>NC_141170.1:7437500-17437500 GCF_055505025.1 Bos grunniens | reverse complement strand
GTCCATAAGTCTATTCTTTTTAAAAATATATATATTTATTTTAATTGGAGGCTAATTACTTTACAATATTGTATTGGTTTTGCCATACATCAACATGAATCCACCACAGGTGTACATGTGTTCCCCATCCTGAACCCCCCTCCCACCTCCCTCCCCGTACCATCCCTCTGGGTCATCCCAGTGCACCAGCCCCAAGCATCCTATATCCTGCATTGAACCTGGACTGGTGATTCATTTCTTACATGATATTATACATGTTTCAATGCCATTTTCCCCAATCATCCCACCCTCTCCCTCTCCCACAGAGTCCAAAAGACTGTTCTATACATCTGTGTCTCTTTTGCTGTCTTGCATACAGGGTTATCATTACCATCTTTCTAAATTCCATATATATGCGTTAGTATACTGTATTGGTGTTTTTCTTTCTGATTTACTTCACTCTGTATAATAGGCTTCAGTTTCATCCACCTCATTAGAACTGATTCAAATGTATTCTTTTTAATGGCTGAGTAATACTCCATTGTGTATATGTACCACTGCTTTCTTATCCATTCATCTGCTGATGTACATCTAGGTTGCTTCCATGTCCTGGCTATTATAAACAGTGCTGCAATGAACATTGGGGTACACATGTCTCTTTCAATTCTGGTTTCCTCGGTGTGTATGCCCAGCAGTGGGATTGCTGGATCATAAGGCAGTTCTATTTCCAGGTTTTTAAGGAATCTCCACACTGTTCTCCATAGTGGCTGTACTAGTTTGCATTCCTACCAACAGTTTAAGAGGATTCCCTTTTCTCCACACCCTCTCCAGCATTTATTGCTTGTAGACTTTTAGATCACAGCCATTCTGACTGGCGTGAAATGATACCTCATAGTGGTTTTGATTTGCATTTCTCTGATAATGAGTGATGTTGAGCATCTTTTCATGTGTTTGTTAGCTATCTGTATGTATTCTTTGGAGAAATGTCTATTTAGTTCTTAGGCCCATTTTTTGACTGGGTCGTTTATTTTTCTGGAATTGAGCTGTAGGAGTTGCTTGTATATTTTTGAGATTAGTTTTTGTCAGTTGCTTCATTAGCTATTATTTTCTCCCATTATGAAGGCTGTCTTTTCACCTTGCTTATAGTTTCCTTTGTTGTGCAGAAGCTTTTAGGTGGGGCTTCCCTGGTAGCTCAGACGGTAAAGCGTCTGCCTACAATTCAGGAGACCTGGGTTCGACCCCTGGGTCAGGAATTTTAATTAGGTCCCATTAGTTTATTCTGGGAGATGGGTCATAGAAGATCCTGCTATGATTTATGTCAGAGAGTGTTTTGCCTATGTTCTCCTCTAGGAGTTTTATATTTTCTGGTCTTACATTTAGATTTTTAATCCATTTGAGTTTATTTTTGTGTATGGTGTTAGAAAGTGTTCTAGTTTCTTTATGTCTGTTTTTCCATTCACTTCAATTCAGTTCAGTAGCTCAGTTGTGTCTGACTCTTTGTGACTCCATGAACTGCAGCATGCCAGGCCACCCTGTCCATCACCAACTCCTGGAGTCCACCCAAACCCATGTCCATTGAGTTGGTGATGCCATCCAACCATCTTATCCTCTGTCATCCTCTTCTCCTCCTGCCCTTAATCTTACCCAGAATAGGGTCTTTTCAAATGAGTCAGCTCTTCATATCAGGTGGCCAAAGTATTGGAGTTTCAGCTTCAACATCAGTACCTCCAATGAACTACCAGGACTGATCTCCTTTAGGATAGATGGTAGGATCTCCTTGCAGTCCAAGGGACTCTCAAGAGTCTTCTCCAACACCACAGTTCAAAAGCATTAATTCTTCGGCACTCAGCTTTCTTTGTAGTCCAACTCTCACATCCATACGTGACCACTGGAAAAACAGTAGGTTTGATTAGACAGACCTTTGTTGAAAAAGTAATGTCTCTGCTTTTTAATATGCTGTCTATGTTGGTCATAACTTTCCTTCCAAGGAGTAAGCGTCTTTTAATTTCATGGCTGCAGTCACCATCTGCAGTGATTTTGGAGCCCAGAAAAATAAAGTCAGCCACTGTTTCCCCATCTATTTCCCATGAAGTGATGGGACCAGATGCCATGATCTTCGTTTTCTGAATGTTGAGCTTTCAGCCAATCTTTTCACTCTCCTCTTTCACTTTCAAGAGGCTCCTTAGTTCTTCTTCGCTTTCTGCCATAAGAGTGGTGTCATCTGTATATCTGAGGTTATTGATATTTCTCCTGGCAATCTTGATTCCAGCTTGTGCTTCTTCCAGTCCAGCGTTTCTCATGATGTACTCTGCATATAAGTTAAATAAGCAGGGGAACAATATACAGCCTTGACGAACTCCTTTTCCTATTTGGAAACAGTCTGTTGTTCCATGTCCAGTTCTAACTGTTGCTTCCTGACCTGCATATAGATTTCTCAAGAGGTAGGTCAGGTGGTCTGGTATTCCCATCTCTTTCAGAATTTCCCACAGTTTATTGTGATCCACACAGTCAAAGGCTTTGGCATAGTCAATAAAGGAGAAATAGATGTTTTTCTGGAACTCTCTTGCTTTTGTGATGATCCAGCAGATGTTGGCAATTTGATCTCTGGTTCCCCTGCCTTTTCTAAAACCAGCTTGAACAGCTGGAAGTTCACGGTTCACATATTGCTGAAGCCTGGCCTGGAGAATTTCGAGAATTACTTTACTAGCATGTGAGATGAGTGCAATTGTGCGGTAGTTTGAGCATTCTTTGGCATTGCCTTTCTTTGGGATTGGAATGAAAAATGACCTTTTCCAGTCCTGTGGCCACTGCTGCATCTTCCAGATTTGCTGGGATATTGAGTGCAGCACTTTCACAGCATCATCTTTCAGGATTTGAAATAGCTCAACTGGAATTCTGTCACCTCCACTAGCTTTGTTCATAGTGATGCTTTCTAAGGCCCACTTGACTTTACATTCCAGGATGTCTGGCTCTAGGTCAGTGATCACACCATCGTGATTATCTGGGTCGTGAAGATCTTTTTTGTACAGTTCTTCTGTGTATTCTTGCCATCTCTTCTTAATATCTTCTGCTTCTGTTAGGTCCATTCCATTTCTGTCCTTTATCGAGCCCATCTTTGCATGAAATGTTCCCTTGGTATCTCTAATTTTCCCAAGAGATCTCTAGTCTTTCCCATTCTGTTGTTTTCCTCTATTTCTTTGCATTGATCGCTGAGGAAGGCTTTCTCATCTCTCCTTGCTATTCTTTGGGACTCTGCATTCAGATGTTTATAGATTTCCTTTTGTCCTTTGCTTTTCACTTCTCTTCTTTTCACAGCTATTTGTAAGGCCTCCTCAGACAGCCATTTTGCTTTTTTGCATTTCTTTTCCATGGGGGTGGTCTTGATCCTTGTCTCCTCTACAATGTCATGAACCTCAGTCCATAGTTTATCAGGCACTCTGTCTATCAGATCTAGTCCCTTAAATCTATTTCTCACTTCCATTGTATAGTCATCAGGGATTTGATTTAGGTCATACCTGAATGGTCTAGTGGTTTTCTTCACTTTCTTCAATTTCAGTCTGAATTTGGCAATAAGGAGTTCATGATCTTAGCCACAGTCAGCTCCCAGTCTTGTTTTTGCTGACCATATAGAGCTTCTCCATCTTTGGCTGCAAAAAATATAACCAGTCTGATTTCGATGTCGACCATCTGGTGATGCCCATGTGTAGAGTCTTCTCTTGTGTTGTTGGAAGAGGGTGTTTGCTATGACCAGTGGGTTCTCTTGGCAGAACTCTATTAGCCTTTGCCCTGCTTCATTCTGTACTCCAAGGCCAAATTTGCCTGTTACCCCAGGTGTTTCTTGACTTCCTACTTTTGCATTCCAGTCCCTATAATTAAAGGACATCTTTTTTGGGTGTCAGTTCTAGAAGGTCTTGTAAGTCTTCATACAACTGTTCAACTTCAGCTTCTTCAGTGTTACTGGTTGGGGCATAGACTTGGATTACTCTGATATTGAATGGTTTTCCTTGGAAATGAACAGAAATCATTCTGTCGTTTTTGAGACTGCATCCAAGTGCTCCATTTCAGACTCTTTTGTTGACCATGATGGCTACTCCATTTCTTCTAAGGGATTCCTGCCCACAGTAGTAGATATAATGGTCATCTGAGTTAAATTCACCCATTCCAGTCCATCTTAGTTTGCTGATTCCTAGAATGTTGATGTTCACTCTTGTCGTCCCCTGTTTGACCACTTCCAATTTGCCTTGAGTTTTCCCATTGCTGCCCAGTAAATAAGTTCTTCAGTACCATTCTTCTAGATTCCATATATATGTGTTAGAATACAATATTTATCTTTCTCTTTCTGACTCACTTCACTCTGTATAATAGGTTCATCCACCTCAGCAGAACTGACTCAAATGAGTTCCTTTTTATGGCTTAGTAATATTCCATTGTGCTTATATACTACAACTTCTTTATTCATTCATCTGTCAGTGGACATCTAGGTTGCTTCCATGTTCTAGCTATAGTAAATAGTGCTGAGTAAACAGTGGAATACATGTGTCTTTTTCAACTCTTGTTTCCTCAGGGTAAATGCCTAGGAGTGGGATTGCTGGGTCACAGGGTCATTTTATTCCTTGTTTTTTAAGGAATCTCCATACCGTCTTTCATAGTGGCTGTATCATTTTACATTCCCACCAACAGTGCAAGAGTGTTCCTTTCTCTCCTCACCCTCTCCAGCATTTATTGTTTGTAAACTTTTTGATGATGGCTATTTTGACCAGTGTGATGTGATAGCTCATTGTAGTTTTGATTTGCATTTCTCTAGTAACGAGCAGAGAAGGCAATGGCAACCCACTCCAGTAGTCTTGCCTGGAAACTCGAATGGACAGAGGAGCCTGGTAGGCTGCAGTCCATGGGGTCGCTAAGAGTCAGACATGACCGAGCGACTTCACTTTCACTTTTCACTTTCCTGCATTGGAGAAGGAAATGGCAACCCACTCCAGTGTTCTTGCCTGGTGGGCTGCCGTCTATGGGGTCGCACAGAGTTGGACACGACTGAAGAGACTTAGTAGTAGTAGTAGTAGTAGTAATGAGCGATGTTGAGTATCTTTTCATGTGTTTGTTAGCCATCTGTATGTCTTCTTTGGAGAAATGTATGTTTAGGTCTTTTCCCCACTTTTTGATAGGGCTGTTTGTTTTCCTTGCATTGAGTTGTATAACTGTTTGTATATTTTGGAAATTAATCCTTTGTCAGTTATTTCATTTGCTATTATTTTCTCCCATTCTGACAGCTGTTTTTTCACCTTGCTTATAGTTTCCTTTGCTGCAAAAGCTTTTAAGTTTAATCGTGTCCCACTTGTTTGCTGCTGCTGCTGCTAAGTCACTTCAGTCATGTCTGACTCTGTGTGATCCCATAGACGGCAGCCCACCAGGCTCCCCTATCCCTGGGATCCTCCAGGCAAGAATACTGGAGTGGGTTGCCATTTCCTTCTCCAATGCATGAAAGTGAAAAGTGAAAGTGAAGTTGCTCATTTGTGTCGGACTTAGCGACCCCATGGACCGCAGCCTACCAGGCTCCTCCATCCATGGGGTTTTCCAGGCAAGAGTACTGGAGTGGGGTGCCATTGCCTTCTCTGCCCACTTGTTTACTTTTGTTTTTATTTCCATTACTCTAGGAGGTGGGACACAGAGGATCTTGCTTTGATTTGTGTCATTGAGTGTTCCATGTTTTCCTCTAAGAGTTTTATAGTTTCTGATCTTACATTTAGGTCTTTAACCCATTTTGAGTTTATCTTTGTGTATGGTATTAGGAAGGGTTCTAATTTCATTCTTATATGTAGCTGTCCAGTTTTCCCAGGACTATTTATTGAAGAGTCTGTCTTTGCCCCATTGTATATTCTTGCCTCCTTTGTCAAAAATAAAGTAACCATAGGTGCGTGGGTTTATTCCTGGGCTTTCTATCTTGTTACATTGGTCTGTATTTCTGTTTTTGTGCCAGTACCAGACTGTCTTGATGACTGTAGCTTTGTCATATAATCTGAAGTCAGGAAGGTTGGTTCCTCCAGGTCCATTCTTCTTTTGCAAGACTGATTTGGCTATTCAGGTCATGGATATCTTTAAGGGGACTTATTGTCTACCACAGAGTGGGAGGAGAAGTAAAGACACATGTTAACAAAAGTGCCTGTGGCAGCTTACTTATCAGCTCCAGAATGAAGACAGTTTAAGTGTCCTGCCAGGCTTCTCTGTCCATGGGATTCTCCAGGCAAGGATACTGGAGTGGGTTGCCATTTCCTCCTCCAGGGGATTTTCCTAACCCAGGGATTGAACCTACATCTCTTATGTCTCCTGCATTGTCAGGCAGGTTCTTAACCACTAGCACCACCTGGAAAGTCCGAGTGTCCATCACTAGGAGGTTGGATAAAGAATCTATGGTGTGTTCATAATAGAACACAGTCTACCAATTCTGCTGCTGCTAAATCACTTCAGTCGTGTCCGACTCTGTGCGACCCCTTAGACGGCAGCCCACCAGGCTCCCCTGTCCCTGGGATTCTCCAGGCAAGAACACTGGAGTGGGTTGCCATTTCCTTCTCCAATGCAGGAAAGTGAAAAGTGAAAGCGAAGTCACTCAGTCGTGTCTGACTCTAGCGACCCCATGGAATGCAGCCTACCAGGCTCCCCTGTCCATGGGATTCTCCAGGCAAGAGTACTGGAGTGGGGTGCCATTGCCTTCTCTAGGTCTACCAATAGAAAGGAATAAATTTATAATATTAGTAGAGCATGAATGAACTTCAAAACATTCTGTTAAATGAAGGAAATTAGACAGAAAGAAATAAGAGTATATGACTTAATTTGTTTGAAGTTAATCTATGGTGAGGAAAATGAGAACAGTAGCTGCCTCAAGAATGAGGCCAAGGATGAGATTATCTGGAAATGGCTATGAGAAAACTACAAGAGTTGATGGGACTGTCCTGTATCTTGATTGGGTGGAGATTACTCAGTTTGCTTATTAATAGACTAAAACTCACCAAACTGTACACGTAGAACCTAGATATCATAGTATTTATGAATTATGCATTAACTAAGATTTAAATATATTAAAAATATAGTAGTAGCAGTGGGACTAAAAATCCAAAAGACCAAGAGCTATTTTGAAACTAAAATTGACAATAATTTGTAAGCCACTGAATGTCAATGGAAGAAGAAAGAGAAAATGACAAGTAGATATGAAAATAAATTTCCAAATAGTGTTAAGAAACCAAATAAACCAGGATGGTTGTTAGAGGCAGATTTTAGTTTTGTCAAGGCTGTAAAAATAAGACACAAATGTTTGTTCTCTACATCTGCATCTCTGTTCTTACCCTGGAATTAGGTTCAGCTCTACCATTTTTCTAGATTCCACATGTGTGAGTTAATATATATTGGTTTTTCTCTTTCTGACTGACTTCACTCTATATGACAGGCTCTTGGTCCATCCGTATCTTGATGAATTGAGAGGGTAGCATTGACATATATATGCTGCTGCTGCTGCTAAGTCGCTTCAGTTGTGTCCGACTCTGTGCGACCCCATAGACGGCAGCCCACTAGGCTTCTCTGTCCCTGGGATTCTCCAGGCAAGAACACTGAGTGGGTTGCCATTTCCTTCTCCAATGCAGGAAAGTGAAAAGTGAAAGTAAAGTCACCCAGTCGTGCCCGACTCTTAGCTACCCCATGGACTGCAGCCTACCAGGCTCCTCCGTCCATGGGATTTTCCAGGCAAGAGTACTGGAGTGGGGTGCCGTTGCCTTCTCTGGATATATATATATATATATATATATATATATATATAACCATGGGTAAAATACCACAGGGAGCTCAGCTGGGTGCTCTGTGATGACCTGGAGGAGTGGAATGGGGTGTGGAGGGGGAGGAAGGTCCAAGAGGGAGGGGATATATGTATGCATGTGGCTGATTGACTTTGGTGTACAGCAGAAACTAACACAGCACTGTAAAGCAATTATATTCTAGTAAAAAAATAAGACAAAGCTTTGATTGATTTATAAATTAGTAAAAATGAAAAAAGCATTTAAGATTTATTTCTTATTCTTCTCTCTGCATTTTAATTCAATGGACTAAATATTAGTTATTAACCTCAGATGGGAATAGTGATTGAGTTGGATCGCTGGTGTGAACAAGAGGACTGATGGGATTCAAGCTTATTTGCTAAATGGAAAAAATATATATAATTAACACCAACTCTGCTGTATTCCTGGACCAGTTTGT
The DNA here is from genome assembly GCF_055505025.1 of Bos grunniens. Classification (NCBI taxonomy): domain Eukaryota; kingdom Metazoa; phylum Chordata; class Mammalia; order Artiodactyla; family Bovidae; genus Bos; species Bos grunniens. Next base: position 17,429,283 of record NC_141170.1, on the reverse strand, counting down.
GAGGCAAATAAATTCAGCAATTAGTGTTGTTTACTCCGAATTGAACAGAAGATATTTCTTAACGTTTCAAAGCTTTTGCCTGTTGTGAACATTAGCATGGTCATCAATACACTCAAACTGATTTAAAGAATAGTTAAATTTAGTTAAGCTGCAAACTGCTTTTAAAAGCTGTTATACTCAGTACCACCATTTTGAAAATAAAGGGGTTGCTATAGAGAATCTGAATAATTATTTTTGGAGTTTATTTAATACGAACAGACAGGATCTGAATCACTGCTGTGATAATTCCACTGGTTATATAGCTCCAGAGTTTTTCCCTGTGCTCGCTCCTCTCCTCTTCTCTCCCCCAATCCCTTCCTTCCCCTTTCTCTTTTCTAGGCCCCTTTTCTCTCTTACTGACTTTATAGATAATATCCAATTCTACATACTATCTATATGCTGATAACTCTCAAATTTGTACATATTTGTACATACATTTGTCCACCCCCCTTAACCAAATTCCAGATTTATATCTCATATTATCCAGTGCTAAGTAGCTTCAGTTGTGTCTGACTCTTTGTGACCTGTGGACTGTATAGCCTGCCAGGCTTCTCTGCTTATGGCATTCTCTAGGCAAGAATACTGGAGTGAGTTGCCATGCCCTTCTCCAGGGGATCTTCCCAATCCAGGGATTGAACTGACATCTCTTATGTCTCTTGCATTGGCAGGCGGGTTCTTTACTACTAGAGCCACCTGGGAAGCCCCATATTATCCCAGGCTGCAGCAATTCAGAGATTTGCAGCCTCAGAGAAACTCTGACTGCATCTGTTGTCTATGGAGTTCATGTTAGTCTACAGATTTCAGTCTGGAAATGGTTTGAACCTCTGATTATATACAATATGATCCTATTTATCTCTACCTTTTCAAACCTTTCCAAGATTTTCCTTGGGAAGCTACAGTAAAATGTTAAAAAAAAAAAAAAAAGATTGTACTTCTCTCCTGACCAATTCTTCTTGGAGACCCTGATTTCTTAGCTGCCTGTATTTAATCATCAGTATAACTACTAGCTCTTTATTTGTGACCTTGGTAGTTTACTGTTTTAATTAATGAAGTTTTATGTGTATCTGTGCCCTGAGGCAACTTAAAGCAAAGGGCATAGTTTCTGAGCCTTTGCAAATAAATTCATAAACACAAAAGCCATTTTCAGCCAGGCTAATAAAAACACACGGACTTTAATTAACTCTGATCCATAGTTCAGGCTGAACACTCTCATCATATCGACTTTGTGGAGTCTCTGGTGAAACATTTTAAACTAAGAGCCAAGCAAAGTTTTACACACTTTTGTTGGAAGTTGATGTTTCGTTCAGGTTTATAAGAAAGCTGAGAAGAGAAAATGGATTTAAATGGAAGGAGTGAAAGTCACGCCTTGTCCATCTGGAAAGTTCTTTTGGCGCTTCTACAAAGAACCATGATTCGTGCTTTCACAAAACCACTCATGAAAGAAAGAGTCATAGCTTCTACAAATTTCCCGTTATAAACTCGAGAAACACCCCATTTTTGGTGTCAGCTTGAGAGCAAATGGTTTTGAGAAATCAAAAAGGAAAATTCCTTATGCCATTAATTTGAACTTTCACTGAAGAATCTGGCTGGAATGGATGAAACGTGAGAGGTTCTTTTTTCTTCCCATTTTACTAAAACCTAAATAAAATGACAGGTTTCAGGAAGACAGCTAAGTTGCCTGGAGATTAAAATTTAGTGTCTCAAATATAATGTCACATGACCTAGAGGCATTATTAAATCCTGAGGATAAATCAAAGACCAAGAAGGTAAAAGCTGCCACTCAAGAATAAACTCTTCTTTGAACTTGCAGAGAATTTCTCCTGTTGGTCATCTGTCATTTACTTGGTGTGGTACTTGAGCACACTTCTTCATTTCTCTCAAGTTTCTCGCTTGTGAAATAAATAATAGCACCTTTCTTATGGGGTTGTTGGGAAGATTAAATGAGATAAAATCTGTAAAATACTTGGAAACAAGTCTGACATATGGTGTCAGATAAATGTTAATTAGCTTTAGCCACATTATAACTTCACCTTTGTGCCTTCAGAACTTAAGATTCCTTTAAAAATGTTTATTGCTTGAAGATATCAGCTTAGATTTTAATGTCGTTATTCTATCAGTCAGGATTTTTGTGTTAGCAAATGATAGAAGACCCAATTCAAACTCTCTAAAACACAAAAGTGAAAGTGAAGTCGCTCAGTCCTGTCCGACTCTTTGTGACCCCATGGACTGTAGCCTATCAGGTTCCTCTGTCCATGGGATTTTCCAGGCAAGAGTGGTGGAGTGGATTGCCATTTCCTTCTCCAGGGGATCTTCCCGACCCAGGAATCGAACCCAGGTCTCCCGCATTGCAGGCAGACGCTTTACCATCTGAGCTACCAGGGAAAAGGAAGTGTATTAGCTGATAGCTGAAAAATCCAGGGATAACCTTGGTCCTGGCTTGATCCTGTAGTTCTGAAGATGTAGTAAGAATGGAGTTTTTCTTGGAAGTTTCTATTGTGCTGTGTAGGCTTTCTTCTCAGCTCCCTGGGGGTTCAAGGCCCTTATTTCTTGTCTCAAAGTTAGTGGCAAAACAGTAGATGCACAGTCAGTGTTGCTGCCCTAACCTTTTTCTTTTTCACTCTGTAAACCCTCTCTCTTCTCCTTGAGTATAAATCCTCTTAATGGCATTTCTCTCAGCCCCTTCTACTCTAGAGATCACTTTAGATTCTCTCTCTTTTTATTTTTTTCTTTTTGGCTTCCAGCCTGCCTTTCTTTCTAAGAAGACTGCTAGGCTCTTCATGGCTTCATCAGCTCTTGCAACCCAGCTTAAGGGTCCTGCCCCCAACAGCTGGCCCTCAGTCCCTTCTTTTCAGGAATGTAATGTATATGTCAACAGGTTTAAGACAGTAACCATCTAATCCTTGTAAGTTCCAATTTTCATCTGTTAAAGTATGTTAAGTACTTAAAGCCAACATGTTCTTTAAATTTATACTACAAATTCTTATTTCCAAAAAAATGTTCTCCATGGGAAGTTTGAAAAACAAAGCAAAAAGAAAGATAAATCAGAGAGCACAAAGACAAAAATGCCCACAGTCCTACTGTACTGGAAAAGGGAAGGGCTACCATTCCAGTATTCTTGCCTGGAGAATTCCATGGATAGAGGAGCCTGGCCAGCTACAGTCCATGGGATTGCAGAGAGCTGGGCATGAGTGAACGACTAACATAGTCCTCCTTCCTAGAGAACTACTGTTGCCTTCTTGATTAGTTTGCTTCTTTTCTCCTTCTTTCCTGCCGAACCTCCCTCCTTCCTTTCTTCTTCCCTTATATTCTCTGTCTTGCTATTTGTGCTTGTATACGTATCTAAACGATACTACAAAGTTCTCCTTCTACACTCTGGCTATTTGCTTTCAGTCTTCTCTTCTGGATCATCCAGAATGTCTTTCTGACTCTAGATATTAATGTTCTCATAAATCAGTCATCAGACATCTTCATCTATAGTCACTTCCAAAGTAATTTCATCTAGTCCCATGGCTTTAAATCCCACCTATATGGTGATGACTTTAGCTTAATTCACCTTGAATTTCAGTCACATATATTCAAGTACTACTTGGCATTTCTGATTAGATGTCAAGAAGGCATGCCAAAAAGGAGCTGATTATTGTTATGTCCTAATTTGCTCTAATAGCTTAGTTGGTAAAGAATCTACCTGCAATGCAGGAGACCCCAGTTTGATTCCTGGGTAGGGAAGATCCGCTAGAGAAGAGATAGGCTATCCACTCCAGTATTCTTGGGCTTCCCTGGTGGTTCAGCTGGTAAAGAATCTGCCTGCAATGTGGGAGACCTGGGTTTGACCCCTGGGTTGGGCAGATGCCCTGGAGAAGGAAAAGGCTACCCACACCAGTATTCTGGCCTAGAGAATTCCATGAACTGTATAGTCCATGGGGTCACAAAGAGTTGGACATGACAGAGTAACTCACTTTCCACTTTGCTCTAATTGTCTCTTTTCCATCACAGCAAATGGCAGCTCTATCCTTCAGTTACTCAGGTCCAATAAATAATTAAATAAACTTCTTTGGTGTCATCCTCTCTGCTATTTCTTTTGTACTATGCAGCTAAACCATCAGCAAGTTTTGTTTTCTCTGTCTTCAAAAGGCTTCCAGAAGTCTAACTCCTTTTCACTGCTGACTGCTACTGCCCTAATCACAGATTTGTTGCTGTTGTTGTGTTTAGTCACTAAGTCATAGATTGTTGCTTGTGTAATTATCACAGGCTCTCTGCTTATACACTTGTCCTTCTATGGTGGTCTGAGTGATTCTTGTAAAATGTTATCGATCCTTTTAACAGTCACAACTCTCCTTGAAACTCCTCAGAACTTCCCACTTAAACAGAATAAAACCCCCAGTTTTTATTATCACCTCCAAACCCCTGCTCCAATAAAACCTGCATCCCCAACCCAAACCTCTCTGGTCTCATCTGCTATTTTCTATTTCCTTTAATCTATTCTAGCAAGAAACTCTATTGATTTCAGTGGTCTCCGAGACAGCAGCTAAATTTTGCCCTTGGACACCCTCCCGAGAGTACATCACAGGCCATTTCCTATTCCCATGTTTTTATTGTTGTTCAGTCGGTAAGTCGTTTCCAACTCCCATGGTCTACATGCAGCATGCCAGCCTCCTCTGTCCTCCACTGTCTCCCAGAGTTTGCTCAGATTCATATCCATTGAGTTGGTGATGCTATCTAACCACCTCAACCTCTACCACCCTCTTCTCCTTTTGCCTTCAGTCTTTCCCAGCATCAGGGTCCTTTCTAATGAGTCAGCTCTTCACATCAGGTGGCCAAAATATTGGAGCTTCAGCCTCGGCATCAGTCTTTCCAATGAATATTCAGGATTGATTTCCTTTAGCATTGGCTGGTTTGACTTCCTTGCAGTCCGAGAGATTCTCAAGAGTCTTCTCCAGCTCCACAATTTGTAAGCATCAGTTCTTTGGTGCTTTCAAAGAATTTCAAAGAACTCAGCTTTCTTTATGGCCCAACTCTCACATCTGTACATGGCTACTGGAAAAACCATAGCTTTGACTATATGGACCTTTGTTGGCAAAGTGGTGTCTCTGCTTTTTAATATGCTATCTAGATTTGTCATAGCTTTCCTTCCAAGCAGCTAGCATCTTTTAATTTCATGGTTGCAGTCACCACCTGCAGTGATTTTGGAGCCCATTCCAATAAGTTGTGCTCAACCCCACAGATGCCCAGGCTCTGCCTCCTGGTGCCAATTTCCTGAAGATTTCTGTCTTCCCTCTTATCTTTCTTACTTTTGTTGGGTTGTATTACCTTCCTTTCCAAAGAAAAATTATTCTTTGGTCCCATTTGGTTATTTTTTTTACCCCAGAGTAATTTCTGCCTACTTGGTCCTTTAATATCTCTCCCTTCACACCATTTAGAAAACACACTATTATTGTACTTTCAGGCAGTCTGTTTGTAAAAATAGTTATTATACAATTATAGTCATAAAAAAGCAAAATAGTGTTTCTATTACTCTGATCCCCCTGTTCTGAAGAAACTCTACATTCTCTGGAATTCCTTCCAGATTGGCCTAAAAATTTTTTTTAGGATGGTCAGAGTTGGGAGTCTAGAATCAATGCCTTTCCTTTTCCTCTTCTCTGACACATTATGATAATGCCCACTTACTGCTAGCGCCCAAAAGTGGCAGGTATAACACTGATGCTAACTGAAAGCATTATTGTTCTTCTGGAGCTGCCAATACCCAAAGCCAAGGAAGCCAACATTTCTACCCCAGTTCCCTGATGTTTAATATCAAGGGCACTGGAGGTGTTGCCACTACCGCCAAAATTCTCACTATTCACTGTTGCTGCTACAACTTTCAATGTCCTGGTGGCTTTATGGATTCTACTTCATTTAACTACTCTTGCTTTGTTTTTGCAATTCAATCCTATTAATCCCTAGTGTTAAATGACCATTTCTGTGATAGACACCATGCACACGTTCACACATGCATAATGCATGCATTCATTTATTCCAACAGGGGCCTACCAGGCACCAAACACTACATAAGCCCTGGGAACACATCAGTGAGCAAAGCAGATGAAGTCCTTGCCCTCATGGAACTTACCTTCTAGTAGCTGAGGTAGACAACAATGCAAACAAGTTACTGTTAATGCTTGGTGTAATTTCAGGTGATCATGCTGTGAAACAAAGGTGGGAGACAAGTACACTGGAATCCTAAAACAACTATTTTCAGCCTTTTGTTGACTCTCAAACCAATATATACATCAAAATCTATGTGTGCATGCTAAGTCACTGCATGTCCAACTCTTTGCAGCCCCATGGTTGCGTGGACTGTAGCCCGCCGGGCTCCTCTGTCCATGGGAGTCTCCAGGCAAGAATTGAGTGGGCTGCCATGCCCTTCTCCAGGGGATATTCTGGACTCAGGGACTGAACCTGCATCTTTTATGTCTCCCACATTGGCTGGTTCTTTATCACTAGCTCCACCTGGGAAGCTCATCAAACTCTATAGGATCAATTAAGGAAGCTTCTTATGCAGTTGCAATCAGTGAAGGCATTAGACCCTGACAAGATAGTCTCGTAGAAACCAAAAAGCTTAAAATTTGCCTCAGACCAACATTTGAGAAGTCATGGGAAACATGCAATCGTATTTTCTAAGATAGTCTTTACTGAATCCAAGTGACAGAAGGACCAAAAATGTGTTCGAGTACAGGTGAAGTTGTTTAAGTCTTCCCACTGTCTTTTATATAAAAGTGAAAGTGACTTTGGCTGAAACAACTTGGACAGAGCTCGAAGCACAGTTGTTTATCTGGATTTAGGAGCTCAGCTGTGAGGGCTTTTAAAGGCCTTGGGTTATGAGAGGGAACGTGGCAGTGACTAAGCTCGGCAGCCTGGTATGGAGAGAAAGGGCACTTTTGTCTTCACTGGGGAGCCAAGTCCAGCCTGGAAGGCGAGCTCAGTACACTCTGCAGGATCCTACATTAGTCTCTTTCGTCTCCTATGGCTGAGATTTAGGCATGCTGTCCAGCTGAGACCTAATGGGATGGACATAAGACCTGAGGCAAATCCGTCAATAACCAAACAACTGATTCTGAGGTGATTTCTACCATCACATCTTCGGCAGAACAGAAGGTGAAGTCAGAAAAACTTTCAGTTGAGGTTTTCTGTTCTTTGTATTTTATACTCTCTATGTTTATGCACTATTAATATGAAATTATTCTGCAGTGGATCAGTCAGAGGGATCTACTTGTGTAACAATTAATATTTACATTCTAAAACTGTAAGAATTCATAGACTCAGCATTGTCAGGCCAGACCCACTCATTGTAACAAATGGGAGATTCCATTCTCAATGGTCATAATTTGGCAACAGCAAAAAAAAAACAAAAACAAAAAACAGTTTGATCTTAACTTTTTGCATATAGAAAAGGGAGTTAAATGTATACAGTCTTGAAAATAGTTACGTCAGATTTTTTGACATCTTAAGAATTTAAAGCTAAGCCCCAATACTTTGTCATCTGATGAGAAGAGCCAGTTCATTGGAAAAGACCCTGATTCTGGGAAAGACTGAAGGCAGGAGGAGAAGGCAGTGGCAGACAATGAGGTAGTTGGATGGTATCATTGACTCAATGGACATGAGTTCGAGTAAACTCTGGGAGATAGTGAAGGACAGGGAAGCCTGGCATGCTGCAGTCCATGGGGTCACAAAGAGTCGGACATGACTTAGCAACTGAAGAACAAAAACAAAAAGGAGAATTTTACAAATTAATCGATTGGACTCTTCCATGAAAGAATTTTTAAGATAATATAGTGATATTAATTCTCTACCAGAAAGGAATAGTTTAAAAAGGGTACTAGAAGCCACTAAAGTTTTTTTTTTTTCTTTAACAAGTAAGATCATGTTAGCTCATAGGCAGGATTGTGTGGTGGTTACTGGCATAGACTGGTGCTGGATTTCATGGTCTGAAACCTCACTCATTTCTTACCAACCACGGGACCAGGGATAAACTTCTTAATCTCTGTGTGCTTCATTTTTCCAAATGCAAAACAGAGATAATAAGTACGTACCTAATAATGTTCTTATACATTAAGAGAATTATTAGACAAAATGTACCTAGGAAATTGTTAAATAAATAATGCTACTGTGATTATTAATCATTACATTAGCTTTATTACTCATATCGTATGACATAAAAGTGACTCTTCTCCTGAAACCGTAAGACTCAATAACATAAAGAAAATAAACTTAGAGACAAACAGAAGGAGGTCTTGTATATAAAGAACACTAACGAGGGGACTTCCCTGGTGGTCCTGTGGTTAAGACTTTGATTTACAGTGCACGGGATGTGGGTTTGATCCCTGGTCAGGGACCTAAGATCCCACGTGCCTCCTGGCCAAAAATCCAAAAAACAAACAGAAGCAATATTGTAACACATTCAACAAAGACTTTGAAAATAGTCTACATTAAAAAAAAGGTGGGGGGCACTAATGAATAAGAAGGATGTGGAGGGATAATTCCCTAAATCTCTTGCTTTATTAAATATAAGGCTTTATCTTAAAGGGGTCAAAAGATCAATTCAGTGAGAAAATGATGTTATAGGACTCCTTGGGAAAGACTTAAGTTGTCCCCAGTTTTCTCTTTGAGATACGAGTTAATGAGAGTTCTTTTTTGTGCCCACTAAATTAAGTTTGTGAAAAAATGCTTCTTGTATTGGCATCAAATGGCTTCTTCCAGCACTCTTAAATCTTTTTAACTGAGCAGAATCCTAAGGTCTGTTAGTTAATATTACTTTGAAGAGATCCATTTTCTATTCCATGTTTCTGGTTCTAAATGTGGCTTATATAGTCTGTCTAAAGACACACCTAATTCAGATTCAGAGAGAAATCGCTAAAAATTATAGAGTGAGCAGCTACTGACATTGAGTTCCTTGCATGCACTTTACAGAAACGTATTTAATCCCTACAGCGGCACTTTGAGATACCTACTGTTATCCTTGGAATATTGGGAAACTAAGTAGCTTGCCCAACCTCACCAAAATAGAAGATAATGTCTGTTATCTTGAGTGAATGGGCTTGTTATTGTAAATATAGTGCAACTTCAAGGACAGTTATTCAAAGAGCATAGATTTCTTGATTCAAAAACTTTCATTACTTAGTAACTGTGTTTATTTGGCAAGCCATTTAACATTTTTGATCTTTGCTTTCTACTGTATTAAATGAGGCAAAGACCAGCTGCCTACTTCAAAGAATTGTTATGAGGATTAAGTGAGATGATCAGTAGAAAACGCTTCAGAATCAGACAGCTCTGGTTTCAAATCCCTGCTTTAACACTTAGGAACTTGGCCAAGTTATCTCAACTCTTTTTGTCTAAGTGTTCTGATCAGCAAAACTGGGTGAATTGTGCCTGCGTTTTAAGGAACAGTTTCTGAGGTATAATAATGTACGTAATGAACCTAACCCAAACAGTAGAACTTCAGAGATGGTTGTGGTTAATATATATTTTGTAACTTAAAACATTTTATACATGTAATTCTAGGGGATTCAATGTATTTACAACTCTGTACTTATTGAAAATGTAAATTTGAAAATGTGGGACATATTTGAACATATGTCAAAAATAAGAAATTGAAATTCTCCCTATATTTTGTGCATAAAAAAACTAGAAGAATTTTTTAAAGAGTCTAAACACTAAAATATATAATTTGCATACAAGACCCACTTTACTTAAGTCTTGCAAATGGAAAGGTTGTGTGACCTATTGCCAGGATGAGTTACCGTATTTGATAAAGTCTAGTTTATAATTGAAAATAGAAAAAGTAAACAGAAATGCAAATCAGGCTGGAGTTAGATTTTGACAATGTTGAAAACTGGCCTTCCCTGGTGGCTCAGATGGTATAGAATCTGTCTCAATGCAGACAGAGCTGGGGTCTATCCCGGGTTGGGAAGATCCCCTGGAGAAGGAAATGGCAACCCTCTCTAGTACTCTTGCCTGGAGAATCCCATGGACAGAGGAGCCTGAGGGGCCACAGTCCATGGGGTCGCAGAGCTAGACATGACTGAGCAACTGACACACTCACTTCCACTTTCACTTTTTTTCTTTCATAAATTAATTCTCTCCATTTTCCTTATCAACAAGAGCTTTTCCTGGGTACACAGCTGCCCACCTAGAGCTGCTGTCTCCCCCTCCTTGCATTAATAGCTTGGCACATGACGATGTTCCTACCAGTGGCACACCAGCGGAAGTGTGTGCCACTTTCAGTCTTGTCCTTAAAGCACTGCGCTTGCACTTCTGACTCCCTCCCCCTTCCCTCTGCGGCTGATGACCACCGAACCGTATTTGCAAGCTTCATTTTAAGATAGCAAGGTCACTTCCTCATTCTGGAAAGCATTCCGGAACGGAGCTGCCCTATGTTCCTGGACTGTTTCATGGAAGGGACTTAATGTCTCTCTTATTTAAGCCATGAAACTGGGGTCTGTAGCTTCAACTTTGCCATAACTAGTACACAATTAAAGTCAGAAGATTGGTGACCAGGCTTTCTCTTGTTCTTGGTCTTTCTCTGAGAGGCATGACTCCTATCTAAGTGAAATTTACCAAGTAGATCAATTATTATTTTTTTATTGGAGTATAGTTATTCTACAATGCTGTGTTACTATCTGCCATATAGCAAGGTGAATCAACCATGCATTATATATATATATATATATATATATATATATATATATATATATCTCCCCTTTTCCTTGGATTTCCTTCCTGTGTAGGTCACCACAAGAGCATTGGATAGGGTTCCTTATGCTGTATAGTAGGTTCTTAGTAGTTACCTATTTTGTACATGGTATCAATAGTGTTTATATATCAGTCTCAATCTCCCAATTCATCTCACCACCCCATTTCTGTTTGGTATCCACACATTTGTTCTCTACATCTGTTTCTCTATCAAAGCATAAGCAATTACACTGGAAAAAAAAACATTAATATTACATTTAGCAAAGGTGAAATAAAGATTTTTATTGAATTATTTGACAGCCTACATTTTCTTCCTCAAAACATAAAGATCCAAAATGTGCCATCAACAATAAGCTGTAGTTCCAAAGCACATAACTGTTCCATTATTGAAAATGTTATCTTTATCTTATCTCAGTTAGTCCAAGGTGGATTTTAATAGCATTATTCTGGTAATTTCAGCCTTGTATCAGCTGGGAAGAACTTACAGTCAGTGATTAATATGCAAGTAATTTGAGAAGTTGCTTCCTTAAATGTTTTACAGCCTTGGACCTCCTCTTTCTTTCTTTCTTAAAATGTTTATTTGGCTGCACTGGGTCTTAATTGCAGCACTGGCATTTTCAGTCTTCTTGTGGCATGTGGGATCTTTACTTGCAACCTGTGGATCTAGTTCCCTGACCAGAGATCCAACCAGGGCCCCCTGCATTGGGAACACGGAGTCATAGCCACTGGACCACCAGGGAAGTCCTGAAGCTTTTCTTTCTATAAAAGATTATGGCGATTTCTGCTCCCAGCAGAAAAAGAGTATTTGCTCAGTAAATGTTTTGAGAAAGAGTTCTTGAATAAATGATGCAGAAATGTTATCAATGCAATGGATGATTGTTAAATATTCAGTGAGTATCAGTGAGAAGAGAAAATTCCTAATTTCTATGCTAAAAAATAAAGAGATACTTTCTCTTTTGCCACTGTCTCCCAAAATGATTTTAGACACCTGCTTTACAGTTTGCAACATTAGTTAAAAGTAACTTCTGGGGAAGGTATATAATGAAAAATATAGTACATAGTCAATTAATATAAAGTAATGATCACAAATAATGATTTAAATAATGGGGGCTGAAATCAGTTGTGTCTGTTTTTCTAGCGGTGATAGAAGGCACTAAAGCAGAGATATCTATATCCATAAGAGAAAGGGAATATGCTTTGCATACAGGATCATCTATATTATGTATAAAATAGGTAACTAATGAGAACATGCTGTATAGCACAGAGAATAGTACTTAAGGCACTGTGGTGACTTGAATGGGAAAAAAATCCAAAAGAGGGGTTATTTATGAACCTGTATGGCTGATTCATTTTTCTGTACAGTAGAAACTAGCACAACATTGTAAAGCAACCATACTCCAATGAGAAAGGAAATATGAAATATCAAGTCCTTACATGTAATTTTTAAAAATTAAAGAGTCCATCTTCCTCTTCGTCACAGAGGTAGCACCTTTGAAGTAAACAAACCTCTAACTTGATCAATTTTTCAGAATGCAAATCACATTATGACCCAACCCAGCCTCAGACGGTCAGCCGAATCCTAAGCTCCGTGGCCTCATCTCAGGGTATATGCTCAGAATTTGCAGATCTTCCTTCTGGAGGCTGGGAGCAGGGAATATCTGAGCCTACCAGAAGGCTGCCTTCCATCTTTGTAGCTCCAGCAGTTCAAATTAAGAGTTCAAAGCATCATACATCAAAGCAAAGACTCCTAGAATGCAGTGGTTTTCAGGGCAAAATGAACACCATGGTTATATTTTTAGGGTGATTTTTCATCCCAACTCTCAAGCTTGATTTGGAAAGTTTTTCAGTGTAATTGGTTTCCTTTACAATCCTGAGGAATCTCAGGAGTCCACAGGCTTTATCAGACTGCCACAGCACAAAATGTTTAAGAAACCCTGATCTAGAGTGTTGGGACTGGTAGGTTTTGGCTGGGGCTCAGCGCTCCATTCAACCAGGCTTGAGACAAGAGCTGAATTCTACATCGAGCAGGGAACCAGCCCTGTAAGAGTCAAGTAGGACCTTGGACTTCAGTATTTTCTCAGGTCCTCAGGTCCTTAATTTAACATGCTTTCAATCCCCGTCTCCCTGACAACACGCACATTCACTGTGGAACACTCAACTCCACAAGAAGCTTTAAAAAAACCTTGTTGTACTTGCTGAATTTCTTACCATTTCTCACCATTATAAGTGGTTGATATAATGTCCTAAAAACTAAGTTTTAGATAAATACAGATTCAACACTATTTTATAGGGAAAATGGTCAAATGTCTAACTGATGGGTCTACTAGTGAGATAGCTGTGTGTCAGTTTTAGACTTTCTTCTCTATTGTCCTGTTGTCTTCTGAGAAATTAATGCTGTCTTCATGAATTGTGTTGATAGGGGCACATTTTAGGCAAAAGAAACTCAACTACTGTGTTTTACAAGCACTTGGGGAACATTAAAACTTTGTTTACGCTTTGTTGAACAGTTTCTGTCATTTATAAATCCATTGATGTTTGAAAAATTTAATTTATACATATTTAAATGGTTTATGCATCTAAAATTTGTTTATGAAAATCCATTCAAAGTCAAGGCTGTTTATATATTTTTTCATATCCTTTGCCTTCCAATAGGATGCAGTCTTACTTCACATTCTTTCAGTTTAGTTCAGTTCAGTCACTCAGTCGTGTCCGACTCTTTGCAACCCCATGGACTATAGCATGCCAGGCTTCCCTGTCCATCACCAACTCCTGGAGCTTACTCAAACTCATGTCCATCGAGGCAGTGATGCCATCCAACCATCTCATCCTCTATCATCCCCTTCTCCTCCCGTGTTCAATCATTCCCAACATCAGGGTTTTTTCAAATGAGTGAGTTCTTCATATCAGGTGGCCAAAGTATTGGAGTTTCAGCTTCAGCAACAGTCCTTCCAATGAATATTCAGGACTGATTTCCTTTAGGATGGAACTGGTAGGACCTCCTTGCTGTCCAAGGGACTCTCAAGAGTCTTCTCCAACACCACAGTTCAAAAGCATCAGTTCTTCAGTGCTCAGCTTTCTTTATAGTCCAACTCTCACATCCATACATGACTATTGGAAAAACCAAAGCTTTGACTAGGCAGAGCTTTATTGGCAAAGTAATGTCTCTGCTTTTTAATATGCTGTCTAGGTTGGTCATAACTCTTCTCCCAGGGAACAAGCGTCTTTTAATTTCATGGCTGCAGTCACCATCTGTAGTGATTTTGAAGCCGGAAAAAATAGTCTGTCACTGTTTCCACTGGTTCCCCATCTATTTGACATGAAGTGATGGCGCCAGATGTCATGATCTTAGTTTTCTGAATGTTGAGCTTTAAGCCAACTTTTTCACTCTCCTCTTTCACATTCATCAAGAGGCTCATTAGTTCTTCGCTTTCTACCAGAAGTGTGATGTCATCTGCATATCTGAGGTTATTGATATTTCTCCTGGCAATCTTGATTCCAGCTTGTGCTTCATCCAGCCCAGCATTTCTCATGATGTACTCTGCATATAAGTTAAATAAGCAGGGTGACAATGTACAGCCCTGACGTACTCCTTTCCCAATTTGGAACCAGTCTGTTGTTCCATGTTCAGTTCTAATTGTTGCTTCTTGGCCTGCATACATCACATTCTTTAATTTCAGTTAAAATTCAGAATTTCCAGTGAAGTGGAATCACTAGAAGGAAGTCCTATGGGGCTGAGGAAACCCAGGTTCAAATAGGGCTTCCCTGATAGCTCAGTTGGTAAAAAATCCACCTACAATGCAGGAGACCATAGGTCCATTCCTGGGTTGGGAAGACCCCCTGGAGAAGGGAAAGGCTACCCACTCCAGTATTCTGGCCTGGAGATAGGACTCTAGAACTCACCAGCTGTGTGCTTGAGAGATTTGGCCACAGTACTTAATTTGATGTTTCTCAATCTGACGACAAGTTAGAAACACTCAGAAGCTTTAAAATATGATTACCCAGGTCCCCATAAAATATTGTTATCCCAGATTTGAGTTTAAATAGTTTTGCATGGATTCTAGACCTCCATATTCTTTTTAATCTTTTAAAAATTATATATCTATAGTTTATTTATAATATTGTGTTAGTTTCAGGTGTATACCTTCAGATTATTTTTCTTTATAGGTACAATATACTGAATATAGTTCCATGTGCTATATAGGAAACACTTGCTGTCCATCTATTCTATATATAGTGCTGTGTATCTGTTAATCCATCACTTTTAATCTGTCCCTCTCTCTCTCCTTCCCCATTTGGGAACCAAAAGTTTGTTTTCCATGTCTGTGAGTCTATTTCGGTTTTATAAATAAATTTATTTGAATTTTTTTTTTTAGATTTCACATATAAGTGATATCATATAATATTTATCTTTATCTGCCTGATTTCACTTGTATAATACTTTCTAGGTCCACCCACACGGCTGCAAATGACATTTCATTCTTTTTTAGGGCTGAGTAATATCCCCTTATATCCATATATAATGGAATCTTCTTTATTCATTCATCTGCTGATGGCCATTTAGAATGCTTCTGTGTCTTGTAGGCCTCCACATTTTTTGAAAGCTCCCTTTGTTGATTCTAGTGAGCTGTCAGAGTTGATAGATTATTTGGGTTTCAGTACCTCCATATGATTGAAAAGAAAAGTACTAAACTTCTTTATATCCTGGGATTATTGTGAAAATCAATAGAAATAATGTATTTTATCATTTAAAACATAAAACACTATAAAATTAATGATGATTAGGCACCATGACAGAAGATTTCTGTATCCCTTGATCAGTATTGCCTGTGTTTCAGGGTCAGTGTATAAAGCGAGAAAAGCCACTTCAAAATATCTAAAGAGCAAAGGTTTCTTGTTATCATTATTACTGTTTTGTTCCTTCACTTACCTGTAAATTCATGGCTTATTCATGATTTCTCATAGAACAAATGGTGAAACTAAGTTTATAATGTTGCTTGACTGAGCATTCAACATAAGAAATATTATTTTTATTATTTTTGGAACGTTTAAATATCAGAAATGATTTTAATGTCATTATGGGGTTGACATTTTGCTCACCATGTAAACATTTTCATAATGAATGACTTGGATTTCTTAAGAAAGTTGATAATCTTGCTCGACTCATGCATTCTTGTCTTTTTTTGTTTTTTGCTGATATTAGAGCAGGAAGAATATGCCCTATAGGTTACTGGCTACATAGGATCATTTGAGGAGCTGCCTTGGGTCAGGTTCCCTGAAGCAGAGCCTGTGTTAGGGTTTTGGAAATGCATAATTCTGTGAGGGAGTGCTCCCAGGAGAAAGGGAGTGCAGGAAGTCAGCTTGGACAAAAGAGGCTAAGCAAGGATGTGTTCTCAGGAGAACTCTAGCTTCAGTCTGCTACATGGGGAGCTTGGGAACACCCATAGCACCACAGAGAGCATCCATAGGCCCACCTGGAGAAGGGGGACAACCTTGTCAGCCCAGTGATATTCAGATTTTTCTGTATTTTGGTTGTGCCGGGTCTTTGTTGCTCTGCATAGGGTTTCTCTAGTTGTGGCAAGCAGGGGCTAGTTGCAGTGGCTTCTCTTGTTGCAGGGCGCGGGCTCTAGGGCACGAGGGCTTCAGTAGTTGTGGCACACAGGCTCAGGAGTTGCAGCTTGTGGGTTCTAGAACACAGGCAGATGGTCAGATTTTGAGTGAAGACAATCCTCTGGAGAACAGAGGCAGCTGTGCACAATTGCAGTCAGACTCACTACAGCTGGATTGGCTGATAAATGAGACCTGGAAAGAATACCCACAGCATTCCGTTCCCTGATCCAAATATTATCCACCTGTCTGCCATTTCATGTTAAGAGTTTCATTACCTTGGGTATTTAAGAGTCTTTGGTAAGATGAAAATATCCATTGTATTGGTCATTGATACCTTAGCTGTCAAGGGCAAAGAGACAGTTATTTATTGAGTACCTACCAGATGATGATCAATGTCAACATCATTCACAAATATTTTCTTACATAATTCAAGGGATACTTTAGTGGGAAATATGTAATGGTCTGAGATCAGAATATACCTAAGAAAGTTATTTGAGGAAGAGGAGTAATTTCAAGGGAGATAAGACTAAACTCTTTGAGGACATGTGCCAAATGTTAATATCTTTGTGTATTTCCAGTGCAACATAAAAGCTATTCAGACAATCTATACTAAATGCATCAATAGACAAATAGCACTAGGGTTGCAGGATTTTGTCTGCTCACAATTTTCCCCAGAGTTAGAGGAAAAAAGGAACCCAAAAAGAGAGGGATTCGATTTAGACTTAAGAAAACACAGAAACCTATATTAAAAATGGCACTGGAACTGCAAAGAGACAGAATTTATCTTCCATGATTTTTTCTTTAAACTGAAAGTCTACTGCTATTCTGAGATATTTATCCTGATTGATGGCTGATTTAATGCAATACCCTACAAGTTACCAATGGTGTCGATATTCTGTAGATTCTTCTTCTGTAAACCATGGTTAGAGCTTTGCTGACTTGATAATCACAGTGGAAAACATTTGTTCATTTCCTTACAATCTTCCAGGCAGAGTGCCCATCAGATTTTCATCAGCTTTGCAAACACATTCTTCTGGCATGGAACATGATTTCATTAAATTGTGCTGGAACTTTCTTCCGGGGTTACACAGAACAAACTGCAGGTGTGAGATTTTTTTTTTTCCCACTTCCCTACACTGCAGTGTCATCTTTATAAACTCCAGTCTGCTGTCTAATCAAAGGAAGCTTCAGAAAATCCACTTTTTCCTGTCATCAACAAGTCCCTTTACCAATAAAGATGGCTAATTTGTACCTAAGGAGTATTGGTTTTTGATCATTTTTTATCCTCAAACCTCAGTACCAGAAAGATCACAAATCTGCAAAAATAAACAGCCATGCATTCACTTCCTCATTTCTTGCAGCTGTCTAAAAGCCATGATCTTCTCCTGTGGGTGTACTCAACCATTTGAAGTTTACAGTATTTTCCATTCAAACAGTAATACATAAACAAGTATTTTATTTTTAAAATATTTTAAAATGACAAATGCTTCAGCCTTTGTTAAATGCCAGTTATAAGGAGAATCATATTTTATCTCTGAAACTGTCAAAGGTTAAAATTGTTGATATTAACTGGTATTTTGGAAAATTCAGGTAAAAAAGCTTTGAGTTTTTTTTTTTTTTGTCATTATTGAAATCATCATGATCTCTTGAAGGTTCATTTTTTCACTTATTCAATTATTTTTATTAGATAACTTCATTTAAAATAAAATGTAAACGAGAACACTTATGAAGAACAAGGTCTCTGACTTCAGGAGACTTAGCAATTAACAATCTAAGATAAACAAAAACTTCTAATACAAGACAGACATTGGCAAGTGTTCATGTATCATTGAATTTAATTGCATAGTTATTCTATCTACAGGCAAATTTATGGTTGAGATGCCATCAGAAACCTGGGTACAGCATAAGCTAGTGTTTTATAAAAAATAGTAAAATGGTAACCAGTTAAAGGTATTTTGAGTTCAGAAATACAGATATCAACAGGCTGACCTTCATCTAGGAAAAAAGTACTAGGTAGGCTAAAATACGTGTTCAGGTTTTTCTGTTAGAGGCTATGAAACACTTGAAAGAACTTTTGGTCCAATGTAATACAATGGTAAGACATGGGTTCTTTGGGATTCCTCTTTTATGGGTAATGGATTTGACCAATCTGTCTATAGCCTCTCCATAGTCACTGTAGTTAGTGCTCACCTGAAGGAGCCAGAACTGCTTGGAGAGCCCAGGTCAGAGAACAGATAAAGCTATTTGGTATTAAACACAAGGTTTAACTCAG
Organism: Bos grunniens; assembly: GCF_055505025.1. Classification (NCBI taxonomy): domain Eukaryota; kingdom Metazoa; phylum Chordata; class Mammalia; order Artiodactyla; family Bovidae; genus Bos; species Bos grunniens. Next base: position 17,410,640 of record NC_141170.1, on the reverse strand, counting down.
TATGGGCTTCCCTGGTGGCTCAATGCACCTGCCAATGCAGGAGATGCAGGTTTGATCCCTGAGTCGGGAAGATCCCCTGGAGGAGGAAATGGCAATCCACTCTAGTATTCTTGCCTGGGAAATTCCATGGACGGAGGAGCCCGTTGGGCTACAGTCCATGGGGGTCACAAAGAGTTGGACACATCCTAGTGACTAAAGATCAACAACTGCCTCAGTCTAGTATTCTCACCTCCTAGTTCTCTATCTCTTCACTTCTCTGACCCATGGGAGTGATGGATTTTACATGCCAATGAATTTGACTTATAAGCAGAATACATCATGAGAAATGCTGGGCTGGAGGAAGCACAAGCTGGAATGAAGATTGCCGGGAGAAATATCAATAACCTCAGATATGCAGATGACACCACCCTTATGGCAGAAAGTGAAGAACTAAAGAGCCTCTTGATGAAAGTGAAAGAAGAGAGTGAAAAAGTTGGCTGAAAGCTCAACATTCAGAAAACTAAGATGATGGCATCCAGTCCCACCACTTCATGTCAAATAGATGGGGAAACAGTGGCTGACTTTATTTTTCTGGGCTCCCAAATTACTGCATATGGTGATTGCAGCCATGAAATTAAAAGACGCTTACTCTTTGGAAGAAAAGTTATGACCAACCTAGACAGCATATTGAAAAGCAGAGACATTACTTTGCCAACAAAGGTCTGTCTGGTCAAGGCTATGGTTTTTCCAGTGGTCATGTATGGATGTGAGAGTTAGACTGTAAAGAAAGCTGAGCACCGAAGAATTGATGCTCTTGAACTGTGGTGTTGGAGAAGACTCTTGAGAGTCCCTTGGACTGCAAGAAGATCCATCCTGTCCATTCTAAAGGAGATCAGTCCTGGGTGTTCATTGGAAGGACTGACGTTGAAGCTGGAATCCCAGTACTTTGGCCACCTGATGTGAAGAGCTGACTCGTTTGAAAAGACCCTGATGCTGGGAAAGATTGAAGGCAGGAGGAGAAGGGGATGACAGAGAATAAGATGGTTGGATGGCATCACCAACTCAATGGACATGGGTTTGGGTGGACTCTGGGATTTGGTGATGAACAGGGAGGCCTGGCGTGCTGCAGTTCATGGGGTCGCAAAGAGTTGGACATGACTGAGCGGCTGAACTGAACTGAACTGAACTGAATATCCCAAAGATGGAATATCCAGGTGAAAAATGTCTGGACAGAGCAGCTATAACTCCAGGGCACAGTTTAACTCCCTCTCTTCTCATGAAAGAAGCATAACCCAATGGAATAGAAGAATACTGGCAGTCACAACGGGATGGATACACCTGAGTCCACTGTATCACTTACTACTCGTGATTCTTTTGAAAATGTTGCACTTTTACTATCACTTTTTACTATCACATACATGGCAATATATCACTACACTATAGATGTTTAAGCCACTCACTCAACAGGCCACTCACAAAAGCAGACCACAGTTTCCTGCTGATTGCTCCACACACAGCCATGAGGGGAAGCTTGTTAGCAGCAGGAGCAGAACTAGGGAGAGGCTAGAAAACCTGGTTCCACTTGTAAACCTGGCAGTGTCTTTCCAAGTTAGGGCTGGATTGCTGTTGTTCAGTCCCTAAGTCATGACCGACTCTTTGTGACCCCATGAACTGCAGCATGTCAGGCTCCCCTGTCTTTCACTCTCACCCAGCTACTACTACTACTACTAAGTCACTTCAGTCATGTCTGACTCTGTGCGACCCCAGAGACAGCAGCCCACCAGGTTCCTCCGTCCTTGAGATTCTCCAGGCAAGAATACTGGAGTGGGTTGCCATTTCCTTCTCCAGTGCATGAAAGTGAAAAGTGAAAGTGAAGTTGCTCAGTCATGTCTGACTCTTTGTGACCCCATGGACTGCAGCCCCCCAGGCTCCTCCATCCATGGGGTTTTCTAGGCAAGAGTACTGGAGTGGGGTGCCATTGCCTTCTCCTATTCTCGCCCAGAGTTTGGTCAAATTCATATCCATTGAGTTGGTGATGCCATCTAACTATTTCATCCTCTGCTGTCCTCTTCTCCTCCTTCCTTCAACCTTTCCCAGCATCAGGGTCTTTTCCAATGAGTTGACTCTTTGCATCAGGTGGCCAGAGTATTGGAGCTTCTGCTTCAGTATCAGTGCTTCCAATGAATATTCAGGGTTTATTTCCTTTAGGATTGACTGGTTTGGTTTCCTTGGATTAGATAATTTCTAAAGTCTCCAAACAGAAACTTCAAATCTCAGAGGTAATTAGTCCATGCTGCTGCTGCTGCTGCTGCTAAGTCACTTCAGTCATGTCCAACTCTGTGTGATCCCATAGACAGCAGCCCACCAGACTTCCCCGTCCCTGGGATTCTCCAGGCAAGAACACTGGAGTGGGTTGCCATTTCCTACTCCAATGTATGAAAGTGAAAAGTCAAAGTGAAGTTGCTCAGTCGTGTCTGACTCCTAGCGACCCCATGGACTGCAGCCCACCAGGCTCCTCCGTCCGTGGGATTTTCCAGGCAAGAGTACTGGAGTGGGGTGCCATTGCCTTCTCCACATTACAGTATAGCTATCTAATTTAATACCAGGAAGTGTTGGGAAGTAGATTTTGGGTTAGTTCCATTTTTTTTTTCTTTTTCCCTACAAGAGTTTCTAAATTTTCTACAATGAATAACCATGACCTTAGTGCTTAACCATGTTGAGCCTCAGGTTGTTAATCTGCAAAATGGGAATAATTATGGTACTTGTTTCATAGGGCTTGTTGTGAAGGTCATATGACAAAATCTTGTAAAATGCTCAACCTAATGCTTGGCCCATTGTATGCACTAAATAAATGTCAGTCACTGAGTATAAAAGAAAACTTTGTTTTAAGGTGAGTTCTCTTCTGTTAAATCGGTATCTAATATATAATTTACTTTAAAAGTCAATTAAGCTAAAGCTAACTTTTAAATTCTTGGTGAGATCACCGTCATCCTGGAATATAATTGTAGTCGCTGGGAGGTAGAACCCAACCAAAGCTGGACTATCGCCTATTTTTATTGAGGCCAAATCTTCAGGTAGTAATGTACTTGATGCTATATAATTAAAACATAAAAGTTACTGAAAGCCAAGTGCAGCAGAAGCTCCAGCTGGAGACTAAACTGTGTTGTTTACCCCAGGATTTAGTTTATGTCTCAGCATGTTCAAGAGCCTAGTAAAGGCTATTCTCCTGTATCTATTTGCCTGAGGAACTGAGGATTCTTGGGGAAAAAAACCTAGGGGAACAAAGTGCAGACACTCAGTCTGAATAAAAAACAATGGGCAGGTTTACAGGAGAAAGTTGATCTTGAGGTGTGTTTATTACACTTTGGGACAAGTAAGTGGAATGTCCAGAAGGAATGGTCAGAGCTAGCTTTAGAGGAGGACAGGGAGTCATCTATGGAAATTTAACAAGGATCTAAGGAAACTTCCTGCAGTGAGACTGTTCATGGATCAATGAATATACAGGCCTGTTGGTTAGATCTATTTTAGATGAGAAAATCTGCTTTCTTGTTAGGTAAATTCCCAAACCAGCTAATATGGCCTCTGGGGTCAAGGTGATATTATTAGAATCCCAGAGAATGCTAAATCAGCAACTCCTTTCCCTCACTAATCTACCTTTAAAAAAAAGTGCTGCACAAAACCCTCTGCTCGTGTATTCATTTTTCTGTGTCTTTTCAGGGTGAGCCCTGACAGATAGTTGAATGACTGCCCTTTGGTCTGTGGCTGCAGATAAATGAGCAAAGGACCTGGGAGTTCTGAAACACGAATCAGATGACATTCTTATAACTTAATGATCTTGAGTTCTCTGACATTCTTTTATATGTCAACAGTATCATATTAAAGTTTTATCATGCCTGAAATGCTTATTCCTTTAAGGAAAATTGCTCCAGGTTGCAATTTTTCTCCTTCTCAAATCTATGGCTATTTCTCTAGATGGCTGTTTTTATGTCATCATCCATCGTGATAAAAACTGGCCTAACCTGGAGCTTGACTGTTTACTCTCAGATTAGTGTTTCTGGTGGTGACACACCCTTTCCATTGGGTAAAATTCTCAGATGCAGTGGACTAGGGGCTGTGACCGTCAGCATTTAGTAAAGAGACATGACATGTAACAACCACAGAGCTACGTCAGTCAATCATGAGGGTTTTCCCGGTCTCAGCAGGAACAGACTGTGGCCATCACAGGGGCATGTATCTTGGTTTTATAGAGAATCACATAGCTCCAGCTGTGCGATCTTGTGATGCTCAGAAGAGAGACCCCAGTCTTCTCCTACACATTCCTGGAAGCACCTAATACCTTGTACAGCTGTACTCTGTCTCATTTCTATTCCTAAAGAGAGGAGATGGGCTAATAGCTGTATAGACAGAAAATTGTTTTCAGAAGGAGTTGAGAACAGAGCTGTAAAACCATAATATCTTCCAGACCAACTTTTTGTCATTCAGGCAATCATAACAGACAATCAGTGTTACATTCAGACAGAGGGCTTTTCTCCCCTTTTCCAATTCCCCTTTGGAGCCTGACTTCTTTTTAATAATATCTCTTTATACTTGCCTTCTCAAGCAAAAGCCCCAACTTAGTATTTTTTAAAATTGTCTTGACTCAAATTTTCCTATTGACTTTTTTCCTTACTTTTTTGATGTTTTTAGAGTCTCAGTTCACCTTTTGTTTTCAAGTCACCTCCATCTTCAGATTCACCTATCCAAAATATCTTTGTTAATACTTGATACCTACATCTATTCCTCAGTGGTACATTGGGTTTCCAGGTCCCTCTAATGGTGGAACTTTCCTTCTACTTCCTTGCCACCCTCACCATTTGCATCTATTTTAAAATTCCTTGGCTTTGTTTCAGTTTTCCTTGTCAAGTAAAGTTCCTTTAACTATGCAAGTTCCAACTCTTTGCTGATTTTTTGTAGAAGATATGCACTTGCCACTCAGATCCAACCTGCGTCATTCATGTTTGTAATGGTATTCTTAATTCACTGAACCAGTCTCAGTTTTTTCATCTTGATTTTACTTTCTCTGCTGGCATTTTTCTTGGACAGTTTTTTCCTCATTGTTTGAAAGTTTTAAGCCCTAGGCTTCTAGATCGGGGCAAACTCTCATTCTCAAGAAGAATCTTTTCTAGTATTTTGGGGTCATGGTAAGATGCAAGGGTGGTTAGCTCTGTGACAGAACTTTGTTTCTGCTGAGAACTACATAACTGCCCACATCAACTGTTTTTATCAGATAAGTACAGCCAGTCCTTCTCCCTTCCCCCGAGAAAAAAGAACCAGCTGGACCCCAAGGAATAACTTACCACTGTAATTAAGCCAAACAGTCCTCAGATACTCGTCTTCATCTTTTTCCTTCTTTAAATGGCTTTTGTTTTCTACTAGCTAAACTTGCAGTGTTTTTTTTCAGGCTTACATAAAAGCTGTCTTTTTCTTTTCCTCTTCGTTGATACGCTTACATTTGTCTTGTGAACTGTTTTTAGGATGTTTACATATATTCTGTGGCAGATAAAGAGCTATTTGACCCGAGACTTCCGCTGAAACAATTACGCAGGATTCTTCCAATAGTGCGTTAGTGTTAGACCAGGGCTCACATGGGTTTTTGTTACAGACTGTGTCTGAGATGTTCTACTCAAAATTTGCAGTGCATTAAGAAGTAACACTGCAAGGAGATCCAACCAGTCCATCCTAAAGGAAATCAGTCCTGAATATACATTGGAAGGACTGATACTGAAGCTAAAACTCCAATTCTTTGGCCACCTGACGCAAAGAACTGATTTGTTTGAAAAGACCCTGATGCTGGGAAAGATTGAAGGTGGGAGGTAAAGGGGAAGACAGAGGATGAGATGGTTGGATGACATCACCGACTCAATGGACATGAGTTTGAGTACACTCTGGGAATTGGCAATGGAGCAGGAGGCCTGGTGTGCTGCAGTCCATGGGGTCGCAAAGAATTGGACACGACTGAGCAACTGAACTGAACTGACTGAAGAAGTAAGACACTATTGATACTATGTACAAAATAACATAATGAGATAACTAGATAGATAACTAGTGAGAACCTACTGTAAAGCACAGGAAACTCTACTTAAAGTACTCTGGTGACCTGAACGGGAAGGAAATCCAAAAAGGAGGGGAAATACGTACATGTATGGATGACTCATTTTGCTGTACAGTAAAGCTAGCACAACTTTGTGAAACAGCTATTTGTTGTTGCTGTTCATTCGTTAAGTCATGCCTGACTCTTCTCTACCCCGTGGACTATAGCACTCCAGGCTTCCCTGTCCTCCGCTATCTCCTGGAGTTTCCTCAGATTCATGTCCATTGAGTTGGTGATACTATCTAACCATCTTATCCTCTGCCACCCTCTTCTCCTGCCCTCAATATTTCCTAGCATCCGGGTCTTTTCCAGTGAGTCAGCTCTTCACATCAGGTGGCCAAACTACTGGAGCTTTAGCAACAGTCTTTCCAATGAATATTCAGAGTTGATTTCCTTTGATTGATTGATTTGATCTCCTTGCAGTCCAAGGGACTCTCCAGAGTCTTTTCCAGCACCGCAGTTCGAAAGCATGAATTCTTTGGTGCTCAGCCTTCTTTACGGTCCAACTTTCACATCTGTACATGACTACTGGAAAAATCATAACTTTGACAAACAACCAGACTGCAATAAAAATTAGTTTTTAAAAAGAACTAATTTTATAAAGAAATTGCTTATCAGAAATAAAATCATGCCACTGAAAAGTTTTAGAACTAAAAGGAAGCTGAGTATTCTATCTCAGTAATTTTAGGATGAAGAAATCAAGGTGGAGAGAGGATGCCTGTTCAGACTCACAAATAGCAAGCAGGGCATAGCAGAGCATACAATGCCCCATGAGATTTAGTGACATTCATTCAGCATCCAGATTCTTAACATCAGATCATGCTCCAAACACTTGGGTCTTATCTCTCTCCTATCCCTTGTCTATTTTATCCACTATGAGAAAAGTTTTCTGACTTCTTAGAGGAGATTTCTGGATTTTTAAAATGTGTATGTTTGTAACATCACAAACACAAATTATAATCTGGTGCAGTGATGTTGTTTATTAATTGTATATGTTTTAATTGTTTAGTTACAGCAACAAAATAGAGTCCAGAGCTATTGCTTCTTTTTTTTGTCTTCCTCAAATACCTTTTCTCAAACTTTCCTGAATCCATTTATTCCTCCTTCTTTCTGCTTTGGTTGCACCTTCTAGCCTGTCTCTTCCTTCCTTCCTTCCTTCCTTTTTTCTTTCGTTCCTTTCTTTCTTTCTTTCCACTTTTCTTTCTCTCTTTATTCCTTTCAGTGTGTTGGCAAGTGGGATCTGCACTGTGGCTCACAGACTCTCTAACTGTGGTTCACTGACTCGGTAGTTGCAGTTTCCAGGCTTAGTTATTCTTAGCATGTGGGATCTTAGATCCCAGACCAAGGGTCAAACCCACGTGCTCTGCATTGAAAGGTGGATTCTTAACCACGGAACCACCAGGGAAGTCCCCGAGCCTGCTACTTCTAACCTCCTATGTGTCAAGAAATAGTCAGGTCAGCACTGCATGTTACATAATATTTGCCAAGCCTCCTGATGAGTGATCAGGGACATAATACAGTCTTTCACACTGGAGTAACCCCTTTTCTGTTTGTTTTTGAAATCTGGGTGATGGATCTTGTGGTCTCCAAGGAAGTGGAGAAGAAGGCATTTCTCTCACGCAGACCTCCTGAGACAGCATGAGTGCTTACCTGTAGCCTTTGGTTGCAGAGTGCCTCCTATCATGCATTTTGAACAACCCCCCCAAATGCTAGTGTTCTGATTTATAGGCTGAGAGAAAACTAAAATTCCACTCTTTCAAACAGAATTTGATTTTTAATTCTGGGTAGCTTTTTATGTTCTTTGATTTTCTGATGCCAATAAACTGCTCCATTTTGAAGGGAGTGAGCAGGGTACACTGGTTTGAGAGCCATAGTGTAAGGTGTGTTCAGCAGCTGGTGCCCTTGATCTAAGAGACGAGAGAAGCACTTTTCAGGAATTCTGGTTTCCCAGGCTCTCCCTTTGCTGAGCAGGTAAATGAAAATATTGGAGAATGGCTGACAGAACAGGAACGCCACTGGGCAGATCTTTCTTTGTGAGTATGAAGCACTTTTCTTTCTAAATGTCAGAGTTCTCCAAACAGAGCAAATGCTTTCAATGATCTTTCTCACATACTGACTTCTCACTATATACAGCGTTGGCCAAAAAGTTCGTTTGGGTCCAAAACATCTTACAAAAAAACCCAAACCAATTTTTTGGCCAACCCAATACATACACACATTTCCAGACTGGGATCCTAAAGTGCGGTCAAAAGGAGGAAAGTGTGAACTGCAGTGAATCCAGGTGTGACTGATGACTAGTACCAGAAATTCCAAAAGTTCAAAATAGCAACTGTGCAGTCTCACTATCTGTTCTTATTAACAGGAGTGAGTGGGAATAAACGGCAGTAATCCTAAGTCAGTTTCAGAGTCAGAACCATCCTGGCTCTGAATTCTAACCATCACAGAGAACTGATTCTAGGAAACAGCTTTATTCCCTCTGATTTCTGTATATCAGTGTGTTCAAATATTCCACTCCTCTGTTTACCCTGATACTGAAACAATAATTTCAAACTAGGCTTTTTAATTGTTTTGATATTAGCTTTTCTAAAAGAGAATAATTTTTTAAAAGTATTCTTTCTTCCTTATAGAGAAATTCTTATGTTGTTAACTGACACTGAATTTTTTTGAAGTTTAGGCTTACCTAAAATTGCTCTTTTGATTAATTTCATGTGGTTATTTTTATCCATTTAGTCTTTAATGTATTAGATCTTGTATATATGCTACAGATTATTTTAAGATATGTTATAAACCGTGTGATCTTTTATCATCCTACGCTGTGTATTATGTTTTATAGTCTCATAGATTTTATTTTCGAATGAGTGTGACCTTATCTAGGTTTTTTCTGCAGCTTTTTTTCTCTTATTCGTTTACATTCCTTGTTCAGAGTAATACAAAGAGGATAAGAGAAAGAGAGAGAAGAGAGAGCAACAGTAAAGTGTGCTTCTTGAAATAAAGGAAAGATATTTGAACAGAAAGTGACATGGAAAAGGAAGAAGTAGACAAAGTGAAAGTAAATGACTATGATTTGAACTGTAATATGGTATATATTGTTCATAATAATAAACATTGTAATTAAAAATTTTAAAGTCTTTAAAGACATACCATGCATTTCAAATAATGATCTCTTAAGGCACTCAGGCTATTTGAATCCCTAGTCAGAGAATAAACTAATAACAGAATTTCTTTTAGGATATCATTTGGGGAAGAAAGGACCTAAGACTTTCAAGAGATTGGGATTCTATGTTTCTGACAAGGAATCCAAAAGACTTGTGTGCTCTGCACACTTGTCCCCCAGGCTGGGCTCACTGACAGTAACATTGTTCCTAGAAGTAAGAACTGGGGCACTACGGGAAGAAACACAAGGGAGCAGGGTCAGGAGGCAAATGAGAGTTTTTCTATCACTAGCTAGAAAAGTTCTTAGGGAACTGTCCAAATCAAGCCTGGGGCTTGTTATTATTGTTCTGTCGCTAAGTTGTGTCCGACTCTTTGCGACCCTACAGACTGCAGCACACCAGGCTCCCCTGTCCTTCATTATCTCGGAGTTTGCTCAGATTCACGTCCATTGAGTCAGTGATGCTATTAAAATCTATACATCTCACTCTCTGACATCCCCTTCTCCTCCCACCTTCAATCTTCCCCAGCATCAGGGTCTTTTCAAATGAGTCAGTTCTTCACATCAGGTGGCCAAAGTATTGGAGTTTCAGCTTCAGTATCAGTCCTTCCAACGAATATTCAGGGTTCATTTTCTTTAACATTGACTGGTTTGATCTCGTTGCAGAGATCAAGCTAACCTGGGCTGGTCTCGGGGGAACTGTGACCACTTTGCATGAGTGCTCAGTCGTGTCTGACTCTACGACGCCATGGACTGTAGCCTGCCGGTCTCCTCTGTCCTTGGGATTTTCCAGGCAAGAATACTGGAGTGGGTTACCATTTCCTCATCCGGGAGATCTTCCTGACCTGGGCATGGAACCCACGTCTCCTGTATCTGCTGCACTGCAGGTGGATTCTTTACTGCTGAGCCACCAGGGAACCCCATCTTTAGAAAATAGGAAAATGTCTAGATTGTTTCAAAGTATATTAGTCCTCAACAACTTTGTATTCATAGTTAAGATCTCGCAAAAAGAATGACTTCCTTTAGCTGCATTGGTGTTGTTTACTCCCTGTTTGCTTTTCATTTTTCTGCTTAGAGCTCTGATTTTGCCAAATTCCCAGCAGCCTGACACGCTCCAGTGTGATCTCATGTCGGCCCTGGTACTCCTGTGTGGTTCTGGGCTGTTGGTGCACCCTCCTCTGGCTTGCCCTCCATCTGACTTCTTGCTCCAGCACTCCTGAACTTGGAAGCTGTGCTATTCACATGGCCTCCCTTCCTAAGAGAAATGGAACCATATTAATTCCCTGGAAAAAAATAGGTAATCAGCTCTGATCCTCCCTTCCTGATTTCTTCCCTCCTAAGGATCACCAGCTAAACTCATTGATTTACCTGCATTTCTGTGCTGCTATTTTTTTTTGTCATATTATCCACTATAGCATGCATTTATCTTTTAAAATGATTATTTTTAATTGAAGAATAATTGCTTTACAATGTTGTGTTAATTTCTGCTGTACAACAATGTGAATTAGCTATGTGTATACAGGTATCCTCTCCCTCTTGAACCTCCGTCCCCACCACTATAGGTCATCACAGAGCACTGAGCTGAGCTCCCTGTATATACAGCAGCTTCTCACTAGCTGTCTATGTTACATACAGTACTCTCCCAATTCATCCCACCCTCCCCTTCCCCTCTCATCCACAAGCCTGTCCTCTGTGGCTGTGTCTCTATTCCTGCAACCCAGATGTCCATCGACAGATAAATGGATAAAGAAGATGTGGTGCATATACATAAGGCAGTATTACTCAGCCATGAAAAAGAATGAAACTGGCTCTTTGTCATGATGTGGATGAACCTAGAGTCTGTCATACAGAGTGAAGTAAATCAGAAGGAGAAAAAGAAATATCATATATTAACACATATATACAGAATCTAGAAAAATGATACTGATGAACTTATTTGCATGCATTAACTTTTAAGGGCCAATATATTTCATGGAAGGTTGAAAGAATATATATATACCCCTCTCTACCACTCTCAGGCATTAATACACTCAGGCATGACATCAATCACCCATGACTTTACATTAGAGAGCCAACTGTGTACTCATAATTGTGTGTACTCAAAATTCTGTGCACTCAAAATTGTGTGCACTCATAATTGTGTGTAGTCATAATTTTGATAGGCAGGTAGAGGCCTCAGAACAAATGTGTCAATGCCATTGTCTTTAAGGAGCTATTTTAGTCTTGTTGAGACAAAACTTAAGTTTGTGTGAATGGACTGGCCCTTTTGTCCAAAATACACATTCCTCCACTCCAGCACAGGGGTAGAGAAAAGCTCTCAGCACAAGAAGCTCTGAGAGAGGGAACTAAATTCAATCAGACCCTGACACTTTCTCAGTTGGCGTTGTTGTCTTCTTGTATGGCCACTTCTGCCACTTTATTCTGTGGCACGCCCCCACTTTCTCCAGGCCAGTCATACAACAAAAATCCCTTCTCACGTTCACTTCATTTAGCACAATAGGGAATATGTAGGCTTTCCCTCTCAAAATGTATTATTAAATAGAAGTTAAATGAAATATTAGTAAACTACAACAAATCCTGGAGAAGACCCTGATGCTGGGAAAGATAGAAGGCAGGAGGAGAAGGGGATGACAGAGAATGAGATGGTTGGATGGCATCACCAATTTGAAGGATGTGAGTTTGAGCAAGTTCTAGACATTGGTGATGGACAGGGAAGCCTGGTGTGCTGCAGTCCATGGGGTCACTAAGAGTCAGACATGACTGAGCAACTGAACTGAACAACAAATCCTACTATCTTGTTGGGTGGTTTGTCTGCAATGATGCTGTCTGTGATAGGAGGAGAAGGCAGAGAGTTGCAGAGTAAGTGCAAGACAAGGGTCTTGTTAGTCATGAATAACACATTATTGTTCAAAGCTAGATCTTCCCTTTGCTCTTTTGGCTCCAACAGGAAAGTAAAGTTTTCCAATTCTAAGGATGCTATCAAAAGGGGACAAAAATATATCTGAGCTAACCTTCCATATCTTAGAGCTGCGTTGACCACAGACCCTTCTTTAGGCTGAAACATGTGTGAAGCCCCCCATATTAGTTTGTTTCCCTCTCACCTACTCCCTGCCTTTTGGCCATGTGATCATTGGAGATGATCTTGTTTTCTGGTACTGGGAACCTAGCAATGTGAACAACATTCTCCTTTGAAGAACAGACACTGACAGATAAAATCAAGCCTTTGCTTATTTTAAGCCTCTCCAGCATGTCCCATACACAATGGGAACTCACTTCAAATTTCTCCTTAGAACCTCTTGCCTACTGCACAACTGATTTATAGGTGTGCTGAGTCGCTACAGTCATGTCTAACTCTTTGCCACCCTGTGGACTGTAGCCTGCCAGGCTCCTCTGTCCATGGGGCTGTTCAGACAAGACTACTGGAATGGGTAGGGGATCTTACCCAGGGGACCTTCCCAACCCAAGGATCGAATCCGTGTCTCTTATGTCTCCTACATTGGCAAGTGGGTTCTTTACCACTGCTGCCACTGGGATGTCTGATTTACAGGCAGTAGTGAGTATTAAATAATACTTTCTCTCTTCCTGGGTTAGGTTTCTAGTCCTGTCTCTCCAAATAAATTTAAAAAAAAAAAAAAGGTTTGCAGATGGGTCTAGGATTAACCACAAACTATGCAATATGCAGTGTTAACATATATTTATTGAACCTTTCATATGCAGGTGATGATGTTGGAATATTGTGACAGGTAGTCTAGCCTTCACTGACAATGTTTTATTGACTATTTCAAGCTCAGTAAGTACTAAATGATTTCCCTTATATTCTGCATGACTGTTATCTCCATTCTATACTCTCAAGGACCCCATCTCCAGTGACTATTTTCAGGCTTACATGGAGAATTTCAGGGTGAAGGGGAGAGGGCCAACCGTCTCTTTCTCAAAGCATTTTCTCCACGTCAAGGGCTAGGCATCTATTCTGCCTGCTAGTTTCTGCCTCCTGCAATGCCACATGAACTCTTTTTCCTGGCTCTTTGACTTCATGCATTTAACTGCTCAGTCCACTCATAAGGATCTCCTGAGTGCTTATTGTTTGTATGGACTTTGAACTTCTTACATCCTCTGCTCTTGGATGTTTGCTTACTTGAATTTGGACTCACCTGCTGCCTACTTTTTTGTTCACAGGTCACAGGGAGGCTGCTTCCTGGTTGCAAAGCCCTAATCCTTGATCTGCTGCCACTCATAAATATAGAGAGCAAGTTTGCTTTTCAGGCAATTAAATGTCAGAATTGTCTACCTGTGATGACTGTATCCTCTTTAAGAGGATCGTTGTAAAATCGGTCTTTCCTTGTGGGTATGGCTGCCTTGCTGCGGTTTTCTCTATGGCATTTCATCATGTGAATTTCAGTCTTTCGTGTATCTGTTTCATAATCTTGAAGAGTGCTGGATTTGGGTATGAGAAGACGTTACCATCTAAGATCTCACTACCCTTTTTTTCTTAAGGTTTTCACATAATGAGCTTTATTTTTTTACAACTTTTAATTTTATATTGGAGTATAGCCAATTAACATCGTTGTGATAATTTCAGGTGGACAGTAAAGGGACTCAGCTCCATATATATATATATATATATATATATATATATGTATACGTATCCATTTTCCCCTAAACGTTCTCCCATCTAGCTTCCACATAACACTGAGCAAAATTCCCTGTGCTGTAAGAATTCACTACTGATTTCGTCATTGTTGGTAACAAGAAATAGGATTTAAGGGGTGTCATTTAAAACTGGAAACAAAGAATAGTATGACTGATGTGCATGAAATCCAAGCCCCAATTTTGTGATATTAACAGCTGTTTCTAAATCAAGTTTGGAGAAGCTGGAATAAAACAAGAACTAAAAGAAAGAATGCTAGTGATTAGATAGGTTTAGTTTCTCAACCCAGAACGTTTTGCTTATTCCCTAAGTAACTTAAGACATGTCACTTACATCTCTCAATTTCATACCTTTGGTTAAACAATCAAGTGAGGCAATATACACAAAAGGTCTACCAGGATTGTTAGACTGAAATGTTTCCTTCGTAATAATAAATTTTAGTAACCCACATCCTCTCTCCATTCTTTACAGGGCTGCTGCTCTGTAAACAAATTTGACCATGTTGATTTCTTGCTTATACCCTTCAGTATCCTAGAACGAAGTAAAAACTCTTAGAATGAAAATAAAACTTAGCATAATCACACTATCTGACTTTACCCGTGAAGGTAGCTAAACATAATGTTGCGTGAGTTTGGGGGGGTGCTCCCTCTTACCACTCCTCTTCAATTTTCCAGGACACTTTTACCTTTTAGTGTGGCCCCTGTTGCCTATTGGCAAGTTTAGGGTTGAAAGGAGGTTGCCTATCTGGAAAGTAATATAAGACCACACAGGAACTAAGCAAACTCTTATACAGATGGTCAATTTTTCTGTTGGAAGGATAGGGGCTGATGGGCTATCTAAGGGAGAGATTAGCACAGCTTCTCTGCATGCACGGTATCCTTTGTTTACCGGGGTGGACACTGGACCCTCTATGGCTCACTTCCCATACAACTCCTGGATGGAAGCAGTGGGCGTGATCACTTAGGTGCATGCTCGGAGGTCTCAGAGCATGTCTTTGCCCAAGTCTGTGTGTTGCTCTACGTCTCATTCCTTTGTCTCTCACCCTCTTAACACATCTCCTTCATCCGCTCTATTTCTCCACATCGAGAACTTCTTTCTAGACTAGAGTGAAGGATGAAAGTTGCACAGTCATGTCTGACTCTTTGCAACTCCATGGACTATACATTCCCTGGAACACTCTAGGCCAGAGCACTGGAGTGGGCAGCCTTTCCCTTCTCCAGGGGATCTTCCCAACCCAGGGATCAAACCCAGGTCTCCTGCACTGTAGGCGAATTTTTTACAAGCTGAGCCACCAGGGAAGAAGCTGTCTCTAAATCACAAGGTATTCTCACCAAGTCTATTGCCTATTCATAAAACTCCGGGAGTTGGCAATGGACAGGGAGGCCTGGTGTGCTGCGATCCATGGGGTCGCAGAGAGTCAGTCGGACACAACTGAGCGAGTGAACTGAACTGAACTGAACCAGTCCTATGCCAGTTGAAGCCTATGGCCTGGCCT
Source organism: Bos grunniens (assembly GCF_055505025.1). Classification (NCBI taxonomy): domain Eukaryota; kingdom Metazoa; phylum Chordata; class Mammalia; order Artiodactyla; family Bovidae; genus Bos; species Bos grunniens. The sequence continues at coordinate 17,395,237 of NC_141170.1, read as the reverse complement.
AAGCCATAGGCTTTTTTTTTTTTTTAAGAGTATAATTGCTTTACAATGTTGTATTAGTTTCGGCTATACAGCAAAGTGGTAATTCACCTATGTATAGGTAATTCACCTATACATATTTCCCTTCTTCCTTAGATTTCCTTCCTGTTTAACATATACCTATATATCTTTATCTATCTATCTATCTATATATATATATATATTTTTTTTTTTTTTTGGTTGCTGCTGTTTTTCATCATTTTCCCTGTGCTGCCCTTTGCCTAAAACAAGTGAACTGATAGATTGAAGGCACAGGGGAAAAGAGAATCCTAGAAATAAAAATGCATTGATTACTATTTCAAAGGTAGTATCTCATCATATAAATACAATTCCATCTAACAGAAATGCTCTAAGACCTATCCACCATGTGAAAAATAGTTATATGAAAAGGTACCATAAGTTCAATCAAAGTTGTTAGGGATATATTACCTGCTGCCATAAGAGGGCTCCAGGTTAGCTTGTTTCCAGTCCTCCTAGTCCTCTGACTACTAAGTATTTGAGCTGAGGGCTCTTCCAGCTGTGAGCTGGCCAGAGGAGGAGCAACCCAGAGCCGAGTCAGCGTCACCCAGGATCCTGCTGTATTTCGGGCTTGCTTCCTACCTTGTTTTCCTGCTCTCTGTTGATCTTTGCTTTTTCTTTGTAACTACAAATAGCCTTTCCTTTCAGCAAGGATTTCTCTTCTTCCCTGGGGACTGGGACACAGCAAAGTCTCTGCAACTTCTATCTTTATCCTCTGTCTCTGAAGTTAGCAGATAAGCTTGTGTTTTTGCTTTCTAGCAAAAATGGAAAACTGGCCAGGAAAAATCACCTTTTCAGGTCTAGTTCTGGTCCTCCCACTCTCACTCTCAGGGAAGAACCTGTGTTCTTCTTCTACATCAGTCAGACCCACCTCTGAAGTTAGACTATTGTGTTGGGATTATGGCCACAGCCATTGCTCACACTAGGTTTTAGGTACATAACAGGCTGAATTAAAACTCATCTTCATTTAAGAGTGAAGACAGAATCAGTTTTTAATAAAGAAAGGCATCCTAGACATTCCATCTCAGAAGTCAGAGTGGGCATTCTATTGTGAAAGTGGGAAGTCTCTGAGAGAGGCTCAAGAAGAAGAGGATTCAGAACTGCCATCTTGTTTCCCCTTTGTCTTCAGTAATCCTTTGCCTGGCTCTATAAACCTGCTCTAGGTTATTCTGGTAGTGTATAAAACTCTACTCAATACTCTGTAATGACCTACGTGGGAAAAGAATGTAAGAAAGAGTGGATAACTGTGTATGTATAACTGATTCATTTTGCTGTATAGCAGAAACTAGAACAACATTGTAAATCAACTGCATAGCAATCAATAATTTTAAAAAACAGAGATAAGTGATAGAGAAAAGGTTTTAAAGAAAGTAAAGTAAGGAATTCCAAGGATAGGATGGGAAATTCAATTAGCAATTTGGCTAGACAACTAATTGGAAAGCTGGATAACATCATGTTTTTGTTTTTTTTTTTTTTCAAACTAGATATGTGTTACTTGACTCAACTTGTCAGCTTTCCAGAGAACATCTTCCTGACTTTTGTATCTGAAATCTTCGTCTTTCCCAGTGTTTACCACAAACGTTCATATTGAGTGGAGTGGCCATCTTGATTCTGTAATGTCACATCTGTGGGAGTCATGAAGGTCAAGGTCTCAGAGAGCACTGGGGATGAGTGCTCATTCATGAGTGTTTGCTCTGGGTAAAGATGGCAGAGACTTGATGGAAGATGACCAAGACTGACTCATAGGAATACTAAAACGTCTTATTTGTTAACTATGTCAGCCACTGTGCTTTTTGGTTCACATGAAATAGTTTATTTTATATCCATGTTTTATGTTCTGTGAAGTACCATCATGATGCTAATGACTCCCAGCTGAAGAACACACACCTATGGGATGAATGGGCAGAGGGACAGGAGCTGATATTTCATCTGTAAATCTCTGATGAGAAGAATGCCATTTAATAGGGACCAAACAAGACTGTATCTGTTACTAGAGCATTACATATATGTTTGTGTGTGTGTGTGTATTTTATATGTATGTATGTGTGTGTGTGTGTGTGTATGGTGGCAGGAGGTCATATATAGTGGTTATATATAGTGGCAGGAGGTCAGCCAGCAAGTGAGGAAAAGACTTTTGAAGAAACTGATGCCAAAATTAACAAAAAATAAGGATCTTTGGGGAAAATCCATGGTTCTTATAGAATAAGTGGGTTGGCTTCCTGTTAGGAGTTTCTAGGAAGTCACTTAACTTAATGGATGGCATTTTTGCAGTATCTTATTCCAGCCTCTTGGCTCCACCCTTTACAATTTCATTGAGTAAAGCATCTGGGAAGATTTGTATAGTTTTCCCAATCTCATCAGTTCAGTTCAGTCGCTCAGTCGTGTCTGACTCTTGGCAACCCCATAGACTGCACTATGCCAGGCTTCCCTGTCCATCACCAACTCCTGGAGCTTACTCAAACTCATGTCCATTGAGTCAGTGATACCACCCAACAATCTCATCCTCTGTCATCCCCTCCTTCTGCTTTCAATCTTTCCTAGCATCAGGGTCTTTTCAAATGAGTCAGTTCTTTGGATCAGGTGGCCAAGTATTGGAGTTTCTGTTTCAGCATCAGTCCTTCCAATGAATATTCAGGACTGATGTCCTTTAGGATTGACTGGTTTGATCTCTTTGCAGTCCAAGGACCTCTCAAGAGTTCTCCAACACCACAGTTCAAAAGCATCAATTCTTTGGCACTCAGCTTTCTTTATAGTCCACCTCCCACATCCATACACGACTCCTGGAAAAACCATAGCTTTGACTACATGGACCTTTTTTGGCAAAGTAATGTGTCTGCTTTTAAGTATGCTGTCTAGGTTGGTCATAACTTTCCTTCCAAGGAACAAGTGTCTTTTAATTTCATGGCTGCAATCACCATCTGCAGTGATTTTGGAGCCCCCAAAAATAGTCTGTCACTGTTTCCACTGTTTCCCCATCTATTTCCCATGAAGTGATGGGACCACATACCATGATCTTCATTTTCTGAATGTTGAGTTTTAAGCCAACTTTTTCACTCTCCTCTTTCACTTTCATCAAGAGGCTCTTTAGTTCTTCTTCACTTTCTGCCATAAGGGTGGTGTCACCTGCATATCTGAGGTTACTGATATTTCTCTCGGCAATCTTGATTCCAGCTTGTGCTTCTTCCAGCCCAGTATTTCTAATGATGTACTCTGTATATAAGTTAAACAAGAAGGGTGAAAATCTCATAGAATCGTATTATTAACAGTAATCTAGGTGAAGCTCTAATACTTTGGCCACCTAATATGAATAGCCTACTCATTGGAAAAGACCCGCCTGATGCTGAGAAATATTGATGGCAAAAGGAGAAGGGGGTGGCAGAGGATGAGATGGTTAGATAGCATGACTAACTCAATGGTCATGAATTTGAGCAAACTCCAGGATACAGTAAAGGATAAGGGAGCCAGGAGTGCTTCAGTCCATGGGACAGTCCATGGACATGACCTAATGACTGAACACACACACACAGGTCGCATTGTATATTGAACTATCAGACTTGAGCACTTACATTTTTAAACAATGAAAAATACCTCCATTATCTCCAAAATACCTCAAAAGCATGACAGGTCCATGGTATATTTTAAAATGTTTGAAGTTTTGTACTTACACTACACGAATATCAATATATGCACTGTTCATGTCAGAGTCCTTGTATCCTGCAATATAAAGCTAGTGGAGGCCAGGCAGGAGAGCAGTTGAAATCTTCTTGGAACATAAATATATTGAAGGTTGCTAATGAAAGACTAATTGATGAGAACAGGAAGCAGTCAATTTTAATAATGTAATTTGTTCAGTATCACTACAGCAATTTAAAACAGAAAGAAAGAAAAGGGTTTAAATCTCTAAATTCTGTGCTGAAAGATCCAAGGTTAAGATGAGATTGCAGCATAGCTTGTTTGTTAGCATAGTTAAAAATAATGATCAAGTTAATTAAAACTGAATTATAGTGGAACCATCTCAATAGACTCATGACAGCCATTTTAATGAGTTCCATTAAAGGTAGCAATAATAATTAAGTTATTTTGAAACCAGCTCAATAATTTTCATAAGAAATCTATTATGCACATTTCTTTCATGTCCCTGTTGGTATAACTGTAGTAGCAGGAAATTTAGACTGTGGACTCTAAATATGCTCTGCAATGAATTGTGTTATGAATTAATGCTGTGCATGCTATTTGAGAAGAGTAGTTACCATCTGTGTGTGTTATCTCTCTTTGCACAATTCTCCCAAAGAACAATGGTGACACTAAAAAAGAGGGAACATTCTAAGGTGAGATCCCCAGTCTTTTTCCAACAACTGGGGACTCCATAAACATGAAAATATTTAAAAGTCTCCTTGCATATAAGTGGTTGTATTTTTAGAATCCTATTGATTAATAAAAGGCATCATGACACCAAGTTTTATGATTTCAGCAGCAATTTGCATTTTGTTAGTCACAACTTCTATGTAAGTAGAGGAAGTATTAGTGAGATTTTGTTTGAGCCTATGATATTTTAGTTCTCAGACAAAGCTGCTATATTTTTGTCCTTTCCTTTCTTTCTCTCCCCCAGGATAAGGCCATTGGTATTGGAAATCTGGAGTGAAATGAGATAGGCTCCCATGTTTCTGCAATTTCTTGGGATGTCAATCTGAACAGGAGGTTAGGAAAAAGGAGAGTGGGTTACTATGTAGATATCAACACATCTGTCATCTGCCTTCTCTTTCTATAAGAATGTTTTGCCTTTAACTTATCACAAAGTTCTTTTTTTGTATTTCTATTTTGAAGAAAATATAAACTAAATGAAGAATGAAGCTGGATACTTACTCTTCATCCCTAATCTTTGAATATTGAGACTTTATGTCATGAATACTTAAAAGGCTATTTATACAGGTAAATAAATCTCAACTTTATTGTGTTTAAGAATTACCAATGATATTAATAAACATCACTCAGTGTAGGTAATTTATAATCTTATTTCAGGCTTTTAAGTAAATACTTCACTTTTTAAATTAAAGCTTCATGACTACTCAAACCCCACACAGATTACTGATAAATATCTGTAGATTGACTTATTAAAGTTCATTAGTTGTTTTATTATATTTATTAGTATTTATTTATTATGATTATTATTATTGATCACATAAATTTGTCATGCTGTCCTAGGTTATTACAAAACTGTGTGTTCTTGGACTATTAGCTTACATGTAAGCATAGTGGCTTCTCCCCGGAAATGGCTATTTTCAAGGGGTATCCCTGCAGCTATTAAATAAAAATGCAATCATAAGGTCATTAATCTTATCTCAATAAAGTGCAAATGCAAAATTTTTATTATTAATATGTCTATCTACATTTATTATACAAAATTATATAGTATTTCAGAAACAGAAATAGTAATTACAAAGTCAACATGGATTGAGTGCATTCAGTTCAGTTCAGATCAGTCATTCAGTCATGTCCAACTCTTTGCAACTTAATGGTCTGCAGCTTTCCAGGCTTCCCTGTCCATCACCAACTCCCAGAGCTTGCTCAAACTCATGTCCATCTAGGTGATGCCATCCAACCATCTCATCCTTTGTCCTCCCCTTCTCGTCCTGTCTTCAATCTTTCCCAACATCAGGGTCTTTTCCAGTGAGTCAGTTCTTTGCATCAGGTGGCCAAAGTGTTGGAGTTTCAGCTTCAACATCATTCTTTCCAGTGAATATTTAGGACTGATTTCCTTTAGGATGGACTGGTTGGATCTCCTTGCAGTCCAAGGGACTCTCATGAGTCTTCTCCAACACCACAGTTTAAAAGCATCACTTCTTCAGTGCTCAGTTTTCTTTATAGTCCAACTCTCACATCCATACATGACTACTGAAAACACTATGGCTTTGACTAGACAGACCTTTGTTGGCAAAGTAATGTCTCTGCTTTTGAATATGCTTGGTCATGGCTTTTCTTCTAAGGAGTAAGTGTCTTTTAATTTCATGGCTGCAGTCACCATCTGCAGTGATTTTGGAGCCCAAGAAAATAGTCTCTCTCTGTTTCCATTATTTCTCCATCTATTTGCCATGAAGTGATGGGACTGGAAGCCATGATCTTAGTTTTCTGAATGTTGAGCTTTAAGCCAACTTTTTCACTCCCACTTTCACTTTCATCAAGAGGCTCTTTAGTTAGTTCTTCTTCGCTTTCTGCCACAAGGGTAGTGTCATCTGCACATCTGAGGTTATTGATATTTCTCCCAGGAATCTTGACAAGAAACATAGGCATAGACATCAGAAGGCAGCAGAAAGAGTCCCCTATGTGCATAAGAGTACTGAATTTTTGGCCTACTGGACTTTATGTTTAGAAATTATTTTCTTTGCAAAATAAATTCTGAATATGACAACCTATTAAAAGGAGCTGTGTGCAGAAAAGCCTACATTTAGACAAATATTTTAGTTCTAAAGTTAAGTTTTTCATTAATAAAATGAAAGATCAACATTGCTATAATCTTCCTTTCATTGAAATAACATAAATCCTTAGTCTCAAAAATTTTAAATTAATATAATCTTTGTGTGAAAAATATATGATTATTTTAGATAACCACTTGATTCTATTCTTAAAACCCAATGAAGCACATCATGAGAAATTAGTAAGTCATTTTACACACAGCACATAGCTTAAACTTAAATGTTTGCTTTATAATATTAATTTTATAACAGGCCTAATAATGATCCTCTAAAAGAAAAGCAGACACAGGAGAAAAAAGGCAACTTTTGAATTACTTTTAACATACAGATTACATTTATCTAAATTTTGTCAAGTTTGGGTTAAGTAAGTATGGGAAATTTCAAGCCAAATATAGTGTGTGTGTGTGTGCGTGTGTGTGTGTGTGTGTGTGTGTGCTTGGTCATGTCAGACCTTTACAACCCCAAGGACTGTAGCCCATCAGGTTCCTCTGTCCATGGGATTTCCAAGGCAAGAATACTGGAGGGGATTGCCAGAATTTGATAAGCGATTGAAGCTAATGGTTAAGATAAAAGGAATTTGTTGTTACTTTATGCTTTCCTCATGGAATGTTCAATTCAGAAACTATTTTAATGTTTGTAAACTGATTTTCAAGCATTTGATATTATCAGTAAATTTCTGTTATTTGTTTATAAATAGTGAGTGCTTTTTCTATTAGTGTCTATTCATGCACAGTGTAATGCATATTAAGAAAAACCAGGTAAGTACCTGGACAGTTTTCACATTAAAAACATTCATTGTCTTCTGGTCTATATAGCAATGCATTGAGAATTTAGAGAACAAATGAGAAAAAATATAAATTACATCAAGACGTCTTTATATACCAGTTAAAGTGAAGGCTAGCGTTTGTCTAAAATAATGGTGTAACATTATCATATGAAAGAATAAGCCTTTTGTTTGCCTCTGAAGATGATGCCAGCAACTTTCTGAGGCTTGATCTGAGCCAAGAATAAATGTATTGTAGCATCATTTCTGTCTGAACTTCAAGGAAAAGGAAACATTTACTCTAAACTTTTAGGTTCACTCCTTCTCAGTGATTGTACACGAACTTCATGAAGGCACAGACAAGACAAGGCCTGAGTTGACTTTGCATTCTGCCCAGGTCTCACATTTGGGAAGAGTTTGGCAATGGCAACCCACTCCAGTATTCTTGCCTGGAGAATCCCATGGACAGAGGAGCCTGGTAGGCTGCAGTCCATGGGGTCACGAAGAGTCGGACACGACTGAGTGACTTCACTTCACTCAATGCTTTCAAATAGATGGGGAAACGATGGAAACAGTGAGAAACTTCATTTTTGGGGGCTCCAAAATCATTTCACATGGTAACTGCAGCCCTGAAATTAAAAGACGCTTGCTCCTTGGAAGAAAAGCTATGACCAACCTAGAGAGCATATTAAAAAGCAGACACATTACTTTGTGACAAAAGTCTGTCTAGTCAAAGCTATGGTTTTTCCAGTAGTCAAGTATGGATATGAGAGTTGGTCCATAAAGAAAGCTGAACGCTGAAGAATTGCTGCTTTTGAACTGTGGTGTTGGAGAAAACTCTTGAGAGTCCCTTAGATTGCAAGATTAAACCAGTCAATCATAAAGGAAATCAGTCCTGAATATTCATTGGAAGGACTGATGCTGAAGTTGAAACTCCAAAACTTTGGCCACCTGATGTGAAGAACTGACTCATTGGAAAAGACTCTGATGCTGGGAAAGATCGAGGGCAGGAGGAGAAAGGGATGACAGAGGATGAGATGGTTGGATGGCATCACCAACTCAATGGACATGAGTTTGAGCAAGCTCTGGGAGTTGGTGATGGACAGGGAGGCCTGGCATGCTGCAGTCCATGAGGTCGCAAAGACTTGGACGTGACTAAGAAACCAAACTGTTAATGCTCTCAACCATATAAAGAAAGCACCCATGTACATAGCAACTGTTAATATCTACATTTTTAAATTTGTCATTCTCCCAATATTATTTTTCTTCATAAAATTCCCAATATTGGGCTTAACTACACTGAATTTCTAATTCCTTGTGTTAGAACTTGAGTATCCACAACATGTAAAAGGACTTAGGCAGGAACATGGGTAAAACTTTACATTGATAGTGAATGTTTACACGAGTGAAGTCTAAGCTCTAGACTTCGGCTCTGAGTCTCTACCCAGCAGGATCAGTGGATTCTGCCATGGCCCTGGGCCTCCCACCTACACCTCACAGGGCCTGGAGGTCCTCTCTCTGGGAGTCATTGACACTCCTCTGCTGTAGGCGTCAGTTCTGCTGTCCACGCTCTTTCCTGGTGGCTGAATCTGCTGCACTGTTGGGCCTCGAAGGCACAGCTGGGTCTGATCTTGTAGCTGCTGCTGCTCTTTTCACAGATACAGAGCACCTTCTCCAACCCAGATAGGAGAGGATTTCTCTAAGTGAATCTTAAAATTATTTTATTGGGCTCCCCAAAGGGTGGTCTCATTTTCTGACTTTTGTTTAATTTTTTTTTGAAAACCTCTTTCTTGAAGAACTTGGAATCCCTTTCCCCAAGTTCAAGAGAATGGCTCACCTGATGTCCCATCTATAAGCATCTTTCTTCCTTGAAAATGCACTGGTCTTGGGCTGAAGTCTTGGTGCTTCTGTTTCCATCTCATTGGACATTTTCCCAACAAGAGCCATATAGAAGCCTCTTTCACTGGTCTGTCAATTCTTGAGGAAAACATACCAGACAGAGTGTCTTCCGTTGAAGTCATCTAGGACAGACAGACTGCTTGGCATTGAGAAACTTCACCACGCAATCTCCTCAGCCTCAACCCTTACTGTTACAGTTCATTCCTTACTCCCAGCCCAACCTCTCCACTTTTGCAAAGCAAGCCTGCAAAAAGCTTGCTTGCTAGCATTTCTAAACTTTGAAAGAAATTGAGAAATTTGAGAGAAGAAAAGGAGAGGATAATAATTTTTCAGTCCTATCTGGTTTTGTTGTTTGTTTTTTTTGTGTATGTGTTTGGTTTTTTGTTTTGTTTTGTCTGCTTAATAGCCCACATCTTGAACTGCCCTTTGGTCACTATTATGGAATATTACTTTGAAAATCTTTCAAAAATTGCATTATTTTTGTTGATTTCCCAAGGAAGTTTATGTTTGGTAATTTTTCAAATATTGAAGAACTAGTTATCTCCATCTCTGTTCTTTATGTAATCGACATCTATCTTTTCTATGTCTTAAGCAGACTTCTAATTTCAATTTTTTCTCAGTTTTACTTCAACATCTTAAAACCAATAATCATTTCTTAGGAAGTAATTTTCAAGTTTGTGAATTATCTAAATTGCCTGCTGTTCTTCCTGATATTTCTGCCTGTTTTGTGGCCAATTCGATGTTCATTAACACCTCCAGCAAATGGTGAGCCAAGAGAGAGAGAGGGAGAATAGTTAATTTTGTCATTTTTTGGAAACATGAATAAAAGGTTTGGTAGGAAAGGACACTAAAATTAATACCTAAAATAGGACTTAAAACTGATCTGCAGGAGAATGATAGTTTTCCCTTCTCATAGAAGAATGTAATGATACAATTATTGTCAAGCACTTGACCAGTATAAATGATATGTGAAAGGGGAATTGTACTGTCTTTTGTATAGGGAGATGCTGCTGCTGACACCTGAATGAAAAGAATCCACAATTTGTACTCAAATGGCTTGAATTCAGGTCTTATCTCCACCCTTCATTAGCTTATATGATCCTGAACAAGGTGTATCCAGTGCTTCTCTCTGATCTTTCTTGTGTAAAGAGTAAGCAATAAGAGATTTTTCATAGGGCTGCTGCAATGAAAAGACATCATATATAGGAAGACACTTTAAAAACTCTAAGGGATACTCCTATAACTTTACAATTATAATCATTATTAATATCGTCATCCTTAGTAATGTGTTTGAATGAATTATTTTGATTCATTGACACTTTCTTATTTAGTTTTCAAGCAGGATGGTATAAAAAATTGATGATTATGTCTCCACTCTGTAATGAGAAAACATTTTATTTTATTAAACCTCACTGGTTTTAAGTTACTTAATGTCGACCTCCAAGTCTCTAGTTAACAGCCCAAACCAGAGAAATAATATTTACTCAAGAATGGGACCAATTGTGCCTAATATCCAAAGCCATTAGCAGTCTTAACAGCTCAACTTTGAATCTAGACTGTATATTTCCTATCATTGGGACAAGAATCCATAATGAGGTAAAGGTTTTTCTTTTTTTTTCTTTAATTTAAAATTATCTGAAACTAGATAAAGCAGGCAATTCTAAGGATGGAAAAATGGAAAAGTAGGCAAAAAGTACATCCGTTATTGAAAGAGCTTGGAATATGATGGAAATAGGGTGAAATGAGAGTATTCTGGACAAATGATAAGGCTTAGAATATATGACACTGGAATTAAACACATGTAAAGAACCTACTTATCACTTACTTTCTATCTGCTTAAAAATGGAAACCACTTATAAGTCACACATAATTTAGGTAGCCTACAAGTAAATAATTCTTAGGAGCAGATGGTTTTATTTCAATGGCAGTGTTTAATTTTTGAAAGAACACAAACTTAAGATTCCAACATGAGAGAAGATTCCAGCATGAGAATGAGCTTGAAATTTACAAAAAGGTATGTATCTTGAATCTAAGCCCATCTTGGTATTACTCAGATGGAATTAGATTTTGAAATATTTTATGTTTATGTTAGTTTTTAATATTAAGAGCTGAGTCTGCGAGCGGAAAGTCTCACGTCTGGGGGAACGTTTCACTGTGGGTGTGCACGTGCGTGTGAATGTACATGGTGGGTGTGTCGGGGGGTGCACACGTGCATACTTGTATTCAGGAAGAGAAAGAAGAGCTGGGATGTGAAGGACAGGAACATAAAGACTATCTTAGAGAAATTTTGAGTCAACAAGGTCAAGGAAATCCTAGTAAGGGAGAGATTTAGAAATGGCCACTGAAAGAATGTGAAAGCATAAAGCAGGGAATTTTTCTGGGAGCTCACTGGAGGGAGTCTGCATATCTTGGAGGGGAGAGTTTTGTTCTTTAACAGAGTCCAGTAAATTCCACAGTCTGGCTCTAAAAAGAATAAAAGAAAACCATTTTAATTGGAAACTGAGGTTTCCATTTGCAGCCCATGCAAAGACAGTCTTGCTTTGGTTGATAATGTGAACCAAACCATTATTTAACACACACACACACACACACACACACACATGCATGCACACAGAGGTGAATAAACATTTAGATATACTCAAAATGTTAGTAATACTTTTTCTCTGTATGGTGAGATCATGGCAATTTTTGGTTTCTTCTTTTATGCTTCTTTGCAGCTCCCCAGTTTCCTGAGTTGAACATATATTAATTTTGTAATTAGACAAAAAAAGAACACTATTTTAAAAGTGAATGTAATCATGGATTATTTTTGTGTGTGTGTACCATCTAATTTGAAGACCTAGGGGTTTCCTAGTGACTCAGATGGTAAAGTATCTGTCTGCAATGCAGGAGACCTGGGTTTGTTCCTTGGGTCGGGAAGATTCCCTGGAGAAGGGAATGGCTACCCACTCCAGTATTCTTGCCTGAAGAATGCCATGGACAGAGAAGCCTGGCAGGGTACAGTTCATGGGGTTGCAAAGAGTCAGATATGACTCAGTGACTAACACATAGGGGACAATGGAGTATGATACTGGCTGCAACCAAAAATAAATCCATTAGATAAAAGTTTATAGTAATGGTTGATACTCTAGTCCATTCAGGATCTACATGGGTGTATTGCATGCTTGTGGCTTCACTTTGAAGGCCCTTGACTGAGAGCAGACCTGTGATGAAATTATAGGGGCAGGAAGGACTCCACCACAGGTACCTGTCTCTGTTTTATACTTTCTCTCCTTCCTCACGGGGATTTGGTTGGATTTTTTTGGCCCTAACATTTTAATAGTAGTAGTGCTACCCCTTTTCCTAGATCATGTGATCCAAAGTATTGGGATGAGGGTGGGCACAAAACTCCCTTAATCTTTCTCTACTTTATTTAGCTAAGACAACCCCTTCTCCTCCTGCCATCTTACTTTTCTCTCATTTGTGGGTTAATTGGGACTAGAAAACATCTCCCATGCAGATTCTAGCAACTTTAAAGGAGAAATAAAATTGCAAACAGGAGACTTGAAAGGTTCTAACCAGGGAAGGATGACAATGTGATAGACACAGACTCAAAAAAAAAAAAAAAAAACTGGATTTCACACTCCTCCCCAACCCCCCACCAAAAAAGAAACTTCCCCTAGGAAATAAAAAGAAAACCTGAACACTGAAGGTTTGAAACAGACTTGAGCTACAGCACAGCCTTCAATCTTAATTCTGCAATCATATCTTGGCATATTCCAGTACCCACACAAATTCTGCATTGTTGGTGACAACCCGAAGGAAATGTTAGGATTTTGGCAATTCTTGACTATTCAGTTTTGTTACTGTGTTTTTTGCCCTCTTAGGAATTTATGTTTTCCCCAAAGAAAACATAATTAAAGAGTCCCAGTATCTGATATTAATGGACAGTGGGTAACATGACAATACATTACTCTATGCTAAGATCGTCAAAGAATCTGGCAAGGAATCTTGTGGAAAACCTTACAATTTTTAAATTAGTCAAGCGCATTAAAACACATTTTAATCCACACTTGTTTTATAGTGCTATTGGATCCACATACTTCAAATATTAAAGTGATTGTACAAATTCTTGCTAAGGTTTCTCTAATTAAATTCTAACCTAAGTGACAAGACAGAAACAATGTCTAGGGGGCTTTGTTCATGGATATTTTTCTGTCCTTGAGTCTGGCAATACTGATATCCAAACAACTTGATCAAGTATAATAAGGCCATTATCTGCTTTCTCTCCTCTTCCTTCCTCTCCTCCTCCACACACTTCTCCTCTGTCTCCTTCTATTTCTTTTCTAGATTCCTGAACTCCCTCTGGTCTTAAAAGTAGCACACATCCCCCTTGTAAATCTCCTTGTAAAGCTTCTCAAACTTTGCATACCTTTTATACTCCTTCTGAGGATATGACTTAGAATCCTGGAAACTTAGCTTTTACCCTTGAAGCACTTGTGGGGTTTGTAGAGTTGGTCTGAAAAAGAAATGCCTTTAACTCTGAATTGAGTTGACTGGCAAAGTCCAGCTCTAAGTGATACCCCGCGCAAGTTCTCACCAAAGACCTTGGGAACTGAATGACAGACACCACACCCCCTAGAGTGTGTATCTATCACATTGGCATCCTCCCCTGGGTAGAACCTTTCAAGTCTCCTCTTTTCAAATTTATTTCTCCTTTGAAGTTGCTAAAATCTGCATGAGAGATGTCTTCTAGTCCCAATTAATCCACAAATGAGGGAAAAGTAAGATGGCAGGAGGGGAAGGGGGTAACCGAGGATGAGATGGTTGGATGGCATTACCGACTCAGTGGACATGAGTCTGAGCAAACTCCAGGAGATGGTGAAGGACAGGGAAGCCTGGCATGCTGCAGTCCATAGGGTCAAAAAGAATCGGAAGTGACTGAGCAACTGAACAATAGCGACATACTTGAGTCCTGTGGACAATCAAGCATTTTCTAGTTCAGTTTATATGATTGGTAACAAAGATCTTTGCTAGATCCCTAAGGAGCTTCTAGAAAACAAATACAGTGGCACTTTTCTTTCTGCAGAGAAGTGAGAGGGGAAGACAGGGTTTTGTAGATATACTTTCCCTGCTGCTTAATCCTCAAGTGACACTCTTCCCATTTTTCAGTTGTACTGTCTAGCTTAAGATAATCACATACATCATACACATCAATGAAATGATTTCAGGTGGAAGGGGGAACACCAGACCACCTGACCTGCCTCCTGAGAAATCTGTATGCAGGTCAAGAAGCAACAGTTAGAACTGGACATGGAACAACGGTCTGGTTCCAACTGCGAAAGGAGTACGTGAAGGCTGTATATAGTTATGCTGATTATTTAACTTATATGCAGAGTATATCATGCAAAATGCCAGATAGGATGAAGTACAAGCTGGAATCAAGATTGCCGGGAGAAATACCAATAACCTCAGATATGCAGATGATTACACCCTTATTACAGAAAGCAAAGAGGAACTAAAGAACCTTTTGATGAAAGTGAAAGAGGAGAGTGAAAACGCTTGCTTAAAACTCCACATTCAAAAAACTTAAGATCATGGCATCCGGTCCCATCACTTTATGGCAAATAGATGGAGAAACAATGGAAACAGAGAGACTTTCTTTTCTTGGGCTGCAAAATCACTGTAGATGGTGACTGCAGCCATGAAATTAAAAGACACTTGCTCCTTGGAAAAAAAGCTATGACCAACCTAGACAGCATATTAAAAAGCAGAGACATTATTTTGCCAACAAAAGTCCATCTAGTCAAAGCTATGGTTTTTCTGGTAGTCATGTATGGATGTGAGAGTTGGACCATAAAGAAAGCTGAGCACTGAAGAATTTATGCTTTTGAACTGTGGTGTTGGAGAAGACTCTTGAGAGTCCCTTGGACTGCAAGGAGATCCAACCAGTCCGTCCTAAAGGAGATCAATCCTGGGTGTTCATTGGAAGGATTGATGTTGAAGCTGAAACTCCAATTCTTTGGCCACCTGATGCAAAGAACTGACTCTTTAGAAAAGACCCTGATGCTGGGAAAGATTGAAAGCAGAAGGGGACAATGGAGAATGAGATGGTTGGATGGCATCACTGACTCAATAGACATGGGACTTGGTGATGGACAGGAAAGCCTGGTGTATTGCAGTCCATGGGTTTGCAAAGTGTCGGACATGACTGAGTGATTGAACTGAACTGAACTGGAAGGGATGGAGACAGAGGTCAGAAGATGTGAAAGCAAAGATCTTAGATGTGAGGGTGTGTCACAGAGGCATGTCTTAACCTTTTGGATTAGGGACTACCCAGTAATCATGTTGGGAGAAGGCAATGGCACCCCACTCCAGTACTCTTGCCTGGAAAATCCCATGGATGGAGGAGTCTAGTAGGCTGAAGTCCATGGGGTCGCTGAGGGTCAGATATAACTGAGCGTCTTCACTTTCACTTTTCACTTGCATGCATTGGAGAAGGAAATGGCAACCCACTCCAGTGTTCTTGCCTGGAAAATTCAAGGGATGGGGGAGCCTGGTGGGCTGCCGTCCGTGGGGTCACACAGATTCGGACACAACTGAAGTGACTTAGCAGCAGCAGCAACAGTAATCATGTTGAGTTCAATTTTGTATTGTCTTGATTCTAAGTTGCTTGTTGTAGTAGTTGTAATATCCTGAATTAAGTTACCAACATGATAGCTTCCTTGTCTTTTCTAAATGTCAGAATCTTGAATCATTGACACATCTTCCTGAGGCTCTTGGGATCCTCAAGTGTGTGCAGATTTCATTTTGGTTAATTTCATTATTTTCCAGCTTTCATCTAAAACTGCCATTGGCATTAACTGCCAGGCTTCAGGTAGAATATGTAAAGCCATGCGAAGGTCATTTATTCCTACCAATTAGAAAATAAGTTACACTGCTTCTGGTTAGGAATTCAACACACATTTTAAAAAAGAAATACCCAAAAGAATTTTTTCCCTGCAGAGCTTAATTAGATGGTTGAGAATTCTTCCACCAGAAAATCAATTTTCTAGTGGGACATCAAGCCAGGATGAGACAGATCACCAGAAAGAAAGACTACAAGAAACCAGAAAAAGAAAGGTAAAAGAAAAAAAAAAAAGAAAGAAAGAAACACATGTGTCCACACAGACTTTTATTTTTGGTGTTTCTAAATTTAAATGTGTGCTCTTCCATATCACTGGAGACCCATAGTGATGGTTTTTAAATACTTTAAAGCAGAGATATTTATACGTATATATATTTTTTAATAGTTGAGTTGGCATTCCAGGTAATCAGTGCCATAATATCTAGATCTGAAATTGTGGGAGGAGAGGGGACTGCATCAGCAAAATGTTTACTACCCCATCCTCTTTCTTTTATACTGTATAATTTTGAGAGCTCTTAAACCATGATAAGGAAGTAATTATGCTTTGAATTTCTCTAAAGATCTAACTAGAGAGTATTCATTTAAACAAACATTTCTAGGAATACGGGTTTAATGACCCAGGTAATTCTGATTGGAGAAATACGATTTTATACAGAGAGCTGACAGAAGCAAGTAAAACCTTGTGGGGTTTGGCCGAAGACATGCTGAGCTTCTAGGAGGCAAAGGGATATGTATTCGGCATCCCTTCTCCGCACCTACAGCCCCAGATTCACACCAACGTGTGTCTGTGATATGAATGAAATAAACGGGTCAAGCCAGCCTCGGGGGTACCGAGGCAGGGCTCTGTCTGGCCGTCGAGGGTCCGGGGACCCCCCAGTGTCACCCAGGCTCTAAGATAACCCAGTAGGGAGGCGCTGGGCGAGGACCGGGCTCCTCCTGCCTCCCCCGTCGTGCGGCTCGAATCTTCTGAAGCTGCCAGTTGCCAAATGAAATCTGAAACCCCGGGCTGCGTCTGAGGGTTGGCCCCGCTCAGTTGTTCCAGCCTCTTGTACTGTATATTTACACATTCACACACAATCACTCTTTCTAACTTCTGGGACTCTTCTGTGCGCAACTGCTAGGATCTCTCAAGTGCATGTGGCAACTCAGCCCAGCTCCGGCTGGAAACCGGCGGCGGGGCTTCGGAGGGTCTCGAAGGCCGGGGGAGCTGTCAAGACTGCGGCGGGGACCGGAGCGGATCGACGCGCGGGCGGCTGGGGGGAACCACCCCCAACTTTCCACCCCAGCCGCAGCTCCTTCTGCCGCCGCGCATTTCCTCCGAAACCGCGGCTGCGGAGCTACCCAGTGCATGGGGCGCAATACTTCCCCTTGTTGTGGGAAGTAAGGGACTGCCCTCCCCGCTTAATTTTTTTTCCTGCTCGTCCTGGGGGTCTTTTTCTTCGGAGCAGTCGCCGTCCCCCTTCTGTCGTGCGCTCCGAGCAGGGTAGGTGACCTGGTTTGGGGCGTGGGGGGGAGTGATGTGCTCTGAGGTGACCTCGGGGGGGCTGGGACCTGGCCTCGCCTGCGCCCGGGGGGCTGCGGGCACAGCTGCGGGCGACCCGCGTGGGGGCTGCAGGGGGCGAGGAGGGACCGCAGGAATCCCGTGCTGGTGCAGTCTGTGTGTGTGTGTGAGCGTGTGTGTGTGTGTGTGTGTGCGCGCGCGCGTACGCGTGCATGTAGATGATGGAGAACAATGCTCCTTTATTATTATTTTTAAAAGGAAGAAAACAGAGCAAGCTGATAATACGCGTTTCTAGGCTTAAAAATAGAAGGAAGGAATAAAGACTCCGCAGTTTACTTCCCTCACTATCCGCCCCCTTCTCCGCTGCTCGTTTCCGTTAGTGTCTTATATCACGAGAGTTTTCTAGATAACAGCCATTCAGAGATATGTTTTAATAGTAGATATTGTAATTGTAAACAAAGCCTTTGGGAATCTTTGGTGAGTTTTCAGTCACCCAAAAGAATTTGTTTAGATTTTTTAAAAGGAAACTTTTCGAGGAAGTATCTGACCTCTTTCGAGTATAGAGATATGTAATATGTTATCATTAAAAAAAAGACTACTTCAGACTGCGTTTCTTGTACAAGTCCTCAAATAGAAGGGTAGATAATATTACTCTGGATTCCTTAGAGGTGTTAGGTTTTCAATACCAGCTAGTAATAGGAACCCAGACTGCCTTGTACTCTATGCATATATTAATTCATTTAAAATATCATTTCCAATATATTTCTGTTTCCATCGTAGCTTACTCTTTTTTGGTAAACCTAGCAGGACATTATTATCTCATCTCTTTCTAAAATGAGGAAGTAAATAAACCACGCGTATTTGAAATATAAAAGTTGCAACGTGTCTGCTTATCCATAAGTAAAACAGTATGTGTTGCTGTGTCTATTAAGTTGAGCAAATTAATTGAAACTCAGGGATATTTACAGTAGAGTTAAGAGCTTTACTCAATTACTGAGAAGAAGATGGACAGACAGATTAAATACAAACAATCTGTCTCCTGCTTCTAATTAGACCTCAAAACCAACCATTAAGGGCAAGAATGGGTGTTGGTATTAGGCTGGGCATCATAAAATATAAAAAACACACAGTTAATATATTAGAAAAAGACAGAAAACAAATATAAAGCTCACATTAGACTTATTAAGACCTCACTCTCCCTTTTAAATTTCTTAATACTTCCTCTTCTCAGGGGATATTTCAACCTCTAAGAAAGCCCAATAATACAATTCCCCTTTTTGTCTTCCCTGGGTGCCTGACCTTCAGGTAGCAAGTGGAGAAATCTGTTCTCTTTAGAGCCATTACTGAGTTGTCAGAGAATTCCCCTTAGATATCTTGGAGGACGGAGATATTGACAAAACCTTAAGATAAATAAAATCCTCTTACCCTTCAGAGAGGGTGTCTTCTTGGTGGAAGACCTTTAAGTGAGAGTAAGGGGAAAACTGTGAATTTGTTCAGATCTGGACTTTACTTTGAGGTTTGTGTAAGGAATACACAGCTAGAGTGATAAAAAGAAGGAGACTCTGTGGTCCTTTCTATGTGGGAAAGCCTGCTGAAACTCAGTCTTGTCCTTGGCTTTCAACTGTGTTATTTGGTTTTATTTCAATTGTGTTATTTGGTTTTATTACTTAATCACAGGGGCTTGAGTTTGAGAGGAGGATGGTTTCTCAGTTATGTTCTTGTGGGCTGTATATACAGTGAATTTGAACCATTTGAAAATACAGATTTGATAATAAGTGGGGGTGAGAACTGTGTTCGCAAGAAAAAACGAAGTCAGCGCAGAACAAATACCAATGCACCTAATCAGACAAAAGTGTAAACTTCAGTGTAAAAGTGGAAAGTGTTCTGGTCTGTAATTCCCAGTGAAATCCTTTCAGGTTTTGCTCGGGAGAGCAGTGGTCAAAACTCAGAGAGTTCTCATTGTCAAGGTCTTATTGATTATGTGATCTTGGATTCTCGAGGATGAAGGGAAAGGGTTAGGAAAGTGGAGGCGGGGTGGGGCAGGAAGGGCTAGGAATGTGCCGCAGGTGGTAATGAGTAGCTCGAGTCTGTTTATTTTGGTGTCTTGGTCAAAGCCTAGTTTGCTGTTTACCAACAGTGCCCTGAATAGTTTGGCTGTGACCTACTGGCCCACTGAAGTGTGTTTTCTTTCTGGTTCTATTAGTGTCCTGATTGGTTTCTCAGGGCTGAAAGTACATAGTGCTGATGATGCAAAGTCCTGGCGATACATCTGGTTCTTGTTCTTCGTGTTTGCAGAACATGTTTGCTGAAGGACCCTCTTTGTTACCTGTGGTTGTTCTCCTGTGGTTTCTTTTATGGCCAATGTTGAAGGGTTCTTTTCCCATGAGTTGAGCTTATGCAATGCTGTTTCCTTCTTTCTGCCATGTTTCAATTTTTTGGTAAAGCTGAATGCCTTGGAAAAATAAAATGGGAGAGGTAGATGGAGGCCCAGCTTGGAGCCCGGTAAAGAGAGCATGTATGCAAGCAAAGTCACTTCAGTCATGGCAGACTCTTTGCGACCCCATGGACCGTAGCCCACCAGGCTCCTCTGTCCGTGGGATTCTCCAGACAAGAATATTGGAGTAGGCTGCTGTGCCTTTCTCCAGGGCATCTTCTGGATCCAGGTATCGAACTCTAGTGTCTACATCTCCTGCATTGGCAGGAGGGTTCTTTACCACTACTGCCACCTGGAAAACCCCTCAGTAGGGAGGGACAGCCACCCAGTTGGTCACACATGAGTGTGGAGAAGCTTGATAATAACAAGAACCTGAGGTAGCCATTCTATCCTGATCACCTTTTTCTGAGGAAAAAGGCAGAAGAGATTTAAAATAAAAAAGATGCCTGTTTACACTTAAATTTGTGATTAAATGATTAATATTTCTCCCAGATGGAAAAAGGTATTTAAAATTAAAGTCATAAATAGGCCACTTAGCCATGAAGTTAATGTTCTTCATGGGAAGAGTTGAACTTTCATATTGAGTCTGCAATGGTAACCCATCTGTCTTTGCTATATAAACTCAAACTTTACTAGATTATGATGGTTTCAGCACTAAATAAAAGCCCATTTGGAAGTGGAGGGATTATTGTGATGAAGTCAAAGAATGTTCAATTTTAAGAGGATACTGTGCACATGTGTGCTTTTAAGCAGTATCTCCATTCTACTGTGGCATTGCCACAATTAATCTTTGTAAAGTGCAGATCTAACTGTGTAAGTCCCGTGTTCTAAAACCTTTGATAGACCCCAGAGACCTATAACAGCAGCTCTAAATGCCTTAGTTCAGGGACTAAAAGCTCTTCAAAGCCCTTCATTTTTAGCTGTGTCTTCCTACACCAGGGACCCTCACTCTTTACACTTCTAATTTCTTACTTCTGGATTTCATTCTCCTGAAATGTCTTCTGGCTGGAAAGCCTCTGTTGATTATCAGTGGTCCACTTCAAGTGGATCTTCCTTTGAAAGACTTGCCCAATTCCGTGCAGGAAGAATTAATCATGTCTTCTCATCTACTTCCGTGATGTCTTAAACATACCGTGAATGATTATTTTAATAATTTTTATGTACCCTCCCCCAGCCAGCTACAGTGAGTTCCTTAATGGGCGTATTGGTGGTGGTGGGAATACCTGTTTCTAGCTCCTAGAACAGAGTATGAAGTGTAGTAGACATCTATTAATGTTTCCTTAGTAAATGAACAAGCAAAGTCATGAATGAAGAAAGTGGTGGTGGACTCCAATTTATGCAGGTAGTTATTTCCCCAAAGTCCATTTGGAAAAATATCTGTTTGGACTCAGAGTTCATTTTCTACAGGTAATGATGCGACCAAATATAGTTCACTTTCCAGACTGGCCCACACAAGCCTATTTTATTTCTGTAATAGATGAAATATTGTGCTTTTACTATTCTAAAGTAAAAGCAAAACAAAACAAAATCTAGAGTGGAACCAATTTTTTTTTACTCTTTGAAATTACAAAATACTCTTGAGTTTAAAGAGAGTAGAAACCGTTAGAATAAATAAACATCTCCCACAATTATTTTTTATATTATACTGTAAAATCTCTAATCTGCTGTATCCCAGTGGGAGGTCCTGGATTTAGCTGTGAGGACTAATAATGGAGTTGAATTGGAGATCCTGTTGCCTGTGGACTGGGTAATAATCTTAATTAATAAAACAAAATAGAAGTACTAATTTGGGCTATTTAATAATTATCTTGAATGCTAGTGCTTGAGGGAATCAAATTTAATTAAAGTAGAATGTGAAGGTGGATGGAGAGGAGGAAATTCGGAAAGGCACCTTCCTTCCTTTTGCTGACTTTTAAAATTATATTGGTTTTATTTCCATCTCCTTTGATCATTTATGCTCAAAGTTCCTTCCTGAAAAAAATTAGACTACAATTATTTATGCTGCTTAACATGTAGGAGGTGGGGGGGGGTATATGTGCTTTGAGCCAAAATACAAATGGGTTTATTTTATTTTCAGAACTGTGATAATTTTGTCATTTGTATACTTGCCGTGTAACACGTGGATAATTTTTCAATAAAGAATGCATAATACTTGTGTTTCAGGCACTATCCAGGGACCATATATAGCTCATGTTGCTCTTTATATAGTATCTCTGAGGAGACTGGACAAGCAACCACTGATATTTAAAAGTAATAGTCTACTCAGCTTTCTAAATCTTCCATGCTCTCTATTTTTATCAAATTGAAAATTTACCCTTCCTAATCATGTTACAACTCCTTTTTATTACGTTGTCTTCATTCACTATGCTTTAATATAATACTTTTTACTTTTTGCAGGGAGTCAGTTGAAAAGAGATGGGCTCCATGGAAAACATCTTGGTGTTTTTTGTTATGTATTTCAATATTCCTTATGTAAAGATCTCTACAAATCCATCTTTGCTTTTACTGCTTTAGAAAATGTGTTTCTTCTGATTAGCTAGCATTGTTTCTTTTCTTAGAAGAACAGAAGCTAAAAATCACCATGTTTATCATTTTAGTTTGTCATCCAAGAACTCAATATTAAATTTGATGCACAGTTATACCTTAGTTGAGGTTTTCTAATGTGGTTTGCACACTGGCACCCCATTCCAGTACTCTTGCCTGGAAAATCCCATAGACGGAGGAGTCTAGTAGGCTGCAGTCCATGGGGTCACTAAGAGTCGTGTCACTTTCCCTTATCCCTTTCATGCATTGGAGAAGGAAATGGCAACCCACTCCAGTGTTCTTGCCTGGAGAATCCCAGGGACAGAGAAGCCTGGTGAGCTGCCGTCTGTGGGGTCGCACAGAGCCAGACACGACTGAAGCGACTTAGCAGCAGCAGCAGCAGCAGCAGCAGCAGCCTACTTTAGTGATCTTAAAATACCCATACCTTTTAACAGTTAAAAGTTAGCTTAAATGCATTATGGAAATAGGCCAAATTACCTCCATTTTAAACTTTTTTTAGTATGTTGTTGTTTAGTTGGCTAAGTTGTGTCTGACTCTTTTGAGACCCCATAGACTGTAGCCCCTCAGGCCCCTCTGTCCATGGGATTTTCCAGGCAAGAATACTGGAGTAGGTTGCTATTTCCTTCTCCAGGGGATCTTCCCAACCCAGGGATGATGCATCTCCTGTGTCCCCTGCATTGGCAGATGAATTCTTGACCACTGTGCAACCTGGGAAGCATCACTTTTTTTTAGACATGTAGTTAAATATGTATAAAATTTTATTTTGTAGCTTCAGTTTAGTGTTTCAGAGCCAATAATTTTTCCAGATTATTTTTTGTGGTTTCTTGAATCATTCTAAGTACTGTTTTTATACTCCCTGAGAGATAAAATGGCCTTGCCCGAAATACTATATTTCTTGAAAACCTTAGAAAGAAAATCATATCTGAATAATTCTGAAAGCAAATCCTTCAGAGCAAACATGTGAGTTCTTTTCAATATGTATATTGTAGTTGTATGGAAGAGTGCCCTCAGGAGTATCTCAGAAGCATATTTCTTTTTCTTACAAGTAAGATCTATCAATAGATTGAAGTAAAAATCATAATTAAGATCTGTAATTAGGGCTGTATTCTGCCCATCAAATTGAGTTTTCCGTTAAAGAAAGTAATTTTTCAAATTTCCCACGGAGGAGAAATAACTCTCATTTTGTCTTGAGTTTTTCTGCCTCTTTAAGTCACACAGACTTGTAATAATAATCACGCTAACTAATCAAGTACCTGCTAAGTACCAAGCACTCCATGGGAGTTTTATTTATTTTTTAAATGTACTACTTATAATTCTAGAAATAGTTAGAAATAATTAGTAATTCTAGAAGTAAACTATGTTATATCTAATTCAGATATGTTATTCCCACCCTGTGAGTGTGTTTAGGTTCAAAGAGGTAAAACTTACTCAAGCTATTATTGTTAGTAAGGGGTAATAGAGTTGAGAAAACCAGATCTATCTGAATCCAAATACCCTGTCATTTTTCTAATATGTCACCTTCTCTCAGTGCTTTTCCCTTTATTAATTTTAGAATGATAATCTGTGTTTCAATGTGCTTGACGTATAGTACAGACTCTGGTCCCAACATGGTCTCAAAGAACTGGCCTTGACGTTCTCCTGCAGATCTTTAAGATGACAGTGTTATGCTGATGAGTTGGGACTCATGGGATGGATTGCCACTATCAAGGTTTGCTCATAGTAATTGGCTTGACCAGATTTATCTTCTGGTGAGAGGTGAACAGCAAAGATATGGTCCATGTAACTCCAATGATTTATTTGTTGTTCAGTCACTCAGTCGTGTCCAACTCTTTGTGACCCCATGGACGGCAGCACACCAGACTTCCCTGTCCTTCACCACCTCCCGGAGCTTTCTTCAAACTCATGTCCATTGAGACAGTGATGCCATCTAACCATCTCATCCTCTATTGTCCCCCTTCTCCTCCTGCCTTCAATCTTTCCCAGCATCAGGGTCTTTTCCAATGAGTCAGCTCTTCACATCAGGTGGCCAAAGTATTGGAGTTTCAGCTTCAGCATCAGTTCTTCCAATGAATATTCAGGACTGATTTCCTTTAGGATGGAGTGATTTGATCTCCTTGCAGTCCAAGGCACTCTCAAGAGTTTTGTCCAACACCACAGTTCAGAAGCATCAATTCTTTGGCACTCAGCCTTCTTTATGGTCCAACTCTCACATCCATGCATGACTACTGGAAAAACCATGTAGGATAAAACCAATGATTTATCCTTATTGCTTAATTCCCAGACTTTTGCCCCTAGGGCAAGTGATTTATATGTGAAATAATCCCAGGAAACTCAGGTAAGGGGAGGTCTTCTTTTTTTTTCAGGTGAAGCTACTCATATATCAGTACTTTTAATACTAGGTTCATCAAATTATATTAAAAAGGTGATTTTAAAGGTGCAGGCCTTCTATAATATTTTCATGAACAGTGTACTCTATTATAGTAAACCAAGCTTATATCCACCGTTAAGTGTATTCCTGGAATACTGTGAGAAACAGACGGAGGTAGTGGAGAGAGAAGAGGTAGGTGGTCCTAGGGCTGAGGACTAGAGACTCAACTTGAAAAAGCTGAAATAATGTATATTTTCAGGAACCTCCATATTGTTCTCCACAGTGGCTTTACCAATTTACATTCCCACCAACAGTGTACTAGGGTTCCCTTTTGTCCACATACTCGCCAACGTTTATTATTATTATTTTTTTGATGACAATCATTTTGACCAATGTGGGGAAATGTCTTATTATGGTTTTGATGTGTTTTTCCCTGATGATTAGTTATGTTGAGTGAGCACTTTTTCATGTGCTTGTTAACCATCTGAATGTTTTCTTTGGAGAAATGTTTCTCCGGGCCTTCTGTCCATTCTAAAATCATTTTTTATGTGGAGTTGTATGAGCTCTTCAGGCTTCCCAGGTGGTGCTGTGGTAAAGAACCTGCCTGCAGTGCAGGAGATGCAAGAGACATGGGTTCGATCCCTAAGTCAGGAAGATCCCCTGCAGAAGGAAAAGGCAATCCACTCCAGTATTCTTGCCTGGAAAATCCCATGGACAGAGGAGCCTGTGTGTAGCAGTCCATGGGCTCATAAAGAGTCGGTCAGGACTGAGCACCAGCATAAGATACAGGGTGATTTCTTTATATACCTGGGTACACACCTGGAGTAAGCAAAAACATGAATACGAAAAGATAGATGCACCCCAACGTTCATAGCAGCATTATTTACGATAGTCAAGGTGTGGAAGGAGCCTGTGTTGCATTCTCAGTCGCTCAGTCGTCTTTGACTCTTTGTGGCCCCATGGAATTTTCCAGGCAAGAATAACAGAGTGGGGTGCCATTTTCTACTCCAGGGAATCTTCCAAACCCAGGGAATGAACCTGTATCTCTTTTTGTCTCCTGCATTGGCAGGTGGATTCTTTACCACTAGCATGACCCGGGAAGCTTATGGAAGGAACCTAGGTATCCATCAACAGATGAATGGATAAAGAGATGGGGCATTTATACACAATGGAATATTATACAGCCATTAGTAAAGAATTAATTTTTTGTCATTTACAACATGGATATACCTGGAGGGTATTATGCTTATTGAAGTAAGACAAATACCATATGTTTTCAGTTATATATGGAATCTAAACAAGTAAAACAAATGAAGAAATATAACAAAACAGAAACAGATTCACAGATAGAGAACAAGCTAGTGGTTACCACTGGGGGAGTGGGAGTGAGGCCAGATAGAGGAAGAGGATTAAGAGGTACAACCTACCAGGTATAAAATAAATAAGATACAATGATATAATGTACAGCATGCTGAATATAGCCAATATTTTATAATATCTTTAAATGGAGTATAATCTATAAAAGTAGAATCCACTATGGTATAAAACTGAAACTTTCTATCATAAATAGACTATATTTTGATGAAAACCAAGAAAAGAAAAAGCTGAAATACAGAAGGAAGGGATTCTTTCTTTGGGTGTAGCAACTGAGAAGGGGAGAAAGGTTGAGTTCTTGGTGACAGTATTCAGTGGACACACTGAAATGAAATGGGCTGCAGGGAAAGTAATTTCAAAGCTAGTCTTTCTCAAGATAAGAGCGTTTATCCCAGAAACTGTTGGAGTGCATGTCACTCCTGTTTTTGATGATATAGAGAAAAAGGTTCTCCAAATTCCTTGTGTCATTTTTGATTGTTCTATTGTTCAAGGAATATCTAGTTTTAAAATTTCTTTTATGAAGAAACTTCTAGGAGGAAAAGATGACCTAGGGGAGTCAGAGGAGCTTGATGTTATCTTGTTGCACCTAATTGCGTCAAAGCAGGATTTAACCATAGGAGTACGGCCTTTAGAATTCCTTTTTGGTTTTTGTATCCCATTGTGGTTTATTACAGGGTTTCCCAGGTGGCACCAGTGTTTAAGAACCCACTTGCCAATGCAGGAGACATAAGAGACCTAGGCTTGATCCCTGGGTTAGGAAATCATGTGGAGGAGGGCATGGCAACCCACTCCAGTTTTCTTGCCTCGAGAATCCCATGGACAGAGGAGCCTGGTGGGCTATAGTCCATAGGGTTGCAAAGATTCGGACACGGCTGAAGTGACTTAGCAGGCACACATGCATGCACGTGGTTTATTACTGTGAAATGGTTAAATGCAATGCATGCAATGTTATACAAAGGCAATTATGGATATACAGAAGGACTAGCCCTCTCACGTTCGTGATTTACTGATCAGAGATTTCATATTTTGATAACAACTTATGCTTTCATCATGCAGTAACTTTTATGTGTTTGTAGGGTTAGGTTTGAGTTGACAGGTTCTGTGGGGGAGCCTTGGACATGGATGCCTAGAAACAGGTGGGGGTTGTGAGGGATTATCTGGGGAAGGAGCTCTGAGGACTCCCTCTCAACAGAGGGAGCTGCTGGAGGAGGATGGATGGGAGAAGGGGAGAAGCAAGTTCACAGGATGATATGTGTCAGAAATCAAAGAATTAGGAGAAAAGGCAAATCCAGAGACAGTGTTGGAAACTAGAATTCAAGGGCAGGGAGGCAGCATATGATGTGACAAACAAGAATGAGTCTCTGCTTTTAATAATAGATAGCAATTATTAAAGCCTTACTATGTCCTAGTTATGCCAAGCTCTTCCATGGGTTATCACCTTTAATCTTCAAGCTCCCACACGAATAGAAGCTATTATTATCTTTTATAGGTGGGAAAACTGGAACTTGGAACTTCTTTGGTGGTCCTGTGGTTAAGACTTCGCAGAGGTTATGGGTTTGATCCCTGGTCAGGGAGATCCAATATGTCTCATGGTCAAAAAATCAAAACAGAAAACAGTATTGTAAAAAATTCAACAGAGGCTTTAAAAATGGTCCTCATCAAAACAAAACAAAACAAAAAAATCAAATATAAAAAAACAAACAAACAAACAGAAACTTGTAAAGTCTTTGTAACTTACCAAAGTCTCACAGGCACTAAATGGTAGATGTGGGATTCAAAACTAAAGGATCTTACTGTGAGATATTATACCATACTTTATCTCTATGCTCTGGAATTACACAAAGCCCTATAACCTTGGGCAAGTTGTGTTAACCTCCTTGAACCACAGATTCCCTCTCTGTGAAATGAGCATTTAATAATATCTACTCCATAGTGTTGTTATAGGCTTTTAATGTATGAAGTGAGCATGAACATTGCCTGTAAGATACTAGAAGGGTTTCTAGCATCTGGTAAATGTCAATACATGTCAACAGTTATTGTAATATTATTAAATTTCATGATGAACATGGGATTCTAGAGGAGTATTTTTCAAAATATAGATCTTGATGCATCAGCAGTCATAGAATCAAATCAGTGGTTCATGACCACTTTTCAATGAAAGGGGATAGAACAGGATGGAATGGAATGGAAAAGTCAGGGTTCATTATATATAGTAAAAGTAAGAATTCACATGTTTTAATTTTCAGTTTTTTAAATGTGGATGTAAGTATCTGACACCCTAGGTAAAAATGAAAAATGTACTTATTATTATTGATAACTGTCAAGATAAAGTATTTTAAAAATCCTTTAAAGTAGCAGTTCAGAATGTGGTCTCAAGACCAAAAGCATCAGTTTCACCTGGGATCTTGTTAGAAATGCAATTACTGAGACCTACCTGAACCCAGCCATATGAGTTTTAACAAGAACCTCAGATGATTAAAGACTATTACCTATTCAAAAGTGGTGCTGGGAAATCATGATTAAAATTAGATAAGGATATATCTAAATTACTTAAGAACAGTTAGAAGAACATATTATTTTATATTGACTAAAGCTGTTAATTCTCTATAAAATGCTTTTCTGTGTCTTGTGACTAGTTTTGTGTAGTCTTTTCTCCTATTTTTTTCTACGCTGTCCTCTCACAGTTCAGGTGGCTGAGTCCCACAGAAGTCAATTCTTTTGTATATAGAAGGACATTGAGTAGTTAGATCTGTACTTTCTTCTAGAACTACAAGATAAAGGCTTAATATTCTTTGGGAGTAGCCCAGAGCCCTGAATATCTAAGTTGTATTCAATTTGAAACATTTTAATGATAATAGTCCAGATGCCTGAACAGCTGTGAAACTGGGAATTGAATTAAGAACTCATAAAAAAACTGCATTCAGTATTTTACTGAGATATTTATTTTGAAAAGTACATGCAGACAAGAGATTGGCAATCTAGTTAATGCAGTACTAATACTGATGATAAACAACAATGACAAAAAATCTATTTTGGTAAAAATGGAAGTTATATAAATTTTTATAAAGAGATGTTTTTCCTAATAATGAAAACAATGAATGTGCTTAAGATATTTATTGACTGTATGTCGTTACTTTAAAGAGAGAGCAGGTAATGTTGAATTGACTATTTTTTATTCATTTTTTTGTGTTTACTGTTGTATTTGATTTTCGGTTGGAAGGTCAAAGTGAAGTGTTAGTTGGTCAGTCGTGTCTGACTCTTTGTGACCCCAAGAACTGTAACCTACCAGGCTCATCTGTCCATGGAATTTCTTAGGCAAGAATACTGGAGTGGGTACCCATTCCCTTCTCTGGGGATCTTCCTGGCCCAGAGATTGAACCCCAGTCTTCTGTACTGGCAGGTGGATTCTTTACAGCCTGAGCCACCAGGGAAGCCCTTCAATTGGAATGTGTATTTACTTTAAGACATGGAAGAATTATGTTTGAAAATACAGCATTCAGATTCACTAGAAAAAGTTTGAGGATTTTCTTTTCCATGTCTTTAAAAGAGCATTTCCTTGGATTTTTTTAAACTACTTTTTAATAAACATATATTAACTTTTCTATTTTTATTTTATCTTACATTGTTATTGGAGAATATAACAATATTGTGTTATATTCTACTGTACAGAAAAGTGGATCAGCTACATGTATACATAGATCCCCCCTTCCTTGGATCTCTTTCCCGTTTAGGTCCCCACAGAGCACTGAGTGGAGTCCCTGTGCTGCACAGTAGGTTCTTATTAGTTATCTATTTCATACATAGTATCAATAGTGTATATGTGTTAATCCCAGTCTCCCAGTTCGCCCACCTCTTCCATCCTTGGTGTTCATGCTTTTGTTTTTAGTAGTGTATGAAAATATTTGTAGGACAGAATTGTCAGAAAGAATCAGTTTTAGGGGTAAGAATGTCTACCTCTGGCTCATTGCAGGTAAGAGTGTATATTGAAACCATACATATGGCTGATTCACGTTGATGTGTGGCAGAAAACATCCTCCAATTAAAAATAAAATAAAAACAATGGCTTGAGACATGTTTCAAAAGATCCTTCTTTGCTTTGTAATCTATGATTGGGGAAGATTGAATGGGAAGGGGCTAGAATGAGGTGGCTCTGGTCCTACTTCTGGTATTAATTAGCATCTGTGAATTCAGGCAAATCGTTTCCTTTTTCTGGACTTTAGTCTCCTTATCTAAAATAAAGGTGTTAGAGTAAATGCTTTCTAAGATTGTTCCAGCTTTGAAAAAGCCTCTGTGGCTAAATGGTAGTGTGCTTCTTTGAAACAATTTTGATAAGAGTGTAGCTATGGGTGCCATTTCCAGGGCTCTGAAAATTGGATGTTGCCTTTATGGAGGAGTGAGGATCTGGAAGTCTCTAGATTACATGATAAAGTTTAGCCTGACCTTTCCTTGTGCCAGTGGGCTAGTTTTTACCATGGGTGGCACTACTCACTAGGAGGCTCTTGAGAATGTATGAGAGTATGTTTGGTTATAGCAATGACTGGGTGAAGCTACTGGCAGTTGTTGCCCAGGGGTCAAGAATGCCATATGTCTTACAGTGTGACAGTCCCTCACTGCAAAGAATTTTCTTTCCTGAAATGCTGAAAACATCCATTGCAAAACCCCAGCAAATAAAGTGAAAAGATTGAGCTGTAACTCCATATTTTATAAAGTCACCTGGGAAATTGTAATGAAGTGGTTGTATACTTTCTGCTATAACACAAATGCAAACTCTGGCTATTGTTAGATGACAACTGGTGTTTATGATGCATGGGGGAGAACAGCCTTCAGTTCTCTGCTCTATAGATTGACAGTGCAATAGGAAAAGCAGCAACATCTCAGCTCTGTTAGTACAGGGGGCAAATATAACTTGAAGACATACTAGGAATAGTTTCTTTGAGTGTGAAGTTACTAGTTTCCAAATCACTTGCAGAAGTTTCCATTCAATGCATCTGGACATTCCTTGGGTTCAAATAGTACCAGGATGAAGGAGCAATATGTTATGCCAGGATCAATATGTAGATTTGATTCTCTGTGATAAGAAATACTACTTGCTTAACAGTTCTGCACATGGTGGTGAATGACATGAACTCTTCCTGTTCCTCCTGTGGCCTCCTCTGCCCTTGTGTTGGCCTCGTAGATTCTGGGTCAGGTTAAGGATAGAGCCTACTCGGCAAAGTGACTCCCCCAGGGCCGCCTCAAGGACTCTGGTAACATTTTCAAATTTGACATGAACTTTGCTTTGGAATCATTTAAGTCACAGGATCATTTTCTTTTTTTTGTTGTTTTGTTTTTCTCTCTTCCATCTTCCTTTTTGTGTTTGTGGACTCCTTGCTTTGTTAATGTGTGGCTCAGTGGTAAAGAATCCACCTGTCAATGCAGGAGATTCAGGAAATGCAGGTTCGATCTCTGGGTCCGTTAGGTCCCCTGGAAGAGGAAATGGCATTGCACTCCAGTATTCTTGCCTGGAAAATTCCATAGACAGAGGAGCCTGGTGGGCTACAGTCACTGGGGTCATAAAGAGTCAGACACATCTGAGCCCACACACAGGTACGGATAAAATTGTTGCCTAGTGAATAAAAGTCAACAATATTTTCCAGGAGTGACAAGGAACCCCTGCTTCTGCTTTATTTGGTGAATTTGGGCCTTAATAACTCAGCAGGAGAAGAGGCAAACAGAGGTGAAACCGAAATATGTAACTTTTTTTCCCTGTAAATTTGGTAAAATTTTAGATTTCAGGAGAGGGTTGAAACTACAGAATTTAAAATATGTATATATATATATATATTGGGGAGTCTTTCATGTTAATTATCTATGCTGGGCCTCTTCAGTTAATAAATTATAAATTACATGCTACATTCTCCTTAGAATGAATTCATTGTACATCAGAATAAAAGCATATTTAGAAAAATAGCTATAACCACTTTATCTCAGTCTTTTAATATGGAAAATGAGTTCAAAGTGATCTAGGTCAGCTGTCCCCAACGTTTTTGGCACCAGGGACCGATTTCATGGAAGACAGTTTTTCCATGGGCCGGAGGTTGGGGGAGTGGTTTCGGGATGATTCAAACACATTACATTTGTTGTGTGCACTCTTTCATTTTAATTTTTTATTTTTTTTAATTATGAAAGTATGAAAACACATTTACAGGACACTTGGAAAGTACAGAACAAGTTTACATATAGTTCCACTATTTTTTAAAAAATAGACAAATTAAGACTTTTAGTTGGAGTTTCAATAGCAAACTCTCAAAAGTTAATAGAATGGGTGTGCAGAGAAGTAGAAGGATGTAGCAGACCTGAAAAGCATGATGAACCAAATCAACATAATTAAGATTTATACAATTTTCACACAACAGTCGGTTACAAATTCTATTCAAGTTCCCGTAGACTGTAAACCAGGTGACTCTGGAATGTAATGCTGCTGCTGATCTGACAGGAGGTACTGGTCTGCAGCCCAGAGGTTGGGGACCCCTGATTTTGGCGTTTTGTCCCAGAATACTGAGTCAGGAAGAGGCAGACCAGGCTCTTGATTTTTAGTGATTTATGTTTCTACCCTACTACCCCATTTCTCAGAGGCTCTTCTCACCTCTGAGTTCCTGGAGATAATCAAACCCACATGCTAGCCTGTGGCATCACTGCATATAATGAATTATCTCCTTTGCTCTTCAACTACAAGGGTCCTTGTTAAGTACCATTTGGCAAAACTGTCACTCATGATTTTGTGTTCTATCGATTAGATAAGGACTTGTGAAAGTTGCTCAGTCGTATTTGACTCTGCAACCCCATGGACTACACAGTTCATAGGGTTGGGTAGCCTTTCCTTTCTCCAGTGTACCTTCCCAATCCAGGGATCTAACCCAGGTCTCTCACATTACAGGCAGATTCTTTACCAGCTCTGCCATGAGGGAAGCCCAAGATGAGGACTCATGACTGAGAAAGGAGCAAGTGAATCTGTAATGTTTTAAAAAGCATTTTTACTGAGCCCAGAGTAACCCTAAAGGCAGCTGAAAAATATAGCATATTAAAATCAAGGTGTGATACTTTCTGTTTTGGGTTACATGTTTAACCTAATTCCTTGTAATAATATTTAAATCTAAGTGTTAATTGCTCAGTTGTGTCTGACTCTGTGACCCCATGGACTGTAGCCCCTCAGGCTCCTCTGTCCATGGAATTCTCCAGGCAAGAATACTGAAGTGGGTTGTCATTCCCTTCTCCAGGGAATCTTCCTGACCTAGGGATCAAACCCAAGTCTCCCACATTGCAGGCAGATTCTTTACCATCTGAGCCACCAGGGAAGCCCAATAATTAGATTTTGAATCCATTCATATGAATGTCCTCAATACACTGTAGATTTTCATTCAATTTGGTCTTCAAACCACAATATAATTGTACAATGGTTCTCTTATGTTTTCCATATTCTTGAAAAGGAAGCATATAAATAAGCCTGATGGTATATCAACAGCTAAGAGATTTCATGCAGAAAACAAAAACAAAAATTAAAAAGAAGAAAACAGCAGGTGTTCTTTAAACACTGCCTCGACCAGTCAATAATCACTGAAGAAGAGTGCAGGAATGGAAAAGGGAGAAAAAGAGGCTTTAGCTCGTAGTAACCGCTGTGTACCACTGAGAGTCAGGGAGAGTTTTCTTCTGTGCAGTGCTTTTATTACCTCTCTGTTTGCAGTCCCGTCCACTACTGTTTAATTTGTGGAGCATTCCAGGGAGTAGCCTTAGCTTCCCTGAAATGAGCCTGGGACTGGGCTTGAAGTCTTTGTGGGAGTCCTGTCTGAGACACGGGCGGGCCAATAGTGCAAGTTGGGTGAGGGGCACACGGCTGAGCTGGTTGAGCCGGACTCCTCGTCGGGGAGCAAGGTGAGACCTTTGTGCTACTGAGCTGTGGGACGCAGAGCCTGCAGCTCTGGGCACCTTTTCAGGCAGCTTTGAAAAGTGTGGGATGCTATCTCAGAAAACCAGGGTTATTTCTGTATCACAAAAGAGACAATACTGAATGCTTAGACTTCCTTCAGATGTTTGCAAGCAGCTCAATGGTGTCACATTGGGACTCTGCTTCTAATAATACTTTCAAGCAAGAATAGGATCCTAGTGGCTTATGAAGGTTAGTCCTTATTTGTTTAGCAAATCACACTGTGACCAAATGTCTGATGATAATAATAGTGGGCTGATGTTATTGCTGTTGTCTGTTTGTTTGATGTAAAAAAGATATTCTTAATGTCTTAGAAAGAGCCACTAAGACAATAAAATTATATTGAACTGCTTTATAGAAATGCCAAGCAACTTGTGTATGATATCATTTATAAGCTGTATTATTAATGTGAAAGGCTAAAATAATTCAGGGAGAGTAATTGATGTGTAAAGGTCATATTAGCATGAGCCTGGAGAAAGTGGGGATGGAGGGGAGTTGTAAAGAGGGGAAGAAAGAGAGAGAGAGGTAGGTAGGGAGGAGAGAATTGGTAAATATACGTGTGATGTTAAGTGAAAAGTGCTGGACTTGCTGGTGATCTCTAGGAGCGTAGGATGCGTTGAGTTACAGCTAGTGTTCCTGTTTTGTCAATACTGTCAGGAAACAGATCCTGGGACTGCTTAAAAGAGATTTGAAATGGATTCCTAATACCATGGGGAGTCATAAATTGTAGCAAGTAACTAGGGCTGTATTTACAGACTTGGGGGCAGACAGCAAAGCCCTCTGGTTAACTTATTTCCAGAGGACCAGGGTTAAATTTCTATCTCAAATCTGAGCTTTGATTTGAAACAAAGGTATTAACTGCTTTTTTCTTGAGTTGGTGGTTCCTCTACCTTGCAATTTCCTGTTATTCCATTGTGAAGTTTCCAGAGAATTCTCTCTAGAATAAGTTCACACAGGAACCAGTCTACCTGCCTGCTTTCTGAGACACTGAATTTGGCGCTGTAATCGATTTTAGTCAGAGAGAGGGAAGCACCTTTAATTTTTGACTGCTCAGAATTGTAGCTAACAATTTAGCCATAGAATGTCTGTTTGGCAGCTCAACTCCTGTTAGACAAATGCATTTACCTCTGGAGTTTTACGAGGGTAATGCTTTTCTTGGGGTAACAAGTCGCCACTAACTATTTGATATTTTGTTTGAATTTTTTTTTAAACAGGCACGATACCATAAAACCTTCATTATTGTAAAACTGAGTAATGAATTTTTCCCCATAGAGACTATCTCATATAATTTTGAGTCTCAGATTTTTTAATCTTTGTATTTTTTTATACAACACAAGCGTGTCTATCTGCAGACTCCAGTATATTTTTTTTATTAATAAGTTTGTTTAGTGTAATGCATTTCTGATATTCAAGCATGACTGACTTTTTTTCACCTGGTAATAATAATAGAATATAAATGAGTGGTACTTAAAGAGTTAGCATAAAACTTGGCATTCTGGGTTGATCAATTATCCTATTATTCTCTTTATTGTCTTCAAAGTTATGACTAAATCAGGCATGATATTAAATGTCTTGCAACTTATCACACAAAATAATGCTTTCTTAAGCTAGTTTTAAATTGATGACTTTTTTCATTATTGATGATTGTTTTTGGATTGTAATTGTTTATTTTTAAGTTCATTATAGCTAGTATGGTACATTTCTTCCATTTCAAGTGATCCCTTAAGAAAGCAATGGTTTTGTTCCCTTTCATTTCTCCTGCTAATTTTTATGTTTGACTTGAAATATCAGACTCAGAAATTATAACTACAAAAGTGGGTAATGGAAATTTTTTCTTCTGCTGCTAATTACCACTTACTGTTCTGTGACTTTTTCACTGATCTGTGTTAAGTCAGATGGGCTCCATTTTCAGCTCAAGTGTTACCTAGAAATCACCAGACCTCCTGGGGGTCTGTTCACACCCACATGACTGTGAAAACCAGACTGAAGAGAACACTGATGCTGGGCAAAGGTCCAGAGAAGGGTTCAGAGTGGGTTACGTACTTACTGGGGTCTTGGAGCCACTGTTTTCATCTAGACTTTTGCCATGAATCTACCCCTGCTTCTTGATTCAAGGAGGGCACTGGCTAGAGTACACTGTTGACCAGCACACCCCAGATTTTGTTCGGTGATAACTGCTTCACTGACTTTGGGTGTCTGTAATGCCACTTCAGAAGAATTAACCTTGAGTTCCCTTAGACTTGGGCTTCCGTTGTGGCTCAGCTGGTAAAGAATCTGTCTGCAATGCAGGAGACTTGGGTTTGATCCCTGGGTTGGGAAGATCCTCTGGAGAAGGGAAAGGCTACCCACTCCAGTATCCTGGTCTGGAGAATTCCATGGACTGTATAGTCCATCACAAAGAGTCAGACACGACTGAGCAACTTTCACTTCACTTCCTTTAACTTTCAGTTCTCTTAGCAGCAGTTTCTGCTGCTTCATGTTCTGAATTCCGACGAATTTGAAACTGTACTGAGCAGGTGACAGCTGTGAGTCAACCACTACATCAACACTCTGGTCACTTCCATTCCAATTCAGAGTGACAGACTCCTCTTTGAAGTTCAAGGTTTGGTTTCTATCCTTTCTCTAACCACTTTTTTCTTTCTTTACTCTTTCTTTCACTTCGATTCCCTTAATTTTGTTTCTCTGCTTTATCTCTTTATTATCCTAGAACTTTGTCATATCAGTGTCCTATTTTCTTCCCATATTGCCTCTCATTGCTATTGTCCATGGTGTTTATCTGGCCTCCTTTCTTCTTCAGTTACACATTTTCAGGATACACTGCATCCATCATTATTTCTGTCCCCTTTGAATGAATCCACACTCTAGGTTTTCCACTTTGTCCCAAATTGCTTGATCACAGTATCATATGCCTACTGTTGCCAGCTCCTTCCTTCTATTCCCACCCCCAGAAAGCTTTCATGGAAGTGTAAAACCAGGTAAGCAGCTGATGTAGCAAATATTACATTGGTTCTTGGTTCAAAATATTCTGGATTTGAGAGTCAGTTCTGATATTCATTCAGTTCAGTTCAGTTCAGTCATTCAGTCCTGTCCAAGTCTTTGAGACCCCATAGACTGCAGCACTCAAGGCCTCTCAGTCCACCACCAACTCCCACAGTCAAACTCATGTCCATCGAGTCGGTGATGCCATCAAACCATCTCATCCTCTTTTGTCCCCTTCTCCTCCTGCCTTGAATCTTTCCCAGCTCAAGGTCTTTTCCAATGAGTCAGTTCTTCGCATCAGGTGGCCAAACTATTGAAGTTTCAGCTTCAGCATCAGTCCTTCCAATGGATATTCAGGACTGATTTCCTTTAGGATGAACTGGTTGGATCTCCTTGAAGTCCAAGGGACTCTCAAGAGTCTTCTCCAACTCCACAGTTCAAAAGTTCTTCGGCACTCAGCTTTCTTCACAGTCCAACTCTCACATCTATACATGACCACTGGAAAAACCATAGCCTTGACCAGACAGACCTTTGTTGGAAAAGTAATGTCTCTGCTTTTTAATATGCTGTCTCAGTTCAGTTCAGCTGCTCAGTCGTGTCCGATTCTCTGTGACCCCATGAATCGCAGCACGCCAGGCCTCCCTGTCCATCACCAACTCCCGGAGTTCACTCAAACTCATGTCCATCGAGTCAGTGATGCCATCCAGCCATCTCATCCTCTGTCGTCCCCTTCTCCTCCTGCCCCCAATCCCTCCCAGCATCAGAGTCTTTTCCAATGAGTCAACTCTTCGCATGAGGTGGCCAAAGTACTGGAGTTTCAGCTTTAGCATCATTCCTTCCAAAGACCACCCAGGACTGATCTCCTTTAGAGTGCACTGGTTGGATCTCCGTGCAGTCCAAGGGACTCTCAAGAGTCTTCTCCAACACCACAGTTCAAAAGCATCAACTGTTCAGTGCTCAGCTTTCTTCACAGTCCAACTCTCACATCCATACATGACCACAGGAAAAACCATAGCCTTGACTAGACAGACCTTTGTTGGCAAAGTAATCTCTCTGCTTTTCAATATACTATCATAACTGGTCATAAGTTGGTCATTACTTTCCTTCCAGGGAGTAAGCGTCTTTTAATTTCATGGCTGCAGTCACCATCTGCAGTGATTTTGGAGCCCAGAAAAATAAAGCCTGACACTGTTGCCACTGTTTCCCCATCTATTTGCCATGAAGTGATGGGACCAGATGCCATGATCTTAGTTTTCTGAATGTTGAGCTTTAAACCAACTTTTTCACTCTCCTCTTTCACTTTCATCAAGAGGCTTTTTAGTTCTTCTTCACTTTCTGCCATAAGGGTGGTGTCATCTGCATATCTGAGGTTATTGATATTTCTCCCGGCAATCTTGATTCCAGCTTGTGCTTCACCCAGCCCAGCGTTTCTCATGATGTACTCTGTATGTAAGTTAAATAAGCAGGGTGACAATATACAGCCTTAACGTACTCCTTTTCCTATTTGGAACCAGTTTGGTGTTCCATGTCCAGTTCTAACTGTTGCCTCCTGACTTGCATAGTAGCTGTGGCAAGTCACTTCAAATATTTCATAAAACAGGATTGATAGTCAAATGATATGATGTAGTTGAAAGCAGTTAACAATGCAAAAATGAATTATTGTTACTGAGAATTACTAATGAAGAGGGTCACTGTTTGATATCATAGGACATTTTCAAATTTGTATATATATATATATATTTAACTTTTTATTTTGATATAGTTTCAGAAAAATAAAATTTTACAAACGATATAATGCATGGCTATAAAACCTTTTCTAGATATTAATATCTTAAAAATATCAAAACCAGGAAATTAATTTTGACATGATATTATTAGCTAACGTATACCGATATATATACCAGTATATTGCACTGCCAGTGTTCCTTTCCTGGACCAGGATACAACAGAAATCACACATATGTTTAGCTGTCATGTCTATTAATATTAGTCTCCCCCAAACTGAGACAGTTCCTCAGTCCTCTTTGTCCTACATGATCTTGACACTTTTGAAGAGTAGCAGCCAGTATTTTGGAGTCTGTCAATTTTGGTTTTCTGATGTTTCTCGTGATTAAATTCAGATTAGGCATTTTTGGGAAAATACCAATGAATAAATGAGGCTATGGTGTCAGTATGTCTAATTATTCATGATGTTAACTTTGATATTTCAGTTGAGGTCTGCCAGGTTTTACGATTGTTAAGTTGCTAGTTTCCTTTTTGTAACTAGTAAGCATCTTGTGGGGAGGTACCTTGAGACTATGTAAATGACTAGTTTTTCATCATACTTTCAACCACAAAATTTAGCATTCAATGATGATTTCATATTGAAACAATTTTCACTGTGGTATTTTCCAAATGGTAATTTTTTTTTATCTTCTACATTTGTTAGGTAAACTTCTTCTGTAATAAAGAATTTTTCCTGCTCCTTATTCATTTATTTATATCCATATGGACTTGTGGCTATTTGTTTCAGTCTGTGAATTATAATCCATTATGTGCTCAGTTGCTTCAGTCTTGTCTGACTCTTTGTGATCCTGTGAATAGTAGCCCACCAGGCTCCTCTGCCCATGGGATTCTCCAGGCAAGAATACTGGAGTGGGTTCCCATGCCCTCCTCCAGGGGATCTTCCCGACCCAGGGTAGGAACCTGCATCTCTTAAGTCTCCTGCATTAGCAGATGGGTTCTTTACTACCAGTGCCACCTGGGAAGCCCCATAACCCATTATAACTAGTATTTATTTTGTTGCTTAAATTGTTCAGGATTTGGTCATTTGGCCAATCTTCAAACTGACTCCTGTCTCCTTTCTTCATATCATAAGAAGTTTTAGAATCCTTCTTACTATCTGGTACCACAAGTTTCTCCAAGTTTACCTTATACTTTTTTTCTGATTCAGCCATTGGAGCAGCTATGAAGGGAGCCCAGATTTCTTTTGTTGAAAAATGGTATTTAGAAACCAAGATCTAAGTGTTAGATGTGCTCATTGACAAAATAATGATCTAATTTCTCCTACAATATATTCACTAATTTCCTCATTCCATCAATACACATGCAATACTTTCAGAATTGCTAATTCATATCTCTGTGAAAACGAAATTTGCTAACTAAAGTACAATACTTGTGACTTATATTTTTATATTAAAAATTACATTTTTCTTTAGTCTTATAAAGTAAAATCACAACAGCGTACAAGGAAAACTATGGAGATATTGTTTTGATTTGAATATTTTCATACTTAACCAAGTAACCTACAAATCAATGTGTTGTTTTCTTTAATAAACTGATTTCCAACGTGCTTTGTTACCAACATAAAAAGGAAGTCTCATATTTCTAATATGTTTCCAGGCATTGTGGAATTTGGATAAACATGCTTCTTACAATTAGGAAAATGTAAAAGCCCATGTAAACTGCATGTCATTATATTGGAAGTTTTTAATTAATTTTTTAAGCTTTTGTTATACTTGTTTAGAAACTAGAATAAAAAATAGTTTATTTATATTATTGTTTCAAGTCTCTTTAACTCTCACTTTCATTGTTTAGTCGCTAAGTCTTTCCAGCTGTTTTGTGACCCCATGCACTGTAGCCCCCAGGCTCCTCTGTCCATAGGATTTCCCAGATAAGAATACTGGAGTGCGTGGCCATTTTCTTCTCCAGGGGGTCTTCCCAACCCAGAGATCGAACCCATGTCTGTTGCATTGGCAGGTGGATTCTTTACGACTGAGCTACCAGGGAAGCCTCGCAATAAAGAGCAGGAATAGTTATTTTTGCCTTAAAATGAGTCAAGAGTAGATATTAGGTAAGGATGAAACAAAAGAGTAACTGATATAATATTACTATATGTTTTTGCTATCTTAGTATCTTTAATATTGATTTATCTCTCACATATGAAATAAAGTAACAGAAAACAGCCTGTCTTATTGAGTACATTAAGACAAAATTTCATGAAAAGTCCCAAGATAAGCAGTGATATAAGCCAAAAATAGATACTCCATTCTGACAAGCAATTTTGTTTTTCAGAAAGATGAGACCTGCAAACTAGAGTCTCTTTTTCTGCTTTGTCTCTGGGTTTCAGTGAAAAGGAAAGTGAGCTGGAAGGGGTTGGGGGATGGATAGGAAATGCTAAAAAGAGGAGACTAGCCCAAACCAGAAAGTGAAGAGGGCAGAAAGAGGGCAGAAAGTGAAGAGGAACTAAAAAGCCTCTTGATGAAAGTGAAAGAGAAGAGAGGAAAAGTTGGCTTAAAGCTCAACATTCAGAAAACTTAAGATCATGGCATCTGGTCCTATCACTTCATGGCGAACAGATGGGGAAACAGTGGAAACAGTGTCAGACTTTATTTTTCTGGGCTCCAAAATCACTGCAGATGGTGACTGCAGCCATGAAATTAAAAGACGCTTACTCCTTGGAAGGAAAGTTATGACCAACCTAGATAGTGTATTGAAAAGCAGAGAGATTACTTTGCCAACAAAGGTCCATCTAGTCAAGGCTATGGTTTTTCCTGTGGTCATGTATGGATGTGAGAGTTGGACTGTGAAGAAAGCTGAGCACTGAACAATTGATGCTTTTGAACTGTGGTGTTGGAGAAGACTCTTGAGAGTCCCTTGGACTGCAAGGAGATCCAACCAGTCCATTCTAAAGAGATCAGTCCTGGGTGTTCTTTGGCAGGATTGATGCTGAGGCTGAAACTCCAAAACTTTGGCCACCTCATGCAAAGAGTTGACTCATTGGAAAAGACTCTGATGCTGGGAGGGATTGGGGCAGGAGGAGAAGGGGACGACAGAGGATGAGATGGCTGGATGGCATCACCGACTCGATGGACATGAGTTTGAGTGAACTCCGGGAGTTTGTGATGGACAGGGAGGCCTGGCATGCTCCAATTCATGGGATTGCAAAGAGTCGGACACCACTGAGTGACTGAACTGAACTGAACTGAGCCCAAACCAAATAACTTAGATACAGAAAATGTTTATTGTTATTAATCATGAATTAACATATATGAGGGCAAGTTGATTTCTTTTAGGATGCCTGTCTTTAATAATGTGTCAGAATTTAGTGCTCTATAACATAATAGATGTTGCAAGCATTTCTGATACCTAGATAGAGGTATGATAGTGAGCCAGTGCCTGAGTTTCTTTTCTTAGCTGTGATTTATGAATGTCCAGATTATGCCTCTTGGATAGAGAAGGAAATTTTCAATCTTTCAGTGCTATTCTTTATTGTGTGTATATTTGCATCTCATTTTGATTATATAGCTTCCAAACTCTCGAGAATGAATGAAGTAGTTAGGCTACTGTTATTCCTGGTGTGAGATTTCCATCTTTATCTTAAACAGCACAGTGAATTCTTTCTTTTAGAGACTGCATTTCCCATCATTAGCAGTTACAAAATTCTGTTTTCTTTCACACAAATGCCAACCTTTTTGTAAATGCTTGGCTTATGAAGGGTATGTGTTTAGAGTTTCGGAGAACCATGAAAAGGAAGATACCATTGGTGTTTATTTACTGAGGTTTAATAAGAGCGTCTTTGGCCAACTAATGCGAAAAACTGACTTATTTGAAAAGACCCTGATGCTGGGAAAGATTGAAGGCGGGAGGGGAAGGGGATGACAGAGGATGAGATGGTTGGATGGCATCACCAACTTGATGGACATGAGTTTGAGTAAACTCTGGGAGTTGGTGATAGACAGGGAAGCCTGGCATGCTGCAGTCCATGGAGTCATAAAGAGTTGGACACGACTGAGTAACTGAACTGAACTGAATAAGAGAGTCATTGATATGCTATTGTCACACTTTGCAGAGATCTAGGAAATCTTTCGGTTGCGTGTGCCTTTCTGGTTTAGCAGTTATAAAACAGTAATAGCTTGAGAGTATCACCATGTGGCTGGGCCAACAGCAGCACAAACAGGCTCATTACAGTCACTGTTGATTTAAGTCAGGGAATCCTTGGTATGGTGGGAATGTTTATTTGTTTACTTTTCATAGCCTAAAGAACTCCTTCTTTGAAGAAGTCTATTTGTCCTCTGAGTTTTGAGAAGATTGTGATCTTTTGCATGATTTATTGATCATCTTTTGACCACAAATATACGTCATGTCATTTTGAACAGGTTTGAATCACAAGGATAAAGTTCAACAGCCTATTCATAAAAATGGACATGTAGCAGTGTGAAGACAAACACACATGAGCTCCAGGGTATATTCAGTGGTAATGTTCAAAAAACACAGCCTTTTGTTAAATTTTTAACATTTAACAGGTGTTCCATGGTTCATAATTGGTGCCACATTTTCATGAGAGTTTTGCAGATTTCTCCAGGTGGCGCAGTGGTAAAGACGCCACCTGACAATGCAGGAGACTTAAGAGTTGGCCAGTTCCATCTCTGGGTCAGAAAGAGCCCCTAGAGGAGGAAATGGCAACCCACTGCAGTATTCTTGCCTGGAAAATTCCATGGACAGTGAGCCTGGGGCTTCAACAGGCTTGCAAAGAGTCAGATACAACTGAGCGCACACGCACACACACGCACAAACACACTCACACACATACACACACACACATACAGCTGTAAACATTAGTGTCCCTATTTTGCTTAGAAGTTGAAAACTTTGGGAAAATTGCTGTTTCCCAAATGTTTTTGGTGAAAGCCTATCCTTCCTGAGAAAAAGCCTACTAAAGAGAATATTGAAGGATGAGTATGAATTTTATGAGTTGACAAAGCAGGGAGGAGTATTCTGAAGTTTACAGGTGTACAAGGAAGAAAAGAAGTCATTTTAGGCAGAGAGAAACCCAAGTACAAAGAAACAATATTGTGGTCAGACTACTAGGCGGT
The DNA here is from genome assembly GCF_055505025.1 of Bos grunniens. NCBI lineage: Eukaryota > Metazoa > Chordata > Mammalia > Artiodactyla > Bovidae > Bos > Bos grunniens. Next base: position 17,351,151 of record NC_141170.1, on the reverse strand, counting down.
GTTTGGTAAATGTCCAGGAGTTTAGGATGAATTTGGAAACTGCTGATAAAGAGGGAAAAATGGAGTCAAGAATTATGAAAGGGTTACAATGACTAGACTTTGTGACTAATTAACGGAAGGAGGTTAGTAAGAAAGGGGTTGGAAATACCCAAACCAACTGAGCGTAAGTCACAGATATTAGTGACTGTCTCACTTTGGCCCATTCATTTCTGAATAGCTCAATTAAGGCATAAAATCATGTGCTTTTTAAAGTCTTTGTGAAATCTGAAAATATGTTTCCATGTCTCAACTCTTTGAATCATATGTGCAACCTTGGAAAAATAACTTCTACTTGTTTGAGATTCTGGAAAATAATACTTCTCAGAGATTTTATAGAGACTAATTGGAGGAGAGAAGTCACTTAGTAATGACCACAAATACAAAATGTATTGTTATCCTTTGCTCATTGCTAGTAATTGCTAACATTAAAAATGTATGTTTGCAAAATCAGTTTGGCTGCTGCTGCTGCTGCTAAGTCACTTTAGTCGTGTCCGATTCCTGTGTGACCCCATACCCAGCAGCCCACCAGGCTCCGCCGTCCCTGGGATTCTTGTCTACCCTAAATTAAAAAACATAACACCGCGTCCTTAATTTTTCCCTTGCACTGTTGTAGCAGTCTCCAGACAACACCACAGTTTTGCCATGGACTTGGGTTTCCCCAGCATTTGGTTCCCTTTATCTTCTTATTTTCTAATCTAAATGAACCAAGAGGCAGTTATGCTTCTTTTTCTCTTAAGTTGATTAATGAAAAGTGTGCAGTCCTTTCATCCAAATAAAATAAATGCACAAGCCATGAGGCAGGCTGATAGTTTATTTTCTTTGCTTTGGTGACAGGAGCAAGAAGATTTTGGTGAGGAAATAAAATCCTTGTTGTAAAGAATCAGTGTTAATGTGTCAAAGGTGACTAACATCTTGAATCTCATCCAAACACCTACTCCAGGGGAACTAAGGATGCAGGATAATAAAGGGCATCCTTGATACCTGGTTTGGCTCTCAGTACCAAAATTTTGATGTGACTTGTACCCTAGTGAGCCTGGGCAGGCCTTGCTCAAGTTCTGTAGAATCAGCCTTGCTTCTTAACCCAATACTAGATAGAAAGCACCTCAAAGGACTTGTGTTACTATTTTTCCTATGATTCGTTTACTGGGTTATTGTAAAAATTTTCTGTTTTACTAATGAGAAAAGGAAATGAGCCCTAGGACAGAATGATTCTGTGGCTCATTCTGTGGGCAATTCAGTTCAGTCACTCAGTCATGTCCAACTCTTTGCAACCCCATGGACTGCAGCACATCAGGCTTCCCTGTCCATCACCAACTCCTGGAGCTTACTCAAACTCATGCCCATTGAATCGGTGATGCCATCCAACCATTTCATCCTCTGTCATCACCTTCCCCTCCCACCTTCAATCTTCCCCAGCATCAGGGTTTTTTCAAATGAGTCAGGGCAGAGTCAGGGCGGAGCCTCTTGTTAAACCCCCCATGCCCAAAGTGGGGAAATCCACAGGCCTGATACGCTATCATGAGTACAAGAAAGCAAAGAGAGCAAAAAGTGTATTTCTCCTCTAAAACCTAGAGAAGAATTAGAATCTTTGGGAAAAGGCTCTGAAATCTACATTCCAACAAATCCCTTAAGTGAGTTTTCTGTGCACCGAAGTTGAAGTATATTTACTAAAATGTCCATCCCCTACTCTGGCCCTTCTGTGAAAAACAAAAATGCAGCCATGTGTAACTAATAAGCACTTATTCACATTTCTAAGAACATGAAAGCTATCTCTGAGAGAGCAAATAACAAATCACTAAGAACTCATTCTTTTCAAATATTGCATTACATTTTCTTTTATTTGCTTCAGGCAACTTAGAATTTCACTAGATTAACTAGTGCCATTCAGGAGATCAGAGAAGAAACCTTGCTGTTAAGTGCCTCACACTTATTCCACAGCTTATTTTTATTCATAACCAGCCTATTATCATTTGTTCAACTCTTCTTAGTTCAGTGTTATTATTTCCTTATTAGATCTTGCTCAGAATGACTTCTATCTTAGTTCTGTTGCTTTAGAGTTAGAATACATACCAACACTGATATTTGAAAGAATATATCAACATATATTTTGGTAAGTAAAGCATCATTAAGATCTCACCTTCTAAATTGACCAGATTTAAGAAAATGTAAAGATAGGTTGGAGATGTAAGTTAAGTTTGGTGTATCTATTAGACTTTTAAGCCTATAGTTTTATAATCTAGCTTATATTTGAATTTAAAATTAATAAAATGCTCTGTTTTAGAATCATTCAGAAGATAGCAGATACTCTCATTGACGTGTACTCACACAACTTTAAGTGGCAGGGAAGTATCTGGAAGACTAGAAAACCTTTACCACTCCTTCACTTCCTCTTTTCTTCTTGCCTATCGTGATGACTCAAGTCTACATATTTGAATCCATGAAAAATTAAGGAGAATTCTCAAGGGGTCCATCTAAAATGAAAGTTGCTCAGTCACATCCAATTCTTTGTGACCCCATGGACTATCCATCCAATCCATGGAATTCTCCAGGCCTGGATACTGGCGTGGGTAGCTGTTTCCTTCTCCAGGAGATCTTCCCAACCCAGGGATCAAACCCAGGTCTCCCGCATTGCCAGGGCATTCCTTACTAGCTGAGCCACAAGGGAAGCCCAAGAATACAGGAGTGGGTGTCCTATCCCTTCTCCAGCGGATCTTCCCGACCCAGGAATCAAACTGGGGTCTCCTGCATTGCAGGCTGATTCTTTTCCAGTCCTACTTAGTTCCCACCCAGGATCGACCCTTTCTTTCATTATATTAGCTCCTATGATTATCTCAAACTATTATATCTTAAAGGAGGATCTCATTCAATAACAAAGAACAAACTGAAATAAGACAAAGAAACATGGCTTAAATATTATTGCTGAAAAAGAAATATGGATAGAAATAGATCTATCTGTGCTATTCAATATGGTAGCTACAGCTCTTGAACGTATATAATGAGTCTAGTATGACTGAGGAACTGAGCTTTTAACTTGTATCTAATTTTATTTAATTTTTATTAACATGTTTAAATTAAAAAAGCTTAAATATTTTTGAATCATTGGAAAAAAATAAGTGTTTTGGGGAATAACTTGGGAGTTCTGGGAGTCTGTTTTTTAAATTGTGAGTTTTATAAAATTGTAGTTTTATAAAACCAAATACCAATAATGCATTTCAGATAACAATTTAGCCTCCAACTTGAGATTGCTATAAGTATAAAATACACAGTGGATTTCTAAGACTTAGTAAAAAGAATATAAAATATATTTTAAAAAATATTGTTTGTGTGTTGAAATGATACATTTTTGGATATATTGGGTTAAAATACATTATTAGAATTAATTTTACCTGTTCCCCTTTACTTTTTTAATGTAGATAGTAGAAAATTTTATATGTGGCTTCCATTATATTTCTGTGAGACCAACCTGATGCAGATATTTATGACAATCCCCATAGTCCATAGTATTGGGTACTGAGAACTCCAGTGTTCCATGGCATTTATATTAAGCCCATACTGTAACAGGGACTAAATCTATATTATTGGGTTATGACAATAAATACTTTTATGACTTTAGGAAGTAATCTGACCACTTTGTGACTCAGAAAACAGATTTGTTGACCAAATGGAGTTGCTGCTAAGCTGCTAAGTCACTTCAGTCGTGTCCAACTCTGTGCGACCCCATAGACGGCAGCCCACCAGGCTCCCCCATCCCTGGGATTCTCCAGGCAAGAACACTGGAGTGGGTTGCCATTTCCTTCTCCAATGCATGAAAGTGAAAAAATAAAGTGAAGTTGCTCAGTCGTGTCCGACTCCTAGCGACCCCATGCACTGCAGCCCACCAGGCCCCTCCATCAGTGGGATTTTCCAGGCAAGAGTACTGGAGTGGGGTGCCATTGCCTTCTCCGAAATGGAGTTAATGCCAAGCTAATATTAATATATAGGAATCAAGTCATTAAAACAACTAGAAATATTTAGAGTGAGGCCTGAATAAATGCTTACCAAAATTTTTTCTTATTCCAGATTTCCTTGCCACAACTTTCAAAGAGATTTATCTTAGTCAAAATTAGCTAAGCAAAATATATTATTCCAAATATATTACATATTGCATAAATCAAACAATAAATATTTATGAATCATCATATCAGATTTACAATGCTCCTGGTCTCAGAGTAAAATACAAAAGCCCAAAAGACTTTGTCTTCACCTGTGGGGATCTTAGAAACCTGAGAAGCTAAGAAGCATATTTTTAAAATTTGGTAATATTAAAAATCATATATCATTGTTCAGTCTCTTAGTCATGTCTGACTCTTTACTACCCCATGGACTGCAGCATGCCAGGCCTCCCTGTCCATCACCAACTCCTGGAGTTTACTCAAATTCATATCCATTCAGTGGTGATGTCATCCAACCATCTCATCCTCTGTCGTCCCCTTCTTCTCCTGCCATCAATCTTTTGTAGCATCATGGTCTTTTCTAATGAGTTGGCACTTCGCATCAAGTGGCCAAAGTATTGGAGTTTCATCTTCAGCATCAATCCTTCCAATGAATACTCAGGGTTGATTTCCTTTAGGATTGACTGGTTGGATCTCCTTGCTGTCCAAGGGACTCTCAAGAGTCTTCTCCACATTTTGAAAGCATCAACCTATATAATAAAGGACTAAATTTGGTAGATTCTAATTGTTTGGGAATGTGGGGGAAAACCAAACAAATGTGAACCAAGGTTGTGTAATGCTGTATAGTGAAGGTGAGATTTGAGCTTGGGTGGTCAGATTTGCATGGTCTGGGGGGTAGAGCTCCTGAAGATCTGAATGTTCACATAGTGGGCTTACTTTAGGGTCACTAGCGGCTCACCAGATGGCACCAGGGGTAAGAATCCACATGCCAGTCAGGAGACACAAGAGACACAGGTTCCACCCCTGGATTGAGAAGATGCCCTGGAGCATGAAATAGCAACCCACTCCCATATTCCTGCCTGGAATCTTTGAGAACAGAGGAGCCTGCCCATGGCTCACAAAGAATCAGACATGACAGAGCACACACCAGAAACACCTGGAGTAACAGGCAAATTTGGCCTTGGAGTGCAGAATGAAGAGGGCAAAGGGTAACAGAGTTTTGCCAAGAGAATGCACTGGTCATAGCAAACACCCTCTTCCAACAACACAAGAGAAGACTCTACACATGAACATCACCAGGTGGTCAATACTGATATCAGATTGATTATATGCTTTGCAGCCAAAATGGAGAAGCTCTATACAGTCAACAAAAACAAGATTGGGAGCAGACTGTGGCTCAGATCATGAACTCTTTATTGCCAAATTCAGACTTAAATTGAAGAAAGTAGGGAAGATCACTAGACAATTCAAGTCTCTTATTATTATTCAGTGGAAGTGAAAAATAGATTCAAGGGATTAAATCTGATAGACAGAATGCCTGAAGAACTATGGACAGAGGTTCATGACATTATACAGGAGATAGGGATCAAGACCATCCCCAAGAAAAAGAAATGCAAATAGGCAAAATGGTTGTCTGAGGAGGCTTTACAAATAGCTGAGAAAAGAAGAGAAGCTAAAGGTAAAGGAGAAAAGGAAAAATACACCCATCTGAATGCAGAGTTCCAAAGAATAGCAAGGAGAGATAAGAAAACCTTCCTCAGTGATCAGTGCAAAGAAATAGAGGAAAACAATAGAATGGGAAAGACTAGAGATCTCTTCAAGAAAATTAGATACCAAGGGAACATTTCATGCAAAGATGGGCACAATAAAGGACAGAAATGATATGAACCTAACAGAAGCAGAAGATATTGAGAATACACAGAAGAACTATCCCAAAAAATCTTCACAACCCAGATAATCATGATGGTGTGATCACTCACCTAGAGCCAGACATCCTGGAATATGAAGTCAATCACTACGAACAAAGCTGGGGGAGGTGATGGGATTCCAGTTGAGCTATTTCAAATCTTAAAAGATGATGCTGTGAAAGTGCTGCACTCAATATGCCAGCAAATTTGGAAAACTCAGCAGTGGCCACAGGACTGGAAAAGGTTGGTTTTCATTCCATCCCAAAGAAAGTCATTGCTAAACAATGTTAAAACTACTGCACAATTGCAGTCATCTCTCATGCCAGCAAAGTAATACTCAAAATTCTCCAAGCCAGGCTTCAACAGTACGTGAACCGTGAACTTCCAGATGTTCAAGTTGGATTTAGAAAAGCCAGAGGAACCAGAGATCAAATTGCCAACATCCGTTGGATCATTGAAAAAGCAAGAGAGTTCCAAGGAAACATCTACTCCTACTTGACTATGCCAAAGCCTTTGACTGTGTGGATCACAACAAACTGTGGAAAATTCTGAAAGAGATGGGAATACCAGACCACTTGACCTGCCTCCTGAGAAATCTGTATGCAGGTCAAGATGCAACAGTTAGGACTGGACATGGAAAAATAGACTGGTTCCAAATCGGGTAAGGAGTATGTCAAGTCTGTATATTGTCACTCTGCTTATTTAACTTATATGCAGAGTACATCATGAGAAACGCTGGACTGGAAGAAACATAAGCTGGAATCAAGATTGCTGGGAGGAATATCAATAACCTCAGATATGCAGATGACACCACATTTATGGCAGAAAGTGAAGAAGAACTAAAGAGCCTCTTGATGAAAGTGAAAGAGGAGAGTTAAAAAGTTGCCTTAAAGCTCAACAGTCAGAAAACTAATATCATGGCATCTGGTCCCATCACTTCATGGCAAATAGATGGGGAAAGAGTAGAAATAGTAACAGACTTTCTTTTCTTTGGCTCCAAGATCACTGCAGATGGTGACTGCAGCCATGAAATTAAAAGACGCTTGCTCCTTAGAAGAAAAGTTATGACCAACCTAGACAGCATATTAAAAAGCAAATACATTACTTTGCCAACAAAGGTCTGTCTAGTCAAAGCTATGGTTTTTCCAGTGGTCATGTATGGATATGAGAGTTGGACTCTAAAGAAAGCTGACCGCCGAAGAATTGATGCTTTTGAACTGTGGTGTTGGAGAAGATTCTTGAGAGTCCCTTGGACTGCAAGGAGATCCAACCAATCCATCCTATATTTTAAAGTAATTAACCTCCAATTAAAATAAATAAATTTATATTAAAAAAGAGAAAACTCAAAAAAAAAGAAATCAGCCCCGAATATCCATTGGAAAGACTGATGTTGGAGCTGAAACTCCAGTACTTTGGCCACCTGATGAGAAGAGCTGATTCATTTCAAAAGACTCTGTTGCCTGGAAAGATTGAAGGCAGGAGAAGGGGACGACAGAGGATGAGATGGTTGGATGGCATCACTGACTCAAAGGGCATGAGAGTGAGTAAACTGCAGGAGTTGGTGATGGACAGGGAAGCCTGGCATGCTGCAGTCCATGGGGTCGCAAAGAGACATGACTGAGCAACTGAACTGAACTGATCTGAGCACGCACATGCATGCACACTTTGGGTCACTGATCAGTTTTCTGTAGCTGTTACTTGCCTCTTTACTCACTAAGATGTGAACTCCTTGAGGACAGAGATTCTATTTATCTCCCCTTTCCCAACCTAAAGACTTTGGTGCACATAGCTGGTGTTCAGTTATATTTATGACTGATACATCAACATTTGAATGAATAGATGAGAGCATTCTCCTCAGAAGAAAGAAAATAAGCAAAGAAATAGTGATGGGTATGAAGATTATGAGATTTGGGTAGCAACACACTTTTGTGGTTCCATTTTCTGATCTAAAGATATAAAAATGGTTCCTGTTTCCCAGGGTTGTTAGAAGTGTTCACATAGTAAGTGAATGGACTTGATAAACCATGATGAATTATAAAAATCCAAGATTTGATGTTATTCAGCTTTAGAGAGTTTCCTTTTTAAAATTTTTAAGTGGAGGATAATTGCTTTACAATATTGAGTTGGTTTCTGCCATACAGTAATGCAAATTAGGCATATATATATATATATATACACACACACACATATACATACACTCCATGGGGTTGCAAAGAGTCGGACATGACTGAGTGACTAAGCATACATACAGATATCCCTCCCTCTTGAGCTTCCCTACCACCCCTCCCCCATCCCATCCCGCTTGGTCTTTGAGCCAGGTTCTTATTCATCTTTGAACTTATTGCATAGAATTAATAAATGAGTCAAAGAATGAATGGCAGGTCCCCACCCTTGCCGCTGTTTGTATATCTATTTTCCATCTACCTGAAATTTCAGATAACCACTCTAATTAGAAGAATCTTTAAATTCTGATTAAACTTTGAGAAGAAGCTTGAAGTTCTTACTGATGAAGAAAACTGATGTGTGCAAATCCATGAACCTTTTAATATTTTCACATCTCTTCTGTCTTTTTAGCATTATTAATTTTTTTGTTATTGTTAAGTAGCTGGCATTGATGAAGATTTTTGAGGTTTTCGGATATATGCCCTGAGGATTGAGTTTTTCACTGTAGGGAAAGCATATCTCAGTAAAATATGCTTTCACATGGCTCATACAGGTTCTCTAATGTAAAGCATTTGGGGAAAACAACAAACAAAAATATTTTCTGGAATCCTGAATCAAATATACCCAAATAAAATAATTTGGAAGTGACAAGGATAAGGTCATTATTAAGGAAATGGTGCATTAAAAATGCTAACTTTAAAAATAGGCAGTGGCATCCTCAGAGAAATATATGTAGAACTCAGGGGTTCATTTCTAAGGTTACAGGGCTGATCTTCCATTCATAAATGATGGCTTTCAGGGAGTGTTTCTCTGGGATGTACACTTTCAATATCTTATAATTTTGTCAATTTTACCTCAGTGAAGCTGGGGGAAAAAAAGAGTGTTTCTCTCACTGATTTCTAAGTATCTGACCTAAGGCTAAATTACTTAGAAAAATTTTGTCACTGCCAGCCACAAGAGAAATGCGATATAGATCCTAAAGATAAAACTCCAGCACTCTGTCTCCAAGCTCTGATAATGTGTCCAGGTTAATATTCTTTCCTTCCATTCCCACTGCTGTGACTCTTCCCTAGGCCCTCACCATTTGATACCTGGGTTATTGCTATTGTTTTGCAACAGTTTAGCCTATTTATCTTTGGCCTTTGCTACAATTAAATCCATCTTTGCTGCGGTGCCAATTCAGGCTTCATGTCTCTCTTCTGTCCACGAATCCCCATTGGTCTCCTCTTGATGGGACTTTCCAGTTCGAATTGACCCAGGCAACCTTATTTCTCTGTCCTTCCCCATAGGCTGTTCTTTCTTTGATCCTCTTGCATTCCACTGCTCCTTTCCCTGCCTGGAGTTCCCTTCTTCCTTCTTGTCTGACTCTTGTCAGGACTGGCTTCTGTCTTTTCCTTCTGTGAAAGCTTCCTCCAGTCTGTTCCAGCACTGAATGATCACTCCATTGTCTTCAGTTTTAGAGAACTCTGGCTACAATTGATTTTCTTCATTTGTAAAATTTGATGCTGAAACTAAAGCTTCAATACTTTGGCCACCTGATGCACAGAGCTGACTCACTGGAAAAGACCCTGATGCTGGGAAAGATTGAACGCAGGAGGAGAAGGGGACGACAGAGGTTGAGATGGTTGGATGGCATCACCAACTCAATGGACGTGGGTTTGAGCAAACTCTGAGAGATGGTGAAGGAAAGGGAAGCCTGGCTTGCTGGTGTCCATGGGGTTGCAAAGAGTTGGACATGACTGAGTGACTGAACAGCAACAAATAAAATTTGACTTTCTAGTATTATCTTTCACGTATATGTCCTCACTGGAAAAATCTTAATTGCATTTTAAAAAACTGCAAGAAAAGGGATGTCTAGATTATAAAAAATCACACACACATTTAAAAACATGCAGTGTGTTACAGAGGATGACAAAATTATCAATTATTAAATAGAGAAATATGTTTTAGCACAGAAAGTTGAAGCGGTACCTGCAGAACACTTTTGCTTTGAGGAACCCTTTCTTTATCCCTGTATTTTGAAAGACTCATCTCCTCTAACCTGGTAGCATGTTTATTCTTAAAGCATAATAAAAACCTGGTTTGGAACCTGCAGCTATAATTCTGATGACCTCCTTTTTCTTGATATTTTTCCCGGTCTGATTATATTAAAAGGTGAATTTTTTTTGTTTATTTTTTTTACTTTGAACTCTGAGGATTTTCATGAAATTTTAAATGATATAGATAGTAAATATATTAATTATTATGTATCTTTATAAATTAAATATAACCCATTAAAATGCTGCTTTTGTATTATGAGCTGCTATAATTGTACCTTTGACTGGCACAGGTTTTTTTGGTAAAGCCCCCTCCCTAATAAATACATTCTAAGAGCACAAAGACAGAATGGTGACAAGCTGTGGCTCCATATTTATGGCCCTTAATCTTGACTATCCAGAAATATTTTTCAAAGATCAAACCACAACACACTGGCTCTGGGCACTAGAAAACTTGGGCTTTGATGGTGATCAAATATTGCATATGACACGGCGGCTCTTAAAAGGGCCTCTTCAAAATAAAGTGATAGGAATGTACACTGCTCTTTTGTTTCAGAGAAAATACCTTGCCAAGATATTAAAAAAATGACACTTTACAAGAATATTTTCCTCCTTTGGGTTTCTGACTGGATACTTATCATTATGAGAAAGTGCCATGGAATGTGTGTATTTCTTTCAGTTTCAGCTGGCTCTAGGACCCTGAAGACAGTATCTTCCTTGAGTATCAGTGGACAAAGAGGAGAGTTCAAAGCTTCAGGAGTATCCAGTTCATTTTCCTTCCTCCAGTCTCCTTCTGCACCTCCCCTTCTCTTTCTCCCAGGCTCCTTTCTAGGTTCCTACATCATGCCTCCTTTCCTATCTTCAGGCTCATTTTCCTTTCTCTGCCTAGCTATGATGTCCATTTCATTCTCAATCACATTCATGACACTGTATATTCACTATATCTTTCCTCTCTCTCCTTTGAGTCTCTATTCTCTCTGCCATTTCTTTTTCTTTTGCAAGGAAAATCCGTATCTTTTCTCCAGAAAAGTACTGGCTGTGTAGAATCCATGTATTGAATAAACTTGTCCTGTTTGCCTGTCTGTTTTTTTTCTAGATGAGTTCTTAGAGTGTGGTAATTCAAATAAAAGCCTAATATCCCCCCACAAAAGACAAAGAATCCTTTTTGAAGATGAGAATTGCTTCAGGATAGATATTGGTCATTCCAGTAACTGAAAAGAGTAGAGTGAAGCTATTTTATAAAATATTTGAAAATAACTTACTAAAAGCTATGTTTACCAAAGCTGATGGAGAGAATAGGGGTTCTGATGAAAAGAAAGACCTGTCTATGTAGATTTTAATGTAGCTATAATTTAATAAAATTGAAAATTTTTATCTATTTTACATGTAATTCAATGTTTTTTTTTTATCATCCTGCAAAGACTTCAAGCTGATGTGATAATGAAACTTGGCACTCTGAAGGCTTTAGAGTTACAACTACAAACTCAAAATATACTATATATAACAATAGATATCAAAATTAGTTTTTTAAAAAAATATTGGAATAGAGTTGATTTACAATGTTGCATTCATTTTAGGTGTACAGAAAAGTCCATCAGTTTTACATGTACATATGTCTGTTTTTTCATATTCTTTTCCCATATAGGTTACTACATAATACTGAGTAGAGTTCCCTGAGCTATACAGTAGGTTCTTATTAGTTATCCATTTTGTGTGTAGTATAGTAATGTGTATATGTTAATCCCAATCTCTGAATGTATCACTTCCCCCTGTATTTCCCCTTTGGTAACCATGAGTTTGATTTCATAAAGAAGTTGTGTTTCCTATATACAATGGAATATTGCTCAACCATAAAAGAAAGGAATAAGATAATGCCATGTGCAGCAACATGGATTCACCTGGAGGTTATCATAGGGCTTCCCCAATGGCTCAGCGAGTGAAGAATCTGCCTTCAGTGCAGGAGAAAACAGAAGACTCGGGCTTGAACCCTGCGTTGGGAAGATCTCCTTGAGAAGGAAATGGCAACCCACTCCAGTATTCTTACCTGGAAAATCCCATGGACAGTAGAGCATGGTGGGCTATAGTCCAGTGGGTCACAGAGTCAGACACGACTGAGCGACTAAGCACAAAAGAGGTTATCATACTAAGTAAGTCAGAGAAAGACAAATATCACATAATATCACTTATATGTGGAATCTAATAAAATGATACCTATAAACTTATTTACAAAACAGAAGCAGATTCACAGATCATATTAGGTGTTTAAGTCTGTTGTAACAAAGTGCCATAGACTGGGTAGTTTAAAACAACAGAAATTTATTCTCTCATAATTCTGGAAGCTAGGAGTCTGGAATGAAGGTGTTAGCATGGCCATGCCCTCTCTGAAATCTGTAGCAGAATCCTCCTTTGCCACATCCCAGCTACTGATGGCTTCCCTGCAGTATTGGTGTTCCTTGGGTTGTAGCTGCATCACTATAATCTCTTCCTTTATTGACACGTGTTCTCTCTGTGTCTCCGTATAGTCATAGCCATCTTATAAAGACACCATCATGTTGGATTGAGGACCACAATACTGCAGTATGACTTCATCATAACTCATTATAGCAGCAGCAGCCATATTTCCAAGTAAAGTCATGTTCTGAGGTAGTGGGGATTAGGACTTCGATGTGGTTTTTTGAGCGGGGAGCACAATTTAATCTATATCAGGAGGTCTGGGTTCTCTTCTCATTATTCCATCAATTAATCGTGTGAACTTTGGCAAATTACCTAGCTTCACTGAGCCTCAACTGTAACATGTAGGTGATTACATGTTGTTCCTACCTCATAGTGCTGTATTGTATGAATTAAATGAGATAATGCTAAGCAAAATGTCTGGCACATGGTATGTTTAAGGAAATATTAGCTATACTTGTGGTTATTATTTAGCTTGTTATGTTTATTGCTGTTGTGAGAGACATCCTAACTTAGTACCTGATCCGTTTGCTTACTGAGTGTTAAATTTGTTACTTAGGGTCAGTATAATTAAATTGCAGTCACTCAGGGTCATTATAATTAGTGTACTGTTGATGATGAAAATGCTTTAAAAATAGTCATCTATGGAGTGGTTGAGGTTTCTATATTTTACTAAAGGTTTGCCAAGTGGAGCTAAGGAGTTAATTTACGATACCTTTTGGGATTGTTTAGAAATTTAGGGGATCCCTAGATAACCTAGCACTGTGGGTCATAACTGATGAAAGGAATTGAATTTTAAGAGCCTGAGTCAGATTTCTCTGTAACTTGTTGCAAAACAGTTTTTGTTTTTAAGATGAAGCTTATTTGATTTACATGCAACAAATACAAAACTAAGAATACTGGCTATTGTATGATAAAAATGAACCACTCTTGGATAAAGAATAAAGAGAGACTGAAAGAGGTTGAATTCCTCCTCATGGTCCAAAAGACTTTCAAATAAATCAGAGGCTAACTAAAATTAGTACTGCATCAACTGTTCATACTCCAGAAGACAGTGTCCCTAGAAAGGTTTTGAGCGTGCTCTCCAAGATAGGTGCGTGAGCTATCTTGGTGAATGCTTGGCCATGGGTTGTGTTTCCTGCCTCTTTATTTTGAATTTCTCTCTGCTCTGTGGATCTTGGGCACTTCTTCTGTGTCTCTCCTGCTGTATACACAAAGAAGGATAATAGCTACTGGACCTTCCCTTGTTCACCAGAACATCTCATTCAAGAGGTGATTTGCCATCTTGGGAAATCACCATCTACAGGGAATTTGCTGTCTAACTCCAAATGAGGACTAGGAAAGAGGTTTATTTTGAACTGTCACTTAGAAGTTGCCACCAAACCTCCAGTGGACTACTTGAATAAAAGGGAAACAGGAATTCTTGAGCAAAATCAGCCCCTGGAAGAAATGTGAATCTCTTTCCTCTTTCCTCCATGTTTGACCACATTGTGATTCCTACTTTAGTGTTCATTTTGGCTTCTGGGACTACCAATATACCCTTTCCTGTCTGCTAACCATAATTTTTATCCCACTTACAAAAACAGTAAGTTTTAGAAGTCATGGCACACCACATTTAAGAAGAAACATTTACTTTTGTTCAATTTTCAATTCTCCTGTCCAGTCACCTAAAAACTCCATGGTTGGAATTACTTTTTCTTTCTCTTTTTAACAATAACTTGATTGTTCATGTGTGTCTGATCTCTTAGTCATGAGTCTTTGTCTATTACAGATAGAAAACCAGTGTGAAATAGTTTTAATGTGAAGAGGAATTTATTCCTCATATAAGCAACTGTAGGGAGGGTTAGTATGTAGCTCACTTTAGGGCTAACCTAAGCTAAGGGTTGACAAGTGTCAGGATTCTCTCCATTTCCCTTCTTTCTCTGTGTGGTGATGGCTTCTCTCACTGAGGCTATGTTCTCCTCCAGTGAGGGAACCTTCTGCAGGAAGACCTTGTTCAAATCACTACAGCCTGATAATAAAAAAAGAAACACATTCTCTTCTCCTAGTATAATATTGATCAGTCTCCTCAGTAGGCTCTGGTTAACTCAGCTCAATAGAATCTATGTACATTTTAGTCAGTGGAGTGGGACTCATAGTCAGCGATACTAGGGGTAATTTCTCAAAGGAATAGCTGATATTTGACTCCTAGAATATGTAATAAATGTCCATTGTATCTGATACTATGAAATGTTTTCTTATCTACTGCTTGATTTTATTTCCCCATGATTTTTTCCTATTGTGATAGATTTTTTTTCTCCACTCTTCAGATTGCCTGATTCTGGTTTGTCTGTAATTTTGGTGTTTCTCTTAGAGGTTTGATCTAAGTTGCAGTTACAGTGTCTTTACTTGCTCTACCTGGAGAACTGTCATGACAGGCTCCTAAAGTGTGTATGTTGACTTCATCTCAATGTTTTCTCATATAAAAGATCTGCATTCCTCTTCTCTGTCTCTGGAAATTAGCTTCTCATCAGTCTTATTGAAAGTCTTTGTGAAATGGTTTATTTTAATGTCATTCCCGCAGACTTTATTCTATAATAATTCAAATTCTTCCCTGTCAACATAATTCTGTACACATGGTGTATGCTTCTTGCTTTTTTGTGTATTTGTTCTTTGATGTATTGATCACCTTTTACACATTCAGCAACTAACCATATCTCCAACACTTCCACAATAGGTCATTCATTTATTTCTTAGTAAGCTTAAGAATGAGATGATCATTGGGGTACACGTGTCTCTTTCAATTCTGGTTTCCTTGGTGTTGCGAGACAGCAAAAGAGACACAAATGTATAGAACAGTCTTTTGGACTCTGTGGGAGAGGGCGAGGGTGGGATGATTGGGGAGAATGGCATTGAAACATGTATAATATCATATAAGAAACGAATCGCCAGTCCAGGTTCGATGCAGGATACAGGATGCTTGGGGCTGGTGCACTGGGATGACCCAGAGGGATGGTATAGGGATGGAGGTTCAGGATGGGGAACACGTGTACACCCATGGCAGATGCATGTTGATGTATGGCAAAACCAATACAATATTGTAAAGTAATTAGCCTCCAATTAAAATAAATAAATTTAAATTTAAAAAAAAGAAAATAAATAAATAAGTAAAAAGTTTGAGTTTTGGAGAGAAAGAAAAATGGATTGCCTTTTGTAGCAACATACTAAGTATCATCTACAATTTTATCTTTGCTTTATGCAAGTAACTCAGTTATTACATAAATAGATTTATATTGTCTAAAATTCTTATGTCAGTAACACTTTATGAATATGAATGTGCAAAATAAATTCTGGAGTTAGATGGTTCACAAAGGTACTATTATAGTATTCTTTTCATATTCATAGAGGCTAATTTATACAGGGTGACTTTAATAGACTGTTCTGCAGATATATCTACTCAAATCACTAAACTCTCTTATTTTTTCTACATTATGTCACATCATCTATCTGTGCTAGGAGGAGCATCCTCATTCAGGTACTTTGACTTTTTACTTCTCTTTCAAATGCCTTCTCATATCCTTTTCCACAGGAGGATTTAACCATGGCATAAAGCCACTTGCAGGCTACGGCAGGAGAAATTGCCATCCAGAGATAGGAAAATGAGAAAAAAGGAGACAGCCCAAATCAATCACATTGGGAATGAAGATGAATTAAAGTTACAAATACAAAAGAGACTTTAAAGTTCATAGAAGAGTTGCATGACCATACTGTAGCAATCAGTTTAGCATTTTAGATAATATGGGTAATTTTCTAGCAAAACATAGGTTATTAACCTAGCCTGGAAAAAATTAAAATTATGATTAATCAGTAACCATGAAGGAAATTTAATAAATAGTAAAATGTATTGTCTCCCCCATCTCCAAATGATGCCAAGCCCTGGTGTTTATAGGCATATTTTTTTTTTTAAAATGTAAAAGCGGAAAATCCCTATTTCAGGCAAACAAGATCAGAGACTCAAAATAAGATATTTAACCAAACAAGTTTATGCAGCTAGTGTGACTTTGATGATTCGTGTTGTTGTGTGGTGGAAACAATGAGCACAAGTTATTTCATAATTTTAGAGGCTTATTTTTAGGGTAAAATTTAAGAAGTATTAATAGTATTGCTTGGTCAAAGGGTGAATGCAGTGTAGTTTTTAAAAGATGTTGCCATATTCCTATCCATACAGTTCTACAATGTTGCACTCCTACATCAATACCTAACAATGTCTGTTTCTGCTTGGCTTTGCCAATGGAGTATGCTGTCTGTCAAACATTAGCATTTTTGTCTATCCGATATGCATAATTATAATTTGAATTTCTCTTATTTGGGAAATTCCATCTTTCCTTGTTTTTGTAAGCCAGGAAATTTATATATTATTATTTGGATAAACTTTGTATTTTTGTATTTTTTTCTACTGGGATTTTGTTTTTTTCATTCCTTAATTTCCAAGAGCTTTCATGGATTTAGTCTTTGTGATACACATTGTAAATATTTTCTCTGTCATTAGTCTTTTGACTTTGCTTTTTTAAAAAATCATGCAGAATATATATGGAATTTAGAAAGATGGTAACAATAACCCTGTGTACGAGACAGCAAAAGAGACACTGATGTATAGATCAGTCTTATGGACTCTGTGGGAGAGGGAGAGGGTGGGGAGATTTGGGAGAGTGGCATTGAAACATCTATAGTATCATGTATGAAACAAGTCGCCAGTCCAGGTTTGATGCACGATACTGGATGCTTGGGGCTAGTGCACTGGGACGACCCAGAGGGAGAGTATGGGGAGGGAGAAGGGAGGAGGGTTCAGGATGGGGAACACAGGTATACCTGTGGCGGATTCATTTTGATATTTGGCAAAACTAATACAATATTGTAAAGTTTAAAAATAAAATTAAAAAAATAAATTTTAATTAAAAAAATAAAATAAATAAAAATCATGCAGAGGATTTATTCCCTTAATTTTATATTATTTACTTTGTCAAACTTTGATTTGATCTGGACTTTAAGTAATACCTAAACTTTCTCTATACCTATGTCTTCTTCTAGTACTTGTATGGTTTTGATTTTTTTGTTGTTCTTTTTTTATAGTTTTGTTTTATTTTGACATTTATATATCTATTGCTCTTGGAGATTACCTTGGTATATGGTGTGAGGTAAAGTCTACTTTTATGTTTTGTTTTTTTTTTTGATAGTTATCCAGTTTCCCAAACCCCAGTATTTTAAAAAATCCATTCTTTTCTCCAGTAATTTGAGATGACACTTTTATAATGTAACACATTTCCGTGGTATTTGGGTCTGTTTCTGAATTTTCTGTTCTGCTCCGTTAGTCTTGTGTCTATGCATGAGCCAGTATCTCACTCTTTTAAACCTAGAAGCAGTATATTTCAGCCTGTATTTTTAGCAGGTTTAGGTCATTCACCACCACCTAACTATATTTGACTTAATAAAACAGATTTCCTTCTCCTATTCCTTATTTTTGGACAACTAGGATTTTTCCTTCGGTTTTAACAGCAAATGTATCATTATCATGTTATCTTTGCCTGTGTTGTTGTTCAGTCTCTCAGTCATTTCCAACTCTTTGACCCCATGGACTGCAGCATTCCAGGCTTCTCTGTCCATCACCACCTCCCAGAGCTTGCTCAAACTCACATCCATTGAGTTAGTGATGCCCTCCAACCATCTCATCCTCTTTCATCCTGTCCTCCTGCCCTCAACCCTTCCCGGCATCAAGGTCTTTTCCAATGAGTAGCCTCTTGCCTATACAGCTTTTTCATGTTATACAGTTGTGGCCATTATAGTCTTCCTTGTGCAGATGGCAAAATTGCTTTATAAAAATAGAATAACCGTTAGTTGTCACAATATTTAGAATTTTAAAACTTAAAGTCATTACTTTATAGATAAAAGGCTAATTTGCATTTCTTAGATTGTTAAAATCCTAAAGAAAATCAGTCCTGAATATTCATTGAAAGGACTGATGCTGAAGCTGAAATTCCAATACTTCGGCCACCTGATGGGAAGAACTGACTCCTTGGAAAAGACCCTGATGCTGGGAAACACTGAAGGCAGGAGGAGGAGGGGACGACAGAGGATAAGATGGTTGGATGGCATCACTGACTCGATGAACGTGAGTTTGAGCAAGCTCCAGGAGCTGGTGATGGATAGGGAAGCCTGGCGTGCTGCGGTCCCCAGGGTCACAGTGAGTCGGACATGACTGAGCGGCTGAACTGAACTAAACTGAGATTGTTAAAAAGGTTAAACATTCTCCTATATGTTCATTCACTAGTTATCATTTCTCTTTTGTGACTTACTTTCCATCTTGGTTTTATTTCAGTGTTCTCTTATTGATTTATATGAATTTGCATGTAAAGGTATTACTCTTCATCAATCATACTGCAATGCTCGTCCAGTTTATTAAATTTTTAGTGTTATTTGTGCTTTATCAGGCTGATAATGTAAACTTTAGGTTGAAAAACTGTGTATTATTATTTGCTTTGTATTACTTCATTGTTGTTGTTTACTCACTCAGTCGTGTCCAACTCTTTGTAACCCCATGGACTGTGATTCACCAGGCTCCTATGTCCATGGGATTTCCAGGCAAGCACACTGGAGTGGGTTGCCATTTCCTTCTCCATTATTATTTAATTAGTCATTTCTAAAATTATTTCTCACTCATAGGGCTGATATGCCTTTATAATTGTAAATGAATACATTAAATTTATCCAAAATAAAGGAATAGTCTTAACTTCCTCAGTGACATTCTTCCCTGTTTTGAAGCAGTAAATTAGAAGGCAGAAGGAATATTAAAGGTGGGAATTTTGACAGCTTTAAAAAGTGACATTTGATGAAAGGACAAAAGGCTTTCTAAAAATATTACACAGAAATCCTCAACATAATAACAGTCTAAGTCCATTGAAGGTAGTACAAAGAGACCTTAAAGTGCCCTTAACTGATGTTCATAAAAGTGATATACAGTTATGAAAATGTCAAATGATTTACAGAATATCATGGAGAAAAAGCAAAGAAATAAATATTTTTAGAAATATTTCTGATTCAAATAATTTTTTGAAAAGGTCTTTAGGCATGAAATTCATAGCCAACCAGGAAAATTGGCTATGAAGAATGACTTGTTCCCAGGGGTACCAATTATATGACATTTTATAAAAATTTGTCACCTGAGTTATATGGCTTCCTAGATTCTACACATATGGAAAATAATGATCTTGGTTTATTCCTCAGTCCCCTTTAATGCCACGTGTTAATAGGCACTGAATGCCAGCTGAGTGCCATTTTCCTATATACTTATTTTTAAACCCACCCTCGCTTTCCCAGGGAGGAAATGAAGGCTTGGAGAGGTTATGCTCCTTTCCAAGGTTGATTTTGAACCCAGTATTGTCTGGTTCTCCCCACACGGCTAATTACTTTCTCATGATGTCACGTGTGACATGCCTAGATTTGATTCACTGTTTCCCAAGTAAATCAGAAAATTATTTTAATTATCAATTATTAATAATTAAAAGTTGGAAGTGAGGGGCACGTGATTTACAACTTTGTTGGAGAAACAGAACATACATATGACAGAAGACCTTAGGAAAATTTTAAAGTCCATTTTAGTTGCCTTTCTCAGAGCAACTGAGTCAGCCTGGAAGCCTTTTCAAGGCTGCAATTAGATTATTCTAGGCTCTGATTGTTCTTGTCTTTGAAGGAATAGCACTCTCATAAGCTGACTCTAGGATCAAGGCACTTTATAGTCATGTGTTAGATAGTCTTTCATCCTTCCTTCTCCTGAATTCTTTATTGGGACTGGCAGTCTCTTAGTCTTGTTTATTATAAGAGAGAAATGAAGAAATGAAAGAATGCTTTTTGTCCATCTTCAAAGCCCTCCCTGTCTGTGGTTTGCTGTCAAATGCTCTCCTACATCATTTTCTACATTCCATCTTGCAAAAATGTTTTTGTGGAGGTGATTTTTTTTAAGTCACTTTTACACTTTTCATATCCATTAACTGTTGTCTTCTTTAGAAACATGCTTACCTAGTAAGATGAAGCCATTAGCACACTCCTCCTTTATACTCAATGAATTATTTCTTCAAAAAATCTTTGGCCTTCTTTCTCACCACTGAACCAGCCAAACCAGACAAATAGTATGTAAAAAAGGGGTTTAATACCTACATTGAATGTAGGAAAACAGATAAGATTTATGCAGTTTTGTGATACAAAGGGTGAAAAGATTGTCAAGGACTTTTCAAATGATCCATAAATCTGAGTACCCAGGTGAAGGAGGAGAGATGGGGATAAATCAGTAGAGACATTGATGAATTCCTTAGATTACAATACCATTTTCTCAGGGAACACAGAAAATGTCAAAACTGAGCTACCTTATCTGTCTCTTTTGATTTCCTTTAATATAGGAGATCCTTAACAAAGAGGATGAGCATAAAGAATGTTCCTCTGAAAATGCCAGTTCTGTCACAAGCCCGCAATAATGCTTAATGTAGTACCCAAACCACAGTGGATTCTCAATCAGTGATAACTATTTGTGAATATAGGCAAACATATTCCACATCCCATCTTCTAATTTACACTAAAATACCTCTTGACTTTTCTCTTATATACAAGGTATTGAACTAAGAATCTGCCTGCAATGCAGGAGACCCAGGTTTGACTCCTGGATCAGAAAGATCCCCTGGAGAAGGGAATGGATAACCACTCCAGTATTCTTGCCTGGAAAATTCCATGGACAGAGAAGCCTGGCAAGCTACAGTCCATGGGGTGGCAAAGAATTGGACATGACTGAGTGACCAACACTTTCACTTTCAGGTCACTTTGTCTTATAAACATTTATTAGAGTATAGTTGATTTACAATGTTGTATTAATTTCTGCTGTAAAGCAAAGTGAATCAGTTATATGTATACATATGTCCATTCTTTTTTAGTTTCTTTTCCCATATAGGACATTATGGATTATTGAGTAGAGTTCCCTGTACTATCCAGTAGGTCCTTACTAGTTATCTATTTTACATATAGTAGTTTATATGTGTTAATCCTAACCTCCCAATTTATCCCTCCCCTCTTCCAAGTCACCTTTATCCATGCAGTGCTCAGTTTTAACAGTGTTGATTCAGGGGGTAATCAGTTGAACATGTAAAATGCTTGGTGCAGGAAATCTTGAGGATGCAGGCATGGTTATCATTGATTGGACTTGAATGGGCAAATTTTGGCAAAAAGGAATATTAGACAAGATTAATGATTTGACCAATGACATTGGTAAGAAGGTATGGCATACTTAGAAAATACTTGGGTAGATAACAGTTACTCAAGTAGATAGTATGTTGGAGGAGTGGGAAAAGATTATAATACCCTAAGGTAAATATTGTTTCATATTTTCTTTAAACTTCTCAGAAGATTCTACAAGGGTTAGTGTTAGTCACTCAGTCCTGTCCAACTCTTTGAGACCCTATGGACCATAGCCTGCTAGGCTCCTCTGTCCAAGGGATTCTCCAGGCAAGAATACTGGAGTAGGTAGCCATTCCCTTCTCCAGGAGATTTCCACAAGCCAGGGGTTGAACCCAGGTCTCCTATACTGCGGGCAGAGTCTTTACTGTCTGAGCTATCAGACTCTATAAAACAAACATCCGACATTTCGATGATTTAGAGAATGAGGGTTAATAATTTCATAGCGTTAGCCTTTTACTGACATCCTGAATCTTTTTTCTTTTTTTGTTTGTGTTTTGGTTCAAGTAATAAACTCAGCTAATAAAACTCCAAAACATCACATACTTAGATTGCTGTAAATTGTTTTATTTCACAACATACTCTCTATAATATTGTATAAAAGTGTTGGTGTCACGTTAGTAGTGGTAGAAGTAGTTTTAGCAGCAGCAGAACTGAAGTCCATGGTGATGGTCGATACAGGCGACGTGTTGTTATTACTAGTTACACTACTCTCTGTTTCTCCCTTCACACCTTCCTCACCATTTATTCACATTCTCATTTACTCAAGTACCTTTCTAAGTATTTTATGAGGATTATTTGTAAACAGCACAAAAACTTAACTGAGTAGATGGTCCTATCCCAACTTTGTAGGTGTAGAGACTCCTGCTCAAAGAGTTTAGGTAGTACACCCAAGGTCTTACAACCAGGATTTGAACTCAGATCCCTGGCTCCAAAACTCCTGCATGTTGTAGTATACTGTGCTGTCCTGGGATCCTGTTTTAGTATTCCATAGGATACAGAGTAAGGGAATTGTACAGTCACATCATTTTCTTTTTCCTTTGGGGTCAGCCTAAGAGATATGTGGAACTAGAGTCTCTTACCCTGTCTTGACTTGCCTTTTCTCCTGCTTATTCAAATAATTGGCCGCTTTTATATCCTTGTCTGATGTGTGTATGTAAATAGACTGCTGGTCACATGACTACATGCCAGATGGACTGGTCATTTGGCCCTTTGGCGGCTGACACACATCCAGGTGGCTCTGCCAGTCTTTGACGTGGTGGAATGGTATCCAGTGTATTCGGATAATGTTAGCTATTCAGTACTGAGAACAAAGGCCCATGCATAGATGGAGACCATGTTCTTTTCTCAGACAGTAAGGAAAGCCTCTACTATTTAAGGATGCTTATTATAAATCGAACATTTTCCCATGTGTCATCTAATTTCACCGTTAACTCTAAGATGAAAATAATGTATTAAGTCACATTTTCTTTTCAGGAGAGCTAGAATAAAGTACTGTGTGTGACTCCTAGATACCCCATTTAAAAAAAATAACTAACAATTATAGCTTGTGAATATATATGCCCCAGAGCACCTCCTCATTGCCGTCTGTTGCTATGGTCTCAAAGAACTCAAACCAATTTTAGACGTGACTTAATTAAAGTCTGATTAGAGTAGTCGTGCTTCTTAAACAAATATAAATGTTTGTTATTTGTGCTAGCGACAGCTTCATTAACATGAATGAGATGTTTCCTCATGATACTAAACTTTATTTATTCTTTTTTTAGTCTTAATTCATAAAGCAGTTATAGCCAAGACTACTAGTTGAGTCACTTCAGAGATCCATGCTTTGCCCTGATTATGTAGCTGCTTGGGTTCTCAATAAATACTCTTTGTGGGATGTACTGAGTTTATGTATGTTTCTCTCCTTGTGATGCAATATAGTAACGCACCAAAGATTGGGAATAAAGCATGATATCTCAAAATACTCTTAATTCATAAAGCAGTTATAGCCAAGACTACTAGTTGAGTCACTTCAGAGATCCATGCTTTATGTAGCTGCTTGGGTTCTCAATAAATACTCTTTGTGGGATTTACTGAGTTTATGTATGTTTCTCTCCTTGTGATGCAATATAGTAACACACTGAAGATTGGGAATAAAGCATGATATCTCAAAATACTCATTAACTTGACCACTATCACAGTACTATTCATACTTAGAATTTCTGTGTAGACTGTGGATGCTCTTGGCATGAGTTATCTTTGATGTAGTGACATTTTCAAACCAAGCCAAAACTGAATTGTTATTTCCTATCTAGTCTAAAAGATTGTCTCTATCTTTTAGAATTCCAAAATTACTTTATAAAGACAAGATACAAAACAACTCAGAAAACACTTTTCCTCTTACCTTAAGGGTAAATGGTGGGAAAATGTCATAATTATGAAAATTTTGCACTTAGTCAGCCAAAGGTAATTGTGTAATTTGGAACAATCTGAAGGCATAAAGTTGAAAATGTTATTTTAGGGTTTTTTTTTAAGCATATTTAAAGGAGCGTGTTAAATTTCTAAGTGGAATTATCACTCAGAATATGTAAATATAGCTAGCGACTGTGTCACTTAGCTTATAAATGAATAAATGCCTTATAGATGAGTTGATAGGAAGAAAGGTAATTTTCCTCCTCTGTGGAAGAAAGTTTCTTGTTTAAAAAAAAATGAGATGAAGTATTTAAAGAATTTGATTCTTCTGACTTTCCTACTTCAGAATTATAATTTTATAGGAAATAAGAATACTAATTAATGCATGTTGTGGACCCTAAAACCTATTCGTGACATGACTATACTGTGATGGGATTAATTATTATATAGATTGGTCTTTTGCATATAGAAGTGGGGATGAACAACCCAATTCTTGGTTTATATTTAAATATCTAGCTAGTGTTTTGGAGATTGGATAATCACAGGCTCATTTAAAGATACAATACTCTCTATATGTAGTACAGGTTGGCAAAATATGGTTTGTCTTTTACAGAATTACCTGGAGAATTTTGATGCAGAATCCTGACACTTCCCTCCCTCCCTCATTTA
The DNA here is from genome assembly GCF_055505025.1 of Bos grunniens. Classification (NCBI taxonomy): domain Eukaryota; kingdom Metazoa; phylum Chordata; class Mammalia; order Artiodactyla; family Bovidae; genus Bos; species Bos grunniens. Next base: position 17,326,311 of record NC_141170.1, on the reverse strand, counting down.
GGGTTAGAATCTTTGGTTAAAAACTACATTTTTACCACTTTCTTGGGTGATCTTAAGCATTTGATATTTAATATCCATATGTTGGGCATAACTGTTCTTTGATATGTAAGATATTCTGTGAGATATAACAATTTAATGGTTAAGATTTTAACACACTGTATAATATTGTAACCATTTAATGAATAAGAGTGTAATTTAGTTAGTTTCTATTGCAGATCTGTAGAGTTAATCATAGCAGTATCTTTATCACATATTGAACATATGAAGGAAAAATGATGTTCCATGGCCATTCAGGATCTGCAACTCTCACAACAGCCTGGCATGGTGGTTGATATTATTCCCACTTTACAGGTAAGAGACAGGTGAGAGAGCTTAAGGATAAGGCCTTACTTTTAGTAAGGGATGGCACTGGGAATTCAACCCAAGTGTGGCTTAGCCCAAAGACTATACTGGAATCACCGTGGCAGGTTCCTCGTTAATGAATTTGTAGCAACGCACAGGGGTACCACAAGTTCACATGGCACCTTCATATGAAGCAGAAAAGATCTCTTCATCCTTTGGAAGGAAGGATGCAGCTGCTACGGTACCCAAGCTTAACCTGAGGTAGATTGCCCCTCTCCCCTCTCTCCACCAGACACCCGTGTGCAATGAGCTGCTTTTAGTGAGATAGTTCTGAGACTCTGTATTTTAGGCTTAACATATTATAAACACACAAAGACATGTTAGCAGACTAAAATCTTAGAAATGTGACAGGGGTGAAGAGAAGGGAAAGCAAGGAGATGGCTTATTGATTGTCCAACTCAGTCAATTTATTTTGATTGCCTCTGGGATTCCTATGAAATGCTGTGTCTTTACATTCCTGTGTTGTGATGGAGGCCATCTATATGAGATCTGAACCTTTTAGCTCCAGCCTAATATAGTTTGATTTGGTTTCATTTACATCTATACTGTATCCACTATTTTATTAATATCACAATTACTGTATTTTTGATACCAAGCTGTAGTAGTGTTTGTAAAATATTCAAGATCTAATTGGACTTTTTCCTATAGTTGTATTTTTGTTAGTAGTTTTACATGCCCATGTATTATTAGCATTAAAAAATACAGCTAAAGCTTTGGGCTCATGTTACACATTTATGTCCTTTTCACACTTTTAGCTTACCTTTTAGATCTTACTCTATTTGATTCAAGCTTTATTCTTTGCACTAAGACACATCTCAGAAAAATCAGGAAATGTTTTAACTTTTCCATTAAAAAAATCAGTTTCCACAATTCCGATAAATTTTCTAAAAAAAAAAAAAAAAAAAACAGCCAGCATGAAAAGCCATTAATTTTTTAGATAAAAACCATGGCTAAGTCTTCAGAGCATACTGTAGTTTTTGAGCCAAGGATTATCTATAAATGTGTGCTAAGTCGCTTCAGTTGTGTCTGACTCTCTGCGACCCTCCGGACTGTAGCCCACCAGGCTCCTCTGTCCATGGGATTCTCCAGGCAAGAATACTAGAGTGTGTTGCCATGCCCTCCTCGTTCTATAAATAAGACATAGTGATTATTAAGCTCCTACTGTGTCATGTCCTGTCCTAGGTTCTTTGCATGATTTTGGCTCATTAAATTTAATCACTGAAGTCAGTCTTTTAGAGATTGCTTTCCAGGGGAATAGGTGATACACTGTTGCTGCTTCAGGGCAGACTTGTAACGTTCTTGGTAAGAAGCACCCCAGTAGATATTTTACTATTAGTGCAATGGCCTCATCTACACAAGGATCCACAACCTGGGATTCCTAGAGGGTTGTGGTGGATATTCTCTGGGTTCCTGTTTTTTTTTTAGAGAGACATCATTTTATTTTACTCTTCCTTTATGGTAGAAAAACAGAATCAGGTCTTTTTCAGGAATGTTTATACCCCTCCAGGAGTGCCTTTTCTCTAAGTTACAGGCTTATGGTAAAGAATCCACCTGCCAATGCAGGAGATACAAAAGACATGGGTTCAATCCCTGGGTGGGGAAGATCCCCTGGAGAAGAAAATGACAACCTACTCCAGTATTCTTGCTGGAAAATTCCATGGACAGAGGAAACTGGTGGGCTACATTCCATGGGGCCGCAGAGACTCGGACATGACTGAGCACACACACAATGCACAATAGGCTTTTAAACACTTGGTTCTGTTTCCTTCCTTTGAAACAGAGATTATGGACCTAATGAATTCAGAGTTTGTTGTGATGAATTTGTATTGATGAACACTAACTTGAACTGAACAGAGAATGAACTATGTTTTAAAGGGTTTTTTTTCACACCTCAACATAGCTTTCTTGAAACCAGATTATGGGAGGGGAAGCCTTGATGATTTTAAGTGTTAGATACCAATGATATGGGGCTTCTCAGGCGGCACTAGTGGTAAAGAACCCACCTGCCAAGGCAGAAGACACCAGAGACAAGGATTTGATCCCTGGGTCAGGAATATCCTCTGGAAGAGGGCATGGCAACCCACTCCAGTTTTCTTACATGGAGAATCCCATGGACAGAGGAGCCTGGAGGGCTACAGTCCACAGGAATCACAAGGAGTCCGACACGACTTAAGCAACTTAGCACTCAGCATACACCAATGTTACTGGCACTACTTTGAAGCTGCTACTGAAAACCAGAAGTTCTACCTGTTGAAGAGAGAGGAGCAAGTCATAGGATCATTTTTTCCTGATTGTAACTGTTTAACAAACTCACTTTTATCTGTTCTCTTTCTTAGCATTCTATTGGCGATTGCTTTAGATAGCTACTGAAATTTTGAGTGCAAATGCCACTTTAATCACTCTTGTTAAGTAACTGTCAGTAATACATTTATGAGTCCCTTATTTAGAACATATACATTAGGAAATGTATCCTCCCATAGTCTTTAAAGATAAATAGCTCTCAGCTGATTTATTTAGACATACACTTATGGAACAATTCTATTATGTTGTGCTGATGTTTAACTTTTAGGATTATTACACATCTTTTGTACATTTATTTTGTAACTTATTTCCGAGGAGTTCAGGCAGTGATTTTATCCTTCAGTCTTATTTAAAATTCACTCACTGCTTCTTCTGTTGTGGGTCAGCACATTTTCTTCTCTCAGGAGATGCGGGACAGATCGATGGAGTGTGTATAGCCCTCAGAGTGCTAGAGAAAGGTGTGATAGACATGGTAAGTTACATGATGGCCCAGAAAGCTGAAGTGGGAAGAGTTTCAGGGGACATTTCTGTCTTTTCTGAGGCTGTCACTTATTAATAATTCATTATAATTTAGAATTCGAAGTAATTTTGCATTTCTTACATTCAGTCTAGCTCCAGCGTGTTTTCACTACCTCCTCCTAGGCTTCACTTGTGATTTCTATTCAATTAGCAGACCCATTTGGGACAATCATTATGTGTCAAATGTTGCACTAGGGCATGGAGTATTATGATAAGCAGGGCATATTTCCTATTTGGGAAGGTGAGAGCTACATATTACTAGTAAAAAAAAAGGCAAAATTAAAAGTTTTTTTTTTTTATAGCAAAACTATTTATTAAATTAATTTTTATGGAGTGTAGTTTCTTTGCAATGTTGTGTGTGTTCCTGCTGTAGAGCAAAGTAAATCAGCTATTCATATACATAGATCCCCTCTTTTTTGGATTCCTTTCCCATTTAGGTCACACAGAGCGCTGAGTAGGGTTCCCTGTGCTGCACAGTAGATTCTCCTTAGTTATCTGCTTTATACATAGTAGTGTATCTATGTGGAGTAGGAAACGGCAGCCCAGTCCAGTATTCTTGCCTGGAGAATCCCATGGACAGAGGAGGCTGGCGGGCTACAGTCCATGGGGTCCCAAGGAGTCGGACACAGCAGAGCAACTGAGCAGCAGCAGTGCGTATATGTCAATCCCCATCTCCCAATCCTTTCCAGCCTCCCTTCCTGCTTGGTGTCCCTAATTTGTCCTGTGTGTCTGTGTCTCTATTTCAGTTTTGCAAATAAGATCATTTAAACCATTTTTCTAGATTCCATATATATGCATCGATGTACAATGTTTGCTTTTTCTCTTTCCAACTTACTTCCCTCTGTATTGTGGACTACAGGTCCTTCCATGTCTCTGAAATTAAAAGTGTTGAGCCATGGTGTTTCCATAAAAATGTTCCAGAAGTTTAGATATGGCAAGGCCATTTCTAGCTTGAAGAAGCCCCTCTTCTTCTGAATATCTCCCATTGCCAAACTCATCCATGCAGGGATCCTTATTTTGCATGTGGGAAATTTTACCTGAGTGTGTTGAACTGTTCCACTCATCTCTTCTTTCATAATTTAGTTTTCTTCTTGTTCAAGGCAGAGGAGCTTAATGCTTTTTAGATACCCTCATTCTTATGCTGCTTCCCAAGCATGACTCTGAAAGCAAAAATACTCTCTCGAAAACCTGTTAAATACTTTTTTTTCTTCTTTTCAATGACTCCTGAAATTTTACCTTGTGTGCCAAATCTTTTGATTTGATCAGAACAGTGGATATGGATTTTTTTCTGCTGTTCCACATTGGTAACAAACACCCAGTTTATTTCTCATTTCCTGAGACATATTCAATATATTTGTTTAGTACCTTTTGTGTGGCAGAAACGTAAATGTATCTGGAATGAATTTCTCAAACAGATAAAGGGCACAGGTGTATGAACAATACCACACAGTGTGACACAGTTAATGTTACGATGGCAGTGTCTGTGTGAGATGTATTATGAACACAAAGAACAGAAGACCTAGCTCTGGAAGAACCGAAGAATAGGACTCCCCAGAGAGAAAAGAGATAGAAAGTCACTAAAAGAAGGAACCAGTCCGTACAAAGGCACAGAAGTGTGAAAAGGGGTGTAAATTGGGTCAGATTGTGGCATACCCTGTGTTCCATATCATGACAGCTGGGTTTAAATAAGATGTTACATGTAAAGTGATTAAATGCAGGACTTCATACACAGAAGGCAAGAAAAAAATATTAGCTGTCTGTGCTAAAAATACTTTCTTATTTATAACCATAATAATCCAGTAAGAAATCAGGTGTCCCTGGAGACTTTTAAGCAGCAAAATTAGTAAGTATGCTATAGAAAAATGATTTAGAATAGGGATTGGAAGGAGAAAGATTTAGGGGTAGAAGATCAGTTGACAATTGTAACAATAATGTAGGTAAAGTGTAACTAGGTACTAATGACATGGGTTTGGGACTTAACCTCTCTGTATCCGTTTCCTCATCTGTAAATATCAGGATTATAATAACATCTAATTCATAGGATTTTCATGAGGATTAAATGAATTAACATTTTCCAAGCTCTTGTAAGAGTGCCTTGTTAGTGCTATGTGTTTGTTAAACAAAATTCAAACAGATGAATATTGCTTGTATGTCTTTTGCATATTCATGAGTCCTAGATTGTTGTCATTAGAGATGAATTGTGTCTACGTCTGTGTCATTTGCTCTGCACAGACAGTAATGAAGAGCTGTTCTTTTCAGTTGATTTCAGCTATCATAATATTCAATTGATACTTGTATTTAATACCATTAAAGGTAAAGACAAGTCTTGGTCTTCTGAGTCAAATACATAATAACACCTTGGCTACTCTTCAGGTGGTTATTGTCAATGACAGCAAATCCCTTTGTACATATAATAGTCATTGTAGTATATCTGGGGCACACATCTTTTAAAGGTTATGTGCACATAACTATAAAAGGATTTTGTTGTTGTCATTAAGTATCCTATTGGAACTCAAATTTATTTCCAAGGAAAGACCATGAACTACAGTGTTCTAGATGGACCAGTCATAAATCAAATCATAGATTTTGGCAAGTACATTGTGATGCGTAATTTTATGGCATGTAACTCCTATGTTTGATTAAATAGAACACCTGCTTATAATTGAATTTTATTTATCATCAATTCTTACTGAATTTTGGACTATGAAAAGACATGCTTGACTTGGTCTAGTCTTCTGATTTTAAGTGTAAGATTATTGCTGCTTGAGAACAAAATATTAGTAGAGTCTGTCAGAGGACTTATTCAAGTTCAGTTGCTCTGAAACCTTTTGGATCACACATTTTTTGGCTTTTCATCACCATTTAAATATTTTATATCAAGGTTTCTCGTGGCTTCCCAGATGGAGCTAGTGGTAAAGAACCACCTGCTAATGCAGGAGACTCAAGAGATGTGGTGGGTTTGATCCATGAGTCGGGAAGATCCCCTGGAGTAGGAAATGGCATCCCCTGGAGTAGGAAATGGCACTCTCTCCAGTATGCTTGTCTGGAGAATTTTATGGAGAGATGAGCCTGATGGGCTACAGTCCATGGGGTCACAAAGAGTCGGACACAACTGAGCACACATACATATCAAGGTTTCTCAACCTCAGAATTACTGACATTCTTGGTCAGATAATTTTTTGTTGTGGGAGTTCTCCTGTATGTTGTAAAATGTATACCAGCATCCTGACCTTTACCCCTCTAGATCCAGGGGAACCACTTTCCTCCCATTTTAACAAGCAAGCATACCTCCCAATGTTGCAGTGTCTTCAGAGGTGTTGAGGTAGGGATCAACTGAGAATAACTGTTCTAAAGGATGATTTTCATTGTTCTTGTTTAGTCACTAAGTCATGTCTGACTTTTTGCAACCCCATGGACTGCAGTACACCAGGCTTCCCTGTCCTTTCCTGTCTCCCGGAGTTTACTCAAATTCATGTTCATTGAGTCATTCATGCTATCTAACCATCTCATCCTCTGCAACCCCCTTTTCCTTTTGCCTTCAGTCTTCCTGAGAATCAGGGTCTTTTCCAGTGAGTCAGCTCTTCTCATCAGGTGGCCCAAGTATTGGAGCTTCAGCTCCTGTGTCAGTCCTTCCAGTGAATATTCAGGGTTGATTTCCTTTAGGATTGACTAGTTTGATTTCTTTACAGTTCAGGAGACTCTTGAGAGTCTTCTGCAGCACCACAACCTGAAAGCCTCAACTCTGTGGTGCTCAGCTTCTTTATGGTCCAACTCTCCCATCCATACATGATTACTGGAAAAACCATAGCTTTAACAGAGTGGACCTTTGTGGGTGAAGTGAATGCCTTTGCTTTTTGAATGATGATAACAAACACTAAAAGGATGCAGTTTTCCTGAACCACATATCTGGAATATCAAGTTGCTCAGGGTTCATCTGAGCAATTTCAGTTTTTTTTAATAACCTTCTTCAATGTAGCAAATTTATCTCTGGGGTTTTCCCAAATACGTTACCAGTATTTTATTCCAAATTATTTTACTAGATTACTGTTTTAGGTATCCTGCTTAGGAAGTTTATGCCAGGCAAAACCTGATATGCCACCTGGTTGACTATAAAGCTAATTTCTTAATTTCTGTATTTGGCCATATGAATGTTGTGCTATTAAAAAAACTCTTTGCAACTTTTTTTTGCTTCTTTTGAGAACTGGTTAATTTAAATCTATTCATATTAAGTGAACAATGCCAAGAACTAAAGTTCGACTAAGTTTTTTGAATGTTTGAATGTGCAAAATGAAAAAATGGGCCTCATTCTCATGTAAATCTATTGTGAAAGAATTACTATTCAATTCCCGTACAAAAGGGATCTGCTTCTTAATTTAAAAAAAAAAAAAACAAAAAAACAAAAAACAAGTAAAGGCTATGTACTCCTCCAGGCCTACTTAACAGGTGAATATTTCTGAGTTACTTTTCATTATAATCAAAAGAGCAGGGATCTAGTGGGTAGAAAAATAGGGAAAGATGATTAAATATGAAATCAGTGAAGTTCTAACAAATGTATACTTCATTTTTCCAAATGCATGAGAGTCATGATAAGCTGTTTGTTCATCTTCACAGTGTATGTTTTATCATGAGAACTTCTCTTATGTAAGTATTTTCTCTGAATTGTTTCACTGTGATACTTAACTTTCATAAAAATATTTTCTTTACTAGTCCTTGTTACTTTGCAAATCCAAGAACACAATGCATCATGTCTCCATATTGTACATTTTAATTGTCCTCATTTTTCTGGACAAGGGTGCTTGGAATGCATTTCTAGATTGTGATTTTCCAATAAGAGCTCAAATAACACTTTATTGAGAAATATAACACTGGCATATTTAATACTGGCTTTATTAATTGTTCCGTATGTAGTATTTCACCTCTCCAAATAGATTGTAAACTCTTTATAATTAGAAATTACCTCTGACGTTTTTTAACATTCTCTAGTATAAGAATTTGGAGAAGGAAATGGCAACCCACTCCAGTGTTCTTGCCTGGAGAATCCCAGGGACGGGGGAGCCTGGTGGGCCGCTGTCTATGGGGTCACACAGAGTCGGACACGACTGAAGCGACTTAGCAGCAGCAGCAGCAGCAGTATAAGAATAGAGGCAGAATTCACTCAGCTAATGTGGATTCTCTTCCTGAATGATGCTATTTTGTGTATATATTAATAGTTATTCAAGAATCCCTATGAAACTGGTACTAAAGATTGAGACAGAGAGTTGGCACTTAGTAACAACCCACTCCAGTACTCTTGCCTGGAAAATCCCATGGATGGAGGAGCCTGGTAGGCTGCAGTCCATGGGGTTGCTAAGAGTCGTGTCACTTTTCCTTCTCCCTTTCATGCGTTGGAGAAGGAAATGGCAACCCACTCCAGTGTTCTTGCCTGGAGAATCCCAAGGATGGTGGAGCCTGGTGGGCTGCCGTCCATAGGATCACACAGAGTCGGACACGACTGAAGCGACGAAGCAGCAGCAGCAGGTTTTGTTCAAAGAACTAATTAATGAGTAAATGAATATTGGGCCTTGGGTTTTTTATTTGCATAAGTACAAGGGTTATTTTCCATAATCAAGATGATATGGGGTTTTAAGAGTAGCTTTTATACAGTTTGGTTTTAAGAACAGCATTCATGCAGTGTGGTAGAAAATTCTATAATTTTCTAGCAACACAAATTACAAAGACCAGCTGATTCACTTCCCTTTCTGGATAAAATTCTGTCTTTCTTAGGGTATATATGTTAACCATTAATCGATAGGACCTTGTGTACCAACTCTTTAACTAAGGCCCACGAGTTCAGCAGCTGGCCTGATCTAGAGGTTAAAAAATACAGGACCAAGAGAAGATAAAAATGAAGATTTCAATGAAAGAAATGCACACCAAATTCTGGGAGATGACATTATTGTTGGCAAAATACATTGATGGCATTTTTTTAAGTTTATATTGGAATATAGTTGATTAACAAGGTTGTGAATAGTTCCAGGTAATTGATTTTGTTCACTGCTCTGTCTGCAATCCTTAGAACACTGTCTGGAGCATAGGAAACCATCAGTAAGTACTTGTTTAGTGAATAAGTATGTTAGTGGTACCAAAGAACATGCATTATCCAAGCATAGGACTTTGACTAACATGGATGAATGTGTTGGATGGATGAGGAATGTATTACTACATACTTCAAAAATGACTTTTCAGGTCTATCTAATTTGCAGCTTCTCTAAACCACTTTGATTTTAGGCTGATCACTGTAAGAAAAGAGAAGCATCTCAATACATAGTATTTTATTACTGACCTTGCAACTTCTGTTTTATCAAATCCTTCATATAGGTATTTCAACTCTCTTTTCTTTAAATATAAGATAATCATTATGCTGAGTATATTTGCTTTTTCATTAAATATTCATATTTGTGGTTTGTTTTTATTCTCACAGCAATCCTATAAAATGAGCTTTTATTTCCTCCACTTAAAAGTGAAGCTTGTAAAACTGATTTGTACATACTACCTTCGTCCTTAAGCTTATTTCAAAAAATCTGTCTACTTTCTGTATCATGGTGATCAGGAACCAGTTCCTTTGGCTTTCCTTGTTGTTGTTCAGTGGCTCAGTCATGTCCGACTCTTTGCAACCCCATGGACTGCAGCATGCCAGGCTTCCCTGTCCTTCACTGTCTCCCGGAGTTTGCTCAGTCATGTCTATTGAGCCAGTGATACTATCTAACCATCTCCTCCTCTGTTGCCCTCCTTCTCCTTTTGCCTTCAATCTTTCCCAGTATCAGGATCTTTTCCAGTAAATCTGCTTTTTGCATTAGGTGGCCAAAGTATTGGAGCTTCAGTTTCAGCATCAGTCCTTCCAATGAATATTCAGGATTGATTTCCTTTAGGACTGGTTGGTTTGACCTCCTTGCAGCCCAAGGGACTCTCAAGAGTCTTCTCCGGCACCACCATCTATTAAATGTAGAGTGCTGAGTCTTTCAGGGCTCTTTGGGATATGCAGTATCCCAAAGAGATATTGCAAAGCACAAATGTTTATCAAGTTACAGTAGCAACCTAGCCACATAAAGTGATAATGGAGATGATGGATGTCATGGTTTTCATGAATCAATACTAAGGTCATAATGTGAAATGAATTGGGATTTAAAAGTTTAAGGGTACAGTAAGCCCCTTACCAATGAAAGAGGTCTGTTCTGAAAGTGTGTTCATAAGTTCAATTTGTTTGTTAAGTCCAACAAAGTTAGCCTAGGTATCCAACTAACACAGTTGGCTGTATGGTACTGTCCTGTAATAGGTTAATAATAATTTTCACACAAATAATATATAAAAAACAAGCACAAAGAATAGAGAACATTTTAATCTTACAGTTTAGTATCTTGGAAAGTACAGTAGCACAGTACAACAGCTGGCATACAGGGGCTGGCAGCGAGTGTGCAGACCGGGAAAGTTACTGACTGGAGGAGGGAGAGGAGATGGAAGGTGATAGAATTGAAGGACTGGCAGCAATAGAGATGGAAGGCAAGCTGCAATTTCCTCACGCTTGATCTTGATGGTACAGGTTCTGGTTCCTTGCCAGATTCAGTTCTATCTACCCTCTGGAAGAAACGGTGCAGTGATGTCTGGGTCGTAGCTCATCTTTCTCTTCATAGATTTCATGGTAGCATCGGGTAGCATTCTGGGAACAGCTGCTGCAACCTTCGTGTATTGTTCACCATTCAGGTCCCATGCCTCAAAAACTAACAATGCCTCCTCAGATAAAGAAAATCCCCTTGCCCTTTCCTGCATTATGAATCTCTTTGGTCTTCGGTTACTTTTCTTCCTCTTGTCTCTCTTTGTCCTTTCTCTGGGCCTCCTGTTCCATCTGGTCTTCATCAGTAAGCTCTCTGTGTTACACAGCACAGGTTGTACTGTACACAAATGCACAACCACTTGTAGATGATACACGTGTGTCATAATGTACATCAGACATGTGAACTAACATACATGATCAAATATGTGAATCCACATTTGCCTCTTTCAAAGTTCTCAACTTTAAGTCATATGTAGGGAACTTACTGTATGTAGTAGGACATTTCATTGGCTTTCATTTTGTCTTTTTGTGAGTGATCGTGTTTCACTTAGGGTCCTCATGGGAAAATAAAGTTCACCCTAGATGGATGAAATGAAGAGATTTTAAGGAATTAATTTGTTAGTCATGTCCAACTCTTTGTGACTCCATTGACTATAGTCCCAGGCTCCTCTGTCCATGGAATTCTCCAGGTGAGAATACTAGAGTGGATATACATTCCCTTCTCCAGGGGATCTTCCCAATCCAGGGATTTAACCTGGGTCTTTTGCATTGCAGGCAGATTCTTTACTGTCTTTACTTCTTTACTTCCCATGAGGGAAGCCCAAATTCCTTATCAGGACAGAGAAAAACTGAACAATCCTCCAGGAATGAGGGCTGTAGATGACAAATGGAAATACTGTGGATTGAGGATTGGATAAATAAGTTTTGAAACATTATCTCTATCTATAATCATGACTGTCTATGTAATTTTCTTTTAATGGAGAGTGCATGGTTCAGTTGGAGAATATATTTGGGATTATAAAAACATCCTTTATCTACAATTTGACCCTGCAGAATTTGGTCTCTCTATGAAAGACTGAAAATATTTAATACCAAATATTGTACAAGAGAAACTACAAATACTGTGAACATTTGAATATCAGTGAGCATCTGACAATGGTTATTCCTATTACCATATTATTTTCTATGAATGCTCTGCTATTTCCTGGTCTTGCTGTATGAAAACAAAACAAAACTGTGCTATGACCACTGTAATCCTGTCACTGCTAGGAAGCCTCAATAAATCCTTAGTGTATAATGTTATTTTTATATTTTTCACTGTCAGTGATGGAAAACTTCTGAGTTCCTGAGTCCGTTCTAGTCACCGATCAGTGGCAGCCCTCAATAGACAAAAGCCAGTTCTGTCAACAAAAGCCTTGACTTAGGAGAGGAAACCTCTCTGCTATGAGCGTAGGGTGACACCGGAAACAAAGTCACCTTCAAGGTCATGGTTTTGTATTTCGCTTTCAATGTACGAGAGGTTATAAAAGTCTAAAAAATGTAACCATCTGAGATAAAATATATAGCAGGAGTGTTTAGTGGAGAGTTAGAAATAGTAGCTGCTAGACATGTTTGAGTGCGCTTATAGTATTAGTTCTCAAATGAGATGTTTCCTATTGATCAAAAAACTTCCATATTAACTCTTTTCTTGAGGGAGGGAAGTTAATTAGTTTCCATATTAACCCTGTTCTTTTGTTGTGACTGTTTTAGCTGTTAGTTTTGTCCTAGTTTTCAAGCTAGGTAAGTATACTTTATTGAAATACAGTCAGTATTTCTCCTACATCTTCCTTTTAATTATTTTTATTTTTGATCTTAAATTTACATTGTTCTGGCAGTAAAGTTGCATTGTATTGTCTATTTATGGGATATGCATTTAGCAATTAAAGTCTGAATGAAAATATTCTCTAAAATGAACTCTCTCCTGTTCTACACCTTTGAGAATGTGGTTTTCAGTGCCTAATTAGCTTTATAGGTAAAAGTGTTCTGCATGATTTACAGCATAGAAAAAGGGGTATCCTATCTCACTGGTAGGGGTAGAATGTACCTTTGGATCTAGGGAGCTATTTATAGAATCTGAAATTTACCTTTCAACCTGTCTCAGTTTTCAAATGCCAAACATAAAGATGCACTCATTAGCAGATTTTTGCTTTTGTGGATATGGTTATTATGTGATTATAAATATTGCAACTATAAAATCAGTGCACACTCAAATACAATGAAACCCTATGAAATGTGCTAGAACACATTATAGTGAGTGAAAGTCACTCAGTCGTGTTCGACTCTTTACAACCCCATGGGCTATACAGTCCGTGGAATTCTCCAGGCCAGAATACTGGAGTGGGTAGCCTTTCCCTTCTCCAGAGAACACACTATGATAATCACTAATGTAAAACTCTGAGAAAGATTTTAACTAAAGAACTAGCTTATGTTAAGTTATTCTCTTCCGAAGACACAGAGGACTCACAGGAACATTATAACCTTAGCTGAGATACTTTTACCTATACATTACTCAGCTTGGCTCAGGGTGCACATGAGAGCTCAGTGATTAGAGAATGAGAAATCTGCAAGTCCTGGAGATGGGAATAAGTGAGTGGAATGAGCTGGGGCAAACAGAACTAGGGTGGGGATGTCTGTGAAGCACTAACACTAGAATGAAGCTTACCACTGGTGTGTGTCTGTATATAGTAGGTGGCCCAGTGGTAAAGAATCTGCCTGCCAATACAGAAGATGCAGGAGACGCAGTTTCAACCCCTGGGTTGGGAAGATCCCCTGCAGTGGAAAATGGCAACCCACTCCAGTATTCTTGCCTGGGAAATCCCATGGACAGAGGAGCCTGGCAGACTACAGTCCAAGGGGTCGCAAAGAGTTGGACACTAGTGAGAGACTAAATACACAGCACATGTCTTATATATTATATATAAAAATTATACATAGAAATGAAAAGCATTACCAGTACAGAAAGGTAAATTTGTGGCAACTTGAAAAAGGCACAAGGGAAAGGGTGACAAGTAAGGGTTATTGATTGCCGTCTCTTCATTTGGCTCTGGATACAGCCAGTTTGGGGACTTCCTGGTGGCTCAGATGGTAAAAAATCTGCCTGCAATGTGGGAGACTGGGGTTCGATCCCTGGGTCAGGAAGATCCCCTGAGGAAGGGCATGGCGACCCACTCCAATATTCTTGCCTGGAGAATCCCATGGACAGAGGAGCCTGGCGGGCTACAGTTGATAGGGTCGCAGGGAGATGGACATGACTGAAGCGATTTAGCATGCACGTACAGCCAGTTTTATGCAAATCACACAATAATCAGCAAGTTTGGTGTTTGTAAACAACTCCCTTGAGTTAAAAATAATTAATACCATTCCCTAAGTTATTCATAGTTGGTTATTGTCAGTAACTGCCTGAAGTTTGCAGAGCTAGGAAGTAGCTGGGCTGCGGTTTTCATCTAAATCTCTCTTTGGACCACTAAGGTCTACTATCTTGCCACATCCTCTAACAAAAGGATGTAGTTGAGACAGCAAAAGCAGCCAGTGTGGTGACAGATTTGCCTGGTTACAGGTAGAGTATGTTGGTCTGTTTACTTGCAGAGAAGGTAGTTGGAGAAGATTAAAGTGGATGGAAACGTATGAGGGTTAGAAGAAGGATGGTGAAATTAGTGACTTCTGAAAACCCTGGATCAGTTGAATGAAATGGAGAGCATAATAGCTAATTCCCATATTATGCTGATGCTTAGTTATGCATAAAGTTATTTGTATAATACAAAGCCTCCACTTGCCAATCAGATGTATGTGACATCAAAATATAATTGTAAAATGCCTCAAATTTAGCTGATAGTTTTTTCATTGATGTTAGAGGCACAAAGCTGTATTATGTGTGTAGCTTCATTTGTCCTACTTTTTAATAGGTGGTAAATAAATTGCACCTTTCTGTTAAAGGGGAAGAAGTTAAAAGTAAAAGACTGAAAGAAAAATGGCCATTATATCCAGAATTAGTCCTCATTATTGTAAAACAAACACAAAAAATCCTACTTATGTATGAAGAACATGCATCCAGGTCGATAAATTTAACCCTACGAATTGAAATGAGGGAGTCGGCTATATGGTAAATACTTGACAATATAGAAATTGTCGATTATCATGTTGTTCGTAGCACAAAAATTGAATGCAAGTTAGAAAGGGCTCAGGAAATTTGAGGCAGAAATGAGTCTGCAGATTACCTTATCCAGAGTTCTAGTGATGATGAAAACAAAGGAGCCCATAAAAACTCAGAAGGGATGTGATTTGTAATGGAGAATAATGAGTTCCTTAGAAGGATGTTGTCAGGTCTGAATCACATAGCATTTCCTTATGCCCATTAAATTCTTCACAAACTCTCTTATCCCCACCCCACCCCGCAAAAGACTAAGAGTTTACACAAAATTTCTATGATACAGTTTGATGTATGTATGTATGTCTATGAACATGTTTCTTAGTCCCTCATGCAGTTTGAAAAGCTGCCATCCCTAAATTGTGGCATTATACTCTATTTTCCTCACTGTTGATTTTCTTGGAAAAGTACACTTGTTAGCTCATATTCAGTGCCTCCATTTTTCCCATTTCTGCTTTAATTCCATCTCTATCACTCTGAAACTCTTTCTGCTTAAACCCTGTAGTCACCTCCGATCTAAACTTGATGCTGCGTCTTCAGTTTCCCATCTACTGAGCCTTGATGCTTCTCTCTCGGTACATCACTCATTCTTAGAGTTTTTTTGTTTTTTTTTTTTTCTCTCTCTTCCACTTCCTTCACCCTGTCCCAAGCACTGATGGTTCAGACAGTTCCTTAGCCATCTCTTCCATACATTCTCTGTTGCTCACCTCTGAAGTGTTGAAAACACAAAGGACTCTATTTTCAGTCTTCCTAGTTGGTGATCGCTTGTGTCTCTTGATGTTAATTGTGACAGGAAGTACCCTGACTTAGATTACATCTCTAGTGTTCAGCTTTCACCTGTGTTTCATTCATTCAACAAATTCGAGAGTATTTATTGACTGTCTCATGTGCTAGGCACAGTATCCATTGAAGTGATGTAATTATGACCCTGCTGCTGCTGACCTGGTATTCTCAGAGAACATAGGGTCTACTCAGATGAATAAATATTAATGAGGAAAGCTCACAAATAAATATAGAATTATATTTGTGGCAACTGCCACAGAAGAGAGGCATATGGTCTTATAAACACTTAAAACTCTCTACATGGATGAAGACTCCAGGATCACTGCATCACCTATACATTATTTTATTTCTGGGTGACCTGTGCCTTATGCAGGGGTGTTGTTTCCATGTCCTTGTGACTGAGGTGCCCAGAGTATTACCTCTAGATGGGTGAGATTTCAATGTTTTCATCCTTAACATAAGATCCCTATAATATATCCCTAGTGTAGGGCATGAAGATACATCATATAATATGCTACATTATATCTTTGTTTAGCATTCTTAACATAAGAATCAGACCATGCACACATATCAAATATAGATAGAAATATATTACTGGACCTTTTTTCTTTAGATATAAGCACATATCACTGATATAATTACTAATTACTCCAGGAGCCTCCTCATTGGAAAAGATCCTGATGCTGCAAAAGATTGAGGGCAGTAGGAGAAGGGGATGACAGAGGATGAGATGGTTGGATGGCGTCACTGACCCAGTGGGCATGAGTTCGAGCAAACTCCGGGAGATAGTGATGGACAGGGAAGCCTGGCATGCTGCAGTTCATGGGGTCACAAAGAGTTAAACATGACTGAGTGACTGAACAATAACATATCATTGAAGATACACTGTACTGTGATTAAAATGCACTCATATCTTGAACGGTCCCTTATATTTTGTTTTCAACTCTGTTCCAAATACTCATTGTTCAAAGTATCTATCTAATCATAATAGATTGCTAATTTGGTGCTTTAACTAGTTAACAGAAGGTATGGGGCCTTTGGATCACAAAGGAGATTTAATGTTCAGATGCCAAAAGTTTTAGGTATTTTGCCAAATAAATAAGTGGTCAATCTATGACAAGCAATATTTCTTTATAATAAAAGACTTTGGGTACATCTTGTGAACTTATATTAACTACAGATTTTGAGGAAAGATGAGGAAGAATGATGAAGAATTCCTTTTTCATAAAGCTGTCAATGTTAAATTACCATTAATGTATTAACTTGGCTGATGTGATTTGAAAAATAGTGCCTTTTTGTAACAAAAATATATACTTTAAAAATACATGAATATTTATGTTTTCAGTAAAAAAACACGTGTATATATATATATATCTTATGAACATTTTAGGTTGAAGTAATTTTATACAATGGCTTATCAAAAATCAATATTCAAAGCCACAAGAATTTACTGCATTCCTACTATAAAAAGTATTGGAGGTCATGACTGCAAGCACATTTTTGGGGAAAGAGCCTTAATTTCTTTCCCAGTTTATTCAAAGAAAAATTAATCCAGAGAAGGAAAATTATCCTTACTACCTTAGATACTCTGTATAACTACTGTTCTTTTTTTTTCCAATACTCTATCATTTGCATTTCAATCAATAGACTAGCACCTATTGAGTACCCACTTCATGTTCAATTCTGGGCTATGCATGAGGAAATTATAAAATACAACCCTTGACTTTGAGAAGTTTTCCCCATCTGGTTGGTGCGATAAAGATCAAGCCTAAGACACAATTAAAGGAAAACATACCAACTATTGATACAAGGTCCCACTCTTATGCCCAGCTATGCATACTTTAATATTCTTTCTTTTTCTCTTTTGACTGTTGGCTCTAGGCCAGGGCAGAAGGTGTCTATTTTGAGCAATGAAAACAGAACTTTAGTGTGAAAGAATGTGAGTAGAAAACAATTCAACTGTAAAAACCCATATAGAGCCAAGAGATTCCCATAGGGAAAAAAGAATATTCTTCCTGCTAAATTTTGAAAGTATTCTCTAGGGTAAGCTGAGTCTTGATATTTAGAAAAAGTTTTGCTTTATTTAAGCTTTAAAACTCTTCTCTTGCCTATGTTTACCTGTAGGCATCTACAATTGTGGAAAACTTTCTTCAGGATTGTGACTAACTCTTAGCATCACCTAGTAGGCTTAACTATAGTATTTAATCAGAAAACATGATAAAACATAAGAGTAACTTGCAGTTTAATATATACTAAAGGTAACAAACCATTTTATAATTTTACTTAGGTGTACTGTCTTAACGTTTTCAAAGGATACTTTAATGTGAGTTAAGGGCATTATTTAATGCAAATTAGTATATTCTTTGAAAAAATAGTCATCATCTATAAAATATAAAATTACACTACAGTATATATTTAAAAAAAGTTTTGAAAATTCTCTTGTATATGGAAAACTGAAGCTGTAACTTTTTTTTTTTTTTTTTTAGGTTTTGGTAGCCCAAATTACCACTTAATAGATAACAGATATTTTATTTCAATGTAATTGGTTAAATGAAAGGAAAATAATAAACAGTTGTTGTGACTTTCAGATTTCAAATATCTTTCTGTCTTCGTTCTGAAGATTGATTTGAAAAGTATTGTGTTTTTAAAGGAGTTAGTCAACTGGGTCTATGATATGGAAATCACCTAATTATGATTAGCAAAAATTTTCTTAACTGAAATTGTCACATTATTAAAACCAACCTAAAAAAATAAAATAAAACCAACCTGCATCAACATGTTAGTATTTAAAAATTTTATTTTTAAAAATGCAAATTTGATTTGATTTGATGAGCATAAAAATGTTCATTGATATTCACATGTATTAGTATTTATAAATAGACACAATCAAATAGTTTCTAAAAATTTAATATGATGAAATTTCAAATAAACGTAGGACAAGGTAGTATACACCAAGGCCCATTTTAAGCATTATTGCTAATTAAAAAAATAATTTAGTGCAACCAGCCTTTATGAGAACTTACTAAGAATATTCAGTTGGCTAATTTCATCTCAGTAATCATGTTGTTATTGTTGTTATTTAGTTGCTAAGTCATGTCTGACTCTTTAGCAACCCCATGGACACCAGTCTCCTCTGTCCATGGGATTTCCCAGGCAAGAATAGTGGAGTGGTTTGCCATTTCCTTCTTCAGGGGATTTTCTTGACCTAGCGATTGAACTGGCTTCTCCTGCATTGATAGGCGGATTCTTTACCGCTGAGCCAACTGGGAAGCCCCTTCTTCCTAAAAAAGAGTAAAATGTGTTATTGTGTCGTGCAACAGAGATAATGTGTCTCCCTGTGGCAAAATCAGGTGGCTTAACTGTCCTCTAAAATAGAAGCAGGCTCCTAAATCCCCCAGGTTCATCTCCTGTAATACAACCCACTGTTTGGGCAGATGTTGTACTCTAGGTATTCCTATCGCTGTGAGTAGCAGAGTCCTTCATCTGTGACCCGAGAGTCTGTGTCTTCTGCCAACCTGCCTGAAACTTGTAAGCTGACACATTGAGTAACATCTCAGATCCTTCACAGTTCTCGACACTAGGATTTATTCTTTTGTGTCTGGTTTCTTTGTTGTTGTTCACTAAGTTGTGTCTAACGTTTTGTGACCCTATGGACTGCAGAACCCCAGGCTTCCCTGTCCTTCACTATCTACCAGAGCTTGCTCAAACTCAGGTCAATTGAGTCATTGATGCCATCCAGCCATCTCATTCTCTATTGTCCCCTTCTCCATCTGCCCTCAATCTTTCCCAGCATCAGGGTCTTTTCTGATGAGTCAGCTTTTTGCATCAGGTGGCCAAAGTATTGGCACTTCAGCTTCAACATGAGTCCTCCCAATGAATATACAGGGTTGATGTCCTTTAGGACTGACTGGTTTAATCTCCTTGGTGTCCATGGGACTCTTAAACAGTCTTCTCCAGCATCACAGTTCAAAAGCATCAATTCTTTGGTGGGGCTTCCTGTGTAGCTAAAATGGTGAAGAATCTGCCTGCAATGCAGGAGACCTGGGTTCTATCCCTGGCTTGGGAAGATCCCCCGGAGAAGGGCATAGCAACCCACTCCAGTATTTTTGCTCGGAGAATTCCATGGAGAGAGGAGCCTGGCAGGCTACAGTCCATGGAGTTGCAAAGAGTCAGACACAACTGAGAGACTTTCACTTTCAGCCTTCTGTATGGTCCAGCTCTCACATCCATACACAAGTACTGGAAAAAACATAGCTTTGAGAATACAGACCTTTGTCGGCAAAGTAATGTCTCTGCTTTTTAATACTCTGTCTAAGTTTGTCATAGCTTTTCTCTCAAGGACCAAGTGTCTTTTAATTTTGTGGCTGCAGTCACCTGCAGTGATTTTGGAGCCCAAGAAATTAAAATCTTCCACTGTCTCTTTAGCTTAATGTTTTTTAGAATTACCCATGTTGTTTTACAAGTTAATAATTAGTATTTTTCATTGTTGAGTTGTACTAATTGCATGATTATATCAAATTTGCTTATCTGTTCATTTGTTGATGTACATTTGGATTGGTAGTCTAGAAAGTCAAAGTCCACACCTTTTCTAAACAGTCATTATATGTAATCCAATAGAGATATTTATAAAATGCTGTTATAATACAGAAAAAGCAGTAATTAATTATGCAAAAGAAAATCTTACATGTGGGTTGACACTTGAGCTGGACCTTGAAGTATGAGTCTCTAATCTTGAGAGTGTAGAAACCTGAGAATTTTCTCTTTTATTTCAAAAAGTTGTATGCTTCATTTGAAAGTGAGGGAAGTGACTCTGTTGTTTCTAAGTGTTGTCCAGACTTTACTTAACTCTTCCTTCAGGTCATCAGCCTGAGCAGTCACTCCTGGCCCTACAAAGTTTTGAGGGGTTATTGGAGTGCTATCCACTCTGCCATATTAATCAATGATAATTTAACATGGGTTATTTATGTTTTCCCAATGTTATGTGAAGAAAAAGTAAGAGTATCTTTAGGACATGTTCCTATTTTTATTGATTTACAACCTACAATCCCAATAAGTGTACTTGTTTGACAACTGGAACTTCAAAGCAAGTTTTCCTGAATCTCTAGTCTTTCATACAAGCAGAAAGCTGACCTGCATTCTCTACAACGTAGAACCCTACCAAGCAGCTGCTACCCAGCCCATGTTCCAGCCTCTAGCCTCTCAGTACTCTTGCCAGACAAGTCCTGATTCAGAGGACTGTTGATGACAGTATTTGTAGTTCTATATATTCCGACTGACCATAATTCTTAGGTCTTTGCCTTGATTCTTTGATTAAAATGATTTCCCTTAGAAACACATGTTTGGAGCTCAATGTACGTCTTATATGAAGGAGCCCTTTGAAAAAAATCCTTGGTATAATTTCACAATGAAAGAGATAAGAGTAGCATATGTGAAATAATTAGTAACTGTTTCACTGACAATGAGTGCATTTATTAATTAGTAATCAAGAAGTATATAGACAGTGGTTGAAGGTGAAAATCTGGAACCGAACTGCCTGGTTTGAATTGTTGCTCTACTATACTAGCTTTGTGACCTTGCATGAGTTCCTTGATTGTGTTATATTTTCTGTAATATGAAGATAATAACAGTGGTATCTATTTTGCAAAGTTATTGTGAGAATTACATAAACCAACAAGTGTGATGTGCTTATGATATCACCTGGTGCATAGTAAGAATTGTGTGTTTGCTGTTGTGTTGATGAAGAAGAAAGATTATTTTAGTTGTAGTAAGTTCCAAGAAGGAGGAGGTAAGAATAAACGCTGTGTGTTTGTGTTAAGCTGAGTCACAGATTTGGATAACTGTTTCATAGGGCGCTTATTGAGGGGCAATGAACAATAAATTGGAAAGGTAAGATGGGTTAGATTATGATACTTTGAAAATGAGGTTAAATTTAAACATAACGTGCTATACAGTTGGAAGCAATTGAAGGTTCTGGGCTATATAAAATACATGTTTAAGAATGACCAGTCTGACAGTAGCACTGAGAGAAAGTCCTTAGAAGCATCAAACTAGACTAGAATGAAGTCATACGGATGTGAGGCAAAGGGGTGGTAGTGAGGTAGAACTAAGCTAGTTGGAATAAAGAGAATGAGGAGGCTAGGAAAAAAGGATCTTCTAGTTGTAAGACAAAAAGAATACTATTGTTAACTATTAGTTTAGCTGGGCAAGGGCTTCCCAGGTGGCGCTAGTGATAAAGAACCCACCTGCCAATGCGGGAGACATGAGACTTGGGTTGGATCCCTGGGGTGGGAAGATCCCCTGGAGGAAGACACGGCAACCCACTCCAGTATTCTTGCCTGGAGAATCCCATGGATAGAGCTGCCTGGCAGGCTACAGTCCATGTGGTCACAAAGAGTTGGATACAACTGAGTGACTAACCTTTTCACTTTTCACTTCTTTAGCTGGGCAGGAGAAAATAATACTGAATCTGGATTATTTAGTGATCTATTAATGATAAAACTGACCTTTATACTATTACAAGATTCTGAATGGCTTCTGAATCTCAAAGCAAGACTGAATTGTGTTTATTATAGTTTTGATGATAAGTATTAATATGATTATTTTTCTAATTAATTGGAAATTGACCATCTGTCCTTGTTATAAAAGATATCACTAGACTTCATATTTAATTAACCCAAGTGTTACATTTCATAACCCTGTTGGAAGGCAGAATTTTTCTGCAGCCATTAAAGCATGTTTCATTTTTCTTCTTACTCTGATTGTAATTAAAGTTGTGCTAATACTTGAATTTTTATAAGTGACTCTTCATGTAATATCTCCTTTTTATGTTTAAATTCTGAAATCCTAAAGTAGCTCAATGAAAAGTCAATACTGTTAGACTATTTCCTCAATAGTCTGTTAATTTTATCTTATACATTTTTAAGACAGTGTTAAACTATGATGGGACTTCCCTGACTCAGACAGTAAAGAATCTGCCTGCAATGCAGCAAACATGGGTTTGATCCCTGGGTCAGAAGGATCCCCTGGAGAAGGGAATGGCAACCCACTCCAGTATTCTTGCCTGGAGAATTCATGGACAGAGGAGCTGGCAGGCCACAGTCCATGGTGTTGTGAAGAGTTGGACAAGACTAAACGAGTAACACACACACACAAACTATGATGTAATAAATATTTAAGTGCTCGCTCTTTGTTCTGTTATGCCGTATATTAGTTGTCCCTTCAGTTTTGAGGAAAGCTAGTAAGTATACGCTGTGGTCTGTTTAAGGTGATGGTGTTAGTAGGAAGCACTGTAGTTTGTTTGGAAAAAAAGGAAAAGAGAACATTCTTAGGATCCAGAGTAAAATAATATCTGCTCAGATGCTTGTTGAGCTTCCCTGGTGGCTCAGTTGGTAAAGAATCTAGACCCAGCGTTTGACCCCTGGGTCAGAAAGATTCCCTGGAGAAGGGGATGGCTACCCACTCCAGTATTCTTGCCTGGAGAAGTCCATGGACAGAGGAGTCTGGTGGGCTATAGTCCATGGGTCACAAAAAGTTGGACACGGCTGAATGACTTTCATTTTCTCTCTCAGATTTGCTAGGTTTATGGCTGAAGCAAGTCACCTTAGCCGTTTAGACCCTATATATTGTATGAACATCAGCTCTATATTTTAATGATTTTGTCAGGGATTATATGGAATTATATGGACTATAAAGAATCTATGGAAAGGACTTCTCTGGTGGTCCAGTGGTTAAGACTTTACCTTCCAATGCAGAGAGTGCAGGTTCAATTCCTGGCCAGGGAACTAAGACCCCAAATGCCACAGAGCCAAAAGGCCAAAACATAAAGCAGAAGCACTACTGTAAAGAATTCAATAAAGACTTTAAAATGGTCCATATTAAAAACATAAGAAGAGTGTGAATTTCGGATTATGTGGAATTTATGAGAAGCCTTATATATAAATATTAGTAATTATTAGTATTTTTGGTAAGGTAATGTGTCAGACATGTTAAATCATTATGGGTTCCAGTTCTTACTGCTGTCACTCTGGCTTTTCTCTCTCTCAGTTCATTCCATTGCCATTTCAATGTACCCGTGCTTGAGTTATTCAGCTTTGCATTTTCCCCTACCCTACATCTCATGAAAGGTGAATTTGGGATTTGCATGAATAATTTTCCAGCATCTAGGGGGGCCTTACTGAGCTAAGCAGGTGACTACAGATATTGGCACCTGGAGTGAGGCAGCAGATGTTACTCAAGCTGTAATAAAATTCTCAGGACTTAACTTTGTACTTTTCCAACTGAAATGACACAGCGCTCCATAGTTTCTTTTTTTATAAAGCAAAACGTAACTTGTCCTTTTCACTGCTGATTTTCTCATGAAGGACCAAGCACACAGGCCTCATTTTTGTTCCCCTGGGTTAAGAGTGTGCTGAGCAAGGCGGGGCATCTTTATTTCCGGCCCTCTGCAAAGAACAGACAACCTGTAACTTCTCAGGTTTTCAGTTGACTGCCTTCAATCTGCTAAAGCGGAAAGAGCAACAAATCAATGTGGCAAGATGTTCACATGGAAGTGTCTGCCAATTATTAGAATTTTAACTCAAAATGAAATATCTGTGCATAAATATCAAGGTAAAAATATTTTACTGATAAATCTGAAAAATAAGTCTTCATCTATATAGACATTTATGTATATAATTAAAGAACATAATTTGTGTATATATATTATACATACACATATGTGTATTTATTCTTATGACAAAGTTTTATGACAGATCAATTTTTCTCATGGAATTTTTAAAATACGTGTACTATTCTAAGCTAGAGTTTATTTTTATATAATATGTAAAATTTGTAAAATTTATTTTTATGTAATATTTCAGCCCATATAGAATTGTGATTAAAACATAATCTATAGCCACTCTGCCTAGGTTTGATTGCATGGCTGTTTTCAAAGAGCTACTCATTAGCAGTAGAATTGTAGGTACTTTTTAGTACTTTAGGTTCCCTATCCGTAAAGTAGAAATAATAATCATACTTCATAGAACTGTTGTGGGGATTAAATAAGTGTATACATACATATACATATACATGTACATATATATCATATATAGTGTCAGCATATAGTAAATGCTGTATACTGTTGGGGCTTCCCTGGTGGCTCAGCTGGTAAAGAATCCACCTGCAATGAGGGAGACCTGGGGTCAATCCCTGGCTTGGTAAGACCCCCTGAAGAAGGGAAAGGCTACCTACTCCAGTATTCTGGCCTGGAGAATTCCACAGACTGTACAGTCCATGGGGTTGCAAAGAGTCAGACACAACTGAGTGACTTTCACTTTCGCTCCATATATTGTTTAATAAACAAGTAAAATCGTATTTCTATAAAAAGCAGAGAAAATGTCACATATAGTTCAGTGGTAGTTGTTTTTATAGTCTTCTAAATTAAAGTATGCCATTTTCAAAAAATCAAATGATACAATGATAAAATGTATAGCAATTCAATATAGAGGGCCAGGAATAGAACAAGAGTTCTACTCTATTTACTGTCTTTTTTCATTTAGAAGTCTTAGCGGTAAATGAACTAGAACAGTTTTCCTACGAATCCTTTTACCTTTAGAAGTATAATGCTGTCAAAAGACCATTTCTAAGACTCACAACATTGTATTAATAGAATTAGCAGAACTCTTAGATACTGAATAGTTCATTCAATGTCTTTATTTGAGGGCTTAGAGGACTGAGGCTGAGAAAATCAAATGCTTTTCTCAAGGTCATGTAGCTATGTAATTTCAAAGACATGTTTACTAAGTTCTAGTGTGGTGCCTTTTCAACTACAGCAGCGTATGTGAAATTTACTCATGGTGATCCAGTGAAGAACGAAATCTGCACCTCTTTTGAGTCAGCACTCAATAAGGCATATGGGTTGTATAACTTTTTGTTTTGATATGCTTTCACATTTACAAAAAAGTTATAAGCATAGTACTAGGAATTCCTAACAGCCTTAACCCCAAGTCACCAATTGTTTACATTCTGTTTCATGTATCATTCTGTCTTTCTCTCTCTGTGTGTGTATACATACACATATATACGTGTGTGTTTATGATTATTTCTGAATTGTTTGAAAATAATTTGAAGACATCTTATACCTTTTAAAATAATTGATTTGTATTTCCTAAAAACAAGTCACATAACTGCATTAATAACATAATTATCAATGATCAAAATGAGAACATTTAAATTTGATAAAATAATATCTAATCCACAGTTTATATTTAATTTTTTATCAATTTTCCTATAATGTGCTCTCTCTCTGTATTTTGTTTTGACTCAGAATTCAAGCTAGGCTCAAGCACTGTGTTGAATTATCATGTCTAATTAGAACAGCATAGATTGTGCATAAACTTCAAGTGTACAGTTCATGAGTTTAGACAGATGTCTACACCCATGTAATGCATATCCCATAAAGATATGTCATTTCTATCACCTGAGAAAGTCCCTGTGCCCCTTCCCAACCCCTCCAGAGTAGTCATTTTTCTGATTTCTGATTATCACCATAGACCAGCTTGGCCTATTCTAGAACTTTATATAAATGGAATCATGAAGTGTATATTCCTGTATCTGGTTTCATTTACTCATTATAATAACTATGAAATTCATCTATGTTGTTATGTATATGTGTAGTTTTTTCTCGTTATTGCTAATGGCATTTCACTGATTTGTTTATCTACTCACTTGTTGATGAGCATCAGGTTATTTCTAATTGAGGCTAACATAAATAAAACAGTTATAAGCATTTTTGTACAAATATTTTTGTGAGCATATGGATTTCAGTTCTCTTGGTTAAGCATTAGTGATCAGAATTGGTAAATTGTAGGTAAAAGTATGTTTAAATTTATAAGAAATTGCCAAACTTTCTATCAAAGTGGTTGTTTTATTTATGCTCTTACCAGCAATGTCTGAAAATTCTGGTTTTTCAGAGATATGGCTCCATATCCTAACCAACATTTGGTGTCATCAGCTGTCTTCAAGTGTAGCCATTCAAATGTTTATGTAATGATATTTCATTGTGATTTTAGTACACATTTCTTTGATAACTGACGGTGATGGGACTTTTCTGTGAGACTACTGGAGATTTGTATAACTTCTTTTGTAAAGGGTTTATTTAATTTATTTTCATTTTCTAATTTTTTTGGTCTGTTTGTTAGTGAGTTGTAGAAACCCTTATATATTATGGATGTATGTCTTTCTGCAGGTATATTTTTGTAAACATTTTCAAACAATATCTGGCTTGTCTATTCTTTTTATAAATGATGTCTTTTGATGAGCAGAAGTTTTTACTTTTAGTAATTTCTAAATTATACATTTTTATGGTTGTTATTTTTATATGCTTTCTAAAAAAAAAATTAAATCCCAGGTTGTGAATTTATTATCCTGTGTTTTCTTCTAGAAGTGTTAGCTTTTAAATTTAGGCCTAATATTCATTTTGAATTAAGTTTTGTGTATAATACGGGGCAGGGAAAGCTCTTTGTTGTAAGTCTAGATTTATTATCTAGATAATAATTATTTTAAAGAAAGGTTTCCCATATGTATTGTCATTAAATGTTTTTCGGATATTAGGAAAAACTTTTTGGGGTGCTGTGCTGTGCTTAGTTGGGCTTCCCTGGTGGCTCACTTGGTAAAGAATGTTTTTTGGGTATTAAGAAAAACTTTTTGGGGTAGAAGTGATTAAAACCAACTCAAGCTAGAGTTCAGTTCAGTTCAGCCACTCAGTCGTTTCTAACTCTTTGCAACCCCGTGGACTTCAGCACTCCAGGCTTCCCTGTCCATCAAGCTAGAGTAGGTAAATGGGAATTTATCTGCTCACTTTGCTGGGAAGACTAAGACATATCTCATAGGATTAAAGGAAGATACACAAGGGCCAAGACTTCAGGAGCTGGATTAGGATGGGTATTCCAGGGCTCTCTCCAGGCTTTTCTCACATCTGCTTATCTCTGCATCGTTTCATTGTGAAGACCACTGTCTTCTAAGGCCAGGGGAGATAAATGATTTCAGCCTCATTCATCCCAGATGCTCATGCTTTCAGTGTCACTAAAGTAGTCCTAAAGAAGAACTTGACTTGGCAATGCTTTAGTCACACGCCCCCTTTCTGGGGTGGTCACTGTTGCTAGGGAGCTCAGGACCTAGGCATAGTCAAGTCTAGGCCACCTTGTGGCCGTGGGATGATGCTGCCATCTGAGACTACATGGAATGAGGGACAGAGGGCTCCGCAAGGACAGGCTTCTGGACGTTCCAAATATCATATGACCCACCAAGACTCCTACTTTAAAAAATGGCTTTTTGTAATGTATACAATGAAAATTAAGTTAAAAAATGGCTTTTTATATATGATATTCATTTATCTTTAATGAAACCCAAATATATTCAGGTGCAGTAAAGCTAGATTTCTATTCTGCTCATCTAAGACTGAAGTGTGAATTAATTAGATACTTAGAAGAACTCAAATGTGTTCAAATTATATGAGACTAATGGTACCTCATGGAAGAGTAAAGTTTAATACATCAAGGTCCCTCATGATGTGAATGATGCTGAATGAAGTGGAAGAGCAGTCAGATATTTTCATTTTGACATCTCCCCAATTTCCTCAAATTAAAATGAAAAAGTTGGATTGTTAATACCTCAACAAAATAAACCACTGGGAGAGAAACTGTGGTTCAGTGATTAGGGCAAGATTTATACACTTAAGAGTGTCCAGTATTTTTCCAGAACTTTAAAGCTCTAGGTTGATGTTCAATCCACAGGATTACTTGACCAAAAAAAAAAAGAAGAAGAAGAAATGGTTCTTACTGGAAATCATTAAGCACCTCAAGGCTTGCATTTGAAGGAAAAACCTTGAGAGTTCATTGTAGACAATGACTATCTCAGCCAAAGTTGCCTACTTGTATAATATTTTCTTTGAAGTGTGATTAAATTAAAAGCTGCCCCTCCCCCATAGAGAGCCTTGATATGATAATGCAATCAACAGCATATCTGATTTTCCTGGGTTGGCTTCATTAAAGAAGTCTGACATCAAAAGTATTTTTTAGACAGGCTTTTGTCTAAAAATGTGGCCATCAGGAGATAGAGATGGAGGAACTCTTTAAATGATGGGCCCAGAGGTTATTTCCCTATTGTGAGAGGAAGACCCAGCTGGGGCGTTCTCCCCACCTTAGCCTGTCTTACTCAGCATCCCATTTGCTTCAGCTTTGCTCTCTTCACTCTGCCCACTGTGCATGAAAGCTCACCTCTATTGCTGCCATCGTTCCCCTATACTCTAGATTTATAATCCCATTACTTTTTAGATTTAGAGGGAAAGCTTCTTTGTTCCCTGAGACAGTTTTTCAAAATAAAGTTTTACTAATGAAAACTGAACTAGGAATAAGGGAGGGGAAGGGCACACAAAATCCTAAACATTGAGATGTTTATAAAATTTGCTTTCTGATCCTTTATTTAAGAGTCTTGTCAAAGATGGAGTTAGTTAATATAAAACAAAGGACATTCAACTTGTGTTTTCTGTTCTTGGCTTAGATCTGTTTGCTTTGTTTTTGTGGCCATATGATGCAATACTACTTGCCGTATTAGAACTCTCATCTCAGAGCGCTCTAAGTTTTTTCCATTAAAAGAAGTTGACTTCCTTACTTGTTTCCACAGCATGTTTACTAAAATTGGAACGCTACATGGCCCCTGCAAATTTGTGAGGTGTTTAGTATTTTTATGTAATGTATAGCATGATGATGAGAGCTGATAATACTGTATTACATATTTGAAAGTATCCAGGAGAGTGGATATTAATAGTTCTTATCACAAGGAAAATAAATTTGTAACTATATATTGAGGTTGATGTTAACTTGATTTCTTACAGTGATCATTTTGCAATCTTTACAAATATTGATTTTGTATACCAGAGACTAATATGTTATATCAATTAGACCTCAATTAAAAAAGAAAAATAAGTTGATTTTCTTATCTTTTCTCATTTCAAATGGCATTCTCTCTTGGGGAACACCTGAGTTTCTATTTTCTGTTGGAGGGATATTATCAGTTCTTGGTTTATTTATAGAATCAAAGTAACAAAGAGTCTCTCTCTCCTTTTTGTATGTGATTGATTGGTTGTGACTGTCTAGAGTGCTGAATTGAGAAGGCATCTGGAAGTGCATCTAGGTTCCTCAGGAAAAGAATTGTGATTAATTAATAATGTCTTTCATGAGCTTAAGAGTAGCAATATAGTTGCCATGTATCTGCCTTTTCTCTTGGTTCTGTCAGCGGTAAAGCATTTGTTTTAATTTGATTTTTGTTTCTATTCACCCTTGGGAATTCCAGTGGGTCTCAATTTTTTTTTTTCTTCTAATTCCTTGGAGACTGATGTGTCAGTAGGAACACATCTAAATATATATTAGAATATTTTTCTTCCAGTTGAATGAAAACCTCCTTAAGTGATAGCGGATTCTCTCTACAAAGAATGTCATTAAACATACCACAAACACAAAGTAAATATTTAAACTTTTTTTCAAGTGAATATGGAAACATTGAAGCTTAAAATATAAACTATAGATTGACATTCTGATCCACGCCAACAGGTACATAATTTTCTATTTTTGTCTGTTCTCTGTTGTTTTGGACAATTTAATTTCAAATGAATCAAGGAGCAGGATATTTAGTGTTTCTTCAGGAAAATAACTGCACATTTACAAAGTTATTACTGCTAAATTTTCCCCAGGTGTGCTCTTCTGGTGACTATTTTAAACTTTGTATTCATGACTGTTGTACATTATTCAATTCTCCTGCTTTCTTCACACTTAGACTCTTCAGTTTTAAGAAGAAATATTTCTTTACTTAACTTGAGTTATACTTATGGGTAACATCCAGTGAGAAAAAAATGGGAGTTCCCTTTGCTCAACAATTTCTGAAGTTTGGTTTAGCTTTAAGCCACTAAAAACTTAGGTGAAGGAATTTGGACTGAAGCCCTTTCATTGGTATGGAAGTGGAAGTGTTAGTCGCTCAGTTGTGTCCAACTCTTTGTGACCCCATGGACTATAGCTCTCCAGGCTCCTCTGTCAATGGGATTCTCCAAGAGAGAATACTGGAGTGGGTTGCTGTTCCTTTCTCCAGGGTATCTTCTAACCCAGGGATTGAACCCAGGTCTCCCACATTGTAGGCAGATCCTTTACTGTCTGAGCCATCAGGGAAGCCCCTTCATTGACATATATAATAATATTAAATAGTTTAGAATTTTTGCACTGCACTCTGGGGAACCTTGAGGGCTCTGAGGTCCATTCAGTTAGGCCCCAAAGACTGACTGATGGATTTATTTCTTTATTTCTTCATTCACTTACATTTATTCAACAAACCTTTGAGTATTTAGCATATTCTAATTATTTAGTATTTAGAAGAGTGTGAGGGGCGAATTTCAGGGAGCCCATATCTTCCATGAGTTATGCTGTAGGAGACTGAACAGTAATAAGCATATGGCCACATGTGATAAAGGCTCAGTCCAGAGTGACATGGAAGCTCGTGGAAGGAAAAATCAGACTGGGGACAGCAGTAGTTCTAGGGGAGCCTTTCTAGGGGAGCTGAGGGATGGAGAGAAGTTAAGTGAAAACAACCATGTATGAAACCCAAGGTCCTTTCAAGAGATTTTTAGAGAAAATTCAATTACTTCCTGAAAAACAGATTTGGCTTCCTGGAATTAATCTTGAATCTAAAACAATCTCCATTAGATCCACTGTACCACGTGACTTACAGTGCTGATTGCCTTGTAGGTATCACAGTTCGATTTAGTTTTCTGATGGAGTGGTAGAGGGTGAGGGACAGAAAGTGAACTGTTTTTCATTCATCAGTTTTCTTTAGTTAGCAGTTACTTAGACTACTAAGATTTAATTCTTTAAATTGTCTTTTGCACATTCTTTGTGAATGTAATGATCTCAGCTCATTTCCAAGGCAAACCATCCAACATCACAGTAATCCAAGTCTATGCCCCAACCATTAATACTGAAGAAACTGCAGTTGAAAAGTTCTATGAAGACCCACTAGACCTTCTAGAACTAAGCACCAAAAAAAAAAAAAAAAGATGTCCTTTTCATCATAGAGGGTTGGAATACAAAAGTAATGTACATTTACATTGTAAATGGCATGTGTAGATGTGTGTATTCACATGTAGGTATGCACATGTATATACGTGTGTATGCACACGTGTGTGAGCACATGTATATATGCGTGTATGTGAGTATATACACATCGTATGTTTATTCTGTGTGTTTTTGTGTGTGAACCATTACCTGTAGAAAGGTTATATGCTAGCATTTAGACATGTTGTTGTTTAATCCCTAAGTCATGTCCAACTCTTTGCGATCACATGGACTGAGCCTGCCAGGCTTCCTCTGCCCATGGACTTTTCCAGGCAAGAATACTGGAATGCATCACCATTCCAGGGGATCTTCCCAACCTAGGGATCGAACCCATATCTCCTGCATTGGCAGGTGTGTTCTTTACTACTGAATCACCAGGGAAGCCCAGCATTTAGGCATACAGCTCAATAAAATGTACTAACGCTGGAGAAGGCAATGGCAACCCACTCCAGTACTCTTGGCTGGAGAATCCCATGGACGGAGGAGCCTGGTGGGCTGCAGCCCATGGGGTCGCTAAGGGTCGGACACGACTGAGCGACTTCACTTTCACTTTTCACTTTCATGCATTGGAGAAGGAAATGGCAACGCACTCCAGTGTTCTTGCCTGGAGAATCCCAGGGACGGAGGAGCCTGGTGGGCTGCCATCTCTGGGGTCGCACAAAGTCGGACACGACTGAAGCGACTTAGCAGCAGTAGCAGCAGCAATGCTCGACAAACCAGCATGTTAGCAACAGCTACAAGACATTTTTTTTGTAAATAAACCAATACAATATTGTAAAGTAATTAGCCTACAATTAAAATAAATAAATTTATATTAAAAAAAGAGAAAGGTTAGAACTCAGATGTATATTGGTCCTCTGTAGTTATACTTCATGTAGAGTGTAATCACATTCATTTTACAAAGGTGTTAGGTTCCAGTATCAACACAAATGGTGACAATTGGATGTGAACAAAACGACTCTCAAAAGTTACACACATCACTTACAAATTGCAGTACTTTACCAACTCTGGCAGTTTTATATCTGTTTTTTTTTTTCTCATAGCAACAGAACAGATCCCTATTTTTTTGAACAACAGCGAGGAGTTTGTGTTGAGCGGCCATGTGGTGTTAAATTGTATGTACGCAGAGGCTCTGGGATCACGCGTGCACTGTGACACACTCTCCCCACCAGAGTTCAGGCAGCTGACACTTGCTGTGAAAATGCACCTCCCGTCTGTCCCACATGTGTGGGAGCACATGTTCTCTCTTCTCCTCTAGCTTCCTTCTCTTCTGCTATTCTCTTGTGTTTCCTGAACTAGTCTTGTAGGTAAATTCAAACACATTGCAACTCTATGTCATATGGCATTTTATTTATAAACATCTCTGTTTATGTGTGTGTTTATATATATATATATTCTTTATTGAAACAAAGTTACAAATATAAATACCTATGTGTGTGGCTATTGGCATCTAGAAAATTCTGTTAAGAGCATGAAATTCATCTCTGATTGCTTCATATAATATTTTCGTGTGTTCCTAGCCCATCTGATTGCAAAAAGAACCATACGAGTAGATACACAAACCAGTTTCCACTGCTGGAAAATAATTTAAAGCTGTGTTCCCATCAAATGAGGGGATCTTTTTAAGCCCCAGCATGGTACAGTAGCTATCATTCAGGTTGTAAAGATACAAGTTAACTTAATTCTGTTTTTGTTTTAGTTTAGGGTAACCATTTATTTATATTATTGTTATGTTGCTTTGCTAAACACTGAGGTCATTGGTCCTACTGGAAATCTCATGAACTACCCAGCTGCCATAGCCTGACCACAAGAAAAATACTTTCCCAGTGCAGATGCAGTTAAACATTCTCTCAGAATCCGAGTGAGTGAACCATACGTTCCTTCATGCAAAACCAGAATTGATTACATGTATTTCCTGCCAAGGAAAAGGAAGTTTTGAATTTCTTCAGTAAGGGCAATTTCAGGTTCACTTCAGTTTGATGACTTTGACATTGTGTTTAGTACAATTTTCATGCTAATGGAAGTCTCCTGTGTCCAAAGGAAAAAAAAAATCAAGTTCTTAAAGTAGACCATATTCTTTAAGGCATTAAATGCAAATTTACAACTTTCTGAAATACTCTTTGTAGGAATTCTATTGTGATTGTTACATGGCTTCACTCCTTGATTGGACAGTTGTTTACTGAACAGCAAGTAAGCACTGGATATATTGCAGTAAGAAGAAGGACGTCCTTGAGTTGGTGAAGTTTATGGGATCCTGAAGGGGTGATCAGCAGTAAACAGCTGAGGAAACAGCAGTTTAGAGAAGTGTCAGGAAGACAGAAGACAGAGTTCAGGGATAGACAATAACAGAGGGCAAGTGTTAGTCTTCCAGTTGCGTCCAACTCTGTGCGACCCCGTGGACTGTATCCCACCAGGCTCCTCTGTCCATGAGATTTTCCAGGCAAGAATACTGGAGTGGGGAGCCGTTCCCTTTTCCAGGGGCTCTTCCCGACCCAGGGATCAGATCCAGGTGTCCCGCATTGCAGGCAAATTCCTTACTGTCTGAGCCACCTGAGAAGCAGAGAATAACAAGAAGGAAGCTGAGTCGCTAGGTGATTAGTAATGACAGCTAGAGGAGGCAGGTTTCAGGCTGAGACTTAAAGGATGAGAAGAGATGGACCATGTAAAGTTAGGAGAATGAGGCAGAGCAGCCCAGGTGGAGATCAGCAATCATCAAAACTCAAGGCATGAAAGGAGCTTCTGTGTTGCCAGAACTGAAAGTAAGCTGGTGTTACTATACTGTTCAGAGCTTTAAAGTGTGTATGTTATGGGGGGAAGTGTGAAGGAGGTAGAATGAGATTAGATTATATCGGTAAACACGTGCCAGATGATTCAGAGCCTTCTATACCATGTTTCACAGAAGGCAATGGCACCCCACTCCAGTACTCTTGCCTGGAAAATCCCATGGGCGGAGGAGCCTGGTGGGCTGCAGTCCATGGAGTCACGAAGAGTCAGATACGACTGAATGACTTCCCTTTCACTTTTCACTTTCATGCATTGGAGAAGGAAATGGCAACCCACTCCAGTGTTCTTGCCTGGAGAATCCCAGGGACGGGGGAGCCTGGTGGGCTGCCATCTATGGGGTTGCACAGAGTCGGACATGACTGAAGTGACTTAGCAGCAGCAGCAGCAGCAGCGGGATACCATGTTTATGCCTCCAGATTTTAAAATAAGTACAGTAGGAACCAATCAAAATTTTCCATGTGGAGAATCATTGTCTGATTTAATTTTTCAGAGCTCACTTTGGCTACTTTGTGGAGAAGGAACTGTGTGAGCATGTGCCTATGTGTTCATGTTTGTGGTTAAAAATGGAAGCAATGAGACTAGATGCTGGGCTATTAGAATCATCCAATCAAAGACAGTGGTGACTTGGGTCATAGAGTGGAGATGGAGATGGAATCAACTAGATAGATTTGAAATATCTTTTGGACATATAACTTTCTGAATTTACAGATACATTTGATGTTCAGGGTGAAGAGGAATCAGGAATCTAAAATGATCACCTTTTTTTCCTCTAACTGGGCATAACATGGTATCCTTTACTAAGATCAGGTTTTGGGCAAGATCAGGTTTCAGAAGGAGATCATGTTCACTCTTAGATATCTAGCACCAAGCCTATTGCAAAATTTATTAATTCATCAAACATTGATTGAGCTTCACCATATGTCAGATGTTATACTAAATATTGAGGATATCTGGTGTCCTTATGCTTATGGAATTACAGAGATGGTAGATTTCAGCGTGCAAGAAGGGACCATAGCTGGAAATCATCCAGTCCAACATCCTTATTTTAAAGATGAAGGGTAGAATTTGAAGCTTTTGATTTTTGCAGAAATATCAAGACTCCTCTATAAAAATTATGGTTATCTTAGTAAAACTTAACTTCAATCAAAATAACTGTGGTATTATTTTCCCTTAGGGATATGATACAATCTGTTTTCATTTCTGTTTTAATGATTGTTACAATTAGTACCATTGAAATACTTTCTGATGCAATCTGAAGTCATGAAAATTTGGGCACTGTAGCCAGGGGTTCAGTGAGAGATGCTATCATTGGTTTGAATAGGCTTATAAACAGCATATGCAAGAAGAATAATAAACCACATTCAAATGTGCACACGTTTTTTAGTAAGGATTAATAGGAGACAAATGTGGAATTGGGCACTTCTATTTTTTATATTATTGATGGTAGGTTGCTAATTATCTTGAAGCATTTCAGAGGAGATTTTTCAAATTAAACAGAAAACATTAACATGAAAGGAAAGAAATAAAGGGCTGGAAAGAAAAAAACTTGTTGTGCAATGAATTCTAGATTTTTATGTGTGCATGTGGGGGTGTGTGTTGAAATGTTTGTTTTAAGGACTTATTCAATTTGTAAGTTAAGATATTTGGTTAAAGAATTAATAGGTGATGATGAAATAGCAAGCTGTGTAGATGTGAACTGTTTAAATGCCAGGAAATGAAAAAAGATTATTTAGGGTGGTCTAAATACGCATCGTCATTGTTCAGTCACTAAGTCGTGTTCGACTCTTTGTGACGCTGTGGACTGTAGCACATTGGGTTTTCCCTGCCTTTCACTATCTCCTGAAGTTGGCTCAGATTCATGTGCATTGAGTCAGTGATGCTATCTAATCATCTCATCCTCTGCCACCCTCTTCTCTTTTTGCCTTCAGTCTTTTCCAGCATCAGAGTCTTTTCCAGTGAGTCAGCTCTTCGCATCAGGTGGCTTAAGTATTGGAGCTTCAGCATCAGTCCTTCCAATGAATACTCAGGGTTGATTTCATTTAGGATTGATTGGCTTGATCTCCTTGTAGTCCAAGGAACTCTCAAGAGTCTTCTTCAGCACCACAATTTGAAAACACCCATTCTTAGGCACTCAGCCTTCTTTATGATTCAACTCTCACATTCATACGTGACTACTGAAAAAACCAGAGCTTTGACTATACAAACCTTTGTTGGCAAAGTAATATCTCTGCTTTTTAACATGCTGTATATGTCTGTCGTAGCTTTCCTTCCAAGGAGCTTACTTATTATCTATATTAAGTTACAGCATTCATTATTCATTTAGAGTGAGGTTTACTTGGCTCTTTACACTAGGTCAAATACTATGAAAGAAAGGGATGAAGGATCCTGCCCTAAGGGCAGAACAAACTGGAAGCATCAGGCATGATCCAGGCTGCTCACACAACATGCACACACACGATGGGAGACTGTTTCTTTCAGGGAGTGGTGATTGCCAAGGGAAAGCCCTATGGACCAAAGGAAGTTTCAAGATGTTTGTAGAGATGAGAGCTTGTTCATCCGGAAGGTGTTTCAGGATAAGAAAGGGAAAAGTGGGTACTAAATGAAACAGATGGTAGTCAAATGACCTACATGAGGCTTAAAAGTAGTTTGAGGAGATGAAGATAGAAAGCAAGGCTGGAACTAGATTGGGATACATATAGAAGAGGCAGAACTCCTCAGAGGATGGTTGAAATGATCAAAATAAGAAGTATATAGAACCAGAGCTCTTCTTCATCCCCTGTAACTGGAATGGCAGGACTGAATTCAAAGATATAATTATATATTAATATATATATATTATGTATATGATTAATAGTTGTAATTATAATTAATAAACATTAGTATGATGTTATGTATTACACATATTTTATATATTTAATAATATAATAATATAAATATATATATATGGAGTCTAGAAAAATGGTACTGATGAACCTATTTGCAGGGCAAAAATAGAGATGCAGGTGGAGAAATTGAACATGTGGATACAGGGAGCGGGGAAGGGGAGGGTGGGCCAAATTGGGAGAATAGCATTGATATACATACACTGCTGCTGCTGCTGCTAAGTCACTTCAGTCGTGTCCGACTCTGTGCGACCCCATAGACGGCAGCCCACCAGGCTTCCCCGTCTCCTGGGATTCTCCAGGCAAGAACACTGGAGTGGGTTGCCATTTCCTTCTCCAATGCATGAAAGTGAAAAGTGAAAGTGAAATCGCTCAGTCATGTCCGACTCTAGCGACCCCATGGACTGCAGCCTACCAGGCTCCTCCATCCATGGGATTTTCCAGGCAAGAGTACTGGAGTGGGGTGCCATTGCCTTCTCCGAAACATACACTACTATGTGTAAAACAGATAGCTACTGGGAAGCTGCTGTAAAGCACAGGAAGCTTTGCTCTGTGATGACTTAGAGGGGTTGGATGAAGGTGGGGGGTGAGAGAGAGGCTCAAGAGGGAGGGGATATATGCATGTCGTGTGTTAGTTATTCAGTTGTGTCTGACTCTTTGTGACCCCATGGACTGTAGTCTGCACCAGGCTCCTCTGTCCATGGGATTCTCCAGGCAAGAATCCTGAAGTGGGTTGGCATTCCCTTCTCCCGGGGATCTTCCCGACCCAGGGATTGAATCCAGGTCTCCTGCATTGCAGGTGGATTCTTTACTATCTGAGCCCCCCAGGGAAGCATAACACAAAGCTGATTCATGTTGTTGTACAGAAAAAACTAACACAACATTGCAAACCAATTGTACTCCAATTAAAAATAAATAAATAAAGTGGGAAGAAAAAAGAAAGAAACCAGGATAGGGCAGGTGTTGAGGCCTGACCACTATGGGGCAGGGAAGACAGAATGCACAAGGGGTGAGTAGCAGCCGGTACCCCAGGGGCAGGTGCTGCTGCATGAGTACATGCAAGGAGACTTGGTCAGTGACTAGGCCCTTCGCATCAGCAGCTTCAGGTCCTCTGACCTCATATCTTGCAGCCAGCATGAGCAGCGTATACCTCCAGGTCACCACAGAGATGCTGGAAATATTTGTGCGGTCATCACAGAGATGCTGGAAATATTTGTGTGGGCACTTCCCCACCATCTCCATAGCCTTCTCCTCCATGGGCATCTTAGCATAGAAGCTAAAGCGTTTCTCATAGTGCTTCAGTTATAGAGGTCTGATGATGGAAGGGTTGATCCTTGTACCTTCAAGGAAGAAATGTAGATAGTCGAGGGCTGACAATGGAAACTTCATGGAGTATACAACTAGACTTGTGTATATACAAATTAATTGAAAAAATTCGTGGTGAAATAAAGACTAGATAGAAAGCAACTTGTTTTCTGGAATTAAGCTGAAAAAATAGAAGCTTTGGCATGAATATGCCAGCACAGAATTATTCTATGTTTTATTAATTAATCTGTACCCTCATATCCTCAAGAAAGACACAAGGGTCAGAGTGCAGTTTTTACGTCATGAAAAATGCTTAGGAATAAAGATTAGCAAAAGCCTGCAGGAAGCCTTTGGGACAGGAAAATGTCTTTTGTTCTTAATTACTTTTCCCTGGCTCTTCCAGAAAACTAGCTTCTTACTGTGGCAGCTTAGCATCTCACCTGTAGATTAATATTGGCTCTAAGATAGACTCATATGCTTGATATGTACCGTGTGTGTGGCCTTGTGTTCCTTCCTGCATAACCCGAAATTTTCTTCATCATGCAGTTGACTGGAACATACCACTCACTCCAGAAGTCTGAAGGAGACGCACTGGCCAAGCCGGGCTATTTTTCATTTGTTTGCAATTTTTTCCTCAACTTTTTTCAGCTGCACTAATTCTTGACCAGCCAAAGAAACTCTCAAGGGGATACTCGGAGAGAGGGAGGCAGAGACAGCTTGAGAAATTCTCACATATGTAAAACAAATGCCTTCCATTGAGGTTTTTAAAACAGTCCCTCTAAACTTTAACATGTGTGAGACTAAGTTTGCTCAAATAATCACAGGCTTGCACTAGCAGGCTCCAATCAGTGCACACCAGACACAGAGGCCCATTATCACGAGAGTCCTGGGTTTGTTTTTTTTTTAGGTGGTTTTTAGTTTGTCTTCAAATATTGCCTCTTGTGACCATGGTGTAGTGGTGAGCATAGCTGCCTCCTCCAACTTCTTAACACATTACGTCTAGAACTTTCCTATTCTTTACTTCTACTTTGGAAAAAAGAGATATTATCACATAGTTGACTAGCTCATTTAGGGAAGACACGAGGAACTCTGTCCAAGTTTCCTCCAGGAATATTGTTGTCACATTTGTGGTTTGCTTCTAGAAATTTGGAATGTGAGTTGATGTACCTTTTTCACTGTTCCTCCAGCGTTTTTTTTTTTTTTTTAAGGGACAGGTAAATACAGTATACTAACGCATATATATGGAATTTAGAAAGATGGTAACAATAACTCTGTATACGAGACAGCAAAAGAGACACTGATGTATAGAACAGTCTTATGGACTCTGTGGGAGAGGGAGAGGGTGGGAAGATTTGGGAGAATGGCATTGAAACATGTAAAATATCATGTAGGAAACGAGTTGCCAGTCCAGGTTCGATGCACGATGCTGGATGCTTGGGGCTGGTGCACTGGACGGCCCAGAGGGATGGTATGGGGAGGGAGGAGGGAGGAGGGTTCGGGATGGGGAACACATGTATACCTGTGGCGGATTCATTTTGATATTTGGCAAAACTAATACAATTATGTAAAGTTTAAAAATAAAATAAAATTAGAAAAAAAAAATAATAAAGGGACAGGTAATTTAAGAGGGGGTTGGCTATATCAGAGCACTTTATTTTTGTTGTTTTTTGTTTGCTACATAGGAAAGTCCATCAGCTTGATAATGGAGGAGAACAATGACTCCATGGAGAACTCCCCGCAAGGCCCAGGGAGGAACAATGCTGTGAAGTGTGGGTGGCTGAGGAAGCAAGGAGGCTTTGTCAAGACTTGGCATACCCGTTGGTTTGTGCTCAAGGGTGATCAGCTCTATTACTTCAAAGATGAAGATGAAACCAAGCCCTTGGTAAGTAGGAAAAAATAAAAAGCACTGTAGTGCTTAGTAGCCTAAGAAGTGGTGGGGTTTGCTAGAAACTTGGAGACTGACGTCAACTCAATCTCCCTGGTCTCCTTCAGTTCACTGGCATCTTTCACACTTTTACTCATTGTTTACTTTGGTTCAGGAGGATAAACTTGCTAATTGAGGCCAAGAGACAAATTTATACTTGTTGAATATTAATTTTGACTTTTACTAAGCTGGACCAAAATATCTGAGTTCCAGAGATCTCATAAATAAATTAATAAGAATATCTTGGAGAAGTACTCAAAAAAATAAAAAGAATATTTCATATTGGTATCATGACAGTTATAGGGCGTTTCCATACTTGTTACTGATTTCATCATAGCAAACCAGTAGGGGACATGGGGGTTATCGTATGAAAATATTAATGGACCTCTGTTAGAAGACATATATATATTGTAGCCAAAGCATCTTTCCTTTTCTCAGAAGCAAGTTGAAAGATTTGAAGGAAAACTGTAAGTGGAACTTTAATTTATGAGACACTGTCAATAACTGTTCTCTGGGGGCTTCTCTCTGCTTTAACTCATATAAAATATGGATGTAGTGCTAAACCCAGACAGTGTTGATACATCCAACCAGCATACACAATATAATCCCCCGGGGATAGTTTCTGTGTTTCTTTGTGGTTTCTTAATGGTCTTTTAGTTGCTTGTTTACTTCTCATTTCCTCAGCCACAGATCTCTGGGTTGCAATTAGGAAAAATTCTCCATCCTTCCCTGTAGCTACAACAAGCTTTCTTAGCTGTGATCATTGCTTATCAATTGATGAAAGAAGATGGGAATGGAGGCATTCCCTCTGTGTTTTTCCTCCATCTACATCTGTAAAATACATAACTAAGAGAAAAAATGTTTTAGAGTAGTTTACATAAACATCCCTAACGGTATGTTCTTGGGGCTATTTTCCTTGTATTAAAATTTGAGAACTTAATTAGGAAGTTGGATCAAGGCTCTGCTTTAGTATTTTAAATTCCTCAGACATAATTTAACAAACTTCTCATTAGTCTAACTGAATTATTAATACATAAAAGTAGCAATGAAATTACATTCTCCACTCATTTTTTGAAATTTCTATTTTTTAGCATACCTTTACCAAGGCCAAGCATTTGACTAAGAATTGGTATATATATGTTATGAAATGCTTAAAATAATCCTTCGAGGTAGGATTAGCCTCATGTATGAAGAAATCAATGCTTAGGTATAAAGCATATTACCCAGAGTTAGATTGTGGTGCCATGTTTGCCTCTAGTTAAGTCCAAGTTCATATGCTTTCATTCAAAGATCTCATAAATAAGTTAATAAGATTATCCCGTATTTATGTCATGACAGCTATAAGGCATTTCCATAAGGACAGGGAAGTCTGGCATGCTGCAGTCCATGCAGTCACAAAGAGTTGGACATGATTGAGCAACTGAGCAACAGCAATGACATTCATTTCATT
This sequence comes from Bos grunniens, assembly GCF_055505025.1. Classification (NCBI taxonomy): domain Eukaryota; kingdom Metazoa; phylum Chordata; class Mammalia; order Artiodactyla; family Bovidae; genus Bos; species Bos grunniens. The sequence continues at coordinate 17,284,057 of NC_141170.1, read as the reverse complement.
ATAGCAAAACAGTGGGGAATGTGGGAGTTATTATTACAAATGAAGAAACTGTGGCTGAGATAAGCACCATCATATAGAGATCAGAGGCAAAGGAGTCTTGTTTGTTATCTTATACTCTAGAGTTCTTTTCTCATTGTACCTTGTTTTATACTATGTAATACAGTAAGGTATTATCTTGAACATAAAGTTATTTTTACCAAACTCAGGTTAATGTGAAAAAAAGTAGAACATGGGGCATTCATTATGGAAACTTTGATATGGAGGACCATGTTGAATACAGAAGGAGATGGATGAGTAACATTCAATATTTTATTCGATGGACTTCTGTTCTGGCATACTTTGGATGGGCTGGGTTGTTAACCAGAATGAGTACAAATTAAATCATTAATTAGGTCTCATCTAGAATCTAAACAAAGGATTAGGGGAGCAAACAGAGGTTTTAGGACCTGAGTGACTGGAGAACTGAAACAGACTAAACAATCATTCTGACTCTTTGGTGAGTTCAACGTACCTTCTAGTAATGAAGATTGGCTACAATAGATCAAGATTGAGCTTAATGTTTCTAAAATTTGAGAACCTGCAGATGTCAGAGAATATGTATATGAACCCCTTAAACTGTTCAAAGAGGATATTATCAAATTGCCTTGGTTATTGTCCTCTGTGGGGTTTCTCAGAAGATCGACAGAATCACAGTATTCTGTGCAATGTAGTTATTTTGATAAAAAGTTGGAAATTTAAATAAATGCAAAAACTTCTGATCAATTCAAATGAAATTTGAATTGAAGTGAAAATTAATTTAATTCATAGTATTTCTAAGATAAGCAGTATTTTGCTATTAGTATGTTACTAGTATTTGTAGACATAATATGTGAAACTAACAAAATAGAGTTATATTGATAAGAAAATGCTAATTCTTATACAAACGAAACATAGATTACCATTATTTCTCCACAAAAAAGTTTTCATATTTTTTCTTCCTAATTATTATTTGTTAAAGATTTGCTGTTAACAAAGTAAGATAATTTGGGGTGAATAACTTTGAATTATTATTTATTTTTGGACAATCTTTCATGTATGCACCAGGAATTTTGACATTGTACCTTTAAATTTTAATATTTTGCACAAATGTTTAGACATGTACACACAGAATCAGATGAAAACAGCAGTGTCTATGTCAGAGGACAGTTTGTAATTTGAAAGGACTGTGTATTTGTCCATGAATGGATTCATTCCTTACTTTAAAGTGAATTTTTAAAATGAGAAATAGATGCCTGCCTGACACATTGTAAGTGCAAGGCACATTTTCGGATGAGTTGGTGAGTCAATAAATGATATCTATAGCCAAGCAGGGTTGGGCCAGGACCAGGTGCTGTAACATGGACTATTCTCAGCTTCATATATCAAAATCATAACCTCTTTTTCAAACAGTGTGGTTTAAATCACATTAAAAAAATGCTGTAGTGACATATCATAGAATAACTCTAAAAAATTCAATAAGTAGCAATTGAAAGCCTTGGGAAAATGTTAAAACAGGGAAAAATGTTATAAAACTCCTCACTTCATAGATAAAGGATGCATGTGTGTTTGTGTGTATGTGTGTATGTGTGTGTGTGTGTGTGAGAGAGAGTGTATGTACCAGCCAAGAGATATTGTTGGTGAGTAGCAAATAACAAACTGAAAATCAAATTTCCTTGCTCCTGGTCCAATGTTCCTTCAACTTAGCCTTTTGCCTGCTCACAAATCCTCAGCTTTCTTTAGATTTGTTTTCAGTCAGAAGGACTATTTTCAATATGGGCACCTTCAAGCCTAAGAATGCCCTTGGCCTTCGTATTTTTTTGCTGAGGGCTATTTCAATAATACTGGAGGAAACATCACTAATGAAATGAAAAAATTTACTCTTCTGAGCATTCCTAACCAGCTGAAAATTTTCAATAAACTTAATCTGAATTGGTTTTCCTCTTTCTTAATAGTATTTCTAAAGTGAAAGTATTAAATCCTTGAAGTATGTGTCCCTCCTATCCTAGAAAAAGCCTATCAATTTATTTTAGTGAAACTTCCTCTGAGTTTCTCAACTCAATAAAGAGTCAAGCTCCATCATTATCCTTGTTATTAAAACTACACATCTGTTGGGGAAACATGTAAATAGAATTATAATTGTGACAGACTAACATGTAAGCGTGAAGTACTCAGAAAGCACAGATATAATTAGTGCCAGGGAGGGAGTGATGACTGGCTAGAGGAGTCAAGGAGGCTGTGCAAAGCAGGAAGTGACCCTTACCTAGGATGTTGAAGATTGGTGGGAATTTTCCAGGTGCCTGAACTGGAAAGAGGAATTCAGAGCAGAAGAAAGACTTGGAGTTATAGAATAGGTATCTAATTCTTACGGAAATTCATTTTCTGAGTGCTAGAGGCTGGAAGTCCAAGATCGAGATGCTTCCAGTGCTGGTTTCTGGTGAAGCCTGTCTTCTTGGCTTGTAGAAAACTACTTTCTCTCTGTCTTCACATGGCCTTTGCTTTGTGCACTGGAGAGTGAGAAAGCTCAGGTGTCCTCTTCCAAGGACACGAGTCCTCTCAGATTAGCCCCATCATTATGGCATCATTTACCTTGATTAACTCCTTGTGAAAGTGACCATACAGATGGAAGGAAAACTTAATTGAGAAAAGTATATTCATTAACATAGGTTTTCAACATATTCGGTGTTATGGATTGAATTGTCCCCCTCCATAATTCACATTAAAGTCCTAGCCACATGGAGGATTAGGACTTTAATGGGAATGGTGGCAGGTGCAGGGGCGGGCACAATTCAATCCATAACACCTAATACGTTGAGAACCTATGTTAATGAATATACTTTTCTCAATTAAGTTTTCCTTCCATCTGTACAATTTTCATGTCTACTAGAACCTAGTATATCTGATTTAGTACCTTATAGACTTAATTACTTAAACTTAACATTGATGTACCGTGTTCTTATTCAGGTTGCACCTTGCTTCCTAAATATTCCACAATCTGGGCAAGTCTGGGAACTTAGAAAGTCTCTAAACTGACCCTTGTATTTTCTTCTTGAGCAAAAGGCAAAAGCCCCTCTAGGTTCTCCTTTCTCTGGTGACAATATCTTTTTGTAAATGAGACTTTCCAGCCTGTAGCCAGAATTCCCCTGGGGTTCTACCTCAAAGTGTAAGTGTTTTATATTTAAAATACATCAAGCTAAAATATTTAGTATTCTATAGTTTTAAAAATGAAATTTTAGTTCATCTTAGCCCAAACTCACTCCAGAAACTCCACTGTTTGCAATTATCATGGAAACAGATTTTATTTAGAACAGATTTAAAAAATAAAGTTGATTTTGTTGTTTCTGAAAAAACCAACAGAATAGTGATGTATGTAGCCGATGTTTGAATATACACCAATGTATCCATAATTTCGGTTACTCATAGGCCACTGCTGTAAGCATTTTATAATTCTGTATTTTTTAAAATACTTGTTTAATACTTTTTCTATTTTTAATCTTTAAAATAAAGTCCTGTTTATACATAGAAAAAAGTTTAAAATTATACTGTACATAAGAATTTATTTAAAAAGAAATCTTTCATCTACCTTATGTACCCCTAGGAGTTCTGGATAGCTATGAAAAACGTTTTAAAATATATTTTAAACTAAGCTTGTGACAATATCTGTATGGCTATTTTTCATTAATAATCATGAAAAATGACTGTGGCCTTATAGATATTATAACAGAGGGGATGAAGCTGATACATAGATAAAAAGTGATTATTATAGTTATCTTAAAAACAAAGCAGTTATATAGATTTTGTTAAATGAATCTAGTGATAAATTCCTAGTGCTTTTGGGGAACAATTTGCTTTACTTCTATCCTGAAGTATATTATTACTTAGATAACTGCCGAGTCTCAAGTTTCGCCATACTATTGAATATCTCTGATATACCTTGGGTACTAGAACTTGACACACCCTGGAAAGCATTGATTTTGAGAAGCCAACCTGGGACTCCTGATAAAACGACTGAAATCCAAACAGGCACTAACCCAATTAATCTAGCCTAGGCTTCCTACAGCAGATATTGATCCAGTTGTGTGGGAAGGTTTTTTTCTGGACCTGATGAAGATGACACTGTATTAGATCACAATGGATTTTCTTACCTTAAAGAACAAAGTGATTTTAAGTGAATTATAACCTGAATCCTGACTTCTAAATGTGCAAGAATTGATTACTGATTTAAGAGTAAACTCTAATTTTATATATCTAATGAAACGTGAGTTAATGAAATCTAGAAATCTCTAAGGTAATTGGTGTTCTCTGTTAAAGTATATGACCCAGAAGCAGCCAAAGTGCTGATTATGTGTGTAAAATAATGCTGGAAACACACATAACTGACTTTCTGTATGTGTGTGTGTGTGTGTGTGTGTTAGTCACTCAGTCATGTCTGACTCTTTGCGACCCCATGGACTGTAGCCCACCAGGCTCCTCTGTCCATAGAATTGTCCAGGCAAGATCTTCCTGACCCAGGGATTGAACCCACATCTCTTATGTCTCCTACATTGGCAGGCGAGTTTTTTACCACCTGAGCTACCAGGGAAGCCCAACTGACTTTCAGTGTAGCATCTAAGTCTCTTGGCATCTTAAAAGACACATAAGAAGGATTTGTGTGTCATCATAAATTTTTAGGAACTCTTACCTCTTTCCTAGAAATCATATCAAGGTAGTGTTATTAATAGTGAATGTTTTATTCTGCTATTGGTTGAATAATTTTTTATTGCTTATAGAAGTCATCTAGGCATGGCATTTTATATCAGTGTGGTTAAAAAAATAGGCTTTTGAGTCACTTAATTTGGGTTGAATCTTGATTCGTCTACCAAATAACTATGATATATTAGACTGAATAAGCTGGTTTTAAACTTCAATCCACTAATCTGTACAATGGGAAAAGATTAGTACCTACCTATAACATTGTTAAGAGGTTTATGTGAGATAATTTATGTAAAGAATTTTAGAAAGCAGTAGCATATAGTAAATATAAAATAAATGTTAGCTATTTTTATAACATTAATTTGACAAAAAAGAATTTATTTCTTGAGATGGTCATACTCATCATTCTTTCACTTGGTTTTTTTCAACATATATTTATAGATTTCTAATGTTCCTGCAGTTATTATGCTAGACTCTAGAAACAAAAGATGATATAACTGTTACTATAAAAAGATAGACCTCCCCAAACAAATGAACAAGGATTTAAAATGAAGTTTCTTTCTTTCTCAGGTGAAAGTCCAAAGTGATTCTCAGTAAGTGAGGAGGTCTGCTTCAAATAACTGTTTAGAAACTTAAGCTTCTGGTGATTTTGCAATTTTAACTTTTGGCTTTGAAACTTATCATAGGATCATTTCCTTTCCAGTAATCTAGAAAGAGTATAAAATAGACTACTGCATAGAAGGCTTAGATAGACCATTCGGTGTGCAGGTGCCTCTTATCACTTCTATTCATATTCCAGTAGTTGGGACTGAGTCACATGATCATGCCTAACTGCACAGGAGGCTGGGCATGTACCCGCTTTATCCTGGATCAGAGGAGAACATGGGTATGGAAAAAGAGCTAGCTGACACTGCCACAGATGATCAATTAATACTAAAAAATATCCATAAAGATGGTATTCAGTTCCAGTGGCTGTTATAGTCAATTGCAGTTACTGTACAATGTAATGAGTATTTAAATAAAGAAAGTATAGAGAATACTTAGGAAGCAACAGAAAGGGGGCATCTATAACCACTTCAAGGTTCAGGGAGAGTTTTTCTAAAGAAGATATATTTAACCTCAGAAGTGAAGGAGAACATAACATTATTATAAGCGATTTGGTTGATATATGTGGCAGAATTAAAGGTGTAGGTCATGGCCCTTTGGTAGATCGTTGACGATTTGATAACCATAATAATGGTTAAGTATTTCAGCACCTTAGAAAGGAGACAAGCAGGGATAAGAGATGAATTTGGAGATGTAAACACAGACAAGTCTGTTACAAGTCCAGTAAGCAGTACTAGAGATTGTTTATTTTATTCTGAGACCTTACATTTCCCCTTGATTTTATGTGCATATTTTTCTTGGTTTATTGGATTTAGAGCCAAACAGTGAAAATAGGGCTTATTCTATGTGCATCTCACTGTTAAGGAATCAAAATTTTCACCTCTCCAAAAAGGCCTCCTGCAATAGTTTTGAAATTCTATCTGTTTGTATTGTTTATTATTTTGTGTAGTGCAATAATTTGCAGAAAAATTATTGAAAAGCAACTATGCCACAAACACTTGGCCTTCTGTAATCCATTATTCAGAGAAGGCGATGGCACCCCACTCCAGCACTCTTGCCTGGAAAATCCCATGGATGGAGGAGCCTGGTAGGCTGCAGTCCATGGCATCATGAAGAGTCGGACATGACTGAGCGACTTCACTTTCACTTTTCACTTTTGTGCATTGGAGAAGGAAATGGCAACCCACTCCAGTGTTCTTGCCTGGAGAATCCCAGGGACGGGGGAGCCTGGTGGGCTGCCGTCTATGGGGTTCACACAGAGTCAGACACGACTGAAGCGACTTAGAAGCAGCAGCAGCAGCATCCGTTATTCAAGTCACTTTTGACTATAAGAGGAAGAGCAGAGAAAATCTGTTGCTGCTGGAAAGGATACTTGGGGTGAAAGAGCAGCAAAGAATGTCTTGGATGAAGGGAAACTGATGGATGGTCATGGTGGGCAGAGGGATAATTGTGAGAGAAAATTTCATCCTCATACTGTCCTCTAGAATTGACTTTGTCCAGTGTAGGCATTTCTCTGGAAAGTGGTTGAGCCCAATTGTTTTGTATAAAGTTTCTTGGGTCAGACTGCCTGTGTTCAGCCTTGATTATATCACTAGCGATGGGCTTGTGGTAAGTTGCTTACTGTTTACTTGGATAAGTTGCTGCTGCTGGGGCTAAGTTGCTTCAGTCGTGTCCGACTCTGTGCGACCCCATAGACGGTAGCCCACCAGGCTCCCCCGTCCCTGGGATTCTCCAGGCAAGAACACTGGAGTGGGTTGCCATTTCCTTCTCCGATGCATGAAAGTGAAAAGTGAAAGTGAAGTCGCTCAGTTGTGTCCAACTCTAGAGACCCCACGGACTTCAGCCTACCAGGCTCCTCTATCCATGGGATTTTCCAGGCAAAAGTACTGGAGTGGGGTGCCATTGCCTTCTCCGTTGGATAAGTTTCACATCTGTAAACTATGAGTAATAATAATACCTGTCTCATAAGTAGTTGTTAGCATACATGAAATGATGTTTCTAGAATACTTATACAGTACCTGGCCACATATTAATCTCTCAGTCTGTGTGTGTGTGTAATCAATCGCTCAGTCGTGTCCAACTCTGTGACCCCATGGACTGTAGCCCACCAAACTCCTCTGTCCATGGAATTTTCTAGGCAAGAATGCTGGAGCGGGTTGCCATTTCCTTCTCCAGAGGATCCTCCTGACCCAGGATCAGACCCATGTCTCCTATGTTTCCTGCATTGGCAGATGGATTCTTACCACTGTGCTACCAACTGCTGTTGTTCCTGCCACCACTGGCACAGTCAACATTATCATCGCCGTCATTTTCATCGTCTTTTACCATCAGAATACTCTGACGCAGCAGTTTAGAAATCAATATCTGTAATAAGCACCTTATTTATTGTATAACAAAATGGAAATGGTAGATGATCAGCCCTTGTAAGTAATGCTAACATAGGAGCAGAAAATAACTTGTTTTCCCTTGTGATCTATGCTGCCAATACACTGAATTTAAACGGATTCTCAAAAAAAAAAAAAAAACTAATGCTAAATTCTGTAGTATGTCTTTTCTCTTTGTTTAAATTACTTTTGGGACCCCTTCAGAGCTTACCAAATGATTTTGATGACAGCTGAGGAGGCTTTAAGGATTCTCTTTGCAAAACTGGACCAACCCAGAGGGAGGCAGCCCTAACTTTCTCGTCTCACTCACAGCACTTATTCCGGAATAACAATTTGGAGAGAGAACTACTGGAGTTGAATCCCTTGAGTTCTGCTTCTAACATGTACTTACTGACTGCAGGCTTTTGTGTTTGTGATGGAATTCAATAAGTGGAACCATCAGCATAAACTTAGGGTTATTTCTATAACCCCAACTAGTGGAGAAAAGAATTTAGGGAAAAAATGAATGGTTGGAAATGTAATTTGAATGTTTATATTTTTAGTGTTGAGAGTAATGTATTTTAAAGGGTTACTTTTTCTCCCCCCGGTATATAAAGTATTCCATAGATATTTTCTATTTATTTTCTTTTAGATTTCTATTGAGCACTCAATCTTTCTGTCCCTTCTTCTTTAGATTTATTCTGCATAAATTCAGATGGTCTCTATTTTCCAATGTTATTTCCATATGTTTATTTATTCAGTGACTATCAATTGTAAATTATGATTTATGAAATATTTTGTATCAATTTTTGTGTAAAAAGGAAGCAATCCTGGTTGCTTGAATTATTATTCTTGCCTTCTGAATTTTGGTTTCCTTTAGCATAATATTCTCGAGGTTAATCCATGTTGTATCTGTATTAGCACTTCATTTACTTATATGGCCTAATAATAGTCCATTGTAATGATATACCACATTTTATATATATATATATATATATATATATATATATATCCATTCTTCAGCTGACAAACATTTGGATTGTTTCCCACTCTGGGGCATTTATGAATAACACTGCCGTGAGCATGTATAAGGTTTTGTGTAGCCATACATTTTCATTTCTCTTGCTTATATACATAACAGTGGGTTTGATGGGATATATAGTGACTCTGTGTTTAACCTTTTGAGGAAATACTACCATTTTTAAATTATTAAATTCAAACCTAATTTAAAACTCAGGCCTCATGCTTGATTTAAGTCTCATTTATGTCCCTCTAAGAATCAGCCTGCCAGTGTAGGAGAGGTGGGTTTGATCCCTGGGTTAGGAAGATCTCCTTGAGAAAGAAATGGCAACCCACTCCAGGATTCTTGCCTAGGAAATCCCATGGACAGAGGAGCCCATGAGGTCACAAAAGAGTCAGACATCACTTAGCAACTACACATTAACAACAACACACCCTACCCCAATGCTTGCCAGCCTGGATGGCTTACCTCACATAGACAGGAAGCACAGGTACACTTTCTCTCCCCTCTCTCCAGCACTGGGTGTGTGTGTGTGTGTGTGTGTGTGTGTGTGTGTCTACACATGTATGAGGACCATGAATTGGGTACCTTTTTCTTCTCTTTGACATTTCTGGACTGGCAGGGAGGAAGAATAAAAAAGGACAAATGCATCTCTTCCTAATAGCCTATGGCTGTAAGGAGACTACAGGTCCATCTTGGTTATTCTTGTTTCTCTGGCTAACTTGTGGCTGTTTATGACCATCTCGACTACCCAGGATGTTGTACCTGGGGCTGCATCTTGTTCTCTTTTTTTCACCCTTTACCTCTCACAGGCAGTACACCCACAGCTTCTTGCTCTTAAGAGCTCATTACCAGGCCACCCACCTTCCCTGCTTAAACTTGAGCTTCAATCCAGGCATGATCATCATGACCAATAAGTTCAGGGTTTTCTGTCAGATGTTATGGAAAAACACAAACCAACTTTTTGGCCCACCAATATATTTTAACTGTGCTAAATTATTTCTTTCAAACTCTTTGTTCCTGTTTGTGTCATAGTCATAGAAGAGCTTGATGGAATCAATTAAATGCATCAGCAAGACCCTCAGCACAGCTTTGTGAACCTGTTCAGTTCAGTCACTAGTCATGTCTGACTCTTTGCAACCCCAAGGACTGCAGCACTCCAGGCCTCCCTGTCCATCACCAACTCCTGGAACTTGCTCAAATTCATGTCCATTGAGTCAGTGATGCTATCCAACCATCTCATCCTCTGTCATCCCCTTCTCCTTCTGCCTTCAATCTTTTCCAGCATCAGTTCAGTTCAGTCGCTCAGTCGTGTCCAACTCTGCGACCCCATGAATTGCAGCACGCCAGGCCTCCCTGTCCATCACCAACTCCCGGAGTTCACTCAGACTCACGTCCATCGAGTCAGTGATGCCATCCAGCCATCTCATCCTCTGTCGTCCCCTTCTCCTCCTGTCCCCAATCCCTCCCAGCATCAGAGTCTTTTCCAATGAGTCAACTCTTCGCACGAGGTGGCCAAAGTATTGGAGTTTCAGCTTTAGCATCATTCCTTCCAAAGAAATCCCAGGGCTGATTTCCTTCAGAATGGACTGGTTGGATCTCCTTGCAGTCCAAGGGACTCTCAAGAGTCTTCTCCAACACCACAGTTCAAAAGCATCAACTGTTCAGTGCTCAGCCTTCTTCACAGTCCAACTCTCACATCCATACATGACCACAGGAAAAACCATAGCCTTGACTAGATGGACCTTTGTTGGCAAAGTAATGTCTCTGCTTTTGAATATGCTGTCTAGGTTGGTCATAACTTTCCTTCCAAGGAGTAAGCATCTTTTAATTTCATGGCTGCAGTCACCATCTGCAGTGATTTTGGAGCCCCCCAAAATAAAGTCTGACACTGTTTCCACTGTTTCCCCATCTATTTCCCATGAAGTGATGGGACCGGATGCCATGATCTTAGTTTTCTGAATGTTGAGCTTTCAGCCAACTTTTTCACTCTCTTCTTTCACTTTCATCAAGAGGCTTTTTAGTTCCTCTTCACTTTCTGCCATAAGGGTGGTGTCATCTGCATATCTGAGGTGATTGATATTTCTCCCAGCAATCTTGATTCCAGCTTGTGTTTCTTCCAGTCCAGCGTTTCTCATGATGTACTCTGCATATAAGTTAAATAAGCAGGGTGACAATATACAACCTTGACGTACTCCTTTTCCTATTTGGAACCAGTCTGTTGTTCCATGTCCAGTTCTAACTGTTGCTTCCTGACCTGCATACAGATTTCTCAAGAGGCAGGTTAGGTGGTCTGGTATTCCCATATCTTTCAGAATTTTTCACAGTTTATTGTGATCCACACAGTCAAAGGCTTTGGCATAGTCAATAAAGCAGAAATAGATGTTTTTCTGGAACTCTCTTGCTTTTTTCATGATCCAGCGGATGTTGGCAATTTGATCTCTGGTTCCTCTGCCTTTTCTAAAACCAGCTTGAACATCAGGAAGTTCACGGTTCATGTATTGCTGAAGCCTGGCTTGGAGAATTTTGAGCATTATTTTACTAGCATGTGAGATGAGTGTAATTGTGCAGTAGTTTGAGCATTCTTTGGCATTGCCTTTCTTTGGGATTGGAATGAAAACTGACCTTTTCCAGTCCTGTGGCCACTGCTGAGTTTTCCAAATTTGCTGGCATATTGAGTGCAGCACTTTCACAGCATCATCTTTCAGGATTTGAAAGAGCTCAACTGGAATTCCATCACCTCCACTAGCTTTGTTCGTAGTGATGCTTTCTAAGGCCCACTTGACTTCACATTCCAGGATGTCTGGCTCTAGGTGAGTGATCACACCATCGTGATTATCTGGGTTGTGAAGATCTTTTTTGTATAGTTCTGTGTATTCTTGCCGCCTCTTCTTAATATCTTTGCTTCTGTTAGGTCCATACCATTTCTGTCCTTTATCGAGCCCATCTTTGCATGCAATGTTCCCTTGGTATCTCTAACTTTCTTGAAGAGATCTCTAGTCTTTCCCATTCTGTTGTTTTCCTCTATTTCTTTGCATTGATCGCTGAGGAAGGCTTTCTTATCTCTTCTTGCTATTCTTTGGAACTCTGCATTCAGATGCTTATATCTTTACTTTTCTTCTTTCCAGCATCAGGGTCTTTTCAAATGAGTCAGTTCTTTGCATCAGGTGGCCAAAATGTTGGAATTTGAGCTTCAGCATCAGTCCTTCCAATGAACCTGTATTCCTACTTAAATTTATTTTTTAAGTATGGGGTCACACATGCCTAAATAATGTTTCATCCCTCATTGAAATTTAAAAAAAAAGATAGTTCAGATAAGTAGATGCACATCTTCTATTTGGCCTACCTTGTGATCAGTTTTGAGAAATTGTCAAGTGGATGACTAGAATAAAAAACTGAATCTGTAGATGTGAGCTCACTGACCTAGATATGGGTTGAGTATGCAATACTCCTGACCTTACTTGCCATGGACACTGATTATTTGAATAAAACAACATAAATTGCCAACATCCACTGGATCATCGAAAAAGCAAGGGAATTCCAGAAAACATCTATTTCTGCTTTATTGACTATACCAAAGCCTTTGACTGTGTGCATAACAACCAACTGTGGAAAATTCTGAAGGAGATGGGACTACCAGACCACCTGACCTGCCTCTTGAGAAACCTGTATGCAGGTCAGGAAGCAACAGTTAGAACTGGACAGGGAACAACAGACTGGTTCCAAATAGGAAAAGGAGTACGTCAAGGCTGTATATTGTCACCCTGCTTATTTAACTTATATGTGAGTACATCATGAGAAATGCTGGACTGGAAGAAACACAAGCTGGAATCAAGATTGCTGGGAGAAATATCCATAACCTCAGATATGCAGATGACACACACTTATGGCAGAAAGTGAAGAAGAACTAAAGAGCCTCTTGATGAAAGTGAAAGAGGAGAGTGAAAAGGTTGACTTAAAGCTCAACATTCAAAAATCTAAGATCATGGCATCCGGTCCCATCACTTCATGGCAAATAGATGGGGAAACAGTGGAAACAGTGGCTGACTTTATTTTCTGGGGCTCCAAGATCACTGCAGTTGGTGATTGCAGCCGTGCCATTAAAAGACGCTTAGTCCTTGGAAGGAAAGTTATGACCAATATAGACAGCATATTAAAAAGCAGAGAGATTACTTTGCTGACAAAGGCCCATCTAGTCAAGGCTATGGTTTTTCCTGTGGTCATGTATGGATGTGAAAGTTGGACTATAAAGAAAGCTGAGCGTAGAAGAATTGATGCTTTTGAACTGTGGTGTTGGAGAAGACTCTTGTGAGTCCCTTGGACCTCAAGGAGATCCAACCAGTCCATTCTAAAGGAGATCAGTCCTGGGTGTTCATTGAAAGGACTGATGTTGAAGCTGAAACTCCAATACTTTGGCCACCTGATGTGAAGAACTGACTCATTTGAAAAGACCCTAATGCTGGCAAAGATTGAAGGCAAGAGGAGAAGGGGACGACAGAGGATAAGATGGTTGGATGGCATCACCGACTCAATGGACATGGGTTTGGGTGGACTCCGAGAGTTGGTGATGGACAGGGAGGCCTGGCATGCTGCGGTTCATGCGGTTGCAAAGAGCTGGACATGACAGAGCGACTGAACTGAACTGAATATAACCCTAACTTGACTGTGTTATTTAGCATTCAGAAGCTTCTCCAGGAAGGCCAGAAACATCAGCTGTAAGACTCTAATACATTTTCAGACAGTTTTGCAGTGCCAAAATTCCTGTTTCTATTTTTGAACCGTTTTTCCTAGTTTTAATTTTTTTAGTGACTAGACTTAAGACTTACATTTTCCTCTAGATTTTAATGAGAAAGTTGACATCCTGTAAATTTCTGTGTTTTACAAAGCACATAGTGCTTGCTGCAGGAGCCAAAGGTTCCTCCTGTGTTATGGACTTAAGCCTCTATTAATGGAGCATATCATCCTGACTTAGTTTTCTCAGGACTTCCTCTGTTAAATGAGGAGACGGAGCTGATGGCTTCAGAGCTGCTCTTTGATTCCAGATTTCTAGAAGTTTTCTTAGCCCCACAAATGCAGCTGCTTTCTAGAAATTATACTTTCATAATTCTTCCACTGAACTAATCCTTTTATTTTTTCCCCAAATCTTTACATTTGCCTACTAAATATTCATGGAATATCCACAGATATTTTGGAATTGGGGCACTTTACCTTTTAGCATACTGGGGGAAAATGAGCAGTCCGTTTTCCAATCAGGCAAAGATTTCACGAATGTTCCAAGTGTTCTTAGTTTGCATCTTGAATACTTAAACAAAAATCTTCACTGAAGGCAGTTTTAGTCATTATCACAGGTATAACATAATTCCACATCTAAAATGCTCACTGTTTTCAAAATTTCCTCTTTGAGATATCTTCATTTCATATGCAATTGTGATAAAAATACAATGTTTATTTAAAACATTTTTCTCTTTTTAACTCTTTTTTTTTTCTGTTTGCAATTTCTTTTTTTTTTTTAATGTATTTGGATTTTTTTTATTTTTATTTTTTTTATTTTATTTTTAAACTTTACATAATTGTATTAGTTTTGCCAAATATCAAAATGAATCCGCCACAGGTATACATGTGTTCCCCATCCTGAACCCTCCTCCCTCCTCCCTCCCCATACCATCCCTCTGGGTCGTCCCAGTGCACTAGCCCCAAGCATCCAGTATCATGCATCGAACCTGGACTGGCAACTAGTTTCTTACATGATATTTTACATGTTTCAATGTCATTCTCCCAAATGATTGCGATCCCATAGATGGCAGCCCACCAGGCTCCCCCGTCCCTGGGATTCTCCAGGCAAGAACACTGGAGTGGGTTGCCATTTCCTTTTCCAATGCACAAAAGTGAAAAGTGACAGTGAAGTCACTTAGTTGTGTCTGACTCTTAGCCATCCCATGGACTGAAGCCCACCAGGCTCCTCCGTCCATAGGATTTTCCAGGCAAGAGTACTGGAGTGGGGTGCTGTTGCCTTCTCCAAAAAATGATTGAGGATGCTTTAAAGATATAAACAACATAGGCAAAACACTCTCCGACATACATCACAGCAGGATCCTCTATGACCCACCTCCCAGAATATTGGAAATAAAAGCAAAAATAAACAAATGGGACCTAATTAACCTTAAAAGCTTCTGCACATCAAAGGAAACTATTAGCAAGGTGAAAAGACAGCCTTCAGAATGGGAGAAAATAATAGCAAATGAAGCAACTGACAAACAACTAATCTCAAAAATATACAAGCAACTCCTACAGCTCAACTCCAGAAAAATAAATGACCCAATCAAAAAATGGGCCAAAGAACTAAATAGACATTTCTCCAAAGAAGACATACAGATGGCTAACAAACACATGAAAAGATGCTCAACATCACTCATTATCAGAGAAATGCAAATCAAAACCACTATGAGGTATCATTTCACACCAGTCAGAATGGCTGCGATCCAAAAGTCTACAAATAATAAATGCTGGAGAGGGTGTGGAGAAAAGGGAACCCTCTTACACTGTTGGTGGGAATGCAAACTAGTACAGCCACTATGGAGAACAGTGTGGAGATTCCTTAAAAAACTGGAAATAGAACTGCCTTATGATCCAGCAATCCCACTGCTAGGCATACACACTGAGGAAACCAGAAGGGAAAGAGACACGTGTACCCCAATGTTCATCGCAGCACTGTTTATAATAGCCAGGACATGGAAGCAACCTAGATGCCCATCAGCAGATGAATGGATAAGAAAGCTGTGGTACATATACACAATGGAGTATTACTCAGCCATTAAAAAGAATACATTTGAATCAGTTCTAATGAGGTGGATGAAACTGGAGCCTATTATACAGAGTGAAGTAAGCCAGAAGGAAAAACATAAATACAGTATACTAACACATATATATGGAATTTAGAAAGATGGTAACAATAACTCTGTATACGAGACAGCAAAAGAGACACTGATGTATAGAACAGTCTTATGGACTTCGTGGGAGAGGGAGAGGGTGGGAAGATTTGGGAGAATGGCATTGAAACATGTAAAATATCATGTAGGAAACGAGTTGCCAGTCCAGGTTCGATGCACAATGCTGGATGCTTGGGGCTGGTGCACTGGACGGCCCAGAGGGATGGTATGGGGAGGGAGGAGGGAGGAGGGTTCGGGATGGGGAACACATGTATACCTGTGGCGGATTCATTTTGATATTTGGCAAAACTAATACAATTATGTAAAGTTTAAAAATAAAATAAAATTAGAAAAAAAATAACAATAAAAATCCCATGGGATTGACTAAAAAAAAAAAAAAAAAGATATAAACAAGTATTTTGCTCCCTCTGAAGCCTTTTCTTTCCAAAATTATGAAATACGAAACTCATGAAATAGAAAACTTGGCTGGGTTTTCAAACATGCATAAATCATTCATCAGATTGTTGTTTACTGTTTGAGATTCTATCAATGAATTCCTTTTTCAAAGCAGAGACTGTGACATTCTTTGTGTCCTTGTCCAAAACACTTACAGAGGGGAGGTCAATTAAATATCAGGTATTCATTTATAAATCTTGTAACACATCATAATATTACTGGGTAAGGAAACTCAAATACATATCTGTCAAAATACATAATATGAACTGAAAGTTGCAACATTGTAATTAAGACATTATGAATCACATAATTTGATTTGATCATAGAAATAATTATTGGCAGAAGCAATATTTGTTGCCTTTCCAGGTTTACACATCTCTGATCAGTTATTTTAATAGAAATTACATTTTTACTTCTGACTTGTTCTCCCCTCTTAGGATTGGGAAATAGGAATATGCTATCTCAACTAGTTCAGTAATAAAGAATCTGCCTGCCAATGCAGGAGACATGGTGGGTTCCATCCTTGGTTCAGGATGGAAATGACAACCCACTTCAGTATTCTTGCCTGGAGAATCCCACGGATAGAAGAGCCTGATGGGTTCAATACAGGAAACCACAGAGAGTAAGATATGACTGAGCACAATGCTATCCTTGAGGGCTTGTATTTGGTAGCATTCCATATAATTGATACTTTTCTAACTTTTGTTTTGATGTCTCTCTGAAAATCTCAGATTTTCTTTTATGAATTATGTTAGTGATTTTACTAAATGCTCAGGAACTAATATAGTAATTAGCTTTTTTATTTTAAAGTGGAACAAAGTCAAGCCCCAATTCCTCAATTTCACATATCAAAGAGGCATTTATGCCAGTCCAGGTTCAATGCACAATACTGGATGCTTGGGGCTAGTGCACTGGGACGACCCAGAGGGATGGTATGGGGAGGGAGGAGGGAGGAGGGTTCAGGATGGGGAGCACATGTATACCTGTGATGGATTCATTTTGATATTTGGCAAAACTAATACAATTATGTAAAGTTTAAAAAAATAAATAAAACTCAAAAAAAATAATTTCAGGTAATAAAAATTGAAGATATTTTTAACATAATCTGACTTTACTGTAGCTTTCCAGGGAAATGAAAGGAGGCAATTTTCTTTTTTTTTTTTTTTTTGGTGAATGGTTATGTGCTGTGTCCTTTGTTCATTATCCTATTTATATTATTATCTCATTAATTCTGATAGTACTATTATACTCTATGCAGTTTTTTCTGTGTAAGACTGAGCTTCATAAGGGTTAAAATAATCTATGTTCCAAAGATAACAAGTGGCAGAACTGGGCAGAACAATGAAATAAATAATAAAAGGAGGTCAGAAAGGAAAAAAAAATGTTCTTAGGAGGCGAGCGGGATCTAAACTAGAGTTGAGATGTTTTTGAGTAGGTTTATTTATCAAATAAGGGAGAAAAAAAAAAGAAGAAATGGATAAATAGGAATGTAGCTTGCATGGAATCCTGATGAAGAACCCATCATTTTAAATAATGGCAATTTATAGGCATCCTTAAGTTCTAGGAATTAGGTTAATAACTTAATTTCTGCTGAGAGGTCCTAGGATAGGAGATGTTAGCTTCTGTAGATGATACGTGGCAGCTTGGGACATGTCCTCAGAGTGTGCAGCCAAGATGGGATAAAAACCCTGCTAAATCCCACCTGCCCCATCCAGGACTCAGTTTTTACAGTCATTCATGAAAGGAACCTCTGTTAGCTGTGTAGGCATTTCCAGGTGGTCCCTCCTTCTAGTTATTTCATATTATCCTGCTCAGATCCATTAGCACCACCTGACATAAACCTGAGTTTTATTTCTGGCTGTCTTTACAAACATACAATGAAGAGAATTCACGGACAACAAACAGATGTGATGTATTCTGTTTCTGACGCAAGACAAAAGTGATACCAAGCAGTGGCTGATGACTGTTTTACTATCTGTAAAATGGAAATGGCTAATCAGGAAATGTACCAGGGACTGTCTTCTTAGGCATGTGACAGGGAACTGGGGAGAACATGTACTAGCCTGTCAAAACCATTGCCCACTGAGGGCATTTTCACTGGTCATCGTGTTAGTGGTGGTTCCCACTAATGGGTTAAAAAAGAATAATCTGGAGCATTTGCAGACATTAATCCTCATCTTCCTTCCACTCCCTATCCCCCCTTCCCAACCATGAGAATCCCTGAAATCAAACACTGAAAAAACAGAATGGAGAACGAGAAAACAGCAAGACAGAGATGCAGAGACAAAAAAAAGAAACTCAGAGAAATTCAGGGTGTCATAAACTGTTTCTCCAATGAGGAATGAGGATCAAGTCTTTTATATATTGGGCCAAGAACAAACTAGATGCAAAGGATAAAGAGATAATTGGCTCTTTTTCCTTCTAGATATTCCCCACACTAGAGCATTTAGTACTTAATTCATGTCACCAGTGATAATTAATTAAAAAAAAAATCATCTAGTAGATCACATTAATGTTGATAATTTATAATGACAATTGGTTTATAATAAGGGAGACAACCTTGGAACACATAATAGTAACATAGTAAAGAGCCATGAAGAGAATGAATTGATACATAGACAGATAATAATGATGCTGCAATGTGTTGGGAGGACTCTGAGGAGCTCTGGTTCTTTATGTCTCAGAGTGTGCAGAGAGGAGCATATCCTAGGAGTCATTAACTTACTGAACTCATTGGACAAGATGTGGGTCTCACACTATCATTGTTTTATTGTTTGGTGGCATGTCTCAGGCTTCTGTTGCATGGTTTTGTTGCTTGGCTTTGTGGTTAAGCAAACCTGCTTTCTTGAGTGATCCTTAACTTACAGTGGTCTCCCATACTTTTTTTTCTTTATAATGACTACAATCTCTTGAGGGATTAACTATTTAACCACCTACTTCATCTCTTTACTCTGTCCCTATCAGTATCATAAACTTGAGTTCAACACAAATGTCTAACTCTTCAAAGTATATGGTTATAAAAAATCATTCTGGAAAAGTATACATTTTTCAAGTGATGACACTCTTACCTGAGATTGTTTTAAATTCATAATGGGGATTAAATCTCTGTGGTTTTTTTTTTTTTTTGTCTAAGTTTGCAAAAACATTAGCCCTATATTTTATTGTCCATGCAAGTTTCTAACTAATGCTTGAGAGGGAGTTATAAAGGCAGTGATTGCCGAAGTCTTTGTATCCTGAATACTTAGTCTTTCTTTCTGACCCAGAAAGTTTCTTTTAATAGTGAGCTGATTTAAAATGGAAAAACATGAGAAGTTGTCTCTTCTCTAAAGGCCATCAGGTGATATTCTTAGAGGTAAATTACCTGCAAAATAAAGCTTGCAGATGAAGACAACTTTGTAAACGAAATTGCACTGGGCATATGATGGATAGAGGTTCTGTAAACTCCACCACCTCCTTTTAGCTTCTGTGGGCATTTGCGTGGGGGTGAATTACATTTGATAACAAATGGGATTGGGGTCTAGCAAGGATCAGAGGACCTGAATTTAATCTTAACTCTGCTTACTAAAAACCTAAACAATTAATCTGGAGACTCATTTGCTCATCTTAAAAGGAAACAAAACAAAAAACAGAAGGTTGCCCTAGAAGATTTCTAATATATTTTTAGCTTGAAATTTTAATAACTGTTGAAATGCATCTTTTATTAATGTTCCAAAATTCTTTTACCCAATACAAAGAAAAAAAAGCCAGAGGACAGAACATTATAGCACTAGTAAACTTGACTAGGAAAAATACATTTTTATTTTTTATGTTTAATATTGGAGCAAGCTCTTTTCATCATATAATTATGATAATAACCAGTTTGGAGGCATGTCTGAAAACTTACCAGATAATGAATCTGGTTCTTATTAACAACTTCTACACCTCAGGCTAATCCATTAGCAACAGATGTATACACTTTTCATTTTCTTTGGTTCTCAGTATCAAGGTGTTCTCATTTCTGATCCTCTTTTGAGCCTTATAATTCCTCTTTGAATGTAGCTAGAGCCATATCTTTGCGTTGAGTTGGTTAGAGTGGAGACCTGCTGTGCTTCAGAGAAGTCAGCTTGACAGATCTTCTTTATTAAATAAATCACAAAGAAACTTTATCTTTTACAACAAAAGTAAAGGATATTGTGTGAATTTTGAGAGAAATTTTACATTTTGTAGTTTTGGTGCCTTTTTTAGTTTGAGATATCTTACCGTCAAAATACTTTTATAGAAATACATAGTACATACTAATCCTGTATGCTACCAAATGCTTTTAAAGTATATTCAAGAGTTTAAAATAGAATGTAGATTTTAATTTTTCAGATGTTTTCCTTTTAATTATAAGTCTAGAAGTTAATTTGAATATTTTTCAAAGCCATTTTGTAAATTTCCATAGCATGCCATATTTGTGTACCAGTTACTATATTTTTTGCATGTTCAGTTTGATTATCTCCTTTTCAAGAAGGAAGAAGTCCCTCTGAAAGCAATGTTTAATACGTGAGTGCTAGAGAATGAATTGTTAGCCCAGAGATGCTAATATTTAGAGCATGACTATTTAATGTAGATGAGATTTTAATTCATTTGGAGTGGGAAAGCTTCCTTCTTTCCTCCCTTTCTTTCTTGTTCCTTTCTTCTTTCACTCGCTTCCTCCTTGTCGTCTGTCTTTAATTAAAATAAACCCTCATTGAGTACCTGCCATCTGACATATTTGCCCTCCCAAATAATATATATTATAGTAGATCAAGTTTTACTCCCTACAACCTTTATCAAAATTATCAGTGCACATAAAAGTAGACCTAAGGGTATATGTATAATTTAACATTAACACTCTCACTTTTTTCAGTACATTTGCCACAGTTCTTAAAATATGTGTAGGAAAAAGTTAAAGAGTAGTGAAATATAAATAAGAATCCTTGGTCTTAGTTTTCACATGTGTAAAATGAAAGGGTTAACTAAAGTAGGTTTACTGCCCTTCCCTTGTAGCACCGCTAACCTGTAGTATTTGCAGTTGTAACTGATTTGATAGCACTTTTGGGGGCCTGGCAATCACGCCTCTACCAATGATCACCTGCTTTCCATTTTATCAAAAACTCGCACGTTTCCATGACATTCAGTCTGGGATTAGGGAGTGAGTCTGGAAAACCAGTATGGCAAGTATAGTATCAGAGGGCTCAACTTGAGTGTTGCTATGCTCCTGTGTCAATAAGCTAGGAGGTGTGTCACAAGTCATTAATTAAACTATTAAAGCTTGAGAAAATTTCACTTTTTCAAATATTTCAGTGCATTCAACATAGTCTCTGTATTACTGGCATTCTGACACTCTTCATGAAAAGAGAAAAGGATGGAATTGCAGATAAGGCCCTGAGAATTGACCTGAGTATAACTTTGTCAAAGGATTGGTGTGAGCACTAAATGGTAGTTGTGAGCTGCTACCTATAAGGTACTTAGCACGGTATATGGCATGTAGGAAATACTTAGTATATGTTAGTTAATAGTATTTCTAGACCACGAACAAACAACATCCACAAAGACAACAAGCATACATTATTATTAGCTTTACTACCAATTACTTACATTATAGCAGAAGCAAAAATAAGTTTGAAAACCTCTGGCCTAACCTACAGTCTAATGTACAATGATCTTAGGCTTGGTTTGTCAGAAGTGGGTCCTCTTCTTTTCTATCTTCAAGGCAGACTTGTCCACTCCATCCCAGCACTCCTTTCTCACTAGGCTGGTAAATGCATTGAAATCTTTCTTAATATAGCATTCCAGGCAGCCACAAAAAGTCATTCAGGGTTTTCAGGAGAGATGAAATCTACCTACCAGCCTTGCTTTAGATTGAATAGCTATTGAATTGGCCATCTAATCCATATGTAAAGAAAGGAATCTTATTTTCTGTCTCAGGGTACTTACTAAAATAACTTCCATCTCTTCTGAATACAAGCATTAGAATGTCAAGAACTCATTAGAACTCATCATCATCATCAATACTCACGGTCAGTCTTGTCCAGCTCTTTGGACAAGAGCTACTCTTATGGACTGTAGCCTGCCACACTTCTCTGTCCATGGAATTTTCCAGGCAAGAATACTGGAGTGAGTTGCCACTTCCTCCTCCAGGGGGAATCTTCCTGACCCAGGGATTGAACCCACATCTCCTGTGTCTCCTGCATTGAAAGCAGATTCTTTATTACTTGGGCCATTGGGGAAGCCAGTAGTGGCTTATTCTCTCTAAAACATATGGTAAGCAAGTATTTCGTAACCCCACAAAAGTCACCTATCATTTTCCAATCCATTCACCAATGTCAGTACATTAACAAAACAAAATGAAAACATTACTTAAAATTTATTTAACTGTATACAGGTACAAAAAAGAGACTAAATGGAACACAAAATCCATTCTTCTTTGATTCATTCATATGAAAGGTAATCATATAGTCAATGTGGAAACGTGAGTTTAGGGACTTCCCCGATGGTCCAGTGGTTAAGACTTCACCTTGTAATGCAGGGGGTACAGGTTTGATCCCTAGTTGGGGAGCTAAGACCCCACATATCTCACAGCCAAAAAAAAAAAAAAAGCTAAAGCAGAGGTAGTAAAAAATTCAATAAAGACTTTAAAAATGGTCCACATCAAATAAAAATCTTTAAAAGAAGAAAAAAGAAGAGACTCAGCTGACAAACACTGCAATCCTATATACTTTCCTTTTTTTAAAAAACAACAACCTCTTTATGATTTTGCTCTCTTCCATTGACCCTAATCTGCCTAATATGTCCATGCTCACTACAACCAACTCCACCTCCTTTTTCACTCAGACCTGGACACTATTTGTCCGAGGGACATTAATGAACCTGAAAGAAAGGGGGCATTGCAGAACCTGAAAACTTTCCCCTACTCCAATAAATGGTACAAACTGAACTATTAAGCCAAACACAACAAGGGAATAACCCCTTTCTCAGGTTGATGGAGCACGTCAGGAAATGGGAAGCTCCTTTTCTTTCAGACATCCAACATATGAAGATTTCACTAGAAATAAGTCTCTCTCTGGCAAGCATAGACACATTGTCTATTTTGCCTAGTTCATTTTGTACCTAGAAAGTGATAGCATAAAGCACCTAACAGTAAACAAATTAGATGGTATTTATAGTTACCTAGTAGGTGTAGGCAAAGTCTCAAAGTTCCTTTTGAAGAACTAAAGCATACTTAGGTTGAGATTCATGGTTTAATTTTCTCACTGAATTTCAGTGTTTAGCATTTGCTCATAAATGCAAATAACCCTGCTGAATTAGAAAATTGGTACCTTCTTTTCCTGTGTGGTTTATGTAAAAAGACTTTGGGGAACATAATGAAAAGCTGCTGCTAAATAAATGGTTAGGTAGAGAAATACAAATAAGGGCTATGAAAGAAGTGTAAAACAAAAGGGGAAAATGAAAACAAGCCTCACAAAATGGTTTCAGAGATTGAAATAATTGAAAAAGAAACATTAGAAAGACAAATGTAGCTAGTGAATTATATGACTTTTATACAGTGTATTCATTTCCCAAAAGGGCCAATAATGTTAAGTGTAGGCATCACAGTGTGTTTGGTCATACTAGAATAATTAATACGATGTTAAGGTTGACTTTAGTAATGTATGCATGCATGCTCAGTTGCTTCAGTCGTGCCCAACTCATTGTGACCTATGGACTGTAGCCCGCCAGGCTCCTCTGTCCCTGGGATTCTCCAGGCAAGAATACTGGGGAGGTATTCTCTGTACTACTGGCATTCTGACACTGATTTTTAACTAAAAAGACAGTGCCATCAGTTTCCTGATGGAAGTAGTTATATATAGGCTAGGCACTGGCATTCAGAAAGGAGTTGGAGACTGGGACACAGTTTCTTAATGGTAAATCAGAGCAAGGCATCTTTCTTCTATTTGTCAGATCATCATTACTAAGTCAGGCTTCCCAGGTGGCTCAGTGGTAAAGAACCCACCTGCCGATGCAGGAGACATAGGTTTGATCCCTGGGTCAGGAAGCTCCCCTGGCGGAGGGCATGACAACTGTCTTTTTAGTTAAAAATCAATATTATTTTGGAGGATTCTGGGAAGATAGTGGAATAGGACGCATCAGAAATTTGTCTCCCCACCTAGATTGTGCTGGCAGAATCTGTCTGATGTAACTGTTTTGAAACTCTGAAGCTTGTAATTCCAGGGGAAGGCATGGCCAGTATAAATGATCATGAATATAATTTTGATCAGTTTTAGCTCCTAGCAGAGTAGCAGCTACCCATCACCCACCTACAGCCACATGGCAGGAAGTTGTGCATATGTTGCAGAAGCAACTTGTATAGAATTTATGGAAGCCAGGATGGGCAAAAAAAGGACGCTGTTCTCCAAATCTGGGGCATCTGTTCTCTGATCACTGATTGCTTCTTCTGATCACAGAAGTTCAAAGAAGCAGGCATCCATTGTTGTTTCATCTCCCACCATTGCTGCAAATCTCTCAGCCGAAGTGACTTCCAGGGTATTTAAAGGGCCTGTATCCTTTTGTTCCCACCCCTTCCCCCTTACTTTCTCTTTTTCCTTTTTGGAAGCCAGACATTAAAAGCTAGAATATTGAAAAGCAACTGCATTTAGGAAGAAAATTAGAAAGTGATGACACATGCCAAGGGAACATCACAGGCTCCGAAAAGATATGAGAAGACCTTCAGTTTACAACTCAGGGTGATTCTTGGCACAGAAACAGCCTGCAACAATAAAACAAACAGACAATAAACAAAAACAGCAAGTCCTGGGGAAAGAGGAGGATTTGATTCCCAGAGTTACTACATGATCAGATTCAAATGTCCAGTTTGCAACAACAACAACAACAAAAACAAAAATCCACAAGACATTTAAATAAACAGGAAAGTATGGACCATTTAAAGGAAAAAATAAATCAAGAGAATCTATCACTGAAAAAGAACAAATGACAGATCTACTAGAAAAAAATCAGTTTCAAACTGTCTTAAAGATGTGCAAAGAACTAGGGGAAGATGTGGAGAAAGTAAATAAAATGATATAGGAACAAAATGGAAATATCAATAAAGAGAGAGTTCAATTCAGTCACTCAGTCATGTCCGATGCTTTGTGACCCCATGGATGAGCACGCCAGGCTTCCCTGTCCTTCACTGTCTTCCAGAGCTTGCTCAAACTCATGTCCATTGAGTTGGTGATGCCATCCAACCATCTCATCCTCTGTTATCCCCTTCTCCTCCTGCCTTCAATCTTTCCCAGCATCAGGGTCTTTTCCAATGAGTCAGTTCTTCGCATCAGGTGACCAAAGTATTGGAGTTTCACCTTCAGTATCAGTCCTTCCAATGAATATTCAGGACTGATTTCCTTTAGGGTGGACTGGTTGGATCTCCTTGCAGTCCAAGGGAATCTCAAGAGTTTTCTCCAACACCACAGTTCAAAAGCATCAATTCTTCAGTGTTCAGCTTTCTTTATGCCCAAATCTCACATCCATACATGACTACTGGAAAAACCATAGCTTTAACTAGATGGACCTTAGTCAGCAAAGTAATGTCTCTGCTTTTTAATATGCTGTCTAGGTTGGTCATAACTTTTCTTCCAAGGATCAAGCATTTTTTAATTTCATAGCTGCAGTCACCATCTGCAATGATTATGGAGTCCCCCCCCAAAAAAAGTCTGTTACTGTTTCCATTGTTTCCCCATCTATTTGCCATGAAGTTATGGGACCAGATGCCATGATCTTAGTTTTCTGAATGTTGAGCTTTAAGCCATCTTTTTCCCTCTCCCCTTTCATGTTCATCAAGAGACTCTAGTTCTTCTTCACTTTCTGCCATAAGGGTGGTGTCATCTGCATATCTGACATTATTGATATTTCTCCTGGCAATTTTGATTCCAGCTTGTGCTTCATCCAGCCTGCCATTTCGCATGATGTACTCTGCATACATAAGTTAAATCAGGAGGATGACATGATACAGTCTTGACATATTCCTTTCCCTATTTGGAACCAGTCTGTTGTTCCATGTCTAGTTCTAGTTGTTGCTTCTTGACCTACATACAGATTTCTCATGAGGCAGGTCAGGTGGTCTGGTATTCCCATCTCTTTCAGAATTTTCCAGTTTGTTGTGATCCACACAGTCAAAGGTTTTGGCATAGTTAATAAAGCAGAAGTAGATGTTTTTCTGGAACTCTCTTTTTGATGATCCAACAGATGTTGGCAGTTTGATCTCTGGTTCTTCTGCCTTTTCTAAATCCAATTTTAACATCTGGAATTTCATGGTTCATGTACTGTTGAAGCCTCGCTTGGAGAATTTTAAGCATTACTTTGCTAGCATGTGATAGAAAACCTGCAAAGAAGCCAACAAGAAGTTTTCGAACTAAAATAATAAAATGAATAAAAAATTCAGAGTCATTCAAAGGCAGATTTGAGCAGACAGAAGAAATAATCAGTGAGCTTAAATATAAGAATGGAAATTACTGAGCCTGAAGAACAAAGGAAAATCATTACAAAAATGTGAACAAAGCTTAAGGGATCTGTGCCGTATCAAATGGACCAATATAAGCATTGGGGGAATCCTGGAAGGAGAGGAGAGAAAGAGACAGAGAGAATATTTGAAGAAATAATGGCTGAAACCTTACCAACTTTCATGAAAGATGTGAATGTAAACACCAAAGAAACTCAATAATGAAGTAAGACAAACCCAAAGAGAACCATGCCAAGACACATTATAATCAAACTATCAAAAGTCAAAGATAAAAAGAATTTTGAAAACAGCAAGACTTAAGTAACTTGTCCCACACAAGAGATTCACAATAAGGTTTTCAACAGATTTCTTATCAGAAACAGTAGAGGCCAGAGGCATTGGGCCAAAATATTCAGTGCTAAAAGAAAAAAAACCTTTTCAGGAATTTTATATCCAACAAAACTAGCCTTCAGAACACGGGAAGGAAGTAAGGTGTTCCCTGAAAGAAGAAAGCTGAGGGACTTTGTTATCACTAGATCTGCCCTTCAAGAAATGGTCAAGGGAATCCTGCAAGATGCAGTGGTAGGGCAAGAGGCAGCCACTTGAAGTTGCCTAAGGATATAAAGATCTCAATAAAGGAGAAGGGTGCACACTGATATACATCTCATCACATCCTTTATCTTGACATTTTTCTTTTGCTAATTACACAATGACTGCTTCCTGATGCTCTTATTCTTCAAGTAATTGTTAGTATCAATGTATGTTGTATTCTCCTCTTTAATTTGTATCTGATTTCCTCTTTTCATCAGGTACCACATATTATTTCATAACAGTTCAATGAAAAAAAATCAAACAATAAAGAAAGATACCCAGAAATATTTCATTAACAGAACATTTCAGATTTAAATTCAGTGCTCAAAGTATCTTAATTTTCTGTTAATAGTACTGGATGATGACCTAACTCAGTTAGTTGGATTCCATTATTGGATGTTTATCAATTGTTTAAAAATGAATTATAAAATATATGTTTTTTTTTTTTTAAAGGAGGATGATTAATGCACTGGAAATGACTCACTGGTTTGAAATCACTGGTAGTTCAATGAAGGCATTGCTGAAATGTTTAACAAAATGACCAAATTTAATATATTTTATCACATTAAGTTTCTATAAATATGTATGCATACATAATTTTACTTAATTAATATAGTTGGAATCTTCTTCATTCTGCCATTGCCAGACATCTGTCTTCACCTAGCAACCCTCTCTATGTTCATTCTCCAACCCTCAGGAGTATGTTGTTGACTTTTTCAGTGCAACTTTTTTTTTTTTGACATTTTTCTGTCCCTCTTTTCTTTTTCATTTTCTCCCCAAATAAAAATGTCCCATGTTAACAACCTAGTACTTTTCCCTCTGTATTTTTCATATGCATATAATTATAGGAAATATACCTACACATGAATATTCATACTCACCAATACTTGCAAAATAGGAGGGTATGCTCTTTTAAAAGCATTATGTCATACATGCCAACTTTTATCCATCCTGCTTTTCTCACTCAGCAATACCTAGGATGATAGTTTCTCCAAAGGAACTAGTATACTTTATTTTTGGTTTCTTATTTACCACTGTAATAATAAACACCCACATATGCAAAAAATATCATTTTGCACATTAAAACTTACTTTTTTCTACCTAACCAGAATCACAATTGGTGGTTAAAATCTTTTGGTGTAGACAGAATGGGATATGACAAGCAGAAACTAAATAATTCCTGGGACTGTGCTTTCACTTTATATGAAGAAAACTGTGATGCATGTTTTTGAGTCCAGTTTTATCCTAAGGATTCTACTCATTATGTGCCTGCAGTCTTTTGTGCTTTGGTGTATGGAGCCAAAATTGTGCCAGCATTGAAAATCAAATATTAAGTAGAGAGTGGGCAGCCAGAATGATCAAGAGTCAAGGTCCTGAGACTTATAATAAAGTTGTAATAACAACTTTGGAGTGAGGGTTTTCCAGTTTTTCTTTATTTTCCATAGAAAATATTACTTTCCTAGTGATGTTCAGATAAAAGTTGGATGAGTTAAGAGAAGAGAAGGGAGATGGAACCTTTTCAGCGACTCAAGGAATTCTCTTCTGGTTTAACTGGACATGCTTGTGGTTAAGAGGAGGACAGTTAAAATCCTGCATTACTTTCTTCCTGTAATCTTACTTGTCTCTCAGTTTTAAGACCAGCTTTTCTAAAATAAAAAAGGTCACATTCAAGGGGATGAAATTGGGAATATTCTACTGAAATACAAATGGAATAGAATTTATACATAAAACAGTTCAACATAATATCCGTCATTTGCCTAGGTGTTCACAGTTCAGTTCAGTTCAGTTCAGTTGCTCAGTTGTGTCTGAGTCTTTTTGACCCCATGGACTGCAGCACACCAGGCTTTCCTGTCCATCACCAACTCTCAGAACTTACTTAAACTCATGTCTGTCAAGTCAATGAAGTCATCCAACCATCTCATCCTCTGTCTTCCCCTTCTCCTCCT
This sequence comes from Bos grunniens, assembly GCF_055505025.1. Lineage (NCBI taxonomy): Eukaryota > Metazoa > Chordata > Mammalia > Artiodactyla > Bovidae > Bos > Bos grunniens. The sequence goes on along the minus strand of NC_141170.1, from coordinate 17,254,964 downwards.
GCCTTCAATCTTTCCCAGCATCAGGGTCTTTTCAAATGAGTTGTTTTTTTGCATCGGGTGGCCAAACTATTGGAGTTTCAGCTTCAGCATCAGTCCTTCCAATGAATATTCAGGGCTGATTTCCTTTAGGATTGACTCGTTGGATCTCCTTGCAGTACACAGGAGTCTCAAGAGTCTTCTCCAACACCACAGTTCACAAGCATCAATTCTTCAGTGTTCAGCTTTCTTTATGGTCCATCTCTCACATCCATACATGACTACTGGAAAAACCATAACTTTGACTAGATGGACCTTTGTTGGCAAATTAATGTCTCTACTTTTTAATATGCTGTCTAGGTAGGTCATAACTTTTCTTCCAAGGAGCAAGAGTCTCTTAATTTCATGGCTGCAGTCATCATCTGCATTGATTTTGGAGCCCAAGAAATAAAGTCTCTCATTGTTTCCACTGTTTCCCCATCTATTTGCCAGGAAGTGATGGGACTGGATGCCATGATCTTTGTTTGTTGAAGGTTGAATTTTAAACCATCTTTTTCACTGTCCCCTTTCACTTTCATCAAGAGGCTCTTTAGTTCTTCTTCGCTTTCTGCCATAAGGGTGGTGTCATCTGCATATCTGAGGTTATTGATATTTCTCCTGGCAATCTTGATTCCATCTGGTGCTTTATCCAGACTGAAATTTCACATGATGTACAAGATGAATAAGCAGGGTGACAGTTTACAGCCTTGACGTACTCCTTTCGCAATTTGGAACCATACTCTTGTCATATCTGGTTCTAGCTGTTGCTTCTTGACCTACATACAGATTTATCAGGTGTTCTAAGAAACAAAAAAGATAAAAGTTGTATGGCTTTAATGGCTAGAATTTCTTTTACTATAATGAGGAGCAAGGAGTCCAACTTCAAGTTTACTATTAGTGTTTTTCAGTAGCATTCAAAATATCCATTGCTTATCTCCTCTCTAACTAGAGATAACATAATATTTTTAAGTCCAAGTATCATTTGAAATAAAATAAAATTTTAAAAATATATAAAGTGATCATTTGTCAAAGAAAAGATGTTCATGTTAAAGGAACAATGACTAGCAGACTTATACAAAGCACTCAGTCTGTCATTGAAAAATAGCTTTTTTTTTTAAAGCAAGGTTTTCACATTCATTGTAACCATTAATACTTAAATATACATCTTATGTAGATGCTACTTTCATGAATGGGGCTTCCTAAGTGGTTCAGTGCTAAAGAATCCACCCAACAGTGCAGGAGACACAGGAGATGTGGGTTTGATCCCTGGGTCAGGAAGATCCCCTGGAGAAGAGAATGGCAACCCACTCCAGTATTCTTGCCTGGAGAATGCCATGGACAGAGAAGCCTGGTGGGCTTCAGTCCATGTGGTCACAAGAGTTGGAGATGACTGAGTGACTGAGCATGCACTTTCATGAATAAATTACGTTTGAAATAATGTTTAGAAGATATTTTTCACCTGATCTTAATGTGGAAGGCATTATTGGTATAAACTGGTAACTTAAAAAATATAGAATTTTTTCCTTTTCTTCATTTAAAGGGAAGTGGACAAATTATTTTTTCAATTAAATACTCAACAACTTTCATTGTGCCTAAAACCTCACAACTCAATACTTACATTTTTGATATGTGAGTTCCTTGCTTTAAATATAGTTATTAATTAGGCTGTGTACTTGGTGAGGAAAGCTACAAAGTCTTATTTATGTGTTCCCATTGCCTAGCACATAGTTCAGTCAGTTCAGTTCAGTCCCTCAGTCGTGTCTGACTCTGTGACCGCATGGACTGCAGCACACCAAGCTTCCCTGTCCATCACCAGCTCAGGGAACTTGCTCAAACTCATGTCCATTGAGTCGGTGATGCCATCCAACCATCTCATCCTCTATCGTCTTCTTCTCCTCCTGCCTTCAATCTTTCCCAGCATTAGGGTCTTTTCCAATGAGTCAGGTCTTTGCATCAGGTGGCTTCAGCTTTTGAACTGTGGTGTTGAAGACTCTTGAGAGTTGCCAGTCAATCCTAAAGGAAATCAGTCCTGAATATTCATTGGAAGGACTGATGCTGATGCTGAAGCTGAAGCACATAGTTAGCACTTAAATAATGTAGTTGAGAGTAATATGAGATAAATAAAGGAGAAAATACTTCAGAAAACCAAGTTTCTGGAGAAAATCAAGTCCTTACTGAAGGAGAGAAAAGTGGTTCCTCGCAGGGTGGGTAGGAATTGTTTAAAGGGGTAAGGAGTAGAAAAACATATGACCTGTTCCCCAACTTTATGTATGCATTGGTTCTTTACCTCTAGTCATATGACTCCCACAAACATCTTGCAAGTAAGTTTGTATAAAATCTCTTTTCATGTTGATGTGTGGCAGAACCAATACAATATTGTAAAGTAATTAGCCTCCAATGAAAATAAATAAATTTAAATTAAAAAAAGAAAAACTTGCAAAAGTGTAAACTGTACAGTTCTTTTGGCCTGTGCCTGCGTCTTTCTCAGTGTAGGCACTGATATGTGGGAGGGCCTTAAATAGGTGTTTGCTTAATGTGGTATTATATATATATATATACACACACACACGGAAGTAGACTTTTTATTAAAACTGTAATTATAAATACCTTGATAATTTCCATCTGGAAAGACTGCCTTCTTAACAGATTAATAAATAGAGAGTCTTAATAAATAAAACTTGACTTTCAGAATATTCTCAATTGTTGTTCAGTGGCTGAGTCATGCCCAACTCTTTGCAACCCCGTGGACTGCAGCATCATTTCTCTGTCCTTCACTATCTCCTGGAGTTTGCTGAAATTCATGTCCACTGAGTCAGTGATGCTATCTATCAGTTGAGCCTATAGTAAATTGGTTATAACATGAAATTAAGCAAACAAATTTCCCCATTAAAATATCGGTGACTATATCTGAAGACGTGTGAATGCATAATTATGATGGATGACAGCATGTGACAACTGAGATGGCACGTGGGAGATTCTCGCGTGCACCTTTCATCCTTCACTTTAACTTGGAGGATGGCTTCAAGCTTATCCTGAGGGATAGATATGTTAAAGTTTAATATGTCACAAGAATCCTTGTTCTTTATGCAGCACATTATAAAGCAAAAAAGTAGAAACTCTATGACTTCTCAAAAGATCAATTTGATATCAATTCATCTTGTTAGTTTTGAAATTTATTTATTTTCTTTTTTAAATGAGGTAAAAATGTAGCTGTGTTCTGTCTGATTAATAACTGAATACAAAATCCAGAGCTACTGAGAGTCTGAATTCACTGGGCACTAACATGGAGCTATTCTCACATTCTACAGCTATATCCAATTCTAACTATTCATATTTAGGCATATCACAGTTATGGTAGCTGATTGTCATTCTTCCTAAAAGCCACCCTTCAGTTCATTTATAAGGAAACTGAGGCTGAGAAGGGTAAATGTCCTCAACAGAGGCTTGTGTTATCTGGACATACCTAGAGCTCCAGATTCTCCTGTCCTCTCTCATTTCGTGACTCTGCCTCAGTTACAGTGCCTTCTTTTCTGTGTCTATAACACACCCAGCTCTTTTCTACCCCAGGGCTTAGCACCTGCCATTCCCTTCCACCGCTGTAGACATCTCCAGAGAGGAAATCTGCTACACTATCTCCCAATTCTCTATTTCAGCACACTGGTATCTATTTTCTATATGCAACACATCATGATTTATAACTATATATTCTTTTTTGTGACATATTTATTGTTTGTATTCCCAAATAAAGCATTAGTTCCATAAAGCTGAAACCATGCCACCTTATCCTCAATTTTAGTCCCAGCATGTAACAGATTGTTGAGTATAAAGTAAGTGTTAAATATATATTAACTGAATGAACAAATAAACAATGTCAAATTAATTCATTTTGTTTAAAAAGGGTATTATCTTTGCAGACTACAATTTATACAACATCTGTAATTACTACAAGTATGGTGCTGATTTAAGGTCATAGTATAACATGCAAACTATAAATAGTAGAGTCATTTCCACTTGAATTTTACATGTAGGACTCATAGTAGGTATAATAAAAAACTAAAATTTAATGCATCCAATTGAATAGTAATTCACATGTATCTCTTGCTGCTACTGCTGCTAAGTCACTTCAGTCGTGTCTGACTCTGTGCGACCCCATAGATGGCAGCCCACCAGGCTCCCCCATCCCTGGGATTCTCCAGACAAGAACACTGGAGTGGGTTGCCATTTCCTCCTCCAATGCATGAAAGTGAAAAGTGAAAGTGAAGTCGCTCAGTTGTGTACGACTCCTAGCAACCCCATGGACTGCAGCCTACCGGGCTCCTCCATCCATGGGATTTTCCAGGCAAGAGTACTGGAGTGAGGCATGTATCTCTTAGGGGAAAGTATTTTCAGAAGAGCAAGAAAGAAACTAAGAAAACAGAACTTTCTGTACTTCAAGTGAGGAGAGAGGAAATGGGGCTTTCATGTATCAGAGAAAAAGATCTAGAAGGCACAGCACATTCGGATGTGTGTTTTGTCAGGTAGCACTAGTGGTAAAGAACCGGCCTGCCAATGCAGAAGACATAAGAGAGTTGGGTTCAATCCCCAGATTGGGAAGATGCCCCGGAGCATGGCAACCCACTCCACTATTATTACCTGGAGAACCCTATGAACAAAGGAACCTGGCGGGCTACAGTCCATGGGGTTGTAGAGTCAGACCTGACTGAGCATCCGAGCATATTATTAAACTTCTCTTACAGTGGCTTAGAGAGATTACATATCTTCCTTTGGAAGGCTGAAACTCCAAAGCAAATTTTAGATCAGATATGGTAAAGTATTTTCATAGTTCAGGAACTTCTGGGCTGAGCTATTCAGTTGAAGAATTTGCGCTGCTTCTCCTTCCTGATGTGGTTTCCATCAGTATGCTTTTCATGCAACGTGCATGCAATATTGGAGAAGGAAATGGCAACCCATTCTGGTATTCTTGCCTGGAGAATCCCAGGGACAGAGGAGTCTGGTGGGCTGCCATCTATAGGGTAGCATGCATGCATTGGACAAGAAAATGGAAACCCACTCCAGTATTCTTGCCTGGATCCCAGGGACAGAGGACTCTGATGGGCTACTGTCTCTGGGGTCGCACAGAGTCGGACATGACTGAAGCGACTTAGTAGCAGCAGCAGCAGCATATAATATTCTATAATTATTCAACTCTGTTAACAGCTCCCACATAAACTTTTTTTTAAAAAAATTCCTGGGGCAATATATTAAAATTCATGCATGCCTTGAAAAGCCTTTTTAGCTTTTCATTCTGGTCATCTCTTACTAAAGAATGTAAGAAATAAATGCTCAAATAAGACTTTTTTCCTAAGTGATGGATAAAATTTGAATATGCTCTTAGGGTGGTTTTTACAGCACAAACGATTATATTCATTTTTGTCCAAACACTTCAGTAATGTTTTGACATGTTATTATTTTATTCATTTTTTAAGAATGTTATGAATTTTTAACACTATATGAGCCCCCTTTGTTCCTTTCCTTTGTACCATTCACCATAGTCTTTATTTTTCAATTTATTTTTTTGTAGTCTATTTCTCAACTAAAATGTCACTGCTGTAGAAGTGAAATTGTATTCTGTTCTATTTAAAGCTGTATCCTTCGGGATTCATGTACAATAGTTCTTGGCATACAACAGGTGCTCAATAAATATTTGTTAGGTAAATGAATGGCTGAATGAACACTCAGAAATAAACTGTATTATTTCTATTGTATCAAAACCCATTTGAGAGATAACTTTTTGTCCAGTGTTACATGTATTGATAGCAACCACTTTATTTGAATCTTTCCTTTAACTCACTTTAAAATAGGGTTTTTCAACATCAACTCTATTGACATTAGAGGCCAACCAGTTCCTTGTGTGTATGTCTTGTGAATTACAGCATCGCTAGCCTCTGCCCACTAGATGCCAATAGCACGCCCTCCCCAAGCTGTAACAACTCAGAATGCCTGCAGACATTGCCAGATGTCCCCAGTTGAGAACCAATAAAAAGTTCTTTGTACAGTATACAAATACCAGTGGTGGAACTGCTTAGGTTCTGAAGTATTGAATGCCGAATTTTGGTATTTCTATGTGGAATGTTTTATTTTGAAATTTTATAGAATACTTTATGAAGAAAGTAAACAGAAATGGATATAATCTTCTCCTTTGGTCAGTGTAGAAAAACTACTTCAAGGAGTCACAGATTCTTTAAAACTGTTAATTCATAGAGATCAACAAACACACAGTTCTTGAGAGTTCTTTTTATATTTTGGAAAACCAACCATTATCAGCTGTGCCGTTCATAAATGTTTTCTCCCAGTCTATAGCTTGTCCTCTTGTTTTCTTGACATTCTTTCAGGGAGCAGAAGTTTTAAATTTTAATGAAGTCCAACTTATCAATCATTTATTTTCTTTTATGGATCATGTTTTGGTGGTGTTTCTATTTAAAAATGTATCATACCCAAAGCCATCTAGGTTTTCTCCAATGATCTTTTGTTTTGTAGTTTTTTGTTTTAATTATAAGTCTATTATCCATTTGGAATGAATTTTTGTGAAGGATATTAAGGTCTGTTCTAGATTCTCTCTCTCTCTCTCTTTTTCATATTGGTGTCTGGTTATTCCAAAACCATTTGTTGAAGAGACTCTCTTTTGTCAAAGATCAGTTGAGTATATTTCTGATATGTGGGTCTACTTCTGGGCTCTGTGCTCCACTCCACTGAACTCTTTGTCTGTTCTTTTGTCAGCCTCACACTGTCTCGATTCCTGTTGCTTTTTCCTAAGTCTTAAAGTTGGGTGGTGCCAGTTCTTGACTTTGTTCTTTTGTTTCAATAATGTATTGGCTATTCTGGTTCTTTTGCCTCTCACATGAACTTTAGAATCCATTCGTAGATACTTGAAAAATAACTTGCTGGGATTCTGAATGGGATAGTATTGAATGTATAAACCCAGTTGGGAAGCAGGGCTTTATTGAGTATGGCAAGACAGCCAGACTTTTTCTGTGTGATAGAGCATTTAGTGAGATGTCTACATTACTATCCCCAGAATTGTGTCTGTTTTTTAATTTATCAAACCTAAGCTATGGTATAGATAAAACTCTGCATTGAACATTGAAAAGGAAGCAGTATTGAAAAAAATATCATATCTCACATAATTTGCAAGGTAAAATGTAATATTTAAAGCAAATGACCACATAGTTTATAATGAGGCTCTGCTTTTTTGAAGAAACACAAAATGTTTGAGGGAAGATTTGGGTGTCAGTAGAAACTTCTTGAGAGCCACAAAGTTATTTTTAATCATCTTCCATGAAATGTTTTATTTTATACAAACAATTTGCTAATGTGATAAGGCAAGAAAGCATAATCCTATTTTAGAAGGAAGCAGTGGCTATGTCAGAGGTACTCAAAGAATCCATTTTATCACAAAAATTTAGTGATATTACTACCTTTCTCCCTTCTTGTCACTATGCCATCTTTTAAACTTGTATTTCACATGTTGGGGGCTTCCTTGGTGGTGCACTGGTAAAGAATCTGCCTGCCAATGCTGGAGACACAAGAGACGCAGGTTCAATCCCTGGGTCTGGAAGATCTCCTGAGGTAGAATATGGGAATCCACTCCAGTACTCTTGCCTGGAGAATCCCCTGGACAGAGGAGCCTGGCAGGGTGCTGTCCATGGAGTTGCAAAGCGATGGAAGCAGCTGAGCATGTGCACACACACATTTCACGTATTATATACATGAATATTAAACATAATTTACTAATAGGATTCCAAACTAAGAGATTATTAATGAAAGCAAATAAAGCAATGGTGCACAAACAAGTCCAAAATTATGTAATAGGCTGTCTTATAATAAATTCTTACTGGAGGTTTTAATTCAACTGATTTGGAGAATCAAAAAGTGGCCTCTCCTTTCCTGCAATAGCAAGTTCTGAATGTTTTCCTCTGGGTTTTCCATTCTGAATTCCTCAGTCCTTGGTAAAAGGGACTTTCATCTCACGTCCAAAATGATTACATTTCAGAGCAAAATCTCGCAGTGTATATTTTGTGATGACCCCAAGAAAATTATCTTTGATTAATCATCACTGCCTCCCTGCATCAGCTTCCCTGTTTTAAGGTCTCCTGTGTTAGGGATTATTTTATATTTCAAGTTCATAAAAACCTACTTTCAGTGACATTTATGAGCAAAGATGCTGCTTTCTTCAATGCACCAGCCCATTTATCTTGTTACACCTCATGGCACTGTGAGGAATAAACTGCTTAATCATTGTAGGCAAACTAATGTTTTTTACTTTCAGAAGAAACTAAAGTTAAAATTTTACTTAATTAACATGGCTCTTTGTTCTCTATTAATTTTGGGGTATAATAAAATGCACATTAAGTTGTCTTCAGTACGGTTATTCATTTGAATATTTAAGACCACGACGAGGTGGCCACCACTTTGGAAATGCATCTGTGCCAGGACAATTCTTCCTTTGGGCTCTTGTCTGCTGCTGACAATTGCAGCTCACGTGCTTCTCATTTATCATCCTTGGCACCTTCCACCATCCAATAACTTATTAACTTTGGCCTTATAATAATATTTTAAGGGACTTCCTTGGTGGTCCAGTGGTTAAGACTTTGCCTTCCAAAGCAGGTTTGGGTCGGGGGCGGTGGTGATGTGGGTTTGATCCCTGGTTGGGGAGTTAAGATCTCACATGCCTCATGGCCAAATGACTGAAACATAAAACAGAAGCAATTTTGTAACAAATTTAATAAAATTTTTTAAAATAGTTCACATCAACATTTTTAGTTAAAAATAATATTTTAGTTATAAAAATGTTCCTTATGTGTTTCAAAGGACCCTTATAAAGATAATTTGAATACTGAATATCTTTATTTTCAATACATAGATACTAGGGATTTTTCTGAATAAGAACAAAGAAATCAGTTAAAGCCTTTAAGATCATCAGAATATCATTAGTTTCCTCACTTCTCAGCTGATGGTCAAATTAAAATCAAAATAGTCACAGTATGAGTTACATATATTAGAAAACTTGGTATAAGAGAGAAGAAGACATATTCACTCATTCATTCTTTCATTTCATGTTTAAATTTTGATTTCCTCATGTATTTCTGGCACTGTGCTGGTTGTTGGTGAGACATTTATGGGACAACACTAATGACTCATTAATGCACCTGTACAAATTAGGTAGTTAGCTTACCGATGGATGATGGACTAGACACTCTGAATCAATTAAGCATCCATATAAGTTCTACTTTCAAAGTCAGAGCTTTCATTTGGACAACAACATCTCTCATTATTACTCAAGTTGCTGCCTGGCAATACTCTGACCAAAAAGGAGCCTCATTAGCCCCTCTCAGTATTTTTAGAATTGTTTAAAAGGTGGTACACATCTTTGCAAATCCTTGTAAGACAACTCAGTAAATATCATGTCTGCAGTCAGAATGCAGCCTGCAGAACAAGCTGTCGCCTTAGACTGTTGCCCAGATGATGTCAAAACTGGACTGGAACTTGAGACTTCCTGTTTTCCAGTAACAGGCTTAGATGACTCATTAGGCTTGAATAAAGATGCTTTGAACTGTGGTGACTACAGAGATGTTCTTCTCTGCATGTTGAAATGAGAAGCACTTCCTTGGCTGGTTGCTTATCTTGCCTGCTGTAAAAATCCCCAGCTGTCCAATGATGGGAAAAAAACTAAGCCTATATATTTTGAAAAGAAAAAAAAAAAGATATGTGAGACAAATCGAAAGAATTACCCATGGTTTATAAATATATGTCTCATTATTCAATAGGCTTGAAGTAATATGATTGGAATTAACCTTTATAACCAAAAATAAGGGACTTGAGAAAAATTTTATTCATACATTGGAGCACTAAGCAGCCATTAAGATATTTTTATAGATGAATAACTAATAAAAAGGAGAAAGTGTTCATATTTTTAGTTAAAAATATATGTTTCATCCTACTTTTAAAATTTTAAATTATTTTTAGATATACTACTATGGTCATTCATAATATACACCAAGAACCAAAGCTGAAAGTGCATGAAAGTGTTAAGTTTTACATGTGAGAGAATGTGGGTGATTTTTCTTTTATTCTGTTTTATGTCTAGATTTGCATATTTTCTGTAATGAATATATACTATTTTTGTCATAAAATAAAATTACAGAAAATGAGCAATCTAATTTGTCTATGAAAATTTTAATCATAAGATGTTTACAAAACTTTAGGGAAATATATTGCTAAGAGAGTTTAATCTAATATAGCCTACCCAGATGGAAGGTCCACAACACTCTTCAAAACATAAAATGTCTATAGTTTGAGGAAACTATACATGAGAAATCAAGATTTAAATGGGAAATGAAAAAATGAATGCATGTTCTAGACTGAGCAATTCCACAAAAAGGGATATATTCTAAAAAATAATCATAAAATTTTACAAATATTCATTTATATGATATTTTCATGGTCTTTGTTTATAATAGTAAGTGATTAGGATCAAATATGGGAATGGTTAAACAAATTCTATTGCATCCATAGAAAAAGTCATTTAAACTCATGTTTTAAGAATAGCCAATGAAATGGGAAATGCTTATGATTCATATTTAAATTTTTAAAAAGCAGGTAGAGAAATAGTATGTACATTAGAATCTCAGCTATTTACAATACACAGTATGCATACATGCATATGGTAGATATGAAAAGATATACAGAGGCATATTATAATGATTTTTATGAACAGTAAAAGTACAGGTTTATGTTTTCTTCCATGTGTTGTTCTGTGCATTTCTACATTTCTACAAAGAGCATGCATTAAGTTCAACACCAAAAAGATACATTTCACCCTGAAGATATTAGTGGGGAGAATAGGCTTGAGGGTGTGTGGAGTAACCAATGAGGACTGCAATGGATTCCTTGAAGAATTATAGTTTATGTTTATTAACCGACCTGCTTTGCTTATTCTCCTTGAAATCTCAGGAACTGTCTACTTCTCCCTTTCTCCCAGTAGAGTTCTTTCAAAGACTTTCAAGAATGTGGAAAATCATACCATTTATGTGGTGAAGTGAAAAGTGAAAGTGTTAGTCGCTCAGTTGTGTCTGACTCTTTGCAACCCCATGAACTGTAGCCTCCCAGGCTCCTGTGTCCATGAGATTCTCCAGGTAAGAATACTGGAGTGGGTTGCCATTTCCTTCTCCAGGGGATTTTCCCAACCCAAGGATCAAACCCAGGTCACCTGCATTGCAGGCATGTTCTTTACCGCCTGAGCCACCAGGGAAGCCCATTTATGTGGTGGGTAGTATATTAAGTTTTTTTCAGATTCAGATACAACAAAATTTATTGAGTACCTACTATGTATGCCAGACACCTTGGGAAATTACTTTTTCAGATATCAGGCCTCAAAGGGACTTTTAAGATTTTTACAGAAAGCACAATAGATATAGATTTGCAAGGTTGAAGGTTTAACTCTAGAGGTTACCACCAATTAGCTGTATAAATTGAGCAAGTTGAGACCTTATGCTCATTTGTTTATTCATTATTTACTCATTCAACAGATACTGACTACATCTGACCAGCACTTTTCCAAGTTACAGGGTAGACAAGTGAACAAGACAAAGTTTTTCATTCTACTAGATTGAAACTGACAATATATAAATACATAATATTCCAGACAGAGTTAAACGTATTGGTGAAAACTCGAATTAGCAAGGGGGGAGGAAAAGCTGGAGGGTAAGGTGGGAAATGATTGTTGTTTTATAAGGAATCACCCAAGAAAGACAGATAAGGCATTATTTGAAAATATCTTGAAGAATATGAGAGATACTAATAACAAATGCTTTACTTCCTTCAGTGGGCTGTTAGACCTATGCAAGCAGGCTTTGCAATGTAGAAGGATATCTTCAATATCATGAGGCTAGAGTTCTGTGAAGTCCTTTTGTAAGAGGGGGTGTGAGTTCACGTCCATCTACTTCGGAGCTGGATAGACCTTATAAATAAATGGAATGAGAAAAACAGAATCTCTCTCAGGGCTAGAATTGTCAGACGATTTCCATTCTGCTTCAGCAGAACTAACGAAATATAGATTACAGCATTCCCTATTAAGAGCTTTGCACTCTGCATTAAATCCATTTAAATTCATTTTATTTTAACCACAAAGATTCTTCAAAGAAGTTAAAATTGGCAAAAAAAAAAGCACCACACAATCTAAGTTCACTGGTATCAATCAAGTCATTCAGTATCACTAAGAAATTCACAGCTCAGTTGTCTCTTTACCCCTTCCCTAATATCTTTGATAATTTCAATCCATTTTAATCTCTCCTAGACTTTTCTCTGTGGATGTGTCTATTTCAACACGTAACATAGCCACTCTGGGATGAATTTTAAATCATAAGGAAGGAAAAGGAAAGTGTCTTTGATTGGCCACACGGTAACTCTGATACTTCCTCATTCAGTCCAGGTGTTGGAGCTGAGGCCACTCTGTGCCAGGTTTCTCAGGGCTGAGTCCCTGGGTTTCCTGCTTTTCCTCAGGTGTTGATGGGGCTCACGTGAGATGGAATACGTGCTTACAGGGGGCCTCGTGCTGGCTGCAGACCAGCTTAAAGCTCTGGGGGCTGCTGGTGATGCAGGTGGGTCTCTGTGACCGTCTGTGGGTCTGCAGTTACGCAAAGGAAGCTGTAAAATGTGTCAGTGGGAAACTAAGAATAAAATGAAAATTTTCAAACTCTACTTACAGATGCCTTCTTTACAGGATCCCTTTTTGTCTTTAACCGATTCTATTGCAGGAAGTGTCTTGTTCTATTATATGCTTAAAAAAGTGTGAATTGAACTTAAGAAAGAATGAAAAAAGGAAGGGAGAGACAAAACAGAGGAGGAAGGAAAGGAGACTGTTGAAATATGTAACACTTTAAGACATAAGGCATATTAATTCTCCAGCGGATATTCCCGACCCAGGAATAAACTGGGGTCTTCTGCATTGAAGGTGGATTCTTTACCAATTGAGCTATCAGGGAAGCCCTAACACACTTAAGACATATTAATATAAAAAATTTTAAAGGATGTTGATTACTTAATGATTCCCTGTTTTTGTCAGTAGAGGCCGCAAGAAATGAGTGCTATAGTTAGGACAAATAGTCATGTATAAAATGCTGACCACTCCTTTCTTTATGCCCTGCACTAATGTCATATATAATCTAGTCTCTAGGAGACCTTTTGTGTTCATAATTTACATATAAACATGTATGCAATGGTATTCATCTCTGTAAGCCATATGGTCAATGTAGCATCTGGTTGACAGTACTGAATAAATATTCTTTCCCATGAGTTTGTTAATATAATCAAATCTGAGGATTTTCTTTGGAGAGGCAGCACAGTTCTGAGATGAATTCTAGAGTCAGACTGCTTAGTTTGAACCAGGCTCTTCTACTTACTATCTATAGGACCTTTGTTACTTGAACTTTCTGTCACTCAGATTTTCCATCTGTAAACTGAGAATAATAATATTGCCTCTGGAAAAGCTTATGATCATGATAAAATAAATTGTGTGTATAAAATGCTTACAAAAGTGCTAAAGTAATAGTAAGTGCTAGAATAATCAGTTCAGTTCAGTTGCTCAGTCGTGTCTGACTTTGTGACCCCATGGACTGCAGCATGCCAGACTTCCCTGTCCATCACCAACTCCTGGAGCTTGCTCAAACTCATGTCCATCAAGTTGGTGATGCCATCCAATAGTCTCATTCTCTGACATCCCCTTCTCCTCCTGCCTTCAATCTTTCCCAGCATCACGGTCTTTTTCAATGAGTCAGTTCTTTGCATCAGGTAGCCAAAGTATTAGAGTTTCAGCTTCAGCATCAGTCCTTCCAATGAATATTCAGGACTGATTTCATTTAGGGTGGACTGGCTTGATCTCCTTGCACTCCAAGGGACTCTCAACTGTCTTCTCCAACACCACAGTTCAAAAGCATCAGTTCTTTGGTGTTCAGCTTTGTTTATAGTCCAACTCTCACATCCATACATGACCACTGGAAAAATCATAGGTTTGACTAGATGGACCTTTGTTGGCTAGAATAATGCTTGCTATTATTTAATTAGGAATTAAATCCATACTCTGAAATGAAACTCTATACAATCATCTATTTTGTTAAGTGAGTGGGTGGAGGTCCTTAGTCGTGTCCCACTCTCTGCAACCCCATGGACTATAGGCCGCCAGGCTCCTCTGTCCGTGGAATTCTCCAGGCAGGAATACTGGAGTGAGTTGACATTTCCTACTCCATTTGCTAAGTGTAAGCTGAATAATATTAATATTATATACTGGGTGCTTCTATCAACTGAATTTTCTTGTCATTGAGAAATTGATGAACATCATTAGCCAGGAGACATTATTTCCATTCTCATCTAGGACATTTTATGGTGTCCTAGTCCAGCAGTCCAGCTGATCCCATTCTATGTGCCCCACACTCTTCTGAGATACAAGTGCTAACTTTGTTGCAAGACTAACTTTTTGTCCCTGCTTCTGCGAATGCTCCAGGTTCACTGTCAGTCCAGTATTTACCCATTTCTAAGGCAAGTTTATTTTCCTTTAACATGTTCTGCAAACTGCTTGCCCTTACATTTTTAAACTAATCTGGGAACGCTTTCACTTATTTTCTCTCACGGGTGTTTCTTTTACCATGCCTTCTCTGTTGCTTTTATTACAACAGTGAAGAGGGCAACCCAATGCATTCCCTTTTTTAGGGGTGGGGGAATTTTGGTTGGATTGTGGATTGTAAAAGAGATTCTTTATACTTAGCATTATGGCAGTTTTAAATGTCATCAAACTGCACTGTATCTGCAGGAACTTATGTTTATCCACTTGGCAATGGATAGTTTTAGACTACCTGGTGATTGGGGCATAAGGCAATTTAATGATGATTGTTTATCCAAGTGAGCACCCTGGGAGTGTGGATCAAATCTGAATCAATTCTTCACCCCCCAGGTCTAGTAGAGGGTTTGCACTGGTAAATTGAATTGAAGGAGTGACATAGAATGCTATGCTCTCAGACATGTTTTCCTTAGAGACTCATGGGTTATGGAACCAAACTGATTCATTTTAATGGATTTGGCTCAGTATCATCAACAGAAATCGATCAGATGCAAAGGCTCTGATACAGGTGAAGGTGCAATGGAGTGTATCAGAAATAAGTCTGTCAAATTGGTTTCCGGTCCCTGAGGGTCTATGTCACGGAAGACGGCCCCTGACATGCCCGTTTCTTATGTTCAGTGATTATGGCTATCGTGGTGAAGAGTGTTGCCAGTTTCAAAGGTCTTGTGTGTTAGAAGCTCCCAAGGTTTCATTCACATTTATTAAGAATCTTCTACTGTCTCTTTCACTGTTTCTCTATGACTCCTTAAAGTCACATCTCAAATACGGTGGCTCTTATTATTTTCTCTTAGAAAGTTAGACTGCGTAATGGGTGAAAGCATGAACTGTGACATAAATTAGACCTGGAATTGTCTACGCTCTTGGGGTGGTGTTCTATGGGTATGAAAGAAATGGAGAAAGACTGCCTTTTGACATCAGCATATTCATCTAAAAACTGTGGTCAGAGTAGAACAGAGGATGCTCATTATTAAAGAAAACTGGAAATAGAAAAGAAGTGAATCCATGTAAACAGAGCACCTATTTGCATCATAAGCAATAAAGTTTTACTAGGATTTGTCTTGAAAATACAGTCATGCAAATAATTGTATTTCATCTAATATAAACAAGTTATAATTGCCAGTATGTGCTATGGTTATGGGGTAAACTTGGAAGAATGTTTGCATGAGGACTAATCTTACAGGTTATAAGTGAAAATTTTGTATTATCAAAGCCTTTGCTGTTCGGTATGACCTCATAAATGTAGGGACCTGGACAATAAATTTTCAGATAAAAAAGACTCGCCTAATGTTATTATGTGAGTAAACTAATAGGCGAGAAACACATTTGTCACTCTGTTAGAGAAGTGAAAATCTGTGTGTAATAATAAACAAGCATCTCCATTGGATACCAAGACAATTATCCACCTAAGGAAAAAGATGGCTTTCAAGTGTCTGTGGTTTTAGGGCTTTACAAATTGTGTTTAGCTCTTCCTGTTTGAAAAACTGTTGTTTCCGGAAACATTTGGATTCATTCATTAGAACTGCAAGAATCAGTAACTCGTTACCTGAGCTGGTCATTGGTGGTTCCACTTTCTCTTCCTCTTTCCATGACCTGATCCCATCCTTTCACAACGTTCTTCACTAACAAAAGCAGTGTAGGCACATGGGTCTCTCTCAGATGGTGCAGAGTACAGTTGGAAATTATGATTATTCTCTGAGTTGATTACAGAAGTTTGATGAAAATCTGTACTACCCACTTGAAACTTGATGGGGTATGCAGGGAAAATGTGAGCATAGCAACTGGCTTGTTTTCAAACTCTCACCTGACTTTATGCGGTAGGCATACCATTTCTTTCTTCATCCAGGTATTTAATTATAATCCCTTAACTTGACCTGTACTTTTCTCCAGGTTAGTAACAGTGGGTTTCTCCATAGTTAGTACCAGTGGGTTTGTTGTAATTGAGTCCATGCACTGGCAAGGAACCCTTAAAAAATAACTGATGCAAATAATTAAGGTTTCATTTCTTCTTTGGTGGCTAGCCAGGCATGTACATGTATAAATTGGGTTCTTTCTCATTAAATTCATATATATGCACACACATGCATGATGCAAGAGGTGATATGCCAATTTCTAGACCTTCTTCTCAGGTGTGAAGATTGTATTTTAAGACTAAAATGATCCAAGTAGCAAAATGTGTGCTTTAGTATTTAGATATCATCTTATTATTTTCTTTTTTTTTTTCATATTATTATTTTCATCTCTGAAGAACTGGCCTGAAGCTGTATACTCAAAGGAGTAATTTCTATTTCTTTCCATTTAGTATTACTTTTAGCTTTAATTAAAAAAAGGAAACTGATTTAAGAGTTAATTGTGTATGCACCACATACACTTAACAGAATTAACCTTTTGCCATAGTTTTTCAGGTAATATTTTTGTAAAGAAACAAAGTATTGTAAACTTAAGGAAAGCCCTATCTTTCCCCCTCACCTTTATATTAGACTTAACTACTCCTGAAGTTGGTATGTTTAGTGTTCATGCATGCTTTTGCACATTTTTATATACATGGATATTTATAAACAATATACGCTCAGCAAATGTTTTAAAAGTTTAATAAATCTCATAATAATCTTTAACTCCTTTTTGTAGTTTGCTTTTATCACTCAGCATTATATTTGAAAAATTTATCCATATCAATATTTAGTATCTAGTTCATTAATTTGAACTGCTCTATAATATTTCACTGCATGAAACCAGTCCTGTTATAAAAGATCTTAAATTTATTGAATGCCTCCAGGTGTCAGGCACTGTGATATACACACACACACACATATATACATATATATTAAGGTTTAATCTGGGGGCAAAAATCATAAGGTTAATATACATATATATGCTGTATGATTTTTACCCCCAGATTAAACTGTAATTTGATGACATTTTACTAACTGATAAAGTTAGAAATGAGAAACTTTCATTTTTCTGCCCAGCAAAACCTAGAATTTTTGAACTCACTATACATCCTCTCATCTCTGTTTGCAAACCAGTCAGCTATTCGCTGAACTTATTTCTTGTAGCACCTTGGCAGATACACCTACTAGAAGCCTGCTCATGCTTCTAATATCCCAGTTGAAAACCTGCTTTCCTAAGTTCACAAGTTTGTTAGGTACTTTTTTCCATCTCCAAGGTAACACAGGCAACAGTTGTACGAAGTATTTTGGTACACTACATGAATGATTCCCTGTTTCTCTGGCCTCCTCTAATAGTTTATTGTCGTTCCCCACTTGGTCTGAAAGTCAATGCTATGCATATTGGATTTTGGCACAGCAGTACCTTAATTCTAGGTATCAATTTCCTTATCATTTATCTTTTGCCATAATAATGCCTAAAAAACCTGTCAATACTCAGCGTCATAAAAAACCATCAATTTTTTTGGTTTCACATTAGATTTTCACAGCTGTAGACAAGTTGATCTAGGCTGAGCTTGGCTGAGTTGAATTATAAGCTGCAGATTGAATCCAGATCTGTTCCACATGGCTTTTCTCTTCCTTGGCCCATGGACTACTTGTAGCTTGACTTTTTCTTGGTAATCACAGAGGCTCAAGAGGTAAAACTCAGTAATACAAGCATACCTCAAGCCTCCGTTTGCATCATGTCCACTAACATCCTATTGGTTAAAGTCTAAGGTCAACAGGGCAGGGAAGAGTACTGAGAGTCTCATGGCAAAGAATGTGCAGAGAGAAGAGAAAAAAGAAAAATAATGCAATTTTTAATGTAAAAATTAGACACACACAGCTATAGAATCAGTTTAACTTCACCCCTTTTTAGTAAGAATCAGAGGAGATAAGCATCATTATACATTTGGGGCAAAAAGAAAATCAAGATAGAAAAGACAAACAGATCAAGTTTGCAGTTAGAATAAGAAGTGTGGATTTTCATTTTCTTATGTTTTTAAGCATGTCACTCTTTTTCAGTGGAAAAATATGTACTCAGATTATATTGATGAAACTTAGGTGAAGCAGTAGATAAAGAATTCTGTCCTATCTGTTCACAAAAAAGTCTTTAGGTAGGAAACAGAAAAAATCTTCAGCCCCTAAATGTCTTCTGTGATAGGAAAGGCAATTATTAGTGCTCTGTTGTAAACAGGAAAGCACAAGGCATGCTTATGGAAATGAAGCATCGAGTATTTACAGACAGCTAATCGGGAGAAATGTCAATAACCTCAGATACACAGATGACACCACACTTACGGCAGAAAGTGAAGAACTAAAGAGCTTCTTGATGAAAGTGAAAGAGGAGAGTGAAAAAGCTGGCTTAAAACTCAACAATATGGAAATTGCATATCTATATAGGAAAGTTGATGCATTCACAGGATATTATGATTCCATATATGTTGTTTAGATGTTAGAAATAGCTATTTTAGAGTTTAAAAGTTTATTTCACTAGATGAATTCTCAGAAAATATATTCCCTATTGTAGTAATATAAATTTAATTTCTCCATTCTTTTACTTTTCCTCCATAAATCTCTTCTGTTATCCTCTTTGTTAACTTTAACAAATTGTGTGCCTGAAATTTAGACTCTATAAACTTATTTTGATAAAGTGAAAAAAAAAAAAAAACTCAACATTCAGAAAACTAAGATAATGGCATCTGGTCCCATCACTTCATGGCAAATAGATGGGGAAACAATGGAAACAGTGAGAGACTTCATTTTGGGGGGCTCCAAAATCACTGCATATGGTGACTGCAGCCATGAAATTAAAAGAAGCTTGCTCCTTGGAAGAAAAGCTATGACCAACCTAGACAGCATATTAAAAAGCAGACATTACTTTACCAACAAAGCTCTGTCTAGTCAAAGCTATGGTTTTTCCAGTAGGTGTGTATGAATGTGAGAGTTGGACTCTATAGAAAGATGACTGCCAAATAATTGATGCTTTTGAACTACGGTGTTGGAAAAGACTCTTGAGAGTCCCTTGGACCACCTGGAGATCCAACCAGTCCATCCTAAAGGAAATCAGTCCTGAATATTTATTGGAAGGACTAATGCTGAAGCTGAAACCCCAGTACTTTGGCACCTGATGCAAAGAACTAACTCATTGGAAAATACCCTGATGCTGGGAAAGATTGAAGGCGGGAGGAGAAGGGGAAGACAAAGGATGAGATGGTTGGATGGCATCACCAACACAATGGACATGAGTTTGAATAGGCTGCGGGAGTTGGTGATGAACAGGGAAACCTGGCATGCTGCAATCCATTGGGTCGCAAAGAATCAGACACAACTGAGTGACTGAATTGAACTGAATCAGTGGGATCTGATTGGATTACCTAAGTACAGTTGACCTTTGAACGAGGCAGGGGTTAGCACTGCCAAGCCCCAGCCCCCCAAATTCGAAAACTTGCATATAATTTACAATAAGTCCTCCATGTCTGTGGTTCTGTAACCACAGATTCAATCAACCACAGATCGTGCAATAATATGTTGTTTACCATTTGAAAAAATCTCTAAGTGGACCCAAGCAATTCAAAGATGTTGTTCAGAAGTCAACTGTATACCAAGAGGTCAACTGCACTTATTCTGGTGAAGGGGGTATATCAGAATACCTGCAGATCTTTAAGGTTGATTTCTTTTTGTTGTTATTGTTGTTACTATTAAACTTTTATTTTTAAAAACTAATTTTTACTGGAGTATAGTTGTTTTACAAAACATTGTGTTAGTTTCTGCTGCACAGCAAAGTGAATTAGTTACATGTAATGATTTTGTATGCTGAAGAGCTGACGGTATGAATCCTATGTAAACTAGTAGACTATCGAATAGATACCTGTATACTTTCCTTTCCCTTGAAAAAAAATGAAATTCAAACTTAGCTGAGTTTGTTATTACCTGACATGTGAAGCAGCTGAGTATACTTTATTCAGTCAAATATATCTTGTACTGATTGTACTGATTAAATTGATGTCCCTATTTGTGAAAATTCAGCGGTGCTAGTGGTAAAGAACCTGCCTGCCAATGCAAGAGACCTAAGAGATGCAGGTTCCATCCTGGTCGGGACAATCCCCCGGAGGAGGGCGTGGAAACCCACTCCAGTGTTCTTGCCTGGGAAATCTATGGACACAGGAGCCTGGAGGGCTACAGTCCATAGGGTAGCAAACAGTTGGACACACCCAAAGCAAGTTAGCACAGCACAGCACACCATTAGACTTAAAATGGATGCATTTTCCTGCATGCAAACTTGATCTCAATGATGATGAAAATGAAGAGTGTATTGTTTAGGTGCACATAAAAAAAAGAACACAGTCTTATGGACTTAGAAAGCAAACTTATGGTTAACAAAGGGGAAGTGGGGAGGTATAAATTAGGAGTTTGTTATTGACATATATATACTACCATATGTAAAAATAATCAACAAGGACCTGCTCTGTAGCACAGGGAACTCTACTCAGTACTCTATAATAACCTATATGGGGAAAGAATCTAAAAAAGAATATATATATATATATATATATGTGCATGTTTATCTAAAGCACTTTGCTGTACACCTGAAACTAACACAGTGCTGTTAATCAATTATAATATAAAAACATGTTATGTCAAAAAAAGAACATTATGCTAAGTGAGAGAAGCTAGTTACAAAAAACATATATTGTATATTCCATTTACATGGAATACTCAGAACAGTCAAATCTATAAAGACTCAGTTTCTTTTGTGGATGATTTTGAGAATAACACTGTAATATGATAGAAAACATCCTTAGGATAAGTGACAAGTTAGTTTTCACAGGCCTTTATCTTTGATACTTCTAGGTGTAGGCATGTGACATCAAGTCAAATTACAATCCAAGAAAAACAATGCTGTGATGGGGAAGGAGGACCATCTATTAATAAGTGTCTATGTGACTCTTTGGGATTCCCAGGTGGCTCAGTGGTAAAGAATCCATAATGTTCTCCCACTTTCAGAAGACCCACCTAGGCAACAACTGGGCATTAGACTGGGCTTGACTACTGTGGGAATGGAGTTTGAAGTAGGGAGTTTCTCTGAGGCATGGTGAAAATGTTCTGAAGTTATACAGATAGCTGCATGACCGAATACTAAAAAACACTAAATAGTACACCTTAGATGAATTATATCTCATTAAAGATGTTGAAACTTTTAAAAAAGAGGACAAATAGCCTTATATAAGAAGATGGGGACTCACTGTTGGTCTAGTGGTTGAGAAATGCTATCCAATGCAGGAACATGGGTTCCATCCCTGGTCGGGGGGTTAAGATCCCACATGCCATGGAGCAATCAAGCCTGTGCACTGCATTGGAGAGCCGGTGTGCAACAATTAAGACCAAACACAGCCAACAAAAAACAAAAAGCAGGCAAACGACCATTGACAAGCTACTATAGAGGACTTTCCAGGATAAGTAGTGCTCCAAAGTCCAAACATCTTTATCATGTTCCCTAAACCTTGACTCGATGTTGACCAGAATTATGCTGATCTACCCTAGGAGGTTGCTTTGTACTGCTTCCAGCAGAGTTCTCATTTTCTTAGCATGATCCATTCTGGGCCAGCCAGGAGCCAGAGCACAGGTGGACTGATCCTGAGCCTAGGCACCAACCATAGAGCAAATTATACATATTGGAACCATTGCTCTCTACTATATAATGTCCAAGGGTGAAGTTTCCATGACTTTTAAGTACATAAATGTCACCGTAACTCCTTTTCATAACATCATATATTAGGAGATTAATCCTGTATAACCTTATCATTATTAAAATTTTCTCATAGATCCTGTAATTAAACTAAACCATCAAGGAGTCAGATGCCTATGTGCATGCTCAGTCACTCAGTCGTGTCTGCCTCTTCTGCAACCACATGGACTGTAGCCCATCAGGCCCCTCTGTCCATGGGATTTCCCAGGCAAGAATACTGGAGTGGGTTGCCATTTCCTTCTCCAGGGGATACTCCCAGCCCAGAGAACAACTGTCAGTTTTCGAGAACATTGATCCCTCAGTTCAGGCTGCTTACACAGGATTTAGGGCATGCAATTGCAATTTATATACTAATGTCCTTCCACACTTCATTTTGTTTTCCTTCCCTCATTTTCCTTCCACCTCAGTTTTATTGCTTTATTTTACTTGTATTTATTTTACTTTGTGCTAGATTTTTATCATAAAACATGTCTCAGTTTAAACCCTTCTTAAAACAAAGATAAAAATTAATTTTATGACTGGTGACTGGAAAAAATAATAGTCACTGAGAGATTAATTTGCTTGATCTTCAGTACTTTAATATGCAGCTCACCTGAGCAGGAGTAAATAAAGCTTACCAGGGTACTGTTTTACAAGGGTTGCTGCAAGTGTTGTCTGCATGGCCGGGGTGCCAGATTCTTTTCTCCAGTTGTCAGATAACTTCAGACATGAATCATGCTCACATCCATCTTTAAAATTGCTAGATGTTATTTTTAATAACAAAAAAAGTTAATCAAGAATAAGCCCATGGTGTAGGATTAATTATATTAATTATGTGGTGAGAATTTTAAGCAAATATAAACTTGTAGAGAGCAGACCAGTGACTGCACAGCTTCTGTATTAATTGCTCATTAGTAATTAACGTGGGGATCCCTCTTACAAGGAACTAGTGAAACACTTAGTTGAAAGGACCTACTTTTTTAGTTAAATAGAGTTTTAACTCATGTGACCATGATAAAAAAGCTGTGGTCATTCAGAGTCTTGCATGCATTATTTCTCTAGGAAAAAAAAATTTTTAGAGTGCCTATCCCAAAACAGTGTCTTCAGCTGGTTATGGACAAAATTTTCTGTATTTGTGTTTCTCTGATGCTGGAAGGATGTGTATTTGAATTATGTGCCTTAAAGCTGATCTGACTCAAGGAGAACTCGGAGTTTTAATAACCACAAACTGCTACCTTTAAAGGAAGAGGAACTTTTATGCCTTTTCTGCATCATTGAGTTCTTCATCTCATTTTCCAGCCTGAAAACCAAAGGCGCAAAACTGTATTAATCCAGCAGCTGAGGGGCATATTTAAAATAAAATATTTGAAGCTGTCTTAGTAACAGCCATCCTGAAATTTCCAAGTAGTTCATACTGTGATTAGAATAGCTGACAGGCAGTTATGGAAATCCTAGTCTATATGAATTTGTGAATTCTAGCTTTATTGAGATTTCTTGTTTTTATAATGTCTGACCTTTGAAAAATCATTTATTTTAACAGTTCATGATGATTTCTTATTATGATTCTTATTTATAATATTTTAGATATTTCTAATGTTTGAGGGCTCTAATCATCCATTCCAGTTCTCTTGTTGGTCATGACTTTGTGTAAATTATACAGTCTATAAAAATAGATGTTATAGAAGGTATCAGATTACTTTTTTATATTTTTGTTTTTTATGCCCAGTTTTACAAATGCTTTATTTTTTGCTTATTTGTTCTTTTACTCCCTTTTACAAATAGTCTTTTTCTCTAAACTCCAGATTATGAGATGCAAATATTTGCATGTATACCTGATGCAAAGAGTTGACTCATTGGAAAAGACTCTGATGCTGGGAGGGATTGGGGGCAGGAGGAAAAGGGGACGACAGAGGATGAGATGGCTGGATGGCATCACCAACTTGATGGACATGAGTTTGAGTGAACTCCAGGAGTTGGTGATGGACAGGGAGGCCTGGTGTGCTGCAGTTCATGGGGTTGCAAAGAGTCGGACATGACTGCACGACTGAACTGAACTGAACATAGCAATGAGTGGTAGGAAAGCATAACAATTTTTCATGCATCTAATATCTGTTAAATATACCATGTTTTATTTATTTATATATATATATATATAAATTGTATAACTATATGTTAAATATATCTAAATGTTGAATGTATCCATATATCCACAATAGGGATCTTTACTGTATTTGTGCAGTCATGTCCAACTCCTTGCAACTTCATAGAATGTAGCCCTCCTGGCTCCTCTGTCCTTGGGATTTCCCAGGCAAGAATACTGGAGTCAGTTGCCATTTCCTCTCCAGGGGATCTGTTCCACCCAGGGATCAAACCCGCATCTCCTTTTTCTCCTGCATTGGCAGGCAGAGTCTTCACCATTGAGTAGATATTTGCAAATGGTCACTTATGGGAATTTCACCAACTTGCATCACTGCTAGCAAGGTATTACAGTATTTTTTTTTATTCATACCCTCTCTAACATTATGTGTTGTCAAACTTTTTATTTTTGGAAATCTGATTGCTGAAAAAAATTTAAGATATTTCTTTACATTTGACAGTGCTTATACTAATCACTAAAAACACATACACGGCTGTATATCAGTTCAGTTCAGTCACTCAGTTGTGTCCGACTCTTTGCGACCCCATGAATCGTAGCACGCCAGGCCTTCCTGTCCATCACTAACTCCAGGAGTTCACTCAGACTCACGTCCATCGAGTCAGTGATGCCATCCAGCCATCTCATCCTCTGTCGTCCCCTTCTCCTCCTGCCCCCAATCCCTCCCAGCATCAGGGTCTTTTCCAATGAGTCAACTCTTCCCATGAGGTTGCCAAAGTACTGGAGTTTCAGCTTCAGCATCATTCCTTCCAAAGAAATGGCTGATCTCTTTCAGAATGGATTGGTTGTATCTCCTTGCAGTCCAAGGGACTCTCAGGAGTCTTCTCCAACACCACAGTTCAAAAGCATGTACTCATCATATCTGCTCATAATTTCACCTTCCCAATATAACCAGCCCTAGCCAGCTTCTGAAGTAAGTACTAAATCTCAAAGCCTTAAACAAATAAAGCTTTATTTTTGGATATAGTTGGATACAGTATAATGGGATGGGGTGGCTCTAACCAAGGAATAACATAGATATATAAGTTTCTTCTGTCTTCTATTACCCTGAGTCAGGAAGATCCTCTGGAGGAGGAAATGGCAACCCACTCCTGTATTCTTGCCTGGAGAATCCCATAGACAGAGGAGCCTGGTGGGCTACAGTCCATGCGGTCGCAAAGAGTTGGACACAACTGAGCAACTAACACTTTCAAACTAAAAAAAAAAAGTAGACATGGTGATCATATAGCTGGTTTCTAGTATGTTTCTGCTTGACAACCTTTAGACGAACAATTTATTTATTTTGTATGACTGTATTGACTATCATCACTAAAAGGTGTGAAACAATAGTGGTGATACTGAAGATCCTCTACTTGTCCCTGAAATTAATGACCTGCTAGAATTTGTCATTAATATTGAGGGTTAGTTTTAGGACTAAGAATGATATATTTTATCATGTTCAGGAAGAATGTATATTCTTTGTATTTTTACTATTCCACAACATATATATAATCCTATTATTTATGAAAGGGTCTATTTTGGTAAGGTCTGAGCTAAGATGGGCTTCCCTGGTGGCTCCATGGTAAAGAACCCACTTGCCAAGGCAGGAAATGTGGGTTCGATCCCTGGGTCCGGAAGATCTCTTGGGGATGGAAATGGCAACCCACTCCAGTATTCTTGTCTGGAAAATCCCGTGAACAGAAAAGCCTGGTGGGCTACTGTCCATGAGGTCACAAATGAGTTAGACATGACTTAGTAACTTAACAAAAACAACGAGCTAAAAATAGTTTATATATATATAAAGCTCCCAGAGCTTTCTCAAACTCAAGTCCATTGAGTAGGGGATACCATCCAACCATTCTCATCCTCTGTCGTCCCCTTCTCCCCCTGCCTTTAATCTTTCCCAGCATCAGGGTCTTTTCCAATGAGTCAGTTCTCCATATCAGGTGGCCAAAGTACTGGAGGTTCAGCTTCAGCATCAGTCCTTCCAATGAACAGTCAGGACTGATTTCCTTTATGATTGACTGGTTCAATCTCCTTGCAGTCCAAGGGACTCTCAAGAGTGCTCCCACAGTTCAAAGCGTTAATTCCTCGGCGCTCAGCTTTCTTTATAACTTTACATAAGTATTAAAGGGTTGTACAAATAAACACTGAATGTGCAACAGTGATTGTGTATGATCCACAAAGACTAAAAGTGTATGCTCTCTGACTCTTTAGAGAAAAAACCTATTGACTCTTGGCTCTATAACAATGCTACTCAAAGCAGAGTCTACAAACCAGCATAAGTAGCAATACCTGGAACTTCAATACTATTAACATTTCTGGACAGTTTTACAACACTGACCTATGCATCCCTACTGGTACTAAAAAACAGGAAAAAGGATATTTAGCAGCATCTCTACCTACCATATGCCATTAGTACCCACTCATACAATCACTGCAATAAAAAAATGTCTCCAAACTTGTAAATTGAGTGGTTGAAATTTCCTACATTTTCTGATATTTGATAAATTATATTATCTAGAATATCAAACACTACATCTATGTTTTAAAATGTATTTTCAAAAAGTTTGAGCTACATAATTTCTTTGAATCTGTTTTTTAAACTTTATTTAGCTAATGGTTTATTATTTTATTACTATTTCTAATGATTTATAATATTTTTATATTTTTCTTATTTTAATTCCTCAATTGGCCTTCCCTAATCTTTTGTTTTACTCTTTTTCAAAGTTCTTTATGTGTTAACTTTTTATTTCATTTTGCTAGATTAATATGAATGTTTAAAGTTGAAATAGTCTTCTAGGCTCCATTTAGTTCTCTTCCTTAAGCTTTACCAAATAGTTATTTTAGTCTATTATTTTTATCCATATGTTAAAATTTTAGCTTTGATTTCATTGTTGACTCATGTTTTTGAAGACAAAGTTAGTTTAATTTTTAAAAATTGTAAATTTCTTAGCTATTTTTTCTTATTCTTGTTAATTCCTAATTTTATTAAGTGATTGTCAGAAGATATTTATGCTTATTCTCCTCTTTTGGAATATATTGAAATTTTCATTCAAGTGGTTTAGTTTTCAAGCTTAGTTTTTTCTAGTTCATCTCTCACATTCAACAGATAATCAGGTTTCACTGCATTTTTCCAATTTGTTATTTTCTTTTATAAAAATAGTTGCATTTAATCCATTTACAATATATTGTTATGATTAATATGATAATTATCTCATGTTCTTTTACAATACAGTATGCTTTTACTTTGTATAATATGTTTATTTTTTTCAGTATTTGGTTTTGGGGACTTCTGTTTCCTTTGATTTGCATGTGTTTCTTCTGATAATATGGAAAAAATCACTTTTACATAAGGAGATATGTCTAAACTTAGCCAATTTATATAAAATTCTTAATTCTCTATATTTTACACAAATATCTGATTACTCCCTAGGAAGAACAATGATTATATTGGCATATTTCTGCCATTGGCTTTTTTCCTTCACACCCAGTTTGACAATGTTGTATGTCTTCATGCATACCTATATGCTGTTAAGTAAGCTGAAACTTCTCCAAGTTACCAGTTTTAAATAATAGTTTTTCAGCTAGGTATAAGAGAAAAAGCAACTTGACAGTACATTATAAAATTTCCAATCTTTCTCTTTCTTTTCCTGCCCATTTTATTAGATTATCACACCATCAGGATGTATAACATATATAGAAGTTCTATAACCCTGCTCCCCATATGTTTTAGTTAAATAGATTCAATTTTCCCATCATCTCGTTTTGCTATAGTTTTTCCCATTCTTTTATTTTTGGCAAAAACTATTTATTACACAAGTCACTTCTTCAAGATGAGCTCATAGCAATATGAGCTTGGTTTTGCTTGTTGAAAAATATGAGTGGATAATGATTAGATCAAATTTTATGTCTTTGAGGACTTTGTCACCTTCTTATTTTTTACTTTTTTTTAAAAGTTGAATATTGTGGTGGAGAAAACTGAGATCAGACCAAATTTTTACTGCTTAAAAGTGATTTAATCATGCCTGGCCACCCAAATAATTTTTTCATTGGCTAACAAATACAATAATGTAACTGGGATGCATCTCATTGTGAAATGGTCCTACTATGGGGTATATCTTCTGTATCCTTAGATCTGATTATTCCTTAGTTTGGAAAATGTCCTTGTAATTTATACTTTAATATTTTACATGTTCCTTTGTCTGATTTCCATATCATTTTATTAAACTCATTTAACTCTTTAAAAATTTTTTTCTTTCATGTTTTCTGGTGTACCTGTGTCTTATAATTTAGTCTGCTCTAATATTGTCTTATCTTTTCTTTATTTCTCTGATATTTGTATTTTTCCCCACTACTTTCCTGAACTTTATCAGCCTTTATCAGATTCATCTGTGTTTTTTTTTTTTTTTTTTCTCACTATATGTTCTCTGGTCTCTCATACAGTCATGTGTGCATATAAATATTTGGCTTATATTCCTATTTAAAACAATTAGGAAACACATATATTGGGAGACAATTAGCAGTTTCTGCCACAAGTAAAGGTTGACCTTCCATAGAGAATTTTTTCTTGTTCTAAGCCATGTGTCACATACCTGGGGAGGAGGAAACATGTATTGCCTGAAGAACTACCATTCTTTTATGCGTAAAAGAAGAGATCTGTTTGAGTCAGGACATATTTTCTTGCATTCTCCTCATGTAAGTCCTCAGAACTCCATCTCACTAGATTTTACATAACAAAACCTAAGGTAGGCTATACACATTGTGAAAGAAAATAGAAAATGAAACATTTTTGTGTTTCATTTCATTTCATGTCTCGCTGTGTTTTATGCCTTTTATATCACATGTATACAGTGATAATTTAAAATTCCGCTTTCTGTTAATAGGTAGGTAGTTCAGCTGCCAAATCTGCTTTAATTAATAGCAAATTCATGTCTAATAGCAATGTCTGATGAAATGCTTGCCTCTCCAAGCTCCATTTAGCTTTGCAATTGCAATTACCCTGGGCTGTATGTTTCTTCATGGCATGAGGGTGTCATTTGCAGGTTTCTAAATGTTTTAGAGTATGAGGAGTTAAAATTAGGTTTTGTTTTCCCTGGCGAGATAACAGATGCTCTACGACACTAATTACCCTGAGAACAGTATCATTTACTTAGAATATATTAGGCTCATTAAAAAATTTTCCTTTTGGATTTGTTCCAATGGATAGCATTTTTTTTCCTTTTATATGTATGTTTGGCCCAAAGGAAAAATAATAATGAGCAAATGGTTGTCTAACACCTACTGTTTTCAGCTCCTAGTGAAACCTGCCTATTAAAATGCTTGGTATATGTCTCCATACAGTGTTTCCACATTGCCCATGTGGAAACCTTGGCACCTCTCTTACGAACAGTTCATCTGAATGGCTGGCTGTGTTTTCCTTTGCTTTTCTCACTGTCTGGCATTTATTTGGCTGCCTAAGTATCTTTTCCTCGTGATGTGTATTTTTTTGGTTATCTGTCAATCTTATTATAAATTACACACATAGGGAAGGCATATGTTTTTTTTATGATAGCTTACCCTTCATTGGATTATATAAGAATGCTTAGAAAGTTACCCACTATAAATGATTTTGACAAATGAGCATGTAGTCTAGTCTTTCCTTGTGCTCAGTTGCTCAGTCGTGTCTGACTCTTTACGACTCCATGGACCCTAGCCTACCAGGCTCCTCTGTTCCTAGAATTTTCCAGGCAAGAATACTGGAGTGGGTAGAAGTATTTACTCAGTATCTTCTGTGAGTATAGAACTATGTTACCATGGTTTAAACTAGGCAATTTCTTATACCTTTATGCATCTGCAAAGGCCTAAGAATTTCATGTAAATTGCTCTTTATTTTGCCTTATGTAAAATAGCACAATTTCTTGCCAAGAAGTTCTTCTAGCAGAGTGATATTTACAACCATTGTCTATCTTACCTGTTTACCTTATGCATCAAGATTTAGGAAACTAGAAAGTGATTTTAGATTAAGACTTTAGTTTTTATTCCCTTTTAACGAACAGTTGTAAATCAATAATTCCTAAGATACACTTTTAGAATAGGTATGATTGTTGTGTACTTCCTAAAATATTTTGGGAGCCTGTTTCTTTCTCTCCGAAGCTAAGCTCTGCGTTTTAGATTGGCTTGGTAAGCAGATGCTTCTGGTTCTGCTGCTGGCAATCAACATGATTTTCTTTTCCCCAGTAAATGTTGCTTTGGTATTTGTCATAGGTTAGGTCCTTAATTGTTTTTCCAGCTACATTCTGCAGGAACACTCCTTCCTCTGAAGATAATGATTACTGTTTTTATTTAAATAACTTGACATGACACTTGAATGTAATTGCATGCTAAGTTGCTTCAGTCGTGTCCGACTCTGTGTGACCCAATGGACAGCAGCCCACTAGTCTCCTCTGTCCACGGGATTCTCCAGGCAAGAATACTGGAGTGGGTTGCCATTTCCTTTTTATGCATCTGGTATTTTTCATGTTGTAATTATCCACCGTATTTAACTAAGGGAATGAAAAAAATTTTTCACAAATTGTTTGGCCATCTTTTAATCAGTGAGTTAATATTATATACTGATGTATTTAATAAGCAATGAAAAAATTAAAAGATAACTTGTCTCAGTATGAGCAGTTTTGTTTCAAGAATTTATGAGTTCAGTATTCTAAATATTCTCAAGAGTTAGTCCAAAAAATTTGTTCTGCCTCTGATTATCACTAATACTCGATTTCTCTATTTTTAATTTCCAGCTGGAGGCAAATTGAGATCATGATGATGGTCAAATATAGGACTTATCTGGTTAAGTTTTTTCTTACTGTTCAGGGACTTAAGCATCTTTAAATGCATCTCAAGACTAGTGTCTATTATCAGATGATGTCTACTATGTGCTCACTGAGTTATTCCCTTTGACTTCCAAATCAGTCATTGGTTTCTTCCCCTCACATTTATCATTGCTTCATCTTCTACATCTAATTTTTACAGACGTCAACAGAAGGCCCTGCTGTTCATACTTGCTTAAGCATCAGTACCACTGATGTTCAGTGGTGGCAGACTTGACCTGTGTCCCTAGGATTCTCCCATCCTCAATGAAACTACCAATGCCAATACCTGCAAGTTTTTGTTTTTTTTTTCTCTTGACTATCTTTGTCCCATATCTCAGGTTTGAGTGCACTGGGCCAAAATACCTTTTCAGTGACAGATCCTTCAGATTCTCATAATTATTACAACTCTATGGCTCTTGTCTATTTTCCTCTCTCTTCTCCTATGATTCAAATAAAAATAATCTACTCCTTATCCGTCCTTCAGATCCACTGGCAAAGAAAGTTAAGCGAGTCAAGGTTTCAGTCTAAAGATCTTT
Source organism: Bos grunniens (assembly GCF_055505025.1). Taxonomy (NCBI): domain Eukaryota; kingdom Metazoa; phylum Chordata; class Mammalia; order Artiodactyla; family Bovidae; genus Bos; species Bos grunniens. The sequence goes on along the minus strand of NC_141170.1, from coordinate 17,223,140 downwards.
CACGTAAACTTCCTGGTCACTCAATTCAGTTCAGTTCAGTTGCTCAATCATGTCTGACTTTTTGTGACCCCATGGACTGCATGCAACACACCAGGCTTCCCTGTCCATCACCAACTCTCAGAGCTTGCTCAAACTCATGTCCATAGAGTTGGTGATGCCATCTAACCATCTCATTTTCTGATGTCCCCTTCTCCTCCCGCCTTCAATCTTTCCCAGCAACAAGGTGTTTTCAAATGAGTCAGTTCTTCGCATCAGGTGGCCAAAGTATTGAAGCTTCAGCTTCAGCATCAGTCCTTCCAATGAATATAAGGATTGTTTTCCTTTAGGATGGGTTGGTTTAATCTCATTGCAGTCCATGGGACTCTCAAGATCTTCTCCAACACCACAGGTCAAAAGCATCAATTCTTTGGCATTCAGCTTTCTTTATGGTCCAACTCTCACATCTGTCATGACTACTGGAAAAACCATAGCTTTGACTAGACAGACTTTTGTCAGCAAAGTAATGTTTCTGCTTTTTAATGTGCTGTCTAGATTGGCTATAGCTTTTCTTCCAAGAAGCAAACATCTTTTAATTTCAAGTCACCACCTGCAGTGCTTTTTGGAGCCCAAGAAAATAAAGTCTGTCACCGTTTCCATTGTTTTCCATCTATTTGCCATGAAATAATGGGACTGGATGCCATGATCTTCATTTTTTTGAATGCTGAGTTTTAAGTCAGATTTTCACTCTCCTCTCTCACTTTCATCAAGAGGCTTTTAAATTTCTCTTCACTTTCTGCCATAAGGATGGTGTCATCTGCATATCTGAGGATTTCTCCTGGCAATCTTGATTCCAGCTTGTGCTTCATCCAGCCTGGCATTTCTCATGATGTACTCTGCATATAAGTTAAATAAGCAGGGTGACAATATACAGCCTTGACATACTCCTTTCCCAGTTTGAAACCAGTCTGTTGTTCCATGTCCAGTTCTAACTGTTGCTTCTTGACCTGCATACAGATTTATCAGGAGGCAGGTCAGGTGGTCTGGTATTCCCATCTCTTTCAGAATTTTCCACAGTTTGTTGTGATCCACACAATCAAAGGCGTTGGCATTGTCGATAAAGCAGAAATAGATGCTTTTCTGGAACTCTCTTGCTTTTTTGATGATCCAGCAATTTGATCTCTGGTTCCTCTGACTTTTCTAAATCCAGCTTGAACATCTGGAAGTTCTCGGTTCACATATTGTTGAAATCTAGGTTGGAGAATTTTGAGCATTACTTTGCTAGCATATGAGATGAGTGCAATTGTGTGGTAGTTTGAACATTCTTTGGCATTGCCTTTCTTTGAGATTGGAATGAAAACTGACCTTTTCCAGTCTGTGGCCACTGCTGAGTTTTCCAAATTTGCTGGCATGTTGAGTACAGTACTTTCACAGCATCATCTTTTAGGATTTGAAATAGCTGAAATTCCATCACCTCCACTAACTTTGTTTATAGTGATGCATCCCAAAGCCCACTTGACATCACACTCCAGGATGTCTGGCTCTAGGTGAGTGATCACACCATCATGGTTATCTGGGTCATCTTTTTTGTATAGTTCTTCTGAACATCTTTTTTGTACAGTTCTTCTGTTTACTCTTGCCACCTCTTCTTAATATCTTCTGCTTCCATTAGGTCCATAACATTTCTATCCTTTATTGTGCCCATCTTTACATGAAATGTAAAATTCATTTACATTCTCTACACCACCAAAATTTGGCAACAAGTAAGTGACAGGATCAGGAAAAGTGGACACTTTAGGTTAATTAAGATACCAATAGGCATTCATTTAGCTTCACTGTTTTTTTTTTTTTTTTTTAAACATGCCTTTACCTTCTTGGTATTCGTCAGTAATAGAGTCCAACATCTATTGTCAATAGCCACACGTGGTAACCACTAAACACATGTGGCTGTCAAACACATGGCTGCTCAGTCTTGTCCAACTCTTTGCAGCCCCACAGACTGTAGCCCGCCAGGCTCCTCTGTCCATGGAATTTTCCAGGCAAAAATACTGGAGTGAGTTGCCACTTCCTCCTGCAGGGGATCTGCCTGACCCAGGGATGAATCTGCGTCTCCTATGTCTCCTGCATTGGCAGGTGGGTTCTTTACCACTAGCGCCACTTGAGCCCAGCGTGACTAATCTGAATTGATATGTACTCTAAGTGTCTTCCCTGGTGGCTCAGACGGTAGAGCATCTGTCTGTTTACAATGCGGGAGAACTGGGTTCGATCCCTGGGTCGGGAAGATCCTCTAGAGAAGGAAATGGCAATCCTAGAGAAGGAAATGGCAATCCACTAATACCTAGAGAAGGAAATGGCAATCCACTCCAATACTATTGCCTGGAAAATCCCATGGACAGAGGAGCCTGGTAGGCTACAGTCCATGGGGTCGCAAAGAGTCAGACACGACTGAGCAACTTCACTAAGTATAAAAGACACTAGATTTCAAAATTCTTGTATTGAAAGAAAAAAGAATGTAAAATATCTCATTAATATTTTCAATATATAATCATATTGAAATGAGAATGTTGGGGACGTATTAAATTAAATGTATAATTAACATTAATTTCAGCTGTTTCTTTTTACTTTAACTGATGTAGTTGCTAGATGATATTAATATTTGGTTCATGTATGTCTATTACACAGCATTGGTCTATATCAAAGAGATAGTTGAGGCTGTTCTTTAAAATAGGAGCAGGTATTAATACAGAAGACTGTTGCCAAGAACTAGGACTGTGGTGTGCATTACTATGAGACTGTATCCAAAATCTACACTCCCTCTGCCACAGCTCCTGAGCAGAAGCTTCTTCTATACCACACACCACCCCAGTCACAGGATACTCTTTTTCCTTAGTAACCAGTACCATGGAGGCCAGGAATGTGGCATAGCTTTGTAATAACCTGTCTTATCTTCTCCTTCTCACCAATCGGCACGATCCTGCATGTTCAAAACTCTAGCTTAGCCCTGATTTAAGAAGAACTATAGCAATGATTTAGTGAGAGAAATAATTTTTTACTAGTTTTCTGGTATTTTATTTTAGAACCAAATACCACATTTAATGATATTTAGTAGGCTTCCACATGTAATAAGATACACCTTCTGCTGAGTAAGATTCTGCTTGACTTAGTGGTTTTAATTCAGCTGTTCCAACGAATTTAGAGAAGAGCCTGGTGCAATTTAATATTCTTCTCTCTTAACACCTTTTGGCAACACTTGAAAAACTGAAAAGATGCATTCATCAGCTGGCATGTGACTTCTTCAGACCCTCTAATAGTTATGGAAAGAGAAATTCCATAGTGATACCAACTTATTTTCAACCTGAACAAGTCAGTCCATGACTCTCAACTTAACAATACAAAATGTGGTTTTCCTTTTTCTTCTCCTCTACTATTAACATAGATTTTAATTTTCTGTGTGTGTGTGCACACACGTGTGCTCACATGAGCCTGTATATGTACACTCCCACAATGTGTGGGACACCTTGTCAAACTGGATCAGTGATAAGAAGAAATCTCCTGAAGCTTTTTTTTAAAATTTAAATTACAGTTTGCATTTAATTACTAGAGTATGGGCTTCCCTGGTGGCTCAGCGGTGAAGAATCTGCCTGCAATGAAGGGACCACAGGAGATGCCGGTTTGATTCCTGGGTAGAGAAGATCCCCTGGAGGAAGGCATGGCAACCCACTCCAGTATTCTTGCCTGGAGAATCCCATGGACAAGAGGAGCCTGGTGGGCTATAGTGCACAGGGTTGCAAAGAGTCAGACGTGACTGAAGCGACTTAGCACATAGCATTGGCATAAATATAGTCAAGATTTGATTATCTAATACAGACAGAGAGCTATAGAGTTGTATAGACCAATTGAGGGATTATTAAAATATAATATAATGTTATTTATATTGATTGAATTATGGAAGCACTGTTTACGTCTATAGTTGGATGTGGAGTCGGTCAAGATTGTAGCACGCAAGCATATAGACATCACTGCAAACTCAGAAGAAATTTCATAACTTCTTAGTTTACCTTTCATGCTCTTGGAGAATCTTCCTATCCTTTGCAGATGGAGTGTAAAGGATGAGCCATTTTAACTTTATATTCTGTATTAGTTTTCTGGGGATGCTATAACAAAATACCACAGATTATGCAGCTTAAACTATAGAAATTAATTTTCTTACTGTTCTGAAGGCTAGAAGTATGAGATCAAAGTGCTAGCAGGGTTATTTCCTTCTGAAGCATGTTGGGGGGAATCTATTTCATGCCTCTCTCTGGCTTATTGATGACCATCTTTTCTCTCTTTTCACATGCTCTTCCCTCTGTATGTGTCTGTATCCAAAAGTCCTCTTCCTATAAGGACGCCAGTCGTACTGGGTTAGTACGACCTTGTTTTAATGCAACACTCCTTTTGAAGATCCTATCTTCAAATGCAGTGAAATTCTGAGGTATCAAGTTTTAGGACTACAACATGAATTTTTTTCTGTAGGGTGGCGACACAATTCGACTCCTCCTCCTTCTTCTTTTAAGAGAGAAGTGTCATTGCCATCAAACAAAGTGACAGTGCAGCCAGTCTTTCAGAGTAATAGTGCTTATGTGCACACTGACACACTTCTCCAGAGTCCATCTGAAATCTCCCTATTTTTGTGATTGATCACCCAGTCCTCAAAGAGTACTTCTTCCTCTGAACAGCTTCAGAAATTTTGGTCTTAACCAGACTTTTGTTTGTCCAGCTATATAGTTAAGTTACAGTAAAGATAAAATTTTGTCTTATATATAAATTTTTTTCATTCCTTGAACAGGAAAAAGTACTTGAACACTTGATATTGATCAGAAACTATCAAGCCTAAAGTCTATCAAGATAAAAAACTATGACCTCTTCCTCCATAAGCCCCCAAATTGATAAGGAGAAATGAAAAAGAAATTAATAATGAGAATAGAATAAAATATTTAATACTAGAATCCAGCTCCTTTTTTCCTACTTCTACCTATTGCCATTCTACTAATGGTCAAAGTGACCTGTACTTCAGTGATACCAAGTCCAGGGGTCAGTTTTTATTCCTTCTCTTACTAGAGCTTTGAACAGAATTTGACACAATTGATTAATTTTCTTCACTTGATATTCAGGTCACACAGCCTCTTTGTTTCTCACTGTTTACTTTTTTTTTTATCACTTTTTACATCTCTACTACTATCACCATGGTCTGAGCCACTGTTATTTCATAGCTAATTTTCTCCCAGATCCTTTGGCTTGTCTTCCTGTTTCTATTTTTGTCTCACTGCAGTTCATTTTCAATGTAACTGCCAGAGTGATTCTTCTTAGGTGTCACTCCTTTGCTCAGAACCCAGCATTATTCCCCACGGTACTTAGAACAAAGGCCAGGGCACATGTAATGGTCTTCAAGACCCTTCACCATCTGGTGTCTTGGTGTCTCTCTGACTGAATCTTCCACTTCTGTCTTCATTGACCACTCCCCTTAATTTTGGATCAAAACCCCAGTGATGGTCTCATTTGTGGCCTTTGCAAGATCTCTTCCCTTGTCTTCAAATGCCTTTCTTCCAAACAGTTCCATGGTTAACTCTTCATTAAGTCTTTATTCAAATGACACTTTCTCTAGGAGGTTTATCTGGATCACACTAATTAAAATTGCAAACTACCTTCCCTTCTACACTTCAAATAAGACCAAACCTGCCTCTTTGTTATTGTTATTGTTCAGTCACTAAGTTATGTCTGACTCTTTGCGACTCCATGGACTGCAGCATGCCAGGCTTCCCTGTCCCTCACCATCTCCCAGAGTTTGCCCAAGTTCATGTCCATTGAGTCAATGATGACATCCAACCATCTCATCCTCTGTCAACCCCTCAGTCTTTCCCAGCATCAGGGTGTTTTCCAATATATCAGCCATTCGCGTCAGGTAGCCAAAGTATTGGAGCTTCAGTTCCAGCTTCAGTCTTTCCAATGAATATTCAGGGTTGATTTCCTTTAGGATTGACTGGTTTGATCTCCTTGCAGTCCAAGGGACTCTGAAGAGTCTTCTGTTTTTCTTCTGCTTCTACTCTTTCTTTTATTTATTTATTTATTATTGTTGTCCATAGTCTTTATTAATGTCTAATATACTATAAAATGTATGTTCATTATGCTTACTCTTTATTGTCTTTTTTTCTGCACAGGAGTATGAGTTTATGAGAGCAGAAATCTTTCTTTTATTCTCTGGAAGAGTGTCTAGAGATAGTAGGCTCTTGCTAAATATTTGTTGATGGAATGGACAAATGAATAAAGTAATGAATGTGAACTGGCATTATCATTTGTAGTACATGCATGCTAAGTCAATTCAGTCATGTCCAACTCTGTGCGACCCTATGGACTGCAGTCTGCCAAGGTTCCTCTGTCCATGGGATTCTCTAGGCATGAATGCTGGAGTGGGTTGTCATACCCTCCTCCAGGGAATCTCCCCAGTGCAAGAATCAGACCTGTGTCTCTTGCATCTCCTGCACTGGCAGGTGGATTCTTTACCACTGTGCCACCTGGGAAGCCCAGATTGGAGGTTAGTCTAAGTAAAAGATGAAAGCTATTCACTTCACTTTTGGTACAGTTCATAGGAGAAAGTTGTCTATCTGCAAAGTATTTACAATCATATACAGCATGGTTTAGAACAAGGGCTCTGCAGCCACAACAGCTCAGTGTCTTACCAAGTTGTGTTAAGAGCAATGACTTAAACTGTGCTATCTGAGTTTCTTCATATATAAAATAGTAAAACTCAGAGTACTTAGGAATACAAACAAGCTATTGTGAATATTAAATGAGTAAATAGCTTAGAATAGGACTTGGCATATAGGAATTGCTTGATAATCATCAGATGTTAGTATAATTATTACTATGGGAAGGTAGCTTTATTTAATTGAGAGATATCATCTTTGGTTAAGAGATCTAAGTTTGACTTCATCAGTAACCATTTGCATAAGACAGGCAAGTCATTTAATGACTCCGTCTGTATTTGAAAACAAAAAATAGTACCAGATTGCATCTAAGACCTATTCTAGTTCTAACAGCCTGTAATTCTCTGATGATAATGGCATAGTTCCTTAGAGCCATTTATCAAATGAGTAACTTATTTCTGTAGGAAATTTATTCTCTAGATAAATTAGAGATGACTCAACCATTAGAATTTATTATCTTAATTTTTGTTTGCTATTAAAATAACTTTTGGCCTTACAAAGGCACCACGAGGCTTCAAAAATACTAATTAATGAAGATGACACATGCATGTGGCATTTCACAGATAAATAATATAAGCTTCTGAATGATGTAGATAAGCACCTACTCTTGCTCTTTTGTAGTTAACTTTTCTTTGAGGGAATATTGCAGGCCTGTGTGTAGCATTCATTGTACTGTATATGACAATTATATATGGATTTTGCAAGATGTGGCAAAATCTCGTTAAATTGTCAGAGTTTCATCTGATAAACAGGAACTCATGAGCCACCAAACTAGATGATGGCAAGAGGAATAAGAAATTCATTTCCTACAGTTTTTGTAAAGATCAGGTCTTAAAATAATGGTCCCAAAAATGATCTGTTACTTTATTTTTTTTTATATTTTCTTTTTTAACTTTACAATATTGTATTGGTTTTTCCATATATCAACATGTATCCGATCTGTTACTTTAAAAAAATTACCAGTAGAAGTAAAAGTAACCTAGATAATAAAATTATATTTAAGCAGTTTTCTCTTGGATAAATTCTAGTTATGGTCCATGGACTTCTGCTTATTTTTATACTGTAGAGTTTGTTTTCCTTGTAGCTCAAGATTAAAATTCCAGGTAGTTTAATAATAAAGAGTAAGTCTATCATTGAAAACAAATGCCTTCATCAAAATTTCCATATAACAAAATTATTTTCATGCTCAAAATTATTTTCATGGTCATTGGCATGTTTAATTTAGACATTATTTCATAAGATAAACTTGCAGAATGAACAGGACAGAGTCGTGGTGGCTTTAGTAATAGAATTTGGTCCTTGAACACTTTCTTTAGGTTCTGTTTTGTTAAAAGTCTTGATTGCATGCAATATTAATATCATTGCTCTGTGGTTAAGAATGAAAGAGTCTGTATGATAATCAAGAGAAACACTGAAGTGCAGATTTGGTTATAAAGGAACTATATATACATAGAAGTATATGATTATAAGCATTTCCTTAATAAATACTGGAAAATGCTTCCTGAGTATGAAAGTAGTCTTTGTATAAAGTAGACTGACTCGGAAAAAGCAAGTGTCTTTGCTATTGGCACTGGTAAATGGACATCGAAACTGTATGCTTTCTTGTGGTAAATGTCCTGGCTTAGTAAATTTCATTTTAACTCTGAAGAAAAGCACATACTGAGGAAAACGTGTTGACTCTCATGTTTTATTTAAATATTTAAATGAGTAAATATTTCTCAAAGAAGCTTTTTTTATAGTAGAATTTTGAAGCCCACAAAAAGAAACTGACAATCTCACTAAGAGCATTTTGAAGAATCTCTATGAGACAGATTTTAAATGGCTTTGAAATGATCAGCCTGGTTCTATGAAGATTTCAGAATATATCATTAAGCTGTATTACTGAGGAATGTGTTAATGTTTGGTTGTCCATATATTAAACCATAGATGTGAGTTGTATCTCACTGAGCACATATTTTCAAAGGTTTCATTTAATTGTAACACTCATTAAGATGTGGAAAAAAGATAAGTCACAGGTTTGTACCTTTTGTTCAGTTTTCCCCTCTTTTTATAAAGTTTATTTATTTTTAATTGAGGGATACTTGCTTTAAAATGTTGTGTTAATTTATGCCATACATCTTTTGACTATATGAATTTGGAATAAGTCTGTTATTGGAATAAGTCCATTATTTCTTATACTATTTCAAGTTAAAGCTGTATTTCTTTTTATTTCAAAATTCATTTTTCAAAGATGCATCATTTTAGAATTAAATAGTTATAAACTCATAGACCTTCAGTGTATAAACTATGTGCAGATGTCACTATCTGACTAGTTTATAATTTCATTTTTGTTAATTTTATTTTATGTGTCTTCTATGTATGCTTGTTAGTTGCTGCAAAAATATATGGTGAACAAGTAGAGAGTGATCTGGTCATATTGCTATGCATTTTAGAGTCTAGTTGGGGAAATGAGGTTGTTTGCTATTGGATTTCAATTCAAGCAACTTCATTCAGATCTATGTAGCGTGCAAAGATGAAAAAAAATTGAACTTGGGACTTATCTGGTTGTCCAGTGGTTCACACTCCCTGCTTTCCATGTGGGAGTGTGGGTTTGATCCCTGCTTAGGCAACTAAGATCCCATATGCTGTGTGGCATGGCCAAAAAAATAAAAATAAATAAGAATAAGAGTAATAAAATAATGTTTAAAAATACAATAGCTTATAAAACAAAGCAAAACAAACAAAAAGCATTGAACCTGCCATATAAAAATTCTTAGCTCAGTAGAAGAGACAGACGTACATTAAAATCTCGTTAAGTTAAGCAATTAGGTTGAAAGTATAAGGGTTAGAGAAATGAATTCTAACTGAAACTGAGGAATTGGGAAGAAATTACATGATACAGGATTAGAGCTAGATGTCTGCATTTGAAAGACATTTCTCTAATAAGTGAAGTAGGGTCAAGGTGGGAGGAGATAGGCAATCTGGTTAGGTCCACGGTCCCCAGGTTGGGTGAACAGTGCAAGAAACAACTGTGAAATCGGATTTAATACTATAATTTACATTTTATGAAATATATTGTGCATAATTTCTACTGAGTTACTGAGACACTCATGAAACACAGTACAACCAAATCACAGCAAAACAGCAAATCGGGCACTGACTTTGGCACTTAATACTCACATTAGGCTGTAGTGACCCACCTCCATATTCACCATGTGTGTGGCTCAGTCGTGTTTGACTCTTTGAAATCCTATGGACTGTAGCCCACCAGGCTCCTCTGTCCATGGAATTTCCAAGCAAGAATACTGGAGTGAGTTGCCATTTCCTCCTCCAGGGGATCTTCCCAACCCAGGGATCTAACCCACATCTCTTGCATCTCCTGCATTGGCAGGTGGATTCTTTACCACTAGAGCCACCTGGGAAGCCCAGCTCACACGTAGTAATTGTACAAGTGGAGGGGTCAAACAGCTTGGGGTTGAGGTCCAATCCTAGTTAACCTGTCACAAGAGAGTGACTTTGAACAGGTTATTTAAACACTTGTCATTTCATTCTTTCCACATGTAAAATTAATGGGAAAGAATGTTCACCTCAAAGAATAAATCCAGCATTGGTTGTAAAGATGTGTTTTAATTATAATGACTTAATAAAAGTTGATAATAAAGATGTTGCCTTTATTGGCAGTGGTTGGTACAATGATGAGACACTAAATACTCAGATGTCAGTAATCTTTGCTCAAATGTCATCTCAGTCAACTGGATTGGACCAAACTTTTAGAAATTGTAGTCCTCTTCCCGCAACTAAACCCCATTCATTTCTGCTTTATTTTTGTGCATAGAACTTATCACCATCTGTTATGCCATACATTTTACTTATTTATTTAATATGTTTTCCAGAACTAGAATGTAAGCTGTATGAGTGGGGGATGTAATTCTACTCTGTTCACTGCTGTATCACTAATGCGTAGAAGAGTGACCGTCATTGATTGAATACTTTTTTTGATAGAATGAATGCCCAAATGCCGCTAGGGAGGTCAGCTAATGTAGTCAGCTATGTATGCTTCACACTGACTTGTTAATACCTATCCGAGGCAATATGTAAGCATTTACAGATTTTCTTCAGAAACCTATTTATCCTGAATATTCGTTGGAAGGTCTGATGCTGAAGCTGAAACTCTAATACTTTGGCCACCTGATGTGAAGAACTAACTCTTTGAAAAAGACCCTGATGCTGGGAAAGATTGAAGGCAGGAGGAGAAGGAGATAACAGAGGATGAGATGGATGAATGGTATCACCAACTCGATGGACATGAGTTTGAGCAAGCTCCAGGAGTTGGTGATGGACAGGGAAGCCTGGCGTGCTGCAGTCCATGGGGTCACAGAGTCGGACATGACTGAGTGACTGAACTGAACTGAACTGATTCTAAACAAAGTCCTGCTCCCATGCCATGTAAATTAAGGATAGGTAACGTTTTGTCAGTTGTGTCTCACAGAGGTCCCCGAAAAGCCTTGAACAAGGTACCTTTCTCTCTGACACTCTGACATTTTATTGTAATAGTGCATGCTATTCTCAGATATTCAGTTATAGTTTAAATTTAGTTTCATAAATTTTGTACTGACCTTTAGGTACATGGTCGCATTATTTGCTTAAAACTAACTTAGGAACAAATGAAAAGATTCACACAGGTAAAATAAATTGTGCTGTGTGTTCTTTGAGAGTGCAAATGATAAGAATATCTAAATATGTGTTTTACTCTGGGGTTTTGCAAATAGCACATTAGATTCACAACCAATGGCAGAATGGACAACTTTAAATCAATCAAGGCCAAAAATGTAACATTGCCATTTACTACCATAAATCCTAGAACCAAGTATGTTGTGGAAGTGAAAACTGTTGTTGTATCCTCTAAAATTTTAATAGAAATGATATAGCTTGTGATTTATGAACTAGAAAAGTAATTATGTCTCAGCTTGTGAAATTCATGCTGGTTTGATATATTTTAACTATTTTAAAAATTAGTTTTATTTCTGGAAATTGTAGTCACTCTTGCCTCCTAGAACTTAATTATTGTGTCCATGGGGAAGCTTTCCAGTATCTGCAACTCGATTTTCTTCTATAAAGCCTGTTTTTTTTTTTTTTTTTAACAGTACACCCAATTGCAATGTTCTAAAACAGAGCATATTAAAATTTTGTGTTTTTAAAAAATTGCCAATAGAAATTATTCTTCCTACAAAGAATTCACAGCTATGTCACATATGTGCATTCAGAACTCTGTATTATGAAAAACATTATATCTATTTTCTGTTTCTGAAATTAAGGTGCTAAAAATGGCTACAAATGAACTAGAGAATTGGCAGATATCGTGGAAGGAACTTTTGGTGTGGTGGGCTTCAATTCCACGGTATTAACTAAACATCTAAGCCATGACAAGAGCTCTGCATTTTATGAGACCAATCCAATTCCTTAGTCATGGAATGGCTTCAGTTTAGTAGACAGTTTCCTTAATCTTGGCTGACCTTTAGCATATTAACCAGGTCTTGTGTTTTAAAATTCACTATCATATTTAGTAGCCATAATAATCCTTTGGGTAAATATGTTAGAGCTAAGGAAATAGTTTCAGAGGTGTTCAATTTTTAGATGAAATTCTCACAGCTATTAATCACACAACCTGAATTCAAACATAGGCATTCTGATTCTAAGTCTAGGGCTTATTGTACTAAACACATGTCCCTTCTTTAATGATGTGGTATTCTTTAATATAATGTAAAGTATTCTTTTGTTATTGGTATCCAGATTGCTTTAATACATGGTTAAGAAATCAATGACTCTCATGATGGTCTGTCATAAACATTCCTGATCCTCAGAACTTGAGACTTAGTCTCAAATTTTGATATATTCTAACTGTGAAACAAGACTAGTCCAATAAAACCAGGACAACTTTTCTGATCGTCTATTCATCTTTCCTCCTCTGTCATTCATTGGATAAGAAATAAAGTACATGTGGACTGTACTTTCAGCATCATGTAATATCTTGCATATATTCAGTAGCTTCAGCAAAGAAAATGCTTTCTTTGTATTTCTTTGATATTCTTTACCCTTTTATAGTGCCTTAAATGTCAGGCATTGTTTTCCTCTTTTTATATGTGAGTAAATTGAGCTCAAAGATATCAAAGCAGACACTGAAAGTCATGTGACTAGCAATGGAAGAAAAAAGGACAAAAACACCCAGACTTTCTGGCTCCAAATCATATAGTCTTTCCAGTACATTACCTCCCATGTTTCTTACTTACACAATCAGAGACATTATACTCAGCAATACAGTATAAATAAAAGAAGTGTATGGTCTTTCCATAATGCTATGCGGCAGTGGTTTGAGGTAAAATAATCCACATTTTTCTTTGAAAGTTTGTACCATGAGAGAAATTGTTATCCCTGAAGCAAAAGAGGGTGGATTTTAGAAATGAACCATTTAGCAGAACAGTGAAAGTGAAGTCGCTCAGTCGTGTCGGACTCTTAGCGGCCCCATGGACTACAGCCCACCAGGCCCTCCATCCATGGGATTTTCCAGGCAAGAATACTGGAGTGGGTGCCATTGCCTTCTCCGTTAACAGCGGCAAGGCATATTATATTTACTTGGAGCTGGTATACTTGATGACAGCCTTAGTGCCCTCGGACACGGCGTGCTTGGCCAGCTCCCCAGGTAGCAGCAAGCGCACAGCGGTCTGGATCTCCCTGGATGTGATAGTCGAACGCTTGTTGTAATGCGCCAAGGCGCAATGCCTCACCAGCGACGCGCTCGAAAATGTTGTTGAGGAAGGAGTTCATGATTCCCTTGGCCTTGGACGAGATGCCGGTGTCCGGATGGGCTTGCTTCAGCACCTTGTACAGGTACACAGAGTAGCTCTCCTTGCGGCTGCTCTTGCGCTTCTTGCCGTCCTTCTTCTGGGCCTTGGTCATAGCTTTTTTAGAGCCCTTTTTATGGGCAAGAGCAGACTTAGCCGATTTAGGCATGTCTATAATAACAACACCCAACAACACAGAAAGGTCTTGAAATCAACACAATTTAGTGGTTATTTAGTGTCCCCCAAAGAAGCTAGGGTACACTTGGGCCATGCCTTCGAAAAATCAGTTCAAAATTTTTCATGCAAAATCATCTAAAGACAAGAGAATTACCTCAAAGAAATGATCAATTATTTCATTCTGCTGTTCTTTCAATATTGAGTGTGTATTTAGCATATTACTAGCAGCAGATTCCTTGAGTGTGAGACACACCTTTATCACTAGCTGACTAAAAACTTCGTCAACAATCTTTGAACTTCCAGCTTTCTCATCTGTGCCATGTGGATAGTAAGAGTGCCCATCTTACTAGGCTGTGTGCCCAGTCTTCACATCAGTCAATGGATTAATATGCATCAATTACTTAGAGCATTTGCCTGGCTCCAGTAGTAAACCTTATATAAACACTGTTGTTGTTTGGATTCGTAGCTGTGTCTGACTCTTTGCAACCTCATGAACTGTGGCCTGCTGGGCTTCTCTGTCCATGGGATTTCCCAGGCAAGAGTACTAGAGTGGGTTGCCATTTTCTTCTCCAGGGATCTTCCCGACCCAGGGATTGAACCTGTGTCTCCTGCGTTAGCAGACATTCTTTACCGCTGATCTACCAGAGAAGCCCATGTAAGCACTGGCTTTGATATGTTATTGTAACAGAATAATTCATTATTGTTAACACTATCTACAATGAATTATGGAAACTTAACAATGAAAAAAGTATACATTATAGTAAGGTGAAGGAAGTCCATCCTGTGTCAGAGAAGACTGCATGAAAGAGGTAGGGTTCCAATTGAGAAGATAAATATCTTAAAGGGTTGATCCTTAAGGAGACCTTTTCTTCTAGTAATACATATCCCAGGTCAAGATCCTTAGTCAACTGGAAATTGAGCATTAACTATTAGCCATGAAGTTAAGAATTCCCTGAGAGAATCTAAATAAAAATTCTGAATTTTCCAGATAACATTTTTTTTTGCACTGACTTTAGGTAAGGTGATCATTAATCACTTGAAGTTTAAGCAGAGGTTACTCTTGTAGGAACATCTATTGATGTGTGCAGAGAATTTTCTAGGTGGAGGAAATAGCACATGCAACGATATTGAGGTTAGAAAAAAATCAGTGAGCTTGGAGCTTAGTGAGCAAGAGGGAAAATGACAGAAGAGGGAGCTGGAGGGATAGACAGACCTGGGAACACATAGGTTCTTGGATGTTTCTGGAAAAAAAAAAAATTGAGCTTTTTCTAAAAGTAGTGGAAAATATATTAAGAGGTTTTAAGTATAAGAATAGGCTGCTGTTGAGTAGAGAAGACTTGGGGGACGGGGAAAGCTTAGGGTATAGGTACACTATAAGAGTTTTTTCCCCTTCAGTAACCATACTCTCCTTTGAACTGCTATTTGACCATGAGGAGTGACGATTATAAAACCTTGCTGATCCTGTTTGAACTTTATCCTGGGAGAATAGCCACTGAAACTATATGTTGTTGTTCCTTTTCAGTTGCTTAGTCAGGTCCAACTCTTTGCAACCCATGGACTGCAGCATGCCAGGCTTCCCTGTCCTTCACTATCTCCGAGTTTGCTCAAACTCATGTCCTTTGAGTCGGTGATGCCATCCAACCACCTCATCCTCTGTCATCCCCTTTTCCTCTTGCCCTCAACCTTTCCCAGCATCAGCATCTTTTCCAATAAGTTGGCTGTTCGCATCATGTGGCCAGAGTATTGAAGCTTCAGCTTCAGCATCAGGCCTTCCAATGAATATTCAGGACTGATTTCCTTTAGGATTGACTGATTTGATCTCTTGCTGTCCAGGGGACTCTAAAAAGTCTTCTCCAGTACCACAGTTCAAAAACATCAACTCTTCGGCGGTCAGCCTTCTTTATGGTGTAACTCTCATATCCATATGTGATGACTGGATAGGCATTTTCAAAATGGACACTGGATCACAAAGAAAGCAAGCCTTTTTTAGAGCTGTATGAGAATCTTGCACTGGGTTTTGCTTTCTCTCAGTGACAGATCAAGCTGATGCCCTTAACAGAAGGGGTTAGAGCAATAGAAAGGGGTAGAAGCAGATGGGTATTCCCCTCCCTGTCATGAACCCAGAGAGAAAAATGAATGAGGAAACCCTCTTTTATCCACAGATTTATAGCCAACATACAAGCTAAATTATATTCTAAGACAGTACAAATGCAAATACTGTTCCATTGTGTCAATCCCATGCAGCATGCCTACAGAGAAAGAATAGTAATTCTGTACTCTCAGGCAGGACATGTGGCAGTGCACTATTCCGAATGCTTTATAGGGACTTCCTTGGTGGTTCAGTGGTTTAAGACTCTGTGCTTCCACTCCTGGGGATGTGGGTTCAATCCCTGGTTGGGGAACTAAAATCCCAGTAGTCACACAGTGTGGCCAAAAAAGAAATTTTTTAATGTTTTATAATTCTAATTTTTGTTTCTGGTGCAGACATATTATGAAAGGAACTGCTTTTAAAACTTATTAATGCCTTTGAGGAAAAAAAATAGTTTACTTTGTTCAGAACTTGTAATTTTGAGCCATTCATCATCCTCTGAGCAAGGGCTGGTCAGGAGATCCTCACTGGTGTTGGTCACAGTGTGAGGGTTTTTCCTTGGAGGACCTGAACCTCCTCCTCTGAGTTTTTCAGAATCACCCCAGGAGAAGACCAGTAGGAGACATTCATCAGTCCAGGGGTGAAAACATGGATGGATTTGTGAAGGTTTAGCAGCAGAAATGACAGGGCTTGTTGGTGGTTTGAATTGGACATGAGATGTATGGGCCACAGAGGACTCAGGAAAACTGAATTGATGCTTTTGAACTGTGGTGCTGGAGAAGACTCTTGAGAGTCCCTTGGACTGCAAGGAGATCCAACCAGTCAATCCTAAAGGAACTCAGTCCTGAATATTCACTGGAAGGACTGATGCTGAAGCTGAAGCTCCAATCTTGACCACCTGATGTTAAGAACTGACTCATTGGAAAATACCCTGATGCTGGGAAAGATTGAAGGCAGGAGGAGAAGGGGATGACAGAGGATGAGATGGTTGGATGGCATCACCGACTCAATGGACATGAGTTTGAGTAAACTGCAGGAGCTGATGATGGACAGACAGGGGGGCCTGGCATGCTTTAGCCCATCGGGTCGCAGAGTCAGACACAACGAGCAACTGAACTGAACTGAACAGATTTAATAACTGTAAACATAGTAGACATGTAGTTGAATTTTTTCTGTTTTCACTTAAGAATAGCTCATAAGTATTCTTATATTATTATGCATCTTTATATAATTTAATAATTTTAATGACTGCCTGCATATATATTTCCTCAAGGTCAGCTTTTTTATTATATTAACCATCTTCCATTATTATTATTTCATTAAGATTAATGAAAAATATCATTGACTAAACTACATCTTATTTTTAAAAGGATGTTTTTGATCTTTCAGAATTAAACATAATTATTAACAAGTGGACCTAAAGATATGAAAATTGTTCAGAAAACTCTGATAGTTAATTTAATGTCTTCCTCAGAAAATTCATTTCTTGGTACAGTTTATAGTCTGAGAATTTTAAAATGCTGGCGAAACTGCTCCATCATTTTGCTTGCTCACTTCAATAGGTATTTTTCAGTGTTAGAGCAAAACATGGCTCTATGCTTCATGATATATTACTATGAAAAATTAATGATTCGTGTTCATATTAGAGATTCAGAGTTGTTCTACATTTATTTCTTATTTCATATTGAGATAAGAAGTCATTCTGTGATTTCAGCTTGATTAATCAAAAGTGATAAAGAGAATACTCTATATAAGGAAATAGAGTTACTAATTAGTAATACCTGTCCTATTTTATTGTCCCACAATAATCCTTTACTGATTCACTCTATGATATAGGATATAATTCAGAACATAAAATTCTATGTATTGAAGAAATCCTTGAGAAGTTGATCCATATTACAAGTTAGGTTGTCAAGGACCTTATTGTTAGCATTCCCATTAATACTAGCATGTATGTTTCTTGTGCCTAGAATTCTTATCAAGACAGTTTTTTAAAAGCATAGCCAAAGTTCTCATTAGTGTTTAATGATGGTGAAAATGAAGAAGGAAAATTTTCAAGCTTTGTAGTAAGAACTTCCTGAATCATTCTAGCACCAATTCTTGTAGATATGAGGCATAATTTACCTTTCCTTCAATCAGTAATGTATCACAAATAAAAGAGAAGATATACTGCTGTTGGAAGGATATAAAAACTATAGATTTTAGGAAAGTCAGTGGAGGTGGTGTGTTCGGTGCCCTTCCATTACATATGCAATTGTTGTGCAGTTAATCTGTCTTGATTGGTTGGTAGAGTAACTTTGAAAGAACTCATGTATTTATATGATGATTGTAATCAATGATTTTCTTTATTTTTTGAGTTGGACATAGGTTTGTTTTCCTTGTTACTTTTTTGTGTATTGGTTTTCCTTGAATTTTAATTTTGCCTCAAGACGTTAAGAGCTCTTGAGATGTATTATAAACTTATGATGGTTTTAAATGCTTTTTTCCCCCCCTAAAATGATATTCAAAATGATGAACCTGTGACTTAAAGGCAAGACTAAGTTATGTCCGAAAGTCAAGGGAGAGGCTGGTAAAATTTCCAACTCTAAAGTAATAATATGCAATGAAACATTACTGTGTTTAAATATGTGACCTTTGATTACATAGAACCAGATTAAACAGGAACACATTACTGTTGTAGACAGAAAAGTCATTTTATTCTGCGTATGAATAATTACAGAGTCACTGGAGGATTTTCTATACTAATTATATAGTTTGGCGAAGGGGTCTTGAGAAATCTGTGTAATATGTGGTAGAACAACTTGGAAAATCTAAACAAGATGAAATTCACTTATGTAGATGTAGGTACTTTAGATTTGTGCTTTCCAGTACAGTAACCATCGGCCACATGTGTTTATTTAAACATAAGTTGATTTAAAATAAGAACTCAGTTCTCCAGTTGTACTATCTACATTTCGAATGCTCAATAGTCATGTCTGCCTGCTGCTGCTGCTGTCGCTTCAGTCGTGTCCGACTCTGTGCGACCCCATAGACAGCAATCCACCAGGCTCCCCTGTCCCTGGGATTCTCCAGGCAAGAACACTGGAGTGGGTTGCCATTTCCTTCTCCAATGCATGAAAGGAAAAGTGCCTAGCAACTACCATATTGGACAACACGGATTATAGAATATTTTCATCATGGCGGAACATTCTGTTAGACATTGCTGCTCTAGGTGTAACTAATACATGTTCCCTCATTTTTATTTTATTATTAATAAAGATTATAATGAGAAGTGGGCTTCCTAAGTGGCCCAGTGGTAAAGCATCTGCCTGCCAGTGCAGGAAATGCAAGAGTTTCAGGTTTGATCCCTGAGACAGGAAGATCCCTTGGAGTAGGAAATAGAAACTCCGTCCAGTGTTTTTGCCTGGAAAATCTCATGGACGGAGGAGTCTCACGGGGTATAGTTCATGGGGTCACAAGGAGTCAGACTTGACTGAGCAACTGAGTGCGTAATTAGAAATAGAAGTAACATTTTGGTACCAGAGTATATATCAGAAAATGTTCATTTTAATATATATATGTTTGATGATTAAAACAATCTTACAATATCAGTCTTATTATTCTATACACGAGGAGACTATCACAATGATAGTTAGTGGCTGATAGAGATAGGACTCAAATCCAGGCCTCTCATGCTGTATTGTCTGACTTTTGTGACCCAATGGACAGCCAGGCTCATTTGTTCATGGGATTTCCCAGGCAAGAATACTAGAGTGGATTGCTGTTTCCTTCTCCAGGGGATCCTCCTGACCCAGGGATCAAACCCATGTCTCCTGCATTGTAAAAGGATTCTTTACCACTGAGCCACCAGGGAAGGCCCTCATTTTTTATGCCATGATCTTTATATGCATATACTTTTAGTGTAAATGAATTCATGAATAAAAATAAATTCATTCATCTGCATTTTGCAAATGGAAAATCTGAGGCTCTTTATGTAGCTTATATAAATTTATATTCTACAGAACAAGAGCAGGATTGGGATGAACTTGGTCATAGATTCAAATCTAGCTATTGACACTTTATTTATTTTATTTTATTTTTTAACTTTACAATATTGTATTGGTTTTGCCATATATCAAAATGAATCCGCCACAGGTATACATGTGCTCCCCATCCTGAACCCTCCTCCCTCCTCCCTCCCCATACCATCCCTCTGGGTCGTCCCAGTGCACCAGCCCCAAGTATCCAGTATAGTGCATCGAACCTGGACTGGCGACTCGTTTCATATATGATATTATACATGTTTCAATGCCATTCTCCCAAATCATCCCACCCTCTCCCTCTCCCACAGAGTCCAAAAGACTGTTCTATACATCAGTGTCTCTTTTTCTGTCTCGTATACAGGGTTATTGTTACCATAGCTATTGACACTTTAAAAAATATATTTATATTTGTCAGATTCATGACAATTGTCATGAATTGACAGTGTCATGACATGTCATGCATTACAATGCTTTATAAATTGTCAGTCATGACAGTTGATATTACATAAACACATGCATGTATACATGTGTACTTTGTATGTTAGCTTAGAATTAGTAACTGAAGACCAGAAGACATAGTTTTGAATATAAGAAAAATTTTCATATATTATAATTCATACAGAGTTGGTAATAAATCGAATATATAGAAAATTACCTGTTCATTTATAAGATGCTCTGTTTTAATTTTCTTTCTCTCATTTACTTGCACAAAGGATTTATTGCTCAATTAAAAATGGTTATTTTTAAAACATTTCTTGTATTTTAGATACGTTTCATTAATAGAATATAACTTTTTTGGTGAATGTTTTTAGGGCTAAATGGAGATGTGAATGTTCTTTGCTAGAACACAGTATTCTGTCTAGGTTTACTTGTGGTTCGATTGTGAGAACTATCTATGTTCAAAGGTGGTAGGGTGAAAATAGCCTCACAATTAGGTAACTGTTTTCCATGAATACTCCTGTGGACTTTTTACCAGGTTTATTATACAGTTGTATTATTTCAGTACTGTTATTGAGTAATGTCCTTTAGAGACATGCTTCTGCAAAATAACTTTCATATCAAGTGAGCTGAATAGAAAATTTTAATTCATATTCATTTTAATAATTTATTCAGTCTAATAACTGCCAGAGGAAATTTTTATGCATAACTCTTGATCATAGACATTGAAGCTTTAAAATGAAGTTTCATTAGACTGTGCCTTGAAAGAATAAGTGTACTGTACACTTGAAGAAAGTATTCAAAATTTTTATCAGAATAAAATAAAACAATTCCACTCAGTAGCTGATGAGAAGTCTCCTTTTATTGGGTTGTTTACCAATAGAATAAATATGCTGTTTTCTTGACTGCCAGATAAATTCAAATTGCACATTGCAGTTTTAGAATTTGCCTACAGCTATTGCATCTTGCATGGACACTTATAATCCTATATTCTCGGGTCAAAGTATGCTTGTGAATTATTTACTATTAGTAAGAAAAAGTGGTAATCATAAACATAAGACCACTTAATATTCTTATTCTTCAGAGGCAATTCTGAAATATGTTTCAAAGCACTGTCTAAGATGAGAATGAGAAATAATCTGTGCAACCATTGAATTTAAAATGATAGTTAAAAATTTAATGACACTATAAGAACAAGGATTTTTACTTAGCCTAAAATGTTTAAGCATAAAAATACTGCACCATGTATAACAGCAGAAAGGTGTACAGTATTTTAGAAAAAAAGAGTTTATCTCATATGAATGATTTACTAATCTTAATTTTAAGTAATCAGCTTTTTAAAAATGCAGGCATCAGAATCATGGCCTGTGGCCATATTTAACCACAGCTGTCATGTGAGTTTCACAGAAGTGACCTATCTAATAGTCCTGCTGCTGCTGCTGCTGCTGCTGCTAAGTCGTTTCAGTCATGTCCGACTCTGTGCGATCCCATAGACGGCAGCCCACCAGGCTCCCCTGTCCCTGGGAGTCTCCAGGCAAGAACACTGGAGTGGGCTGCCATTTCCTTCTCCAATGCATGAAAGTGAAAAGTGAAAGTGAAGTCGCTCAGTCGTATCCGACTCTTCACGAGCCCATGGACTGCAGCCCACCAGGCTCCTCCATCCAGAGGACTTTCCAGGCAAGAGTACTGGAGTGGGGTGCCATTGCCTTCTCCTATCTAATAGTCCTAGTATTGGCTAAATCTTGTCCTTTCATAGTTCATTTAGACTTATTCTTGACAGGAGTATAGGTTGATGAAAAAGCTTACAACAATATATGTTCAGTTCAGTTCAGTTCAGTCCCTCAGTCATGTCTGACTCTTTGCGACCCCATGGACTGCAGCACGCCAGGCCAACCTGTCCATCATCAACACCCGGAGTTTACCAAAACTCAAGTCCATTGAGTCAGTGATGCCATCCAACCATCTCATCGTCTGTCATCCCCTCCTCCTCCTGCCTTCAATCTTTCCCAACATCGGGGTCTTTTCAAATGAGTCAGTTCTTCACAACAGGTGGCCAAAGTATTAGAGTTTCAGCTTCAACATCAGTACTTCCAATGAACACCCAGGGCTGATCTCCTTAAGGATGGATTGGTTGGATCTCCTTGCAGTCCAAGGGACTCTCAAGAGTCTTCTCCAACACCACAGTTCAAAAGCATCAATTCTTCAGTGCTCAACTTTCTTTATAGTCCACCTCTCACATCCATGCATGACTACTGGAAAAACCATAGCTTTGACTAGATGGACTTTTGTTGGCAAAGTAATGTCTCTGCTTTTGAATATGCTATCTAGGTCATATTTTTCTTCCTAGGAGTAAGCATCTTTTAATTTCATGGCTGCAGTCACCATCTGCATTGATTTTGGAGCCCCCCGAAATAAAGTCTGTCAAATCTATTTGCCAAGAAGTTATGGGACCAGATGCCATGATCTTAGTTTTCTGAATGTTGAGCTTTAAGCCAACCTTTTCACTCTCCTCTTTGCCTTTCATCAAGAAGTGTCTTTAGTTCTTCTTCACTTTCTGCCATAAGGGTGGTATCATTTGCATAACTGAGGTTATTGATATTTCTCCCGGAAATCTTGATTCCAGCTTGTGCTTCTTCCAGCCCAGCATTTCTCACGATGTACTCTGCATATAAGTTAAATTAGCACGGTGACAGTATACAGCCTTGACATACTCCTTTTCCTATTTGGAACCAGTCTGTTGTTCCATGTCCAGTTCTAACTGTTGCTTCCTGATGTGCATACATATTTCTCAAGAGGCAGGTCAGGTGGTCTGGTATTCCCATCTCTTTCAGAATTGTCCACAGTTTATTGTGATCCACACAGTCAAAGGCTTTGACATAGTCAATAAAGCAGAAATAGATGTTTTTCTGGAACTCTCTTGCTTTTTTCATGATCCAGCGGATGTTGGCAATTTGATCTCTGGTTCTTCTGCCTTTTCTAAAACCAGCTTGAACATCTGGAAGTTCACAGTTCACGTATTATTGAAGCCTGGCTTGGAGAATTTTGAGCATTACTTTACTAGCGTGTGAGATGAGTGCAATTGTGTGGTAATTTGAGCATTCTTTGGCATTGCCTTTCTCTGGGATTGGAATGAAATCTGACCTTTTCCAGTCCTGTGGCCACTGCTGAGTTTTCCAAATTTGCTGGCATTTTGAGTGCAGCACTTTCACAGCATCATCTTTCAGGATTTGAAATAGCTCAACTGGAATTCCATCACCTCCACTAGCTTTGTTCATAGTGATGCTTCCTAAGGCCCACTTGACTTCACATTCCAGGATGTCTGGCTCTAAGTGAGTGATCACACCATCGTGATTATCTGGGTCGTGAAGCTCTTTTTTGTACAGTTTTTGTGTGTATTCTTGCCACCTCTTCTTAATATTTTCTGCTTCTGTTAGGTCCATATCATTTCTGTCCTTTTTTAAGCCCATCTTTGCATGAAATATTCCCTTGGTATCTCTAATTTTCTTAGAATAGTGCAAAATAAGGTCAAAATAAGGATATAAGTAATACAGATCTCACATTTTAATGATATTTTGAATCACTTTTCTATTGAATAAAACAAGAAAAGAATTTTTGTCTTGTTTTTATTTTATCCTCATTTTTTTTGATGTAAGTATTGCTGGATTTTGTTTCCTCCTTAACCTTTTGATTTTTGGAGGGTTGGGGAGGACATGGCTAAATTTCTCCATCTTTCCAAGCCTCAACTTATGTAAGCTGTATAATTGGAAAAATAATTTCTTGGAACCTACTCATGATTGTGTTTTAATGAAGTGCTGTCAGGCACACTAAAACCTTTGGAGAAAAGGTAATGCATTCTGAATGGCCTACTTTTGTTCTTCCTTTAGAGTTCCGTAAAGTCTAAGAAGGAATTCTGCAAGGAAAGGAGGAAATACCTTCTTCTCTTTTAACCCTTCCTTCTCAGAACTTGTGTACTGAAATTAGCAATGAATCTTTAATATCTAGCCAGTGATGAAAGTTTCCATTGGTATCTAAAAAATCTGGGGCACTTCATTGGTGATCCAGTGGTTAGGACCTCACCTTCCAATGCAGGGGACAGGGGTTCGATCCCTGGTTGAGGAACTAAGACCCCACATGCCATGCAGCCAAAAGTGAAAATAAAAAAATAAATAAAATTGAGACTTAAAAAATAAACTGAAATAATGAAATCTGGGAGGTAAAGCAGTCAAAACAGGAATCTTTCGAACACTTCATGCTTGCCTGCTCTCCCACAGGGATGGGGTATTAGAGAAATTAATGACTTTATGCTCTAGGCACTTTCACAAGGAAAAAATATTCTCATTTTGTTGGCAAAGTACAAATACTTCAGGGGTAGCTAATGACTACAAAATGCAAGTTTTACCAGTGTCACAGCTCTAATTATTCTTCACTTACAATCACATTCTCACTAACCAATTTGTCAAGAATTTCTTTTTGCCCCTGACAATAGAAGGAACATTGTTTTTTTCCTTTACACTGCTCTTGTATAAATGTCTATAAAGTATACTTTAAATAATTTAAAAAAATCAAGCTCCCGATATTGGAACTCTTGGATCTACTATCCCCTTTTTATCAGTAAGCAAAGCAAGATTATTAAATTTGAAGGAATATGTAATTGATCATTCTGTGAAATTCATTATCTGAGACTCTGAGACAAAGTTCAGTACTCATTGGTTTTCTTGCCATGAAAACCAATGAAAAGAACTACTATTGTCAACCTGTTGTTTGTTGGACCAAATAGAAATATTTTGATAAATATTATTTGAATCCCAAGTTATTGTCATAAAATGGTGCTTTATACAGAATTAAGCATACAGTAAGCACTCAAAAAATACTTCTTTGAGGTACCATTTCACACCAGTCAGAATGGCTGCGATCCAAAAGTCTACAAATAATAAATGCTGGAGAGGGTGTGGAGAAAAGGGAACCCTTTTACACTGTTGGTGGGAATGCAAACTAGTACAGCCACTATGGAGAACAGTGTGGAGATTCCTTAAAAAACTGGAAATAGAACTGCCTTATGATCCAGCAACCCCACTGCTGGGCATACACACTGAGGAAACCAGAAGGGAAAGAGACACGTGTACCCCAATGTTCATCGCAGCACTGTTTATAATAGCCAAGACATGGAAGCAACCTAGATGTCCATCAGCAGATGAATGGATAAGAAAGCTGTGGTACATATACACAATGGAGTATTACTCAGCCATTAAAAAGAATACATTTGGATCAGTTCTAATGAGGTGGATGAAACTGGAGCCTATTATACAGAGTGAAGTAAGCCAGAAGGAAAAACATAAATACAGTATACTAACGCATATATATGGAATTTAGAAAGATGGTAACAATAACCCGGTGTACGAGACAGCAAAAGAGACACTGATGTATAGAACAGTCTTATGGACTCTGTGGGAGAGGGAGAGGGTGGGAAGATTTGGGAGAATGGCAATGAAACATGTAAAATATCATGTAGGAAACGAGTTGCCAGTCCAGGTTCGATGCATGATGCTGGATGCTTGGGGCTGGTGCACTGGGACGGCCCAGAGGGATGGTATGGGGAGGGAGGAGGGAGGAGGGTTCGGGATGGGGAACACATGTATACCTGTGGCGGATTCATTTTGATATTTGGCAAAACTAATACAATTATGTAAAGTTTAAAAATAAAATAAAATTAGAGAAAAAAAAAAATACTTCTTTGCATTGGTTTTCTGAATTTTAAAGTATTCCACTACATGAGACTAAATCTGATTCTGAATTTGGTTCAGCATCATAACATTTACATTCATTTTCCCAGGACCATCTTCATAGCAATGTTGGCATGTTCTCACACAGATTAGTCGCAAATGTGGGCCATGGGAATCTTTGAAGCCATTTGTTTCCTCTGTGGTTGGCCAAGTCTTAGAGCTCCTTTTAACTGGCCCTGTGAGTATGATGTTGGCAAAGACACATGGCAAAGGCAGGCTAACCCAGCCAGGGAGGTAAGCAGAGAAATCCAAGCCCTTCAGCCTCTCATATGTGATACTCACAAAAGAAAAGTAATCAAAAGTAAATACAGGCCCTCATAAGCAAACCACCTGAAAAATTAAACTGTTCCCAAGTGTTTTCAACATTCAAGCAATTGAGGATATTTTCTGAGTGGTTATTTTGATTTATAAAAAGAATTAACAGAGAATGGTCCCAAGGTAGACAGTAGCATTGCTATGAGCTGAGGTCATCCAGACAAAGCAGGGGAAAAGACTTCCTAGTTGAAAAGGGACTTGAGTTTTTTTTTTTCTTTCTTTCTTTTTATTGAAGTATAGTCAGTTTACAATGTTGTATTGGTTTCAAGTGTATAGGAAAATTATTCAGTTATACATATGTATATATATATGTGTGTGTGTATATTCTTTTTCAGATTCTTTTGCATTATAGGCTATTATAAGATATTGAGCAAATTTTCTTTAATTGTAAGATGAATTGTTTGGCAAAATCAAACTTTATACTTTTATGCATAGTTGAGATTTAAAAATTGATATAGGTTGAATGAAGCACTGAAGAAATTTGTGGCTCTAGGTTGTGTTAAAAAATATTATGATTCAGTTTTGACTACATGAGTTTTGTAAAGATTTGTTTGGTTTTAACTAACAAGCATGCTGCTGCTAAGTCGCTTCAGTCTTGTCCGACTCTGTGCGACTCCATAGACGGCAGCCCATCAGGCTCCACCGTCCCTGGGATTCTCCAGGCAAGAATACTGGAGTGGGTTGCCATTTCCTTCTCCAATGCATGAAAGTGAAAAGTCAAAGTGAAGTCGCTTAGTTGTTCCCAACTCTTAGCAACCCCATGGACTGGAACCTACCAGGCTCCTCCATCCATGGGATTTTCCAGGCAAGAGTACTGGAGTGGGGTGCCATTGCCTTCTCCATAACTAACAAGCATAAGAAAATCTAAAAATATTTCCTTGAAGTTCTATAAGCATCAAGGGCAAAAATTTGTATCACCTTGCTCTTCAAATTCAAGGGCACTATAAGAAAAGTTGTTCTGAGACTTCAGAACAGTTTCAAAAATTTGAAAGTATCACAAATAAAATATTTATGTTTTCATTCTCTAAACTGAATAACCAAATCTAAATAAACGGTTTTGAAAATCCTAAAAAGTCCCTTTGAGAGTATCCAGTAGTAATCCTTCAGAGACCATTCATTCCATTCATTTTGATTCAGAGCCTCTTAATAATGTGCCAGGAACTATTTTTGGCCCTG
This sequence comes from Bos grunniens, assembly GCF_055505025.1. NCBI lineage: Eukaryota > Metazoa > Chordata > Mammalia > Artiodactyla > Bovidae > Bos > Bos grunniens. The sequence goes on along the minus strand of NC_141170.1, from coordinate 17,195,606 downwards.
AAGATAAATTAGTAAAATAAAAAAATTTTTTTTTAAGTAGAAAATGCTATCATCATAGAACATACAACCTAGTGAGAAGAACCAGATAATGACCAAAATTAGTAAATGTATGATACAGTAAGCTACTTTGGAGAAAGTACTTTGGTAAGTACCTTGGAGAAAAATAACAAGGAAAGGGACAGAGATTTGGGGTAGAGAGAAGTGCCCTTTCAAATCTAGTTGTCAGGGATGGGTTCACTGAGGGGGGAGGGTGACATTTAAGCAAAGACTTGGAATAAGCCTGCCAGGCAGAAGAATCAGCGGGTACCCGAAGCAGCATCCTGCCTGAAACGTACTAGAAAGAGCAAGGAGGCCAGTGTGACTGGAGTAGATTGAGATAACATCAGAAAAGCCATTTTAAGAACTTTGGCTTTACTCTTTGTAAGAGGGAAAATTATTGGAAGATTTCGTGTAGAGAAGTTTATAATAGTTTAGTAGTATCTCCCTGACTGGTGTGTTGGGAAGAAAAATGGCCAAGGGTGGAAGCAAAGAGACAGGTTAGGAGGCCCTTGGAGTCATCTAGGATTTGGATGATGACAGCTAGGATCAAGGCATAAGCAGTGGAGGTGTGAGGAGTCCTTGTATTTTCAGTATGTCTTGAAGCAGAGCCAATAGGATTTGCTAGGAGATTTATATGGGGTGTGAGAGACATCCAAGTCAATCATGACACTCAGGCAGTGGTTTTCAGCTGGGGACAGAGAACACTGGACAGTGTCTGGTCATATATTGGGTATCCTACCTGGGGAAGATGCTATGTGTCAAGCAGACAGAGGCCAGAGATACTACTAAACATCCTATGATGCACAGAACAGGTCTCTCTGAAGGACAACGTTCCAGCCTCAAGTGTCAATGATGTTGAGATTGAGAAATGAAACTTTGGACTGAAATTTTTGGCCAGAACAACTGAATGGATGGAGTTGCCAGTAATAGAACGAGGAGGCTGCTAATGGAGTGGTTTGGGGAAGTGAAACCAGGAATTCTGCCTCTTAGATTTTCAAAAGGCTGATTTCAAAAATTACAATGTCATAAAATAAAAATGAAGAAGTTTATCTGATTTAAAAATTTTTTTAAGTTAAATTCCTATAGAATAGCGGTAGTGTCTCAAACTATGCCTGTGTTTGAGACAAGGTGGGACATAGGTTCGAGTATTTCAGATGTATAGATTGGCCATGTTAATTGTCTCCCTGCCAATTCTATTATATTACTTGAAATGATATGTCAGATATAATATATTACATATTAGACATGTTAGAGAATTCTGTCTCATTTTGATAAACATTTTTATAGCTAAAGTACAGCAAGGTTATTAATATGTTTCCTAATACGTTATATGTTATAGTTCTTTTATCCCCTTACTCATTCTGATTTTTATGAAAAGGAAATCTTCATGATAAAAGGACTTTATAAAAAGAGAGATTATATTAGGGATCTTTCCTATTTACATTTTTCCCTTGTTTTGGATCCCTAGTACCACTCAGTTCTCTAAGCACCATGTCTGATAGCTTAGAAGATATTCTTTTGAGGCCATCCTGAAAAATAATTGGTTTCTTTTCACTTGTTAGTTCTTCAAAATAGCTTCCTTTTTCCTTAAAGTTCAGAATGCTTGGCAGCTACACAAGCAGCTACGAGGGCAGCCTGACTTGTTGCTAGGGGAAATTAGCCTTATTACTTCTCAGTCAACCTTGGTGGGTTGTGTGGAAAAAATGAAATCTGCTTAGCCTAAGATTTTAAAGGCTTTTAACTTTGTAGTAGAGTACCTAAAATTTAATTTTATAATTAACTTAGTTGTAACTCCCCCTGTCATTCTCTCCTTATGTGCATTATTTTCTCTAGAGAAAGAAGCCAATCAGTAAATACCTTAGACCTACCCACCAGCCACAAAGCAGGGAAAATGTAGATGCTAGTGATTGAATTAACTCTCACACTTTAGTGTTGCTCAATATTTCTCATTTTTTTGTGTCTAAAATGTCAACTTTTCTTTTCAAATAATGTGTTAAAGTAGCTTTAAAATGCATCTTCCATGTAAATATAACAGAACAGCCAGATCATTCATTCACAACTACTGGTTTTATAACTCAGATGTCCAGGATGGCAAGGAATGAAATGGTGAGAAACACAGCAAGGGGAGGGGACTTGGCTGAATTAATTTAAAAGAGAATCTGTACCTGGGGATTCTTTAGAAAGCTATTGTTAGGCAAAGTTTTCTCTGTTATTTTTAGAGTTTCAATTTCTAGTCCATTTGGTATTTTGAGAGTTTCAATTCATCTTACACCACCTTTATTAAGACTTCAGAAATATAAAATCAATACCCTGATGCATGTGGCTTCCATTTTCTTACTAACATACTTAAATCCAGACATTTGATCAGGAATATTACAAGGATGACGGATACATGTTACAAACCTAGAAAAGTCATTAGGAACACTGCATGGATTTTGCTGTAAATACGTTTTGTAGCAAAATTGATGTGTAGGGGCATCTTCCTGAAATTAAATGTAATGAATAGGTAATGTCAGAAGTATAAAATACAGATTGTGACTGGTTCATAATCAGCAAGGAAGAAAAGTAGTACAGCTACCTATAATTGAGTAATTGGGGAGTGAATCTTTCTAAAGTACCAGGGAAGGAGCAGGGCAACTCCATTTCCAAACTCTTCTGGTTTAACTTTTTCTCTGGTGGTCAAAAGTAAATAACCTACAGGCTTGATTGATTACAGCTTGCTAATCAGATCATCACAAGGTCTTTCTTTACTTTGTCTAATCTTGTAAGCTTTCAGAAACTACAAGTTACACAAAAAGCTCAATTTAATTTATCAAATATGTAGGTTCTGTTTAACGTTGTCATTCATTTTATGCTCTTCTCCTAAGACCCATAAATTATATTCCTGAATTCTATACCAGTAAGTTAATATTTGTGTTTTTCTGTGTCCTAAAGAATCAAATGTTACCACGAAAGATGAATAGAAATTGACCAGAAAGGCAGAAGAGAATTTCTTAAATCTCTTATTGGTTTGTTGTCTGATTCTCTTGGGGTTTACAGTTGTTTAGCTGCTGTTTCCCCCCCCCCCCGCCCCACCCCCCGTCTATTTCTAGAAACAAAGAATAGGAAAACACTTAAATTGAAGTTAAAGAGTTTGGTAGCATCTAGAAGCATTTGTAGGAAGCATTTGTATTAAATAAACAAATACAAAGGCTTCCTTAAGTGGTTGAGTGAAATATTCTAAAGATCTTTTAAATGTAAAAATTGTAGGCATCTTAAGGCTTATTTAGATGCTAGTTGGCACAATATCTTGAGTTTCCTTCTTTATAGTACTCTTGATTTTTTGTTGTTTTTTTAGTTTCTAAATCATGTCCGACTCTTTTGTGACCCCATGGGCCGTAGCCTCCAGACTCCTCTGTCCATGTGATTTCCCAGGCAAGAATACTGGAGTGGGTTGCCATTCCCTTCTTCAGGGGATCTTCCCAACCCAGGAATTGAACCCACATCTCCTGCATTGACAGGCAGATTCTTTACCGCTGAGCCATCAGGGAAGCCCCAGTACTCTTGATGGACTGATAATAAAGATAAATAACAGGATTCAGAGTGTAATGAGTGTCTTACTAAAGTGCTTGGCCCATCTTCTCCTCGGTGATTTGCTTGGCTTACTCTAATCCTTTGTTCATAGACTTTCACCAGACTTGTAGTTTGTTATTTCTCTGTCATCAAGTCAAAGACCATTACAACAAAACAGAAATAGTGTTAAGTTGTATTCCATTTATTCATCTATGCTACAGCTGGTGACTGAGAACTTACTATGTGCAGGCAGGGAGCAAGCTACAGGGGCCTCTAGGAAAATAAGAGAAGCTCTGATGGAGAAAATGGTGGAGCTGATGGAGAAAATGAAAGAGCAGGAAAGTTGATAGACAATTATAGTGCACTTATAAAATGCTAACTAAATACAGACAAGTACAGGTTAGAATAGTAGCACATAGAAGGGACTAAAGGCATTTTCCTAGAAGAAATAACCTCTAATCTGAGATCAAAAGATGAGTGAGAGTTAACTAGAATGAGAAAAGAAGAGATTGTCCTTGCAAAGAGCATGGGATTTTGCATATCGTGTTTTGTCTGCGTTTCAGAGATGAGAGCCTCAAGAAATAACACTTATGGATATAGGGAAAACAGGGCTTCCCAGATGGTGCTAGTGGTAAAGAACCCACCTGCCAATGCAGGAGACAATAATAGATGTGGGTTTGATCCCTGGATTGGGAAGATCCCCTGGAGTAAGAAATGGCAACCCACTTTAGTATTCTTGCCTGGAGAATCCCATGGATGGAGGAGCCTGGTGGCCTACAGTCCATGGGGCCACAAAGATTTGGACATGACTGAGTGCACACGCATGCATAGGGAAAACAGTCCTTCATGATGGGCCTTGGGATCCAATCCACAGTAAAGAACTGGAAGTTAACCCAGAGAACAATGTAGGGTTTTAAGCTTGTAAACTAAAGTGTTGGATATTCACTACATGCCTCTGGTTTTGGAGAGGAGAAGGGAGAAGGGAAGACCAAAGTTAAGACCATCAGTTAGGAGTCTGTGAAAAAACCAAGGAGAGAGATGTCATGGTCTGAGCCAAGGTGCACTCTTAGATGGGATGCATCTAGATTTTACATTGTGTTAGAATTTCTAGCATTGCCATTTGTATCATGCCTTTCCTGTGGTTCTCTTAACAGCCATTTCATCAACAAGGGACAGGATTTGCTCTGGAAAGCTTGGTGGTTGCAGCTTCTAACTCAATGACCATGTTCCCAGTTCACTGTTAAGTGCACAAAGTTGAAGTATGTTGAGCCTTCAAAATCTGCCTGTTATACTGACACCCAGGGAGAAGTGCCTCAAAATTCAACTTTCACTTCCAAAGCAAATTGCCTAGAGAAACAGCATGTTGTTATTTAATTGAGGAAGTCTGACCCTAATCTGAAGTTTCACCTAATTCAGATGTCAAGGCCATACTGTCAACATATTGTGGCAACACATATAATGAAAAATTCATAATGTATTATTTGGAAAATAGGGTATGATAGCAGGTAAAGAGGCCCATCTTAATCTCTCCAGGACAGTCACACTTTACATTTTGCTAGACTTCATATGAGAAGGGGAAGTTAGAAAAAGAAGTGAGAGATAATGTTTGATAGCCGGAAGTGCCATTCAAAATAACTACCAATAAAAAATGTATAGTATATATATGCGTGTTTCTATATATACACATACACTTGGGCTTCCCAGGTGGCTCAGTGGGTAAAGAATCCACCTGCAATTTAGGAGATGCAGGAGATGCGGGTCTGATCCCTGGGTTGGGAAGTTCCCCTGGAGAAGGGCATGGCAGCCCACTCTAATATTCTTGCCTGGAGAATCCCATGGACAGAGGAGCCTGGCAGGCTACAGTCCATAGGGTCTCAAAGAGTCATACATGACTAAAGCAACATAATTAAAGCATGCAAATACATATGTACTACATATAATGTGTTTAATTTGCATATTTTAATATGCACATGTGTTTAGTTGACATAACTTGTTAGAATTGCAACTTGCCCATGGTGTGTGGAATTATGAAATCTTAACAAGTGCTATTTAGCCAATTCAAATAAAACTACTCCAAAATCACTGACACTACAACATATATATATTTGACACTGAATATATATATATATTTGTTTGAAAATACAGGGTCAATTCAGTCTACCTTTTAATATGTGGTTCAGCTGGTAAAGAATCTGCCTGCAATGAGGGAGACCTGGGTTCAATCCCTGGGTTGGGAAGATTTCCTGGAGAAAGGAAAGGCTACCCACTCCAGTATTCTGGCCTAGAGAATTCCATGGACCATATAGTTCATGGGGTCGTAAAGAGTCAGACACGACTGAGTAACTTTCACTTCACTTCTTAGATACAGATATATATATATATATATATATATACACACATACATACACACATGATATAGATATGTAGATATATAGATATGTATTAGATATAGTTATCTATAATATATATAGATATATATTAAAAGGTAAACTGCATTGACCCTGTACTTTCAAACATGCAGAACATAGGTTTCTATGGGATATATCAGACATTTCAGTCTAATCATACATATTTTAGTGGACTGAACTTTCCACAGAAGATAGTGGTAGAAAAATCTTTTAATGCATCTACTCCTGCACACAAAATTGTAACAAAAAGCACAATCAAATATGTAGATCTTTTCAGTAATTCAGGAAAAACAAACCCAGGATGTTGGCAAGCTAAGTTCTTCACTTGTATAGGAAAGTATGTCGACACTCTATAGTGGGGCTGAAGAACAGATCCCCAGAGCACTGACTCTTGGAAGGGAGCCAGGAAAAGTAGAAGGAGGAAAGAAGGAATGTGAAGCTGTGAAAAGTAATTTTTGTCTGAGTTGGGATGAGATGACTGCAAACCTGATTCTATCCCAAGAATAATTTCTCTTACTTGAATATTACATAACCCAACTACTTTTTTTTAATCCAATAAGCTGTTAAGCTTGTTTGGGTGAATAAAGAAGCTGAACATAGACCACGGTACCCAGGTGTTCCAGCAGAGGAAGAGAGAAGATTGGAAGCTGGGGGACATTCTCTGAGGTTGCCTACTTAGTGTCCTCCCAACCTTTACAGGAAGGTAGGGTGATTCTATATGACATTTACGTGACATAAATTGTTAGAATTGCAACTTGCCCGTGGTGTTTGGAATTGTGAAACCTTAATAAGTGCTATGTTAGCCAACTCAAATAAAACCACTCCCAAATCACCAGTACTGCAAACAGATGAGAAAGTGCCAGGGAATATTAAATTAATACCTTCGCAGTCTCCTATATAATTTACATCCTGAACCCAGTCAACTAAACAGATGAGAACTTGAATTCACTTCCTCATCCTCCTCTCTTCCACCCCATATCTCCTTTCTTGGAGAAGGCTGTCACCAAGGCATAAAGAAGAGAGCAAATGCCATTTTAGGTCATCAATTCCTACTGATCTGATTCCCATCATTTCTTTCCGATGCACTTGCCTTGCTGCCTGCCACATTCTAACACAGCATTCTTGCCTGAAAGTTTGCATTCCCTCTCAAACCATTCCTTGCCTGGTATGTCTTTTTATCACTTGCAAAATTTCCACCACATTCCCCACAGAGAGACTTACCAACACTCAAACAGAATGGCTTTCCCATATCTACAGTCCTTTTCAGTTCAGTTCAGTTCAGTTTAGTTGCTCAGTCATGTCCAACTCTTCTCGACCCCATGAATCGCAGCACGCCAGGCCTCCCTGTCCATCACCAACTCCCAGAGTTCACTCAGACTTACATCCATCGAGTCAGTGATGCCATCCAGCCATCTCATCCTCTTTCGTCCCCTTCTCCTCTTGCCCCCAATCCCTCCCAGCATCAGAGTCTTTTCCAATGGGTCAACTCTTCGCATGAGGTGGCCAAAGTACTGGAGTTTCAGCTTTAGCATCATTCTTTCCAAAGAAATCCCAGGGCTGATCTCCTTCAGAATGGACTGGTTGGATCTCCTTGCAGTCCAAGGGACTCTCAAGAGTCTTCTCCAACACCACAGTTCAAAAGCATCAATTCTTCGGTGCTCAGCCTTCTTCACAGTCCAACTCTCACATCCATACATGACCACTGGAAAAACCATAGCCTTGACTAGACAGACCTTTGTTGGCAAAGTCATGTCTCTGCTTTTCAGTATGCTATCTAGGTTGGTCATAACCTTTCGTCCAAGAAGTAAGCATCTTCCGTCTAGTCAAGGCTATGGTTTTTCCTGTGGTCATGTATGGGTGTGAGAGTTGGACTGTGAAGTAGGCTGAGCACCAAAGAATTGATGCTTTTAAACTGTGGTGCTGGAGAAGACTCTTGAGAGTCCCTTGGACTGCAAGGAGATCCAACCAGTCCATTCTAAAGGGGATCAGCCCTGGGATTTCTTTGGAGGGAATGATGCTGAAGCTGAAACTCCAGTACTTTGGCTACCTCATGCGAAGAGTTGACTCATTGGAAAAGACTCTGGTGCTGGGAGGGATTAGGGGCAGGAGGAGAAGGAGACAGAGGACGAGATGGCCGGATGGCATCACTGACTCAATGGACATGAGTCTGAGTGAACTCCGGGAGTTGGTGATGGACAGGGAGGCTTGGCGTGCTGCGATTCTTGGGGTCGCGAAGAGTCGGACACGACTGAGCAACTGAACTGAACTGAAAACCTAGAGCAGGGACATGCAGCACGATTTGTGAATGGTTAAGAAAATGTACATGCAAGGCTTCACTCAAGACCTATAAAAATGGAATCTCTTGAGTCAGAGCATGTGTTTGGAATAGAATCTCTAGGATATACCCAGTTAAGAACAACTGTCCTGCAAAATACAATCTAAAGTTCTTTGCATGGCATACAGAACCCTTCATTATCCGTCCCTGACTCAGACATTCTCAGATGTCACTTAATCTTTTTGCTTCATCAATACTGATCTCCCTTTAGTTTGGGGAATATACTTTTTCTTTTGTACCTCAGTGCCTTTGCACTGACATTCCCTCTGATTAGACCTCCCTTTCCTTGAATTGTCCTATCTGTCTAGCTGTGTCTTCTCTAAACCTTTCTGTCCTTCCCAGCAAGAATTAAATGTTCAGTTTTCTTTATATTCCCTCTGTGTTTTGTTCATGCATGCTGAGTAGCTTCAGTCATTTCTAACTCTTTGCGACCCTATGGACTAAAGCCTGCCAGCCTTCTCTGTGCATGAGATTCTCTAGGCAAGAATACTGGAATGGGTTGCCATTCCTTCCTCTAGGGGATCTTCTTGACCCAGGGATTGAACCCACCTCTCATATGTCACCTTCATTGGCAGGTGGGTTCTTTACCACTAATACCAGCTGGGAAGCCCGTTTTGTCCACAGGGCCACTATAAAACTTATTATATTTGCTTTCATCTTTCCTTCCAAGAAATTTAAAAAAATTTGCATTTCCAGACTTTATTTTTCTGGGCTCCAAAATCACTGCAGATGGTGACTGCAGCCATGAAATTAAAAGACGCTTACTCCTTGGAAGGAAAGTTATGACCAACCTAGACAGCATATTCAAAAGCAGAGACATTACTTTGCCAACAAAGTTTCGTCTAGTCAAGGCTATGGTTTTTCCTGTGGTCATGTATGGATGTGAGAGTTGGACTGTGAAGAAGGCTGAGCACTGAAGAATTGATGCTTTTGAACTGTGGTGTTGGAGAAGACTCTTGAGAGTCCCTTGGACTGCAAGGAGATCCAACCAGTCCATTCTGAAGGAGATCAGCCCTGGGATTTCTTTGGAAGGAATGATGCTAAAGCTGAAACTCCTGTACTTTGGCCACCTCATGCAAAGAGTTGACCCATTGGAAAAGACTCTGATGCTGGGAGGGATTGGGGGCAAGAGGAGAAGGGGACGACAGAGGATGAGATGGCTGGATGGCATCACTGACTCGATGGACATGAGTCTGAGTGAACTCTGGGAGTTGGTGATGGACAGGGAGGCTTGGCGTGCTGCGATTCATGGGGTCGCAAAGAGTCGGACACGACTGAGCGACTGATCTGATCTGATCTGATTCCAAATACTTGGCTTCAAGTGGGCAGTGAAATAAGTATTTGTCAAATGAAAATGTGAATAATCTAATAAATATAAGAATGAATAGAAATGACCCCACAAAGCTTGTTCATGAGGAAGCTGGGACCTATATATTGGATTGACCAAAAATTACATTTGAGTTTTTCTGTAACATCATGTGGGAAAACCTGAAATGAGCATTTTGACCAACCCGATATAAACAGAAGTTGTGCTCCAGCCTTTCATGTTGGATCTGTGAGTACAGGCATCTATTTCTGTTAAGAAGACATTTCTTTTTCTTCTGGAAACCACAGTGGAAACTCCACACGTTTATGTGTTTGAAAACCGATGTGCTTAGTCGCTCAGTTGTGTCCAACTCTTTGCAACCCCACAGACTATAGTCCGCCAGGCTCCTCTGTTCATGGAATTCTCCAGGCAAGAATGCTGGAGTGGGTTGCCATGCCCTTCTCCAGGGGATCTTCCCTACCCAGGGATTGAACCTGGGTCTCCCACATTGCAGGCAGATTCTTTACCATCTGAGCCACCAGGGCAGCTATTTGAAAGCAGAGCTCTCTGTAAAAGTTTTCTTATTCTGACTTCTGAGGTTGGAAATTATCACTGATGACTAGGGTTGCCTGTAAAAATGAATACCTGCTGAAGCCTCTACTGAATGGCAGAATATATTGCAAGTATCACTGAGCAAATGCAGGGAAATCTCTAAGCTTTTTCTTAGAGAATCCTCAAAAGACCCGAGGTCTGTGGTCAGTGCTTTTCCCCCATTTATGGAGCAGCGTTACCAACTTTTAACTTACTCCTTCCTTTTGGGACCCACGCTTTTTAGTGAAAGTTTAAAAAATGAATGATGAATGGGTGAAAAGATGAATGGGTTTAATATGAACACAGCACAGTTTCCATTCCTAATGAGGAAGCAAACTCAGGAAAGCAGGCTCAGAAAGCCCTCTGTCACCATTCTGATGTGTTTTATGTGTATAAATGAATCATAAACCATGCAGATTGAATTTCTCTTAAAATTACTTAGCCTTGTGCATAAAGACAAAAGCACTGGGAAAGAATCTGAGTGGAGTAGGAATGAAGTAGGGAGAGAAGAAGTCTAGTTAAGACATGTGGTGGCAAGATGAGAGTTGTCACTTTCTGGCTACAAACCTCCCTTGCTTGTACATTTCCTTTCATCCTTTTAGTCCAGCCTCCCTTTAAAAGTGGAAGTGTAGGTGGTGCAGTGGTAAAGAATCCACCTGCCAATGTAGGAGACTAGGGTTTGATCTCTGGGTTGGGAAGATCCCCATGGAGAAGGAAATGCCACCCCACTCAACTATTCTTGCTTGGGAAATCCCATGGACAGGAGCCTGGTGGGTTACAGTCCCTGGGGTCCAAAGAGTCAGACACGACTGAGCTTGAACACAGGGGAATGGTTGCCCTTTAGAAGTGCATGAATGGTTTCTCAACTCTCTGGGACCTTATAACTTTGTTCCAGTCATGACACAGGATAGACGGAGAAGGCAATGTGGAGGCTCAAAGTGGGAGAGACTGTACTTGAGTATCTTCTCCCGACCTACCCCACCCAGCCCACTCTCAGTTGGAGTTGCAGAGACTGGTCTTGGCAGTGAGTTAGGTTGACTTTTGTTCATCATCAGCTTTATTATTGCTCTGTATCAGCAGCAGAGCTGGCTACCGAGTCAGCTCTGAGTTTTGGTGCCAAGAAAAAAGAGAGGCAGGCTTCTGGTTCCAGCTGGGCTCCAGTAGTGAGGAAGAAGCTGGCTGTGTGGATCTCTCCATGGCAAGGAAACCTTTGCTGCTGAGTCTCAATCAGGATGGGGATTCAGGAAAAACTTTACTTAAAGACATTTGAAAAGTGGAAATGTAAAATACTAAATTCTAGTATTCAGAGGTCAGCTGTCTCTCTTTGTATAACTATCTCCCCTACTGAATACTTATTTTCTTCATGTCTGATAATTTGATGTTCTGTAGCCATAATGGTATAATAGCATGCTATCTTGAATAATACATTGAATCTATGTCATCCTTTCTCTAAGAGCACTGGAGTTTTGTTTTGTTTTGGTAGGCATTAATTTCTATACTCAGAGGAGTGTGAGTTTCACCTTTGCTAAGCTTTCCGGTGGCTATGGCATGTTTTTGATAGAAGAAGCTTGTAGAAGAGATTTTCCCTCAATAAGACAAAGATGAGCTTTGACAGGAAATATGCTCAGTCTGTAGCAATTGTGTTGACCTCTGCCCTTCTTTTTGCTTAAGTTCTCCCTCCCCTTCAGTTCAGTTCAGTTCAACCATTCAGTCATGTCTGACTCTTTGCAACCCCATGGACTGCAGCACGCCAGGCTTCCCTGTCCATCCCCAACTCCCAGAGCTTGCTCAAACTCATGTCCACTGAGTCGGTGATGCCATCCAACCATCTCATCCTCTGCCATCCCCTTCTCCTCCTGCTTTCAACCTTTCCCAGCATCAGGGACTCAGTGTCCTAGATTTGAAGATCCCATGCTGTACACCTGCATTTGTACTGTCCTTATTTGGGACAGATCCTCATCCCACTTTATAATGATACAAAAAGTCCTTAAGGCATTCCCACTCACCTATATGCAGGCTCCTTTTAAAGGATAGACATAATTGATTGTGTAATTCTTAAAACTTGGTACTGTTTCATATTCTTTTCACAGCTGAATTTTTTTAGGAATATGTATGTATTTTTATATCATTTATATATATATATGTATGTACATATATAGATATATTTGGAAAAAATTAACATTTGAAAAGTATTCAAGGCAAAGATCAACAGACAAATACATCAAAGAATTAGAATGGCAACTCGTAAAAGAAAACCTTAATAACAATGAAATATGAAAAGGTGATCCATCTCATTATAAAGGCTCAGAAGCAGGCAAATGAAAATATGGTACTTCATACACATGAGATTGATAAAATTAAGACAGACTCTATCAAATGAGGGTGTGGGAATAAGATAACTCTCCTGTATTATTCCTGAAATATAAATTGACAAAACTGTGAAATGTACCATACTACATAGCAGTTCTACCACCAGCCTTATTCTAAAGAGCTCTTGGACATGTGCTCATGGAGAGAAATACTTGAGTATTGATTCAGTTCTGTTTGTAATTAGGAATACTCAGAAACACTTAAATCCATTAATAAGACTAAGGATAAATAAATTGAGGGATATTAAATCAGTGCACTGTACTGGAGTTAAAATGAATGAGTTTTAAATAAGTGCCAAAGTGCTGTCATTTATATAAAATAAAAAACAGTTGATACTGTTGTGTATCATTTATGAATGTGCAAGTATATGGTACAAACTCATATATGAGAGTAATGATATAAATTATGAAAACTGTTATCTCTAATGGGGGAGGTGAAGAACTTACTTAAAAAGTATTCCCTAGGTGGCCTTAGTTATATCACAGCTGAATTTTAATTAGTTCTGATGACTTTATTTCAATTACTTCATGGCATGGCAAATGAAACTTCTCAGGGTTTCTGTCTCTGGACTTTCCTTCATGGCTTCTCTTCTAAGAAACCAATTTTTAGAATGTGAGTGAAAGAGAAAGAAAAGTAGGAAGACTCCAGTTTAGAACAGGGAGAGCTGATAGAGTTGTTAGAGGATGTTTTAGTACAACCTTTCACTTTACAAGCAGGATCATCTCAGCACTGCCTTCTGTTACTCTAAAGCTGATGGCCAACCTTGGTCTCATGCACTTAGTCACCTAAAGTCAGAGACTTTTCCCTTGTAACTTCAGAAGCCATATTTTTAGAACCCTCAACTCTGGTTCCCTAATCTGGCCATGCTCTTTTTAAAAAAATATATGTGAATTTATTATTTAAAGAAAAAAAGACTTATCAAGGCTGACAAAGTCCCATTTTGTTGCCTAGCTTATATTCCATGAAAATAATAATATCACAAGAAATCTGCATTGATTGAAAATCAGAAAAAATTAGTTGATGTTCATACACAGACTCTCATAATGTCTTCTTACCCCAGCTTGGCCTCCAAGCTTACTGGACAAGTTAGTGGTATCTGAACTAACAGCCTACAAATTGAGACAGTGGTTTTCAGTGTTTGGCATTCATCAGCTGGAATGCAGATTCAGTTGGTCTGGGGTGCCCATAATTTGCATTTCTAAGACTATTCCCAGATGCTGTTATTGCTGCAAGACCAGTGACCATGCTCTAAGAACCGCTGCTCTAGGGGAAGTAGCAGGGTTTATTTCTGTTATCACTAGACTAATTAAAAGGGATTAAGCAGGCAAATTCAACTAGTCTTGCTGAATCACCCATCTCAATATTAAATTAAAATTATTTATCATCTACTGTCAAAGGTATACTCATCTTTTCAAGACTGTTATATCAATTGTGCTGTTTTATCACTTATCCCAAAATAATTTTAAAAAATCTCTTTAATATATGGTTATAATAATAATACTTTATCTTTCTTTTTTTGAATACTATATCTTTCTTTATAGTTTCCTAAATGAGTGCATATATGCCTCATCTAAGTCAACCTTCCTTTAAAAGTTTCCAGAGCAATGCTGTTTTGCACATTCTATAGATTAGAAAGCTGAGCCTAGTCTGAGAATATTATGTGACTTGAAATCACAAAGCTAGTAAGTGCAGAGACAGCAAGGATTAGAACTTAGTATTTCTGAGAGTAATCTTACATTCTTCTGACAGCCTAATAGTGAAATCCTATGAGCTAATGGCACCCTTCATTGCCATAAAAGACATGTCAGCCTGCATAATATTGCCTATGCAGGATATATGCAGACTAACCCTGTACACCTTGAACTAATTGTTCACATTTTAGGACTTTTGAATTGATCTGAAGGATCTGCCTTGAGGTAGGCTTTTTCTTAGTGTTTGAGAGTTCCTAATAGATGATGGGGATGAAAATATAAACCAAAAATGGCCACAAGTAAATATACATCTAGCCAATTAGAGTTGTACAGACCTATTCACAGGTGCTAAGAGAGAAGCTGCAACAATGTGAAATCAGAGAGTTAAGGCTGAAAAATCTTCATAGAGGTTATTCTTGAGAAGTGTTTTGAAAAGAAGATACATGATGTGGTTTGCAATAGAGAGGAGAGCACTTCTAGTGAGAAAAAAAAATAAGTAAAGACTGGTAAGCCTTCTTGGCGGGAGTGAAGATGGAAAGATACAATTGTGTGTTAGAAGCCAGTTGAAAAACTAAGATGCATGTGTCCCTGAGATGCTCAGCTAAAACAGCAGAGAATATATCCAGGGTTTCCCAACAAGAACCTGCTGTTTAGCTCAGGGAATTCTACTCAATGTTATGTGGCAGCCTGGATGGAAGGGGAGTATTGGGGAGAATGGATACATGTATATGTATGGCTGAGTTCCTTTGCTTTCCACCTGAAACTGTCACAGTACTGTTAATTGGCTGTACTCCAATACGGAGCTTCCCCAGTGGCTTAGCAGTAAAGATTCTGCCTGCAAAGCAGGAGATGCAGGAAATGCGGGTTCAACCTCTGGGTCAAGAAAATCCCCTGGAGGAGAGCATGGCAACCCACTCCAGTATTCTTGCCAGGAGAATCCTACAGACAGAAGAGCCTGGTAGGCTGCAGTCCATGGAGTCACAAAGAGTTGGACACAACTGAAGCAACTGAGCACACACAGAATCCAATACAAAATAAAAAGCTAAAAAAAAAAATCAGAGTTTCCCTAATGGAAGAAGAAATGGAAGCTGTATTGTCCCCCTTATTAGTCCTCTCTGAAGGAGATTGGGCATGTATCCTGCAACTGTGAGAAGTGAGATTGGGCATGTATCCTGCAGTTGTGAGAAGTGACATTGGTACATCAAGATGACAAGAAATTAGCTGGCAGCATGTTGCATTCGTCAATCTGTGTGAAATTTCAGACATTGCATGGTCAAAAGGATCTGGAAAGTTCTGTGAGAGTGGATTGAGGGGATTCATTTCTGGATATCCTAGCAGAAAATTTCCTGTAGGGTTTAAAGCTGATGAAACCAACCTTCTGCAAGTGGCAGATGCCACTAGTAGAAACTATCAGCTCCTGGAAAAGTGATCACAGTGAGTCTAGGGGGTTATTGCAGTTGTTTAAGGAGTCATTGCTCTGCTCACAAGGGTCCGTCTAGTCAAATCTATGGTTTTTCCAGTAGTCATGTATGGATGTGAGACCTGGACCATAAAGAAGGTTAAGCACCAAAGAATTGATACTTTTGAACTGTGGTGCTGGAGAAGACTCTTGGGAGTTCCTTGGATTGCAAGGAGATCAAACCAGACAATCCTAAAGGAAATCAAGCCTGAGCATTCATTGAAAGGACTGATGCTGAAGCTGAAGCTCCAGTATTTTGGCTACCTGATGCAAAGAGCCGACTCATTGGAAAAGAACATGATGCTGGGGAAGGTTGAAGGCAGGAGGAGAAGGGGGATGCAGAGGATGAGATGGTTAGATGGCAACACTGACTCAATGGACATGCATATGAACAAACTCCAGGAGAAAGTGAAGGACAGGGAAGCCTGTCATGCTATAGTCCATGTGGTTGCAAAGAGTCGGACACTACTTAGTGACTGAACAACAACATTAAGGACTCAACAGTGACTCTGAAGTGTGTACTTTGCTTTGCTTGACATTATGCTGAGCTTCAGCAGGCTTATGGAACAACTCATTTGATGAAAAGAGCTGCCTCCATGTTTGGACTTGCCCCTAATATTTACATGTTCCTTTCTACTTACAGTCATTACACAGGATCCTTAGAGCCAATGTTCTTCACATGGAATTATGTTTGCTTTGAAATGCATATCAGATGCCCACTCTGAACCTTGGCATATGGGGTGATACCTGCAGATAGTTCCCATTTTGTGGCCTGTCTCCTGCTGTTAGGTAAAAACTGTCTGGAAGGTTGCAAAACTAAAATGGAAAAGTAATGAAAAGAGTTTCCTAAGTTACAAATAATTGATGATGATTGTAAAATCGATGGTAAGTTTTCATTGCATAATTTGATTGATATGGCAGTTATCACAGCAGCCTTGAACAGAATGCTCTTGTGAACGTGATCATTTATCTCATGGAGTCTGTTTTTGCATAAATATTTGAAAATGAAAGGCATAATAAATCTGTCCAGAGCATGCACACAGTGGGCTGCCAAGCCTGCCACCTGTTTAAGGTTTTAATGAGCCATTCTGCATTCAACCAAAAGCCACAGCAAATTAGCTCTGACATTTTTCTCTGCTGCTGCCTTTCATATTCCAGGCACTCTGAGAGATCATCTTGCAAGATTCTGTAAATGGACATCACTGAGTTTTTTCATTAGAATTCAGCAATGAGTGTTAAGCCAGCTCCCCCAGATTCATGTTTACATCTGCACATCAATCGGGACTTGGTGTTGGGGGGCTAGGGGCAGAGTTAAAGAGTGATGGGTGAGTGGTCAGAATTGCAGGGAAATGGAAAAAGAGCACTGGACAACGAGCCAAGAAACCTTAGTGTTTGGTTTTCCTGCTGTTACCTGGTGGCCTTTTGGCTCCTCTGGATCCACCGTTGGAAAGGACAGTGTGTCATAGATGTGGAGTGGAGGAGAGTGAGGGGCAGTATTATGGGAATGAACAGTGAATTCTGGAAGGAGCCAAGTTCCCCTCGTTCACCTGTGAAAGTCTTACCAAAGCAAACAGAGCAGTATTATCTCATTCCCTAAATGTGCATGCGTGCATGCATGTGTGCTAAATTGCTTCAGTCACATCCGACTTTTTGTGGCCCTATGGACTGTAGCCTGCCAGGCTCCTCTGTCCATGGAGGTCTCTAGGCAGGAATCCTGAAGCGGGTTGCAAGCCTTTCTCCAGGGGATCTTCCCCATCCAGGGATTGGACCCTCATCTGCGTTGCAGGCAGATAGACTCTTTACCGCTGAGCCACCGGGGAAGCCCTCCCTAAATGTTCTGCTCTTTAATTCAGTCAGATGAAGTAGTTGTTTTGAAGTATAATAGCCTGTTAAGGAAAGGATTCCTGTATTTCCTATCCCTGGGTCCTTAAATAACACAGGTACCAGCACCCCAAAAAAGGGCAGAGCTGGAAAGAAGCAAACAGAGCTTCTGCCTCCTAGAGACTCAAAAGAAAGGAGGCTCAGCCACACAGGGAGAAGGGACCCTTCCTGGGGCAGAGCAGAGCATTCATGCTGCAGGGAAATGGTGATTTTGTGCAGGCGTTTTACACTATGCAGTGTGCTCCTGAGCAGCTTGGATAACCTCTGAATTCTGAGCTTTGATTAAATAAAGGGCATTAGCAAAAGAAACACGTGTGGGTCATTGCTTTTCCTTCTGCTCCAGTCTTTTCTCTTTATCCTCATCACAACATCTTAATGAGCTTTTAATCCTCCATTTTTATGTTAGCATGTTTATACACAGAGATCTAGCTTGTACTCCTGACCTTGGCAGGCAGTCCGTGTTTTATATGCACCTTTGGGAGGCGGAGGGGATTCAGGTTTGCCACTCAACCTAGTTAGGCACACAGCTCATACCTCCCTGCTGTCCCTCAGGGTGACAGCCAGGGAACAATGGGCTTAATTAGCCAATTTCACATTCAGAATATATTTTTTATCTAGCCTTTTGACCTGGCAAGTCATTAAGGATGCATCCATTCCCGCTGCTGTTCTTGATGGTGAAGTGAGTTTTTAACCGTGAACTGTTGTGTGTCCTCTGATAACATTTCAAGGGTAAAATCCCTTTGATCTTCTCATTGCTTTTAATAATGATCCCTCAAAAGGAATATAGCCCAGGTTTGCTAGTCAACAAGTGATGCCATGGGTACACATAGTCTGTTTAAGTCAGGGAGACACGTTTCATCAACTGTCAGGAAAACAAACTTGAACCAACTATGTGTTGGTATTATGCGTTATTTTTCAATTTTGTAGGCTATTTTTTGCTAAATTATTTTGAAGGGGTTATTTTCATGTGAAAATTAGTATCAGAGTTCAGCATAATCAGCAGGAGATCTGGGTCCAGTGCCCAAGTTTGTTTTTATTTATAATGCTTTCAGAAAGAATTTAGAAGAGGCATTTAATAACAGGCACAAACAAAACATTAAAACAAGAGCCAAATAATAAAGGTAGTTGGAAGAGTACAGTTAATACCAGAAAGCTTAGTCTTATTTAGACTACGATTTTAGATACTCAGAGTTGCAAAGGACTGTGACATTGGGTAGTATCAATCTCTCAGACTACAAACCCAGCGTTAAATAAAATGTAACTACAGTTGATATGTGGGTATGTATGTGCATGCTCTGTTGTGTCTGACTCTTTGTGACCCCATGGACTGTAGCCCACCAGGCTCCTCTATCCATGGGATTTTCTAGGCAAGACTCCTGGACTGGGTTGCCATTTCCTTCTCTAGGGGATCTTCCCAACCCAGGGATTGAACCTGCATCTCTCCTGTCTCCTGCATTGGCAGGCAGATTCTTTACTACTTGCGCCACCTGGGAAACCATATACTTCATGCTAGTCTGAATTTTAAATTTTTATTCTGAATTATAGTCAAAGCATGATTCACACAATTCTTGTAAATTCAGATTTACAGTCAGTTGAAACAGGATTTCATTTCTCCTTGTGTCCAGAAAAAGCACTATGTTCTAGAAAGCATTGGGTTGGTTAAGAAGTCCAGTCAGGTTTTCTGTAACATCTAACGAAAAATCCAGACAAACTTTTTGGCCAACCCAATACCTGTCACCAGAGCACCTAAAGAGGTGTTAGCATCCACTGCAATGGAAATCGTTCCTTCAGAGAAGTCACCTCTACATATTTGTATCTGGACATGAGTTTGAGCAAACTCCAGGAGATAGTGAAGGACAGGGAAACCTGGCATGCTGCAGTCCATAGCGACAGAGTCGGACACAACCTAGCAACTGAACAACAATAATACTTGTATCTGCTGTGATAATGTCCTGTGTCTTCCCGGTCTCTGATCCTCAGTTCATACATTTTCTTTCTTCCTTACCCACATATTGGACCCTCTTCATTCTCAGCTAACTCCAGTGCCTTCCTTGAAGATTCAGGAAGATTAAATTCTTCCTCCTTGCTCCCTGAATCCACACTCTGCAGACACTGCCCCATGAAATGGGATGGGGTGAAAAACATATCACCTGTTTTCCAGTCAAATTGACCTTGAGGTCAGCTCAAGGATGTCAGGACACAGCATCCTTTCTATGAGAGTCTGATTGGTATCTCTCTCTCTTGTTTCTCCTTCAGTTTTTTCTCCCATTACAGGTCCAAGTTCGTATTCTTTTTAACCTGGTGGAAATAAGGAGTAGATACAAGGAAATGTATTGGTTCTGCCTAATTGAAACTTTCTGTCATGTTCTTGACCTGAAGCTTTGAAACTTTGCTACTCATTTGAAGTTCTCTCTCTCTGACTCTACTCCCCTCCAAGAAGATGAAAGAGTCCTTCTGTTGGCCCAAATGAGGGAGCTCAGGAAAAGTCATCAAGGCACAGTGATCATCCAGGCACAGTGAGCTCCAATACTATGAATCTGGTTGACATGAGCATCACCAGATTGCTGTCCGGCCTCTGTGTAAGCAGTCTCATTGATGAGAAACCACTGACAACCCATAGTTTCCCTTTCTGTCTTTGAACAATCCTCATTAATGTTTAAAATTTTTCTTTTTTTCATTACTGAAATATATTTCCCTGTGGATGTTCTTTTTTTTCCCTAGATGCCTATCCATGGCTCAGCATCTAATTAGCTGAAACGCAGTTTAGAAAGGTTTTTAAAAAGCCCTACCTACTACCCAATGCATAATTAACATTTCATCAAATACCATAGTACTGAAGTAAATACAGATTTGGAATTTTATTACTAAATTGAAACCAATTAATACTGAGAGCTAAAAATGTACCACGGTAGCTTCATGTGTCTTCTCTCATTCAACTTTTGATGATCCTACACTGAGATCTGGGGATAAGGGCTATGGCTTCTTCATCCCAACAATAGCATCGTACTCCAGCATCGTGCTTGTGCAGTACTTGAAATTTGGGAGATAAGTGTTGTTTTGACATATTTCAGAGTAAGTTGAGATTCAGAGGGGTTAAGTAATCAACCTAGAGTCATGCAGTGAAGTGGCAGAGGTGAAATAAAATTGAAGTATCCTGAAGCCCTGTGCATGGATAACTGTCTCCTCCTCATTGTTTGGATAGATATAACACTGTATATATCATGAGTTAGGAAGTATAACTTTACTTTGAGTTTTACACGCTCCCCAAAGCTTAAAAGTCCCCTCTAATGAGCCTGAAAAAAATCTCAGTGATGAGCCTTTCTGTTTATATTTCTCTAAGACTTTCCTAAAGATAAAGGGAAAAATACTATAGAGAGGAATCTTAGAGCTTGTCTTGTTGCAAGGTTGGTCCTGACATCCAGGAGTGTGTCTTGCATGAATACACCAGAGCTTTTATTTAAGAATTACCATAGAATTTTCTGTCAACTCATTTTAAGACTTGAAACTAAAATGGTGTCCTAATTCTTCCCACATCTTGTTTTCTGAGAATCTTTCTTTCTTTTTTTTAGACAATGAGATTTAATAAGAATATGTGTATTGTGCTCTAAGAAGTCAGTTACCCCAGCTGACTCCAGCCTGAACAACTTGACAATCCTATGACTCAAGTCTAATTTGAGGTTCCCAATGAACAGAGATTTCTGGTTTTGTTTCAGATGCCAGTAATTTTTTTCCATGTTCCTTCCTTCAAGAAGCACCACAAACCTAACCACATAATGAAACAGCATTTGATACAATTAAACATGATGTAAGCTCAAGAAAGCTCTTGCTAACTCACATGACATTCAGCTGTCCACTTCCTCCCAGGACTTTTTCCAATTTGGAACATTGGAGCCAGACATGGCTGGTCAGTGAGAGATAACAGCTTCATTGAGTTCTCTGAATAAATCTGGAAATCACAGGCTCACCCCAGAGAGTGCCCACTTTTCCTGGGAAGGAGGCCAAAGAAGTATATGTATGAAACTTAAATGTAGTAATTCAGAAAAATCGGTGTTTTGAGATCCCATATGCAACATAACAACAGGTAACAGCTTTTCATGATCGTCATGGAGGAAATGGAACTGGCCAAGTTGGGGAGAAGTTATAGATCAACCTTGTTAATATGTGTTTATTAGTCATGCCTTCATTTCCTTATTGATGGTATTTTCAATAACTAAAAGCTTTCTTGTAGAAGAGAAAGATAAATGAAATATTGCAGCTTAAGATTTATTGAGCACCTACTATGTGTTGGCTGTCGTTCAAAAGAATTTATATGGAGTATATATTTCAATTCTTAAAATACCTGTAGAATGTACACTGTGATTCTCCTTTTATAGATGAAAACTAGCCCACTCCAATACTCTTGCCTGGAAAATCCCATGGATGGCGGAGCCTGGTAGGCTGCAGTCCATGGGGTGGCTAAGAGTCAGACACGACTGAGCGACATCACTTTCACTTTTCACTTTCATGCATTGGAGAAGGAAATGGCAACCCACTCCAGTGTTCTTGCCTGGAGAATCCCAGGGACGGGGGAGCCTGGTGGGCTGCCGTCTATGGGGTCGCACAGAGTCGGACACAACTGAAGCGACTTAGCAGCAGCAGCAGCAGGGCAAAGTTTAGAGGCTTAGGGTGAGAAACTACCATGGAGCCTAATTCACATCAGTCTGTCTGACTCAAATTTGGCCTCTTAACCACAGTGTTTCACTGAGCCCTGAAAGAGGATCTGTTTCAGGAAGCATCACCACGCTGAGTAAGGCAGTGTCCTCTAAGTACCCATAGCAGTGGTCCACCGTCACAACATTAAAATGTAAAAATGTACAGAAATGTAACAGCCACAGATAGACAAATATCCCTGATTACTTACCTTGTGTGACTTTACAGTTAATTCAACAGAGTGCTGTAATTTGAAAACATATGCTCATTTATCATATGACCAGAAAGCCCTAGTATCTTGCTTGTTTGGGAAGAACAGTGGTTTGCATTGCCTCAGACGTAACACATTATTTCAAAGCAAAGGCAATAAGGCCTCATCTTGTGAACCCTACAGAATAAGATGAGGGAAATTGCAGGCAGCCGTTTTGACTTTTCGCCTCTAGTGGACTTCCCACATGGCCACCATGTAAACCAAATTGCATTGTTTTGGGAACCAGCAAGTAGACAGATGCTAGGGGTACTATCGGAGAAGGCAATGGCACCCCACTCCAGTGCTCTTGCCTGGAAAATCCCATGGACAGAGGAGCCTGGTAGGCTACAGTCCATGGGGTCGCTAAGAGTCAGACACGACTGAGCGACTTCACTTTCACGTTTCACTTTCATGCCCTGGAGAAGGACATGGCAACCCACTCCAGTGTTCTTGCCTGGAGAATCCCAGGGACGGGGGAGCCTGGTGGGCTGCCGTCTATGGGGTCGCACAGAGTCGGACACGACTGAAGTGACTTAGCGTAGCGTAGCGTGGGGTACTATGGAAATACACAATCATCAGTTTAGCCTCCAGGAACAGAACTCAAGAAGTTACTTTCAAGGATTGCAGAAGCTCAGGGCTCAGGTTGAATACTTGAGAGAAAAATATTCCTTCCAGTTTATCTGGTTCTTTCAACCTTGCTTGCATAGCACATTTACCTCCTCTTGGGTCTTCCCCGGTGGCTCAGTGGTAACGAATCCACCTGCAGCGCAGGAGATGGAGGTTCAATACCTGGATCAGGACAATCCCTAGAGGAGGGCAGGGCAACCCACTCCAGTGTTCTTGCCTGGAGAATTCCACAGACAGAGTAGGCTGGAGGGCTACAGTTCATAGGGTCGCATACAGTTGGACATGACTGAAGTGATTGAGCACACACATATGCAATAATAGACCTTCAGAAGCAGGCGTTATGAAAACTACATTGATTACCTTAACAGTATTGGACTTGGGCGAAGGGGACAAAATAGAGAGAAGCTTTTCCTTCAAGAACTACTGCTTCAAGAAGTAGCATTGCTTGTGTTTCTGATCAACGTAGCCAATGGAGATCTCATGCTTATCTAATAGTTAAACACTCTAAAGATATGTAATATATATTAATTTTGCTCATGGATGTCCCATTGCCAGAAAGATCTCTCTCCCTTCTCTGCCTGCTGTGTTCCAAGAAATGAGGGAAATTATAGGCCTCTCTACCTATGCTGGCCCATAGGTTTGGGTTCAGAACTTGGATGAACCAAACCCTCCACCCTTCACTTTCCCTGACTTCATTACCAATTCTCACCTCCCTCAATTTTACATGTGTTTGTGTGTGAACAAACTGAGAGACTGAGGCAGAGATTGGGATAAACAGGAAACAATGACTCTTGATTTAAAAAAAAAAAATGGCAGTTCTGATAACTCGAGATATGCAAAGGAGAATGGCAGGGGTTGGAGCTGTCCATTAGAAACTTCCCATCTGTCAGCACATGCTTGCATAAACTCTCCCACACAATGTAATGAGTTGTGAAATTCTATCCTTGTCTGTGATGATTAAAAAAAAAAAGAAAAAACTGCTTTTAAAAACCTCATTTTATAGACAGGTCTATGCAAAGACCTGAGCCATAATCTTCTAATTGTTGGACTGATGATTTAACTTTTAACTCATCTACTCATCCAAAGAATATTTGAGCTAATTATTAGAGCCATTTTTTAAATTAAAACATGACCTCTGTGATAATAGGTGCCTTGGATTATTATAAAGTATTTTGAAGTTGTCACACTTTGTAATATTTGAACATATTACCTTTTTCTTTTTTAAAATTAATTAATTATTTTTAATTGGAGGATAATTACTTTACAATATGGTGATGGTTTTTGCCATACATCAACATGAATTAGCCACGGGTGCACCTGTGTCCCCCCATCCTCAACACCCCTGCCTTCCCTCACCACCCCATCCTTCTGGGTTGTCCCAGAGAACTGGCTTTGAGTGTCCTGCTTCATGCATCGAACTTGCACTGGTCATCTGTTTTACATATGGTAATATACATGTTTCAATGCTATTCTCTCAAATCATCCCACCCTCACCTTCTCCCACAGAGTCCAAAAGCCTGTTCTTTATATCTGTGTCTCTTTTGCTGCCTTGCATATAGGATCATCATTACCATCTTTCTAAATTCCATATATGTGCATTAATATACTGTATTGGTGTTTCTCTTTCTGACTTACTTCAGTTTGTGTAATAGGCTCCAGTTTCATCCACCTCATTAGAACTGACTCAAATGTGTTCCTTTTTATAGCTCAGTAATATTCCATTGTATATATGTACCACAACTTCCTTATCCATTTGTCTGCCGATGGACATCTAGGTTGCTTCCGTGTCCTAGCTATTGTAAACAGTGTCTCTTTCAATTCTGGTTTCCTCCATGTGTATGCCCAGCAGCAGGATTGCTGGGTCATATGGCAGTTTTTTTTCCAGTTTTTTAAGTTTTTTTTTTTTTTTTTTCTCCAGTTTTATCTCCACACTGTTCTCCATAGTGGCTGTACCAGGTTGGATTCCCACCGACAGTGTAAGAGGGTTCCCTTCCCTCCACAACCTCTCCAGCATTTATTGTTTGTAGACTTTTTGATGGTAGCCATTCTGACCAGCATGAGATGATACCTCACTGAGGTTTTGATTTGCATTTCTCCAACCAGTCCCTTCTGAAGGAGATCAGCCCTGTGTGTTCTTTGGAGGGAATGATGCTAAAGCTGAAGCTCCAGTACTTTGGACACCTCATGCGAAAAGTTGACTCATTGGAAAAGACTCTGATGCTGGGAGGGATTGGGGGCAGGAGGAGAAGGGGACGACAGAGGATGAGATGGCTGGATGGCATCACTGACTTGATGGACATGAGTCTGAGTGAACTCCGGGAGTTGGTGATGGACAGGGAGGCCTGGCGTGCTGCGATTCATGGGGTCGCAAAGAGTCGGACACGACTGAGCAACTGAACTGAACTGAATAATGATTGATGTTAATCATCTTTTCATGTGTTTATTAGCCATATGTATGCCTTCTTTGGAGAAATGTCTGTTTAGTTCTTTGACCCACTTTTTGACTGGGTTGTTCATTTTTCTGGTATTGAGCTGCATGAGCTGCTTGTATATTTTGGAGATTAATTCTTTGTCAGTTGTTTAATTTGCTACTATTTTCTCCCATTCTAAAGGTTGCCTTTTTGCCTTGATTATAGTTTCCTTCATTGTGCAAAACCTTTTAAGTTTAATAAGGTCCCATTTGTTTATTTTTGTTTTTATTTCCCTTTCTCTAGGAGGTGGGTCATAGAGGATCTTGCTGTGATTTATGTCAGAGAGTGTTCTGCCTATGTTTTCCTCTAAGAGTTTTACAGTTTCTGGTGTTATATTTAGATCTTTAATCCATTTTGAGATTTGTGTGTGTTTATGGTGTTAGAAAGTGTTCTAGTTTTGAACATGGAAAATATATGCCTTTTAGAATGGCTTTTTATTGTGATAAAAATGCATAAGATGAGATCTACTCTCAACAAATTTTGAAGTGTACAGTACAGGATTATTAACTCTATGCACAGTGTTATGCAGCACAAAGTTATCTCTAGAACTTTCTCATCTGGTATAACTAAAACACTACACCTGGTGAATAGCAGCTCCCCAGTCCCCGCTGTTCCTGCCCATGGAAACCACCACTTTACTTTCTGCTTCTAAGACTTTGACTACTTTCGTTGCTGCTGTTTAGTTGCTAAGTCATGGTCAACTCTTTTGACCCCGAGAACTTCAGCCTTCCAGGCTTCTTCTTTCATGGGCTTTCCCAGGCAAGAATACTTGAGTGGGTTTCTATTTCCTTCTCCAGGGGCTCTTCCTGACCCAGGGATCAAATCCATGTTTCCTGCATTTACAGTTTTTTTTTTTTTTTTTTTAACCACTGAGCCACCTGGGAAGCCCTTAATTACTTTAGATACCTCATGTAAATGGAATCATGCAGTATTTGTCTTTCTGTGATTGACTTATGTCACTTAGCATAATGTCGTCTAGGTTCATGCATGTTGAAGCATATATCAGAATTTCCAAAGCTGGACAATAGTCCATTGTACATATCTATCACATTTTCTTCACCCATTTAGCCATTGAAGGACACTTAGGTTATTTCCACCTCTTAGCTATTTTAAATAATGAGTACAAGCATCTCTTTGAGATACTGTTTTCAGTTGTTTTGGGTAAATACACAGAATTGGACTCATTGGACCATACAGTGTTTTTAATTTTTGAGAAATCTTTGAACTCTTTTCCACAGTGACTATACCATTTTCCATTTTACCAACAGTGCAACTGCACAAGGATTCCAAGTTTTCCACTTCTTCAATGCTTGTTTTCGTTTTTTTTTTTTTTTTTTTTTTAAATAAGGGTTATTCTAACAACTGTAAGGTGATAGCTCATGTGGTTCTGATTGGCATTTCCCTGATGATTAGTGATAAAACATTATGTTTTAATTTTTTAAATTATAATTACATCCAGAGAACAAATCCCATATCTATATATTTCTATTCTCCAAAGTCATTCATTCTTTGACATAAGAAATGCTCTGTGTGCTCCTAGAAATGGCCTTCTAGACTTCTTCCTGTGCTGCAGAAGGTTGACGATAATAGGTCTCATTTTATTTTGTGCTGTAGCGAATCCTTGACCATCTAAGCTGCTGTGCTGTGCTGTGCTGTGCCTAGTCACTCAGTCATGTCTGCCCCTTTGCAACCCCATGGACTCTAGCCTGCCAGGTTTCTGTCCATGGGGAATTCTCCAGGCAAGAATACTGGAGTGGGTTGCCATGCCCTCCTCCAGGGGATCTTCCCAGCCTGGGATTGAACTCTGGTCTTCCGCATTGCAGGCAGATTCTCTACTGTCTGAACTACCAGGGGAGCCCCCAAGCTGCTATAATTTCTTCTAAAATGTTGCAGCCCTTCAGTGTGAGTACGGGCTGAGTCGCTTCAGTGGTTTTCAACTCTTTGTGACCCATTGGACTGCATGGGCCTTCAGTGTATCATGTTATAATACATTTAATTAAACAAAAACTACACTACATTTTTTTTTTCTGAACTAGGCCTTTCTCTATCTTGGATGTAGAGTCAAAGTGCTGGTGAATAATGCCCTAAGCTTCTTAGAAGACTTTTTGTTTAGTTAGTGGTCTACAAGGTAAACCCTTATGATTTTTAGAGGCTCTTTTAAGTACAAATAAAAAGGGTCTGAGTGTCATTTCCCTGAGATTTTCAGAGGCTCTACTGTGCACCCTTAGAAGCGATCTGAGGTCTCAGCAAGGGGTCTTACAGCCATACTTTTGAAATGATTACCACTTGACTGGTGGTGTTCTGGATTTGCTGTTTGCTCTTATGCTGTGCTCTTAGGTTGCCTAGAGAAACTGGGCATTATAAAAACAGTTTGATGAGTAAGTTTTGTCTTCTTTATATATTTTCTCTAAAGGCCTTTTTATAGTACTTTTTTTTTTAGTTTGTCATTTTCTAGTTATACATTGTCCTATGTAGATAAAAGAAAATAATTGTCACTTTCAACATTCTGCCTGAATATCTTAGTGAAATTGACCAGTTCATTAGGTATATATATTTTTATACCTTATCAATGGTACAGTGTTGCCTAACACTGTGCCACTGCATACCTAGGGTTATCTTTTCTCCAGCTTCTAATTGCCTCACTGTCTTTCCTGCCCCCAACCCCTAACAGAAGTCTCTCTGAAGACTTCTGGCTTCAGCCAAAGGCCGTACTACATGTTGTAGGTTTTTGTTAACAATAGCCACTGAATTCTCCATACCATGTTATGCTTCTATCATGTATCACTGCCAACTATCCCAAAATTCAGAGGCTTAGGATAATAATCATTTTACTATATCTTACGGTTTCCTGGATCGGAAATTTGGGCAGTTTGACTGAACAATTCTTTTGCCCTGGTTGACAGCAGCCAAAGGCACTCGCGGTATTCATTAGTGTATGGGCTGCTCTAAAGGGTTCGAGACAGATTCACGTACATGTCTGGCACAAGGTTCAGACAGCTGGGCTCAATCACAGCTGCTGATTGACACATCTATGTGTGGGCTCTCTAGCAGAGGTATCTCTAGATACCTGGTAGGTTTTTGTAGAGAATAAGGACTCCCAATGTATGTCCCAGTAGGGAGTATTCTCACAAATTCAAAGCAGTCGTAGAGTCCACCTATATTTAAGGGAAAGTCCAAACATTTCATCTCTTGATGGGAAGAGTGCCGTAAAAGTTGTACCCATATTTACCATGCCAAATGATAGTATAAGAAATAATAATAAGTCAGCAGGAATAAAAGAAATGGAGCAAATATTTGCTAGAGAAAAGGGCACTATTAATTTATAATCTAAAAATGTATTAAATCCAGGGCATGAGGTTAATATGCTCCATTATCAAACATCTTTAAGGTAACAAATATATATAAGCTTAGGAACTTTACTTATCTTTTTCCAGAGTGAGTCATGACAAAGAAGTGTTCACCAAGAAAACTGAGCCACTGGTGATGGCTTGTATTGATGAGACTTTAAATGAAAGCTTCCAAGTTAACTTTTAGGGAGGTATGTAGTATTGGAAAGGTTACTCAGAATATCTTGCAACACTACTGACAGGCTAGAGAGCTGTGTGTGTGTGTGTGTGTGTGTGTGCGTGTGCGTGTGTGAGTGTGTGTGTGTGTGTGAGCTGCCCTCATGCTTCTCTTTGTGAAGAATCCTCTTCAGACATTAAATGCATCCTTAAGCCTGATTGCTTATTGAAAAAGAGTGCCTACCTTTGAAATCCAAATGTACTTGCAAAATTTGAACACACTTCTATTGTCTCGTATCTTAAATTATAAGGTTATACCCAGTTGGAAGAGCAAGAAGCACTTTGAAAGAAGAGGATAAATTTTTAACAAAGTTATTGTATCAGTCAATTAGTCTTCTCTGCTTCAGACATTTGGCCACCAAACATGAGCATTACAAATATTTTCAGAAGATATTTTACTAGAAAGTAGGTGGAAGAACCCTCACCACTAACTTTTTGGGTCCTTACCAAGTGTTCTTCTGTGTCAATGTAGAGATGGGACGAGAGGAAATGATCATACATTTATCAACTTCTAGAATGATTTTCCAAATTCTAACTATATAGATTATAGATGGATATATAGATAGGTTGATAATTTTAAGTAAGATTTCTGTTTAGGGAGAAATCAATAGGAAGAAGTTTTGAAAATTTGCAGAGGAGTTACTTAGTTTGCAAAATAGATGGGTGCCCTACTTGGTTTATTTGTTTCTTTATACATAGCTTTTGTTTTTCTTTAAGTTCTGGGAAACTATGGGATTGCTGACACAGTAGAGAATCTTTGGCTGTTAATACAAGAGGGACGTAGAGATCTACTTAGAGATCCCCTAGTCTTCCCTTGAAAGAACAGGGGACCTGGAGTCAGGGGTATCAGGAGCACAAGTCAGAATCCAGTGATTATGCCAAATGTAAGTTCCAGTGAAATAGGAGCTCTATCCATCTTTTTCACCAATGGTGTGCCTGGTGGCTGGAGCAATACAACTGCTTTTTGAATGAAAGTTTTCCTTTTCTGACTGAAGATTATAGCACTACTCATGAATTAAAAGATGCTTGCTCTTTGGAAGAAAAGCTATGACAGACATAGCGTATTGAAAAGCAGAGATATCACTTTGCTGACAAAGGTCCGTTATAGTCAATGCTATGGATTTCCTAGTAGTCCTGTATGAATGTGAGAATTGGACCATAAAGAAGACTGAGTGCCAAAGAATTGATGCTTTCAAACTGTGGAGCTGGAGAAGACTCTTGACAGTCCCCTGGACTTCCAGGAGATCAAATTGGTCAATACTGAAGGAAATCAACCCTGAATATTTATTGGAAGGACTGACGCTGAAGCTGAAGCTCCAATACTTTGTCCACCTGATGTGAAGAGCCAGCTCATTGGAAAAGACCCTGATGCTGGGAAAGAAGGCAAAAAGAGAAGGCAGTGGCAGAGAATAAGATGGTTAGATAGCATCACTGACTCAATGGACATGAGTTTGAGCAAATTCAAGGAGATAGTGAAGGACAGGGAAGCCTGAAGTGCTATTGTCCGTGGGATCACAAAGAGTCAGACACTACTTAGCAACTGAACAACAACTTAATAACTATGCATTTTTTTTTCAGTTTACTTTAGCTTTTAGCCTCAGTTCAGTTCAGTGCAGTTCAGTCACTCAGTCATGTCCAACTCTTTGCGACCCCACGGACTGCAGCACACCAGACCGCCCTGTCCATCATCAACTACCGGAGTTTACTCAAACTCATGTCCATTGAGTTGGTGATGCCATCCAGCCATTTCATCCTCTGTTGTCCCCTTCTCCTCCTGCCTTCAATCTTTTCCAGCATCAGGGTCTTGTCCAATGGGTCAGTTCTTTGTATCAGGTGGCCGAAGTATTGGAGTTTCAGCATCAGTCCTTCCAATGAATATTCAGGACTGATTTCCTTTAGGATGGACTGGTTGGGTCTCCTTGCAGTCCAAGAGACTCTCAAGAGTCTTCTTTAACACCACAGTTCAAAAGCATCAATTCATCGGCACAGTGATCAGCTTTCTTTATAGTCCAACTCTCACATCTATACATGACTACTGGAAAAACCATAGCCTTGACAAGACGGACCTTTGTTGGCAAAGTAATGTCTGTGCTTTTTAATATGCTGTCTAGGTTGGTCATAGCTTTTATTTCAGGAGGAAGCATCTTTTAATTTCATGGCTGAAGTCACCATCTGCAGTGATTTTGGAGCCCCAAAAATAAAGTCTGTCACTGTTTCCACTGGTTCCCCATCTATTTCCCATGAAGTGATGGGACCAGATGCCATGATCTTAGTTTTCTGATGTTGAGTTTTAAGACAACTTTTTCACTTACCTCTTTCACTTTCATCAAGAGGCTCTTTAGTTCTTCTTAGCTTTCTGCCATAAGGGTGGTGTCATCTGCATATCTGAGGTTATTGATATTTCTCCCGGCAATCTTGATTCCAGCTTGTGCTTCCTCCAGCCCAGCGTTTCTCATGATGTACTCTGCATATAAGTTAAATAAGCAGGGGGACAATATACAGCCCTGACATACTCCTTTTCCTATTTGGAACCAGTCTGTTGTTCCATGTCCAGTTCTAACTGTTGCTTCCTGACCTGCATACAGGTTTCTCAAGAGGCAGGTCAGATGGTTGGCCTACAAAGAAAGAATATATTAGACCACTGTATGTAAATATTAGAGAATTTTCTTTCCTAATTATATAGATGCATCTTCATCTCAATGTAGTTATTCAGTTATGAGTCTTGTCATAAATAAATCTCCTCAAGGAATGAAATAGCCCCATACATCATGCACTGAGTTTTCAGGTTTTATATAAGTTATTAAGGGTAAGTAACTAAATACAAGGTCATGTTTAGTTGAGTTAGGAAAACAACAATTGATGTGAAGATGAAATGATACCCTTAGGACCCCAAGATCTATTTTAAGCATTTTTATTTGGGGTTTTAGAGGGATCCAAACCCCAAGATGTCATCTCCACTGTAAACCTGTAATATATGTATTTTTTCACTTATTTTGTACTTCCCACAGTGAAAAGTAAAGTAAAACACTATTTTGATTCCATATGTATCCATCTCTCCAAAAATAAATGAAATTATGCTGATACAGGACTATGCTATTTCTCTGCCCGCCTCAAAAGACCTTGGCTCATATTCTCCTAGGCCATGGGGGACAACACAGTGAAGACAGGGTTTTCATTCACCTGGATGTTTGTCCATAACGTGGGCATGGGGTTAGCTACTTCTGCTTCATTTATCCATTTGAAAGAACTTAAAAATAAAACTGAAACATACCTTCTTAGTGTAATCAGAATGATCAATCATCCCATAGATGAAAAAGAAGGGAATTCTTGTCTGAAGTGCCTCTTTTTAAACTGGCAACCTTCTATTTTGAACTAAAGCCCCATTGCTATAGCAAGTGTGATTGTTAATGAAGGATTTGTGGTCTCTTTGATTATCACTGACTCTGAAATATTGACATTAATATGTTAAAATTCTGAAGCTGAGTAAATCACACCTAGGTCATTTGATGGTCTATAACAGCAGGAAGTCAAATAAATTAGAGATGACTGTTTTCAAATGAACTGATATTATTAACTGTTAATATTCATTAGAGTAAATCCAGTTAATTTCTTCTTAGTCAGTTTTATTTGAAAGAGACCAAATTAATTGATAAAATGTATTCCACAGTGTTTACTTGTCCCTACCTCCTGTCTCCGACACGTTACTCAAAAGCATATACAGTTCCATGGAGGAAATATACTGATAGAGTATAACTTGAATTTATCTTCCTGAAGGAAGTATGTTGACACAGTTACACATAGCTTAAGTCAGCCAGAGGCATGGGCAGTTTCCTTTTCATTTCTATTTAGTCATGTACAGATAAAAGATGATGATGATGATGATGTAGCATTTTTAGAGAAAGACTAACATTGCCAAAGCTTAGGATGATTTTAATTTTACTGATCATATGAATTAAGTTGAGAGTGATGGGTCTCATTTGGGACCCAATAGTTTTTTTGTTTTTTTTTTTTTTTTTAATTGAACCTGAGTGCTATTGATTAACAGTAGGGTTTGGTTTTGTTTTGTTTTGTTTCTGTTCCATCATCAGTTTTTACTAGGGTCTAGTCGCTAAGAGTCAGACAGGACTGAGCGGCTTCACTTTCACTTTTCACTTTCATGCATGGAGAAGGAAATGGCAACCCACTCCAGTGTTCTTGCCTGGAGAATCCCAGGGACGGGGTATCCTGGTGGGCTGCCGTCTCTAGGGTCGCACAGAGTCGGACATGACTGAAGTGACTTAGCAGCAGCAGCAGAATTCAGACTGATAACTTAGCAAGGAAATAATAGGAAGAAAAACATTTACACCATATTTTTACCAATTAAATTAGAAAAAGGCAGGTATATATTCAAGAAATACCAACCCTGTCTAGAACCCAATAAGGCTGAATGATTTATCTGAATCATTTCAGATTCATGGTTTGTTTCCTTCGCTTTGCTAATCTTTCTGACTTCACTTTTAATGCCTGTAGTGGTTTTAAGTTAGGTATCCTTTTATATGTTTTAAAGCCTGCATTAAATGGCAGCTTAGTTTGTTGAAAAGGATTCACTGACATCACATGTGCAAGCACTTTATTTCTGAAGCAAATTCTTTCAACTGAACTCAGAACTGGATTGTGCTCATTGTAAATAAACGTGCCCAGCCGGTCATCCTCACGGTTAAGGCAGGAGAGGGGCTGCTCTGTCAGCTAGGCAGAAGCAGGAGCTGCCTGACTCCGTTGTTGACTTATATAAAAGGACACCATGCAGAAATGATGAGTCCAGCAGAGCACTTATCAAGTTGCTGAGGACCTCCTCCTCCTGCCAGTGGAAAAAGAAGCAGCGAGAGGATTGGGTAATGACAGAAGAAGTTTTCCTAGTTGGATGTATTTGGAGTGCAGTTCAGATGTAGGCTAGGATAATAATATCAATGGATATTGGTTGTGCTACAGTTGGAAGCCTAAGAAATACTCCCTTTGAGCCACAGATCATTGGAAGATAAATCAAGGTCAGCTAGTGAGGAAAGGATCTTATAGTTTTATGTTGTTTTCCAACTTGATTAATCAACCACCATGCATTTGTCATGCTAACAAACTTGTATTGATTATTATACACAGTGAACTACTTTGTTCTTAGCATTGGGATATGCTCCAAATAAGTTTTAAACAATAATGTCCTCTGCTTCTATACTCAAGGAGCTTAAATATCTAGTTGTGTAGGGACTTCCCTGGTGGTCCAGTGGTTAAGACTTTGCCTTCCAATGCAGAGGATGAAGATTCTATCCCTGGTCTGGGAACTAAGATCCCACATAACTCAGGGACAAAAAAAAAAAAAAAAAACATAAAAGAGAAGCAATATTGTAACAAGTTCAGTAAATAATTTAAAATGGTCAACATAAAAAGCAATCTAGTTGAGTGCAATTAAAAAAAAAAAAAGACAGGCATAAAACCAGTAAACATTACTTGGACAGCATAATACACTGCTATGACAATAAGCTCAATTGTGCAACAGGTTCCTCTGTCTATGGGATTCTCCAGGTAACAATACTGGAGTGTGTTGCCATTTCCTACTACAGGAAATCTCCCTGACCCAGGGATTGAACCTGTGTCTCCTGCAGTGGCAGGCAGATTCTTTACCACCGACCCACCTGGGAAACTCATTGTATAATAGACAGCAGATAAGATAATATAAATATGTTCCTATGTTCTAAAAGAGAGACTAACAAATTAGGTAAAATGGGAGTCAATGGGGCTTAGTATCTGAGGAAAGGAATGATGAAGAAGATTGAGTTTGAGCTTTAAGATGGGCCAAATGTTGAAAACTGAAAATGAGAGGAAGCGCATCCCAGGTTGAGTGAAGAGCATGAGTAAAGCACAGAAGGTGAAAATACTCAGGGGTGGCGGGGGGTGGAGAAGGTGGAGGCAAGCTGAAAAAGGACGGGTGCCCTGACCAGAGGTAATAGTAGATGCTGCAGAGAAATTACAATCAAAATCAACAGAGCCCTGAGCACTTTCCTGGCAGCCCCGTAGTTAAGAATTTCTTTTCCACTGCAGGAGGTGTGGGTTCAATCCCTGGTCAGGGAGCTGAGATTCCATGTGCCTCATGGTCAAAAAGAGAAAAGAAAAGAAATACAGAAATAATGTTATAACAGATCAAAAAAGACTTTAAAAAATGGTCCTTAAAAAAAAAAAAAAAAACCTTAAAAAAACGTTGGAAGAGCCCAAGTTGAAAAGCTACAAAACTTGATAGAAATGTTGAGTCCTTAAAAAAAAATTTTTTTTTAGTTTTTATTTAATTTCTTACAATCTCATTTCTGTTTAATGTTTTGGTTTTTTTGTTCATGAGGCATGTGGAATCTTAGCTCCCCAACCAGGGATCGAACCCAGACCCCCTGTATTGAAAGGCTAAATTTTAACCACCTGAACTCCAGGGAAGTCCCTATTTTATTTTTAATGTTTACATATTAATGTAACATATAATGTTTACATATGTTAACATATAATATTTACATATGTTAACATATAATGTTTACATGTGTAAACATTTAATATTTACATATAATGTAATGTCACATTATAGTGTTACTTGGGGCTTCCCAGTAGGCTCAGCTGGTAAAGAACCCACCTACCAATGCAGGAGACGCAAGAGCTGAGGGTTCAATCCCTGGGTTGGGACGATTCCCTGGAGAAGGGCGTGGCAACCCACTCCAGTATTCTTGTCTGGAGAATTCCAAGGACAGAGGAGCCTAGTGGTTGGTCTATAGTCCATGTGGTTGCAAAGAGAAGGATACAATTGAAGTGACTTAGCACATGTATGATAGTGTCATTTATAAAGCATGATTAAACAAGTGGTACATTTGATGGGAGTGTGAGTGTGGAACAGAAAAGTGGGAGGGGCAGCCAGCCAGCAGTATCTATATAACCAAGCTCTCACTAAAATTTCCTAATGGTTCTGCCCACTGTGACAGTTTTAAATAAAATTCAGTGAGTTCAGGTGTACAGATGTTTCAAAACCTTTGTCAGTCTGAAACTAGGACTCAACAGAAATGTTTGTGTTTAATCATTTGATGAACTGATGGATGCCTAGAGGGTTAATAAGGTTTCTGTGACCGTATCTGCCTGGTTGGAGGGGTGGCTGGCAGACTGTGTAGGAGGCTATTATAGGGGCATAGCTGTAGAAAATGAAAAAGTAAGCAGATTCCAGAAATTTTTCTGAGAGAGAATTAGCAAGATTTCGTGGGATTAATTGAATGTTAAATGTCTCAACACGTGTGAGGTGCTATAAACTGTGTTGGAACATGACACTTCTCTATGTAATAGTATCCTTCATGGTGTCATCAGTTCAAAGTTTCCACCTTTAACACCATGGAGTTGTCTTAGTCTGCTGGGGCTGCCATCAGACCAGTTAACAAAAGCCATCAACTGGGTGACTTAGACAACAGACATTTCTTCTCTCACAGCTCTGGAGGCTGGAAGTCTGAGATCAGGGTGCCTCCACTAATTCCATCAGACCAGGGCCCCATCCTCATGACTTAATTATCCCTCAAAGGTGGTGGTGGTGGGTTGTCTGACTCTTGGCAACTGTAGTACAGGGTTTCCCAGGTGGTGCTAGTGGTAAAGACCCACCTGCCAATGCAGGAGATGAAAGAGATGCTTGTTCAATCCTCAGTTCAGGAAGATCCCCTGGAGATCCAGTATTCTTGCCTGGAGAATCCCATGGACAGAGGAACCTTATGGGCCACAGTGCATAGGGTCGCAAAGAATCGGGCAAACTGGAGCAACTTAGCATGCACGCATGGAGCGTAGCACAACAGGCTCCTCTGTCCTCCACTGTCTCCTGGAGTTTGCTCAAATTCATGTCTATTGAGTCAGCAGTGCTATCTAACCGTCTCATCCTCTGCCACCTCCTTCTCCTTTTGCCTTTAATCTTTCCCAGCATCAAGGTCTTTTCCAGTGACTTGGCTCTTTGCATCAGGTGCCAAAGTATTGGAACTTTAGCATTCAGTATCAGTCCTTCCAGTGAATATTCAGGATTGATTTCCTTTAGGATTGACTGGTTTGATCTCCTTTGTCTAATAACCACTAGCTACTTTTTTGTCATATTTGTTGCATCTTTTAAAAAAAAATTGTACTTTCTGCATGACTGCATCCTACTGTAAAATAAATAACATCAATAAATCAAGAATTTAAAACAACTGTCATAAAAGGAAATGTCTGTCCTTGTAGTTCGTATCTTATCTGGTCAGATTTGGGTTGATTGCAATTTTCTCTTTTTAAAATTGAGAATTTCTTGGGTGGTCCTGACAGAT
This sequence comes from Bos grunniens, assembly GCF_055505025.1. Taxonomy (NCBI): domain Eukaryota; kingdom Metazoa; phylum Chordata; class Mammalia; order Artiodactyla; family Bovidae; genus Bos; species Bos grunniens. Next base: position 17,158,050 of record NC_141170.1, on the reverse strand, counting down.
GTTCAGGAAACTTGTAAACCCTCGTATTAGCACAAACTATAGTGTTAGTGACATCAAGATCCATATAAAGTCATGTACTCACAGATGCATACTATATGTATGTGTATACTATAATGAGGGCTCCAGCTGACTGGAAACATGTGGCGAGTGGATTTAATAAAATTATTTTTTGAAAGTTGATCATTCAAACCATCTGTACTGTGGTAACATCACACTTCCTTCATGTCTCGTCTGAGAGAACAAAATAACCAGAGGTTTGGACCTAGTTCCTCAGTCAAAAGAAGGCCATTCAAAAATCCATCAGTCCCATGGTGCATATTTCTCCTCTGAAAGGTTATTTCATCTGTACTAAACTCCAGTTGGCCTGTGAATGTATGTCTCTTTCTCTTTTTTTCCCCCCTCTCTCTCTGGCTAGAATATATATGTGTATAAAATGTACATACCCATGTGTAATAAAGCTTCCCTCTTTAGGACTTTTATACATGAGGATAAAGATAAGATGAACCTTGAAGAGGAAGTTAAAAAGGGAAGTATACTTTTATATTTTGGTGAAAAGACAGAATGAAATAAAGAAGTGAAACAAGTTTTTAACATGGACTTCCCTTTTTATGGCTAAGAGAAACAAATGTACATTATATTTGCACAAATGCAGTTTTCATAAAATTAGAATAGTGCATATATTAAAATGGTTATTACAGGTTGCTTTCTAGCACCATATTAAATAGATGTCAACCTTATTAATAATTTATTAATATCTGTTTTAATGATATATATTTCTTCAATTATTTTAACTGAAATACTTCAATATTTATATTTTAGTGTTCTATAGATTTCAAATTATTATAGGAAGAGATACATTTTTAAGACACAATAAAAAATAATTAGTCCTTTTTAATTTTGTAATATTTTTCTTTTTTTTAATTTTATTTTATTTTTTAACTTTACAATATTGTATTGATTTTTCCATATGTTGAAATGAATCCGCCACAGGTATACATGTGTTCCCCATCCTGAACCCTCCTCCCTCCTCCCTCCCCATACCATCCCTCTGGGTCGTCCCAGTGCACCAGCCCCAAGCATCCAGTATCGTGCATCGAACCTGGACTGGCGACTCATTTCATGTATGATATTATACATATTTCAACGCCATTCTCCCAAATCATCCCACCCTCTCCCTCTCCCACAGAGTCCAAAAGACTGTTCTATACATCAGTGTCTCTTTTGCTGTCTCGTATACAGGGTTATTGTTACCATCTTTCTAAATTCCATATATATGCGTTAGTATACTGAATTGGTGTTTTTCTTTCTGGCTTACTTCACTCTGTATAATAGGCTCCAGTTTCATCCATAATAGCCAGGGCACGGAAGCAACCTAGATGTCCATCAGCAGATGAATGGATAAGAAAGGTGTAATATTTTTCTTACCCAAATTGTCAATGAGTTATTCAGTGTAATACTAAAAGCAAAAAGACAAATGTGTACTGTTTATTTTTTTGCCTCAGAGGGCTTGTGAGTTTTGATGTACTCTAATTGAGATTGTTTTCAGAGTCCATAACCAGGTTGTAGTGATAAATTTCACGTTTAATTCACAGCATTACTTGTATACAGTTTTGAACACTTAAACTTGACTTTCATTATTGTGAAAATGTAGATGATGCTTACTTTGATGTGACTTTGGTCTGTGTATTTGTGTATTGAAGTTCAAGTACCTTCAGTCCCCCACCCACCCAGCTTTATTAACAGCCTATGAATAAGTCACATATTAACTTCATATAGGTGACCCTTGAAGGCTACAGTCTGGGTCTGAAAAGTGTTAAGATGTACTCAGTGTGATGATGAAGAAGACCTTTGCTCTGCGTAAGACCAGTTTGGTTGTGAGTGGAGAGAAATGTGGGTCAGAAACTGCCAGTAAGAGAATCACAGGGACCCATGTGAAAGGAAAGATCACATGTGGGGGAAAAAAGAGAAGTCTTCACATTGACAGGATGAGGGGGAAAAAATGAATAAAACAAATAAAGATCCCACCAAGATAATGACTGAGGCAATCAGGTCATTGTTGACAAAAATGTAGGAAATTTAATCTTTTGTTTATGTTAAAAACAGATCCTCTCATGGCTTATTCTATTTGACTAATTCAAATGAAAAGTTGCCTGGTCACCAAGAGCCTTTGCTATATAGGGAATTCATTCACATGCTTACTTATTTATTCATTTACTCATTCTACAAATATTTTTGAGTACTTACCAAAGACACTATGATTTCTCTGCATGGAGTGTGATATTGTGGAAAGGCTTGCAAAAAATGCATCATGCTGTTAACTCCTGTCTTTGAGCATGTTACTAACATGAGGATAAAGAGTAGAAGAGGAATTGGGCGTTCTTGCTAGGAGAACTTCACAGGATTATTGCATGGGGCATGGGATCGATCAGTCTCCCTGGAGTAGTGTGTGGAGAGGATCCCACAGGATGAGAAATTCAGGGTCAGTGGGGTGAGATTGTAGGTGGTCCTGAACACCAGGATAAAAATTGTCAAAAAATGCACTAAGTGAGAGTTTTGAGTTAAGTTTTATTTGGGGAAAAAATGAGGACTATAGCCTGGGAGACAACACCTCAGATAACTCATGAGAAACTGCTGCAAAAAGGTAGTGGGGGAGAAAGTGAGTGTATATGTGATTTTGGTGAAGGGGGAGTACATGCAATCAAGCACATGTTTCTCACAGATTTGTGCTAGTCATGAGGAGTAGTCTTCACCATGTAGGATTTTCAGTTCAGTTCAGTCACTCTCGTGTCCAACTCTTTACAGCCCCATGGACTGCAGCATGCCAGGCTTCCTGTCCATCACCAAATCCTGGAGCCTGCACAAACTCATATGAATCGAGTTGGTGATGCCATCCAACCATTTCATCCTCTGTCGTCCCCTTCTCCTCCTGCCCTCAATCTTTCCCAGCATCAGGGTCTTTTCCAGTGAGTCAACTCTTCACATCAGGTGGCCAAAGTACTGGAGCTTCAGCTTCAGCTTCAGTCCTTCCAATGAATATTCAGGACTGATTTTCTTTAGGATTGACTGGCTTGATCTCCTTGCAGGCCAAGGGACTCTCAAGAGTCTTCTCCAACACCACAGTTCAAAAGCATCAATTTTTCGGTGCTCAGCTTTTTTTATGGTCCAGCTCTCACATTCATACATGACTACTGGAAAAACCATAGCTTTGACTAGAGGGACTTTTGTCGGTAAAGTAATGTCTCTTCTTTTTAGTATGCTGTCTAAGTTGGTCATAACTTTTCTTCCAAGGAGGAAGCTTTTAATTTCATGGCTACAGTCATCATCTGCAGTGATTTTTGGAGCCCAAGAAAAGAAAGTCTTCACTGTTTCCATTGTTTGCCTATCTACTTGCCATGAAGTGATGGGACTGGATTCTTTGATCTTCATTTATTGAATGTTGAGTTTTAAGCCAGCTTTTTCACTCTCTTCTTTTACCTTCATCAAGAGACTCTTTAGTTCCTCTTGGCTTTCCGCCATAAGGATGGTGTTATCTGCATATGTGAGGTTATTGATATTTCTCCCTGCAGTCTTGATTCCTGCTTGTGCTTCGTCCAGTCCAGCATTTTGCATGATGTACTCTGCATACAAGTTAAATAAGCAGGGTGATAATATACAGTGTTGATGTACTCCTTTCCCAATTTAGAACCGGTCTATTGTTCCATGTTTGGTTCTATCTGTTGCTTCTTGACTTGCATACAGATTTCTCAGGAGGCAGGTAAGGTGGTCTGGTATTCCCATGTCTTGGAGAATTTTCCAAAGTTTGTTGTAATCCACACAGTCAAAGGCTTCAATGTAGTCAGTGAAGCAGAGTACATGTTCTTCTGGAATTCTCTTGCTTTGTCTGTGATTAATGCTTTTCTAGATATGAGCGGAGATATGAATTGGACTCATAAAATTGGCTCCTGACAATATCCAACTATCTGAAGACTGGTTCTGCCAGTTTCTTTCAGAGCACAGAGTAGCTAATTTCTGCTCTCTACCCTGTACTCCTTTCAGTGGGGTGTGGAAAATCATCAGCTGCAACAGCACATGATTTAGTCCTTGTAGAGGGAGATGGCAAGTGTCAATTTGTAGTTGACAGGATAAAGTACTGTTTTTGGTTGACTGGCTGGCAGCACTGTGAATCCCTTCAGCTCCCTAGAGTATCAGTGACACTGATTTGTTATGTCACAACACAAAAATTCTCTCATGCCCCTTCACAGTTTTTCCCTCCCTTACCCTCAGCCCCTGGTAACAAATGATATTTTTTTCTGTTCCTATAGTTTTATCTATTCTAAATATAAATGCAATCTATGGCATATAGCCATATAGGATCAATGGCTATATGCCTTGTTTCATTATTAAATATAATGCACTGGGAATTCAACCATGCTGTTCTGTGTTTTCAGTAGCTCCTTCCTTTTTATAGCTGAGTAGTATTCAACTTTTGGCTTCCCCATTGGTACTAGTGGGTAAGAACTCACTGACACATGCAGGTGACATTAGAGATGTGGCTTTGACCCCTGGGTCAGGATGATCCCCTGGAGAATGGCATGAAAACCCACTCCAGTATTCTTGCCTGGAGAATCCCATAGAGAGAGGAGCCTGGTAGTATATGGTCCATAGAGTCGTAGAATTGGACACCACCAAAGCAACTGAGCATGCACACAATTGCAGCTAACAATTTTTGAGCAGTTTCTTGTTGCTTTATTGAATCCTCCCAATCAATCTTGAGATGATAGTATGACTACTATATCCTCAACTATAGTGAGTCAGGGACCACCTGTATACCACTCATGCATGCTTAGCTGCTCAGTCATGTCTGACTCTTTGCAATCACATGAACTCTTGCCTTCCAGTCTCCTCTGTCCATGGGATTTCCCAGGCAAAAATGCTGGAGTGGGTTGCCATTCCCTTTTCCAGGGGATCTTCCCAACCCAGGGATTAAACCACGTCTCCTGCATTGCAGGCAGGTTTTTTACAGTCTGAGCCACCAGGGAAGTCCATTCCAGTATTCTTGCCTGGAGAATCCCATGGACGGAGGAGCCTGGTGGGCTACAGTCCCTGGGGTCCCAGAGTCAGACATGACTGAGTGACTAACACTTTCAGTTATATATATGTATACATACACACACACACACACATTTAGGATAAATCATTACTCTAATGCATGTAAAATTAGTAGTTGTGTGTATAAAGAAGTTCACATGAAAAGTAACCATATACTCTCTGGAAGCAACAATAATGTCATCAGAACACCTGAAGTATTAGCAAAATTTTAAACACTTTTGAATGAATTGCATTGTCTAGGTATAGAAGGTTATTGGTTTATAGTCCCGTGCTTTTAAAAATGAGCATTTTTTTGTCTACATACCATGTGAAGGCATTGTGGTAGGCTGCTAACAGTTCTGTAAGTCAACTGCTGGTTTTATAGATAGAAAAGAGGTACAGATAGAGTCAGGAACTTGCCCTAGATCTTTCTAACAAGGCACAGAGCTTACATGTAGGCAAAAACAGTCTGACTCCAGAAAGTATGCTCTTAGCTGCTAGTCAGTGGCTTTTCATTTGGAGCACTGGGTTCGGGGCACCATGCCCCAACAGTTAATGACAAACAAGCTGGAATACAAAGCAGTTTGCGTGGATGATGAGATGCTTTGACATTAATTTTTCTGAATGAATGAACAAAATATAAGACTTAGTGTGGACATAAGTCATTAAAGACATCAAGGATCAAAGAACATTATCAATCAAATATTTGGCAGTGGCAGAGATTCTCGAATGTCAGGTTGTAGTTGGCTATGAAGCAAATCTTGAGAAGGACTACAGGCTACCATTATGAAAAGAACTTCCTCAAGGGATAATAAGTGCCTTCTCATTGGAGTGTTCACGGAAAATGGATGAAGACAGAATCAAGGTATTTTTTAGGAGAATGAACTGAATAACTTTCCAACTCTACATATATGATATGTAGATAAAATAACTTTCCAACTCTACATATATGATATGTAGATAAAAATTTAGTTTATAGGGCAGATCACCTCTCAGATTCCCATTAGAAAAATTATTTGCCTGATAGATTCTAAATCTGTCAAATTCTACATGTGTTGAATCACTAGGTATATTTTAAAGACAATTTAACAAAATGTATTTTCTTGACTTGACTATTAAATAGAAATATTTGAATATACTGTGAAATTTACTAGTGAACAATAAACGCTAATGTAAAATTTCACCTTGCTTACTAAAATTCACCTGTTATAGTGAAGAACTCTAGTATAGAGTCTACTTTTAATTCAGTATTTTTCTGTAATTAACAATCATTAATTTTTTAAAGTTGAGATATTAGGAATATCTTTTTTTGTTTATTTTTTAAAAATTCAAATTTCTTGCTTAATACCATTGTTATAATGGCACCCCACTCCAGTACTCTTGCCTGGAGAGTCCCATGCACGGAGGAGCCTGGTGGGCTGCAGTCCATGGGGTCACTAAGAGTCGGACACGGCTGAGCGACTTCACTTTCTCTTTTCACTTTCATGCATTGGAGAAGGAAATGGCAACCCACTCCAGTGTTCTTGCCTGGAGAATCCCAGGGATGGGGGAGCCTAGTGGGCTTCCGTCTCTGGGGTCGCACAGAGTCGGACACGACTGAAGTGACTTAGCATAGCATAACATATACATACATACAAGGAAATATTTTTACCAGAATGTATGGTTAATGAAAATGCAGAAATACAAGTGATTTGGGGGGACTTTTTTTTAAATTTTTTTTTAATTTTATTTTTTAACTTTACAATATTGGGGACTTTTTAAATTTTCCTTACAAGAGGCATTTGGAATCCTCTGTATGCTTCCTGAATTAGTATTTTATTTTTACTATCTAGGAGGTAACTGTAATCTCTTTAACTTTTATTTTCACTCTCTCTAGAAAAATATTTCCAATGAAGTTCTTAATACATCAGTGGTTATAATAATCATAAAATATAGCTAGATTTAAATTCAAATTTTAGACCTTCAGAAAGTACTGGATATATATGTAGGTAATCACAAACAGTGATCCCCTACAGATTTTTATTTTGTATTAAAAATAGAAATAGTTGAAAAATAGTTTCTGCCCTTTGAACATACGTAAAGGACACAAGCTGTATTTACTTTAAAAAAAAAAAAAGAAATAAAGAAAATCTAAAGATCCTTAGTAAAGTTGGACTGTTTTTTGCCTTATCCAGAAACTAGGTCAGCAGTACCTGTGGTACAAGAATGAAAATTGATTAACTCAACCTGGAATGAAAAGGAGACCAGCATGACTGTTGCACCCTGAGTTCTGCCTATCTGATTTAGTCTAAATTAATTAATTTTATAATTATTTTTAGGGAAAAAAAGGATATAGTCATTTTTTTTTCCTAATCCCCACCTGCTTGTTGTTAATAGTTGGCATAATGGTCCAAGTGAGCTGAGAAAGTATTGTTTAGGACTGAGACTAATTCTAGGTCAGAGGCTTGCTGGTTTTCATTTCTTAATTTGCCAAATTAAAACTCCTGGGAAAAGGAACCTGAAAACTCACAGATGTATCAAGCAGTATCTTTCTCAGGCCTCATTTATTCTTCAATATATGTTATTTTGAGTAACATTATCTGTGTATATGTGTGAGCACTTTCCAATATGTGTTTTTTCTATTACACTATACATGTAAATAATAATAGAAAACATTTATTGAGCTAAAACTCTCTTCTGTACCCAATGAATCACCCAATTAGACTTAGATGAAAAGCCATCTTAATAATGGCTTCTATTTATTGATGACTAACCATATATCAGGTACTATGCTAAACTCTTCATATGCATAATTTTATTTAAACCTATAAACAAACCTCTATAGAAAGCTCCTTTTTAGATCCATTTTCCTAGTAAGGAATCAAATACAAATATTTATAATAATTTTCTCTAGCTATATCTCTTTCTGGAAGTTAAGGCTTGTATAACCAACTTCTTACTTCTCATTTTCCTGTATGTATAATGTGCATTTCAAACTGAATACCGCCTAAGCTGAACTCTTGATTTCTCCCCAAATCCTGTTTCTCCCCTCTGCTATCTTCTTCATGTGAAACCATCCAGTGCTTCAATGGTTGTTTCTTCTCTTCCCTTAAGCCCCACACCCAACACATTACCAACTGCTGTTTACCTCTAAGACATAATCTAAATACCATCAGTTTTCTTCTTCTTAATGGGTACTGGTCTTCACTATCTTGATAGTCTGGGTGTCTGCTTCATTCTTATCCCTCTGTGATCCTTTTTCTAGCCAATAGCCAGTGTATTCTTTTGAAAATACAAATCAGATGTTGTTGTTTAGTTGCTAAGTCATGATTCGTTTGCAACCCCATGGACTGTAACCCATCAGGCTCCTCTGTCCATGGGATTTCCCAAGCAAGAATACAGGAGAGTGGGTTGCCATTTCATTCTCCAGTGGAAGCTTCCTGACCCAGGGATTGAACCTGCAACTTCTCCATTGGCAGGCAGATTCTTTACCACTGAGCCATGAGGGAAACCCTAAAGCAGATGATCAGTTCAGTTCAGTTCAGTCACTCAGTCATATCTGACTCTTTGTGACCCCATGGACTATAGCACACCAGGCTTCCCTGTCCATCACCAACTCCCAGAGCTTGCTCAAATTCATGTCCATTGAGTCAGTGATGCCATCCAACCATCTCATCCTCTGTTACCTGCTTCTCTTCCTGTCTTCCATCTTTCCCAGCATCCAGGTCTTTTCCAGTGAGTCATTTCTTCCCATCAGGTGGCCAAAGTATCGGAGTTTCAGCTTGAGCATCAGTCCTTCCAATGAATATTCAGGACTGATTTCCTTTAAGATGGACTGGTTGGATCTCCTTGTAGGCCAAGGGACTCTCAAGAGTCTTCTCCAACACCACAGTTAAAAAGGCATCAATTCTTCAGTGCTCAGCTTTCTTTATAGTCCAACTCTTACATTCATAAACGACTACTGGAAAAACCTTAGCTTTGACTAGACAGAACTTTGTTGGGAAAGTAATGTCTCTGCTTTTTAATATGCTGTCTAGGTTGGTCATAGCTTTTCTTTCAAGGAGCAAGTGTCTTTTAATTTCATGGCTTCAGTCACCATCTGCAGTGATTTTGGATACTACGTTCAAAATCCTTCAGTGGCATCTCACTGCACTCACAATAAAAATCCAAACACTCAACCTTAGCTTATAAAGTAGAACCTGATCACCCCTGCCTTCCTTTCAGACATTCCTGTTCTCTCCTTCATCTTCACTTGGATGGCCATTTCTTAGGATTCAGATCTCAGCTACAATGTCATCTTGTCAGAAAAATCTTTCTCTGAACAATCTTTCCAAAGTAGCCACACACAGCCACACACTTTCACATAGAACATCCTTTTTTAATTAACTGCACAGTACTTTACATCATCCATAATTCCCTTGTGATTCAAAATTATTTATGTATAGGTGAATTTACACCTTTCCTCCTTCATTAAAATGTAAGCTTCTTGAGAACAGGGACTTCATCTACTCCGTCAGTCATTCTGTCTCTCAGTTGTGTCTGACTCTTTGTGACCCCATGGCCTGCAGCATGCCAGGCTTCCCTGTGCATCACCATCTCCTGGAGCCATACCTACTCCATATGTTGCTATATTTTTGGCATGCAGAGCCTCCTCTGATGAAAGGAATGCAATAACAATTCATGCTGTGTTACGAGAGTATCATTATCTTGATATCTGGCCATTCTACCTGTGTTTTGTTACAGTGCTTTCTTTGTGTAGGAAAATAGATGCCTCTTAAAACACTTATCAAGAAAACAACTTCAACAGTTTCTCCTTAATGTGTTTTAGAAGTGAAAAGACTGTTATATTAATTTTAGCTGTTGCAAATTAAACTAGATTTTAATTGGATGACTACTTTGTCTCTAGTCAATGTGACAGAGGTATAGTGAAATGAATACTTAGAATTGAAGCACATTGCCTCTTAATTATAGAAGCCAAGTCAGTATTTTTAAGATAGAGAAACAAATCAATGCCATTTGAGTAGCATGGGGCAGGAGCCAGGAACAAACAAACAGTGTAATATTGTGTGAGAACAACTATTAAATCAATGGAACTTCTGAGATAAAAAATATTAGACTATTGAGTCCAAAACTTTAGTCACAGACATTTTCCCCTGAGATTATTTTACTAAACGAGAAGAGTAGTTGTTTGCCAAGGAAGGACAGAATTAAATAAAAATAAAATAAAAAAATATTCACATGCATCATCAAAGAAACTTGGATATGAAAAATTTTTTTAGAAAATTACACCTAGCCTCATACTTCCTGAAGTTTCTAAATTCCAAGTTGTCCTAGCTCATCTAGAATGACACATATAGAAGCCATCAACTTTATCTTTAACACTGAGTGAATTAACTCAAACATAAAAATTTTTATATCCAAAAAAATGTAGTATTCTTGCAATGTAGAAAATTCTGGAAAAAACACATAAAGAATATTTAAAATTTTAGTCATAGAAGGTGTTAGTATTTTTGTGCAACTTTTTTCTCTGCATGTTATTTTCATTATAAATTTAATTTCTGAGTAGATTAAAAACATTCAAGTAATTTCACAATCAAAACTGTATTAAATGTTTACATTGAAAAGTCTTACACCCTGTTTATTCTTATTTTCCCCTCCATAAACACACTCTTGCTGTAAATAAAAATGTATGTATTTTTTATTTGGGGGCTGCTCCGTGTGCCATATGGGATCTTATTTCCCTGACCAGGAATCAAACCTGTGCCCCCTGCATTGGAAGCATAGAGTCTTAACCACTGGACCTCCAAGGAAGTCCCTAGATAACTACTTTTTGTAACTGAAATATAGCTTATTTACAATATTATATTAGTTTCAAGTGTACGGCATGGCAATTCACTATTTTTATGGATTGCACTCCATTTTTCTGCACAGTAGTGTGTCCCTCTCGGTCCCCTGTCCCGAGCCTGCCCTCTCCTCTGCCTCTCTCCACTGGTGGCCACTAGTTTGTTTCCTGTATCTGAGAGTCTGTTTCTGTGCTGTTGTTTTCTTCTTACATTTTCTGGATTCCACCTGTAAGTGATAACATACAGTATTTGTCTTTTTCTGGCTCTTTTATTTCACTAAATATAATATTCTCCAGGTCCATGCATATTGTTGCAAATGGCAAAATTTTATTCTTTTCTATGGCTGAGTAGTTCTCCATTGTGTGTGTGTGTGTGTGTGTGTATACCCATGATTTTTTATGTGAATAAGGGCAAATACAAATCTATATTCTTGTCATTGTTTCTTCCTCATTTAAAATATTTATTACATTTTTAAATGCTGTATTCAAAAGATACAGTTACTCAGAATTATCAAGTTTGAATAAGTTCTTACAAAATATCCCTACTGTAATTTGTGGTATTGTGTCATGCTCTATAGTGATTTTTTAAAAAACTAATAAACAACTTATTATGGCACATCGGCAGGATTTCTGTTTAGAGAATACTGGAGTGTGTTGCTATGCCCTCCTCCAGGGGATTTTCCCAATCCAGGGATCAAACACAGGTCTCCCGCATTGCAGGCAGATTCTTTACTATCTGAGCCACCAGGAAGCCCAATACACCACCATTACATTCTGTTAATAAATCATTAGATGTGACTGAATTGTTTTGCAGGAATTAAAAAATCTCGAATTTCTAAATCTGAATAAAACATTTTAAAATAAATGAATGCTTATTTCTAAATCAAGTTACGCTTTATCTTGATAATATAGCCCATAGAGAACTACTAATATATGTATTCTCGTATGTTTTCTTTAATAGATAAGGCTTATTTTATTTTATGGCCACATAATATTCCATTACACAGATATTTCATTGTTTATTTAGCCAATTTTTCATTGATGGACACTTGATTTGTTTCTAATCCTGTTATTACACAGAATGCTGTTTTGAAAGCAGAGGACTATGCACATAAGCCATTTCTTGTGCGTGTGGGTGTGATAAATAGTACCAACATGCCCTTTTTATAAATGTTACCATTTTGCCACCAGTGGATGAGAGTAATGTTTTTCTTGGCAACAGAATATGTTGTTAAGCTTCTTTAATTTTGCAAAAGCATATTACCTTTACAGAAGTAAATATCACACTATACTTGCAAGTTCAGGACCGTATTTTAAGGATTACATAGAACATGGTTAATTGTAGGTCAAAGAAGTAGAGGCATGCCAAGAAAAATAGGTGTACAGTAAGCCAAAGGTGATTTATTTTTTTGCTAAAGTTCAGAATGTCATAAGCAGCTGTGTGCTTAAATCCTGCATTGACTTTTTCCTGCTGATGACTTTTTTCCTCTCAGTTAAAATTTTCAGTTTTGAGATTCAAATATATGGAAAGTTATTATGTGTGCATGTGTTCTCAGTCATGTCTGACCCTTTGTGACCACAGGGACTGTAGCCTGCCAGGCTCCTCTGTCCATGGAATTATCTAAACAAGAATACTGGAGTGGGTTGCCATTTCCTACTCCAGGGGATCTTCCTGACCCAGGGATTGAACCACATCTCTTAAGCCTCCTGTATAATCAGGCAATTCTTTACCACTAGTGACTTCACTTTCACTTTTCCCTTTCATGCATTGGAGAAGGAAATGGCAACCCACTCCAGTGTTCTTGCCTGGAGAATCCCAGGGACGGGGGAGCCTGGTGGGCTGCCGTCTATGGGGTCGCACAGAGTCGGACACGACTGAAGCGACTTAGCAGCAGCAGCACCACCTGGTAAGCCCAGAAAGTTATCATACCAACTCTAAAATAATTTCACTCTGTTATCAAAAAATTAGCAAGAACACTTTTTCCATATCCCTTAATACAGCACTTATTTTGGTATTATGGATTTAGCTATTATATACTTTCTTCCAAGGTTAAACCTAGGTCTTTTCTACTTTATTTTTAAACATACAAAGAGTTGATTAGTTAAAGGGTTAAATAGAAGGTTTAATTAACAACTTTCTGATCCATTGATAATGGCTTATTGGACCCCTCTCTTTAGGGTTCCAGATTTTCCCATAATAAGCATTATATAGCTATGTCTGTTTTGCTCTTTATATTTCTCTTTCACAGTGAAACACAAACTTCAAAATCAGTTCTTTCCTTTTTATTCTCCTGCTATAGGCTTTACGTCAAACCCCTGGCATTTACCACCCCTTGAGCAACTTACATTTCTTTTCTAATTGAAAAATAATAAAGGTTTTATTATTAACAAATTAACAAAGATCAAACACAAAGAACAAATATTAAAAGCAGCAAGGGAAAAACAACAAATAACACACAAGGGAATTCCCATAAGGATAACAGCTGATCTTTCAATAGAAACTCTTCAAGCCAGGAGGGAATGGCAAGACATACTTAAAATGATGAAAGAAAATAACCTACAGCCCAGATTATTGTACCCAGCAAGGATCTCATTCAAGTATGAAGGAGAAATTAAAAGCTTTTCAGACAAGCAAAAGCTGAGAGAATTCTGCACCACCAAACCAGCTCTCCAACAAATACTAAAGGATATTCTCTAGACAGGAAACACGAAAATGGTGTATAAACTCGAACCCAAAACAATAAAGTAAATGGCAACGGGATCATACTTATTAGTAATTACCTTAAACGTAAATGGGTTGAATGCCCCAACCAAAAGACAAAGACTGGCTGAATGGATACAAAAACAAGACCCCTACATATGTTGTCTACAAGAGACCCACCTCAAAACAGGGGACACATACAGACTGAAAGTGAAGGGCTGGAAAAAGATTTTCCATGCAAATTGGGACCAAAAGAAAGCAGGAGTCACAATACTCGTATCAGATAAATTAGACTTTAAAACAAAGGCTGTGAAAAGAGACAAAGAAGGTCACTACATAATGATCAAAGGATCAATTCAAGAAGAAGATATAACAATTATAAATATATATCCACCCAACATGGGAGCACCGCAGTATGTAAGACAAATCCTAACAAGTATGAAAGGAGAAATTAACAATAACACAATAATAGTGGGAGACTTTAATACCCCACTCACACTTATGGATAGATCAACTAAACAGAAAATTAACAAGGAAAAAAAAAAAAAACATGTAAAATAGCGTATACTGTTGGACATGAAATAAAAGGTCAAAGTCCCAGTAACTAACTGAGAAGGGTTAGCAGCTGAACCCGGTCATTTCCAAATAAGTCTTAATCTTGCCACAGATATTCTGCCCTGGGATCCCAAGAATGTGAAGCCACACCGGTGTCATCAGTTCCTCCTACTGAGAGTTGAGGGTTGGATGAGGAAGGATTTTCTTTAGCCACCACCTATGAGTGCCTTGCACACTGTGAATTCTCCCCCTAAATCAGAGCTTATTAAAAGTTAGGCACCACTTACCAGCACTTGAGAATTTGCAGAGGACTCCTTTCAAAATGTCAGATGTTTATAAGCTCCACCCCACTGGGCTTCCCAGGTGGCGCTAGTGGTAAAGAACCCGCCGCCAATGCAGCAGACCTAAGAGATGGAGTTTCAATCCCTGGGTCAGGAAGATCCCCAGGGGGAGGGCATGGCAACCCACTCCAGTATTTTTGCGTAGAGAATCCCGTGGATGGAGGAGCCTGGTGGCCTACAGTCCCTAGGGTCGCAAAGAATCAGACAGGACTGAAGCAACTTAGCACATTCACAGGGGTCCTCAGAAAGTTTGTTTCAATTTCTTTATCCATATTCGTTTCCTTTGACTGACATAACAAATCACCACAGGCTTAGTGGCTTAAAGCAACAGAGGTTTATTCTCCCACAGTTTTGGAGTCCAGAAGTCGAAACTCAAGATGTTGGCAAGACCAAACTCCCTTCGGAGACTCTAGGACTAAATTCCTCCAGCTTATGATGCTGGTGGTGGTGGTTTAGTTGCTAAATTGTGTCTGACTCTGCCAGCCCATGGACTATAGCCCACCACACTCTTCTGTCCATGGAATTTTCCAGGCAAGAATACTGGAGTGGGTTGTCATTTCCTTCTCCGGGGTATCTTCCCGACCCAGGGATCGAACCCAGTCTTCTGCACTGCAGGCAGGCTCCTGCACTGCAGGTAGATTCTTTGCCACTGAGCCGCCATGGAAGCATTTCTTGGTTCCAATCTTTGTCTCCCTTTTCTCATCATCTTCTCCTATGTGGGTGCACTGAATCTCTCTCTGTCGGTTCTTATAAAAACACTTCTGATTGAATTTAAGGTCCACACATGTAATTCAGGACAACTCTGTCTCTTAAGATCTTTAACTTAATCATATCTACAAAGATCTTTTTCCTAGCAGGATAATATTCCCAGGTGCCAGGAATTAGGACCTGATATCTTTGGATGGCCAATATTCAGGGTATTGGACTGTATTTTGATTTGTAAAAAGAACTACTTCCATAGTCCTTATTTCAAGGCAGAAGCCTAACTTTGAGACTCCAAAATGCTCCTATTCAACCTTACCTTGTAGTCTCACTTTTTTTGCTTTAAAATATGTATTTGTATATTTTTTCTTAGTACACAGTAATATGTGCTCATCATTTTAATTTTTTTAAAAACATAAGAATAACTTAGTAAAATAAAAATTATCTATGACCTGCCTATCTGAAGATAGCTCATATTAACATTCCATTTTTATAAGCATTTTGGCATATATACAAAGTAAATATGTGTTTGATGAATAAACAAGTAAGTGAATGGCCTTGTAAATCATACTACAGCTTTCTATCATAGAAATAAAACTGGTTAAGGAAGTGGAGTTTGGGTTTATAGAAGGTCAAACTGCATCTCTGCACTTCACCAGCTGCTCACCTCAGCTTATTTATGCTTTGGCCTTCCTTCTATGAAATGGACCACAGTAACTCTACCTCCACATACAGTGTTTTATAAGATTAAAATGTGCAGCTGTGTATACAGTAAATCTCAGTGGATGGTTAGCTGTAAAGATACAAGATGGAAAAAGAAGATTCACTCTGAAGGGAAGAATTTGGAGTAGAAACTTTGAGGGGATAGATTTTGTGTCAACAGTTGGATTTTTTTCTTCCAATTGCAGTCTTTCTAGGGGCTTCCCAGGTGGCGCATTGGTAAAAAAAATCCACCTGCTAAGGTAGAGACACAGAGACTGGTTTGATCCCCTAAAGTAGGAAATGGCAACCCACTCCAGTATTCTTGCCTGGAAAATTCCATAGACAGAGGAACTTGATGGGCTACAGTTCATAGGGCTGCAAAGAGTCAGACATGACTGAGCACATCACAGCAGCACAATCTTTTGAAAATGGCATGGGGCACCTTAAGAAATGTTGTTAGATGTTGTGGGAAAATTTTAGATGCCTGTGATTATCACAAAGGGATTCATCTATTAGATAAGTATGAGAAAAATGACTACGAATTTTGAGAGTGTAATTGTAGAATTTTAGGTTTAAAATAATGACATCTTCCTTTTCCCACATTTCCAATCTGTTTTCCTCTCTGTAGCCAAGGAATTTCTTCGATTTCCAATGAATTAAAAACATGTAGACAGATGCATGCATGCTCAGTCGCTTCAGTCATGTCCCATCTTTCCAACTCTATGGACTGTAGCCCACAGGTCTCCTCTGTCCATGGGATTTTTCAGGCAAGAATATTGGAGTGGGTTACCATGCCCTCCTCCAGGGGATTTTCCCAACCCAGGGATAGAACCCGAGTCTCTTGCATCTCCTGCATTGAAGGCAGATTCTTTACCGCTGAGCCACCAGGGAAGCCCATGTGGAGAGATATGAGTGACCTAAATGGAGCCTGAATGATAATGGTGGTGTTTCCAGGGAGAATATTCATTTAGAAGGACGCAATCAGGGAAGAAATTCATGAACTCCCTCTGTTATGTCCAGAGGAGGACTTCACACGGGGCAGGGATCCTTGTGTCTCAAAAAAAAAAAAAAAAAAATTAAAAGCTTTTATTTAAAAACTACATATATCTGTTTATTTATTTCCTTTCCCTGGGTCTTAGTTGGGGCATTCAGACAACAATCATTATGACAACAATAATAGCAGCTAATGTTTATAGAGTTTATTGTATGTCATACTCTAACGCCTTCAAATGTGCACACACACACACACACACACACATATGTGCATCTATATTTAACTATGTCTTAGTTGTGGCACTTGGTATCTTTAGTTGTGGCATTTGGGATCTAATTTCCTGACCAGAGGTTGAACCCAGGCCCCCTGTATTGGGGGCGCAGAGTTTTAACCATTGGACCACTTGAGAAATCCTTAAAAACGTTTAAATAAAAATACAGGGAGGGAGGTGGGAGGGGGGTTCAGGATGGGGAACACGTGTACACCCGTGGTGGATTCATGTTGATGTATGGCAAAACCAATACAATATTATAAAGTAATTAGCCTCCAATTAAAATAAATAAATTTAAATTAAAAAAAATAAATCACGTCAAAACACTGCACAGTTTTTTTCTATCACAATTAATGCTCTTCATAGCCTTCTAGGATTTGAACATCTGTAATAAAGTTTTGCAAACGTTGTGCTAAAATTAAAGTGGACCCAGAATGACAGTGCTTCTCAAGTGCTAAATCCGCAGTTTAGAATATAAAGCATCAGGGTGAGAATTCTGTATAGAGAATTTCTTTCCATGAATCCATAATCATAAAATGGCCTCATGCTATCATGTTTATCATGGTTAATATAAGTAATGGTTTGGAAACATTACATGTCTTACTTGCTTTGATGAGTTTTGTTAGCTAAGAAAAAATAGTACATTCTACAGAGTGTATAGCTTTTTTAATATTATGCTATTTTTTCTTTTTTTTTTAAATCTGGAAAAATATTTTTTAAATATAAATTTATTTAATTTTAATTGGAGGCTAATTACTTTACAATACTGTTTTGGTTTTGCCATATATTGACATGAATCCGCCATGGGTGTACATGTGTTTCCCATCCTGAACCCCCCTTCCACCTCCCTCCCCATCTCATCCCTCTGGGTCATCCCAGTGCACCAGCCCCGAGCACCCTGTATCATGCATCGAACCTGGAGAATGGCATTGAAACATGTATATTTTTTCTAATAGAGAATTCATAGCAATGCTTGAGTCAGTGTTCCCCAAACAGTTTGCACATTGGAATTACTTTGGTAGATCCTAAATTTGAACTAACTGGAAAATCTCTCCATCTCTTATCTCCCTGACGGCACCCTAGAAAGCAGTGTAACTAATTTCAGAGGTGAAGGAGAAACTTGATAATTATTGATAAAAATTCTTCAAACTGCTTTAAGTAAAAGTGATTGTTAGAGCTAAGAACATAAATTGTGTTAATAATTAATGCAAATAAGTATTTGGAATCTACTCTGCCAGCCTCTTCCCTTGGTGCCTCCTGAGCTTTATTTGCCTCATGTATAAAATGGGAGACACTTATGACCGAGTCACTAGGCAAATTAATGATATAAGTAGCATACACATTTGCTGAGCAAAGTAATAAATGGTCAAGAAACATTAGCAATCATCATTATCAACATCTTTTCTGCTGTGCTGTTTGTTCTGTCATTGCTAATTAGAGGTTTGTTGGTTTTAATCTAGTCTTACAGACAAGATAGTAAAAAACTAACTTCAAATTTTCTAATTAGTTCACCTCCCTGTTCATGATACTAGTAGATGCATTTTGAACCATTATTAGAATCATCTCACTATTGGAGGATTAGCAAAATATGGGCCCAAAATAACTTTGAGGCTTCTGGGATATAAGAAAGACTTTTAAAAAAATATTAAAAGCAGCTAAAAATACTGTGTACCAGGCATTTTTCTACAAACCACACATATGTTAGTTCACAGTTATGAAGAAGGTTCTATTTTTATCCCATTTTAAGGATGAAGAACATGAGGAATAGAGAGGATAAGTGTCCTGCCTGAAGTCACTTGGCTGATGTGTGGGTATCTGAACCAAGGCAGCTTGACTCCAGAAAAGATTTACTTAACCACTGACTTCATTGCCATTGGTAGATTGGGATATGGTTGGAGCACTTGTGGATACAATTTATGTCTTTTATAAGCATACAGTATGGGAAGCCTGGTGTACTGCAGTCCATGGGGTTGCAAAGAGTCAGACACAACTGAGCTGAACTGAGTATCCTATTTCCTTTTCGTGACAGGGGCTTGTCTGTAATTGTTTTTCTGGTTTTTTTTTTTTTTTTTCTGTCTTCCCTGAGTGATTCTCAGATCTAGGAGTATAAAGACATTATTAGCACATTCTAGCATTACATTTCTCTGTGCTTAAGACAGGGCCTAGCACATGCTATGTGTTATTTAATAACTGTTGAATGAATTAATGAAGTTACTTGCTACAAAGAAGCAAATTATACCCATCTACTCTACTCAAACCTTCTCTATTATACTCTAATAAAAATTGTTGAGTAATATTTATTTCACCTTGATATCATTTTCTTTTTTTTACTTTTTTACTTGGAGGATAATTGCTTTACAATGTTGTGATGGTCTCTGCCATACATCAATTCAAATCAGTCAGACTCATATATATATATCTCCTCCTTCTGGAGCCTCCCTCCCTTGATATCATTTTCAAACCTCTGTCTGGTCATATTAAAAATTCATATGTATTGTCAAGCTGAGACTTCACCTTGTTTCTTGTGATGCTCATGATCATTGTTCATACTGGGAAAAAAAAAGAATTTGCTATAGTACTTATGAAACTAACAAAGATACAGCACATGCATATATTTTTCCAGTCCAAATCCCAGAGAATAAGAAATACCATGTTTATTTTCAACAGCATCTAGCCTTACCTCCAGTATCTTGCGGTTTGGGCTCAGTGATCTGATATTTCGAGAAGGAAATGGCAACCCACTCCAGTATTCTTGCCTGGAAAAATTACATGGACAGAGGAGCCTGGTGGGCTATAGTCCATGGGGTTGCAAAGATCAGAGTGAGCACTTGTCAGCGAATCTGATATTAACTAGAGATGAGCTGCTTTTCTAATAGCAATTTTAGCTGAAAGCAAAATACTAGTGTGGTTCTGAATTATGTTTCTTTTGCCAACTCTTAGCTGTCAAATATATATATAAAAAAATAACATATTATCCCATTTTGAAAAGTTAAAGATTCCTTATAAAAGGGATAGTCCCTAGAGGGGAGAAAACTAAGTATAATTCCATTCTGAATATGCTGATTATTGCCATATGTGGTGAACTCCTGTCAAAAAGATTATATTCCCTTTTTTGTTCTCGAGCCTCTTCTCTCTGATCATCCAAAATTTGCAATGAAGCATATTGAACACCATGGTTTAGGTTAATATACTCTTTCTTAAAAAAAATTCCAGAAAATTTGTACCCTGGTTATTTTCTCAAGATCCCCAGCAAGAAGTTGATAGCTCTGCTTCAAAAGGTGTAATTGAAGGGTGTGTGATAAAGAAATCATTTACAAAGTTTTGGAAAGGCTAGAGGAAACCAACCGATAGTGAAAAAGCCCTGGAGCTAAAAACAGGGAGGAACCCATTACCTCTCTAGTCTTCCCTGGTTAGCTCAGTAGGTAAAGAATCCACCTGCAATGCAGGAGACCCAGGTTCAATCCCTGGGTTGGGAAGATCCCCTGGAGAAGGAAATGTCAACCCACTCCAGTATTCTTGGCTGGGAAATCCCATGGACAGAGGAACCAGGTGGGCTACAGCCCATGGGGTCCCAAGAGTTGGACACGACTTAGTGACTAAACCACCATCTGTCTACTGGAAAAGCCAGAGAACCTGCAGGTTTAGAACTTGTGGACTAAAGTAATCAGTACAACAGGCATCAAACGCTACCTAACATGGAGTGAAATAGATCAGTGGTTATCTTGATTTGACTCTGGTGGCCTTCTGACCACCTGCTATGGCCTCTCAAACCCAGTCTGAAGTCAGACATCAAGAGAGCCTGGTTTATGCAATTTATAGAGGTTAGTCTCCTGGGATACAGAACAGACTGATGGATAGAGCTGGAGGGCAAATAGAGAATACCCAACATAGCTTCTAAAAGAAAATGAAAGAATATCACATAATTTGGGCTCAAGAGCATGGGCTTCATGGAGCTTGACTCTTTCTAACTGCTCATTTCTAACAAGAGGTAACACCTTTCTTTCAAATATACAGAAGAGAAAAGCTGAAGTCAGCTTTGACTCTTCCTTCTTCATCCCGAGTTAAAATTATAACCAGTTTCTTTCATATTTCTTCAAAATAGATCTCCAATAATTCATCTCTAATGCAAATTTCTACTGCTAACACATTTATGGCTTGACTTTGCCATTTTATGTCAAATTAATTGCTTTATGGTACCCCACTCCAGTACTCTTGCCTGGAAAATCCCATGGATGGAGGAGCCTGGTAGGCTGCAGTCCATGGGGTCGCTAAGAGTTGGATACGACTGAGCGACTTCACTTTCACTTTTCACTTTCGTGCATTGGAGAAGGAAATGGCAACCCATTCCAGTGTTCTTGCCTGGAGAATCCCAGGGATGGGGGAGCCTGGTGGGCTGCCGTCTGTGGGGTCGCACAGAGGCGGACACGACTGAAGTGACTTAGCAGCAGCAGCAGCAACAAACTAAGAGGCTGGTATTTTTAAATCTCCTATGCTTTGCTCAAGAACCTTCTCAGCTGTCATGAACATAAACTGCAACATCTTCTGCTAAGGCTTATATTTCCTACAGCATGTCCTTGATGTCATGAACAATCCTTCAGTCAGTCAGTTCAGTCTCTCAGTCATGTCCTGCTCTTTGCAACCCCATGAACTGCAACACACCAGACCTCCCTTAAATGTTGGCTTAAACTCAGTGTTCAAAACACAAAGATCATAGCATCCGGTCCCATCACTTCATGGCAAATAGATGGGGAAAAAAATGAAAACAGGAAAAGATTTTCTTTTATTGGGCTCCAAATCACTGCAGATGGTAACTGCAGCCATGAAATTAAAAGATGCTTGCTCCTTGGAAGAAAAGCTATGACCAACCTCAGTTCAGTTCAGTCGCTCAGTCGGGCCCAATTCTTTGTGACCCCATGAACTGGGGAGGCACGCCAGGCCTCCCTGTCCATCACCAACTCCTGGAGTCCACCCAAACCCATGTCCATTGAGTCAGTGATGCCATCCAACTATCTCATCCTCTCTCGTCCCCTTCTCCTCCTGCCCTCAATCTTTCCCAGCATCAGGGTCTTTACAAATAAGTCAGCTGTTTGCATCAGGTGGCCAAAGTATTGGAGTTTGACCTTCAACATCAGTCCTTCCAATGAACACCCACGACTGATCTCCTTTAGGATGGACTGGTTGGATCTCCTTGCAGTCCAAGGGACTCTCAAGGGTCTTCTCCAACACCACAGTTCAAAAGCATCAATTCTTCAGCACCCAGATTTCTTTTAGTCCAACTCTCACATCCACACATGACCACTGGAAAAACCATAGCCTTGATCAATCTAGATAGCATATTAAAAAACAGAGACATTACTTTGCCAACAAAGTCCATCTAATGTCAAATCTGTGGTTTTTCCAGTAATCATGTATGGATGTGTGAGTTGGACTATAAAGAAAGCTGAGGACCAAAGAATTGATCCTTTTGAACTGTGGTGTTGGAGAAGACTCTTGAGAATCCTTTGGACTGCAAGGAAATCCAACCAGTGAATCCTAAAGGAAATCAGAAATCCTAAAGGAAATTGGAAGGACTGATGCTGAAGCTGAAACTCCAATACTTTGGCACCTGATGCAAAGAACTGACTCATTGAAGAAGACTTTGATGCCAGGAAAGGTTGAAGGCAGAAGGAGAAGGGGACGACAGAGGTTGAGATGGTTGGATGGCATCACTGACTCAATGAGTTTGAGCAAGCTCAGGGAGTTGGTGATGAACAAGGAAGCCTGGTGTGCTGCAGTCCATGGGGTTGCTAAGAGTTGGACACGACTGAGAGACTGAACTAAACTGAACTGAACTGATCCCTTGCTCATTAAATCTTAAAGCCTTAACTTCTTAAAAAAAAAATCTTTCCTATTATCTTTCCTAACTAATCGGATTGCTCTTATGGAACTCTCTTCTTAAACTTTTATTATGTTTCTTTTTGTTTTTCAACATACTTTTGTACTTACTAGTTCTGCAGTTATATACTATGTTAATCTTCTATTGAAAGTAGAGTTTATTTCTTTTACATATCTGACATCACCTGAGATAGTTCTAGAAATAGTGTCTGACATCTGGTTTATCTCAATACATTGTGTTTCAATAATATGTGCTCTGCTGCTCTGTGGTTAGTGGCTCAGTCATGTCTGACTCTTTGTGATACTATGGTCTATAGCCTGCCAGGCTCCTCTGTCCATGAGATTCTCCAGGCAAGAATACTGAAGTGGGTAGCCATGCCCTCCTCCAGGGGATCCTCCCAACCCAGGGATCGAATCCAGGTCTCCCACATTGCAGGCAGGTTCTTTACCATCTGAGCCACCAGGGAAGCCCTTAATTATATGAAGAAGTGAAGTGAAGTGAAGTCGCTCAGTCATGTCCGACTCTTTGCAACCCCACGGACTGTAGCCTACCAGGCTCCTCTGTCCATGGGATTTTCCAGGCAATAGTACTGGAGTGGATTGCCATTTCCCTCTCCAGCAGATCTTCCCAACCCAGTGATCAAACCCAGGTCTCCTGCATTGGAGACAGACGCTTTATCATCTGAGCCACCAGGGAAGTATTAATTATATGAGGTGCTTGAATTATATATACTTATTAGCTGTTTATTTGGTTAGCAAGTTTAGAGCAACCCTGGAAGAATTAACCAATCCCACATGAACAGTGCATATGTTTGAGTACTATTAATAATTCCTCTATTTGTCCTAAAGAACAAAGTCAGAGATTTAGCTTCATGGATGTTCATGAAAAGGTTATATATAGTAACACAAAAAATTACACTTATAAGAATAGAGGATGTGAAAGGATGTATATTTGAGTAAGTACTATACTGTGCTAGTTTTTAAAAATGATGTAGATTGTTAAATTAGCATAATAACAACATATGACCTAAATTTTGAAGCACATGATAAGTATTTTGACTGTTTTTAAAAAAATACTGTGTATTTAATACACACATATATATTTATATAAATATAAATATGGAGAGATGTGTGTTGTTTTAATATTGGTTGTTTATGGTGATGGATAAATTACAGATTTTTTTGTTTGGTTATGTGCATTTTCTAACAATATATACTTTACAAAATATTTAGAAGATAACTATCATAGCTAATACCTTTCCCTTAGTTATAGATTTTAACTGCTTGGTTTCTATACAAGGTGATCAAATTAGGCATTTTAATTAAAGCATTTTATTTTACTTATTGAATGACTTAACGAAGTAACTGCAGTAAATGTTTGTCTATTACAATATACCCTGTCCTAAACATTGCCTACTGGTAAATAAACTATTATTTTTACATCACAATTTGTTTGGAAAACTGTCAAAATATAAAACCTGTGTAATATCAAATTTGAACATGAAAATGAAAATTTCAGCCAGAAGTAGTTATTTCTCATCTACGAAAGAGACAACAAAGGATAGCATTACTCTCTCTTTTAACTACCAAGCGAGGTGGATTGGGATTTCATGGAGGGGGATAATTTATGCAGAAAAGTGGCTTGAATTTAACTTATAGGGCACACATACAGTTTAAGATTCTGTATAGAACCTGTAGACATAGAATTAAATGAGTCATATATACATGCATACAAATGTATATGCAATGAGAAATGAATGCTCTGTCTATGTTGAAAGTTAGGTAGTATATTCTAAAGTTGGGCTAAATCACACATTTAATTATTTCACAAAATCATTTCAGTAAGTAAAATCCACTAGTAATCGAAACAACTGATTTTAATACTCTGTATAAACCTCTCTATAATGACCTTAATTACCATGAATATTTCAAAGTCTTAAGTTGTTAAAAAACATTAGAAAGTAAAACGGAATCCATAGGCAAGGGAACATTGGATGTGATGAGAACTAAGACATTTTACTTCCTGGAGGAGGAAAACAAAGGCACTGCCTCCAATACCTCACTTTGTAAAGTACAGACAGGGAGGGACCCTTCTAACCTCTAATTCCCTGGGTTTTAGTTAGACAGTGCTGTCCATTATCACTCTAAGCCCAGATGGAGGGACCAATAAGATGACTATAATTTTCTGTGCTAAACAAGGTAGAATGAAAGTTGTGTAAAGTATTTGAACTAAATATTGCTTCAAGCTGGGAAAATGGACAATACAATACGGTGCACAGAGTATAGGCTTTTGAATCCCATTGTGCTTTATTTTGAATACTGGTTTTATTGCACTAACAGTACTCACTGACTCAACCATACACCCTTTTTTAAAGCGTTAACCTTTTGCCATGCGAAGTGCTAGGCTTTGCCGGTAGCTTAAGGTACAAAACATACATTGTTGGGACTTCCCTGGCGGTCCAGTGGTTAAAACTCCACAATGCCAGTGTAGGGAATATGGGTTTGATCCCTGGTTGGGGAGCCAAGATCCCACATACCTTGAGGATAAAAATAAATATAAGATAAAAATAAGTCAATAAATAAAAAATTTAAAAAGCACATTACATTTGCTCTTTTATAGTTTAATGATGAAGATAGACATCAATCAAATAATTTTACAAATAACAATTACATACAGTGATAAATTAGTCTAAGGAACATTCAGGAAGTTATGCAAGTATGCTTTATATGTAGTCAGTCCGGAAGATGGGTATAAAACAACAAAGAGAGAAAGAAGTCCTAAGGTAAGTGAGAACATGGTGCCATTTAGAGAAGGGCAGTTGGCTGGATTATAGAAAGTACTGAAAGTGTAAGTGTGGGAAAATTAGTTTGGAGGGGTAGGTGGAGCCAGGCCACCCAGAGCTTTGTTGTTGTTTTCGTTCAGCCACTAAGTCCTGTCCAGCTCTTTGTGACCTCAGGGACTATAGCACCGCAGGCTCCTCTGTCCTCTACTCTCTCCCGGACATGCTCAGATTCATGTCCATTGGGTCAATGATGCTATCCAACCATCTCATCCCCTGCTGCTTCCTTCTCCTTTTGTCTTCAATATTTCTAGCATCAGGGGCTTTTCCAATCCATGTCTCTTGTGTCTTCTGTATTGACTGGCAGATTCTTTACCACTGCACCAGCTGGGAAGCCCACCCAGAGCTTTATTTTAAGACAAAGGAAAGCCTTTGGACATTTTTTTTTATTTTATTTTATTTTTAAACTTTACATAATTGTATTAGTTTTGCCAAATATCAAAATGAATCCATCACAGGTATACATGTGCTCCCCATCCTGAGCCCTCCTCCCTCCCCATACCATCAGTCTGGGTCATCCCAGTGCACCAGCCCCAAGCATCCAGTATCGTGCATCGAACCTGGACTGGCATCTTGTTTCATACATGATATTTTACATGTTTCAATGCCATTCTCCCAAATCTTCCCACCCTCTCCCTCTCCCACAGAGTCCATAAGACTGTTCCATACATCAGTGTCTCTTTTGCTGTCTCGTACACAGGGTTATTGTTACCATCTTTCTAAATTCCATATATATGCATTAGTATACTGTATTGGTGTTTTTCCTTCTGGCTTACTTCACTCTGTATAATAGTCTCCAGTTTCATCATTCATCATTAAAATGAATTCTTTTTAATGGCTGAGTAATACTCCATTGTGTATATGTACCATAGCTTTCTTATCCATTCATCTGCTGATGGACATCTAGGTTGCTTCCATGTCCTGGCTATTATAAACAGTGCTGTGATGAACATTGGGGTACACGTGTCTCTTTCCTTTCTGGTTTCCTCAGTGTGTATGCCCAGCAGTGGGATTGCTGGGTCATAAAGCAGTTCTATTTCCAGTTTTTTAAGGAATCTCCACACAGTTCTCCATAGTGGCTGTATTAGTTTGCATTCCCACCAACAGTGTAAGAGGGTTCCCTTTTCTCCACATCCTCTCCAACATTTATTATTTGTAGACTTTTGGATCGCAGCCATTCTGGCTGGTGTGAAATGGTACCTCATAGTGGTCTTGATTTGCATTTCTCTGATGATGAGTGATGTTGAGCATCTTTTCATGTGTTTGTTAGCCATCTGTATGTCTTCTTTGGAGAAATAAGCAAGAAAATTGCAAGATCAAATTTATGTTTCTACATTTGAATTAGTTCTAATGAGATGGATGAAACTGGAACCTATTATACAGAGTGAAGTAAGCCAGAAAGAAAAACACCAATACAGTATACTAATGCATATATATGGAATTTAGAAAGATGGTAACAATAACCCTGTGTACGAGACAGCAAAAGAGACACTTATGTATAGATCAGTCTTATGGACTCTGTGGGAGAGGGAGAGGGTGGGAAGATTTGGGAGAATGGCATTGAAACATGTATAATATCATGTATGAAACGAGTCGCCAGTCCAGGTGCAATGCACGATACTGGATGCTTGGGGCTGGTGCACTGGGACGACCCAGAGGGATGGTATGGGGAGGGAGGAGGGAAGAGGGTTCAGGATGGGGAACACAGGTATACCTGTGGTGGATTCATTTCGATATTTGGCAAAACTAATACAATATTGTAAAGTTTAAAAATAAAATTAAAAAAAAAAAAAAGAAAACTGTTAAAGATCACTCTGACCATGTTAAGGAAAAAAAAGTAATTAAAAGATGTTTGAGTAATGTGAGAAATTCAGTGAGGGGGTATTTGACACATTCCAGATAAGAAATATAGTCTCTTGGACTAGGGCGTGGTGGAAGTGAAAATGAAAGTGAAGTTGCTCAGTCCTCTCAACTCTTGGCCACCCCATGGACTGCAGCCTACCAGGCTTCTCCGTCCATGGGATTTTCCAGGCAAGAATACTGGAGTGGGTTGCCATTTCCTTCTTCAGGGGATCTTCCCAACCCAGGAATTGAACCCAGGTCTCCTGCATTGCAGACAGACACTTTACTGTCTGAGCCACCAGGGAATAGTAGAGCTACCATAGAGATAATGAGTCCTCTGTTTCTGGCTTTTGCAACTGATTGGAAGGTGGTGCTAAGTTGTTGTTCAGTCACTAAGTCATGTCCTATTCTTTGCAACCCCTGGGCTGCAGCATGTCAGTTTCCATTGTCCTTCACTATCTCCTAGAGTTTGCTCAAAGACATGTCCATTGAGTTCATGATGCCATTCAACTGTGTCATCCTCTGCTGCCCCTTTCTGCTTTTGCCTTCAGTCTTTCCAAGTCCTTCCAATTAATATTCAGGGTTGATTTCCTTTAGGATTGACTGGTTTAATCTCCTTGAAGTCCAAGGAATTCTCAAGATTCTTCTCCAGCACCACAGTTCAAAAGCATCAGTTCTTCAGTGCTCAGCCTTCTTTACGGTCCAGCTCTCACATCCGTACATGACTACAGGAAAAACCATAGCTTTGTCTATACAGACCTTTTAGGGAATATATAAATAGGACCTAAATTAACTGCATTTGAATTTTGCTAAGTTTAGTTGGAGATGCATTTTAAATATCCAAATGGAAATGTCAAATAAGCTCTTGGATACAAAAGTCGAGAGGTCGGATAGTCCTTGATAGAAATATTAATTTGATATTCTTTGGATTCTAGTTGATTATTCAAGTCATAGGCACGGATGAGATAGCTTAGAGAAAGAGTGTATAAAGTCAGAGGAGAAGGAAGCATTGGATAAATCTCTGGAAAACTCTAACATTTAAAGGCCAGTTATTACCAGCAAAAGAGACTCAGTCAACAGAAAAATAAAAGGAAAAACTGGAGAAACTGAGACAGCAAGGAAAGAAAGACATCAAGAAAGAGTTAATAGTTAAAAGTTAATAGTGCTGAATGTTCCTGAGGAGCCAAGTTCATGGAGGATTGAAAATTTACCAAGCTGCAGTGGATCCATATGAATAAATGGATTCAGTGTAGAGAATTCATTGCTAGGCAAGGGAAAAAAAGTGAAATGAGAACTGGAGGGGAAGGTGGAGTCAAAGAAGTAATTTTTAAAATATGTCTCAGTACTGACGGAAATGATCCACTATAGAAAAACAAAATTAAAAAAAAAAAAAAAAGAAAACAAAATTTAACAGAAAAGAGAGAAGATAATGAAGAGAAGGCTATGGGAGCATTAGCTGTATTATTGAATGCCTCTGCCTTGGTTTCTGCAGCTATAAAATGGGGATATATAATACCTACCTTGTAAGATTTTTCTAACAAATAATATTATGCTGGTTGAATGCTCAGTAAAAGGTTTTGGCACACAGAATACATTAAATAAATTGATGCTTAAAAGAGCACCACAGCTCTCTTATCCATTCATCTGCTGATGGACATCTAGGTTGCTTCCATGTCCTAGCTATTGTAAACAGTGCTGCAATGAACATTGGGGTACACGTGTCTCTTTCAATTCTGGTTTCCTCAGTGTGTATGCCCAGCAGTGGGATTGCTGGGTCGTATGGCAGTTCTATTTCCAGTTTTTTAAGGAGTCTCCACTGTAGTACATACACACAGTGGAATATTACTTAGCCATTAAAAAGAATGCATTTGAATCAGTCCTACTGAGGTGGATGAAACTGGAGTCTATTATATAGAGTGAAGTAAGTCAGAAAGAAAAACACCACTACAGTATAATAACACATATATATGGAATTTAGAAAGATGGTAACAATGACAATATATGCGAGATAGCAAAAGAGATACAGATGTAAAGAACAGACTTTTGGAGTCTGTGGGAGGTGAGGGTGGGATCATTTGAGAGAATAGCATTGAAACATATGTATTATCATATGTGAAGTAGATTGCCAGTCCAGGTTCGATGCATGAGACAGGGCACTCAGGGCTGATGCATTGAAATGACCCTGAAGGATGAGGGGGGAAGTGGGAGGGGGTTAAGGATGGGGAACACATGTACATCCATGGCTGATTCATGTGAATGTATCACTACAATATTGTAAAGTAATTAATCTCCTATTAAAATAAATTTACAAAAAAAAAAAAGTACTCAGCACCTCTCACAGTGTTTTATATCTATGAGGTGCTCAACAAATATTTGTTAAATGTTGAATGTATATGATGCTGTTATATGATTTTTGATTAGCTGGGAATATAAATGAGTCAGAGGCATATCACTAAATACTGGGTTACAGACACACCTTAGATGTTCACTGTTGATGATGATATTTGCCATCTGATGATGTTGATATTTAGGGCATTTGTGTTCACAGGGTACAATTTTCTTGCCTGGAAATAAAGTGCTTGAACATCCCTGCAATGAAGAGAGCCCAGGGAAGTTTCTTTTTGAAGTAGTTCCAGGTAAGGTATTTTTCTGCTTTGATTCAAGAATTGCTGTTCCATGTTGGTAAAGACAGGTCAGACAGCCTTTATTCTTCTCAAGTCATGGCTATGAACATTCATTTGAAGAGGCAAGTGTCAAATTTGGTTGGTATTCACACAGAGACTAATGATTCCAGGTTTGTACACTGGTACAAATGAACACACCTACGCACATGCATTTACCCACATGACTACTGGATTTCCATTTGTCCATGAGACTGCAGAGCGGACCAGAAGGCATGATACGGCCTTCCTATGGGGACTACTGGGGCAAAGCTGACTCTGCAGTTCTCTTACCGTATAGGATTTGACCAGGTGCTCCAGGTAGAATGCCTTGCCCAGCTGATTCACCGTCAGGTTCCCTCGCAAAATTTCATCTTTAAGGAGCCTTGGCTATAAAATCACAACAGAACAAAAGCCGTCCTTCAGTGACTGACAAAGGATCGGTCACACCAGGTTTGCTCACAACCAACTACTTCCACATGTTTGGCTTAGAGCATTTGAGGACATCTCTGCCAAGTGATCAGATCCTGAAGTTCCATGTCTTCAGTCTTCAACATCTGTTCACTTTTTTATTTTTTTTCTTTTAGTCATTTGCATCCACCCCTCTCAGAATACCTCATCTGCACTTAAGTCTTTGAGTCACCCAGCAACACTTTCTTCAAGGTCATGATCTACTTCCTTGGTCAGTTCCTTAGCCCTTCTTTAACTCTTGCTATAAGAAAAAGGGAGTTAGGAATGTGGTTTTTATATCTTTGGTTCTGACTGACCCAGTTGATGCAATATTAACATGGATTTCATCACAGCTTAGGGTGAGTGTGAATTTATTTGTGTGACTAATATATAATGCATATCAATAATGCTGGTGCAGAGGCAGTCAGTAAAACATTTTCCCCAGATTTGTAAATGCTGGGAATCTAAAATGCAAAAGCATATTTTCCTCCCTCAGTGAAAACAGCTGTAGCTCTGAGTTCATCTGGCTCACAGTGGAATCCATGACTAAATGTTAATTAATGCAGCTCAAGTGCAGAAAGGTTAGTCAGATGCATTGTGTTATTTGTTTCCCCTCAGGGAAAACATATTGTAAGAAACCTGAATCTTGTTTGCTCTATTAAAATCTTGTTATACTTACTTCTTAGTGGAATACCCTATATGGAACCAAATTCCAGATGTTGCAAAGTCTTTGAAGTATCAGTAGAGGAAATTTCACTATTTATTCTCAAACATTAGGCCTGTTAGCGTTGAAATGAGCATGGTATTAAACTGGCAGCTTTGATTCTTCATCTCCGATAATACTAAAGGTCTACTTTCTCATGCAGTCTCCCATTTGTGTAGAGATTGCACTTTTTGGTGAAGATGTTCTCACATACACTGTTCTAGAAAGAGCTGTGTCTTCAAACCCAGAAAGTCACAAAACCTCCTTTCCAAGGTTGCAATTCTAGGGTATGTGTTTCATGCACAACACATAAGACAGAATGGCTTTTAATGAGCAAAGCTTAAGGAGTTTAAGACTGTGTGGTGTGGAATCTGAAAGCTGTCATTTCAAAAAAGTAATTTTTTCAGGGAAGTTCAGGGTGGCTGCAGTAGTTATGGAAATAAACATACTATGCCCATAGCTCATTTGAAAAGATGCTTCCTGAATAATTAATGCAATATGTAGTAGCTTCTAAATTAGGTTTAATAATTCTGAATCATCTTTGGCAGTAACAACAGACTTGTGCCAAATGCTTCTTTAAAGAAAGAGCTGGAAAAACACTATGGCTGCATTGGGAATCCAGAGTTTGTGCCATTAGTCGTGGTCATAAGAACTCTTGGGTATGTCCCTACATTAGGATGGAATTCCCAGGCAAATGCCTCCGTACATGTATTGGAATGGAAGGATCAGTATCACATGATTTTAACCAGTTTTTGCAAAAATCAAGATTGCTTAAAGATAGCAGGGCATTTGGTTTATCTTTGTAAGTTAGAATAACAAGATACTATTTTCTAATTATTCCAACTGTGTGACAGTTTGATGTGGGGAATCTGGAAAGCTGCAAGAGTGTTTTCATTTGTCAGAAAATGCAGGAGACGGGAAGGAGTGGAGAAATGTGATCCATGTCTTATATAGAATCTTCTGCAGGACTGCCTGTCTGCAGATCCTCATAACACATACTTATTCTACACTGGCTTTCTCTGTGGAATTCTCTCGATCACCACTTCTGAAAATTCATCCTGCAAATGATACTTACATATCCAGCACAATTCTGTCTTTATGGACAAATGTCTTAAGCCCAACTACCCAAGTTACAGTCAATGAATAGGATTAAATGCTTTAATCATACCTGCTTGTAATGATTTTCAGTAAAAATGGCAAATACCTCCAGAAGGCTCTGCCAAATATTCTAGCACTATATACATACACACACATTTGTGTATGAATGTGTGTGTAAAATTGTGTGTACACACACACACATATATATACACATATATATCTATACATATAAAATAAAACATGCATATTTATATTATTTATATACCATCAGCACCTATAAAGTTATACCTTTATAATTTATCAATATATATTATGTAGGTCAGAGTTTTGTTTCATTTCATTTTTGTTTTTGCATTAGTCTGAAGTGTCCTGTGGAATTAAATAATAATCATGTGTAACTCTGAGAGAAAAAAGATTTTTCAACAGAATTAAGAGGTTCAGGTCTTTGTATAGTATTTAATTACATTTGTTTTGTATTGCATTTCTATGCAGATTTTAGACTTTTATAAAAAGTGTATGTGAAAAAAGAAACTCATAATTTAGGGTTAATTTCTTATAGACTACTATCCCATGAAATGAATTGTCTCTCTGAATTATGTCATGATTTATAGCATTTTGCTCCAATTGTTTCCTATTTATCTGCTTGCTACTCAAAAAGGAGACGTTAGCCAAATTGGCAAATTTGAAGACTTTGCTGTCAGACATGCCAAATTGTAGGCTGGAGTGAACTTTCATAGCCAAGTGCTAAGCTTTGGGGAAATGTGGCTGAGAAAGGAATGCTGGCAGACCTTCGTGTATAGAACTTGAAGAAAGAAAACGCAGTTGGTTTCGTTGCTTCTCCAAATATGTTCTGTGCGTGTTTCCCTTGTGATGTTAAAACAAAATAAACAGAGTAATTGATGGAATGATGATGTCTTTGCTTAGAACAATATTCTGCCAGAGGGAGAAAAAGGAGTAGTAATTCAGAGACAGGTAAAAAGAGACGAGAAAGTAGGTACTTTATCTAGTTAAAGAACCACAGCTTTCTTCTCATTACCGGATCCCTAACACCTGGAAGTGTAACGCAAGGTGCTGAGTTCTTACTGAAGTGTATATATTTACCAGGTTTATGGAGGAAACGAAGCGTATGTATTTACCAGATTTATGGAGGAAACTCAAGCATATGAAATGGGTTTATTGTTGGCAGTAACTACTTGCCTTGGCTGTGTTGAAGGCTCACTTCCTGCTGTGTGGGATCGTTGCACCTCCTGGTGCAGCAAAGACCTCTTTGTGGCTCTAGGGCCTGAAGTGGAGGGAAGCTCCTCAGATCCTGTTTCTTACTCCTCTGCCTTCCTCTCTGGCAATGATACCAAGAGAAAGATGGAAGACGATAGAGATCTTCCTCCAGAGAAGCTACCCCTGTGGTATAACCTCTTAACACTGACTGGCTATTACTTGCCTGCTAAGTTGCTTCAGTCATTTCTGACTCTGCAACCCTATGGGCTGTAGCCCACCAGGCTCCTCTGTCCATGAGATTCTCCAGGTAAGAATACTGGAGTGGGTTGCCATTTCCTTCTCCTGGGGATCTTCCTGACTCAGGGATGGAAACTGCTTCCCTTAGGTCTCCTGCATTGGCAGGCAGGTTCTGTACCACTAGCGTCACCTAGGAAACCCTAACGGCTATTGCATCCCACTTCAAATGCTGCCTCTCTCGTCTGATGCATGTGTAGATTATATAATCTCCCTAGAATTAGAAAGGCACGTCGTGTGGTAGGAGCCTCCGCCTTGAGCATGGTCCTGGTGGCATAGCAACAAAATGGCTTAAAGGCCAGCTGCTTTCGTTGAGCTTATTTGGTGACCCAGAAACTCACGTATCCTGATCTGCCAAGAAAGGGTAATGAAAACTGCTTCCCTCAGTACTTCCATCTCGCCCCATTCCCCATGAAGCATGAGTGTCATACCCAGCAGTTCAGTGGTTTCATGCCTCATGAGAGTCTTCAACTTGGAGAAGAGCTGGGTGGCAGATCTAGCTTCAAAACTGATGACCTACTCGCTTGTGCTTCCCTGACTTGTTCTGATGGTTGAGAGAAATTCTTTCCCTTCTCCTCAAAAAAACCGTGTTTGGCTTGAAAACTGTTATATCCAAGTGGCACTTCCTCTTTTCTAGTCTTTCTCCGGTAACACAGGGGCAGGGAGATAGCATTTGGGTTCCTTCTCTGAAATGCATTTTCTCCTACAGGGAAGCCTTACAGGTAAGTGGCCAGGCATAACTTCCACTGATTTTTGTTTTAAGGTTTTAGCACTTTTGTCTTCAGATTTAGATCTTAGCAATTTCAGGATAATGGAACGATAACTTTTTGTCTACCTATAATCTTACATTGAATTCCAAATACACATGGATGAAGAGTTATGTTGGGATGTTTACTGGGGGTTCTCTCTGGAGATACTCCATCTCCCAGGATGTGAGGAAGGCAGGATCTGGCAGAAGAAGAAGCTGGCCTGCTGCGCCACAGCACCTGAGGTCTCAGCGGATGCTGTGGGGAACTCTGAAGCTTGGACACTTCTTAGAGTCCCTCTAACCTTAACCTGAGTTTCCAAGCCTTTGTTTCCTGGCATCAGCTAATAAAGTCATTCACTGCGGGGAGACGAGACAAATAAACCCAGGTGAAGCAGTTCTGCATTACAATGGAGAAATTTTCCATGAGAGTCTCTGAGAGCCATAGCAGCCAATATAACAACCTCTAGAATCTAGACAAAGCATCACAGTATCCATTAGAGTATCTATAGCTTTACTTGTATCCAGCTTTCTGTATCCCAGACATGTTACAGGCTTTTTTTATTTTGGTTTGTTTTGTCCTTTTTTTATTGCACACTTTTAAAATGTATCAATTAACCTTCACTACATTATTGTTTAATCCTCAACTCTATTATTATATCCATTTCCAGATCAAGAAACTGAGGAACAGAGAAGTAGTTTGATCAAGGTCAAATAACCAACAGTAGTTAGTAAATGCATGTGTGTGTGTATGTGTGTGTGTATATATATATATATAATTTATTACTGATTTTATATATATATTCTGGCTTAACATATGAGATAGAGTATTAGAGACTGGGGCCTAGTTTTTGAAATAATGAACTTGTGAACTCTTTTTATTAGTAGTCAGGGAAGTGGATAGACTTGTATCTCTTAGCTTAAGGATGAGAATTTGGGCACTTGAAGTAAGAATAGGTTTTTTCATTTACAGCAACTATTTTTATGTATAAGCCTATCAGAAAAGTGTTTCTGTTGTCATTGTTCAGTCGCTAAGTCATATCCGACTCTTTGCGACCCTATGAACTGCAGCACACCAGGCTTCCCTGTCCTTCGCTATCTCCATGAGTTTGCTCAAACTTAAATCCATTGAGTCAGTGATGCCATCCAACCATCTCATCCTCTGTCACCCCCTTTTCCTCTTGCCCTGTGTTTCCCAGCATCAGGGTCTTTTCCAACGAGTTGACTCTTCGCATCAGGTAGCCAAAGTTTCGGAGCTTCAGCTTCAGCATCAAACTTTCCAGTGAATATTCAGGGTTGATGTCCTTTAGGATTGACTGGCTTGATCTTCTTGCTGTCCAAGTGACTCTCAAGAGCCTTCTCCAGCACCACAGTTTGAAAGCATCCATTCTTCGGTGCTCAGCCTTCTTTATGATCCAGCTCTCATAGCCATACATGATACTGGAAAGACCATAGCTTTACCTATACGGACCTTTGTTGGCAAAGTGATGTCTCTGCTTTTTAATACACTGTCTAGGTTGGTCATAGCTTTTCTTCCAAGGAGCATCTTGGGTAAAGATGTTGACTTAAAGTTAGAAGGCCACAATTCTACTCTCATGAAAAAGAGGGAAGAAAAGCACACTTGTCTGCAGTGCTCTTTCATGTATATAAATAACTGTATCAAAGGAAAACTCTGAACCTGTAATTTTTTCCTTCAGAAAATTGTTACACACTGGAGTTCAATACTGTTCGTGACAGAACTCACACTGCTGAAATTGTTCTGACTTCTTCACTAGACCCCTCCACACCCTGGCCAAGTTATCATTCACTGTCTAGGCACTGATAAGCAGACCTAATGCTGTTCCTTTATTGGGAATTAGTCCAGTGACCTGCACAGTGCTGTCCAAGCAGAGACTCATTGCAAGTTTTAAGGGCAATTACCAATATTGCAGATTTCCAAAGCCCAGTCTCAGCCCAGTGCTCCAAATCAATAATGACCAAAACTTGGAGGTTTTCCTCTTTCGTCCTTCCCACAGAAAGAGAAAAGAAGAGGTGAACACAGGAGAAAGTGGGGTGAAAGATGAGAGGCAGCTATGGGAACAAAGAAAAAAAGAGAAAATTTGAAGGGTAATTTGAAGTGATTTTTGTCTGCCTGGAAATGAAATTAATCCTTCAACAAAGGAGAAGGGGTCATTTAATCTCACCTTTAGCCAGGAATATACTAATTACTAAATATCCTTAGATAATTACATACTACTTATGTAAATTTTAAGGAAAAATATTTCCATTTTAACTCTTTTCCAGAAGGATTTTCAAGGGCTAACTGAAAAGTTAGAAAACATGGATGCCTAGAGAGTCCAATAAATGAATTATGGATCTTCTTGCTTAAAAAAAAAAAAGTGTTTACCTACCACAATTGCAAACACTTTAGGGGGCTTCAGAGAGTCCCTGAAACCCAATGTGGATTCCAGCTTTAGAGCTGTACCTTAAATATAGGGACCTGAGATGTTATTGGTCTTTATCTCTGTCTCTATATTTAGGTATTTGTCTCTATGTTCTATACATCATCTATTTCATCTAAACACGTATTGCATAAACATGACAATTTTTTTCCTATTATTTGTAACTATGTAGGGTACAAATGTGGGGTAGTATCAGTGTTTCACTTTTACCACCCTGATTCACTTGTGAGTTTTTCCCGCCCTGGTTCTATGATTGTATAGCTCTACAGACCTATTTTATATATTTACCAAAAAAAAGAAACTTTCTAGATAGAACATTTCATGGCTCTGGAGGCTATAAAATTTTTAATTTACCAAAATGTGAGCTATTTAGGCGGTCAGTGCAGCTGTGCTGTATAGCTGTGCTGTGGCCATCTGAGAAATAGATAATTCTGAGAGATATCCATGGGTGTCTCTGAGAAAGAAAAAAGTGTAGCCGGTTTTCTGAGTTTTTGAGATAATTATATGACATCAGTGAGGAAAGTTTTTCATCCATGTCTGTTTTGCAACTCCTGCTAGGGTGATCAAATAATGCTATTGGATAAATTAATTTGCCATCATTCTAAATGTAAACCAGTATTTGGCATCTACTTTATATGAAAATGTGGAAATATTTTAATAGTATTTTAGTATAGAAATTGGTTATTTTCTTGATTACTGGTTAAATATGCTGCTAAGGCATTTAATTTACAACACTCCCTTTATTTTATCCCTTTTGTGTGAGTACTGTAAGTTGAAATCCATGTAATTAAATTTGTCACCCAAAGGCAAATATGACAATCTCTTTTTTTGTCTGCCTAAGTCTGTAGGCAGCCCTGAAGCTTGTATTTTTTTTCCCTTTGCTTGGTTAATGTGTGCAAATCATTTTAAGAATGTGAGTAGGAACTGTTTATGGTATGAAAACATATTTCTATATACACAAGTAGTTCTGAACATGACTTAAATAAATGCATTGAAAATCAGCATGCTTTAACTACTGTCTATTCTTCTATTAAAAAAATGTATTTGAGATGTTTGCTTCAAAATTCCCTTCCTACTTAGAATGCTTTAAAATATACATTTAAAAGAGGCCATTAAAATAACACAAGGGGCATTTTTTTTTTCTCTAATTTTATTTTATTTTTAAACTTTACATAATTGTATTAGTTTTGCCAAATATCAAAATGAATCCGCCACAGGTATACATGTGTTCCCCATCCCGAACCCTCCTCCCTCCTCCCTCCCCATACCATCCCTCTGGGCCGTTCCAGTGCACCAGCCCCAAGCATCCAGCATCATGCATCGAACCTGGACTGGCAACTCGTTTCCTACATGATATTTTACATGTTTCATTGCCATTCTCCCAAATCTTCCCACCCTCTCCCTCTCCCACAGAGTCCATAAGACTGTTCTATACATCAGTGTCTCTTTTGCTGTCTCGTACACCGGGTTATTGTTACCATCTTTCTAAATTCCATATATATGCGTTAGTATACTGTATTTATGTTTTTCCTTCTGGCTTACTTCACTCTGTATAATAGGCTCCAGTTTCATCCACCTCATTAGAACTGATTCAAATGTATTCTTTTTAATGGCTGAGTAATACTCCATTGTGTATATGTACCACAGCTTTCTTATCCATTCATCTGCTGATGGACATCTAGGTTGCTTCCATGTCTTGGCTATTATAAACAGTGCTGCGATGAACATTGGGGTACACGTGTCTCTTTCCCTTCTGGTTTCCTCAGTGTGTATGCCCAGCAGTGGGGTTGCTGGATCATAAGGCAGTTCTATTTCCAGTTTTTTAAGGAATCTCCACACTGTTCTCCATAGTGGCTGCACTAGTCTGCATTCCCACCAACAGTGTAAAAGGGTTCCCTTTTCTCCACACCCTCTCCAGCATTTATTATTTGTAGACTTTTGGATCGCAGCCATTCTGACTGGTGTGAAATGGTACCTCATAGTGGTTTTGATTTGCATTTCTCTGATAATAAGTGATGTTGAGCATCTTTTCATGTGTTTGTTAGCCATCTGTACAAGGGGCATTTTTAAATGTTTGTAATTTCTTGAGATTCCAGCTACTCCCCTGTCAACCAAAAGACATTTGGAGCACTTTATAAACCGATCTTAAGATCCACTTATGAGAAGTGTCCATATGAGGAGGATGTCTGACAGTGTTTGTAGACGTGTTGACCTACTCACATTTAATTCCTTCATTCATTTTATATCCTACTTCAAGGGTCAGAAAACATTTTCCAGAAAGAACAAGAAAGCAGGTATTTTAGGCTTTGCTGGCCATAAAGTCTCTGTTATAACCATTCAACTCTGCCATTGTAGCATAAACAAATGATATATGGCTGTGTTCCAACAAAACTTGATTGGGCTTCCCTGGTGGTCCAGTGGTTAAGAATTTGCCTTGCAAAGCAAAGGACACCTGTTCATACCAAAATTTGGATTTTATATAATTTTCAAATATCAAGAAGTGTTATCTTCTTTGGATTTTTGTTCTCTAATCAGTTAAAAATGTAGACAGTAAGCCAGATTTGGCCCATGGGCCATAACTAGCCAACTCTTGTACTAGATTAAAAACAGCAAACCTATGAAAAGGAGCAGGAAGATACTATTATAAATCACTAATCCCCACTGGTGCCACCAGAGCCAAAATTAGAACTCTGAGACAGCCTGTCTCCCCAGGCCATGGCATTAGCCACTGCTTCAACATCATGATTCGGGAGCTTTTGCCAATATTTTTATTTAGAAGCTCCGTCTTGGAATAATGTCTTTTTTTCTCCCCCCACCAATCATGATGAATCTAAAATGTTTTAGTGACCAAACTGAAATTCTCACTTTAAATTCTGTCTTAAGTCCTTCAGAACTCTACGATCTGACCAGAGCTGAAATCTGTGATGTGCTTTTGAAGCAATGAATACCATTAATAGGAGATTGGGTGGATGTGCCTAACATGAAAAACATTCCCCATACTTTGTTCAGCCCACACACATTCGGGGTGATATTCACTAGTATTCTGAGATGGAAGCATCCCTTGAAAGATGAAATAAACTTGATGTTTCTCCTAAACCCTTCTCTTCACAATGTACATTAGCATCTTAAAGCTCTAAGTGTGTGTGCTGTGCTTAGTCGCTCAGTTGTGTCCAACTCTTTGCAACCCATGGCCTATAGCCCACCAGGCTCCTTTGTTCTTGGGGATTCTCTAGGCAAGAATACTGGAGTGGGTAGCCTATCCCTTCTCCAAAGGGTCTTCCCAGCCCAGGAATTGAACCAATGTTTCCTGCATTGCACACAGATTCTTTACCAACTGAGTTATCAGGGAAGCCCTTGTCAATCCTAGAAGAAATCAATCCTAAATATTTATTAGAATGACTAATGCTGAAACAAGCTCCAGTACTTTGGTCACCTGATGCGAAGAGCCAACTCATTGTCAAGGATCCTGATGCTGGGAAAGATTGAAGGCAGGAGGACAGCAGAGGATGAGATAGTTGGATGGCATCATTGACTCAACAGACATGGGTTTGAACAAGCTCCAGGGGATGGTGAAGGACAGGGAAGCCTGGCATACTGCAGTCCATAGGGCTGCAAAGGCTTTGGTCATATTTTAGGGCTCTGAACAAGGGTCTCCTAATCTTGATGAGCCTCTCTGGTTTGTTTAATCTTGCCTTAGGTGGTTTCTTGGCTGTTCCTCCCTTGATTAGCTAGGGCTTCTTTGTTTTAATTTGCCCTTTGGAATTCAAGGAAGGTTGTGGAGGCTAGAACCTTGCCTATAAGAAATGAAGGACAAAAAAGACCTCTGTGCCTGGAAGCCCCACAGGGCCCTGTTGGTTTTCACCCCACCTGTCATTTATGAGCATATCTCTACTACTATCCCACCAGTTTCCCTTTAACATCAGTGTGAGAAACACTCCCATAATTTTTAGAGCTTATGTTTACTGAATTATGAATCAGTCCCTGTACTCATGTATGTCAGGTTTTAAATACAACAGTTCATTTAATATAAATACAATTGTGATAGATGTCATCCCCTCACTGCTCAACAGTGGTACAAATGCACATTCCTAATAAATGCTACAACTGGGCTTCATACTCATCTGAGCCCACAAAACCACCACATGCTGCAGCTTTCTTATACTAATGAGAATATGAATAGATTTATTTTACAGCTTCCCAGGTGGCTCAGTGGTAAAGAACCTGTCTGCCAATGCAGGAGCTACAAAGATACACGGATTTGATCCCTGGGTCAGGAAAATCCCCTGGAGAAGGAAATGGCAACCCCTTCCACTCTTCTTGCCTGGGAAATCCCAAGGACAGAGGAGCCTGGCAGGCTGCAGTCCTTGGGGGTCACAAAAAGTTGGACACGACCGAGCACCTGAGCACACACACACTAGCTCCCACAGAGCCAGGTGTCCAAGAGTTAGGAAAAAAAAAGACGACGAATGAAGAAATGCGGTTAGGGATTTCAGAGTTAGTGTACTCTGCATTTCCTTCTCCTCTCCATGTGGCTCATGTTTCTTGTGTTATCTGTAGTCTCTTCCTTCTCCATCAGATGTGATACTTTAAAAAAAATAACTATTTTTAATTTTTTAAGTGGAGTATAATTGCTTTACAGTGTTGCTTTAGTTTCTGCCTTATAACAAAGTGAATCAGCTGTATATATACATATATCCCCTCCCTCTTGGACTTC
The DNA here is from genome assembly GCF_055505025.1 of Bos grunniens. Taxonomy (NCBI): domain Eukaryota; kingdom Metazoa; phylum Chordata; class Mammalia; order Artiodactyla; family Bovidae; genus Bos; species Bos grunniens. Next base: position 17,116,020 of record NC_141170.1, on the reverse strand, counting down.
CCCAGCCCCATCCCACTGCTCTAGGCCACCACAGAGCACCGAGCTGAGCTCCCTGTATTACGCTCCAGCTCCCCACTGGCTATCTATTTTACACATGGTGGTGTATATATGTCAACGCTACTTTCCCAATTTTCCCCACCCTCCCCTTCTCCTCCATATGTCCAGTCTCTATGTCTGAGTTTCTATTTCAGCCCTGAAACATAGGTTTCTGTACCATTTTTCTAGATTTTATATATATGCGTTAAAAAAACAATATTTGTTTTCTTCTTTATGATTTACTTCACTTGTAGTATACGCTCAATGCATGTTCACTGAATTATTAAATAGACTAGACCTCAGTTTTATCATTCAGAGAATGATTTCATTGGATTTCATTGGATTAGCTAAAATGAAAACAGCCTTGCAGCTCTGAGGTATTTAATTTCATCATCGTTCTTTGTCTCTATGCCTTAGGAAACTGGAGACTGAAGAAGTTCATTAACTCCACTTTTAAAAGCAGTCTGCATTGCCTCTCCCTTCAGTCCGTCATAACTACTCAACACCAATCTTGTCATTTAGTACTTCCACGATAGAAGCTGTTGATGAACAAGTTATCTGTTGGGATGAATGTGATCCCTTCCTCCTCGTTGTTCTCTGTGACCTGTTATGTCCTTGAAGGCTGTTTGTGTTCACCTGTCTTTTTTTATCCAATAATCATAAAGGCCTTTGCAACCCAATCAAGCTCAGAAAACAGACAGTACAGAGCTAAAAGAACATCAGTGGCTGTTACGAGGAAAAGAGGATTTCTCCTCTTTTTCTGTGGCAGGGCTTCCTTGAGCTGTGTCCTAGAGAACGAGTGTGTCTGAATAAGGCAGTGGTCAGTGAGAACAACTGTAGGTTAGAAGTGATATGGGACTGAGAAAGAAATGTCTCACAGAAAATGCAGCATATCAGGAGGACGAGTGTGCTGCAGAGCAGCTGCTGATAATTAGGGTGGGAAATAGCTGGCAGCAAGGATGGAACCAGCATGACTTCACGTCCTGCGCCAACTCTCATGGAACCACGGTAGCCATTTTCATTTTTCTTCTTTTTCTCATTCTGATTTTCAGTATAAAACTGAGCTGAACTGGTCTTGAATGTTTCCAAAAGTGAAACCTCAAGGACCATCTGCATCCTGAGGCCCGGGTGGCATCCTGACTTTAAAAAGATTGTTATCTTTGTCTATTGACTTGTGGGTTCCTTGGCCCTGTCTGTTTTTCAAATGCCTCCTTTCTTGAGAATTGTCCGTCTTCACAGCCCATGACCTGAGACCTAGAAAGGCCCAGATGGAAGTCTGGAGAGATCCTGATGCAGCAGAAACGTGTGGTCCTACCTGCCAAAATCCCTCCACCCTAAATAAGAAAACTAGTAACTTGAAGTAGCCACCTAGGAGTTATAAAACCCCTATTTATTCCAGGTGATTTGCTAAATAGTTTGGTAACTACAAAGCTCTTTGCTTTAGATATTTGAGAGTCGAAAAAACCTAGGACCTAGGAGAAGAGATGCATAGGGGAGAAGACGAGGTGAGCAAAGAAAGCTGTGAAGGCCTCCCTGGAGGCCAGGGTAGGAAGAGAAGGTATCGGACCTCCCTGTCAGACAGGCGTGCATGCATGCTTGTGCCTGCTAAGTCGCTTAGTCGCGTATGACTCTTTGCGACCCCATGGACTGTAGCCCACCAGGCTCCTCTGTCCATGGGATTCTCCAGGCAAGGATACTTGAGTGGGCTGCCATATCCTCCACCAGGGGATCTTCCTGACCCAGGGATCAAACCTGTATCTCCCGTGTCTCCTGCATTGCAGGCAGATTCTTTACCACTGAGCATGGGAAGCCCAGCAGTGGTTTTAAACTACATGTTTGTGTATCTGTGACAAGAAATACGGAGGAGTAGAAAGAGTGCTTATTATTCTATTATTCTGCTTAGGGCTGCCATTACAAAGGACCACAGACTGGGAGGCTTAAACAGCAGAGATTTATTTTCTCACAGTCTGGAGGCTAAAAGTCCAAGATCAAGGTGTCGTAAGATTGATTTCTTCTGAGAGCTCTCTGTTTGCCTTGTAGATGGCTGCCTTTTCCCTGTCTTCACACACTTCCCTCCGTGTATGTCTGTGTCCTAATTTTTCTTTCTGTAAGGACACCAGTAATGTTGGGTTGGGATTCCCTGGTGGCTCAGATGGTAAGGAATCTCCTGCAATTCAGGAGACCTGGGTTCCATCCCTGGGTTTGGAAGATCCCCTGGAGTACATCGAAGTCCACTCCAGTACTATTCCTTGGAGAATTCAATGGACAGAGGAGCCTCGTGAGCTATATAGCCCATGAGGTCGCAAAGAGTCTAACAGGACTAAGCAACTAGGCACAGCACAACACTGGCTTAGAGCCTACCCTAATGATCTAATTTTAACTTAAAAACCTCTTTAAAACCCTCTTTCCAAATAGGGTCAGATTCTGAGGTGCTAGAGGTTAGATCTCCAACATCTGTATTTTGGAAGAGCACAATTCACATCATGACAAAGTAAAAAAGGTGAGATATTACTGTTCTTCCAGAGGCCTCTCTTTTTATGGGGCAAACTCTTTCTCACATTTACTACTTGCTATTTGAGCCATATTCTTCAAGGAAATAAGCGTAAATTCAAACCTTGCTATTTGTACACCAAGCCACAATTCAGAATTCCACTCATCTCTTTCATAAAGGTTGGAAAACCTGAGTGATTTACCAGCCAAAGTATGAACAAAACTACATGTGAAATAGAAATGGAGGCTGCCCAGAGAAAGCCCTGACATTTTATATCTAGCTAGTCTTTCCTGCAAATTGTCCTTGGATTTAAACGTCTTAATTTTGTTCCATGGTTTGTTTTTGTTGTTGTCCTTTGCTCTTATCACTTTGCCTAAAGGAAATCGACCAGGCATGGAGCCTTGTGTCATTGTTAGTAGTCAGTGTCTTTGGGCTTTTTTTTTAAAGTCCGGGCTCAATTTTATTTAGGAGCAAACTCCTTTCCAAAAGTGGTACACGAATGCATTAAGTACTCCTGTGATGTGTCTAGTCAGGGGAGAAACCAAAGAAACCGTTGATAGATCTCATCTGGTTGTGCAAGCCTTCCACAGTGAATTACTAACTTGTCACTCAGGGTGTAGAGGAGCAAAGAGTATCAAGGCAGGCAATTAAGGCTTCTGGAAAATGATTAGTGCAGGGGCATGCCACGAGGTAGGGTTCACTTCTCCAGCACCAATCACATTGTCTTTCTCATGACTCACTGTTTCTGATGTGTCACTGGCTTACAGGAATCATAGGGGAGATAATGATGGATCTGTGCTTCAGGGCTCTTTGGCTCTAATGCAGGGGCTCTGATTTGTCATAATGGGTTCTTTGATTGAATGACAACTCATTCCCATATGGCTATAACTGGTGCAAATCAAATCTCATTTGAAGAGATGATTTATTTTATTTTATTTTTCTTTAGCCTCTCCCTCCCACAGAGAACCTTATTGCCAACTTAATTTTATGGAAATTACCTCAATTTCCTGATACCAAATATACAAAACTGCTTACATCTGCCATTTGATCTTCTTCCCCTCTGTTACAACAGAGCACTGGTCTCTTTTCCTCCCTAAATCCAATCTAGCATCTGTCATTGAATTCCACCCACTCCCACCTTTTCAGGAGCCTCTCTTAATCTCCTGATTGTACTGTTTGCATCTTGTTATGTAACTTTGTCTTCTAAATTGAGATTGTCCCATGGCTCACAGGGGTAGCCTGGGAACTGGCATTTTTATTTAAAAAAGCAAATTAATCTTATGCATACTAAAGCTTTAAACATATGAGCATACAATCATGTTATTAGTCCTCTGATTAAACAAAAAAACCTCTTGGCCACACTCCTCCCACTACATCATATATTTTGTTTCTTTTTCAATAAAACTGCTCTATATTCTTTACTACACTCTCTCCAGTTCCTGTCTTTGGCCCAATCCATTTGTCCCCCAACCCACTTCACTTGACTTTTTCTTATTATTGTCATTAACAGGGCTCTAATTTTCTTAAAAGCAACAATTATGAGTTTCAGGTCTCATAATAATAATTGCTGATAAGACCACTTGACATAATCAATCACCACTTCTTTCTTGACACACATTCTTCACTTGGCTTCAGGGACACACTTTCCTGGTTTTCTTCCTACTTCACTGCCCTTGTCTTCTCAGTCACCACTGCCTGTTCCTCCTTGTCTGCTTAACCTTTTCATGGAAGAGGGACCTTGGGTTCTGTGTCTGTTCATCTATGTCTCACAGATCTCTAATTTTCTCCTAGCTCACTCAGAGGAGAGCTAGGAGACTCCACTCTTCCTGTCATTCTGTTTTATCCCATACAGTGTAGCCAGAGTGATATTTTTAAATAAAGTTTATTCTTTAGAGAAGTTTTAGATTTATTAAAAACAAAAATTGTGCAGAAAGTACAGAGCTCTCTTATACAGAGTGATGATTTTGATATTCAAATCCAATCAACTCATCTCTTATTTAATAACCATATCACAGCCCATCAGTTCAATTCAGTTCAGTCATTCAGTCATGTCCGACTCTTTGCGACCCCCTGGACTACAGCACTCCAGACCTCCCTGTCCATCACCAACTCCTGGAGTTTACTCAAACTCATGTCCATTGAGTCAGTGATGCCATCCAACCATCTCATCCTCTGCCGTCCCCTTCCTCTCCTGCCTTCAATCTTTCCCAGCATCAGGGTCTTTACAAATAAGTCAGCTGTTTGCATCAGGTGGCCAAAGTATTGGAGTTTCACCTTCAACATCAGTCCTTCCAATGAACACCCAGGACTCATCTCCTTTAGGATGGACTGGTTGGATCTCCTTGCAGTCCAAGGGACTCTCAAGAGTCTTCTCCAATGCCACAGTTCAAAAGCATTAATTAGGCCCCCACATAGACTATCCAGTGTGTTTTGGCTCTTTCTTGCTCTCTGGACTCTAACCACATTGGTCTTCTTTCACTTTCTCAAATGTGTCATGCTTCACTCTAGCCACAGAGCCTTTCTATATGCTGTTCTATTTTTTAAAAATTAGCCTTCCCATCATTCCAAGATTCCTGAGATAACTCCTACTCATTTCTCAGATAGTGCCTAATTAGTTAGCTTCTCCAGCTGTCCCTGAGCTTGATTCTCCATCCCTGAGCTTGATTCTCCATCCCAGTCTTTCTTAACCCATGATTGAAGACCCATGACCCATTTTTCTTATATAAATAATGTGAGTTATGTATTAACTTACAAAAAATGTCAGTTTCATGAGAGCTGTATCTTTGGGTTTTTTGCTCATTAAAATGTAAGTTTCCTCACAAAAATGTAAATTGCATGAAACTGGATCTCTGTATTTTGGCTCATTATCTTATCTCTAGCACATAGAAAACTACCCAACATGTTGTGGCCATTCAATAAATATTTGTGGAAGAAAAGAAGGGAAAGAGGGAGAGAGGAACTCGGAAGGAAGGGTGAAAAAGAAGGGGGAAGGGAGATATAGGAAGTCGGTATAATCTAGAAATGGGTAGGTTCTGGGGTTGATAATCAAGAGCCTTGAGTATAACACTAATTCTGTTACTCAGTTCTCACTCAAGGTTTGGTTAGTTCAACAAACATTAGTAAGAGTCAACTATGAGCCAGATATTATGTAGCAAGTTCTTATTCTCAAGCAGTCATGGTTTGTCATCCCAGAGAACATCCCTTAGAGATGGAGTTCCACTGAACCCTCTGTAAAACACTGCTTAAACCCATTTGTGAAGCAATCCAGAATTTACGGAACTAATAGGTGGGTGAAATGAGATTTCTGCTATATCTCTTAGACAAGTCCTCTAATTGCTGGGCATCCATTTCCTCATCAGTGAAATAGACATTGCACCATGGAATTACCAGATGAGAGTGTGTATGTCAGTATAGACACTGCACCGTGGAATTACCATATGAGAGTGTGTATGTCAGTATAGACACTGCACCATGGAATTACCAGATAGAGTGTGTATGTCAGTATAGACACTGCACCATGGAATTACCAGATGAGAGTGTGGATGTCAGTATAGACACTGCACTGTGGAATTACCAGATGAGAGTGTGTATGTCAGTATAGACACTGCACCATGGAATTACCAGATGAGAGTGTGTATGTCAGTATAGACACTGCACCATGGAATTACCAGATGAGAGTGTGTATGTCAGTGTCTGCAAATTGTTGTCGCCCAGTGAGCATCATTTCATCCCATTAGTCTTCCCATCATATGCATGTCTGACTTGTCCTCAGCCCTCTTCTCTTTAGGGGCACCTCCTTATTTCTAATGTGTTGTAATCCAGTGATAAGTCTTAATAACACCATCCTCTATCAATTTCTCCTCTAGTTGATATGATGTGTAAAGCTCAAATTGTGCAAAAGAAATCAGTGAAAAAAGAATGGGATGATCTGTGTGCCTGTGTAAACAGTGGGTTTCTTTTATGCAGTTGTGTTCCATTCCCTCTCAAAATGCTGAAAATCTAGACCTGTCATAAATGACTCCTATCTTGGTCAATATGACCTAACAACCAAACGTTAAACCCACCCATTCTGTTCCCACTTTGCTGTTAATCCGTGGACCCCAGTGGATTTAACCACTGCTTCTTTTGAGATGAATGTCTCCTTCACTTCCTGGGAGATAGCAGTTCCTATTCATTAGTTTTCTGGAACACAAAGCCTCAAGGGCATAAATGATACTACTGATGGTACTCCTAGTGATGGGACTGACCGTGCATGGGAAGTGCATTATATTATATGCTCAGCTTATTGGTAACTGACTGAATTATGCAGAAAGACCAGGCATCATGACTTAGTATATTAATAGTGACCAAAAACACAATCTGATTCAAAGTGCAGTATTACCATCTCCTCGCTCTTCAAACTAGTTAGAGATCTCATTTTTAAATATTTAAATTTGAAGCTTTTACATGCTCTCACTTTCACAGCATTTGCAAATTCATATTCACCTTTAGGTTGTCTATTTAAACATATGAAAGAACATATCATCTTGACAACTACCACCAATGTAAAATAAATTATACTGAAAGGGTCAGAGCAAAGAGTCCACGGTAAAAGGAAAGATATCGCTCACGTAGCAGCAGCTTGGCTTGCTTTCATAAGACTCTGAGCCCTGTGTGAGTAAACCAGCACATTGGGCTCAAGTTCCGGAAAATACCATCTTTGAAGCAATTAACGATCAGCAAATCTTGAATCTTTAGGATTTCTTGGGCAAATTAATATCAAAGATTACTTCTAAATGAGACCTGCTGCTGCTGCTGGTAAGTCACTTCAGTCGTGTCCGACTTTGTGCGACCCCATAGACGGCAGCCCACCAGGCTCCCCCGTCCCTGGGATTCTCCAGGCAAGAACACTGGAGTGGGTTGCCATTTCCTTCTCCAGTGCATGAAAGTGAAAAGTGAAAGTGAAGTCGCTCAGTCGTGTCCGACTCTTTGTGACCCCATGGACTGCAGCCCACCAGGCTCCTCCGTCCATGGGATTTTCCAGGCAAGAGTACTGGAGTGGGGTGCCATCATCACCTTCTCCGAAATGAGACCTAAGATTCACCTAATAATGTTAGATCTTATCTTTTATTTCAGTTCAGTCACTCAGTCGTATCCGACTCTTTGCGACCCCATGAACCGCAGCACACCAGGCCTCCCTGTCCATCACCAACTCCTGGAGTTTACTCAAACTCATGTCTATTGAGTCGATGATGCCATCTAACCATCTCATCATCCTCTGTCATCCCCTTCTCCTCCTGCCTTCAATCTTTCCCAATATCAGGGTCTTTTCCAGTGAGTCAGGTGGCCAAAATATTGGAGTTTCAGCTTCAACATCAGTCCTTCCAATGAACACTCAGGACTGATTTCCTTTAGGATGGACTGGTTGGATCTCCTTGCAGTCCAAGGGACTCTCAAGAGTCTTCTCCAACACCACTGCAAAAAAATAAAATAAAATGGGGGAATATAGTTTTCTTTTAGAATCTCAAGATTTAAAATAAATGTCTTCTTACAATATGCATCATAGATGTTACTTTTGAAAGAATTGTTTGAACTAAAAATGTGTTCCAAATTAGAGTTAAGACTTGTCCATTAAAAAAAAAATAACAATAAAGAAGTAGTTTCTTGGCATTTCTCAATACTGGTCACATACATGAGATAGAAACTATCTCACATAACAGAAATGGTAAAGATCAACCTCTTCAGTGAGGGACAAGTAACTGTTTACTTAGATGTGGTTAGAACAGCAACAGGAAGACTAGCATGTTATTCCCATTTTTGAGAAATCTGGAATCTGGATCAGATAAGATCCCTTACTTTTTAGGGCTTTACAAGTTTGTTCACTCATGTCAACTCCAGACAGTTGAAGGGATAGGTGAGTGTGGCTTTTTTTATATATTCCCAAGATTATAGATTTAAATGCATTAAAAGATTATATTCACTAGTTTTTGTGTGATTTTCTATTATGTTTTCCATCCTTCTATTCCGAACATGAATTGTCTTTAAAAGAAATTAGTTTGAGTCTGAAATTAAGACAAAAACAATATTGTAAAGAATATTTTAAGGAAAATGAAATTCAATGAGTCCTTTTCTCTTATTTTATAGAAGCTGTAAGGAACCTCTAAGATTGTTGTGTTCATTTCATGGTGAGGATTATGGCTTTCTGAGAGGTTATTGTGAACAACCTTGTATAAATGCCCATATTCCCAGTTAAGTGGTCTTTCTGCTCTTCCATATCTGTTGATTGTATTGGTATTAAAGTTCCTTGATTTCTTAAGTTTAAGTAGCAAGACTGCTTCTAGTCTGCTTGATTCTAGTAGCACAGAGATGACAATTTAGTAATCATCATAATAGCTACTGTTTGATGTACTTTAAGTGCTAAGTATAGTATTAAGTTCTCTTTATACATAATTTTATTTAATTTTTGCCATCATTAGGAGTTAAATATTGTTTTCTCATGTGGTAATGTTAGATTCAGAAGGTTTCCAAGATCACAGAAGTAAATTTGTGGTACAGAGTTCAGATCCAAGTTGATTTACCTGGGATGAGAAATAGAAAATGATCAGAGAAATTAAAATTTTGTCCTCTAGTAAAAATACTGAGTTTTCTCATTAGATCTCTAGAACACAGTGTCTGTAGTTAACTCCCAATATATCTTTTGATGAAAATTTCTGTTATTTCCATACATCATGTGATTAGGAAGCTGCTTCCATATTTGACAGCAATTCCTACCCCCTCCCCACCCCCTACCCCGGCTAAATTACCATTCAATGTCTGTGTTAGGTTTTAAAGGGATGCTTCCTCTAAACAGCAAGATTTGAGTTTGTTTTGAACCCTGGGTCAGGAAGATCCCTTGGAGAAGGAAATGGCGACCCACTCCAGTATTCTTGACTGGAAAATCCCATGGACAGAGCAACCTGTTGGGCTACAGTCCATGGAGTTGCAAAAAGTCGGACAGGACTTAGTGACTAAGCCACCAGCCATTGCTCTCAACTGTTATACATCTTCTGTAAAGGGTGGGGGGCCTCAGTCCTGCATGCTTGTTGAGGGACAGACACTGAAGTAACTACATCTATGCCCCAAGGCAGATGGAGAATTCGGAAGCCTTCCGCCCCCTATCCTGCTGTATATACATTTGTGGACAGAGTGTTGCCCAGTGTCAAAATGAAGGCAGAATATGGAGTGATAGGAAAACTTTTTGGCCTTCTCAATAGTTTGTTAAGGGTGTATGCATAAGTGTATTAAAAATAAGATGGCAAATAATTTCATGGAAAACTAATTTAAGAAATGGACTAAAAGTCATGAAAATGCCATATGGAAGGAGAGAAGATTTATCCAACAGTTTATCCAACAGTGTGACATGATGTTGAACCATCTTGTTATGCCAACTGTTTATCATCTGAAAAATTTCAGTGCGATGGCCAATGTTTCTTGAATATTTACCTTCAATTCAGTCACTCGGTCATGCCCGACTCTTTGTAACCCCATGAACTGCAACACGCCAGGCTTCCCTGTCCATCACCAATTCCCAGAGCTTGCTCAAACTCATGTCCAATGAGTTGGTGATGCCATCCAACCATCTCATCCTTTGCCATCCCCTTCTCCTTCTGCCTTCAGTCTTTCCCAGCATCAGGATCTTTCCCAAGGAGCCAGTTCTTCACATCAGGTGGCCAAAGTATTAAAATTTCAGTTTCAGCATCAGTCCTTCCAATGAATATTCAGGACTGATTTCCTTTAGGATTGACTGGTTTGATCTCCTTGCAGTCCAAGTAAGCAAATCAATGTAAATTGACAAAATTTGATGGCTTGTTTAAAGGCAGTATATTATTTGATAACTTTTGTATGGAAAGTGAAGTGAATGTTAGTCACTCAATCGTGTCTGACTCTTTGCGACCACATGGACTGTAGCCTGCCCAGCTCCTCTGTCTATGGGAATTTTCCAGGCAAGAATACTGGAGTGGGTTACCATTCCTTTCTCCAGGGGATCTTCCCGACCCAGGAAGTCAACATGGGTCTCCTGCAATGCAGGTGGATTCTTTACCTTCTGAGCCATCAGGGCAAACATGTTAATTAACTTGTAGTTTTGTAACTATTAGGACTTCCCTGGTGGCTCAGATGGTAAAGCGTCTACCTATGATGTGGGAGACCCGGGTTCAATCCCTGGGTCGGGAAGATCTCCTGGAGAAAGAAATGGCAACCCACTCCAGTATTCTTGTGTGGAAAACCCCATGGACGGAGGAGCCTGGTGGGCTACAGTCCATGGGGTTGCAAAGAGTCGGCCATGACTGACTTCACTTCACTTCACTTTTGTAACTATTCTATCAGAAAGATTGATCTTAACAATTTGATTCAGATAGAATTCCTGTACCAAAAAATTCACCCCTTTAAAGTACACAATTGAATATTTTTCATTATATTCACGGAGAGGTTCAGTCATCACCATAATCAAATTTAGAACATGTTCATTACCCCAAGAAAGAAACCTCATACTAATTACCTCATTTCTACTTCACCCAAGCTTCAGACATCAGGCAACCATCAATCTACTTTCTAGCCATCTAGATTTGCCTGTTCTGGACATTTCATACGAATGGGGCTATACAATATGTGATCTTCATAACTTATTTCTTTCACTTAGCACATGTTCAAGGTTCATCCATGTTGTAACTTGAAATCCTTTTCACTGATTAATAATATTTCATTATATTGACATACCACACTTTTATTTATTATTTAATCTGTTGATGAATATTTTGCTTTTCTTCCACATTTTGGCTATTTTGAATATTCATGTGCAAGTCTTTGTGTGGACATATATTTTCAATTCTTTGGGGTATATACCTAGGAGTGGAATTGCTAAGTCACATTGTAACCCCATGTTTAACATTTTGAGGGATTGCCAAACTGTTTCCCAAAGTGATGGCATTGTTTTTACATTCCTATCAGTTTGGATCCTATCAAAGATGACTTTGCCTAAATCAAGGTCATGAAGTTTTATTCTTCAAGATTCTATTACAGTTTACTCTTACATTTAAGTCTATGATTCATTTTGATTTCATTTTTTGTGTATGGTGTAAGGAAAACGTCCAGCTTTTTTTTTTTTTTTGCACATGAATATCTCGTTTTTCTAACACCATGTGTTGAAAGGGGTATTTTCCCTGTAGGATTGTCTTGGCACTATTTTTGATTCATTAAGTTATGAGATTTTCTCCCTCTGGTTGATTCAGCTGCAGATAGCACGAGACCAGGCATGTTTTTTAAAGAGTCTCATTCTTTAATTTTCAATCATTCTCTTGTCTGCTGCCTGCCATCTACTTTAGCCCCAGGGAAGATGCTCAAGCTCTTACATGGGATCACCATAGATTGCCTTGTGATGTTATTAAAACCTTGAAAATAAAAGGAGCATTTAGAGACTATGCCTCATCTGGCTTGCTCTGTTGACTGCTTCTCTTCATGAGACCACCAGCCCTTTTCTATCTTCAGGCTAGAGGAACTGCCTGGGCTCCCCACGTGGCTCCCCTCTCACAGGCCTCCTTCCCTCCTGCCATCCCACAGCCCTTGGTCTGGATAATTGAAATCTGCCTGGACTTCTCCTCTGGTGTCCATCCCCAGGTTGCCAATATGCATTTCATTGAATGAAAAACTCCGGACTTTCAGATCACTCAGGACATGATCCTTAAATCTTGTCTTCCTCATCCTTGACGTCCCAACCATCAGAGGTGCTGACTGTACTTCTAACATTTATCTCCACTTTGTCCTCTTTCCTTCATCACCTCTTTCTCATTCCTGTCTAGGCCATATCATCTCTCTCCTAGACTTCCAAACTCTATTTTCCTCCCAGATTCCAGAAGGATCATTTTAACATAAGTTAAACCAAGTCCCTTGGCTGTGTGAAGGCTTCAACAGCTTCCCATGGCACTTAGCATATCATCCAGACTCCTGCTCATGGCCCTGCAGGATCAGCCCCCACCTCTTGCTCACCATGCTCCAGACATACCAGCTTGCCTTAGAGTTCATGAGAAATCCCAGGCTTTTCAAATATAAAGTCTTTAGGCATGTTGGGTTTCCCTGGCAGCTCAGCTGATAAAGAATCCACCTGCAATGCAAAAGACCCCAGTTCAATTCCTGGGTTGGGAAGATCCCCTGGAGAAGGGATAGGCTACCCACTCCAGTGTTCCTGGGCTTCCCTGGTGGCTCAGCTGGTAAAGAATCCACCTGCAATGTGGGAGACCTGGATTCAATCCCTGGGTTGGGAAGATCCCCTGGAGAAAGGAACTGCTACTCACTCCAGTATTCTGGTCTGGAGAATTCCATGGACTGTATGGTCCATGGGGTTGCAAAGAGTAGGACACAACTGAGCGATTTTCACTTCGCTTTACTTTATGCATGTTGAACTCCCTCCTTGTAATGCTCTTGCCCCAGGTTTCTGTTTGCCTTGTTTGTTTTTGGGTATTTCTCATCATTCAAGTCTCAATTTAAATGTCTTCTCAGAGGAGATTCTTAGTGAAGGAATCCACCAACCTAATATTCTTTTTTTATACTGAAGTAATATTATCTGTTACAGGTTATAATATAGTGAGTCATAAGATGGTACTCCATTTATAGTTATTAGAAAATCTACCTCCAACCTAATATTCTTTTTTTATATTGAAGTATAGTTGATGTACAATATTATCTGTTACAGGTTATAATATAGTGAGTCATAAGATGATTTAATTTATCTTTAATTTACTCCATTTATAGTTATTAGAAAATATCAACTATATTCCCCAGGCTGTATTAGATACAGTGCATCCTTGTAGGCTATTTTATACCTAATAGTTTCTACTTCTTAATTCATTACCCTTATCCTGCCCCTCCTCCCTCTCTCTGTTGTAACCACCAGTTTGTTCCCTGTATCTGTGAGTCTGCTTCTTTTTTGTTATATTCTCTAGTTTGTTCTATTTTTTAGATTCTACATATAAGTGACATTGGGGCTTCCAAGGTGGCACTCATGGTAAAGACCCTGCCTGCCAATATAGGAGACACACAGGAGACTCAGGTTCCATCCTTGGGTCTGGAAGATCCCCTAGAGTAGAGCATGGCAACCCACTCCAGTATGCTTGCCTGGAGAATCTTATGAATGGAGGAGCCTGGCAGACTACAGTCCATAAGGTCACAAAGAGTCAAACACAACTGAAATGACTTTAGCACACACACATAAGTGACATCATACAGTATTTGTCTTTCTGTGTCTGACTTATTTCACTTAGCGTAATGACCTCAAAGTCCATCCATGTCGCTGTGAATGGTAAAATTTTGGGTTTTTTGCCATACATAAAAAAAAGTTTGGCTGAGTAGTATTCCACTGTGTGTGTGTATGTGTGTGTATGCATTTACCATATCTTTTTTATCCATTCATCTGTTGGTGGACACTTAGCTTGCTTCTGTACCTTGATACTTGTAAATAATGCTGCTATGAATAGTGGGGTGCATGTATGTTTTCAAATTCATGTTTTTGTTTTTGTTTTTATTAGGCTCTAGGGGATGGGATGGGGAATACCTCTGTAAGTTATGCCCCACTAGGAAGATGTCCATTCTAACTTTCCTGGGATAGCTTTTGGAGCTTTTTCTTTTTCTTGGAGCCGCTGCTCTTGCTGACAGCAGCCTCTTCAGGTCCACTGCTGAGTGGCTCCTCCTTGGAAGATAATTTCCGCTTTTTCTTGGGGACCCTCTTGTTTTCTGACTCATCAGGGTCAAGAACTGGTTCCTCTTTGGGAAAGATTTTTTCCTCTTGGGAAGACTCCCAGTGCCAGCTGTCTCTTCATGATCACTACTAACCAGCTCTTCCTTGAAAAAATATTTCTTTTTCTTGGGTTTGGAAAAAGAGACAGATGAGTCTTCCAGTCCATTCTCCCGAAGAGCCTCCTAGGGCTTTTGCTTTTTCTTCTTTTTGGGTCTTTCACTTGTCTCCTCACACTCCTCCGGGGCACGACTATTTTCTGAGGAAGCCAGGGCAACTGCAGCCAGCCTTTTCTTTTCCTTCTTCAAGCATTTCTTCTCCTGTTTCTCGAGCATCTTAGTAATCTTGGCAGCTGCTTCCTCTGCCTGAACCATTGCCTCCTTCATGACATCCAGATTCTTTCGGGAAATCTCTCCAGTCTTATAGAAGGACAGCCGCTCCTCAACTTGTTCTCGAAGCTTCTCCCCAAGGACACTGGTGGGCACCTCTCGTGAGGCAATACTGCATTTGTTTGCCAGGTATCGGGAGATGTGACCTTTGTTCTTGGCAGCTGCTTAGCCAATGAAGGTAGACTGGAAAATGAGTCTGAATTTTGGGGTGTTACCGCTTGTCTTCTAGGCTCTGGAAACTTGGTCCCTTCGCTGGGCCCAGGGAATATATACCTAGGAGTGGAATTACTAGGTCATGTGGTGATTCTATTTTTAGAACCACCATGCTGTTTTCCACAGTGGCTACACCATTTCCACCCCCACCAACAGTAGGAGGGCTCCTTTTCTCCACACCCTCGTCAACATTTGTTGCTTGTGTTCTTTTTGATGATAGCTGTTCTGACAGGTGTGAGATGATATCTAATTGTGGTTCTGATTTGCATTTCCCCAGGGATTAGAGATTTGACCATCTTTTCATGTGCCTGTTATTCTTCTGCATTTCCTCTTTGGAAAAATGTCTATTCAGTTCTTCTGCCCATTTTTAAATTGAGTTGTATGGTTTGTTTTGGTTCGATGTTGAGTTGTATGAGCTATTTATACATTTTGATGCTAACCCCTCATCGGTTGTATCATTTGCAAATATTTTCTCCCATAATAGTATTCTTTACTAGTCATCTTATTCATATCTGTCACAAGGCTTTACATTCTGAATTTAATGACTTATTTAATTTTTAATGTTTTATTCATCATTGTATTCTGTGTGCTCAGGTCATATTTGGCAGACTTAAACAATCAATCAAATACAAGGACACACTCTCATTATTCTCTTTCTTCCCTCTTCTTGCTCCTGGTTCCTTCATATCCAGTGAGTGAAAGGAGATGTCATTCTTTGCATATTTTAGGCGATGGCTTAGCTTATCGCCAGCCAAGCACCCACCTCACCCACCATGTCCTCTGTTCAGGGATATTTTCAAATTTAATGCCACTTGTAGCTGCTCCTCACTAACCCCACACTCTCCTAAAACATAGATCCCGGGGGCACAAAAGAACAAGAGTAACACACTAACTTCTATGAGCATTTATTCCGTTCGTTACATTTGAATTCCTTTTTAACTTAACCATACTGTAAAGTAGCTGCTATTTTTACTATGATTTTACAAAGAAGAGGAAGCTCAAGGTGAAGTCATTTGTCCAAGGTCTGCAGGTAAAATGGCAGAGCCAGGGTCCCTTTCATGTAACCATTTTGTGCTTCTTTCAGAAACAGCTGAGGAGACTAAATGCTAACAGGTTTTTCTCCCCCTTCAGCATCAGACAGGTGGATATGTATGTCCCTCTAGGCAAGAGAGAAAAGACACAGTAGAAATAACCCTGGATCAAGAGGGATGATGGTTCCTGAATGGCCTTTGTTATCAGGGAGAAAAATGGAGACTTCTTGGAAATGTCAATGGTGATATCTTATTAAATGACTCAGAAGTACAGGAAAAGACTTTTTTAAGACAGAAAGGGGTTTTGTTTTCATTTTCAGAAATATCTCTGAATGCAATAGTCTGAGAATGGTGTCATTAAATGTGTGAAGCTTCTTGCTGTCTGTTACATATTTATTGTTTCAGATGCAGTTTCATTCAGTTGAACATGTGCATGGTTTGGAGATACAGGGAAGCCCCATACCTGGTGAATGGTTGCAAGGACTGTGGCCAGGTTCTGCCTCCCCTTACCTGGGTGTGGGCTGTTTTCCTCCCTTGGAATTGGAAGAAGGGCGGTGATAATGAAACTGACTGAAAATTGAGAGGGAAACTAGATTTGTTAGTGACATTTTGGTGCGTGGTTTTATGAACTCTCAGCTCTGTTCCATGAGTGTAGGAGAGGCAAGAAGTGTCCCCGGGAGGTAACTTCTTTTGCAGACCTTGGTGCTTTGCCTTCATGTTTTATGTGGCAGCAGACACCACTCCACCAGCTAAAACGATTTGCCCTTTAAAAACTCTTGTTTCCACTGAGAGGATTATGGAAAACAGGACAGTGTTTTCAAAGTCCATGTTCTGTTTGCCAAAGTGGGGGAGGGAATGGAAAAGTTGGGTGGAGTGAACAGGCCAATTGCCATGTGACTTTTAGACGGGGAAGACGCCATCTGCCACCAGTTGGCAGGATTTGGTCACCAGGGCACAGAGTGGGCAATTGTCCTTGGCTTTGGAGGCAGAAGCTGGCAGCTGACCCAACAGTCTGCTTTCTCCTAGAGAGATAGACAGTCATTGACCTGAGATAGTGATGGTGTCTCTCTCATATCCTGCAACATAGAAACGGAGAAAATGAGGGAAGGCACAAGACAGTGAGGGAGGAAAGTGGAAAAGAAGAATACTGATTAACTCTGCACATCTATTCAGCTGAGATTGAGACTGATTTTGCTCACTGAATGGAATAGGAAACCTGCATTTCTGAATCAGTAAATAACAGAATTACCAAAGTGCTAAAAGAATAGGAGGAAAGATTAGCTTCCCCAGTGGCTCAGTAGTAAAGAATCCACCTGCCGATACAGAAGACTGAGGTTTGATCCCTGGGTCAGAAAGATCCCCTGAATGAGGAAATGGCAACCCACTCCAGTATTCTTATCTGGGAAATCTCAAGGACAGAGGAATCTGATGTGCTACAGTCCATGGGGTCGCAAAGAGTTGGATATGACTTAGCAACTAAACAAAAACGAGGAGAAAAGATGAGAATGATAAATGTGTGTGTAGACATGCAGATATCTATGTGTAGCTATAGATAGATATAGATATAAATGCAAGTTGAAATAATTCATTGATTCCTACTCTATACCAGGCAAAGAAGTATGATGTAAATTTCACAATGATTGAGTCTAGTTTATAGATGTCAAAACTGAGGTTTATGACAAATTTTCGTCTTTGGTTTGTATAACTCCAAAGCATGTGGTGCATCTGATGTTTGTATATTCTTCATTATTAATGTTTCAAGTTTCGTTTTTTATTTTTAAAAATCACTAGCTAGCTTATACTTCTCTTAGGGGGCCAAAACGTTGCCCTAACTTTGTTATATCCCAATGCCATCTTGCACATAGTTAATAAGCAATGAATAATCATTTTATGACCTTTAGCATACTGTTTAAACTTGTTAGAACATAGATATTTTATGGTAAAGTGTGTCTGAAATTTCACATGGAGTCCCTAATTTTGTTAAAATGTTGTAAACCTCATAGCTTACATGAGACCCAGGTACTGAAGTCTTAGATAATCACAGCATATGTGAAATTTCCATGCATTATCAGGACCCTTAGAACACAGTTAAAGCAAGAGAATCTGGATCTCTGAGCAGTCATGAATGATTTTGAAATCCAGATTCTCCAGGAAGAAATTGAAGATAAAGGAAGACCATGTTGTTAGATTACAGTATATGGTTACTTGTCTGGAAAAGAGAGGGGAAAAAAAATCAGAACTTATATGGAAGCTAGAATACATCACTGTCATTATGATATTTATGAGACTATAAGATATCTGTGACCTTGGAGGAGAAATAGGGAAAAAGACTAAGGGAAGTCAGTCAAGTGTTTGAAAGAGTGAAAGAAACCAAAGGCACAGAGAATAGAAGCGTTGGTGCTTCCCTGGAGGGACAGATCCCAGTCTTTCTTCCTGTTTCCTTTGAGACCTCCCCCGCCCCCAGGCCAGCTGAGACTCACTACAAGTTAGCATGAGAAAGCAGTGATTGTAATTCTGCCTCTTACTTTCCCACTCAAGGAAGCACCCCAAAACTTAAGTGAAAGTAACATTAAATAACTTTAATCATAAATAAGCAAATCAGTAGATTTGCCAATGTCACTATTTTAGTCATTAGCTACTCCTAAATTGCAAAACGTAGCTCATAACACAGCAGCATGCACTGAAGCTGAAAACTATTTGAGTATTTAACTTCTCGGGACTTTCCAAATCTCAAATCCTATGATTTACTGATGGTTTTACGAAGAGCTACTGAATTGTTGTTCAGTCGGTGATTTTCATTTTCAGGATTTTCTTTTTTAAGCATTTCTTTTAAGGAATCCATCTATTTGTGAATAAATCTTTTTTTCCAGTGGTTCTGCTGTGTTTGTTTTGATTACCGTACATGCATTCAATGTTTTCCAAATATTCATAGGAGAAAAAATGGAAGCCATTTTCCATTTGAAAAATGCTTTTCATTGTGTAAGACCCCAGGGCCCTTCACTGGTAACACAACAATTCAAACATGTTTGGCATTAAGCTTACACCCTGGAGAGGCAGGCGACCTGGCTTCTGTTCCCTGGAATGATTATTTGCTTGATTTCAAACCCCATGGCCCCTGAATCTATGAATTTTTAGAATTCTGTTTTAAATCTCAGTTGCATCCTTACGCTGTATGTGTGAGAAAAATATGAGGCCTGAGTCACTGAAATTTCCTACTTGGGCATGCAAATGAGTCCTCTGAGTAAGAATTTAATGAGAATAGACCTTTGGCATCTTGGTTATTAAAGGCTACTCCACATGTTTAAGAAGAGAAAGATAGGGTGAGAGGGAGAGAGAGTACTTGGGACTGAGATTGACCAAGGTTTCTAGTAAACCCCACCCTCCCCTCCACACACGTGGTTAGAGACACACCAGGCAGTTGCTTGTAGCACTGACATTTCTGGGGCTTCCCAGGTGGCACTAGTGGTAAAGAACGTGCCTGCCAATGCAGGAGACGCTAGAGATGCGGGTTCAATCACTGGGTCAGGAAGATCCCCTGGAGGAGGAATGGCCACCCACTCCAATTCTCACCTGGAAAAATTCTATGAACAGAGGAACCTGGCAGGCTGCAGTCCGTGGGATCACCAAGAGTCAGACGTGACTGAGCACGCAGGTGGTTATGACATTCCTGACTGACAGAACTCCAGAGCAACTCATAACGCGAGGGGCTGCTTGTGTTGAATCATCTTTCGTATTAGTTCAGGGATCTTTTCCATTATGTTGTGCTGCTTTAATCTGAATGGTTCTTGAGTGATTTAAAAATATATCTATCCCCATAAATATCCTTCATGAAGCCCATATTTCAGAGAATTCTTAATAGATACTGCAGTCATTAGAGGGAATTAGCCAGGAGGTACAGGGGCTCGTATACAAGGCTCCATCCACAGCCAGACAAGTCGAAATATGCCCTCCATTTTCAGAAACCTCCCGGATCTTAATCTGGTCTCAATACTCTCCATTATTCATTCTAAACAATGTTTAAATATGGATGTGAGGTTAAAGCGAGGTGCTTTTATCTTCAAAGAGGTCGTCGTTGTCAGATATGGGTGAATTGGTGCCAGGAAAAGGTGAAAAGAGGAAAATCTTATAAATTCAACAAGTATCCATCATGTATCTACTCGCACACTACACAGTATGAAAGACATAAAAAAATGGATCAAATAGTTGATAACGTAAACTCAAGACATATTTAATCTAATTGACTGAGTGCATGGTGTGCTAAGTCACTTCAGTTGTATCTGACTCTTGGTGACCCTATGGACCACAGCTTGCCAGTCTTCTCTGTCCATGAGATTCTCCAGGCAAGAATATTGGAGTGGGTTGCCATTTCCTCCTCTAGGGGATCTTCCCAACCTGGGGATCGAACCCTTGTCTCTTATGTCTCCAGTATTGGCTGGCAGATTCTTTACCATCACCTGGGAAGCCAGAGTACCAAAAAAGAAACAAATTATGTATTACATGTAAGAAAGTTCTCTGTGCAGAACAAAGTACTGGAGGAGTTCACTGAAGGGAGAATCCCCATCAGTTGGAGTAGATGGGAGGCTAGAATTTGTATGTTTTCAAATTCAACATGTTTTTCCAGCTCCTCTTCCAGTAAACCTCTCAATAACCAGTCCCAGAACCACTAAACCACTAAGTCATGAAAGATACATTTTTTTCTTATGATATTTCTTATATTTGTTATTTTTTCCTCAATATAATTTCAAGTTTTTAAGCATTTATTTCATACCCTGACCTTTAAAATAAAGTGTGAATTACTTGGGGCAGGGGCTGTATTTTTCTTCTCTGTGTATCCCTTAGCAACATGCCTGGATAGGAGAGGCACTCCGCTTGCTTGCATGGCTGGCCCTTATTTATGTGTGACCAAACCGTGGCTTCCCAGATGGCACTAGTGGTAAAGAACCCGCCTGCCAGTGCAGGAGACACGAGACACGGGTTCCACCCCTGGATCAGAAAGATCCCCTGGAGTGGGAAATGGCAACCTGCTCCAGTAGTCTTGCCTGAAAAATCCCATGGACAGAGGAGCCCAGCACGCTACAGTCCATGGGGTCGAAAAGAGTCAGACATGACTGAGGGTGTGCACACACACACACACACACACACACACACACACCATGGCTGGGATCCCATTGCCAGTCAGTACCAATACATATTGAGAATAGCTGTTTCTTTCTGTCACGTAAAATCATTGTGAACAGCATTAGAAAAAACTTTTTTTCGCCTCACTTTTAAGTAAATGTCTGAGCAAAGCTTTCTTTAAACGTGAGCTCTTCCATTTTTTGCTTTTATGTCAGTTTGGATTTTGGTTGCGTCTTTTAAATAAAACTATTAAAATACTTCCAAAGTATAAAAGGTCTAGTACGACTTAAAAAAAATCTCGTTTGAGAGGTAACCTTGGAGGATGTGATTTGATCTCCTCCTGTGCAATAAGAAGCACCAAGCATGAAACAAACAAAAAGAGAAAACCAACCGCAATATGACATTAAAACAGCCAAAAAATGATCATCTCTGTTTTATAGTTAGAACCCAAAACGAAATAATTTTTAATGTTTTAAAAACATAATCATTAGGACAGAACAGTCAATAAAAATTGTGTCGTAAATAAATTGAGAGGATTTTGGTGTGGGTACAGGGTAGACTTCTAATGTTTTAAAAGTTTGTGAGTGATTTTCAAATAAAAGTAAAAAGCTATGTATTGTTAAAAAAAAAAAGCTGATTAGACTCTTAACCTAGCACACTTGTTTTTGTTGGTGCCTGGGTTGTTTGGCTCGGTAGTAATAGTTTCTTAATCATTATCTGCAAAATACACAGCAATACTGCCCTCTGCAGTTCCTCTGTAAGACTTGTCTTCAAGGGTGTACATGGCTAGAATGAACCTTGAGCCTAACTTACATGGATGACTTCATGTGTGTTTAGCTCTGATGTCAGTCTTAACAGTAAGCAACCTGGGCCATCCCCCTACCTCTGTGCATGATGAACACGTACAGAAGTCAAATCCTCTAAGACAGCTGCATGATCTGTGTTTTTTATTAAAATATACACTATCCACAGTTCTTAAAATATTTTCACTGTGTGATAATACACATCCTCTTTTCTCACACACATGACATATCATACCAGAATTAAGAAAGTAGTCTGATATACCAGAAAGACAGTGAGCTATATAAAACCAGGAACAGTGTTTAAGAATAAAAATAATGATGCTGCCTTATAGTCACATTTTTTGTAGCAGAGGAAAGTTAGTAGATTAAACTCAGTTGTCTTCAGTAATTAAAAATAAAAAGTAGAAAGAATATATAATTCAAACTAGCTTGTGACAAAAATTTTGGTGTTTAAATGAGATGTGGATATATTTTTAATTATAGATGCAAATGAGAGACTATAAGAAACTAATAGTTCAATGATGTAATTTATAAAAGCTTTGCAAAAAGGCATGAAAATAAAAATGTCTGAAGGAAGAAATATGTTTTATTCCACAAATAATAATGTGGAAAGGTGGTATTTCCTGGTGCATAATTGGAAAATCAGAATGAGTTCAAATCTCAGTGTTCTTGCTGCTAAGTCACTTCAGTCGTGTCCGACTCTGTGCAACCCTATAGACGGCAGCCCACCAGGCTCCCCTGGGATTCTCCACGCAAGAACACTGGAGTGGGTTGCCATTTCCTTCTCCAATGCATGAAAGTGAAAAGTGAAAGTGAAGTCGCTCAGTTGTGTCCAACTCTTCACGACCCCGTGGACTGCAGCCTACCAGGCTCCTCCATCCATGGGATTTTCCACGCAAGAGTACTGGAGTGGGGTGCCATCGCCTTCTCCGGGACAATGAGATCAGAGATTCCTAAACTTTAGTTTAGCAGCTGTGGTTCTAGAACCAGGACAGAGGGTTCCAGCAGGAAGGTAAGGGATTCAGAAGACTGAGAGCGTCAGGATGATCTTGTCACCTTGTCCCAGCAGATCCACTTAATCCTTAAATGGCTCTTGCTCTCCCTCTATCGAGAGCACAGGGAATTAACTTGGCTCCTTCCTGAAGTCGAAAGTTAGTTGCTCACCCCTGTCCCACTCAGTGATCCCTCGTACTGTAGCCCGCCAGGCTCCTCTGTTCATGAACTTCTTCAGGCAAGAATACTGAATGGGTTGCCACGCCCTTCTCCAGGAGATCTTCCCAACCAAGGGATCGAGCCCAGGTCTCCCATATTGCAGGCAGATTCTTTACCATCTGAGCCACCAGGGAAGACTCTTTCCTATGTCCTCCCTGTTTCTTCCACTCAGAGATTTCTCCCTTCCCCATTCTACTGCAGGGAGGAAATTCCAGAGAGCTCTCCTCCCTTCTACACAGTTCTTGTTGTGGTTTTCAAAATATGTTTTCTTTGCCTTTTTATAATCATTCTTAAAGCATTATATGAACTTATGTTTTCATGAATTAAACATTTCAAATCATCAATCTCCCTGACTATATTTGTATACATGAATGTGTGTGCAAATAATAGATGTATGTGTTTATTTGTAAATAAGATAATTTAGCCATTCACTTGTGAATTTATTGGAAATAGTATTCATTCTTGTTCTGTATATTTTTTAAACTTAGAATTTATTTTAGATGCCTTTTTCTATCATCACACTTAGATATACTTTGCTCTTTCTAATAGCTGCATAGTATTGCATTGTAGAGATGCAAAATAAATAAAATTTTTATCCAGATTTTAATAGATATTTAGGCTGCTACAGTATTTAGTACTGAAAACAAAACTGTAACCTCATAAATATATTTTGGCATTTTTTTAATTGAAGTATAGTTGACTTATAATGTTGTGTTAGTTTCTGGTATACAGCAAAACCATTCAGTTATATATATATATATATATATATATATATATATATATTTCATTATAGGTCAATAAAAGCTATTGAATAGAGTTCCCTGTGTTATACAACAGGACTGTGTTGTTTATTTTTCATATAGTGGTTTGTATTAATCTCTGCTGATACCAAATTTCTAATTTATCTCTCCCACACTCCCATCTTCCTCTTTGGTAACCATAAATTTGTTCTCTGTGCCTGTGAGTCTGTTTCTGCTTTGTCATTAAGTTCATTCGTATCATACTGTAGATTCCGTATCTAAGTGGTATCATGACGTTTGTATTTCTCTGACTTTACTTAACATGATAACCTCCAGGTCCATCCATGCTGCTACAAATGGCATTATTTCATTCTTTTCTATGACTGAGTAATATTCAGTTGTATATTCGTACCACATCTTCTTTATCCATGGACACTTAACACTTTTTTATGAATGGACATTAGGGTTTTTGTTTCTAGATTTTGGCTATTGTGAATAGTGCCACTGTGAACATTGGAGTTCATGTATCTTTTCGAATTAGAGTTTTCATCTTTTCCAGATGTATGCCCAAGAGTGAGATTGCTGGATCATATGGCAACTCTCTTTGGGCTCCCCCGATAGCTCAGCGGGTAAAGAATGCACCTGCAAAGCAAGAGACCCCAGTTCGATTCCTGGGTCAGGAAGATCCCCTGGAGAAGGGAACAGCTGCCCACTCCAGTATTCGTGGGCTTCCCTGGTAGCTCAGCTGGTAAAGAATCCACCTGCAATGCTGGAGATCCCGGTTCAATCCCTGGGCTGCAAAGATCCCCTGGAGAAAGGAATGGCTACCCACTGCAGTATTCTGGTCTGGAGAATTCCATGGACTCTATAGTCCATGGGGTTGCAAGAGTCCAACACAACTGAGCGACTTTCACTTTCATGCAATTCTCTTTTTTCATGAAATTCTCAAGTTTTCAAAGGAATTTCCTTACTGCATAGTGGCTTCATCAATTTTCATTTCCACCTAAAGTGTAGGAAGGGTCCTTTTTTCCCTCACCCTCTCCAGCATTTATTATTTGTAGACTTTTTGATGATGGCCATCCTGACTGGTGTGAAGTAATACCTCACTGTACTTTTGATTTGCATTTCTCTGAGGATTAGCAATGTTGAGCATCTTTTCATGTATGTCTTGGCAAATATTATATGATATCACTTATATGTGAAATCTAAAGTGTAATGCAAGTGAACTTACTTACAAAGCAGAAACAAACTCACAGGCATAAAAAAACAAACTTATGGTTACCAAACGAGAAAGGGAGTGTAGGAGGTATAAATTAGGAGTATGGAATTAACAGATTCAAACTACCATACATAATATAGAAAAGCAGCAAGGATTTACTGTACAGCACAGGGAAATATATTCAATATCTTATAATAATCTATAAGAAAAAATAATCTGAAAAATATTTATATATATATATATACACACACACACATATACCTGAATCACTGCTGTACCCTGAAACTAACACCATATTGCAAATCAACTGTACTTCAATACACACACACACACACACACACACACACATATATCTTGGCATACTAGCTGTCTCAAATGCTGTGTGTGTATTAAATTTATATATTAGGTTAACCAAATAAATTCTGGAGTCTGTAAGTAAAAAATGGTCAAATATTGGCAATTTTATCTGGATTGACCTAATGGTAAAATTCCTCTCAAGGCTTTTGGCCCAACTTTGTTTATTTTTAATTTCCAGCAGCTGTCAAAACAGAGAGGAATTGTCTTGGATGCTATGCTCCGTTAGATCAAGTGAGAAACCTATATGGATTGTTATCATTACAAAATCATAGTTTCCTGTTAACTAGACCCGCATTTCCATTCAGGAATGTTCCCAGGTGACTGCCTTCCTGTTCCCTCTAGTGCCAGAGACAGAGTCATTTACTGTAGGAATTAGGTAGCTGTATAGAGAATTAGGTAGCTGAAAAGAGAAAATATGGACCAGGATGGCTCTAGAATGAAATTTGGTGAATTGTTAACCTTTCTAGCTTGATTCCAGTAACACATACACATATACATGCCTTAAAAATGAATGGCATAATTCTTACTGCAAGCACTGCTCAACACAATATTTGACTCTAAATTCTTAAGCAAGGATTTATTTATTCATAAACCACATCTTTCTTCCTCCTTTCCTTCCCCCATCTCTCCTTCCCTTTCTCTCTCTTTCACTTCAAATCTCCAGACTACAAAGCGATGTAGAAGAGAGCGCCTCTCCGGACCACCGAGTGCAGTTACTGAGGAGCTTGGTGGATAAACACAGCTTTCCCAGCATTGCTTTCCACCCCTTGCAAAATCCTCCATGCCCACCAGGAAGCATCACTGCCCCGTTTCACAGGCTTCTCTCAGTGTAAATCACTGCAGAGCCACCCTCAACTTCAACTCTAGGAAGCACAGATTTCTGCCTCAGAGTCATTGGCGTCTGCTGAACTGCTTTTGTGTTTATTCTCTTCGTTAACTCAGGAAACCCAGATACAGCTCCAGACTCTGGCTGGGCTCTCATTCAGAGCTGGTCACTTGGCATCAAATATCAGGGCCTGTCTCTCCGTTACAGACGAGCAAAGAGAGACCCTGTGCTTACAGTTTGGTGTTGTGGAGGGACTTGCATGGGAGTTGGAAAGGGAAAGCCTGAGTTTCAAATCTGACACTGGCACTCAGTATCTTCATGCTGTGAGCAAACTGCTCTATGTTTCTGAGCATCAGTTTTCTGTAAAATGGGTAAATGGATTAAAAACTCTCATTAAAATAGCTGGGTTGTGTTTCATATGTATTACTTGAAAAAATATATGCAAAGTCCCTGACACCTTCCTAGTATGGCACAAAGAAGCCTTAATGTTTAAATATTCAATAAATGTTCACCCTGATTTATGATTCTCTATACTGACCTGTGACTAGAGATACTACCTGTAATCACTGCCAGAATTTCAGCACTGTAGAGGTTCTGTCTTGCCAGGAATAAAGCAATGTACATTTTGGGAGCATTGATTAAAATAGTCTTTTCATAAATAGGACTAAACTTTCTTTTTAGTTGGCCGGTTGATGTTTAATTTGGGAAAAGTTTTCAATGGGTGTAAGAGGATGAGCAGATAAGGTATCTTCTGACACCTCCTTGTCACTGGTGTAGAAGAAGAGAAAGAATGTGCCTTTTTGAAATGATGGCTAAACTGATCACAAAGCCCCTTACAGAATGAAGACCACAGATCTGAGTTACATGGAAATGTTCCAGTGGTGAGATAATGTTCTGATAATTGCAAGGTTACTTTTTTATCTTCTGTTTTTCTTATTCTGTCTTCTTGGCATAGTGGACTTGGCATCATTGGAAAATCACCATTTTCCATAGGGCTTAACCCTGCAAAGGGCAAGAGCCTCCAGTATGTATGTGGAGTTCTCGGATAATATAGTCATTTTGTGGGACCTTTATTTCAAAGTCTCATGAGCACATGCAGCAGTAGCTAATAAACCTTTCCCTTGATGCCAGAGTATCACTCCAGCCTTTGAATCTGCACATGTTTCGGAATAGTGTTTACAGCCACATTTCAATAGAGCAATTTGTGGACCCCCACATGAGCCTTCGTGCACTAGCTGATGGCTTCCTCAAAAACTTGTCTGTTAAATTGGTTTTGAAAAGAGGAATATTTCCTTCATCCTCTGACTTATTTTCAGATCAGCAGTTATTTTTCTGAACAAGCAATAGATTTCCTGGGAATATGCTTATTTATCGTTACCTTCCTTACTAAGTGTTAACTTTCACTTTAACTTTCAGATTATAACTTCCATTGGCAGTAAACAGCAGATTTTTCTCATGTATTATCCTTATTAGAGTAACTTCAGTGATATTTAGGTTCTCATCTTATTCCCTGGAAAAGATCAGATTGGAATTGTCCTCCAAGGAGATATATGGTAGGCAACACAACTTTAAAGTTACCACTTAAAAGTTTGTGAATTTATGAAGAATTTAATACTGCATAGTTAGGTAGGGGCTTCCCAGGTGGCACTAAATAAGAGACTCAGGTTCGAATAGAGTAGGCATTGAACTTTAAGTTCTTGTGAGCAAGTAATGTGTAGGCTTGCCTCCTGAAAATTTATAAAAATAAGGATGAGCAATTGGTAAGAGACTTTAATGTTTGCCAAGTAATGAAATCAATCAGAATGTAGGTGAAAGGGCACTAAACTTAGAAGTGTATTTAGTCCTGATTGAGACATTTGTGAATCATGCAACACTGAACAACCCACTTACATTTTTGGTTCCTCTGTTCACAAGTCTGTAAAGCTGGGGTGAATATTGCTATCTACCTCATATGGTTGTTACAAGAATCAGACTAGAAGATGTTTGTGAAGGAGATTTGTGGCTATACGGTGCTCTTCAGATGTCTGTCTTTGGTTTGGATTGCCTCTAGTTTAAGTTCTGTAAGCTTTTTGTGAACAAAGATTGTATCTTGGGGTCATGAGCTCTACATTGAATCCTGAACAAATGAATGAAGGGAGGTGATTCTCCCATTGCGATTTTCCATGAGGTTGTTTATTTTGCATTTTTTCCAGAATGATAAAATATAACTTTTTTTTTTTTTTTTGCTTATCATCTCGACCTACTTATGGGGACAATTGTCCCTTCATGTGAATTAACTTGCTTAGGGCTAAGAGCCTTTAAACTCAGAGGGTGGAAGTTTCTTAAGGAGAAGTCCAACTTCATGGTGTTATATTTCTGTGTGTATCTGGTGTCAGAGATCAGAATGCAGACATGTCAAAGCTTGTATGGTACTGAGTGTTACAACACATGAAGTAATAATAATACCAACACATTGGTTTCATAACCCTGAATTCTTCACTGATTGAATAGTATGTTTTCTTCTTTAATTATATTGGAAAGTAAACATATTCTTTCATGTATCAGCACTGCTTCAGCTACTGACCTGTGGGGAAAAACATTGCCCTGGGAAGCTTCCATTATTTTCTATCAATTATGACTGGTTACATCGAGTTGAGTATTGTTCACAGCCCCTTCTAGCAAAAGATAAAATGCAAAGACATCGATTATGCTGGAGATTGCAACAGCCAACAGACTATACAATATATCCATACCCATCAAAATGATTTTTAATAATTAATAAATGTACTTATTAAACTACAGGTCTGTACACCTACAAAATGATTGCAAGGACTTAAGCTATTCTAGGCTTCCTAAGTGGCTCAGTGGTAAAGAATTTGCCTGCCAATGCAGGAGATACAGGAGACATGACTTCAATCCCTGGGTCGAGAATATCTCCAGGAGGAGGAATGGCAACCACTCCAGTGTTCTTGACTGAAAAATCCCATGGACAGAGGGGCCTGGCGGGATACTCAAAGTTGGACATGACTGAGCACACAAGCGTGTATTTAAGTTATTCTATACATTTAATAAAAATAGACATTTTTAGGGAATGAACATTATGACCCATACCTAACTCACATTCTAAAACTTAGAACCTTCACATTTTATATCTGATTTCAAAGGTTGAAACTCCAACCTCAAGACTTTTTCCATTATAATATAATTTTATGGTATTGTTAATGAATATTCCCTTATTTTTATTGGGAAAGAACTTACTGAGCCTAGTTCCTCATTTCCAAAAATGAAAAGAATCAGAGGGAAGTGTCTTGAACAAATATTTTGAGGTACCGAATAGGCTCTCGTCTTACTATCTTTTCTTTTTTCAATGACTGGAAACTTTTCAATGACTTACAATAGCTT
This sequence comes from Bos grunniens, assembly GCF_055505025.1. Classification (NCBI taxonomy): domain Eukaryota; kingdom Metazoa; phylum Chordata; class Mammalia; order Artiodactyla; family Bovidae; genus Bos; species Bos grunniens. The sequence continues at coordinate 17,086,464 of NC_141170.1, read as the reverse complement.
GGCGTAGAGGAAGTCTTCATACTGTTAGAGAGAAAAAGTCTCATAAATCACACAAGACGGTGCCAGCCCCTTTGCCAGCTGTCGTTCACTTGGGGCTTGCTACGTGTATGCTTAGTCGCTCAGTCGTGTCCATCTCTTTGCGACCCCATGCACCGTAGCCTGCCAGGCTCTTCTGTCTGTGGACATTCTCCAGGCCACAGTACTGGAGTGGGTCGCCATTCTCTCCTCCAGGAGATCTTCCCAACCCAGAGACTGAACCCAGGTCCCCTGCATTGCAAGCTGATTCTTTACCATCTGAGCCACCAGGACAGGGGCTTGCTAGAGAAGGTGTTTTCTTTTCCGCAGTTGGCTGTATTTTATTGACCTCCAGGATTCAAAACCTGTTTACCAAATTATACTACCAAAGGCAGTATAATTCCTAAGCCCCCTGATGACTGTGGGGTTTGAATTAGGACTAGAATATGAGGAATCCCCCAGTGGCAGCACTGGCTCTAATTCTATTGCAATGATGCAGGAATAAATTCATTTCAGGGTATTACTGGGCCCCTGAGTAATCTTAACTATGTTCCAAAGTTATTTTTGTGTGCTTTCTTGTTTGTCTTCTGACCAGAGCAGCACAGTTGTCTGAAGGTTCCTGGCATCAACCTCTTCTCTGAGATCAGATGGCCTTTGTGAGCCTGGAATGAATCAGTTATAGCGATTTTGGGTCAGACTACCTCCCTCTTTCTCCCAGGTCTACTGCTTTCTTCCTGATTGGAACCCAAGGGGACTATACCAGACACTCACTAGAGGGCAGCAGGGAGTCAGTGGAACCAGTTGTTAGGAATTTGCTAGAGTGCATCATGTGCTTTGAAAAAAAAAAAAAGTCTAATAGTTTTTAAGTTTATTTACTGCTGTGCTGTGCTTAGTCATTCAGTTGTGTCTGACTCTGCAACCCCAGGGACTGCAGCCCGCCAGGCTCCTCTGTCCATGGGGATTCTCCAGGCAACTTTACTGGAGTGGGTTGCCATGCCCTCCAAGGGATCTTCCCAACCCAGCAATAGAGCCCAGGTCTCCTGCCCTGCAGGCGGATTCTTTACCATCTGAGCCATCAGGGAAGCTACTTTCATTATAAAAGGCAATGGCACCAATAATTTATTCATGTGAGTGTGTTTGTTTCACAAAAACTTGAATAAAAGACAAAGATAACCTTGCTTTTTTTTTTTTTTTAATTACAGTTGATTTACAATGTTGTGTTAATTTCTGCTGTACAGCAAAGTGATTCAGTTTCATTATGATTTATTGAAGGATCTTGAATATAGTTCTCTGGGCTATACAGTGGGACCTTGTTTATCCATTTCATATGTAACTGTTTACATCTGCGAACTCCAGCCTTGTACTCTCTCCATCCCTCCCCTTTGCCTCTCCTTGGCAACCACAAGTCTTTTCTCTAGGTCCTGAGCCTGTTTCTGTTTTGTCGATAGGTTGATTTGTGTCCTATTTAGATTCCACATATAAGTGATATCATGTGGTACTTATCTTGTGGCTTCCTTCACTTAGTATGATAATCTCTAGTTGTATTCACGTTGCTGCAGATGGCATTATTTCCTTCTTCTTATGGCTGAGTAGTATTCCACTGGATGTACGTGACACGTCTTCTTTATCTGTTTACCTGTTGATGGACGTTTAGGGTGTTTCCATGTCTCGGCTATTGTGAATAGTGCTGTTATGAACACAGGGGTGCATGTATCTTTTTCAATTAGAGTTTTGTCTGAATACATGCCCAGGAGTGGAATTGCTTTATTCTATGGTAGCTCTATTTTTAGTTTTCTGAGGAACCTCCATAGTGGCTGTACCAGCTTGCATTCTAACCAACAATGTAGGAAGGTTTGCTTTTCTCCACATCCTCTCCAGAACTTGTAATTTGTAGAGATTTTAATGATGGCTGTTCTGACTGGTGTGAGATGTACCTCATTGTAATTTTGATTAGCATTTCCTCAGTAATTAGAGATGTTGAGCATCTTATCATGTGCTTATTGGCCTTGTGTATCTCTCCTTTAGAGACATGTCTATTTAGGTCTTCTGCTCATTTCTTTGATTGGATTGTCTGCTTTTCTGTTGTTGAGTTGTATGAACTGTTTGTGTAGCTTGGAAATTAAGACCTTGTTGGTCGTATCATTTGCAAATGTTTTCTTCCATTCTGTAGGTTGTTTTTTTCATTTAGTTTATGGTTTCCTTTGCTAGGCAAAAGCTTATAATCTTAATTAGGTTCCATTTGGTTCTTTTTGCTTTTGTTTCTATTGTAAGCCAGCTATTTTAATGCAATAAATCTGTCAGTTCCAAGGCATTCATCAGCTACACTTAACTTGAGACAGTTGTATACCTGTGGGGGTATGGATCCCCAAAGGACTGTTCTCTGTGTCCATGCTTAGAGTCAAGCCACACTTTGAGTAGAGAGTGAAGGAGAAGGCCTAGAGTCCAGGAGTGAGAAGTGATGGACAACGAATGGACCTCTCCAAAGAAGTGGGGCAAAGGGGATAAGGGATGGCAGGGGAAGGGATATTCCTCTCCATTCAGTAATGAGCCAAGGGTCCTGGCTTCATCTAGGTGATATGTTTGCAAGAAGGACTGCCACTCACACTATTTTCCAATGCAGCATCCTAAGGGAATTTGAGAAAGGCGTGTGAGCATCTCATTTTGCAGTTTTATGCTGTGAGAGAGGATCCCAGTTTCTCAGTGCACGTGGCACATTACTGGGAGGGAAGTGAGCAGGTTGACAGTGAAATGACTTTATGAAACGCCTCGAGGGGGAACAACTCACTTTGTGGTTGGTGGCAAGGATGAGGGGAAACAAAAGAGAAGAAGCATTTGAGCCATTGTGCACCACGCAGTAAGCACGAAACACAGGAACCCCTGTCTCTGGATGGAAACATATAATGCGGTCAAGGAATGTGATGCGTGAGTCACCCCAGGACCCTTCTAAGCAAAAGAGAGGATTAAGGTACAGGAAGTTCTATAATTTCACTAGTGAGACTTGAGCATAAAAATTATTTTCATTACCCTTTCATTATTATTATTAATTAATTAATTTCTGGCATGAACTATACAAATAAGTTCTCAATTTATAGAAATAATTGCATTTTCACCCCCAAATTTAACTCTCAGATGTTCACTTAGCATAAATATTGGTTGGCCAAGAAATTCGTTTGGGTTTTTCTATAATATCTTACTGAAAACTAGAACGAACTTTTTGGCTAACTTAATATAACCTACTAGTGTAAAATTTTGCTTATAATTTGAATATCACTGGGAAAATATAAATCCCAATCTCTATTTTTCTCTATGTGTCAACTGGGGACTCTCTGCATTAGAATTGATTCTGATATACTAATAATTTTAAGGAGGATAATTTAATAAGAACTATAGGAGAAAGATATAACCAAATGTCAAGGGAACATAAAAAGCAGAGAAATTACTTTTGGTGCCAGAAGACTCAGGGAAGATTTAATGGGGAACTGGCATTTGAACACAGTCTCAAAACATAAGTACGATTCTTTACAGGGAAAGTAGTGGGAATAAACTTCTAGCAAAAAGGAACAGAATAATTAATCAATACCTGCTTGGCTAATGAAGTGAAAAGAAAGAAAGTGTTAGTCATTCAGTCAAGTCCAACTCCTTGCAACCCCATGGACTGTAGCCCACCAGGCTCCTCTGTCCATGGAATATTCCAAGCAAGAATACTAGAGTGGGTTGCCATTCCCTTCTCCAGGGAATCTTCCAAACCCAGGGATCAAACCCAGGTCTCCTGCATGGCAGGCAGATTCTTTACCATTTGAGTCACCAGGGAAGTCCTGGCTGGTTGAAGAGAGACTGATGATTGAAATGTTGGCACAGAGGTTGAACTCAGCTCATAAAAGGCTTTCCACAGAGTACTAAGAAGTTTGAAATGTGTTCTGTGGTCACTTCAGCAGGTGTCTGCACAGAGCTACATAATCAGAATGGCACTCGAGGACAGCTTCTCTTTCTGTAGGCCTGGGGCAAGAACTGAAAGCAAAGACATGTTAGGAAGTAGAAGAAAGTGTCCGGGTTTGAAGACATGAGTCTGTGAAGTAGGGCTAGAGCAGTGGGAATGGAAGGAAGGAAGGAACAGAACAGATCTTAAGGAGGGGAAAGGTTGGCTGTTTAACTTTTATTTTTTTTAATGTGCTCCGTCAGTTCTTGGAATGAGGACGGGGCTTTTTAAATTGTATTTATTTTTTATTTTATTTTTGGTTGTGCTGGGCCTTTATTGCTGTGCATGGGCTTTCTCTAGTTGCAGCGTGGGGACTAGTCTCCACTTGTGGTGCATGGGCTTCTCACTGCGGTGGCTTCTCTTATGCGGAGCACTGGGCTCTAGGCATGTGGGCTTCAGTAATTGCAGCATTCTGGCTCAGTAGTCGTGGCACACAGGCTTAGTCGTTCCATAGCATGTGAAATCTTTCCAGTCCAGGGATTGAAGCTGTCTCCTGCATTGCCAGGTGATTTCTTATCCACTGGACCACCAAGGAAGTCCAAGGAAGGGGCTTTGTCTTCAAAAATTTTGTATGTTGTAATCGTGCATCAGTTAGGGTGTGGCCAAAGACTATCCACCTCTATTTTTGAGATTCAGCAGTTGATTCAGAGAAGCAAAGAGGTAAAGACAAGAGGAAAATGTGTGTTGATACCTGAGCATTCCAAACTGTTGCAGTAGATAGGGCTTCATTTAGCCAAATGAAGATAAACTTTTCTTTCTTATTCTTTCTGGTTCAGGTTTACTGAATTACATCCTACCATGTTTAATGCTATTTACTTGTTTGAGTAAATGTTGGCAAGATTATTTCAATAAGGGGACATCTGATTTTTAACCCCAAATGATGATAAACAACATTTAAACTTTGGGATAACTGAAGTCAAGACAAATATATGTGGTTCAGAATTGGATTATTTTAATATTTATAATACTACTAGAATAGTATTCAGCAGTTATAATGAGCTCATTAACTTGAAATTTGCTCTTATAGTAATACTTCATATTTAATCAGTGCTTCAATCCTATGAAATGTCATTCCTTTGTATTGTGATGGAGTCTTACAGGCAAATCTAGGAAACTTAAAATTTCCTACTTGAACTTTCTTTAACTGTAGCTTAGAGTTTCCCATATGGCAATAGAAATGACATTTTCTTTCTGCTATTTGAATAATCTGCTTCCAAACAGGAAAAACAGGGAGTAGGACCAAAAATGCCCATGACACTTACCTTTGGAGCAAGAATTGAAGCCAATTCAATCATCGCCATATGATTTTGTTTGGACTATAATTGCTAGTATAATGAGATGCAGGAAGAAGAGAAGGCCCTGGAGCCAAGAAGGACAGAACTTGGAAGAGTTCAAGGCCTGTCACATTAGTGATTCTTACAAATTGTACTCAGAAGAGATCTAACTTGCCCCAAGTAGTTCACAAATTGAGCAGTCCAGCTGTATCTTATGTTCTTATATCTTATTTTCTGCTTTCCAGTTTTGACAGATGTGAATTTGTTGTGTTCCAATTGCTCTCTAAAATACATTTCTTAGCTCCCTGCCTCCACCTATTTTCAGCTATGGATCAGTATTGCTAACAGCTTATCAATAATTTAAGGCAAAAATTTGGAAAACAACAGTAATGGGATCTTTGTAGGCATTACAGTGTCAACAGGAAAAATGAAGACATGTTAATGAGGAAAACATTAGTCAGATTATTTTAGGAGGGTAACAGTCACACGCTTTCCTGGTGGTGCTGAAACTGCACCACCATCTGCCTCTGCAGTGCTTTGGATCACAACAGCACAGAGATTGCTGGAGTTCTTTGTAATTTGATTCTCTCTTGTTATTCTGTGCTTTATCAAAGTTAAAGAAATGAATGTGCATGCATGGCTTAGTCCCTCAGTCATGTTCTATTCTTTGTGATGCTATGGACTGTGGCCCACCAGGCTCCTCTGTCCATGGAATTCTCCAGGTAAGAATACTGGAGTGGGTTGCCACATCCTTCTCCAGGAGACCTTCCTGACCCAGGGATCAAATCCCTGTCTCCTGAGTCTTCTGCTTTGACAGGTAGATTCTTTACCACTGAGCCAACTGCTGTACCCAAACCTTATCAGTGCAGCCAGGATAGTTCTAGAGATTTTTTTCTCCAAGCCTGAGGATGATTTCTCTTTAGTCTCAGCATCTGTTGGTACCTCTGAGTAGCTGACAAGGTTCTCACCACAACTCCCCAGCGATCACGTGTATCCCACCCTAAAAGAGCCACACTGGGAACACATGGGTCTTTATTGGTCTTTTATTTATATGAGTGAATTTTCATGTTATTTCCTCTAAGCCAGAAGTTGTGATCCAAAGAAGGTGAATGGTAGAACTGAGAGAAAGAGTTAAAGGGAGACCAGTGGAAATTATATTTGGAAGCCTGAGTAGACTGAAAGAAGATTTTTTAATGTCTTTTTTTATTGTGATAAAAGTCACATAATATAAAACATGCTAATTTAACCATATTTAACTATCCAGTTCAGTGGCACTAAGTCCATTCACATTAATGTGGAACCCTCACCATCATCCATCTTCCAAATTTTTCACCTTCCTAAATTGAAACCCTGTCCTCATTAAACACTACCTCCCCATCCCCCCTCCTCACCCCCACCCCCCAGTCCTTGGCATCTACCAATGTAGAAAGAGGATATTTTGAAAGGAAGAGAAAATAAAGTCTTGATGCATGGGTCCAGTGAAGAATGAATATGGTATGAGAAACAGCTGGAGTTTCAGATGAAGCAAAAATATGCCTACAATACATTCTCTCCGTGGGATGGAATGATGTTGAAAGTTTCCGAAGCAAACACGCCAGGGAGCAGGCGGCAGAGATGATATCTTTCTACTTTAGCATAACTGAGGACTTAACCTTATGGATGTTGACTCTTCCTTTCTCAGGGACAGCATAACTCTCAGTGAACCAACAAATGGATTGAAGGTGTTTGGGGAGATTAAAGACCGAGTCCATAGTAACGGCTGTATTATGATCAACAGGGCTGTTTTGTTTCTTCCCCAAAGTTCCTGTTTATGTCTCGCAGCCTTTATATTGTCTTTCTGAGAACAGAGCCAGTTGGCCGGGGGCCACAGTAAAATTTTCGTTGCTGGTAAGTATAAATACATCCCATCAGTGGGTGCATCTTTCAGCATTCTGCTTAAACTCAGCTTTCCATTTCAAATGTCATATGGTTTTGGGTGAATTAGGGAAAAAATGAACTGCTCAAAAGAGTGTCCAAACACTATGCTATGTTATAGAACAATTATCAGTATCATGAAGAAATTTGATTGTTTTTATGTAAAAACTATATGGACATGCAATTGGGCTCCTCTCGTGGCTCAGTGGTAAAGAATCTGCCTGCCAGTTCAGGAGCTGTAGGAGGGTTTGATCCCTGAGTCATGAAGATCCTCTGGAGAAGGAAATGGTAACCCACTCTAGTGTTCTTGCCTGGGAAATCCCACAGGCAGGAGTCTGGCAGGCTGTACTCCAAGGGGCCACAAAAGAGTCAGGCACAATTAGGGGCTAAACATCAACAACAGCATAGCATGAGATTACACTGAAGCCTAATATTTGATTCTGAGCATTTGTCTCCTATCCAGAAAATCATAGGGTGCATTTTCCAAGAGAATGAAAAGGGAAGAAGGTTGTTAGAAGATGGATCCAAAAAGAAAGACAAATATCATATATTAACACATTTATTTGGAATCTAGAAAAGTGGTACTGATGGATTTATTTGCAGGGCAGGTACAGAGATGCAGACATAGAGAACAGACTTGCGGACACAGGTGGGGAAGGAGATGGTGGGGTGAGTTGAGAAAGTAGTGTTGACATATATACACTAGCATGTATAAAATAGCCGGGGGGAAGTTGCTGAATAGCACAGGGAGCTCAGCTCAGTGCTGTGTGTGACGGGTGGGATGGAGGTGGGCAGGAGCGAGGCTCAAGAGGGAGAGGATATATGTACATGTATAACTGACTGATGGTGTGGCACAGCAGAAAGTAACATGACATTGTATAGCAATTTTCCTCCAGTTAAAAAAATGAAAATAATAATAATATTCAAATAATATTAATAAACATTCAAGAATAATAATAGACATTCAAAAAACTAAGATCATGGCAATCGGTCCCATCACTTCATGGCAAATAGATGGGGAAACAATGGAACCAGTGAAAGACTTTATTTGGGGGGGGGCTCTAAAATCACTGCATATGGTGACAGCAGCCATGAAATTTAAAAAAAATCCTCCTTGGAAGAAAAGCTATGACCAACCTAGACAACATATTAAAAAGCAGAAACATTATTTTGCCAACAAAGGTCTGTCTAGTCAAAGCTATGGTTTTTAGAGTAGTCATGTATGGATGTGAGTTGGACTATAAAGAAAGCTGAGCACCAAAGAATTGATGCTTTTGAACTGTGGTGTTGGGGAAGACTCTTGAGAGTCCCTTGGACTGCAAGGATATGAAACCAGTGAATCCTAAAGGAAATCAGTCCTGAATATTCATTGGAAGGACTGATATTGAGCTGAAACTCCATTACTTTGTCCACCTGATGTTAAGAACTGACTCATTTGAAAAGACCCTGATGCTGGGAAAGACTGAAGGTAGGAGGAGAAGGGGACAAAAGAGGATGAGATGGTTGGATGGCATCACCAACTCGAAGGTCATGAGTTTGAGCAAGCTCCAGGAGTTGGTGATAGACACACAGGGAAGCCTGGTGTGCTGCAGCCCATCGCGTCGCAAAGAATCGGATAAGACTGAGTGGCTGAACTGAACTGAACAATAATAAAACAAGATGGATCCAAGAGAGAAAACATGATAACCTACTGCCAGCCTTCCACTTTTCTAACCTTCTCTGTACCAAATCTAATTAACATAAATGAACAGTAGTATAATTCATAAAACTATGGTTTCTTTAAAGATGGCAATGCTAATTACTTTGCATATTTTATCTGAATCATTCCTTTAGACAATTTCAGGAGGTAGATTATTATCTCCCTTTTACAAATTATGAAAGTGAAGGACCCAAAAGTATGAAAAACCAATGCCCAAGGTCATGTGGCCCATGAGGGAATGAGCTAGGATTGGTCCAGGCCTGTCTAACCCATGCTTTAGCATTTAGAATCTGCTGCCTTTCCTTATAGCCACAAGCTCCTCATTAATTTTCTGTTACACTTATGTGAAGAATTCTAGTCTGCCTAAAACAAAACATTTACTCTGTATCATTGGTTTAATTAGCAGAACTGTGAAGAATCGATGAGTTCAGAAATGCTTTCTTTTAAAGAAAGGAAAACCAAATGGCATGTTATAAAACTTGGAGTTTCTGAGTGCATGTTTAAAATTTCATGACATAATAGCTTAAGTCTTCTTTCAAATGACTGATTTTCTTATTAATATCTAAAATAAAATAGTTTTAAGTATAAATGTGGCATCTTGCAAACATTGTATCTGTGTCTTGAGTATATATCCACCGACACATTCTGGTATTTTATAATTGCAGGAACTTAGTGCTTCAAGTGGAATGATTTGGTAGTTATTTTGTTCTGAAAAAGCAGGCAGTATACAGCACTCAGTCGTGATAAATCACTGACATGCGGCTATGGTCACCAGACCATTATTTTCTATATTAAGAAAAACACTGAGTGCAGCAAACCAGAATTATAGCCCTTGTCATTTTATTGCGAGAACTATTAACTAAGGTGCCTAGGGCACTTGCATAAGCAGCTGTTCCTTGTATTTTCCAGGTGATAAAACCTGTTAGTTTGGCAATTTACAGAAAATCTATTAGATCCATCTCAGTGCCACTGGAATAACTGATGCCCCTTGGGTAGGGTATACCTACCAACAACAAAAGGTAGAGAGGGCAGGAACCAATAAAGAGGCCTGGGTCAGTATTTAACCACGAGCTAGCTGGGGAGAAAGGGTAGGAACCCAGAGGCTTCAGTGTCACGGAGGGAGGAGTCTAGGATTACTTAGTCATTTATTCTTGGTTCTGTTCATTGATTTCTTATTTCAAAGGGAGAGCATGTCTTAAAGAGTTCTCTTTTACCCTCCTGAATTATTACAGTCTCCAAACTATCGGAAGTCTATTACATACTTAATAAAGTACCCTCTAAGCTATATGCAGGTCAGGAAGCAACAGTTAGAACTGGACATGGAACAACAGAATGGTTCCAAATAGGAAAAGGAGTATGTCAAGGCTGTATATTGTCACCCTGCTTATTTAACTTATATGCAGAGTACATCATGAGAAACTCTGGGCTGGAAGAAGCACAAGCTGGAATCAAGATTGCCGGAAGAAATATCAATAACCTCAGACATTCAGATGACACCACCCTTATGGCAGAAAGTGAAGAGGAACTAAAAAGCCTCTTGATTAAAGTGAAAGAGGAGAGTGAAAAAGTTGGCCTAAAGCTCAACATTCAGAAAACTAAGATCATGGCATCTGGTCCCATCACTTCTTGGGAAATAGATGGGGAAACAATGTCAGACTTTGTTTTTTGGGCTCCAAAATCACTGCAGATGGTGAAATTAAAAGACGTTTACTCCTTGGAAGGAAAGTTATGACCAACCTAGATAGCATATTAAAAAGCAGAGATATTACTTTGCCAACAAAGGTCCGTCTAGTCAAGGCTATGGTTTTTCCAGTCTTCATATATGGATGTGAGAGTTGGACTGTGAAGAGGGCTGAGTGCTGCAGAATTGATGCTTTTTAACTGTGGTGCTGGAGAAGACTCTTGCAAGTCCCTTGGACTGCAAGGAGATCCAACAAATCCATCCTAAGGGAGATCAGTCCTGGGTGTTCATTGGAAGGACTGATGCTGAAGCTGAAGCTCCAATACTTTGGCCACCTCATGCGAAGAGTTGACTCATTGGAAAAGACCCTGATGCTGGGAGGGATTAGGGGCAGGAGGAGAAGGGGACAACAGAGGATGAGATGGCTGGATAGCATCACCGACTCGATGGACATGAGTTTTTTTTAATATAAATTTATTTATTTTAATTGGAAGTTAATTACTTTACAATATTGTATTGGTTTTGCCATACATCAACATGAATCCTCCACGGGTATACATGTGTTCCCCATCCTGAACCCCCCTCCCACCTCCCTCCCCATACCATCCCTCTGGGTCATCCCAGTGCACCAGCCCCAAGCATCCAGTATCATGCATCGAACCTGGACTGGCGATTCGTTTCACATATGATATTATACATGTTTCAATGCCATTCTCCCAAATCATCCCACCCTCTTCCTTTCCCACAGAGTCCAAAAGACTATTCTATACATCTATGTCTCTTTTGCTGTCTCGCATACAGGGTTACCATTACCATCTTTCTAAATTCCATGAGTTTGAGTGAACTCCGGGAGTTGGTGATGGACAGGAAGGCCTGGCGTGCTGCAATTCATGGGGTCACAGAGAGTTGGACACGACTGAGCGACTGAAGTGAACTGAACTGAAGCTATCATAAGCATGCTTTCTTACCAGATTGAGAAAGCACTTTCTACATAAAAGGCCTTTATGCAAAATGCAAAAGCAAATAAACAGGATTTATATGTACATTAATATTGCATGGTTAACACTGCATGTGAACACCAGAATTCAGCATTTTATATTTTCCATATTAGAATATATATCACACTTCATTTTTTTAAAAAAATGTTCATTTTCTGTCTCTCCTTATAAATGTTATGATCTGCGTGGAAATAGATCAACAGATTTTGTACATGTCATGCTGAATGGTGTGCACTTTACAACACTGACAGTTTCCTGAAAAGTTTATTGACAGCTTTTTTATTTTTTTTCATGCCTAAAACTCTAAGCAAATTTTCTTTTCTCCAGCTTTCCTTTAATTTGTACTTCCTCTCACTTTATTTTAGAGCCTTATTATAGAGAGATATGCTGAACAAATCCACTTTTCTATTTACTATGAAGTGAGAACCTTACAAGACAACATTGTATGATTGTCCTCCCCTGCAATAATCAATACATTAAAAAGGAGGAGATTCCATGCAAGGAAACTTAAACAATCAATGAAATGCATTCCCAAGCAACAATCATGTGAGGGAGGCACTGCAATTTGATTAGTGACCTTTTCATTCCATGTAGAGATAACCTTTATTGATATCATTAATGAGATGAAACCCTGCTTTGATGCTGCGCTTTTAAGCACAGAGCTTGGTATTGATTGAGAAGCAAGATCTGAGATTTTGTTAGTGTCGAGCTGTTTACAGAGACAAGAGGTACATTCCTCTCCCTCCTTTTCTCCAATCTCTGAAGTAATTTTGTTTTTTTTTTTTTTTTTTACCAGCAGCTAACAAAGAGGAGAAACCAAGGACATTTTCTTATGTCTGGTCTTTTGCTATCTACACAGAAAGCTACTTAAGTCAAAGAGCAGTGTCTGGCTGTTCAGAAGGATAGAGGCATTAGTGTGATATAAGTGCAACCCTCTTCTGTTATTTTATTTTTAAAGATATCTCATGATATTTCTCCTTGTTAAAACTTTTCTTTCTTTTTCCTTAGGCTAAGACCCTTTATTTTTATTTTGCATTGGAGTGGAATTGCTTTACAATGTTGTTAGTTTCTGCGGTACAGCTAAATGAATCAGCTATGTGTATGCCTATACAGCCTTCCTATTGAAGCTCCCTCCCACACCAACTCCCACATCACCCCTCTTGTTGTTGTTCAGTCGCTCAGTCATGTCTGACTCTTTCTCCTTGCAACCCCATGGACTGCAGCATGCCAGGCTTCCCTGTCCATCACCAACTCCCGGAGCCTACTCAAACTCATGCCCATTGAGTCGGTAATGCCATCCAACCATCTCATCCTCTGTTGTCCCCTTCTCCTCCTGCCTTCACTCTTTCCCAGCATCAGGCAAAGCATCTCAACCTTCTAAGTCACCACAGAACACTGAGCTGAGCTCCTGTGCTCTACAGCAGCTTCCCATTTTTCAATTCAGAAAGCCTACAATACTCTTACACGTGTTTACATTTAAACAAACCAGGTACACTTAATTGTTGTCCTGTAAAAGGCATTATTGTGGGGGAGGATCTGGAGATTTTTGTCTTTTGGCACAAATGCCTGACTATCTTTGAAAGGTTTCATCTGTATCTGCTTCCATATCATAAAATAGAATATTTGTTTGACCATTTAATGAATGATTGATCAGGAATCAAGCATTAAGTTTTAATTCCTGAGCTAATGTTTAAATTAAAGTCCACTCTTAAGTTGAATGCCTGATACATTCTAGACGAGAAGTTTAGTAAAAACTTGCCATGGCTTAAAATGTGCTTTTAACCTTAATTTGGTGATTCTGGTGTCAGAATAATTCTGTTTATGGTGTATGAGTTTGACTGTGTAGTGAGTACAATATTAGAACATGCTTGTGAGTGGAATTATTAAGTTTGATTGATTTGTTGACTAACTTCAGAGCACCTAAGTGCAATGTATGGATTCAGGATGGATAATTAATATTTAGCAAGTAAATGCTAAAAAAAAATGAATCAAGAGTTTTTTTTTAAGGTATGGATGTACAAAGATTTTTGAGGAAGGAATAGAAAAATTCTTAAGGGTAAGAATATTTTCATATTCTCTTAGGTCTCCAAACACAATCGTAGTTTAAATAAAGAGCTGTGGGCATCTGCTGCTTTTTTTTTTTTTTTTTTTTAATTAGCAAGCTTCTTATATATTAAGACAATGCAATTAAGTTTAAAAATTACTATGTAGTTTCAGAGGGACAAAACTTAGCAAAATAACTATGAAAGATCATGGAAATAGGCAGTAAGAAGAGATTTGAAAATTGAATTCTAGGTGTCAAGAGAGAAACCAGTTTTTCAAATGGAAAGTACAGTTTTTAAAAAGTCAGTGGCCACTGTCATTGAAAACGTGAAATCTCATGTACAGCATAGTCCTTTAGTGATGAAATGTTGAGAACAGAGCAGAGATAGTTTTACACTCAAGAGCACAGGGTTGTTTTTAGTCTTGGGGCGACTTTTATTTCTGTCAGTATCAGCTTGGTTTTTTCCCACCCTTAATGACTTACGGATTACAGTTTGTGCAAACATTAAACACGTTGATTTGCTGTACTTTACTGTTGAGTCAGATGTCTTGTTCTTTGCAATCTATTTTCAGCCTAAAATAATATCAACAATGGAAATGCAGAATCAAAATACTTAAAGCCCTGAAGGGAGAATCCATCTAAATAATGTCCCCATTTCTTAATTCTGAATATTGTGATTCATCCATCTTTTATATGTAAAAGAAGGAAGTGGAGAATGAGCTAGGAGCTGGGAATTGGAAAAGTCAATAGAGATAAAGAAAGACAAGAAAGGAGTGAATAATAAAATTATTATAAGAAGGTTTTGGGATTGATTGCACTTGTTCAAATGTCTGGGAGCTTCCCAGGTAGCACTAGTGATAAAGAACCTGCCTGCCAATGCAGGAGGCATAAGAGATTTAGATTCAATTCCTGGGTCAGGATGATCCCCTCGAGGAGGGCCTGGCAACCCACTGCAGTATTCTTGCCTGGAGAATCCCCCTGGACAGAGGAGCCTGGCGGGCTACAGTCCACAGAGTCGCAAAGAGCTGGACACCACTGAAGTGACTTAGCATGCATGTAAGTGTCAGGAGTGCAGTTTAACACAAAGAACCCCTTGCTCCTTGGCCCCTGCAGAATCTCTTGGTCATTTAAACAGAATCGTACCTTTTAAATCAGTAGTGTGCAGATCCTTGCCCCTTAAAGTATAACCCTCTGACCAGCAGCATCATCTGGGATGTGTAAGAAAATCAGATTCTCAGGTTTCCACCCTCTCCCTAGGGCCAGAATCAGAATCTGTATTTTCAGGCGGATCTGCAGGTGATCATATGTTGCTAAGATTGAGAAGAACAGCCATGCCTGGCCCAGCATCTACTGGCAGAGTGTGCACTTGTCCCTTTGTAACCAGAGACCACAAACAGAGAAACACAGCGTGTGAAAAACAGAAGAAAAATCTCCCAGGATGAAAGCATAAATCAGAGGAAACATAAAATTCTCCACTTATGCCAAGTGCTTCCCGCTAGGCTAAGAGTTCCTGCGTCCCTAAGGTCACTCATTAGCTCTAACTTGAAAAAAACAAACCACGTGGGATTCACTTGCCTTTTATGGCTTCTCAACATCAAACGAAAACTTTCTCATAAATTTCACATTTAATAAATAATCTCAAATAGTGTGTTTATCCTTGTCAGCTCAAGTCTTCAGGTAATAATATTTTAATGTTTTGGTTTTCACTAAATTTTTTTCTCTAGGTTGCACCACTTTCAACTGTCTATTTCCATGTAGATGTGTGCATGCATGCTAAGTCGCTTCAGTCATGTCCAACTCTGAGCGACCCTGTGGTTGCCATGGGTAGCCCACCAGGCTCCTCTGCCCATGGGATTCTCCAGGCAAGAATATTGGAGTGGGTTGCCATGCCCTCCCCCAGGGGATCTTCCCAACCCAGGGATTGAACCCATGTCTATTGTGTCTCCTGCATTGGCAGGCAGTTCTTTATTACTAGAGCCACCTGGGAAGCCCCTTCCATGTAGATAGGTGCTTTATTTTCTTTCAAATTTTCATATGTGTGTTGGTAATGTATGTGTTATGTGACCAGGATACATAAACACACACGATACATAAGCACATTCATATGAATGCTTCATCCTCTTCATTACATGATGTAAGACTATACAATTTCTGTCATTCCTATGGAGGAGAAAAGTGAAAGTGAAAGCCGCTAAGTCGTGTCCAACTCTTTGTGACCCCACGGACTCTACAGTCCATGAAATTCTCCAGGTCAGGATACTGAAGTGGGTAGCCTTTCCCTTCTCCAGGGGATCTTCCCAACTCAGGGATCGAACCCAGGTCTCCCAAATTGCAGGAGGATTCTTTACCAGCTGAGCCACAAGGGAAACCCAAGAATACTGGAGTGGGTAACCTATCCCTTCTCCAGCAGATCTTCCCGACCCAGGAATCAAACCGGGATCTCCTGCATTGCAGGTGGATTCTTTACCAACTGAGCTATCAGGGAAGCCCATGGAAGAGGAAGAAGGGTTATCTGTATAGGCTGAAAGCCCTGGAGACTTAGAGCATCTCAGCAACAACAAAACCAACTGGAGTACCTGAGAGGGAGGAAGAAAAGGGGCATCTGCTCTTCAGCCAGTCGACTGCAAGGCGGGGCAAGTTATTAAAGAAGAAAGAAAACATTTTCAAATTTTAGTATTATGCTTTAGCCATGGCAGTTATAACATTTCTAGCTGTTGTTAACAAATGTCAAATATGACTGGAGAGAGAAAGAGAGGCTCTTCCCAAACTATGATATGTAGGAATTAAATTTCTGTTATCCTTGTTTTTGTTGGGCAAATGATTCTCTGATGTGTGAACCGGAGAATACAGTACATGTTTGTATATATAAGGCTGCAGTGCTTACATTATCAGCTTTTGTTTATAACTAGGCCCTTGGAAGTACTGTTGAGGAAAGGAATTGGTCTAAATTTGAAAATCTTAAGACATTTCTGGGGGCACAATCAAAGAAACATACTGACTCCTAAAGAAATGTCCAGACATCTTTGCTTTGAAGGAAAGATAAACAGTGTTCTTACAAGGTGGGAAAAGTGTCAAAGAGATTCATGCTCACAGGCTCAGAGAAAAGAGATTGTTTAGATGTGCAGGCCTTGTTAACCATGAGCAAAGTGAAATGAGTTGGCATGACAACCTGCAAACATGCTCTAGCAAAATAGTAACAGTAAAAAAGTAAATAATTAAAAACAAAGGAAGGAAGATGAAAACAAATGAAACTAGCCTGTCAAATATAGATTGAAAAAATTACCTAAGATAAGATAAAAATGAGATAGAAATCTGAAGTCCTCCATGAGTACCCAATGTTATGCATTATGAAAGAAAATACATTATCTAAAGAAAAACCATGAATTCCATAGATGTGAACTCAATGATAAAACAACAGAAAAAAAATGCTCAGAGTTGAGGAGGCAAACTGAGAACTTTAACAAGACTCATAAATCTAACAGATAAATTGGAATCAAGAAAGACAGAACTACAGATGAGATCACTGGCATGAAGAAAATGCTTGAAATAATTGTGACAAAAGCAGAGGGAAGATACAGAATTTAGAATAATTAGCAAAAAGATGATAGAAGAAGGAAAAATAGGTATCTCTGAAGGGTGAAAACCAATGAATGGAAAGGAAAAATATTTTAAAACATATTGAAAGAAGAAAAGAATAAGAGTATCTTGGTCTGCAGATTGAATGGGTCCATCAAATTGACGTAAAACAGGATATCCAAACATAACCTGTTATCTAGCATTAAGGGAAAAAGAAGAATTCTACTGTCATCCCGATGATAAAATAAAATCAAGTTGCATAGAAAGGGAAAAATAAACAATACAGACTTACCTCTGACATCTTCATAGAGATTGTGAGTGCCAGGAGATACTGGAGGATAATAAGTGATACCAATGAAAATATATCCACCAAGCTGCTGTAGGAGTATATTCTCTATGATATAATACCTATCTGCCTTCCTGGAAAAAAAAATTACTCAAGTGTGGATTTTGTGAAACCAAAATCAAAAACTCAAGAATGGGAATGTATGATAAAATTCTCACAGTGACACTGAATTAATTTAACTCTAGGACTAGGGCTTCCCAAGTGGCTCAGTGGTAGAGAATCTGCTGCTAAGCAGGAGACATGTGTTTGATCTCTGGGTCGGGAAGACCCCCTGGAGAAGAAAATGGCAACCCACTCCAGTATTCTTGCCCGGCAAAACCCATGGACAGAGGAGCCTGGCGGGGTTCAGTCCATGGGGTTGCAAAGATTTGGACATGACTGAGCAACTGAACACACACACACACGCACACACACTTATTTATAGAACAGAAGATATAGCATCATTTTACTATTTTTGAGATATTTATATGTACTTAAAAATGTAGGAAAAGATGGGAAAGGCAATGGAAGTATAAGTAATAATTGCCCATAATATTAAACCTGCGAGTCCAATTATGTTGTGAGGAATTGAAATATATGATTAAATAAATAAAATATATACTCTGTGTGTGTGCATATGTACTATATCTTTAATTTTTTTCCCCTAGCTATGTCTGGCAAGACGGTAGAAGCAATGGTATGAGTGTTTGGCATGTTTTTTTTTTTTTTTTTCAAGAGTTTTTCTTGATGTGGACCATTTTTAAAATCTCTATTGAACTTTTACAATTTTGTTTCTGTTTTACATTTTGGTTTGTTTGGCCACAAGCCATGTGGGATCTTAGTTCCCTGGCCAGGAATTGAACTTGCACTCCCTGCATTGGAAGGTGAAGTCTTAACCATTGGTCCACTGGGGAAGTCCCATGGCATATGGTTTCTAAATGCTGTTTTCCATTAAGACGAATCAAGGAGAGAAGACTCATTTGAGTCTGGGACAGGGAACATATAGCTAAGCCTGAAACATTTTGTCCCAGAAATAAGAACGTGCTCAAAGAATGATAGTGACATAAAAAAGGACAGAGGATCTGGGCTGAAAGGGCTCCTACTGGCCACATTTGGAATAATTTCAATATTAAATATATAATAATTGAATAAAATAAAAATCCATGAGTTTATTTTAATATAAATAAGTAAATACATACATACATAGATGGGATGGGAAAGCTCTCTTTTACAATAAAATGGCAGCTAATATAGAAATAATCAGTGGGTGCTAAAAACTGCTGTGTAAGAGTATGATAAGAAAATGGATCAAATTTCATCAATTTCAGAACAACCTGATGTCATGTGATTCTTTTTTTTTTTTTGGAGTATAGTTGTTTTTTTTTTTTTTTGGAGTATAGTTGTTTTACAATGTTTTCATTTCTCCTGTACAGCAAAGTGAATCGGCTGTACATATGCATGTGTCTCCTCTGTTTTGAATTTTCTTCCCATTATGTGCCTCTTGCTATGACGTGTTGAAAACATCACTTCCCTGACATTTCTGCTAAGAATGTATAACCTGAATCTAATACTAAGGAAATGTGAGGCAAATCCAAGCTGGGAGACAGTCTATAAAATAATTTGCTGTACCCTTAAAAATTTTAAGATGTATAAAGACAAAGATTATGTTCCAAATTAAAGGAATCTATAGAAAAAGAACACTGAATGCAATGGGTGACTATGGACTGGATCCTGAAATAGAGAAATAGTAGCTCTAAAGGACATTAGTGGGACAATTTAAAAATGTGAATGTGAACTGTGGATTAGATAATAATATTGTTCGATGTTAAATTTCATAATTTTTAAAACTGTGGGGAAGTGATATAAGAAAATATCCTTGCTCTTAGGAAGTTCACACTGTGCACTGCTAAAGGGCACATTGTCTCCAACTCACTCTCAGTGAGTCAGAGAAAAAGTCATATGCCTATACAGAGATTGGTAGATGGAAATCGATAAACTGGGGTAGAGGGTATATAGGTTTTGTTTGCAGTATTCTTACAGTCTTTCTGTGAGTTTGAAATTGTGCTGAAATAAAAAGTGTTGTTGTTCAGTCGTGTCCAACTCTTTGTGACCTCATGGACTGCAGCATGCCAGGCTTCCCTGTCCCTCGCCATCTGCTGGAGTTTGCCCAAATTCATGTCCGTTGAATTGGTAATGCCATCCAACCACCTCATCCTCTGTCATTCTCTTCTCCTTACAAACACCTAATAATGACTTATATGTCTATTATGGCCCTTCCACCTTTGCACAGCTATTTATGTACTATATCTCTCTGAGTAGAAACAGGAATCTTCAAAGTTTTTCACCGATTGGTGAATTCCAATACATATATGTCTCATTCATATATTTATAAACTACACACATGCCACACACCCAATACTTCTAACACTTCATTGAAATACCACAGGTCTCTGTCCTTGTTCAGCTTTGCTAGTTACACTCACTCTTTCTGATCATCTCATCTACCCATGTCTTTAAATGTTGTCTGCTTGTCAATAACAAATGGAGTTTAAAGAATAAAAACACTCTAGCATTTCACCAACAAAGTCCAATGACATCTCTGTCTTTGACTGAAATATATATTCTTTCATAAGAAAGTATTACTAACATAGATGATGATAGATTCATTGAATAATATCAGGAAAGAAATCAAAGTTGAAGTTTATTGAAAAACCAAAAGACTTGATAATTTCCAGGATAAAGATATAAAGAATCTACTAAAATTAGAAAGAAAAATAAAATTATTTTCTCAGTAAGCAAAAACTGCCAGTAATTATCTTACCAGTTCAATAACTGCTGGCTAAACTGGCCTGTGGGACTACTTTTTCACCGTAGAACTATGGGGAATACTCATTGACATTTGTAATCTCAAATAAGGATGCGGGGATTAATAGATTCAACAATGTGTTGATTAAAATGAAGGAAATTTCAGGGGACAATTTTTTATGAAGATGGATCTATTCAAGTATGGTTTTTTATTGCTTAGTGGTCATATAGTGATGAAAAATACAGTATTCATATTTGAAACAGACAAATCCTCACACAAAAACAGTGCTTGAGAAGTATTCAAATAAGCAATTCTTGAACATTTGATAAAACAGAGGAATGGGTAGTAGGGAAGTCAATTTACATGAGATTGTTTAATGGCGGCTTCTTCCACATTGATGAGGTTAGGATCCTTGGTACGATTCATTCAAATCGGTAAACGTTGGTTAGGTACTCATTTTGTTAAGCTTCTTGACTGCCAGTAAAATATCATTGCATTTATTTTTTGTAGCCACCTGAGAAGTTGTGTAAGTCCAAGTTATTAAGAATGGAGGAGAGAAATTTATGATGATTAAAGAAGACATATGTGTAATTATGTTGGCTTGCTTGTCTCTAAAGGTAAACACATTTTAATAATTTCAAAAATTGAGGCAAATAAGGAAAGTGTTTACCTTTTGAAAACCAGATTTGTAGATATACATATGTATGTATGTGTGCAGATGTAGATAGTTGCATGGACGAATGGATAGACCATCTGGGTGGATGTACTACAACTGTTGATCCTTAATAATAGAATTTGTGAGGGTTAAGATGGTAGAAACATTAAATTTTACATTATATTCATCTTCATTATTTTTTGTCCAGTTCGGTCACTTAGTCATGTCCGACTCTTTGGGACCCAATGGACTGCAGCCTTCCAGGCTTTCCTGTCCATCACCAACTCCCATAGCTTATTCAAACTCATGTCCATCTAGTTGGTGATGCCATCCAACCATCTCATCCTCTGTCATCCCCTTCTCCTCCTGGCTTCAATCTTTCCCAGCATCAGGGTCCTTACCAATGAGTCAGTTCTTCTCATCAGGTGGACACAGTGTTGGAGATTCAGCTTCAGCATCAGTCCTTCCAATGAATATTCAGGACTGATTTCCTTTAGGATTCACTGGTTTGATCTCCTTGCAGTCCAAGGGACCCTCAAGAGTCTTCTCCAATACCACAGTTCAAAAGCATCAATTCTTTGATGCTCAGCTTTCCTTATAGCCCAACTCTCACATCCATACATGACTAATGAAAAAATCATAGCTTTGACTATACAGACCTTTGTTGGCAAAGTAATGTCTCTGCTTTTTAATATGCTGTCTAGGTTTGTCATGGTTTTTCTTCCAAGGAGCAAGTGTCTTTTCATTTCCTGGCTGTAGTCACCATCTGGAGTGATTTTGGAGCCCCCCAAAACTGTAGTGATTTTGGAGCCCCCCCAAAATTAAAGTCTCTCACTGTTTCCATGTTTTTCCCCATCTATTTGCCATGAAGGGATGGGACTGGATGCCATGATCTTTGTTTCCTGAATGTTGAGTTTTAAGCAGCTTTTTGACTCTCCTCTTTCACTTTCATCAAGAGGCTCTTTAGTTCCTCTTCACATTCTCCCATAAGGATGGTGTCATCTGCATATGGTAAGCTTATTGATATTTCTCCTGGCAATCTTGATTCCAGCTTGTACTTCATCCAGCCTGGAATTTTGCATGATGTACTCTGAGTATAAGTTAAATAAGTAGGGTGACAGTATACAGGCTTTGCATATTCTTTTCCCAATTTAGAACCAGTCCATTGTTCCATGCCTTGTTCTAACTGTTGCTTCTTGGCCTGCATACAGATTTCTCAGGAGGCAGGTAAGGTGGTCTGGTATTCCCATCTGTTGAAGAATTTTCCACAGTTTGTTGTGATCCACACAGTCAAAGGCTTTAGCATAGTCACTGAAGCAGAAGTACATATTTATCTGGAATTTTCTTGCTTTTTCAATGATCCAGTGGATGTTGGCAATTTGATCTCTGGTTCCTCTGTCTTTTCTAAATACAGCTTGAACATCTGGAAGTTCTGAATTCACGTACTGTTGAAGCCTCACTTGGAGAATTTTGAGCATTAGTTTGCTAGCGTGTGATTGAGTGCACTTGTGCAGTAGTTTGAACATTCTTTGGCATTCCCTTCCTTTGGGATTGGAATGAAAACTGACCTTTTCCAGTCCTGTGGCCACTGCTGAGTTTTCCAAATTTGCTGGCGTATTGAGTGCAGCACTTTAACTGCATCATCTTTTAGATCTGAAATAGCTCAACTGGAATTCTATCACCTCCTCTAGCTTTGTTCGTAGTGATGCTTCCTAAGCCACATTTGACTTGGCACTCCAGGATGTCTGGCTCTCGGTGAGTGATCACACCATTGTGGTTATCTGGGTCATTAAGATCTTTTTTGTATAGTTCTTCTGTGTATTCTTGCCACCTCTTCTTAATATCTTCTGCTTCTGTTAGGTCCGTACTGTTTCTTTCCTTTACTGAGCCCGTCTTTGCATGAAATATTCCCTCAGTATCTCTAATTTTATTGAAGAGATCTCTAGTCTTTCCCATTCAATTGTTTTCCTCTATTTCTTTGCATTGATCATTAATAATCATTGATATATAAGGAAATATGTTATTTATGCATTGGAAAGGAATCAAAATAATATGGGGAAAAAGTCTGACTTCCTTGTATTTGTTGGCCTTGAATCTTGAGGTCCAATGTCAAAGAATTGATGGGCACTTTGTTTTTATAATTTTCTGAACCATGCTCATGTATCTAGGAACTTGTCAAGGACTACAGCGCAGGGAGGAGCCTTCTCTATTTATTTCCAACACTCTGTCTTGTAAATGTGGATTCATTCTTTCCTTGTTAAAAGTGACAGTGTCAGGAAGCAACTCTACACTTCTGAGAAAAATCTGTTTTTCTGTATAAATTCAGTGGTTTGGGGAACCCAAAGAAGCTTAATATTTAAAAAATATTAAGCACTAGGTGTTTCAACATTTTGTATCTGATGACTTTTCCCATAAGAAAATCCTAATAGTCCTCCTATTATGCCCTAAAAAATAAAATGTTTTCCCACTGTCTATGTTTTTATTCTGGAAAATCTTAAAAAAAATCATAATTGTGGTTACCAGTGCAGTTGTTTCTTCAATAACTGGCTGTTTTAGTATTTTTATGATGCAACAGATCTTTAGTCCTCATAGATGAATAAACCTTAAACAAATATAAAACATATGGGAGATAATTATCTCAGAGGATAGTCCAACTTCACATCTGAAATAACCCCTGATGTACTCAAACTAAATCCTCTCATTTTTTAAATAGGAGAAAACTAAGCCCCAGTGAAGTCAATTGTTTTGTCCAAGTTGGAAGCCTAATTAATTGTGGCTGATATCGCCTGTCTGTACCTGAGAATGTTTGCTTCCTGTGCTATGCTCATCCTTCCTTTTGTCCAGCTTAGTAAGGAACTTTGCCATATAAGAAAGGATATTTTCATCTAAGAAAAAAAATGGATTTTTTTCATCTAAGGAAAAAAAATGGATTGAGATTCTACTCAATTTGGTGTTATTAATATTGATTCTGTTATGGTTAATGCATTGAAAAATAAGGCCTGTGCTTATTTTGAAATAATCAAAATAGCTCAGGGCACCCATCGAGACTAATATCTTTATATTTTATAGCAAAAATGTGTATGTGAATACATTACTTTTTATGGGATACCAGATACTGGTCTCTCAGATGGTTAAGAATCCACCTGCAATGCAGGAGACCTGGGTTTGATCCCTGGGTTGGGAAGAGCCCCTGGAGAAGGGAAGGCTGCCTACAACAGTATTCTTGCCTAGAGAATTCCATGGACAGAGGAGCCTGGTGGGTTATAATCCATGGGGTTTCAAAGTTGTACACAACTGAGTGACTAACACTACTATTACTAAACACTATATACTTGCTGTCTGTTACTGTCTTAAAATGAAGTGTAATTTTTATTGTTCGACATCATTTTTTAATAAAATAAACTATGGAACTAAAAGGATTATTACGTCCCAAATGGTTCAGTTGATCTGACCCTTGTATATGTATTTGAATACCTTGTCCAAGTTGTATAAAAATTTTTTGTCAATCTTGACTCACTTTAAGAGCCAGTTACTTTAAAACCAATGACCTCATTTTTTATAATATCATCATCTGAAAGACAGGTTTAATGCAAACCTCTAGGTAGGATGGTGTATATCCAGTTTGTCTATAAGAGCCCTAGTTTTTATCTGCTATCCCACTGTAATTAATCAGTGCCTCTTTTTAATCTAAAAGAGTCAGTTTTGGATAGTGAACTATATGGTTATCCTACCTGTAGTAGCTGCAAAATATGCTAGAGAAGGAATTCCCTCCTCCAACTTTAAGGCAAATCTCAGCATTTTTTTTCCTGTTTGAGCTGTCTGCCCCTTTCTGTTTTCAGTGTCTCAAGAGTTTTGCCTCTTCCCTTCCTAGACTCATTGAAGCTGATTTGTCTTTCAAACTGCATTGTACTCAAAACTCAGTATTTGACTTGATTGAACTAGGATATCTGCCAAGTCGACTTTCATTTTGGTTTCAAATGGCTATCCTTCTATAGAGTGTGAATAAATCTTTCAGGCTTAAAATGATTAGATTATTAAGAGGAATTTGATGAAGGTTCTGTGCTTTTGCAGGGAGCAAAACATACAGTTTCATAGACACAATGCAAATATAATTCTTTGTGTGTTGTATGCCGTGTTTATTCACTCACTAACTTCCTGAAGCTCTTTGAGCTGTAGCCCCCTAGGCTCTGCTGTCCATGGGATTTTTCAGGCAAGAATACTGGAATGGGTTGCCATTTCATTCTCTAGGGGATATTCCTGAACCAGGGGTTGAACCCATGTCTCCTGTATTGCAGGCGGGTTCTTTACCCTATTGAGCTATTGGGGAAGCCCATTGTTTGTGTTGAATTTCAAATCTGAACATGCTTATAACTAAAAAATCTAAACAGTCTGCCTAAGTAAGGAATCTTCTAAGATCCTGCCAAAGTATATTCCAGTCTCTTCAATCCTAGTCACCAAAGTTTAAAAAGGTGTCCAAAATCTATGATCTCCTAAAAGGGACAGACAATTCAGTGTAAAAAATATGATATTGTAGCCATGGGAACATGAGTTCAAATTCTATCACTCTTCTAAGTTTGGTGCCTCGGCTTACTAATCAGCAAATGGATAGAATTTATAAAAAATGTTTTTTGTATAATAAGGATTTACATTTTCATGCACATCTAACACTGTATACATTTTTCTGTAATGATTTTATGGACATTTTGGGAGTAAGTTTGTCTATCCTATATCTTCCTACCTATGGAACAATTTCAATATCTTTTGAGATCATCTCTGTCTTTCCGTCCCTCCAGACCATCACAATGTCTTACAATGGTATAGTAGTGTCCTCTTAAGTCGTCCTTTAGGTCACTTGTTCCTAAATTCTTTTTCTACTTAGCAGTCTAAAACCAAAATAGCCAATGTTTAAAATCCTTTAGTAGCTACCCACAACCTTCAGGATAAAGCCTAGGTTCCTGACTCTGGCTTTTGTCTGTATTTCTTTCTGCATATTTTACCCATTACGGTATGTTATTCATTCTACCTTCCAGCTCTGTAGAACTACTTGAAGTGGCCCAACTCTATCCTTATCTCCTGCCTGAAATGTTAGTCTTTTTCCTTTCCTGATGCACTCAAAGTATTTCTTGGTTGCCCCTCCTCAAGGAAACCTTTGGTCGTGTCCCTTCTTATAGTGCCACGTGTGTTCATGCTCAGTCGCTCAGTCATGTGCAACTCTTTGAGACTCCATGGACTGTAGCCCACCAGATTCCTCTCCCTATGGGATTTTCCAGGCACAAATACTGGAGTGGGTTTCCATTTCCTTCTCCAGGGGATCTTCCTAACTCAGGGGTCAAACCAGCATCTCCTGTATTGGCAGATGGATTATTTTTTAACTACCGAGCCATCAGGGAAGCCCTCCATTGTGTTCTCTTATAATTCAGTGTTAATTTCCCAATAGTCAGTAGACTTCTTTCACCTCCAAGATTCCCTATGTTGGATTTTGTATTTTTCTTTATACTCAAACATTGCACACTATATGAACTTAATAAATACAGGCTTCAATAAACTGAAGAAAATAAAGAAGTAAAGAAAGGAAGAGAGACCTTATTTCCCTAGGGAATTCTGTATTCTGGATACAGAAATATTATCATACCATGATATAACAAGGGATTATTATAGAGACCTCATCAGTTCAGTTCAGTTCAGTTACTCAGTCGTGTCCAACTTTGTGACCCCACGGACTGCAGCATGCCAGGCTTCCCTGTCCATCATCAACTCCCGGAGCTTGCTCAAACTCATATCCAATGAGTCGGTGATGCCATCCAACCATCTCATCCTCTGTCATCCCCTTCTCCTCCCTCCTTCAATCTTTCACAGCATCAGGGTCTTTTCCAATGAGTCAGTTCTTCACATCAGGTGGACCAAGTATTGGAGCTTCAACTTTAGCATCAGTCCTTCCAATGAATATTCAGGACTGATTTCCTTTAGGATGGACTAGTTGCATCTCCTTGCAGTCCAAGGGACTCTTAAGAGTCTTCTTTAACACCGCAGTTCAAAAGTATCAATTCTTCGACACTCAGCTTTCTTTATGGTCCAACTCTCACATTCATACATGACTACAGGAAAAACCATAGCTTTGACTAGAAGGGCCTTTGTCAGAAAAGAACTGTCTCTTTTTTTAATATGCTGTCTAGGTTTGTCATGGCTTTTCTTCCAAGGAGCAAGTGTCTTTTCATTTCATGACTGGAATCACCATTTGCAGTGATTTTGGAGCCCAAGAAGATAAAGTCTGTCACTGTTTGCATTGTTTCCCCATCTATTTGCCATGAAGTGATTGGACCAGATGTCAAGATCTTTGTTTTCTGAATTTTGAAAGCCAGCTTTTTCACTCTCCTCTTTCACTTTCATCAAGAGGCTCTTTAGTTCTTCTTCACTTTCTGCTGTAAGGGTGGTGTCTGCATATCTGAGGTTATTGATGTTTCTCCTGGCAATCTTGATTCCAGCTTGTGCTTCATCCCGTCCAGCATTTCGCATAATGTACTCTCCAGGTAAGTTAAATAAGCAGGGTGACAATATACAGCCTTGAGGTACTCCTTTCCCAATTTGGAACCAGTCCATTGTTCCATGTCTGGTTCTAACTGTTGCTTCTTGACCTGCATACAGATTTCTCAGGAGGCAGGTAAGATGGTCTGGTATTCCCATCTGTTGAAGAATTTTCTACAGTTTGTTGTGATCCATACAGTCAAAGGCTTTGGCATTGTCAATAAAGCAGAAGTACATTTTTTTTTGGAACACTCTTGCTTTTTCTATGATCCAACTGATGTTGGCCATTTGATCTCTGGTTCCTCTGCCTTTTCTAAATCCAGCTTGAACATCTGGAAGTTCTTGGTTCTAATACTGTTGAAGCCTGGCTTGGAGGATTTTGAGCACTACTTTGCTAGCATGTGAGATGAGTGCAATTTCGCGGTAGTTTGAACATTCTTTGGCATTCCCTTTCTTTGGGATCGGAATGAAAATTGACCTTTTCCAGTCCTGTGGCCACTGCTGAGTTTTCCAAATTTGCTGACGTATTGAGTGCAGCACTTTCACAGCATCATCTTTTAGGATTTGAAACAGTTCAGCTGGAATTCCATCACCTCCACTAGCTTTGTTCGTAGTGATGTTTCCTAAGGCCAACTTGACTTCACACTCCAGGATGAGAGACCTCATGACTTAGCATAAAACCTTGTCGAAAGAAAGCAATAAAAAATATTTGTAGCTTTGATTTATTGACTAAATAAGTGACACCTATGTATTTAGATTAATATTTAATCTTAGTCCATAAGAAAATGGCATTTTTTTCCAACAGTTATTTATATGATGCTATTTTCCATTTAGTGGCAACAGTGTTCTGGCAAGAGATTTTCTCTACATCATTGTGTCCTAGGGGACAACTGCTGTGTGTGTGCTTGGGAAAAATCATTTTCTTCCTAACAAGGAATCCCCCTGTGTTTGCCCACCATCACATTAGCATGTTTCTTTTTTAAAGAAATTTTTTTATGTGGACCATTTTCTAAAATTTGTTATTGAATCTGTTACAATATTACTTCTTATTTATTTATTTAACTTCTTTTTTATGTTTTTTTTGTTTTTTTTTTTTGAGCAGAGCCATGAGGCATGTGGGATCTAGGTCCCCAGTCAGGAATTGAACCCACACCCCTTACATTGGAAGGCAAAGTCTTAACCACTGGCCCATCAGGGAAGTTTCCCTTTCAGTACCTTTCTGATGTGACTGGACCCAGCATGTGTTGAGCCAGTCTCATCGTCCCACAGTGCATCTGAGCCCCAGGACCCAGAGGCTGACTCACTAGAACAGGTAATTAGGAAGCAGTAGGAGAGGAGATGGAGGCAATCCAATTCACAGCTCACTGGAGAGCTCTGAATCAGTGTGGAGGAGGACTGAGATGGTGGATAAGATTATCTGTGAGCTCAGCTCTCTAAAATTACTTAGTCTTCCCCCTTTTCATTTAGAAAACATGTGTTTTGAATGCAAAGATTTAGCTTCTTCTCCTGAAGAGTTGGCGGCTGAGATCAGTTTCTTGAAACCACCTGGAAAGGATAGAATTTGTTGTCGGATATCTGCTGTTTAAATAAAGGCAGTTACTGTAGAGTTTAGGAAACAAAGGAAATACCCGGAAGCTCTCAGGACCTTCTAGCAAATATAATCCCATACCTAGTCTGGTGCATGTATCCATAAAGGATATTCTGGCAAGTCAGAGGTATACTCTGGCCTTTGTGTTAGGAAAATTTAAGGGCTTAGAGTCCCCTTGTGTAGGTACAGTTACATACCTAGAGCCCAATAGGGGCTCTTTATTTCTGAGATGCCTAGCTGCTGAGCCATGAAGAGATTTTCAGGGTTCCATCAGTTGTAAAGGTGGGTTGTCTTTGCCCTCATGCTTGTGGACTTAGGTTAGATGCTTGTTGAATGAAGAGTAGTAACCCAGGCAGGACTATAAATAATTCATTCAAGAAATGTTGATCAAAGACTTATTTTATAGTCGACACTGTTCTGAACACTGGGAATGATGAGGTTTAAAAGAGCCAAAATCTTATTGTTCTGATCTTATTTGTAACTTCTGATACATTTCTGATAATATTTTATAATTAAGTTTATAAAACTTATTCTATTTGTTTTAAATCAGACAATAATTGCTTCACAAAATATTTTTTGTTTCTGCCAGACAGCAACTCAGATCAATCATAGCTATATACATGTATATATATACACATAACTATATATGTGTATATATATTGCCTCCCTCTTGAACCTTCTTCCCACCCATCTAGGTCATACAGAGCACCAGGCTGTGCTCCCTGCATTATATAGCAGGTTATTCTAGAAGAGATACAGTGAACATATTTAAACTAATTGAATGAATGAATAACTAAAAAAGAACCAAAGATAATTTTGGATAGTGGTAAGTGCTGTGAAGAAAAACCAAAGTAGAGAAACAAGGTAGAGAGAATGTGTGTATGTGGTCGGGAGGATGGTTAACCAGAGTGGTCAGGATATTCTTTTTCTGGAGAGGAAGCATTTAAAATGAGCTCTGAATGCTGAGAAGAGAATAGTTCTGTGAAGATATGAGGAAGGCATTTTCTAGACAAACGGAACAGCATTTAGAAAAGTGGGAAAGATAAATGGAGGCAAAATGATGGAGAGCCTAGGAGGCTGTGGCTAGGCATTTGGATTTATACCGAGGGCCATGGGAAATCATTGTAGGGACGAAGCAGAGAATGAAGGGGAATTTTTGGACAGTGTGAACCAGGGAATAATGGGAAACCCTTGTAGGAATGAAACGAGGAATAATGGCTAATGACTGAAGAGTGAACCAGAGGATAATGCGAAACTGCAGGGAATGAAGGAGAGAGATGGTGGGAACCCGTTGGATGATATAAAGCAGGAGATGATGGAAACCAACAGAGGAGATGAAGAGGGGAATGGTGACTCTGGCTGCTGTGAGGAGACTGGACTGTGAACAGAGAAGGCAACATAGCAAGCAGGAGCTTGAACTAGTTTAAGAGGGTTGATGCTTGAGATTTTTATGTGCGTCAGTCTCCTGGGACAGTTAAAAATGTCCACCTATGAAAACTCTTCCCAAACACAAAATAATCTAACAGCTGTTCACGTGATCACTTCCCTTCCCTGCTATCACAAAACTGCTCTCTGGGATTCTTTAGTACAAACCTTCTTCTAATGTTACTGTAAACCTGAAAATTGAGAGGAGGATACCGAGAGTTTGAGAATTCCGATGGCCTTGCCTGTGTTAATACAGTCTGCCCTGGAGTTCACCTCTGCTCTAAGTGCTACTCCCATCAGTGGAATTCAACTCCATAGATTCCATCTTCATAACACAGTAATTCTTCCCCCCTAAACTTACCTAAGGGCTCTGAAATTCAGAGCATGCCCAGAGTTGGGCAACCTGGAATATGTCCAAGGGACCTAAATATAAAGAGAGAGGATTTTTTTAAAATGATTGTATACCACTGTGTTATTTTAGATAGTGCTAAATTTCACATATTGACAGCAATTGCTTCCCTCTCAATGGGGACAAAGGAACAGGGTTATGAATTACAAAGTAAGTTTGAGGGCCAATTTCCTGTTGCTTGCACTGGTCACCAAAATTGCTGGTTCTTTCTTTGCTTACCCTATTTTGAGAGACTTTGGTTCCTGAAATCAGTACCTATAATCTATTGTCTGTGACTCAACCCACTTCTGTTCTAAACAACCTGCGGGTACGTGACTTCTCTCTACACCTTTTTTTCCCCTGAGTCTACTCAACAGCCCTGAATCACCCTGACGTCAGTCATTCCATCTGAATCTCTGTGCCTCCTCACAGCCTACTTCTCCTTTAAGGTTTTACTCACACTTCCTTCCTGCCCCTTCTAACATCCCAAAGGCCAAATGTTCAAATAAAGAGTAAAAGCTTAAGAAGTAAAGGAAAAATATGGAAAAATTTTAGTAAACCCAAGGAATACACATCTGTGTGTCAAACTCTTGTCATATTTGACATATTAGTGTTAGGTATAAATGTAGATTAGATGTTAATGTCTGTGGGGTTTTCATTTTCTTAGAGCTCAATCAAGCAAGATTAATTAAGAACAAAAGGAAAATAGGATCTACCATTGTGTCAAGAAGCACAGAGTATGTTTTACAAGATTTCTCTCTCAACATTTACGTATTCTGAATATCAACTGTGTATTTGTCAGGGTTGGAAGATTTATATGGTATATGTTAATTACTCAACACTTTGGAAAATGTTTTTAAAAATCTAATCCAATTTTCATTTTAAAAAGTATACTTTTGCAATTATTTGTTCACAATTACATTGCTTTCTGCCAAAGACCAGGACAAGCATAGATAAATGGAATCTTAAAAGTAGACAAGCAATATCAAAACCAAACAGTGAATTTCTGAGATAAGGAATGAGTAAAAGTTTGAAAATGGTCTTTAATGGTCTGAGAATTTAGTTAATTGTGTCTTTGAGTCATAGCATGTAAAGTTGATTTGACATTAATATTTTAAGGAGTCATATCAAATAGAAAGATCAGTAGTGACCAGAGCAATTTTAGCCTGGGCCACTTCATATTTTGGCTTATCTGACCCTAGGATGGATGTTTTTGCGAGTGAATGACTCAATGGGTAGAATGTAAGTAAATGTTGGGCACATGGTTGATGCATGGGAATGAAGAAAAACATAAGTTATAGAAAATTGGCCTTACTTCCCATCTAAACCCTTTGATTTTATTTGAAAATTATGCACTTCTCTGAAAAAGCTATTGCTTGTCAGTTATTATATTCCACAAGGGATGGATGAGGTAGCTTTATAAATATTCAATTAATATTTGTTTAATAAGTGAATGAATTATTTCAAAAGAAAACTTTAAAAAAATTATAATAAAGAAATCATCCCTTCAGTTCAAGAAAAATAATTTCTCATATATAGGTAGGAAAAGTGATGTGACAGATACCAAATAAAAATTATTGTGATGTTTATCTTATATTTAACAAAGTATATTAAAAAGTCATAGTCAAGAATAGCTGACTTCCCTGGTGGTCCAGTGGTTAAGAATTAATCTTCCAATGTAGAGTATGTTGGTTTGATCCCTGTTGGGGGAGGTAAGATCCCGCATGCCTCATGGCCAAAAACATAAAAGAAGAGGCAGTATTGTAACAAATTCAATAAAGACTTTAAAAATGGTCCCCATCAAAAAAATCTTTTAAAAAAGTGATCAAAAAATAAACTTGTATATATGGTGAAATTTTTTTTTAGACAATTTAGAAGCAGAGATTTTTGGTAATAATAATGTGTTTCTGATTCAAGAGCCAAGTAACTACTTACTCTAACAACTGTCACAGCTCCATCCTTTTCAGGAGTCCTCTGTAAGGATTAAAGGATATTCATAGCCCCTGAAAAATGGCAACTCCTGAGACATAAAAAATATTCTGGAAAATCAGCAGAGGAAAATATTATTTCCTAAATATAGAAGAAATTAGACATTAGAGAGAGAGATGTTCAATATTAAGGACTGTGAAGTGGAGGGAAATGCTTTTTTCTGAGAACAGGTGGTTCTGACATTGTATTACTTCTTGCTGCCAGCTCGTGTGGGTATTCTACAAGGATGCAGAGGAAAAAGGTAAACCATTTCCCCTCGGGTACAATAGTGTAATAGAAAAAGCCTTGAACTGGGAGTTGTGAAATCCAATAGCTATTCTTAGCTGACACATATGAGCTTTGTGAGTGACTTTGCACAAAGCGTATTTTCTCTAGGCATCACTTACATTATTTATAAAGTGAAGGCATTGGGCTAAATTATATTTAAGATCCTGATGTGCTTTCTCTGGTTCTCATTTTTAAACCCCCCCCCACTTTTTTTTTTTTTTTGGTCTATTTCTAAATGCTCAAATACTACATTATTTAAGGTATATTTCCTGGCAGTGTTTTGTTTTTTTTTTTTCCCTTCCCTCTCTGTCTCTTCAATATATGGGATAGGAGGATACTGAGTAAGTCTGAGGGGAAGGAGGAAGAAGATTTGCTACAGGAAGGATTTCTATTCCCCTCTACAAGAAAACTTAATACAGCTACCACCGCTTTGAAAGGAATGGTTTATGTCCCAACAGCACTTTCCAGACAAGCTCTGTACTTTTTTGCCAACAGAATTAACTTTAAACTGAAGTCAGTAGACAGTTAAACAAGAGTCGACACTGGAAACAGCTGTGAGTAGACCAGACCAGTTACTTATAAGGTACTGTTTTTTAACTCATAGAAATCTCCTTCAAGGTTCATTTCTTTCAGGCACAAGTATTCTGTGGTCATCTGACCTTTTTCTCCCACTTTGCCTCTATTCTGAGAGAAAACACACTCTTAGAATATCTTAGCTCTTGAGTGTTTCAGTATTGTTTTGGAGCTGTTGTTGGTTGAAGCTGCTAAGATCTTGTTTTGCTTTTAGGAAACTAAGAATTGTTGTTATTTTATATTGAATCTTAGTTTAGTTTTGTCCTTTGTTGACTCTTGTCATGGGTGGCTTTTATGTTTTATTGATCAGGTTGAATAAAGCAGGATATGCTTTAGTATTACAGAATGTACAGAATGCTCTTGACTTGGGGAAGAGGGGCCGAGGTTGGTTAATCCATTGTCAGCTTGAAGTGCAGAACCTATAGAGTCAATCAGATAAGGGAACCAGCACAGGGCAAGCCCAGGCCCTTAAGCTGTCTGGATCAAGTCCCCCTGACCTCATCACAGCTTGGTGTATCTGACCTGGAAAACATGAGTTTTTAAACTGGAGTTTTATCTTTAGGTTGTTTCTATACTTGTTCATTTTAACCCTTCCTTCCCTTTACCCCCATTTAGTTTTACAAATTCTGGTAAACTTTCTTTTTTTTTTAAATTTTTGGATGAAGTTTATCTTATTAAGTTCATCCACCTTAAAGGGACAGCATTTCTAAGAGTGATATCTGCTATAAGAGTTCAAATCACTGAGCTCTAAAGGGGTTTTCAGAGCAGAAGAGGAGTAGCCCACCTGGCAGTGGAGTGGACAGATAAGACCCCATTTACCACTGTCATCTGAGATGTCCGTCTTGCCCCAGAGGCCTGGTTAGCTAATACTATATATAGTATTCGCTGCTGGTCAGTAAACAAGTAACAGAGAACTAAGGAGTTTTCTATCTATGGACTTTCCAGAAAAGGAAGCTTAGAAGTTTACTACTGAAAACTCCTAAAGTTTAGAGAGAATTTAGCCATTTTTTGGAGAGTTATCTTTCTGAAATCTATAATAATATGTATGTGCTCAGTTGTATCCAACTCTTTGCAGCCCCATGGACTGTAGCCTGCCAGGCTCCTCTGTTCATGGGATTTCCCAGGCAAGAATACTGGATTAGGTTGCCATTTCCTCCTCCAAGGGATCTTCCCAACTCAGGGGTAGAACCCAAGTCTCCTGCATTGGCTAGCGCATTCTTTACCACTGAGCCACCTGGGAAGCCTTAGATATTTTACTGTCTCTCTGGAGAGGACTAAATTCAAAGTTTTGTGAGTTTCTCAGTATTGTCGTCATGAATACACATCATAGATTTATTCTATAACATAATAATACTTGCAGGGCCTGTTCTGTGGTGTGTAAGGCCATCCTTTTTACGTCATAAGGTCACATAATTACTGTGCTTTAAAAAATTGTATTATTTTTATGGGACTTTTTTTTCTTGTGTTCATCATTCATTTGGAACTGTGATCTCTTTACCTGCTGGTGTGGACAATTTGTATTCCTCTATTAACTCTCTTCAGCTTCAACCATCTCTTTGTAATGATCATTTCATTCGTGCTGTGCACAAGAAAACCAGAAAACAAGTTTATTAAAAAAAAAAAAAAACATGGAAGGAATGAGAGGCTATAACTTTATCCGAAGACCCAAGAGAACCTTGTATGAGGAAAGTGCAGAGCCAAAGTGCACAGACATGGTGACATCTATTTTAGGTGCTTAGGAGGCTTTTGGTTTGTGTCCAAACTCTTAGTTGTGTTCTGTAGTAGAAGTTGCCATGGAAGTGGCTCTGGGATAACTACCTCATTCCTACATCAGATACAGAAAGTGCTGTTTGTTTTCCTTTTTACACAATTACCGGAGGTATGTGTCAAGGAATCAGTGACTAACCAATTTCAAGGGGGCTATAATATTAATTAGTATTAATCAAATACTGGGCTTCCCAGGTGGCACAGGGGTCAAGAATCTGCCTGCCATGCAGGAGATAAGGAGACGAGAGTTTGATCCCTGGATTGGGAAGATCCCCTGGAGAAGGAAATGGAAACCCACTCCAACATTCTAACCTGGAGAATTCCATGGACAGAGGGGCCTGGCAGGTTACAGTCCATCCATAGGGTCACAGTAAGTTGGACACAACTGAGCATGCATGAGTGGACAAGTACTAAGTACATTATTTTAGCCTCATTCACACATATGCTGTTCACATGCATGTGTGTCTGAGAAATAGCATAATACTGCTTGGTAGAAAAGAGAGAAAAGGAAAAATGATCATTGTCATCTAATCTCTGCTGTTCTTCTGTGTGCTGATGAAACTTCAGGGAAAAAAAGAGGAAAGTAAGGCTAACTGTCTCCATTATATCTTGGTTTTTAAAAACTGCATCTTTCTCTTATTTACAGATTTTTCTAAGCTGAAAATGCCATAAAACATTGAATTTAGTAGCTGAATATATGTTTTCTTATCTTCCCACATTTTTTTATGTAGTGCATTTCAGAGCAAAATGGATCACTGGTTTCTCAATGATCTTGATCATTAATTCTGTTTGACACAAGAAAGAAATTAAAACTGGGTATGTTAGACAATACGTGAAGCTATAGATTGAGTCCAGAGTAGTTCTACATTCCAGCTTTACTAAGAATCCACTGCTAATTCCTTGATCATAGAGCTTTATAAAGAATTACGCTGTGAGGTCTTTTGTATTGAAGGCCCTTTTCAAACTGAAACTATTTAAAAAAAAAAACAAAAAAAAACAGGTTTCACCTAGTCGCTGTGGAAGTTGGTCCTAGGTGTAAAAGCATTTTGTGATATATATGACAAACTCTTTCTGTTTGAAACAATGAACTAGGGACTATCTTTTGTTTGCAACAGCGAATTTAGGGTCTGTGTAAATGTAGAAACATTATCTAAAAAGTAGAAATTTTGCTTATTTTTGCCCCCTACTTTTGGTTAAATGGCATGTGTTATTTTCAAATGGAAAGAATACTATGTTAATTCAGTAAAAGTTTTCTCTACTTGACTGTTTCAGGTTAATTAAAATTTAATTTTCACATTCATACCTAATTAGAAAATTTGACGCATGATATATATTATCACTGAAAACTCAGTGTCATTAGGAATGCACACTTGGGAAGGTTTCTATTTAGAAAATGACTCTTAAAATTAGTAAAGAAGGAAAATTTGAAATAAATTAACATGTGACAGTGTTCACTGATAATACCTTATGTGTCTGCATGCATACCCAGTTGTATCCGACTCTTTGCAACATTCTAGACTGTAGCCCACCAGGATCCTCTGTCCATGGGATTCTCCAGGCAGCAATAATGGAGTGGGTTGCCATTTCCTGCTCTGACCCAGGAATCGAACCTGCATCTCCTGAGTCTCCTGCACTGGCAGGCACATTCCTTACCACTGTACCACTGGGAAGCCCACAGGGCCTTATAAGGATACTTTTTTTTCACACAACCTTGTGAGAATTCTCCAGAAGTAGTCAAAGCTAGCCCCTCTTAAACTAGAATTCAGTGAGCAAGATGTATGCTTTC
This sequence comes from Bos grunniens, assembly GCF_055505025.1. Taxonomy (NCBI): domain Eukaryota; kingdom Metazoa; phylum Chordata; class Mammalia; order Artiodactyla; family Bovidae; genus Bos; species Bos grunniens. The sequence goes on along the minus strand of NC_141170.1, from coordinate 17,049,196 downwards.
CAAGGGGCTGTCAAGCTTAATGCTGTAGGATGTGAACTAGAGAGAGAAGCTACTGATATTTCTTCAATTGGTGAACAGAGAGATAATTGATTTGTTCTGATAAAAATCTGCATTTAGCTTATTTTCAATTGCAGCCTCTCAGGAAAGAAAAGATGCTCAAACAGCAGAACTATATCCTTATATACTGGCCTTTTTTGATGAACTAAATCAATACTTCTGGACAATTGAAGAGGTGATGTGGTTAAAGACCGAGATTCTTTTGGTATGTTTTAGTGCAATAAGTGGCTTCCCGGGTGGCTCAGCATGTAAAGAACCTGCCTGCAATGCAGGAGACACCGTTGACATGGGTTCAGTCCCGGGATTGGGAAGATCCTCTGGAGAAGGAAATGGCAATCCACTCCAGTATTCTTGCCTGGGAAATCTCATGGATAGAGGAGCCTGGCAGGCCACATTCCATGGGGTCAAAACGAGTCAGACACCACTGAGCAGCAGCAGATCTAAGTGTCTGTTAAGTGAATATAACTTAAAAGATTGTTAACAAATACATGATCCAAAAACCATATATATTTTACTTCATATTTTATTACCAAAGTGTTTGCTATTTAGTTCACTGCTGGGGCATGCTAAAACATGAAAATTTCATTATATAATGCCATTTAACAAATTATGAAATTGCTGTTAGCAACGAGTAATTTGGAACTGTAAATTGCTATGAAGAAACAGCATCGGGTGCCTATTGTCAATAATAATTTAAAAAGTAGAGTTGGAGGACATAGAGGTATCAGCCATTTTCCAATACCCCTTTTTGGTTTGTTGATTTCGCTGAAAGCATTGTGGAATTGATAATGCATTTGCTACAAGAAGATGCTGCTAGCATTTGCTGTATTAATAGTTGGGGGGTGGAAACAGAAGAATAAATAAAAATGGCTGAGTCTAAGACAATTTTACAAGCCAAATATTATTTTGGTAAGCTTTAAACAAAGATTAGATAAGTTACAAAGATCTAGGTAAAATGCTGACATCTTTCCAAATTAACAGGGCTTCCCTGGTGGCTCAGACGGTAAAGCGTCTGTCTGCAATGCAGGAGACCCGGGTTAGATCCCTGGGTTGGGAAGATCCCCTGGAGAAGGAAATGGCAGCCCACTCCAGTATTCTTGCTTGGAAAATCCCATGTATGGTGGAGCCTGGTAGGCTACTGTCCATGGGGTCACAAAGAGTCAGACACGACTGAGTGACTTCACTTCACTTCCAAATTAACAAGAAAATAATAATAATTCTGGGCAGTTTTCATTTGTCTGTATCTTCTATCTCCAACCGACTTGCTTTTGAATATGTTTAATATCAAGCATATCTTCTGTAGTCCTTCTCCAGAGCACAGGGCTAGTCCATCAGGAAAGTTAGCACCCAGAGGTCCTCCTCCGCACTTGAAAACATTTTAAGTAGAGTTGAGTACAATGGAAAAGAAAGTGACCTTCCTGTAAAACATTAAATGTAAAATACCTTTCCTAACTCACAAAGGAGTTAACTATTACGAGGATTATAAAGAGAATGATAATATAAAAGGAAAATAAATTGTCACGAATTTCACTCTCCAGTAGAGTAATTCCTATTGTTAGATTTCCTTCTGTATCTGTGTTCATAATATGGCACCAATATTTCGTTTCACCTTATTTTTACAAAATCAGCTTCACACTGCAAATTTGGACTCCACCTTTTTCATGTAAAATTTTATTGGCAACTTTTTCTATATCCTCAGAACACCTTGGAAAACAAATAATTGACAAGGGTATAATCCTCTGTTCTATGACTATCCCATACATAATAAAACACACCCCTCCCACACTGTTGGGGACCTGCATTGTTTCAGTGTGTTGTGTGATAAATAAAATAAGAACAAGCATTGATTTACATATGTCTTTTCTGCTCATTTGGTTCTTTTAGAGCTGCGATGACTTAGCAATGAGCAAGTCTAAATCCTTCGTTTTACAGAGTAGGGGAACTACGTCCGGAAATATTACTCATTTAGCATCCAGGCTTCCGGCTTTCAGTCTTATTTCTATCTTCATCCAGAAGAAGTAATGACTGGATGATAAAATTATTCAGGGGCAAGAGGTGAAAGCATAATTTCCTCCTGTTGAGTAAGAGGTCAACCATGTACCCTATTCTCTGAAAATCCTCAGGGAACGGAAGCGTTCTCATACTAAAGAAGGAGCTCAAAATTCCATGCCAGAAGTCTTTATTACACAAGGGGTGGTAAACATATAACAGCTATGGGAACATTTTTAAATAGCTGTCATTTCATTAATGAGTATTTGCTGAAGCATTTCCTGGGCCACTGCTGTTTATGGAACTTTTAAACAAAATATTTATGAAGATGAAACCAGGCTTTGCTTCATAAATTATGTCCTTTTACCTGTTCCTGCGCTTTTCCTCAGGGCACAACCAATGTTCAGGCCTCTGTTACACTGAGCAAACACACACTCAGCTTTCTCAACCAAGTTTTCTCTTTTTGGTGCCAAGAAAAATTTGTATTTTCTGTCTTTGCTTCCTCGCCTCCCTCTGACTCTGTCAGTTCAGTTCAGTCGCTCAGTTGTGTCCGACTCTTTGCGACCCCATGAACCGCACCACACCAGGCCTCCCTGTCCATCACTGACTCCCGAAGTTCACCCAAACCCATGTCCATTTCGTTGGTGATGCCATCCAACCATCTCATCCTCTGTCTTCCACTTCTCCTCCTGCCCTCAATCTTTCCCAGCGTCAGGGTCTTTTCAAATGAGTCAGCTCTGCGCATCAGGTGGCCAAAGTATTGGAGTTTCTGAGTCTATAACTCTTTGCAATTGGACATTTATTTCTATCAAATACTGAAAATCTCTCAGAGGTTGCTAATGATGGCTGACATGATGGTTACATCCAACAGCTTCTTATCTTCGTGCCCACCTCCCCCTTGCTACCGTTTATACTGTTTACCTTTGTGCTCTCTTCTTGAAATACTTCTGTCCTGGGGTATTAGGGATCTGATACTGGCCTGCACTTCCATCCCTTTTTTCTTCACTCTCTTCAGAGGTCTCCTGTCTTCTTGCCGCTTCCTGGTTCTGTGTTTGTTTTATTGTTTGATTTTCCCCTATTATACTTTCTTCCTCAGAGGACTGCATCCAGTCTCACGGCTTCAACTTAAAGCCCAGTCTAGAGGTCAGGTCAGCAAGATCTCTCCCAACTCATCCTTTGTACAAGTTGTTTTAAACGCCCCCTTCCTCTGGATTCACAATGCTTTGTCTTAGCAGGGAACTGGGCTGTATTTTAGTCCCAAATTGACTATACGTAGTATCGAAAAAGGTATTTTTATGTCGGAAAGGTATATTTCGTATGTAGACTCAGTCATTTTTAATGAGTGGGGGACCAAGCTGGGAATTCCTACTTCTGTTTCTTTCCCGTACTAGATTCTGAGGTTTACTATGGTAACCCGCTACCCCCATTCCTGTGCCAGTACCTGTCTGTTATTCCCTTTTACTTTGAGCTATCTAGGATGAGGGTTGGTAAACTACAGTCCATAGGCCAAATCTGGCCCTCTGCCTGTTTTCATAAATTTTCTTGGAACACAGCCACGCCATTTCACCTATATATTATTTCTTAAGTAGTTGCCCTGCTGGTCAGAGCCCCCTATACAATACCTGTTTCAGGTATTCTAGTGTTTCGAACTCAATGTCTTTCCTTCACTCAAATGAGTCCTTCATCTTTATCTTCTTCCTCACTTCCTATACAGCCAGGTGATGGTGATTACAGGATTCAAAAATACGTATTCTCAGCATTTTCTTCTCATTGTTCTCATGGGCACCATCTTTCTCAGAATTTAATTATTTCTTCAGTCCTTTACCATTCTAATCCACACCATTGGCAGTTTAAAGGACATATCTATGTATAGTCTTCCCCCCAACTAATTTTTCAGTGAGTTCTTAGTAGAAGATTAAGAGCAAAGGCTATGGAGTTGACTTTCAGGAGTTGAGGCCCCAACTCTGGTACACTTTGCATGTACTATCCTATGCAAGCCACTTACTATTTGTAAGCTTTCATTTTCTCACATAAAAAAAGAGTTCCAATCATGAATAACATGTATGTGTTCTAGCTAGTGCTCTATACACTTCCCATGCATTCCTTCCTTCATTTCCTATGCAAAAGAGCACATTTTATTAGATTTATATTGAACATTCTTAAAAGGTGAAATCCAATTAATCTTAAAGAGACTGGCTTATTTATTCTTCTTGAGTTCCTTTGGCTTAATGAAAAAACCTACACTAAAGTTGATAAAGAAAGACCCTGATGCCAAGAAAGATTGAGGCCAAGAGGAGAAGGGGACACAGAGGATGAGAGGGTCTAATAGCTCACCAGTTCGATGGGCATGCGTTTAAGCAGACTCCGGGAGGTAGTGAAGGACAGGGAGGCCTAGGCCACGGTGCGGCAGAGAGTCAGACGCAACCGAGTGACTGAGCAACAACCCAACACTGAAGGCAAACCCAAATAACACCAGTGCTGCTGCTGCTAAGTCGCTTCAGTCGTGTCCGACTCTGTGCGACCCCACAGATGGCAGCCCACCAGGCTCCCCCGTCCCTGGAATTCTCCAGGCAAGAACAGTGGAGTGGCTTGCCATTTCCTTCTCCAATGCATGAAAGTGAAAAGGGAAAGTGAAGTCGCTCAGTCGTGTCCGACTCTTTGTGATCCCATAAACTGCAGCCTCCCAGGCTCCTCCATCCATGGGATTTTCCAGGCAAGAGTACTGGAGTGGGGTGCCATTGCCTTCTCTGATAACACCAATGACCTTAGTCTAATTGCCAGTGGTGATGAGTGTGTCATTTTGTTTTGAGACAAAGGCATTCTGGCCTCACATTTTTCTTTTAAGAAAGGAGAAGAAAAGTTAAACAATTATTTTTCCCTTTTTGATAACCATAAACTACATGGTGCAAATAAATACTTTTATATTGCTAGGTGGTTTTCTTTATTCTCTACAACTCAACCTTATAGTCACAAAGCAAACAAGTGGAATAACCAGAAGTCTACCCAGGATTTTTGATAATAAATTTCCTGCCTCATTTGCATCAGTTCAGTTCAGTTCAGTCACTCAGTCTGACTCTTTGCAATCCCATGGACTACAGCACAGGCCTCTCTGTCCATCACCAACTCCAAGAGCCTACTCAAACCCATGTCCATCACATCAGTGATGCCATCCAACCATCGCATCCTTTTTCAGTCTCCTCTTTCACTTTAATCTAGAGGCTCTTTAGTTCTTCTTCGCTTTCTTCCATGAGGGTGGTGTCATCTGCGTATCTGAGGTTATTGTTATTTCTCCTGGCAATCTTGATTTCAGCTTGTGCTTCATCCAGCCTGGCATTTCTCATGATGTACTCTGCATAAAAGTTAAATATGCAGGGTGACAATATACAGCCTTGATGTACTCCTTGCCTGATTTGGAACCAGTCTGTTGTTCCATGTCCGGTTCTAACTGTTGCTTCTTGTCCTGCATACAGATTTCTCAGGAGACAGGTCAGGTGGTCTGGTATTCCCATCTCTTTCAGAATTTTCCACAGTTTGTTGTGATCCACACAGTCAAAGGCTTTGGTGTAGTCAATAAAGCAAAAGTAGATGTTTTTCTGGAGCTCTCTTGCTTTTTTGATGATCCAGCGGATATTGGCAATTTTATCTCTGGTTCCTTTGCCTTTTCTAAATCCAGCTTACTGCTTATCTTTTTTTGAATTTAAGAATCCATGCAGAGACATAGTCAAATTTAAGCAGAAATACTCCACAGTAACGATTAAGGGTTTTCAGGTGTCTTTGAGGAATATTATTTCACTATATTTTTAACTTAGAGCAATGGATTAATGTGGTTTTTCCAAATTGATACATGCCTGTCTCTTTGGGTAGACACACTGACCATTTGCCCTTGTGCCAAATATGAGTTTTTTTTAAAAGCTATGCTAGTGTCTCCTTTAGGGCTTTCCCCTAGAGACCATGAAATTATTCCTGTCAGAGGACTTAGGCTCTTTCTTAACATCAAAGGGTTCTGTGGTTTATTTCATTTCCTTAATCAGCTCATTAATTACTTCTAAATGGAAATTGCACAAATCATACAATAAGGAAGTTGGATGGGATCTTAAAGATCTTGTCATTGAGCCTGCACACATTTCAAATGACCAAAACAGTTCAAAGTAGGCTAAGTGACTTTTCCATGATCATAAAACAAGTCCACAACACGTTTCTTCTGGAAGAACATCTACCTTGCGTTTATACTGGCAACTTCTTGGAATATTGATTGAAATGAACAGTCTCAAACTCACAAAGAATAAGCCTGACTCTTCTCTCCCCTTTTCTCTCTTTCTGAGTCAGCAGGAATTGTTAGCATCCAGTATGTATATTGGGGCTTCCCTGGTGGCTCAGAGGTTAAAGCATCTGCCTGGAATGCGGGAGACCTGGGTTTGATCCCTGGGTTGGGAAGATCCCCTGGAGAAGGAAATGGCACCCCATTCCAGTACTCTTGCCTGGAGAATCCCATGGAGGGAGGAGCCTGGTAGGCTACAGTCCATGGGGTCGCAAAGAGTCAGACACGACTGAGCGACTTCACTTACTTAGTATGTATATTAAGATCCATCTCTTTTTCATTCCTGGGAGCTGCTTTTGGGTAAAGAAAGCCTTCCATATGCTTGATATTCAACTTCTTCAACTTCTGAAATGAGAATGAGTGATATATGTATAGCAAATAAAATAATGAAATTTTTGTGAGTTATCTGCAAAGTGCGACTCCCAGTGCTCCACAGTCCTCTCTGAAGTCAGGCTCTATGCCAGAGATAAACTCGTACAGTTCAGAACATATGAACTTTATGTTATACAGTTTTGAAATATGACAAACCAGGGGGTAGAATGGATTGGGAGATTTGGGTTGACATATATACGCTGTTGATGCGATGTGTAAAAAAGATAACTAATGAGAAACTTCTGTATATAGCACAGGGAACTCCACTCAGTGTTCTATGGTGACCTAAAAGGGAAGAAAATCCAAAAAGTGGGGGTATGTGTATACATTTGACTGATTCACTTTGCTGTACAGAAGAAACTGACACGACATTGTAAAACAACTATACTCCAATAATTTTTTTTAAAGTAATACTGGAGCAAAAAAAAATTATGAAAAACCAATCTCTTATGAACACACACAGAGATTGGGGGAAAAGACTCGAGATGATGGACTTGATAAGAATGATTGTTTCCCTCCCTCCCCTCAGGTTTGTCTCCATCTCTGCCGCTTTCTCATATATGCACCTGGCATTAGCATCTCTGCAGTCTCCCCTCTGCATTATATTCTACACAAGGTGGGGTCTTTCAGCCTAGAAAGACAGTTGGTCAGTCCTGTCTTTCCAGAAATCAGTACTTCCCTCTTCTGAGATTTTCTCCCTTGCCCCATCCCTGCACTTCAACTCCACAGCCCTCTTCATTGGCTTCCATTGCTTTGCATTTTAACTTCTTATTTGCTAGCTTACTTTCCTAGCTCCACTGCACTGTAAGCTCCTGGATGCTTTTGTCTTATAGATTGTCTGGCCAGTGTGCAGCACATTGCCTGACGCACAGATGCCAGATTTAGGGGCTTGGTATTGCTCTAGTCTTCTAGTTACCAAGGAACATAAATCCTGTGTAAGGTTTTCCCATACAATGGTATGGAAAGGCTGGGCCAGCCTGTCCCTCTAGACATCTGGTCAGTCCATTGGAAAATAAAAAGACACAGGCAAAAGACCATGAGCTTGCTTCTTTTTCCCTCTGGATATATTATTCCAGGTTTTTCCTCTAAATATATTTTATTCCACATTTACTCAGATTTTATGATAAAGTTGATGACCATTTTTGCCACTCAGGTTAGGGTCAAGGATAGTTTCATTAAACTTTTACAATTTTAGCTTCTTCGCCTTTTGTCAGAATTTCAGCAATCCCTATATATGATGGAAGCTTAGACTCAATGTTAACGTTCAAGAAATATTTTTAGATATTCATTCATGGTCTGTTCTCTTGTACTTGCTCAAAACTCCTTTGTTTTATGACAAATATTGCCTCAGGAAAGGCCTAATTTGGAAAGAAGTGTTTTAGATATTTTTGTTTGTGACAGCTTTTGAGTTTCAAAAGGTAACTTCTTAAATCCTCAGGTTCAAAATAATGACAAAAACAAAATAAAGCAGACCTTTTATCCCATCCTCAAGAGCAGATGATGATTCTCATGGTAGTGGGACCAAAGGAAAAAATTAAAGGAAAGCAGAGGGGCCTCAGATGCTTGAAGATGTGGGCTCACCCACGTTGGGGCTCCATGCTCTGGCATCCTCTCTCTCACTCCCTGAACCAGGTACCCTGGAGACAGACCTGAAAACCTGGATCATATTGGGGAAATGTAAGAGAGGGCTTCCAGGTTGCACTAGTGATAAAGAATGTACCTTCCAATGCAGGAGACATAAGAGACACCTGTTCAATCCCTGGTTTGGGGAGATCCCCTGGAGAAGGAAATGGCAACCTACTCCAGTATTCTTGCCTGAGAAATCGCACTGACAGAAGGAGCCTGGCAGGCTATAGTCCATGGGGTCGCAAAAGAGTTAGACTAAACAGGAGCAGTGGAATCTTACTGACTTAGTGGGATCTTAGTGACTAAACAGGAGCAGTGGAATCTATAAATTGCTTCCTATATGAAGTGCATGGAAGTATAAAACTGGAACCAGTTTTAGTGCTGTTCTGCCTGATGCCAGGTCATTAGACACGAGTATTTAGGCAGACATGTCCAAAACATTCTCCCAGCTGATCCTTATGCTGTAAATGCAGCCAAGAGAGGAAGAGAAGGAGCAGAGTGATGTCAGGAGTCGGGACAAAGAGGACTTAGTCCCAGGGCACGTGGACTGACCTCCAGCAACAGACAAGAAAGGAGGAAATCAGCATCTCAGAGAAGCCTATGTGGACAGTGCATGGTGACCATGGACCACATCCCCACTCTCCCTCGTCCCAGACATGGAACCCTAAATGTCCATAACGTCATATGGCTTCTAGGAAAGGGGGGGATCCTGGATTAACCACTTGACAGTAACAAAGAATAAAGAAGTTTTATGTTGTGCATTGGATTTTATAGAACTCCCATTCCTCCCTTCTACAGAAATCATTTTTTAAACCAATTGCTCTTTCTCGTCTACGTTACTATAAAAAATACTAGTGTGGAAATAATGTTTGTTTTCATTTTAAAAGTCTAAACTGTACTTGTTTTTCTTTGAAGTGGGAGGGAGATCAAGGTTGGAAAGACAAAGTATAGGATGTGACGTTTGTAGGTCTTGAGCTCCGCGTAGAGGTGAGAGGATTAGGGAATGAAAAGAAAAACCTTATAGGAGAATCTCTACATGAGACAGCTTCATAGAGCCTCATATTTTAGTTTCCATCTCATTCAAATTCTGATCTCTAAGGACCGGAAACATCTGTTATCTTTCTGTTCCTTATTGATGTTCTCTTAAGGGACACAGAGCAAATGCTGAAATTTTAGTAAAGTGCTCAGGATTGTTGCCTGTCAAAAAGTACCTTATAAACTGAGTTCATACTGGTAATGAGTGATCCTTACCCAAGTTCTTAAAACACAGCTAAGCTACAAAAAAAAAAAAAAATCTGCTCCAAATCTGTAAGCTCCATAGAGAAAGGAAAAAAAAAGCCACTGACTGGCTTTCTGAGTAGTTTATAGTTTACTCAAAGAGTAAAGGCTGAATCTGTACTTGCCAAGGAGTTCCTTGTAAAGATCCTGAGGAGTTCTTTTCTCCTTTTAATTGGAGGATAATTGCTTTACAATGTTGTGTTGGTTTCTCCCATACAGCAACATGAATCAGCTGTAAGTATACATATACACCCTCTCTCTTGAGCCTCCCTGAGGAGTTCATGATGCAACTTACTGATGGGAGAATTTTCTAACTCATATCTGTTTAGGTCTTCACGGGTCTTCTGGGACGTCTATGGGACTCCTTGGCCAAAACTCGATAACTGCCTATGTATGGCCCAGTTTCTTACTATTCATTGTGCAGATGGAAGAGAGTGGCGTGCAGAAGTAGACTTGTGTGCATGGGTGGGGCAAGAGATTAACCCTCCATACACAGGCAAATGCAGGCTTTGAACAAAAATCTTTTCTGAAAGGCCAGACACTGCATCCTCCAGGTTAAGCAACATTGAGGTATAATCTGGAGAAGCAGTCAGCATCAGGGCTACCAGAATATGGCAAATGAGGTCTGGTCAGTCAAAGAGAATACGATGGCAGGCAGTCAAAGAAGAGGGATGCCAAACAGGTCAAGCAGCCTTGTTTTTTCAGGGAAATTGGTCTGCAGATTGACTGGAGTTCATGAAGAGGACTCTTCTTAAGAGTAAAATGTAAAGTAAGATGCAGGCTCCTTAAGCACCTGGGGACTAGACATTAGATAGGAACTGAGACACCAAAAAAAAAAAAGCAAGAACTCAGGTTACAATAGGAGATCTCAAATCTTTGGGGCAGGGCTAGCAGTGAGTCACACGGTAGTAGAGAGAAGCATATGACCAGTGTTAGTGATCAGAGAAAACCAGATATTCTGTAGGGCTTTGTCTATTCTAGGGCTCCCCTGGTGGCTCAGTGGTAAAGAATCTGCCTGCCAATGCAAGAGATGCAAGTTCAACCCCTGGTTCAGGAAGATCCCCTGGAGAAGGAAACAGCAACCCCCTCCAGTATCCTTATCTGGGAAATCCAGTCCATGGGGTCACAAAGAGGCAGACAGGACTTAGCGACTCAACAACAACAACAACAATGCCTATTCTGGGCTTCTGATGTTTGTGATTGACTACCAGAAAGTTGTAGGGGATGGGGAAGTTAGTGCAGCTATTTCAATCCATTCCCTATAGAGGCTGTTCCTGGAGATTATGATGGCCCACCTTCCTTAGGTACAATGTCAAGGATTCTTCTAAATCCCCGTGGGAAGTCCTATTAAAGTGACATCAGCCTGACACTTTCTCTTCCAAGATTACTACATCTTGCTTTAAGATCTAAATAAGGATGTTTTCTTGTCTGAGTTCCTGGCCTGTCCTCCAATGCCCTGATGTTAATACTCCTTTCTCTTGTTTTCTCTCAGGAACTCTTGGAGTATAATATTTCCTTTAGCAGGTGTAAAAATCACCTGAAGAACCTAAAAAGCAGACTTCTGAGCCTTTGTCCAGAGTGTCTGATTCAGTTAGTCTAGCTCAAGGCCCTGAAACAGGTATTTTAACAAAAAGTCCAGGTGATAATGATGCAAGTGGTCCATGGGTCATACTTGAAAAGCACTGCTTTAAGTCATCTAAATACCTTAGGGATTTTGGCAATTTATTGGCTCTATTACAGCTCTCAGACTATCTCTTGCTCCCCATGTAGCAGCACAAACCATTCCTTATCACGCCATATGTCTTGGTTTTGGATTAAGAAAATGGTCCCCATAACATTATCCAGGGCCAAAACATTGAGAGTTTTAGGATACAATTCAAAATTCAAGATAGATTGTGTTTTGACTGTCTTTAATTTTGTTGTTATCTACAATTGAAGGGGCAATTAATTTTTATTGAAATGTAGATCTATTCTGGGATAGGAAGATGGTTTCAATTTATACCTGAAATATGAGATAGTATCTCTTTGCTCTCCTCTCTTTCTAGTTTATTAGAGAACCATTCCTTAACTCAAAGCATAAAGACAGATGGAGACTCTTGGTATAAATTAAAAAGGAGTATTTGGGATATTTTCAGTGTCTCTTTCAGAATTGGAAGCTGGGCAGCAAGCACTCATCACATATGGAAAGATTTACATTGCCTGAGTGGGCTCAAGTTTGATGTAGCATAAATGGTATTTTCAAGAGTTCCAGTTCCCCAGATTTTCCATGGCTACAGTATATGCTCTTCTCTCTGCTGAGAAATATGCTAGTCTAGGGAGTAATGAATAAGCATTCTTCCAGGCACTGTACTCATAGCCTTCTGTTTTGGGCCAAGTTTAGTGTGACTGTTTCACATATGATTTTGTTCTTCGTGAGTTGGATTGGAAAAAATGAAAAGTTGGTCTAAAAATAAATATATCAGGCATTTAACCACTAATCAGTAAACATTTGTTATAACTAGGGTCTGTAAGATCTATATAGCAGGCGCATGCCACGTATTGCCAGTCCAGGCTGGTCAAAACTCTCTTCTGTATTTACCTTTTCTAACCCAACAAAGAAGTTAGGAATCACAGAAAAGAAGGAACTCCATGAAATAGTGTACACAGCAAGTTGTCCCAAAATTTTAAAAAGTAGATAGAACTGGAAATAAATGTCCTCATTTGGGGACGTGTGCAGTCCTACATTTTTTTTTTATAGTAATCTTACCAGTTTCTCAGTGCTCTACATTCTGCTGCTGCTGGGAACTTCCCTCTTGGACCAGTGGTTAAGACTTCGCCTTCCAATGCAAGGAGTGCAGGGTTCGATCCCTAATCGGGGATTTAAAATCCCACATGCCTCAAGGCCAAAACACCAAAATATGAAACAGAAGCAATACTGTAACAAATTCAATGAAGTCTTTAAAAATGGTCCACATTTTTAAAAAAAAGCTTTAAAAAATAAATAAATTCTGCTTCTGTAGCATGTTCAGGTAGACTTTGAATACATATTTGAGGGTAAAGATAGATACTAATACTATAAAATATTGCCATCTTCCAAAAAATGGTTAGGATTTGAGAGATGACCTCAGAAAAGAAATTACATGTATGAAAATACAGAGTCACAAATTGTGTTCACCAAATGTTTTCAGCTCTCTGCTCTTGGGTCACATAAAAGAATTATATTTCCCATTTCTGAAGGGAGCCATCGGCCGTGTAACTTTCCTTAGCCAATGAAAGATGGACAGAAGTGATGCGTCTTACTTCTGGGTGGAAGTTTTAGCTGCCAGTATCCAGAATGCTGTGTGCTCTTCCTGCTGCTCTAGGAGCATAGGGGTGCTTATCAGGGTCTTTGAATGAGTATGATGAGCTGCAGCTCCTGCTGACCCACAATGGACAATAGTATAAATCAGACATAATTTTTCCTATAGAACTGGTTGTTAGTGCAGCATCATTCAGCCTATCCTGACTGCTGCTTGTGCTGCTAAGTCACTTCAGTCGTGTCTGACTCTGTGCGACTCCATAGACAGCAGCCCACCAGGCTTCCCCGTCCCTGGGATTCTCCAGGCAAGAACACTGGAGTGGGTTGCCATTTCCTTATCCAATGCATGAAAGTGAAAAGTGAAAGTGAAGTCGCTCAGTCGTATTCGACTCTTAGCGACCCCATGGATTGCACCTACCAGGCTCCTCCATCCATGGGATTTTCCAGGCAAGAGTACTGGAGTGGGGCGCCATTGCCTTCTCCAAGCCTATCCTGACTAGTAAAGCTATAAACATGGAGACAAAGACAACAACAACAAAAAATGCTGCAAATATTTTGATAGAAAATGAGGGTTTCACAAGTAAAGATGTAAAGATAGAGGTTGTCAATAATGTACAGGTGTACAGGTGCATTTATATCCCTTAAAGGAGTATAATGGAAAGAAAGAAGCGTGCTTATTTAATTTTGGAGTCAGAGCTGAATTTCAAAGAACTAAAAATAATATTTAAAATGTGTGTTCATTTATATATACATTAATGAGAAGTAATGTACAATAAAACTCTCAACAGTGATAACATTTGAAAATTAAAAACAAGTGAATGTGATAGAGATACTACTCTTTGTTCAACAATTTAAATTTTTCTTTGAGCTTGAAACAAATTTATATTTAAAATACAAATATGGAAAAATTTGCTGTCATTCCCCATTAAAAATCTAAAGTTTTAGCAATTTTTAAAACTGTATTTTAGATAAAACGTGGTGATCAGCATTAAGAGAATTAAGAATATGTTGGTGCTGAAAAAGAACCCCAAATCAAGGAATTGGAAGGAAATGGAGTATTATATTTTACCTATATAAAAGCCAAAGTGCACATGGTCTACTCAATAGCATAGACTGCTTTGAAGAAACTTGCCCATTAACTGTAAATGTAATTTTTAATTCCAGTAAACTTTAAGTATGTTAGAGTATGTTCTACTTGTTGACTCATTGCATTATCTCTCAAAAATTCTCCAATTTTTTGCAGTTGTCCCCAAAGTTAATCTGAACACTCACAATTTTTTTTTTTTTTACCCTGAAACTAGTCCATTCCGTCATTTTTTTTTTTTTTTAATCTTTTTAAAATCCCCTCTTCCTGCTTCGGACTTCCCTGGTAGTTCAATCAGAAAGAATCCACATGCAATGTGGGAGACCTGGGTTTGATCCCTGGGTTGGGAGGATCCCCTGGAGAAGGAAATGGCAACCTATATCAGTATTCTTGCCTGGAAAATGGGCTACTGTCTGTGGGGGTCACAATCAGCTTGACATGACTGAGCAACTCAGCACACACAGCACAATGTGACAATTTATGGATAATGTTCCAAAATGCTAATCGCTCAAAAAACATTGCCAGTATGTCTTTCTTCCCAACATATCCCTGTTTGACTTTATTTTCTTAGGAAATATCTGATCTCAAAGAGTTTCTATGTTTCCTCTTTCAGAAGTGCAGAATCATCAAGTTGATTTATGACAGTACAGTTTGAAGCTCTGTCAGACCTCATTGTCATGCACCATTGAAGTACATGAACAAATTGCCCCCATCAACTAATATTTGGATTTAACTCACTGTCATTGTTTAATTAGGCTCAAAACTGTCAGTGTAGGCAGAGAACTCACTGTTTTTCTGTACTTAGGAAATTCTAGTTGAAATGGAAGAATATTTTTCCTGGCCCCATAAATTAGAGACAGTAAGATAAATAGAGAGTTGACAGATATAAAAGAAGCAAAGTTAGCTCCCAGTTACATAACACTAATAAATTTTTAAAGAATGAGATTTTGTCCTAGCTGGAGGTCATTAAGTGTTGCAGCATACAACTTCACTACCCTCTACGTCTCTGAACATTATGTAGTACAGAATATGAGAGCTGTAACTTTGTCTAGATAATAAGTTTGATGTACTTTGTTGAGTATGAAACATCTCTAAAATGTATACTTCAAGAAACTGCCAGCAGTTCTCATTTATAATAAATTGTAAAGTTTAAGTTTAAATAAATCTTAAGTTCTCATTTACAATAAATTTCTGTGGTGAAGAGTCCTTAAGGAAACCGAGTTAAGCAAGTTGTATGTCTCCTTAAGTGGGTCACGACTTAGAGATATCTGCTTTGATTTGGGGACATGGTTTTTTAAAATACAGGAACTGGGTGGATACATAGCTTGCAAACGATAGCCCAGATAAATGAAGATGAGGTGAGTAGAAATTTTAAGCCTATTTCCCACAGAAAAATCCAAAGATAGGCTAGTCCTTCCTCTTTTAGTTCTGTTTATGGTACCTGGTAAACTCTTTTCCATCACATTCTGTTTTTAAACAAGTCTTCAAAGCTTTAAAATTATGACCCTCAGTTTGTATATACTCTTTTTTTTATCTTAGATAAAATATGTGATGGGAATGAGATTAGGCTATTTCCTATCCCGATAAAGTAGAATGCTCTTGTGGTATTCTTTGAAAAGAAGAGATTAATAGTCCCTAAGAAAATCCTCTTCATTATTAATCCATTGTCCACAGCACAGTGGGTGTTGCCCAACACACACACACAGAAGCAGTACCTTTTTTTTTTTTTGCAAACTTATGACTCATTGTCAGCATGTATCCTACAAGAAAAAGAAAGCAAAGTGATGGGGGTATAAATAAGATTTTTGAAGGAAATTTATTGAGGTTTCACCTGAGCAGAAAATGTTTTGGTTTTTTTAGCATTATGAGGTAATGATTAGGAAGAGTTAGTGTATAACTCTCGCCACTTTCTTTAGGAAACTATATTCCTTATGTTGAGGGGGAAAGGCATGCTTAATAGTTTAATGAGACAATCTAAATGAATATCATAGAGAGGGGATAAAGTCATATATTCTTGAATTTTGAGGAAAAATACACTTTTACCTTAATGGGATGTCAATTTTCTATGACCATTTCTATTGCTTTTAGGTCGTTTGAGTCTACTGAAGTGTGAGACTTTCATAATGCAATTTACATCTGTCAAGAGGGTATCTGAATTCCATTGACATAATGAAGTGGTGGAATGAAAAAGAGATACCATATGCCACTGAAGATTATTCTGCAGACATTTTCAGTAGCCTTTTTGTAACATTAGTTATGAAGTCAGTGGGATAATTAATAAAATACAAGTGGAGAAAAAATAATACCTAAATATAACCATAGTATATGATGCTTTTAAAATATGCTATCTTCAAAGTATTATTGCAGATTCTTTTACTTAAACATTATCTTAAGCATCTCAGGAAATTTCAGTTATGTGATCTTTCAAATGAGTAATATTGAGCCTGTAACCATGTTCATCCCTCTGTTTCATTTCACCAGTGGCTTCATCTGATATGTTCTGCAACTGATAAAATCTACCCTCATGCACCTACTGGGTTTTTCTCCTCAAAGGACAACCTGAGAGGTATTAGGAATGAAAGGGAGAAACATTACTTAATTAGCTCAAGGGCATTTTCATGAGTAGTTGTCATCCAGAGTCAGGGAAGCTCTATCAAGTATAGAGAAAAATGTCACCCTTCACTATCATATTTCCTTCATTCCACATTACACTTTTTCACATTTTAATATTTTAAAATTGGCATTTGTCTGAGAATTGACACATACTTTGATATAGAAATTCACACCAAGTTCACACAAAGGAGTCAACCTTACCCAGATGTTTGAAAATATATGTATATGGTAATAACCTCATGACTTGTTCTTCCTCATTCTCTGTCTTGGCTCTATTTTCTATTCTCTTCCTCTTTCTCCCACTGAAAGGCAGTATGGTTTATTAGAGAGACCTTGGGCTGTGGATTCCAACAAATTAGGGTTTGAACTAGAGTCTGCTAGAGTGGACTATTTTGGCTTTCAGTTTTGTTTTGTTTTGTTTCTCCACAGGAGAATAATGATGCCATTTTCACAAGACTATTGTGAAGTCTAATGAAACAGCTCATGTAAAGTTTGTAGTAAAAAAAATGTATGTGTAGTAAATAATAATTGGGTCCCTCTTCCAGTGTTTGGGGTGCCCACCAGGCTCCAATTCTGCTGGAACTCCTTATTTTATTTTCCCATCTTCCCTCATATAACCTTAATTTTGTTACTGTTAGAGTATGTGGGCTTCAAAGGAAAAACAGACAATACACTATCAGAAACAAAAAGATTATTCTTCTATGTGTAGTGCTATGAGACCAAGTTAATATATTCTCAACTCAATGAAAAAGAAAACTACTTTGAATTCATTTGTTTCTAAGTAATAAAAGCCAAGTTTTAGTATCCAAAACTTCACTTTAAATATCAATTTAGCCTTTTCTTGAAAACATCAAAAAGAATTTGTAAGCTAGGAATGCATGACTTCTTTCTAAATATCAATACATTTCAAACATATTAATGTTGGAACTCAATCAAGTCACTTCTTAAAAATAGCACACTAGTCAAGAAAACATGAAATCTCTGTAATATTTCAACCCCTGCTGCTGCTGCTGCTAAGTCGCTTCACTCGTGTCCAACCCTGTGCGACCCTATAGACGGCAGCCCACCAGTCTCCCTCGTCCCTGGGATTCTCCAGGCAAGAACACTGGAGTGGGTTGCCATTTCCTTCTCCAATGCAGGAAAGTGAAAAGTGAAAGTGAAGTCGCTCAGTCACGTCCGACTCTGTGCGACCCCATGGACTGCAGCCCACCAGGCTCCTCTGTCCATGGGATTTCCCAGGCAAGAGTACTGGAGTGGAGTGAAAAGCAGAGACATTACTTTGCCAACAAATGTCCCTCTAGTCAAGGCTACGGTTTTCCAGTGGTCATGTATGGATGTGAGAGTTGGACTGTGAATAAAGCTGAGCGACGAAGAATTGATGCTTTTAAACTGTGGTGTTGGAGAAGACTCCTGAGAGTCCCTTGGACTGCAAGGAGATCCAACCAGACCATTGTGAAGGAGATCAGCCCTGGGTGTTCTTTGGAGGGAATGATGCTAGAGCTGAAACTCCAGTACTTTGACCACCTCATGCGAAGAGTTGACTCATTGGAAAAGACTCTGATGCTGGGAGGGATTGGGGGCAGGAGGAGAAGGGGACGACAGAGGATGAGATGGCTGTATGGCATCACTGACTCGATGGACGTGAGTTTGAGTGAACTCCGGGAGTTGGTGACGGACAGGGAGGCCTGGCGTGCTGCGATTCATGGGGTTGCAAAGAGTCGGACACGACTGAGTGACTGAACTGAGCTGAACTGAACCCTAAACTTTAGTGACAAGACCTCTAATCCAAATAATTTAGAATCTCTTGGACCTTTATACAGCTTTGAAAGAGATGACAGGCTGAGAAAGGGTAGTCAAGTGTCATTAATTCTTGGTCATATAAAGGTCTTTATCTCTTTTAAAGCAATCAAAGGAACACAGTTTGGGCTGAGACCCTTAAAATCTGGCCATTCCTCCTACCCACATATTATTGACAGTAGACACTGGAGGCTTGTTAACCAAAGTTTGACATTCTACTCGTTTGTGTTTTAGGCAATTTTTCTTTAAGTTTTGAAATATTTATTGATCTGACTCTAGTGGCAGATCCTATCTAGAATATTGCTGTTTGTTGTATCTTAGTTCATTGGAAATTTGTAGATAGGCAACAATCATTAAATATTCTTATCCAAATCATTGCAGCATTTCCTACTTTTTGGCAGTCAGAATCTGAAACAGGCTATTTATTTGTGTGCTATTTTCTTACTCAGAAAGTATCTTTTAGGAACCATGCAGGTTTTGTTATTTTAGCATTTACTGTAATTTGACTACACAATTTATATCTATTCCAAAAAAGAAGAGATGTTTTCAATGAATGAGGCATGGTGGAAAAAACTTGTCAAGAATCAACTTCTGTATACACATAAAATAATTTAAAAGCACAAAACTAAAAGTAAAAATAATTTATAATACTTCTTCACTTAAGGCCACTCAGCTTACTGTATCTATTTCATTCAGTTTTCATTCAGATGAACACTTGTTCATCTTGGATAGTCGTTGGATGTGCGTAAGTGCATTAACTACTTAATGCTTACTTAGTTACATTAATTCACCACCAGAGAGTGTTTAGTGTCAATTCCTTGAGAAATGGTTTCCCTTCTGCATGCAACGAGGCATATAACATAAATCTGGTCCCTTATACTAATGTCCAGAACCAAAGATGTGAAGTTTACTCATAAGTTTAAAAAAAAAAAATTTAAAGCATATTCCAAAGTATCACTATAATACCATTCCTGTGTAGATCAGAAGTTTTCTAGAATTGGAATCTGTGTTAATTAAGTCTGACTATTCTAGTCTGCTTTTTACAAATATGTGTATGGAACTTTCTAAGACAATTTTGTCTGTAGTATTCTTTTTATTAATTTCATGGACCTTATTTGTATTAGAACTTTCCAGTTTCAGTTGTAACTATAGCCAACATCCACAAAAAATGGAATTTATGAGATCACAAAATTGAGAAATCCAAGGGTAGCTCAGCCTTCAGGCATGGTATGTCAATTTGAATCCAATCAGGAAAGAGAAACCACATAGTAATTTGAACAGGGGAAGTTTAGTATAAAGAATTATTAACTGTAATAGAGTATTAGTGTATAA
Organism: Bos grunniens; assembly: GCF_055505025.1. NCBI lineage: Eukaryota > Metazoa > Chordata > Mammalia > Artiodactyla > Bovidae > Bos > Bos grunniens. The sequence continues at coordinate 17,029,453 of NC_141170.1, read as the reverse complement.
GTAATTGACTAGTACATTGAAGAGGGCATGGCAACTCACTCCAGTATTCTTGCCTGGAGAACCCCCATGGACAGAGGAGCCTGGCGGGTTACAGTCCATACGGTTCCAAAGAGTTGGACATGACTGAAGTGACTTAGCACGCACACACATAAGAAGTAGAAGAATGTCTAGAGAAGTTGCTCAGACGTGTCCGACGGTAGCCTACCAGGCTCCTCCATCCATGGAATTTTCCAGGCAAGAGTACTGGAGTGGGTTGCCATTTCCTTCTCCAGGAAGATCTTCCCTACCCAGGGATCAAACCCAGGTCTCCCACATTGCAGGCAGACACTTTACCATCCGAGCCACCAGGGAAGCCTTCTTTTCTATAGTTTTTTTTTTTTTTTTTTTTCCTATTCTATCATATGTCGGCAACCTCTTTACATCTAGAAGAATGGCTAGTAAGAAGTAAAAGAATTCCAAAGAATATACATATTTCAGATATAAAGAGCAGCTATGAGTCCTAGAGGTGTGATTGATTGCCCAATGAAATTCCCACCCCTCCCACCCTGCTGAAATCCAGAAACCTTTGGACAGGGTATGGCCTTAGCTCACTAAATGGCCAAGTATCACTGTGGTACAGCACTGGCAGAACTTTCTCAAAATTTTTCCTTTGGAACATGGCTGAAATGTGCTGTCCAGGGTGTCAGAAAACTCACAGAGAGTTGTCTCACTGGAGATGCTTGTTACCAAAGGGCCTGAGGAGGTATGGGGGAAACTGCTGGCCACTGACTATTAGGGCCGGGATGCACTGTAGATGCTTGATGCAAAAGAAGCTGCCAGAGCTGCAGTTGCTGGGCACCAAGAAAGCCTCTATACACTGGAAGGGCTGGAAGCTGGAGAACCTGTAGAGCCAACAGACAGGAACCAGGAAGCAACACCTACTTTCTTCTGCAATGTCTCTCATATGCCCTCTACTGGCCAAGTTTTAACACGGTGCCAACTGGCAAAGGAAATATTTTTAGATCGAACCTAACCACCTTCACAGGGCTTCCCAGGAGACACAAGGGGTAAAGAATCTACCTGACAATTCAGGAGCCGCAGGAGATGCGAGTTTGATCCCTGGGGTCGGGAAGGGTCCAGGTTTGATCCCTGAGTTGAGAAGATCCCCTGGAGGAAATGACAACCCACTCCAGTATCCTTTCCTGGGCTCTCACAAAGATGGACTGAGCACACATGCGTGTACCATTTTCACAGAGCAGGGAAAAAGGATGGATTCAGAGTAAATGTAGTGAGATCGCAAGTGAAATCTCAAATGATGTCAGCATCTCAAAAATGTTGCTTATTTTCTGATTCTCTATATTTCTTTCCTTTGGGTGGCTTCTTCCTAGGCTGACTGCATCCATATTGTGGCAGGATGAATTCAAGAACTTAGCAGCCAAAGAGCTTTTCCGCTCGGCAGTTGTAATGAAAATCCTGTTATGGAGTACTGGCGTACTGTTAATTCAGATTTGTCTGACTTTAGCCATCTTCAAATCGGTGTGTCTGGTATGTGTGTGTGTGTGTGTGTGTGTGTGTATGCATGTGCACATGCATGTGTTCCCTCGTCTGGCGTTATGTTTTCCTTTTCCTTTTTTTGATCGTGTAGACTCCTCATTTCAGTGTGTGAACTGTCTCTAGGTACAGAGCGCAGGCGCTAGAGTGAGAAGACTCAGTAGTTGTGACCCATGGTCTTAGCTGCCCCAAGGCATGCGGAATCTTAGTTCCCCAACCAGGAATCAAACCCATGTCCCCTGCATTGAAAAGTGTATTTTTAACCACTGGACCACCAGGGAAGTCCCATGGCATTATGTTTCTGCTTCCCTTACCCTTACCCTCACTGGATTGACATCACCAGACTACGAGGAGGTTGCACTGGATGGGCCAAAACACTTCTGGATGAATAGGAGCACGGGCTAAGGAGGGAAACGTCAGAATTTCGTGCATGCCTTAAAGACGTTCCTTATGCCCCTTTGAGCTTATTCACTGTCTTACATCAGTTTTTACAAGATTTTAGATCTTGAATACAATTTAGACCATCTAGCTTAATCAAATCCATTGAGTTTATACTCAAAGGAAAAACTACAAAGGAAAAATGCTAGTGTCTGAATTAAGTTTTGAACTCGGGATTTTTGTTAAAACAGAATGAAAAAATGTATAAAATATAACTTTTTTTCAAAGATGAGAGGATGGATATACTTATCAAAACATTTTTCTCCACAATAGCAGCGTATATGCACCATCTAATATAATTCAGTAAAAAGGGAAACAGACTATTAATATAAACAAAAATGTGGGTGGATTTTAAAGGCACTGTGCTGGGAAAAAAAAAAAAAACATCTCAAAAGACTGTCTACAGTGTGATTCAATTTTCTAAATCATTCTTGAAATGTATGACAAAATTATACTGATGGAGAACTAAGCTGCGATTGCAGGAGTTGAAATTTGGGAGGTTGTGACTTTAAGTGTACCATGAGAGTTTCTTTGGGGTGATGGGAGAGCTCTGCATCCTGATTACCATGATAGTTCTACAAATCAATACATGTGATGCATTTCATAGAACTAACTATACTATGGGCTTCCTTGGTGGCTCAATGGTAAAGAAGCCACTTTGCCAACGCAGGAGATGCAGGAGATTTGAGTTCGATCCTGGGGTCAGGAAGATCCCCTGGAGAAGGAAATGGCAGCTTACTCCAGTATTCTTGCCTGGAGAATCCTATGGACAGAGGAGTCTGGTGGGCTACAGTCCATGAGGTCACAAAGAGTTGGACATGACTGAGCGACTAAAGGACAACAAACTATACTATAACCCCCAACCCCCATTGACTGTATGTACAAACTAGCAAAGCACCAATAAGATCTGGTTTTTTATTAATGGTATTGTACAAATGTTACTTTTCTGGTTTTGATCACCATTCTATGATTTTCAAATATGTTTATCTTTAGAGGAATCTGGGTAGAGGGTACATAGGAAATCTGTGTGATTTTTTTTTTTTTTGGCAACTTTATATACAAGAGTAAAATTATTTAAAATTATGATTAAAAGTAATATTGGTAGTAAAGTGAGGCTGGATTTCTGATAATGAACCAGGGAATCAAAAAATCAGTTCCCTTTCAATTTTTGATTTCTTCATGGTAAGCAAAATTAAGTATTAACATTAATATACATTAAGTATATATATCCTGTCGGGATATATGTAAGAAATAAAAAGAAAATAGGTACTCATGCTATTTATTCCCAAAATCAGATATTTTAATAATATCAGGAAAAAGCAAAAAAAAAAAAAAAAACAATATCAAAACATATAAATGAGGAAAAAGAAAAGTTAGAATGAGCACTAAGGTACCAGATCAGGTCTGTGCTAGTGACTGATGGCTGAGTTCCTCCCAGCTCTTGGCTCTTGTAGCGGCGTTGATTTGCTCAGGAAGAGCCTAGCAGCAGATGGATCCCAGGCTGAAGTAGGCTCCAAATGTTAAAATAACAACATCCCAAACCACCGTAGTACAAAGGTAGGAATCAGAAGAAGGAGAAGGAAAAGAGGAGGAGAAAGAGGAAGAGGAGAAAAAAAAATATATATATATATATATATATAAATGCTCAAGCATAAGCTGTTCTTGCTTTTAGAATTAGCTATTAGAATATAAATTTATTTTATGAAGCGATATCAAAAGGCTAGAACTTATTGACGCAGAGCAACTGAACCAGGCTATATGGAAAAAATGCTTATAATCTTATAGTCTTCTTATTTTCCTTCAATGTTAGAAATCAGGAAGAATTTTAAAGTTTGCCTTATATTATGCAAGAAAGCTATAGCACAGGTAGATTATAACCTAGATATTCACAAGGGGAATATATCCAGTTGACTTAATATTTCCAGTTGAAATTTTTCAGTAAGAGAAAAAGGGAGTTTACATTAAGAAATTATTTAAACGCAGTATCTTTTTTCCTTTGTTAAATTTATAAATGACTCATAATTTCTGAAGGACATACAGCTTTAAGATGAATACAGCAAAGAACAGATGGTGTATGGATGGTTATGTCTCAGTCATTCATGGTCAGTCATTTTCAACTATGTACAGTTTTATAGGTTTCCACGTTTTTCTTTATTTTTTGTTCTTCAAGGATAGCAATTTTAAAATGCATACAAGTAACAATTAATTGGGCAGTAAATTTCTAAACTTGTATTTTACTGTCTCCTCAATGGCATCCCACTGCAGTACTCTTGCCTGGAAAATCCATGGATGGAGGAGCCTGGTGGGCTGCAGTCCATGGGGTCACTGGGAGTCAGACATGACTGAAGCGACTTAGCAGCAGCAGCAGCAGCATATATTCCTATTATAATGACTTCCTGATTAATGAGAGTCTGTGTCCAGGAAATAGTTTTATTTTGGTCATTTATATTTTGAGTTTGGTCTAATTTTACTTTAAGTAAAAAGCCTGGGAAAAGTTACCGAGTCTAGCTTTAATTAACCAAGCATTATACCAAATTTTCTATGTAGTTAATTTTAAAATTTGACTTCTCTCTCTCGTGAAAGATGAGTTTTTATGCTATAGGAATTTTGTTTCCAGGTAAAAATTGAAATATATTCACAGTTTCTTCCTTCATATGAAGCATATGAAATGATGGTGTCTCGTGATATATTCTAAATAAAATAGGAGTAACCAGAGTATCTTTGGGACTGTTACATTTCTCTATACTGTATAAATCCTTTGAATATTGTTTTAAGTGTTACCTGTGGAATAAACCTTGTGCTTGCATAGGCAGAAACTAGAAATGAGCCAGCTATCTCAAGGAGGCATTCCTTACCATAGCAATACATTAGTCGGATTCTGTGAGCTCATTATTAGTGTATTCATGTATCATAGATTATTGACATTATCCAAGCTCAAGATAATGATAGAGAAGACCAGAACCCCAGCCCCGATTTTGCTTGAGCTGGATCCCTCTCATCAGTAAAATCATCGTCTATGCTCCATGCAGTTAAGATATATAAGATATCTAGATGACAATGAAAGGCGACTAGGTGAGCCTGGAATCTGAAGCATGGACATTCTATGTAACAAGTCTAATAATCAGACTGAGCCATTCACAATAGGGATAAACTTGGTGGTACATTGAAATAACTGAAATCCATTAACTAGGACCCTTTTGTAGACAATGTTTGGATGAGAACTGATAGTATTGGCTTCGTGTCTTCCAAGGATTTCCACCAGTAGCTAGCTATACATACCTAAACAAATAACTTAACTTCTTAGGACCTCCTAATACTTTTTATTAAAGGTTGTTGTAAAGACCAGTTAAGATAGCATTTATATGTATTGAATGTTGTTGTTTAGTTGGTAATTCATGCCCAACTCTTTTGTGATCCCATGGACTGCAGCCAGCCAGGCTTCTCTGTCCATGGGATTTCCCAGGCAAGGATACTAGAGTGGATTACCATCTCCTTCTCCAGGAGATCTTCCTGACCCAGGGATTGAACCTGAGTCTCCTGCATTGGTAGGTGGATTCTTTACTACTGAACCACCAGGGAAGCCTATGTTTTGAAAGAGGAGAGTGAAAAAATTGGCTTAAAGCTCAACATTCAGAAAACTAAGATCATGGCATCTGATGCCATCACTTCATGGGAAATAGATGGGGAAACAGTGGAAACAGTGTCAGACTTTATTTTTTTGGGCTCCAAAATCACTACAGATGGTGACTGCAGCCATGTAATTAAAAGACGCTTACTCCTTGTAAGGAAAGTTATGACCAACCTAGATAGCATATTCAAAAGCAGAGACATTACTTTGCCAAAAAGGTCCATCTAGTCAAGGCTATGGTTTTTCCTGTGGTCATGTATGGATATGAGAGTTGGACTGTGAAGAAAGCTGAGCACCGAAGAATTGATGCTTTTGAACTGTGGTGTTGGAGAAGCCTCTTGAGAGTCCCTTGGACTGCAAGGAGAGCCAACCAGTCCATTCTGAAGGAGATCAGTCCTGGGTGTTCATTGGAAGTACTGATGCTGAAGCTGAAACTCCAATACTTTGGCCACCTCATGCAAAGAGTTGACTCATTGGAAAAGACTCTGATGCTGGGAGGGATTGGGGGCAGGAGGAGAAGGGGACGACAAAGGATGAGATGGCTGGATAGCATCACCGACTTGATGGATGTAAGTTTGAATGAACTCCGAGAGTTAGTGATGGACAGGGAGGCCTGGCGTGCTTCGATTCATGGGGTCACAAAGAGTCGGACACGACTGAGCGACTGAACTGAACTGAACTGAAAGGTTTTCAAATAAAATAATTTCCTCTTAGTCCACTGCCTATATGTTTTAAAGCTAGAAAGAGTTTTGAGCTAGGATTGGCTTTTCATGTGCTCAACTCCAAGCAACAGAAAACTTAAAAGAGTTCAACTTAAGACTTGAATGTGGAAATGTCCAGAGAAATAGTCAAACATTATGATTATTGACTTATCAATGGTAAATAAAGAATAATAATACTTAATTTTAAATAGAAAAAAATCAAGACAATTAGATTTAAAGTAGCTAATGTTCAGTTTGAAAAATATTTTTTATGGAAAGTCAAGATAGTTTTAATAGGCAACACATTGAAATGAAAAGAGCAGGGATCTGAATTGGATTAACTTGCTTTGGAATTCCCAGATCTTTAGCAAAGTTCGTGGAAGTTATTTTAGCACTTATTCATTTCTGTTTCTGCATTTGCAGAACAATAATTAGGAAAAATACTAGGTTAAGATAAAAACAAGTTATATGTGAAGATGAATGAATTGTCTGATGCACAGTGGGAACGTGTCGTGTTTAGCCCTGTACTTTGTAAACTTCAGAATACTAAGATGAAACGTCTAGGTCTGGCTCTGTGCTTGAGTGAAGCTTCTATGGGAGTCCATGGTTACCAGTGGTCACCTTCTCCACTGGCTGAGCTTCCCATGAGCAGAGTTTTCTAAATACTAGAAAATGCTAGAACTATGGGCAAGTGTGCTTAATGACTAATAACATTTTCCTAACTAAAATAGAGCTTATCTGTTGTCTACGACAGATGGATGATGGATCCCTTTCAAGGTCTCCTCCCCATTGTTGGGGTGAAGGGGAGGAAAGGTGGGAAATCTTCACTAGATCAGAGAACTAGGCTAATACTTTCACACCTGCACGTTGGAACAATTTGTGTATCTTTTGTTATGATGCTCATTTTGCCTTTTTCCCTTTACATTTTTAATCTTTGTGTTCGCATATATTTCCTTTTGTTTCATGGACTTGAAGTTTAATTTGTCCCCAAAAGTTTTTAGAAGTTAAGAGATTTTTATGTTTCTAAAATGTACAGCCACAATATCCCTCTGCCATTTCCCAGGCTGGTTATTTGAAAGGCAGTTCTCACCTCTTTTCTGGGAGTTTCTCCGTGCCCTCTACTGTGGGGCCATGTAAAGTGACTTTGAAAACAGTGTGCCATGACTCTTTGCATAATTTTATTGAAGAGGCTTCTACTACTTTCACACATTTTTATTTATTATAAATGTAAATGCTCTATTCCCAATCACAGGAAGAAATATCTTACAGAAAACCCAAACAAACTTTTTGGCCAACCCAATATTTTTATAAATAAGTAAATTATTTAAATAGGATATTATGGAATGGGACTATATGTACTGTTAGAGTTAAGAAATTTTTTTAAAGTTTTGTGAAGTTTATTATGATGTGCTATATAATTTAAAAAAAAAAGAAAAGCTTGATATGGAAGCCACTCGAGTCCTGGTTTTTGTTCAGCCCCAATAACTTTGACAAATGATTCCATGTTTCTTCAAGGCAGCTCTTTCTCATCTTTACAATAGGTCTTATATAACATTTTTCCTGTATACCCATCAATAATTTTACTAACTATATACTGAAATATATCATATGCAAAATTTAGATATAAAATTCTATATAAAGCAAAAATTTAATGAATCACAAAAAAACACATTATATTTTAACATAAAGGAGATAACTTGTTTTTTTCTTTAAAAGAACTAGGTAATACTACCAAACAGTATATAAGTGATTTTGGTTTATTTAAAACACACACACTTACACACACATGCCTGTGCACTTGGATTAGGCAGCTCAGAAATGCAAATCAAATTACTAGGCCAGATAAAGATTTTTTCATCATTATATATTACATCATAAGTGATACATTTCTGAGAGACCAGAATTAATTAATTTTTAAAAAGATGTGGCATCTGTACAGGGCTTTATATATTTTAACTGTTTTATTTTATCTTATTGTAATGACTCTGTGTTTTCTAACCCTTTCTTGTGTTTTCCTATTGGAAGCATTCACTATATTCAGTGCTCTGAAAATTGCCAAAGGACAAACAATATTCCAAACTCCCCTTCTGCAATTTTGAGTTCAAAGATCCACAGAGCTTTAGAGGAGAGACAAGTTACCTGCCGTAGCTTTGGTTGATTTTTGTGTTAATCACTGGCTTCTCCTTATTCCCTTTTCCTTTAATCTCTGGTTATAATAGGGTGCCATTATAGTTGCAGACATAGGCTGACAAAACAGGAACAAAGATATGAGATAAAAGTTTATTTGAGCTGCAAGTTTATAGCAAGTGTGCATGCAAGTTGATTAGGGAGACTGCAGTGAAACTTGTAGGCAGAGTCTCATAAAAATATATCATCTTGATACTTCTGCATTTGAAACTGTCTGCCGAAATGCCTTCGTTACTGATCATTCCTTGCAAAGTGAATGACTTTGACCAAGGATCTGGCTGTTATTTCCCTTTCCACCATTACCCCTTCCCCTTGCTCCGTTTTCAAAGGTGAAAGTCTGGGTGTGGGTGAAATGGAATGGTCCTTCAGAGCAGTCAGGATGATTATCCAGCCACTTTGACAAATTTGCCGACATCTGTTTCAGAGTCATTTTTGCTGCACAAATCTGCCATTAACAAACAGTAAGGACTTTAATTAACTGAGCATACCAAGAAGTGAAGCTCTGATAAAACGGCACCATCTGGAAGACAGAGATGTGAAATTCTCTCCTCTGCTGTGTTGATTAGGGATTATATTAAAATTTGTCTTGCTCACAGATGATTCCCCTGCTGTGTAGGGTTAATAGCGAAGGCTTTATGATTTGAGATACTTTGCTCAGGTGTGCCACTGCATTAAAATGTAAATTTCCTGAGTTTGAGATTTTTCCTTTGGCCTTTTGTTAATGCCCCATTAGTGCTCATTAACTTTGCATGCTCCACGTAGAGTCGCGCTGATCAGCTTTGAGCTTCAAGAAGAGGTCAGCCACAACCGAGCAGTGGCAAACCCTTGACAGCTGTCCTCAACAAACCTATCTGGAAATTTAGTCAGGATAATCTCCCTAGAAAAATTCACTTGTGCAGATAATCACAGACTCTTGGATCCAATTTCAGGCAAGGCATCATAGACTCTTTGAAGTCCATGTGTACTTGCCCAGTCACTTCAGTCATGTCTGACTCTTTGTGACCCTATGAACCATAGCCCACCAGGCTCCTCTGTCCATGGGACTCTCCAGGCAAGAATACTGGAGTGGGTTGCCATGCCCTCCTCCAGGGGATCTTCTTGACCCAGGAATTGAACCCCTGTCTCCTGAGGCTCCTGCATCACAGGCAGATTCTTTACTCACTGAGCCACCTGGGAAATTCATGCTAAATCCACAAATCCCAGATTAAAGATGTGTTCATCAGACACACTGTTACCCTCTTTTGTACATGTAACATTTCCTCTGTTTCATACCAGCAGCCTACCCCCATTCAACTGCTTTATTTGACTAGATTTTTAAGAACCTGTTTGACTTGGTTCTTCAGCTTCCCTGGTGGCTCAGTTGGTAAAGAACCTGCCTGCAATGCAGGAGACCCGGGTTTGATCCCTGGGTTGGGAAGACCCCGTGGAAAAGGGAATGGCAACCCATTCCAGTATTCTTGCCTGGAAAATTCCATGGGCAGATGAATCTGGCGGGCTACAATTCATGGGATTTCAAAGAGTCAGACATGACTGAGTGATTTAACACACTAACACTTTAACACTTAGCAAACAGGAACTCTGGATTTAGAAACTAAACTTGTTCCAATATGATTCAGTTTAATGGCTCCCAATTAAGTAAGTTTCCCTACAGACTGGAAAGTGTGATAGATTAAACCAGTTGCACTTTATCAGTCTTGGTTACCTCGGATCTAAGGTGAGGAGTCCAGGAGAAGCCTGAAGTAGATTCAGGGATAAGTTGCATCTAGGGGACTCTGTCACATACTTCTTAGCAAGGAAGCAATGCTTTCTGCCAATAAAGCTAAAGTTCATTGCAGCTTACAGTGTGTGGCAGGGTCATTATTGAAAACATTTTGCATTTGGCAGTAGTGTTAGAAAACCATGAAATGCATGGTCTAAAATTATGCATTCTATTTCTCATTTCATTCGAGAGAAGGCTTTAGGAAACAATCCTAACATGCCTGAGACAGATGACATTATCTATTGTGTAACAGTTGTTCCCTATGGATGTAACTTGTGTTTTTTTCTGGGGGATGGATTAGGAATTCAAGAGAAGGTTGCTACATAACCCCTTGCTATCTCTTAAGACAGACGCAAAAATGGGAATTAAGAAATAAAGATTTTTCACCAGTTCTCTCTTTAAATGATAATTATGTTCATAAATTTACTTTGATAATCTCTAGTTGAGTCTTTATTAGTGGCTCAGGTGGTAAAGAATCTGCCTGCAATGCAGGAGATCCAGGGTCAATCCCTGGGTTGGGAAGACCCCCTCAAGAAGAAGATGGCAACTTACTCCAGTATTCTTGCCTGGAGAATTCTGTGCACAGAGGAGCCTGGCTGTCTATAGTTCATGGAGTCGCAAAGAGTTGGACACAACTGAGTGACTAACACACACACACACACACACAATCTCCAGTTCTAATTTTCCATTTGTAAAATGGGGATACAATGAAACTCAAGAATTAGATAATTAAGAGAAAGCTCATGACAGTCTCAAAATAGGTAGGTTTTGCTACATATAGCTTTTTGCCAATTCTAATTATCTTTGGGTCAATCTGAATAAAGCATTTTTCAGGTGGCAGAGAAAAACATTTGTGATACGCTGTTTAACTTGACAGAAGGTCTGTATTAGCCTGTTCTAGAGAAGGCAATGGCACCCACTCCAGTACTCTTTCCTGGAAAATCCCATGGATGAAGGAGCCTGGTAGGCTGCAGTCCATGGGGTAGCTAGAGTTGGACACGACTGAGCGACTTCCCTTTCACTTTTCACTTTCATGTATTGGAGAAGGAAATGGCAACCCACTCCAGTGTTCTTGCCTGGAGAATCCCAGGGATGGGGAAGCCTGGTGGGCTGCGGTCTATGGGGTCGCACAGAGTTGGACACGACTGAAGCGACTTAGCAGCAGCAGCAGAACAGCTATATTTACCCTTTTATCCAAATCAGAGAGGCCTGGTGTCAGAAAGATATTTCCAAGTAATAATCAGTATCTTCAAGCCAGAACGCCTTTTGTATTTTGTAAGATTGTACAAATATTTGTCACAGTATAATTTTTACTCGACAACTGACTCAGTGCCTAACAGTTCATTGTTTCTCTCACCATCTTAAACTAAACTCTGCAATTTAAGTCACCAGTATAGTTAAGAAATATAAATTCAGCCTTAGCCATTATTTTTCCTCTTCTTCTCATCTTTCCCACCTCCAAACAGGGGCTGTGTTAAAATTTCAGAGAAAGGATTTTCAGGTCTTTAACCTACACAAGGCTGAAATGATCAATGCCCAAGCCACACAATGCCCTGATGATGGATGATTCTGTTGCTTCTGTGCCAAGGTCACTGATGGCTTTGTCCAACCTTGGAGCCAGAGCTTTGCTAAGTCACCATTCTCCTCTGGTCCTGTTATCTCCATGGGGTATTTCAAACCCCACTATTCCAATGGCTTTTTCTTACTCTGAGGTCAGCATATGGGTCCCTATCCCTCTAATCTAAGTTGCTTCAGTTGTGTCTGACTCTTTGCATCCCTTTGGACTGTAGCCCACCAGACTCCTCTGTCCATGAGATTCTCCAGGCAAGAATACTGGAGTGGGTTGCCATTTCCTTCTCCAGGGGATCTCCCTAGCTCAGGGACTAAACCCGTGCCTCTTACATCTCCTTCTTTGGCCGGGGGTTTCTTTACCACTAGCACCACCTGGGGAGACCCTAAGTCCTTCTCTTAATCTCTGTCTCCACATCACCCCTTCCTTCCCTCCAAACCCCATCCCAGCACCCCTAGACAATTTTCAATTTTCCCCTCTGTGGACATGTATAAACGCAATGCTGATCTGTCCTTCTTGGGAGCAGAAGGACTTTTTCCTAACTAATGCATATTTTTTATTTAGTTGTTGATAGTTTTATATAGTTGTTTATTTCTTCTTATAATGAAAGACTGGACATGCCAGCATTTTTGTATTTTTCCTCCAATCCCCAAACTATGCTGTTTATTTCAACGTGGTCTTTTTGTAATCGTATGTATTTGTTTACTTTTGGCGCCACTGGGTCTTCCTTGCTGCACTGGCTTTTCCCTAGTTGCGGTGAGTGGGGGCTACTCTAGTTGCCCTGCACAGGCTTCTCATTGTGGTGCCTTCTCTTGCTGTGAAGCACAGGCCGGAAGGCACGTGGGCTTGAGTAGTTGTGGTGTGTGGACTCTAGAGCACGGGCTCAAAAGTTGTGGTGCACTGGCTTAGTTGCTCCGCAGTGTGTGGGATCGTCCCAGACCAGGGATTGAACTCATGTCTCCTCCATTGACAGGTAGATTCTTTACCACTGAACCACCAGAGAAGCCCCTCAATATGATCTTTTCGGTAAAATTGTGTAGCAGGCATCAATATAAGGCAGAATTCCCACTGTTCAGTCCTAGGGGTGACTGGGCATTTTCACACCCTGCCATTCCAAGACTGTATCCAGGCAGGTGATGAGATTCACCTCTGAGCGGTAGTGCTCTTCTCTAGGTCAGCTTCTGTTCAGCTGTTTAAATCCCTCTTCCCCATAAACCTTTACTGGTTTAATGTGAACCCGTCAGTTACACTTTATTGTCTCTGATGCTACTTCAGTTGCCTCAGATGAAAGTATTTTAAGTTTTTTTTTCAGGTAAAAAAGAAGTATGTTGTTAGTAGCCAGCTTTCCTTAGCCTTCCCCAGAGAGGGGTGGTCTGAAACTAGATGTCCAGACATTCGAAGGTATTAACTCCACTCCATCTTCCCGCTGCCTCTGTTCATATTTTATTTTCTGAAAATTATCAGAGAGAAGGAAGCTCAAGAGAAATCCTCTAGAGAATGTGAACTTTTAAGTCTAGAATGAAAGAAAGTTGGCCCTCATACAGCAGCTCTTCTTCAGTCTTGTTTGAGATTTTTGAATGACACTTTCCATCCCTGTTCCGTCATTCACATGTCCATATGGTAGTAATCATCTGTGTTAATTATGAGAGAAAAAGATCCAAAAGGAAAAGCAGTTGAGTAAAGCAAAAAAAAAAAAAAAAATGTTTTGTATGATGAGGGAAGATAGGTGATTTGGAAGATTAATCCTGGAAGTCATAGAGGAGATCATTGCAGAATCATTTGTTCAACTCCTCCCACCTACAGCAAAGGTGAGTATCTTTCATAAGCCTTGGATAGAAAGTCATTACTGATACCTTGTTGAAGTTTTGGGATATACCAGCCCCAGGGTTAACTGGTTTAGGACAGAAGGGCATTCCATTAATATCTTTACAAGCAAGATAGAAAATAGTTTCTTCAGTCATCACTGTAAACATTTCTTGACTTATATTTAGCCACAATTGACAACATCATTAATAATTTGGTATATCTCAATTAGGTATTGAAAGAAGTTTAAATGAATAACAACAAGCCAGTCCACATAACCAAACCATCACATACTAAAGGATAAATATTGTACAGTCAACAAAACTGATCATTCAAAAGCATTTTATAGGCAACATATTCCAAAATGAGAAGAAACAGCTAAAAGGAGCATTTTATATCTGTTTAATGAACCACTTAAAGATTTATCATTTTTTTATAAGAGGAATATATTAACAGTTGAGATTTTTTGTTTACTAAAGGATAGATAATAGAAAAAAGTTATGGAAAATGTATTCTTAATTCAAAGATAATGAACAAAAGGCTATATTTTAAAAGAATATTAATGCCCAAAAGACAATTATGAAAGAGATAATTACATAAAATATCATTCTGCAGTGTATGTACAGCAAATAAAAGTACAGAGTGAGGTAACTTTTTAAATATTTTTTCATCTCTGTAACCTATCCCCTTACATCATGTTCAGAGAAAACAAGAGCCAAGGAATTTTGTTTGCTTGCTCAGATAATAGCTGAAATTGGAGAGACGTAATTTGACATGATAGAGCCTACACGGGAGACACTTACTCAGTGCATGTCATGGAAGCATCATAGCAGAATGGAAGGAAGTAGCCTTGGGGACAGGCGGTCATGGGGTCAAGTCTTGGCTTTACCCCTTATTTTCTGCTTGTTTTTATTGTTATTCAGTCTCTAAGTTATGTCCCACTCTTTCCAACCCCATGGACTGCAGCATGCTAGGATTCCTTGTCCTTCACCATCCCCTGAGTTTGCTCGGATTCATGTCCATTGAGTTGATGATACTATCTAACCATCTCATCCTCTACCACCCTCTTCTCTTTTTGCCTTCAGTCTTTCCCAGCCTCAGAGTCTTTTCCAGTGAGTCAGTTCTTCATATCAGGTGGTGAAAGTATTAGAGCTTCAGCTTTAGCATCAGTCCTTCCATTGAATATTCAGGTTGATTTCCTTTAGGATTGACTGGTTTCATCTCCTTGCACTCCAAGAGACTCTCAAGAGGCTTCTCCAGTTCAAGTTTTGGCTTTATACCTTACTTTCTGCTTATAATAATAATAAAAAAAGTTTTAACCTCAAAAAAAGTACTTCCATTTTAATAGAGTTGATAGTAAATATATAAAATTAAGAGAAGAAATAATCATATATGGCTAGTTATATAGAGATTCATATCGAAGTATTAATGACAAAGCCAGTAAATGAGTTATTCATGTGATTCATCAAATAAGTATCCCAGATAAGAAACAGAGTTACTTTATTCCATTCAAGGGTTAGTCACTTCCAAAACCTTCCCTTGATGGCTCAGTAATAAAGAATCTGTCTGCAGTGCAGGAGCTGAAGGAGACTCAGTTTCCATCCCTGGGTCAGGAAGATCCCCTGGAAAAAGAAATGGCAACCCACTCTATTATTCTTGCCTGGAGAATTTCATGGACAGAAGAACCCATGGGCTGAAGTCCATGGGGTCAAAAAGAGTCAGACACAACTGAGGTGATTTAACACATGAATATATAGTTCCATATATTCAATGGAACTGAATATACTTATACATGTAAATGTTTATTTAACATTCTTTGGCACTCCCCTCCCCTGTTTTCAGGCATAGGATCTACTTCAGGACTTTCAGTAAATAGTTCTAACATTCTTTGTTGTGTAAATCTTCTGGCCCACAAAATAGTCTGATGAGGCAAGCTTAGATGATAAATGAAGATTTTAGTGAAATGGCATGGATGGGGTTTTCCAGACCTGAGGACTGATAAGAAGTAGAACGGGATCAGCAAAATGAGGTGAGGCGAGACAGATGGTAAGGAAGTGATGTGCCCAGCTATGGGATTTCTTTCCGTAGTCAACCTCCAGCATTGAAATATCAACTGGAGTCCCCCAAAGTTATATTTGAAAATAGTGTGGTCTTCAGAGTCAAATCCGGATTCATCATCTGCTACGTGTGTGTGTAATCTGGGGCAAGCAAGCTATTTGCATTTTTGAGACTCAATTTCCTCATCTGAAACATGAGGATTATATCATAAAATGATCATCTACCTTTCAGGGCTGTTGGGAGAATAATAAAAATGTACATAAGGTCCTTGAAAAATAATCAACACTCCATAAATAGCAGACATTATGACTGAACTTATTTTAAAATGTCAGCGTTGCCTTTTATATAACTAAATTACCAATTTTGTTAGATAATATCTCCTTCGTCTTTATTTTTCAGCACAAAATAGCTTTTTGACTTTGAGCAATGCCCTTAACCTTTGTATGATTCGGTTTCTTCACACGTGAAATAACAGGGGTAATATCTTGAGGAATGCTCAAGTCCTCCAAGGTCATGGTGCTAATAGCCTGCTATCCATTTTCTTCTTGATCGTAATTAAAGCAAGGGGCATATGCATCAATATGCTGCAACATGCATAATCCAGCACAGCACTGGCATCAGCAGCATGGACTGTAGGGTAACATGACCTGCGTTACTTCTCATGGTTCCCCTGCTTAATGTAGCTGAATGTTCTGGGCAGGTCAGGCAGCTGTTTTATGCCTCATTTTTTTTCCCCATTTTATAGATTTTCTTTGCACAACTTAATTTGCTAATGATATAGAGAAAATCATTTGTCCTCAAATCTCTATTACCTCACCTATCCTACTGGTGCTCTGCTTTCCAAATGTAATAAATAGTTTAATGAAAGTATTACATTGTTTTACCACAAGCTGGCTAAACACCAGCACTTCATTCTCTCACCCCAGTCAGACAAAAATGTTCTAGAATGTCATTTCTCTTTTAGTTATAGAGCTATGTAACAAATAATTCACTAGTAATTTGAGAAACTGTCATACAGAAATGTGTGTTATAATAATTATTAACACAGAGGAGAAAGTATGAAGGTAATGTATTTATTAATCAATACCTTCTCAGTATTTACTTGGTGGGTTTTCCTATTCATGAGTGAATTTTCATGATATATAATATCAGTGTAAACATTTCCATATTCATAAAAAGTTTGGAACCTTTCTGATATTAAGGGTCTGTTACAATGAGCAAGAAAAAAATATTGTTCAAGCCATACTTTAAAATTAAGAGTAAGGAGGAATTTGGTGCTCCACGTGGTGAAAGAATCTGCTTACAGGAGACTCAGGCTCGATCCCTGGGTTGGGAAGAACCCTTGGGGAAGAGAATGGCAACCCACTCCAGTGTCCTTGCCTAGAGAATTCCTTGGACAGAGAAGCCTGGCAGGCTACAGTCCATGGGACTGCAAAGAGTCAGATACTGCTGAGCAACTAACACTTTCACTTTACAAATTTGAACTACAGGGCCACTGGCATTTTCTCTAATTATGAGATCCTTTGATATGTATGTATTTCTTGGAAAGTGATTGGTAATTAAAAATGGTAGCACTTGAAATGATGTCTAGAGTTATAACTAGTGTGGATCAAAAAGGCTTTGTATTAAGATACGAAATTGCAAATGCTATAAAATATTTTTAATAAAAAATTTTAAACTATGTAAATTTGAAAGCTTCCCTTTCCTTTAGCATATGTTACAGCATTATTCCTCATCCTAGAGGAGAGTTTACCCAGATGTGGGATCTGGCTGCTGGTTTATATGGTTGATGCATATACTTGTTGTTCAGTCACTAAGTCATCTCCAGCTCTTTATGACCCCATGAACTGCAGCACGCCAGGCTCCTCTGTCTTCTATTATCTCCCAGATATTGCTCAAACTCATGTCCATTGAATCAGTGATGCTATCTAACTATCTCATCCTCTGTTGGTCCCTTCTCTTTTTGCATTCAATCTTTCCCAGCACCAGTGTTGTGTCCAATGAGTTGGGCTTGTGTGAAGAACTGATTCATTGGAAAAGACCCTGATGCTGGAAAGATTGCTGGCAGGAGGAGAAGGGGAAACAAAGGATGAGATGGTTGGATGGCATCACTGACTCAATGGACATGAGTTTGAGCAAAATCCGATAATTGGTGATAGACAGGGAAACCTGGCGTGCTGCAGTCCATGGGGTCCCAAAGAGTCAAACATGACTAAGTGATTGAACTGAACTGGGCTCTTCACATCAGGCGGCCAAAGTACTGGAGCTTCAACTTCAGCATCAGTTCTTCCAGTGAATATTCAGGGTTGATTTCCTTTAGGACTCACTTCATCTCCTTTCAGTCCAAGAGACTCTCAAGAGTCTTCTCCAACACCACAGTTCAAAAGCATCAATTCTTTAGCACTCAGCTTTCTTTATGGTCCAACTTTCACATCCATACATGACTACTGAAAATAGCTTTGACTATAAGGAACTTTGTCAGCAAAGTGATGTCTCTGCTTTTTAATATGCTGTCTAGGTTTGTTATAGCTTTCTTTCCAAGAAGCAAGAGTCTTTTAATTTCATGGCTGCAGTCACCATCTCACTGATTTTGGAGGCCAAGAAAATAAAATCTGTCATTATTTCCACTTTTCCCCTTCTATTTGCCATGAAGGAATAGGAGCAGATGCCATGGTCTTAGTTTTTTGAATGCTGAGTTTTAGGCCAGTTTTTTCACCCTCCTCTTTCACCCTCATCAAGAGGCTGTTTAGTTCCTCTTCAATTTCTGCCACTAGAATAGTATCATCTGTATGTCTGAGGTTGTTACATTTCCCCAGTAATCTTGACTCCAACTTGTGATTCATCCAGTCCAACATTTCACATGAGGTATTGTGCATAGAAGTTAAATAAACGTGTGACAATATGTAGCCTTGATGTACTCCTTTTCCAGTTAGGAACCAGTCAGTTGTTCCATGTCTGATTCTAACTGATACTTCTTAACCTGCATACAGGTTTCTTAGGAGGCAGGTAAGGTGGTCTGGTCTTCTATCTCTTTAAGAAATTTCCACAGTTTGTTGTGATCCACAGAGTCAAAAGCTTTAGGGTCGTCAGTGAAGCAAAAGTAGATTGTTTTCTGGAGTTCCTTTGCTTTCTCTATGATCCAATGAATGTTGGCAATTTGATTTCTGGTTACTCTACCTTTTCTAAACACAGTTTGTACATCTAGAATTTCTCCATTCACATACTGTTAAAACACAACTTGAAGGATTTTGTGCATTACCTTGTTCAGTTCAGTCCCTCAGTTGTGTCTGACCCTTTGCGACCCCATGAACTGCAGCACGCCAGGCCTCCCTGTCCATCACCAACTCTCGGAGTTTACCCAAACTCATGTCCATTGGGTTGGCAATGCCATCCAACCATCTCATCCTCTATCGTCCCCTTCTCCTCCCGCCTTCAGTCTTTCCCAGCATCAGGGTCTTTTCAAATGAGTCAGTTCTTTGTATGAGGTGGCGAAAGTATTGGAGTTTCAGCTTCAGCATCAGTCCTTCCAATGAATATTCAGGACTGATCTCCTTTAGGATGGACTGGTTGGATCCTGCAGTCCAAGTGACTCTCAAGAACAGTTCAAAAGTACCAATTCGTCAGTGCTCAGCTTTCATTATAGTCCAACTCTCACATCCATACATGACCACTGGTAAAACCATAGCCTTGACTAGATGGACCTTAGTCAGCAAAGTAATGTCTCTGCTTTTTAATATGCTGTCTAGGTTTGTCATAACTTTTCTTCCAAGGAGTAAGTGTCTTTTAATTTTATGGCTGCAGTCACCATCTGCCGAGATTTTGGAGCCCCCAGAAATAAAGTCTGTCACTGTTTCCACTGTTTCCCCAGCTATTTGCCATGAAGTGATGGGACCAGATGCCATGATCTTAGTATTCTGAATATTGAGCTTTAAGCCAGCTTTTTCACTCTCCTCTTTCACTTTCATCAAGAGGCTCTTTAGTTCTTCTTCACTTTCTGCCATAAGGGTGGTATGAGGTTATTGATATCTGAGGTTATTGATATCTGAGGTTATTGATATTTCTCCTGGCAATCTTGATTCCAGCTTTTGCTTCATCCAGCCCAACGTTTCTCATGATGTACTCTGCATATAAGTTAAATAATCAGGGTGACAATATAGAGCCTTGACGTACTCCTTTCCTGATTTGGAACCAGTCTTTTGTTCCATGTCAAGTTCTAACTGTTGCTTCCTGACCTGCATACAGATTTCTCAAGAGGCAGGTAAAGTGGTCTGGTATTCCCATCTTTTGAAGAATTTTCCATAGTTTGTTGTGATCCACACAGTCAAAGGCTTTGGCATAGCAATAAAGCAGAAATAGATATTTTTCTGGAGCTCTCTTGCTTTTTTGATAATCCAACGGATCTTGGCAATTTGATCTCTGGTTCCTCTGCCTTTTCTAAAACCAGCTTGAACATCTGGAAGTTCACGGGTCAGGTACTGCTGAAACATGGCTTGGAGAATTTTGAGCATTACTTTACTAATGTGTGAGATGAGTGCAATTGTGCGGTAGTTTGAGCATTCTTTGGCCTTGCCTTTCTTTGGGACTGGAATGAAAACTGACCTTTTCCAGTCCTGTGGCCATTGCTGAGTTTTCCAAATTTGCTGGCATATTGAGTGCAGCACTTTCACAGCATCATCTTTTAGCATTTGCAATAGCTCAATTGGAATTTCATCACTTCCACTAAATTCCTCTGTAGTGATGCTTCCTAAGGCCCATTTGACTTCGCATTTCAGGCTGTCTGGCTCTAGGTGAGTGATCATACCATTGTGATTATCTGGATGGTGAAGATCTTTTTTGTGTAGTTCTTCTGTGCATTATCGCCACCTCTTCTTAATGTCTTCTGCTTCTGTTAGATCCAGACCATTTCTGTCCTTTACAGAGCCCATCTGTGCATGAAATATTTATTCCCTTGGTGTCTCTAATTTTCTTGAAGAGATTGCTAGTCTTTCCCATTCTATTGTTTTCCTCTATTTATTTGCACTGATCACTAATGTCTGGTTCTAGGTGAATGACCACATCATCATGATTATCTGTGCCATGAAGACCTTTTTTGTTTAGTTCTTCTGTGTATTCTTGCTACCTCTTCTTCTTAATATCTTCTGCTTCTATTAGGTCCTTACTGCTTCTGTCCTTTATTGTGCTCTTCATTACACAAAATATTCTCTTGATATCTCCATGGAGATGCAGGAGACACACATTTGATCTCTGGGTTGGCAAGATCCTCTGGAGGAAGAAATGGCAGCCCACTTCAGTATTCTTACCTGGAAAATCTCATGGGCAGA
Organism: Bos grunniens; assembly: GCF_055505025.1. Classification (NCBI taxonomy): domain Eukaryota; kingdom Metazoa; phylum Chordata; class Mammalia; order Artiodactyla; family Bovidae; genus Bos; species Bos grunniens. Next base: position 17,008,458 of record NC_141170.1, on the reverse strand, counting down.
GGATCATGTCGAGCCACAGTCCAGGGGATCGCAGTGAGTAAGGTACGACTGAGCAAACATACATGCTCTTTTGCAATAAGAAGCTTATGATCTTAGCCACAGTCATCTCCAGGTCTTGTTTTTACTGACCATACACAGTCACATCTTTGACTGCAAAGACATAGTCAATCTGATTTCCCTATTGACCATCTGGTGATGTCCATGCTTGAAGCATAGAGAGTCCTAGTCAGAAACCTGAAATCCCAGTCCACACTGGCTTGACAGGCAAGGATGTTACCCTATTACTGACCATCTCCACTCCTTATATTCATGCTACTTAATCTACAGAACAAAATTTCTAGGATGCCTTTAGCCTAAAATTTATTTTTTCTTATTACACTACTTAAATATTTATCATTTTATCCCATTGATAATTATAGTAAAAGTAGAAAATTTTAATGATGAAGATTTAGCCAGAATTAAGAGCAAGTATTTACTGATTAAAGAGAAAATCTTCACATCTTTTATTATAACATGAATAAGTTCAAAATCTTTAGGAGGAGCTAGAGAAAAATCAATACATGCATTAATGCAAAATTGATTTTAGCATTTTTTTCAAATATTTTCATATCACTTCTGTGATATTTTCATATCACTTTCTGTCTAGAGAAATAAAAGCTGGTGACATAGTTAGTATTTTCTTTTATAATAATTGTATTTTTAATAATAAGGATCAGAGCTCCAAGTGAGAATTTCTCACCTTTTCAAAAATGATTTTCATATTTCTTCATAACATGATTATTGGATAGTAATAGCTATATAAAGTAAACCTGGCTGTTCTATCAGATGTCAGTTCAGGGCAGTTTTAAGTTTGAAAGCAGTATCTTAAACTTAAGATTATTTTCTATGGCATCTATTAAGTTCCAAAAAACTAATTCACACTTTCTTCAGAATCTAGATAAAACTAACAGAAAATTTGGAACTTGAAACTGATTTTTCCTCCAGCCAAAAATATCTTCATTTACCTTAAGAAAACTATCCCCAGCCCTAACAACAAAACCCATGATCTTTAAGATGTCAGAGAGTCTCACATGGAGACGTGTAACTCCCATTCCCTTCGCCTGACTTCCTGTAGCGTTTTTTCCCTTCAGGAGATTTGTTTTTATGAGCTATTTGCAGTCATCCCGTGATGACTTCATAGAGACTTTTGCTTTCATAATTTATCAGCACAGCCAGTCCAATTACAGCCAATAAAACACCTGATACAAGGCTGGATTCTCACAAGGATCCCAGAGAAAATAAAGGAAAATAACAAGCAATTATTTCCCTGGTGGCTCAGACAATAAAGAATCCTGCTGCAATGCGGGAGACCTGGGTTTGATTCCTGGGTTGGGAAGATCCCTGGAGGAGGGCATGGCAACCCACTTCAGTATTCTTGTCAGGAGAATCCCCACGGACAGAGGAGCCTGGCGTGCTACAGTCCATCAGGTCACAGAGAGTCGAACACAACTGAGAACTAAGCACACACACACATGGTTTTGTGCCATGAATCGCCTGTTCTCCAGGGAGACTGGCTTCAGTTCCAGCATGGACCCTTTTCTGTCTCAAAGTAGGAGGCTCTATCTTACGAACTGTCAGTCAACTGACTTGCTAGGCATTTTCCCTGTTCCTGTCAACTTAGACCTAGTCAGAATGCCAGAAAAATCTGATTCTTCTACTCTTTGAGAGCCTTCTTCTTGCTTTATTTTCTTTTTAGTACAACTACCTCATATCAGGATGAGTTAATACCCATGGTCGGTCTTCACTGCAAAGTCTATGACATAATAGTAATCACTTCGGTATACCTTGGAATTCCCTGGTGGCTCAGATGGTAAAGAATCTGCCTGCAATGCAGGAGACCTGGGTTCGATCCCTGGGTCAGGGAGATCCTCTGGAGAAGGAAATGGATACACACTCCACTAATCTTTCCTGGAGAATTCCATGGACAGAGGAGCCTTGCAGGGTTGCAAAGAGTCAGACATGACTGAGCAACTGACACCTTCACTTTGGTAGACCTCAATGAGCCCAACATTCACATAGGAGGAGAGGACAGGAGCAACAGGGAATGAGTCTGTTTAGATTTCTCCGTAAACAGCCTCTTTTTGACCATCTGGGGCAGTGGATCTGTAACAATAGGGAAAAAAGACCTAACTACTTGAGTAAAAATCATGAAACAAAACTTCGTAGTAAAGTAGGGATAACAACCAAATGAAGAATCCCATGCTGTTTCGTATGCCAGAGTCAAATGCTCAGTATTTATGGGACTTTGAGCAAGAGACTTTTTATTTGAAGGTGTCAGTGTCCTCGGTTGTAAAATTCCTACAGTCTTTTTCATATCTATGATTCATGGTCAATTCCTTAAAGTGAAAGTTACCTAAATAGTAAAGCAGATTTTACTTGATAGGTGTCCATTATATCCTTAAGAGAGTAGAAGTCATCATAGAATGCAGATGTGAAAATTTATTGAATCATTTATTTGATAAATAATAAGTAATAATTTCTTACTTAAAGTTAATTTATTACTTAAGTTAAAATTAATAATAATTTTATAATTTGCACATAATTCATTTTATTGGAATTAAGAGTTTCACATGTTATCATGTGATTAAAGCCAAGTATAAATAGTACAGTGAAAATAATCCTTTTAATGTAGAGACTTTTCTGAGAGATTTAATACAAAATCATGGCCCTGTACCCCAGATTCTGGTTCTAGGTTGAGATCTGTCCCAGTTGGCTAGTTTGTTTAAATTCTTAGCATGATTTGTGTCTGATATTCCCATTATCTTGGCTATTAAAATCCAAGTGCCTATATCCCTCCTTGATTTAGACCTAAGAAAATGTAGAATTATTGACCACTTGTTGGGTGATATCGATATTATGACAGAGTGGTATTGATTTCCTAAGCTACATTTTCCTTATCTGTAAAATGGAAATGATTATATGCATTAAGTCTTTACCCTCTAATTAATTTCTTTTTTCTCAGAAACATGAAGAAGGCAAAGCACAAACTTCTGGTGTCTTGTGGGCTCTTTTCCTTTTCGTGTTCATTTTAGCCCAATTTCATGCTTGTGCTTACTTGCTCAGTCAGTGTCTGACTCTTCGCAACCACCAGGCTCCTCGTCCATGGGAGTTTTTTCCAGGCAAGAATACTGGAGTGGGTTGCCATATCCTTCTCTAGGAGTTAGCCTAATTGGGTTGCTATGTAAATCAGAAAAAGAGACATTCAATGCCACCACAGAGGTGATTGGTTTTATCATCAAAAGAGCCTCAATTAGATGTCCGCAGATCCCTTTTTCTTTCTAATATTATGACCTTAGCATTGACAACTTTGTGAGAAAGTGAAAACTAGTTTCAGGTAATTTATAACTTTTCATTAGAGAGAAATAGGTCTCCTGTTTTAGGTTTCTTCCCTATGCTGAGTCCTCTTCCTCCTCTGTGAAATCTTTCTTTGGGTTGTTTTCTTCTCTCCAGCTGGTTAACATTTATTGATCCCCTGTTGAGGGAGAGGTGTTTATTACCTCCACTATTGCCTGTGCCTACTTGTTTATCCTCGTCTTCCCCTCCTTTTCAAAGTGTCACAATAGCCTCGTCACAACAGATTGTTTGTTGCTATAAAGATTCCTTTTTCGTTGTTTTAATGGGAGATGTCATGGGACATGTGAAGGGTAGTAGTTATCAGAAGAAATATTTTGACAACCGCCATTTAGCCAGTTTGAAAAGCTTCATGGAAATGCTTACGACTTGAGTTTGTCCGCATCACTCGTTTATCTTTTGCTTTATGAATGACTGTTGGTGTGAACGGAAAGGTTGGTAATAGACCTTTATATTGTGTCATTATTTATAGTTGCCTAGCAGTCAAAGCCATGGAGCTCATTTTAAAATCAACAAAAATCCCACACCGAATTCATAAAAAAGCACAGATTAACATCTGATAGGAACTCCTTAGATTCTCAGTTTACATGGCATCTCAGCATCCGTTGTCTTACTGGAGTGTCATCAGACAGGTAAGGAAATTGAGGGAAAGTCATGTGCCCAGGTTTTCAGTCAACAAGTAGCAGACTTCCCCTGCCTCCCATTCCTGTTCTCTTTCTACCAGACAAGGACACCTCTCCATTTGCTGCTAATTCTTGGTGGTGCTAAGATTCTTCTTATTTCTCTAGTTTCCCTTGTCAAAAAGTGCAATGGTGGAGACAAGAAAAGTGAATAAGAAGTCAGTGCAAAATTATACCAGTGTTAATCCTTCTATTTTATATACTTCTAATGTGTTTTATTGTAGGCTAAAAGGATGAAACTCCTGCCTCATATTTAAGTATAATTCCTTAAAAATGCTCTATTGATATAGTTGGATAAGTTCAATTTAGTAAAGCAAATTTATGTATGACTAACAAATTTGTTTTCACTGTTATAATGTACTCTATTGTTTCTAGATAAAATAATATGGAAATTATGTGAACATATTGAATGAGTATCAAGATACAGTTTTAAAGCAACTATTAAAATGTAAAATGTGAGTAAATTTAAATATGCCTCTTACTGTGAATAAGTGATTGATGAATTGCAACATGGAAACAATGGCTGTTCTCCTCCGTCATTAATTTTAATGATACTTTTCATATTGCAAGATGTGCTTTGAGACCTTCAAAGGATCCACACATGGAATTTATCAAATAAAAATTGCAGTGGTTTCTTTGGGTGACATAGATGTATGGTAACCAGAATGTATAAGAAGTCACTTAGAACTTATCCTCATGTATAAATGAAAGAGGGGATCAGCACCAGCTGGTATCTAATGTTTTATTGGGATAATGTCTGTCCTTGCTCTATAGATAAAAATAAGCCTGGTTACAAAATTTGTACAAACAACCTGAACCATCAGAACACAAACAAATGATATATGGATTAAAGTATCCAAAATAATTTGTAACAATACTTATAAACGTGCTCATTCACTCACATTCTGTCCCCAAAAGAGGTACTTTAAAATTCATATATGCTAATTTTTTTCCATCAGAATAAAGCTCCCAATTAGATTAGCCTTTTTAACATAGCGATCCTTTTTCCTAGAAATTCATTCTAAGGCTTTGAAAAAAGAAATCTACAGAAAAACAAAAATATCCCTAGTAGTGGGTAGTACAATTTACTAAAAAGAAAACCCTGAAAGCTAAGTTTATGCCTCCAAATAGAGTAACATACAAATAACCTGTGTTATACCATGCAAAAGAACATTATTCAGACGTTGAAAACAGCAAATGAAATAATAATTTTATTTATATATTTTACAGTTTGAAAGTGTTTTGCTGTTTTTTGCAGTATCTCATTTGATGATTCCTGATAAAAGGAAAATGCTTATAAAATATTCAAAGTGAAATAGTATTTAAAAATGTATAAATGAACTATGACAATAACCACATAAAATGCTACATATGGATAAAGGTTGGAGTGTGTGTATGCATTATGTAGATAGATAGTAGATAGATACACACGTACAGTATATCATTGAGGGAGCTATATATATATATAAAATTTTCTTTAATATTAAGATATTTAAACAAAAACTCATTCTAAATTTTAAACAGAAGATGAAATGTGATTATTCCTCTTGAATAGATTAAACTAAAAAATATTGTCTTTTTTCATGATAAAATGGAATTGAATAGAATCCATAAAACGTCTTTTACTATAATTTCTATATGAATGAATAAATCATGTTTCTCAAATTTTTAGCCAACCAAGATGAATTCATTCCATAAATATATAATTTAGTGTATTCAAACTTTATTTAGCTTCCAAAAATAACCCTGGAGTTCTAATAGTATCCCAACTAAAGAGTAGGAATAATGCAAACACACACGTTTGTTTAGTCACAGTCCAAACAAAGATATAAATAAGTAGAAGAATTTACTGTTTTTCTTAAAGTCCATTGGAGATTGTTGTTTTGAGAATATCACACCTTTATATTTTTGATCCTCTAGCTCAGTATTATCTGAAAAGCATACTGTTCTCTCAGTTTTATTTGTGTTGGCTTTTTGTTTAAAGAGCAAAACCCATCCCCTTCCTGCTTATCTAATGAACCTGTTTCTCCTTATAAGCATGTTAGAAAATTTTTATTCAATTTAAAAAGGAAAACATATGTCTATGACTTAACTATTGAAAATGTAAATGCTCAATATGCATGAATTCGGTCTTTCTATTTCTCCAGTTCCTCAAATATTATTTAAGCAGACAAACACACAAATAAAACAGTAGTACGTGAATGAATTTTAACCTGAGTCCAGATACTCCTGACTGGCCTCTAGACCTTTATGCTCAACACAGCTGGTAACAAGAAACACTTAAATTGAGGACCTGAGTCTGCTATTTAATTAACAGGCTGGTGTTTGTTTATTTTCTTGTAACTCCTGTGTTCTCTACCAGCTGGTTCCTAGTTAGGTCAGAAGATATATAGAACACAAACAAAAGTGCAAGTAAGGCCCAAGTGACTTCAGCGATGCAGTCTCTCCCTTAGGCACCCTGCTTGCTGCTGCTGACAAGTGCTCAGTCGTGTCCGACTCTTTGCAACTCCATGGACTGTGGTCCACCAGGCTCCTCTGTCCATGGAATTTTTTCCAGGCAAGAAAACTGGAGTGAGTTGAGGCACCCTGGTTACCCCCAAATAAATTTATATTGACTTTACAGAACAGAGCTCTATAAAATATGCACTAAAGCAAGCTCTTTTTTAGAAGACAATAGATTTTCTTGATTGTATATACTGTTAGTTCATCATTCCCCTTTTAGGAATAAGTAGGGGTTCTCTACTTATTCCTAAGACATCAAACAAAGGTCTCTATAGTCAAAGCTATGATTTTTCCAACGGTCATGTATGGGTGTGAGAGTTAGACCATAAAGAATGCTGAGTGCTGAAGGATGCTTTTGAACTGTGGTATTGAAAGACTCTTGAGGGTCCCTTGGACTACAGGGAGATCACACCAGTCAATCCTAAAGGAAATCAATCCTGAATATTCTCATTGGAAGGACTGATGCTGAAGCTGAAACTCCACTAATTTGTGAAGAACTGACTCATTGGAAAAGCCCCTGATGCTAGGGAAGACTGAAGTTGGGAGGAGAAGGGGACAGAGGGTAAGATGGTTGGATGGCATCACTGACTCAATGGACATGAGTTTGAGCAAGCTTTGGGAGATGGTGAAGGACAGGGAAGCCTGGAATTCTGCAGTCCATGGGGTTACAAAGAGTCGGACATGACTGAGCAACTGAACAACCAAGGGGTTCCCTGGTGGTTCAGATGGTAAAGAATCCGCCTGCATTGCAGGAGACCTGGGTTCGATCCTTGGTTGGGAAGATCCCCTGGAGGGCATGGCAACCCACTCCAGTATTCTTTCCTGGAGAAACCCCATGGACAGAGGAGACTGGCAGGTACAATCCATGGGGTTGCAAAGAGTCGGACATGACTCAGTGACTAAGCACAGCACAGTGATTCCAAAACTCTGATCACAGACACACTTAATACAGTTGGTAAGAGAAATGATAATAACAGATATAAAGACTGAATGTTTCCACTTGCAGAGATTATAAACATGGGTGAGTTAGTTCGAAATTTTTTTTCAAAAATGATTCCAAAATATTATGATCTAGAGTTATTGGGGTTTTTTTTCTTCTTTTTTCCATCTTCCTATCTTTTCTTTCTTTTTACTACATGGTAGTAACAATTGTTGCAGAATATTTAGAAAATAGAAAAAAGATCAAAAATAAAATTGTTGCTATTGTCTCACTGCTGTTAATGTTGCTGTTTAGTGGATAGGTCATGTCCAACTCTTTGCGACTCCATGGACTCCTCTGTCCATGGGATTCTCTAGGCAAGAATACTGGAGTTAGTTGCCATTTCCTTATCCAAGGGATCTTCCTGACCCAGGGATCGAACTCAAGTCTCCTGAATTGGCAGATGGATTCTTTACCACTGAGCCACCTTGGAAGCCCCTCCATGTATAGAGGAACCTGATGAGCTAGAGTCCATGGGTCCCAAAGAGTTGGACATGACTGAGTGACTAACATTTTCACTTTCAAGGGACATTGACACTGATGTTTTGAAGGTTTTACCCTCAAGGACCTACTTTGTAGAAAACAGAAGTACCCAGGTCCCAGAGGGTCCCAGGCTTCCAAAAGGAGCCCTTACTGAAGGATGTTGGTGGAACAGCATCTGAGGCTATAGTCACCTAGCCCAGGTTGCCAGGTGACTGAAAGCTTTCCCTCAGACCACCTGACTATAATGGCCTGTCACACTGTACGTGGGTGATAATTATATTGCAAGACTATCTTTTTATGAAAATTTCAAAAATGTCCAATGCTCCTGATTGTACATTTTAAAACAACTTAAATACCCAGAAATTCCTTTCCCTGGGTTCACAAAATGATAATCTTCAGAATTTTTCTCTCCTAATTTATACTCCTAAGTATTTTTTTCTAAAACCACTTGAACATATTTAGGAAAACTTTCAGTAAAATCAGGACAGTGATTATTTACAGCATAGAATAGAGAGATATGAACAGAAACATATTTTAGGCTTCAGGGGAAAAATGTCTTCAAAACAAAATAAAATTATGTTTCAAGTAAAAAATTTTTACTGTTCAGGAAGTGTTCAGTTTCATGATTTTGACTGTATATACATTAGGAGACCCGATATATGTATCTTTAAGCATCCACATAAAATGACAATCTAAAAGCTTACACATTTCAGATTACTTTACATTTTTCCCTAAATGACCTTCAGTGTTTTAACAATATTTGCTCTCCATCGCTAATAATAGTTATTATCATGTGGTGTTGTTTCTAAGGCCCAAGAAAAGGAATTAAATTGAAGGGGAGGGCAGGGGAAAATGTGCTAGAAAAACCATTTTTCTCATTAGATTACAAACTAGAAACAACCAAATTGTACTCATACAGGAACCCAGTTCGACCCTAAATGGAAAGATTCTAAGGATTGCAGGCCAGACCTCCTTTAATATCTGTGTGAAGTTAAATACTGCCAGTAGGACACTTCAGGAAGGTATCATCATTGGGAAAGGAAGCAAGAACCAAGCAGAAAACCAAACCATCTTATTTGCTCTTTTACCCATTGCAAATACTGGCCCATGCTTCCAGATGCTTTCTTTATACACTTAAACTTTAATACAAGTTTCTTTTCATCTGTTGTTGTTGTTATTCAGTTGCTCAGTCATGTTCGACTCTTTTGACCCCATGGACTGCAGCATTCCAGTCTTCCCTGTCCTTCACTATCTCCGGGAGTTTGTTCAGACTCATGGTTATTGAGTCAGTGATGCCATCCAAACATCTCATCCTGTTTTATCCTCTTCTCCTCCTGCCTTCAATCTTTCCCAGCAGCAGAGTCTTTTCCAATGAGTTGGCTCTTTGCCTCAGGTGGCCAAAGTATTGAAGCTTCAGCATCAGCATCAGTCCTTCCAAAGAATGTTCAAGGTTGATTTCCTTTAGGACTCACTAGTTTGATCTTTCAGACCAAGGGACTCTCAAGAGTCTTCCCCAGCACCACATTTCGAAAGCATCAGTTCTTTGGAGCTCAGCCTGTTTTATGGTATTACATGATTTGAAATCAGGATCTTGAAATGAAGTTTCCGAGACAAAGAAAGAGAGGATGCAATGTGCTCTTCTGTATTTTCTTCTGTGAAATTACACTCAGGAAAACACTAGCTGAAGTGTTTGAAAAACCAAGTGCTTTAATGGGACAGTATAACAATTGGTAGAAAATGCCAGAAATGATGTTTCCTTTTTCATTATTTTTGATTTGAGAGATAGTTGAAAACTTAGCCAGTAGATTTTTCTTTTGTTAAAATATCACTGCAGTAGTTTCTAAATTTAAAACAAATAATAATTCTGACATGGCTGTGTTTTTAGCCTTTCTTCAGAAATAAAACGAATTTGGGAATAAGAGAAAGCAGCTGTTTCACGTTGCTGCATGGTGGTTTTGTTGGTCAAGAATCTGCCTGCAGGGCAGGAGACCTGGGTTCAGTCCCTGGGGCAGGAAACTACCCTGGAGAAGAAAATGGCAACTCACTCCAGGATTCTTGCCAGGGAAATCCTATGGACAAAGAAGCCTGGCAGGCTACAGTCCATGGGTCGCAAGAATCAGACATGACTTTAGCAACTAAACCACCACCTCCATATAAGTCATCATAGACTTCTCTATGGAGTAATGTTTTTTACTTGCTCTTTAGTTAAATATGGTGCCATAGAACAAGAGGGTTGTAGTAAGTGTCACAATGTGTATTCTGAGCAAAAATAGCAATGGAATGAATGCCAAATAGCTGAAGGCCTTTTACCTTGTTTTATGTGGGCTGATTGGCTATTCAGGATGATGTTAGTGCTTTTGTTTTTTTTATTCAGAATTTAACCTGAAAAAATATTAAAGTCCCTGTTTTTATTATTTTTCTCTGCTATTTATTTTGACTTATCACTAGTTTAATCAGTGGCCAGTTATATTTATCTCTTTAAAGAAAATATCTGCAACACACTGATTCTAGCTCCAAGATTTTGAAATTTAGTTTTCTTTTTAAGGCTAGATTTGGCAAGGATGAAGAGGCTGGTTTTATGAAGTGATGTTGGATGGTGCAGTTTGCACATAAGAGTATTGAAAGCAGAGGCAAAGTATCATCAGCCAGTGGCATTCTCAGAGAAGACTGTAAAAATATGGGAAAGGCAGATTGAAGGCAGGAACAGTTACCCTATCTGAAGGATTTGGTGTGAATTGCCCTGCTGGCTTGCAGATATAATTTCAAGGTTTCTCTTTCAGCTGGCAGTGCCACTTAAAATGAGGAGAGCAGAAATACATACCATGCAGGGCTGCATTTCAGGCTCTGCTTCTAGCATTCCAATAAATCTAGTAGAAAGAACCTGGTGTTTTATTAACATCCTCAGACTCAGGGAACTGAAAATTGTGACTCTTATACAGTACTCCAAACTGTAGTTGAAAAAAATGCCTTGTCTGCTACATTTAAGGGTAAGAGATTGCCTTGTTCCCTTGTGGGCATTTCTAAGGATCTTGTAATTTAAGCAAATTAAAATAAAACAATACTTGTGAAAAACGGAGTGGTAGTCTACAATATAGAAACACCTCTAAACTCACATCTTCAGAATATTCTGTATGGCATATGGATGTGTGCTCAGTTGCTCAGTCATGTCTGACTCTGCAACCCCATAGACTGTAGCCTGCCAGGCTCCTCTGTCCATGGAATCCTCCAGGTAAGAATACTGGAATGGGTTGCCATTTCCTTCTCCAGAGGATCTTCCCAACCCAGGGATCAAACCCATACCTGCATTGGCAGGCAGATTCTTTACCACTGCAACTGGGAACTCTACTTTATGCACTGTGGTGACCTAAACGGGAAGGAAGTCCAGATGGGAGAGGATGTGTGTGTATGTATGGCTGATTCATTTTGCTGTACAGTAGAAACTAATACAACATCGTAAAGCTACTGTACACCAATAAAAATTAATTTAAAATAAATACATATTCTGTTCCTTTCTGTAAAAAATAAATAGACATTCATCTTCAGCTTGAAGACAGGCCAGATCCATTAAAAAAAAAAAAAGAATTATAGGCACATATTAACAAAAACTATCATTTTTTGTCTGTATCCTACATCAACTTCCTTTAAAAAAAAAAACAAAAACAAAACTTTTTCTAAACATTTCTGTGCTCTTTATAAAAGCTAACTTGCCTGGCAGATATTCTCAAGGTTTTGTGATAATTGCATTCTTGTCTTCTCTACTCTGTATTTATAAAGCACATTTTATTTCTGTTCTTCTTTTGAGAAAGTTATAAATCAACAGATTTCCTCCAAGTTCAAGGCCAGGCAGACCATGATTGTAGTTCAAGCCCTGCCACTCACCAGTAACAGTGTGCAGGCAAATTATTCTCATTGATAAAATGGGATAGAATGGCATCATCCACTCAATGGACTTGAGTTTAAGCAAACTCTGGGAGATAGTGAAGGACAGGGAAGCCTGGCGTGCTGCAGTCCATGGGGTCACAAAGAGTCGGACACAACTGATCGACTGAACAACAGCTTTACAGTGGGAATCACACCAATTACCTCATAGCATCTACAAGGATTAACTGAGATAACATTCGTGAAGCCCCCAGCCCTGTGTGTCTCAGGAGACAGATGTTCATAGGTTAACTCCTTTCCTGTTTCCCATTAGTCTCCTTCCTTTACCCTCCCTCAACCTAATTTCCAAATAGTGCATACATAATTGTAGGAACATCAGCATGAATGGCCTGATGCATTTGTTACTGAATTAACTCAGCAGTGAACTTGGCATTCTCTCCCCAAACTTTCCCCTTCATTAATCCTCCTGGGCAACATCCTTAAACACAGTCTTACTCCTAGACACCAGAAACCGCGAAACCAGTCATGCACGAGAGCGTTTTCTACCAGGCTTTCAGCTGGTCTCATTTGTCCTCAAAGACCAGACAGATCTTATGTTGTTCACAGTGGGCTGACTCTGGCCATGTGGTCACTGCCGTCAAGATCTGCCACCAGGAGGACAGCAGTTCAATAAAATCTTGAACTCTATTTATAGCCTACTTGAAACAAACACTCTCCCATGAAGCCTGAGGAGTCCTCCTTGAGTACACAGAAAGTAATTCACTAGTCCCAGTACCAAACTAGGGCAACAGAAGGGTGGAACATGCAGTAAGTACATTTTTTTCTAGCCCTCTACAGTTTATAAAGCGTTTGCTCCTACGTGCTGTCTCATTTCATCCTCATATTGACCCAGCAGGGAGCCAAAGCAGACGTTGGCAGTAAATTCCCATTTTATAGATTATAAACCCAATGTTTAGTAGGTTAGATGAGTTGCTCATGTTACATGGTTGGAGAAGGAGGGGAGAGGAAAGTGGTTAAAGAGTAAGAATGATTTTCTGTTAATGCAATCAATCTAATCTTCAGTGAATAATGGTTTACCTGTAAGAATAAAAAAGAAAACAAAGAGAAATAATGTTTTATAACGTTTTGGCAAGCTTAAAAACTGTTTCTTCTCCACTTCAGATAGGAAAACCAAAATAAGATAAATAGAAGCCTGCTGTTTAGGGCAGGGAGCTCAGCTCAGTCGGTGTTCTATGATGATCTAGATGGGTGGGATGGGGTGGAATGCGAGGGGGGCCACAAATGAGGAGATAGATAGATATATATATATACACACACACACACACATATACCTGCTTCATTTGAGTATACAACACTATAAGGCAACTGTACCCCAATTAAAAAAAAAAAAACCTAGACAGACTTTACAGGGAAACGTTTATAAACATGTTTGTATCTGCCTAGAACATCTACATGCAGAATGATTATATTTTAGGCCAGAAACGCCTTTCTGAAATCTCTCCAAATTAAAATGTGCATCAGTCAAGACTAATCTTGAAAAAGATGGCAAGAATTTTTATGAGAAGTTTTAGTTGATTTTGCCAGTCATCTCTGAAATATATATCTTTACTGTCTTTTTAATATGGGGGATTTACATAATTCAAATATGGGTCCCCAGAGCAAGACTTCATTAATGTGAATTAGTTTATGGAGCAGAAATGATTTTATTCTGAAAAGAATTATTTTATTTTGATTTTGGCAAGTACTTTAATTTTCTAAGATCTTTCTTTAAGCTGTGTTACCGCAAAGAGTCGGACATGACTTAGTGACTGAGCAGCAACCACATTAAAAGGGCATACAAAAAACTTTTTGGCTTGAAAAGGACGTCTGATCTATTAGAATAGCTACACTGAAGTCCGTGTATGTGTATGTGTGCATGTGTATGTATATGTGTGTGTGTGTGTGTGACACACACACAGAGATAAAGAGAGGGAAGGGGGGAGAGAGAGAGAGAGAGAGAGATTACTCAAGAGTGCCTCTGGCTTAGCAGATTGGCACTGAGCCATTTGGGGCTTCTCAGATTTACTGCTTCTCTGACTATTGTTGCAGCTCTGATTTATGGAGTTCAAAATCTCTTGAAAAGCAAGGTGTCTTAAGTTTACAGTATTTCCCTGATGGTCCCTCCCTTTCCCCTGTTCATTCCTTTTGCCCCCCGTTCACCTTGCAATGACCTTGCACGACTCAGCATTTTTACCTGAGCTCAGTAGCCGGGGAACCTGCTAGTGCTGGGGCAAGGGCAGCGGTTGGTTTCCATTCCTGCGTGATGGAGTCATGGGAGAAACTGTCGGGAACCAACAGTAGGACCGGAGCGGCAGCAGGGCTGAACTGTGTTTAAGCGGCTCAGGACAGAGCAGCTGGCTCCCTCTCCCAGCCTGCAAGCGCAGCCTGCATTTGTCACTGACCACTGAAGTGTGTGTTTGTGCAAGGTGAGAGCTGGGTGCTTTCTCATTACTTTGGAGACAACTTGCCAGGTATTGCTGTTGATTGTGTTTGCTCATTTGGGGAGGTTTCTGTCGCTGCAAATTCAGGACCTAGACTGTGTCTGGTTTGATTTATTGTTTTCTATCGTGATCCATTCAGTGCTGCACGGTGTCCAAATTATGGCAACAGATTGGACGAACTGCTGTTCTTACCCTGCGATGTGAACAGTTTGGTGCCTTTTGCTTGGATTCTTTCATTGATCGCTGCTGCCAAATGATAGAGCTGTTCATAGACGGGATTCCAGCACTGATTTGAAAGCGTGTGAAAACTGCTTCCGATAGAAATCTGGATTGCTGTTTTTTGGAGTAATTGCTGGGGTGTATTCTTTGCTCATATTTTAGTAGGTGAAACTTTGGAGAGAGCAGAGTGCCTTAGGGTCTGATCTGGTGATAAAAGTAACATGGGAGTTTTCTGCGTTTTCGCTTGTGGAAATGAAAACTTATGCTTGGCCAATGGTGTGTGTGTGGTGGGGGGAGGGTATAATTTTTAAAAAAAGAAACAGACTCAAAAGAAAAACATTTTGCTTAGCTATATTTTGATGTATTTATTAATTTAATCAGCTCCTAAAGCTTTTGTTATCAGCATATTTTAAATTTTGGAACTTTGCATTTTGTGTGCGCAAGGACAATACAGCTGCAGTGTGTGATTGTGAAGGCATGTGGGGACATGGAGTATGTGCTTACTAGGAATAAAACAGGAATCCAGAATGTACCCTTGGCTAAGCTGATGGCCTTAAGGCTGCACCCGTTTTGTGTGTTAGCTACTTAACGGACTTATGCAAAATGTAAAGGAGATACAGTGTATTATTATATCTAAATAAATATATAGGAGATTTGTATTAATAAAACACGTGCTCTAAAAAAGAAAGCTCTTGGGAATTGGGTAGTGAAAATAGGATGAGCAAAAGTTTGAAAAGCTATCAAATTTTACAGGGAGAGGAAAACAGTATGTTAAAATGAGAAAGTTCACTGGGATATGAAAAGTACTTCAACTGCTCAAATTTATAAGTCTAATGAAAAAACAATAGCATATTTAAGGAAATTCAGAGTGTGCAGAAATGAAGCCCAGAGCAAAATTTCTTAATAAGACATGGTTTCAACCTACCTGTGGAATATACTTAATCAAGTTGAGTTCTGTTGCCTAGATTGATAAAATTAGAATTTGTTTAAAAATATAGATTTAAAAATTTTATTTAAAATTTATTTTCATTTAGGTAGATTTGGAAAGCTAATAAAGTAACATAAGATGTATTAAAATGCAGTAAACATTGAAATTGTTCAAAACACTTAACAAATAAAATACAATATGAAAATTTTTTTGTCCTGCTTTTGAATTATGTCCGTTTAGAAAGACACTGATCTTCTAAACTAGAATGTCAGCTGTCGGTACATACACTTGAACTGCTGAGCCCCGTGGATCCACTCTTCATAGTTTCTTGCTTTTAGGCTTAGTTACAACACTGTGGAATGGTGAGCAGAAAACACTTGAATCTAACATTGTCGTGCTTTCTATGAGTTTAGGACAGAAATATTTTCATATGATAGATATGAAACCTGAGGTGTACAAAGAATTCATGATTAGTTGGCCTTTCCATATTAGAATCTGTACTATTAATACCTTGACTTTTCAGCTGCCTCCATCTCAAATTTGACTGCTTCTTTAAAAGGGTGTAACATAACATTATCACCAGGACTGAAAAGAGGTAGTGGAGGACCTCTTATCATTGTTTTATAAACATGAGAGTATCCATGTCTCTATGATGGTGGTGGTTGTGGTTTTGTTGCTAAGTGCTGTCTGACTCATGCGACCCCATAGACTGTAGCCTGCTAGGCTCCTCTGTCCGTGGGATTTCCGAGGCAACTGGAGTGGGTTGCCATTTCCTTTTTCAGGGGATCTTCCCAATACAGGGATTGAACCTGTGTCTCCTATGTATCCTGCATTGGAGGCAGATTCTTTACTGTTGAGCCACCAGAGAAGTCCTGTCTCTATGATGAGTGCAGTCTGATATGTTTGAATGTGTGTGTCCATCTGTACCCATGGTCACTTTCCACCTCAGAAAACTTGTCATCTCTTTGATGAACCACAATCAGTGTAAGCAGCCAAGAAATGCCTTAAATAGTGTCCACATTTATTCTTTAGATAACTAGCTTACCATAGCATACAAAGAGGTTTAAAAAGATTTAGAGATTATAGGTACTGACCTCAAAGCACATGCTAGTCTGTGCAGACACATTTATGTCTATGCAATTAAGTACTCCTAGTTAAAGGGAAAGATTAGGCTTTATTTATGTATTTGATGATTATCTCTATTTTTTTTTCTTTTAAAGCTTAATTTTCTTAACACATTGTATTCTTTCTTCTTCTCTTCTTTTAGCTTTATACCTGATTCTAGACTTTAAACTTGGTATATCCTTAATTTGCTGCTGCTAAGTCGATTCAGTCGTGTCCAACTCTGTGTGACCCCATAGACGGCGGCCCACCAGGCTCCCCTGTCCCTGGGATTCTCTGGGCAAGAACACTGGAGTGGGTTGCCATTTCCTTCTCCAATGCATAAAAATGAAAAGTGAAAGTGAAGTCGCTCAGTCGTGTCCGACTCTTCGAGACCCCATAGACTGCAGCCTACCAGGCTCCTCTGTCTATGGGATTTTCTAGGCAAGAGTACTGGAGTAGGGTGCCATCGAATTTACTGAACCTTCTTTCTTTTGATCTACACTCAATCTCTTCTTCTTGGGTAAGAAAGCAATTGATGATTTACCTCCTGGAGGAAGATCCACCTCCCTGAGACCAAGAGACAAATGTTCCCTCTCTGAGCAGGAAATGAGATGATCAGTGGGAAACGATGGATTGAGAAATGGCTCCTAGGCAGGCAATGGCCATGCCTCTCTCACTTAGTGTTTCTGCTATTCATGCTCTTAGCCATCTAGTCTGCTACTGGGCTTTGAAACATTTATCAAGAAATGTTTGCACATAGCAACATAGTTACCCTGTCATGATGACTCTTGGTAAATTGAGATTAAATATGATTTGTAGTGTATGGGATTGGTTTAAAGTAGTATTGGTTGTCTTTTTTACCTTAAAGTGAAGTCGCTCAGTAGTGTCCAAACCTTTGTGACCACATGGACTGTAGCCTACCAGGCTCCTCTATCCATGGGATTTTCCAGGCAAGAGTACTGGGGTGGGTTGCCTTTGCCTTCTCCAGGGGATCTCCCTGACCCAGGAATCGAACCCAGGTCTCCCGCATTGCAGGCAGACACTTTACCATCTGAGCCACCAGCTTAGCATTAAGGTAATTAAGTTCTATTTTGCCTATTAATTCCTCATGAAGTACTGTACATTCAGGTGAAGCCATGAGCATTCACACAACTTTTAATTATTATTTCAAGATTCCCTAGAGTAGGCCCAGATTGTTTCTGGACAAGAAACATGGAAGGCAGGGTGTATGATCTGTTTTTCTGGTAGATGTCCCCCTGAGGCTATAGAGTGCACAGATCATCTCTGGACTGCTTAGTGGACCCCTGGGCTGCAAGAACCTGGCAGCTGCTGGAGGAGCAGGTGGCTACAGGCAGTTCTCCACTGGAGGCTGTGATGAAAAACATTTCTACAAGTCTTCTCAAGAGGTCTGCCTCATCTGTCTTAAATCCAGTGTGTCTTCTAAGTAAACAGGATGGGCAGAGTCTGGTTGCTAGCAGGTGGGCCCAGATTGTGACAGACCTCCACACAAAATGCATCACCATATTTTTTACACATTTTTACAACCAGTATAAGTCCTGTTTTTACAACCCTTAAATTATTTCTACTAGCGCATGCTTAAGTTGCTTTAGTCATGTCTGACTCTTTGCGGCCCCATGGACTGTAGCCCACCAGGCTCCTCTGTCCATGGGATTCTCCAGGGAAGAATACTGGAGTGGGTTGCCATGCCTTCCTTCAGGGGACCTTCCCAACTCAGGGATCGAACCCAAGTCTCTGACGTCTCCTGCATTGGCAGAGGGTGGGGTTCTTTACCACTAGGGCCAACTGGGAAGCCCCATTGGGCAGGCTTCAAACCTGATCCCAATGTTTAACCAGTCCCTTCCAATAGCTACCCTCTACCACACAAAACAAATAATTTTTAAGAAATACTAACAGCCAATTAAGCTCTTTACATTTTAATAGCCAAACAATTTTCATCCATATATAATTTGAATAATCACTTCAAGAGAATAAAATTACAATTTCCAGATATCTTTAAAGGCCAAGAAACCATCACCAAAAAATTATTGCAGCGTTTCCTGTTACAAACATTTTGGATCATAAGGGAATGTTCAAGAATTTTATTCCAACTCTCCAAAGTCAAAACAAAGTGACTCCTAGCTGTTCTTTTGTGATGGAGTATTTTCAAGATCAGCCTGCTTAGAAATATATTTTATGATAAAGTATAAAACACACTAGAGCCTGTCCCTTCTCTCACTCCTGTTCTCCTGTAGTGTGGGATTTGCATATTGAATAACTCTTATCAGAACACATCAATGTGTTAAGAGGAATTATTTTGTAGCCATAAGAAAGTATCTCCTTTCCTTTATAAGTTAATATAAGAACTCAACTTTAAAATGTAAGCTTTGGAGACTTCCCTGAGAGCCCAGTGGTTAAGATTCTGTTTCCAATGTATGGGGCAAGTTTTCAATCCCTGGTTGGGAAACTAAGATCCCACATGCCATGTGGCATGGTCAAAAATTTAAAAACAAAACTAAGTAAAAATTTTAAAAATTAAATAATTAAAATGTTGGGTTTATTATTATTTAGATATAGAGTGAGAACAACAGATCAGGAGATGATTGCTATTGCAAAGACAGTGAGCTACTCAGTTTCAGAAGGCTGGACACAGCGTGTCTTGAAGGGCCACACAGGGAAGCCCCAGGGTTGGTCAGAAGGCAGAGAGAGAGAAAGAAGAAAGCATGGCCAAGAGCCTTTATTGTGCTTTCCTTGGGGAAGAACACATACTTTGGCCACCTGATGCGAAGACCTGACTCATTTGAAAAGACCCTGATGCTGGGAAAGATTGAGGGCAGGAGGAGAAGGGGACGACAGAGGATGAGATGGTTGGATGGCATCACTGACTCAATGGACATGAGTTTAGGTAAACTCCGGGAGCTGGTGATGGACAGGGAGGCCTGGCATGCTGCAGTTCATGGGGTCACAAAGAGTTGGACATGATTGAGTGACTGAACTGAACTGGGGAAGAACAAAGTAGGGTAAGCAGGCTTAGGCTTGGATCGTTGGAATAATTTCAGCAGTCTCTGGGGCATAGAGAGTCTCTAGTTGTCTACGTACCTGGTCCTGAGATGCCTAGGGCAAATGGATATTAGCCCAGAGTATGAGTGCCTTGTGCGAGTCAGATAAAGGACCTGATTGGGGTCAGGGCTCAGAACTGATTTATTTGCATTAAAAGGCATGCTCTGGGTTAGTCTTCCCTATCTTTAGGAATTGGCTTGCCCTAGAAAGGGCAGCTTGTTTATGGTCAACAAAGCCCAGATGCCAAGCATTTGAAATACAGGAAATTTAGGTCCCCACAGAGCACTGAATAGGGGCCCTGTGCTATACAGCAGGTTCTCATTAGTTATCTATTTTATGCATAGTAGAGTGTATGTATCAGTCCCAATCTCCGTTTCATTCCATCTCCCATTTCCCCACTTGGTGTTCATACATTTGTGCTCTGTGTCTGTGTCTCTATTTCTACTCTGCAAATAGATTCATCTGTACCATTTTGCTAGATTCCAGATAGGATATCCAGAAAAGAGGGTATACATGTATACATACAGCTGATTCACTTTGCTGTACAACAGAAACTAGCACAACATTGTAAAGCAACTATACTCCAGTAAAAAAAAAATTTTTTAAGAAATACAGAAAATGAAAAGGCATTGCTAATACACACTAATATACCCAAACAGAAATATATTGATTACTTAGTATCATTTTGCCAAATTTGGTATTCACCTGGTTGGTCCCCTATGGACAATAATCTCTTGACATGAAATGTACCTCTTCATCAATTCCACGACCTCTGCCAGTAAACTCCAGAAAGGTTTTGGTTCAGTTGGTTTTGTTTTTTAAATTCAATACTTTAAAACAACAAAAAGGTCGAAAATAGCTAAATCCTCTTTATTGAAACACTAGGCACATTTTACTTGTCCTGCACAGCTGTATATTATTCGAGTTAGAGTCTAACAATAAATGCTTCCACATTAGAGTTGTGTTAAAATCCTTAAATAGGCTGTAATTATTAAAGAAAGTTTAACTTTATGTACTCACCATTCACCTTTGGTTGGAACCAACTCCTGGCACACACAAGTTAATAAATAATTGCTCAATGGATAAATAAATGATTCAGTCACCTGGGCTCATTGGCAGAATTTTCTTCAGATTCCCTAAGAGCCTTTTGCATTGTTTCCAATATGATTTTCATAATAAGGAAATTAAGGAAAGAAGAGCAAATTATGTTGATTATTCTGCTCAAACAAAAGCTGAGTCTCTTGTCACTTAAAAATATCCACGACGAGCCGCTAGTATAAACAATCATAAGATGTGGTAAGGGACATATATAAATTGAGTAACAATTCTGTTTCAGCTGAACTGGCATAACTGTCATTCATAATGCCCTATTCCTTGAGCCAGCAGTAATGCACAGAGGGATCAAGAACATTTAGCAGATGAATAGGATAGCTAATTTATCAAATTAGGATAGACCAACATGTGCTAAAAATAACCTGTAATCAAGGAAGACGACGCCTTAGAAGTGTGGCATTTTCCCTCGTAATATTTCTGTTTCGTCGTTTTTAGACATAAAGGAAAGGAGAAAGCATGCATACGGCGTTTCAGTGGAAAGAGAATTTTCTCCCTCTCCCTATTTAGTTTCTCATTCCGGTTACTGGAATTTCCCACGGGAATTTATTGTGTAATAAATATGGAACTTCGAAACGGTGGGGGAAGAATGACTGAGTTAACAACAGGTATTGGTACTACTGGCTTTCCAGGTGGCGCAGTGGTAAAGAACCCACCTGCCAAATGCAGGAGATGCAAGAAACCTGGGTTCGATCCCTGGGTTGGGAAGATCCCCTGCAGTAGGAAATGGCAATCCACTCCAGGACTCTTGCCTGGGAAATCTCACAGACAGAGGAGCTTTGCAAGCTACAATCCAGGGGGTCACAAAGAGCAACTGAGCACAATTGGGTACAACAAGATAGCCATCTGAGGGGGGAAAAGGGCTTATCTTTTACCCCAAAATAAATTTTAGAGGAGTCGAAGATTTAGACGTAAAATATGAAACTACATGCACACTAGAAGAAGGCGTTGGTGTACTGATTTGCACAGAGAAGATGCTACAGTGACCGAATCATTAAGCAGCCATGAACAGGAGTAGAAGTGACAGCCTGCTGCTCTAGAGGCGCCTGGGCTTGGTGGTAATTGCGACGGTTATAGCAGAAGGGAGGTGTTCTAAGTGTTCATTCTCCACACACCTTCCCCATCATTCTCTGTGTCTTTCAGACACCAAAGATCCTGAGATGAAGGGAAGCAAAGAAAGGGATACGTGTAAATCACCAATTTCTTGTTTTCATTCCAAAGCAGATGCTCTGTGTTTTATCCTGGGACCAGACCAGTATCAGGAAAAAATTACAGACTGATTTCTTGCTCTGAACTCTCCTGATTCCCAAATCTGACACGTGACTGAGGCCTCAAAGTGGCTTCACTGACTCTGGTATCGGGAGGTTTCTCATCTGTGATTTCCATGGAGTGACAAGAGAACGAAATATTGTCAGCTGTGCCCGGGCCCTTCTGAGCTGTTGTCAGACTAGATTGAACCAACTCGAAAAGCTCTCAAGGGGAGTGTGCTTGGTAAGAGCAGAAGAGCTTCAGTTGGAAAGCTTTTCCTTTAGGGTCTGTGGCTTCTTTCTTCTTTGTCACTTCCTTTTCCTCTAGTTCCTCTCTCGATCCTGAATTCCTCCCCTCCTCTGACCTCCCATAACGCCGCACACCATCCTCTGACCTGGATGAAAGAAACACTTATGTCATTCACGCTAGGTTTCTCAGACTGGCAGCCTGTTCGGAGCAGTGTGCAGTGTTCCTAGCAACAGATTAAGGCACATTCAGAGCACTTCAAAAGCCTGCAGACATTGAAAAATCACAGAGGACTACCTAGTTATATTTGGAACTTCTGCTCTGTGGGTTTTGTATTAGCTAAGAAACCCAGGGAAGTTTTTAAACTTTTTTTTTGATTTATTTTTAATAGAAACTTGGAAGGTATAACCGCTTTTCTAAAACAGTCGTGATGAATTTAGCCAAGGCGCTGAGAATGAAGGTCAACTGCATCTATGCTGAGATTTAAAAGTAGGGCATGTAAAGTTCACTAGCAGTCACAAGAAGGTGATTTTAATTATTAGGAATATTTTATATTCATTAAGAACACAGGCATTAGGGGCTGTTAGACCTGTTTTTAAATCCATGAACAAGTTGTTTTACTGTGGGAAAGTTGTTTAACCTTTTAAGCTTCAGTTTGTAACATCTCTGACGTTAGCATACATTACAAATTTTAATGTTAAAATGATAAAATATGTATGTAGACTTGTTTTTTGGTGGGAAAAATCATTAAAAAGCTAATCAATATAGATGTGAAAGGAGATATTTTAGCAAATATAATTGCCACAGTTTTGTGGAGGAGTGAGTTTTTTTTCAGATCAGGCAAAAGCTCAAAGTTGGGAAAAGTTATCAGAGGGAATAAGGAAAATAAATAATGAGAAATAAAATATGGTAAATCTGACTATATCAGAAGGAAGATCTGATTATCATTATATATAACCTTCTTCCATAAGTCTTAACACCATGTCTTAGAGCAAGTGCTTATTTGTGTTTGAAGAAGGAAGTAAAAAAGGAAGAAATGAGACCATAACCATAATAGTGGAGAGAGCTGGATGATTGCAAAAACAATGCTTAAAAACATCTTCAAGATATCCTGTCTGAAATATAGTGTTAGATTTGTCTATAATGCTAAAACAACAGTAGCAATCCAGAATAGCTATGTTAGTTACACAGTATGTTCTTTATTACAGCCCATAAAGGGCTGAGAAGGGGCTGAGAAACCAGCATTCTCTAAACATGCAAAGCAATGGCACACCTGTTAAATCAGAGACAAGGAAACCTGTGAAGTCAGCATGGTTTCGGGTAGAAGTCAAGAGGTGAGCCCAGAGCCCAAACTGGAAAGACCATTCATCTTAAAGACACGTCCAGATGGGCGGAGGGCCTCAACATAGAGAAGCTGTAGGTGTCTGGCGAGGGGCAAAGATTTATTATCTCTTGCTTTGCTTTATTTAGTTTCCCCAGGCCTTGCCCATTAAATGCCAATAACTCCCTCCATTTCTTGTGAAAACTCAAACACTCCTACACTTTTCCATGCACCCCTTCAAGGAGTGGTACCACCCCCTAGTTGGGAACCACAGAGAGCTTAAAAAATGAGATGAACTATATTCAGAAATGGCTAAGTACCAAAATCAAGAACTCCCCACCCTTGACTTTCACAGACCTTGGAAGTTTGTGTTTTACTCTTTTAAAATGAATGCAAAGATTTTGAGTAATTTGTCACTTTGCTGAGGAATGTATTTGAATCATGTTTGGAGTGAGACTGATTTGCCCAGACCCATCATCTAGCTACTGAGTAAGATCAGTTTACCCCATTCTTTCCTACACTTTTCACATAAAAATCTATGTGGATTGTTCTTTCCACTTGTATTCACTGCAAACTTAGTAACTTTCATAGTGTGATTTAAAAACAAAAATAGAACAGCCTCGTTTCATTGCAGAAAAGTGGCATCAAAAAGAAAAGCACTTTGTACAGTATGAAGCACAATGTGAAGAGGTGGAAACAAGTGGGAATTCATAGACAAGGGCAATTTTGAATAAATGATGGAGTTCAAATTTGGCAGTACTGATGATCTACGTAAAAAGGAGTCCACCAGATGTGCTAAATAGCAGCAGCAGCAACAACGACAAAAAAAATGATGTGTAAAACCATTTCAGTGCCTTTATAATTTATTTTAGGTCTATGCATATAGGATTATTAAAGGACCACTCCAAGTCTCATTTTCTGAAGGAAATTCTTCTCTATAGAAGCATTTGAGAGTTTAGAGATTCACAAAAGTCCGGGACTATGTCCTTTGAGTGTTAGGCGGTGTTAGTGGTAAAGATGGAGAAGGCGATGGCACCCCACTCCAGGACTCTTGCCTGGAAAATCCCATGGACGGAGGAGCCTGGTAGGCTGCAGTCCCTGGGGTCGCTAAGAGTCGGACACAACTGAGCAACTTCACTTTCACTTTTCACTTTCTTGCATTGGAGAAGGAAATGGCAACCCACTCCAGTATTCTTGCCTGGAGAATCCCAGAGACGGGGGAGCCTGGTGGGCTGCCATCTATAGGGTCGCACAGAGTGGGACACGACTGAAGTGACTTAGCAGCAGCAGTGGTAAAGAACCCGCTTGCCATGCAGGAGACAAAAGAGATGCGGGTTTGATCCCTCAGTTGGGAAGATCCCCTGGAGAAGTGCATGGCAATCCACTCTAGTTTTTTTGCCTGGAGAATCACATGGAAGCCTGGGAAGCCTGGCAGGTCACAGTCCATGGGGTCTCAGAGTCGGAGATGACTGTAGTAATTTAGCACGCACACACACACAAGGGGAACTAACCCAGACGGTAGATTTAACCTGTTCCATGATTAACATTTGCAACAACTCTAGGGCCAATCCAAGCTTTTGTCTTAGGCAGACCTGAGAAACATGACCTACCCTTCTGTGTTACCTTATCTGTGTGTGGAATGTCGCCCTCACATTCTTGACATTGTACTAAGTTTAGTGGTGTGCTGAAATGGTTCATACAGGTCAGAGAGGAGAAAGGTGTCAGGGAAAAGCTGTTAATACGAATCTGTACTACTTTCCTACGGCTGCCATAACAAGATTCCACAAACTGGGTGGCTTATACAACAGAAATGTACTGTCTCACACTTCAGGAGGCCGGAAGTCTAAAATCAAGGTGCTGGCAGGTCGATGCTCTTTCTGAAGGCTACTGGGAATGGATCTGTTCCAGGCCTCTCTCCTTAGCTTGTAGATAGCCATCTTATCCTTCTGTCTTTACATCATCTTCCTCCTGTGAGTCTCTGTCTCTGGGTCCAAAGTTCCCCTCTTTATAAGGACACCAGTCATATTAGATGAGGGCCTACTCTACTGACTTATTTATCTTTGTAGAGACCCTTTCTATTTCCAAATAAGTTTACACTGTGAGATACCAGGGGTTAGAGCTTCATCATATCTTTTTTGGGGGGGTAGACACAATTCAACTCATAACGTTGGCTCTAGTGAGGTGATAAGGGCCTTCCCCGCTGGTTCAGTGGCTGAAACTCTGTGCTCCCAAAGAAGGGGCCCCGGGTTCGATCCCTGTTCAGGGAACTAAACCCACATGCTGCAACTGAGTTCACATGCCATGACTCAAAGGTTCCACGTGCCACAACTCAGACCTGGTGCAGCCAAATAAATAAATAAAAAGTTAAAAAAGAAAGCCAGGGAGAATTCAGAGAATAGGACCGGCTGTTTTATTATGTCAGTGCTGTCCAAAGTGTGGTCAATGGATCGGCAGCATCAGTATCACCTCAGAGCTGGTTAGGAATACAGAACCTTCAGCCTCATCTAAGGGTCCACTGAATCAAACTCTGCATCTTTACCTAAAACCTCATGTTTTATTTATACAATAAAGTTTGAGAGGAGCTATTCTAGCTCATAGAATAGAAGCACAACCTGCAATGCCAAGAAGGAGAAGAAAAAAGAATAATGTTTATATGCAGAAGCCCCATTAATATGTGTAGTCAGCAAGTATAGGCCATTATTGCAGCACAGCTATGGCAATTAATTTTAAAGGGAATGTTGATCTCTGGGGATATCTTTAGGAGTTAAACTTCAATTATCATTAATTTACTTCATTGTAGCTTATCCCTTAGGAGAAAACTCAGAAGATCACTATATACAGAGAGTGCTCATATGTTTTCTCCTACATGTCCTTTGCTTGTATATGTTGCTTTTTTTCTGCCAACCTGGTCTATAGTTTAAGTTGACTCAGCTAGCTGAGTCATACAACTTAATGCTAAAATAAGGTTCATTGAGGGGGAAAAAAAAAAAAAAAGCTGCTAGTATTGGGGAAAAGGTATTTGGATCTGTGATCTTTCAGGCACATTTCCTTTCATCCATAAACCAAAAAAATGCTTTCTGTACCTCACCTCTCCATCACTCTTTCCACACCCCCTCCGTTTACCTACCATCTCTGTGCACCTGTTGCCTTCATCATTCACCCGAGGATGCACCTTGGATGTGTCTGCTCTTCCTCTCCTTGCACCTGCCTCTGGCTGAACTGAGTTCCTTATTTTTATTTTTTTGCTGATATTCTGGTCTAAACACAGTTCTCATGAAAAAACATAGGTCAGTTGCCACAACCTGAGTATTGTCGATGGCATTCTCCTGAACAACTAATTGCCTTACATGACAGCTAATAAGTGCTCGTGCATGCTCAATAGTGTCCAATTCTTTGTGATTCCATGGCCTGTAGCCTGCCAGACTCTTCTGTCGATGCAATTCTCCAGGCAAGAACACTGGAGTGGGTTGTCATTTCCTACTCCAGGGGAATCATCCCGACCCAGGGATCTAATCTGTGTCTCCATCTCCTGTATCTCCTGCATTGACAGGTGGATTCTTTACCGCTTTGCCACCTGGGAAGCAATACATGTTTGACGTATACTTAATTCTAGAGGGAAGGGGAAACACACAAGGGCAATGAAATATTAGCTACACCCACAGCTTTGGGAAATTGTAATGAAACAGAATGAACACAACAGAAATAATCACACAAATTATCTTTAAACATGAAAAACAGCAATTTGTAATTTGGTATTACAGCAATTTGGTATTACTTAACATAATTCTTGCTTCCAACTACCTTTCTCAGAGAGGAAAGTGTCCATATTGATTAAAATTTGAATATCAGAGGATAGATATTTTTTACCTTTTATCAATATTTTCTCAAATTTGAATCCCTGGTAACAGTTCACACAGAATTTCTTTATCACTACAGATAAAGCACTAAATATAC
Organism: Bos grunniens; assembly: GCF_055505025.1. Taxonomy (NCBI): domain Eukaryota; kingdom Metazoa; phylum Chordata; class Mammalia; order Artiodactyla; family Bovidae; genus Bos; species Bos grunniens. The sequence goes on along the minus strand of NC_141170.1, from coordinate 16,980,878 downwards.
ATATCTCTGACTGTAATTCTAACACTTTTTGAGAATAAAATAATTTTGAGAATAAAATAATTCCAATCTGTTGACCAAAGCAGATGCAAAATAAATACTAATTTAACTGAAATTAACTTAGAAGGTATAAAGTACCTTTCTTAAGAAACCTGTATCTGGCTGGGTGGGAAAGAATAAGAAAAAGCAAAAATGAAAAACATATGACAGAATAAATAGAAGTAAACTTTGATTAAAAAAATTACTTAGTCCCAAAAAAAAAAAAAATTGCTTAGGAAAGCTAATGTTTTCAAAAGTACTCAAGGGACATGGGGAATCATTTTAAATTGAATCTAGAATGACAGTTCAATAGAATATTTTCGTTCAATAGGGCCTATTTCTGTATGATCAGTACAGTATGCATTTTTTTCTGGAAATTCTTTTTTTTTAATTATTATTTTATTTTATTTTTAACTTTACAATATTGTATTGGTTTAGTGACTCATGACAAAAAACACTCTCATGAAACTGTGACCACAGATGTATAAGTAGGTGATCAACTCATTTGAATGTCTACATATTTTCACCTTTTTTAGCAGATAATCTGTGATCAAAGACCAAATAAAAGAGGAAACTTCTACCACAATTGATTTTTCAAGTAACTGAACAAAGAGAGACGAAGTACACGGTAGTCTCTTTGTTTTGTTGTTGTTTAGTCACTAAGCCATGTCCAACCTTTTGCAACCCCCTAGCCTGCCAGGCTCCTCTGTCTGTGGGATTTTTCCAGGCAAGAATACTATAGTAGGTTGCCATTTCCTAGTCGAGGGGATCTTCCCAACCTGGGGATCGAACCCATGTCTCCTACATTGGCGTGAAGATTCTTTACCCTCTGAGTCACCAGGGAAGCCCATGCTGTAGTCCCCTGCAGCTTGTAAATCCTTACTCTCGAAATGGGTTAGGTTGAGGCTCTATTAATACAGTTTCTGGGAGAGAGGGAGGATCCTTTGCTGTTTTCTTGTTTTTTAAAAAAATAGTGTGAAAGGATTCACTGAACATCAAATAGGATGGAGCCACATAACATGGCACAGTTCTTTGTTTGCTTTGGCCACACTGATAGTTTCCCTCAGTTTCTTGTTATATTTTATCTTCTTATTGGGAAGGCTTTCAGATGATATTGTCAGACTAGAAATCTTACATTCATTTATTCTAATTCAAGTTTATATTTCAGGGCTAGTGATTGAAAATTGTGTAAATTCTGTGAAGAGGAACTTTCTTTTCAACTTCTAAAATGCTTTTCAGATGTGAAAGGGGGTAGGGATCTTGTGTATCTCTTCTTTTTCCTAGTGAATTCAGTCATTCTAACATATATCTTTTTATTTCATGTGCTTCCTATTCTTGAGGGAAAATGCATAATGAAGCTTTCCATTGTAATTAATTTCAGGCCAGGTTTAAGGCAACTGAGATTTAGTTAATATGAATGAGAGACAATTTTAAATATTCAAAAGGTATAATTTTAAGCTCTGTTAAAACACACACACATGGTTTTCAACATTGGTATAAATCTGGTTAAAATATGTAGTTTTCAAAATGTGTGCTTGCTTGCTTTTCAGTACAAATTTTGATGTGTTCAAATTATGTTGTTTACTTAAAATAGGAAATATGGGCAGATTTTTAAACTCCAAAATCAACTACTGATAACTCCTATTTTAAACAAATGTAGTACATTACAGTTTCCTATTTCTACCAGATGGGTAAAAGTAGAAGATGTTGTTATAAAAGTAAAATCCTTTCATATAATTTCATATTTTTTTTTCAGGACAAGTGTTCAAAGAGGAAGTAGTGATGGAAGAATTCTCTTTGTAGATTATTTGAACACCAATAATTTGGGGCTTGTGTGTCATTGAGATGATATAAATACTTACACTAGATTTTTATTTACCCAAATACAGCCCTATGAAGTGGTCACAGGGTCATTTCCATCTCACAGCAAAGGAGGAAACAACCGAGTGTTAAAGGGATGGAATTACTTCCCAACTATCAAATAGCCGCGTCGGGTCCAAACTCAATTAGCCTCGAGTCAAAAGAGGCCAGGAGCCCTTAAGTTGTTGCTTAATCAACCCTCCTCAATTCAACTTTATAGGCTGCCAAGGAGCACCCTGCTGGTGCCCAGGACTGTTTAACACTGCTGAATGAAATGTGCTCTCGGAATGTGCCTATGTGCAGGTGTGCTAGGGTGAGGTCAGAGGAAGAAATTCTTACCCCCATTTATCCAGACAGTGGTGGCTTTATGCACATTGCCATACAATATAAAATCTGCTTTATGTATATTGGACTTTTGTGTCCAGTTTCATTTGAAGAAATAATTCTAATAAAAACAAAAATTGAGACTTCCCTGGTGGTACAGAAATAGGACTCTGTGCTTGCACTGGAGCGGGCACAAGTTTGATCCCTAGTCAGGGAATTAAGATCCACAAACTAGGCATCAGGGCCCAAAAAACCCAAAAGAACAACAAACAAAGGGAAACAAAAGAACAAACAAAACTATTCCTATAGTAAGATAGATAAAATTGATGATGATAACAGTAATAAAATATAATACATGTATGGGACTTATGTTGGAGAAGGCAATGGCACCCCACTCCAGTACTCTTGCCTGGAAAACCCCATGGATGGAGGAGCATGGCAAGCTTCAGTCCATGGGATCACTAAGAATTGGGCACAACTGAGCGACTTCACTTTCACTTTTCACTCTCATGCATTGGAGAAGGAAATGGCGACCCACTCCAGTGTTCTTCCCTGGAGAATCCCAGGGATGGAGGAGCCTGGTGGGCTGCCGTCTGTGGGGTCGCACAGAGTCAGACACGGCTGAAGCAACTTAGCAGTAGCAGCATAGGACTTATGTAAATCAGAAACTATTCCCAGTAATTCTTATTGTTACGCAATAAACTCTATTATTCTCATTTCATAGGTAAGGAAATTGAAGAGGTTAAATAACAACATAGTCCGGGAGTTGGTGATGGACAGGGAGGCCTGGCGTGTTGCGATTCATGGGGTCGCAAACAGCCAGACACGACAGGGCGACTTATCTGATCTGATCTGGCTAGTTAAGAGTGCATTTGAGGTCAGAACCCAGCCAGCGTGGTTCACAAATCTGGGCTCTTAAACACTATGTTATGCAGCCTCTGGGTTGTAAATGATAATAATAACATTAAAATATTAACAAAATTGTAAATAATATAGTTCTCATTGTGTACCAGGCGCTAGTCTAAGCACTTACACACAAGCCAGCTTATGTTACCCTTTCCCCATGGGTAACAGAGACCCAAAAGAGGAGGAATGTGCCTCTGAAACTACTGAATATTTTTGTTGTTGCTGTTCAGTCACTCAGTCGTGTCCGACTCTTTGAGACCCCATGGACTGGACCATACCAGGCTTCCCTATCCTTCTCTATCTCCCAGAGGTTGCTCAAACTCATGTCCATTGAGTCAGTGATACCATCCAACCATCTCATCCTCTGTTGACCACTTCTAAACTATGTTGCCTGTTAAACATGCACTCTACTTGAGTGGTATAAAAGGAGATGCAAGGACTTCTGTGGTGGTCCAGTGGCTGAGACTCCATGCTCCCAATGTAGGAAGTCTGGGTTCAAACCCTGATCAGGGAACTAGATTGTACATACTGCAACTAAAATTCACATGCCACAAGTTAAAAAAAATCCCACATGCCACAATAAAGATCAAAAATCCTGCATGCTACAACTAAGACCTGGCACAGCCAAATAAATATTAAAAAAAAAAAAGAGGAGATGCATATATATCGCTCAAGAGGAAATTCCAGAGTTTTTCTTTTTAAATAAATGCATAATTGTCATCACTCTGGTATTTGGTGATATGTTCTATACCCTGACCTCTGTGCAATGGAAAGCAGATGGGAGTTTAAAGCCTGTGTTCACTCCATGGGAGCATCAAGCTCTCTCATTTTCATTTCCATGAATTTAGAGCATAGACTCTGTGATCAGGATGTATCAATTCAAATCCCAACTCTGTCCCTTTTACCCAGGTGATGCTGGGCAAGTTATTGAACCTGTGTTTCCCAGTACCTGCATCCACAGATTGGAAGGCTTAACAGGAGATACATTACAGGGCTGGGATGGGGACAAAACAGTATTAAACATTTTTGTTGGTGTTATTACAAGACAATAAACGAGGTCCTCCAGGTCTGTGAAATGTACAAAACATAATGAAATGGCCACTTTACCTCAATTGGGTCCCATAAAATGAGGAACAATAAAGAAAAACAAGTCAATTATTCCATGGTCATGAACTCAAACCATGAGGAGAACTGGCAATGCACGTTATAGACACATCAGCTGTGGCAAAAATAAGTCAACATTGTTTGTAAAGGCCTGTGATGTCTGGGTTACCAGCTGTCTGGAAAAAGGAGAACACAGCTTCCTTTTTTGTTTAATGTGGCCTGCCAGCCAGCTGGCATTAGGGGAAGAGGAGGGAGCTCATGTTGTTTGAGCGACTCTCTGTGCCAAGTATATTGTGTAACTTGTCTCGTTTGGTTCTCCCAGCTCATTGCTAGGGTGGTATCAATACCCCTGATGTACACATGGAAGATAGACGTAGGGAGGTCAAATAAGCCAGCCAAAAACCCACCAGGAGCAAATGGTATTCTGACTTCAAAGTCAGTCAGGCCATGCCATTGACTGCTTTTTTTTTTTTTTTTTTAGTTGAAGCATAGTCAACTTACAGTGTTGGGTTAGTTTCTGGTATATAGCAAAGTGCATACATATATATTATTTTTCATGTTCTTTTCCATTATGGTTTTCACAGTTGTTGAATATAGTTCCCAACAGTAAGCTAAATAGTAGGACCTTGTTGCTTATCTAGTTTAGAAGTAACAGTTTGTATCTGCTAATCCTAATTGCCTAATTTATCACTCCTTTCTCTTTCTCCTTTGGTAATTATGTTTGTTTTCTATGACCATTGACTACTCTTAATAATGCCAAGTAGATTCATCGTTGACCAGTTGGAGTTAGCAGTAAAAATAAAAAACTTCACATGAGGAAACACCCTATTCACATTAAGATATTTGAAAAGTGTATAATCAACAAATATTTATTTATAAATGGCCTCCAGTTTTTTTCCCATCCAAAATTTACTCAAAAGCTTCTTGCATATTTCAGTTCAATTTTTTCTTTCTCTTTGTAATTTTTCATATTTCTTCCTTATTACTAAGGTAAAAATGGAAAAATGTGGAAGGGATGAAAATTATGTATCAAATTAAGAAGTTTTAAATGTATGAAAAAAACTAAAATGCATAGGGTATGAAGTATACTATACTTTTTTCTTGTAATTATCCATAAGAAATGAGCTCATGAGCAGAGCAATAAATTTGTCATTATTATTGAGTCAAATATACAAGTTACCATTAGAATTTTTATGATTGCCTTTAAGTTTTTAAAATATTAGATTGATGGTACAGTAAGATTTTCTATTAGGTTAATACTGCCATTAAAATGCTAGATTAGCTAGATAGCTCTTTTATTTTCTCTGTCTCATAACATGAAATAGATTAACAGAATCAAAACTGCACCATCTGTCAGGAAACCTGCATTCTATTTCTATGTTGTATTATTTTCTGAGATTTACAGGTAGGGAAAAGTTAAACAGCTAGTAAGTGGCAAAGCTAATATCCATATTCAAGACGCAAGTAACAAAAGGTCCAAAGGAGACTTGTGATAAGAAGCATTTGATAGTAGATTCATAAATTTAGACTTGAAGTCTTTTAACTCATCCCTTGTAGATTAGAAGGCAGATGGTGGTTTCTATGAATAATGTACAGTTTCTTAGCTAAGCTAATAAGATAATCATATTTAAACCAAAATATACCAATATTGGAGAAGGCAATGGCACCCCACTCCAGTACTCTTGCCTGGAAAATCCCATGGATGGAGGAGCCTGGTAGGCTGCAGTCCATGGGGTCGCTAAGAGTCGGATACGACTGCGCGACTTCACTTTCACTTTTCACTTTCACGCATTAGAGAAGGAAATGGCAACCCACCCCAGTATTCTTGCCTGGAGAATCCCCGGGATGGGGGAGCCTGTTGGCTGCCGTCTATGGGGTCGCACAGAGTCGGACACGACTGAAGTGACTTAGCAGCAGCATACCAATATTGCTTAAACATTCATTCCAACTGATAGGATAAATCTGAATTTAGAGATTGGTGCATAATAAAAAAAATAAGAAATAATGATTCTCTATATCCAATATTATAATTTAACATAATTTCTGACAAATATAAATTTTTATATATTCATGGAGAGACAGTTTATGGAAAGTTTGTTCATTCAAAGCTAAACCTTTCTCATGAGTCATTTTTCATGTGATTTTTGTTAGTACTCAGGAAAAATTTTTAACATGCTTTGTTCTGTAGAATTAATAGTACAATACTGAACATGACATGGAAGATATTACAGTGTTATTAGATTGAAAAAATATGCAACTGTAATTAGAGTAAACTTCAGTTGTTTGCAGGATAATTATTGTTCCACATTGTTTTGCATTCCTACAATGGACATAGATGTGTGAGTGTACACACGTGCACGAGTGTACAAATGTGTGTATACAAGTGTCGTGCAAGTTGTGTCTGAGCAGGGTGGAACAAGGGATGTGTAGACAGATAATGAATTTTAAAGATAGGATGAAACATTCTATTTTATTAGATTACATGTATATTGAATTTAGCATGTTAAGATTTAAAAAAACTATGACAAATAGAGATTAGACAGCTTGCTAAAGTCACATGGGTAGTAAGTGGAAAAATCCCATTCTTACTTGTGTGTCTCCCTCTCAAACTACAGAAACATTAATGTATGCGGTCATGTAATGCATTACTGTATATCTGTGTACATATTTTGGAATTTAATAGAGTTTTTGCATTTGCTTCCTTAGGATTTTTTCCCATTTCTATTTGTTCCCTCTCCTTTCAATATGTTTTACTTAAAGCATACAAGACATTGCCGTATTTCTCATCAGCAATAATAAATGCTGAATTATGAATTGGGAGCTTCCAGTTAATAGGATTAAGGAAAATCAAGTTAAAAATACAGTTTCCATTAGTGGGTATTGAGAAGTTTAGACTAGGACTCACTTTTTCTTAATACCAAAGATTTCAAAGTCGTTAGAAAAGTTTATTTAGCTACTAAGAAGATTTATTGGTGATTATTCTTTTTAAAGTAAAAAGAAGATCTTTTTTTAATATTTCTGATTATTACTGCTTTTCTATGGAATGTTATGCATTGGTAGAAGGCAAAACAAAGCTGTCCTCTTGTAGCAGCTTGTCTTCCCTCTCTGCTCTGCTCCCAGCAACATAAGAGATTGAAGAATTCAGCATTTCACAATCAAGTCAGGATTTTTGATCAACGATGCTTTTTATTGAGATACTACTTTAATATCTTAATTTTGCTTCTTCAGTAGAATGAGTATGTAGACATAAATCATATATCATCTACTATCCATCATTAGGATTAGGCAAGTGCTTTTTTGAAGTCAACACTTTTACATTTCCTATTGGAATAGCTATAAAACAATCAATTAATTCTCACTTAATAGTAATGGGGTAATTCTCACACCTCACAATATGGTTATTAACCAACTTTCACTCTGCCCTGTTACCTTGATAAAAAATAATTTGTCTGGATTCCAAGACTGTTTTCATCACCATGCCAAGGGTCTCAGAAAAATTGATTTCTGGCCTTTTAATTAAGAAAAGCAATAAGGAAACAAGTTCACAAAGTTTGATATCTAAAATATAGTTATGTAGAAAGTTACCCTTCAGTCAGAGGACCACCTTTAGAACTATTCAATTATGCATATTTCAGGGTAAGATGTCATAGTGAGATGTACAATAGTTTTGCCACCATTTCATAGCTCAGTTCTTGCAAAGGCTAGAATATAATTTAGCCAAAATGAATCCAAATTCATACATTCTTTCAAAAGATCTTAGATGCCAGCTGGGTCTAGAAATAAAAGGGGGAATTTTGAGGGCACATCCATTTATGAACTCTGTTGGGAATTTCTGAACATCATATTTCTGCTAAAACTTTCTGAAGTACATACGAAAAATCATTCCAGTACATTTTTATAACATTATAATACTTCAATATCTATCAATTCTTGATTTTGTCTGCAATAAACTTATAATAAGAAAAATTAAAATATCACCTGATCATTTTGAACCCCCAGAAAATTTGCCTGATTTATTTTTTCATTCATTCAACAAATACTTGTTAATGTTAATTATGTGATAAGTACTATTCTGAATACTGAGAATATAGCAGTGAGTCAAACTGACAGTCTCTTTGTCCTTGATAATCTTACATTTTAGATACCAGAAGATATATAATAATATTGCATTATGTATGGACAATGCTTAGTAAAATAAATGTAAAGCTTTCCAGGCAGTAAAGGCTATGAGAAAGATAGAGCAGAGTAATAAAAGAAAAGAGACCAAAGAGTGAGTGGAGCAGGGCACTATCTTATGTAGGATTTTCAAGACATACCTCTAAGTAGTGAATTGTGAGCCAACGCCTAAGGGAGGTTGCTGTGTATCAAGCTGTCCAAACAAAGGAAACCACAGATGGATAGGTTCAGATGTGGGATTGTACCTGGCTTGTTGGAGGAACTGCAAGGAGACCTGCTTAGGGAGCAGATGAGATCAGATTCAGACACACATAAAGTCCTCATTGGCTAAGTGATGATCTGTTTCTTCACAACATTAGGGTTCAGAATGTGGTGATATCTGGTGGGTCAGCACTGTCAAGGACCCAATCATCAGTCACTCAGGTTGCAGGTTTAGTGGTTTAAAGTATCTCAATGCTGCAGAAGACTTAGACTTGTTTTTCAAATGAAGACATCTCACAATAAGTGAATCTAGGTATGTTATACCCGATTTGTTGTTGTTTAGTTGCTAAGTCATGCCCAACTCTTAGACTGTAGTTTGCCAGTCTCCTCTGTCCATGGGATTTCCCAGGCAAGAATACTGGAGTGAGTTGCTATTTCCTTCTCGAGGGGATCTTCCTGACTCAGGGATCAAACCCACAGCTCCTGCATTGGCAGGTAGACTCTTTACCACTCAGTCACCTGGAAAGCTCATGTTATACCTGATTACATGGTAAATGGCAGAGCTGGTAGCCTCTGTGTTCTATATTTTTTCTCCCAGTTCACCGCACTGTCTCTGCATGGGATAAATCTGCTATGTCCATTTCTGTACCTCAAATCAGAAACAAGTGAGCTGACCAATGAAATGTCTCCCATTTTTCAATTTGTTAATATGAGATATAACATATCCAAACGGTGTATTTACATATGGAAAGATAGTCCATGAAATGATGACTGCCACAGAAATCTTGTCCACATGAACTGAAATCACAGAGGCAAGGACCATTACAGATCCTCATTTTCAACACACTTGACAAATGGCACTTTGAATTTACAGAATTGAAAAACTAGAAAATTGATTTCACTATTTAGACTCGACGCCTTTTTAGATAATGGTGCTGGTGTGTTGTTAGCTGGTGAAAATTCAACATCAACAATGACGAGGAGGAAAGTACCAAGACTAACATGTTGGTCAGCTTTGTCTTGGGGAAGTTGTTTCTTCCCTTTTCCCAACTTTCCCACTTTACTTATAAATTGAAGGTGTTCTAAAACATTATCTCTTAATCTTTAAGGTGTCTTGTGAAAAGTTCCAAATTTCCATCAATCCATCTCTTTATTGCTCTTTTTACTTCTCTCTTTTCCTTTAGCCTAGAAAGCCCCAAAGCCTCACAGTTCAGTGACCATGTTTCTCCCCCTAGGTCTAAAGTGAAACCAGGGGTTATGCTGAGCTAGTGAGTGAGCTCAGAAATCTCATATGCCCTTGGTCCCTGGAGTTCCGCCACTTGAAATGGTATTTTCAGGGATGACTTCACAATATAGGAAATAGATCCTTAGCCATGCGTGTCATTAGTTCCAACACCTAACGGGCAGCATTTCCAAAAGAAAAACAACAACACTTGGGACCTTTAAAGTCCTGGGGTTGCCTTAAGAACAAGGGGCTATTTACTAGACCTTATACTTTTCAAAGTCCTGCTGCTGCTGCTGCTAAGTCACTTCAGTCGTGTCCGACGCTGTGTGACCCCATAGACGGCAGCCCACCAGGCTCCCCTGTCCCTGGGATTCTCCAGGCAAGAACACTGGAGTGGGTTGCCATTTCCTTCTCCAATGCAGGAAAGTGAAAAGTAAAAGTGAAGTCTCTCAGTAGTGTCCGACTCTTAGCGACCCCATGGACTACAGCCTACCAAGCTCCTCCGTCCATGAGATTTTCCAGGCAAGAGTACTGGAGTGAGGTGCCATTGCCTTCTCCGTTTCAAAGTCCTAGCTTCGTGTTAACTTTGTTTTGTTCTTATAGCAGTAATGTCAGGTAGCCGGGTGCAATCTACTTTGTATGAAGCCTACCACCATCACTCCTGACGATTGCAGCTAAGATCGGATACTGGTGGGGCTCTTTCCATTTTGAAAAACAATTTTCTGTGGTTTATCTCATGTATTCACACTAGCCCTGTGAGTTTGTTTGTATTAGATTACTAGTCTGATATAGCCAAACATTATTTGCGTGTATGTCTTTGTGTAAGAACATGAGAGACACTAAGCCAAAGAGAAACTAAGTTTTTCAGACTCTAAATCTACTCTTTTTTCTGTACACCACAGAAATCTACATCTGAAATGGAACAAAACACGACTGGGTTACACAGAGAAAAGGCTCTGTGAAATTAAGCCTAGACATTCTAATCCTACATTTGAGTGAGAGTGCTCAAACAGGATCACCAAGTCTAGGATTAATTAGACAGAGTCTGATAGCCTACATGAAGACTGAGACTCCTATGATGTTTCCATTCTATGTAGAAAAGCAGGATACTGAGCAGTTCCTCATTCCCTCAGACTGGCTTTGGAGTTGTCCTCTATAAGTGATATGCTATTTTCCATATAAAATTAATTTTTAATACCATTGGTCAAGTTTGGGGCTCTTATAAATAAAGCCTCTATGAACATCATGTACAATTCTTTTTTGGACATGAGTTTAGATTTCTCTTGAGGGAAACCTGGGAGAAGAATGGCTGAGTAATTTGCAAAGTGCATTTTTAACTGTATAAGAAATTGACCAACTCTTTTCCAAATGATTTGTACCATTTTATATTCTCATTAGTATATATGAGAGTTTCAGTTGCTTCACAGTTTGGCTACTGTTTGGTAATGTCAGTCATTTTTTCTTTTTTAAATTTTGGTTATTCTAGTAGGTAGAACTTAGTGGAATTTCACTGTGGTTTTAATTTTATTTTCTCATGACTAATGACATTAGTATCTCTTTATATACTTTTTGGCCTTTTATATATTTTCTTTGGTTTACTGTTCACATATTTTGCTAGTTTATTTTAAGGGGCTTTATATCTTCTTATTAACGTGTAGTGAGAATTCCTTATATATTATGGATAGAAGTCTTTTGTCAGATAAATGTAGGTATCGTGAATATTTTCTCTCAGTACAGAGCTTGCCTTTTTGTTTTACTTAGCTATGTCTTTCTAAGAACAAAAGTTTAATTTTGATGAAGACAATTAAAAATATTTCTTCTGTATTAGATGAAAATTTACTGAAATGAAAATATAGGTGTTATTTACTAGAAAAGCCTTATATGCAGAATGATTTCATTTTGGTTAAAAAATATCTTTATGTAGATAGATGCCCAGTAATTCTGTGTTTTAATTTTTAAAAGTTAAAGATGTTTTAATTTTTTTAGTCCTCCTTATCAGCACTTACTTTTTACAAACCTTGTGTCATTCTGTTGTAATAACTAAAGTATTTTTTAAAGAAATTATGTAAAATAAGAAGTGAAAGTAGCTTTCTTATTCTTCCCTTCCAAATCTACTCTTAATACTAAGCTGTCTTAACATTTTAGTACATTTTTCTATAACTACTTTTATGTATATTCTTAATATTTAAAAACTATGATATATTGTTCTTCATTTGGTAACCATTTTTGTAAGAAAATTTGACATATCATGCACATCTCATAGATATTTATCCATCAAACAATATTTATTATTCCCCTTTTGTTGGATACATAGACTGTTCCCATTTTTGTTGTGTTGTTATAAGCAGTGGCTCAATTAGCATTCTGGAGTGAACACGTTTAAGAAATCAACATTCAGCAAGTATTTATTGAGCATTTCTGCCAGGCTTTGTTCTAGACATTGAGTATACAGTAGTGAGCAAAGCAAATTTTTTGCTGTTCAGGAATTTACTACTACAGGGTAATGATCAAAACTATTAGCAGGAACAAACTTCCTTGCTCTTTCAAAGACTGTGGGGAAAGCAGAACAAAGGTGATTTCATAAATATTTATTTTCACAAACAGCAATGAAAAAGAAGCTTGTCATGAATATAAATTAAATGCATAATGTAGCAATAAGATTACTAGAATAAGAGTATCAGAATAGAATATTCTCTGGAAATATTGGGTGTATTGCATATACTCCATTTCCCACTGTTTGTTTATTTAGGAATAAGAAAAGCGTGGGTTACAAATTCAAGCTAAGCATCGTGATCAGTTGTTATATATATATGTTATTTTATATATATACATATATTTTATATATCCTGCGTGTGTGTTCAGTCACTCAGTCATGTCTGGCTCTTTGCGACCCCATGGACTGTAGCCCACCAGTCTCCTCTGTGCGTGGCATTTTCCAGGCAAGAATACTGGAAATGGGTTGCCATCTCCTACTCCTGGAATCCATTTACTCTCCCTCATAATGCTTCATTTCCTATTCAGAAGTTATCTCTGTGAAGTTTCAATGGTAGGAAAAAATCTAGGCTTACACCTTATCTTAAAGAAGCAGAAGACATTGGATCCTTCATGCCTCAGTCCAATAGAGGCAGAGAATAGCACATGGATTTATTTTGACCAATTTGGTGCTTTCTCTCAGTTGTAAGATACACAGGATAGACAGAAATGGTTGGAAGGTCACATCTGAACAGTAATTGCAAAAGACACCATACCTGGTAAGTTACTGTGGTAGGCTGAGTATTGTGCCTCTGGACCTTACTTTTTATTTTATTTAATTACTTTTCTAGCCCTCTCACACTCTGGAGCCTGACCCTTAGCCTCTCATTGATTCTGAGCTCATAACTTTAATAATTATGCTTTTGATTAAATTAGTCATTTAAAAAATCTCTTTTGCTTTCAATTTAGAGCTTTAAGTGAAACAGATGTTGCTTTTAACTTTTTCTTCAGTACCTACCACAAAATAGGCACTTCCCTGGTGGCTCAGTGGGTAAAGCGTCTGCCTGCCATGTTGGAGACCCGGGTTCAATCCCTGGGTCGAGAAGTTCCTCTGGAGAAGGAAATGGCAACCCACTCCAGTACTCTTGCCTGGAAAATTCCATGGACAGAAGAGCCTGGTAAGCTACATTCCATGGGATTCCAAAGAGTCACACATGACTGAGCAACTTCACTTCTCACCACAGAATAAGTTCTTCCATACCACAAGAGGGGTGAGAAATATAGAATAATTAGAACAGGCATGTAGATGCATGCTCCTCTTGGATAAGACACTCATTCATGCAGTTTCAAGAAACAATACAGTGTACAAAGCACTGGACTAAGCTTTGGGGAGCTAAGGAGACAACTCTAATGTTTATGAAACAAGAGCAAGGCAACAGGGGTACGTTAGTCCGTCTGCAGATTCCTGAACTCACATTAGATGAATAGTATCTCCTTCTTTCACACATTACTGCAGGTCTCTGTGGTCATTAAAACTTAGACCTCTTACACTGGAAAAAAGTGAGGGGTGGAGATCTGATATCTACCTCATGGCACATGTGCGCGTGTGTGCACACACACACACACGCACACACAATGCCCTTGTCTTTATGCCTTAATTGAGAACAGCTTGGGTTTTGTGCACTAATACAATCAGTTTCTCCACCATGAGCTATGAAGGACTGGACACTCCTTCAGACATCCCTTAAGAATTATTTCATGAATGTTTGACATCAGAACCTTAAAGAGATTTACTTAAAGAATGTTCACTTATGAAGCAAAGACAGAAAATGGTGATAGAATGATAAATCATCTTGGCAGATAAAAATGAAAGTACTCAGTAAGCGCAGGCATGTTTTAGTAATTACAAATCAATTGTTTAAATTCATGATAAACTTTGCACCCTAACTGCTGAAATATTCTCTCTCTTTATAACTAGGAATTATAGTTCCATGTGGGTTTTTTTTTCCTTTTCAGATGTTTTAGGAAAGATTTAGGTCTTAGTATCTCCACAGACCCATGCTAATAGGTAGGATTATGTTGACAAGTGACGTTTCCAGGCCAGGGGTAAGATGTCTGGACTTTCCAGTAAGTGGGTTCATATATATCTGTGTGTGGACTATTTTTACTGACAGATTCTCCCAGCATGCTCTACCCTGGAGTTCTAGCTTTCAATTTCATTTAAGGGCCCACGCCTACTAATAAGGCCATTTTTGTAGCAGGCGGGAAGAGGGGGCAACAGACAATGACCGTCCTTTTGAACTTTCCTGGTTATCTTTTAATCTCTTTACCACCATATCAAAGTGGCAGACCTGTTTTAGAGCTTGCAGTTTTAAAAAAGCGAAGCATTCTCCCTAGTGGGAGAGTATCCTTTTCCCCAATATTGTAATAACAGGGCAGAGCTTTCTGATAAACATAGTGCCCTTAAGCATCCTTTAATATTTAATGATGGTATCGGAGAGATATTGACCTGAGTGAACAATAAGTTATAAAAACACCCAGAAGCTCATGTCAGATAAATCAGAACAATTGATTTTCCTTTTAAACATGAGCTTGCTATGGGAAGTATTTTAATAGGGAAGAAACAGGGCCAAGAAGCTGAGATTTAGAATGAATGAGGCATGGAAGATGAATTATAGGACTAAGTGCTATTTATGGAGAATATAAAAAGCAAGTGTGTAGAGAGGTGGGAGCAAGCAGGATGACTTGTTGAAATATGGTGCCCTGTGAGAGCACGTTGACATACAATCCAAAGAAAACATGGACAATGCCATGAAAGAATCGCGATTTATAGAGATGGTCTCTCCAAAGACCAGATATTAGGTACACACGATATTTTTGTGACATCTCTTCATTATGGTTTAATATTCAACTTGTCAGCCCCCCTTAGGCAGGGACAACTCTTCAGCCATTTATTGCAGGACCCATTATGATAGAATCACCAGCGTAGTAGTCTGAACAGACTGGAAGGCTTTTATTCCATGCGTCTCTGCAAAACCCAAGACTGGCTTAGAATAGATGACTTCACTTGGAATGAAGCGCCAATTACAGCAGGAAAGTAGGCATTAAACATAACTGGAGTTCCTGAGGACAGGACAACCATAAAATGATGAATGATTAGGAGTAAATTTAATATTGTACTCTAGGTACAATACAAAATAATTTGTCAATCACCAGTGGAATGAAGGTGGGCATTACGGAAGGCAATTGCTGGCATCCATTTTATCTTTTCATTTGTTATTAAAATGAATCATGAGAGTCACTCTCCCTACTCATCATGTTTTGTGAGCAGGTTGCGTATTAATATTATTAAATCTTTCCTTGCTGGTTTGAATAAAATGCTTTGGAAGGAATGCATTATGTTTAATATTGTTTTGCTCAGACCCATTTGTCAGTATTTAATATCTATTTTATGCCTCTATATTTTCTAGGTGCCTTTTAAGAATATGTATTATTCTGCATGCACACACATGGTCTCAAATACAACTCTCTCCCACTTCACTAGATTAAGTGATTTCCTTTTGTAGATGGTAAAACCAGGACACAAAAAGGGAAAGAATTGCCCAAGGCCAGATACTGTTTTAACAACATAACAAAAATAAGAATGTCAAAATTAAACATAAAGCAGACTGTTAATCTGTCTTGGCATTCAGCTAGCTCTTGCTGGTGACAGTATTTTCCGCCTTGTTTATTTGGTGTACTTTTGCAAAATTTACATTGCGGTGATCCCCCGTTCCCATAAAATAAAAAGCCTTATATGAAGTAGGATAAGAAAAGATTAAATGCTGTGAGGGCTGCATAACATGTGCTGTTGCGCATGTTTCTTTGCTGAAAGTGTAGATTTTGCAGATATTCATCAAACCCCTCAGCATTCCTTACTTCTGTGCTGGAAATTGTCTGGCCCAGCGATCACCAGTTTTGTCCTGATGTCTCCCACTATGGCTTTGTAGATCAGAGTCAGCCATTCCAGCATGAAGCAAGGCATACGTAATACACACTGCTTAGGCATGTGGCCAAAGTATAGTGGTTAGTTAAGGAAGGAAAAAAGGCTGAATGGTATTTACCAAATTATTTCCTCTATTTCCCCTCCCCTCTTGATGTCTGAGGCACCAAATATTTTTTAATGTTAGTTTATCCTTCTCTTCCTTTCTGTTTCTGGGCCCATGATCTTAGCACAAACATCCATTCATACCACAATTATTAAAATGGTGTCCTGAGAGACCATCACATCAGCCTAATACTTTCCATACCTCCCCAAATCTTACACAAATAGTCACTGTTTTAATGATACCTTTCACTCACCCTCTTGGCTCAGATGGTAAAGAATCTGCTTGCAATGCAGGAGACCCAGGTTTGATCCCTGGTCTGGGTCGGGAAGATACCCTGGAGAAAGGAATGACAACCCACTCCAGTATTCTTACCTGGAGAATTCTATGGACAGAGGAGCCTGGTGGGCTGTAGTCCACGGGGTCACAAAAGAGTCAGACATGACTGAGCAACCAACACTTTCACTTTCACTGACACAACACCTCCCACTCTGCATCTCTACTCAGTTACCCTGGATGTCTGCAGTTGTGTCTGTCTCTTTGCAACCCTATGGACTGTAGCCTGCCAGGCTCCTCTGTCTATGGGATCCCCCAAGCAAGAATACTGGAGTGGGTTGCTATGCCCTCCTCCAGTGGGTCTTCCCAACTCAGGGATCAAACCCACATCTCTTAGTCTCCTGCATTGGCAGGGAGATTCTTTACCACGAGAGCCACCTGGGAAGCTCAGATGGCTCCTTAAAATTAGGCCAAAAAAAAAAAAAATCATAAACTTGGAGTTTAAAAGCTCTCTTAATGACACCTACTTATTTCTCCAACATTTTTTCTTTTAGTGCATTCCTACAAGAAATCTCTACTGCAGCTAAACTTTTTATTGTTCCACAATTAGATCAACCCATGCTTCTAAGTACCTTGAATGGGATCTTCTTTTTCTAATTCTCCAAGGCTGACTGTTCCTTCAGTTCCCAACTAGAGTCTCAGCTCTTCCACCAGGGCTAGCCTCTTCTTCTGAATTCCTGCCCTGGCCCTCTCGCTTGATGCAAGGACTCACATAACTGACTCATGGTTATTATGATCTAAAAGTTAAGCTGTCCAAAATGCCACTGTATATACACTCCCCCACCACCACCAGTCCCTTTTCCATCCTTTTCTAGCTCATTAAGTGGCAACATAATTCATCTACTATTGGGTAGGGTCCCATTTTTCCTCGTGTCTCACATTCAGTTCATTTGCAGTCTTATCAGTCCTGCTCCCAAGATATGTTTCACATCTTTGGACTTTTCTTCATGTTTCTTGCTATCACTCTAGCACAAGCCACCATCACTTGAACTGCTGCAAGGGTCTCCTAAAATGTCTCTTTTCCACTCAAATACATTCTCCACAAAATAGCCATTAAAACAAACAAATAGTTTGGTCCCTGCTTAGAACAAGCATCCCAGGGTCCAACAGAGATCCCTGCTGAGAACAGATCCTGTCGCTTCCCTGCTTGGAATGGTCCACATGCTTCACCATGACCAGTAGACTTAGCATGACGAGGTACATCACTAATCTTCTTTTGGGTCACTCTCTCCAGACGTATGTTCTAGCCATCTTGGCTTCCCAGTGACTCCTACATACACCACCAGGATTTTTTTTTCTTTTTTAATTTAAGCTTCTACACTTAAATCCATCTCTCCGCTCCAGCAGCCTATTTCTCTTGACTGATGGGCTGCTTATTCAAGTCTCAGCTTAAACTTGAGAGGCCTTTATTAACCACTCCTAAATAGTGTAGGCTACCACCCCATTATTTTCTATCACCAAACTCTATTTGTTTCTTTCACAGCATTTACTGCAATCTCTATTATTTAGACATTTATATATTTACTTTATATTATCAGTTCAGTTCAGTCATTCGGTCATATCTGACTCTTTGCGACTCCGTGGACTGCAGCACACCAGACCTCCCTGTCCATCACCAACTCCCAGAGCTTGCTCAAACTCATGTCCATCGAGTCAGTGATGCCATCCAACCATCTTATCCTCTGTCATCCCCTTCTCCTCCCACCTTCAATCTTTCCCAACATCAGGGTCTTTTCACATGAGTCAGCTCTTCACATCAGGTGGCCAAGTATTGGAGTTTCAGCTTCAGCATGAGTCCTTTCAATGAATATCTGATTTCCTTTAGGACTGACTAGTTTGATCTCCTTGCAGTCCAAGGGACTCTCAAGAGTCTTCTCTAACACCATAGTTCAAAAGCATCAATTCTTTGGCGCTCAGCTTTCCTCACAGTCCAACTTTATAGACCTTTTTTAAAAAAATCATCTCTCACTAACACTATAATGTAAGGTCAGTGAAGTCAAGGATTAGATCTACTTGTTTATCTTTGTGTTTCTAGCCCCACTGTGTTAGGTGATAACAGATGCTGCAAACATATTAGTTAAATGAACGAATGCTACTTTGGGGGCACAGGTATTTTCCACTCCTTAATACTATTACTTATCACTGTTGCAGAGTTTTTCTTATAACATTTGCTTCCCTAATGTCTAGAAAAGTATCCTACATATACTTGGACTTCAGTAGAATTTTTATTGTTAATGTTTTTGAAATAGGATCTTTGAAATGTCAAATTAAGTGTACGGGGTGTGGTGGGGGAGTACATTTGCTAGGTAACAGCTCATTGCCCCTTGAATACAAATCTGAATGGTTTTAGGGAACTTTTAGTATGACTTTTAGTAGAGCCCTGCCAAGTAAAATAATATAGTCATATAAGAGGCTTGAATAGCCATGTAAAATTTGGCACAGATTTATCTTAAATTCAGTATATCCTAAGAAAAACAAAGTTATTCTCCTCTGGCATGTCAAAGACATCTGTATGAAAACTTTGAGTCCAAACTTAAGATGGACAGGACAGGTAATTTTCTGAAAAGGAAGAAAATTAGCTTTTTTGTTTTGTTTTTTTGGACTAACAGACCCCAAATATAAGCTTGGGTAGGAAGCAGAGAATGTAAACGATAGCATGAGAAAGAAAGAAGAATCCTTCAGAGGTGAGTTCATGAGCCAGGCCCACTGGCAATGAATGAGAGCGGTAAGAAGTGCACAGAAATGCACAGCATTTAGGCAGGGTAAACTTTTTTGATTTTTCTTTTCATGTGTTTTAGAGAAATAGAAGAGCTCTGAAGCTTTTTACTAAAATGTCTTTGAAGTAAATCATTTATAATAGCATCTTGAGAATGTACATACATTTGAAATGACTAACTCTGTCACCCTGAAAAAATAAATTTCATATGCTACACTCATCTCCCTCTTTCATGTGGTATCATAGCCCTGATTTCCCATCTAACACTCGTTAGGAGGCAAGTCAGATTTCTTGAGATATATAGATGGAGAAATGACTTGATAAAATTTGCTAAATCCTCTTAAAGAACAATTTTCCTTCTAAGCTTTCCTGTTAGGATGAGTTTCAGAATTCTTATTTATTTCTTCACAGTGCTATTCAACTTCATTTTATAAGCAAAAAGCTTTTTAAGCTAATTCTTGATTTTCTAGGTCAATAATTATTGTGACCAAATTAAATCCTAAGATTATTGAGGTTAAATCACTTATTCACTTTAAATAAATTACCAATGCTGATCAGGGAGTGTATTATATTTTATTTATGTTTTCCAGAACTGATTATGTAATTTACTGTAGAAATAAGTCTGGAATATTGAAATCAAAATAAACAAAGAAAAGGAATTATTCATTTCAATTAGCATAACATATTCAAAAAGACTTCCAATTGGATTCTTCTGTCAAAGGCATCTATAGTACATTCAAAAGATTATTGGTTTATTGAATTTTAAAAGTTAGCTTAAATATTTATTACTTGTATTTATTGAGAAACTATTCCTTGTACATTTATATATGTTTTGGATAATTCACACTGAAAAACAAAACAATGAAAAGAAAATCAACAAAAATCAGTTAAAATGAGCAGAGAAATGGTTATTGGAAACATCTTTGACAATGTGATTCACTCTATGCTGATCTTATGGGATATTAATTTGATGCCTGATTGAATATATATTAGGTATTGAAATAGAGGTAGAGAAAGTAACTGAGGCAAAGCAGTGTTATTAAGTCCCTTGTCTAAGAATATTCAACCACTCAGTAATGGAACTAGAGCCTCGGTTCTTCTGGAATAACTTCTCATGATTTAGAATCTCTTCATTGAGCAATAAGTGTTGCCTGGAGAGTCGTGTGTGTGTGTGTGTGTGTGTGTGTGTGTGTGTGTGTGTGTGTGTGTGTGCATGGGCGCACGCACAGGAGACGCAAGAAATATGGGTTTGATCCCTGAGTTGGGAAGATCCCCTGGAGTAGGAAATGACAACCGACTCCAGTACTCTTGCCTGGAAAATCCCATGGGCAGAGTCCTGGCTTATAAGACATTGCTTTGGTTCACCTTGTCAACCAGCAAAGGCTCTACTTGAGCCTTGGCCATGGTTTCTATGGTTTTTCTATGGATTTGTTTTTTCCACTTGAACAAACTCACCTTTGATCCGTCCACATTTAGAAAGATTTGGTGCAAAGGTTTTTTCCTGCTGTTTTTCAAGTTTATTTTCAAGAGAATAAATACGTAGCATATTTAAATGAATGTGAATCCTATGTTGTTTCTATGCTTAAACCAATGGTAGAGAAATGTCAGCATTCGCTGAACTCTTGTGATTACCTCTCCCGCCACTGTTCACCACCCCCTTCCTGCTCTCCACTCCAGTAGGCAGAACTGGGAGGACCGCTTCCTCTCTCTCTTGTCCTATGCCTTTTGGTTGGAGTTGGCTCACAGAGGACCTAATCAGGGCATCAGGTGATGGGGGGAGAATAAGGATGGTGTCTGTTGGCCTGACTCCTTCACTATGGGTGGCGGGCTGGGTGGGTCGTGTCTGGCTGGCTGTACCCTGGGGGAGGGTACGACTCTACTGTGCCCAGTCTGGAGAAGTGCCTTGTGGTTTCCCTATCACCTGCCTATGTCTTTAGCAGTGGCCTTTTCGTTAACTCCTCCACCAACTATCCTAATCTGCATGGGCTGTTTCCTGCTCGTATCCTGACAGACATAGGTGTAAGTGGTTCTTAGACTCTTTGTGAATCTCAGTCAGAAAAAATGTCATATCTTTAAATCTGGACTCTACTGCATGCTTCATGGATGTTTGGACAAATCACTTAACCTTTAGTTTTTGAATGAATAAAGAAGACTAAAGCAAAGGACTACATGAAATAATTTATGTTTACATAAAGCACCTGGCCAGTACCAGTCATTTTCATTTTTTTTAAATGTAATGCTGACTGAAGAGCTCTATTTTCTTCTAAAATGTCATGGTTATTTATACTCTATACTCCATCTTTAACACATCTAAGTATAATTTGGGCCTCATTGTCATGGATTCTACTGAATTTACAACTGATGTCAGACTTAAAAGAACATCAGACCTATGTTCATTAGCCAAATAGCTAATGTAGAAAATATTTGGCTTTCCAGCAGTCCAGAGATTGGAGGATGCTGACAGAACTGTAGTTGATGAGGGAATAAGCAGTAATAAACATATGATTTCCTTCTTTTTATTTTTTTGCTGAGGCATCCTCTTTTCCTCAAAATAGCACAGATCATTTAGCTTGCCCAATAAATTACTGTGGTTTTTTTTTATGAGAAAAATATGGAAACATAGTAGTGCCTGGAAGTTACAGCTCCCCCTTTTTTTAGAATCCTATTTTTATATTCAATTCTCAATCCTAGTGCTATTATTATCAGGCAATAGTGATCTAGGTGATCTAAACTTTCTATATTTAAATTCTTAAGAGTTTATATGTGGATAGTGGATATTATGATATATGACAACCAAGATAACCTTGTCCAGAGGTCATTGTGAACCAAAAGTGTACACTCACTGAGCACAAGCATAGAAATGGTGATTAGAATTCAGATGGTAGGATGAAGTTTTCTTTCTGTTGTGATTTTGTTTTAATCTTGCTCACCATATAATTGGAAATCTTGAACTGCAGGGCATTCACACTTCCTCCATTGACGATGGTGAAAAAAGAATATAGTGGCCACTTAGGAATATTGTGAAAAGAGGATGGGAGAAGAAAAGGGAGTAAGTTATAGGGAAAGGGTATGATCTGAAAAAGCAGTCACTTTTAAATTAGAGAAAATCAGTGAAACACTACAGAATATTTTTTAAATATCAGTCATACACCAAGCACCCAGATCTTGGTTTCTAATACTATTATCCAACAAAGAATCATGTCTCCTCCTGGAAAAAAATGTCTGATTCTAAGTCTGGGGCAGGAAATATACAAGATGAACCTGCAGCATTCTGTAGGGCCAGAGCTAAAGACGTATTATTTAAAAACAAAAACATAGTTATGGGGATATGTCAAAGGAACAAAATAACCACCTGAAAGAGCTCCCAATAGATAAAACTGGAAAAAAAAATGTAAAAAAAAAAAAATAAAGAAGTATTGGATTGTAACCCAAAGTACAAAATAAGTGAGTTATTACAAAGTACAACATTGCTACATATTACAGATACATGACTGAATTCCAGTCTGTACAGAAACTCAAGTGAGGATTAGGGGTGGCTGTTGGAACACCCAGTTGTCCATGGCTGTAGTTCCAAGAAGATCCTGCTTCTCTTCCATTTCTATCATTCCTTACAGGGAACTCTGGTATTTCACTACATTAGCTCTAATTTCTAGTCATTTTTATGAGATGATGCTTTAAGCTGCATTTGCCTGGTGTCTTCTATTATCATCTAACTCTAAGATACTACAGTCCTGTTCTGGGGAAGGAAAAAAAAAAAAAGCAAAACTGAGAAACTTTCAGCTCACCAATTTGACATCTGATTGGAGAACAGTTCTCCAATCAGATGTCAGATAAAATAAAGGAGCATATTTTATTACACCAACTTGTGGAAAAGGAAAAGCTTTTCTTTCCCCATACATTTCCATAATCAATTTGTTTTTCTTTTGTAGATTAAGAGAAGCCTCTTGGTAAAGGAGTGGATTATACTGAATTTTGGGGAACTGTTTTCTGAAACTGAAGTTGAGGCATATATCAGAGAAATAGGAGAATTTTTATTAGGGATTAAGGGAGAATATTTGAAATTAGAATTATTCAGAAGACAGAAGTCAGCTCATTATACATATGACATAAAAGTGAAAAGCTTGGGCTAGGCATCCACACTGCCTGGGTTTGAACCCCTCTCTGCCAGTACTGTGGCTTCGTGCCTTTGCATAGTATCTCAGTACTTTTGCACCTTAATTTCATCATATAAAAAGGGGGAATGATAATAGTAGTAGCTAGCTGAGATGCTGTGTGGATTAATGAACTAATGCATGTGGAACCCTTAAAACAGTGCCTAACACTTAATACATGTTAGCTGTTATTATGATCATTATTATAGTGTCACAGTTACAGGAGAGCAATATAAGAGGCTTCATAATTTATGTTATCATATACTATGCATAACTTATCTTTTTTCTCTTTCCCCAGCCTTAAGCATTGCCAATCATGTCTAGAAATACAAGTCTACATCCTACCTGTATTGTTAAGACTTTCAGACGTATATGTCTATATTTTCTTTCAAAGATGGAATTTAAGCCATAAAGTCATTCATTAGGTATGCCTATAAAGCAAATTGACTTCAGTTGTTAGTTTTGCTTTTCAGGAAGAAATATAAATCCAGTGTACTCTGCTGAGCTTTCCTCACTCATCAGTGGAGACTCTCATTTGTCTGTCTGTGTATGGTAGCTTGATTGCCCCAACACTTATGGGTTAACTTCTTCAGAAGTAAAGTCCACTAATTATCAGAGACGTTCTCTTTCCACAAACTCACATATTTATGGGTGATTTGAACATAGGGTTCTTGGAGACTATGGTGTTTTGTACATTGGGACAGATGTCTCTAAGGGTTTTACTTTGTGCTCTGGGCACACTTAAAGTCCACTCCCATTGTATAATAACATTTAATTATCTAGCAAAGGTTTTGAGGCCCTTTCCTTTGATAGTAAATATTTACAAAGGAAACTTTTTCTCATACATATCACAGAGATTAAAGAATAAAACCTGCTTTGTTTTAAAGATGGCATGTACTCTATTTTATTGTTTACTGTTTCACAAATCTACTTCGTTTCTTTGCACTGAGTAGTACCTACTAAATGGTACCATTGTATTTCTACTTGCTTACCGTGGTAATGTTGAAACAAGGGGAGGAATTATTAAGTAGACAGACTAGACTTTTATTCTTATGTATTCTCTTTTTTAAATAAATACCACTTAAATAATTCCTAGTTGGAAGAAAGCTGTTGACTTTCTTGTCTATTCCAAAGAAAGTATATAAAGTGTATGGATGTGTATAAAGTATATAAAGAAAGTATATAAATGTCTCCATGAATATTTCAGATTACTCTATAAAGTAATGTTTGAGGGATCTAAAACTTAGACCATGTGGGAGTTGTATTTAAGAGAAAGAGTACAAAATTATGAATAAGAAATCAACTGTGATCTCAGAATGAAAAAGAATTCACAACAAATTCCAAATTTATGACAGCAGCCCAGTACCCACAAGAATCACAAATCCAGAAAAATAACAGGATTGTTACTTACAGAATGCCTAAAACGCCTTCTGCCCTACCTTAATTGACAGAGTACTCTCTGATTACCTTTTGACAACTATGTTGTAATATCACTTTCTACAGAAAGAGTGAAAAGATAATTCAGCCTTTCCTTGAACCACATGCATATATTCCACTAAAGTGAAAAAACACGAAAGTTGCTCAGTTGTGTCTGACTCAAGAACACTGGAGTGATTAGCTATTCCCTTCTCCAGGGGATCTTCCCAACCCAGGAATCAAACCCCGGTCTCCTGCATTGCAGGAAGATTCTTTACCAGCTGAGCCACCAGGGAACCTGAGCTAGATGTATCCTCAGTACGTCTTCTTATCTGGATACCAAAAATGCTGGTGCCCATTCCGGTGTTAACAGACCCAAGGGAGGTACGATGGTTGGAAACAGGGGGTTTACTAGACTGTGGCTGCTGCTGCTGCTAAGTCACTTCAATCGTGTCCGACTCTGTGTGACCCCATAGACGGCAGCCCACCAGGCTCCCTTGTCCCTGGGATTCTCCAGGCAAAAAACACTGGAGTGGGTTGCCATTTCCTTCTCCAATGCATGAAAGTGAAAAGTGAAAGTGAAGTCGCTCAGTCGTGTCCGACTCTTAGCGACCCCATGGACTGCAGCCTACCAGGCTCCTCTGTCTATGGGGTTTTCCAGGCAAGAGTACCGGAGTGGGGTGCCATTGCCTTCTCCAAGACTGTGGCTAACGCATCTTAATTTTGAGAATTTTACAAAAGCACATGACCATGTGAGCAGCTTGACATAACCCTTGCAGGACCTTGGATGAGGGCTGTGCAGTTGAGGAGCCTTGAAGCTTAAGCTTCATTTGTTCCAAAATTAATTCTCCTCTGCTTGAGGGACAAAGTAGTAAGAGCAAACTGACCCTCCTTTCACCATCAAAGAGCGGCATTGTATTATCCATGTGTTTTATTCTCCTGAAGACTCTTAATTATTGGATGACATTATTATGCTAAGATGCGGGTAAAAAAGAAATTGTTTTCATCAAAAAATAATGATTACAGCCATGAGCTTTAAAAGTTTATTTGCTCTTTAAACTAGATATTTAACCAAAGTCTAGTGTGCATCACATATTAAGTCTAAATTGCCAGTGTACTTATAGGAAGAACTGCAAAAATATACATGAATTATTTATTCACATACTTCAAACAGGCTAAACGAATGTTTGTTTTTGTCTAATAGGTTGTGTTTTGATTATAGGCTGGCAACCTTGAACTTATGAAATTTTTTATCTTTCACAAGAACATTTGAATTTCCTGTCTTATATTTCACATTAAAAGACAGAACCAACATCACTCTAAGTCTTAAGCCATATCTTATACAAACAAAAACAAATCCATTGGAATTGAACTATAAAGAAAAGGTAAGTTTTAATGGCCAATTATTCTTCCCTGATTGGGAAGTCATAGTTCATTCTGCATTTTACAGAACTCTGAAGCTGGTATCCATGTTACTTATGCCTAAAAAGATTTATGATGGTAACTTCAATCTGGTGGCTCAGACCGTAAAGAATCCGCTAGCAATGCAGGAGACCTGGGTTCGATACCTGGGTCGGAAAGATCCCCTGGAGAAGGGAATGGCTACCCACTCCAATATTCTTGCCCAGGGAATCCCATGGACAGAAGAACCTGCCATGCTACAGTTCATGGGGTCGCAAAGAGTCAGACACAACTGAGCCACTAAGCAAGCAATCAACAGGCCCTACCCCTTACTGGCAACATAAGGAAGATGATAGTATAACACCCAGGTCAGATCCTATTGCAGATTCTGATCCAGCAATTTACTAGCTATGTCTGTTTTGGGGGAACAAATTAACTTCTGATCTTCAGCTTCTGCTCTGTAAATGGGAATAAGTGGGCTGTAAGAGTCGGACACGACTGAGCGACTGAACTGAAGAACAACTTAGAGTAATAAGTACTTGACTCTCCTTCTAACACATAGGTGACTTTGATAAATATTAATTCTCTTATCCATTTTCTTGCATTTCACCCTATTTCCTTTCCAAGTGAAGCCACATCTTTTTTCATAAATCACTGTATTCACTTAGCAAATGCTTGTAATCATACCAAAGGAAAGTGAAAGTGTTAATTGCGCAGTTGTATCCCACTCTTTGTGACCCCCATGGACTGGAGCCTGCCAGGCTCTTCTGTCCATGGAATTCTCCAGGTGAGAATACTGGAGGAGGTAACGATTTCCTTCTCCAGGGGATCTTCCCAACCCAGGTGGAACCTGGACTAAACCCGGGTCTCCTGCATCGCAGGTGGATTGTTGACTTTCTGAGCCACCAGAGAAGCCCTGCATACCAAGGCGTTTGCCAAATGCAGAGGGTTTTTAAAGCTGAGTAAGACATGGTTCCCTGTCCCAGGAGTGGGGACAGCAAAAACCAACTGGAATGTAATGTGATAAACATTGCCACAGGGCGTTCAGAATGTTCAGAATGAGAGATCCCTTTCTTGTCTGCTGCATGACCGAGTTCTGTCTTGCTTTTATTTCCAAGCATTCATTTCATGCGACATCATTTCATGCATTTCTATTTCAGTATATCCATCCCTCTTGGGTTTCTGTTACCTGACCCATTCGTTGAGAGTTCCTCACTTTCATTCTCCACACTGAAGCTGATGTCTACTTTTATTCACTTTTTTCCATGGAGGGTAATAAAAAAATTGGAGTAGTACTCACAAAACATTTTCACCTGTGCTCCCTCAATTAAAAAAAATAGAATAAATAGACTATGCATTCCAATGTAAATAAGGTATTTATTTGCTTATATGTTATACATTTTTATTAATGTATTTTTAAAACATGCAGAAAAAAATTTAAGATTGGATGAATAAATTAGGCATTCTCCTATTAAGCTCCCTGAGTTCATAAAAATTCCATCTTGCAAAATTACTTAATAAAAATAGTAAGGCTTGAGTTTTCCCATAGAATTAAGAAGAGATCATTTGAAACCTAGAGCAATTTGAAAATAGAGCACAAACGAAAGTGGAAAATGTCTGCATATAAACATTAGCACTGTTAAAGTTTCCATAGAAACTGGCCCAAACCTCACTGTCAGACAGTCAAGCCTTTGAATCTTGGACTTGACGTCTTCCTTTGAGGTGTAGGTATGGAAGTAAATTTGCTTTCAGTTCAGTTCAGTTCAGTCGCTCAGTCGTGTCTGACTCTTTGCGACCCCATGAATCACAGCACGCCAGGCCTCCATGTCCATCACCAACTCCCAGAGTTCACTCAAACTCACGTCCATCAAGTTGGTAATGCCATCCAGCCATCTCATCCTCTGTCCTCCTGCCCCCAATCCCTCCCAGCATCAGAGTCTTTTCCAGTGAGTCAACTCTTCACATGAGGTGGCCAAAGTGCTGGAGTTTCAGCTTTAGCATCATTCCTTCCAAAGAAATCCCAGGGTTGATCTCCTTCAGAATGGACTGGTTGGATCTCCTTGCAGTCCAAGGGACTCTCAAGAGTCTTCTCCAACACCACAGTTCAAAAGCATCAATTCTTCAGCGCTCAGCTTTCTTCACAGTCCAACTCTCATATCCATACATGACTACTGGAAAAACCATAGCCTTGACTAGATGGGCCTTTGTTGGCAAAGTAATGTCTCTGCTTTTGAATATGCTATCTAGGTTGGTCATGGCTTTCCTTCCAAGGAGTAAGCGTCTTTTAATTTCATGGCTGCAATCACCATCTGCAGTGATTTTGAAGCCCCAAAAAATAAAGTCTAACACTGTTTCCACTGTTTCCCCATCTATTTCCCATGAAGTGATGGGACCAGAAGCCATGATCTTAGTTTTCTGAATGTTGAGCCTTAAACCAACTTTTTCTCTCCTTTCACTTTCATCAAGAGGCTTTTAAGTTCCTCTTCACTTTCTGCCATAAGGATGGTGTCATCTGCATATCTGAGGTTATTGATATTTCTCCCAGCAATCTTGATTCCAGCTTGTGCTTCTTCCAGTCTAGCGTTTCTCATGATGTACTCTGCATAGAAGTTAAACAAGCAGGGTGACAATAAACAGCCTTGACGTACTCCTTTTCCTATTTGGAACCAGTCTGTTGTTCCATGTCCAGTTCTAACTGTTGCTTCCTGACCTGCATATAGGCTTCTCAAGAAGCCAGTCAGGTGGTCTGGTATTCCCATCTCTTTCAGTTTTCCACAGATTATTGTGATCCACGCAGTCAAAGGCTTTGGCATAGTCAATAAAGCAGAAATAGATCTTTTTCTGAAACTTGCTTTAATAGACACCATTTTCATCAAATTGAAAAATCTCATCCCAAGTGTGCTCTTTCTAATTAATCCACCATTTAAGTGAAAGTATGTGTCTTACACAGTTTATACAATTACACTATTAGAAAGATGAGAAGTTCTTAAAATTCCTTAATGAGTCACTATTGGAAGAAGGCCCCTCTGTATATCTTCAGCTCCATTATTAAGGTTTTCAAATATCGCTAAGGCTTTCTCTTTGATTATGATAAAGATTGCACCTGATTTCTTCAAAACATTAACATTCTAATAAAAAGTCATGTATGAACCTAAACTACTATTATATCCTACTGGTATTATTCCTCTATGTACAATCGCACATGACGGAATTCAGGTCAAAGAAACATAGAGTAGAAGAGATCATGTTTTAAAAATAATAACTTCATTTATGACTAATGCAAAAATATCTTAATTTAAATGAAACATACCTTTAATATATGGCCCCTCTCATAATCTTTATAGAAGTGATTATTTTGCTGACTATTATGACTGAAATAAATTGTCCCACAAGGGCAGAATATACATTCCAGGCAATCAACATACACCCAAGGCAAAGTCTGTCAACCAAAATAGCAGATATACTTATGTTTCAAATAATCTTATGTTTTCACCACTTTTGGACTGCTTTTCCTCACACCCAGTTAGATTGTTTCATCTTGTGATTTACCTGATGGAACTGACTTGTGCTTGAATTACCAGCATTGTTTTTAATTCTTGGTTTCTTGGAAGGAATATTTGTATGCTGTCTGTTCATTTCATTAGGACTAGTTTCTTAAAATGGAGGCTCTGATCCATTACTTCCCTGAACCACATGCCTGTAAAGTACAATATATTT
This sequence comes from Bos grunniens, assembly GCF_055505025.1. Classification (NCBI taxonomy): domain Eukaryota; kingdom Metazoa; phylum Chordata; class Mammalia; order Artiodactyla; family Bovidae; genus Bos; species Bos grunniens. Next base: position 16,950,752 of record NC_141170.1, on the reverse strand, counting down.
AGTATCCTCAAAGCTCAAATACAATTGTGAGATCTCTGTTTTCACTTCCTTGTGAAACCCCTCCTCTTCCCCCAAGAATCTTCATCTTCAGTAAGCAAAACTGATTGTCTGACCTCTGCACTCTGTGAAAGTCTCAGGTTCAATCGCATGTTAAACACTTCTAACATTGGATCTCTTTCTTTTATTCTATGAAAATAATATCAAATCAAGTTGTAATATTTCCTTACAGCACCCAGTGGATTATCGTACTCAACCCCTCTGACCATCAGCTCTAAATGTGATAGAATTGAATATAACCTCACTGGTACTTGACCATCCTGTAAAGACTCCCAATTAGTGCCCTTGTTTTACAATTGCATGACAACTTTGTGTTATAAAGCTTCTTTTGGCACTACCTAAGAATATTTGTGTGCTTTTTTGGTTAAAAATATTATACACAGTATGAATTAAAGACTGTTCTGTGCTACGCTCAGTTGCTTCAGTTGAGTCCGACACTTTGAAACCCTATGAACTGTAGCCCTCCAGGTTCCTCTGTCCATGGGATTATCCAGGAAAGAATACTGGTTTGGGTTGCCATGCCCTCCTCCAGGGGATCTTCCCAATCCAGGGATCAAACCCACATCTCCTGTATTGCAGGTAGAGTCTTTACCCACTAAGCCACCTGGGAAGCCCCGTGAATTAAAGACTAATAAGGCAGATTTGGGGCTTCTCAGGTGGAACTAGTGGTAAAGAACCCACCTGCCAATGCAGAAGACCCAAGCGATGCAGGTCAGTCCTGAGTTGGAAAGATCCCCTAGAGGACGGCATGACAACCCACTCCAGAATTCCTTCCTGGCAGAGCAAGCAGGTCCCATGGACAGAGGAGCCTGGTGGGCTACAGTCCGTAAGGTCGCAAAAAGTTTGACATGACAAGTGACTTAGCACAGCACAGCACAAGGCAGATTTAGGAGAAGGAAATGGCAACCCACTCAAGTATTCTTGGCTAGAAAATTCCATGGACAGAGAAGCATGGCGGGCTACAGTCCCTGGGGTTGCAAAAGAGTCAGATACAACAACTAAACAATGGCAGATTTTATTCCAGGGGACCGTTTCAGTAGATATGGGGATCACTTCACTGGGGTTTTGCAGTGGAGGAGAGAAATTGGACTTAGCTCCGAATATAACAAAGAATATATATAAAGTCCACTTGGGACTTTATAGCCAAGGAAGAAGGTGAGGGGTCAGTGAATAGAAAGTTACTAAGAGGAAACATCAGGGGTAAGGGGAAATTCTGGCTAAACCATCCTAACAGGACTCTTGCTAAAGGAAGGCCAGGGTGATCAGACATCATGTGGGGTTACTAGGGCATGAGGAATCCCATCAGATACCAAGGTTGGGAATTCTAGCTAAACCGACTAAGCAAGATTCTTGCTAAAATTGGATAATGCAAAGACAAACAGAAATTCAAGAGTCAGGATATAGTTGAAAAGAGAGTTCAGAGGAGCCTGAATAAGTTTGATCAAAAAGAGATTCTTGGATAGTTTGCAGTCAGTCTAATTCTACCATTTTTAATCAGACTTTTCCTTTTATCTATTAAAAAGATAACAGACTAAGGCTGACGTGAGTTTGAAATTGATGTGCTTTCTTAACTATGACATTATTATTAAATTCCGTTTACATGTAAATCTTCAGTTATAAATATCATTTCTGTATTCCAGCTCTATCTTTCTATATTTATCTATCATCTCTCTTTTTGTTTTCTTGAGACTGTTAGAAAATATGGTAGCTAATTTAAAATGTTTTAGTTATTTGCAGTCTGTTAGATTTCTGTTTTTCATCAGCTAGATTTCTGTTGTTGTTTTGTAAGTTTCATTCCTATTGTATATTTATTATTTAATTCAGGGTTGTATAGAAAAAGCAAAACTGAGTAATGAATGTAGATTTCTGTTTTGAAATAAAAGTATAAGAACATAAGGGCACATTTCATCCTATATAAAATATAAGGAGATTAAGCAGGGGCAAACTATTCAGAATGTTTTTATGTTTGATAAAGACTTAATTAGGTGTTTCATAAATTGTTTAAGAAAACGTATTAAATGTGCCCAAACAATACAGAGTTTAATGCATTTATGTTTACTAGTGAAAGAAAAATTTTGTTCATGATTTTGAGAATAAAATAATATATAGAAAATACAGTTACAGGAATTGATAGTTAATTAAATATTAAATTAATGCACACCTCAGAGTTTTATAGTCTTTATTTGATGTTAAAATGGTTAGGAAGTAAGCCTATTTTGTAGCTAATAAAAATGGAATTCATAAAAGATAAAATATCTTTGTAATATCTAGCTAAATTGTCCTGTTACCTATCAAGTCCATTATTTTCATTAATTGCAAGTACTCAAAAAAGCTTATTTTATCCCTTTAATTTTCACACATATATAGACAGATATGTGTATATGTGTGTTTTGGATGCTGTAAATTCTTTTAAAAGACCAACTTGCATCTTTTTTAGTAGAAAGTGAATACAGTGTGCAATGAGATAATTCCTTGATAAAGATTTCAGGAAGACTGTGTGTTCAGGTATTTTAAAAAGGTAGGAGCAACCATAGTATAGCCCACATTTATGTATACTATATAAGAGATAGTTAATTTTCTAAAGTTACAATTAATATTAATTGCTAATGGTTCCATCATCTTTTAAGACTGAGGAGAAAAATTCTACATTAAGACACCTATTAATAAACAACAATAATTAGTGTTCATTAATAGTTGAAAATTAAGCCAGACCCAGGTGATATTTCCGGTCAATTTTGAAGCAGCATTTAATTATATATACATTTTTTAGATCCTATGTTTGTGTCTTTTATCTCTTATCTTAGAATAAAATATGAAAATCTTGTCATTTTTGATCTTATGTAATCCATTTGTTTCATTATAAAAGAGCATAGTATTTGTTATCACAGAGAATCTTACCATCTTGAAGCTCCTCCAGTTATATCCCTTAAGAGATTAATAAAAAAGCAATTTTAAGTTTTCCCCCCTTATCTCTGATATAACATTTCTCTTACATTATGTCCATTTTCTCTACAACATTGAATTTTTCTCTTTGGCCAAGCTTTATAAGATATCACCTTTTATGAAAGCATTGAAGAAACTGTGAAAGCGTGGTATGAAAAATTGACATGGCACTCAGTCTCCAGTAAGCAATTCAGCCAAGCACAATACCAAATGTTCTGGTGCTTGTTGAAATGCTACATTTCAACTGAATGTAGACGCTGAATAAAGACACTGGAATTTTTATCTCTAAAATATTAAGAAATAGAAGACTTGTGAATCATAGTAACTATGTTTAGTAATGAGGATACTATTTTATTTGACTTTTTTCATTTTATTTTATTTGACTTTTTATTTGACTTTTATTTGCCTTTTTTTTTTTTACTATTTTATTTGACTTTTTTGCATAAAACATTATGATCTTGTTCTATGAATTTTCTCTAAGACAACATAATCAGTAAAATTGTGTTCCATGCACATATCAATTGTATTAGGTTAATTCTGAAAATTACTCTTTGGGAATTTTTTTTTTTTTTGCATTACAGTGAGATACTATTTATTTCTGTCCAACCCATTGCCTATCTTTATGTGTCTTGGAGATTTTTCTATGACCATCATTTAGCTATTATATATTTCTATAAATGCAACAACTGATAGTGATCAAGAAAAATGTAAATTTACAGATCAGTTAAGGGAAATTACCATTTGGTTCCAGTAGCACTAATAAAATATAAATAGTTCAAAAATCATTTTGGTTTGCTTTTATCCTCTTAAAGATGTTACTGTCATTCCTTAGATTAAATTATGTTTTCCATCTCATGAAACTATGAGCTGTTGAAAATGAATGTGTTTTTATAATATGAATACTAATTACTATTATAATAATTGAAAATAGCATAAAATAGTATTTGTGCTAAGAATAGTAACAAAAATAGCAAAGAAAATAATAAAATTAAATGATTTGGGGAGGCAACATTTGTATGTTTTATTTATTTTGTAATGTTAACCTTGCCATGCTTTTTGTTCATTAAAATAAACAGTGGAGAATGAGCAGCTTGTGCAGGGTTTTTTACATGGTTTATGTTAATCTCTGGGGTAAGTTTTCTTTCATCTCCTTAAGTCTAGGTTAGACCACAGTGAGTCTGTTGAATTGTCTATTGGTCAGAATTGTCTATTTTGATCAAACCATGTAAATCCGTGATGCTTGTACCTTCAACCCGATGAGCGTATATTGAACTACCTGGTGAAACAAGCTGGCAGTTCTCAGTGTCCTGAACACCCTGAGCGTCTCTGTAGCTCTGGATTCCATTTCTCTACTAGAAGTTCCACTGTCAGGATTGTGATCACTGTATAACACAGTATGTGATAGGCTGGTATAAACCTTCATTTCTCCTTTCACTGTATGTACCAATTTCTGGTAGTTTCTTTTTTGTCTGAAAAATTGAAAAAAGTGTTAGTTGCTCAGTCATTCCGACTCTCTGTGACCCCATGGACTGTGTAGCCTGCCAGGCTCCCCTGTCTATGGAATTCTCTAGGCAAGAATACTGGAGTGGGGTTTCCTGGGGAACCTGGGTCTCCTGCATTGCATGAATCCTTTACCATCTGAGCCACTTAAATATATATATATATATGTATATATATATATACACACACACATATACATATATATATATATATATAATTTTTTAAGGCTTTATTTTTTGGAGTAGTTTTAGATTTACAAAAAAACGAAGATAAAGGTAGAGAGTTCCATTTGCCCTTCCCTCTGCACACGTGCCTAACCTACCTCATTACCAACATTGCTCACCAAAACAGTACATTTTTACCGAGCAGGGACCTATGTTGACAAGATAGTTTCTTGGTAATTGTCTGTGACCATGAGCAATACATTCTGCTAAGTTAAAATCTCTCCTATTTAACTGATTTTCTGAGGAGTTTGATTCTGTGAAAATCAGACCTGGCTGGTGGCAAAATAGCACACAACACTCAAACGTGGTGGTCTTTTACAACAGTGACCACCTGTCTCCAAACACACATTAATGTCCGAAGTGGGGGAATAAATTCTGCTGAATATAATCAGCATCATAAATACTTTGATGACTTTTCAGTCAGAGAAAACGTAAAAGATTGTAGACTTGGATGAGCACACAAGGCTACATGTTTTAAGGCCTGTAGTAAATTGTTGCAAAATTTAGTGCTCACTCTTTTCCCCTTAAACATAATTCAGAATAGTTTATTTTGGCAATTTTAGGTCAGCTTTTAGGCTCAAATCAAAAGAATTATGCACTTATTATTATGTAAAAACTTTCTCCTTCAAAATATATCTTCTGAGTAGTATATAAGTGGTGATCAAGGGTTAGCGTAGTCACTCAGTAATGCCCTACTCTTTGCAACCCCATGGACTGCAGCCCACCAGGCTCCTCAGTCCATGGGATTCTCCAGGCAAGAATATTGGAGTGGATTGCCAATTCCTTCTCCAGGGGATCTTCCTGACCTAGGGATCAAACCTGGGTCTCCTGCACTGCAGACAGATTCTTTACCAAATGAGCTATGAGGGAAGCCCCAGTGATCTAAATGATAAGTAAATGATATTTTACTTTGCTGATTTTCTAAAGATATATAAAACTTGATGAAATCTTCAAATAATGATTCCTAGTGCACAGTTTCTAATGAGGTCTAAATTCTCTTGGAAGTTTCCCTTGGATCTTGAAGTCACCATTGGATACTGTGAATAAAGAAAAAATATGAGTTTGAATTAGGCATCCCAAGTGGCTCAGTGGTAATGGAGGAGGAAATGGCAAACTACTCCAGTATTCTCGCCTGGGAAATCCCATGGATTTCTTGCCTGGGAAATCCCAAGGAAAGCCTTGCAGGATACAGTCCATGGGGTTGCAAAGAGTAGGACATGAGACAACAAGTGCTTAATCAGTGGTCTTTTTCTCCCATTTTTTATCCATGATGCTATGTTCATCTTCAGACCCTCCTAATAATTAAAGTGACAGCATTAGAAGTTAGGCTATCCACGATCTCTGTTACTAACTATTTGCACAGCATTGGCCAGTTCATTAAGCCCTTCTGTTCTCTAGTTTCTGATCTATAAAGTGAAAAATATGAACACAATAATCTTTGTGGTTCTTCTGAATTCTATTTTTTAATTGCATATGTTGAAATATTTGAGTGCAGTGAACAAAGATGGGAATGATAGAAAATTTAAATAAGATTCATTTTTTTTTTTTATTTAAGCTTATGAATTTTTTTCCCTAATAAAATGTGCAGGTACTTCCCTGGCAGTTCAGTGGTTAAGACTTCCTCTTCCAACGCAACGAGTAAGATTCAATCCCTGGTCAGAGAGCCAGGATCCCACATGCCTCGGGGCCAAAAAACCAAAACTTAAAACAGAAGCGATATTGTAACAAATTCAATAAAGACTTTAAATGTGGTCTACGTTAAAAAAAATCTTTTGAAAAATAAAATAAATAAAATGTGCAAAGCAGTTTGAACAAGTGCCAGGTACTTTGTGAAATATAACAGCAAAAGATAAGTAAGACACTGTTCTTATCTACATGAGGGCTCCAGTGTAATGCCTGACAGTTTCTAAGAGACAAAAACACATTGGGTGAGTGAGAACAGATCTGGGACCCAACATAATTCTTACAGTTGGAGCCACACGAGGCAGGTCCAACTGACTGCCAGCTTAGTGAGTCAATCACGAAGTACTGTGCATGGCCAAGGGATCCAGGAAGCATTCTGCAAAGATTTTCCGAGGATGGAGGAGGTTTCTAATAGATGATGATTAGAATGTAGAAACAGAGAATGTGAAGGGACGATGCAGGTGTCAAATGGCAGGCCAGAATCAGCATATGATTGTCCAAACCCCAGTCATTGGAACGAGGTCCTGGGGTATAACTAGAGTCTCCAATGAGAGTCAAACAGGAACCCAAGCAGGATTTGCCCAGAGCAGACTGAAGACCAGAGTCGTGGGCAAGACACAACTCAGCACTCCACAGCACAGGATGCCCTGCACTGCAGCTGCCAACTGGGAGATGGAGTAGGACCTTGCTGGACTGACCCAGATTGGTGAGGAAAGACATTGAGAATATTTAAATACTTCCTTTCCTGGTCTGAATGGTCTGTGTCAAGCTAATCAGCAGGAACAGATCTAGGAAACAAACAGATACAAAGGTAGAGCAGTGAGGAAGACTTGTCCCCCTTTCTAAGCTTATCATTAAGAAGGAGGGCTCAGAGAAGAGCCCTCTGCATACAAAGAGCTTTTGTCTGCATACAAAGAAGAATTTGGCAAAGATTCTTGGAAATTTGCAAGAGAAACTTCAATATGGCTGAAAGGTTTATAAGCAAGGTTTGAAGAGATGAGAATTTTGATAGGTTTGTGTGGTTTTTCACCTAAGTTGACTATCGAAATCACCTGAATTGGCTTGTAAAATATGGCATGGTTCCTCTCCTTTCTCGGTGATTCTAATATGCAACTGAGGTTGAAGAAACACTCTTGGGAGACTGTTCCAACCAGAGGGAGTGCCATTAGCAAAGACCCAAAGGAAAGAACAGAGTTTATTTGGGGGCCAGAGTCTTCCAGCCTTGCTAGTGCAGGTGCTGGGAGAACTTGCTGGCGTGTTACATTGAGGGAGAGGAGAATAATACATCATTACACAAACAAAGAGACATGACATGACAAAACCTTGAATAATTAGCTAAACTAGGAGAAATGAAGGAATCAAGATAGTACAAGTTCTGGGAGCCAAGTCTGATGAGAGTTTCTGGAGCAATATGGCTGCATAGTGAAAACCCAAACAGATAGAAGTCAGGAAAATATAAGAAATTGAGAAGGCATTCAATCTGTTTTTCCTGCATTTTGGTCTCATATGATTATTTGTTGTTGTTTCAGTCGCTAAGCCGTGTCCAGCTCTTTTGCGACCCTGTGGACTGTAGCCTGCCAGGCTCTTCTGTCCATGGAGTTTTCCAGGCAAAGATCCTGGAGTGGTTTGCCATTTTCTTCTCCAGGGAATCTTCTTGGCCCAGAGATCAAACCTGTATCTCCTGCTTGGCAGGTGGACTGTTTACCACTGAGCCACCGTGATTACGAAGTACAGTAAAACTATTTGTTCTAGTTTTATTGCATGTTGAGCTATAGTTTTTCATGTACATTTAGTGAAAAACACCCTATGTCTCAAATTCTTTATTTACAAAATAGAGATTTAAAAAACAAAACTTGTTCACTTAAAACTCCTGAGGTTGTTTTGAGGACAAGTGTGCAAAAACTTTATTTACAACATCTGTTCTAAAAAAAAAAAAAAGAAAAGCGAGAAGTGGTTAAATCTTGGGCAAAAATCTGTAGGTTAAGTTGTAATCAATAATACATGACTTAGTATTCATTTTATTAACACTCTCAACTTACCTAATCATTACTTAAGGAATTGGCAGTTCCAATTTATTTTCTATACCCTATTTTTCAAAGACATTTTGCTCAAGCTTTCTCAGGCAAATCCCTTTAAGTACTATCTGATCTTAGAAGATTTCGATTCATTCAAATAAGAAGATGCTGAAAAGTTAATGAGGGGAAAACTTTGTGTCTGTTTTGACTTTAAAGATGGGGGGTGGGGGGTGGCGGTGGGGGACAGTAAGCCACTTCAAAGCCTGTCTTTTAATCTTCTCATTGTTGAGCTCTTTTTTGTGAGGGGACAAGGGGATGTGATTTTTATCCCTGTAATCAGTTTCTGTCAAGACAAGCTTTCTAAACATTTGTTAAGGGGGAGTTACGGAACTATTATGTGTGGTCACTGGTCTCTCACCCTTAGCTGATAAAAGGAGGGATGAGTGTCAAGTCAGCAAACCTCTAGTCTGGGTTAGTTTTCTTCTGGAGGGTCTAGAAATGAACCCGCTATCCACAAACACACGTCTAGTGAAGGAAGATTGAATTTGAAACTGTCAAGTTACGGCATGTTTGACTTCGTTCTAGAAAATATGGAAGGTAAAAATCATTGATTTTTTTTTTCCTTTTCAGAAATATTTAGAAATGTTGAGGATGGAGGTAGGGGTTTGAGGGCAGAGAGACATTATTGTGTCAACTAAAATAGTTGTTTTAAAGATTTATTATTTCAGTTTATTTTCTGCTGCCTTCATAAGTAAATGGTATGTATAAATATAATCTCTAACATTTGCTACTTTGTATGTGTGAATATGGTGAAAATGGGTTCGGAAATTTTTAAATTGTATAGGTTCTTTATGTCTGTCAAGAAATTCAAATAGACTTCAAGAATGGCCTGAAGTCACCAGATAGAAGCAAACAGGGGAAAAAGTGAGACTTGAGAATATATTTCTTATTTAAGGTAAATAGCCTTTTTTTTTTTTTTGTATTTATTCACTATTAGCCAATGAATTTTAAGAAGACATTTTAGGATTTAGTGTCTTTGCAGTACATATTAGATTCATTGTGATTCCTTTTGCAGAGTTTACTGTTTGTGTATGTGGCTTCAATTATAGTGTTTTAAATGCAATATAACTCCCCTAGGCTTTTAGTTTTGTAATCTACGTGGATAGCCTAATTTAGGTTTATATTTCCTCTGGAAACTTAGTGTCTATGTGTAGATTTTTAAGTGTATGTTTTTATTTATACTCCTTTTTAATTATGCTCTTCAAGTAAAGACCATTTTTACAAATGCTGAATTCATAGTACATTTTCTTTATAAATCTGTAAGTAACTATTAAGTCCAGTTTGAGGGTGGTATTAACTTTCTCAGAGAATGTAACAATGCATTTTTAGAATTTTCAAGGACATTTTGGAAGGTTATTCAGTGTCTCTGAAATATAGTCATTTCGAATATATCAAAAGCACTGTTTGATCATGCACTGTATGGTTTAAATTGTAAAATAAAAGGCAATGCAATAAATGTTTAATACCTATTAATTTCTTTTTGAGCTGTCTCTAATAAACTGAGAAGACAGTAGTTCTTCTTAGGTTTTCCATATGCTTCCAAACATTTGATAATCTCTCATTCGTGAAACCATATGGAAAACTAAAACAGCAGGTTGTTATGGTTAGTACAGGGGTCATTTCTCTTAGCATCTGGGCTCCTTAATTGTCTAAAGCTAGAGTTAGAGAGGGTAAATTATGTTGGTTGATATTTCATCTATTGTCTTTTATGCCTCAGAGAGCAAAATCCTGGATAATTAATGTACTGCCTAGAATGAGAAGCCCTCACTTAGAGAATTTTAAAATGGAATCTAATAATCAATTTCATTATTGGACTTGTTCAAAAGTTAAAGATAAATATTAATCAAAATCACACTATCACTATTCTAGTGCTGTAGAGAATTTTGAATCTTCTTATGCTTATTTCAAAATACTTTCAGGGGTTATATTCAGGTTTATCTTTAATTTAGCAGTAGCTGGACTCAGAATTAATTCATTGTTTAAGGGCTGAAAATACACTTTAGCAAACCATGTTTTTAGCAAAACTTTAAAGATTGTCAATGACCATTATCTGAAAACATGATTTACTTACTATAATATGCTAAACTTCACAGAACAATCATAAAACATATTTGCTTTTTTATGATTGTAAAACATATTTACTGAGTGAAATAGGAATTATAACTTGGATTGCTTAAAAAGTTTCCTATACAACAGTGAGGCAGCCCATGGATAGAGTAGACGTTCCATTTTTAGTTTTCATCCTGACTCTAGATTAACATTCCCATGAGGTGTAAAGGTGAACATTTTACAAATGGTCCTGCAAGTATTAAACTTTATCACCATAGACCAAGATTGTGTGTCTCTCCTAAAATCACTGCTGAAATAGTCTTGATTTTAGCCTACTCAAACTAATTGAGAGGGAAGACGTGATAAACAGTTGATGTTTATTTTCTGAATGGCACTTTAAAATTGATACATATTCCTAGAGCTTTGAAAGTATTAATTGAATATCTTCTTTGTTTCCAAATAGACTAACACATTCTAAGTTGAAATCACTCATAAAGCAGCCAAAATGTTGACACTACACTGCAGGCATTTTTCCTTAAAAAAATACAAAGTAGTTTAAATTAACCCCATACATTCAGATGTGAAAGCAATAGTTGATACATGTTTTGATATAAGATAATGTTAAATAAGGGTGACTCGTGATGGACTATATATCTGTTTTATGCTTAGAGTTTATTACTGGTCATCACAGAGACCATAAAGTTTTATATATATAAGCTGCTGACCTTTCCTTGCCAACTAGAGACTATCCTGGATTATATATGAATCATAGTTTTCCTTGCAACACAAGATACATATTGATATTAACAAGCCTGAATGGTGCTTTATGATAAATATTGTCTTTTTTTCTATGGTCAGTTTTTTTTTCTGGGACCCAGAGGAAGTACCACGCCTCTCATCTTTCATCATGTAAACCTACTTTCCACCTCTCTTTCTGTTCTCTATCTTCTTTCTCCTTATCTTTCACCTTCCCTTCCCCTCTTCATATAGGCACAAGATAGTCTATATTTTATCTCATACATTTTTTGAAAAACTATGCATCTCATTCTTTATTTAAAAATTGGCATATAATGTGTTTTTAAAAATCACTACCCCTGAATACAATTAAACAAATTTCGTGCATTTGTGATCTTTTGCTTCTAAGGCCCTTGTTTGAAATTTTTGGCATGTTTCAGTGATCTGGATTTAAAAAAATTCTATTTTTACTGTTTACTAGTGATGTTTATAGCTTAAGATATATTTTATATTACATTAATTGTTCTGAGCAGTGATTTTTACAGCAGTCAAAAACTTTATTAAGTCTGTCTTTTAAATTTTATTAGGTAATTATTTCAAGTGGATGTATATCCTACCCAATTCATCCAGAAAATATCAGAGATATAATTAAACAAAAAGTAAATTCTATTTGGGCATAGAGTTGTACTGTAACAGGAGCTTTGTTTCCCATTCCTGCTGAGAAAGTGTTTACATTAGTAGTCACCTGCAAGGTGGTAAGAGAGGCAGAATTCTCATATTTATTCAATGTGTCAGCTCTTTGTGCTAACTGCAGGTAAACTGCAAATTTATGTCTTCCTACTTAGCAAAATTGTAATTAACATTAGCATTTCTCGATAAAATAAATACTTAGGGAGAAATCTCAAAGGAGTCACTGTTTCCTTTTTAGTATAAAAGCTCATGAAATTAGAATGAAAATAAAACACCTTTTATTCTGTTGTTTGCTAGGCTTAGTCACACAGTCTAATAATGCGTTGGCCGAAAATTTCATTCAGGTTTTTCATAACAGCTGATGAAAAGCCTGAAGGAACTTTTTGGCCAACCCAATAGTATGCACAGTGGTTCCGTAGTGGATATGCCAGAGAACTTTGAGAGCCACACGTCTTCCTTCAGTGATTGTTTAGCTGCTTGTGTACTGGTGTTTACAGAGCAAAATGGATGGAAAGTCAAGAGAAAACACTCAGTATCTGGTTAAGGTAATGCACATTCAATCTCCCAAAGTTTACACAGCAATTGAGATGGCCTCTTCTATAAATAATGCCATGCTTCCTGGTATTTCTATCATTTACAGCTTATAGTAGCAAGAGCAGCCCCAGCTCAATATTTCTTAATCCTCCCAATGCCTTATGCATGTATAAATCATCTGCGCCCTGGCAGAATCTTGTCTTGACCCTCCAAGACTTTTATTGCCATTTCATTCATTTTTTATTGCCTCTTCTTTCTTCTTCTTTTTTTTTTTATTTCCTAAATCCACGAGCTGAAAAGGGGGTTATAGTTTTCATTTTCTTGTGAATGATGTATATATAGTTTCTTCCCCAGCATGCTGTCAGGGTTGCAGGAAAGAAAAGCTTCTCTGTTATGAAGAGCCAACTGAAGCAAATGAATCATTAGAATGATGAAAGGTCTGCTGGGGACAATCAGTGTCTTTACTCTTAGCTGTCAGCTAACAATGACACCTAATCCTTAGCATTTACTGAGTGTAAAATAAAGGTCCTTAACCATTTTATCACCCATACTTTTAACCTGAAAATTTCCCTTCCCCCAACTTTCTTTTTCTTTTTTTTTTTTTTAGCTTTTTAATCTTTGGCTTTTTTTTTTTTAATTAGATGAAACTAGCATTTAAGATTAGTTGGAACCAAATTCACTTTCCCCTACTCTGTCATATGTTGTATTCTTGTTTGTTTGTTTTTTTAATTATTTGGAAATCTATAAAACTTGGAAATACAATAAATTACCAATTTTCTTATTTTTGTCTTTTTCTCTTTTTTAATTAGTGGGAAATTGCTGTACAGTGTTGCACTGTTTTCTGCCATACAACAATGCGAATCAGACATAATTTTATATATATATATATATATATATATATATCTTCCTTATTGAGCCTTCCTCGTCTTTCCTCATCCCATTCCTCTAGGGTATCACAAAACATGCCCTGACTTTCTGTTCACTCTTCTCTTTCTTTCCCTCTTCCCTTTTTTTTCCTGTTTTGTTTCTGTTTTTGGTCCTTGAACACATCCTTACCGTGTTCTTATCATGGTAGAAATTTTGCTTTGATAGGGACTCAAGATTCAGAGATGACTACATCATTTTTGCAATGAAAGAACTTACAGCCTAGAGGGGGACATACAGGTGCAAGCAATGAATTATAATATTCTGTGAATATGGTCAGTGATAGAAGCATGAACAAACATAGACATGAAAGAAGCGTCAGTGAAACCTGGCTAGGACGGCAAGGGTAACTTCACTGAAAGTGACATTTTCTAGCTAGGGTCTTAAAGCTTTAATAGAATTTTGCAAATAAATGAGTCAGGAGGAAACACATTAATAAAAACATATTCAGGTAAGAGCAGCTGGAATTTAAAAAAGAAAACAGGGTGAAAAGAGTGAGGTTCTGATTGAAACGAGGACTAGAAATATTTCTGAAGTCAGATTGGATTTTTTTTCTTTAATTTTTATTGGAGTATAGTTGTTTTACAATGTTGTCTTAGTTCCTATGGCACAGCAAAGTGAATCAGTTATTCGTATACCTATATCCCCTCTTTTTTCCATTTCCTTCCCATTTAGGGACCCCAGAGCATTGAGTCGAGTTTCCTAAAGTCAGATTGTTAAGAGCTTTGTGTACCTCTAAAACTGGAGACCTTATTCTATAATGATGGATTATAAATCTGAAGAATCATCAAATGAAATCTATCACAGTAGCACACAAAATCCATTAGGACAGGAACTTTACAGAGCTGGGAGGCATCAGTAAGTACACCGTTAGCAACTGTCTATCCTGAAGATTGCAGAGGGTCAATATGACAGTGGAATTGCTAATGGAAGATACAGAGATGGGACGTGGTGAGGAGACAATGTAGTGATCTAGGTGAGAGATGATGACAACCTGAGCTAGGGAAACAGGTGTTGCTTTGATGAGAAATGTGAACTGGAGAGGTGAAATGACTTTGGACATAATATTGACAGGGCTCAGGGCTTCCCTGGTGGCTCAGTGATAAAGAATCGACCTGCCAGTGCAGGAGATGCAGGTTCCATCCCTGGATTGGGAAGATCCCCTGGAGAAGGAAATGACCACCCACTCCAGTATTCTTGCCTGGGAAATCCCATGGACAGAGGAGCCTGGCAGGCTACAGTCCATGGGGTCACAAAGAGTTGGACATAGCAACTGACCAACAACAATATTGACAGGCTCAGTGACTGATAAAGTCTGGAACATCAGTAGGGGGATTGAAGCATTCTGCAATAGGACTAAAGTAACTTCCAAATAAGATAAGAAAAGCAAGAGAAAATGCAGATTTGGGGGTGAAATGGATGACTCTTATTTGATGGTGGTTTAGTCGCTAAATTGTGTCAAACTCTTGCAATGCCATGGACTATAGCCCACCAGGCTTCTCTGTCCATGGGATTTTCCAGGCAAGAAGACTGGAGTGGTTTGCCATTTCCTTCTACAGATTCTTATTTGGGGATACTTTATGTTTGCATTCAGTAGAGTACATTTCTCATCTACATAAGAGATGGAGAAGTATAATTAGGAACCATCACCCCAGTGTTAATAACCAAGCTGGCAGAAGCAAATGAGATTCCTCAGGAAAAGCCTCACACCAGAAGGTCACTATTTATAGGGAAGATAAAGACAGGAGAGGAGGAGGAGACACAACCAAAAAAGAAAGAAGTTCCAGGAAAAGTATAGATTGTCTACTCTCTGCTCTCCTCCTCCTCTATGAACAACATTCTTCTCTTGGTTTTTGAAGATACAACAGGCTCGTCTGTTACTGAAAGTGGGGGTCTTCCTGCTTAGCTCTCTGAAGCCAATAAAGAGGCAAGGTTGCTGGAAAGTTTATTTCCATGGCCAGCAACCCTGGGGAGGTAGGGAGAGTGGACTCCTGACCAAAAGTTAACACCCCCAACACACACACACTGACAGTCAGTGGGCATGAGCTTTTATAGATGGAAGGAGGGGGGTTACGTGTAGAAACAGCACAGTCAGCTCTGACAGTCATGCAGTGAAATTGGTCACGTGGTGGTCCGACCAGCATCATCTTGATTGTTTTAAGTACAGTTGATCTTCAGTTCCAGGGTCAGTTTGTTCCCATTTCTCTGAGATCAGCTCTCATAATTGTGGCAGCTTATGTTATGACTCAGAGAAGGCAATGGCACCCCACTCCAGTACTCTTGCCTGGAAAATCCCATGGACAGAGGAGCCTGGTAGGCTGCAGTCCATGGGTTCGCTAAGAGTCGGACACGACTGAGCGACTTCACTTTCACTTTCCACTTTCATGCATTGGAGAAGGAAATGGCAACCCACTCCAGTGTTCTTGCCTGGAGAATCCCAGGGACGGGGGAGCCTGGTGGGCTGCCGTCTATGGGGTCACACAGAGTCGGACTCGACTGAAGCGACTTAGCAGCAGCAGCAGCATGTTATGACTAGTCTGATCATGGTGTAGTTAACTTCTTCCACCTGGTGGGGGTTTTGGTATCTATAAAACAGCTAAAGGGAAATGCGGCAGGATACTATCTATAGCTCTTGGAGAGGAACTGAAGGTCCTCGACTAGGCTTAATGACTAAACTATTATTGTTCAGTCTTGTTGGACTGTTTTTCTTTGTTTCTGCATTTTCTCACTTCTCGGATTAAACTTATTTCTTGGCTAAAGTTTTTCCACAGACAAAAGGCAGACTGAGGAGATGGAGGGCAAACACCCCAGGTCCTGCTGTGTTTCACATCCACAGCATTCAGCATGAAACATGACTGAGGGTGGAAATTTTGCTCATCTTCTTTGTCAACTCTAGGCCAAGTTGAATCACTTAGGAATTTAATGACAGTAGGTGACCAAACCCCACATGATTCTTGAAAATATTTAACAGGCAGGAGACAAAACAGAGAATTGGTAAAGGGATGAAAATGAAGGACATAATTTACTTATTTATTGTTGCCAACTTCTGTGGCTTGCCATGGAGAAGTTTACACTAGTGAGTTTAGAACCAGAACTGTCGAAGCCTGTGGAAATTTTTCTGAACTATGACCAGTTTCTCATGTTAAAGGCAGTCATCCCTAAGATCCCCTGGGCTCCAAGCAACAAAACACTCATGAAGAATCACATATAAGTAACCGTGGAATCCATCCCATGCTCTCTGAACATCTGGGTTTTCCATTTTGTGTATTTGTTTTCCTGAGAAAACTTTGCAGGGGAGATTTTTTCTTTTTTGGTTTTTATTTTTTGCAACTATTGATGTGGTATGTTCTGCATCAATGTTTTATGACATAATTCATATTTCTAAATCCTAATTCCTTAAAATGTATCCAGTCTGACTTCTGTCTATGCAATCTTTGAAGTCAGCATTGATTCTAAACACAAATGGTGCTCTGTATGAATGAAGAGTATTATATGGAAATTTTGCTTGACAGACTTATGGGAGGTAAATGATCAACAAAATAACTTTCAAAAGCTGAGTGCTAGATCGTTCTTATCTTATTTCTTTGTATTTTGATGTTTCTAGCCTGCCTGCCTGATAACATGGAAATTTAATACTGGTTCCCACAACCTGTCTGAAAGATTTATAGGCCATTTCTCTCTTCCAATGGTTGTATATAGATCTCACAGTCTATAGTGATCGATTACCTTAATTCCATAGTAGACTATACTTCAATGTAACATTAATGGCTTCTATGACTAAATTCATAAGAATAATTACCTTATTGAAACAAAAATGCAGGAACAAAAGAGCTCCCACTCCTAAGGAAGCATGTGCCTCTTGATATCAGGTGTAGCTAAATAAATAAAATATTTGATATGATATTTAAACCAAATTTATCTGTATTAATGAAGTGGTAGAAATATAACAAGAATATTTTCTGTAATTTATTTTGTTAACATTGGGCTTCCCAGGTGGCTCAGGGGAGCCACCTGCCAAGCAGGAGATGTAGGTTTGATCCCTGGGTTGGGAAGAGTCCCCTGGAGAAGGAAATGGCAACCCACTCCAGTATTCTTGCTGGGAAATCCCATGGACAGAGAAGCCTGGCAGGCTACTGTCCAAGGGGTCACAAAGAGTTGGACACAGCTGAGTGACTAAGCACAAGCACCTTCTGCAACCTCATGCCGGGAATTCTCGCCTCCTGAAGTTTCCCCAATAATGTTGTTATAGAATTTCTGTGTAGAAGTGGCTCATATCTAGAATGTGTTTAGAAGTGGGTACCAGATTCCTCTTCTTAAAGTTTTACTCCCAGAGCAAGCAGTGTATTTCTTTGCTTGTTTGAGGGCCATAGAGATAAGGTTCCTTTATCCCAATACCTTTTGCCCCTCCACTTTCTCCGTCTTCTCCTGATGCTCAGAGGCCCTGACGGTGTTGCATGTTTGTTCTCTCAACCATCCTTTCAGATCCCAGTGTTGCAGTTGTCGCTGTCTGCTTCTGCTCTGGGGATCTCTTTTGAATGCCACGTAATTGCAATGTTCTTTCTCATTTCTCTATTGAAATACAGAATTGTCTGCAATGCTGCTCAAGACATAATATCCTTTGCAGAACCTATCACGCCCCAATGTTAGACAGAAGACTTTCTTCCCCATGAGCTCAGGATGCACTTCTTTGAACTCTCAAAACCTTTCATGCAGTTCGGTTTTAACATCTCTTGTAGACTTTATTCAAACCCTCTGCCTTAGATGTCCCATATGAACCAAACTGAGGAAGATATGATTAAAAGGAAATGGGTGCTGTATCACCTGATCCTTTCTCCTCTTTAGCAGTTACCTACTCCCGTGGGACACATGGATGTCTCAATCTTTTTTCCCCACAGATTGAGTTCTTTCTTGGAAGGATGCAGAGTCACATGCCAAATCAATCCTTGTTCCACCATACTCTCAGTTCGAATGCTAGTGTGAACACAGATCAATTTTCAGGCAGAAGCACCACCCACTTCAAGTCAGTATTCATTCAAAAGACATGTGTGAGGGAAACCACTCTAAATACTGCATGTAATCAGATTTTTTTTTCTTATTTAGTTGTGTGTTATATGCTTTATTTAAGGAATACATACACCAGCTTTTCTTCACTAACATTGATCATAGTGGTAAATGTGACCCCAAGATATTATTAGGTTCAGTTATCTGTTTAAACTCTAGTGTTAAGGAATGATGGATTATTGTTCTTATTCCTAATATTAAAAAAAGAAGTAACAACAAACACGGTAATTTAGGTCAAGAACCCACTTGCCAGTGCAGGAGACATAAGAGACTTGGGTTCAATCCCTGGAACAGGAAGCTCCCCTGGAGGAGGGCATGGCAACCCACTCCAGTATTCTTGCCTGGAGAATTCCATGAACAGAGGAGCCTGGCAGGCTACAGTCCAGGGATCACAAAGAGTCAGACACGACTGCAGTGACTTAGCACGCACACAGATATCTAAAGATACGGAGAGAAAAATTTCATAGGGACTCAAAAGGGTGATTAACCAATGTCAAATGACAAAGGTACAGCAATTTAGTAATGAGTCTGATATTCTTTATTCAAGGGGAATCAACGCATGGATTGGGAGAGCACAGTGCCTCACAGTGGTGGAACAGTATTCCTGAGGGTCATGGCAGGAGCCTGTTTTAGGAGCTGGAGAAGCTGTCATGCTGGAGCAGGGCATGATTAGCTAGGAGGTCAAGGCTTTCCTTATAAGGGCTGGCAGGTACCGTTTTCTAGAGTAAGCTGATTTGGAGGGTTGTGATTGGTGTTAGATTTCTATGACAGTGAGGCATTTCCGTAAGCGCGTGCTGAGTTCATTTTGATTTGTGACCTGGCCAGGCCGCTGGAAGCCCTGCATTTTGGGTTCCGGATACACAAATTAATGTTATCACCAGTATTAACATGAAACCAACAGCTTCCCACTTTTCTCTCCCTATAACTCTCTTCTTATTGCTTTTCTTATTCCTTTACTTTCCTCTCCATCCATTCTTATATTTGTTCTTTCTCATTTATCTTCTTCATTCTTTATGATACTTTCTCATCATCTATTCTTCTTCCTATGGTTTTCCAGTTTTCTTCTTTTCTTTTTTCAACTTGAAGATTGGTTAAATTGACAGGCAGAGCAAGACAAGTGAGGAAGGAAAAGAAATGCTCAGCAGTGGGGGAAGATAACATTGTGTATGTGTGTGTGTGTGTGTGTGTGTGTGCACGCACGACACGTGTATCCACTCTGAGTTGACTCAGGGGTTCAGATGGACCAGGCATAAGAAATGTTTCCTATATAGCAATTTACTGCTCATTTTTTTTGGTTAGATGTTTTGCTTGTCCTTTAGGGGAACTTTTTCATGGGAGGGATTGGGGTTTGGTTTGGTTTGTTTGTTTTGGTTTTAGGAAAGATCTCTAAAGGAAATTGAGCCTCAAAATATTAATCTGTTACTATCTTTCTTGAAATGCCTTTTTTAAAACTATTGTTGTTCTTCTTCTTCTGAGGTCAATTATTATACTCTTGTTTGAGGAACTGTCAATAGAAAAATGTCATCTCCATCTTACACAGGAAGAAAATGGGTCCAAGGAGTTTCAGCAACTTGCCAAGTGGCACATGACGACATGAATGCTGGGTTCAGAACTCTCGATAAAACTTCAACATGATTTGCTTGAGTTACCAATAGTATTTTATTCCAAGGCACTTTGCACAGAGCACTACCAGCTTCGTGCCTAAACGTGGGTGCATATACCCTCTTAGGTACGCATCTACACCCACATGGTCACACCCTGTTCATTGATTATAGAACAAGATGACTGCCTCAGGCTGGAGTTGATGAGATGTCCTTTCTGAGTAGTTTAGTCTAGGATACATGTAAGATTAAAAAGTGCATTTACAAAGAAAATTATCAGGACGTGAACGTGAATAAAGACTGATGCATTTTCAAAAACATCAAACCAGGATAGTTGATCAACTGGCAGAATTAGGATCTCAATGGTTCACCACTTTTCTTAAGAAAATACAAACAGCTAGCAAGATGTAAGAGAGTTAATCAAATCAGTCTTACAGGGATTTAATATGTGTCTAAGATTTTTAGTGGCTTAAAGAAAAACTGATGGATCCTGTATTAAAAAATATAATCAGATAACTTTTCTGGAAATTCTTAAAGCAGCAGCTTGTTAGTAAAATCTCTAAAGTTAAAACTACTCTTTTCTCTGTTTTGGGGAAATCTCTGTTTTGTGAAGAAAAAAAAATCTTTAGAGGGATAAGAATTTCTCTACTACATAGATTGCTTGAAATTTATTTATAGAATGTAAATAAGAAAAGAACAAAACTACATTGGTAACTAAAATAGCATTGTACCTCCTTTGCTTTGGGGACAAGGTCAGTTAATCAGTAAATGGATTGGCTGTGTTACAGGCACTGTTCAGGAGGACCTTTAGTTCCTATCTTCACTTCATCTGCACACTTTCAGAGGTCACTGTTTCTTTACTTTTTGTATGACGACTTCCATTATGCAGAGGTAGAATCAACAAGGAAAAGGAAGACGGAGAAATTATTCTTTAAAGGTGAAAAGGTAGTAAGATAGTACCCAGTGATAAAGACATAAGGCTGAGATTATGTGGCAAACATAATTTAAGTTCTGGAAACAAAATATACTTTGAGATATCACCTGGTCAGCTTCCAGGCAAAATTAAATTTAAACCAAACAGTAAATTAAGTCTAATTTCAATACTCTTCAAAATTCCAAAACACCTTTGAACTTCAGATCGCCATCTGTAATATATAAAACTATTTAAAATAGTCCATATCCATTAAGATAATATTTTTAAAATGTGACAAGCCTCACATGATAAAGGTATTCACAGAATAATGAAGATTATAAAATTATCAATGGAGCGATGTCTACTAAGTTCTGCAACATTAAAATGGCTAACATGGTAAAGAAACCAGAAGAACAAAAAGAATGTGTGCTTTAAAGTTTTTATGCTTCCAGCCTGTGGTGCAAAGCAAAATTGGAGCAAACACAGAAATTATTGAACAAAGAACATAGTCTAGCTTTTTCTTACAGCTGTTTGACAATGTCCACCTGCTAATCTATATATTTACAGGTTCTTAATATCAAATGGGGCTTCCCTGGTGGGAAAGAATCAGACAGTAAAGAATCTGCCTGCAATACAGGAGACCCGATTTGATCCCTGGGTCAGGAAGATACCCGGAGGAGGAAATGGCAACCCACTCCAGTATTCTTGCCTGGAGAATTCCATGGACAGAGGAGCCTGGTGGGCTACAGTCCATGGGGTCGCACAGAGTTGGACACGACTGAGTGACTAGCACACACAATATCAAATGCATCCTTCCTTTCTATCAGCATATTTTCTTCTCTTAACTATTCAGGATGGATTGGCTGATCATTTTGACTGAGTCTGAGAAGGAACAGAGTATGCAGCAAGTGCAATTAATATTCATTTATATGTAAAACTAAGTAATACAAGGAATTTAAAGTTGTCTTATCCTGAAGATCATTTTTAATACCAAAACTTTCCTCATACAGAAGAAAGAGTGTTCCTGGCACCACAGGGTCACGAGATTCTCCTGGGGTCCCAGAAATGCTGAGCCCAGGCTTCCAGACTTGATGCCTTTCCATTGAACAAAATCAGTCTTCCAAATTCCACTCATACTTGAACTCTACACTGCTGATTTTCTCTTGCAATAGCGGAAAAGGACAGCTTCCTTTAGAAAGAGCGGATATCTGTAAGATAAATTTGTAGAGTATCATGGCCATACAGTTGAAATTCTCTTCACCACTATGTTTGGACTAGAAGATGTCCAGTTAATTAATCCACTGAAAATGTTGGCTAAAGTAGGGAACTGTGAAACAGGACATATACAATGTAGAAATTTTGTATTAATTTAAAACATTTAAGTGTATATGCAGTTGCCAATTTTGACGTGAGACTGGGCTCTTTGAGTAGGAACGTAATGATTGGTTTTCTTCTTGTCTTTTTATCACTTGCAAAATTTAGCACTTGCAATTTTCATATTCAGTTTCTTTACAAAGTAATATAAGCTCAGAATCTTCCTAGATTTCTATGATTTGTTTTTAAAGTCAGGTCAATATATTGAGGTGTGATTTTTTTTAAAACCAATTATTACTTTGGTCTTGCTCACATCTAACTTAATAATGACTTTATGTCAGTCTTATACAGCAAATCCTTAAACTCATTTTCATAGGAACACCTCTCTTTGTTTTTGCCTCCATGTTTGATCACTTCATATTACATACACTACACGGTAATATTTATGAAACTGAGTACATCAGACCTTTTTTCTGTAGGTATTGGAGTGAAGTAAATGTTTTTAGATCAAGTAAATTTATAAAATTCTATAGCAAGTTATGCACATTTCCTGACCAAATAACTTTTTCATGGCATTTGCAACAAGTCTGACTTACATACATGCATTTGGCAAGAAACACAATTTACCCAGCTGATGGAAGCAGAATTAGATCTGCAAAGAGTTGGACATGACTGAGCAGCTAACACACACGCACACAAGAAGGAAGCCAGCCACAAAACTTATTCGAGTCCTATGAGGAAGAATGAATCTGTTTTATAGGAGGAAATGGAGAACATTGGTTACCCATGACACCAAGGGAAGCTAGTGAAGAAACTCTCTTATTTATTACGTCAAGCTTGTGAAAATTCTGTGTCCTATTTAGGTATATATAAAGTTGTCCTCATCCATAAGCTCCAGAATAAATACTCTAAAGTCACTCTCTTCTGTATGGCGTACAACTGTCCTCAAGGTTCTATCTGTCTATTTCTATCTCTATTTTTATGTCTCTTTTCTTTCTCTTTTATTCTTTTTCTAACCACTTTTGACAAAAAATTTTTTCACCTATAAATACATTTTTAATTTTCAAGGTTACGCCTTCAGAGCTTAGAAATGTTGTTTATCCTCTGGGGAGTACTCAAAGTAAAGGTGTTGCTAATCTAGAGAAAATAGAGTCAATTTTGCTCCCAAGAGGAAGAAGAGTATTCTTACATCATTCTAAACTTCCTACAACAGCATGTTTTGTTGATACAAAATCATGATAACTTAAACAGTCATCTCCTATCAAATTATCTAGGGACAGTTTTGGTGGTGTTATTCAAGCAAGTGTATGCTATGGTCTGACTGTTAGGTAAGACTATTTTGTGCCAGCAGAGCATAGTGAACATCCATGCTTTCCCAGTAACAAATGACTCTTGGATGTCAAAAGAGTACTCAATGTTTCTGAACTTCAGTTATCTCATCTGCATAATAGACATTATAAAACCTCTATTGCAGGATTATTGGGAGAATTAAATACAGTAAAATGTGTAAAAATGCCAAACACAGTGCTTGGCAGGCATATAGTTGGTATACAATAAATATTACTCTTCCCTTTTGATTACACTCACCATGTGACCTCTCAGTGCCAACAGTGACCTTCATTCTTAAAGGCAAAGTTAACCTTTTACTATTTATACATATCTTAACATGTTATGGGCTTGCCTGGTGGCTCAGCTGGTAAAGAATACGCCTCCAATGCAAGAGACCCTGGTTCAATCCCTGAGTTGGGAAGATCCCCTGAAGAAGGGAACGACTACACACTCCAGTATTCTGGCCTGGAGAATTCCATGGACTGTATAGTCCATGGTGTCACAAAGAATCAGACACGACCGAGAGACTTTCACTTTCATGGCAACTTTAACATATGAAGTGCAGTCACCTTGTTTTTTTCTTGGTTAAGGAAATCTTTCCAAGACCGATTACTTAACTTCTTCTAGGGCAGTCATATTTTCTCCTTTGTTTTGGGTTCTAGAAATATGTCAGAAAAAATAAGAAAAATAAATGATTACCAACCTGAGTTGCACATCATCAAAGGCAATTATTTATGTTATGGAGATCTCTCTTCAATTTAACTTCATTCCTTCATATTGAAAGAGGAGAAATAGAAAGTTGTAATGGTTTGTTGCTTGTCAGGATCCATTATGGGAAATCATAGGGCAAAAAATAACTGAAAAGAACCTCGAAACTATAAGAAATCTTTCTTACATTTCAATTACCTATCACATAGTAGACTAGATGGAGCAGACTTGGTAGACCCTCTGATGGATGAACAGATTTTTACCTGCTGTTTTAGAATCCTAAGCAGAAGACATTATATTATAGGATCGATAATGTTTGTTAGCTGATAGTTTACCTCCTTGAAAAGCACGTTTTATTTACTCAGCAAGTAACTTGAAAACTTTCATGGGAAAGTAATTAAGCCAAATAATACGGTAGTTGCATTAGCAACTTTATTGTACTCCTGCTCCTTCAAGAATCTCAGTTAGCAGCCAAGAAGTTATTTGTTTGCCAAACAAAAAGTAAATATTTATTGTAGACTTACTGACCATAAGAGATGGTTCATTCTGTTGGCAATCTCTCTGTGCATGTCTGTGTAGTCGTTTCAGTCGTGTCTGACTCTTTGCAACCCCATGGACTGTAGCCCACCAGGCTCTTCTGTCCATGAGATTCTCCAGGCAACAATACTCTCTGTTTACCAAACTATATATGGCATTTGAGTTATATTGACCACATCATACTCTTCAGGGTATATTTAATGTGTAACACTTCCATTGTGGTAGAGACTCTTGAAGATTTTAAAGTCTCTATTAACTCAGGCAGCACACAGAGTTAACAACTGAAGCCTACTGGTCCATCTAATTTAGAGATTATGATATTTTCTTTCCCAGGAAGTTTGGTTTCCAAATGATCACATTGAGGGGATCTAGTGTCTTTATACTTGTACATTCCAATGTAGGTTGATATAACATCACAGTTCTCTGTCTCAAATAACCTTTCAGCTTTTAACTGGCCACTCGTTTTTAAGGTTGGCTGAGAGCAGAAAATAAAACTTCCATGGTCTGGTAATCATAGGTTGCCCTTATTTGTAACATGTTCCCCTTGGCTTGAGTCACAGATCTGCTTTAAAAAGCAGATCAATCCTGTCTGGAACAAAATATCAATCAGATGTGACCAGAGTTTTGAAATTTGATGAAAACGTAAAACTTTCTTGTTGAAACCCGCGCTTTGGTGAAAGGTTTAATTGTTCTGTCCCACATCTCAGTTTGTTTGTTTGTTTGTTTGTTTTTTGTCTCTAGTAAACAGGGTATTTTCATGTATGATTTAAAAATAATCAACTGAGGATGTAACTGAGAGTGTATTGAAAAATATTTCTCCTTCCAATTTATTGAAAATATCAAAAACACTATGTTTAACTTTTTCTTAAATGAGAAACTTTGTATACTTCTATATTGCATGTAAGAGAGGGGAGCAAGGTCAAAGAATTTTTCTAATTAACTGAACATTTTGATCTTTGGTCAAAAGCATCTAAAATCTAAAATTCTTCTGATATATGCTGGACCTATGGCAATGCTAAAAGCACTGATATATATACTACATTTGATTTTACTGAAGCTAGGCTATTGCAAGTTAAAAATGAGCTTTTAGTTTTGGTTCTTATTAAAAATCTTATAGTTTGTTCACCTCAGGATTCTTGTGCCGGATAGCCATAATATTTTGGTGTTGTCCTTCCAGAATATAGTTCAATAAGTATAAAAATTTTACTAAGTTAACTCTATCGAGAGACATATTTGAAAACTTCCACTATTTGTAATGTGAAGTACAACCTCGGGACCTAAAACTGCTTACAGTTTGAAGTATTCCTGAAAAACTAAAACCAAACCAAACAAAAGCAAACCAACAAAAACACAGGGTGTTTAAAACATCAAAATTACTCTAGGAGCTTTTTTAAAAACACAAATTTGTGGTCACATCCTCAAATATCAAGATGTGAGGTATCATCTGCATATCATCCTTTCTTGGCATTTTTGTAAAACATTTTTAAATACTGAGGTTCTGGGAAATCCTGCAGAAATTAACTCTATTTACCTTAGTGTAACCTGTAGTTACTCAGATGGACTTGATCCTGGATAACTTTTTTTTGTGTGTCAATGGTGCTTTATATTTTATTTTTTTATTAAGGCATAGTTGATTTCCAATGTTGTGTAAGTTTCAGGTGTATAGCACAGTGATTCAGCTATAAATAAATATATATATATATCTCTACATATTTTTTCAGGTCCTTTTCCCTTATCAGTTATTACAAAATATTGAGTATAAAACTAGACTGTGAAATCTATTTTCTCCAGAATGTCCTTTGAGAAATTCTGCTGAATAAAATTGGACAAGATCCAAATTGTTGTTTACATCAGTACTGCTTTCTAATGCAATATGGTTATAACATATTTGAGAATGTGCCACATTCAAAGCTATTGAAAACATTTTACCTCCATTTAGACCT
Source organism: Bos grunniens (assembly GCF_055505025.1). Classification (NCBI taxonomy): domain Eukaryota; kingdom Metazoa; phylum Chordata; class Mammalia; order Artiodactyla; family Bovidae; genus Bos; species Bos grunniens. The sequence goes on along the minus strand of NC_141170.1, from coordinate 16,923,932 downwards.
ATGAATGGAATATTTCTATTGCCTAAATGGTGTCTAAAAATTAAATCCTGAAGAGTCACGTTACTTTTGTGTGAAATGGAGTATTTCCTGCCATGTCAATAAACGATGATGTCACAGCCCTCAGGGATCCCGGCCCTCCAAATATGAATTTCTGAGCCCAGGAAGAATAGTACCTGCTATGTGGCAGCTATTGAGCTGCCACAGTGAGCTGCTGCCACTCCCTACGGTGAGGGAGGAACTAAGGATGTGAAAAATCAAATCTCAGGGTGCTGGCCCCCATATAGCTGAGATGCATATGAAAGGAATGATTTCAGTGATTTCTGGTTGAACATCAGACTGTTGCATCTTGCATACATAGAAAAGCACTAAATTTCTTAATTTGAGATATCTGGTTTCCTTAATTAACAATAACCTTTTTTAAATCAATTAATTTTAATCAGAGGATAACTGCTTTACAATATTGTGGTGGTTTTTGCCATACCGCGACATGAATTGACCACGGGTGCACCTGTGTCCCCCCATCCTGAACCCACGCACCCACTTCCCTCCCCACCCCATCCCTCTGGCTTGTCCCAGAGCACCAGCTTACATCATAATGTTTTGATGTTCAGACCACCTACCCCTTGTTGCAAACTTCAGTATAAGCTTACCCCTCCCCACTGCCTCCTCAAAACGGTTCTCTCCAGGTTATTTGAGATGGTGTCTCCCAGGCTTGAAGTTCTAAAAATTCCCACCAAATAAAGCATAGCTCAACTTTTAGGTTGTGACCCTTTTTTTAAGTCAACATTTGTATGATTTATTTTCTGACTGCATGAAATAATCAGGAAGAAAGCAAATAAATAAGTACGTATGAGTGTTTTGTTTCAGTGGCTTGAGTGCCCGGTCCCTGAATGGAATAATGGTTCTGTGGAGCTAAATGACTAAGCGTGCTCTTGTCACTGCATTATTAGATATCTGCTGAATTGAAGTTTAGAAACAAACACACTTTGTTGGTGAGTGCTCCTTTTCGTATCACAAGGCTTTACAAATAGACTGGTAAAAGAGCAAATTACAAATGCTTATTTATTGCCTTTAGTGGGATGATTTGAGTGAATAGCATTGAAACATATACATTGCCATATGTAAAACAGATGACCAGATGAGAGTTTGATGCATGAATCAGGGCACCCAAAGCCAGTGCTCTGGGACAACAGAGAGGGATAGGGTGGGGTGGAGAGAGGGTTCAGGATGGGAGACACATGTATACTTATGGCCAATTCACGTTGATGAATGACAAAACTCATCACAATATTGTAAAGTAATTATCTTCTAATTAAAATAAATAATTTTAAAAATTATTGCCTTAATTGGAGGATCAAATCTAAAATTATGTTCAGAGGTTGGGGACAGAGAATTTGTCAAAATTAGTTACCTGAGTTTTTTAATTTATTGTAATATGTTCAGAAGAAGTTTGAATTGCATTTGTATTTTTCTTCCACTAGGGAAAGATATGAGAGACATTTTGGGTTTGGAGGTAGACATACAGTCACAATTCTAAGAAAGGAAGCATTTCCATAGCATTGGACAATGTTATCAAAAAAGAAGAGGAAGGAATCATTAGTTTTACCTCTGGAAAAAGGGAGAAAAAAGGGTGATTTGTTAATCAGTGTCTTTTCACTTCACATGGGCCAGTCACTAAGCTAGACACACTAAGTACATTATATCACTGAAGTAGAAGAAATTTTCTTTAAATCTTATATTTACAGACAACATCATCTGTTGCTTAGAGTTTCTTTAAAAAAAAATTGTGATAATGGTGTGTGCGTGTGATAATGGACTTAGGTATTATATCTGTATCCACACTGTTTACTTCCTTTCCCTATTATTCCTTTATCTGCCCTGCCCCATTTTGTTCCAGTTCTTTCTTCCACTGTATTAAACAACTCTGTGCTTTTTACACAGTAAATCTGATGTAAAATATTAAGAAAGTAAATGAAGAGCCCTGCCTCCATGTGTTCTGTGTGAAGAGATGCTTCCCTTTGCCATGGGTTTGCACTGAGCATCAGTCCTCCTTGGATCATAAGCTCTTCATTGTACCTTATCCTAAATACATATAAGGAATCTTCTGCTTAAAATTATAATGCTAGCAGGATTGTCAGAAAGCAATTTTCCCCTTACATTTAGTGAAGCAAAAATAAAACTTCGTATGCCTGATTTCAAGTTTGTAGATGCCCTAAAATTGTGTCCATGGGTTATTTTACACATTTAATTCACCTTGGTTGGTTTCATGATGCTGTCACCTGGGTGCCAATTAGTACACTGGACATCTGCCAAAAAGGAGCTGAAATAAGGCCATCGGCTCATTTCATCTTGGCACCAAGGTTACTGCTAAGCTGTATTTAACCAGGTGCTAGAGGCCAAAGACATTGTTTAGTCCAGGAACTGTATTTAATGCAGGAGTTTACAATAAAGAAAGACTATGCAGGAATTGTCTTGCTTTTTCAGTCTTCTTACAAAAGAAAGATAGTGAAAACCTATCACAAACATTTAAGAATTATGGTAATTGCTTCCAGCATACAAGGTGCATATTATAGATTTTTCCAGCATACTAAAGCTTATCATTTACATAAGTGTTAGTCACTTAGCCATGTCTGACTCTTTGCAACCCCATGAATGGTAGTCCACCAGGCTCTTCTGTCCATGGAATTCTCCAGACAAGAATACTGGAGTGGATGGCCATTCCTTTCTTCAGGGGATCTTCCTGACCCAGGAACTGAACCTCCGTCTCCTGTGTCTCCTGCGTTGCAGACAGGTTCTTTACCATCTGAGCCAATTGGGAAGCTCATCATTTTTATAACGAAGTTGATTATATCTCTCTCTGATATTTCTCAGAGTCAAATAAAGGGTTTATCATCTGGAAGGCAGGGAGTATGCTCACTTGGCAGAAATGGGAGTTTAGAAATAAGGTAATAGTTGGGATTGATAACATTCAAACTAATTGGGCTAGGATCAATAATACCGATTGGAACCTAAGGCAAAAGCAAAAATCAGTAATAGTGATGGTGTCTTTATTTTTATATTTCATTCATCATGGGCTTTTTAAATATTAATTTGTTTCTGTTAAATGTTTTATGTTGATTACTATGTACTTTGATGCTCCTTAAATTTTGTACCATTTTAATTTTTGCTCTACAAACTAACATAAGCAGAAAACTGAAAAAATTTATGGAAAATTGTAGGAAAAAAATCACCATACTGACCCCATATTTCATATAACTAAACAATAGATCTCAAAGTTTCATCACTGCTAGCATTTGGAATTTTTAGTGCATAATATTGGACAGTAAAGTTCTCAGCATCTTTGGAAGATGATGATAATAGACTGATTCACTGCCAAAATTTTATGAGGGGCAAGATAAAAGAGATGTGGCTGAGCTACCTGAAATTTATGTTTTTTATATTTAAACAGGAATCTTAGTCAAGGAAGAGTCTCTCACCCACCAGTTTGTGCTATTCTTTATAAATCAGAAAGATATTTTTATTATTTCTATTTTGACTAAAGGAGAAGGTTAAAGTCCTGGCAGGAAGGTACATATGGGTGAAAAAGGAGACTGAATATGCAAGGAACTGACTGATTATTAAATCTTCTGATTACTAAATCTAAATCAAATTGTAGATGCAAAATGAAAATTAAATATGATTTGCATGACATTTTGCTTGCTCAGACATCTTTCAGTGGAATAATGATTCAGTCTTGACCGAACTCTGAACCTCTTGAATTGGATTTTCATTTTACCACCTTTCTTCTTTGCAGTTGTTAATATATTCCTAGTGTTAATACGTTCTCAGGTACTAAGAAAAAAGAATAGCCCCGCTGTGGCCAAGTTAGCATTTGGAATTCCCATGTCAACTCAAACATAGATAGCCAAACAAATCTGTTTATTTTATTTAAAATTCTGCGTATATTTAAATGTTCAATATATTTTGCTCACCTGAATCCCTTTATGAAACCTAAGTAGATCTGTCCAGATGAATTAAGTGAAAAGAAGTATTATCTTCATAGTTATCAAAGATCTTGCACTTCTATACTCTTTTTGAAATTGATTCCCTGGATGATTTTAATATTACATATTTTCTCTTCATTATAAGCCTATGTGCAAATGAATCCCAGTCTGATACAAGGTTACCAGCAAAAGTGTCTTTGTGTGAGCAAGCGTATATGTGAGTGTATGTATGCACTTGTATATGTGTAATCATTGTATTTGCCCACAATGCCCCTGCTTTTATTGGGAACAGCAAGTGGAGATTCATATACTCTTTAATTTCTCCTACTCAAAGGCATACTACTTGCGAACAATTATGACAATCATCTTTGTGTCAATGGCTCTTGACTGATTTGGTGCTTGCCATATCATGTCCTGTTGCTGATGATGAACTTATCCAAAAAGGGATGCTTATCTGCTTCTCGTCTATCTGAGGAATCTTCTAATCATGGAGCAATTATTTGCAAACAGTGAGCCTGGAAAAAGATGGCAGTATTGGTTTTGGCCAGTAGGCAGCCATGGCAGGAGACAGATTGGAGGTGAGATAGAAGTGTGAGATCAGAGTATTTATTTCCCTGACTCCTTAGCTCTGGGGTTGCACTGAGTTAGCTCTGTATTTTGGCCTAATCCAATGGGAAAACTATAAGGATGGGAACCTGGTTCTATTATCCATGCAAGTTAGTCTCTCTGGGCAGGAGTCTGGATGGAAAAGTGCAGAGCGTATCTGAAGGAACTCATGGACAATATCTGGCACATCATCTCTTAATGGAGCCTACCCTGATACTTGAAATTTTTACCACTAAGAGTAATGTTTTCTTTAAAAATTAATAGTAAACAGATTTTTAATTCAGTTAAGTCAAATGCTTGTGTGATGCCATTCAACTTTAATAACAAAATGTTACGTGTACTATGCCGGAAAAGAAAGAAAGTGAAGTCACTCAGTCATGTCCAACTCTTTCCGACCCCATGGACCGTAGCCTACTAGGTCCTCCATCCATGGGATTTTCCAGGCAAGAATACTGGAGTGGGTTGCCATTTCCTTCTCCAGTAGATACATTCAAAGTGCTGGGAAGTCAGGGAGGGAGGAATCAACTTTATTTGGAAAAGCAGCGGGGTTTCTCCTTTGGATAAGATCTTTCATTGTTCTAATGAAGAAAAAAGGAAGGAGATACTATACAGAGAGGACAAGGTGATTCCTGAAAGAGCATAGCATGATTCTGAAGAAATCAAGAATAATAGGAAAAGAAAATTGGCCTTTGGGGTTAAACTGAAAGCAGTTCAAACCCCAGCTCTATTAGCAGTTGGTAAATGAATAAAACCTCTCTGATGCTCAGTTTTTATCATCTGCAAAAGAGACATAGTAATTGTTACCTCACAGGTTACTTTTATTGGTTAAATGAGACACTGTATGAAAAGTACCAATAGTTATATTTAATTGTTAGGAGTACTCCCTTTAGACACAGACTATTATGTCCAAATTCTTATTCTAGACTACAAAATAATAACCTGTTATTAGGCTGAGAAACTATAGATAAAAAGGCAAACAAACCAATAAGCAACAAGAATTTACCATATAGTACAGGGAACTATTTTCGGTATCTTGTAATAATCTGTAATGGAAAAGAATGTGAAGCTGTACATTTGAAAATAATCACAATATTGTACTTTGACTAGTTAAAAAAATTTAAAAGGGCAAACAAACAAATCATCAACAAAATAACTTTCTAACTTGGATTCACATGGTAACTTCTGTCTTGGGTGGTGGATCACTTACAATAGTCGGTAAGTTATTGCACCATTTCTCATGTATGGTTGTTCTCTGCTGGCCTCTATTGATAGTGTGGGTACTGAATAATTTCCCCATTTTTGCTCATTTCCTCCTTTTCAATACGTTGTAAACCGTAAAGCAGTGTTCATGGTGGGTTCCAGCATACTCTAGGTCAAGCTTGTACGCATACTGTGCGTGCATGAATGTGTGCTAGGTTGCTTCTGTTGTGTCCAAGTCTTTGTGACCCTGTGGACTGTAGCCTGCCAGGCTGCGTTGTCCATGGGGTTTTTCAGGCAAGAAAACTGGACTGTGTCACCATGCCCTCCTCCAGGGGATCTGCCCGACCCAGGGATTGGACCCATGTCTCATAAATCTCCTGCATTGGCAGACGGGTTCTTTACCACTAGCACCGCCTGGGAGGCCCCATATTGAAGAGTAATAAATGATAATGTTCAGTGAATGGAGTCATGCAAGTCTCTAATCTTCTATTACGTTATTCAAGAAAGATCTTTCAACAACTCTCATAGCTAGCTCTCGCTTACTTTCTTCACATCTTCTGAAAAGGGTCAGATTTTTCCATTATCTAGAATATTGAATTTGCTAACTTTGAGGTGTTTATGAACTCTACTGAAGAGAAACTCAGTGACCTTGATTTAGTCTTGGTTTCAACTATGAAACTTTCTTCTTCAGTAAATAACTGGCTTTATATCCCTTTTCTTTCTCTGTCTTGATGTATATGTATAAAGAGATGTGTATCTATCCATGAATTTTATTCTCTTGCCCTGACACCCCACCTACCACACAAAAGATCAGGATATATACCATGTATCTATTACCTCTTTGGTGACTTTTGTACATTATATTTGAAAAAAATATTATTTTCTCCCTTTTCTTTTTTTGGAACCTTGCCTCTAGTTTAACAATATACCCATCGATCTGCCAATCTGTATTCAGAGTTTAGTCAGATTTAGGTTGGTAATTATATATGAATTAGACTACATGCCCCCAAACAGCAACTGGTATACTGACTTCAAATGCTACTGCAGACACCCGAGGGTATTCATTAAACGTTAATTAATAATGGTATGCTGAGTTGAATTGACTTGTGGATTCTGGCTGACTGCTCTTTAATTTAAAATTATGAGATGCATAGCATCAATCTATCAGCAGGCAGGATCAATTTTAATTTATTGCACGTTTCTAGAAAATTGTAGAGCTTTAAGAATTCAAAGAAGTGGATATTGTATTAGATATGAAACATAATATATAACAAAAAATGAATGCAATGTGAAAGATCTGAGAGTTTTTTCTAGGGGCTTTTCCTTGCCTTTGTTCCTCTTTAAATTCTCATTTGGACTCAGTTATCCAAAATTCATGCAAAAGTGAGGTGGCATTTTTTTTTTTTTACTTTTTAACATATTTGTAGATTAGTGAATAATTATGAGAACTTGGAACATTCTGTTGTTGTCCTAAGTGAACATTTTACTTCTCTTTGCTAAGGATAGTCACTGTTTTTTAAGGTTTTGGAAGTAGTTGCAGATTATTTTGAGAAGTAGGAAGGAATTCTTGAAATATTCTAAGTTTTTTTGGCTTTATGATGGTTCTCTCAAGATGGTTCTCATTTGTTATAAGTGGTATATGACTCCATATTTATGTTGCAGCCTGCAAATGGTTACAGGAGCTGTAATTTTAAGGGAGACTTTCAGATTTTCATTCATTTGCTAACTTAATGATATCAAAAACTATAAAATTGACTTTTTAAGAAGCCCAAGAAAACCTTTCTATAATAATTCTGATATAATTAGCCAGATTCAATCTAATTTGGAGTAAACAGAAAGTTTACTATTTTAGTAAGATAGATTTGATGTGTTTCTGAGCTTTAAAATTAGTGTCCACTCAAACTTTAAAAAAAAAAATCATTTAAGAGGGGTGCTGGGCTTCCCTGGTGGCTCAGAGAGTAAAGAAACCACCTTCAGTGCAGGACCCAGGTTCAATCCCTGGGTCGGGAAGATACCCTGAAGAAGGGAATGGAGACTCACTACAGTATTCTTGCCTGGAGAGTTCCAGGGACAGAAGAGCCTGGCAGGCTAAAGTTGATGAAGTCACAAAGAGGCACACAAGACTGAGCAACTAACACTTTTACTTTTCCTTAGGCAAACATTCCTCAATACTGTGGTGGTATACATTAGTTTCTTGGAGAAGGCAATGGCAACCCACTCCAGTACTCTTGCCTGGAAAATCCCATGGATGGAGGAGCCTGGTAGGCTGCAGTCCATGGGGTCGTGAAGAGTCAAACACGACTGAGCGACTTCACTTTCACTTTTCACTTTCATGCATTGGAGAAGGAAATGGCAACCCACTCCAGTATCCTTGCCTGGAGAATACCAGGGATGACGGAGCCTGGTGGGCTGCCGTTTATGGGGTCGCACAGAGTCGGACATGACTGAAGCAACTTAGCAGCAGCAGCATACTTCAGTTTCTAAGTCATGTCCAACTCTTGCTACCCCATGGTCTGTAGCCCACCAGGCTTCTCTGTCCATGGGATTCTCCAGGCAAGAATACTGGAGTGGGTTGCCATTTCCTTCTCCAGGGGATCTTTCCAACCCAGGGATCAAACCTGGGTCTCCTGCATTGCAGGCAGATTCTTTATCATGTGAGCTACAAGGCAAGAATAATTGTATTTAAATTAGTATTCCATTAATTAAAGATGTAGAACCCTAGAGTTTTCTGAGCCTTCAATTGTAGTTCCAGTTTTTCCTATTTTACATATAAATCTAGTAAATTATGTTATGATTAAAAATAACTTTTATATGTTTTTGCTTAAAGCTCAATAAACATGAATTTGACAGATTAGATTTCTGCGGCCCTTCACGGGGTCGCAAGGAGTCGGACACGACTGAGCAACTGAACTGAACTGAACTGAAATAAACATTGTCAAAGAGTCAGGACATGACTGAGAGACTGAACAATAACAAAAGATACTACTTGAAATCCCTGTATCATTTTAAATTGTACAATATATTTAATTCTCATTAGTAATTAATACTTCTGTCACCTCCCAAGGCAGTCATAGAGATCTACCAAAATCTTTCCAAGTAGATAATGAATACTTGCCAACCTATTATATTTAAGCATTTAGATTCCATAAATATTTTTCTTTCAAAAATTCTGAAGTTAGTTAAACTCCGCCAGTACATATCTGCTGCTGCTGCTGCTAAGTTGCTTCAGTCATGTCCGAGTCTGTGCGACCCCAGAGACGGCAGCCCACCAGGCTCCCCGGTCCCTGGGATTCTCCAGGCAAAAACACTGGAGTGGGTTGCCATTTCCTTCTCCAGTGCATGAAAGTGAAAAGTGAAAGTGAAGTTGCTCAGTCGTGTCTGACTCTTAGCAACCCCATGGACTGCAGCCTACCAGGCTCCTCCGCCCATGGGATTTTCCAGGCAAGAGTACTGGAGTGGGGTGCCATTGCCTTCTGCTTGGCTTTAAATCATCTCTTCACCAACTGATTTACTTTGCAGTGATCCTACACCTTCCTTTAATAATAAAATTTCCTACCTGACTGTAATGCTCATTATATTTGATTATATTGAAAACTGATGCACTGACCTATCATAGGGCTTCTCTGATAGCTTAGTTGGTAAAGAATCTGCCTGCAATGCAGGAGACCCTGGTTCAATTCTTGGGTTGGGAAGATCCACTGGAGAAGGGATAGGCTACCCTCTCCAGTATTCTTGGGCTTCCCTTGTGGCTCAGCTGGTAAAGAATCCACCTGCAATGCGGGAGACCTGGGTTTGATCCCTGGGTTGGGGAGATCCCCTGGAGAAGGGAAAGGCTACCCACTCCAGTATTTTGGCCTGGAGAATTCCATGACAGTCCATGGGGTCACAAAGAGTCAGACATGACTGAGCAACTTTCACTTTCAACCTATCATAAGTAGTGAAAATTTTTAATTCCAGAGAATTTGAAAGGAAATTCAACTTTTTGAAATGTGTAAGACTGAATTACTATGAAGTCTTGCCTACAAGGAGTTAAATTTTAAAGAATAGATCAAATGATCTATAATCAACCTGAATGCAGTTATGAGTATATTCATATGTGTTTATTTTGAAAGAAATCATCCTAAAATGTGTTCATGTCACCAATATGAAAACTAAAAATGAAATTCTGTGTTGCAAAGACCTTCTGATAGTGTTAACCATTCTAAATTTGGATTAAGAAGCAGATATGGAAGAGTATGCTTTCTAGAAACTCCTATGTCTGTAGTCAGTTTGGGAGCAATATGTATCCTTCTGTCCCTACTCCTTCTGTAGGATCATGGAATTACTTTAATTAGAATGGGACAATTAGATGACACCCCTAACCCCAGACACTGTGTAAACATACAGAGTCTTTTCATCATTCATTGTGGAAACTGCTTAAACTTGAGGAAATTATAGAATTAATGTGTAATATATTTATGGCTCAGTGGTAAAGAATCTGCCTGCAGTGCAGGAGATGTGGGTTCAGTTCCTGGGTCAGGAAGATCCCCTGGAGAAGGAAATGTCAACCCACTCCAGGATTCTTGCCTGGAGAATCCCATGGATAGAGAAGCCTGGTGGGCTACAGTCCATGGAGACTCCTTGCAGGCAAGACTTCATAGTAATTCAGTCTTACACATTTCAAAAAGTTGAATTTCCTTTCAAATTCTCTGGAATTAAAAATTTTCACTGCTTATGAGTTGAACATGACTGAGCGACTAAGCAACAACAAAAATATTTATATCAAGTGAGTTAGGAAATTATTCCCAGGTATTCTTGCCAGTGGAAGTGATAATAGTTTTAGAATACAAATGATCTTGTCTGTTTAGGCTTTTGACACATTATACAAATGTGTGCATTTGAAGTAGTGTCTTTACCTGAAAGCCTAAGTTCAAATTCCAGATTCTTAAGACAAATTTTTTATCTTACCCTCCCAAACATATATACATGGAAACTCATGAAAACAGAAAATTCATAAACTGTGGGAAATAAAGCACAGTGTGCAGTTGAGCTCTTCTGATCACAAAGTTAATTTTAGCTGCTCAAGAGAACAACATTGAAACCTAAATCAAAGAGTTAGTCTTAATTTTACACTATCACAATGATTACTAGTTGTCATTTGTTGAGTGAAATAATTTAATTTTGAGTTATGCATCATAGCATTTTAACATATCAATTCTTTTGTTTATATAAAAACACATTTTATGTAATTGCTGCTATGTAAAGCTGGGCAATTAGCATCTGTGGCAATTAAAACTAATAGAGTATAAAGAATATTATCCCAATTAAGTTGCCAGAAATTTCCTATTGAGCAAATATGCTGAAAATTGTGTTCAAATAAAAATAGTAAAATTTAACTTTAAAAAATGACTTTTCCGCATAACGTCCTTATGCTGCTCTCAGGCAGAGATGTGAGAAAAACAGCTACTCTGTCTCTTCTTTTTCTTTCAGGGGTTCTCTCCTAGATGTTTTATATATTTTGAAATTAATACACTTTGAGGGAAAATTCATTATATCAATTTTCAAACCTTATTAAAGATTCATAAAGAGTGAGAAATTTTTAATTTCATTTATTGGAGTGTAGTTGCTTTACAATGTTGTGTTAGTTTGCAGTGTACAATGAAGTGAATCAGATATTTGTGTACATATATCCCTTCCCTCTTGGACACCTTCCCACCTTCCCCCACCCCCATCCCCGTTCCACCCGTCTAGGTCAGCGCAGAGCAGCGCTGAGCTCCCTGTGCTGTAAGCAGTCTCCCATTAGTTAGGTGTTTCACACATGGCAGTGCATATATGTCAGTCCCAATCTCCCAACTCACCCCACTCCTCCTCCCACCTCCGTGTCTATACCTCTGTTCTCTACATCTGCATCTCTCTTCCTGCCCTGCAATTAGGTTTATCTGTACCATTTTTCTAGATTCCACGTATGTGCGTTAATATATCATTTATTTTTCTCTTTCTGACTTATTTCACTCTATACAGCCACTATGGAGAAGAGTATGGAAATTCCTTAGGAAACTAAAAAACAGAACTATCATATGACCCAGCAGTCCCACTACTGGGCATGCACTCTGAGAAAACCATAACTCAAAAGGACGCATGCACCCCAGTGTTCGCTGCAGCACTGTTTACAATAGCCAGGACATGAAAGCAACCTAAATGTCCATGAACAGATGAGTGGATAAAGACAGTGTGGTACATAATACCCGACACAATGTTATCAGCCACTAAAAGGAATGAAACTGGGATTTGTAGAGATGTGGATGGACCTAGAGTTTGTCATAGAGATGATGAGAAATTTTGAACACAGCTTTAAAGAAATATAGATGAGTCTTTAAACCTCTTCTCTGTTACATCATCAATTTTCCCTCTCCAGTGAATAATTCCAGTAAGAATATAATATTCTGAAATATTTCTCCTTTTAAATCCCTTTACAACGCCCCTTCTCATCCATCACCACCCCTATTTCTCTGTCCCTCTATACATTAAAATGCCTAGGAGACTTGTTTATATTGGCCATTTCTGTTTTCTGTTTCCCATAGTGTTAGTTCCTCGGTCATGTCCGAATCTTTGCGACTCTAATGGACTGTAGCCCACCAGGCTCCTTTGTCCATGGAATTCTCCAGGCAAGAATACTGGAGTTTATTGCCATTTCCTTCTCCAGAAGATCTTCCTGACTCAAGGGTCAAACCCATGTCTCTTGTGTCTCCTGCACTGGCAGGCAGATTCTTCACCACTGTACCACCTGGACTTTCTTTTCCAAATTCTTTTCCCATTTAGGTTATTTCAGAATACTGAGCAGAGTTCCCTGTGCTGCCATACAGTAGGTCCTTGTTGGTTACCTCATTTTTATTTATTTATATATGGACATACCACTGGATTATGGGATCTTATTTCCCTTATCAAAGACTCAACCCAGCTTCCTGGAAATGAAAGCCCGGAGTCCTGACCACTGGACAACCAGAGAATTCTCTGGTTATCTATTTTAAATATAGCAGTTTGTACATGTCAATTTCTTCCATGATCTGACGAACACATTCCAATGATGATTTTATTTGTGTTGGCCCAGTCAGTCTTTCAAGGTCACCGATAAGCTCCATGCTGTCTAATCTGTGACCCCTGCTTCCCCTAATTTAGTGGTCTGTACTTAACTCTTCATCTTCTTGAATGCCCTCGACAACATCTGACTCACCTGATCACTTTCTTTACTCAACCTCTCTTGTTTCTCTTCCCATCATCTCAATCTGATTCCTTTTCTTAATCTCTAAAAGTTGGAGCTCACTTGAACTTTTTTGCTCTAGTCTAGCTACAGTATTCCCTGGGAACCTCATCCAGGTCTATGTCTTTTTATATTATCACATTGATGACTTCCAAATCTGTATCTTCAGTCCAGATCTTTCCCTCTGTTTTGTTCCCTGCTATATCCTCAGAAGAGTGACACGGTACAGTTGCTCGATCAACATTAATTGAATAAATGAATGAATGTTCTGTTTTATTTCTCAGGGTAGTTGTAGAAACCAAGTAAAATCAGGAGATAAAGGTAATTTACCTTGAAATTGTCATAATACTATTCATCCTGCATTTTTGCACTATTCAAAAATGATAAAAGCAGTAGGATATGAGAGGACTTGGTGGGGGGGTGGTGCTTACCCATGGCTCAGCAGTAAAGAATCTGCCTGCAATGCAGGAGATGCAGAGATGTGAGTTGGATCCCTGGGTCAGGAAGATCCCCTGGAGGAGGAAATGGTCACCCACTCCAGTATTCTTGCCTGGAGAATCCCATGGACAGAGGAGCCTGGTGGGCAACAGTCCATGGGGTCACAAAAGAGTCAGACACAACTGAGCGACTAAACAACAGTATGAGAGGATTTTTATAATTTTTTCAAGTTTCTAATCTAGATTTTCAAAAATGGTATGTCTCCCCAAATTCAATGTTGTTTCATTCTTCAGACTCTGAGAAGCAAGAAAAGAGGAAAATGAATCTGTATTCAAGTGCAAAAATAAATGCTCTAATGTTTACTCTGATAAAAGCATAGAATCTTTAATGCATGAGGCCCACAAATTTGATAGACTCTAATTCCAACTTGAAAGACAGGTCCTTGCAAAACTAGTTGCAGAGTGTTAATCATTTACAATGCAAATAAGCAATTAGATAAGTTATATGATTCATAGCTTTAAAGCTTAACACTTTCTGGCTTAATGGCTGTCAATGAAAGAATGAGACATGGATGCAAGCTAATACAATGAATGCAGTTGAAACGCATCAATTCTAAAATTGTAAGTTCTGCCTGTTATAACAAATCTCTTGTTGTTCAGTCACTAAGTCATGTCTGGCTCTTTGCAATCCCATGGAGTGCAGCACTCCGGGCTCCCCTGTCCTCCACTATCACCCGGAGTTGGCTCAAACTCATGTCCATTGAGTTGGTGATGCTGTCTAACCTTCTCATCCTCTGCTGCCTCCTTCTCCTTTTGCCCTCCATCTTTCCTAGCATCAGGGTCTTTTCCAATGAGTCGGCTTTTTGCATCAGGTGGCCAAAGTGTTGGATTTTCAGCTTCAGTATCAGTCTTTCTGATGACTATTCATGGTTGATTTCTTTAAACTTTATGGTGCATCAAAATCTTCTGGCAAGCACCTTAAAACACAGGTTACTGGGTCCCACCACCACTGTTTCTCATTCAGTTGGGTTTGGGACCAAGTATTTGCATGTCTAACAAGTTCTCAGTTGTTTCCTATTATTCTCTTGGACAGATACGAGTTTCATTACACTTTGAGAAATGCTGCAATAAAAAGTTTATTGTTATGTTCATATGGAATATAAAATTCAATATAACTCCAAAACATTTCTCCAAAATTTCCCAATATTCCCCATATTAAAGTCATCAATTATACTGTTAAGGGACCTCCCTACTGAAGAACACTTTTCATTTTAGATTCATTCAAGGCGAAACCTCTCTGCCTTGCTTTTTAAACGGTGAATGGCATTTCATTTGCTACAACTGGTAGATTATTGCATCAGGACTTGCTTTCATTTGTAACTTCCATCTGTATCACCACTGTCAGAGTAACTCTGATCCGAATATACATGTCATTTATTCTCGTTGTGTTGCATGCCTTCTATGTCAATCAGATAAGATTTTAATTCATTGATCTCCCAAAGTAAGCCAAGCTAAATTAAAAGGCAAATGTCTACATATTTTGGTTCTTCTAAAGAAATGTTCTACTTTAAATTCTCAGTTTTCATCAGCATAATTTAATTAGATACTGTGAAGAAAGTGACTAGATCCTGAATCTTTGACAGAAGTGAGTCAAAACGTATTGTTGGATTTAAATTCGGCTTCTATTGACTGCTCAGTGCAATCTGGAAAACAGCTACCCAAAATGTAAAAAATTGTATCACTTTTTATAGTTAATATCCTCAGCACAAATAGTAGGTTTTTTAAAGAATGAGTCCAAGAAATGTAGAAAATTAGAGGAAATATGAACTGTGTCTATTTAAGGTTTTAAAATTTTAATTAATCATTTGAAAAAAATGTATCACAATTGTACTTTTAAAACATGACCAATATGAAAATTAACATTTCCTTAAAAGATAAATCAATGGTTACTTTCCTATAAAAGGACTTTCCTTAAGTATAGTTGGAATATATATATATATATATAAATATAAATATAATTTTTTTCAAAAGTAAGCTTTGTTGTTCAGTCCCTCAGTCATGCCTGACTCTTTCCAACCCCATGGACTGCAGCATGCCAGGCTTCTCTGTCCTTCACCATCTCCCGGAGTCTGCACAAACTCATGTCCACTGAGTTGGTGATGCCATCCAGCCATCTCATCCTCTGCTGTCCCCTTCTTCTCCTGCCTTCAGTCTTTCCCTCTTCAGGGTCTTTTCCAATGAGTCAGTTTTCGCATCAGGTGGCCAATGTATTGGAGCTTCAGCTTCAGCATCAGTCCTTCCAGTGAATATTCAGGGTTGATTTCCTTTAGGATGGACTGATTTGATCTCTTTGCTGTCCAAGGGACTCTCAAGAGTCTTCTCCAACACCACAGTACTAAGGCATCAATTCTTCGGTGCTCAGCCTTTTTTATTGTCCAGCTCTCACATCCGTACATGACTACTGGAAAAACCATAGCTTTGACATAGCTTTAGTCAGAATATATGTATACTTTTCAAAAGTAAGCTACTTTCCTGCATTTTAAAGATTCAAATTATAAATATTTAATTAATTATCAAAAAACTTTATGTTTGAATTTTACATGGCAGTGGGGCTTCCCAGCTAGTGCAGTTGGTAAAGAATCTGCCGGCCAGTGCAAGAGACACAGGAGATGCAGGTTCAAATCCTGGATCATGGAAGATCCCCTGGAGAAGGAAATGGCAACCACTCCAGTATTCTTGCTGGGAAGTCCCATGGATAGAGGAGTCTAGCAGGCTACAGTCCATAGGGTCACAAAGAATCAAACATGACTAAGCAGGCATGCAATGATACATGGCAGTTACAACAGCAGGGTATTCTATGTCCCAAGCACTATACAACATATTTTGTGGTATTACTTATCCGATTAATTCACAATAATGCTAAGAAGCAGGTACTCATCACCCTCAGTTAAAGCTGAGGGATCTCATAGCTAGTCAGTGAGTAATTTGAACTTGAATCTGGCTTCTCTGTCTTAACTCTTAACCACTTTTCAGTACTTCTTCATAAGCACATATCTGTCCTTGCAATTTGATCCAGGCATCACTTTTGCTCTGATAGTCACATATTTGGACATTTCTTAGAGTGAAGCCTGTAGAAAGATCATCAGAAATCATTTGTACGGTATAGAATTTTTAGGTCAATGCTTTCTGTATCTGTAGCCGGATAATGATGGTGTGATCATTCACCTAGAGCCAAACATCCTGGAGTGTGAAGTCAAGTAGGCCTTAGGAAACATTACTACAAACAAAGCTAGCAGGTGATGGAATTCCAGGCTAGTTATTTAAAATCCTAAAAGACGATGCTGTTAAAGTGTTGTATTCAATATGTCAGCAAATTTGGAAAACCCAGCAGTGGCCATAGTACTGGAAAAGGTCAGTTTTCATTCCAATCCCAAAGAAGGGCAATGTCACAGAATTTCAGACTACTGGACAATTGCACTCATTTTACATGCAAGTAAGGTTACGCTCAAAATCTTTCAAACTTGGCTTCAACAGTACTTGAACCAAGAACTCCCAGATGTACCCTTTGGATTTGTGAAAGGCAGAGGAATTAGAAATCAAACTGCAACATCCGTTGGATCATAGAGAAAGCAAGGGAATTTCAGGAAAATAGCTATTTCTGCTTCATTGACTATGCTAAAGCCTTTAACTATGTATCCACACAACAAAATGTGGAAAATTCTTAAAGAAATGGGAATAGCAGACCAACTTACCTGCCTCCTGAGAAACCTGCATGCAGGTCAAGAAGCAATAGCTAGAACCAGACATGGAACAACAAACTGGTTCCAAATTGGGAAAGGAGTACATCAAGGCTGTATATTGTCACCCTGCTTATTTAACTTATATGCAGAGTACATCATGCAAAATGCCAGGCTGGATGAATCACAAACTGGAATCAAGATTGCAGGGAGAGATATCGATAACCTCAGATATATAGATGATACCACCCTAATGACAGAAAGCAAAAAGGAACTAAAGAGCCTCTTGATGAAGGTGAAAGAGGAGAGTGAAACAGCTGAGTTAAAACTCAACATTTAAAAAGAAAACAAAACTAGGACCATGGCATCTGGTCCCATCACCTCACAGCAAACGAAAGGGGGAAAAGTGGCAGCGATGACAAATTTTATTTTCTTGGGCTCCAAAGTCACTGCAGATGGTGACTGCAGCCATGAAATTAAAGACGCTTGCTCCTTGGAAGGAAAACTATGACAAACCTAGACAGCATATTAAAAAGCAGAGGCATCACCTTACTGACAAAGGTCCATCTAGTCAAAGCTATGTTTTTTCCAGTAGTCATGGATGGCTGTGAGAGTTGGACCATAAAGAAGGCTGAGTGCTGAAGAATTGATACTTTAGAAATATGCTGAAGAGAGACACTTGAGAGTCCTTTGCACAGCAAGGAGATCAAACCAGTCAATCCTAAGGAAAATCAACCCTGAATATTCACTGGAAGGACTGATGCTGAAGCTGAATCTCCAATACTTTGGCCACCTGATGCAAAGAGCCAACTCACTGGGAAAGACCTTAAAGCTGGGAAAAATTGAAGGCAAAAAGGAAAAGGGTATGACAGAGGATGAGATGGTTAGATATCACAGACTCAATGAACATGAATTTGAGCAAATTCCAGGAGATAGTGAAGGACAGGGCGGCTTGGTGTGCTGCAGTCTGTAGGGCTGCAAAAAGTCGGACATGACTTTGTGACTGAACAACAGCAACTAGCCAAGTATAGACAGACTCTCAAAATAAATCATTTATAAGTATTATTAGAAAATTTTAGAAATGTACCATAAATAATAAGTACCAATCATAGTTGGTTAATAAATGTGCGTTTACAGCTGTTTTCAGCTTACACATAATGTAGCTATATATGATAGGATGATTCCTTCTTCCAAAGAGAATATGATCTAGTAAGGAGTATAAGAAGTATGTAAAACAGTATTATAAAGTAGTCATGAAATTAAAATGTCACATTAATTATATTGTAATGTAAGACATTTAGTAATGTGTTTGCCGTGTCCTGACAGCAGACTACAGAGTGATGGTACAGCCTTCGGCCTTTAATTAATTCTCATTTTCTTGTTTAAGAGTATTAAAATTTTTAAAATCTCATTAAAGATTAATGCAAAGTTTCTGTTGACAAAATGCATTGAAATTTTGCCACTCTGATATTTTTGAAATTAACCTTGGAGGAAAAAATACTTGTAAAAATTATGATTAGTAAAGCATACCAAAACTCTTAATTTTCAGAGAACAATGTCTCTATAGTACACATGAAAAAATGAAAAGGATATTGAATGTGAGGTCAATTTGTTTTCTGGCCTTATTTTGTAAATTACATGCTATTTTATTATTTTTTTGTTGTTGTTTATTGAGATGACTATATCCATAGAAACCTACAATTTGTTGCTTGTAGTTCACAGGACACTGGTTGTTTTCCAAATGTCATTCTCCATAAAAGGGAAGAAATGTTTTTCTATTTCAGTAACTTTCCACTGATGTGCTTCATAATTTGCTTTTTATCTTGCAATTTATCATTAAAGTTCTACTACTGAAGACTCAGACTAAGTGTTGAAGAAAATAATGCTTAAAAAATTAAGACCTTGGAGTCATATGTGTAGAAATTAATAACCCTGCTTGAAACACTTAAATATTTTCTGTAAGCTCTAATTAAATTGGTAGTAACTAGGTCTCAGTCTGAACTGATCTGTAATTGGGAATGAGGAAACATTTTGCCCTTGAAATTATTAACAGTATCAGAGGTGTTCACTGAAATGTCCTCAGGTCTGTACCATAAACTCTGCCTGGAAACTGAACCCAAATGTTTCCCATGAGCAAGTTGTTTTAAAGTTTAAACACAAACAAGTAGTTCACTGTGTATCTTTAAAAGTTTGTTTACTTGAGCTGATACACATATAATATTTCACTTCTGATCATTTTGCTTTTAAGTTCATAATTTTAACAATTTACAGTTAATTCTCCAAGGGATAATAACCTACTTTGGTGACTGCTTTTGGAAATTTCCACACAATAAATTCAGCGAAATATTTCTTTAAATATTGTCTTTAAGAAAGGTAGCAGCCTATTTTACTGAGAAAGTCCTAGTTACATGATACAGCCTGTACTTTGAGCAATGCTGGTCTGCTGTCCCAAATCCTCTCTTGGGAATGTACTCAAGGATGTATTTTGGGAAAGAGGAAAGAGGTTACAGGTAAATAACCTACTGAGAATTCTGAAAGTTCAAAATTGAACCATTTTAAGCAGCACTGAATGAAGTTAGTCATAATTACCTTCCAGCTCACCTGGGATTTTTGCTGATTAATGCTTTCATGAGCATACAATTCTTATCATTTCTTCTTTGCAATAATTTCTTTCTGATGATAAAATAATACGTAGCTGAACATCTGGAAAATACAGAAAAGCACCAAAAGAGAGCAAAAATTTTCCAATCCTAGCATTCACAGATAATCATCATTAAAATTATCGTGTGTTTCAATCTAGTATCTTATTTATCTGGCTTTCTATCTATTGAAAATAGAGATATCATATGTGTATCTATATAATTTGTACATTCTCTTGTGTATTAAAGGTTCATATTAATAAATATTCTTCAAAATCTTAATTTTAGTGATTTCATCATAAGGAATATTATCCATATTCCCATCAACAGTGAGCATATATATCTCAGTATACCATTCCCAATATTTCTCTTAAATATTTAAAATCTTTGCAGAGGTTTTCATCAAAAGTATTATCTTTTAAATTATTATTTTGTCATATAAGAGGGGTTGAAGTTTCCATGTAGTAAATATTTGTATTTATTTATTGAATAACTGTACATCTACTTTGGCCTTCCCCCATGGCTCAGGGTTAAGTAAAGAATCCACCTGTAATACAAGAGACATAGGAGATGTGGGTTCTATCTCTGGGTAGTAAAGATCCATTGGAGAAGGAATTGGCAGCCCACTCCAGTATTCTTGCCTGGAAAAAATCCCAGAGGAGTCTGATGTGCTATAGTCCATGGGGTCACAAAGAGTTGGACACGACTAAGCGACTCACACACACACACACACACACACACACATACACTTGAATTTTACATTAAGCTTTTTCTTAATCTACTTTTTAATTTTTGCAAAAGTTAATCATGCCAATTATTTTATTTTGGGGAAGGAAAAACTTCATATTAAATGCAAATATACAGAAGATCCCAATGAAATGTATGCATACTTTCAATTACATATAAACAAGTAAAATTGAATTATGTGACCTACTTGGTTAATTTAAAATCAAATGCTTGAAGTGTTAACACTAGCACCAAAGCATTGCTACCAATCCAAGTTAATATCTAAAAGGTAGTTTTAAAAAATAAAAATAGCACTGTATAGATATTCATGTTCAAGCAGAGTTTACAAATGGAAAATATATACTGGTTATATTATAATATATATCCATATATACACATATACATGGATTGAAGATGACTATAATACTATCTGGAGAAGGCAATGGCACCCCACTCCAGTACTCTTGCCCGGAAAATCCCATGGACAGAGGAGCCTGGTAGGCTACTATTACTCTGGTGATAGTTACTTAAGGATACAGTTTAAAATTTTACCTTTTGAAAGAATTTTAGGTTAAATAGTTAAATGGAACATTAAGAGTGAAACTTGATCCAAATCCTTGAAAGTCAACATTGAGCTTATTCATTTATCAAATCATACATTTAATAAATTGTCTTTGAGTCCCTGCAATTGCAAGGCACCATACCAGAACTGTGTACTCTCAGAATACCGTACTCTCAGAACTGAAGGATCATGAATTAGGAACAGATGGCTTCTCCAGTTAGAAATTACATACCTTTAGTGCAGAGAATTTAGTTCATATCTATATAAATGTCTCCAATTGTTTTAATCACATTCTTAGCAATGAGTCTTTTATTTCCACTGAGACCCATAGAGAAAAGTCTTTCTAAATCTTCTTCCCCTTCTTCTGCTAATTCAACTGAAGAATCGAGATCTATATCCATGGGTGAAATTCACAGGTGGGATTTTATATTTGTGATTGACAGTCAAAATGAGATTCAGGGTCAGACACACAACATCGTTGGCAGAGATAGAGAATCAAATGAAAAGTCAGGGGATAATGGCCTGTAGTGCTTATCATTCTCTTTTTTTCCCCCTGTTTTCAGGCAGAAACACTCCAGTGGCTGTCGCTCACTTTCATTATTAGGCCTGTCTCTGCCAGGGTTGGGCGTGACACAGCAGGATATTGCTGTCTGAATTGCTAAGCATCCTCCAGGCAAAGACAATAATTAAAATATTTTGATTTCAAAATGGTAATGTTTTTTATGAGTGGATCAGATACAGAATAAAGTTTTAGTACTATGCCATGCCAAATGAAGCATCTTTTTCTTTTGTCATTTAGTTCTTTCTGCTACGTCACACAGTCATGCATATGCATATTAATGTGTGGTAGATTTTCCTACAGGGAAGATCCCCTAGAGAAGGGCTTGACAACCAACTCCAGTATTCTTGCTTGGAGAAGCTCATGGACAGAGGAGCCTGGCGGGCTACAGTCCATGGGGTCACAGAGAGTCAGGCACGACTGAAGTGACTTAGCAAATTTTCCTACATGTACAGTATACAATTTTAATGTGCAGTGTTATGTATCAAAGAAAGACGGCCTTCTAAAAAAAAAAAAAAAAAAAGCCTCCTCCTGTGTATGTGTATTACTGACTAATTGTTCCTAAGCCCTTAGTAGCATACTCGACGTGTATATCTCTGAGGTCAGATTAGATGTACTATGTCCTTTTTGCATTTGTAGATACAGGAGGCAGTTAAATTAGAATGAATGAATATTTTCAGAATTTCTCTTTCAGCCTAACAGTACTAGTATTTTAACTTCGTTTCATTGGATTTTCACAAAAAATTTATTAGAGACTATTATTTCTAAAGCATGACTAAAAATACTGAGTTTCCAGAAGTTATGTGATTTCCCAGAAGATACACTGCTAATAGAAAATATAACTGCGGTTTCAGCAGGGTTTTCTCTGATATTCTGAACCTATACTATTTCAGATACAAGTATGAGGATTGACCTAGGATAGACCTAGAAGTGTAAGAGGGTCATTGTTTCCCTAATAGTGAGCTGTTCTCTTCAAAGTGAAAAGGCTCCTCTTGTTTATTCAAGAGATTTATAAACTTTAGGAAATTGATTGGATGTTGTCCCTCACCCTCCCCACCCCCTAATTCAATTGTATTGAAATGTAAAACACCAATGCTGGCATTTCTACTGATTGGCTTAAAGTTATTTCATTTCTCTAACCTCTCACCTGTTCTGTTAACTTGCATCATGCTAGAAACGTCATATTTCCAACCTAGGACATTTGTATAAAATTCAGAGAACACAAACTCAAATTCTAGAGTTTTTGGAGCTTTGCAAATGAGGCTGGATGTGCAAGAATAAGGAGTGGTGGGACTTGTAAATTGGAGCCTCAAGCTTCTCATAAAGGAGCTGTTTTTGAGCTCCTTCAATTGCAACGTGTGATAGCCAGCTCTCAGAACTAAAGGGCTGTGAATTAAAACAGTTGGTATCTGCTCTGATCACTTACAAACAAATGACAACAATGTCTCAAACAAATAAAACACTGGGTATGAATGCATCCAAACCAAGGCTACACCTTTCCAGCACTTCATGAAAATTAAATTGTGCATAGATAGTTTGACCACCTTAGAAATCAAATAATACTGACATATTATCAGAATTCAGAATTAAGTATTTAGTGATCCAATTTCTTAATTATTCCTTCTGTGAACAATGCTAGTCATGAGTAAAGAGAGTGAAGCAGTTCAGTCTCAGATACTTGTTTTCAGAAATACTCCTTTAAGCATAAAAATGTTTCAGAGACCACTAGCATTTCAAGATTGATTTCAGAGATTATACAGGTTTCAAAGTGTATGTGTAGTCTTTCCGGGAGGGGGAGGAGGAAATAAGAGAAACCAACAAGCAGTTATGTATGGATGTGAGAATTGGACCATAAAGAAGGCTGAGAGCCAAAGAATTGATGCTTTTGAACTGTGGTTTGGAGAAGACTCTTGAGGGTCCCTTGGACAGCAAGGAGATCAAACCAGTCAATCCTAAAGGAAAGCAACCCTGAATAGTCATTGGAAGGACTGATGCTGAAGCTAAAGCTTTTCTTTGGCCACATGATGCAAAGAGCCAAGTCACTGAAAAACCCTAATGCTGGGAAAGATTGAAGGCAGAAAGAGAAGGGGGCGAAGAGGATGAGATGGTTGAAGGGCATCACCAACTCAGTGGACATGAGTTTGAGCAAACTCCGGGAGATATTGAAGGACAGGAAAGCCTGACATGCTGCAGTTCATGGGATTGCAAAGAGTCAGATACAACTTAGCACCTGAACAAAAACAAGCAAGGAGTTAACTGCTGAGGTTTCCTAAAGCTCACTCTTAGGTGGGAGGGCCATTTGGGATGTTGATTTGGCCGTTGTGACTGGCCAGGCTTCTGTCGTCTTTTGTCTGTTCCCCTGAAAGTGTGATCAAGGAGAAGAGGCTCCCCTTTCCAGCACAGTAAAATAGAGGCGAAACCTCTGGGTCAGATTTTCACATGTGGCTCTTTCCCTCTCCTGGACTCTTGTTCTCAACCATGATGTCCTGGTGGCCTCCCTGTGTATGCCGAGCAAAGGCAGACCATTCAGTTCTTGCTTGGAATGAAAGCTCAGGCTCTGTGGACCACTTCTCCATCTTTCATTTTGCTATTGCTATTTTTCCTTATTCAGCAGTGCAGTGTGAATAGACTGGATTATGAGTTAATGCAGGCCTATGGGCTGTTGCTAGGACAAAAAGCTAGGCTTTGTTTGGGGAATGACATTTGTTTGCTGGCTTTCTCTTGGAAACATAAGAGCCTTTCCCTTTTAAGCAGATTCTTTTTTTTCCCCCATGCTGAAACCATGGTAAATATTTTCAATTCATTGGGTAGAACCTAGTGCTAGCTGCATTAGGTACAGTTTATGTTTCAGGGATTCATCGGAGGCAGCTGATGAGGAAACTTGGCTGAGCACACACTCATGTGTAACTGCTCCTGTCTTTTTACAGGAGGCGATCGAGATCGAATGACAGCCAATCATGAGAGCTATCTCCTTATGGCGAGCACCCAGAATGATATGGAAGACTGGGTCAAGTCCATCCGCCGAGTCATCTGGGGACCGTTTGGAGGAGGTGAGCAGATTTTAAAATCATGGAAAAACAGGAAGGTTGGCCAAACCTGTTCATCCTTTCCCCAAGCCAGTGTCACTATCAACTCCTATTTTCACATGAATGAATGTTAAAGTAAGTAGTAGACTACTGATTTATTTTTAGACACATATCTAAGTAACTTCTAGATGCTGCCTGTGTGCTGAGTAGCTTCAATGGTGTCCGACTCTTTTGCAACCCCATGGACTGTAGTCCACCAGGTTCCTCTGTCCATGGGATATTCCGGGCAAGAATATTGGAGTGGGGGTGCCATTTCCTACTCCAGGGGATCATCCCAACCCAGGGATCGAACCCATGTCTCATGTCTTCTGCATTGGCAGGCAGGTTCTCTACCACCAGCACCACCTGGGAATTTGGATCAAATATCATTAGTAACCAAATTTCTTTCATGAATACTTTGAATTATAAAAAGATATAATATTTTTCTTTTATTTTAGATTGTTCCTTTTTATATTGTACTAACAATATATATGACCCTGATACCATAAATGTGGATTAGTTAATTGCATGTAGATACAGGACAAAAAAACATTTTGACTGTTAGTTTTGGATGAGATTTCAGTTCCCAGATGCACGGTGGTATCAAACAGAAGTAGCAAAGCATTAAATGAGAATCTGCTAATTAACAGAGTTAAAAAAAAATCTTTGAAATCAGGAAAGCATTTCTGGGTTGGATAATGTGTTTTTTTTTTTAAATATTATTTATACAGTGTAAAGAATACATATTTGAAGAATAAGGTTTATGGTGCTATGAACAGAGCTAAAAGAGGGAAGGAAAGATAAAAGATGTCATATTTTCTGTCAAGTATTATAAAATAAAATGATATAAACAGAAAAACATATTTCAAGAGAAAATTCAGTAAATGGAACCAAATAAATAAGGACCCCAAAATATTCATCTATAACTAACATGTATTTCTAAGACGGTAAAACCTAATTATTTTATGTTGATGTAGTTAAAATAGATGGCATAAATCAAATGCATATTTAATAAAGCAACTGCAACTTTTGTATTTATTTTATATTCTCTTTTGTGTATTGTCAGCACCCTGAATTCAGACGTGAAATGTTTTTCCCTTAACATATCAGATGCTTCTTAATGACTGACCTCATTATATTTTAAAATAACTTCAAAAATTTAGTTTAAAAAGTTGAAAAGTTAGGTTAAAGTAAAAATAGTGAACTTGCATGGAAGATGTGTTGATATTTTATAAAAGCGGTGGTACATGTCTGAAAATTGTTGGTCATTTAGCAACAATGATGTGGGAAAAGGAGAGGTTGACCTTTCATCCCAGTTTGCCTGGTAACAGTGTGGTTTACAACTGTTGTCCTAGGCTAATTATTGACAGTGCTACCTCTCGCTCTCATGGTGTCCTAGTTTGGATGGCAATTTGTATGGTCACCCTATTCATATACTAAAATGGCTAATAAGTGACTTCAAAATGTTGAAGAGGCTGGTGGGCTAAGACTCCATCCCGGTGCCTTAGCAGAGGGGTCTTCATGATTATTCATGAGAGATACATGTGCTGTTACCTTCAGGGTCAAGGATTTATGGGGAATACTAATGATATGTATTTTCAAAGTTTGTGTTGTTTCTAAAGACCGTCTTCTCCCTTCCATTATCAGATTTTGGGGGCTCCTGAGTTCAGGAGGATTCTTAATATCTGTAGAAAATGGTACTTTTGTTGGGGGATTATTTCCATCAAGTGTGTTACTTTCTCCCTTTCCTCCTCTCCCATCTGTCCTTTTCTTAAGGAAAACGAATGAGATCCAGTTTACTTCACCAGATCAGTGGCCACAACAAGTCCTGTCAGCACAGGGGTATCACAAATGATCTTGGTTCTTAAGTATTAATCTTCAAATTTATGAACCTGGAACTCTAGTAGTTGATTGGTTTACATTCTTTATCCTATGGGATATGCTTCAAAAATTTTGCAAATGCTTGATTCAAATTTACTTTTAAAGAGATCTATTTTAACATAGAGCACTTAGAATAGAAACAATAGTCTGAAGAATAAATCTTCTCTTGCCCTCTTTGTTTAATTGAAGAGTGTTAAGAGATTGCACACCAAGCTCTTACTCATTCAGTTTGCAAGAAATCTTTTGTGACTCATCTTAAAGTCAGAATTTTCTAAAGTTATTACAGAATGCAGAACCAAACTGATGCTGATCCCGATAGAAGGTTGCAAATGTCACCAAAAATCTTGTTTCAAGTGTTTGTATTAATATGGCTCCTCTATACTTACTGATTGATTTTTAAAGAAATATTATAAATTTGGGCAATAAACAATAAATTTATGTGACTGAGAATTCCTTTATCCTAGGAGTTCTATTTAGTACTTCCTTGAAAATAAGTTGAGTTTTTCACTGATTAAGAATATTTTAAAATCACTCCATTAGTTCAACCTCACATTTTGTAGATTAGGTCATTAAGACCCAGTGAGAAAGAATGACTTTCAGGTGTCATATCATGAGTAATATAAGTAGGAAGAAACCTTGTGTCTTCTGACTAGTGAGCTTCCTGCTTTATTACACAATAGTGTGACCTGTTACTTTCACTGTGGGACCGTGTGCTAAGTCTCTGCAATCATGTCTGACTCTCTGTGACCCTATGGACTGTAGCCCACCAGGTTCCGCTGTCCATGGAACTCTCTAGGCAAGAATACCAGAGTGGATTGCCATGCCCTCCCCCAGGGGATCTTCCCAACCCAGGAATCAAACTAGCGTCTCTTATGTCTCCTGCATTGGCAAGCACGTTCTTTGCCACCAGCACCCCCTGGGAAGCCCACAATTACACGTCCCTGTTTTATTGATAGTATATTATTCAGTACATAAAAAACAAAGAGTGTTTAAAAGTGTGATAAGTAGAATAAGTATAGTTGAGTCCTTCAAAAAAATCTGAATTAATGCCATCAAGTAAGTGAAAAGACAACCCATAGAATGGGAGGAAGTATTTCCAGATCATAAATCTGATTTTGCACTTGTATCCAGAATATATATATAACTCTTACAGCTCAAAACTAAAGACAAATCAAAATTTTGACTCAATTAGAATTAATTTAAAAATGGGCAAAGACTCTGAATAAACATTTCTGCAAAGAAAACATACAAATATCCAAATAAGCACATGAAAAGATGCACAGCATTATTAGTCATCAAGGAAATAAAAATCAAAAGCACAATGAGATATTGTTTCATACACGGTAGGACTGCTGGAATCAGTAAGTTCAATAATAACAAGTATTGGTGAGGATGCGGAGAAATAGAAACCTCCCTATATTCCTGTTGGGAATGTAAAATGTAGCTGTTTTGGAAAACTTGGGCAGTTCCTCAATGATTAAACATAGAGTTACCATATGGCCCAACATTTGTAATCTTAGGTATATACCCAAAAGAAATGAAAATGTATGTCCACACGGAAAATTGTACATCAATATTGGTGTACTCAGTCATTCATTTGCATCCGATTCTTTGTGACCCCATGGACCATAGCCCACTAGGCTTCTCTGTCCATGGGATTTTCTAGGCAAGAATACTAGAGTGGGTTGCCATTTCCTACTCCAGGAGATCTTCCTGACCCAGGGATCAAACCTAAATCTCCTGTGTCTCATGCATTGGCAGGCAGATTTTTTACCATTGTGCCACCTGGGAAGCTTGTACATCAATATTTATAGCAGCATTATTCCTAAATGCCAAGTGGAAATGCACTAATGGATAAACAGAAAGTGGTATGTTCAAACAATGGATTAGTCAACCATAGAAAGAATGAGGTATTGATACCTGCTACAGTGCAATTGAACTTGAAAACATACTAGGAGGAAGAAGCCAGTCAGAAGGAGCTGTATGTGTATGTGCGTGCATGCTCAGTTGCTTTAGTCATGTCCAACTCTTTGCAACACTATGGACCACAGCCCAGCAGGCTTCTTTGTCCGTGAAATTTTCCAGGCAAGAATACTAGTGTGGGTTGCCATGCCTTTCTCCAGGAGATCTTCTCAACCTAGGGATCAAACCTGCATCTCTTGTGTCTCCTGCATTACAGGCCAAATCTTTACTGCTGAACTATAGTCCTATTTATATGAAAGTACAGGACAGAGAAATCTATAGAGACAGAAAGTAGATTACTGACTGCTTAGGGCTGGGATGGGGGAACTGCAATTATAGACAATGAAATGTCTTCTTTGCAATATATTGAAGATGCATCCAAAGGTACTACATAGACTATGATAAATCAGGGTGGAAAGTCACCTTCCAAAAGTCTTTATGGATGCCATTTAACCAATGACAGCAACAATCTTTGAGCAGTGGGAAGGAGATTGGAAGCCAACAGGTATTTATTTGGGATTAATGATCTTGGATTCTATGATGAAGATAGGAAAGGGAAATGTATTCTCCAATGAAAAGCAATTATGACAATTCAGTGTCTATAACTGCAGTTTGACAGCCTTTGTTTTTAAACAGTTACAGTTTTTCATGAGGCCCTGGAGCTTATCTTGTTCGGGTTGTTTATCCATGTAAAATATTTCTTACTTATGGTTTTTATATTGGACTTTTAATTAAAATATAGGCAACACCTGAGGAAGTTGCCTTGCTTTTCAATATTTAGAAATTAAAAACTAAATGAAAATCATAAAATATAGACTTTGGTGTTTCTTCCTATGAAATACAACAAACTTATGATGAATACTGAGATGAAGGAAAGGAACCAGTGGAAATGCAAAAAGGAGACATCCTCTCTTAACAACCAAACCTGATAACCTAGTTCAATATTGAATCTAGATACCTCCGGTTTCTGTTACCTGATTAACTTCTCCCGATAAACAGTTGCTTCCCTATTCATAATGCTCACTGAGAAGTACATGGTATCTGCTTAAAAGTCAAATCCAAAAGTTGCGATGTCAAAACATGAATTTAACTTTGGAAAACTTTAGGGTTTTGTTTTTGTCATGTTGGTTTGTTTTTGTCTTTTTTTCTCTGGGTTCCTTTTTCACTGTTTTTGAGGCAGTGTATATGGAGGTACCCAGCCTGGGATCTGGGGAGAGTGAGAATTCCATTAGTTGTTCATTAGACCTGAATGCAGAGCCTAATTTTAGCTACTAACTAAAAAGGGTTCTTCCTGTATATTTCTGTCTCCTTACGAAAAGCCTTGAGTCAGAGATGTATCAAGGCAGTAAAAATACTGAATGTAATCCTCATGATGAATAACTAGTGGGCAAGCAGGGGTTAATTAAGTAGCTCTGTGGTCCTGCCTCTGACACAGACCACTGTGTCATTTCCCATAAGTGGTGTTACTCCCACCTCTAGTTTCCATACTTGTGAAATAACACTGGAGAAAAATGTTTCAACTAAGATTCAGTCCAACTCCAAAGTCCTGTGATTACATGCATTCCCTCCATACCAAGGCTCAGAGGAAAGATGTTTTCAGTCACCAAGGTGCCTCCCTCCAGCACTGCCACTGTCTTGGTGGACAGAGTTATGTATGTCACAGTTCCTTATTTTCCTAGCATCCTGCTGTGATGGGGAAAACAAAAACAATGTTTGAACCATGGGACAGAAATTATAACGATTTCCAACAGAAGTTCTCCTATCTGGGCATGCTCATCAGAGTAATGGTGATGAAGTTTCTCAAGGGAGGACCTTTGTGTAGTATTCCTCACAGCTGTTTTAACACTCCTGCTGAAAGGCTCAGAAGGTACCCAGAGGCCTGAGGGGTCAGTTGGGGTTAAAGCACTCGCATTCCCAATCTGCTCATGGAACAGCCAGGTGGATGAATGATTAACCTAGCCAGTCAATTGTTCAGTGACTAGGACCAAGGAGGTTGGTAGACGTCGGGGCTGGGGTTAAGTGGGTGCATGCAAGAGCTGGGGAAATATAAAAACAGGATCAATTTTCAAACCACAGCCAGAGAAATAAATATTTAAATGTATAAACACACATAAGAACCCGTTTTAGTTATAAATAAATATATATATATGTAAAGGAGTTAACTTGTTTTGTGGTTATACTTGCAGATTCCTTGTTGCTATGTCTTGAATATTTTTCTGTTTCACACACACGTGTATATAAACACACATATTTTTTGCTTTTTTTAAAGATTTTTTTTTAATATGGACCATTTTTAAAGTCTTCACTGGCTTTGTTACCATATCGCTTCTGTTATTTATGTTCTCTGTTTTTTTGGCCACAAGGCATGTGGGATCCTAGTTCGCTGCCCAGGGATGGGACCCAAACCCCCTGGGTTGAAAGGTGAGTCTCAACCACTGTGCCTCCAGGGAAGTCCCTACACCCATAGGTTTTAATGATATGCACATTGATATCGGCACTCACAAATAGATTCAGTGGCAAAGTACCTGGAAAAAAAAAATCTTGTGTAGGAATGGAATAAATGCAGAAAGGAAAGGTCAAAAAGTTGACCCCTCGTGGGGATGGTTTGGGGCTGAGGCAGCCAGCTGTGAAGGTATGTAGAGGAATAGACCGGCCAGGGGAGGCAGCGGCAAAGTCAGAGGAAGAAACCAGGGGTTCACACGGCCGCGTGGCATTTCCCTCCTCCCCCTCGCACTGTTGTGACTGCACCTGCTGCATGTGACCACGGGCACTGACGGCAGCCGCAGCCACGGCGCGGAAAGAGCGGCTGCAGCCCTGCCAGCTCCCGCCCAGCTCTCACTGAGAAAAGGGGACCAGGAGCGGGACAAGGGGGAGGAAAAGCTCCCTGAGCAGCTGCCTCCAACAGGGATCCTCCGAGGAGCCTTCCTGGAACGGGGCACTGGGACTGTTCTGACGTGGCGGTTCCCTGGAGAGCCCCGGGAGTTTAAAGACAGAAGGGAGAAGCCCGCCGAGAGCATCAAAGGCTGAGGGGTACTGTAAAAGGACCAAGGGAGTTTTTTGAAAAGAATCTCTCATGCATCGAAATGCCTTCTGGAGAAGGTGCCATTATCAGCCTCCCCTTTTGCTCAGATGAAAGGAGCCGGCAAGGACGGTCCTGAAGTATATCCCTCAGGGGCCTTGTGGTCATTGTTCCTCTTGCCCCCGGCTCATGGCTATTTGCTGACCTTTCCAGAGGAACCTCAGTACCCCCCCAGTTCCAGCTGAGAAGCCAGTTCTCAATTAAAAAATAAAAAAATTTAACAATCCTGCTGTCTGAATGGGAGGTGCAGCTTGCTTGCTGTGGTTCTTTTTGCTGTGGCATTTTGGAATGTCTGCAGAAACTTTAAAAAGAAACAGCCTCCAGAACTCTCGGGATTAGGCAAGAGAAAAGGAAATTATTATTTTGGGGGGCCAAAAAAGAAGTAAATAAGAGGGGGTAACTTGTCCCCCATCCAGGACCTGGCTGATCAAAATCTTCAAGTTCTAGGAAACCGCGCTTCAAACCTAACAAGCATGAGGCAGAGTGGCTGTGGAGTCCTGAGATCGTCCAGAGGCAGGTTTTAAAGGAAGCCTGAACCGGGTTCAGAACTCTGGCCTGTATGATGCCTGAAGACCGAAATACTGGGGAGCGCCCCTCAGGTGCCTTGGCGTCTACTACTTTCATTCCTAAAACTACATACCGAAGAATCAAACGGTGTTTTAGTTTTCGGAAAGGTAGGTAGATAATATGTTCATGTCCTTAAAAAAAATGTACAGATATTTTCTGATGCTTAAAAGTCAGTTTATGCTCAGACAAAATGCGAATTTGGAAACCAAGAGTTTAAAACTGCACTAGAGTGGTTTATAGGTGGTTTTGCTTGTCTGCACGTACTTCTGGAGGCGCCTATTGATCTGTTTGTTACTGTCTGTGAATGGGCCGGGTGGGCGGGGCTTAAAGAACGGTGGTCCTATGGGATCACCTTGACAGCCGGAGAACAAGCAAGCTGGCCCCACCATGCTGAGGGGAGGGCCCAAGGCTGCCTTGGGCTGTTCCCAGACCCACATCCAGCAGCCCTGGTGTTCCCCCTTGAGATGAGTCCCTGTCAAGTCTCTGTCCTGTGCTCCCATCAGATCACTTTGATTCTGTCTGCCTGCCCTTGCCTCACCTTCCCTAATGAGAAAATTTTAGTAATCACTTTATCTGTAGTGACTCTTTTTCAGGAGGCTTTCAATCATATTGATTAACACTGATTAGAAATAGGGGTCACCTTGACTTTCCAAATTATCAGAAGGTGGCATTGGGAGAGGGCAAAGATATGAACGATCAGGAACAAGGAGTGGGAAAATTAGAGTTTATGATCAGTAAAAGAAACTGTTTCAGAAATGACTTGTGTGGGGGAGTTAAAGGGTACAAAATATATATAAAGAATATTTCTAGAAAATGTTTATTTATCAAAATATTTTAAAATGTCCTTTGACTTAAAAATGGGAGTAATTAAATCAAATTATTTAACTTGGAACTAGGTTATTATAATTTTAAAGTTGTGTATGCTAAGTTAATAATCAGGAGCCGATTTGAGTAACATCTAATATGGTTCCTTCTCCCCTTTTTGCTTTGATTTGCCCATTGATTAACATTCTCTATCTAGTAATTAAAAAAAATAGAAGAAAAAAGCCATATTTAAAGCAGGATATAGTGGGAACTTTAAAAAACTAAACCTCGTTCCTTCTGAATCTTTTCCTTTGAGCAGTTAATATCTGGTTGTAATCATTATCATATTATAAGCAAGGAATTGAGTGTTAATTTATATTGCTCTCTCATCCACAAAGACAATTAAATGAGAGATGCATCTCATATTTTACAGATCTCTAGAGATCTTGTGGTTACTGTAAGATTGCATCATTGATAGAGGAATTGACAATGAAACTGAAAAAAGCTAGGAATTCATTGCTTCAAGGACATCCCCTCTTCTGCTCCCTCCACCCATCAGCAACTAAATTGGGTTTATCCAAACAAGGAGAGAAGGTCTAATTTCCAGGTTATCACTGCTCATTTGTAACACGGAATGTTCTGGGGAACAGTTACTTTATCTTTGAAACACAAAGTGGGTTTTTTATGTTTTGCACTTTCTGTCTTGTCGTGAGCTATAGCACTTCTCCAAGAATCCTGGCTAGCCCTGCTATTCATTATGCCCCCTTCCCTCTCTCCTGAAATATCAGCAAAGGAAGGCAATGCTGAAAAAAAAAAACAAAAAAACAACATGGGCAGGCTGGCAAAGGGCAGCCACAGAGTGGGAATAGCGTCCATTTATCATCTCCCGTGGGCTATTTTTAAATGATTGTCCTTGCCTCTGCAAAGTCTTGGTAATCTGAGGAATGTTGAGCATTTGAGTCAAGGATTAACAGATTTTTAATTGACAAAGCTGCATTCTGGTCACTGTCAGAGGAGACTTACCGGAAGCGTTCAGCTGTTTTCTAAGTTCCTTCTCCCCTTCTGCTGAGCCCTGCATACCAGCCTCTCCCAGGTCACTGCTCAGCCAGCTAGGCAGTGAGGCTTTGGAGGAAACAGTGCCAGGCTGTGGCTGTGAGACTGTGTCTGTGCGGCACTAGCCAGTCCCTTCAGCAGCAGCGTCCAGCGGAGAGTTAGATCTTTATTCAAGGTCCTGCACTGAAAAGAATGAACTTTTCTTTCAATCCCAGGTTCCCAAGCCATGCTACCTTAAGAAAAGAGTGTCACTTTGTTCTTTGTGTCATCCCCTGGGTGCTCTGGGAGTTCTAGAAGTGGATGGGGGTTTCGGAGTTCCTCTCTCAAGCCTCTTAGAAAGTATCCCCTGAAATCCTTTCAGGAATCATGGGAAGGCATCCAGAAGTGAAAAATGGTGACATGTCTGCTTTTCCTGATCCATATTTAAAACATATTCTCTCTGTTGTCCTGGCTAGGCTGACAGAATGGATAGGCTTTCAGAATGCAGAGGGGAGTTGGACTGAAGTTTCCAGAGGTCTGTGTGGATTGCAGCTTCTATACTGAGCCAGTGGAGCTCACTGCTCAGCCATCCTTTCTCTTTCAGACCTCTTCTGTCCTTTACTGTTCTTTCCATCTCTGCTTCTTTCTTTAGGTACTAATAGGGGTCTCCCCTGGAGAAGGCAATGGCAAACCACTCCAGTGTTCTTGCCTGGAGAATCCCAGGGACAGGAGAGCCTGGTGGGCTGCTTTCTATGGGGTCGCTAAGAGTCGGACACGACTGAAGTGACTTAGCAGCAGCAGCAGCTGCTTTTCTGGAGAAGGCAATGGCACCCCACTCCAGTACTCTTGTCTGGAAAATCCCATGGACAGAGGAGCCTGGTGGGCTGCAGTCCATGGGGTCGCTAAGAGTCGGACACGACTGAGTGACTTCACTTTCACTTTTCATTTTCACGCATTGGAGAAGGAAATGGCAACCCACTCCAGTACTCTTGCCTGGAGAATCCCAGAGACGGAGGAGTCTGTTGGGCTGCCGTCTATGGGGTTGCACAGAGTCAGACAGGACTGGAGCGACTTAGCAGTAGCAGAAGCAGGGGTCTCCCCAGGTGGTACAGTGGTAAAGAATCTGTCTGCCAATGCAGAAGACATGGGTTCCATTCCTGGGTCAGGAAGATCCCCTGCAGGAGGATATGGCAACCCACTCCGGTATTTTTGCCTGGAAAATCCTCATGGACAGAGGAGCCTGATGGGAAACAATCCATAGAGTCACATAGAGTTGGACATAACTGAAGCGACTGAGCACACGTGCATGCACACACACACACATACACAAGGGTCTCAGAACATGCTTTCCCAGTGGTTTTAAAAATCGAGGGAATGTGAACCATCTATCAGGCAGGAAGCTGGGGAGAGTGGTGCTTTGTTGGATTTATGTTCTGCTGAGATAAAGGTTAGAATGTATTTTTTACTATTTTAAACTTTATTTTTTTTACCTCCATAAGACTAATATTGAATATACACAGCATAACTCATCTTTTGATTACTTGGGGGTGCATAACATTTTGGATCCTGATGTCAGTGAAATTTCTAGTCAGAAAGGGCTGGCTGGTTTATGATTGTTGTGATCACAGGACATACCAAAGTACAATTTTATGCCCTAACTTTATCTTGTCTTTTTCTCGAGTTGCTCTCTTCTTGGAGATACGTCATCATTAATTCCCCAGTTGTTCCCCCCACACATACCATAGCCATTTAGTTATTGTTGTTTAGTAACTAAATCATGTCCAGTTCTTTGCAACCCCATGGACTGTAGCCCACCAGGCTTCTCTGTCAATGAAATTTCCCAAGGGAGAATACTGGAGTGGGTTGCCATTTCCATCTCCAATAACCATTTGTGGTCATGCCATATTGCTTCTGTGGGCTTCCCAGGTAGCACTAGTGGTAAAGAATCCATCTGCCAGTGTAGGAGACAAAAGAGATCCCTGGATTGGGAAGATCTCCTGGAGAAGGAAATGGTAACCCACTCCAGTATTCTTACCTGGAAAATTCCATGGACAGAGGCACCTGGAGGGCTGCAGTTTGTGGGGTCACGAAGAGTTGGACACAACTTAGCAACTTAAGAGCAACATATTGCTTTTTCCTTCCTTATATACTTTCAGCTTCATTTCTGTTTCCATCGCCTTAGTTGTTTGTGCCTTTATCGTTTCAAGCACACAACTGACTTTTTAAAAATTTATTCATTTTTCATTGCAGGATAACTGCTTTAAAATGTTGTATTGGTTTTAGTCTTGTCCTCTGATTCATCAACATGAATCAGCCATATACATTTCTATATATCCCCTCCTCTTGAACCTCCCTCCAACCTCCCACCCCATCCCACCCTGCTAGGATGTCGCAGAGCACCAGACTGAGCTCCCTGGGTCAGGTAGCCAATTCCCACTGGCTGTCTGTTTTACATACCGTGGTGTATGTTTCAATGCTTCTCTCTCGGTTCATTTCACACTCTC
This sequence comes from Bos grunniens, assembly GCF_055505025.1. NCBI lineage: Eukaryota > Metazoa > Chordata > Mammalia > Artiodactyla > Bovidae > Bos > Bos grunniens. The sequence goes on along the minus strand of NC_141170.1, from coordinate 16,887,352 downwards.
TGTATCCCGTTGTGTCCATAAGTCTGTTCTCTATGTCTGCATCTCTACTGCTGCCTTACAAATATGTTCATCAATACCATTTTTCTAGATTCCATATATATGCATTAATATATGATGTTTTTCTCTTTTCAACTTACTTCACTAGTATAACAGACTCTAATAGAACTGACTCTGATTCTTCCTTTTATGGCTGAATAATATGTCATTGTATTAATATATGTGCACCACATCTTCTTTATCCCCTTTTATCTATTAATGGTCATCTAGGTTGCTTCCATGTATTGGCTCTTGTAAATTGTTGTTGTGGTTCAGTTGCTAAGTTGTGTCTGACTCTTTGCGGCCCCATGGACTGCAGCATGCCAGGCTTCCCTGTCCTTCACCATCTCCCAGAGTTTGCTCAAATTCATGTCCCTTGTGTTAGTGATGCTATCCAACCATCTCATCCTCTGATGTCCCCTTCTCCTCTTGCCCTCAATTTTTCCCAGCATCAGGGCCTTTTCCAGTGAGCTGGCTCTTCACATCAGGTGGCCAAAGTGTTGGAACTTCAACTTCAGCACCAGTCCTTCCAATGAATATTCAGTATTATTTCCTTTAGGATTGACTGGTTTGGTCTTGCAGTCCAAGGAGCTCTCAAGCATCTTCTCCAGCACCACAGTTTGAAAGTATCAGTTCTTCAGTTCTCAGTCTTCTTTATGGCCCAACTCTCACATCCATACCATACCTGACTGACTACTGGAAATATCATAGCTTTGACTATATGGACCTTTGTTAGCAAAGTGATGTCTCTGCTTTTTAATATGCTGTCTAGGTTTGTCTTAGCCTTTCTTCCAAGGAACAAACATCTTAGAAGCACAAAACTGATTTTAACCTTAAAAGTGGCTCTTCAAGACAGCATCCATCCTCACCTCTTTTTACCCTCAATATTGTTCACATGTTTCATACAGTTAATTTGCTAAGGGTCATCCAACTGATATTCATGAAACAGTACTGTTAAGCAGTGTTCCACAGCTCAGAAATGTTTTGAGTTCCTGTTGCTCCCAGGAGGATGTCCTGACTATTTCATGTCATTATCAAGGCCTTCTAAGCAACTACAACTGTTCCCACGTCCCCAGACTGGCCCCACTTTCCTCCCTGAACCTATCTCCTACACCACTGCTTTGCTTCTGTCCGTTGTCCCTCCTCTGCAGTCTGTCCACACTTTCTTCAAGTCATTGTTGGCTCTCACTTCTTCATCAGGCTGTCTCTGTTCACCTCTTGTATTCTTTACTCTGTAGTCCTTGTATTTACTGTTTTAAATTTATTTATTTTTGACCGCACTGAATCTTCATTGCTGCGTGGCTTTTTCTCCAGTTGTAGGGAGTGGAGGCTGCTCTAAGTGGTGCGTGGACTTCTCACTGTGGTGGCTTCTCTTGTTTCGGAGCACAGGCTGTAGGGCTCAGGCTTCAGTAGTTGTGGCATGTGGGCTTAGTAGTAGCAGCTTCTGGGCTCTAGAGCACAGGCTCAATAGATGTGGCACACGGGCTTCGTTGCTCAGTAGCATATGGAATCTTCCCGGACCAGGGATCCGACTCATATCTCCACCAGGGAAGCCCTCCCTTATATGTCTTGCATGCTGCCATCAGGCCACTTTATCTTCATATCTATCTTCAAGTGCTCTTAAACACATTTTTGATAAGATATATATATGTGTGTATGTATACATATATATATGTGTGTATACATATATATATGTGCATGTGTGTGTTGACATATATATTATATGTGTATTTGTTTATTTCTTCTGAAAGATATAAACAGCAATAGGTCTTTTCAATCCACGATTTAAGATTTATTGCAAACTGGTGATGTACAGTGTTATAACCTACTAGTTCATAGGCAATAACAGAATAGAATATCTTTATAGTAACAATGAATACAACCAATAATTTTTTAAGTTAGTTGTATATTTTGGATATTATAATCACATTTATGGAAGTTAATTTGTCCAACAGAATGCTGCTATTTAAATCCATATAATTTTAAATGGTGCTGTGAGTATTAATAGCTCATCAGTTCACACATCACAGTTTTACAGAGTCACCTACCAAGTGATTCTGGGGGTGAGAAAGCAGACAAAACAGGTTGCCTGGAATCTGTGAGCTCACACCCTCCTTGAGGATAAGGAAGCATAAATAAAAGTAATTGTTTAATATATAAAAAGCACTACAACAAATTATGTATGAATTCTGAGCAGCTTATGAGTAAGAAGATGCACTTTGGGTTCATCTGGAAAGGCAGTGATTCATATGAACGTGAAATCAGATTTGATCTTTGGAAGTTATGGAAAGACATTTTCTACTACATAATCCTAAGAGAGTGGTCAGTGTTCCTGTGAAAAAACTGTATGTCTGAATTGAATTAATATAATCCAGTAGAAAAGAAAGACTTTTAGAATCATATACACTCGTGTTCCTATCCCAGATCTACTGCTTTCTGTATGTATGACTTTAGGTAACCTTGCATCTCTGAGGCTGTTTATAGAAGGGAGATGCCCTTGTAGAATGTCTGTGAGTGTCAAATAAGAAAATGTGTGTAAATTCTGTGGCTTGGTACCTGGATGTAAATGATGAGTTTAATTACTCTGCTAATTATTCTGCCGGTCTAAGACCAATGCTACCAGGTCACTATTTGCACATTATTACACTTTCTTAATGATTTCAAGACTTTATTTTTCTCCCTTGTTCCCCATTCTGACAAGGAGAGTCAAGCTTTTACCAAATTCTTTGGTTGTTATATAGATTCTGAGCTTCTTGAATTCAAAGGTTTCTATTCATGTGAGGTTTGTTGGCTACTTAGAAACTGCTGGTGAGAGACCAAAGTAAGCCTTGGCTGACTTTGCTTCTTAGTTCTGTACTATGTCTTTTATTTTGATTTGTCCATTTACCATGGGCATATGTTCATTTTTAATTGAAAATTATTACAATCCTGGTCACACCAAGACTTACTCTGCTAGCAGGGTTGCAGTAAATAGAAATATAAGTAAAAGCAAATTCTCTATATGACTTGGCAGTAATCTATGGAATGGGAGGGTCAAGGAACTCTGAAAAATAGTTGATGGTAGAAAATTTATGTAATGACCAAGAAATTGGCTAACTTGTACCTTTTTCATCAACAAAGACTTTTTTGTTTTCAAGTTTTTGTAGAAATCAGTACCACAACCTGTGAAGTCTTGATAAGTTTCATTTTACCTTGGAGTTATTCATTTATTTCCTTTAATTGAGGGGGTTAAGTATTTTGTTTTAATGCCTATATTAATTCCACAGATGTTTATGGAACACTCAATCCTTACCCACTTTGGTATTGAGTTCCAGAGAATAAGCCAGTGTGCCTAAGTCCATTCAAGCTGCTATAACAAAATGCCACATCCTGGGTGACTTCTAAACAATAGAAATTTATTTCTCATGGTTCTGAAGGTTCAAAGACTGAGATAAAGCCAGCATGACTGGGTTCCAATGAGCTCCCTCTTCTGGTTTGAGACTGTCCACTTGTTACATTCTCAAGGAGTAGAAAGAAAAAGAGCGAGCTCTCTGGGGTCCTTTTTATAAAGGTATTTGGGTTGGCCAAGAAGTTCATTCAAGTCTTTCATAACATCTTATGGCACAACTCAAACTAACTTTTTGGCCAGCCCAATGCTGATCCCACTCATGAGAACTTTGCACTCATGACCTAGGGTGAAAGGTGAAAGGGTTAGTCACTCAGTCATGTCTGACTCTTTGTGACCCCATGGACTGTAGCTCACTAGGCTCCTCTGTCCATGGTATTCTCCAGGCAAGAATACTGGAGTGGGTTGTCATTCCTTTCTCCAGGGGATCTTCCTGATCCAGGGATCAAACCTGGGTCTCCTGCATTGCAGGCAGATTCTTTACCATCTGAGCCACCAAGGGGAAGGGATACTCATGATCTAATCACCTCTCAAAAGCCCTGCCTCCGAAAGTCATTCCCATAGGAATTAGATTTTCAACATAGAAATTTGGGAGGGACACTAACATTCATACCAGGACACATGATAGAACGAAGTATGAGCCTTGGAGTCCTTCACATCTGTCACAAATCCCAGTTCAGTCCTTGTGCCTGAAGAACCTTAAGAAATTTACTCAAACTTCCCTTCAGTTTATAAAATAAACAGTAGTATAAACTGTTATCCAGCATCATTTTTAATAATTATAAATGTAGACTATTGTCATCTTATAATAATTGTGAAAGTATAATCTTTTTTTATTTTTTAAACAATCCTTTTTTGACTGGTGGCGAACTAGTCCAGTGTGGATAAGGATCTAAATAAATAATTAGAAAATGATATGTTAATAAATCAAAGAAGAAACATAACAAGTTTGTGACTGGGATGGGTATGAGGTAATGTTTATAAGGACTTAACACAGGAGATTCGGAGAAGGCAATGGCACCCCACTCCAGTACTCTTGCCTGGAAAATCCCATAGATGGTGGAGCCTAGTAGGCTGCAGTCCATGGGGTCGCTAAGAGTCGAACACGACTGAGCAACTTCCCTTTCACTTTTCATTTTCAGGCATTGGAGAAGGAAATGGCAACCCACTCCAGTGTTCTTGGCTGGAAAATCCCAGGGATGGGGGAGCCTGGTGGGCTTCCATCTATGGGGTTGCACAGAGTCGGACATGACTGAAGCGACTTAGAAACAGCAGCAGCAGCAACACAGGAGATTATATGAGTTGAATTTTTCAGGATAAGTTTTCCTAGGCTGACTCTTGACAATATGACTTATGTTCTACCAGGACACCCAAAGATATAATAAGTCATAACACACATAGGAAACAACAAATAGTTCAATATAGTTACCGAGTAGGTTGTTTTTAAGGGAGCAGCAGTAATGAGGGTGAATATGGCCCAGAACCCAGTATGGAAAGGGCGCTACCTAAACGCCTGTTGATTGAATTGTCAATGAAGCGGCAGAGACTGGATTACAGAGACTATGTTTCCTGAAAAGGCTTCCAGGTGGTTCAATGGTAAAGAATCCACCTGCGAATGCAGGAGATGCAGGTTCCATCCCTGGGTCAGGAAGATCCCCTGGAAGATGAAATGGCAACCTGCTCCAGTATTCTTGCCTGAAAAATGCCATTAACAGAGGATCCTGTTGAGCCACAGCCCATGGGTTTGCAAAGAGTCAGACATGACTGAGCACACACACATTTCATGAAAAGGAGCTTGGTTAGCCAGTGGGTACCATTGGAAGAAATGAAACAAAAAAAGTGACGTGATCTGATTTAAATATTATGACTATCACTATGGCAACACTTGCCTGACTTGGGAACTTGGCTCTATAAAAGTCAGTTAAGAAGTATTGAGGATCTAATGGCAATGAGTTTGGAAGGGACCGGTGTGGTCATTAAATGAGGGTTGTGAAGGAAGGTGCAATCTAGGTCCATTCTCAGATGGCCCTTCAAATGTTTGGGGGGATCACTGGTTCTCAGAACCAAAATCAGGATTATAGGAAGTGTGACAGGTTTTGAAGAAAAATAATTCAGAAAGTTTAAAAAAATTTGAGTTTGACAATGTTTTGAGATACCCATGTTGAGGGGTCTAATAGGCACTTGGAAATCCAGTGCAAGAGGGGCCCAGATTGACATACAAATCTGGGAGTAATTGTTACACCATGAGACTGAGTATAATCCAACAAAGAAATTGTGTAAAGTGAGGTGAAAACTAAGCTGTGGACAGAATCCAGAGGACCAGCAAACTTATAAGAAGGGTGTAGTAGATTGTATAGTCAAGAAGGAGACTAGAAAGAATGTTCTGGAAGGCAAGAATTATATAAGATGTGAGAAGTATCAGTAAGAAGAGTGAGATTGATGGTTTATAAAGGGAGTGAACCATAAAGTACTGCAAAAAATGAATCTGTCAATGATTTGGCAACTAGGTAGTTATTGGTAATTATTCTGAAAGCTCTTTTAGTGAAATGGTGGTGTCAGAGGCCATATTGTAACAGATCAGCAAGAAGATGGGAAGTGATTAAATGGAGCCAGTGTTATACCTAGTTTGGAATCAAGGAACAAACTGAATAATTACAAAGCATAAAGAGTCCAAAGATGTTTGGCTTTGTATTTTATTTATTTATTTATGCGATGAGTAGAATTTGAATATACTTTTCTGATCACACTCAGTGATCCCACAGGCTGCCTCTAGCTGTGGAGTATATAATTTACATGTAAAGAAAGAACCTCACAAATCCTGAAGCTATTTAGATTTTCTATATATATTTTTTTCCTCTCTGTGTCTCCCTCCAGCTGAAACAGCCACCCAAAGATATAATAAAATCACCTGTGTAATTTACTTTCTCAGTCCAGTGGAAAGTCACGTCCTGAATGACGCTGTATGACACCATCAGTGTATTTCCAGGGGGAAATATGCATAACAAACTGTTGTCACCCAGAAATTCCAAGGATGCTTTTGTTAGGGAAAGTGAAACGTCTCTGAGAATTTAGCTGGGCATAGCTGGAACTGCTTGCAAGACTCACACCACAGGGAATATTCTTGTTAATAATCTACTAATCGGTGCATCCTCTTCTTCATGCTGCTAGCTGGGGATAGCTCACGACCTTTGTGCTTTTTTGTTGTTGTTAATTTTAAAACTTGAAGTTTAAATGTTGAAGTTCTAGCTAAAGCAGCTTCTTTTATTGGAGTATAATTGCTTTACAATGCTGTGTTAGTTTCTGCTGTACAATGAAGTGAATCAGCCATATGTATACATGTATCCCCTCTCCCTTGAGCTTCCTTCCCACCCCACCCCCAGTCTCACCTCTCTTAGAGTACAGAGCTGAGCTCCCTTTGCTATACAGCAGATTCCCACTACCTATCTATTTTAGACATGGTCGTGTATATATGTCAGTCCCAATCTGTCAGTTCATTGCTCCTTCCCTTTCCCCCTCTACCTGTGCCCTTAGCTCCATTCTCTATTTCTGCAACTCCCGTTTTCCCCTGTGCTTCCTTGGTGGTTCAGAGGGTAAAGAATCCACCTGCAACGAGGGAGACTTGAGTTCTATCCCTGGGTTGGGAAGATCCCCTGGAGAAGGGCATGGCAACCTACTCCAGTATTCTGGCCTGGAGAATCTCCATGGACAAATGGCCTGGCAGGCTACAGTCCATGGCTTGCAAAGAGTCATACATGAGTGAGTGACTAAGCACACAATTTCTCCCTGGCTTCTACACCAAAACCAAAAACTTCTTATACAGAAGTTGTTTCACCGTCTACCTTTGTAAGTCAGAGACCTTTGGAACGTTCTATTTCCAATGCTACAGACTGGGGGGTATACAACTAATCATTACCTAATGCTTTGCAAGACTGGATAAACAGCAGAAAATTACTGTCTTCCCCACAGGAATTCTAAGCATGTGTACATATTGTCTACATTCTAAAACTCTCTTACATATTCTGTTGCTAAATAGGTATGCTGCTACTGCTGCTAAGTCGCATCAGTTGTGTCCGACTCTGTGCGACCCCATAGATGGCAGCCCACTAGGCTCCTCTGTCCCTGGGATTCTCCAGGCAAGAATACTGGAGTGGGTTGCCATTTCCTTCTCCAGTGCATGAAAGTGAAAAGTGAAAATGAAGTCACTCAGTCGTGCCCGACTCTTAGTGACCCCATGGTCTGGAGCCTACCAGGCGCCTCCGTCCATGGGATTTTCCAGACAAGAGTACTGAAGTGGGTTGCCATTGCCTTCTCCAGAAAAGCAGCTGCTGCTGCTGCTAAGTCACTTCAGTTGTGTCCGACTCTGTGCGACCCCATAGATGGCAGCCCACTAGGCTCCTCTGTCCCTGGGATTCTCCAGGCAAGAACACTGGAGTGGGTTGCCATTTCCTTCTCCAATGCATGAAAGTGAAAAGTGAAAGTGAAGTTGCTCAGTCGTGTCCAAGTCTTCGTGACCCCATGGACTGCAGCCTACCAGGCTCCTTCATCCATGGGATTTTCCAGGAAAGAGTACTGGAGTGGGTGCCATTGCCTTCTCCAGCTGTGTAACTAACCTTATGTATTTAATCTCTCTCAGTTTCCTCAGGTATAATATAGCTACCATGTATATTTATTATGGAAATAAGAGAATACATGTCAACAACTTTGTGCATGTTAGGTACTTAATGCATGAACGAATGTTGGGGGCTCTTGGCTTTTAGTTTGTTGCTATACTTAAGAAAATTCTTATCATACAGGCAAGCCTATGTGTAATGGGGAAAAAAAGAAAACCAGAATACCCATCTAAAGCAAAACTTACTGTATCCTTTATCACCTCCCTGAGTTTTGGGGGCATAAAGGACCCTGATCAGAAAAGCATGCTTGCCTGTTTTTCATTACTGTGTAAAACTAAATCTTGGCAGTTTGGTTCTAATTTGTAGCACACATTGAGGTTGAACTGGCACATCTTTAATAGATTTTTCTGCTGGATTTAGGGAGATACCTTATGTATTAATAATGTGTCAGTCCAAAAGAAAAAGAAGTGAAAAATCAGATAGATAGGATTTATTCCCTAATGTTGACATTATTTTTTTATTTAATTTATAAGTGCCTCTGAAAGGCTATCTCCTTAATTTTGGCAGGATAGAATCCAAACATTCCAAGCAAGAAAGCACAAAAGAGCTCCATAGAGAAAGAGTCAGTGTTCTTCATTCATAATCAATTTTAAGCTTTGTTATTAAAATAACTAAAAGAGTTTCAAATCATTATCACCACTTCATAAAATATCAGACACTGCCTCAAGTAACAGAAAATCCAGAGGTCAGTGATTCCAGTTTTAACATACCATTATCGAGAAACTGCTTGTTGTAAAGTCTACAAACTCAGCTAATTTCCAATTGTTTTATATGCACTTAAATATTAACATCAAATCATTCAACCCTTTTTCCTAAAAGGAATATGTTAGTGCTAGACTTGATACCAGGTGGAGAATAGTTTCATTTGTTGTGTTTTTCTTTCTGCCTAGGCTAGGAATATTCTCTTTGGTAGCAAGTGTTTATTGCATGGAATGTGATGGTTTTACTTTACTGAATCCGTACATAAATTTTTTTACCGATAGAGAAGTAAAGCATATGTTCTTATTGTTAAATCCTGAATTTAATGGTTTTGAAATAATTCCCCAAACATTCCAGAGTCTTACATAGTTTCAACATGCACCACTAATTTTTCTTCCCCTTTTATGAAACTCGTTAGGCCATTAAAACCTTTCAGTAATATTCATCCCATCTGGGAACATTGGAATCATATTTGCTTTGGCTTCTTTTCTTCCTCTGTTCTCATTGGTTGGTTATTTTTCCAAGTTCTAAGTCATATTAGTACATTTTAGAGGCATTGTTTCTTAATCAGTGGGGTACCAAGGATTAAGAGTGGGGATATTCAGCCCCAAATGCATGCACAAAGAAATGCATCATTTGTAAGTATTTAAAAATCATGAATAAAACTGGCCAAAATGGTTTTGATTTTTATCACCCCCATGTGCTGTTAATTCTAGACAATATGTAATCAGATACTCATTCTTGTTAGGAAAAACCACCATGACCCTGTCTCCTCACTTTTGGAACATAGAGCTTCATAATTCAATTTTTTTCTTTCCAGTAAATTAATAGTTTAAGATTTTTAAAGAGCAGACACTGTCTGAAATATTTTATATGGGTGAAAATTCTGTGTCTCTTTTCATGGTTTATCACGTTGATTATAATCATGGCATCATCACTTGATTAAAAACAAAAGGTGCCATTTTATTTAAAAAAGAAAAAGAAAACAAAAGTGAAGGGAGGAGAATTCTCTTGTGGTCCAGCAGTTAGAACAAAGGAGTAGCAGGAGTTGTTGTTCAGTCACTAAGTCGTGTCCACATCTTTGCCACCCTATAGACTGCAGGGAGCCAGGTCTCCCTGTCCTTCACTATCTCCCAGAGGTTGCTTAAACTTACGCAGTAGGAACAGATGAATCTCTCAAATTCATTGTGACCCTTTATTTCTCCAGGCATTTTCGGACAGAAACTGGAAGATACTGTTCGCTATGAGAAGAGATATGGGAACCGCCTGGCTCCAATGTTGGTGGAGCAGTGCGTGGACTTCATCCGACAAAGGGGGCTGAAGGAAGAGGGTCTCTTCCGACTGCCAGGCCAGGCTAACCTGGTCAAGGAACTGCAGGATGCTTTTGACTGTGGAGAGAAGCCGTCATTTGACAGGTAGATTTCAAGATTTTACTAATCATCCTTCACTGAGACTCTAACTAAACTAAAAGGTTGCTGTGAGCTGAAATGGCGTAACTTGAATTGATACTGTCACAGTTTAGAAGATGAATTATATGGCCTCGCAAAGATGGATTGTGTTTATTAAGTTACAGAATCAAAAATGTGGTATTAGGTGTCTTTCTCTGCTATGCTTTTCCCCCTTTAATACATTATTATTTATTCTTTTCCTTCGGTCTCGAATCAAAGATTAAACTTTCGCATTGGAAAAGTGAATTTTTGAAATAGCAGCCTTCTCTTGTTTGATGTTTCTTTGAATTCTTTCAGATGAAGAATATTTAAAGTGTTGATCAACAGCTTGGGATATTAACAATGTAATTACAAGCATTGTGTCTTAAATATATAGCCACACCCTAATCTAGAATAGATTTGCAAGGAAGCAAGGAAAAGTATATAGCTTGGTGCAATTTAGAAAACAAAGTCACAGCGAAGAATGCATAAAGCACCCGTAACTCCACTAATGAGTTAAACACTGAAAATATTTTGTTAATTACTTCTTCATTTTTTTTAATTCAACAGAAACAAGTTTTTTTTTTCATATCAATAGTTGAAAAATGCCTTTATGCCAACATATTCTAATTTAACATCTGATCATTGGCAAACTCTATAAGCATAATTTTTAATAATCATTTCACTCTGTAGCTATGTCACATATAACTACTTCAGTAATGTTGAACATTTATATTGTGACTTTTCTCACTATTAGAGGTAATCATGTAGTGTACTTTCTCTCTGAAAGTATAGAATTATCACATGGATAGACACAGGTCTATAGAACAAATAGACAAGAAGACTCTTGAATACTTGATACAAGGTAAGGGAAGCATCATTGAGAGTATGGGTTTGTGCTAATAATAATAATTTAAAAATCATGTTAACTCATTTGAGATCCTTTTACTGGTCACATTAACAAAATCCTGAACAATAATACTACTCAGTGCTGGCAAGGTGTGTTGAGGTAGGCACCCTCATGATTAGAGATCATTGTAATCTTTCTAAAGAAATTTGGTAATATATTTCAAGACCCCTTAAGGAAAGCCCAATCCTAGAAAAAAACCAAATTTGTGAAAAAATTGAAGTGCAGAGTTGTTTCTTATAATTTCTATAATACCGAAGAATGAACACAATCTATTATCTCTAGCTGTAGTGTGATTACTATAATAAAATGTTGCTTAGTTATTAAAATGTTCAGAAAATGCTAATTATATAATGATAAATGGAAAAATAAGACAGGTAAATTAATTTTACAAAATGTATCACAGTTTATAAAGATTCATAAATCCTCCCTGATAGAAAATTAAACGTAAAGGTAAGGAAATGAATTCAAAACTAAGGTCAGAGAATACATTTCAAAAATGCAGATATACTTTTGGTGGGGGAGCCTCATGTCTTAGTCTATACTTTGGAAAAAAAATTCAGTGGTTCCATAGTTCAGGCCTGTTTAGAATATATAAACAATGGTTTATCTAGGAGAAATGTAAAGTTTTGTGCTAAAATTAGAAAAAAGTTTGTCAATGGGATTCTTTTAATAAAATATCACATAATGGGAAAACAGTATTCTGTACAACGAACTTCATGTGACATTGATAAATTTCAATGACCTTTTTCTTTGTATTTATGTAATGGTCTCAGTACACGCAGATGACCTTAATAGTAAAGTTTATTTATTAAAAATTCTCCTGACATAAGCATTTGAAGTTTGTTTCTGATTACAGATCTTTGCTAAATGTGAGAATAAGGGTCTATTTTATGTCTTAGGGTACTTGTAAGAAGAGATGTGTCCTGTAAGCATCTATTTCCTGATAACTATGGGCTAACAATAAACTTTATATAAAATATGATCCCAATTGCAAAAAATGCACTTTTTCCGTAAAATGCATCAATGCATTGAGACCAAAGAAAATATAAGAAAAGATAAACATTAATTTTGTGTAATGAAGAGGAACGTACTCCCTTTTATACTATAAATTCAGTAAACCTTAACTTTTATAATCAGAAATTTAATCCAAAAGGTCTTCAGTTAATTTCATGCGCCACAAAAATGTCTTTCTCTTTTAATTTCTGAAGTATATCTACAGAAAGTGCCTGTTCCCTAGAAAATTTGTAGAAGAGACTTATAGAGTGTATTTCAGCATAAGGCACGATATGATGATGTTAGTAGCCTGCTTTGAGAAAAAGGAGTGTCATTCATTTGCTCAGTCAGATTTCTACCCTGGTATATGAACTGACCCCCAAATTTTGTGGCATCAGCAAGAACAACCAATCACTTGTTCATAAATCAGCAATTTAGGCAGGACTTGATGAGGATGTGCTCATTTCTCCAACATGTTGATTAATATAGATCAGTTAAGTCTGAAGGATCTAAGGCATCACTCACATGTCTGGAGCATTATCTGAGATGACTAAGCTAGCTGGGCTTCCAAGGTGGCGCCAGTGGTTAAGAACCCTCCTGCCAACACAGCAGACGTTAGAGACACAGGTTCGGTCCCTGGGTAGGGAAGATCCCCTGGAGGAGGTCATGGCAACCCACTCCAATATTCTTGCCCAGAGAATCCTATGGACAGAGGAGCTGGGTGGGCTACAGTCCATGGGGTCTCAAAGAGTCAGAAATGACTGAAACAACTTAGCGTACACAGAAGATTGCTGGAGGCTGCAATCTCTCTCTCTTTGAAGTCTCACATCCAGTAGAGCATCTCTTCATGCAACTTTTATCTCTATCAGATTTATCAGACTCAGTGACATGGCTCAGGCTTCTAAAAGAGCCAATATGGAAGCTTGTAAGCACCGCATTGGTCTAAGCAAGTCACGAAAGAGGGGCAGCCTAGATTTCAGGGAAAGGAAATAAACTCCAGAGCTTAATGGATAGAAGTGGCATACATGTACAGGAAAAGAAGAATTTGTGGGATGTTATTTTAGAAGAAAATCACTATAGCTTTAAAATCTAGAAATAGGAGCAAGTTCCCCAACTTTGTTCTTTACAAGAGTGTTTTGTATATTCTACAACATTTGCGTATCTCTAAAAAATTTAGTGTAAGTTTGTCAGTTTTTACCAAAAAAATGCCTATATGATTTTGATAGATATTTCATTGACTCTAGAAATCAATTAGGAGAAAAGTGACAGTGTAGAAATATGAAATCTTCTAATCCTTGAACAAAGCCCATTTCAATGTGTCATTCAGTTCAGTTCAGTTGCTCAGTCGTGTCCGACTCTTTGCTACCCCAAGAATTGCAGCACGCCAGGCCTCCCTGTCCATCACCAACTCCCGGAGTTCACCCAGACTCATGTCCATTGAGTCGGTGATGCCATCCAGCCATCTCATCCTCTGTCGTCCCTTTCTCCTCCTGCCCCCAATCCCTCCCAGCATCAGAGTCTTTTCCAATGAGTCAACTCCTCGCATGAGGTGGCCAATGTACTGGAGTTTCAGCTTTAGCATCATTCCTTCCAAAGAACTCCCAGGGCTGATCTCCTTCAGAATGGACTGGTTGGATCTCCTTGCAGTCCAAGGGACTCTCAAGAGTCTTCTTCAATACCACAGTTCAAAAGCATCAATTCTTTGGCGCTCAGCTTTCTTCACAGTCCAACTCTCACATCCATACATGACCACTGGAAAAACCATAGCCTTGACTAGACAGACCTTTGTTGACAAAGTAATATCTCTGCTTTTCAATATGCTATCTAGGTTGGTCATGGCTTTCCTGCCAAGGAATAAGCGTCTTTTAATTTCATGGCTGCAGTCACCATCTGCAGTGATTTTGGAGCACAAAAAAATAAAGTCTGACACTGTTTCCCCATCTATTTGCCATGAAGTGATGGGACCAGATGCCATGATCTTCGTTTTCTGAATGTTGAACTTTAAGCCAACTTTTTCACTCTCCTCTTTCACTTTCATCAAGAGGCTTTTTAGTTCCTCTTCACTTTCTGCCATAAGGATGATGTCATCTGCATTACTGAGGTTATTGATATTTCTCCTGGCAGTCTCGATTCCAGCTTGTGCTTCTTCCAGCCCAGCGTTTCTCATGATGTACTCTGCATAGAAGTTAAATGAGCAGGGTGACAATATACAGCCTTGACCCACTCCTTCTCCTATTTGGAACCAGTCTGTTGTTAGGACTTTTCATATTTCAGCAGTATTTTGTAATTTTCACTGTAAGATCTTGCTCTGTTTTGTTACATTCATCCTTAATGCTCCAATAAATACCATTGTTTTTATGTTTAATTTTCTAATTTCTCCTGCTAGATTATATAAATATGAGATTTATAGAGAGATTTTTTTTCCTACAAACTTGACAAATTTATTTATAAATGCTAGAGGATTTTTTTTTTTAGATCTTTTAGGATTTTCTCTATACATGACCTTATTGACTGTAGATAATGAGAATTTTATTTATTCTTTTTTGATATGCTTTGTATTCCTTTTTCTTGTCTCTTTGTCCTTGCTAAGAACTATTCTATAAGAGTGGTGAGTGGACATATGTTTCTTATATGTAGAGGGAAATTTTTAGTTTTTTGCTATTATTCATGATGGTAGCTATAAGTTCTGTGTAGTTGCTCTTTATCATGTTTGAAAATGCTCTTTTATTTCTGGTTTGCTAACAGTTTTAATAATGACTGACAACTGAATTTTATCAAGTCCACTTTTCCCATATTTACTGTAGAAATTATATGATTCTTCTGTTTAATTATGTTAATGAGGTGGATTTCAAATTTTAAGCCATCTTTGCACTCCTAGAATAAACCACATTTGGTTGTGATGTATTACTCTTAAACAACTTGCTGAGGATTTCTGAACCCATCTGTTTTGTGGTTGCTGACTCAGCAGTTTATTTTCTTGTAATGCATTTGACTACTTCTGTTATCAAAGAAATTCTGGTCTCAAAAGTAGCTGGAAAGTATTCCTTCAACCTCTATTTTCAGAAAAAAGTATATGTAGGTTGTATTATTTCCTCCATGTACCTTGGGTAAAATTTACCAATGACGTCCTTGGAGATGAGGTGAAAGAGATTGATCCTGAACAATGCAGTATGTTATAATAAGAAATGTCATTTTTATTCTAAGTGAAATGGAAATCCATTGAAAGACACTTAAACAAATGGAAAATTTTTATTTACATGTTAAAAAGAAACAAAATCAGTCTGTGATAGAAAACTAATATTTTCTACTAATCTACCCACAGAGCACTTCTGACACCAAATATGTAGGTTTTCCACAACAAGAAAATTCTCCAGTTCTTGATGGACACCCACTGACTGTTCTATGAGTTAATCAGTTCTGACAATAACTACTCAGAGTTAGTTCAGACCCCACATGTTAAGGGCTCACTTCCACAAGACTGCCTCACCACCCCCCACCCACCTCAGGCACCAATCAGGAGTCCCATCAGGTTATCACCTGTACTTCTGACCAACCAGCCATAAATCTGAGAGTTCAGTCATTTGCTAGAAGAGCTCACAGAATTCAGGAAAACAGTCCATTTACTAGGTTACTGGTTTGTGATAAAAGGATACAATTCAGGAACACAGATGAAAGAGAGGTGTAGGGCAGGGATGGCGGAGGGGCTCGGACGTCACACCCTCCCCACTTAGACCACCTTCCTTGCACTTACCTGGACGTGTTCACTAACCTACAAGTTTTCTGAACCCCTTCAGTGAGGAAATTTTTATGAAGACTTCATTACATAGGGATTTCCTAGGTGGCAGAGTGGTGAAAAATCCACCTACCAATGCAAGAAACTCAAAAGACATAGGTTGAATCCCTGGGTTGGGAAGATCCACTGGAGAAGGAAATGGCAACCCGCTCCAGTACTCTTGCCATAGGCATGATTGATTAATCTTTGGGGCTAGGGTTCCAACCTTCTATTCTGATTGGTTTCTCTGGCAACCACCCTTCACCCACTCCACCCTTCATCCTCCTTAAGGACTTTCTCAAGGATGCCTTAAGTAAATTCAGGGACAACTGAAAGAACTTGTAGGAATAATGAAGAATTTTTCCTTTCTCTTTCCTCATTCCAGAACTATTTTAGGAACTGGGGATAAAAAGAAAATAACAAAAGATGCTTCTATATTCTTATAATTTAGGAAATTACAAGGGTTTTAGGTGCTCTGACCAGGAGCTAGGGATGAAAATCAAAAGAGATCATGTTATCACACTCTAGCAATCTGAATATGCTTGTTTTGATAAGTAAATTGTTTAGCTTGAGTCCCTTAGTCATAGGGAGGCAGATATGAAAATTGCTGCTGATTAAAAAAAAAAAGAATTCCCACATCCATGGACCACAAAATAAAAAGAGTAACATGTTTGTAACCAAGTGTAATTGTAAACTACATTCTTTGGGAATAAATAATCCATAATTTTCCAAGGAGAGTGAATTACTTTTGGAAATGTGTTCAAGTACAGTTTTCAGCCCATCAGATTTTTTAGTGAACTGGCTGAGTTTAAAATTTCATGTGATCAAGTCCTAGTTCAGGTTTCAGTTTGGGGGGATGTGAAGGCAAACTGCCGGGGAACATTTACTAGTTCAAGTTCTTCTCACCAGTGTTCATCATCAAAGTGATCTGAAAAAGAATATGTTTAAAAATATAGATTGTGCACAATGTTTTGACTAGATATTAGTATATAAAGCAAAGCACAGAAAATTTTCTTTGTGAAATGTTAAAGAATAAGAATGAATAAATGGTATCCCCCGTTTATTCTAACAAAGCTTATATCTCACTAAAGAGTCAACCGGATTTAGCTTTCATCTTTATCTTTGTTAAAATCTGGAAAGAAAATCCCACAGGAATTCTGCAAAGACCATCTCTAATTTTAATATTAAGGCCTAATAGTAAGTACTATAGCTCTAATATTAAGCTCTTTGAGTTTTAAAGTAAGCTTTTTAAATAACATTTTATACTTATAAAAGTATAGTGCTATTAAAATTTAATATAAACATTATTAAAATCACATTTTAAATTATAACATTTTGTATACAATATAGAAGCATATAAGAAAGAAAGATGAATATTTTAAAACAAAACAACCCAGAGAGGTCTTGTTATATATATGTATATAACATATATATATATATATAAGTTGATATGTACAGAATAAAAATAAAGATATATCTAAATGCAGATTTTTATATATACACACACACACACAAATATTGGAATCACACAGTTTTTGAATTTTGCCTTTTCATGTTAACACTGTATCATAAACAACTTTCCATGTATTAAGTAATTTTCATAACCATGATTTCAGGGATAATATAATAATTCATAGCCCATGAGGTCACAAAGAGTCGGACACGACTGAGCGACCGAGCTGAACTGGTAGTAATTCATCATACCGTCGTAGGGGCTTGTCTCATTCTCCTCTGTTGTTTTCAGTGTTTTGCATATATCAGTCATGTACTGCTGAGCATCTAGTTCATAAATCAGCCTGTGCTTTTGAAGCTGTGGATCCATTTGGAAGTTAATATTTCATATTTGAATGAAAGGAAATATCTTGTGTTACAAGAGAAAAAAAAGATGGTTTGGGAAGGAGAAATTTAGAACATAGACTGCTTGAATTTAGAAATTGCAAGTACATGTGCCAGCTTTTATGAGACCAGGCACCTTCTGCTCTTCTTTAACAGTATCAAATGCTATTTTCCCAGTTCTGAGGTCCAGGTTTGAGACCTTTATGTATGAATGACTTGTTCCTACAGTTAGATGAGGTATTTCCACAGACTCCTAGACCAAAGGGAATTCTGTGAGAAAGGACACTTTCACTGACCTGAAAGAATTTGTATTTAATCAGTTTATGTCAACTGTAAAAAACAACAGATGTTGGAGTTCCTAACCATTCTTTTCTTATTATTTCTGTTTCAAAGTGAAACAAATCAAAATATAACATTTTATGTTAAACTTCCCCACATTGAAGGGACAAAAATGAAATGCAGAATGTGTGAAACCAGATTAGGAGCCAAGTGTTATTTTGTTTCCAAAGCTCTCCAGATGGTATCAGCTGTTAAAGAAGATGCAGTTTGGAAGAGCTGGGAAGGTAGCCTCAAAAATGGCCATGGGGGTGTCACATTGTAGCATTAATTGCTCAGCAACAAAATAACTACACACTTACAACACCACCTTCAAGAGCTAAGACAGAAGGCTGGAGAAGCCTGCAATTTTACACACTCTGTCCAAGAATCCCACAAGACAGCTGCTGTCCGAGGTACCCCAACTGCCCTCCGGCTTACACTGAGCTCATTCTGCCTTCATCCCTCCTCCTCTTCTCCTGTTTTGTTTATTTTTCATTTGTGTTGGTGACTGATTCAGGATCACTAAAAAAACTTCAAGTCTACAGATGTAAATGAAAATAAATAAATAAAAACCCTAACTTTAGGAAAAGCCAGACACATTTTCATTTTACCCTCTGGGTAGCCATATTTTGAGCCTTACCAACCTGAGTTATAAAAAGTGACCTTGAAAAGGACACACTACAGATTCTCAAACATTATTTTGGAAAAGAATGACCCAGAGAGAGATCTCAAGGTCCAGATGCCCAGACCCCAATGGCTCTCATTCTGATTTAAAAGGATTGAGGATACCTAGGAATCTGCATTTCGGGCAAATCCCCAGATAATCCTCATATGCATTCTTATACACATGGTGTTCTAACCACAGCTTGAGACATGGTAGACAGACAATGGGCTGCAGAAGTGTGGGTTGGAGGAAAATTGCTTCTTTATAGTGACATGCCTCCGTTTTCTAATATATGAAATGGAGACAAAAATTAACATCAAGGCAATACTTGGAGAAGCATATTAGTTCTGACTCAGCTCAACAGGTCTTACTTACACTGTTCTGAAAAATATATTACTTTCTGGGGAATACATTTTATGTGTAAAATTAAAAATTTCCTATCGGCTAAAATGGGTCTGAAATTTTAGAACAGCCTAAAAAGTACATCCCTATACCTTTGCTTTGATGTCAAGAAAACTCTTGAGAGTCCCTTGAACAGCAAGGAGATCAAACCAGTCAATCCTAAAAGAAATCAACCCTGAATATTCATTGAAAGGACTAATGCTGAAGCTGAAGCTCCAATACTTTGGCCACGTGATGGGAAGAGACAACTCATTGGCAAAGACTTTGATCCTGGGAAAGATTTTTGAGGGCAGGAGGAGAAGGGGATGACAGAGGATGAGATGGTTGGATGGCATCACCAACTCGATGGACATGAGTTTGAGCAAACTCCAGGAGATAGTGAAAGACAGGGAAGCCTGGTGTGCTGCAGTCCATGATGTCACAAAGAATAAGATGTAATTTAGCTACTGAACAACAATATTTTGATCCATGTTAAAACTCAAACACTGTGGAGTTGGATAACATACTACAGACATAGAGCATTTGTATCATAGTATAAATTAAAGATCTTGCCGAGCCTGATTGTGGAAAGTGAAGAAAGAAAATAGTAGCTTGAGGGCATAAGAACAGGTAGAGTTGGAAAAGCAAAGTACAGACTCAGAGGAGTTCACCTAAGGCAAGCCCTGAACTTACAGATGGCAAATTAGCTACTTATTTTCAGCAACTGAAAAGATTTTCCCAAGTCCAGAAAGAAGTCAGCCCTCCAAAGTTCTGGGCATCTATTTAGCTATGGTAGCTCCTAACATTTCTATATTTTGATGCAGTTCTTATATATTATGGTGGCTTGACAAGACTGATAACCATTGTTTTACAGTACTTTTCAAATGTCTGTCGAATGACATAGGACTATCCTGACTTTGACCATATGCTTATAACACCTGTGTTTGATTTTCTGATATTTTTCCTTAAATTTTTTTCACTGTTTTTATTTTTGATCAATTTCATTGTAAAAGGAACTTGATATTTTTCCCCCTAAAAAGCAGCATCACTTGCTATAAATACAAGGTTAATATAGCACAAGTGCAATGGCCACGAAGCATCTTATTAAATGCTATCTGAATATAGCTGCTTTGGGAAAACTCTGACCCTTGGAACCTCTGTTTATTTCATGAAAGTGAAGATTGGCAGGTGCCAGAAGCACTTGAGAACTTCTCTCATCCCCAACTGGTACTTCCACTTGATATAATAGTCAGGAATAGCAAATCAAAAATGGACTTGTGTTGCTACTGTGTTATTTGTTATCACTTCATGTCCTGCCCATGTGGCACTTGATTTGGAAGTGCCTCTTGATGAGGGTGAAAACAGATAATGAAAAAGCTGGCTTTAAACCCAACATTCCAAAAACTATGACCATGGCATCTGGTCCCTTCATTTCATGGCAAATAGATGGGGGGAAAGTGGAAACAGTGACAAATTTTATTTTCTTGGGCTCCAAAATTGTTATGGATAAGGACTGCAGCCGTGAAATTAAAAGATGCTTGCTTCTTGGAAGAAAAGACAAACCTAGACAGAATATTAAAAAGCAAAGACATCACATTGCCAACAAAGGTCTATATAGTCAAAGCTATGATTTTTCCCATTGTCACATACGGATGTGAGAATTGGACCATGACAAAGGCCGAGTACCAAAGAATCAATGCTTTTGAATTGTGATGCTAGAGAAGACTCTTGAGAGTCCGTTGGATTGCCAGGAGATCAAACCAGTCCATCCTAAAGGAAATCAACCCTGAATATTTATTGGAAGGACTGATGCTGAAGCTGAAGCTCCAGTACTTTGGCCATCTGATGTGAAAAGCCAGTGCATTTGGAAAAAACCCTGATGCTGAGAAAGACTGAAGGTAGGAGGAGAAGGGGGTGACAGAGGATGAGATGGTTGGATGGCATCACGGATTTAATGGACAGGAGTTTGCGCGAACTCTAGGAGATAGAGAAGAACAGGGAAGCCTGGTGTGTTTCAGTCCACGGGGTTGCAAAGAGTCTGACATGACTTAGTGACTGGACAACAACCACACTTTGGGAAATACAGTCCACTCTTCCCCAGTACTGACAGCCCTACTTCCTTGAATGTTTGGCTTCATATCTAATGTGAACCATGGGTATAACTTGCAAGAGTCTCATGAAACCCTCTTGTAAACATACCAAGGTCTGAAAAATTAATGAGCTTCAGGGAAAATGTTTCATATGTGGAAAATACTTGCTCAAATGAATACTTACTAAATACTTTATGTAAGACAGATTGCTAGCTGGAAATCTGTCGTGTTCCATTATGCTTACTCTCTTGGTAATGTATTTTAAAAGTACATCTGAAGCGGGGGACCTGAATTTCTCTTTCCTTTCATTTTAATTTTGAATAAATTTAAGCTCACTTCCACTAACCTGATTGAGTGATGAAAAAAAAATAGCCGATTAACCAAGAACTTTCCAAGTATTTGGCATATCTGTCAGTTGGCATCTGTGTACTTATTTGTAAGAAACAGTGGAGGAATAAGAGTTCAGACTTTGATGAGAAGCAGGCACCATTTACTTCATATGTTAACAATCTGAGACTAGTTACTTCTCCAAATTCCTAGTGTCCTTGTATGTAAAATGGAAATAATCCCAAACAACCCCCTCAATTGGATTCGTGCACTTAAAAATAAAAGAGAGTGGAACAAAACCACCAGGAATAAATGGTACAATGTGAAGAAGGCATTTAGCATATTTATTATCATTTAAGTATCATGACATTGATGATGATGGTTTTAACATTCTGGGCTTCCCAGGTGGCGCTGCTGCTGCTAAGTCGCTTCAGTCGTGTCCGACTCTGTGCGACCCCATAGTCGGCAGCCCGCTAGGCTGCCCCGTCCCTGGGATTCTCCAGGCAAGAACACTGGTGGTAAAGAACCCTCCTGCCAATGCAGGAGACATAAGAGACACAGGTTTGATATTTGGGTCAAGAAGATCCCCTGGAGGAGGGCATGGCGATCCACTCCAGTATGCTTGCTTGCAGAATTCCATAGACAGAGGAGCCTAGCGGGCTGTGGTCCATGGGGTCGCAAAGAGTTGGACACAACTGAAGTGACCTAGCATGCATAGCATGCACGCGTGACAAGGAAAAGTAATATGCCTGAACACATAAATACAGAAATTGTGCTTAACTATGAACTCTTCAGTGTTTTTAATACAGAATATCTTCTTTTAAGTTTTGAAATCTCCATAGCGATTCCTACTGAAACAGATAAGTATAAGGTCTTATATTCTGAAAATATGTTTTTGTGTGTCTTGTAAGTCAGATTGCAAATATTCTTGCAGGAGTTTGGTGAAAGTACATCCCTTAAAGGTATATATTTTGTGAAATAAATGTATTGAGTTACATTTTACATATCATGCAATTTGCCCATTTCAAGGCAGTGAGTGATTTTTAACAGATTTCCCACGTTATGCAGCTGTTACCATGTATCAGTTTTAGAACATTCTCTTCACTCAAATAGCATTTCTTGTACCCTTATTGTTATTCCTAGCTGCCCTTCCTCCCCAGCAGTCACTAATGTACTTTCTGTCTCTATAGATTTTCCCTTTTTTGGACATTTTGTATAAATAGAATTATTCAATATATGGTCTCTTGCATCCAGCTTTTTTCACTTAAACATAATGCTTTTGAACTTCATCCATATTTCAGCAAATATCAGCAGTTTATTGCTTTGCATTCATGAATAGAACTTCAGTTTGTGGAAATAGTACAGCTTGTTTATTCGTTTATCAGTTGGTAGATATTTCAGTTGCTTCTGCTTTTTGGCTGTTAGAAGTAATATTGTGAATATGCATTTTGCGTGGACATGTTTGCATTTCTCTTTGGTGCACACCTACAAGTGAAATTGCTAGGCTTTATCTGTGTTGAACATTTGGGTAATTGCCAAACTGTTTTCCAAAATGGCTGCGACATTTTATATTTCCACTAGCAATGTATGAGTGTTTCATTTTTTTATCCTAGCCATTCTAGTGAATGTGGAATGGTATCTAATTGCTGTTGTAGTTTGCATTTCCTTGATGACACTGATTCTGTGTATCATTTTATATGTGTATGAGCCATTCTTTAAATACATCTTATAAGGCATACAGTTTTTTATTTTTCTGATTATCTTGATAATTTATTATAAGGAAATGGTTGAAAAATTGCTAAAGAAACAAGATTGTATTCTGGGAATTAAGGTAAACATCTGTGAACTATAGAAAGCCTACATATACATAGTCATGATGATCTCACTGTTGATATTCACTTAAAAATCTATATTTGTAAAGCAAAACTCTGCATGTGTAACTAAAACATGAGCTCAAAGAAAGTAGAGAATTTTAAGACTCTTGATCATCTTTTTTCCCCTAACATCTACAACAGTGTCTGACACAATGTAGACATTCAATAAATCTTTGTCCTTCACTATCTCCTGGAGTTTGTTGAAACTCTTGTCCATTGAGTTGATGATGCCATCCAAATATTTCATCCTCTGTCACCCTCTTCTCCTGCCCTAGCCTAGGTACCCAACTAACACAAATACTATATACACTGTAATAAGTTTATAATACTTTTAACACAAATAATACTTTAAAAAACACACACAAAAAAGAAAACATTTTTAATCTTACAGTACAGTACCTTGATGAGTTCAGTAGTACAGTGTAACAGCTGGCCTACAGGGACTGGTGTTGAGCGAACAGGCAAAAAGAGTTACTGACTCGGGGAGGGAGAAAGGGGTGGGAGATGGTAGAGCTGAAGGATGGGCAGCAATACGAAATGGAGGGCAAGCTGTGATTTCTCTCATGCCTGGCATTGGGCTTCCCAGGTGGCTCAGTGGTAAAGAATCTGCCTGCCAATGCAAGAGATGTGTGTTTGATCCCTGGGTTGGGAAGATCCCTGGAGGAGGAAATGGCAACCCTCTCCAATATTTTTGCCTGGAGAATGCTTGGACAGCAGACCCTGGCAGGTTACAGTCCATGAGGTCACAAAGAGTTGAACACAACTTATCAGGCACACACTGACATGGATGGAATACGTGTTTGCATCTTTGAAAGTTCACAACTCAAAGAGCTGTAATATAGGGGATTTATTGTATATGTGGTAGTAAAGTATCCTTTCCAACAAAGAGCTGAACAACATTTTAGTGTGAGATCCACAATAAGTATATAATTGGATTCTTTTAAAACTTTCTTTTTTCCCTCAATATATATGTGTGTGATCAGACACTCAGTCATATCTGACTCTTTGCAACCCCATGGACTGTGATGTTGGCTTCTGCTGTCCATGGAATTTTCCAGGCAAAAGTGCTGGTGTGGGTTGCCATTTCCTCCTCCAAGGGATCTTCCTGATCCAGGGATTGAACCCATGTCTCCTGCATCTCCTGCATTGGCAGGTAAATTCTTTACCACTGAGCCACCTGGGAAGCCCCAACTGGGATGGTATCATTTAGCTCACATTTGGAGAATGCTTTTGTGTTGTAATAAAAGACCACTGAAGTGTCCAAAGGAGGGACAAGTTTTGAGTGGATTTGAACACTTTTGGTGTTGATTTTGTAGATTCACATGGATATACCAGAAAATCCATTTAAGTTCCTTTTAAGACTATGAATTATAGATTCAGCAATGTAAAACTAAACCTTTATTCATCTCCTTTATAATGCACAAAGATTTTTTTCCCCTACATTATTGACTTTATTAGAAGAAAATAAGAATTCTGGAAAAGAATGTTTGCCTCCTTTATTGTTTATCCTAGAGTCAGATCATCAAAATCTTCCAAAATTTTGGTTTCCCTGGTGGTTCGGGGGTTAACTAACATTCTGGGCCTCCAGTGCACGTGCTGCGTCCCTGGTTGGAAAACTGAGATCCCACAGGCCTTGCCACTCAGCCCCCCTCCTCCAAAAATTCCCAAAATTATGATGGTTACAAAAATACATGAGCAACATGCAAAAGAGTCAGTGTTGAAGACACATTAATAAGAAAAAAAAAGTTATATTAAGGAAACTTTGGTTGCTATTTAGTTTTCAATAACTAGAAAAATTATGTGTGATACTTAGTTCTGGTTTTTTTATTTAAAAATGAAAATATTGAATTATGTACATGAATTTTAAATGCTGTTGGGGGAATTTTAAAAGATATTTTTAGCATATGCCCATCAGCATCAGAACATCAATAATCCTTCTCTGGAACATTCTTGGTTGCATAATCTGAAATCTCTCAGAAAAAAAAAAAAAAGATTATTTGTTGAATGTATTATGATGATGACATTTCCTTTGTTTCTCCTGAAATTCCATCTGTGGAGTTTAGTAAAGGGAAAAATATGTAGGCAGACAACATAAAATTGTAAAGTAACTAAATACAGCTGTAACTTCTCTATCTTAGCTAAGGCAAGTTCATTAACTGTTTGCCAGGATTTTGAAGACCACATGAAACTGAAATTACAGCTCATAATGCTTCAAGTACTGAGTACAGTTGAAGCCAGCCAGAGCTATGTGACAGTCTCAGGTACATACAGGTACTAATGTCAAGATATGGACGCTGGTAGCGTTGTATAAACCCTCTATGAAAGAATACTTCATGTCTGTACATGGGAGTCAAATGTTAGGAAAGATGGCATACCCCATTTTAAACAAGAAATGTGAGATCATCATTCATATCTCACTGCTGCTAAGTCACTTCAGTCGTGTCCGACTCTGTGCGACTCCATAGACGGCAGCCCACCAGGTTTCCCGTCCCTGGGATTCTCCAGGCAAGAACACTGGAGTGGGTTGCCATTTCCTTCTCCAATGTATGAAAGTGAAAAGTGAAAGTGAAGTCGCTGGGTTGTGACTCGTAGCGACCCCATGGACTGCAGCATACCAGGCTCCTCCATCCATGGGATTTTCTAGGCAAGAGTATTGGAGTGGCTTGCCATTGCCTTCTCCATCACATCTCACTAGATAATTACATAATCATAGTATACTTTAGTTCAGTTCACTTCAATCACTCAGTCAGTCATGTCCGACTCTTTGTCACCCTATGGACTGCAGCACGCCAGGCCTCCCTGTCCATCACCAACTCCCAGAATTTACTCAAACTCATGTCCATTGAGTCAGTGATGTTGTCCAACCATCTCATCCTCTGTCATCCCATTCTCCTCGCGCCTTCAATCTTTCTGAGCATCACGGTCTTTTCAAATGAGTCAACTCGTCACATCAGGTGGCCAAAGTATTGGAGTTGCAGCTTCAACATCAGTCCTTCCAATGAACACCCAGGACTGATCTCTTTTAGGATGGACTGGTTGGATCTCCTTGCAGTTCAAGGGACTCTCAAGAGTCTTCTCCAACACAACAGTTCAAAAGCATCAATTCTTCGGCACTCAGCTTTCTTTATAGTCCGACTCTCACAGTCATACATGACCACTGGAAAAACTATAGCCTTAAGTAGACAATCTTTGTTGGCAAAGTAATGTCTCTGCTTTTTAATATGCTGTCTAGGTTGGTCTTAACTTTCCTTCCAAGGAGTAAGCATCTTTTAATTTCATGGCTGCAGTCACCATCTGAAGTGATTGTGGAGCCCCAAAAAATAAAGTCTGACAATGTTACCACTGTTTATCCATCTATTTGCCATGAAGTGATGGGACCAGATGCCATGATCTTAGTTTTCTGAATATTGAACTTTAAGCCAACTTTTCTCTCTCCTCTTTCAGTTTCATCAAGAGGCTCTTTAGTTCTTCTTCACTTTCTGCCATAAGGTTGGTGTCATCTGCATATCTGAGGTTATTGATATTTCTCCCAGCAGTCTTGGTTCCAGCTTGTGCTTCTTCCAGTCCAGCGTTTCTCATGATGTACTCTGCATATAAGTTAAATAAACAAGGTGACAATATACAGCCTTGATGTACTCCTTTTCCTATTTGGAACCAGTCTGTTGTTCCATGTCCAGTTCTAACTGTTGCTTCCTGACCTGTATACAGATTTCTCAAGAGGAAGGTCAGGTGATCAGGTATTCCCATCTCTCTCAGAATTTTCCACAGTTTATTGGGATCCACACAGTCAAAGACTTTGGTATAGTCAATAAAGCAGAAATTGATGTTTTTCTGGAACTCTCTTGCTTTTTCTATGATCCAGCAAATGTTGGCAATTTGATCTCTGGTTCATCTGCCTTTCCTAAAACCAGTTTGAACATCTGGAAGTTCACAGTTTATGTATTGCTGAAGCCTGGCTTGGAAAGTTTTAAGCATTACTTTACTAGTGTGTGAGATGAGTGCAGTTGTGCAGTAGTTTGAGCGTTCTTTGCCTTTGTCAAGCATTGGAATGAAAACTGATCTTTTCCAGTCCTGTGGCCACTTCTCTGAGTTTTCCAGATTTGCTGGCATATTGAGTGCAGCACTTTCACAGCATCATCTTTTAGGATTTGAAATAGCTCAACTGGAATTCCATCACCTGCACTAGCTTTGTTCATAGTGATGCTTCCTAAGGCCCACTTGACTTCACATTCCAGGATGTCTGGCTCTAGGTGATTCGGCCGTTAAGATCTCTTTTGTACAGTTCTACTGTGTATTCTTCCCACCTCTTCTTAATATCTTCTGCTTCTGTTAGGTCCTTACCATTTCTGTCCTTTATTGAGCCCATTTTTGCATGAAATGTTCCCTTGGTATCTCTAATTTTCTTGAAGAGATCTCTAGTCTTTCCCATTCTATTGTTTTCCTCTATTCTTTGCACTGATCACTGAGGAAGGCTTTCTTTTTTATTATTTTATTTTATTTTAAAACTTTACAATATTGTATTGGTTTTGCCAAATATCGAAATGAATCTGCCACAGGTATACATGTGTTCCCCATCCTGAACCCTCCTCCCTCCTCCCTCCCCGTACCATCCCTCTGGGTCATCCCATTGCACCAGCCCCAAGCATCCAGTATCATGCATCGAACCTGGACCTGCGACTCGTTTCATACATGATAGTATACACGTTTCAATGCCATTCTCCCAAATCATCCCACCCTCTCCCTCTCCCACAGAGTCCATAAGACTGTTCCATACATCAGTGTCTCTTTTGCTGTCTCGTATACAGGGTTATTGTTACCATCTTTCTAAATTCCATATATATGTGTTAGTATACTGTATTGGTGTTTTTCTTTCTGGCTTACTTCACTCTGTATAATAGGCTCCAGTTTCATCCACCTCATTAGAACTGATTCAAATGTATTCTTTTTAATGGCTGAGTAATACTCCATTGTGTATATGTACCACTGCTTTCTTATCCATTCATCTGCTGATGGACATCTAGGTTGCTTCCATGTTCTGGCTATTATAAACAATGCTGCGATGAACATTGGGGTACACATGTCTCTTTCCCTTCTGGTTTCCTCAGTGTGTATGCCCAGCAGTGGGATTGCTGGATCATAAGGCAGTTGTATTTCCAGTTTTTTAAGGAATCTCCACACTGTTCTCCATAGTGGCTGTACTAGTTTGCATTCCCACCAACAGTGTAAGAGGGTTCCCTTTTCTTACATCTCCTTGCTATTCTTTGGAACTCTGCATTCAAATGGGTATATCTTTCCTTTTCTCCCCTGCTTTTCATTTCTTTTCACAGCTATTTGTAAGGCCTCCTCAGTCAGCTATTTTGCTTTTTTGCATTTCTTTTTCTTGGGGATAATCTTGCTTAGCAAATATATGTTATTCCTTCCAGTTTTTTTTTTTTTTTCCTGAGCCATTCCTGAGGGATATGTGAAGTGAACAAGAAGTATCTTAGTCCACTTCTTTCAAGCTGTAGTCACATAATCCAATGAATAATAAGTGCAGTTTGTTAAGTATAATTTTAAAATATCTGTCGATGAGTTTTCTTGTGTCACTTACTATGAGTGCTTTCTTTATATCCACCTGAAAATAGGTCATCTGAATTGACAATAATTTTCCAATTTTTTAAATCATTCGTGCATTTCCTGGCATATATTTCACACTTCATGAATTTAGGAAATCATATTTCACAGAACAGCCAGAGAAAGTATTAACGTGTGGATATTACTCCATCGTGACTCCCACCTAAATTAGAAATGCCTATGTTTATTAAAAATCGTAGCAAACTAACTACTTCTTCCATTGGCAACAATAGATGCTTTGTGCAATGTCAAAGGCTAGAGCTTTCTCCTGAGACAATTCTGAATAAATATAATAAAGTTCTGGCACTGAGAGAAAACAAAATCCAACACGCATAGTCAATCAGGGAGAGTCTTGATTCATTTTCGTCATACCATAAAACCAATTGGATATTTCGTCAAAAACTCTATGAATAACACCTTAGACTAACACAATGTTACATGTCAAGTATATCTCCATAAAAATAAACTAAACAAATATGTTTTCAGTTACAAAATTAATCAACATGGATATTAAAATGAATGAATATGGCCCTGGTGACGTGGGATTCAAGGTTCAATGTTATATCCAAATTTAACTTAGAAGTAACATTCCAACACAAATGGTGCACCCTTGTACTATAAATAATGTTGTGTGTGTGTGTGCTCAGTCGTGCCTAACTCCTTGCAACTCAGAGTTAAGTATAACAAATAATTTTTCTAGTTATTGAAAACTAACCACCAAAGTTTCCTTACTATAACTTTGTTTTCTTATTAATGTCTTCAACACCGACTGGTTTTACATGTTGCTTATTTGCATATGTAGTACCTTAATGTGTATGTAGTATGTATATATATGTATATATAGTACGTAAATACACATGCAGAATCTCTGTGGTTTGCAAACAGACTATCTCTAATCATATCATTGGTGACCTTCAAATAATTCTTTAGGTTAATACTTATTCTAAGGAATTGTATACATTATAAATATGAATAGAGTCTTAGTTTAATAAAATCTTTGTGACTCTTTGACCTCAGATTTATTTTCTATGGGAAAAATGTATGGGAAAATTTTTTTCATAGCATATGACAAGAGTTTGTATGGTATTAATGTCATTTATGGGGCTTCCCAGGTGGCGCAGTGGTAAAGAATCCACCTGCCAGTGCATGAGATGCAACAGACGTGGGTTTGATCCCTGGTTCAGGAAGATCCTCTGGAGAAGGAAATGGCAACCCCCTCCAGTATTCTTGCCTGGAAAATTCCATGGACAGAGGAGTCTGGTGACCTACAGTCCATGGGATCACAAAGAGTTGGACATGATTGAGCACGAGCGCATGCACACACGCGTGCACACACACACACACACACACACACAAAATGTCATTTATAGTAAAAGGATGCACCATGAGTGTTTGAATGTTACTTCCAAGTTAACTTTGGACATAACATTGGACCTTGGATCCCAAGTCATAAGAGCCATATTAACTCATTTTACTATATATGTTAATTAATTTTGTAACTGAAAACACCTTTTTAAATTTATTTTTATTGAGATGTAATTGACATAAAACATGTTGTAAGTTTAAGGCATGCAGTGTTTGTTAAATATAACATAGATGTGTGTGTGTGTGCGTGCCCGTGCGCACGCTAAGTCGCTTCAATCGTGTCCAATTCTTTGCAACCCCATAGACTGTAGCCCGCCAGGTCCCTCTGTCCATGGGATTCTTCAGGCAAGAATACTGGAGTGGGTTGCCGTGTCCTCCTCCAGGGGATCTTCCTGATTAGGGGACTGAAACCCTGACTCATGGGTCTCCGGTATTGGCAGGGGGGTCCTTTACCACTAGCGCCACCTGGGGAGCCCATAACATATATATCACAGCATGATTGCTGTTGTGGTGTTCACTAGCACCTCACCAGGTCAATTCAGTTCAGTCGCTCAGTCCAGCCCGACTCTGCGACCCCACGAACTGCAGCACGTCAGGCCTCCCTGTCCATCACCAATTCCTGGAGTTTACCCAGACTCATGTCCATTAAGTCGGTGATGACATCCAACCATCTCATCCTCTGTCATTCCCTTCTCCTCCTGCCCTCAATCTTTTCCAGCATCAGGGTCTTTTCCAATGAGTCAATTCTTTGCATCAGGTGGCCAAAGTATTGGAGTTTCAGCTTCAACATCAGTCCTTCTAATGAACACCCAGGACTAATCTCCTTTAGGATGGACTGGTTGGATCTCCTTGCAGTCCAAGGGACTCTTGAGTCTTCTCTAACACCACAGTTTAAAAGCATCAATTCTTTGGCACTCAGCTCACTTCATAGACCAACTCTCACATCCATGCATGACCACTGGAAAAACCATAGCCTTGACTAGACGGACCTTTGTTGGCAAAGTAATGTCTCTGCTTTTGAATATGCTGTCTAGGTTGGTCATAGCTTTCCCTCCAAGGAGTAAGCACCTTTTAATTTCATGGCTGCAATCACCATCTGCAGTGATTGTGGAGCCCAAAAAAATAAAGTCTGCCACTGCTTCCACTGTTTCTCCATCTATTTGCCATGAACTGATGGGACCAGATACCATGATCTTAGTTTTCTGAATATTAGGCTTTAAACCAACTTTTTCTGTCTCCTCTTTCACTTTCATGAAGAGGCACTTTAGTTCTTTGCTTTCTGCTGTAAGGGTGGTGTCATCTGCATATCTGAGGTTATTGATATTTCTCCCAGCAATCTTGATTCCAGCTTGTGCTTCCTCCAGCCCAGTGTTTCTCATGATGTACTCTACATATAAGTTAAATAAGCAGGGTGACAATATACAGCCTTGATGTACTCCTTGTCCTATTTGGAACCAATGTGTTGTTCTATGTCCAGTTCTAACTGTTGCTTCCTCACCTGCATACAGATTTCTCAAGAGGCAGTTCAGGTGATCTGGCATTCCCATCTCTTTCAGAATTTTCTACAGTTTATTGTGATCCACACAGTCAGAGGCTTTGGCATAGTCAATAAAGCAGAAATTGATGTTTTTCTGAAACTCTCTTGCTTTTTCAGTGATCCAGCGAATGTTGGCAATTTGATCTCTGGTTCCTCTGCCTTTTCTAAAACCAGCTTGAACATCTGGAAGTTCATGGTTCACGCATTGCCGAAACCTGGCTTGGAGAATTTTGAGCATTACTTTACTAGCGTGTGAGATGAGTGCAATTGTGCGGTAGTTTGAGCATTCTTTGGCATTACCTTTCTTTGGGATTGGAATGAAAACTGACCTTTTCTAGTCCTGTGGCCACTGCTGAGTTTTCCAAATTTGCTGATCTACCAGGTCACATGATTATAATTTTTTTTTAGTGAGAACAATTAAGGTGTAGTCTCTTGGCAAACTTGGCATTAATAATACAATATTGTTGACTGAATTCACTATGCTGTGTGTTAGATGTCCAGAACTTCTCTACTATTAGCAATTTAAGGTTTATTTAGGTTTTTTGTTTTTATTATTGTTGGAATTGAAAGCCTATTTATGAATATGGTAGCCTTTTTAAAATAGAGTTATACTGTTGTAATATTGCTGTGGGGAAATGTCTCTGAATATTCTACACAAAGCCTTTTGAATGTCTAATTTGCATTAGCCTTTCCACTCCAGTGAAATGACCTTGGTGCTATAATGGAAAACGTTGGATTTTTTTAGTCTAAATTTTTAACTTACTTAGAGAAATAAGAGTGTGGCTATTTATAAAGTGAAGCAATGTTCTCAAACACTAATGCAAACTGACTAAATGATGCCACCTCTAATGACTTGCCTATAAAATATGTATGTATGTTTCTCTGTGATATGTATTTATCTTATATTCTTAAACATCCTTCCTTTGTATTCAAATGTAGTATTCAAAAGCTACGCATGAGTGCATTCTAAGTCACTTCAGTCCTGTCCAAACCTTTGTGACCCTATGGACCTTCCAGGCTCCTCTGTCCATGCGATTCTCCAGGCAAGAATACTGAAGTGGGTTGCCGTTTCCTCCTCAAGGGGATCTTCCTGACCCAGGGATCGAACCTGTATCTCTTATGTCTTCTGCATTGGCAGGCAGGTTCCTTACCACTAGCACCACCTGGGAAGGCCTCAAAAGCTATATGACAAGGCATTTTACTTGTCACTTATTATGTATTTGGCAAAATGATTATTACCTATATATGTGTGTTTGGGGTCTAGGGTGGGAAGACAGGCTTATAGCAAAAAAGACCAGTGCTGTTATATTAATGGAAGTGAGTGATATGATCTTGAACTTGAGTAGTGTCAATAAAGAGGGAATGGATTCATAAGGTACGACATCAGAATATATAGGATCCAGTTATTAGCATTTTTCAAACTTTCCAGATGGTTCCAAACTGCAGCTCAGTCTGAGAATCACTAGTCAGTCACTCTTAGATATAGAGTCTCAGGAAAAGCAAAATTTAGGTTGACTTCCAGGTTTCTTGCTTGTTTGTATGCATGATGATGCCATTCATCATTGAGAAAATGGTAAAGAAAGAATTTTATTGCAAGATTTTTGCTGTTATCCAGCTTTGTTTATACAGAGTTCAGAGACGGTATGGGATGTCTAAGAATTCAGTGGAAAAGTCTGGTATGGAGATGTATACTCATAATCATTGTGGAGAAGTGATGATTGGCCTGGATTTAGCCAGGGTGTGTACATAGAAAATAACACTTAGAGGCCAGCAGAGGGAAAAAGGCTTGGGGGCTGATTAGTAAGCAATGATGGCCAGAGAAGGAGAAGGCGAGTGAGGTGGCAAAAAATGAATGAAATTAGAGACTTACCCATGGGAAATATTGCCAGAAATAGCAATCAAGGAATATCCATGAATTTTTTTCTCATGTAGAGATATAGCTATTTTCATTTGAGTGGTCTATTATGTGGAATCATCAAGCTCAGATTTCTCAAAGGAATATCTTCCTACACCTACACTCAGAGTATTGCACATGTGTGTGCATACATGTGTATGGTATGTTGGGTTGTATATCATGCTATCAAATATTCTTGTTATCTGATTTGTTGTTGTTTAGTTGCAGTCATGTCTGACTCTTAGTGACCGCATGGACTGCAGCACACCAGGCTCCCCTGTCCTTCACCATCTCCCAGAGCCTGCTCAAACTCATGTCCATTGAGTGATGCTATCCAACTATCTCGTCCATTGTAGTCCCTTTCTCCTCCTGCCTTCAATCTTTCCCAGCATCTGGGTCTTTTCTAATGAGTCAGCCCTTTGCATCAGGTGGCCAAAGTATTGGGGCTTCAGCTTCAGCATTAGTCCTTCTAATGAATATTCAGGATTAATTTCCAGACTAGCTAACATTTTAAGGGAGGAGTCTATACACACATAAGTAATCACATATGTGTAAGTAATTTAGAAGTAGGAAAAAAATGTCAACATGACAGTTTGGTTTGAGCATGAACAACATCTCCCATCACCATCCCTCCTACCTTTGTCATCAGGAACACTGGGGAGATGAGTATGTAATTAGTCAGCTCTAATGGATGGTAGAGTAGCCAGATTTTAACATATGACATTACACATTAGAATTGCCTCCTTATTTGGAAGTTTTCCACCTCAAGTACATATTCTTTATTAAGAATCAACCTTGAGAATAGAGGAGCTCTTTAAAAAATTTCAATGCCCAAGCTTCACTTAGTCTAATTTAATCAGAATATATAAAAACCAATCATCAGTGTTTTTAAAAAGCTTTCCGGGGACTCCAGTGAACAACCAAGGCTGAGAATCATTTTCTTCTGTGTCACATTGGTTAATCTGGCAACATTTCCATAAACCCACATTATCTAAAAGCATGTTTCTGTCTTTCTGATGACATTTTATTACCTAGGACTCTGTCAATACCTTCATGGTTTTATAAGTAAGCTCCCCAGATGCAGATTTGGGAGTTACATTACAGCTTCCCAAGTGGCTCAGTGATAAAGGATCCACCTGCCAATACAGGAGATGCTAGAGATACAGGATCAACCCCTGGGGTGGAAGATCCCCTGGAGGAGGAAATGGCAACCCACTTCAGTGTTCTTGCCTGGGAAATCCCATGGACAGAGAAGTCTGTCGGCTATGGTCCACGGGGTTGCAAAGAGTCGGACACAGCTGAGACACTGAGCAGGCTCGCATGCACGCAGGCTGCCTTAATAGAACACCACACACGGGGTGGTTTAAGCAACAAACATTTATTTTCTCACAGTTCTGGAGGCTGACAGTCGAAGACCAGGATACCAGCATGAGTGGGCTCTGGTGAAGACTCTCTTTTTGGCTTTTAGATGGCCACATTCTCACCCTGTACTCACCTGGCCTTTCCTCTTGCATGTGCACAAGAGCAAGTGGAGTTGGAAGCAAGCTTACCTGTGTCTTTTATTATAAAGACCCTAATCCCATCAAACCAGAGTCCCACCCTCATGACCTCATCTAACCCTAATTACCTCCCAAAGGTCCCATCTCGAAACGTCATCACATCGGAGGTTGAGATTTCAACATATGAATTTGGGGGAAACGTGTTCAGTCCATACAAGGGTCATCATGCAGTTCTCTGCTATCGTCGCTTTTAAGCCTGGAGGCTTCTTGGAGACAAGCACTAATTCAGTGTGGTCCAGACGGATAAAACTGTCCTTTGGTGTTGTATGTAATTCAGCAGTGACTCTTACATAACTACAGTGAGGCGAGACAGTTTAACCAGATTCAGATTTCACTGCCAAAAAGCGTACTGGTATCTGGTTATGACAGATACATTTAAAAAAAAGAAAAGCTAGAACAGAACCAGACTTTTCTTGTAAATGTTTAGTTTGGAACTGCCTGCTGCCTTTGGACTCACTTTTCCATGTCTTGGTGAATTTGGCGCACAGAACAGCGTGTAGTTTTAGACAGTTTGTTGGCAGGCTTCATCTTGGTAATGCTCCTGAATGTTTCAGTCTCATATACGTTCTCCCTGTGACTTGATGGGCATTACATTATTTTTTCTTAATTCCAAGCAGATCTTAGGTCATCTCACTATATGTGTTGCAAAGAACTTTGCAATAAGTGTAATAAATTTCCTGTGTGGGTACACTGGAAATTCATTTTAGTCACTTAAATTATGATGTGTTCTGTATCCACAGTGAAAAATTCCCACTTCTAATTTTGAGGCTTAAAAGTTTTAAGGTTTTGATCTGTGTGGTATTATACTTGTAATCACTGTGGCATTCTCCTTATCTGTGTGCATGAGTCTGTTTATTAGGGAAGGTGGAAGTGGGGTTAGAGGATGAGCAAGAGGGATTGTTGTCAGATTCCTTTATCCCAGATTAGTCAGAGGCCTATATTGTACATAGATTATAAATAAACAAGCAAATTCTGGGAAGTATAAAAAGCTTCTTACAACCACACACCTGGCAGGGACTTTCCACCTGGAATACACAGAAAAAGTTTAAGTCAAACAAATGAAGCGTGGTATGGAAACATGTTGATGGTGATGAAAGTGAAAAGTGAAATTCGCTCAGTCGTGTCCGATTCTTTGCGACCCCGTGGATTATACAGTCCATGGAATTCTCTAGGCTAGAATACTGGAGTGGGTGGCCTTTCCCTTCTCCAGGGGATCTTCCTAACGCAGAGACTGAATCCAGGTCTCCCTCATTGCGGGCAGATTCTTTACCAGCTGAGCCAGAAGGGAAGCCCAAGAATAATAGAGTGGGTAGCCTATCCCTTCTCCAGCAGATCTTCCTAACCCAGGAATCGAACCAGGATCTCCTGCATTGCAGGTGGATTCTTTACCAACTGAGCTATCAGGGAAGTTGATGGTGATGGGTTAGCAATATAAGCCCAAGGGGGACAAAAAAGATCTATGTTGTTCATGTCTGTTATACGTAGGATGGGGTGAAAGGCAGTAGACACTGTAGGTGTTCAAGAACTATTTGGTGAGTGAATGATAGAGCAATCTCAAAATGACCAAAGCAAGGATGTAAAATTGGGTCCTTTATAGAAAGTCACATGGAAATCAGGCTCGATTTTAAAAAACACCACAGAATCCAGAATTAAAGTCCAAGTCCAATCTAAGGTGAAACAAACTCCATCTGTTGAGCAATTAAGGGACATATGCTACAGAGCATCTTCTGGCCTG
This sequence comes from Bos grunniens, assembly GCF_055505025.1. Classification (NCBI taxonomy): domain Eukaryota; kingdom Metazoa; phylum Chordata; class Mammalia; order Artiodactyla; family Bovidae; genus Bos; species Bos grunniens. The sequence continues at coordinate 16,850,267 of NC_141170.1, read as the reverse complement.
ATAGCTCTTTCACTCGGGATCCCTGGGCCTGCCATGGTCTTTTTGCTTTCACTGGATATGACGTGCGCAATTTTTAACTTAATTTCTGAAAACAGATTTTACCACCAGGTGAGTGAAAAAGACCTGAGGTCTGGGTAATGAATTTACATTAGCACATAGTTTTGAATTTCTCCCGAGTGTGTGATTTTTAAACCACCCAAACCCCCACCTTGGGACTGCCTTAGTGGTCCAGTAAAAAAATGAACCTGCCAATGTGGAAGACGTGGGTTCGATCCCTGGTGGGAGAAGATCCCACATGCCGCAGGGTAACTAAGCCCATGTGCCACGGTTACTGAAGCCCAAAGTCCAAAGCCCGAACTCGAAAGCAACAAGAGAAGTCTCCGCAGTGAGAAGCCTGAGCGCTGCAACTGGAGAGTAGCCCCTGCTCGCCACAACTAGAGAAAGCTCGTGTGCAGCAGCGAGACCCAGGGCAGCCAAAAATAAATAAATAAAATATTTTTCAAAAGAGCTTCTTTAAAAAAAACCAAAAACCCTCATATCTCAGTGATTAGCCCCAATTTGCTTTCTGTGCAGTTTCCTGTTTGTTTACCCAAGTGGAGTTTAAAAGGACCCACTCACTGGGCTACTCTGAGGACCTGAGACAGGGACAGATGTGTATAAGTGTGTGCTGCTGCTATTGTTACTATTATTATTACTACTACTATTATTAACCAGCTTAGGGATTTTAACTCCCTATTGTATATCGACTCTTGTTCTAATACAGTCAATTCACTTTGTTGTAAGACATGATATATTTCTCTGAGGCAAAGAGTGTATCACATGAGATACTTTGAGCAATTAACGCATACCATGGATATGTACTTAATTGACTGTACATATTAAAGCAAATATTAATTAGGCAAAATAGGGGGTTTTCAGTAAGAGTTACAAGGCTGCAGAGTTAGATGCAGGAGGTAGCTACTTGTAGAATGGATATACAAAGAGATTTTTCAGAGAAACATCAGATTTCCCCTTGCAGTGAGTATCCTACTGGCAGTTAAGGAGGATGGACTGGGATCCTCTTGAGGTGAACTGGAACTGACAAACATGTTCCAGTCTTCCTGAAACAATTGTTTTCTTCCATTCACTGGGAAAGTGAAAGTCACTCAGTCGTGTTCAACTCTTGGTGACCCCAAGGACTATACAGTCCATGGAATTGTCCAGGCCAGAATACTGGAGTGGGTAGCCTTTCCCTTCTCCAGGGGATCATCCCAACCCAGGGATCGAACCCAGGTCTCCTGCATTGCAGGCAGATTCCTTACCAGCTGAGCCACAAGGGAAGTTCAGTGGGAAAAGAACAAAGCTAAAAATGAGAGCACAATGCAAAGGGAGAAGTCTCTATTTCTACAAAATAACCTAAATTTAGCAAAGCATCTCAAAAAGTCATAAATTTTTAAGTTGTTGCCTTTAAGCAAAAAAAAAAATGTAATAGCCTTTACTAACTGAAATAAAAAATAACATATTTGTCATTTTTTTCTTACCATTTTTATATAACTAGCAGAGTATAGGTATATACTTATAATGCTGGAAACTAAATAACGTATCACTTTAGGGAAGAAATAAAATAGTTATCCCGGTTCACATCTCTTATCTTGATTCATAGCTCAGATATTTCTATTCCTGGAGCATTACTGCAGCTTTGGTGCTAAGAAAATTGCTGGTGGGTGAAGAATGATTCTGCGCTCTTTCATCCTTCACAGTTTTCACACCATTGCCATTAGTCTGACTTTGCTTTTGCGCCACCTACTGTTCAAAGGTCCTCACTGCTACAGCTCAACTTTCTCGTGGAAACACAAACAGATTTCTTCAAAATGTATTTCTTGTTTATCATTATTGTCTCATGTATTTATTGCATTTAATTCACATTTTTATATATTCTATTTATATGAGCCTATAAATTATACTTGATATACTCCACATATTGAAATTACGCACATGGACTCAGTGGCCCTGGTGTGTGCACCTCTTTCTGACCTCATAGACTGTACCCACCAGGCTCCTCTGTTCATGGAATTACCCAGGCAAGTATGTTGGAGTGGATTGCCATTTGCTTCTCTAGGGGATATTCTGTACACAGGGATCAAATCCAAGTCTCTTATGTCTCCCTCACTGGCAGATGGATTCTTTACCATTGAGCTACCTGGGAAGCCCCATTGAACTTATACTCATTTTATATTATTTTGGTATTCTTTGCTGTGCTTTTTCTCTAATGCTACTAGAAGGAGCATTAACTTTGAAGGCAACACAACCCAACAACCCAGTCACGGACTGGATTGGATTAGAGTGGACTAGATATGAATAGAATCATAAAATGGAAATCCTTAATTGCAATAATAGATGTCACTGCATATCCTGCCCCAGGTTGTGGTTCTGTTAATGCTCGTGACTGAGCTTTCAAGTGTCTGGTGCTTTACTGCATATCTAGAGGCTGGAAGAAACACAAGCTGGAATCAAGATTGCCGGGAGAAATATCAATAACCTCAGATATGAAGATGACACCACCCTTATGGCAGAAAGTGAAGAGGAACTAAAAAGCCTCTTGATGAAAGTGAAAGTGGAGAGTGAAAAAGTTGGCTTAAAGCTCAACATTCAGAAAATGAAGATCATGGCATCTGGTCCCATCACTTCATGGGAAATAGATGGGGAAACAGTGGAAACAGTGTCAGACTTTATTTTTTTGGGCTCCAAAATCACTACAGATAGTGACTGCCGCCATGAAATTAAAAGACACTTACTCCTTGGAAGAAAAGTTATGACCAACCTAGATAGCATATTGAAAAGCAGAGACATTACTTTGCCAACCAAGGTCCATCTAGTCAAGGCTATGATTTTTCCAGTGGTCATGTATGGATGTGAGAGTTGGACTGTGAAGAAAGCTGAGCGCCGAAGAATTGATGCTTTTGAACTGTGGTGTTTGAGAAGACTCTTGAGAGTCCCTTGGACTGCAAGGAGATCCAACTGGTCCATTCTAAAGGAGATCAGCCCTGGGATTTCTTTGGAAGGAATGATGTGCTAAAGCTGAAACTCCAGTACTTTGGCCACCTCATGCGAAGAGTTGACTCATTGGAAAAGACTCTGATGCTGAGAGGGATTGGGGGCAGGAGGAGAAGGGGACGACAGAGGATGAGATGGCTGGATGGCATCACCGACTCGATGGACGTGAGTCTGAGTGAACTCTGGGAGTTGGTGATGGACAGGGAGGCCTGGCATGCTGCGATTCATAGGGTCGCAGAGAGTCGGACATGACTGAGTGACTGAACTGAACTGAGAGAAACACAGAGGGGCTTTGGCCTGTATGAAAGAGTAATTTACCAGAAAAGAAAAAAAAAAAAACCACTAGTGTCTTTTATTTTGCTTTACCATTAAGACTATTTTATGTATATCTTTTCAAAAAATATTTTGGAAAGTATTTTTAGGAATAAGTGAACTTGAACACAGTTTTCAAGATGTCCCAGAAACATGATTTTTATTTTCTTTACTAGCCTTTAAGATGGTTTCTACATTGTCTATTAGAAACTTAATAGAAAAAAAAATCATTTCTGTAATTATGAAAAGAATAAAATTGGTTAAAGACATGTCCTATGAGAACACCCCCATCATTTTAGCATCTGTAAAATGGTTGACAGTATATCCTACTTGCCCCAACTGGCTCTGATGTTAAAATGGAAAACCTCAGCCCTTGCCCTGTCTAATTCTGAGGTAGGTGAAGTCCCGTGATCTTTGAAGATGCTCCCTTCTGCTCGGACTTCATCCTCTGACCTCTGTTCTCCCTTAGCTTATTGTCAGTTTCCCACTTTGGGCTCTGTTTACCTGCCTTGCTTTAATCAGAATGGCTTCTTTTATTCTTCATTCTCAGTTCATTCTTACACTCTCTCACATCTTAGCCTCAACATCACTTCCTCAGAGAAGCCCTTCAATTCCTGAATTAGTCTTTTTTTGCTATTAGATGGCACCCAATACTTTTCCTTATTATCATTCACACACTTTGCAGTTAGATACTTGTGTTATTGACTTTATTTTTCTGGGCTCCAAAATCACTGCAGATGGTGATTGCAGCCATGAAATTAAGATGCTTACTCCTTGGAAGGAAAGTTATGACCAACCTAGACAGCATATTAAAAAGCAGAGACATCACTTTGTCAACAAAGGTCTGTCTAGTTGAGGCTGTGGTTTTTCCAGTGGTCATGTATGGATGTGAGAGTTGGACTATAAAGAGAGCTGAGTGCCAAAGAATTGATGCTTTTGAACTGTGGTGTTAGAGAAGACTCAAGAGTCCCTTGGACTGCAAGGAGATCCAACCAGTCCATCCTAAAGGAAATCAGTCCCGGGTGTTCAGTGGAAGGACTGATGTTGAAGCTGGAACTCCAATACTTTGGCCACCTGATGCGAAGAGCTGACTCATTTGAAAAGACCCTGATGTTGGGAAAGATTGAGGGCAGGAGGAGAAGGGAATGACAGAGGATGAGATGGTTGGATGGCATCACAGACTCAATGGACATGGGTTTGGGTAAACTCCGGGAGTTGGTGATGGACAGGGAGGCCTGGTGTGTTGCGGTTCATGGGGTCGCAAAGAGTCGGACACGACTAAGCGACTGAACTGACTGACTGACTTGTGTTATTAGGGCTTTCCAGGTGGCACTAGCAGGAAAGAACCCACCTGCCCATGCAGGAGACATAAGAGACATGGGTTTGATCCCTGGGTAGGGAAGATCCCCTGGAGGAGGGCATGGCAACCCACTCTAGTATTCTTGCCTGGAGAATCCCATGGACAGAGGAGCCTGGCGGGCTACGATCCTTTGGGTTGTGAAGAGTCGGACACAACTTAAGGGACTTAGCGTGCATGCACCTGTGTTACCTACTTTCTGTCTCCTGCTCCCACCAGATTATAAATTATGAGCAGGCTAGAATATTCCTTCGGGTCCTAGCCATTGTGTTTTCTGTAATTTCCATTACAGAATAGATGCGGGGGAAATAGTTGAGGAAATCAAGCTGAGAGTCCAAAATTGAGAACTGAGATGCCCATTGTTTCAGTCCATGTAGAACTGTGACGTCAACTCTGCTTCTATGTCACCCTTGGGGCAAGAGAATAGTCACGGAGGCAGGAAGTCCCAGTGCCTGGATCCCAGCTTCTGAAGGAAGACCTTTCAGCGACTCATCACTTCCCGAAGCAGAGTCACGGAGTGCAGTGTTTGTTCCCACAGCTTACAGAATCCCTGATCTTGCTCGCCACCGCTCTTCCCACTTCCTGGGAATCAATTGACCTTTCCCCCTCCCCCTGACCACCACCTCTCCTTCCCATGCTCCTTTTCCCCACCAGCCCCCAAGAAGCAAAGCAAAAGGAAACCAAAAAATCCCCAAAACAAACAACTGCCTCTTCCTATCTCTACTCTCAGCCATCTTCATGGATTAACAGGGATACAGAGAAAAAAATATAAATTAATATTTCAGGAGATTATCCTGTTACTCTGGTATTCAGCAGAAAATAAAAATAAATTTTGCACATTACACAGAGGACACGTTGAATTTTCAGTGCTTATTTTTGTAGCACCTCCCTTTGCTTTCTAAAAGACTCTAAGGATTCGCAGCTATCTTAGATTATTAGACAAGCAATCATGCTGAGAACAACCATCTTTAAAATGAACTTTTTTAAAAAGCTAGAACATGCCATACTAAACTTCATGTGTCTATAACCAATCACCAGTGTCTTCTAGAGAATAAGAAATGAATTTAGGATCCAGAGATAATTAATTTTATATTAATTAATATACACATAGGGCTTTCCCAGTGGCTCAGTGGTAAAGAATCTGCCTGAAATACAGGAGGTGTGGAGACAGAGCTTTGATCTCTGGGTCAGGAAGATCCCCTGGAGTAGGAAATGGCAACCCATGCCAGTATTCTTTCCTGGAAAATTCCATGGACAGAGGAATCTGGTGGGACAGGGATCGCAAAGTGTTGGAGATAACTGATCACACACATATGTAGACTGGGCATTTGGGGTATGCTGCATTATGTTTTATTTAAAATCTGGTACATATATTCTCATTGTTTTATGAAAGTAACATTCTTGCTTAACATCAGATACACACAAAATATGAGTGTTTACACTTTTGAATATTTTCAAACCACACTGAGGATTCCAAGTCCCTCTAGGTCCTTCTCTTCCCCACCTGTAGTAGCATCTAATAGGCATTACCTAAGTATGTGCCTCTTGAAAGCTGGATTGACTAATTTAATTGCCAACAGAATACAGAAGTCTGACTCTTAGATGTATATTTGATGAAAAATTAATCAAATAGTATAAACTTCACTCCATAAAAAATCTCCATACTTCTATCCCCACAGCAACACGGATGTGCACACAGTGGCATCACTTCTTAAACTGTATCTCCGAGAACTCCCAGAACCGGTTATTCCTTATGCCAAGTATGAAGACTTCTTGTCCTGTACCAAACTGCTCAGCAAAGAAGAGGAAGCTGTAAGTCAATGCAACTATTTCTTAAAATGCTATTATTTGGGGGGTTTGTCAGTGTTCCTTGTCTTTAACCTGTAAATTTTCCTTTGCCCTGTTTTTGGATTGTTTTCCACTATGCTAAGTATTGACATTACACACAGTTAGATTGTTATACATGTTAGATTTTTACACAGTTAGATTTTTACATTTGGGCTTCCCTAGTGGCTCAGCTGGTAAAGAATCTGCCTGCAATGTGGGAGACCTTGGTTCGATCTCTGGGTTTGGAAGATACCCTGCAGAAGGCAAAGGCTACCCACTCCAGTATTCTGGCCTGGACAATTCCATGGACTGTATAGTCCATAGGGTCGCAAAGAGTTGGACGCAACTGAGTAACCTTCCCTTTCACTAACACAGGTCCCATTTATAATCCTCTCTCTCATCAAGAAGGAAAGTAGAGCTGAAGAAATGAAATCAGCACTCCTTGCCACACTGCCCTCTAAATGCTAAAAATTGGAAGGACTCTCACTATACTAAGGCTACTAAGTTTAAGTTTTGTGGTTTGCTAAGTGAAGTCGTTCAGTCGTGTCCGACTCTGTGACCCCGTGGACTGTAGCCTACCAGGCTCCTCCCTCCATGGGATTCTCCAGGCAAGAGTACTGGAGTGGGTTGCCATTTCCTTGTCCAGGGGATCTTCCCAAGCCAGGGATCAAACCCAGGTCTCCCACATTCCAGGCAGACGCTTTAACCTCTGAGCCACCAGGGAAGCCCCAAATAACCTAACTGTAAATAAGGCTATTTTTCCTTTTCAGTCAGTTGTGAACAAATGTTAAAAATGGTAAATCTGTTTCTCCACAAATAGTACTCACAGAGATATTTGAGATGCTTTCACATCTTTTGAAAATATTTCTGAAATGCTCTCTGTGATAGTGGCAAGTTTTTAAGACAGGATCCATCACTGGTAATAGGTGAAACTAACAAGAACAAAACAAAACAAAAAGCTGCATGCCCCTTTCCCATGTGCTTCCATTCCAAGGTCAACACTTAGATAACATGCATTCTCTTCTTTATACTCAGGGTGTTAAAGAATTGGCGAAGCAAGTGAAGAGTTTGCCGGTGGTCAATTACAACCTTCTCAAGTATATTTGCAGGTAAGAATTATCCTAAAGACAAAATGGAATTTTAAAAGACTGTATTTACACTGACAATAGTCCATTTTGACAATGAATAAAAATCAGTTGGGTTTCCCTGGTGGCTCACTGGTAAAGAATCTGCCTGCCAATGCAGGAGATGCAGGAGACACAGGTTTGATCCCTGGGTTAGGAAGATTCCCCTGGAGGAGGAAATGGCCACCCACTTCAGTATTCTTTGCTGGATAAGCCCATGAACAGAGGAGCTTGACAGGCTGCAGTTCATGGGGTCACAAAGAGTTGGACATGACTTAGTGACTAAAATAACAAAACAACAAAATCACTTAACCGCTCTGAGCTCCAGTGTTGGCCTCTGTAAAATTAAGACGTTTGACAAGGTGATCTCAAAAGTTTCTCTGAGCACTAAAATTGCTTGATTTTGTAATCTGTTGTTTCTGAAGTCTCTTTGACCTCTACATATTGAAGATATGTGGCTTTGAACTTCCATCAAAGTTGTACCATGTACCATTGTTTAATAGAATGAGCCTGTATCTTGGCATGAGAATCATTTATCTAGGAGTCCAGATTCTACCACTGACTTCTTACATGATTTTATGCAATTTTCTTCTCCTCTTTGAGACTAAGAGTCCTAATAGATACAAGGGTAGTGAAAACATACATTTCACATGATTGTTTTAAAAATTAAAGTATATTACACTATTGATACTATGTATAAATAAGTAATGAGAACCTACTCTGTAACACAGGGAACTCTACTCAATCCTCTGTGGTGACCTAAATGAGCAGGAAATCCAAAATAGAGGGGATATATATGTATATGTATAGCTGATTCACTTTGCTATACAGCAGAAACTATTACAACATTGTAGAGCAACTATACTCCAATACATTTTAAAAATTTTATATGCATATATATTTATACATATGATGAATGGTAATATATTATTCGTTCCCATTTTTCTCAGGGCTCACTGAAGAAAACATTGTAACTCAGTTTTGCCAGAACACTAATTGTGCCTCAAAATACTCTCTGTCAATGACCATGTTTAAGGCCAGGGATGGCATGTCCCGTGTCTGTGCTGCTACTTAAGAAATCAAGTATATATGATTGAAACACATTGAATTTATTTTTTAAAATGTTATTGGAGTATAGTGGAAATACATTAAGCATATTAAATTTAAATAAAGAGATGAATGATTAATAAAGGCTTCCCAGGTGGCACAATGGTATAAGATCTGCCAGACAACAGGAAGAGCAAGATCAGGAAGACCCCCTGGAGAAGGCGATGGCACCCCACTCCAGGATTCTTGCCTAGAAAATTCCATGGACAGAGAAACCTGACAGGCTACAGTCCATGGGGTCGCAAAGAGTTGGACACGACTGAGTGAGCACACCACACTACTAATTTCATCTATTTCAAATAATAAGTGGTAGTTTGACTTTTTGCCCTTCGATTTTGCTGTAATTTAGGATGTATAAGAGTAGTGAACATGTGGAAATAGGCACCTTTTTAGAAACTCATGAGATAGTCATCAACAGCCCAGACTCTAGGGTAAGAGCACCTGGGTTCAGGTCTCAGTCCTGCCGCTTATTAACTCTGTGTCCTTGGAGAAGTTTCTTAACCTCTCTGGTGCCTCATGTGTCTTATCTGTAAAGTGGAGATAATAATAGTATTTAGCTCACTCAGAGATGCTATGAGAATTTAATAAGCTAGCACAATGACTGGCACAGAATGAAACATATTATTTTAAACAACACACAAAGTAAGTTTTCTAAAAATATTTTTCTTGCTTCTTCTTTGTCTCATTAGTACAATTAATAAGCCATGAATTAATAGAAGCTCTTGTAGTACTGAAGAGGGGATGGGAAATGAACAAAAGCTGAAAGATTAAAGAAACAATCTCTGCTACTAAAATCATTCCAGGAAAGGACTGTTTCATGGCTCTTATTCTTTAGCACCTAACAAGTTAAAACAATTTGTGTTTGCAGTTTCTCATATCAATAGAACCGAGGTTTTAATTTAAACCATGTTTAATGTCACTTTTTTAATAGACTATAAATTTGAGGCTCACAAATTGACCCACAAGGGGGATTGATTCCTCTTCTCAGAAATAAGAGATTGTACCAGACAAGCTTATTTTTATAGTTCTCCAATTAAATATGTATATAAATTGGATATTTACTTAGAGATAAGAAAGAAATTCATATTCTTGAATCTCAAGTCCACAATAGCATTATTCAAACACACTCTTTCCTGTGACTGACAGGGGAAACCAAGCCAGGCCAGAGCAGATATTTTATATGATCCCTTATGATTCTGATACTTAAAAATTTGCAATATATATTCTTCACATTTGGCAGAGAGATGTTTGAATTTCTAAATGACTGTGTGTCCATGATCATCTTTGAACAGACTCCAGTTCATAAATTTCCCAATAACCCATTTTTTTTTTCCACTGACAAATTTGATCCCATTGTGTTTTGTTCATACTCTTTTACTCAACAGGTTCTTGGATGAAGTGCAGTCCTATTCAGGAATTAACAAAATGAGTGTGCAGAACTTGGCCACTGTCTTTGGCCCTAATATCCTGCGTCCCAAAGTGGAAGATCCCTTGACCATTATGGAGGGTAAGTGAATTACTATCATATATCGTCATCAGAAGAACAGTCAGTTGTCTCTTTATTGTCCTGAACCTATTCTCCTGTGAGGAAACAAAGGAAGTAAGTGAACCCATGGTAATTTCATTTACGGACTCAAGTTCTTCAAATGTAAAACCTTCTTTTGAGAGCCAGGCATTTTTTGAGGAGTTTACTAAACATAAGTTACTAAGCATTTCCTCCATATTTTCATGAGAATTAACAGAACTTGCATAAATCATCTGTAAAATATCACACAAGAACTGGAAAAGTCTACTTCACTTTCTGAGTTGGATGCAATTTTCTGAAACCTCAAATAGTTATGCTTCTAAGTTAATATATTTTTATTAGTTCTCGTTTTTTGGACTGACTTCAAGAGGCAGAAAACATGGGCCTCTAAGACAATGCTGCTTATTTACTTTGGGTTGAAACATGAAGAATTTCTTGTTTTCTATACTACAAGATACCTCAAATTATTTATCACAATGAGAGGTTACTTCTATTTATTTTCAGCAGGTCTCCTTGCTAGAGTACCATTCTTTCTTGTGGGCATTAGTAGCAGCACTGATGTGCAGGTCTTGGCGAGCTTTGAGAGTAAGATTAGAGGATGGGAAACTCAAGTAAGCAGCATTAAAGAGCAAACTAGACACAGATATTATTCCGAGATCTGGAGAGGATATCCATTAAGTCTTTACCTAAGAATTGATTTATGCTTGCAGGAGGGGACTCTGTGCTACTTTATGGGGAAGAGTACCAGAAATCAGTTGTCTGAGGTTTTCCTGGGCCTCACACCAAGCTTGAAATAAGTGTATTTCCCACAACCAGAGTAGAAAATCCTGACATCGAGGCATTGCATAGAGTCCTCAGGAGGGTCTTACCTTGGTGATCATGTTAAAAGTTATGGACCAAGCTCTACAAAGCTTTTAAAAGAAATCCTAATGATTCAATAGAGGATTGAGGAAGAAAAGAAGGAGGAATAATTGGAGCACAAAGGATTTTCAGGGCCATGAAACTATTCCATGTGATACTGTAATAGTGGATATATGACACTGTGCGTGTGTCAAAACCCAGATCACACAGAGAGTGATTTTAATATAAACTATGCATACATGCACGCTAAGTTGCTGCAGTTGTGTCTGACTCTTTGCAACCCTATAGACTGCAGCCTGCCAGGCTCCTCTGTCCATGGGATTCTCCAGGCAAGAATACTGGAGTGGGTTGCCTTGCCCTCCTCCAGGGGATCTTCCTGACCCAGGGATCGAACCTGCATCTTGTACAGCTCCTGTATTGTAGGCAGATTCTTTACTGCTGCGCCACCAGGGAAGCCCAATATAAACTATAGACCTTAGTTAATAATCATAATATATCAATATTGGTTCATCAATGGAAACTAAAACTGGGCTTCCCTCAGATGGCAAAGGATCTGCCTGCAATGCAAGAGACCTGGGTTCAATCCCTGGGTCAGGAAGATCCCCTGGAGAAAGGAATGGCTACCCACTCCAGTATTTTCGCCTGGAGAATTCCATGGTGGGCTACAGTCCATGGAGTCACAAAGAGTCAGACATGACTGAGCGACTAAGGCACACTCAGCAATAAAAAGGATGAGCTACTGATGCATGAATAATAATATGGGAAAATGACAAGAGCCTTATGCTAAGTGATAAAAGACCTGACTCTATAATTGTGTTTATATGAAATTCTAGAAAAGAAGAAAAGTATAGTGACAGAAAGGAGATCAGTGGTTGCCATGGGTAGGGAATTGGCTACAAAAGGACACAAGGAAATTATCTATAAAATGGTTAGATAGTGTTTCCAGGACTGTCGTTTGTCAAAATTTATCATATACCTCACAGATATCTTGTACATGTACTGAAGGATACGTGTGCAAAGCAATTCATTGCAAAAAATACAAATTGAAACTACATTTTATAGAATGCTCTGCGTGTGTGTGTGTGTGTGTGTGTGTGTGTGTATTTGTTTAGTCATTCAGTCGTGTCCAACTCTTTGTGACTGCATGGACTGTAGACGGCCAGGCTTCTCTGTCCATAGGATTCTCCAGGCAAGAATGCTGGAGTGGGTTGCCATGCCCTTCTCCAAGGGATATTCCCAATCCAGAGATCAGACCCAGGTCTCCCGCATATATATTAAAGTACCTAGGTACCTTCGAAGGAAAACTGAATTCTTATCCAGTTCTTATGAAGACTCAAGTGCTCGTAGTATGGTATTAAATTCAACCTGTATAAAATTATATGAGCCTGGGGGAATTGTTGAAACAGGTAGTCCAGTGGGACTCCCAAATCTGCATGGATTCTTCAGATTGGCCTGGTGATCACAACCGCTCTGGAGTCATATAATTTTATACATCACCTCTCCGAACCTCAATTTTCTCATTTGAAAAACATTAAGTCTTATCTCAGAGCCTTGAATGCATGCTAAATCACTTCAGTCATGTCTGACTCTTTGCAAGCCTATAGACTGTAGCCTGCCAGGCTCCTCTGTCCATGGGATTCTCCAGGCAGGAATACTGGAGTGGGTTGCCATGCCTTCCTCCAGGGGATCTTCCTGACCCAGGGATCAAACCCATGTCTCTTATGTCTCCTGCAGAGGGAACAGGTTCTTTACCGCTAGTGCTACTTGGAAGCCTTCTCAAAGCCTTATGAGAATATTAATTTAGAAGATGTTTAAGTGAAACATTTCCACCTAATACAGTTTCTCAAACTCTAACACACACAGGAACCACCTAGGGATATTGTTGACATGCAACTTATGATTCAGGAGGTCTGTGTGCAACCCACTAGGCAATACCAAGGCTACTATTCTGTTATCACTGTTGTCTTATCATCTGGGGGCTGGTTGCTGCTGCTGCTGCTGCTGCTAAGTTGCTTCAGTCATGTCCGACTCTGTGCGACCCCATAGATGGCAGCCCACCAGGCTCTGCCGTCCCTGGGATTCTCCAGGCAAGAACACTGGAGTGGGATGCCATTTCCTTCTCCAATGCATGAAAGTGGAAAGTGAAAGGGAAGTCCTTTAGTCGTGTCCGACTCTTTGCGACCCCATGGACTGCAGCCCACCAGGTTCCTCGGTCCATGGGATTTTCCAGGCAAGAGTACTGGAGTGGGGTGCCATTGCCTTCTCCAGGGGGCTGGTTAGAAACATAAAATCTCATGCCCTACTCAACATCTACATTTTAACAGAATCTCCAGATAATTTGTATGAACACTTATGTTTGAGCAACACTGGCCAGCATCAGACCTGACACATTGCTGATTCCTGATCTAAATATGTTACAAGTTTTGAATCATGACAGAAGTGTGCAGGATATAGATGGATATAACACATTTCTTCCTATTCAGAATTTGAGTTAGGCCAGTAAATCTCCCATTCTTTACCAAGGGGCCCTGTGTGCTTGTTGGGCCAGACTTTTGACACTCAGCCAGGCAGTTTACAACTTTGCTTTAGCGTTCTCGTCCTGCCTGTGCAGAGCTCCAACATCAGCTGGAGACGAGACCTTGGGGACTTTCAGTTCTTTCCCGAGTGTGCACACAGCCCTAGGTGTACACAGAACCCTATGCATACATGTACATAATCTTCTAAATCGTCAAGTATATAGCAGAGATTTCAACACCTCCTATGGAAATCTCTTCAGATTTTCCTTCTAAGCTTTTTGTTTAGCCTGTTGTTTTGTCTTCAACAGTTATCCACTTGCTTCAGGCAAACATGCTTTTTTTTTTTTCCTCTGTTATTCTATTTTATACCTTTTTGAGTACATATAGTATGATTTTTATTTATTTTTTACTTTATTTATTATTTATTTTTATTTTTTAATATAAACTTATTTATTTTAATTGGAGGTTAATTACTTTACAATATTGTATTGGTTTTGCCATACATCAATATGAATCCGCCACAGGTATATACGTGTTCCCCATCCTGAACCCCCCTCCCTCCTCCCTCCCCGTACCATCCCTCTGGGTCATCCCAGTGCACCAGCCCCAAGCATCCTGTATCATGCATCAAACCTGGACTGGCGATTCATTTCATATATGATATTATACATGTTTCAATGCCATTCTCCCAAATCATCCCACCCTCTCCCTGTCCCACAGAGTCCAAACATGCTTTTAAATGAAAAAACCCGTAATTGTTTTTGACAAATGCCCCTGAGAAATGTTGCTAATTCTAGTCAACTCCTTAGTCAGATAAAATGAAGACAAGCCTCTTGAATGGGGTCTTCCAGGGAACCACCAAACAAGTCAAATTACAATTCTTTGGGAAGGGGGCTTTGAAGGAGTTCCAAACCAGCTTTTTCCATTCCAGTCGCTGCCTCACTTCTGGTTCCCGATAAGATTGAGGGTTGTTGGTTTTCAAGGCTACTGCAGAAAGGAGGATGGGAACAGGGTGAGTTAAAACACTACAGAGCTTGCTGTTCTTCACCAAGAGTCAACAATTTTTTAAAAAATTAACACTCTCCAGATTACAGCAAGCCTTTCATTAATTTCCAAATTTCTGAATATATTGACTGGGAACATTTTTGTCAGTCACTTTTATGGAAGAGAGCATTCTCGTACATCTTTATTACACCATTTTGGCTAATGTCACTTAAAATGCCCTAAAACTTTTTAATGTTGAGCAAGAGTTGTATGGAACTTTATTGACTTGCTATATTATGAAGACAGACCACATATCCACTAGAGATTGTCGAAGGTTCCACTTTAAGGTGCCATTAAAATGTCTTGATATTTTGAGGCAGTTAGATGAGAGATCACAGTGACTTCTTCTAAGAAAGATTTTTCATAATTAAATGTCAAACTTACAAGAAGTGGTGTGTGCCAATTAGAAGCCTGTTCTTTGGAACTAGTTAATTCTGGTTTTAAGCTCTTCTTTTTCTCCTTCATAGCTTGGGACATTGGTCGAGTTACTTAACCTTTATTAGATAGTGATAATAACAGTATCTATTCATAAATTAAAAAAAAATCCAACTAAACTAACAAAAGTAAAGTGCTTAGTACAGTTCACATTAAATGTTCAAGAAGTTTTTAGCTGCGATTGCTATTGTCTCCCTAACCTGGAGAAGAAAATGGCAACCCACTCCAGTATTGTTGCCTGGAAAATCCATGGACAGAGGAGACTGGTGGACTACATTCCATGGGGTCACAAAGAGTTGGACACTACTCAGTGACCAAACAACAACAATTGCTATTGTGATCATTAAAAACATAGTTTGGCACTGCTAATAATAATGCTGAATGTGCACCTAAATATGGCTCTTTAAAAGTCACTTTCAAAATAGGAGTAAATCAAAACTGTTTTTTGCTCATACTCCTTTGCTTTCTTTGCAATTCCAGGCACTGTGGTGGTTCAACAGCTGATGTCAGTGATGATTGGCAAACATGATCGCCTCTTCCCCAAAGATGCAGAGCTGCAAAGCAAGCCCCAGGATGGCGTGAGCAACAACAACAATGACCTTCAGAAGAAAGCCCTCATGGGGCAGCTACAGAACAAGGAGAACAATAATACCAAGGACAGTCCCGTAAGGCGGTGCTCTTGGGACAAGCCTGAGTCTCCCCAAAGAAGCAGCATGGATAATGGATCCCCCACAGCTCTGCCAGGCAGCAAAACCAACAGCCCCAGGAACAGCATCCACAAGCTGGATGTCTCTAGAAGCCCCCCTCTCATGGTCAAAAAGAATCCCGCCTTCAACAAGGGCAGTGGGATTGTCACCAATGGGTCCTTCAGCAGCAGTAACGCTGAAGCACTCGAGAAAGCCCAGACCACTCCCAATGGGAGCTTACAGGCCAGAAGGACCTCTTCCCTGAAGGGGTCTGGTACCAAAATGGGCACCCACAGCATGCAGAACGGAACCGTGCGCATGGGCATCTTGAACTCTGATACCCTGGGGAACCCCGGGAATGGCCGCAGCATGAGCTGGCTGCCCAATGGCTACGTGACCCTGAGGGATAATAAGCAGAAAGAGCAAGCAGGAGAGTCGGGCCAGCACAACAGGCTCTCCACCTACGATAACGTCCACCAGCAGTTCTCGGCGATGAGCCTCGACGACAAGCAGAGCGTCGACAGCGCCACCTGGTCCACTTCCTCCTGTGAGATCTCCCTGCCCGAGAACTCCACCTCCTGCCGCTCCTCCACCACCACCTGCCCAGAGCAAGACTTTTACGGTGGGAACTTTGAGGACCCCGTTTTGGATGGACCCCCGCAGGACGACCTCTCCCACCCCGCGGACTATGAAAACAAAAGCGACCGGAGGAGTGTGGGCGGCCGCAGTAGTCGGGCCACCAGCAGCAGCGACAACAGTGAGACCTTCGTTAGCAACAACACCAGCAATCACAGCGCCCTGCACAGCTTAGTGTCCAGCCTGAAACAGGAAATGACCAAACAGAAGATAGAGTATGAGTCCAGGATAAAGAGGTGAGGAAAACCTGGAGCCCCTAGTGGCCAGAGAGGGTGCGACAGCCTCCTGTGAGGCTCGCCCGGGTTAAATCCGCTAACTCCAGTCAGAGACCCGGGTTCAGGTCCTACGTTCGCCATTTGTAAGCTGTGGGACTCAGGGAAAGTTCACTTCATCTCTGTGAGTCTCAGCTTGCCAATGTGAAAATTTTTAAACTCTAGTAGTAATCTACCTCAAGGTGAAAATTGCTCAGATGTGTCCAACTCTTCTTTCATGGGGATTCTCCAGGCAAGAATACTGGAGTGAGTTTCTATTTCCTTCTTCAGGGGATCTTCCCAACCCAGGGATCCAACCCGGGTCTCCTGCGTTGCAGGCAGATTCTTTACCAACCTCAAAATCATGTTAAGAAATCATTACACATTGTCCCCAGGACAGAGCAGATGCTCAGTAATTCTACCTCTTGTTATTAGTAAAAGCATGGATTTAGGTTCAAAAGCTGGGGAGAGGAGTGGGAAGGGATGTCTGGAGAACAAGGAGTTCATTATCACAGGAAGAGGATGAAATGAGAGTAAATAGAAGTTGGAAAATAAACAGATCTTTGTTGTTCATTATGTCCATGGTTGAATGCTTGGGGTTAATGCTTGTCTGCTGTCGCCCAGGCTCAGACCAGGCCACAAGGATTCAGCAGTGAGTAAAGAAGACAAAAATTCAGCCCTTGAGGAACAGGCTTGCAGTCCCCTGGAAGAGATAGATAAATAAGTAAACTGATCCTATGCTAAGTAGAAGACTGAAGCAGGGAAGAGGGGTGAGAAGTGTTGCTGAGGGTAATTCTAAGTGTAGGGCCCTGTAGGAGGCAATGATGCAGATACCCAGCAGAAGTGGAAATGCCCTGAGGTGGGATGGACAAGGAGCTCAGAGAGGTACCATAGAACCTTCAAGATCATCTTAATCTTTGGCTTTTACTCTGAGATTGGAATCCAGGCAAGTTTGTGAGAAAAGTGATAGCATGAAGTATAGTCATATAGACAGGAAACTTGTAGCACAAACGGGGAGCAAAAAATATGATTTATAAGGAAACCATTGTGCTGAAACCTAAGTGATACCAGTTGACATCTTCTCATAAAATATCCAAGAGAGGAGTTGGCTTAGCAACTTCAAGGAGTTAACCTGGGAAAGATAAAGGATATTGGCTGAGCATATTGCCTTGACAATGCCCCTGACTATCAGATGCTCCAAGGTCTTGAGAGGCAGCAATACAGAAAATGGAGCCGCTGCCCCACAAGTACAGCCTTGTGCTGGAAACCTGAATATCACCACACTCCACAATTTCACCAGGGTTACAGGAATTACAAAACTGATTGTTTTTCTGTTCACCTTTCAGTGTAGTATAGGGGAAGGACCCTGCACTCTTAAGAGCAGGTCTGAGGCTCAGTTCAGCCTGAAGTAGCCCCTCTAGGGGCCTCAGCCCCAGGCCCAGGCTGTGCCTTGGTAGACCCCTTCGTGTTCTAAGATCCTCATGGTACGTGAACGTCTTTGTCCTGTTCAACTGCTTCCATGGCCCTAAACCACACATGGTTGTTTTCTTTATATATAAAGTTGACCTTCATGTATTTTAATGTTTCCCATCCATTTATCAATTATCAAGCCAAAAGATACATATTTTTAAGAGCTATGGAAAAGTAAATAAAAATACCTACATGTTAGATTGAAAAATTACTTTATTGGAAACAGAAGCTTGGTTTGAATTTTTCTAAATAATGCCAAGTGACAGGAGACTTAAATGAGAAGAAAAAAGAGCATTATCATCTTATAAGGCTGCTCTTCTTTCTGAATGTAGTTTATGGAACCAATGGCTACCAAATCTCTGAATTGCTGCCAATGCATGATGGTAAATTAGCACTTAGCAGTGGAAAGCAAGAGATGACACTTGAAACTTGAATTAAGATAGAGCATATATTATTCTGAACAGTTGCAAATGTACACATTCATTTCTGAGAACATTGGTGTTACATTTATGTTCTGAGTCTGTGGTGCATTTCAGAGACTTTGATAAGAGGACGTTTCAACAGAATGTCATCTCATTGGCCTCTTTCATTGGCATTTTTACCCACTTGACAAGCAAAGGAAGAGGTCCATGATAAAACGGGGTAGAGGATCTGCCATATGACCAAGCCAAGCAGTATAAGAAGTGATTGTTCTAATTACTGGTCATTACTGTTTAAAATTATATATTTCTCTCTCAATTCCTTTTTAACTCTACAAGTATTGAGGCTAGATAGATGATAGATATGTGTGTACATATATACATACATCCCTAGATAGGTAGATAGATCATGGAGAAATAAATAGATATTACTTTATTTATGTATCATTGATATATATGATTTTTAGTTTTTAAACATGTGAGTTTAATGCTCTTCTCTCCCTCAAATTAGTTTCTACCTTTATTATACTGTGGTCAGATCAATTCATTTATAGATATCAGTCATTTGGTCTGGTAAGAAGTATTGTCTTATTATTGGTTTGAGATTATATATATGACCAATAGATCAAATCTGTTAATCAAGCTGTTCAAATATTTTTCATTTCTCCTAAATTTTATTTGCTAGATCTATAATTTCTAACAAAGCTTTCTTAAAATTTCCTAATTTTTGTGGATTTATCTATTTATATTTATAATTTTGTTATATTTTATATTGAGTAACTTGGGGCTATACAACTAGATGAATGCAAGTCCAGAATTGTTTATATCCCCCTAATGAATTGATCCTTTTATCATAAAATAATAGTAATAGTGCTTTTTGCCCCCAAATATTTTTCTGATGTTAATATTCCTATATAATTTCTATTTTCATTAATAACTCCTTGCTATATATTTTCCATTGTTTCAAGTTTTGTGTATAATTATTTGAAGACATATTTTTTCAGTCCTGGAGTACAAAAGAGTACATCTCCTCTTTTGTTTATTTCATCTCCCCCATTTTCTGAATTTTCTCTCTATATCCCTTACTAAAGTATGTTGGACCTTCTTAGTCCAATCTCCCTCTCCATCTTTGTTAATTTCACCTTCTTATATTAAATTTTCATCTTTTTTCATTCCATGAGGCATTTGGATAGTTTTTCTCAAAGCTGTTTTCTCATTTATTTATTTCCTCTTCTGATTCAATTCTGTCACTTCACTCAACCCATGAGTAGAGTTTTCGTAGTCTCTTTGCCATTAAAGACTATTGATGTTCCAAGCTCTCAGTTGAGTCACTTTCAGCCTTCTGTCTCTCTTATACTGGATATCTCCTCTTCCCTGTGTGAAAAGTGAAAACCTAGTCGCAGCTTCTAGGGCTTCTATCTGAGACAAATACTCCTCGTATGTTTTCACTTGCAGTTCTAAACTTGTTTCTTCCTTGGTTCTGATACCTGAAGATGCTCTTTTATTTTTTTAACTTTGTATTTTAAAAATATTTTTCTAACATATTTTTCCAACATTAGTCTGTGCTTGCAATGGGAGGGGTTTCTTCTATTTTCAACTCAGCCATTAGATTCCAGGAAGTTTCATACAGGTGCCTGATATGTACAAATGCATTAGTATATTTTTAAAGGATAGTCTTCCTTGATATTAAAGGTTGAGTTTCTTCCAACTTTTTTATTTCTAAAACAAATAGCTTTACAAAGCAAAGAGAATATATTGGGAAATAGTTCTGGGTGAGAACCAGCACATTACCAGGTTTTTAATGTAAAACACATGATCATGTGATCAAAATGGCCTTCCAAACTAATTAAAGAATGTGATTTTTTTTTTTAATCTTAGTTGCTTACAAAGAGAGAGCAGATTCATCTTTAAGTGTTCTTATGATTATCTGGATGAAATAACATATGGGACTCATTATTTCAGAGCAGAAAAATAATTGAGATTTTAATTTGAAAATTATTAGAATAATCAGATTTTTGAGTGCTAAGTGTGCATTAGCCTCTCACATTTCAGTAGCATGGCAAATTCAAGCATACCCTTGCAACTTCCATGCATAACAGGAGAAATTAAGATGCCAGCTATTACCAAGACACATCATCTAATAAAGAAGTGCTTAATGTTCCTCCTTGAACAACAGCAATAATAAGTTGTGTTTTGGAACTTAGTGATTATGGAGAAAACTCTATTTTTTAGGAAATTATCTAAAATTATATAGCCATCTAAAAAAATACAGCTATCAATCTATAAAATACAGCAAGTCCCCTACATGCTGCTGCTGCTGCTGCATAGTCACTTCAGTCGTGTCCAATTCTTGTGCAACCCTATGGACTGTAGCCCACCAGGCTCCTCTGTCCATGGAATTCTCCAGGCAAGAATACTGGAGTGGGTTACAATGTTCTCCTCCAGGGGATCTTCCCAATCCGGGCATTGAACCTATGTCTCCAGCATTGCAGGCATATTCTTTATCTCTGAGTCACCAGGGAAGCCCAAGTCCCCTACAAGGAACCTTCCAGTTGTAAACTTTCAAAGAAACAGATGTGCATCCCATTAATGTCAGGTGTGAGTAAAACTGCAGCTTGCCCTCTGTCTCCTATTGCTGGTGATCCTTCAGCTCTACCATCTTCTACCTCCTCTCCCTCCTTCAGTCAATAATTCTTCTTGCCTGTTTACTTGATACCAGACCCTGTATGCCAGCTGTTGTACTGTATTATTGTACTTTTCAAGGTACTATACTGTAAGATTAAAAATGTTTTCTTTTTTGTATTTTTAATGTCTTATTTCTATGAAAAGTATGATAAACCGATTATAGTACAGTGCTATATAGCCAATTGTGTTAGTTGGATACTTCAGCTAACTTCGTTTCTTGGACTTACAAGCAAATTGGATTTACAAATGTGCTCTTGGAACAGAACTCATTTGTATGTAGGGAATTTACTGTATAGTGATCTTAAGATACGTTAACTTGGAAGACAGAATCGCAGCTAGCAGGCTACTTAAGTGGACTCTGTTGTCACAAAATGTCAGGTGAATTACTTATTCAACACATGTAAGCTCTACTTCTCTTGTGAATGTAAGGCGGCTACTTTTAGAACCACTTTTGTAAGAGGGGTGCTGTATAGTCCCTTCTAAGTCCATTCTTAACAGTGGACTTACTCTCTCTAGCAATGACATTTTCACTGCCACTCTTTTTCCTTTGGTAGAAAGCAAATTTGACGGCCCTCTTTTCTTTACAACTTTATCAGACTTTCCCCTTTCTTTCAGTGAAGACAAATTTACATTTAATGACTCAGGAAGCTTTATAGTTTGGGCTCCCTCCTGCTTCTGCCAAATTCTGTGCTGCATGATGAGCCTGGTCTCTGGCTTCTTTGTGCTGAAATTCACTCATTCACTATCAAATGACAATGAAGTGCTTCCAAGAGAGGTCTTGGGGTCTTGCAGAAATGATAGTGAATCATGTTATGAAATAGTAAAAAAAGAAAAGAAAATATATGTATGTATGTATTAATCAGTGGACCTTGATTCACTGATTTGAAAGGGCTCATTCCAGTTTCCAAAGCATTGCAGAGACAGAGTTTAGGAAATATTTTTTGTAATCTTTTTTACATTTCAAAAAACAAAATTACTTTATCTCTTATTCCTTCTCCCACCCTGTGCAGCTTAGAACAGCGAAACTTGACTTTGGAAACAGAAATGATGAGCCTCCACGATGAACTGGATCAAGAAAGGAAAAAGTTCACGATGATAGAAATCAAAATGCGAAATGCCGAACGGGCAAAAGAAGATGCAGAGAAAAGAAATGACATGCTTCAGAAAGAGATGGAGCAGTTCTTTTCCACGTTTGGGGAGCTGACAGTGGAACCCAGGAGAACGGAGAGAGGAAACACGATATGGATCCAGTGAGGGGCGCTCTCTCCTGCTGTCTCGAGCGGCCCTGGGAAGGACGCTGGGGATTCTGGTGGGAAGATTATATGGGACCAGGTGGCTGGTCACCTGGCTGTACAGAGTTCTAGCTGGGGAAGGCATATCATTTATAGACATTACCCGCCCATATCTTCAATGTGTACCAAAGTTGTATCATGTCCTATAATGCTACTGTTAAGTGTTACAACTGGATATGTGTATATAGAGTAGTTTTTAAAAAGTAAACTAAAAACAAGAAGCATATCTCAAGAATTATTTTATTGGCAGTCTTGTATTTAAAATGTTAAATCAGTATGTCATTGCAACTTAGCTTGCTTTCAAGCTTCACCCCTTGCACTTAACATAAGCTATTTTTGGCATTGTGTTATCATCAGCTTATTTTATAGATCAATATTTTTATTTCCCCTTTTGCTGAGGAAACGGAGATAAGCAGATATATAAATATATGAAAATATATATGAGATGAGTTATTAAAATCAAAAGAATACTTTGTGGCTGTGCTGTTTGTGCTGATAGACCTTGCCGTGACCAAAAAGAGAAATGTAAATAATTTTATAAAATATGATGGAATCCCCAGGAAACTTTGAATCACTCTATGAATTCTGCCCTTGACACTGTTCAGTTTTCTTGATGAGATGGTTTGACACAGGAAATTTTAGATTAAGTAAAAAGGTCTCCTTCTCAAGTCCCCTGCTCTGTCTTGCCCATGCCATAGACGCATGTCTCCTATGCAGGATGCACTTTAGAGGGGGAAAAAATCATTAAAAAAAAAAAAAAAGAGCATTTAAGTAGTCATGCCTTGAATTGCTCTTTCTGCTGGATGGTTATGAGAGAAAATTCTTCCTGCCATTGGGATGTTGAGAAACAGTGTTTGCTAATTATGGTGTCCATGTTGAGCACCTGTCCCCTTACCAACCTCCCCCTGCCCTGAACTGCCCTCCGGAAATGCAAACAGTGAAACAGTATTACCGTATCTCTCTCAGTGAAACTGTTGGAGTACGTGCCTTATATTCTTCTTTTGCTCAGGCTGACTGTTCTGTTGCCATCTAGGATCCTTTCCGAATGAGAGCTGGCAAAGGTAGTTTGAAGCCAGAGGGAGGTGATGGAGGGAACAGGGACCAGGAGAAGGATGAGACAGTTTGGAAGAAACTATCTGGCTTCTAATTTGTTTTTTTACAATATTGTCCTTCCCTATTAAAACATATTTATTCACAATAATTTTAAAATGTGAATCTTTAAAAGTCCGATGGTGATCAATTTGTGAGCATCACTAATGATAACTTTCCAGACTCTCTGGGACTCTCTGGAGCTGGAGATTGGAGAGAACAATTCTTCACAATTAAATAAGGCAATGATTTTGAGAAGCAAAGCAAATAAATCTTTCTCGGACTAGAACAGAAAGTCACAAAAGGCATAATTAGAAATAAATACTACTTGCGTTTATGGGATTTGCGTTGTTTGGAGGCTCTCTGCTTGTGTGTATTTATTTTCAAGGGGACAGTAACCTTTACAACCTCTGTTCTTGTCACTGTGCTGCCTTTGTTTATATTTTTAAACTGAGCAAGCTTATGTGGTCCTTTGGTATCAACCACTGTCTCTATAGCAATAGCTCTTTTATCTTTAGTTCCCTTTTCTCTCTCTCTTCAATTCTGTAGCAAGATACTCCTACCTGGATATCCTATAGAAAATTCAAGTGCAAAATGTGCAAAAATGATCTCTTATCTTTTCCCAAGTCCCTGCCTTAGTTAAAAACCACAGACTCATAGGAAGCTGTATGTAACAATAGTAAAAATCAAAGACTATGCAAACTGCTCATGTTCAAATTTTTTCCAATTGTCCAGCTGTTACTAAATCTTCTGTGCATCTCTTTTTTTCATCTGTAGAATAGTTGGGCATAATAAAAATACTGCTCTCATAGACCTATGTGGTTTCAGCAAGGTAGCTTATATCAGGTTGAGGACGGTACCTAGTATACAGGAAGGGCTCCATCAATGTTAACTGGAATTTATCTCTACTCTACCCTCTTCTTCATGTTAACATTCACTCATCAAGTACTGTCTAGTCCACCCATCCTCACCTTTTTCATCTGCTCGCTTTGATCAATTTCTCCCCATCTCTTGATGAAAGCATCTCACCCAGCCCCTTAAGTTTTGGTATTTCATTTGCAGACTGCTCTTTGTAAGTCATCCTTCTGACCACTGTAGCCTTTTTAATAACATTCAAATGCCCCTCACACAGTATATATGACTCTAACTTGCAGTTTCAGTCTCAGATCCTGCCACTTCCCCCATACCTGTAATGCTGTCTCATGCCTCTGGAACGTTCCACCTTCTTTTTCTTTAAGATTTTTTTTCTTTTTTGATATGGACCATTTTTAAAGTCTTTATTGAGTTTTTACAATATTGTTTCTGTTTTTGTTCTGTTTTTTTGTGTCATAAGGCAGATGGGCTCTTAGATTCCTCACCAGGGATCAAACCTGCACCCCCTGCATTGAAAGGAAAACCTTAACACTGGACCACCTGCAAGTCCCTCCACCTTCTATCATTGTGTGCATCTTGACTGCCTTCCTTCTATCTGGCACACACCAACCATGTGTTTTTTGGTTTTTGTTTTTTGCCAAATCAAATATCAGTTCAGTTCAGTTCAGGCACTCAGTCGTGTGACCCCATGGACTACAGCATGCCAGGCCTCCCTGTCTATCAACTCCCAGAGTTTACTCAAACTCATGTCCATTGAGTAAGTGATGCCATCCAACCATCTTATCCTCTGTCGGCCCCTTCTCCTCCTGCCTTCAATTTTTCCCAGCATCAGGGTCTTTTCAAATGAGTGAGTTCTTCCCATCAGGTGACCAAAGTATTCGAGTTTCAGCTTCAGCATCCATCCTTCTAATGAATATTCAGGACTGATTTCCCTTAGGATGGACTGGTTGCATCTCCTTGCAGTCCAAGGGGCTCTCAAGAGTCGTCTTCAACACCACAGTTCAAAATCATAAATTCTTTGGCGCTCAGCTCTCTTTATGGTCCAACTCACACATCCGTACATGACTACTGGAAAAACCATAGCCTTGACTAGATGAACCTTTGTTGGCAAAAGTATGTCTCTGCTTTTGAATATGCTATCTAGGTTGGTCATAACTTTTCTTCCAAGGAGTAAGAGTCTTTTAATTTCATGGCTGCAGTCACCATCTGCAGTGGTTTTGGAGCCCCCCAAAATAAAGTCAGCCACTGTTTCCACTGTTTCCCCATCTATTTCCCATGAAGTGATGGGACCAGATGCCATGATCTTAGTTTTCTGAATGTTGGGCTTTAAGCCAAATTTTTCACTCTCCTCTTTCACTTTCATCATGAGTCTTTTTAGTTCTTCTTCGCTTTCTGCATAAGGGTGGTGTCATCTGCATATCTGAGGTTATTGATATTTCTCCTGGCAATCTTGATTCCAGCTTGTGCTTCATCCAGCCCAGCATTTCTCATCAAATGTCAGCTCCCCTTTAAAGCTTCCTAAGATCTCAATGGAAGGTTAGTTGTGCTTTGTGCTCCCAATTTATATATATCCCTTTTACCCTTTTCCATGTCTGATTGTTTTCTTCACCAAGTTAAAAAGCAGTTTAGGAAGCAGCAAAGTGGAATGGTAATTGCAGGAAGCTGAGAACCATACAGAAGTAAGCATCTTAACAGTTAGAACCGGACATGGAAGTTGGACATGGAACCGGTTGGAAGTTGGGAAAGGAGTACGTCAAGGCTGTATTGTCACCCTGCTTATTTAACTTATATGCAGAGTACATGCAGGCTGGATGAAGCACAAGCTGAAATCCAGATTGCCAGAGAAATATCACTAACCTCAGATATGCAGATGACACCAACTTTATGGCAAAAAGCAAAGAGAAACAAAAGAGCCTCTTGATGAAAGTGAAAGAGGAGAATGAAAAAGCTGGCATAAAACTCAGCATTCAGAAAACTAAGATCATGGCATCTGATCCCATCACTTCATGGCAAATAGATGGGGAAACAATGGAGACAGTGGGCTGTTTTCTTGGGCTCCAAAATCACTGCAAATGGTGACTGAAGCCATGAAATTAAAACATGCTTGCTCCTTGGAAGAAAAGCTATGACCAACCTAGACAGCATGTTAAAAAGCAGAGATATTACTTTGTCCACAAAGGTCCATCTGGTCAAAGCTATGGTTTTTCCAGTAATTGTGTATAGATGTGAGAGTTGGACCATAAAGAGAGCTAAGCACCATAAAATTGATGCTTTTGAACTATGGTGTTCGAGCAGACTCTTGTGAGTCCCTTGGACTGGAAGGAGATTAAACCAGTCCATCCTAAAGGAAATCAGTCCTGAATATTCACTGAAGGGACTGATGCTGAAGCTGAAGCTCCAATACTTTGGCCACCTGATTCGAAGAACTGATCATTGGAAAAGATCCTGAAGCTGGGAAAGATTGAAGGTGGGAGGAGAAGGGGATGACAGAGGATGAGATGGTTGGATGGCGTCACTGACTCGATGGACATCAGTTTGAGCAAGCTCCGGGAGTTGGTGATAAACAAGGAAGCCTGGTGAGCTCCAGTCCATGGGGTCACAAAGAGGCAGACATGACTAAGCAACTGAACTGAACTGGACTGAATATGCCTCAGGCAAGGCACAAAAAAATGATAAGTCATTTAACCTTTGAGCCTTAGTTTTTTCATCTGTAAAGTGAAGATGATAACTAACTCTATTGATAAATGCAGTTTCTTAAGGCACCAGAAAGATATCTTATCGATTTTAGGTGCCTCCCCCTCCATCGTCACTGGCCTTCCCAGGTGAAACAATGGTAAAGAATTTTGCCTGCCAATGCGGAAGATGCAAGAGATGCAGATTTGATCCCTGGGTTGGGATGATCCCTTAGAGTAGGAAATGGAAAACCACTCCGATATTCTGGCCTAGAAAATTTAATGTACAGAGGAGCCTGGTGGGCTACAGTCCATGGGGTCACAAAGAGTTAGACACGACTGAGCACACACATTCTTCACCATTGTTATGCCACAGAGTATCAGCATGGAGAGTTAGCAATAAATTTTGTCTTTGCTTTATGAGGGATACTGTTATTAATCTTAATTATAAATAGTGATGACAATCTTCAGTCAATGCATGCCATGAGCAACTTGTCCATCTGGGTTTTTATTGGTTTTTATATTAATTCAGCTGAAAGCCTAGAAAAATATCAATGGGAAATTGACATAAGAATAAATTGGAAATATACATGTAGTGTTGAGGGTTCATTTGCTGCATTCTGCATACATTTCTTTAAAACTCTTTAGACAACTGTGATGATTTTTACATTATGGGCTCAGGAAAAAAGACTTGCTTCCAAGTGAGTCTATAGTACTGGTTTGACTTATCAAACTATATGGCTATGTATCCTTTAATGAACACTTAAAACAGAAATGCCCATGCCATCAAGCTAACTAAAGTGCAGATTCTATATGTAAATTTATCATGAAGTGACTAAAAACTCCAAGTAGAATTTAAATAATGTCATTCCAATTTATTCACAATCTGAGGATTCCTTTTACAAAATTATATCAATGCTAGGTAAGAGAGTTTAAATCTCTTTTTAAAGATATAATTAATATGATATAATATTCTAAAATTAATTCATATAATTAATACTGCCATAATTTTAATGAAATAATTATCTCTCATTGGAAATGCAGGAGTGGATTAAAGACTGGGGTTGTTGTTTAGTTGTTAAGTCATGTCCAACTGTTTCCAACCCCATGAACTGTAGCCCGCCAGTCTCCTCTGTTCAAGGGATTCTCCAGGCAAGAATACTGGAATGGGTTGCCATTTCCTTTTCCAGGGCACCTTTTGGACTCAGGGATCAAACCCATGCCTCCTGCATTGGAGGTGGATTCTTTACTGCTGAGCCGCCAGGGAAGCCCCAAGAAGCCGACCACAAACCCCAGGGTTCCTTACACTGCAGATTTGTGCCTTCTTGGTGTAGCATCCTAGAAGAGAAAATTCATGAACTTTTGCATTAGGAGACCTGGATCATAATCCCAGCTCTGCAGCTTAGAAGTTATATAAGCTTAAAGGAAGTTACGTCAAGTTTGTAAGCCTGTTCATTTTTATGTAAAATTGGGATAATAATAGTGTCTTTTCCTTATTAGATTTTTTTGAGGCATGAATAAGTGATTAGCACTGTATTTGGCATATAGTAAGTGTTCAGAAAATGAAGATCATAGCATCTGGTCCCATCACTTCACGGGAAATAGATGGGGAAACAGTGGAAACAGTGTCAGCCCCCTTTATGTTTTGGGGCTCCAAAACCACTGTAGGTGGTGACTGCAGCCATGAAATTAAAAGACGCTTACTCCTTGGTAGAAAAATTATGACCAACCTAGATAGCATATTGAACAGCAGAGACATTACTTTGCCAACAAAGGTCCATCTAGTCAAGGCTATGGTTTTTCCAGTGGTCATGTATGGATGCAGTGGAGAGTTGGACTGTGAAGAAGGCTGAGCGCCGAAGAATTGATGCTTTTGAAGTGTGGTGTTGGAGGAGACTCTTGAGAGTCCCTTGGACTGCAAGGAGATCCAACCAGTCCATTCTGAAGGAGATCAGCCCTGGGATTTCTTTGGAAGGAATGATGCTAAAGCTGAAACTCCAGTACTTTGGCCACCTCATGTGAAGAGTTGACTCATTGGAAAAGACTCTGATGTTGGGAGGGATTGGGGGCAGGAGGAGAAGGGGACGACAGAGGATGAGATGGCTGGATGGCATCACCAACTCGATGGACATGAGTTTGAGTGAACTCAGGGAGATGGTGATGGACAGGGAGGCCTGGCGTGCTACAATTCATGGGGTCACAAAGAGTCAGACACGACTGAGCGACTGAACTGAACTGAACTGAACTGAAGTATTCTATAAATGGTAGCTGTTGGCTCCCAAATTACTCCTGTTAAAAGGATGCTTCTGGAGCTCATAGCTGGGTTCTGGCCTTGGGAAACGGACCAGCAATGAAGCACTAGCATGCACAGCAGCAGAGGCTGTAATTGTGACCCTGTCTCAAGGACTCTAATTTTACCTTTTCTCAGATGATCTGCCGAGACTGATGACAAGAGAGAGGCATGCTAAAAGCATCCTTTCTATTTGGAATTAATACAATTACATCCATAATCTGGGAATAAAATCTAAAGAACCACCTCTAACTGTCCATCAATTTTGTCTATGTGGACATAGAGGAAGACAATGGGCATTAAAGGTATTAGGTAAAATACGGTGAAAGTGCCTAAGGATATGGCCAGTGAACACGCCTACAGTCATATCAGCATCACCTTTAGTGAATATTCGTTGAAGGAGTCCACATTCTAGACTAGCAGGAGGCGAGGTGCCCTGGGATACCTTGTTGTTCTTCAGTTGCTAAGTCATGTCCGACTCTTTGTGACTCCATGGACTGCAGCATGCCAGGCCCCTCTGTCCTCCACTATCTCCAGAGTTTGCTTAGATTCACATGAATCTGAGCAAACCCCAGGAGATATTGAAGGACAGGAAAGCCTGGCGTGTTGCAGTTCACAGGGTCACAAAGAGTCAGACGCAACTTAGTGACTGAACAACAACATGTCCCTTGAGTCAGTGATGGCTATCTAACCATCTCATCTTCTGCCACCCCCTTCTCCTTTTACCTTCCATCTTTTCTAGCATCAGGGTCTTTTCCAATGAATCGGCTCTTTGCAACAGGTGGCCAAAGTATCAGAGCTTCAGCAACAGCCCTTCTAAATGACTATTCAGGGTTGATTTCCTTTAGGACTGATTAGTTTGATCTACTTGCAGTCCCAGGAACTCTTAAGAGTCTTTTCCAGCACCACAGTTCAAAAGCATCATTTCTTCGGTGCTCAGCCTAGTTTATAATAATTTCCACATGAGATGTATGGCAGATGTTAAAAGACCACAGAGGTGAGGCTGGGCAAGGCACCACAGAGCCATCACTATGACATGAGCCCTAAAGGATGAGTTGGATGTAATCAGACAGGGAGGCAGTTTGGAGCCAAGACCTCCCTGGAGCACACGTGGAACAGCATGTACGAAGGTGCTTGTGCTACAGACTCCAGGGAGGGGGCCTTTTCAAATACACAAGATGCCCTATCCAGCCTGTGCCATCGAGGTGGCCTTCTACCTAACCACCTTCCTGCACCCTGTGAGACTTGAAAACACACGTAGGTCCCAGGCGGCTTCTACTCTTTTATTCAAAGGAAGCAGCCAGGGCATGAAGTGTTTTGCCTTGTTTGAATTCACAGACCACAGGGAAAGAGGGCTGGATTGGTGGCTCCTGTAGGTCTCTTTCATTATTCTCTTTATAGTCTTCTTAATGGGACCAGTGGGAAATGAGCCAAGTGTTAGAACTGCCCAGCTGAAGTGCCTCTTGTTGCCAAGTGACTTGGATAACGAACAGTTTCCCAGGCAGCCTGACTTTACTGAACCTACTCTAGAGCTTTGAGGGCAAAGTTTAGCCAATGATAAATGTGTTGTTTAACATCCCATTTGTGGCTCAGGTCCAGGGCCGAATGCCACTCTTTATTTATGGACTGTGTGTACCTGCTGTCATCATAGCCCCTCGAGGGTCAAGCCCAGGCGAGACCAGCCCACACAGGTAGGAGTCCTTTTGTTTTAACTCAGGGGGTCCCTTTCTTAAGTGGAGAGTACAGGTAACAGGATAACACTGAATTGTCTGAATGAGGAGTCAAGTTGGACTATTTGCTTGGAGCAAAGCTATCTCTTGGCTCTGAGGGGAGCCCTTTAAGAATTTGTGAAAACACTAAGTCCATCCTAGCCCTTTCCTCCAACACGCACGTTCCCTGCCTCCACAAGTCATTAGAATTGGCTAACGACTCTTAGCCAATTAGAACAGGCTCCCACACTTCGCCCTCTGTTGTTGTTGCCATTTAGTTGCCCAGTCGTGTCTGGCTCTTTTGTGACCCTATGGACTATAGCCTGCCAGGTTCCTCTGCTCATGGGATTTCCCAGGCAAGAATTCTTGGAGTGGCTTGCCATTTCCTTCTTCAGGGGATCTTCCTGACCCAGGGATCGACCCCTAACTCCTGCATTGGCAGGTGGATGCTGCTGGGCCACCTGGGAAGCCCTCACCCTCTGTTACTTTTCATCGAAGTAGCTAATGGTCCTTGTCACTTGTCTCCACCTGTGAGCTCATCCCCATCTTGCTCAGCACATTCCCACATTTGCTTCAAACTCTGATCCCTCTCCCATTATTCCCCAACCTTTCCATTACACCTTCTAGATCTGCCAGCATCCCCTCTCCATCTTTCCTGAAGCAGCTATGTCCTAAAGACATGGCTGTCCTGCAGCCCTCTCCAGGGTGGCCTATTTTTCCTTCCCACAGCACAATTCAACACAAATGATAATTCCCACAATTATCATTAGCCTGATGGAGAGGAAGGTCTCTCTTTGCTTTTTATTGCTACTTTCAGAGGGTTGATCCTGTCTCCTCCCTAAGAAGCTTCTTGGAAGTACATGTCACATGCAAGAGTATTTTTAGCATCTAATCAGCTGTTTGTCCTAACCTCTATTTCTCTGTCATATACCAATCTGGCCACACAGCTCCTTGACCTACTCGGTCCTGAAAAGTCTTGTTTTCCTTTGCCCAAACATCAGCCACCTGTGCCCAAGGTTGACCTCACACCATGACGTTACAAAAAATTGTTGCTGTTCTTGGGTCTCTAAGTCATGTCTGATACAGTGACCTCATGAACTGCAGCATGCCAGGCTTCCTTGTCCTTCACTATCTCCCAGAGTTTGATCAAATCAAGTCCACTTACTTGGTGATGTTATCTAACCATCTCATCCTCTGTCATCCCCTTCTCCTCCTGCCCTCAATCTTTCCCAGCATCAGGGTCTTTTCTAATGAGTCAGCTCTTGCATCAGATGGTCAAATTATTGGAGCTTCAGCTTCAGCATCAGTCCTTCCAGTGACTATTCAGAGCTGATTTTCTTTAGGATTGACTGCTTTGATCTCCTTGCAGTCCAAGGGACTCTCAAGCCTAGCATTTCATATGATGTACTCTGCATACAAATTAAACAAGTGAGGTGATAATAAACAGCCTAAAAATAACTGCACCATCACCAAAATGTCTATACCAAGCATCCACTCTCTGATTATCACTTCTTCTCTTTATAGATCACTCCTTTTTGCACCATCACTCCAACAATTCTTGAATGCTCCCAAAGTATCTCAGAGTCATGGGCTTGCCTAAATTTTCACAAATTATTATCCCCTCATGTCATCCCTCATGGCATCACTTCCCTCCTTGACCAACTTAGCTTCTGTGGCTCTCCATCATATTTATTCCTTGGAGTAGGAAATGGCAACCCATCCCAGTATTCCTGCCTGGGAAATTCCATGGGCCAAGGAACCTGGTGGGCTACAGCTCATGGGGTGCCAAAGAGTCAGACACAACTGAGCACGCGCTCACACACTCCACTCTCAAATCCCTTCATCTTCTCTTCCACCACTCCACTCATCTGGGAAGCAAAGAAAAGAACTCAACTTTGGCTAAATCCAATTTCTGATTCCTCCTAACCTTCATCTAAAAAACTAAAAGGCAGCCTTCAAATTGGGAGAAAATAATAGCAAATGAAGCAACGGACAAACAACTAATCTCAAAAATATACAAGCAACTCCTACAGCTCAACTCCAGAAAAATAAATGACCCAATCAAAAAATGGGCCAAAGAACTAAATAGACATTTCTCCAAAGAAGACATACAGATGGCTAACAAACACATGAAAAGATGCTCAACATCACTCATTATCAGAGAAATGCAAATCAAAACCACTATGAGGTACCATTTCACGCCAGTCAGAATGGCTGCGATCCAAAAGTCTACAAGCAATAAATGCTGGAGAGGGTGTGGAGAAAAGGGAACTCTCTTACACTGTTGGTGGGAATGCAAACTAGTACAGCCACTATGGAGAACAGTGTGGAGATTCCTTAAAAAACTGGAAATACAACTGCCTTATGATCCAGCAATCCCACTGCTGGGCATACACACTGAGGAAACCAGAAGGGAAAGAGACACGTGTACCCCAATGTTCATCGCAGCACTGTTTATAATAGCCAGGACATGGAAGCAACCTAGATGCCCATCAGCAGATGAATGGATAAGAAAGCTATGGTACATATACACAATGGAGTATTACTCAGCCATTAAAAAGAATACATTTGAATCAGTTCTAATGAGATGGATGAAACTGGAACCTATTATACAGAGTGAAGTAAGCCAGAAAGAAAAACACCAATACAGTATACTAACGCATATATATGGAATTTAGAAAGATGGTAACAATAACCCTGTGTACGAGACTTCGAAAGAGACACCGATGTATAGATCAGTCTTATGGACTCTGTGGGAGAGGGAGAGGGTGGGGAGATTTGGGAGAATAGCATTGAAACATGTATATTATCATGTATGAAACGAGTCGCCAGTCCAGGTTCGATACACGGTACTGGATGCTCGGGGCTGGTGCACTGGGATGACCCAGAGGGAGGGTAGGGGAGGGAGGAGGGAGGAGGGTTCAGGATGGGAAACACGGGTATACCTGTGGTGGATTCATTTCGATATTTGGCAAAACTAATACAATATTGTAAAGTTTAAAAATAAAATAAAATTTTAAAAAAAAGATAAAAACCTAAACGTGGCTGAAGAGCAGAGGATCACTGATTGACTTGTCTACCTTATATAAAAATGTCTCATTTCTCTCTCATTGTTGTCCAGTAACTTATCTTTGTAATTTTTAAGGTCTATTTCACACTTCATAAGCCCCATGAGCTCTTTCTATCCTCATATTCAGCTGATAATCTTACTTATATAACCTTACTTACTGATAGGCTCTTTTTACTGAGAAAGAAAAAAAATCCACAAAGCACATGAGATCTTAGCTCCCCAACCAGGGATCAAACCCACACCCCCTGCACTGGAAGGTGAGGCTTTTCCTCTGGACGACTAGGGAAGTCCCTGTTTTAACATTTCATCGTCATATCTACCAGACAACCTACATCTGCACTGTACACACCACCTTAGCTCTTTTTCCAAAAACCTGCCGCCTGCCCCACCCAGGCCAACGATTCCTCTTTGAGAGCACACCTCTCCTATTCCAGAATATTGCTCCTTCAAATAGATACTCTTTCTCTCTTGCATTAGATATTTCGCTCTTAGCTATTAAGCCCTCTCATACATACTTACACTTTGGTAACTTAAAAAAATCCTTTCATCTTATATATATATGTCTAATTTCAACATCACTCTTCTGCTTCACTTTTCAGGAAAAAAAACAAAAACAAAACTTGAATTTTCTGACCTCATTTCTAGCTTCTTGCTTCCCATGTTCTCTTGAACTCAGTGGAATCATGCTTTCTTGCTCAAAATTGCAGAGAAACTACCGTAGTCAAGGTGAGCCATGACCTTCATAAAATCAAGTCCAATCGCCAATCTTCCATCTCCATCCTCACTGCTCGGTGACATTGTCCATGGTGCCCACTCCCTCATTTTTGAAACACTTTGTTTGGCTTCCAGGATAGCACATGCTCCTAGTTTTCCCTCTGCTTTACTAGACATTCTTTAGAACACCCTCCTGTTCCTGACTTCTGTATGTTGGAACAAGAGGTACATTCATCTTCGGACTCTTCTTCTTTATCTACCCTCAGCCTCTTAAAAGCCTCTTATAATCTCCTTGTTTCAATCAACACTTATGAGTCTCAAATTTATGTTTCAGCTCAACTTCTTTCCTACCTCCAACCTCGTAGAAACTCCAGCTACTTCATATGAGTATCTAATGAACTGACATTTCCAACAAGAAATACGAATTTCTTCACAAATATGTTTCTAGCCCATCATTCTCAGTCAACCACACCATCATTTACCTTGCAGCTTATATTTCTTAAAAGTACAATCATTCCTTCATCTCTTTCTTCCATATCACATTTCAATCTATCAGCAGATCTCGTCAACTCTACCTTCACAACATATCCTTAATTGGACTCTGACTCCAACTCCTTCTCAGCACCAGCTCTTCTTAGCCCAAGTTCCATCTTGCCTTTCTGGACTCCTGATACACCTTACAATGGATTCTTTGTTTCCATTCTTGTCTTTTTTCTTAACCTCCTCTCTCTACTCAGCAGCAAGGGAGATACTTTTTAAAAATAAATATTATGGCATTTCCATGCTCAACTCTATCCATCATCTTCCCATGATAGAATCAAAGCCCAAGATCTTGCCATGCTCTGACTCTTTCTATCTCTTCAATTTCACTTACTATCACACTTCTCTTGTCCATTATGCTTTATTCACAAGAGGCAGTGTGTGCTTAGTTTTGTCTGACACTTTGAGATCCCCTAGACTGCAGCCCAGCAGGCTCCCCTGTCCATGGAATTTTCCTGGCAAGA
The DNA here is from genome assembly GCF_055505025.1 of Bos grunniens. Taxonomy (NCBI): domain Eukaryota; kingdom Metazoa; phylum Chordata; class Mammalia; order Artiodactyla; family Bovidae; genus Bos; species Bos grunniens. Next base: position 16,814,266 of record NC_141170.1, on the reverse strand, counting down.
ATACTGGAGTGGGCTGCCATTTCCTCCTCCTAGGGATCTTCCCGATCCAGGGATCAAACCCACATCTCCCCAGTCTGTTGAATTGGCCAGGCAGATTCTTTACCACTGAGTCACTGGGGAAGCCCTTTATTCACAAGACTGTCATTCTTGTCAATATAAGAATTCTTATAAGAATATATAAACAAGCTCTTACTCCAAGGCCTCTGAACTTGCTTGTCCCTCAGATACTAATATAACTCATTCCCTCACTTTATTCAGGTCTCTGCTCAAATATCACCTCTTCTGAGAACCTTGCTCTGATCACCTCATCTAAATGATACCCCTTATCATGCCTTATCCTTTTAACTACTTTGTCTGTTTTCTTAGTGTTATCCAAGACCTTGGGCTTCCCTCATTGCTCAGTTGGTAAAGAATCTGCCTGCAATGCAGGAGACCCCGGTTCGATTCCTGGGTCAGGAAGATCCGCTGGAGAAGGGATAGGATACCCACTCCAGTATTCTCGGGCTTCCCCTGTGGCTCAACTGGTAAAGAATCCATCTGCAATGAGGGAGACCTGGGTTCAATCCTTGGGCTGGGAAGATCCCCTGGAGAAGGGAAAGGCTACCCACTCCAGTATTCTGGCCTGGAGAATTCCATGGACTATATAGTCTATGGGGTCGCAAAGAGTCGGACACAACTGAATGACTTTCACTTTCACTTTTTCAGTGTGCATAGAACAATCATGGGAGGACTGAAGTACTTAATATCTGTGGCATGGGTCAGTGAGTGAATGTTCAGAGTTCAATGTCAAGTTTCTGGTTCACATATTCAGTGATGTTCTGAGTTGGAGTTTCTAACAGAAAATAACAAATGAGTAAACTCTACCTTATTTTAGGGCTCCAACAACCCCCACAGACTGAACAAATTTCAAAGATTTGGCTTCCTATGAGAGCATCACTGCAGAGAGACTCCAGTATCTGCTGTGATGTTATTTACTCATTTGGATATTTTGAAATATGAGCCTCAAGCTCAGCATTCAGGCCCAATAGCTCTTGGAAGAAACATGTATCAAAATGAACTTTATATTATGTAGAAAAAAGCATCCATGCTATTTTTGTTGTTGTTGTTTTCTAGCCTCTGAACTTCTTATCTATTTTTCCCCCAGGATACAAATATCATAAGTCATTGGCAAGGTGTCAAAATGCCATCACATTTCTCCCTTTTTCTGGAGACTGAAATTTGTTTGTTGTTGTTGAGTTGCTAAGTGTGGTCCGACTTTTTGGCACCCCATGGACTCTGCCCAGGCTCCTCTGTCCATGGGATTTCCCAGGCAAGAATACTGGAGTGGGGTGACATTTCCTTCTCCAGGAGATCTTCCCAACCCAGGGATCCAACCCACATCTCCTGCATTGGCAGGCAGAATTCTTTACTGCTGAGTCACCAGGGAAGCCCTTCATTAATTGTACTTATGTACGATTAGACAAAATGATAACATCAAAAGGAGCAGATTCCGTGTTTCATTTGCTTTAAGAGAATAATAAAAATGGAATCATTCAAATCATGCCACTAATTTGAACACGTTATTATTTTAAAAGAAAGTAATAGATGAGTTAAAGATTTTTTGCTTTAACCACTTATTTTTAAACTGTTAGGCTTTATTTACTCTGAAGTTGTGAGGATAAGAACTATATTGTATTTATCTGCTACAAGGACACAGAGAGAGATGTTCAACAAATGGCCTTGGAGTGAATGAATGTGCCACTTAAGAACGTAACTCAGAATTTAAATTAGAAATTTAGAGCAATTTTCTGAGAGCTTGATTTGCACCAAATCCAAGTTTGCAAAATACTAACATTAAGAAATAAGCAATGGCTTTTTGAAAGTCTTCCTTTCATAAAAGAAGCACTTTAATATCAACAGTTTCCTTAGTCCATGTAAAATATTATTTGGTTTATAAAAATTGATTTTGTGTATAGTTGTTCATAAATAATCCTTTGACAAATGCAAATATAAATGTGTTTGTGAAAAGCAAATTGTGAGAGATACACTTTTATAGGAAGAGTGTGGAGAGGTTTTAAGATGAATAACATTTTATATCTGCTTTTGAGTTGCAGACAGTGTGGATCATTGGGTAAAAAGAAAGAAAAGAAGGACAGAACTGGAAGTTCAGTGTCACGGAAGTGAACCATGGAGTAAAATTTGAATGTTCTAAATTGCACTTCAGACTTCTTTTACATTGCGTTTTATACTATGATAAACAAGTCTTTAATATGTGACAAGAGAGGATAGGAAATTCCAAAGTGGTGCTTGATTCTTGTGTATGTACCATCATATCTCATGTGCTTAGGAACTGTACATGTCTACAGTTTGTTTCAGTAACAAAAGAGAAGACACTGATCTAAAAGGATGAACAGATCAAATTCAGTCTGGACCTGGGGAGATGACTTGCCATGTTCAGTGGTCCCTGATGTGAACTGACCTGAGACAAGAGCATTTTCAGTGTGTTTCACTACTTGCAAATGTCTTCCAGGCATGCCTTTCAAAATTCAGAGAGGAAAGACACGCAACAAGCAGCTTTCCGATAAATCCGTAAGGTCAAAAACCTCTAGCTTGAGTACAACCCAGTGCAACTGCTGAGCAAAAAGAATCCTCCTTCTAGGGTGGTTGTTGCACAAGCAAGAAAGGTAGTTTTCAAGATATCTTTAGTCTCACTGTAAATGTGCTCAAAATGACCCACATATTTGGTAACTTTTCATGGCACCTGGTGTGCACCAATAACTCCTTCTGATCCTTTCTCTCCATGAGCAGTCTTATGGCATGTGATTCCCCTTCTTAATATTGTATTTTCAGATACCTATACTTGGCCACTTTTAAACTTACTTTATTAACAGAGTAAAGATATGTGATTTAAAATAGAAGCTATGCCAGAGATAACAAATGGCTTTTGGTTTCTATTTTTCTCATATATAATAGGTTCGGTTCAGTTCAGTGGCTCAGTCGTGTCCGACTCTGTGACCCCATGAATCGCAGCACGCCAGGCCTCCCTGTCCGTCACCAACTCCTGGAGTTCACCCAAACTAAATTGTGTTAACTCAAAAGAATAGATATGTTTATCTTCCAGATTTTCTTTGTAATAGTTAGCTGGTTAAATAAAACATTGCATTTATAGAAATAGAAGGCCATTCCTCAATTTTTCAGATGTTTCCAGCTTAACATGGGTTTGGTGACCTTATCAAGACATAAAATCATAAATTCAAAGAGGAGTAAGGTTAACTACCATGTAGACACACACACACACACACACACACACACAACAACTTTGACCTCTCTCGAGTAATGACTAAACTGATCAGGACTTCTGATAAATTAACCTGATATTTAACCCTGTTTTACTCACCTAATACCCTCAGAAAATTATTTTTTCCTTCTTCACCGATTTTACACCTTAAAGGAAACTTATATGAGTTGTAGATGTACAACCAACATCTCCAGACAGAAATGAAGGCTATTTTTAGGAGAAACTAATCTCAAATGAAAGTAGAGCTTTCTACATGGTCACATATGTATTACACACTCATTACCCAAAGTGAGAAAGTAGGTCACTCCTCATTTCTTATTTATTCCCTGGCACAATCAGACTGCACAATGAAATCATGTGATATGCTTCAGAGCTACTGTCAGGACATAAAACCCAAGACAATGAGCAGCAGGACAACAGTTAGCAACAGGCAAATTCCAACAGTCTGGGTTTGGATTTGGTTTTATGTTACTAGAAGCAGATTTGCTCTGTTTTTTAATAGTTCATAAGAAACAGAAATCACAATGTATCGACTTCATATCCACCTACAAAGAGTTCAAAAAAGCCAAAGTTCTCCCCCCATTCATCCTCTTGTTCCACCAATATCTTGAAAATAAAAAAAAAAAAAAAACCCAAAATGAAAAAGAGTGAGAAAGGACACAAATGATTTAAATAATTTCAATCCTTATTAAACATCACTGAAGTGCATTTGATCTATCAGGCTGACTTCCACTTCTCACCACTAAGACCTTGCAAAGAAACTGTATTGCGTAGTTTTGTTTCCAGGGTTGATCTAGAACTGTAAAGATGAGATGTGTATGAATGTGTGTATGTGTTTTAAGTCCATTTCATAAACACGGACACAGGACGATTCTCATCATTTGTAATAGTCTTTGGAGTCCAATCATGCAGAGTAACAGGCAGGTGTAAATTAGGTCTTGTTGCAAGATATACATGGCAAGGTGAACAGTTCAGTGCTAACTAGGGGTGGGAGATTTCTGTCCATTAGGATATACTGGCCATTGGTCCCACATAATCAAAAGTTAGATGTACAGGAGTTCATATACAAACAGAGATCTTCCATTTCAGCTTGCTGACCAAGGAAATGAGTCAAAGTGAGCCATTTCAGACAGCGAAAGAACTGTCCAAGTGCTAAAAGAGATAAAATCTTGTATTTTAATCACATGGAAAATAATTAGTGTAACTATGTACATTATAAGTTGATTGTTGTTCTTAGAGAAAGGAGTTTCCATTCTGGGTTCAAAAATCTCTGTGGACAATATGCATGTTGGGCATTGTGAGCAGGGTAGAGAGTGGAGATTTCTCTTCAGACCCAAAGTGGTTGGAATCAAAGATTTCTCAGGCTATTTAATCTCTTGCTCTGAGCTATACAAGATAAATTCTCTTCAGCTAACCTGGTTGATAGCATTCATCAGAGAGCATGATGCTTTTAAGATTTAGATTATCATATGTTGAGAATTACATAGAAATAGATTTGGAATAATTTAGATTTTGCAATGACTATTTAAAATTTTGAAGTCCATTTTGCTTATTCTGCCCCCCACCCTTCCCTGGCAAGTCATAAAAGGATTTATCTAATCTCACCTAGTCTACTTATTCTATTTGTCAAGGCCTTTTTCCTGATTTATCAGTCAGCTGCTATCAGTATCCTTAGGTAATATTTTTCTGATAATGATAACAGATTGAAAAAAAAAAACAACTATACAGCTCCCTGGCCTTCAGTTAAATAGTTTACTCCAAGTGGAGGGAACAGACCAGGCCCTGGTCCATCTATGGGGTACATTCTCTCAAAGCTCAGTCATCAGATTCTTGAAGATGCAAGATTATTATCAGTTTTTATTCCACAAGAAGAAATTTGGTTCTCAGGCCGGTGTATCTCTTTTGGCCAACAGAATACATATAGAAATATCAAAGTGGGGGTGGTGGTTTTGCCAAGCTCTCTCAAAAATCTAGTTCCTCCTGCACATGGATATGTAGCTATCCCTCCTGTAAAATACTACAAAACATTTCTTGAAGGATCACTATGAAACTACTTGCCCTTTAAGGAAAGTCAGGCCAACTTCGCATTCCGAAAGGAACCCCAACCATAGGCAGGAACTTCACTTTTCCCAAGAGTGACCTGACACCCCCCTACCTGAAAAGCAGGAGAGACCTTTTGAAGGAATGGGTGACTGCACTGGAAATATTTGTTTTTTCGAGAAAAGAAGACTCAGTGCAGAACATAGTATATTCTGTGGATCTGGTAACAACATAATCACCTCCTGAAGGGACTGATAAAATGGACCCAAGGTTGTGAAGGGTGGGTGGACTTTTGCAATGATGGTTCTCTTTGTTGGCCTATTGCCTGTTGCTTTGATAATCTAGGAAAATTAATTGTAGAAGCTATCAAGAAGCTAACCCTTAGCTTGCTTTGTAATACATGATATCTCAATATAAAGGTTGTTTCATTTTCCCTTGACTGGAGGGAGTTCTGGCTGAAGGTAACCCGTTTCCAAGAGACAACAGGAGAGGCCAGACTAGTGGAGTTTAGAGAAGTAAGTAGCAAGTGGAAGTAGCAAGTAAGGGGAGGGACTTTGGGTAGTTCTTGTCTGGTTTCATCTGAATGGAAAAAAAAAATCACTTCCACATACATGAGACAGAGTCTAACTGTCAAGTGGTTTGAAGTTGCTGGCTGGCTGGAGATTTCCTTTTGTCTCCTGGTGTTGTTTCGTGGCTGATGAAATTCTCCCTGGGATTCACTCTCTTTCAACAGCTTCGTGCTCTCTGCACTTAATCTCATGTGGTTAAAGAGCCAGGAGGGGAGAGGCCGCAGGTATAGCAAGAGAAGGGCACAGAGAAAGGAGATAAACAAAGAAAAAGGAAAGCAGAGAAGAGAAACTTTAAAGGGGGAGGGGGAGTGAGGGAGAGGGTTGAGAGAGTGTGACACAAAGAAAATTGAGAGAACTCATGTGAATGTGGAAGCATTTTTCCAATCAGATTGTCTGCAATATTAACCAAAAACAAGGGCAGCAAGATAGAGACATGGGCCACTTCTATTCCAGGGGGCAAGCTGCACAGTCTAATAATTTTTCTCTCCATTTTGAACAAATGACCTCTTATCATGAAATCTATGGTGCGAAGCAATCCCTGGTAAATGGCAGCATTGCTCCCATGGCGATGGTGGGAGTTGATTCTATTGCTTAGGAAGAGATACAGCTTCTCTATCATTGTGTTTAAGGCAGTTTTCACAGCACTGGCATTCTTGACTGCTCTGTTTTCCGAGGGATTCCATTTGCCTGTCATCTCACACTCAACCAACCATCCTGTGTGTTTCACTTCTTCTTCAGGTGAAATACCACCACATTGGTGAGCACCAAAATGGTCAGAGTGCAGAGTTGTGATGGATACTTCACTACAGTGAATAAGAGGAGAAGGGTCGACCTGGTCCTGTTATTGCTGAGAAGTTATCCTGGTATCGCCTTGTATGGAACCAGGATGTTTCACAGTGCCTCCTTCAAGTGCCTGGGAAAGCACTTTCATTTATTTTTGAGCTAAATTCAGGAGATTTTGCTAAACATTGACATCAATGCTTCATGGCTTTTAAGACACTCTATTGCTAAAGCTATTTAGGAGCAGTAACTTATGGGCAGAGTTATTGCTGTCATGTCAACTTGTGGTACAAAACTCAAATGATCAGCCCTTCTTGAATTGTTGAAATTTATGAAAAAATAAATAAATAAGAGACATTGGCCATGTTAAGGAGTCGGGGAAACCCCTGAGGAACGTCTGTGGATGTTTTCAAATGCTAACCTGAGGATTGCCCTGGGCTTTGGGTATTTTTTTAAGTAATTTTTTTTTTAATTCCAGAAGAGGGAAGTAATATTTCTTCTCAAAATAAAACCTTGACGAGGTATAAACATGGAAAATAGCACAGTCATGGAAAACACAACCCACAATCTAAAAATAGCCTAGGCAAACTCACTTTTTGTTAGGGATACCACGTAGAGGCAGCTCCAGTCTATTTCAGAGAAGGGTTCCCATCAGATATGGACACACTAACCCTGCCTCACTAGCTGCCAATCTCTTCTCAGTTGTGACACATAATTTGCAAACGATCAGTGAGGGTCTCCTTTCTAAAACAGGAATGCCGGTGTCTCCTAAATCTGGGTCATACCTCCTTTAGTTCTTCCTCCCACATGGCCACACTACCCTAGTCTCTCCTACCCACTCACTATCAGAGAAAAGACCCTCAGCTGTTATGCCTACCTTCCTTCTAAAGGTCAAACCATTCAGTACCTGGAAACTGTTACCCTCTCCCACCCCGCACTGTACATAAGCATCACATATGTTCTTTCTACAAATTGGTTTACAGGTGCCATTTAATCAGTTCAGATTTGGAAGCTACATCTTCAAGGGTCCAAGAGAACTCACTCCCTCCCCATATTCCGCCCTTTACACATTTTCTTATAAGACATACAGCTTAATCAATTAACAAACTAAATAGCTTATATACTGGCAATATATTACAGATGGGTTTATGTCAGAGTAATAGATCACATGAAATGGACCATGTGGTACCCCAGTGCGTGATGTCTTGGGAGAGCCCTGAGGACACTGACAGTAGCATCTCTAAGTACGTGGTGCTGTATGAATACAGACACATGCGGATCTGTATCTACATCCATCTGACTAGGCCAATAGGAGCAGGTAGATGCAAGATAGAGACACACACATGCTGGATGGGGCCACTGCACACCTTGTCATGCCATTTGAAAGGGCAGTTACAGGTCACTGGTTCTGCAGCCATTAAAATTACACTTTATGGAGAAGGCTTCTCTAATTGTGTTTGATTTGCTTTCTGTAGTAAAAGCATCATTGGAAGAATACCAAAGCAAGAGCAACTAGGAGTTAAATATACATTTGGCTTAGCTGCAATACAGAACTCTGGAGAAGAAGCAGGCTGAAAGATGTGTTTCAATTTTAGACTCGGATTCTCTCCCTTGCCACGTTCTTGTCGTTGCGTGTCTGCGTTTGCGTGTGTGCGTGCGTGTCTGCGTGTGTGTTCCATCACATCATCTCCTGAAGAACGCTGGGTTTCGCAGGCAGGCGGCTAGTCACCTGCAACAACCCAGGGGTCCTGCCGAGGCTTCCAGGCTGCTGTCAGTGTCAGATGCCAGGGTCTGGTCGGTGGACATGGAGGAGATGTCATTGACGGATGAGGAAGGAGGGAGGCTCTCACTGCTGTTCACGGCTGCACCTGTGCTAAGAAAATGAAGACCGACATGACTAAACCTGGAACTAGACTCAGCTGGATGTCACTCAGCGGACAAGTGCGTGCACAGACGACAAGGCAGTGCTCCCCAACCTTTTTGGCATGAGGGACCGGTTTCATGGAAGACAGTTCTTCCACAGAGCAATAAGGGGGGATGGTTTGGGGATGATTCACGTGCCTTAGCTTTACTGTGCATTTTATTTCTATTATTAGTACATCAGCTCCACCTCAGATCATCAAGCATTATTAGATCCTGAAGGCTGGGGACCCTAGATAGGGGATGTCTGCTCCATCATTCATTCGACAAGTCCTCATAGAACCACTAATACAGAGCACTACATTAGACTGTGAACATGAGGATAACAACACAGTGTCCCTGGTCACAAGTTATTCAAGGGTTAAAGCAGTCATTCAAAATTGGGAAAGGAGTACATCGAGGCTGTTTATTGTCACCCTGCTTATTTAACTTATAATATGCGGAGTACATGATGAGAAACGCTGGGCTGGATGAAGTACAAGCTGGAATCAGTGCTGCTCGGAGAAATATCAATAACCTCAGATATGCAGATGACACAACCCTTATGGCAGAAAGTGAAGAAAAACTGAAGAGCCCCCTGATGAAGGTCAAAGAGGAGAGTGAACAAGCTGGCTTAAAACTCAACATTCAGTGAAGATCATGGCATCTGGTCCCATCATTTCATGGCAAATAGATGGGGAAAGAATAGAAACAGTGACAGACTTTATTTTTTGGGTCCCAAAGTCACTGAAGATTGTGACTGCAGCATGAAAGTAAAAGACACTTGCCCCTTGGAAGAAAAACTATGGCCAACCTAGACAGCATATTAAAAAGGACAGACATTACTTTGTCCACAGAGGTCTGTCTAGTCAAAGCTATGGTTTTTCCAGTAGTCATGTATGGTGGTAAGAGGTGGACCATAAAGAAGGCTGAGCACCGAATAATTGATGCTTTTGAACTGTGGTGCTGGAGAAGACTCTTGAGAGTCCCTTGGACTGAAAGGAGATCAAACCAGTCAATCCTAAAGGAAATCAACCCTGAATATTCATTGGAAGGACTGATGCTGAAGCTGAAGCTCCGTTACTTTGCCACCTGATGGGAAGAACTGACTCATTGGAAAAGACCCTGATGCCGGGAAAGATTGAGGGCAGGAGGAGAAGGCGATGAGAGAGGATGAAATGGTTGGATGGCGTCACTGACATGGGCTCGAACAAACTCTGGGAGATTGTGAAGGACAGAGAAGCCTGGTGTGCTACAGTCCTTGGTGTTGCAAAGAGTGGGACATGACTAGTGACTAAATAACAATGCAGTAACTGTCAAATTCTGCTCTACCCTAGAAATCACCTGTAATGATTCTAAAAGAAAAAAAAAAAACCCTCCACTAAACACCCCATTCACCCTTCACACCTCCCATATTATAACGCATCTGGCCTTGGGTAGAATCAAGGCATTTGCATTTTTCAAAAGCTCCCTGGAGACTGATGTTAAAGGCTGAAGACCACTATTCTATGAAGAGGGCAAATAAGTGAACACCTTTAAAGTAATCACCTGAACCTGGATGGTTTCAATTCAGGAAGGTGTTTGTTTGTTTGTTTGTTTTCCTGCATAAGGCAGTAGGTGAGATTTTAGTTACTGACCAGGGATCAAACCCACACTCCAGGAACTGGAATCACAGAGTCTTAACCCGAGTCTTAACCACTGGACTGCCAGGGAAGTCCCTCAGGCAACTTTTAAAACAAACACATATAAGCCTCTTATCCCAGAAATATAGGCTGAGGTAATTCCCAGAGATCAGATTTACTTTGAGGCTACAGTTATAAGAAAGGAAGGTATATTAAGTAAATATTATTTTACCATCATTAATTTGACATCAAACTTAAAATCCATATAGGAAAATCCAGGTAGGACTGTGGATGAAAGTCACCATAGACCAAAAAAAGAACAGAAGTCAGAACCACAGTCAGCCTCTTGAGTGCATTTACTTTTCATCAGGCTTGCTTACCTGGGAATCTCCAAATAAGAACTACAAAAATTTTTTAATTGATCTGCTATGTAGGAATACAAAGGTTTTGAAACTCTGAGGAGAAACCTGCTTATGGTAATCACTCAATAAATACTTACTGAGCTACAGTAGTTTTAAGAACCACACAGAGGAGATTGTAAAACTGAATTAAACCAAAGCACCCTGGAAAGTCCAATCACTTTTTCTCTTTATAGAGCCTTTATATTCAAGCGATACAGGTGGTGAAATGCATGTTTTGTGAAATAGTTCACTATTAAAAATATATGAAGTATAAGCATCTAATAAAGTGAGAAATATTTGGTGAAAATCATATATCCCTGTGAATAAGTCACAGTAGTATTATCAAATACATCTAATAAGTTAGGGGGGAAAATCTAATGAAGTGGAGAACTTAATACAATCTCCTTGTTCCTGGAGTAGGTAGGTGATTAAAATGTGACAGTAACTGAAGAGGGTACACACACTTAAACTAAGACAAATTACATGGATCCTTTTAAAGCTGTTCTTTGTTGATTATAACCATATTTATGCAAATTATGATAAATGTAAAAAATATAGGAAAAAAAGACAGCAATATGCACTGATCCTCAAATTAATGATAAGAACTATTAAACTTTTGATATATTACTTTCTGGTCTTTTTGCTAGGAAGTCTCTCTAAGTATAATCATTTCATATATACCCTTTTGTATCCTGTATTTTCTTATCCAAAAAACCTATGCAATATTTCATGTTCTTTAAACTCTTAAAAATATCAGTACCCACTAATCTTAAATGTCTCTATATTTTTAAATCTGTCTTATTAACATCTTCATGTAAATACCTTTACTCTTATTATCATATAATATTATGATATATTAATGATATATATTAATGATATATATTAATATGATAAGTTATATCATATTAATATAATGTAAAGTTCGGCTCAGTTCAGCTCAGTCACTCAGTCAAGTCTTACTCTTTGCGAGCCATGGACTGCAGCATGCCAGGCCTCCCTGTCCATCACCAGCTCCCGGAGCTTGCTCAAACTCATGGCCATCGAGTCGGTGATGCCATCCAACCATCTCATCCTCGTCTTCCCCTTCTTTTTCTGCCTTTAGTTTTGCCCAGCATCAGGGCTTATCCAATGAATCAGTACTTCGCATCAGGTGGCAATACTTTGGCTACCTAACGTGTGCTTAGTTGCTCAGTAAGCATACAAGTAATGTAAAGTTATCTGGCTTCAATTCATTCCAGCTTTATTTGATTATATCCTTTACAGATATGGTGCAGAGCTACTTCATTTCCTCTTGTGACATATACTAGTAGATTTCAGAGGCCAGCAGACAACTCTTGATTAAACAGCCCAACTGCCCAGCTCTGTTTTTTTTCCCTTTGATTTTAGATTAAATTATACCAACATCCTCATATTCTTTCATCAGCTATGGTCTCTAATAATTGAGCATTACTGCGATGGGCTTCTCTGGAGAAGGCAATGGCACCCCACTCCAGTACTCTTGCCTGGAAAATCCCATGGACGGAGGAGCCTGGTAGGCTGCAGTCCATGGGGTCGCTAAGAGTCAGACACGACTGAGCAACTTCCCTTTCACTTTTCACTTTCACACATTGGAGAAGGAAATGGCAACCCACTCCAGTGTTCTTGCCTGGAGAATCCCAGGGACGGGGGAGCCTGGTGGGCTTCCACCTATGGGGTCACACAGAGTCAGACATGACTGAAGTGACTTAGTAGCAGCAGCAGCGATGGGCTTCTCAGAAACATCTTAAATTTTTCCACATTATTATTAAAGGGTAGAGATTAAAACTAGATGCAGGATTTTAATAAAGGCTTGATCAAATTATGGGCTGACAGAGTGAGATTACTGTCTATTCATCTCCTGAATGATATATTCTTATACTATGGATGGTTTTCAAATCACGGTACTAGAGTTTAGATTTAGTTTTAATTTGAAATATAAAATATTGCCCATATATCTTTTGTAACAGCTTCACTGAGACATATTTCACAAATCTAATTTGTATAATTCAATTGTTTTAGGTTATTCACATAGTCGTGCAATCATTACAACAATCAGTTTTGTAGAGTTTTCATCCCCACAAAAGGAAATCCTATAATCTGCTTCTTACCACCCAGCCCTAGGCCATGACTAACTTACTTTCTGTCTTTATAAAACTGTCTGTTCTGAACATATCAGATAAATGGAATCATACAATATGTGTCTTTTGTGACTAGTTTCTTTCACACAGCTTAATATTTTCAAAAGATTCATCTGTATCAATACTTCACTTCTTTTTATGACAACAGTATTCTACTGTATGAATATATCCCTTCTGTTTATCTATTTATCAGATAATATCACATGATATTTGTCTTTCTCTGACTTACTCCACTGAGTGTGATCATCTCCAGATCCATCCGTGTTGCTGCAAATGGCATGATTTCATTCTTTTTAATGGCTGAGTAACGTTCCATTGTACATGTGTACATAGGTCTTCACGCATCCATCTGTAGATGGGCCTTTATGTTGCTTCCTGTCTTGGCTATTTTAAACAGTGCTGCAGTGAACACTGGCGTGCATGTATCCTTTCAAACCATGTTTTTCTCTGGATATATGCCCAGGATTGGGACTGCTAGACCTTATGGTAGCTGTATTTTTAGTTTGTAAGGAGTCTCCATACTATTCTCCATAGTAGTTGTACCAATTTACATTCCCACGAACAGTGTAGGAGGGTTCCCTTTAACCCATAACCTCGCCAGCACTTACTGCTTGTAGGCTTTTTTATCATGGCCACTCTGACTGGTATGAGGTGATATCTCATTGTAGTTTTGATTTTCATTTCTCAGAATCTTTATCAACCGTATTTCTAGGGTTCCATAAATTGTTGTTGCTGACTCTGTATAGCACAAATGCATTAAAAAAGGTTCCTAACAGTGCCTCTATAAAATCCCCATTACATTCTCAGGTTGTATGTAAAGAGTTTCCCTATACAGTGCTGTGGGGGATGGGAATCTTGTGTACTGTCTAGCAGCACGCTGCGGTGGTTTTAGTGGCTTTGAGAGTCAGTTATTAGCATTTCTTTCCAATTTTGCCTTCATAGATGACATATCAGTAGCTTGAAATTGATCACAGAATATTTACACGATCAGTTCAGTTCAGTTCAGTTGCTCAGTCGTGTCCGATTCTTTGCGACCCCATGAATTGCAGCACGCCAGGCCTCCCTGTCCATAGAAATTAGTAATTGCTACAATCAGTCCATCTTTTTTAAAGAGATGATTGCATGCAGGCATGCTCATTTGCTCAGACATGTTCAACTCTTTGTGGCCCCATGGACTGTATGTAGCCAGCCAGACTCCTCTGTCTATGGAACTCTCCAGGCAAGAATACTGGAGTGGGCAGCCATTCCCTTCTCCAGGGGATCTCCCTGACTCAGGGATCAAACTCTATTATTATTAAAAATTAAACCCCACACTGTAATTAAAAAAAAAAAACTTCTGCTTCTGTATGATTTTTTCTATTGCACTATACTATATGCCTTCTCAACTGTAGCCATCTCTGGCTTTACTGAATGATCCTCTCAAGTCTGTTTTTTATGTAGACAATAAATAAATTTTTAAACCGTAAAAACAAACAAAATTAGAAGGTTCCAGACAAATATTTTGGCTTCAAGTTGTTAGTTTACTGCCAAACAGTTTGGGACAATATGTTAAAAGTAGAATTGAACTGAATTGAACTTATCATTGCCCAGGATATCCTAGCAATGTGATAAATACCCCTCTTCCTATATTGTTTTCAGAGAAACCAGTAAAATACATACTCTTTTTATAAAATTTTTTTGTTAGTAAAGCATTATAAATTTTTGTCAATAAATGTGTCATTTAAATTAACTGGAAATACTAATAAAGTTACAGATAAAAAATACTAGTTACTTTCAAAATTACCTGAAAAAAATTTAGGTTTTATGGAAAGACATAATAACCTCAGATATGCAGATGACACCACCCTTATGGCAGAAAGTGAAGAAGAACTAAAGAGACTCTTGATGAAAGTAAAAAGGAGAGTGAAACAGCTGGCTTAAAACTCAACATTCAAAAAATAAAGATAATGGCATCCGGCCCCATCACTTCATGGCAAATAGATGGGGAAAAAATAAAAACAATGACAGACTTTATTTTCTTGAGCTCCAAAATCACTGCAGATGGTGACTGCAGCCATGAAATTAAAAGACACTTGCTCCTTGGAAGAAAAGCTATGACCAACCTAGACAGCACATTAAAAAGCAGAGACATTACTTTACCAACAAAGGTCCATCTAGTCAAAGCTATGTTTTTTCCAGTAGTTATGTATGGATGTGAGAGTTGGACTATACAGAAAGCTGAGCACTGAAGAATTTATACTTTTAAATTGTGGTGTTGGAGAAGACTCTTGAGAGTCCCTTGGACTAAAAGGATATCAAACCAGTCAATCTTAAAGGAAATCAACCCTGAATATTCATTGGAAGGACTGATGCTGAAGCTGAAGCTCCAATACTTTGGACACCTGATGGGAAGAACTGACTCATTGGAAAAGACCCTGATTCTGGGCAAGATTGAAGGCAGAAGAAGGGGATGACAGAGGATGAGATGGCTGGATGGCATCACCGACTCAATGCATATGAGTCTGAGCAAGCTCCAGGAGTTGGTGATGGACAGGGAACCCTGGTATGCTGCAGTCCATGGAGTCCCAAAGGATCAGACATGACTGAGTGACTGAACCGAGCTGAACTTACAAAAATTTACCAGCTAAAAGTTGCATGTGTATCTGTGCGCGCACACTCAGTCACTCAGTTGTGTCTGACTCTGCAACTTCATGGACTGTAGCCCACCAGGTTCCTCTGTCCATGGGATTTTCCAGGCAAGAATACTGGAGTGGGTTGCCATTCCTTTCTCCAGGGAACCTTCCCAACCCAGGGATCACACCCGCATCTCCTGCATCTCCTGCACCAGTAGGCAGATTCCTCACCACTGAGCCACCTGAGAAGCCTAGAAGTTATCCAGCCAAAGGCATCCATAGTCTCAAAGGAAAATACTGTTCTGCTTTTCTAAATAAAATTATTTTCCTGACCCATCCACACATAAAAAGAGACACAAAGTATTATGAGAACCACTAGATTTGTTTTAGTCACTAAGATGTATTCCTTCTCTGTATTCATGGCTATCAGCTTCAGTTGGTTTAGGGGCTGATGTTTTTAAATAGAAAAAGTTATTGGGATAGATCTGTAAATAATTGGGAGGAACATACTCCCATAAGATGTAGAGGAGAAGGAGGGGCTATATATTAAAATCACTGGGAAAGCTTTATCTTCCATTTAGAGATTCTAAGAAATCTCTACCCATCTTGATGCTAAGCATCCCTAGCTCAGTGAGTCATTGTCACTTCTGGGAGGTTTACTTCTCAGGCAACAGGGTGGTGAACAGACTAAGAATCTTTGTATTAGATGACCTTCTAGTTTGTTCTTGCTCTAACATTCTATAGTAAATGCTTTTAGAAGAAAATTAATTTCTATTCATGGGCTGTTATTCCCTCAGCAGTCTTTACAAATCAATTCAGAAAGCAAGCACTCATGCTACTCTTGAAAATAAATCACTATGCAAGTGAAATCAGATAGTAGAAGGGAGTATAATTATTTATTTAGAAGTGTATCTGGGGTTTAGATTTATTTCTTATTGATACACAACAATTCCATCAGTAAATTTCAAGCTTCTGTATTATTCTGCAAATGCACATTTAACTTTCTATTTACATTTTAAAAGCATCACTAAAACATGAGTTTGGGTATTAGGACAATTTTGTCACTGAAAAACTGCATTAACTTATTCCCTTGCTGCTGGGTTTCTAGTGTTGCCATGACTGAATATTAAGGGAGTCTAAGTCGTAATATTATTTCATCTCAGCTATTTACAAAATAAAATGTGATATGCAACATTCCTGAGAAAAGGTGATTATAATGAGGAATGCAATAAGGCTGAATCTTCAAAAGTTTTCTAAGTAA
Organism: Bos grunniens; assembly: GCF_055505025.1. Lineage (NCBI taxonomy): Eukaryota > Metazoa > Chordata > Mammalia > Artiodactyla > Bovidae > Bos > Bos grunniens. Next base: position 16,797,649 of record NC_141170.1, on the reverse strand, counting down.
TCGCTTTCTCTTTCCAGCATAGTTTACTGCAAATGTGTGTGTGTGTGTTAATTGCTCAGTCGTGTCCAACACTTTGCAACCCCGTGAACTGTAGTCCATTAGTCCAGCTGAACTCCTCAGTCCATGGCTTTTCCAGGCAAGAATACCAGAGTGGCTGTATATATATATATACACACCATGTACACACACACACACACACACACACACACACGCACACCACACGCGCGCGCGCACACACACACACGCACACACACGCACAGTGGTATGCCAATAAAAATTTAGCAAATGGCTCTTCAGAGGGGTTAAGAATGCCTTGATTTGTAGAGTCAGCCAATTTCTATGTCTTAAATCCTGCATGGTGGATTTCAAGCTACAATATGAGGTCAAAAAACTCAGTGTACACAAGTGGCTCGTTGCTCCAGTACATGGCTGTCTTATGTCTCCGCATAATGCACGGAAATATATCAAACACAGGGACTTCCCTGGTGGTCCAGTGGTTGAGGATCCACCTGCCGATGCAGGGACACAGGTTCAATCCCTGGTCCAGGAAGATTCCACATGCCTCAGAGCAACTAAGCCCATGTGCCACAACTACTGAGCCCTCATGCCACGGTTAGTGACGCCCATGCACCCTGGAATCCACACTGCACAACCAGAGAAGGCACCTCAGTGAGAGGCCCACACACCGCAGCTGGAGGGTAGTCCCCCACTCACTGCAGCTGGAGGGTAGTCCCCCGCTCACTGCAGCTGGAGGGTAGTCCCCCACTCACTGCAGCTGGAGGGTAGTCCCCCACCCACTGCAGCTGGAGAAGCCCATGGGCAGCAGTGAAGACCCGCTGGGCAAAAATAAATAATAGCTAGCTAAGTAAATAAAAGAATAAAAAATACCAAACAGAAATATGTCATATAATATGTATCACACATATGATTTCTCAAAATCAAGCCAGGAATCTTTTCCTTTAAAATCATGTAGTGAAAGATTGAATCCACAATCATTTTAACTATAAATTGCTTAAGCCAGGCCACTATAGTTTAGAGCAGGTGTAGAAGATAGATAATTTAGTATTGTTACAGGTAGTTGGAATGGGTAAAAGTATTTTGGCCTTCTCGTGTGCACAAAGAGCCTAAGGGGAATGTTTTATGATTAATTGCTAGCACACTAAACTAACTGCTAAGTCACTTCAGTCGTGTCCGACTCTCAGCGACCCCATGGACTGCAGCCTTCCAAGCTCCTCCGTCCATGGGGTTTTCCAGGCAAGAGTACTGGAGTGGGCTGCCATTGCCTTCTCCGACACTAAACTAAACGGGCATGCAAAAAATTTCAGGAATATATATGTCCCACAGTGAATAAATAAAAAAACCACCTGAAAGCATGGCAAAGCTTTGTCTGAAGCAGGAGTAAATGCCAGAAGCAACATTTGTGTACTTGATACTCGGTTCATTTACCTTCATGATGATTAACAAGTGAATAAGTATTAACTGGCATAAGAACATACTGAACTGCATACTGTCCCAAAACTATAATCCTGTCTTGAATTTTGTCTTTGGGAGAGCACCAAGAAACATGTTGAAGAAAGACCTGAGCACCAATTTCCAAATTAATAAATATTTAACAGGCTACTATTATGTGTAAGTTGCTCAGTCCTGTCTGACTCTTTGCAACTCCATGGACTGTAGTCCATGGAATTCTCTAGGCCAGAATACTGGAGTGGGTAGCCTTTCCCTTCTCCAGGGGTTCTTCCCAACCCAGAGATCGAACCCATGTCACCCGCATAGCAGGCAGATTCTTTACCACTGAACCACCAGGGAAGCCCTTCTCTGGTGGCTCAGAGGTTAAAGCGTCTGCCTATAATGTCGGAGACCTGGGTTCGATCTCTGGGTTGGGAAGATCCCCTGGAGAAGGAAATGGCAACCCACTCCAGTATTCTTGCCTGGAGAATCCCATGGACGAGGAGGCTGGCGGGCTACAGTCCACGGGGTCACAGAGTCAGACACGACTGAGCGACTTCACTCACTCATTATGTGTAAGGGATAATACTCTGGCACCGCAGGGCAAAGCTGAATATATACAATCTTTTTCTCAATGAATTTACAATTGATACAGGTAATAAGACAATGTGTAAAATACAAGTACTATTAGGACCCATAGGAAAGAAAGATCTTATTCTTTGGGAAGATATGAAAAGTCTTTTGGAACAGATACGAAAAATATTTGGGGACAAGGTGGTAATAAAAGAACACTTTTGAATGGGCAGAAAGGTGGGGAGCCAGTCAAGTAAGGCAGCAACAACACAGGACCCTAGAATGGGTATAGTATCAAAAGCGGGAAAATGTGGAGTGTATTTCAGAGGGCTGTCTGTGTCAGAGGTTACTAGGCTTAAATTATAAGTGATGCAAAGCTATTGGAGGCACTGATCAGTAAATGACTGCTCAACCTATAGTTTTGAAAGATCAACTTAGGTCAAGACTGAAGTATGGAAAATTATTTCAAGAAAATTTTAATCATAATGGTGTTAACATAAAGGTATGGTAGCAATTCGATGTAAGACATCTAGCAAGCAAAATGTTTAGGATGCAAAGAGTGACTGACAGTCATAATGTGGGTATGGAGTGAAAGGTCAGTTATGGGTTTCAGGCTGGGAGGCTGAGAAAAATAGAGTTGCCATTAATAGAAATGGGAAAGTTGAGACAAAATTTACGGCTGAGTGGGTGAATCTAAATGGAGAGGATGTGTTTGGTTTTAAACAAATGGAATCTGAATTGGCAGCATCTCACGCGTCCTGGCCCAGTATCCTAATTTCTTTATGACTAGGTTATACTCATCATTACATAATTTGGCAGAATGAATTTATTTCACAGTGAGTCCAGAAATAACAAACTACTCTGTAAACTAGGCTTCAGTTTTATTCACCTTAAATATATTTCTTACAAACTTAAAAATAATTACTTGGCCAAGACTCAGGTTCATCTATTCAGAGCACATAGAAATTATGTCAATAACCTTAGATATTGTTCAAGAAAATGATCCAACATTTGGGATTGGTGCCAAAAGAAAATGAGCATATAACCTTTTACTATCACACTTGAGCATTTTTTAATAGGCCCCCTCGTAAGGGTCATCTGACTGTTTTGTGGAACATAACTTTTTGACTTAATATTCTCAGTAGATTAGGATCCAGATGTTTTATAACATTGTAAACTTGTAGAAAACTGATAAAGTAAAACTCTTTTCTTTTTCTGCCTAGTAGAAAAGACAACCACAAAGATAGGTTTGGTTGCTGTGTAGGACATTTGTAGGTTTTTATTTAATTTGGTAATCTTATCTCAGTGTTATTTTTTCCATAGACTGCTGCTGCTGCTGCTGCTGCTAAGTTGCTTCAGTCATGTCCGACTCTGTGCAACCCCAGAGACGGCAGCCCACCAGGCTCCCCTGTCCCTGGGATTCTCCAAGCAAGAACACTGGAGTGGGTTGCCATTTCCTTCTCCAATGCATGAAAGTGAAAAGTGAAAGGGAAGTCCTTCAGTCGTGTCCGACTCTTAGCGACCCCATGGACTGCAGCCTTCCAGGCTCCTCCGTCCATGGGATTTTCCAGGCAAGAGTACTGGAGTGGGGTGCCATTGCCTTCTCCTTTCCATAGACTACCTAATCTTAATTTCTCATATCTTCACTGAACTTTGTCATCCTGTCATTTCCCTCATTAAGGAGCTAAAAGAAACTTTGCATGTACTCACTTTCTTTTGCAGTAAGAATGATGACTTTAATGATTAAAGAATTACACTTCAATTATATACAAACTTTGTTCCTTTACCAAACACTCCAGCCTTTCTTATGGCAGATCACTGATCGCATCCCTTTAATGATCCATTGATCTCACTTGTACCATCACTAATTCCTTTCTGCCTTCCCTGAGCTGTACAGTTTGCCTGAAAGGAATCATGGGAATAAGAAGATTTTTGTAGAAGTTTGTGAAAGTATTGAAAAGCAAATTGTGTATTTTTATGCCATCATAGATTAGCTGTTGTGAAGACCTGGTCGGGGTTGAGGGGAAAGTGGAGGAAACAAGCAGAAGATGGGGTATCCTGGAGTGGATAGCATAATTCTGAGCTCTTTGCAAAAAAGAAAGGAGATAATGAATGGATTTCCCTGGTGGTCCAGAGGTTAAGAATCTGGCTTGCAACGCAGTGGGTAAGGGTTTGATCCCTGGTTGGGGAACTAAGATCAAATATTGCTGCGGGACAATTAAACCCATGTGCCGCTGCTACTGAGCCCATGCAGCACAACTAGAGGGTTCTTCTGCAGCAACAAAAGATTCTACATGTTGCAATGAAGATCCTGCGTGCTGCAAATAAGACCTGATGCAGAAATAAACAATTTTTTAAAGAAAGAAGAATAGAAGAAACTGTGAAATTTGTCCTGTCCTGTCTTGAAATGGGGCTTCCCTGGTGGCTCAGTGGTAAAGAATCTGCCTGCAATTCAGGAGACCCAGGTTCGAGCCCTGGCTTGGGAAGATCCCCTGGAGAAGGAAATGCAACCCACTCCAATATTCTTGCCTGGAGAATTCCAGGGACAGAGAAGCCTATCGGGCTACAGTCCATGGGATTGCAAACAGTCAGACACGACTAAGCGACTAACACTTTCACTTTCACATCTTGAAATAGGGCTTCCTAGGTGGTGCTAGAGGTAAAGAAAGAATCTGAATCTGCTTGCAATGCAGGAGAAATGGGTTCAATCCCTGGGTCAGGAAGATCCCCTGGAGAGGATAATGGCAACTCACTCCAGTATTGCCTGGAGATTTCCATGGATAAAGAGGCCTGGTGGGCCACAGTCCATAGGATTGCAGAGTCAGACACAACTGAGCAACACTTTCACTTTCAACACTTCCTGAAATGCTAAGTCACCCTTCACTGGATTCTGGTATTTCAACTTCTTAATGATTATAGGAAAAAGTATTTTGACCATTATGATAATTCTTAAGTTAGGGAGTCTTTCTGCCTTAGCAGGTGGCATCTTGCTGTTGGATTCAGTCTCTGGGCTCTTTAATCAGCAGCAGATAGAACAGGCAGGTTAAGTAAGAAGCATCTTCTACAGACTTGTATCAGTATAGAGGCGGGGTTGAATAAATAGGGTGGGCAGACAAACAACTCCGATGATTCCTTTAACCTTCTTTGACAATAGGAAAGACTTGACATAGAATTGGACATTTCCCTAAGTCTAGAAGTGAGAAAAACATGTCATAACTAAACAGCATCAGTTTGGGTATCATAGTAGTTGTGGGTTGCAAACTTGTTAAAGAGTAATATCAGCAGGAGGAATTGACTCACTCATTCTGTTTCCTGAAATGATTTAAATTGCATGGGAAAAATTATATATCAAAAGTAGGACACCAAATCTACTTTCTCTAAGGTAATAATTTGCAGCCTACAGCTTTGTCAGCATGATCTGAGTGTTGTTTAAAGCTGATGATAAAGTTGTTACATTATTTAAAACTATTTTTATATTCTCTTTCTATTCAGAACATCGGTCCTAGGAAAAATATATTGGCATTAAAAAGTGTAAGTAAATTATCTCAAGTCATCCTAAAGCTCATTGGTGAGCTCAGGAAAATATGAGTATTATATATGTGCATGCTAAGTTGCTTCAGTTGTATACAGCTCTTTGTAACCCTATGGACTGTGGCCCACCAGACTCCTCTCTCAATGGGATTCTCCAGGCAAGAATAGGGAGTGGGTTGCCATGCCCTCCTCCAGGAGACCGTCCCGACCCAAGGATTGAACCCTTGTCTTTTATGTCTCCCGTGTTGGTAGGCAGGTTTTTTACCACTGGGAAGCCCATGTATATGTACTAATGTGTGCTATATTTTGTAGACTACCAATGGAAAGATTTTTGTGCTGACTTTAATTGGACCCCGTTGTGGTTAAGGCTTCAACTACTGTCACATCAACCTTAGGAAGAGTAAACTTTAGAGTGAATGAAGGAAAAGGTTTTAGCTGGAGGGATTGATTCCTGAACTCCACACTGAGGTGGTGGTCAAGAGGGCATTATGGATCTGAATTTTGAAGAGGAGCACCCACCCTTTAATCAGATTATGCTAATATTTCTTCAAGATTCCTTGTTATTTTAAAGCTCTGAAAGAACTCATGCTAAATCATTATAGTCAGAATAAATGCCACAGTAACCATCAAAAGCAAGGAGACTGAAATCATTAGAGGGAAACAGGTAACACTGGTTCATATGCTTGATAAGCAGTATTATTGACTGCAATCTCTCCTTAAGGCCAAGAAAAATACGCAAGTACCGGTTTGTTGGTTATTCATTGAGAGTGAGTACCTGAAGGAGAAGGCTGTCCTTTCACAACGCCATTCTTCGTCTTTTCTTCCGAGTTCATTACTTCCTTATAGATAAGTTCTGTAACAAAGGTACCAGTGTTATGAAAATCAGTTTTCTCCTTAACCCAAAGAAAAAGTCATTCATAACAAACAATAACATTTTGATGGGACTGAGTCAATTACAAATCAAGTGGAATTTTTTACTCTTCTATTTTTACGTGCTCAGTCATGTCCAACTCCTTGAGACTCCGTGAACTGTAGCCTGCCAGGCTCCTCTGTCCATGGAATTTTCCAGGCAAGAGTACTCAAGCGGATTGCCATTTCCTCCTCTAAGGAATCTTTCCAACCCAGGAATTGAACCTGAATCCCCTGCATTGGCAGGTGGATTCTTGACCACTGAGCCACCTGGGAAGCCCTATTTTCTCGCAAAAGCACAGAGCTTGGCAAACATAGGTGCTCAACAGTGCATTTGACCAAATCAATGTATGTAGAATACACATTACTTCTTTTCTGAATTCTTTGGGGAATTTCTGATGCATTCTGACTTTATCTCTTACAGATTTTAATGCCTTAGTTTTGAACATCCATTTCTCTTTTATGTTCTTTCCCTAAGAGATGCACATATTCTTATGACTTGAAATTATTACTTTCTATCCATTTCCAACTCTTACTTCATCTTTTTTTCCAGACTCAAATTTTGGATTTGTAAAACTAAACTTGCCTAAAATCCAACATTAAAAAAAATTATTACCCTCATTTCCAAACTGGCATCCATTTCTGGCTTTTTCATTGCTAGAGATAAAAATGTGTATATATTCATTTCTTTTTACTTTATCCCTTTTAGCTAAAAATTACTCTGTGCAATTCATTCCTGCTTTGCAATGGCTTACAATTAACACAAGCACCATCCTTTATAGGTATTCCTCCAGTTTTCAGAATTGAGTCTATCCTCCTTGAGTGATATTTACACCCTATTACTTACCTAACAAGAACCTTTGAGTGCGCTCTGGTCCTTATTTAGATCAACTCTTTTTCTGTCTATCATTCTCATGATTTTTAAAATTTGATCTACTGTTTATATGAGCTTATTTTTCCATACTCTCCAATATGATCTCTCGAACAGTGGATTCTCCTTACTATCTTTATAGCACATTTTGATCATTCTTACCCTTTGGTTTTCTCTTATATTTTCATTCTAGTATTTTTCTCTATTTTTTATTTTCCCAACTTAGAATTACTAATTCTTTCAAGGTAGCTCAAACATTTCTTTCCTTCTGATGTACCCTTTCTCTTCCTCCTCATTTTGACCTAATCATTTGTTATAAACTGCATTTGGTTTTTTCATATTTATTCTACTCTGTGGTTATTTATATTAGTTTAGCAATTCTTCTCTGCTTTGTTTCATCCTGAGTATGATATTGACCATATAGTATGTGTTTGGAAAAGTTTTGTTAAAAAAAAAAAAAGGTAATTAATATATTCACTCACTGTTTTCTTACTTTAAATGAGAAATAAGCTGTTTGAATGCATACATTTTCATTTAAATTCTCAAGTCATATAAATTGAGTGAGTGAATTCACATATTCACTCTTTTATTTTATAATGCCTAGAACCATCTCAGGCATAACATTATCCATTTAATGTGATAATTTTATGTACAAACTTAGAATGTTTAATTCTGAAATTTTGAATTAAAGCTTGACTTTCACCATGACAAATATTTTGACAATCAGTACTATTTTTTAAAATATGTCAGTAATTAATTCCTTTCATTTTGGAGTAAATGTAATATTGCTATTAGTATGAAAAGACAGATGAAGTTTAGGAGTTTTGAAAATGGTCTAAGAGGCTAGCCCTTAGAAAACCATCTGTTACTAAAGCATTTTAAAAGGAAAATACTTAAAAATATTTTATGAGTTGAAAAAAAAAGAAAAAGTACACTTAATTAGGCAGTAGGATCACCTTTCCATTCTTCAATGGTGTGCTCTCTCTCATCCAGCTGTTTGTCATATATCTGAGGTGGGGGCTGCGGGGAAAAAAATGAACAGACAATAAGCTTTCTATAATAGCCTAAAAATAAACTCTTACAATGCAGGAGAATATCTTGCTATTCACTGATTTTAGGGGTGATCAGAATCTCATATAAATTGTGGAGTAATTATAGTGGTGAAGAAGTTTACATTGCCCCAACAAACATATGAAGGATTCATTTACATGCCAATATTTGCTGCTAACAAATAAGGCAGCTGAATACAAAACCCAAGAGCTCACTTTCCAAAATCTAATTCAGAACTCATGTGTTACCAATTAATGTTCAGTTTGGAAATGGCAACCTGCTCCAGTATCTTGCTAGGGTAATCCCTTTTACAGAGGAGCCTCATGGAATCGCAAAGAGTTGGAAACAATGGAGCAGGCATACATTCACTCTCTTTAGAATGCAAACAAGACACTTGATAACAAGGACCCAGAAGTTGCATTTTGTCCATTCACTAGCCCTCTAACAGAACCCTGCTAAAATTATCCCAGACTGATAAGATTCTGTTCCATTTTTAGAGCCTTGTGAAGAAGAGTCTTCAATGCCTCTCAACAGACCATAGTACTAGCCTCCAGCATAAAGGAATATTTAGACCTAATCAATGTTTATTCTTTTGAAGCATCAGAAGACATTTTTAGACATAGCTGGGTGCCCTATATTTAAATGTTTTAATATATTTCCTCCCCTCAGGCAGAAGCAACTGCCAGTTCTCTAGAGGGGTTCAAGGTTCACTCACCTTGGACCCCCCAGTGGCCTAACTTAACCCTCTCTAGGAAAAGGATATGATGGAACTTTTAGCCTAACATATGCCTTCCTCTTGCTCTGAGGAATTTGGATATGGAAAAGGAGAAATTTTCACAAATTGAGGTGCCTTTTAGGAAGGAGATCTCAGACAGATTCCTTAACCTGCTCCTCCCAAATCTTGGACCTAGAGAATTCTATCATAGTGACATGGTAGCTCCAATTCAGCTCAAGGAAGAGGGAAAGAAAAAAAAATATCTTAGAGAAAGAAAGAGGTGAGAGAGAAGGAGGTATATTGGCCAACAATGGCTTCAGTGAAAAAAAAAAAAAAGAGCTGCAAACGTCTGGTGCCATGAGACAGGGGCCCCAGAATTCACGCTGTCCAATGCTCCAAAAGCAGCAGTTTTTTATAAGAAACAGTTGCTCTCAATAAAGTGACTCAGGTCTATTAGGATGTGTGTGCACACTCAGTCGCTCAGTTGTATCTTTTTGGGACCCCATGGACTGTAGCCCACTAGGCACCTCTGTTCATGGAATTTTCCAGGTAAGAATAATGGAATGAGCTGCCCTTTCCTACTTGAGGGGATCTGCTCCACCCAGGGTTTGAATGCACGTCTCCTGCATCTCCTGCACTGGCAGGCAGATTCTTTACTGCTGAACCACCTGTGAAGCCTGTTCGTTTTGAGGACAGCCTTCCTCACAAGGGCTATCACAGGAAGACTTTGGACAAGATCTTCAGAGAAAGTTTCTGGCTTCTGTGGGAAGGTCTTTGACCTGTGGGCAGCACCGTAGTATCACATGGTTCTTCTTTACTGTGTGCAGAATCTCTGGCAGCCTGCATCATAACAGACAGGAACACTCCCCTTAGTCTCAGTATGCTGGGCCAGTGTCACATATCACAGAAGGAGCTGGATATAAAACTGAAAGACTGACCAGTTGTCATGGGCAGCTTAACACCATATGGAATTACTGAGAAACAACTACTGATGAGCTCAGACATTCCTTCAAAATCTACGACTGCTACTGGGACAGAGGTTTTAAACCAGCTACTGTGATTCCTTGGTGGTTCACACGGTAAAGAATCCTCCTGCAGCGCGAGAGACCTGGCTTCAATCCCTGGGTTGGGAAGATCCCCTGGAGGAGGGCATGGCAACCCACTCCAGTATTCTTGCCTGGAGAATCCTATGGACAGAGAAGCCTGGTGGGCTACAGGCCATGGGGTCGCAAAGAGTCGGACGTGACTGAGCGACTAAACACACATGCACCAGTTATAGAAATATGATGATTTAATGCGTGCATGAGCAAAGTAAGGTTATTTTTGATAAATTGTGAAAATGTCATCTAAGTAAGCTAACGCAAAGCCAAACTCTGGTTATGTAAAGACACTTTTCCCAAGCGGCAGGTTTTCTGCTTTGCCTCTTACTGAGCTTACATAAAGCCATGGTGAGGTCTTCTCTAAGTGAGCCCTGTCCAGGCCCCCCAGCAGGGAGGCACGCAAGCTCTCAGAGCCCCCCACTCCCCCTCTACCCGCACTCCCGAGCTCTGTGCACTGTTGGTGCCTCTTCTAACAATAGACTCAGCTCAGGACCCTTTGTGGCTGACATCTCCAAGCAGTGGATTTTTCAAGTTTCAAAACGGAACATGGCTCAAGAGTGTTATTTCCTGCCAAAGCTCATGAATGCCATATTCTCTTTGCAACTAAACTGTTTGAGAGAGGTTTTCCTTGGAGCTTCAGCAGATTGCTGTTGCTGATGTAGAAAGCACGAAGTATTACACTCTAACTGCAAACTATAAAGAAAGAAAGCAGAGTACTGAGTCCAAGATGTTACCTTTCAACAAATCAAAAGGACTGCTTTCAACACACCTGCATTAGCGCTATGGTTGAAAGAGCAACCTGTTTGTTTGTTTGTCTGTTTTAAAAGAGGGGATTCGATCACCTGCAATGGAAGGGTACTTCACATAAAGATGTTTCTACATCGCAATATAAAATAGTAATTGACCAATAATCCAAAACGAGTAATGTCATATTCCAACATACATATGCATGTGCTCAGACAGCTACCGTCAGCATGCAGTGGTCCAGACACCCCCTGCCTTTCCTGTTAAATGAGGCTAGGGGTCTACTGCTCTGTTGCTCCCTTTCCCCACCTTACTAAACAGGAAGGATTCTCTCTTCCCAGGTAACATTCTAAATAAGAAGGAAATGAGGAGTGAGTATCATGAGAAGTGCCCCAGAGAGTATTTTAAGAAAGTTTAGTAGATTTGAACAAATTGAAATGTGAGAAAATTAAGGATGAGAAGAAATTAAGAATAATCTATGGAGAGTTATTAGGGCTTATATCTTGCATGCTTCTGCATATTCTTCAAGAGACTGACGATTTCTTTCCTCTTGAAGATTTGAACTCTGTTTACCTGTTTTAAGTTCTTTTAGGAATTCATATAGATTGCACGTCATAAGTTAATATGGATTAGATGTGTTTTATATTAATTACACCATATATACAGGTACAAATGTTTTCAGTTAAATTAGATAAACACATGGCCAAATACAAGTAACTATGAGTTAGTAGATATTGGGATTGACTTATTCATTTATTAAATTCATTCATTCATTAAAGGTTTGGGGCACCCAGTATATGTATGCTAGGCTATATTAGAAATTGATATTTTGAAAGTGAATAATATGACTGCTTGACTTCAAGGAACTCAGAATTTATCAGGGTAAGACTTATGCAAAACAGGTAATTAACATACAACATGAAAAATAAAAGAAATACATAGGTGGTATACGGGAGCAGAGTGAAGAAACACTAAGCAAAACCTTTTGATTCTTGGAGTAGATGATACTTGTACTAGTTCAGTGAGCAAAAAAATATCTTGGATATTGACAAGGTAAAGTGAGGAAAAGAAAAAGATGACTCTAGGCCACAGAATCTAGAAAACAGAATGATGATGGTGGTGAGGATGCTGCTGGTGATTGTGGCAGTGCTGGTGTGTTTGTGTTTCTCTGCTCAGGTGCACACACACAGCAAGAGAACCAGAAGCATCTGTGGTCATAAAATATAACTTATGTGGTCAGAAGGGACAAGAGGGCCATGCCTAGAGAAAGAGATGGGTCAGAGAAAGGCTGGATCAAGAACGGTTTCAGTTCAGTTCAGTTCAGCTGCTCAGTTGTGTCTGACTCTTTGTGACCCCATGAATTGCAGCACGCCAGGCCTCCCTGTCCATCACCAACTCCCAGAGTTCACCCAGACTCATGTCCATCGAGTCAGTGATGCCATCCAGCCATCTCATCCTCTGTCGTCCCCTTCTCCTCCTGCCCTCAATCCCTCCCAGCATCAGAGTCTTTTGCATGAGGTGGCCAAAGTACTGGAGTTTCAGCTTTAGCATCATTCCTTCCAAAGAAATCCCAGGGCTGATCTCCTTCAGAATGGACTGGTTGGATCTCCTTGCAGTCCAAGGGACTCTCAAGAGTCTTCTCCAACACCACAGTTCAAAAGCATCAATTCTTCGGTGCTCAGCCTTCTTCACAGTCCAACTCTCACATCCATACATGACCACAGGAAAAACCATAGCCTTGACTAGATGGACCTTTGTTGGCAAAGTAATATCTCTGCTTTTGAATATGCTATCTAGGTTGGTCATAACTTTCCTTCCAAGGAGTAAGCGTCTTTTAATTTCATGGCTGCAGTCACCATCTGTAGTGATTTTGGAGCCCAAAAAAATAAAGTCTGACACTGTTTCCACTGTTTCCCCATCTATTTCCCATAAAGTGATGGAACTGGATGCCATGATCTTCATTTTCTGAATGTTGAGCTTTAAGCCAACTTTTTCACTCTCCACTTTCACTTTCATCAAGAGGCTTTTTAGTTCCTCTTCACTTTTTGCCATAAGGGTGGTGTCATCTGCATATCTAAGGTTATTATTTCTCCCAGCAATCTTGATTCCAGCTTGTGTTTCTTCCAGTCCAGTGTTTCTCATGATGTATTCTGCATATAAGTTAAATAAACAGGATGACAATATACAGCCTTGACGAACTCCTTTTCCTATTTGGAACCAGTCTGTTGTTCCATGTCCAGTTCTAACTGTTGCTTCCTGACCTGCATACAAATTTCTCAAGAGGCAGGTCAGGTGGTCTGGTATTCCCATCTCTTTCAGAATTTTCCACAGTTTATTGTGATCCACACAGTCAAAGGCTTTGGCATAGTCAATAAAGCAGAAATAGATGTTCCAGAAAAGGAACTCTCTTGCTTTTTCCATAATCCAGTGGATGTTGGCAATTTGATCTCTGGTTCCTCTGCCTTTTCTAAAACCAGCTTGAACATCAGGAAGTTCATGATTCACATATTGCTGAAGCCTGGCTTGGAGAATTTTGAGCATTACTTTACTAGCGTGTGAGATGAGTGCAATTGTGCAGTAGTTTGAGCATTCTTTGGCACTGCCTTTCTTTGGGATTGGAATGAAAACTGACCTTTTCCAGTCCTGTGGCCACTGCTGAGTTTTCCAAATTTGCTGGCATATTGAGTGCAGACTGAAATGAAGATGTTTTTCTAATGGGGGAGAACCCACTGAAGAATGAAAGATAATAGCATGGCCAAATCTATGGGCAGAGTCAAGAAAGACACAACTAGAATCACAGAGAAAAGTCAGGGAGCTGCTGCACCATCTAAAAAAAACACTAAAAGGTCTGGCTGGGGTGGAGACGGTAAAAATAGATAGAAACATGGATTCAAGAATCCTTAATTCTTGGGGTGGGATGGGAGGGAAATGGGAGGGAGGTTCAAAAGGGAGGAGATATATGTATACCTATGGCTGATTCATGTTGAGGTTTGACAGTAAACAACAAAATTCTGTAAATCAAATTAAAAAAGAATCCTTAATAAATATTAATAAACCAAATTGCTAGAATTTTGGTTTTGATGGAATGTGCGTGATGGGGAAGAATGACTCCCAGATTTCTAAGCACAGTAGCTAGACAATGGCAATATTTGTGGAGTCAACTGAAAATATAGAGAGTAAAAACATAGAAAATGAGATTGATAGAGAAATGAGCCTTAGTGTTATGTGGGCAGAGATGGTTATTTGATAATCAAACATATAATATTATGTTCATAGAAATGCCGTTGGCTAGAGAAGGCAATGGCACCCCACTCCAGTACTCTTGCCTGGAAAATCCCATGGGCGGAGGAGCCTGGTGGGCTGCAGTCCATGGGGTCACTAAGAGTTGGACACGACTGAGCAACTTTACTTTTACTTTTCACTTTCATGCACTGGAGAAGGAAATGGCAACCCACTCCAGTGTTCTTGCCTGGAGAATCCCAGGGACGGGGGAGCCTGGTGGGCTGCCGTCTATGGGGTCGCACAGAGTCGGACACAAATGAAGCTACTTAGCAGCAGGAACAGAGACATTTATTTGAGACTATCAGCAAGAGGAGTTTGCTGAAGTCAAAGCAGGGAGAAAAAGTAAAGGGCCAAAATGGACCCCTGTCGGACACCAAAATTTAAAGGTTGGCCAGAGGAAGATGAGTTAAAGAAGGAGAAGGTGGGGGGAACAAGAGGAGGGGAAAGGAACATTTACAGAAATACATGGAGAATGAGAGTATTGCTATAGATGTGCAGTGATCAGAGGGTTTAAAAAATAAAAAAGAAGTAATTGGAAGTTTCTTATAAATAAAATAAAGATTTTGGCTTTGAAAATACCAGAAAGGCATGATATAAAGTATGCCTCTGAAACCCATCAAGGTTTCCAAACTTCAAAATTGCCATCATGCCCATAAAGATCCAGATAGATTCTTGGTGGGGACATTAATACAAGCTAGCACCTAAAAGACAGGAACATTATAGAAGAAATATCCTCAGTGCTAACATGGATATGGTATATGAATAAAACAAAAAACTGCATAATAGATTGTGACATTGTGACACTAAAGAAAAATGTTACAATGCTCTTAGATCTGCTCCCCTAACTATCTTTGTATGTGCTAAGTTACTTCAATCATGTCCAACTTTTGCAAACCCATGAACTGTAGCCTGCCAGGCTCCTCTGTCCATGGGATTCTCCAGTCAAGAATAGTGAAATGGATTGCCATGCCCTTCTCCAGGGGATCTTCCAGACCCAGGGATCGAACCTGCATCTCTTATGTCTCCTACATTGGCAAGTGGGTTCTTTTCCAATGGTGCCACCTGGGAAGCAGGGCTTCATAAACGAAGATCACTCTTCTATATCTAATTCTATCTCTTCTATATCTAAATAAGGGAAGTAATATTTTTTTCTGAGAAGATACTGTACACTAGGCTTTTATATACAGTGTAATAATCCTCAAATCAGGAAACTGGGATTCAAAAATGTTTTAAAAAAATATCTTGAAGTTACAAAGTTAATTAATGATAGACTTTTGATTAAAAATTTAAGAATATGAAGAATGATTCAGAGCAAATAGTAATTGAGATGAATCTAAAATAAGGGATAATGAAACAATATCTAAACAATATTTAAATTAGGATCTTTGTAAAACAGGAAATAGAAACATAAGTATAGAGGGTTTTTGTATGAAGCATACAGAGGACTGTATTTCTCAGCTTGCCCAGCACAGTCACCGTGTGTGCTTGCTGTCCTCACAGTTACTAATAGCCCTCAGCTCCTTCACTCTCATAAGTGCTTGGAGGACAATTATGTGAGCAGCCTACTTGGCAATGCTGAAATATGCCTATTAGGGATGTCAGGGATACAACAATTGGAAGGGTGGAGAAAATAACTGCAACATTTTTCTACCACTGGAGTCTCAACACTTGCAGCTGTACCCTTTCCTGCTCAAGGACAACATGTCAGCATTTTCTTCCATTTTCTGCATTTTGGGGAATGTGAAACTCAGATATTAGTACTGCCAGACAGTACACGCTCCTGCTGCTGCTAAGTTGCCTCAGTCGTGTCCGACTCTGTGTGACCCCATAGACGGCAGCCCACCAGGCTCCCCCGTCCCTGGGATTCTCCAGGCAAGAACACTGGAGTGGGTTGCCATTTCCTTCTCCAATGCATGAAAGTGAAAAGTGAAAGTGAAGTCGCTCAGTCGTGTCTGGCTCAGCAACCCTATGGACTGCAGCCTACCGGGCTCCTCCGTCCATGGGACTTTCCAGGCAAGAGTGCTGGAGTGGGGTGCCATAAAAGAGTACATTTCTACATTAAGTTAAGTTGCTCAGTCGTGTCCGACTCTTTGTGACCCCGTGGACTGTAGCCCACCAGGCTCCTCTGTCCATTGGATTCTCCAGGCAAGAATACTGGAGTGGGTTGCCATTTCCTTCTCCAGAGGATCTTTCTGACCCAGGGATTGAACCCAGGTCTCCCGCATTAGAGGCAGATGCTTTAACCAAATTAAGGAATATGGATTTGGGGGGCAATCTCTTGAGTTCTTATGGCTGGGCATGATTTCTTGCTGAAGAGATCTTTTTAATTAGCATCTACTTAAATTCCTAGTTGATTATCCTAAGGTACAAGTTGTTCTCTCTTGCAACTTCATTTTTTTAATTGGAGTATAATTGCTTTATAATGTTGTCTTGGTTACTGCTATACAACAATGTGAATCAGCTATCAGTTCAGTCCAGTTCAGTCGCTCAGTCATGTCTGATTCCTTGCGACCCCATGGACTGCAGCACACCAGGCTTCCCTGTCCATCACCAACTCCCAGAGCTTGCTCAAACTCATGTCCATTGAGTAGGTGATGCCATTCCAACCATCTCATCCTGTGTCATCCCCTTCTCCTCCTGTCTTCCACCCTTCCC
Organism: Bos grunniens; assembly: GCF_055505025.1. Lineage (NCBI taxonomy): Eukaryota > Metazoa > Chordata > Mammalia > Artiodactyla > Bovidae > Bos > Bos grunniens. Next base: position 16,780,770 of record NC_141170.1, on the reverse strand, counting down.
AGCATCAGGATCTTTCGCAATGAGTCAGTTCTTTGCATCCGGTGGCCAAAGTATTGGAGTTTCAGCTTCAGCATCAGTCCTTCCAATGAATATTCAGGACTGATTTCCTTTAGGATTGACTGGTTGGATCTCCTTGCAGTCCAAGGAATTCTCAAGAGTCTTCTCAACCCCACAGTTCAAAAGAATCAACAATAAGTATACATATATCCCCTCCCTCTTGAACCTCCCTGCCCACACCCCCATTCCCACTCATCCTCACAGAGCACCGGGCTGAGCTCCCTGTGCTGCACAGCAGCTTCCCACTAGCTACCTACTTTACACATGGCGGTGCATATATGTCAATCTCACTCTCCCAATTCCTCTCACACCTCCCTTCCCCTTCTGTGTCCACATGTCCATTTTCTACATCTGTGTCTCTATTCCTGGCATGCAAACAGATTCATCTGAACATCTATACCATCTTTCTAGAGTCTATATCCTGCTGCTGCTGTTTAGTGGCTAAATCACTAAACAGTAGTTTAGTGGCTACTCTTTGTAGCCCCATGAACTGTAGCCCACCAGGCTCCTCTGTCTTTGGGATTTCCCAGGCAAGAATACTGGAGTGGGTTGTCATTTCCTTCTCTAGGGGATCTTCATGATCCAGGGATTGAACCTACGTCTCCTGCATTGCAGGGGGATTCTTTACCACTGAGCTACCTGGGAAGCCCTCAGATCCCATATATATGTGCTAATACACAATATTTGTTTTCCTTTTTCTGACTTACTTCACTCTGGGTGACAGACTCAAGGTTTTATATCATATATGTAAGTAATAGTTCTTAACTGAGTAGGGCTTCCCTGATAGCTCAGTTGGTAAAGAATCCACCTGCAATGCAGGAGACCTGGGTTTGATTCCTGGGTTGGGAAGATCCCCTGGAGAAGGGAAAGGCTACCCACTTCAGTATTCTGGCCTACATAACTCTATCAACAGTCCATGGGGTCACAAAGAGTCAGACACGACTGAGCAACTAAACTGAACTGAACTGAAAATATATGAATTCTTCTTTCCTTAATCTTCAAGATAATCTTATTATCAACAGCATCATAGAAGGCTAGTGACGAAAGAGGGTTGAGAGATTATCTAGTGCCACCTTCATTTAATTTGCAAATGAGAATATGAAAACTTGGTGATCATAAGTGATTTGTCCATGGTCATAGAGTTAACAGAGGATGTCATAGAGTTAACAGAGGATCAGATGATTGGATGGCATCACCAACTTGAGGGACATGAGTTCGAGCAAACTCCTGGAGTTGGTGATGGATAGGGAAGCCTGGTGTGCTGCAGTCCCTGCTGTTGAAAAGAGTCGGACACGACTGAGTGACTGAACTGAACTGAATAGAATTAATTAGTGGCAGAATTACAAATAAAATGTATTATCTCTTATGAGAAAAAATGGAATGAAGAATTCTTCAGTTCAGTTCAGTTCAGTTCAGTTGCTCAGTCATGTCCGACTCTTTGCAACCCCATGAATCACAGCACACCAGGCTTCCCTGTCCATCACCAACTCCCAGAGTTCACTCAGACTCACATCCATCGAGTCAGTGATGCCATCCAGCCATCTCATCCTCTGTCGTCCCCTTCTCCTCTTGCCCCCAATCCCTCCCAGCATCAGAGTCTTTTCCAATGAGTCAACTCTTCACATGAGGTGGCCAAAGTACTGGAGTTTCAGCTTTAGCATCATTCCTTCCAAAGAAATCCCAGGGCTGATCTCCTTCAGAATGGACTGATTGGATCTCCTTGCAGTCCAAGGGACTCTCAAGAGTCTTCTCCAATACCACACTTCAAAAGCATCAATTCTTCGGTGCTCAGCCTTCTTCACAGTCCAACACTCACATCCATACATGACCACTGGAAAAACCATAGCCTTGACTAGATGGACCTTTGTTGGCAAAGGAATGTCTCTGCTTTTGAATATGCTATCTAGGTTGGTCATAACTTCTTAGAGTTGAATAAATGTTAAACAGAATAATTCAACAGTCACAAAAGATTTTCATTAATGACAAATTTAAGGATGCCACTCTGATTTCTGTTCCCATTTTCTGTCAGTCTATACATGCAACTGGATCTGGCAGCTATCACCTGAGTAGTCAATATATATTCCAAAAGGCTTTTTGTTACAATACCCTGGCCAACATCAGGGTCTCTCCACACATAAATCCAGATATGAAAGAGCTAAATTGCACTAAGTTGTTCTTTGTATTCATCTTTAAGCCCTGAACTAACATTTTTTCCATATCAGTCATGTTCTGACCATATGACAATCATGAAGATGCTGGTGTTTGCTTTCTGCTTACTTTATCCTAATTCAGCATACAGGATGGTTTTGTTTTACCTTTTTTCTCGGTGTGTATTTGCTCTCTTGTTTAAAATGCCAATGAAAGCCTTAAATAGCATTGTTTTTCTATGTGTGTATTCTCTATTAATTCAGCAGCTGGATCAAAGAAACTTATATTCTGTCCTAGTGAAATATGCTTTGTTTTTTCTTATTAACCTTTGCAGTCTGAGCACTACCAAAGCATGCATGATTTATGGTAAGGCTTCAACCAAGATAAGTGTATTTTAGTACAAAATGAAATCGGAAAACCTGTTAAAAGAAATGTGAAAACTTTGCTTTAAAATTTCCTTGACTCAACACATACAAAGGTAAGTTTTCCAAATGTGTTTAAAATTTTTGAGGAATATAACTTGTTAAAATTTTAGCCTCTTGACTGGAAATAAACATTTATATTGAATAATTTTTCAGTTCAGTTCAGTTCAGTCACTCAGTCATGTCCGAGTCTTTGCGACCCCATGAATCGCAGCACGCCAGGCCTCCCTGTCCATCACCAACTCCCAGAGTTCACTCAGACTCACATCCATCGAGTCGGTGATGCCATCTAGCCATCTCATCCTCTGTCGTGCCCTTCTCCTCTTGCCCCCAATCCCTCCCAGCATCAGAGTCTTTTCCAATGAGTCAACTCTTCACATGAGGTGGCCAAAGTACTGGAGTTTCAGCTTTAGCATCATTCCTTCCAAAGAAATCCCAGGGCTGATCTCCTTCAGAATGGACTGGTTGGACCTCCTTGCAGTCCAAGGGACTCTCAAGAGTCTTCTCCAACACCACAGTTCAAAAGCATCAATTCTTCGGCGCTCAGCCTTCTTCACAGACCAACTCTCACATCCATACATGACCACAGGAAAAATCATAGCCTTGACTAGACGAACTTTGTTGGCAAAGGAATGTCTCTGCTTTTGAATATGCTATCTAGGTTGGTCATAACTTTCCTTCCAAGGAGTAAGCGTCTTTTAATTTCATGGCTGCAGTCACCATCTGTAGTGATTTTGGAGCCCAAAAAAATAAAGTCTGACACTGTTTCCACTGTTTCCCCATCTATTTCCCATGAAGTGATGGGACTGGATGCCATGATCTTCGTTTTCTGAATGTTGAGCTTTAAGCCACTTTTTCACTCTCCTCTTTCACTTTCATCAAGAGGCTTTTTAGTTCCTCTTCACTTTCTGCCATAAGGGTGGTGTCATCTGTATATCTGAGGTTGTTGATATTTCTCCTGGCAATCTTGATTCCAGCTTGTGTTTCTTCCAGTCCAGCGTTTCTCATGATGTACTCTGCATAGAAGTTAAATAAGCGGGGTGACAATATACAGCCTTGACGTACTCCTTTTCCTATTTGGAACCAGTCTGTTGTTCCATGTCCAGTTCTAACTGTTGCTTCCTGACCTGCATACAAATTTCTCAAGAGGCAGATCAGGTGGTCTGGTATTTCCATCTCTTGAAGAATTTTCCACAGTTTATTGTGATCCACACAGTCAAAGGCTTTGGCATAGTCAATAAAGCAGAAATAGATGTTTTTCTGGAACTCTCTTGCTTTTTCCATGATCCAGCGGATGTTGGCAATTTGATCTCTGGTTCTTCTGCCTTTTCTATAACCAGCTTGGACATCAGGAAGTTCATGGTTCACGTATTGCTGAAGCCTGGCTTGGAGAATTTGAGCATTACTTTACTAGCATGGTTAGCCACTCCCTTCTCCAGGGGATCTTCCCAACCCAGGGATCCAACCCGGGTCTCCTGCGTTGCCGGCAGATTCTTTACCATCTGAGCCACCAGAAAGCCCAAGTAGACAAATGGCAGCTTGTAATACTTACCAGTTGATTTTTTTTTAATTGCTTAGACAAGTCTGAGGAAGTAAGTCTATATTCTTAAATAGAAATTAAACACTCTAATACTACAGATGAAGTAAATGCCCTTTAAAAGTCTGATGAGTTGAAAGTACTCTACAGTGAGGGAAAAAAGGTTAATAAAATCTGTCTCTGGAAACCAATCTGATTAATTCTTCTTTTTTAAGTCATCTGGCACTGGGTCCTCAAGGGGGAGCTGAGAAGGGGATTCATGCACAGATGATCATTTGAAGATGTGCTCTCAGGGGGCATCCTGTAAGGGACGGGAGGAGGATGACCAGGGAAGAATGAATGACACAACAGTTAGCAACCTTAACAAGAGCTGTGTTGGTGCAGAAGTCAGACTGATACGTGTGAAAGCGTTAAGTGTGAAGTAAGAAATGAAGACTTCTGAGGCTGAATAACACTGTTGTGAAGTATTTTGCAGGAGGTGGTGAAAAATTGAGAATCTTCTGACAATTTGGATTTGAAGAGGGAGATGTGTGTAGAGTGACTCCTAGGGATTTGGTTCAATCACCTGAGTGGAAAGTAATGCCGTGGATTGAAAGGTGCAAAGTTGGGAAGAAAGAGGAATCAGTTTGGGGTGACAGGGGCTATGCTCAGCTCAAAATTCAACATGTGAATTTTGTGTTGCCAGTCTAAATGCCAATCTAAATCTACTGCTAGATTTATAGATCTGGAGTTCAGGACAGCCATGTGTAACAATGCATATATTTGAAAGTCATTCGTAGTAATTAAAGTTCATGCGGTGGGCAAGGAAGCCAAAGATTCCCCTGGAGAAATGAAGTTAGGGCTATGGGAGAGGACTCCTGGGATCCCCAGTTCTAAGGGTTTAAAAGAAAACAACTTAGATAGCAGTGGTGACTAGAGAATAGGAAAGGTGTCATCACAGTGATCAGTGGGGAATGTATCAGGAAGGAGGGTGTTTATAGTCTAGTCAAATGTCAAAGATGCACAAGCTGCCAATTTTCTTTGGACTTGGCCCTTAGGAAGTCACTGGTAATCTTCAGTTCACTCGCTCAGTCCAACTCTTTGCGACCCCATGGCCTGCAGCACGCCAGGCCTCCCTGTCTATCACCAACACCCTGAGCTTGTTTAAACTCATGTCCATCGAGTTGGTGATGCCATCTAACCATCTCATCCATTGTAGTTCCCTTCTCCTCCCACCTTCAATCTTTCCCAGCATCAGGGTCTTTTCAAATGAGTCAGTTTTTTGCATCAGGTGGCCAACGTATTGGAGCTTCAGCTTCAGCATCAGTCCTTCCAATGAATATTCAGGACTTATTTCCTTTAGGATTGACTGGTTTGATCTCCTTGCTGTCCAAGGGACTCTCGAGAGTCTTCTCCAACAGCACAGTTCAAACGCATCAATTTCAAGGTTTGAGACGTGAACTAGAGTAATTGTGAACAAAGTCTAATTTTTTACAGAAACTTGACTATAAATTGGTGGAAGATACTTCCATTGCTAATGGTGTATTTTAAAAAATAATGACTGATTCTTTATTCTTTAAATGAAGGCAGATAAAGCATGTTTATTTGTTTTAGTATACCAGAAGTATACTAGTATTACCAGTATTACCAGAGGAAAGTGAAAGATGGGACACACTCCATGAAAGAAGAAATGCCCATGCAGAAAAAGACCATATGTGAGAAAGTACCATACCCTGAGCTTTTTTGGACTTTGTGTAACTGACTTTATCACAGCTTTCTCAGTGTCATCCTCCACATCATCTCCATCCTAGAACCATTCACACAGAGTTGATTTTCACATATTACCTCATTTAGTCCAATTAATAGTCCTCCTCTTCTAGGCATACAATTAAAGCACAAAGAGATTAAACAGTCTATCGGTAAGTAGCATAGGCAGCATTAAACCTAAACCTATCTGAATGTAAAATCTGTTTGTTTGTTTTTTTTGCATTTTCCACTCAACTATAGCTTATTATATGGAGCTTCCCTGGTGGCTCAGACGGTAAAGAACAGTTCATGCTGATTTAACCTGTTGAAATAAAGTTTTCTGTTTAAAAGTTTTCTTAACAAACCAAAGCAAGAGAGAATAACAGCGGGGAAATGTCAATGCTGTCTCTAGTTGGAGGAACCCTCAAAATGCTGTTAATTAGCATTACTGATACAAATTTCTAAGTCCCTGCAACAGAAAAGCCTGTGTGTGCACTGTATTGTCATACTGCCACCTCGTGGTTGCAAAAAGCAAAAGCAAACATTAACTAAAAGCCCGAGTTCACCATTTTTATCAGATTGCTCTCACCCAGGGGCTCTCAACTTTGGTTGCAGGTTGAAGTCAACTGGGAACTTTAAAAATGCTGATTCCTTAATCCCACCCCCAGAGATTTTCATATGATTGGCCTGGAGTGAGATCTCAGCACCAGGATATTTCAAAGCTCCCAGAGTAATTCTAACATGTAGTCAAGATTAGGACCTCTGTTCTAACTCCTTACACAATAGTCAAGGTTCAGTTCAATTCAGTTCAGTTCAGTCACTCAGTCGTGTCAGACTATTTGCGACCCCATGGACTGCAGCACGCCAGACCTCCCTGTCCATCACCAACTCCCAGAGTTCACCCAAACTCATGTGCATGGAGTTGGTGATGCCATCCAGCCATCTCATCCTCTGTTGTCCCCTTCTCCTCCTGTCCCCAATCCCTCCCAGCATCAGAGTCTTTTCCAATGAGTCAATTAAGTTTTGTTATTTGCCTAAGTGTGCCTCATTTGTATAGATGCAAGAGTCCCTTGGACTGCAAGGAGATCCAACCAGTTCATCCTAAAAGAAATCAGTTCTGAATATTCATTGGAAGGACTGATGTTGAAACTGAAACTCCAATACTTTAGCTACCTGATGCAAAGAACTGACTCATTTGAAAAGACCCTGATGCTGGGAAAGATTGAAGGCAGGAGAAGGGGACAAAAGAGAATGAGATTGTTAGATGGCATCATCAATACAATGGACATGAGTTTGAGTAAGCTCCAGGAGTTGGTGATGGACAGGGAAGCCTGGCATGCTGCAGTCCATGGGGTCGCAAGGATTTGGACATGACTGAGTGACTGAACTGAACTGATGTATTAAACAGGTAACTAATGAGAACCTACTGTACAGCACAGGGAACTCTACTCAATGCTCTGCGGTGACCTAAATGGGAAGGACATCCAAAAAAGAGGGAATATATGTATATGCATAAGTGATTCACATTGCTATACAGCAGAAACTAACATAACATAAAGCAACTATACTTCAATAAAATTGTTTTAAATAAAATTTAAAAATATTTTGCTCATGTCTATTCTCAAGGAATGATGCTAAAGCTGAAACTCCAGTACTTTGGCCACCTCATGCGACGAGTTGACTCATTGGAAAAGACCCTGATGCTGGGAGGGATTGGGGGCAGGAGGAGAAGGGGACGACAGAGGATGAGATGGCTGGATGGCATCACTGACTCGATGGACGTGAGTCTGAGTGAACTCCGGGAGTTGGTGATGGACAGGGAGGCCTGGCGTGCTGCGATTCATGGGGTTGCAAAGAGTTGGACACGACTGAGCGACTGATCTGATCTGATCTGATTCTCAGGCTGCCATTAGTTCTAACCTATGTTACTACAGATTTATCCTCAACCTTCCATCTCCCTTTTCTCTCCTCGAGTCTCACATTGTGTACAGAGGGACTTTGTGGTTCAATTGCCAAGTCCTATTCAACTCTTCATGACCCCATGGACTGCAGCACGCCAGGCTTCTCTGTTCCTCACCATCTCCTGAAATTTGTCTGAGTTCATGTCCATTGAATTGGTGATGCCATCCAACCATCTCATCCTCTGATAATGCTATCGTTCTGCTTGCTAGCTTTCTTTTTTTAAGAATAGTTGATTTACAATGTTATATTAGTTTCAGGTGTACAACATAGTTTTCATAGATTATACTCCATTTAAAGTTTTAGAAAATATTGGCTATATTCCCTGGTAGTGTATGATACATCCTTGTAGCTTATTTATTTCATACATAGCAGTTTTGAATGGCTTCCCTCCACCCTTAGGATAGAGCACACGCTCCCCATGTTTTTCTTCCTTGTGTGGTCCCTGTTTACCAGCCCAGTTGTTTCTCAATCTTCTCCACTGAGTCACCCCCAAAGATCTGCAGTTTTCCCAACCCTCTCTTGACTCTGAGTTTTTTGCCAACCCTTTCTTCTACCTTTCTTTCATTTGGATGACTCCTGCTTTATTTTTCATACATCTGTTTAGATATTAATCATCTAAATTTCACCTAAAATCATCCAAAGAGCCTTCCCTAATTTACATTACTGAGTTGAGTTTTTTCAATGTGCTTTGACAAACCTAGATGGAATATGCAAAAGTAGAGACATTCCTTTGCCAACAAAGGTCCGTCTAGTCAAGGCTATGGTTTTTCCAGTGGTCATGTATGGATGTGAGAGTTGGTCTGTGAAGAAAGCTGAGCGCCGAAGAATTGATGCTTTTGAACTGTGCTGTTGGAGAAGACTCTTGAGAGTCCCTTGGACTGCAAGGAGATCCAACCAGTCCAGTCTGAAGGAGATCAGCCCTGGGATTTCTTTGGAAGGAATGATGCTAAAGCTGAAACTCCAGTACTTTGGCCACCTCATGTGAAGAGTTGACTCATTGGAAAAGACCCTGATGCTGGGAGAGATTGAGGGCAGGAGGAGAAGGAGACAACAGAGGATGAGATGGCTGGATGGCATCACCGACTCGATGGACGTGAGTTTGAGTGAACTCCAGGAGTTGGTGATGGACAGGGAGGCCTGGCGTGCTGCAATTCATGGAGTCACAAAGAGTCAGACACGACTGAGCGACTGAACTGAACTGAACTGAAGCTTAAAATTTGTACTACTTGTCGCTTAGTGGTTTTACTTCTCACTAGATTGTGGGGACAAAGTCCGGAGGATGAAGATTGTATCTTCATTTACCAGAGCCAAACACTGTACTCAGCACATAACAGATACGACAAGGCTTCTTTGAGAAGACATTTGAGCAAAGAACTAAATTAAATAATGGAGGGAAGCCATGTGGATTTATGTTTTATGATGCAAAAAAAAAATCTGCTGTAAGTCTCTTCAGATTTCCCTGGAAGTAAAAGAAACAGACAAGGAATGATACTATTTCTTATAAATAAATACATGTAATGTGTGTAACTGGTAGTACACATCTGGACTACATTTAAGTGTCCCATCACATGCCCAGTGCTTATATTTCACCAAACCATCTAAGTCAGATTCTGTGCCAAATCCCCAAATTCAATCTACATCACATTCTCCACTGATGCTGCTGCTGCTGCTGCTAAGTCGCTTCAGTCGTGTCCGACTCTGTGCGACCCCATAGACAGCAGCCCACCAGGCTCCCCCATTCCTGGGATTTTCCAGGCAAGACTACTGGAGTGGGTTGCCATTGTCTTCTCCAACATCACTTCCCTTGTGGCTCAGATGGTAAAGCGTCTGTTTACAATGTGGGAGACCCAGGTTCGATCCCTGAGTTGGGAAGATCCCCTGAAGAAGGAAATGGCAACCCACTCCAGTACTATTGCCTGGAAAATCCCATGGATGGAGGAGCCTGGTAGGCTACAGTCCACAGGGTTGCAAAGAGTTGGACACAACTGAGTGACTTCACTTCTCCAACATTGTATTCTCCACTATCAGACAACAAAAAAATTCCACCATTTTCAGGAAATTTACAGTCATCATGAATCAGGTAACCATTTAGGGTTGGAGAGAAATGGAAGGATCTTGATTCTCCTTTTGCCTCCCAATTCAAATATTGTGCAATAAATTTGGTTAAGATACCTTTGAGAACAAGTTGTTTTATCTGAATCAGCTAAATAATTGGTAATCAATGCTCTCAAAGACTTTTGTGAATTACTAGTCACCTCTTTTATGTTACCTGTAACTGGCATTGAAACCAAATTGTCAAACCAACCTATCAACCACTCATTTTACCTTTGGTGGCAAAGTTGGCTTATGGCCATAAGTGGTCATAAGTACATGACAAAAACACCAGACAGAAACACTTAGTATTAAATCGAAAAGTGCTCACAGAGAACATTAGAGCTGTGGAGTTGGGGAGACAGATCTAAAAATGGGTCATTTTAGCATTGTACATGATATGATGATGGCATGTGGAAGGTTCTAAAGAAAAACAGTGTTAACTTAAAATTCTGAGAAGCAACAGCTTTTACTGCAAGGCTTACCACAGGCAAAAGGCCATATTAGCTTCCATCATACGTTATAGGACAAAATTAAGGAGATTGGAAAACATCCTGGGTGAAAAGTCGACACATCAAATATAAAGAGTCAGCCTCTTAAGGTCACGTGCCGTTTGCACCTCTGTTGGACAGTCACAAAGCAGAAGCAAAAGGAACAAGGGGATAAAAGCCCTTCAGCACTTCCCTATCAGTGACATGACTCAGTAGCAATTCATTCTAGAGACATTAACCAGAGAAAACCACACTCCTCTAGTTAGCATAAGTGAGTAGAGTAGCCCCAATAGAAATCCACAACGAATAAAGAAACAGAAACTCTACTAAGGAAAATGGATGTGCCTATTCTTTACTGCCATTAAAAGAATGTTATTGTATTTTAACATAAAAATTCATTTTTTTTCCTATTACAAAATAGTTTTATTAAAGTATACATTTTTTCAAACTACAAGTTTCTGCTTTTCTGTCTTTCCTAGTAATGACCTCTGTGAAAAATCTTGGTGGTGGTGGTTTAGTCGCTAAGTTGTGTCCGATTCTTGCGACTCCATGGACTGTGAACCTACCAGGCTCCTCTGTCCATGGGATTTTCCAGGCAAGAATACTAGAGTGGGTTGTCATTTTCTTCTCCAGGGGATCTTCCCGACCCAGGACTTGAGCCAGTGTCTCCTGCATGCAGGCAGATTCTTTACTGACTGAGCTACAAGGGGAGCCCAAGAACATGACATAAAGATTTGGGATTAGTGAAATTTTTCAATCATGTATAAAGAGTTCTGCTAATCTAGTGATTACTGTTTCTTCTACCTACCTTGGGTTTCCCTGGTGGCTCACTGGTACAGAATCTGCCTGCTGTGCAGGAGATGTACCTTTGATCCCTGGATACGGAAGATCCCCTGGAGAAGGAAATGGCAACCCACTCCAGTATTCTTGCCTGGAGAATTCCATGAAGAGAGGAGCTTGGCAGTCTACAGTCCATGGGATCACAAAGAGTCAGACATTTCTGAGCAACTAACACACACGCACACTACCTACCTAGATTCAATACACTTGGCACATTATATAAGTAAACGTTCATGTACCATTTTATAAACACAAGATGGTCATCAGGTAAAAAGTAGCAAATATTGTAACTTCATTTCTATTCTAAATGTCATCAGTACAAACATTATTAAAGAATTTCCTTTATGAAGAATATTAGATGTTTTTAAAGAAAATCATGACATAGTGCAACAACCACTGGTTTAGAACCAAGGTTTTTAGCTGTGGACTGTGTAAAAGTCATTTCTAAATTTTGTCAAATGGGAATAATGGTATTTAGAAATAGTGGTAGGGGTTCTTTTGCTGGAGTAACAGGAATATAGATGGGAAGATTAAATAAAGTAGTCAATATGAAGGTGATCAAAACATTTCCTTAATTAATTATTCTGAGAACTTGCAGTGTGCTAAGAACAAGTAGTTACACCGATGATGTAACTGAATGAGACAAAACCTTTGTCCTCAAATTGTTCCTAGAGCAATCATTTCTAATGTATATATATACGGTGGAAACAGAATGCTGGGGTGGGTGGGTAGATGACTGGATAAGGAACAGAACCACCTAATGATGAAGGATTATTTCCTACTGATTTGCTCACAAGATCCTAGCATACCCCACACATCCCATCAAGAATTATTGTCTTGGGATTTCCCTGGTGGCCTAGTGGTTAGGATTCCAAGTTTCTCTGTGGTGACCTGGGTTCAATCCCTGGTCAGGGAACTGAGATCCTCCAAGTCTTAGAGCACAGACAAGAAAATGATAACAATTGCCTTAATGCATGTTGATGACTTGATGATTGCTTCTCAGGTACACTGTGGAAGATACAGGTTGAGAACACAAGTTTCCTCCTTACAAGCGCAATCAGAGAACTATGACCTAATGTAAGGCATAACTATTGTCCCTATTTTTCCTCTTAAAACATTTCATATATTTTATTTTTTAAAAAGTGCATGCCTTTTCATTCAGTAATGAGATATGAAAAAGAAAATAATTCTAATTGAGCTATTCATTAATAAGACACAAATAAACAGCATTTCATTTCCCTTATGTCATAAAGGTTAAGACCGTTAGGTTGAAACGATTTTGACTACACTCACAAACTAAATGTCCTGCTTTAGTAACATCATGTATTTTCAAATCTATTGAGCATTTTCACATATAATATCTTATCTATTGACATTGTTAGATAGGAAAATTCATAGATAAAGATCAGTTGTGACAATTATACCACCAAAAACATCCTGAATCTATCATTCTTTTTTCATCCCGACTGCCATTGAAGTTCATTTTATTATCATCTTTTATATCAACTACTTCACCAGCTTCCTAACTGCTCTTTCTGATAATGGTCACCATCTCATCAGTCAGAAAGAATGGTCAACCTCAACAGACATCTCTGATCAATATTCCTACAGGCATCCTTTCTGTTTTCAGTGTGGGTTCTCTCTGAAAATGACTTAATGGTGCTTCCTGACCTGATCCCTTCCTTGGTCACACTGAATTACCTGAGAAGAACTGCAAGAAAATGTTTTTTCTCTCTTGGTCTTTGAACAGGTTGAACCTTTGAATAGAAGATTCTGCACTTCAATCTCTGTTTCATTTGGCTAACACTTCCCCATCCTTTTTGATCCATTTAAGACTTTCTTTCCTTCTGAAAGTCTCACAAACTGGAGTCAAGATTGCCGTGAGAAATATCAACAATCTCAGATATGCAGATGATACAACTCTAACGGCAGAAAGTGAAGAGGAATTAAAGAGCCTCTTGATGAGGGTGAAAGAGGAGAGTGAAAAACCTGGCTTAAAACTCAACATTCAAAAAAGTAAGACCAAGGCATCCAGTCCCATCACTTCATAGCAAATAGAAGAGAAAAAAGTGGAAGCAGTGACAGATTTTATTTTGGGGGGCTCCAAAACCACTGCAGACAGTGAGTGCAGCCACGAAATTAAAACATGCTTGTTCCTTGGGAGGAAAACTATGAGAAACCTAGACAGTGTATTAAAAAATGGAGATATTACTTTACCAACAAAGGTGCATATAGTCAAAGCTGTGGCTTTCACAGTAGTCATGTACAGATATGTGAGTTGGACCATAAATAAGGCTGAGTGCCAAAGAATTGATGCTTTTGAATTGTGGTGCTGGAGAAGACTCTTGAGAGTCCCTTGGACTGCAAGATCAAACCAGTCAATCCTAAAGGAAATCAACACTGAATATTCATTGGAAGGACTGATGCTGAAGCTGAAGCCCCAATACTTTAGCTATCTGATGTCAAGAGCCAACTCCCTGGAAAAGACCCTGATGCTGGGAAAGATTGAAAGCAAAAGGAGAAGGGGGCAGCAGAGGATGAGATGGCTAAATAGCATCTAATGGACATGAATTTGAGCAAACTCCAAGAGAGAATGGAGGACAGAGGAGCCTGGTATGCTACAGTCCATGGGGTCCCAAAGAGTCAGACTTGACTTAGCAACTGAACAACAACAAATTCATTATTCTTTTGGCTTCTGTAGCGCTTTATCTTTCTTTTTAATATAATTTACCAGAGGTCAAAATTTCTCATTTATTTTGTCTATCAACACTACTATAAGAACTAAGTAATAAGAATTAAGTAATTTTATAATTATAATTAATGAACCCTCAATGACTATATGTGATTGAAACTCAATGAAAATTTAGGGAATTAAAGGTAACATAACCTTTAATTGTGGACTGTGAGCGGTTTCCATTGTGCTCTGCTATCCCCCAGATAACGACTTTGGTCTCCTCACTCTGTAACTCCTTGTTTTCTCCCATTGCCTAGAACCCCTTGGTTTAAGGAAGCTAGGTTATACGCCTCAATATTATAAATTAACTCATTGCAAATCTTTTTTTTCTTTTTCACTTATATTTTTGCTAAGCCTTCTATTTGTGGGGGGCTTCCCAGATAGCTCAGTTGGTAAAGAATCCACCTGCAATGCAGGAGACCCCAGTTCAATTCCCAGGTTGGGAAGATCTGCTGGAGAAAGGATAAGCTACCCACTTCAGTATTCTTGGGCTGCCCTTGTGGCTCACCTGGTAAAGAACCTGCCTGCAACGTGGGAGACCTGGGCTCGATCCCTGGGTTGGGAAGATCCCCTGGAGAAGCGAAAGATTCTAGTATTTTGGCCTGGAGAATTCCATGGACTATACAGTCCATGGGGTCACAAAGAGTCAGACATGACTGAGTGACTTTCACTTTCACTTTTCTATGTGTGGGGAATCTACTCAACACTTAAGAACTTCTCTGTGAGCGTATGTGTAAGAATTCTGGCCAGGGATAAACTTTTCTTTGAAATTATATAGGAGACCCAAGGCAATGGAGCAGGGAACACAAGCAAGCTTGCTTCAGAAAAAGAAGTGGTAACAGATTGCTGTAATATGATAACAGCATTCTGGTGCATATGTCATGAAAAGAAGTCACCAAAAATGGTTTATGCTAGACTTAGTCCATAGTAACAAACATCTTAAAATAAGAAATTTTCAGAAAAAGTGCCCAAAGCATAGCTATTTTATCTCTTGCTACTTTCAGAAGAACATGAGGAGTTCAGTTTTCAAAAAGTACATAAAGATGGAAATAATATCCTCCCTGGAGTTAGAAACTGTGGGGAATGTTTCTTGGTTATCAATTAAAAACGTCTGCATAAACAATACATTTCATTCTTTTACAACATGTTGTGGGTGAATAAATGACACTGTAAATCCCAAATTAAACCTGCAGCAAGTTACAGAAGTGATTTTTATCATTCTTAAGACTGTCTTGCCATTAGAAAGGGACATAATAATTTTATTATACTACATACTCTGTGAAAGACCATTAACTTTTAATAGACTTATAAAAAGGGAGTGTAACCTTTTCAATATTCTGTGTCATCCTTGGGTGAATCCATTCCACCCTCTCCTCATGCAAGATGGATGCCCCAGGGCCCAAGTAATGGTTCCACACTCGAGAAGAAAATGTTCAGATCCAGCCTTTTCCATGAATTTGAAGGTTAGCATGATTTAGCACTCAAGAGCACTTCCCGGCCACCCTTTTTCTGATTCTACAGCTCCTCAGATTTCCAGACTATAGACTTCTGGTCTTAGAAGAGTTCTGCTGACTTCATCTCTATAGCTTTCATCTGGGGCTAAAAAAATCAAACTAAATATCATTCAGATTTAATAGCTTTGTTCTCACAGGACCACACATTTGTTTTCAGCACCATTAAGGATTACAGTTTCCTAATATTTCCCTAGAACGTGAAATTTCTCAATTTATCTCCTAACCTTGATAGCATGTGGTGCTGTTTGGACTCTACGTCATGTCTGACTCTTGTGATCCCATGGACCGTAGCCTGACAGGCTCCTCTGTTCATAGGATTTTCCAGGCAAGAATACTGGAGTGGGTTGCTGTTTCCTTTTTATTCTCCAGGGGATCTTCCTGACCCAGGGATCGAACTTGCATCTCCTGCATTTCAGGAGATCTCCTGCACTGCAGGCATATTCTTTACCACTGAGTCACCAGGGAAGCCCATTACCTTGATAGCATAACCAAATTTAAGCATGAATTTTAAAACAAAATGACTGACTAACTTGACCCTATGGTCCCCCCTGCATACTGAAGAAATTAGGCCTTTTTATGTGTTTTAGCTGTTCATTTGTTTGTTTCTCTTTTATAAATAAAAAACATATCCACTTTCTTAGAAAATAGGCAAAATTCCAAAAATCTCTGGAGACAAACATGGTCGGAGAAAAATGGATACTGCAAAGGAAGGAAGTCTTTAATTAAGAGGAAAAAATGGAAGCAAAGTATGGAGAAAACTAAACGGCTCATTCTCAGGAGACCTGTTCTTCACTGCAGAACAACGCCATCATGAAGCTATACACCAACCTGCTAACTGAACCCCTGAAAGTTCCATAGCACAAGAAAAGAGCTGGCTACTTGGAAAGTAGACATTGGCTATTAATTCTACTTAGAAAAAAAAAATGTCATTTTTAACTTGCTTAAAAACACAGAAAACCTTTTCATATCTTCAATAAACTTAAAAAATCATAATAAAATTTGCAAGCATAGTGCTTATATTTACCTATCCTTTCTCCCAAGAACCCCCGCCTAAAAAAAGTAGAACGTTTGTAGATGAAGGATCTTTCCATACAAATAAAAATTACCTCAAGGGTAAAAATTACCTGAGATTTTTTTAAGAAGGCATTAACTCTTTTGGCTACAGCTATGACTGATAGCCAAATCTAATAGTCAATTACACATATTTTTATAGCTCCCTCATCTAAAACTTTCTGAATCAGACTAATGTTTTTTAAAAACATTGGAGACAAAAACTCTAAAATCTCATTAAACTCATGAGCTATATCCCTAGGAAGATGTACACACATAATTATAGGCATATAATTTCAGTATGTTTTGCCCCAGCCCTCTGAGGCTCATCCAAGGAACCTCTAGGGATAAATGAATGCCAGAATAAGACAGCTTAGGGCTAGATCATGAGCTCAGCAGAGTAGGAGAATGTTTCCCTCATTTGTGCCTCTTTAACTATGGAATGGTGCTTAACATAGCACATATGCACAAAGAATTTGTTACACTGAATTGTGCATGCTGGCATGTGTGTAGTAAGGGATTTTTTTTAAAGGAGGATATACTTTGTAAAAGTTCATCATACAAATAAACTTCCTTGAATCTGGTAGACTTGGGACAAAGAAAAAGTTTTTTCAAGTAGCAAACCAGAGCAGCTTTAGGAACTTGCACATGGCCACCCACCAAATGGGCTTCCCTGGTGGCTCAGTGGTGAAGAACTTGCCTGCCCATGCAGGAGATGTGGGTTTAATCCCTGGGTTGGGAAGATTCCCTGGAGAAGGAAATAGCAACCCACTCCAGTATTCTTGCCTGGGAAATCCCATGGACAGAGGAGCCTGGTAGGCTACAATCCTTGGGGTCACAAAAGAGTCAGACATGACTTAGCAACAAACAACCCACCAAATAAGCATTACTGCCAGAAATAGAACAGAAAGTGAAAGTGAAAATTGCTCAGTCGTGTCCGATTCTTTGGAGACCCCATAGGCTATACAGTCCATGGAATTCTCCAGGCCAGAATACTGGAGTGTGTAGCCTTTCCCTTATCCAGGGGATCTTCCCAACCCAGGGATTGAACCCAGGTCTCCTGCATTGCAGGTGGATTCTTTACCAGCTGAGCCACAAGGGAAGCCCAAGAATACTGGAGCGGGTAGCCTATCCCTTCTCCAGCAGATCTTCCTGATCCAGGAATCAAACTGGGGTCTCCTGAATTGCAGGCAGATTCTTTACCAACTGAGCTATCAGGGAAGCCCAAATAGAACATTGGTGACCTTTAAATTACATACATACTGATTTATATATGTAATTTAATTTATACATAATTCATATATATAATAATTCATATATGTTTTATATAATCATTAACATGTGTGCCTTGCAGAAAATGTCCCCACCTCTGCACAGCAGTAGCAGTTTCTTTATCAATAAAGGTTCTATATTGAAAGCATTCATAATGATATGAAGGTGGGCAGAAAAGCCTTACAGCTGCACTTGAACTTGTAAACACAGTAGTTTAGAGGATATTCTTTTAGGACAGACAAAAAACTGTGGAAAGGAAACAGTCTAGTTTGATTATTTCAGTAACACAGTGGGTAGTCAAACAAAGCCAGAATGCAAATTACCAAGTAAGTTAGGTTTCCTAAAGATGAGCGATTTTTATGACTTCTGCTTATCTCAAGGCAAAGCTGTCCAGCAGAGATTCTCTCTTCTGACTGGCCTTTCTTTTTTCCTCTTTAGTCTTCCTCTAACTATAAAATTTGGTAAGTTTTCATTGAAAGAAAACCTTACAAGTTCCAATATTAACTTCTTTGCTTATCTCTTACAGACAGCTCTGAAAGGGGAAAAAATTTATTGTTTTTATTCTCTCACAGCTTGTGAATTATACTAACTTGTGGCATCTTTGCCAACAAAGGTCCATCTAGCCAAGGCTATGGTTTTTCCAGTGGTCATATATGGATGTAAGAGTTGGACTGTGAAGAAAGCTGAGTGCCGAAGAATTGATGCTTTTGAACTGTGGTGTTGGAGAAGACTCTTGAGAGTCCCTTGGACTGCAAGGAGGTCCAACCAGTCCACCCTAAAGGAGATCAGTCCTGGGTGTTCATTGGAAGGACTGATGCTAAAGCTGAAACTCCAGTACTTTGGCCACCTCATGTGAAGAGTTGACTCATTGGAAAAGACTCTGATGCTGGCAGGGACTGGGGGCAGGAGGAGAAGGGGACGACAGAGGATTAGATGGCTGGATGGCATCACTGACTTGACGGACATGAGTTTGAGTGAACTCCGGGAGTTGGTGATGGACAGGGAGGCCTGACATGCGATTCATGGGGTTGCAAAGAGTCAGACACAACTGAGCGACTGAACCGAGCTGTGGCATCTGCCACAGTGAATAATCTTTCTTTCTAGGATGAAAATATTAAGAAAATAAAATAGGCTCTCATAAATGCCTACTCCTGTGAGTAAAGTTGGTGGATCTCACAATAACTAAAGTCATCTGGGAGAAAACAAACAAAAAGTTGTAGATTTGGGAGAAGCTGACAGGGATATTGTAACTCAGGCTTTCAGAGATCGCCACCTGTGATCTCTGGGAAGATAATTTCTGTTCCCTTCCCATGTTTTTAAAAGAATTCTCCTCCAGTGGTCTATTCAAGAGATTAAAAATATTCGCTGCCTAAAGGGTCCCACAGAGGAGCAGCAAAGGATGAGATGGTTGGATGGGATCACTCATTCAATGGACATGAGTTTGAGCAAACTCTGGGAGATAGTGCAGGACAGAGGAGCCTGGCATGCTGCAGTCTGTGGGGGTCACCAAAAGTCAGACATGACAGGCGCAGAACAACAATGAAAGGTAATGTATGAAAAGAAAAGCCTGATCCCAGACTCTACCAGTCAGCAAAACAGGTATCTCCTGAGAAAACACTCTCCAACCACTCCAGTTTTGACACCTGAGAACTATATACATTCAGTGAGCTCTGAATCTCCCAATGATTCGAAGTCAAGAAGGCTTTTCTTCTGTAGAACAATTTGCTAAAATTAGAGACGAATGAATTAGTGTTTGAGCGAAGTATATATTCTTCTTGTAAGTCATGTAGGGAGAGGGGCCTTTAAGAGCAGGTGGCTAAATCTATCTACAACAAACATTTTGACAAGCTCCCACCAGCATGGCATCAAAACAATCCCAATGTGATTCAAAAGATACCTTCACTTTAACAGCTGAGGCACTGGGCACATGAACTGTAAGTTTTATTTTTCTCCAGCAGGCAATTAGTAAACTGCTCACATTTTGCCGCTGAAAAGACTGCACCACCATGAACAGATGGAAATGCAGAATTCCACAAATGGCAGATATTAGGAACTAGAGACATTGATTTAACTTCCACCAAGCAAACAAGAATCCAAAAACACACGTCACTCTTCCTATAATTAAATACATCAGAGTACATCAGATTCATATCCATTGTAAGCTCATGTTTCTTCCTTCTTATTTCTAAATTTATATACATTCTCTGTATAACAGACCTACTCAGAGTTCAACTCCACAACAAAAGGGTCTTCTGTAACAGATAGATGGCACTAAACTATTTCTCAAATTAAGCTTGCCAGGGAGTTGCACTAGCTTTTTCCCAGCGTGATGCCTGCTGCAATAATAAGAAATCATAAGACTGAAAGAGGTAGTCCTTGTGTCAGGACAGATGGAGAGAACAGCTGAGAGAAGGATTCAGCCAATTTAATAACTCCCTGTGAGTAGAATAAATCATAGTGAAAGGAATTCAGAGGAACATTTAGTCTGGAAAAAAAAAAAGAATTTAAATGGTGGCAATTTTAGAATGGAATGAATAGAATAAAAATGTTTCACCTTACAATATCACACAGTAAAAACAAAAAACAGACAAAAGGTCACAAGTGACCTGAACCCAAATTATAGAGCAGACTAGTGACAAACGCTTGGGAAGCATTTAGACTGATTGTCACATTTAAAAGACATAATGCATGCTAACATACTAAGGGAATGAAATCCACGATGTGAGGTATTTGAGGAACCACTGTTAATTATTCTTTCCTCCCTCTGAAATGGCAGTTTACCCTACTTATGAACATAGTTAAGAGAACTTACCATTTTTGATATTCTTAAAATGCTAGAGACAATGTGAAAAATCTTTTTTTGAGAACAATTTCCTTTATACAACCTCCCAGAACTTTCATGGAAATATTCAATTTATATTCTTTATTACATATAGAAATATGTCTAGTTGCAAATATGAAAACAAAAAAGTCTTTATAAGTTTTCCAAATTTTAATCCAAGGGGAGATGACAATGTGATTGAAATTATCTAAAGAAAAGTAAAAGGATTTTTTTTTTCTTACCAAAAGTGAGTGTACCTAACATCAAGAAGCAAACTAGTAATAATATCACTAGTAAAATCCCAGGTCATAGTCCGAGACATAGTCTTTTTTGCTTTAAAGAAAAGCGTTGAAGGCTTTTTGTCCATTAAATGTTAAGAGACACTAGTTATCTTGTTACATTGGTGAAATAGAGTTTTTCTACCCCAATAAAAATTTCAGATTACACCAAAAAATTCTTAAATAGCATAAAGGTTGCAGGTTATGTTTACTTAAGGGCTTCCCAGGTGGTTCAGTGAGTAAAGAATCTGCCTGCAATTCAGGAGATGCAGGAGATGGGGGTTTGATCACTGGGTCAGGAAAATCCCCTGGAGGAGGGCATGGCAACTCACTCCAGTATTCTTGCCTGGACAATCCCATGGACAGAGCAGCCTGGTGCGCTACAGTCCATAGGATTTCAAAGAATCAAACACTACTGAAGCAATTGAACATGCACACATGTTTACTTATATATGTAAAAGTTCTTTCTTTGTATTAATAGTTGAGAGTTTCTATTAAATTTTATATCATAAACTTCATATTCAAACTGGCTTCTTTCTCAGGCACGCTAAAAACAAACAAACAAAACACCCATTAACCCTTTAAGCATGTGTCTATATTCCCCAGGCAAAATCAGGAAACAAAAAACAGTGGTTTCTGAATTTCAGATTGATTACTTATTCAGAAGCTGTCTTGAGGATATGGCCTAACCTTTTGATATTACTCACCAAAGAGAAATGTCAGTTACAAAGACTTTAATCTCCTTTCCCCTCAATAGGAGAGACACAGCCTATAGAGAGAGTTGTTTTCATTTATAACTCTTTTATATCATCTTTTCTAGATACTTCATGTTTAATGGTGTTAGACTCACTGAATTAGTACAGAGATTGTAAAATATTTGAAGCAAACACATACACCTCTTATTCAGTGGTTTATCACCAAAATGCAAACTGCTGAGGGACTCTGAACATGAGGGGCATCAAGTTCATATTCACAGTGGCTCATATTTTTCTCATTCCTAAATTTACATTCATTCTGAGTCTAGCAGAATGCATTTAATGCATTTATAAATGAAAATATTTATAAGCCTATTCTTTACCACATTGTTTTAGGAACTTCTTATGGACTCAAGAGAATTTTGTAGAAGATAGCTGGTTAAGCCATAGTTAGTGAAGATAAAGATAATATGAACAATAACTCATTCATGAAGTAAGTAATAGAAAAAGTTAATACATGATGTTTGTAATCAAATAATATTAGCTTTTACTATATATTCATGAGAAGTAGAAGTAGAAAAGGAGAATAATTTCCCACCATCACCCTCAATAACTTGAATTTTTTGGAAGGCCACAGATAGCCAATATATTTACAGATGACACATGAAGTCTTTACTTAGTATGCCAACTTGAGGATTCTTTGATTATTCAATAATAATCTATGTGTTACAATTACTAAAACATACATAGGACACTGATTTGTATTCAAAGTCAAATAGTTTTTTAAATATCATAGCTAGAGATAGACTATCATAATTTGTTAAACAGGTTTCAAAGTAATTGATGCACATCAGGTCAAGGATTAGAAGATGGTCATTGCTATCTAGTTATTCCTGATTAACATTGAGGGACAATTATTACAGATTCTTCTTATATTCAGAATCTTACATACTAAACAAGTTAAATAGTCAAGTAAGGTAGATAACCCACATTTGGAGTCATTTAGGTCCAGAGATGATAAGTTATAAAATTCCCAATCAATAAAAATCTTCATTAGCTATTAACTGAATAGTCAAGACATATTTAAGAGAAACAGAAGATCAGTAAAAGCAGGCACTGTTTTTGTTTTGTTTTGTTTCTAATTCACTGCTGAATCACCAGAAGCTAGGTCAGTGTGGGACACACAGTTTGGGTTTAATAAATATTTACAGAGTGAATAAATACTAAATTGTTAATAAATAATCAGAACAAATGTGAATAACTCTGTAGGAGCTGGATAAAGAAGACGGGCTAATAAGAGAAGAAAAGACAAAGAACAAAGAACCAACCAAGCAGTGAATGAGAAGAAAGAATGACAGAGTGGCCTTTTTTGGTGTGTTTTACCTGCTTGGCAACAAAAAAGTAGCATGAAAACAACCTAAAGGAAAACAGATGGCTGAGTCCCTCACGTCCCCATGCATGGGCTGTTCAGCGTTGGCTCCACAAGCTGCAGGCTCCTCCTCAGTCACACAACAAACAACTAAAAAGTGATACCAATGTACACAAGGGAGTACACATATTCCGTTGAAAACCCAATGAGAAATGCTCTCTTGCCAAGACACTCAGGTTGGCATAGTATTCATGATTTCCTGGTAAGAAGCCAGAGTCTTCTCCTCTGCAGATTAAGTGTGCCTAATCAAAGAAATGCAAAAAAGCATCTGAGGAGGCCTTACAAATAGCTGAGAAAAGAAAAGAAGTAGAAGGCAGAGGAGAAAAGGAAAAGGATACCCATCTGAATGCAAAGTTCCAGAGAATAGCAAGGAGAGATAAGAAAGCTTTCCTAAGTGATCAATGCAAAGAAATAGAGAAAAACAATAGAATGGGAAAGACCAAAGATCTCTTCAAGAAAATTAGAGATACCAAGGGAGTATTTCATGCAAAGATGGGCAAAATAAAGGACAGAAATGATACGGACCTAACAGAAGCAGAAGATATTAAGAGGTGGCAAGAATACATAGTAGAACTATACAAAAAAGATCTTAATGGCCCAGATAACCACAATGGTGGGATCACTCACCTAGAGCCAGATATCCTGGAGTGCGAAGTCAAGTGAACCTTAGATAGCATCATTATGAACAAAGCTGGTGGAGATGATGGAATTCCAGCTAAGCTATTTCACACTCTAAAAGATGATGTTGTTAAAGTGCTGCATTCAATATGCCAGCAAATCTGGAAAACTCAACATTGGCCACAAATCTGGAAAAAGTCAAGTTTTCACTCCAATCCTAAAGAAAGGCAATGTCAAAGAATGTTCAAACTACTGCATAACTGCAATCATTTCACATGGTAGCAAAGTAATGCTCAAAATCCTTCAAGCTGACCCCTAGTGAACTGAGAACTTCCAGATTTACAACCTAGATTTAGAAAAGGCAGAGGAACCAGAGATCAAACTGCCAACAAACATTGGATCATAGGAAAAGCAAGAGAGTTCCAGAAAAACATGTACTTCTGTTTCACTGACTATGCTAAAGCCTTTAACTGTATGGATCACAACAAACTGGAAAATTCTTTAAAAGATGGTAACACCAGACCCCCTTACCTGCCTCCTGCAAAACCTGTATGTGGGTCAAGAAGCAACAGTTAGAACCAGACATGGAACCATGGACTGGTTCCAAATAGGAAAAGGAGTTCGTCAAGGCTGTATATTGTCACCCTGCTTATTTAACTTATATGCAGAGTACATAATGTAAATGCCTGGCTGGATGAAGCACAAGCTGGAATCAAGATTGCCAGGAGAAATATCAATAACTTCAGATATGCAGATGATACCACCCTAATGGCAGAAAATGAAAAGGAACTGAAGAGCCTCTTGATGAAAGTGAAAGAGGAGAGTAAAAAAGCTGGCTTAAAACTCAACATTCAAAAAATGGGGGTGGGGGGAGCGGTCCTAAGATGGTGGAGGAATAGGATGGGGAGACCATTTTCTCCCCCAGAAATTCATCAAAAGAACATTTGAACTCTGAGAAAATTCCACAAAACAACTTCTGAATTCCAGCAGAGGACATCAGGCACCCAGAAAAGCAGCCCGTTGTCTTCAAAAGGAGGTAGGAAAAAATATAAAAGATAAAAAGACAAAAGAGGTAGGGACCGAGCTCCATCCTGTGAAGAGAATCTTTAAAAAGAGAGAAGTTTCCAAACACCAGGAAACACTCTCACTGCCGAGTCTGTGGTGAGCCTTGGAACAACAGAGGGCAACATAACTGGGAGGAAAAATAAATAAATAATTAAAACCCACAGATTACGTGCCCAACAGTAACTCCCCCAGCAGAGAAGCAGTGTAGATGCCTGCATTCGCCACTAGCAAACAGGGGCTGGGCAGGGAGGCGCGGGCTGCATTGCTTAGAGTAAGGACCTGGCCTGAATGCCCCGAGGGCAATCTGAGGGAAATAAGGTTGCTTGGGATAGCAAACCTGAATGCCCCGAGGGCAATCTGAGCGAAGTAAGCTTGCTTGGGATAGCAAACCACACTGTAGGATAACTACCACGCGAAAAGCCTTTTTCTTGGGATTCTGGACGGTCAGCATCCGCCTGAGAAGGTGCGCCATTTGTACACCCAAAAAACCGAGAGGCAGGGACAGGGGAGGCAATAAGTCGCAGCGACTGTGCTCACCAAACACCTGGTCACCTGAGCTTCTTGGATCCGGGAAGGGCACAAAACGCAGGCCCAACCGAGTCTGCGCCTCTGAGGACTATCCGAATACCTAAACCTGAGTAGCTTAGACCTGGGTGCATACAACCCAGGGCTGACCTCAGACAGTTCCTGGCAGAGCAACCTAGAGCCTAAGAAGTGCAGACAGGGAAAACACAAACACCATGAGCGCCGGCAAACCCAATGTGGCCGAGACACTGCGAGCACACGCCAGTGTTACTTGTTTGCAGCGTCCCTCCCTCCCCACAGCACAACTGAACAAGTGGAGCCTAGAAAAGTGTCCACCATCGCCCCCTTGTGCCAGGGTGGAAATTAGACACTGAAGAGACCAGCAAACAAAAGAAGCTAAAACAGAGGGACCCTCCTTGGAAGTGACAGGTACAATAGATTAAAACCCTGTAGATAGTACTGACTACATAGGAAGGGGCCTATATATCTTGAGAAATATAAGCAGGATCAAGGAGCTATCTGAAAATGAACTGACCCCACACTGCCCACAACAACACCAGAGAAAGTCCTAGATATATTTTTACTATTTTTACTATCATTCTTTAATTTTTTTTATTTTTAAGTCCTCTATTACTCCTTTAATTTTCATTTTTATAACCTACTATTACTTTGCAAAAAAAAAAAAAGAGAGATAGAGACCCTATTTTTTAAAACAAACTTCATATATATATATATATATATTATAATTTTTGTGAATTTTTTTCCCTCTTTTTCTTTAATATTGTATTTTTGAAAATCCAACCTCTACTCTAGATTTTTAATCTTTGCTTTTTGGTATTTAGCATCAATTTTGTACCTTTAAGAACCCAATCTTCAGTACCCATTTTTACTTGGGAGCGAGATTACTAGCTTGACTGCTCTCTCCCCCTTTGGACTCTCCTTTTTCTCCACCAGGTTGCCTCTATCTCCTCCCTCCCCTTTCTCTTCTCTTCCCAACTCTGAATCTCTTTGTGTGTTCCAGATGGTGATAAACACTTAGGGAACTGATTACTGGCTGGATCTGTCTCTCTCCTTTTGATTCCCCCCTTTATCCTCCTGGCCACCTCTGTCTCCTTCCTCCCTCTTCTCTTCTCTGTATAACTCCATGAACATCTCTGAGCGGTCCAGATTGTGGAAGGCATATAAGGAAGTGATTACTGGCTAGCTTGCTCTCTCCTCTTTTGATTCCACTTCATGTCATCCTGGTCACCTCTATCTCCCTCCTCCCTCTTCTCTTTTCCAGGTAACTCTGTGAACCTCTCTGGGTGTCCCTCACTGTGGAGAAACTTTTCATCTTTAACCTAGACGTTTTATCATCAGTGCTGTATAGATGGAGAAGTCTTGAGGCTACTGTAAAAATAAGACTGAAAACCAGAAGGAGGAGGCTTAAGTCCAAATCCTGAGAACACCAAAGAACTCCTGACTCCAGGGAACATTAATATACAGGAGCTCATCAAACGCCTCAATTCAGTTCAGTTCAGTCGCTCAGTCCTGTCCGACTCTTTGCGACCCCATGAATCACAGCACACCAGGCCTCCCTGTCCATCACCAACTCCCAGAGTTCACCCAGACTCATGTCCATCGAGTCAGTGATGCCATCCAGCCATCTCATCCTCTGTCATTCCCTTCTCCTCCTGCCCCCAATCCCTCCCAGCATCAGAGTCTTTCCCAATGAGTCAACTCTTCACATGAGGTGGCCAAAGTATAGGAGTTTCAGCTTTAGCATCATTCCTTCCAAAGAAATCCCAGGGCTGATCTCCTTTAGAATGGACTGGTTGGATCTCCTCGCAGTCCAAGGGACTCTCAAGAGTCTTCTCCAACACCACAGTTCAAAAGCATCAATTCTTCAGTGCTCAGCCTTCTTCACAGTCCAACTCTCACATCCATACATGACCACAGGAAAAATCATAGCCTTGACTAGACAAAACTTTGTTGGCAAAGTAATGTCTCTGCTTTTGAATATGCCATCTAGGTTGGTCATAACTGTCCTTCAAAGGAGTAAGCGTCTCTTAATTTCATGGCTGCAGTCACCATCTGCAGTGATTTTGGAGCCCAAAAAAATAAAGTCTGACACTGTTTCCACTGTTTCCCCATCTATTTCCCATGAAGTGATGGGACTGGATGCCATGATCTTCGTTTTCTGAATGTTGAGCTTTAAGCCAACTTTTTCACTCTCCTCTTTCACTTTCATCAAAAGGCTTTTTAGTTCCTCTTCACTTTCTGCCATAAGGGTGGTGTCATCTGCATATCTGAGGTTATTGATATTTCTCCCGGCAATCTTGATTCCAGCTTGTGTTTCTTCCAGTCCAGCGTTTCTCATGATGTACTCTGCATAGAAGTTAAATAAGCGGGGTGATAATATACAGCCTTGACGTACTCCTTTTCCTATTTGGAACCATTCTGTTGTTCCATGTCCAGTTCTAACTGTTGCTTCCTGACCTGCATACAAATTTCTCAAGAGGCAGGTCAGGTGGTCTGGTATTCCCATCTCTTTCAGAATTTTCCACAGTTTATTGTGATCCACACAGTCAAAGGCTTTGGCATAGTCAATAAAGCAGAAATAGATGTTTTTCTGGAACTCTCTTGCTTTTTTCCATGATCCAGAGGATGTTGGCAATTTGATCTCTGGTTCCTCTGCCTTTTCTAAAACCAGCTTGAACATCAGGAAGTTCACAGTTCACATATTGCTGAAGCCTGGCTTGGAGAATTTTGAGCATCACTTTACTAGCATGTGAGATGAGTGCAATTGTGCGGTAGTTTGAGCATTCTTTGGCATTGCCTTTCTTTGGGATTGGAATGAAAACTGACCTTTTCCAGTCCTGTGGCCACTGCTGAGTTTTCCAAATTTGCTGGCATATTGAGTGCAGCACTTTCACAGCATCATCTTTCAGGATTTGAAATAGCTCAACTGGAATTCCATCACCTCCACTAGCTTTGGTCATAGTGATGCTTTCTAAGGCCCACTTGACTTCACATTCCAGGATGTCTGGCTCTAGATCAGTGGCGCCTCCATACCTACACTGAAACCAAGCACCACCCAAGAGCCAACAAGCTCCAGAGCAAGACATACCATGAAAATTCTCCAGCAACACAGGAACATAGCCCTGAGCTTCAATATACAGGCTGCCCAAAATCACTCCAAACCCACTGACATCTCATCACCCATTACTGACACTTCATTGCACTCCAGAAAGAAGTCCAGCCGCACCCACCAGAACACGAACACAAGTTCCCTAACCAGGAAACCTTGATAAGCCACCCCTACAACCCCACCCACAGCGAGGAAACTCCACAATAAAAAGAACTCCACAAACTGCTAGAGTACAGAAAGGCCACCCCAAACACAGCAATATAAACAAGATGAAGAGACAGAGGAATACCCAGCAGGTTAAGGAACAGGATAAATGCCCACCAAACCAAACAAAAGAGGAAGAGATAGGGAATCTACCTGATAAAGAATTCCGAATAATGATAGTGAAAATGATCCAAAATCTTGAAAACAAAATGGAAACACAGATAAATAGCCTGGAGACAAGGATTGAGAAGATACAAGAAAGGTTTAACAAGGACGGAGAAGGCAATGGCAACCCACTCCAGTACTCTTGCCTGGCAAATCCCATGGACAGAGGAGCCTGGTAGGCTGCAGTCCATGGGTTCGCTAGGAGTCAGACATGACTGAGCGACTTCACTTTCACTTTTCACTTTCATGCATTGGAGAAGAAAATGGCAACCCACTCTAGTTTTCTTGCCTGGAGAATCCCGGGGATGGGGGAGCCTGGTGGGCTGCCGTCTACAGGGTCGCACAAAATCAGACACGACTGAAGTGACTTAACAGCAGCAGCAGAAGAAGAAATAAAAAAGAGTCAATATATAATGAATAATGCAATAAATGTGGAGAAGGCAATGGCACCCCACTCCAGTACTGTTGCCTGGAAAATCCCATGGATGGAGGAGCCTGGTAGGCTGCAGTCCATGAGGTCGAAAAGAGTCGGACACGACTGAGCGGCTTCACTTTTGCTTTTCACTTTCATGTACTGGAGAAGGAAATGGCAACCCACTCCAGTGTTCTTGCCTGGAGAATCCCAGGGACAGGGGAGCCTGGTGGGCTAACGTCCACGGGGTCACACAGAGTCGGACACTGGACTGAAGTGACTTAGCAGCAGCAGCAATAAATGAGATAAAAAACACCCTGGAAGGAACAAATAGTAGAATAAGGGAGGCAGAAGATAGGATTAGTGAGGTAGAAGATAGAATGGTAGAAATAAATCAATCAGAGAGGAAAAAAGAAAAACGAATTAAAAGAAATGAGGACAATCTCAGAGACCTCTGGGACAAGGTTAAATGCCCCAACATTTGAATCATAGGAATCCCAGAAGAAGAAGACAAAAAGAAAGACCATGAGAAAATATTTGAGGAGATAATAGTTGAAAACTTCCCTAAAATGGGGACGGAAATTATCGCTCAAGTCCAAGAAACACAGAGAGTCCCAAACAGGATAAACCCAAGGCAAAACACCCCAAGACACATATTAATCAAATTAACAAAGATCAAACACAAAGAGCAAACATTAAAAGCAGCAAGGGAAAAACAACAAATAACACACAAGGGGATTCCCATAAGGACAATAGCTGATCTTTCAATAGAAACTCTTCAGGCCAGGAGGGAATGGCAGGACATACTTAAAGTGATAAAAGAAAATAACCTACAGCCCAGATTACTGTACCCAGCAAGGATCTCATTCAAATATGAAGGAGAAATCAAAAGCTTTACAGACAAGCAAAAGCTGAGAGAATTCAGCATCACCAACCCAGCTCTCCAACAAATGCTAAAGGATCTTCTCTAGGCAGGAAACACAAAAAGGGCGTGTAAACTCGAACCCAAAACAATAAAGCAAATGGCAACGGGATCATACTTATCAATAATTACCTTAAGTGTAAATGGGTTGAATGCCCCAACCAAAAGACAAAGACTGGCTGAGTAGATACAAAAACAAGACCCCTATATATGTTGTCTACAAGAGACCCACCTCAAAACAAGGGACACATGCAGACTGAAAGTGAAGGGCTGGAAAAAGGTATTCCACCCAAATAGAAACCAAAAGAAAGTAGGAGTAGCAACACTCATATCAGACAAAATAGACTTTAAAACAAAGGCTGTGAAAAGAGACAAAGAAGGACACTACATAATGATCAAAGGAGCAATCCAAGAAGAAGATAAAACAACTATAAATATATATGCACCCAGCATAGGAGCACTACAATATGTAAGACAAATGCTAACAAGTATGAAAGGGGAAATTAACAATAACACAATAATAGTGGGAGACTTTAATACACCACTCACACCTATGGATAGATCAACTAAACAGAAAATTAACAAGGAAACATAGATTTTAAATGATACAATAGACCAGTTAGACCTAATTGATATGTATAGGACATTTCACCCCAAAACAATGAATTTCACCTTTTTCTCAAGCACACACAGAAACTTCTCCAGGTTAGATCACATCCTGGGCCATAAATCTAGCCTTGGTAAATGCAGAAAAAATTGAAATCATTCCAAGCATCTTTTCTGAACACAATGCAGTAAGATTAGATCTCAATTACAGGAGAAAAACTATTAAAAATTCCAACATATGGAGGCTGAACAACACGCTGCTGAATAACCAACAAATCACAGAAGAAATCAAAAATATGCATAGAAACGAATGAAAATGAAAACACAACAACCCAAAACCTGTGAGACACTGTAAAAGCAGTGCTAAGGGGAAGGTTCATAGCAATACAGGCATACCTCAAGAAACAAGAAAAAAGTCAAATAAATAACCTAACTCTACACCTAAAGCAACTAGAAAAGGAAGAAATTAAGAACCCCAGGATTAGTAGACAGAAAGAAATCTTAAAAATTAGGGCAGAAATAAATGCAAAAGAAACAAAAGAGACCATAGCAAAAATCAACAAAGCCAAAAGCTCATTCTTTGAGAGGACAAATAAAATTGACAAACCATTAGCCAGACTCATCAAGAAACAAAGGGAGAAAAATCAAATCAATAAAATTAGAAATGAAAATGGAGAGATCACAACAGACAACACACAAATACAAAGGATCATAAGAGACTACTATCAGCAATTATATGCCAATAAAATGGACAACTTGGAAGAAATGGACAAATTCTTAGAAAAGTACAACTTTCCAAAATGGAACCAAGAAGAAAAAGAAAATCTTAACAGACCCATCACAAGCACAGAAATTGAAACTGTAATCAGAAATCTTCCAGCAAACAAAAGCCCAGGTCCAGACGGCTTCACAGCTGAATGCTACCAAAAATTTAGAGAAGAGCTAACACCTATCCTACTCAAACTCTTCCAGAAAATTGCAGAGGAAGGTAAACTTCCAAACTTATTCTATGAGGCCACCATCACCCTAATACCAAAATCTGACAAAGATGCCACAAAAAAGAAAACTACAGGCCAATATCACTGATGAAAACAGATGCAAAAATCCTTAACAAAATTCTAGCAATCAGAATCCAACAACACATTAAAAAGATCATACATCATGACCAAGTGGGCTTTATCCAGGGATGCAAGGATTCTTCAATATCTGCAAATCAATCAATGTAATACACCACATTAACAAATTGAAAAATAAAAGCCATATGATTATCTCAATAGATGCAGAAAAAGCCTTTGACAAAATTCAACATCCATTTATGATAAAAACTCTCCAGAATGCAGGAATAGAAGGAACATACCTCAACATAATAAAAGCTATATATGACAAACCCACAGCAGACATTATCCTCAATGGTGAAAAATTGAAAGCATTTCCCCTAAAGTCAGGAACAAGACAAGGGTGCCCACTTTCACCACTACTATTCAACATAGTTTTGGAAGTTTTGGCCACAGCAATCAAAGCAGAAAAAGAAATAAAAGGAATCCAAATTGGAAAAGAAGAAGTAAAACTCTCACTGTTTTCAGATGACATGATCCTCTACAGAGAAAACCCTAAAGACTCCACCAGAAAATTATTAGAGCTAATCAATGAATATAGTAAAGTTGCAGGATATAAAATCAACACACAGAAATCCCTTGCATTCCTATACACTAATGCCGGGGTCCTGCCCTGGCTGATCCAGGGTATTCGAAGCGGGGACGGCATCGGCCACCTATTTATTTAAATATTTTATCAAAGATATAAAGAGTAATAGGATGAGGATAGCTCAGTAGGAAAATTCAGTGGAGAAAAGAGGCTGAGTAGCTTGGTTTACGTGGGAGACCAATAAAACTTCAAGACAAGAAGTTTGCACCACTTACGTAGGCCGCAGGCGTCCTTCCGTTCTCCGGAAGGAGAGGAGACACTGAGGCCTCCGGTCGGATCTTAGAAGCCTAGGCATAATTAGTAAGCATGGCGGGTTCCGCGCTCCAGATGGAGACTCAACCAGAGTGAGAGAGAGAGTGACATGGGGAGACCAGTATTTCGAGAAACTGATCCCAATTCTTTATTTTCCATGGTCTACTTTTATACACTGAGATGTTATGCAAAAGTCACGCGGGGTCAGCAGTCCTGACTTTTATCAAAGTCAGGTGCTTCATACAAATGTATACGAGGTCTTAGGGGTGTTACATCATCTTCTGGCCAGGGGGCCTGCTGACAATTTATGACCCTCTCCTTGTGACAGCGGTCAGTCAACCAGGACACTTATTTCTCCAGGGGTGATTATTCTTAAAACAGACACTACCCAAATAAAGTTACATTCCTATAGGGTGAGGGTGTAGTGGGCTTTAGTTAAGGAAAGAATTTACTTAGCCTAAGGTCTAACGTGATTAATATCAAAGGTTAATACTTATTTCTTCTATATATTCATTAATGTGTGTAAGGGCAGGGGATGTGGAGACTTAGCAACAAACATTGGCTCAACAAATGAAAAACCCTTCACCAATACAATTTCTAATCAGCGCATTATACTTATACTAATAGTTTTCTAACTTTTCTAAGGAACCTGTTTTTAGAAGGTTTAAAGCATCTCATGCCTCTCACGGTTGGGAGGCTGTGAGCAATCACATGTGGCCGGACAAGCCTGTCAGGCAGGCCAGAGAACCTTCAGAGGAGTTTGTAGGTTAAAACACTCTTATCACGCCCAGGAATTATTATTAACTGGAGCTCTAAGTTAACTCATTCTCCGAAAGAGGTGGTGGGGGACAGCCCCCCCGTAAAGTCAGAGGTGTAGGTGAGCACAAAATAGTAAAGTAGGCAGGCTCTGGTTATGGGGGTAGATGCTCAAGGATTTCCAGGGGGACTCCTGAGGCTCGATCCCGCCTTTGCGTATGTCAAGCCTCCTTCCTCATGACCCTTGTCACGGGCGGAGTACCTCACTCTGGCCCCCAACACACTAATAATGAGAAAGGCTGAGCACCAAAGAATTGATGCTTTTGAACTGTGGTGTCGGAGAAGACTCTTGAGAGTCCCTTGGACTGCAAGGAGACCCAACCAGTCCATTCTGAAGGAGATCAGCCCTGGAATTTCTTTGGAAGGAATGATGCTAAAGCTGAAACTCCAGTACTTTGGCCACCTCATGCGAAGAATTGACTCATTGGAAAAGACTCTGATGCTGGGAGGGATTGGGGGCAGGAGGAGAAGGGGACGACAGAGGATGAGATGGCTGGATGGCATCACTGACTCGATGGACGTGAGTTTCAGTGAACTCCGGGAGTTGGTGATGGATAGGGAGGCCTGGCGTGCTGCAATGCATGGGGTTGCAAAGAGTCGGACACGACTGAGTGACTGAACTGAACTGAACTGAACTGAATAATGAAAAAACAGAAAGAGAAATTAAGGAAACAATTCCATTCACCATTGCAATGAAAAGAATAAAATACTTAGGAATATATCTACATAAAGGAACTAAAGACCTATATATAGAAAACTATAAAACACTGGTGAAAGAAATCAAAGAGGACACTAATAGATGGAGAAATATACCATGTTCATGGATTGGAAGAATCAATATAGTGAAAATGAG
Organism: Bos grunniens; assembly: GCF_055505025.1. NCBI lineage: Eukaryota > Metazoa > Chordata > Mammalia > Artiodactyla > Bovidae > Bos > Bos grunniens. The sequence continues at coordinate 16,746,432 of NC_141170.1, read as the reverse complement.
TATACTACCCAAAGCAATCTATAGATTCAGTTCAATCCCTATCAAGCTACCAATGGTATTTTTCACAGAGTAGAACAAATACTTTCACAATTTGTATGGAAATACAAAAAACCTCGAATAGCCAAAGCTATCTTGAGAAAGAAGAATGGAACTGGAGGAATCAACCTGCCTGACTTAAGGCTCTACTACAAAGCCACAGTCATCAAGACAGTATGGTACTGGCATAAAGACAGAAATATAGATCAATGGAACAAAATAGAAAGCCCAGAGATGAATCCATGCACATATGGACACCTTATCTTTGACAAAGGAGGCAAGAATATACAATGGAGAAAAGACAATCTCTTTAACAAGTGATGCTGGTAAAACTGGTCAACCACTTGTAAAAGAATGAAACTAGAACACTTTCTAACACCATACACAAAAATAAACTCAAAATGGATTAAAGATCTAAACATAAGGCCAGAAACTGTAAAACTCCTAAAGGAGAACATAGGCAAAACACTCTCCGACATAAATCACAACAGGATCCTCTATGACCCACCTCCCAGAATATTGGAAATAAAAGCAAAAATAAACAAATGGGACCTAATTAAACTTAAAAGCTTCTTCACAACAAAGGAAACTATAAGCAAGGTGAAAAGACAGCCTTCAGAATGGGAGAAAATAATAGCAAATGAAGCAACTGACAAAGAATTAATCTCAAAAATATACAAGCAACTCCTGCAGCTCAACTCCAGAAAAATAAATGACCCAATCAAAAAATGGGCCAAAGAACTAAACAGATATTTCTCCAAAGAAGAACACAGATGGCTAACAAACACATGAGAAGATGCTCAACATCACTCATTATCAGAGAAATGCAAAATCAAAACCACAATGAGGTACCATTTCATGCCAGTCAGAATGGCTGCTATCCAAAAGTCTACAAGCAATAAATGCTGGAGAGGATGTGGAGAAAAGGGAACCCTCTTACACTGTTGGTGGGAATGCAAACTAGTACAGCCACTATGGAGAACAGTGTGGAGATTCCTTAAAAAACTGGAAATAGAACTGCCATATGACCCAGCAATCCCACTGCTAGGGATACACACCGAGGAAACCAGAAGGGAAAGAGATACGTGTACCCCAATGTTCATTGCAGCACTGTTTGTAATAGCCAGGACATGGAAGCAACCTAGATGTCCATCAGCAGATGAATGGATAAGAAAGCTGTGGTACATATACACAATGGAGTATTACTCAGCCATTAAAAAGAATAAATTTGAATCAGTTCTAATGAGGTGGATGAAACTGGAGCCTATTATACAGAGTGAAGTAAGCCAGAAAGAAAAACACCAATACGGTATACTAATGCATATATATGGAATTTAGAAAGATGGAAACAATAACCCTGTAAGCGAGACAGCAAAAGAGACACAGATGTACAGAACAATCTTATGGACTCTGTGGGAGAGGGCGAGAGTGGGATGATTTGGGAGAATGGCATTGAAACATGTATAATATCATATGTGAAACAAAATGCCAGTCCAGGTTCGATGCATGATACAGGATGCTCGGGGCTGGTGCACTGGGATGACCCAGAGGGATGGTACAGGGAGGGAGGTGGGAGGAGGGTTCAGGATGGGGAACATGTGTACACCCGTGGTGAATTCATGTTGATGTATGGCAACACCAATACAATACTGTAAAGTAATTAGCCTCCAATTAAAATAAATAAATTTATATTAAAAAAAAAAAAACAAAAAACAAAGATCATGGCATCTGGTCCCATCAGTTTAGATCAGTTCAGTTCAGTCGCTCAGTCATGTCCGACTCTTTGCGACCCCAGGAACCGCAGCACGCCAGGCCTCCCTGTCCATCACCAACTCCTGGAGTCCACCCAAACCCATGTCCATTGAGTCAGTGATGTCATCCAACCATCTTATCCTCTGTCATGCCCTTCTAATCCTGCCCTCAATCTTTCCCAGCATCAGGGTCTTTTCCAATGAGTCAGCTCTTCGTATCAGGTTGGCCATAGTATTGGAGTTCAGCTTCAACATCAGTCCTTCCGATGAACACCCAGGACCGATCTCCTTTAGGATGGATTGGTTGGATCTCCTTGCAGTCCAAGGGACTCTCAAGAGTCTTCTCCAACATCACAGTTCAAAAGCATCTGGTCCCATCACTTCATGGCAAATAGATGGGAAAACAATGAAAACAGTGACAGACTTCTTTTTCTTGGGCTCCAAAATCACTGTGTACAGTGATTGTAGCCATGAAATTAAAAGATGCTTGCGCCTTGTAAGAAAAGCTATGACAAACCCAGACAGCATATTAAAAAACAGAGAGGTTACTTTGCCAACAAAGGTGTATATAGTCAAAGCTATGGTTTTTCCAGTGGTCATGCATGGATATGAGAGTTGGACCATAATAAAGAAGGCTGAGTGTTGAAAAATTGATGCCTTCAAACTATATAGTGCCAGAAAAAAACTCTTGAGTGTCTGTGGACTGCAAGGAGATCAAGCCAGTCAACCCTAAAGGAAATCAACTCTGAATATTCATTGGAAGGACTGATGTTGAAGCTGAAGCTCCAATAATTTGGCCACCTGATGCAAAGAGTTGACTCATTGGAAAAGACCCTGATGCTGGGAAATATTGAAGGCAGAAGGAGAAGGGAAAGACACAGGATGAGATGGTTGGATGGCATCACCAACTCAATGGACATGTTCAGTTCAATTCAGTTCAGTTGCTCAGTCATGTCTGACTCTTTGCAGCCCCACGGACTGCAGCATGCCAAGATTCCCTGTCCATCACCAACTCCTGAAGCTTGCTCAAACTCATGTCCATCGAGTCAGTGATGCCATCCATCATGACATGAGTTTGAGCAAACGCTGGGACATGGTGAAAGACATGGAAGCCTGGAGTGCTGCTGTTCATGGGATCACAAAAAGTTGGACATGACTAAGTGACTGAACAACAACAGAATAGTCAAATTCATAGAGTCAGGAAGTACATTGGTAGATGCCAGGGACCAGAAGGCAGAGTTGGAGTGGGGAGGGTGAGGGAGATGAGGAGTTAATGTTTAATGGAGACAGAGTTTCAGTGCAGGAAGGTGAAAAATTCGGGAGATATATGATGGTAAGAGTTGCACAACAATGTGAATGTACTTGGTGCCACTGAACTGTACAGTTAAATATGGTTAAAATTTAAAAGGAGAGAGACAGAGAAAAGCATATCTGCTCTATCTGCTCTTGACTTTTGCCCTGTGATCAGAAAATGTTCTTAGCTTTGCCTCTGTATAAATGCCTTGTAGGGTGGTATCTTCTCAACCTCTGACCTTAGAGTACAAGTTTCTGCTGAACTGGTCCAATGTGCCCGCCCTGCCCTCTGTGATTTGTTCACATCTGAGTCAGCCCTCACTCTGGATTGCTCAGACCAAGCTCTGGAATCTGTGCTACTTTAACACAGGCTCCTGATTCTCTTTTTGATGCTTTCTGATTCCACACCTAGCCCTATTCTACTCTCCTCCTCATGCTTTCTGATCTGTGTGCCTGTTGCTGTTTATAATTGTAGAGCTGATATTCTGGATGCTGATACTGGACAAACTGTAGCACGCAAACATTCTACAATGATCTTTAAGCTCTCATTTAAGATTTACCTTGAATAAATTTCTAGACATACACAACATTAAAATTTACACATCTATGTCACAAAAAGATTAAAAATAGTGCATATTTCTTGTATGGTTGGTCATCTCTTCCATGTGCTCACTTTGGTAATGACCAATAAGATACAAAGGCAGACAAGATAAATAAAATAATGTCAGAGAGTAACACTGCTCAAAGAGCATGAAATCTATGATGGCCTTGCAGTAAAAGAGTTTATAATAGTCAGGTTAGCTTGTTCCTATACTTTCACTGCTCACAAAAATAACATAATCCCTAGAGCTATGTAATAGTAAATATTAATAAAACATTTAAGGCTCTACTAATTACCTTATGTTATAAACAGTAAATTTGTAACATTACTGACTATTCTGGGCTTACATTTTCACCATGCTTATTTTAATTGACCTTCAGCACTAATACATGTAAGCATTACTCTGTTTCCCAAGTTATTCTCTCACTGGGGAGCTGACAACCAGGTTGTTTAACTTAGGGTCTATATAGGTAGATTAAATTCCCACACAGCCTTGTCCCAATTCCCAAATTAATCTTGAATTGGATAAGAAATAACAAATAAGTTCAGCACTGGCTTTGCTTTCCTAATCACACTCCACTGAAACTGGATTGGATTAGCCACACCTTTCCTATATGGATGGCAGGTATATTTCTATTCCCAACCTCTCTCTCTAGTCCATTCTCAGCTGAGGCCCACGTTTCAAGCCTCTCTTCCTGCATTCTCTCCTATCACTTTGACTCAGTCACCAGGCAGAAGGTTTGGCTTGCCTGCCAATCCTCCTCTATACTGCCAAGTATCTATGGCTTGCCAACTGGAGGGCAGAATTCTCAGATACCAGCTGCCTGACTGGTTCAACCTGTCCCTCTGTCCAGATTCCCAGAGTGATGTTTTGACCATTTAGGACTGTATCTGGGCTTCTCAGAGACAGAGCCTTCCAACAGTGGACCTGATCACTGCTGGCCATGAGCCTGGCCCCCAGGAGCAGTATCCCAGGAGACAATAGTTCTAGTGTTAGGTTAGAAGCCTTCCTTTTTATCATGAATTCAGAAATGAATGTCCTTCTCTAACATGGTAAGTTCCTAATTGAGATCTTCATGATGATTACTTTGAATATTTATTTGGCTACTCTGGGATCTTTGTTGTGGCATGTGAACTCTTAGTTGCGGCATGTGGGACCTAGCTCCCTGACCAGTGATCAAACATGGGCCCCCTGCATTGTGAACATGGAGTCTTAGCCACCGGACCACCAGGGAACTCCCATGATGATGCCTTTGAGTTTGGATGTCTTTGGTTTGGTAGCCAAGCATTTCTCCCTCCCTTCTTCCTCCCCTCCATCTTCCTCCCCCCCATCTCCAACACAGAAGAATTACAGAAGCCCTTAGTAAGTTTCCTATATACTCATGAGCTTTCATAGGGTGCTCAGAAGTTTCTGAAAAAGTTAAAACTATGTATATATATAAAAAAAGGTCACATATCATACTCTTCTTAAGTTACTTTTTTATATGCCCTGAGACAGAGTTAATTGACTCCTCCTTAGCTTGCAGTTCACAAAAATCCTCCTAAAGTGTATCCATATGCCTATTCTCAGGGGTTGCAAGGTGAGAGTCACCCTGTATCCTAGCAGGGTCTCTAAACTCAGGAATCGGACAAGAAACAAGGCAGCTGATCCCTACTGTCTCGGTATTTCCCTCCAACAGAGCACAGAGAAAATGTCGAGCTGATTCCCTAAAATTGCCCTGACTATACGCTAATTTCTTAAAGATATCAATAGTTATAAAGAATATTTGTAAACAATGTAATTTATCTTTGGATGCATGCTTGCATTCTCAGTTGTGTCTGACTCTTTGTGACCCCATGGACTGTAGCCCATCAGGCTCCTCTGTCCATGGAATTTTCAAGGCAATAATCCTGGAGTAAGTTGCCATTTCCTACTCCAGGGAAATCTTCTCACCCAGGGACTGAACCAGCATCTCCTGCAATGGCAGGTGAATTCTTTATCACTGAGTCACCTGGGAAGCCCCATAATTTGTCTTTATGTTGGCTTAAATTAATGGCACTGGATTTTCTTATACTTGGAGGGTCTACATCAGCAAAATAAATAAATAAAAGCCAACTATTTAAAATCTTACAGGAACTAGATGGATTTTAGTGATTTTTTTAAATGTAGATTATTTCTATAGTTTCTTGAGCAGCTCCTCTTTTTCACCAAATATATCTATTTTCCTGAATATCAAAAGGTAGCAAAGGCTTGAGCAGGCTTCCCTGATGGTTCAGTCAGTAAAGAATCTGCCTGTAATGCAGGAGACCTGGGTTTGACCCCTGAGTCAGGAAGATCCCCTGCAGAAGGAAATGGCAACTCACTCCGGTATTCTTGCCTGGAGAATCCCATGGACAGAGGAGTATGCCAGGCTACAGTCTATGGGGCTGCAGAGTCAGACACGACTGACTGACTAACACACACACACACACACACACACACACACACAGCAAAGGCATGCAAGTAAAAATCATAATAGTAATAGTAATGATTATGAGAATAAGAATTTGTGTGATATTTACTGGCTACCAAGCACTGTACAAAGTACTTTATCTACATTAACTCTAAATTCCTGAAGAACACTACAATATGTATGACTGTTCTCTATTCCTAGTTAAGAAAACAGAGTTGAGACAAGAAACTTGAATTAGGCCAGCTTGTAAGTGACAGAACAGGAATTTAAACCTAATGCATCTTTCCACATCTGTGATGATGCAAACAACTCAATAAATGGCATTTATGTCTGATATCGAACTCTTCTTAATGAATACTGAAACAGTGAGAATACCTCCAAGCATTTCATGAAAAAGTATTGACGGTAAATGTGGCCTTTGTGTTTGAAGAACATATTTCTGTTGCTCTGAACATTACTTGAATAAGAACTTGCTAATAATCTGAACAGATCTAACTTCAAATTTGATGTTCTGTTACACAAAGAGATGAATATTCACCTTGACATTCAACTTTGTACACTTTCAACTTCATCGTTACATGAATAATCTTCTCTCTTAGCATTATGACACCATTCATATGCTCTTCTCTTTTCAGTTTGGTAGTTTGGCACTTTTGGAAACGTGATAAGATAGCTTGTAGTATGATTAACTGATTAATACACATAGCATTTCTCTACCCTTATTTTTCCTAAAGACATCATATTCTTTTGCTCTTTCTCCTTTATTAAATCCTCTACTTGCCCCCCTTTTCCTTCAAAGACACTCACTTTGGCAATATTGAAATGACTGAGAAAAAGATTCTAGCCTTTTAAGTACCCTAAATTTGATCTTTCTATACTTGAGAGGAATTTTTCATAAGAAGTTAAAATTAATTTAAAAACCCATTGAAACTATTCATTAATATGCTGTTATAGATTCTAAGCAACTGTCTCTTTTATAGGCAACATAATTACAAGTGAATTACAAATACAGACTTTATGACTCCAATTAAACTCTAGGCCACAATCCATTAAAAACACATTATACACATTACATTACATATAAGGAAAAATATATATGCAACATGATTCCAGCTATCAAAATAACTGAGCAGTAATTTCAAATAATTTATGTTTATCTAAAATTTCATCAGCATCAGTGTCTCTTTTGCTGTCTCGTACACAGGGTTACTGATGTATGGAACAGTCTTATGGATTCTGTGGGAGAGGGAGAGGGTGGGAAGATTTGGGAGAATGGCATTGAAACATGTAAAATATCATGTATGAAACGAGATGCCAGTCCAGGTTCGATGCACGATACTGGATGCTTGGGGCTGGTGCACTGGGATGACCCAGAGGGATGGTATGGGGAGGGAGAAGGGAGGTGGGTTCAGGATGGGGAGCACATGTATACCTGTGATGGATTCATTTTGATATTTGGCAAAACTAATACAATTATGTAAAGTTTAAAAATAAAATTTAAAAAATAAATAAATAAAATAAAATTTCATCAGCATAACCTCAAAAATCATCAGAGAAAAAAACTCATGCTTAATTTTCACATATGTCTACATCATACTTTCTCTTACTTATTTCATTATTTCATTCTACCCCAGGAATATATTTGAAGTATTTCCCAAGAATGAGAGATTGGAAGAGATTCTAGTTTTTAGTTGTAAGAACACTAGTTTTTTTTTTTTCAGTTTTAAGAGCATTAGAATTAAACTAAGAATATTTAATTTTGGGGATTTTACTTAGAAAAGGCAGAGGAACCAGAGATAAAATTGCCAACATCCGTTGGGTCATAGAAAAAGCAAGAGAATTCCATAAAAACATCTACTTCTGTTTCATTGACTACACTAAAGCCTTTGACTATGTGGGTTACAACAAACTGTGGAAAATTCTTTAAGAGATGGGAATACCAGACCCCCTACCCGCCTCCTGCAAAACCTGTATGCAGGTCAAGAAGCAACAGTTAGAACTAGACATGGAAACATGGACTGGTTCAAAACTGGGAAAGGACTACATCAAGGCTGTATATTAACCCTCTGCTTATTTAACTTCTATGCAGAGTACATCATGAGAAATGCCAGGCTGGATGAAGCATAAGCTGGAATCAAGATTGCTGGGAGAAATAACAATAACCTCAGATATGCAGATGACACCACCCTATTGGCAGAAAACAAACAGGAACTAAAAAGCCTCTTAATGAAGGTAAAAGAGGAGGGTGAAAAAGCTGGCTTAAAACTCAACAATCAAAAAATGATGATCATGGTATCTGGTCCCATCATTTCATGGCAAATAGATGGGGAAACCATGGAAACAGTAAGAGACTTTATTTTCTTGGGTTCCAAAATCACTGTAGATGGTAACTGCAACCATGAAATTAAAAGACACTTGATCCTTGGAAGAAAAGCTATGACCAACCTAGACAGCATATTAAAAAGCATAGACATTACTTTGCCAACAAAGGTCTGTCTAGTCAAAGCTATGGTTTCTCCAATAGTCATGTATGGATGTGAGAATTGGACCATAAAGAAAGCTGAGCACTAAAGAATTGATGCTTTTGAAATGTGGAGTTGGAAAAGACTCTTGAGAGTCCCTTGGACTGCAAGGAGAACAAAATAGTCAATCCTAAAGAAAATCAGTCCTGAATATGCATTGGAAGGACTGATTTGAAGCTGAAGCTCCAATACTTTGGCCACCTGATGCAAAGAACTGACTCTTTAGAAAAGACCCTGATGCTGGGAAAGGTTGAAATCAGGAGGAGAAGGGGATGACAGAGGACAAGATGGTTGGATGGCATCACTGATTTGATGGACATGACTTTGAGCAAACTGCGGGAGTAGGTTATGGACAGGGAAGCCTGGTGTGCTGCAGTCCATGGGGTCACAAAGAGTCAGAGATGACTATTCAACTGAAAGGAACTGAACTGAACTAAACTGAGTTGAAAGTCTAGAAAAAAATCAACTGCAAATTCACATAAGAATAAATTGGAAATAAATAGGTAGTATTAAGTGTTCATTTGCTACATTCTGTGTACACTTCTTTAAAACTCTTTAGGCAACTGCAATGATTCTTGCATTATGAGTTCAGGAGAAAAGATTTGCTTCCAAGTGTTGAGTCTATAGTATTGGTTTTACTCATCAAACTGTATGGCTATATATCCTTTGTGCTGTGCTGTGCTTAGTCATTCAGTCGTGTCCGACTCTGCAACCCCATAGACTGTAGCCTGCCAGACTCCTCTGTTCATAGGGATTCTCTAGGCAAGAATATTGGAGTGCGTTACCTTGCCCTCCTCCAGGGGATCTTCCCAACCCAGGAATCAAACTGGGGTCTTCTGAACTGCAGGCAGATTCTTTACCAGCTGAACTACCAGGGAAGCTCATGCATCCTTTAGAAAACATATAAAATAGAAATACAGGCAGGAGGAGAAGGGGACAACAAAGGATGAGATGATTGGATGGCATCACCGACTCGATGGATATGAGTTTGAGCAAGCTCCAGGAGAAGGTGAAGGACAGGGAAACCTGGTGTGCTGCAGTCCATAGGGTTGCAAAGAGTCAGACACATCCGATTGACTGAACAACAACAAAATTTTGTAAAAATCAAGTCAAGTGACTAAAATTAATTTTAAGCAAATTAAAATTTCATCATCATTGTAAAGCTGCAATCCAAGAAAATGTTAGAATGTTATACCTCAGTTTCCACACAGGAAAGTCATTTATCACTGAATTATTTTCTCAGAAATTTTGTAACACTTAAGAACTGGGTTACTATGAAAAGTTGCTTTTTTAATATTATGTCTATAAAGTTTGATTCTACCTGATTTTTATTCTCATCCTTCAGCTCTCAATTGTCCAGTGAAGAAGGGAGGAGAATTAATGCCAGCTTGAACCTAGCATCTCTGACACAGTGAAGCAGAACAAAAAAGCCAAAAAAAGCAAGCTTTGGATGGGCCAGAATATCCTGGTATATAGTGAAGGTCACAAGAAAACAAATAGAAAGAATATTTCAAATAGAAAATTAATGACCAATTCAAGCAAAGTAATTTGAAGGTACTATGAATCATTCAGCACAGGTTTTCAAATAATGTGAAATTTTGATGGGAGAAGGTAACACTGTTGATAGTAAAGTTTAAAAGAGGGACATTCCTATTGGGAGGCTTATTGAACACACATGGGCAAAACAGTAGCCCTGTTTCCTGAGCAGCCCTGGATCTACTCAGAGAAAAGGAGATAGCAAAAAATTAAAGAGTTTTGCTTCTGAGAAGATTCTTTTACTATGTCTTGATGGAAAATACGGAGATATACCTTCCTATGGCAGTCAACTTAGAACCAACCTGAGACAGTGGCCTTATTGAAATACCCAATTTTTCTCATCTAATTTATGCAAAGCTTCACGAAATCACCAATGGCCTAGTAAAAGCTTTATAATCTAAATGTTCTGCTTTTGCACAATGAAGGAAACTATAGGCAAGGTGAAAAGACAGCCTTCAGAATGGGAGAAAACAACAGCAAATGAAACAACTGACAAAGAATTAATCTCCAAAATATACAAGGGAGCTTGTACAGCTCAATACCAGAAAATTGAACAACCCAATCAAAAAGTGGGCAAAAGACTTAAACAGACATTTCTCCAAAGGAGATATGCAGATGGATAATAAACACATGAAAAAGATGCCCAACATCACTCATTATTCAGTCAGTTCAGTTCAGTCTCTCAGTCATATCTGACTCTTTACGACCCCATGAATCGCAGCACGCCAGGCCTCCCTGTCCATCACCAACTCCCAGAGTTCACTCAGACTCACGTCCATCGAGTCAGTTATGCCATCCAGCCATCTCATCCTCTGTCGTCCCCTTCTCCTCCTGCCCCCAATCCCTCCCAGCATCAGGGTCTTTTCCAATGAGTCAACTCTTTGCATGAGGTGGCCAAAGTATTGGAGTTTCAGCTTTAGGATCAGTCCTTCCAAAGAACACCCAGGACTGATCTCCTTTAGAATGGACTGGTTGGATCTCCTTGCAGTCCAAGGGACTCTCAAGAGTCTTCTCCAACACCACAGCTCAAAAGCATCGATTCTTCGATGCTCAGCTAGGGAAATACAAATCAAAACCACAGTGAGGTATCATCTCATGCCGGTCAGAAAGGCCATCATCGAAAAGGCTACAAACAGTGAATGCTGGAGAGGGTGTGGAGAAAAAGGAACCCTCTTACACTGTTGGTGGGAATGCAATCTGGTACATCCACTTGAGAGAACAGTGTGGAGATTCCTTAAAAAACTGGAAATAGAACTGCCATACGATCCAGCAATCCCACTGTTGGGCATACACCCTGAGGAAACCCAGAATTGAAAGAGACACATGTACCCCATTGTTCATTGCAACACTTTTTACAATAGCTAGGACATGGAAGCAACCTAGATGTCCATCAGCAGATGAATGGATAAGGAAGTTGTGGTACATATACACAATGGAGTATTACTCAGCTATAAAAAGGAATCTATTTGAATCAGTTCTAATGAGGTGGATGAAACTGGAGTCTATTATGTAGAGTGAAGTAAGTCAGAAAGAGAAAGACAAATACTATATATTAACACATATATATGGAATTTAGAAAGACAGTAATGATGATCCTACATACAAGGCAGCAAAGGAGACACAGATGTTAAGAATAGACTTATCGACTCAGTGGGAGAAGGGAAGGGTGGGATAATTTGACAGAACAGCATTGAAACATGTACATTACCATATGTAAAACAGATGACAAGTACAAGCTTGATGTATGAAGCAGGGCGCCCAAAGCCAGTGCTCTGGGACAACCGAGAGGGATAGGGTGGGGAGAGATGTGGGACGGGGGTTCAAGATGGGGGGACACATGTATACCTGTGACTGATTCACATGGATGTATGGCAAAAACCATCATGGTATTGTAAAGTAATTATCCTTCAATTAAAATAAATAAGTTAACTAAAAAGAATAAATGTTCTTAGTACCACAGTTTATTAAAACCAGGAACCTGATTGGAACAGAGGCAAAGAGATTTCTCCTCTATTACATTTTTTGTTACTTAGTTTGCATCAAGAGAGACTGATCATTAAATACAAGGAGATACTGGTGGTGTTAATAATTTAACAAAAACTAGTGGAAGTGTGTCATGAATAGCCAAGGTATTGGACTGAATCACCATCTCACATAGGAAATCCTGAAAAAGAAATGCAACTCAAAACATAGGTTGAAGAAAATAACTTGTAGAAGGGAAGGTAGCAGCTTTGTGACTTAGGAATTTTATGAGGGCCCTTTGAGAATTCTTTGGGATTCTAACTCTCTTTCAGTGCACACCATGGCGCACCCAGTTACTACCATTTGTTTGTGGAAAGAAAATAAAATAAACCTAAACCTTACCGCCTCCACTTCAGCAGGGTCATACCAGACATTGATGTACGGATGTTGTAAGGCGTCATCCACTGATATCCTTTTTGCTGGGTCAATCACTAGCATCTTTGACAGCAAGTCTCTGGCTTGGCTGGCTGAAGGAAATGAATGAAGAAAAAAATTTGTTAAATTTTGATTTTGGCAAGGAAATTTTTTGGAGGGAAAAATAGTTTTTAAAAAGTCAATTAGCACCTTCCTTCCAAACATCAGCTAACTTCACCAAGTGTTTAGGGAAATGCAAAATGAAACAATGAAATATTTTTTATCCATCAAATCAGATCAGATCAGTCGCTCAGTTGTGTCTGACTCTTTGCAACCCCATGAATCGCAGCACGCCAGGCTTCCCTATTCATCACCAACTCCCGGAGTTCACTGAAACTCACGTCCATTGAGTCAGTGATGCCATCCAGCCATCTCATCCTCTGTCGTCCCCTTCTCCTCCTGCCCCCAATCCCTCCCAGCATCAGAGTCTTTTCCAATGAGTCAACTCTTCGCCTGAGGTGGCCAAAGTACTGGAGTTTCAGCTTTAGCATCATTCCTTCCAAAGAAATCCCAGGGCTGATCTCCTTCAGAATGGAATGGTTGGATCTCCTTGCAGTCCAAGGGACTCTCACAAATAAAACATGGCATAATATTCAATAATCTCATTCATGTTGGTTGCAGTGTAAATTGATAAAGATTTTTTTAGAGGGCACATTTGGGAGTATCTTTTAAAATTTTAAATGTGAATAACTTATGACCCAACAGTTCCACTTTTCAGTATACAGTCTAGAGAAACAATTGCACATATTCACAAAAAGCATCCAGAAAGGATGCTCACTGCAGCGTTGGTCAAGGATTAAACATTTTAAACAATCTAAATGTCACTGTTGTTCAGTCACTAAGTCATGGTGAACTCTGCAACACCGTGACTGCAGCACACCAGGCTTCCCTTTCCTCTCCCATCTCCTGGAGTTTGCTCAAATTCATGTCCATTGAGTTGGGGATGCTATCTAACTATCTCATCCTCTGCCACCCCCTTCTCCTTTTGCCTTCTATCTTTCCCAGCATCAGGGTCTTTTCCAATGAGTCAGCTCTTCTCACCAGGTGGCCAAAGTATTGGAGCTTCAGCATCAGTCCTTCCAATGAATGTTTGGGGCTGCTTTCCTTTAGGATCAACTGGTTTGATCTCCTTGCAGTCCAAAGGACTCTCAAGAGTCATCTACCTGTACCAATTAAGTTTGGCAGTTTTAAGCCTGGCAGGCTACAGTCCATGGGGTTGCAAAGTGTCAGACATGACTGAGCAACTTTCACTTTCAGATGTATTCACATGGACATGGTATTAAGTGAAAAAATAACTGCAGAATGACCCATAGATCCTGATGCCACTGTATAAATCTGCCTCTTCGCAATAAAACAACAAGCATTTCTCTGATAAAATTTGTACATGCATTGCTTGTATAATTAAAAATAAAGTTAAAAGAATTGTTTTTTAAAAGGAAACAAAGTGAGTGTACACCACTCATTTTAAAACTTCAGAGCTGCAGAAAAGGACAAAGCAGTATCTGGAGGGAGGCAAGGAAGTTAGAGGTGACTTTCTGAGAATGGGAGAGATAATGAGGACTTTAATGGGAGCAGAAGCTTCAAGAATTGAGAGAAGGGGGGCAAATCTGAGAGAAAAAATCCACAAGATTTAGTAACCAAATTGATGCAGGGAATCGTTTATTTATTCAGTATTCAATTTATTCAATATACATCGTCTACTGTGTGCCAGGTACAGTTTCAGATGCTAGGGATACAAAAAATTTGCATAGTGATAATCAGTAAATGTATTTATTTAATAACATTGCTGAGTGAAGTGTATTAGTTGCTCAGTCATGTCTGACTGTGTGTGTGTAACCCCATGGACTGTAGCCATCAGGTTTCTCTGACCATGGGATTTTCCAGGCAAGAATACTGGAGTGGGTAGCCACTCCCTTCTCCAGAGGCTCTTGCCAACCTAGGGATCGAACCATGCTCTCCTGCATCGCAGGTGGATTCTTTAGCATCTGAGCCACCAGGGAAGTCCCTAACTTTTCTAAAGGATGCTCTAAACATATCTGAAAATACAAAAAATGTTTCAGAAAATAAGGATCCAAACTGATTTGGAAATTTTTATGGTGAAAATATTCAATTTATTCCAAACATGGTAAAACTTCAAATTAAAGAAAGGAAAATCTAAACTGGTTTGCTAAATTAGGGAAAAGGCAGTGTGTTTGAATTCATGAATATGTACCAATTTTTAATTAGCAATTGTTTATTATTAATGAAATATGGTTAATTATAAAATTTTGAAATTACATAAAACAAAATCCAGAAAAGCTAACCTTCCCCACCATCTGGAAGCAATCATTCTTATTATTAATGTATTCCCTTCTAGTTTTATGTAGTTTCATAATTTTGATTATACTAGAGTTAAAATGTGGCAATCTAATTTTCACCTCTACAGCATTTGTATTTCTTGTGTTATTACATTTTAATAAAATATTCACATTTACTTATACTAATTATATATTTTTAAAAAATCACTAGTTAAGTTACTGGAAGATTTTTTATTTCTATTAGTCATTTTTCTGGGGATCTCAATTCCAAACACTTAATTTCTGCTACTCCCAAACTGACACTTTGAAGTTCACAAGAGTGACGAAAGTACAGAAATATACAATGATTTTCAGTATTAGTTTCTCTGATTGTTAACCTAACAGGTCTGTGTCTATTTCACTGGTTCAAGACCTCTTTGATTTGTAACTGATTTTATACCCAGACTCACACACTCCACGGGTTCTCATGTCACCCACATTTCTGTTCTTGGAAGAGTAGGGGTTGGGGTGGTCTCCTCATCTATGGGCAAATGAACTACTGGAACACCAAATCATCTCACTGAGAAACAATGATCACTACTGCTTGTAGGGAACAAAATGAGGAAGAGGAAAAGATTTTAATTCTTCATCGTTCACTCTTTTGTTTGCAAGTAAATGTCTTACACTCTTTAATAACAGTAGAATAAATCCTTCCCTTTGATTATTTGTGTAATTCTTTATAATCTGCTGATTTTGTGTTACAATTGTAATTCAATAATTATACAATTCAGAGAGTGGTACAGGTAGCTGAAGGGAGAAACCCAACTGTGCAACGGAAGTGTCACAGACATAGAAACAACACTGTACTTAATTTAAAAACCACCAGATGGAAGTCTGGAGAAGACAATATGACCCTGGAAAGTTGTAACACTATATTTCGGTTTCTCCATCTCATTTAATTCTATATTAGCTATAAATTAAGTCTGTACATTTAATCTCTAACTAATTAATTGTCCACTAAACATTTGCAGTAAAATTTCACAAGTGTATGTCCTTTTGAGGTGGGGGGGATTCCCTAATAGCTCAGCTGGAAAAGAATCCACCTGCAATGCAGGAGACCCTAGTTCGATTCTTGGGTCGGGAAGATCTGCTGGAGAAGGGATAGGCTACCCACTCCAGTATTCTTGGGCTTCCCTTGTGGCTCAGCTGGTAAAGAATCTGCCTGCAGTGTGGGAGACCTGGGTTTGATACTGGGTTGGTAAGATCCCCTGGAGAAGGGAAAGGCTACCCACTCCAGTATTCTGGCCTGAAGAATTCCATGGGGGTCCATGGGGTCCCAGGGGAAGCTGAAGTTCCAATACTTGACCACCTGATGTGAAGAGCCAACTCATTGGAAAAGACCCTGATACTCTGAAAGATTGAAGGCAAAAGAAGAAGATAAGATGAGGTTAAGATGAGCAGAGGATAAGATGGTTAGATAGCATCACTGACTCAATGGATATGAATTTGAGCAAATTCCAGAAGACAGAGGAGGACAGAGGAGCCTGGTGTGCTACAGTCCATGGGGTCACAAAGAGTCAGAGACAACATAGCAACTGAACAACAACATAGATCCCCTGGAAATAATAATTTTATTATTAATAAATATTTATTATTTTTTTTATATCTAACAGTTACTGCACATTTAGTGTGAGACAGGCAGTGTTCTAAGTGCTTGACAAATTATTCAATTAATCCTCCCAATGATCCTATAAGATAGACACTTCTTGCTTTAGTTTGTTAAAGAAGGTACAGAAAGATTAGATAACTTTCCCAGGTTCACATAGATTTTAAGGGATAGGATTTCTTCCCCCAGCAAAGGAAAAAAATAAGATTTGCTTCATATCCCCAATTTCTGAAATGTCATAAGTTAGAATAAGAATTAAAATATTACTTATACTTTATAGGTTGCCAAATTTATTCTATGTCTTCAATCCTATAAAGAAGCTGTTATGATCCCTGTTTTGTGGGTAAGAAATTAAGATTCATTACTAAAGTTCATAATGGCAGACATAGTAGTAGAAAAAATTACTTATTAATGAAAGTCTTTGTTAGAAACAAAATATGAAAGTAAAAATCTCATTTGTCACTCTAAAATAAAAAATGGTGGTTAAGCATTAAGTAAAATACAAATAAAACTCAAACATCTATAGTTTCAAGATTTTAAAATGAAAATCTTGTGTTGAAAATATTTTCCAGAATATAAAAATAACTGGGACAATTGCTTCAATGTATATATAACGTTGTTCTTTTAGCGTTAACGTTGCAAAGTAATTTTAGATTCTAAATAAGCCCCGTGAATAGTTAACCCATACCATTGTCACACACTTTATTACTAGTCTTTTCCCTAGATACCCAGAAAATTTTAAAATCCTTGATTACTCTCCCTTTGTAAGGAGGATCTTTTAAAAATACCTCTTCTTAAATTGAGGTTGTTGTTCAGTTGCTAAGTCGTGTCCGACTCTGCGACCTCATGGATTGCAGCATGCCAGGCTTTCCTATCCTTCACTATCTCCCTAAGTTTGCTCAAACTCATGTCCATTGAGTCAGTGATGCCATCCAACCATCTCATCCCCTGTGGCCTCCTTCTCCTCCTGCACTCAATTTTCCCAGCACCAGGAGAGGTGTCTCCATGGTCTGCATCACCCACGCAGTGGTTCTGAAGTTATCCCTGAAGGGCTTACCTTTGAGTTTATTGTGCTCAGAGTCCGCTGGGAAGAGGGAATCTGGAAAGAGCTTGGGGAAGGTGAGTCCTGCATACTTGGGCCGATTCTCCACATAGTTTCTTACGGTGGGTTGCAATTTCTTCATGAATTCTGGACATGGTGTTCCTAGTTGCTCAATAACCTTATTCCACTGGTCAATATCTGAGAATTGAATAGTTAAGGGCAAAAACAAGTGCAGGACACCAGCTCTTGCCTTTCACTAGTTGGGAGACTAACTGCTTCTCAGAGCTCTGAACAGTCAATAACACAGAAGAAGTTTTAAAAAAACAACAAAGGACAAACATAAAAAATCAGACTGTCAGGCAGTGAATGCCCTTGGAATTTTAAATTCACTTTGAGAACACATATACTTTTGAGGAATTAGCATTACTTAACAAAATATGATATCATGAAAGAGTCCTTGGGTTGTGTCAATGGAAAGGTATTTAAATAACACAAGAATTTCTTTTATTGAGTTAAACTTCTATATAGCCATGTAATTTGGAAGAGAAAAATTATAATGACACATAATAATATTATCATGAAATTATTCTAATCATTTACTTTCTAAAAATGACAGATGAATAAATATTTTATAAAATTCATCTATACTTTTCTTAAATTCTTTATAAGATTCTTTTTTCCTCTTGTTCTCTAGAAAATGCGAAATTTCCTTGTCTGTTAATTTTTTTGACTCATGCACATTACAAATAGAATCAGTATGATAATAACTCATTAACTCTTCATCAAAGACTTAAAAGATTCTGTTTATCAAAGCAGTCGCAACTTCATACCCATTTTCTTACTTCTGATAATAGTGCCTTATATCCTGAATATTGTAATATTCAATGAAGTATGAAGGTAAACACAGGATGTTCAGTTCAAGGCAGATTTCATCCAAGCGCCTGTGTTTCACAAGCATGTTAAACATGGGGGATTTTATAAGAAAAACATGACCTCTCTATGAAAACTAATACTTACAAAACTGGGGGTCTTTGACAGGCACACCCACTGATTGAGATTTTCTTTTTCATCTTTCATAGATATTTGATATGTCAGAGCTTGGGAATGACAAACACCACTTCTGAAAACTCTGAAGAGTCAACTGGAAGAAGTTGATTTCAAATAGATTTTCTTGCCATGTGTCAATGAAAGACAGAGGCCTTAGAAATTGTCAAATCCAATACCACAGGCTGTGTTCTCTCCAATGTTGCTAATTCTATAACTCTATCTTTACTGTAAAGTTAATTCATTTCTGTTAACGCAATTTGTGACCGTTCAGGGAATGTTACCATAATTATTTAATTAAGATTTCTAAAATCATTACCCCTAGTTTTTCTATAGCATTGGACTAAAAATGATGGACAGTTCTGACAAAATTAACTAATTTAACAAAAATAAATATATAATGCAATGTAGATAGGTGACAGAACAAAGGTAAAACCAAGCTAATTTGCAAATGCGCTTCTATTTCTCATATAATCTAGCTGAATAAAAATTAAATTATATATCCTCTCAGTTATTAGGATGAAAAAATGTATGACTGTGTAATATCAAGAAATGAAGTAAGAGTGGGAAAAACTGAAGAATATTCCTTTACAAAATAATAGACATAACTAAACAAGAACATCTCTCAATAAAAATTCATCTCAGTTGCCATGTATATGAGAATATATAGTAGTAAATGAGAATCATTAGGAATACAGTAAAAAAATGTCAAAGATTAGAGTTAAAAGTCACTCTTAGACAAAAACTTATGTTAATACTATCGATAATAGGTAAGCTAGATTTACTTAGATATATTTTAAATAGAAAACATTAATACAGTTAAATAAACCTCAATGCTTACACTGTAAATTATGAAAAGAGATCTACTTTTTAATACAATTCAGTTATCATGTCCTAACAAGACATAATTTAATCAGTGATCAAACTTCTTGAGAATTCTAAAGATTTGATCAGGGCAAAGAAGTTATCAGATTTTCTGTAAAGGAATCTTCTAACAAAGTTAGCAAAATACTCCCAACACACTAGTGTAGTTATATTTAGCTACAGTATGGTAGCTCAGATGGTAAATAATTTGCCTATCATGCAGGAGACCCAGGTTTGATCTCTGGGTAGGAAGATCCCCTGGGGAAGGGAATGGCTACCCACTCTGGTATTCTTGCCTGGAGAATTCCACGAACAGAGGAGCCTGACAGGTTACAGTCCATGGGGTCGCAAAGAGTCAGACATTACTGAGTAACTCACACTTGACACAGTTATTTAATTCAAAAATGAATTGCTTTTAAAGCAACATTTCCAAAACAATTGCATGGTTTTTTACAGTAAACTTTCAGAAAAAGTGAAAGTCACTCAACCATGTCCGACTTTTTGCACCCCATGGACGCTATAGTCCATGGAATTCTCCAGGCCAGAACACTGGAGTGGGTAGCCGTTCCCTTCTCCAGAGGATCTTCCCAACCCAGGGATTGAACCCATGTCTCCCACATTGCAGGCAGATTCTTTACCAGCTGAGCCACCAGGGAAGTTTAAGGGAGTCAAACGTCCTGGAATTAATTAAACAAGAACTATTAAAATGTTTCTTATTAAAAGTTATAATTAAAGTCTCTAGAAGCACTCAGCATGTCTTCCTACCTTAGATTGCTCTTTAGATGAAACACTGTTATGGTCCTTGATATAATAGTTTACCAAAAAAACCCACTAATCTTTATTATTGGCAATGAAATACTTGATTGTTATAACTGTAAATATGTGGTATAGTCATCTTTAAAAGTGTGTGCCTTTATTTTAACCAATCCATTTCAAGCTCTTTCTTCCCAAAAACATGACTAGTGCATTTAAGCACTAAGTACATGTTTCACAGGCGTTCACAGGATTGCATCATTAACTATGTACTTAGTTAACCATGTGAGTTTTCTCTATAATCATAATTAAACAAATACAATCCAATACTAGAAATAATAGCTCCTGGCTCTAAACCCAGGACTTGTTCCAAGGATTCCAGAAGAAAAAGACCAAGTCTGGAACTGACGTAGTAAACATTACTTTAATTTTGCCATAAAATTGATCGTTTGTTTGTCCCAGGCAATCCCTCTTAAAGAATGCCTCTGAAATTGCTTTCTTAATCTATTAGGCCAACTTATTCACATAAAACAACTAATTTTATTAATATTTAAATAGAAAATAAGGTGATACATTTTAAAAGAACTTTTTAATCATCAGATTTCCACAATGATTATACTGTTTAAAATACATAAAATATTAACTAGGTTTTTATGATTATGTGTTAATTTAAAATAGTAAATTTTTTTAAAAGAATGACCAAAATTATTTTTGTAAAACAATTTCTCTGCTTTAGAACACTAATAAGTCATCATTTTTCTACTATATGAGTAAGGATATGAATACCTACAGATCCCAGCATGTGCAGTCATCAAAAAAGCAAACTATATATATTTTTGATCTACTAGTTCAGAAATCATCATACAACATAATTATCAAATGTATTTAATAAAAATTTTAAACTGTCATCTAGTAGGAATTATTTGACAATATTCTCATCTAGTTCTAAATTCACTACATAAAGATAGTCATAAAAAGTTTGGTTTTTTAAATAGAGTATGATAAGATAATGTTCAACTATTTACTACTAATGTCTTCAATAAGTAGTATTGTAATAGATGAAAGAAACAAAGTATGGATTGTAAAAGTGATTATTTGAAATCCTAAGATTGGAAATCATTCCAGCTAATTTTTGTCAGTTAGCCAAGAACTTACATTTAATGTCCTCCTTTTACATTAACTTCCTTGGTTGAGAAACTTTCTAAAATATATAACAAATTGCCTTGAGCCCAATGTATGAATTATGTCTTACTATTTTCTGAAAATTTGGGGTCATAATTTATACCATGTACATTTAAGCTTTCAGAGGCTACCAAGTGGGAGCAAGCGGCTTCCTTGGTGGCTCATATGGTAAAGCATCTGCCTGCAAATGCGGGAGATCTGGGTTTGATCCCTGGGTTGGGAAGATCCCTGGAGAAGGAAACAGCAACCCACTCCAGTACCCTTGCCTGGAAAATCCCATGGACAGAGGAGGCTGGTAGGCTACAGTCCATGGGGTTGCAAAAAGTCAGATGTGACTTAGTGACTCCACTTTTTCTTTCAAGTGGGATCATAAAGAGTTGTTTAGTGGCTTCATTCTTCTATGCCCTTTGAATTATTTTATCTCCATTTTGTTTTTCCATTGATTACTTTTTCTTATGATGAATATGGTTTCCAGAGTTGACACCTTTGTGAATTCAGATTTGCTTTTTATTCTGCTCTTAGCCTTATATTCAGTATTCTGTGCAAAAATGTTGACATCTCTTCACAACCTAAAGAATATCAGTGTTTGTCCCCAAATTCTTACCTATGCTTTTAAAGATAATATTGTTTAAGAGTACTGTCTTTAGAAAAGTTCCAGGAGTGACTACTTTATCTTGCAAGACAAGCAGCTGCCTGGTCGGCACTGTGTTGTGTATTATTGGGAGGCTTCATGTTAGCCCTGCAACGAATGTGCAATAGGAGGTGGAGGTATGCATGCCACGTGTTAGGCATCATGATAAAAAACTGCAGTTCCCAAACTGAATATTCATAACTTGGGGAACTTATAAAAATATAGATCACTCCACTCTCCCCATTGATCTACAAGATTCTGAATGCATATGCTTGAGATGATATCATTAAGAAACATCACAGTAATTGCAATCCAGGTGGCCCCTGGTATATTTGAGAAATACTGACAATATCTTGTGAAAAAAATAAGTCCAGATCTAAGAATAAAGTACTAACCTGTTTCAGTTTTATGACACGGATTAGTTTAGGGTCAATTTCACCAAAATATTATTCCACATCTTTTGCTATGGAAAACTTAGGGGTTGTTCACATGGAAACATGACAAGGAAAGAAAAATCCTAATATTTGTTCCCTTTCCCCATGTCACTTTCCCAAAAATACCATGAGAAATTATGACAAGTGTCACACATAAGCTCCATGCAGAGAAAAAGGGGTTCTACTCATGAATACCTATAGGATTGAAATTACATGTTGCTATCATAAAAATACAGGTTGATATCATGTTACTACTCATGGGAAGTACTACTCATGGGAAGCATAAAAGCTATTCAATATAAGTTCAAACTATTTTACTATTTTTAAGTAACTACTCCATAATTCTATATGATAAAATTTGTTCTCAAAGAACTCTCACTTCTGAGGACATTGTAAAATTCAGGCTAGAAATATATCTATATTCATATGACAAAGGTCTGGATTCAGATTTTCATGGTTTTGTCTTGAGTTTTTTGTTACTTTAAAAACATTTTTATTTTTTTTCATTTGAAAAGTGTTATTTTCATCTTGATAGTCCCCCTGAAATTCTAGAAATATGAATGTGACAATGAAAAATTATAACTAACATCTGTTTTCATTATAAATGAGCACAGGAAGGGGAAATATTATAAGCTAATAACACTTTGAAAAAGTCAAAGCTGACAGTTTGATTAAAAGGCTATTTGTTCACTGGCAGCTGATTGCTCATGGAATACTGTGGAACATGAAATATCCAGAGGCTAATATTTGAAGCATGATATATATGCACCTCAGCATAATCTATTTCATCTAATAAATCTATTTATCATTGTAATCTATATTTATTTACAAAGCAAAAAATATTGAAGAGACATTTCACATATAAGCAAATTCAATATATGTTAATATGTATCACAATGTAGAATTTTAATTAAACTATTGAGGGTTAATCTTTAGGGCCACTCATTTGTACAGGTCCCTTGCAAAATTCTATGCCTAGTTTTGCATTTGTAATATTAATTTTTTCTTTACATAACAACTTCCTCCAACTGCATTATATTCCGGCCTCATAAAGACTAGATCTGACTCTACCTACATTTTGAAACTGGAAGATGTCTTGGACATCATTTAAATTGACATCTGTATTTTGTAGCTGAAAAATGTTGAGGTGTTTTAAAATTGGTAAGTAAAATGACTTTAAGCAAAGTAGCGGATACAAACAGCTCCCAACACTAAAAGAAATACAAAATTCTATTTAACAGTTTTGGTAACTCTCTACTCTGTTCTGTGAAAACCTCTCTTAAAGATTACACTCATTTCTGGGTATAACACTATGCAAGAAAAGATTTAGAAGGGACAATGAAGTTTATATGAGGTAAAGAAAACATGCTATATGAGGCATACTTGACAAAACTTTTTATGTTTCAATTCAAAAAGAAAGGAGAAAATCCTTGCCTCCTCCATCCTCGCACTCGCACTTTGATCCCTCTTTTCCTTTAGTTGTTAACACTTTCTAATATACCATGCCTTTTATTTTAAATTTCATGATGACAAGGATTTTTATCAATTTTCTTTACATGTATATTCCTAGGTATAAGCACATAGCAAGTGCTCAAAATATTTGTTGAATAAATAAATGTCTATTTTATGTTCAATTAGAGTTTTTCAAGGAGATAACTTGAAGAATAAGGAGAGAAAGTATTCGAAGAAACAAAAATTGAGAAATTCCAGGAATTGGAGAAAGGTTGAAATTTAGGTAACAAAGGGAATCCTGAGAGGTAAATAAAAAGAAATCCAGACCTAGTCACATGGGAGAGAAACAGCAACTAACCAAAGATCAAGAAAAAAATTCCTAAATGAAAGGAGGGAAAACAGACAGAGTATGTCCAAAGATGACTATCACACTGATGGCTAATTATTCAACAGTAATATTAAAAAGAAAAAGCCAGTGGAAAGACACTTCTAAAATGCAGGAAGAAATAACTGTCAATCTAAAATTCTATATCCAACAAAACTATCTTTCCAGTAGGGAACACAAATCAGAATACAGCTTTATTGTAAAAGACTTCTAAAGAACTTCTAAAGGATATACTTCAGAAGGAAAGAAAATAATCCCAAAGGGTCAAATTGCAAGAAATACTGATAAGCCAAGAAAATTATAATCATAAGGGTAAATCTAAACAAACTCTATCTTTACATAACCAAATGATAATGTCAATTTATGAGGTTCAAAGAAAAAAACTAAAATACTGAGCATAGATAGCATATTTAAATTGGTACAGTAATGATCTAAATTATTAGTATGTGGTAAGATCCTTGTGTGTTCAGGAGAGAGATAAAAATTATCTGAATTAAAACAGAAATTCTCCACAAACTGAACTATAGATTCAATACAATTCCAAAATCAATGCAAATAGGGATCATTTTATAGAAGTTAGCAAGCCAATTTTAAAATATTTGAGGAAAAGCAATGGCTCATTAATAGCTAAGGTACTTCTGAAGAAGACAAAGAAAGAAGATATTTATCTTATCTGATATGTGTATAGTATACACTTGCATTCATTAAGAAAGGGTAGTTGTGGTATAGAGATAGACAAAAAAAAAAAAAAACACCTCATTATGAAACCGAATACAAAGCCAAGAATTTAACACCCTTTCCCCCTAAATGTGAAAACTTATGACAAAGACAGCATTATAGAACAATGAAGAAAGAATTAGCCATTCTTCCTCAGTCAGTAACTGGAAATGAAATTCCTCTTTCACATCATACACAAAAATCATTTCCAAGTGAACTAGAAGCTTAAATATAAAAGATTAAAATATTCACACCAAAACTAAAAGAGAATATAAAGGCATCAAAGGATTCTTAAGAAAGACATATAAATAAATGAACTATAAAAAAAGCGAATTCCAAAATCAATATAAAATAAAATGGCAAAATATTCTAAATAAGGGAAAGGATATTTTCAACACGTAAAATGGACAAAGGTTAGGTACCACAATAAATAAAGAACTCCTACAAATTAGTTTTTAAAAATACAATTTAAAAATTTGTTCTAAAAAACAAAAGATATATTACCAGGAGGAAATACTAATGGCCAGTAAATAGGAAAAAATGCTTGTAAAGAAAATATAAATAAAAGCTCCAATGAATAGGATTTTACATCCAAGAGATTACTAACAAATTTAAAGACAAATCTGGTAATATCAAGAGTTGGTTTGGATGTGGAGTAGACAGTTACTTTTATACATATACTGTTACTCTGAAAATCAATCTGATGTTATCAACACATAGTCAAGCTTAAAATGTGCACACCTATGAGTTCTGGTGTGACTTCCCAGATGGTTCAGTGGTAAAGAATCCACCTGCCAAATAGGAGATTGAGGTTCAATTCCTGGGTGGAAAAGATCGCCTGGAGAAGGAAATGGCAACCTACTCTTATTGTTGCCTGGGAAATCCTACAGAGTAGCATGGTGCATGACTCAGCAACTACACAACAACAATGATCCTAGGCATTTATCATAAAGAATCTTGTCCATGTGCTCCTAGAAACATGTATTCATTGTTTATAAAAGAAAAAGCAAAAACTCAATGTATTCCAAAGTCTATTTGTAGAAGAACAGATTTATTGTATTAATAGAACATTCATATACTGGAATGCTATACCGCAATGAAAATGAATGAACTATTTCCTATGTACCAACGTGAATAAATCTTAAAAATATAATGCTAACTTCAAAAAAAGCTTGCTTTCCAAAAAAAAGCAAGTCACAAAGTAATAATAGCACAATATGTAAAATGGATAAAACTAAATGGAAGGAAAGTTATGACCAACTTAGGTAGCATATTAAAAAGCAGAGACATTACTTTGCCAACAAAGGTCTGTCTAGTCAAGGCTATGGTTTTTCCAGTGGTCATGTATGGATGTGAGAGTTGGACTGTGAAGAAAGCTGAGTGCCGAAGAATTGATGCTTTTGAACTATGGTGTTGGAGAAGACTCTTGAGAGTTCCTTGGACTGCAAGGAGATCCAACCAGTCCATCCTAAAGGAGATCAGCCCTGGGTGTTCATTGGAAGGACTGATGCTGGAGCTGAAACTCCAATACTTTGGCCACCTCATGGGAAGAGTTGACTCACTGGAAAAGACCCTGATGCAGGGAGGGATTGGAGGCAGGAGGAGAAGGGGACGACAGAGGATGAGATGGCTGGATGGCATCACCGACTCGATGGACACGAGTTTGGGTAAAATTCGGGAGTTGGTGATGGACAAGGAGGCCTGGCGTGCTGCGATTCATGGGGTCGCAAAGAATTGGACACAACTGAGCGACTGAACTGAACTAAAATGATATGTTGTTTAGGGATAAATATGTATGTGCTAAAAATATAAGGAAAGTCCAAGAGATTGTAAAAACATGCCTTTAGGAATGCGATGACCTCTGGGGAAGAGAGAGGATATAACCGAGCAGGAACACACACAAAAAGTTCATAGGTATTGATAATGTTCTACTTTTTTAACCTGAGTGGTAATATATGCATGTTCATTTTATTGATCTTTTCAAAAGCTATAAATTTAATATTCTTCTAATTCACTTGCATAATTTATTTTGTAATTTTAAAGTAAAAGTGTCTGCCAGGGTGAAATTCATTAGGAGACCTCCCAATAGAAAAGTATCTCAGTAGTTGAATTCTGACTTTTCTGTAGAAAGTTAAACACATTTGATTTGAATAAAAATTTAATTAAAATATATCAAAATACAGCTACTAATAAAGGGTTTCCCTGGTGGCTCAGACTAAAAAATCCACCTCCAATGCAGGAAACCTGGGTTCAATCCCTGGGCTGAGAAGATCCCCTGGAGAAGGATATGGCAACCCACTGCTGTATTCTTCCCTGGAGAATCCCATGGACAGCGGAGCCTGGTGGACTACAGTTCTTGGGGTCACAAAAAATCAGGCATGACTATGTGACTAAGCACACAACACAAAAATACAGCTACTAATAAAGTGGCATAAAAATGCATTAAATTTTAAGAACTGTTTTTGGTTATCTAAATTTCTCAAGGCTAAAAATAATGTGAATTCGTTTAGGTATAAAAAATAAAAGGTATAAGACCGTATTTTTAAGTTTTGTTGTTATTTTATGTATTAAGAACACATGTATAGCTCATATTGCACTGACTTTTATCAATCATTTATTTTGAGAATGTCTTCATATAAATGATATATTAAAAATAATATGACTGCCTACAGAATATTGTATAGATGTATACTACACACACTATATATCTAGTAGATTAAATATAATTTTATTGCCACTTTCAGATGTCATGTTTAATAACAGGGCATTTCAAAAAATAAGTAATCTGTTTTGTATTTTAAAAGTTTAACATTATAATAATGAGTCTTCATAATATGTTTGCCTGAAAAATTCTGATTTGAAATTACCAACATGTTTGAAATTATGAAAAGACTGCATCTGACATTCAGAGGAGACACTTTAGTTAATAATTACCATTTACCCTTCCCAAAATTTACAAATATATCCCTATACAAGAGCTCCATAAATAACCAAAAATAAAAATACCAAGCTCAAGTATTGAAAGAACAATCTGAGACTTCTTAACATTAGCAGCAACCCAAAGGTTTACTTATAAGGGATTTTGGTATCAAGTTAAGAAATGATAACCAAGCAACTTAAAAAAAATGGATTCTAAGAAATGTTAATCTGTTTTAATAACTCAGTTGTGGAAATCTGATTTGATTTTCTTTAATAAAAATTATAAGAAAAGTAATGAAAAATAATCATTTTAATTTATAGGTGGCAAATAATTCATTTCAATCATCAATTATTCAAGCAAAATGAACTTCTAAAATATCAAAGAGTACAAAGTTAATAGATTGAGTCTGTTTTTTATCAAATGTCTAAAAATTAGGCAAAACTTAACTGTTTCATATTCATGTTCAAAGTCCAAATTCAAGTTTATAATCCACAAGATTTCAGAGAAATCTTGTTTTTTTTTCCAATCTGAAAGAATTCATTTTTTATCATGCTAACATACTTTTAAAGAGTATTAACATAAACATGAATGTTGTAAATTTATAGATACTATTTAGTAAAACGTATATGCAGAAGACAATACTGCAAAACAGGCATAAATTTTTTAGAAATAAATGTGTGTCATATAAAACTAAAAAAATATTTTTAGTAAGAATAGAGTTAAAAGTAGTGCAGTTTTATTTTTAACTAAATAAAACATTTCATGTTAAGCTTCTTATCCACAAAAACTGAGTGTCTAATTCAGTCAGTTTGTAAATTTGTCCAATACAGAGAATATATGCATGCACTTAATATTTGTTACATATTAATCTTCAAAGTAAATGGCTAACTGCACAGTTAGGCTACAATATTATTAATTAGATTTATTTTATACATTAAAACCCCATTATTATAGGCTCAATTTTGTTTTCAAACAGTGATCATTTAAGTAATGCTCATCTTATCTTTAGTATGATAATGACGTAATAGTTTGTAAGTGACTGTGAGTAGGATACTTAACTGACTAAATAAAATAAGTTATTATAAACCCATACACTAAATCACACTCTCCATATCTTTTTAATACTGCAAAGCCCATAGAACCTTTACTTGCTAATTATTAGCTGCTTAAGGGATCACTTTTACTTAACCAAGTGATACACATTTGTTTTATTTGGATATTTTATATAATCATTATTAATTAATGAGGTTTTAATCATTGTACTTGTTAATAATGTGGAGAGAATAAAAGCAGTAATGGAGCTATTATTCCTAGACATTAAGGAAATGAGAAAAATTATTTTAGAAGATCATTTTTAAAAGGAAATTCATATGAATGTTCTCTGAATATGTGTTAATAATAAACTGATTGCATTTATGAATGAACATAAATTTAACTGATAAAAGATTTCCATGCCAAATGAGTATTTGTTATGGTACAAAAGCATAAATCTTTAGTCTTAAACTAAAAGATTTTGTCATTTATTATCTAGCTATGGATATAACAACTGACACAACTGAGTGACTAACACTCTCACAACAAAAAACAGTAAAACATAATAGAGTATATCATTGTTACTAGTTTCATAAGACTGAATTAAGGCAGATCTTTTGATAGCAATTGAACGTTTCATATGTGTTACAATATTATCTACATACAAGCTTGCTAGGAGACAAGGTTACTCTCCCATGATGCCAGCTGGTAAATACGTGACATTGGAGTTTCACAGAACCCCTCTAAGGGCAGTGAGGATATACCACCAACAGTATTATACTGGAGACCTAATGGAATCGATTGAACATATTACCCATAGAGACCACTGGCTTCTAAGAAGGATACGATCAGTGCCAGGAAACAGCACTGCACCTTTTATCATTTCGCCCATGATGCACCCTACTGACCACATGTCAACTGAAAACAAAAATGAAATGAAGATAAACAAGAAGACAGGAATAGAACAGCAAATAAAAACACTTCACTACCCAGGCCTTGGAGCAATGGTCTGACCTTTTGCTGACTGGGTTAACAGTGCTTTAAAACACTTAACAGTGCTTTAAAACAGGGGGGTGGGAAGAACACAAGAATGTCAGGGCCCTTTCTGCTATGCAACTGAACTAACCATGCCATTCAATGCCACCTAATGTATGATAATATTACTTTGCAATTATAATGCAATGATTCATTTAGGTTCTGATTTAAAAGGTCTGATTTGCATTCATCTCCTAGAATCCTACTGATTTGTATTGTAAATTATTCTAGATTGTGTTAATGTGGGAAACATGCAAATTGGTTTCTCTTTCATTCTTTTGTATACCACACTTGGAGAAAGAAATAAAGACTGAGCCGCCTGCAACCTCATAAGAAAGGGTTTCTTTTATAAAACACACTTACTCTTATTTATAAATATGAATAAATTTCCGGAAGTGAAATGCCGTTCAAGAATGAGTGTTTGGGAATAGGCTGGTTCAGTTTCATTGACTCTCACCAAAGAAGTACGTTTTTAAACAGAAGCTTTGTCTTATTCTCGTAAGAACAATTGCTTTCTAACTGTCCTTGGTTACTCACGTGTTCCTACTGAAAACTCAGAAAGAAAGATAGGTCATTCTTATGAGGAAAATTAACCTAGAAGAATAAGAGAAGTTGAGGGGGAACAAATAGGGACAGACATTAAGATAGCACACTAGAATTTTGCTCCACTTATTCTTCCGGTTCTACATTGTAATTTGGCAGTGACCTTACAGAATTCCTCGAGATTCTTTCCCAGGTGAAGGTCTCACTCAGGTTAAATGCAAAGTTTGACCAAATACCTAAACAGAGTTATCACTGCAAAGAAACGGTTATAGCTATGAAGGTGACAAGCATACCCAGAAAAGCAAATTTGTCTTGCTTCCATTTTAGGAAAGCAAGTGACATGCAAAAAGATCAGGAAAAGATAGAGCAAACAGTTGTGCATCCCTTTATTATTAATACATTTGGAATTCAAGATAATATCTGTCTCACGAGAGGTTGGTATTGTGAGCACTTTGATTAAAGGGCAAAAAAATTCTCTAAAACAAAATTTGCTTTTGAATTGCAAATATTCTTATCATCAAAGTGACCAGTCTAAGTTGTTATTTACCATGTATCTATTTTTTAGAGATATTGTGGGAGAGAGAGATTTTTTTTAAAAAAGAGAGCTAAAGGCTCAATAAGCAAGGCTTTCTCTTGCCTGCATCAATTTAAACATTTGGGAAAAGGTTATTTCTGCCCCAAACCTATCCGCTAGTTAAAAAACATCTATTTCTATATTTATTTAATGAAAAAATATCTCTTTTATGTTATCTCTGGCAGATATTCATTTTTTTTTCTGCTCCAGAACCAATCCCATTGCTTTCTAACTGTACATGTATGTGTTAGTCACTTGGTCATGTACAACTTTTCGTGAGCCCCATGGACTGTAGCCTGCCAGGCTCCTCTGTCCATGGAATTCTCCAGGCAAGAATACCAGAGTGGGTTGCCATTTCCTCCTCCAGCGGATCTTCCTGACCCAGGAATCAAATTCAGATCTTCTGTGTTGTGCCTGTCTGAGCCACCAGGGAAGCCCAGCCTTCTAAATGTGTATCAACTTGGCCAAGTTACTGACTCTCTCTTTTCATCCTCTAAAACATGGATGGCATTTATCATGTAAAAATTTTTTGACTTAAAAGGATTATGCCTGGTAAAGATCCTTCCACATTGCCTGGCATATAATAAGTTATCAATAAATGTTTGTTATGTATTATGTATTATATATATATATTAGAATTAAATATACATAGAGAAGGCATATTCATTTAATATTTATATACTATTATACTATATCTTATATTAATGTCTATAATTAAGAAATTTTTCCAATGAGGGAAGCTTACCACTCAGTGGGCAATCCTTTTCACTGTTGAAACCACTTTGAAAGGCACTCCACGTATTAAATCACAGTTGACTCCATGGAATTTCTCTCCATTATCTAAATCGGAATTATCTTGTTCTCTAATACAAATAATAATCTTAAAATAGAATCTGTGACCCCTGACCACTCTTGCAAAACTGACAAATTTTCCTCTTTCAGACTAGAATCCCTTGCGTTTTCTTCTCCCTCACCTAATGCTGTTAAACAGCAACAACAGTAACAACAGATGCCCTAAAGAGGTCTTAGTCCCGGGGTTACTTCAGTCTCACTTGGCTCTAGATAGTTCTTGGTTTAATAACTGCTGTGTCTCCCAGTTCTCACTTATGTGGCTCTGTGGGATACAGATATTCTAAAGTAAAAGCAGAACATTTTTGGAAATATATCTTCATGATAGAAGCTACAATTGTAGACTTAATAGATCACAAAGCCTTTGTGTGAAAATAATGTAGAGAGATACAAACTCAAGATCTGAACTACTGATGAAAATACTGAATTCCATTTGCTTTATTTAATGTACCATTTGCTTTATTTAATGTACCTTTGCTGAGTTATAATACCCTGGAAACCTCTCCAAATTCCAGTTTCCATTTAACTTTCCTCGCAATTCACTATTCCTATAGACTCTCCATGCTTATGCCACAGAAATGCTAAGCCTTATGCCTGGCCTGGAAGCTAAATTGGTAAAGAATCTGCCTGCAATGCAGGAGACCACCTGCAAGGCAGCAGACCCAGGTTTAGGGATCAATCCCTGGGTCAGAAAGATCCCCTGGAGGAGGAAACGGCAAACGACTCTAGTATTCTTGTCTGGGAAAACCCCTGGACAGAGGAGCCTGGTGGGTTAGAGTACATGGGGTCGCAAGAATTGGATGTGACTTAATGACTAAACCACCACCACCATTATAAATTACAAAAAGGGGAGTAGATGCATATGAGTTTATATAGATTTTTATTATTCAAGGCAGGATGAAATGTCAAGAGAACATCATTGCAACAGCCACAGCGAGGGATTTTATTAATTAGTTATCACAACTAAAACAAGAAAGAGGTAATAAAAGAATTTGGTTCTAGATCTTTTTAAATCCTTTGGGGATGCGGGGTGATAGCTTTCCCTCAACTAATTCATCTATATGCTTATCAAGATGAGACTGGATTATTTTATGAAAATTTCAAGATATTCCAATGAATACTGACTGTGCATAGACCTTAGAAGAAATTGTCAAATTCAATCACAGTTGGAAACTGGATTTTGTTGCTCTCTGAGACAGTCTGATACGGTATGTGAGTCTCCATAAGACTTTTGTACACTAATGCCACCCAGGCAGAATTCTAGTTCCTTCCATGATTCTGATCATAACATTCCTCTCATCATCAGTATTTCCAGAGAAAGCAGATTCATTTGCAATTGTGGCACACAGAAACTGATTTACTTTCCTTAAAAGGAATGCTTAGTAAGTTTTGATGTTACTAAAATATGGTTATCAGTTTTCTAAGGGAGAAAATCTCAAGTGTATCATTTGTCAGGCATTAGATTATGCTAAATTATAATTTTTCTACTCTAGTCAAGAGATAGAAATAAAATAATAAAGGTCGTGACAGTTTAAATTGTTGTTGTTGTTGTTGTTTAGTTATGTCTGATTCTTTTGCAACCCCATGGGCTGTAGCCCGTCAGGCTCCTCTGTCCATGGGATTTCCCAGGCAAGAATACTGGAGTGGGTTTCTATTTCCTTCTTTCTTAAGGGGATCTTCCTGACCCAGGGATCAAACCTGCATCTCCTGCATTTGCAGGCAATTCTTTACCACTGATCTACCAGGGAAGCCTCTAGTGAAGAAAATGGCAACCCACTCCAGTATTTTTGCTTGGGAAATCCCATAGACAGAGGAGCCTGGTGGGCTACAGTCCATGGGGTTGCAAAGAGTAAGACATGACTTAACAACAAGGTTGTGTCAGTTTAAATCTAAACATAGAAAGCACTTTATTGCTACTTCCACACCCCAGTGGCTTGATTTGTGATTTATGATGGAATATTTTTTGGACTATGAGAGCTTCTATCCAGCAACCTAACACATGTTTCCTGTCTAGGAGATTATGCGGTTCTGGTAACGCAATTATGAGACCACACTGCTTTTCTCTTTAACCTAATTATATCTTCATTTAGCATAGGATTCAGACAATGGGTTTTGATAAATCTTTCAACAAGCACTTCAAAGTACAATAGAATAAGATTTAATATGGTTTTCTAAAATCAGAACACGATTTCTTTAAAATGTTTGCTTTAAAAGTTCAAAATTTAATTAGATATTTTACAAAAACACATTGTTTTAAACTTTAGTGCAAAGATAGAATTATGAAAAGCTACTGATATGCATAAATAAACTGTGAATGTGCCTATTTTGCATCTGTGGATCTAACTAAGAAAAATAAAAAACATTCATGGAACACAATGCTAAATATTCTAGTTCCAGGAAACAGAGGATTTTTCTCCTTGGATCTAGGTATTCAACTTGTTTTTCTTTCTTTGTAACTTCTATGGCATCATATTAATTTTTAATGTTTATTTTATAGATGTTATACCATTGATTTTCTTTTTTAATGAAACAGAATAAAATCCATTGAAACTTACTATAAAGAAGAAAATCTTTAGCTTTATGTTAAATTATAAATAAAACTGTAATAATTTTCAAAATACTCTGCCATAAAAAGTCTTGTCATTTTTTATTGCACCAAAATATTTTAAATTGTCATCTTTAAAATCTCTATAATTCTGCAGTGTGTATAAATAAGGAATCTGAAGAAATCCTAATGTTGAAAAAATAATTTTTTTCTTTAAACTTTTCATGTTTTGATGAACACATAGTAAATGCTTGGCTCTGAATGTTTCACATTATCACCAAATTAAATACAAGTTCCCTGAAGATTGGGGTAATTATCCTCATTTCATTTTACACATCAACTTGCAGAAGTGCTTCAGTAAGTGACGAACTACTCATTTTCTTTCCTTTTACTGTCTAATTCACAGATAATTTTGGTTTCTCATCACTTGAGAATTTTTTTTAAGGCGGTCTTTTGGTTATTTCTATTTTTTAAAATAGTTTATCTAATTCAATTTGAAGGTTATATTTGGGCTAAGGTACCCCCAAACTAATTCCATGCCATAAAAAATGGAGTTCTTTATAATTTAAAGTTATTTACAGGTATCTGTATGTTTGTAAGGGGCTTCCCAGGTGGCACTAGTGGTAAACAATGCACCTACCAATGCAGGAAATATAAGGACACAGGTTCAATCCCTGGGTCAGGATGATCCCCTCAAGGAGGCATGGCAACGCCTTGCCTGGAGAATTATATATATATATATATATAATATCATCACAGCAATTCTGTAAGGCTGGCAAAGGAGGTATTATATAAAATACATTGAAACTCCTAGGAGATAATTTATGACTAAAATGAAGAGGACCAGAGCCAGTTCTTGGAACCCTTATGCTCTGGAGTCTCATCTGACTGCTGAAGGGAGAGAGTCCCATAATAGGTTATCACTATTCGTGGATTTCGTCCTAAGAGCCAATCAGGCTAAGGGCGGTTGGAATGGAATAGCACAGTAATGACTAAGGAATCTGTTGTTTGTAGTTTTACTCTGTCAATTAGTTCAGTTTATTTTTAAAGATCTTCCAGTACTCCGTCTACAGAACTGTAGAGGAATAAGGAAAAGCAATATGCTTTTAAACCTTTCTATATCTATTTCTCTCCTCTTTCACTTTCATCAAGAGGCTTTTTAGTTCCTCTTCACTTTCTGCCATAAGGGTGGTATCATCTGCATATATGAGGTTATTGATATTTCTCCCAGCTTGTGCCTCTTCCAGCCCAGCGTTTCTCATGATGTACTCTGTGTATAAGTTAAATAAGCAGGGTGACAAAGGAGCCTTGGCGTGCTCCTTTTCCTATTTGGAACCAGCCTGTTATTCCATGTCCAGTTCTAACTGTTGCTTCCTGACCTGCATACAGGTTTCTCAAGAGGCAGGTCAGGTGGTCTGGTATTCCCATCTCTTGAAGAATTGTCCACAGTTTATTGCGATCCACACAGTCAAAGGCTTTGGCATAGTCAATAAAGCAGAAATAGATGTTTTTCTGAAACTCTCTTGCTTTTTTGATGATCCAGCGGATGTTGGCCATTTGATCTCTGGTTCCTCTGCCTTTTCTAAAACCAGCTTGAACATATGGAAGTTCACGTTGTGACCAAACTAGATAGCATATTCAAAAGCAAAGACATTACTTTGCCAACAAAGGTCCATCTAGTCAAGGCTATGGTTTTTCCAGTGGTCATGTATGGATGTGAGAGTTGGACTGTGAAGAAAGCTGAGCACCAAAGATTTGATGCTTTTGAACTGTGGTGTTGGGGAAAACTCTTGAGAGTCCCTTGGACTGCAAGGAGATCCAACCAGTCCATTCTAAAGGAGATAAGTCCTGGGTGTTCTTTGGAAGGACTGATGCTAAAGCTGAAACTCCAATACTTTGGCCACCTCATGCAAAGAGTTGACTCATTGGAAAGGACTCTGATGCTGGGAGGGATTGGGGGCAGGAGGAGAAGGGGACGACAGAGGATGAGATGGCTGGATGGCATCACCAACTCAATGGACATGAGTTTGAGTGAACTCCAGGAGTTGGTGATGGACAGGGAGGCCTGGTGTGCTGCGATTCATGGGGTTGCAGAGAGTTGGACATGACTGAGTGACTGAACTGAACTGAACTGATATCTATTTCTGGGGGACAGGGGCTCCTGGGAGAAATGGCAGTCATGGTGGAGCTATGTGCGTGGTCACCCAAATGCTTCTCTCCAAGGCATCAAGATCCATCACCTCAATTTATTTTTTCCTGTTCCACCACCAAAGCTGGTTCGCTGTGTCCTCCCTTACTTTCTGCCCCCCTCAATATACCCTTCTGACCTTTTATCCCAGTTACGCCTTATCCTGCCCTCTAGTACAGTGGTCCCCAACCTTACTGGCACCAGGGACTGGTTTCATGGGAGACGATTTTTCCATGGACCAGGGATGGGGAGGAGGATGGTTTCAGGATGATTCAAGCACATTACACTTATTATGTACTTTATTTCTATTATTATTACACTAACTCCACCCGAACTCATCAGGCTTTAGATCTTGGAGGTTTGAGACCCCCACTCTGGTATACTCTGGCCTCCTCTAAATTTCCTGTGAGAAGAATTTTCCTCTTAATTCTGATCTTCCATCTGTTCAGATAATCTCAGAATCTTCAGCTTACTCAGATTTTCTTAGAGTAATAAAGGGAAGTATATTAACAAATTCACAGTGAAAAATATTCTCTTAAGCAAATACAAAGAAAAAGAAGTTAAGTCTTATTTTTTCAAATGTTTGTGATTATTGGCCATTTGTTTATGGATGTGAAGAATGACTATTTTTAAACCCTGACTATAAAGTATGTATTGTTTGAGATAATGTTTTATTACTATAATATTAGGTAGAAGACTCAGGCTATAACAAAATGTATTAGTTGCAAAAGATTATTAGGAAATAAGCAAAGTTATTTCAAAGAGGGAAGGATTAAAAGTATCTATCTGTACTAGATGGATATAATAATCCACAGCCTCCAATTTTTGTTCACCTTACTTTGATTATCCCTAATTTTCATTTCTTCAAGCTTAAAAAGATGTGATATTTAGTTAATCTGAGGATGTTTTCTTTATTTCTTCAAATATATAATATTTTGGTAAATCATTCCCTGTTCCATAATAACCTGTTTTCTTGGAAAGATTATATATATATATATATATATATTCTTTTCTTTCTAACTGAAATTTCTCATGTCCTCAGAGGGAAAGGCAAGAAACAGTGTTTTAGCAGCTCAACTGTCAGCTTTAATCAGAAATAATATGCCTGAGGTCCAGAAGTTTCAAATGAATATGGTGTGCCTATTTATATCATTCCCCAGATCCAGAGAACTCTAGCAGAACTCAAAATAAAGGAATATCACCTGATCTTGTTTAAAAAGGTGCAACCATTTGAAGTAGAATAGAAATAAAAAGGTAGAAAGAGTATATCTATTTAAAATGGATAACCAACAAGGTCCTTCTGTATAACAGAGGGAACTCTGCTCAATGTTATGTGGCAGCCTGGATGAGAGGGGAGTTTGGTGAAGATTGGCCACATGTATATGTATGGCTGAGTCCCATTTTTTCAGAACAGTCCCACCTGAAGCTATCACAACATTGTTAATCAGCTATACTCCAACACAAAATAAAAAGTTTAATTTAAAAAAAAGATTCAGGTTTAAAGAAAGAACTGATATTACAGTATATACAAACTATACTGATATTATATGAGACTTTGGTAATCAAGAAAATACCATGCCCTGGTTGGGTTGTGGAAGGAGTCAGTGACTAGCTAGTTCTTTAAAAAAAAAAAAAAAAAAACAGACAAACTTCCAAGAAAGTATCATAAAACTGCTGCACTATAAGCTATTATTAAAAGAAACAAGATCTTAATGAAATGTAGTCTTTGATGCCTCTTATATGATCATTGGACTATGTAAAGAAAATAGAAAATAAGTGACTTGGCATATTTATTGTTCTCTAACTTGAAATTCATCATAGACTGAAGAATTATTAGTAATACTATTATTATGTCAACCTATATGCAGGTTTTAATCATAAAACCATAATGAAAATTGAGTGTTTAATAGTGCATGTTTATATAATTAAGAAACTATTTACACAATAAAAACAAATACTTTCTAAATGTTTCTTTGGATATTACAAAGGCTAGCAAACTAATGAATGGAAAAGTAAGTATGTACGTATGTATTTTGCCAACATTTTAATTTAATCATCAAGAAACTACCTTGTGATATCATCTGGGTCATGTCAATAGTCAAGAAACCCACACAATGTTCCTCAAAGTGAAAAGACAATTTTAACACAGTAAAATAGCTAAAACTTCAGTTGTCAATGGTAATTTCCTAAGAGCTCCCAATTTTTCAAGGTGTTTTACTATTTTCACTTAGAATACAGATTTTTTTAAAAGGAAGATTAAAAAGTTCTGTTCAGAGAGAAGAATATCTTTGCTTATGATGACAGAGTGCTATAACATCATTTTT
This sequence comes from Bos grunniens, assembly GCF_055505025.1. Taxonomy (NCBI): domain Eukaryota; kingdom Metazoa; phylum Chordata; class Mammalia; order Artiodactyla; family Bovidae; genus Bos; species Bos grunniens. The sequence continues at coordinate 16,707,369 of NC_141170.1, read as the reverse complement.
CAGCCTCAGAGAAATTCAACGGAAATCACTCTGAATAATTCTAAGTGAATTATTCATTTAGATTGTTTTTTTGTTTTTGTTTTGTCTGTGAAGAATCTTGGAAGTACCCAAGGAATAAATTAGCATATACTAAACTTTGATATTACTTCCAGTAAATGCTGAAATCATTTCATTATGCTAAAATATTGATATGAGTCTTCTCCCCATAAATAAGCTCCATCAGCCCCCAAACTTGTGTCTGATCATCATGGTCTAGTGAAGTTACTTTAGTGTTCTGATCCCTTTATTACTGGTAGTAAGCTCTAATTACAAAATGATAATAATTTCATATAAAGATTAATGAAACAATTTCATCCAAAAACACAGAGTATATATAATCCATTGTTCAATAAGGATTTCTATGGTTTAGTTTAATTTTTAAATATGGTCACGACTAAGACATTAAGTTATAATTTTAATTATAGGAAAATGAACTAATTTCAACATATTTCATGTGGAAATTATTTACCCATGTTTAAGTAAAATTTAACTTAAGCAAGACATACTATCTTTACGTAGCTTCCCCACTGACTTTTACATCTACACTCGGGCTCCTTATCATATTTCATATCACCAGCTCATTTAATAATTCCAAATCAGAGATATCTGTCCAAAAAGTTCCTGATGAAATCTAGCTAAAGATTCAGTGGTATAAGGCAAATCAACACAGCTTTTTTTTAATTGACTACCTCCCCCACATTGTACATTCCATTTCTTTAATTCTAAATTTCATTGGAAAAGCAACTATCTATGTCTAAGTCACATCTCCAAGTCAAATAAAGAAAGCCAATTTTGAACCTACCTGACCTCCAGCAAGTTGACTAAAATTATGATTTTTAAATGTGGAAGTTCATGTTTTAAGGAAGATGTGCCTTAAGACTGGATATAGTGTCGAGAGTAATTCAAATCAATAAAGGTGTGGACAGAAGCTTAAGATGTTGGCAAGAAGAGAAATGAGCATGCTGAAATTTGTAGAAGCATAAAATGGATTTAGAAAAAAGATGGGTAATACTTGCAAATAGTGATTTCTTTTGCTAATTCGAAATATATTTTAATCACTTGAGATATGTTGGCCTCTCTTATTTATGAAAAACAGCACTGCTATTCTGAGTTATAGATAAAATAATTTAAGGAAAAAAAACATCAAAAATGTAATTAAACTATTGAGATAGGTAATCTTCAGTACTGGTCAGATTATAGAAATAATCACTTTTTTTTTTTTTTTAATTGCAGTTACACCACTTACCCAACTTTTTGCTTCTATCTTTACTCTCCTGGTAAAATCATTATGTGTTTAAAGGGAGAGAGAACAAAACAGGTAAAGCTGCAGCAAAAGGTACAAGGATACAGTCCCTTCCTGGAAACAGGATTTTGTGGCGAACCATTTCTCCCATAATGCATCCCACAGACCATATATCCACTAGAACAGGAGAGAGGGAGGTGAAGAAAAGGGAGGAAAGTAAAGTTAACTAAGATAATTGATCTCTGAAGGAGGAGGAAAAAGAACAGTTTGATTAGAAGGTACAAATTTTTGTCTCCCACCAAAAGTTGGCCAAAAAGGTGAATTAAAACCAGCACTGGAATGTGACATAAACAATGTCTAGTAGAACTCAAGTTTTAAAAATTACTTTGTGATGCCTTAGATTTTCCTTCAGTGCCTTAAGGTGGTAACATGGACAAGCACCAGTTTAACCAAACTTATCTCCATGTCAGGTGACACAGCTCAAAGCCACCAAAGGGTTTTCAACGTCATTCTCTGGAGGGAGAGAAATTAATCTCAATCAGCTCTTAGGGGTGGCTATTTCCATTTTCTATTCTACCCAATTACATGGAATAAGCCAACTAGAGATCATCTTTTTTTGGTCCAAATCCAAGAAACTAGGAAACGGCTGAAACTATGGTTTGAAGGCAGAAGTATTAGTGACTTCTTTTACTAATTCAAAATATATTTTAATCACTTGAGAAATGTTGGCCTCTCTTATTTATGAAAAACAACACTGCTATTTTGAATTATAGATAATAAAATAATTTAAGAAGAATTAAAAAACACTGAAAATTTAATTAAGTCCTGATATTCAGGACTTAGTTTTTCCTTCAGAAGTTATTCTTATAAATATCAGTTTGAGTTCCTTTTTGATATATCTCAAGAAAAAAGATGTATAATTAATTTGCACAGGTATAAAGGAGTCATGAAGGAAACAGAGTATTAATGGTGTTAAAAAGTTGTTAAGCACGTATGTCGGTTTCTCAGTTGCCATGCTTGTTAACGAAACATACTTCACCTTCTTCTACTAATCTTTACCCTCTTCCAACTCGCTTTTTAGTAAGGATGAAGGGAATTGGGCAAAAACATTAGGCTAAAACGCTCCTTGAGGAAGGAAGGCAGGGTTCGGTGCACAGGAGAGCTGGCATGCCTGATGTGGGAGCAAGCAGGTTTTGTGCGTGATAACCCTCATCCCACACGTGGGTGAGGGCAGCACAAGGGTGGTAGGTATGCTTTCTCCACGGGTCCAGAGAAGCCAAAAATCTGAGGCAGAAACTTGCAATCCTGTCTAGTAAGGGAAGGACAAGGGATGCAGTCACATGCCATCTGTGTTCAGCAAAGATCTGAAAATCATTAATAGCAAATTCAGACTCCCCTACAGATTTTTGTAGATTCTTGAATTTTTTTAATTGGTTCCCACTTTGATTTTTTTTTAAATATGAAGAATGTATACAACCATCTGCTTTTCCAAATAAGTTAGACGTAGTATTGCCTTGGAACAGGATTAGATTTTTTTCCTCCTCCAAGTCAAAAGGAAACAGAACTCTGCCACTGTTCACCACAGTTAAGCCTGACCTTCCTGAGAACTTTTTCGCTTCCTCTGAACAAATGCACAAAAGAACTGGCTCTCCTCTAATCTGGAAGGAGCACAAGAAATTTTTCAAAATTTTGGTGGCCAGGAAATTTTCATAAAAGTACTCTGTAGCACCTACACATAAAAATACAATGATAATTATTTCTATAGAACTTACACCTTTCCAATAACTTAATAAAGTCTCAAAACAAGTATGAAAGGTATATTAAGTATACATATACAATTCTACTTTAAAACAGTTTTAATTCCTGAATATATTGGATTTTTTTTAATACACCTCATTACTTGTTAGGGCTAATCCTTCAAAATTATATACTGCAGTGCTTTCTAATAAGAATTTTTATAAATCCTCATTTTAATAAAATCAAATTGTAATGTATTTTGAAGATTCTTTCTACCTTTTCTTTGCAAGTGTTTATGAATACTACATTTTCTTTATGAAAGCAGCAGTGTAAAATTTAATATTATTCTCTCTGTATGGTTTCAGAATTTATAAAAGCTTACCAGGTAATTACTACCTTAACTATTACTTACAGAACAGTACGTATCCAACTTGAACAATTTGGATTATTCTAAAATGACTATGCATTAAGCATGTGTGAAGATTCTTGCTCCAAGGATTTGTGGTATCTTTTTGTTTGTCTTTTCCTAGGACTAGAGACACCAGTTTAAGACATGACATAAAGCCAAATGGTAAAATGCAATAGATGGATTTCTTCCTGTTTATATTCACTGTGAGTTGAGCTGCCTTCTAAATATCAGTGTTTCTGAATATCTACAGCACGTGTGCTCATCAGTATCCATACGACTGTTTAATCAGACTCTATTTATAATTCTTTTGAGTTATAACATTTCAATGTTCTTCTAGTTATGCGTGCTTCTCAGAAGCATCCTTCATGTTGATTCTTCTTAGTAGTAATTTTTGAAAACCTCTGACTATGAAGGCTGGTAGCCCTATTTTTAAAAATTCATATACATGAGAGGGAACACTGCTCTTGATATACTTAGTTTCTTTACAGTTTCTGTGGCTGCTACTCAAGAGGCATCCTTACCGTTCTCCTTGTAGCCCATTCCCAGAATGACCTCGGGGGCCCGGTAATAACGTGTTACCACATAGGGAGTCATCATGAAGCTTGTGCCTGCTGTTCTGGCCAGCCCAAAGTCTAGGATTTTCAATGTACAATCAGACTTGACTACAATGTTACTTGGTTTTAAGTCCTGACAATAAGAACAAGAGAAGAAATTAAAAACGAACATCAAATGGCACATGTGACGTCCATCTACTCAATCAACACGGCAGTCTTGCAATAGCACTGATGGGCCTTCCCACTGGCTGTAGAGCCCTAGGTAAAGCCAAAGAGTACTGCCCCAAGGAAGCTTAAAATTAGGTTTGGGATTTTTTGTTTTAATATCCTCAGAAAGTTTTTTAAACCCAGAAGATAACTGCATCATTTTTACAATTTTTGGCTCATGTTGGGAAGAGGTTTTTAGGGAAAAAAAAAAAATCATTGATTGTCATCTGTTAGGTTTCTCTTTACAGCAACATAAGCCTTTGAGTTTATATTTCATTTCTAGGCCTGACAGAAGAGCAGATCAGGGCGGCTGTCTTTATGGAACCAGAAACAAACAGTGGGAATGAGTTGTCTTGTTTCAGCTGCACCTATGACCTCTGCCAATCAGAGTTTCTGAGAAGGCTCATAAGCTGACTTTCAGTGAGCTGAAACAAAACGTTAAACAAAATGAGCTAGCGTGCTGAAGTCTCCTCCGACACGTTAGTGAGCTATATGCTTATTCTACAGTAAAATAAATGAGGAAGTACATTATATTTACCCAAGCTCCCCTACCTGAAGAACGTAATCTACAGCTGCCCTTTGTCTTCTCCACAAGCAACTTTATAATTCTGGACTGTGTTCTTACCCTGTGAATAATCCCAGCAGAGTGAAGGTGCTTGATGCCACACAACATTTGGTAGAGCAGGTAAGACATTCGCTCGTGGTCTAACTCCATCTGAATCACCTGACACAAGTTAGCATCCATCAGCTCCATGACTAAGTAACTGCAGGGTAAATCCGCAGTGTTAGTTTCAAATCACAAGGCCCACGGAGTCCTTCAAACAAGTCAGAATCCTCTCCTAAGTCTCTAACTCTTCCACATTTCCCAGCTCCACCTCTGACTGAACTAAGAATATGAAAAACTTGCAAGTACTGCATGCGTGACAGCCGTGGTAACCCTACCACAAAGGTGCTAACAGACGTAGCATTTACGGGTGTGTGGTTTCTGTTTGTGTAGTTTCTCCCTTTGTTTTGTTCTCAACTTTACCCTGAATTCCCTGAACTCTTTCCTGAGTATTAATATTACAAATAAGAAAAAAAATTCAGAATAGAATTTTCCATTAAATGCAGTGTATCTGTGTTAAAAAAGACAACATGCTATGATTCACTTAGAGTCACTATATTCCTGGTAATTTTTTTGCACAAAATCCAAGACACCACAAAAATAGATTAAGGATGATTTTTTTTATCATGTCCACTATTAATATCTCTCAAAGTGAACTGACTCATTCTAGAAAGCTCACAAAATACATTAAAAATAAATAAAGAATAAATAGCAAGCCTTCCTGGATTCTGATTGAACCAAGAACACAGGACAAAAAAACGCAAAGAACCAGAAAATAGTGGAACTGTCTTTCCAGGAAGAAACACCATAAAATGAGACTTTCGGGATCCCTTTCATTTGCTGCCAGTTCTTAAGGGATTTCACTCATTTGACTCCTGTCAACGTCACTTGTGTTATTTGGATGTTATACTCCCGCTTCCTTCATGAGTTGTGTTACTTACACATCTTGGAACTCCTCCAGTGTTTTCTGGGGTGTGAAGACATTTAATAAACTAATAATCTGAGAAGAGACAGTGGGATGGGAGGAGAGAAAGAAAAAGGGAGAAAAATAATTATTTGAAAAGCATATTTAAACAAGTACTTATTCCGCTCAAAGTCACATATTAGTACTATGATGGAAATAGAAAAGTTGGAAGATTTTTCTAGAACTGTCTCATAGAAAACTGTACTCAAAGGATATATGATCCGTCTTCGGTTAAAATGCAATTAAAAAGCTCAAATTCTTAAGCAGAAGAGTCAGAGAAGATACATAATTGTGGTATTGCTCTAGAGTGTGGTGGTTCTCCTTGGTAAATACAAGGTGGTAATATAATTAAACAAAAAAGGAGAAAAAACCACATAAGGAAAGTTAAGCATCAGTGAAATACCCAGCACGACTGGCAAGGCTATGTGAGGGGTTGTGCATGCTAAATTGCTTCAGTCGTGTCCAACTCCCCGTGACCCCATGGCCTGTAGCCTGCCAGGCTCCTCTGTCCATGGGATTCTTCAGGCACGAATACTGGAGTGGGTTGCCATCCTACTCCAGGGGATCTTCCCAACCCAGGGATTGAAGCAGCATCTCTTATGGGTTCTTCACCACTAGTGCTACCTGGGAAGCCCATGTCTTCCTCCAAATGAAAAGTTTGCTTTCTATGTCAAGGAAATGTTCTAAGTCAAGATTTTTTTGTGTGTTGTTACTTTAGTTTCTTTTGCTCCTACTTCATTCACACTCCAATACTATTTAAACTAAAACTCCAATGGTATGTGTGGGGAAAGGTATGTCTTACATGATATCAATGATGAATTTAAAGGCAAATGTATTTTTAAAGTTATTAAAATTCTGCTTTTTGAATTTTTTCTCCTGCTTTAGTTATTTAATATATTAGATAGTAAACAGAATAAGTAAACTTTAAAAGGAAAAAACCTTTGTCTTACGCAACTCAATTGCATACATAAGTTGCTCAAAAGTTTTCTTTCAGCTAAATATCCTGTATTAATGTGTCAGTGGGAAATAAAACCATAGAAAGCAATACTCTACTCATAAAATGGATGCAACCATTTCACAAAAACAAGTGGAAGATTTATACATCTTTAAAACATGAATTAATGAATTTCAATAAAGTTCAATAAGTGGTACACAAACAAGAAGTAATAAACAAAATGATTTTCAACATCTGAGGAATGCAGTCAATTTAGGGAATGATTTAGGTCTTCAGTAGTTTTCATTTGTTGATAAATTACTGAAAAAAATCACAATACTATCCAATGCATATATATATATATATATATATATATGTAGAGCCTGGTGGTCCACAGTCCATGGGGTCGCAGAGTTGGACATGACTGAAGCGAGTTAGCACACATGCACAGGTACATATACATGGCAATGGTTGTATCAAAAACAAGACTATCTATTCTGAAGCAGCCTTGCAGTATGGAATATGCATATAGAAACAATATAGTTTCACAATATTTTCAAACTTGTGATTAAAGTGCTTTGTTATTCTGTATACTTAGTTATGGTTTGTGTGGAAAAATGTCTCCAGATCTGTTTGGAACATATATTGTGAGCCTGTTTTTATATTACTTCATCAATCTTAGAAAGTAATTTATTTTGCGCGTGTGCCAAGTTGCTTCAGTCATGTCAGATTCTTTGTGACCCTACAAATTATAGCTCACCAGGCTCCTCTGTCCATGGGATTCTCCAGGCAATAATTCTGGAGTGGGTTGCCATGCCCTTCTCCAGGGGATTTTCCTGATCGAACAATTTATTTTAATATTTGTTCAAATGAAAACATCAGCAACTATGTATAGGACACACACACACACAATTCATACAAACAACTCTTAAAGATGAAAAAGTGCTAATCGATATTATCTGGTGAATAGATAATCTAGATAATCTAAATTTATCTAGAAAATAGCATTACCATTTTAAATAGATCGAGGTTTATTACTTTAAAGGTAGATTCCCAACTATATACTATTGTATTCCTTTTTACCATGCCCTTGTAACACCTTCATTATGTTTGATTTTCCTTTGAGAATTTCTCCTCTGTTCTTCGTTTTATCCCTTGTAAATCTTAACTCTTATTAATAACCAATTAAAAATCTTATCTTTAGAAACAGATCATCACAGGTATTTCCATTTTAGTTCAACCATGTTCAGGCAGCAATCTGATTTGGTTCCTTTTTATTCTAGCATCTTAAGCTGCACAAATATGAATCAATGACCCCACTATCATACCAGCAATCACTTCCTAGAAGGGTGTTCATTTTCTAAACAGATTGTCTTCTTTATTATTAAAATTTTAATTGGCATAATTTCAATATTTTACATTACTTCCCACAGCATTAACAGATTTCTGCATTCTGACTGAATTTAGTTAGTATTATAAGCACTAATGCAGAATTTACATTTAGCTGTAAGTGAACTTCCTCTCTATTAACAAGTTCTAGAAATTTATTTCCACAGACTTATATACATACATGTATACAAATCTATGTACATACACAGATTAATGGGGTAGCATATCAGATGCCATTTAAAATCATTATTTCAATTTGGAAATCCTTTTCAGGTATCATAAACACGAACCCCCATAGTCCAGTTAAGATTGGGGAATATGAGTCCCTCATATTGACAAAGTAAGCAGGACTTTCTCCACAATGTCTTTATTGCATTATAGGGGGTTGGAGGAAGGGTTGAAAGTGAAAGTGAAGTTGCTCAGTCGTGTCCCACTCTTTGCGACCCTGTGGACTGTAGCCTACCAGGCTCCGCCGTCCATGGGATAATCCAGGCAAGAATACTGGAGTGGGTTGCCATTTCCTTCTCCAGGGGATCTTCCCAATCCAGGGATTGAACCCAGGTCTCCCGCATTGCAGGCAGACGCTTTAACCTCTGAGCTACCAGGGAAGAAGGGTTAGGGAAATATAAATATACGAAAACAAAAACTACCAAAACTCGCCATGTACTTGCTTCACCATTTGTGTCCATCCATCTCCCACTGCCTGTGGTATTTCTCATCCTCTTTGCTATCATAAAAATAGATTGCATTGATCACGTGGTTAATCTTGCTCCTGCCTTTACTTATCATACTCAAAGAACAAATTACATTAGTAGAATGATTTTTCTTAGGAATCATCTTTTCTGTCATTTCTATATTCCTTCCTAGAAGTATCATGTTCCTTGCCTGGCCAAACTAGAGATGGGCTTACACTTCATAAAATTTCTCTTTCTTAGAGGCCTTTCCTGCTCAACCTATTTATAAAAGAGTTACCCTATCCACTCTGTACTGACCAGTAGTTGTTTTTTTTTTTTTGACCAGTATTTTTTATCTTCCTTCTTTGCTTTGTTTTACTTGATAGACATTCTATACATAGATATGCCTATTTTGCAGACTGCCTTTCTCTCCTCAGTCGAACATGAGCATCACTTGGGCAGTGACTGGTCTCTCTTATCTTCACTGCTGTATTCTTAGCATCTAGAGCACAATCTGTACCTGGCACTATTATTCAGTTAACAAGTATTTGTCAAATGACTGAATTAAAAACTCATTAGAGTAGAGTAATAGAGGAAAAAAGGAACACTATCATTGGGCCTAAATCCATATATTTTTATTTCAAATATCTTTCAGCTATATACACTCATATATTTGCTTCTACTTAGCACCTTATGACAAATTCACCTATTTATAAAGTGTACTCATAATTTCATATATTCTGTGATTTGATTCATACTCAAGAAAAATTTTGTAAGCAGTTAATATTACAGTTTTATAGTAATAATCTATTTTATTACATGTTTATATGTAACAAAATATACACTATATTTATTACGATTTATTTATTAATATTATCTTTATTAAAAGAAGAATTATCTCCCATTTATCCTTACTAAGAAGAACGGGAGCACAGAAAGAATTCTAGAGGCCTTTACTGGTGGTTGAAGATTATACTCTGAAGTGAAGAAAGCTCTGTTGTAATGGTGCTCCCTACTGAGTTTAAATGCAAAATGCTTTTATTTTTTGTGGCTGCCCTGCAAGACGTGGGATCTTAGTTCTCCACTGCAGTCTTAAGCACAGAGTCTTAACCACTTGACCTCCAAAGAAGTCCCTGAGCAATGTTCTTGAACAAACCTGTTCTGAATGCTCTGCAGATATGTCTCTGCACCTTGCCCCATCCTACCAAAAGCAAGATGCCAAAGCACAGTATATACACTGAACGGTTGGAGACCACTGCCAGACTATAGCTAAAAGTAAAAGGAGACAAAAATCTTCACCTGTTAATAATTACATTTAAATTATTATAAAGAAATATAGCATATTGTTCTTTAAGATATTTTTGGTTTTTGGTTTTTTTGGAGGGTTTTTTTTTTTCTGGAAATGTGTTAAGTTTTCTGGTTAATCTAGAGTAAGAAAACCAAATATGGTTAATTTTTTAAATTAATTATTTTAATTGGAGGCTAATTACTTTACAATACTGTGGGTTTTGCCATACACTGACATGAATCAGCCACTGGTGTACATGTGTCCCCTATTCCGAAGCCCCTCCCACCACCCTCCCCATCCCATCCCTCTGTGTTTTCCCCGCGCACTGGCTTTGAGTGCCCTGTTTCACGCATCCAACGGTTAATTTCTTAACAGGGAAATATCTATCCAATTCAGTCCCTCCATGCCATATGGTTTTCAGATGATTTTTAAGCAGAAAGCTACCATGAGGACAATGAAAGCAAATGTAGCATATGGGCAGGATAAACAATCTTAAGAGGCAAAAATTGCCAAGTAAAGAAAGCTTTTCCCACTCAAGTTGGCATACTGATCTTCTTTTCCCAATCTCACCACCTCCCACCACCAGCAGTTTAAAATACCAACTCACGTTTTTATGATTCACACACTTCATGAGGACCAGCTCCCGGTAGGCTCTCTTGGCATGCGTTTGGTTCTGAAAGGGTCTGCTGAGCTTCTTAATGGCCACATTTCTGTCAAGAACAGCATCATACGCAGCGCTGCAGAGACCCAAGAGCAATCCGGAATTAAGAACAAAGGAGCCCTTACAGTTCCTACCTACTGAGCTAAGGGTATGGATAAGGAAAATATCAGTTTGGAACCCTACTCAAATACCTGCTTCTCAAGGCACATGTCAATCAACTGTAAATAAAGACATAAGAGTGACTAGTATAGAAACCTTCTACTTGCTAGGAAAATAAAAAGGGCTTCTTGCCAAGAAAACAGCATGTAATTGCATCAATGAGTGGAGGATAAAAGAAGAAAGAAAAGTCCTCAACTTTCTCACTAGCCACGTGACTGTGGCAAGTCATTTAATCTCCAGTGGCTTGAATTTCTCATCTATTAATATGTGATATTTAGCTATAAAACTTTATTGTTCTTTGATTATTTTAAGTAGACATTCATTCTTTCCCCATTCACAGGAACCAGTTTTTAAGGCATGATGCTAATTGCCTTGAATGCACAGGTGGGCTGATGTTCCAAGTGCACTCATTAATGATAACAGAGCTTGAAATACAGAATGTAATCAGAGAGAATTTCAGAAGCATAAATAACTTCATTTAAATACAAAGACAGAAATGAATGCTACTAACATTGAAGCTTTCAAACCATTTGAGAATAATTTACCATGTTTTATGTTTCTGCCATACTCAAAGTATATGGGTCTAGGGGTCAATGAGGAAGTGAGTCTCTTCTTGCTATTACATCTAATTAGACCACTTACAAAGTTTTTCCATCCCGGCAAATTTGGATTGTACTAGATTTTCTCTTATTTGCCAGAAGGAAGGCAGTAACCAGTATCCTACTGATCTATTGTATTGGAAGTGACATTAACCATGTAGAGCTCCAGTCTCTACACTAAAAGATAAAGAAAATAATTCCTGTGTTGCAGGATGACAGACTTACAAGATAATTTTGGACACAGCCTTAGAGTTCATCTGATCCATGCCTGCATTTATACTTATTCCTCTCCAAAATATCTTCATCAAATTTTGACCAGTCTCTGCTTGAGCAGCTTCAAAAACCTGGGCTCCTTGACAAAAAGGCAGCCCATTCTGTCGTTGGACAACTTCAAGGGTTAGAAATGTCATCATTCTAATGAACAGAATTGTCTCCGTGATTTCTATTAACTACGTTCAGCCTTGCCTTCCAAGGCAACTCAAAATAAAGTCCTCCCTTTTTATCATGCTGTGCTGTGTTGTGCTTAGTGGCTCAGCTGTTCCCAACTCTTTGAGACCCTATGGACTATAGCTCACCAGGCTCCTCTGTCCATGGCATTCTCCAGGCAAGAATACTGGAGTGGGTTGCTGTGCCCTCCTCCAGGACTTTTCATCATGACAGACCTATAATGACTGAAATCTACTAAAGACCCTACTCAATCTCTGGCCTAATCTATAAGCACTCAGTAAGCACTCAATAACTCTTAGCTTTCCTTCCTGCCCCCACCCCCTCCCACCTGCCAAGTATTTTCTTTCTTGAGCTAAATATCACCAATGTCCTACTCCATTTGTCAGAGTGTGATTTCAAGTCCTACTGCCATCTGGTCAGTTTCCGCCGAATATATTCCAGTCTGTCGATCTCTGAAAGTGATGTTGTTCCTCTAAGCATGTCATATCAGTGAAGAGTAGAGAAAGGCTAACTCCTTCATACATTCATTCTGTTGACAGTTAATACAGCTGAGTCTGTCCTAGCTCCTTTGATAAATGCCTCACACACTATTGATTCACAGTGAACCTATGCTAATTAGAAACACTTTTTTTTTTTAATCTTATGCTGCTATTTGACTCTGTCTTTAGCACTGGTACTTCTATTCTTGTGTTTGTTCTTGTTAACCTACCAATGGCAGCACAAGGAAAGGAAAGAGTCAAATGGGTCTTCATCTTATATGTAGTGTATAAGGGTAACAATGAGTCTGGAAATAGAGGAAGTGAAATTGCTTCCTGCAGATAAGAAATTGTATCAGCAGGAAACTGATCAGAACAGTCACCTTAAAGAGAAAGACTAAATTTAAAGTCAAAATAACTAAGGTCAAGTAATTAAAATATCTAAAGAAAGAATAGCAATTAGTTATGTCAGCCTAGGAAGGAGTTCAGTTCAGTTCAGTTCAGTCCCTCAGCCGTGTCCGACTCTTTGCAACCCCATGAATCGTAGCATGTCAGGCCTCCCTGTCCATCACCAACACCTGGAGTTTATTCAAACTCATGTCCATTGAGTCAGTGATGCCATCCAGCCATCTCATCCTCTGTTGTCCCCTTCTCCTTCTGCCTGCAATCCCTCCCAGGATCAGGGTCTTTTCCAATGAGTCAACTCTTTGCATGAGGTGGCCAAAGTACTGGCGTTTCAGCTTCAACATCAGTCCTACCAATGAACACCCAGGACTGGTCCCCTTTAGGATGGACTGGTTGGACCTCCTTGCAGTCCAAGGGACTCTCAAGAGTCTTCTCCAACACCACAGTTCAAAAGCATCAATTCTTCAGTGCTCAGCTTTCTTCACAGTCCAACTCTCACATCCATACATGACCACAGGAAAAACCATAGCCTTGACTAGACGGACCTCTGTTGGCAAAGTAATGTCTCTGCTTTTGAATATGCTGTCTAGGTTGGTCATAATTTTCCTTCCAAGGAGTAAGCGTCTTTTAATTTTATGGCTGCAATCACCATCTGCAGTGATTTTGGAGCCCAGAAAAATAAAGTCTGACACTGTTTCCACTGTTTCCCCATCTATTTATCATGCAGTGATGTGCCCAGATGCCATGATCATAGTTTTCTGAATGTTGAGCTTTAAGCCAACTTTTTCACTCTCCTCTTTCACTTTCATCAAGTGGCTTTTTAGTTCCTCTTCACTTTCTGCCATAAGGGTGGTGTCATCTGCATATCTGATGTTGTTGATATTTCTCCTGGAAATCTTGATTCCAGCTTGTGCTTCTTCCAGCCCAGTGTTTCTCATGATGTACTCTGCATAGAAGTTAAATAAGCAGGGTAACAATATACAGCCTTGATGTACTCCTGTTCCTATTTGGAACCAGTCTGTTGTTCCATGTCCAGTTCTAACTGTTGCTTCCTGACCTGCATACAGGTTTCTCAAGAGGCAGGTCAGGTGGTCTTGTATTCCCATCTCTTTAGAATTTTCCACAGTTTATTGTGATCCACACAGTCAAAGGCTTTGGCATAACCAATAAAGCAGAAATAGATGTTTTTCTGGAACTCTCTTGCTTTTTCCATGATCCAGTGGATGTTGGCAATTTATCTCTGGTTCCTCTGCCTTTTTGAAAACCAGCTTGAACATCTGGAAGTTCATAGTTCATGTATTGCTGAAGCCTGGCTTGGAGAATTCTGAGCATTACTTTACTAGCATGTGAGATGAGTGCAATTGTGCAGTAATTTGAGCATTCTTTGGCATTGCCTTTCTTTGGGATTGAAATGAAAACTGACTTTTTCCAGTCCTGTGGCCACTGCTGAGTTTTCTAAATTTGCTGGCATAATGAGTGCAGCACTTTCGCAGCATCATCTTTCAGGATTTGAAATAGCTCAACTGGAATTCCATCACCTCCACTAGTTTTGTTTGTAGTGATGCTTTCTAAGGCCCACTTGAATTCACATTCCAGGATGTCTGGCTCTAGATGAGTGATCACAGCATTGTGATTGTCTGTGTCCTGAAGATCTTTTTTGTACAGTTCTTCTGTGTATTCTTGCCACCTCTTCTTAATATCTTCTGCTTCTGTTAGGTCCATACCATTTCTGTCCTTTATTGATCCCATCTTTGCATGAAATGTTCCCCTGGTATCTTTAATTTTCTTGAAGAGATCTCTAGTCTTTCCCATTCTGTTGTTTTCCTCTGTTTCTCTGCATTGATCGCTGAGGAAGGCTTTCTTGTCTCTCTTTGCTATTCTTTGGAACTCTGCATTCAGATGCTTATTTCTTTCCTTTTCTCCTTTGCTTTTCACTTCTCTTCTTTTCACAGCTATTTGTAAGGCCTCCTCAGACAGCCATTTTGCTTTTTTGCATTTCTTTTTCTTGGGGATGGTCTTGATCCCTGTCTCCTGTACAATGTCATGAACCTCCATCCATAGTTCACCAGGCACTCTTGTCTATCAGATCTCATCCCTTAAATCTATTTCTCATGTCCACTGTATCATCATAAGGGATTTGATTTAGGCCATACCTGAATGGTCTAGTGGTTTTCCCTACTTTCTTCAATTTAAGTCTGAATTTGGCAATAAAGAGTTCATGATCTGAGCCACAGTCAGCTCCTGGTCTCGTTTTTGATTACTGTATAGAGCTTCTCCATCGCTTCTTCAGCGTTACTGGTTGGGACATAGGCTTGGATTACTGTGATATTGAATGATTTGCCTTGGAAATGAACAGAGATCATTCTGTTGTTTTTGAGATTGCAGCCAAGTACTGCATTTCGGACTCTTCTGTTGACTCTGATGGCTATTCCATTTCTTCTAAGGGATTCCTGCCCACAGTAGTAGATATAATGGTCATCTGAGTTAAACTCACCCATTCCAGTCCATTTCAGTTCGCTGATTGCTAAAATGTCGACATTCACTCTTGTCATCTCCTGTTTGACCACTTCCAATTTGCCTTGATTCATGGACCTAACATTCCAGGGAAGGAGTAAGAGAGGCAAATTCTGGTACTGCCTGGCAAAATAAATGCCTTCTGAGGTAGGGCTCTGGTGGCTCAGATGGTACAGATTCTGCCTGTGGTGCAGAATCCTCCTCCAGTGCAGGAGACTGGGGTTTGACCTCTGGATTGGGAAGATCCCCTGGAGAAGGAAAGGGCAAGCCACTCCAGTATTCTTGCCTGGAGAATCCCAAGGACAGAAGACCCTAGCGGGCTATAGTCCATGGGGTCGCAAACAGTCAGACATGACTGAGTGACTAACACTGACTGACTAATGTTGGTCCAGGCATCCAGTCAGCCAGGTGGACATCCCCACTGTGGAAGTCATAGACCTAGGCCAGTTAGCAATCTAGTCTGTGTCTCCTTAGGCTGATTCTATCTTCTGCAGTTAAAATTCTGCTCATCGGGCTCTCCTTCAGACTCCTGCATGCAAGAAATCCACCCATATTTGATTAGCTTGACTACTTTGAATTTCTTGTAATTTAAAAAATTGGCATCTGGTTTTAAGTGTGAGCCTTTAGTGAAGCTCATCAATGTGCGTTTGAGTCCCTGAGATACTGAACAGATCCTGCAACACCATAGGCCCATGTGGGATAACTGAGAAAATGTCACCTTCTGGGGATCCGGGCAGGTTCTGGCCAGTTTCTCCTAGAAGTGTTGTAAAGTTCTCTCTCCCTCTGGTACCTCTTTTTGAAACAATTCTAGGTCTGAATCAGCACTGCCGCTTAATAGATGTGAAGTATGAGCAAGCTACTTACAGTTTCTGAAATCAATGTCCTCATACTTAAAAATGGAGGTAATAACAATCTGACAAGATTATAAGGAGTAAATGAGATGGTGATGTATCTACAGTACCTCGCCTAATGTGTGCACTCGATAAACAATTACTATTATTATTTTTCAAGTCAATGTCTTCGTTACTTGGAGGAACAAAATCTGCCTCCATGTTGAATCTGTTTCTTGTACTTTAACCTTTGCTTCCCATTGCTTTTATTTACTAAAAAGATAATACCTATACATAATGGCCTGCCTCAGGGAACCCTGCCCCTCTGCCTGAAGGTTAAACCAAAGTGTCTAGGAATAGCTGACCCATTTCTGACCTGTGAATGGCCACAGGACAAAGAAATGAACACATCCCCTCCCAAGGCAGGCTATTCCAGGAGATATTTAAAAGACTTTAGGCCTTTTACTTTACTTCCTAACCTCCTCCACCTTTCCATTCTATTTAAGAAACTGGCATCCAGACCCCTGACAAGACAGTTATTTATTTTGAGACACTAGTCTGCCATCTTCTCGGTCTGCTGGCTTTCTGAACAAAATCGCTATTCCTTGCCTCAACACCTCATCTCCCAATTTTATTAGCCTGTCATGCAGTGAGCAAAGTGAGCTTAATAATATCCTTGCTAGAGTCATTGTGTGATGTAGGGTAGGATAAAATATATAGAGATATATCACTCTTTTTTATATTTATGTGTTATAATTGGATAGGTATAATATCTACTAATTAGCAATTTTTAATCTTTCTATTAATTACAAATCAGTTATACTACCATCTTGACCACATATCACAATTTTGTCCCACGATATAAAAGTCTGGGACAAAAGCTTTGTTAAAATCCAGATACATCATAGCCATACAGTTCCATTACCTACCACTTTAATAAGCTATTTGCTGTGATTTATTTTTAATGAAACCCCTATTCTCAATGATCACTACATCCTTTCTCAATGGCTCACAGGTTTTCTTTTCTAACTAATGCTAGGGCCAATGTCAAGTTCAGCAGATATCTCTTATGCATTTTTTCTTCCTTCTAGAGAAATAAGAATGTTTGCCTATCTACGGTTGTATGGAACATGGTAGTTTGGCTCACTGAACTTCCACTTAACCCCATGAATCATGCCTTCCTATACTGAAGAGAAAATGAAGACCATCACTTCATGGGAAATAGATGGGGGAACAGTGGAAACAGTGTCAGACTTTATTTTGGGGGGCTCCAAAATCACTACAGATGGTGACTGCAGCCATGAAATTAAAAGATGCTTACTCCTTGGAAGAAAAGTTATGACCAACCTAGATAGCATATTCAAAAGCAGAGACATTACTTTGCCAACAGAGGTCCATCTAGTCAAGGCTATGGTTTTTCCTGTGGTCATGTATGGATGTGAGAGTTGGACTGTGAAGAAAGCTGAGCACTGAAGAATTGATGCTTTTGAACTGTGGTGTTGGAGAAGACTCTTGAGAGTCCCTTGGACTGCAAGGAGATCCAACCAGTCCATTCTAAAGGAGATCAGCCCTGGGATTTCTTTGGAAGGAATGATGCTAAAGCCGAAACTCCAATACTTTGGCCACCTCATGCAAAGAGTTGACTCATTGGAAAAGACTTTGATGCTGGGAGGGATTGGGGGCAGGAGGAGAAGGGGACAAAAGAGGATGAGATGGCTGGATGGCATCACCGACTCGATGGACGTGAGTCTGAGTGAACTCCGGGAGTTGTTGATGGACAGGGAGGCCTGGTGTGCTGCGATTCATGGGGTCGCAAAGAGTCAGACACAACTGAGCGACTGAACTGAACTGAACTGATACTGAGGAGACTTGAAAGACACACATACTATTCCCAGAAGCTTTTGCAGCTGGTATTCTGGATTCCAATATGGTCCTGCCATGCAGATGCAATCATGGGAGATTTGTAAGGCAAAAGCAAGGGTGGTAATCTTCTATCACCTCTCAGTTGGCAGGCCTGGTCTTAAGAAGACCTGAAATTTTCTTCTGAAGCAGTGAAAATTCATGCCATGTACCAGATTCCTGGGTGAGGGGAGCATCTGAAGCAGAGGCATTACTGGTCTCCAGGGCCAAGCCACCAGGCCAGTGGTTTCCAGTCACCAGCCTGATGAAGTAGCAATGATGGTAATAAAGAGCACACAGTTCCAGCTCTGTGATTTTCAAATCTTGGTTACATCATGTACTCTGGAAGTTCAGGTTTTCTAGGATAATCTCAGGGGTTGGAGCTCCCCTGGTGATTCAGCTCTCTTGTGTCTGGGAGCCATTCCAAGAAGCCCAGACTAGAGTCCACTTCTCCAGGCTTTCCAATGCACCCAATTTACCGAATTAAATCTTTGCTTATTTACAGTATTTCTGTCTCCCGCTATGAACCCTGGCTGACACTACTATCTTTCCCATTTTCTGTAATTTCTCAGTGATTACTGGCAGCAGTTTAGCAAATACATCTGCAAGTTGGCATCACTGATGCTGCATAGTCACAAATTAATGTCTGAAAGTTTTCCATTACTCTTAAGTCCTTCTTTTTTTGAATCTTGGTCTATAAAATATTACTTTATTTCTTTCAGTAGTTTTTCTTTTTTCTACATGTAGGTGAAAAAGAGAAGAATCTTTATAAAGGTTTTCCAACAACTTCTAGCAACTTTACTGAAAATTTTCGAGAAATTTCTTGACATACAGTACTAACTCACCTCCACTTCTACCAGGTTTATTCATAAAAGAAAGATATAGCCTTCTGTTGTTATGCTCCTGTTATTTAATCCAGTTTTATGATGCAATAAAGTTATGTTTACCTCCTTGAATATATTATACAAACATACACAGACACACAGACACACACACACACACACACACACACACACATCCTTGTAGGCAAGTTTGTTCTCAACATAAAATCAGTTTTCCTTCTAGCAACTGTAGACAACCTTTTGAAAAATTTCCTTCTCCCTAAGTCATCATTATTTATTTGATAATTTCTCTTGTTCCCCTTCTCTATCACATTTAAAATGTTCTTGATCAATATTAACATGTTAGTGCACAGAAAATTAAAAAAGAATAAACCAAAAATCCCTAGGCAGGATGAAAAGAGCTTTATGTCTTAATAAAATAAAAATTAAAAAAAAACCTTATCATTGGAGCACCTTAAGATTCTCAAGCCACAGCTGGGAAGCCAAATTCTGTCCCAGAATGCACACTGCACCCTCCACTGCGCCCTTCACTGCTCTGTCCCCATGTTACTATTATGTTCTCACTTTGGCTTTTACCAAAGGCCTGGTTTAATTGAAAATTATCAAAAAGTCTCTACCCAGTACCTTCAAATATCTCTTTTATGCCCAAACTTTAGAGTTCCTAGCCATGCTATCAAGACACTGATTCCACCACAGAAAAATGCATAGGCCAGCCTACAAAATCATCTCTGCGTTAGGACTTTTGTTCTTTCTGCCAGAAATGCTCTTCCCACATCCCCACTGGGCTGACTCCATCATATGATTCAGGTTTCAGTCTAAACATCATCTCCTCAGGAAAGGCTTTCCCTAACCCTCTTATCAAAAGTTAGCAGTTGATATTTTTTGATTGATTAATTTGTCATTGAAGTGCTTGGCTATAACACTTTTATTATATTTTGTTAGAGACACTTTTTTCTGCTCATGGTCATTTTGGTTTATTTGCATTCATATCTTAATGCAGACAGATACACAGACATATATATAAAATGAAATTTTTAAAAGTTTTAAACTCATAGAAGTATTTTTTAAAACATTTTATTGGCATATAGTTGCTTTACAATGCTGTGCTAGTTTCTACTGTACAGTAAAGTGAATTAGCTATAAATATATTCCCTCTTTTTTGTTTTCCTTCCCATTTAGGTCACCACAGAGCACTGAGAAGATTTCCCTGCTATACAGTAGGTTCTCATTAGTTATCTATTTTGTACACAGTATCAACAGTATATGTATGTCAGTCCCAATCTCCCAATTCATCCCATTTCCCTCCTTTTTCCCTTGGTATTCATACGTTTGTTCTCTACCTCTGTTTTATAAATAAGATTGTCTGTATCACCACTTTAGATGGCAAGTAATAGAATTATGACTAACAGTGACTTAATTATTAAAGGTATTCATTATATCATGTAACAGAAAGTCTAAAAATAGGCATGTCCAGGTTTCAGGAATACATTATAACTTTCATGGGCCATAGACACTTTTGATTTCTGATTTTCTGAAGATTGTTTCTAAACATGTTGAAAACAAAAGCCAATAACAGAAATCCATTAGTTCTTCAAAGGGAAGTGTAGGTGTTGCCATGAACCACTAAGATGCCCCTTCAGGAACAAAGGACTTTGTTTGTATCCAACTGCTGGGAATGCTGCTGGCACACAGCCCCGCAGCTTAGTCCTCTCTGGTTATAACCTCAGCTGAAAAGAGCTGCCTAATCAAAGTTACAGTCTCTTCTTGGGCAGCCTTCAATCAGCAAGTAACAAATCCAGGATTATGAAAGCCTAGTCATCTTGCTCCAACTCAGGAGAGCGAAGAAGGCTCATTCCCTCTTCAGAATTCCCAGAAGGGTTAGCAGAGGCTTCCAATGAGTTTCCATTGCAGCTGAACTTCTGCCTCTGCTTCTTTCCCATCCTTTCCACTGCTTTAAATCCCCAAAACACTCACTAATAAATCTCCTGCATGTGATCACCATCTCGAAGTGTATTTTCTGGGGAACATAACATTTGACAAGCAGTAACTCACAGTCAAATAGAGCAATAAGCTGTGGCATTTGCCAGGATCTTTTTCTAAGCAAAAGGAAGTTTCCCAATTGTAGGTGAAGGTGGCTGGGCTCAGAGCTCAACATTAAGAAAGCCACTTCATATGCAACAAACTAACCTAGATGACCAAGTCTTATTATCTAGATGGGTCATTTGCAGAGATGTGGATGGACCTAGAGAGTGTCATACAGAGTGAAGTCAGAAAGAGAAAAACATATTAATGCATACATGAACCCAGAAAATGGTATAGATAATCTTATCTGCCAAGCAGAAATAGAGACACAGACATAGAGAACAAATATATGGATACCAAGGGGTGAACAAGGGGTGGGAGGAACTGGGAGACTGGGATTGACACCCACATAATTTTGATACTATGTATAAAACTTCCCTGACAGCTCAGTTGGTAAAGAACCCGCCTGCAGTGCAGGAGACCCCAGTTTGATTCCTGGGTTGGGAAGATCCACTGCAGAAGGGATGGGCTACCCACTCCAGTATTCTGGCCTGGAGAATTCCATGGACTGTACAGTCCATGGGGTCGCAAAGAGTTGGACAAGACTGAGTGACTTTCACTTTCACTTTTCTTTTATTCATAAAATAGATAATGAGAACTCATTGTATAGCACAGGGAACTCTCCTTAATGCACTGTGATAACCTGTATGGGATGGAAGCTCAAAAAGGAAGAAATACATGTATATGTATGGCTGATTCATTTTTGCTGTACAGCAGAGGATGAGATGGTTAGGTAGTATCACTGACTCAATGGACGTGAATTTGAGGAAACTCCAGAAAACAGTGAAGGACAGGGAAGCTTGGAGTGCTGCAGTCCATGGGGTTGCAAGGAGTCCGACACAACTGAGCAACTGAACAACAATGGCTGATTCATTTTGCTGTACAGCAGAAACTGAGACAACATTGTAAGGCAGTTCAGCTCAGTTCAGTCTCTCAGTTGTGTCCAACTCTTTGCGGCCCCATGGACTGCAGCACACCAGGCTTCCCTGTCCGTCACCAGCTCCTGGAGCTTACTCAAACTCATGTCCATTGAGTAGGTGATGCCATTCAACCATCTCATCCTCTATCATCCCCTTCTCCTCTTGCCCTCAATCTTTCTCAGCCTCAGGGTCTTTTCCAATGAGTCAGCTCTTTGCATCACGTGGTCAAAGTATTGGAGTTTCAGCTTCAGCTTCAGTCCTTCCAATGAATATTCAGGACTGATTTCCTTTAGGATTGACAGGTTGGATCTCCTCGCAGGCAAGTATGTGCCAATAAAAACTAATGTAAAAAATACACTTTGCACTTGATGGACAACAGAGTTGAAGCATGAACAGCAAGGGACTCAGAAGCTGAACCCTCCAAGATAGGACCAAAAGCAGCAGCTCTTCCAAACACTAGGAACTGAACTAGAACTTTACAGCCCTCCAGCAAATGAATGTTGTGGGAGATCACATAAAGACTTACCACGTGGATGAAGAATGGGGGACTAGCTAAACAAACTCATCACCACCAAAAACAGATGAAAGTGAAGGGGATGACTGTCTTAAGCTCAAGACAACAATATTCTCGGAAATCGGGATGATGGCATTGGAGAAGAATGGAAGGCTCCCAATTAGAAGCTGCTTCATCTCAGTGGGATGGAATGATAGGTGCTGCTTCTCTTCTTTTCTTTCGTCTTTGTGACAAGCTGTCTCATGCCCACTCTGCTGCCCATAGAGTACCACCATGTATGATCCGGTCCATGATTTAGCCTGCAAAATTCACAGAGCTACCATGCCACTCTTTGATAAACTCAGTAGGAAAGAGTTTAGTTTAAAACTACAGTTTAGCTTGATAAGAAATATCTGGGGGTAAAGAGGCTGATCAGCCTGCTATAAAGCCTATAACGAGGTTATAGAGATTAGTCAGAATAACTGTGCTACACTGATTTTGCCACATGTGTGGCATCAATTTATAATTATTTATCTTTTAGTGTTTAGTAAAAGCTTTTTTAACTTTGCAATAAAACCCTTTTGACAAAAATAAATAAAATTGAGACTGCATATTTAATTAAAATTGAAGAAGGCTGAGCGCCAAAGAATTGATGCTTTTGAATTGTGGTGTTGGAGAAGAGTCTTGAGAGTCCCTTGGACTGCAAGGAGGTCCAACCAGTCCAGTCTGAAGGAGATCAGCCCTGGGATTTCTTTGGAAGGAATGATGCTAAAGCTGAAACTCTGGTACTTTGGCCACCTCATGTGAAGAGTTGACTCATTGGAAAAGACTCTGATGCTGGGAGGGATTGGGGGCAGGAGGAGAAGGGGACGACAGAGGATGAGATGGCTGGATGGCATCACTGACTCGATGGACGTGAGTCTCAGTGAACTCCGGGAGTTGGTGATGGACAGGGAGGCCTGGTGTGCTGCAATTCATGGGGTCACAAAGAGTTGGACACAACTGAGTGACTGATCTGATCTGATCTGATGCTGAATTTTCATTTCTCATGTTTTCTTGGGCATAACTAAATGAAAGCTAGAAAATAATTTTCCTAAAGAAACATGAGTATCTATTTCAAAAATTAGTAATTATTTTAAGGCCATGCCCAAAGACAATGATTTAACACATGCACCTAAAATGCATTTGAACTATGACTTTTCATTTAGGTCAAATGACAATTTTAATAAATCTTGCTTATTTTCTATATCAAGGTGTATTTTTGGATATGTACAAAAAATTAAGCAAAAGTTTATCAATGAAAAAAATTCTTAAGGCATTTCAATTATGTCTGCTTTACATCATTTTATCTGCTTTATGCCAAATACTTCAAATATAAAATCAGAACTTTTCAATAATAGTTAGATTTTATATAATATATTAGAAACTATACTATAGTTTAGCTTGATTTTCTATAGGACAGTGGTTGTGATGTAAAAACAATTCACATTTGAGTTCAAGCAAACTGAAATATTCTATGAATCAAAATAAAATTTGCATATGTGCCAAGATTTGAAAATAGAATGTATACATGGTTAAAATAACTTTATTACAAAATTTTGGAGAAAAAGCTGATGTTGAATCAAAAAATACAGATGCTTCTGGAAGGCAATCAGCATTTTCTTAGCACCCCTTATGATTCTGGTTGAAGAACAACTTTTAGTAAATAATTCTTAAATTTCAGATTGTTTTTCATAATCGCTTAGAAATCTTTAACAATAGTATTCAGTAAATGGAGCATCCCTATACTTCATCTCTTGAAATTTTAGGAAACAGCTATTAATATAAACAAATAATACTTGCAAATAGAAGCACCCTGAAATGTGGTGAAAGGAACTGATGCAAGAAAGAAATGGAACAAATCAAATAATAAAATCATGTTTGAAAAAAGTTTCCTTCAGAAAAATACCAGTGAAATTGTATAAGAGACAGAGAGGACAATGAATTTTCAGTTGATAAAAGTACATGAGAATAAATGAAGAATAATCATTCTTCGCATGTTATATTTTTAATGTTTAGATTATCAATATAAACACATCTTAAATTTTTATTTGTGTTATTTTAAGTAATTTAGAACAAACAGCTCTAATTTTAAAGTTGTTAATTAGTCACTAAGTTGTGTCCAACTCTTTGTGACCTCATAGACTGCAGCGTGCCAGGCTTCCCTGTCCTTCAACATCTCCCAGAGTTTGCTCAAATTCATGTCCGTTGAGTCGGTGATGCCATCCAACCATCTCATCCTCTGCCACCCCATTCTTCTTTTGCCTTCACTCTTTCTCAGCATCAGGGTCTATTTCAATGAGTCAGTTCTTTGCATCAGGTGGCCGAAGTACTGGAGCTTCAGTTTCAGCATCAGTCCTTCCAGTGAAAATTCAGGACTGATTTCCTTTAGGACTGACTGGTTTGATCTCCTTGCAGTCCAAGGGACTCTAAAGAGTCTTCTCCAGCAACCACAACTCTTTGACACCCATCAACATATTGTAGTGTGCCCTTTCACTGCCCAAAATTTCCCAACTTCGAGCTAAATGATATGCTCCCCTGCTACTGATGGCCACTGTGCTTCTTGTTGAAGAGGCTTTTGCAGGTTGCTTCCACAAGATGGGAGAGACAGAAGCAAGGAACTGCTCTTCCAGGATTATTGCTACATTCTTATCTTTGGCTGTTTCCTGGCAATAAAATTCGAAGTCTGATTTCTATTTAATAGTTTTAAGTGCAAATAGGTTAGGTGAGTGTCAGAACCTGGATGATGGCAGAGTTAGCTAAGGACTGAGCATTCACTGAGCACATCATTTTTACTTGGGCAAGTAACTCTACTCTGAAATGGCACCTCTCAAATTGGCCTTCTAATAAAAATGTGCTATGTCTCAAATTAATGCAACTAAAGACAGGAGGATGTTCCTGTGGCTCAGAGGTTGGTACTATTTCTTGACACCTGCCAGCTTAATGAGATCCATTAAGTGACCCACAGGAATCGCAAATGGTTCCTGCACACAGGACATATAATTATGTCAGGAATAAGCTTCACTGCCCAGCCCACGGGCCTACTCTCTCTTCTCCTGCGCCTGGCCCAGCACAGCGTTTCTGGCTTTACGATTGCCCTCCAGAGTCTGAAAACTGTTGCAGCATTGTCAACTATGGATGACCCCCAGCATCTCTTGACTCTGAAAATGTGTATTAGCTATTGTTTACGGCCCCTGGACTTCTTTCCTTTGTATTGTCCTGTTCCTCTTTGTCTATTATTTATCTTTTTTAATTCACTTCCATGACTCTGATATTTGGCTGATCTTTATGAAACTGACTTTTATATCTGCAACAGTTTATTTCTATGATCATTATGGTATAATGATCATTACCATATACCATAATGATCATACATTACCTTCTACTACAGTTCTTGCTATCCGCAGAGTCGTCGTGCTTCTTCAAAATCCTGCGGGATTTAGCTCTGTATACCCTACAGGTTTGTTGCACGGAATTATATTTGCTGTTGCTAATTTTTTATGTCTAGAGCTTTAAAGATGTTAGGAAGATAGCACTGTATAAGTTAAGAACAAAAGTTCAAATAACCCAAGCAGCATATTTTAATGCTGGGTTACTCAAGATGCCAAGATATTATCTCTAGCTAAGATGTCTGTCTCAAAGCTCCTGATTCACATAGACAACTACCTACTGTACACCCCTAATTAAATGTCTAAGAATTATCTGAAAATTAATATGCCCATAAA
This sequence comes from Bos grunniens, assembly GCF_055505025.1. Lineage (NCBI taxonomy): Eukaryota > Metazoa > Chordata > Mammalia > Artiodactyla > Bovidae > Bos > Bos grunniens. The sequence goes on along the minus strand of NC_141170.1, from coordinate 16,681,236 downwards.
CTGAAGAAACCCCTGATTTTTCTCTTCATCTGTTTCTCTTTTAAACACCATTTATTCAAAATAGAAGTCATCTTGATTTTTCTCCTCTCATCTCCTCCCCATACCCAATTCATGAAGGTCTATTTAATTCCAATATAAGTTTTCAAATTAATCCACTTAACTCTAACTCCATTTCCACTATAATGTGCTACATGTAGTCCAGAGAATCCCCTTAAATGCTCTCCTTAGATTAACTCTTGCTTCTCAACAACCTGCAACTCCCCACCCTCATAGTCTCATTTTATCTAAATGGGGCTGTCCCTGCCACACTACTTTGTTTCTGAGAATCCTGCTCGTTTTTAGTACTTATCAAGAAAATGACTTGAAGTAACACAGCATTAATATCATAACTGATAGAACCTCATAAATTATTACAAAAATTGTTAGCTTGACTTAAAAAAAGTCTGCCACACTGCTTGCTTTTAAGTCCACTGAAGGCAGGAGCCATTTGTATCTTGATCACCTTTTTACTCCAGCTTTACTGGGATATAATTGACAGATAACATTGTATTAGTCCAAAGTGTACAGTAAAATGACTTGATACATGTTTATTTTGCAAAATCATCACCACAATAAGTTTAGCTGACATTCACCTCATCAGTTCAGTTCAGTTCAGTTGCTCAGTAGTGTCCAACTCACTGCGACCCCATGAACTGCAGCACACCAGGCCTCCCTGTCCATCACCAACTCCCAGAGTTCACCCAAACCCATGTCCATCAATTCGGTGAGGCCATCCAACCTTTTCATCCTCTGTAGTCCCCTTCTCTTCCTGCCCTCAATCTTTCCCAGGATCAGGGTCTTTTCAAATGAGTCAGCTCTTCGCATCAGGTGGCCAAAGTATTGGAGTTTCAGCTTCAATATCAGTCCTTCCAATTAACACCCAGGACTAATTCCCTTTAGGATGGACTGGTTGGATCTCCTTGCAGTCCAAAGGACTCTCAAGAGTCTTCTATAACACCACAGTTCAAAAGCATCAATTATTCAGCACTCAGCTTTCTTTATAGCCCAACTCTCACATCCATGCATGACCACTGGAAAAACCATAGCCTTGACTAGATGGACCTTTGTTGACAAAGCAATGTCTCTGTTTTTCAATATGCTGTCTAAGTTGGTCATAACTGTCTTTCCAAGGAGTAAGCGTCTTTTTAATTTCACCGCTGCAATCACCATCTGCAGTGATTTTGGAGCCCCAAAAAATAAAGTCTGACGTTGTTTCCACCATCTCCCCATCTATTTCCTGTGAAGTGATGGGACCGGATGCCATGATCTTAGTTTTTTTAATGTTGAGCCTTAAGCCAACTTTTTCACTCTCCTCTTTCACTTTCATCAAGAGGCTTTTCAGTTCTTCTTCACCTTCTGCCATAAGGGTGGTGTCATCTGCATATCTGAGGTTATTGATATTTCTCCTGGCAATCTTGATTCCAGCTTGTGCTTCCTCCAACCCAGCGTTTCTCATGATGTACTCTGCATATAAGTTAAATAAGCAGAGTAACAATATACAGCCTTGACATACTCCTGTTCCTATTTGGAACCAGTCTGTTGTTCCATGTCCAGTTCTAACTGTTGCTTCCTGACCTGCATACAAGTTTCTCAAGAAGCAGGTCAGGTGGTCTGGTATTCCCATCTCTTTCAGAATTTTCCACAGTTTATTGTGATCCACACAGTCAAAGGCTTTGGCATAGTCAATAAAGCAGAAATAGATGTTTTTCTGGAACTCTCTTGCTTTTTCCATGATCCAGTGGATGTTAGCAATTTGATCTCTGGTTCCTCTGCCTTTTTGAAAACCAGCTTGAACATCAGGAAGTTCACAGTTCACATATTGCTGAAGCCTGGCTTGGAGAATTTTAAGCGTTACTTTACTAGTGTGTGAGATATGTGCAATTGTTCAGTAGTTTGAGCATTCTTTGGCATTGCCTTTCTTTGGGATTGGAATGAAAACTGACCTTTTCCAGTCCTGTGGCCACTGCTGAGTTTTCCAAATTTGCTGGCATATTGAGTGCAGCACTTTCACAGCATCATCTTTTAGGATTTGAAATAACTCAACTGGAATTCCATCACCTCCACTAGCTTTGTTCATAGTGCTGCTTCCTAAGGCCCACTTGAGTTCACATTCTAGGATGTCTGGCTCTAGGTGAGTGATCACACCATTGAGATTATCTGGGTCGTGAAGATCTTTTTTGTACAGTTCTTCTGTGTATTCTCGCCACCTCTTATTAATATCTTCTGCTTCTGTTAGGTCCATACCATTTCTGTCCTTTATTGAGCCCATCTTTGTATGAAATGTTCCCTTGGTGTCTCTAATTTTCTTGAAGAGATCTCTAGTCTTGCTGTGTGGGGCCATCCAAGATGGAAGGGTCATGGTGGAGAGGTCTGACAGAATGTGGTCCACTGGAGAAGGGAATGGCAAACCACTTCAGTATTCTTGCCTTTAGAACCCCATGAACAGTATGAAAAGGCAAAAAGATAGGACACTGAAAGATGAAGTCCCCAGGTCGGTAGGTGCCCAATATGCTATTGGAGACCAGTGGAGAAATAAATCCAGAAAGAATGAAGGGATGGAGCCAAAGAAAAAACAACACCCCGTTGTGGATGGGACTGGTGGTAGAAGCAAGGTTTGATGCTGTAAAGAGAAATATTGCATAGGAATCTGGAATGTTAGGTCCATGAATCAAGGTAAATTAGAAGTGGTCAAACAAGAGATGACAAGAGTGAACATCAACATTCTAGGAATCAGCAAACTAAGATGGACTGGAATGGGTGAATTTAACTCAGATGACCATTATATCTACTACTGTGGACAGGAATCCCTTAGAAGAAATGGAGTAGCCATCATGGTCAACAAAAGAGTCTGAAATGCAGTACTTGAATGCAATCTTAAAAACAACAGAATGATCTCTGTTCATTTCCAAGGCAAACCATTCAATATCATGGTAATCCAAGTCTATGCCTGACCAGTAATGCTGAAAAGCTGAAGTTGAACAGTTCTGTGAAGACCTACAAGACCTTCTGGAAATAACACCCCCAAAAGATCTCCTTTTCATTATAGGGAACTGGAATGCAAAAGTAGGAAGTCAAGAAACATCTGGAATAACAGGCAAATTTGGCCTTGGAGTGCAGAATGAAGCAGGGCAAAGGCTAATAGAGTTCTGCCAAGATAATGCACTGGTCATAGCAAACACCCTCTTTCAACAACACAAGAGAAGACTCTACACATGGACATCACTAGATGGTCAACACTGAAATCAGACTGATTATGTTCTTTGCAGCCAAAGATGGAGAAGCTCTATACAGTCAGCAAAAACAAGACCAGGAGCTGACCGTGGCTCAGATCATGAACTCCTTATTGCCAAATTCAGACTGAAATTGAAGAAAGTGGAGAAAACCACTAGACCATTCAGGTATGACCTAAATCAAATCCCTTATGACGATACAGTGGAAGTGAGATATAGATTTAAGGGCCTAGATCTGACAGAAAGAGTGCCTGATGAACTATGGACGGAGGTTCGGTAGATTGTACAGGAGACAGAAATTAAGACCATCCCCAAGAAAAAAAAAAGCAAAATGGATGTCTGAGGAGGCCTTACAAATAGCTGTGGAAAGAAGGGAAGTGAAAAGCAAAGGATAAAAGGAAAGATATACCCACTGAATGCAGAGTTCCAAAGAATAGCAAGGAGAGATAGAAAGCCTTCCTCAGTGATCAATACAAAGAAATAGAGGAAAACAATAGAATGGGAAAGACTAGAGATCTCTCTTCATCTCATCACCTGACAGTTACAAATTTTTCTTATGGTGAGACTTACTCTCAGCAACTTGCAAAATATAATACAGTATTGTTAACTATAGAGACCATGCTATGTGTTACATCTCCATGACTTATTTTATAACTAGAAGTTTATACCTTTTGACCACCTTCAACAATCCCTCTTCCCACCCTTATTCCCATCTCTGGCAACCATCAATCTGTTTCTGTATCTATGAGTTCAGTTTTTTTTAGATTCCACATATAAGTGTGATCATACAGTATTCGTTTTTCTCTGACTTTGTTAACAAGTTCCATCTACGTTGTTAACAAGGTCCATCTACGTTGTTAACAAAGTCCATCTATGTTGACACAAATGGCAGAATTCCCTTCTTTTTATGGATGGATAATAGTCCATTGTGTGTATGTGTGTGTATAGATACCACATTTTCTTTATCAATTCATCCATCAACGGGCAATTAGGTGCTGTGTGCTTAGTCACTCAGTCGTGTCCATGTCAGTCAGTCTTTGCGACCCCATGGACTATAGCCCACCAGTCTCCTCTGTCCATGGGATTCTCCAGGCAAGAATACTGGAGAGGGTTGTCATGCCCTCCTCCAGGGGAATCATCCCAACTTAGGGATCGAACCCAGCTCTCCCGCATTGCAGGTGTATTCTTTATCAACTGAGCCAAATGGGCAATTAGGTATTTGGTAAATAATGCTGCAATGAGACTTGCTCACCTTTGTTTACATTGAGAGCATAGCAGTGTCTGGCATGTATTTTTAAACAAGTAACCTAATTGCTGATTGAAATACTCCTAATAGTAGAGCAAAATGAATTACTGATCTCAGATTTATAAAAACAAGAGTCAACTAACATAAATATTCTTGAAGTCATATGTTTCATCTTTAAAATTCATATAAAATTTGTATTTTAATCCCATATATATCCATATTTAATATAAAATTTCACTTCTTCATTAATACTTCAGTCTTTACCTTAAATCTGAGCTCCAGGCAGGCCTGCCATATTTATCATGGGGCTCTGAGCATTCCTGCCAAGCTGCATCAGTATCCCTCCCCAAGCAGCCCCTTATCCTGAACCACAAAGACTCCAGTTTGAAAAATGGGAGAGTAACATCTAGGCTGTTTTCTTTCCTCCAAAATTTGATTAACATTTCTAGACAACAATAAGGTGACTGAAGTTTCTTCCACCAGCAAACCTTTTCCCAATATCAAATAATTTACCAGATGCACTTTAGGAAAGATCAACTAGGTTCATCCTCACATTGACAGACACTGATGGGAAGCCTAGGTAAACCTGAAATGGGAAGCCTTGATATAAGTGTTAACTCTAGGTCAAAAAAAAAAAAACTATGCATAGGCAATTTGATTTTAGGGGGATGTTATTTAAGTAATCATAGAAACTCAAATGGCGTTTCTTACAGTAAGTTTTATTATCTATAAAGCACAGGTTGTCATTAACTTAGGCAGGAAAAACCCCAGGTTGCTAAGTATTATGCATGTAATAATCTTATAAGATAGGCACTCTTATTACCACCATCATTAATGTGACAAAACTGAAACTTAATGATAGCAACCAGTATTTATCAGCTTTAAGCAGTTTTCCTCCCAGTTTATTTTCTTCTAAAGTTCTTAAAACTTTCTATTTACTAGCGCATTTGATCCTCACCAAAATTTTATGAAATAAGTATTATTATGATCTTATCATGGTTATTTTTGCTATTCCTACAACTTTAAAATCATTTCAAAATAAAAATTTGACATCATTATTATAAATATATAGAAATACAGCACACATTTGAAAAATAAAAATGTAACTGATGTTATATGACTGCAACATTGTGAGATCTCTTAATTTTCCTCCAGTTCTTATTATTAGAATTTTCTATGTTTCCTTTACTATCTCTATTGTTAGTCAAAACTATAAATATTCGCAAGCCATTACACTAAGATGTCAGCCTTTCTGATTCTTACTTCATAATTAGTTCATTCTTCATTCATGTATACATTCAATCAACAGATAGTTAATATTTATTTAGATAATTGAAAGAACTTCAAAAAATCACTTCATGATAATAACTAAAATTTACATTTCTCATCTGGACAGATGTTAGCAAACTTGCTCTATGTTTACAGAAAATTGGCAAACTAGTGGAGCTAAGGAAACTGAGACTCAGAATGGTTAAATAACTTGCTCATGAAATAATTAGCATATGAGTGATCTGGGGATAAACTGCTCTCCCATTAAAGCTTTACTGCTTATATTTATAAAAGAAATGAGCTTCCAGGAAATACCAAAAGCATATTTTTAAATAACGGATTTTTGATGTGATCAATTCCTTTGAGAAACATGGTAAAATCAGATAAACGGCTGGCAAATTCTGCTGGGGTTAGTTGTTTCTGGTTAGTTGTTTCTGCTTGCTTTAAACAAACAAGAATATTGCTCAGCATAGGTTTGGTCTACAAAGTATTCTTCTCACAAAACCTATCTTCCTAAAAATGTTAAACAGTGATAGAGAATTGGCACTTTAAGACTCTACATCAGAATTTCTTTGCAGAACTACCCAAAAAGGACCACACCTATCAAGTACAAGTATTGATTTTACTTCTAAATGATTGCCTGCCTCTTGCCATCTCCGCCTTCTTCCTGTTGGTTGGTATCATTAGCAACCTGCTTTCTGACCCCAAATGGGTTTCCTGATGAGCTGGTGTTAACAGCACTCCCACTGCATCCTGCTTTTATGGTTTTATGTGTGCTCAATTTAGGAACCCAAGGCACCCAACACTCATAACCACCAAAATGGAAAAGAGATTTATTTATGTATTCTTTTTGTGATGCAGGCTAAGTTCAGAATGTACAAGAGTCACTTTAACAATAACAAAAATTCCCTTCTTGCAAAGGTTCTTTCTGTGTCACTGGTAAAGGCTAAAGCATTGTGTATGTATATATGCCTGTGTGTATGCCTGTGTACACAAGCACAAACACACGCATATGCATTTGTATCAATCGTCTATTCTGGGACACCTTAATATAGATGAAACTATGTGAACACAAATTCTACGTCCTCTAGGATTATTAAAAACAATATCTCTCTTTGTCCTTTGGCTACACATGATAAGGAAATGGAATTCCATTGTAACGTTTCTTTTTAATTTGAACTAATACTCGGTTTTTAAAATTAAGTTAATTAAATTAAGTTAATTTAAAATTGTTGCATCTCTTTATTCACTCAACAAAAATTTACTGATCTGTCAAGTGTCTGTTTTTCTTTATTAGGTATTTTTATTTGGATAAAATAAAAAACTTCATAGAAGAAGGTTAAATTCTGCCAGGTAGAAAATTAAGCAAAATCTTGCAATTATTTATTGTGATATATACAAAAAAAAAAAAAAATACAAGTTCAGTTTCTTATATTCAAAGCACTGTGACATATTAGGGATGACCTAATACAGGAATAAAATACAAACTGAAAATATTAGCTAAAAAATGAGAGAAGAAAACACAATACACAGATGGAAAAGTCTAGTTTTAAGGAGGATGGCAAATAGGACAATTGCTAAAGATGATAAAATGATGTGGGATCTAGTTTACACAGGACTAGTTTATACAAGTGTAGGGATTAGTTTATACAGGAAAAATGCTGTACAGCATCGCCCAGAAAAGTAGCCTGAATAGGTTTACATGACAGTACATATGTAGGGATAGTGGTGGTGAAGAACTTGCCAATGTTCATTTCTACTGGCTTTTAATTTTGAAGTGAAACAGGAAGCAAGATCATCTGCTAAAAGAAAGCATGGGCAAAGCGGTGTTTGAGTTTTGAGGGCAGAAAAAGGAATAAAATTGTCACTGATAGTGGTAGAAATGTAACAGACTAGAGTTTCTGAGTGCTGAGTGCTAAGTCGCTTCAGTCATGTCCAACTCGGTGTGACCCTACAGACTGCAGCCCGTCAGTCTCCTCTGTCCATGGGATTCTCCAGGCAGGAATACTGGAATGGGTTGCCATGCCCTCTTCCAGGGGATCTTCCCAACTCAAGGATGGAACTCACATCTCCTGAGTCTCCTGCATTGGCTGGCAGGTTCTTTACCACTAGTGCCACCTGAGAAGCCCCGATAAGTAAAACTCAGAGAGCTCGAGTCCCTGCATGGGTGTGTGTTAGGCACTCAGTCGTGTCCAACTCATTGCAACCCCATGGACTGTAGCTCACAGGCTCCTCTGGCTATGGAATTCTCCAGGCAAGAATACTGGAGTGGGTTGCCATTCCCTTCTCCAGGGGATCTTCCCAACCCAGGGATCGAACCCGGGTCTCCCGCATTAGAGGCAGGTTCTTTACTGTCTGAGTCACCAGGGAACCCAAATGTGGAAAGTTTAGATACTTTTCGTTTTGTTTTTTGGCTGCATAACATGCAGATCTTCCCCAACCAGGGACTGAACCCATGCCCCCTGCATTGGGAACACAGAGCCTCAACCAATGGGCCACTGGGGAAGTCTGGGCAGTAATAAAGAGATTCTGGATGGGCAGAATAAAGCCCCACTTCATCTTCTGGTCTTGAATTTAGGAGCAAACAGTCAACATGACTAAATGTTTTTCTCCAGCCATGTTTGGTGGGGAGGAGTTAGATTAAACCAGCATTTGAGTTTTGCCAGGAAGGAAGAGAGAAGGAGATAGTTGAGAGTTTATGTATGGGATAGATTATAATATCAGCCACAATATCTAAGCTATGGAAGGAGGAAAATGAGCGCATGAAGGTTATCAGGGACAGAGAAATGAGGACAGATAATAGATTGTAGATCCTTGTAAAATTGGGAATAGGGTGCTGTGTCAAATGTATCAGGCTTCCCTGGCGGCTCAGCAGTAAAGAATCCACCTGCCAATGCAGACGGTGGGCTACCGTCCATGGCGTCGCAAAGAGTAGGACACAACTGAGCAACTAACACTTCACTTTCACTTTCCCCCAAATTCATATGTTGAGGCCCTAATGCCTACTGTGATGCTGATTGGAGGTGGGGCCATTGGGGGGTAATTGTGTCCTGAAAGCAGAGCCCTCATACACTGGATTAATGCTTTTATAAAAGAGGCCTCAGAGAGATTCCCTCTGCCATCTGTCATGTAAGGTTGTCGCTAAAAGACACCAACTATGAACCAGAAGACAAACCTCCACCAGACACAAAATCCTCTGGCATCTTAATTTTGAAATTTCCATGAGTTTGCATGCATGCTCAGTCACATATGCTCTTTCCAACCTGATGGACAGTAGACCCCCCAGGATCCTCTGTTGATCAGATTTTTCAGTCAACAGTGCTGGAGTGGGTTGCCTTTTCCTTCTCCAGGGGATCTCCCCTACCCTGTCTTGCAGGCAGATTCCTCACCACTGAGCCATCAGGCAAGTTGAACTCCCCAAAACTGCGAGAAATAAATTTCTGTGTGTGTAAGCCACACAGTTTATAGCATTTTGTTACACCAGCTGGAAAAAACTGAAACATGTGTCTACAGTTTTGTATTTGAGAAAATCTGAATACGTAATTCTTACTGTGGGTGTTAAACATATGAATCTAACATTCTGGATGGAATTTTAGGTTCAGACTTTGGATGTAGAGTCAAGACATCTTCACTGAGACTCAATTCAATATTCAGCCATTACCAGCAATGCGGTGCATGAAGTGAGGAGATACCCTGCTCCAAAGCTAAACATAGCACTACCTTGACCACCTTCTAGAAGCAGATTCTCTACTTAAAAACACTGATAGCTTACAATTTATGTCTCTAAGGTAACAAAAAGTCTACACAAACTTAGAATGGGAAGAAAACTAACCCACTTAATCCAAGAGTCCACCAAAAGAAGAAATTTTATGTAGAATACAATATTCTTAAGAGATAGTCATCCAAATAGCATGGTGTGTGAATGTGTGCTCAGTCATGTCCGTGTCCAACTCTTTGAAACCTTATGGACTATAGACGGCCAGGCTCCCCTCCATGGAATTTTCCAGGCAAGAATACTGGAGTGGGTTGCCATTTTCTCTTCCAAATAGCATGGTATTGGCGCAAAAGTAGAATTATAGATCAAAAACAGAATAGGGAGCCCAGAAATAAAACCATGCTCTTACAGTCAATTAGTCTACAATAGAAGAGACAAGAATATACAATGGAGAAAAGAGAATCTCTTCAATAACTGGTGCTGGGAAAGGTGCACAGCTCTCGGTACAAGTGAAAAGTGAGATTAGGACATTTCCTCACACCACATACAAAAATACGCTCAAAACGGATTAAGGACCAACTGCAAGCTGAAAACCAGAAAAAATTAACCATTAAACCTAGAAGAGAACATAATAGAACATTCTGACATAAACTGTAGAAATTTAAAAAAAAATCTATCTCCTAAGGCAAAGGAAATAAAGGCAAAAATAAACAAATCCAGAACAAAAAGACAACCTACTGAATGGGATAAAATACTTGTAAATAATATGATCTACAAGATGTTAATATCCAAAATATACAAATATCTCATACAATGCAATATGAAAGAAAAAAATCAACCCAACTAAATATGAGAGCAGAAGAACTGAATAGACATTTTTCCAAAGAAGATATACAGGTGACCAACAGGCACAAGAAAAAAATGCTCAAAATCATTAATCATCAGAGAATGCAAGTCAAAGTCAAAATGAATATCACCTCACACCTGTCAGAATGGCTATTATAAAAAAGGAAATAACAAGTGTTGGTGAGGATAGGGAGAAAAAAGAACCGTAGTACATCATTGGTGGTGTGGAGCCCTATACCAAGGACACAGGTGCAGGGCCCTGCACCAATGTCATCTATGGAACTGACCGAGCACCATAGCAACCATTGCTATGAGCACCCCTGATCTAAACTGGCCAGATCCATAAGCCCATGTTAGGTAAAAACACCCACCCTAACCAATCACCTAATGCCACTCTTCCAGCAGGAATTTTCTTAGTCTCAAGATTATAAAAATTGGCTACTGACCCATGAAAGGGTCAGCTCTCCCTTCAGCCAGCCCACTGTTCTAACAGTCAGCTCTCTCTTGAGCCTGTCCACTGTTCTAACAGCGTCTCTCATTCTAATAAACTCTCCTCTGCTCTCATTATGTCTCATGTCTGGAAATTATTTTCCAACCCACACACAGACCAAGAGAGGTGGAATTGTAAATTGGTTCACTCACTATGAAAAACAGAATGGAGGTTTTTCAAAAAAGCTAAAAACAGAACTACCATATGATCCAACAACTCCATTGCTGGGTATATATCTGAAAAAAAAATGAAAACACTAACGTGAAAAGAAATATGCATTCTAACATTCATAACAGCATTATTTACAATAGTCAGGATATGGAAGCAACCCAAATGCCCATCAACAAACGAATGCATAAATAAGATGGGATATATGTATATATTCATATATATAAATATTCAATATTCATATATATAATATTCATATATATATGAATATTACTTAGCCATAAAAAATAAAATTCTACCATTTGCAATAATGTGAATGGACCTACAGAGTATTATGCTTAGTGAAATGTCAGATAAAGATAAATATTGTATGATATTACTTATATATGGAATCTAAAAAATACAATAAAGTAGTGAATATAACAAAAAAGAAGCAGACTCACAGATAGGGAGAACAAACCAGTGATTACCAGTAGGGAGAGGGGACAGAGGCAGAGTGAGATAGGGATATGGGATTAAGAGACACAAACTTCTATGTATAAAATAAATAAGTTATAAGGATATGATACATAGCACAGAAAAAATAGCCATTATTTTATAATAACTTTAAATGAAGTATAATCTATAAAATACTGAATCACTATATTGCACACTTGAAACTAACATATTGTAAATCAATTATACTTCGATAAAAAGAGAGAGATTCATCCTCCCAGCTTTTGCTTAAAAACTATCAGTAACCAATTGCTTACATCTTCACAAAGAAGACAGCCCATTGATGAATGGTTCTGACTCTGATAAAGTTCTTTCTTAAAACCAAATTCATTTCCTATTAATCCCTATTGACACAGATATCTTCAAATATTTGAAGATATTTTCCATCTCCCTGAAAAGTCAACCTCTCGCCAAATTAAGTGTCTCTAGCTCTAGATTCAACAACCATACCCTTCCTATGTGTGAGAGAGAAAGAAAGTGAAAGTCATTCAGTCATGTCCGACCCTTTGTGATCACATAGACTATACAGTCCGTGGAAATCTCCAGGAAAGAATACTGGAGTGGGCAGCCTTTCCCTTCTCCAGAGGATCTTCCCAACCCAAGGATCGCACCCTTGTCTCCTGCATTGCAGGTGGATTCTTTACTGTCTGAGCCACCAGGGATGCCCCTTCAGTTCAGTTCAGTCGCTCAGTCGTGTTCGACTCTTTGCGACCCCATGCATCGCAGCACGCCAGGCCTCCCTGTCCATCACCAACTCCCAGAGTTCACCCAGACTCACGTCCATCGAGTCGGTGTTACCATCCAGCCATCTCATCCTCTGTCGTCCCCTTCTCCTCTTGCCCACAATCCCTCCCAGCATCAGAGTCTTTTCCAATGAGTCAACTCTTCGCATGAGGTGGCCAAAGTTTCAGCTTTAGCATTAGTCCTTCCAAAGAACACCCAGGGCGATCAGCATCCTTTAGAATGGACTGGTTGGATCTCCTTGCAGTCCAAGGGACTCTCAAGAGTCTTCTCCAACACCACAGTTCAAAAGCACAATGCTTCAGCGCTCAGCTTTCTTCACAGTCCAAATCTCTTAATAGCAATTAGTAATCAAATGTCGCAAAACAACATCAGTCTCTACCCCATCCCCTCTATCCCACTGCCATCACACACACACCTACACATACAAACACACACACTTTTTTGGTCTATTACTTGTATTTGATCTGCAAGCTGATGATAACATCCAGGTGTTTCAGATTTTCCAAAGAATAAGAAGCCATGAAAATGAAAGAAATTTTACCCTTGGCAATAAGAACTATATATTCTACTCATCATTTAAAGGATAGGAAATTTATGTACACATTCAGATTCCTACTGGCTGCAATGTACACACACATGTGGGCATGAGTGTGTGCAGACAGATACACACTCACGTATACATACATAGACACAGACTATTGGCGGCAGAGGCTTGAGAATTGGCAATTACTTCCCATGCTCCCAAGCCAAGGTTCCTAACAGATGCACAACAAATACTTTGCTAAGTGCTAAAAGCACTGCGCTTGTCAGCAGCAGTTTTCAAAAGGAAAGAAAAAGCATATTGTACATTTCCATAAATAGCAAATGGGCTACATAGCAAGACTTAATTTTTAGCTAGCAAGACTTCTAATCACTGAATCCATTTTGTTTATAAAGAGGAAACCAAGGCCTAAGGAAGACAACCGACTTACCCAAAGATACATGGTTTATTTGCAACATCAGTTCTACAAGACTCTGTCTTATGTTCTAAAGATTCAGCTGTACTAAAACGTACAAGTCAAGCTCAGAATGGTTAATGACCAAGACTGAGTTAAGGAACTATGAAACCATTTATAAAAAAGATACCGTTTACAAAAAAATGATGCTAGTACCCAACTCCTTGCAACCCCAGGGACTGTAGACCACCAGGCTTCTCTGTCCATGAAATTTTCCAGGCAAGAATACTGCAGTGGGTTACCTCCTACTCCAGGGGATGACCGAGGGATTGAACCTGTGTCTCTTGTGTCTCCTGCATTGACAGGCGGATTCTTTACCACTAGTGCCACCTAGGAAGCCTTGCTAGTATCTTACAAGAAGTTAAGTCCACAGTGAACATGAGATACTTGACCACTGAACAAGATGCTAAGAGGTACAGCACACACCACAGGTGTTGTGACACAAGATAATCGATCCCTAAATGTGAGGAAACTGTCATAAGGTCCATCTCTTCATTGGGAGTAAGGGGCAGGGAGAATCCTGTGTTCAATATAAACAAAACAAAGGTCTATAGAATTTACTGATATAGATTAGACTTTTTAAAATCTACTTTGAACAATCTAATAAGGCAATGCTAAAGAAAAGCATCTTTTGCTATAATATTAATGTAATAAAAACAGATAAGCACAATTCACATTTAGTAAGACAAAAAGAAGTATCAAGATCGGGCCAGAATAGAACACATGTACACCCATGGCGGATGCATGTTGATGTATGGCAAAACCAATACAATATTGTAAAGTAAAAAAAATAATAATAAAAAAAATAAAGTAACATAAAAAAAAGAAAATAATCTTCAATCCAGATCAAAGAGTTATTTTATGTATCTGTGGTGTGGGTATGCACATGTTTGTGAGTTTGTGTGTGCATGTGTGTATGTGTGTGTGTGTGTCAGTTTGGGCCTAGGAAGGGACGGAACCAGAATTTGTTGAGCATCTGTGTCACATACTGCATGTTGCATTTTACTTATATTATACATTTTAATCTTTACATACCCTCACATAATCCTGTGATGTAGGTATTACTATCTCATTTTGCAAAAAAGGAAAGAAGCTCTGGAGCTTCAGGTCATATTGCTAAGAAGTGGCAGCAGCTAGGCTGAAATCTATGTATGCTGAATATTAAAATCTATAACCATTCAATTGATGTTATATTAATTACATACTAAGGTACTTATCTTTTTTTATTTTTTTCACAGTGTGGACTTGGTCATTCTCATTTAGTTATATACAACCATCAGACCACCCCATAACAAACTAACAATTCTGTTGCATCTCATATCTTCACTGAGAAGAATGCCTAGTAGTTAGAGGAAGGTCAAAACCAGGGACTCAGTATTCTTTGGAAAACTCTGTCAGACAAGGCTTATTTCTCTTTAAACATGCTCTTTGTAAGTAGTGACTCCTGGTAGTTCAGACTGTAAAGAGTCCGGCTGTAATACAGGAGTCACAGGTTTATCTCTAGGTCAGGAAGATCCCCTGGAGAAGGAAATCGCAACCCACTCCAGTATTCTTGCCTGGAGAAATCCATGGACAGAGAAGTCTGGCAGGCTACAGTCCATGGGGCTGGACACGACTGAGTGACTAACACTTTCACTTTCCTCCACATTAACCTGTAAAATGCATATTTAAGTAAAATAGCTGTAGAATTCCTGATTGCAGCAAAGTTTAATAGTGTAAAACCTACTTCCAGCACTAGAAAATGAATGACTCAGTAGCCATTAGATGTAAATTTGTGTAAAATCCTCCACACGCGGGAATGTAGGTATGTTTGACACACTTCTAAGCCTTCCAAGAATCTCATCCACTTATGAGGATTAACTGAATAATCCTCTGAGGGCAAATGAGATGACTTTGAATTAGTTTTCCATGCTGCATAATAATTACCCCAAACTTAATGGTTTAAAATAACCAAAATTTATCATCTCAGGGGTTTCATGGGTCAGGATTCCAGGCATGCATAGCCTAGCTGGATCCTTTGCTCAGGATCTCACAAAGCTGAAATCAAGGTGTCGGACAGCTGAAGGAACTTTCTAGATCTCAAGGTTCTCTTCTGAGCTCACATAGTTTTTGGAAGAAATCACTCTTCTGTGGCTGTAAGACAGAGGTCCTTAGTTTCTTGCTAGCTGTCAGCCAGAGGCTCCTATCAGCTTCTAGATGCCACCTCCAAGTCAGAGGCTTATTACCCACTTACTACATAATGGCTCACTCCTTCGAAGCCAGCAGGAAAACATCTCAGTCTCCTAAGAGTGTCTTACAATCTAATCAAGGAAGCGATGATCCTATCTATCACCATTGTCATACTTAAGTGACTGGACGTAAGACACAGGTTCCATCTGCTCCCAAGAGGAGAAGGTTATACAAGGGTTTGACTCATTGGGGGTTACATCAGTGTGTATCCACCACGGACTTGCTATGACTGAATGTTTGGTATCACCCAAGTCCATGCATTGAAACCCTACCCCCTAATTGTGATCATGTTAAGAAGTGAGATTTTGGGGAGGTAAGGACAATTCAATGAAACCATGAGGGATGACCTCATAAATGGGATTAGCGCCCTTCCAAGAGTCCGGAGGGACCTTGCTTCCTCTTTCATCAGGTGATAACACTGAGAAGAGAGCCATCTGTGAACTAGGAAACAGGGTCTCATAAGACACTGAACCCTCTCCAATGCAGACAACCTGACTTTGGACTTCCAGCCTCCAGAACTGTGGAAAATAAATGCCTGGTGTTTGTAAGCCAGCCAGTTTACGGTATTTTGTAATAGCAGCCTGAGATGACCAAGACAGACCTCAAATCAGAAAGAAAGCTGTAGCAGTGAATTTAGTCATCCAGATCTTCTTGCTCATCAACAAGTTTTCACTCCATTCTTAATCAGTTGCAGTTTCTGACACAGAACAAGGACAAAGGGAAGCTAGCCAGCTGGGATTTAATTGTCCCATGGGAAAAAACAAAACTCAATTATGAAAGGGTTGCAAGCAAGCTATCAAGAAAATAACACAAACTTCATCCTTCTGATGACCCAAATAATATAGCTAGATTATCTTTTGTTTTAGGACTCCTAATTAGGTCAATATTTTGAAGCATCAATAGGCAGACCCAAATATAAATATAAACTGCCCGGATTTGGCAGATCAGTTGCTTCCAAAGACTCTCTTACCAATCCTGCCCTTTTGAAGCCAAAGGGTAGGTCAAGTCTGAAATATACTGCTGGAAGTGTTGTTTCTCCATCTGTTTCAGTTATCAAAAATGTTAAAGATTCCAACCAAAAAAATCAATTAATATAATAAATGACATATTTGCTATTGTTAGTTACTTCATTGAATATCATTGTTTTCTCAAATTCAGCTGTAGGATTTTTCTTTTCCTGGGAGAGAAAAAAGAAAAATATGGCTAGTTTCTTTAGTTTTTAGAGGAAGTTCATTTTCCTTCTCATAATTTTTTGCCATAGTTAAGGATGGAATTTCAGGAATTAACTATCTACTATGCACCCAAAGATTGTGCTGGGCCCTTTTTATGCTCCTCTACTGACACTGAAAGCAAGGATCAGAGATTGTAAGTAATCTACATGCAGTCACTCAGCTAATATATATGGGGATGATGTTGTGCCAGTTCAGGCAGATTTTAAACCCAGATTCCTTTGGTGTTTACTTTTTATCTAAAAACTGTCATTCAAACAGAAGGGAACTTCAGGTGGGTGATCAAAGGAACTCAAATTATGAGGCTAAATAAATATGTGAACTTGGAAGGAATAATTTTTTCAACCACAGACCTTGAAAATTAAAAAGCAAATAGAGACTTCCCAAGAAAAATGTGTTTTTATTTCAAAGCAAGTGAAAATCAGAACCATCCTTTTACATTCCAAAGGACTGTTAAATAGAGACCTTTCCTTTCTCTTCCTGGAGAAGATTCTTCATATTTCAGACATTAGATCTCTCACTCTCTTTCTCCTGCCCTCCCCACTTCCCACACTCTGTCTTAGAAGGAGGAGGTTGCAGCTGTGTTGCATTTCCTATACAAACTCTAAGATTCATAATTTCTTCTTGTTTTCAAAAACCCATCTGCTTATACAGGATAATATTTGACTTTTATAGCTTAACCCTGAAAGGGGACATTGGTAACCGATTCAGTTGTTGCTATAAGTAACAATATTCTGCATCAGATCTAGAAATTTCTTGTTTGCTTTCAGGACAAAATAAATTAATATAGATATTAAAAACTTGGAATGAGCTGTAAAAGAAGCAGAGATCTATGAACATCGTTAGACAAGTCATCTGCTATGGACATGGTAGCAGAGTCTGTTTCCATTCCCTGCCTATTATCATCCTATTTACCAAAAGAAAAGCTATTAATCATAAAGCATTTCAACTAATAAGCTTCATCCTCCTCAAAGAGCAAAGAAACAGTTGTTCGGTCGCTAAGTTGTGTCCTACTCTTTGCGACTCCATGGACTGCAGGACGCTAGGCTTCCCTGCCCTTCACTATCTCCCCTGGAGTTTGCTCAGATTCATGTCCATTGAGTCAGTGGCAATTTTATAAGCACTGCTCTGTGACTAACGCTATTCTCTTTTGTCCCACTTTTTCTTTCAATTGCCTTTTCATATGTAGCTGCATGGTCAAAAGACTTCTTTGTCCATTCAGATCTCTACCTCTATTTGAGAGTAAAGCAACGTTAGTGAAGAAATGTTACACAATATATCGAAGACGCTTCTCTTAAACGAAAGAAAAAAGCGTTTTTCTCAATTTTGCTCTTTCATGAAGAATTATTATCTGTTTAAAGCTAATCCCGTAAGCATCGTCTTGTTTCCTCAGAAACTGTTCTCTAACAGATACGTTTGCACTTGCGGGTATCTTCGGGCTCTCTGCCTCTCTCTGTTCTCTGGGCGTCTCTCAGCCTCCTCTTTGTGCCCCCACATCTCTCCATCTTCACTCTTCCTTGTGTGCATCTGTCGCTGGTTTCTCTCTCACTATTTCTGTTTCTACATCTGTCTCTATCTTCTCTTACTTCCCTAGACTTGTCTCTCTGCTACCCACCTTCCTCGCCACACACTCAATCTCCAGCATCCAGCATTTCCCATCAGATGGGGTGCACAGATTTTCCTGTTTTTAAAAATATACTCTTCCCTTGATCTGTGTAAAGCAAGCATTGAACACTCAAGATTGCTCCTTTGCAAGCAAATTTTAGGGGAAAGGAATCCACATAAGAATTGAGAAGGTACAGCTGAAAAACTCAAAGATAAACCTTTAATAAGAGAGTGCCAAAATGAAGTCGCGAGTGCTAAACCAAAGAGGAAGAGACCCACGAGAACTTGCCGTCTTTGTCATTTGGTTACTGGGAACTTAGTAAAAGCAGTTCCCACAGAGCAGTGTGCACAGCAGTGGATTCCAGTGAGCTGGGGGGTGAACAGGAGATGAAGAAGAGAAAACAGCAATAAATACTTTTTAAGTGTCTACTCTAAGCCAGGACTGTGCTAGGCCTTAGAAATACAATTGGGATCAAGTTTGACAGTCTTTGCCTGTAAGAGCTTCTATAGTCAAGTGGGAAATGAAACACTACAAAGAAACAACATAAATACGGCATGATGATGATTTGATAAAAGAAGCATGGAGTGGTGTGGAAGCATATCAGAGAGGCACTGACATTGGATTCAGGTGGGTGGTAGACATTTAGGGTGGGAGGCAGGGGGCACGGTGAGAAATGTTCCTTTTTTTGTCTTTAGATGAAATAATCTGCAGATACAATTTATGGAGCTATGGCAGCCATCTTGTGACCATGAGGGACAACTCTGAGACTGAAAACCTACATGCTGTGGATGGTAAAGGGAAAAGGCAGAAAGCACCTAGGCTGGGTGCTTGATGACATTTGTTGGGCCTCTGAATTAATCAATCTGGGAAATGATATACCCAGCAATAATATACCTTATTGTTTAAGCTATATTTATATTTTTTAGAAATAATAATAAAAATAAATAAAATAGGGCAAAGACTCCAAATCCTAGTCCCCCTCCTCTTCTTGGGCACATGGCTAGATGATATTTTCAGCCTCCTAAACAGCCTTGTAACTGAGCTCTGGTCACTGGACTGTAAACAGAGGAAAGCACACCCCTTCTGGGCCTGTGCAATAAGAGTAACTCCATGCTTTATCCCCCGCTATTGTCTGGAGATCTTAGATGCCACAAGATGAATATGACAGAGCCTTCATCAGCCTGGCTCCTCTGATCACCAAATAGATGACTCACCCTTTTAACTACAGTTAATAATTCAGTTCAGTTCAGTCGCTCAGTGGTGTCCAACTCTTTGCAACCCCATGAATCGCAGCACGCCAGGCCTCCCTGTCCATCACCAACTCCCAGAGTTCACTCAAACTCATGTCTATCGAGTCGGTGATGCCATCCAGCCATCTCATCCTCTGCCGTCCCCTTCTCCTCCTGCCCCCAATCCCTCCCAGCATCAGAGTCTTTTCCAATGAGTCAACTCTTCGCATGAGGTAGCTAAAGTATTGGAGTTTCAGCTTTAGCATCATCTTTCCAAAGAACACCCAGGACTGATCTCCTTTAGAATGGACTGGTTGGATCTCCTTGCAGTCCAAGGGACAAGTTGCTAAGAGAGTAGATCTCATAAGTTCTCATCACAAGAAAAAAATTTTTGTAACAATGAATGGTGACAGATATTAACTAGACTTATTGTGATGATCATTGCTAAATATACACAAATATAGAATCACTACGCTATATACTTGAAACTAATGGCAATTATACCTCAATAAAAATGTATATTTGAAGTAGATGATTAAATATACATTATATCAATTAAAAAAGAAACAAGGTGTAGTCAGAACAATAGTGGAAAACATTAGGGACTGAACTGTGAAAGGAAATGAAAAGCCAAGGTTGGACGAACATTTAAAGCTTACAAATATTTGAAAAGTAGAGAAAAATTACTCATAAAAGAGATAGATAATTCTTCGTTAGGGAAGCAGGAAGGGACCAGGAAACAGTTGGCTTCAAGCCAGTTTAACATCACAACCACTCACCCACCAGCCCATAATATTCATGACACTTGTCCTAGAGTCATTCCATTGTTCCCAAATTTCTCCCATTTTGACCCACCTTCATACCGGTTTTTGGCCTTTGATTCCATTCCCCCTTTAGAATCTCCCTCTCCATAGGATTTAGAATTAGTACCTGCCTTTTTGCTCATTTTGCTCTGGCTCCTGATTTCAATCTGCCTTCGGGAAATTTGGATTGATTTTTCTTTTACTATCTTTCTGCTGCTGCTGCTGCTAAGTTGCGTAGGACTCTGTGCGACCCCATAGATGGCAGCCCACCAGGCTCCCCTGTCCCTGGGATTCTCCAGGCAAGAACACTGGAGTGGGTTGCCATTTCCTTCTCCAATGCGTGAAAGTGAAAAGTGAAAGTGAAGTTGCTCAGTCGTGTCCGACTCTTCGAGACCCCATGGACTGCAGCCTACCAGGCTCCTCTGTCCGTGGGATTTTCCAGGCAAGAGTACTGGAGTGGGTTGCCATTGCCTTCTCCATCTTTCTGAGCATTACGCTATCAAATACAGTTCTCCATCCAGCCAGTCCCTTAGCAACTGGCCATGACCCAGACCAGCCAACACTAATGAAAACCAACATGTATTGGCTACTTACTAAAGTCAAACACTATGTTAACTAATTTAATTTGTTTTAACAACAACCCTACACATGCATATTTCTACTATCCCCATCTTCAGATGAAGTAACTGAGGTCACACATGGGTAAGACTGAGCCTAGATCCCAATCAGGCAGTCTGACTCCAGAATCTGCTTTCTTAACCACCATGCAGCACTTCACATGCTGCTCAGTTCATCCGATTCCAAAGGGCAGATTTTGAAAATTCCCAGCTTGACAATCAAAGTAAGACAACATTCAAGAAGAATTAAATGAATACTTACTATTTCCAAACATTAAAAAGTAGTAAAGAAACGAGGGCTGAAAAAGGTGGTGGCTTATTAACCATTTAGGGGTCAATGGTAGCCTTCTCTATAGCATCCTACTCCATCCAAGGGGGTGATGGTACTAGAAATGGGGCTGTCTGTGGCATGAGAATTTAAACAGTATGTGAGGCCCTAAATGTAGACTATTTTATCCAGAAGTTTGATGATAAAGAAAAGAGAGTCAAGAGGCAGAAATCAGGCACATTCTAAATAACGTTTTTTACACGAGAATTAAGTGGGAGGTCTTCAAGGGTCTGGGCAGAAGAAGCTACTGGAGAAGAGAGAGTTGAAGCGAGACAGGGAACTACTGGCAGACCCCAGAGGCAAGGAATGAAATTAAGAACACTGGTGGGCGCCCACCTCCAGAGTTCCTCACGGAGGAACTAATTGGGAGAGAAGACTGCAGACAGAGTTAGGAGGTGGAAGGGGAAATTGAGAGCTCACAGGCCTGACTGAGGCCATCTGTTCTCTCCAGGAAGAAGGAGGCAAGCCTTCCACCAAGAATAGCGTGGGTGAAGTGGAACCAGGAGCTTGCAATAATGGTCATAAAAGGATTGTAAGGGCCACCATGGGAAATGGGATAGGGGGCTGATGAGACACGTAAGTAAAAGGATTGCTAAGCAGCATCAAGGGCCCAGCTGAGGATGAAGCTCATAAACTTATAATGGAGGAAATCAGCGTGATTATGTGTTTTCTCCAGCTGGGCTCAGGCTTTGGCAGGAGGAAACAGCTTGTGGGGCTGCCCAGGATGAGGGTTTGGAAAACAGAGAGCTGCAGGAGACAGAGAGGGAAGAAAACAGACAGCCTCTTATACAGTCTTTGAAATTATTTTCATGGCTCCAGACTTAATAGGAAAAATGTTAATCTAGCAGGAGGATGACAGAGAACAGGGAAACCTTGAAAGACTGACATCTGTAAGGACATACAGGGAGAGAAAGAAGGTACGAGAAGGAACGGCATCAGTGTGTGACAACAATTTGACTTTTAATTTCTCTCTGCTTCCTATTCCTCTCCATTTTCTTATATTTCCCCACCAGGGAATTATTTAACCTCCGAAATTTACTAGATTTCCACTGCATAGTAGTTACTCTTCAACTTCTGTTTTTGCTAGGTAAATTGAGCCTCTCTCATTTGTTGCTGTTCGGTCACTGAGTCATGTCCAACGCTTTGCAACCCCATGCACTGCAGCACCCCAGGCTTCCTTGTCCTTCACTATCTCCCACAGTTTGTTCAACCTCATGTCCACTGAGTCAATGATGCCATCCAACCATCTGATCCTCTGTCGCCTCCTTCTCCTCTTGCCCTCAATCTTTCCCTCTTTTCCCTCTTGCCCTCAGTCTTTCAAAGTTTCTCTCATGGATCCAAAGTTCATTCATTCAATAGCAGCTCAGGTGTGGTGTGTGAATTAGGAGCAGGCAACTCCTTGGGGTACAGGGGACCTCCCCCACAGGGCACACTGCTGGGAGGCTGAAGGGCAGCCTGGGTTTCAGCCCCTACACTTCCCTTATCTATATGCGTTTGTGCAGGGCATCCTTCCCCGGCTATATTTTCCAGTCCCAAGTGAGCCCAGTGAAAAAATGTTTAAAATATATTCAGCATTGTAGCTCTCTGGATTGGGAGTACAATCTTGATTTTATGCACAGATGTATGAAAATCTTCTGTGGAAACATTTTGAATGATGAACATAGACAAAGAAGAGCACAGCTAAGAGGTCTCTAAAGTCCGTGTCTTTAAACGAAAGAAGCCCCATGTCATATGAAGTGGCTAAATTCCCTCTCTGATGGTGACTGACGACCCCATCGTATCGAGAAGCTTAAAATTCAATGGTTCAGTGCTGGATTCAAACGCTGGATTCAAACACTCAGTGCTGGATGTTGGACACGCAAAGTGCAAGTCGCTTGACAAGGTCAAGTATTTCAAATACATTTAACGAGCCCAGGAATAGAGAGTGGAACGAGGGAATGACAGGGCTGTCTCTCAAACTTCTAAAAGATATCTTCCTTTGTCCTCAGCTTCCACATTCAAATCCGTGATTAGCAAGACAGCTCAAACTCTATAAACAGAACAGGATGCTGGAATGGGCCAGAAGCATGACTCTGCAGAAGACAGGGGGCCAAGTACCTTCCCTCGGAGCTTTATAAAAAGCTCCTTGGAGCCTTAGTATTTTTAGATAGCAAATTTATTACACCTACCTGCTCTCCATTTTTTTTAAGTCATATTAATCTACAGATAGAATGGAAAGATCTCTAAGACCAGTAGCTCAGCATAATCAATGAAATCGGAGGAATAGCAATTGCCATCTGTTATTTGTTGTTGTTCAGTCTCTAAATTGTGTCTGACTCCTTGCAACCCATGGACTGCAGCCCACCAGGCTCCTCTGGCCATGAGCTGTTTCAGGCAAGAAGATGGGAGTGGATTGTCTTTCCTTCCCCGGCTGATTCTCCTGACCCAGGGATCAAACCTGTGTCTCCTGGTAGCAGGCAAATTCTTCACCATTGGGCCACCTGGGAAGCCCATCTATATTAAGCATAATTTAATCTAACCAAAGACATTGTCTCCTTTCTGTGAAGAATGATGTTTTTTTCCGAACATGCAGGATAGTACAAGATTAATCTTTTAGGGATTCCCTGGTGGCTCAGACAGTAAAGAGTCTGCGTGCAATGCAGGAGACCGGGGTTTGATCCCTGGGTTGGGAAGATCCACTGGAGAAGGAAATGGCAACCCATTCCAGTATTCTTACCTGGAAAATCCTTGCTGGAGGAGCCTGGCAGGCAATAGTCCATGGGGTCACAAAAAGTCTGACATGACTGAGCCCCTTCACGTTTTCACTTACATTTAGGTTATAGTTTATATATGTATATAACCATGAATGCCCTCTAATCCAAACAATCAGAATGTATCTAGCAAAAAAGTACATGAAGCATAAACTAATTTTAGCTTTGCAATGAAAATACCTATTGATAACCTAGAAGACACATCCTAAAAGAAATAAGAATTAGTGTCACTTAAACTCTTAATATTTGGAATTGAAGTAGAAACTGGAAAAAAAAATAGTTCATTTGTTTATTATTAATAGTTCTCCTGATAGGACATTAACATTTATATCAATAACTGATTTACAGAGAAGACTCAGTCATGCATAAGTGAATAAATATCTATGGAATTTAAATGACTACTTATCCCTTCTGCCAACAAAAATATTTCTCAGCTATAAACTCTCACTGTCCATTTTAACAACAGGGATATAAATTAATTGCAAGTTTATTAAAGAAAGACAGGATTCAGAATAAATGTCCATAATACATTGCAAAATTAAACATAGTTTTAAGATTATATACAAGCTATGCCATCATTTATTGCACTGGCAATTATATAAGTATGGACATATGTACTTTATGGTTAACACACAGAAATATGGAACTTGTATAATGTTTTCCCTAAAAGCATGCTGCTACGAAACTCCTCTACCCATGGTTTCTTAAAGTCTACCTTTTCTCAGTGAAGGGAAAAAAGGTAATGTCTTAATCACTAGTCAAGTAATAGAGCAAGTAAATATTTGGGGCTTATGCTAGGCAACAAGGCCAAGAAAAACAGTGAAATATAGAAGGAGAATACAGTGTCTAATTCTGTCCTATTACACCATCACAACCTCAACTGTCTTACCAATACAAAAGGCAATATCTGAAGCTCAATGCTCCTTATACCAAGAAGGTTGTGTTTAAAAAAAAAAAAAAACCACTACACACAGGAGACTATATTCAGTATCCTGTAATAAACTATAATGGAAATTTTTAATTAAAAAATAAAAAAGAAGTTTGCAATTAAGGGCCTAAGTTGTAAAAATAATGGAAAATAACAGGGACACAAAAGTGTGCTGATATTCCAGATGTGGATCAGAAGGCAATCATGTCCCCTAGTCAGAGGCTAAATGGAAATGTGTGAGTAACGCTGCATTGTTTAGTATAATGGCTCATTAGGAACTCTAAGAAGAAAAATGCACTACAGGATCAAAAGTAATGTTTCCAGAAGCAAAATAAAACCATCATCTGGGACCCACTGATCAGGCCTCTTTTGTGTTATTCAGGAAGCCTGATCACCCTCTGGATGGTCTCACTTCATACCATCAACCTAATTACCATAAAACATTTCTATCCAAATTCTGTGCTTCAAGATGGTTGGCAGACTCTGTGTCACCGTGTTGCAACTTTAAAAACTAATATTTAAAATTTGTGTAAATATTGTAAATATCCTTGGTTAACTGAAACTCGGAATGAAAAGGTTCAGAGGCTTTTCTTGACTCCATCATGGAGCATTACATAAGTCATTTTTTGCATCCCATATTCTCAACTACAATATGCAAACAATATGCACAGTCTAAGCAACTGTCGCAATCAGCCATCTTGGGTTACATGTGTTGACCTTCTGCAATTTTCCATTGATCGAAGAGTAACATTGTCTACCTTCCTTGAAATCTACTAAAATTCATGACAACATCAGATTTATAAAGCAATCTCATATATCTAATTTGTTTTATGCTATTTGAGTCCTCTGAGATACCAATGTCTCCATTCACAGTTGAGTACAGATGAGTTCTGAAAGACTGAATGATAAATACTATCACTGATAAAGCACAATGGGAAATTCAATTATTCTGAAGTGTAAGTGTATTGATAATTATAATGACTGAGCATGATAATATGAGGTATCTTAAAATATGTGTAGGGCTTCCTGGGTGGCTCAGCAGTAAACAGTCCACCTGCAATGCAGGAGATGCAGGAAATGAGGGTTTGATCCCTGGGTCGGGAAGATCCCCTGGAGGAGAAAATAGCAACCCACTCCAATATCCTTGCCTGGAAAATTCCATGGACAAAGAAGCCTAGTTGGCTACAGTCCCTGGGGTTGCAAAGAGTTGGAGTCAGACATGGCTGAGCACACACACACACAAACAACAAAAAAAAATCTTTAATTGAATCAATAGTATTTAAATGTGCAAATATTTTACAGAATTCAGATAATTTACTTAACTTCCATCCCAATCTCAATCAGCAATAAACATATATTGAATATCTTTCCATCATACAACCAAACACTGCCAAGGTTGCAACTCCTTTGTTTTGGTGTATATCTACAGATATTTCTTAACCTTTGCCAGTCATTTTGTAAATGTGTGCCATTATTTCAAGGGTGATTAAATCAGAGTCTAGATAAAAGAGCTCCAATTCATCATCAAGATGAGAAAAGCTGCTAAAAGCATCAGTGAGTCAATAACATCTTTTTTTTAATAAAAATGAACATTAAAAGGGGGAGACTTTCCATAACTCAGTTTTTAAAGCACATAGAAGCTACTATAATTTGAAGAAAATTCCAAGGATTTTGATGCTCTAATAATGTGATTTGATGATTATCAGTAATTATTTTGAGCATTTGAACAAATTCAGAAATTCTTGGGGGCTGGTTCGTGGTTGTCTTGGTTTTTGATGAGAGCTCTGGCCTACCCACAGTAATCCTACTTGCGAGGAGTTTCCCAGGTAGCCCCTGTGAATGCAGGAGGCACAGATTCAATCCCTGGGTTGGGAAGACTTCCTGGAGGAGGAAATGACAACCCACTCCAGTATTCTTGCATGGAGAATTCCATGGACAGAGGAGCCTGGTGGGCTACAGTCCATCCAGTCACAAAGAGTTAGACATGCTGAGCACTGAGGGTACAACTCATTATTATTATTATTATAAGTACTATGTGGAAATGATGCTTTTGAACTGTGGTGTTGGAGAAGACTCTTGAGAGTCCCTTGGACTGCAAGGAGATCCAACCAGTCCAGTCTGAAGGAGATCAGCCCTGAGATTTCTTTGGAAGGAATGATGCTAAAGCTGAAACTCCAGTTCTTTGGCCACCTCACGTGAAGAGTTGACTCATTGGAAAAGACTCTGATGCTGGGAGGGATTGGGGGCAAGAGGAGAAGGGGATGACAGAGGATGAGATGGCTGGATGGCATCACTGACTCGATGGACGTGAGTCTGAGGGAACTCCGGGAGTTTGGTGATGGACAGGGAGGCCTGGCGTGCTGCGATTCATGGGGTCGCAAAGAGTCGGACACGACTGAGCAACTGATCTGATCTGATCTGATGTGGAAATGGGAAGGCAAAGATTCAAACTGTGTTCCACAGTTCCACAGTTCCATTTAAAAAAGCCATGAAGAAAACCAACAAATTATGTTCCACAATTAAAAAAACAAATCATGAAGAAAACTCCTTTTCTTTTTATCCCTACTAAAGCACAGGGGAGATCTTCAATCAACTTAGGTTGTATGCCTTATTATATCATCACCCTTAAGGAGATTCTACTTTGAGGCATATGATAACCATCTTCCCTAAAAATTAGATGGATACTAAGTCTCATCTATCTTTTCCATCACTTTTTTTTCTTTTTGAATTAATTTTTATTGGAGTATACTTACTTCACAATGCTGTGTTAATTTCTACAGTATAGCAAAATGAATCAGCCAACACATACACAGAACTTCTACTTTTTGGATTTCCTTCCCACTCAGATCTCCATGTTGCATTAAGTAGAGCTTCCTGTGCTATAGTATGGTCTCATCACTTTAAATCCTATTTGAGGGTAAACAAGGTTCCAACACATATGTATCTGTATACGGCTACCAAAATAATACAACTACAGTTTCAGATGCTGAGCCAAGAATGGGCCCATGAGATAAAATGCTGTAACCAACTTAGTTTTCCGCATCACAGTGTTTCTTACAGAATGTTTTCTATCCCTGTCCTCCTTCCATGTAGATCACACCCATATTAAACAGATTTTTAAAAGCCACAAGTACAGGAACTCTAAACACTTTTTCAGTCTCCATTCAGTTCAGTCACTCAGTCGTGTCCGAGTATTTGCCATCCCGTGGACAGCAGCATGCCAGGCTTCCCTGTACTTCACCATCTCCTGGATCCGTAACCGGACCAGGATGATAGGACATTGCTAGGCAGGCTCACTGTACTCACCAGTATCCACTTATCAAAGGAAGGTAACGAAATAAGAATACATGAACACACGATGTTCTGCTGAACATGTTTGACAACTTAAATCTTAGATTGTTTATCTGCATCGGAGCTTATTGCTATAGACCACTGATTGAAGGACAATCACCAGAAATGATTTTCTACATTTTTGTAAATTATGTAAATTACATTAACATATATGTATGCAATATGTTATAAATTATGTATTTGTTATATATTCATTTCGTATATACACATATGGATATGTATCTAATTTAGAATTGATTAACCCACTGCATTATTACCAGGGCATCTTAGGACTACAATTACTTCTATTTCTATGTTCTCCTGTTCTAATTGGACTTTCAGGAAAGTTTAGTTAATACACAGTGTATAATAAATATTTAATTTTCTAAGTATACATTTTTATAATAAGCCACTGTAAGTCTATAGTTTTTCAGCATTCAGCGTACATCTTTGACACAAATATCCTGTAAAAGATCATCTTACAAAATTGCATTGGGACTGCTTACAAGTTGATCACAGGTAGATAATAAAGACGGGCTTCCCAGGTGGCACTAGCAGTAAAGAACCCGCCTGCCAATGCAGGAGGTGTGGGTTCAGTCCGAGTTGGGAAGATCCCCTGGAGAAGGGAATGGCAACCCACTCCAGTAGTCTTGCCTGAAGAATTCCATGGACAGAGGAGCCTAGTGGGTTACAGTCCATGGGGTCACAGAGAGTCAGATACAACTGAAGTGACTTAGCACACATGCACAGATGATAAAGAAAACAACCTCAAGAAGGAAAGAAAATGTCATTTAAAATACTTCGTGTCACTTAAAACTGTGCAATCCATTCTTTTCAATTAAGGGGCAGATCAAACTTGGCAAGTCTTCTCTGCTGAACTTGACTGACCTGAATTTTGCCACCATTTCACTGTCACTTTAAATCATCTTTGCAGAAAGAACTGAGAAAATAGACATGTTTTCTGGGTTTGACAAGCAACAGCAGAACTGAAGTAAGAGAAGATAATGGACTCCCTGCTGTTGATTTCTTCCTACATTCAGTTTTTGTTCTGGAGCTGGTAGTAGACACAATGCTAATGAGATCCTCTTCTGATGATTGAAAAGATGTTCTGAAATGATTTGTTCATCTGGCTCCTGACTATTGTTGTTAAAAATACATTTTATACATCACTTTATGATTCCCCACCTAGGAAGCCACAGAGGACTTCTTTGTTCCCATGCAGAAGGAAAGTCATCAGTTTCTTTTTGTTTCAATGTGTAATATATTTTCCTCAGTGGTAGAAAGAAATTTTTAATTTATTCTAAAGATTTTATATTAGATTTTATTTAATGATTCTAAATAATTACATATTTGGTCTATTATCTATGGTGAATGAAAAATAGCATGGTAATGGTGAATTCCTTTTGAAAATACTTTAGTATTGCCTACTTATTTTCCTGATAGTAAGTAAGCAATGAAGCCATTCAAAGAGAGGAAACAGCATATAAAAAACCAATAAAAAGTTTAAGGTAACAGGAACAGGAGAAAGGATAATCCATTTTAAACAAGTTAGGAGAATTGAGATTCTGTGACATAAGTACTAATATATCAACAGTTCACTTGAAAAGCAAAATCCTTCTTATACATATACACAGAATTTTATAGTGATGTATGCCAAAATAAAAAAAATTGATGATGAATTTCCCATTTGGAGGAGAAGGAATTGGTTCCTCCATGTCTTATTCCTGTTCTAAATAAAATAAAATAAATCATCTGCTTCACATTGTCTACCCTCCACCTCCTTCTGGGGACCCCAGACACTCCCAGTTTCCAACTTCTCCCAGTTACTCTACTCAGGATCATGCATGTGTGTGCTAAGTCTCTTCAGTCATTTCCGACTCTTTGCAACCCTACATGGGACATTCAAAATATGCAAATCTGAGATTTCATGAACAGAGGAAAGGTGTGGATTTTGCAATCATGTTGGGAATAAATGTGTTTTTGGCGTAGAGAAGTGGATGAACTCACCATTGACAAAAGGTAACAGGAAAAAAAATTAAATATAAGAAAGGTAGATAGGACAAATCTACAAAAGTAGATCTTCCAGAAAAACAGCACATCACAAACCCAAATTATAGTAAGTAAACAGAGATAGCTCAAAGTTAGGTTGAGGAAGAGGGACAAGGAAGAGACAACTGTATACACAGACAGAAGGGAATGTGCTGGAATTGTGTCTGTGCATGCGGTAGAATGGCACTGGAAGAGGATGGAGAGGAATACATTATCCCATTTCTGCCCCTTCATGTTTGTCTTTGCTACTTTTATTTTCCTCTAATCTCAGGAAATTCCAAGGCTAATATTTTGGAATTCAGATGTCCTTTTATTGACAAGTTTGCTGATAAAGCTATCATTAATTTTACTGATTTTACTGGAGTAAAAATTGTACTCAAGGACTTATTTACTGAAATTTGTTTCAATTACTATACTTAAGATCTTGTATGATTTCATTTCTGTACAAGAAGAAACAGAGGCCCAATGTACCCTATAAAAGGCTTCCCGGGTGGTTCAGGTGATAAAGGATCTGCCTGCAATGTAGGAGACCCAGGTTCAATCCCTGAGTAGGGAAGATCTTCTGGAGAAGGGTATGGGTACCCACTCCAGTAGTCTTGCCTGGAGAATTCCATGGACAGAGGAGCCTAGAGGGCTACGTTGCTTTAATCGTGTCCAACTCTCTGCAATCCTATTAACTCACCAGGATGCTCTGTCCATGGGATTGTCCAGGCAAGAATATTGCAGTGGGTTGCCACGCCCCCCTCCAGAGGATCTTCCTGACCCAGGGATCGAACCCACATCCCCTGTGGTTCCTGCATTCCAAGCAGATTCTTTACTGCTGAACCACAGGGAAGCCCAAATTAAGCCTTACTAATAATTAATAAACTGTGGAAAATTCTGAAAGAGATGGGAATACCAGAGCACCTGACCTGCCTTTTGAGAAACCTATATGCAGGTCAGGAAGCAACAGTTAGAACTGGACATGGAACAACAGAATGGTTCCAAATAGGAAAAGGAGTTCGTCAAGGCTGTATATTGTTACTCTGCTTATTTAACTTATATGCAGAGTACATCATGAGAAACGCTAGGCTGGAAGAAGCACAAGCTGGAATCAAGATTGCCGGGAGGAATATCAATAACCTCAGATATGCAGATGACACCACCCTTATGGCAGAAAGTGAAGAGGAACTAAAAAGCCTCTTGATGAAAGTGAAAGAGGAGAGTGAAAAAGTTGGCTCAAAGCTCAACATTCAGAAAATGAAGATCATGGCATCCGGTCCCATCACTTCATGGCAAATAGATGGGGAAACAGTGGAACCAGTGGCTGACTTTATTTTTTGGGGCTCCAAAATCACTGCAGATGGTGACTGCAGCCATGAAATTAAAAGACACTTACTCCTTGGAAGGAAAGTTATGACCAACATAGACAGCATATTCAAAAGCAGAGACATTACTTTGTCAACAAAGGTCCATCTAGTCAAAGCTATGGTTTTTCCAGTACTCATGTATGGATGTGAGAGCTGAACTATAAAAAAAGCTGAGCACTGAAGAACTGATGCTTTTGAACTGTGGTGTTGGAGAAGACTCTTGAGAGTCCTTTGGACTGCAAGGAGATCCAACCAGTCCATCCTAAAGGAGATCAGTCCTGGGTGTTCACTGGAAGGACTGATGTTGAAGCTGAGGCTGCAATATTTTGGCCACCTGATGCAAAGAGCTGACTCATTTGAAAAGACCCCAATGTTGGGAAAGATTGAAGGCAGGAGGAAAAGGGGACGACAGAGGATGAGAATGGTTAGATGGCATCACTGACTCAACGGACATGAGTTTGGGTAAACTCTGGGAATTGGTGATGGACAGGGAGGCCTGGAGTGCTGCAGTTCATGGGGTCGCAAAGAGTCGGACACGACTAAGCGACTGATAATTAATATTGGTCTCTCCCAAGCACATTTTATCTTCCTTACTTTGGTCATATATAATCTAGGGTAAAAGATGCAATTTGGAAGGAAAAAAGGAATTTCACAGTTTGGGGACAGTTGACAAAGGCGCTCTGAACTCCTTTGAAAATAATATAGTTTGGTGTGTCTGCTTTTTAAGAGATTTATAGCAATCATCTTAATAGTAGAATATTATAATGTATGTATTAGTGTTAATGCCACAACAAATTACCACAAACTTAGCTGCTCAAACATAAATTTATTATCTTACAGTTCTTCAGGTCAGAGGTCCTATATGAGTCCCTCAGGGATAAAGTCAAGACGTCAGCAGGCTGAGTTCCTTTCTGGAGGTACTGTAGAACAACCTGTTTCCTTGCTCATTTGTGTATTGCTGGCAAATTTCAGGTCCTCATGGTTGTATGACTGTGATCTCCATTGTCTTGCTAATTGGCAACTGAGGGCTATTCCCAGCTTCTAGAAGCTGCCCTACTCTTTGTTTCCTGACACGTTGCCTCTGTCTTCAAAACCAGCAACAACAAGGCAAGCCCCTCTCATGTTTTGAATCCCTATTCCCTTCTCTCTCCTTGCATCTCTCTTATCCATTCTTCTGTCTTCCATTTCCATTTTTAAGAATTCATGTGATTACATTGGTCCCACCTTGATATTCTAGGATAATCAATCCCCCCATTTTAAC
This sequence comes from Bos grunniens, assembly GCF_055505025.1. Taxonomy (NCBI): domain Eukaryota; kingdom Metazoa; phylum Chordata; class Mammalia; order Artiodactyla; family Bovidae; genus Bos; species Bos grunniens. The sequence goes on along the minus strand of NC_141170.1, from coordinate 16,648,291 downwards.
ACCCCCTTCATCTTAAAGTTATATGGCAAAAGTTCCTTTGCCAAATAAGATAACATACCAAGAATTCTGGGGATTATTTGAAGGACCATTATTCTGTCTACCACACTTTGAAATTGTTTTGTGTAACACAGAAGTTCACCTGCAACTTTGTGTGTGTGTGTATGCTCAGTCACTCAGTTGTGTCCAACTCTTTGTAACCTCATGGACAATAGCCTGCCAGGCTCCTCTGCCCATGGGACTTTCCAGGCAAGAATACTGAGCTGTTTGCTTTTCCAGGGAGTCTTCCTGATTCAGGGATCGAACCCATATCTCTTATATCTCCTTCATTGGCAGGTGATTCTTTACCACTGTGCCACCTGTGACATTTTGTGTCACTAAGATATTGACCTGCAACCTTGCACCAAAATAAATAAACATTAAAAATAAAAATTTACCTAGCTTTTAAAATATCTACACAATGAAGTTTTGGCCCATTATTTTAAAATGTTAAAATATTCCATCTTCAAATTGCAAAAACAGCTACTGATTGACATTGGCAAAGACTGAAATTCCCTGGGTGAATTTCAATAAAAACCTTGGTATATTTGATAAACAGAGAAGGCAATGGCACCCCACTCCAGTACTCTTGCCTGGAAAATCCCGTGGACGGAGGAGCCTGGTAGGATGCAGTTCGTGATGTTGCTGAGAGTCGAGCACGACAGAGCAACTTCACTTTCACTTTTCACTTTCATGCACTGGAGAAGGAAATGGCAACCCACTCCAGTGTTCTTGCCTAGAGAATCCCAGGGATGGCGGAGCCTGGTGGGCTGCCGTCTATGGGGTCGCACAGAGTCAGACATGACTGAAGTGACTTAGCATAGCATAGCATATTTGATAAATGAGGTTTAAGTGCTAGTAAATGATTTAGTTGTATACCAGCCAGGCACTTCTGCCATTTGCATCGACTAAGCATTGAGAGTGAGCTTAAAATGAGTTGTCAACATGAAATGAACGATTAAAACTTATATCCACATGAAAACTGCACACAAATGTTTAAAGCAGATTTATAATTGCCAAAACAAAGCAACCAAGATGTCTTAAGAGTAGGTGAATGAATAAATAAACTATGGTACACCCAGACAATGCAATATTATTCACTGCTAAAAATAAATGAGCTTTCAATCCATAAAAAGACATGGCAGAAACTTAAGTGTATATTACTAAGTGAAAGAAGACAATCTGAATAGCCAATCCAATATTCTGTTGGATTCCAACTACACATTCTGAAAAAGGCAAACTATGAAAACAGTAAAAAGATCAACGTTGCCAGTGGTTGAGGATATAGAGAGAAACAAACAGGTGGAGTATATTGGATTGGCAGGGCAGTGGAAATACTCTATATGATACCATAAAAATGGATACATATCATTTTACATTTATCCAAAGCCATAGCATGTATGACACCAAGAGTGAACCCTGCTGCAAACTATGGGCTTTGGTGATTATGATGTTTGAGTGTAGGTTCATCAGTTGTAATAAATGTACCACTCTTGTGAAGGATGTTGATACGGGGGATACTATGCATGTGTATGAGCTAGGGATTTATGGGAAATATCTGAATCATCCTCTTGATTTTGCTGTGAATCTAAAACTACTCTTAAAAGATAGTCTTAAAAATAAATTTTTTAAAAAGTGAAGTGAACCAGATTTTAGGATCATCTTATGAAATATGAAAAACATATATATATCAAATGAGAGGAGAAAAAGGATTTTTAAAACAAAATCGAGAGCTTCCCTGGTAGCTCTATGGTAAAGAATCCTCCTGTCGATTCAGAAGACACAGTTTCAATCCCTGATTAAGGAAGATCCCGCATGCTGTGGAGCAGCTAAGCCTGTGTGCCACAACTATTGAGCCTATGCTCTAGAGCACGTGCTCCACAACAAGACGAGCCACACAGTGAGAAGCCCGCACACCACTACAACAGAGCAGCCCCTACTCGCTGCAACGAGGGGGGAGCCTCTGTAGCAACAAAGACCCAGCACAGCCAAAAATAAATAACAAAATAAGTAAAATTATTAAAAAAAAAACATTTAAAATAATGTTTATTTCATCTTTATCTCATTCATCTCTTAAAAGGGATATTTGTATTTTTAAACAGATATCTCTACTATAGCTTTAATTTATACAACAAATAAATATATTGTTATAAGTAAATATCCCTTATAAATAAATATCAATATACATGTATACTTATAATGCATGTCCTAAATTTTTACTTATAGTTGTGAGCCACAAAATTGAAAATTACACTAAGAAGTTCACACTAAATATATCTGGTTGCTAAATTACAAGTTAAAACTACAAAATAAATGCTTACCAATCTGGTATCATCACTTTTGCAAGAGTTTTATAACCAGTAAGTTAGATCCTGATTTGTCAGCATTTCAATTTGCCACTCAAAATGTCACAAAAAGAATGGTTACCAAGGAGCCCAAATCTTTCCATTTTGGAAATACTCAACAAACATTTTTTAATACCTCTTTTCTAATAGGCAACTGAATTTTAACCATTAAACTTTAAAAGTCACTGAAACATTTGAGATCTCATTTATACTTCTTCAGAGTATAGAATTCTACTTCTACAGAGTAGAGAATTTTATTTTCTGGTTATCTGAACACATATTTCCTCATTTCTTGCTGTGAAAACATCCAAATAAGATTTTTGAAATGCTTTAGGAAAACCTCTGGTTTTCTTGGTTCCTCTATGGTTGTTGTGTAAAGGATTTTTTTTTTTTTTTTTTTGACTAGGAAAAAGCTAGTCACAAGCAAAGATGTACATATTGTTAACCAAAGGGTCGATAAATTTCTAATAATGTTCATAAATTTATTTTTCTTTGGTAGAATGGATATTTCCCATCTCACGTCATACTGTTTATTTGTATACGTGTGTTTGTGGCTAGGCAACATATACAGCTGTTTCCCTCTAAAAATAGAAGTTAAATCCATCCTACTTACCAGACTATTCCCTGAGCCCCAGAGCCAATAGGCTTTAGATTCTGGTAGCGTTTGAGAACCGTGAATGTTGAGTCTCCCACTTCCACGCTATAGAACTGGTTGTCAACTTTGCTTTTGCTCATGTTGTAATGTTTGGCAATATATGACACATCCACTTGTTTATCGAATCCCTGTGGAAAAGAACAACAAAAACATGAGACAAGTGGACAGCCAGAACGGCAATGAGCCACAGAGAAGCCTGTTCTTTCAATGATTACTAATACTGTGTCATCTGTAACAAAATTCTATAAACCTGCATTTCACACAGGAAAAAATATCTATTAGGCCACACATGATAATCTGGAGTAAAAGAGCTTAGAAATGTGCAAAGAAAAATTTGTTTTCGATGTTAAAACTATTTATGATAAAATATTCTTAGATCTGCCTCATCTTTTCTGAAATGTTTCACTGAAACCATATATTTATGCAGCAAACACCTACCAAACATATACCGGCCCCAGAGACCATGTTAGATATTAATACGTCAAGGATGATCCATGATCATCTGTTGTAACAGCCATATGAAGAAGAATAAAAGAATGCATTCAGGTCTTCCCTAGTGGTCCAGTGGCTAAGACTCTGTGCTCTCAGTGCAGGGGGCCCAGGTTCAATCCCTGGTCCGGGAACTGCTCTCAGATGCCGCAACAAAGAGTTGGCATGCCACAAGTAAAGATCTCACATGTCACAACTCAGACCTGGCACAGCCAAATAAATAAACTAAATTTTTAGAAAAAGAGCAATGAGGGCTAATTTGCCTTAAAAAAAAAAAGGTTGTATCTACATCCTTTTCTCAGAAACAAATGAGATACAAAATAATGCATAGTTTTAATTTGGAAAGTTTGAATTAAATAGTGTTGACTTCTTTTGCTCTCAGTAATACCAAAAGTGCTACTATCCTGCACTGAAAGATTTTAGTCACTAACACTGTTCTAAAATACCACATGACAGCTTTTTTATTTATTTCAAGCTTAGATTTTAAGTATCTCAATTGCTATATCTTTCATTTATCACTAAGAGAAATTCTATTCATTATATTTAGCAATTGAAGAAATTGCTATTTTGAATCATGATTTATGAATATATATAATGTAAATATCCATTATCCATGATCATTGTTTATGCATAAATGATCTTACATTGCTTTCTATGACATTAAGTAGTTTGGATTCTGTAGTGAGAAGGGACATTACAGAATATTATCCAGCCTCTTCCTTGAGGCACACATTGGTGGATGCCTACCCAAAAAGTCATTCATTTCCTTCTTGCTTACGTTGTTCAAGTTTTGAGCACACACATGCTCCATGGGTTCCTTCCAAGTTCCAGCACTTGACAACTGAACAGTCTAAACCAGTGGTTCTCTTTAGAGGTGGTGCCAACCCTTAGCAGGCATTTGGGAGACCTGTGGGCATGTTTTGGTGTCCACAATAACAGGAGATGTGGCTTATCAGCCAGTGCTAGTGGTCTACGAGTGGGACATTCTCCACTCATAGTGAATGGGACATTCCCGCACAGTGAATAATTTTCTATGTACCTTACAATTTTTGAGCATGCCAAAGTTTTAACTAGTAAAAAATAAAACAAAACTGGCTTTAATATTGAGCTCAGAATCTAAATTAAAGGTCTTTGTATGGTTTTAACATACACTGACCTCAGAAAATCTAATTCTCACATAATATGAAAGAAAAATTAAACCTTCTCAGGCTCTGAAATTCTAGCTGATAATAAAACCATTTCCTAGACATTTAAAAAATATTTTTAAATTGGAGAATAATTGCTTTACAATATTGTGTTGACTTCCGCCATACATCAACATGAATCAACCATAAGTATACATATGTCCCTTCCCACCCCATCCCACTCCTCTAAATTGTCACAGAGCACTGGCTGGAGCTCCTTGTTCCTGTACAAAACTTCCCACTAGTTATCTATTTTCCATATGGTAGTGTATATATGTCAATGCTACTCTCTCAATTTGTCCCGCCCTCTCCTTCCCCGCTGGGTCTAAAATCTGTTCTCTATGTCTGTGTCCCTATTCCTGCCTTTTAAATAGTTTCATCAGTATCATTTTTCTAGACTCCATATATATGACTTAATACACCAAATTTGTTTTTCTCTTTCTGACTTTCTTCACTCTGTTTAACAGGCTCTAGGTCCATCCATCTCACTAGAACTGACTCAAATGCATTTCTTTTTGTGGCTGAGTAATATTCCACTGCATATATCCTTAGACATTTTGGCATTTCATTTTTAATTAAAAAATTGAAATGGAGTACAAACTAATTTGCCCTAGTATGCTCTTGGAAGACGGGCAAGCAGCATCAACGATGCAAATGAGGAGAATACAATGGGGACTGTGCGGACATGGTGGCAAAATCTACGAATCTAGTGCAAGAATCTTAAGACCTCAGACAGACTTGAGACCAAAATACTCGTGACAGAAGCAGTCTATGATTGGGATGCATATGCTAGAAACAATCCAATACCAATGCACTCAGACCTCAAAGAACAGAGTGGACTATATTAGGAATCTAGGTTGTTTGGACAGAGACTGAAAATCCAAGTCATTTACAAATACAGTGATGAGAGGTTTGAAATTCAGGAGGCAGTCTGTGAAGCACAGAACAGAAAATTAAACAAGACTATTAAGAATCAGAGCATTGTAAGCCCATTCACGGGAGACTAAACAGTTTATAATTTAGACAACGGGTGTGGACAATAACAGAAACAAGGACATTATAACAATCCTTTATTTCAACCACAGTATCAGGAACTGTTCTCCACATCTATAATCCATTTCTACTCTAGATTTTTTTTTTTTTTACATATTGGTAAAGTAACCCTAATAAAGTCATTTTTCCTCTCAACTAGGAAAGGTTAAATAAATCGTAGTTAAACTAACAAATGAATTTCATCTGTCAAGGTTGTACATGCGTGCTATGTCACTTGAGTCATGTCCGACTCTTTTTGACTCTATGCACCATAGCCCTCCAGGCTTCTCTATCCATGGGATTCTCCAGGCAAGAATACTGAAGAGGATTTCCATGCCCTCCTCCAGGGGATCTTCCCGACCTAGGGATCAAACCTGCCTCTCTTATGTCTCCTGCACTGGAACATGGATTCTTTATCACTGAGCCACAGGGGAAGCGCCCCCCGTCAAGATTAATTTGGGAAGAAATGCCTGACTTGCCATTTGGCATGTTCTGACTCTTCTTTACATTTTTTACTATTCTATTTCTGACCACCCACAAAGTTCTTAGCATACACGAGTCTCGTCAAACCTATTTCCTTCTTCCCCCATGTATTCTCTTCACCTCTGGAATGTCACTTATTCCAACTGCACTCCATGTGTGTAGTGATCCTCTGTAATGATCCTTTTGTTCCAGACCTCTGACACTGGAGACAGAACAAAAAGATAAGTCCCATCTAGATGAAGACAGTCAAAGAAGCAGGGAGTTAAAATATGGATGGTGTAGCTTAGAGCAGAATAAAGAAAAGATGCTGGGAGCAAACAGAGTAGCAACTAATTGCCTGCCTACATTCATTACCGTTAATTCATTCAACTGCTAGGTACAAAACCACCACAGATGCCAAGCCATGGTTTAAAACTGGTTATGTTGAAAAGAAGACTTGATTTGTGTTTCCTCTGGCAAACCTTATTCCCAGTCCTCCCTACCTCTAGCTGGTTCTCAGATGTGAATCTGCGTCTGGACCACCTGGGAAGCTTGATCAAATACAAATGACATAACCCCTCAGAGATGTGAATTCAGGCCATCAGGATATGTCCTGAGGGTCAGGAGATTAGCAGGCAGTCCAGGTGGCTCTGATTTGAGGATGTGACTTTGAGAAAGGCAATATGGAGCATCCATATTGGCATCACCTGCACACATGTTTAGAACTATGACTGCCTCACTCCCACCCCAATCCTATTGAATCAGGAACTTTGAGGTCCAACATCTTACTTTAATAAGCCTTCTAAGTTCTGATGGATATTCAGAATCACACCCTGGAGTGAAGGACTGCCTGAAGCCTGTGAAACAGATCATGCAGCTCTGCCTGAGATATTGGCAAAGTGAAACACTTATTACACAGCAGAAATAATATTTCTGCATCAACATCAGGGAACACACTCTGTGTCTTTACATATTGCCAAATTCCATTGTCCATGGCAAACACAAACTGGCAACCAGAATGCCTAGTTAGGACAAGGATTTATCCTGTATCTCAGATTCAAGTATTTGAAAGAGACCCACTGCTCCAGACTCAAGGACTAACAAAATCTTGGTACTCAGACAGGTCACCAGCTGGCCAAGTACTATGTAATGGAGTATAGCATTTCATCCCAGCAATGGACCCACCTGAGAAGTACCCTGTAATTTTTCCCAGTGAGTACCTGGAGCAGGACTTTTCACATAAAGGGGAAGCTATAAATGGACTTGGTGGTAGTTTGGTAAAATGTTTAAAACAATCACAGAGCTTGGACTAAGAGCAAAATTTTAGCTACAAAAGTATTCCTTGTCAAAAAGAAAAAAATAAAAGTAACTCAAACGAAATACCTAATGCCCTGACACATTTTTTAAAATAAAAATTACTCCGTGATCTTTTTTATCCATTTCAGAGAATATAATTTCTTACAATAATATTGAAAATCATCATTGTGAAGTTTGTGAATTCACACATACACACACACACACACACACTTTCCTTCCTTAATGTCCATGCAGTCTCTCTTGTCATGATTATAAAGGTCGAATACAAACTCTTCTCTAAATATGTGCCTATGAAAATATGCTATTAAGCACACTATAGAAAATATGATCAGTGATGAAGAGCTTTTTCACCAGTTGTATATTTTAATATATTCTTGGTTCATATCCCAGAACTAATGATTTGAACCCAAGAAGGGAAGAACCAAAAATTCATATTAGAAAGGCACGAGTGAATGTTCAGTCATATTTGACTCTTTGTGACCCCATGGACTGTAGCCCACTGGGCTCCTTGGTCCATGGGATTTCTCAGGCAAGAATACTGGAGTGTATTGCCATTTCCTACTCCAGGGGATCTTCCTGAGCCAGGGATAGAACCCACATCCCCTGAGTCTCCTGCATTGGCAGGCAGATTCTTTAGCACTGCACCACCTAGAAAGCCCATTGGAAAGGTATGACTTTAGTTTAAGGCCAATAGATTAAGGCAGAGATTCTGATGTTTTAATATAGATCAGAACTTCCTGAGGAGCTTATAAAACAGATTGCTGAGCTCCACCAAAAAGTTTCTGATTCAATGGAACTAAGACAAGACCAAGAGTTTGTTTTTCTAACAAGCTTCACAAACTTCAAGAACCACTATTTTGAAGAACAGTAGATGTAAGAGATCTCACCACTCAACAAGGGCTAGTTGGAGAGGCCAAAACTCAGAGAAATGCAGGTTAAACCAAGTAAACAAAGGATGCGGAAGTTAAAAATAAGGCCAAGATGACTTTCCTTGGTACCAGCACCCCTATAACAGGCCCGGATGTCACATTCCCTAGGATAGGTTCTCCTACCTCACAGGTGCAATATAGCACCCAGTCAACTTTACCTCACTTATCTCATGGAAATAAACATTCCATGACCTATTTATATTAAATTTATATAAAACATGGGAGGAATGTATGAAATTCACAAGTATTCACACATGCTCATCAAAATGAAAAGTGTCTTTCCAGAGAAGAAGCTAAGATGTTGATGAAATTAATTATACATAAGAAATATTACATTAAAAATGATAAATATCACAGTGGTAACATTTGGAGGTCAATACAGCTCAAAATAACTACAGGTTTAGAATAGTCTATTCTATTATTGGGTTAGGGTGAATGGATGTGAGAGTTGGACTGTCAATAAAGCTGAGCGCCAAAGAATTGATGCTTTTGAATTGTGGTGTTGGAGAAGACTCTTGAGAGTCCCTTGGACTGCAAGGAGATCCAACCAGTCCATTCTGAAGGAGATCAGCCCTGGGATTTCTTTGGAAGGAATGATCCTGAAGCTGAAACTCCAGTACTTTGGCCACCTCATGCGAAGAGTTGACTCATTGGAAAAGACTCTGATGCTGGAAGGGATTGGGGGAAAGAGAAGAAGGGGACGACAGAGGGTGAGATGGCTGGATGGTATCACTGACTCGATGGACATGAGTCTGAGTGAACTCCAGGAGTTGGTGATGGACAGGGAGGTCTGGCGTGCTGCGATTCATGGGGTCACAAAGAGTTGGACACGACTGAGCGACTGATCTGATCTGATTCTATTATTGACTCAAATTATTTTTTAAAGTATTTAACTCATTCTTTCACCAAATACTAATCTTATATTTAAATGACTTGACAATTTACTTGATACAGACATAATAGAATTTTCTTTGAAAAAATTCAAAACAAATTCATTTCCTCCCTGTCCCCCATCTGCCAAAAAAAATGTTTAAGCTAAATTAAAAGAAGACATTTTGTTACTAGCAGTTTGGTAGGCAGAAAGGAAATCTGAATAGAACCTGTTCTGTGAAAAGACTGCATATTACAGAGAACTATAAAAAAGGGGGGGCCTTGTTTCATGATTGCCCATCATCAGTTCAGTGGCTAGCACATTGCTTCGGAGTTTGCAAAGAAAAATGTCCCACGTTACTGATCCTATCTTGCAAATGTCCAAAGCCTTGGTTGCATTTTTCTCAAATTTAATAACCTGTATGCCATCCCCTCCCCATTTTCATTTGTGCATGGCTGGCCAATGTTACTGCCAGTCAGTTCCTGAGCAGGAAGCATTAAGGTTTAAGAATTTTTAGATGTTAAGTTTCTTTAGTTTCTCTTGAATGATATAACTGAAAAGATCATCAGGCCTGGATTAGTTCTGCACTTAATATCTATAAAACCAAGCAACTTTATTGTTTCATTCATTTATTATTTATATTCTGTGTGGTTTCAAAAAGGATTTGTGCAGTTCACAATAAAAGATATAGAAACAATAAAAGCATTAAATCCATTTTTAAGAGCAAATGTCAAATAAAGCAGGCTGAGAGATGACAGTTTTACCAGAAGATTTAAGTTACGAATACCTACTGTCTGGAACACAAAAGTCAGTGTCATGCTTACAGCAAGCCAAAGAAAAGCATGACAACAACAGAACCACAGTGAGCGGCAAGTTTTGATTTGCTAATTTCATGAAGTATATCATACAATAGTCCATAGGAAAAGCAAAAGTTCTCCAGCACTCAACCCTAAGGGAAAAAATATTCAACAGTTCTTTATATAACCCTGGAATCAACAAATAGGCAGTAGATACAGCATTTTTTCATCAAAGACATAGAACTCTGCTCCATACAAGTCATATGATATCTGTCCTCAATAAGGCAGGGGGAGAAAGATGAACCAGCATTAATCACTTACCAAGTAAAGGTGAACTTCATATTCTGTTAGATACTATAGTCAACACTAACAACAGGTGGGGGAAGTGGCATATAGAGTTGTTAATTGGCTCAAAGTCTTGATACTTTTAATTATTAATAGTTGTACCAATTAGTATGAATTGAAATTTGTCCAAATCCAAAACATGCGGTTTTCTTTTACTAAACTATTCATTTGTTCAGCTAAAATAACTTACAATGGTGATGTCATTTTCTTATGAAAAACTGAGCTGTATGAACAGAGCTTAAGAGAGATGAATGAGTAACACATCCTACTCTTTCATTGATCAATTGCCTCAGTCTGGAGTTTGAAGTTCACTGAACAGTTCAGGATTGAAGTAGACAGTCTTGTGTTGGTGACGGAAATCTGGATTTTCAGAGTTGCCCAGAAAATGTATTTGTTAAATGCTTTAAGTGAAAGTGAAAGTCGCTCAGTCGTGTCCGACTCTTTGCGACCCCATGGACTATACTGTCCATGGACTTCTCCAGGCCAGAATACTGGCATGGGTAGCCTTTCCCTTCTCCAGGGGATCTTCCCAACCCAGAGATCAAACCCAGATCTCCTGCATTGCATGCGGACTCTTTACCTGCTAAGCCACAAGGGAAGCCCAAGAATACTGGACTGGATGTTAGATGCTTTGTGCCAGGCACTATTGAAGATGCTCTGGATGTGATGTCAATCTAGCTCAACAGGATAGCCAAGATGAGTCCACTACAAAACACATCTCCAGAAAATGAACTGGTCAATCTGTTGGATAGTACTTTACCACTGATATTTGGATACTGAAAACTATCTGCCAAAAGTGATGATTCTGCTTTTGACACAAGTGATAATGAGCTCTTTAGTCTTGTAGTTATGACCAATATATTGAATTGCTCATGATGGCCCTCCATGATTGAAATATAAAGTCAGCAGGAACAATGCCTGCTACTTTGTTTGTTATGCCAGAAAGGAACGTGTTGAATCCATTTAAAATCTGAATCACATAATCTACATATGAGTTTTAAAGGGGAGATTTGAGACAATATTTAATGACATTAAAGATGATTAAGGTTTCTGAAAAAGTAATTGTGGTTTTGGACAGTGAATTTTAAATCATTAAAACTAGGCTCAAAAACATCTTTATTAGTCAAATAGGAACCATTATAATCAACATATTTCTGCCAACAAGAAATATGTTTGTTTATTCCTGTAGCATAAAAATCCTTGCTTTGGGATTCAGTGAACTCTTAGAAAGCATTTTCTGCATCCTGCTGGTTATGGAAGCATTTTCCCTGCAAAAAGTTCTCAAGATGCTTGAAGAAGTGGTAGTCAGTTGGCAAGAGGTCAGGTGAATATGGTGGAAAAGGCAAAACTTCAAAGCCCAATTCATTCGACTTTTGAAGTGTTGGTTGTGTGACGTGTGGTCGGGTGTCATTGTGGAGAGCAATCAGGCCCTTTCTGTTGACCACTGCCAGCTGCAGGCGTTGCAGTTTTGGGTGCATCTCATCGATTTGCTGAGCGTACTTCTCAGATGTAGTGGCTTCACCAAGATTCAGAAAGCTGTAGTGGATCGGATGGGCAGCAGACCACCAAACAGTGACCATGACCTTTTGGGGGGGGTGCAAGTTTGGCTTTGGGAAGTGCTTTCAAGCTTCTTCTTGGTCCAACCACTGAACTGGCCATTGCCAGTTGTCGTATAAAATCCACTTTTAGGGGCATGTCACAATCTGATCAAGAAATGGTTCATTGCTTTTGTGTAGGATAAGAAAAGATAACACTTTAAAAGAACAAATTTTTTGACTTTCAGTCAGCAAAGATTGAAGACAGGAGGAGAAGGGGATGACAGATAATGAGAGGGTTGGATGACTCACTGGATATGAGTTTGAGCAAACTCTCCAGGAGGTGGTGAAGGACAGGGAAGCCTGGAGTGCTGCAGTCCATGGGGTCACAAAAAAATCAGACATAACTCAGCGACTGAGCAACAACACGAGGCACCCATGTATTGAGGTTTTTCACCTTTTCAATTTGCTTTAAATGCTGAGCAACCATAGAACGGTCAACAGTGAGTTCTTCGGCAACTTCTTGTGTAGTTGTAAGGGGATCAGGTTCAATGATCCTCTCAGTTGGTTGCTGTCACCTTCCGCTGGCCAGCCAATGCACTCCTCATCTTCAAGGCTTTCATCTCTTTTGCAAAAGTTCTTAAAATACCACTGCACTGTACTTTCATTAGCAGTTCCTGGGCCAAATGCCTTATGGATGCTGTGAGTTGCCTTTGCTGCTGTATGACCCATTTTGAATCCGAATAAGAAAATCACTTGAATTTGCTTTTGGCCTAACATCATTCCCCTAGTTAAAAATAAATATAAAATAAACAGCAAGTAGTAAGTCATTAGCAAAAAAAAAAAAGTGAAAAATGCACATTAAAATGATGTACAGAATAACATTTATTTAAGAATGTATTCCAGTATCTAACAGCAAAGTTCAACAATGTAAAAACAGAATTATTTTTACATCAACCTAAATCGATTTTGTTCTGTCCTGAGCATATTTTCCCCATTCAACTTCTTGAAGTGTTTCCACTTTAAGAGGAAAACTGCAGTATGGAATCTTTTATTTATGCTGGTTGGCCCAGAGACCCTTACTCTGTGGAATCAATGGCTTGTTACAAATCAGTAATGCAGTAAAAACTCTTAAGACGTTTGTTTAATCACTATTTTCACTTATGTGAAAAAGTATATAACAGTAAGCAATAACAGGACAGGCATGCCTTCTGCCTGCCTGTTCTTTGTATATAACATAAGATAACTAATACTGCTTGAATACCTACTAAGTACCATGCTTATATTAGGACCAGATGCTGTGTTAGTGAAGTCGCTCAGTCGTGCCCGACTCTTTGCGACCCCATGGATAGTAGCCTGCACCAAGCTCCTCCGTCCATGAGATTTTCAAGGCAAGAGTACTGGAGTGGGTTGCCATTTCCTTCTCCAGGGAATCTTCCCAACCCAGGGATCGAACCCAGGTCTCTCACATTGTAGACAGACGCTTTACCGTCTGAGCCAAAAACACACAAAAGACTTAAGTATTTTCATTTTGCACTTGAGAAATCCTAGACTGGGTACTTCAGCAAAGGGTAACAGTACAACTTTTATCTATGAATCATTACTGTGAGGCCTTGGGCAAGCTTTTAACAATCTTAGCCTTAGTCCTTTTATATGGAATGCCGGCAACATATGCATATCTTGGAAATAATGTAAGTTTCATTCCAGTTCACCATAATTAAAAAAAAAAAAAGAGAGTCACATGGATTTTCTGGCTTCCCAGTGCATATAAAAGTTGTGTTTACACTATACTGTAGTCTCTTAAGTGTGCAATAGTATTGTGTCTAAACTCCAATGAGCATGAAGTGAATCATAGTCTTTTAGCTGGTGGAAGCTCTTGTCATGTCCTTGGTGACTGCTGACTGATCAGGGTGGTGGCTGCTGAAGGTTGAGGGGCTGTGGAAATTTCTCAAAGTAAGACAACAATAAAGTTTGCCACATCAACTGACTTCCTTTCACAGATGATTTATTCGTAGCATACAGAGCAGTTTCACAACATTTAACCCACAGTAAAACTTCTTTCAAAATTGGAGTCAATCCTCTCAAACACTGCCGCTGCCTTATCAACTACGTTTACACTTCAGTTCAGTTGCTCAGTCGTGTCCGCCTCTTTGCCACCCCATTGCCGTAGCACACCAGGCTTCTCTGTCCATCACCAACTCCCGAAGTTTGCTCAAATTCATGTCAAGTCGGTGATGCCATCCAACCGTCTCATCCTCTGTCGTCCCCTTCTCCTCCTGCCTTCAATCTTTCCCAGCATTAGGGTCTTTTCAAATGAGTCAGTTCTTCACATTAGGTGGCCAAAGTGCTGGATTTTCACCTTCAGGATCAGTCCTTTCAATGAATATTCACGAATGATTTCCTTTTGGATTGACTGGTTGGATCTCCTTGCAGTCCAAGGGACAACAGCACAGTTCAAGAGCATCAATTCTTTGGCACTCATCATTTGTCCAACTCTCACATCCATACATGACTACTCAAAAAACCATAGCTTTGACTAGATGAACCTTTGTCAGCAAAGTAATGTTTCTGCTTTTTAATACGCTGTCTAGGTTGGTCATAGCTTTTCTTCCAAGGAGCAAGGGTCTTTCAATTTCATGGCTGCAGTCACCATGTGCAGTGATTTTGGAGCCCCCCAAAAATAAAGCCTGTCACTGTTTCCACTGTTTCCCCATCTATTTCCCATGAAGTGATGGAACCAGATGCCATGATCTTAGTTTTCTGAATGTTGAGTTTTAAGCCAGATTTTTCACTCTCCTCTTTCACTTTCATCAAGAGGCTCTTTAGTTCTCTGCTTTCTGCCATGAGGGTAGTGTCATCTGCATATCTGAGGTTATTAATATTTTTCCAAGAAATTTTGATTATAGCTTGTGCTTCATCCAGCCTGCCATTTCGCATGATATATTCTGCATATAATTTACATAAGCAGAGTGACAATATAGAACCTCAGCATACTCCTTTCCCTGTTTGGAACCAGTCTGTTATTCCATGCCCAGTTCTAACTGTTAATCCGTGACCTACATACAGATTTCTCAGGAGGCAGGTCAGGTGGTCTGGTATTCCCATCACTTGAAGAATTTTCCACACTTTGCTGTGATCCACACAGTCAAAGACTTTGGCATAGCCAATAAAGCAGAAATAGAAGTTTTTCTGAAACTCTCTTGTTTTTTCCATGATCCAGTGGATGTTGGCAATTTGATCTCTGGTTCCTCTGCCTTTTGTAAATCCAGCTTGAACATCTGAAAGTTCATGGTTCACGTACTATTGAAGTCTGTGTTGGTGAATCTTTAAGCATTACTTTGCTAGTGTGTGAGATGAGTGCAATTGTGTGGTAGTTTGAGCATTCTTTGCCTTTGCCTTTCTTTGAGATTAGAATGAAAACTGACCTTTTCCAGTCCTGAGGCTACTGCTGAGTTTTCCAAATTTGCTGACATATTGAGTGCAGCACTTTCACAGCATCATCTTTCAGGATTTGATATAGCTCAACTGGAATTCCAACACCTCCACTAGCTTTGTTAATAGTGATGCTTCCTAAGGCCTACTTGATTTTGCATTCCAGGATGTCTGACTCTAGACCAGGGATCACACCATTGTGGTTATCTGGGTCATGAATATCTTTTTTGTATAGTTCTTCTGTGTATTCTTGCCACCTCTTCTTAATATCTTCTGCTTCTGTTAGGTCCATGCCATTTCTGTCCTTTATTGCACCCATCTTTGCATGAAATGTTCCCTTGGTATCACTGTTTTTCTTGAAAAGATATCTAGTCTTTCCCATCCTATTGTTTTCCTCTATTTCTTTGCATTGATTGCTGAGGAAGTCTTTCTTATCTCTCCTTGCTATTCTTTGGAACTCTGCATTCAAATGGGTATATCTTTCTTTTTCTCCTTTGCCTTTCATTTCTTTTCTTTTCTCAGCTATTTGTAAGGCCTCCTCAGGCAACCATTTTGCCTTTTTGCATTTTTTTTTCCCTTGGGGATGGTCTTTATCCTTGCCTCCTGTACAATGTCATGAACCTCATTACATAGTTCTTCAGGCATTCTATCTATCAGATCTAGTCTATTGAATCTATTTTTCACTTCTACTATATAATTGTAAGTGACTTGATTTAGGTCATACCTGAATTGCCTAGTGGTTTTCCCTACTTTCTTCAATTTAAGTCTGATTTTGGCAATAAGGAATTCATGATCTGAGCCACAGTCAGCTCCCAGTCTTGTTTTTGCTAACTGTATAGAGCTTCTCCATCTTTGGCTGCAAATAATATAATCAATCTGATTTCATTATTGACCATCCGGTGATGTCCATGTACAGAGTCTTGTCTTCTGTTGCTGGAAAAGGGTGTTTGTTATGACCAGTGCATTCTCTTGACAAAACTCTATTAGCCTTTGTCTTGCTTCATTTTGTACTCCAAAGCCAAATTTGCCTGTTACTCCAGGTGTTTCTTGACTTCCCACCATTACATTCCATTCCCCTATAATGAAAAGGACATCTTTTGGGGGTTTAGGTCTAGAAGGTTTTATAGGTATTCATAGAAGCATTCAACTTCACCTTCTTTAGCATTATTGGTTGGGGCACACACTTGGATTACCGTGACATTGAATGTAAACTATTTTTTACATTATATTCTAAATCCTTTGTTGCCATTTCAACATTCTTCAAAGAAAATCACCAGGAGTAGCTGGCTTCTCAAGAAACTACTTTTTTTGTTCATCCCTAAGAAGCAATTCCTCATCTGTTAAAGTTTTATCATGAGATGGTAGCAATTCAGTCACATCTTCAGGCTTCACTTCTAATTCTAGTTCTCCTGATTTTCCACTGCAGGAATCTTCAGTTCTTCCCTCCACTGAAGCCTCAAACTGTTCAAAGTTCTCCAGGAGGGTTAGAATCAACTTCCTCTAAACTCCTGTTTAATTGATATTCTGACCTTGCCCCATGAATCACAAATATTCTCAATGACAACTAGAATAGTGAATCCTTTCCAGAAGATTTTAAATCTACTTTTCCCAGATCCACCAGAAAAATCACTGTTTATGGCAGCTCTGTCCTTTCATGTCTTAAATAATAAGACTTGAAAGTGGAAATCATTCCTTGGTTCATGACCTCCATAATGGATGCTGTGCTAGAAGGCATGAAAACAACATTAATTTCACTGTACATATCCATCAGAGCTCTTGGGCGACAAGATGCCTTGTCAATGAGCAATAATATGTCAAAAGGAATCTTTTTTTGAACAGTAGGTCTCAACAGCGGGCTTAAATTATTTAGTAAACCATATCATGAATAGATGTGCTGCCATGTAGGCTTTGCTTTTTCATATACAGAGCACAAGCAGAATAGATTTAGCATCATTCTTAAGGGCCCTAGGATTTCCAGAATGGTAAACAAGCATTGGTTTGAACTTAAAGTCACTGGGTATATTAACCCCTAATAAGACAGTTAGGCTGTCCTTTGAAGCTTTGAAGTCAGGCATTAACTTCTCCTCTATAGCTATGAAAATTGGCTTAAAACACAACGTTCAGAAAACTAAGATCATGGCATCTGGTCCCATCACTTCATGGGAAATAGATGGGGAAATAGTGAAACAGTGGCAGACTTTATTTTGGGGGGGCTCCAAAATCACTGCAGATGGTGACTGCAGCCATGAAATTAAAAGACCCTTGCTCCTTGGAAGAAAAGCTATGACCAACCTAGACAGCATATTAAAAAACAGAGACATTACTTTGCCAACAAAGGTCCGTCTAGTCAAAGCTATGATTTTTTTGAGTAGTCATGTATGGATGTAAGAGTTGGACTATAAAGAAAGCTGAGTGCCGAAGAACTGATGCTTTTGAACTGTAGTGTTGGAGAAGACTCTTGAAAGTCTCTTGGACTACAAAGAGATCAAGCCAGTCAATCCAAAAGGAAATCATTCCTGAATATTCATTGGAAGGACTGATGCTGAAGCTGAAACTCCAATACTTTGGCCACCCTGATGTGAAGAACTGACTCCTTGGAAAAGACCCTGATGCTGGGAAAGATTGAAGGCAGGAGGAGAAGGGGATGACAGAGGATGAGATGGTTGGATGGCATCACGGACTCGATAGACATGAGTTTGAGCAAGCTTTGGGACTTGGTGATGGACAGGAAAGCCTGGCCTGCTGCAGTCCATGGGGTTGCAAAGGGTCAGACATGACTGAGTGACTGAACTGAATTGACTGACTCTTTGGCAGTTTCCTCATTTCTCTCAGCCTTTGTAGAACTGAAGGAACTTGAGATCTTGCTCTGGATTAGGTTTTGGCTTCAGGGAATGTTGTGGCTGGCTAAATCTTCTATCCAGACCAGTAAAACTTCTTCTATACCAGAAATAAGGATGTTTCATTTTCTTATCATTCATGTGTTCACTGGAGTAGTGATTTTAATTTCCTTCAAGAACTTTTCCTTTGTATTCATAACTTGGCTAACTTTTTGGCAAAAGAAGCCTAACTTTTGGCTGATCTCAGCTTATAATGGGCTTCCCTCATAGCTCAGATGGTAAAGAATC
This sequence comes from Bos grunniens, assembly GCF_055505025.1. Lineage (NCBI taxonomy): Eukaryota > Metazoa > Chordata > Mammalia > Artiodactyla > Bovidae > Bos > Bos grunniens. The sequence continues at coordinate 16,629,737 of NC_141170.1, read as the reverse complement.
CACCTGCAATGCAGGAGACCCTGGTTTGATTCCTGGGTCGGGAAGATCCCCTGGAGAAGCGATAGGCTACCCAGTCCCGTACTGTTGGTCTTCCCTTGAGGCTCAGCTGGTAAAGAATCTGGCTGTGATGCAGGAGACCTGGGTTTGATCCCTAGGTTGGAAAGATCCCCTGGAAAAGAGAAAGGCTACCCACCCCAGTATTTTGACCTGGAGAATTCCATGGACTATACAGTCCATGGGGTCACAAAGAGTTGGACACGACTCAGCAATTTTCACTTTCACTTTCAGCTTATAATGACTTCCTCACCAAGCTTAATCATTTCTAGCTTTTAATTAAAAAGTGTCTCAAGACACTGCTATAAAACCAGTGTACAGCCAACAGGTTTCAGAATGGCCAGCTAATAAAATATTTTTCTACCATTTGTGGTGGAGACAGTCAGTTCTCTGTGGATACTCATGTGCTCTACTACATTTCCCAGCCTCCCTTGCAGTTCTATTGGGGCATTTCTGGCCGAGGGATTACAAACAGAAGAGGCAGGTGCCACCTAATGCATTTTGTAGGCATCTTGACCTTTTTAAGAATGAGTTAGAGATGTATTGAGTATATAACCATGCCGGGAGCCGGCACATTGCATATTGAGTGCATATTGCATATTGAGTGCAGCACTTTCCACAGCATCATCTTTCAGGATCTGGAATAGCTCAACTAGAATTCTATCACTGCCGGGAGCCAGCGTGAGGAACTCCGCCCATGGCAAAGGTCATGAGGAAGGAGGCTCGGCATACGCAAAGACGGGATCGAGCCTCAGGAGTCCCCCTGGAAATTCTCGAGCATCTATCCCCAAAACCAGAGTCTGCCTCCTTTCTGCTTTGTGCTTTCACCCACACCTCTGACTTTACGGGGGGGCTGTCCCCCACTACCTCTCTCTGAAAAAAGAGTTAGCTTACAGCTCCAGTTAATAATTCCTGGGTGTGACAGTGTTTAACCTACAAACTCCTTTGGAAATCCTCTAGCCTGCCTGAATAGGTTTTTCCGGCCACATGTGATTGTTCAGAGCCTCCCAACTGTGAGAGGCAGGAGATGTTCTAAACTGTCTAAACACAGATTCCTTTGAGTAGTTAAAAGATTGATTAGAAATTGTATTGGTGAGGGGTTTTTCACTTGTTGGGCCAATGTTTGCTGCTAAGTCTCCATACTCCTTACCTACTATGTCCTTGGCAGTGTATTGATTGATATAATGGGTGTATAGAAATGTAAGTGGTAGCCTCAATGTTTGTAACCTTGGACCCTTGAGTTAATTCTTTTCTTGATTGAGCCCACCTCACCTTTGCCCTATAGGAATGCAACTCTATCCAATGCTTTTTGGAGGCTGGCGCCTGACTTTAGAATAATCGCCTGACTTTAGAATAATCACCTTTAGAGAAAAATAAGTTTCTTAAAATGTTAACAGGCCTCCTGGCCAGAAGATGATGTAAATCACCTGAACTTTTGCATATGATAAGTTTGAAAATCTGGCTTCGATTAGGACCAGGAACTTCTGTCCTTGCATGATTCCACCCCTTCCCCCATTATCCTCTATGCACAACTTAAGGTATAAAAACTACTTTGGAAAATAAAGTGCGGGCTTTGTTCACCGAAACTTGGTCTCCCCATGTCGCTCTCTCTCTCACTCTGGCTGAGTCTCCATCTGGAGCGCGGAACCCACCATGCTTACTAATTATGCCTGGGCTTCTAAGATCCGACCGGGGAGGCCTCAGTGTCTCCTCTCCTTCGGGAGGATGGAAGGACGCCTGCAGCCTACGTAAGTGGTGCAAACTTCTTGTCTTGAAGTCTTATTGGTCTCCCATGTAAACCAAGCTACTCAGCCTCTTTTCTCCACTGAATTTCCTCACTGAGCTATCCTCATTCTATTACTCTTTATATCTTTGATAAATATTTAAATAAATAGGTCGCCTATGCCGTCTCTCCTTTGAATACCCTGGATCAGCCGGGGCTGGACCCCGGCATAACCAGATAAATATATACCTTTAGAGAAGATAAACAAAAGAAGAGTTGAATAACATATTCCTGCTTAGTACTGGTTTTAGAACTCAGAATGAAAGTGGACATTACTCTTCTTAACCTACTGAAAAATTTCACCTTTGCTAAAATTTTAGCCTTTGAACCCCAACCTCAATAACAGCTTTGCAGAAGAGCAAAATTATCACTTCATATATTTTTTGAAATCTTATACCAGAAGGTAATGAAATTAAAATAGTGTATTTAAGGAATTGGGTTTACCTGGTACTCAGATGGTAAAGAATCTACCTGCAATGCAAGAGCCCCACGTTCAATCCCTGGGTTGGGAGGATTCCCCGGAGAACAGAATATCTACCCACTAATTAGTTGATATCTTAGGAACACTTATATAGATTAAAGTGGAATCCACAAATTGGTGCTTTTCTGACACAGCATTAAAGTAATGCTCACCAGGCTTCAGCAGTACGTGAACTGTGAACTTCCAGATGTTCTGCTGGTTTTAGAAAAGGCAGAGGAACCAGAGATCAAATTGCCAACATCCGCTGGATCATGGAAAAAGCAAGAGAGTTCCAGAAAAACATCTATTTCTGCTTTATTGACTATGCCAGAGCCTTTGACTGTGTGGATCACAATAAACTGTGGACAATTCTGAAAGAGATGGGAATACCAGAGCACCTGACCTGCCTCTTGAGAAACCTGTATGCAGGTCAGGAAGCAACAGTTAGAACTGGACATGGAACAACAGACTGGTTCCAAAGAGGAAAAGGAGTACTTGTCACCCTGCTTATTTAACTTATATGCAGAGTACATCATGAGAAACGCTGGGCTGGAGGAAGCACAAGCTGGAATCAAGATTGCCGGGAGAAATATCAATAACCTCAGATATGCAGGCGACACCACCTTTATGGCAGAAAGTGAATAAGAACTAAAGGGCCTCTTGATGAAAGTGAAAGTGGAGAGTGAAAAAGTTGGCTTAAAGCTCAACATTCAGAAAACTAAGATCATGGCATCTGGGCACATCACTGCATGGCAAATAGATGGGGAAACAATGGCTGACTTCATTTTTAGGGCTCCAAAATCACTACAGATGGTGACTGCAGCCATGAAATTGAAAGACACTTACTCCTTGGAAGGAAAGTTATGACCAACATAGACTGCATATTCAAAAGCAGAGACATTACTTTGTCAACAAAGGTCCATCTAGTCAAGGCTATGGTTTTCCCAGTGGTCATGTATGGATGTGAGAGTTGGACTATAAAGAAAGCTGAATGCCGAAGAATTGATGCTTTTGAACTGTGGTGTTGGAGAAGACTCTTGAGAGTCCCTTGGACTGCAAGGAGATCCAACCAGTCCATTCTAAAGGAGATCAGTCCTGGGTGTTCATTGGAAGGACTGATGTTGAAGCTGAAACTCCAATATTTTGGCCACCTGATGCAAAAAGCTGACTCATTTGAAAAGACCCTGATGTTGAGAAAAATTGGGGGCAGGAGGAGAAGGAGACGACAGAGGATGAGATGGTTGGATGGCATCACTGACTCAATGGACGTGAGTTTGGGTAAACTCTGGGAGTTGGTGATGGACAGGGAGGCCTGGCGTGCTGCGGTTCATGGGGTCGCAAAGAGTCGGACACGACTGAGTGACTGGACTGAACTGAACTGAACTGACAGAGCATTATTAACCAAACACTGAAAACCACAGATAATTCTGGGATCTTTTACAGCACAATTATTTTGACAGATATAAGCAATAACTTGCTTTAATCTGATTACTACCTCAACCATAATTGCTCTCATAATATTGAGCTACCTTTACATTCAGGTTAAGATCATTCAACAAGAAGTCAAGCCTGAACTTTCACATGCTTCAAGCAAACCAAACACATACTCACGTAAACCAATAGAGAAGTTCATCATTACAGAACCAAGTCTTAGGTGGGATCTATACATTTTTGTCAGAGAAGGCAATGGCACCCCACTCCAGTACTCTTGCCTGGAAAATCCATGGACAGAGGAGCCTGGTAGGCTGCAGTCCATGGGGTCGCTAAGAGTCGGACATGACTGAGCGACTTCACTTTCACTTTTCTCTTTCATGCATTGGAGAAGGAAATGGCAACCCACTCCAGTGTTCTTGCCTGGAGAATCCCAGGGACAGGGGAGCCTAGTGGGCTGCCGTCTATGGGGTCGCACAGAGTCGGACACGACTGAAGCGACATAGCATAGCATAGCATACATTTTTGTTAGATAATATTTAGTAGCATAACAGAATCTACTTACTAACTGGAATAATTAATAAATCTCTAAAAAAAAAGGCTGCCCGAGGTATAAGACCTAAATGTAACACAAAAGTCACTCTTGAAATCTGTTTAAAAGTTAAGTTTTCGTTTATTTAGAACAGCCACCATTTGTGGCTAGGAAAATTATTATTACTATATATACACACATAGTGCATTTGTTATCCAGACATTAGAGTAGCAAAATAAAATTTAATTACCTAGTCATCTAGTAATATTTTATATCTATTAAGAAAAGCATTGCTTTAACTAGAAAATTCAGCATGCTCAGTCTTGGCCATTATATCTAACAAGGGGCTATACCAAAAAACACTAACTTCTGAAGACACTGAAAACAATTTTGACATTAAGAACTCTACAAAGAGACTGCTATTTGTGTCATTACCCATATACATCAATACTGTCCTTTGGAATTTATATAAAAGTCTTCTTTGTTTTCCTACTGGTGACCAATAGAATCTTAGGCTTCTTTGCATTTAATTATAGTATTTTGGTTCTGAGTCCTAGTCGCTACTCAGTTCAGTTAAAATTCTGTTATAATCAATAGAAGATGTCAAAATTCCATGATGAGACTGGATAAAGACATTCTAGTAAAATGGCTCAGGTTTCCAACCCCAGAATAAAACATAATTGAATTCAGTCTGGGTAGTTAATGACATTGTAAAGATTAAATGAGATAAAGTCTTAATGAAGTCCTCACAGATAGTAAGCATCTGTTAAGTATTGAGGTGTTTCCTTTTCTGACTTGTTATCTTTAGCCCATAGTTATCATTGAGGTTTTAACTCAAAGTCAAAGAAGTTTTCTTTGTGTTTTAAGCCAAGCTACTCTCTACTGCGCTTTAGACTAGATGGTGTGTCCTTTGAGGAGTCACCATATCCACCCTGTACCCCTAATTTCTACAAGTTACAGATCCATATTAGAGGTACTCAGTAAAGAAGTGTGTTAGTCACTTAGTTGTGTCTGACCCTTTACAACCCCATGGACTGTAGCCTTCCAGGTTCCTCTGTCTGTGGAATTCTGTAGGCAAGAAATACTAGAGTGGGTAGCTATTCCCTTCTCCAGAGGATCTTCCTGACCCAGTGATCAAACATGGGTCTCCTGCATTGCAGGCAGATTCTTTATCATCTGAGTTTCTGTGTCACAGCAGAAAAGCAGATCCCTGAGCTCAGTCTCTTTGTTTCTAGTGTTACATAAACCCATAACTGTTGACTCACTAACATGAACCTCCTGTCTCTTAAGCCTTTCTGAAAATCAAGAAATCATTTTACATGATTTGTAACCAACTCAAGCATCAATAACAAGATAGGGCAATAAGTTGATAAATTCTTAGATAAATGTTAGATTAACACTTGTGATTAACAAATTAACCAAAATACAAATTAAATATATTCCAGTCCCATCACTTCATGTCAAATAGATGGGGAAACAGTGGAAACAGTGGCTGACTTTATTTTTTGGGGCTCCAAAATCACTGCAGATGGTTATTGCAGCCATGAAATTAAAAGATGCTTACTCCTTGGAAGGAAAGTTATGAACAACATAGACAGTATATTCAAAAGCAGAGACATTACTTTGTCAACAAAGGTCCGTCTAGTCAAGGCTATGGTTTTTCCTGTAGTCATGTATGGATGTGAGATTGGACTATAAAGAAAGCTGAGCACAGAAGAATTAATGCTTTTGAACTGTGGTGTTGGAGAAGACTCTTGAGAGTCTCTTGGACTGCAAGGAGATCCAACCAGTCCATCCTAAAGGAGATCAGTCCTGGATGTTCATTGGTAAGACTGATGTTGAAGCTGAAACCAATACTGTAGCCATCTGATGTGAAGAGCTGACTCATTGGAAAAGACCCTGTTGCTGGGAAAGATTGAGGGCAGGAGGAGAAGGGGATGACAGAGGATGAGATGGTTGGATGGCATCGCCAACTCAATGGACATGGGTTTGGGTGGACTCCAGGAGTTAGTGATGGACAGGGAGGTCTGGCATGCTGGAGTTCACGGGGTCGCAAAGAGTCGGACACGACTGAGTGACTGAACTGAACTGAACTGATATACACTTTTCAAGATGTTAAGATGTTGAGAAATTGACTTGATTTTCAAAGGTGAGCAAATTTCTACTAGTGCTTTTCTGAGTTTTTATTTACCCTCTTTTATTCAAAAAGCACTTATTGAGCATTTCCTGAATTAAGGTAGAATTCTGGGCTTGGAAGACAAGGATGAGGATGCCCTGGCCCTACCCTAGAGGCCATCACCATTGAGCTGGGAAAGCGTAAACCTGTACAACCAATGGTAACACAAACTGGGATGTGGTAAATGCTGTAGACACCAGTGGATGTGCATGTGGTTTCCAACATACATTATCTCTCTGTGCATATATTTCTTGGTTAAAACCATGACTCATCTATTCAGTACATCAGAGTTCCAAAAACAGCAATTTTCACAGATTTTTTCTTAATTCATAGAGTGAAATTTAACAGTTCTTCACTTTTCTATTCAATTGAGAAAAGAGGGCTAAGAATCTAGCTTACCTACATCTCTGGAGAATCAAGAGTTCTGGCACTTTCAATTCCCTGTTGGTCTATATTTTGTAAATGATTTATACAAGGGCAAACTTAAGATTTTTTTTATTATCTATGACAAATTCCTCCCCATAATAGAGCAAGAAACCTCCTGCCTGCAAAAGCGGCTTGATGTTTTTAAAGAAAAAAAAAAATGAAATGAATAGGAGTAGCTAAAAAATTCAATGAATCTCATGTTCTTCAAATAATTCAACAAAGAAATAAGGTTATTAGTACAGTTAACTGACATATTTACTGTTGATAAATAACTACCTGGGCAATTTTATTTTCTATATTTTCTGTGATTTCTTTCTTATAACAGTGAAAAACCTGGAAATATGATATAACTTTTTAAAGCCAGAGATTAAGATTCAAGAGACCTAGATTCTGGATATTCTTGCTGTTTAGTCACTAAGCTGCATCCGACTTTTTGTGACCCCCATGAACTGTAGCCTGCCAGGCTCCTCTATCTATGAGATTTCCCAGGCAAGAATACTGGAGTGCATTGTCATTTCCTTCTCCAGGGACTCTTCCCCACTTAGGGATGGAGTCCATGTCTCCTGCATTGGTAGGCAGATTCTTCTACCACCGAGCCACCATGAAAGCCCTCCATTTTGGATATACTCAATCCCTAATTGTTGACAAGTTACTTAAAGGTCTTCACATACCACCTGTGAGACAAGAAGTTGGAAACAACCTAACCCTACTATACATGGTGTTAAATGCCACTGCATACCAGGGATCCATGAGATGTCTCATAAAATGAGAAGCTTCCAAAGCACATAGTTTGAAAGACAACTCAAGCAAATAAACAGATAAAACTCAAATAAATAAATTCTGTATTCATTTAGAGAAAATAAATACACCATTTTCTTTAAATTGCTAGAATAGTAAATGAGGCACACAGCTACAGGAAAGAAAAAATAAACATCATCAAATTAAAATTCTCCATGGAAAGTAAATTAAGCACTCTGAGTCACAACTAGAAATATTCTGCTTGCTATGATATTTTTAGGGTTTGTTAAGTTATAGAATACACATGTATATTTTCTAGGTATTAAAAGTTTACAGTAAGCAAAAAAAAAAAAAAATCAGAGCCATTAAAAAAGTTCATGCTTCATTTCTTCTCTTTATTCCTTTGCTTTAAACTCTTTAAGAACTCTTCCTAGAAATAGACACTCTGAATCTGTACCCAAATTTGGGGAGATGATTTAAAAATAACTTCAACCTACATAGAAACTTTTTGGATTAAAAATAATAGCTGAAGTTTTAAGATGTTTTTTTATAATTTCTTAAATTCAGATTAATCTCAAAATACATAAAAAATAAACATTTTTTGTTTGTTTTTGGTTTGGTTCTTAAGGGCTAATGCCCATGGTAAATGACTAGGATCATGGACACTAAGGAAATGGCTTACAATCCTAAAGCTTGCAAATGGTCCAGAGATTCTAACCAGAAATTCAGGCCTGCTCGTTTTCCACCAGGGCACTATCACAGCTGCAATTGACTGCATTAACCAAACATGTATCATTCATTCATTCATTATGCAAATATTTGGTGAGAGCCCACCCTCTGCCAGATATTATTGTTAGTACTACAACACAGCTGTGTGCAGAGGAGACAAAATCCCAACTATGTGCTGCTAATTATTCAACAGCTGGCTGGGGTTGGGGGAGGGAAGAGGACTTATCTGCACGATTTGTTTATTTACATAATGTACATATTCCTATCATGACAGATCTACCAACCCAATATCACTGAACTTAGAGCAGGGAAAGGTGTGCACGCTCAACGCTTGTGAGCCTTGTCAGCCTGTGGGAGCTCACAGCACATCACTGAAAAACTTCCATGCCCAAGTGAAAAATGTATTCCAGCAGAGAGAAACAACATGCCAGTCACATACATCAAAAGCTGTCATGGAGGGGACAAAATAGAAAGACAAAGAGGTTGGGTAGGAAGTGTGAGATAGGCAGTGTGGAGTCGGAAGGGGCAATTTTAGATAGATAAGCAGGAAAGACTCCTACAAATGAATATTTGAGCCAAGTTCTAAAGGTAGTGAACGAGTGAGACAAGTGCAAGAGTATTCTAAGGAAGCGTGTCTAGGCGGCAATACCCAAGGCAAAGGCTCAGGGATTTAAGAATTTTTACCATTAGTGAGGTGGGAAGACATCTCACTGACCGAACGGTTTTTCTGTTTCATTTGTTTTCTTTTTAATCAAGGAGTGACGTGATCTCCCTTATATTTTTCAAACATATCTCTTGATGAAGTTTTGAGAGTAAACCCCTTAAGCTCCCGCAATAACCCAGGCTTGGATCAGAATCAGCTCAGTTCAGTTCAGTAGCTCAGTAGTGTCTGACTCTTTGCGACCCCATGAACCGCAGCACGCCAGGCCTCCCTGTCCGTCACCAACTCCCAGAGTTTATCCAAACTCATGTCCATTGAGTCGGTGATGCCATCCAACCATCTCATCCTCTGTTGTCCCCTTCTCCCTCCACCTTCAATCTTTCCCAGCATCAGAGTCTTTTCAAATGAGTCAGCTCTTTGCAACATGTGACCAAAGTATTGGAGTTTCAGCTTCAACATCACTCCTTCCAATGAACACCCAGGACTGATCTCCTTTAGAATGGACTGGTTGGATCTCCTTGCAGTCCAAGGGACTCTCAAGAGTCTTCTCCAACACCACAGTTCAAAAGCATTAATTCTTCGGTGCTCAGCTTTCTTTATAGTCCAACTCTCACACCCATACAAGACTACTGGAAAAACCATAGCCTTGACTAGATGGACCTTTGTTGGCAAAGTAATGTCTCTGCTTTTTAATATGCTGTCTATGTTGGTCATAACTTTCCTTCCAAGGAGTAAGCGTCTTTTAATTTCATGGCTGCAGTTATCATCTGCAGTGATTTTGGAGCCCCCAAAAATAAAGTCAGCCACTGTTTCCACTGTTTATCCATCTATTTGCCATGAAGTGATGGGACCAGATGTCATGATCTTAGTTTTCTGAATGTTGAGCTTTAAACCAACTTTTTCACTCTCCTCTTTCACTTTCATCAAGAGGCTTTTTAGTTCTTCACTTTCTGCCATAGGGTGGTGTCATCTGTATATCTGAGGTTATTGATATTCCTCCGGGCAATCTTGATTCCAGCTTGTGCTTCTTCCAGCCCAGCGTTTCTCATGATGTACTCTGCATATAAGTTAAATAAGCAAGGTGACAATATACAGCCTTGATGTACTCCTTTTCCTATTTGGAACCAGTCTGTTGTTCCATGTCCAGTTCTAACTGTTGCTTCCTGACCTGCATACAGGTTTCTCAAGAGGCAGGTCAGATGGTCTGCTATTCCCATCTCTTTCAGAATTGTCCACAGTTTATTGTGATCCACACAGTCAAAGGCTTTGGCATAGTCAATAAAGCAGAAATAGATGTTTTTCTGGAACTCTCTTTTTCGATGATCCAGCGGATGTTGGCAATTTGATCTCTGGTTCTTCTGCCTTTTCTAAAACCAGCTTGAACATCTGGAAGTTCACGGTTCACATATTGCTGAAGCCTGGCTTGGAGAATTTTAAGCATTACTTTACTAGCGTGTGAGATGAGTGCAATTGTGCAGTAGTTTGAGCATTCTTTGGCATTGCCTTTCTTTGGGATTGGAATGAAAACTGACCTTTTCCAGTCCTGTGGCCACTGCTGAGTTTTCCAAATTTGTTGGCATATTGAGTGTAGTACTTTCACAGCATCATCTTTCAGGATTTGAAATAGCTCAATTGGAATTCCATCACCTCCACTAGCTTTGTTTGTAGTGAAGCTTCCTAACGCCCACTTGACTTCGCATTCCAGGATGTCTGGCTCTAGGTCAGTGATCACACCATCGTGATTATCTTTTGTTCGTGAAGATCTTTTTTGTACAGTTCTTCTGTGTATTCTTGCCACTTCTTCTTAATATCTTCTGCTTCTGTTAGGTCCATACCATTCCTGTCCTTTATTGAGCCCATCTTTGCATGAAATGTTCCCTTGGTATCTCTAATTTTCTTGAAGAGATCTCTAGTCTTACCATCAGAATGGATCAGAGTGGTAATGGAGAAATTGGTAAGATTCTAGATATACTTTTAAAGGGGAGCCAACAGAATTTACTGACAGATTGGATGCAAAGTGTTGTCCAAAAGCTTATTCTGAAGATTTTGTTCTAAGAAACTGGAAAGAGGGGTTAGCATTTACTGAATTAGAGCAGAGCAATTTTGACAGAAAGATCAAGTATTTGGTTTGGTATATGTGTCATTTGCTACACCTATTAGACATTTGAGCTGAGATGTAGAACAAGCAATTGGGTATATGAGCCAAGTTTCAGGGAAAGCTTTTGCTAGAGGTATAACTGGGGAGTATTCACGGTATCGATAATATTTAAAACACTAGAGTTCAAATGAGAGCCCCACAAGAGAGAGCATGAATTTAGTGAAGATTTAGTTAACTACTTAACAAAAACATATTCTCAGTGCTCTGCAAGTATGAACTCACTTGTTTCTTATAAACCTATTACCTTTTCCCTTTTTACTAATTAACCGAAGCACAGTAAGGTTAACTAACTTGCCCAAGCTCACAAGTAAATGGCTAAGTGGCAGATTTAGAATTTCTAACCCAGGCTGTTCAGATTCAGAGCTTTTGTTTTGTTTTGTTTTAATTTTAATTAAAAGAGGATAATTACTTTATAATATTGTGGTGGTTTTTGCCATACATTGACATGAATCAGTCATGGGTGCACATGTTTCCCCCCATCCTGAACCCTTCTTCCACCTCCCTCCCTACCTCATCCCCCTGGGTTGTCCCAGAGCACCAGCTCTGAGTGCTCTGCTTCACGCATGGAACTTGCACTGGTCATCTATTTTACATATAGTAATATACATGTTTCAATGCTATTCTCTCAAATCATCCCACCCTCATCTTCTCCCACATGTTCCAAAAGTATGTTCTTTACATCTGTGCCTCTTTTGCTGCCTTGCATATACGATCGTCATTACTGTCTCTCTAAATTCCATGTATGTATATATCTATATATACATATATATATATATATATATGTTAATACACTGTATTGGTTTTTCTCTTTCTGACCTACTTCACTCCAGATCCAGAGTTCTTATTAGAGAAATCATCTGAAAGCCTGGAAGTTTGTGGCACTACAACAATTTAGAGGCCAGGAAGATAAAATAGATCAGTAAATCCTATTCATAGAACATAATACATTTTATTTTTCCATAGAAATTCTAACTACGCTCAGCGTACAGAGTAGATTTACCAGTGTTTTGTTTTCTTTGTACTTTTCTATATTTTCTATAATAAGCATGTTACTTCTAGAATTAGAAAATATTGTATTAAAATAATATTATTTTGAGTTATTTTTTAAACCTCATTTCAAGGGACATATGTCATTCTGTGTATATAACCCATCTCGATGAGAAAATACAGCAAAAATCATTACAGAAAAAATGGAAGTGCTCTCTGCTTGGAGTACGATTAGAGCTACTATAAAATTTACCAGCCACATAACAATCCCTAGTGTAAAACTGAGCTCTGTTAATGATACAATGACCACAGTCTTAAGTCAGAATGACCTAAACATACATAGAGGAGGTACGAGCACCTCAAGTAGACTTTTTCTTAAGAATATCATTTGTATGAATACAGGAGTGCAGACCTTCTATTGTCCATGTACACTACCTCGTCACTAGTAGGTTAGCGATACCTTTATTTGTCACATTGCTGCTAGTCTTATTTGTTCCCAACTCCTGGCTAGAACAGGGCATTGAAAAACGAACTAAGGGCTGTGTGTGCATGCTCAGTTGTGTCTGACTCTTTGCGGCCTCATGCATTGTAGCCCACGAGGCTCCTCTTTCCATGGAATTTTCCAGGCAAGAATACTGGAGTGGGTTGCCATTCCCTTCTCCAGGGGATCTTCCCAACTCAGGAACCAAAACCCTGTCTCCTGCGTTGTCTGCATTGGCAGGGGGATTCTTTACCACTAGTGCCACCACGGAAGCCAAACCAAGCACTACCTACACACTGTTACATCTGAGTCCTGGAGACTCTGCACTTGGGGCTCATCAGTCCTGGGATCAAAAATAATATCTATTTCAGCTATTTTGATTATTTAAGCCACATTTTAAGGATTTGAAAAAGACATATTAATGCTGTTAAATATAGTAAGAAATCACTTTATACTGTGATTAAGTACAATATTTGCAATATTAAAAAGAATTCTCTTCATTCCTATTCTAAGATAAATGAACTGGGGGAAAAAAATCTAGGCATCCAATTCTACTCCCTAGGCTACTTTTAATTCTACATAAACACTAACTTTAGTGTGAAACGTGCAAGATGAAATGGCAAAATGGAAATACAAGGGAATATACTGTACCTTGTTTTACCTGTAAGGAACACACACCTGACAAAAGGCAATTTTCACATCCAAGGTTGGTTCACTGCAGTAGTACAATAAATGGAGGCTCATAAATACCTACAGAAAAAAAGGGGGCATGAATTGCTAACTCACCTAATCATTCATTATTTAATAGTTATAAAATTTAGTATAATTTGAATTATACACAAGGTGTCATGCACAACATATATTTGGCATAATCCTTTTCAGACCAGTGCCAGGTACTTTTCACAAATTGCAAATATTAAATGAAATAAGGTAAAAAAGGTCTTATCATCTATCCTGATGGATGTCATCACAATCATGAAGAATAGATATAAGAAACTGAATATACCTCATATGTTAAAGTTAATTACATCCTATCACAGAGCACTTTCAGTTCTGGGCTTTCCTGATGGCTCAGATGGTAAAGAATCTGCCTGCAATGCAGGAGACCCAGGTTAGAACCTTGGGTCAGGAAGATTCCCCTGGAGAAATGAATGGCCAACCCGCTCCAGCATTCTTAGCTGGAGAATCCCATGGACAGAGGAGCCTGGTAGGCTATAGTCCATGGGGTCAAAGTTAAGTACATCTTATCACAGAGCACTTTCAGTTCTAGGCATCTAATTCTTAAAAATATCAAATATATGTTCAAGAAGATATATATAAGAATATTTATTGTAGAATTAAGGGCTTCCCCGGTGGTTCAGCAGTAGAGAATCCGCCTGCAATGCAGAAGAGGCAGGAGACTCTGGTTCAGTTTCTGGGTCCAGAAGATCCCCTGGAGAAAGAAAAGACAACCCATTCCAGTTTTTTTACCTAGATAAGCCCATGGACAGGAGAACCTAGTGGGCGATAGTCTATACGGTCGCAAAGAGTCAGACGGGACTGAAGCAACTGAGCACACACTCAAAAAAAACTTAATTTATAATAAAATTACAGACAGGACTTGGAGTAATTGAATCAGAGCTTAGGGTATCAGCATAGATAAACATTTCAAACATGATGCTGAATGGGGAAAAAGTATCTTTCAAAAAAGTATCAATATCATTATTAGTGTAAAATTTTGAAGTACATAAAATAATATAAATTGCTTTGTTATCTAACCATATAACCATAGAGTAAAAAAGATACTATATTAACATGTGTTTAATCGTGGTGGTAAGAAAAGATTTCAAGTATATTATTTTCTGTATGTTTCTTAAAACTCCTAAAGTTTTAAGGAGAGGATAATAATCTAGAGGTGGAAGTGCCAAATCAGGTATTGGTTATTTGGAAATGATGAGGCAGCATCAGAAAAATCCAACTGAAATCTTATTCAGTTCAATTGAACACACTTGATTGAATATTTATTATGCAAAAGATACAATTCTGTGATTAAACAATTTTAAAGCCACTATTGACAAAGACTTCTGTTTCAGGCAATATGAATGGCAAGATATCCTGAAAACCACTTTCAGTGCAAAATTGTTAAAAAGGTTAGATGAAAGAGACAAAATATTTTTAAAATGCATAGCTGAGCTGCTCAAAAAGAAAAAAGGGTAAGAAGAATTCTGCGAGACTGAAAACAAAGTGAAAGGATCCATGCGGAGAAGTAAATGAGCTGAACCCGTCACTTGTGCACAGACCATCTGCTGATGTCTGAAGATCAGAACCTTAGCTTTTAAAGGGCAGCAGGCAAGAAGCCGAAGCTTGGAGCTGATCTGTGACGGGTAGGCACACTGGAAACACCTGCATAACATTTACTACAAAAAGTTCCAAACAAAACTCTGGAACAAGCAAAATAATTCCAGAAGTTCAGAATTGCAAATATATACACACATATATATTTTTTACATTGGAATGTGTGTAGATTTTTTAAATACAAAAAAAGAATGGCAGGAGTAGAATATATAAGACATTTCTGAAGAACAAGGTGGATATTTGAGGGGGTTGGGAGAGAATTGCTCCACCAGACAAGATTTAATATAAAGCTGTAGTATGTAAAGCTACATGGTATTGATGCCGAGAGAGTTGCTCATTCATGTCCGAGTCTTTGTGGCTCCATGGACTGTAGCCCACCAGGCTCCTCTGTCCATGGGGTTCTCCAGGCAAGAATACCGGAGTGGGTAGCCATTCTCTTCTCCGGGGGATTTACCCGACCCAGAGATCGAACTGGGGCCTCCTGCACTGCAGGCAGATTCTTTAACATTTGGGCCACCAGGGAAAGAAAGTGAAAGTGGAAGTGAAAGTCTCAGTTTTGTCCGACTCTTTGGCATCCCATGGGCTATACAATCCATGGAATTCTCCAGGCCAGATTACTGGAGTGGGTAGTTGTTCCCTTCTCCAGAGGATCTTCCCAAACCAGGAATGGAACAGGGGTCACCTACATTGTGGGCGGATTCTTTGTCAGCTGAGCCAACCAGGGAAGCCCAAGAATAGTGGAGTGGGTAAGCCTAACCCTTCTCCAGAGGATCTTCCTAACCCAGGAATCGAACCCAGGTCTCCTGCATTGCAGGCGGATTCTTTACCAGCTGAGCTATCAGAGAAGCCTGATTAATAGATCAGAGAGCCCAGAAGCAGATGCTTACATACATAGAATCAAACAGATAATGTTATGTTAATGTAGATGTTTAAACCTGATTATATTAAAGATACCTGGGAAAAGATGAAACTTTGCATTAAAGCATGCAGAGACAATTAGTCATGAATACTGGGGCAAGGGGAAAAGGACATACACCCTTTGCTAAGAGACAGTTGCTTCTCGTATTTGTGCAAGTCTTACAGGCAGAGGCGCTGGCTGCCTTTATTCCAGACTATGTTCTCAAGGATAGTTATAAGAAAAAACAGCCTTGGAAGGGAAAGATGCCACTCTCTGGAGTATAAGGCAGGTTTTATTACTATCTATTATCCAGTATAATATAGACAAGGTGCCCCTCTAGGTTAAAGGTAAGGCATGCTAACCGCCCACTACAAGAGACCCTCTTCTGTAACACAACTCACTGTTTGTGTGGTAGTCATCTGACCTTCCTTGAGTCACCCTATGGGAACTGGGTTTGAGAAACTGGCATGAATTCTGACACTGTAGCTCCTGCTATTAATGTGAGTAGTAAAGAACTTTTCACCTGACTCGGGAACTGCGTTTCTTCTGCCCCAGCATCCTCTGGCAGGCTACTTTGTTAGCTTGCAGGCAGAGTAACATCTTAGACTGTTAAAAGTTCTTCACAATCTCTACCTCACATTGTATACAAAACACAATTCCAGATGGATAAAATTGTTCAAGAAAGCCCAAACTTTAAATAATATGGAAGGAAATGTAGTTGAATGTCTGAAAAATACATCATAAATAATATGCAAGTTGGTGGGAGTTGGGAGGGAAGTTCAAGAGGGAGGGCATATGTGTATACCTGTGGCTGATTCATGTTGATGTATGGCAGAAACCATCACACTACTGTAAAGTAATTACCCTCCAATTGAAATAAAATAAAAAAAAACACAAACATGTAAGTTGCTACCTTATAAAGGAAACTGTTGACAAAACAGACTACTTAAAATGAATCATTTCTGTTTATGAAAAAATGTGACAGGGTAAAAAAAAGTAGGCCATAAATTCAGAAAAGATATTTGACAGACACATAACCAGAGGAAGATTCATCCAGAATCTATAAAGAGCCCCTAAAATATGAGAATAAAAAGGCAGAGAATCCACAAGAAGAATGGACAATAAAACATGGACTACATTTCATAGAAAAAGAAATATAAAAGCTTTCATAAATATATGTGTAATTTTAAGCCACACTGAGATACTATTTTATACCTATCAAATTGATAAAAACTGAAAAGTATGATAATGTTCAGTTTTTACAAAGCAGTTGCTCAGATGGGGATGTTTATACACCGCTGATAGTTATACACAACTGGCAGTTAGAATAACCAAATCCAGGGGCAAAATAGCACTAGGAAATAAACTTCTGCATACCCTGCTGCTGCTGCTGCTGCTGCTAAGTCGCTTCAGTCGTGTCCGACTCTGTGCGACCCCATAGACGGCAGCCCACCAGGCTCCCCCGTCCCTGGGATTCTCCAGGAAGAACACTGGAGTGGGCTGCCATTTACCACCCAGCAATTCTATTTCTATACATACTTCCAGAGACACTCTTGTGTTTTGCTACCAGGATACACATAAAAGGCAGTTCATGAGAATACTTTTGTAATGGTAAAATAAATAATAAAAACTAATACTAGGAAAAAACAAATAATCATAGAAAGACCAATGAATAAACTATGGTACATTCATTGAGTACAAAGCAATGAAATGGTTGTTCAAAGAAACAAACATCCAGGTGACACAATATCATAAACATTTTAAACAAATGAAAAGAAATCCTACAGTATGTAGTTTCTTTTTTCTTTGATTGGGCTTCTTTTGTTCAGCAAAATGCTTTTAAATGTACCTATGTTGGCATAAATATCAATAATAGTTCTATTTATTGCTGAGTAAAATGTATCAGTTAATTTATCTATTCTGCTTTTAGACATTAGAGGTGTTTCTAATTTTTGGATATCAATAATGTTGCATGAACATTTATGTACATGTATTTTTGCACAAATATGTTTTCATTTCTTTGGGGAAAATATCTAAAGAGGGAATTGTTGGGTCATTGGATAAGGATATATTTAACTTATTAAAAACTGTTAGACACATTGGCTACCCACTGTAGCAATGCATAAAAATTCAGTTGCTTCACATCCTTGCCAACAATTGGAGTTATCAGTTTTCTAAATTTTAGTCAGTATTTAGTAATATTTTATTATAGTTTTATTTTTTTACTTCCCTGATGACTAATAGTGTTACCAACTTTTCCATGTGTTTATTGGCCATTTATTTATCTTATTTGGTGAAGTGCCTTTTCAAGTACTTTGTCCATTTGGTGAGACTGTAAATAGGGGAAGGGGGTTGTCTTTTTACAGAAATTTTAGAAATTCTCTATTTCGGGTGAAAGTTTACTATTACTTACATGTATTATGAATATTTTCTTTCAGTCTGTAGCTTACATATTCAGGTTACTAATGTTGTTTTCAGTGAATAATAATTTTATGAAATTTATTTTACAATTTTTTTCCTTTAATTATTAGCATTTTCTTGGTTTTGTTAGGGCTCTTTGCCCACCCCAAGTTCATTAGGATTTTCCTGCACATTTTCTTCATGAAGCTTGACATTGTTATTTTTATTTTTAGGTCTGTGATACCTCTCCAATAAATTTCAATTCATGCTATGATGTATATGTTGAGATTCACTTTTATTTCCTTAATGATACCCAGCGGCTCAAACATTCTTGGTGAAAAGACTTTCCTTTCCATATTGAGTTGCCTGCTGTCTTCATTCAATTGACTGCACCAGTGTAAGTCTATTTCAGCACTCCATTCTATTCCATTTATCTGTTGTCTATCTTTAACCCAATACCATCCTGTCTTGACTACTGTAGATTTATAACATTCTTAAAATTAGGTAAATACTTCAAAATTTTGTTTTTATTTGGGAGACTAGTCGAGGTCTCTGCATTTCCACATTAATTTTAAAATCAGCCTAGTGTTTCAAAATATTAATAAGTTAAAAAAGAAAAACTTCTAAAATGTTGTTTTGGATTGCATTGGGAAGAACAGATATCTTAAAGTTGAGTGTTCTATCCACCACAATCATAGTATATTTGTCCATTTACTTGAGTACTCTCTAATTTATCTTGGTAATGTTTTGCAGTTTATAGTATATAAATACACCTTATATGTTTTTTAAGTTTACTCTTAAACATTTATATTTTTGATGCAATTATAAATGACATTTTCATTTTCACTTCCTAAACACTCATTTCTAAAAATGAAGTCAACTTTTGTAAGCGACCTTATATTTAGGGGCTTGCTAAATTCACTTATGTGTGCGTTGGTCACTCAGTCATGTCCAACTCTTCGGTACCCCACAGACTAGCCCTCCAGGCTCCTCTGTCCATGGATTCTCCAGGCAAGAATACTGGAGTGGGTTGCCATTTCCCTTCTCCAGGGGATCATCTTGATCAACAGATTGAACTCAGGTCCTCTGCATTGCAGGTGAATTCTTTCCTGTCTGAGTCACCTAAATCTAGTAAATATTTTGCTGATAGTTTAGGAGTTTCTTTACACACAAAAATGTCTTCAGTGAAGACAGTTCTTGCTTTTTCCTTTCCAGTATGCCTTTTATTTTTTTCAGCTAATTGTCCTGCCTTTGAAACAACATTGAATAGAAGTGATGACTTGCTGATAATCTCTGCCTTTTAACAGATCCACATATCCATTTTCATTTAAATTATGAACGTTAAGTCCATCATCATACAATTAGTTTTGAATGTGTGTGTGCTAAGTCGTTTCAGTCTGTTTCAACTCTGAGAGTCTATAGACTGTAGCCTGTCAGTCTCCTCTGTCCATGAAATTCTCCAGGCATGAATACTGGACTGGGTAGTAAGGCCCTCCTCCAGGGGAATCTTCCCCGGGATCAAAACCACATCTTTTATGTCTCCCGCATTGGCAGGCGGGTTCTTTACCACTAGCGCCACCTGGGAAGTCATTAGTTTTGTATTTATTCTTTAATCCCAATTTTCTGGAAGAGCCTTTCTGTAAGAATTGAGTATTGTTTTGTTTCCCATTTTATTTTACATAATAAGTTATTATTTATACTTCTTTTTCTTTTATTAATGAGTGTTTCTCTAGAGTTTGCAATCTTCATTTTTAATTTTTAGTAAATTAGATTCAAATAATATTATTCTACTCCAAACATGTAGTTTTAAAAACTTACAATAGTATGCTTCAATTTTCACCTCTAATGCTTTAAGATATTGTTATCATATGTTTTATTTATACATATTTTATAAACCCTACAGCACATTGCTATTATTTTTCCTTTGCTTAAGTCATTCTATTTTAAAGAAATTAAGAATTTACAAAGAAAAGTATTTTATATTTAATCATATATTCTGTGTGTAGTCCTTTCACACCTCTAAGTTTATTTTTAAGCACTTTTATTCTTATATTTTCATGTTATTATAAATGACATTTTTATTTCATTTCCATTTTCCAAATGCTCATTTTCAGCATTTAAAAGATGATTTTCCAAGACTTTCCTGGTGGTCCAGTGGTTAAGACTTCGCTTTCCAATGGAGGGGGTGTGGGTTCGATCCTTGGTCAGGGAGATAAGATCCCACATGCCTTGAGGCCAAAAACCCAAAACACAAAACAGAAGTAATACTGTAACAAATTCAGTAAAGACTTTAAAAATGTTCTACTTCAGAAAAAAAAAGGGGGTTGTTCCCTTGCTGTTTCACTACCTCGTGTGTGCGTGCGTGCTCAGTCACTCGGTCATGTCCACTCTGTGACGTTATGGACTGTAGCCTGACAGGCTCCTCTGTCCATGGGATTTTCCAGACACGAATACTGGAGCGAGTGGCCATTTCCTCCTCCAGGGGACCTTCCCGTAGAGTGCATTAAATGGGGAAATGTTCTCCCGGCCACTCTCAGTCTTTTCCTTCTTCTCACAGCACTTTGTTCATACTTTAATTATGAGTATCTTGTAATACTGTAACTGTTCATATGTTTGCTCCATACTATATTATGACCTTTGGGGGAAATGATTCTGTTCTATTCACGCTCACAACACCAGGACAGAGCACTACTCGTAGTGTATAGTTAACGTCAAATAAATGTTTATTGAATAAAAAAAGAATCAAAGGAAAAAAGCTTCTTTCCTTCTCTACCACAAATCTAAGTATTTTCACTATCTTCTCATATTGAGACCTGTGAATTTTCAACAAATTTGATCCAAACAAATTAGTAATGAGGAGTCTGCAGTAGTGAAAGTCCGAAAGAGCCTAGCAAAGACAACCTCAGAAATCTTAGCAAGCAGGAATGTTTTTGTTCTGTACTGCTGACCTGGACATGTGGGAAATAACATCCAGCCCACCCACCTGAAATGAACAATGTATTTTCATTTTTAATGAATGAATAATCTTTCTATGAAAAGCAAGTATCTTGACCTTTCCTGATTTGCATTATAAAGATTCCAAATGTATTAGTTGCACCTATGGCCAAGTCACTAAATCAAGGCAGAAGCTTCTGGTTCTACAAAGGGACATTAAGAGAAAAAGGACACTCAGTATGATAATTCTAGTGAATTACAGAAAGCTAGTCTGGTAATTATATTTCCTGATAGCATGGTAGAGAACATCTGGCACCATTACATAGCAACAGCATAAATGGCCAGGGCATTATCCTGACATTAGTCTACAATGGAATTAGTGAGAGCATCTTGGTATCTATGAATAGCTTGAAAAGGGAGGGGATGATAACTGGGGGAGTTTAGTGCTTTCAATTACTGGTTGTTCTTTTGGGAAAACCCCCATATGTTCATTTCTTGCCATGTACTCTACTGAGTTCCTCCTCATTACATGCCTATAGGAGTTAATGGCTACTCTGAGCAGAACAGTAGGCCAAATTGTATGAATGAGATACACTTGAGAATTCATTAGGCTAAACTGGTGCACAGCAGTTGCTATAAAAGAATGCAACTATGATGTGTTTTAATAGCTTAGATCAATACTTAAATTCTTTTGTATGTGAGATGCCAGCTAAACCACAGGAAGCTTGAGAATCTTTGCAGATGAAAAAATCAAATTGTTCTGGGCAGCTCCAGGCTCCCATGGTTTGTCACTGAAATGCAATATATAGAGGGGAAGACCAAATGACCTACTGATTCCAAAAATAGCCTAAGGTCCAGCAGTTGCCAAGGTGAGTTGGTACACAACAAACTCGTTGTAAATAATTTTTGTATTTCATACATCTCACATTTATTATAAATGACTAACAGCCTGCAAGCATATATACAATATTTAAATACAAAGTCACTGTTAATTACAAAACACTGCTTCTTCTATGCCCAAAACAATTCTCCCAACTATATGCAGAAAAAAAGTAATTATATCTTAAAACTAGTAATTATCTTTCCAAGTGCTGATATAGAAAATGAAATTAAATTTAATTTTCTATTAACAACTGTTTATATGTTCACTTTAAAATATTATTAAGTCTTTACATCCATGGACTATCATTTAGAGCAGGACTCAGCAAGCTGTAGTCCATGGACCAAATTCAACTCACTGCTGCTGCTGCTGCTAAGTCGCTTCAGTCGTGTCCAACTCTGTGCGACCCCAGAGACAGCAACCCACCAGGCTCCCCCGTCCCTGGGATTCAACTCACTACCTGCTTGTAAATAAAGTTTTATTGGAACACAGCCCATTGATTCATTTACATATTGTCTAAGGCTGCTTTTACACTATTGTGGCAGAGCTGAGTAATTGTAGGAGGGAATATATGGCCTGCAAAGTCTAAAATATTTACCATCTCACCATTTACAAAAATGATTGCCTCTGATGAGAGCACTCTTCCCACAAACATCTAGGAGAACATGATTAACTTCAGGAAATATGCTATCTCCTTTCAAGGAATCAGTGCTTGTCTACCTCTAAAAGCTGCTGCTGCTGCTGCTGCTGCTGCTGCTGCTGCTAAGTCACTTCAGTCGTGTCCGACTCTGTGTGACCCCATAGGCGGCAGCCCACCAGGCTCCCCTGTCCCTGGGATTCTCCAGGCAAGAACACTGGAGTAGGTTGCCATTTCCTTCTCCAATGCATGGAAGTGAAAAGTGAAAGTGAAGTCGCTCAGTCATGTCCGACTCTTAGCGACCCCATGGACTGCAGCCTACCAGGCTCCTCCATCCATGGGATTTTCCAGGCAAGAGTACTGGAGTGGGGTGTCATTGCCTTCTCCGCCTCTAAAAGCTAAGTATCTCTTAAAATACTATTTATATAACAAGATGATTCCTTCCACAGAAGTCCTCTGATAAGCTTATTTAGCAGAAGTAAAGCAATAGAGACCAAAATGTAAGCGATGGGTTGTTGTATTTTGTTGTTGTTTAGTCGCTAAGTTGTGTCTGACTGTTTTGCAACCAGAGATGGGGAAAAGAGGCAAATGAAGAAGAAATGGAGTGGAGTATTAAGAGATAGAACATATCAAATAAAAGATGTATAAATGGTGGAATTCAACAACTCAAGAACTATAACATGCACAAACCTTGTTGAGCTTTCTGAATTTTGGACAAACAGCATTGCTTCCAGTCCTGGGAACCTGGTAAAGTTAGCTAACGGAAACTCATGTCATAAAGCTCTACATGTGCTGGGTAAAATATAACAAAAAATTAACAGACAGCTGAATTTATAGTAAAAAAAGAAAACTGCCAGTGATGTTGAAGTTAATAAGCTTACAAAATCTGAGTGTGCACATCTCTTCCCACCTCCATGCTCAATGACACTTCTTCAGTTTTTTAAAATTGGCTATGCTGGGGATATGCTACAAACCTGAGCACTTTTTCTCAGAGAGCTTATAATTAAACATCTACTAACACACCACTGGAAGTTACCAGGTACCGAAAATGATAGAGAAAAAAAAAAAACTGAAAGATGAATCATATATTTTCTATAAATACCATGAGGAAAGCAAACATCACAAGTGAGAATCGTCAGATACTATAAAAGAAATATTACAACACCACAAGAATTTCAGACATGACAGAAAAAAACAGAAAGACCATATGTAGGAATGAGAAAAATAATTAAAGAGTCAAAATAAATGTCATAAGAAATAAGCTAGTGATGTGATAAAAGGAAAAATGGATAGATTTGAAAATGAACTAAATAGAAATTGTGAAAAACGTAGCTTTAAAATTAAAAGCCTTATAGATTAAACAGGTTAAACTGAAACAGTTGAGCTAATGAACTGGTAGGACACTCACAGAAATTTGTGATAGAATAATAAAGAGATGAAAAATATGAAAGATTGAGAGACATATGCAATACAAGGTCAAAAATAAATATAATGGGAGTTCCAGAAAGAACAAAGCAAATAAACAGAAAATGCAAAGGGGCAATATCTGAAGTAATAATGAAGTAATAACATGAATTTAATTCTTAAAAACTGAAAAACATAATGAAGTACTTAGCAGGATAGATAAGGATATATCCATGCCTAGAAATATCATGACCAACTGTAGAAGAGCCAACACAGTGATAAAATCTTAAAAACAATTAGAGATAAGAGTCAGAATCCCCAGAAAATAATGATGGGACTGAAGGAAGACTGATGGGCATAAAATAAAGTGGGTAGGAAAAATGATGTTTTAGAAATAAACCAATTAAAACACACTATAGAACTAACATAATAAGAACAATAAAACGTACAAACAAAAGAGATCAGTTTATCACCAACATATAATAGAAAGAAAAGTGCTCTAATGTTGATAAGAAAAATTCTAATTTTGATGAGGAGACATAGTATGATTGGCAACCAGCTGAAAGAGAACTAAATAACACTGGAGATATTCTTCCTCCTTCACCAAAGAGAGATACAGACACCAAGCAAAGTGGTCAGTACAACAGAAAATCCCAATACAAAAGATGGCTGCCAAAGTAATTTTTTAAAGGGCTTCGATCTTCATAGTGAAGAAATAAAAAATAAGATAGCATTTATTCACCAAGGGCTTCCCTGGTGGCTCAGATTGCAAATAATCTGCCTACAAAGCAGGAGACCCAGGTTCAATTTCTGGGTTGGGAAAATCCCCTGGTAAAAAGCAATGTTTATCCACTCCAGTATTCTTGCCTGGAGAATCTAGTGGATAGAGGAGCTGAAGTCCATGGGGTCTCAAAAAGTCAGACACAAACTGAGTGACTAACACTTTCACTTTTCACTCTTTACTCACCAAATTGAGGAATTTTTTTTGATGAAACAATATTAAATGCAGAGAAACAGACGTACCCTGCTCTCCTCCCCCCAAACATTCATTTTTCTCAATACTTCACTCATGTTTACCCAATATAAAATATGCACTAAATAAATACTTGTTGAGTGAATCAATAGGTGTTGCAAATAAATATCCATGCACTAAGGGGGCAGTTGACAACAGGTATTCAATTGCTTAAAAATGCATTTAAGACAAGTAATTCTGTACCTAAGAATTTGTGCTAAAGATATAATCAAATATCTTACAAACATCTAAGAATGTTCACCACAGCACTATATATAGTAAAATAATTGCAAAATAAAGTGTTCAGTAAAATGGATTAATAATTACTGTAAAACCATATATCATAATTCCATTTAAGCATTTATAAATTATAAGATGGATGAATGTTCACAATATATTATAAAGTGGAAAAACATAACAGAAATATATTACAATATGTCCTCAGTCTTTTGGGCATCCCTGGTGGACCAGTGGTAAATAATACTCCTGCCAATGCTGGAGACAAAGGTTCAGTTCCTGGGTGGGCAAGATCCCCTGTAGGAGGAAAAGGCAACCCACTCCAGTAATCCTGCCTCGGAAATCCCATGAACAGAGGAAGCTGGTGGGCTACAGTCCATGGGGTCGCAGAAAGTCAGACACTATTTGGTGACTAAACAGAAACAAGTTCAATCTTTTAAAAACTAAATGGATATGGATAGATATGAATATAATTTTACAGAGCTAGAAATGTGCTTTGTGCTTTTATGTATTTTCCAGTTTCTACAATGAAGACTACCTCTTTTTAATAAGGAAAAATGTTATTACAGGATATGGTAAAATAACAGATGCAAAGCTTTTAAGTGAAATAAAACACAGCAAACATCTAAGCAACTTCTTTTCACAGATTAGAAACTTGAGGCCTAATGGTAAAGTTAGTAAATCTTCCAAATTCATATACGTCATCAGTGAGGCAATAAGGACTCTAATCCGAATGTCCCAAACGCTATGCAGTAAACACAGGTTAAGATTCCTCAAAATGTTGGCTGGCAAACATTTTAAATATACCAGTGATGGCCTCTGAGGCTTCTGAGATGGCTCAATGGTAAACAACACACCTACCAATGCAGGAGATGTGGGTTTGATCCCTGGGTGGGGAAGAGCCCCTGGAGAAGGAAATGGCAACTCCCTCCAGTATTCTTGCCTGGAGAATTCCGTGGATGGAGGAGCCTGGCGGGCTAAAGCCCATAGGGTCGCAAAAGAGTTGGACCCGGCTAAACAACAACAAAAATAGCCTCTGACCAACTGATTTTTTTTCCTCTTCTAAATGCTCCTAAAATTCATGTATATGGGGTTTGCATCCAGACACAAGTGTTTTACTTATTTTTCTAGAATATCCCGTATACAATTACATTAACACAGAGAAACAAGATTTTTATCATCCTTATAATTTATAAATCTAATAAAATGTTTCTTGAATTGCTTCTAGTGGGTTTAACAGACACCTCCATTTCAGATCTCATTATCACAAAACTTATTTTGTCTAGGCGTGAGATCGAAACTACTATATTTTTGCCTGGTTATATCTTTTTTGTCATGACATTTTCCATCTAAATATCAAGAAGTATAAAGTTCGGCTCCTCTGTTACTGCAAGAAACCCTGTGTATCTCCCACCACCACAGACATGATCATATTCACAGAAAACTCAGCATCTGACATCTGCATGCTCCATTCACCCACAGTCATTTGTAGGTTTGTGTGTGTGTACACATGTGAATTACATGTGGTCTTTTTTCCTAAATAGGTACCCGAGGTAAAGGGAAAAGAAAGTTGTGTCTGACTCTTTGAAATTCCATGGACTGCAGCCTGCCATGCTCCTCTGTCCATGGAATCCTCCAGGCAAGAACACTGGAGTGGGCAGCCATTCCCTTCTCCCACGCATCTTCCTGACCCAGGGATTGAATCCTGCATTGCAGGCAGATTCCTTACCTTCTGAGCCACCAGGGAAGCCCCAGATAAGGGAAAAGATGATTTTTTTTCCTTAGTGATTCCACATTAACAATATTTGTAAAGCATGGAGCAGAATGTTTTTTATAGAGTAAGAGTTAACTATGTATCTTTATACATACATTTGATTAGATAAGTAAATAACATTTCACATCACAGAGGATAAGACATACAGATTACAAGCCCCAAAGAGTAAAAATAGACAAAATGTTTGTAGTTTTATTTTGATTTTTAGTCCGAATTACTTATGATATGTATAACCATTTTTATACTAACTTCACTTTAAAAGGAAAATTTGAATTCTTAGCACATGAAGTGAATGAACAATATATGTATATATCCAGTATCCACTCTGTCAGGTGCTACAGAGAGGACTCCAAGTATGAAAGTGAACAATTCAAAGATAAAAGGTAAAAATTAGTGCCTTTAATGAATTCCCATTAAATTAAAATACTGTACATATATATATATAGGTTTTTTTTTATCCTCAGAGTTCAAAATTTTCTATATTAGAGTACTTTTTAAAAATTTTTCTAAGGATGGAGTTTTCTAAGGATGTTTATTTTAACACAGATGGGCATAATAATATGCTTTAAGCCAGAAAAAGCAATAAACCTTTGGGCAATCCATTTAAAAGGCAAAATAAAATCCAATTCCACTGAACAAGTAGCATTGCCTTAATTATGCATCCCCAGAATAACTAGGCCAACAGGGGCTATTAATTAGGTGAAATGTCAACTTGAATCTTTGAGAGGTGTTGAACTTACAACGAACAAATCCATCCCTTAAGTGATGCGGAAAAAAATCTAACAATGTAATGAGAAGAATAAATTCAGAGGTCACTTTATCTTCCAGTCACTTAGCAACTGAATTGGAGTGAAGAGGGCAAGAGGGAAATGATTTGTAAAAATAATTAACCATAAACTCTGAAGCAGAGATTAGTACAGAGGAAGCAGTTTTTTCCCAGGGCTTCAAGCCAACTCTCCTAGTAGAAACATATTTATTTATCGTCACACAAAGCCCCAGAGATAAGGCTTACCACCATTTCTTTTTTCCATACATCCCTCTGTCCCTGCCAACTTCTTCTTTCTACTGCTCTACTTCACACACACACACACACACACACACGCAAAACTAAAGCCATGTTCTTTGTCTTCTTCACACCCTCTTTCCACCTTGGGTTTGCAGGACAGATTCCTCTTACTAGCCTCTTGCTGCAGGCACAATTAGCACACATCCTATTTTGCACAGCCAAATCTTTTTAAATTCTAAAGTAAAGCACAGCGCAGATAGACTTAGCATCAAACAGAGTGAAGTCAGAAAGAGAAAAATAAATATCATATACTAAGTTGCTCCAGGAGTGTCTGACTCTGAGACCCTATGGACCTTAGCCCACTAGACTCCTTTGTCCATGAGATTTCCTAAGCAAGAATACTGGGGTGGGTTGCCATTTCCTTCTCCAGGGGATCTTCCCAACCCAGGGATCAAATCCACTTCTCTTATGTCTCCTGCATTGCCCACCTGGGAAGCACATACGTGGAATCTAGAAAAATGATGCAGACACAGACGTAGAGAACAAATATATGGATACCAAGGTGGTGAGAGGAATTGGGAGATTCGGACTGACAGATACACACTTTTGATACTATGCACAAAATAAATAACTAATGAGAAGTACTGTGTAGCACAGGGAACTCTACTTAATGCACTGTGGTGACCTAAATGGGAAAGAAATCCAAAAAAGATGGAATATATGTATACCTATAGCTGATTTAATTTGCAGTACAGTAAAAACACAATATTTTATTTTTTTATTTTTAAATTTTATTTTATTTTTAAACTTTACACTATTGTATTGGTTTTGCCAAATATCAAAATGAATCCGCCACAGGTATACATGTGTTCCCCATCCTGAACCCTCCTCCCTCCTCCCTCCCCATACCATCCCTCTGGGTCGTCCCAGTGCACCAGCCCCAAGCATCCAGTATCTTGCATCGAACCTGGACTGGTGACTCATTCCATATATGATATTATACGTATTTCAATGCCATTCTCCCAAATCATCCCACCCTATCCCTCTCCCACAGAGTCCAAAAGACTGTTCTATACATCAGTGTCTCTTTTGCTGTATTTTAAAGCAACTATACTGCAACTATACTTTGACTTCCCTGGTGGCTCAGACGGTAAAGTGTCTGTTTACAATGTGGGAGACCTGGGTTCGATCCCTGGGTCGGGAAGATCCACTGGAGAAGGAAATGGCAATCCACTCCAGTACTATTGCCTGGAAAATCCCATGGACAGAGGAGCCTGGTAGGCTACAGTCCATGGGGTCACAAAGAGTCAGACACGACTGAGCGACTTCACTTACTTATACTTTGGCTACCTGATGTGAAGAATTGACTCATTGGAAAAGACCCTGATGCCGGGCAAGACTGAAGGCAGGAGAAGGGGACGAAAGAGGATGAGATGGTTAGATGGCATCACCAACTCGATGGACATGAATTTGAGCAAGCTTCAGGAGTTGGGAATGGACAGGGAAGCCTGGTATGCTGCAGTCCTTGGGATCGCAGAGAGTCGGACATGACTGAGTGACTGAACTGACTGATAGTCCAATGAAAATTAATTTAAAATATAAGCACAAATTTAAGGAACCAAAATTGTAAACAGCTATTCATTTCATTTAGTAACATATTTCTTTATATTAGAGTAAAGAAAGAAAAGGAGGATACTTGGGATATGACCAACACAAACTCATATCACAACCCATTTATTCCAGCAGAATAAATCATAAATTCATATGAGGTCAAATGTTCCCTCAATTTATTCTTTTAAATTAATTTTTTTAAAGTGGATATTTTAAAAGTATGTTTATTATAAGAATAATGTGTGTGCTTAGTCATTCAGTTGTGCCTGACTCTTGCAACCCCGTGACTGTAGCCCGTCAGGCTCCTTGGTCCATGGGATTTTTCAGGCAAGACTCCTAGAGTAGATTGCTATTTCCTCCTCCAGGTATAAGAATAATATGTCTGTAATTTTAGGAAATGTGGTAATATACAGTAATATTGTCTTGTGGTTATTACAAAGATTGTAGCAGGTTTAACCAAGTAATACTTAACCTTTTAGAAAAAACTATTTTCTTTAATAATAATTAAATTAGGAGACAATTTGAAGATTTTTCTCTTTAGATAATTATTTCATGGAAAAAATATTTTATATTCTTTAAGTAGAATATTTATTTTCTTGCATTTAAATTGTTTTAATTATCTGCTAGTGTAACCCATCGGAGAAGGCAATGGCACCCCACTCCAGTATCCCATGGACGGAGGAGCCTGGTAGGCTGCGGTCCATGGGGTCGCTAAGAGTCGGACAGACTGAGCGACTTCACTTTCACTTTTCACTTTCATGCATTGGAGAAGGAAATGGCAACCCACTCCAGTGTTCTTGCCTGGAGAATACCAGGGACAGGGGAGCCTGGTGGGCTGCCATTGATGGGGTCACACAGAGTCGGACATGACTGAAGTGACTTAGCAGCAGCAGCAGCAGTGTAAGCCATAGATTATGAAATGAAGTTAGGAGAAGGCAAAAAACATCTACTGAAAATCATCTACAGGCAGAATTCTCTGCTAAGTGCTTTTTATGATAATTAAGTGTTTAATATTTTTTCAGAAATACATATATGAACAGTGTATCTCCTAATCTAACAGCATAAACCTGCACGTACTTCTGCAAAGCTTATGTTTAGAAATCTTATCTCTATCCAACCTAAATAAATTGTGATATACTAAGTTGCACAGAAAAAAACCATTTTAAAATGTACACTACATAAATGCCAACAAACTACTTGTTTTAAAAATGTGTAGTCATCACTTCATGGCAAATAGATGAGGAAGCAGTGGAAACAGTGGCTGACTTTATTTTTCTGGGCTCCAAAATCACTGCAGATGGTGACTGCAGCCATGAAATTAAAAGATGCTTACTCCTTGAAAGTTATGACCAACCTAGACACCATATTCAAAAGCAGAGACATTAGTTGGTCAACAAAGGTCCATCTAATCAAGGCTATGGTTTTCCCAGTGGTCATGTATGGATGTGAGAGTTGGACTATAAAGAAAGCTGAGCACAGAAGAATTGATGCTTTTGAACTGTGATGTTAGAGAAGACTCTTGAGAGTCCCTTGGACTGCAAGGAGATCCAACCAGTCCATCCTAAAGGAAATCAGTCCTGGGTGTTCATTGGAAGGACTTATATTGAAGCTGAAACTCCAATACTTTGGCCACCTGATGTGAAGAGCTGACTCATTTGAAAAGACCCTGATGCTGGGAAAGACTGAAGGCAGAAGGAGAAGGGGACAACAGAGGATGAGATGGTTGGATGGCATCACCAACTCAATGGACATGGGTTTGGGTGAACTGTGGGAGTTGGCAATGAACAGAGAGGCCTGGCGTGCTGTGGTTCATGGGGTTGCAAAGAGTCGGACACGACTGAGCAACTGAACTGAACTGAACTGAATCAAACAAAAAGGTATTTTAATATGACTCATGACAAAATAGAATGTTATGTCATACACATTTAGTTTGCTTTAATTTCATCTATGATATTTCATGATTAGTTGAAATGTCACAAGAACAAAAAATAAAGTTCAAAACAACACCATTAGAAAGCTGGCCTGTATTTAGCCAACACTTGCAAGAGCTTTGTGTGTGCTTAGTCATGTCCAGCTGTCTGCGGCCCCATGGACAGGGGCAATAGTTGGCCCGACTCCTCTGTCCATGGCATTTTCCAGAAAAGAAAACTTGAGTGGGTTGCCATTTCCTACTGTAGGGGATCTTCCAGACCCTGGGATAGAACCTGCATCTCTTGAGTCTCCTGTTTTGGCAGGCGGATTCTTTACCACCAACACCACCTGGGAAGCCCCACCTATAAGAGCTACTCAAGTCAAGTGTTTCATCCACAGTTAAATAAAAAGAACAAAAATGAAAATTCAAGTTTCACAAGATACTAACAGTTTGAACCTATATGTTTTTTAATTGAACAATGGGTAATGTGGAAAAATATAAGATCATTATAGGAGTAATATGATTTCAAAAAAAGATATGAATCATGAATTATATCCACTCTCTTTCTGAAAGTAATAACATTTTGATAAATGGATGGTGGAGTCAGGAAAGAAAAGGCAGTGGTGCCATGAATCCTCCTTAAGTTCTGTTTAGTCTAAACATATGAAAAGTGACAGAGAAATATTTTATTTTCTTCTTTTATATACATTGATCATATAATTAACTGGTTAGTATTTAGAAGCAAATGTATGTATACGTATTAAACTCCATTTGAGTTTAAAGTTAGAAAAGCAAGCTCAAAATTTTACAATTACTTCTGAATAAAAAACAGTAGTTAATGTTTCTTCTAGTGACATTTTCCCCACTCCAGTACTCTTGCCTGGAAAATCCCATGGATGGAGGAGCCTGGTGGGCTGCAGTCCATGACGTCGCTGAGAGTAGGACATGACTGAGTGATTTTACTTTGACTTTTCACTTCCATGCATTGGAGAAGGAAATGGCAACCCACTCCAGTGTTCCTGCCTGGAGAATCCCAGGGACGGGGAAGCCTGGTGGGCTGCTGTCTATGGGGTCGCACAGAGTCGGACACGACTGAAGTGACTTAGCAGCAGTGACATTTTCAGCCAATATATTATATTTGTTATGGCATTTCTATCTAGGATTATAATGTTTGGATCAAGGCAAATATGTCTCTTTTTGTTTATTTTACCTAATTTATTTCTGTCTTAATCTCCAGGCTCTCTATAACCTTTGAATATGGTCATAGATTCAGTTGTATCTTAATTATCTGACAACATAAGGTACTTGTGAAGGAACAATATGATATGCCTAAGGATTAGCATTTTGTACCACTTTCCTCTCGATTGAACATGTTTAAGAAAGTTCTCCCTTTCCTTGACTTAAAAGCAGACCTTGGCTAGCTCTGCTAGGATAGAGACCACTGAGGAAAAGGGGACAGGGAGATGCCAACTGCCTGCAAGAGTCAGGGTTCTCACTCCAAGGAAAAGTCTAGAACACTCTTGACAATCTATTGCTATATGGATAATGAGATACTATTATTGCACAAAGAATTTGCATTTATTTCAGATAGATTTAAAGACTTTGTAGACAATCATTTTATCTAAACTATTTCATAAACCAAAGTTAAAAAGACAGGGTAAAAAAAACCTGGTAGAGAAATTTAGCCAAAATGATTTATTAAAATGACTTCTTAGTGCATAATATATCACTCCAAAGTCAACTGCATGAGTCTGTCCTTGTAAGTAACTCAATGGGAGACATTTCAAAGCTTGCCTTAATCACGCCCATTCGAAAATACAGTAAAAACCTGACATGCGTGTTGTTCTCTTCACTTATGCATATCTACCGGGTTGGCCAAAAAGTTTTTCTGTGTTACAGAAAAACCCGATGGAACTTCTTTGCCAATGCAATACAAACTTTGGGGTTTCCCTAGTGGTTCAGTGGAAAAGAATCTCCCTATAATGTAGGAGATGTAGGTTCAACCCCTGGGTCTGGGAGATCCCTGGAGCAGAAAATGGGTCCAACTTTTTCCTACTAAAGTGGAAAGGGGAAAAATATTTCTTTTGCCTGCCTCCTGTAAGACGGAATGTGGTCAGTGATCTACAGACAGTCATCTTAAGTAATTCAGAGCTATGTATCAGATGGAGATTATTGCTGGGCAGTATGGGAAACGAGAGAGGACAGTGGTAGCAGGTGTTCAGAAGCACCAGAGTCCAGAAACATCCCTTTCTTTGGCTTTTCGCCTCTGCTGATCACCCTTGGTTCTTGACTGGTCCTCCAGTCATCCAGAAGATATGCCCTTTTACCGAATTCTTCTGCTTAAACTAGCAAGAGCAAAAAAGATATCTTTGCAGAGTAGAAACTGTACAGAAAAAAAAAAAAACAAACTACATGGTACCCAGGAAAGTTACAATTAGGTCCAATACAAGGACTTTCTCAGTCAGTGGTTAAATATTATCACTAGCTCCTTAATGGGGAGGAAGTGGAGATAACTGCCGGAATCTATTTAGTTCTTTATATTCAATTATATGTTGATCTCATTAGGAAAATTGGTTTGACATTCTCAACAAATTTTATCATCATTCTCATAACATCCTGAGTTGAAGACTTCTAGTGTGGTTTTTTTTTTTTCACATATAGATATCTGGA
The DNA here is from genome assembly GCF_055505025.1 of Bos grunniens. Taxonomy (NCBI): domain Eukaryota; kingdom Metazoa; phylum Chordata; class Mammalia; order Artiodactyla; family Bovidae; genus Bos; species Bos grunniens. Next base: position 16,595,412 of record NC_141170.1, on the reverse strand, counting down.
CTGGATAATTAAATCCAATAATATGTTATCCAGATGAATAGAACTAGAAAAGTACAAGAGAAGATCTTCTTTACTTGTCTTGAGATAATTTTAATTCAAATTAAAGTAGATAGTCCTGGTACTAAGAACTGTTACCCTAAGCTACAAATACATGGAAATATTCAGCTGCAAAGTACAAACAGAATAAAATTGCCATAAAAATGTATTTTATCAAAGACACAACAGTTAAAGACAACAACATTAGCCTGAATTGACAAAACAAATCTAAGATATTCACATCCTCTTTATCTTAAGCCACATTTAATCTCTTTTCAATTATGCTTTTTATTTGTTAAAATCTGTATGTCAATGAATTAGTTGCATAAATGAAATATAAAAACATTCCCAAGTAAGTCTCAACCTCTATTAATATAAATATTATATAAATTTTGAAATCCTTTAAAAATCAAATGGATTAAGTATTCCCAAATGTGGAAAAAAAACACAATTTTTCTTACATAAACCAATTGTATAAATATATTTTACATCATTAAATAATCATAATTTCCATCAATAAATGGTTTAATTGATATTATATAATTTATCCAGGCAATTATTTAAAAACAAGCAGCACGTACACATGAGTATTTGTAGCTGTGTATAATGGCATATGTGTTACTAAACTACCTATCCTGGTCCTTAGGTCCATAGCTCCTACTGTCTAAGTAGCCATATTCTGCACCTTTTTGGGCCAACCCTGCCATCACAGCTGACTGGACTGGGCTGACCTAGGATAGAGAGCTACATCAAACCTCTTGTGTTCTGGCTCAAAATTGTGATTTGGGTCAACTATCAGATCAGATGAAACCAGAAAATTAAGAGACTGTATAAATTAAATGAAAGAATAAGTTGTACTTTAAAATGAGGCTATGGAAGTATAAGAAGAAAGCACATGCTACTATGACAATACACATGAGTTAAAATTAAAATGTAGTAGGAGGTAGGACAAAATATAAAAGACAAAAAGGGAGACAAAAGAGTTAGGGATGGAGACCTGTCCTGCAGAGGGAGTTGTGAAGAAGTCTCTACACAGTGGGAAGCCCTCTCACAGGCGGGTCTGTGGGGAGTTTTCAAATCTTAGAAGGTAACATAAAACAAACAAACCAAAAAAAAAAAAAAACCCCACACCTAATTGCAGAAAGAATACACACTTAATTGTAGAAAGAGAACTTTCCCTTGATAGGCTCTAACCCTCTCACAGAACAAAGGATTGAGCAAATACCAAAGGAGAGCTGCATACCGGCCCCTCCCCACCTGGAGGCAGAGAGGCAGGCTTCCTTCGTCCAGGGCCAGAAGGCAACAGGCTGCTGCAATCTCAGCCACAGAGATGGCACCTTCCACCACACTGTGAGCAGGCTCCCAGCTGCTAACCAGGTCTTCCTGAGGTCCTGGATGGTTGACATCTGCCAGGAGGGTCACAGTCTGAGATCAGCTTTCTAGAAGAGACATACAGTGCACCTGAGATGGTGCTCTCATGACGCACCCAGGAAATTGCGCGGCCTGGACCAGGGAGGTGATTAAGACACACGGTCTACCTGGGACAGTGTCCTCTTCAAGAACCTAGTCACCTGAGCTGCTCAGATCTGGGAAGGGCACAAAACACACACCCAACCCACAGAGACTAGGCCAGAACTGTGTCTGAGTGTCTCGTGTGAAGATAAGGGTCAGCAGTTGCCTTTCACAGGGCAGGGGCTCTGGGTGCAGCAGACCTGAGTAGGGCACAAGCCCTCTTGGAGGAGGTCGCCATTAACCCCACCATAGAACCACCAGAACTTACACAGGACTGGGGGAAACAGACTCTTGGAGGGCACAAACAGAACCTTGTGTGCACCAGGACCCAGGAGAAAGGAGCAGTTAACCCACAAGAAACTGACCTAGACATGACCATGAGTATCCAGAAGTCTCCGGCAGAGGCATGGGTTGGTGGTGACCTCCTTCAGGGTCAGTCACTGAGTGCAGTAATGTGTGCATGGGACATTTTGAAGGAGGTCCCCATTATCTTCATTACCTCCATCATAGTTTGGCCTCAGGTCAAACTACAGGGAAGGAACACAGGCCTGCCCATCAACAGAAAATTGGATTAAAGATTTACTAAACATGGCCCCTCCCATCGGAATAAGACCCAGTTTCCCCCTAAGTCAGTCTCTCCCATCAGGAAGCTTCCATAAACCTCTTATCCTTATCCATCAGAGGGCAGACAAACTGAAAACCACAATCACAGTAAACTAACCAAATTGATCACAAGGACCACAGCCTTGTCTAGCTCAATGAAACTATTAGCCATGCCATGTAGGGATACCCAAGACAGATGCTTCATGGCAGAGAGTTCTGACAAAACGTGGCCCACTGGAGAAGGGAATGGAAAGCCACTTCAGTATTTTTACCTTGGGAATCCCATGAACAATATGAAAAGGCAAAAAGATAGGACACTGCAAGATGAACTCCCCAGGTCAGTAGGTGCCCAATATGCTACTGGAGATCAGTGGAGAAATAACTCCAGAAAGAATGAAGAGACGGAGCCATAGCAAAAACAGCACCAAGTTGTAGATGTGACTGGTGATAAAAACAAAGTCTGATACTGTAAAAAACAATACTGCATAGGAACCTGGAATGTTAGGTCCATCAATCAAGGCAAATTGGAAGTGGTCAAATAGGAGATGGCAAGAATGAACACTGACATTATAGGAATCAGTGAACTGAAATGGACTGGAATGGGTGAATTTAACTCAGATGACCATTATATCTACTACTGTGGGCAGGAATCCCTTAGAAGAAATGGAGTAGCCATCATGGTCAACAAGAGGCCAAAATGTAGTACTTGGATGCAATCTCAAAAACGACAGAATGTGTCGGGAGCCGCGTTAGGTATTACTGACAAAATAGAGGCACAGCCCCAGACCCCTCTCCTCATTCCGCAGGCACGGATCCCGGATCCCGGGATGAAGAAGTTAGGCCTTGTAATTCTGACTTGTCTTTTCCTCTCCTTGGCTGAGTTGACTGAAAAGGAACATTAAGGTGCTTATTGTTCTTGAGAGGAGCATGAGAAGGCACAAAGCCTTCTGTAGCTGTGCTCAGAAAATAATTCATAAAGTTAATCATTGACATTTGTTCAAGGACTTTTACAAAAGAGTGTTGCAGGATGAGCACATAGGCCATAGCTTGAGGCCATGGGAGGGATTGCTATTTGAAGCCTATTTGTGAGGACAATGTTTATGGCAAAGGAGTTTACTGAACTTAGGGCTTAGAAATAATTAAAACAGAAGTTAAAGATTTAAGGAATGTTGTAAAGTTAGCGTATTTTACTATAGCTTATAGAAGTTAGGAATTTTTAGAGATACTATAGCTAGAAGCCTTTTTAAGAGATAGTGAGCTCAGGATGTTGGGAAACATCAAACAGGATTTAGGAAGATATGTAGTAAACTGAGGAATGTAGCATGAGTTACAATGTAATCACAAGTTAACTATAGGACACATTAAAGGAGGTAAATAATAGATGATAAGGCTGATTCCGAGAGAATCACTGAAGCAGGAACTGTGTTTGAAGAGCAACAATGATTTAATGGAGATAATAAATCTGGGAGAGGGGGAACTGAAAATGTCAAACCTCTGGCCTAATGTTTTTGTAAAAGTATAAGAGAATCTTAAACTTGAAATAAACAGGCAGTCCCAGAAAACTGAGAGGTTGCCTCATTTCTCTCGCCGACACCATTCATCTTTTCAGGTTGAACTGGCTGCTGGAGTTGGACTCCAGCAAGAATGATCTTTGTTCATTTCCAAGGCAAACCATTCAATATCACTGTAATCCAAGTCTATGCCCCAAGCAGTAACGCTGAAGAAGCTACAGTTGAATGGTTCTATGAGGACCTACAAGACCTTTTAAAATTAACACCCAAAAAAGATGTCCTTTTCATTATAGGGGACTGGAATGCAAAAGTAGGAAGTCAAGAAACACCTGGAGTAACAGGTAAATTTGGCCTTGGAGTACAGAATGAAGCAGGGCAAAGGCTAATAGAGTTCTGCCAAGAGAACTCACTGATCATAGCAAACACCCTCTTCTAACAACACAAGAGAAGACCTGTAGAGACACATGGACATCACTAGATGGCCAACACTGAAAAGAACTGATTATATTCTTTGCAGCCAAAGATGGAGAAGCTCTATACAGTCAGCAAAAACAGGATCAGGAGCTGACTGTGGCTCAGATCATGAACTCCTTATTGCCAAATTCACACTTAAATTGAAGAAAGTAGGGAAAACCACTAGACCATTGGGGTATGACCTTTATCAAATCCCTTACAATTATACAGTGGAAGTGACAATTAGATTTAAGGGATTAGATCTGATAGACAGAGTGCCTGAAGAATTATGGACGGAGGTTTGTGACATTGTACAGGGGACAGGGATCAAGACCATCCCCAAGAAAAAGAAATGCAAACAGGCAAAATGGTTGTCTGAGGAGGCCTTACAAATAGATGGAAAGAAGAGAAGCCAAAGGCAAGGGAGAAAAGGAAAGATATATGCATTTGAATGCAGAGTTCCAAAGAAGAGCACGGAGATATAATAAAGGCTTTCTCAGCAATCAATGCAAAGAAATAGAGGAAAACAATAAAATGGGAAAGACTAGAGATCTCTTCAAGAAAACCTGAGATACCAAGGGAACATTTCATGCAGAGATGGGTACAATAAAGGACAAAAATGGTATGGACCTAACAGAAGCAGAAGATATTAAGAAAAGGTGGCAAAATACACAGAAGAACTATACAAAAAAGATCTTCACGACCCAGATAATCATGATGGTGTGATCACTCACCTAGAGCCAGACATCCTGGAATATGAAGTCAAGTGGGCCTTAGGAAGCATCACTACAAACAAAGCTAGTGGAGGTGATGGAATTTCAATTGAGCTATTTCAAATCCTAAAAGATGATGCTGTGAAAGTGCTGCACTCAATATGTCAGCAAATTTGGAAAACTCAGCAGTGGCCACAGGACTGGAAAAGGTCAGTTTTCATTCCTGTCCCAAAGAAAGGCAATTCCAAAGAATACTCAAACTACTGCACAATTGCATTCTTCTCACATGGTAGCAAAGTAATGCTCAAAATTCTCCAAGTCAGGCTTCAACAGTAAAACACTATGTGAACCGTGAACTTTCAGATGTTCAAGCTGGATTTACCAAAGGCAGAGGAACCAGAGATCAAATTGCCAACATCTGTTGGATCATCAAAAAAGCAAGAGTTCCAGAATAACATCTACTTTGGCTTTATTGACTACGCCAAAGCCTTTGACTGGGTGGATCACAATAAACTGTGGAAAATTCTTCAAGAGATGGGAATACCAGACCAGCTGACCTGTCTCCTGAGAAATCTGTATGCAGGTTAAGAAGCAACAGTTAGAACCGGACATGGAACAACAGAATGGTTCCAAATAGGGAAGGAGTAAGTCAAGGCTGTATATTGTCACCCTGCTTATTTAACTTATATGCAGAGTACATCATGAGAAATGCCAGGCTGGATGAAGCACAAGCTGGTATCAAGATTGCCAGGAGAAATATCAATAATCTCATATACACAGATGACACCACCCTTATGGCAGAAAATGAAGAAGAACTAAAGAGCCTCTTGAGGAAAGCGAAAGAGAAGAGTGAAAAAGTTGGCTTCTGGTCCCATCACTTCATGGCAAATAGGTGGGGAAACAGTGGAAACAGTGTCAGACTTTATTTTTGGGGGGGCTCCTAAATCACTGCAGATGGTGACTGCAGCCATGAAATTAAAAGACGCTTGCTCCTTGGAAGAAAAGTTATGACCCCTAGACAGCATATTAAAAAGCAGAGACATTACTTTACCAACACAGGTTCGTCTAATCAAAGCTACAGTTTTTCCAGTGGTCATGTATGGATGTGAGAGTTTGACTATAAAGAAAGCTGAGCACCGAAGAATTGATGCTTTTGAATTGTGGTTTTGGAGAAGACTATTGAGAGTCCCTTGGACTGCAAGGAGATCCAACCAGTCCATCCTAAAGGAAATCAGTCCTGAATATTCATTGGAAGGACTGATGCTGAAGCTGAATATCCAATACCTTGTCCTCTTGATGCAAAGAACCAACTCAATGGAAAAGACTGAAGTTGTGAAAGACTGAAGTTGGGAGGAGAAGGGGACAACAGAAGATGAGATGTTTGAATGGCATCACCAACTCAATGGACATGAGTTTGAGTAGGCTTCGGGAGTTGGTGATGGACAGGGAAGCCTGGCATGCTGCAATTCATGGGATTGCAAAGAGTCAGACATGACTGAGTGACTGAACTGAACTGAACTGAGTGCTTATCCTATGTGCCCAAAACTATGCTAAATATGTTACATGCATCATCTCATGTAATCTTAATGATAACCCTATGTAATAGATATTCTTTTTAGTCACAATTTACAAGTAGCAAACTGAGTCACAGAGAGGGTAAGTAATTTGCCCAAAATCAAATATTTGTGTAAAACCAGAATTTGTATAGAACATGAGTATCTGAATCCATATTTCTTATACTTATCCACTGTACAATCCTGCCAGTTATATGAGAAAATGGCAACTAAAAAACTATAAGAAAAGATCATATCCTTTACTGAAAAGGAAAGACAATCTAAAGCAAGAATCTTGTATATCTAGTTCCCCAAAAGACTGACTGCAATATACATCCTATCCTTGGGCTCATATAAGATTTCTATATCCTCAAAGTCAAATGTGCCGAGTAAACATATTTGATACATACACTTCTATATGCTCAACAAATTGTTCTACCTATGATTCCTTCTACCCTGTCTTAATATATATAAATTTAAACAATCACCAAAAAAAGTACTTTCCATATATATATTTTTTTAATTACCATTGTACTCTTGGTTTGAGGAACACCATGATGTTGAACTTGAAATTGAGTTTATAATTTACCAAAATCACAATTAAGCATTTTTAATTATCAAAGAGGGACAGAGTGCTTATCAAGGAACTCAATTATAAATATTCATTCAGTAGCTATTATTGCACGGTTCTAGGCACTGAAGATGTAACAATGAATCAATCAAACAATAAAACAATTCCTGCCTTCATTGAATTTGCATTCTATTTGTACAAGACAATTGAAAAAAATAAATGTGGCGTAGTACAAGATCCATACCAATAGACAGCTTCTAGAAGAATGATGCCAAACCACAACTTCAAACTGCATGGCCAGAGCTGACCAAGTTCATCCACATAATTGAAAAAGAGAACACTTATGAGAACTCTCCCTAAATGCGCCCACTGTTGGAATTCTACGTTTGACGTTTTTAAGAACTATTTACATAGTGTGGGCATAGATAAGTCATAAATTATAATGACTGTCCAAAATGAGAAACTTATTTGCACATGCCCATTCTGGTTGGCTGACTTCCCAGATGAATTCTGTACAAGAATATAATAAAATTCAGATGGAATTCATGATTTTGAACTGGACTTACAGAATAGTAATTAAAGTCTGCAGTGCTAATAACAGACTTAGTAAATCAGTATTATTAAATTTCTCTATCAGATAATATAAAATTTGAGGGTTAAAAAAGAGCAAGAAAGGTTATCTCAGCATGGTTTTGAACAAAAGTAAAAGTAGCATTTACATAAAAATGAGACACCCAACATTTCCTTATAAAGACACATACCTCTAATACCAAAACAGGCCACTCAGAAATATACATGCAGCTCTTTCCCACGCACGTAACAGAGTCTGATTCCATTTTTGATGCTTGATTGCTGACACTTATCCAGTTTTCCCCTTTCCCCTCCCCTCCTGCCCCACATGTAGGAAAACTGAGAAGAAAGCTCAGATGCCCCCTCTCTTGATGATGTCAGGAAATTCAAAATACTCAAGTCCTGGTCCATAGGGTTACAAAGAGCTGGACACAACTGAACCAACTTAGTATGCATACAAAACTTTGCATAGCTTTTTGAAGCAAGTATGGTATCATCAGTCTTAACATCTGAAGCAAATATCGGGCGGGAGATCCATCTCTCCTCTTCACGGTGACCAGAACAACTGACCCAGCAGGCATGTCCAAATGATAATCAACCAGCGCTGGTAGGGTCAAGAAGGGTGAGGGAGGTCTTTGTCCTCTTGCTTAGGCTTGCTAACTAGCTCTGCTGCCTGTGGACTAGCTCTTTGCTGCATTTGCTGAGTCCCTGCTCAAGCTTCTGTTGCGGATTCAACTGACCTGCACCAGAAGTTTCACTCTCTGGCATTTAGGACAGGAGTATGGAATTGGGGCCCACCTTAAAGGGACCGTGGATTACGCCTCTTGAGCTGGACCTATCTGTGAGTCATGTGTCTTGATCCCAGCCCACAGTGTCACTGATGCTAGACTCAGGGTGTGTGTTTCATTGAGGAACTGGCCCTTTCTGTAGAGCAGCAGTCCTCAGTCTTTTTGGCACCAGGGGCCAGTATCATGGAAGACATTTGTTTTGTTTTTTTTTTTACAAACGGGACAAGGGGTGTGGTTTGGGAAGGACTGAAGCACATTTAGGGTTCGTGCTCTTGTGATAATCTAATGATGCTGTTGATCTGAAAGGAGGTGGCACACAGGTGGTGAAGCGAGTGAAGAGGAACCGCTGTCAATACAGACGAAGCTTCACTCACTCACCTGCTGCTCACCCTCTGTGGCGCAGTTCCTAACAAGTACACGAGGTACTGACCCAGGGTTTGGGGACCCCTGCTGTAGAGTGCTCAGGAGAAAGACCAACATCCTGTACAATGGTGGGCCCACTGGCTGATCTCCTGTGTGGAGGAAAGGCGGTAACTATGCGGCATGCTAAGGTCCCACTCTAAGAACCGATGGCTGAAAATGGGACACTGTGAACTGCCCTTGCTGATGCTGCTGCCTATACCTCTGTCAACAATAAAGGTCTTTACCTCAGGATTACCAAGAAAAACAGCCACGCCCCCATCCCCCACCCCATGATACACCCAAGGGTTAAGCCACACACAACATCAACCTGGATTTCTTAAATTCCACAAAGTAACCATTGACATGGAGGAGGACCCTAATCTTTCAGATACTGATTTGAGGCTTCTGAAAGAAGAAACATAAATATGAACAGTGTAGAGAGGACCATCTTTCCATTGAGGTGTACTGAACAAAACAACCATAAATAGAAAACTAATACAGGACATTGAAACAAACAAACAAAAAATGAAACAGAGGTCCACACCTTGACTAACTGGAAAACCAAATTTTACTAAAAAAAAAAATTTATACAAAAAGATAAAAGGAAACTAATTAGCTTTCATGCCTTTACAATATTGGTTCTGAATCAATTTTAACAAATACTGAAATGCACCAGCTGCCAAATTCTCATGTTGTTCGATCACTAAGTTATATCTGACTCTTAACAACCTCATGGACGGCAGCACGCCCGGATTCCCTGTCCTTCACTATCCCCCAGAGTTTGCTCAAACTCATGTTCATTGAGTCAGTGATACCATTCAACATCTCGTCCTCTATCACGCGTTCTCCTCCTGACCTCAATTTTTCCCAGCATTAGGGTCTTTTCCAATGAGTCGGCTCTTTGCATCAGGTGGCAAAAGTATTGGAGTTTCAGTTTCAGCATCATTTCAGTTTAGTTCAGTTCAGTCGCTCAGTCGTGTCCGACTCTTTGCGACCCCATAAACCGCAGCACGCCAGGCCTCCCTGTCCGTCACCAACTCCCGGAGTTCACCCAAACCCATGTCCATCAAGTCAGTGATGCCATCCAACCATCTCATCCTCTGTTGTCCCCTTCTCCTGTCTTCAATCTTTCCCAGCATAAGGCTCTTTTCAAAAGAGTCAGCTCTTTTCATCAGGTGGTCAAAGTCTTAGAGCTTCAACTTCAGCATCAATCCTAACAATGAATATTCAGGGTTGATTTCCTTTAGGATTGACTGGTTTTATATCCTTGCAGTCCAAGGGACTCTCAAGAGTCTTCTCAAACACCACGGTTCAAAAGCATCAATTCTTCGGTGCTCAGCTTTCTTTATAGTCCAACTCTCACATCCATACTTGACCACTGGAAAAACCAGAGCCTTGACTAGATGAACCTTTGTTGGCAAAGTAATGTCTCTGCTTTTGAATATGCTCTCTAGGTTGGTCATAACTTTCCTTCCAAGGAGTAAGCGTCTTTTAATTTCATGGCTACAATCACCATCTGCAGTGATTTTGGAGCCCAGAAAAATAAAGTCTGACACTGTTTCCACTGTTTCCCGATCTATTTCCCATGAAGTGATGGGACTGGATTCCATGATCTTCATTTTCTGAATGTTGAGCTTTAAGCCAATTTTTTCACTCTTCTCTTTCACTTTCCTCAAGAGGCTCTTTAGTTCTTCTTCATTTTCTGCCATAAGGGTGGTGTCATCTGCATATCTGAGGTTATTGATATTTCTCCCAGCAATCTTGATTCCAGCTTTTGCTTCCTCCAGCCCAGCGTTTCTCATGATGTACTCTGCATATAAGTTAAATAAGCAGGGTTATAATATACAGCCTTGATGTACTCCTTTTCCTATTTGGAACCAGTCTGTTGTTCCATGTCCAGTTCTAACCGTTGCTTCCTGACCTGCATATAGGTTTCTCGAAAGCAGGTCAGGTGATCTGGTATTCCCATCTCTTTCAGAATTTTCCACAGTTTATTGTGATCCATTATAATATACATCAAATTCAATTCAGAATTTTGAATATAACCTGTCCTGAAATTTGGAATATATTTTTGTAAGAATATTATTGTATATTACTCAAAGGGTGATAGAAAAAATATTACTTATTGAACAAATAAAATATATCAGAATTTCATGGTTAATAAAGCAGAAATAGAATTTTTTCTGGAACTCTCTTTCTCGATGATTCAGTGGATATTGGCAACTTGATCTCTGGTTCCTCTGCCTTTTCTAAAACCAGCTTGAACATCAGGAAGTTCACAGTTCATGTATTGCTGAAACCTGGCTTGGAGAACTTTGAGCATTACTTTACTGGCATGTGAGATGAGTGCAATTGTGCGGTAGTTTGAGCATTCTTCGGCATTGCCTTTCTTTGGGATTGGAATGAAAACTGACCTTTTCCAGTCCTGTGGCCACTGCTGAGTTTTCCAAATTTGCTGACATATTGAGCGCATCACTTTCACAGCATCGTCTTTCAGGATTTGAAATAGCTCAACTGGAATTCCGTCACTCCACTAGCTTTATTTGTAGTGAAGCTTCCTAAGGCCCACTTGACTTCACATTCCAGGATGTCTGGCTCTAGGTGAGTGATCACACCATCGTAATTATCTGGGTCATGATCATCTTTTTTGTATAGTTCTTCTGTGTATTCTTGCCACTTCTTCTTAATATCTTCTGCTTCTGTTAGGTCCCTACCATTTCTGTCCTTTAATGAGCCCATCTCTGCATGAAATGTTCTCTTGGTATCTCAAATTTTTTTGAAGAGATCTCTAGTCTTTCCCATTCTATTGTTTTCCTCTATTTCTTTGCATTGATCGCTGAGGAAGGCTTTCTTATCTCTCCTTCCTATTCTTTGGAACTCTGCATTCAAATGGGTATATCTTTCCTTTTCTCCTTTGCTTTCCACTACCCCTCTTTTCACAGCTATTTGTAAGGCTTCCTCAGACAGCCATTTTGATATTTTATATTTCTTTTTCTTGGGGATGGTCTTGATTCCTGTCTCCTATACAATGTCACAAACTTCCATCCATAGTTCATCAGGTACTCTGTCTATCAGATCTAGTCCCTTAAATCTATTTTTCACTTCCACTATATAGTCAGAAGGGATTTGATTTAGGTCATACCTGAATGGTCTAGTGGTTTTCTCCACTTTCTTCAATTTCAGTCTGAATTTGGCAATATGATCTGAGCCACAGTCAGCTCCTGGTCTTGTTTTTGCTGACTGTATAGAGCTTCTCCATTTTTGGCTGCAAAGAATATAATCAATCTGCTTTCGGTGTTGACCATCTGGTGATGTCCATGTGTAGAGTCTTCTCCTGTGTTGTTGGAAGAGGGTATTTGCTATGACCAGTGTGTTCTCTTGGCAGAACTCGATTAACCTTTGCCCTGCTTCATTCTGCACTCCAAGGCCAAATTTGCCTGTTACTCCAGGTGTTTCTTGACTTTCTACTCTTGCATTCCAGTCCCCTATAATGAAAAGGACATCTTTTCTGGGTGTTAGTTCTAGAAGGTCTTGTAGGTCTTCAAAGAACTGTTCAACTTCAGCTTCTTCAGCGTTACTGGTTGGGGCATAGACTTGAATTACCGTAATATTGAATGGTTTGCCTTGGAAACGAACAGAGATCATTCTGTCATTTTTGAGATTGTAGCCAAGTACTGCATTTCGGACTCTTTTGTTGACCATGATGGCTACTCCATTTCTTCTAAGGGATTCCTGCCCACAGTAGTAGATATAATGGTCATCTGAGTTAAATTCACTCATTCCAGTCCATCTTAGTTCACTGATTCCTAGAATGTCGATGTTCACTCTTGTCATCTCCTGTTTGACTACTTGCAATTTGCCTTGATTCAGGGACCTAACATTCCAGGTTCCTATGCAATATTGCTCTTTACAGCATCTAACATTGCTTCTATCACCAGTCCCATTCACAATTGGGTGTTGTTTTTGCTCTGGCTCCATCCCTTCATTCTTTTTGGAGTTATTTTTCCACTGATCTCCAGTAGCATATTGGGTACCTACTGACCTGGGGAGTTCATCTTTCAGTGTCCTTTCTTTTTGTCTTTTCATTCCATTCATGGGGTTCTCCAGGCAAGAATACTGAAGTGGTTTGCCATTCCCTTCTCCAGTGGACCACATTCTGTCAGACTTCTCCACCATGACCCATCCATCTTGGGTGATCCCATATGGCATGGCTCATAGTTTCATTGAGTTAGATAAGGCTGTGGTCCATGTGATCAGATTGGCTAGTTGTCTGTGATTGGTATCCTCTCTCAATGCCTACCATCTTACTTGAGTTTTACTTACCTTGGACGTGGGATCTCTCTTCACAGCTGCTCCAGGAAAGCACAGCCTTGCAATGAATACTCAGGGTTGAGTTCCTTTAGGATTGGCTGGTTTGAATTCTTTATTGTCAAAAGACTCTCATGACCTCCATAAATTTGGGGACTCAAATTAAGTTAAACTAGGACATCCTACTAAACTTATACAAAGTATTTTTTATACTCACAGGAAAGTTACAAGATACAAAATAGAGATAAAATCCATTCTCATCTTAACCACCAGAACTATTCTTTGCCTAAATTTCACATAGCCATGAAGATCCCATGGAGGAAGCCACGGCAACTGATTCTAGTATTCGTGCCTGGAGAATCCCATGGACAGAGGAGCCTGGTGGGCTACAGTCTTTAGGGTCACAAAGAGTCAGACACAACTGAAGCAACTTAGCACAAATGCACACACGGTGTCCATTGCTCTAAAATATCTTCCAGGGGTCATGCATACTCTGACCCAAACTAAATTAAGTCTTTGGTACTTGCAACTGGCTTCTTAAAAAGGAACTCCATGGACCTTCCGCTTTGAGGACCATTATAAGAACTATTTCGGAAAAGGGTGATAATGACCACTATTCCTTCATCAACAGATGAATCATCATCAAAAACCAAATTTGGGTTTTTCTTAAATCTGAATGAATGAATGGCATCTCAGGGTGGATTCAGAGAAGGCAATGGCACCCCACTCCAGTACTCTTGCCTGGAAAATCCCATGGACAGAGAAGTCTGGTAGGCTGCAGTCCATGGGGTTGTGAAGAGTCAGGCATGACTGAGCGACTTCACTTTCACTTTTCACTTTCATGCATTAGAGAAGGAAATGGCAACCCACTCCAGTGTTCTTGCCTAGAGAATCCCAGGGACGGGGGAGTCTGGTGGGCTGCCGTCTATGGGGTCTCACAGAGTCAAACACGATTGAAGTGACTTAGCAGCAGGGTGGATTACTAATATTCACTATTACTATTACCTAATACCACGGTCTTACCCATGTAAGGTCTCCACACCCAATACTATTAAAATTATTGATTGGACGGATCCAATCAGCTATTGGTGTGTATTCTGATGTTATAGATTTGGTTAATTTGCTCTCTTCAGTGCCTGTTTCAACAGCCTCTCAGTCACAGTTTACGGCTTGCCCTCACCTTTGAAGGGACAGAACACACAGCCTGGCCACCCACGGCTGAATACTTCAACTGCCCCGCCATGACACTCAGTGTTTGTGGCAAAGTCTAAACTTCATCCAGCTTTCTGCAGGGGCAAGTATTCTATCACACTGATGACATCTTGCTCCAAAGAGATTCAGTTGAAACACGTAGTCAAGACATACAAACATTCACAAACGAGCTCACAAAAAAAACGGGATGGGCATTGCCCCACACAAAGTAGAAGTTCCCACCATCTCAGTTAAATTCCTGAAAATTATTTGGTAAGCCAAGTGTCACTATATCTCTATCAAGAAATAGTTGTTAACCCTCAGCACTCAGTGTTAAACAAGCCCAGCATCTTTTATGCATTTCTGGGTTCAGGACACACCATATGCCTCACTTGCAAATTTTACTTAAGCCCATTTAGGGGCTCTCCTAAAGAATCCGCCTGCAGTGCAGGAGTCCTGGGTTCAATTCCTGGGTTGGGAAGATCCCCTGGAGAAGGGAATGGCAACCCACTCCAGTATTCTTGCCTGGAGAATTCCATAGACAGAGGAGCCTGGCAGCCACAGGGTTGCAAAAAGTCAGACATGACTGAGCCACTAACACTTTTACTTTAAAACCCATTTATGCTATTATTTACAAATAAGCCCATCTAGAATGGGACCTCCCAACAAAAGGCTCTAAAATCTATGCAAATTGCAATACAGAAGGTCTTCCCACTAGTGCCTCCTGCTTTCTTGAGATTTCTTCAGTGCAAGGACTTCAGTAATTTTTTCTTTCATTTCCTGGAATCTCTGGACCACCTGTGATGGACAGAAATTGCCCATGGACTGTGGCACAAGAAACTATCCTCCTCAGTTACATTCCATCAGAATGGAATCTGCTGCATGCATTCAGTACTCTTCTGAAAAGAGGAGCTCTCACAGGGTCTGAGTCCAAGATCCTCCACACTCAGCTGCCTTGAGTCACGGGAGCGCAACCTGCAAGAATCGCACCACCACTGAGGCCTCTTTGCTACAGAATTGTGTCAAACCCGGGCCCCTTATCAAACCTTACCTGCAGGAGGAAGTGGCCCACCCTATTCCACCTTCACCCCTCACCCCCTTTCCACACTGCTGGGCAAGCTGATAAGAAAGCACCAGATGCTCCCTGATTTGGCACCAGCAGGACATTTGGATCACACAACCTCTGTACCATGCATAAAGAAACTCTCACCCCCAACCATAAAGGAACCCCAAGCCAGTCTCTTTCCCTTTCTTTCTCATGCCATTTTTGAACCTGCTTAGGAACATACCCTGCTGTCCCCCAACAATTCCATTATATGAGCAATAAGCCTTTTCGTACCCTCTCAGTACATGTGTGGCATTATTACTCAACATAAGAACCAAATTTGGGGTGGGTGTTCAGCCTCCCTCTGCAGGCTGAGCACAACACCCCTCTACATTAATGGGTTAAACATGCCACAGTTTTTACTTTAAAACTTTTTTGAACTATGGCTTACTTAACATTTTGTAATACCCAAAATTCCATTTGTAAGAGTTAGATCTCTATCTCAATTCTGATGAGCTTCCCTGGTGGCTCAGATGGTAAAGTATCTGCCTACAATGCAGGAAACCTGGGTTTCATCCCTGGGTTGGGAAGATCTCCTGAAGAAGGGAATGGCAACTCATTCCACCATCCTTGCCTAGAAAATTCCATGGACAGAGGAGCCTGATGGGCTACAGTCCATGGAATCGCAAAGAGTGAACACAACTGAGTGACAAACAGTTTCACTTTTCACTTTTCAATTCTGATGATCTGAGTACATATAGAAACAAAGCTTTCCCTGAGCTTTCATGTAACAAACATTTATGGGACTTCCCTGGGGGTCCAGTGGTTAAGAATCCACCTTGAGATGCAGGGAATGCTAGTTCAGTCCCTGTTCAGGGGACCTAGGATCCCACATGCAGTGGGGAAACTAAGCCCATGCACCTGGCTGCAAAGGAAGATCCCACACAAGAAGATCCCATGTGCGACAACTAAGATCTGAGGCAGCCAAATAAACAAATATTTAAAAATTTATGGAATACATACTACAAAACATTTATTGAATATATACTACATAGATCAAAGCCATTTCAGGAAATGCCAATTTTCAATTGTGACAAGTTCCAGGGAGAAAAGTCTACAATCCTGGGTGGACCTATCTGTTATACTGGGATCAATCCTAGACAGGAAGTTCAAGGAACTGATATCTGTGCTGAAGGCTGAAGAATGAGTAGAAGTGAACCAGTGGATAGTGATGAGAATTCCAGGCAGGACCAACACAGGACAGGGGGAGCTTAGGGAAATCTGAGGGACTGAAACTCGGAGCAATCAATGCCATCAAATGGTTTCAGGGTAAGCAAAACATGAGCAGACTTGTGTTTTTAAATGCTCACTCTGAGTCAGTCTGAAGAATGACGTGAAGAAGGTTGAGTAGTAGAAGATCAAGTGTCAATAACCAAATATCAGTACATAGTCACTGCAGAGGATTGTATAGACCTCAGTTTGTGTTTTCTTCTAAGTTTAGGTTAAGTTCAGAGAACTTCATCTTCTGAAGTGGACGTTTAAAGAAAAATTACTCACAATTAATGCCTTCACCATTTACAGAAGTAATATCTTAAAAATGCCTCTCTATAGCAATGAAAATTAAGCCTCATTTATTTTGCAGTAATCTAAAACTTATAGACAGCAGATGCTTAGTTGGCCTAAAGAAACCTTGAAGCTGACTGTTCCCAATTAGTGTGGAAATTCAACTGCTAAAGTACATTAATACCCTAGAGGGAAAAACAGTTTCAATACCCACACAAGAATCTAAATAGTTTAATACATCTGATTTCTGTGCAGAAAACAGTCAGTAGCAGGCCGTGTGTGCGTACTAAGTCACTTCGGTCATGTCTGACTCTTTGCAATCCTATGAACCAAAGCCTGCCCGGCTCCTCTGTCCATGAGATACTCCAGGCAAGAATCCTGGAGTGGGTTGCCATGTCCTCTTCCAGGGGATCTTCCTGACCCAGGGATCAAACCCATGTCTTTTATGTCTCCTGAATTGGCAAGTGGGTTCTTTACCACTAGTGCTAACTGGGAACCAATAGCAGGCCTGAGATTGCTAATTCTAAAAAGGCTTGCTTGAAAGTTGGGCCATTGGCTGAAGTATGGGAACTTGTATTTGAGGCACATTTCCACCATGACTAGAACTGACCATGCCAAAATTGTGTGTACACACAGTGTGGTTTTGGCCGAACACGTGCTCTCCTGAGACTCTCAATATTGGTACGTACCAGGCAAACAGGAAATGTGACTAGACTCCTTGGGCAGTGGGTCTCCACTGAGCTTCCCCAGTAGCCATGCTGTCACAATTTTTTGCTGGAGGGATTAGGCAGGTCCTCTGAGACTCTGCTGGGAGAAGCAAGACTCTAGGAAGCTGGAATGTGATTCCCCTCAGACCTCAGCCCACCTGTCTGTTTCTTTTGCTGACTATGCCTTGCATCCTTTCACTGTAATAAATCTTGGCTATGAGAATGGCTATACTCAGTCCTGTGAGTCCCTGAATCCATCTCCAAAGCTGACAACAGTCTCGGTGACCCTGACACAGTTTCCATATTTTATCAGTAAAATAATAGGCTTGAACAAATATATCATTTATTCCTATTCTGGGTTCTTATACTTGCCTGGAGAATTCTTGTTGTTGCCTGGAGAATTCTTGTTGTTGCCTGGAGAATTATTAATAAAATATTAACATATTATTTGCCTAGTCATATTTAAAAGTAATAGGCATTTCTAGAAGATACTGTATTCCTGGTGCCCACTGATCTAAGCATTATAGTTAAGTTTCTCTCCTATATATTCTCCACAAATTTTTCCATGGATACATACTCTGTTGGTCTTCCCAGGTGACTCAGTGGGTAAAAAATCTGCCTGCAATGCAGGAGACACGAATTCAATTCCTAGATCTGGAAGCTTCCCTGGAGGAAGGCATGACAACCCACTCCACTGTTCTTGTCTGGAGAATCCCATGGAGTGAGGAGCCTGGCGGGCTA
This sequence comes from Bos grunniens, assembly GCF_055505025.1. Taxonomy (NCBI): domain Eukaryota; kingdom Metazoa; phylum Chordata; class Mammalia; order Artiodactyla; family Bovidae; genus Bos; species Bos grunniens. The sequence continues at coordinate 16,577,145 of NC_141170.1, read as the reverse complement.
TAGTCCATAGGTGGCAAAGAGTCGGACAGGACTGAAGCAACTGAGCCCATATATACAGTCTGTTAGACATATATACACATGGGGGTTTACCCGGTGGCTGGGCAGTAAAAAGTTGCCTGCAGTGCAGAAGACACCGTTGATGCAGGTTCAATCCCTGGATCAGGAAGATTCCCTGGAATATGAAATGGCAATCCACTCCAGTATTATTGCCTGGAAAACTCCACGGACAGAGGAACCTGGCAGGTTACAGTCCATGGGATCACAAAAGGTCAGCTACTATTGAGCAACTGAGCATGCAAACACAGATATATGTGGATACAAATACAGATCTAGATAAGACAGATGTACATATATATACACACACACACACACATATATATGTATATTTCAAAAGAGAAAGAAGAGAGACTTCTAACAACAGACTTCTCTGAGAGTAGATCAATAAAAACCTTTTAATTATGACAGTGTAATGCAAGTGGTCCTTATACTGCACTAAATAAACATGGAATTTCATTTTTTTAAGGTTAAAAATATTTTTCACTTCCTGGGGCTTTCTGGCTTTCAGCTTGTCTCACACACTTGCTTCTAACTGAGGTGAGCTTGGCAAACAGGCATGGTTTTATGAAAAAATAACCTAAGTTTATAGGGGTCCACATGATAATTAACAGGCAAGTTTCTATCACTTGGGTATCTAAATATCCAAGACTTACTCCACATGTAAAACCAGACTTTACCAGACTTTCAGAGAGCAGTTTTAAGATCATGGTACATTTTAGAGTCCTTAGATGCTGTCAGATACAATGGGGACAAATGCAATTATATTTTTAAAATTAATTTTTTATTGAGGTATAGTTGATTTACAATGTGGTGTTCATTTCAGGTGTAATTAAATCTTAAAATAGAAGGAAAAAAGCATATTATTAGTGATAGGTTAAAAGATTATTGTTTTAGAGCCCATCATTATATTAATAGTACATTATGTCGGAGAAGGCAATGGCACCCCACTCCAGTACTTTTGCCTGGAAAATCCCATGGATGGAGGAGCCTGGTAGGCTGCAGTCCATGGGGTCGCTAAGAGTCGGACATGACTGAGCAACTTCCTTTTCACTTTTCACTTTCATGCATTGGAGAAGGAAATGGCAACCCACTCCAGTGTTCTTGCCTGGAGAATCCCAGGGACGGGGGAGCCTAGTGGGCTGCTGTCTATGGGGTCGCACAGAGTCAGACACGACTGAAGTGACTTAGCAGCAGCAGCAGCGGCATGCCAGAATGTAAAGATATTTTGAAACCTCTTTATTGGACACACGGGTTAATAAAGAGCATGAAACCTTATTTTTTCTTTTAAGATTTTAATTCAGTCCTGTAATTGAATATTATTTCAGTCAGTTTCAGAATGAGTGATCCTTGATGGAAGAATCCAGGAGGAAGCCACCACTTTGATTTCTCCTCAAGAGTTTCAAAAATAGTTCGAGAAAATAAGAGATGATAGATGTGCTGGATATTTAATTTTCTATTTCATGTTAGGACAATATATTTGAGAATTCTGTGTTTTATATTACAAGCATAACTGAAGACCATTTCCATAGTGAGTAGTAATTCCTTAAGAGTCTGATATGGCTGTCCTTTAACTTTTACCAATATCGTGTCAATTGAGCATAAATCCTCCATGTGAGAAATGTACACTCACAAGGCTTTGTAAATTCAATTTATCTGGATAAACTCAGTAGCATGTTTTCAATATATTTGATGCATTATTTTACCTGATTTTTGAAAAAAAAAAAACATTTTATGTCCAATAATAACACATCGTGAATGTCACAATTTATCTTATCATTCATGATAATATAAAACCCACGATGAACCAAAATTGAGAAAGGGCTTTTCTCACACTGTTCCTCCCATATTTGTTCTGGTGGTAGCAAAATGTAAATACCTTTTTTGCCGAACACCAAAAACTATTTGAAAAAAGACATGTAGATGGTATTATTCTCAGGTTTTTAAGATTATTTTCCCATCTGTCAGCAAAATTGATTATAAGATAGGGGTTTGTCCTAAAAGACACCTAGACCAGCCTTGGAGACTATGTATGGCCAAACCAAAATTCATCTAAGACTCTCAACAAATTTTATTCTTACATGAATAGGTAGAAAAGAAACAGAAAGTAATATTGATATGGCTCTTTCTACCTTTGCTTCTCTGATCCTCAGACTGGACACTGTCCACCTCTGTAGACATACTTCCTTCCCATCCTCACCCCACATTTTGCTTGAACAACCTTAAACTGTTTATGATATCACATAATACAGTGTTCTGTCTGCCTTCTCGTTTCCTTATGCAATTTCTTCTGCCTGAAATCCTTCTCTCACACACTTCTGTTTTATTTTTATACTTTGTTTCACTGAAGATATAAATTCATCTTAGAAGCATCATCAGACCACTCCTACCAGATCTAGACTAGGAAAACTATGCTCCCAAGGTACCTGGAAAATCCCATGGACAGAGGAGGAGCCTGGCAGGCTACACTCCGTGGGGCTACAAAAGAATCAGACAAAACTTAGTGACTAAACCACAACAATACGATACCACAGGTATATTTCTACCACTCTCTTTACCTTAGAATTACAGTGTCTGCTACTCACTGCACAATGGGGATCTGGAAAAAGAGGATACCTCTTATTCATGTTTGTATACCTAGCACCTTGCACAGTACCAGACACAACGGTAGACACACAATACGTATTTGCTGAATAAATGAATACTGACTCCCAGTAAGGTGTGCTTTCAGTCAACCTATCTTTATGTCTTAATTTGAATCCCTCATGAATAACAATGACTACAAATTACAGGTTGAGTCCATGCTTCAGTGATACTCATTTTATTAAGAAACAAGACTATGCATGGTTCTAAACATGTAGCAATTAAAATTCTACAGCACCTCTAAATTTGCCTTTTGAGAGAAAGCAAAAATCAAAAACTTAAATAAATTCTCCATATACTGACATTTTCAACCTCCCTCTTGAGTTTGCAAGGCAGCTAAAGATTGTCCACCAATACCCCAGTGAGCTTCTGTTAGGTTTAGACATAAAAATCCCAATTAAATCCTAATGGGAAGAACAAAGGATCCATTCACATTCCAGGGGCCATGTGAAGTCTAATTTGTTCATATCTACTGCCTACACTCCCAGATATATTAATTGTGGATCATTAAAATATCTTCAACGAGCTAAAATTTGGTTATAATAAAATAATAAACTAGTCACTGTGAAAAGACCATATGGCAGCAATATGCATGCAGAGCCATCAAGATTAATCTACCTAATACCCACACCTAAAAGGGAAAGCCCTAGCATATTAGTCAATGTTTATCAAGGATTAATCATATAGAAATGATTAATCCTTACAAAACTCTTTTCTCCAGCACTTGTCTTTGTAGGTAAACACTCTCCAAACACTATCCATCAGGAGAAACTGATATATTGTTGTGAAGGAAATTATTCATATTTTGATATTCATCAAAAATTCAGTGACTTCAGCCATGAAATTAAAAGACGCTTGCTCCTTGGAAGAAAAGCTATGACAAACCTAGACAGCATATTAAAAAACAGAGACATCACTTTACCAACAAAGGTCCATCTAGTCAAAGCTATGGTTTTTCCTATAGTCGTGTAGGGATGTGAGAGTTGGATCATAAAGAAGGCCAAGCACTGAAGAATTGATGCTTTTCAAACTATGGTGCTGGAGAAGACTCTTGAGAGACCCTTGAACAACAAGGAGATCAAACCAGTCAATCCTAAAGGAAATCAACCCAGAATATTCATTGGAAGGATTGATGCTGAAATTGAAGCGCCAGGACTTTGGCCACCTGATGCGAAGAGCTGACTTGTTGGAAAAGACCCTGAAGCTGGGAGAGACTGAGGGCAGGAGGAGAAGGGGGAGACAGAGGATGAGATGGTTGGATGGCATCATCAGCTCAAAGGACTTGAGTTTGAGTAAACTCCGGGAGACAGTGAAGGACAAGGAAGCCTGGTGTGTTGCAATCCATGGGGTCACAAAGAGTCAGACATGACTGAGCAACTGAACAACAAAAATGCAAGGACGGGACTTCCCTGGTGGTCCAGTGACTAAGACTTCGCCTTCCAATGCCGGGGGTGCAGGTTCAATCCCTGGTCAGGAATCTAAGATCCCACAAGACTTAGGGCCAAAAAAACCCCATAAAACACAAGTTATATTGAAACAAATTCAATAAAGGCTTTTAAAATGGTCCACACCAAAAAAAAATAATTTTTAAAAATGCAGAGAAATAACTGGCTTTTCATTGCTGACCAGATTAAAAACATGAAATATATACAAACTTTATTACTTTTTGCAAGATGATGCAAATGCATCTTTTTTGGATTTTATTTTATGAAAAACCACATGCATAATATAATTTTCTGGCAAAAATTAAAATGACACGCTCAGAGAATAATTCTGAATTATCAGAACTGAAAATAATCAATCTCAGTTTGGGAAAAAGTGTTTCTCAGCTTTTATATCTAAATGATTATTTAAAAAACCAAAATAATACAGTTCGGTTGATTCCAAAATATATTTCCCATTCAGGACTGTATTTCTTTTTGAAGGTTATTAATTTCTTTCTTAAATGGGAGATTAAGCATGTGAAATGTCACTGCATGAATTACCATATGATTTTAAATTTTACCACTTAAAGAAAATAAAATGTAACATATAAAGAGAGCTTCCCTTACTCATTTCTAAGAAAACATTCAAAAAGACTATGAAGTACCTTCGCCTATCATGACAGCCTACTGTTTGCTGCTAATTTTTAAAATAAACTATCTCTACTAATTTTATCTCAGGATTATTTTTGTGAATATTCTACTTTCTATGCAAGTGAGGAATCAAGAGGATTATTGGAATTATTGATTCATATAACTTATAAGCTTAATATTTAAATACATTGAAGTTAATACATTACCTCTGTACTAAGGAAATTGTACTCGTACAAGCTCACCTTACTAACTCCCTACTATAGAACTAATTTATAAATTATTTCTTTAAAACCACCCTTGATTTATTCACCTTTATTTTTGTACAATTTGAATTTCAGCAAAATGTTACTGCCGCAATGATTTTAATCCTAAAATATTGCATAACATCTAGTCAACATTTTTATCATCTCTAGTTTTATTGGAAATTATAAAGTCTTGGCACTTTTAAATACTTGTTCAGGCTACTTTTTGTTTTATTAATTACCTTTTTTATCTGCTCAGATACGAAAGGCAATTTAACAGTCCTGGAAAAAGTGGTCATTGAAGCATGTATATTACCATATATAAAATAGATGACCAGTGCAAGTTTGATGCAGGAAGCAGAGCACTCAAAGCTGGTACTCTGGGACAACCCAGGGAGATGGGGTGAGGAGGGAGGTGGGAGGGGGGTTCAGGATGAGGGGACACATGTGCACCCATGACTGATTCATGGCAATGTATGGCAAAAACCACCACAATATTGTAAAGTAATTAGCCTCCAATTAAAATAAATTAATTTAAAAAATCTAAAGCTGAGATAACTAGAAAAGACACATTGAAGGAATATTATAATTTTAGTTCCAGCTGAATATTTTGTCAGAAAAGATGAATTGATAAGCACTAGAATCTTCACCCAAGACTAATGATGACAAGAAAGTCAAAATGCAAGGAGGGGACTTTTAATAGCCTAATGTATTACCCTGGTTATTAAAATGATTTCTGTAGTACATCCTGTAATTGCGCTGTAGATATTTAAGATACATATTTATTATCATCCCTAGAGAGCTTTTACCAGTTGTGTAGAAGTTGAATGTCCAAATAAAATACCTGCAATATTTGAGACACACTTACACTAAAAAGCTTATTTAATGGTCATTATTTGAAATTCTAATTTAATTGGGCATTTGTAGTTTTATTAGCTAAATCTTGCAACTTCTGTTGAAGTAATTAGAGGGATGTGCTCAGTCACTCAGTCATGTCTGACTCTTTGCAATTCCATGGACTGTAGCCTGCCAGGCTCTTCTGTCCATGGGATTTTTTAGGCAAAAATACTGGAATGTTGCCATTCCCTCCTGCAGGGAATCTTCCCAATTCAAGGATCAGACCAGTGTCTCCTGCGTGCCCTGCATTGGCAGGTGGATTCTTTACCCCAGAGCCACCTGGAACCCCAAGTAGAGGGATACTAATCATTTCCCCTCATGTTTCAACTGAAGAAACTTTTGACTCTAAACATTACAAAAATACATGTTCTTAGACAAGATAGCTACCTAAGGTGTGGGGCTCCCTTCAGATTGTAAACACAGACCCCCTTTCAAAAATTATTATTTCAAGATGGCAGCAGTAGACACTTAAGCCAAGTATCCATGAAGCCAGTCCTATTCTTAGAAGTTTAGCATCCCAGACATTAGGGTACATCTGAATCAAGTACTCTTAAATTACAGAGAAACAAATGGGGCCATTTTTAACTGGAACTGGTCTATACCAGCGGTCACCAAACTTCATCCATAAAGGGTCACAAAGTATTAATAAATATTTTAGGCCAGGCAGTTTCTGTCACAACTATTAACTCTGCTATACATAAACAAAAGTGCATAGGCTGTGTTCCAATAAAGCTTTTTTTTTTTTTTTTTCACAAAGGAGCTGTGGACCAAATTGACCCATGGTCTATTGTTTGCTGACCCCTAGACTATACTACAAACATGAGCAAAATTATCAGTTAGATCTGTTCAGTCTACACAAATATAACACCTAAAGTAGACATTTGGATTATACTCATTTCCACAAGACATTAAAACAATTTTGCAAAAATAGATAACAGAGTTTATTAAGTATGTATCTTCACACTAAATGCAACCATGTAATTTACTCAAACCACTGCCTCAGTCTTCTAGATACTCTAAAAATGTGTACCAGGGAATGCATAATGAGAAATGTAATAAAGTTCCTTTTATCTTCCTCTTCTATTTAATTTTTATTTACTTTCATATGCCTTTTTATTGGCTAAAAAAAAATGTCAAAGGAAAAAACATGAAGAAAAGCATAGACAAGTGGCTCTCTTTGTCTGTCCTTTCTGGAGTAGTGGCTACATGACAGGCCATGCAAGGCTGAAAACTGTTCATGTATACAAGCCTCAAAGACCTTCTTGGGGTTCCAGTGTCTTCTTTTCACATAATGCAAGCCCCTTAATAGTAAATAGGTGAAAGAGTTACTATTCCCATTTTGAAGCTAAGGAAACTAAGACCCAAAGAGGTTAAATATCTTCCAAGAATCATGTCAGAAATAGAAAGGTCAGGCTTATGTTCCAATCTTCTGAGCTCTTGGTATCGCAGAAAGTGCAGAAAGTAGTCATGAACCTTGTTTTTGAGCAGCCAGTAGTCAAATATAGACAAAAAACCAAGCACAAAGACCCAAGGAGCAAAACCACACATTTAACTAATTTTGGTAACTTAGGAATACATATATTATAATACAGAATCTAAGTACTCAGTGAAGTCAGAATAACTGATGGTTACATAAGGCCTAGTTCTAGGAATAATTGGAAGTTAAAGCTACCCACTCCAGTACTCTTGGGCTTCCCTTGTGGCTCAGCTGGTAAAGAATGTGCCTGCAATGCAGGAGACCTGGCTTTGATCCCTGGGTTTGGAAGACACCCTGGAGAAGAGAAAGGCTACCCACTCCAATATTCTGGCCTGGAGAATTCCATGGACTCTGTTGTCCGTGGGGTTGCAGAGTCAGACACGACTGAACGACTTATGCTTTCATTTTTCACTTTCATAGTATGGGGAAGAACTAGTTTTAAAACATTCTAGGGAAAAATAAATTTTCTGAGTGACTGCCACAAAGATTTGGCTGAATAGGTATGTCTCAGCTATTTTGCTTCTTCCAGGCATGAATCTCCCTCCCCAGAGAGCATCCTTTGAAAGTTGACACACCAGTGACAAGCAAGTGCTTGGCAGTCTTTAGAATCATATTATATACAATCTTTGAAATTTTCCTTTCACTCAACATTATACTCCCCAAATTCATCCATGTTGGTGCATGCCACTCAATGTATCATTTTTACTATTGTAAAAGATTTCATTGAGTAAATAAACCACAATTTATCCTTCTATTCTATCAATGGGAATAAAAGAGCATGATGTTTTTCAACGCTCGATTTCTTCTAACTAACATTTTGGTGGTGGGTTTTCAAGGTTATCCTTACCCTGAGTCTGAAAAAAAGTGGAAAGGTACCATCTTGTACAGCAGGCTGGGAAGAACTATTTCCCATCCATTTGGTTTAGCCCCTCTCTACCCTAGGCACCCTCTAGAGCAACAACAGGTTTTTCTGACCATTTCACTTTGATCAGGTTTTCTTACCTACCCATCTTTGCGGCCGTCATTACAAGAACCATAAGGAAATGCTCAGAACCCCAGGATACGGGATCATGTTCCCCAAGGTGTGTGCTTTCCAAGTTACACATTCTAGGTGACACTGATTTTAGATGAAAGAAGGGGAAAAAAGATAACAGGCCAGAGCTTTCCCTTTAAAACCAAGAATCATATGTAAAATGACTGTCCTCTCAATCATAATATGTATCAGAGTGAAGCTGCCCGGCATGAAGAAAAAAAAAAAAAATGAAACTATGGAGTCAGTGTATCTGCACTAACATGCAGGGCTCACAGTGAACTAACTATGCGACCTTGATCTTTCAGGGCTTCCATTAACTTCTACATAAAATGGGAAAAATAGTATCCCTGTTTCAGGGTTGACATATGGAGTCATAAAAATAAGAAATTAATGTAAAAATTCTGATATATATTATTTGTTCAATAAGTAGTATTTTTTTATCATCCTTTGAGTAATAGACAATACTATTCTTACAAAAATACATTCCAAATTTCAGGGTAGGTTATATTCAAAATTCTGAATTGAATTTGATGTATATTATAATGCTACTTACAAAATAAGAACCATTTCCTTTTTATGTCTTTATTAGATATTTGGTTTTCACTTTCATTTTCTTTAAAATAGTATCTTGAATACTTTCATTTAAACCATGAATACCTAGCCCAAATCTTCAACACGAAACACTTTATTAAAATAAATGAGTGATCATCTGACAAATGTATTAACAAGAGAATTTGCTTTCATTTCTAAACAATTGAACAAATCAACTTTTCTTTAAAATCATCATTGTCGTTTTCCTTATTAACATGGATTTTTACTCACCAACCCCAGAGTTAATCCTCTAGCTCTCAAAGTTTATAATACTCTAGAAACACTGTCTTGTACATTAAGGGGGAAGTTATAATATTAGACTGAAATCAGCAATCTCTAAGACCCTTTCAGGAAGTCCATCTCTTTGTAAGAAAAATTTCAGCCATCTTATTTACTTAATAAAGTAGGCAGATGCCTTCATGCATTTACTGAAAGCATGCAACAACAGATTAGGAGGAAAAAGAGGAATCAAGAAAAACAAAAATCATAACCAGTAACTGCTCCTGTACTCTGGTGCTACATTCATTTTCCAGGTAAAGAATCTGGATTATATCACATTACTCCTATAATTTAAATTAATAACATACAAGCTTTAATTATAAAATCCAATTTTCCTGCATTATCAAATTCACCCAGATATCACAGAAGCCAATTCTTAGACTCACATACATAAATGAACTGAGATTACTGGGCACTTCCTTGCTTTCTAGATGAAGAAATTGAGGCCTTAGAAGGAAAGATTTTTATCTGAGTCTCAAACATTTCTATTGATCACCCTTACCTGATCAAAAGGGAAATTTCAATATTCCTAATTCCTATCAAAAATATGTTTTGTTTGCACAGGCTCCCTGGTGTTAGAGGTCAGGACAGGGGTGGGATGCAAGGAGGTCTCCTGGGTGCCCACAATGTTTCATTTCTTGATCTGGCTAAAGATGTGGATGTGTTCACCTCGTGAAAACCCATCATACTGCACACTTGGGCTCTGTATACTTCTTGATATACTTGTTATATTTCATTAAAATGTAGTAAGATGCGTTTCTACTCTCTGTTAGTGATAATTGACATATATCACATAGTAGTGAAAAGTCACTCATCGTTTATTGAATATCCACTATTTGCCAAGTCCAGTGATTTGTACTGAAAATATAAAGATAAATGAGGTTAAACAAAAACAAAAAACACTTCCCTCAAGCATCTTTCACAGTCTGGAGAAAGACAAGTAAACAGTTGCAAAGCTGTGAGCAAAGTGCTGATAGCTGAGTAGACGAGGAGCTGCGGGACTCCAGCACCTGAGTCAGCAGGGCTGGAGGTGAACAGTGTGCTGAGGACAAGTTTCAGAAAGAGAAGATGCCCCTCCCACCCCAGGTGAGCACTGGAGTTCATTCTCTGCGGACCAAAACTCCAAAATATCAATAGGAGGACAACTGAGAGAGGAGGTTGGGCCCTGCCCAGCAAAGAGACCACATATTCCTCATTCTCAAAGTCAGGGAGACCTTCCTGACTAGAAAGCTCCTTGAAGGTCAAAAGGGGAGTGATGCCAAAGCCACCCATAGGCCTCTTCGCTGGAATCCATCTTGGCTGAGCAGTGCGTGCCTGCACACGGGAGGATCCTGAGATAAGCCCAATGCAGACTCAGAACCAGCCAATCAAAATGACTGGCCAAAGGAATCCCAGAAGCAATGCCCCACAGAGGTGACTCAAACTGCCATGAAGATGTAACTCTCTCTGAGAGCACGTGCATGTCTAGTCACACGTAGCGTACTCTTTTCCTTCTAATAAACACTTTGTTTCACTACAAAAAACAAGAGAGAGAAGATTTGTGTCCCCTATTAATTTCTCACTGCTGCTGCAACAAATTGTTACAAGCATAATACCTTAAAGACTGCCGGCAGAAATATCAATAACCTCCGATACGTGGATGACACCGCCCTAATGGCAGAAAACAAAGAGGATCTAAACAGCCTCTTGATGAAGGTGAAAGAGAAGAGTGGAAAATCTGGCTTAAACTCAACATTCAAAAAACAGACCATGGCATCCGGTCCCATCACATCATGGCAAATAAGTAGGGAAAAAAATGTAAATACTGACAGATTTTATTTTCTTGGGCTCCAAAATCACTGTGAGCAGTGGCTGCAGCCATGAAATTAAAAGACACGTGTTCCTTGGAAGAAAAGCTATGACAAATCTAGACAACGTATTAAAAAGCAGAGACATTACTTTGCCTACAAAGGTCTTTATGGTCAAAGCTATGGTTTTTCCAGTAGTCATGTATGGATGTGAGAGTTGGACTACAAAGAAGGCTGAGTGTTGAAGAATTGATGCTTTTGAGTTGTGGTGCTAGAGAAGGCTCTTGAAAGTCCCTTGAACAGCAAGGAGATAAAACCAGTCAATTCTAAAGGAAATCAACCCTGAGTATTCGCTGGAAGGACTGATGCTGAAGCTCCAATACTTTGGCCATCTGACGCAAAAAGGCAACTTATTAGAAGCTCCAATACTTTGGCCACCTGATTCGAAGAACTGACTCATTTGAAAATTCCCTGATGCTGGGAAAGATTGGGGGAAGGAGGAGAAGGGGACAACAGAGGATGAGACGGTTGGATGGCTTCATCAACTCAGTGGACAAGAGTCTGAGCAAACTCCAGGAGACAGTGAAAGACAGGGAAGGCTGGTGTGCTGCACTCCACAAGGTTGAAAAGAGTCGAACACGACTGAGCAACTGAACAGCAGTTCCTGGAGGTCAAGTCCACAGTCAGTCCCCCCCGGCTAAAGTCAAGGTGTTGGCTGGGATGTCTCCTCTCGGAGGCTCTGAGGGAGCATCAGCTGCCTCGACCAGCTGCCAGGGCCTCCTACACTCCTTGGATCTGACCACCTTCCTGCATCTTCAAAGTCAATAGCAATGTAGGACTTTCAAATCTCTCTCCTTCTGACCTCTGCTTCAGTTACCGAATCTCTTTCTCCTGACTCTGACCCTCCTCCCCAATTCATAGGGACTCTTGTGGTTACACTGAGTCCACCCGAGTAATACAGGGTAACAGTCTCATGGCAAGATTGTTAATTCAATCACACCTGCAAAGTGTTTTACCATGTAAGGTATCATTGTCATGGGTTCTGGGAATTTGGATATAGATATTTGGAGTGGGGGGACATTATTAAGTCTATCACACGTCCTGAAAGATGAGTAGATATGAGCCAACTGGAAAAGAGAGAAAAGAATATGCCTGGAAAAGGGAGTCAAATTTTGAGTCCTTTGATAAAGCCAGATAGAAACGTAGGTCAGATTATAATATGATTAACACTGCCAAGGTCAGCCAGTTCAGTTCAGTTGCCCAGTCGTGTCTGACTCTTAGCGACCCCATGGACCACAGTATGCCAGGCCTCCCTGTCCATTACCAACTCCCGGAGTTTACTCAAACTCATGTCCATTGAGTCGATGATGCCATCCAACCATCTCATCCTCTGTCATCCCCTTCTCTTCCTGCCTTCAATCTTTCCCAGCATCAGGGAATTTTCAAATGAGTCAGTTCTTCGAATCAGGTGGCCAAAGTATTGGAGTTTCAGTTTCAGCATCAGTCCTTCCAATGAATATTCAGGACTGATTTCCTTTAGGAAGGACTGGTTGGATCTCCTTGCAGTCCAAGGGACCCTCAAGAGTCTTCTCTATCACCACAGTTCAAAAGCATCAATTCTTCAGCACTCAGCTTTCTTTATAGTCCAACTCTCACATCCATATATGAGTACTGGAAAAACCATAGCTTTGACTAGATGGACCTTTGTTGGCAAAGTAATGTTTCTGCTTTTGAATATGCTATCTAGGTTTGTCATAACTTTTCTTCCAGAGAGCAAGTGTCTTTTAATTTCATGGCTGCAGTCACCCTCTGCAATAATTTTGGAGTCCCAAAAAATAAAGTCTGTCACTATTTCCACTGTTTCACCATCTATTTGCCATGAAGTGATGGGACCAGATGCCATGGTCTTAGTCTTCTTAATGTTGAGTTTTAAGCCAACTTTTTCATTCTCCTCTTTCACTTTCATCAAGAGGCTCTTTAGTTCTTCTTTGCTTTCTGCCATAAGGGTCTTAACCTTCTCCATCAGAGGGCAGACAGACTGAAAACCACAAGCACAGAAAACTAACCAATCTGATCACAAGGACCACAGCCTTGTCTAACTCAATGAAACTATGAGCCATGCCATGTAGGGCCACCTAAGACGAACAGGTCATGGTGGAGAGTTCTGACAAAAGGGGCTCCACTGGAGAAGGGAATGGCAAACCACTTCAGTATTCTTGCCTCGAGAACTCCATGAACAGTATGAAAAGGCAGAAAGATAGGACACTGAAAGATGAACTCCCCAGGTTGGTAGGTGCCCAATATGCTACTGGAGATCAGTGGAGAAATAACTCCAGAAAGAATGAAGAGATGGAGCCAAAGCAAAAACAACACCCAGCTGTGTATATGACTGTTGATAGAAGCAAAGTCTGATGCTACAAAGAGCAATATTGCATAGGAACCTGGAATGTTAGGTCCATGAATCAAGGCAAACTGGAAGTGGTCAAACAGGAGATGACAAGAGTGAACGTCGACATTTTATGAATCGGTGAACTAAAATGGACTGGAATGGGTGAATTTAACTCAGATGACCATTATATCTACTACTGTGGGCAAGAATCCCTTGGAAGAAATGGAATAGCCATGATAGTCAACTACCAAGGTAGAAGTTCATATCACAAAAAGAAACACAGAAGAATTTAAACCAGAAGAGTGATGTGATCTGATGTGTATTTTTTTAATATTTTAACAGCTCTGCATAACCTTAGGCTTCCCAGGTGGCTCTGTGGTAAAGAATCTGCCTACTGGTGCAGGAGACACATGTTTGATCTCTGGGTTGGAAGATCCTCTGGGGGATGGCATGGCAATCCACTGCAGTATTCTTGCCTGGAGAATCCCATGGACAGAGAAGCCTGGACTGCAGGGAGTTGGACACGACTGAAGCAACTTAGCATGCACATTTGGTCTATTCAATACACAGTAACCAGAAAAACCATGATCTCTTCCCTGGTCAAAACCCCAAATGATTCCAAATGCATTCAGAGTAAAATCCCAAATCCTCTCAACAGTCTATCAGGGTAGACAATCTGGCACCCTCAGGGTCTCTAAGCTTGTTCTCTACTCTTCTTTACCTCACCTGTTCCGCTCCAGACACTCATGGTAGCTCCCCAAATACCTTAGGCACACTCCCACCTCAGGACTTTGCACACATTCTTTGCTCCACCTGAAACTCTCTTCTTCCAGATACCCATGTATCTCCTGCCTTGGGCTGCTTCCTGTCTTGGTTCAAACATCACATTCCCACTGACATCTTCCCTGATCACCTGGTTAATGAAGTGATTACCCTGCCAACCCCGGTACTCTGAACCCCTGTTTCTTGCTTTGCTCAGTCCATGGCACTGTTCTTTGTAAACTTACAATTTATTTCTTTGCTTGTTTACTGTCTGTCCTCCCCTGTAAGCCTAACCTCCTCCTGAAGCCACTAGAATGTAGTAAGTTTCACAACGGCAGGTGTGACTTTCCATTCACTGCTGTACATGGAATACTATCTGGCAGGTAGTAGCAACTCAATAAATACTCGTTTCCTGATTAATGCTGGAGTGCAAGGAAGAAGACCAAATGGAAGCACATATTTAAGAGTCACATAAGTGGGGACTTCCCTGGTGGTCCAGTGATTGAGAATCCACTTTCCAATGCAGGGGATGCAGGTTCGATCCTTGGTCCGGGAACTAATATCCACGCGCCATGCCATGGGACAACTAAGCCCACACTCTGCAACTACTGAGCCAGCGCGCTACAACAAAAGATCCCATGTGACACAACTAAGACCCAACACAGCCAAATAAATATATATATTTTTAAAGTCACATACATAGAGACCTATACCAGCACATCCACAGTGCTACACAGATACACACTTTTCCAGGTGTTCTTTATAATTCTTATGTTACAACTAAAGAAGCATAAAACTTAGGGGAGAAAATCTGTATGAAAAAGGGAAGAATTACATACTTTTTAAAAACATTTATAAAAATGATGCCAACCATTTTGTGCATCTTAGTAATCTGTGACACTACAACACATCCACATAGAATCATTTTTAATGAATGACAACATGAAATCAGAGAAGACATTGCCACAAGGGTTATGCAAAAGGTAAAGCTCCTTATATTTGAGACACCTGCAATTTCCAAAATGATTTTAAATATATTATTGCTCATTGATACTTACTGGATCTTATGCTTCTCTTTAATATGCATCAAACAAAAGATCATTTCTAGTGGTTCAATTCACAATAGTCCTTAATAACATCTTTCAGCATTAATAAGTGAAGTGCAAGCTTAGAAGCAACTCTAATAAACACAGTGTCCTGTAAGAACCATAATGTGGCTTATGACACTTGCTGCAAACATCCTGGAGGGACTACCAAGTACCATACAGAGTGCATATGTGCATTTTGTGGTTCCCAGAAGACATGGTGGAGAGCAATAAAATGTCAGCAACCAGTTTAAAAGGTAACTTTCAGAGGGATGATCAAAGGGCTGAGCCTAAGTGTCCCTGGCTTTTCTATTTTGAATGGCATCATCTGGTCTCTTTGAGCCTAAGAAATTTTCTTGTCAAACTTAACACTGAAATTTGGGAAGCTCTAGAAGACTCCCTAATCCTTGAACACTGACACAATCTTTTCTTAGGATAGCCAATTGCTTGCATAACCTCTCTTTCAATCCTGTGTGTATGACATAATACTAACTATAAGAGCTCTTTAACATTTTATTTTATTTGGCTGCATCAGGTCTTAGTTGAAGCACATGGAATCTTTGTTGCATCATCTGGGATCTTTTGTTGCAGTGCAGGGACTCTTTAGTTGTACAGTGTAGGCTCGGTAGTTGTGGTTCACAAGCTTAATTGCTCTGTGACCTGTGGGATCTTTGTTGCCTGACCAGGGATCGAATTTGAGTCCCCTGCATTGCAAGGCAGATTCTTAACCACTGGACCACCACGGAAGTCCCTGTAAGAGTTCTTTATACATCTTTTATTCGAGTTGCTTTGAAGACACTGATTTTCTCAGGATAACTGTGTACATGTCTCTAAACTACAAATTACAGAACACACACCAGCACAACAGCTAACTTGTTAAGGAAAACAAAAACTTACGTAATGACCACTGTTGCTTGCCTACATAGAATCTATTCATTGCTTTTACCTTTTTAATACAACACCAATTTTGGTTAAATAATCAAAAAGTGAGAGCTGACACTTCAATAGTGCCTTCTCTGTTTCTTAATAATTTACATCTAATAACACACTAAACCTCAGGGTAACTTTATGAAGTAAGTACTGTTATCACTCCTACTAAAAATGAAGAATCTGAGTTAGAGTTAGCTTGTGCTAATTCACAGAGCAGGTAAACAGAAGAGGCGGAAATCTGAATGCAGGCAGTGGGGCTGTCTATGCTCTTAACCTTCACACCTTCCCAAGCTCAGCCTGCTTGGTTGGGGAAAGTTAATTTCCTACAATTTCAAGAGAATCTCCTGACTAGTAAGTCAATCACAGTCATTCCAACTATCTTGCATGCATTCAAGTCACTTTAGTCGTGTCCGACTCTTTGCGACCCCATGGACTGTAGCCCACCAGGCTCCTCTGTCCATGGGATTCTCCAGGCAAGGATACTGGAGTGGACTGCCATCACCTCCTCCAGGGGCTCTTCCTGACCCAGGGATGGGACCTGTGTCTCTTACGTCTCCTGCACTGGCAGGTGGGTTCTTTACCACTAGTGCCACCTGGGTTCATTAAATGGCTTTCCTTGTCAGTCATAATAGTCAGGGCTAATGCACAACTTAAGCGGAACTTAAGGACTTCCCTGGTGGCTCAGATGGTAAAGTGTCTGCCTGCAATGCAGGAGACCCGGGTTCAATCCCTGAGTTGGGAAGATCCCCTGGAGAAGGCAATGGCAATCCACTCCAGTACTCTTGCCTAGAAAATCCCATGGGCAGAGGAGCCTGGTAGGCTGCAGTCCATGGGGTCACAAAGAGTCGGACACATCTGAGTGACTTTATTTTCTTTCACTTTAAGTGGAACCAATCAGCCTAAAGGGAGGAATATTTGCTCTGTGATAAGAAGGGAGGTCTACTCCAGAAAAGAATGTGCGTTACTGCCCATGCTGCTGGCAGCCACCTGCCAGTCATGAAGGAAGCCAGTCTGAGGTCAAAGCCCAGAGGAAGGAAGGAGGAGGAGCCAAAAGAATCCTGAAGTCATGAAGCTGGAGTCCTGATTTCATTCCACTCTCAGCCTGCTCTGCCTCGGTACTTTCTTTTGTTTGGGCAACAAGTTCCCTTACTGTCTGAGCCAACTTGAATCAAGATGTCTCTTTCTTACACCTGAAGGTATCTGATAAATATTGGCATGATTACACATCTTATACACAAATTCTAGGGGCTTCCTTGATGGCTCAGCAGATAAAGAATCTGCCTACAATGCAGAAGACACAGGGTTTCGATCCCTGAGTCGGGAAGATTCCCTGGGGGAGGAAATGGCAACCCATTCCAGTATTCTTACCTAAGAAATCCCATGGACAGCGGAGCCTGGTTGGCTGCAGTCCATGGGGTCGCAGAGTCAGACACAACTGAGTGACTATGTATGCATGCACACAAGTTCTAAATTGCTAAAAATCATTATTTAATCTGAACTGATTTTCCCTCCACCCTGATCCTGAGACCTGTGGTAATGCAACATTTATGTTACCGCCACTGAACTTACTGCTGAGTCATTCCCTTTCTAGGACGCTCATCGACTTGACAAAGATTTATTGCACACTTACTCTGTCTCAGGCATTGTGAGGTCCTGGTTTAGGGAGATAAATGAGTCACAGCTCCTACCCTCACAGAATTAATGTCTAGGAAGGGAGAAAGACATATAAATCAACAAATTACCATAATATGTGATGGTGTTAGAATATATAAACTCTGCGAATGTGCACATGCTGTGCAGGTACCCTGAGAGCATACAGAACAGAAACTAAGATGTTTTGAAGTCTTTATGAATGTTTTGCAGAAGACTTAACATTTTATCCTTGACTAGGAGTTTTACAGCAGAGAAAAGGACTTCTAGGGGAAGCATCTGATCAGAAGCATATGACTACAGAAAAGCTGGGAAGGTTTGAGAATGGCGGAAATTTCAAGAGATGTTGTGCTTCAAAAAAGGGACAAGTTCTAGGGCTCCAGCCCTGGCTTAGTCTCAAGTCTTTCTGGTTTTTTATTCTCATACTTTAAGTAGCTTTCTACTTTCCTTCACTTAAGCTACATTACCCTCAGTTGAATTAATACAGCCAAACAAAGGGTTAAGCTCCAGTACTTTGGCCACCTGATATGAAGAGCTGACTCACTGGAAAAGACCCTAATGCTGAGAAAGATTGAGGGCAAGAACAGAATTGGGAGACAGAGGATGAGGTGTTTGGATGGTATCATTGACTCAATGGACATGAGTTTGAGCAATGTCCAGAAAATAATGAAGGACAGGGAAGGCTGGCATGCTGCAGTCCACGGGGTCGCAAATAGTCAGACACGACCGAGTGACTGAACAACAACAAAAAAGTCAAAGCTGTGTTTCTCTGGCTTTTCTAGTTCTCCATCCAAGACCAGACGCAAAAAGCTCAAGAGATGTAGTTAATTACCAGTACAGCATTTGTGAGAACTAATAGTGATTTGTAAAACTCTGGTGTTACTTTCTTGACAATCATAATTTGTTAGTGTTTCATGTTGCTTTACTACTTTTCCTAAACTTTTCTTCCACAATTAGTTTTGATGTATTCTTTGAAATTTTCTGGCTATTTCAATTACAATGTTAATTTGCTAACTTCTTCCTGTAAAGCTGACTCACAACCTTAACTTAGATACACACTGTATTCTAAATGAGTCAAGAGAATCAAACAAGAGAAATCAATAAAGTTTCTTTTAACCTCAATTTGTCACTTAGCATATAAATACTATATTTTTACTGGGTACCTAATAAATGCATAATAAGCACTGCAGATTTTTATTCAAATGTAGCTTTAGAACTAAGTCCACAGGAAATGGTTAAATAATAAAATCTCAAGTGGCTGTAGCCAGAAAATATTTCTGATGGTACCACAGAGGAAATTTCATAGAGTGCATGACCCCACCAAGCAATTCTTCTTTCCTACCTAGGTTGAGATCTCCGTCCAATGTAATTTGGGGTCAACTGGGAAGATTCACTCTCTCTCATAGTGACAGGCAACAGTGAAGCAGACTAGTGACCACCCCCCCTCCCCCGCCTGCCAAGCAGCAATGCCATTATTTTTAGATGAAAGAGCAGCTGAATTGTCAATCTTATTAAATATTTCAAAGAACAAATCATAAATTTCAGTATCGCAATGGTAAGGAGACAGAAATGCTGTCAATAAAGATTCTGTTGAAAATCTAAATTTTGAATTAATTCTGAAAGACTTAGAATGTTCTGAAATTGTTTTAAAAAGTAGAATTTAGCACAGGCAATTATGACACTAATTTGAGTCAGCAAACAAAAATAACAAAAGAGAAGAAATCTGACTAGGTCCAAGAAAAATCTCTTTGCCATTTCAACCTCCAGCTTCTTATCAGATCCCTAGTGAGGATAAACTGATAGCTAAAACCAGAACTTTGTTATATTTATACATTATATATATACATATATATATATATACATATACATATACCGTATGCTTTCAGGTACATATAATGAAACAGTGGCTGAAATTAAATAGAAATTTATTTTTGTCACTTAAAAAGCCATCTGGAGGTAGGTGGTTGCTGGCATTGATCTAGAGGCTCAGTTATGTAACACCCTGTTTCTGTGATTCCCCTGTGCTGGGTGGAATGGAACCATCCCAAGATGGTTGCTGGAACTCTAGGCTCATCCTCGTTAGCTGCTAAAACAAGTAGGGGAGGACCAGACTTGCCAAGTCAGTCCCTGTTAACTTAGAAAGGGACATTTTCTGAGACACAGTCTTAGCAGACTTCCACTTGGGCAGAACTATGTCCCAGGGGTGGCCCCTTTTAGCAAAAGAGGCAGGAGAGAGAATTTTTTAGAAACCTTTTTCAGCCTCTATAGTGAAAGATGAAAGCAAGAGAGAAAAAGGATTGGAAAGGACTGCAGGTCAATCTGAACCAGGTCAGCCTGTAAACACAGGAACTCATTGATCAGTATGGTGGGATACAGCTTTTTGGCCATATAGTGGGTTTGACCAATGCCAACAAATCATTGGCACTGAATCCCACATTAAAGAGTCTTTTCAAATATTTTTAAGAGAGATTTCTTGACCAAGTGGACACCCTAAAGACAAATTGAGCCAAGAGGTTTATACCTGAGGGAATCATCTGAGAAAACATCATGATTATACAACGAAGCCTTAACAAACTCACTCCTGACTGTATAGCCTACACATCATTGAACCCTAATGGGAATGTTAAATAAGGATATTAAGTGACTGTACTAAAAAAAGCTTCATGTCTAAAAAGGAGGAAATCACATGAAGTGAGGTCGGAACACATACACAAAAGTAGGGCAGCTAAAAATAGTACCTTTGACTATTTCTTATCGTTTGTCTTTATCCAAAAGCAGGAAGATTGACTAACTGACCTTTTAAGGTCTTTCCATGGTAAAACTGTGGGCTTCCTCCACAGCTCAGCAGGTAAAGCATCTGCCTGCAATGTAGGAGCCATAGGAGACTTGGGTTCAATCCCTGGATTGGGAACATCCCCTGGAGGAGGAAATAGCAACACACTCCAGTATTCTTTCCTGGAGAATCCCATGGACAGAAGAGCCTGGCGGGTTAAAGTCCATGGAGTAGCAAAGAGTCAGACATGACTGAGCACACAGAAGCACACAGTAAACTATCCAACTACACTCACAGGAATGATGATCTTTACAAACTTTCTGCAAGGAATTTGTCAAACCCATGGAGCTGTGGTCATTAGTTAAATATATTTGTTTGTCTGTCCTACAGAGCTTTGAAATAAACCTTTCTGTCCAATAATCACAGAGGCTTCCCTGATGACTCAGACAGTATAGAATCTGCCTGTAATGCAGGAGACCAGGGTTCAATCCCTGTGTCGGGAAGATCCCCTGGAGAAGGGAATAGCAACCCACTCCAGTATGCTTGCCTGGAAAATCCCAAGGACAGAGGAGCCTGGAGGCTACAATCCATGGGGCCACAGAGTCGGACATGACTGAAGGACTACACTCACTCACTCAATCACAGAGGCAAGCGACTGATTTCCTAGCAATCCTTGTACTGTACTTGTGGTCATCTTAAGTACGCTCATCAGAGGTTTTAAAAGATCTCAGACAGACGAGCTCTATTCTATGTTCTATTTTAAACGTTAGCAGAAGGAGATTATACAGTCTCAAGATAACTGTATCATAAAAATAGCTGTTATTCCTGGTGAACCATGTTTCTGCTGTTAAAACTGACTGAAAGCCTAGAGACTTTCAGGGTGAAAAAAAATTAGAAAGAGGCAATATTTACCCAATTTTGAAGTAAAGAATCAAGTTTCTTAAATTTTAATTAAATTAAGTCTAAATTTTATAGGGGAGTCATTTGACGTCCCCTGTCTTTAAATTTCCTTATTATGGAATAGAGAAAGTAGCAAAGAATAGTCAATTACACAATTTCTGGAAATGCAGTCACTGCCGTAAATAAGTCATGGACAAGCTTCCTGGGGCCTTAACGATGTACTAGTGTCCAGGAAACATGTTTTCAAAGAGCCAAGCTGATTAATTTCACCAGCGGTCATGAGCCACAACACAGCCAGGGGACATGACAGATTGACTGTTGGAGGAAACTATTATTTTTCCTCTGTGACCAATGCTGTAACTGTTGAAATCATAGCTGGGAAGAGTAAGCTCAATCATGCAGTTAAAATGTTGTTTTCAACCAACTGACCAATAATTTTCTCACTGAAATAAAACTTCAGGGATCAACCCCTAGAAGTGAAGGAGTTACCCATCACAACAAATAATTGCTCCCACATTCAAAGTCTAAAAAAGATTCTGGTTCTTCAAATCACTGAGCAAAGACAGCAATCTACAATTCTCAACGTTAAGTAAACATCTTTTTTTAAAAAACTTTACAATAAACATAAAATTAAAAAAATAAAATATTTTCCCCAAAGTATCAAAATGCTTAAGATAATGCTTATTTTTCAAAAGAAGATAAACTAACATACAAATCCAGCTCCTCTGCAAGGACACAATATATGAGTGATATCACTGAGTCGACCAATCTGCTTAATTAATATGATTAATATGTCAATCAGAATAATGTATTTTTGAAATCCTATTTTCTGAAGATAAACA
This sequence comes from Bos grunniens, assembly GCF_055505025.1. Classification (NCBI taxonomy): domain Eukaryota; kingdom Metazoa; phylum Chordata; class Mammalia; order Artiodactyla; family Bovidae; genus Bos; species Bos grunniens. The sequence goes on along the minus strand of NC_141170.1, from coordinate 16,554,736 downwards.
ATGATAAAGAGACTTTCATTACAGGAAAAAAAAAAAACACACACACACAAAAAACGACTAAGATGGAAGCCTGAACAGGATAGAGGATGGAAGTGGGTGAGGAGATAGGAAATAGAAAAGGTGTTCTGGTTTGGTTTCACCTGGGACTATCACTATTTTCCAGTTTAAAAAATTAGAAAAATTAGTGCACCTGCTTTTTTAACATATAGTTTTTCAAAATGCATTTCTTGGTGTCAGTGAATGAAGAACATGAACAGAATTTGATATCAAGGTTTTCAGTCTATAACATGTCTCACTGTTCCTGACTTCTTCCTCAACGCGTGTAACATTTTTAGTTTTAGTCTGTATGTACTTTGGTTTTTATTTGAGTCTGATTGCTTTACAATGTTGTGTTGGTTTCTGCCGAACAACAACTTGAATCAGCCATATGTATACATACATCCCCTCCCGCGTGAGCCTCCCTCCCAGTTTCCCCATCCCACCCCTCCAGGTCGTCACAGGGCGCCAAGCTGAGCTCCCTGTGCTATGCAGCAGCTTCCCACTAGCTGTCTATTTCATACATGGTAGCGTGCATATGCCAATGCTGCTCTCAATTCGTCCTGCCCTCTTCCTCCCCCCCTGTGTCTATATGTCCTTTCTCTACCTCTTCGTCTCTATTCCTGCCCTGCATAATAGCCTCACCTAGATAGGATGCTGCAGCAGAGGGAGATGGTCTCAAATGGAAGAACGCCCTTCCTTTCTCAAAGCATAAATGCTGCCCTGATAAGACATTCTCCACTGCATCTGCTCTTATATGCAGCAGGGAAAGGACTTTGGAGACCTGCATTTAGATCTAATTAAAACCACAATCCGGTCTTGAATGATGGCTTTTACAGCTGAATACTGAAATATTTTAGAAACCACGATTCTCTCTGCTTGCAAAATTTCAGAGAAGTTGATCCAAACTGAATTTTCTTTTTCTGGGGGAAGAGATGTGGGGGTTGTAGCCTGCCAGATTCCTCTGTCCATGGGATTCTCCAGGCAAGAATGCTGGAGTGGGTTGCCATGCCCTCTTCCAGGGGATCTTCCTGACCCAGGGATCAAACCCACGTCTTTTATGTCTCCTGCATTGGCAACTGGGTTCTTTACCACTAGTGCCCCTGGGAACACCAGAGTATACTTAGCACATGATATACACTGGGCTTCCCTGTCAGCTTAGCTGGTAAAGAATTCACCTGCAATGCAGGTGACCCCAGTTCAATTCCTGGGTCAGGAAGATCTGCTGGAGAAGGTATAGGCTACCCAGTCCAGTATTCTTGGGCTTCCCTGGTAAACAATCTGCCTGCAAGGTGCGAGACCTGGGTTTGATCCCTGGGTTGGAAAGATCCCCTGGAGAAGGGAAAGGCTACCCACTCCAGTATTCTGGCCTGGAGAATTCCATATACTGAATAACCCATGGAGTCGCAAAGAGTCTGACATGACTGAGCGACTTTTACAATATATAATCACTTAAGAGAAAATTTGCCAGAAGATACAAAGAAAGAGAATGGAGAAGACAAATGGAAAGGAGGGAGGCCAAGTATCAGGTAAGTAAGCTGAGTTACACATTTATAGGTACTGGACAAAAGTTTCTGCATCTGAGAACCTCATGTACAGCAAGCAAATAAGGGCCAAGAAACCGTCCCCATTCTTTCTCACAAATAATTTTTACTGTGCTTTATTTAACATTATCAATGGCTTTCATCTCTACAATCAACCAATGTCCCACATAGAGACAGACTGATCTGGTGCCTTCGAAAAGCCATGACTGTGTCCACAGCTTGAATATCCTCTCCAGAGGAGAGTGGAAATATACATTTAACTAAAATTAGCCTGTTTATTTTAATTGCCAATAGTCAGAAACTTAGGGAATTAGTTACAATGAGGAAATTATAGCTGTAAAATCATGTTATAAAAGTTTCCACTCCTGTACTGAAATTGGCCAAAATTACATTATGTTTCTGTTTTGCTTATTCTGAGAACTGAATATTTGCATAAAATTAGATAATTTTCCTTTTTTTACTTTCATAGGAACATGATATATATTGCAAAATGAACAAATATTTCAATTTATTTAATAAGTACCTATATTTCTTCTGAGCAAATTACCACATTCTTTTAAAATATATATCATTGGATATTTGCAGCTTTATGTACTATATTCCACTGATAATGATTGCATTAGGTCTTTATATCAGGTAACTGGCCATGCACTATATTACTCTGCCTTTAATGTGAATATCATGTCTCACCGTACTATTTTAAAGAATTACAGAAAAGATAGGATGCAAGCATGAATATATTCTCAACTATACATGACTAATAAATTGGTATTTTTATTAACCTTAATAATAATTTATTTTCTTATGATTTCATCTCACCCAAAAAGGAAGAAGAAGCAAAGCCCAGCTAATAAATGGATCATTTTAGGTTGGTTTGGATTATGATCAACTGAGGCTTAATTTGCTATTAAATAGGACAGATACTGAATCTACATATCATACCCACTGAGAGTGAATTTCCCAGGCAGTCTTTCTGAGTCCCACAGAATGTCTTAAATCTCATGAACTCATCCTACAGGGCTCATGTGATCCATATATCACCTCCCTCTTTTTTACTGATTGCAATTTTCCACTGAGTCAGCAATAACTTCACACAGGTTCACAGACTCCCTCTTAACCCCTGCGATTGTGCTGGGTGAATTCCATCCTCACATTGCTAACCATCCAGTAGTCTTGCCTCCCAGTTCTTTGTCGTTCTCGGTTCCATTTACTCTCACCTCCACTTTGCTTTAGGCATCTTCATCTGAAGCATTTATATCAGTCAAAACTGCCCCATTTTCTGATGTCAAATCCACTGAAGCACATCCTCTCATATCTCCAGTTCCTTCACACCACTCCATCTTTGCTGCCCTTTAATCTCTCCAATTGGTTCTAATTCATCAGTCTACTCCTATTTATTTTCCCTCTTCTCTCTGAGGAACCTAAGCATCGTTTTAAATTCAATCTCACCAAACCCCTTAACTCCCATTTTCCCAATCAATTCATCACACGTACCAAGCAAAACCTCAAGCCTGGATCAATTCGGCTGTCTATTTATTCCTCCTCTATGCCTAGACTGATAAGGCGTACTACAGAAAAGACAGAATGCACAATCAGGAAGAAAAATGGTATGAAAAATTCATGGATGCCAGCTTCAACTGTACCTTCAAAATTGTTTTGCAGTCCTTGTCATCGTATTCTTTGTCCCACAGTGGCTGTGTGAAATCATCCCACGCTTCTACCCTACTTTATCATTTTTAACAAATAGCATCGATTCCCTACTTCAAAGAAAAAACTAAAGTTGTCATTTGCCTCCCCTCAACACTAAATTATTTATAAACAACTCAATATTTCCTTGGGGCTGCAAAGTTAGGCACAACTTAGTGATTGTCAGACACAACTGAGCGACTTCACTTTCACTTTTCACTTTCACGCATTGGAGAAGGAAATGGCAACCCACTCCAGTGTTCTTGCCTGGAGAATCCCAGGGACGGGGGAGCCTGGTGAGCTGCTGTCTGTGGGGTCGCGCAGAGTCGGACACGACTGAAGCGACTTAGCAGCAGCAGCAGCAGCAGTGATTGAACAACATTTCCTTATTCATTTTTGTCCCAGCAGAAGAGATCTTTCTCCATGTACTGGGTGGGAAATATGTTAGTTTCAGGTTTTCCACACCATCTCACAGAGGATGAGGTGATTGGATGGCATTAGAGACTCAATGGACATGAGTTTGAGCAAACTCTGGAAGATAGGAAAGGACAGGGAAGCACACAACTTAGCGACCAAATAAAAACATGGTATGTTACAGAAAAACTCAAACAAACATTTTGGCCAACCTATTAGAGTCCGTTCTCTTTCCCTCATTTCCCATGTCCTTAGATATCTCTTCCTATAAATTCATATCATCTTGCCCAACTGGATTTTTAATCTCTTCTATGCTCTTCTACGGAGAAGGCAATGGCACCTCACTCCAGTACTCTTGCCTGGAAAATCCCACGGATGGAGGAGCTTGGAAGGCTGCAGTCCATGGGGTCGCTAAGGGTCAGACACGACTGAGCGACTTCACTTTCACTTTTCACTTTCATGCTTTGGAGAAGGAAATGGCAACCCACTCCAGTGTTCTTGCCTGGAGAATCCCAGGGACGGGGGAGCCTGATAGGCTGCCGTCTATGGGGTCACACAGAGTCGGACACAACTGAAGTGACTTAGCCTAGCCTATGCTCTTCTAAAGCTGAGCGCCAAAGAATTGATGCTTTTCAAATGTGGTGTTGGAGAAGATTCTTGAGAGTCCCTTGGACTGCAAGGAGATCCAACCAGTCCATTCTGAAAGAGATCAGCCCTGGGATTTCTTTGGAAGGAATGATGCCAAAGCTGAAACTCCAGTACTTTGGCCACCTCATGTGAAGAGTTGACCCATTGGAAAAGACTCTGATGCTGGGAGGGATTGGGGGCAGGAGGAGAAGGGGACAACAGAGGATGAGATGGCTGGATGGCATCACTGACTCGATGGACGTGAGTCTGAGTGAACTCCGGGAGTTGGTGATGAACAGGGAGACCTGGCGTGCTGTGATTCATGGGGTAGCAAAGAGTCGGACACGACTGAGCGACTGAACTGAACTGAACTGATGCTGGTTTCACCCTCTCTTTGTCTATAATTATGTTCAAGTCTTTCCTCTAATAATACAACAGGATTTTTCTTAAACAAAATGTTTACTAACGTGCATGTCTGAATACCATATTGTTTTTCCTTTTCCCTTCATAATTATACCACTAGAAAGAGAGGATCACGTGCTTTCCCTCTTCACCTTACATTTATTCTACCAAGGCAATCTACCTTCTACCTTCTCCCCATGCTTCCACACTTCCTTTTGTCCAAGTAACATTGCCTCCAAAACTCAAATGGAAACTTTTCAACTACTATCTTACTTAACCTTCTGAAACATATGGACTGCTGTATCCTTTTTGAAATTACATCTCGCTCCCTTAACTTCCTTCAAGTCTTTCCTCAGATGCCACTTTCTTATCTACCTACATAGGTTACCTGATTTTAAAATGCCAACACTGACCCCTGCACTCGGCCCCCCTTACATTTTGCTTTATTGTGTTTTATTGCATTTTCATCTTTCAACAAAATAGAGAATTTACTTACTTATTATATTTTTGTCTATCTCTCCCTAGCAACAAAGAAGTTTATCTGCTGTGTTCCCTGATTTATCTCAACATCTCACACAAAGTAATGACTCAAAAAATATTTGTCAAAAGAATGGGCCTTTTGGTTTCCAGGACAAAAGTCTCTCTCAGTTTTTCTCATGAATTTTGGATTTGTCTTTCTCTGTCTCCTTTGCAACCCCTCTATACACTCTTTAACTTTTAGTCTTCCATCCATAGGCCCTTTTTTCATATTCCTCTGAGAGATCTCAGCCACTATTAGGATTTGAGCTACTTCCTTTATGTTAAATATGAATACCTATATTTCGAGTCCATATCTTTCTCCTGAATTCAGACCCATGTATCTCGCTTCTTTCTATATATCTACACTTAAAGTTCCCACAGGCAACTCAAACTCAACGTGTTCAAACTCCAACATACTACGACCCTTCACTAGCTATGTATTTACATGTCTTCTGTAAAAGTATCATTTCTAAGTTAAGTACAATATTTTACCTAAAATCTTATGGTGGAGGTGAATGATACTCTGGATGTGAAATTGAACCTATGTTTTATTTAACCAGGAAGTGCTCAAACCACATCTAGAGATTTAGAATTCTAATTGTATGAAAGGGAAATATTTATGGGTAGATCAAGGAAACCTTTGGTCTCAACCCTCAGTGATATTTTATCTATAATTCTGATAATCAGGGAAGTAATGACTTAGTATACTGAATTTTCTGTTACAAGTACATATAGAGAAAAAAAAATTTTTAATTTACCCTCCAAGCCATTTGCGTCTACAAATGAAAGCCATAAACTAGCAACCATTATAGTAAATAAATAAATAAATTTATTTTTTAAATTAAATCTAATTTTTTAAAAATCTAATTTATTTTAAAAAATAAATCTAATAAATTTAACCAAGATGATTGCATTTCAGAAGCAAAACATATAAGTAAAACTATGTAGCATGATCTCCAAACACCAGAAAAGTGTGACATGGGCAAAGCATACCCTATTCTAAATAAATTTTAAATAAATAACATACACACAATGTGGACTGGGGGAAAGAATACTAAAGTTAAAAACTGATGCCTTGGGTTCAAATTTTACTTCTACTTAATTGTTTGGCTTCAAGCAAGTCAGTGATAGTGAATACATACTGAGTACTTACTATATGCTGTTTACTTTTCTAATAGTTTCGCATTTTTCAATTTTCATGACAACCTTACACAACAGGCGCCAGCATGTTTCTCAATTTCCAGATGAAGAAACCGAGGAATGTAGAAGTAATGTATTCAAGATCACAGTTTGTAGCTGGCATTCGTGTTTCAAATCCAGGTTGTTTAGTTCCAGGGCCCAAATTGTGTTTTGAGGGTTTGCCATTTATAAAATAGAGGTTTCCTAATCAAAAATCAAGGTTTATTTAACGTAGTATGTAAAAATGTCTTTTTGCAGATTTTAAAATACTATCAAATGTAAGATATAAAATTACTAGTCTATAGAGACACAGATGTAGAGAACAAATGTACAGACACCAAGGGGACGGGGGGGCGTGGGATGAATTGGAAGACTGAGATTGATACATATATACTATTGATACTATGGATAAAATAGATAACTATTGAGAAACTACCCTATAGCACAGGGAACTCTACTCAACGCTCTGCGATGACCTAAACAGGAAGGAAACCTAAAAAAGAGGGGATATATGTAAACATACAGCTGATAAAGCTAGACAGCATATTAAAAAGCAGAGACATAGCTTTGCCAACAAAGGTCTGTATGGTCAAAGCTATGGTTTTTCCAGTAGTCAAGAACAGATGTGAGAGTTGGACCATAAACCAGGATGAGAGTCAAAGAATGATGCTTTTGAATTGTGGTGCTGGAGAAGACTCTTGAGAGTCCTTGGATTGCAAGGAGATAAAATCAGTCAGTTCTAAAGAAAATCAACCCTGAATATTCATTGGAAGGACTGTTGCTGAAGCTCCAATACTTTGGTCACATCATGCAAAGACTGGACTCATTGGAAAAGATGCTGATGCTGGGAAAGACTAAAGACAGGAAGAGAAGGAAGTGACAGAGGATAAGATGGTTGGATAGCATCACCAACTCAATGGACATGAGTTTGAGCGAACTCCAGGAGATGGTAAAGAACAGGGAAGCCTGGCGTGCTGCATTTCATGGGGTCACAAAGAGTCAGACACAACTTAGCAACTGAACAACAGATAGATGATTCACTTTGCTGTACAGCATAAATTAACATTGCAAAGCAACTATACTCCAATAAAAATTAGCAAAAATAAATAAACAAAAATAAAATGATTAGTCTAGTAAATCATAAACTCCAAGAAGTGGTTTCTTTCTTTAGTTGGGATTTGTACTGCATCACTGCCTAAATGGATTTGAGAAGCTATTTCCTTCATGTAGTGGATTCTCTGATTTGAATTTCATTGTTGAGTCTTAAGAGTTACTCTGCAGGGACCTTAAAGATAACATTAAAAGTCTACTAAAATTCAGAGGAGAGCTCTCAGACATCCTGACAAATATTCTTATAGTAGTGCACTAAAGAAAAACACACAGCTCAAATCTTATTTGCATTCTTCACCAACTTAATGGATAAATTTTCATCTGCCATCCTTAAAAGGAAACAGATATGACTGGCTCTCTATAAAAAAAATACAAATCTATGAAAATCGAGTTTTAATGCCATTTAACAAAGGCACTTGGCCCATAAGAAAAATTTGGTCCAAAGTTTTAATCCACTATAGCATGCATTGCCGTTATATTCTTTCATTTATTCACTCATCCATTCAACAAACTTTACTGAGTATTTACCATGCAGGCCACTGCATTAGATGTTACATGTGCAATGATCAGACAGATAAGACTATTGTCCTCACAGGGTTATTGTCCAGTAGGGCAAATTTTTTCACAAAAGTATTATAATGCAACATGATGAGAAGTATAGTACGGTTTAGGAGGACAGGAGAGGCCATGAGACATCTGACACATATATGAAAGGCCATGCTAATACATTTATTGGAAGGCAATATGACAGTATATTTTAAATTGGGGTATAGTTGCCTTCCAGTGTTAAACAATGAAGTGAATCAGCTATATGTATACATAAATCCCTCCCTTCTTGGCCTTCTCCCCATCTTACCCATTTAGGTCACCACTGAGCACTGAGCTGAGCTTCCTGTGCTTTGTAGCAGGTTCCCACTAGCTATCTATTTTACACAATTAGTGTATATATGTTCATGACATATATACACTCTCCCAAGCTTCCAATTCATCTCCCTGTCCTCTCCAGCCCACATGTTTGGGCTCTTCATCTGCATCTCTCTTTCTTCCTTGCTAATAGGTTCATCTGTACAATTTTTCTAGATTCCACATATATGCATTCAGATCAGATCAGATCAGTCACTCAGTCGTGTCCGACTCTTTGCGACCCCATGAATCGCAGCACGCCAGGCCTCCCTGTCCATCACCAACTCCCGGAGTTCACTCAGACTCACGTCCATCGAGTCAGTGATGCCATTCAGCCATCTCATCCTCTGTCTTCCCCTTCTCCTCCTTCCCTCAATCCCTCCCAGCATCAGAGTCTTTTCCAATGAGTCAACTCTTCGCATGAGGTGGCCAAAGTACTGGAGTTTCAGCTTTAGCATCATTCCTTCCAAAGAAATCCCATTGTTTTTCTCTTTCTGACTTACTTCACATTAACACATTTTTTAGGGCACAGGAAAAAACGCATCATCTTTTTCATATCTTTTCACTTTGCAAACCTGGAGAAGGAAATGGCAACCCACTCCAGTATACTTCCCTGGAGAATTCCATGGACAGAGGAGTCTGGTGAGCTACAATCTATGGGGTCACAGAGTTGGACACGACCAAGCAACTAACACACACACTTTGCAAACTAAGCATTACGATATCAACTAATTCAAGGGGCTGCCTGAATACAGAATTAGCTGTTGCTCAATGCTCTTCGTATAATAAGTCAAAACAACAATTCATTATGTTCCATCATGAACCATCTCTTTGGAAGATCCTGTTGGCTCACTGGCTATTTAAAATCATCTGCTTGTACAAAATGGAATGTGGGCTTTCTTTTTTGTAACAGGAGCTGAATTGGTCTTCTGATGTTTGAAACCTTAGCCCAGTTAAGAACCTTGTCTCCTGCCCTTTTTCATGTCTTTCTCTGTTTCTATACAGGAAATCCAGCAAATACTAATTAGAAGCATAATATGTAGGGGCAAAGGGTTAACAAAATCTTTTTTTTCTTTCTCTCTTAGAATTTGACATTCAATTCACTTTTTAGATCTGTTACCTTGGCAACCTGATAGAGGAGATATATCAACTAAGTTACCAGGTAGCATTGCTTACAGTAAAAATAATCTATGCTTGGTCAGTTGCATCTGGGTTGGGAACAACTATAAATGAATGATAAACACCTAACAGGTTTCGACTCTTGTAACTGGCATGTCTTCTGCAAAGGCTGTAGGAGCCTTGCCTCAGGAGTTGTTACTAGAGATATTGGCTCCTGTGGAACAGGGGTCTTTAAAGCCAAGGGAACTTTTATGCCTGCTCCTTCTGAGAATCATTCTTTCAAACCCGAGCTGTCACCTGGAAAACCAAAGGGTACAGCTCAAACTGTTGCACAGACTTCAGGGATTTCTGCAAGGGCTGGTCTCACAGAAGAGCAATATCTGATGTTGCCCTGCTGCCCAGCTGGGGTTCCTGTTCCATGTCCTTCAAGGTGAATCTGATGCCATGGATGACTTATGGTCATCTTGTGAATCTGATTCTTTAGTGGAACTTTAAAAAAAAAAAAAAAAAAGCCCCAGCCTTGCCTTCAGAGCTTAAAGTAGAGTAATGGCAAATAACAGAACAACACATAAATAATGAATAAACACACCAGGAAGATGCTTCTAACTGCCCTTTTTAACATACTTCATTAACTGGACTCATACTGTGTGTTAAAATAAATGAATAAATTAATAAAATAAATAGAATAAATTAATGAATCTCACCAATTCAATGACTGAAAGAAATTAGAGCCTCAGCTCTCAAGCCCCATTTGATCCTAACTCAGTTTTCCTAACTGAGGAAACTAACTGAATGATCCTAACTCAGTTGTCATAGCTCGACACTCTCCTTTATCTTCAATCCACTTATTGATCCTCTGCCTGACCTCTTGCACTGGGGAACTTCTATCTGCTCTTCTGTAGTTCCTCTCCAGTTTTCTCCATCTGCCCTGTGTCCAGGAGGATGGCCAGCAAGCACTTCATCCACTGCCTTGCCCAGCTGCTTCCTGTTGAACCACTAAGGAGCACCACAGAGATTAGAGGGAGGGTAAAGTTGGCTTCCCTGGTGGCTCAGTACAGGTTCGATTTGATGTATGTTCGATCCCTGGGTCAGGAAGTTCCCCTGGAGAAGGAAATGGCAACCCACTCCAGAAGTCTTGCCTGGGAAATCCCGTGAACAGAGGAGCCTGGTGGGCTAAAATCCATGGAGTCGCAAAAGAGTTAGACACAACTTTTCGACATTCGCAAAACAGAAGGTTGGGATATTTTTTTCACCAACTCCTTCCTTGTGGAGCACATCATAAGGAGGCCATTGTCACAGTCATCATGGAGTGGCTGTAAAAGTCACAGCCACTGTGAAGCTAGTACTGTAAAGGTCACATCTCCAGGTTTCAGGAACCACCAGCCCCTAACCCCTTTAGTAGAGAGTGAGAGTTAGACTATAAAGAAAGCTGAGCACCGAAAAATTGATGCTTTTGAACTGCGGTGTTGGAGAAGACTCTTGACAGTCCCTTGGACTACAAGGAGATCCAACCAGTCCATTCTAAAGGAGATCAGTCCTGGGTGTTCATTGGAAGGACTGATGCTGAAGCTGAAACTCCAATACTTTGGCCTCCTGATGTGAAGAGCTGACTCATTTGAAAAGACCCTGATGCTGGGAAAGATTGAGGGCAGGAGGAGAAGGGGACAACAGAGGATGAGATGGTTGGATGGCATCATCAACTCAATGGACATGGGTTTGGGTGGACTCCGGGAGTTGGTGATGGACAGGGAGGCCTGATGTGCTGCAGTCCATGGGTTCGCAAAGAGTCAGACACGACTGAGAGACTGAACTGTACTGAACCCCTTTAGGCTCAGGCATGGTCATAGCTTCCTGTCTACTTTCCTCAGGAGATCATACCATCTCATTATTTTTCTACACTATGTCCATATGTTTAAATTAGTCCCTGTTTAAATATCCACACCAAATGTGAGTACACTGTCTTGCAGGACTCTGACTGAATCATCATTGCTTCCGCTATTTTTCAGATTTCTTATAATAATTTTCCTGCTCCTAATGTATCCACCTGCTTCAGCCACCGGTCATGACCTACCTTGAGTGCTTCCATATTTCCAAACTTGGTCTAATCTAGCTGCAATCAATGCTAACCCTTGATGTTTACTTACCAAACCCCTCAAGACCTCATTGTAATTTTCTGGGCCCAAACTAACCGCCCATGCCCTTATAGCCACTACCCCTTATATATTGGTATGACAAGTAGTCAGGGATTAATTTTTGCTTTGGAGACATAGCTAGATATAGCTGAAAGAGCAAAGGATTTAGGTCCAGATAGATGAAGGCTTGAATATTAATTGTGGCACTTCGCTGGTGCCTGAGCAAGTCAACAAAACTATCTGAGCTCCCATTTCTTCTGGAAATCAGAGAGAATGAGACCTATTTTGCAAGATTTGAATAAACACTGAAGATGACGTACATTGATATTAGAAGGTAACATGCACTGAAAAAAGGGGGTAGATTATGTTATTATTACAACATATTTAAAACCCAAGACCTATTATAAAGCTCATTCCAACAAAGGGGTCATTTTCAAAGCTGAATATATTCAGCTCTATTTGTTGTTGTTCCATTGTTAAGTCTTGTCTGACTCATTGCAACCCCATGGGCTACAGCATGCCTGGCTTCCCTGTCCTCCACTATCCCCCAGAGTTTGCTCAAATTCATGTCCATTGAGTCAGTGATGCTGTCTAACCGTCTCATCCTCTGCCGCCCCCTTCTTCTTTTGCTTTCAATCTTTTCCAGCGTCAAGGTCTTTTCCAATGAGTAAACTCTTTGTATCATGTGGGCAAAGCATTGATGCTTCAGCATCAGTCCTCCCAGTGAATATTCAGGGTTGTTTCCTTTAGGATTGACTGATTTGATCTCCTTGCAGTCCAAGGGACTCTCAAGAGTCTTCTCTAGTGCCATAATTTGAAAGCATCAATTCTTCATAGAGAGATTTCGAAATTCTGCTTTTAGGTGCAAAAATCCTTCACTGCCTATTTCTCTTATATAAACTCACAATATCAAATGATTATGATTACTGATTATAATTGTTGCTTAGAGATAAGGTAAATATTCTATTGCCTCTAGTTGCTCCAGACATAAACAGAAGAAAAGTTATGTATCCAAGACTTCTATTTCTGGCTTATAATAAAAAATTTTGAAATTTGAAGTTAACAAGAAATGCCATATTAATTTCATTTTCCCCTATCAGTGTAACATATTATGACAGGCTTCATAGTGTATGATTTTCCTTTAACATTAAAGCTTTTTTTTGTAAAGTTGCCAAGATGTTTGGCATAGTTGCCAGTCCAAATTAAGAATATGGTCTTTCAAAGTGCAAACATTCAAAGAGTAAAAAATTTTCCAAGCCAAATGAGTTTCACACCACACAAGAACATGAGAAAACAAGATATTTCTCTTCAACTTCTTGGTCTGCATTAGAAAAAGCTTTTAAAAGTCCCACTACTATATCAGCCTTAAAGTCAGAAGAGCTGGTAGGTTGCAAATTGTAATTTTAAGGCTGCCAAAAGGATTTTTAAAACTCCTCTGCCCTTCATTCTAATCCCCTTCAATGATTTCTGAAATTCCTCTGACAATAAAGAAGTCTATCCTCTCATAACTAGAGATAAATTTAAAATTCAAAAAGTCATTAAATTGAAATGTCTAGCTATATTTGCTTCTGTTTTTTCCTGATTCTGATAAAGATTTACAGCAAGGAAGGAACTGAATGGTTGAGAGGAGGGGGCTGGGAGCATTGAAAACAAACATCACCTAATTCACATTTGTGCCTCAGGAAGGCCCTGCACCCAGCTCTTCAAGAGTTGAACAGAATTCCTTACTGTGCTTCTTTCTTCTTAAGTAAGTCCCCCTTTTCTTAGTTTTTGATGGTCATGGAATTAAGGGTCATGGAGATTCTGAGCCCATTCAGAAGCATTCCTTCACCCAGTAACCTAAAAAATATTCTGTTGTGAAGTAAGGGAATTCAAAGCCCCTTCTATGCCCAACTGACTCATTGGAAAAGACCCTGATGCTGGGAAAGATTGAAGGCAGGAAGAGAAGGAGACAACAGAGGATGAGATGGTTGGATGGCATCACCGACTCAATGGACATGGGTTTGAGCAAGCTCTGGGAATTGATGGACAGGAAAGTCTGGCATGCTACAGTCCATCGGGTCACAGAGTCAGACACGACTGAGCAACTGAGCTGAACCGACTATGCCCAAAGATGGCCTGCCAGGCTGAGGAATTCATGGGATATTCCCTTGAGTATCCACTGATAGAATCTAAAAAATGGATTGGCTTTGGTGACAGGGAAAACAACATGAATGGGTTATCATTTCATTTTGTTTTCCTTTGTTTCTGATACATGGGCACTGAAGGAGGATATATGAAAAAAGATTAGGAGAATGCTTGAATTCTCTTTCCACCCCTTACACAAATGGAGAGATGCGTTAGAGACAGATACTGCAGAATCTATTTTCAAGAGATCTTTTGTTCTTGTTTTAATGATGTCCATAAGCAGTGCTGTTTTACTGTCAATGTGACAGTGTGCCACCCAGAGTTGAGGCAAGGTTCATTACCCCTTCTGCATGAATGCCAAGCTTGCTCTGACCTTGAGGACTGATGGTTTCCTGGGCAGCAAGGGATAACATCTTTAACTCAGCATTTTCACATCTGAAAACAGGACTGCTTCATAAATAAAGAGAAGGATAAAGGGAAGGTGGAAATTAAAAAAAGAAATGTTATAAAAAGTGTTGGCAGATTGGTTCAAGAGAACATCTGAGGAACTTTGTGGCGCTTCCTTTAACATTGGCTGGGCATACAAAACACCCAGAGAAAAGAGAAGAGATGTCTAGTAACTGGAAGATGGGGTCCTCTTTCAGCAGGTACCAAGCTGAGAGCTGCCATGGTATGTGAAATAATACACACTGAAATAAGATGCTGAGCTCTGCAGTCAGCCCCCAGATTTAAATGCTGGCCTAGCACTTACAGCTGTATGGCCTTGGGCATGTTATTTAATAAACAGTGCTTTGGTTTCCTCTTGAGTAAAACGGACATCATAACAGTCCCTACTTCACATTACTGCTGATTCCAAGGGTTTATACATGCAGATGGTTAGAATAGTAACAACGATAATGACAAACATTTGAGTGTTTGAATTTCATCCCATTTGTACCCATAGGTTGATGACGTCAGAAACATCTGGAAACAGATTAAGTAGCATTCTCTAAGCCTAATAAACATCTTCCTACTTTCTCTACCATCCTAAATTAGAGTAGCAAATGGCATATATCATATAAATATCTGGAGAAGGCAATGGCACCCCCACTCCAGTACTCTTGCCTGGAAAATCCCATGGACGGAGGAGCCTGGTGGGCTGCAGTCCATGGGGTCGCTAAGAGTAGGACATGACTGAGCGACTTCACTTTCACTTTTCTCTTTCATGCATTGGAGAAGGAAATGGCAACCCACTCCAGTATTCTTGCCTGGAGAATCCCAGGGACGGCGGAGCCTGGTGGGCTGCCGTCTATGGGGTCGCACAGAGTCGGACACGACTGAAGCGACTTAGCATAGCATAGCATAGCATAACATATAAATATCTATTCAAATTATGTAAAAATAATAAAAGAAGCTTTTATATTTGCTTCCTGATGGACTAGTATGTGTTAATAAAATCTTCATGAATCATAAATGAATCAGGATTTTGAGAGAAATTCACTTAATCCTCTAGAGTTTTAATTGATTACTGTCTGCCTCTATACAATCAGACCTGCTGCTGCTGCTAAGTCACATCAATCAGACCTAGATAACACAAAATACTAAAAACACAAAGGAAAAAGTAGCATGTCCCCTCACCAAAGTATAAATTTTTTTTATTTCAATCCTTATCAGATCCATCATCAGTGACATGGGTGTGTATTACATACCGCATTTTCTTTATATCAAAGTTCAGATTTCTATGTAAGCAACCAAGTTGTTTGGACCATTTTAGTCTCCAACCCCAGGCTGCTCTGCTGAGCATTAGATGAAACAAATTAGCAGGTGTGTAATTCAAGTGTAAATGGGTGCAATCAGCCAGAAATGGATTCACAACTACAAGAAAAATGCTGTCCTGAATGAAAAAGCCCACAGAAGTTACTATTTGAGTATAGATTTTTTTCCCTCAAATGTTGTAATTTGCCTCTGCAAAGATAAAATTGCCCTCTGACTTTTGATAGGTAGACAAAAGAAAAATTCTAACAGAGCACCTGAATCAAAAGCCACATAAATGTATTTATTCCATCATATCGTTTTTCTTCTGGCCAGTGTCTCAAGATGTCCTGAGATCTTAATTCTCTGAGTACTCCTGTCAGCTACTTCTTTCCCTCAAGGAAGAGGTCAGCCTCTTGAGGTCTTCAAATACCACTTGCTTTGAGGCTTGCGGGACAAATCGCATCATGTCCCTGTCTCCTTCAGTAACCACTGGAATTCCCAGCATTCTTTCTTTCAAGCAGGTTGATCCCCATACTGCTCTGGACATGCCCTAACCTGTCCTTACACGCCTACGCCCGTCCACCTTGCCCTCTGCAATTTAATCTTTCATCTCCCTCCTGTGACCTCAGACAATTTTCCACCTTCCTGCTATGACTGACCTCGGGGTTGCCCTTACAGGGCTCTCAGGTGGTAGATTTAGTTTGTTTCACACCCCATGTTTCTCAAAGATTTCAAGTAAAGTTAGTTTGCTCCTTCCTTCCTAGCACTTTTTCTAAGTATTTTCCCTCTTTGTCTTTCAAAATCTTAAATCATTTGAAGTCTGTTTCATTACAGTTTACCTTTCATTCCTTTTTGATATTAGAAATCCAACTCTCAGTCATTCTCTTCTATTTACTAATTATCTTAACGTTTAACTCATTGTCTCACACTTGTCCACTGTTTTTTATCACCATTCTCAGTGACTTCAACATCCACCAACGAATCTTCTGGTTTCTCAGTTCCTTGACTCCCTTAGTTCCAATGACTTTTTCTCCACCAATCGCACATAGCTCTACTCTCAAGGACTGAGCATGTGTGTGCTCAGTTGTGCCCAGCTCTGCGACCCCATGGACCCTGTAGCCTGTCAGGCTTCTCTGTCCATGGAATTTTCCAGGCAAGAATACTAGAGTTGGGTTGCCATTTCCTACTCCAGGGATCTCCCTGACCCAGGAATTGAACCCACATTTCCTACATTGGCAGGCAGATTCTTTTAGCACTGAGCCACGGATTACCCATCATCAATAATTATAGAACCTCCAAATCTCAATTTCAAAATACTGTTTTTGCATCCAAACCACTCATCTAGCAATCCTTACCAGTACTTTCCCATTCTCACTCAGGATCTCCAACCCATTACCCCTCTGGCGTTTCATTTCCAACCCCTCCACCATAGTCTTGGCTCCCCCTTTATTTAGCATCTCATCCATGGTCCAGCACCATAGTACCTCTCTGATAGGATCTGCTGACAGATTGGATTTGGAATGGAGAAGGAAGAGAGGAGAACCAACAATGGCTCCAAGGTTAGGGAAGGATAGAGTTGCTGTTTACTGAAATTGGGAAGACTCTTCCTTTATCACATCTGCCTGGAGAAACCTTGGCCTCTGTTAAACACAACTATCCAATCATTCTTGCCAGAACCTGAGCAAATGAACACTTTTGGAGAAAATCCTGACCATCTTGATTAGTTGCACTTCAAACTGGAATCCACATTTCTTGGCATTGCCAAAAATAATTCACGATTTTTCTCTTAAAAACTCAATTTCCATTCTCCCAGATGATTTTCATTCCTCCTTCTTATTCTTCTAGAATCTTCAAAAAAAAAAAAAAAAAAAAAAAAACCAAAAAATCTCTTCTGCTCCACTCTGACCTGATAATCTTATATCATAATTCAAGAAAACAAATGTAATCAAAGACCTACCCCATCTTTCCATCAAAAATTCTTGCTCATTCTCTCTGCCTTTCCTCCTGCTCTACTGCCAGAAGAATTGCTGCTCAGATCTTTGCCAACCCTTCCTCTTGTGTTCCAACACTTGCTCTATTATGCTCTCATTTTCTCAAAGGCCTTTCCAGTGGCGATTTCTCATGCTCTGCTGAATCCTTTCACCGGCATACAAATGTGTGTTAATATTACCCAACTTAAAAATAGAACAAAACAAAAGCTTCTGTTGAACTCATGTCCCCTTCTAGCTACCATCCCATTTCTCTATGTACTTTCACAACAAAAAATCCTTGAAAGTCTCCATTTCTTGTCTTCAAATTCCTTTTCCCCTTTGCTCTTGAACCAATACCAGTTGGGCTTTTGCCCTTAACACCCACTGAAACAGATCTTGTCAAATTTTAATGATTCCATGTTGCCACATCTAATGCTAAAATGTCAGACCCCAAACCTGCCTGATCCACCAGCATCATTTGACACAGTTCACCATTTTCTCCTTCTTGAAAGAATTTCTTCACTTGGCTTCTTTGTTCTCTGCCTAACTGGTATCTCCTCAGTTTCCTCACCTTCTGACTTGCAGACACTGAAGTGCCTGGACCCCAGTCCTCAGATCTTTTCTCTCCTCCCTAAGGTATCTCGTTCTGTTTCTTCTATAAATATCATCTACTGCTGATCACTCCCACATTTGGATCTATAGTGAAAGTCAGGATTTCTCCACTGAAGTCTAGAGGATGTGTGTGTGTGCATGTGTGTTTGCATACACACACTCCACATCACCTTTTAGGTGTTTAAAGATGTCTCAAAAAAAGTCCAGAAAACTATACTTGCTTTTCTTCTAAAAACTCACCTACCCTGAGGTCTTCCCCATTTCTGTAAATAGCAATTCCATTTTTCCAAAACCTTGCAGCCATTGATTCTTGTCTTACTTACCCAAATCCAGTCTGTCAACAAATACTATCTGCTCTGCTTTTCCACAATGGAGGAGCCTGGTAGGCTGCAGTCCATGGGGTCGCTAAGAGTCGGACACGACTGAGCGACTTTACTTTCACTTTTCACTTTCATGCATTGGAGAAGGAAATGGCAACCCACTCCAGTGTTCTTGCCTGGAGAATCCTAGGGATGGGGCAGCCTGGTAGGCTGCCGTCTATGGGGTCGCACAGAGTCGACACGACTGCGGTGACTTGGCAGCAGTAGCAGCATCATCCTCCCTACTACCACCCTAATCCTGTTTCAGGCCTAAATGATCCAAATAGCCTCTTAACTAGTCTCTGCCTCAGTCCTTGCCTCCCCAGGCACTGCATACAACATGACAACCAAAGTGGTGCTTTTAAAGAATCTGCATTCCTCTGCTCAAAATCCACCATTAGCTTCTCACTCAGAGTCAAAAGCAAAGTCCTTACAATGGTCCATGGTCCCCCACATCCTGGGGTGCCCGGCCTCTCCTGGTAGCACCAACTACTATCCTCCCATCCCCTCTTCATTCTACATTGCCTTCAATGCCATTTCTCTAAGAAGTCAAAACACACCTGTTTCATGGCCTCTGTGTTTTCTGTTCTCTCTGCCTGAAACTCTTTTACCCTAGATATCCCCCTCGCATTCTTAAAACATCTGGTCAAATATCACCTTATTAAAATGACCTTCCACGATCACACTAAAAAATTGCAAGGCTACCTCCACCTTCAGCGCTCTCATCCCCGTTCTGTTTTTATATTTATCCATATTTATCAATATCTTGGACTTCCCTGTAGCTCAAATGGTAAAGAATCTGCCTGCAATGCAGGAGACCAGAGTTTGATCCCTGGATCAGGAAGATCCTCTGGAGAAGTGACTGGCAATCCACTCCAGCATTCTTGCCTGGAGAATTCCATGGACAGAGAAGCCTGGCGGGCTACAGTTCGTGGGGCCGCAAAGAGTCGGACATGACTGAGTGACTAACACAGACACACACAACAATATCTTACAATGTAATCTCTATGGAGGACAGAATTTCCTTTCCTTCTGGCTCTTTTCCCAGCATCTGGAATGGTGAATGGAATCTGTAACATGCTCAGAAAATATTTCTTGAAATTAACTCATTGAAACAGCAACATAGCCAAAATAGAACCAGTCACACACACACACACACACACGCTACTCCCTCCACCAAATTCGCCGTCTCCCTAAATAGCTCCATTATTCCCCCAGCTGCTCAAGTGAAAACCTATGTTGTCATCTTTAGTCCCGCCTTGCCCTCAGACCCCACATACAGTTCTTCAGGAAGTCATGCCCACATTAGGCCACCATAAAAATCAATTCCACCTTGGGCCACTTTCTCATCATATTTACTGCCATAATTCTATCCCAAGCCTTTAGAAACTTCCACCTGGACCAGTACAACAGCTTTCTGCCCCAGTCTTGATGTCCACCCAACAACCAAGCGATAGTTCTGAAGCATAAATTCAGAGTACATCCCTCCCCCACCTCTCTGGCTTCTCATTACAGCTGGAAGAAGATCTAACATCCTCCCTGCAGCCCACAGGCGCTGCATTAATGCCTGGGCTGCCTCTCGGATCCCATTTCCTCCATCCTCCACTATCAGGTAGACTTTCTTTCCCTTTCTTAGACATGCAAAGATCTTCTCCACCTGTGTTTATTTGCTTTTGATGTTCCTTCTCCTCGAATAACTCCTTCTCTAGGTCTTCATTATGGCTGTTTTCCCCTTACATTTCAGGTCTTAACTGAAATATTTCATCCTCCCATGGGCTTTCCCTGCCAACTCTAGACAGAGTTAATGGCCAATCCCTCCCTTTTTCTATACATTACCCATATATGTAATGTTTTGTAGAACCTATCAGTATGTGAATGAATGAATTACATGTCATTGTCTCCCCTATTGTCTTATTCCCACCAGGAGGTAAACTCTTTGAGGGACCTGACTACTTCTATGTCATTCTCCATTATATTTGCAGCGTCTACAATAGTGAGTGGCATGTGGTATTATACATACAGTCATGATTTAATTACTGACTTCATAATGTCTACCAGAATTTGTTGTTTTTTAGTCTCTCAATCATGTCCAACTCTTTGGCAACCCCATGGACTATAGCCCACCAGATTCCTCTGTCTGGGATTTCCCAGGCTAGAATACTGGAGTGAGTTGCCATTTTCTTCTCCAAGGGATCTTCCTGACCCAGGGATCAAACCTGCATCTCCTGCATTGCAGGTGGGTTCTTGATCACTGAGCCACCCACACTTCTTTACCCAATAGCTAAAATGTACTTTTCTCTGTTCAAAATATGGAGGCTATACAAAGGTGAAAGTAATAAAATACCCATATTATGAGAGAAAAAGATAGATAAATAAATAAATTTCAGCAATGCAATGTGACATTTTCTGCATTTCTCCCCAAACTTCCTAAATATAAACTACATAAATCATTTTAACCCAGCGTGAGCTATTAGGCTGTGTAGTGAGTTCACTGCTCTGTCATTATGACGTATGCCTGCACTGCTTAATGTTTTTGGTTCCTGTCATTTTGACAAATTCAACTTTCTCTTTGCTAGCCTCAATGCTTCAAATCTCTTCTTCCAGTTAATGCAAATTTGGTCTTTTAAAATCTTCCCTTTTTATCACCATGACTACCTCACTGCACTCAAGTTCTTCCTCTTGCTTCCTAGGTCTTAATAATTCAATTCAGAAAGTGCTTGAGTGCTTACCAACACACTGAGTCTGTACATCCTATCTCAGCACTCAAGGCCCGTATCTCAATTCCTACTTTCTTGCCTCTATGCAGCCCATTTAGTAATTCATATTCTTTTTTCTCCATGTCTCTACTCCTATTCGGACAGCAGTTCTACTTCAAGTACTACACGCCTTGCCAACACCTGCTCACCCAAACCCAGGCTCAGTCTGATTAATAACAAAACCCTAGATAACAAAATAAAGATTGTAAGAAAGCAATTAAAGTTCATTCTAAATAGTTGCTATGATATGAGCAAAATTCAATATCTGGTGTCCTTAAGGTCATATAATAGCAAGAATCCTGTAAAGTAGTAGTAAAACTATTTAATAAGGAAACTCAAATTAAAAGATATTTATATATCAATGTAGCCTAAATTTTAAAGTAAAATATGTTACTCTGAAACTGTTTTATGAATAATTGCATATTATAATGCAAAGATCATGAAGAATATTATGAACATATTATTACATCAATTTATAAGAGAAGGCTTACAACTTTAAATAAGAAAAATGTAGTGCTTAGAAAATACCTTAAAACTTGTTCAAGAAAATCAAAATATTTTAAAAGCATTATATGGACTAATTTATATAGCACCCATTTGGGTACAGAAATGGAAAGCAAACATAATATAGAACAATTCCAACTAGAAATTTAGGATCTTACTGTTCAAAAGATGCCCAGGATTCTAACTCATAAAATGAAACGATGAATTTGGATTCTCAACATTTAGTATATTTCTTAAGAGATAATTTTTTTATTTACTTTTTGCCTAAAACAAGAAAGGATGAAGCAAAGTGAGATATGAGCAAAAATAAGAAAGCACTATTTGCAGTTGCAATTTAAATTTAGGTAACTAGAATGTTGTGTGCAGAAGAATATGGAAATGCTAACTAAAAATTTCTAGAATCCAGATAGTTGTAAAATACATGAAATTAAGAGGGAAAAGCTAGGTCCTGCTAAGTCTCAAAGGCTTGTACTCCTTGACTCATACTGATAAAACAGAAGATTAATCAAAAGACTTTTACGTACCTTTGACTTCAAGACCAGCTATTATTCATACTTAATCCTTTGACCCATTTTCCTGTACAACTTAGGAAACATTATGATAATTAAGAATTAAAATCTTATTGAGATAAAAATGACAGTGAGATTGAAATTGACATATATACACTGCTGCTGCTAAGTCATGTCAGTCGTGTCCGACTCTGTGCAACCCCATAGACGGCAGCCCACCAGGCTCCCGTCCCTGGGATTCTCCAGCCAAGAACACTGAGTGGGTTACCACTTCCTTCTCCAATGCATGAAGGTGAAAAGTGAAAGTGAAGTCACTCAGTTGTGTCCGACTCTTAGCAACCCCATGGACTGCAACCTACCAGGCTCCTCCACCCGTGGGATTTTCCATACACTACCATATGTAAAATAGATAGCTAGTGAGAACCTGTTGCATAGCAGAAAGAACTCAGCTCAGTGCTCTGTGATGACCTAGTGGGGTGGGATGGGGTGGGGTGAGAGGGAGGTCCAAGCAAGGGATAAATGTACATAGACATGACTAAACAACAACATAGCTGATTCACTTGATTGTCCAGCAAAGACTAATACAATATTGTGAAACAACTATACTTCAATTTTTAAAAAAATACCATAAGTACATCATTTAATGATTTTGGATACATATTTACATCCTGCAACCACTACTCCAATAAAAATACAGAATGTCTCTAATACCCCATTAAGTTCCATCATGTCATTTCTAGACCACCCCGCATCTTATCAGCAACCACTGTCTTGAATTCTATCACCATAGATGAGTGTTGTCTGTTCCTGTGTTTCAGAATATGAAAACATGTAGTGTATAATGTTTTGTGCCTGGTAGATACTTCTCAGAATTATGTTTTTAAGATTTATGCCTGTTGTGATATGCATCGATAGTCGATTCTTTTTTATTCAGGGGTATTATTCCTTTGAATGAATAAATCACCATTTGTTTATGCATTTAAGCTGTTGTTGAAATTCCTGGGTTGTTTCCAGGTTGGAGCAATTATGAATAAATCCCCTTTGAACACTCTAGTACAGGTCTTTTTGTGGAAAAATGTTTCATGTCTCTTTGTTAAAAAACATCTAGGAGAGGAATTACTGGTTAATAGATAGATAAATTGATGCTTTTGAACTGTGGTGTTGGAGAAGACTCTTGAGAGTCCCTTGGACTGCAAGGAGATGCAACCAGTCCATTCTAAAGGAGATGAGCCCTGGGTGTTCTTTGGAAGGAATGATGCTAAAGCTGAAACTCCAGTACTTTGGCCACCTCATGCGAAGAGTTGACTCATTGGAAAAGACTCTGATGCTGGGAGGGATTGGGGGCAGAAGGAAAAGGGACGACAGAGGATGAGATGGCTGGATGGCATCACTGACTCGATGGACCTGAGTCTGAGTGAACTCTGGGAGTTGGTGATGGACAGGGAGGCCTGGCGTGCTGCAATTCATGGGGTCGCAAAGAGTTGGACACGACTGAGCGACTGAATTGAACTGAACTGAGATAGGTATATCTATGTTAACTTTTTAAGAAATTAACAAACTGCTTTTCAAAGATGTCCCATTTTGTTGTCCACATAACCCATTTGGTGTAGTCAGCTTTTCAGTGATAGATATTTGAGCAGACATAATATGATGTTTCATTGTGGTTTAATTTGCGTTTACCTGATGACCAACAATGTTAACACCTTTTCAAGTGCTTCTTGGCCCTTCCTATATCTTCTTTTTTGTCTATTCCAATTTTTGCCCAATTTCTTCAACTGACCCTGTTGTCATTTTATTATTGATTCATAGTAATTTTAAAAAATATACTCTGGGAACAAGCCCTTTGTCAGATTTTGTATTGCAAGCAAGTATTTCCTTCCAGTATGTAGCTTACTTACCCCTTCCTTTTCCTAGCAGTTGTCTATGGGCAAGCAGAATTTATCCTCTTTTTTTTTAACCCTTTTTTTAAATCATTAATGCTTTCTGGTACCTATCTAAGAAGCTGTATCTATCCACAAGGTGTAAAGTGTATTTTTTAAATTTTTTGCAGAAGTTTTATGGCTTTAGCTTATTGCTCAAATCTATAATCATCTCAAATTAATGTCTGTATGATGTGAAATAGTTTGAGATTTATTTTTTCCATACATTTATATTCATTATTAAATTTTAAGTTAAAATTTTGGGTGAGAAACATAAAAACACAATATACCTGACATCAGCCCTTACTTTTTTTTCCCTTTTACATTTTGCCAGCTTTCTTTTTAATGTTGTTGTTGCTTTTAATATAGCTTCTGTCTGTACGAGAACAGTCCAAACAGAAGCAGACTAAGACGGTTCTCGGGTCTGGAGAGGGCAAACTGCTTTTGCCATTTGCTTCTGGGCAAATTCTACCTTTTCTGAGGATATTTTCTGGATGGCTCAAGCTCAGGAGGTTTCTTAGAAGGTCTCACATATCCTTAGTCAACATGCATATTGAGTGGATTACAGCAGCTGCTGTTCTTATGAAATGCACTGACATTGACAAATGATTTGAACTTCTACCCAGAAATCTACCAAAACCTGCAGTCACGCAGTTGCTACCTGGCCATGGGACTAAGGACTAAGTGAACTGCCAGATCTCTTTTTAATAAAGATAACACAGTGCTATTCGGATGGGCTTTTTAAAATTCTACAAAATAAAATAACCAAGTAAAACCTAACACTTCAACATATCTAATTATGAGATCTCATTATTTTATTAAAATTTTTATTTAATTGGAGGAGTAATTACTTTAAAATATTGTGTTGGTTTCTGCCATACATCACCCTGATTCTTTGCGACCCCGTGGACTATGGAATTCTCCAGGCCAGAGTACTGGAGTGGGTAGCCGTTCCCCTCTCCAGGGGATCTTCCCAACCCAAGAATCGAACCTAGGTCTCCCGCATTGTAGGTGGATTCTTTACCAGCTGAGCCAGAAGGGAAGCCCCAAAATACTGGAGTGGGTAGCCTATCCCTTCTCCAGAAATTTAACTGGGGTCTCCTGCATTGCAGGCGGATTCTTTACCAACTGAGCTATCAGGGAAGCCCACCATGAATCAGCCACAGGTATACAAAATATGCCATTTCTATTTACAATAAGGTACACCAGCATTCTGACCTTAGGAAAACCACAGCTCTACTGTAATAAAAAGAAAATAAAAGCTGTATGAGCACAAAATTAGTTTGCCTAAGGCCAAACAAAAATAAGACAGTTGCTTCTGAGGTGTTAACAAAGCCAAGACATAAGCTGCACCTATTAACAGAGTTCCAAAATCTCTCAAAATAACAGTTCACATTTCTTCCTTTTCCAAAATCCTGTTAATAAAGTCAACCAAGGGAGAAGAGTTAACATGTTTCACTTGTACTTTTCTAACACAGACATTAACTAGTTCGTGGTCACTAAGTCCAGAAACCACTTTAGCAGAAACTAACACAATTTTGTAGTGGTGTCTATGATCTTCAGAGAATCTGATTTATTGCCAAAAGTCACCAAGTCTGACTCTCTGAGCAATCAGATATTAATACTGTATACAAATTTTTGCCTTCACCATATTTGATTTTGATACAGCACTCTTCTAAAGTATTTCAAAATAAGAACTGAATTTATAACTTCTGTGATCTTTATATAAAATTCAAATACCTGGATGGTGTTGTTTAGTTACTAAGTACTGTCTGACTCCTTTGCAGCCCCATGGACTGTAGCCTGCTAGGCTCCTCTGTCCATGGGATTTCCCAGGTAAGAAGCAGGTTGCCATTTCCTTCGCCAGGGGATCTTCCTGACCCAGGGATCAAACCTGTGTCTTCTGCATCTCCTGCATTGGCAGGCAGATTCTTTATTGCTAAACTACCAGGGAAGCCCTCAAATACCTGGTACAAAGTGTCATATTCAAAGAAAGAAAGAAAGAGAAAGCAGCAACCAAAAGTAATTAAAAGTAACTTAAATTCCCAGTTGGACTCCTTGAAATCTATTAAAAGGGATTCAATTTACAACCCATTTTCTTAAAATCTTCTCTTTCTTTTTCATTCCTGTTGATTGCCCATTTCTCCCACTCCTGAACTCTCCCTACACTCACTTTCTACTCTTTCCTAAACCTCCTTCCCTTTCTGTTTCTTGATGGGAACTTCCCTTTCCTTTCTCTGCTTCCTTGTTACCCCCTGCTACTCTCTTTTTTCTCAAGGCAATATCTTCATGCAAATACTCATCCCTAATTCTATTGTTCAGCCTCTAAAGATTATGCCAATGTGCACAGTAAATTGGTTAGGCAGGGGAATAGAGAAAAAGATGTCTCCTCACACACTGATCCCTTCTGTCCCTGTCACATACACATCTCCTCTTTTTGAGAAGTCTCAAGGTATGTTAAGGTACTCAGCATTCCAGTGCTCCTCCAGCTAGTAGTCGTCTGTCAATCAAACTTGACAGAAAGACTGAAGTTAAGCAATTTCCTCAATTAAATTGACGATAATAAGGAATTTGGCTTAGGGCTCTGTCTCCCAAATTAAAACATGTTCCCAGGGTACACCAAGCCTCTCTAAGGCTTTACATGTACAGACACATCTTATTCGTCTTCAAAACTGACTTTACTGGCATTATAAGCTTTCTCCACTTTTCCAAAACAAAGGATCTTGATTAAAAAAAAGAAAAACGAATGGTAATCATTTGGTACAGTTACTAGGTGAACATGGACCAGGTTTTTCACAAAATAAACATAAAACTCTGATCTAATGGATGCTTAAAGAGATCACTTTCAATTATACTGCCTATAGATAAGCAAAAATATAAAAGCCCTTATCTCCATATCTATTGGGTTCGTCAAAAAGTTAGTTTGGGTTTTCCCATACAGTGTTATGGAAAAACGAACATTTTGGCCAACCCAATACATAAAGAATAAGAGTCTAGCTAATTTTGTGTAAAACATAGGGCTGCTAGGTTTATAACCCTTGCTAGAATATTTTAAAAGTCACAACTTAAAATAATCTACATAACTTTTCAGATAAGATAAAAGTGAAATCTGTGACAAAAAATGATAGAGGCTACTTCTAATGAGCAACTCCATATACTTAATTCTACATGGTTCATACTGGGACCATCACACCTAAAATCACATTTTATCAGAGTGGAAGGCCCAAAAGACAGTAAATACCCAAGAAAGTTTCACGAACTTATGAAAGATCCCCATCATGCTATATCTGTCCAGACCTAAAATATTCTGAAGTCAAATATGATTTTATTACCTCTAGAAAAGATGTACAAGAAGTATAGAATAAAAATATGTGCTCTGGTTTCCAAAGTATAAAGATATGTGAATTTTGAGTTTTAACTAAAAAGCCATCCCCTTCAGGAAACTTCTCCTGATAAGGTTAAACATTTCCATCTCACTTAATTTCAACTTTCCTAACTCTTCATTCATATTTGATTTGGCATTCAAATGTCACTAGTACTCAAGGCCTGTTTGACTTCTTCAATGTCAAGCCAGCCTATCAGCGATATCTGCATAGGTTTGTTCAATGAGTATTGTTAACACTGAAAATATACTTTGATATTTTGGTTTCATGAAATATTTTTTTAAGTCTTGTGAACCTTTCTGATAGAAATTTGGGGCCTATATGAAAACTCTTTGTAAGAGTTTTTCCCTTGTTTTGTTCAGTTATTTAATTGACTCATATTTTTCCATAATCAATGATCTTCTAGTTTCTCAAGATTACCAGGCAATGTTTCCATATTTTCCTAGTACCTGTCTCTTTTATTCCATCTCCCACTTACCATTATTTCAAACTAATTTCATTCTTTTCAAACTTCATGCCCTTTCCCATCAATTCTTCATTCTTAGAAAATAATGTAATCTCATTCACAAAGAATATAGAATTTGTCTCTGCAACAGTATATGTTGCTACAACCAAGGATTAGCAGTAAAACTCAGTATTTCAATAATACAAATGCTTATTCTGACATAATATGCAAAGGTAAATAGGCAAGCAATCTAGGTTCTGCTCAGGATAACAGCCAGGACCCCAAATGTTGACTCATGACCTTACATCATGAAGATGTCCAAGACTGACTTCCATTTCAACCAGGTGGAGGTGAGGAAAAAGAGACAAGCCCCTTTATCTTCCCCAGAAGGTGCACACATCGTTCCAGTCACATCCCATGAGCCCAAATATGATCACAGAACAAATTAGCTGTAAGGGAGGCTATGTGCCTTGCTAAAATTAAGGAGGATTCTATTACTAATAAGAATACAAGGGAAATTAATACCAGAGGCAATTTAGCATCCATCAAATCAATAGATAGGAATTTTTCAAATTAGCTCTACAAATCATAACTCTAACCCTAACCAAAAGCCACAAAAAAATGTACCTGGATCCACACTCACTCCTTCTGATGCCCTTTGGTTAGCAGAGGCTCTAACCAGCCTCCTTTCATCTTGAATCCATCCTATTTCATTGTCCAGGAGCTTCCTCTATCATTTACTCTCTTCTGCAACTTCAAAATACCCTGTGTCTGCTCACTTCTCCCCATCAGGATTACATGTTTAGATCTCTCCTGTTTTCATTCTTCAATTTCCTTGAGCTATTTTCTTCTATAATGCCCTTTATAAATTTAAATTCTTGAAATATTCCTGTAAAGTAGAGAGATATGCTGTTCTGTGAACTGCCTTCATCAGAATCACCTTGGGAACATTCTAAAAATTCAGATACCTAGGTCTTATCTTGGAGAGAGTCAATTCAGAAAACCTAGCACAGTGTAGAATCTATATTCATAAAGCCCCAGATGATCTTAGGAGTCAGACACAACTGAATGACTTCACTTTCATTTTTCACTTTCATGCATTGGAGAAGGACATGGCAACCCACTCCAGTGTTCTTGCCTGGAGAATCCCAGGGACGGGGGAGCCTGGTGGGCTGCCATCTACTGGGTCGCACAGAGTCGGACATGACTGAAGCAACTTAGCAGCAGCAGCAGCAGCAGCAGATGATCTTAAACTTACCCAGTTTGGAACTCCCTAGAATGTACTTCCTCACCTCCTGTTTATACACCCAGTTCTGTTTGCATCCTTAGTAGTCCACTTGGGAGATCATGGAAATTACATCTCTACCTATTCGGATGGGCTAGAAAACTACAAGTCAATCTTGACTCCTCTTTCTCCTTTTGCCCACAAACCAACACACTACTCATTACTTACCAATATCTCCTCTATTGCTAAACATAACCTTTATTGATCAAAGATAACATTTACTGACAGAAGCACTTCATGTGTCCTGACTCTATTATTCCTCTTAATAACCCAAAGTATCTGGTACTATCACTATCACAATTTTTAAATGAGACACTGAAAGTCAGAGTGGCTAGGATGACTAGCATCCTAGCATCACAGTGAACTAGCATCACAGTGCTAGTTCAGGGCAATGGCCAGGATTTGGACTGGAAATTCGGTTCTTAATCTATGGCCTTAACCCTCAGCCATTCCTCTAAACCGCTTCCTTATCCCTTAAAAATTTCTCTAAACTGCTCAGATCTCACCAACATAGTCTGGACCACATAATCTGCCAGGTTTAATAGAGTGGCCCCTAACTAGTCTCTAAACCTCAACTCTGTCTTCTCCAGCCGCAGAGATTCTCATATCAAATCACTAGAGAACCTGCTCATATCAGTCCATTAAAGCAAACTGTTTATCCCTTTTTATCTTCACATTTAGTGACATCACGCATGCTAAATCACTTCAGTCATTTCTGACTCTCTGCAACCCTACGGACTGTAGACCGCCAGGCTCCTCTTTCCATGGGATTCTCCAGGCAAGAATACTGGAGTGGGTTGCCATGCCTTCCTCCAGGGGATCTTCCTGACCCAGGGATCAAACCTGTGTCTCACGTGTCCTGCGTTGGCAGGTGGGTTCTTTACCACTAGTGCCACTCGAGAAGCCCAGTGACATCATATGGGTAGCTTTCAAATCAGCATGGTAGAAATATGTACACCACAGAAATGGACAAGCACCACACCTCAGGGGTGTTCATTCCTCTTAAGAGCCACTTTTCAAGCATTTGTTAGCACACCACTGTCTCCAATCTCTGTTCATATACCAAAGACTTTATAATCCATAGTGCTACTCATGATCATGTGATCAACTTCATAAACGTTATAAATCTGGGCTAGTTGGTTCTTTTCTGTGCTCTTCAAAGGCTTCAAACTTGATCACCCTAGCACTGATCACCCTGTATTGCAATGGTCTGTTTACCTTACTGCCCCGTTAGAGTGTTTGAGAATAGAAAGTGTTTGTTTCATCGTGTCCCTAGCAACCTAAAACACTGCCCGACACAAAATCAGTGCTTAAAACCTATTCGTGGTATAAGGGAAGGAAATAACAAATAAAAGGTCTTTGCCCAAATATTTGCCAATCTTCACACCACTCCTCTTAGCAACAGCTTACCCTTTCCTCCTCAGTTTATGAACCAAATGTTCCAGGACATTATGGGTTACTGAGAGGCTATCTATCTCCAGGTCACACTTTTTAAAAGTCAGCAATAAACTTGACTGGGCTCTAAAATATTAGAAATAGCAACCATCATCAAAGTCACTGAAAACACTCTTTTGCATTTTATTTGCTCATTTTATATGAAGTTCAGCTTGTAATAGAATTGCAGCCTCAGCTTCCACCTTACAAAAGTCTTCTGGGAAAGAAAAGAGTTCTTGACAGCTAGCTTCTGGAGCTGGAGAAATGCCACAAAAAAATCTGAATATGCTGCTGTTCCCTAAAATAAAACCCTCTCTCATTCATGTAATTAGTGTTGCTTTGGAAGCATTATTTCTGTGGATAAGTACAGCATAATTAATGCAATGTACAAACTCCATCTCCAACTAGAATTTTAACATGCTGTGCTGTGTGCTGTGCTTAGTCATTCAACCGTGTCTGACTCTTTGCAACCCCATGGACTGCAGCCCACCAGGCTCCTCTGTCCATGGAATTCTCCAGGCCAGAACATTGGAGTGGGTTGTCATGCCCTTCTCCAGGGGATCTTCCCAACCCAGGGATCGAACCCAGGTCTCCCGCATTGCAGGTGGATTCTTTACTGTCTGAGCCACCAGGGAAGCCCCAGAATTTTAACATAATCTATCCTTAAGTTCTCAGAGAAGGCAATGGCACCCCACTCCAGTACTCTTGCCTGGAAAATCCCATGGATGGAGGAGCCTGGTAGGCTGCAGTCCATGGGGTCGCTAAGAGTCAGACACGACTGAGTGACTTCCCTTTCACTTTTCACTTTCATGCATTGGAGAAGGAAATGGCAACCCACTCCAGTATTCTTGCCTGGAGAATCCAAGGGACGGGGGAGCCTTGTGGGCTGCCATTTATGGGGTTGCACAGAGTCAGACACAACTAAAGCGACTTAGCAGCAGCATCCTTAAGTTCTATCCCCAAAGAAATGTAACAGAAGTTAAATATTTTTAATTTATATAAAAAGATACCCAAAAAAACAACTGTGCTTTGTTCAGAATAGCTTATCTCATCATTTTAGGGTCTCTTTTTTTTTTTTCAAGTGGTAATATTTTGTCTTCCCAGATGGCTCAGATGGTAGAGAATCTGCCTGCCACTGCAGGAGATGTAGGTTCAATCCCTGGGTCAGGAAGATCCCCTGAAGAAGGAAATAGCAACCCTTGCTATTTGTAATACTTGTAATAGTATTCTTGCCAGGAGAATTCCATGGACAGAGGAGCCTGGCAGGCTACAGTCCATGGGGTCACAGAGTCAGGCTGACTCGACTCAGTGACAGAGCGCGCACAATACTTTGACTAATTTCATTTTACTTCATATTCAGATATCATTCTATTTCCCAATCCTCATCTTAATTTAGATGCCTTTTACTGATATAGTCTATCCAAATCTTAAATTATTTTTAAAAAACAAAAATGTATTGGTCATTTACTGTGTGTTCAGTCCTGTTTTAGGCACTGAAAATCAGAAATAAAAGGATCATAGAAGATTCCTCCCCTTAAGTAGCTTATATGATAGTAAGGGAGAAAAACAGTAAACAAAGTACTTACCGAGAGTAGTAAAAGTTTTAACAAAAGTAGAGACAGGGCGATGAAACAGCAAATGTGTCAGGTCAAGGGGTAGACAGGACAAGGTGGGCTATTTTAGACAGTCCGAAGGGACAACATATAGATTCAGATGGGAAAAAGAGACAAGGGTATATTTGAGGGAAAAGCATTCCAGGTAGAAAGAATACAACAGCAAACTCAAATACCCTGAGAAAGATACGAGTATAGTGTGCTTGACTGGTGGGGAAAAAGTCACTAATAATAGGACATGGGTGTGGTCTTCAAATCACATGGTCTTCCAGTATATTTCATTTTCTTTATGAAAGTACATCACCAATTCAATGGACATGAAATTGGGTAAACTCTGGGAGATAGTTAGGGACAGGAAGGCCTGGCACGCTGCATCCATGGAGTCGCAAACAGTCAGATGTGGCTGGGCAAACAGCAATGAAAGTATATACTCATACTGTTAGTCATGAGCTTATCAAACTACCAGTGTGAACTCCCTGCGTACAGAGCTGGGCAGAGATGTGCAGTGCCACCGTATTAGAGAGTATTTCAAAGACAAATAACCTCAAGAACACCAATAACAGAATAACAGCAAAAAGTAATTTTAGAAACCAGGAAATGATGTCTTGAATTTTTAATCTTTGTTTTGAATAGTACTTTTTGTGCCTTTATACAATTTAATTTTTAATAATGACTGTGTTTAATAACTGGATGATGAAACTCCTCAGAATTTAACACCTGGTTCTTAGAACCAGCTGAAGCCGGTTACAAGGCAGCTTCAGCACACCACTCCTGCATGCTCTGAGTCAGGCTCTTTAATCTGCCCAGAAACCTAAAATGATCTACAAGGACATTTAATTTTGGGTCTAGCTCCCCGTTGCCAAATGGCTTTTCCCACTTCCCCATCACTCACTGAAAAGAAAAAGGAAAAGGAAATAATGGTGTATGGGTATATCATCTGTGGCAAATCCTGGGAAGTAAACTGTTATTTTTTAATTTTTAAGATTTCTCAAATATTAATATTAAGGTTGAAAGCCAGTTTTCTGGGGATCCTAAGTCTTGGTAGTAACAAACTAATAAAATTGTTTAAAAGAAATCATATGACAAACTTAAATTTAATACTAAGATTACTAACACACTTTTAAAAGTACTTAAGCATTGAAATAAAAGCTAGTGATTATGCTATTAGATGACACAGCAGAATGTAACTTTTAAAAATGCTACTTTTGTGGGGGGGACACACAGTTTTCAAGGGCAGAAGCCCCTATAAGCCCCTTTGCCTAGCAAAGTAATAAAGCTATTCTTTTCTACCTAAAAACAAAAAATGCTAACGTTTTTTGCAAAAGCAATGTATACCAGAATGAAATGCTGAATAACCAACATTCCTGTGTTCTGAGTTGATAAATATAACAGCATTGCTAGAATGATAGCATACTAAATAGTGGCTTATAACGAGTATATAATTTTATTTTTTCTACATTTAGCCACACCTTCACTCTCACTCATCTAAATATAATTGGCAGGAAATGGTTTACCAAACATCAAAATTTTTCTGTATCTGTTGGAAAACTGGAGCAGATGTCACCATTTATTTTTAAGAGGAAACAAACACACACAAACAACACATAATAATACTCCTAAGATTGCAAAAAATTAAGGAACGCTTAAAGATTGGTTCTCTAACATGAGAAAAACTTACATATGTATAAATTTATTATAGATATTAAACACAAAAGTATAAAATTATGATGGTTTTTAAATGGGTACTTTTAAAATTATAACCAAAACAAACAAATTATAAACAGATGACTACAAAATTATTTTCTTTCAGAATAATTTATATCACTCTTTTGGCACATGTTTTACTCATATCAAAAGACAGATGCACAATTTTACGTATGGAGGATTGTTTTAATGAGCTATACACAGTATCATAAAACCTAGGCTAATAGCCAAATTGGCCTGAAGGCCTTACTGATAAATGTAGCTTTCAAAAACAGCAAAAGAAATGGCTTGGATACTCATCAAATGGACAGATTTGACTATAATTCACTAACTCCCTAGTGTGGTACTACATTTCCTTTCAGAATAAAGATTACCTTTGGCTATGGCATCCACTCCAAAGCATGAAC
Source organism: Bos grunniens (assembly GCF_055505025.1). Lineage (NCBI taxonomy): Eukaryota > Metazoa > Chordata > Mammalia > Artiodactyla > Bovidae > Bos > Bos grunniens. The sequence goes on along the minus strand of NC_141170.1, from coordinate 16,520,304 downwards.
AGAGCAGACTGCTCATCTTTCACTTAGCTTATTACACATCAGATAGAGCATTTAGTTACATGTGGCTTAAGGAACAGGTTATGTTTTATACCAGAGGATCTTAGACACTGAAAGGCAAGAATGCATTATTGATCCAGGAATCCATATGGTTAGAGGTGCCGCAGTATAACAAAACCTAATAAGAAAAACAAATAAAATTTACTAAAATTGAAAATGTTAATCCAACCTAAGTTTCAAACAAAAAAGTTAATTTAGCAGTTTATTAAAAGGAAAAGAAACTTATGATTAAAAAGTTAAATATAGTCACCTTGTTGTTACTGTTCAGCCTCTAAGTCATGTCTCTTTGCAACCCCACAGACTGCAGCACGCCAGGCTTCCCTGTCCTTCACTATCTCCCAGAGTTTGCTCAAATTCATGTCACCTTAATTGAAAAATTGAACAATATTGAACATCACTAGTAGTAATGAACACACTGATATTACAAACTCCCTGAATGAATGCACTAAAAAGGGCATTCTTTCTCTAAATGCATAACTTCAATTTACTTATAAGAATGATCACACAAGATCCAAATCAATACTCCAATACTTTGTAGTATTTTGAAAGTACTTAAAGTACCAAAGTCATAAGAGACCTAAAGAAAAAAAAAAAAAAAAAAGACAGAGGCACTGGGGCAGATTGAAAGTGGTTAAAGAGATACGGTAAGTAAATGCCACGTAGGGTCCTAGGATTGGCTTTTGCAGCAGAGAAGCAACGTTAGTAGAAAGGCTACGAAAATAGAATTAAAGTCTGTGGTTCTTTTTTTAAGCATTTTTTTTTAATTGAAATATAGTTAGTTTATAATACTGTGTTAGTTTCAGGTGTACAGCAAAATGATTTAGCTATACAGATTCTTTTCCATTATAGGTTATTATAAAATATAGAGTATAGATCCCTGTCCTATATTAATATATTAATAATTAATACATAATAAGCTATATTAATTAATATAGCTCCCTGTCCTATATATTAATAATTGTCATTTATCTATATTTCATATAGTAGTGTATCTATATTAAGCCCAAACTCCTAAATTATCCCCCGCCTGTCCCAAAGTCTGTAGTTTGTTAATAATGATGTGTCAATGCTAATTTCTTTGCTTGTCTCATTGCGCCATGGTTATCTGATGTGTTAACCTTACAGAGGCTAAGACTATACATGGGAACTGTTTGTACTATCTTTTCAAATCTTCTGTAAAATATAACATTATATAAACATTACAAGTTTAAAAAGTTACATGGAATTACAATATACAAAATAAAGAAAAAATAGAAAGCATATATTTTATCATCAAACAAAAGAGACATTTGTTGATTGCTGATCTGTCATTTTCTCTGTCTTTCTTTCTTTTTAATACTAAGTCTCTGAACACTTGTCTTTGCAAGACAGGAACGTGGAAAAAGGCATATATTCAGATTCTATCTCTATCATTTACTCTGTGATTTGGGGCAAGTAAATGAACTTCCTGTGCCCACTTCCTTTGTTGTACAGATGGGAAGAATAATATCTGCCAAATCAAGTTGTTGTGAGAATAAATGAAATAATGTGCAAAGCACAGAACAGTGTGTGCAAAAGTAAGCACCATTCGACAGAAACATCAAAACAGTCTGGAAGCAGTGATGTCTCCCACTCTGGAAAGTGAAGGGGTTCAGAATGAGCCTGCATAAAATGTACCAGCTTGGCAAGTAGATTATTTTAAGCTAAAAGCGATCCAGACCCTGTGGTTCAAGAAAGACTTCTGTTCCTCCCTAACTATCTAGAGAATTTAAATTGGGGGTGGGGGTCTTTCCCAGAATGGAAATTATGGCCAGAGATTAATTTTATCTGAGTGACCCATCTGCATGGCAGTTCAGTTCAGTTGCTCAGTCGTGTCTGACTCTTTGCGACCCCATGGACTGCAGCACGCCAGGCTTCCCTGTCCATCACCAACTCCCGGAGTTTATTCAAACTCATGTCCATTGATCAGTGATGCCATTCAACCATCTCATCCTCTGTCATCCCCTTCTCCTGCCTTCAATCTTTCCCAGCATCAGGAAGCAAACATCTAATTACCAAACATCTCCTCTTTTTCTTGTTATGCTATAAATTACCCTCCTTCCAGTTGAAGCCTCAATCCTTTTCTCATTTCTTAGCTCAGGATGGCATATCTACTTCTTTTTACCCTGTCTTTGAACCCCTCATATATTTGGAGATTTCTGTACCTACAAAATTAAATTTGTTTTTCTCCTGTTAATCTGTCTTATGTCAATTTGATTATTAGACCAGCCAAGAGAACCCGTAAAGAATAAAGGAAAATTTCTTCAAAATGAAATAACTTTCCCTCCCTTTTCTCCTTGCTCTAATGCAGCCGATATTACTAGAATTTGACTCATCTAACCGAGTATCGCTGACCGGAATTTTCACTTCAGAAAGAATAACATGTCAAAGGGCAGAAAATCCCCAGTCCTGGCATCTAAACAAACCCTCCCTAGATGGACTCTCAACTGACTACCTTTCGGCTTCCTGGTCATCCTCCCACCCTGTTTCTCCAAAGCACCTGCTGCTCTGTGAGCCATCCCGAGCCCTTCCCTCTGCTGCTCAACTTGGCAAGTGTTGTTTTCTAATACTTGCAGCCAACCACAAACATGTTGTGTGCATGCCCTGGTACTGTGGGTGTGTTCAGAGACTGTTATCCAATTCCTAAACTGTGGGAGGAGAAGTGCCCTTACATATCAAATGTTCTTAAATCATACTTTGAAAAGAAATGAAGTTTGTTGAGTTGGTGTTTGAGATAATAAATAGAAGAGGAAATCCCATTGGAATGTAGGAAAGGCGCACTGCTTCCTTGAAGAAAGGTGCAGTGCTTCAGTCATTTCCAACTCTCTGCAACCCCATGGAAGGCAGCCCACCAGGGTCCTCTGTCCATGGAATTTTTCCAGGCAAGAATACTGGAGCAGCTTGCCATTTCCTACTTCAGGGGATCTTTCTGACCCAGGGGTTGAACCTGCATGGTCTCTTGCATTAACAGGTGTATTCTTTACCACTAGCGCCACTAGGAAGCCCTAAGCAGAGGAACCAGAGATCAAATTGTCAATATTCATTGAATCATAGAGAAAGTAAGGGAATTCCAGAAAAACATCTACTTCCTGCTTCATTCACTACACTAAAGCCTTTAATTCTGTGGATCACAACAAACTGTAGAAAATTCTTAAAGAGATGGGAATATCAGACCACCTTAACTGTATCCTGAGAAACCTGTATGCAGGTCAAGAAGCAACAGTTAGAACCAGGACATGGAACAATGGACTGGTTCCAAATTGGGAAAAGAGTACAACAAGGCTGTACATTGTCACCCTGCTTACTTAACTTATATGCAGAGTACATCTTGGAAAATGCCAGGCTGGATGAACCACATGCTGGAATCAAGATTGCCAGGAGAAATATCAACAACCTCAAATATGCAGACGATATTTGTCACTCTAATGACAGAAAGCAAAGAGGAACTAAAGAACCTCTTGATAAGGGTGAAAGAGGAGAGTGAAAAAGCTGGCTTAAAACTAAACATTCAAAAAACTAAGATCATGGCATCTGGTTCCATAACTTCATGGCAAATAGAAAGGGGAAAAAGTGGAAGCAGTGACAGATTTTATTTTGGGGGCTCCAAAATCACTGTGGACAGTGACTACTCAGGAAATTAAAGGATGCTTGCTTCTTGGGAGGAAAATTATGACAAACCTAGACAGCATATTAAAAAGCAGAGACATCACTTTGCCAACAAAGATCAATAAAGTCAAAACTATGGTTTTACCAGTATTCATGTACAGATGTGAGAGTTGGACCATAAAGAAGGCTAAGCACCAAAGAACTGGTGCTTTTGAAGTGTGGTGCTTTTGAGAGTCCCTTGGACTGAAAGGAGGTCAAATCAGTCAATCCTAAAGGAAATCAGTCCTGAATATTCATTGGAAGGACTGACGCTGAAGCTGAAACTCCAATACTTTGACCACCTGATGCGAAAAGCCAACTCAGTGGAAAAGACCCTGAAGCTGGGCAAGACTGAAGGCAAAGAAGAAGAGGGTAGCAGAGGATGAGATGATTAGATAGCATCACTGACTCAGTGGACATGAGTTTGAGCAAACTCTAGGAGATAGTGAAGGACAGGGCAGCCTGGCATGCTGCAGTCCATGGGGTAGCAAAGAGTCAGACACAACTTAGCAACTGAAGAACAACAACAAATAAGGATACAATTATTGATTGAACCAATAGAGGAAATGACCCCTAGGCTTGAGTTCGTTCTCTAGACAACTCACTATATGTTAAACAGTAAAATTTCAATCTGGATCTTTAGTGGATGCTTCACAAGAAAACTTTGTACTAGAGAGTGGCCATGGCTATCACCGTGTTTTGCATGTGGGAAAAGTTATTTGAGAAGATGGAATAATTACTGATGGGCCTAGATTACCATGTAAATGCAGGGTTACTTAAGTGATTGATAAGAACTCAAAAGAAATGTATTTGTCTTACAAAAAAACTGTTAATTAAAATTTTAGAATATCCAATTAGTGGCTCAGCTGGTAAAGAATCTGCCTGCAATGCAGGAGACCTGAATTCAATCCCTGGTTCCTGAAGATCCCCTGGAGAAAGGAAGGGCTTCTCACTCCATATTCTTCCCTGGAGAATTCCATGGACAAAAGAGCCTGGCGGGCTACAGTTCATTGGGTCACAAAGAGTCAGACAGGACTAAAAGACAAACAATTTCACGCCCTTTTAGGCTCAGATTGGGTAATACTTCACGAGAAAGTCAAAATAACACTCAATTAGTTAATCATTTGAAAGTACAAATGAAAGTCTCCACAATGGTTTGTGGATGAATGTGTAACAAGAATGTTACATATTGCTAATTAAGAATCAGGAAGTCTAATCAAGAATCATACCATTAATATGATATATTTAAAGATATTCCCTTAAGGTGAATATTTTTTTTTTTTAATTCATTCTATTGTAATTCTAACAACTGCATGGTTTGGAATTTTACTGTAGGCTTGCTTCATATTTATACAACTGCAAAAAGTAGAAACAGTCTTGGAGATAATTTTAAAACTGTACTGCAACTATAAAATAGTAACAAAATGGGAAATTGCAATGGTAAATACAGATCTAAAAAAACACTTTATTTTAAATTTTCCCTAGTGCCAAAAAGGAAGAGTACTTCTCCCTCTCCCTTTAGCATCTTCCTTAGAAAACTTGAAATTGAAACTGCTTTCTCTGTCTTCTAGAGATGTATATGAATCTTTTAAAAAGCTTGAAAAGCCTTATGTCAGTTCTACATCTCAGGAATGTATTTCTTAGCGGGCTCAGAAGCATTTCTTTGAAATGTGAACTTCCAGGAGGATGGATGGCACTTGGCTCCCTGCCTCTGAGGGAATTTAAGCCTAGGTGTTCACTTTCATGATGGTTCTGTTACCAAGTCCAAGTTCGTTTTACTCACCGCGTGACAGGCCAATGAATCGGAGACCAGGTGTTGAGGCAAGAAATAGGACTTTATTTGGAAAGCCAGCTGACTGAGAAGATGGAAGACTGAAGTCTCACAAAAAAACCATCTTCTCAGAGTCTGGACGCCGGGTTCTTTTATAGAACAGAGATTGCGGGGAGAGAGAGGAGGTGAGGAAACAAAGCAAAAAGGACAGTAATCTTGCAAATATCTCCTGGAATGCCAAAACTCTGGTAGGGGATATGTTAATTTCATCCTTCCTGCCTTCGGAAGGTGGGCAGGATTCTGAAGAAAGGCACTTAAGTTTAACAGTCACACAGAGGGACAAGATTCTCTGAGGCAGGCCATTATGTATGATTATAATAACAAAAGCCACAGAAAGCTTGTCAAAGAAATAATTCCAACAGGGAGTCACAATTAACTTTTCCCTGCAACACTACTTCCTGCTTGTCATAAAGATACAAGAAGTTTTGGGTTTTATTTTTGACAAAGACAATTAACATGTATGCAGTAGATTGTATCTGCCTAGCTGTATAACAGGGTGAGGTTTGTTTCTCCATTTGCAGTCTCCTTAGCAGATTGCCTGTGATGTGCATCTCAGCCTGATTTAATGTTTATTCAATAATAAAACTTTTTCCTTCTTTTCTACATAGAGAAGATTCATTGGAATGTCAGGAGATTTCATTTCTAATTATATTTCCCCAAACCAGATTAGTCATAATAGGGTACAGTGGGAATAATTCCTATAGAAACTAGTTGACCTCTCTCTGAATAAACTCAAGCCCAGTTCTTAAAAGCCATGTAAGATATGCCATCAGATACAGAAACATTAAATAGAACACCAACTGATCAATATAAGCTACTAGCAGTTCTGGGGGAAAAAAAATAAAATAAGACTTTTGAATAATGTGGTTTTTTATGTTAATATAAAAGCAGAGTGCACTAGAGAAATGTAATCCAACATATAAGGGAATAATGTCTTTATGACATGATAATGAACAATGGACCACAAACACTTTAAGGGAATTATAATAGGGTACTACCTCTGGGCTTCCCAGGTAGCACTAGTGGTTAAGAATCCGCCTGCAATGCAGGAGACATAGATGATGTGGGTTCAAACCCTGGTCAGGAAGATCCCTGGAGGAGGGCATGGCAACCCACTCCAGTATTCTTGCCTGGAGAATCCCAAGGACAGTCCATAAGGTCACAAAGAGTAAGACTCAACTGAAGCGACTTAGCATGCACTCACAAAATAAACCTCCAGACTGGAGATGGCTGGAGCCATGCCAATTTTGACACAGTTTTTTTTACAATGTTCTGTAAATGTGCTGAGAAAACTTTCAGTGTTAAAGGTGATGATGCTGCCAAGGCTGGAGAGCTTTGATACACGGTTTTGTACACTGGATAAAGTGGGCATTCACGGTGCTTCATAAAGCTCAAAGGCCTCTGATGGCTAGTTGTTCACACTGCAGGTGATCACTGAAAGACATTCTCTCCTCTGTTTTTCTACTTTTCTGTAAAATAAGTATGAAACAAAGAAAATTGGGCTTCCAATTGGGTTTTCCAAATAGTGGCACAGACAGTAAATAAACTGCCTGCAATGCAGGAGACTCGGGTTCAATCCCTGGTTCAGGAAGATCCTTTGGAAGAGGAAATGGCAACCCACTCCAGTATTCTTGCCTGGAGAATCCCATGGAGAGAGGAGCCTGGCAGGCTACAGTCCATGGGATGGCAGAGTCGGACACAACTGAGTGACTAACATTTTCACTGTTCACTTTCACTTTCAGAGAAAATTTCCTAGACTCTGCTCTGTATAACACCAATCTCCCACAAGACATCATTTAGACTGCATGATAAAAAAAAAAAAAAGGAGGAGGAAGGGGGAAGAGGTTCTGTGATCAAATAACTCAGAAAATCCCCCTCTGGAAGTTTTAGGATCTAGGTAAGCATATGAAAGGCTACGAGGATATATGCAGTACATGCATGCTAAGTCGCTTCAGTTGTGTCTGACTCTTTGCAGCCCTATGGACTGTAGCCCGCCAGGCTCCTCTGTCCATGGGATTTTCCAGGCAAGAATACTGGAGTGCCTTTCCATGCCCTCCTCCAGGGGATCTTCCCCACCCAGGGATCAAACGCTTGTCTCTTTTGTCTCCTGCATTGGCAGTGCCACCTGGGAAGCGCCAGACATGCAGTAAACAAACCCAATTAATGAGAACTTTCAAATTATTTGACTGTGGATTCTCCTCCCTTTCATTTTTACCCATTCAGTAATAATGATGATGATAATAGCTCTCACTTATTGGAGACTTACTCTGTGTCACAGTTTTGTGTACATTAAGATTCATCTAATCCTCATAAAAACCATATAAGGAACATGCTATCATTATCATCTCCATTTCACAAATGAAGAAACTGAAGCTTAGAAGGGCTGAGTAACTGGCCCAAGATTACCCAGCCTGTGGTAGAGGAAGAACTTGAATCTAGAGAGCCTGGCCCCAGTGACTTTGCTCAGCTGCCTCTCCTTCCTTAGCAGAGAGTTGTGCCTGCTCAGAGCATTTATTACCAGGGAAAGTTACTGCTTCCATTTCAACTGTTCTGAGAAATGGAATATTCCCTGCCATATCAGTAAACAAAGGATGTCACAGTCACCAGCAATTGTCATCGCCCAAAATGGTGAGCTGGTGAGCCCTGAGGGAACTCAGGAAGGAAAGACTACCCACCATCGAGTAGCCATCAGACTACAGCCACTCCCCACGGTGAGCCCTGAGGAAGCTCAGGATGTGAAAACACAGGATCCTGGCCCCAGACAGCCAAGATGCATATTAAAGGAATGATTTCAGGGAGCCCAGATTCTTGCATCTTCTCATACATAGAAAAGTGCTAAATGCTTTAACTTGGGATAACTGGTTTTCTTTAATTTACAATAAGCTTTTTTTTAATATAAATTTATTTATTTTAATTGGAGGTTAATTACTTTACAATATTGTATTGGTTTTGCCATACATCAACATGAATCCACCACAGGTGTACATGTGTTCCCCATCCTGAACCCTCCTCCCTCCTCCCTCCCCATACCATCCCTCTGGGTCATCCCAGTGCACCAGCCCCAAGCGTCCAGTATCATGCATCAAACCTGGACTGGCGATTCGTTTCATATATGATATTATATATGTTTCAGTGCCATTCTCCCAAATCATCCCACCCTCACCCTCTCCCACAGAATCCAAAAGACTGTTCTATACATCTGTGTCTCTTTTGCTATGTCGCATACAGGGTTATCGTTACCATCTTTCTAAATTCCATATATATGCATTAGTATACTGTATTGGTGTTTTTCTTTCTGGCTTACTTCACTCTGTATAATAGGCTCCAGTTTCATCCACCTCATTAGAACTGATTCAAATGTATTCTTTTTAATGGCTGAGTAATACTCCATTGTGTATATGTACCACAGCTTTCTTATCCATTCATCTGCTGATGGACATCTAGGTTGCTTCCATGTCCTGGCTATTATGCAATGAGGTACCATTTCACGCCAGTAAGAATGGCTGCTATCCAAAAGTCTAGAAAGAATAAATGCTGGAGAGGGTGTGGAGAAAAGGGAACCCTCTTACACTGTTGGTGGGAATGCAAACTAGTACAGCCATTATGGAGAACAGTGTGGAGATTCCTTAAAAAACTAGAAATAGAACTGCCTTATGACCCAGCAATCCCACTGCTGGGCATACACACCGAGGAAACCAGAATTGAAAGAGACACGTGTACCCCAATGTTCATTGCAGCACTGTTTATAATAGCCAGGACATGGAAGCAACGTACAATAAGCTTTTGATGTTCAGATTGCCTATGCTTTGTTGCAAAACTTTTCTATAACCCTGGCTGCCCCATCTCACCTCCTCAGAGTAGTTCTCTCAGAGTTGCTGCCTCTCAGACTTAAGTCCTAAAAATTCCCACCGAATAAAACATAACTCTCAACTTTCAGGTTGTGAATATTTTTTAAGTCTACAGGTCTCATTCACGCCTCTGAATGACTTCTACTCCATGGCTGGTTAGAGTTATATTCCCTGGTTTCCATGCCCATCAGCTGTGCAGCTGTGACTTCATTGTCCCTTCCCTCTGCATTTTGCCAGTGGTTCTCAAGTTAGCCTTCCATGGCACACTGTGCCTCTGTTCACTCATCTAGAGAACAGGAATGACACCACCTGCCTCACAGGTTATTGTGAGGCATAAACAAAGACCTGAAGTGAACAGTCTTTTGAGCAGCAGCCTGTGCAGCAAGAGCATGGTGAATACTAACAATGATGATCGCCACCATTATTTATATTATTGTCATTGTTTTCCTCATTGATTCAGACACGGAGTTAGCTTCCATGTGAGTATAGAGAACATCACATGGCTAACAGAAGGATAATGGCATTCAACTACTTAGGGTATGAAGCGACTAAGAAACCAAGGGTCTTCACACCTTCTTTCAGAAGAGCAAGCTTTTTTCTCTCTTGCAATGGAGACTATCCAGTCTAGTCTCTATGGCCTTGCAATAAGTAGAAAGTCCCTTAGAATCTAGAAAAAATAAATTGCCAATCCCTGTTTTCTTTCCTATTGTGATTTTTTTGTGTTTTCATCTGTTTTTATAGACATTTAAGTTAGAAGATGGAAATGAATGTATTAAAGAAAGCCAGTGAGCTGTTATTTTTAACCAAATCATGGAATTTTGATTTTAAAAGATAGTCTTCAACAAAGTTTGCATCCTCTAAAAACCCTGAGATTTCTTTCCAGTTTGTTACTTAAAACTCAAGGAAATTGTCTTATTTGAAGAGAGTGGTTATATAAGTTCAGTGTCATTCCCATTCATGAGTTTCAGAGAAGCCTAATATTTGTAGTTACATGGACTTTGAAAGAACCGTGAAAGAACTTTGAAAGCTTAAATCACATCACTGTTAGCGTGCATCCCTTGATCCATACAGCAGTAGATGGTAACTAGACTGCTTTCCGCGCTTTCCATCTGAAGCTGACTTTCAGTGCCTGGGCAGCACTGGCCTTCCAACCTAAAGCAGTGTCTCTCAACAGGGCTTTGGTGACACGGTCTTACCACTCATTCTCATAGAGATTCTATTATTGTTCTTTCCATCACTGCCCAGAGAAGTAGTATTAATGAAAAGTAATAAATAATAACAATTGCAACAACTAACACTTACAGTGTTTACTCTGTATCAGGCAGTGTTTTAAACACTTCATATGTATGTGTGTGTGTCTGTGTCTGTGTGTGTGTGTGTGTGTGTGTGTGTGCTGTGAGCTCAGTTGCTCAGTCCTGTCTAACTCTTTGTGGGCCCATGGACTGTAGCCCACCAGGCTCCTCTATTCATGGAATTTTCCAGGCAAGAATACTGGAGTGGGTTGCCATTTCCTCCTCCAGGGGATCCTCCTGTCACAGGGATCAAATCCTTGTCTCCTGCATCGGCAGAGAGATTCATTACTGCTGACCCACCTGGGAAGACCTTCATATATATATATATACACCTTTAGATATGTAGGAGAAGGAAATGGCAACCCACTCCAGTACTCTTGCCTGGAAAATTCCATGGATGGAGGAGCCTGGTGGGCTACAGTCCATGGGGTCTCAAAGAGTTGGACACGACTGAGCGACTTCACTTCACTTTTTAGATATGTATGTGTATTGGAGAAAGAAATGGCAACCCACTCCAGTATTTCTTGCCTGGAAAATCCATGGACAGAGAAGTCTGTCAGGCCACAGTCCATGGAGTCGCAAAGAGTCAGATGCAACTTACTGACTCAACAAGAACAACAAATATGTGTGTGTGTGTGGGTGTGTGTGTGTGTTTGTGTAAACTCATTTAACTTCATCCTTCATAGTAATTATATGAGTTAGAATTATTATTATCTTCATTTTACAGGTAAGGAAACCGAGGCAGAGAGAAGTGAAGAAATTCACCCAAAGTCACACAGCTGATACGTGGCAGAGCTAGTAAATGGCACGGCAGAGATTCAAATCCAGGTGGCCTGGCTCCAGAGCTCTTGCTCTTAATCTCAGGCTGTGCTGAATGAGGGTGCTGTGGAATTCCTTGTGTCCATGAGAGATGGGGTGGGCAGGAAGGTTGTCACCTCTAGAGCCTGCTCCCCCTTCGAGCTACCCACCTAAGAGTAGCCTTAGGCACGGTAACTCGGTTTGTTGGTTGATGATACTTTTCAGTGTCAGAAAAGACTGATGGGAGAGAAATCTTAAAGGCTGAACCAACAGGATTTGCAAACTGATGGATGGAGAGCGAGTTAGAGCCTGTTTGGTAGAATGTACTGTTAACAGAAATAGAGAATCAGATCTGCCTTCAGGGACCTTCAGTTGCATTCGTGAAAGACCAGAGTATAAATGCACTATTTCAATTCAATGAGGAAAGTAGTATGATTTGCTCCAGGTGTTCAGAAGGACAAAGGAGGAGCACTTACCCAGCTGGGTGAGGAAAAAGGATCATCAAGGAAAGCTTAAAATAGTTGAACCCATTTTCTAGGATTACAGACCCATAAATCCAGTATTTCCTCCTACAATCCATCAATAAAAATGTTTTTTTAATGTTGTCTATATTTATCACAGTTAAACAGAAACACTGCAGACTGTACTACAGTGATTCTCGTTTTCAGTTTTCTAAGCATCTATTAATCATGAACTATTTCTGTCAAAACGTCTTATCCATGAACTTTTTTGGGTTTTGCTTTTTATTGTTTTGTGGGTTTGGGGTTTGGGGGTTTCTTTTTACCAAAAATGGGCCATATGAACTCTACATGCTGTCTAAATATACTCTCACCCTTTTCTATATTTTAATCTTAAGAATATGCATCACCAAATAGGAAACACAGATGCTATCCTTTCAGAAAAGAGTCGTGAGTAACAGTTTATTCTACATCTCTCAGCATCAGGTGTTCTAAAAAAATCTCAAGAGAGTCAAGTTATTTTTATTGTCCCTAAATATTTGAGGCATAATGTGATTTTCATTGTTTAAATGCTTACTTTAAAATTATCCCCATTAATCCATAAATTGCACACCACTGTATAAATCTACCTAATATCTTTTTAAAAGAAAGCCTAATCACTACCAGATGTTGATGCTGAAGCTGAAGCTCCAATACTCTGGCCACCTGATGAGAAGAGCCCACTCATTGGAAAAGACCTTGATTCTGGGAAAGATTGATGGCAGGAAGAGAACAGGGCAACAGAGGACGAGATTGTTGGATGGCATCACCAACTCAGTGGATGTGAGTTCGAGCTAACTCTGGGAGATAGTGAAGGACAGGGAAGCCTGGCATGCTGCAGTCCCTGGGGTTGCAAAAACATGACTAAGCGACCACAGCAATCACTACCAGAAATAATTCAAGTTAAGAATGGTCTTCAATAATATTGATGGTATCTAGAACCAAGCTATAGCTTGGAATTTATCTAAAAATCAGATCTGTGTCTGCCTTGTTCATATTCTTGTGATAAAAAGTTTGAGTGACTGAGTTGGGTCACTGGGGCTCCTATAAATATGAAAAAGAAAATAAAAAACGATAGAATGAAGAGGCTGGATATATGCTGGTTTCTGAGGTTACCACTGGAGATGTGAGCACCAAGATCAAGGGCATTGAGTAAGGATGGAAGAATGGCACAGTGAGGAAAGACCGGGACTATGATCCAGATATCCCAACTATAGCTTTCAGCTTAGTTTTGTCACCCCCCGAGTTCTGGCCTTCAGCTTCATCATGTATAAAATAAGGCATTGGATTAGATGATCGCCATGTTGAATTCTACAAAATCTGAGATTCTTAACTTTGCATTTGCTGCCTTAATGTTGTCAAACCCTGCCTTTTTGTCATGTGGAAAACTGCATATATTTAAAAATTATAATCTAAAATTTCATATAGTTTCAGAACATCATTTAACCATTTTCTAAACCAGAAATGGGCTGCATTTTACCCAGTGCGAGACTGTTGATCATAACAATGCTACTAGCCTAATGTTTGGAGGAAACACCAGAGATTCTCTGAATTGCTTCTTTAGGAAACAAAGATACCAAGTAATCATTAATTCATCAATACACTTTTAGCACCCCTATGTGCCCAGTTCTTTTCTGAACATTGGCAAACCAGAGATGAATGTTAATGTCATTTCCTTCCAAGGGTTTACAATCCAATAAATGAAAAAAATTACTTCCAATTAAGACACAGTTTTTTAAATGCTATGATAGGGCTATAAACAGGGAGGCTATGGAAGCTAAAATTCAAAATAAATTAAAAATTCAAATAAATATGTACTATATTGCCATATGTTTCCCTTGTGGCTCAGCTGGTAAAGAATCCGCCTGCAATGCAGGAGACTTGGATTCAATCCCTGGGTTGGGAAGATCCCTGGAGAAGGGATAGGCTACCTACTCTATTCTTGGGCTCCCCCTGTGGCTCAGCTGGTAAAGAATCTGCCTGCAATGCAGGAGACCTGGATTCGATCCCTGGGTTGGGAAGATCCCCTGGAGAAGGGAAAGGCTATCCACTCCGGTATTCTGGCCTGGAGAATTTCATGGACTATACAGTTGATGGGGTCTCAAAGAGTTGGACACGACTGAGCGACTTTCACTTCCACTTTCATATTGCCATATAATGATGAAGGTTATTTGTTGTTGAATCACTAAGTCATGTTCGACTCTTTGCAACCCCACGAACTGTAGCATGCCAGGCTTTCCTGTCCTTCACTATCTCCCTGAGCTTGTTCAGACTCATGTCCATTGAGTCAGTGATGCCATCCAACCATCTCATCCTCTGTTGCTCCCCTCTTCTCTTGTCTTCAATCTTTCCCACCATCAGGGTTGTTTCCAATGAGTCAGCTCTTCACATCAGATGGTCAAAATATTGGAGCTTCAGCTTCAGCATCAGTCCTTCCAAACGTTATAAAGAACAGTAAAATAAGATGTGGGAATATAGACTGGTGGAGGAGTCCGTGTTTAGACAGAGTGTTCCATGTTTAATTACTGTCAGGGATAGTCTCTGTGTTGACATTTAGGCAGACATGAATAAAGTGAAAGGGCACTGAGCATATTCAAGTGAATGTTCCAGGCAAAGGGAGCATCCACAGAAAAGTAGAAAGTGACAAGGAAGGGTATAGAGATGAAAGGCTGCTGAGGACTAAATTATGTGGAGCCAGTTGGCTATGATAAGGAGGCTGGATTTGCTTCTGGGAGGATAGAAAGCCACTGAAGGTTTTTGAGTCGAAGATTGACACGGTCACATTTTTAGTTTTTAAGGATGATTCTAGATGCTGTATAGAGAATCTACTATGAAGAGGCAGAGGCGGAGAACAAGAGTTGAAGCAGAGAGAAAAATATTAGAAGATAATTTTTATATTCACGTTACTACACACATACATGGGTGCTCATGTCACTAGATCATGGGTTTATTAATACATAATGTCATAAATTATATTTCCATATTTATATTATAATGATTATGTAAATCACATATATACCACAATATATTATTTTATAATGATACAAATAAAACATCCTTACATACCAAGAGTATCAGTAAATCAAACATATTTTATATATTTTCATACAGAGTTAGATCCAACAGGACCTGCCAGTAGATTTTCTATGAGAGGTGAGAGAAGAAAAGGCTTGTGGAAGACTCTTAAGTTCTGGCTTGAGCAACAATATGAGCAATGATGCCATTTACTGAGATGGCAAAAAAAAAAAAAAAAAAGGTGAAGGTTTGGGAAGCAGGGCTGAGAATCAAAAGTTTTATTTTGGACATACTAAGTTTGGGATGAATGTGGATGAGATGTCAAGTAAGCAGCGAGATATCAAGGTTTGGATAAAGTGGTCAGAAAAGTCAAGGTTGGAAACACAAATTTAGAGGTATCATGTGTAGTAAGCCACAGGAGTAGATGCGCTGATACAAGAAGTGGAAAAAGAAGAAAAGAATTACGATGATTGAGCTACAAAGTACCCAAACATTTGCAAGTCATGAGAAGGAGAAACCAGCAAAGGAGATATTGATTAAGAGAAGAGGAGAGTGGCATCGTGGTAGCAGAGCGGTCTACTGCATGGAGTGCTGCTAAGAAGAAGTCATAAGAACTAAAGAACTGCTCCTTGGATTTAACAAGCTGTTCTTCTTGGAACACTGTTCCAGATGGCCACATTGCTGTCAATCTCTTCAGGTCTTTACCCAAAAGTTACCTTCTTGATGATGTTGGCAATGGCCACACTATCAGTAATGTCAACCCACTCTCCCACTTACTTGTGTCCCCTTACTCAGCTTTATTTCTTTTCCTTAGCACTTTTTCACTGTGTAAAAGACTAGACATTTTACTTATTGTCCATTTTCTTCCTTAGAATTTTAAAGAACAAGCAATAGACACAAAATAGAGTCACTTATGCCAAGCCCCAGGCCACCAAACTGAGACTTTACTTAATTACAGTTTCAGCTCTCCCAGAAATAAAATCTCAAACCCACTCCATCAGGAACAGGCTGATTAGCACTAGGTAGGTAATCTGCCTGATAGACTCCTGCCATCCCCTAAAGGCAAGTAACCTTGCAATAACCCACCCACTTTTCACCTAGGATAACTTCCTTGTTCCCATTCCCTTCTGCTGATAAAAGTCTTTCACCTTGTACAGCTCCTGGGAGCTCCCTGGCTTCCAAAGTGGCTCAGCAGAAAGAATCTACCTACCGATGCAGGAGACATGGGTTTGATCCCTGGGTAGTGAAGATCCCCTAAAGGAGGAGATGGCAACCCACTCCAATATTCTTGCCTGGAAAATCCCACAGACAGAGGAGCCTGGTGGGCTATAGTCCATAGGATCACAAAAGAATCGGACACAACTTAGGGACTAAGCATTTTTTGGAGCTCCTTTCTATCTACTAGATTAGCTGTTGCCCAAATAAAATAAAAATAAAATCAATTTTTTGTTTAAATAAGTGCTTAAAATTTTTAACATGGGTAGTTTGTCTTTCAACAAGAATAAATTCATTAGGAAAGACAGGAATTTCTGTCTTTTTTATTCATTGCTGTTTCCTTAGACATAGAATAGTGCCTGGTATTCAACTGACACTAAGCACTTAGTAAATATTGATTGAATGAATGAACAAATCCATCAATTACTACATCAGATCTAGGAGCTCTACAAATTTGGCCTTCTTTCCTTTCTTTTCAAATCAAAGCTTACCTTTGGGCACGGACCTATCTTCCTTTAGTGAAAAGCAAATACATAAAGGAAGAGATACTTGCATATTTCTTGAAAATGTTGAAAGACTAGCTTGTTAAAAGTTTACCAGATACTATGTAAACCATTGTATAGACTTGATAATGAAAGGATGTATAAGGCAGGGTGGCTACTCTCAAGGGACATTCAGTATGATGGTGAATGAAGACTTGTAAACAGAAAAGCTATGAACAATATTGCCGTAAGTACAAACACAGGTAAAACCAATGAAAAAGTGAAAGTGAAAGTCACTCAGTCGTGGCTGACTCTGTGATACCCCATAGACTATACAGTTCATGGAATTCTCCAGGCCAGAATACTGGAGTGGGTAGCCTTTCCCTTCTCCAGGGGATCATCCCAACCCAGTGATCAAACCCAGGTCTCTCACATTGCACGCAGATTCTTTACCAGCTGAGCCACAGGGAAGCCCATGAATACTGGAGTGGGTAGCCTAGCCCTTCTCCAGAGGATCTTCCTGACCCTTCGCTTTTATTAAGCTTCTGTTGGTTTTACCTGTTTTTGTACTGTGTCTCCAGACAGCTGGAGAATTGGGTCAGACTCAACCTGTGCATCATGGGGAGCACAATGTCAGAAAAAGTATGAGACTTAAGTCATCTGTTCACTGAATATTCATTGACATCTCAGCACCATATTAGACACCAGGGATACAATAAGCAAAAGAAACACAGCCACTTCCCTTAAAGAATTTGATCTAGCAGGGGTTATGATCTATCTGTGTGAAGGCACTGCTTCAAAGAAGCATCTGTTAAAATGCTTTAAAGGTCCTCAGTCAACCAATTCTAAGTAGCTGAATTACACATCTCACCAGCCTACACTGAAAAAGCAGATGCGATGGTCTGATGAATGGTTCTTAGTGAAAATATCCAAGCACACCTCATCGCTGGCCCAGTAGTTACAGAAGAGGTACAAGGTTTTATTTGAGCAAAGGGGGACAACGGAGCTATATACATTTTTTTTTTTTTAAGAAATGCATTTAGCTTTGGCATTTCAAACTGAGAAGTGGCGCTGGAAGGCTAGATGCTGGGATGAAAAACTTGTAAATTACAACATTTCAGTATTTTTTTTTAGGTTTTCAGATAATTTATTTCTAAGTACTGGCCACTTTCTGTATGATATTCCATTGCACTTGCCAATTTCCAAACTGAAAAGATTCCAAGGAACCCAATGCCCTGGCTTACAGCAGGAGAAGAGAAAACAAATTAATTTTCAAGGGTTAATGCTACAAATTCTTATAAAACAGTTGGAAGTCAAATGCAAATAAGTATTTATATGGTTGTGTAATTTTTATTAATAATTTTATACTTATAGTATAAACTTTTTATAAGTATAAATGTCTATACATTAGTCGGGGAAAAAACTTCAGGCAATCATGCTTCCCTCAGGGAAGACCACCATTACATCAGACCATTTCTCAAATCTTTCTAAGCTGCCATGGCCTTTCATTAACAGAGCCCATGGAGAGAGAAACTTACTTCTCAGATTTAACAAGGTTTCTGAGTCTGAAGAGTGTTTGTTTATAAGGAAGCTGACCAATTAATCAGGAACCATGCAAGGTTTTCAATATTTTCTAATGATTAAAGTTAGAATTCTCTCTTTTTAAAAATGGCATCTAGTAATCTATTTCTAATAAAAAATTTAGAAGAATACACAGAAATGTGTGCAACTGTTGTCCAAGAAAAGAGTAATATGACATTGACTTTCATGACTATTAAGAAAATATAATCCTTCCCTCCACACCTCCAGCACAAATTCTTAAAATATCAAAGCATAATCCTCATTTAATTCTGTCAATAACATATTGGAGGAAAAAGCATTTAGGTAAATAAATGGAGAGATTCCTGGGGTCAAGTGTGTTTGCAGTGCAGCAGTAATAACAGACGTGTTGAACAGTGCTGACAAGCCAAGGGGTGGAGACAAAGGAGATAATTTAAGGGTGGGAGGGGTAATGAAACCACTTCAGAGAAGGCTACGGCATCGCTGATCTCATAACTATTTTTTACACAACTCACTAGTATTGTTTTCCTGTCCAGGCTGTAAGCTATACTCCTCCTCTCATGCTATTGCTGCTGCTGCTGCTGCTGCTAAGTCGCTTCAGTCGTGTCCAACTCTGTGCAACCCCATAGACAGCAGCCCACCAGGCTCCCCCGTCCCTGGGATTCTCCAGGCAAGAATACTTGAGTGGGTTGCCATTTCTTTCCAAAGCATGAAAGTGAAAAGTGCAAGTCAAGTCACTCAGTCGTGTCCAACTCCTAGCAACCCCATGGACTGCCGCCTACCAGGCTCCTCCGTCCATGGGATTTCCAGGCAAGAGTACTGGAGTGGGTTGCCATAGCTTTCTCCGCCTCCTCTCATGAGAAAAGTACAGATGCATAAAACTAAGTTGGCAGGATATGTTTTGTAAAAAAAGCCACTTCGGAGGTTCCCATCTATTTCTTTCTCTCCACACCTACAAAGGCAACTATGTCTATGATTTCCATATATGACATTCCTTCTGGCCATGGGGAATGTGCTCAACCACATAGAGAAAAAACTGGGCGTGCAGTCAACACCCACAGAAGTGCTTCTCAACAAATGATGGATGAGGAGTCCAGAGAAATACACCCAGCTTTCTTCCTCCCAGGTTTTGATAGCTCTGAGGCGTGGTGTATCTATTCCACTTCTGCAGGCCCAAGTCCATCGCCAAATCTGGTGAGTGAGTTGGTAACACCCATTTAGTGTCTTCTTCCCCTCCCCCACTCTTCCAGGCGTGTTTCTTGGGATCACCTCCCAAACGAACCACTCTGCATGTAAATCACCATCTCTGGGTTTATTCTGAGATAACCCAATCTGAAATACATGGCAGAATTTATGCTTCCACTGTACACAGGTTTTCTTTCTTTATTTTAATTGAAGGATAATTGCTTTACAATATTATGTGGGTTTCAGCCACATCAACATGAATCAGTCATAGGTATACATGTGTCCAGAGAAGGCAATGGCACCCCACTCCAGTACTCTTGCCTGGAAAATACCATGGACGGAGGGGCCTGGTGGGCTGCAGTCCATGGGGTCACTAAGAGTCAGACATGACTGAGCAACTTCACTTTCACTTTTCACTTTCATGCAATGGAGAAGGAAATGGCAACCCACTCCAGTGTTCTTGCCTGGAGAATCCCAGGGACGGGGGAGCCTGGTGGGCTGCTGTCTGTGGGGTCGCACAGAGTTGGACACGACTGAAGCGACTTAGCAGCAGCAGCATACATGTGTCCCCTCCCTCTTGAACCTCCCTCCCACCTCCCACCCCATCCCACTCCTCTAGGTTGTTACAGAGCACCGGACTTGAGCTCCCTGCAAATTCCCACTGGCTATCTAATTTTACATATGGTAACATATATGTTTCAATGCTACTCTCTCACACAGGTTTTTAAGTGTGGGTCAGAGTTCACATTATAAGTATATAAACAGGTTAGACTCTGAGAAGCTTTTAATTAGCCCATGTGTTGGGCAATCAGAAGTTATACTGGGACTTCATATAACTTTCTCCCCGTGAGGGATTAAGAGCCAAGAGGATTGCTCTCCTCCTTTAAAAAAAATTAAATTTATGTGTGAAAATAAGTTGTTGGGTTTTTTTCCACATTGGACAATAGCCAGAGCAAGACTGTGACCCATAAGAGAAGAAAAACAAATGAAGTGATCTTTACACTTTCTCCAAGTTATTGCCTAGAGGCAGCTCTAGAGGCACAGGGAAGGAGAAGCCTAAGAAAGTTCCCTAGGGCTTCCCAGGTGGCACAAGTGGTAAGGAATCCACCTGCCTTCCCAGGAGATGCAGGAGACATGGGTTTGATCCCCAGGTCGGGAAGATCCCCTGGAGGAGGAAATGGCAATTCACTCCAGTATTCTTGCCTGGAGGATTCTATGGACAGAGAAGCCTGGTGGTCTATAGTCCAAGAGGTCACAAAGAGTCAGACGCGACTGAGCAACTGAGCACTCAGGCACAGGAAGCTCAGGGTCTCACTGTCTCCTGCAGCAGAGGAGTTCAAGAGGGCTGAGGCAGCCAGAATTCTTGAAGCAGGGTAGCAGAAAGGGGGGAGCTGCAGAGAAAGAGCTTCTGAGATCTGAAGAGAAGGCCTTTTGAGATTTTGCAGGATGCTGATCAACATTCCACACAACCATGGAAAAAATCCTCCTGAGGAAACTCTCAGAGATCAAATCAGATTAAGAGGAGTTTGCCTCTTCATGCACCAGAGAGGAAAAAATTGATAATCCATGGAACTTGGATAGAGTCCTCAGAAAGCTGTCACCTGAGTAATCAGTTAAATTAGCCCTAGATTAAAAGCTGCTGTGGTGGTGGTGGTTTAGTCTCTAAGTTGTGTCTGACTCTTCTGACCCCATGGACTGTAGCCCATCAGGTTCCTCTGTCCACGGGATTTCCTAGGCAAGAACACTGAAGTGGGGTGTCATTTTTCTCCTCAAGGGGATCTTTCCAACCCAGGGATTGAACCTGGGTCTCCTGCACTGCAGGCAGATTTTTTACCAACTGACCCACCAGAGAAGCCCCCAAAGCTGCTGTGGACCTGCCAAAATAAAGCATAAAAGCAAGATTTGAAAAGGTCAATGTGATCTGAAGTAGCTTAACTGTGCACTAAAACCAAGCCCAACACTTCTATCCCCTTGGCTTTCATGTCTACATCATCAAAGAATAAAACAGCACAAAGTTCAAAGAATTCTACATCCAGTAAAACTTACCAGGTATGTAAAGCAGCAGTGGAAAATATCAGTTAACAGAAACAGACCCAAGAATGGCAGAAAAGGTGAAATGAACAGACAAGGACCTTAAAGCAGAACTTGATAAATGGGCTCAAAAGTGAGGAGAAGGTACATACATAATGGGGAGAGAAATGGGAGACATTAAAAGATCCAAATGGAACTTCTGATTATGAATGTCTGAATGTCTGAAAGGAGAAATTGCAAAGAATGACAAAGACTTCACTGAGCCAGTAGGATTTCACCCACTACATCCCCCTCTGGCCCCAGGCCTCAGGGACTTTGCACTGGCTGATGCCTCTGCCAGGAGTCCAGATTGTGTCTGACTTGCTCCCTCATTCCCTCAGGTCTGTGCTCTGATGTCCCCATCTCTGGGAGGGCCTCTGTGCCTATCCCATTTAAAGCCCTATTCTCCAACTTACTTCTCAACCTCCTTCCCTGCTCTATTTTTCTCCATAGAATGCTGTGCTTAGTCACTCAGTTGTGTGACTCTTTGTGACTCCGTGGACCATAACCCACCAGGTTCCTCTGTCCATAAAATTCTCCAGGCAAGAATACTAGAGTGGGTTGCCATTTCCTCCTCCAGGGAATGTTCCTGACCCAGGGATTGAGCCCACGTCTTCTGCGTCTCCTGCACTGCAGACTGATTCTTTACCCACTGAGCCATTGGGGAACCTCTCCATAGAATATCTCACCATATACCTTGCTTCCGCTTGTGGTAAAGAACCCACCCGCCAATGAAGAAGACTGAAGAGACTTGGTTTCCATCCCTGGGTCGGGAAGATTCCCTGGAGAAGAGAATGGCAACCCACTCCAGTATTCTTGCCTGGAGCATCCCACAAACAGAGGAGCCTGGCCAGCCCAGTCCACAGGGTCAAAAGGAGTTGGACATGATGGAAGCAACTTAACATGCACTTTAATGTATGTGGTCTTTCTTCTGGCGGGGTTTAGTCAATTTTCCTCACTAAACTATAACCTTCATGAGGGCAGAGACTTTTTTCCCCTGTGTTCGCTGTCTCCCTAACATGTACTTCAGTTCCTGGCACATCATACGGGGTCAAAGAATATAGGTCAAGTGAATATTTTAGAAAAATAACTCTGGCTCCAATGTACACTGACAGTCTATCACAACACAAAAGAAATAGAAAACAAAGTTTTATAAAAATGTGACACAACATCTTTTGGTATTATACCTTCTGACATCACTATATATCTTCATATTCGTAACTGTATGTTCTCAGCATTTCCCTGCTCCTTTTCTCTCTTGTTATAAACCAAAGATTATTTTTTTCCCCTCCCCTGATCAACACAGAAACCAAAACACTCAAAAGTTCTAACAGAAATGCAAAACAGAAAAATTTGTTAGCAACACAAACTTTTTTTAATTTCCTGCTCTTAAAGATTAGGTGCCACATTAGGAGCCCTAATATAGATGAGTTAAGGCCATATTGGAGAGGAGAGGAGAGGAAAGTTCAGCAGTGACTAACTGAAAAAGAAGGCAGGGCTAAGGTCTCAGGAGTGGGAAGGGAGAACAGGACCACCTGAGGAGCATTAAGAAACATTGAGTGGTCCTACACTGGACACTGAGCCCTTAATGGAGAGATGGACACTTTTTGTGAGTCAGGATGTGAAGAAAAGCTTCACCCTTCAGATAAAGTAGAGCCAGGCAGAGCCAGGTAAGAATTTCCCTATTAGATGAGATTTTTCTTTAAATGAGAAAAAATTATTAATAAAGAGCAGCACTGACTGACGAACCTAGGACTGGAATGCGAACATGATTTTCTTTGCCTATAAACTATTTAATGACACAAGGAATCGCATGCCAAAGACTTGGATAAGAGAAGCGACCTAATCCACTCTAAGAAGAAAAGCACAGTCAAATTCTCATTAAAGTTAGAATTTTTAATAGTTTCTACCACGAGTTCTTCTTTAATAATGAGAATTTCTTACATCTTAGTCATTTGATGACCCTGCATATGCAATTCTAATTATTTCTTAAGACATTCTTTGTAAATTTTATTCCTAGGACCTCTGCCTTTAGAAAAAATGACTTCTTGTATCCTTAGTATTGAAAGAAATCAATCTCAACCTGCCAAAGTCTTGGTTATCAACCTTCAGTGAGCATGGGAATCCATTAGAGGGCTTGTTAAAGACTGAATGTGGGCCCCACTCTCGGAGGTTCTGACTCATAAGCCTGAGATGAGGCCTGAGCATCTGCAGTTTTAACAAACTCCTAGATGATGCTGATGCTGCTGGTCCAGGTACTACAGTTTAAGAGCCACTGACTGAACATTTTAATTAAAGAGTTATAGGCATTTCTGGCTTCCATTATCTGCTTTGTCTCTCATACAACTTACAACGCAAGTTGCTGGCACATGGTGGGCTCTCAGTAGATCTTTGTTGAATGAATGAGATTGGCTTGTTTCTAAAGTCATACGAAAATCATCAAGTATCATTATATCCATATGAATTTTTTACCAGTTATAAAGGCAAACTTCTATTTTATGAACATAGCTTGTAAATGAAATTGACATTATAGAATAAGACTTAGCTTTCTGTGTTATTTAATAAGTTAAGGCTTTTATTCTACACCATAAAAAACACAGGTGTTAAAATACTTTCTTTAATTATCTTGACCTAATGGGAAAGTTGAACTGATAGATAAATCAGTAACTCAAGTCAATGAAAGGCTAAATGATATCATGGTTTCTGGTATCAACTCAAGTTTCACAGTTCAAAAACCAAAAAAGGAAAGTGGGGTGCAAATACTTAAGACTTCACATCACATACAGCAACATAAGAAACACTGAAAACAAAAAAACCTGGGCTGGATCATCATCAAACATTTGTTGTAAGCTAATGTTTTTGAGCAGATGCCACAATAGGTGGTCAATAATAAGAAGATGCAGTGAAGAATATGTCATATTAAACAGTATTTTTAACTTTTTAGTATTATACTTTGTGAGACACTATTACATTTTGGGGTTATCAAAATAAGAGATTGTCATTTAAAAATGATTTATTTCTAAAAGAGGAAAAAGAAACCAGTAACTATAATGATGACTCAAATAATACTACTCAAAGAATCACATAAACAAGCAAAACACAGAAATTAAAAAAAAAAAAAAAAACAACTTCCTATCCTAACACTTAATACCAGGGATCTATTTTCAGCAAAATCACACCATCTGTCTTGTTCATTCAATATTGCTCATTCAAACCTTAATATTTTTTAATCTGGTTCATATTTAATTTGTAAATCTGCTGGCTTTATAGTTATATAAAAACTGTAAACACATAGACGTTGTATAGAGTTTTATATGTGTACACATTTGAATAGCTTCCGTCATAGCTCAGTCGGTAAAGAATTCGCCTGCAATGCAGGAGTCTGCCTGCACTGCAGGAGACGTGGATTGGATCCCTGGTTAGGAAGATCCCCGGAGAAAGAAATGGCAACCCGCTGCAGTATTCCTGCTTGGGAAATCCCAGATAGAGGAGACTGGTGGGCTACAGTCCATGGGGTTGCAAGAGTCGGACACGACTTAGCAACTAAACTACCACCACACATATGAATAATTTTATTAAAAAATGTTTACTGATGAGAACTTTGATCCTGTAATTGTTTCCATAGGCATTATCCAATGTTATCACTGTCTTCAGCACCTTTCTTATATCCAATCTTGCCTCAAGTCTCTTCCTTTCATTTCAGCCAGAGTGACAGCCGTAAAATATAAATCTTATAATGACCCTTCCCTCTGATACACTTTTCAATGGCTCCCTCTTTTCGTCTGGAAAAACTCTAAGTTCCCTAAGATGACACAGAATGTCTTCATGTCCTGGCCCCTCTTATCTCTCCAGACTCCAGGCTGACATCCCCCTGCCTCTACCCACAGTCACCTGAACCACTGCTGATTCTCTGTGTGTTCTTACTTGAATCAAATGTTTGTTCTCATTGTTCTCATTTGTCTTATTTGCCTGAGCTGTTCCATCTGCCCAAAATGCTATTCCCATAATTTCATTGGACTTACTTAATTCCACGTTTTTGTAAGATTCAGCTTAGATATCAATTCCTCTCTAAGTTTTTTGCTGACCTCTTCCAGAGCACTCTAGACTACCCATAGTAATATTCATCATAGTCACACTCAATTATCATGTTCTATTTTCTTGTTTGCATTCTGCCAGAGTTTGCAGACTTTTCCAGAGCTGTATCAATATTAATATTATTGAATTCCTCCCAAAATTTTGGTGTACAGAATGGACTAAGCAAACTTTCTAAAATACAAGAATGAAACTCAATGATAGAATAAATAGGTCTGAATCTTAATGAACCCTGCCACCGTCCCATTAACTGCCACTGAGACCCTCCTCCAGCCAGCAGGAAGACTGGAGTGCTGAGCTGTAGTAAATATCTGAAGCCCTTCCCTGATCATGCCTTCGCTCCTTGCAGACACTAAATACTTACCCACATGCTTGAACTAGGAACTACTCCACTATCTCCTATTCTGGAAGCTTCACAAAGGTAGAAACTATGTCCCTCTGCATCCCAGTGCCAGGCACATTGTAAATACTTAGTAAACACTGGTTGCTTATTGTAACCTAATCATGGTTACTGACAAGCCTTATTTCTGGTCATGGTTGTTGGTTAGTCGCTAAGTCGCGTCTGACTCTTTTGCAACCCCATGGACTGTAGCCCACCAGGCTCCTCTGTCCACGGGATTTCCCAGGCAAGAATACTGGAGTGGGTTGCCATTTCCATCTCTAGGGGATCTTCCCAACCCCGGGATCAAACCCACATCTCCTGCATTAGCAGGCAAATTCCTTACTACTAAGCCACCAGGGAAACCCATGTCTGGTCATTAGTATATGATCAAAGTTAATTCAGACAGCCAACTGGATATTTCCTGAATGCTCAGGGACTGACTCAAACATACTTTCACTCCCCATCACTTTCCTTTTTGTTTTTGTTTTCTTCTTCCTTTGTACTCAACTTTAAAAAGCAAGGCAGATGATGGGCGGAATGGTTTTGCTTTAGTTCTCTATTTTTCTTTATGGAAAGATGAGGTAGGACACATGAGAAATGGATTTGGATGATGAGGACAGGAAAAGTAGAAAGATATTTTCTGTGTTTTTCCCCCTTTGAAGCCAATATTAATAGTCAGTGCTAACATAACCTCTAAATTTCGACTTACAAGAAAGAAACCCAAAGGGCCTACTGTTGTTTGAGTACTTGTGAGCTATGACCTCCTTGTTATGTATCTATAACTTGAATCAATTTATTAGTACAATAAACAGTAATTAGCCTAAAATAAGAAAATTAGTTTTTCAGAATAAAAGATGTAATAATAAAACCTGATTTATTGTGCAACTTTAAATATGTGAATCTTTATGAAAGAGAACTGTTTAAGTATTTTAAATAAAAACTAAAAGTAGGAGAGTTTACAGAGTTGATTTTGGCAACACATAGATATGATAATATAATATTAATATTAATTTATCTAAGTACTTTATAAATTTATTTTCCAGATCTCCTTTCTTTTAAACCATCAAGACTAGGTGGTTAAAGACAAAAACTAGAAATTACTATGTTTTACTATTTACAAAGAAAGCATCTGGAAAAGGGATTTAATTATAGTATTTGAGAGCAGAAACACTACCCTTAATCACTGTTCATGGATTTGCTAAACTAGAATATTATATGGTAAACAGTGTTCAGATCTTTCAAAAGAGATATTATTCATTTCTTATTATAAGAAGGTTGTGAGAATTAAATAGTTAACACACATGAAGAATTTTAAAATGAAAAGCTTCCTTCCCTTTAAATGTCACTGAAATCACTAAACAATGACAATCAATATCCCCTTCTTAAACCTTGGAAAGATTTACCCAGTATTGGGCAATTATCTAACTTTTCCACATTAGAACCAAAATTTGAACCCCATGCATGTGTGCTAAGTTGCTTCAGTCATGTCTCACTCTTTGCAACCCTGTGGACTGTAGCCCGCCAGGCTTCTCCGTCCATGGGATTCTCCAGGCAAGAATTCTGGAGTGGGTTGCCCTGCCCTCCTAGAGGGGATCTTCCCAACCCAGGAATTGAACTCATGTCTCCTGCATTGTCAGGTGGGTTCTTTACCACTAGCGCCACCTGAGAAGTCCTTTAGCACCATATCCATGAATTAAAGTGTTCAGTTCTTTTTAAAACAGAAGCAACAGTTAGAACCGAACATGGAACAACAGACTGGTTCCAAATTGGAAAAGGAGTAGGTCAAGGTTGTATATTGTCACCCTGCTTATTTAACTTATATGCACAGTACATCATGCAAAAAACCAGGCTGGATGAAGCACAAGCTGGAATCAAGACGGCCAGGAGAAATATCAATAACCTCAGATATGCAGATGACACCACCCTCACGGCAGAAAAAGAGAAACTAAAGAGCTTCTTGATGAAAGTGAAAGAGGAGAGTGAAAAAGTTGGCTTAAAATTCAACATTCAAAAAACGAAGATCATGGCATCTGGTCCCATAACTTCGTGGGAAATAGATAGGGAAATAATGGAAACAGTGACAGATTTTATTTTCTTGACTCCAAAATCACTGCAGATGGTGACTGCAGCCATGAAATTAAAAGATGCTTGCTCCTTGGAAGAAAAGCTATGACCAACCTAGATAGCATATTGAAAAGCAGAGACATTCTTTGCCAACAAAGGTCTGTCTAGTCAAAGCTATGGTTTTTCCAGTGGTCATGTATGGATGTGAGAGTTGGACCATAAAGAAAACTGAGCAGTGAAGAATTGATGCTTTTGAACTGTGGTGTTGGAGAAGACTCTTAAGAGTCCCTTGGACTGCAAGGAGATACAACCAGTCCATCCTAAAGGAAATTAGTCCTGAATATTCATTGGAAGGACTGATGCTGAAGTTGAAGCTCCAATACTCTGGCCACCTGATGTGAAGAGCTGACTTTTTAGCAAAGACCCTGATGCTGGGCAAGACTGAAGGCGGGAGGAGAAGGGGACGACAGAGGATGAGATGGTGGTTGCCATCACCAACTCAATGGACATGAGTGTGAGCAAGCTCTGGGAGATGGTGAAGGACAGGGAAGCCTAGCATGCTGCAGTCCATGGAGTTGCAAAGAGTCGGACATGACCGAGCAACTTAACAACAATAATACCATTCAGTTCAATTTAGAGTTTTCAAAGACAAAAAGTGCCCAACCTAAAAATGATGTTATTAAGATTACTGAGCCACATTTACTTTCCAGAATTTGATGTAATACACAAATACCCAATTTTAAATTTTTCTGCAATGAGAAAAGATTTAGAACAATATAAAATATTTAATATTTATAGCAGCTTCAAAACTCTATGTGGTATATTTGTAGAGCTTGTTTTTTATGTTTGTCTTAAAAGCAATGGGATATTCAGGATTGATTATTCCTGACACTCAATTTGCGTATTTGCCTTTTTGGAATTTGGAGCTACTGGAAAGATAACCACGTATCTGAGTTTAGACTCCGGTAGCAAACAAGAGTCTCTGTAAGAGTTTCTGTTTCCATGGTAACCTCTTGAGGTAAAAAAAAAAAAATTTTAAGTACAAGAAAATAAGCCAAAAAGATTAGAATTAGTACAGAACTTTAAGAATATCTGACAGTATGTTGCTATTCTTTTTTTCTGAAAGAAAAGATGGTTTAAAAAAAAAGGCCAGCAAATGTGATTATCACCCACATCTATAAAAATTATTCAAGATTTAAATCCGATAACTGATTCAGCCTAATGTTTTATTAAGTCCTTAGTCCTATTTGTCCTCCCCTAAAAGAATCTGTTTACAAGTGAGACTCCACAAACAATGCTAACAGTTACTTGTAGCAATATTTATTTTTTAATAGGCCCTGAAGAAAGTACATCACATATTTTTATTCAATAGTGGGGAGCAGGTAGATTTAGTAAAGAATCAAGGATATTAAAGAATTGAGGCTGTTACAATGTTTGTAATAAATTATTGCAATAAAGTTGCTGTTCTAAAGAAAAAGAAAATAAGCCAGACTTAAGGGAAAAGCTTCTCAGGTGGCACAGTGGTAAAGAATATGTCTGCCAATGCAGGAGACATGGGTTCAATCCCTGGGTTGGGAAGATCCCCTGGAGAAGGAAATGGCAACACACTCCAATATTTTTCCCTGGAAAATTCCATGGATAGAAGAGCCTGGTGGGCTAGAGTCCATGAGGTCACAAAGAGTCTGACACAGCTAAGCACGGATGCTCATGAAGGGGATAAAACACGGGGGAGGAGGATGGAGATGAAGAAGGCATAATTCTGAAGGGTTCTGAACACGTTCCATGAAAGAACTTGAAGCATCAGAGCAGGATTTCTCAGCCTTGGCAATACTGACATTTCGTGCCCAAAAGGTCTTGGTTTGGAGAGCTGTCCTGTGCACTGTAGGATGTCTAGCAGTGTCCTTAGCCTCCACTTACTGAATGCTGGTAGCACTCCTTATCCAACCTCATCCTCTGCCAGATGGGACAACCAAAAAACAACTCCAGATATCGCCCAATGTCCCCAGGGCAGCGGGGCTGGAGGGGAGGTGCGGGGGACTAGGGGAAAGGACGCAGAGACAAAATCATCTCCAGTGGAAAACCAGGGACAGAATTTGGCACAAAAACACCCTTGGAAGTGCCTGTATAAAACAAGTCCTGGGAGCTGTGTGATAAGAAGAGGTGGCCAAAGAGTCAGAAATGACAAATGATGCCACCAAAAGCTGTGACTAATTGGCTCCACTAACTGGAGGGGTGGGGCGGCAGCAGGGAGAGTGCTGATGGTACGAGCTGCCTTTGAGTGGTGTCTGTTGGGAATAGACACTTGGGCCACAGCCCTAAGTACCTGCCTATGGAAGCACCACAGCTGATACCCCAAAGTGAGGATCATGGCAGTCGGCTATAGGCTCATAGGCTCTTCAATGAAAGGAAGAGTCTAATAGCGTCTTCTAGGAAACTTGACTGGCTTAAATACCAGAAATTTCTTGCAGGGGGTTCACTGAGTTTCATCTAACTCATTAAATATTTATTGAGCACTCTGCTGTGTTGTGGGCTTCCCAAGTGGCTAGGCAGTAAAAAAAAAAAAAAAATCTGCCTGCCAAGGTAGGAAACTCAGGAGATGCAGGTTCAATCCCTGCATCAGAACAATCCCCTGGAGTAGGAAATGGTAACCAATGTCAATATTCTTGCCTGGAGAATTCCATAGACAGAGGAGCCTGGCGTGCTACAGTCCTCGGGGTCACAAAAGAATCAGACACAACTGAGTGACTAGCATGCACGAATGCACGCCCAGTGTCAGGCCCTGCTTACTGTCGGGAATGCGGTGAAGACAGTCTACCCTCAAGGAACTTAGGCTCTAGACAGAAACATCATTACAACAAATCTGGTCTTCAGATTCCCAAGATAGGGTTAGGGTAGCCAAAAAGGATTCCAGTTCTCTACACTGATAACCACCACATAACTAAAATTTCAAAATCATAGTACGCTTCATTTTTAAAGAGCAAAAACTGCTTAGCTTGTTTCTCTATTCAAATGCTCTATTTTTCCCCCTCTCATTTTAAATTTCTCAACCATTTCACTGGCATTTCAGGCAGCTGCTTTTTCTCCATTTCAGAGCAATCAATATATGAACATGTTAAACAGCAAAAAAAAAAAAAGCACTTCAGTTGCAAATGTATTTTTCCACTGGCAACCTCGGGCACAGTCATTTGGATTCACATGACGATGCTGACCAGCCTGGGTCTGCGAACCTTCCTGAAAACATCTTTGACACAGTGATGACTGATGTACTGTCATTTCTCATTTAGGCCCAGCTGCCTAATAATAGCAAGGTACCATTATTAATAAATTACTTGCATAGCTGGCTTGGAAACATACAATATAATTACACACAGTATTTAATTCACGACAGGCAAAAAGCTCACTAATGTTCCACATATCCTCGAAGGCCCATCTTCAGGGGAATTGAACCACATAGCCTTTATAGACAAGTCATTAGTATTCAGAATAAGAAACAATTGCTTGGAACAGGAAACACAGAAGCCAGATATTTGGCAGCATCACACAGAGTTCACGACGGAAGTCAACCGTCAAAGAGACTGGGCTGACAGTAACTGGCCTCCGTTGTTATGGAAACAGCAGTGAGCTGTGTTAGTAAATAGTTTGGATTCTCTTACCTGCCAGGACATAAATTCAGAATTTACTGCTGGATTTTAAGCCTACTATTTGTAAGTGACCTACTTATGAAGTAAATAAGAGAAATTACTCTTTGCTTCAGAAGAAATATCCAAACATTCATAAAAATATCTTGAGGTATCCAAACACAATTAAATCCAATTATGCAAAATATCTGACAAAAAAAGTCTCTCTCTTCATTCTAACAGTTGCTTATTTGGCCAAAAACTGGTTCCTAAAAATGCAAAACTGGGAATCCTGAAGACTTTTCTAAATTCAGGATAAAGAATCAAGTCACTTTTTAATTTTATTCAACCCATAGCTCCATATTTCAAATTGTAAAAATAAAGTCATATTTATTTTAAGTTTCTTTCATTCTCACTTATAAGAAATGAGCTTAGACTGCCTCTTGCCCACTTTTCACTCAAATATCCCCTTCTGGAAATTCCTCTCTCTTGATAATTATGATAATTATTATCCCTAGTTTACAGATATAAAAAATATGACAGAAAAAAAATGTCTGGACTGCAGCAATCCAGGAAAAAAGCCATAATGCAAGCCTCTAAGTCTCAGCTTTCTTAATCCATATTTCTTCTAGGTCATTCTGGCTTCATTAAGCATCTTTCAACTCTTTTCAATTTTATGCTGAATTATATTTTCCCATAAAATCTACAAATAAAAGAGTTATCTGGGACTTTGCCTTGAGAAGCCTATTCCTCCTCATCTACAAATGCTAAAACATGCCCATCACCCTCTTCTGTGATTTCTACTTTCATTCATCATGGTAAATAAACATTTACCAAGCAAATGTCTATATGTTGTATGTTATATGCTTGGCAAAAAAGTAGATGATACAAAGATGAATAAAGCATGTTTTTTGCTTTTGAAGAGCTAGTCTAGTGGAGAAAACAGAAATATATATGGATATACTCCAATTTGGTAAGAGCTGTGGTAGAAGTAGATTAAAATAGATTTAAGTAGATTAAAAGTGCAATGGGAGCATTATGAGGCAAAAATGTTAATTTTGCTAACAGAAATAGAAAAGGACCTACTACGAAGGTATTTTCATCATATTGTAAAGAACTGTTGTGTTGTTTAGTCTCTCAGTCACTTATAACTCTTTGCAATACCATGGACTGTAGCTCACCAGGCTCCTCTGTCCATGGGATTTCCTAGGCAAGAATACTGGAGTGATGAAAAGATGCTCAACATAGCCCATTATTAGAGAAATGCAAATCAAAACTACAATGAGAAATCACCTCACACTGGTCAGAATGGCCATCATCAAAGTCTTCAAACAATAAATGCTGGAGACGGTGTGGAGAAAAGGGAACTCTCTTGCACTGTTGGTGGGAATGTAAATTGATACAGCCACTATGGAAGACGGTATGGAGACTCCTTAAAAAAACAAGGAATAAAACCACCATATGACCCAGCAGTCCCACTCCTAGGCATATACCCTGAGGAAACCAAATTGAAAAAGACACATGTATCCCATTGTTCATTGCGGCACTATTTACAATAGCCAGAACATGGAGGCAACCTAGATGCCCATCAACAGACGAATGGATAAAGAAGTCGTGGTACATATACACAATGGAATATTACTCAGCCATAAAAGGAACGCATTTGAGTCAGTTCTAATGAGGTGGATGAACCTAGAATCTATTATACAGAGTAAATCAAGACAGAAAGAGAAAGATAAATATCGTATTCTAACACATATATATGGAATCTAGAAAAATGGTACTGAACAATTTATTTACAATAAACTATTTATTTACAAATGGAGAAACAGACATAGAGAACAGACTTACGGACATGGGGAGAGGGGAAGAGAGGGTGAGATGTATGGAAAGAGTAACATGGAAACTTACATCACCATATGTAAAAATAGATAGCCAACAGGAATTTGCTGTATGGCTCAGGAAACTCAAACAGGGGCTCTGTATCAACCTAGAGGGGTGGGATAGGGAGGAAGATGGGAGGGAAGTTCAAAAGGGAGAGGATATATATATACCTATGGCTGATTCATGTTGAGGTTTGACAGAAAACAACAAAATTCTGTAAAGCCATTATCCTTTAATTAAAAAATACATTAATTTAAAAAAAAAAAAAAAAGAATACTGGCATGGGTTAACATTTTCTTCTCCAGAGGATCCTCCCAACCCAGAGATGGATTCAGAGTCTCCTGTGCTGGCAGGTGGATTCTTTACCACTGAGCCACCATAGAAGCCCATCTTAAAGAATAATTAGGATTTTATACACAGAAGTTGAAGGGGCAGATAATAAAATATACTTTTTCAAAAGTTAAAAACATTACTCCCAGCCATATATAAAATTCATATGTGCAAACTCAGTCACTCAGTTGTTTCTGACTCTTTGCAACCCCATGGACTACAGCCCACCAGGTTTCTCTGCCCTTGGAACTTTCCAGGCAAGAATACTGGAGTGGGTAGCCATTCCCTTCTCCAAGGGATCCTCTCGACCCATGAATCAAACCCACGTCTCCTGCACTGCAGGCAGATTCTTTACTGTCTGAGCCATGAGGGAAAGACCCATACTGGAACTGGGATCTTGGAGTCAAATTATAAAGGATCTCACAAGCCTTGCTAAAGAGTTTAGACTTTGCTCTCAAACGGTGGAAAGCCATTGAAGGATTTGACACAAAGTGTTAAATTAAAAGACGTTTTCTGTTTGCTCACTCCTGATTCTAAATTTATTCAAATCTGCAATTTCTGCATACACAGCTTGTTTTGGAGTGTTTCTTAATCCAATATTTAATTTTTTCCTGTTTTCTAAATTTTAAAAATGTCTCCCAAAAAAGTCTATCCATATTTCCTTCTATTTCTATCCATATTTCCTTCCATAAATGCTACCTTAGGAAAAAGCCATGTAGACTCTGGAACTTGAGAAATTATCACTGAATTATTTTAAGATTACTCCCTCGAGAAATCTTATGCTTCCATTATATAAGAATATAAAGATCATTTTCAGTAACTAAATGATAGTCACATACTAAAATTAAAATAATTAAGAATTAAAGAAAAGGTAACCCTGAAATATGATGGTAAAGCAAGAGGACAAATACATGATTTTATTGTTATTTATTTAGGGTTTCAATACAAATTAAAATAAAATAAAAACTGACACCATCATTTTCTTTTTAAGGCAAGAAAGAGTCTCTATTAATACCCATTATTTTTAAAAATCAAGGAAGTGAAATCAATTTTCATGCCTAATATCATCACGATTTAAAATACAGTTGACCCTTGATCAACGTGGATTAGGGTCACCCACCCTCAGCACAGTGGAAATTCCACATGTAACTGTACACTTGGCTCTCCATATCCATGGTTTTGCATTTGTGGATTCAACCACAGATTCTATAGTAGTGAATTTATTGAAGAAAAGCCAAATAAAAGTGGACCCATGCAGTTCAAATCCTTGTGGTTCAAAGGTCAATATAATAGTTATCATAAACAAAAACAGTCTGCTTGATAATATTGGGACTTTATTTTATATACATGAATGTAATTATCAAACTTTTTCTCCAGACCCTCTTAAAAATAATTGAGAACTCCAAAGAACTTCTGTTTATGATCATTAGGTCTATCAGATTTACCAGTTTAGAAAGAAAAACTAATAAATGTTTTATATGTCTATTAGTTCAAATAACCATAATAAAGCCATTAAATATTAATACAAATAATGCATTTTCACAAGATAACTGTATTTTCCTCCAAGATGCATGAAAAGAATGGCAGTATTTTTGCTGCTCTGTGATGACTTAGAAAGGTTGGATGAGAAAGTGGAAGGGAGGCTCACAAGGGAGGGGATATATGTATCTTGCATGAGTATGTGCTTAGTCATGTCTGACTCTTTGTGACCCCATGGACTGTTGCTTGCCAAGCTCTGCTGTCTGTGAAATTTTCCAACCAAGAATACTGGAATGGGTTGTCATTTCCTCCTCCAGGGGATCTTCCTGACTCAGGGATTGAACTGGTGTCTCCTACATTGGCAAGTGGATTCTTTACCACTGAGCCGTCTTCAAGTCTATCATTCAAGCATGGGTCTAATAACCTTCTGAGTCTGTGCAGTCATTCCACTCATAAACCATGTGCCATAAGGATGGCCAGAAAAGAAAATGAAGCATAACTAGTGTCATCTACTAGGGCAAAAAAAAAATCTTCAGCTGACCTACAATGGTATAAATCAAGCTAAATTTTAAGAAAAGTTTCAACAGTTCCATTAATTAGAAAATAAATATGTCCTTACATCATCTACCTTGTGATAGAAAGAGTCCATGGGTTCACACTGCACACAGTTTCAGACTGTCTTTTCAATAGGTTAAATGCAGATCTTTGAGTCTTACCAACATGTAACTGAGAGCTACCTAGGGTGATAGTACCCCAGTTCCATTCAAATGGCCTAATATTTTTTATAAGGAACCCTTACACATATGAACGAGTGTGGGACTAGGCAGTTGGAAGTGTGTTGGGAAATGTAGCATTGATTATAATACAAAGAATTTTAAGAGAAGTACAGAGGGCTAGGGGCTTCCCTTGTGGCTCAGCTGGTAAAGAATTCACCTGCAGTGGGAGACCTGGGTTCAATCCTTGGGTTGGGAAGATCCCCTGGAGAAAGGAAAGGCTACCCATGCCAGTATTGTGGTCTGGAGAATTCCGTGGACTGTATAGTCCATGGGGTTGCAAAGAGTCAGACACAACTGAGCAACTTTCACTTCACCTTCACTTTCACTTTCACAGAGGGCTATGG
Source organism: Bos grunniens (assembly GCF_055505025.1). Taxonomy (NCBI): domain Eukaryota; kingdom Metazoa; phylum Chordata; class Mammalia; order Artiodactyla; family Bovidae; genus Bos; species Bos grunniens. The sequence goes on along the minus strand of NC_141170.1, from coordinate 16,483,823 downwards.
AGATTCATAGAGAGAAGGGAGGACTTTAGGTTGTGAAAATGAGAGAGAGAGGTGATGGACACAGACAAACACAGGCAGATATAACTTCAAAAAGTAGATATGGAAAGAGAGGTTATCCTGGGGGCGGGGGGAATGGTTTAAAAAAAAAAAAAACAACAAAGACAGGAAACATGATTCATGTTCATGAAATGGTGAAGAGCCTAGTTTGGTTGGAGGACAGACTTGTTGGACAAATAGAAGTCAAACAGGAACAATAGAATGATGCTGCCTTATTGTAAAGATCCTTGAATTCCTGGTCCAAAAGTTTATAGTTCATTTTGGAGGCAAGAGGAAATAATTTTTTTTTTAATTTAAGTAGTAATCAGAGAGTCATATATCAGGTGGATTGGAGAGGAGAGGTAAAATATCAGTAACTGTCTTTTAGGGCTTCCTCAGTGGCTCAGCAATAAAGAATCCACTTGCAATATAGGAGACTTGCAGGAGATGTGGGTTCGATCCCTGGGTTGGGAAGATCCTCTGGAAAGGAAGTGGCAACCCACTCCAGTATTCTTGCCTGGGAAATCCCATGGACAGAGGAGCCTGGAGGGCTACAGTCTGTGGGGTCACAAAGAGCTGGCCACGACTGAGCAACTAAACAACAACAACAAACTTTCTGCTATTTCAGTTGAGGCCAGAAGCAAAGAATGAATGAGTCGTAAACTGGAGTTACAGAGACACAAGTCACTTTCCAGGTAAGAGTCTATATGACGTACCAACAGGTGAATATAATGCTTAAGAGAGAAAGACCTCTCAAAAATGACTCTGATTCTGCCCCTAAACCATTAGGGAAATAGTGGTACTATTAATATTAATAGGAAAGTATAAAGAGGAAATGAATTGATTCAGAAGAAAGAAGTTGTTCAGCATTGTGAATTTCAGACTAGAGGTCAACTAGGCATTAGAATAGGATCTAAGTCTCATCTATTGAGATCTTGAGATATCTCTTTAACATCTTAAACCTCAAAGGGAAGAAAAAGGTAAGAATGAGGTTCTTATGGGAAAGAAAACAGATTGATTTTATCATTACATTTTATTCCAAAAAGATGAAATATCTGACATTTAGTATCCTGTATTTCTGCATACAGCTTCAAATGAGTAGTCTTCTTTCTTTGCTGAATTGCTGTCTTAACTTGAAAATTACAGAGAGAAAAGGAAAAAAAGGAGGGGAAAGAAAATAGACTTGTAAGAGTTCATGGTTGTATGCAATATAATACTTCTGTGCCTCTATTCTTGCATGAATTTCTGGAGGTCATCCCCCTTTTTGTAAGTGAGGATACATCTCATGGCATGATTTAGTTAAATTATTAATAGCCTGTTTAGGTGATCTATCCAAAAATAATTCTCACAAGCTACTTACCTGGCGAGTGTCAAGCCTTTAGCTTGCTTTAGAATAGACAGGGGAATAATGCACCTGCTGTCCTGACCAAGGAGAAAGGAGACTTTTCAAAGCTATCTGGGATTGGAAAGAAAACATACCACTGAAGAAGAAACACCGTCTACCTTCTCTGCTAATTTTGCTAAAATAACTGCCATTCAATTAAACAATATTTAAATTGTACTCAGTGGACTTCATTTCATAACACTGGAAACACTCAATAGGATGATGATTGAGTTAGCATATGTAAAGTCCTTAGAATACTGCCTGCCACACAGTCAGGTGTTATTTAAGCACTGGTATAGTCATTAGCTGCTGCAGCAGCCATATAATGCTGAGCAGTAGCTGAAAACCTTGGATATTAACATTTCTTCCATTTACAAAATTGAAAAAAAATTACTATACTCCTCATGTTAAAGTGAAAAGGAATCATTTCAAATTCAAAACCTTACAGGTGAGTATTCTCTGTTGGCACTGGAATCTGGCTTCTAATTTAGTTTTTTGCAGTTTATTTTGTAACTTGCTTCCTAATTTAGAAACTCTGTAACTAAAATGAAAAATAATTGAGGCTCAAGTGCAGTCCCACACTCTCCACTGATGCTAGTCAATGGCCACATCTCCACCATTGCCACAGGCAAATTATGGTCAGATGAACTCTGGCTTGCAGGTATCTTGCTGCCTCCAAGCACACACACATCACGTCGGTGTCATAGGTGAAGGGGGCTTTTGCTCAGAGGTCAAGGACCAAGGTCACAGTGCCTTCACACACCTGCCATCTGCATTCAACAGTCTGTGGGAGAGCTTTGTAAAGGAGATTCTTCCAGCCACAGTGATGTAAATTTAAACTAAACCACTGGGACCTTCCCTTTCCTGGCCATGAGCTGGAAATCATTTGTAATGCTTAAAACAGGACCCAGAGACAGTTGGTCTGTATTCAAATCCCAGTAAATTCCAAATGTGAGACCTTGGGCAAGTTCCCAACCTCCCTCCCTGCCAGTGACTATGTGATAGAGATAGAATCTTCTTCATGGAACTGTTAAAGAGCCCATGAGTTAAGACATGTGGAGAGATCCGCACCGTGCCTGGCACACACTAAGTGCCTACTAGATGGAACTTAAGCTGGCAAGGCTGTGTGCCAGGCCACGTGCCGGCCTTGGGATTCGCTGCTGCACCACTCACCTCTGAACTGTTGGAGTCTGCTGGTAACACCCTGGGCACATCCATTAATACCCTCTGTTTTGGCTTCCATTCAAAAGTACAGAGAATATATCTCCTAAGTATGGGGCTCCATTTATTATTGTTGTTTAGTTGCTAAGCTGGGTCCGACTCTTTGCAATCCCATGGACTGCAGCCCACCAGGCTCCACTGTCCTTGGGAAAGAAAACTGGAGTGGGTCACCATTTCCTTCTCCAGGGGATCTCCCCTATCCAGGGATCAGATCGTGTCTCCTGCATTGCAGGCGGACTCTAACACAGAGCCATCAGGGAAGCCCCTCCATTTATATACCAAGTAATATATGACTGCTGAAGTGAAAGTGTTAGTTGCTCAGTCGTGTCCGATTCCTTTCGACCCCATGGACTCTCCAGACAAGAATACTGAAGTGGGTTGTTGTTTCCTCCTCTAGGGGATCTTCCTGATCCAGGGATCGAACCTGTGACTCTTGTCTCCTGCATTGGCAAGTGGATTCTTTACCACTAGCACCACTAGGGAGCCCAATATATGACTAAGTGACTTGATAAAGTGTGAAGGCTTCTGATAGCCATGGGCTCCTCTATTACTAACTTCCTTACAAGCAACATAAATATGATGCCAATATGTCAAGGGAGTTGATCCTAAAATTGCTGGCAACCCAAAAATCCACTGAAATGTTTTCAGCTTCCTAAGCTTGAGTCCTGTTTTTAAAACATTGTTCACTTCCTCAAGGCACTATTTATGATGGCTTGCTCTCTGTTGGTTTTTGTTTCCCTAATTTCTCACTGTGTGATTTAGTGCTTTTCTTCACAAAGAAGATTCTTCATTCCTTTCCTGCTGTGGAATGCTTTTTATGAAAGCAGCTTTAATTATTTACTCCATACCTCCTACTGTGGCACAAGTCACATTACTTTTAAGATGGGCTGTTACATAGGTTTCTTGTGAAAGTTCAAGTCAGAAAGAGGCTCAGAGACAAACAGTATCAGGAAGTCAATTTCCAAGCACTATATGATATACTTGTGACTCAGCTGGTAAAGAATCCGCCTGCTATGCGGGAGACCTGGGTTTGATCCCTGGGTTGTGAAGATCCGCTGGAGAAGGGAGAGGCTACCCACTCCAGTATTCTGGCCTGGAGAATTCCATGGACTGTATAGTCCATGGGGTCACAAAGAGTCGGACACGACTGAGTGACCTTCACCTATCACTTTCATATGATACACAGTTTTAAGTTACACATACACACACACAATAACATGCACTTCACATATCTGTCCTCACAAGCAAACAGTTCTGCTAACATGATAGCAAATACAACATGTTTTTACTGCTTGAATAGTATAAATGTGTTAAGAACAACAAAAATGGCTCAGCATTAAGAAGCTTAAAATAATATTAAGCAGAAAAAAAAGTTATAAGATGGAAATCTTAGTCTCACTATTATCTTACATATTGGTTTTTATAACTTCCCTGTAGCTTAAACCGTAAAGAATCTGCCTGCAAGTCAGGAGACCAGAATTCAATCCCTGGGTTGGTAAGTTCCTCTGGAGAAGGGAATGGCAATCCACTCCAGTATTCTTGCCTGGAGAATTCCATGGACAGAGGAGCCTGGTGAGCTACAGTCCATGGGGTCGCAAAGAGTTGGACATGACTGAGCGACTAACACACACACATTGGTTTTTATAGGTAATCCCAGGTGAATCACTATCTTTTCTATGCTCATGGCTGCAAGCATTTTTTAAATGGCACTGACCTTACATTATAGGACCTTCAGGATAATTCTTGCATGGAGTTTGAGGATCTCCATCTCCAACACTGCCGCTAAGAATTTTTTTATCTTGTAGAGAGCCCATGAGACTTTAAAATATTGTGACTAAATTCTTTTGCTAAATGATGCCAATTTCTCCTCTTCCCTTTTGCAGAGAGATCCAATAGTCCAGAGTTTCTTCCATACATATAACAATAAACACACTGAGGCTCCTTACTTCCTAGTAGGCTGCACACAACATTTGCTATTGTAAATTACACTGAATGAATATCCTTATATAGTTTTTGATTATACACACACATTCTAGAAGTGAATTACTAAATCTCACAATGTAAACTTTACACTGTTAACTTGCTAATACCACATTGTCATTATCAAATTACCTTCCAAGAATGTTATACCAGAATATTTTTTGCCTGTTAGTTTTATTTATGTTTATGTATAAAATTGCTTTCTAAAGTAAATAGAGAAATTGTCTAACTTTGGTAAAGTCATACATTCCTGATAGATAATATCAAATATCCAAAACGAAGTGGATAGAAATCACTCAGCCTCAAATGCAGAGTTACATTAAAGCTTCTTCACCTAGATTTATTTTTAAAAATTAAAATAAAAAATTAATAATTTCTGATATATATAAAAAATAAAATAAAGTATCAGTTTCTTCCCCACAGCAATAAAAGTCGCACACTTAAGCCTTCTGTGTGAGTATCTACTCTTTGTTTTTAATGTTTGTATTTGTTGTTGCCTTAATGCCTTCTGAGAAGTTGATCACATGATCATGAGTAGCCCTGTGGATTATAAAGTCTTTAACAGGTATGTGAACATAGATTAGAGAAAGTGGTGCGCTAACAAATGCTTGAAAACTGGCTCTTCAGGGGAACAAGATCCCCTGATATGTGGTATTTGCTCATTTCTGTGGTGTATGTGCGTGCATACATGATAAGTTGCTTCAGATAAGACAACAGGTAAGTTGTCTGATTCTTAGTAACCCCATGGACTATAGCCCACCAGGCTCCTCTGTCCATGGGATTCTCCAGGCAAGAATACTGGAGTGGCTTCTTGCCATTTCCTCTTCCAGGGGATCTTTCTGACCCAGGGGTCAAACCTGTGTCTCTTACGTCTACCTGCACTGGCCAGAGGCTTCTTTACCAGTAGCGCCACCTGGGAAGCCCACAGTCTATTACATTTCAAACTTGAATGAGAACCTGCAGTGATTTAATTTGATTCACATTTTCAGGGTTGATACTTATTTCTGGTCCAAGTTCCCAAACGGTCTAATAGCAAATCAAGTAGAATATCTATATTTGTTGCCAGAAAGAATAGCACCATTGCCATAGCGTTTTGGGTAATAAAGAATCTATATGGGTTGGTTTACTAAGCATTCTAATAGTAAACGTGTTCTGTAATTCTAAGACAGGTATGTTCTGTCTCATTTGCAATTTATCCTTTTCAAATGAAACTCCGTAAAGAGTTATTCGATAAATGTTAAATTCTATTGGAAGTCAAATGTTCATAATTCCATAAAATCATCTGCCTTGATCCATAATAGCTAAAATATAGCCTCAAACTACTGCACCCGTTTAAACAGTGCTACAGCATGTTTTGAGTCATGAAAAACTATTTAAGGAACAGCTTCTGACAATTTTTGTTTACAGATCAGAAAAATCATGGAAAAAGTTGCATCTGTTTGTCCTTGAAATTTCTGTATCAGCTTCTCACATCTCAGGAGAATACGTCCCCTATACATGAAATATTTCAGAACATAATCTAGTCAGCCACCACACATTCTGCAGAGCTTCTATTCATGGAACTCACAGAACAAGGCTGCTCCAAAAAGATGTGAGCTTATGAATTCTAACCCAAATTAATTGGCAAGGAGGAGGCAAACCAACCTGAATAATGCCTATGCAGAAGTCTAAGGGCCTTCTACTCGAGTCTGACCTCCTTACAGAGCTTAAAAGGAAAGAAAAGTCAGTAACTGGGAATCACTCCTATGGCAGAATTCAAGTCCACACGTGCTCATGTGACTGACTACCTTGTTCTGAGATGTCAGCAGCCCCAGCCACGGGTTATTGCTTGTCACAGAAAGTTTATATCAAATAAGAATTACCCCCAGTACAACCACAGCACCTCATTAGAGACTTTGCCTTGGACCCAGAGCAGTCCCATTCTCTTTCCTAGGGAATTTAAAAGTCAGTAATTATGGCTTGAATGCTCCCCAAGCTCATTCAAAATCTGAAATATTCAGGTCAGGAAAGAGGCAAATTTTAATTTTTGGATTTCAGAGGAAAAAATGAGTTCATTTTGAAAAATAGCATTTATTTATAGCAGGAGGTGGACTTGATGGCTCAAGGCGTAAAGAATCTACCTGAAACGCAGGAGACACAGGAGGATGCTGTGTCAATCCCTGGGTTGGGAAGATCTCCTGGAGAGGGAGATGGCAATCCACTCCAGAATTCTTGCCTGAAAAATCCCAAGGACAAAGGAGCCTGGTGGGCTACAGTTCAAAGGGTTACAAAGAGCTGGACATGACTGAGCAACTAAGCACCTATAGTAGGAGATAACAGCAGAAATCCACCATACATGTCGCAAAGGAAATGCTGGTAATGAGAGGCAAACTTCCTCCCTTCTCTCTTCTTTATGATCCCTCAGGAGCAAATCTGTGTAATCTCTTAGTCTCTCAATGTGGTCTCATGTTTCATTTTTATTATAAATTCAGGGCAGGCCAGACATGGCACAAATCAAAATAAGCTAGAAATAATGTTTGCCAACACTGTTCGGACATTAAACTAGTGTTTTATGTATGCAATCACATTTAAACCTCACCAAATCATCCTGAGTGCCTTGGAAAACTAACTTGTCCAAGATTATACAATAAGTAAGTGTCAGAATCAAAGTTTAAACCAGATCTATCAGATTTTACAGTCACAATTTCTCCTATAACAGACTAAACATAACTGAAAATTCTAGGGAGAATAATAGGAAAGAATTTTAATAACATATAAAGTTCCCTGTCAGAGTCTCTGTGGCATCGGTGCCTGGTCAGAAGGTGCTATACAATAAAATTATCAAAAAATATTTTACTGTTACATTCAGTAGGGTATTATTTGTTATGTATAGGACATGTAAGTTGATTTAGGGATGATCAAGAGAGTCAAACCACCAAAGACAATATACATTGAAAAACCTGCATGAAAATAATGCTTATCTTAATCTAAAGAGAAATAATCTCCCTTCTAAGAAATCCAAGTGAGGTTACAGGGGTATTTCTTTGCCATCACTGGATTGCAGGATTGAACTATTACATAGTCTGTTATAGACCAATTCTAAGTGGTAAAATTGGAAATATTCTACAGGTTCTCTTCGTTTGAGGTGGAAAGTTCCCAGCAAAGATTTAGAAGAAGCAGTACCAACATGTGGGCCTAAAAGAAGGGCCACGTTACACACTGAACGTGAAAAGTGAAAGTGTTAGTACCTCAGTTGTGTGTCCCACTCTTTGCAACCCCATGGTCTATTTGGCTATTAAATGCACAAAATGAACAGAAGATAATTCCTCAGAGGAAGGAGAGATAAACTCAAATAAATGACACTCAGTATTTTCCCAGCTTGAATCATACCTCTGCCTAAATGTCATCTTCTTTACTGAATATCTCTTTTTAGTAACTATCTGAAAGGCATGCGCGCATGCTCAGTCGTGTCCAACTCTTTGCCACTCCAGGGACTGTAGCCCATCAGGCTGCTCTGTCCATGGGATTTTCCAGGCAAGAATACTGGAATGGGTTGCCATTTCCTTCTCCAGGGGATCTTCCAGACCCAGGGATCAAACCTGGATCTCCTGCATTGGCAGGCGGATTCTTTACTGTCTGAGCCATCTGGGAGGCTCCTGAGGACCAAATAACTAATATTTTTGATCACTTATTGTATGCCAAATACTAGAACCATACATTCATCATCTCTGTCCTCACGACAACACTGTCTCTTATGTACTATTAATATTATCTCCATTTCGTACAGGAAGTGGAGGTTTGATGTGGTCAAACCATACCCAAATCACAAAACTTGTAAAAGGCAGAATTAAGATTTGAACACAGCCTTCCCTAGTGGCTCAGTGGTGAAGAATTTGCCTTCCAATGCAGGAGACACAGGTTTGATCCTGGTTCAGGAAGAACCCACGTGGCTCAGAGCAGCTAAGCCTATGTGCCACGGCTGTTGAGCCTGTGCTTTGGAGCCCTGAGTGGATATGTCACAACAACTGAAGGTCGAACACTATAGAATCTGTGCTCCGCAACAGGGGAAGCCACTGCAGTGAGAAGCCTGCACACCAGCAGCTAGAGGGTAGCTGCTACTCACCACAACTAGAAAAGAGTCCACACAGCCAAAAATAAATGCATACATGAATAAACCTTTTTTAAAAAAACTGGAATGCTTTAAAAAAAAGATTTGAACACAAGTAGTTTGTTTTCAGATTCCTTACACCATATCATCTTCATAATATTTGGTTCCCTGGTGGCCCTAGTGGTAAGGAATCTGCCTGCCAATGCAGGAGACGCAAGAGACACAGGTTCGATCCCTGGGTCAGGAAGATCCTCTGGAGGAGGAAATGGCAACCCACTCCAGTATTCTTGCCTGGAAAATCCCATGGACAGAGGAGCCTGACGGGCTACAGTCCCTGGAGTGGCAAAGAGTCGGACATGACTGAGCATGCGCGCATGCCTTTCAGATAGTTACTAAAACAAGATATTCAGTAAAGAAGATGACATTTAGGGAGAGGTATGATTCAAGCTGGGAAAATACTGAGTTTATCTCTCCTTCCTCTGAGGAATTATCTTCTGTTCATTTTGTGCATTTAATAGCCAAATAAACTGTTATAGACAGAATATATTCCATCTTTATAAATGAAATAAATTCACATTGCCCATAAAATCTACTGCAAAAATTCCATCATAAAGAGCATCACTAATGAGCCTGTATTCCCCTCATTTTTCAGTCACTTCCCTTTTGAGGAATTCTCATCTATGAATTTCTTCTACCTACTCATATATCTGAGCACCTCCTAAAACATATATCTTTATTCACACACACACACACATTCACAAAATTGGCTCTTCATAGCAAAAACTGGGAGAGGGAGAGGGTGGGGAGATTTGGGAGAATGGCATTGAAACATGTATAATATCATGTATGAAACAAGTCGCCAGTCCAGGTTCGATGCACGATACTGGATGCTTGGGGCTGGTGCACTGGGACGACCCAGAGGGAGGGTATGGGGAGGGAGGAGGGAGGAGGGTTCAGGATGGGGAACACAGGTATACCTGTGGCGGATTCATTTCGATATTTGGCAAAACTAATACAATATTGTAAAGTTTAAAAATAAAATTTTAAACTTAAAAAAAAAAAGCACTAAAAAAAAAATTATTAATGAATGGAAAGTTAAAACTGGAAAGAGAATATGAATACAAATGTGAAGAAAGAATTCAAATGATAAATCAATAAAGAACATAAGTGGTAAATAAAAAAAAAAATTTTTTTTTTTAATTTTTTAGTTTATAGCCTACATAAACTCTCATACTTTAGCCACTGCACTCTGTGCATAGTCTTCTAAACTTCATATTGTTTTGGACAACATTTGCACAAAGGAAATGAGGAGTTTGATTTAGTTTCTAATTCCTAACTCTCCTTTTGTTGTCATTTTAGTACAACCTTCTGTACCTGTAAGCTTCCAACTAACAGCTGCAATTTGAAATGGAAAATACTCCTAAATACACCCTAAACCAATAATTAAATAAGCGAGGTCCAACAGAGCACAGAGGAAAAGCAGGTGGTGAAGTAACTGAGGAATATTAATAGTAATAACAGCTAACACTTATTGACCGGAGCCTAGTTACTTTTAAATGAAATAACTCACTTAATTCACAAAATCATCATATAAGGAAAGTTACTAATTGTTGTTGTTCAGTTGCTAAGTTGTTTCTAACTCTGCGACCCCATGGACTCAGCATGCCAAGCTCCCCTGTTCCTCACTATCTCCTGGAATTTGCTCAAACTCATGTCTAATTGAGTCAGTGATACTATGTAAACATCTCATTCTCTGCTGCCCCCTTCTCCTCCTGCCTTCAGTCTTTCTCAGCATCAGGGTCTTTTCCAATGAGTCAGCTCTTTGCCTCAGGTGGCCAAAGTATTGGAATTTCAGTTTCAGCATCAGTCCTTCCAATGAATATTCAGGACTGATTTCCTTTAGGATTGACTGGTTGGATCTCCTTGCAGTCCAAGGGACTCTCAAGAGTCTTCTCCAGCACCACAATTCAAAAGCATCAATTCTTCGGCTCTCAGCCTTCTTTATGGTCCAACTCTCACATCCGTACATGATTACTGGAAAAACCATAGCTTTTACTATACAGACCTTTGTCGGCAAAGCGATGTCTCACCAATATTGTCTCCATTTAAAGGAAAAAGAAATTTAAGCACAGTAACATCTTAAAGTTATTCAAGTAGTAATTGGTGTAGCCAATATTTCGACAGCTCGCCTCTAAGGTTACTTTGCTTAACCATATACTATGCTGTTTTCCATATTTCATTTATTGAATTAGCATTATCAACAAATAGTACTGCTAAACAATCTTAGACTTGAGTGTGGTGTTAGAAATGTCTTAAATTTTATAAGACACAGCCTTCATTACTTATGACTGTTTATTATTAAAAATTGCACATGCTTATATCTAGGAACTCAAATAGATTTCAAAAAGATGCAATTGTATCCTAGTGTTTAAATAAAATTTAAGGGGCAGTCCAAGATGGTGACATAGGAAGATTCTGAACTCATCTCCTCTCATGGACACACTAAATCTCCAGCTACATATGGAACAATTTCCTCTGAAAAAGACCTGAAAAGTAAAATTAATAGCTTCTTCACAGTTGGTTAAAGGGCCACGTTGAGAGGAGTAGGAGAGGCAAAGACATGGTCTCTCACAAAAAAGAACCCTACCCCCAGCACAGCAACTCAGGATCAGAAGGGGTCTCACAATCCAGAGCCCCTCCCTGAAGAGAAAGGGGTTTGGGCCCCATATCAAGAATCCTAGCCACTGGGATCTGCATCAGGGAAACAAGCCCTCAAAACATCTGGCTTTGAAAACCAATGAGGTTCTTGTCCGGGTGACCTAAAGGGATGGAGAGAACTGAGGTACTGCTCCTAAAGGGCTTGCACGTAGACTCACTCACCCCAGGGGCCAATGAAAATGTAGCGGTTTGAATAGCACCTGGACTCTATGTGAAAGAGATTTATTTGCTAATCTTCGTGTCTGCCAGAGGGCAGGGGGGCCTGCTGAGACCCTCTCTGGGGAAAAAGGCATCACAAGGGATCACTTTTGCATTCTCCCTCTACCCTGATATTGCCAGCAGGCATGCAGCCCTGCACCTTCCCATGGCCTGGCAAGAACCAGTGGACACTCGGTAGCCCTGCGCTCTCCCAGCAACATCCGGAAGGTGCACCCCGGCCCTGCGCTCTCCTGCTGCCGTGCCAAAGCTGGGAGGAGCACACAAAGGAGAGGCTCCTTGATCGTTTGGCTCTGGTGACTGGGGGACTTCTGTGCCTGGGTCCTCCAGGACTTTAAATAACTGGAGAGACAGTTCTTAGCAGGCTACCACTCCCAGGGCCCTGCACAAACTACAGACTGAAATACACCCTCAGTCTTTCTGTGAAAAAAAGCCCACCTACTTGTCTTGGAGCTTCAGCCTGAGGGGCAGACTTCGGGCATGCCACACATCTACAGGGCACAGAAATGCCCTTTGGGAATGTAGGCCAGGTGACGGCATCTTTGCACTCCTCCTCTACCTCACTAGAACTCACCAGAAGGAGAGTTCTCAGAAGTTCACCAGAACGTCTCAGAAAGGAGTGGAAACACTCATCTGAAACCCCAAGTTCTGCAACTGTTCCCCAGGGGTCACCCGCCAGATTACTCGGTCTGGAGCAAACAGGGTTTATAACTGTAATCCCATGAAAGTGTGAAAGTGTTAGTCCCTCAGTCAAGTCCGACTCTTTGTGAACCCATGGACTGTAAACTGTAGCCTGCCAGGCTCCTCTGTCCATGGAATTCCCAGGCAAGAATACTGGAGTGGGTTGCCATTCCTGTCTCAAGTGGATCTTCTCTACCCAGGGATCAAACCCAGGTCTCCTGCATTGTAGGCAGATTTTTACCATCTCAGCCTCCAGGCAAGTCCCCCAAATGGGACTACATGTGTTTGCACACTTTAAAAGCCAGGCTTCCAAACAGCCTGAAACTAGATGCAAACTGCAATCCCTCCCTTTGGAATACTGACGGGTCTTGGCACACCCTCAACAACTGAGACCTCTCAGGAATAAGTTAGGCTGCTTAGACAACCACAAAGGATCAAGAGACACCCAAGAGCTAGTCCAAGGTTGAAAGATAAGGTTCATCTCCTATACAGAGCCACTCTGTTAAGACTAAGAGAGGAAGCTCACTCACCCAACACAGAGAGTCAAGCAAAATAAGGAAACAGGGGAATATATTCCAAGTAAAAAACAAAATAAAACCTCGGGGGAAAAAATCTTAATGAGACAGAGATAAGCAATTTACCCGATAAACAGTTCAAAGCAATAGTCATAAGCAGAAGTCACAGAGCTGAGGAATACGCTAACTGAACTGAGAAATGCACTAGAAGAGTTCAACAGCAGACGCTACTAGATGAATCTGAAGGATTAGTGATCTAGAAGACAGAGCAGTGAAATTTATACAGAGAGAGCAGAAAAAAGAAGAAAAGAATTTTTAAAAATGAAGATCGCTTAAGGGACATGTGGAACAACATCAAGCAGATGACATTTGCACTATAGGAGTTCCAGAAGGTGAAAAGAGAGAAGGGGGCAGAAAATATATTTGAAGAAATAACGGCTGTGGATTCCATAGTGTAACGGTTAGCACTCTGGACTCTGAAGAAATAACAGCTGAAAACTTTTCTAACCTGAGGCACAAAACAGACAACCAATTCCAGGAAATCTAGAAAGATCTAAATAAGATGAATCCTAAAAGATCCACACCAAGACACATTAAAATGTCAACAGTTAAAAATAAAGAGAGAATCTTTAAAGCATCAAGAGAAAAACAGCTTGTTACATACAAGGGAACCCCCATAAGACTACCAGCAGATTTTTCAGCATAAACTTTGCAGGCCAAAAGAGAGTAGAACAATATTTTCAAAGTGCTGAACAGAAAAAATACTAACCAAAAAATATTCTAGCTAGCAAGGTTATCATTTAAAACTGAAAGAAAAGTAAAGCATTTTCCAGACAAGTAAAAGCTGAAAGAATTCATTGCCACTACACCGGCCTTACAAGAAATGATAAAGGAACTTCTTTAAATTAAAAAAAAGAACATTAATTAGTTGACAACATATGAAAGTATAAATCTCACTGGTAGAGGCCAATATATATAGTAAAGGTAGTGAATTAATCACTTAGGAAGATAGTACAAAGGTTAAAAGACAAAAAATACTAAAAATAATTGTAACTAAAATAATCAGTTAAGTTATAACACAAAATAAAAAGGAGGTAAAAGGTGATTTCAAAAACATAAAAGATGCGGGAAGAATAAACTGGTGCTGCCACTAGAAAAACAGTTTGGGGGCTGTTCCTCAAAAAATTAAAATGAGAACCACCATAGGATCCAGAAATTCCATTTCTGGATATTAATCTGAAGAAAATGGAAAAACTAATTTGAAAAGATATACACAGCCCTATGTTCACTGCAGCAAAATTTACAATAACTAAGATATGAAATCAACCTAAGTGTCCGTTGATGGATGAATAGATAAAGAAGACGAGATACATACATATGCAATGGAATACTACTAGCCATATAAAAGGAGGAAATATTGCCATGTGCAATTACGTGGCTAGACCTTGAGATATTATCATAAGTGAAAGACAAATACCATATGATCTCACCTCTGTATGAAATGTAAAGGAAAAAAAAAAAAAAAAAAACAAGCAAAACAAAACTCACAGAAGACATAAGGGCAGTCACCACAGGAAAAGGGTTGGGTTGGGGCAGCGAAACGGGTGAAGGAGATCAAGAGATAAATCCTCCAGTTATGAAATAAATAAAGGGATGTACCATATAGCCTACAATAATATTATAGTATATATTTTAAAGTTGCAAAATACATATATAAGAACATTGTAATTTTTATTATAGTTGCAATGTAAAGAAGTGCTAAGTAAAAAGTAATTTAATGTAAAATGCTGCACGTTAACTCACTTCACCTTGTTTCCTTAAACAATTGTTTGATTAAGATTCCTAATACATATCTAACCAGTATCAAATGGGTAAATCATGACTAAGAAAAGAATACATAAAGAATCTATAAATCAAAAAGTCTATATAGAATTTATTCATTTGTCAACCAGAATTAACTGAGCACTTAGCATGTTCATATAGCATGCCCAAAGGACTGTACGAAGAAAACAGCCCTGTCTCTGAGGATGTCTCCCTCAAAAGAGTTATGAGGAACAAGAAAAGGGAGCATTATTTTTGCTGAGTGTAAAAATGCCCAGAAAGGCCTTCACAGAGTCAGGGACACTGCAAAATAAATGTGACTTACCCAGGCAGAGACTGAAATTAGCTGCACAGAAGACTCCAGTCAGAAGGAAATGCATGAAAGGACATGGCAACAAGAAAAAAAGACGGAGGACTTCCCTATCTGTCCAGTGGTTAAGACTCCTTGCTTACAATGCAGGGGGCATGCATTCGATCCCTGGTCAGGGAACTAAGATCCCACACATGCTGCGTGGCACTGCCAAAAAAAGAAAGAAGGATATGGCTTGTTAGGGGAACAACCAGAGTCTTAGATTCACAAGGGCCAGGAAATCAGGAAATGTGGCAGGCAAGAATATAACGAGACTTGGTTACTATGGTAAGAAATTTGGACTTTATGGGAGAATCACTGGATACATGTCAGCAGGGATGAGACATGTCTAGTCTTTTTTCAAAAATTCACTCTGACAGAGCTGAGGCAGAGTCTGGGAGGGAGGTAATTGCAGTGGTTTGGGGCTGAGCTGAGGCAGCCGTGGTTAAGAGGAGATTTAATGGAGAGATGGCTTCTCATAGCTTCTCCCTTCCCCCTGCAACTCCTCCTAAACACTGAAAAGGGAAGCCCACTATATAGTAGCCTGAATTCCTTTTAGAGTAGTACATCTCTGGAGTTAAACACGGTTGGCTTACACTAGATTTTTAGCTGAAAAATCTACCAAGTACAAGTCTACAGCTCTCTTCGCCACTGGAAAAGAAATTAAGCAATAACAAATAATAGAACTAAAAGACAACCACATTCAGTAGGGAGATAAAATCACTAATGAAATATGGAGTAAACTATTTATGCTAACAATTATATAAGTGCGCCTGGGAGCACAGGAAATATACACAGTTACTTGATTTTAAATCTCACCGTGTAAGTATTTAACCACCTTGTTCCTTATTATATTACTTTCAGCATTCTTAAATCTATTTTAAGAACCTTTTTATAACTGTGCAGAGGGAGTAGATGTACAAGGAGGCATCTTTCTATTTCACATGGTATCTAATCCATCTGGTTGAAAGTCAAATACTTTATTAAATTTTACAAATCTTGGAAACCTTGGGTATTCCAAGAGACGTTTACCAAATACACAGTACCATGATTTCTGTTTTTGACTTTCACATAGATTATCCCACCTCAGGGTTTAAAAAATGATCTCATGCTCAAGTTTAAAAAATATAAATTTTTTCCCTTAGCCAGTGCCAACATGCAACTTGAACCACTAAAATCCTAAGGAATTCTAATTTATAGTGTTTGACACTTTTCCCTGAGTTACTTATAGCCTTACTTTCTTTTGCAAATGCTTAAATATTTACAAGTTTCACTCTTGCATTGAATACTGTCCTTTGAAGGACAACATGATTGCAATGTCTTACATAATGCTTCATTAAGTAGCATAACACTGTACATTTTTAAATGCTACTTTTTCTAAACTCTCAATATTTATTAGTGTTATAAACTCTATTTGCAATCAAACACACTCCACAAATATAAACATAGCTAAACATATCATAACCAACTAGATAAATGAATATAAGTTTTTAATTCACTGATCTCCTAGTTCTACCCCTTTTCAGATTACTACTACAGAGATCTTTAAGAATGCAATTAATCTTGATACTAAACTGCATTGTTATACTATAATTTTATTTAAGCAGGAAACCAGCACTGTGTAATAAAGAGGAAGATGTCTTTCAATATCCACGGCCTGTTACCATGAGCAAGGACAGGCTCAGCAAAAAGAGATCCTTGTCTGGGGCTTACGACAGCGTGACTCCTCTTCTCCAGGCCTGCTCTCATCACTTCGTTCTTCACTGCACCTCCTGTCAGACCCCTTTGCAAAGATCCCAAGTCATCAATTTGTCTTTCTTCCCCTAGTTTTGCTGAATAACCTCCCTCTCTGGTCTCTACAGGTCACCTCATTTCTACCTGCCTAAAATGAATGAATGAAGAAAGGAAGGAAGGAAGGGAGAGAGGAAACAGAGAGGGAGGGAGGGAGGAAGAATGAACCTTTTTGGAAAAACTCCTATTTTAAGAAAGTCTACTGTTTTCAAATGCAGCTGTGTCCAAAGTGATAAATCTCATAAGCAGTTAAGAGAGTAAAACAAATCTTACTTGGATAAGGACTGACAGAGGCAACTATTTTCTAGACTTTCCATTTAGTAGAATTTTACATCCTTAATTCAGGGAAGTTCAGTTATGAGGGGTCACCAGAGACAGCACAGAAGAACAAGTGTGTACCCTGCTGTGCGTATGTGTGCATAGGTGTCCTTCTTCCTGAAAATGAGTGTCTACATATGTAAGATTCCACATAAATGTGTATTGTCTTGTGTTACTCAGAATAATCAGTATCTTTCTATGGGAACTGATACAATAATAATATGGCACTTATTTCAGTTTCTTTGTATTCAAGCAGAAGTTCATGAGAACCTCAGGCACCTGCTAGCTAAACTCCTCACCCTAATGGGATTCACAAACTATGCACAAGTGAATCAAAACAGATTTAAGCAGGAGGCTCTCAAATAAACTACATCTTTGTCACTGTGTTTCTCTATCCGCTCTTCCACACCTGAAGGAAACTCTAGCAGCGACTCAGAAGCTACAGGGATCAACACTAAGCGGGCTGCTTCCATTTCTATGTTAACTCGACATGGTCATAATGATGGGTAGAAGTCTGAATCTTTTTATCAAAATATTAAGCTAATTAAATATATTAAACACGCCTGTTGGTGTTCTTTCTGGTACCAAGAGATCATGTGTAGAAACTGTATACTGTTCATTTTCATCCTAGAGTTATAGCACAATGTCTAGCTACTCCATAAGTATTTGTTGAATAAAACAAAAAAAGTTTGAAAAAAATTACCAAAGAGAAAACAGAAATACTGGCAAGTGGTTTACCAATATTGTGAATGGCTTGCAAATAAATCTACAAACTCAGAGAGCTCGGGTCACTATGAAAGTGAAAGAAAGAAAGTATAAGTCCTTCAGTCATGTCCAACTCTTTGCAGCCCCTGGGTCTGTAGCCCACCAGGCTTCTCTGTCCATGGATTCTCCAAGCAAGAATACCAGAGTTGGTTGCCATTTTCTTCTCCAGGGGATCCTCCCAACCCAGGGATCAAACCCATGTCTCCCACATCACAGGTGGATTCTTTACTATCTGAACCACCAGGGAAGCCCTGGTCAGCATATATAAAATGTATGTATATGTGTATATCTATATCTATATCTATATAGATATAGATATTATACAATAGTTCAGCTGGCAAAGAATCCACCTGGAATGCGGGAGACCTGGGTTCGATCCCTGGGTTGGGAAGATCCACTGGAGAAAGGAATGGCCACCCACTCCAGTATTCTGGCCTGGAGAATTCCATGGGCTTTATAGTCCATGGGGTTGCAAAGAGCTGGACATGACTGAGCAACTTTCACTTTCACATATATATATATATAAACACCTGAGCTAAAAACTCATCTTTACAAGGAAGCTAGAAAATGAAGTGTGAAGACAATAGGAACAATGCCTTCCTCTCTCAAGGCTGACTTAATCTACCAGGAAAGTTCTTAAAATCAAAGACAATCTATAGCTTTCCCCAAGTTCATCAAAGCAGGAGCCAGAAACACAGGCTTTTCCAAAGGTGTAGATAATTCCATTCAAAGCGGAGAGCAACAGAAGCAGAGAAGGAATGTCGTTCCCCTCGCTTAACAGCACACAGGCAAGACACAGAACACGGAGCAGACTCCACACTTGTCTCTGAATACAGGAAATTTCTCAAACATGATGTGTGGCCAAGTTCCAGTTTGACTGTGATTACAGAGTCCCCTCCGGACCCTTCTATCAGCCTGTAAACTCAAGAACAGAGTCTCATCAGAATAAACCAAACAAGGGAAAAAAGAGCCACTTCTGTTTATGATTCTCGGGAAAGGACTCTGAAAGCACAGGTGTTCCTTCCCTCTCATGACCTCACTGAACTGAAAAGAAAAATGTTCTCCACTGGCTTCATCGCCCTGTTTTTCCTTCGACAAAGACTGTACTGAGAATTCCCTCAAGCAAACAGTCACTGAAGGCTTTTCAACAGGGAAAGGCTCACGCATTTTTTTCTTAAGAGCAACAAATCAATCATGAAATGGACCTCATGAAAGACACGTCATAGTTATGAGGAAATGCGCAGTGTGACAAATGATTCAGCAAGTATAATTATCTACAAAGCCTGTTTGGAAGGAAAAAAATACTACCTAGTACTAGAGAAAAAAGGACTCTTTAACTGGTTTTGCCTATGCTTTTCCTGGGTTTATAACTGAAATTCACTTAATCGTTAACTATGTCTTTCTGTCATTAATCTTACTTTCTTTTTCCCTTGGGACCCATTTTAGCATCTGAAATGATTAACTGACAACCTTACATTTTTTCCTAAAAACGTACACCCCTGTAGCAAGACTATTTATGGCACACTATTTTTTCCTTTAAATAATGCACAAATGTACGATGGATGTTCAAAACAACACAAACTAACATAACAAAATTAACGTGTTAAGATAATAAAACCAAACTTACACGCATTTTACATTTAAATAAATTTTTAAAGCCTTAAATAAGCTTTATTTTAAATAAAACTTTACATGAAATACAACTGTATACTGAAATGCTTCTGCTAGTACTTAGTTGGGTCTGACCCTTCGCAATCCCTTGGATAGTAGCCCTTCATACTCCTCTGTCCACTGGGTTACCTCAGCAAGAATACTGGAGTGGGTTGCCATTTCCTCCTGCAGGGGATCTTCCAGACCAAGGGATCAAGCCCATGTCTCTTGTGTCTCGTGCCTTGGCAGGCATATTCTTTACCTCTGTGCCACCAGGGAAGGCTCCCACTTAAATGCATCATTTCATAAATCATTCTCCCCCATTGCGAAGTTTTTTTTTTTTAATTATTCTAAAGTTTCACAGACTTATCAAATTCATGTTGTGGATTTTAGATAGGGGGAAAAACTTGTGGAACAAATACATCCTTGAGATTCAGTTGAAAAAAAAAATTCTGTAATTCAGCTCTCTATTGTGGAAAAGAGCTTCTGTGGTACTGGCAGTGGTAAAGAACACACCTGCAATGCAGGAGACATGAGAGACTCATGTTCGATCCCTGGGTTGGAAAAATCCCCTGGAGAAGGGCATGGCAACTCACTCCAGTATTCTTGCCTGGAGAATCCCATGGACAGAGGAGCCTGGCAGGCTACAGTCCATAGGGTCGCAAAGAGTTGGACATGACTGAAGTGACTTAGCATGCATGCATAATGGAATAAGGAAAGAATGCCACCCATGAAATTCCATAGAACATTAAAGAACACGTTCCGTCCT
This sequence comes from Bos grunniens, assembly GCF_055505025.1. Taxonomy (NCBI): domain Eukaryota; kingdom Metazoa; phylum Chordata; class Mammalia; order Artiodactyla; family Bovidae; genus Bos; species Bos grunniens. Next base: position 16,463,522 of record NC_141170.1, on the reverse strand, counting down.
ACCTTTATTGTGAAGGCACTGGTGTGGTTTGACACAACATTGTACCACTCTGGCATTTGTGACATTTCTCTGTGCCCTATTCTCCCATAGATAAATAGGCCACTTCATCCTGTAACTTTCCCCAAAATCTTTCACAAGAGCTCCTTAATAGTCTGGAGGTCATAGCAGAGATGATGGTCCAACTGACCTTCAAAGACAAAAGCCTAGGGTCAAAACCAAACCTGATTTGAAGCTGGTAAGGAAAAGCAATTTTTAGGGAAACTTCCTCAAGGCAATTCTTGCCATCTGTAATAAATGGAAAGAAGTAAGCAAGTGGAGTGAAATGCACTAAAATATAATTGTCATTTGTCCTAGGTGAGAGCACTCTATTTATATCTGGTTACAATTTTATCCTGTATTTGTTCCCAAGGTTCTCAAGAGAGAAGGCCATAGGTTTTGCATCCAAATTTAATGCTGCCGACTGATGGATAATGGCAATCAACTAATTACGGTGTGGCTGTGGAGATTTTTAAAAAGCAGCAGAACTCTAATTTATAATCAAGGATTGCCTGATGATTATTTTAGGTCATACCTGCCTCCTTCTGGAAAAAGCATGCACATTCAGTCACATCCAACTCTTTGTAACCCCATGGACTGCAGCCTGCCAGGCCCCTCCGTCCATGGGATTTTCTAGGTAAGAATACTGGAATGGGTTGCCAGGGGATCTTCCTGACCCAGGGATCGATCCCGAGTCTCCTGCATCTCCTGCATTGGCAGGCAGATTCTTTACCACTGAGCCATGTGAGAAGCCTTCTAGAAAAAGCAATGCTTCTCAAATGTATTCCCCTCATAAAGTACGCCTCGCTGCTCTACTCCAAAAGCAAACTGTTTCTGTGACTTCTTTTCCTATTCCAAGTCTGCCATCTAGAATTTCCCAACACCTCTCTCCTCACCTCCCCTGTCAAACTGCTGGACAACACCCTCCACACTTGCTGTCTTTGCCCCCTCATTTCCCACTAGATCCTCAGCCTATGATCTGTCTTCTCAGGCCATCGCAACAGTAAACAAGTTCTTGTTAGTGACAAATGTCATTAAATGTAATGGACAATTTTCAGCCCTGATCTTCCTTGGCCTCTAGGCAGTGACATGGCTCTAGATTCCCTCTCTGCCCAGAGTTTCTGTGCAACACAACTCCACGGCTTTCAGAAGAATATAAAGACACAGAGAAAGAGCCCACATCACTGAAGTCAGATCACCCATGCTTAAATCAGCTCTGACAGATACCAGCTCTGTGACAATCTGTAAGGCACACAACCTCATTTAGACTCCACACATATTTTTCATCCATAAAATGAGGGATAGCAGTAGCACCAAACTGTCAAGATGACGAAATTGATTTAATATATGAAAAAGCACATAAAATAATGCCTGGCCCACAGTAACTAGGGGGCTTCCCTGATGGCTCAGACAGTAAAGAAACTGCCTGAAATTCGGAAGACCTGGGTTCAATCCCTAGGTCAGGAAGATCCCCTGGAAAAGGGAATGGCTACCCACTCCAGTACTCTGGCGTGGGAACCCCACAGGCAGAGGAGCTTGGCAGGCTTCAGTTCATGGGGTCGCAAAGGGTAGGACATGACTGAGCGACTCACACTCACACACATATACACACACACACAGGAACTGCCATATACATTTTAGATTTTATCATTTTTTATTAGAGTTTTCTTCCTACTTCTCTGGTTCCTCTTTGTTTGTGTTTACCAAGGTTTGTTCCTAGATTCTCTCCTTCCCCCAACCAGCTACAGGGTCCTGCTCCTTGCTGATAAAGCCTGAAAGTCATCTCCAGCCCACACCTAGTTCTTAAACTTTAAACGTCCATATGCAGCTGCCTACCGGATATCTCAAATTCAACACATCCACAAATGAATTCATATTTCTTCCAGGCCTGTTCCTCCTCCAGTGTTCCCGTTCTCTAAAACAGCAACCACCACCTACACAGTCATTCAAGCCAGAAACCAGGGATCGTGTCTGACTCTGTCATTCCCTCATCTTCCAAATGCAGACAAGTCCTGCAGATTCTATCTTCCTCCTAAATATCCCTGAACACAACCATCATCTTGTCTTCTAACTCTGCAGCACCTGGTCCAGGGTGCTGCTATGTTTCTCTGGACCATTGCAACAGCCTTCTTGTCTCTTCACCATTGAACTTACCCTTCTCTAAACATTTTCCATATGGCAAAGGTGGCTTTCTTCTAACCCTCAAATCTGATCATGCCTCCAACCCTTCACTTCCAGCTCTTCTACATCATAATGAATATGGCACGTAAGGCTCTTCATGATAGAACCTGGACCCTGCATGTTTCTTAAGTCTCATTTGTATTCTTGTCTCTCTTCAAGGGAGAAGGCAATGGCAACCCACTCCAGTACTCTTGCCTGGAAAATCCCATGGATGGAGGAGCCTGGTGGGCTGCAGTCCATGGGGTTGCGAAGAGTCGGACATGACTGAGCAACTTCACTTTCACTTTTCACTTTCATGCATTGGAGAAGGAAATGGCAACCCACTCCAGTGTTCTTGCCTGGAGAATCCCAGGGACGGGGGAGCCTGGTGGGCTGCCGTCTATCGGGTCGCACAGATTCGGACACGACTGGAGCGACTTAGCAGCAGCAGCAGTAGCTCTCTTCAAATCTTTGTCACTGCTAGACTCTCACAGATGCTGTTGCCTCAGTCTAAAACCTTCTCCCACTTCACCAACCTCCTTCCTTTATCTGGATAATTCCTACCCAGCCAACTTTACTCAAGGAGATGTTCTCTGACACCTAAACTATATTCGGTACTCTTGTAATATGCTCACAAAAAATGCAATATTTATTTAAGTATTTAAAGTTAATATTAAAATAAATTATATAATTTATATATTTTAAAAATGTGATACATGCTATGAAGGGAACTGTTTGTGTCCCTCTCAAACTCTGATCTTACAAGGATAAGACCTTCTCTGAGCTCAATACCTAGAATAACAGGTATTCAAATGTGTATGTATATATGTGTATATATATAGATATATATATGTGTATCTTAGTCATTCAGTCGTGTCTGACTCTATGTGACCCCATGGACTGTAACCCACCAGGCTTCTCTGTTCATGGAATTCTCCAGGCAAGAATACTGGAGTGGGTTGCCATTCCCTTCTCCAGGGGATCTTCCCAACCCAGGGATCGAACCTGGGTCTCCTGCATTGGCAGGCAGATTCTTTACCATTTGAGCCACCAGGGAAGCCTGTATATACACAGAGAGATAGTCACTAACAGAAAGAAGTGGGAAGAGGAGAAAAGATAGTCCTATTTTCTACGTGCACTCACCTGTACAGGTAGAAAATCAGATTCTCTGCAGCACTTACTGTCGCTGCCCATCTCCACACATCAGCCCTGCACCTCCAATGTCATCTCAGTAACTCTGACCCAGTGAAAGGTAACTCAGTACCTGGGATAAAGTTTGATACATGCTTTGATATGATCGTGCATGCTCAGTTGCTTAGTTGTGTCCAACTCTTTGCGAGTCCACCAGGCTCCTCTGTCCATGGAATTTTCCAGGCAAGAATACTGGAGTGGGTTGCCATTTCCTACTCCAGGGCATCTTCCTGACCCAGGGATCGAACATGTGTCTCTTGTGTCTCCTGCATTGACAGTCAGATTATTTACCACTAGCGCCACCTGGAAAGCCCCTAAACAGTTATTAATAGTTGGCTGTATGTGATAGACTATCTTAAGTGTAGAAGTCTATTCAAATTAAAAGATCACAAAACTGTTAGAAGCTAAAGCTAAAAACTGTTTGCAGCAAATATGTTGAAGACAATGGTATATAAACACTATGTGAAAAATGATTTTTCAAATTTAAAACCTGCCATAATGATCCTGCCCTAGAGTATAAGGCAAAAAAGAACCAGATAGTATTCCTACAGATAGAAGTGACAGGCTAAAAAATAAGTTGGGATTTTTTTTAATCATTTTGCTTTTTATCTTCTTGCTCTCTTTTCCTCTCACTCTTTTATTCCTTTTCTTCTCTGTCTCTGTCTCTCTCTGCAATAGATAATACCTTACACAAGTCATAAAATGTCAGAGATGCCCCCTGAGTTGGAAATTTGTCAAAAGAAATCAAACACATATCAAAAAATTTCTAACATAAAAAGACAAGCATAATTCCTGTTGAAACCAGTGTAAGAGCAGATAATAAATGTACGAACAAAAAATGCCATACAATAACCTTTAGAAAACAACTAGAACATGAAATTACTTTTATAACTTAATGTCAGATAATTTCCAAGTCAGGGCAGAATCAATTTCATGGAAGAGAGATAATTTTTAAAGTTTAAATTGCTATCTTTTAGTGATCTGTGTATTTTAGGAGAGCTAAACCGTTGTGACTGACTCTAGAACTTGGTCTTAATTGTTTGCGATCCAGTCTTAAGCAGAACTGAACGTTTTAACTGAAGCTTGACAACTCTACTTTCTCCTATCAGTGATTCTTGAGAACTTGTCTGAAGGGTCTATCAAAAAATTAGAGGCACCCACAAACCCTTGGATAGATGGTATTATCCAGGAAGATAACATGTAGAGAACTTACCCAGGAAATGCTTCCACTTTGATCAAGGATACAGTTTTGGAAGGGACAAATATAGAATCACACACAGAGAGGAAATATGCTCGTGCAGACATACCAAAAGAGGTCTGTGTTCAATATCACTCCAGGGAGCCTTCACTGGTCACCCTGTCTAAAACTGTAACCCTCCACCACACTATCCAATCCATTTCCCTGCTTTAATATTATCCTTGACCATTTCCAACGTGTGATATACAACATATTTTACTTATTCTTCTGGTTTACTCTCTGTCTCCTTCCCCCAGAACATAAGGTCATAAAGTCAGAGATGATTTTTTAGTCCACTGCATTCATCACTGTATCCTCACGTCTAGAAGAGGACCCGGCATGCAGTAGTGCTCAGTAAATATTTGTTGAGTGAATAAAAGTAATCAACCCTATCCTATGGGAACTTATGGTAAATCATAGGGCAATTTATGGTGCAGCCAGATTACCTTTACCTCCACATGGCAAGTTTAATGTAGCAAGAAGTTTCAGTTAAGTTCAGTCACTCAGTCGTGTCCAACTCTTTGTGACCCCATGGACTGCAGCACGCCAGGCCTCCCTGTCCATCACCAACTCCCAGAGATTGCTCAAACTCATGTCCATCGAGTTGGTGATACCATCCAACCATCTCATCCTCTGTCATCCCCTTCTCCTCCTGCCTTCAATCTTTCCCAGCATCAGGGTCCCTTGAAATGAGTCAGTTCTTCCCATCAGGTGGCCAAAGTATTGGAGTTTCAGCTTTAGCATCAGTCCTTCCAATGAATATTCAGGATTGATTTCCTTTAGGATGGACTGGTTGGATCTCCTTGCAGTCCAAGGGACCCTCAAGAGTCTTCTCCAACACCACAGTTCAAAAGCATCAATTCTTCGGTGCTCAGCTTTCTTTATAGTCCAACTCTCGCATCCATACATGACCACTGAAAAAACCATGGCTTTGACTAGATGCACCTTTGTTGGCAAAGTCATGTCTCTGCTTTTTAATATGCTGTCTAGGTTGGTCATAGCTTTTCTTCCAAGGAGCAAGTGTCTTTTAATTTCATGGCTGCAGTCACCATTAGCAGTGATTTTGGAGCCCCCCAACATAAACTCTCTCACTGTTTCCATTGTTTCCCCATATATTTGCCGTGAAGTGATGGGAACAGATGTCATGATCCTAGTTTTTGGAATGTTGAGTTTTAAGCCACCTTTTTCACTCTCCTCTTTGACTTTCATCAAGAGGCTCTTTAGTTCTTCTTCGCTTTCTGCCATGAGGCTGGTGTCATCTGCATACCTGAGGTTGTTGATATTTCTCCCGGCAATCTTGATTCCAGCTTGTGCTTCATCCAGCCCAGCATTTTGCCTGATGTACTCTGCATAGAAGTTAAATAAGTAGGGTGACAATATATAAGCTTGATGCACTCTTTTCCCTATTGGGAACCAGTCTGTTGTTCCATGCCCAGTTCTAACTGTTGCTTCTTGTCTTCACCTGCATACAGATTGCTCAGGAGGCAGGTCAGGTGCTCTGGTATTCCTATCTCTTTAAGAATTTTCCAGTTTGTTGTGATCCACACAGTCAAAGGCTTTGGCGTAGTCAATAAAGCAAAAGCAGATGTTTTTCTGGAACTCTCTTGCTTTTTCTATGATCCAATGGATGTTGGCAATTTGATCTCTGGTTTCTCTGCCTTTTCTAAATCCAGCTTGAACATCTGGAAGTTCATAGATTAAATTTGGAAGCAGTTTTCTGCACTTGCAATAGAGGTTGGTAATTACTTTGATCACCCAAGAAAGGCAAATCATGCCTGAATCTCTTCAGATGGATACTTCAGGCACTGCTCAAAGTCTGTGTCTACACTTGCATGAGTGGTTGCCTAGAACAAGGCGGGTTATAAGCCCCTTTGTGTTTGAGAGTCAGAAAAAAGAAACTGCCTCACACCACAGAGAGAATGGGGAAATGGAAAGTGGTAAAAATTCTGAGTCCATAAGATGGTGGACATCTGCATCAGACATGATTGTGTAATCCAGCAAGTTTGCAACCCAAGAAGAGGGACTATTGCAACTAGTCATTATATCAGCATGTCAATCAGGAGCTGGTGCAGAAGACAGAGAGAATGGACATGTGAGGGCAGAGCAGGTGGGGAAGGGAAGGGTGGGTCACATTGGGAGAGTAGCATTAACATACACACACTACCACGTGTAAAGCAGATGGCCATTGGGAAGCTGCTGTATACAACACAGGGAGCTCAGCTTAGTGCCCTGTGATGACCTGGAGCGGTGGGACGGAGGGGGAGGTGGGAGGAGGCTCAAGAGGGAGGGGGTATGTGTATACATACAACTGATTCACTTTGTGGTACAGCAGAAACACACAACATTGTAAATCAATTATCCTCCAATTACAAAAAAAAAAGAGAGAGAGAGAGCTGATGCAGAGCACCCACTTTATCTGCAATTGTCAGTCCACGTATAATGAAAGAAAACGTTGCTCTCTACTTCCCTCGATCACCAGATGAATCAGTCTGTGGGACCAAGCGCTGATGCTGGGAATGCACTGAGGCTAAAATATCCAGAATCCTCTACCTGGCATGCAAGCTCCCATTCATCTGCCCAAATACTCAAATACTAACAGACCAGTTAGTTTTATGCTTATCGTATATGCTTTCTCAAGATTTACCTATTTGCCTTTTTCTATGGGTCGGAAGATACCCTGGAGAAGGAAATGGCAGCCCACTCCAGTATTCTTGCTGGGAAAATCCCATGGACAAGAGGAGCCTGGTGGGCTGCAGTCCATGGGGTCGCAAAAGAGTCACACATAACTTAGTGACTAAACAACAGCAACAAAAGTCCAACTGTTCAAATTCTGGTTTCCTTGAACTGTGGTGTTGGAGAAGACTCCTGAGAGTCCCTTGGACTGCAAGGAGATCCAACCAGTCCTTCCTAAAGGAAATCAGTCCTGAATATTCATTGGAAGGACTGATGCTGAAGCTGAAACTCCAATACTTTGGCCATCTGATGAGAAGAACTGATTCATTTGAAAAGACACTGATGCTGGGAAAGATTTAAAGCAGGAGAGGGGGATGGCAGAGGATGAAATGGTTGAATAGCATCACCAACTCAATGGACATGAGTTTGAATAATCTCTGGGAGTTGGTGATGGACAGGGAGGCCTGGTGTGTTGCAGTCCATGGGGTCACAAAGGGTCAGACATGACTGAGTGACTGAACTGAACTGAATCTTATTTTCCTTAACATATAATTTAAAATCTGCTCTTCTCCCTGCCTTCCTTGACAAATTAATTCCATTCCTCTCTTCTTGTTAGAATTCCTATGGAAATTATTTTTTAATCTTATATTTGCAAAGGATTTAAGAATCTGCAAAATGTGTCTGTATACATTATTTCACTTAGATAAATAAACAGCTGAGTACTATTTTATACACTCACTTTTTTCTTGCACTTTACCACCCTAAACCCTTTTCACAGCTTACTTTTCCCAAACCGAGTAGGGTCACCCAGAGCATGCATGCTAATAAGGATGAAAATAAAATTATTTTATTGTATTGAAAGTACCTCAGGGCATTTGCCATGATAACAACTGAGTTTCTTTAGTTATTTCAATAATGAAACTGCTTGGCAATGATCCAAAGCAAGCCAATCTTTTTCAAAGTTTTAGTGTTATAATAGCAATAACAAAATGCAATTCTCCGCTGTAGCAAGACATCATACTAAAAATGTTTTACATTCAGTTCTCTCAAAAACTATGGAATATGTAAAACATAACCATTTTATAGATGAGGAAAGTCAGTCTTAAGATTGTTAACTAATTGCCTAGTGTCAGATTAGAAATTTGGACCAGATCTGTAGGACTTGAAAGCCAAAGCCCTTTGGCTCACACTCTGCAGTCAGGTATTATTCTTTATTCAGAGTTTAAGGGCAGTCTACAGCACGGGGCACAGTCACTTTAACCATTGCCGGGAACAGACAGAAGACAAAGGACAATAAATAACATTGATTTTCCTTATCAATAAGTAAATAGGAAATGTATGTGATTGCCTGGGGCTTCAGACAGTCGTGCAGTGACTAAGGCAGAAGCAGAAAAAGGGGAGAAGTTGGAGCTAAATAAGATGAGAAGTCTTGAGTAAACCTGCCCTCTCACCTCACCCAGGACAGGAAGAGTTTATCTGGGGCAAGGAGGTCTGGAGGCTTTCCTTCTAGACTCAACCACAGAGACTTCAGGTCCCCCTTTTATGAACTGCATCACCTTCTCATCTTCTGTGTGTGTGTGTGTGTGTGCGCGTGCTCAGTCACTCGGTCACGTAAAACTCTTTTGCAACCCCATGGACTGTAGCCCACCAGGCTCCTCTGTCCATGGGATTTCCCAGGCAAGAATACTGGAGTGGGTTGCCATTTCCTCCTCCATGGGATCTTCCCAACCCAAAGATCGAGCCCACAATTCTTGAGTCTTCTGCATTGGCAGGCAGATTCTTTACCACTGTGCCGCCCGGGAAGCCCCTCGTCTTCATAGTGCTAATTATTAATCGTCATTTTAATCAGGTTTATCTGGCCATATGAATAGATGTAGGGTTTGAAAAAGGGGAGGACACAGGGAGAGCCTCAATCATTAGCCTAACAGTGTAATTTCACTCTCCAGACACTGTAGTTGACTTGTTTCTTTATTGTTGTAAGTAAAGAGGCAATAAAGTGGAATGCATAGTGTTCAGATTGTGCTTCACCATCAACAACTACGGGATCTTGAACATGTTGCTTGACCTCTCTTTGCTGCAATTTATTCATCTGTAAAAGGAGCACAGTAATAGTGCCCGCCTCACTTTAAGGTATTGCGAAGAATAAATGAGATAATACATGCGGTGTACTTGAGATGTTGCCTGGCTCAGAGTAAGTGCTCTATGAGCATTTACTATTACAATTACTATATAATGCATGTGTCATAAGAATTACAAAAATGATGCCTAATATTCAATGAAAGATGCAATGTGATTTCTGTCTATTCCTCCCATGAATCTTGTGAAGTAGATACTACCACTGTCCCAATTAAAAATGAAACAGAGGCTCAGAGAGGTTATAGAGGAGTCCAAAATTAAACAAAATTAACTTTATTTTTTGGGCTCCAAAATCACTACTAATGGTGACTGCACCCATAAAATTAAAAGACGCTTGCTCCTTGGAAAAACAGTTATGACCAACCTAGACAGCATATTAAAAAGCAGAAACGTTATTTTGCCAACAAAGGTCCATCTAGTCAAAGCTATGGTTTTTCCAGTATTCATGTATGGATGTGAGAGTTGGACTATGAAAAAAGCTGAGCACTGAAGAATTGATTCTGTTGAACTGTGGTGTTGGAGAAGACTCTTGAGAGTCCCTTGGACTGCAAGGAGATCCAGCCAGTCCATCCTAATGGAAATCAATCCTGAATAGTCATTGGAAGGACTGATGCTGAAGCTGAAACTCCAATACTTTGGCCACCTGACGCAAAGAACTGACTCATTTGAAAAGACCCCGATGCTGGGAAAGATTGAAGGCGGGAGAAGGGGATGACAGAGGATGAGATGGTTGAATGGATTCATTGACTCAATGGATATGAGTTTGAGTAAACTCTGGAAGTTGGTGATGGACAGGGAGGCCTGGCATGCTGCAGTCCATGGGGTCGCAGAGTTGGACACGACTGAGCGACTGAACTGAACTGAACTGCAAACTAGCCAAGCAGTAAGTGACAGGGTTGGGACTCAAGTCCAGCAAGTCTGATTCCAGAATCAGGTTCTAAACCACCATGTTATTTCAGATGGGTAATAATATTTGCTAATAGCTACTGAAGTTTTGCTCTGTGCCAGGCTTTGTTCTAATAACTTTAAATCTCTTACAGAATACCTTATATCTCTTGTGAAAATTAAGTAAAATTCTCAAAACTACCTTATGGGACAGATGCATTTATTGTGCCTATATTATAAATGAGAAAACCAAGAAGCCAGGCATTAGGTTACATGGCCAAGATCACACAACTGGCAGATGGCTAAAGTAAGTGCACCTCCTACTGAAAGGTGGGGGAAGCTGAGGTGATAAATCTAAATTTCAGTCCATGGGGCCACAAATATTCAGACACAATTTAGTGACTGAACAGCAACAATATCAGATCGAGCATCACAATTTTCAAAAAGAAAACTCCTTCCTAGTATATCCATCTGAACAATTTCTGAGCCAGAACGATTAAGACAGATACTCAATGTTGGAATCATAAAAGAAGGAACTTATTAAATGCTAATTTATTCTGATTTGCCTTACTACTCAATCATCTTCCCACCTCTAATAGCAGCTATTTTCAGTAGTCATTTTCATTCTATCCTCTACAATTTGAATAGATTCACTATTGGCAAATAAGGATCAACTTCTCATAGGAAGCAAGACCATTACCTTCATGCATTTCCTGTCCCATAGAAGTTAAGAGGCAATCTAGAGAGAGATAGTGGATGAATACTCAAGCTACACAACTAGGACAAGAGGAGAACTGATAAGCATCGGTTGTAATGGATAACAACTGATTGGGTGCTGAGCAGGACCACAGTCGTCCTATAACTCTTGAACTATTTAAGCAAATTATAAAAATAAACCCCGGTTTGCTGAGCAGAGCAAAGGTTTCATTGTAGCCCACACAGCTCACTAAGCCTCAACAGTATGAACAAAGAGTCTGGTGTATGTTTCAAATGGATCTCAATGGATGTGAGCTCATATGGGAAGGTGCCTTTAGAAGTCCTGAGAGACATGATGCACAGCAAGGACAGAAACACATTGTTACAGATCTTGGGAACAGACTGAATAAGACACAAAAGTTCAGAAGGAGGATGGTTAACAAATTTTTTTATAGAAAGATTCTGTAGGAAGACAACACTGTGCCATGAGAAATAATACCAGTCAGGTGATTGGAACAAGTCGTCAGATCTCTTTATTCACTGCACAATTAAACACACCTGATGTGCTAGGCAAAAAGAAAGCCCAGTATGAATGAATATATATATATATAAAATAATTAAAAATTTTTTAAAGATTTGGGGCATTCTTCAGAATGTTATTCTCAGTAAAGAAAAGGTTGATGATCAATTGTGTGGTCACAAATTAACTCAGTAAACAAATAATGAATTAACAAAACATAAAACAAGAACCTGATTAAGAAAGAAGACATGTTGATGATAATACATTTGACCAAAACAAAACCCAGCAGTTACTGAGCACGTCATGTATTTCACATACAGCTTCCCTGGTGGCTCAGATGGTAAAGCATCTGCCCGCAATGCGGGAGACCCGGGTTCGATCCCTAGCTTGGGAAGATCTCCTGGAGAAGGAAATGGCAACCCACTCCAGTATTCTTGCCTGGAGAATCCCACGGACAGAGGAGCCTGGTAGGCTACAGTCCATGGGGTCACAAAGAGTCGGACACAACTGAGTGACTTCACTTCATTTCACTTCATCCTTATAATAACCATATGAGATCAGTAGCATTATTATTAATAGTACCATTTTACAGATAAGAAAACGGAAGCTTAAGAGATCATGTGATTTAACCAGGATCATTCACATGAGATAATAGAATTTGGGTTTAAAACCAGATAGGCTAACTTTGGAGTTTATATGCTTGAGCACCATGCTATACAGCTAAGTGTTAAATTAATGGAAGTAGCCACAATTAACAAGAGCACAGATGCAAGTACCAGACACATCAAATGCTGTACACCTCTACCCGCATAGAGAAAATTCAGGATAATGAGGCTCCTGATAGCAATAAGAAACCTGACCAGAATAGAGTGATGGAAATAAGGAGATACAATGAAATTCAAATGCTCTTAAAAGGATGTCTTCCCTAACCAGGAAAATAGTTTACAATAAGCAAGATTCATAATCAACAAAATAGAATGGACTTCAATGCCTGGCTTTGTCGTCTCAATTTGGAATTGACAGAGAATCAGTTTGCTGTGTAGGCATTTCATGGTAATGACTTTACTATTATTAACAATGACAATAGTTCCAGGCAATATTTCATATTTGCATAGCAAGCCTTCAACAGAGAAGCAAAAGCACCTGGCAAACATTCTCATTTTTATTATTGATGGCTTAGATTAGTGGAGCACTTTTCTATGAAGGAGTTCACTAATGCTTCCATGCACTCTTGTGACACAGATAGACAAGCAATCCATTTCTGTGTTTTTACATACAGAAAAGCCAAAGCCCAAGGACCTTTTTATAACTGCTTAGTAATACTGTGGCTGTGTCTACAATGACATCACAAGGAACCTGAAATTCCCCTTTCTTACTGATGGAAGCCCTTCTTACTCCAAATTATCTGAACGTGGGTACCTTCTCTATCTACTGGATCCTTCCCTACCCATTCTTACCACCTCTTCTTCAATTCTCATTCCTTCCTTCCCTGTAGCAGCTCAGCTCCATCCTCTCTCCTCCTCACACCACTCTCAGTCTTACTGCAAGATTCATTTTCTTCACTCTGTTCAGAAAACAGCGGTAGCTCTTCTTGGTCTATGGAAAACGGACCCAAATTCCTTCAGAGATCATTCATGACCTCCCTTAACCTAACCCCAAGCTTTTTCCCAGCCGTGTCTGACTTCAATCTCCTCTGTGCCTATATCACATAAGCCTAAACTTAAGAACCCCAAGCCCACTCTTCTCTTTACTCATTCTATTGCCTCTTCTAGAAGTAACCTTTCTAACTCCAACGCTGTCTGCTAAAATTACCTTCCCAGTTCCACTCTGATGCCATCTCCTCATGAATCCCTCTGACAACACCTTAGTTAAAAACAGCTGCTTCCTCCAACTCCACAATACCCATTTAACCTTTATTTTTTGCTCTCGCTGAATTCTATCTGGGGCTGCTGTGACTTATAAAGGTATATATCTATCTTAGAATGTTCTATCACTGAGATTCACAGAGTCAACAAGGTGTCGGGCCCTGTGAAAGCTAATAGGTGAAACAAGAGACATAGATCTCTGCCTTCACAGAGGTTACAATCTTACAGGATTTCTCATCTCGAATTTCTCCTTTGAAAGACCAAACACACTATAGTCTCTGTTTCTCCACGAATGATGCCATTCTAGGTCATAAAAGAGATGTTAATTCATTGCATACAACAGATGCTCTTTAGAAGTGGTTCTCCAGACTTCCATGGTGGTTCAGTGTTTAAGAATCTGCCTGCCAATGCAAGGGACACGGGTTCAATCCCCAGTCTGGGAAGACTGCATATGCTGTGTGGGCAATTGAGCCAGTGCATGGTAACTTCTGAGCGCACACTCTAGAGCCCTCGAGCCGCAACTACTGGGCCCACGTGCTACAACTACTGAAGCCCACACACCCTAGAGCTTGGGCTCTGCAACAAGAGAAGCCACCGCAATAAGAAGCCCCCACTCACAGCAACTAGAGAAAGCCTGCATGCAGCAACGAAGACCCAGCACAGCCGAATATGAGTAAATAAATTCTTTTTTTAAAAAGTAGCTCTCCAAGTATCATACATGTGCTCAGTCACGCCCAACTCTTTGTGGCCCCATGGATGCAGCCCACCAGGCTCCTCTGCACATGGGATTTTCCAGGCAAGAACACTGAAGTGGGTTCCCATTTCCTACTCCAGGAAAGTATCATATATAGATGTCCTGAAGGTCCTCAAGACTTTTTCAGAGGGGCCCCTGAGCTCAAAACTAACTCCAAATAATATTAAGACACAGTTTGCCATTTCACTCTCATTTTTCTCTCAGATTTGTAATACAATCCTCCAGAGACTGCATGGTGTGTGATATAACAGCAGACTGAAGCCATAGGTAGATAAGAGAATTCAGCTGTCTTCCATTAAGCCAGTCATTAAACAGATATACAAAAATGCAATACCAAGCTTGTCGCTAACTTATTTTTGGTTTGTGAAAGGCAGTTTTCATTCAAAGATACATTACTTTTATTTAACACATCTTAACAGTTTACTGTTACTTTTTAATCACCGAAGTATTTCAAACTGATATCTGAATTTCTGATACTGTAAATACCAATGGTGAGGGCAGGCTTCCCAGCTGGTGCAGCGGTAAAGAGTCCACCTGCCAACTCAGGAGCCACAGGAGATGTGGGTTCAATCTCTGGGTCGGGAAGATCCCTTGGGGAAAGAAATGGCAACCCACTCCAGTATTCTTGCCTGAGAAATCCCATGGACAGAGGAGCCTGGCTGGCTAGTCCATGGGGTCACAAAGAGTCAGACACGACTGAGTGACTGGGCACGCAGGCAAATACCAATGGATATAACGCACATGAACAAAACGTCTTCAGGTTTTTCAACAACTATGGAGTGTATAAAGGAATCCTGAGGCCACAAAGTCTGAGAATGGCTACCTTAGAGAGCAGGGACTCATGTGTTTCTGGGAAGCCCCAGTCAAGAAGGTCTGAGTAATTAGTTGAGTGATTTGTAATTGCACTGTTCCCCAAACTTGTCCTCCATTAAAACAACTATCCACCCTACGTGTAAGATAAATTTATTATTGACGCTGCAGCACCTAGCACAGAAGCAGCCAATAAATACTTGAGAGAGAAAGGAAAGAAGGAAGGCAGGAGGGAAGAGAGGACGGGATGGAGAGAGGAAGGGAAACAGGAAGGAAAAAAGGAAGGAGGGAGGGAAAAGAAGGAGACGTGTCTTCTTCATTCTTCAAAAATTCTACCACAGTAATCTGTCCACTGAAATTATTAACCTTCAAGTAAACGTGTCACATTGATATGATTTCAAGGTGATTAAGATGCCAGTAGTCTTATCCGATGTGTTGGTACATCCCAAATACAGCTTAGAAACCATGATTTTAAAGACAAAGTTTTAAAGAATCTTCTCATAAATAAATGAACAAACATTTACACACACTAATCCTTCAATATAAGAGGATAATTTTAAGATAAAGAAAGATACAAATTAGGAAAACAGATGCAGTCAATGTGGTTGTGTATGCATAAGTTATCTTCCTTATGGATAATAAAATCTCAATAATTAGAGGTGACTTGCTATAGTTAAAATACTTTATCCCTAGATTTAGAGTGAGAATGGGTAGAATTAAGCCAAAGATAATAAAAGGGGGCAGGTCAAAGCAAAACTGGGCATAGGCGAGTCTATCTTCAAGATCCTCTAAATCTCTATCTGGCCTATTCTTCCCCTTCAGCTGCCCATGACGCTGCTTGTCATCCCTATAAAGTCCCTTCACCGACCAAGGCCACCCTCACCAAGGTACTCCACTTGGCCTGGCCTTCAGGGCATTAATCTATGCTTTAATTCAATCTGTACAATTTAATCCATATAATTTTTATAGTCAAAAAGAAACATCATCTATCACAACTCCCTCATACACAATTGAAACTCAACTAGATTAAGACTTGACCCAACAGGTATTAATTCATGACAAAGCTGCAGTGAGACTCTAACATCAAGTTCTCTTCCTTTTCCAGAAATAATATAATGAAAAATTTTAAATAATCTGCTAAACCCCTTAAAAGCACTTTCTTTCAGACCACTCTTAATTCCCTCTCCATGTAACAACTTTTCCTACATATTCCATTTCCTTAGTCTCCTATGTTAATGCAGTAAGACATTTAACCAACCATGGATGTTATCTATATTCAAAATCCATGAAGTTAGTTTATCAGGTTAGTTCTCCAATCACTTTACCTCATAATATTGGGGGGCCTCACAGCATAGCTTGTGGGATCTTAGTTCTCCAACCAGTTCTCCAGACCCCAGCAGTGAAAACACCAAGTCCTAACCGCTGGACCACCAGGGAATTCTCATAAGATTTCTATTGTAATAGGAACAGTCTTCAACCAAAGGAGTAAGTGGGAATCTCACACATTATATCAGGGTCAGAAACATGAGAACTGAGAGCCAGAGGACATTCTGGCTCCTTAAATCAAGACACAAAGTCAGAGAGAAATATACATACATGGTGCACGCATGCTCAGTAGCTTCGGTCGTATATGACTCCTTGCAACCGTGTAGATTGCAGCCTTCCAGGCTCCTCTGTCCATGGGGTTCACCAGGCAAAAACACTGGAGTGGGTTGCCATGCCCTCCTCTAGGGGACCTTCCCAATCCAGGGATCAACACAGCATCTTGCATTGCAGCCAGATTCTTTACCACTGAGCCACCTGGGAAGAGAAGCTCTCTCTCTCTATATATATATACATATATATATATATGGATATGGAAAGATATATAAATAGAAAAAAAGAAAGAAAAAGAAACAGAGGAAGGAGAAAGAAAATAACAAGGAGAAAAAACATAGCCCAAGGGACTTTGTAGAAAAATAACTAGACTACCAAAAAATGCATCAAAAATTGTACCTCTGGATACAATTTGGAAATTGTACAATCTGGAAAGCAGCCTAACAGCCTTCTTTGTTTTATCAGCCAGCCAACATATATTCATGCAGTACTAACAAGTATCAGGCACTGTGCTAGGCATAGACAAGTCAAAGATAATTAGATCTGGCTCAAATTACTCACAGGCTAAGGTGGAGAGATAGACATTAAACAGTTAATAAAACACTATAGTAATGCAGTGAGAAGCTCCAATACTTTGGCCACCTGATGGGAAGAGCCAACTCATTGGAAAAGACCCTGATGCTGGGGAAGACTGAAGGCAGGAGGATGAGATGGTTAGATGGCATCACCAACTCAATGGACATGAGTTTGAGCAAACTCTGGGAGACAGTGAAGGACAGGGAAGCCTGGCATGATGCTGTTCGTGGGGTCACAAACAGGTGCATGTGACTGAGCAACTGAACAATAAAATGCGGTGAGATAGACATGCATAGGCTGAGGTGAGAACACCTCAGCCTTATGGAAGGATTCAGGAAGGGTTTCTGGAAGGAGATAACATCTGATGAAGTCTAATGTAAGTCTAAGCAGCGCCTCTTGAACACAAAATCACCTGAGAATCTTGTGGGAAAAATTCTGAATCAGTAGATGTAGGAGAGGCTTGAGATGCTGCAATTCTAATCAAGCCCCAGACAGCGTTTGAGCTGTTGGTCCTCGGATCATTCTTTGAATTGCAAAGGTCTTAAAAAATGGCCAATGACTAAGTAAAGGGTGGAGAGGGTGAATACAGGCGGAAGAGACAATATGAAGTAAATTACAGAAGAAACACTTGAGTGTGTGATGAAACTGAAGCACATTGGGGTCCCCAGGTAATTGGAGAGATATTCATTGCTAAATTGGAGGTAGATGGGAGTATGGTATATTTTAAGTAGAGGGGAATTTATTACATAGGCAATGGAGCATATCTAAGTAAGCTGGGCGGTTACACAGTAAAAACTGCACATCGAATCTGGAGGTTTCATTGGTAGAATCATGAGCAAGAAGATAATATGCTAGCCTACTTTAAATAAAACTGCTCACAGTGATGACGAGGGCCTAATTTGTGCTGTTAGCAATAGATTTATTTCAAAGGGAACTGATGTGAGACATGTTTAGAAGATAAAGTAGGTCAATTTATTTTAACTTATTAAATTTTTAAAAAATTTAAAAAGTTGCTATTTCTTTGCATTCTCTGTCATCCAAGTGTCTCTTCTTAATCTGACAGTAACATGTGATCTCGACCAAGACACTTCTTTTCACACTAGGTTTCACATTTTAAAACAGTAAAGAGTTGACCCAAGTAAACACTGTGGTCTCTTTAAACCCTAAACTTTATAATCCTATGAATTAAATTCATCTCTCATTGAATAGTGCAACCATAAAATATATTCTTAAAGCCTACCACAAGACCTAGAATATATTTAAATATACATTGTATTACTAACTTTGAAGCTACCTAGCCACCAGGTCTGAAAATTTGAGACTTTAAAATCCTCCCTCTTCTTCACCCATGACATTCATTACTGGGTCCAATTAATTTGCACTGTGTCCTACTGATGATTCTTTTGTTTATGCCCTTATTATTTTTTAGCTGAGCTCCCGCAATAGTAGCTGATAAGTCCCCTGGCTCTAATCTAAACCCCTTTCAAACATGATTCAAGAAACTGCTTGGTAGCACAGTGGTAAAGAATCCGCCTGCCATGCAGAAGACATGGGTTCAATCCCTGATCCAGGAAAACCCCACATGCATGGAGGAGCTAAGCCCATGTACCACAACTGCCGAGCCCTCACCCTCCAGCCCACAAGCCTTAACTACTGGGCCCACCACTGAAGCCCGAGCACTTAGAGCCTGTTCTGCACAACAAGAAAAGACAACTCCAGTGAGAAGCCCACGTAAGAGTAGCCCCCACTCACCACAACGGGAGAAAATGAAGCAACTTGCGGCAATGAAGATCCAGAACAACCAAAAATAAATAAATTTAAAAAAAAGAAACTGAAGAACTCTGGAGTCAGAAAGACCTAGGCTTAAATGCTAAATCCTCTGCTTCTTAGTTATGTGATTGCTAGCAAGTTATTTAACCTCTCTAAACCTGAGTTTCCTTATCTATAAATCATAGGGATGACATGAGGATTAAATGTTTGTAAAGTGCTTAGCACAGTGCTTATTACACAGCAAGAACTCCATAAGTGCTAGTTGTCATTCTGAAAGACTAGTCGCATAAAGACTTTAGCAGGCACTTCACAACAGAAGATCAAATGGCCAATAAAAATTAAAAAAATTCTTCTTCCTTAGTAGTCAGCAAATGCAAACTACTACTTCCATGAGTACAATTATGCATCCACCTGATCAGCAAATTTTGAGAACTTAAAAATAAAGAGTTGGTGAGGATATAGAGCTTCTTATATACTGCTGATAGGAACATAAATTCATGCAATTGATTGAGGAAAATATTTGGCATTATTTAGAAAAACTTGGAGAAGGCAATGGCAACCCACTCCAGTACTCTTGCCTGGAAAATCCCATGGACAGAGGAGCCTGGTAGGCTGCAGTCCATGGGGTCGCTAAGAGTCAGACACGACTGAGCGACTTCACTTTCACTTTTCACTTTCATGCATTGGAGAAGGAAATGGCAACCCACTCCAGTGTTCTTGCCTGGAGAATCCCAGGGACAGCAGAGCCTGGTGGGCTGCCATCTATGGGGTCGCACAGAGTTGGACACGACTGAAGCGACTTAGCAGCAGCAGCGGCAGCAGAAAAACTTAATGTGCACATACCCCAAAACTCAAGAGTTCCTTTCCTTGATATGTATCCTACAGAAGTTCTTACGCATGTACTCTAGAATCTATGAGCAACAATATGTGCATAAAAAGTAGCATATGTATACTTAATGTTATCATATATAAATATATGTATTTATTAAAATTTACTTAGTACATTTATATAGAAATAACTCAGGTTAATAATTAGGGTTGATTTCCTTTTGGATTGACAGAAGGAAATCAACCCTGAACGTTCACTGAAGGACTGATACTGAAGCTGAATCTCCAATATTTTGGCCACCTGATGCAAAGAGCTGACTCATTGGGAAAGACCCTGTTGCTGGGAAAGTTTGAAGGCAAAAGGAGAAGAAAATGACAGAGGATGAGATGGTTAGATAGCATCATGGACACAATGGACATGAATCTGAGCAAACTCCAGGAGATAGTGAAGGACAGGGAAGCATGGCATGCTGCAGTTCATAGGGTTGCAAATAGTTGGACATGACTTAATGACTGAACAACAACAACATACATACACAGACACACATACGTAATGTAGAAACGATCCAAATGTCTATCAGTGGTGAAGTGGATAAGTAAATTTTGAGGTATTCATAGAGTAAAATACCACATAAGTTACTTGAATAAACCACATACATTAACATGAGCCTTGCAGTGTTTCACAGGCTTCCCTGATAGCTCAGTTGGTAAAGAATCCACCTGTAATGCAGGAGACCCCAGTTCAATTCCTGGGTTGGGAAGATCTGCTGGAGAAGGGATAGGCTACCCACTCCAGTATTCTTGGGCTTCCCTGGTGGCTCAGCTAGTAAAGAATCCACCTGCAATGTGGGAGACCTAGGTTTGATCCCTGGGTTGGGGAGATCCCCTGGAGAAGTGAAAGGCTACCCACTCCAGTATTCTGGCCTGGAGAATTCCATGGTCCATTGGGTCACAAGAGTAGGACACAGGTATACATGTGTTCCCCATCCTGAACCCTCCTCCCTCCTCCCTCCCCATACCATCCCTCTGGGTCGTCCCAGTGCACTAGCCCCAAGCATCCAGTATCGTGTATCAAACCTGGACTGGCAACTCGTTTCTTACATGATATTTTACATGTTTATACCTGTGGCGGATTCATTTTGATATTTGGCAAAACTAATACAATTATGTAAAGTTTAAAAATAAAATAAAATTAAAAAAAAAAAAAAGAGTAGGACACGACTGAGCAACTTTCACTTTCACTAGAGGGTTTCACAAAATCAAGTGATTAAGAATACATATATACTACCATGGCTTCCCTGGTGGCTCAGACAGTAAAGAATCTGCCTGCAATGCAGGAGACCCAGGTTCAATCCCTGGGTCAGGAAGATACCCTTGAGAAGGGAATGGCAACCCATTCCAGCATTCTTGCCCAAAGAATTCCATGGAAAGAGGAACCTGATGGGCTATAGTCCATGGGGTCGCAAAGGGTCAGACATGACTGAGCAACTGTCACTTTCTTTCACCACGATTACAAGATTGAAAACCTACAAAGAAAGGCAAGGGAAGAAGTGACAAGAGGCAGAGTAGTGGTTACCTCTAGTGGGGAAGGGAAAGCATGTGGTCTTAGAGGAGCACAGAGGGCTTACTGGGAGTCTACTTGGTGGTCATACAAGGTTTGCTCTGTAATTATTCTTTAACTGAATTTGTTTTATGTACTTTTCTGCTGCTGCTAAGTCGCTTCAGTTGTGTACGACTCTGTGCGACCCCATAGACAGCAGCCCACCAGGCTCCCCTGTCCCTTGGATTCTCCAGGCAAGAACACTGGAGTGGCTTGCCATTTCCTTCTCCAATGCATGACAGTGAAAAGTGAAAGTGAAGTCGCTCAGTCGTGTCCGACCCTCAGCAACCCCATGGACTGCAGCCTTCCAGGCTCCTCCGTCCATGGGATCTAGAGTACATGGTATTTTCTAAAAAATAAGTTTCATAGCATCATTCTACTTAAAATCTTTCAGAGGTTCTTTATTGTGGAATAAAATACAAACTCCTTAGCTTTGTCTTAAAAACTCTCCCATGTTATATCCCCTGTACCTTTCTTCAGCTTTATCTTTCCCACCCCCATTTATGCCCCAGCGCAGTAAATGACATCTCGCTCCCCCATCAATCATGCTCCCTCAAGTCTCTAGGCCCTTGAAAAACGTTCTCACTGTTCCCCTTCTTCTAGCTAACCTCTTATTGTCCTTAACATTCAGCTAAAATCTCGCTCCCTCTGGGAAGCCTTCCCTTCCAGGCCCCCATCCCATCTGTCTTAGACTCTCCTCGGCGGCACTTCCTTCAGCACTAGATGGCTACCCATTTAACAGCAGTGGATAAGTACCCCACTCTTTAGAAATCGCTCCCTGTTTTAATGACATACTTTATCGTAAGTGTCACATACTTTAAACACGGCTCCTTTAAAGCAGGTGCTGTCTTCTTCATCTGTCCCAAGTGCAAAGGATGATATCTACACCACAGATTCTCAGTAAATGTTTGCTTAATGAATACATGTTTAAGAGGGGGCAATATATATTTTTGACATCACTGGGAGTGACCCATAACTCAAAAGATTAAGTTCAGCCATAAAAAAAAATCACCCTTGTTTGAAATCAAAATGGTTGATTACTGGCAATTACGTATTTTCTCAGTCATAACAATCATTTAACACATATTGATTAAGTACAGCATAGTGATGACTATTATATCTGCTTCCTCAATGTAATCATAATCAGACTGTAATAAGAATCATGATGTGAAATAAGTACAAGGTTAATTTCATCAGTCCTCCACAGTTATGGGTTATGCATTGATTCATAGCACAGCCTATATACCCAGAGTTATATAAGCCAATAAACAAATGAAAGAGAGATATCGATCACTCGTTCAAAACAGCTTCTTTTGGAGTCTTACAAGCATCACTGTCATAATCTATTTCTCAGAGATGTTGTTTGACAGATTATACCTGGTTCATCTCCACTGGAGTCTATTGATTATTGACATTGGCAACTATGAAGCATCAAGTATTAAAAAATATATTTTGCCTATGTGAGCTGATATTTTTATAAAATAATAAGATTTTAAAATGATTCCAAATAACAAAGCAGCTGGATCTATTTTTAATACTGTCTTTATTAAGCAAAGAATTTGTAGGCTAAAATGTCCACAAATCGAGTTTTATAAAACTATGATGTGGTTTCTCTTCCCTTATGTCTAAAGATCTAAATGTTATGTTAATATATATCACATATATCTTATATACACATATATATGTACACGCATGCTGTGTGTGGGCTAAGTCACTTCAGTCGTGTCTGACTCTTTGCAACCCTATATGGACTGTAGCCCACCAGGCTCCTCTGTCCATGGGATTCTCCAGGCAAGAATACTGGAGTGGGTTGCTATGGCCTCCTCCAGGGGATCATCCCGACCCAGAGATCGAACCAGCGTCTCCTGTGTCTTCAGCATCTCTCGTGTCTCCTGCATTAGCAGGTGGGTTCTTTACCACTAACACCACCTGGGAAGCCCCATATACGAGCATATATGTTCCTGAAAGGAATTAAGTGTTAGAATTTAGATCAGAACCAGTATTCTCCTAGAGAAGATGAAGCAGTAAAATGTAGAATTATGTTGCAGATAATAAATGCCACTGAAAAATACTGTTATGTAAATACCCAACTGTTACGCAGCCCCAGGAAATTGCTCACTGCGATCATCTCACTTAGACTAGTACCATCCAGGGCGGAAGCATTATGGTGCTGGATGACGCACTTATGCCCCTAAAGGCCTCAAGCTCCTTCACGTGGTATTAATAGCACCACACCATCAGTTAAACACTGATTTTCACCTCTTTAGTTGACATGATTTGGGAGCAGTATTTCTTCAGATCCACACACTAAATCATATGCAATATTTAAACTGGTTATGTAGATCACATGTTTCCTGCTAAGGAATGTGTTTAAGTTTGCAACTCACCACTGCTTGTATAGTTTCTCATCTACAGGAAATGGGTCTAATTCAACAGCTTCTTGCCTGAGTCGCCATAACAGAGATCTGAGATGGTGTTGCCGTTGGTGTTTCTCACGCTAGCCTAAAATCAAAGCAAAAACACAATCAAGTTTGATTTTACCATTTCAGTGGGGATTTCACCTGCATTTAGAAAAGTCAAAAGACTAACAAAGACGTTGGGGGATGGGTAGTGAGCACACAAGGGAAAGGAGTAAAATCTCAAGGTAGTTCGCTCTGTTCAAATTCATCAAACACTAGAACTTTGGTGTGGCCATCACCAGAGTAGCTGGATATTTTAACATCTGAACATAAGCCCAATTAGTAATTGTTACCTTGGATGACATGGATTTGAGTTTGTGATAGGAGGCACCCTATTCGGCTTCAACCATGAGCTCCCTGTTACATGTTTGCACAGTCTGCTCCTCATACAAGAACAATGGGTTCACATGGAAAAATGAATTACAGAGTCATCGATAAAGGAGAAGTTGAAAAAGTTTTGAACTATGTGAAATAAAATGAAACTAAACTGAATTTGAGCAACCATACTCGAACAAAAATTATTTAATAAAGAAGGCAAAAAATAAATTAAAATGTTAAAAACTGAAGTTGGTGTAAAGCTAGAAAGAGACCTGTATGTATATTTTTCCATTATCTGATCCAGTTACAAAAGTAGGTTTGTAACTTCAGTCTGTTACTGTTACTTTTTGACATTATAATGGAAAAAAAATCTCCAGGACTGTGCCAGTTTTCTATGTTCTAGGGCTTCCCTGGTGGCTCAGTGGTAAGGAACCCACCTGCCAATGTAGGAGATGCAGGTTAAGTCCCTGGATCGGGAAGAACCCCTGGAGGAAGAAATGGCAATGCATTCCAGCATTCCAGTATTCTTGCCTAGAAAATCCCATGGACTGGAGGCTGGCAGACTCCAGTCCATGGGGTTGCAAAAAGTCAGACATGACTGAGCACACACACAGCTGTTCCAAGCAAGAGTTCCCTTCCAGGCCAAGTACTTACAACTGTGGTTGGACTTCTCCCCCACCACATCTTCCTGCCCTCCCCATCCCAACGTGGCCTACCACCATTTCAGAAGGGGTGAATTTCTTTCTACTGTGAATCCCTATTGCATTTGTTGAATAGGGACATTTGATCATATACCACGTTTGTTATTTAACCTCATCTCCCTAAATGACTATAAGCTCCCTAATGGCAAAAGCTGTGCTGTATGTGTGTGTGTTAGTTGCTCAGTCATGTCTGACTCTTTGAGAGTCCATGAACTCCCCTGTCCATGGGATCTCCCAAGGGAAAATATTGGAGTGGGTAACCATTCCCTTCTCCAAGGGATCTGCCTGACCCAGGGATCAAACCCAGGTCTCCTGCATGGCAGGCAGATGCTTTACCATCTGAGCCACCAGGGAAGCCCAGAAGCTGTGTTACAGTTTCCCAAACTCTATCACCCACAGTACTTAGATAACTCTGTGCATGGGATACCTTCATTCATGGAATATTGATTGTGCCCCTACTATGCACCAGGCAGACACAGTCAGTGCCTGACAGAGATTATAATTGAGTAGTGAATACATGAAGCCCAGGAAGAGGCAATTACTGTGCTGCAGGATAAGTGCTATGACAGAGGAAGCACAGACGCTGAATGAACATTGCCCAATAACAGACACACCAGCCTGACTTCTCTATCTGGGCTTTCAGATCCTATTTCCAATGTATGAGAAGAGGATGATTACTTTAAGAAACTCGTTTTCACGAAGTACATGGAGCACCCAGGCAGGTTAACATCCAAAACCCAGGAGGCGGTTTTACATCCATGAAGACAAGTCAGTACTGGGTTATGTGTGTGTTTTCCTGCTTACACACACACACACACACACACACACACACACGTAGCAGAAGTCTTGTTTGTTATTCTGCAGGCCACTCTGCAAATGCCTAATTGCCCTGGAGGAGAATTTCATTTTATACCTGTGTGCCATGCGAGGTTTTAGAGCAGCTATGGGTTAGGAATGCTTCTAAGGAAACTTTAGTTCTTTCTTTCTCCACTGAAAATTTAATTTCCATTCCAGGAGCATTAGTTCTACAAGCCTATGAGTTTCACATCTCACAGTCACCAGGGACAAGACCAGTAAGAAAGGCTTGTTATAAATCTAAAATGTCAATTCAACTAGAAAATCCTTTATCAAAAATAATTAGAAACTCGCAGTCCACTTTTTAAACTAAAAAAATGTTTCTCTCAATTTAAGAATTTTCAAAGATCACCTGAAGTCTCCATTTAGAGTTTCTACCAAGATTCACAATTAAGAAATGGAGTTCTTTTTCATTCAATAGTGGGGGGAAACAGAACCTGAAACATACAGGCTTTCCACTTTTTCCTCTTTGCCTTGATTCTCTTATAAGGATAAAATGTACTCAAACTAAGATATCTTTAGTCAAAACCCTTACAAGTCTGCTATGAAAATATGTACAGATAGGTACATTTCTGAAAATCCAGGCTCCAGATCCAAATTAAATTTTCAATCAATTTGCAGCATGATCTTGTATCTGAATCAGCAGCAGTGTCTCATTTCAGACTTATGCAATGCAATAAATATCTCTCATATGCTAAAGAAGCAAATGGATTCTGTTCTTTATCAATAAGCATCTCCTCCTTTAGTCTATGTGCCCAACTTTTCCCACAAGTCCTTAGTCCTCGGAAGAAGCTGTAAGAGATGCAAGTATGGTAGGAAGGAAGCCCTCAGCCTATAGCAAATAAGGCACGATACTGCTTTTGTGTCATCCTTGGACACTTTGTGCCTCTTTTTTGCATAAGTGTTGCAATGTCCAACCAAAAACATAAAGGAGACTACAAGACAAAACAGGGGCAATGGAGAAAGAATTTAAAATGTCAATTTATCACTTCTTATTCTAAGTGAAGCAAGTCTCTCTTGCTTTGAGTTCATTATTCTCACTAGCAACTAAACAATCATTTTATTTGAGCACACCAATCCCATGTAAAGTCTTATGGCTACAAATAGGACCTGCAGCCAGAACTAGATCAGGAAGGGAGAGCATCTGCCCTCGTGCTTAACAAGAGAAACCCAATTTGCCTTCTTTCCCTTATCATCTGTATTCAAAGACTGTTACACTAAGATTCACTTACATAAAGTCACACACACACACAAAAACAAACAAACAAAAAGCCCTCCCTTTAAATATGGGAGGCTTTATCACATTTCTTAAAAATCAGGCAGATTCCTTTTGCTTATGATATTCCTATAGGATATACTAACAAGGGAAATCCTATGAATTTTCCTGTAATTTTAAAATATACACATATTTTAGGGCATCCACCATCCATTCTCAGTTCATTTCAGCCGTGAAAAATATTGACCACACACTATGAAACCATTAAACACTAATAGCTGCAGACATACCAGACAATGACAGCAAAAACACACTTGGCCCCTCTGGGATCTGTTCGTGAACATCGCCTTCTAGCCTGGCAAACACGCTCCTCCCCACAGCAGATGCTGCTCTGGGGCAGACAAGCAGGAAGCTGGAGGCAGCACCTGGTCTTTCCCACTGGTCGTATCATTTCTTACTGTCTCATCATCAAGAGTCTTTTCACCCACACTGTGAAGATTTTATAACACCAGGAGACTGTCGGATTAAAGACACCTTGCAACAACGAGAGGGAGTGATGCGCAAATGAGGAAGCAAGAAGACTCTTTTAATATCTAAGGTCATACCACCTTTGTCATTGGATTTTCCAGTTCCGTTGTCAGGGCGAGAAAACCCAGTGTGTTTTGTGTGATCAAATAAGCTAACTTAGTACTTTGTGTCAATTCTAAGAATGAGATCAAGGTAGTGGAAGGAATACATACCCAGAGATGGCAAAACTACTACATCCAAAGTGTCTGACCCCTATAATCCGATGGCTCCAAAGTGGAGTCGGAAGCTGGCAACCTCATCCATAAGCGTGAGCATCCCTGTCTAGATGTACAACAGAAACACTCACCTAAGGCAGAAAATTTACAGAAGCCTCTCTCAGAGTCATGGGCCTTCCTGCAACCATTTTAACACATGCATCAGCGTTCTGAGACCTTCCGGGGTCTGACAACTGGCAGACGAGGGGCAGAGGAAGAAATCAGACCTCGGACTGCCAAATGCCTGGTGCACTTAGACCCAATTTCCTTCCGTCTAAACTGTGGCCTGTCCCATAGGACTTAGCCTGCCTCTGTCGGGTCTGTTCATAAAAGTTACTGTCAACACATCAAGAAAGGGAGGGCGGCTGTGCAGACACTGTGGAGCTCTGCAGCAAAGACAGCCCATGTAAACAACCTTGTGACTGCCTCAGCGCCAGCTGCCACGGGATAAGCTGTTCTTCTGCTGTGGTTAAATTGCAGTACCCTAGGAATGTATGCATTTAAGGGGGTAAAAGCAGAGACTTGGTCTCTAGATTTAAATGGGGGGGGGGGGGAGGGAGAAATAGGCCCATAATTTTCTTGAAATGGCTCTAGTCTTGATTTACTTGAAGATCTTCCAATAAATCACATTTATTTTGCTGCAGGCACAAAGACATCAATTCCGCTAAATATATTGCCCTGGTCCTCTCTGATGATAGACCTTTTTCTCCCAAATGGGCTCTGACATTTCTAGGGGACACGGTATCCCAGTACAGAGCACCTGGGAACCATGCCATAAAGAAAAAAATGCTGCCTGCTGTGGACTAGCTCACTTTCTTAAAGGGACCCTTTACCTGTACGACTGCAGTGCCAATGTTTCCTCTTACCTTTAACCTGACCACCCCCCACCCCTACTTCCCATTCTATGTTCCTCTCTCCAGCTCAGATTTAGCCTTGGGTCTCTCTGCAAGAGTAATGCTGTTAGTTTTGCAACTACAATATAAAAAAAAAAAAAATACCGTTCCCTAACTAAAATATGTAAATATGTCCCCAAATATCTCTCTAAGCACAACATCTCATGAAGTAAACATAAATGCATAACTTAAAGATGTGATTTTAATGTTTTACGGAGCCCACAGCATTTCTTAAATATGGGACTAAGGCAAGCACTTCTAACAAGCACAGCTGTTTCGCTCTCTCTCTAATTTTCTCTTCCTTTTTGCAGATCTGCAATGGTCTAAAAAACCCCTGGTCACAATAAAAATGCTCCCTCCCACCCTCTGCCAACCCTCACTCCAAACAGAAAGGTTTCAACACGCCCAAGTCCTGGGAGAGATGCTCTGCACAGAAGGAAAAGCTGGTGGCTTCTTGCCTCAGAGGTAGTTCACTTCATTAATCTCCTATCCACCCCATCTCTGCCCCCCTCTCCCACGCTCACTCTCCCGCCCCACCAGGAGCAATCAATAGACATAACACCACCCTCCAAAAAACCGGTTAGAACCCAGAATGAGCAAAGAGCCACCTACCATTCCGTGCTTGAGAACTACGATCCTGATCCAGCAGTGTTTGCCCCAGAAATCCTCCCTACTTGTCTCTCATTAACCACATTCCGAACTGTAATAAGGAATAGATTGTTTGGAGGTGGGGAAATTGTTTAAAATTAATGATGGACAGGTGATTGCCAAGAAAACCCAAGCGTAAAGTCATTCAAGCCCCTAGGAATTGAGGGGTGAGGAGAAAAATGGAATACCGTAAAAACGAAAAAGGAAAGAAAAATGCTAAGTACAGAACAAGCACCAACCACCCCCATAAAAATAAAAAGAGAAGGGGAGGTTTAAAAAAAAGAAGAAGACGAAGAGTGGCTTGCTGAATCACCCTCTTTCACTGCCTGGAAACCATTGTGCAGCGCGATGCTGCCTGTACCATTGTGGAACCGACCAGAGGAGACGGACAGAGGGCTTGGGGAATGGGGTTGCTATGGCAACCAAAAGGAGCACACGTGACGTCAAACCCCAGAGAGGTCTAGGGAGGGGGGAGAGGGGGGAAAGGAGAAGAGGAAAAAGTCTCTGTGCGTCTGCAGCTACCGTGTTTTCCGATTAAATGAGGACCTGGCGAAATGGAAAGGAGCAGGGTTCGTCGGCGGCCGCTATCAGCACCTAGGACATCAGGCAGCCAGTCTGCGCAACGGAAACAGCTCTCTCCACGCAGCCCTGGCCCAGCACTCGGCAGCGCTCAGAAAACAAATGCTTGCAGACCCAAACACCATTGGAAATGTACTCAATCTATGCTTTTCAACTCGCCCAGCTTTTTGCAAACAGCACAAAGGCATGTCGTGCCTCTAAGTGTCAAAGCAAACAAGGATGGTAATAACCTCGGAGGCCAAGTGAGCGTCTGGGTGCCACCTGGACCCCAGAGGTCATTTGAAATGTCATAATCCCTCTTGTCTGTTTCCTTATCTTTCAGAGAAATCCTACATAAATACCAACTAAACCAAAGTCAGCCAACTAATTCTGAGATTGCAGCTTGAATTTAGAAAGAAAATACTGCTAATTTGAGTTACCAAATCTAGATTCTTTTTTTTTTAATTGGGTAATTCTTTAGAAAATGGATACAAATTGCATTATTACTATTTGGAGCAGATATCTCAATTTTATTTAAGTAATTTGCCCTATCTGCGACTGTCAGAGTATATTTTTGTCTCCATATATTAATAGTTTGTTAAATGTTAAATATAGGTGCTTAAATATAGATGTCATAGATTATTAAATCTAGAGTATTAATCTATAAATATATGGTTTCTAGAGTGAGAGTTCAGAATAATGGAATATTCCCACAATTTTTTTTAATTATCATTTTTTTTTACCTGTTTAAAAATATTTTTTACTTAAGTAAATTTTTCAATACACATTTGGCCTAACCAGGCTCAACCCTTGGGCATCTCAGGTTACATAATTGAATCAAATTCCTTTTTTGCTTAAGTAACTTTGAGGTGAGTTTCTGTGTATTGCAACGAAGTAAGACTGAGTTTTATACCACTTGACACTGTTTTAGAACTAGCATACATACATGAATAAGGAGCTTCTTCCATATGTTAACAGAAAAGATACAACTTGCAACAGATACAAACCAAGCAATGACTGATCCACTGAAACACATCATAAAACCATATGGGACCATATCAGGTTTCCTTATTTTAGGAGGGAATCCAGGGGGAAAAAAAGTCTTGTGTGTTTTATTTTTCATCTATTGGACAAGTTTTTGGATATTGCTTTTTTCTAATTTCAAGTTCAACAAGAAGCAGTTGATTATTAATTTTTAGTCTTGGCAATGAACCTACCTTACAAGACAACTTTGTCTCAAGAAAAATATGTATTAACTAGCCAAACGACTTTATAGCAAAATATAATTGGCATTGAAACTTTTAATTTACTTTATTCTAAGTTTTGATATCAAAGTTTTGATATTAACTCTTAATAACTGGATATCAATGAGGAAAAAATGAACTTCAACTCCTACCACACACTGCAAACACAAAAACTTAATTCAAGGTAAATTTACACTGAAACATGAAAGCCAAACTATATAAAGATATTAGAATAAAATGTATCTTTCAGAAGAAAAAATAGCTTTCTGTTCTCAGAGCAGGCAAAGATTTCTTAGGACACAGAAATTACTCACCAGAATAGGAGAAAAAAAAAAAAAAGACTTGATCAAAATCAAAAGCTTCCAAAATAACCATTAAGAAAATGAATAGACAGCCTCAGGCTAGAAGAAAATATTCTTGATAAACATGTCTGAAAATACTCTTGATATTCACAATTTCTAGATTTTTAAAAAAATATCCCACAACTCAATGATAAAAACAATTTTGTTTAATGGGC
Source organism: Bos grunniens (assembly GCF_055505025.1). Taxonomy (NCBI): domain Eukaryota; kingdom Metazoa; phylum Chordata; class Mammalia; order Artiodactyla; family Bovidae; genus Bos; species Bos grunniens. The sequence continues at coordinate 16,431,998 of NC_141170.1, read as the reverse complement.
AAAAGTCTTAAGCAGGCATTTGACAAAGAAAGATATATATGTATGGTCAATAAGTACACTATAAAGTATTCAACAGAACTGGTCATCAGAGAAATGCAAATTAAAATTGCATAAAGGCCATTTCACACTCACACAAAAAAAAATTGGCTAAAATTGGAAAGACTAACAACACTAAGTCCTGAGTAGGGTATGGAGAAATCAGAACTCTCCTACATTACTTGTGGGAATAGTAAATGGTAAAACTACTTTGGGAAATGGTTTGGTGGTTTTTAAAGATAAGCATATACCTACAGTATGACTCAACAATTCTATTCATAGTCACCTAAGAGAATAGAAATATTTGTCTATCAAAAAAAGTTATACATAAATGTTTATGCCAGCTTTATTTATAATTGGTAAAAACTGGAAACAACTCAAAGTATATCAACGGAAGAATGGGTAAGCAAACTATGGTATATTCATATAATAACATACTGTTTCAGCAATGAAAAAAGAATGATAACTATAAATAGGTTAAAACCAATATTTCTTCTAGTAGGTGTTAATTCTTGATTTCACAAATGACAGTGGTAGATTGCACTGGGGTATATTTTACTAGGGCTTTAATATTCAACCTATTCATTTGAGTAATATTTAGATGATTAAAATGTTCTTTTAAGTCTATTCTATACAGCATAGAAAAAATAATTTCCTAAAATTAGATCATCTGATACAAGCTAATTTTTAACACTTAAATATATTTCATTCCTTATTGGATAAAGCCAAAACTCTTCATTTAAAGTCCTCAGTAAGATAATATCACATTTTGAGAAAGAACTATGGAAATATGCCACAATATAAATGAATCTCAAAAACACGCTATGTTAAAAAAAATGAGACAAAAGACTGTTTAGAATATAAATCCATTTACATAAAGCTCTAGGACAGACAGAAATATTCTATGGTATTAGAAATCAGAACTATGATTGAGGGAGCCACACAGCTGAGGGAAATTTATGTAGTGATGAAAATATTCAACATCTTGATAGAGGTGTTAGTTATTATGTAGATGTAAGCATTTGTCAAAATTCTTCAAATTCTAACTCTTAAGATCAGTGCATTCACTCAGTGTAAATTAAGTTGCTGTTTTCAAAAAATTAAAGTCAATTCCCAAGAAGAAAACTGCTAAATGAACAATAAGTTAGAGCTCCTAAACCTACAAATCTGGTCCTATACCTGAGTCCTGACTTTACAAACCCAAGCAGACCAATAGAGGAAAATAACAGAATGGAAAATACAAGAGATCCCTCAAGAAAATTAGAGATACCAAGGGAACATTTCATGCAAAGATGGGCTCGATAAAGGACAGAAATAGTATAGACCTAACAGTAGCAGAAGATATTAAGAAGAGGTGGCAAGAATACACCCATCTATACAAAAATGATCTTAATGACCCAGATAACCACGATGGTGTGATCACTCACCTAGAGCCAGACATCTTAGAGTGCAAAGTCAGGTGGGCCTTAGGAAGCATCACTACGAACAAAGCTAGTGGAGGTGATGGAATTCCAGTTGAGCTATTTTAAATCCTAAAAGATGATGCTGTCAAAGTGCTGCACTCAATGTGCCAGCAAATTCGGGAAACTCAGCAGTGGCCACAGGACTGGAAAAGGTCAGTTTTCATTCCAATCCCAAAGAAAGGCAGTGCCAAAGAATATTCAAACTACCAAACAATTGTGCTCATTTCACATGGTAGCAAAGTAATGCTCAAGATTCTCAGTAATCTTGAGATTACATCTGAGCATTCAAAGTAATGCTCAGGATGTAAACCAGAAACGTCCAGATGTTCAAGCTGGATTTAGAAAAGGCAGAGGAACCAGAGATCAAATTGCCAACATCCATTGGATCATAGAAAAAGCAAGAGAATTGCAGAATAACTTCTGCTTCATTGACTACCCTAGCCTTTGACTGTGTGGATCACGACCAACTGTGGAACATTCTTAAAGAGATGGGAATACCAGAACACCTTACCTGCCTCCTGCTAAACCTGTATGCGGGTCAAGAAGCAACGGTTAGAACCAAACATAGAACAATGGACTGGTTCCAACTTGGGAAAGGAGTATGTCATGGCTGTATATTGTCACCCTGTTTATTTAACTTCTATGCAGAGTATATCATGTGAAATGCTGGGCTGGAAGAAGCACAAGCTGGAATCAAGATTGCCGGGAGAAATACCAGTAAACTCAGATATGCAGATGACACCACCCTTATGGCAGAAAGTGAAGAACTAAAGAGCCTCTTGATGAAGGTGAAAGGGGAGAGTGAAAAAAACTGGCTTAAAACTGAACATTCAGAAAACTAAGATCATGGCATCTGGTCCCATCACTTCATGGCAAGTAGATGGGGAAACAAAGGAAACAGCGACAAACTTTATTTTCTTGAGCTCCAAAATTGCTGCAGATGGTGACGGAAGCCATGAAATTAAAGGATGCTTGAAGTGAAGTGAAGTTGCTCAGTCATGTCCAACTCTTTGCAACCCCATGGACTATAGCCCCACAGGACAATCGGTCTATGGGATTTTCCAGACATGAATATTGGAGTGGGTTGCTATATCTCCTTGGGAAAAAAAGCTATGTCAAACCTAGAGAGCATATTAAAAAATAGAGACGTTACTTTCCAACAAAGGTCCATATAATCAAAGCTATGGTTTTTTTCAGTAGTCATTATGGATGTGACAGCTAGACAATAAAAAGGGCTGAGTGCCAAAGAACTGATGCCTTCGAACTGTGGTGTTGAAGAAGATTCTTGAGAGTCCCTTGGACTGCAAGGAGATCCAACCGGTCAATTCTAAAAGAAATCAATCTTTTTTTTTAATTTAAATTTATTTTAATTGGAGGCTAATTACTTTACAATATTGTAAAGTTCTGCCACACATCAACATGAATCCATCACAGGTTCCCCATCCTGAACCCCTCTCCCACCTCCCTCCCTGTACCATCCCTCCAGGTCATCCCAGTGCACCAGCCCCAAGACTCCTGTATTGAACCTGGACTGGCGATTCGTTTCTTATATGATATTATACATGTTTCCATGCCATTACCCCAAATCATCCCACCCTCTCAAATCAATCTTGAATATTCATTCGAAGGACTGATGCTAAAGCTGAAGCTCCAATACTTTGGCCACTTGATGAGAAGAGTCGACTCAATGGAAAAGATCCGAGGCTGGGAAAGATTGAGGGCAGGAGGAGAAGGGGACAGCAGAGGACGAGATGGTCGGATGGCATCACTGATTCAACAGACATGAATTTGAGGAAGCTCCAGAAGATGATGAAGACAGGGCAGCCTGATATGCTGCAGTCAGTGGGGTTGCAAAGAATCAGACACGACTGAGCGACTGGACAGCACAACAAAGCAGACCAAGAAATAGAAACAGCTAGACTCAGGTCACCAGGATCTTAAGAGATAGAGCCGTCCCTCTGAAGTGATGCAGACAATTGAGGGAGATTTGCCTGACAAACAAGAAATGAGATGTTTAAAAAGAGATTTTTAAGAGATGCCTGGCAAGAACTAAATTGCCAGGTTCCTCTGTAGGGATTATTATTCAGCCGCAGGACTAAAACTGAAGGAAATGAAGGTGATCAATACCTGGTTTTCCAAACAATAAATGGCAAAGACCTCAAGGATAGGAGAACATAAAGGAATCAAGTCAGTGAGATTGGACTTCCAAGTAGTAATTTAATTTCTAAATCTAAGTCTCAAGTACATTCATGGGGGCTAACAGTAAAACCAGTTACTGTACTAAGGTCTTCTGGGCTTCCCTTGTGGATTAGCTGTTAAAAAATCCGCCTGCAATACGGGAGATGTGGGTTCAATCCCTGGGTTGGGAAGATCCCCTGGAGAAAGGAACGGCTACCCCCTCTAGTATTCTGGCCTGGAGAATTCCATGGACCATGTAGTCCATGGGGTCGCAAAGATTCAGACACGAGTGAGCGACTTTCAAGGAAGGAAGGTCTCTTATCAAAACTGGTCCCAGAGCAGAGAGATCAACTGGTTCTCATTTGCCAGGGACTTCCCAGGTTTTAGCAAATCTACATGCCAGGAAATCCCTCAGGCTTAGGCAAACAGGGAAGGCTGACTGCCCTATTCCAGAATTTAGCATGGACTTGAACCCTCAAATGAGAATTAAAGGTCCCACCTGCAAAGAAATGATACAAGTGAACTTACTTACAAAACAGAAATAGATTCATAGACTTCAGATCAGATCAGATCAGATCAGTCGCTCAGTCGTGTCCGACTCTTTGCGACCCCATGAATCGCAGCACGCCAGGCCTCCCTGTCCATCACCAACTCCCGGAGTTCACTCAGACTCACGTCCATCGAGTCAGTGATGCCATTCAGCCATCTCATCCTCTGTCTTCCCCTTCTCCTCCTTCCCTCAATCCCTCCCAGCATCAGAGTCTTTTCCAATGAGTCAACTCTTCGCATGAGGTGGCCAAAGTACTGGAGTTTCAGCTTTAGCATCATTCCTTCCAAAGAAATCCCAGGGCTGATCTCCTTCAGAATGGACTGGTTGGATCTCCTTGCAGTCCAAGGGACTCTCAAGAGGCTTCTCCAACACCACAGTTCAAAAGCATCAATTCTTCGGCGCTCAGCCTTCTTCACAGTCCAACTCTCACATCCATACATGACCACAGGAAAAACCATAGCCTTGACTAGATGGACCTTTGTTGGCAAAGTAATGTCCTGCTTTTGAATATGCTATCTAGGTTGTTCATAACTTTCCTTCCAAGGAGTAAGCGTCTTATAATTTCATGGCTGTAGTCACCATCTGTAGTGATTTTGGAGCCCAGAAAAATAAAGTTTGACACTGTTTCCACTGTTTTCCCGTCTATTTCCCATGAAGTGGTGGGACCGGATGCTGTGATCTTCATTTTCTGAATGTTGAGCTTTAAGCCAACTTTTTCACTCTCCACTTTCACTTTCATCAAGAGGCTTTTGAGTTCCTCTTCACTTTCTGCCATAAGGGTGGTGTCATCTGCATATCTGAGGTTATTGATATTTCTCCCGGCAATCTTGATTCCAGTTTGTGTTTCTTCCAGTCCAGCGTTTCTCATGATGTACTCTGCATAGAAGTTAAATAAGCAGGGTGACAATATACAGCCTTAACGTACTCCTTTTCCTATTTGGAACCAGTCTGTTGTTCCATGTCCAGTTCTAACTGTCGCTTCCTGACTTGCATACAAATTTCTCAAGAGGCAGATCAGGTGGTCTAGTATTCCCATCTCTTTCAGAATTTTCCACAGTTTATTGTGATCCACACAGTCAAAGGCTTTGGCATAGTCAATAAAGCAGAAATAGATGTTTCTCTGGAACTCTCTTGCTTTTTCCATGATCCAGTGGATGTTGGCAATTTGACCTCTGGTTCCTCTGCCTTTTCTAAAACCAGCTTGAACATCAGGAAGTTCACGGTTCACATATTGCTGAAGCCTGGTGGTTGCTGGGGGGAAGGGTGTGGGGAAGGGATTGTTAGGAGTTTGGGAGAGACATGTCCACACTGCTATATTTTAAATGGATAACCAACAAGGACCTACTGTACAGCACATGGAACTCTGCTCAATGTTATGTGGCAGCCTGGATGGGAGGGGAGTTTGGGGGAGAATGGATACATATCTGTTTATGGATGAGTCCCTTTGCTGTTCACCTATCACAACATTGTTAACCAGCTATTAACCAGTTAACATTAACCCCAAAACAAAATAAAAAGTTTAAATAAAATATAATAAAAACACTGAGAAAAACTGAGGTTAAAAACAACTATTTAAATTTCTTAAAATTAAATCAAAATTTATATATCAAAATAACTTTTTGAAAGTAACTTTTAATTAATATGTTTTATCATTCTACTTGGATGGGAAACACATGGCCAACAGCTTACCATGGCCATAATAATCTTCAGTGGAACGTAACACATTATTGACCAGAGATATACTAATGCCACGGGTGTTAATTTCTGCAAAAATTCCCCGGTCAATACTGTGTTAAAGTATTAATGGTCCCTCATATGATCCAGTTTCATTTCTGGGTATTTTTCTGAAAGAAACAAAAATATTAAATTGAAAAGACACATGCACCCCCATATTCACTGCAGCATTATTTACAACAGCTAAGATATGGAAGCAACTTACGTGTCCATCGATAGACAAATGTATAAAGAAGATATGGTGTATATATGCACACACATATATTTACTGGTGGCTCAAATGGTATGAGTCTGACTGTAATGCAGGAGACCTGGGTTTGATCCCTAGGTTGGGAAGATCCCCAGGGTTTCCCTGGTGGCTTAGATGGTAAAAAGATCTGCCTGCAAAGCGGGAGACCTGGGTTTGATTCCTGAGTTGGAACGATCCCCTGGAGAAGGAAATGGCAACACACTCCAGTATTCTTGCCTAGAGAATTCCATTCACAGAGAAGCCTGGCAGGCTACAGTCTGTGGGGTCTCAAAGAGTCAGACACAATTGAACAACTAACACACACATATATATAGTGTACCTATATATAATCACATACAACAAAATATTCAGCCATAAAAAGAATGAAATATTTCCATTTTTGACAACATGGATGGACCTTGAAGGAATCAGTTCAGTTCAGTTCAGTCGCTCAGTCGTGTCCGACTCTTTGCGACCCCATGAATTGCAGCACGCCAGGCCTTCCTGTCCATCACCATCTCCGGAAGTTCACTCAAACGCACGTCCATCTAGTCGGTGATGCCATCCAGCCATCTCATCCTCTGCCATCCCCTTCTCCTCCTGCCCCCAATCCCTCCCAGCATCAGAGTCTTTTCCAGTGAGTCAACTCTTCACATGAGGTGGCCAAAGTACCAGAGTTTCAGCTTCAGCATCATTCCTTCCAAAGAACACCCAGGGCTGATCTCCTTCAGAATGGACTGGTTGGATCTCCTTGCAGTCCAAGGGACTCTCAAAAGTCTTCTCCAACACCACAGTTAAAAGCATCAATTATTTGACCCTCAGCCTTCTTTATGGTCCAACTCTCACATCCATACATGACCACTGGGAAAACCATACCCTTGACTAGACAGACCTTTGTCAGTAATGTAATGTCTCTACTTTTTTAATATGCTGTCTAGGTAGGTCACAGCTTTTCTTCCAAGGAGTAAGCATATTTTGATTTCATGGCTGCAGTCACCATCTGCAGTGATTTTGGAGCCCAAGAAGTAAAGTCTGCCACTGTTTCCAGTTTCCCCATCTATCTGCCATGAAGTGATGGGACCGGATGCCATTATCTTCATTTTCTGAATGTTGAGTTTTAAGCCAGGTTTTTCACTCTCCTCTTTCACCTTCATCAAGAGGCTCCTCAGTTCCTGTTCACTTTCTGCTATAAGGGTGGTGTCATCTGCATATCTAAAGTTACTGATATTTCTCCCTGCAATCTTGATTCCAGCTTGTGCTTCATCCAGCCCAGAATTTTGCATGATATACTCTGTGTAGAAGTTAAATAAGCAGGGTGACAATATACAGCCTTGACATACTCCTTTCCCAATTTGGAACCAGTCCATTCTTCCATGTTTGGTTCTAACTTGCTTCTTGACCTGCATACAGGTTTCTCTGGAGGCAGGTAAGGGGTTCTGGTACTCCCATCTCTTTAAGAATTTTCCAGTTTGTCATGATTCACACGGTCAAAGGCTTTAGGGTAGTCAATGAAGAAGAAGTAGATGCTTTCCTGCAATTTTCTTGCTTTTTCTATGATCCAATGGATACTGGCAATTTGATCTCTGGTTCCTCTGCCTTTTCTAAAACCAGCTTGAACATTCGGAAGTTCTTGGTTCACATGCTGTTGAAGCCTTGCTTGGAGAATCTTGAGCATTACTTTGCTAGCATGTGAAATGAGTACAGTTGAGTGGTAGTTTGAACCTTCTTTGGCATTGCCTTTCTTTGGGATTGGAATGAAAGCTGACCTTTTCCAGTCCTGTGGCCACTGCTGAGTTTTCCAAATTTGCTGGCATATTGAGTGCAGCACTTTCACAGCATCATCTTTCAGGATTTGAAATAGCTCAGCTGGAATTCCATCCCCTCCACCAGCTTTGTTCCTAGTGATGCTTCCTAAGGCCCACCTGACTTCACGTTCCAAGATGTTTGGCTCTAGGTGAGTGATCACACCATTGTGATTATCAGGGTCATGAAGATCTCTTTTTGTACAGTTCTGTGTATTCTTGCCACCCCTTCTTAATATCTAAAAAAATTAAACACTAATTTATTTTAAAAGAGTAAATTTTGCGACTTTTCAATGTCAAGAAAGAGAAAGAATCTACCTGTGCATGCCTTTTTCTTCTTAATGAACAGACTTTATTATTTTAAAGTAGTTTTAGGTTTATAAGAATATTGTGCAGAGAAATACAGAGAATCCCATATACCCTGCTTCCCTCTCCATGCAGTTTCCCCCATTATTAACATCTTGTATCAGTGCAGTAAATTTGTTACAGCTGATGAACCAATGTTAATACATTATCATTCACAGAACCCATAGTTTATATTTGAGTTCACTCTTTGTCTTATGGGCTTCCCAGATGGCTCAGCAAGTAAAGAATATGTGTGCAATGCGGGAGACACAAGTTCGATCCCTGGGTTAGGAAGATTCCCTGGAGGAGGAAATGGACAGAGGAGTCTGGCTGTCTACAGTTCAAAGAGTCGCAAAGAGTTGGACACAACTGAGCAATTCTACATATTGCACTCAGTTTCAATTTTCTTCCTGCTAGGACTCAATTTTACATTTAGTAAACAACTGTTTTCATATCAAAAGGAAGTAGATATTGGTCTGCTGAAAGTTTTTCCTAGTGGACAGGGCATTATTATAAGACTTTAGTGGCAGGAAATGTACCTTGAACCAATTTTTATTAAGCTTATAAAAGCACTGATTTTTTTTTTCAGTGGGAACACCCATAACTAGCCAAATTATGTCCCTTTGTGGTTAAACACACTTTGATTATAAATGCAGAATACCTGCTGCTTGGAAAATAGTAGTTATATGCCGCTTTTCAGTAGCCTGATAGACTTTTTCGAACATCTGGATTTAGTTTACAATAATTATGGGTGCTGGGATTCTATTTTAAAAAAATAGCAAACTAGCTTAAACTTCTTCAGGTAGTTTTAAGCAACAGCTTTAAAAATCTAATTAGAGCGTTTGTCTTTTGAATAATAATACTAACAGAAAATTGCGCTTCCCTAGATCCCAATAGGAGCTGGTGTGTGAGATAAAGAAAGAGCTATTCTTCCCAGACAGCCTCAGGTTTATCCATACTTCCATCCACGCACATCTGTGGGAATTTCAATTTTCCTTATCCCTGCTTTACTGAAGTGCCCCCAAAGCACAACAAAAGCATGGAGACAGCATGGATTATATTCGAGTCTGGCCTAGAAAATGAACTTCTTACAACTCTGTCGCAATTCACCTCTTTATTAAAAGGACTATTCTTTTATTCCAGCTTCATTGAGGTATAACTGACAAATAAAATTGTAAGATATTTAAGGTGTACCATGTACAGATTTGATATATGTGTACATTGTGAAAAGATTCTCCCCACTGAGTTAATTATCATGTCCATCACCTAATGCAACATATTTTTGTTTTATTCTTAATGAGAACGTTTAAGATCTACTCTCTTAGCAAATTTCAACTCTACAATATAGCGTTCTCTGCTGCAGTCAGCATGTTATACATGAGATCCTCAGAATTTATTTACCTTATTTTTGAAAGTGCATACTCTTTTACCCAGCTCTGCCTATTTCCCCCGGCCTCCAGTCCCTGGAAATCACTTTCCTATTCTGTTTCTGTAAGTTCAGTTTTCTTCAGGCTCCACATATAAGTACTATCACGCAGTATTTGTCTTTCTCTGTCCGGCTTATCTCACTGAGCATAATGCCCTCAAGGTCCATCCTTGTTGTCATAAATGGCAAGCTTTCTACCAAGGCCGTTCTCACCACTGACTCCGACTTGCCACCACAGCATTCAAAAAGCAAACAGTCATTGACACAGGCCAAGACACAAATGCAAGTCCAAATTTTTATAATCAAATTTAAGATAAAATGTTAGCATATCCTTTGGATAAATACAGATCTTCTATCACCACTAAATGAAATTTCCTAATATTAGAGAGCCTATTTTTAAACACTGATGTAAGAAGACTTTTTTAATCACGAAATTAGTGAGTGAATTCTGGGTCTGTGAGATAGAGCAACAGGCTACATAAAAGTAATGCATGGTAAGAATTTCCTAGCAATCAAAAGAATAGTAACCAGAGTTAATAATATAATACAGGATTTGATCTCTTTGGTCTTATATTTTTAAACCAACAGTCACCAGCACTAACTTATATGTACAGCTTACACTTGCTATATTTTCAAATTATTAACCAAAAAAAAAAAAAGCCTGTGTATCCTGAAGATACTATTTAACCTTTATTGAAATGCTATATTCAAGAGAGAGAGGGGGAAATAAGAATCGAATTTTGAAAATTATCTAAATTCACAAAGAGCAATGATGACAACATAAATTAAATGAACATCTTGTGTATCTATGCTGAATGTCTTGTGGATCTATGCTGAAGACATTTTTTTTAATTACAAAATAAAGTGTAAATACTTTTTAAAGTTCATTTGAAATACTGGATAGTGAAAAGAGTATTGGATTCACCAACAGATTTTGCTTTATTGTTCAAATAGCCATCCTGTTTCCTATCTGTGTGAGTTGCCCCAGACCACACAGCCTCTCTACTTCTTAATTTAAGGATTGAGATAATGGATATAATAACATTGGCCTCACAGAATTTTTGTGATAATCAAATTAAATAATGTATATTACAGTGCCTGGCACAACCCTTGGTACATGACAGTCAAGAAATAGTCAACTGAATCTATTCACAATAAGAAATATGTAACCCACAGTTAAATTTAAATTTCCTGGTATGCAACAAGGACCTACTGTATAGCACAGGGAAGTCCGCTCAACATTATGTGGCAGCCTGGATGGGAGGGGAGTCTGGGGGAGAATGGATACATGTATGTGTATGGCTGAGTCACTGCTGTGCGCCTGAAACCATCACAACATTGTTACCAGTTATGTGTGTGCACGCTCAGTCATGTCCAACTTTTTGCAACCCCATGGACTGTAACCCGCCAGGCTCCTCTATCCATGGAATTTTCCAGGCAAGAATACTGGAGTGGGCTGCCATTTTCTATGGCTGGGTCACTTTGCTGGGCACGTGAAACCATCACAGTATTTTTAATTGGCTATATTCCAATATAAAATAAAAAGTTAAAAAAAAATCCTGGTATGACTTTGTAAGTTATGAACACTGTCCAGTGCCCCAGGAGCATTCATCTTCTATTGCTTGATAATATTCTTAAAGTAGATACACATGAGGAGGTGTAGTTGATCATGTGCTACTTGGCGGTGTTGAACCAGCACTGTGGAACTAATAATAAACTTGAAGGAATTTGAGCCTACCTGCCAGTCCACACTTGAGAAGCTATTCAGGACATCAGCAATTCTCCCTGGAAATTTCCCAGAGAAAATTCAGCTACTTGGTCAGCAGATATTCAGAGATATACTCTTTCACAAGAAAAAGAGAACCAGATCAAGAAAACTAAGCAAAAAAGAAAATAGCACAGCTGTTGGAACCGATTGTCATTTCTATAATTTAATTAAAGTCCATTCAATTAGCAAATCACTGAGTAGCATACAAATACAAAACCCTGTGTTGGAGATTTGGAAAAGAAGTGCAAGACGTGGTACCCGTTAAAAAAAAACTCATGATCTTATTGCAGAATCAAGACTGACCCACTAGATTAAAAAAAAAAAAAAAACCTCTTAAGTCCTTAAATATAGGATAAAACAGTAGAGTCTCTTGTTAGAAGAGGGAAAACCTTAACATGGGGATCTATGCTGAAAGCATGGACCTCAAATTCTGTGTGTATTCAGAAGGAGCATGGTCCAATAAAAACAGAGATCTAAGTTCTAATTCCACTATGATGAACTATCTAGAAGGTGCGGGGCAGGCAGATGCTCTCCAGATTTCAGTTTCCTCTTTTATAAAATATGATAATTATAGTTCTTCAGCAAAATGAAAGAAAGAGCCTTAAGATGATTCTCGAGCAATGAAAAGAATTTGGACAGTTGGGGATTTAAGGACAATGAGCTTAAAAGTGAGGGAAAACATATCATATTTAGACGAGAGTAAAGATATAATACTTCCCTGGTTGAAGAGAGTAGGAAAGTGGTGAGAGAAATGGAAAATCTTCAACCAGATGGTCTTACGAGGCAAAAGATGCAAACCAAACATTTGTATTACAAATGAAAATGTAAGGCAGAGACAACAAAATCCATGGCTGAAGTCAGTTCTGGCTTTTTGAGTCATTAAAAAACATTATTTGACAATAATAATTCATAGTTGTTATCATTTTTATCACTAATATCTTCATAAACATCTTTACAGTTATTTTTGCTACTATCTTTTAAGAGCATACTCTGTCTCAAGAGCTAGGCTAAATTCACAGACATCAGTTCCAATCACACAGCATTTCTTGATCAGTGTCTCACTAACAGGTGCTTCCCAGGTGGTGTTAGTGATAAAGGATCTTCCTGCCAACACAGGGGATGCAAGAGACACAGGTTCTATTCCTGGATCAGGAAGATCCCCTGGAGAAGGGAATGGCAACCGCCTCCAGTATTCTTGCCTGGAGAATCCCACGGACAGAGGAGTTCATGGCATCGCAAAAGGTCGGACATGACTGAGCAACTGAGCACACATCTCCTAACATTTATCAAAAAGCCACTGTGTGCTTGAGTCCATGCTCCATGACCATAGTCCTCACTACTACCCCATCAGTAGGTAGGATTACTGCCCCTACTTTATAGACAAGAAAACTAAGACTTGAAGTCATTAGTCCAGGATCACACAGCTAATAACTAGATGCATCAGGATTTAAATACATGTCTATCTGACTGAAGTTCCTACATTGAGAGAGTAAGAGGGGAAATACTAATGAGCTTAAATTATAAAAGTAGTATCCTTCAAAGAGTAAGTCTTTGCACACATTCAGAATAGGGGCACTAACCAAGTCCTGCTGTTACTGTTGGCTTATACGGTTTGTTGTTGTTCAGTTGCTAAGTCGTGTCCAACCCTTTGCAATCTCATGGACTGCAGCAAGTCAGGCTTACTTGTCCTTCACCACCTCCCAGAGTTTGCTCAACTCATATCCATTGAGTCAGCGATACCACCCAACCAACTCATCTTCTTTTGTCCCCTTCTCCTCCTGCCCTCAGTCTTTCCCAGCATCAGGGTCTTTTCCAATGAGTTGTCTCTTCACATCAGGTGGCCAAAGTATTGGAGCTTCCTCTTCAGCATCAGGCCTTCCAATGAACATCCAGGGTTTATTTCTTTTAAGACTGACTAGTTTGATCTTCTTGCTGTCCAAGGGACTCTCGAGAGTCTTCTCCAGCACCACAGTTTGAAAGCATCAATTCTTCATCCTCGCATGGTACACATGGAAAATTGTCAGGGCAGTAAAACCTTGTGAGCAGAAGCAGAGAAACCCCTAAACAGGAAGGCAGAAGAGGCCTTTCAAAGATGTCGTGTAACTGGGAAAAACAACTTTTAAAAAATATGATATGGCTGTGAACTGCTCAGCAGTAGCTAATAGAACACCTGGAGTTCCTCTGTAAGGAAGGTGACCGGCATTTTATCCAGCAAAAGTTTTAGGCAAATCCACACGTTATCAGAAGTGACACCAGTGCCACACTGGTCAGAGCACAGTTACCCCAGTGATTCACAAAGTGTGGTGAGCATGTGCAGGGGAAAACAGAAGTATGTTTTCCTTCATACACGCCTGCGCACAACACACACCACGTAGTCAGCAATGTAGTTTGCGGGAAATCTGTAGGGATATAGAGAAGAAACGAGCTTAGAGTAATGAAGAGACTGCTGACTAAAGATATATAGAACACCAATCGGAATACTTGAAACACAGAAATGGGCCAGGTTACTCACTGTCACAAACCACCAAGAGACTGCAACGGCTTCTAGTGATGCATTTGGGACAGACAAACCAGAAATGAAGTTCAAGTTACAAGGCCAATAAAAATTCAGTGGGAACTAGATTCAATTTGCAAGAAATTTAGCAGTCCAGTAGAAAACACTCTCTCAATCCAGTGTGTTAAGTATTCCCTTACCTCCTGTGTGAACCTCAGACGATTTTCTGTGATGAATTCTGTGAACATGTTGTCATTCTAATGCAATAGATATAAGTACAAATTAATTCCCTCAATCCCACAACAGTTTAACACAAAATAGAATCTGCAGTATGCCAAGCATTATACTATGGGCTTTCACACTTATTCCTCTATTCTGGGCCTTATCCCATTCCTCTATTTATCATTATTATTGCTGCTGTTATTGTTATTATTAATTGCACTGCGTCTTCATTGCTGCACAGGCTTGCTCTAGTTACAGCAGACAGGGGTTACTCTTCCCAGCTGCAGTGCGCCTCTCACTGTGGTGGCTCCTCCTGCTGCACAGCATGGGTTCTGGAGTGCACAGGCTTTAGTGGCTGTCACTGCGGTGGCTCCTCCTGCTGCAGAGCATGGGTTCTGGAGCGCACAGGCTCTAGTGGCTGCAGCGTGCAGGCTCAGTGGTCACGGCTCCTGAGCTTTGATGCCCTGAAGCGTGTGCAATCTTCCTGGACCAGAGATCGAACCCATGTCCTCTGCTTTGACAAGTGGATTCTTAAGCCCTGGACCACCAAGCAAATCCTGCCTTATTCTATCCTACTGATGAAACATAATTCACACTCACTTGGTAGGAAGGATTGAGATTTGCCTACTCAAACTCCAGTAAGCATTCAAAATAAAGGCAAACATTCCAGAAGCAAAGAAGTTATTCCCTTCTTTTCCTCCTTAGATAGTCTCAGGATTTCATCTTTCAGTCTAGTCAGATAGGGTTATACAAAATGTTTTTAACTTTTTTACTGCCAACTCAAAATCTGGTCAAAATATATTCCATAATATCAAAAAACACACATACAACACCCCTAAATAAGTCATTATTTTAGCTAAGTGAATAGCATAAGAGAAACCTGACTTTTACAGCTGGAAATGCAGGCATCAAAAAATGGAGGCCTAAAGCTAAGTAAACACGGTAAAACCCAACAAAAAACTTCCTAAAAATGAGTAATCCAATTCACCATATTCAGACTTCATGAGAAAGGAACTATGACCATCCAAAATTCTTGCCTAAAGTACATGTCTAAGTCCGCTGTTAAGATGACCTCCTCAACTAGACTGAATGCTTATCGAGACCGTGTCCCAGACATCCCATCATCCCCAGTAGCTAATACGTGCTTGGTAGAAAAGAAAAAGGGGGGTGGGGGGAGAAATCGTATTTACTTGCTGTTGCTGTTGCTAAGTCACTTCAGTCGTGTCCGACTCTATGTGACCCCATAGATGGCAGCCCACCAGGCTCCCCTGTCCCTGGGATTCTCCAGGCAAGAACACTGGAGTGGGTTGCCATTTCCTTCTCCAATGCATGAAAGTGAAAGGTGAAAGTGAAGTCACTCAGTCATGTCTGACTCTTAGCGACCCCATGGACTGCAGCCTACCAGGCTCCTCCGTCCATGGGATTTTCCAGGCAAGAGTACTGGAGTGGGGTGCCATCGCCTTCTCCAATATTTACTTGAGGACTTAAATAATTAAACATACCCTTTTTAAGACAGTTGCTTAAAATTCCTAGCATCCGATATGCTAAGAACCAACCATGCACTTTCCCAAGACTAATGCAGAATCTTTCAAACAAATATATTGGAGAACATACTCTGCCATGTCTTTTGAAAACAGAGAAAATAATTTAAATTCAATACAAGTGGACCACTAGAGTGAAGATGACTTCTGGAGACAAACTTCCCGTGGAAATTCTTCTCTTAGGTTCTTTCTAACCCTTGGTGGGGGTTTCTGCTCCAGAGGAGCCCATCAAAGGTGATGAGAAATGTGACGGCTTTATAAGCAAGAACCCATTTCCAAGGCTGAGTGTCCATATCATAAATAACTAAAGCCCATGGACTCTTCAGAATTCTATGGCAGCCAGTCATTCCCTGTAAAGTAGCTACCTTAATGAGATTGGGGAGGTCTTTGATGAAGCTTATCCACTTCCTAAGAACTGTCTTCCCATTGGGTTGGCACTAGCACTCTGAAGGTGAAGACTATCCAGATTCTCCTTGACTTAAGGCCACTCTTACACAGATCTCTGAAGACAGATGTTCACAATTGCAACAACTCCCAGCAGAGCTCTATTACTCCATAACCCAGAAGATTCAGATTTCCAGAAGAAGAGAAGGTGATTCTCCCACATCCTGGAGAGAAGCTGACCTAACAATAAGAATAGTGATCAACTACAGCTACCTACAGAGCCTCCCAAAGAGCCTCTGCTGTCAGGAGTTGGCAATTGAGCAGCAGGCCTTGGAGAGAGAGGGGCCAGAACCAAGGGCTGCTGCTAAGTTGCTTCAGTCGTGTCCAACTCTATGCGACCCCATAGACAGCAGCCCACCAGGCTCTGCCATCCTTGGGATTCTCCAGGCAAGAACACCGGAGTGGGTTGCCATTTCCTACTCCAATGCATGAAAGTGAAAAGTGAAAGGGAAGTCACTCAGTCCTGTCCGACTCTTAGCGACCCATGGACCGCAGCCCACCAGACTCCTCCATCCATGGGATTTTCCAAGCAAGAGTATTGGAGTGGGGTGCCATTGCCTTCTCCGAACCAAGGGCTAGATGACCTAAACTCTTACTGGGAGGAGGAGAGAACATGTGGAGTGCACATATCATGAGGGCAGGAATGTTTTCTATTTATGTCGATATCCTTCATAGGTAGAAGAGTTCCTGGGAAACACTTCATGGACATTTTTAAAGTGAATGAAAAACAATGAATCAGTGAATCAATGAAACAATCAAGCATGAACAGTACAAGGAGCAGATGTTTTACAGTACAAGGAGCAGATGTTTTAAAGTTTCTATCATGGATTGAATTGTGCTCCCCTCAAAAAAGATGCATTGAAATCTTAACCCCCCCAGTACCTTAGAATATGATCTTATATTTGGAAATACAGTCCAGATAATTTGCAGATACAATTAGTTAAGTCGTGATCAGGGACTTCCTGGTGGTCCTGTAGCTAAGATGCCACACTCCCAGAGCAGAATCTGCCTGCAATGCAGGAGACCTGAGTTCAATCCCTGGGTCAGGGAGGTCCCCTGGAGAAGGAAATGGCTACTCACTCCAATATTCTTGCTTGGAGAATTCCATGGACAGAAGAGCCTAGAGGGCTATAGTCCATGGAGTCACAAAGAATCAGACATGACTGAGCAACTAACACTTTAATCCATTAAAGACAAGATGTCCTTATAAAAAGGTGGAATCCATACACAGACAGACATGCATTGAATGAAGATGATGTGAAATGGCCCCAGGAAAAGAGGGCTATCTGCAAGCCAAGGAGGGAGGCCTGGAACAGATTGCTTCCTCACAGCCTCAGAAAGAACCAGTCCTGCCCACACCTTGACCTTGGACTTGAAGCCTCCGGAACTGTGAGACAGTACATTTCCATAGTTTAAGCCACCCACCTGGTGGTATTTTTGCTTCAGCAGCCCTAGCAAACTAAACAATCCTGCAGCCTCTCCCTGCTCCTGTCCTGTCTGTTCTCCTCAGAGCAACCACCGTGATCAATTATACCATGTCTCTTCGCCACACAAAATACACAATAGCTTCCATCACGCTGAGAACACAATGCAAATTCCTTATCGTGGTCCACCAGGCTCTGACTCCTGGCTCCCTCACTGACCTCATAATCTACCCTTCTCTCCTTCACTCCCTTCTCCCTCCAGCCTCTTTACTGTTTCTCGAAATAGTCAAGAATGCTTCCGTCTCATAACTTTCCCACTTGCTGTTCATCCTCTCTAAGACTCTATTCCTTAATATGTGTATTATCTGCACCTCAGTTCATTCAGATCTCATGGGAAGGGCTTCAAGAGAGGACTTTTTGATAAACCTGTCTAAAATAGCAACCCACAGCACCTTTATCCTTTATTCTGTGGCTGTACAGCAGCTACTGCTTCCTGATATATTCAGTGTTTACATGTCCATTTTCTGTCTTCTCCTTTAAAATGTGTGAGGATGGAGACAATGTTTTATTTACATCTGAGGATACATTCGTATTCTCAGCACCCAGAACAGTGCCTGACACATAGGAGGTACACTGAATAATTATGTGGTGAAAGACTGAACGTAATAATTTACACATACAAGGATGCTCTGACATCCTTGAAAAGTCTATAAAAAAGAAGATATCACTCAGTCACTAAACATCTACTTGGCACTTCTTTTGCAGCTGGGACTGGAATAGACACAGGAGAGATACATATACATCCATCATGGACTGAGCCCTTGAGAAGCTTGGCGAGAAATATAAGCATGTTCCATGAG
The DNA here is from genome assembly GCF_055505025.1 of Bos grunniens. NCBI lineage: Eukaryota > Metazoa > Chordata > Mammalia > Artiodactyla > Bovidae > Bos > Bos grunniens. Next base: position 16,413,482 of record NC_141170.1, on the reverse strand, counting down.
TTACAAAGGAGAAAACAATCAGTCCTACCTGGCAGGTAGGAAAGGCTTCTTGGAGTAAGTAACAGGTGAATGCAGGCTTAAAAGAACTTTCAATATAAAAGAGGCCCCATAATCATGCCCAAGATAGCATGGGACAGACTGGCGGATTTGGATGACAGAAAGTACTGAAATATTGTTGGAGCACAAGAGCTCATGGGCACAAGAGCCCAGTGCTGACGAGGTTAGAGTTGAGGTTCAGTGGAAAAGCAGGGGACAGATAGTTTATTTCCCATTTTAAGAAATTGGGAGTTTATCCTAGGGCCCAAAGAACTTTCCTAAGACCCAGCCCAGAGGACACATTACTAGTTTAAAGTCTGAAAGGGATCACAACTCTACTACCAGCATTTGTTCTTGTTGTTGCTTAGTCGCTAAGTCGTGTCTGACTGTTTGCAACCCCAATGACTATGGCCCACCAGGCTCCTCTGTCCATGGGATTCTCCAAGCAAGAAACCTAAACCTCTAACAACACGCATCACAACTCTAACTACCAGCATTTGTTGTTGTTCAGTCACTAAGTCGTGTCCAACTCTTTGAGACCTCATGGACTGCAGCACACAAGGCTTCCCTGTCCATCACCAACTCCCAGAGCTTGCTCAAACTCATCTCCATCAAGTCAGTGATGCCATCCAACCATCTCATCCTCTGTCATCCCTTTCTCCTTCTGCCTTCAATCTTTCCGAACATCAGGGTCTTTTCCATTGAGTCAGTTCTTTACAAGCCAAGGTATTGGAGCTTCAGCTTCAGCAACAGTACTTTCAATGAATATTCAGGGTTGATTTCTTTTAGGATTGACTGGTTTGATCTCCTTGCAGTCCAATGGACTCTCAAGAGTCTTCTTCAGCACCACAGTTCAAAAGCATCAATTCTCCAGTGCTCAGCCTTCTTTAGGTCCAACTCTCACATCCACACATGACTACTGGACCAGCATTTACCATTTTGCAAAAATTACTTTGGAATAACAGCTAAAAAGGAACAAAAATGCATGCGGGCAATTTGATTTGTTAGAGATGGGAACTTTGGGGTTGTTGGTTTCTTTTTATTTTCTATTAAAGTGTGGTTTGGTCAAGGTCTATTACCTGTTGGCTTAGTCTCCAGTTTTATAATTGCTACTTCTCTATGTAGGTCTGATTTCCCTGGCATCAACACATCTCTTGAGACAGCGTGTCACAATTATTTGTTGATTTTACTTGGAGTAATTTAGCCCTCAACTGTGCGTTAGTCCCAGTTTTAACAAAGAGAACAGGCCAGTCGTACATAAGGACTGCTGCTGACAAATTGGTTTTTCTAACCATTTGAGTCCTGAGCGTCAGACCTTCTGGTTGTCAGTTTTCCAATCACAAACCCTTAGTGCATTTATCTAGTCTAACTTGTTTTCGATTTTCTTAATGAAATCCTTTTTTCTTTTCCTAAGCAAAATCTCCCACAGAGTCCAGTGTATAAAATCTGTACGGCCATGTTTAATTCATTACAAATACATTATGCAGATTTAAGTTTGTACCATTTGTTTATAGTAAAAATGATTGGTGAATGCAACACGGCTTTTTTGATGAATCGGATATTTTCAATCCTGACTGATGGAAGACAGCCATGGACCTGTTATTACCATCAGGAAATCTGGTACTGTATATATATATATATATTTTTTTTTTGAAAATACATTTCTTTTCTGAAACTGACTCATAGATTCTGAAAGCAATCAAAGCAGAGCTAGAAATTTTATCCTATGTCTCATTTATAGAATGCAATAGTGTATTTAAGTTGTATGTTGGATGTTGTAAACTCATCACTCTATAGACTCCAGTTTAGTTCAGTTTAGTTCATAGTATGTTTTTTAATTAATTGCCATTGTTTACAAATTGAAAGATTTTACTTAAAAATCTGTGTTTCTTGCTGGAGAGGAGAGGGTGTGGAGAAAAGGGAACTCTCTTACACTGCTGGTGGGAATGCACGCTAGTGCAGCCGTTATGGAGGACAGTGTGGAGATTCCTTAGAAAACTGGAAATACAAGTGCCATATGACCCAACAATCCCACTGCTGGGCATACACACCGAGGAAACCAGAATTGAAAGAGACACGTGTACCCCATTGTTCATCGCAGCACTGTTTACAAGAGCCAGGACATGGAAGCAACTTAGATGTCCATTTGCAGACTAATAGATAAGGAAGTTGTGGTACATATACAAAATGGAATATTACTCAGTTATAAAAAAGGATTCATTTGAGTCAGTTCTAATGAGTTGGATGAAACTGGAACCTATTATACAGTGAAGTAAGTCAGAAAGAGAAACACCAATAGAGTATATTAATGAATGTATATGGAATTTAGAAAGACGGTAATGATGATCCTATATGCAAGGCAGCAAAAGAGACACAGATATAAAGAACAGACTTTTGGACTCTGTGGGAGAAGGCGAGGGTGAGATGACTTGAGAGAACAGAACTTGAGAGAATATACATTGAAACATGTATATTACCATATGTAAAACAGATGACCAGTGCAAGTTTGATGCATGAGGCATCGAACTCAAAGCCGTTGCTCTGGGACAACCCAGAGGGATGGGGTGGGGAGGAAGGTGGGAGGGAGGATCAGGACAGGGGGAAACATGTGCACCTGTGGCTGATTCATGTTGATATATGGCAAAAAACCACCACAATATTGTAAAGAAATTATCCTCCAATTAAAATAATTGATTAAAAAATAAAAAACAAAAATAAGAATTAGAGAACATTAGGGCAGGTCGGAGAAGGTGATGGCACCCCACTCCGGTACTCTTGCCTGGAAAATCCCATGGACAGAGGAGCCTGGAAGGCTGCAGTCCATGGGATCTCGAAGAGTTAGACACGACTGAGCGACTTCACTTTCACTTTTCACCTTCATGCATTGGAGAAGGAAATGGCAACCCACTCCAGTGTTCTTGCCTGGAGAATCCCAGGGACAGGGGAGCCTGGTGGGCTGCCGTCTATGGGGTCGCACAGAGTTGGACACAACTGAAGCAACTTAGCAGCAGTAGCAGCAGCAGCAGGGTAGGTCACCTAAAGGATGGTAAAAATCTGTTGCATTTCTTAGATGGCACAAAATCTTAAGTGTGCCATTTCAGAGCTCACTTCCAATTATATCTTATGTTTATTTGTGTATTTTCTTGTGCTCTTATATTGACATTATTTCAGAACGACTTGTCCATTTAGTTTGTATTCATGGCATTGGAGAGCTATTTTTTTCCCTGAAATTGTTGCTGTATAAGAAAATTTTATCTATTGTTCTGTAAAACCTTTACAAAATTCTGGTAAATTTAAGTAAGCATGCTATTTATTAATTTATGAAATAAATATTTTTTGTAGACATAAAAATATCTGGATTTCTGATTTCTCTTGAAATCTCTGAGAATCTGCAAAAATCGTATTCCTGCCTATAACTACTTCTTTAGATGGTTTACTGTTTCCAGATAACCATACACACACACACACAATCTTCCACTCCATACCCTTATGGGTCCTACAGCAATTATATTTGTGCTCCCTGAACTATACATCCAAAGATGTTGGGAGAAGCTGTATTCCCTTCTCTCTGTCTCTACTCTATCACTCTACCCCAATCCAGGACACCATCAGGCTCCCTGTGGGCCACTGCAGTAACCTCCTACACGTTCTTATTCCGGGCCTACCCTCCCTCTGCAAGCCTATTTGTGTTGTATTTGCCCTGGCTCCATTCCTTATCCTTCCCTGCCTCATGTAGTCTGCATTTTCCAGACACTCATATTAGCTGTCTTCTGACTGGGATCAGCCAAGGGGGCGGCACTACAGGAGGTCAGATGAGGGTTACAAGGAAAAGCCAATGCCTGTGTGTCCCTCCTCTCCGCCTTGTGCAGCAACTCTAACAGGAGCATCTCCCTCCCACGACTCTATCTCCTGAAGTCTTTACACAGGTCATTTCTCCTATTAGGAATAGCCTTGGGCTCCCAACAAGGAGATGGCACATTTGAAAAGAATAATTCAAGGTGAATTTATTTGCAAAGGGATTATTTACAAAGATATAGATACAAAGGAACTTGGAGAAGGAAATGGAAACCCACTCCAGTACTCTTGCCTGGAGAATCCCATGGACAGAGGAGCCTGGCAGGCTACAGTCCATGGGGTCACAAAGAGTTGGACACGACTGAGCGACTAAATGACAGAGGAATCACAGGGGTTAGTGCTTAGCACTCCTAGACTCAGTAACAAGGAGAGAGTCAGGCAGAGGTTTGCCTTCATAAGGAGCAGGTACCTTCAGGCGAGAGATACAGCCAACTGAAGACAACTCCGCAGGAAGGAGCGAGGGGAACAAAATCCCTCAGAATAAAATGACTCTCCTCCTTCCTCTGGGTTTCTCTACCATGGAACTACGGCGTCATTTTGGGCCAGTAGTTCTATGTGGACAAGCAGGGCCGCCTTGTGCATTGCTGGGTGTTTAGCAGCGTTCCGTGAGATATCGCAACAACTGAAGTTGTCTCTAGACACTGTCTAATGTCCCCTGGGGATCAAAATCACTCCCCGGGGAGGGAACCACGGAAGTTCAACTACCTGTTGTAGTCCATTCAGGTCAGCCGCTCAGAGCAAAGAGAGAGGTAGAGAAAGGGGGAGGATGGTTCTGGAAGGGCAAACAAAAGACAGTTGGCCCAACTCTTGGCTCTACATTAACCTGACCTGGTATTGAGCCCCACTTTTACCTGGTGCCCACTGAGAAAGCCCTTTCCTAGCCAGCCCCCCACTTGTTAAATAAAACTCTCACTCATTATTCTAACTAACTCTTCCCTGTTCTTTCCCCTCAGACCTTATCACAGCTGGCAATAATGTATTTTATGTGTCTGTTTATTTTTAATATATGTCTCACCTGTGGACCAAAGCCCTTCTGAGGATATGGGCCATGACAGGCCATTCACCTGTCACCTAGCACAGCGGTGGCATAAAGTTGGAGCTCAATAAACATATGATGAATAATTGAATTACGATGAGTGTGCTAACTTGACAGCGTATGTTAATGTGCTGGAGGGTTTTGTTAGGTTAAATTTGTTTTGGATCACATTTGGGTGTTCTCGTAGTTAAACAAATAAAATATATTTCAAATACAGTCAAGAAATAAAATCTGACTCAAATATTCAAACAACTCTTACCTCAAGTTCATGAAAAACATAAAAATCTCTTACCTAGTAGAGCTTCCTTATTTTATACATGAAACTAAGTTAAACTAATGAGACAGACAAAACCAGGCAAATCAATAATAAGAGTATTCACAAAAAGAATGCAAAATTTCTGAATAAATGTAATTTGGTCTATAAAAATATTTTAAATGGAGAAAAACTTAAAAGGTAGAAATAAAAAGTAGTTATTGGGCGCAGTAACCTAGTTAATAAAAATGAAAACAATGTTTAAAATGAATAAACTCACTTGTATACTCACATTCATAGAAGCATTGGTCACAGTAGTCAGAAGATGGAAGGAAGCCACAGGTCTATCAACAAATTAATGGATCAACAAAATGTGGCATAGCTTCCCTGGTGGCTCAGCTGGTAAAGAATCTGCCTGCAATGCAGGAGACCTGGGTTTGATCCCTACGTTGGGAAGAGCCCCTGGAGAAGGGAACAGCTACCCACTCCAGTATTCTGGCCTGGAGAATTCCATGGACTGTATAGTTTATGGGGTCAAAGCAAAGAGTCAGACATGAGTGAGCAGCTTTCACTTTCATATACATATGATGAATATTTTTCAGCCTTACAAAGGAAGAAAATTCCGACACATGTTACATTATGGATGAATCTTGAGGACATTATGCTAAGTGAAACAAGGCAGTCACAAAAGGGCAAATTCTATATGGTTCTATTTATATGAGGTATCTAGATTAATCACATTCATAGAGACATAAAGTACAATGGTGGTTGCCAGGGCCTGGAGGAAGTGGGTGATGGGGAGTTGTTTAATGAGCATAGAGTTTCAGTTTTGCAAAATGAAAAAGTTCTGGAGATTGCACAGCAATGTAAATATACTTAACACTATTGAATTTTAAATGGTTAAAATGGTACATTTTATGTTAGGTATATTTTACTACAAAAATAAAAGTTTAAAAAGGCAAAAAGTAAGTAAATATATAAATAAGTAAGATCACTCAAAATACAAAAATAAAAATAAGTGGTATCTATACCAGTACAAGGAAAGCTATGGCAAACCTAGACAGTGTTAAAAAGCAGAGACATTACTTTGCCAACAAAGGTCCATATAGTAAGGGCTCTGGTATTCCCAGTGGTCACATATGGTTGTGAGAGCTTGACTGTAAAGAAGGCAGAGCGCCAAAGAACTGATGCCTTCATGGTGCTGGAGAAGATTCCTGAAAGTCCCTCCTTGGTCAGCAAGGAGATCAAACGAATCAATCTTAAGGGAAATGAATGCTGAATACTCATTGGAAGGACAGATGCTGAATCTGAAGCTTCAGTATTTTGGTCACCTGATATGAAGAGCCAACTCATTGGAAAAGTCCCTGATGCTGGGAAAGATTGAGGGCAGAAGGATAAGACGGCATCAGAGGATGAGATGGCTGGATGGCATCACCGGTGCAATGGACATGAACTCAGGCAAACTCTGAGAGATGGTGAGAGACAGGAAGGCCTGGTGTACTGCAGTCTATGCGGTCGCAAAGAGTTGGACATGACAGGGCAACTGAACAACAGCAGCAACTTAGCAATACAAAGTCCTCGGGTTATCACTACCAAAAGACAGGCATACGTTCCATCGGAGACTGTGACCCATTTAATTTCTGCCTGGTGATTCTGCTGCTGGCTGATGTCAGAGAAACACACTTTTAGGTCAGTGTGGGAAGCAGCAGAGAGTAGCATTAAGGGCATGAATCCAGAGACAGATTGTCTAGGCTCAAATCCCTGCGGCTTCTACTTCTTACTTGCTGTGTGACCTTGAACAGGCTGTTTAACTTCTCTGTGCTTTAGCTTTCTCATCAGTACAATAAGAATAATGATACTAATAGCTTATAGTGAACAGTGTCAGATTCGTGATATCCGAAGAAGATTTAGCTTCGGGACCAACGACCAGGCTTGATCACTCAAGAGCTTCTGTGTAGCAGAGTTTTATTAAAGTGAAAAAAGGGCAGAGAACGCTTCTGGCATCGACATCAGAAGGGGGATGGAGAATGTCCCCCTCGCTAGTGTGAGCAAGGGAGTTATATATTTTTTAATTAGTTATTACAATAAATCAAAAGAATGTCTCAAGGTTGTAAAGGTCTTACTAGACCCACTCCCATAATTTACATTTTAAGATAACAGGATTAGCCAGAAGGTTTTCAGGAAGGAGAAACTGTCCTCAAGCAGGATACATTGTTGTTATATAATCCTTAAGTACAGAGTTTAAACTGAGTTGTTCGTTGTGTAAACATCAGTTCCCGGCTTAAAGAAAAAAAACGTTTTATGTGACTAAGACTAAGGAATGTAGAGAAAAAAAAAATGTTTGTCCTTTCCTCCTCCTTGAGAATTCCAAACCCATATCTCCTCTTCGAGAGCCCCAGACCTCTTTTTCCTTCTCAAGGACCCCGGACTTCTTATCAACCTGCCTAGGAATTGACTCTCTCGATACTACATACTTCATAAAATCATTGAAAAAATTTTTGTGGTTGTATTCTCAGACATACATTAGGCTTCCTTTCCATGAAGTCTTATTTTACTTTTCTTCCCTTTGGGTACAAGACTAAAAGAGTCCATCCTTCTTCCAACAAACTGCTCCCTTAAGAGGCATTGTGTATTTACTCTAGGCCAAGGGGCCAGCTGAGCTATTTCAAATCCTGAAAGACGATGCTGTGAAAGTGCTGCACTCAATATGCCAGCAAATTTGGAAAACTCAGCAGTGGCCACAGGACTGGAAAAGGTCAGCTTTCATTCCAATCCCTAAGAAAGGCAATGCCAAAGAATGCTCAAACTACCGCACAATTGCACTCATCTCACACGCTAGTAAAGTAATGCTCAAAATTCTCCAAGCCAGGCTTCAGCAGTACGTGAACTGTGAACTTTCAGATGTTCAAGCTGGTTTTAGAAAAGGCAGAGGAACCAGAGATCAAATTGCCAACATCCGCTGGATCATGGAAAAAGCAAGAGAGTTCCAGAAAAACATCTACTTCTGCTTTATTGACTATGCCAAAGCCTTTGACTGTGTGGATCACAATAAACTGTGGAAAATTCTGAAAGAGATGGGAATACCAGACCACCTGATCTGCCTCTTGAGAAATCAGTATGCAGGTCAGGAAGCAACAGTTAGAACTGGACATGGAACAACAGACTGGTTCCAAATAGGAAAAGGAGTATGTCAAGGCTGTATATTGTCACCCTGCTTATTTAACTTCTATGCAGAGTACATCATGAGAAACGCTGGGCTGGAAGAAGCACAAGCTGGAATCAAGATTGACAGGAGAAATATCAATAACCTCAGATATGCAGATGACACCACCCTTATGGCAGAAAGTGAAGAAGAACTAAAGAGCCTCTTGACGAAAGTGAAAGAGGAGAATGAAAAAGTTGGCTTAAAGCTCAACATTTGGAAAACTAAGATTATGGCATCCAGTCCCATAACTTCATGGCAAATAAATGGGGAAACAGTGGAAACAGCGTCAGAGTTTATTTTTCTGGGCTCCAAAGTCACTGCAGATGGTGACTGCAGCCATGAAATTAAAAGACGCTTACTCCTTGGAAGGAAAGTTATGACCAACCTAGATAGCATATTCAAAAGCAAAGACACTACTTTGCCAACAAAGGTCCGTCTAGTCAAGGCTATGGTTTTTCCAGTGGTCATGTATGGATGTGAGAGTTGGACTATGAAGAAAGCTGAGAACCGAAGAATTGATGCTTTTGAACTGTGGTGTTGGGGAAGACTCTTGAGAGTCCCTTGGGCTTTAAGGAGATCCAACCGGTCCATCCTAAAGGAGATCAGTCCTGGGTGTTCATTGAAAGGACTGATGTTGAAGCTGAAACTCCAATATTTTGGCCACCTGATGTGAAGAGCTGACTCATTGGAAAAGACTCTGATGCTGGGAAACATTGAGGGCAGGAGGAGAAGGGGACAATGGAGGATGACATGGTTGGATGGCATCACGGACTCAATAGACATGGGTTTGGGTGGACTCCAGGAGTTGGTGATGGACAGGGAGGCCTGGCGTGCTGTGGTTCATGGGGCACAAAGAGTTGGACATGACTGAGTGACTGAACTGAACTGAAGTGTCTAGCAAGTGGCAAATCCTTTAACCTTTCAAAGGTCTGTCTGTGCATTGTGGCAACAATGGCTGTCAGGATCTCCCTGCTGTTCAAGTGAGAAAGCTTTGTCCAGGCAAAGCTAGAACCTCACCACCTGTTCTCTTATTAACTCTTTGAGCCTTCGTTTTCCACCTGACATATGATAAGCAGGTAGATAAATAATTTATGAACTCAACTCCCTTCCTGGTTTTAATCTTACATTTTCCACAGAACATCTTAGTGTTGGAAAGGCAACATTTACTAATTTCAGAAGAATATGACCTAGATGTGACCCAGTAAAATAAAATAGAAATTACACTTTTATGTCAATTCAAGATGAACCATTAATCACAAATAAACAAGCTAAAACACCTATTAGTTCAGTTCAGTTCAGTCGCTCAGTTGTGTCCGACTCTTTGCGACCCCATGAATCGCAGCATGCCAGGCCTCCCTGTCCATCACCAACTCCTGGAGTTCACTCAAACTCATGTCCATCGAGTGGTGATGCCATCCAGCCATCTCATCCTCTGTTGTCCCCTTCTCCTCCTGCCCCCAATCCCTCCCAGCATCAGCCTTTTCTAATGAGTCAACTCTTTGCATGAGGTGGCCAAAGTACTGGAGTTTTAGCTTTAGCATCATTCCTTCCAAAGAAATCCCAGGGCTGATCTCCTTTAGAATGGACTGGTTGGATATCCTTGCAGTCCAAGGGACTCTCAAGAGTCTTCTCCAACACGACAGTTCAAAAGAGTCAATTCTTCGGCACTCAGCTTTCTTCACAGTCCAACTCTCACATCCATACATAACCACTGGAAAAACCATAGCCTTGACTAGACAGACCTTTGTTGGCAAAGTAATGTCTTTGCTTTTGAATATGCTATCTAGGTTGGTCATAACTTTCCTTCCAAGGAGTAAGCATCTTTTAATTTTATGGCTGCACTCACCATCTATACATGACTTCAAAACCATGAAATTTTGCTAGCTTTCAAAAAAGAATAAAATAATAAGTATTCCCTTCTTCAACTGTACATTATCCTTTAAACATAGATTTAATATAGGAAGAAGATAGAGAAAATTTACATTTAAAAAAATTTAAGTATCATTACAAAAAGTTGGGGGAAGTACCAAGAATACAAATGATTTTTAAAAAGAAAACTTAGACAATCATAAATAGACATGACATGTGAACTCCGGGAGTTGGTGATGGACAGGGAGGCCTGGCGTGCTGCGATTCATGGGGTCGCAAAGAGTTGGACACGACTGAGCAACCGATCTGATCTGATCTGATTGTACCTTACATAGAGTTGAAAGGCAAAAGAGGGACTACCTATGACTAAAGTGCATAGTAATTGTAAAGAACTAAATGGCCTGGTTTATCTTCTTTGATTAATTTTTCATCTTCACATCTCTTTGCTCTCATTTCTAAACAACCTAAAACACATCATTTCTTTCATCATTATATCCCAAAGCTTCATGGACTATTTAGTACTCACTAGTTTCTACAGTACACTTAAACATTACAAGCATTGAAGAACATGAAAGCTCTCCTTACACATCACCATTACTGTCTTTTATCTGGGCCATCTCTAAAATATAGAATGTTGGCTTTGATTTTGTCATCAGCCTGTTTATCCATTTAGCAATTTTTATCGAGTGACTCCTATACCAGGAGCTGGGAAATAGCAAGAAGTTCCGGCTACATAAAAGCTATATTCCAACTGCAGGAACAGAACATGCAAAGAACTTTGCATATTCAAGGCAGAAAGAATAACCACTGGAAGAACCATAAGGTAGGACAGAACATATTCAAAAAACAGCAAAAGCCTGGAAGGAAAGCGAGAACAGTACGAAACGAGGCCAGAGGGGTAACCGGGAGGTACGGTAGGGACTTCGAATTGTATTCTGTGTAATGGGAAGCACCGAGAACTTGAAAGCCAGGATGTGACAGACCCTGGCTCACACCTGCAGATCATTCTGGGAGCAGGAAATATGTGGAGACCACAGAGTAAATGGGCTTTCCTTGTGAATCAGCTAGTAAAGAATCCACCTCCAGTGTGGGAGACCTGGGTTCAATCCCTGGGTTGGGAAGACCCCCTTGAGAAAGGAAAGGCTACCCACTCCAGTATTCTGGCCTGGAGAATTCCATGGACTGTATATTCCATGGGGTCACAAAGAGTCGGATACGACTGAGTGACTTTCACTTTCACTTTACAGTGTAAATGGAAGAAGCAAGAGACAAAGAAACAAATGCGCTTTCGAAGTAAGGCAAATTTCCAAAGGATGAGGATCTGTTCACCAAAGAACTTAATAAATTGAGACATGCAGCCAGCTGGGTGTGTGATCTTCATCTCGGGGTACATGTATCGGTGGATGGAAGGCAGCCAGTAGACGGGGGGCAGGCTGCCACCTCTCCCCGGACCGTACAGACATACAGAATGGACACATGGACACAGGTTGGGTGGACACAGGAGAGGATGAAATGAATTAGGATATTAGAATTGGCATATATACACTACAATGTATAAAATAGATTGCTAGTGGGAAGCTGCTGTACAGCACAGGGAGCTCAGCTCAGTGCGCTGTGATGACTTATAGGGTAGGATGGGGGTGGAAGGAAGGTTTAAGAGGCAGGGGATATATGTATGCATATAGCTGATTCACTTCATTGTACAGCAGAAACTAACATAACTTTGTAAAGCAGTTATCTTCTAATTAAAAAAAGAAATTAGGATGTTATTGTTGCAGAAACCAGTATTTGAGAAACCAAGCACCATACTCAGAGAGTTAGAGAACTCAGGTTTATTATGCCAGCAGGCCCAGAGGAGTTAACACTCCAAGCTCTGAGCCCCGAACAAAGGGATTACAGAGTTTTTATAGACAGACTGTAGTGGGCAACACTAGCTGTTAATAGGCTGGTTTAAACTAAGGGGTTTCGTGCGCACAGAAACAGTAGTCAAGATGGGGAGGGGGATGCCTGACCTTTACATGGACAGGCATGATTAAGCAGGCTTGCAGGGGCTGGGCAATTGCAAAGAGCAGGACGCAGATGAGTGAGGTAAGCTCCAGCTCCTAGTATTGCAGGTCCCCACTTTCTGAGACTACATGACCTACGTGATCTAGACTTTGCAAGGGGCAAGCTGAGTTACAGAGGCAGAAGGAGAAGGAGGTCATGTAAAATTTTAACTTTTCCTCTTCATTATTAGTTGAGTCAAGAGATGATGGTGAGTTGGATAAAGAGAGTAAGGGCAGATAAGAAGAGAAGTGGCTGGATTCAGAACACATTCTGAATGTGGAGACAACAGACTTGTCGATTGTAGGATGGAAAGCATGGGATAATAATTAATACTTGTTTTTTATTTATGAATGTTTCATAAAATTCCAACAACGCATCTTGCAAAGTTCAAGTCAATCAAGAAATTGTCATGCACACATGTACTAAAAGAAAACACTAAAGTTTTAACAATATCCACCTAAACAGAAGGAAAAACAGATTTCCAAATAATTACATCTAAACTGTTTTCTTATACATGAAATGCTTTTGGGCATAGCACCGGCATAGTAGAATTTATTGGAATTTTGAAGTACATAAAAACAAAATTGTTCATATTTTGATCTTCATACACTTTACTACTTTTCTTTCTCAATTTTAGATTAAAAAAATGTTTCAGTGTAACATAAACATTTCTGTAATTAATGAATGGAAGTATCACCAAATATTCTGCTGATTAGCCGCTGCAGAAACAACTGACAAATTCCTATTTGAAATGACAACCCACTCCAGTATTCTTGCCTGGGAAATCCCATGGATGGAGGGACCTAGTGGGCTCCACTGGGTCTCAAAGAATCACACACAACTTAGCAACTAAACAACAACATTCAGCCATTTAATCTACCAATCACTGCTGATCATTTTTACCATTCTAACAACTATTGTTAATCTACCATTTTAAAATCATTCTGTTATCAGAAATGACACAAGCTTTCCAAAGAATTTCCTCACAGCAGGTGAAATTTTTTAAAAAAATTTAAAAAGCCCTATGACTGACTTCAGCAGTGTCACTTCCTTCAACTTACAGCTTTGATAACATTTCCTATGTGCCTTGTCTTTCTTTACAGTATAAACCATTTAATCATTAATCCTTTACAAATTAATCATATATCTTCAATACAAACTGATAGAGATTTGTTATTTCTGAAAATCTACTTGGTTTACATCAAGGGCTGCCCACAAATTTTAAACTAAAGAAAACAAATCTATGATTTAAACTTGTAAAAATCTACACACGATGAATACAATGAGCTCCCAAAATTAAGGGGCAGTTAAGAGATTGCAAATACGAAACTGGTAAGTCTGGAACACACAGCACTCCTGGGTATAATCTCCAGGATGTCAGAAAAGTGGTTATGCATGTGTGCTATGTTGCTTCAGTCGTGTCCAACTCTTCGTGACCCTATGGACTGTAGCCCATCAGGCTACTCTATCCATGGAATTCTCCAGGCAAGAATATTGGAGTGGGTTGCCGTATCCTCTTCCAGGGGATCTTCCCGACCCAGGAATTGAACCCATGTCTCTTACATCTGCTGTGTTGGCAGGCGGGTTCTTTACCACTAGCGCCACCTGGAAAAGTGCCTATAATTTAGTAAAATAAGACAATCAGTTGCATTGTGTCTAATGTAAGGAAAGACTATGAATAGCAACAGGATATTTAGATTAAAGAACACAAAGGAAAACCTTAGGGTCGGAGTATTTACCCAGTCTTAACCAGATAAACAGAGACAAAAGGACTGGTAAAGGAAAAAAATATTCCATCCTACTTTATCGTTTGTAATTGCATGCTTAATATCTGCCTTCCCCCACTGGATTATAAACTCCATGAGGGGAGGGACCACATCTGTACACCAGTGTATCCACAGTGCATTGGTCAGAAGGGAATTCCATTACCCCATTCCTGGATGACATAGAGATATAGTTCCCCAAACACAATTATGGCATCTCTCTGTCCCTTTACAGATCCCTCACGTAAGAGAGGACTTTCCCAGGTGGCTCAGCAGTAAAGAATCTGCCTGCAATTCAGGAGACATGGGTTTGATGCCTGGGTTGGGAAGATCCCCTAGAGAAGGAAATGACTAACCACTCCAGTACATGGATAGAGGAACCTGGCAGGCTACGGTCCATGGGGTCACAAGAGTCAGACATGACTTAGCAACTGAGTGTGCACTTGTGTAAGAGAAACGAAAGCTCGGAAGAACAATTGGGCGTTCTCAGTTGTACTGTTTTCTCTCTTGGGAACTGCCTGCCAAGGGAGCGTTTTTCACTTCCCCTCTAGGACCTAAGTCCCTGAGCAGGAAAGCTCTGTCCTGCTCTAGGACTGGAGGGACCATGCGAATAGGTATTTCTAATTCTGAGATTCAGTTTATCAGCCTGCTTGATTCTTTCACAAATCTATGCCTTCATTCCTGCTCTATGAGCAACAGAGGTGATATTTTTATTTCTATCACCTGTGCTGGGTTTTCCTTAAATTATTCAGAATTCAGGCAGGGAGAGAAAAGTTCTTATTTATTTGGCTCTCTTGAATTCCTACACGTCGCACAATATCTGACTTACTGTAGTTACTTAGCAAATATTTGTTGATTGACTGTAGAGATTAGTACAAACGGTTGATTCTGCAACTGAAGTCCTCTGCCAATGAGAAGAATTAGTGTACTACAGGTTGAAACTTGAAGGCTTAAGGCCTAGCAGCTGAAGCCCATTTTTCAGATAAAATAACAGAATGGTCTGGAGTCCTGAGACCTAGGTCAGGCTGGGATATCCTGTTGGTGTCTAGGAAGATATCTACTGACATATCTCCTAGGATATCCTGCTGCTGCTGCTGCTGCTGCTAAGTCACTTCAGTCATGTCCGACTTTGTGCGACCCCATAGACGGCAGCCCACCAAGCTCCCCTGTCCCTGGGATTCTCCAGGCAAGAACACTGAAGTGGGTTGCCATTTCCTTCTCCAATGCATGAAAGTGAAAAGTGAAAGTGAAGTGGCTCAGTCATGTCCGACTCTTAGCGACCCCATGGACCGCACCCCACCAGGCTCCTCCGTCCATGGGATTTTCCAGGCCAGAGTACTGGAGTGGTGTGCCATTGCCTTCTCTGCCTAGGATATACTAGGGGATCCTTTTAGGCTAGCAGACTGTGCTGAATACGGAACATCATTCAACTTAGGACTTCAGTAGAGAAGAGAAGTGGGCTGTCTATTCAATTAAAAGGAGGTACAGAAATTTAAAAATCTAGATACGAAGCCAAAAGGATAAAAACCAGGGACACACACATACATGCAATCCATTCTAAATGGATTAGAATAAAGGCTTGTGGAGAGGAGAAGTTCTGGAGAAATACTCCGATCAGACTTGCAGACAGCTGCAGTGTGTTTTATCATAAATTCTGCCACTGGAGCTGGGGTAGAGAGGAAGCAGAAGGGAGTAGGTTAAGTTGGACTTGTTTGGCTGGCTTTGAGGGGACAGCAGTCATGTTCTGAGACAGGGAAGGTATCCCTCAAGCTTAAACGGACTAAATTGCATTTTACTTGAACAAGAAAAAAGATCATATCCGGCCTGTTTCAACTTAATTTTGCCAATGATTTTCTGCTCCTGGGTATTATTACCAAAATGTACTCATTAAAAGGCCTTGTATTAAACTTGAAACAATAAATTAGGGTTTCCTTTCACAATGAACTACGACGTAGGCTCAAGCCTTTACCAAATCACACAATACTTAATTTTATCCATACAACCAGAATCTTGACATTAAAAAAGCATTTCCTGATATTTGTTCTCAAGGTTCAGGTTTGGAACAGAGTGAGTCCCTGAGCACCTATCTCCAGGTATCTGGCAGTCACTGTGGTCACTGCCCCAGTGCTCCATTCAATCTCTTCAACAGAGAAAAGGAAGGGAAGGGAAAACCTTGGTCACCTTGTTTGGAAGCTATTATTCTTACTATCCTCATATGGTCGAAGAAAAGGAAAAGGAAAAAACATGCACATAGTTCATATGGACATGAAAAGAGTAAACTGAACCTTCTTCTCCAATTAGTATTTTCTGAGTTATTTTTTAGGGCTCTCATAATATCAGACTCCCCAAGCGGCACAAGTGGTAAAGAATCTGTCTGCCATGCAGGAGACGCAAGAGATGTGGGTTTGATTCCTGGGTTGGGATGATTCCCTAGAGAAGGAAGTGGCAACCCACTCCAGTATTTCTCACCTGGAAAATTCCACAGACAGAGGAACCTGGTGGGCTGCAGTCCACAGGGTCACAAAGAGCTGACACAACCGAGCACATAGCCAAATGCCTCCTAAAATCAGTTATTTCTTTTAACTGAATCTAGTTGGTTCTTATTTACACAAAATACAACATACTACTTGAATATAAATAATGTTTAAGGCAGTTACTTAACATAATGAGAAAGTTCTTTTATTTAAAAATTATTTAAAGTATACACACATAAATATGCGAGAAAAGTTTAAGATCAAAAAATAATAAAATTACTAAACGAATGGTAGATTATCAATGTAAATTTGTGAACTGTATAACTTCTGTAAGCATGTTAGAAAATTCACAATATTAAAAGAGCCATAATGTATAATGTAACTTGTAATTTACCTCATACAGTTCAGAAAAAAAAAAGTGTGTTTGCAGAATATATACACAATTTATATAAAACATGCCGCCACTCCCATAGGGCATTGTACACTACTTATTTTTGTCAGTTAATGTGTATACACATTATAGCTATGACCAAGGATATAAAAATGTATATGAGTATTTATATCTGCCTCTTTTGTGATCCCATGGACTGTAGCCTGCCAGGTTCCTCTGTCTATGGAATTCTCCAGGCAAGAACACTGGAGTCGGGTGCTGTGCCCTCCTCCAGAGGATCTTCCTGACCCAGGGATTGAACCCGAATCTGTTGCATCCCCTGCATTGGCAGGTGGGTTCTTTACCACTAGAACTACCTGGGAAGCCCCTTATATAGTATTAACTTTTCCATGCAACTCTAAAATTATAACTAACAAATATTAACACTAAATACTACAAATCAAAAAATAAACACAAGAAGAATCAAGCAGATTATCACAGAGCCAATTCAGTTATTTGCCAAATGATACATGCTGCTGCTGCTGCTGCGTCGCTTCAGTCGTGTCTGACTCTGTGCAACCCCATAGACGGCAGCCCACCAGGCTTCCCGTCTCTGGGATTCTCCAGGCAAGAACACTGGAGTGGGTTGAAGTGAACTTTATTCATTGGTCTTTATGGGAAATTGGATTAAAAGAGCCAGAAACATAGTGTCTGTGACTTGTTGCCCCTGGAAATCCTGACCACCAACTTAATGTCACAAAAATTTGCCAGGCTTTCTCTGTGATTCCAGTGTCACTGTATAACAAGTCAATCCAACAATAGTAACAGAATTCATGTAACAAAACAACAGTCGTACTGTTTTTAGTTTTGTAATGGCTCCATGGGTAAAGAATCTGCCTGCAGGAGACATAGGAGACACAGGCTGGATCTGGATGGGGAAGATCCCCTGGAGAAGAAAATGGCAAACTCCAATATTCAATATTCTCCAATATTCTTGCCTGGGAAATCCCATGGACAGAGGAGTCTGTCAGGCTACAGTCCCTGGGGTTCCAAAGAGTCAGACACGACTTAGCGAATAAACAACAACAACTTTAATATAAGCATAAATATAAATACATATAAAGATAAATAATAATAAATCATATGAATTATACCCATGACATTTCTGTTTTTAAAAGGAAACCTAGATGAGTGAAATTTATTCAATACCAGAGTTCATCATTTAATTTTAGCCTCAAGAACACTGCCTGGCACAAAATAGACATATAATAAAATTTTGTTAAATGATTTAATGAATGAATAAAATGATACAATGTATGTAATATTCTTGGTAAAATAATTAAAATATAGAACTCAATATGCTAGTCCTTAACAAGAAACATCTGCTAAGTCGCTTCAGCCGTGTCCGACTCTGTACGACCCCAGAGACAGCAGCCCACCAGGCTCCCCCGTCCCTGGGATTCTCCAGGCAAGAACACTGGAGTAGGTTGCCATTTCCTTCTCCAATGCATGAAAGCGAAAAGTGAAAGTGAAGTCACTCAGTCGTGTCCGACTCCTAACGACTCCATGGACTGCAGCCTACCAGGCTCCTCCGTCCATGGGATTTTCCAGGCAAGAGTACTGGAGTGGGGTGCCACTGCCTTCTCCGAAGAAACATCTACTTGTTTATTAATAATACTACACTGTGGTTGTATGCACTATATTAAATAGATATTTGTTCCCTTATGAATGTAGTCTGAATATGAGCTCTTCTTCAAACAATGAGAATAGTTTCAAAATTGACAGAGGCATATGTATGTCTGTATGTATATATATCACATGCACAAACACACACACACAAGCACAACTCCCCCAAGCTTTAAAAGTGTTAAGCTTATACTTTTAAAATATTGATGTTGGAAAGTCCAAGCAAAGCCTTGAATTGTAAGGGAATAGTGATACCCCTTCACTTCCTTTTAAGTTTTAATTTATGCTAGGTATTTATAAAAGCAAGAAATAGTAATACTAACTAATATTTATAAAGCACTTAAAGTGATTCATATATTTAATGCAATCCTGTAAGGTAGATGCTGTAAGTCTCTTGATTTTACAAATGAAAAAATCCGGGCAAATTACTCAGGATCACACAGCCAGAATGCAGCAGAATCAGCCTAGAGCCCAAGATCATAACTGCTATGCTATCTGCGTCTAAGTGGCAAATGAGGTTCAGGAGATATGATGGTAAGAGACAAAGGATGATAGTGCTATGCAAAATCTGCAACGAAACCTCAAAGCTAAATGTATTGCTCATGGAGAGCTATTCTGCCTATGCACAGAACAGACCACTGACACTGCAGACTTTCTAGAAGCCCAGAGTTTAGAGATGGGCAGATCTAGAGAAGTGGGTTGACATTAAGTGCGGAAGCAAGGCTACTTGAGTCACACTATTGCTCAGAGTTTGACCATCCAAAGCAAGTTCATTGGAGTGAGTCTGGCTGACTTTCAGAAGTTAGAAGCTCTTACTCTGCTTGGTTGGCCCACAGAACTATATTCACTCAGGTCAGTTGTCATTGATTCTGTCACCAGTTCTGGCACTTACTTATTACCATGGCTAAAAAATAACTAGTCTTTTACTAGTAGTGTGGAAACTAGCATTCTTAAACCTCCCTTTCAGTCCTCCCTGAGCCAAAGCTGCACAAAAAAACCAACAAGAATTGTCCAGATCTTCTTCACAGTTATTGATGCACCTTAAAGACAACTTCCCTTGGTAGAGATGTGGTTTCAGTTTGAGAGGAAATCAGCATGATTTCTTTTTGTTTTTTTCTTGGCATCATCTAAGAAGACAGTGGCTGCATAGAAAGCATTTAAGGCACTAAGAGAGATGTTTCAAAAGTGAAACAAACAAAAATTGAAAGTACAATATTATAAGAAGAAACTAGAAGCCATTCTGAAAATATAAGCCTAGATTTCCTAGATTTACAAGGCTTAACCAAGTAAACAAGTTCTTCCTGTGGAAAGTTGCCAGGGGAAACAACCTGTAAGTTTTAGCATTGGAACTTTCAGCCCCACCCCCAAGCTTTTCCACCTCCCGCAAGGGAAGAGAGGCTGGTGGTTTGTTGCTGTTCAGTTGTTAAGTCATGTCCAACTCTGCAACCCCTGGGACTTCAGCACGCCAGGCTCCCCTGTCCTCCTGGAGTTTGCTCAAATTCATGTCTATTGAGTCAGTGATGATATCCAACCATCTCATCTTCTGTCGCCCTCTTCTCCTCCTGCCTTCAATCCTTCCCAGCTTCAGGGTCTTTTTCCAATGAGTCAGCTCTTTGCATCAGGTGGCCAAAGTATTGGAGCTTCAGCATCAGTCCTTCCAATGAATATTCAAGAAGCTTCCTACCCTGGACCTAAACTAGAGGCAGCCTCCTACCCAAGTCACCCAGAGTAAGGGAGTGGGGACCTAAAGGCTATACTTCTCTTCAAAGACATTTTTTTAAACAAATTCTCTCCCCCCTCTCCACTTTCTGATTCTTTTTATTTTTTTATTAAATTTTTAATTTTGTATTGTAGTATAGCCGATCAACAATGTTGTGATAGCTTCAGGTGGACAGCAAAGGGACTCAGCCATACATAAACATGTATCTATTCTCCCCCAAACTCCCCTCTCATCCAGGCTGCCACATAACATTGAGCAGAGTTCCCTGTGCTATACAGTAGGTCCTTGTTGGTTATCCATGTTAAATATAGCAGTGTGGACATGTCCATTACTTTGCCAACAAAGGTCCGTCTAGTCAAGGCTATGGTTTTTCCTGTGGTCATGTATAGATGTGAGAGTTGGACTGTGAAGAAAGCTGAGTGCCAAAGAATTGATGCTTTTGAACTGTGGTGTTGGAGAAGACTCTTGAGAGTCCCCCTTGGACTGCAAGGAGACCCAACCAGTCCATTCTGAAGGAGATCAGTCCTGAGATTTCTTTGGAAGGAATGATGGTAAAGCTGAAACTCCAGTACTTTGGCCACCTCATGCGAAGAGTTGATTCATTGGAAAAGACTCTGATGCTGGGAGGGATTGGGGGCACGAGGAGAATGGGACGACAGAGGATGAGATGGCTGGATGGCATCACCAACTTGATGGACGTGAGTCTGAGCGAACTTCGGGAGTTGGTGATGGACAGGGAGGCCTGGCGTGCTGCGATTCATGGGGTCGCAAAGAGTTGGACACAACTGAGCTACTGAACTGAACTGAACATGTCCATTCCCGGAGAAGGTAACGGCAACCCACTCCAGTGTTCTTGCCTGGAAAATCCCATGGACAGAGGAGCCTGGAGGGCGATAGTCCATGGTGTCTCAAAGATTTGAACACAACTTAATGACTGAACAACAACAATCACCACCTTGTTTTCTTTGGAATCCTAACTCTATAATTGCAGTAAAAAAAATCTGCTTTTATTAAAGTTTTTCTCTGAGAATAACCAGAAGCTTACAAACCCAGAGTCAGCTGAAGGAAGTGTAGTCTTGGGAGTTTCTGCGTGTGCACTTCAGCTTCACAGCACGCTGGGAAGAAGTGGTGTCAGCCACTCTAGAGACACGAAACTCCAGGTGCAAGAGGAGAGCCCATGGATTCCTCAGGAAACAAAAGTGAGGCCCGCTGAGATGTTCACTCACTGCAGATACAGGGTGTGGCTTTTAAACTTCTGAGAACAAGAAGCTCTCCAAGAAAGATCACTAGTCCAAAGACCCCTGCTCATGGGTGGCTTTCACTCCACATAGGAGATAATCCTTCATGAAAGTGTTCTCTGAGAATAACCAGGAGCTTAGGGCTTCACTTGTGGCTCAGCTGGTAAAGAATCCACCTGCAGTGTGGGAGACCTGGGTTCGATCCCTAGGTTGGGAAGATCTCCTGGAGAAGGGAAAGGCTACCCACCCCAGTATTCTGGCCTAGAGAATTGCATAGACTGTATAGTCCATGGAGTCACAAAGAGTCGGACATGACTGAGCGACCTTCACTAGGGCTTTCCAGGTGGTGCTAGTGGTAAAGAACCCGCCTACCAATGCAAGACAAGTAAGAGATGCAGGTTAGATCCCTGGGTCAGGAAGATTCCCTGGAGGAGGGCATGGCAACACTCCACTATTCTTGCCTGGAGATTTCCATGGATAGAGGAGCCTCGTGGGCTACAGTCCATAGGATCGCAAAGAGTCAGGCAGAACTGAATGAATTAGCATGCAACACATGTCCATCCCCAACTCTCTAACTCTCTCCACCGCGCCCCCCTCCACTTTTCCCCCCTCACCCTTTCAGCAACCATAAATTCATTCTCTAACTCTGTGAATCTCCTACTTTGCAAATAAGTTCATTTGTATCTAATTAAATTTTTCATTTAAAATTTTTGCAATGACAAAGCCATCAAAAAGTATTACAAATCTTTATTTTCTTTGAAAATTCTGCATCTTTTTGGCCTATCACTTTAACAGGCAGATCTGTTGCAATGGTTTTCAATCCTATCCAACCCAATACACACTTTTAATACCAAAGTTTTTTATCGCCCTCCTTTACTACCATGGAGTAAAATTTGTAAATAACACAACATATACAATTTTAAAGAATCAATATAATGCATCAACTGTTAAACAGAAAATAAATAATATTTTACATATACACATACTAAAATCATATACATTTCAGTATTTAAATGTTCAGGTGTGTCTCTACCAGAAAAGAAAACGAAGAAGCCAGATGTTTGCCCTCACTTCAGTGAATAAACTCGTATTTAAGAAAAGGCAATATTCAATTGAATATTGTCAACCTTTCTTCTCTGTATTTGTCATTTTAAAGGAGGGGTTAAATAAATATATTCAGAGTTGGACAGATGAGAGAAAAAGGCTCTTTCAACACGGATTCAAGAGCTGTAAATGCAAAATGATCCACTTTAACAATTCGAATTCCATAAGTGCCACTGCCTTCAGGGACACATTGTGAGTTCCCTGCCAACTCCTAGGAACTCTGAAAACATAAAAAGATTGTTTAAAATCTTTCCTCCACTTACACAGTAATTGCATTCCTAGAAAATTCAGGGCATATGAAAATCATGACAAAGTATAAAGGTTTGTCCCATGCGATATATTCGAAAGTCTCACAGAAAATGGGACAGTTTCTCATTGCGTGGGGCTGTCCCACACACTGCAAAACATCCAGCCCCCTTCTTCCCTATGAGTTAAAGGTCAGTTGGACCCCTAATTACTGGAATACCCAACAAAGACCAAGAAATTCAAAACCTCCAAAACTTCTCCTGGGTAAGTGTGACATATCTTTTCCCATCAAGAATCACTCATCTATTGTCTCAAGATGCCTAGAACAAAACTTAGATGTTACATCTCTTACATCCTGATGGGAGTGAGGGACGTATAAAATCTTTTGCGAAGAGTACAGAAAAATAAAAGGTCTTGACCCAGAGCATAATTTTGTGTTATTCAGTGTGACTAAATGCAACTACCAGAGAAGTGAAAGTGAAAGTTGCTCAGTCACGTCCAACTCTTTGGGACCACATGGACTATACTATATCCAGGGAATTCTCAAGACCAGAACACTGGAGTGGTTAGGCGTTCCCTTCTCCAGGGGATCTTCCCAACCCAAGGATCGAACCCAGGTCTCCCGCATTGTAGGCAGATTCTTTACCAGCTGAGCCACCAGGGAAGCCCCAAAATACTGGAGTGGGTAGCCTATACCTTCTCCAGCAGATCTTCCCTATCTAGGGATTGAACTGGGGATTGAAGGCATATCTGTACCAGCTGAGCTACCAGGGAAGCCCCTACTTACCAGAAGTTTACAGCTAAATCAAGATGCCAATAGTTTCCTCTTACTTAGTATATACGTGATTTCCTACCTGAACTTTGTTTTAACACTTTACAAAGGTTAGCAGTGATGATTAGGCTGATGAGAAAAAAGTAACCTTTTTTATAAAAGGTTTCTATAAATTTTATAATTCTTATAATTTTACAAAATTATTTTTAAAAATTTAAGTTTTTATAAATTTTATAATTAAAAATATATAAATATTTAATAAATTTTATTTAAAATTATGAAATATTGCTTTAATAATATTTCTTTACAACCTAATGTGGCCCAAAATGCTAAATATCTGAATTCATAATACCTGTACTATTCATTTTCAGATATTAGAATGTATCCTGGCCAGATTTCCAAATATTAGCTTTCAGCACCTATTAATAGATGAAACGCCCAGACAGGTGCTTAAAACTGAAAGTGAAAGTCACTCAGTCACATCAACTCTTTGTGACCCCATGGACTCTACAGTCCATGGAATTCTCCAGACCAGAACACTGGAGTGGGTAGCTGTTCCCTTCTCTAGGGAATCTTCCCAACCATGTCTCCAGCATTGCAGGTGGATTCTTTACCAGCTGAGCCACAAGGGAAGCCCTTAAAGCTGAAAGCATCTTTATATAAACAGTGATACCCATTGTTAGGGGCTTCCCAGGTGGCTCAGTGGTAAAGAATCCGCCTGCCAGTGTCGGAGACGGGGTTCCATCCATGGGTCAGGAAGATCCCCTGGAGAAGGAAATGGCAACCCACTCCAGTATTCTCGCCTGGGAAATCCCAGGGGGAGAGGAGACTGATGGGCAATAGTTCATGGGGACACAAAGAGTTGGACTGGACCAAGAAACCAAACAGTAGCAGCAGCACCCGTTGTTAGAGAAAAAAATACACTCATTTGTGTAACTGTTTTGTGCAATTGGTTCTTATTCAGAAAAGCAAAGTAAATACAATTTTAAGCATTTATGAATGATTTGACTGACATTCCACAAATAGAAATATATATTTCAGCATATCCTTAGCAGCACATTATAAGGCAAACAGGCACATGTCTCTTACAAGCGTCCTTTCTCCATCAATCAGCTACTGTGAGCTATTTTTCAAGAAGCTACATCATGGGTGAACAGAGAAAACCCCATCTCTGCCCTTACATAAATTTCCTCCAGTATGAAGGCAAGGGTTAAAACAGTATTTCAAAAGAAAAAAAAAAAGTGTTTCCTACAGAATTATCCATGGACCTAGTTCTGTATTTTCACCTTTAACTCAGTATGCTGCTGCTGCTAAGTCACTTCAGTCGTGTTCGACTCTGTGAGACCCCATAGACGGCAGCCCACCAGAATAACCCTAGGGAAATCATTTACTCTCTGGCTTCCATCTGAAACAAGTGATTCTAAGACTTAACTTTGTTATTCAAGAGTAGCATGGAAACATATACATTATCATCTGTAAAAAAAAAAAAAAAAGCTATTTGGAATTTGCTGCTTGAAACAGGGAGCTCAACCCTGTGCTCTGTGACAACCTGCAGGGGTGGGGCGGGGTGGGAAATGGGAGGGAGGCTTAAGAGGGAGGGGACATATGTATACCTGTGGCTGATTCATGTTGATGTGTGGCAGAAACTAGCACAATATTGTAAATTAATTATCCTCCAATTAAAAAAAAATTTTTTTAAGAGTTAACTGTAAAGAAAAACAAACTAGTTAGCAACTCAGCATTGTTCAATATACATGAATAGTAACTGTTATATCTGTGTTAAGGCCCTTATAGCTTCTCCCAAGTAGTCCAATATTTAGTGCCTTCCGAAACACTTAGGGCCAGAAAATCAAGCTACCAATCTTTGTCCATGTAGAAATTAACCTAGGTATTTTCCTGGGCTTACCTCTTTTAGAAACTGGCTCTCAAAGTAATGTGCCACACAGTTGCTATTTCAGAGGTTTCATTATTTTAACTATCTGCATTACCAGTGCATTATTTTTGAAAATAATAGAATATTTTTTAGGAAAGACCCCTTTTTTCCACATTTGGCCTCATCTCAGACATGAAAGCCTATATACAAAATCAGATATGAATTTGAGGAAAATGAAACTAGTCATGCATAATTTACATCCGAGCCTATTTGTATATTTAATGGCATCTCCCTTAAGCGTGGTTTTAGTCCATGAAATTATATTAGAATTTCTCACACTTGGATGTCATCAAAATGCAAGGCTCTATAAATATTATCATAGATCATCACTTTAATTATTGT
This sequence comes from Bos grunniens, assembly GCF_055505025.1. Lineage (NCBI taxonomy): Eukaryota > Metazoa > Chordata > Mammalia > Artiodactyla > Bovidae > Bos > Bos grunniens. The sequence continues at coordinate 16,387,534 of NC_141170.1, read as the reverse complement.
AATAAAAAAAACTCTGCTTGAATAATTATCCTTTCAGATAAGACCAAATGGAAACAATTTAGATTTTTATTTTCTGGTCATATTAACCAGAGTTTAATCTTTAGCAATACCATGCATATGTCTACACGCAAGTTTTTCAAGTATATTATGATTGAAGAATAATATAATTATCCACTGTAAGTATTCACAACTATTTTTGCAATGCCACATCAAGCCAAGTATGAAGTGCAAAATGAGTAGAGGCCCAATTCCATAGCTTAGAGTCCAGCTAGCTCTCTTTCAGTTCAGTTCAGTTCAGTCAGTCAGTCGTGTCCGACTCTTTGCGACCCCATGAACTGCAGCACGCCAGGCCTCCCTGTTCATCACCAACTCCTGGAGTTTACCCAAACTCATATCCATTGAGTCGGTGATGCCATCCAACCATCTCATCCTCTGTCATCCCCTTCTCCTCCTGCCCTCAATCTTTTCCCAGCATCAGGGTCTTTTCAAATGAGTCAGCCCTTCACATCAGGTGGCCAAAGTATTGCAGTTTCAGCTTCAACATCAGTCCTTCCAATGAACACCCAGGACTGATCTCCTTTAGGATGGACTGGTTGGATCTCCTTGCAGTCCAAGGGACTTTCAAGAGTCTTCTCCAACACCACAGTTCAAAAGCATCAATTCTTCGGCGCTCAGCTTTCTTTATAGTTCAACTCTCACATCCATACATGACCACTGGAAAAACACAGCCTTGACTAGACAGATCTTTGTTGACAAAGTAATGTTTCTGCTTTTTAATATGCTGTCTAGGTTGGTCATAACTTTCGTTCCAAGGAGTAAGCTAGCTCTCTAGTCAGTTAATCCCCTCTCTGGTGATTCAGAGATTTGATATATGAGTATGGCACTAGGGAAAATAGAGAGAGATATAAAAAGAACTTTTAGGAAGTTATGCTCTAAGATAAGCTACATGTAAGATTCCTAGAAAACATAACCTAAGTTTCTGTAGTCCATTGTTCAAGGCTTTGGGAGTTAGACTTATGTCTTTGACCAAGAGCTCTTGCAGAGGCTGACTTCAAGACAGAGCACACTTGCCAGGTGTAATAAGGATTACCCACATGTAATCCTCAGGGCTCCCCAGGTGGCACCAGTGGTAAAGAACCTACCTGCCAATGCAGGAGACGTAAGAGATGCCAATTCGATTCCTGGGTCAGGAAAATCCCCTGGAGGAGGAAACGGCAACCTACTCCGGTATTCTTGCCTGGAGAATCCCATGGACAGAAGAGCCTGGTGGGCTATAGTCCATAAGGTCTCACAGAGTCAGACATGACTGGAGCAACTTAGCACACACCCATATGTATTTAAATTCTTTAAGTAGAAGTCAAATTCAAATGTGTTGATAAAAATAGCCATATTTTGACATTTTATCAAGAGAAAAAATAACCTTTTTTCCCTTCCAGAACAGCTCTGATTAGAAAGTTAAGATCATTTAATAAGATAATTCCAAATGTGCACCCAATAAGCCTATGGTTATTTACTTCAACAAATTCAACTCAAATTTTTGGCCATCTAAGTTCATTTCTTATAGGTTCCTCTTTCATATCAAGCTTACTTTTTTTTTTCTTTTTGCCACACCATGGATCTTAGTTCCCTGACTAGGGATAGAACCTTGGCCCTCAGCAGTGGAAGCATGGAGTCCTAACCATTGGGCAACCAGGGAATTCTTTTCTTAAAAGAATAACTTACTAAACTTTGTTAATAATAAAAAGAAAAGGTAGGACTTCCCTGGAGGTCCGGTGGTTGAGACTCCATGCTTCCATTGCAAGGGGCATGGATTTGATCCCTAGCTGGGGAACTAAGATCCCATATGTCATGGGGTGTGGCCAAAAATAAATAAATAAAGCATTCCTTTAAAAAAAAAATGTTGCTATTATGTAAATTGACAGCCATACAATTTTCATAATTGAAAAAATATTCATGATTATCTACAACTCAATAATGTTTATGACCAAAAATAATGTTTCAAACAGAATTACTACCAGGCAAACATTAACAAGCTGAATATTATTATTTTAATATTTTATATTAAATATATATTGAATATTTTAAATACTGCCATTATAGCTTTTGTTTCATTAAGTTACTTTTTTCCACAGTCATCAAGGATTATTTTTAGCTTTTTAAGAAAGACCCAATCTATATTGTGATGCTAATACAAGCATTCTTTACTTAATCTCTGTGAGACACTATCTTTAAATCTATGGGTCTGTTCATACTCAAAGACTTTAAGCAGAATGGCAGGAAATGGAAACAAAACTGAAAGCTCTCCATGACACCAGGGATAACAATAGAAACATGACTCTAAGTTCCATAGCAACTCTCTGTATGACCTTAAATATCTTTCTTGCTCTCTTTATGTCTCACTGACTTGCACAGGTGAAGGTCCTCTTCAAGGGTATTACAGATCCACTCTGTTGCAACTTAAGAGCATAACATTTAAAACATGTTAGTGAAAATGAGAACATCAGATAACTAATAAGAAATAGAAATTGATAATATTTGAAATTGTTTCTATTTGAGCAAATAATAATATGCTATTTTTTCATGCTTGCTTTATCAATATTTCAAAATTATTTTGTTATTTATTTGTTTAGAGAGGATATCTCCCAGAAGAATATATCAAAATTGGAAGACATGTAAGTTTGAAAATAAAATAACTACTTACCCTTTGTTTTGACTACTTTTTATTTCTAAAATGCTTGCAAATAATATTTTTAAACATTTTTAATTACGAACAGTATATGATCCAGTTGGATGGCATCACTGACTTGCTGGACATGAGTTTGAGTAAGCTCCAGGAGTTGATGATGGACAGGGAAGCCTGGTGTGCATCAGTCCTTTGGGTCACAAAGAGAAACAACTGAGCGACTGAACTGAACTGAACTGATATGATTTTTGCAGACTGGGAAACCAGACTTAGTAGGTTTAACAAGAATCAAAAGCTAAAATAAACTTTACTTGGAAACTTGAAAGGAGTTCAAGGAGGCACAATTACCTATGGAAAGGGATAATGGGGGAAAACACTATATTTCTTTAACATCCAAACACATTTTCTTTTTGTTCCCCAGATTTCTCAACTTTGTTATTACTATTATTAGATTTACTCAGCACCTTATCTCCTGCTTTACAATGGTTACTGCCATACAGTAACCGTGAATCAGCCATAAGTATACATATGCCCCCTCCCTCCTGAACCTCCCTCCTACCTCCCATCCCATCCCACCCCTCTAAGTTGTCACAGAGTACTGGGTTAAACTTCCTACTTAACACATTTTCCACCTTAAGTAGAATCTCATGTACTTTTAAAATTGAAGTGACATTTAGATCTACTATGGCAGAGCTTCCCAACCTTTACCAAATCTTGGCTCACATAGAAAACAGCATTTACACAATGCTCTGGGATTACGGATGAGGTTGCTGCAAGCTGAGATGACAGCCAAAGGCTTTGGGTCACCCCCAGACACAAGCCAGCTGCTCTAGTGGCTGAGTGGATCAATATCTCCATACATCTGTGTCCACTGTTGCATCATGTGTAGGGAAAGTTTAGTCCCCAAAATGAAAGGTCGTATAAATCTTCTGTCTCTTCTGTAAAACAGTGCAAAGTGCACCATTCACAAAATTGGTTAGTAAAAATCCACTACCTTATTGCAGCATTAAATATTACATACAAGCTATTTTTGAGGGCCAAAGTATACTATAAGCTCAAGACTTGCATACAAAAACAAGGGCAATTATCTTCATTTCATAATTATACAAAAAAAGAAGCACTCAATTTTTCAGATCAGTTGCTGAGTCGTGTCCGACTTTTTCTGACCCCATGGACTGCAGCATCCCAGGCTTCCCTGTCCATCACCAGCTTCCAAAGCTTGCTCAAACTCATGCCCATTGAGTTGGTGATGCCATCCAACCATCTCATCCTCTGTAGTTCCCTTCTCTTCCTGCCTTCAATCTCTCCCAGCATTAGGGTCTTTTCCTATGAATCAGTTCTTCACATATGGTGGCCAAAGTATTGGAGTTTCAGCTTTAGCATCAGTTCTTACAATGAATATTCAGGACTGATTTCCTTTAGGATGGACTGGTTGGAACTCCTTGTACTCCAAGGGGTGCTCAAGAGTTCAAAAGCATCAGTTCTTCAGTGCTCACCTTTCTTTATAGTCCTACTCTCACATCCATACATGACTACTGGAAAAACCACAGCTTTGACTAGACAGACCTTTGTTGGCAAAGTAATCTCTCTGCTTTTTGATATGCTGTCCAAGTTGGTCATAGCTTTTCTTCAAAAAAAAAAAAAAATCTTTTAATTTCATGGCTGCAGTCACCATCTGCAGTGATTTTGGAGCCCGAGAAAAGAAAGTCTGTCACTGTTTCCATTGTCTCCCCATCTATTTGCCATGAAGTGATGGGACTGGATGTCATGATCTTCATTTTCTGAATGTTGAGTTTTAAACCAACTTTTTCACTCTCCTCTCTCACTTTCATCAAGAGGCTCTTTAGTTCCTCTTCACTTTCTGCTATAAGGTTGGTTTCACCTGCATATCTGAGGTTATTGATATTTCTCCTGGAAATCTTGATTCCAGCTTGTGCTTCATCCAGCCCAGCATTTCGCATGGTATACTCTGCGTATAAGTTAAATAAGCAGAGTGACAATACACAGCCCTGAGGTACTCTTTTCCCAATTTGGAACCAGTCTGTTGTTTCATGTCCAGTTCTAACTGTTGCTTCTTGACCTGCAAACAGATTTCTCAGGAGGCAGGTAAGGTGGTCTGGTATTCCCATCTCTTTCAGAATTTTCCACAGTTTGTTGTATTCTACACAGTCAAAGGCTTTGGTGCAATCAATAAAGCAGAAGTAGATGTTTTTCTGGTATTCTCTTGCTTTTCTATGATCCAATGGATGTTAACAATTTGATCTCTGGTTCCTCTGCCTTTTCTAAAACCAGTTTAAACACCTGGAAGTTAACAGTTCATGTACTGTTGAAGCCTAGCTTGGAGAATTTTGATCATTACTTTCTAGTGTGTGAGATGAGTACAATTGTGTGGTAGTTTGAACATTCTTTGGCATTGCCTTTCTTTAGGATTGGAATGAAAACTGACCTTTTCCAGTCCTGTGGCCACTGCTGAGTTTTCCAAATTTGCTGGCATATTGAGTGCAGCACTTTCCCAGCATCATCTTTTAGGATTTGAAATAGCTCAACTGGAATTCCATCACCTCCACTAGCTTTGTTCATAGTGATGCTTTCTAAGGCCCATTTGACTTTGCATTCCAGGATGTCTGGCTCTAGGTGAATGATCACATCATTATGGTTATCTGGGTCATGATGACCTTTTTTTTTTTAATTCTTCTGTGTATTCTTGCCACCTTTTCTTAGTATCTTCTGCTTCTGTTAGGTCCATACCATTTTTGTCCTTTTTTGTGCCCATCTTTGCATGAAATATTCCCTTGGTATCTCTAATTTTCTTGAAGAGATCTCCAGTCTTTCCCATTCTATTATTTTCCTCTATTTCTTTGCATTGATCACTGAGGAAGGCTTTCTTATCTCTCCTTGCTATTCTTTGGAACTCTGCATTCAAATGCATATAACTTTCCTTTTCTCCTTTGCCTTTTAAATCCATATTTTTGATTCATATCCAATGTATTTTAAAAATTCACCTATCTGATATTTGGACCTGGCTTCCTAGGTGGCCCTAGTGGTAAAGAATCTGCCTGCCAATGCAAAACACTCAAATTTGATCCCTGGGTCTGGAAGGTCCCCCAGAGTAGGAAATGGCACCCCACTCCAATATTCTTGCCTGGAAAATTCCATGGACAGTGGAGGCTGGCAGGCCACCATGGGATGACAAAAAGTCAGATCCAACTGAGTGACTGAGCACACACAATATTTGGATAATTAACCAAAATTAATCTCTAGCTATAAAGTAGATATTTTCTTTTCGTCACTTCTATTTTTTAGCTAGCCATTTCAACTAGTGTAATTATTAGCTAACATGTCAACATTTTCTAAAACCATACTCTCATGTAGCAACCAAGGATTAAGTGTTAATATAAAAAATGTCAAGAGAAAGAACAAAAGAATACAAGATGTGACCAAATCATTACGAAGAAGATGGTCAGACTATAAACCACAAAAAAACGGTAGTTGTAGAGGCTGGAGAAGATATAGCTGGAGAGAGATGAAGGTGCCAGAGAGTGGAGTTAATGTTTCACTGCATGCATCATATTCTTTCTATCTGTACATTGCAAGCATTTTTAGGGCAAACCTAAGTAAGCAATCCTTACAACATGGAAGGTCTGGAGCTCCTTGACCCAAAACAGTAGCCATGAAGTGTGGTTAGGCCTAATCATGATGAACTACATAAGTGTAAAATACACATTCTACTTTAAAGACCTAGTACCAAAAGATATCAAGTAGCTCATTAGTATTATATTGACCACAAACTGAACTTAAAATATTTTGGTTTAGTCTCTAAGTTGTGTCTAATCTTACAACCACACTGACTGTAGCCCCCCCGGTTCCTCTGTCCATGGGATTTCCCAGGCAAGATACTGGAGTGGGTTGCCATTTCTTTCTCCAGGGGATTTTCCTGACCCAGGGATTGAAACCAGGTGTCCTGAACTACAGGCAGCCTCCTGCGTTGCAGGCAGATTCTTTACTAACTGAGCCACCAGGGAAGCACCATATTTTAGATATACTGAGTTAAATAAAATATACTATTAAAATTGATTTCGCCTCATTATTTTTTAAAATGGCTTCAAGCTTCAAGAAAATTTAAAAGTATCTATGTGGCTCACATTATCCTTGCACTGACGGTGCTGGTGTACAGCACAAACTGTGCACAAGAGAAGAGAAAGATGGAATGAACACAGAGAGAGAAGAAGAAGATGCTCTGGAATAGGTCAGGAAATAGACATTTCTAATAAGCACACCAAAAAAGTTTCTATTAATTCCTCAGTGAGGAGAAATTATAAATTAGGTCGCCCACTGTGTTGGGCCTAACTAACTTAACTGTGCAGGGTTCTCAGCCTGTAACATGAATTTAGTCATTTTAAATGAAGTCTTTCATTATCACTTTTATACATTCCTCCTTTAAGTATTTTGATAGATATTTAGATGACAGATAGATAGATATTTCTTCTTCATGGAATAAGTGACAACTGCAAAAAAGATCCACAAGAAAACTCCGCCACCTTACAACTGTATACTTTATGTAGATTTGCCAAGGTCTAGAAAGCCAACTACTCCAACTATGTTTTCAGGGAAAGCAAACAAATTATCACTCAAGACAGATGGTGAACTCTCCTATTTTTAAAGATCTCCAAACATTTTCGAAGAAGAGGGTAATAGTCTTTGACATCTTCACCCCTTCTCAAGACGTCAGGAACTTCCAGGGGAGTTTCTCTATCTGCTCTGGGCTCCCCGGTATGAGATAACTTCCTTACCTTGTGGATCAGCTACAGCTACTATCACCCTCCCTGGGTAAATACTCTCATTTCTTTTTTATTTAGAGTCCTATCTTATCAATTGCCATTCATTTGAAAGTTAGTCCCGGCATTCAGTTCCACTGTGTTTAAATTTACTCTGATAGCTAAAGATAAGGGAAGAAAAGATGGAAATAGACTGTGACAAATGAATTTCACAGATAGTTACATAAGCTCTGAACATGCTATGCCAAAATCAATAAATTTTCAGGCTTTTACGGTTTCAATTAAACACCATGTGGAGAAAATGATTCTTTTTCAAGAAGCAAGCACAAAATCTATCTATTTTCCACCCTTTTTCCGTGTGCCCAGATATTATCATCCCTAATAATAATCCTCATTTCAGTCCTAAAGAGAGAGATGGTAGGTAGATAGATACAAGTTAGATAGATAAATAAACCAACAAAAACTGTGCTCTTTAGGTAATTAAAAAAAAAAAACTGAAGTTCAATTTGGAAGAAAAATGCCAAAAGCATATTATTTCTGAAGACTTTTTTTTAGAAGCCCAAAGATCTTGTGGCCTATTATGACTATTTATTATACGCCAGATACTGTCCTCACCACACAGAGAGAGCAAACTCATTTAAGTTCATAACAACTCTGTGCGGCTTACCAGGTGGCACTAGGAGCAAAGAACCTGCCAGTGAAGGGAGACGTAAGAGATGCGGGTTTGATCCCTGTGTCGGGAAGATCCCCTGGAAGAGGGCATGGCAACCCGCCCCAGTACTCCTGCCTGGAGAATCCCATGGACAGAGGAGCCTGGTGGGCTGCAATCCATAGGGTCTCACAGAGTCGGACACGACTGAAGAGACCAAGCAGCAGCAATAGCTATGTGGTAGGTAGTATAATATTATTATCAACAAGCCCCTTTAAGATGGGAGTCTAAAACTCAGAAAATTAATTTACTTGCCAGCTGGCCAGACTGTTCGTTAGCAAACAGCAGAGCTGAGACTGAACTCAGATAATGTCTGTAGAATATATGTTCCCAGTCCCTGCACAGTTCTGTGTCTCTGAAGGATGAATTCAAATCTAAGTCAAGATTTTTACTTAGCACATAGCTTTTCTTCCCAATATTAGTGCCCCTTGTTATTAATAAGTAACATACAATCTCCATTTCTATATTATGAATAGCCTGAGGGCAAGAATCACTTGCAGTTGCAACCCTCCCTCAAAGTGGTTTTATCAATTCAGTCATTCAACAAATCCAATACTGAGCACCTAATAGGCACTAGATGCCCAAACAGATGCTGAGGCTATACGATGGGCAAGACAGTCTCTGTACACATCTTCACAGTTGGAGGTGGTTCCTTAGCTGGAATACATTTTGACAAATGCTGTCCTAGTAGTATGACAGCAGTCCAATGAGAAGGAAACAATTCATTCGACTTAGCAATATTATAAAAGGATGAAAACTTGATAACTTAGAGATATTCATTTAAAGTTGTCCATAATACACATGGACAACTTTAAGTTGTCCATAATACATATGAGCTTCCCTGGTGGCTCAGACAGTAAAGAATCTGCCTGAAATGCAGGAGACCCAGGTTTGATCCCTGGGTCGGAAAGATCCGCTGGAGGAGGACAGGCAACCCACTCCAGTATTCTTGCCTGGAGAATTCCATGGACAGAGGAGATTGGCGGGCTACAGTCCAGTCCAGGGGGTCGAAAAAAGTTGAACATGACTGAGCAACTAACATCTTCAGTTTCACTTTCATGGTACATATAAAATCGTATGGTAGTGGTGGCTTCAGAGAAGGCAATGGCACCCCACTCCAGCACTCTTGCCTGGAAAATCCCATGGACGGAGGAGCCTGGTGGGCCGCAGTCCATGGGGTCGCTAAGAGTCGGACAAGACTCAGCGACTTCACTTTCACTTTCATGCACTGGAGCAGGAAATGGCAACCCACTCTAGTGTTCTTGCCTGGAGAATCCCAGGGACAGGGGAGCCTGGTGGGCTGCCGTCTATGGGGTCGCACAGAGTCGGACGTGACTGAAGCAACTTAGCAGCAGCAGCGGCGGTGGTGGCTTAGTTGCTAAGTTGTGTCCAAATCTGGCAACCCCATGGAAGAGTTTCTACCAAAAAAGTCATTTAGATGAGATGTAAATAAGTATGGGAAACTGTAACATTGAAAAACACGATGCAGCTAAAGAATTCTTTTGTGGTATATATTGCTAATACATAAATATATAAATACACTCTCATGCAGACTTACAAATATACTTCTCACATCTTACAATCACATCATGTACAAAGTTTCTGCTAAACTATTATTGTTTTGCCACTCTGTTAGAAATTTTAATGATATGCCTTAGGGTTAGATAAGTTTCTGACAAAAGCTCACCTCCTCTCTGACATTATTTACATTATTATTTTTTCCTCTTATTTAGTGTTGTTTATTTTGCCTTTCTGCTAATGCTTTTCTTTTCCACATCCATGTTTAGTGCAGTTTCTTATGACCAAAAAAAAAAAAAAAGTCATATTAAAAGAGAGCAGACATCTTTCAAGCCCTGAGAACATTATTGTGGTAATGCACAGGAAAAATAAGCAAGTATATCCTCCCTCCCTCTCTCTTTCCTTCCCTCCTTCCTTCCGTCTCTCTCTCTTACTCTCTCTCCCTTCCCTTTCTCTTTCTTTCTCTTCTTTCCTTCCTTCCTTTCTTTCCTCTTTCTCTTTCCTTTCCTTTCTTTTAAGTTGTAGAGAGATTTAGCTACTAGGAATAGTCAGTTACCACAAAGATGCGACAACACAACAGAAAATATCTTTTTATTCCAAAGCCCATATGAATGTATTCAAATCAGGATAGTGTTAACAGTTGACTTAATTTCTATAATAAATTTGCTTGAATCAATTCACTTTTTCACCAAAAAAGTTATAATGAGCTTTCTAATTGTATAAGCTGTCACTCAACATGTAACAGATGGTACCCTCTGAAAGAAGAGTTTAATGGTGGTATTTGCTTCCTTGCTCCCCTGCATTTTCTTTGGAAGCTACTTCCTTCTAATTCAATGACATTTTGGTGGCAAAGTTCAGAGGCTTTACCATAAATGTACTCATAAACTAATTCCTCCATAAGTTATAATTGACCATTATTACTTTTATTTGGGGGGAGGAGGGGGCAGCTTCCCTGATATCTCAGTTGGTAAAGAATTGCCGTCTAATACAGAAGGCCCCGGTTCAATTGGTGGGTCAGGAAGATCCCCTGGAGAAGGGATAGGCTACCCACTCCAGTATTCTTGGGCTTTCTTGGTGACTCAGCTGGTAAAGAATCCACTCGAAATGTGGAAGACCTGAGTTCAATCCCTGGGTTGGGAAGATCCACTGGAGAAGGGAACAGCTGCCCACTCCAGTATTCTGGTCTGGAGGATTCCATGGATTACAGTCCATGGAGTAACAAAGAGCTGGACACAACTGAGCAGCTTTCACTTCATTTTTTAAAGAGTTTTGTCGATTCAGTAAATATAAGCTCTGATTATGTGCTTACATATACATGAATAGTGAATATAGATTGAAAAATCAAATGTAAGTCACTAAGTCAACTTCTTCATAGTTAAATAAATTATAATTTACAGAACTATAAATTAAGGGAATTAGTATATCTGGCTTCATGCTTTATTAATGGAATTTCATTTCAGATTTGTCTCTATTTCTTTAATAGAGGTTTATAAATATATTTAAAGTGATGTACTGCAGGAAAGACACTAAAGTTCAAGTCAAAAATGAATATGAAATATTGAAGTGAACAAAGAAATTATCATTAGCCTCCCATATATTAGAGGAGAAATGCAACTCCTGTTTTGTCCATCCTTTATGTCTGTGAATATATGATAGGTAAGGAAGTGTGCATTCCTGTCCTGTAACAACAGCTTTTACTGATTGGAACTTTGGCTCTAGATTGTTGGCTTCCACTGAAAGGCAAGGTAAGAAATAGCATTAAAAATTGCAATAGCTGGAGGGATGCTGTTGAGATTGTTAACCACTGCTGCTGCTGCTGCTGCTAAGTTGCTTCAGTCGTGTCTGACTCTGTGCCACCCCATAGACGGCAGCCCACCAGGCTCCCCTGTCCCTGGGATTCTCCAGGCAAGAACACTGGAGTGGGTTGCCATTTCCTTCTCCAATGCATGAAAGTGAAAAGTGAAAGTGAAGTTGCTCAGTCGTGTCTGACTCAGCAATCTCATGGACTGCAGCCTACTAGGTTCCTCCGTCCATGGGACTCTTCAGGTAAGAGTACTGGAGTGGGATGCCATTGCCTTCTCCAAGCATCCTATATAAAGTGCCTCCTAATAAACATGGCAAACATGATTTATTCTCAAGGAATCCCTTTAATTTTTACATTTTAGTTAGGGTCCAATAAAAAGAGAATTTGTGAATATAATAGACAGCTTGGTTATCATCCTACTAACCATTCTACCCTTCATCCCTGATGTTATACCCATGTGGTTCTAGAAAATTTGGTTTACCCTCAGCCCAAGGATGGGAGTACAAAACCTAGCATAAGGTAATTATTGCACTCCACACTCTGAGCACTATTATTGGCTCATTCACGGACATGAAATCTAGACTAATATAATCAGAGAGGGTATCAGACCTTATGTGGCAAATTCTGGCATAAAGATAATCTCTACTTCTCAGAAGTGTGTGATGTGCAGGTACAATAAGTGGAATTGTTGTTGCCACTTTACTATCATGAAAAGAAGTAACCTAAAGAAGCAGATACACAGAGGAGGGCAGAACCAGAGTACCTGCATTACAACTGTCTTGATCAAACTTTGTTTGAAGTCCATTATTACTGCTGGGTTGCCCAACTTTTAAGGTTCATATTATTTTGGTCAATCTGTGCTGATTTTTTCCTTTGATGCAAGTAATACTTTCTGATCTTAACAGAACTCATAATATATCCCAGCTTCTGCATCGTTTCTCTTTTAACAATTAAATCATAGGTATGCTAACTAATGTCTTAGCCCTTCCTATGAACTCTAGAAAACTTGATATTAAACAGAAGAAATCTCATTGCCTTAACCCCAAACTCTTAAGACCCAGGACCAGTCACTTTTGCCTATCCAACTCTGAACTAGTGCCCAAATCTGAAACCTTCTACCCTTTCTAACAACTGAATCTCTTATGCCTTGTTTTCTTAATCTTTCTAACTATAGTCAACAGGAAACAGTTGATAAGTAAACATTTTATTTTGGGCAAAATATGCCTACTGTAATCTGACAAGAAAGGATTTTATACCATTCCAGAGTCAGTTATTTCTAACCATATAAAATATACTTGAGATCAGAAGTTAGAGATCAGAGTTAGTCCAAATGGCTCAAAATCATTTACTAGTCACTAATTCAATTTCTCTCATCTTCTCACAAAAACACTAAGAAGACAGAAAAGAGTAATAAAAATTTAAAACAACCTTGAAAACTAAAACTGAAAGACAGCCTAATGTCAGAATCTTAAATTAAGTAGTTAGAGTGTAAAATGAAGCTAGACAGAGGAAAATATCCCTAAATTGCATCTCACAGCAATATAGCATGGTGGTCAAGAACATGTGATCCAAATCACACAAAGGTGGGTTGAATTTCATCATTATCTAGCTAGGTGAACCGGGTAAATTAAAATTTATTAATTTTATTTTCTATAAAATAGGGATAATATTAGTACTACTACTGGGGACTGAACCTTGACACTCATCCCCCTAAAAAAATCATACATTGAAGCCATAACCCCAATGTGACTATACTTTGAGGTAGTATCTTTAAATAAGTAATTATGGTTAAAAGAAGTCATAAGGGTGGGGTCCTCATCCAACTGAACTGCTGTCCTTATAAGAAGACAAGATTCCTGAGGAACAACACAAGAGGATATTGCACTTATTACCATATATGTACCTAATACAGTGTCAGACTTTATTTTTGAGGGGCTCCAAACTCACTGCAGATGGTGATTGCAGCCATGAAATTAAAAGACACTTGCTCATTGGAAGGAAAGTTATGACCAACCTTGATAGCATATTCAAAAGCAGAGACATTATTTTGCCAACAAAGGTACGTCTAGTTAAGTCTATGGTTTTTCCAGTAGTCATGTATGGATGTGAGAGTCGGACTGTGAAGAAAGCTGAGCACGGAAGAATTGATGCTTTTGAACTATGGTGTTGGAGAAGACTCTTGAGAGTTCCTTGGACTGCAGGGAGATCCAACCAGTCCATTCTAAAGGAGATCAGCCCTGGGTGTTCTTCGGAGGGAATGATGCTAAAGCTGAAACTCCAATACTTTGGCCACCTTATGTGAAGAGTTGACTCATTGGAAAAGACTCTGATGCTGGGAGGGACTGGGGGCAGGAGGAGAAGGGGACGACAGAGGATGAGACGGCTGGATGGCATCACCGACTTGATGGACATGAGTTTGAGTGAACTCTGGGAGTTGGTGATGGACAGGGAGGCCTGGCGTGCTGCAATTCATGGGGTCACAAAGAGTCAGACACAACTGAGCGACTGAACTGAACTGAACTGAACCTAATATAAGAGCACAGAAATATATAAAACAAATTTTAAAGGCATAAAAGGAGAAATTAACAATACTAAAATAACAGTAGGGAACTTTAACACCCTACATATATCAATGGACAATCATCCAGACAGAAAATCAATAAGGAAACACTGACCTTAAATGATAAAATAGACCAGTTGGATGTACTAGATATCAAAGGAACACTCTACACAAAAACAGCAGAATAAACATTCTTTTCAAGTGCACATGGAGCAATCTCCAGGATAGATCACATACTGGGACAAAAAACAAATCTCAACAAATTTAAGAGGACAGAAATTATAGCAAGCATTTTTTTCTCCCCACAACAATAGTATGCAGCTAGAAATCAACACAGGAAGAAAATGGTAAAGCTGAAACACATGGAAACTAAATAACATGCTACTAAATAATTAACTTCATGCAGCCATGTTAAAAGACACTTGCTCCTTGGAAGAAAGGCTATCACAAACCTAGACAGCATATTAAAAAGCAGAGACATCACTTTGCTGACAAAGGTCCATATAGTCAAAGCTATGGTTTTTCCATCAGTCATGCACGGATGTGAGAATTGAACCATAAAGAAGGCTAAGCACCAAAGAATTGATGCTTTCTAACTGTGGTATTGGAGAAGACTTTTGAGAGTCCATTGGACAGTAAGGAGATCAAACCAGTCAATCCTCAAAGAAATCAACCCTGAATATGCATTGGAAGGACTGATGCTAAAGCTGAAGCTCCAATACTCTGGCCTCCTGATGCAAAGAGCCAACTCACTGGAAAAGACAAAGATACTGGAAAAAACTGAGGGCAAGAGGAGAAGGGCGTTACAGAGAATGAGACAGTTGGATGGCATCACCAATTCAAAGGATCTGAGTTTGAGCAAACTGGGAGATAATGAAGGACAGCAGAGCCTGGCATGCTGCAACCCAGGCAGTCACAAAGAGTCAGACATGACTGAACAACAACAACAAAGATAGAACCAGAAAAATAATAGATATGATCCAGCAATTCCACCATAGGGTGTATATCCATAGGAAATGAAAGCACTAATTCAAAAAATACATGCAATGTTCATAGCAACATTATTTACAATAGTCAAGATATGGAAGCAACATAAATATCCATCAACCAAAGAACAGACAAAGAAGTTATTTTATATATATATATATATATATACACACACATACATACACACACATATAATGCATATATATATTATATATGTATACACACACACACACACACACACACACACCATGGAATATTACTTAGCCATAAAAAAGAATGAAATTCTGCCATTTGCAAGAACATGGATGGACCTAGAGGTTACTATGCTTAGTGAAATAAATCAGAGAAAGACAAATGCTTTGTTATCATTTACCTGTGAAATTTGGAAAATAAAACAAATGTATATTTTTAGAAAAACAGAATTAGACTCAGATACAGAGAGCAAACTAATGGCTACCAGTGGGGAGAGAGAAGGGAGAGAGGCAAGATAGGATTATAAAATTAAGAGATACAAACTATTAAGACTTCCCTGGTGGTCCAGGGGTTAACATTGGGAGCATGGGCTCAATCCCTGGTTGGGGAACTAAGATCCCACATGCCACAGGCATGGACAAAAAAGGAGAGAGATACAAATTACTAAGTATACAATAAGTAGCATGGGTATACTGTATAATACAGTATCCATTATTTCGTAATAACTCTAAATTAAGTGTAGTATATAAAAATACTAAAGCACTATATTGTACAATTGAAACTAATATAACATTGTCAACCAGCTATGTGCTAAGGCACTTCAGTCGTGTCCAACTTTTGCAACCCTATGGACTATAGTCTGCCAGGCTCCTCTGTCCATGAGATTCTCCAGGCAAGAATATGGAGTGGATTGTCATGCCCTCCTCCATGGGATCTTCCTGACCCCTGGATCGAAGCTGCATCTCTTATGTCTCCTGCATTGACAGGTGGATTCTTTACCACTAGTACCACCTGGGAAGCCCAAACCAGCTATAACTTTAATTTTAAAAAGTGAAGAAGAAGAGACCCCAAGGATGTACATTCAGAGAAAAGGTCATGTGAGCACACAGTGAGAAGTCAGCCATCTCTGAATCAAGGAGCGAGGTCTCAGGAGAAACCATCCCTACTGATACCTTGATCTTGGTTCTAGAATGGTGAGAAATAAATTTCTGATGTTTAAGTTATTTGATCTGTGGCATTTTATTAAGCCAGCCCTAGAAAACAAATACAGCTACCCTCATGGACTGTTATGAGAATTAAATCAGTTAATGGGGGATTAATCTTCCCTGGCTAACTTACCAAACGAATTTTGGGACAGATATAGAGGGATGTAGAAAGTGTTCTTCTACCCTTTTCCACATGGTCTTGTTTATTAACTAATTATAATCATTTAATTAATTTATTGGGGCTTCCCTGGTGGTTCACAGGGTAAAGAATCCACCTGCAATGCAGGAGACCTGGGTTTGATCCCTGGGTTGGGAAGATCCCCAGAGGAGGGCATGGCAACCCACTCCAATATTCAATTACCTGGAGAATCCCATAAACAGAGGAGCCTGGCGAGCTACAGTCCATGGGGTCGCAAAGTGTCAAACTCGACTGAGTGACCAAGCACAGCACAATTCATTCATTCATTGTTTATGAACTAATAAAAATAACAGGAAGAAACATTCATGAGCATTTCCATGTCCTAGACTCTATATTCATTAACTGATTTGGTTCACAGCAAGAAGCTATCTTCTTCATACACACTTTCCTTTTTCAGGTGACACTGGGATCCAAACTGCATTCCTCATTTCCTAACACTTGCAACAAATATGAGGGTCCAGCAGTAGCTAAACCGTGGTCCAGAGGGGGTCCCCTATATTAGCCCACCATCAGTCATATTCTCCCAAGAGACAAATTTCTGACAGCTAATAAATATCCAGTTCTCAAACCATGGGAAGAATAGAAGGTCGAAACCAAGGGTGGAATCAGTTTTCTCCCCAATTCCCCACTGTATTAAGCGTCTCTCTCTTAAGAAACTTCTAGTGGAATCGCTCTTATAGGTAGGTTATATGTAGGATAAACTGTCCACCTCCACATTGCCCACACATTCCCCTCTTCTTCATTTCACTAACTCAGGGAAAACATGCCTCATCTATTTAGGTCCACATGCACACACAGATAGAAGTACATAAACACATCAAAATATTAACAGTGACTTCCTAACATTTACTGGGTTATTAAAGCTTCTTTATAAAAATTTTCTTCTTTGTTTGGACTTTTATTTCTGTTAATTTTATATGATAGATGTGTGCTTTTTGCATAATTTTTGAAGTTATTTTAAAAGCCGAAGTGAAGTTAGTCATTCAGTCACGTCCAACTCTTTGTGACTCCATGGACTGTAGCTCACCAGGCTCCTCTGTCCATGGAACTCTCCAGGACAGAGAATACTGGAATGGGTTGCCATTTCCTTCTCCTGGGGATTTTCTTGATCCAGGGATCGAACCCATGTCTCCAGCATTACAGGCAGATTCTTTACCAACTGAGCCACCAGGGAAGCCATCCTAAAGCTTTTATAAAAGATTCATATTCCCCTGAAAAAATAAAACCTTTCAATATTGATTATTTGAATAACTAAAGAATTGTAATGGAGGGGTTTTTTAATATTGTTATTTATTTGCATTTAATTATTCAAAAAAACCTGTTGTGCTTCTCCATGACATTTTGTGTACGTGGATTCAATTTTTAAAACTTAGATTCTTAAGTTCTTAAATAAACCATTTCCCAAATCTATCTCTTCTTCAATCTTTCTGCTTATAACTCAAAATAACCCTTGAACAACTTGTTTAAAGCTATAGCCCCAGCCTACTATAGTTATTTCAGCAGGGGTTACTTAATCACAGAAACTGAATTTTGATGGAGTTGAACAAGGATGACTTAAGGTATTATGTTTAATATCCCCTTACAGATGATTTCTGAGATTATTTTAATTAATCTGGAGATCCTCCTCTAGAGCCTGCTTATCTCTTGAGAGATCCTACTGTATTCCCAGTGTGTTCAAGGCCATTCTTGCTGCACTTCCCAGAGGATCTCTAGTCTCTGATCTTTTGCAAATCCTCTTCTCTCTTTTCAAGACTTTCCTTGTTTGGGGTCTTATCCCACAAGTTCTTGCTTTTCTGAAGAAATAGTAAAAAATCATTCATACTGTAGTTGTGAATTATCTCAATGGCAGATAAGTAATAAATGCATTGTATATATGGATAACACGTTTTATTGATCTTTGTGCTCACATAATATATTGCACATGTATATACGGTACACAGTATGTCTTTGTGACCCCATGGACTATAGCTCACCAGGCCCCTCAGTCATGGAATTATCTAGGCAAGAATATTGGAGTGGGTTGCCATTTCCTTTTCCAGGGCATCTTCCCAACCCAGGGATCAAATCTGGGTCTCCCACCTTGCAGGCACATTCTTTACCATCTGAGCTACTAGGGAAACCTTAATATGTTTTATTGCTCTTTTTACTCACATAATGCATTGCATATGTATACATGGTACACAGTAAGCATACAAGAGGTAGAGTGCAGAATTTTAGAGAAAAATACATAAGATATCTTTCCCAAAATTTGACCTAAAATGTAGAAATTTTTCTTCATTCCATAGTTACTTCCTGTTTCAAATGACCTTAAAGCAACCTTTTTCTATGAACATACTGCAGCTTCCCTCATGAACCATTAAGCCCCAAACAACATAGAGCAGAGCCCGGCTCTACTGCAAATGAACAAACTATTAATCATTTCAAACTACTAGCTCCCTCTAGTACAGTAATCTACACACAGTACACACTCAATAAATGTTATTGGAGATTATGATTAATAGTATGAACATTTAAGGCACACAGTAGTCAGTAAACACTCATTAAATAACTCAATTTAACAGCAAGTTGAGAGTGTTTGGCTAAGAAAAAATGATTCTTTTTCTTTTAATCTGGAGTTATTTTCTCAGTGTGTGGTGTTTGCCATTTCTAAATCACCAACTCAAATGTGTTTTCACTTCAAACCCTACATTTAAAAAACTCATATACTTTTATCCAAAGTCATAGAAAGTGTTTTACTTTCACACATCAGTTAGAGATTATAATTAAAGTAACAGATTATTATAGACTTATTGCTAAATCATTTGCTATGAAATGCACCAAGGCAGTAACTTGAAAGTCATCAAGAAGACTTAATAAATTATAAACTATTGATAAAAATTAGCAACTGCAGACTAGTCAAAACATCCTAGTATAAAATACTCCTTTTATCTTTAACAATCTTTTCTAAAGGCTAGATCAATCAATCCTATTTATCAAAAAATAGCAATGGTAGAATATTTGCAAGGATTTACATCTAAGAAGTTTTCACAAATTTAAAAATACATCTCTTTTACTGGCTTTGGAAGGGTAGCCTTGACTATTAACATAAATCTTTTTCTAAATGAAAAATTATTTCTTTATCATAATTTCTTTGTGCTTTTATCAGTTTTACTGGTTTCGTTTTCCTTCTCCCTTTGACAGTGGTAAAATAATTGAAACATCAATTCCACAAATTAAAAACAATATGAAAAATACTGCTATTCATATACATTTAACAACTGATCTCTACAGCATATACATTTATGAACACAAAAATTAGATATATAACAATTTACCATACAACATGATCTTACCTAATTACTCTATAGGACTCAAATCAAATAGACTGTACCATCAAATTGGAGATCACATTTTAAATCAATTCATTTCCATAAAATTTGTGTGGTCATAAGCAGTAAAACCAAATTGCTTAATAATCACTTAGCATTTTGTAATACACCTGACTTGAATTCCAAGTTCATAGATTTTGATGAGAGAGTCTTCAATGAAAATGAAATAATGTTTCATACAAGAATACTCATTGAGATTTGAGAAAAACCGCTAAAACTTCAAATCACTTGTGTTTCATCTTCTAGTTTATTTCCTCTTATACCCCTTCTTAGGAATCTGACTTAGTGGCATCAGATAACATCCAGGATAACAAGTTTTCACTGATTTTTTATAGAAAGTCTTGGAAGTAAAGATGTGAGGACCCAAGGAAGAAGTTCTAACTGTATCTTGGTCATAACGGTGGCTCCTGCATCTCCTAACATGATGCTGTCAATGGAATTGCACTCACTCACTCATTCCATCACAATTCTGAATGCCAGGAAATACGTGCCAAGTTCTGCACCACCACGGGGGTAAACTAAGAATAACCCAGTTCCTTCTCCTAAGGAGGCTATAGGCCACCAAGGGAAATGGGTCATAAAGGTGGTTACAATGAACATACCATGAATGTCTGGTAAGGAACCGCCATTCACTTGAAAGGGAATGTGATGAGGTTATCTAGTGTGTCACATGTGCGTGTATGGGTGTGCATCTGATTAATTTAAGTGTGCAATAACAATTCTTATCTTCTGGGTCATTTCACCAAGTTCTATTTCCCTTTTTGGCTTCTTGACGCACCTATAGTAGTATCGGGCAACTGATTCACATTGTTCTGGATTAGGCAGTACCGTGACTCTAATTACATTTATTTTCTTATGTTTAAGAGCAATAAATTGTTCTCTTTAGAACATGTTAAATTCCCAGTTTTAAAGAAAAACATGTAACAACATAAGCCTTTCTGACTTTTTATCTTGACCTATTCTAACCATTATTATATTTTGAATAATTCTAGATATACTAAGTTTTATTTTAATTTTTAGCTGTGTGTCCTCAGTGTTCTTTGGAAGGAATGATGCGAAAGCTGAAACTCCAGTACTTTTGGCTTCTTCTTGGCCTCATGCAAAGAGTTAACTCATTGGAAAAGACTCTAATGCTGGGAGGGATTGGGGGCAGGAGGAAGAGGGGACGACAGAGGATGAGATGGCTGGATGGCCTCACTGACTTGATGGACGTGAGTCTGAGTGAACTCTGGGAGATGGTGATGGGCAGGGAGGCCTGGCGTGCTGCGATTCATGGTGTTGCAAAGAGTTGGACACGACTGAGCGACTGAAATGACTGACTGACTGACTGACTGATGACTAAAATTCTAAGGAAATCACAAAAATTTAATTTTAGCTGTATGACTAAAATTAAGCAAATTTACAAAGCAAAATAGCACTAAGCAAAAAATAATAAATAGCTGCTATTTAATTTTCCTAAAAATATTACTACTCCTAGGTAGTAACTGAATAAACATTTGCACTTGTTTCATATTTTGAGAAACAGATTCTTCTAATTACTTTGGTATTTACTTGATACTACATTGATATCTCAGGTTCAATTTCTGGGTCAGGAATATCCCCAGAGGAGGAAATGGCAACTTAGCCCAGTATTCTTTCCTGGAAAATTCCATGGACAGAGGAGCCTGGCAAGCTACAGTCCATGGTGTCTCAAAGACTCAGACACAACTGAACCACTGAGCACACACACCTACACACATATATCTAGTTATTCTCACCATGATCAAATCAGACACATTTGCATAATAGTCAAGCAATCAAGTGAACTGTATTTTGATTCTCTCTCTGTGACTCAAGAAATACACTTATCTTTCTTCTTTCACATGTAAAAAGTGGAGTGGGGACATTTCTTTTTTAATCTCTAAGTCACCTTTCATCTTTTCTGCATTTTTTGTCATTTTTAAAAATTATTTGTACACTATGCACTGGGCTGTTAACCAAGAGTACAAAGGTGAATAAATAATACATGGTCTCTGCCCTAAGTTGCTCAGAGTCTATTAGGGGAGAGAGAACTGTAAACATAATTGTAGTCCTATCTGAAAAAGACAATAATAGTTAATATTTAATGAATCTTAAGTATGTGCCAGGTTCCGTGCTAAGTATTCTGCATGTATTATTTAATTTTTTTCTCCACAATAAAATAATCATTAAGGAAACACCATCACCTGCATTAAACAAATGAAGACACTGAAACCTGGAGAGTTTGCGGGACTTGACCAAAGTCACACAGCTCAGTGTGAGCAGGGGATGGAGCCGAGATGTGAATTCTGGTGGCCTGACTTCAGGGCCCATGGTCTTAACCATTATGTACACAGCATCCAAGAGGAGAAAGAATAGTATGGAATGCTGGGACGATGTAGGTAAAAGCAACAGGGGGTCAGAGAGTCATTCATTCTTGCTTGGAACACTTTATTTTACTCATCTTCCTAGGATAATTTTTAACAGTGCCCCTCAAAATATCTAAAGAGGATAATAATTATATGGTCATCCTATTCATAGAGGAGGTTGAATTTGGGCCTACAATTTTAAAAGCAAATGGGAAGGAAACCCAAAGAAGATTACATATAGCTGACTCACTTTGCTGTAGAGCAAAAACCAACACAACATTGTAAAGCAATAAAACACCAATTTAAAAAAATAGGAAATGAGAGGTTGCCAGCTGGAGAATGGGTGGTTCAGGAAGTAGAAGTCCGCTCTAGGCAAAAGAAATACAAAACACCAGCTCAGGAGTCCAGCTCAGGAAAGAAGGACCTGGGCGCTGAGAAAGAAAACCTGCAGATAGATCTCAGCCAGCCACTAAAATTAGCAGTTGGTGTTAGTTACTCAGTCGTGTCCGACTCTTTACAAGCCCATGGACTGTAGCCCGTCAGGCTCCTCTGTCCGTGGGATTCTCCTGGCAAGAATACTGGAGTGGGTAGCCATTCCCATCTCCAGGGGATCTTCCCGGCCCAGGCCTCACACATTGCAGGCAGATTCTTTACTGTATGAGTCACCAGAGAAGGTCAGTTTTCATTCCAATCCCAAAGAAAGGCAATGCCAAAGAGCGCTCAAACGACCGCAAAATTGCACTCATCTCACCTGGTAGCAAAGTAATGCTCAAAATTCTCCAAGCCAGGCTTCGACAGTAGGTGAACTGTGAACTCCCAGATGTTCAAGCTGGGTTTAGAAAAGGCAGAGGAACCAGAGATCAAATTGCCAACATCTGCTGGATCATTGAAAAAGCAAGAGAGTTCCAGAAAAACATCTACTTTTGCTTTATTGACTATGCCAAAGCGTTTGACTGTGTGGATCACAAAAAACTATGGAAAATTCTGAAAGAGATGGGAATACCAGACCACCTGACCTGCCTCCCGAGACATCTGTATGTAGGTCAAGAAGCAATAGTTAGAACTGGACATGGAACAACAGACTGGTTCCAAATAGCAAAAGGAGTAAGTCAAGGCTGTATATTGTCACCCTGCTTATTTAACTTATATGCAGAGTACATCATGAGAAATGCTGGGCTGGATGAAATACAAGTTGGAATCAAGATTGACGGGAGAAATATCAATAACCTCAGATATGCAGATGATGCCATCCTTATGGTAGAAAGAGAAGAAGAACTAAAGAGCCTCTTGAAAGTGAAAGAGGAGAGTGAAAAACTTGGCTTAAAACTCCACATTCAGAAAGCTAAGATCATGGCATCTGGCCCCATTACTTCATGGCAAATAGATGGGGAAACAATGGAAACAGTGAGAGTATTTTGGGGGGCCCCCAAATCACTGCAGATGATGACTGCAGCCATGAAATTAAAAGATACTTGCTCCTTGGAAGAAAAGCTATGACCAACCTAGACAGCATATTAAAAAGCAGAGACATTACCAACAAAAGTTCATCAAAGCTATGCTATTTCTAGTAGTCATGTATGGATGTGAGAGTTGGACCATAAAGAAACCTGAGCACTGAAGAATTGATGCTTTTGAACTGTGGTGTTGGAGAAGACTCTTGAGAATCCCCTGGACTACAAGGAGATCCAACCAGTCCATCCTAAAGGAAGTCAGTCCTGAATATTCATTGTAAGGACTGATGCTGAAGCTGAAACTCCAATACTTTGGCCACCTGATGAGAAGAACTGACTCATTGGAAAAGACCCTGATGCTGGAAAAGATTGAAGGCCAGAGGAGAAGGGGACAACAGAGGGTGAGATGGTTAGATGCCACCACCAATGCAATGGACATGAGTTTGAGTAGGCTCTGGGAGTTGGTGATGGACAGGGAAGCCTGGTGTGGTGTAGTCCATGGGGTTGCAAAGAGTCAGACACAACTGAGCAACTGAACTGAACTGAACTCAACCAGTTGCAAATATTCCCTACACTGTAGTGATTAGGAGCTTTCGAAAGCAAAGCGATACCAGGCCTGTCCTCTGACAAAATCCTCTCAATGGTCTTCCATTTCTCCTAGAATAAAGCCTGAATTCCCTACTATGACCTACAAGGGCCCATGGGATCAGCTTTGCCCCTGTCTCCAGCCCCATGCTCACTTCAGCCTCACTCTCTCCTCTATGGCCGACTTCGAGTTTCACGTATTTTCCCAGTTCCTCAGAGAGGGACTTCTCTGCTTAAAGTCCTCCCCACCCCAGGTCTACTGAATTATCTATTCCAGCACCCCACTTAGGTCCCTTATAGCTTCATCCCCTCAGTTAACTATTTTGGGTATTTATGTTGTGTATTTATTGGTCATCTGGCTCTAACATTAGAATGTGAGCCTCAAGGGCAAGAACCTTAACTGTAATGTTCACAGGTATATTGCTCTTACCAGCAGAGTAACCTGCAAAATACAGGTGTTTTATGAATTATACCTGAATGAGTGAAGTGTTAGGTATAAAAGCAAAAGCAACATGGAGTTGCTAAGAGGACTCTCGAAGATGGAGCTTGGAGGCCACGAGAACTCTGACTTATGCACATCTCAGTGTGGACAGAATCTGACCTTTGATCACTAACTGTCTTAACAAATGCATCCAGAACATCTGCCAGAAACTCAAGATACTTAGCCGTTCAGTTGTGTCTGACTCTTTTGCAACCTCATGGACTGCAGCCCACCAGGTTCCTCTGTCCATGGGATTTCCCAGGCAAGAATAATGCAGTGGGTTGACATTTCCTTCTCCAGGGGGATCTTTCCGATCCAGGGATTGAACTTATGCCTCCTGCATTGGGAAGCAGATTCTTTATCACCGAGCCACCTGGGAAGCCCTGCAAGATCCTTACCAGACCCTAAAATAACGCATGTTAGTCTATCTACTTATCAGACCCTATCCTAACACAATTCGTGATTCCTTAAGAATAAATTTTTCTTATTCGCATCAGTCAATCACAGTTCTCGTCGGGCAACTTTTCACAGCTTTGTAGCTTTTTCTTTTTATAAACCTCTGACCCCTTTTCTTCCCTGAACTGTCTTTCAAAGTTCTCTGAATCTGTGCCTCTCAAACTGCAATTCTTAAGACAATCAATCTTTACTTATTTGCAGCCTCCTAACATTTTTTGGTAGACAAGGTAGTATACTGAATGCAGTACACTCTAAGAAGACTTGCATTTTTAAAGAAGTAAACTAAACGCAGAAGGCAATGTTCAACATGTGGAAATAATCTTCTAATGTTAAACTGGAAGCATCGGTGTGAAAGAGATTCAAATACTTCAATCTTTACCTGAAGATATATTCAATTCTGCTGATCACTTAACGGCCACGGCCATTAATAAGGACAATCACAACAGCGAAAACTATCACTGTCACCATCTGGTGAATTATAATATCATATGCCAAGTACTTTATATAGATTATTAGTCAATTTTTTATTTGATTTAGGGTAATGATATCTTTCTTGTCCTCCACTCAATTATACTTACCAAAGATGTGAATAATGACATTTTTTAAATGACTATCTATCTGGTTCCTGGTGTGCCTATAAAAATACTATAGAAAGACAGAATAGCTTGTTTCTCTTTTGAAAAGTGAATATTACACGTTTTTAAGCAGCACATATATTAATTTCATTGGCACCCTTGGCAAATAGATTTCTTTAGTGTATGTACTTTAAGTGTACACTTCCCTAATAGCTCAGTTGGTAAAGAATCCACCTGCAACACAGGAGACCCCAGTTCAATTCCTGGGTCGGGAAGATCCTCTGGAGAAGGGATAGGCTACCCACTCTGGTATTCTTGGGCTTCCCTTGTGGCTCAGCTGGTAAAGAATCTCCCTGCAATGCAGGAGACCTGGGTTCGATCCCTGGGTTGGGAAGATCCCCTGGAGAAGGGAAAGGCTACCCATTCCAGTGTTCTGGCCTGGAGAATTCCATGGACTGTATAGTCCCATGGGATATCAGAGTTGGACACAAGTGACCAGCTTTCACTTTCACTGACTCACACAGGTAGGATTTTTTTAACACTCATTTAAGTAAATTTCAAAAGAGATGGGCAGGCATATGAATGAAAGGGTGGGAAGTTTTAAGGGTGTATGATACAGCGGAGGTTA
This sequence comes from Bos grunniens, assembly GCF_055505025.1. Classification (NCBI taxonomy): domain Eukaryota; kingdom Metazoa; phylum Chordata; class Mammalia; order Artiodactyla; family Bovidae; genus Bos; species Bos grunniens. The sequence continues at coordinate 16,361,211 of NC_141170.1, read as the reverse complement.
TATGAAACTCAACTGGGAATGTTATCAAAATGAGAACAGCCTGTGTAGACTATGAAAATTGGAAAATCTTAGCAAACAGGAATTATACTAGGAAAAGAAACACATTAAGGCAAGCATAAGAGACTTTTTTGTAATGAATTTTAATTCTTTCCTGAGCCTTTGTTGTTATTTGCTAATGTAGTTTCCGAAGGTAGAAAACTAAAATTTATTTTTTCACTAGCTTTATTCTTTTCCACAGGCAGATATCAACTCTTCGCAGACCCTCACTTCAGAAATACATATAGCTAAAATGAATACTGTCTATATTTCCCCTTGCAGTACTTACAAACACATTTGTATCACAACGAAATCAAAATAGCTTAGGGTAAAATGTATTTTACCTACAGAAGCAATGTAAAGAGAAAAGCATTCTGGGATAGGAATGTTCTAAGAATTTTCCTCATTATTATCATACGAACTGTTTTATTAAAAAAAAACTCAGGTGGGACAAAATAATTTAAATAGCCAGCCTTCAATTGCTTTTTCATTCTGGAAATACTGGAACATCAACAAACAACAGTGAATAATGACTGCGCATCTGTTGCTTCTATGACACTCTCTTTAAACTCTGAGGACACAGAGAATTTTAGGCAGAAGACTTGCTGTCAGATGAGCAAAATATCCTGGTAGGTACACAAAACATACACGTGCTTGTAGTCAATAGCAAATCAATCATAGGATTTAGATGATGAAGGAATTAAGGCATAAAAGGAAAGAATGAAGGCAGGCCAACCTTAGTTTTACTAGCAGGATGATCTTGGATAGATTGCTTACTGTCTATTAATATAATATTAGTAAGTAATAACGGGCTTCCCTGGTGGCTCAGACGGCATAGAATCTGCCTGCAATGTGGGACACCTGGTTTTGATCCCTGGGTTGGGAAGATCCTCTGGAGAAGGAAATGGCATCTCCAGTATTCCATGGACAGAGGAGGCTGGCAGGCTACAGTCAATGGGTCACAAAGAGTCAGACATGACTGAGCGACTATCACTCAGTAAGTAAAATAATAAACAGGATTAAATAAGAATTAAACCAGTTAAGGTATTTAAAATACTTAGCATATTATAAAAATCAACAAATGTCAGCAAGGCCAGTGGACGTCCTTGCTCACGGTTATGGCAGTCAGGTGGTAGCTTACTGAAGGTGTAGATAGTTTTTATGGCCTAGAAAATCTGGAGACCTCATACCTGTCACATATGACATGATGACAGCATCCCACACCTGTCACACTAGGTCCCCAGGGTATATATGAGGTGTCCCCAGGTTGTGCTGAAATATGTCAGTATCACACACATCACAGAGGGCTCCCTCCAGGTCTATGTGTCTATGTGTCTCCAGGCTGTGCTGGAGTGACACCATCAGGCACCCTCAAGTGTGTGGCTGTGTGCTGTAAAAACACAGTCACACTGTGTGTTTCCAGATGAGTCAAATACAAAGTTTTCAAAAAGAAGCTTCATTCTCCCTGTTGAAAACTGGGAAAGAATCTATTTTTCTCAGAGTATATGCCTTACAAGGCTTCTAAGTGCTTTCTCATCTCTTTAAATGTATCCGGCTAAAGGGACTTCCATGGTGGTGCACTGGATAAGAATCTGCCTGCCAATGAAGAGGACACAGGTTTGATTCCTGGTCCAGGAATATCCCGCATGCCATGGAGCAACTAAGCCTGTGAGCCACAGCTACTGAGCTTGTGCAGAACAACTACTGAAGCCCACACAGCCAGAGCCGGGGCTACACAACGAGAGAAGCCACCGCAATGAGAAGCCTGCGTTCCGCAATGAATAGCACCCACTCCGTGCAACTAGAGACAGTCCGGGCAAATCAGTGAAGACCCAGCACCCCAGCACAGCCAAGAATAAATTTTAAAAATTTTTAAGAAAAAAAAAGTATCCCACTAAATAGGTCTTTTGTCAACCAGTCTTTTTTTTTTTTTTCAATTTTATGATGTAGGAATGTCTCAAGATCCTGAGAGCCATCTTTTTCAAACATACATGTCAAGGAAATAGCTCCTTCCTCTTCCAGTTCCTGCAGGACTGTAGGAGCCAGACCTCCGTAGGGAGCTTGTTCCAACTTGGAAACTCTCGCTTGCCAATGCAGGAGATGTAAGAGACATGGTTTCCATCCCTGGGTTGGGAAGATCCCCTGGAGAAAGAAATCACAAACCCACTCCAGTATTCTTGCCTGGAGAATCCCATGGACAGAGGAGCGTGGCGAGCTACAGTCCATGGGGTTGTAAAGACATGACTGAGCGCCTAACAATTATATATATATATTAATCTGAAAGTAGTATACAAGATGTATTGAAAAGGTGAATACTTGAGAGATCCACAAACCAATGGGGAGACTTGTAATATTCATATAAAGGAAGTGCATTTTAGACAACTTGCCCTATACAAAACTGAAGATGCCTTATGAAAACATTTATGGTGATATTCTGACAGCTGGTGGAATTCCACCAAACTTCACTTCCCACCCTCCACTTCAGACCCTCTCTTCAGGTCGTACATCTCTTGTTTTCATTGTTTTGCTTCAGCTTAGATGCTCATACTATGTCTAGCATCTTTGTGAAGGAGCCCTTGACATGCTGGCTGTCCGGTCTCACTCAGAGACTCCCTGCAGGAAGCTGCCTATTGAATCATCCTTGGCCACCTGCCCTAGCCCATCTTATCCTTCTCTTTAAAAAAAGAAAAAGAGAGAGAGAGAAACCCAGAGTCCAGAGCTCTGGACTCCTGCTAATCTGAAAAGATGAATCAGAAGAGAGAAACTGTGACTCATTTGATTTGGAGACAAGAGAGAGAGAAAAGCTAATGCTGACTTCAGTGACTCAACCATAGCTGGCCATAAGAAATATGCCTGCTGGCAGACGAAGGTGAAGAAATAAATCTCAGGGGAAAGCATCAAAGCCAGAAGATTGAGGAGCATCTCAGTGAGCCTTGTAAGGAAAGACTTGTGAGGAAATAGCAGAGTGTCAAGGACTAAGCCCACATTCAGTGTCAGGAGGAAGAGACATCACCAGCAAGAGGACAAAGGCAAGCAGGCATTTACATAGTGAAAGCCAAGAAAAGAATGAATCAAAACTTAGGAGCTCTGAAAACAGCAAAGAGGGCAACAAGAGTAAGAACAGATAGATTTCACTGGTGGTCCAGAAGCTAGGACTCCGTGCTCCAAATGCAGGGGGCTTGGGCTTGATCCCTGGTCAGTTCAGTTCAGTTCAGTCACTCAGTCACGTCTGACTCTTTGCAACTCCATGGACCACAGCACGCCAGGCCTCCCTGTCCATCACCAACTCCTGGAGTTTACCCAAACTCATGTCCATTGAGTCAGTGATGCCATCCATCCATCTCATCCTCTGTTGTCCCCTTCTCCTCACACCTTCAATCTTTTCTAGCATCATGGTCTTTTCCAATGAGTTGGTTCTTCACATCAGGTAGCCAAAGTACTGGAGTTTCAGATTCAACATCAGTCCTTCCAATGAACACTCAGGACCTCAGGACTGATTTCCTATAGGATGGACTGGTTGGATCTCCTTGCAGTCCAAGGGACTCTCAAGAATCTTCTCCAACACCACGGTTCAAAAGAATCAATTCTTCAGCACTCAGCTTTCTTTATAGTCCAACTCTCACAGCCATACATGACCACTGGAAAAACCATAGCCTTGACTAGACAGACCTTTGTTGGCAAAGTAATGTGTCTGCTTTTGAATATGCTGTCTAGGTTGGTCATAACTTTCCTTCCAAGGAGTAGGTGTCTTTTAATGTCATGGCTGCAGTCACCATCTGCAGTGATTTTGGAGCCCAGAAAAATAAAGTCAGCCACTGTTTCCACTGTTTCCCCATCTATTTGCCATGAAGTGATGGGACCACATGCCATGATCTTAGTTTTCTGAATGTTGAGCTTTAAGCCAACTTTTTCACTCTCCTCTTTCACTTTCATCAAGAGGCTTTTTAGTTCCTTTTCACTTTCTGCCATAAGGGTGGTGTCATCTGCATATCCAAGGTTATTGATATTTCTCCTGGCAATCTTGATTCCAGCTTGTGCTTCATCCAGCCCACCTCTCTTCACAATGTACTCTGCTTATGAGTTAAATAATCAGGGTAACAATATACAGCCTTGATGTACTCCTTTTCCTATTTGGAACCAGTCTGTTGTTCCATGTCCAGTTCTAACTGTTGCTTCCTGACCTGCATACAGATTTCTCAGGAGGCAGGTCAGGTAGTCTGGTATTCCCACCTCTTTCAGAATTTTCCACAGAGGGAACTAAGATTCTGCATGCTGCAATTAAGACCCAGCTCAGCCAAATAATTTTTTTTTTAAGAGATTAAGGGCTGATAAAATCCCTCTTTTTCCTAATAGAGTTTAACTTCCCAGTTGGTTTAATGGTAGATAATACAGTGGTAGTCCTAAAACAAAATATTAGTTCAAACATGACTTCTAACATAGAAATGTGTTTCTGGAAGTTGCATGTATTAGTTTAGTTCATTTTTTAAAAGTTTATATATATAAAAATGTTTATATACATATATATATTATATATACAAAATAACTTCAAATATTTTCCTACTTTCCAAATGAAAAGAAATTTTCATTTTAGTATTTTCACTAAATTACTAAAAATATATCTGTTTTGTCTGTTGGAGATTTCAATTTTTCTAAGACCTTCTTCAAATGACCCAGTTTTATGACTCAAGCACTGGGCCTAATGTATGGCTTTCCTTCTCTTCTTGAACTCATTTCTTCCACAGCAATGTCCCACAGAGAATTGTATTTTAAATCTACGTCACAGGTTAAAAATTTTTTTCTAGACTCAGTCTAAACTAAGCCATGCTAAAAATTCCTATGTTTCAAATATTTCTTTCCAAAAGACTTTGTATTTCTTTTCTTGTCAGCATTCCTTTGTTGTTTGTTGTTTGGTTTCGGTTGGTGAGGGGTGTTGGGAGCGTTTTATTTTGTTTGTTTTTGCCTTTCTGTGCAGCATGCAGCATCTTGGTTCCCCCACCAGGGACTGAACTCGGGCCCTGCAGTGAAAGCACCAAGGACTAACCACTGATTTTCTAACTAACCAAGAATTCCTATAATCTCGTCTTTAAATGTAAATTTCTATTGCAATCAACATTCAGAAAACTAAGATCTTAGCATCGAGTCGCATCACTTCATGGCAAATAGATGGGGAAACAATGGAAACAGTGAGAGACTATTTTGGGGGGCTTCAAAATCACTGCAGATGGTGACTGCAGCCATGAAATTAACAGATGCTTGCTCCTTCAAGAAAAGCTATGACCAACCTAGACAGCATATTAAAAAGCAGAGACATTACTTTACCAACAAAAGTCTGTCTAGTCAAAGCTGTGGTTTTTCCAGTAGTCATGTATGGATATGGGAGTTGGGTTATAAAGAAAGCTGAGTGCTGAAAAATTGATGCTTTTGAACTGTGGTGTTGGAGAAGACTCTTGACAGTCCCTTGGACTGCAAGGAGATCCAACCAGTCCATCCTAAAGGAAATCAGTCCTGAGTGTTCATTGGAAGGACTGATGTTTAAGCTGAAACTCCAATACTTTGGCCACCTGATGTGAAGAACCAACTCATTGGAAAAGACCCTGATGCTGGGAAAGATTGAAGGTGGGAGGAAAAGGGACAACAGAGGATAAGATGGTGGGATGGCATCACCAACGCGATGGACATGAGTTTGGGTAAACTCTAAGAGTTGGTGATGCACAGGGAAGCCTGGCATGCTGCAGTCCACAGGGTTGCAAAGAGTCGGACATGACTGAGAGACTGAACTGAACTGAACTGATTACGATCAAAGCACTTTTATTCAGAATAACTGGTGGGCCACTATGAACTGGATTTTTAAGTCTTTTTCAGAATACAAGCGCAGGCAGAGTATGAACTTTGTTCAACACCCAAATTCCCACTTTCTCTGTAGAGTGCTCTTAAAACCTCAGACAGATATGAAGTCAGAACAACACATCAAATTCTACACTTGGTAAATAACAAGAATAACTACCATTTGTTAGGACCACTATGTGCCAGGAAATGGGCAAGGGCTTTACACACACTACTTTATTTAATCCTCCTACTTCTTCACAGAGTGGGTAACATCATCTTTACAGAAAAAGTAGCTAAAACTCAAAGAGGTTAACATGAACTCAATTATACCACTAGTTATTAATGGAATCTATATTCAGCCTAGCTTTCCCTGACTTCAGAGTGTAGGTTTTCAACTGTACACATGCCCTCCCCTTCAAATCACCCTATAACTTTAAAAATAGTTATAAATACCCAATGTAAATGTCTGAACTTTGTTATAGTTTTAAAGCACCAAATTACATTGGTGGATGATACTAAAATGGCAATGACTATTAACCTGAATTCACCTAAGTAGACATTTTAAATAAAGTGTTAAAAACTGTATAGTGTATAAGATCCTCAAAGATGCTATTTAAATGTTTGAGCTAATATTTCAAATTGCTTATTTAAAATTAAAAAAAAATTTGTTCTACTATCCAGTTAAGCAGATATTTTCATTATATTTGCTATCTTATCCTCTCTAGAAAATGAGATTACAGAATCTCTTACACTTAAAGACCACCTATGCCCTACTGTGATTTCATGAAGTTCTGCTCAATGTTGGCATTCTGTTAATATTTAATAATAAAGGGATTTAAACCATAGAAACAAGCAGAGAGACCTAACTAGCATTCAAACTAGAATAACCCATAAAGGATTCAACAGAAAATTAGTGCCTGAGAATACTTCAAGAAAAAAGGTGGAAGATGGATGGACCAAGATGCAGATATGAAGATAATCAGAAATCAACTTTATGATTTCAAAATATTCTTAGCCATAAGGAGGTTTTTCTACGTGTCATCAATTGTAGCACTCATTTCTTTCACCTTGTAACATTTCTGAAATTATATATGTTTTAAACTTGATTTTATATCATAATCCTCAATACTTTTTTCTTTTCTAGTGGTCTATAAAATAAATGATGCATTTACAATAGACAGTATGGTAGCCAGTATTCAGTGGCTCCCAGTGACCCCTACATCCTGGCATTGACAGCCTTGACTCCTCCAACACCATACCAGGGTGGTCTGTGTATCCAACAGAATATAGTAGAAGTGATAGTATGCCATTCCCAAGATGAGTTTATAAAGGAAGCTGCTGCTTTTGTCTTAGTATCTCTGTCTCACATCACTCACTTTCCACTTTGAGGAAGTCAGCTGCTATGTTGTGAACAACGCTGTGGAGAGTTCACATGGCAAGGAATTAAGGCCTTTTGTTAACAGTCAGCCAGGAACTGAAGCCTGTCATCAGCAACCTTCTGAGTAAGCTCCCTTGGAAGCAGGGCTCCCTCTTCCAGCCCTGGTGAAGGTGACAGGTCACTGCTGCGTGGGTGGCACTGTGACTACCACCTCACAATAGACCCTGAACTAGAATCACTTTATGTTGCCCCAGGTTTCCTGACCCTTACACACCGTGTGTGTTAATAACTGTCTTCTAATTTGGGGAATAATTTATTATGCAGCCATAGGTAACTAACATAGATGGTCTCTTAGATTCAATAAAATAGAATAAAGAAGGTTCATGGGAAGGATTTATTTCAAGAGACCCTCTAGGGTAGGGGTCCCCAAACTCCAGGATCAAATGCCTGATGATCTGAGGTAGAGCTGATGGAATAACAATGGAAATAAAGCATGCAATTAATGCATCTGAATCATCCCCAAGCCACTCCTTGCCCCTTAGTCCATGGAAAAAATGTCCTCCATGAAACCATCACCAAAGAGGACTGAGAAGGATGGAGGTGCTTGTGCTTCATTTCAAGTCTATGAAAGTGGTTTTAATATTACCAGTCAGAGGGCATGTCTCTATTGTAGTTGGGCACACAGTTAACCAGAGGGTGATTCCCACTTGAATAAACAGTAAGTATGAAGCCAGGCTTGGCTGCTGTGGCAGGGAAGAGGGACAAGTGACTTCCTTGGCTTGATGTCAAGCCCTCAAGTTCGTCAGGCCAAAGGGTAGGTTGATATACTTCAATGGGTACATGAATTCCGGAAGTGGGCCACCTGAAAAAAAAAAAAGTGGCCTGCAGCCAATTAAACTTGGTAAGAGGACCACCTGCAAGAGTGATAGGCCTCAATAGAGTGAGTTTACATAAAGCAGAACAGCGGAAACCAAGGCTGAGAGGGGAAACCACAGCAGGAAAAATAGAATATCACTGTCTGTTTCAGAAAAGATGCAGGGAAGCCTCCAAAGTCCCAGAAAGATCTAGCATCAGACACCTGCCAAACTCAGCAGAAAGCCCTGCTGTGGCAATGTAAATTAAGAGTTTTCTATCCCCCTTTGAAGTGGTAGTTAGGGAGTTTGGGATGGACATGGATATGCTGCTACATTTTAAATGGATAACTAACAAGGGCCTGCTGTATAGCATAGGGAACTCTGCTCAATGTTAGGTGGCAGCCTGGATGGGAGGGGAGTTTGAGGGAGAATGGATATATTTGTATTTATGGCTGAGTCCCTTTGCTGTTCACCTGAAACTATCACAACATTGCTAATTAGCTATACTCCAAAATAAAAAGCTTAAAAAAATAATTTTTCCCCTCTTCCACTCCATCCTTACCTCTTTCTGCTCATACTGAAGACCTTGTAAAAGTAGCAAGGAGGGCAAGAGAGAGATACTGCCCCGTGGTTAGCCCAAGCTGGGGGAGGGGGAAAGATTTTAATAACTGACCTAAGATGTTGCGTCCAACTTAAAGTAAATCAAAGTTGTTGTTGTTGTTGTTGTTTTTTACTAAGTGACCAGAAAATCTAGCCCTGTCAAGTTTTCATCCAGGGACTAGGGAACTACATCCCCTGTGAAAAAAGATTGTAGAGAGATAGTAGGAGACAAAAATAAAATTGCATTTGGATTGCATTCCACAGGTTGTGCTGGTCAAACACACCAGGTCCACGAGTTTGGGAAATGGTGCATACTGTCTGTGTGTTAGTCGCTCAGGGATCAAACCTCAGTCTCCTGCATGGCAAGCAGATTCTTTACCATCTGAACCACCAAGAAAGTCCACAGTTTCCCTTTGTGCTGTGCTTAGTCGCTCAGTCATGTCTGACCCTTTGTGATCCACTGGACTGTGCCCCGCCAGGCTCCTCTGTCCATAGGATTTTCCAAGCAAGATTATTGGAGTGGGTTGCCATTTCCCCCTCCAGGGGATCTTGCCAACCCAGGGATCAAACCCTAGTCTCCTGTGTCTCCTGCATTGCAGGCAGATTCTTTACCTGCTGAGTCATAGGGGAATTTTAGGGACACATAAAATATCTGAAAAACACAGCAGGAAAGTTGCATGCTTAGCTTTCCTTAATCCTATACATTCCAAACTTGTTTGAGCATATCTCCCTTTCTGTTCACTTACAGTCTATTTTCTGGAATCAGTTCTTGTGCAAGTCACTTTGCCCAGTTAAGCCTGGATTTCTCCATCTTTGAAATAGAGGCAATAGCCAAACTGAGTTCAGCTCAATCGCTCAGTCTTGTCTGACTCTTTGTGAACCCATGGACTGCAGCATGCCAGGCCTCCCTGTCCATCACCAACTCCAGGAGCCTACTCAAACTCATGCCCATTGCATCAGTAAAGCCATCCAACCATCTCATCTTCTGTCGTCCCCTTCTCCTTCCTTCAATTTGTCCCAGCATCAGGGTCTTTTCTAATAAGCCAGTTCTTCGCATCAGGTGGCCAAAGTATTGGAGTTCCAGCTTCAACATCAGTCCTTCCAATGAACACTCAGGACTGATCTCCTTTAGGATGAACTGGTTGGGTCTCCGCGCAGTCCAAGGGACCCTCAAGAGTCTTCTCCAACACCACAGTTCTAAGGCATCAATTCTCCAGTGCTCAGCTTTCTTTATAGTCCAACTCTCACATCCATACATGACTGCTGGAAAAAGCATAGCTTTGACTAGATGGACTTTTGTTGGTAAAGTAATGTCTCTGCTTTCTAATATGCTGTCTAGGTTGCTCATAGCTTTCCTTACAAAAAGCAAGCATCTTTTAATTTCATGGCTGCAGTCACCATCTGCAGGGATTTTGGAGCCCAAAAAATAAAGTCAGCCAGTTTCCTCTGTTTCTCCATCTATTTGCCATGAAGTGATGGGACCAGATGCCATGATCTTAGTTTTCTGAATGTTGAATTTTAAGCCAAGTTTTTCACTCTCCTCTTACACTTTCATCAAGAGGCTCTTTATTTCTTCCCCACTTTCTGCCTTAAGGGTGGTATCATCTGCATATCTGAAGTTGTTGATATTTCTCCTGGCAATCTTGATTCCAGCTTGTGCTTCATCCAGCCAGGCATTTTGCATGATGCACTCTGCATATAAGTTAAATAAGCAGGGTGACAATAGCCGTACCTACCTCATATATTATTTGAGAGCATGAAATAGTTCAATGTATATAAAGTACTTAGCATATAATAAGTATTCTTCAAATCCTAGGGAAGGGAAAACACAGAAAGTTGGTACCTGGTTTTTTCATTTTTTCAACTTGATCACTCTTGTCAAGTAAAATATTAATGTTGTATTAAATGCTCAAATGTGGTTTCCAGGGACTTCCCTGGTCTAGAGGCTAAGTTTCTGCATTCCTAATGCACGGAGCACCCAGGTTCAATCCCTGGCCAGGGAAGTAGATCCTGCATGCCACAACTAAAGGTCCCGCAAGCTGCAATTAAGACCCAGGGCAGCCAAATAAATAAATAAAAATAAATACTTAAAATAATAAGAAAATTTTAAATGTGGTTTCCAGGTCATAAATACTATCCATATCATTCTCATAACTGCAACTCAGAGCTATTTTGGTAGCTCTGGGTCTTGTATCATCCTAATCTTCTCTTCTTTCTCAGTTGTCCTCTTTGTAGCTACACTCATTCCCATGAATCAAAATTATTTCTTCTTTGTTTCATCAGAGAGTAGGAGATCATTGAACTGCTGAAAACAAAGGCTTTGTCTTATTTATTTCTGAATTCACAGCATCTACCTAAACCCTACAACATATAAGATACCCAAAGAATAATTAAAAGAAAAGGAGAGAGGAAAAGACAGAAGAGAAAGAGGGTTAAATAAAATATTTTGCTTAGCCTCCAATTAAAATAAATAAATAAATTTTAAAAATATATTTTTTTCTTTAATGTGTGAAAAATAGACTGTGCAAGGTTCTCAATGTACTGACAGCTTAAACAAATTGACCTAATTCACGTAAGTATAGCTCTCATTTCATATTTCTTCTTGAATATGTTGGAAATGTTATGCTCTAATTCTGTTATTTTAGTGATTGCCCTAAAATACAAAATGGATATTTATCTTAATATCAGATGATATAATACTCTTCCCCTCCTCTCAATTATTATAAGGACTATAACTACTTTACCCTGGATAAGGAAATGACTACTCACGCAAGAATGCACACCAGGGAAATCCCATGGACAGAGGAGCCTGATGGGCTACAGTTTATGGGGTTGCAAAAGAGTCAGACACACCTTAACGACTAAACAATGACCACTTTAACTCAAGCTATGCCTGCTCATGTTGAAAGCTATCGTTTCCCGGTATTTTAACTTAGCTTTATCTTTCTTACCCCACAAATTAGATATAGTTATTGATGTTTAATATGTTTAATGGTTATTTAAATTTCATGGTTACCACGTTCCTTGCTCACCTTTACCTCTCAGGTCTTCCTTCTGAGATTTTGCTTCCTCTTGAAGTAAATCTTTAAGAATTTCCTCGAATGAGCATCTATTATACAATTGTTCTTGAGAGAGTTTCACATGGCATAGAATTCTAGATTAACATTAATTTTGTTTTGTTGTTTTGTTTTTTGGCCACACTGCACGGTATGAGGAATCTTAGTTCCCGAACCAGGGATGGAACCCGTGCTTCGTGATGTGGAAGCATGGAGTCTTAACCACTGGACTGTCAGGAAAGTCCCACAGATTAACAGCGATTTTATCTCAGTTGTTCAAAGTTTTATTACAATGTCTTCTGGCTCCTATTGTTACTATATAGAAATTAACTGTAAATAATTACCTTGGCAGCTTTTAAGATCTTCACTTGTCTTTGAGGTTCTGCAATTGCACTAGGATAGATTTCAGTGTGGATTTACTTTTATAGATTCTTCTGGGTTCATTGGGCCTCCAGGATTTGAGTATCATACCTTCATCATTTTGTATAATCCTCTCTACTATTTCTTCAGAATATTGTCTCTTCCTCCTTTTCTCTAGCCCCCTCTGGCACTCCAATTAGATAGAGATAATGCCTTCTTACTCTGTCTTACGTATCATGCACCTCTCTTTCATATTTCCAACTTTACACCTCAATTCCCCAAGACATTTTACATTCATTCTTCCTTCCCTTATCATGTCAATCTGCTGTGTAAATGGTCCTTTGGGTTTCTCATATATATATATATATATATATATATATATATATATATATAAACTTCCAGAAAGCCTTGTTGTTCTTTTTTAAAATCTGATTGTTTATTTTTGGTAGACTGTTGTCTTCTGTGGTATTTATGATAGTATCCTGCATCTTCTTTAAAAATATTAAATATTTTTACTTACATTTGGCATCTGATAAGTTCAAATACCCAGTTTTTGCTTGTCTGATTCTGTAGGTTTTTTTTACTGGCTTTGCTCATGGTTCTGGACTTCCCAGTTGGCACTAGTAGTAAAAAAAAAAAAAAAAAAAATCCACCTGCTAATGCAAGAGACTTAAGAGATGTGGGTTTTGACCCCTGGGTCAGGAAGATCCCCTGAAGGAGGGCACAGCAACCCACTTCACTATTCTTGCATGGAGAATCCCATGGACAGAGGAGCCTGGTGGGCTATGGTCCATAGGGTCACAAAGAGTCAGACACGACTGAAGCGACTTAGCATGCACTTGCATGATTCTACATATATTTAATATTTATTCTCTGTTATATACATAGGAATTCTATCTGAAGGACTGCACTGAAGCTTGAGTTTGTAATGAGTTCCTCCAGATAGATTTGCCTTTGATTTTGCTTAGGGCATAAGAACGGAGAAGGTAATGGCATCCCACTCCAGTACTCTTGCCCGGAAAATCCCATGGACGGAGGAGCCTGGTAGGTTGCAGTCCATGGGGTCGCTGAGGATGGGACATGACTGAGCGACTTCACTTTCACTTTTCACTTTCATGCATTGGAGAAGGAAATGGCAACCCACTCCAGTGTTCTTGCCTGGAGAATCCCAGGGACGGGGGAGCCTGGTGGGCTGCCATCTATGGGGTTGCACAGAGTCAGACATGACTGAAGTGACTTAGCAATGCATAAGAAAACACAAAACCCAAGAGCACTTAAGTTTTCAAAGGTTTTTCAATCCATAATAGTACGGATTTGGACCCCCCGACCCTTGACCCCACAATAAAGGAATAAACTATGCTAGGGTGGGCCTCATAAAGACTTCTCAGAAGACATGTTTTCTCCTGTTTTTCCAAGAGCCATGGCAGAGATAGGCAAGAATCCGTGTATCACCCTCCAGCAGACAGGGGTTTTTCTGGTCTACCCACCGAGGATGTGGAGGAGTTAGCTTTATGGCCCAATCTTTCACTTTGTGCAAGTCCCAAGACTGGTCTCCATGGTCCTCTCACAGCTCATGAAAGTGACACTGACTGTCCTTTGCCTTCTGATTCATGCCTTCTTGTCCTTTCTCTGGTAATTTCCCTTATTTTCCTAGTGGCTCATCTAAACATTAATTTTAAAAAATATCATACTGGACTTGTAGATGTCCTTTACAAGAAGAGTTACTCCAGATATCTGGTACACCATATTACCAGAAATAGAAGTTCCTGAATCTATAAATAGGGATATTTCTGGCACTTTTGCATAGTATCAGGCAGTGTTGAAGGAACTGTTCTCACTGAACTAAAATACCATCAACCCTCCTTTTCTATTTTTGAATGGGGATGGCCTTTGTTCTGAACACAGTGGAACACTGCATTGAGAAAACAATAGATAGATCGATAGAGAAACTTTTCTCATTTTTCCACTAATAGTTAAGACTTGTCTCTCCACCATGAAAAAAAAGAGGGAAAGTACTGTCTATTTAAGAAATAGAAATGACATATCTATCAGAGGCCTTCCACAATGTAAGGCTGAAGAATTACTTTCTAACAATATTTTATCATTTACTTTTGAACACATATTCTCCTCACAAAAAAATTTATTCATGAAGAAGGTGTATTAATAGCAACCAGAATGCAGCCCAATACTACTAAAGTGAAAGTGAAGGAAAGTGAAAGTTGTCAGTCATGTTGGACTGTATAGTCCATGGAATTCTCCAGGCCAGAATACTGGAGTGGGTGGCCTTTCCTTTCTCCAGGGGATCTTCCCAACCCAGGGATGGAAACCAGCTCTCCCACATTGCAGGCAGATTCTTTATCAACTGGGCCACAAGGGAAGCCCAAGAATACTGGAGTGGGTAGCTTATCCCTTCTCCAGGGGATCTTCCCAACCCAGGAATTGAACCAGGGTCTCCTGTATTGCAGGCGGATTCTTTACCAACTGAGCTATAGGAACGCCAATACTACTCTGTATGTTCCAAATGATAAGGAAATGGCTGTGCATCATTGTTATCTCCAAATAGACTGTGGCTTCTTTCACATTTGTCAAGATGCAAATTCAACATCTCATTGCACTGATTCTGTACATTAAACAGCATTTACCAAGCTTTGTGTGGTTTGGGTTTTTTGTGTTTGTTTCAGCTTTGGAGAACTCCTGAGGAGGAAAACACCATGTATGAATAATAATATCATCATTCAACAGGAATGAAAAACTGCTCTCCTCTGTTTTGTATATTACCAGTATTTTTTCTTCTTTTGGAAAATTATCTGGGCCTGCCACTTGCTTCCTCAGTACAATTGAACACATAATTACTATGTAAATGTGGATTTCCACATGCTTCCAAAGAAACACAGACCATTTGGTACTGGAGATTTTTAAAACATTAATCACTTGGAATATGGTACATTTGACGTAATCTATAAAATGAAAATACTTCTTATCTGCCTTGCATGGTCTAGTAGTAAGATTAATTACTTAATTGTGGATAAGTAATTTGAACATGAAAAGCCTTACACAAATGAAAGTAGGTACTAATATTAAAACAGAAATTACTGAGCTACTCTGTAAAAAAGCACAGAGATATAGTTTCTGCTCATTATTTTTCCGTCTTTATTTTTATTATCATGTATATTATTAGATCATTATCTAATAATTTCTAGATTTAAAAATGTAAGACAACAAATAGATATTTTTCTTTAAGACCTGACACTCACATAGGGGTTTTCCCTCTTTCACGAAAGTAGCATTGAGTATGTTGTTGTTCTTTAGTTGCTAAGTCGTGTCCAACTCTTGTGATTCCATGGACTGTAGCCCGCCAAGCTCCTCTGTCCATGGGATCTCCCAGGGAAGAATGTTGGAGTGGGTTGCCATTTCCTGACCTGCATTGGCTTGATCCTTACCTCCTGACACCTCCTGCATTGGTGGAGGGATTCTTTACCACTGAGCCACCAAGGAAGTCCACTGAGTGTGTTGCTGTGCTGTGCTTAGTCGCTCAGCTGTGTCCAACTCTTTTCAACCCCATGGACTATAGCCTGCCAGACACCTCTGTCCGTGGGGATTCTCCAGGCAAGAATACTAGAGTGGGTTGCCATGCCCTTCTCCTTGCTGCTGCTGCTGCTGCTGCTAAGTCGCTTCAGTTGTGTCCGACTCTGTGTGACCCCATAGATGGCAGCCCATCAGGCTCCGCCTTCCCTGGGATTCTCCAGGCAAGAACACTGGAGTGGGTTGCCATTTCCTTCTCCAATGCATGAAAGTGAAAAGTGAAAGGGAAGTCGCTCAGTCGTGTCCGACTCTTAGCGACCCCATGGACTGCAGCCTACCAGGCTCCTCTGTCCATTGGAGTTTCCAGGCAAGAGTACTGGAGTGGGGTGCCAGTGCCTTCTCCGGCCCTTCTCCTTATTACCACTCAAATCTGTGATTCCTAACCCAGTGATGACCTGTTTCATAAATATTGTTGTATGGCTTGGACCACTGCATGTTTTTTTTGACTGGGTGAGTATTGAGAAGAAACAGCAAGCCTCTTTTTAAAATTACTTGCAGAAAATAAAATTTAAAAGTCAGATATATAGAGAGATTGCTCTAACTTTAAAATCCATTCCCTAAACCAATGGAGAAAAAACATATTTCATTTTAATTAAAGAATTACAGATGCCCCACTTGTACTCATGTAGATTCCTGGTCATATAAAAAAAAATCCAAGAAATAATTATTGATTGAAAATCCAACATTTTGTAAGAAGAGAGGGAAGAACAGAACAAACATAAAACTATCTGTTATTAAATTTTCAATGACTACTTTTTCCATAGCATACAGTATAAATCTATCAGCATAATACAAAAATCTTTACCATTTTTTCTAATGCCTATTTCTCAAACCTCATTGTTTCTTTCAATAGTTTTTAACCAATTATTACCGAGCATCCACTCTGTGCCGGGTTCTTTGTTAAGTGCTAGGAATGCAAACAGAGGGTGAGGGGGAGAGAGAGAGAATTCCTGACAGCATAGAGATTAGACTCTAGCAGGAGATGCAAAAAGTTAACTAAACAAATGGTTAATTATGTACCCTGTGTAGTTAGGTCAGGGACTACAAAGGTTATCACAGGATGCAACATGAGCATAAGACAGAGACCTAATCTAAGGGGTAGAAAAGCTGCCCCTACAGAGGTGTCATTTAAGCTAAGATCTGAAGAACCAGAAATTATCTGGGCAGAGTTCAGTTCAGTTCAGTCACTCAGTCGTATCTGACTCTTTGCAACCCCACGAACCGCAGCACGCCAGGCCTCCCATCCAGGCAGAGTTAGAGAAACAGGAAGAGGGACAAGTGACTATGTGTGAAGGCTCTGAGGGGAACCGGGCCTGACAAGGAGAGGAAAAAGGGGGAAGTGGCTGGAGTTGGGGCTACAGGAGCAGGTGGGGCCCAGATTAGAGAAGATTTGTGACCAACTTAGTGCCTCATCTTAAGAGCAACTGGAAACCACTGACATACTTGAAGCAGTCGGCGTGAAATATTTACAAGTGTGCTTCTTAAAAAACCATTCTCTCTGTTGTATGAAGGGGAAAACCTGACAGGGACAGGAATGAAAGCTAGGCTGTCACTGTTAGAAGGTTACTGCAGTGGCTTAGGACAGAAAAGATGACAGGAAATAAAGGAAGGAGGGGCAACAGCTGAAGTATGAGGAAAGGAGGGAGGAAAAAGGAAACTCTTAACTTCAAATGTCATATAACAATAAATAAAAATATTTTCTACAATATTAGGCAAAGAATCAATTCCCAGCACATATACAGAACTTCTAGAAATCAACAAAAGACTAGCAACTCAATGTTTAAACTAAGCAAACAATGAGCACTTTATAGAAAAGAAAATATAAATATTATAAAAGTCATATAAAAATGTTTATAATTAGAGAATTAAAAGTTAAAATAATAACATTTTGAGATATTTTTCATCTGTAATATAAGTAACATTGAAGGCCCCAGTGAAAGTCAGTTTGGGAGTTTAAGAAGTGCTGCATGACAAAATTATTAAGTAGACTTTTTACTCAAAATGTTATCTACTATTGGTGAAAATTCACATTCTACTCTCACATAAAATACATTTAAAAACCCTTCAGTAAAGAAATTACATTTAATTTGGCTTAACCCAGCACTGCAGGCTGAGTCTTCAGAGAGCAAGCTCTCAGTGGAGATCTGCATGTCTAGGCAGCTTACTGGGGACTGGTTTCCTTCCAAGAGGGCCAGAGATGATAACAGAAATGATGCTACAGAACTCATTCTTTCTTTCAGGGAGATGACAGGATCCCAGAAGAGCAAGAGTCTGAGAGCAGCACTTAACCCTCAGATGCAAGAAAGGCGTAATTACCATGATGAGCAGTGAGGACTGAATGGCCTCACTCAAAAGGATCAATGAAAATGGAAATAAAACACAGGGCTCCTAGGGGGAAACAAATGGACAGCCAAATAAGGATAATCCTTAATTTATATGACCAAAGGGGTCATAAATGGGTGAGCAGAAGGCTGAAGTCAGACCTCCAATAGGAAAGTCATGATCCTTTCCCTAATTTCCAGACCTGAGCCAATTCTCAGACCCAGAGCTTCCTACCATAAGTAGAGGCTGGGATTACATTAGAAAAGATTGTAAAAGAGCATGGAAAATGTATGCAGTAATTCCCTGTTCTTCCCCCTAGGGAACCATAGCAATTCATTCAGTTCATGATATACTGGAAGAAGAAAAATCCAGATCTTTTGAAGGCTGTTGTACATGGGGTCTGAGCTGATGCTGATATTTGGTGTCATTATGGAAATGAGACAATAAATGGATTTCTGGCCAAGTATGTCTCATGGTTATCATTCATGTGAGACAGACAATGTCAATTCAATGTCTTGACGTAAGGCTATAAACCTCCTGCTCCCTGTTATAATGAAAGCACCTGGACCATCTGGACATTCTATAGAGCATCACATTAATTCACTATATTGATGATATCATATAAATCAGGCCTGATTATCCAGAAGTAGCTAGTATTCTGAGTGCCATAGTGAAACTAATGTGCTCTAGAGGGTAGGAGATAAACCTTGCAAAGATTCAAGGGCCTATCTCATCAGCAAAATATTTAAGGGTCCACTGGTCTGGGTCATACCCAAGTATCTTCTTCAAATTAAAGAACAAGTTATTCACCTTGCACATTTTACTTACTTATTCACCTTGCACACTTTGCCAACAAAGATCTGTATAGTCAAAGCTATGATTTTCAGTAGTCATATATGGATGTGAGCGTTGGACCATAAAGAAGGCTGAGTGCCAAAGAATTGATGCTTTCGAACTGTGTCCTGGAGAAGACTCTTGACAGTCCTTCGGACAGGAAGGAGATCAAACCAGTCAATCCTAAAGGAAATGTACCCTGAATATTCACTAGAAGGACTGATGCTGAAGCTGAAGCTCCAGGACTTTGGCCATCTGGCGCAAAGAACTGATTCACTGGAAAAGACTCTGATGCTAGGAGAGGTTGAGGGCAAGAGGAGAAGGGGGCAACAGAGGATGAGATGGTTGGATGGCTTCACTGACTCAGTAGACATGAGTTTGAGCAAACTCTGGGAGATAGTGAAGGACAGGGAAGCTTAGTGTGCTGCAGTTCATAGGGTCACAAAAAGTCAGACATGACTTAGCAACTGCACAACTTCTACTGGGCTCAAAGAAAGAATCTACCTTACTGTTTTCTTAGAGAGAGATTTAAAAATTGCTCATCTATGGATCCTGTCTGTCAATATAGACGAGATCAGGCACGTTCAGGGTGGTATGGCCATAGACATGTCAATATAGACCTATCCCCAACTACTAGCTCTGATATTGGCATGCCATTTAGCCAACATGTATTTCTATGTAAAAGTGAAAGTCACTCAGTCATGTCCAACTCTTTGCAAACCCAGGGACTATACAGTCCATGGAATTCTCCAGGCCAGAATACTGGAGTGGGTAGCCTTTCCCTTCTCCAGGGGATCTTCCCAGCCCAGGGATCAAACCCAAGTCTCCCACATTGCAGGCAGATTCTTTACCAGCTAAGCCACCAGCAACCATTCTATATAAGGACCCTAACTAATCAAAGGCAAAGTTTCCTCATGATTTACAAATTTTCAACAAACTCAATTTTTTCTTAAATAGTTTTTGTCTAAATATATAAAAATTCCATAGACAGAAGATCCTGGTGGGCTATAGTCCCTGGGGTCACAAAAACTCAGATACAACTGAGTAATTGAGCCTCACACATTGGTCTGGAAATGGATAAACACACAATCAGAAAAATAATAAGCCAAATAACTTTCTAAAATATTGTCCACCTAATACTAAGAAATAAATCTCAGTACTTTAAAACGATTACCTTTGAAATTGTGCTTCAAAAAAATTTTTTTAATTTTATTTTATTTTTAAACTTTACATAATTGTATTAGTTTTGCCAAATATCAAAATGAATCCGCCACAGGTATACATGTGTTCCCCATCCTGAACCCTCCTCCCTCCTCCCTCCCCATACCATCCCTCTGGGTCGTCCCAGTGCACTAGCCCCAAGCATCCAGTATCATGTATCGAACCTGGACTGGCAACTCGGTTCTTAAATGATATTTTACATGTTTCAATGTCATTCTCCCAAATCTTCCCACCCTCTCCCTCTCCCACAGAGTCCATAAAACTGTTCTATACATCAGTGTCTCTTTTGCTGTCTCGTACACCGGGTTATTGTTACCATCTTCATAAATTCCATATATATGCGTTAGTATACTGTATTGATGTTTTTCCTTCTGGCTTACTTCACTCTGTATAATAGGCTCCAGTTTCATCCACCTCATTAGAACTGATTCAAATGTATTCTTTTTAATGGCTGAGTAATACTCCATTGTGTATATGTACCACAGCTTTCTTATCCATTCATCTGCTGATGGACATCTAGGTTGCTTCCATGTCCTGGCTATTATAAACAGTGCTGCGATGAACATTGGGGTACACGTGTCTCTTTCCCTTCTGGTTTCCTCAGTGTGTATGACCAGCAGTGGGATTGCTGGATCGTAAGGCAGTTCTATTTCCAGTTTTTTAAAGAATCTCCACACTGTTCTCCATAGTGGCTGTACTAGTTTGCATTCCCACCAACAGTGTAAGAGGGTTCCCTTTTCTCCACACCCTCTCCAGCATTTATTATTTGTAGCCTTTTGGATCGCAGCCATTCTGACTGGCGTGAAATGGTACCTCATGGTGGTTTTGATTTGCATTTCTCTGATAATGAGTGATGTTGAGCATCTTTTCATGTGTTTGTTAGCCATCTGTATGTCTTCTTTGGAGAAATGTCTATTTAGTTCTTTGGCCCATTTTTTGATTGGGTCGTTTATTTTTCTGGAGTTGAGCTGTAGGAGTTGCTTGTATATTTTTGAGATTAGTTGTTTGTCAGTTGCTTCATTTGCTATTATTTTCTCCCATTCTGAAGGCTGTCTTTTCACCTTGCTAATAGTTTCCTTTGATGTGCAGAAGCTTTTAAGGTTAATTATGTCCCATTTGTTTATTTTTGCTTTTATTTCCAATCTTCTGGGAGGTGGGTCATAGAGGATCCTGCTGTGATGTATGTCAGAGAGTGTTTTGCCTATGTTCTCCTCTAGGAGTTTTATAGTTTCTGGTCTTACGTTTAGATCTTTAATCCATTTTGAGTTTATTTTTGTGTATGGTGTTAGAAAGTGGTCTAGTTTCATTCTTTTACAAGTGGTTGACCAGATTTCCCAGGACCACTTGTTAAAGAGATTGTCTTTAATCCATTGTATATTCTTGCCTCCTTTGTCAAAGATAAGGTGTCCATATGTGCGTGGATTTATCTCTGGGCTTTCTATTTTATTCCATTGATCTATATTTCTGTCTTTGTGCCAGTACCATACTGTCTTGATAACTGTGGCTTTGTAGTAGAGCCTGAAGTCAGGTAGGTTGATTCCTCCAGTTCCATTCTTCTTTCTCAAGATCGCTTTGGCTATTCGAGGTTTTTTGTTTTTCCATACAAATTGTGAAATTATTTGTTCTAGCTCTGTGAAGAATACTATTGGTCGCTTGATAGGGATTGCATTGAATCTATAAATTGCTTGGGTAGTATACTCATTTTCACTATATTGATTCTTCCAATCCATGAACATGGTATATTTCTCCATCTATTAGTGTCCTCTTTGATTTCTTTCACCAGTGTTTTATAGTTTTCTATATATAGGTCTTTAGTTTCTTTAGGTAGGTATATTCCTAAGTATTTTATTCTTTCCGTTGCAATGGTGAATGGAATTGTTTCCTTAATTTCTCTCTCTGTTTTCTCATTATTAGTGTATAGGAATGCATCCTTCACTCAAGAGGCAAGGGCTTCCCAGGTGGCTCAGTAGTAAAAAATCTGCCTGCCAATGCAAAAGATGCTGGAGACATGGGTTCAATCCCTGGGTTGGGAAGATCCCCCTAGAGAAGGAAATGGCAACCCACTGCATAATTCTTGCCAGGAAAATCCCATGGACAGAGGAGCCTGGTGGACTGGGCTACAGTCCATGGGGTCACAAAGAGTCGGACACGATTCCGTGACTGAGTACACAAGAAGCAAGTATTTATGTCCATTTACTGAACACTTATTACAAGTCTATCATTTATCTAACCCATGTCATAAACTATTCCAAATCAGGGTAGCTTAAAATAACACCCCGACATTTTTTATGACTCTGTGGGTCAGCAGTTTGTGCTGTATTCAGCTGGGTGGTTCTTCACTGGTCTCACATGGAGTCTCTCTATGGCTACAGGAACAGATAGGTTTGACTATCTGTTATCTGAGCTGCTTTAACAAAATCCCATAGGCTGAATGACTTGAACAACATACACTTCTTATAGTTCTAGAGGCTGAAAGTCCAAGATCTGGACTTACCTGCAGATATGATATCCCATGGTATCTTGCTTCCTGATTCATGGATGGGCTGTCTTCTCACTGTGTCCTCACACAGCAGAAGAGGCAAGGGATCTCTCTGGAGCCAGGGCACCAATCCCATTCATAAGGGTCCCAGCCTCATGACCTAATCACCTACTAAATGCCCCACCTCCAAATATCATTATATTGGGTATTAGGATTTAACACATGAATCTGGGGGGAGGCATAAAATTCAGTCTATAGCAACTGGGTTGGGTGGGCTAGCATGGCCCCTCTCCTATGTCTGGTGACTGGTATGGGCTATTGGAGCTCTCTCTACCTGGTCTCTCATTTTCAAGGAGCCTTCTTCACATGAAAGTCAAGGAGTTTCAAGAAGATATAAAAAACACAGTCTCCTGTTACCTAAGCACAGAAGCACTACAACATCATTTCAACTACATTTTATTAGTCAAAGTCCAAAATTCAGCCCAAACTCCAGTGGGAGTTGGTGAGGCAGATGGATGGGGAAAATGGACTTCTTCTCTTAGAATAAATAGAAAATCATGCTACAAAGGGGCAAGAAGCCAGGGATGGAAAAATCTGTTTGGCTATCTTTACAAACAATCATTCACCTTAGGGTCTATGGACCTATTTTACACATATTCATCAGGTCATTTATCCTTATAATAATGGCATAGGAAAAAGATTTTCAATCCCACTTCACAAATTCTGGGTCAGGGTTGCATTCTCATTTTTGTCTCTGGATTATTTTATTAGAATCTTCTCGAGACTACCCATAGGTTACAATAAAATTTACCATTGTTTTACGTTAATCACTTTAGAAGCAGAAAGTAGACTAATAAATACAGCTTTGTGAACAGAGAAAGATGTAGCACTAATTACACATCATCTCATTTCCCCATCTGTAGTGCAGGGCGAAAATGTTTTCAAAGCCTGAGCTTTCTATTATAGGGATGTATGGTTGACGGAATTGAGAATTGATAACTACTAGACCATGAGTGAGTGGGGCTGGACCCAGTACCAAGGCTCCACTTCAAGGGAGCGCTAAAAGAATAAGATTCTTCTTGCTGAGTTGCTTCAGTCATGTCCGACTCTGTGCGACCCCATAGACGGTAGCCCACCAGGCTCCCCCATCCCTGGGATTCTCCAGGCAAGAACACTGGAGTGGGTTGCCATTTCCTTCTCCAATGCATGAAAGTGAGAAGTGAAAGTGAAGTCGCTCAGTCATGTCCGACTCTTAGCGACCCCATGGACTGCAGCCCACCAGGCTCCTCTGTCCATGAGATTTTCCAGGCAAGAGTACTGGAGTGGGGTGCCATTGCCTTCTCTGAAGATTCTTCTTGGTGTCATATAAATTAGTGATTTTCAAATTAAAGTTCGTGAGCAATAAAATCAATTTATGGAACTACCACCAGTATTTCTTAAGTGAAATGAACAAATTACAGTAGAATAGAAGAAGTAGAAGATGGCACAGCACCCACAGGATATGACTAGAGATCAAATAATTAATTACATAGCCAGTCCCACTAGCTCCTGTCAAGCAGAGGAGACTAGATCTTCACTAGTCCCTTTTGTTCCATCTGTTAAATTAGCTACAGAGATTCGATGCTTATTGGATTACACTCTTCTGAAATCCAATTTTTTTGGAGTGGGGTCCTGATGATATATTGCCTTATTTGGTTAAGAGTATTTTTAGGTTCTAATCTTACTAAGCTGAGCCAAATTCAACTAATACTAGAAACAAAGCCTTCTTAAAGCCAATACCACATATCTAAGAGTTGTGCTTTTTAAATCACATCAGAATCAATAACTAATCTCAAACTTAGTGATAAGATTTATCCCAAATTCTTAGGCTTCTTTGGTAGCTCAGATAGTAAAGAATCTGCCTACAAGGCAGGAGACCCAGGTTCAATCCCTGGGTTGGGAAGATCCCCTGGAAAAGGGAATGGCAACCCACTCCAATATTCTTGCCTGGAAAGTTCCATGGACTGAGGAGCCTGGGAAGCTACAGTCCATGGAGTCACAAAGAGTTGGATGTGACTGAGTGACTAACACATACCAAATTCTTACCTTAAGGGAAATAATCAAAATATTTATTTAAAATTCCTATACAGAAGTTGAAACCAACTTCCCTTTTTCTTTACCTTTCAAGCTGAAATTATCTCATAGAACACTTTAAAAAATGTCCTATTCACGTAAGGAACTACAGAGTTCATCAGTCTTCTCTACCATCTAAAGAAATACAGATACACACTAACATCCCTCTTCCCTGGAGTTTGCACTTCTGGCAATACAAGTCACTTTGAGCAAAATTAGACCTTGGCTATAAGTGTAAAAGCCTCTGAGCAACTCCTAGAGAGGGAAAATAAAAGTCACATAGTCTAGGTGGCAAAATCCTTTCAGTTTATTAAAAGAATTTTTACCCATTTTACACTGTTATTGATTTTCCAATCATAGCACACTTAAGGCAGAAAATTACTAAAAGATGTTTCACTTAGATATAAGGATAGTGATAGCAATAAAAATGATAGCTAACAACTCACTAAGTTGAGAAATAGGAAAACTGTCAAAACTCTGATAAGAGGGCACCAAAATACAGCAGTTTATGCTGCTGCTGCTGCTAAGTCGCTTCAGTCGTGTCCGACTCTGTGCAACCCCAGACGGCAGCCCACCAGGCTCCCCTGTCCCTGGGATTCTCCAGGCAAGAGTACCGGAGTGGGTTACCATTGCCTTCTTAGCAGTTTATAGTTGTTCAGTATAAGTACCGATGTAGCCTTACATATACAACCTACATACATACCATCATGAGTGATTCTCACAAACATAATAATAATTGAAAGAAGCACTAGTGGTAAAGAACTCGCCTGCCAATGCAGGAAACATAAGAGACACGGGTTCGATCCCTGGGTCTGGAAGGTCCTCTGGAGGAGGGCATGGCCACCCACTCCAGTATTCTTGGCTGAAGAATCCCATGGACAGAGGAGCCTGGCTGGCTGCATTCCATGGGGTCGTATAGAGTTGGACACGAGTGAAGTGACTTAGCACCCACACACAAACCAAAATAAAAGTATAAGCTGAATGATTCTAGTTATTTAAAATTCAAAAATATGCAAAACAGGTCTATGGTGTTAGGAATTCAGGCCACTGATTGCCTTTGCGATAGGATCAATCAGTGGAAGAGAGCATTTGTTGGGGAATGAGAAGGGTTGCTTCTGAATTACTAGTAAGGTTCTTATTCTTCATCTGTGTAATATTTTCACTTTGTGAAAACTCATAGAGTGGTACACTTACATTTTGTACATTTCTCTTTATGTACACTATATTCAATTATTTACAAAAAAAGATTAGGTAAAATTAAAATGTGATTATGCATTTTATTTCTGTTGTGATCATATTATAGAGCATAAAATTGGAGGTTGTGTCAGTTCAGGTCCTACAATAAGCAGTTGCCAAGACAGGATTAAATATGCAAGGGTTTTATTCAGGGTAACACTTGTGTGGAAGACAATGAGAAGAGAGCCAGTGGGGCTGGGAGGGCCATAGCCACCATGCAAGTCTGAAGTGAGTGAAGAAGGAAAGGAGGTTGGGTGGAAGCGTCCTCCACTGCAGTGTAGCCTACAGAAGTTTCAACGGGGCCGCTGGGGAGGCCCCGGACCCTCAAGAATAGGCCTGCCTTAGCGCCCCTGCCATGCTTAGCTTAGTCATTGACAAATGCAGCAAAGTATTTCAAGCACAGTAGCAGACCCTTTGTTCCATCAGCTCCCTGTGTTGGACGTGTGCAATGCGTATTCTTGTGGACACTAGAGACACTTTGGCAAGGTATTCTCTTTTTTATTAAAATATATTTTTTTAGTTTCTAAATTTGTATCCACTTTTTGAATTTATATACAGCAAAACTGACTTACTTTAGGGACAGTTCTATGAGCTCTGACAAATGCATAATCATATCACCACAACCACTGTTAAGAAATTTATCAGATCGTGAAGAGTCCGCAGTGGAAGCTGCAGCAGCCTACCTCTTCGCTGTGCCGGGCCACTGGAAAGTGACAGCGCGAGGGCAATGTCGAGTAGCTCAACAGAAGAACCTTGAAGGCTATGTGGGATTTGCAAATCTCCCAAATCAAGTATACAGAAAATCAGTGAAGAGAGGTTTTGAATTCACACTTATGGTTGTCGGTGAATCTGGACTGGGAAAGTCAACATTAATCAACTCATTATTCCTCACAGATTTGTATTCTCCAGAGTATCCAGGTCCTTCCCATAGAATAAAAAAGACTGTACAGGTGGAACAATCCAAAGTTTTAATCAAAGAAGGTGGTGTTCAGTTGCTGCTCACAACAGTCGATACCCCAGGATTCGGAGATGCAGTGGATAATAGTAATTGCTGGCAGCCTGTTATCGACTACATTGATAGTAAGTTCGAGGACTACCTAAATGCAGAATCTAGAGTGAACAGACGTCAGATGCCTGATAACAGAGTGCAATGTTGTTTATACTTCATTGCTCCTTCAGGACATGGACTTAAACCATTGGATATTGAGTTTATGAAGCGTTTGCATGAAAAAGTGAATATCATTCCACTTATTGCCAAAGCAGACACACTCACACCAGAGGAATGCCAACAGTTTAAGAAACAGATAATGAAAGAAATCCAAGAACATAAAATTAAAATATATGAATTCCCAGAGACAGATGATGAAGAAGAAAATAAGCTTGTTAAAAAGATAAAGGACCGTTTACCTCTTGCTGTGGTAGGTAGTAATACTATCATTGAAGTTAATGGAAAAAGGGTCAGAGGAAGGCAGTATCCTTGGGGTGTTGCAGAAGTTGAAAATGGTGAACATTGTGATTTTACAATTCTAAGACATATGTTGATAAGAACACATATGCAGGACTTGAAAGATGTCATGTACACTATGAGAACTACCGGAGCAGAAAACTGGCAGCTGTGACTTATAATGGAGTTGATAACAACAAGAATAAAGGGCAACTTACTAAGAGCCCTCTTGCACAAATGGGAGAAGAAAGACGGGAACATGTAGCTAAAATGAAGAAGATGGAGATGGAGATGGAACAGGTGTTTGAGATGAAGGTCAAAGAAAAAGTTCAAAAACTGAAGGACTCTGAAGCTGAGCTCCAACGGCGCCATGAGCAAATGAAAAAGAATTTGGAAGCACAGCACAAAGAATTAGAGGAAAAACGTCGTCAGTTGGAAGATGAGAAAGCAAACTGGGAAGCCCAACAACGTATTTTAGAACAACAGAACTCTTCAAGAACCTTGGAAAAGAACAAGAAAAAAGGGAAGATCTTTTAAACCCTCTATTGACCACCAGTTACGTATTAGTTGCCAATATGCCAGCTTGGACATCAGTGTTTGTTGGATCCGTTTGACCAATTTGCACCGGTTTTATCCTTAATGATGGATTTAACAGCATGACAAAAATTATTATTATTATTTTTTTGTTCTTGATGGAGATTAAGATGCCTTGAATTGTCTAGGGTTGTTGTGTACTTAGAAACTAACAGCTCTAAGTACCTTTCCTACATTTTTCTTTTCTTTTTTTATTAAACAGATGTCTTCAATTTAATGCAAGAAAACATTTTACTGTTGTACAATCATGTTCTGGTGGTTTGATTGTTTACAGGATATTCCAAAATAAAAGGACTCTGAAAGGTTTCATTGAGGATAAATTGCCATAATATGATGCAAACTATGCTTCTTTATGATAATTATAATACAGAGGTTCCATTCAATGCAGCGTATACAATAATGTAATTTAGTCTAACACAGTTGACCCTATTTTTTGACACTTCCATTGTTTAAAAATACACATGGAAAAAAAACCTATATGCTTACAATGCACCTAGAGCTTTTTTATAACAACCTTTTTTTTGTTTGTTTTGAATTCTTTAAATATATATTATTTTCATTTAGTACCCTCTTTAGCCAGAATCTCATTACTGCTTCATTTTTGTAATAACATTTAATTTAGGTATTTTCCATATATTGGCCCTGCTAAAAAATAGAATATAGCATCTTTCATATGATAGGAACCAACAAGGAAACTTTCCTTTAATTCCCTTTTTACACTTTATGGTAAGTAGCAGGGGGGAAAATGCATTTATAGATCATTTCTAGGCAAAATTGTGAAGCTAACAACCAACCTATTTCTACCTATGTGCAGTCTCTTTTATTTTACTAGAAATGGGAATCATGGCCTCTTGAAAAGAAAAAAAAGTCACCATTCTGCATTTAGCTGTATTCATATATTGCATTTCTGTATTTTTTTGTTTGTATTGTAAAAAATTCACATAATAAACAATGTTGTGATGTAAAAAAAAAAAAAAAAAGAAAGAAATTTATCAGTTCTATCACCCTAAAAATTCCTCACCCCATCCCCAGGCCCCAGCCACAATTGCCCCTATAATTTTTTCCTTTTCTAGACTATAAGTGAAATCACACGTTATGAAGCCTGTTGAGTCTTAATGCATTTGAAACTAATCCATATTCTTGCATGCATCAGTATTTTTTTATCTTTTTTAATATTTATTTCTGAGCAGTATTTTACTGTATTGATATACAACACTTTTTAAAATCCATCCATCAATTGAGAATGTTTAGTTTGTTTCCCATTTGAGATACTTATGGATAAAGCCACTGTATTTGCAAATATGTTTTGGGATAGACAGAGTGTTGTGCCTCATGTCAGAGGGAACGTGCACACATTGGAAATCTATTTACCATCACATTCAAGTAACAGTGAGGGATAGGAGGGAGAACTCTAAGACACTTTTTATCTACATATGCAATCAAGATCATAGAAAAACATTAGAGACTATCTGAAGCATTATGTCATCTTCGAAGGTTTGGCAACAAATTTC
Organism: Bos grunniens; assembly: GCF_055505025.1. NCBI lineage: Eukaryota > Metazoa > Chordata > Mammalia > Artiodactyla > Bovidae > Bos > Bos grunniens. The sequence continues at coordinate 16,331,766 of NC_141170.1, read as the reverse complement.
CAGGTTGTTACCTGGTCAGGATGTCTTGGGAATGTCTCACCAGATGTTGTCTACTTCAATCCCAGGGAATATATATTTTCAGATTACCAGATAATGTTTGGGTGCAGTCAGGATTTGACACTGTCTTTAGGTGTGTCACATGGATCCAAGAGTCAACTCCTTGAAGTTTCTCAGCACAAGGGTTAGTTAGCAGTACTTGATTGGTCCTTTCCAGTGAGGCTGAAGAGGGTTCTTCTGCAGTTGTCTTTTCCAGCAGATGAAATCTCCGGGATGCAAAGTATAATGCTTAAGGTCTTTGTTTCCCAAAAACACATAGTGAAAAGACTGCTCTACCAAAACACGGTTATTTTTAATAGAAGCAGTTCAGTTCAGTTCAGTCACTCAGTCGTGTCCGACTCTTTGTGACCCCATGAACCGCAGCACACCAGGCCTCCCCGTCCATCACCAACTCCCAGAGTCCACCCAAACCCATGTCCATTGAGTCAGTGATGCCATCCAACCATCTCATCCCCTGTCGTCCCCTTCTCCTCCCGCCCTCAATCTTTCCCACCATCAGGGTCTTTTCAAATAAGTCAGCTCTTCTCATCAGGTGGCCAAAGTATTGAAGTTTCAGCTTCAACATCAAGGCCCTCCAATATTGGACTATCTCGCCTTTAGTCAGTTGTGAATCAAAAGAGTCAAGTGCAATGGGCATCCAGTGACTATCTCAAAGGATGAGAGCTTATGAGTTCCAAAAAGAGTAGATCTGGGATGTAGAGGGACTGATGACAATGTTTTTGGCAACTTTATTCGCAGGGCCTCTATCAATTTTGCTAATTGAGTCTTAATTATGCCATTACTTAACAATGCCATTAGTGCATGTGAGTAAACCAGAGGTTTGAGGACGGAAGGCACAGTGACAGTGTTGTAAAATGAGCCAAACAGTACAGACTTGTTGAAGCACTGGACCAGTTGGGTTCCTTGTTTAACACGAAGTTTGAGAGGAGTTCTCCAGGTAGAGGTAATATTTCCCAAAAGGATTTTAGCCATAAAAGAAGCAGTAGCAGCCTGTCTGCAAAGGAAGGCTTCAGTCCAGTGTGAAAACATACACATATGTCAAATATATTCATATCCATTAGATGGAGGGATGCATTTGCCAGACATAACCATTTAGCTAGAAATGCACATGAGGAACGGCTGTGGTTTTTAAACATAAAATCAGCCAGAGTTCTCTGGGGGTTGGAGTGCCCTCAAAATACCTAGATAACTAGGATCCCATTTCCTAGAGGTTTTTCCTCTAGAGTAAAGAACAATTTTCAAAAGCTCAAACAACTTACAGCACAACAGCTCAATGTAAACAGCTTCCAAGCCCTTCCTAGCCAATCTTAAGGAGGCAGCTTGGTCTAGAGGATCCAGTTTGAAGGGTTTTTTTAGCCAGTCTCCAGAAGACAGAAGTCTTCCAAAAGAATAGGCTAATGGCTAAAAAAAACTGACATCACTTCAGAGAAATAACTCCTGTTCCTGAAGGAATGAATGAATTCTTTGAACTATAAATTCTGTATCTAACAACTGGGCTTCCCTGGTGGCTCAGACAGTAAAGAATTCGCCTGCAATGTGGGAGACCTGGGTTCAGTCCCTGAGTTGGAAAGATCCCCTGGAGGAGGGCATGGCAACCCACACCAGTGTTCTTATCTGGAGAAGCCCCATGGACAGAGGAGCCTAGTGAGCTACAGTCCATGGGGTCACAAAGAGACACGACTGAGCAACTAAGCACAAGAAGGAAATAATTGAGAACATACATAAAGATAAATACATATATATCGGTGTACATATATACATACCAACACACACGTGTACATTCAATACAATGTCATCTGTGGCATAAGAATGCTGAACATAATCTAATTTCAGCAATATGGAATTGTTGAAATAAATATAATATATCTCTATAATGTATCATACAGTCATTTAAAATGATGTTTCAGGTACAAATCTACAGATATAAAAAAAGTATTCATGATAAATTACTATGAGAAAAAGGCAGATCACTAAAGATATTACTGTATGTTCCTATTTGTTTTAGTATATGTGTGCCTATAAGTGTGCATTTGAAAATACTTACACAAGAGTGAGCATTGGTTATCTTTGGATAACTGTAATAACTGATGTTTTCATCTGTGTATTTCTGATTTTCTGTAATGAGTATTGCTTTAGTAATGGGGAAAGGGTAGGGAAGGAAAGCAAAGCATTACAGAGAAATATCATATTTAATTATTAATAGTGATGGATGAATCATCAAGAAAAAGTTTAAATGTGTTTGATATACTTATTAAGGAAGGCAGATTCAATATTAAATATTAAAATATTCTATTGAGTTGAATATGTTTCATTTGTATAGAAAAAACCTCATTCTTATGAAGAAGGAGATGAGGTATATTTCTGTGTGCATATTTGTGTGCATATGCCATGAAAGTGAACCCACTCCAGTGTTCTTGCCTGGAGAATCCCAGGGACGGAGAAGCCTGGTAGGCTGCTGTCTATGGGGTCGCACAGAGTTGGACACGACTGAGGTGACCTAGCAGCAGCAGCAGCAGCAGCCATGAAAGTGTGTGTGTCTGTCTGTATATTCTACAAAGTAAGCCTGGGACTCCCTAGCCTCTTTCACTTAGTCATAGAGAACATTTGACCTGGAGGGCAACGTTCTGATTCATCCCACAGCCTGAACCGGAACTGCTGAAATGTTTTTTATTCTTACTTCGCTACAAGAATTGAGTTCACAGAGTAACTCACACTTTAACAGTTTCCTCAATTTGAGTCAAAGAGACTTACTTTCGCATTACATAGTCACAGAAACTATAGGAACCGTTTAGCCACAAAGTATGTGTCCCAAAGACATGATATTTCACAATAGAAATTCCAGGCTTTCATAGCCCATATAGTTGTGTAGACTTCTTTTCACTTAAAGTTAGAAAGATGATTCCCAGAGGACTTTATCTCCTTCATTTTTTAAAAATAACCTCAGCCTACTGACACCCAGAACACAAACGTTTTTCCAAACAGAAAGTACTTTCCAAGTCATTCAAAAATACTGTACTTCTTAAAGCAGTCTCAATGAAGGTCAATAGCAATCTGATACGCCATGAAGCTGTAGTGATTTAGAAAACATCAACCAAAACGTCAATCAGATCAGAAACACCACCCACACTAGAGGACCAGGAGGAAGACACACAAGCAGCACATTCTCGGATGATTCTGGTTCCCTCTATTACGCCCATTGATGGCTCTCCTGTTCTTTTCTGGTATTTTGTTAATGAATAGAAGAGTAGTAAATTCCACTAGGAGCTTGAAAATATCTTTTATTTCATTCCAGGGACACAAAAGGAGGTATCTTTGTGTGTTATTAAAGTATGGAGACCAAAAAAAAAAAAAAAAGTATGGAGACAAAAATCAAGTGAGCTCAGAAAAGCTTTTCTCTTTCCCCAGGAAATGATGATGGAAACCAAATCAGTCCCTGACTCCTGAAGAACAAGTAAAACTAATGCTTTCTTTTTTCCTTTTACCCTTGGTTACCAAAAGCAGGAGCATCAGTGGCATTTTTAAAATAAAACCACTGCTCCAGTAAGGATGCTAACAGATGTATATGTTCTAATTTGAGTCAAATATGGTAGAACTTGTAACAATAATAATCCAATCATATTTTTTAATTCATACAAATTCTTAAAATATTTCAATCTTGTTTCATAGTAACTTTTCTTTACATTTTTATTATAAAATTTTTTGATGTATTAGCAATCAGATCAGATCAGATCAGTCGCTCAGTCGTGTCCGACTCTTTGCAACCCCATGAATCGCAGCATGCCAGGCCTCCCTGTCCATCACCAACTCCCGGAGTTCACTCAGATTCACGTCCATCGAGTCAGTGATGCCATCCAGCCATCTCCTCCTCTGTCGTCCCCTTCTCCTCCTGCCCCCAATCCCTCCCAGCATCAGGGTCTTTTCCAATGAATCAACTCTTCGCATGAGGTGGCCAAGGTACTGGAGTTTCAGCTTTAGCACCATTCCTTCCAAAGAAATCCCAGGGCTGATCTCCTTCAGAATGGACTGGTTGGATCTCCTTGCAGTCCAAGGGACTCTCAAGAGTCTTCTTCAACACCACAGTTCAAAAGCATCAATTCTTTGGCGCTCAGCCTTCTTCACAGTCCAACTCTCACATCCATACATGACCACAGGAAAAACCATAGCCTTGACTAGACGAACCTTTGTTGGCAAAGTAATGTCTCTGCTTTTGAATATGCTATCTAGGTTGGTCATAACTTTCCTTCCAAGGAGTAAGCGTCTTTTAATTTCATGGCTGCAATCACCATCTGTAGTGATTTTGGAGCCCAGAAAAATAAAGTATGGCACTGTTTCCACTGTTTCCCCATCTATTTCCCATGAAGTGGTGGGACCGGATGCCATGATCTTCATTTTCTGAATGTTGAGCTTTAAGCCAAATTTTTCACACTCCACTTTCACTTTCATCAAGAGGCTTTTGAGTTCCTCTTCACTTTCTGCCATAAGGGTGGTGTCATCTGCATATCCAAGGTTATTGATATTTCTCCCAGCAATCTTGATTCCAGCTTGTGTTTCTTCCAGTCCAGCGTTTCTCATGATGTACTCTGCATAGAAGTTAAATAAACAGGGTGACAATATACAGCCTTGACAAACTCCTTTTCCTATTTGGAACCAGTCTGTTGTTCCAAGTCCAGTTCTAACTGTTGCTTCCTGACCTGCATACAAATTTCTCAAGAGGAAGATCAGGTGGTCTGGTATTCCCATCTCTTTCAGAATTTTCCACAGTTTATTGTGATCCACACAGTCAAAGGCTTTGGCAGAGGCCTTACAAATAGCTGTGAAAAGAAGAGAAGCGAAAAGCAAAGGAGAAAAGGAAAGATATAAACATCTGAATGCAGAGTTCCAAAGAATAGCAAGAAGAGATAAGAAAGCCTTCTTCAGAGATCAATGCAAAGAAATAGAGGAAAACAACAGAATGGAAAAGACTAGGGATCTCTTCAAGAAAATCAGAGATACCAAAGGAATATTTCATGCAAAGATGAGCTCGATAAAGGACAGAAATGGTATGGACCTAACAGAAGCAGAAGATATTAAGAAGAGATGGCAAGAATACACAGAAGAACTGTACAAAAAAGATCTTCACGACCCAGATAATCACGATGGTGTGATCACTGACCTAGAGCCCGACATCCTGGAATGTGAAGTCAAGTGGGCCTTAGAAAGCATCACTACACACAAAGCTAATGGAGGTAATGGCATTCCAGTTGAGCTATTCCAAATCCTGAAAGATGATGCTGTGAAAGTGCTGCACTCAATATGCCAGCAAATTTGATAAACTCAGCAGTGGCCACAGGACTGGAAAAGGTCAGTTTTCATTCCAATCCCAAAGAAAGGCAATGCCAAAGAATGCTCAAACTACCGCACAATTGCACTCATCTCACACGCTAGTAAAGTAATGCTCAAAATTCTCCAAGCCAGGCTTCAGCAATATGTGAACCGGGAACTTCCTGATGTTCAAGCTGGTTTTAGAAAAGGCAGAGGAACCAGAGATCAAATTGCCAACATCTGCTGGATCATGGAAAAAGCAAGAGAGTTCCAGAAAAACATCTATTTCTGCTTTATTGACTATGCCAAAGCCTTTGACTGTGTGGATCACAATAAACTGTATTAGCAATACATGCATGCAATCAATTCAACCCTCACAACTGCCTCTATGCCAAAGAAAGAAAACTAAAGTACTTGGAGGTTAATTAACTTTCCTAAGGTCACACATAATTAACAGGTGTTCAGACTTTGTTGCATTTGCTTTACATCTTTTGTTATTTTTAGAAATAAAATATCACACACATAGATGAAGTCCCTGTTTCAGTCCTCAGTGATTCTGTTTCTTCTTACATCCTAGATGAAATCACTATCCTAAAGATATGTATCATTTGTTACATTATTGTACCTTTATTACATATATATTTATTCATAATATGTAGAATTGTTTTCTGTGTATCATTCTGCATTTGCTTTTTTTTTTAACTGTATGTTTTTGTGCTATAGCCGCTTTAAATCATATAAATCCACTGCATTCACTTAGCTGCAATATAGTACTCCATTATACGAATATATCACAATCTAACTATTTATTTCTCCTAATGATAGATATTTAAGATGTTTCAAATTTTTCAATACTAAAAACAATGGCACTGAGCAGATTTCTCATTCTCAGTAAGTCCTTCCAAGGAGCTTGGAAGTGGGCAGTCCATCCTAACAAGTAAGAAGTTAAAAATCAACAACTCTCCAGAGAGCCATCAAAGAAGTAAGGTCACAGGGCAAACTGCTGCCCTCAAAAAGTGGAGAAATGCATACAGAGAGTTACAATTTACCAGAATAGAAATCCATGAGCAGAAACCTCCATGCTGGAGTAGGAAAATCTGAACTGTAATTGAAGAATGGCTGGAGGCTCAGTGTGGACAAGCCAAGAGTTAAAATTTCCAGGGAGCCTCATCTTCCAGTTCTCCACATTATTGTGAGTTTTACCATCAGGACTTCTATCAAGTTCTCACAGTGAAGACTGAAGGGGGAAAAAAAAAAAAAAATTGCTCCTTGTTGTGGGGGAGGAGATAAGTAACCATTTTTAACTCACTAGAGCATTCTGTTCTTAACAATCTTGCCCTCAAAAAACTGTTTTACAAGACTCTAGTCATGTATGGATGTGAGAGTTGGACTGTGAAGAAGGCTGAGAGCCGAAGAATTGATGCTTTTGAACTGTGGTGTTGGAGAAGACTCTTGAGAGTCCCTTGGACTGCAAGGAGATCCAACCAGTCCATTCTGAAGGAGAGCAGCCCTGGGTGCTCTTTGGAAGGAATGATGCTAAAGCTGAAACTCCAGTACTTTGGCCACCTCGTGTGATGAGTTGACTCATTGGAAAAGACTCTGATGCTGGGAGGGATTGGGGGCAGGAGGAGAAGGGGACGACAGAGGATGAGATGGCTGGATGGCATCACTGACTTGATGGACGTGAGTCTGGGTGAACTCCGGGAGTTGGTGATGGACAGGGAGGCCTGGCGTGCTGTGATTCATGGGGTCACAAGAAGTCGGACACGACTGAGTGACTGATCTGATCTGATCTGATAGTACTGGAGTTTTATCAGAGCCTAATCTACTTGGAGGAAAGGAACTCCAGCCATTCAACCCCAATTCCAGCCCCCTCTAGCCATTCTGTCCCACTACGCCAGGGGAAAAAAACTGAGTGGCACTTGTGAAGTTCACAGAGCAGGGGTGCAGACTCATTAAATGACTGAGACCAAATCATAGGACTATAGAACACTCCCCCTCTCCTGGCACTCTATCACCACACCGCTAAAGGCTATTTACAGGAGTTCCTTTTACCCCATACATCATATCTGGTTTTAATAAAAAATGACAAGGTATACTAAAAGGCAAAAAACACAGTTTAAAGAGAATGAACTAGTAACAGAACCAGACTCAGATATGGCAGGACAGTTGGAAGCATCAGACCATTAATTTGAAACAACTACGAATAATATGCTAAGAAGCCTAATGGGAAAAGCAGACAAGATGCAAGAACAGATAGGCAATGTAAGCAGAGATGGAAGTTCAAAGACAGTACTGAAAACAAGTGCTAGAAATAAAAAATACTGTAACAAAAATAAAGAATGTCTTCAATAGGCTCATAAGTAGACTAGATACAGCTAAGGAAAGAATCTCTGAGCTTGAGGATATGTCAGTAGAAACTAAAAAGGGAAAATAAAAAAATCAAAAAAGACAGAAGAGAATATCCAAGTACTATGGAAAAACTACAAAAGATGTAACATAACTACACCATGGTTATGTGTAGTGTAGTCTCCTTCATGGTAGAACAAAGAGAGGAAGAAGAGCCAGATCTGAAGCAACATGACTGAGAATTTTTCCAGTTTAATGGCTGACACCAAAGCACAGATCCAAGAAGTCAGAAAACACCAAGCAAGGTAAATGCCAAAAAAAAAAAAAGAGCATGTGATTTTTTAAAAAAAAAAAAAGAATAACTGGGTTGTGGACAGTTGCTTATAAGTCATATCAGAGGGAGAAAAATTGAAACTGCCCTAACAGTTCATCTCTCTAGTAGCAAATTCACAATATATTGAACATTGCTTGTTATTTTTTTTAGCTTACTGTTCTATGCCTAAATGAGACTTTTTACATATTTAACTCAGCAATTATTGCTTACGCTATACTAGTTCTGAAGGCCAGAATATTAAGAATAAAGACTCTTTGAAGTAAAAAAAAAAAAAAAAAAGAAACTCATGCAGTTTCTCTTACAACACCTAATGAAGACAGATTAGGCAAAGCAACTTTAAAACTTTACTTCTAGCTCTTCAAGTCCCAGAAAAATTGAATGTTAGATTTATAATTACTGTGCATTTTGTTTGAGAGAGAAAGAAAAAACTCATATGCCTAGAACATTTTCATAAATCATGTCTATGATTAAAAAAATATGGTTCAAACAGAAAAAAAAAAGAAAACCCACTAGGCATATTGTATTCAAATTAAAGAAAATCAAAATACAGAAAAAAATCTTAAAATGTTGAATACATGTCAATTAAAAAAAAATAGTAAAGAAAAACAAAAATATCCTTAAAGAAGCCAGAAGAAAAAGCACCTCACCTATAGAGGGCTTCACAAGAGGCACAGTGGTAAATAATTTGCCTGCCAATGCAGGAGACACAAAAGATGTGGGTTCCATCCGGGGGTGGGGGAAAATCCCCTGGAATAGGAAGTGGCAACCCACTCTAGCATTCTTGACTGGAAAATTTCATGGACAGAGGAGCCTGGAGGGCTATAGTCCAAGGGGTCGCAAAGATTCAGACATAACTGAGTGCACACACATAGAGGAACAAAGATAGGAATTATACCTGATTTCTCTTCAGAAATCATGCAGTCAAGAAGAAAATAAAGTGAAATATTTCAAGCACTCAAAGAAACAAAAACACCAAAATGGAATTCTGTATCCTCTGAAATTATCCTTCAAAAGTAAAGAGGAAAAAAGACTTTCTCAGACAAACAAAAATTAAGACAGGACATATGCTTTGCAAAATACTTTTTAGAAAGTTCTTCAGAGAAAAGGAAAATAATACAAGGTCAGAAACTCAGATCTACATAAAGAGAGGAAGGTTAGAGGGGATGAATAAGTGAAGGTATATAGAAACTTTTATTTTTTTATTCTTAAGTGATCTAACAGATAACCGTTTGTTCAAAATAATAATAGCAACAATATATTTGGTGATTATTGCTTATGTATAGGTAAAATGAATGCCAGCAGTGATACAAGGGATGAAGAGGGAGAAATTAGGAATACTTGGTGTATTAGTGAGCGTTCTCCAGAAACAGAATGAGTAGAGAGTGTGTGTGTGTGTATGTATCTACTAGTTTATTGCTCAGTCATGTCTGACTCTTTGTGACCCGGTGGACTGTAGCACACCAGGCTCCTCTGTCCATGGAATTCTCCAGGCAAGAATACTGGAGTGGATAGCCATTCCCATTTCCAGGGGATCTTCCTCACCCAGGGATCAAACCTGGGTCTCCTGCATGGCAAGCAGATTCTTTGCCATCTGAGTTACCAGGGAACCCCGTCTGTGTATATACATATATAATGAGGAATTGACTTATACAATTATGGAGGCTGAGAAATCCCAAGACCTTTTATCTGTAAGCTGGAGACTCAGAAGAAACAATGGTGCAATTCAGTCTGAGTCCTTCAGTTCAGTTCAGTTCAGTTCAGTCGCTCAGTTGTGTCCGACTCCTTGCGGCCCCATGAATCACAGCACGCCAGGCCTCCCTGTCCATCACCAACTCCCGGAGTTCACCCAGACTCACGTCCATCGAGTCGGTGATGCCATCCAGCCATCTCATCCTCTGTCGTCCCCTTCTCCTCTTGCCCCCAATCCCTCCCAGCATCAGAGTCTTTTCCAATGAGTCAACTCTTCGCGTGAGGTGGCCAAAGTACTGGAGTTTCAGCTTTAGCATCATTCCTTCCAAAGAACACCCAGGACTGATCTCCTTTAGAATGAATTGGTTGGATCTCCCTGCAGTCCAAGGGACTCTCAAGAGTCTTGAGGTCTGAGAATTAGGGAAGGTGTTTGTGTAAATCCCAGTCAAAGGCAGAAAAAAAAATACAATGAGTTGTCCTAGTCCAAATGGTGAGGTAGGAAAAAGAAGGGGCCAATTCCCCCTTCCTCTGCCTTTTGTTCAGTTCAAGCCCTCAAGGGATTGGATGATGCCCACTCATATTGAGGAGGGAAATAACTTCTTTGAGCCACAAATTCAAATGTTAATCTCATCCAGAAACACCTTCACAGACACACTAAGAAAAGATGTTTAGTCTGGCTCTCTCTTGGCCAATCAAGCTGACACAAAAGTAATCATCAGGCTTGGTTACAATAAAGTACTTGAAGTACTCACGAAGCACCACAATGTCGTTTGAAAATGTACTTGGACCGGTTATCAACGCGTATTGCAAATTCTAGAGCAACCACTGTTGTTATTTAGTCGTTAAGTCCTGTCCAACTCTTTTGGGACCCCATGGACTACAGCCCACCAGGCACCTCTGTCTGTGGGATTCTCAGATAAGAATACTGGAGTGGGTTGCCATTTCCTTCTCCAGGGGAGTTTCCTGACCCAGGGATCAAGCCCACATCTCCTGCAATGGCTCATTACCACCGAGCCACCTGGGAAACCCAGGGCAACCACTTAAGAGAGTAAAAACATGGTGAAAGTGAAGTCACTCAGTCGTGCCCAACTCTTTGTGGCCCCATGGACTGTAGCCTACCAGGCTTCTCTGTCCATGGGATTTTCCAGGCAAGAACACTGGAGTGGGTTGCCATTTCCTTCTCCAGGAGATCGTCCTGACCCAGAGTTTGAACCTGGGTCTCCCACATTGTAGGCAGATGCTTTACTGTCTGAGCCACCAGGGAAGTAGCAATGCCAATTTCATAGATGTCATGGGCATTAATTGGAAAGTGCTTTAGAAATTCTAAGATAAAATATTCAAGAAGTGTATTATCTAACATATCCAATAAAATTTTATTTAAAAGAAAATGTTACTGTGAACATCCTTGCATGGTTCTCCCTGAGCAGATGTGGATGAAACTGCTAAGCCACAAGGTCTTCAGGAGCACTTCCACTCTGTGAGGCCCCCAGAGTGCTTGAACCAATTTACACTCCACCAGTGGTTCTTGCTATTGCTCTCCACCCTTGTTGATACTCCATAGTGTTAAACTTCTAAATTTGGGGTATGAGATGACACACATCATTTTAACCTGCCTTCTACAATTATTGGGCTTCCCTGGTGGCTCAGAAGGTAAAGTGTCTGCCTACAAGGCGGAAGACCTGGGTTTAATCCCCAGGTCAGGAAGATCCTCTGGAGAAGGAAATGGCAAACCACTCCAGTACTCTTGCCTGGAAAATACCATGGACAGAGGAGCCCAGTAGGCTACAGTCAACGGGATCGCAAAGAGTCATACACGACTGAACAACATCACTTCTACAATTATTAATGTGATTCATCATCTTTTCATGTGTTTGTTAGCCTGAACTTCCTCTTCTATGAATTAGCTGCTCATTTCTTTGCTCATTTTTTTATTAGTTTGTTTGTCTTTTTCTTATTGAGTCCTGCATATGTCCTAGCTAAGAATCCTTTGTTGGTTCTATGTGTTATAATAAATATCTCTTCTCAGTTTTTGGAACTCATCTTTTCACTTATTTATGGTACACATTAAATTTTTATAACATAAACTATCCTTATAAGTGGAAGTAAGATACTTGCAGAAACAGGGTATATGAACGAGGCCTCTTCCCTGTGTTTATCGCTTTTATTATTGTTATTTATTTTTCTTTAGTAAATAGCATATGTGCCTAGCACAAAATTCAAAATACACAAAATGATAAATATAAACAATAAATCTTCTTCCTTTCTCTGTTCCCCCCAAGATACATAGTTTCTCTCCCCTGAGGCAAATACTAGAGCTAATTTTTTTGTATCTGTGAAGACAGACCATGTACTTATGAACATTTATCACTATAGTCTTTTTTCCACAAAATGATAATATGCTACACCATGCTATTCCTTGCAGTTTTCCTATAAAATATATGTCTTAGAAATGCTTGTTTCTAGACAGTCTAGGATAATAGTAGAGAACATAGAGTGGCTTCCTTCTTTTTAAAACCATCCTAGAATTCCACATATATGGGAGAAACTATAGCTTAGTTAAGAATATGTCAGCTTGAGAGCCTCAATTTGAGTTCCAGCTCCTCTATTAGGAGGACTTCCCTGGTGGCTCAGATGATAAAGCGTCTGCCTACAATGCGGGAGACCCAGATTCAATCCCTGGCTCAGGAAGATCTCCTGGAGAAAGAAATAGCAACCCACTCCAGTACTCTTGCCTGGAAAATCCCATGGACAGAGGAGCCTGGTAGGCTACAGTCCATGGGGTCACAAAGAGTCGGACACGACTGAGTGACTTCACTTTTCCTCTATTAGAAGCAAATTAGTTGTTCTGTGTCTCAGTTTCCCGTTTTTGCAAAAAGAGGATAATGATTCCTACCTCATCTATTTCTTAGGAGAGTTAAATAAGATTGTATAAGTGCACATTATGGTACTTTGTAGTTGTTTAGTCGCTAAATTGTGTCCAGCTCTTTGTGACCTCATGGATTGTAGCCTGCCAGACTTCTCTGTCCATGGGATTTCCCAGGCAAGAATACTGGAGTGGGTTACCATTTCCCTCTCCAGGGACTCTTTTCAACCCAGGGGTCAAACCCACGTCTCCTGCATTACCAGGCAGATTCTTTACCCAAGCTGAGCCACCCAGGAAGCCCACTATGGTACTTAGCACACACTGAACATTCAGAAAAACTCTTACTATCCTTATAAATCATATTTTATTTAAACGATATCCTATTAAAGGGAATTTAAGTGGCTTCCAAATATTTCTATTATAAACAAACAATACTACCATGAATATCTTTGTGTACATTCCTTTTGCCCACATATGAATATTCTTTAGGATCAATACCTCGAAAATATATAGCAAGATGAAAGGCTATATGAATTTTTCAGTTAGCAAGCTATGGCTAAGTTATCCTCCAAGGAGTTTGTATCAAATTACACTCTCATCACTAATCAGTAGGAGAGTAATTTCCCTATGTCTTGCTAACCATGTATTATCAAATATTTCTTTGGCAACTTAATATAGTGAAAATAAGTGCTATAAAATATGTTGCTGTTCAGTTGCTCAGTTGTGTCCCATCTTTTCTCCATTGATATGAAATACCACTTTTACATTAAAATTCTATATATATATTTGAGTCTATTTCACAACTTTCTATTCTTTCTATTCATAAAGCAGTACTACACTTAAATTATGTGGCTTCCTTGTAGCATATACATATTAATATGAGATGAGCAAGTCCTACCAAAATCATCTTCGTCTTTTCAGTTCAGTCACTTAGTCATGTCTGACTCTTTGAGACCCCATGGACTGCAGCACGCCAGTCTTCCTCTTTTAGTGTATTAGAATTTTCCAGGCTATAGTTTCTTGATCATTTTTCCATATGAGTTTCAGAGTAAACTAGTCTGTTAAACCAAAACAAAAATTCTGGTAGTATCTTAGCTTAGATTTATAGATTAACTTAGGGAGAAATATCAGCCTAATAACATTAAATCCTCCTTTCCTTGAACATGACATGCCTTGTTTTTCCCCAAGTCTTCTTTGCGTTCTCTAGTAATATTTTAATTTTTTCATGTAGATCTTGTAAATGTTTCTTAATTTTATTTCTAGGTATTTCACCTTTTATCACTATTATAAATGAACATTTTTCCATTGCATCTTCTAACTGACTGTTGTTTATCTATTGTCCTTGGGGCCTCATTTTCTTGCTTCCAGATCTAACCCTCTATGAAAGTTTTCTACCCCTGTAATCCATCAAAATCTTCTGAAGCTCTGGGCTGACCAGTAAGTACTAATCAAAAGACAGTACAAATGTCATCATGGTCATGAGGGTAGCACAGACCTCTTATTTATTTTTCTAAAATTAAAATACAAATTCAAAGCTAAAGAATGCTTCACTCAAGACCACCAATGGTTTCAGTGAACTCAGGGGCTTCCATAATATAATATTTTTTAATCGTATTTCAATTAAATACAATGACATGAGATGGAAAATCCAGCAGACCCTCAGTTCAGTACAGTTCAGTTGCTCAGTCGTGTCCGGCTCTTTGTGACCCCATGAATCGCAGCACGCCAGGCCTCCCCGTCCATCACCAACTCCCGGAGTTTACCCAAACTCATGTCCATCGAGTCGACCCTAGCTCAATTTTAATGTGCTATATGACCTACTGATATAGTTTTTGGTATACCAAGAACAGTGGGTTCTCCCAAACATGACCTCCAATGAGTGATATATGCCTTTACATAATCCCCTTCAGGGCAGAAGAAATTATGACCTGCCTCTTAGTCAACAGAATACAGCACAGGTAATAGGATAAGTACTCCCTTGGTTAGGTTACATTATACGGCAAAACGCTAGCACAGTCACTCCTGTGACTCTGCTACATTATGTAAGAATGTCTTTCAGAATGGAGGGAGAGATTCTCCCGCCAGCTTAAAGAAGCATGCTGCCATGTTGTAAGAGGGCCATGTGCCAAGCAGTTTACGAGATCTCTAGGAGCTAAAAGTTGCCCTGGATAATCACCAGCAAGAAATGAGGCCCTCAGTTCTATAACCTCATGGACTTGAATTCTGCCAGTAATTGCAGGAGCTTGAAAAAGGATCTCAAACATCCCTGGTGGTCCAGTGGTTAAGAACCTGCCTGCCAATGCAGGGGACATGGGTTCGGTACCTGGTCAGGGAACATTCCACATGGCCCGGAGCAATTCAGCCCATGTGCCACCACTACTGAAGCCCGTGCAGCTAGAGCCTGTGCTCTGAAACCAAAGAAGCCAACACAATGAGAAGCCTGCACATGACAACTAGAGAAAGCCCATGCACCAATAAAGACCCAGTACAGCCAAAAATAAACATTTAATTTAAATTTTAAATTTAAAAAGAAGACGACCCTGAGTTCCAGAGAGAAATGCAGCCCAGCTGGCACTCTGACTGGGATCTTGTGAAGCTTTGAGAAAAGGATCTGGCTAAGTTGTACCTGGACTACTAATCTATAGAAACTGTGAGACAATAAGTGAATGTTGTTTTAAGCTTCCAGGTTTGTGGTAACTGCTTATAGCAGCAATAGAAAGCTAGTAACACTGTGCCAAATCCTACCCCCTAATGTTGCAGCTACAAACAGCAAATATCTCTTACAGATTGGCAAATCTGTGGTGAAGTTACTTCTGAGTGAAAAAATCAGTATAATATAATTTCATTCTCTTCCTAAATTTAGATTTGTGTAAGGAATTCCAGACTATTCCCAGACACTCCCAAACTCAAAACTTTGATGTTATTCTTTCATACCACATACTTCAAAACCTAAGCTAAATATTACTCACCAGCATTTAGAACTTTTCTAAACTGAAATATGTATGGATGTGAGAGTTAGACTGTAAAGAAATCTGAGCACTGAAGAACTGATGCTTTTGAACTGTGGTGTTGGAGAAGACTCTTGAGAGTCCCTTGGACTGCAAGGAGATCAAACCAGTCAATCCTGAAGAAATCAGTCCTGAATATTCACTAGAAGGACTGATGCTGAAGCTGAAGCTCCAATACTTTGGCCACTTGAAGCAAAGAACTGACTCACTGGCAAAGACTCTGATGCTGGGAAAGATTGAAGTCAGGAGGAGTAGGGGACAACAGAGGATGAGATGGTTGGATGGCATCACTGACTCGATGGACTTGAGTTTGAGCAAGCTCCAGGAGTTGGTGATGGACAGGGAAGCCTGGGATGCTGCAGTCCATGGGGTCACAAAGGGTCGGACACAACTGAGTGACTGAACTGACCTGACTGAAACTGAAATCTTTTATATGTGCAAGAGTCTGCTTGAAAAATCAAAGGATTATATTAATTTATAACTGACAAAGGGGAGAACAGAGTCTTATTTTAGAATAAATTGAAATGCTTCATTTATCTCTGCCTTTGCTTCTTCAGTTAACCCCTGGGGTATAAATTTTAGTGCTTTCTTATGGTCAGAAACAAAACCACAATAGCCTACCCATAGTTATAACTACAATAACATTTCCATGGCAAACCCAGTTTTCTAGAATTTTGCATAATACAGCTATTTGAATGCTTACAATCCAGCATATGGGTTCAAACTTGACATTTAATGTCTCAAGGCTTAAAGCAAACTGTTTCATCTCTTTCAAAAAAAAACATTAAAATGTTGGCTTCCAAAACAATATGTTGGCTGACCAAGGACTTTCAATGCTTACAGTCCTTGAATTCAAAACTACTTTTTTTATTAAAATTTTTTTTCTTTTTCTTCTCCAAGTATTGTAAAAGGCTACAAAATTAGCATCTGACAGTCTACTTGGATGTAAATCCTTCAGTCACTCAAAGAAAAGGATCATGTCCAAAGTCACATTTTGGAAAGACCCTGGAGTAGATGGAGTTTCTCAAGAGGATGGGGATTAACACCACAGATTTCAAGGAGTCCCCACTCAGGGTCAGAGAGAAGCACAGACAACCAGAGAAGAAGGCAAGGCCAGACTCCGTTTATTTGAAAAGTCCTCTTAACAAATAAGCTGTATTCATCATCCAGTTTTAAATTTTTATGTCCTACACTGTTATTTCCAAACTTTCTGGAAAGCTGGTACATAACAGCCTTATGTGGGCTTCCCTGGTAGCTCAGCAGTAAAGAATCTGCCTGGAATGCAGGAGACCCAGGTTCGATTCCTGGGTTGGGAAGATCCCCTGGAGGAGGGCACAGCAACCCACTCCAGTATTCTTGCCTGGAGAATCTCCATGGACAGAGGAGTCTGGTGGGCTACAGTCCATGGGGTCACAGAGTCAGACACAACTGAGCGACTAAGAACAGCACAGCACTACAGCTTTATGTTAGCAGTTCTCTTATGAATTTGTTGTTGTTGTTCAGTTGTTAAGTTATGTCCAACTCTTTATGACCCCACAGAGTGTAGCCCACCAAGCTCCTCTGACCATAGGATTTCCCAGGCAAGAATACTGGAGTGGGTTTCCCTTTCCTTCTCCGGGGGATCTTCCCGACCCAGGGATCAAATCTGTGTCTCCTGCATTGCAGGCAGTTTCTTTATCACTGAGTCACCAGGGAGTGAAAGTGAAAGTTACTCAGTTCTGTCCAACTCTTTGTGACCCCATGGACTACACAGTCCATGGAATTCTGCAAGCCAGAAGACTGGAGTGGGTAGCCTTTCCCTTCTCCAGGGGATCTTCCCAATCCAGGGACTGAACCCAGGTCTCCCACATTACAGGCAGATTCTTTACCAGGTAAGCCACAAGCGAAGCCCAAAGCCCCTATTTATACTCTAAAAACCATTTAATTGGTTATTGATTAAAAGGCTGGGGCAAAGTTGGAGGGGACTAGGGACCACAGACATAAATTCCCAAATACTTTCGGGAATTCCCAAGAACTTTACAAAGCAGGTTCTGACAGTCAAGGGCAGTTGACAGTAAAGACAGCCAGTGCTGGCTCTGGAATGACAGCTCATTTGGAACATGCATGCACCGAAACGGAAACAAAATCTGAAGATACTGGACAATCCACTTACTACACAACCCTCACAACAACTCCAAGAGATAGCTACTTATTTTATTTCCATTTTATAGGCGAGGAGTCTGAAATACAGAAAGATTAAGTGAGATGCCCAAGATCCTACAGCTGGTAAGTGTCAAGCCAGGACCTGACACCAGATCGTCTGCCTCCAGAGTCTGTACATATCATATGATTAAGTTAAGCACCAGAGCAGAACGTACAGAGACCAAAGGCAGAACAAAACCATGGCTAGGAATTAAGCGATAATAGAGAACAGGGAGAACCAGAAACGACTAAGATGCAGCCCAAATACACCAGAGCAAGATGATCCTTGTTTGGGTGAAGATGGTAATGAGATTTTTCTACTAAATGGTTAGAGCCCATAAGGGCATCAGACCCTTGAGTTACACATAACATTCACTTTCACTCTAAGCGTGCAGGGGAGAGAAATTATCGCAGGCAGAAAAGCAGCTATGGGGAGAGGGAAGGAACATAAGACAATTTTCCCTCCCACTTCCCTTTCCCTCTCTAACTCCCCACGTTCTCCTTCTGTACACACTGTCATGCATGTGTGCATGTACACACACACACACACACACACACACACACACTGAAATCTGAAAGCCTCCTGTAGTTTGTTTCTGATATTTATTGAAAATTATTAGAGAAAATTAGCTGAGACATTAAATTCAACACACCATAGCAAGGAACCATGTCAAGAGAATTTCCTATAAGCTAAAGCTCACCTATCAAAATAATTTAGGTAGCGGATAGCTTTTTAATTAATTTTAAAGTTAGTTGCTTCAATACATAATTTGAGACTCCCTGGGAAGGCTTGTGATCCATAAATTATTTCTTTTGTCAATCAAGTTATTAACTCTACCATTAGATTTTCCCTCATTTGAATACTTTCAACTTTTAAAGAGTCTCCTATGAGTTTCAGCAACGAGATAGACTCAGCAGTACAGATACCCCTCGTGTTACCAAAAACCAAAATGCTGGATAAAATATAACCCCCCGGGGACTTCTCTCGTGGTCTAGTGGTTAAGACTCAGTGCCTCCACATGGGGCAACTAAGCTCCTGGACCACAACTACCGAGCCTGTGCTCCAGAGCCCGGGCGCCACAACTGCTGAAGCCCTCATACCCTAGAGCCCATGCTCTGCAACGAGAGAAACCACTGCAATGAGAAGACTGGGCATACAACTGGAAAGTAGCCCTCACAGCACAGACAAAAACAAATAAGTAAAATAATAAGACTCAGTGTTTCCAATGCAGGGGCTGCAGGTTCGATCACTGATCAGGAATCGAATATATATTCAGTTCCTGGAGAGACAGATATATATATCAATTCAGTGCAGTTCAGTCACTCAGTCATGTCTGACTCTTTGCGACCCCATGGACTGCCGCATGCCAGGCTTCCCTGTCCACCACCAACTCCCAGAACTTGCTCAAACTCATGCGAACATCTTTTAGATCATTGAAAAAGCAAGAAAGTTCCAGAAAAACATATATATATATATATATATATAAATATATATATAAAAGTGAAAGTGAAAGTCACTCAGTCAGGTCCGACTCTTTGCGACCCCATGGACTATGGTCCATGGAATTCTCCAGGCCAGAATACCGGAGTGGGTAGGTGTTCCCTTCTCTGGGGGATCTTCCCAACCCAGGGATCCAACCCAGGTCTCCCACATTGCAGGCAGATTCTTTACCAGCTGAGCCATAAGGAAAGCCCATATATATATATATAAATATATATATCCCAAAATTAGTTTATAAGGCTGGGTAATAATAATAAATAAGAAAGGTAAATCTTAAGTGCCAGAAATTAAGCAGGAACTCAAAACCAGAGGTCTGACAATAGAAGTGGGTGTCATGGATCTGGAGGGCAGAGCCAGGAGAGAAGGCAAGAAAACCAAGTCCTGGAAGAGGCTGTCTCCAAGATAGGAAACCTAAGGGGTGAAAAATAACTCCACCTCAGTAAATTAAAGCCCCAAGGCTGAAGCATGCTTGGGTATATGTCTAAATTTAAAAATATATATATAAATATATGGAGAGACAGAGAGAGTAATTAGCATAGATGTACACAAATAGACAAACAGAACGTAACTGGAGACACAAGGGACCACATATACGTGGGAACTGGATACATGACACCGATCACATTAAAACCATCGGAGAAAAAAGGCCGGAATGGCTGATGAAAAGGCTGATCAGCATGTTTCACCATCCATAAATATAAATAAAAATATCCATATAAATATCCATAGAAACAAACTAAACTTCCATATCTAACTCCCACTACACCCAATATATTCAGATAGATCAAAAAGATAAATGTAAAAATCAAGCCCTCCAAAGAACATATAGAATATCTTTATGACCTGCAGTAGGGAATTATTTCAACAGGACATGAAACACACAGACCACAAAGAAAAGGACCAGGGTCTCAGTGTGACAGACTGTGTCATTCTGAACACAACTGCGCCCCCCTACACCCGCACCCCATGCTATTTGCTTTGGCCAATGAAATGTGGGTATAAAGTGACAGGTGCCACTGGCAAACAGAAGCTTTAAGAGCCTTCCTGTGGGTCTGTAATCTCTTCTCTATGTTGCAAGACTGACATGTCTAAGATAAGAGCCACATCTTCAACTCTAATCTCTGGAGTGAAAAATCTGTGGAGCAGGGCCTGTCAACCCACGTGAATGTGAGTAAAAGCGGAACTTACACTGCAATAAACCCTGAGATCTGGGAGTTCTATTACCGTCACACAATTTACCTTAAGCTGACTGAAACAGCGACATTCAAACATAAAAACTATGGAAGCAAGACTTGCCTGGTAGCCACAAGAGTGGCTAAGACTGCACCCCCAATGGAGGGGGCCTGGGTTCGATCACTGGAGAACTAGATCCCACATGCCTCAGCTAAAACTCTCACATGATGCAATGAAGATTGAAGATTTTGTGGACAGCAACTAAGACCCAGCACAGTCAAATAAATAAATAAAAATAAATATATATCTTTTTTAAAAAACTATGAAAGCAAACAGATTCAGTACAGATCTTTTCAATGGGTATGACTGACAAAGAGACTGGTATACAGAAAACAGGAAGAACATCTACAAATCAATAAGAAAAGAAAAACAACTCAAGGAAAATGGGCAAAGACTGTGAATAGCCATATTGTAAAAATAAAAACTAAATGGTCCAGAAACATAAAAATAAACCCAACCTCATTACTAATCAGGAACTAAAAATTAACACAAAATGATACCATAGTTCATGCCTAGCAATATGGCAAAAATTTTATTCTGACACTAAAATATATTACACGAATGTGGAGCAGAAGGAATTGTCACAGACTGCTAGAGAAAAAAGGGGGTATAAATCTGTACAACTGCTTTAGAGAAAAATTTGATAGTATCTATTAATAGTAAAATTTCAGAAAACTCCACTGCTAGGTTCACCCCCTAAAGAAACTTTTTAACACATACACAAGTTTAAAGATACCCACAGAAAAGATTTTACTGTTTGTAATAATGGAAAAATTAAAACAATTTAAGTGCCTATCTACAGAAGAATGGATTTTTAAAAATCAAATATTCCAATAGTGTACTGCCATACAGTAATTAAATAGGTAAAATATATGAAATAGAAAGACATATACCAAGATGTGCAGATCTCAAATATTCACCACTGACTGAGAAAAAGTGAGATATAGATAAAGAAATAGAGATACAGGATAAGTTAGAGATTGATAGGTATGGATATATTGTATGAAATCATTTAGTAAACTGAAAACATAACAAACCATACTCTGTGTGGGTGTGTGCATCTGTCTGTCTGTCTGATGTATCATACATAAGCAGCAACATCTAAAGAGGATTCTGGTAAACTCTGGGGAGAAAAATAAGGAGATGAAGTAGGTTGCATGGGTTCACTGTATCTGTAGTATAGATTTCTTTTTTTTTTTTTTAATGTTTTTAGAGCAAATATGGCCCAAAATGTTGACATCTGTGAAGTCCAGCAGTGAATAGTAACAATGTTGAGCTTCATCAGAGTCCTGTGATCCTGGAAAACAGCAATGTTTAAAGAAATCCCCCCCCACTCACTCTTTTGTGTACCGGAAAACGGCTTAGCTCAAACAACCACTGGTTCCCATGTAAACTAGATAAGACTCACAGACAGTGCCCTGGTTTACCTTCAACGTGGACAGATACAGACCCTCCAAATTCCCATTCTCCACCTCAGAAATGATTCACTGAACTGCTTGTCCCCACTGATCCAGCAGAAGAAAGTGTTTGTTAACCTGTGATTAATTTCTCTCCTACCCCAAGGTCTCTTGTCCCTTAGAGGTCCCTGGAGAACAGACTGTCCTTAGGGTAGAAAGGTCTCTAATCTATCCCATCTAGCTACCCTTCCGGCCCACTTCTGCACACCATTCCCTCTCACCTTCCTACTCTTTCTATTAAAGAAGATCCCTTTTTGTATAATGCTTGCAGATCTGATGGTCAAAGTCTTCAAAATGGGTCTCTTTCCCCATTGTGCAATAATCCCCTCAAATAAAGTCTTTCTTGGGCTTCCCTGGTGGTTCAGTGGTAAAGAATCCACCTGCCAGTGTGGGAGACACAGGTTCAATCCCTGATCCAGGAAGATTTCGCATGCTGCCGAGCAACTAAGCCGGTGTGCCGTTAACTATTGAGCCTGTGCTCGTCAGCCCAGGAGCTCCAACTATTGAGTCCATGTGCCAACTACTGGAGCCCACACACTCTAGAGCACATCAACACAATTGGAGAGTAGCCCCTGCTCACCGCAACTAGAGAAAAGACCACGCAGCAACAATGACAGTACAGAGAAAAATAAAACAAATAAATAAAATTAAAAAAATAAAGTCTTTCTAAGTCTGGATTTGTTTTTTATTTGACAACCCAAGTACTTCTACTTTCTCATATATTGACTATTTCGTAATATAAAAGATATTTTAAAGAGGGTCTTATTAAATAGAAAAAAAATAATTGTTTAAAAAGAATAGTTTTCAAAATGTCTTGATGAAAACAGCAACAGAACTCAAGCTGTATCAACCTTCTATCAGAGGTAGGATGAGAATTTCTGATTGACCAGGCCGGTCAGGGGACCCCTATGAGATAAAAGTGAAGGAACTGCGAAAGTTAAATCTGGGAATTAAGACTCAAATGGGCAAAACAACTGCCTTCAGATATGTAATGGGTTAATTACATGAGAAATGGAAGGAAGTTTCTATACGTTGCCATTAGGTAGAATTGTGATCAATAAATGGAAGCTTCAGGAAAATCTCAGCACAATCTACTGAAGAATTGTCTGACAGCATTGTCCAAAGGTGGAATGGGCTCCTTGCAAGTGCCAAGGTCCAGACATTATGTGTATGAACCGCTAGACCAATTGTGTTAGATAGGTTGTTGGACCAGGTAACCCACTGGCTTCTGGATTCCATGGTTCTATCTACTGGATAATGCAGAGAGCATCTGAGTAAACTTTAATAACCAGGCGGTCACTTACTGCCAATGTTTTCCAATTGCCAATAGTTCCCAATTCATTAGACATAAGGAGCTGAAAAAAGTAAACACCACCCACTGGAAGATACACGCATTAAGAACTTTTTTTAAGAGGGGAAAGAATAAAATCAGAATAATCATTAAGCAAAAGAAGTCATTCTTTCATTAGAGTGTTCACATGAGAAAGATACAAAAAGAACTCTAACTCCAAGACACCAGACGTAGCTTATGCTTCTTACTGCATCCATCTTAAAGCATTTATGAGTCAAAAAAAAAATGTAAATTCTCCACCAAGGAAGTATTTGATGGCTGAACACTGGATAGAGCAATGAGAGACTTCTCTGAAAGCCATAACAGGAAACTCTGAATGGATATATCAATCAATCTAACATAACTGAGACAATAACAAGGTTCTGGACAGCCAAAAAAAATGACAGCTGATTGAATTTAAACAACTTCTTTACAGAAAGAAAAAGAAAAAAGCTGCTTTGCAGATCTGTTTGTCAGTGACTTTCATATTCCAGTCTCCATGACCATGAAAGCCACACAAAGGGTATAATTATATTTCACAGAAGCTGTTCTTATTTTAAATCTGCCCCTAATATAAAGCAGCCAACAGAGGAAATTGTATTTAATAAGACATCTGGCTTCTAAATGAAGATACCCATTTTTCTTCTAAAATAATGTTAATTTGGTTTGTAATTGAAACATGTAGTTGATGTCATTTAGAGTTTCCTGTCCCAGAAAATTGTTTACAAATGAAATACATCAGAATACTTTCAAGCTGCAAGATTATGCTTTTATCTAAAGTATGACAAGACTGAATAGATATTTTGACATTAACATCTTCCAAGAGAATTTAATTTCTTTTTATGCATGAGATTATATTTTCTTTAACTAAAATGTAAATAACACAGGATATTTGTTTTGCTATTTGCTTTATTCTATGCTATCTTTTTATTTTAATATTTATCTAGCCATTCATTCATTCTATCCATTCATTTTCTCCAGAATTAAATGTTTTACTTATACCTCCCTCTGTTAAACAAAATTCTTCACCTGCTTCCATTGTACCTCCTTTCTTTTTCCACTGCTTTCCTTTTCTCTTATCTCCTATCTTCCTCCTTCTTTATTCTACCTTTGCAACCAAGAGGATTCATAATTGTTCACTACAAAGGGAAAGAACTGAATGCTAGTGGGGGAATTACTTTGCATACAGAAGACCCTCCTATAGAAAGACACTTCTAAAAAGTGTCATCATAGAAGACAGTCAAATGTGAAGTAAAAAAGTAATAAAAGATGGCCCAAATTACCCAAAAGTCAAACTACTCAAATCTAGAAATTAAGATTAGTGGTTATCACAGTCACCAAAGCAAAGACAGTTCTATTCTTCCTAAAATAGCTATTGACATTTTATTACTAATTAAGAATTAAAATATTTAGTTCTTATAGTACATTGGCAATAAAATTGGATACTATGGAGAATTCATCAAGAAAAAAAATCTTACTTCATAAGTATTCCACTAATCTCTTCTTGCAAAATAAAAAATAAATCCATGAAAAGTGAATAGAGTGGAAGCCTGCACCCAAATCCATCTCTTCTCAAAATAATTGGCCTCTCCTGTCTTCTTTAAATTATACATACAGGTATTCCTGAGTTAATCTTAAAATAGAAATTTACAATTAAAATAAAGTTGATTCTATGAAAAAGATTGTTTCTTTAAAATGTAAAGTATTGTTTCTGTCATTATGCATGTCCTAATATGTATTTTTTGAAGATCAAATGGAGTACATTTGCTAGCATGCTGCAACACCCCTGGCTTAATTAAAATGCCTGAAAGATGCTTTTAGCCTGCAGCAGAAATTGTTATATAATTACTCTAATGCATCTGCTATGTTTTCACTTTTATTTTTTTTAACAAAGATGAACCCAGGTGATTTCTGGGTAACTCTAATATGAATCAAGAAGGATAATTGTAGAAAGTGAAAGTGTAAATAACATATGTCAAATTCAGAGTAATTCTAGAACTTTGCCTTTGAATACAATTACAGTCATTTGCTTTTTAAGAGTTTAGGGGGTCTGTTATAGTTGTGAAGAAATTTTCCTAGCAATATTCATCAGAAATAAACCAATTGTCACAATGAACTTGTATGTATCAAACTGAGTTACAGGACAGGAGGCTGAGTGTACTACAGCAAATTCTAATCTCAGCTATTTTTAATTTTTAAATTGATGGATGTTCCAATGGCTACATGTGTGTGCTTAGTCCTGTCCAACTCTTTGCAACACATGGACTGTAGCCTGCCAGGCTCCTCTGTTCATGGAATTTTCCAGATAAGAATACTGGAGTGGGTTGCCATTTCCTTCTCCATCCAATGGCTAAGACGGTAACGAATCTGCCTGCAATGCAGGAGACCTGGGTTCAATCTCTGAGTCAGAAAGATCCCTTGGAGAAGGGAATGGCAACCCTCTCCAGTATTCTTGCCTGAAAAAATCCCATGGACAGAGCTGCCTGGTGGGCTACAGTACATGGGGTCACAAAGAGTCAGACATGACTGAGTGACTAACACTTTCAGTTTCACCAAATTTAAGAGTTCTCCTTTTTAGAAAACTAGAACTCTGAGAAGAACACAAACTTAAGTCATCAATAGTTCACTTTAGTTCATTTAAATACATTTTTTTCAGTAGAGTAATAGCATGTCTCCTACAACCGTTTCTCACAATATTTTAAAATAGTAAAAGTAATTCTCACAATATTTTAAGATAATAAAAGTAATTCTTAATGATATTTATGGATTTTAAGAAATCGAGTATTTATGCCTCAATAGTTTTATTCAATTATTGATATGTACACATCTGAGAGGAGTGGTTTGGCATTGTATTTATAAAAGATTTTTTTTTAAGTGTAGAATACAGATAAAAGATACAGTTGCAGACTTTAAACACAAGGTGAGATTCAGAAATATGTAAGAGCACGATATAGACAACCATATACAGAGAAAATACTTCTGGCATTTTTCAGGGGAAATTATGTCATTTGTGATTCACTTACATTTGGCAATGAAACTGCTGTTTCTTCAGATGTTCTGTCCAGGGCCTGTGAAAACTGAAGTCTTACCAAAATTTTTACCTAGAAATAATGATCTGATTATATTTTGAGATCATAAATGTTGTGTTTCTCTTTGGAGGGGGTAATCAGCCATATTTAAACAGATACCACATACTGAGGCAGGAGATAGATGGGCCCCAGGCTAAGCAGCCAGAATTTGTCCTTGTGGATGGGTATCCCAAATGAGGAGTAAGAAAAGAGCTGAACCCTGCTCAGATAAGAGATAAATGACCACATATTCCTTATTCTCGAAGTCAAGGAGAACTTCCCTACTACATACATACAGAGAATCCTAAAAGATGACACTGTTAAAGTGCTGCACTCCATATGCCTGCAAATTTGAAAAACTCAGCAGTGGCCACAGGACTGGAAAAGGTCAATTTTCATTCCAGCCCAAAGAAGAGCAATGCCAAAGAATGTTCACCATATCGCAAAATTGCACTCATTTCACGTGCTAGCACAGAAATGCTCAAAATCCTTCAAGCCAGGCTTCAACAGTATCTGAATCGAGAACTTCCAGATGTTCAAGCTTGTTTTAGAAAAGGCAGAGGAACCAGAGATCAAATTGCCAACATCCAGGGATCACAGAAAAAGCAAGAGAATTCCAGAAAAATATCTATTTCTGCTTCATTGACTACACCAAAGCCTTTGACTGTGTGGATCACAACCAACTGGAAAATTGTGAAAGAGATGGAATACCAGACCACTTTACCTGCCTCCTGAGAAATCTGTATGCCCGTCAAGAAGCAACAGTTAGAACCGGACGTGGAACAACACACTGGTTTCAAGTCAGGAAAGGAGTATGTCAAGGTTGTATATTGTCACCCTGCTTATTTAACTTCTATGCAGAGTCCATCATGAAAAATGCTGGGCTGGATGAAGCGTAAGCTGGGATCAAGATTGCCAGGAGTAATATCAACAACCTCAGATATGCAGAAGACACCACCCTTATGGGAGAAAGTGAAGAGGAACTAAAGAGTCTCTTGATGAAGGTGAAAGAGGAGAGTAAAAAAGCTTGCTTAAAACTCAACATTCAAAAAACGACTATCATGGTATCCGGTCCCATCACTTTATGGCAAATAGATGTGGAAACAATTTAAACAGTGACAAACTTTATTTTCTTGGGCTCCAAAATCACTGTGGATGGTGACTGCGGCCATGAAATTAAAAGACACTTGTTCCTTGGAAGAAAAGCTATGACAAATCTAAACAGCATATTAAAAAGCAGAGACATTACTTTGCCAACAAAGGTCCGTCTAGTCAAAGCTATGGTTTTTCCAGTAGTCATGTATGGATGTGAGAGTTTGACTATAAAGAAAGCTGAGCATCCAAGAATTGATGCTTTTGAACTGTGGTGTTGGAGAAGACTCTTGAGAGTCCCTTGGACTGCAAGATCAAACTAGTCAATCCTAAAGGAAATTAATCCTGAATATTCATTGAAAGGACTGATGAGGAAGCTGAAACTCCAATACTTGGACACCTTCTGCAAAGAGCCGACTCATTGGAAAAGACCCTGATGCTGGGCAAGATTGAAGGCAGGAAGAAAAGGGGATGACAGAGGATGAGATGGTTGGATGGCATCACTGACTCAATGGACATGAGTTTGAGCAAACTCCAGAAGATGGTGAAGGACAGGGAAGCCTGGCGTGCTGCAGTCCATGGGGTCACAAAGAGTCCAACACAACTGAGTGACTGAAGAACAACAACAAGCACAGAAAGGCTCCTTGAAGGTCAAAAAGACAGGGGGCGTCACCTCATGGTAATGATGTCAACCTGCTGTTAGGCACCTTCACTAGAAACCATCTTGAATGCACAGAGGAAAGGACCTTGATATTAATATATATCAAATACAGACTCAGAACCAGCCAAAGCAAGATGACTGGCCAAAGGAAACCTGGAAGAAATTCCCCATAAAAATGATTCAAAGTGATTCACCTTAGAGCAGTGGGATTGAGTTTTTCAAAAAGAGGAAATGGAAAAGGGAGGACATCTATGTATATGTAGGCTTCCTGGATGGCTCAGCAAGTAAAGAATCCGCCTGCAATGCAGGAGATGCAGGAGACATGGATTCAGTCCCTGGGTCGGGAAGATCCCCTGGAGACGGGCGTGGCAACTCATTCCAGTACTCTTGCCTGGAAAATCGCATGGACAGAGGACCTTGATGGGCTATGTCCATGGGGTCACAGAGAGTCAGACACAACTAAGGGACTGAGCACACATGCATCTTTGAATGTTTTTGGCGGATCACAGAAATCGTTATTATTTGTTAGAAATGAATGAAGTAGCTATACACAACAACTGTTGATAGATAAACTGAGGCATATTTTAAATTTTAAGCAAATGAGCAAAAATTAATTGAAATGAGGCAGCACCAAACAGAAAATGGTTAAGAGTACTCTTAGACTCTTGGCAGACAGGAGCTAAGGAGAAGACATACAGAAACAGTACAGATATAAAGAAAGGAAGTTATTTGATTTGTTACAGCGTAAAGCCTTAATTGTTTGTGATTGGTCATCCCTACATTTTCAATTTTGTAACCTTGAGGCATCTGCAGGCTAAGATTTTGTTTTGCTTACATAAGCCACCATGGCATTAGAGCCAGCAAAGTGTAATGGTCTCTCATTCAATTAATTTATCACTACATTTGGTCATTTTTCTGATTGATATGGAAAGTTCTACAAATTGTTGGCAGAGGTTCAGTTCAGTTGCTCAGTTGTGTCCAACTCTTTGCGACCCCATGAATTGCAGCACGCCAGGCCTCCCTGTCCATCACCAACTCCCGGAGTTCACTCAGACTCATGTCCATCGAGTCGGTGATGCCATCCAGCCATCTCATCCTCTGTCGTCCCCTTCTCCTCCTGCCCCCAATCCCTCCTAGCATCAGAGTCTTTTCCAATGAGTCAACTCTTCACATGAGGTAGCCAAAGTACTGGAGTTTCAGCGTTAGCGTCATTCCTTCCAAAGAACACCCAGGACTGATCTCATTTAGAATGGACTGGTTGGATCTCCTTGCAGTCCAAGGGACTCTCAAGAGTCTTTTCCAATACCACAGCTCAAAAGCATCAATTCTTTGGCGCTCAGCCTTCTTCACAGTCCAACTCTCACATCCATACATGACCACTGGAAAAACCATAGCCTTGACTAGACGGACCTTTGTTGGCAAAGTCATGTCTCTGCTTTTGAATATGCTATCTAGGTTAGTCATAATTTTCCTTCCAAGGAGTAAGCGTCTTTTAATGTCATGGCTGCAATCACCATCTGCAGTGATTTTGGAGCCCCCAAAAAATAAAGTCTGACACTGTTTCCACTGTTTCCCCACCTATTTCCCATGAAGTGATGGGACCAGATGCCATAATCTTAGTTTTCTGAATGTTGAGCTTTAAGCCAAATTTTTCACTCTCTTCTTGCACTTTCATCAGGAGGCTCTTTAGTTCCTTTTCACTTAATCAGTGTTAAAATAGCTTTCATATATAATAATTGAGATATCCCAAGACTGAATCTATAATGTTGGAATCAATATACTGCTTTTTTTTCCTCCAACCAGGATTATTAAACATAACAAAATTCTATATACAAGGTGACTTAAATCTGCTGTTTCAAAATGTGGTACTTTCCTTAACTAGTATTTCATAAGTCAAGCCACAGAGGGTCAAAAGGCTTACTCTAAAATTAATAGGAAAGTGACCAATGCTTATTACACGAATGGTCTAATTACTAGAACTCTAGTATATTATATTATCTATAAGATAATTAACATAAGGTACCACTGAGGGCCTGTGACAGGCTTCGGAGCACTGATACAAGACATCAGGAGGCCATTTTGTACACTGGCACTGTGATGCCATCGTGTTTCTGGAGCATAATATTCCCATTATCTGATTCTAGACACACCACAGAAATACCAGTGGGGTATGAGGTTAGCTTAGCTGCTTGCTGGGCTAGAACAGATATCACCCCAGCATGCTCATCTGACAGGGTTCTGCGGCAGCCCAGATTGAGTCCTTGTAAATCTGTGCACAGGACTCCAATAGTACATGGATTCTCCATTGTGTCCTCCAAGCACTGCTGCAAGGTAGCCTCCATCCCGCCACGTGTCGCCTCCTTCTGGCCACACTGGTGTCAGGGGCCCCTCAGTCAATCACATGACGCGAGAGGTCAATATACTGCTTTTAAAAACAACACAATTTAATTTAGCTATGATTATATAATAAGCTGGAACCCAAACAAAATACTGAAGTTGGAGTTACTATTAACAGAGACGCAATAGGTGTCTGATGGATGGGAGAGTTGGACTATAAAGAAAGCTGAGTGCTGAAGAATTGATGCTTTTGAATAGTGGTGTTGGAGAAGACTCTTGAGAGTCCCTTGGACTGCAAGGAGATCCAACCAGTCCATCCTAAAGGAGAGCAGTCCTGGGTGTTCATTGGTAGGACTGATTTTGAAGCTGAAACTCCAAAGCCACTTTGGCCACCTCATGTGAAGAGGTGACTCATTTGAAAAGACCCTGATGCTGGGAAAGATTGAGGGCAGGAGGAGAAGGGGACGACAGAGGATGAGATGGTTGGATGGCATTACCGACTCGATGGACATGGGTTTGGGTGAACTCCGGGAGTTGGTGATGGACAGGGAGGCCTGGCGTGCTGCAGTCCATGGGGTCGCAAAGAGTCGGACACGACTGAGCGACTGAACTGAACTGAATAGGTGTCCATGATTTCTATTACCTATCATCTCTGGCAGAATATCCTGTGAATATTTTCTTGCACCCAATGTCATACTGGTCCTTGAAACTATTTTTCTTCCTTTATCATCACTGTTGACCACCTCACCCCACTGCACCGCAGTTTAGCTCACAAAGCTGTGAAGTGTGCTGAAGACAAAATATTGACTAATGTAGTACTTGACACAAAGTGAGCAATTCCACCAAAGCCTGACCAGACATATAAATGAAGGGACAGATAAGTGAGTGAACACATTTTGACAGAGATTCAGGAGCCTCTGTCTGTAAATACTCTCTTCTACTCTGACACAGGATGAAGAAAACAAACATTTGGAAATGCAAGTGATCAAATGTGTAGCCAGGGGCATCAACAAACATCCAGTCACCCTAATCCCTGCCAGAGTTCAATTTGTGGGAGACAAGCTTTGAAGCCAGAGACTTTTTACCATAAAAGTTATAGAAGTGGAGGAATAAAAACTTTTAGCGCTATGATTCCCACCTCTAAATTTCTGTTTCTACAATTCGCAGCTGAAGTTCCTCTTGTGTATCCCCTAATTAGTCTCCTTTAAAATAATTGGTGTTGTTCTCGCCTGTTATTTGAGTGTTGTCCCTAGCTGTGACACAAAATGAACCTTTCTGGAAGTGTCTCCCCAGGAGGGATTTAAGTGCTTAAGGAGGCTTATTTATTCTCAAGGCTGAGCAACCACTTAGTCCATTACAGTGGAAACGGCGATTTCAAGGCAAGTGTGTACTGCTAAAAACAGGTGCATAAGAATGTGGCTGTCTTCCAGTTTTAAGAAGGCAAGAAATTCAAATTAACCCCATGAAGTCTTCTGCTGGAAACCACCACTCAGACAAGCAAAACAATAAGCACTTTCTGCTCAACTCTGGACAGCTCGATTCTCCAGATTCTTGGCACTTTTGGTTATTTTCTTTTACTACTTCAAAGTCAAGGGGAAGCAAATCACAAAGCTTTAGTAATTCTAAATGAAAAGCCACAGGAAAGAAAAACAGCAATGAAAGAGAAGGAAATATTGCAGGTTATTAGAAATCAAACTTTACCCAAATTTTAAAATTCATTTCTCAATACAGTGGGTACAATGTTTCAATCTAGGAGAAAATTCATTTTAAATGATTTAATGCTGGCCTTGCTTATCCACAAAAACTCATTAGCTTAATAAAACAGAGGCTTTGTTTGCCAAGTCGCACACTCCTGCCTGGCTCATTTACAGGGCTAGAGGGCAGCCTGACGCTGTTCTGTCGCTCTTAAATTCTCCCATGTGCCTAACACAGTGATAGGTGACTGTGACTGGGGAGTTGAAATTTTAAAACACCACCCAAAACCTAGTGCTGCTGCATTTCATTTCAAACAATAGTCAGTCCAACAACATAAATCCTGCTTGTAGAATGAAATGCTATATGAAGTCACGTCCCAAACACCACATTCCTCTTTTCCTTTATGCCTCTTCCCCAATGTCTACTGAACAAAAACGCACAACCTGAAAGCTGAGAGTTATGTTTTATTCACTGGACAAAACTGAGGACTTAAGTCTGGAATACAACCTCTGAAATACTGCTCCGAAGAGGTGTGGGAGGAGCTGGGATACACGGGAGTTTTTGCAACAAAGACCAGGTCAGTCAGAACATCAAAAGATTACTATTAATTAAAGAAAACCAGCTATCTCAATTTAAGGAATTTAGTGCTTTTCTATGCATGGAAAGATGCAAGAGTATGGGCTCACTGAAATCATTCCTTTGATATGCACCTCAGCTCTCTTTCGGGTCAGAATATCTTGTGCTTTTTCATCCTGAGTCTCCCCAGGGTGCATGATGGGGGAAGGGCGGACACATCCTTTGTTTACTGCCACGGCAGGCAATATGCGCTCAGTGACGCCCATTCATTTCTAGCTCTGTGCCACAACGTGTGCGTGTGTGTGTGTGTGTGTGTGTGTGTGTGTGTGTGTGTGTGTGTGTGTGTAGGGGGGAAGGAAGAGAAAGACACAGAGCAAAGTTGCTGCTATCCTAGAAGACCACGCCTTCTCCCAACAATGAGACATTTATTGTGGATTGATTTGCCTCTTCCAATAAGCGTTGTGTGGACAAAAGAAATGGCCTGAATGAGGCATCTTCGAATTACAATGGACTGACTCGATCAACTGTGGAACTAAATCGTGGTGAACTTTTAAATTCCCTACCATTAAACCTGCTCATGCTGCCAGGATGCGTTGAAATTTTGCACATGGGACCCAAGAGAATAAAGACACAGTGCTCTGGCACTCTTGGTTCTGTCTGGGGTGAAATTCTAATGAAAAATGAACTCGAGAAATTAAAATCAAGTTAATTACTGTCACTTAACAGAGACTTGAGTGTATTCAGTTTCTTGCTTACCTGATATTTTTCACTTTTTCTTTTGTGTGTGCGTGTTGCAGTCGGGAGACAGTTTTCCAAACAGCCAATTCTTGGATTTAGATGGTGCAAGAAGAATTCTAGCTGTTACAGCTGGGGTTAAAATGTGCAAACGCCTGCAGCACATCACTCTCTTTGACTAAGCTGTCAAAACATTTAAATTGTGTCCCTGTCTTTCCTCCTTCCCTCCTCCACGATCTCCCCAGCAGGGGCCCCCAGCACTGAATTTTTGTCAAAAGAGAAGACAGAGTCAAATTGGCAAACTGTATCTTTCTAAAAGGACTTCCAACCTTCTTTGTGTTGCTTGTCATGTTTATTTCGGTATGTCATTTTTGCATTAACCCTTGCTGATTCTTTCCAGTTTGATTTCATGGAAATGCCCTTATCTTAGGTCAGCTAACAACAAAAGACATCACATTTGGTTAACAGGTGTGCTTTAAAAATAATAATCGTAATTGGAGACTTTCACCATGTCTGGACAATGAGGAAAATAAGTAGTTTGCAGAAACACCTTTTAATTACTTCAACTGATAATAGGATAAACTGTAGAAGAAATACTTTCCTAAATACGTTGTTTAAATTCTGAAATGTGTATAATGGAACAAAGAGACAAACATCACCCTTACATTATAAATAATTAAATAAATATTATTAATATACACTTATGACTGCAGTCCATGGGGTCGCTAAGAGTCGGACACGACTGAGCGACTTCACTTTCACTTTTCACTTTCATGCATTGGAGAAGGAAATGGCAACCCACTCCAGTGTTCTTGCCTGGAGAATCCCAGGGATGGGGGAGCCTGGTGGGCTGTCATCTATGGGGTCGCACAGAGTCGGACACGACTGAAGCGACTTAGCAGCAGCAGCAGCAGCAGCATGACTGTAACCAATATTAAAAATTATTAAAATGTCAGAAAATATTTATTATTAAATACCTGCCAAGACCCAGGCTCTATACTTCCAAGCACTGCATTTAGTCCTCACACATCAGGCATTCAACCTTGCACCCACACTGTGCTAAGTCTTGTCATACACATGAGAAAGACACAATATTTACCCCTTTGATAGCTCACGGTCTAGTGAGGAAAAATGACTGGTAAAAAAATTGTGAAATGAGATTCTATGGATGCATGTCCACTTACAAAGTCATCTGATAAAGGTCATTCAACTATAATTGAGGGAGTTGAAGATGTTAAACAAATACAGATTTGTAAAAAAAAAAAAAAAGGGCGGGGGGAGGTGATGCAAGTACTGAAAAACTTAAGTTAGCCAGAAGAGAAAATACTGGGGTGGGAGCAAGACAAGGAGGGGCCGTTTTTCAGGTCACGAAAGCAGCCTTTAAAAAGGCAAAGAGACTTCACTGCTGGTCCAGTGGTTAAGACTCTGAGCTCTCAATGCAGGGGGCACAGGTTTGATCCCTGGTCAGGGAACCAAGATCTCACAGCCAAACAAAGGCAGGAAGTTCTATGAAAGCAACGCATGTTTAGAAGAACACCAAATGGTCATCATTAAACCTCAAAATGGAAGACAAGGGAAAGACACCTTAATACATAGCTTAGTGGACTTTGCTAAAGATAGTGGGCTTTATGCAGACCCTACAGAGAGAGAGCAACATAATTTTTAAACAGAATAGCTCAAAAACTGTATTTCTAGTCTAGAAATAATGACATAGATATTCTTTATTAATATTTCTTGCCTTTTACCTTCTACATTAATTCAATGTAACTCTCTATACAATATTGTATGTATTATATCCTCATTTTACAGATAAAACAACTGATGCTCACAATCTTTAAGAAACTTGTCCAAGTTCATCTAGCAGCTACGTTTCACAATGTTCTCAGTTTCCCACTCTCTCGCTCATAATAGCTATAGTTGTGTGGTGAAGAGCAGGTGTTTTGGAGGCTAACTGAGCATGAATTCTTCACCACTTTATTTTCTGTGTGAATTTGTGCAAATTTTTCATCTTCTGGGAAAGATAAATGCGATAGTGCACATAAAGCAGTTAGTACAGTGCCCACCCCACAGTTCAATGCTAACCATTAGTAGTATGCTAGCAGGTCAGCTTGAGCACATTTTACATACAAGAACCAAGTATGGGTATTAGTATCTTCATTTTACAGATTTTAGTTAAATGCTGAAACTTAAAGAAATTAAGTCACTCACAGAAAGACACAGAACTATTAATATATGGGAGAGCTTGTTCTGCTCCGAAGACCACACTCATTCTTTTAATGTAGAATATAGTGAATCAGAGACTGTCCCTGATGCCCTATAAAAGATAAATTAAAAGGAGATAAGATAGGAGGCAAGGAGTAGAATATTTAAACAGGTTTTTGTAGAAATGTAAAAGGGAGATTGCAAGAGTCTGAAATAAGTAGAGTTAAAAAAAAAAAAAAGACACTTAAAAGATATCGACAAGGTTGAATGAACAAGAGTGGATGGCAAATTGGATGTTGGGAAGTCAGGGAGCTAGAGAAACAGCACCAAGCTCCCCAGCATATGGCTATAAACTCTTGGAATGTATCTTTTTTTCTGCTTTCCTCCTCGCCATATAGTATTTTTAAATACTAATAAATATTAATATTCAGGATGTTCTTGTGTAACAGCTTCTATTTGCTGTGTGTTAGGAAAATTCATTCATAGGATATAATGGGCAAGGTTGCTCAAGGAAACCTAGCCAGGTTTGAATTAGCTTTTGAGCAGCAGCAATGATAGCTCAGTTGGTAAAGAATCCGCCTGCAATGCAGGAGACCCCAGTTTGATTCCTGGGTCAGGAAGATCCGCTGGAGAAGGGATAGGCTATCCACTCCAGTATTCTTGGGCTTCCCTTGTGGCTCAGCTGGTAAAGAATTCACCTGCAATGCAGGAGGCCTGGGTTCAATCCCTGAGTTGAGAAGATCCCCTGGGGAAGGGAAAGGCTACCCACTCCAGGATTCTGGTCTGGAGAATTCCATGGACATTATAGTCATGGGGTCACAAAGAGTCAGACACGACTGAGCGACTTTCACTTTCACATTCAAGAGAAAGAGAATTGCCCAGAAACACAGAAACATCAGCAAACTATAGTAGTAAAGGCTACTATTACTGCAGGCAATGAATCTGCAGTGGAACTAATCCACATAGAGGTGTGCCTTATAGCAACGTTATTCTATAAATGGTTGAACTAATACTCTGTTGGAGTATTAGTATTACTATTGGCAAAGAATTTGACAGTATTGGTGCAGATTATTAAAATGATAGTCCTTAGGGTATTCTGTTCCTTTGCTGGAACCATCAGTTCCCTATTAGACCACCTCCCCTTCTCCTTTATTTCTCTTTCTCCAGTGAACTCTTGGCCTTCCAGTAGATGCAGCATAGATATCATTTTACAGGAGATGCCTTTCCTGATTATACCAAATATGTCAGTTCCCTCCTCTTACACTTTCTTATGGTCTTCCCTGGTGGCTCAGATGGTAAAGAATGTGCCTACAAAGCGGGAGACCTGAGTTGGATCCCTGGGTCAGAAAGATCCCCTGGAGAAGGGAAAGGCAACCCCTTCCAGTATTCTTGCCTGGGAAATGCCATGGACAGAAAAGCCTGTTGGGCTACAATCCATGGGGTCACAAAGAATCAGACACAATTGAGCGACTAACACTTTCACTTTGTTATACAATTCTTTGGAGCACAGTTTCACTGTCATCTTACATGTTTAAGAAATTAAAAATGCAATTATTATTTGGATTACTCTTTGATCAATGTCAGACTCCCCCAGTTGACTGTAAACTCTTGGAATTTATCTTTTCTCTGCTTTCCTCCTCACCATTATATCTCCTATGTCTAGCAAAGAGCCTATGCTTAGTAGGTGTTCAAGAAATAGTTTTTTGAATGAGTAAATTACTCAAAAATGAATGATTGGATGAATTTGTGAAAATAATAAATAAGGAAGCATATAAACAGGTGGACAAGGAGGGAACTGAATCAAAAAGGGTCAGCAGCTTCAATGAGTTCAAAAACAGTATCAAGAGTTTCACAAGAGAGCCAAAGGCTGTGGGTATTTTAGACTGAATTGTGTACCCTTCAAAATTCACCTACGAAGCCCTGAAACTCAATATCACTTAGAGGATGGGACTTTTAGGATGTAACCAAGCTTAAATGAGGTCAAAGGATGAGAATCCAATAGAACCAGTGTCCTTATACGAGGAAGATACACCAGGGGGGCTTAAGTACGGAGGAAAGCTCATGCAAGCGCATAGGGAGAAGGTGCCATCTGTAAACTAGGAGAAGAAACCAACCCTATCAGCACCTTTGTCTTGGACTCCCGTCTTCCAGAATTGTGAGAAAATTAATTTCTCTTCTCAAGCCACCCAGTCGATGGTACTCTATTATGGCATTCCTGGGAGGCTAAAAAGGTAAGCTATAGATTTTAAGTTTGAAAGAATGGAGTGAAAGTGGGGGGAAGAAAACTAAAACTTAATAGACACAAAAACAAATTAACACACTGTAGTTTAATAACTATATTGAGTACGTGCATGCTAAGTCACTTCAGTCATGTCTGACTCTTTGTGATCCTATGGACCATAGCCCACCAGGCTCCTCTGTCTGTGGGATTCTCCAGGAAAAATACTGGAGTGGGTTGCCATGCCCTCCTCCAGAGGATCTTCCCAATCCAGGGAATCAAAAGATAAATACCACATAGAAGGGGAGGAAAGAGAATCAATCCAAGTAACTTTTGAGCACAGTATTTTGACATTATCCCCACAATCTAGAGAATAAAATAGCTACAAAAAAATCAAGAGCTCTTTCTGCTGGGTTTGTCATCATGATACTGGTGTAGTTATTCTGACACTATTTTGTGTGTAGTGTAAGATTGAGAAAATAATTTGATGATAATTTTTGGAGCCAAGTTTCAACTTGTTAGGGAAATTAAAATGAAGATAGTCTTGTTCAGGCTTCAGGGGAGCAGGGCTCTGACTGACTTCTGACCTTGCCTGGACCTACCTAGCCTACATGCCTACCTGCAAGCACATCAGTCATTTCCAGCAAGTCAAACAGCACTTTGGATAAGAAAGCAAGTGGATGTTGAAATTTCTTCAGCCCCTGGAGACCTAGCCAATCCCTCACGGTCTAAGGAATCTTATGACTCAAGAGGTGAAACAAACAGCTTTGTAAAAGTTAAAAACTGGAGCTGCATTTTTGCAAGCAAACTGATAACAGTATCAGTTTGTGGCCTGGGATTATAAGCGAGAACCCCCAAAGATGCAATTTGAAATCTCACCCATGGAGTGGATACACTGCCTAGGACCCTTTCTCAACTGGAACTCCAGATTGCTGTCATTTGGTACTTTCCAGCGCTTTTCAAGTCTGGATTAATGAAAGTGAAAGTTGCTCAGTCATGTCCAGCTTTTTGCAACCCCATGAACAATACAGTCCATGGAATTCTTCAGGCCAGAATACTGGAGTGGGTAGCCATTTCCTTCTCCAGGGGATCTTCCCAACCCAGGGATTGAACCCAGGTCTCCTGCATTGCAGGCAGATTCTTTACCAGCTGAGCCACCAAGGAAACCCATAGGTATCAGCCCAATTTGGTGATGTATACTTGGTTACTTCTCTCTATTGCTTCTATTTATTTTCTTTTAATGACTGCATATTAAAATTAAATTAAGTAATCTATTAAAAATTGAAACTGTTTATGTGTAACAAGTAGTTTCTTTTGTTAATTAATCCTCCAAACCTGAAACAAAAGTAAATCTTTCAACAAAACACAACTGTGGGAAAAAGGATAAAATTATGTAATGAGATAGGGAAAAAACACTCTGAAACTATCATAATAAAGACTCAGTGAGAAGAGCTCAATGAGGAGAAGGATATGTGCATAGTCCCAGAGTGTCTCCCCACAGATGACTTAGCAGTGAAAGAAAAAAATAATTACAATAACCATACATGGAGAAAACAGAACATCTTGGTTAGGTGACCAAATTAGCATCACCAGTAAGGGCAAACGGATGATGTAGTACTCTGAAAGGGAAAATACACTGATGTTGTGGATGGGTAGGCGCACATGATCTAAGTCTAATCATCAGGAAACACCAGACAGACCCAAAGTGATGAACATCCTATCCTGTATTCTTTGAAAATATCAATCATTTGTTATTAAAGAACTTTTTTAAGAAGCTAAAGAAATCAATCTGGACACAACAGAGATAGGACAACCAATTGCAATACAGGAACCTGAAATG
Organism: Bos grunniens; assembly: GCF_055505025.1. NCBI lineage: Eukaryota > Metazoa > Chordata > Mammalia > Artiodactyla > Bovidae > Bos > Bos grunniens. The sequence continues at coordinate 16,292,039 of NC_141170.1, read as the reverse complement.
GATCCTGTATTAGAGAGAAAAAAGACATCACTGGGATAATTGACAAATTGGATTATGAACTATAGATGGGGGAAGAAGTATTGTGTCAATGTTATCCTAAACTTGACAACCATACTATGATAATGTTAAAAAACATATCATTTTTCTCAGGAAACACATAAAGTATTAAGAGGTCAAAGGGAATCATACTGTAATATGTGCTCAAATGATTTTATATATATTTATGGGGGGAGGGTGTAGGGAGAATACAAAAAAAGCAAATGTGGCAAAATATTAAAATTTTTTAAATCTGTATAAAGGGTACATAGGCATCTCTATTATTCTTTTAACCTTTCTATGTTTAAAATTGTTTCAAAATAACAAAGTTTTTGTGTTTTTTTTAATCAAACAAATGTATACTCTGGCAGGGGATGTTGAAACTCGGGGAGGCTTTGCATGAGTGAAGGCAGGTGGTATATGGAAAATCTCCACACTGTCCCTTCAATTTTGCTGTGAGTCGAACTTCTCTAAAAAAAGATATCAATTAGAAAAAATCATATATGTATATGTATGACTAAGTCCCTTTGCTGTTCACCTGAAACCATCACAACATTGTTAATCAACTATATCCCAACACAAAAGAAAAAAGTTTTTAAAGAAAATATCAGATGAATAAACACAAAGACAAGATGTAAAGGAGTTGGGATGTTGTAAAGTCCAAGCCTTGATTTTAAGGTAGATTCCTGAATAGTCTAAGACACAAATCATAACAACCTCAATTTACTAAGACAAAGTTGGGACTTCAAGAGGCCTCAAGATTTCAGGCTAGCTAGAGAAGATAAGACCCAGATGAGAAGAAAATGAGCCAAGCTCTTTCCTTGGCTCTACTTTCTTTCTTAATTTAGTCCCTTGACAGATGAGCTCACTGAAGGGAAGAAAGCAGTTTCCTCACACCATTCCCCACCTCCTCCCATTTCTGAAATGATGCTCTGCTCAGATCATTAATTGTCTCATCAAGGCTCCAGCATGCACATTTCAGTGATACTGGCCTTTTATTTCCAGACACAGCTGATAATAAAGAAACTGTGGTAAGATGTCTGCCCTTACCTTACGTTTCCACAGCAATAAAGGAAAAGATACTTTTTCATCAATGTCAGGTTCAGGTTTAATAAGTACGATTTTGTTTTTCAAGCTTCTTACATACAATTTCATGAGTTGGATAACATCCTATAACCCAGTTTTCCTATCCAGATAAAGAGAGGGTAATACCAGATCTAGATTACTGGACTGAGTAATAGGGAAGTAATATGGAAGTATTACCTAAGAAATTGCTAGTATGTAAGTAATATCTAACAATATTTAAGACTGAGTTTTGTGCAACATTTAAAAATAATTTTGCAATTCATTACTGTTTAGCCATTAAGTCATGCTGACTCATTGTGACCCTATGGACTACAGAGCATCAGGTTCCTCTGTCCATGGGATTCTTCCAGCAAGAATACAGGATTGGGTTGCCATTTCCTTCTCCAGGAGATTTTCTCAACCCAGGGATCAAATCCACATTTCCTGTGTCTCCTGCATTGCAGGCAGATTCTTTACCTGCTGACCCACTGGAAAAATCTTGGTTGTAATTGGGTATGAACTTTAAAGGGCTTCTGGGCACAATAAAGGACAGAAATGGTATGGACCTAACAGAAGCAGAAAATATTAAGAAGAGGCGGCAAGAATACACAGAAGAACTATACAAAAAAGATCTTTACGACCCAGATACTCACAATGGTGTGATCATTCACCTAGAGCCAGATATCCTGGAATGCGAAGTCAAGTGGGACTTAGGAAGCATCACTACGAGCAAAGTTAGTGAAGGTGATGGAATTCCAGTTGAGCTATTTCAAATCCTAAAAGATGATGCAGTGAAAGTGCTGCACTCGATATGCCAGCAAATTTGGAAAACTCAGCAGTGGCCACAGGACTGGAAAAGGTCCATTTTCATTATAATTCCAAAGAAAGGCAATGCCAAAGAATGCTCAAACTACCGCACAATTGCACTCATCTCACACGCTAGTAAAGTAATGCTCAAAATCTCCAAGCCAGGCTTCAACAGTATGTGAACCATGAACTTCTAGATGTTCAGGCTGGATTTGGAAGAACCAGAGATCAAATTGCCAGCATCCATTTTATCATCAAAAAAGCAAGAGAGTTCCAGAAAAACTATTTCTGCTTTATTGACCATGCCAAAGCCTTTGACCGTGTGGATCACAACAAACTGTGAGGATCACAACGAACTGTGAAAAATCCTTAAAGAGATGGGAATACCAGACCACCTGACCTGCCTCTTGAGAAACCTGTATGCAAGTCAGGAAGCAACAGTTAGGACTGGTCATGGAACAACAGACTGGTTCCAAATAGGAAAAGGAGTACATCACAGCTGTATATTGTCACCCTGCTTATTTAACTTATATGCAGAGTACATCATGAGAAACACTGGGCTGGATTAAGCACAAGGTGGAATCAAGATTGCCGGGAGAAATATCAATAACCTTGGATATGCAGATGACACCACCCTTATGGCCAAAAGTGAAGAACTAAAGAGCCTCTTAATGAAAGTGAAAGAGGAGAGTGAAAAAGTTGGCTTAAAACAGCATTCAGAAAACTAAGATCACTTCATGGTAAATAAATGGGGAAACAGTGACAGACTTTATTTTGGGGGCTCCAAAACCACTACAGATGGTGATTGCAGCCATGAAATTAAAAGACACTTGCTCATTGGAAGAAAAGTTATGACCAACCTAGACAGCATATTAAAAAGCAGAGACATTACTTTGCCAACAAAGCTCTGTCTAGTCAAAGCTATGGTTTTTCCAGTAGTCATGTATGGATGTGAGAGTCAGACTATAAAGAAAGCTGAGCATCCAAGAATTGATGCTTTTGAACTGTGGTGTTGAAGAAGACTCTTGAGAGTCTCTTGGACTGCAAGGAGATCCAACCAGTCCATCCTAAAGGAAATCAGTCCTGAATATTCATTGGAAGGACTGATGCTGAAGCTGAAATTCCAACACTTTGGCCACCTGATGTGAAGAACTGACTCATTGGAAAAGGCCCTGATGCTGGGAAAGATTGAAGGTGGGAGGAGAAGGTGACAACAGAGGATGAGATGGCTGGATGGCATCACCGACTCAATGGACATGAGTTTGAGTAAACTCCAGGAGTTAGTAAAGGACAGGGAGGCCTGGCCTGTTACAGTCCATGGGGTTGCAAAGAGTCTGACACAACTGAGCGACTGAACTGAACTGGTGGCTCAGTGTTAGAGAATCTGCCTGTGAATACAGGAAATTCAAGGGATGTGGGTTCAATCCCTGGGTCGGGAAGATCCCCTGGAGTAGGAAATGGTAACTTCCTCCAGTATTTTTGCCTGGAAAATTCCATGGACAGAGCAGCCTCGCAGGCTGTTGTTCAGGGGGTCACAGAGTCAGACACAATTGAGTGACTAAACAACAACCACAATTTTTGCAATATGTATCCTCAAATCAACCAAACTCCTTTCCTCTAATAATTTTCCCTTTTCCCAACCAAACCCCTTTACTCTAACAGTTTTCCCCTTTCCAATAATTTCTGGTATGAACTTTAGCTTCCACATCTGCCAGAATTTTCTTTACTACACAATGGTGCTTGGCCCAAGCTAGGCGCAATCCCAGGAAAAGCTTTGAAGTAGACAAAAATCATCTTTACCCTTCCCTTCTTCACACCCCTCTCTTTCTTTCTTCAAATCTGCAGCCTTCACAGCTGTAGCAGATGGTAAAAACTGCATCAAACCCCTCCCCACCCAGCGGCAATTTGGAGCCTCCCATAAGAAAGACTCGATTTCTCCACTCTTTGAATCATTTGGCCACATGAGCTGCCAAGTGGGACGTAAGCAAACAAGAGGTATAGCAGAGGCTTAAAAGTGCAGGTGCTGGCTCCCTTGCTGCACCTAAAAACCCAAAACTGTCTCTTTACAGGCTTGCTGTAATGTGCTAGAGGATAAGAGGCCAGTGGAGGAGGACACAGAGATACTCTAGCTAACAGCCAGCCAACTACTGGACATGTGAAGGAGGCCATCTGAGACCAACCAATTTCCCAGCTGACTCACTAACTTATCTAGCAGGTGACCAGAGACTCATGAGTAAGCCCAGCTAAGACCAGTAGGAAAACCAAGCTGATCCCATACCCTAACTATAAGCTAACTAATGACTTGTTTCAAGCCGCTAAATCTTGGAGTAGTTGTTCATGGGGCAATAGATTACTAATTTAGTCTCAAATACCTCCAAGAAGGTATTGCTATCACCCAGCCTCCTGGTTACCCAAAAGCTGATCTTTTCTTCCACCATCAAATTTCATTTGTTTCATAGGTTTTAGGACCTCAAAATCCTTGACTAATGTTGACTAAAAAGATGCACAACATGAGAGTTATGAGTTAAGTTTTATTTGAGGGCAAAATGAGGACTGCAGCCCAGGACACAGCACCTCAAAGAGCTCTGAAAGACTGCTCAAAGAGGCAGTGGGAGAAGGTCAATATATAAGATTTTGGTGAAGGGAGAGTGCAATGCAGTCAACCACTTACTTTACAAGAGGTTTTCTGCTAGTCACTTGATATCCTCTGAGCAGCATGATGACATGATGAGTCACATGAGGAGCATCTGATGTCATCATGAAGGGATTTAGTGCTTTTCTAGATATCAGAAGATGCAAAGACTGGGATCATGAAAACAGTTCCTGAAAATATCTAAATTTAATTCCCCGAAGCACAGAATTCCTCTTCATTCTGAACTCACTCAGGGCATGTTGAAGGTCACAGGCAGATGGCAAATGCCCGTGGCAAGTGCCAATTTGTAGCTGACACTAAGCTGAAAAGCCCACTATGGGGAAAAGACCCTGATGCTGAGAAAAGACTCTAATGCTGGGGAAGATTGAGGGCAGGAAGAGAAGGGGGAGACAGGGGATGAGACCGTTGGATGTATCATCAACTCAATGGACATGAGTTTGAGCAAATTCCACGAGATGGTGAAGGATGGGGAAGCCTGGCGTGCTGCAGCCCGTGGGGTTACACAGGGTCGGACACAACTGGGAGACTGAACAGCAGCAACTAAGTCGACAAACTAATAGGAGTTAAATAACCTATAACATGAATTAGCCCTAATTCATGTAATTTGAGGATAAGAAATAAGATAACATACAGAGTACTTACAAAAGGCACAGCATAAGCCTTCACACTTCTTCCGTCAGGTATCTCCCTCTGAAGCAGCAACCTGAGAATTTATAGGTCTACCTCTTTTTTTCTTCCCTTCCAAGGAGTAAAAGTTAACTCTCATTTTATCCACTAGAGATAAAGTCTGTTCAAATGTACCCAAGTTAAGAAATCATTGCTCTCATTCCTTATCTCCCCTCTCTCTAGTCAGATTTGAATGGTTTCCAAATGAGTTGATTCATCTTTCTCCACTAAAATGGACATATCTTGAGTACTTTCCAACTCACTCTCTGAACAATTAAGCCCTTCAAAAGACCATTTTTCTGTTCCTTTATCTGTAATCAATCTCCCCACCTCCAATGTCAAAGGTTAACAAAGCCCTCCCGATAAAAAGTCAAGTATGGTTTACATATTCCTGATTCATCAGAAAGTCACAAAACATTCATTTAGACCACCAGACTTGCCACCTAGCTGTTCTACAATTGTTCATTCTTAACTATATTTATACAGTAAATTTCACATCTGCCTCTTCTTAAAATGTCTTCACTCATTCAGGAAACATTAACTACTATGTCACTGAGAACCTCCTTTCTCCTGGTCTCATGATTCCAAGGGTAAGAACTTCTGCAACAATAATTTCCATAGCTTCTCTCCCACCTGCTCACTCACTCCATCAAAGACAGAAAAAGGAAGTATACTATAGCAGACTTTGGGAGAAAGTGTTACCAAACCACACTTGGGTCTGCTTTGACACAGCAAAGCCAATCTAAACTACAGTGTCTATTGCAAGGAGAACGGGCAGCTCATGTTCAAAGGCCCAAACTCCTCGATGACTTCCAAGGCAGGCTTTTAAAGACGATGTGAGGTAGAGGGTCACAGGGTATATCATCAGCTTGTACTCAATTCTATGACTGGTTGATGGTGGGGTAACAGACCTTAGTTTCCATTTGCGAGAGCATAGTTTACCAACCAGAGATTGAACAGGGTACTGGGCAATGAAAGTGTGGAGTCCTGACCACAGGGCCACCAGGGAATCCCACCGGTAGATTATTAGAAAGTCCACTGCAGTGGTATATCTATGCAATATGCTCTAGTTCAACTTTTATTATTTAAAAAAAAAAAATATATATATATATATAAAACATGCTTCTGCTTTGATCTCCAGAGGCACCTGCACAAAGGTACCAGCCCTGGGGACAAGCAAAGACTAAATCCAGCCCAACTCCTGCACACCAAGCCAGCTCCCCACAGCTTTCTTCTCACTTATCCACCCAGAGAGTCAGTCTATCTTCACATCATCTTCCTGCAGTGGAAGTTTTCTTCTACTTCATTTGTCCAAAAGAAGAAAAAAATGCCTTTTTCTAATCTGAACAAAGGCAGTTTATGAGCTAGCTGCAGATGGTTGATTTCCAGCTATCTGACTCCTTTGTCTATTTCTTTATTGGTTCCCAACTTAAGGAAAGCAAGGGTCATTAATTTAGCTCCTAAAATTCCAGTACCACTGCTAGGTAGGTGGTATTGGACCAGGTATTGTGCTAGGCGTTGGAAGGAGTGGAGGGAGAACATGAGTAAGATAGAGTCCCTGACTTCAAAAAGCTCATTGTCTAGGTAAATGCTCTAGGTTCTCAAAACCACTGAGTATTTGTTTTTATAGAGAGAGAAAGTTCAATGGCCCAGAGTAGGCCTGTCCCTTTGAATGTCTGCATTCTTGGCTCCCACTCAGGGTCTTGAGGGACCTCCCAGGCATGAGTTGAGCTGTGTGAACCAGGGACAGGAAGTGTGTACAGTGGTCACAAGGGTGACAGAGCTGTGGTTGATGTGAATGGACACAAGTTCCTCACATATAAGCGCATGAACTTTCCTGGTGGTTCAGTGTTTATGAATCCACCTGCCAGTGCAGGGGATACTGGTTCACCCTGCATGCTGTGGGGCAACAAAGCTGGTACCACAACTAATGAGCTTGTGCTCTAGAGCCCAGGAGCTGCAACTCCTGAAGCTCCTGCCCCTAGACCCCGTGCTCCGCAACGAGAAGCCACTGCAATGAGAAGCCTGTGCACCACAAGGAAAAGCAGCCCCAGCTCAGCAACTAGAGAAAGCCCACATAGCAATGAAGACCCAGCTCAGCCAAAACTAAAATAAATAAAACTTTTTAAAAAATTGCAAAAAAAAAACAAAACAAGAAAATAGAGGTACATGACAAAGTTTACACACTAACAGCAACTCAAGGCAGCGGAGACAGCAGACCAGAGTGAGGAACACACATCCCTCCAGACAGAGGCGCCTGCCTGACGATCACTAAGCACCTGTTCAGGAAAAGATCTTCTGTGTCCCTCAGGAAGCTTCTTTTCTGCTTTCCTGGTGGCTCAGACAGTAAAGAATCTGCCTGAAATGCGGGAGACCCAGGTTTGATCCCTGGGTTGGGAAGATCCCCTGGAGGAGGGAATGGCAACCCACTCCAGTATTCTTGCCTGGAGAATTCCATGGTCAGAGGAGTCTGGCGGGCTGCAGTCTATGGGGTCGCAGAGTCAGACACAACTGAGTGACTTTCATTCATGGAGCTTTTTCACATCCGCTAACTCCACCCCAGTTCTGGAGACTCTAAGAATCTGACTGCCCACCAGGATTACCAGCCCCAGACACTGCTGCTCAGTGCTAGGCTGGGTGAACCAAAGGTCCGTGTCCCAGGAGAACGTCTCCCAGCAGCTCTAGCTCAGGGCCACAAAGGTCTACTCCTGCAATCAGGAGAGGAACCCTATGACCAAAAAGATGAGAAGAGCTGAGACACGGTGGGGGGTGCTAAGGCCCAAAATGGCAGGAAGGCTGTCTTGAAGGTTATCAAATCTGAAAAAGCCAGAAGCAAATTTCAAAGTGATGTCAAATCCTCAAATCCAGGATCAGGCAAAGGGAGCCCAGCTACAATCTGGGAACAATGAATGGGGAGAAAGAAATACAAGAGAGATGAGGATTCTTGAGCAACTCCCTCCAGTGTAAGAAGTTAAGATCAACTGAACAGATGAGAACTTATTTTGACACCCCTCATAGATAACATTCCTTTTTAAACTGCAGTTATCACGTTCCTTCATCTTAGAAGTAACAGAATTCCTGAACCAAGAAACAAAACATATGATTTTACAGTGTGTCTAAACTGCATAAAAATCAAGTCATCTTGAGAAAGTTGACTCCCATAGTAATTTTGGATATACAAAGAGTGAAAGTGTTAATAGTTCAGTCGTGTCTGACTCTTTGCAACCCCATGGACTGTAGCCCACCAGGCTACTTCCTCTGTCCATGGAATTTTCCAGACAAGAATACTGGAGTGAGTTGCCATTTCCTTCTCCGGGGGATCTTCCCAATCCAGGTATCGAACCTGTATCTCTTGTGTCTCCTGCACTGGCAGGCAGATTCTTTATTACTAGTGCCACCTTGGAAGCCCTGTCCAAATATAACACAGGTGAATTTTTTAAAATAACATTAGTTATTAACCAGAAATATGGATTTAGACTTTGGCTGTAATACTGAGCGCTTCTTTTTTTGTATGATTATGAAATAATCAGCCCTCATCAGTCCTTCTCAGCACCTACCATCAGGGTAATTTACATGCCTGGAATCTGCTAGGGGGCTTCCCTCATGGCTCAGAGGGTAAAGTGTCTGCCTGCAATGCGGGAGACCTGGGTTTGATCCCCGGGTTGGGAAGATCCCCTGGAAAGGAAATGGCAACCCCCTCCAGTACTCTTGCCTGGAAAATGCCATGGACAGAGAAGCCTGGTAGGCTACAGTCCATGGGATCACAAAGAATCGTACACCACTGAGCAACTTCACTTCTCAGAATCTGCTAAAGTATTCTGACTACTTTTACCCTCAGAAATAAGCTCACATACTATGACTTTGTGATCAACTTCATATCTGAAAGTCTAAATAAAACTTATCTGTTGTTAAGAAAAAACAGGAAATGCACTGTTTACAATAGCCAGGACATGGAAGCAACCTGGATGTCCACTGACAGATGAACAGATAAAGAAGATGTAGGACATATATACAATGAAACCACAAAAAGGGAACGAATTTGAGTTAGTTCTACTGAGTTGAGTGAACTTAGAACCTATTATACAGAGTGAAGTAAGTCAGAAAGAGAAAAATAAATATTGCATAGGAACGCATATATATGGAATCTAGAAAAATAGCACTGATGAATCTATTTGCAGGGAAGGAATGGAGACACAGACAGAGAACGGACTTGTGGACTCAGCAAGGGAAGGAAAGGATGGGAAGAATCGAGAAAGTAGCACTGACATATATACACTATCACGTGTGAAACAGCCAGCTAATGGGAAGTTGCTATATAATTCAGGGAGCCCACCCTGGCACTCTGTGATGACCTAGAGGGGTGGAATGGAGGACGGAGGGAGGCTCAAGAGAGGAAATATCTATATAATTATGACTGATTCACATTGTTGTATGGCAGGAACCAACACAACGTTGTAAAGCAATTTTCCTCCAATTAAAAAAATAAGGAAAGAAAAACCAAGAGTTGCCTGCTATTAATAAATCACTGTGTGCAAAAAATTAAAATATCTTACTTATTGAGACTACATTACTTTTTCTCTTTGCTGTTAAGAATCCTGGCTGGAAAGAAAGTAGCTAGAGAACCAAATTAGAAGCTGGAAAGGACATTCACACCTAGTCATAGTCCCTAACCACATGCTATGTGTAAGGTAAAAAATAGACCACTTCTCACCTTTAAGAAAAACTAAAAATACTTGTACATGCTTGGAAAATACAGAATAAAATTATAAGGAGTCAGCATAAACAACAACCTACAAAAAACTTTTTAAAGTCTAAGCATTAAAGTGACACACCTTCCTACCAAGAAATAAAAACAGATTATTAACTAATCTCCTACATGCATCTACATGCTTCAGTTTAGGGCCACTCTTGTCAGATAACAAGGTCGAGGGGAAAGAATGCCATATTAAAGCCCTGCTCATTCTCCCACTTCACTCCAACCCTGCCCAGAGGGAAACCATGGTTAGGAAACCCCATCTGCTCATGATTTCCTCTTTAGTACTGACCTGTGATGGTTGCCATGGATTTATGAAGATGGCTTTTTGGGCTATGCTGCTTGACTAGAGATGTTGAAATGGTTGAAAAGGGAATATGTACATGTGATGTGGTCCCTTCTCCCTCTCTTCCTCAACACCCAAGAGGTGAAGGTATGGTCTCAGCCCATCCTTCCTGAGAGAGTCCACCACCCAACACCCCAACACCCTCTGTCTGGCAGGCTCATGCTCTGTTTCTCTTTCTGGGTTCTCCAGTGATGGACATGCACCCTAGACCAGCTCTTCACTGGATTTTGAGACCAACGCTCTCTAGTTCCTTCCCTTCTATCTTGTGCTCACTTTAGCCTCTTGTTGGCATACGTGGAGTTACAATAATAAGATTCTGATCCAGGCTGTGGAGTAGAAGCAAGCAGAACAGATAATTAACCCCTTTTATAGCCCCCAGCTTCCCAGGCTTATGTAGAGTTCCCGGTGGTGTCCTTCCTTGCTCACTGAAATTCTTCACTGGGGATACACACACACATCCATGGCAAGATGGTGTATTTTCTTATAATTTTTTAAAATTCTTTCCCACTAGGTTTATTAGAGGATACTGAATATAGTTTACTGTGCTGTATGTGTACATGCGTGCTAAGTCACTTCAGTCACATCTGACTCTTTGCGACCCCATGGACTGTAGCCGGCCAGGCTCCCTGTTCATGGGAACCTCCAGGCAAGAATACTGGAGTGGGCTGCCCTGGCCTCCTCCAGGGGATCTTCCTGACCCAGGAACTGAACCTGCATCTCTTGTCTCCTGCATTGGCAAGTGGGTTCTTTACCAGTAGCACCACCTGGGAAGCCCTTGCTATTCAGTGGGATCTTATTGTTTATCTAGTTTATGAAAAGTAGTTTATATGTGCTAATCCCAAACTCCTAATTTATCCCTTCCCCACCCCTTCCTCCCCCTCAGTCACCACAAACTTGTTTTCTATGTCTGCAAGTCTGTTTCTGTTTAGGATTCTTATTATTTTCTTCAAATACTTTTTTTTTCAGGATCTGGTAAAGAAAATTGCTAGTGGGAGGCTGGACCCAGGTTTTCTGGGATCTCAAATCTAATATGGTCAAAGTACCATCTTAATCACAACTCAGAAACCAAACATCCAATTTCAATAGGAAATTTTAAGAGCTGGTAAACAATGTTTATATTCTCTTACTCCCTCAACCATGGTAGCTGACAAAGTTCCAGATGGGGGCTATTCCATCAGCATAGAAAAAGGAAGGGAATTCCAGGAAAACATTTATTTCTGCTTCACTGACTATGCTAAAGTCGGAGGGCATCATCAACTTAATGGACATGAGTTTGAGCAAACTCCGGGAGACAGTGAAGGACAGGGAAGCCTGGCAGGCTGCCATCCACAGGGTCTCAAACAGTTGGACGTGACTGAGCGACTGAACAAGGAACAACAAATTTCATCAGCATGGATTCCAGAGGAGGAGACTTGAGCAAACTTCCGCCAATCTGTAGTGAGCACGTAGTGTAAAGTGAAACGCAAATTTTGTTGTCATAGGTCACTAGGGTTTCACAGTTTTTTGTTACCCAGCATTATCTAACACAATGATTGGTGGTGGTAGTGGCGATGGCTGTGTTTCAAGAGGATCTAGACCTAAGCAGTACGTCAATTTGGTGTGTCAAACTCTATAACTGGCAACATAGCCAGGGCCATCCCCTTGAGAATGGCCTAAGAGATGACTCAAACTACCCTAGATGTCTTCAGACCCCCCAGAAGATATCAACACTTTGGAAGCTGCAGTTAAAAAAAAAAAGCTCTCCATACAGATTCTGCTCAAGTCTCTACTGAGGATGTAGGCCCTGTGATAGATGGGTTCACCACTGCTCCCAGTCTAGGGCCAGTACCCTACCCACTGACACATGGTAATCCTGATGCCTAACCTTCTGTCTATACCCATCCTATATATGGGCTTCCTTGGTGTCTCAGTGCTAAAGAATCTGCCTGCCAGTGCAGGAGACCTGGGATCGAACCCTGGGTTGGGAAGATCCCCTGGAGAAGGAAAGGGCAAACCACTCCAGTATTCTTGCCTGGAGAATCCCATGAACAGAGGAGCCTGGTGGAATACAGTCCATGGGGTCGCAAAAGAGTCACTAGTCACACGACCTAGTGACTAAACAACAACAACAACACAACATCTTACATACAAGCTATAAATGGAAAACACCTCTGACCTGATATTCCTCTCCTTTCCAGATACTACAGTGCCTTCAGTGTTCCCACTTTCACTGTTCAAAGAAATTTTTAGCAATTAAACAGGAGTTTTCACAGCCTTGGCAAAATAGTCATCCTACCTGGTTGCGTTTCCAAGGACAACATCACAAGGTGACTCCCTTCATTTTGAACATGAAAAATTGTTAGAAAATTCTTTCTTACAAAAGGTTGAGACTTGCCTCCACATGCTTTTCTTTTATTCTAACTTGCAAAGTTTTGATCACCTATCTTAAAATTCTACTTTTTTCTAAGTTTCCTGGAAAGAGGTTAATCCTGGCAAGAAACGGGGATTTAAGAAAGTAGATTTAAAGGAGTTTGTAGAAAAATATTCTCTCTCTGGGTCCTTGGAGTATGTCCTGGATTATGAGTCATGAAATGGTCCAGAACAATTCCAGTGGTGAGAAAAAAAAAAGCTGCCCCTACAAAGGAATGGAGAAGGAAATGGCAAGCCACTCCAGTATTCTTGCCTGGGAAACCCCATGGACAGCCTGATGGGCTACAGTCCATGGGGTCACAAGAGTGGGACACAACTTAGCGACTAAACTACCACCACCAGACAAAGGGAACTAGACCGAGAGAGGCAGAGGTAGGAAACTAGCCTGAGCTGGTGTGGAAGATATTTCCTGCCTACTGCTCTGTCTCCTCTATGTTTCTACCTTCAGCAAACACTTAGATCATTAAAACTCACTAGTCTGCAAACGCAGTGAAGACAAGGACCTGTTCTCTCTCTTTTATTTTATTTTTTTTTGCTTACCTTTCTATCTGCATTACCTAGTTCTGAGCCTAACATATATCAGGCATTCAGTAGGCTATTTGTTCGGAGAAGGCAATGGCACCCCACTCTAGTACTCTTGCCTGGAAAATCCCATGGACAGAGGAGCCTGGTGGGCTGCAGTCCATGGGGTCGCTGAGAGTCGGACACGACTGAGCAACTTCACTTTCACTTTTCACTTTCATGCATTGGAGAAGGAAATGGCAACCCACTCCAGTGTTCTTGCCTGGAGAATGCCAGGGATAGGGGAGCCTGGTAGGCTGCCATCTATGGGGTCGTACAGAGTCGGACACAACTGAAGCGACTTAGCAGCAGCAGCAGCAGGCTATTTGTTGAAAGAATTATGAAATCGGTAGGTGTGAGATTAGGAAGTGGTCGGGGCTTAACTTGGGGTTTCCAAGGGGAAATAATTTAACTTAAAATGTGCAAAGGATCATGCCTTATTTCAGACTGACCTTAGGGTGCAGTGAGGCTTAGTCCTGTGTGTTTGTGGGCAGGGAGAGGGAACATTACATCAGAAGAACAACAATGCAAGCCTGGCGGGATGGCAGCATCCTGGGTCTACATAAACAGTGTGTTCATGTAGGGAAATCCAGGGAAACACTAGGTAGGCAAGCTGTATTCAGCCTCCTTGGAACAAGAAGGGGAGGGGTTTCCCACATGTGCTGAGGTTAGGGTCAGGTGGGAGGAGAAGGGAAGATGGCTGGGGAGGGATACGTATGTAAGTGTGTTAGTTGCTCAGTCATGTCCAACTCTGGCAACCCCATGGACTGTAGCCCACCAAACTCTCCTGTCCATGGGATTCTCCAGGCAAGAATATTGGAGTGGGTTGCCATTCCCTTCTTCAGGGGATCTTCCTGACCCAGGAATCAAACCTATCAGAATTGCAGGCAGCAGGCAGATTCTTTACCATCTAAGCCACCAAAGAAATCTGAGAGATATATAGGCAAATTTTAAACCCTGAGTGAAGTAAAAGTCATTCAGTCATGTCTGACTCTTTGTGACCCCATAGACAATACAGTCCATGGAGTTCTCCAGGCCAGAATACTGGAGTGCATAGCCTTTCCCTTCTCCAGGGGGTCTTCCCAACCCAGGGATCGAACCGGGTCTCCTGCATTGCAGGCAGATTCTTTACCAACTGACCTATCAGGGAAGGCCCTCTTAAACCCTGAAGCTAAGTGGACTGTGAACACCAAAGTCAGTCAGTGTCGTTCTTTGTCACCCCAACCTGCCACTACTCTAACTTTAAAATGCCTGACATGTTTTAAGTGTAATAACTGTTTATAAAGCCTTTGCTTGCAAATCCTTAATTGATCTTGCCACTCTCTCAAGGAATTGGGTAATATGAGATTACCTCATTGTCTCTTCCCAAAGGATCCCCAGCCTTGACCTTTAGTATAAGGTCCCCTTTGATTTAATCTGGAATTAGGGTCCAGACACATCAACCCAATTTCCTAATAGTTCAAGAACTCAAGGCTCAGTTTGGTCTGAGCCTGACTTCTCAGGGCTGCCCTAAGAAGTTTAGCATGTATCTTCAACACAAAATGAAGTTCAAGGTTAGCTTATGTTGGGTTGAGGAGGGTGAAGGGAATGGTTTTAGTAGTCTGACAGCCTGTATTCATTTACACAGCTGTTACTAAAGGCACTGTATCAATATTACTGTTTTATTATGGAGAATTTCAAACACACTCAAATGTAGATGGAATGATACAGTGAGTTCCCAGGTATGCCTCTCGTGCCAACAAGTATAAGCCCAAGACCAATTCTGCCATATCCCCACCTCCATCCGTTCCATCCTTTCCACTATATTGAAGCAGGTCCCAGATATCATATGATTTCATCTGTAAATATTTCAGTGGAAATCTTTAAAAGACAACAACTTGTCTTTAAACAGACCTCTAATACTATTATCACACCTAAAAATAGGTCAGTTCAGTTGCTCAGTCGTGTCCAACTCTTTGCAACCCCATGAATCGCAGCACGCCAGGCCTCACTGTCCATCATCAACTCCCAGAGTTCACCCAAACTCATGTGCATCGAGTCGGTGATGCCATCCAGCCATCTCATCCTTTGTTGTCCCCTTCTCCTTCTGCCCTCAATCCCTCCCAGCATCAGAGTCTTTTCCAATGAGTCAACTCTTCGCATGAGGTGGCCAAAGTATTGGAGTTTCAGCCTCAGCATCAGTCCTTCCAATGAACACCCAGGACTGTCTCCTTTAGGATGGACTGATTGGATCTCCTTGCAGTCCAAGGGACTCTCAAGAGTCTTCTCCAACACCACAGTTCAAAAGCATCAATTCTTCAGTTCTCAGCTTTCTTCACAGTCAAACTCTGACATCCATACATGACCAATGGAAAAACCATAGCCTTGACTAGACGGACCTTTGTTGGCAAAGTAATATCTCTGCTTTTGAATATGCTGTCTAGGTTGGTCATAACTTTCCTTCCAAGGAGTAAGCGTCTTTTAATTTCATGGCTGCAATCACCATCTGCAGTGATTTTGGAGTCCAAAAAAAATAAAAGTCTGACACTGTTTCCACTGTTTCCCCATCTATTTGCCATGAAGTGATGGGACCAGATGCCATGATCTTAGTTTTCCAAATGTTGAGCTTTAAGCCAACTTTTTCACTCTCCTCTTTCACTTTCATCAAGAGGCTTTTTAGTTCCTCTTCACTTTCTGCCATAAGGGTGGTGTCATCTGCATATCTGAGGTTATTGATATTTCTCCCTGTAATCTTGATTCCAGCTTGTGCTTCATCCAGCCCAGCATTTCTCATGATGTACTCTGCATATAAGTTAAATAAGCAGGGTGACAATATACAGCCTTGATGTACTCCTTTTCCTATTTGGAACTAGTCTGTTGTTCCATGTCCAGTTCTAACTGTTGCTTCCTGACCTGCATACAGGTTTCTCAAGAGGCAGATCAGGTGGTCTGGTATTCCCATCTCTTTCAGAATTTTCCACAGTTTATTGTGATCCACACAGTCAAAGGCTTTGGCATAGTCAACAAAGCAGAAATAGATGTTTTTCTTCCACTATCTTGATTATTCGATGATCCAGCGGAGTTGGCAATTTGATCTCTGGTTCCTCTGCCTTTCCTAAAACCAGCTTGAATATCTGGAAGTTCATGGTTCACATATTGCTGAAGCCTGGCTTGGAGAATTTTGAGCATTACTTTACTAGTGTGAGATGAGTGCAACTGTGAAGTAGTTTGAGCGCTCTTTGGCATTGCCTTTCTTTGGGATTGGAATGAAAACTGAGTTTTTCACTCCTGTGGCCACTGCTGAGTTTCCCAAATTTGCTGGCATATTGAGTGCAGCACTTTCACAGCATCATCTTTCAGGATTTGAAATAGCTTAACTGGAATTCCATCTCCTCCACTGGCTTTGTTCGTAGTGATGCTTCCTAAGGCCCACTTGACTTCACATTCCAGGATGTCTGGCTGTAGGTGAGTGATCATACTATCGTGATTATCTGGGTTGTGAAGATCTTTTTTGTACAGTTCTTCCGTGTATTCTTGCCACCTCTTCTTAATATCTTCTGCTTCTGTTAAGTCCATATCATTTCTGGCTTTATCAAGCCCATCTTTGCATGAAATGTTCCCTTGGTATCCTTAGTTTTCTTGAAGAGGTCTCTAGTCTTTCCCATTCTGTTGTTTTCCTCTATTTCTTTGCATTGATCACTGAGGAAGGCTTTCTTATCTCTCCTTGCTATTCTTCGGAATGCTAATTCCTTAATAATATCAAACATGTCCTGTCAACTATCTAACATGCTCTTCTGTCCTACACTGTCGCTATGTAGTCATTAGGTCATGTCTGACTCTTTGAGACCCCATGGACTGTAGCCCACCAGGCTCCTCTGCCCGTGGGATTTCCCAGGCAAGAATACTGGGATGGGTTGCCTTTTTCTTCTCCAGGGGATCTTCCTGACCCAGGGATCAAAGTCACATCTCCCGTGTCTCCTGCATTGCAGAGGTATTCTTTACCGCTGAGCCACCAGTAAACCCTCTGTCCTATGAATTGCCTGTAAGTTGGTAGTTGGATCTAGAAGTTTGATCAGAATCAAGTTTAGTAAAGTTTTTTTGCAATATATTAATTTCTATCAAAAAAAAATGTCCACCAGAGTAATCTCAAGTTTTAGCCAAATAATTAGCCAAAATCTTTGCAGAATTTATACTAGAAGATATTGCATAAAGCACCAAGAACCTATAATTTATAAATAGACATAGTACTCTGCATCTCATGGAAAAGAGTATAACATATACACACGACCACCACCAAAAATAAACACAAGAAAAGTTCAAGTAACAACAACAACACTTAGCATCTAAGAAATGCTCAAACCTGGATTAATGACACACTTTCTAGCTGTTTAAATTGAAGACTTAGATGTTCAGAACTATTTTTGATTCAAAGAATGGAGCTTTCATCCCCCAGGTTTTGGTTCAGTTTACCTCAGCTACCGGTAGAGGGAGACCAAGATACATCTAAAAAACCACTTAGAAACCAGGCCTCAAACCTGAAAGATTTTCAAGTTTCTGTCACATATCAAAATTCAATATTAAGGATTATTTATTTTGCATTTTGGGTTTCCCTGATAGCTCAGTTGGTAAAGAATTTGCCTGCAATGAGGGAGATATGGGTTTGATCCCCGGGTTAGGAAGATCCCCTGGAGAAGGGAATGACCACCCACTCCAGTATTCTGGCCTGGAGAATTCCATGGACTGTATAGTTCATGGGATCGCAAAGAGTCAGATGTGACTGAGCAACTTTCACTTTTTCACATTTTGAATTTTACGAGGAAACATTGTACTAAGTCATTTTATATCTGATATCTGCCTGTATTGTAAAGAACAAAAAATAGCCTTTATGAGTTCTGTACAAAGTGTTTGACACAAAACACACCTTTAAAGGCTTCCTTCACCCCAGTACTTTTCAAGACAAGAAGAGGTATAAGAACCTAAGTAGAATGTATTTTGTGAGTTTTTCTTAAAGAAATTCTAAGGACTTTTAAAGAATGCAATACTCCCAAATCCCTTTCAAATTATAATTTTAAAACATTAAGCTGTAAAAGAAGCATAAGGAAATTCAACAAATTTATATTTTTCCAACGATGACTAATATATTTTGGAGAGACTGAGGGAGATG
This sequence comes from Bos grunniens, assembly GCF_055505025.1. Lineage (NCBI taxonomy): Eukaryota > Metazoa > Chordata > Mammalia > Artiodactyla > Bovidae > Bos > Bos grunniens. The sequence continues at coordinate 16,273,600 of NC_141170.1, read as the reverse complement.
CTTGAGGGCTAAGGCAAAAGGAGAAGGGGGCAGCAGAGGATGAGACAGTTAGATAGCATCATCGACTCAATGGACATGAATCTGAGCAGACTCCTGGAGATAGAATAAAGGACAGAGGAACCTGGCGTGCTGCAGCCCATGGGGTCTCAAAGAGTCTGACTCAACTGAGCGACTGAACAACAACAGGAAGCTCGTGCTTCATCAACTTTGGGATAAGCCAGCTGTGTTTCCTATCCTGCAAATAACTAGCTAAAAATGTCAGAACTCACTTACCTCTCCTTTTACCACAAAACATGCACTCTCCTTATTATGCTTTATTAACATAGCTCTTTAAGCTTTATAACTCCTTTTCATGTACTATTTCATTTATCCTCAAAACTTAATAATCAAAAACTATTATTCCCACTTCAAGACAAACAAACACTCCAAGCAGTGAAATATGTTTTGGGAAGTTCCACAGCTGTAGTCTACATAAACAGGACTCAAAACCAGAACTTCAAACTTCTAAAACTCACATACTTTGTGACTCCACTGAAAAAAACCACTGCTAACACATTTCAGTTCCCCCATGCACTGGCTTATTTCCTATGTCAATGCCTGTAAGACTCTTAAAAGCATCAAAGTGACTCTGATGGTTTCCACCTCAGTGAATTTGGCAAGGGACTACAGAAGCCTGTACTGAATGGCCAGTCTTGGTGCCAACGGAAGGCACAGTCCAGGCTCCTTGGCTCTTTCAGTAGGACTCAGAGCACAGACTGCACTGCAACTGTTTAGGCCCCAGGGCAGACCCAATGGACTGCATCTCTGAGAGGCCTTCAGATGGTGTAAAGGCTGGAGTTTTTCATGGCCATCATAAATGTGCCTTTACTCACCAATCATTAACACCTCCATGGGGTCACAAAGAGTCTGACATGACTGAGCAACTGAGAACACACACAAGTGTATTCATGTTAGCTACCGTTGGAGGGGCCTGCTGATCTCCAGGCATCACTTTTCCTCAGCCTTCATTGCCCTTTTTCTCTACAAATAAACTCCACTTTCTTCAGCCCCTACCTGTGCATCTACACAGATGAAGTTGTGGAGCACCCAAGTGGCACTCAGAGTAAAATTATAAAGCTCTGCATATTTGTGAAACACTTAAATACGTACTATTTCAGAATTACATCTAAACTACCTTCTCATCTTAAATCAACGTCCACCTGACCAAACATTTAGTTCAAATATGGAATTGAATACTTACTTTTTAAAGATCACTCTTTTTTGCAACCCCATGGACTGTAGCCCACCAGGTTCCTTCTGTCCATGGGATTTTCCAGGCAAGAATACTGAAGTGGGTTGCCATCTCTTTCTTCAAGGGATCTTGCCCACCCAAGGATGGAACCTATGTATCCTGCATTGGCAGGTGGATTTTTTTTTTTTACCACTGAGCCACCTGGGAAGCCCTTTAAAGGTCACACCCAACTACAAAGAATCACAACTGATTCATACAGCTCAACAGCAAGAAAATAAATAACCCAATTTAAAAATGAACAAATGACCTGACTAAACATTATTCCAAAAAGATATATGAATGGCAAGCAGGTATATGAAAAGGTACTCAACATCACTAATCATCAAGGAAATGAAAATCAAAATCACAATGAGATATCACGTCACATGTCTATCATCTTTCTAAAACTCATAAAAAATTCAGTAAAGTCTCAGCATACAAAAATCAGTGACATACATTTCGTTACACTAGTAATACACTATCAGAAAGATAAATTAAGAAAGCAATCTTATTTACAATTGTATCAAGAATAAAATACTTAGGGTTAAACTTAACCAACAATGTAAAAGATCTGTATGCAGAAATCTGTAAGATGCTGATGAAAGAATTTCTCTAACCAAAGAAGACACAAATGGAAAGATATCCCATGGCTATGGGTTGAAAGAGCTTATATATTTTTAAAATATCCCTTCCTGGTGGCTCAGACAGTAAAAGCGTCTGCCTACAATGCAGGAGACCTGGGTTCAATCCCTGGGTTGGGAAGATCTCCTGGAGAAGGAAATGGCAACCCACTCCAGTACTCTTGCCTGGAGAAACCCACTGATGGAGGAGCTTGGTACAGTCCATGGGGTCGCAAAGAGTTGGACACGACTAAGTGACTTCACTTTCACTTAACCACCCAAACTGATCTATACGTCCAATGCAATCCTATCAAAATTCAAATGTCTGTATAGCACAAGGAACTCTACTCAATACTCTGTAATGTTACATAAGGGAAAAGAATCTTATAAAGAGTAGATACAATATGTGTATACGTATAACAAATTCACTTTGTTATACATCTGAAACTAACACAACATTGTAAAACAACTATATTCCAATAAAACCTTTTTAACTCCAACGTCTTCTTTTTTTTTCCCCCTCAGAAAAAGAAAAAATAATCCTAAAATTTGTATGGAAGTGCAAAAGACCCCAAACAGACAAAGCAATCTTGAGGCAGAAGAACAAAGCTGGAAGCATCATACTTACTGGAAACATCATACATACAACATACTTCCAAACTATATTACAAAGCTATAGTAATCATAATGGTACAGTATTGGCATAAAAATGGACACATAGGTCAATGGAACAGAATAGAGAGCCCAGAAATAAACCCCTGCATATTTGGTCAATTAAATCATGACAAAGAAGATAAGAATATACAAACGACAAGGGATAATCTCTTCAATAAACGGTGTTGGGAAAAGGACCAGCTTCATGCAAAAGAAAAAAACTGCACCACTGTCTTCTACCATACACCAGAATAGACTCAAAATGAATTAAATATTTAAATTTAAGGCTTGAAACTGTAAAATTCCTAAAAGAAAACACATGTTGGGGGTAAGTTCCTCAACATGGGTCTTGGCAATGATTTTTATTTGACACCAAAAGCAAATGTTACAAAAGCAAAAATGAGCAAGTGGGACAATGTCAAACTAAAAAGCTTCTGCACAGCAAAGAAAACCACCAAGAAAATGAAAAGACAACCTGTGGATGACAGGAACTATTTTTAAATCATATATCTGATAAGGGGTTAATATTCTAAATACATAAATATCTCACTCAGCTCCATGACAGGAAAAAAAAAAAAAAAAATGGGCAGAGGGACTGAGTAGACATTTTCCAAAGATACACAAGTGGCCAAATGATACGTAGAAAGATCCTCCAACTCACGGATCATCAGGGAAATGCAAATGAAGACCATGATGAGATATCATCTCACACCTGTCAGAATGGCTATATCAAAAAGACCACAAAGAAGAAGTGTTGCTGAGGATTCAGAGAAAAGAGAATCCTTGTGCACCTGTTGCAGGAATGCAAATTGGTGTGACCACTATGGTAAACAACGCGGATTTCCTCAAAAAAATTAGAAACAGAACTACCATTTGATGAGCAATTCCACTTCTGAGTGTATATACAAAGGAAATGAGAATAGAATATTGAAGAGATTATCTGTACTCACATGTTCATTGTAGCATTATTTACGACGGCACTGGGATATGGAAACAACTTAGGTGTCCATCAGTGAATTAATGAATAAATCAGATGTGAGACACACACACACACACACGGACTTCCCAGGTGGCACTAGTGGTAAAGAACTTGGTTGCCAGTGCAGGAGACATAAGAGACTAATCTCTGGGTCAGGAAGATCCCCTGGAGGAGAATATGGCAACCCACTCCAGTATTCTTGCCTGCAGAATCCCTTGGACGGAGAAGCCTGGTGGGCTACAGTCCATGGGGTCACAAAGAGTCAGACATGACAGAATCGATTTAGCATGCATGCACAACACACACACACACATACACACACACTGGAATACTATTTGACCTTAAAAAAAAAATCAAAAGAGATCCTGTCACTTGCAACATCATGGATGGTCTTGGAGGGCATTACGCTAAATAAAATAAGTCAAAGAATGACAAAGTGAAATAAGCCAAATAGCATGGTATCACTTACATGTGGAATCTTTTTAAGTCAAATTCATAGAAACAAGGAGAAGGCAATGGGAACCCACTCCAGTACTCTTGCTTGGAAAATTCCATGGACAGAGGAGCCTGGTAGGCTACAGTCCATGGGGTCGCTGAGGGTCGGACATGACTGAGCGACTTCACTTTCACTTTTCACTTTCATGCATTGGAGAAGGAAATGGCAACCCACTCCAGTATTCTTGCCTGGAGAATGCCAGGGATGGGGGAGCCTGGTGGGCTGCCGTCTGTGGTGTTGCACAGAGTCGGACACAACTGAAGTGACTTAGCAGTAGCAGTAGCATAGAAACAGAGAGTAGAATACTAGCTACCAGGAGCTAGGGAAATTGTAGAAAGTGGGGAGAAGTTGGTAAAAGAGTACAAACTTTCAGCTATAAGATGAGTAAGGTCTAAGCTCAGCCTGGCCATTCTAGTCAATAATACTGTGTCGCATAATCAAAATTTGCTTGGAAAGTAGCTCTGAAAGCATTCCCGGAGAGGCAGCAAGGAAGGAAGGAAGGAAAGAGCAAGAAAGAGAAAGGGAGACAAAGAGGAAGGAAAGGAGGGAGAAAGGGATGGAGAAAAAATTACTACTGGACGGTCACACCCTTTGGAGGCTTCCCTAGTGGCTCAGTGGTAAAGAATTTGCCTGCAATGCAGGAGACACAGGAGACATGGGTTTGATCCCTGGGTCGGGAAGATCCCTGGAGAAGGAAACAGCAACTCATTCCAGTATTCTTGCCTGAAAAATCCCACGGATAAAGGAGCCTAGTGGGCTACAGTCCAACAGGTCACAAAGAATCCTTCATGACAGCAACTGAGCACGTCCACACCCTTTTGCAATTAGAATTTGAAGTGAAACATTCCTTTCCAGCAAGTTAGCTGCCACCTGTGCTTTCAAACTCCTCCCAACCAGTGTCTGGAGAGTGTGGAGTAGCTGGACCTCAGGATAACACACAGAAAGACAGACACACTCATAGAAGACACAGTGCAGAAAGCAACACAAAAGGAAAAGTGGCTCTATCTCAGGTGGTTGTAATCAAACATTAAAGGGGAGATTTACTCTACTCTGGCTCGGCCTAACGTGGATCAGAGGCAGCTGAGTTGTAAGCACACCGGGAACCCAGACTTGAGTTCATGACCAAAGGGAGGGCGGGGAGGAATTCAGCAAGAACATTTCCAAACGATTCTGCTGATGCACTGGTTGTTTCGGTTACTTTCTTGCCAGGGCCGTACATACACACCCATAGGCGGTGTCTCCAGATCACGAAATGCAGTGAAAACGGGTAGGTTGTTGAGACGATATGAACTAGACAAAAGGCTACCCAGATAATTCACTTGTCCAGAGAGGATTGTTTTGTTTTTGCTTAAATAATTGATTTTGGTTTCTTGCTATAAACCACTTGTCACCTATCTAACATACGTGCTTAGTTGCTCAGTCGTGTCCTACTCTTTGCAACCCCATCGACTGTAGACCACCAGGCTCCTCTGTCCGTGGGGATTCTCCAGGCAAGAACACTGGAGTGGGCTGCCATGCCCTTCGCCAGGGATCTTCCCAAGCCAGGGGTCGAACCCAGGTCTTCCACATTGCAGGCGGATTCTTTACTATCTGAGCCACCAGGGTTTCCCTTAATAATAGAACTTTGACTTTATTCCAAGCAGTGGTGTATCCAGCTAAATGACTGCATTTGCTGACCTCTCCTGCAGCTTGGGATGGTTGAAGAACAATAAGTGGGCCTTTAGAGAAAAATCCTTAAGGCAGACAGCTAAAGTGTGCCTTTTGTCCTTCCTGATTCCTTCCTAGAACATATATGTGATGTCTCAAACCCTAGCAACTATCTTAGACCTTAAGACAACCTTGGTGATGGGAACCACACGCTATGGACGGTGGAGAAATAGCAGAAAGAGCCTGGTCCTTACTCCCACTTTAGATGCCCCATTTAAAGCCTGGGGGTATCTCTCTTCAGCCTTCCTTTATAAAAGAAAAAAAAAGACAAAAGCCCATCCTGTTAAATTCCTATCTGTGTTATCAGCAATTGAATGAAATTTACAACTAATATGCCAGCTCTACAAATCACCCAAGTTACCTGGAAACTGCCCCAATACCCATTTATATCATTTTGGGATACAGAAACAAAGCTTTCAAACTAACCGTGATAGTTATGGGTGATTTGATTCTCAAGCCAAAAATTAGGTCACACAATAAGAATACTTTGAATCTACTTATGGGAGAAGCAGATCATCAACTCATTTGAAAGCTGGGCTGCGCTAGTACACCCAGATGCTATGATTCTACTTGAGTTATTAAGTTCAAGCACGCTGCAGTAATCCTGACCTGATTTTCCACTTCATCAGAAAAAGATAAGTCTAGGTACCAGGTGATACACACCATTCTAACCAGGAGCTTTAGTTGAATACGTAATCTCCGAAAGTAATTTCACAAAGGGTTCTGGGCCTCCAGAAACTCACATTCTCCTCCCCCATAAACTTTGGTAACTGTGTGGTAATTACACCCATGCTTCTCTCTGTATCCACCAAGAAGCTTTACTGGCGCCTTATCCTATAGAACTCAGTTCTATATACTTAGTATTTGCCTCACCTAAGCCCTCTATATCTGTTTCCACATAGAAGGATAATAATACTTACCTTTCCTCCAAGGTGTGTTGTGATGTTTAATTAATGTTTACAAAGTATATAGTAAGCTGTAGATGAAAGATGCTAAAGAAGCATAAAGTAGTATCATTAGTCTGACTCATCACTTAGCCTTATTAGGTATGCAAAATGAAAGTCATGTTGCTACAGCTAAAATAGTTATGAATACACATTAGGTCAAATATAAATCCCAGAGAGATTTAAATCTGTATGCCAGGTCCACAAAGCCAACACCTGAAGCTCCTTATTATTAGAGCAATGTGCTTTTTTGTTTCCCTTTCTAACAAGTACTTACTTGAAACCCCTTAGCTTTCAAGAATAGAAACTGATTAGAAGGTTAAGGTTACAGTGAAAACATGATATATTTGGGAAACATCTGAAGTTCTTCATACTTTAATATGAAGATAAAAATTCAATCTGTAGTGATGCGAAACTCCATAAAACTTGGAAAAACTTTTGATTCTTCCGCAATTGAAACTAGCAAGAAAATTCCGGGACTTTCCTGGTGGTCTAATGGTTAAGATCCCATGCTCCAATGCAGGGGGCCTGGGTTCAAATCCCAGGTCAGGGGACTAGATCCCACATGACATGACTAAAAGACCCCAGCATGCCTCAACTAAGACCCAGGGCAGCCAAATAAATACATAAATAAATATATGTTTATATATATATATATGTTTTTTTTTTAAAAAGAATACTCTGAATTTCATAGGAAATTTAAAAGATAAACTGATAACCTTGAAAGTTTAGTACAATGTTTCTTGAGTTCAAATGTGCACTATGTTGAGATGTATACATATTATTTTATATACAGTCTTCAACAATTTTCAACTAAATATACAACTATATTTAGATAATAAGTATATATTAAGATTTTACATATTTCTGAACCAAGGAATCGTTAACAATATGCTCTATTTTGGCATATAAAACTAAAATATCACTTTGTTGTGCAACATGGAGCTCTTTTTCAAGCTCTGTATCCTAATGTTCCCCTTGCTGTGTAGCAGAAAGAGAATTAGGAAATAGAAAGAGCCCTGCTCATTATGCAAATAGCTGGGTTAAGTCCATACTATTCATCCATGGCTTACCCTGGATGTAGAGTTTCAAAGAGAACTAATAGTCTTAAGAGTGAAAATGCAACACACACACAAACCCACACAACGAACATGCACAATAGAGTAAATGCACAGAGGAGGAATCCCACGTGGTTCTGAAAGATGTTGCAATGGGATTCATCATTACATGGTCTCAGAGAATGAGATGATGACTGTCCTCCTCTTCCAACTTCCACAAAATTTGGTCAGTTTGGAAACTTATGATCTAGTTAGGTTTACATGGAAGATAAAAAGACACATTCATTTCATCCCCCAAAAGCACAAAGTCAACATTCTTCTGAGTTAAGGAAAAGCTTTCTGGAGACAATTAACTTCTTATAAAATTTTTTCTAAAGAGAGAGAGGGAGTAGGTAATTGCATTACAGGACAAGAGCAACTCTTAAAGGTCAGAGGATTTGATGACATCTTAACCAGTCCAGATTTAGTTACTGAAGTGTTAGAAATAATCTAAAATTATTTTCTTCTACTTCTTCGATGATTACTTTTCTCATCTCCATTTCTTCTTTTCTTCTTTAAGTGTGTTGTGATCCATATGTTTACAAGCTGGATGTTCCCAAAATAGACACCACCCCCTTCTATTTCCACATATTTTTATATACACTATGTGAATTAAAATGCAAAGAATCCCTATCTTGTATATGATGGAAAACCCACCTCATCCCTAATACTTTCATGAACAATAAAGGAACTTCCTTTACTCTGAGTCACTTCCTCGGATTTCTTGCTCCTGCTGAATTCTTAAGTGGCATCTTTGTCTTTCCTTAGGTTTAATCCACGCTGACTCAGTATAGAATATATTCCAAAACACTAATTTCCCCAAAACACTAATCCCTTAAGATCTAATCACATTATAGCCGTGATCATATATCTTTACTGAAGTTTCAAGAACAACATGAGGTAAGAGGGTGTGCTGTATCACAGCACAACACAGCAAAAGATTTAAACATGAATTCAGTATTCCTGCTATTCAAAGACACATTCTCTCCACTTTAATGGGCTTGGAATTTTGATATATCTTACAGTCAATCTGTACAATTAAAGTGCTGTCATATTTTCTCTTGAAAAGATCTTATTAAATTGACAGTATATCACATTACCATAGTATCCTAAAATCAAAGGGATTTTATTTTTTTTAAAAGCCACCTGTGGTCTTCAAAGTCCAAAGCCACACCCACAGTTAGGAACTTCTCACTGATCTCCTCATCCCTGTTCACTCCAACACCCACTCCATCCCCTCCCATCGTTTCCCGTTTCCCAATTTTCCCCAGTTCTTGGAGTTCTTCCCATTCTTCCTCTATATTGATCCTGTAGGCCTCACAAACCTTGTCTCTATGTCTTCCCTAGACTACTATTATGGTGACCGACTAAAGAAAACATTTTCTTTTTTGAGAAATTTTTTTAATGGCTTTTGTTTTTCCTCCTTACTTTCTCTTTTTTTTTCAATTTTTTAAAACATGTTTTAAATTGAGACATAGTTGACAATGTAACATTGTATAAGTTTAAGGTATATGACGTGTTGATTTGATAAATTTATATATTGCAAAATGATAACCATCATAGCATTAGCTAACACCTCTACCACATAATTATTTATCATTTCTTTCTTGTTGTGAGAACATTTAAGATATCAACAGTTTGGGGACTTCCCTGGTGGTCCAGTGGCTAAGACTCTGCACTTCCAATGCAGGGGGCCCAGGTTCGATCCCTGGTCAGGGAACTAGATCCTACAGGCCACAACTAAGAGTTCGCATGCTGCAACTAAAGATCCTGCATGTCGAAACTAAAAGATCCTTCATGTTACAAAGAAGACTGACGATCTGCCTGCCTCACTAAGACCTGGTATGGCCAAATATATAAATCTTAAAATCATTTTTTTAAAAAGATCTCAATAGCTTTTAAATGTACATCTTCTCCTACCACCCCATCAATTTTTCAAATTAACTTTCTTTCTACATAGATTTCTTTCAGCATCTGTAATTAACAGTCTTCTCTTTTTACATTCTTTCCCTTGGGATTCTTATCCAGTTGGAGAGCATATGACTTCCACCTTTCAATCTTCAACTTTTATCTCTCTTTTATCTTCTGGACTGACATTTCCATTCTGAAGGATACGTTCACCAAAACTTAGCACACAGACAGACTTCAAAATTAACACACAATCCAAGGAAAATAAGGCATATTCTGCGAGGCTCCCATTCCATGTGAATCAACAATATGGACTACAGAGTAAAGTAACAAAGGTTTACACTAGGAAGAAGAGTAGGATTCAATTGCCAAGGCCTCCAAGGATGTGAAAAGACCTTCTGCAAGTCAGAAGATCGTGGTTTACCAGATGCCTCTGAAGTCTCAAAGCAGGCACTGCTGATACGGGACTGCAAAACAATTCGAAGTTGAGTACTGAGGGACTTCCCTGGTGATCCAGTGGCTAAGACCCAGCACTTCCAAATAAATAAATGTGTGCTCAGTCGTGTCCAGCTCTTTGCAGCCCTACGGAATGTAGCCCACCAGGCTCCTCTGTCCATTGAATCTTTCAGGCAAGAATACTGGAGTGGGTTGCCATGCCCTTCTCCAGGGGATCTTCCCGACCCAGGGATGGAACCCAGGTCTCCTGCATCTCCTGCAATGGCAGGAGGATTCTCTACTACTAGTGCCACCTGGAAAGCCCAAGTAAATAACTCTAAGTAAATGCATAAACGGGAACACTGAAATGAACCTAGATGTGTAGAACTTCAAAGCAAAGTCATGATACATGAAATTAAAGGCATCATCTTCCGTTCCTGACAGTCCAAGCTCTGTTAATGGAACTCTGAGTTTTCTAGTCACACAATTTCAAAAACTTTGCCTTTGACTCTTCTGTCTTGATCTTACCTTGTACTCCTTCAATTGTCCAGTTCTTTCACTCCAGACTAAAATGTCCTTTCTCTTTGCTATCCCATAATCTTTCAATAAAATGGGCACCTAAAATGTCTCTCTATCCTCAGGTTTTTTTTTTTTTTTTTTTTCACTTAATCTAATCCTTCCCATTTACCAATGAACAGATCTTCATAAACTACAGTGCTGATGATATCACTTCCCTATAAAATCTTCAAAGGCTCTTTATTACCTGTTAAGTTGAGTACACACTCCACAGTAAACTCCCCATTGCCAAATCCAGGGGTCAATTCTCAGTCTTTATTTTATTAAACCAATCAAGAGCATTTGACAATTAATCTCTAACTTGAATTTCTGCAGTTAGTCTCATTTCAATCCTTATTTGATAACTGATTTCATAAGCAGCTATGGTGATATTTTTAAAACATAAATTAGATTATGTCACTATTCTCATTAAAGTCCTCCAATGGCTTCTTTCTATCTCACTTGGGGTAAAATTCAAAGCACATGCAATGGCCTGCAAGACCCTGTATGATGTGGGTCTACCTCTCCAACCTTATCCTCTACCACAAGCCTTGGTGGTAGAGGCTTTTTAACCCCACTTTGTAACCCCACTCTAGCTACGCCTGTCATCTTGGTGGTACTAAAGGACAAAACCTTTCGTACCCTCACCTTTGAGGTTCTGCAGTGGCAGTTCCCTTGACCTGAGTGCTGCATGGCTCTCTCTGACCCATTCAAATGTCTGTTCAATATCACCACAATGAAGGGCTCTTCTCTCTCCACTCTGTGTAACTAACATTCCCCCCAGCCTACCCAGCCACTCCCTATTCTCCATAACACTTGGCATCATCTGAAATATTTTGTGTAACATTCTATATCTTCTGTTTCTTCCCACTAGAATATAAACGCCCTGAAAGGAAGGTCTTTGTTTCTTTTACAGCTTTCTTGTCAGAGACTAAAAGAGCTCCTTATACTTAAGTGACTGAGCATGCATGCACGCATGCATGAGAATATAGAACAAATATATACCAGGAAAAGATTGATGATTCAGATTGATAAATAAAAACTTGAAAGTCATGGTTAGTCATATCCAACTCTCTGAGACACCTTAGACTGTAGCCTGCCAGGCTCCTCTGTCCATAGGATTCTCCAGGCAAGAATACTGGAGTGGGTTGCCATCCCATTCTCCAGAGGATCTTCCTGACCCAGGGATCAAACCCAGGTCTTCTGCATGGCAGGTGGATTCTTTACTGTCTGAGCCAGCAGGGAAGCCAAAATAAATACTTATGCATTATAAATAATACCACTGGCATTGTTTTTTTTTTTTTTAAGGAATACAATGAAATATTACTCAACTATAAAAAAGAATGAAATCTTTCCATTTGCAACAATATGGATGGAGCTTGAGGGTACTATGCTAAGTGAAATAAGTCAGAGAAAGACCAAAACTATGTGTATAACTTTTATGTGTGATCTAAAAAACAAGCAAATGAACAAGCAAAACAGAACAGAAACAGACTCATACACAGAGCAAACTGGTGGTTGTCACAGGGAAAGAGGGCATGGAGGAACAGACAAATAGGTGAAGGAGATTAAGAGATACACTTCCAGTCATAAAATAAATAAGTCAAAGGGATGTAATATACAGCATAGAGAATATAGCCAATAATATTGTTATAACTTTGTATGATGACAGATGGTAACCAGACTCACCCACCAGGCTCTCCCGTCCCCGGGATTCTCCAGGCAAGAACACTGGAGTGGGTTGCCATTTCCTTCTCCAATGCAGGAAAGTGAAAAGTGAAAGTGAAGTCGCTCAGTCGAATCCGACTCATAGCGACCCCATGGACTGCAGCCTACCAGGCTCCTCCGTCCATGGGATTTTCCAGGCAAGAGTACTGGAGTGGGGTGCCATTGCCTTCTCCGAACTAGATTCATAGTGGTGACCAGTTCATAATGTAAGTAAGTGTCAAGCCACTATGTTGTACACCTGAAACTAACACAATATTACGTGTCAACTATTTGTTGTTGTTCAGCCGCTAAGTTGTGCCCGACTCTTTATGACCCCATGAACTGTAGCATGCCGGTCTTCCCTGTCCTTCACTAGCTCCCTGAGTTTGCTCAAAATCATGTCCATTGAGTCAGTGATGCCATCTATACTTTCATAAAAAATAAAGTAAAATGAAATAGAGGAGCAATAATACAGAAAAAATTCCACATATACAGCAAACAATAATCCTTAATATACCAAGAATTCCTATATATTCAACATACACAAAACAGTCCAGTAAAAATGGGTAATGGATAGACGCACAGAAAGAATAAAATGCTGAGTCCCGAGACAAAGGGAACGCAGACTCCGCCACCCTCGCTGCCGCCGCCGCCTAGTACGCCTCGCTCGCCGGGCCGGGCCGCCAAAGGGACACGAACATGGCTGGGATCACCCTCAGCAGACTTGCCCAGGAGAGGAAAGCTTGGAGAAAAGACCACCCGTTTGGTTTCGTGGCTGTCCCAACAAAGAACCCTGACGGCACGATGAACCTCATGAATTGGGAGTGCGCCATTCCTGGGAAGAAGGGGACCCCGTGGGAAGGAGGCTTGTTTAAACTACGGATGCTGTTCAAAGATGATTACCCATCCTCACCACCAAAATGCAAGTTTGAACCGCCGCTGTTCCACCCAAACGTGTACCCCTCAGGCACAGTGTGCCTGTCCATCCTGGAGGAGGACAAGGACTGGCGGCCAGCCATCACCATCAAGTAGATCTTATTAGGAATACAGGAACTTCTAAACGAACCAAATATCCAAGACCCAGCTCAAGCAGAGGCCTAGACGATCTACTGCCAAAACAGAGTGGAATAGGAGAAAAGGGTTCGAGCACAAGCCAATAAGTTTGCTCCCTCATAAGCAGCGACCTGTGGCATCGTAAAAGGAAGGGATTGGTTTGGCAAGAACTTATTTACAACATTTTTGCAAATCTAACGTTGCTCTACAATTACTGGTCACCTGGGAAGGGTGGGCGGGTGCCATTTTCCATTTCCGCCACTGGTACAGTCTCGACTTGCTGAATTGCCCAGTTTTTCATACAGGGTCTCTTCCTTCAGTCTTTTGTATTTTTGATTGTTATGTAAAACTTGCTTTTATTTTAATATTGATGTCAGTATTTCAACTGCTGTAAAATTATAAACTTTTATACTTGGATGAGTCCCGAGGAGCGCGTTCCCAGAGCTGCACTTAGCCTCCCACTGGCCGCATTACGCGGGAAAGCAGAGCTGCCCGCCCCCAGAGCCCCAGAGCCCCAGAGCCCCAGCCAGCCAGCGTCGCGTTTCCGCATCACTTCCTTTGTGTTTATATGGCGTTTGTCTGTGTTGCTGTTTAGAGTAAATAAACTGTTTATATAAAAAAAAAAAAAGAAAGAAAGAATAAAATGCTATTCCCAGAAGAAAAGACAAAACGGTCAATAAGCATTAAGTAATAAGCAGAAAATAAAAGTGAAAACAATAATAAAATATCAGTGCTTAGCTATCGGAATGACCAAAAAGATAAAGAGTTTGACTATATCAAGTGTCGGCAGGTGTACGGACAGAGAAATGTGGGAAAACAGCCCTTTCATTACAACTGCCACTTCAGAGGGCAATGATTAGTGTCTATCAAACCAAAAACAGACATACCGCGTGGCCCAATAATCCCGCTTCTCAGTATCTCCTCTAGAGAAACACCCATAAGTGTAAGAATCTTTGTAAGCATTGCTTATAATTCTACAGACAAGCCTAAAAAGGAGACAGGCTAAATATTGTGAAATGTTACGTGTTGCATCTTGGGGTAGTAGGCAACTGCATACAGAGGGACAGTATTTTACTATGTTTTGTAAAAAAAAAAAACACTCATACACACATTGGTCCTTACTCAAATTCACAAGAAGTACCAAACATGCATTTACATATCTATCACAGCTTAAACAGCATCCACAAACCTACAACTGTAGCTGCAGGAGGGAGGAAGAATGTATTATGTCTGGGGTGCCAGAGGAAAACTGACCCATTTCTGTCAAACTTTAATTTGGGAAGAGAAGCATTAGCCATGTACTCTTGGTGCAGTTTACACTACATGTAAAACAGCCGATGTGTTTTTTGATGGTATGCAAATAAAAGAATCATTCCTTAAGCAAGTGCCAAGACTGAAGACATAGTTTGGCACTTCCCATGGAGTCCGACCAGTACCGATTACCTGTAAGCTCAAGTACACGCTTGTTAAAATGGATGAATGAATGGGGATGAAACAGGAAGTTGGAGCCACATCATGAAGAACCTTAATTTCTGGGTTCCTGAGCTTGCAATTTGTTTGACATAACTGATAAATGAGACAATACATTTAGCACAGTTGCTATTGATACATTTTAGCATTTATGATCAACATCACATCTCAGGGCTTCCCTGGTGGCTCAGCTGGTAAAGAATACGACTGTAATGTGAGAGACCTGGGTTCCATCCCTGGGTTGGGAAGATCCCCTGGAGAAGGGAACAGCTACCCACTCCAGTATTCTGGCCTGAAGAATTCAATGGGCTGTATAGTTCATGGAGTCGCAAAGAGTCAGACACGACTGAGCAACTTTCACTTCACTTCTCATTTCAATTTTATCTTATTTCATGACCAGAAGATGGAGCTCCAAACATTTAAACCTTTTTTTTTTTCCTCTTCATAGAGGTTGTGGTTTTTGTTTCTTGAGTTCTGGTTCCCATTTAAACCCTTCTATTTGCATTTAGTTCTCAGATGATCAAAATCCAATTGCTGACAGAGAGCAGATAGGAGGAGTAACTATAGGGGAAGTTCACCCTTTAGTCAGATTTTTCTACCTCTGGGGACTTCCTTGTTCCATGCACTAGGTTCCTACATTTTTATCCAACTCTTCCCATCTGGAACTCCTCAAAATAGAAAAGCGCACTCTAAACAGGTGCCAACATCTCATGCTGTCCTCTTGGGAGGGAAAATTCCAACCCTGCTACACCCAGCCTTTATCACTGTGTATATCCAGGAACTGGTGCGCTGTGGGAAGATGACCTGGCAGGGCTGGAATCAACTCTTGGGACAGTTCTCCAGCTTCTATGATTTTCCAGAATAAATCCACAGAAGTCTTCCTCAAGACCTCTGAAGACTCACGGAAAATAATGTATTTTCTAAATTTCCATAATAGCCACTCTATTACCATTATGTTGATATTACTAATACAGCCTATTAGTTGACCATTCATTTATTGACTCTCTTTTTTCAATAAATATTTATTGATCACCACTGCAAATTGCAGAAAGGTTATGGTGGGACACACGTGCACACGCACACACACCTCCTACTCTAAGTCCTCAGTAAATTTATTCAAGAATACACAACCTAGGAAAGCCAGGAGAGACTCAAGCAGGAACAGCATCATCTACTAGGACTCTTCCTTGGCCTTTGTTCCTTACCCTGAGGACAAAGTTGTCAGTGATTCTGTTAAGGTGCAGCAAGAAAAATTTCTTGCTTCACTAACGGCCCTATTATACTCAGGCTGACGTTTTGAAAACAATCACCAATATACACCATCGCTTAATGGAATGTTAAATACATTTGGCTCCTCTGTTTCTTGATCAAATTCAGCATTAAGAGACACGTGTCTTCAATAGTCCAGTAAAAATCCTTCTACCCACTGCTGCTTGGAATTCTTCTTAAAAGGCTCTTTTGTCTGAACCTACCAAACTTCTCCCTAGTTCTAAATCAGTATTTCTGGTCATTTCCAACTGTAAATTCAAAAAGGTTTCGACCGAACTTATTTTCTATCTTGATGCTTTTCGTCTCCCTACCCAAACCTGGTCACCTCTCAGCTTTCTGGAGATCATCAACTCATATAAACCCTTGCAGAAATGACTTGGATTTCACTTCTCCTTCATCTCCCACATGCAATCAAAAAGTCCTGCCCATTCTACTTCCACAGTGTGCCCCAAATCCAATCCTTGCATATCCACTGTCGGCAGGCAACCTCCTCACCCATAATAATCTCAGTAGTCTCCTGAAAGTCTTAGTCGCTCAGTCATGTCTGACTCTGTGACCCCATGGACTGTAGCCTGCCAGGCTCCTCTGTCCATTGAATTATCCAGGCAAGAATACTCAAGTAGGTTGCCTTTCCCTTCTCCAGGGGATCTTCCCCACCCAGGGTTTGAACTTGGGTCTCCTACATTGCAGGCAGATTCTTTACCATCCGAGGTATCAGGGAAGCCCATTCTCTTTCTACTGAATCTTTGCATGTGTGCGTGCTAAGCTGCTTCAATCCTGTCTGACTCTTTAAGACCTCATGGACTGTAGCCCGCCAGGCTCCCCTGTCCATGGGATTCTCCAGGCAAGAATCCTGGAGGGGTTGCCATGCCCTCCTCCATGGGATCTTCCCAGCTCAGGGAATGAACTCAAGTCTCTTAGGTCTCCTGCATTAGAAGGCAGGTTCTTTACCACTAGTGCCACCTGGGAAGCCCTCTCAATCTATATGGACTGTATTAACACCCTACCAGGATGTCAGGTAAAATGCAGGACATCCTGTGTTTTTATTTGCTAGATCTGGTAGCCATGCACCATACTCCCTTTCTAAACACAATTCTGCTTGTGTAATGCTCCGATTTAAACTCTCTCCCTTCTATTACCAAGTTTTTTTAAATTTAGTTTTCGTTGATGTTTTAGTTTCCTATCCATTACTGAATTAAAGCTAAACTCTTCACTCCATCACTCTACAAATATTTCATCCATCACTCGCAGTGCACAAAATGTTCTGATTGTGTTGTCAAGTATACAAAATAAATAATTTACAGTCTCTGTAAGGAGCTTGCATGCTAAAGAATGATTATTGACTTTAAGAAACAAGCAAATATAGAGTGATAAACCCCAATTTAGTTTGAGAGATGAGAGTTGAGGAGATTCCCAGCTTTATAATCTTGTTAACTAAATTTGAATTTGGCCTTGGGCCAATGAAAGCTTTTTTAACCCCACCCACACACTAATCCTAAAAAAAAGTCACTTAAACAAGTCAACTTCTTGACATTCATCCTTAGCCTGTGACAAAGCCAGCTAACAAAGCTTTTCCCCAGCATATAAAGCAAAAGAAAGCAAGATGTCTTCATTCAATTCCATAGCTGGGAAAATCAAGTATATAGTTTTCATAACTTATACAGAATCCTGAATGATTAGAGGAGGCAGAAGGTACATTCAGCATTATTTCGGAAGCTATATAGACTTCCCTGGTGGCTCAGACAGTAAAGCATCTGCCTACAATGTGGGAGACCCAGCTTCGATCCCTGGGTTGGGAAGATCCTCTGGAGAAGGCAATGGCAACCCACTCCAGTACTCTTGCCTGGAAAATCCCATGGACGGAGGAGCATGGTAGACTACAGTCCATGGAGTCACAAAGAGTCGGACAGGACTCAGTGACTAAACAAACTTTCTGAAGCTATATAGGACTTCAAATCTTTGAAGAGGGACTTCCCTAGTGGCCCAGTGGCTAAGACTCTGCCTTCCCAATTCGGGGAGCCTGGTTTCGACCCCAGGTCAGGGAACTAGATCCTACATGCCGCAACTAAGAGTTTGCAAGCCGCAAGTAAAAGTCCTGCATGCTGCCACAGAAACTGAAGATTCTGCTTGCCACAACTGAGACCTAGTGCAGCCAAATAAATATATAAAAATAAAACCTTTAATGAATAAAGTGATTTTATTTGAATAAGCAACACATAGTGAGTGACATAGGAATAAGCAAATCAATAAGACATAATTAATATGGGAATAGCTGTTTCAAAGATCCAAAATTTAAAGGCAAACCCCTGAGTATATTCTGAATATCTGCTTCCAGGGAATTTCAAACACTGAGACTAACTGGGTCACAAAGAAATCATGAGAACAAGATGGTGCTGTCTGACAGCAGCTTCCAAAACTAACCCTAGAATGTAGAAATGTATCTAGCCCACATATCTCTTATTTATGTTCATCAGTGCTATAGAAGAATTATATGCTGCTGCTGCTGCTAAGTCGTTTCAGTCGTGTCCGACTCTGTGCAACGCCATAGACGGCAGCCCACCAGGCTCCCCCGTCCCAGGATTCTCCAGGCAAGAACACTGGAGTGGGTTGCCATTTCCTTCTCCAATGTATGAAAGTGAAAAGTGAAAGTGAAGTCGCCCAGTCGTGCCCAACCCTCAGCGACCCCGTGAACTGCAGCCTTCCAGGCTCCTCCATCCATGGGATTTTCCAGGCAAGAGTACTGGAGTGGGGTGCCAATTATATGACTATAATATAATTTTATTTAAAAAATACTGTTTTTGGAAACTTTGTGGGAGAAGGCAAGGGTGGGATGATTTGAGAGAAAAGCATTGAAACATGTATAATATCATATGTGAACTAGATTGCCAGTCCAGGTTCGATGCATGAGACAAGGTGTTCAGGGCTGGTGGACTGGGATGACCCTGAGGGATGGGATGGGGAGGGAGGGGGGAGGGGGGTTCAGGAGGTGGAACACATGTACACCCATGTGTTCGTGTGAATGTATGGCAAAAACCACCACAATATTGTAAAGTAATTAGCCTCCAATTAAAATTCTTTTAAAAAAAGAAAAAATACTATTTTTGAAAACTTTAATATAAAGCAGTTCTGTGGTATTTTAAGAAACAAATATAAGAACTGCATGGTTGAGGGAGAGGAAAGGGGAGAAAGCATATCTTCTATTCTTAGCTTTTTATAGTTTTTAAATTCTGTCACACAAGCATATATATATATAAGTATTCAAAAATTTTTTAAACAAAAACATTGTTATAGAATATCAGCTCATTATGGACATATAGTGGGGCTTCCCCGGTGGCTTTCCCAGGAGGTAAAGAATCTGCCTGCAGTGCAGGAGACCCAGGTTCGATTTCTGAGTCGGGAGGATCCGCTGGAGAAGGAAATGGTAACCCACTCCAGTGTTCTGGCCTGGAGAATCCCATGGACAGAGGAGCCTGGTAGGCTTCACTCCATGGGTTCACAAAGAGTTGGACACAACTGGGCGACTAACACTTTCACTCTCACATAGATATATAATGGTTTTAGTTTTCCAATAAGTTTCCCAAAGCCACACCATTTTCCTGCTGCATAGCAGCTCCTCAAACATATCATGTGCTTTGCAAACAAATATGGTTATTACAACTATCTCGTTCAACTATTTCAGACTCTGTGCTGTTCACTCAAACACTTCAATTGTATTTTCCATCAAAACTCAACTTGTCGCATGGCCCATAAGAGGTTAGACTTTTAGTTTTGGACTAAAAGGAGAGGGAATTGGCAAGATGACGGGGTTGGGGCGGGGACTGGGGGGAAGGTCATGAGGTAAGATTCTGGCTCTGTGCCCCCTGCACCCCTCCCTACTTCTCAGTGGGAGCGCCTTTGGAATTGGATCAGGGAGCAAGCAATGAGCATCTCCTCTTGTGACTGAGAAAACGGTCATCCTCTGCTCGGTGGATTATTACTTCTCCCTAGACTATCATCTATGGGCTCAGGGAGGACCAGTGGTGGCTCCAGGCCTCCCCTCTGGAGGGAGGTTTGGTTACATCCTTTAGCAAATGCTGCTCTGGAGGCTTCCCCCACATGTGAGTCCCTCTTTGCCCCAACACTGCATCAGTCTTAGGACAACTGCAGCTCCCAAGGCTCATATATTAATTATTTCTCAGAGCCCACTTCCAGGTCTACAGGCATGTGAGGGCTCCCTCATCTGCACTTTCAAGAAGGAGGAACCCTCACCAGCTGGATTTTGTTCCCCTCATGCCATTTCCACTCAGGTCTCTTTCCCCACATCCCCATCACTCACAAGGTGCATCAGCAAGTCTGCTGCTTGAGAAGGTCATGCTGTCAGGGAACAACATTGTTTACTTTCCAAGTGATTTGCTTGAGCTCCCCTCCTTCACACACTTGACTTGAGAGAAGGAATGACTTTGTACATCCACTCCCTAAAAGGCTATCTTCCTCTCCCCCAAAGTTCCCTGGGAGTCATGGGCGGTTGGGTCCTTTCTCTAACTCTGGGCCTCTCATAGACTTGAGTCCTCCGGGAGGGTGGCTGACGTCAATTGCTAGTAATTTTATAAATTTAGGAAATGAACCACATTGCACTTTGGGCTTCAGTTTGGGTCTTAACAGTAGTTAGTTCCATGGCAAAAAGAAAATTCCTAGTAGGCATCCTATAATATTTGTCAATGGCATCTATCATCCATGTATGGTAAAGATACCACCACAATTTTAGTTCTAAATGAGTAGGAGGTCTTAGTAATAATGGTTCTCAAATCTAGATCACATCAAACAACCTAGAAGGCTTTTTTTTTTTTTTTAATACATCTATCTATCTTAGAACCACTTGATCAGAATGTCTAGGGCTAGGATCAGGGAATTTGCAATTGAATCAAATATAAGCAGCCTGAAGTTTAGAACTTGTAATTAAGAACTCAAAAAAAAAAAAAAAGGAGAGGGGAGAAGAGAAAAGAAAGAGATTTTGACAAAAGGTCAAGAAATTAATTGGGTTAAATATAAGCCCCATGGACAGAAACCATATCTATCTGATTCATTTTTGTAGCTCCCACACTTAGAACAGTGCCTAGCATATACCAGAATTCCAGTAAACATTTATTGCATGAATGAATGGGTGAGTGGAACACTTCCTTTTCATGGGAAAAGCAACTACCAGTCTCACAATCATGTACCACAACACACAGTGGGAAAACAAGAGTCTAACCAAAAGTAAATGTATTTTTTTCTGTAGTCATCGTAATGTAAACAAAGAAGGGTTTTTTTGAACTTGGATGTAGCTAAATTGGGTGAGCTGAGAAACGCTACTTAGGCTGTCTGGCCACTGGGGTGAGAGTTCTCAGGGCTGCCTGACACCATGACAAGATCTCAGCCTTGCCAAACCCAGAACTGATCAGGAGGCACGAAATCCAAACAAAGGGAGTTAGAAGAGCTCCGTGATTGTTGAGCTAACATCGCTTGGTGCACCCTTTCCCACCATAACAAAACCAATATGTAATGTAACCTGCCAAACATGACTAAGCCATTTAAATTAGAGAGCACTGGAGATTTACTGAAAAAAATTCTCTCTCACTGGCTACCTTTTCTCTAGACTCCATTCTGTTTACCAAACTCAGTAGCTAACCAGTCTTTGTCTAAGCAAGTTATAAAGCAATTGATTCTATTTGCACCTTTACATTAGAGTCATGTGTAAGATCCCCTACTCTGAATATGTTCAGACCCCCTTGATTAACAGTGTGCATTGTTCCATCAGATGAGTTAATAAGAGGGGGAAAAAAATTAACTGATGCCTTGATTGTTTTGAGGTGGTACTTGTTGCTGTTATGGGATATTTTTCTATAGTTGCAGATATTACTATTATTGCTGTAGACTCAAAAAGGAAACCTAACAATCTCTTTTCCCCACCCCACTGCAGGAAGCACTGGTTTCTAAAGTTGAACCCCTTGGGAATGACATGTATACTCTACTGATACTATGTATAAAATAGGGCTTCCCTGGTGGCCCAGCAGTAAAGAATACACTTGCAATGCAGGAGGCACAGTTGGATCCCTGGGTTGGGAAGATCCCCTGGAGGAGGGCATGGCAATCCATTCCAATGTACTTGCCTGAAGAATCCCATGGACAGAGGAGCCTGGCAGGCAACAGTCCATTCAGTTCAGTTTAGTTGCTCAGTCGTGTCTGACTCTTTGCAACCCCATGAACCACAGCACACCAGGCCTCCCCGTCCATCACCAACTCCCGGAGTTCACCCAAACCCATGTCCATCGAGTCAGTGATGCGATCTAACCATCTCATCCTCTGTCGTCCCCTTCTCCTCCTGCCTTCAATTTTTCCCAGCATCAGGGTCTTTTCAAGTGAGTCAGCTCTTCACATCAGGTGGCCAAAGTATTGGAGTTTCAGCTTCAACATCAGTCCTTCCAATGAACAGCCAGGACTGATCTCCTTTAGGACGGATTGGTTGGATCTCCTTGCAGTCCAAGTGGCTCTCAAGAGTCTTCTCCAACACCACAGTTCAAAAGCATCAATTCTTCAGCACTCAGCTTTCTTTATAGTCCAACTCTCACATCCATACATGACTACTGGAAAAACCATAGCTTTGACTAGATGGACCTTTGTTGGCAAAGTAATGTCTCTGCTTTTGAATATGCTATCTAGGTTGGTCATAGCTTTCCTTCCAAGGAGTAAGCGTCTTTTAATTTCATGGCTGCAATCACCATCTGCAGTGATTTTGGAGCCCAAAAAAATAACGTCTGACACTGTTTCCACTGTTTCCCCATCTATTTGCCATGAAGTGATCAGACCAGATGTCATGATCTTAGTTTTCTGAATGTTGAGCTTTAAGCCAACTTTTTTACTCTCCTCTTTCACTCTCATTAAGAGGCTCTTTAGTTCTTCACTTTCTGCCATAAAGGTGGTGTCATCTGCATATCTGAGGTTATTGATATTTCTCCTGGCAATCTTGATTCCAGCTTGTGCTTCTTCCAGTCCAGCATTTCTCATGATGTGCTCTGTATATAAATTAAATCAGCAGGGTGACAATATACAGCCTTGACATACTCCTTTTCCTATTTGGAACCAGTCTGTTGTTCCATGTCCAGTTCTAACTGTTGCTTCCTGACCTGCATACAAGTTTCTCAAGAGGCAGGTCAGGTGGTCTCGTATTCCCATCTCTTTCAGAATTTTCCAGTTTACTGTGATCCACACAGTCAAAGGCTTTGGCATAGTCAATAAAGCAGAAATAGATGTTTTTCTGGAACTCTCTTGCTTTTTCCATGATCCAGCGGATGTTGGCAATTTGATCTCTGGTTCCTCTGCCTTTTCTAAAAGCAGCTTAAAGATCTGGAAGTTCACAGTTCACGTATTGCTGAAGCCTGGCTTGGAGAATTTTGAGCATTACTTTACTAGCGTGTGAGATGAGTGCAATTGTGCGGTAGTTTGAGCATTCTTTGGCATTGCCTTTCTTTGGGGTTGGAATGAAAACTGACCTTTTCCAGTTCTGTGGCCACTGCTGAGTTTTCCAAATTTTCTGGCATATTGAGAGCAGCACTTCCACAGCATCATCTTTTATGACTTAAAATAGCTCAACTGGAATTCCATCACCTCCACTAGCTTTGTTCATAGTTCTGCTTCGTAAGGCCCACCTGACTTCACATTCCAGGATGTCTGGCTCTAGGTGAGTGATCACACCGTCATGATTATCTGGGTCGTGAAGATCATTTTTGTACAGTTCTTCTGTGTATTCTTGCCACCTCTTCTTAATATCTTCTGCTTCTGTTACGTCCATACCATTTCTGTCCTTTATCGACCAGTAATGCTGAAGATGCTGAAATTGAATGGTTCTATGAAGACTTAAAAGACCTTTTAGAACTAACGCCCAAAAAAGATGTCCTTTTCATTATAGGGGACTGGATGCAAAAGTAGGAAGTCAAGAAATACCTGGAGGTACAGGGAAATTTGACCTTGGAGTACAGAATGAAGCAGGGCAAAGGCCTGCTTTGCCAAGAGAACACACTGGTCATAGCAAACACCCTCTTCCAACAACACAAGAGAAGACTCTACACATGGACATCACCAGATGGTCAACACCGAAATCAGATTGATTATATTCTTTGCAGCCAAAGATGGAGAAGCTGTCTCTATACAGTCAACAAAAACAAGACCAGGAGCTGACTATGGCTCAGATCATGAACTCCTCATTGCCAAATTCACACTTAAATTGAAAAAAGTGGGAAAAACCACTAGACCATTCAGTCAGTTCAGTCAGTTCAGTCACTCAGTTGTGTCCGACTCTTTGAGACCCCATGAATTGCAGCAGGCCAGGCCTCCCTGTCCATCACCAACTCCCGGAGTTTACTCAAACTCATGCCCATCGAGTTGGTGATGCCATCCAGCCATCTCATGACCTAAATCAAATCCCTTATGATTATAAAGTGGAAGTGAGAAATAGATTTAAGGGACTAGATCTGATAGATAGAGTGCCTGATGAACTCTGGATGGAGGTTCATGACACTGTACAGGAGACAGGGATCAAGACCATCCCCATGGAAAAGAAATGCAAAAAACCAAAATGGCTGTCTGAGGAGGCCTTACAAATAGCTGTGAAAACAAGAGAAGCAAAAAGCAAGGGAGAAAAGGAAAGATATAAGCATCCGAATGCAGAGTTCCAAAGAATAGCAAGGAGAGATAAGAAAGCCTTCCTCAATGATCAATGCAAAGAAATAGAGAAAAACAATAGAATGGGAAAGACTAGAGATCTCGTCAAGAAAATTAGAGATACCAAGGGAACATTTTATACAAAGATGGGCTCGATAAAGGACAGAAATGGTATGCACCTAACAGAAGCAGAAGATATTAAGAAGAGGTGGCAAGAATACACAGAAGAACTGTACAAAAAAGAAATGGTCCCTTGGTATCTCTAATTTTCTTGAAGAGATCTCTAGTCTTTCCCATTCTATTGCTTTTCTCTATTTCTTTGCATTGATCGCTGAGGAAGGCTTTCTTATCTCTCCTTGCTATTCTTTGGAACTCTGCATTTGCTGCAAAGAGCAGAAACTGAGCACACATGCCCATAAAACAGATAACTAATGAGAACCTACTGAACAGCACAGGGAACTCCACTCAGTGCTTTGTGGTGACCTGAATGGGACGGAAATCCATAAAAGGTGGGATATATGTATATGTATAACTGATACACTTTGATGTCCAGTAGAAAGTAACACAGCATTGTAAAACAATTATACTCCAATGAAAATTTTTCTAAAAGTTGAGCTCCCTGCCTCCCTCATGAGGAAGGAAGTAAACAGCTTACGTGTTTGAGGTAGACTGGAGGAGATTCAGCTTAATTCCCCAGTGGAGGTGGTGTGGAGGAGAGAAGGTAGAAGATGCCACTGGGGGAGAGGGAGCATTTCCAGCAGGGAATGGAGACAGTATTGGGGGTCATCACAGCTGCCAAGCCACAGTCTCTTCTGGCCCAAAGAGCCCAGGGTTGGGGGAGGCTGGAACTACATGGAGTGAGAAGGAGGCTGGACAACAGGCCAAGGAACCTCAGCAAAAGATCCCGGCAACCAGCGAGAGAGAGTGAGAGGAGGCACTCGTCTTCAAAAAGGATCCCAGGGGCTTCGACGACAAGCTTCTGGATAGTTACTGAATACAAGCCCTTAGGAAAGGGGAGGAACCCTCCACAGTGATTGACACTTGGCATCTCACTGGGTCAGGAAGATCCCCTGCAGGACAGCATCATAACTCACTCCAGTATTCTTGCCTGGAGAATCCCATGGACAGAGGAATCTGGTGGGCTACTGTCCATGGGGTCGCAAAGAGTCAGACAGGACTGAAGTGACTTAGCATGCTTGCATGCATCTCACTGCCAGCACCACCCCCGCTCCCCGTGAGAGGGTGCTTGGAGCCAAGTTTCATTAGATTTGGAAAATTAAGTGCTGTGATTTTTCTTGTGCCAAAGCATTGCAGGGAAACGTGTAAGCCCTAAAGTTTGTCCAAATTCTTTAGATCCAGATTTACAGGCAATCTCTCATGATTTACTTGTACAGGTGGCTAATCTACAGCTTGTGGGTGAATTTTATAAGCGTAACTCTCAGCAATCTTATTTCTATATAACTAGGAAACACTTCACTGTGCTTCCATGTGCCAACAAAAATCTCCTCAAGTATAATGTGTGTGGTTTTTTTTTTTTTGGTACTGTTCACAGACGGACGGGAGGTAACACATTTATAAAGAACCCACAAGGTCATTAACTAATCAGACAAGTCCCAATAGAAAATGAGAAGAGCTAGGTTAATTTTGCTGCTAAGTCACTTCAGTCGTGTCCGATTCTGTGCGACCCCATAGACAGCAGCCCACCAGGCTCCCCCCATGGACTGCAGCCTACCAGGCTCCTCCATCCATGGGATTTTCCAGGCAAGAGTACTGCAGTGGGGTGCCATTGCCTTCTCCAAGGTTAATTTTACTTTCTGACTAATGGAGTTTTCCATAGAAGCAACAGCTTCTGTGATTTCCGAGAAAAGGAAACAATATTTGTTAAGCAACTTGTTCGGGATTCCACAGGAGAAAATATGCACTGGGAGTAACTGATGATTCACCTCTCAGCTTTTGTTTTTTTTTAACTTTCTTTCTTCCTAACCTTTGTTTTGGGCTGCCACTGAAAGGCGTCTGGCATGTGAAGACTGGGGTATCTGGTAATGGATTTCTCTTCAATCCTTTCCTTCTTGTCCAGGCCTGGAAGAGAAATGCCTTCAGTTACCTCCTCACTGCACTGCTATAGCTCCTCCTCAACCTGCCCAGTTTCTCTATATACTCTCATTAGATTAATCTTCCTAACCCATTTTATCCAATTCTCCCATCAAAACCCCCTAATCTAATACCATTCCATTCAAAGAATGCTGAATGAGGAATTAGGAAGTTAAAAACATTGTGCTTCATACTCTGAGATAAGACCTTGAAGAAGACAGCTCTGCCTTTAGGCAGTTTACATTCTCAAAGGAGATGCAGACATCTTCCAACCCACTACAGGGCAAAGTATGCTAACTTACTATAAGGCGGTACTTAGTCGCTCAGTGTTTCGAAGTACGAATAAATTAAAAAAGAAAAACCTTGTAAAATTTTGTTTGAGGTTGCATTAGAACTATAGATCATATTGGGAAGAATGGATATCTTAATGTTGAATCTTTTATCCACAATCATAGTATATTTGTCCATTTACTTTAGTGTGAAAGTGTTACTCGTTTAATCGTGTCTGACTCTTTGCAACCCCATGAACTGTAGCCCGCCAGGCTCCTCTGTCCATAGGGATTCTCCAGGCAAGAATACTGGAATGGGTTGCCATGCCCTATTCCAGGGGATCGCCCAACCCAGAGATCAAACCCAGGTATTCTGCTTTGCAGGCAGATTCTTTACTGTCTGAACCACTAGGGAAGCCCTATTATAAGGCTAAAGTATTTTAATTAAGGTTAAGGTTAAGGCTATAGCAGTCAAGGTGAAGAAAGAATGAAGCTGGTTCCTTTTCTGATGATTCCCATGGCTTACAAAAGAATCTGAATCACGTATCCAGTGCATTTCATAAATGGGCCCCATCAACTTACTCCTGTCCCATGCATTCTTCACACACTCGGTTGAATCGGTCTGTTCAGCTCCAAAAGCATCTTGCTGTGTCCACTCCCCTCTCTGTCCCGATGCCACGTTTTCTGAGGAGATCATCAGCTCAGGCCTTGCTGCCTGTCCAGATTCTACCCACTTTATATACCACCTTTTCTATGAAGACTGTTCTGCATCAACCACCCAGAGTGGCCTTCCCCTCCTCAGCACCTGAGTCACTCACTGGAGTCTTTCCCTGTGTCCACAGTCACCTCCACATGCACTCCATCTCCAGGACGCACAGGATTCTGGGTCCTTCCCATCTAGTATCTCTGCCGCAGTCTAGCATCCTAGCCTTACACCACTGGCCTTGGCCTGGTGATCCAGTGCTTCATGGTCCACATCCCCAGTGCTATTGGTCTTTAATCTCCAGCTCTGTCTCTCAGAATTTAGAGACCATCCCGCCCCTACTATGGAGACCACACCCTCTTCCCCTCCAACATCTGTTTCATTTGTCTTCCTATTTACCTCAGGCTATGAAACTGCCTCAGGAAAAAAAGCAAAAACTCAGCAGAATTTGGCTGGGATGACTTTAGGAATGAAAGTATAGCGTGAGGACATGGATGAGACTTGAAAGACATATGCTAAGTGAAATAAGACATTCAGTTCAGTTCAGTCACTCAGTCGTGTCTGACTGACTCTTTTCGACCCCATGAACTGCAGCACTCCGGGCCTCCCTGTCCATCACCAACTCCCAGAGTTTACCCAAACTCTGGGTAAACTCAGTGTCCATCCAACCAGCTCATCCTCTGTCGTCCCCTTTCCCAGCATCAGGGTCTTTTCAAATGAGTCATCTCTTTGCATCAGGTGGCCAAAGAACTGGAGTTTCAGCTTCAACATCAGTCCTACCAATGAACAGCCAGGACTGATCTCCATTAGGATGGACTGGTTGGATCTCCTTGCAGTCCAAGGGACTCTCAAGAGTCTTCTCCAACACCACAGTTCAAAAGCATCAATTCTTTGGCACTCAGCTTCCTTTATAGTCCAACTCTCACATCCATACATGACCACTGGAAAAAACATAGCCTTGACTAGACGGATCTTTGTTAACAAAGTAATGTCTCTGCTTTTTAATATGCTGTTTAGGTTGGTCATAACTTTCCTTCCAATGAGTAAGCGTCTTTTAACTTGCTAAGTGAAATAAGCTGTTAGGTAGGTAGAATAGGGAAAAGAAGTCCAAAATGGCGGTGACTAGAAGACAAGGAAGGTCAAAGAAGGTCTGAGGACCAGAGTGAAGACTTCAGGCAGAACAAACAGCATTCCTGGCTAAGCCCAATTTGCAGAGGGCAGGCCCAGGTGGAGGAAAAAACATGTAAAAGGAGGAGCCAAAGCACTTTCTCTGGGAGTCTCTCTCCCACGTGCATGCATGCGCTCTCTCTCTCTCTTTCTCTCTCTTTCTCCCTCCCCACGCACTCCTCCACTCTCTTCTCTTCGAGTCTTGGATTCTCCTGCTATCTTATAAATAAAATAGAGCTGTAACACTGATTTGCCTAAGAGCTGTAGCACGGTTTGTCCAAGACCCAAGAGCTGTGACGTGCTGAGGGCTTTAAGGTCCGTTGCTCCAAATCTTTGTTGTGACGAGACAAAGAACTGAGGAACATACACTCGCATGACAAAGCCATACAACTAAAGCACAGATACTATATTATTCGGCTTAGATGAGGTACCGAAAGTAGTCAGATACCTAGAGACAGAAGGTGAAGTGAGGTGAGGTGAAGTGAAGTGAAGTGAAGTGAAGTGAAGTTGCTCAATCGTGTCCAACTCTTTGCGACCCCATCGACTATAGCCTACCAGGCTCCTCAGTCCATGGAATTTTCCAGGCAAGAGTACTGGAGTGGGTTGCCAATTCCCTCTCCAGGGGATGAGACAGAAGGTAGAATAGTGGTTACCAAGGGCTGGAGGGAGAGAGGAACGGGAGGTAATTGTTTGATGGGAACAGGTTTCCAGAATGGAATGAAGAATAAGTTCTAGAGATGGTGGCACAATAATGTGAATATACTTAGTGCCACTTAACTGTACACTTAAAAATGATCAAAATGGAAGGTGTTCCCTGGTGGTCCAGTGGCTAAGACTCTGTGCTTCCAATGTAGGGGGCCCAGGTTTGATCCCGGTCAGGGAACTAGATCCCACATGTCACAACTAAGAGTTCAAGTGCTGCAACCACAGAACCTGCGTGTCCCAACCAAGACCCAGTAAAGCCAAATATACAAATATTTTTTAAAGGTGACTAAAATGGTAACTTTTATGCTACATATATCTTACCATGATAAAATAAATAAATTAAATTTTAAAATGAATTATTCACAACATGAAGAGAAAAAGTAAGACACTAAGAGTTTGGTGGAAAATCAAAATAGAGAACTCTATCCGCACTCATTCTTTTGAGATTCCTAACTAGCTGGCTAAGTATCTCCCCTACTAAGATTTCATAAGACTGAATATCTGCTCTGGATATACCTTTGTTCTTTCTAGTACTTGGCTTTAGTTTCTTCTGAGCCACTTTGTGGCCTGACTCTGAATAATACACTTTAAAATAAAGTGTGTGAGCAATTCAGAGCCAAGGGTTTCTAAACAAATAAGTTCACCAAGGTATGACTTCCTGCTTATGGTCTTACTGTTTGATTTTCCCACCCTCTTCGGCCTTCATGTCCTGTCGACTCAGCCTCATTTGCTCCCTGACTAGTGAGTATACTTCTCCCATGAGAAAGAGAGGAACCCATCTTTTTCACTATCTCAGTTTCCCTCCCGCTCTCACGGACACACCACAACCATCTGCTTAGAATCATGGCTTCTAAAGATACAGCCTTCTACTGCCTCTACAGGGATCCTATTGCCATAACCACTGAATTTATTTACCATACAGCTCCCAAGACACTTCATTAATACTTGTCTTTTCCACCACGTAGTGTTTCCTTGTAATATTTACCTCTCTGGAAGGCAGAGTACTTTCTCATATGTCTTTATACTTTGTAGTGACTTTATGCACGCCACATTTAATATATATATATATATAACTAGAATGTGAGACACTTTAAGGAATCATATCATAATTATTAATCCAGAAAAAAAATTTTTTAATTAATCACAGAATTTCTTTTAAGCATGAATCTATGTATTACTTTTAAATGTTGCTCCTGTTTTCCTTAATTCCCACAAAGTTCATGCAGGCTATTCTCAGAGTTCACTGAATTCCATTGCAACGTCCCCCAGGTATGAATCATAGAGATTTTAATATATGTCAGTCTGATAAATCCTACTCCCTCTAATGAAAATTTCCAAGATGATATAATATGAGTACTGTTCTTCAATCCTATAATTCACTTAAATGCCTTTTCATAAAAATCCTCAGTAGGGTGGTTTCCGGTAAAATTCCTAGACTTTGGATCATGCCTTTGATCACTACTGTGAAAATTGCCTGAGCTCTGTCTAGGCTATAACCCATTAGAAAATTTCACCCAAATAGCATTCTCCAGCAAACGAATGAGAACTTCTTAGAGAAATGCTGATTCTAGGGCTAGAGTAGAACAAATATATGAGGAGCCCAGAGCATCTTATGGTGCCAGAAAGTTCAAAACACAAAAAGATAGAGGAATATCAAAGATATTCATAAGCTAATCTGAAAACTCCCAATGGACAAAACTGGAAAAATTTAAGCAACAAAATAAAAAACATGGCAAGGAATTACAATCAAAGTACAAAATAAATGCATGTGAGTCCACACTAATATAAATGAATGAACGAATAAACAAATAAGAGAGAGCAAATAAAACTTTCTTAGAAATGACTTCCAAACATAGATAGACAGACAGATAGATAGATACTCCCCCTTCCAGGAAGTGAAAATTAATCCCCCATACACTCTCTTCTGTTGGGTGTGAGTTAGACATAGGGACTTGCTTCCAAAGAACAGGGGTTCAGAAATGGAAAAGTAGTAAACTTCCAATGGGGAAACTTGGCAAACAAAAACTGACATGGTTAACATGACCAGGAATAGTCATGTTGATAGCATGTACCCCTAATAGGATGTGAAGAGAAGGGTGCTTCACCCCTGTGACTTTCTTCCCAAAACTTGTAATCTCACTCTACTCATGAGAAAAACATTAGACAAACCAGAGTTAGTGAACATTCTACAAAATACCTGGCCAGTACACCACAAAACTGTGCAGGTCATGAAAATCAAGAGACAACTGAGAAACTGTCACAAACTAGAGGAGATTAATGAGATATGATGACTGACTGTGGTCCCAGAGCAGATCCCGGAACAGAAAAAAGATGTACTGGAAGAAGGAGAAAAATCCAAATAAAGTATGAAGGTCAATGGGCAGAAATGTGCCAATGCTAGGATTTTAGTTCTGACAAATGTGCGATGGTAATGTAAGGACATCATTCAGGGAAACTGATGAGGAATATGTAGAAACTCTGTACTATCTTTGCAACTTTCCATGAGTTAAAATTTTTCCAAAATAAAAAGTTAATTTTGAAAAATCCATTAATACTTTTTCTAGTCATCTTTAGAAGCAAATAGAGAAATATTCCCCTGTTCATGGAAGAGGCTCCTTTTCTATCCTGAGACTTAAAAAAATCTATACTATAGACTTATGTCCCTCTGTGTAAATAGCTTAACATGGCCTAATGCTTTTTCTCAACCTTGTCATGACTGGACTGGGGGTCTTCCATTTTGAGTTTTGTTGGTGAAAAGAAACAGAGTTCAAAGGGCGCACCCTTGATTCTTCTGAATCTTGAGCTCACGTTCAAGAAGTGAGCACCCAAGGGTCTTCTGCCAAAATAGTGACTTCCAGGATAAATTTATAAAATGCTAAAATTTACTAGAAAATAATTCAAGTTAATTACTGCTGAAACAGATTTGGCAATTTATTCAAAACCAAGAACCCAAGAATCATATGAAGACACAACCCAAATTAACTATACTCTCTTCTATCAACAACTATACACTTAATTAAGGGGAATTCCCTGGTGGTCCAGTGGTTATGACTCCATGCTCTCACTGCCAAGGGCCCAGGTTCAATCCCTTGCTTAAATATACTTAATTAATATGAGAATATATTTAAATGTATGTACTCTTTATGCTATGAGATAGCTATGTCTTCATAAACTCCTTAATCTACTTTAGTAGTTAACCAAATCTGAATGGGAATAATAAAAACAAGCTGAGTTAAAACCATCTGACCCTCCAAATTTCCAGGGTTGAAAATTTTAAACGTTTGCTTGTCTATTGTAACAAAGTACTGAAGTATACTTCAAAGCGTGGTATCAACTGTGATGCAAACAATCCCACAAAATTTCTATCAAGTCTATGGCCATTGTACTCTTAAGGATTAAGTAGATCCAAGAGAATTATGGGATGTATCCCAGAGAAAATTCACAGCGAAACTGAAAGTGAAAGTGTTAGTCACTCAATCATGTCCAACTCTTTGCAACCCCATGGACTGTAGCCACCCAGGCTCTTCTGTCCATGGAATTCTCCAGGTAAGAAAACTGGAGTAGGTAGCCATTCCCTTCTCCAAGGGATCTTCGCAACCCAGGGATCGAACCCAGGTCTCCTACACTGCGGACAGATTCTGTACTGTCTAAGCCACGAGGGAAGCCCAGAGGAAATTCCCAAAGGAAAATCCTAGAGGAAGTTCATAGTAAATCTACAGTAATATCATAAGGAAAAAATGTAATGAGGACATTTTATTTCTCTATGTCCCCAGATATTGACAACTGTGAGGTTCTAGTCAACTGAAAAATTGATGTAGGAAAACTAGAAAAAGACAGTCTGATTCAAGGCAAAATTGAAGCAATAACAGCATCAATCTACTAAAGAATTTAGTGATAGAAGAGTATAATCTACACTAAAAACACTCAGCAGGCAGTCTTCTACAATAATACCTATAATAGTAAATAGGCTTACATAAATCCATGCTTTCTTTGGACAGTTTTTGGTTTTCAGTGTTTAATTTTACTTGACATAATTCAAAGAAGTGGAGCCAAGGGTAAGAAAGGGCTTTTTTGTTTGTTTTTCTAGATGGAAACAGATGTGTATTAGAGAACAATCCATCATGAGTAACTCATGTACTGCAGTCACAGAGCCCAGACAATATTACATCTATTCATCCTGAGGTTTCAGATTTTAGGGAATAGCCTTCTCTATTTAATTTTAAAATTCTCCTGAGTTCTACTTTACATACCATCTTCTTAAAGGAAAAATTCAACCTTGCTAAAATGCAACTTCAGTTTTCTTCTTTTAGTTGTAGACAAAACCTCATTTGCTTTGTTGCTCCCAGGGTTGCCTTTCTACCACTTTCTTCAAAAATAAAGATGATAACTTATTTCAACATTGTATATTATGCTAATCAAAAGTATTTATATGGGGATATAAAAAACTATTTAGTAAATATTTGTTCAGGTTTTTCCTAAGATGGTATGGAAGAATTCGAATGAACATTTTGACCAACACGATTTAAAACAAAGAAAGAAAAGAAACCATAGAAATCTAGAGAGCTCTTCCTTTCCACTTTCTCTTCTCTTTTTTTTTTCCCAAAACAATTAAGTCCTAAAGTCATTAGGTGGAGACAAGCAGGAGAGGGAAAGTCATGGTGACCCTGGGTGAGGGTATATGAGCATCTATTTGCATAGAAGGAAGACCCAGCAAGGATGCTGGAGACGAAGCAGGAAGAGGAAGATGTCCATGCGTGAGGGTGCCTGGCTCAGGGTACGGGAGACTGGGTAGAGTGAAAAGGGGTCAGCTTGGTGGTGTCCAGCTATAGCTGCAGGACCCCTGCAGTCACTGAGAGGACTGTCCCCCTTCCTGGGTAGAAATTCAAGATGGAGACTTGAGGTCCAAATAGGTTTCCAGATCTGAGAAAAGCAGGTACTTTTGTTCTACTTCCTCCATGAGATAAGGAAGGAGTCGCTTTCAGAAGAGCCGCTAACAACCTAAGGTGGCTGCAGAGGGGTATGGAAGGCAGCAGGTCAGGGTTAGAAATGGAGAGAGTGGCCAGCCTGCATAACCTCCGTGATTCTGCACAAGGGAAATGGAAGGGAGCTGGGACTAATGAGACAGCTAGTTTGCAGGCAGGTGGGGAGTGGGGAATGA
The DNA here is from genome assembly GCF_055505025.1 of Bos grunniens. NCBI lineage: Eukaryota > Metazoa > Chordata > Mammalia > Artiodactyla > Bovidae > Bos > Bos grunniens. The sequence goes on along the minus strand of NC_141170.1, from coordinate 16,238,667 downwards.
CCACCTCAGAGGATAAGGAGGCCCCACACTAAAGCTTGGGGCAGGTGGTTTGCAGCAGCAGCAGGAAAGATACTAAAACTCCCAGCAGCAATTGCTCTGTACTGCACTGCCCATGCCCAGAATATAAAGAACATGCTGCATCCTCAGCACATCAGCGGGGCCAGGAACTCACAGACAACATTTACAGAAGGCAGGATGCAGCCCGAAAGGACTGGAGGGTAACACAAGGACCGGATACCCATCCCCTACCCAGAAGGACAGTACCATGAGTTTCCTGTATTCCCAGAGGCCGTTGCCTGGGCAGAGGAGGGTAGGAGGAAGGAGAAATCCTGAATGGGAGTTTGAACTTTGAATGCCATAATGACCTGAAAGAGAAATACTCTGAACTAGTAACAGATTGACCTCAGTTGCAAAGAAATTTAAAGTCATTCATGTATTCATCCAAGATGTGACTGTAAATTTCAAAACTAAGACCTCTATCTCCAATGTTATTTCTGCCTATCCAGTATTTATTCTCTCTTCTGATAAAAGCAGCTGAGCTTCCCTTGGTACTTTTTTCCCAAGGCCTGGATGTTTGTTTGATTTTGTAGCCTGCCAAGAAAGTACTTTCCTTCCTTTAAATTTGAAAGTAGGTCAGTTTGTTATTTGCAACTAAAGGATACCAGCTGATACAAAGTATATAACCTCAGGTTTGTACACAAACCTGTCTTGTGCACAAGAGCTTGCACACACACACCTACACACACATGGACACAAGGAAAAGATGAGAAAGAAATCAGTGAAATGTTAATAGTGATCATCTCTGTGTAATAGGATTATAAAATATCACTAGTTTCTTCTCCCTTTGTTTCTAAATTTTTTACACTCCATAATGAGTACACATTGTATTTTTATTCAGAATATGAAAAGATAGAGAAGTACTTGGTAGCTCAGAGGGTAAAGAATCTGCCTGCAATGCAGGAGACCAGAGTTCATTTCCTGGGTTGAAAAGATCCCCTGGAGAAGGAAATGGCTACTCACTCAGTATCCTTGCCTGGTGAATCCCACGGATGGAGGAGCCTTGGGGGGTACAGTCCATGGGGTCACAAAGAGTCAGACACGACTGAGCTACTAACACTTTCACCTTCAGAGAAGTATTATTCATAATGTTCTGCAAAATAACATTAGGAAGTCCAATTTATTAAAAAGACATGCCACTGATCTTTGTCTCTTGGCATCCTGGGCCAGTCAGCATCTGCGAGCCTAAGACCTGCAGGGCAGCACCAGAGAGCTACAGACCTGAGTTTTAGCTCTGGCTCTGTCCCTAACAGGCTGCGGACTTTCGATTAGTCTCTCAACCTCCCTGAGCCCCAAGCATCTTCATCTGTGAAATGAAGGATTGAACTGCCTATAAAACCATAGAGGTCACTGACCTATCAACCAGACCCAGGCTCAGGTTCCAACTCCCAACATTCTCAGATAAATGTGAGACAGGACAAGATGTCCCTGCTGGGCCAGCCACGTTTTATCTTTCAGAATACTCACAAGAGAACTCTACAGATGTTGCTTGTTTTGCTTCTGAGCCCGAGACCTAACAGTGTCACTTGGATATTTTCCATCTGGTTTTCATGCTATCTGTTAGACGAAAGACTGACAGCCCCGCGTTGCCTGCCACCGGCATGAGAGCGCAGTGAGCACCTGGCCCTGACAGCAGCCCCAGATGAGCCTACGCACCCAGATGCCGCCACCTTTCTCCCTACCATTAACACACTGCCCCGTCATGGGTCCATTACCAGAGGCACAGACAGCGGGAAAGGGCTTATGGAGGGATCCAGGGAGGGGCAGGCTTGCTTCTGCTGTTTCAATCCCGGGAAATCACAATGTGAAGGAAGCCCAAAGGAATGTGGCGCTGTATCTCACACCATATCCTCAGTTGGCAGGGAGGGGGTGTGTGGCGGGCGAGTTTGACCAGGCAGGGGACCTGGATGAAGCCCAGATGAAGAACATGCACAAAGAGGAGAGCAGGCATCAAGGACCTCTTGCACAGCTTAAATTCTGCTTCGGGGAACTCTGCTCAATGTTGTGTGGCAGCCTGGATGGGAGGGGAGTCTGGGGGAGAAAGGGTGCATGTGTATATGAATGGCTGAGTCCCTTCGCTGTTCACCTGAAACTATCACAATGCTGTTAATCGGCTATACCCCAACACAAAATAAAGAGTTTTTTTTTTTTTTAAAGGAAAAGAGTACAGTAGGCATGAAGCTATAAGGATGTCAGAGATCAAACTAGTAACTTTTATATCTGTTGTAAACAAACCATAACTTCACAAAACTAATTGCTTAGCTTTTTTTTTTCTTCTTCCATTCTCATATCTATGTTTGGCAACTTCCTCTGGGAATCTGCTTCCTCTTTTTACACACATCTAAAACTCCTCTTTGGCTTCCTGGGGACAAACTCCCCATGTGGCAGAGTGATGCATGGTCGGAGGCTCTCCACCACGTCCCAGGAGACACCAAACTCTGAGGTCTCCAAGAAAAATAGAAGCCCTGAAGCCCTTTAATTCTCTACAGTAAACACCAACTGCCCAGTTTTCTGTACATCTTCATTTTCTAATCTGAGGGAAGAAAATAGAATGGAAATGGACTGGGTAACCTCTTCTAAGAAAAACTGGAATTTGTTAAATGCTTAAAAAGAGAAGAAGTAAAACTTGAATGCAGAAAAGATACAATAAAGCACGCTTGCAACCTTGGCAGTAACCTTACGAAGAGCGAGGAGCGAGGAGCGTAAAGGGAATTAGACCGCGTGGGAGTCAGGATCAGTCCAAAGAAGACAAGCCCGGGAATGTTTCAAGATGGGATCTAAAGAGATGGAGTGCGTCACTGAGTGAAGAAGGGAAAGAACAGGAAACACCAGAAGACACAGTCTTTCCAGCGAAAGAAACCCTGGAACCAGGAATGAGGAAGTTTAAAGGGTAGAAATGCTATTTAAACTAAAAGTGAAGAAAAGGAAAGAGAGAGGGAAAAAATAGTCATTTGTCTCTTTGCCAGAATGGAATGAGGAATGTGGGAGGGACTGAAGAATTCCAATAAGGAGGTTATCTCCCCCAAAGAATGCCTGAGAAAGGTTTTTTTCCACAAGAGATTAAGTCATTATTCTTAAATAACCCAAGAGGTCATACATGGTCTTTCTGGGGCTTACTAATATAATCGCTGAGCAGAAAAAAAAAAAAAAAAAGAAAATCTAGTATGAAGTAGGGGAGCAGGAAAGGATAAAGATCCCTCAAATTAAAAATACGAGGGCACTGTTCATTACATTGCAATGTTAGGAGCAAACTCAAAGGAGAATGTGTATGAAGGCTTTAATATCTTCAAAAGATCCCCTCTTCAACTCCTCAAAAAAGGAGGGCACGTCATTGGTTTATGGTTTTAAAAAAATGGGGGTTGGGGGGAGTAGAAAAAGTCCTGACTCTGCAGACAAGGCTGACATTACAGACTGCATCATAGTTAACTGCCTACCAACTATTCTTATTAAAAATGCTGCAGGACAGAAAGCCACAAACATCTTCTAAGTCTTCCTTTATCTCTCTCTCTCGTAAGTTGCTTCAAGTCACAAATATAGCTTTAATTCAGTGAATGAAAGTGTCACCTACTCACATTTTCTACTTTCAAACCCATAACCAAAATCAGTGAACAGCACAAGCTAATTTAATAAACAAAGAAAGTATAAAATAAAATTGTAGCCACTTTGAGAGAACTCTAGTTTCTTGATTATATTTTTAAAAAATCATTTCTATTCTGTTGTCAATGGAAATTTCTGGTAGTGGGTCTATCTGATAAGCTTCAAAAACAATAGTTGTATTGAGCTGTTGGAAAGGAAGTTGTTATGACCAGATTGCTTCCTGTGGTGAACAAAGGGCTTTTGCTGACATGGCAACTTCATGGTTACACAGACAAGCCTGCAAATTTCGTCCTTCAGAAGTGAAAGTTGTTGATGTTGCTTAATTTCACTATTTCAAGAGGTAACAGAAATCTTTAGACATATTTCCTTAGCTACAAATGTTACAAAGCCCATGTGGGTATCATCTTAAGGCTAAGAATAAAGGGCAAAGCCCACACCTGGTCAAGGATGCAGGGTTTGGAAATGAATGCAAGGATTTATTCACCTGAAGATGTTTTAAGAAGTTGAATGGATGTTTCAGGTTAGAAGGCTGAGTCTTGGGAATGAATGCATGAAAAAAAAAAATAGGATACTTTCTCTTTCACATCCTTCCTTTCTCTTTTGTCATTGGTGTTGAGGGCATCATTGGTAGACAGAATGAAACGGGTCACTGTTGTGAGGATCAGGAAGTCCTAAAGCAGGTGTGCTTTCCCCTGGGTATTTTCTCTATGACAGGCCCCTTTCCCAGACCCCCTCTCCCATGGTTAAACCCATGATGAAAAAACCCCAGAGGAATTACTGTGGATCAACTGAGGCTACTTTCCAATGGTACAGCCTAGATCTGTACTGGTACTGGAAGAGAAAGCAAGTGTGTCTTGATAGGTATGTCTCTAAGTGAAAAATACAGATGCTTGTTGCATTTTTCATGATGAGGCATCGGGAGAAGACCTGACGGAAGTCCAGGAAGGAGCACAGAAAAGAGGTGTTAATGAGAAGAGAGAATTCAGTTTAGTACTTCAGACATTGGTTTTGCTTCAACTCCAACTGGGGACATTTTGCCTTAATACCTAAATAGAATAAACCCCAGCTTCAGGTTTTAAAAAAAGAAATTAGTCATATATTAGACATACATTGGAGAGTAATTATATCAGTCTTCCTTTGAAAATAGAAGCAAATCACTGCAACAGAACTGGTTATGTAATTTGCAAGGTCCAGCGCAAAATGAAAATGCAGGGCTCAAAACAAAGAATTCCAAGAGGGCAACAGCAGAGCATTAAACCAGGCAAGGGGCCCTTCTGAGCACAGGTCCTGTGTGACGGCTCTAGACATACATCCAAGAAGCCAGTGCTGCCCAACAATTAAGATCAGATTTGGATGGATTCAATAAAGCACTGAGGGTGGGGGAAATCCCACTGTAAAAGTTCAAGAGGGAGAGCTTGACTACTGAAAGCAGACCCAGTTACCCTGTGCCTTTATCTGAGCTTCAATAGGTCAGGACCATGCCCTCGATTCTACTTCCAGTCCTGGTATTTTACCATTCCAACAGATCACAGCCTGCTCACTATGAACAATGAGAGCTTGGAAGGACATCATACACAGCTCTCAAACCCGGAAAAGGCTGAAAATGTGTTCTACACAGTTTCAGCTCTCTTTAAATACTTTTACTACACTGTGAGTCCCAAGTAAATCTATGCTTTCATTGTTATGAATTAGTAGTTTCAGTTCTGGAGTAAAGTGAAAATACTACTGATAAGTCACTCTTTATTTCAAGTATTTCTAAAACACCAGTATAAATGCTATCATTTTATTTTAAAGGTTAAAAATTAGCAAAATTAAATATTTAATACCTTTAAATATAAAATTTTATCGATTTATTAGATATCAAACAAAAATGAAAATTTATAAAAATATAAATGTTAAACATTCATTATCCATGTGATAAAAATTTTCCATAGATAAATTATTCAAAACATTTAAAAATATATTAAACACTATATTTGAATTAAGATAATTGAATTAAGGGTGGTCCAGTGGCTAAGACTCTGCACTTCCAAAGCAGGGGGCATGGGTTTGACCCCTGGTCAGGAAACTAGATCCCACATGCCACAATTAAGAATCTGCATGCTGCAACAAAGATCAAAGATCCAACATGCCACATTAAGACCCAGTGCAGCCAAATAAATATTTTTTAAAAAGATAAATGAATTAACCATGAAAAGTCAGAAATAAAGTGTACACTTTTCTCTCTTTTTTTAAATTTATCTTTTTATCGAAGGATACTTGCTTTACAGAATTTTGTTGTTTTCTGTCAAACCTCAACATTAATCAGCCATAGGTATATATATATCCTCTCCCTTTTGAACCTCCCTATCTCCCGCCCCATCTCACCCCTCTGGGTTGATACACAGCCCCTGTTTGAGTTTCCCGAGCCATACAGCAAATTCCTGTTGGCCATCTATTCCATATGGCAATGTAAGTTTCTATGTTACTCTTTCTATATATCTCACCCTCTCCTCCCTATTCTCTATGTCTGTTTCTCCACTGCTGTCTGGTAAATAAATTCTTCAGTACCATTTTTCAAGATTCCTTATGTATATGTTAGAATATGATATTTATCTTTCTCTTTCTGACTCATTTCATTCTGTATAATAGGTTCTAGGTTCATCCACCTCATCAGAACTGACTCAAATGTGTTCCTTTTAATGACTGAGTAATATTCCATTGTATATATATAACATAACTTTTTTATCCATTCATCTCTCAATGGATATCTACGTTGTTTCCATGTTCTAGCTACTGTAAATAGTGCTGCAATGAACAATGTGATATTTGTGTCTTTTCCAGTCTTGGTTTCCTCAGGATATATGCCTAGGATTTCTGGGTCATATGATGGTTTTATTCCTAGTTTTTTAAGGGATCTCCATACCATCTTCCATAGTGGCTGTATCAATTTACAATCCCACCGATAGTGCAAGAGCATTCCCTTTTCTCCACACCCTCTCCAGCATTTATTGTTTGTAGACTTTTTGATGATGACCATTCTCACCAGTGTGAGGGGATATCTCATTGTAGCTTTGATTTGCATTCCTCTAATAATGAGTGATGTTGAGTATCTTTTCATATGTTTATTAGCCATCTATATGTCTTCTTTGGAGAAATGTCTGTTTAAGTCTTTTTTCCCACTTTTTGATTGGTTTGTTGTTTTTATGGCATTGAGTTGTATGAGCCGCTTGGATATTTTGGAAATTAATTATTTGTCCATTGTTTCATTTGCTATTATTTTCTCCCATTCTGAGGGTTGTCTTTTCTCCTTACTTATAGTTTCCTTTGCTGTGCAAAAGCTTTTAAGTTTAATCAGGTTCCGCTTGTTTACTTGTGTTTTTATTTCCATTACCCTAGGAGGTGAGTCATAGAGGATCTTGCTTTAATTTATGTCATCGAATGTACTGCCTGTGTTTTCCTCTAAGAGTTTTATAGTTTCTGGTCTTACATTTAGGTCTTTAATCCATTTTGAGTTTATCTTTGTGTGTGGTGTTAGTTCAGTTCAGTTCAGTAACTTAGTCGTGTCCGAATCTTTGTTACCCCATGAACCACAGCACGCCAGGCCTCCCTGTCCATCACTAACTCCCGGAGTCCACCCAAACCCACGTCCATTAAGTCGGTGATGCCATCCAACCATCTCATCCTCTGTCATCCCCTTCTCCTCCTGCCCTCAATCTTTCCCAGCATCAGGGTCTTTTCAAATGAGTCAGCTCTTCACATCAGGTGGCCAAAGTATTGGAGTTTCAGCTTCAACATCAGTCCTTCCAATGAACATCCAGGACTGATCTCCTTTAGGATGGATTGGTTGCATCTCCTTGCAGTCCAAGGGACTCTCAAGAATCTTCTCCAATACCACAGTTCAAAAGCATCAATTCTTCAGCACTCAGCTAGCTTTATAGTCCAATTCTCACATCCATACATGACTACTGGAAAAACAATAGCCTTGACTAGACGGACCTTTGTTAACAAAGTAAAGTCTCTGCTTTTTAATATGCTGTCTAGGTTGGTCATAACTTTCCTTCTAAGGAGTAAGCATCTTTTAATTTCATGGCTGCAATCACCATCTGCAGTGATTTGGGAGCCCAGAAAAATAAAGTCAGCCACTGTTTCCACTGTTTCTCCATCTATTTGCCATGAAGTGATGGGACCAGCTGCCATGATCTTAGTTTTCTGAATGTTGAGCTTTAAGCCAACTTTTTCACTCTCCTCTTTCACTTTCATCAAGAGGCCCTTTAGTTCTTCTTCATTTTCTTCCATAAGGGTGGTGTCATCTGCATATCTGAGGTTATTGATATTTCTCCCAGCAATCTTGATTCCAGCCTGTGCTTCCTCCAGCCCAGCATTTCTCATGTATGGTGTTAGGAAGTGTTCTAATTTCATTTTTTTACAGGTAGGTGTCCAGCTTTCCCAGCACCATTTATTGAAGAGGCTGTCTTTTTTCCGTTGTATATTCTTGCCTCCTTTGTCAAAAACAAGGTGCCCATAGGTGCATGGGTTTAATCTCTGGGCTCTCTATCTTGTTCCTTTGGTCTATATCTCTGTTCTTGTGCCAGTACCATACTGTCTTGATGACTGTAGCTTTGTAGTATACTCTAAAGTCAGGAAGGTTGATTCCTTCAGCTCCATTCTTCTTTCTCAAGACTGCGCTGGCTATTTGGGGTCTTTTGTGTTTCCATATGAATTGTTAAAAATGCCATTGGTAATTTACAGGGATCGCATCAAACTTGTAGGTTGCGTTTGGTAGTATAGTCATTTTCACAATATTGATCCTTCCTACCCAGGAACATGGAATATCTCTCCATCTATTTATGTCATCTTTGATTTCTTTCATTAGTGTTTTATAATTTTCTGTGTACAGTTCTTTTGTCTCCTTAACTAAGTTTATTCCTAGATATTTAATTCTTTTTGTTGGAGTGGTGAATGGAAGTGATTCCTTAAATCCTCTTTCTGATTTTTCATTGTTAGTCTATAGAAATGCAAGTGATTTCTGGGTATTGATTTCGTATCCTGCAACTTTGCTAAATTCACTGATCAGCTCTGGTAATTTTCTGATACTATTTTAGGGTTTTCTATGTCCAGTATCATGTCATCTGCAAACACTAAGAGCTTTACTTCTTTTCCAGTCTGGATCCCTTTTAAGAAATAAAGAATACACTTTTAATAAAAATGCTTTATAAGAACAAAGTGCATGTGTGCTAAGTCGCTTCAGTCATGTCTGACTCTTTGTGACCCTAAGGACCACAGCCCACCAGGCTCCTCTGTCCATGGAATTTTCCTGGCAAGAATACTGGAGTGGGTTGCCATGCCCTCCTCCAGGGGATCTTCCCAACCCAAGGACTGAACTCACATCTTTTATGTCTCCTGCATTTGCAGGCAGGTTCTTTACCACTAGCACCACCTGGGAAGCCATAAGAAGGAAGGCATCAGTTACTTGTCATGATTCATCCTTGAACAAAATTTTCTAGTTTTTTTTCCAGCTGCTGCAAAAGTGTTCTGACTATATATTAGTTGGAAGAAATGGAAAGGAATAATTACATGTGTCATCTCCAAATAATTTTCTCTGGCCCTTCATTTTCAATTAACTCTGTTTATTATTTGATAACTTCGAGATGAACTTTGGAAGCAATTTTTTGTTTCAGAGACTACAATGTTTTGATTGATAATGATTGCCTTGTTTTACTGATATTTTAAAGGAAAGTATTTCAAGTTCATATTCATTTTATTTAATTTTATTATGTATAAATGAAGATTCCCAAATAGAGCTGTATCAGTTTCAAAATCAGTATTTTTACATTCCATTTGTACAGAAAATCTTTGCACTGGGGGTAAAATTTAATTTTTAAATAGAAGTTTTCCACTTCCACATTATGGTTACTCACTGAGACTCTCATAAACGCAAACCTGTCTGGAGTAGTTATCTTTCTGTATAAACTGAGTTTTGGGGTCATTGTTCTTGATCTCAAATCATAAGTGATTCAATAATATTTTTGAGTTAAATTTTTTGTAAAACAATAATTTTTTCAAAACAATAGAACAGTGTTATCACACAAGCAAAAAATCAATATGTAGGGGGTCACAGTTCATGTCACAAAGAGTTGGACATGACTGAGCAACTGTACAACAACAAGGGCATTACAAATATCACTACACGAAAGAGTAGCAGTTACAAAACACCAGTTTGCCATCATTGTTATGGTTCATTTGCTGTGGTGACCCAATCTCTCATGTATATACAAAAGTTAGTTTTATTTTGAGAATTCCAAGGTTATCCTTGAGAAAAGTAGAAACACGCTGTAGTATCAGAAACCCGAGGTTAGAATTAAATTTAAATCATAATTAAATTTCTGATCAATGAACAATCCAGAAATATTTCCAAGTTAAGACCAGGCAACAGTATGACAAAGAGCATAACACCATCGACATAGCATCTCCATCATCAACTCATGCTTCACACTCTGATAGCAGCCAGCTTGGGTTATGAAGTAACCTTGGCAATGGAGGTTCACCCTCAATAGAACAAGAAAAAAGGACCCTGGATCCCTGATACAGGGGACGGCCAAACCAGCCTTGAATTGACTACTTCAAGACATTTACAAGACAGAAAATACTTAGGTCATTGTTATCTGAGATTTTCTGCCACACACAGTCAAGCTAAAAAGACAGAATTCTGTGTACCAAGCATGCTGCTTCAAACACAGAACCTGAACTATGTGGTACTGGTTCAGTGAAAGTAGTTGGCATACTTCCTAGGGGCTGGAAGGTAGCAGCCCTTCTTATAGCTTTTGCTGTTGTTCAGTTGCTAAGCCATGCCTGACTCTTTTGTGACCCCATGGACTGTGGCCCACCAGACTCCTCTGTCCTTGGGATTTCCCAGGCAAGAATACCGGAGTGGTTTGCCATTTCCTTTTCCCAACCCAGGGATCTTCCTGACCCAGGGATCAAGCCACACACATCTCCTGCATCGGTAGGCAGATTCTTTACCACTGAGCCATCAAGGAAGCCTCTTTGGTCTTAGAAAATATTTAATAAAACTGTTACTTACAATAACTCAGAATGTAGACCACTTGCTAATTAAGAATGTGGTACTTGGAAAATGGTCAGAAAATATAAGAATACTTATTGGCTATGTCAAATTCTTACAAGCTTCAGTTACAGCTAGCCAGACTTCAAGCAAAGCTGGAAAGGGCTTCAGTTCTGCTGAGAGAGAGCTACTCTGCTGATAGCCTGCAAACAAAAGGAACTGAAATCTGATCAATTAGGGCTTCCCTAATTGGGAAGATCTTCCTCACTTGGGAAGATCCCCTGGAGTAGAAAATGGCAACCCACTCCAGTATTCTTGCTTGGAGAAGTCCATGGACAGAGGAGCCTAGTAGGCTACAGTCCATGGGGTCACAAAGAGTCGGACACGACTGAGTGACTAATGTGACGTGTGAAGATTTAAAAAGCCAAGGCTTCTCTCCCCCAAATGAAATAGTTTTAAGCAGTGCCTTACAAACCACAGGAGACCTGGGTTCAATCCCTGGGTTGGGAAGATCCCCTAGAGAAGGGAAAGGCAACCCACTCTAGTATTCTTGCCTGGAGAATTCCATAGACAGAGGAGCCATGGGATCTGTAGCCACAGGCTATAGTCCATAGGATCATAGAGTCAGACACGACTGGGCAACTAACACTTTCACTGCCTAGAAACCACAGTCTTAACGGTACATATACCCTATCTTACGAAAGTTGCTAAGGAGATGGATTTAAGACTTTTGCCTTCTCCAACCTGTCCGTTGCTTTAGTTGACTCCCTAGTTACCATTAGCTGAGTGACGGGAAATGAACAGAACTCAAAGGCTACCAAGAGATACCAGAGTTTTCATGCAAAAAAAAATTATGTCTACACAAGTATTTTGCCTGTCATTACTTACATATGGAACTGACCAAGATTACAGAGCACTCTATTGCCAAGGAATTCCCACAAGACCAGCTTGCAAAAGGCTGAGACTGTTCAACTCCAATAACCCACTGGGCATCTAAATCTGAACCAACAGAAAGTAATGGATACAGTAGCCTCTCCAACGGCTACCTCACTGGAAGATAATGAAATCTTACCATGGAAGATAATGAACAATGAAGAATCTCTCAGAGGGCAGTGGCAGGGCTACAGAGGATGATGGGCAAGGGAGTTCCTCCAGGGAAGCAGAACCAGGAATTCCAAAGCGGGTGGGGTGAGAAAGGGCTAATTCAGAACTTACCCTCCTCCCAGAGAAGACAGTCTTTCCTATATCTGTATATTGGAATTTGAAGGATACCGGATCTTCCCTTTACCAAATGGGTGTTTCTATTTTAACTATCTTGCTCCTATACCACCATGGTATAAAGTAAGAGAAGCAAATACCTTATCCTTCAGTTTGTAGCTCATTGAACCAAGAGGACCCACATTTAGAACTGGTAGAAAAGACCGTACTTTATTCAGATTCTAGACTTCAGGCCTTTGATCTGACTGAGACTTTGAAATTGTCTCTCTTGGGAAGATAGCAGCGAATGTATTATTTACACAGGAAGAAGGGTGTACAGAGCAGACACTGGCAAAGACTGATGGTTGTTCTCCAACAGATTCTGTAGCAAGAGAACTCTTGATTTGTATCTAGTCATTCAGCCACCTGAAATAAAAGCTACATTTTCCAGACTTCCCTGTAGTTAAGTACAGGGTCTTTAAGCCACGTGACTACATTCTTATCAAAAGGATGCAGATAAAAGTGGCACACACATTTCTAAGATGCAACCTTAAAGGGAAAAGACATACTCTTCTCTTTCCTTGTCTTCCTCCCCAGTAGTGGAATATAGACCTAGTGAATGGAACTGCATCAGCTCTTCTGGACAAATGATCTTGTGAATGGAGGTCATGCAGAAGCCTGGGTCTCCAACACTGTCAAGCGTTACATTATGGCTGGATCTCCAACCTCTAGACCTGCAATGTTCCACACACTACTCTTCAGCCATATGTGGCCATCGAGCATTTGAAATAAAGCAAATTCCAACTGAGCTGAAAGTGTCAAAAGCATATCAGACTTCTATTTAAAAAAAAGTAAAATATCTCAATAATTTTATATTAGTTACAAGTCTAGCTATAACATTTTGTATACATTGAGTGACTAAAATATATCACTAAAATTAATTACAACTGTTTCTTTTTACCTTTTTAATATGGCTGCTAGAGAATTTTCAATTACATATGTGATTTGCACTGTACTTCTATTGAACAGCCTTGTACTAAACTTCTATGGGGGGAAAAAAATCTTCTTTCTTAAGCCCTTGTTATTTTGGATTTTCTGTCACTCACAATTGAAATTCATCGTAACAAATTATTTACAAATACCTTTTTAAAAATTCTGTCTCACATCTCAGACCTCTCATCTGAATTCCAGATACATATTTTCAAACATCTACTTAACATTTCACCTTGGCTATCTCAAAGGCATTTCAAACCTACAGGTCTCATATTGAATTCGTGATCCTTTCCTACATACACCCACATTCAAAACAGTTTCTCTTCCACTGTATTCTCAGTGAAATCACTACCATCCATCCAGTTATACAAGCCAGGGGACTATGTATAGTATTCTTTGACATTCACCTTTCCCTCACTCAGAATGCTCAATTTATCATGAAGTTCTAGAAAGTGAATCTGAACTATCTCTCCACTACTCCACTTAACTCCACCACATAACCACTCTCTAGTCTTAACCATCCCCCTTTCTGGAATATTCCCAGGTGGCACAGTGGTAAAGAATCTATCTGTCAACACAGGAGATGCAAGAGATGCAGGATCAATCCCTGGGTTAGGAAGATTCCCCTGGAGAAGGAAATGCCAACTGGCTCCAGTATTCTGGCCTGGAAAGTTCAATGGAAAAAGGAGCCTGGTGGGCTACAGCCTATGGGGTTGCAAAGAGTCAGACAAAACTGAGCATACACAATACACCTTCCTTTCTACTCTGATCTACTATGATATTCTCATCCAGCCTCTTCATTCCAGTACTTTTTTCATGCTGGCAACAGAATGTTCTTTTCTGAAACTTAATCTGGTCATATAAGCCTCAGGTTTAAAAACTTTGGATGGCTTCTTATTGCTCTTAAGGTAAAAGCCAGTCTCCATTTAAAGGGCCATAATACTCTACATTGTCTAGCCCACTCATCCCTTACTCTCTGTACTCCTACCACATGAAATGCAGCATGCTCTGTCATGTCAGAGGGCCTTTGCTTATGCTGTTCTCCCCATCTGTGTTTTAGGGCCTTCCCTTCATCCTCTCTTTGCCCAGTTGACTCCTATTCATACTCTGGAAACTAGGAAAGCTTTTTCTGACCTCCTGTATATTATATATGAACATTATATATTCTCACAGAATTATATTTCTCTCTCTTAGACGACAGTCTTACCTTATAACTATATATTCACTTTAATTTATGTCTGTCTGTGAAAATTGCAACAGTGTCTGTTTTGGTTTTCTATTGTATTCTCAGTGCTTAGCACAATTCTTGGCTAAAAATAACAATCCCAAAGAAGGGCAATGCCAAAGAATGTTCAAACTACTGCACAATTGCACTCATCTCTCATTATAGCAAAGTGAAAGTGAAGTCACTCATCACTCAGTTGTGTCCGACTCTGTGCAACCCCGTGGACTGTGGCCTACCAGGATCCTCTGTCCATGGGATTTTCCAGGCAAGGGAACTAGAGTGGGTTGCCATTTCCTTCTCCGGGGGATCCTTCTGATCCCAGGATTGAACCTGGGTCTCCTGCATCTGGTACAGATGCTTTACCACCTGAGCCACCAGGGAAGCCCAATCTAGCAAGGTAACGTTCAAAATCCTCCAAGCTAGGCTTCAACAGTACATGAAGTGAGAACTTGCAGATGTACAAGCTGGATTTAGAAAAGGCAGAGGAACCAGAGATCAAATTGTCAACATCAGTTGGATCAAAGAAAAAGCAAGAGAATTCCAGAAAAACATCTTCTTCAGCTTTATCGACTACACTAAAGCCTTTTACTGTGTGGATCACAACAAACTGTGGAAAATTCTGAAAGAGATGGGAATACCAGATCACCTGCCCTGCCTCCTGAGAAATCTGTATGCAGGTCAAGAAGCAACAGTTAGAACTGGACATGGAACAACAGACTAGTTCAAAATTAGGAAAGGAATATTAAGGCTGTATATTGTTACCCTGCTTACTTAACTTATACTTTGCAGAGTACATCATGCAAAATGCTGGGCTGAATGAAGCACAAGCTGGAATCAAGATTTCAGGGAGAAATAACAATAACCTCAGATACACAGATGACACCAGAAAGTAAAGAGGCTCTAGAGAGCCTCTTGATGAAAGTGAGAGTGAGAAAGCCAGCTTAAAACTCAACATTCAGAAAACTAAGATCATGGCAGCTGGTCCCATCACTTCATGGCAAATAGATGGGGAAACAATGGAAACAGTGACAGATTTTATCTTCTTGGACTGCAAAGTCACTGTGGATGGTGACTGCAGCCATTGAATTAAAAGACACTTGCTCCTTGGAAGAAAAGCTATGACAAACTTAGCATATTAAAAAACAGAGACATCACTTTGCTGACAAAAGTGCATATAGTCAAAGCTATGGTTTTTCTAGTAGTCATGTACGGATGTGAGAGTTGGGTCATCAAGAAGGCTAAGTGCTGAAGAATTGATGCTTTCGAAATATGGTGTTGGAGAAGACTCTTGAGATTCCCTTGGAGGGCAAGAAGATCAAACCAGTCAATTCTAAAGGAAATCAACCCTAAATATTCATTGGAAGGATTAATACTGAAGCTGAAGCTCCAATACTTTGGCCAACTGATGGGAAGAGCTGACTCATTGGAAAAGACCTGATGCTGGGAAAGATTGAAGGCAGGAGGAGAAGAAGATGACAGAGGATGAAACAGTTGCATGACATCACTGACTCAATGGACATGAGTTTGAGCAAACTCTGGGAGACAGTGAAGAACAGAGGAGCCTGGCAGGCTACAGTGCATGGGGTCGCAAAGAGTCGGACATGACCGAGCAAATGAACAACAAAAAGGACTCAGTAAAGATTAGTGAAAAGAGTTAATGAATTTGTATCTTTTTTTTATTTGTAAATATTCTATTTTAAATACTTAAGATACAAAAAGAATCAGAAGCAATATAACACGGCATTTTAAGTTCATTTAAGCTTATTTAAATAATTTCCTCAAAAACTATATTCTACCAAAGAAGAGCACATTACAAAAAGGAAGGCATAAGACATATTATACTCTAAGTCAGGCATCTCAGAACTTCTCAGGGAAGAAAATAAATAAATCTCAGAAGTAATCTATAAGTTACTATGTATTATTATCAGTACCTTTCAAGGATTGCATTTAAGTCACCACAGTGGCCTGGTATATAGATTTACCATCTACTTCAAGGACAAAAGCTTTTCCATATAGATATATACTAAGAGACATCTTTCTCACAAACATTCTGAGCTTGGGCCCAAAGTGAACTAGCTCATTCAGGACTCAAAAGCACGAACATACATAGCCACTATCCATACCACTGAGTCTGGATGTCACAGTAAAGTCCAGTGGCATTAAAATATGACAGAGGACAATTGGGGGGGATGGGGGAACAGGCATGGATGCATTAGATCTACAAGGCCCTTATAGCATTCAATATGCATCAGAATTCAGAATAAAAAAGATGCAGTAGCATCATTATACAGTAGATATTCAGCTAAGAAGAAATAAAAAGAAAAGCAAAACCTCAAATGTCAGGGGTTTCATTGAGTTAAAGTTTAATTCTTGCCCACATGAAATCCTTTGAGGCTTGCTTTACTTTGTGGCCCACTTTCTAGACTCCGCTTTGGTATTACGACACCTCCTTATCAGCACATGCTCCCACAATACTGGTGATAAATGTCTCCTCCTGAGAGTGACACACATCACTTCCACACACAATTACATAAGCCAAAGCTAACCACATGGCTACACTTCATCTCAAGGAGGTAGGTAAGTGCAATGCTCTTGCTTTCCTAAAAACAGAGGAGAAGAATAACTAAATGAATAGCAATAATGCTATCCATAGTGCAATACAGTCATCCACATTTGGGACAGTTTGTAGTTTGACCTCAATCTTTTAATATTTACAGTGAAAATTCTGTGTGTGTGTCCATCAAGTAAAACTAATACATTGACATTATCTTATAGAAACTTATGACTTCTACTATTAATGACCACATCACATATTATTACATTTAGTAATAATTATTTTATTTTGTTTTGATTTTGCCTATGAATTTTCTAAGACAAAACCAAAAAAAATAATTTTGTTGTGATTTTATTTTTTATTTTTTGTAATACTCTTATTTTATTATTGGAAAATCCATAGAGTGTCACAATAACACAAATCAGCCACAAGAATAATATTAACAAGTACACTTATCTACAGGCTTCCCTGGTGGCCTAGCTAGTAAAGAATCTGCCTGCAATGTTCAATCCCCAGTTTAGGAAGATCCACTGGAGAAGGGAACAGCTACCCACTCCAGTATTATGGCCTGTAGAATCCCATGGACTGTACAGTCCATGAGGCTGCAGAGTCGGACACGACTGAGTGACTTTCACTTTCACTTGAGCATCTCCTGTGTGGCAGACTTTTATACCTATTATTTACACTCATTTTTAAAGTTTATTTAGTAATGTAATTAATGAATTTTTAAATTGAAGTGTAGTTGATTTACAACATTATATTAGTTTCAGGTGTATAACATAGTGCTTCAATATTTTTATAATTATACTCCTTTAAATACTGGCAGTATTCTCCATGTTGTCCAATATATCCCTGTAGATTATTCATTTTATAGGTAGCAGTTTGAACCTCTGAGTCCCCTGCCTCTACTTCCCCCTTCTTCCCCATCCCACTGGTAACCACTAGTCTGTTTTCTACGTGTATGAGTCTGTTTCTGTTTTGTTATATTTATTCATTTGTTTTAATGTTTAGATTCCAGATTTAGATATGTGATAAGGTACAGTATTTGTCTTTCTGTGTCTAACTTATTTCACTAAGCATAAAATTGTTGTGGTTTTAGAAATTGTCTTTACTCAAAGCATAACTGTAATTAAGCTTAATCACAAACAGTGAATGAGATTTTGTCAAAAAGATCATTCCTGGACTTCCCTAACAGTCCAGAGGTTAAGAATCTACGTGTCAATGCAGGGGACACAGGTTTGATCCCTGGTCCGGGAAGATTCCACATGCCATGGGACAACGAAGCCCATGTGCCACAACTGCTGAGCCCTGGCACTCTAGAGCCACGCTCCCCAACAAGAGAAGCCCATGTGCCACAACTGCTGAGCCCTGGCACTCTAGAGCCATGCTCCCCGACAAGAGAAGCCACACCAATGAGAAGTCCACGCACCACAACTAGAGAGGAGCCCCAGCTCTCGGCAACTGGAGGAAGTCCACTGGAGCAACAAAGACTCAGCGCAGCCAAAAATAAATTAAATAAACAAATAAAAATGTTAAAAGCCAATCATTCCTGACATTGAATTTTTATTAGAGATGGTGAAGTATCTACTTCAAAAGCACATTCAAAAAATACTTCTTTTGCAACCCTTTGCTGCCGTAACACTTTGGGGCCTGACTTTTTATTTTCATAAGTTTAAAGATATATTTTTTATTTCTGTTGAATTTTGTCACTAAAGATACCTATTACTAAAAAATACTTCTGGTGGATCAAATCATATCTTAAAAGCAAATAAAGAGGAGACAATAAGAAACACAAAAAGGAAGGGTTTAGGGACTTCCCTGGTGGTCCAGTGGTTAAGACTCTGCACTTACAACCCAGGGGCACAGGGTGGATCCCTGGTCAGCTTGCCATGCAGTGTGGCCAAGGGAAAAAAAAAAAAGTTGCAGGGAAGGTTTAAGAGAGACAGGAAGAAAAGAATACTTAGAAACTGCTTGTTGGGAAACTGTCCTCCATGGATCTCTCACATTTCTGCCTGTCGTGCAAGCAAAGGAACTGACTCCCCTGACCCACACGCCACCGGATAATCTTTTCAAGGATGTTTGTAAGAGAACAACCTTGGAAGAATGAAGGAGTATGTCTCTTTGGAGCAGAGGGCAGGTTTATTCGTTGTGCAGCACAATTGAGATAATGTTGGGCAAAGGTTGCAGTTCCCTTATAATTGACTCGGGGCTCCTAAGCTCGGGGTCCCTCCGCTGTGATGGAACCCCCTGCTTGTGTAGTGTTTGCCTGGACCACTGCACAGCAGCTCCCCAAGGCTTGTGGGGGCACAAATGACCTGAACACAAAGCGTGTGCTGCCTGATGTGCTGTACGTAATAGTCCTCCTTCTCTGACCTAGGAATCTCCTGTCTTTTGCCAGCATCTACACGTTTAGATATATGATTTCATCCACATTCTAGAAGCCATTTTAAATGCTTATGGTTCCCAAGTCTGTATCTCCGGTTCTATCCTGTCTTCAAGTCCCAGACCAGTTGAAATGCCTGTCAACTTGGCTATTTCAACAGGCAATTGAAAAAAAAAAAAAAAAAAACTGGAATAAGTATATCTTTTCACTCCTTCCTTGGGCTTCCCAGGTGGCTCAGCAGTAAAGAATCCACCTGCCAATGAAGGGGACTTGGGCTCGATCCCTAGATTCCCTGCAGAGGGAAATGGCAACCCACCCCAGTATTCTTACCTGGAAAACCCCATGGACAGAGGAGCCTGGCGGACCAAGGTCCATGGGGTCACAAAGAGTCGGACATGATTGAGCAACTAAATGAAAACATTCCCTCCTTTCTTTTCATGGTTAATGGAATCAAGATCCTCAAATCTCTCAAGCGAAAAACTGATTCTGGAGTCCCTCCTCTTCTTAGCCATCTACACCCCAATCCTATCTTTTATTTTTCCAGAAATACACTCAAAGTATGACCATTAGCCCCCATTTCTACTGCGAGTAATTAATTCAGGCTTTTCTGATTTCTATCCCAAATTAATGGCACGGTGCTCTATCTGGTCTCTCAGCCTCACCTCAATCTCACCTCCACTCCATTTTCCTGCCACAATTATCTTCTTCCCAAATGTGATTACATCCTTCCTTTTAACGGTTTCTCTTGATTTCCCACTAGCTGCTCCATGAAGGCCCAGATTCTTTTGTCTGGGTATGATGCCCTTCATGGTGTAACCAATATGCTGTTCCAATTTCATTTCCCACTCCCTACCACAGCCCCAAGGTCCAAGCCACAATGAACTTCTCACATATCTTTTCATAACGCGGTGCCTTTGCACATTTTGTTCTCTTTGCCTGAAATGCCCTTTCTCCCTCTACTTCATACAGCAAATTTCCATTCTATCCTCAAGAATACCAAGAGCTCATCTCCCACACAGATGTAGAGAATGGACTTTTGGACACAGCGGGGGAAGGAGCGGGCAGGATGAACTGAGAAAGTGGCCCTGACATATATACATCATCATGTGTAAAACAGAGAGCTGGTGGGAAGCTGCTGTGTAACACAGGAGCCCGACTGGCATTCAGTGATGACTGAAAGGGATGGGATGGGAGGTTGGGAAGGAACAGATACCTAGTTATGACTGAATCGTGTTGTTATGCAGCAGATACCGACACAACATTGTAAAGCAGTGATTCTCCAATTAAAACATAAATTTTAAAAAGATAAATAAGAAGTGGAAAACACTTTTTTGTAAAAAGGACTCACCTCCTCTCTCAAGCCAGCCCTGATGTTCTCAGCGTCTACCACAGCACTTATTTCTGTGTATTCAATTTATTTCCTCATGCATTTACCTCTTCCACTAGACTGAATTCTTTAAGAGTAAGGATCATAGGTTTTCATTTTTGAGTCCTAAACGCCTATGCACAAGGTCTTGAATGTGGCTCAAAAAAAATGCTCATTAGCTTAATAACAACTTCTTATGTTAAATCAGGGTTCAATGAATGCCTTAGCCTGGAGTCAATTCTTGAGCAACTAAATGCTGTTATTTTACATATTTTCCATATTCTGTATTACATAAATTTTACTCTTGGAACACTTTATTCTTTAGGTTACTTCATGCTTATGCTCAGTCATGTCCGACTCTGTGATCCCATGGAGTGCAGTTCGCCAGGCTCCTCTGTCCATGGGATTTTTCAGTCAAGAATACTGGAGTGGGTTGCCATTTCCTACTCCAGGGGATCTTCCCAACACAGGGATCAAACCCACATCTCTCACGTCCCCTGCATTGGCAGGCTGATTCTTTACCACCTAAACAAACATAGTAACTATCACATAGGGGAAAAAACAAATTTAAATTTTATTCATTATTCAAAGTTTAAGAAGTTTGGGAAGGGAAAATACAGATGCTATTAGCTAAATTAAGGATCAGGAGTATCTATGAATTATCTTTGCATCCCTTGGGGTCATGAAAAATCAAGAATGTGACCATTTGGCTAAATACAAATGTATTACTGATCACATCATTCCTTATAATATCTGGAATTTCACTAATAAAATAAAAGAATTTAATTTGAAGATCCCAAGAGATTATTCTGTATACAAAATTATATTCTGTTCCGAGTGTGGATTTCATTGGTTTGGGCCTTAGCATTTTACAGTCTACTGCAATATATAGCTTGTCATTTTATCAAACTGAACAAATACCTCCTGCGCTATCTCAGAAACACGTCAAGGTCCTTGAGGACAGAGAACTTTTACTTATCCCTTCTCCTCTCCGGGTGAATCATTCTGAATGCACCTTTGCTGAACTGTATTAAACGGAATGCTTCAGTCTTTCTTTACAAAATTCTAGATGATATTCTAATAAGGCATACTCATCAACTATGTGATATAATAAAACACATGTGCATTAGAAAGAATGAAAAGATCTGCTTTTACTCTTGTGTACTATTTAGCAGAAATAAATAGAGAAATGTTTTTAGGCACTCTTCGGGCAGAGGGACCTGCAGAGTAATTGCTGACTCAGTCACTGGAGGTGAAAACAGTTTACTTCTGTCAACTAAAAGAGAGAGTACGTAACAGACCCAGGGAAAGAAGAAATATTTTTGCTTCACAGACTACAGAACTGTGAACACAGAAAGAGCTAGATGCTGGGCAAAGCAAAAATAGGGTGTTTATTTATTATGGAGCCTTTTAAAGTTTTGGGTATATAAAACAACTAAACCAAAAGATAACTTTGACAATATTTCCTAACGCCTGAAAATCCTTAAAAAATTTTAACTTTAACAATGTGAAAAATGAAAAAACATTTTAATAACACTGGCAAAGTCATCAAGTTATAAGATGTCCCTCCAATGTCATTTCGGTTGGTATTCAGCCGTAACCTCCATGAGTTTTATTTTTTTCTGAATGGGCTGGGCAGTGAAACCCACAAGATTTGCCCTCTGGGAGAGAGCCACTTAAAACACAGAGCTCTGCGCACTCATCACACACAAGAAAGCAGTGAATCATTCATCTTCCAGCCAAAATTAAGCTGGGTAATTGCATGGCTATCAACCTTGGCAGTTAATGTTTACATTCAGAATTTGGGGTAAAGGATAAATGAGTTTTTAACAACAATGACAGAAATTATATGAAGTGAATTATTAATGACATTCTAACTGGAAAGAAACTAAATCTTCTTTTTTTTTTTTTCTTTTTGATGGCAATAGTAAATGTTTTAAAGGTATATTACTTGTTTTTCAGCCTGTCTTTTTCTTGACCACAACCAGCACAGGATATAATAATTCTAAAATAACAACCTCCTAAGTTATGTTATTGTAGAGTAGTTTTACAGCCCAACCCAAAGCAAAATAAACATCAGTAAGAAATTCTTCCCATGAATCAACCCAAGGAAAGATTGACACTAAAGGCTCATACTAATTTTTAAATGCCTAAGAAAGGTAGAACTCTGAGGTATGACAGTTTCATTGCTAATTTATGTCATCCAAGGTTTCATCAGTTGAGCAATTATTCAATTAGGAAATAATATCTTGAGAGTCTTATTGGCTCTAGTTGTAATCATTTACAAACAACTGATAAACTTAAGGATATTTCAAAGGATCAAACTGTTCATTTACTTAGTGCTACTGGTTGAAATTAAATGAAACCTAAATGCAATTTCGGTTTCATTTAAAATAGGTGACAAGTATTTTTTTCTTAATACAGAACATAGAGGTGACTGATTCATCATAGTCTTTGTTTTCACATTAGCCATTTAGCATCCAAGAAACTTAATATATCATGGGAGGTGGTGCAATAGGAGCCATATTTCTGAAAATGCTCTTAAATTCAAACATTTAGAGAAAATATGTTTTCCTTGATTAAATGTCCTGACTCAGGCAGAATTTAATAACAACTTTTTTCTAAGCTGAATCATTGTTGTCTTGATGCTGCTACGTGGTGGCAACACATTAAATGTTTCATTCTTCCATGTACCCCAACCCCACCACCACCAAAGAAGTTCCTCTGGACTTGGTCATTCTTTGGAAACAAACAACTGATTAACTTATTGATGAATATACAGGGCTTCCCTGGTGGCTAAGTGGTAGAGTCTACCTGCAGTGTAGGAGAGGTGGGTTCTATCCCTGGGTCAGGAAGATCCCCTGGAGATGGAAATGGCAACCCACTCCAGTATTCTTGCCTGGGAAATGCCATGGACAGAGGAGCCTGGGGGGCTACTGTCCATGGGGTTGCAGAGTCAGATACGACTTAGCAACTAAGTAGCAATAAACAACAAAGAACATACAGAGGTGAAACAAAAAATGCAAAAAACATATTTTTAAAATTCTAACTGGTTATAATTACTATTTTCAAACTAGTCTCCTCTATTCTTTGATTAGCCTAGGTTGAGAAATTAAATATAGACCACTTAAATAAATCACACTTACAAATCAATTCATATATTTAAGTCACATAGGTTCGGGAAAGTATACTCTTATTTCAGAATTCTTATTTGAAAATTTAGATGCTTCATAATTTTTTCAACATTAAATGAGCTTTTATATTTCATCAACTGCAGGGCCAATAATAAGGCTTTGTATTTAGCATGCTGTCTTTCATCTTTGGCCTTTGAAACACTTTACAGGCCTTAATTGATTCCCACCACACCCCTCTGAGACAGGCTGGTATTATTATCCCCTTTTTATAGTTGAGGAAATGAAGACAAAAAGAAATTAGTATGAGATTTGCCCACTGACATAGGAAAAACCAGGGACTCACTCAGGGTGATTACAAAACTCCTCAACAGATAACCAAGCTGTTGGCTCTTCATTTTTCCTTCCTATCAGCATCAGTGGTTTAACCTTCTTCACAGAAAAAGTTTCTCATTTACCAGAGTTAAGCTGAACCACTTTCTCATTATGAAAATTTTACATTGCCTCTTAGAAGATTTATTTTACTGCTTTCTTTTTGTTATAAAGTATATTTTTGATATTTTGCAACTAAATGTATAACTTGATACCCTGAGAAAATTATAGAGTATGCCTTACTTTCAATGAGATATAAAACTTTCAGGAAATATCTAGCATACAGTTTAGATCATTTATAGGGATATTTTAGAGTCCACAGAGGCCATTCACCAGAAATCTTTATATAACATTAGGATACGACCTCATGAAGTGACTCATCTTGGCTTGTTCGGGCTTGTGCGTTTTGTGAACTGAAGGTCTGCCATAAACCCAGTTATGACTAGTTTCTCTGTCTATTGCATTACGTCTCGCATTGACTGTGAAAGTAAAATGTGCATATCCATATTTCTATCAGAGCCCAATGGCACATGTCTGCTACTGAAGCGAAATGAAAAAAGAAAATGAACACTTTTTTTCCTTCCTTTTTCTGTTGAGACATTCCAAAAAGTTTATCTTCAGGCTTAACCAAATCCAGCAGCTTTGCTTTTCTAGCTCTTCCATGACCAGCATGTCTTATTAAGAGAGATAATGCCTCTCTTTCAAAACAAAATGTCTTGTCTGGATGGAAATGCTTATTGGGAGATATCTCTATTATTAGATTTATTTCAAGTTAGGTTTTCTTGTGCTGCCTACCAGCCCACTAAATCATACCAGATCCTCATGCTTCCAACAAATGGTCTCTCTTCAGATTGAACTCTTCTTTTCCCTACTCAGCTTTGAATCATTTATATAAAATATAATGCAGTGTTTACCATTGAGGAAAAAGTAAATAGAGGAATGGCAAAAACACACCATTTTAACTTTGAAACTTTTGAAACTACACTATTCAAATATGTTATGCTCCTTACCTTTCATACCCACTCACTTTCCTTATATAATACCACCAGTCTTTATGTTTAGGACATTATTAATCATATAATAAAGCTTCCCTGGTGGCTCGAAGGTGAAGAATCTGCCTGCAATGTGGGAGACCCAGGTTCCACCCCTGGGTTGGAAGATCCCCTAGAGAAGGAATGGCAACCCACTCCAGTATTCTTGTCTGGAGAATTCTATGGACAGAGGAGCTTGGCAGGTTATAGTCTGTGGGGAAGCAAATAGCTGGACATGATTGAGCAACTAACACACATACACAATCATATGTTACCAGCAGTAAACATTTTGTTTCAAAATTCTGCGATATTACACAGGG
The DNA here is from genome assembly GCF_055505025.1 of Bos grunniens. Lineage (NCBI taxonomy): Eukaryota > Metazoa > Chordata > Mammalia > Artiodactyla > Bovidae > Bos > Bos grunniens. The sequence continues at coordinate 16,213,399 of NC_141170.1, read as the reverse complement.
AACTCTGCTTAATATTCTGTAATAACCTGAATGAGAAAAGAATTTGAAATAAATACATGTATAACTGAATCACCCTACTATGCATGTGAAACACAACATTGTTAAGCAACTGTACTCCAGTATAAAATAAAAATATTTTTAAAAGAGTAAAAAATTCTGCTTTACTAAATTATAATAAAGATCACCATGTTGTGTATAAAATATGTATATATACACATATGTACATCATATATTTTTGTTGTTGTTTAGTTGCTAAGTTGTGTCCAACTCTTTTGTGACCCCATGGACTATAGCCTGCCAGGCTCCTCTGTCCATGGGTTTTCCCAGGCAAGAATACTGGAGTGGGTTGCCATTTCTTTAACCAGGGGATCTTCTCGACCCAGGAATTAAACCTGCATCTCCTGCACTGCAGGCGGATTCTTTACCCTGAGCCATCTGGGAAACCCATGTAAATATATATACATACATTTCAAGAAGAATAGCAAGACTTTTCAATATGAATGAATAATTTACTCTAAGTCTCAGGTTTGATAGAACCCTGTAGTTAGCAAACCTCAATTGCTAGATATTTTAAATATCTTCCAAAGTCCACCAGTGTGTACCTATTCAGTTTAGATATGTTATAAAATAATCCTTCCCTCTTAAAATAGAAATATGTTCTATTTCCCTTAAATGAAATATTTCAATTGAAGGACACATCTTCTTTCAATATTTACTGCAACTTATAATGGAATTCTTATTGTAAAGTTTGGATAGAATCAGTTATACCCACTTGCCAAATACTCCTAAATATTTACTTTACGGAGTACCTGATAAATCTGCCTGTTCTATTTGGCAGTTTAAATGAGGTCAATTTCACCATTTGGAGCTAAGCACCATACAGCACCCTTATCTTGCTAACAGCTAATCTGAAGTAGTTAAGTAGTAATTTATTGACTTTCCTCTTTTTAACTGATGCAGCAAGCATTACAAAACAGAAGAGAAAAAAAAACCAATAACATGCAATAATCCTCACTGATTTCATGGTAGAAAGCTTGGTAAACTATTTTCAATTCAAAATAAACTTAAAACCATTTTCATACTGTTAGTGGATTCCTTCCTGTGCAGGACTAAAACATCACGGAGTATACGTAATGAACTGTGCAAGGAATGAAGGGTGCTTCCCAGGTGGCTCAATGGTAAAGGATCTGCCTGCCGATGCAGGAGACACAGGTTTGATTCCTGGGTTGGGAAGATCCCCTGGAGAAGGAAATGGCAATCCATTCCAGTATTGTTGCCTGGGAAATCCCGTGGACCGAGGAACATGGTGGGCTACAGACCATGGGGTCACAAGAGTCGGACTCAACTTAGCAACTAAACAACAACGAGAAGGAATGAAACCTTTTTGCTCTTACAGAGTTCACATCAGAAATAGAGCAAAGCACATTACATTCTTCTCTCATTGTAGTAAAATCCCTATTCAATCTCCTAGGTGACTCTCTGTTGCTGTATATCATGACTTTTAAGGATATAATGTGAATAATATGATACTTATTATTAGTAGTGGTAGTCTTTCTAATAATCATTCTATCATGCCTTAATAAACCAGACTCACATGTGCTCCAGGCAAATGAGTTCAGTTTCAAAAGCGCTTTCATTATTTTTACTGAGAGCAATTCACCAAAACCTCCGCCCTCTTTTCCAGAATCGACTCTTCATTGTTATTTCTCTTTTGATTTACAGTGAATGAAAAGCTGCTCTAACATTATGGAGTTCTGTTCTTTACAGAAAACTAGCTCTGCTGAGGGATAAAGTACATATATATTAATTAGTAGCATATGAAGATATAATTATTTGAAAGCAGACAATATGAAATTCGATGAAGTAGATAATAAAGGAGGATATTTATTCACCATAAAACATTTCTCTGGATCAAGCCATGTACTGGGCACTGGGGAGACAAGATACAGACACAATCCTTGCTCTCAGGAACTGACAATCTGGTTAGATTAAATAGAAATTGCTTCCCCACCACCCCAATTCTAATGTTTATCATTCTAATTTGGGCATTTATCACTTCCTGCTTAGATTACCACAATGGTCTCGAAAAAGAGGCTAAATTGATTTAGCCTTTGGTAAATCCCCCTATTTGATCCTTCCTGGATTGCCTATTCATTCTACCTCTCCCTTTTAAATAATAATAATAATATTAATGTAGGATTGTGTAATCCTGCTCAAAAAGCTTAAGAATTGATGCCTTTGGAATAAAGTTCTAATTTTTTAACACTTCTAAAATCTGATGCCAATCTACTCACCAGTCCTAACTGCTGTATTATCCCCATACTATAAGTTAAACTATACAGCAAATCATTCCCTATATATGACACATTCTTTCCCATATTTCCATATTCCTACCTTGGATAACAGTGTTCCTTTGTTTAGAATTCCCTCTGTTGAAATCCTACCCATCTAAGGTTAAGTTCATGTTCCACTTCTACCATAAAGCCTACCCAGAATTCCTCTAGCCAGAACTACTCACGCAGGCACCCCCAAGCCACTCGTACTTCTGTGTGCCTGCATGTGTGTGTGTGTGTGTGTGTGTGTGTGTGTGATCTAAATGCTTTGACTTCTTTGTATCACTCTTACGGCACCAAATACTACCTTGTATTGTTATGTTTCTTTCTTTCTTCCTCACAAACATATTAAACACCCCCACATAACTCTTGGCATGTGTCATATACATTGAGCGATTAGTTAATAACTGTGAGGAGTTGAACAAATACAGTGAGAGGAACAAGTGCACCAGACATGAGAGTAAATATGTTGGTGGGGACAAATGTCATGGGAAGCTCTGTAAAAAAATAAAAGAAGTGGAGCTTAATATTGAAGAAAGGAATTTTATTCACAATTGTGTCAATGTATTGTTTCCTTACAAGAACGTTTCAGCTTCTCACATAAGCATTTCATTCATTTGTAAGATATGCTGCTGCTGCTGCTAAGTCGCTTCAGTCGTGTCGGACTCTGTGTAACCCCACAGACAGCAGCCCACTAGGCTCCTCTGTCCCTGAGGGAGGTACAAAAAAGTATGGAAGTCACTAGGTGAAATTATTGTGAAAATGTCAGGAAAGAGGAAATTTAGAATACCTGAAAGAAAATGTGTCCATGGTAGCAGCATTATTTGCAGTCCAGGCAATTAAGTGACCAGATTGTATATGCTAAAATAGCTGTTCACTTTTGTTTTCTGTATTAAGGTGTCAGGACTTCCCTGGTGGCTCAGATAGTAAAGAATCTGCCTACAGTGTGGAGACCCGTGTCTGACCCCTGGGTTGGGAAGATCCCCTGGAGGAGGGCATGGCAACCCACTCCAGTATTCTTGCCTAGAGAATCCCCACGGACAGAGAAACCTGGTGGGCTACAGTCCATGGGGTGACAAAGAGTCGGATACAAACTGAGCAGCTAACACTTTCATTTCACATGGTAAGTAGGTCCATTTGAGACTGGAGTGACTTTTCTGATTATTTGATACATGTAACCTACTTCCTTCTGGCTCATTTAGCGGCTTTGTTTTGTTTTGTTTTTTAATATTTATTGATTTATTTGGCTGCATTGGGTTTTAGTTGCAACACATGGGATCTTCAGTGTGTTATGCGGGATGGGATCCTTCGGTGGGGTGCACAGACTCTCCAGTTGTGGTGGAGGGCTCAGCAGTTTCAGCATACAGGATTAGTTGCTCCAAATCACGTGGGATCCTAGTTCCCAACTAGGGATTGAACCTGTGGCCTCTGGAGTGCAAGGCCCATTCTTAACCACTGGACCACCAGGGTAAATCCCTGGTTCACATAGTTTTAAGGTGAACAGTCTCCTGACCATTGAAAGGTATTAGATGCATAGTGGTTTTTTATATTTTTAAGTTTTTTTTTTTTAATTAGAGGAAGAGAAAGGCAAATATCATATATTAATGTATATATATGCAATCTAGAAAGATGCATAGTGTTTTGAAAAAGAAACAAACACAAGAACAGAAGAGGAAAGGGACTGCAACTGTCAGAAGTAGCACAGGAATTCAGTTCAGTTCAGTTCAGTTGCTCAGTCATGTCCGACTCTGCGACCCCATGAATTGCAGCACGCCAGGCCTCCCTGTCCATCACCAACTCCCAGAGTTTACCTAAACTCACGTCCATCAAGTCGGTGATGCCATCCAGCCATCTCATCCTCTGTCGTCCCCTTCTCCTCCTGCCCCCAATCTCTCCCAGCACCAGAGTCTTTTTCAACTCATCGCATGAGCCGGCCAAAGTACTGGAGTTTCAGCTTTAGCATCATTCCTTCCAAAGAACACCCAGGACTGATCTCCTTTAGAATAGACTGGTTGGATCTCCTTGCAGTCCAAGGGACTCTCAAGAGTCTTCTCCAACACCACAGTTCAAAAGCATCAATTCTTCGGCACTCAGCTTTCTTCACAGTCCAACTCTCACATCCATACATGACCACTGGAAAAACCATAGCACAGGAGTTGCCTGTCCTCAAAGCAGCTGGTTTCAGAGGCCCTTGCTTGCTTCTCCATGGCATCTTTTTCCCTTCCCTTAAGATACAGCACTTGACTCAAAGGGAATGCCAGCTGACCACAGAAAGAAGGTAAGAAATCATTGTATAAAGTGTTTATTTTTCTATGGATGCAAATAAGAAGTGCTGAGATGCCACCCAATGAATCCTGTTCTCTCCACTCTGCAGGATCCCACATGGGCCTGGAGTTTGTGTGTGTGTGTGTGGGGTGACCCTTTCCCCTCTTCCACCACCACTTTAAGAGGAGATGAAACAGGGTGCACTTTCTTCAGGGTGGATTTAGGCCTCAAAGTTCTGAAAAGGGTGAATTTCCGGGAGGGCAAGAAAGTCTTGGGGAGGAATTCTTCAAGCGTACAAGGTCAAACTACTCTGGAGAATAACACAATGGAGTATTTGCCTAGGCTTGCGGAACAATCTGAATTTATTCAAGCTGGCGAGAGTGGGGGAGGTTCAAGGGCCTCCCACACTGGAAAGTGTGCTTAATGATCTGGCATCCTGAGAACTTCTCCACACTAGCGGGAGGAAGTTGAACTCTACAAGTGTGCTTCTGGAGAATTCTTACATTTCCCACTCCTGTTGAGAACTCAACTGGCCACACATGTGGCAGCCAGATGGCTCCCCAGTTAACTCAGAATATGAGGCGGTGGGGACAGAGGGAAGATGGGTCAGCCTCCGACTGGACACCCACAACACCTTCATCAAATCAAGCTCATCTGTACACAGCTTTGTCTTCTAATAGCTCAGAGCAACATTTTTATTGAGCAAATCCAGAGTATATTTTCAAAGTACACATATAACTTATTTCTCACTTTGCTCGGGAAAACAAATCCACGTTAAAATAAACTGAAAGCTTTAATTCCCAGGATTTCTACTAATATTACTTTGCAATGACATTTAAAAAGCAAACAGGATGCAAAAATCTGAAATGCAGAAGATGTCATATATCTCTTAACACTATGATGAACTATTAAGATGCTCTCAGTCACACAAATTTTCTCTAAAGCTGCACTTCGGCTCATCCACAGTATCATAATTGATCCCAAAATGGGACACAGAGTTGAAGCACTTGAAAGATCTTCAAGTTCCTCTTGAATCATTGCAGATAAAATTGTGTTTTTTTCGAAAACCAACTCTGTTGGATAAAAGGCACAATGAAAAGGCAAAGACATAAATGTTGCATTTTTATGTAGCACATGCTACAGCAAAAATAATCCAGTGTTCAGTGCTCCAGTCCAGGAAGAGATAAGATTCAGCTTGCTTACAATGCTTGTTGCCTATGCATCCCCATTTTCTTGTTTAAACTTCTTTGACAGCTCACCATTTCCTCCGATAAACTTTCTAACTCTTTTATTTGGCCTTTCTCCTCACATTCCTAACACTTCAAATGTATTCCAGTTACTTCCTTACATAAACCTCTGCTCAAGATAAACTGATCTATTTATTGTCTCCTGAACACATCATTCACATTCTTTCTACCTTTGTGGTTTTGCTCAAGCCCTTCTCCATGAGTTTTATCCCTTCTCCATTACTTTTTTTTTCTCTTCAATTTTTTTAGAATTTTGTCCAAGCTGTTACAGGAAGGGAGACCCTTTCCAGGGCCCGGAAGTGGACCCTTGTCTAACACTTAGAATTGAATTGTCCGAGGAGACACATGTGCTGAAAAAGCAAGAGATTTTACTGGGAAGGGGTGCCCAGGCAGAGAGCAGTAGGGTAAGGGAACCCAGGAGGACCGCTCTGCCACATGGCTCGCAGTCTCAGGTGTTATGTTAGTGGGATCAGTTTCTGGGTTGTCTTTAGCCAATCATTTTGACTCAGAGTCCCTTCTGGTGGTGCACACATCACTCAGCCAAGATGGATGCCAGCAAGAAGGATTCTGAGAGGTGGTCAGACACGTGGTGTCTCCTTTTGACCTTTCCGGAACTCTTCTGGTGGTGGCTTATTAGTTCCCTGTTTCTTACCAGGACCTCCTATCATAAAACAACTCATGAAATCGTTAGGGTGCCTGGCCAGGGTGGGCAGCTTCAGTCAGTGTGCTTCCCCTAACAAAACTACACAGCATGTGGGATCTTTGATCCCAACCAGGGATCAAACCTGTGCATGCCCCCCACCCCTATCTTGGAAGCATGGATTCTAAACCACTGGACTGCAGGGAAGTCCCCCCATTATCTTTCTGGAAGATCCAGTTTAAGCACTACCTCTTCCAGGAAGCCTTTCCCCACCCTCTCGCTACCAACCGATCCACACACATTCAAACCCCTGCGGAACATCCTCTTGCCTATATTCCTCTGACAAGTACTTTTGGCCTCCCTTTTGGTCTTTACCTCATGCCTCCACCCATCGCTATACTGCCTATATTTATTCCCTCTTTCCAAGATCAAGGATCAGGTCTACTATTTTTACCCCCAGAAACTAGAACTAAAAAGTACTCAGTAATACTGTTGGACTAAATGTCCATCAACAGAGGAATGGATAAAGGAGATGGAGTACATATATACAATGGAATATTACTCAGCCATAAAAGGGATGAGACTGGGTCATTTGTAGAGGCTTGGATAGATCAACAGAGTCAAACAGAGTGAAGTCAGTCAGGAAGAGAAAAACAAATATTGTATATTAATGCACATATATGGAATCCAAATAGAAAGAGATATAGATGGACTTATTTGCAAAATAGAAATAGAGACACAGATGGAGAGAACAAATATACAGACACCAAGAAAGAAGGCAGGGTGGGAGGAATTGGGAGATTGGGATTGATTTATATACACTATTGATACTATGTATAAAATACATAACTAATGAGACCAACAAAGGTCCGTCTGGTCAAGGCTATGGTTTTTCCAGCAGTCATGTATGGATGTGAGAGTTGGACTATAAAGAAAGCTGCGTGCCAAAGAATTGATGCTTTTGAACTGTGATCTTGGAGAAGACTGAATGCAACTAGTCCGTCCTAAAGGAGATCAGTCCTAAGTGTTCATTGGAAGGACTGATTTTGAAGCTGAAACTCCAATACTTTGGCCACCTGATGCAAAGAGCTGACTCATTTGAAAAGACCCTGATGCTGGGAAAGATTGAAGGCGGGAGGAGAAGGGGATGACAGAGGATGAGACGGTTGGATGGTATCACTGACTCAATGGACACGAGTTTGGGTAAACTCTGGGAGTTGGTGATGGACAGGGAGGCCTGGCATGCTGCAGTTCATAGGATCACAAGGAGTCAGACACGACTGAGCGACTGAACTGAATTGAACTGAATGAGAACTTACTGTATAGCTCAGGGAACTCAACTCAGTGCTCTGTGATGACCTAAATGGGAAGGAAATCCCCAAAAGAGGGGATATATGAATATATATAGCTGATTCACTTTGCTGTACAGTAGAAAGTAACAAAACATTGTAAAGCAACTATACTCCAATAAAAATAAATTAAATCTTTTAAAGGAAAAAGAATAATCCCATTGCAGATAATAATGTTCCACATCCTCATTTTCCATTTCTATTGATAGACATTTAGGTTGTTTCCATGTCCTGGCTATTGTGAACAGTGCTGTGATGAACATTGGGGTACATGAATCTTTTCAAATTTGGGGTTTGTTCCTGGATATATGCCCAGGAGTGGGATTATTGGATCACATCTTACAGTTTTCTGGGGGAACCCCCATACTGTTCTCCATTGTGGCTGTATCAGTTTGCATTCCCACCAACAGTGTAGGAGGGTTCCCTATAATAATGTTGATGTGATGATAATGGACTTATGGAAAACAAAGATTAGGGTGGAATCTCTTGGGAAATTACTGACCACAAAAACATGAAAACACCCTATTCCTTTACTAAATTCACCAGATATAAAAGTAACTTCTACCATGTTTTGACTAATAATCACATGTTTGCTCATTTCTTCATGGTAATTACATTCATTTTGGTAGATCTCTTTTAAGACTGCATTTCAAAATTATACACTATACATAAAAATATTATTCAAAAGTATGATGTCTCCCACTTGAAAACTCAGCACAGAACATTACTTCTAGGAATTTTAAGTTATAGTCAGAGTTTTAGTGCTCCCCTTCCCCTCCCCTCGGCTAGATGCTACAGTAATTTCCCTGTATATCTATACCAGCCCAGGACGGGGGAGCCTGGTGGGCTGCCGTCTATGCAGGCGCACAGAGTTGGACACGACTGAAGCGACTTATCAGCAGCAGCAGGGTTTACTTACACCTCTGAATTTTCTGATGATTGATAACACTTAAAATAGACAAGAGACATATACACCTGAGAATGTACTGTAATCCTTTGAAAACCTTCTATAGCTGAGACTAGAATTTGTTAATTTTAGTCTTGGCTATACTTCCGTGTCACTTTTCCATCAGTGAAATAGGAATAATAAAACCAATCCTTTTCTTATTGCATATTAGATAATAGATAGGAGACAATAGACCTGAAAATCCTGACATGAAAGCTAACACATAAAGTCAAAGTATTATCCATTAAGATAAAAAGCAAATTTCTTCACTGCTTGAAAAGGAAATTTTATGTCACTAAGCACTTATAATGTATCAGGTAGCTCACTGCTTTGGAATTTAAAGATAAATATGACCAAGGTTCTGGATCTCAAAACAGAATAGAGACAAAGACTTACACAAATAGAGCAGAGGTCAGGAAACTTCACTGCCTGTTTTCGCAAGCTTAAAAGCTAAGAATGACTTTTACAGAAAAACACTTGCCATCAATTTGATAAATGAGAACACTAACTTTGAACAACAATTAAGAGAAATGTTATCCCTTCGAAAAGAATTCTATCGTTCTGATAAGTTTATCTGTATCACAAAAACTGTACTCAATTGTTATTTTTTTCAGTAAAAGTCATTAAAACTTGCTTTCTCTCTTATATATAAGTACCTACATCATATCTTTGAGTTTGTCTCTTGGTCTGAATGCTAAAAATATTTACCAACCATAAACTTTATAGAAGCAGTGTGCTGACTTCTGAAATAATGAAACCTATAATGTGGTAGATACAGTGATAGACACTGCAACTTGAGAATTTAAGTTATTGAGAAAACAACTAAATTAGCTTTTGTTTTCAGTCACCAAGTCATGTCCGACTCTTTGCGACCCCCATTGACTGCAGCATGCCAGGCTTCTCTGTCCTTCACTATCTCCTGGAGTTTGCTCACATTCATGTCCATTGAGTCAGTGATGCCATCCAACCATCTCATCCTCTGTTGCCCTCTTCTACTTCCCTCAATCTTTCCCAGAATCAGGGTCTTTCCCAATGAGTTGGCTCTTCTCATCAGGTGGCCAAACTATTGGAGCTTCAGCTTCAGCATCAGTCCTTTCATTGAATATTCAGGGTTGATTTCCTTGAGGATTGACAGGTGTGATCTCCTTGCAGTCCAAGGGACTCTCAAGAGTCTTCTCCAACACCACAGTGTGAAAGTTCAGCACTCAGCTTTCTTTACAGCCCACCTCTCACATCCATACATGACTACTAGCAAAATCATAGCTTCGACTAAATGGACCTTTGTGGGCAAAGTGATGTCTCTGATTTTTAATATGCTGCTTTGGTTGGTCAACCCATGGTTTCAGGGTAGACTTCTGGGAATAGAAGCAATAGGACTGAATCTGAAAAAGTAAGTAAAAGTAAATAAGAGCGGTGAGCAGAAGGGTCATCAAGGTGTATGGGTGGGTTAGGTCAGGTCCTCAGGTAAGCAGATGCCCAGACGGGATTTCATGGGATTAGTTTAGGTGTTCATGATGCTTAACTCTATGCCCTGCCATGGACTAGATTTCAATTATAACCGGCTGCCTGATGGTGCATAGAACCAGCTGTGAAAGAGCTCTGTGAGTGGGAGCAGGGGTCTGTACTGAGAAGACACCAGTCTCTATCCCTCCTCTGGATATGGTACATGTTATACATTCTCTTATCTCTTTAGTGTGTTCACTGTTCATTTTTAAAAGTTGCACTGTTTTATACAAAAAGTAAAATAAATTTTTTAGTGACAAATGTCTGTAGAGAATAAAATGAACTGATAAACATCACTCTTTACAGTGACCTCCAAATTTTACTTATTTTCAGTAACAGATTGTGAATAAAATACATATATATAATTATCCAGGGCTCCCCTAGTGGCTCAGTGGTAAAGAATCCACCTGACAATGCGGGAGATGTGGGTTGATAAATAGGTTGGCAAGATCTTCTGGAGAAGAAAACAGCAACCCACTCCAGTTTCTTGCCTGGGAAATCCCATGAACAGAGGAGGCTGGTGGGCTACAGTCCATGGGGTCTCATAGTCAGACACAACTGAGCAATTGAACAATAACACTTCATGCAAAGATGGGCTCAGAAAAGGACAGAAATGGTAGGGACCTAACAGAAGCAGAAGATATTAAGAAGAGGTGGCAAGAATACACAGAAGAACTGTATAAAAAAGATCTTCATGACCCGGATAACCACGACGGTGTGATCACTCACCTAGAGCCAGACATCCGGGAATGTGAAGTAAAATGGGCCTTAGGAAGCATCTCTACAAACAAAGCTAGTGGAGGTGATGGAATTCCAGTTGAGCTATTTCAAATCCTAAAAGATGATGCTGTGAAAGTGCTGCACTCAATATGCCAGCAAATTTGGAAAACTCAGCAGTGGCCACAGAACTTGAAAAGGTCAGTTTTCATTCCAACCCCAAAGAAAGGCAATGCCAAAGAACGATAAAACTACCACACAATTGCACTCATCTCACATGCCAGTAAAGTAATGCTCAAAATTCTCCAAGCCAGGCTTCAGCAATACATGAACTGTGAACTTCCAGATGTTCAAGCTGGTTTTAGGAAACGCAGAGGAACCAGAGATCAAATTGCCAACATCCGCTGGATCATGGAAAAAGTAAGAGAATTCCAGAAAAACATCTATTTCTGCTTTATTGACTATGCCAAACTCTTTGACTGTGTGGATCACAATAAACTGTGGAAAATTCTGAAAGAGATGGAATACCAGACCACCTGACCTGCCTCTTGAGAAACCTGTATGCAGGTCAGGAAGCAACAGTTAGAACTGGACATGGAACAACAGACTGGTTCCAAATAGGAAAAGGAGTATGTCAAGGCTGTATATTGTCACCCTGCTTATTTAACTTATATGCAGAGTACATCATGAGAAACGCTGGGCTGGAGGAAGCACAGGCTGGCATCAAGATTGCTGGGAGAAATACCAATAACCTCGGATATGCAGATGACACCACCCTTATGGCAGAAAGTGAAGAACTCAAGAGCCTCTTGATGAAGGTGAAAGAGGAGAGTGAAAAAGTTAGTTTAAAGCTCAACATTCAGAAAACGAAGATCATGGCATCCGGTCCCATCACTTCATCACAGATAGATGTGGAAATAGTGGAAACAGTGTCAGACTTTATTATATTTTTGGGCCCCAAAATCACTGCAGATGGTGACAGCAGCCATGAAATTAAAAGACACTTACTTGTTGGAAGGAAAGTTATGACCAACCTAGACAGCATATTGAAAAGCAGAGACATTACTTTGTCAACAAAGGTCCGTCTAGTCAAGGCTATGGTTTTACCAGTGGTCATGTATGGATGTGAGAGTTGGACTGTGAAGAAAGCTGAGTGCCAAAGAATTGATGCTTTTGAACTGTGGTATTGGAGAAGACTCATGAGAGTCCCTTGGACTGCAAGGAGATTCAACCAGTCCATCCTGAAGGAAATCAGTCCTGAATATTCATTGGAAGGACTGATGTTGAAGCTGAAACTCCAATACTTTGGCCATCTGATGTGAAGAACTGACTCACTTGAAAAGACCCTGATGCTGGGAAAGATTGAGGGCAGGAGGAGAAGGGGATGACAGAGGATGAGATAGTTGGATGGCATCACCGACTTAATGGACGTGGGTTTGGGTGAACTCCGGGGGTTGGTGATGGACAGGGAGGCGTGGCGTGCAGCATTTCATGGGGTCGCAAGGAGTTGGACATGACTGAGCAACTTCACTTTCACTTTTCACTTTCATGCATTGGAGAAAGAAATGGCAACCCACTCCAGTGTTCTTGCCTGGAGAATCTCAGGGACAGGGGACCCTGGTGGGCTGCCGTCTATGGAGTTGCACAGAGTCGGACATGGCTGAAGCAACTTAGCAGCAGCAGCAGCAGACAGAATATGGAAAAGCAGAGACACTACTTTGTCAACAAAATTCCGTCTAGTCAAGGCTATAGTTTTTCCAGTGATCATGTATGGATGTGAGAGTTGGACTATAAAGAAAGCTGAGCACCAAAGAATTGATGCTTTTGAACTGTGGTGTTGGAGAAGACTCTTGAGAGTCCCTTGGACTGCAAGGAGATCCAACCAGTCCATCCTAAAGGAGATCAGCCCTGGGTGTTCATTGGAAGGACTGATGTTGAAGCTGAAACTAATTCTTTGGCCACTTGATGAGAAGAGATGACTCATTTGAAAAGACCCTGATGCTGGGAAAGATTGAGGGCAGGAGGAGAAGGGGACGACAGAGGATAAGATGGTTGGATGGCATTACCGGCTCAATGGACATCGGTTTGCATAGACTACAGCAGCTGGTGATGGACAGGGAGGCCTGGTGTGCTGTGGTTCGTGGAGTTGCAAAGAGTCAGACACGACTGAGTGACTTAACTGAACTGAATGTGTGGCCTGTTTTTTCATTTTTGCAAGAATATTTTTTGAAGAACACAAGGTTTTAATTTGATGAGATTTATCAATTTGTTTGCTTATGGTTCATGCTTTCTATGTCCTAAGAAATCTTTTTAACAAAAGGTCAGAAGAATTTTCTTCTAGATATTTTATAGGTTTCACATTTTGTTCTATGATGCATTTCAACTTAAGTTTTTTATATCAGTCAGTTCAGTTCAATGGCTCAGTCGTGTCCAACTCTTTGTGACCCTATGGACTGCAGGACACCAGGCTTCCCTGTCTATCACCAACTCCTGGAGTTTACTCAAACTCATGTCCCCTGAGTCAGTGATGTCATCCAACCATCTCATCCTCTCTCGTCCCCTTTTTTATATAGTGGAAGTAAATTTCAGGTTCAATTTTTTGCATATGATGTTTAATTGTACCAGCACCATTTATGGAAAATCTTTTGCATCTATCATCCTGTCATCTTTGTTGAAAACCATTTGACCACAGATATGTGGGTACCTTTTTGTGCCTGCAATGTAGGAGACAGGTTTGTCCCTGGGTCGTGAGATCCCCTGGAGTAGGACATGGCAACCTACTTCAGTGTTCTTGTCTGAGAAATCCCATGGACAGAAGAGCCAGGCAGGCTACAGTCCATGGGGTCCCAAGAGTTGGTCACAACTTAGTGACTAAACCACCACCACCATAGACTACTTACTATGTGCTAGGCAATAAATGCTTCACAAATGCCATTCATTTAATCCTCATATTGACTTTATGAGTTGGTATGACTGTTAATTACAATTTGCTGATGAGGGAACCGAGTGATAGAAAACTTAGTTAACTTTCCCAAGATTGGTGGTTCTCAACTAGGGGTGACTTTGTCCCTTTCAGGAGACATTTTCTAATGCCTGAAGATAGTTTTAGTTATTATAGGTGAAGGAGAGAATGCTGCTGAAATCTAATGAGTAGAGACCAACAACTCTGCTACATAACCTACAACGCAAGGATAGCTCCTCACAACAAAGTTGACAGAAGCCATGAAATTAAAAGAGGCTTGCTCCTTGGAAGACAATTATGACAAATCTAAGCAGCATGTTAAAAATCAGAGACATCACTTTGCCAACAAAGTGATGGTTAAAGCTATGGTTTTTCCAGTAGTCATGTACAGATGTGAAAGTTGGACCATAAGGAAGGGAGAGTGCTGAAGAATTGATGCTTTCAAACTGTGGTGCTAGAGATGACTCCTGAGAGTCCCTTGGAGAGCAAGACCAAACCAGTCAATCTTCAAGGAAACCAACCCTCAATATTCATTGGAAGGGATGATATGAAGCTAAAGCTTCAATACTTTGGCCACCTGATGCAAAGAGCTGACTCACTGGAAAAGACCCTGATGCTGGGAAAGATTCAGGGCAGGAGGAGAAGAGGGTGATAGAGAATGAGACGGTTGGATAGCATCACCAACTCAATGGACATGAGTTTGAACAAATTCTGGGAGATAGTGAAGGACAGAGAAGCGTAGTGTGCTGCAGTCCATGGGATCACAAAGAGTTGGATAGGACTGTGCGACTGAACAACAAAAACAAAATCAGAAGAAAGAGCTGGAAAAGTTGAAAGTAGTTGCTTCTATGGAGGTATAACATCGGGTGGGAAAAAAGGTCAGTAGAATATTTTTGTGTATGTTTTTTGTTGTTGGTTCTGTTTTTTGTTGTTCTTTAAGAAGACCTGAGCAGCCGTGAAGAGATACCCCACGCCCAAGGTAAGAGAAACCCAAGTAAGACGGTAGGTGTTGCAAGAGGGCATCAGAGGGCAAACACACTGAAACCATACTCACAGAAAACTAATTAATCTAATCACACTAGGACCACAGCCTTGTCTAACTCAATGAAACTAAGCCATGCCCGTGGGGCCACCCAAGATGGGCGGGTCATGGTGGAGAGATCTGACAGAATGTGGTCCACTGGAGAAGGGAATGGCAAACCACTTCACTATTCTTGCCTTGAGAACCCCATGAACAGTATGAAAAGGCAAAATGATAGGATACTGAAAGAGAAACTCCCCAGGTCAGTAGGTGCCCAATATGCTACTGGAGATCAGTGGAGAAATAACTCTAGAAAGAATGAAGGGATGGAGCCAAAGCAAAAAGAATACCCAGCTGTGGATGTGACTGGTGATAGAAGCAGGGTCCGATGCTGTAAAGAGCAATATTGCATAGGAACCTGGAATGTCAGGTCCATGAATCAAGGCAAATTGGAAGTGGTCGAACAAGGGATGGCAGGAGTGAATGTCAACATTCTAGGAATCAGCAAACTGAAATGGACTGGAATGGGTGAATTTAACTCAGATGACCATTATATCTACTACTGCGGGCAGGAATCCCTCAGAAGAAATGGAGTGGCCATCATGGTCAACAAGAGTCCGAAATGCAGTACTTGGATGCAATCTCAAAAACGACAGAATGATCTCTGTTCGTTTCCAAGGCAAATCATTCAATACCAGAGTAATCCAAGTCTATGCCCCAGCCAGTAATGCTGAAGAAGCTGAAGTTGAAGGGTTCTATGAAGACCTACAAGACCTTTTAGAACTAACACCTAAAAAAGATGTCCTTTTCATTATAGGTGACTGGAATGCAAAAGTAGGAAGTCAAGAAACACCTGGAGTAACAGGCAAATTTGGCCTTGGAATACGGAATGAAGCAGGGCAAAGTATAATAGAGTTTTGCCAAGAAAATGCACTGGTCATAACAAACACCCTCTTCCAACAACACAAGAGAAGACTCTATACATGGACATCACCAGATGGTCAACACCGCAATCAGATTGATTATATTCTTTGCAGCCAAAGATGGAGAAGCTCTATACAGTCAGCAAAAACAAGACCAGGAGCTGACTGTGGCTCAGACCATGAACTCCTTATTGCCAAATTCAGACTTAAATAGAAGAAAGTAAGGAAAACCACTAGATCATTCAGGTATGACCTAAATCAAATCACTTATGATTATACAGAAGTGAGAAATAGATTTAAGGGCCTAGATCTGATAGATAGAGTGCCTGATGAACTATGGAATGAGGTTCATGACATTGTACAGGGGACAGGGATCAAGACCATCCCCATGGAAAAGAAATACAAAAAAGCAAAATGGCTGTCTGGGGAGGCCTTACAAATAGCTGTGAAAAGAAGAGAAGCGAAAAGCAAAGGAGAAAAGGAAAGACATAAACATCTGAATGCAGAGTTCCAAAGAATAGCAAGAAGAGATAAGAAAGCCTTCTTCAGCGATCAGTGCAAAGAAATAGAGGAAAACAACAGAATGGGAAAGACTAGAAATCTCTTCAAGAAAATCAGAGATACCAAAGGAACATTTCATGCAAAAATGGGCTCGATAAAGGACAGAAATGGTATGGACCTAACAGAAGCAGAAAATATTAAGAAAAGATGGCAAGAATACACAGATGAACTGTACAAAAAAGATCTTCACGACCCAGATAATCACGATGGTGTGATCACTGACCTAGAGCCAGACATCCTGGAATGTGAAGTCAAGCGGGCCTTAGAAAGCATCACTATGAACAAAGCTGGTGGAGGTGATGGCATTCCAGTTGAGCTATTCCAAATCCTGAAAGATGATGCTGTGAAAGTGCTGCACTGAATATGCCAGCAAATTTGGAAAACTCAGCAGTGGCCACAGGACTGGAAAAGGTCAGTTTTCATTCACATCCCAAAGAAAGGCAATGCCAAAGAGTGCTCAAACTACCGCACAATTGCACTCATCTCACACACTAGTAAAGTAATGCTCAAAATTCTCCAAGCCAGGCTTCAGCAATACGTGAACCGTGAACTTCCTGATGTTCAAGCTGGTTTTAGAAAAGGCAGAGGAACCAGAGATCAAATTGCCAACATCCGCTGGATCATGGAAAAAGCAAGAGAGTTCCAGAAAAACATCTATTTCTGCTTTATTGACCATGCCAAAGCCTTTGACTGTGTGGATCACAATAAACTGTGGAAAATTCTGAAAGAGATGGGAATACCACACCACCTGATCTGCCTCTTGAGAAATTTGTATGCAGGTCAGGAAGCAACAGTTAGAACTGGACATGGAACAACAGACTGGTTCCAAATAGGAAAAGGAATATGTCAAGGCTGTATATTATCACCCTGTTTATTTAACTTATATGCAGAGTACATCATGAGAAACACTGGACTGGAAGAAACACAAGCTGGAATCAAGATTGCCGGGAGAAATATCAATCACCTCAGATATGCAGATGACACCACCCTTATGGCAGAAAGTGAAGAGGAACTCAAAAGCCTCTTGATGAAGGTGAAAGTGGAGAGTGAAAAAGTTGGCTTAAAGCTCAACATTCAGAAAACGAAGATCATGGCATCCAGTCCCATCACTTCATGGGAAATAGATGGGGAAACAGTGGAAACAGTGTCAGATTTTATTTTTCTGGGCTCCAACATCACTGCAGACGGTGACTGCAGCCATGAAATTAAAAGACGCTTACTCCTTGGAAGGAAAGTTATGACCAACCTAGATAGCATATTCAAAAGCAGAGACGTTACTTTGCCAACAAAGGTTCGTCTAGTCAAGGCTCTGGTTTTTCCTGTGGTCATGTGTGGATGTGAGAGTTGGACTGTGAAGAAGGCTGAGCACCAAAGAATTGATGCTTTTGAAGTGTGGTGTTGGAGAAGACTCTTGAGAGTCCCTTGGACTGCAAGGAAATCCAACCAGTCCATTCTGAAGGAGATCAGCCCTGGGATTTCTTTGGAAGGAATGTTGCTAAAGCTGAAACTCCAGTACTTTGGCCAGCTCATGCGAAGAGTTGACTCATTGGAAAAGATTCTGATGCTGGGAGGGATTGGGGGCAGGAGGAGAAGGGGACGACAGAGGATGAGATGGCTGGATGGCATCACTGACTCGATGGACGTGAGTCTGAGTGAACTCCGGGAGTTGATGATGGACAGGGAGGCCTGGCGTGCTGCGATTCATGGGGTTGTAAAGAGTCTGACATGACTGAGCAACTGATCTGATCTGAAGAAAACCTGAAGAATTACTTGAATTATATTTATTTAAAAGTTCAAATGATTAATAATATTCAAATCATAGACAAATTTTAGCTTGACCATTGTTTCTCATATTTTTGAAGTGTTTAGTAATGTGCAGAAGTAATATGGAGAAGGAAATGGCAACCCACTCCAGTGTTCTTTCCTGCAGAATCTCAGGGGTAGGAGAGCCTGGTGGGCTGCCATCTATGGAGTCACACAGAGTTGGACACGACTGAAGCGACTTAGTAGTAATATGCAGTTTATAAGAGTTTTCTCTCAGTGAATTTTAGCTGAATGAATGAAAAGAAGTAAAAATATTTATGAAGGACAGAATATACAAAAAGAGAACTTCCATTCTGATTGACATCTTGCATATCAAGCTCCAACTTGCAACATAATGAAGCATTTCAGACAGAAAAACGTGAAGATCCAGATTCCTAATGGGAAAGCTATTTCAAACCTAATTATAAGCAATCAAGAAAAAATAGCTTTACTAGATAATGATAGATTATCAGCTCTATCATTACATATATAAAAGCATCCAGAAGAGAGGAAGAACAAAGTTATTTTTTTTAATTGAAAAGTAGGTGAACTAAGGATGACTGTTACTCTCTTTAGTTTCCCCTCAGTTGTATCACATGCTTTATGGTATCTTAGTTCCCTGACCAAGGATTGAACCCAGGTCCCAGCAGAGAAAGTGCTGAAAGATGACTGTTTTTCTTAATAACTATTTTTAAACTCATAAATATGTGCAATCTTGTAAAATCTGTACAGAACATACAAATCTAACTTGGAAACTCACCAACGCCCAGTAGCTTGTACTGGTAACAATATATTTTTAATTTAAGAGGATATACTGCAGAGAAAAAGAAGATGCCAAGTTCATGTCACTACCAGACCAATAGACTGGATCAACAGATTATCTCACTCTATTCACATATGGATGTGAGAGTTGGACTGTGAAGAAGGCTGAGCACCGAAGAATTGATGCTTTTGAACTGTGGTGTTGGAGAAGACTCTTGAGACTCCCTTGGGCTGTAAGGAGATCCAACCAGTCCATTCTGAAGGAGATCAGCCCTGGGAGTTCTTTGGAAGGAATGATGCTAAAGCTGAAACTCCAGTACTTTGGCCACCTCATGTGAAGAGTTGACTCATTGGAAAAGACTCTGATGCTGGGAGGGATTGTGGGCAGGAGGAGAAGGGGATGACAGAGGATGAGATGGCTGGATGGCATCACTGACTCAATGGACGTGAGTCTGAGTCAATTCCGGGAGTTGGTGATGGACAGGGAGGCCTGGTGAGCTGCGATTCATGGGGTCGCAAAGAGTCTGACATGACTGAGCGACTGAACTGAACTGAACTGAACTGATTCTCAGAGAAAACAAAAGCAAGACTCTTCCCCATCTCTATTTTATCCCCACATCTCTATTTTCGTTCTTTGGCTATCTCTGTTTGAGGGTCTCTATCTATTCTTCCCCCACCCTCCGACCATATAATTTCCCATTTTCAAAAAATAAAAGGACATCAAAATGTGTGCAGTAAGAAGTCTTGATCCTGCTGCTGTCCACATTCAGGCCATTCCTCCCTGTCCCCTAGAGGTAACTATTTTCAACAGCATGGGTCTTCTTAGCATTTCTTTATGTAAATACAAGCAAACCTAGGTATGTACATATATGCATATATTTCTCATATGCCTTTTTCTATTTCTTGCTTTTTTTCACATAGCAATACTCTAAATAAAATTTAATATGTTAAAGTCTGGCCATCTTAGAAACACTCATCCTGTACAAATGAGAAAATGTCAGTCTAAAAAGATTACATCTCTATTAAAGGGATGTAATTATATTTAACAATTATTTAACAACTACTAAATAATTATTTAACAATCTTAAAATGTTTCACAGTTCTACACTAAAAGAAAAATATTTGTAAAATCAAATATATACTATCTATGTTTTAGCATGTCTTTAAAAGTTTTAAGAAGTTACTAGTTAAGCCAACTAAATAAAAATTTGTACTTTAACAAATAGTGTGCTTGGAAACAGAGTCATCATGAGACCTAACAATATTCCTTGTATAAAAATAAGTCAGTGGTTTTAAATTGGCTATACTTTGTCGCATTTTCTGTACTGCTAAACAGTAATTACTTAAAATTTCAATAATGTGCTGCTTTATCACAGATTTTAATTTCTCATATTAAAAAATCACTCTGAAATGCTGAAAGCTTATGTAAACACACTGAATTCAAATATTATTCAACAACATTTTAATGGGAAGCTAAGGGTCTTAGAACTGTGTAAATACTTAAACAGTTCCATTTTTCTACCAATATTTCCTATCTCACAACTCCATGCAACCTGGACTGCTCGGCTGGAAACATATTTCTTTGAGTGGAGGTCAGAATGGAGACTTGGCAGAGGAGAGAAAGAAAAATGCAGGATATAACAACCATCCACCAAGTTAATTCAGGGCTTCCCAGGTGGTGCTACTCGTAAACAACCTGACTGCCAATGCAGGAGACATAAGAGACACAGGTTCGATCCCCAGGTTAGGAAGATTCCCTGGAGGAGGAAAATGGCAACCCACTCCAGGATTCTTGCCTGGAGAATTCCATGGAGAGAGGAGCCTGGCGCGCTACAGTGCATAGGGTCACAAAAAGTCGGACAGGACTGAAGCAACTTAGCAAGCAAATTAACTCAGGAATATGCCTCTTCACATCGCTTCAGTCAGGCAGATTTGGCCTGGAGCTGTGAAATAAGGAGTGTGTGAGGTACTCTGTGGCCTTTCCAAGATTCTTTCCAAGAGCAAAGCCTATTTCATATTCACCGGAAAAATCACTATTCTGTGGTGGTGGTATTTCAATGAATGGTTTTCCATTCCAGTGCAAATTAATACTATTTTTGGAGTATGTATTAAATTCATGGGCCCCTTTTGAGTGAGAAAAAAAATTATTGTGAAAATAGAGAGGTGACCTAGCAGATAGTCAGAAGTTATTACATCACATCTGTTTGAATTTCTTAAGGCATATGGACATATGCTTGTTTCAAATAAAAGAATACAGAAAGGAGATCAGCTCCATGCCTTAAAACAGAGAAAGAAAAAATGTCAACATATATAAAACAATTAAAGGAAATTAAACATGTACTGAATCACTACTATAAGCAAAGAAAGCATTTGCCCCTTACAACTTCCCAGAGGTTAAAAAAAAAAGTCCTATCAAAAATATGACAAAACTGTCAGATATAGATTTTACCAGCTCTCTATTTAAGAAAATTACATCCATTAAAGATTGTGTATATTCACAAGCAGGACATTAAAAACAAAGAAAAACAGTAAGAACTTTATCAAAACTCGATCAATGATATCTCAGTTGCATCAAATCCTCCCAGTGGGTGTTCCATCTGAACAAATATGTATGTTCACTCTTGTTCAGTTTTGCATAGCCAACTTATCTTTCTTTGAGTTGTTTGTTAGTATGTGTCCTTTATTGTTGAAGACTGAGATGTATGAATTTGAAATTCTTTATATAATGTATAAATCTGAAGCTTTGAAGAGACAATTTTTTAAAACATTATTAATAGGAATAAAAGCATAACCTAACAATTGAACTGAATGATCTTGTATGTTACTAGTTGGCATTGATAAGCTTCTAGAAATTATGAAAATATAATGAATCATTCTTCAAACATTGAAGTGGCATGTGAACCAAATGATTTTCACAACTGATGCCAAAATAGGAACTAATTTTCTGTTAAGATATCATTAATCAGGTGTATCCAGTATAACAGGAATTCTCAGGAATGTCATAGTAAATCTAAAATTGTTTTCCTTTCTTTTCAAAAGTATAAGAAATATTTATCATCTGTGAAGGTAACAGCAAACATGAAATCCATTTATGAAAAAATAAGCCAAAAGTAATCTTCAGCTCTTTCAAAGTCAAAAGCAGTCCTTATTGGGAAGAAGAGACTTAAATGTGAAAGGCAAAATGACTAATTTTAATACATATTTGAGCAATGGCACCCCACTCTAGTACTCTTGCCTGGAAAATCCCATGGACAGAGGAACCTGGTGGGCTGCAGTCCATGGGGTTACAACTGAGCAACTTCACTTTCACTTTTCACTTTCCTGCATTGGAGAAGGAAATGGCAACCCACTCCAGTGTTCTTGCCTGGAGAATCCCAGGAACGGGGGAGCCTGGTGGGCTGCCGTCTATGGGGTCGCACAGAGTCGGACACGACTGAAGCGACTTAGCAGCAGCAGCAGCAGCATATCCTTAGAAGTACATTATAAAGTTATATTATTTTCAAGGACTACATGCTGTTATATTTGTTGGAAGGACTGATGCTGAAGTTGAAACTCCAATACTTTCACCACCTGATGCGAAGAACTGACTCATTGCAAAAGACCCTGATGCTGGGAAAGATTGAAGACAAGAGGAGAGGGGGACGACAGAGGATGAGATGGTTGGATGGCATCACCGATTCAATGGACACGAGTTTGAGAAAGCTCTGGGAGTTGGTGATGGACAGGGAAGCCTGGCATGCTGCAGTCCATAGGGTCACAAAGAGTTGGACATGACTCAGTGACTGAACTGAACACGCTGTTATTACTAATATAAATGTATGATTTTCAGAGAATGCTTACAGTAGTAGTATGGAACAGGCAACAGTAGTAACAGAGTAGTTACTGCAATCATAACTAAGTTAAGCAATAGTAGTAAAAGACAATAGTAGTAAGCGACAGGTTTTTGCATATATAATGCAAATATTATATCAAGACTTTGGTTTTACCAAAACTATACAAGTGTTAACTTCATTCATGATCATATCAAAATAACTACTTTGGCTCTTTGCTTTCCCCCCTCTAAAACAGGCCTCTTGTGTCTCAAAGCTATTACATTTTACTTAGTTTAATCTATATCTAGAGCAAGACTGAAATAATCATGTATGTTATCATAAAAAAAAACCTATTTATACAACACTGTGGAGGAAGAGAAAGGCAGTTACCTGCACTGATGACCATCAAACAGAAATTGGGAATTAAACCAATGGACCCTGAAAGACTAGTAATTTGATAGGAAATTTTCTATAGTAACAGACCAATTAAGGATACTTTAAACTCTTTTAAAACCAAAAACTAATCTCTTTTATAAGACTTTTACATTTTAGTTCATAATTTACATGCACATTTTTATTTTACTACTGTAGTTATAGTTGAACATGTTATTAATACAATTGTTGAGATGATACAAAAATTCATACTTTATGAAACTACTGCATTATTAAAATACAGATAATTCATTTACAATCTGTTTTACATTGAAATAGCTCATAAAGTTCTTGCTTGTTTACTGAAAGAGTCGGGGGAAAAACTCATTGTTACTACAGCTGTGTGCTTGTTCACCCTTCTTTCACCACCCACTGGCTGTTTGCTGAAAGGGAGGGCTGGTGATCTTTCAAAGCATCTCTTTGAATGAGTTTTTGCACAAAAGTGCTTTTACTTTCCATTGAAGGGAAAGAGTAGTATGTGTGTGAGTGTATGTAGGGTGATGACAGTGACGGGAAAGGCATGGCATGGTGACTACCTCTCTTTACCTCCATCCACATGAAATAATTTCGTCAGAGACCTTGTGATGTAATGAACATAAGCAGTGCTGCTTCAAGAACCAGGCGACAAAGTATGGCACAGAGCTGGCCTTGCCCCTGCAACTGAGCTCAGTCCCACTCTCGCTCTTGGTGAGCAGCTTTGAGAGCACTCAGAGATAATCCCCTGACCCCAGCGTGGATTCCCTAATGGAGGATATTAGCAGCAGTGGAAGTGGCAAGCTCCCTAATGCAAGTGATACTCAGCACCAGACTTTCAGGAGAAGGTGTGAGGACAAGAACAAAGACAAACATTACAACATTACAGAGCACACAGGAACTGTCTCTTGGAGACTTCTGGAAATACGGGAACGAGGTGAGACATTTTTAGGAGTCTAGGGGCCTAGTGGAAGCAGAAGGGGCTAAATTTATATTATTAATATACCTGGAATTCAGTTCATACCCCAGGCTGGTGAGAGGTTTTAAAGAGTGATTTTTGGCTAACGGGTTGTTAGCTAACAGATACTCTTCATGTAATTCAAATTGCCAATGGTGGGACTGAGAAGACTTTCCCATTAAGAGAACTGGACAAGAGAAAGGAAGATCATTCAAAGTACAATGAAGTAAGAGAATGCTTATGGCAACCTGAGTAACTGGAGTATATTCTCTGATCAAAGGCAACAGGGGTCGTTCTTCCAGGGACAACAGAGGATGAGATGGTTGGATGGCATCACCGACTCAGTGGACATGGGTTTGGGTGGGCTCCGGGAGCTGGTGTTGGACAGGGAGGCCGGGAGTGCTGTAGCTCATGGGGTCGCAAAGAGTCAGACACAACAAAGCGACTGAACTGAACTGAACTGTTTTGAGAGAGTAGAAAAGTCTCTTTTCCCCCCACCCGCCAACACTACACCTGGAATATTAATCTCTCTGCTATTTGCCCTTTCCTCTTTTCCCCTCTCCCTCCCTCAATAGGGTGACAAGAATAAATGTATCAACCAACAATCAACAAAGATTAATATTTTCTGAATACTTCTGGTGTATAAGATACTGTGCTAAGCACTATACCAGGATTTTTCAAAATAAAATAGAAGCACTATTAAATGACCTTCACTTAGTCAAACCGCGAGATTAACTATCATTCTCCATTCCCTCTATAAGACACACAGACTGATACCTACAGCCTTTGAATGTTTACTAATGAGCCAAATCATGGGATGTGAACATTTATCCTTCCTCCAGCTGAGTTAAAACAACCAAAAGCCATTCATTCATTGCCTTCACAGAATCTGAGTGCCTACCATATGACAGGCACTGTTGTAGGAGCTAGGGACATAGCAATGAATAAAACAGACAAAAATCCTACTTTAATGAAGCTTACATAAAAATCAATTGTTTTAGTTTTCCAAACTCTTAATGTAAGTTATTCCTGCTAATGTAACTAGGTAATTTAATTTTTATATACTTAAGTGTAAAAGACATTTTCCTACTGAAAATAAAGTTGAAATTTTAAAACGGTTAAAATGGTTCATTTTATGTTATGTATATATTTTACCATAATTTTAAAAAAATGAAGTTGAATGCTACAGAAAGACAAATTGTTGCCACAAATTACCAGAAGCAAAAAAACTGTAATATACTATACAAATATAGAAGTACTCTAAAGTCATATTACTGTGCTAGTGTCCTTTAGGTTCCATATTTCCTTTAACATAAAACAAAACAGAAAATTGTAGCTTTTGCATTTGGAAAGAGTTTATGTAAAAAAGACAACTTGGAACTCATGGTCAGAATCAAAGATTGGCCCAGCATCAAAAGATTTGCTAATGAATGTGTAATGACAGGTTTTTTTCATAAAAGTAAAGTGCTTAAAATTATATATGTATAATTTTTTTTTACACTTTCCTACTTTAACTTTGTAGATGAACTAAAGGACTGCTCAGCTTCAACTCTCTAAGATAAACTTCCTCTCTTCGCGTGGTTGTCAAGTGTAGCCGGGTTCAGTGTTTCTCCCACTAAATGATATTCTAAGTCAGGAGAGGGCCCTAAACTGGTAACCAGTTTCCATAAATTAGATCATTTTCCTCTTAGGTTTTCTTTTAAACATTACAGAAGAGAATGCAAAAATCAAGGCAATCAACTTTTGAGGAATTTCTTACAAAGTGATGCTTTGTTTCATTAAACATTCTGATTCCACCTTACAAAGCCTTTAATGATCAACTTCCCTGCACAGCAGCTCACTCTCATCAGACTTTAGTTTATGTTCCTTAAGACAGAGCATAAACTAGAAAGCTTAACTTCTGATTTGGTTTCCATTTCTGGGAACACTTAAAAAAAAAAAAAGATTAACAGTCATGAACCCTAAGGCAAGTCCTTTAGGTCAGATTTAGATGACAGCATATTCATATTAAATTACCTTGTGTGTGTTCAGACATGGCCAAGTTTCAAAAAGCAGAAGGGCTATGCTTATTTGCCATACTCCCTTCAACCAAAGTGGAGAGGTGGTTCCAAAACCTGCCAGGACAAGTAATAGAAATGAGTCAGAGAGGACCGGCCCCGGTAAAAACTGTGAATTAGGCAGTTTGACTTCAACGCCACACCCCTTGAGTACTATATACTTCTCTGCCCCTCCCTTGGTATCAGCAGCCCTGAGGGTCACCCTCACACCGCATACCTCTTCTACTCACACGGAAACTAGCTTCCCCTCATTCCTCTTTCCCCTTCACTAATTAAAATTTACCTCCCCAGTATCTCTCACCCTCAGGGTTTAAAGTGACAGCTACCTAATCTGATAAAGCAATCACATGAATGCCCGAAGAGAGAAAGTTGGAAGGGAAAGCAAATTTAACTTCACACTTCTAAAGTTGACACCTTGCAGTTTAACTCATTAGTGACTAAAAGTGAGAATTACCAGCTGAGGCATTCAGGGGAGAGAAATATTCTGAGTCAGGTGGAGCACCTGGCAAATCAAGTAGGAGGAAGTGAATGCTTTTAGCCTAACATGGTTCCAGCCTTCATCTGAGTGGCTAATAAGTCGTGGTCAAGTTTGGGGGCCAAGGTTTCCCTGGTAGCTCAGTTGGTAAAGAATCTGCTGGTAAAGAGACCCTGGTTCGATTCCTGGGTCGGGAAGATCCCCTGGAGAAGGGATAGGCTACCCACTCCAGTATTCCTTGGCTTCCCTGGTGGCTCAGATGGCAAAGAATCCACCTGCAATGTGGGAGATCTGGGTTCAGTCCCTCAGTTGGGAAGATCCCCTGAAGGAGGGCATGGCAACCCACTCCAATATTCTTGCCTGGAGAATCCCCATGGACAGAGAGGCCTGGCGTGCTACGGTCCACGGGGTTGCAAACAGCTGGACACAACTGAGCAACTAACTACACAGTAGTAGTGTGTAGTTAGTAGTCTAGTAGTGCAGTAGACTCTTTGTGACCCCATGGACTGAAGTTCGCCGGGCCTCCCTGTCCATTGTCAACTCCCAGAGCTTGCTCAAACTCATGTCCATCAAGTCGGTGATGTCATATAACCATCTCATCCTCTGTTATCCCCTTCTCCTCCTGCCTTCAATCTTTCCCAGCATCAGGGTCTTTTCCAATGAGTCAGTTCTTCGCATCAGGTGGCCAAAGTATTGGAGCTTCAGCTTCAGCATCAGTCCTTCCAACGAACACCCAGAATTTATCTTCTTTAGAATGGACTGGTTGGATCTCCTTGCAGTCCAAGAGACTCTCAAGAGTCTTCTCCAACGCCACAGTTCAAAAGCATCGATTCTTTGGCACTCAGCTTTCTTTCTGGTCCAACTCTCACATCCACACACGACTACTGGAAAAACCATAGCTTTGACTAGACAAACCTCTGTCAGCAAAGTGATGCCTCTGTTTTTAAATATGCTGTCTAGGTTGGTCATAGTTTTTCTTCCAAGGAGCAAGCATCTTTTAATTTTATGGCTGCAGTCACCACCTGCACTGATTTTGGAGCCCAAGAAAATAAAATCTCTCACTGTTTTCATTGTTTCCCCCATCTATTTGCCATGAAGTGATGGGACTGGATGCCATGATCTTCGTTTTTTGAATGTTGAGTTTTAAGCCAGGTTTTTCACTCTCCTCTTTCACTTTCATCAAGAGGCTCTCTAGATCCTCTTTGCTTTCTGCCACAAGGGTGGTATCATCTGCATATCTGAGGTTGTTGATATTTCTCCTGGCAATCTTGATTCCAACTACAACTAAACAGTACGGGGGAAATGAGAAAAGAGCCAAGAATCTGGCTGGCAAAAAAAAAAAAAAAACAGAAGCACCACAATTAAATTTTTCTGACAATCTTTCATAGGACTACCTGACCCTGGCACCTAATAAATACTTTCGAAAGTTTCTCTTCAGAATGAAAGAGATTATTTATAATTTCTGTCTCATTAAGTTTAACACTAATTGCAAATATCTGTACAGTTTTGGTTGTTGCTGTTATTTGATTTTTTAAAACAGTGCTGTAAAGTTTACAAATAGCTTTTATACACGTATTTCATTTACTTCAATTGAACACTGAAAGAACATTACAGGCTAGTACTCAATGGACATGGGTTTGAGCAAATTCCGGGAGATAGTGAAGGACAGGGAAGCCTGGCATGCTGCAGTCCATGGGGTTATAAATAGTCAGACATGACCTAGCAACTGAACACCATGTGGAACATATCAGCTATTCCTATTTCCTTCACTTTCTAGAGGAGGAAAATCATGCTCAAAGGAGTTTGATAACTTGCCAAGATTTGTACTTGAGTCTTCCGAGTGCAAATGTTGTGCTGTTCCATTGTACTGAGTTACCAGGCAGCCTCCCAATGCTTAGAGTTACCTTTGCCACTGCTGTCATGTAACTCCTCATCCTAGGGGAATTCTCACATTTTAAAGAGAGTTCAGCTACCACCAAAAGAAAACAACCTGCTTATTCAATGGAGCCGAGGGTAATTGTAGTCCTATCTGGTTTCCATCACTGCATTTTCTCGCTAGGTAATTCTTGGTTCACTTGGAAGTGTTACTACTGCCTCACAAAGTCTTCCTTAAACACTGTTGTAGAGTTTGTGCTCCAATTACCTGCTCGTGTTTTGGAGGATTACTTATCTCTCTTCTGCTTCTCACTTGAGCAAAGTTCCCATCACAGTCCTTACTTTGTAAGCAAGAAAGGATAATATGTTCCTGGGCTTATAGTGGGAAAAAACACTAACATAGTTGGTACAAGTCAAAATACAAATATTTCATATTGAGATGAACACAAGAAGTCAGCTGGGAAAACACTGCTATTTACAGATTTTGATTAGCTTAGGATTCATTTCAACCTTTAAAAGGTGATATTTTAAAATCATTGGCATTTAAAGCACACAATCACAACATTTTGGAGAGATATATATCCTTTTCTGAATTTGTTGAAGTGTTTATTAGACACTTTCCCTAGAAAAATACACAAAACACACATTCTTGGAATACAGTCTCAAGGAGACTGTTATGGGGTGATCCCTGGGTCCCACAGAAAACATTTCTTAGGATGGTCCTCAAGTAATGGACATTCCGAGGCTCACGGATCATGTTGTCCTTGCTCAGTTGTTGTGTCCAGCCCTTCGCGACCCCATGGACTGCAGCATGCCAGGCACCCCTGACCTTCACTGTTTCCCTGAGTTTGCTCAGATTCATGTCCACTGAGTTGGTGATGCTACCTAAGAATCTCATCCTCTGTTGCCCCTTCTCCTTCTGCCCTCAATCCTTCTCAGCTGCAAGGCCTTTTCCAGTGAGTCAGTTCTTCGCATCAGGTGGCCAAAGTTTTAGAGCTTCCACTTTAGCGTCAGTCCTTCCAATGACTATTCAGGGCTGGACCATATGGGAGCCCAGTTAATCTGTGTTATGGCCAGCTATCTAATTTCTTTATTGTTAGTAGTGATAAACTATATTGACCTTTTTGTTTATAAGTTTTAATAGAAACTAGCAAAAGAGAAATGGCAACCCACTCCAGTATTCTTGCCTGGAGAATCCCAGGGACGGGGGAGCCTGGTGGGCTGCTGTCTATGGGGTCGCACAGAGTCGGACACGACTGAAGTGACTTAGCAGGAGCAGCAGCAGCAAAAGAGAAAGAGATTTTCTTTCATCTTTTAGAGAAAAATCAGGTATGCTAGCCTCTGAATTAGCACTGTCCTATAGGACTTCTCCCAGAGAAGGCAATGGCACACCACTCCAGTACTCTTGCCTGGAAAATGCCATGGACGGAGGAGCCTGGTAGGCTCCAGTCCATGGGGTCGCTAAGAGTTGGGCACGACTAAGCAGCCTCACTTTCACTTTTCACTTTCATGCATTGAAGAAGGAAATGGCAACCCACTCCAGTATTCTTGCCTGGAGAATCCCAGGGACAGAGGAGCCTAGTGGGCTCCATCTATGGGGTCACACAGAGTCGGACACGACTGAAGCGACTTAGCAGCAGCAGCAGCAGCATAGGACTTCTCCGGGAATTGGTGATGGACAGGGAAGCCTGGCATGCTGCAGTCCATGGGGTCGCAGAGAGTCGGACATGACTGAGCAACTCAACTGAATAAGACTTCTTGCCATGATTGAAATGTTCTATGTCTCTACTGCTCTGTATCTGTGCTACGCTTGAAACACTCCTAGTTTGACTGAGGAACTGAATTTTTAATTTAATTAAAATTTACAAAAAAATTTTTTTCATGATGAAAACTTTTAAGATCTACTCTCTTAGCAACTTTCAAATATACAATAGAGTGTTATTAACTATAGTGCCTTTGCCATACATTATATGCCCATGAATTTATACATCCCCATGACTTATTTTATAGTGGGCAATTTGCCTTTTTTAACCCCTTTGGCCTTCTATACAAAAGTAAACAATCTTGTGAAGATTTTAAATTAAAACATTTCAGAAATGCAACGTTTTCTGGATTTCTAATTCTTGTAGAAACCATTGGTAACACTCTAAGTATCACCATATATCAAAACATAGATATATGTACTTTTGAACAGAAATAAGATCATTCTGTACGGCCACTTGATTTTGTCACCAGGTAATATACCTGAGTAACCATAGTTAACTTAATCATTCCACCATTATGGACATTTATTTTGTTTTTAAATTTTCTGACTATCAACAATACTGCAAAGAATATTCTTTTCTTTTTTTTTCTTTTTGCCACACTGCATGTGGGATCCTCACTCCCTCTCTGACCAAGGATCAAACACATGATTCCTGCATTGGAAGCCTGAAATCTGAACCACTGAGCCACCAGGAAGGTCCCAGAAAGAGATCATATCTCTGGTCATGGGTATACATATTTTTATAGGAAAAATTTCCAAAAAATAAGTAAAAGGATATAAACATCATAAATTATGAAAGACACTGCAACTGCACTCCCAAATGAAATAACCCTATTTATAATCCTACCAACAATTATGAGACAATATCTATTTCACGTGTTTTCACCAACACCAGATATTACATCTGTAAAAATATTTTTCCAATTCAATAGTTACAAATGTATCATTTTTAGTTTTACTTCTCTATACAGTTGTTTTATTTTTAAATATTTATTGCTTTTTAAAATTTCTTTTGTAAATTTCCTATTTGTTGCATTTTTATTACTCTATAGAAGCTTTACATGGCTATGTAGTAAAATTTACAAATTCTTTTAAGGTTTGGGGGGACAAATGGGTAGTTACTGCTACCACCAAAATAAATTCCATATGGATCAAAGAATAAACTGTGAAGGCTATAAAAGCTCTAGAAGAAAATATGGGATAATATTTTTGGTAACAGAAAATAGACTGGCTTGTAGACATATAAAAAGTGCTCATAAGAGAATTGAAAGTACAGATGTAATGTGATAGCATTTTGTATTTATTAGATTGGCAAAGTTCAAAAAAGTTTAATGATGAGGATGTAAAGAAACAGAATGCACTCTCAAAATTTTCATCTGTATTAGAATGACTGTAACTTGTACCACTTCTTGGCTTTGTCCATCAAAACATAAAATGTTACTCTAACATTTTATAACTCAATAAAAGATGAGTATCTTTTATTGCTTCTGAAAGTTTTTCTATTAGTCCTTAGAGTTTGCATATAATTTGCAAACAAATGACAATCCTAACATTTTCAGTGTTTAATTTCTTGTTTCTATTCCACACCAGTGGATAAAGAATCCACCTGCATTGTAGGAGACACAGAAGACTCGGGTTAGATCCCTAGGCCAGGAAGATCACCTGGAGGGAGAAAATGGCAACCCACTCCAATATTCTTACTTGAAAAACCCCATGGACTAAAGAGCTTGGTGGACTATAGTCCAAAGGGTCGGAAAGAGTCGTTCACAACTGAGTGACTAAGTACATTCCATATCTAATTTCATTGGCTATCATTTCCTTACCTGGACTGATGGTGGGCATTCTTGGCCTTGCTCCTGACTCCAGCAGGAATTAGCATAGTGGTTCATTATTCAGCAAGTTTCTGACTTTGATGTAAAATATACATTCTTCAAAACTGTTTATTAAGGAACGATGCTGGATTTTACAAAATCCTTTTCAGTATCAATTAAGGCACACAGTTTCTCTCCTTTGACTTAATATAGTCAACTGTATAAGTTTTCTATTACAGAATCATTCTTATATACTTGGCATAATTCTTAACTTCGGCATACATTCGTAATACAGTTCTAGTTCTACTGTTAATATTGTACTTTAATTTTACACTATATCCAAAAAGGAGATTAAACTATAGATTTCTCTTTTGTGTACTCTATCAGGTTCTGGTATCACAGTCATTTATTTTAAAACCAGCCTTTCAGCTCCTATAAGACACAAGGATCACTGGGAAAAAGCCTGGAGGGCAACCACCTGAAAAGGCCTTAATGCACACACAAACACACACACAAACTCACAACACTTTAGTTTTTCTAACTACTTTTGTGAAAATTTCCAAACCATCCTCTTTATACCTTCTTTCTGACATGAATGCATAAGTTATCCCAAGTATTATGGATATTGCTTTTCTTTCTAATAAATGCAGGAACTTTTCTTTCAGTGGCAAAACAGAGGCAGATGTTCCATGAAAGCTTTTATTCTCACAAAATGACCTCTCCCACTCTACCTTCCCAACCCATACTTAAACCAGAACATTTAAAACCTCCTATTTCAGAAAATGAGGGAAGGGCTAGGGAATTGCTCCAATCCTTCATTTCTGTCTCTAGGTCAGCTGGCCTGATCTTCTCATTGTTATTTACTTCACCACTCTATTCCTGCTGTTGCATTTTGGTTTTACATTTTTCTTTCAAATAAATGTCTTTCCTCATCTTTGCTTCCTTCATCCCACTCCCTACCCTTCCAAGTCCAATTTAAATTCCTTTCCTCCTTAATCTGACTAATCCAGCCCATTCGACATACCACAGACTTGCTCTCATTGACTACTGCACTGCACTCAGTGTTTGGCTGCACATTCTGGCTATAATCTCAAATTGTTTCAAGAATGCTAGTTTTCTTTCTTAGGCCTTGCGTTTATCTCCTTGAGGGCAGGGTCCTTATCTTAAAATTCTGCTGTGCATTTTCTATTGTGTTTAGTGCTGTAAGTAATCACACTCAGCCCATATTTGCAAGGCATATTCGACTGAATACATCCATCACAGCTATTCATTTAGTAAATGAGATAATGAAAACGCAAGTGCTCACCAAAGGTAAATCATTATTATTAATTCCCTCATTCATCATACATGTACAGCAGCCTCAGGGGCTAAGGAGCCTAAAGATTGCAGCTCTTATTTTGCTTCATATCTCTCCATTTTGGAACCAGCCAAGAAGGTGAGATTCATCTAGGGCTTAACACGGCTGGGGGGAGGGGGGTGGTCCAAGAATAACTTAACCTGCAGGTCCCCTTGTACCAGGTTTACCTTATACTTCTGAGAGTAAACCCAAACTTTTGAAAGTCAAATGATGAGATATCCTTTGCTCTTGAATTCAGTAAGACTTCCTGGTTAAACTGTGGACACGAAAATTTTTTAGCTGCTAGGACATACTTTTACTAAGCTGTAATATGTAGTTCTATAGAAAAATGGGTGTCTTTATTTTATTCCATTATGTCAAACTAAAAACTTCATTTTTTTTAAACTTTAGGATTATCTGAACTTCAGAAGGAAAATAACAGGATTTTACGTACTTTATTATTATTATTTTTTTTTCAAAAAGATGAGAATGTGAGTTTTCCTGAGGGCATCTGGGGTTGACTAAGTGTTCCACCGCATCTCTGAAGATCACTTTACAACTGTGGGAAAACTCACCGAGCTGTTTTCGTCGACCCCGCCATTTCCAAGTTGCAATATTGCTGCAGGGAACTGGCACAGCCCCGCTCTTTCTCGCATTCTTCTCCTCACCCTTTCAAAGCCCAAATCCGCCCGGTGAGAATATGGAAACAAGGCTGGAGACAAGGGAGTGCAAAGAGAGGGGGAGGGGTTTATTTAGATTCGCAGAGGAAGAGCAGGGCATTTTTCCATTCTCCCTCGCATTCCCCAGGGCCATAAAGTTCTGTTTCCGAAGTTGGAAGTGTGGGGGCGGTCGGCGGCATTTTCAACTTGGTCTGAAATTACGAGTCCACCCCGGAGGGGCTAGGAACTTTTCCCGCGGGGCCATCAACCTGAGCTTCTGGCAAGCCAGAATTTCTCGAAAAGCCAGGCCCAAGGCACCGGTTGTCATAGGAACCTGGGCGCCGGTCTCCCCGGCGACCTCGTCTCTAGGGAGGGGGCGGGGCTGAGGGGCCGTCGGGCCAATGAGGTCGAGGGGATGGCTTGGTCGGAGATCCGCGGGGCTTCGGAAGTCCGAAGAGGGTTGATTGACAGGGACTGGGGCGGAGCCAGGCGAGCGCCAGAGGTGGAGCCGGAGAGGAGCCGGAGAGGAGCCGGGAGCTCCCGCAGCCGCGGCGCGGCAAGGGTGACACACTGGGATTACCGCCCCGAGAGACCGTCGTGGCGGGCGGGCAGCGCTCCCCGGCTTCCCGGTCTGCCTCAGGCATATCTCGGCAGCGCTCGGAGCCGGCGGCCTGAGTTGAGCGGCCTCGCTCCGGAGGGTTTGGGGAAGCCCTTGGAGGCGCGCGGGGCAGCCGAGGGTGCGCGAGCGCTCCAGGGTCTGGCGGTCGGCCGGGGTCGCCGCCGGAGCGGTGTTTCGGAGGCGTGGAGGAGGAGGAGATGCTGCTTCTCTTCTCCCCCTCCCCAGGCTCCTTCTCCAGCTTCTTCGGCCAGCGCCCGCAGCCGCTTGGGGGAGAGGAGGTGGTGGCTTTCGGCGCCCGCGGCGGCTGCCCGCGGCCCGCCTCGACGCCGCGTCCCCGCTGCCCTTGCCCCACGCGTCAGTAGCCGGACCGGGTCTCGGGACGAGCGGGTAAGGACGTGCGCTGTCCTGGGCGCTGGGCTGGAGGGGCGCAAAGTGCCAAACAAAGTGCGCCGCGCTCTCTATTCCTCCCTCTCTCTGTGTTTTTTTTTTTTTTTTTTTGCTCCAGCTTCTCAAAATCAACCTCTCTATGGCCCTGGTGGAAGGAACTTTTCTTTGGTGGTGTGTTAGGGTGGGGGTGGGGGTGGGGTGGCGGGGGAGGGTAGGAAGGATGAGATGCTGTTTGATTGTGAATTAGGTAGATCCGCCTCCTCGGCGGAGGAAAGTCGGATCCTTGGGAATTAAACCCCAGAGGGGATGAGTACAAAGATTGTGGGGCAATCGAGAGTGACATTACCCGCATCGTGCTACTCCAGCTCTGTGCGTGCTGAGGGAAGGGCTCCCGGAGTCTGTTTCTCATTTCTGTAAATGATTGTGGACATGGTGTGGTTAGAGGCCGCCCAGAAGAATGTGTATATGTGAGGGTTCGAAGAAGAGGGGGTGGGGTGGTGGGGAACAGAGAGCAGAGGGACGGACACTGCCTGATGCAAGCCCTTTTATTGCTCTTCTCCGCGTTCTGGAGTTAACCACCCTCTCCCCGCACCCCCGCCCCCCGCGCCCCCCGCGCCCCCGCCTTTGCTCATTGCAAGATGCTGTAGTACCGAAAGCTGGGAAGCTCAAGTTCGGTAGAGGCAAGAAAGTTTTTACGAAGTTTAATTTCCCTGTATTATAAGTATATTGGAGAAGGACGAACTGGGAGAAATATTACCACTAAAATAGATTTACAGCAATACAGTTTTCGTTGGCCTTACACAGAGATGATAGACTCCTCCACGCACTTGGGCAGCTCATCTGTTCCACAGCCTGTGTCATTTTCGTTTAATTGCATCTTTGAAACAACAAACGCGGTGACTTCATAGGGAGCTTCCTGGAGCTGAGTTTACCTCTCAGAAAATGGGGCAATCGGGTTTGTTTTCAAGGCGGGGACCTAAACAAAATGTAGGACACCTGATCTGTGGGTTGACGGGCGCAGGTAACTAATTTAAATGATATTAAAATTTAGATCTACAGAGGTTACTAAAGGATTGGAGGATGGGGAGGGGGGGAGGAAAGAAGTTATTATATTTTGAAACAAGCTTTGGTATTTTCCCAAATTCTTAATGACTGGGTTGGCAGGATCAACGTGAAAACTTGCTTCATGCTCATTGCTCGCTTGTGTTGTGCTATGATACAGATTATTTTTTGTATTATCATCAGCATCAGTAAGTTCTTGTATGTATTGATTCAGTAAATTCGTACAGAGGCTAGTGGACTGCTTTACGATCCAGTTTTAGATTAGTTTACGTTTTTCATAATAACTTTGTGTTCTGACTTTGATGTTCTAGCGGCTTTGTGGGAGTATGTGTGGGGGAGATGGCAGAATGGAAGCAGAAATTAAATAGAAAAAACATCTAGGTTAGTTATTAAGAAAAGGAACTAATTTGTAGTGTGTTTCACTTTTACAAGAACTTATTTTTAGCTCTTATGTAGTTTGTCTTGGATTAACATTTGTTCCACCAAAACTTTTACTTGCATGAGAAGCCCACTTATTTTTAGGAGAGTGATTACCAGCATTTTAAAAGATTTATAGATAGCTTGTCATGTCACAAGTAACACGTATACACAAACCGTAAAAACCAGTGTCAATTGCAAGGACGGACTTAGATACTATGATGGGATCAAAAGTTTTAAAACCTACATTATTTTTTCTGGAGGCATGCCTCAAATGAAAAGTGAATGTGAAAATTAGCTAATCAGTTGTTTTCAGTAAATGATAGACATCAGTCTTGAATGGAATTTATGTTTTGTTTTTTTTAATTAAGAAGAACAGGTCAAATCCTTGCTTTATTCTACTTTAGTAGGTCAGGGATGGGATGAGGAACATTGTAACTTCTTCTGTATCAGTTGAGTATGTATTTTTTTAGCTCATCTTATTGCCCAGGCCAGACTTCCTAGAGAAAGGGATTACTGGGGATAAGCCCCTGCTGCTGCTTCCTTTTTATTTTTTTTGAACAAGAGTTTGTAATTTTTAAATAGACTACAAAACACTTTTGTGGTGCAACTGAATTGTAATTAATACCAATTGAAATCGAAAGGAAACAGTTAGACCTCAAGCCTGTGCATCTAGGAGTTAACTCCTGTCAACATTTTCTTATTTTGGAATATGCTTTGGGAGAAGTCTGTGCCATGAATTAGAAGAGTGAGTTGAAGGTTTTCTCCTGTCAGGCCTCTGATGTAACCAAGTGTTACTCATTTGAGTTGATGTCTCTTTGCAAGGCTGGGGCCTGAAAAAGGAGAAAGGATATCTGGTCTCAGAACTGAAGAGTTAGTGCTGATGGGGAAGGGTGAGGGTCTCTTGGGCTCTTTCCCATTTTTTCCACTGACAGCTTTTCTTAATTTGAAACTTAAGAACAACCCAGGAACTGCATTTAAAAAGCTTTTAAAGAGCAAATTATGATAGAACATTAAATGGTCTAAGTTAAATTAAAAGTTACATAGTCAGTGTAAATTTGTTGTTGCCCAGGAAATCCCATGACAGACTCGTAGGTATGTCACATCAAAACCGTGGTCTGTAATTGACAGACTGAGAGGCCGAACTTAAAGGTTGCAGGGAGAAGGATGGGGGAAGGGATGGTTAGGAAGTTTGGGATGGACATGTACACATGCTATATTTAAAATGGATAACCAACATGGTTCTACTGTGTAACACATGTAACACAGGGAATTCTGCTCAATGTTATGTGGCAGCCTGGATAGGTGGGGAGTTTGGGGGAGAATGGATACATGTATTTGTGTGGCTGAGTCCCTTTGCTTTCTACCTGAAACTGTCACAACATTGTTAATGGGCTATACTCCAATATAAAATAAAAAGTTAAAAAACTGGTCTGTAAACTGCTCTATGAGGAAGAGTTCCAGTCATCCTGTGAGTCTAGGGGGCAAAATGAAAACCCCTGTCTTATTCCTGTTTAGTGGCAGAAGGCCCTGTGACTGCGCGGCCTGTACGAAGGCTGGATGACAGTAGCTAACAGCTTGTGAGGCAGTAGGAGACCAGTTATTTAACTTATTAAGGTAGAAGGATAGCAACTCCTGTATGGTCTAGTGCAGAGGCTGGTGGGGAGTTGAAGCACCGATGCACATGTTTTTTTCCCCAGGGTTTGCTTAGGAAATACAGGAGCTGGTCTAAGCACCTGTTTAAGGAGGTTTGCCTTAGCCTGTGCTCCACCACTGAATCCTGCTTTTTATTTTTCTTTCTTTGATTCCAGTATGAGAATTTATTGAAACAGACTTCCTCAGAGAGAATTCTGCTGTA
Organism: Bos grunniens; assembly: GCF_055505025.1. Taxonomy (NCBI): domain Eukaryota; kingdom Metazoa; phylum Chordata; class Mammalia; order Artiodactyla; family Bovidae; genus Bos; species Bos grunniens. Next base: position 16,174,871 of record NC_141170.1, on the reverse strand, counting down.
GTGTAAAGAATGTGTACTTTACTGTTTGAGAAACATGTGTCCAAATTCTCGGGAACATCTTTTATTTTCCACATCTGTAATTTAATAATACCTACTTCTCATAGTATTTTGAGAATGAAATTAATAATATATATAAAAGTGGCAAGTGCAAATTGACAGTAGTTTATTTCCTCCTTTTTTAATCTCTTTTACATATTTGAAAACATTCAGTAATAGCAAAACTTACGTTGGTACACCGAAATTATTCCTGAATGTTTAGAACATGTAACTCACCATAGTCCTCAGAGTGAACTTGAATCTGGGTTGCCAAAAGGCCATCTTGCCTACCAGCAAATAAATGTCTTTGGTTGTATACTGCATCTGTGCTTAATAGACAGTTTCTTAGTTTCTTTCTAGTTTAGTGATACTCTGGCTGCATGATAGAATCACCTGGGTGGCTTTTAAAAATCTTAATGCCCAGGACTCAATTCAGACCAATTAAACTAGAATCTTTGGGGTTAGGACCCAGACATACATATTTTTGGAAGCTCCCTAAGAAATTACAATGTGGAGCCAACTTGTGAACCAATATTCTAGTCCTCTCTAGAAGGTTAGCATAGAAAATTCGATTCTCAAAAATGTAGCACCAATATTGTTACATTATGTACTTTCCTCTACATAAATCACAAGAATTTAAAGAAAATAAACTTACGTCTCTGTGTATATACACATCTACAGGCTTTTTACTATTTGAATCAGAATGTAAGGTGTAAATGTTTCCCTCCAGTTCCTTAAAGCTGCACATGTTGTTAACTTTAAATTAATTAGGTATCATTTAAAGTTCAGTTCCTTATTTCACTGAAGAATTTTTTTAAACCATTTTATTGAGATATAGTTGATTTACAACGTTGTGTTTAGTTTCTGCCGTACAGCAGAGTGACTCAGTTGTATATATATTTTTCATTTTTTTCCCATTATGGTTTATCACGAATATAAATTATCATTCCTTCTTGTTTATCCATCCTATAATAGTTTGCATCTGCTAATCCTAAACTCCCTCCCCTCACTAACCAAATTTTAAGGATTCAGCAGCTACTTTTGGCTCAGTAGCCGCTGTATCGAACAGCTCGGCTATGGAACATTTCTGTCACCATAGAAAGTTCTGTATTAACCTAGAGATTTTAAAATTTATATTCCAGTTTCTTCTTTGAAATGAGATATATGTGACATATATATAGTCTTTTCTGTCAGATTTATAATTGAAAGTGTATATAGTATTATTTTTGATAGTTTTTTTAAGGAGAAATACCACATTTTTGATGCTTATATTTCCTCTTTCTTCAGTTTCTTGTACCTAGCTGTGAGGTGTTCTTTCCAAGTTAACCGAGAAGAGGAACTTGAGTGTCCTTATATTTGTCATTTATATTAGTATGCTCCGAATCTAAATAGATTCAGGAAACAGAGAAATTCATCAGTTCAGCCTAAGTGCTGGAATTTGATTCAAGGTTTTTCTTTCTGGAGGAGGTTCTTTTTTTTCTTTTGCAAATGAAGTCTCTTCGTTGTCATATGATATGATTGAATTTTCCAACAGAGAATCATCTTTAGTTTTAACATGAACATGCACCAGAGACTTTTTCTTCCCACAAGAAAGCATCCCCTTTAACAAAAACGAGGTTCCTAAGCAGTTTGAGATGTTTGAAAGCTAACACTACGTCATCAGTTTTAGTGGTATTTGTCACTTGTTAAACACTGAGGCTCAACTTAGAGGAAACTGTACTCATAGTTCATCTCAGCTGCACACCGCCCTCCCCCCCACCGTAAAAAAAAGTCAGTTTTCCTTATTGTCTTAGGGTTTTAGACACTTTTTCTAGAAAAATGTAATTTCTAAAATAAGCATTTAAACTATTAAGGGATTACTTATTTTAGGTCATTGTGTAGTCAAATACCTCTCTGCAATATATAGTGTTGAAGTGAAGAAATAATCAGTATTTTGACCCAGGAGTTTCCCTTATCATAAGATTTTGAATGATAAATTTATTCCCCCGGCCAGAGTCTTTCATATTCTTGGCTTTGAGGTATAATTTCATAGGATTATTTGAATGCACTATTGATTAAAGTCATTCTTCACACAGTCTATTTTGATTTTACTCTTATGGCTAGTTTCTAGAAGTGAAGGAATGAACTTCAGACAATGATTCAGATGTAACATATATCAATTTTCTAGGTACTGTATGAAAATTTACAAAAGCTAAAATGTATCCTTGTAGCTGTACTTCATGAAAGCTGAAATAGATGTTTCATTTAAAAAAAAAAAAAAACTGATCAGCTATACTTGAGTTAAAAAAATAAAAACATTTTAGATTAAAAAACTGATAAAAAATTTAAAATATATAATAAATATAATTTAGGAGTATTTGATTATCAAATGTAAACTATCTAAAACTGTTCTGTGGTTATATACCATTCAATTGAGTTCAATCAGAACTTTGAAATCCTGGCAGTGCTTTGAGGTATATAAAAATAAATAATAAGTAGGATATGTGTTATTACTTAATACATGGCAGTATTGCTATTTCAGTTATAATTCAGGTCAACACATACTTCAGTGTTCATTGTTATGCAATTCTTACACTTACAAAGAAATCTAGACTGTATTGTTTTCCATTATTAAAATTTAATGGAAATTTTCAGTTTTTAAATAAAAGAAAACATATTAATGTGATCACATATACTTGTGTAACTAAAGACAAAACAGAGCTATATTTTTTTTTAAAAAGAATTCGCCTAAATCTTTCTGTTTGTGCTTAAAGACTTTGTCTAAATTCAAAGGTATTTTAAGGCTGTATTGAGGTCCTGGGGTTTAACTTAAAAACAGATGATATTGTTCCATCTAAAGGGATTTTAAAGAATCACTGTTGATGGACCAAGCCAGTTGAGTGTTTTTCAAATAGCAACAGTGATGAATCTGGAGTGATAACCTTATTGTGGTGACCTGCTCCCTTTTTAGTTGTTCTGTATTCAGTAAGTATACATTGAGTACAGTAAGTGTACATTACATTAAGTTCAGTAAGTGCCTCTGCCAGGCACTCTGCTAGCCACTGGTGATACACAGAGGTCACATTTCCAAGTTAGCTGATAAATGGAATAGTCTGTGCCCACATATATTTGATCATCTGAGATCATGCCAAGTAAACCAGCCGATTGACAGGGTATATTGACACAGAAGAGTTGTGAAGATAAAAATGAAATGATACGTGAAAACCTTACAAACATCTGGGTACTGACTTGAATAGACATAAATTGTTTTTAGATGCAGTTGTGCTTGATGTTGACCATTCCTCTTTGGTTTAGAGAGAGTATCGCACAGAATTTCGACCATGAACTCTGGAGCCACGCTGCCTGGGTTTTAATTTCTGACTCTGATATACAGGCTCTATGGCCTTGTGCAAATTTTCGCTTTTTTCCATCTACAAAATAAGGATTATAGCTAAGCCTCTTTTATAGGTTTGTGGTAAGGATTAAATGATTAATTCATTAGAACATGTAGAGCAACAAAGCAGTACCTAATACATGTTGTTGTTCAGTCACTAAGTCATGTCCGACTCTGCAGCCTCATGGACTGCAGCACAGCAGGCTCCATGGGGTTCTCACCTAATGCATACGGGTATTTAATAAATATTAGATTATTATTTTTGATACATTTACATTTTACTTATAACAGTTTTTTTTTTTAAACATTGGGTAAAGGTAATATATGAACTTAAATGTGTTTTTTTTTGTTTCAACCTTCTTTAGGCTGCTTGTTCCTTGGGTTACATGTTTCTGTTTCTTCCACACATTATTTGGACTTGATATATGTTACCTGTGCCTAACTTTCACACACTTCGTGGAACTTGTGAAAATAAATGTCATTCTCTTCAGACTACTCTTTTTTTTTTTTTTGCCATGGCTTACAGCTTGTGAGATCTTAGTTTCTTGACCAGGGATTGAACTTGGGCCATGCAAGTCAAAGCACAGAGTCCTAATCACTGGACCACCATGGAAGTCTGTAAACTACTCACTTTCAGAATCCTACATCTCCTGTTTTGGAGTTACTTTTTAGATCATGTGACATGTGGCGTATGTCTTCTTTGAGAATAGATTTGATTCAATTAAATAACACATTCATATTCTAGTAAGGTGAATGATTAAGGAGGATATACTAATTTCAAGTAAATTGGGAAATGATTATAAAGTAAAAGGAGCAATTTTTTAAATGAGACTGTAAACATGATTAGAAAGGAGAGTCCTAGAAATGTCTCTGATAATGTGTGTGTTAGTCACTTAGTCGTGTCCGACTCTTTGTGACCCCATGGACTGTAGCCCGCCAGGCTCTTCTGTCTGTGAGATTCTCTGGGCAAGAATACTGGAGTGGATTGCCGTTTCCTTCTCCAGGGGATCTTCCTGACCCAGGGATCGAACCTGGGTCTCCTGCATTGCAGGCAGATTCTTTACCATCTGAGCTATAGGAAAGTCCAGAAAGGAGGGTCCCAGAAATGTCTCTGATAATACTGTGTTTGAAGCCGAAGGTATCTATTCTCCCAAAGTGTCTATTTTGAAAGTTAACACTCTCAGATATGTGAATTGTCCACAGTCACACAAACAGAGATATTGTTGCAGTCATGGAGTCACAAAGAGTTGGACACAACTTAGTGACTGAACAACATGTTGTTATGCCCTTAGAAGTAAGCATTTTGTAACATAACATAAAATTCTTGAGTAAGTATTACTGGACATTCATCCTGTTATTGTGTGCACTTTTAGACCCTTTGATATTCTAATATACCTTATGAATCTCCAAGATAATAACATGTACAGTTGTCCCTTACTATTCTCCAGGGGATTGATACCAGGACCCATAAGGATATAAAAGCTGTGGCTAGTCAAGTCCCTTATGTAAAATGGCATAGCATTTGCATATTACCTATGCAAATCCCCCCACATACTCTAAATCATCTCTAAATTACTTATCATATCTAATACAATGTAAGTACTGTGTAAATCATTGTAAATACTATATAAATCCTGTGTGAATAGTTGCCAGCATGCAGCAGATTCAAATTTTGCTTTTTGGAACTTTCTGAAATGTTTTTCCCCCCAAATATTTTCCATCTGAGGTTGGTTGAATCTGTGGTTGTGGAACCTGTGGTTACAGATGGTCAACTGTTTATCATTTTCATTTCTTTGACAATTTAACTGCAGAGTTCATAATGCATCTCCCGTAACAGGGGCACTGATTTGGGAAATATTCTGTGTGCTTGCCCTATCCAAGACCACTGCAATGAACTGTTTTGCTTCTTCCAATTAGAAATTGCATTGGGTTGCTAGTACAGAGACGTGGCATAACAGTGACCTAAAGAAGGTTGGGATTTTTTTTTTCTGTAACATAAAATCTTGGCATAGTACTCCAGAGCTGCTGGATGACTGTTTCAAGAAATGGCAATGAACCCAGACATCTTTTTTTTCTTCTCTACCTCCTTATAATATGGCTTTCATCCTCACGACGCCCTCTTGGTGACAGAATGGCTGCTGGCATTCTGTTAAAAATGTTGTCCTTCTAGTTAGACAAAATATGGAAGAAATGGAGGAAATGGCAAAAATAACAAAAGGTGAGTGTGCCTGCCAGCTGAGTCAGATCTTTTCAAAAAATTTTCTTGAATTCCTTACCCAATGCTGTACATCATAAGATGCTGGGAATTGTTTTTTGCTGGGCACTTGGCTGTCCCCAACCTGACAACTGAAGAGAGTAGATATTGGGGATTCAATGATTGTTTTCTTCAGATTTCCTAACACCTGATCTCCATTTGTTTCCAGCTTAATGGAATTTGGTTGTAGTATGTATGGATAAATTATAGGTCCTATGCTAGGTTTTGGGGTGAATACTGGTTTTACTAACTTATCGCTTGATAGCCAACACATCTATTATGCTAATTAAAGTGCCTTGGCCTAGAAAATAATTAAAAATTGGATTTACTGTCTGTGGAGGCTAGTTCACAGAGATTGTTTAGTATTTTATACTTTGTGGTTTGATACTTAATTCCTTGTAATAAATATGAATCATTCACACAATTTTTATTATTTAACCTACCATTGAAATATTAAACTAAGTTACTGCTAACTTTTAACAGGACAAAATTAATATATTTATGTTCATTCTTAAATGTTTAGCTTTTGTGAAAACTAAATCTAGGCTGTGTCATAATTTGCTGTTCACATTCAAACAAATTTGGAAGCATAGTATAGTAGAAAGAGCACAGATTTTAAATTTAGGTGGTCCTTGGTATGTATTTTAGATCTTTTAGTAATTAGAGTCATTTTGGATAAGTGATTTATCCAATCTGTTTGATCTATAAAATGGAAATAATATCTACCTCAGGAAGTTCCATGAGCTTTATTCCTGAGCTCATACAATTTATGTATGAGCTTTACATACATAAATTGGTTGGGCACAGCCCAATTGATTCAGTTAATAAGAATTCTTTACCTTTCACCACCCTTTTCATCTGTATATATTGGACAAAATAGCAAACTACTAAGAAATATGATTCATTATACTGAGAAAAAGCATGGCTTATCTCTTTATCCACGCAGATTTTAGCCTCAGAAGTATATTTTGATTAGGTCACTGACTATGCTTTGGTTATCAGATGTATTCCAAGCAAGATCTTTTTAGACGTAGTAACTACACATAGGTCACTTTAAAGCTAAAATGATTGACATCTTAAGGGAAATAAAATGGGCAAACCTGCCATGTCACCTTGAATATGAGAAAACTATGGAAAATGGTAGAAAAAATACCCGCAGAATTATTTGACGATAGTTAAAATAGCAATTTAAAATGTCTTTCAAGTAATATAAATTTTTGTTGTAATGGTCTTTTGTTTCTTAACTAATTATATAGCTGTAAAGCATTTGACTGACTACTCTGTGTGTGGAATTATTTTTGGTATATTGAGGAATGGGCTTCCCTGGTGGCTTAGTGGTAAAGAATCTCCTTGTCAGTGCAGGAGACACAGGTTTGATCCCTGGATTGGGAAGAACCCCTGGAGAAGAAAGTGGTAACCCACTCCAGTATTCTTGCCTGGGAAATACCATGGACAGAGGAGCCTAGTGGGCTACAGTCTCAAGAGAGTCAGCCATGACTTAGCAACTTAAACAACAGCAGCATTGAGAAATACTAAAAAAGGAAAGGAAAATGGTTCCTACCAAAAAAATTAAAATCTAGGTTTAAAAAAAAGAGCAAATAATAAAGATAGGAAACCATTATATTACAAAACAATCAATACAGTACAAGTTTTAAGAAAGTGTGGCTCAATCAAAGGGTTCACTTGGGTAGAGATTGATCTGTCTTGGAGACATTTTTATTATCTGGGAGCCAGCATGCTGTATCATTTGTTGTTGTTGTTAAGTTGCTAAGTCATGTCCGACTCTTGTGACCGCATGGACTGTAGCCCACCAGGCTCCTCTGTCCATGGGATTCTCCAGGCAAGAATATTGGAGTGAATTGCCATTTCCTCTTCCAAGGGATCTTCCTGACCTACTCACTAGATAATTTTAATAGTGAAAATATTTGTAACTTTTAGTTTAAGGTTAGAAGTAATGATCTTATTAAGGTGTGATCATTAAGAATAGTTTATGACCCGCTCTCCATTCCATTCTTAGTGCATTTAAAAATTGTCCTTTGGTTTGGTTGACAGCTGTGTTTACAGAGCCCCAAACTCTTGGTGACTGCTAACAAAGTTTCTTTTCTTCTCCTTTGAATTGACTCTTTCAGTAGGCTTGCATGCCTTGTTTGTGGTGCTGTAGAAGGGAGATAAGAGAACTCCAAAATTTCTAAATTTTAGTTTATCATACAGTTTTAAAATTCATTTGCAATATAAATTGATTGACATTTGCTTTATTTGGAGAAGTGGAATTTATATCCTGGAGTTCTTTGAAACATAAAATCTCTATTCACCCTTTCCCTTAACTGTTTTCATGGCTTTTTTCCCACTTAAGAATCCCATAGCATCGTCATGCAAACAGTTAGATGATCATGCAGTTTTTCACTCAGTGAAAAGTTTTGTTGCTCCACAGGTTTTCATTACGGTAGCAGGTAAAGTGTGTTTTATTATTTTTAAGTATCTTATTTTTCAGAGTAGGCAAAACGTGTGTATTGAACAAGATTGAAAAGTACAAACATTAAAAAGTCAGTCATCTTTCTAGTCCTGTCTCCAGGTCCCCTCTTGAGGTGCTTTGCTGCAACCTTCATTTTCAGTAATGTCGTCAGAGCCAGGAGGAAACATTGTGAATGATATACCAATAAGTTTTCCTCAACGGGAAGCTTTACGTGTACCCTCTTAGTATGCTGAAAAGTTCTGTGCTTTTGAAAATAATTTATAGAAAGTCTTCCTTTTTTATATATTTAACAGTTCACCTTTATTTTTTTTTATTTTCTCCCTGCCCCCAATTACCTCATTAGTCAATCATGTCTCACATTTTTGACCAGTTTATCTCCATTCTTTTGTTACCGGTTAGAAATCTGTTAGTAGTAAAAGCAAAGTTGAATGTTTTACCATTAATGTACTGTTTTGTTTGTTAAGTTGGACATTTTCTTGATAAATATTTGGTTGATAAATATTTGGTACAGCTGAAGTTGGATCGTTTTGCAGTTGAAGGGCAACTTAAATGTATTTCAGTTCTTTTATGGAGCATTGAGTTATAAAGAAACCCTAGTATATAGAAATGTTTGGTATATAGAAATTCACTTATTCTTCTGGTTTTCTTGGTTAATGCATGAAAACTGAAGACTATATATGGTCTGTATATGGACTCTTACTTTATACCCAAAGTTCAAATTTATTACCTGCTTAGAGTGCATTGGCAGAAAAAGTAAGAGCATACTTTTTGATAACATTGTTATAGCTCTTTGTAATTATGCTGTCTTTTATGTGTACCTTTTGAAACATAGGCAAAAGATAGGGTAGATTGTAGTTTCTAAATGCAAGCTGCATCTGAATTATCTTATGAATTGGTTAAAATAAACATTTTGGGATGCTTCCTAGACCCCCAGGAATTTATAGTTTTAAAACATACTCCACATACAGCTTTCCTAAAATTGGTGGAAAATAAATATGCTTTTTATTGTATCTTTTTAGGAATCCTATCTTCCACCTTTAAAAAAAAAAACATTTTCTCCATGCTTTTATACATTTGTTTTATAAGTTAAAAAATATAAGTTAATTTGTTGGGATAATGTTATACATACCCTTCAGTAGGTATCACTAGCCTCCATACCTGTAGGGACAAGAAGGGTCAGAGATAGTTGAGGGGGAGAGGAAGACAATAATGAATGATAGATATTGTGATGAACGAAAGGGCTCAGACTGTAGCTAACGTGGACATCTGCTCCCCACCCGGAGTTCTGCCCCATCTCCTTTTCTCCCAAGATTTTTATATGACATTTCTCTAATTTGTGAAATTTTCCAATGTACAAATACTGGCACAATTTCACACTTTGGAAAATATGGTCTGGGCCATTGCTCTCCAGGCAAAACCCAAGTCTGCAGGCCAAATAAAGCCCATGGGCCACGGTATGCCACCCGTGCCCTAGATTCTTTTAACTACCTTACATTTGTATGAACTTGCCATATTGTGTTTTGACATTTATTAAGGGATAATAATGATGATAATGCTTCCAGTTGTCTGCCTTGATTAATATTTCACTTTAACATATTAGTTATATAAACATTGGATTTTTGCTTAGGAAGAAAGGAAAGAATAAGACTGTTTTCTAAAATGTGTCAAGGACAGTGTCTGTGTAAATGTATCAGAGACTTGGTTCCATGATGTTTCTTAGAAAAATTTAGTTCTCAATCCCTTTCTTTCTCAAAGTCTGTCCTTTTTCCTTCGCCTGCCTGCACATCCAGTATCTTCATGCTCTTCCCATGAATGTGCTTTTCATTTGCAAGAATTATGAAAGAAATCCTTCGTATAGAAACTCTGCAGAATGAAAATCATTCTGTGACTGACTTAAGCTGCACAAACTTCTAGACATTCTTCACTATAGCATTAAAATTCCATAGCCTTAGTACTATTTCTTTCAAATGTGCTTTTTAAACAGAAGAATGACTGCCTTTAAGGCCAGCAGTGAAAAGACTCACACAGAGGCAATCTGGGGGGGCAAGCTCGTAACCATGAAAGATTTGACCCCAAGCCATCAGGAGGGATGGTTGAACTGAGATGCCGTTTACAGTGGCTCAGTACAGAGAAACAAGCATAATAAAGCGGCAAAACTTCCGCTTCTAGCCAAGATGCAGTAACAGGGACACGATTCTGTCCAGACCAGCTAAAAAACGAAGAAAATTCTGGAAACAACTATTTTTAAGTCACTGGACATCAGGCAGTGAGAGACAGTGATATCCACGAGAGAGAGAACTAAGGTGAACCTTCGGATTGCTCAGGTTATAACTTGAGAGAGTTTCTAGGCTGTGGTGCAGGGGTGGGAAGCCAGGTGCAAAATGGTATACACCCTGAATTCAGCACTTACTGCTGAAAGCCTGAGGAGACTAAGGCAACCAGAGTTAACAGGACAGAGTAGTAAGCTGAGAACAGAGCAGAGAGAACCCCAGAAGGGTTCCTACAGAGGGCCCTGCAGAGGGTCCTCTTTGAGTGTTCGGCCGAGTACTCTAAACACACGCGTGTGAGGAAACTGAAGGACTGTAGAGGAACCACACAGAAGGAAGAAAAGGAACAGTACTTGAGGATGCTGGCAGGGCTGGGAATCGTGCCTGTTCCCACAAACCAGACTGGAAGACCTCAGGGTTCATAGGGTATTAGATAGGGTACACAGAAGAACTCGCCCCACCAAATGAGCCCTAGACCTGCATTGCTCTGGGCCAAACTAACACATCTTAAAAGTTAGACCTGAAAGGATCAAATTTACAAGTTTTCAAGTAATTTAACTTCATCCCTAAGCAAAACTCAAGAATATGTATAAATACATTCAGTATCCAACAAGATGAAATTCACAGTATTTGGCATTCAATCAGAAATTTCCAGGCTTGTAAAGAAGCAGGAAAATATGACCTGTAATGACAAAGTAAATAGAGGTTAGAACACAGAGGTTAGAACAGCAGAAAAGTACATTAAAATAGTTTTTATAACTATTCCATATGTGCAAAAGTTAGCAGGAACACACTGAACTTCTCAACATGAAAACTAGAATGTCCGAGATGAAAAATACAGGGATGGGATTAATGGCAGGTTAAACATTACAGAAGAAAAGATTAGTGAACTTGAAGACATACCAGTATAAAAATCATTCCAAGTGAAACACAAAAAGGAAAATAGTTTTTTAAATTAACACAGCATCGATTGTGAGATAACTTGAGGTGGCCTAATATACATGAAATTTGAGTCCCTAAAGGAGAGAAGGCCATGATGAAAAAGGCACTTGAATAAATTATGGCTGAAACTTCCAAATTCGCTGAAAGCTGTACACAGCAGGTTCAGAGTCTTATGAAGCCTGAGCATGAGGAACACGAAGAAAATTGCACCAAGGCACATCATATTCAAACTGTTCAAAACATGAGAAAGAGGCAGTCTTAACAGCAACCAGAGAAACAGAGAGAAATAAGGAGAAGTGTGACAATACATTTCTTGTTACAGACCAATGCAGACAGGAAGACAGTGTAGCAATGTCTTTAAAGTATCGAAAGAAACTGTCAACCTAGAATTTTCTACTCAATGAAAATCTTTCAAAATTGAGGTTAAATAAAGACTTTTTTCAGAGATAAAATAGCTGAAAGAATTGATCACCAGGAGATCAAAGAATGAAGTTCCCCAGGCAGAGAGGCCAAGTGATACCAAATGGATAGAAAATAAAATGCTAAATACACTGGTAAATATATACGGTATTTTTCCTGTTATTTAAAAGTGTTTTAAAGGTAATCTATAAAAGGCTGAGAAAAATAGATTCATAGGCCCATTCTATATAAGAATCCCAAAATGCAAAAATGAAATAATAATGGCTAACATATTTTGGCCACTTACTGTGGGCAAGAAGTTTTATATCATTTTTCATTTAATCCATCTGATAGTCCTTTAATTAAGTGCCATTGTTGTTACCTTGAGGAAAGTAGCTTGTTAGGAGGCTGAAATAACGTGTCCAGGATCACACAACTGTTAAGTGAATGAGCAGGAATTTAAATTCATTCTGACTCTAAAGCCTAGATACTTCACCATTTTCCTACACTGCCTTCCCAGGGAAGGAGCAAAGAGTATAGAACATGTGATCACAGGTCAAAGAGGATGAGGAAGGAGTCAAGGGGGAAGGAATAGAGAGGCGGCAGACAGTTTGGAAGACTGCATCAATTCCTTATGTATGTATCACCGATTATTTCCAGTTAGATGGTCAAGGGTACTCAAGGTGGCACTCTTCTTAAATTTTATTTATGTTCATTTGGCTGCATCAGGTCTTGGTTGCAGCAGGCAGGCTCGTCATTGTGACCCACAGGCTTCTCTCTAGCGGTGGCAGGCAGGCTCGGCAGTTGAGGTGTGCCGGACTAGTTGCTCCACAGCATGGAGGATCTTAGTTCCCTGAGCAGGGATTGAACCTGGGTCCCCTGCACTGACAGGTGAATTCTTAACCACTGGACCGCCAGGGAAGCCCTAAGGTGGCACTTTTAACTCTAATATTTTTTAATGTAAAATGTACACAGATGTGGGAGCCAGGGAGTTCAGATGTCTTGTTTTTAGCTTCACATAGTTTAGAATGTGCCCTCTGGAGTTACGGAAGGGAGGTGATGAACCTCTCTGTTCAGGCAGCCAGCTCTTGCATCACTTCAAGTAGCTCTCACCAGTTGGCTGGGCTACAGGCTCAAGTTATTTAAATAAATTTTCTCTTTCATTTTTAAATAACAGTTGTAATATTTTAACACTTTACTTGCAAGGTCAGCTAGCCAGAAGAAAAACTAATTTGACTTGTGCTAGTAATACCAGTGATTAGGGCACAGGAGAATGGTTTAAAAATACCTATGGATAAAGAGTGGTACTTTTTAATGTGCTTTTATTATGTGTAGTAAACTTTTTTTAAAGAGATAATTTATTTTAAACAAAATAATAATAGTATGGAGGTTGTAGTATGAGATTTCCCTGGTGGCTCAGATAGTAAGGAGTCTGCCTGCTATGTGAGAGACCTGGGTTCGATCCCTGGAGAAGGGAATGGCTATCCACTCCAGTATTCTTGCCTGGAGAATTCCATGAACAGAGGAGCCTAGCCAGCTGCAGTCCATGGGGTCTCAAAGAGTTGGACATGACTAGCAACTAACATTTTCACTTTTTTCACCGTGGAAGTTAAATACATGTAAAAGTAAAACGCATGGCTTTGGCCCACAGGTTGAGAGTGGGACAATGAAAGACAGTTGACCCTTGAATAACACAAGTTTGAACTGCATGGGTCTACTTACATGCAGATTTTTTCCAGCAGTGTTGTAGTGCTGTGTGATCTGTGGTTGGTTGAGTCCATGGATATGGGGGAACCACATATATGAGGGGTTGACTGTAAATTATACACTGATTTTCAACTGCATAGAAGATCAGTGCCCCTAACCCCTGTGTTCTTTGAGGGTCTGTATACGTTGTGGCTTCTTATGAAATGGTATAATACCTTCTGAAGATAGATTGGGATAAGTCAAAGATGTGTACTATATATGTGTATAGCAGAGATGAAAATAACAAAAAGTTATAGCTACAAGCTAACAAAAGATAAAATGGAATCATGAAAACTGTTGTTAATCCAAAGGCAAGAAAAGAAAAAAAAAACGTGAGCAGGAAAACAGGCGGGACAAATGTTTTTAAAATAGCAAAACAATAAATCCAACTATATTAATAATCACATTGAATGTAAATAGTTAAAACACCCCAGTTAAAAGGCAGAGCTTGTCACATTGCTACAATCTGGTCTTGATTTTTAAATCCATTCTTAATTGATTAAAGGATGGGAATTCCGTGAGGGGTCAGTGTTTAGGACTTGGCACATTCACTGCTGTGGCCTGGGTTCAGTCCCTAGTCAGGGAACTAAGATCCTGTAAGTTGTGCAGTGTAGCGAAAAAAAAAAAAAAGGGAAAGGATGGAAAAGATATACCATGTTACTACTGATTAAAAGAAAATTGGCTATATTAGTATCAGACAGAGTGCATCTCAGGACAAAGAATGTTACCAGGTTGAAAAAATACCATTTCATAATGACAACAGGATCCATTCATTAAGAAAATATAACAGTTCTAAACATTTATGCAGCTAATAACAGAGCTTCCAAATACTCAAAGCAAAAACAGAACAAGTGAAAATTGACAAACCCACAACTGTAGCTACAGATCAATATGTCTCTTTCAGGAGCTGACAAAATAAGCACAAATGTACCTTGGAGATACTGTGGACCCAGTTTCAGAGCACCACAATAAAGTGAGCCACACAATTTCTTTGGTTTTCCAGAACTTAAAAAAGTTATGTTTACACTAACTGTAGTCTACTAAAAGAAATAGTATTATGTCTTAAAAACAATGTACTTAATTAAAAAATAATGAACTTGCTTGATACAGGATTGCCAAAAACTTTCAATTTGTAAAAATTCAAAATCTGAAGTGTAATAAATAAAGCAAGGTTCAATAAAGTGAGGTGTGCCTGTAGAAAATCAGTAAGATACAGAAGACTTTAACAACATAATCAACTGACTTAACATTTATAGAGCACACCGCCCAAAAACAGGAGAACCAACACATTCTTTTCTAGTGCACATAGAATAATCACCAAGATAGTTCATATTCTGGGTCACAAAACAAGTTTTAATGCATTTAAATGTATTCAAGTCATAAAAATGTCTGGGAAATTCTCAAGAAGTTGAAAACTAACACACTTCTAGATAATCCATGGCTCAAAGAGGAAATGAGAAAGTATATTATTGGGGATAAAAATGATGACACGGTATATAAAAATGCATGGCATGTAAGCTCTTAAAGCAAAACTTGGGGGAAATTTTATAGCATTAAATACCAACCACAGAAAAGAAAATATGTCTCAGACCAGGTTTCTCATAGAAAAAGAAGCAAAGTAGTAAATAGTAGTAAACTAAGTAGAAGAAAGGAAAGTATGAAGGTCAGAGGAAAAATCCAACAAACAGAAAGGAAAAACAGGATGATTGGAAATCAGAGAAACTTAAAGTTGGTTCTTTGAAAAAACCAAGTAAATGTATAAACTTCTAGCCAGACTGATCAGGAAAAAGAGAAGACACTAACTGCTGATGTAAGGAATGAGAGAGGTAGCATTGCAACAGATTCTGCACTTAATGAAAGAATAATAAATGAATATTATCAATGATTTTATGCCAGAAAATTCAGCAACTTGAAAGGGACAATGAAATCTACTGAAATATAGGCCCTCTCAAACCTTACTGTTGGATTCCCCCAGAAGTTCTTTCAGGCAAAAAAAAATGACAATGATGCATTTATTTTGTGCTTTCCTGGAGAAATTAAAATTTAAAACCTCCCAAGAGTAATGTCTTCAGATAACTCTATTTTACTTTTACCTAAGCAGTTCTTTAGAACGCTTGGAATAGTACTTACATAGATTCTTTCCCTTACAAATGATGATTTATTTAAAAATGCTAAATATAAGGTGGGGGTTTCCCAGGTGGCTCAGTGGGTAAAGAATCCACCTTCAGTGCAGGAGATGCTGGTTCAATCCCTGGCTTGGGAAGATCCCCTGGAGGAGGAAATGGCAACCCTCTCCAGTATTCTTGCCTGGAGAATCCCGTGGACAGAGGAACCTGGCTGGCAACAGTCCACGGGGTCACAAAGAGTCATGACTGAAGTGACTGAGCATGCACGCAAACATAAGGTAGAAGGTTCAAAGGTTTGTTCAGTGGCTCAGTCGTGCATTTTATAAGGTTCGTGGAGTTGTTTTTTCAGCCTGCTGTTCGTCTGAATGTTATCTCGAATCCTTAAGGCTTATACTCCAGTATTTGCCATAAATATAGCTGCCACAATTCCAGATATTGCCTGTAGATACCTCACTGGCTAATGTGTTGGGCATTCCCACGATCAACCCAAGTTCCATGCTGTATTCGGACAGCTCACAGGACTCAACAGAATAGATTGGTCACAACAAAAGGGTGCAAAGCAAAATCCACAGAGGGGAAAAGGGCAATGAGACAAAGCCTGGAAGAAACCAGGGGCAAACGTCTAAGAGTCCTCTCCCAAGGGAATCACACAGGATCCGTTAGTTTAAAGAGTTGCTTATTGTTGTAATATTGCAAATTTCTTTTCACGCAAGAGTCTTTGTCTACACTATTATATAGTTGATTTTCCAATTGATATTCTTTTTCAAAAAGAGTCACCTTATTTACCATAAGAACGTTCATCTTTTCTCAGTGAAGTTGTTATTTTTTGGTTTGACATTTATGAATTTCCTTCATGATTGACAGAATACTTCTGCCATGGTCAATTAAATAGTCGATTCAAGTGAAAAATCAGTTGGAATTATCGGATAATGTAATCACTTCGGGATTTTACAGTGGAACAAAAGTCATCATAATTCATTTCCTAATATGACGGTTGTAGTATGTTGTTAGGTGCTCAGCCGTGTCCAACTCTTTGCGACCCCGTGGACTGTAGGCCTCCAGGCTCCTCTGTTTATGGGATTTTCCAGGCAAGAATCCTGGAGTGGGTTGCTATTCCCTTCTCTGGGGTATCTTCCCTACCCAGGGATTGAACTCAAGTCTCCTGCATTGCAGGCAGATTCTTTACTGTCTGAGCCACCATTCCTGACCATGTGCTATGTTGGCCATGGATTAAAACAGAACAGTCCTTTAATGAATGAAATTCCAATAAGGGATTGTTGATTTTGGAAATGCCTCTGACAATACACTGCTAAAATGTAGGTGTAGGTTTAAGAAAGTTGAAATGTTCTTCATAAACAGACTTTAAAATTATTCATTTTTGAATGAAGAAAGAAATCTGTTAGGAATATAATTGCCCTGTTTACTTAAGATTTAATTACTTGTGGAAGTAAGAGATTGTCATCCAGTTTATTATTCACGAACAAATTCAAATATCCTACTGAACTGCATGTTAATGCTAACATATATTTTAGTTGTTATTCAGTCAGCAAGTTGTGTCCAACTCTTTGCAATCCCATGGACTGCAGCCCACCAGGCTTCCCTATCCTTCACTATCTCCCAGAGTTTGCTCAAACTCATGTTCATTGAATCAGTGATGCCATCCAACCCTCTCATCCTCTGTTGCCTGCTTTTCCTTCTGCCCTCAATCTTTCCCAGCGTCAGTGTCTTTTCCAGTGAGTTGGCTTTTTGCATCAGGTGGCCAAAGTATTGGAACTTCAGCTTCAGCATCAGTCCTTCCAATGAATATTCAGGGTTGATTTCCTTTTGGGTTGATTGGTTTGATCTCCTTGCTGTCCAAAGGACTGGTCCACATCAAAAAATTTTATTAATAGTAGTTAATGACATGATTAATAATAAAAGTAAACTTACCTAAATAGAAATTCTAAAAGCAGAATGGCCAATATTTACTTTAAAAATAAAGTAAATAAAAACTCAGTTCCTCTTGTGCACTGGCCACATTTCAAGGGCTCAGTGGTCACATGTGGCAGTTGACTTTTTCATACTGGGAAGCATAAATGTTAAGATATAGCCATCATCACAGAAAGTTCTGCTGGACAGCACTGTTCTAAACAATATAGAGGAACCAATAGAAGTCTTGAAAGTTATCAGATATAGTCAAGATATATTTTGAAAGAAGGGCCAATAGGATTTTGTAACTGATTGGATATGGGATATGAGGGAAAGATTGAAGTCAGGTGACTCCAAAGTTTGTGGCCTGAGTAATTGGCTCAGTTCCATTTCAAAATGGAGAATGCTGGAGGAGAGGTTTAGTAGATGAAGTTTAGTTTTTTATTTGATAAATAACATGGCTATATAAGAGTCAGACATGACTGAACAACTGAACTGAACTGATGCCTATTAGAGAGAGTATGTGAAAGTGAAGCCGCTCAGTCGTGTCCAACTCTTTGCAACCCCATGGACTGTAGCCCACCAAGCTCCTCTGTCCATGGGATTTTCCAGGCAATACTACTGGAGTGGATTGCCATTTCCTTCTCCAGGGGATCTTCCCGACCCAGGGATCAAACCCAGGTCTCCTGCATTGTAGACGGGCGCTTTACCGTCTGAGACACCAGGGAAGTCCTGAGAGAGTATAAGACGAGGATCATTGAATTTGGCAACATGGACATTAATGCCCTTAAAATTTTTTTCAAAATACTTTTTTATTCTTTGCCCTGTGATAATTAAGTCTGTGTACTTTTCCTAAAATGAGAATGCAATTTGTGTGTAAATTACATCCAGTTTAAGAAGGTTGAACATATTTGTCAACTTAATATCTTAAGTCTCTGCTTAAATGATAGTAAAGAAATTAAAATGTTAAAGGGCTTCCTAGGCAGTGCTAGTGGTGAAGAACCGGCCTACTAATGCAGGAGATGTAAGAAACGTGGGTTCCATCCCTGGATCGGGAAGGTCCCCTGGAGGAGGGCACAGCAACCTACTCCAGTGTTCTTGCCTGGAGAATCCCATGGACAGAGGAGCCTGGCGGGCTACAGTCCATATGGCCAGCTATAGTCCGTAGCGTCCCAAAGAGTTGGACATGACTGAAGCGACTAAGCACGTGTGCACAATAAAGAGGAGAACGGATGAGGGGGCATCTGTTTCTAGAAAAAGTTAAAATTTTTAAAAATGATCCTTGGAGCAAAGGCACCTGAGGAAGCAAAGTAGAAGAAACCAGGCTCAGAAAATGAGCAATATAGAAAAGTGAAAGTGAAAGTTGCTCAGTCGTGTCCAACTCTTTGCGACCCCATGGACTGTACAGTCCATGGAATTCTCCAGGCCAGAATACTGCAGTGGGTAGCCTTTCCCTTCTCCAGGGATCTTCCCAACCCCTGGATCGAACCCATGTCTTCTACATTGTGGGCAGATTCTTCATCAGCTGAGCCACAAGGGAAGCCCAAGAATACTAGAATGGGTGGCCTATCCCTTCTCCAGGGATCTTCCTACCCAGGAATTGAACCAGGGTCTCCTGCATTGCAGGCAGATTCTTTACCAACTGAGCTGTATAGATAGAAATATAGAAAAGGGTAGACTCATTTTGTCCCAGTGAACCCTGGAAAGACCTAGGCTCAGAAACATTAGGTGTGAAGGGAAGCAGGAGTACAATGTGTGATAGAAACAAAGATAGGAACTGAAAGATTTAATATATATTATTAGTGCTTCAGGTTACGTAATTCTGTTATTATTTGAATCAATGAAGATTCAAAGAGTACATAGTATGTCATTTTTTTCTGCCAATAGTTTCCAAAGCATTAAATGAAAATTCAAGATGCCCCATTGCCTTTACCATGCACTCCTCCTATGCTGAACCCCTGTTTTTCTTTAATTTTGAGGAAATCCCAGATACATGTCTTACATATTTAGGAAGGAGTGGCGGGAATTCCAGAGTGACATTAAATATGGAGGAGCTGCTTTCAGGTTCTTCCTCTCCCATTTCTTTACCTTTGCCTTGGACACAAGGGATAATTAGGAAGAATTACCTCTTACCTGCACGATAAGGCCAGTTCAGTTCCAGTGAAATTCACCATCTCTTTCTTTTGTGAGCCTCACCTCAGTTCTTTCTGTGATTCCCAGAAGGGAAACTGCTCTGCCTGGATTTGGACCCACTAAAGAGGATAGAGTTATGCAGTGATTTAGGGGAAAGCATCTTGTAAAAATTCTGTTATATAGGGAAATATAACATGTATATAAATAGCTATTTTGTGATGTAATTGTAATATTGAATTTAATTGAGGTATAGTTTATGTCAGAGAAGGCAATGGCACCCCACTCCAGTACTCTTGCCTGGAAAATCCCATGGACGGAGGAGCCTGGTAGGCTGCAGTCCATGGGGTCGCTGGGAGTCAGACACGACTGAGCGACTTCCCTTTCACTTTTCACTTTCATGCATTGGAGAAGGAAATGGCAACCCACTCCAGTACTCTTACCTGGAAAATCCCATGGGCAGAGGAGCCTGGTAGGCTGCAGTCCATGGGGTCACTAGAGTCAGGCACAACTGAGCGACTTCACTTTCACTTTTCACTTTCATGCACTGGAGAAGGAAATGGCAACCCACTCCAGTGTTCTTGCCTGGAGAATCCCAGGGACGGGGGAGCTTGGTGGGCTGCCGTCTATGGGGTCACACAGAGTCGGACACGACTGAAGCGACTTAGCAGCAGCAGCAGCATAGTTTGTTTCATAATGTCAGCAATGTTGACTGTTTAGACAGGAGGTTCTGAACTTTAGTTATGAGTCATGAAATCTGGAGAAAGAGGTTCTAGAAAGTTTTTGCTCTGTTCTCCTACACAGATAACCCATAAGTGTTAATGAGCCCATTAACTGAACCATCTAAGTCGTCAATTTTTCCTTAAGAACAGAATTTGTTTAAGCTTGTGTTTCCTGTGCTGTATTCATTTGAGTACTACCATCATAATCTTTGTCATATCCTAATGCTCTTTACTTAATATTTTTAAATATCTCATTTTTATGTTTGAATTTGTTTAAAAAATGAAATCTTAAATCTGTATTATTTTCTTAAATGGAAAACCAGTAAAATGTCCTGCCAATAGAGACTAAGTGGAAAAGTCAATATCATTTTGAAACCTGAAAACATAATAATGTCATTAAGTACAAGCTATAATAGAGTGGCCTGCCTGTGCAGCAGTGCTCCATGCTTAGGACATGTCTGTATTTGTTGAAAGGGGAGATTAGCAAATAAAACAAACTAACTACTACTAAACTGGAACTTTCTCCATGACCTAAGCAGGAACATTGAAAGAGAATTTAAAACAGAGCCTTGATGAGGGTGAAAGAGGAAAGTGAAAAAGCTGGCTTGAAACTCAGCATTTAATAAAGCTAAGATCATGGCAGCTGGTTCCATCATTTCATAGCAAATAAAAGAGAAGGTGGAAGCAGTGACAGATTTTCTTTTCTTGGGCTCCAAAATCACTGCGGACAGTGACTACAGCCATAAAAGACACTTGCTCCTCGGAAGAAAAGCTATGACAAATGTAGACAGCATATTAAAAAGCGGACACATCACTTTGCTGACAAAGGTCTGTGTAGTCAAAGCTATGATTCTCCCAGTAGTCACATACGGATATGAGAGTCGGACCATAAAAAAGGCTGAGTGCTGAAGAATTGATGCTTTTGAATTATGTTGGAGAAGACTCTTGAGAGTCCTTGGACTGCAAGGAAATCAAACCAGTCCATCCTAAAGGAAATCAATCCTGAATACTCATTGGAAGGACTGATGCTGAAGCTGAAGTTGGTGGCGGTGGTGGTGGTTTAGTCACTAAGTCGTGTCCGACTCTTGTGACCCCATGGGGTGTAGTCTGCCAGGCGCCTCTGTCCATGGGGATTCTCCAGGCAGGAATACTGGAGTGGGTTGCCATTTCCTTCTCCAGGGGATCCTTCCGACCCAGGAATCGAACCCAGGTCTCCTGCACTGCCAGCAGACTCTCTTACCGACTGAGCTATGAGGGAAGCCCTTGTAGGGAAAGTGGTGGTAGGTGAAGCTGAAGCTAGATACTGGGAAAGACCCAGCATCTGATGCTAGGAAAGATTGAAGGCCAAAGGAGAAAGAGGGTGGCAGAGGATGAGATGGTTAGATAGCATTGCAGACTCAATTGATGTGAATTTGAGCAAACTCCAGAAAACAGTGGAGGACAGAAGAGCCTGGTGTGCTACAGTCCGTGAAATCCCAGGGATCTGAACATGACTTAGCAGGTGATTCTAGTAGTAAGAATCTGCCTGCCAGTGCAGGAGACAGAAGGGATGCGGATTCAGTCCCTAGGTCAGGAACATCCCCTGGAGGACAGCATAGCTACCCACTGCAGTGTTCTTGCCTGGAGAATCCCATGGAGAGAGGAGCCTGGTGGGCTGCGGTCCATAGGGTCACAAAGAGTCAGACATGACTGAAGCGACTTAGCGTGTGTAGCGACTGAACAGCAGGAACAACTTACTTGCTGTGAAATTCAGTTTTCTAAAATTTAGCTGCAGACATCTTCTCACCACTAGCATTACTCTTAGAAAAGCTCTGCTTCATCCAAATGTAATAATCTGAGATGTTAGAAAAGATGTTTAGGGATATATTGATAGAAATGTGATATCGTGACAGAAATTGAATCTTGGGTTTCTTCCTATTGCTGTCTTTCCACTCTTCCTAAGAAATGAAAGCCCTTAGAATATGGAAGGGTTCCAGAATTGTCTCTTTTCCTTATCTGAATTTTAAGGGAGTTTCAGCATGTTTACTTACCAAAAACAGCAAACATTGCCTTTTTCCTCTTTTAAATTTTTCCTTTGTAGTAGATATTTGAAAGATCAAAGAACTTGAATTTTCTTTCTGCATCTGTAGGGTAAGCCCATCTCAGGCTAGTGGCTAGTATACTTGTAAATGCAGCATACACTCTCCTTTATGAAATTTCCATCCTTGAACTGCCAGAAAGACTGAAAACTCCAGCTCATTTTTTGGTATTTCTTTCAATGGAATCTCTCTCTAATCTGTTTTGATACTAATGAGTAATGTTTATTAAGCAATTATTATGTGCCAGGCACATGTTCAAAGACTGTTATATATATGTTAACTCGGCAACCCCCATTTTCAGATGAAATCATAGCACTTGAGTTCACATCCCAACTGCACAATTTACTGGCCGTGTGATCTTCGGCAGTTTATGTAATTCCGGTCCTCATATGTACTATGGAATAGCCATGGTATCCACCTCACAGAATTGTTGCAACAGCAGTAATTTCCTGTGCTACCCAGCAGAATTGTTAAAGGGTGAAGTGTCTCTTGCTTAATATAGTCAGTCTGTCCATTTTCTCATTTCAGAAGCCAAATCTTTACTGGTTTGATTTTTGTTTTGCTTTTTAGTTTTTGTGATATTTTGGTTTTTTGGGTGGGGTGTTTTTTTTTTTTTTTTTGCATTAGAGAAAAAAACTTGTAAAGTTTGTACAACAGGACAAACAGGATTAAAGACTATTCTCTTTCCTGTTTTTGTAGATATTGAAAAAAGTTTCCTTATTGGCCATTTTGACAGTTTCCTTATTCTGTAGAGTTATATGTAGAAAGAACCAAAATTTAGTGATTGTTATGAGTATACGAAAAACTGTACAAAAAAGATCTTCATGACCAAGATAATCACGATGGTATGAGAGCCAGACATCCTGGAATGTGAAGTCAAATGGGCCTTAGAAAGCATCACTAGGAACAAAGCTAGTGGAGGTGATGGAATTCCAGTTGAGCTATTTCAAATCCTGAAAGATGATGCTGTGAAAGTGCTGCACTCAATATGCCAGCAAATTTGGAAAACTCAGCAGTGGTCACAGGACTGGAAAAGGTCAGTTTTCATTCCAATCCCAAAGAAAGGCAATGCCAAAGAATGCTCAAACTACCACACAGTTTCTCTCATCTCACACACGAAGAGTCAGACACGACTGAGTGACTTCCGTTCCACTTTTCACTTTCACGCATTGGAGAAGGAAATGGCAACCCACTCCAGTGTTCTTGCCTGGAGAATCCCAGGGACGGGGGAGCCAGATGGGCTGCCGTCTATGGGGTCATACAGAGTCAGACACGACTGAAGTGACTTAGCAGTAGCAGCAGCAGCAGCAGCAGCACACGCTAGTAAAGTGATGCTCAAAATTCTCCAAGCCAGGCTTCAGCAATACATGAACCGTAAACTTCCAGATGTTCAAGCTGGTTTTAGAAAAGGCAGAGGAACCAGAGATCAAATTGTCAACATCCGCTGGATCATGGAAAAAGCAAGAGAGTTCCAGAAAAACATCTATTTCTGCTTTATTGACTACGCCAAAGCCTTTGACTGTGTGGATCACAATAAACTGTGGAAAATTCTGAAAGAGATGGGAATACCAGACCACCTGACCTGCCTCTTGAGAAACGTACATGCAGGTCAGGAAGCAACAGTTAGAACTGGACATGGAACAACAGACTGGTTCCAAATAGGAAAAGGAGTACGTCAAGGCTGTATACTGTCACTCTGCTTATTTAACTTATATGCAGAATACGTCATGAGAAACACTGGGCTGGAAGAAGCACAAGCTGGAATCAAGATTGCTGGGAGAAAGATCAATAACCTCAGATATGCAGATGACGCCACCCTTATGGCAGAAAGTGAAGAGGAACTAAAAAGCCTCTTGATGAAAGTGAAAGAGAGTGAACAGTTTGGCTTAAAGCTCAACATTCAGAAAATGAAGATCATGGCATCTGGTCCCATCACTTCATGGGAAATAGATGGGGAAACAGTGGAAACAGTGTCAGACTTTATTTTTTTGGGCTCCAAAATCACTGCAGATGGTGACTGCAGCCATGAAATACTCCTTGGAAGGAAGGTTATGACCAACCTAGATAGCATATTCAAAAGCAGAGACATTACTTTGCCAGGAAAGGTCTGTCTAGTCAAGGCTGTGGTTTTTCTAGTGGTCGTGTATGGATGTGAGAGTTGAACTGTGAAGAAAGCTGAGCACTGAAGAATTGATGCTTTTGAAGTGTGGTGTTGGAGAAGACTCTTGAGAGTCCCTTGGACTGCAAGGAGATCCACCCTAAAGGAGATCAGCCCTAGGATTTCTTTGGAAGGACTGATGCTAAAGCTGAAACTCCAGTACTTTGGCCACCTCATGTGAAGAGTTGACTTATTGGAAAAGACTCTGATGCTGGAAGGGATTGGGGGCAGGAGGAGAAGGGAACCACGGAGGATGAGATGGGTGGATGGCATCACCGACTTGATGGATGTAAGTCTGAGTGAAGTCCGGGAGTTGGTGATGGACAGGGAGGCCTGGCGTGCTGCAGTTCATGGGGTTGCAAAGAGTCGGACACGACTGAGCAACTGAACTGATGAGTATACAATACTCATAATTCTTATAAGTATAACCAAAATTCTTAATAATATGTAGTATTTTAGATTTGAGTTGGTATATGTATTTTTTTTTTTAAACTGTCAGTAATTTAGTGTGTGTTCTTAGATAAACCATTTCATAAAATGTACTCTTTTACCTCTCTGGTATGCATTAGCCATCCTTGTGGAGTTACGTTCCTCCATAACTTTTATAGCTATATGCTTTTCTGTTTACTTATTGTCTCTCTCTTCTGATATTAATATTCTAACTCCATGGGACTTGATGTTTTTGTCTGCTGTTCACGCTTTTCTTCAGTGTCTCAAAGAATGTCAGGCTTATAGAGGGAACTCAATAAATATTTGTTGATTTAATGAATAAAAATAGAGCAGCTACCAATGAATAGCACATAATCAGATCAGATCAGTCGCTCAGTCACAGCACGCCAGGCCTCCCTGTCCATCACCAACTCCCGGAGTTCACTGAGACTCACGTCCATCGAGTCAGTGATGCCATCCAGCCATCTCATGGTCTGTCATCCCCTTCTCCTCCTGCCCCCAATCCCTCCCAGCATCAGAGTCTTTTCCAATGAGTCAACTCTTCGCATCAGGTGGCCAAAGTACTGGAGTTTCAGCTTTAGCATCATTTCTTCCAAAGAAATCCCAGGGCTGATCTCCTTCAGAATGGACTGGTTGGATCTCCTTGTAGTCCAAGGGACTCTCAAGAGTCTTCGCCGTAACACCACAGTTCAAAAGCATCAATTCTTCGGCGCTCAGCCTTCTTCACAGTCCAACTCTCACATCCATACATGACCACAGGAAAAACCATAGCCTTGACTAGACGGACCTTTGTTGGCAAAGTTATGTCTCTGCTTTTGAATACGCTATCTAGGTTGATCATAACTTTCCTTCCAAGGAGTAAGCATCTTTTAATTTCATGGCCGCAGTCACCATCTGCAGTGATTTTGGAGCCCAGAATATTAGCACATAACAGTTTTAACAAATATTTAAATAAATAAATGAATGAGTGGTTAAATAATCTAGTTGGTGGATCATCTCATTCTCTCCTAATGTATTTGACTCTCTTCTAGCTTTTTTTTGTTTGTTTGTTTTTTTATATTGAGGTTTGTTGATATACAATATTTTACAAGGTTCAGGTATACAACCATAGTGGGTCACAGTTTCCAAAAGTTGTATTCCAAACTAGTGGCTCTAGTCCCTGTGTTGTACGTTATATCCTTGTAGCATATTTATTTTATACATAGTAGTTTGCACCTCTTAATCTCCTACCCTTGTCATGCCCCCTCCCCGTTCCCTTGCCCCACTGGTAGCCATGAGTTTATTCTCTGTATCTGTATATCTGTTTCTTTTTTGTGGTATTCACTAGTTTATTGAGAAGCTGACTTCTGACTCCAGGGATAACCATGAAAGAGACACCTAGGGACCCTTATTCACATTATGATGTGATGTGTGATCCTGTACTCAAGAGACCCCAACTCCAGCAGTCCCTTTGTTTTGGTTTGCTAGTTTTCTACACTGAAGAGAGTCCCACTTAAAATAGCCCTTTGTCATTAGTTAAAGAGCCTCTAATTGCTAGAAATCAAGGATTAACTTGACAAGGAAGTACTCAACTGGCTGATCTTTGATTCATTCGGAAAGCCTGACACTGATTGCTCCTCTTTTAAAATTGATTAATTTCAGGATGATCATAGGAGTTATTGGAACTGTGAGTTAAAGCTTTATCTGAAGATGTTTAGTGCAATGATTCTTTAATATTATTACATATGAGAATTAGCAGGAGAGTTACAGATTCCTGAAACACCCTGAAAGAAAGTCACTTTTTGCAGTAAGTAAGCAAATGCACATGTGTACCCAGCATTTTGAAACAAGTCACAGGGAGTGCATCACTCAGCCCAGGAGGCCCTTAGGCAAGAAGTCTTCCTCATAACTTTCCTCTGTCTGCTCACATGCTGCTTTCCGTTTGACTTCAGTGGACCTGATGAAACATCTAAAGGATAATCAGTTCCTTTGTGACCTTGCCTACTACTCACGCACCTCCTCTTGTATCTTCAGCCTCTTGACTGGTTCTTTCCCTCAACATATACACAGGGTCCGTTGTAATTTAAAGTCAGAGCAAACATCCATCCTTACCTTCAAATTTATCGTCCTAACTTTACTCCTGTCACCAACCAAGTTTCTAGAAATTTGACTACATTTAAAATTCAGCATCAATTGCTTCCTATCTTACTGGACTAAAACTTCTTAGAATAAAATTACCAATGACATCCAGAGAGCCAAATACATATGTTCTCACATTGCATGACTTTCCTATGTGGTTTGAGAAGGACAGTGATGAAGGGCAGTTATTAATGCTGCATACTAGTTCCTGAGGCGTATGTTTCTCATCTAACTCTTGCCAATTTCCCTTAAGATAGGAATCATTTATAACTTTCTTTAAGAGAAAAGTTGATCTTATTTGCAAAGCAGAATGAGAGACAGAGACCTAGAGAATCAGTGTATGGATTCCAAGGGGGAAAGGGAGGGAAGGAATTGGGAGATTGGGATTGACATATATATACTATTGATACTATATATAAAGTAGATAACTAATGAGAACTTACTGTATAGCACAGGAAACTCTACTGAATGCTCTGTGGTGACCTAAATGGGAAGAAAATCCCCAAAAGAGGAGATATATGTATACACATAGCTAATTTACTTTGCTGTAAAAGCAGAGACATTACTTTGCCAACAAAGGTCCATCTAGTCAAGGCTATGGTTTTTCCAGTGGTCATGTATGGATGTGAGAGTTGGACTGTGAAGAAAGCTGAGCGCCAAAGAATTGATGCTTTAGAACTGTGGTGTTGGAGAAGACCCTTGAGAGTCCCTTGGACTGCAAGGAGAGCCAACCAGTCCATCCTAAAGGAAATCAGTCCTGGGTGTTCATTGGAAGGACTGATGCTGAAGCTGAAACTCCAATACTTTGGCCACCTCATGTGAAGAGTTGATTCATTGGAAAAGAGCCTGATGCTGGGAGGGATTGGGGGCAGGAGGAGAATGGGACAACAGAGGATGAAATGGCTGGATGGCATCACCAACTTGATGGACATGAGTTTGGGTGAACTCTGGGAGTTGGTGATGGACAGGGAGGCCTGGCGTGATGCGATTCATGGGGTCGCAAAGAGTCGGACACGACTGAGCGACTGAGCTGAACTGACAGTAGAAACTAACACAACATTGCAAAGCAACTATAGTTCAACAAAAATTAACTTAAAAAAAAAGAAAACTGAACCTAAAAATAATTAATTTGCGAAAAGTTACAGAGCCAATGATCTGAATCCAGACAACATGGCACAAAACTTCAGATTCTTTATCTTCGTTCTG
Source organism: Bos grunniens (assembly GCF_055505025.1). Taxonomy (NCBI): domain Eukaryota; kingdom Metazoa; phylum Chordata; class Mammalia; order Artiodactyla; family Bovidae; genus Bos; species Bos grunniens. Next base: position 16,146,485 of record NC_141170.1, on the reverse strand, counting down.
CCAATCTCCTGTTTGAAACTTCTCTTTCATCCTCCCTAACATAATCATCTTATGATTTTCTTCCTATTTCTCTGGCTGTTTCTTTTACAGGTACGTTTGCAAGCTCTTTTCCCTCCTATAATTTTTAAATGCTAGTGCCTTCCAGGTCTCTGTACTTGCCTCTTTTTCTTCTTAAGAAGTCCCTCTGCCTGGGTGACTTTATCCAAACTCATGATTTTGTCTATCATTTACATACTAACCATTTCCCAATCTATAGTTCAAGACCTCTGTTGGTTCCATTCTCTAATTAAAATGATCCTTCAAGAATTCAGATTTTGTCACTTTACACCTCACCCTGATATTTGCTGTTGCCTCTTCATAGGTTGCAGCATAAAATTCAAGCTGCTTAGCCAAACCACAAAACGGCTTCAGTGATCTGGCTCCTACTCACTGCTGTTGCCTCATGTCTCCCCTCCCCATTACAGAATTTCAACACCATCTCTGTTTCTTATCTGTTTTCAGGTTTACAGGGTGTTCCTTTGCCTGGAAGACCTTAACTCTAACTCTTGTATCTTCTTCATCTGCCTTCCTCCACTTTATGAGACTTGAAAGATTAATTTCAGAGAGATTGAGAATGAATAAGCAGCAGTTCTTAGGAGACGAAGGTGAAAGAGAGAAAAAAAAAAGTCAAAGAACAGAGACTTGGAGCCTGCTAGCAATGGCACCCCACTCCAGTACTCTTGCCTGGAAAATCCCATGGACGGAGGAGCCTGGTGGGCTGCGGTCCATGGGTCACAAAGAGTCGGACACGACTGGCGACTTCACTTTCAGTTTTCACTTTCATACATTGGAGAAGGAAATGGCAACCCACTCCAGTGTTCTTGCCTGGAGAATCCCAGGGACGGGGGAGCCTTGTGGGCTACCGTCTATGGGGTCGCACAGAGTCAGACACGACTGAAGCGACTTAGCAGCAGCAGCAGCAACTAGAGGAATAGCGCTAATCTTAATCTTCTTGGAATAATAAGATTGGCTGATTTGGAGGAAAATATTATTTTATTTTAGGGTTTTTGGGCCACTCCATTTGCAGGATCTCAGTTCCCTGACCAGGGATTGAACCTCGTCCATGGCAGTGAAAGAATAACTACTAGGTCACCAGGGGACTCCCTAAATGTAATGAATTTGATACAAGAGCACCCAGGCCAAAAAAAAAGTGCAAAGTGCAATACATAGTTAAATTTAAAAATCTAGAACTTGAAACAGGGCTTTCTCAAGGCTGGAGATAGATTTAGGAATCTGCCCTGAGGTGATTAGGTGAAGTCTTGGCAGCAAATGCATTTCTTCAATAAAAACTGGATGTAGAGAACACTTCTAGCTTTATGAGAATAGATGGAGATTATATGAGTTAAAATTAATTTTGATGTTGAGTGGCATTGATTAGTGTTAAAAGAGATGGTGTGATGTAATCTGAAATTAAACTCAAAATTTTGACAAGTGACTTGTAGAGGGGAGTACATTATTCTAGGTTATTCTAACCTATAATACATTAGTATTCAATTTGAATAATTTACCCAAAATGATTTTACCATTATTTGTCTCTAAGCATGAACTCCTTTATTTTCTCTTTTGAAAAAGGCTACCATTGCATTTACATACTAGAGATTCTTTTCTATGACAGTTGCACAAGAGCACTGTATAGTTAATTAAAATAAAAATTAAATATGGAAACTACACCTTGAGAAACACATCTTTATGGAGTTAGTTGGATTGCCACAAATTAAAGGAATACCCTAAACCACATGGGATTGGGTTGATAAGTTTTTTTAAGTCATGTCATTATTTCAGTTATAAGCAATAGTCTCATTTAGTTGTCACAGTGATATTAGATAAAATAAAAATGGCATAATAAACAGCAGTACTCAATATGAATATCTCTTATGTCACTGCTTAGTATTTTCAATTTGGTTTTCAGGTTTATTGAATTTATTGTTTTAGGTAATTAGATGTTTTATACCACATTTCAATTTTTTAGATGTTTCAAAATGGAAATTGGTAATGTCAAAATCACTTTTAGGATGGAGCAATTTGAATAGAATTTTGGCTGTCTCCAAACATCAAGTTGAAATTACTTTTGTAATTATTGGAGCGTGCGTAGGTTTATTGTGCTTCATCTGTGACTTGTGCGGTCATTTGGGCTTACTCTTGTTTCATTTATTTTTATCTAGAGTCAAAGTTGATTTGTCCACATTAATACAGAATGACATCTACTGCTTTATTTCATACTGCAGTATAAATTTAACCCCCAATTTTTAGATTCAGTAGATTTGGATAGATTCGTAAGAAAGGTCAGGAAGAGAAGACAAACATCACTTTCTCCTTCAGTATTCAACTTTTAGTATTGAGGTTGTTTGGGTTTTTCCATAAGATCATAGGGGAAAACCCAAAAGAACTTCTTGGCCAACCCATTATCTGCCACTTAGGTAGAGTTTGTTGCCTTCTGCCTCCTAACACCTCTAATAGCTGACTTCTTGCTGCTCATTTAGATTGTAACTGTAGAAGTATTGCCTGATCTTGAGAATGCTAACTAGTGGAAAATCAGGAAAATATTATAGCAAGAGCCTCTTTAATAAACTGGCACTATTTGTCTTGGTTATATTAGTCATTCACTTCTGAGTCGAGTGAGCTTTGGTCCACTTTTCTGGATCACCTAACATTATATCCCAAACAGTGTATGATAAAGGCACCTCAGTGCACATTGCTTTGCCAATTAAAGCATGAAGTAACAGGTTTGTATAAACCTTGATGTCTAGAAAGACAAGCTTAATTTACTCAGCATGTTCCCTCTCTTATGAGATCCACTTTAATGGTCTGAAAGCATTATCCTGAAAACTTTAGAAGTATAATAACAGGACTTACTTTTTTATATTTTCTTCAAAATCTGTACCCTGGTTGTATTTATTTTCTATTGTTTCTATTGTATAACAAATTACCATAGAGTTAGTAGCTTCAAACAACACATTTATTTATTATAATCTGACTTTATTTATCTTTGGCTATGCTTGGGTCTTCATGGCTATGAGGACTTTTCTCTAGCTTCAGTGGGCAGGAGCTCCTGTCTTGTGGAACATGAGCTCTAGGGCGCACAGGCTTCAGTATTTACAGCATGTGGGCTCAGTAGTTTGCAGTTCTCGGGCTCAGTAGTTGTGGCACAGGGGCCTAGTTGCTCTGAGTCATGTGGGATCTTCCAAGATCAAGGATCGAACCCATGTCTTCTGCATGGGCAAGCAGATTCTTTACCACTGAGCCACCAGGGAAGCCCCAAACGACACATTTTATTATCTTAAGTTCCTGTGGGTCCGGAACTCAGGTGCAGGTTAACTGGGTGCTCTGCTCAGGGTCACACCAGGCTGGAATATCAACTGAGGCTTGGAGGTCGTCTTCTGAGCTCTCTGGTTATTTGGTAGGACTCAATTCCCTGCAGCTGTAAGGGGTAAATTTATCATTTTCTTGCTGGCTGTCAGCTGAGGTCTGCTTTTGGCTCAACGGTCTAACCATCGACTCTTTGCCATGTGGTTCCCTCCATAGGCAGTTGACGGCATGATTGTTGGCTTCATCAGGGTGAGCAAGGGAAAGCTCCCTGTCTTTGAATTCCTTTCCAGTTTGCTCCAACAGTCTACTATATCAGGGGTCCCAAACCTCTAGAATTTAATGCCTGGTGATCTGAGGTGGACCTGATGTTATAATAATAGAAATAAAGTGCACAGTAAATGTAATATGCTCGAATCATCCTAGAACCATCCCCCAACCCCGTCCATGGAAAAACTGTCTCCCAGGAAACTGGTTCCTGATGCCAAAAAGGTTGGGGACCACTGTTCTGTATCACAGCCGAGTCAAGTGGGCTCCTGTCCCTTGATATTTACCGGTCCCATCCATATGCAAGGGATGATTATATACACTAAGATATATGCCAGGGTATACCAAGGGGACAGAAATTTAGGGAGCTGTATCAGAGTTCTACTTACCATAGTTTTGCCTCTGAACCCATATGCTCACTCAGAAGCAAAATACACCCCCTCCCCTGGTTCCCAGAGTCCTCATCCTATTAAAACATCAGCTCCAAGTCCAAAGGCTCATCTGAATCATCTACATTAGGTATAGATGAGGCTCTTGTGTGTCTCTTATCCCGTGAACCTGTAAAACTATAAAACTAAAGAGACTGTTGCAAACATTCCCAGCATAAAATGGTGGGACACACCAGGGATAACTATCGCAGACATTCTGGTCCAGAAGGGAGAACGGCAGGATGGAAAGTCAAAAAAGAGTCTCTGTCCATCACTGTCCCACTGTCCATAACAGTTCTGAGATTCAGGTGGGCAGATTGGCTTTTTTTTTTTTTTTTGGTTGGGCTTCAAAGCCTGGGAATAACCCTTCAAGGCAGTCAGCTCTGCCCTCTGAGTCTCAATTCTGCCTTCTGAATCAGTCTTCCTTTTTCTAGGATGGTAGTGTATATTTGCAGCTGAGTGGTTTCTTTCAACCAGCCTTTGTCCTGGCAGTAGAACTGAGGTTGCAATCCAACAGCCTCCTTTCATTTTATATTCTTTCTTTTAGTCCAACCCGGCAGTGTTTATGCTGAAACCATTTTCTCAGGAACTTTGGGTTTTATGTGGATTCCACAGGGATTCACTACATTAGACAGAAGTTACACCTGTGAATTTTTATTTTTTTTCTTTTCAAAATAATCCTTTTTCTGTCTTTGCCTCCTCCTGCGATGGCTAAGGGAAAACTCTAAAGCTTACCAGAGACCCTTAAAATCTTGACAGGGCCCTCTCTGTGACTGAATCCTCTGACCTTTTGACCTTTCTGAAATTTTAGCAGAAGATCATTTTTTGTCTATTGTATTTTTGGCAACCATTTCTGGTTTTTGGCATCTTTTGCTATCTGGAAAGGCTGGGTACTTTCAGAATTATGTAGTCCTGATGCTTCCTCTTTAACAGGACTTTCCTCTATTTCTCTCTCTCTCTTTTTGCATTTTACTATAAAGAGCAAGAGTAAACCAGACAGCATATTTAACACTTCTCTTGGAAATCTCCTTTGTATCATATGTGCAGTTTTGCCACTTGGAAGTTCTGCTTTCCATATTAACTGTAGGATACAATGTCATAAGATTTCTGCCACTATGTAATACGGATTCCCCTTCTTCCAGTTTGCAATAATGTGTTCCTCGTTTCTTTCTGAGCCCTCACCAACAATATTCAGGTTGAAGTCCAGTTATCTATTAAAAATCTGTTTGAGGCAAATTAGGCTTTCTCAAAATTCTTCCAGCTTCTGCTCACTACAGTTCCAAAGCTTCTCCTCCATTTTTAGTCACTGTTGTAGTGGAATCCCAGGGTCCCCTGGTAACTCAGATGGTAAAGAATCAGGAGACCTGGGTAGGGAAGATCCCCTGGAGAAGGGAATGGCTACCCACTCCAGTATTCTTGCCTGGAGAACCCCATAGACAGAAGAGCCTGGTGGGCTACAGTCCATAGGGTTGCAGAGTTGGACACAACTAAGCGACCAACACTCTCATTCATAATGGAATCCCACTTTCAGTTGCTACAAATTTAGCTCACACTTATTACCTTGCACTTCTTGTTTGTCAGGATTCTGGGTACACGTGATCCTGTTCCCTTTTTCAGGATTTTACCAGACTGAAATCAGAGTGTCAGCTTGGGAATACAGTAACATCTGAGACTCTCAGTCCCATGACACATTCACTGGTTGGTGGTAGAATTCAGTTTCTTGTGGTCATAGAACCATTGTCTTGCTGGTTGTTGGCTGGAGTATCCCTCAGCTCCTGGTCTTGTACCTCCCCATAGGCAATTCACAACAGGAAAGGGAATGTTGAGGACAATCTCTGAATTCTGCCTACAACATTCATTTGTTTATTACAATATGAAAAGCAAATAGGAATTTTTTTTCATGGACTTTTGTGCCTCATCGTATTTGTTTCCTTTATTGGCTGTTATCCTGAGGCATTTGAAGTCTACATTTCTTTTTTCTAAAAATTATCTATCTATTTGTATTGGCTGTGCTGGGTCTTTGCATTGCTCAGGCTTTTCACTAGTTGCAGAGAGCAGGCTTCTTATTGCTGTGGCTTCTCTTGTTGCAGAGCACAGGCCCTAGGTGCTCGGGCTTCAGTAGCAGCTCCTGGGCTCAGTAGTTGTGATGCATGAGCTTAGTTGCTCTTGGCATGTGGGATCTTCCCCCATCAGGGATGGAACCCTTGTCTCCTGCATTGGCAGGCAGATTCTTTACCACCGAGCTACCAGGGAAGCCCCGAAGTCTACGTTTCTTGAAGACGACCAACCAGGTATTCTAAAGCAGTGATCATAACGAAAGTCAGTGGGTGGAGAGGAGAGGTGATGTAGAAAAACCGAACTTCAGAACTAAAGTTCTACCATTACCTTGTTTTCTGTTGGTACATCCCAGTTGGTGAGGAAAAATATAACACATGTGAGACTAGAGGTTTTCCCCTCAATTTACTTTTCTCCTAAATTTAAATGATCCAGAGAGATAAAAGAGTTCCAGAATGCTTCTTTTGGTTTTTTGAAGCTGCCCTTTGAAAAACAGGGAATAGGCATATATGATTTCTATTTAGACAAGTAGTTGACTTGAGCCAGAGGCCCAGAAAGGCAATTTAGACTTATGTTTTAGTTTCTCTTCTCTCACTGGAAAAGTATAATGGAAAAGTTGACAAATATTAAGCTTTCCTCTAACATCAATAAAAATGTTTAGACACATGCTATTCTCTACCTTGAGGCAACATCCAATTAAAACTTCACTGACTTTTATCTCTTTTTCTCCTTAAAATCTCAATTCTTTCTTAGTCTTTTTCTGATTACAGTGGGCAGTAACATTTTCTCTACTACTTGATCTGTACATACGCTCTAATGGAAGAGAAATATTCTGTTTGTTTTTTTTAAATTAGGGAGATGAGCTTTAAGTCTTTAAGAGATCTAGTTGTGCTTTTGTTGTTCCTACTTTGTATACATCTGGCTTGGTGTTGACCGTTTCTTTTTGGATTGACAGATAAAAGGTAGAAATAATTTCACATTATTTCACATGGCCTATAATTTTCGTAATTATACTTTCAGGTCTAAATGCTTTAGGAAATTAGAAGTTGAGAGAAAAACAAGAGCTTGCTATCTTGAATAAAGGTTTTTACAAAATTATTGTGTTATCAAGCCACATATTCTAGCTTGAATAATATAAGCTACACAGCGTCTTAGATACACTTTGGCTGTTTCAGAAAGGAAAATCTTAGATTTAGCCTAGCCGTAGATTTTGATTTGTCTAATAGATTTTATTTTAATGGGAGAAAAATTAACTTTAAGATTCCTTCCCCAGGGGGTCTTCCCAACCCAGGGATTGAACCTGGATCTTCTGCATTGCATGCGGATTCTTTACCATCTGAGCCACCTAACTTTTAGAATAGCGGTCCCCAAACGTTTTGGCACCAGGGACCTGTTTTATGGAAGACAGTTGTGAGGGAGATGGTGGTAAGGCAAGTGATGGGAAGTGGCAGATGAAGCCTCACTCTCTGGCCTGCCACTCACCTCCTGCTGTGTGACCCGACTCCTAATTTGCCCCTGGACCTGTTTTAGAAAAAAAATTTTTTTTTTCTTTTTAAAGCATGCGTTGCTTGTTGTCGGGGCTTGGTTTCTTCTGGGGGAAAAAAAATGCAGTTAGCTTCCCAGGACAAAGAAAAGGAATGCTGTCCTGGCTTTGGTCAGGTTTAGTTTGCTTTCTCTTTTTAACAGCTTTATTGAGGCATAACTGACATATAATAGACTATACGTATTGTGTGCAGTTTGCTGAGTTTTTGACTTACGTGTGCACCTGCCTGTGAACCATCATCGGGGTAGGGAATGTATCCATTATCCCCAAATGTTTTCTCACGCTTGCTTGTAATCACTGCCACCTGCCTCTTCATGGCACAATGCCATCCTTAGGCAACTGAGCTATTTGTCATAACTATAGTTGTCACTTTCTATAATTTTGTACAAATGTAGTTATAAAGCATATACTCTCTTTTTTTTCCTTGATCTAGCTTCCTTTACTCAGTATAATTATTTTGAGATTCATGTTGTTGCATGTATCAATACTAGTCCATTCCTTTTATGCTGACTAATATTCCATTGTGAGAATATACTAAGATCAGTCTATCCATTCACTTGTTGACAGTTGCTTGTTTCCAGTTTTGGGCTGTTACAAATAAAGCTGTTAAGTCTTTTTATTTCTTTAAGAAATTGAATGTTTTATTTAAGACGAATTTGAGGATTATAACCTGGGAAGAGCATCTCAGAAAGTTTTGAGAACCGTTCCCTTTGTGTAGATATAAGCTTTCATTTCTTTGGGGTAAATACTTAGGAGTGGAATGGCTAGATCCTATAGTAAGTAGGCTTATATTAAACTTTTTATGAAACTGTTAGTTTCCCCAAAGGTACCATTTTACTTTCGGACTAGTTGTGTGTGAGTTCCGGTTTCTCCACATCCTTGGCTACACTGAGTATGGTCAGTTGTTTTCATTTTAGTCATTCTGATAGCTGTGTGGCAGTATCTCATTGTTTTAATTTCATTTTCCTAATGACTATTGAAGTTGAGCATCTTTTTATGCTCATTTGCCATCCATGTACTTTCTTTCTTCGATGAAACACCTGTTCAAATCTTTTGCGAATTTGATGTAAAAAATTTGAATTGTTTGTTTTCCTATTGTATTTTGATAGTTTATATATTCTGGGTTATGAATCTTTTATCAATTATGTGATCTGTAAATGTTTCCTTTAATTTGTGACTTTTCTTTTTATTCTTTGAACAATTATTTTCAAAGAGCAGAAGTTTTAATTTTGATGAAGTCTTAACATTTTTCTTAACATTTTTTTTTAACTCTTGCCTGAGATCAACATGTACACGCTGCTATTTTTATTTTTTATTTATGTATCTTTGGCTGAGCTGGGTCTTCGTTGCTACACAATGGCTTTCTCTAGCTGTGGAGAGCAAGAGCTACTCTCTAGTTCGTGGCGCACGGGCTTCTCATTGGAGTTGTCTTTTCTTGTGCAGCACAGGCTCTAGGTGCATGGGCTTCAGGAGTTGCGGTATGTGGATTAGGGATTGAACCCCCGTCTCCTACATTGGCAGGCAGACTCTTATCCACTGTGCTACCAGGGAAGTTGAAACTCGTAACCATTTTTTAAGGGTAATTTTGATGTTGTATCTAAGAAAAATTTGTCTGATCCAGAATCACAATGATTTTTCTGCTAACTTTAAAAAAATACATACTGTATATAGCAAAGCTTATTGAAAATTATTTTTAAATGAATATTCTTATTAAATTACAAATTCTGAAACCTAGTTGTTAATTTTCTAAGGTCAGTTATTTTACTTGTAGAAAAGATTTGTAGTCACTTTTAGGGGACCTTTTGATTGAGTATATGATCCTATTTTCAAACTTAATTAAAATGCCTCAATTGTTTTAAACTGCATTCATACAGTTAAAAATTGTCTTCTAGAGACTTCCCTGGTGGTCCACCTTCCACTGCAGAGGGCATGGATTCAATCCCTGGAACATTTATTTAAAATTTTTTGACTTCTAAAAGTATTTCAGTTGTCTGACTGACCCCCACCCCCGCCACAAAATCCTGAGTACTTAAAGAAGTCTGTAATGAATGGAAACTTGTAAATATGCTAAGATTTAAGTTCTTTTATTTTCCAGTGGTATTTGTGATATTTTATATAAGCCTGAAATCATTTTCTCAGTTACATTATTTAAATGGGAATCACAAGCAAATCTGTTATTCGGACCTATTTTTCTTAAACATTATAAACAGCTAAAATACCAAATATGTACAGATACTAATATATGGGCTTTCTGCTCTTAAAATTTTATGAAATTCATTGTAACTTTTCCTGAATTAAAGATGTTTGTAACTTTGGGGATTGCTTTCTCAACTCACTGTGATTTCTTAATGACCTTAGCTAGTCCTTAGACAACGATGAGTGTCTCTATGCTCCAAACTAGTGGCACATCTTTGTTTTATAGTTGGCTTTGTTCTTGAAACAGGTTCTCTTACGGTCCTGTTTCTTTTTTCTTCCTCCAGACTTTAAACTTTTAATTTTGTATTGGAGTATAGCCAATTAACAATGTTGTGGTAGTTTCAGGTGAACAGCAAAGGGACTCAGCCATACATACACATGTATCCGTTTTACCCCAAACCCTCCTCCCATCCAGGCTGCCACATAATGTTGAGGAAAGTTCCATGTGCTATAGAATAGGTCTTTGTTGGTTATCCTTTTTAAATATAGCAGTGTGTACATGACTTCCCAGACTCCCTATCCCTTCCCCCCAGCAACCATAACTTCATTTTCTAAGTTTGTGAGTCTCTCTGTTTTTAAGTAAGTTCATTTGTATCATTTCTTTTTAGATTCTGCATATAAAGGATGTCATATGGTATTTCTCCTTCTCTGTCTGACTTACTTCACTCAGTATGACTCTCTCTAGGTCCATCCATGTTGCTGCAAATGGCATTATTCCCTTCTTTTTAATGGTTGAGTAATATTCCTATATATATATACACACACACACACACCCCCCCCACATCTTCTTTATCCATTCCTCTGTTGATGGACATTTAGGTTGCTTCCATGTCTTGGCTATTGTAAACAGTGCTGCAATGATCATTGGAGGTGCAAGTATCCTTCCAGGTCATGTTCTTCTCTGGATGTATGCCCAGGAGTGGAATTGCAGGGTCATATGGTAGCTCTATTTTTAGCTTTTTAAAGAACCTCTATACTGTTCCCCATAGTGGCTGTACTAATTTACATTCTCATCAACAGTGTGGGAGGGCTTCTCTCCACACCGCTCCAGCATTTGTTACTTGTCAATTTCCCTCATGGCTCAGCTGGTAAAGAATCCACCTGCAATTTGAGAGACCTGGGTTCAGTCCCTGGGTTGGCAAGATCCCCTGAAGAAAGGAATGGCTACCCACTCCAGTATTCTGGCCTGGACAATTCCATGGAATATATAGCCCATGGGGTCACAAAGAGCTGGACACAACTGAGCGGCTTTCACTTTCATTTCATCCTGATTGTTGTGAGGTGATATCTCGTTGTAGTTTTGATTTGCATTTCTCTAAAAACTCGTGATGTGGGACAGCTTTTTATGTGCTATTGGCCGTCTGTATATCCTCTTTGGAGAAATGTTTATTCAGATCTTCTGCCCATTTTTTGAGTCATTGTTTGTTTTGGTATTACTGTACAGTTTGTGGGTCACCTGCCTGATGTGTATGGGGTTTGATTTTATCATGATTGCACCCCTCCTACCGTTTCTCTGCAGCTGCTTCTTTGTCTTTGGACATGGGGAATCTTTTTTTGGTGGGTTCCTGTGTCCTCCTTTTGATGGTTGTTCGACAGCTAGTTGCAATTTTGGTGCTCTTGCAGGAGATGAGCACACATCCTTCTCCTCTGCCATCTGAGTGGGTTGTTTGTTTGATGCTATTAAGTGTCATAAACTGTAAATTTTGAAAACGAATGCCTTAATCGGTCACATCATTTGCAAATGTTTTTTCCCAATCTGTGGGTTGTCTTTTCATTTTGCTTATTGTTTCTTTTACTGTGCAAAACCTTTTGAGTTTAAATAGGTCCCATTTGTTCATGTTTGCTTTTATTTCCATTATTCTGGGAGATGGATTCAAAAAGATGTTACTGTGATTTATGTCATAGAGTGTTATACCTATGTTTTCCTCTAGGAGTTTTATAGTGTCTGGCCTCACACTTAGGTCTTTAATCCATTTTGAGCTTATTTTTGTGTATGGAGTTAAGAAATGGTCTAATTTCATTTTCTTTTACTTATGGCTGTCTACTTTGCCCAGCACAGTTTGTTGAAGAGACTGTCTTTCCAACATTGAGTAGTCTTGCCTCCTTTGTCATAGATTAATTGACTGTAGGTGCTTGGGCTTATTTCTGGATTTTCTATCCTGTTTCATTGATCTATATGTTTGTTTTGTTTTTGTGCTAGTACCATACTGTTTTGATGACTGTGGCTTTGTAGTACAGTTTGGAGTTAGGGAGCCTGATTCCTCCAGCTCTGTTATTCTTTCTGGAGATTGCTTTGGCTATTCAGTGTCTTTTGTGTCTCCGTATAAGTGTTGAGATTTTTTTGTTCTAGTTCTGTTAAAAAATGTCATTGGTAATCTGATAGGGACTGCATTGAATCTGTAGATTGCCTTGGGTAGTATAGTCATTTTGACCATATTAATTCATCCAATCCATGAACATGGTATATCTTTCCATCTGTTTATGTCTTCTTCAATTTTCTTCATCAGCATCTTATAGTTTTTGGGGTACAGGTCTTTTGTCTTCTTTGGTAAGTTTATTCTTAGGTATTTTACTCTTTTTAATGTAGTGGTAAACAGGATTGCTTCTTGAATTTCTCTTTCTGATCTTTCATTGTTAGTGTATAGAAATGCAACAGATTTCTGTGTATTAACTTTACAAAATTCATTGATGAGTTCTAGTAGTTTTCTGGTAGCACCTTTAGGATCTTCTATGTATAGTATCATGTCCTCTGCAGTGGCAATTTAACTTCTTTTCCAATTTGGGTTCTCTTTACTTCTTTTTCTTCTCTGATTCCTTGTAGCTAGGACTTCCAAAGCTATGTTGAATAAAACTGGTAAGAGTGGACATTCTAGTCTTGTTCCTGATCTTAGAGGGAATGCTCTCAGCTTTTCACCATTGGTGTGACCTAGTTGCAGGTTTCTCATATATGGCCTTTATTATGTTGAGGTATGTACCCTCTATGCCCACTTTCTGTAGAGTTTTTATCATAAATGGGTGTCAAATTTTGTCAAAAGCTTTTTCTGCATCTATTGAGATGATCATATGGTTTTTATTCTTCAATTTGTTGATGTGGTGTATCATACCGATTGATTTGCAGATGTTGAAAAATCCTTGCATCCCTGGGATGAATCCTACTTGATCGTGTTATATGAGCTTTTTATTGTATCACTGGATACAAATTGCTGATATTTTGTTGAGGATATTTGCAAATATGTTCATCAGTGATATTGGCCTGTAATTTTCTTCTTTTGTGGTATCTTTCTCTGGTTTTGATATCAGGATGATGGTGGCCTCATAAAATGAGTTTGGAAGTTTTCCTTCCTCTGCAACTTCCTGAAAGTTTCAGAGTAAGTGTTAAGTCTTCTCTAAATGTTTCATAAAATTCACCTGTGAAGCCGTCAGGTCCTGGACTTTGTTTGTTGGAAGGTTTTTAATCATGCTTTCAATTTCAGTGCTTGTGATTGGTCTGTTCATATGTTTTATTTCTTCCTGATTCAGTATGGAGACTGTCCCTTTCTAAGAATTTGTCCGTGTCTTCCAGGTTGGCTGTTTTACTGGCACACGGTTGTTCCTAGTAGTCTCTTATGAGCCTTGGTGTTTCTGTGTAGTCAGTTGTAACTTCTTCTTTTTCATTTCTAATTTACTGATTTGGGTCCTCTCCCTTTTTTTCTTGAAGGTTTGTCGATTTTATCTTTTCAAAGAACCAGCTTTTAGTTTCATTGGTCTTTGTGCATGTTTTCTTTGTCTCTTTCATTTATTTCTGTCCTCATCTTTATGATTTCCTTTCTTCTACTAACTGCCTAAGTTTTGTTTGTTCTTCTTTCTCTAGTTGTTTTAGGTGTGAGGTTAAGTTGTTTACTTGAGATTTTTCTTGTTTCTTGGGATAAGATTGTATTGCTACAAACTTCCCTCTTAGAACTGCTTTTGCTGCATACTTTTGGACTGTTGAGCTTTTGTTTTCATTTGTCTCTAGGTAATGTACTCTTACAGTTCTGTTTCTTTAGAATCTATTTAAATGGTCCAAGTTCATTAGTCAATCCCCAGACAAATTGTCATACCACTTGAGTGGATTCAAGTCAATCTGTTTACTGTTTAGTTCTTTTTGAAATCACTTTTATGTGTTTCCTATTTGCTGAGTACCACAAATCCTTCAGGATTAAAATGACATCATTAGAATCTTTTTGTGATTTTATCTAACTCTGTGGGCACATTATTAAGGTCATGACAATAATACCTATATTAACCAAAATCATAAAGCTCAACATTCAGAAAACTAAGATCATGGCATCTGGTTCCATCACTTCATGGGAAATAGATGGGGAAACAGTGGAAACAGTGTCAGAGTTTATTTTTTTGGGCTCCAGAATCACTGCAGATGGTGATTGCAGCCATGAAATTAAAAGACACTTGCTCCTTGGAAGGAAAGTTATGACCAACCTAGATAGCATATTGAAAAGCAGGGATATTACTTTGCCAACAAAGGTCCGTCTAGTCAAGGCTATGGTTTTTCCAGTGGTCACATATGGATGTGAGAGTTGGACTGTGAAGAAAGCTGAGCACCAAAGAATTGATGCTTTTGAACTGTGATGTTGGAGAAGACTCTTGAGAGTCCCTTGGACTGCAAGGAGATCCAACCAGTGTCCATCCTAAAGGAGATCAGTCCTGGGTGTTCATTGGAAGGACTGATGCTGAAGCTGAAACTCCAATACTTTGGCCACCTCATGTGAAGAGTTGATTCATTGGAAAAGAGCCTGATGCTGGGAGGGATTGGGGGCAGGAGGAGAAGGGGACGACAGAGGATGAGATGGCTGGATGGTGTCACCAACTCGATGGACGTGAGTCTGAGTGAACTCCGGGAGTTGGTGATGGGCAGGGAGGCCTGGCATGCAGCAATTCATGGGGTCGCAAAGAGTCGGACGACTGAGCGACTGAACTAACCAAAAACATAATGATGATAATAAAACATAATAATAAATAAAACATAATAAATGATTATTTGATAGTCTTTCCAACAATGTGGTTCTCATGTAACCTACCACTTTTAAGGAAATAAAAGTGAATTTTATGCTTATGTGTATTGTAAAGTGAGACCTTTTTGATAGTAAAATAATGCCAGTCATTTATCTGCACCCCAGGTTATCTCATAATGTGTCCAAAGGAAACAGTTAAAGTAATAAACTCTTTAGAATGTTCATAACTTTTTCCCTCTTAAGATTTATTTATTTTTTCTCTACTTCCTTTTTGTTGCATCCCTCTTCTACTTCTGCATCTCTTTCATTCCCTTTCTTCATTCCCTTTCAGACTTACTGATCTGGAGAGCTATAGTAAAGGTGAATAAAAATAACAGAGAGGGAAATGATGATGATAGTAGTTGCCAAACTTGGTGATGGTAGACAATTTATAATCTATAGTTATGTGTTATTTGCTTGAATTTTAAAAAACCACTTTAACATGTTATCTTGAGACTGGGTGATTAGAGGGTTGAGGCCGTTTTTTTTAAAAACAGTAAACCTCTTTTCTAGCAAAGTTAATACATTTAAAGTGTCTAATCTTTTGTGTTAGCTAGATGATATTATGTCTAAAGACATATATTCCTTCTATGTTTTGGTGGACTAATAAATTCCAACCAGAGATATATACAGATCTTACACTAAATAGGCAAATTTTAAAATTTTAAAGAGGATTAACAACATATAAATCAGACCTGACTGAATCAAGCAATAAAGGTGTAATTTTTGTAGACAGAAAAAATTCTGTTGTCTGGTAGTTACTTTTGATTTTTCTTATTCTTATTTATGGGAAGGTTTTATTTTAAAAACCAATTTCTTTATACCTAAAATAGTTAAATTCATACAGTCAGAAAGTACATTGGTAGATGCCAGGATTTGGCAGAGGGAGTTAAAAGGCAGAATGAGGAGTTACTGTTTAATGGGGACAGAGTTTCAGTTTAGGAAGGTGAAAAACTCAGAGATGGGTCTTGTGAGAGTTGCACAACAATGTGAATGTACCTGGTGCCCCTGAACTGTACAGTTAATTATGGTTTAAATAGTATGTTTTATATTAGAAGACTTTTTACCACAATAAAAAATATTTTTTAAAAACCTATCTCAAAGCTTCCCAGGTGGCTCCGGTAAAGAATCCACCTGCCAGTGCAGGGGACACAGGTTCCATCCCTGGGTGGGGAAGATCCCCTGAGGAAGAAAATGGCAACCTACTCCAGTATTCTTGCCTGGGAAATCCCGTGGACAGAGGAACGTGGCAGGCTACAGTCCATAGGGACACAAAGAGTTGGAACTAAACAACAAAAACCAGTATCTTAATATTTAATATGGTGTGTGTGAGAATATAGCATTTGCTTTACAATAGGTAATCATAAGCATCTTATTTTACCCCTCACTTTTCTTTCTTTCTGCCTTCCCTCCATCTTTCCCTCCCTCCTTCCTGTCTTTCTCTTTTACCTTCGCGAGGGGAAGTTATTCTTTTGCCTTTATATGAAACTCAAGTTCATGCTTCTCTATTCATCCTTTGAGAATAATAACTGCAGTCACATATGTTGAAAATATAATGTTATTTCTTTAACTAAAAGTCTGAAAGAAAGAAAGAAAGTGTTAGTCACTCAGTCATGTCTGACTCTTTGTGACCCCATGGTCTGTAGCCTGCCAGGCTCCTCTGTCCATGGAATTCTCCAGGCAAGAATACTGGAGTGGGTTGCCATTCCCTTCTCCAATAATTAGGCCTTCCCTGGTGGTTCAGACGGTAAAGCGTCTGGCTGCAATGTGGGAGACCCGTGTTCGATCCCTGGGTCGGGAAGATCCCCTGGAGAAGGGAATGGCAACCCACCCCAGTACTCTTGCTTGGAGAATCCCATGGACAGAGGAGCCTGGTGGGCTACGGAGTCGGACATGACTGAGTGACTAACGCTTTCTTTCTTTCAGACTTCAGACTTTACTTTCACTTTCTCTGATAATTAAAAGTCTTGTCTATATATTAATTAACATTTCAGTCTTTATTCAAAGATGAACCAGTTCCTTCCCCTGGCTGGGATTAGCAGTAAGTGGGAAGCAGTGTGATTGGCTTCCCTTCTTGTTGCTCATCTCCTCATCCATTTGCCAGTTGCTGTATCTGATTCCATCGGGATTTAAACTAGGGGTAGAGAGGCAAACAATTTTTTACTAGCCTTTTGTTATAAAATGGCTTCACACTCTCTGATTCATTGTGTGCTTAAGGCTGACCTTTTTTCTTGTGTTTTCATGGGGTTCCTCCACTGGAGCTATCCTTCATGTGACACTTCAAAAAGATTTTCCTTCTAGCCAATACCCAAATCTTCTTCCTCTTCCTCTACTCCCTCTCCCCTCATACTTCCTTTTCTAATGCTTCCTCGTTTCTTCCTCCTCCTCATCAGTAGTCTGGGAACCTCAGGCGGTACGCCAGGTAGAATTTTTTTTAACAGCTTTGTAAGTAATTACTTAATTAAATTTGCTTTTGGCTGCACCAGGTCTTCATTTCTTTGAGTCGGTTTTCTCTGTTTGTGTCCAGCGGGGGCTACTCTCCAGTTACTTCTCATAGCAGTGACTTCTCTTGTGGAGCACAGACTCCAGGTGCGTGGACGTCAGTAGTTGCGGCACATGGGCTCCGTAGTTGCAGTTTGCAGGCTCACGGGCTCAGTTGCTTCACAGCATGTGGAATCTTCCTGGACCAGGGATCAAACCCCTGTCCCCTGCAATGGCAGGCAGATTCTCTACCACTGAGCCACCGGGGAAAGTCCATTTTTTTTAAACAGCTTTATTGAGATATAAATGACATACCATAGAATTCACCTTTTTAAAATATACCTTCAGAGTTCTGCAACCATTGCCACAATCTAAATTTGGGGACATTTTCATCATCTGGGTAAGATTTCATTAACTCCAAGCTATGTGTTCCTGCTCCTCGCCCCTCTTCCCCTCCCCCACCCAGCTAATATCAGAGTCAATAGAGCTGGCCTCCTCCGCCAGCTCTCTTGTGTGCCCTCTCCTCCCTCTGACTGCTGTCTTAGCCTAAGCCTTCAGATTCCTGAAGTATCAAGCTCAAGTCTATGGTGTCCTCCCTACCTCCAGGGAACACATACCAAACACCCGTTCCCACCGCCTCCCACTGGAAGAAGCATGAGAATCAGTACAGCTGTCTTCAAAGAAATTCTCTTTATGCAATTTTCTCCCTACTGTTTATACCCTGTGTGTAGGCTTTAGAGCTATCTAACTGGTTCTCATTCATATCGCTTTGGAACTTTGCTACAGATTAGTCTTTCTCACAAGTCTCGTTGGATTCTGATGGCTAATAGTATCTTCTGTTGAAATTTCCAATTTAGTATAGTGTTTTATGTAGAAGATTATTCAGATACCTTTTAGAAAAGAATGAAGCTTCTATTTT
The DNA here is from genome assembly GCF_055505025.1 of Bos grunniens. Classification (NCBI taxonomy): domain Eukaryota; kingdom Metazoa; phylum Chordata; class Mammalia; order Artiodactyla; family Bovidae; genus Bos; species Bos grunniens. The sequence goes on along the minus strand of NC_141170.1, from coordinate 16,128,224 downwards.
TTTTTTTGATTCAAAAACTGTGGCATTACTGTGCTATCATATAATAAAATACATGAGAAACTTCGAGAGTTGGAGGAGAGGGGATCTGGATAAATGATCCCTTTCTTGTTCAAGCTGGATAAAACTCTGTGACTTTTTCAAAGCAGTATCTTACATTTTCCCTCTAACCACCACATTGCTCATTTAAGTAGGCACCCCTCAAGGCAGACTCTAAGAATTAAATGCTATAGTAAACATGTGAAAAGGACAGTAATAGCACAAAGCTGGCCTCATGTATAGAACTGTAGTTGATGTTTTTCCATCTGGGTTAAAGTATCATAAATGTAAATTAAAAGAAAATATTAGGTTTTCTTGCTAGCTGAGTAAGCAAAGTCAACTTTTATCAGAAAAAAATGTTTATTTTTAAAACATCTCTTAAAGTTTAATGAAGGATATAATTACAGAAAATAAGTATTTAACATTTTCTACTCCTTCTAGTTTCTTTTCCAAACCCACTGCTTCTGCCTATCAATAGATACACATTATTCTTAATTTAGTTTGGTTAGTGTAGAAATCTCAGTGATCATTACAAAGAGCAATTTTCTTTTCAAGGAAGGTTAATTTAGGAAAACTTATAAAGGACAATTTTGACTAGCTGCATTTCCCTCTTCCAAAGTGAAAAAAAGGATCATTGAGCCCTATGGAAAATCTCGTTTCATCAATATATTGCCTACACATTGAATGCTTTAAAAAAAATTGACCTTACAAAAATGTCACAACAGAGGCACCTTTCTGATTTTCTGTTAATTCAACTTGTATAGTGTTTTAGATTACAAAGCGTGATTATGAGCATAGCTTCTTTCCTTACCACAGCCACCTCAAAATGGCATTGTTGTTCCTGCGCCACATATGGAAGACTGAAGTTTAGATGTAAAATGGCTTTGCCAGGGGCAAATGGTAAGTTGGCAGCAAAAGCTGAGTCTAGAAATATTTAAGTTTACTTAGTGCAAAATTATAGTATATTTTGAGAAATATAGAAATCAGTGAATGGAAAAAAAATGTGTCCATCTTATTTCTAACTTTTTCCACCATGGTCATTGGATCTCCTCTCTATTCTTTCTACCTTGGATGAATAGAATGAAACCTGGAACTCCAATCTGGTTGCTTTGATGTAATCGTCTGTAGTTTTGGTGTCTCTGGTACTTTGAGTCTCTCTTCTGCCATGAAGTAGTCACCACTGTCACCAAATCAGGCTTGATCTGCTTGCCACATGCTGCTGCTGCTAAGTCACTTCAGTCGTGTCCGACTCTGTGCAACCCCATAGATGGCAGCCCACCAGGCTCCCTCGTCCCTGGGATTCTCCAGGCAAGAACACTGGAGTGGGTTGCCATTTCCTTCTCCAATGCATGAAAATGAAAAGTGAAAGTGAAGTCGCTTAGTCGTGTCCGACTCTCCGAGACCCCATGGACTGCAGCCTTCCAGGCTCCTCCGTCCATGGGACAGGCCAGTAAATCAGGAGAGGAGAAATAGCGACTTTATTCAGGAATCCAAGTGTCTGAAAAGATGGCAGACTGGTGTCCTCCAGTACCATCTTATCAGGGTCTGGTTGCCAGTTTCTTTTATAAGAGGGGGAGGAGGTGAGAAAGTAAAATCAGAAAGACGTAATTCTTGCAAAATATCTCCTGGGTTGGCCAGCATCAGAGAGGAGATGTGTTCATTTCTTCTCTGCAGCCTTTCACAGGTGGGCAGGTTCAGAGTGTCTTCCTGTGAATTGAACGAAGGCAGTTGTTTAACATTCAGTCAGAGGGGCAGGGCTCCTCGAGGCAGGCCATTGTGTATGCTTTTAGCTATGGACAGCGTCCTTCTAGTGGTTATAGTAACAAACATAAAAAAAGCAAAGGGTAAAGAAACAGATCCAACATGGAGTCAGGTTTTGTTCTTCCCTGTTACACCACTATGGCCGTTCTCCAGGTCTGTCTCTGAAGTTGACCGTATTGGGCTAGGGCATATGTTGTTGTGAGAGTTCTTTTCCTCTAAGTCCTTTCTGTCTACTACTTGAAGCTGTAGGACTATGTAGTGTATATATTGAAGGCCATATTGAGAACTTAGGTGGACAGGGACTTCATAGACTCATTGCCGATGGAGAACTTTCACTACTGCAAATGCAGTGAATTGGCTGATGTGTAGACCATCTGTTACCTTTGTTTCGTAGGTAATATGCACGTGTCACTAGCTGAGGCCCTGGAAGTTCGGGGTGGACCACTGCAGGAGGAAGAAATATGGGCTGTATTAAATCAGAGTGCCGAAAGCCTCCAAGAACTATTCAGAAAAGGTAAGTGTGTGTGTGGGCGGCGGGGGGGGGGGGGGGGGGGGGGGCGGGTGTCGCAGAAAAGCAGCTACTGTGGCAGACTGTAGAAAGCAGTGCTTTCTTTTATCTCTCTTAGGACTGAAAAAGCTCAGATCTTCGCCGCTTTCACTGGAACATCTTATGTATGCTAAGCACTGAAAATATCATAGTGTTTAAAACTGAAAATCTTGCCTATCTCTCTAGAACTTACAGTCCAGTGTGGAAAATACCTGTTAATAAAATACTTATATAAACAACTGTAAAAAAAATGCAATCATGACAAGGACTACCAGGGAGGGAAATCGGTTGACTATGAGAGCCCATAGTAGGAGGTTTTGACCTGGTGAATAGGAAGAAAAAGAAGACTTCCCTGTATAAATCACCCCTGAGCTTAGACCTGGAAAAAGAAAAGATAACCATGTAAGAGGGAGGAAAAAACATTCCTGGCAGAAAGAATTATATGTGCATCCCCAGAATAATGAAAATTCATTAACTAGTGTGGTGCTGCCCGATGAGGTGGTTACCTGGTGCAAATGGTTGTGTGACATTTTGAAACTAGAAAATTTACAGTGAGTCACCCTTTATTTGTTCAAAACCATTTGATATTGTGCTGAAAAGCTCCACACAAAGATGGTGTTTGCCATTCACACCTTATGTCCGACTCTAATTTAGAATAGTAGATAAAGAAACCAAACTTCATCTAAAGAAAGAATTCAACTTTAAAATTGATTTTAATTAATCTGAAGTCAAATGGTTCTATGAAGACCTACAAGACCTTCTAGAATTAACACCAAAAAATAGATGTTCTTTTCATTATGTGGAACTGGAATGCAGAAGTAGGAAGTCAAGAGATACCTGGAGTAACAGTCAACTTTAGCCTTGGAATATAAAATGAAGTGGGGCAAAGGCTAACAGAATTTTTCCAGGAGAATGCACTGGTCATAGCAAACACCCTCTTCCAACAACACAAGTGATGACTCTACACATGGACATCACCAGATGGTCAATACCAAAATCAGATTGATTATATTCTTTGCAGCTTAAGAGGGAAAAACTCTATACAGTCAGCAGAAACAAGCTTGGGAGCTGACTGTGGCTTAGATTATGAACTCCTTATTGCAAAATTTAGACTTAAATTGAAGGAAACAGGGAAAACCACTAAGCCATTCAGGTATGACCTAAATGAAATCCCTTACATTATACAGTGGAAGTGACAAATAAATTCAAGGGATTAGATCTGATAGAGTGCCTGAAGAACTATGGACGGAGGTTCATAACACTGTACAGGAGATGGTGATCAAAACCATCCCCAAGAAAAGGAAATGCAGAAAAGCAAAATGGTTGTCTGAGCAAGCCTTACAAATAGCTGAGAAAAAAAGAGAAGCAAGAGCTAAAGGAAAAAAGTAAAGATTTACCCATCTGAGTGCAGAGTTCCAAAGGATAGCAAGGAGAGATAAGAAAGCCTTCCTAAGTGACCAGTGCAAAGAAATAGAGGAAAGCAATAGAATGGGAAAGACTACTAGACTTCTAGACTAAAGACTTCTAGAAAATTAAGGGAACATTTCATGCAAAGGTGGGCTCGATAAAGGACAGAAATGGTATGGACCTAACAGAAGCAGAAGATATTAAGAAGAGCTGGCAAGAAATCACAGAACTATATGAAAAAGATCTCAATGAGCCAGATAACCAGTATGGTGTGATCACTCACCTGGAACCAGACATCCTGGGATGCAAAGTCAAGTGGGCCTTAGGAAGCGTCACTGTGAGCAAAGCTAGTGGAGGTGATGGGATTCCAAATCCTAAAAGATAATGCTGTGAAAGTGCTGCACTCAATATGCCAGCAAATTTGGGAAATGCAGCAGTGGCCACAGGACTGGAAAAAGCTTTCATTCCAATCCCAAAGAAAGGCAATGCCAAAGAATGTTCAGACTACTGCATAATTGCACTCGTCTCACAGGCTAGCAAAGTAATGCTCAAAATTCTCCAAGCTAGGCTTCAGCAGTGCATGAACCGAGAACTTCTAGATGTTCAAGCCAGACTTAGAAAAGGCAAAGGAACCGGAGATCAAGTTGCCAAAATCCATTGGATCATGGAAAAAGCAAGTGCATTCCAAAAAACATCTATTTCTGCTTCAGTGACTGTGCCATACCCTTTTTTTGTGGACCACAACAAACTGTGGAAAATTCTTAAAGAGATGGAAATACCAGACCACCTGACCTGCCTCCTGAGAAATCTGTATGCAGGTCATGAAGCAACAGTTAGAACTGGACATGGAACAACACACTGGTTGCAAATTGAGAAAGAAGTATGTCAAGGCTGTATGTTGTCACCTTGCTTATTTAACTTACATGCAGAGTACATCATGTGAAATGCCAGGCTGGATGAAGCACAAGCTGGAATCAGGATTGCCAGGAGAAATATCAATAATCTAATAATCTGAGATATCCAGATAACACCACCCTTATGGCAGAAAGTGAAGAGGAACTAAAGAGCCTATTCATGAAAGTGAATGGGGAGAGTGAAAAAGCTGGCTTAAAACTCAACATTCAAAAAGCAAAGATCATGGTATCTGGTCCCATCACTTCATGGTAAATAGATGGGGAAACAATGAAAACAACGACAGACTTTTTTTTCTTGGGCTCTAAAATCACTGCAGATGATGACTGCAGCCATGAAATTAAAAGACACTTGCTCCTTGAAAGAAAAGCTATGACCAACCTAGACAGCATATTAAAAAGCAGAGACATTACTTTGCCAACAAAGGTATATACAGTCAAAGCTATGGTTTTTCCAGTAGTCATGTATGGATGTTAACGTTGGGCCATAAGGAAGGTTGAGCACCGAAGAATTGCTGCTTTTGAAATGTGGTGTTGGGGAAGACTCTTGAGAGTCCCTTGGACTGCAAGGAGATCCAACCAGTCAATGGTAAAGGAAATCAGTGCTGAATATTCATTGGAGGGACTGATACTGAAGCTGAAGCTCCAGTACTTTGGCCACCTGATGCGAAGAGCTGACTCACTGGAAAAGACCCTGATGCTGGGAAAAATTCAGGGCAGGATAAGAGGGTGATAGAGAATGAGATGGTTGGATGGCATACTAACTCGACGGACATGAGTAGGAGCAAGCTCCAGGGGATAGTGTAGGACAGGGAAGCTTGGCATCCTGCGGTCCATGGGGTAGCAAAGAGACACAACTGAGGGACTGAACAACAACAACAATTAAGCACAATAATTGTAACAGAAATAGGGGAGCATTTGAGGATAGTCAAAGTTCTCAAAGTGGATCCCTGGATGGGTAACACCCGTGTCACCTGAAGCCTTGTTAGATATGCAGATACTTAGGCTCACCCTAGACCCACTGAGAAGGAAATGGCAACCCACTCCAGTATTCTTGCCTGGAAAACTCCATGGACTGAGGAGACTGGTAGGCTACAGTCCATGGGGTCACAGGGTTGGAAACGGCTGAGCTACTTCACTTTCACTTTTAGATCCACTGAACAGGAAATCCTCTGTGTGGAGCCCAGCCTTTTGTGTTTCCGCAGATCTTTAGGGATGTTCTGATGCATGTTAAAGTTTGAGAGCCATTATACAGTGGAATTGCTGAAGACCAGGAGCCATGGGAATGTTTCGAAAGGTCTAGAGGTTAGGTGGCTTCTGACTGAGTAAGGAAAGTCAGGAGCACAGGGAAAGAGTGAGGGTAGATGCTGATACTTTGTTTTGCTGCTGTCGTTTTCCAATCCGGAGGCAGGAACTTAAAACAAGGTTAGGACCCATCCCATTTTTCTAGCCCCTGGAGTAGGAAATGGCAACTCACTCCAGTATTCTTGCCTGGAAAATTCAATGGGTAGACAGAGGAGCTTGGCAGGTTACAGTCCATGGGGTTTCAAAGAGTCAGACACAGCTGAGCGACTAAGCACAGAAGCACGATTCTTTTATAACCTAGATATTTGATAATCTTTGATTAGAGTTAGGATTCATTTAAAGGAAATTTATTCCTTTTATCTAACATGACTTACTTAGAACCTAGTTATTTTCAGTGGACCTTGTTTGCTTCATTGTAATTTTTCAGAGAATTTTCAGGAAAGTATTGGCCCTCTGGAGTACAGAGCAGATAGCCGTGCTGCAGAGGTGTTGTTGAAGGAAGGATATGTTAGTGGCATTACTCAGCTAATTACCAACAGTCCATTAATGTTGAAAAATCATCTCCTACTTGTGAGGTATTGTTTGGAAGATTCCAATAAATAGAAGGTGTGGCTTGCCCTTAAGGCATACGCACCAAATAGCCAGGTGCATGTGGAAAGTTTACTACTTCAAAACAGTGTGCCAGATGTGTGATAGAGACAGGAAGTACTAGGGATGTTCAGAGGAGGGAGAAATAATGCCTTTTTTCATTATGCTAATGGGGAGATCACTGCCCTGCCCATGACTCATAGAATATAAAGCGTCTCACACACTGTGAGTTACCTAAGGGTTTTTCTTTCAAATTTTGCAACATTAATAGAGATTGAAAACTTCCCCAGTGGCTCAGACAGTAAAGAATCTGCCTGCGCTGCAAGAGCTCTGGGTTCGATCCCTGGTCGGGAAGATCCCCTGGAGGAGGGAATGGCTACCCGCTCCAGTATCCTTGCCTGGAGAACTCCATGGACAGAGGAGCCTGGTGGGCTACTGTCCTTAGGTTGCAGAGAGTCAGACACAACTCAGTGACTAACACTTGCACTTTCAATAGAGATCAAACATCTGAATATTAAGTCCTTGTCATTGAGATGCAGTTATTGCATAACATATTGGCCCATTACAATAAAGAGATTTATTGGATGTGTTCATAAAATTAATTGTGAGGCAGCTATATCTTAAACACTGCCCAGTGGGATCTGGTTATCATAAAGCCTTCCGTTGAACTCACAGAATAACATCAGTGATACAGAGAAATTGAATTTGTGTTCTTTGGCAGTCTGGAGATTACCAACTCTTATGATTGCTAGTTGGAGTTTTCTATTTATTTGGAGGAAACTCATGCTTATTTGATTTAGTTTAACTGAAATCTAAAGGTTTCCTAAATGGCTCTGTAGTTAAGAATCCACTTGCAATATAGGAGACGTGGGTTCAATCCCTGGATTGGAAAGATCTCCTGGAGTTGGAAATGGTAACCCACTCCAGCATTCTTGCCTGGAAAATCCCATGAACAGAGGAGCCTGACAGGCTACAGTCCATGAGGTCTCAAAGAGTTGGATACGGCTGAGCGACTGAACACAGCACATCTGAAATCTCTGGTTTTTCATTCCTTTTATTTGATAGCACACTCTTTTTTTTTTTTCTTTTTTCTTTTTAGTAGTGTCTTTTTGCCACAAGTTCTTCTAACTGTTTTAACAAACTGAAATAAAAATAACTATTTTCTTTGCTTATTTTGTGGATGAATGGTGTTTGTCTTGGTAGACACATTTATGAATAATACTGGGAACGTTATGGGGAACAAAGCAGGTAAAATACAATGGACTCCAAGAAATTTGTTTTTTTATAATGTGTTTTCCCCTCTAGATTTTCTTTGTCCTTTTGTGTCTGGTATATAATCTCTCAGTTCTTATGGATTTTTTTTTTCCTTTATTTTCTTGAACTTGTATGTTGCTACTGTGTCTTTTTCAGTGCAAATTGACATTCCTATTAGTATAAATAAAGGCTGAAAATAAGCATTTCTACTGGGGGATTACTGAACAGAAAGTCAAGAAAATTATTTCTTCATGTTTTTAAGACTCCTAGTAATTTGAGTCCTTTTTAAAAACAAAATTGTTATGGTAAATATTTATAGAATAATGATATCTAAGCATGACCTTGTTGAGAGATATCATATTCAGATGTGATTCCAAGCATCTTGATGATGGTGATGATGACAAGTGGTTCTCTTGTAAGAAGTTCCTTAGTGTCACTGTCTTGTGAATATTAAAACAAGATCAGTGTGATTACTTTTTAGAGTTTTTTGAGATTTTTGTCACAGCCTTGCCACATGGTCTATTTTTGTAATATCCTGTAGGATATTTGTGGGAATTTGAAAAGAATGTGTTTTTTCTATTTATAAGGTATAACTTAAGCTTGTTAGATGTTTGTGCTTTAAAATTTTTTCCTATATCCTTATTGCATGGCATTCTTGCTCTGTCAAATTCTTAGGGAAAGTTTAAACTTTTCACTATAAGGATGTTTTTGTCTGTTTTCTTACTTCATGTGTTAGTGCTATTTTATGATACATATAATGGCTAATGACTAATTTAAATGGGTTGGATCTTTTTTCACTGTAAAATAAGCTTCCCCCCTCCCGTTTTTACTACTCATCGCCTAAAATCCTGTTCCTCTGCTCTTAATATTGTCACCTGTGTTTCCTTGCCATTTACCTAGTATGTTTTTTAATCCTTCCTTAACTTTCAAATAATTTGTATTGTAACTTAGATATCATTTGTAAATAATAAGATAGCTGAATTTTACCTTTTTGCCTCACTAATTTCTTTAATTAGGAAATTAAATGTGGCCATTGAAATAAAAGTTCTGGAGGAATTTCATAATCAGAGGTCCACTTGTATCATGACTTCTAATTATATATATATATTTCTCAGTTCATCTTATTAACTGATTGGGAAAGCTTATATCTGAAAATGTATACATATTTAAGATTTTAGCTTTTACATCAGGATGAACTCATGCAGGGGCTCATGATAATTAAGTTCTGGATAATTTTTTTTAAAAATGCTGTTCTCACATGAATTCTGGATAATCTTTAGAAATGAAATTATTCCTGTGTTGAAAGTTTTAGCTTGCAGTTACAAATTCTGATAAAGGTGACTTTATCCTTTTTTCTTTTATGCATCATCCATTCAATGTCATATCTAAGAAACGTTTGTCCAACTCAGAGTCACGGTTACTGTCTCCTATGGGCTTCCCTGGTGGCTCAGTGGTAAATAACTCATCTGCCAATGCAGGAGGCTCGGGTTTGATCCCTGGGTCGGGAAGATTCCTTGAGGAAGGAAATTGCAACCCTCTCCAGGTATAGCCTGGGGAATCCCATGGACAGAAGAGCCTGGAGGTCTGCAGTCCATGGGGTCACAATAGAGTCAGACACAACTTAGCAATTAAACAACAACATGCTTTCTTCTAGAACTTTTATACTTCTAAGAATCAAAATTTTTTTCTGCATCTATTGAAACATATGGCTTTGATTCTTTAGTGTGTAATAAATAAAAGCAAAAATAAGCAAAAGGGACCTAATCAAATACTCATAAGCTTTTGCAAAACAAGGAAAGTAATAAATAAAAGTAAAAGACAACCTTTGGACTGAGAGAAAATATTTGCAAATGATGTGACTGACAAGAGCTTAATTTCCAAAATATACAAACAGCTTATACAACCTAATTAAAAAATGGCCAACCTAAATAGACATTTCTCCAAAAAAGACATTCAGTTCATTTGCCTCCTGAACATACCATAGGATATCACTTATATATGGAACCTAAAATATGACACAGACTTGTCTATGAAACAGAAACAGATCCATAGACATAGAGAACAGACTTGTCGTTGCCAAAGAGGAGGAGGGTGGTGGAGGGGTTAAATGGGGAGTTTGGGACTAGCAGATGCAAACTGTTGTATATAGAATGGATACACAACAAGGTCTTACTGTGTAGCACAGGGAACTATATTCAATATCTTGTAATAAACCATAATGGAAAAGAATGTATACATATATATATATAATAATGAATCACTTTGTTATACCCCCAAAACTAACATACCATTGTAAATCAACTATATTTCAGTAAAAAATAGATAAAATAAAAATACTCTAAATTTGAAATTTAATCCCTCAGTTATGTTAGCCACATTTAAGTTCTTAAAAGCCATTTGTAGCTGTGCCTGCATGCTCAGTTGCTCACTCATGTCTGACTCTTTGCAACCCTATGGACTGTAGCCCACCAGGTTTCTCTGTCTATGGGATTTTTCCAGCAAGAATAATGAAATTATTTCCTCCTCTAGGGGATATTCCCGACCCAGAGTTCAAATCCACCTCTCCTGCATAGTGGGTGGATTCTTTACCAATGAGCCAGCAGGACTTCCATTGAGCCCCCTGGGAGACCCAGGTTTGATCCCTGTGTTAGGAAGATCCCCTGGAGAAGGCAGTGGCTACCCACCCTGGTATTCTTGTGTGGGAAATTCCATGGACAGAAGAACCTGATGGGCTACAGTCCATGGGGTTGCAAAAGCGTTGCAGATGACGTAGTGACTGAACAACAGCAGCAGTGATATGTGGCTGTCAGGTCACTTCAGTTGCTCGGTCGTGTACTACTCTCTGCGACCCTGTGGCTAGTGGCTACCAAAATATGCGGTTAGAATTTAATGTCCTTCTAAACTGAGGTTCAGGAAAAGGGACTTCCCTAGTGGTCCAGTGGTTGAGAGTCTGGTCGGGGAACTCATGTGGCGTGAGTCCACATGCCACGACTACTGAGCCCTTGTGCCATAGCCAAGACCCAACGCAGCCAAATAAATAAATAAAATTTTAAAACAGAAAAATGTCTCTTTTTTGTCCACATTTTCAGACAAAAACTCAAGTGTATTTACCATCAACAAACCCTCACTGAGCAAATTGCTAAAAGGTGTATTTCAGGATGTAAGAAATTTAATTCAGAAGGAAAAAGAAAGCTTCAAGAAGGAATGAAAGCAAATTAGTCAACTTGATAATAAATCTAAGTAAACATTGGCTATATGAAACATCCATAATGATGTCAAATTTAACACTATAAATAAAATAGTAAGACTTAGACTTGGATAGATGGTAAGAATAAAACAAGTTACAGGTTTGATTCTATTTATGAGAATGATTGGTTTCTTGACCTTAAAGTTTGTAATGGTAATCACAAAACAAAAATAGAGAAAATGTGGAACTTCCAACCTGGTGGAATCAAAGGAGAGTAAGTAACTCAATGCATGAAAAGGGAGACAAAGTACTGAGGTTCAAATTGGCTTACTGGTTGGTTTGTTTCTTTAAGCCTTTATAAGAAATATGGAAAGTTTTGTGGATTAAAAGCTTTTGAGTAAATCTTTATATAGTCTCTGCAGCTTTTAAAAGACCAAAGCCTAACTTGTCTGTCTATATTACATTCCTAATTATTTACAATCATAATTTTCTTGATTAACAGGGTTTACTAGTTGTCTTTGACATGCTATGTCTTGTCCTGCCTTCATAAAGCCAGAGTGAACAGGTTCTTCAAGTTAAATGTGTTTGAACCAGATACAATTACCCCATATGTTCCCTGGAAACAAACTATAAAACCTGAAATTAATTTAGTACCTAGCACTCTTAAAATGAATAATGTGGGTTAACAAGTGTATAAGTCCCTCGTAGTAAAGCATCCCTCCTCCACAACTATTGTCAATACACTATGTTTTGATTTGAAATTCTTTTGGCTCTAGATGTGAAAAACAGGCCATTTTATAAACTTAAAGAATCATATATTTAGAGATGAAATCAGCCACAGGTCATGCTCTCTAGCCCCTTCTTTGCTGACAAATATATATTTACTATATATTTTTTTAAATTTAATACAACAATTTTTTAAGTCAGGTATAGTTGGCAGCATTATTCTTAATTGTACTGTCTAATGAATTTTATAAATGTACATAGTTGTATAACCACAGCCTCGATTGTTTCTAGCACCCCAGAAGGTTTCTATCCTGCTTCCTCTTAATCAATTCTTGGTTACGAATAGTAATCATGATTATGACATAAATAAGTTTTTAAAAATCTAATTTTAAGCATCCTATAAATAGAATCGTGCAGTGTGGACTCTCTTGTGTCTGACTTCTTTCACTCAACATTTTGACAAGAGATTTTTCCACATTATGTACTAAGCTTTTTAAGGAAAACATTTTACAATTCTCACATTTCTTTTGTCAAATATAGAAATTAGGGGGCTTTATGCTTGTATCATTTAGTGACAAGTAAAGATTTTTCTGTGTTGGGGTGATGTGTACCAGTCATGATTAACATTTTTATAAGAAATTCTAATATTTATTTTCAAAAAATAGATGTTTACCAACTAAATAAGCCTCCTCCCTCCTTTTCCCTTCGAGAAGGAAAATTTCTTTCAAATAGGAGGGTGATCATCTAAAGAGCCACAGAGAATAGCATAGTGATCATAAAATATTTTTTATAAGTAGCTACAGATCATGCTTATATGGAATCATGTCACCATAAAGCCAGTTCGTCTCTGGAACACTATATATTTCCTTCCGCTGCAGACTGAAAATATACAGTAATCTTCATTGACCTTTTCATCTAGTTCAAAAAAAAAAAATGACAGTCACCCTTGGAACTATTGGTTTTTCAGTCTTTGTATAAATTCCAGGTCCTTGAAACCTAAAGAGAAGTTGCTGAGTTCATCTTTTTTAAATTTTGTGTTCTTTTTCTCTCCTGGCTTTATGCAAATAGCAAGGGTGGAGGATCTTTAACCTGAAACTTTGTATTGGCTGGAAACCCCAAACATCTGCTGGGTAAAGGGCCTTTACTATATAACTTACATCTATTTGCTGATTTCTTCAGTTATAGTTTATTTTGTCTGGCAAAACACAGTGCAGCAGTTGTGTGATCGACAAAGGCTGTCGTGAAGTTTTTAGGTGGCTGCACAAACACCAGTGCTTTAAGCAGCTTAGCACTTAGTTCCAAGATTGCATAGACAAAATTGTTAAACTCACAATAAAAGTCAAGTTTTTAAATAGATTTTCCCATTCAGGATTAACATTTTTACAACTGTTGAATGGAATATTCAAATAAGATATGACTTGTGCGTTTTAAGAAAGAAACCACCTTCAAGCAAATGTGTCTCTTGGAAGTCTACAGCCTAAAATAACATAGACATAAGAAACAGTTTTGCTCTCAAAGTTTAAACTCTCCTTGGGGAAATAAAAATTGGTATTAATCCCAGGATCTTTTCCATGTACTGGTTGTGTGCTTAATACCACATTGACATTTCAGACAGGGTAGAAGAGATCAAAGTGGCTCACCCCAAGGCTTGAACAGATACAACGTAGATATTCACTGGCTGTAAGCAAGTATCAGAAAAGAAGCAAAGTGCATCGGAAGTTCATTTGTAGTTTGCTTTCTTTTGGGAACAAGATAGAAAAAAGTCAAAGATAATTTTATTAGCTGCATAAGGCAATTTATTTCTAAGTTCTCAGTCAATGACATCCTCAGTTCCGTGCCATTTATTCAGCTTCCTCCGTATAAATAGAGAAGAGCTATTTAAGTCTCACTTCTAGTCTAAAATTATTTCTGATAGTCATTCTGCCTTTCTAAATCAAAGTGACTTTATTATAATTTGATAAAAATAGTTACTTGTAAAACTTTCTGGCTTACCATATCTCTTATTAAATGCCTCATTTGTGGCTTTATAAGTTAAAAAGAAATTTGAGCATTAAGGATATAAAGTCATACATATTCTATCTCATGATATCCTTAGTAATAGTTAATTGACATAGAAATGGAGCCATGTGCAAGGTCAAGTTGCAACTTACTTGAGCTATGATACCATTTTATTGACTGTAATAAGGGCATTGGTTCTTATTTGTCTGTTGGGTAGATTGATGTGCCCATCTGAATCCCCAGGAAGCTTTTGGAAAGTACTGTGTAGAATCCTGTGCCCAGTCTCCAGAATTCACACAAAAATCCTGTGTATTAGGAGAGAGAAGGCCTCTGTGCTTTCTCGGTTACCCCAAAGCCATCAAAATCAGAGACTTTGTGAATATTTGTCAAAAAAGCTGACACTTCCTTTCCTCACACTTGAAAATGTAACTGCAAGTAGTAAAGATTGGAGAATAAAAAGAAGATGCAGAGTTAGAGTTCTTGATGTTCAAAAGTTGAAAGAAAACTTTTCTTTATAATTGTCAAAATAATATTTATTTTTGTGATCTGCAAAATGTAAATTGTTAAGTTGTTGTCTGAGAGCAGGGCAGAAGGATGTTTTTAAGACTAGTGGTCTAGAGTTAGCATTGTAAACAAATTCATATTAAGTATTGCAGTTTCCTTATCATAATGTTATGCTTGATTTTTTTGGAAATTCATATTTCCTGTTCTTAGGCCTCTTATATTCTAGAAGAAGTGTGTGAAACAGAGTTGCAAAAGCATTATGTTCAGTATTTTGGCATATAATTTTGAGGTGTGCAGTTTTTATTAGTGAGGATAAAAAAGATTGGTGAGAAAGGTGAATGCTGAAGAAAAATGAGAGGGAAAAGTTAGTATGTTAAAGAAACAATGTGGGCAATTTCTTCAGAATATGATAAGAATGCAGTAGAAAAATGTTTCTGCAGCTGTTTCCTTAATGCTGATCAGGTGGCCAAGGAGATTTGCTGAAAAGGAGGACAAATCCTTTGATACTTGCTGCCTTCTATTCATATTGTTCATTTAAGCCCTATTGCTTTTAATAATCATAACCAATTTAGTTTTACTAATATAGATTATATGTATATCTTATATATATGTGTGTATGTGTTGTTGTTCATTCACTAAGTTGTGTCCAACTCTTTGTGACCCCATGGACTGCAGCACACCAGGCTCCTCAGTCTTCCACTATCTCCAGGAATTTGTTCAAATCCATGTCCATAGAGTCAGTAATGCCATCCAACCATCTCATCTTCTGCCCCTCCTTCTCCTTTTGCCCTCAGTCTTTCCCAGCATCAAGGTATTTTCCAATGAGTCAACTCCACATCAGGTGGCCAAAGTAATCACAAAAGTGATTTTATATATACATATATATAAATCTTTTTTTTTTTAATTGGAATACAGTTAATTTAGTGTTATGTTGGTTTTTGGCGTACAGCAGAGTATTTTGGTTACACATATACATATATTCATTATCTTTTTAAGATTCTTTCCTCATATAGGTATCTCAGAATATTGAATAGAGCTCAGTATTCTGGCCTGGAGAATTCCATGGACTGTGTAGTCCATGAGGTCCCAAAGAGTCAGATACAACTGAGCAACTTTCACTTTCACTTTTCCTGTGCTATAGAGTAGATTCTTGTACTATCTGTCTTTTATATAGTAGAATGTTTGTGTGTTCATCCCTGGCTTCTGATTTATCCCTCCCCCACCCGTGTGTCCCCTTTGGTGACCATAAGTTTATTTTTGATATCTCTGTTTCTGTTTCTTCTTTAAACAAATTAGATTCCACATATGAATGATATCATATGAGATATTGTCCTTCTCTATCTGACTTACTTCACTTAGTGTGGCAATCTCTGGGTTCATTCTTACTGCTGCAAATGGCATTATTTCATTCTTTTTTATGGCCAAGTAATATTCCACTGTATATATGTACTACATCTTCTTTATCCATTTCTCTGTTGATGGACATTTAAATTGCTTCCATGCCCTGGCTATTGTAAATAGTGCTGCAGTGAGCATCAGGGTATATACATCCTTTCAAATTACAGTTTTCTCGGATATATGCGCAGAAATGAAGTTGCTGGGTCATATGGTGAAACTCCAATACTTTGGCCACCAGATGCAAAGAGCTGATTCATTGAAAAGACCCTGATGGTGGGAAAGATTGAAGGTAGAAGGAGAAGGGGACGACAGAGGATGAAATGGTTGAATGGCATCACTGACTCAATGGACATGAGTTTGAGTAAACTCCGGGAGTTGGTGATGGACAGGGAGGCCTGGAGTGCTGCAGTCCATGGGGGTCGCAAAGAGTCAGACATGACTGAGCAACCGAACTGAACTGATAGTAACTGTATTTTTAGTTTTTAAAGGAATTTCCATGTTGTTCTCCACAGTGGCTCTGCCAATTTCCATTCCCTCCAACATTGCAGGAGGGATCCCTTTTCTCTACATCCTCTCCAGCATTTATTGTTTGTAGGTTTTTTTACAATGACCATTCTGACTGGTGTGAGGTGATAATCTCATTGCAGTTTCGATTTTCATTTCTGTAATAACTAGTGATGTTAAGCATCTTCATGTATTTTGTTGGCCATCTGAATGTTGTCTTTGGAGAAATGTCTATTTTAGGCCTTCCACGCATTTTTTGATTGGTTGCTTGTTTTTTTTTTTTGACCTAGAACTGCATGGGCTGTTTGTATATTTTGTAAATTAATCACTTGTCTGTTGCTTCGTTTGCAAATATTTTCTCCCATTCTGAGGGTTGCCTGTCTTTTTGTTTTGTTTATGGTTTCATTTGATGTGCAGAATCTTTTAAGTTTAATTAGATCCCATGTGCTTATTTTTGTTTTTTTTCCCATCACTTTAGGAAGTGGCTCAAAAAAGATATTGCTGCAATTTATGTCGAAGAGTGTTCTGCCTGTTTTCCTCTTACAGTTTCACAGTATCCAGCCTTACATTGAGGTCTTTGATCCATTTTAAGTTTATTTTTGTGTGGGTGGTGTTAGAGAGTGTTCTGATTTCGTTCTTTTTCATGTAATTACCCACTTATTGAATAGACTGTTTTTTCTCTATTGTGTACTTTTGCCTCCTTTGTTATAGGTTAATTGACCATAGATGCATGAGTTTATTTCTGGGCTTTCTATTCTGTTTCATTGATCTGCACTTTTATGTGCCAGTACCATAATGTTTGGATTGCTGTAGCTTTGTCGTGTAGTCTTAAGTCAGGGAGTCTGATTCCTCCAGCTCTGTTTTTGTTTCTCAGGGTTGCTTTGGCTCTTTGGGATCTTATATGTTTCCATATAAATTTTAGAATTTTTTGTTCTCATTATGTGAATTTTTTGTTCTCATTGTGTCATTGGTCATTTGATAGGGATTACACTGAATCTGTAGATTGCCTTGGATACTATAACCATTTTGACAATATTGATTCTTCCAATCCAAGAACAAGGTATATTCTTCCATCTGTGTTGTCTCCAATTTCTTTCATCAGCACCTTATAGTTTTTAGAGTAGAAGTCTTTTGTCTCTTTAGGGAGGGTTTATTCCTAGGTATTTTATTCTTTTTGATGCAGTGGTAAATGGGATTATGTCTTTAATTTCTTTTTCTTATCTTCTGATGTTAGTATATAAGAATATGAGAGATTTGTGTGTATTTTGTATCCTGAAATGTTGTTGAATTCATTGATGAGCTCTGATAGTTTCCTGGAACTATGTTTAGGTTTTTCTATGTATAATATCATGTCATCTGCAAACAATAACAGTTTTACTTCTTTTCCAATTTGGATTCCTTTTATTTCTTTTTCTTGTTTGATTGCTGTGGCTAGGACGTCCAAAACCATATTGAATAAAAGTGATGACAATGGACATCCTTGCCGTGTTCCTAATCTTAAAGGAAGATTTCTCAACAGCTTTTCACTGTTGAGAATGATGTTAGCTGTGGGTTTGTCATATGTGGCCTTTATTATGTTGAGGTTCGTGCATGCAAAGTCACTTCTGTTGTGTCCAACTCTTTGTGATTCTATGGACCATAGCCTGCCAGGCTCCTCTGTTCATGGGATTCTCCAGGCAAGAATACTGGAGTGGGTTGCCATTTCCTTCTCCAATTATGTTGAGATATGTTTCCTCTTCCCTGGTGGCTCAGATGGTAAAGCGTCTGTCTACAATGCGGGAGACCCGGGTTTGATACCTGGGTCAGGAAGATCCCCTGGAGAAGGAAATGGCAGCCCATTCCAGTACTATTGCCTGGAAAATCCCATGGACAGAGGAGCCTGGTAGGCTACAGTCCATGGGGTCGCAAAGAATCGGACAAGACTGAACGACTCCACTCCACTTAAGTTTCCTCTATTCCCACTTTCTGGAGAGATTTTATCTTAAATGGGTATTGAATTTTGTTAAAAACTTTCTGTATCTGTTGAGATGATCATATGGTTTTTTATTCTTCAGTTTGTTAATGTATTACACTGATTGATTCACAGATATTAAAGAATCTTTGCATACCTGCAGTTAATTGTATTTAATCATGGTGTACAATTTTTTTAACATGTTGTTGGATTCGGTTTGCCAGTATTTTGTTGAATATTTTTGCATCTGTGTTCATCAGTGATACTGGCCTGTAGTTTTCTTTTTTGGTGGTATCTTTTTCTGATTTAGGTAACAGGATGATGGTGGGCTTATAGAATGAGCTTGGGAGTCTTCCTCTGCAGTTTTTTGGAAGAGTTTCAGAAGTATAGATGTTAACTCTTCTTGAAATGTTTAATAGAATTTGCCTGTGATGTCCTCTTGTCCTGGACTTTTGCTTTTTGGAAGTTTCTAATTACTGTTTCAATTTCAGTACTTGTTACTGGTCTGTTCATTTTCTATTTCTTGCTGGTTCAGTCTTAGAAAGTTGTGTCTCTCTACGAATTTGTTCATTTCTTTTTGGTCCACTTTATTGGACTAGTTGTTTATGATCCTTTGTATTTCTGTGGTATCAGTTGCAACTTCTTTTTCATACCTAATTTTATTTATTTGAATCCTCTCCCCTGTCCTTTTTTTTTTTTTTTTTGGTTCCAGTGGATCTTAAATGATTTAATCACAAAGCTTTACTACTAGTGAAAGTGAAGTTGCTAAGTCGTGTCCGACTCTTTGCGTCCCCATGGACTGTAGCCTACCAGGCTTCTCCATCTATAGGATTTTCCAGGCAAGAATACTGGAGTGGGTTACCATTTCCTTCTCCAGGAGATCTTCCCAACTCAGGGATTGAACCTGGGTCTCCCACATCGTAGGCAGACGCTTCTGTCTGAGCCACCAGGAAAGTCCTAAAATATAGGGGATCTATTCTAAACTGTGTATTTTTCTGTTTGTGCATTGTTACACCAGATCATTGACTTAACACTGTGTGTCTTTTTTTAATGCACATGTGAGCTGAGTTTATGAGTGAATTCTGTGTGATAGAATGACTACATCAGATCCTTCAGAGTTTGAAACAGTGGACTCTGCATAGATTTTTGCCAAGTACTGTAATAGAACATGTGTGTGTGTGCTCAGTTGCTCAGTCATGTCTGACTCTGTGACCCCATGGACTGTCGCCTGCCAAGTTCCTCTGTCCATGGAATTTTTCAGGCAAGAATACTGGGACGGGTTGCCATTGGATCTTCCAGAGCCAAGGATCATACCTGCATCTCTTGTGTCCCCTGCATTGGCAGAGGACTTCTTTACTGCTGAGCAACCGGGAAAGCTCATAATATGTGCTTAAATAGACCAAAGGATTTTTCAGGTCAAAATGGTTTCATTGTTGTTCTGAGTTTTTAGATGATTTCCTGATACTTTGAGTTCTTTTGCCTTATCATGTTTGTTACCCAGTTACGATCATTTCTCTAATTTTATACTGTAATTGGAGGGCCAAAAAATGAAATGAAGTGGACAATCTAAAGGAAATGAGAAGATCCCTCAGTGCAGGGAAAATATGTAGATATGTCTTAGATTAAAGGCACATCAGAAAGAAGTGCTAAGATGTTTCTTTGCATATCAGATTTCTGCTTATTTCTAAGTTTGCCTCTAACTGCATAATATTTTGAGTAAGCAGCTTTTTCTGTGGAATGTTGGTGAAAGCCTTTAAATAGAATCGTTTGAGCACTGAAATCGGTTCACGTCAGGTTTACTCTTTCATAACAACAGCATTCTTGAGGACAGTCATCACACAACTAAAACATTAGGGAACACTAAATTACAAGCTTCTGGAATCCTGTTTTTAAATCTTCTTTTGTTAGCATTCTTTGAGGGATTTTGAATACATTTGCCTTAAATTCTTTCTCTTAGTTAGACAAGGAGGGTGAATTAGACAGATTTCAGCCAGGACTCTAAGTTTCCTCACACGAAGGTTTGCATAACCCTTTAAATTATTAAAAAATATATTTTGTGGTCTGTTTTCTAAAGAACGTGGTGCTTAAATGTTGTGTGTGTGTTTTGGGAATTTGACAACAGTGTAGTTTGTTGTCACAGCTGCTTCAACTTTATTACCAGACATTTAAAAGCTGCACTTGAGAGCAGTGATAATATTTGTGTCATTTCTTTGTATGTGTGTTTTTTAACAAGTAAAACTATGACCCACCTTGGTAATTGTGTTTCTCACTGTTCTCTACCATTCCTCTGCTCCAGGTTCTTGCTGTTCCTTGTACAAATTTAATAATTTCCTGACCACATGCTTTTGCCTTGGCTGCCTCTTTTTGGAATCTCCCCCTTAGCCAAGGTCAAATCATACTCATTTTAAAGGCACATACAAAAAAAAATTAATTCTCTCTTCATTGTTACTTAAGTAATTTCCTCTAAATCCTCTTTTATATTCTTTTCTCCCTTCTAGATACCTTATACTTACAATCTTATTTTTATTTTTTTAATACATTTTATGTTTCCAATAACACTATGGACTCTGTCAGCAATGGATGTGAATTTGAGCAAACTCCGGAAGATGGTGGAGGACAGAGGAGCCTGGCGTGCTGCAGTCTATGGGATCGCAGTGTCGGACACAACTTAGTGACTAAACAACAACGACTATGAGCAAATGACTTGACGTTTTGCGAATATTATGTTTAGATATAAAAAGTGAAAGTGAAGTTGCTCAGTCATGTCCGACTCTTTGTGATCCCGTGGACTGTAGCCTACCAGGCTCCTCCATCCATGGGATTCTCCAAGCAAGAATCTGGAGATTCCACTGGATTCCACTGGAGAACCCACTGGAGTGGGTTGGCATTTCTTTCTCCAGGGGATCTTCGCAACCCAGGGATCGAACGCAAGTCTCCTACACTGCAGGCAGATGCTTTACCTTCTGAGCCATTTAGATATATAAACTACTTAAAATAATGGTATACTTTAGATGTTCAGTAAAAACTAACAAAAATTTATTGTTTAAAGCAAAAATTGAAAGATACATTTCTTGTCAGTGTAGTTTTTTTGACCTTCATTGTGCTGATAAGTGAATAAACAAACCTGTTAATTTCAAAGCTATAAGCAATTGTAGATAACTTTTACCTGCAGCAGTTTCTGTTGTGTGCCACCCTGTAAAGAAGAGGGTAGAATCAGTCTGTTGCCTGGGGCAGGGAGGAAGAGTGTGGTGGAGGTTTAGTCTCTAAGTCATGTCAAACTCTTTCAGTCCTATGGACTGTGACCCGCTAGTCTTGTCTCTACATGAAATTTCCCAGGCAAGAACTGGAGTGGGTTGCCACGCCCTCCTCCAGGCGGTCCTCCTGACCCAGGGATCAAACCCACGTCTCTTGCAGTGCAGGCAGTCTCCTACATTGTAGGTAGATTCTTTTACCACTGAACCACCAGAGGTCTGAATGGATACCAATGCCAAGAATGGCGGGACAGGACAGAGCATTTAGACTTTAGGATGGCACTCCTCCTTCTGTATTAGCTGTGATCCCTGATAATTTATAAATTCAAATGGCAATAAGTATACCAGAAATCATAATTCTGTCCCCAGATAAGGCTAACAGGAACTGGCATGAGAGTTGGAATTTGTTCAACTCCCTTTCTTAGGTTCGGGATTGGATGCTGGGCCCCTTGATAGAAAGACTATTAAATAAAAAATTAAAATGGTGAGGTGGAGCTTGACACTGATGCACAAAAGAATTGTAAGAGAGAGATTGTGATGCCATACTTGGTGTGGATGCCCCAGAAGAGAACAGCAAGCTGGAAGGAAAGACTGAGAAGGAGCAGCTGGTCTTAATGTTGGAGCAGCCCAACCACAATCCTTGTTCTTGATTTCTTTTCGATCTTAAAACTAACTTTTTGTTCCTCTCATCCAGTTACAGGGTTTTCAATACCATCTCTTAGGGCAATGACTCCCAAAATATATCTCCAGTTCAGATCTTTCTCCTAGACTTGAGATCCAACTGCGTACTTGACACCTCCATTTGAATATGTAACAGATATCTTCAACTTAATAGGTCCCAAAGTAAAGTTGAATCTCCCAGCCCTGCCTCAGCAACCTATGCTACTCCTGTAGTCTCTTTACTCTCAGTTGATGACACACCATCCTTCCTGTTACTGATACCAAAACCTTGGAGTCATTCTGATTCTCCTTTTTCTCACTCCACATCCAGTCTGTCAAGAAATTCTTGCTGTAAGTGTCTCTGAAATACACTCACGTTCTAACAGGTTCTCACTACCACTGTGGTTCCAGGCCATCGTCATCTTACACCAGGTATCAGTGCATTGCCTTCGGGATTGTTGTAGTGTTTGCCCCATTTGGGCTTTCCTGGTGGCTTCCCTGGTAAAGAATCAGCTTGCAATGTGGGAGACCCAGGTTCGATCCCTGGATCAGGAAGATCCCCCGGAGAAGGGAATGGCCGTTAGTTGCTAATTTGAAAAGAATTGATCATAGACTGTTTTATTATGTCTGTGACACACATGAAGTCTCAATATTATGAATAGCAACGTTTGGTAAAGAAAATATTGTTCTACCTGGTTTGAGTTCTCTGGCTGAATTTTGTGGTATTTGTGCATGAGATAGATACCCAAGAAGAAGCTTTAACAAGAAAATGTGTAAAGTGGCTGAGAAGCAACAGTATACCTAGGCTTAACAGCTATGATGATTCATTGAAACTTATTTTGCCATGAGAATTGAGAGTCTTGTTCTTAGCAACCTGATGTGTGATTGAGTTGGAATATGAAGACCAGTGATCTGTAACTGGGCTTCAGGGCAACACAAGGTACACTGAGTGAATAAAGATGCATTCAAACACTTTTCTCTTCTTGACACAATTATTAAAGACATGTTTCAAATTCATAAGAATGCAGGAGAGTGTGTAGTTGCCTTTTTAACCTTCAAAGGAGAAATAAAGTTTACTTTTTTTTTTTTTTAAAGTTTGCTTTTTTATCAACGTAAGTCAAATTCTGATGATTAGAATCTTGACCACAGGTAGAGGTTTAAAAGTCAAAAAAGATCAATGATTCTCTTCTAATAGAAGTTGGTTTTAGGAAAGTATACTTACTGTATATTTGATAACCTATTCCACAGACTTCTGTCAGTTTCTTATGACTTGAGTTAGATAGAATATAACCCATTCAGATCAAACAATAGTGTCACTGTTTGTCAGAGGCCTTTTGTGACTTTCCTGTAGAGGTATCTTGAGTCTGTAACTCAGTTTCATTTAGCAGTTACCTTAAAACCTAGATTAATTTCCTTTTGAAATGTGAGGTCAAAATAAAATTCCCTCTAATAAGTGTGTTTTATTGAGCCTAATGTATATAGTTTTACTTTTAGAGGAGGTCTGCTAAAATTAAAATCTAAGGATTTTTAAAAAACTACTCTTAAACTGAATTCTTAGGTGCAAATATAAACAAACATCTAAACAAAACAAAATTAACAACCTCATTGATTCCATTTGGTAGCATGGAAGCTGTCTGAAATTCTACTGAAATGATGAACAAATGGAAACTAGACAAGTATACATATTGATGCAAAAAAGAGATTTTCATTTTAGCTGGAAACTTTACTACTTCTAAATCTGATGAATTATCAAGGGAATTATTTTCTGTCCATTTCAGGGCTCAATACTATAAATCAGGGACTCAACCTGGGATCCATAAATGGGCTCTAAGGAGATCCATGAACACCTTTTGCTTATGGGGTTTTATATTTATGGACAGTTCCCTTGAAAGGGTTTCTTGATTATAGTTTTCACCAAATCCTCAAAGGAATCCATGATCCCTTCCCCTACCACCAACATGTAAGGACTATTGATTCTTATTCATATCTCTGTATCACTATGATGGAGTATTTGAACCAGGTTCAGTCTTATGACTAGCAATGAACGTTCTCTAGTTTCTTAGATCTGCCATCTAGTCTAAGTTTGAAAGACTAAGCCAGATCCAGATCTATGGTTGTTGATAATGCTAACAGTAGTAGATGAATGATCCTTGTCTCTTTTTATAGCATGTTGCTTTAGTGTATGTAACTGCACGTATCTATGACTATGCTTGGATATTCATTTAAGTGATCTATAATTGCCTAATTTTAAACACCTTTTTTTTTTCCTTTTCATTCTGGGCGGTTACAAAGCAGTAAGCATAGCTGACCCTGCTGTTCTTGGCTTCATCATTTCTCCATGGTCTCTGCTGCTGCTGCCATCCGGCAGTGTGTCATTTACAGATGAAAATATTTCCAATCAGGATCTTCGTGCATTCACTGCACCAGAGGTTCTTCAGAGTCAGTCACTCACTTCTCTCTCCGATGTTGAAAAGGTAACATTAAGTCTTTTTTTTTTTTTTTTTGGCTTGATTTTGTTTTGGTGGGCGTCGGAAAAATAGACACTGAACTACCCTACATCAACCCTCTGAAAAACACTCATTGAATTTTAAATAATCATGAAATTACTTATAGTATATGGAATCTAAAAAATACAACAAACTAGTGAATAAAACAAAAAAGAAACAGACTCACAGATACAGAGAACAAGCTAGTGGTTACCAGTGTGGAGAGGGAAGTGGGGAGGGATAAGAAAAGGGAAGAGGAGGGAGAAGTACAAACTATTAGGTACAAAATGAGTTGTAAGGGTATACCGTACAGCATGGGGAATATAGCCAGATATTTATAGTAACTATAGGTGGAGCATACCTTGAAAATCTGTGAATCACTGTGTTGTACACCTATAACTTATAGCATATGGTGTAGTATTATAGTATAAGTGAAAGCCGCTCAGTCATGGCTCTTTGTGACCCCATGGACTATACAATCCATGGAATTCTCTAGACCAGGATACTGGAATGGGTAGCCTTCTTCTCCAGGGGATCTTCCCAACCAAGGAATCAAACCCAGGTCTCCTGTGCTGCAGGTGGATTCTTTACCAGCTGAGCCACCAGGGAAGCCCAAGAATACTGGAGTGGGCAATCTCTCCCTTCTCCAGGGGATCTTCCTGACCCAGGAATTGAACCGGGGTCTCCTGCATTGCAGGCGAATTCTTTACCAGTTGAGCTACCAGGAAAACCCCCTGCTATTACAGTATGCTTCAACTAAAAAACAAAATGACCATGTATTCCAAGAAGTTCATATTTATTTTAAGAATTCGAAGTAATTTTATTAAAATGTATAGGTCTAAGAAAAAAAACATGAAAAAAATGTGAGCCTTTATTAATTCAAGCTTTAAAATACTTATTAAAAGCCTGCTATGTATAAAACACTGTACTTGTGAGGAAGATACAAAAATAACTAGAAGGTGGATCCTGATCAATGTATATAGACCAATAAGGTAAATACAAATAAATGATGTATAGAGGGATAGAGTTTAGAAGAGGAGCAATTTTCTGTTTAGAATGGTACGGCAGAGAAGGTAGCATTTGTGTTGGCGTATAGTGACTAGAATTTAGAAGTCCATCCTAAAGAAAATCAGTCCTGAATATTCATTGGAAGGACTGCTGCTGAAGCTGAAACTCCAATACTTTGGCCACCTGATGTGAAGAACTGACTCATTTGAAAAGAGCCTGATGCTGGGAAAGATTGAAGGTGGGAGGAGAAGGGGACGACAGAGGATGAGATGGCTGGATGGCATCACCGACTCAACGGACACAAGTTTGAGTAAACTCCGGGAGTTGGTGATGGACAGGGAGGCCTGGAGTGCTGCAGTCCATGGAGTCGCAAAGAGTCAGACACGACTGAGCGACTGAACTGAGAATTTAGAAAATTGAAAATAGGTAGGAATGGGGATTCCACTCAGGGTTGCTGTGCTGTGCTGTGCTGAGAGTAGGAGATTGTGCCCTCTGATGGGGAGTGTTTGGTCAGATTGGTTAGGCTGGAGCATCCCCTCCGTGGAAGGCTGTGGTTAAAGGGAGACGACAGGTCAGAATGAAGAAGACAGTGAATACTAGAAACTTAAAACTTTCTTCTGGGATATATCTTTAGGAGAGTGATGTGATGTGATTTGTTACCTCCAAGTTTGATGAAAGTGGATAAACGAGATGAAAAACTATGTAGAAATCTAACTGGGGCATTTTAATAATCTGAGGGACAGAACTAAAAATTGTATAAGGCCTTGGGCATGTAAAGGTGGGGATGATGGGGTTATAGTAGAAGCAAAGCTGAAAGAGTTTCACAGTTGATTTGATGAAGCAATGAAGAAGGAAAAGTTTATGATAGGAATATCCAGTCTGAGGATAGCAGTGCCATTGATATTTGAAGATCTAATTTCATTGTCAAGGCTCTGAAAAGAAATTTTGGAATAAATATGTGTATTTTGTGTAGCAAGCTGTGATAATTTTTATTTATTTTCGGCTTATCACGTGGCTTGTGAGATCTTAGTTCCCTGACTAGGGATTGAACCAAGGCCCTTGGCAAGGAAGGCACAGCGTCCAAACCACTGGAGCACCAGGGAATTCCCAAGCTGTGATAACATAGATAGGGAACTTTGGAGAATTCAAAATTGGCTATGGATATCATTTCTCATACATCAGTGCATGTAAGTGCAAAAACTAACTTAATAATTTCCTAGTAGTAACATTGTTAAATCAGAGTATGTGCATTTAAAATTTTGACATGTAGTTGACCCTTGAACAACTCTGATTTGAACTGCATGGACCCCCTCATGTGAATATTCTTCTCAATAGTAAATACTCCAGTACTACACGATCCTCAGTTGGTTGAATCTGCAGATGCAGAACCACTGATACAGAAAACCAAGCCTGCCTGTTACACAGATTTTCTAATGTGGGGAAGACATCTTGATTTGAGCCATTGGTTATATATCTGAAATAAGACTGACGAGAATTGGTAGAGAATCCAGTTTTATCTACCTTTTATATTCCGAGAGCTGCTTAAGAATTTGGGAAGGTACATGCAAAGCAACCAGTGAATAGAAACCATAGCTATGAAGTGGAGGTAATGCTGAAGGCATTAACCCTAAGAAATTTCCCATTATGTGCAAGGAGGTGTTTGCAAAGGACTTTGTTTAATACCCAGTATGTACAGTGTTGGTAGTTTTATATCATGAAGGCATTTATACTGGTAGTGTTTTATTAAACTGGATACCATATGTATAGCTGCTGGTAAGTCGCTTCAGTCATGTCCGACTCTGTGCGACCCCACAGACGGAAGCCCACCAGGCTCCCCCGTCCCTGGGATTCTCCAGGCAAGAACACTGGAGTGGGTTGCCATTTCCTTCTCCAGTGCATGAAAGTGAAAAGTGAAAGTGAAGTCGCTCAGTCATGTCCGACTCTTAGCAACCCCATGGACTACAGCCTACCAGGTTCCCCCATCCATGGGATTTTCCAGGCAAGAGTACTGGAGTGGGGTGCCATTGCCTTCTCCATATGTATAGCTATGTATATTTAAATAGTGTGCATTCATTCTGTATACTCTGTGATTCCTTTAATAATAAGATTTTTAAAGATAGAGATTAATTGGAATATTAGAGATAGGCATGATGTGTGTGTAAATTATTTAACCCTTGAGATTTCTGAATCTTAACTGAGCTTCAGGATATCTACAAACCAATGAAATGATGTACTAAGTGTTGTGTGTCTGAGCACTTTAGGGGCAGGGGTGTCCTTCAAACTGGGTTATCAGTCTCTCAGGTGGGTCTGGTGACCCAAGGAAAACTGTAAGAATCACTGCAGTAGAGTCACAAGTGTCTTCGTTTTAAAAACTGCTGCTGAATTATAAGTAAGTTTTCTCTAGTTAAGAAAAAATTTTGCACAAGTGTTTATGAATTCTTTCTGCAAGGTATTTAAAATCCACAATTGAAAAACTGCTGGATAGGTGCACAAGTGCTTTTCTGACTTGCCAAGGGCCTTCCCAGTTTGTCCTGCGATGCCAGAATACCCAGACAGTAAACCTCCCATGTACTTAGGTACAACTGTTAGATCCTGAGTTTGGGAAAGTGATTGAAGCCTCCCTATTATTAGGCTAGGTGTTCAGAATCAAGTGTTGGGGATGTGATGGGCATTGTTCCATTCCTACAAAGTTGCCAACTGTACTCTGACATCTTGAGAAAGAAGACGGTAAAAGCATTTCATAGTTTCCTGAGTTAAGGATATGCCATTTTTAACTTGTTCTCAACAAATGTTTGCTATTGATAGTATATGAAATTTTTTTAAAAATATATGATACTTAAAGCCTAGCTTATGAATAATATTGAATACTTAGTAAGATCTTGACCTGTGAAAATGTTTCCTTCATTCAATGAAACTTGTTTTGTAAACTACATATACAGTTATATGAAAAAAAGTTTACCTTACCACAACACTTTGCATTTATTTGCCCTAAAATTTTACTTTTCCAGATAGCATGCCCATTTATTTAAATAACTAGACAAGATTATATAGGTCACACGAAGCTTTTTGATTCTCTGGTTTTCCCTTCAGTGAGTAATTGTTTACTTCCTGCTTGCTTGGCACATGATTAATTTGGCAATTCTTTTGAAATCATTTTGTTAGGACTAGAACCTGAATCAAATTCTTGTTTTGTTTTCTCTTCAAGATTATTGGACATGCACCAGGGATTTGAACTATATCCCTGGTGAACTAAAGGGATCTTAGGTTAAGTGTTTATTTTCACTAACTTACAGTGTAAGTAGCAGTAATTGTGTTTCTTGCTATGCTAAGTTGCTTCAGTCATGTCCGACTCTGTGCAATCCCATAGATGGCAGCCCACCAGGCTCCCCTGTCCCTGGGATTCTCCAGGCAAGAACACTGGAGTGGGTTGCCATTTCCTTCTCCAATGCATGAAAGTGAAAAGGGAAAGTGAAGTCACTCAGTCATGTCTGATTCTTAGCGACCCCATGGACTGCAGCCCACCAGGCTCCTCCGTCCATGGGATTTTCCAGGCAAGAGTACTGGAGTGGGGTGCCATTGCCTTCTCTGAATTGTGCTTCCTACCAGACAGTAAAGAATCTGCCTGCAATGCAGGACACGCAGGAGATCTGGGTTGGATCCTGGGGTTGGGAAAATCCCCTGGAGAAGGGAATAGCTACCCACTTCAGTATTTTTGCCTGGAGAATTCCACGGACAAAGGAGCCTAGCGGGCTACAGTCCATTGGGTTGCAAAGAGTCAGACACAACTGAGCTACTAACACTTTCATCATATCTATACTTCTTAAAATCAAGAGTCATCTTTAGAAGGATAATATGAGGAAACAGCAGAAACCTCAAATGAACTTGTTTTAAAGACCAAATGCCTTTAGCCACACTACACTACATTTATTCTACATTAATTCTTACTAATCCACCCTCTCTCCCTTCCATTTGTTCCCATTTATCCATAAATTTGAAAGTATAGTTATTACACACAGGCATTTGAAGAAACTCCAGGGCGGTCTAGTTCTAGAGTCCAACATTTAATGACAGAATTAAATTAAAAATTTAAATGCTAGGGTTATAGAGATATCATCTTGCACCCATTAGACTGACCACTATCAAGAGAACAAAAAATAGCATGTGTTTTTGAGAATAGAGAAGCTGGGACTTTCATTTACGTTTCTGGGACTGTAAATTGTATAGTCGTTATGAAAAACAGCATGGCGGCTCCTCGAAAAAGTTGAACATAGAACTGTTATGTGATACAGCATCTCACGTCTGGGTGTATGTCCAAAAGAACTCGAAGCAAGGTGTAACTGGCAGGTAGGGCGTAGAACAGTAGTTCTCACACTGTATCCTGCATCAGAATTACCAGAGGGACTCAATAAAACACAGACTGCAGGGCTTACCTCCAGGACCTCTGATTCAGTAGGTCTGGGGCAGGGTCTGAGAACTTGCTTTTCTCCCAAATTCCCAGGGGATGCAGATGCTGCTGGTTGGGGAATAACTCTTTGAGAATCACTGGTATAGAGCTGAAAGCTAAACGCGATGATATTTGTTAAGTGCTTAGAACAGTCCCCAGCATAGAGTAAGCACCCACTGAGTATTAACAGTTACTATTATATTAAGTGCAGTCCTAGGTCCTGGGATAAAATTATGGATAGGACAAAGTCGTTTCATTCAGAGTTCATATTCCAGCCCATTATAACTATAAAGACAAAACAGATTTCTCTTTCCCATGGAATATATGGGCTCTTTCAACTCTGTGTGTGTGTGTGTGTGTTTTATTGTCACATTTTCACATCTTTATCTCTGATTCCTGCCTTTCCACAAGTCCACTTAATTGCCTAAATTTCTCAAGTCATCTTCCCAAGTCCAGCCATTCTATCCTCTCCTCTTCAGCCCTATTGCCAGGGCTATGGTAGGGTCCCCATTTCCTTTCTCTTGACCTTTTATCATAGTCTTCCAACTTAATTCTGCCTCTTGACTATTTGCCCAACTGCTGTCAGATTAACCCCTCTGATCATCTCTCTTTTTTTTTTCCTTCAAAAACCTTCTGCTTTTTTTACCCAGTTAAATACAGATTCCTTTGCAAAACCTAGGAAACCTCTCCAGAGTTTGATTCCAACCATATTTCAACTCCTCTCTTTCATATGCACAAGTTGTAATCAGTGATTATTAAAGAGATTCTATGCTTTGTGGCTTCCCTCTTTTGTATAACAGTGCCCTTCCCCATTTCTGCAAACTCACATCCTAAGTACCAACCATTCTTTGAATGACCATCTCTCGAGGACTTAGATATTCTATATTAGGCCATAGGTTTACAGAGATATTGAATAAGAAATAGTCTTTGCCCTCAAAGGGAAAATAGTAATGTAAGTATCAGTAATGGAGAGACAGACAAAAAGCAATTAATAATAATAATAATGAAAATACAAGGATAGTAGGTCTGTACAAAATATTAAGAGAACACAGAAAGGGGACACATAACCTATGTTCAAGGCTCAGCTTAAACTGCCCCTGCTTTAAATTTCTTCCCTAATCAGAAGTAAGCTTGTCTTTTTTGGATTTTGCTAAGAGTCGGACACGACTAAGCGACTTCACTTTCACTTTTCACTTTCACACATTGGAGAAGGAAATGGCAGCCCACTCCAGTGTTCTTGCCTGGAGAATCCCAGGGACGGCGGAGCCTGGTGGGCTGCTGTCTATGGGGTCACACAGAGTCGGACACGACTGAAGCGACAGCAGCAGCAGCAGTACAAATTTACCACTTCTTTGTTTGATTCATACATATATATTCTCTCTCTATATATGTATATATATATCTCATATTTGGATATTTATTAAACAGGAGTCTCCAGAGAAACTAGATCAGTAGGGTGTGTGTGTATGTGTGTGTGAAGAGAGACTTATTAGCTCATGTGATCATGGATACTGACAAGTCCCAAGATCTGTAAGATGAGCTGGCAAGCTGGAGACCAGGAGAGCAACACTGTAGTTCTGGTCTGAGAACCAGGAGAACCAAGGGTGTAGTTCCACTCTGAAGGCCAGAAGGCTCGGGGCCCAGGAAGAGCTGATATTTTGGATCAAGTCCAAAGGCAATAAAAAGCTGATGTCCTAGTTTGAAGGCAGTCAGGCAGAAAGAATTCTTTCTTACCTGGGGGTGGGTAAACCATTTTGTCCTACACAGGCCTTCCAGTGATTGGATGAGGACAACCCATACTGGGGAGAGCAGTCTGCCTTGCCCACTTTACCAATTTAAATGGCACTTTCATCCAAAACGCTCTCCCAGAAATACCCAGAATAGGGTTTGATCAAATATCTAGGCATCCAGTCAAATCGACACATAAAACTAACGATTATAGTGTATGTATATGTAGATGATCAGCAAATGTATTAAGTTTATAATCTATTTTTTAAATGTTATTAATCTTATATAGTCTTATATGTTATTAAAGTAATTCAATTCACATACTGACAAGTAAATATAATAAAGGATCTTAAACTACTACCAGTATCTCGAAGAACCACAAATCAGAATTAATATATTAAGAGACATATATTTGAGTATGCAGTTCATCATTTTTGCTAAAGGTATGAAAATGTTTTTCACATGTGAGGCTCTTTGAAAAGGTGTTTCCATATGAGGTTCCTTGAATTCTAAACAGAAATGTGATACAAATAGTCTGCAATATGTTGCCTTGAACTTCATGCACATTTAATTCAGTTCACCAGGCATGTATTGAATATCTACTATGTACAAGTTGTGTCAGTTGCTAAGAGGGATATTAAGATGTATAAAAAATGAGGCTCCCTCAAGGAAGACAAACAAGCAAACATCCTAACTATGTTGCAGGTAGTATTAGTTAACTGTTTCATTAGAGATACAAATGAAATGAAAACTGTATCATATAAGAGAGAATGCTTTGTACAGTTGGGAAAAGATCTATATAGCATTCATAATAGATAACAGCATCTTTGGGCTATCAATAATGGGCAGAACTTTTATTGACAGATGAGGAAAGAAATTCTTGGTAGGAGGAACAGTTCAAAAAAAGCTGGGAAAGAGAAAGATTGGTTTGCCAGCAGAGAATTATCTTTTAGTTTTGAAGTGTTTAGGTGTGATAGAGAAAGGAATGAGAAGAGAAGGAAGACTGAAAAATCTGTTTGGAAAATGGAGATGGAGGCAAGTCAGAGTGAGCCTGGTGTATCATAAAGAATTTGGGATTTTGAACATTGGGAGCCATGAAAATATTTAAAAAGAGGAACAAACTTTTTCTAATCTGTAATTTAAATGCTGTGAGATTCTAAGGATATCCAGTTTTATATGGAGTTATCTCACGTATATCTAAAGAGGTTTGAGACAGTTTGTATAATTAAAAATAGAGATGGAAAAATGACAGCAAAATGGAAAAAAAAGAAAAGACACTGAAGATGACATTGCAGTAAGATGGCTGCAAACAAAATGTTTGTGGTAAGATTATTCAATACTGGGAGAGCTGGCTGAACGTTTAGCTTTGAATCTCTTAACGAGAGCTGGAAAATGATTACTTAGAAGGATTAACTGTCCACTCTTTATGTCGATAATCTTGCTTCCTGTTTCACCAGGGGGAAAAAAGTAGAAGTAATCAGGAGACTTCTCCCAAGATCCCATGACCAGATTACCCACATAAATTTTCATATTCTTTGCTTCCCTGCTTCGTAAGAACTGGCTGTGCTCCTCTGTGAAGCCAACTCCTTCATCTGTGTGTTAGCCTCCACTTCCTCCTGCTTACTCATCAGTGTTCTCCCAGCTGTCTCCTCTCTCCTGCAATTCCAGTTTTCCCTGTTCTATCCATACTATCAGCATAAACCTATGTTGTCATTTTTCCAATCTTTAAGAAGCAAACAGACAATGAAAAAGGAACCTTTTCTGACCCAGCTTTTTTTTTCCATGTGCTACTACCCCATCCATTCTTGGTAAGAAAAGTGCTAATCAAACTGTAATGAGATTTTTTTTCTCTTTTCAGTTCAGCAAACAGCTTCATAACACATTCTATGGATAAGGCTTGTGGAAAAAAAGTCTCATATGTTGCTGTAGAAATGCAAAAGGATAAAACGTTGTGGGGGGAAATCAGACAAAAATGTATCAAAACTACAGATGATTTGCTCTTTTATTCATAATGTAAGAGAGTCAATTTAAGAGGAATACTTGCATGTACAAAAAGACATTTCCAAAACTGTTTACTAAAACTTTATTTATGATAGCAAAAGTTTAGGAAATTTCTAATTGCCAATTAGTGACAGATCAGTTAAGTAAACAATACAGTAACCACAAAATATAGTTCTATGCAGCAGTGAAGAGTTAAGAGATTCGAAGCTAAAGAGATTCAGTGCCATCTCTAAACAGTCATAACCTGTCTTGTTATATTAAAACTGCAAGGTGTTGAGTAATTTTTTTAAATTTCTGACCTTTTGTAAAAGAAATGGAAAGTCAGAGTTTTTATTCATATTCTCTTGAGTTTGCATAAAGAAACCTTAAATAAGAAATGGGGGAGAATGGATACATGTAAGGTATGGCTGAGTCCCTTAGCCGTTCACCTGAAACCATCACGGCATGTTAATTGGTTAACCTCAATACAAAATAAAAAGTTTAGAGTTAAGAAAAAAAAAAAGGACTGATAAAAATGATTACTCATAGCAGACAGACTGAGGAGTTGGAAAGTAAAATCTGTTCTGATCATTTACAGTCTTATTTTCTGTTTTAAGCTCTCACATACATTTTTAATTTAAATTTATTTATTTTTAATTGGAGGATAATTGCTTTGCAATACTGTGTTGGTTTCTGCCATACATTAGCATGAATCAGCCATAGGTCCCCTCTCTCTTAAACCTCCCTGCCACCTCCCACCCCATCCCACCCCTAGAGGTTGTCATAGAGCACCAGATTTGAGCTCCCTGCGTCATACAGAAATTCCCACTAACTCTCTGTTTTACATAAGCTCTCACATTCTTTTATGCAAAATATGAAATGATGGTTTTGTCAAATCATGTGTTACATTTTCTTTGGAGCAAAAAGTGATGAATATATAGTACTTGCTAGATTAACTTTTTACCATAAAATGATTTTTTTTTTTTTAATTCTATTCCTAGATCCATATTTATTCTCTCGGAATGACACTGTACTGGGGAGCTGATCATGAAGTGCCTCAGAGCCAAGTAAGTCAAGCCATCACATGTGTACAATATTATACTTTTTAAGAAGCTCTTCTGTGCATTTAGGTCTTCTGCAGTGTACTGTCAGGCACACCAGCGTTTCTATACTGGTTGTTCACGTTAATAATGTCTTCTCTCAGAATGAAGTAATAAAGTACTAAAGAAATTATTTTTCTGAGAATGTTCTTAGAAATATAGAAGTCATCAGAGGATGGTATGGCAACCCACTTCAGTTTCCTTGCCTGGAGAATCCCCATGGACAGTGGAGCCTGGCGGGCTACAGTCCATGGGGTTGGACACAACTGAGTGACCAAGCACAAATACACGCCTGTGTTTCAACAACTCAGTGAAATGCAGTAGCCTCTTCAAAATTGTAGCAAGAGGAATAGGAGTCCCCTTTATTTCTTCTAATTTAGTGACTGATAAAGGGGAAGTGTAAATGTCTTTGATGATTCATTCTTGACTAGAAAGTGATAGCCTTTTCTGATATTAAAAACTATAGGAATAGTAGTAGCTCTAACTACATATCAGAGTTTCTACTTCGTTAGTTTTTTCTCTTATAACTTCAAAATCATACCTCACGACCCCTGCAGCAGCAGACACAGATAGTAAAGTAATACTTTCTGGGGTCTTAGGCCCTGATGACCATTGGGCTGCTTCTGGTCTTTATTTTCTAAAATAACTGATTTCCTGAAGACACAATACATCATAGTAAATGGAATTCAAATTTTTAGAATAGGTATATTTCATCAAAGATATGGCATATAGAATTGTTTTATTTTAGACATTTAGAACTCAAAAATAACTAGGTGTGTCTTTTTATAATCAAATTAAGAAGCAGTAAGCATTTTAGGCTTTTATTCTAAAATTCAGACATCATAAGGTCCATGAAAGATGAATGCTAGTCTTCAGCTTCTTTTGGTTTTCATTTTACATCATGAAAAATACTGTGTATTTACTTTCTCTCCTCATTTCAATTCTATAAATATAAATAAGAAAGTTAAATTATTACTGGAAATAATAGTGTCATATTTTATACAACCTAACTTACATGTAAAATGTGATCATATCCTATAATTTAACACTTTCTCTCTCTGGTAACTGAAATAAAGTCATTATCTATCATGTGTAAATTGGAAGGGAAGTATATATAAACTTTTACCTCTATTTTACTATCAGATATCATTAATTGTTTTGGAGAAATATTTAATGTTAATTCAAAAGTATTTATTAAGCACATACCTTATGACAGACACTGTCCCAGACACCAGGAAAATAATGTCCCATGCCTGTGGAGTCTTGTCATGGGTATGGACAACCAAATAACCAGTTACAATGCAATGTGATAAATGCTATGTTAAGGGGAATGAAATTTCCTGCAGTATAGGAGACCCAAGTTCCATCCCTGATTTGGGAAGATCCCCTGGAGAAGAGAATGGCTACCCACTCCAGTATTCTTGCCTGGAGAATCCCATGGACAGAGGAGCCTGGCGGGCTACAGTCCATTGGGTCACAAAGAGGCGGACACGACTGAGCAACTGACAGGCACACGTGGAAAACCAGATGTGGAGCCTCTAACTAGACTTGGAGGGCTAGGATAGGTTTATTAAAGGAAGTTGTTGCTAAGCTGAGCTCTAAAGGATGACGTATAATATCCATAATGGATGAGGAGTAGAAAGAAAGGGTTACAGGGAAAGCATATGTTAAAACCAAAGCAGATGTACTAGTTCAGACTCCAGTCAGCAATGCTCTTCTCACCACTACTTCGTATTATCAGTGTTTTTATTTTTAACCATGCCACTGAGTGTGCAGTGACTTATCTTTGTGGTTTTATGTTTGCATTTCTTGGTATGATCTTTGGACATTTAGATACAATATTCTATATATTATGTCAACTAACTTAAAAAAAATTTTCACATTCTGGCTTCTGTTTCACCAGCAAAACGAGAACTTATATTAAAATGACCTTGAGTCATTGCAATATTTGAAATCTCTTCTAAGTTATCATGAGAGTATAAAACTATATTTATTATTACTTTTTATGAAATATTAGGAAATTGTTTATTCCTCCCCAAATAGTGTGTGTATATGTGTTTGTGAGTTTTCCGAGGGGGCTCAGTGATAAAGAATCTGCCTGCTGAGGTAGGAGATGGGTCAGAAAGATCCCCTGGAGGAGGAAATGACAACCACTCCAATATTCTTGCCTGGAAAATCCCGTGGACAGAGGAGCCTGGTAGGCCACAGTCCAAAGGATCACAGAGTCAGACATAACTGAGCCACTGAACACAAACATGTTTGTGTGTGTGTGTGTGTGTGTGTGTTTGAAATGAAATATGTATGAAATGAAATGTTTATGTATATGTATAAGTGAAGTGAAAGTGAAGTTGCCCAGTTGTGTCTGACTCTTCGAGACCCCATGGACTGTAGTCTATCAGGCTCCTCCATCCATGGAATTTTCCAGGAAAGAGTACTGGAGTGGGTTGCCATTTCCTTCTCCAGAGGATCTTCCCAATCCAGAGATCAAACTTGGGTCTCCCACATTGTAGCCAGACACTTTACCATCTAAGCCACCAGGGAAGCCCATATATATGTATATAAGCAGTTTATATATATGTATACATGTATGCTGCTGCTGCTAAGTCACTTCAGTCGTGTCTGACTCTTCGAGACCCCATGGACTGCAGCCTACCAGGCTCCTCTGTCCATGGGGTTTTCCAGGCAAGAGTACTGGAGTGGGGTGCCAATGCCTTCTCCGTGTATACAGGTATATGCATATATATAAACTGCTTACCAAAACCCTTGGTTAATCAAAACATTCCATTTCTTAAGCATACCAAAAAACCCCAGGTTTTTTTTTTTATAATAACTCCTATTCTTAGGAGATATATGTTAACCGTCCTTCGCTAATACAGTTTTTATGTTATGAAAAGGTAAAATGCACTCAAACATTTATGCTACTACATAAGGAATTCACTTCCTCCAAGTATTTGAAGTGTATTTATTTGGTATGGTTCCTGTGACTCTGAAAATGGTTTGTCTCCCATTCGTTCAATTTACCCTAGCTGATCAACGTGACCTTTTCTTTCTTTGTCCTCAGCCTATCAAGCTTGGAGATCATCTCAACAGCATCCTACTTGGAATGTGCGAGGACGTGGTTTATGCTCGGGTCTCTGTCCGGACTGTCCTGGATGCTTGCAGTGCCCACATCAGGAATAGCAATTGTGCGCCTTCATTTTCCTACGTGAAGCAGTTGGTAAAACTGGTTCTGGGAAGTCTTTCTGGGGTAAGCCACAGTTCCAACTGGTGCATATAGTCATACTTTAAACTTTAGTAGCATTTCACAGGATTTTCTTTAAATATGGATAGCATTGCTCCATGGAGACTAGGAACAGGAGGCTGAATTTCTTTCAAACATTAGTTGTTTATTTGCAACAGTACTTAAAATAGAAGCCCACTGCAATAATTTAGTCTTACAAATTTTATGAGAATTTGTCTTTTTTAATTTTTGAAAATTAAAAAAATTTTTTAATTGGAGGATGATTGCTTTACAGTGTTGTATTGGTTTCTGTAGTACAACAGCGCAAATCAGTCATAACTATATATATACACACATATATATAGTTATAGGGAGGGAATATGTATGTATATGTACATATACATATTCCTTCCCTCTTGAGCCTCCCTCCCACACACCCCACTAACCTATCCCACCCCTCTAGTTCATCACAGAGCGCTAGGCTGGATTCCCCGTGTTATGTAACTATAATACTAGCTATCTATTTTATACAAAGTAGTGTATATAATGCCAGTGCTATTTCTCAATTGATCCCACCCTGTCTTTCCCCTGTGGTATCCATAAGTCCTTTCTCTACGCCTGTGCCTTTATTCCTGTCCCGCAAATAGTTTCATCAGCACCGTTTTTCTAGCTTCTGTATATGTATGTTAATATACAGTATTTGTTTTTCTCTTTCTGTCTTTCTCCACTCTGTATAACAAGCTATAGGTTCATCCACCCTAGTTCAACTGATTCACGTTTGTTCCTTTTTATGGCTGAGTAATATCCCATTGTATAATATACCGTAACTTCTTTAACCATTCATCTGTTTATGGACATCTAATTTGCTTCCAGGTTCTGGCTATTGTGAATAGGGCTGCAGTGAACACTAGGGTACATGTGTCTTTTTGAAGAGTCTTTTTTTTAGAACTTTATTCTAGAAAGTAGTATAGAATCACAGCATGTTAAAGCTAAAAATGTCTTCTTGCCTCTTTTCTTTCATTTTTTCCTATGGAGCTTTCAGTAAGTGAGTTTATCTACTGTGAAAGCCATATGGACATGCAGCATGGGTTTTAGAGTCATTTACATGCATTTTCAATTGCTTTAGACCTCTTTCTTGTCTACTTAGTCTGGACCTCTTAAGTATTTCTACACCCTCCCCGCCTTATTTGCACATTGGCTTCTGGTGTGTGAGGGGGATACATGCTTGCATCCCTACCAGATTAGTCCAAAACTGGGACGACCTTTATTTTCTCGCTTGTCTTAGATATGAAGAATCCGAAGACTAACAGTCTGTATATGTAATAATCCCTCCATTGTATTTCTCAAGCTGTATTCTATCCTATTTGCCATAGATTGGCCATCCTTTGTTGTTGTTTTTTAAGGAAATTCTTTTCTCTCTCTTTTTAAAATAATTTTTGTTTATTTATATATTTATTTTTGGCTGTGATGGCTCTTTGTTGCCGTTCAGGCTTTTCTCTAGTTGTGGCAAGCAGCGGCCACTCTCTAATTGTGGTGCACAGGTTTCTCATCGCGATGGCTTCCCGTGTTGCTGAGCATGGGCTCTGGGACATGTGGGTTTCAGTGGTTGCAGTTGCCGGGCTCTCTAGTGCAGGCTCAGCAATTGTGGCTCAGGGGTTTAGTTGTTCCACGGCATGTGGATCAGGGATCAAACCCACGTCCCCTGCATTGTCAGGTGGATTCTCGACCACTGAGCCATCAGGGAAGCCTTCTTTTGATTTTTGGTATTTGATCTAGATTTGACCTTCGTCTGCTCTTGCCCCTTACATTATGGTACCTTGAGTTCCTCTCTTTTATGCGACTTTGGATAGACTTGTCACTGTCACACAGTGTTCTTGCTGGCTTCCTCTTAAT
Organism: Bos grunniens; assembly: GCF_055505025.1. Lineage (NCBI taxonomy): Eukaryota > Metazoa > Chordata > Mammalia > Artiodactyla > Bovidae > Bos > Bos grunniens. The sequence continues at coordinate 16,088,377 of NC_141170.1, read as the reverse complement.
TTCTCATCCCTAGGGATTTAGTTCTGCTAACCTTAACCAAGATGTTGTATGGCTGGCAAGGATATATCCAAATTCCACATGCTTTGCCAGTTGATAGGTTCATAAAGTCTTCAGGGCAAATGGTTTATAAAGTAGACTCCAAGGAGCCTTTGCAATTCTGTAGTGAGAGGAATTGGGGTAGTAGAGGCTAAGTGAAGAGGGTTCTTGGCCATGTATTTCCCCTTCTTAACTAGGGCTGATTTATTTGTATTTCTATGTGTAACTTTTTTTTTTCCAAAACAAAGATAAAGATACTAAAAACTTAGGAAAGCCCTCTATCCCAGAGGTCCCCAGCCTTTTTGGCACCAGATTTTGTGGAAGACAGGTTTTTCCACAGACTCAGGCAGTGGGGAGAGTGATGGTTTGGGGATGATTCAAGTGCACTACACTTATTGTGCACTTTATTTCTATTATTATTGCATCAGCTCCACCTCAGATCATCAGGCATTCAGATCAGATCAGATCAGTCGCTCAGTCGTGTCCGACTCTTTGCGACCCCGTGAATCGCAGCACGCCAGGCCTCCCTGTCCGTCACCAACTCCCGGAGTTCACCCAGGCTCATGTCCATCGAGTCAGTGATGCCATCCAGCCATCTCATCCTCTGTCATCCCCTTCTCCTCCTGCCCCCAATCCCTCCCAGCATCAGAGTCTTTTCAAATGAGTCAGCTCTTCGCATGAGGTGGTCAAAGTACTGGAGTTTCAGCTTTAGCATCATTCCTTCCAAAGAAATCCCAGGGCTGATCTCCTTCAGAATGGACTGGTTGGATCTCCTTGCAGTCCAAGGGACTCTCCAACACCACACTTCAAAAGCATCAATTCTTCGGTGCTTAGCCTTCTTCACAGTCCAACTCTCACATCCGTACATGACCACAGGAAAAACCATAGCCTTGACTAGACGAACCTTTGTTGGCAAAGTAATGTCTTTGCTTTTGAATATGCTATCTAGGTTGGTCATAACTTTCCTTCCAAGGAGTAAGCGTCTTTTAACTTCATGGCTGCAGTCACCATCTGCAGTGATTTTGGAGCCCAAAAAAATAAAGTCTGACACTGTTTCCACTGTTTCCCCATCTATTTCCCATGAAGTGATGGGACCGGATGCCATGATCTTCATTTTCTGAATGTTGAGCTTTAAGCCAACTTTTTCACTCTCCACTTTCACTTTCATCAAGAGGCTTTTTAGTTCTTCTTCACTTTCTGCCATAAGGGTGGTGTCATCTGCATATCTAAGGTTATTGATATTTCTCCCGGCAGTCTTGATTCCAGCTTGATTCCAGAGGTTGGGGACTACCACTCCATTCAGACCAAGCTATCCTACATATTTTGAAATACATTTTTGTTTAAAAAAATTTCTCTGTGTTCAAGTAGAGTTGAGGGAAAACTCTTTAAGGAATATAAAATGTATATTCACTGTAGAACTTCTCAGAGCCTTTAATATACTAGATTGTATCACTAACCCTCAAGAGGGAAAGATACATAGGTGAAATATTTCCCAAACTTATTTGAGCCTTCTTTCACAGATCTTCTCATAATACTGATGTTCTTGTGAAAACTCCCTCTGAGGAATGATCTGCACTAACTCCTTCACTTTATAATTTACCTATTTCTATTTTTGCTTTGTTTTTTTTAAAAAACATTTTGAAGATTTTTGGGGTTTTTTTGGCTGTTCTGGGTCTTTGTTGCTGTGCGGGCTTTCTTCTAGTTGGGGCAAGTAAGGGGCCACTCTTCGTTGCGCTGTGAGGGCTTCTCATTGGGGTGCCTTCCTTTGTTGCGGAGCTCGGGCTCTAGGCACGAAGGCTCAGTGGTTGTGGCGCATGGGCTTAGTCGCCCTGGAGCATGTGGGATCTGCCCAGACCAGGAATGGAACCCATGTCTCCTGTATTGATAGGTGGATTCCCATCCATTGGACCCCCAGGGGCATCCTATATATATTTCTTAAAGAAATTGAGACTCACAAAGCTTATGTGACTTCCGTTTCCTATTAATCAGTCAGGAATTTAACATCTATCAGAGTTTGAGGGGAAAGGATACAAGTAATGACTGAGTTGAAAAAGAGAGCGTTAAACTAGATCCCAGAGACTGGATAGAAAGAAAGGGTAATCCAGGCAGAGGGAAGTAAACTTGGATCAGTCCCCTGAGATGGGAAAGAGCAGAATGTTCAAGGAACAGCGATAAGTCTGACACAGGATGTGCTGTGGGACTTTTTAGTGGGAGAGAAGCATAGAAAGGTCAGTTGGAGTCAGCAGGGAGAGAGCTCGCCTTTCCAGAGGCAGATTTCAAAGTAGAAATAATAACACTTCCCCCATCCATTGCTCTTGAGAGTCTCCTGGATATGCAGACAAGTAACTCTCGTAGCTACCATTTTTAAATGTTGAGTTTGTTTTGTGCTGAATGACTTATGTGTTTTTTTCACCTTTATTCACCGAAATAGCCCCAGGTTATTAGAGAGAATGAAACCAAGGCTCAAATAGATGAAATAACTTGCCGTGGCCACATGCATGGTAAATGACAGACACAATCAGAATCTGGATCTCTCTGACCCTGAAGCCCATGCTGTTAGCCAGCACGCCCCTCTGAGACTATCATTCTCCCCAGTAGCTGATAGAAAGACTTAGTCTTTCATCCAGTGTGAAATTCACTACAAGTGTCCATAATCCTAACTCACTTAAAATTAATTAGCCTGGAGTAAAAGTCAGTGGGCCAGCTTACTTGTCAGCATTCCTCCACTGATTTAATCTTATAACGTGTTTGAATGCAGTTTTACTTACCTGTAAGATAGGAGTAATAGTGCATACCATCCACCCATATTAGTGAGTAGTTGTAAAGACAATTATTTCAATATTGATGAGCTGCTTCAAGGTCCTTAGAAATTTGCTATTTCTCCCTTTATTGTAATGTGAAATTAATAATAATATATACCACTTGAGGTTTTTTTGATAGTTAAATGACATTAAGTATGTAAAGCCCCAAAGGTGGTACCTGCCTTATAGTAATTGCTCAGTAAATGTCAACTGTTATTAATAGTAGTGTTCATGCAGGAATACCCAAAGATGATACAGGATATTTTCTCTTCTGTTACTGATAATATAGTACAATGTGAACTAATATATAATTGAAACAATACCATCGTTTCAGAAATATTTCCATTTAAGTCTTCTTATAGGTAGGAAGCATAATGCCTTCAATATACTACCTTAAATGGATTTTTAATTCATATTTAAACAAGTTCCACTCATGGAGAAATAATAAAATGTATTAAATGTGTATAAACAGATAAGTCTGCATGCTCCTGGTGCCAGAGTTAAGTAATTTTTCTTTACCATTCTCTCTTCTTACATTTATTTCTTGAAGTTTCTATTCTAATTGATCATCTGAATAAACTCAGTAGTAGTCTTAACATTTCACCCCTTGTAATATGGAATTTGATCTAATTTGACATGCTTTATTTTAAACAGGTACCCTCGGTTGAAGTTATTAAAGTTTAAGACTACTTAAACTTTAGTTCTAAAAGAGTCTCAAAAGAGCATTGATTTAAATTTAATTGTTATCCCTCAATATATCCATTTAGTTTAAAGCGTATTTCAAATGTAACTTCTGGCAGGCAAAATCTAGAAAATTATTTTCAAAAATAATGTAAATCAGCACTCTCAATTCATAGTTACAAGCAGGAGAAAGCTTTATTGTACCAGAATTAATGTGGTTTTAAAATTTTAATCACACTTGAGAGATGAAAGTAGTCTGGGGAAAAAAGAATACTTGGAGTTTATTGCTTTGAAATGGAACTCATTTTAACTAACTTTGTTCCCTAGTTAGCAGATTAGGCTTTGATAGATGTTTCTTGGCTTGTATTTCCTGAAGATGAATTGGCCAGAATTAAAGCTACATAAATCTTATCCAAGGAATATATATTAACAATAGCATATGTGCAGTGTTTTTACTCAAATACTACAGCTTCCAAAAACTATCTAGTTGGTGTCATTCTGTAGACACTTACCTTGAACAGAAGGGAGATTCTTTAGTCAAACTTGACTTTTGATTACCTGTGTACAGACGGATCAGCTTTCCCGTAGCAGCGAGCAAAAGCCTGATCGAAGCCAGGCTATCCGAGACCGATTGAGAGGAAAAGGATTACCAACAGGTAAGAGTGTGTTAACAGAAAATTTTTAGACTTTAAATTTGTTACTATTTCCTTTACAAAATCTTAGTTAACCTAGCTTGAAAATCTGGTACTTATGATCATAATCATAAGTGTGCAAAGTGGAGGCATTGAACAGGTAGGAACACTGGATGTATTAATATATAAATCCTTGATCATTTTGCAGAAAATGTTAATACAGTCAGGACACCCACAGTATATCATTTCTTTCCCAATATTGTTATTATAGCAATAATATATTTACTTTATCATGATATTTTTTTATTAAAAATACATTTTAAAGGATGATAAAACACACAAATTTATGAACATAAATGTTACTAAAGCAGAAGTTTCAGAAAACAACATTATTCTTGTTGCATACTATTATTTTCTATTTTTCTTTTTTTAAATGCTAATTTCAACCCACTAAATTGATTTCATGACCAATGAGTTGACTTGCAGTTACCAAATACTTAGGTTATACAATGCTTAGTAAGTAAAAACTGATGAAGAGTGGTTTTGCTATTTGCCAACAGCATTAGATAATTGTAGGGTCTACATAGTTATTAAATTTATTTTTTTAAGGAAATGAATACAAAATCAGATTCAAAACACATGAAGTAAAAGTGGAAAAAATAAATTTTTTTATATGAAAGTTTATTTTGCAGTGTTAAGTTTCAAGCGTGGTTTATTTATAAAGTGAAATTTTGTTTTTGCTGATTGTCTTTGTTCTCTTTACTTCTCATCAAGCAATATTAATAACCATGGTCATTTAAACATTAACAAAAATGTTCTGTGAGTGAAATATTTTGTCTTAAGTCTAGGAGCTGCGGTAAAGTAACTATAAATATTGCTTAAATATATTCTAATATAACATACTAATTGATATATTAAAAATTAAGATGTTTAACTATTTAATTAGATCATCAGAACTCAGCTATCTTAATTAAAACCTATGAGAAACTCTCATTGTGAAAACCAAAAACAGACATTTGATTATCTGGACTAGCGTTTTGCAGAATTCAGAACTCTCATGTCTGAGAAGGACAGATGTGCCCTAAACAAGTGTACTGGTTACTTTAAGTCAAGAAAAGCAATAAAATTGTTTCTAATGGGAGTTGGTAATGGACAGGGAGGCCTGGCGTGCTGCAGTCCATGGGGTCGCAAAGAGTCGGACACGACTGAGCGACTGGACTGAACGGAGTGATTCTGTCATAGTGCTGTCAGCTACGTGTCTGTTTTGGTGCTTTCATTTTACTTATTGTGAATAGGGATTTTTTTTCTGAAAAGGCACCAAGCTGTCATATCATCAATATAAGTAATTTACTTCGAGTTGCATAAAGTTCTGTTTCTAATACATAATTAGATTATGCATGGGTCAGAAAAGAAGGCAGACTTTAAATTTAAAAAATATCTTTAACCCTTTTTTCTGTTTTCTTACTATACTTACATCCTTAAATATATATATATATAATATATATATATACAATATAAATATTTATATAAATAAAAATAAATATTCCTCAAATATATGTGTGTGTGTATAGATATATAGACACACCTTCCTCTCATAAGTAAAAGTTTTTTTTTTGTTGTTTTTTGACTTAAAGGACATGAGGATTTGAAATACAATGTGAACCTTGGTGCTAAAAATAGCAGCACTTTGTTAGTCCATCAGATTTTCAATCAGTCCCCTGTTTTGGAAATAAATGAGTCCTTTTTGAACGGACATGATGGATACTTTGATAAATGAACATTAAATTTAAAAGAAATGATTTATTTATTTATTATCTTTCTATTTCTTACTCCTTCCTTCTCTTACCTCCCTTTCTCCCCTGCTCCTTGCTTTCTTATTTCTCTTTTATGTACTTTCTCTTTTTGTAGTTCCCTATCATCTCCTGCTTCAAAGTGGCCATGTTATAAAATTGAAGTTTGTATGCTTGGTTGTTACTTGTTGATTTAGTGATTTTAATGCTATATTGTTGATGATTAATTTTTAAAGATAGTTGTTGTTTTTTTTAACTAAAAGAAGCTTAGTTTCTTTAAGAATAAAAAATGTTCCTATAAATATGAAACCCCTCATTCTATCTATATGCATTATAAATTTATTGAGTCTAAAGAAAAAGATCACTCTGTTATATTTAGTTTATCAAATTTTGAAAACTAACAAATGTTAACATAATTTAGTTTATATTACTTTCAGTGACTGAGTTTTATTTTTTCAGACATGAAGTATTACATAATATTTTAGAAGTAGCAATAGAGATTGAACTGAATCTATACCAACTCTACAATATACTTTTCTGGTTATCTATTTTTTTAATTTTTATTTCATATTGGAGTATAGTTGATTTGTAATATGTTAGTTTCAGATGTACAGCAAAGTAATTCAAAGGTTTACATATACATGTATCCATTCTTTTTCAAATTCTTTGCCCATTTAGGTTATTCCCATTAGGTTAGATTAGAGAGTGTTGAGTAGAGTTCCATGTGCTGTACAGTAGGTCTTTGCTGGCTATTTGTTTTATTTATAACATATTTGGTTAGCCAAAATGTTCATTCAGGTTTTTCCACATTACAGAAAAACCTGAACAAACTTTTTGGCCAACCCAATACTTTAAATACCCAGTTATTTACTTATCTTAGATAACTCAGTCGTGTCTGACTCTTTGTGACTCCATGGACTCTACAGTCCATGGATTTCTCCAGGCCAGAATACTGGAGTGGGTAGTCTTTCCCTTCTCCAGGGGATCTTCCCAACCCAGGGATTGAACCCAGGTCTCCTGCATTGCAGGCAGATTCTTTACCAGCTGAGCCACACTGTTTATGAAAGCCATATACAAAATTAAGTTTTCTAGATGTGTATATACTAGAGATGAGGAAAATCTACCAAATTAAGCACATTACTTTTTGTAGATGTTAAATAAATATTTGTTGATTTTGAGTTGATTTTCTCATGAGTATGAGAAAGATATAATAACGTCTATAATATAATTTTAATGGTTCCAAAAATAAATATATGAGACTCTTGATTATTTTTTTAGATAACTTATTTTAAACATTAAGTTGCATTCAAAATAAAAAGTAAACTATAGTTCACTATTTTGGCTATAACAACAAATATATCAGAAGTTTTAAACCAAATTATTAATGCCTTTTATTTATGATTTTGTTTTTATAATATTAAAACTTAGTATAATTGTCTAATAGTGCTTTAGAATTATTATGACTAATAGACTGTTGGATGCAGATAATCTAGAATTGACTGTAATAATTTAAGAAAATTTACAGAGAAGTCTTTAAATAGCCTATCCATTGATTTTAATTCTCTTAATAATCCTGTCTGCTTATTGGAGAATAAAATGTCCCCAATATCGAAACTCAGGAGAATTTTTGTAAGGAATTACAGTTTGTCACACAGAATAAACCTGAATGAGTTCCTCTAACTTAGGGTAGAATTTGAGGTCCTTGTATTTAAAGAAACAGTAGCCCCTCTTTGGACTGTGTGTGTGCATGCTCAGTCGGGTCCAACTCTTGGCGACCCGATGGGCTGTAGCCTGCCAGGCTCCTCTGTCTGTGGAATTTTCCAGGCAAGAATACTAGAGGGAGTTTCCATCTCCTACTCCAGGGGATCTTCCCAACCCAGGGATCGAACCCTCTGGACTCTCCTGCATTGGCAGGTGGATTCTTTTACCACTGAGCCAGCTGCGATAGCCTTTGTTGGATCAACTATAATGGGAGAGGATTCCTCAGTTCATCTTAGCCATTGCTTACCACAATAGTAATAATGCTCAAAGGCTCTTTTAATTTATCCTTAAAAATTTATAAAACCACATCTCAAGGACAGAATTAATATAGTATACTAATTTATAGGCATTATCAGACAGAAGAAGTTAGGAGCTAATAGTGGCATAAACTTAAATAATATAAATCTTTTTAAAAATTAACTCATAAAGAAGAAATACTCTTGTATGACAGTGGTATTACTTAGGAGCAGTACCAGTTCTTACTTGTCTGTGGTCCCTTGGGCAAAGCAACGTTGTCGTATTACATTAGTAGTAAGGCATTCACTTTGACGTAGATGAACCTAAAACCTTTATGTAGTGATAACTTGTAGTTTATTTGGTTCCTGACCACTGTTCTCGATAAATAAAATGTCAAGATTTGACATTTTCCAGTGAGATATAGAATTAGATTAAAAGAAGTGGACAATTTTAGAGAGAATGCCTCATACCTAAGTGATTTGATTGTTCAATTAAAACATAGCAATAACATTTTTCATCTATGAGTAAATGAGCTTAAAAAGTCTCCCCTTATATCTTACCTCTGAGATCTGTTACAGAAGCTAAGGCCTGAACTAGCAGGCTGTGGGCCCCTACTTTGTTATTTAATACTGCCAGCGCACTAAATGTAACAGCTGCACTAAGCAGAAAGAAATCAAGCATTTCCTGCCAAGTGAGCTTAAGGTAGAAACCTACACCTTGATCAGATCAGCATGATGGTGCTCCAGAACTCAGACATGTTGATAATATCATGTTTCTTTTTTTTTTTTGTACCTGATCACATTTGTGAGGACAGATGGGGAATCAGGGAGCCTCTTTTAATACTGAAATGTCATTTTGAAGTTAGCTTCTAAGAGGTGCTGTGAATTTGAGTCTGTGTGTGAGGGGAAAGATGAATGATGCTATCCCATTAAGGATAATGTTAATCATAAATAACAAAAACAGTTAAAACAGTGTACTTTACAAGGAAGGTTTTTTAAATTTAATAAGTAAAATATGTTATATTACGAATACTCTTTATGATCTTAAAATCTTTTATTAATACCTCTTCAAAGTTTATTGTTTGCTCTTTACTTTTTAGCAAACTACATGCTCTCTGAAAGGAAAATGCTTGTGGTTTCATTTTAAATTTGAATACTTATAATTGTGTGTAATCTAATGTTGTCTATAAATTCTCTGAACTCAAAACATCCTTAAGAAATAGAAAAATCTACCTACAATGACTACTTGTCCTGAATAACTTGATTTTTTATTATAGAATCTAAAACTTTTCTAGGAGATCTTTTGATTTCTGTTTTTATGATTTTTCTTTCAAAAGGAACTTAAATTCTCCCTCAGTAGATAATTATATGCTGAGAAAAATAAAGCAGAAGCAAAAAAAAAAAAAAAAGAGGCAAAATTTAGAATTTTATGCTGCTACTTGTTCAGAAGAGCTTATGATGGTTCAAATGGGTTAGTTTATTTATCCTATCATCTCTAAGAAGAAGGCATAGCAAATTATATCCACATTTTCGTAGATGAAGGAAGTGAGAAACAGAAATTAAGTGGCTTGCCCAAACTCATGGATTGAATGATAAAGCCAGAATTAAAACCCCATCTTTTAACAGTAATCTTTCTGGTAGATTGTGCTACTTAAGTTGGCTTAAAAGGGTTTCATAAGTTATATATTCATTCTGTTCTACAAATGTTCTTTTGAAATTTCTTTTATCGGGAACTGGAAGTACAAAAACAAGTAAGACGTGGTCCCTTATGTTATTATTCCAGTTAGGGGTGGAGGTGAGAAAATGAGTAGGAATGATGGCAGATATAGAATATAATGGATAATTTTAATATAGCGAGAAAAATGTCTTCATAGAGGTCCAGCATGCTCTGTGAGTTTAGGTGAAGGAACTTCTAACTCTACCAGAATGGGAAAATACCACAGAAAGCTCCTCTTGAAATCTTTTAAGAGTAGCTACAGTGGATATTCCTTTCAGAAATACCGTTAGTTAAGTTTCCTGTGATCAAAATGAGTAGTAAGGATAACTATTGAAAGTGAAAGTCGCTCAGTTGTGTTAGACTCTTTGCAACCCAATGGACTATATAGTCCACGGAATTCTCCAGGGCAGAATACTGGGGTCAGTAGCCTTTCCCTTCTCCAGGGGATCATCCCAATCCAGGGATCAAATCCAGGTCACCCGCATTGCAAACAGATTCTTTACCAGCTGAGCCACAAGGGAAGCCCAAGGATAGCTATTAGGTATACTTAACTAATTATTTCAGTGCTGTTAATTGCTTGTTTGATAAAGTAATTATAATAGCCTGGGCACATGTTTAGAAGCTCTGGAAAGCAGCTGAAGAAACTGCATTTTATATAGTGTCAGATTGGGAAGTGGCACTGGTATTAACAGTGGATGGTTTTCACTGGTGTGGTAGACTTAGGCATCTAATACACGGGCCAAGAATGCCATGATTCTCCTCATTCATATGGCCAGATTCTATATTTAAGCTCTAATTTTGAATTATCAGATTAGTGAAATTTTTTCCCTAAATACTTTAGCATCACAACAGCCATGATACTGTTCTTCTGTGCATGATCCATATGTATTTTATCTACCTGTGAAGTGTTAATGAGGCAATTACATATCTCATGTGGTTGAAGATAGCAAGCATCACTGACATAACAAAATGCATCAAGACTCCTGCCAGTTAGGAGTATGTGATTTAAGAATAGTATGTTTGTAACCAGCTGAAACCCACTTCTCTGTGTCCTTACCTAAAGATGTATCTCCTTTTTCTTCCAAAAAGCAAACAGAAGCAGTCCTAGGCTAGACGGTTCACTGGAGAAACCACTTAGCTCAAAACATCTCTTTCCTACCACTTCCTTTCTCTTCCTTCAAAAGGTCATCCACACTGTTTCTCCCTTTAATAATTTTGTAGCTCATAGCTCTTACAATTTTACTTTAGATCATCTGTAACAAGTATATACGGATCACTTTGGACCTTATTTCACACCTCCACAACCTTTTGCCTGTTTTCCTGAAGAGCGGCAATGCCTTCTCCCTCCCCTACCCACCATCTTACTTTCTCACTCCACTTTCTGTATCATCATGCCTTTCTTTGTCCTCTTGGCTACTAGAAGAGACCTCAACTGTGGTTCAAAATCACCCTTTATAAGTAACAGTCATGAGATCTTAGGTTAGTTATAATATGACTTTCAAGCATATAGAGCAAAATAAGTCATATTTTATAGAAACAAAGTAGGAAGTTAGTGTGAACTTTTTAAAAAAATAAATCAAAGATTGATATTTGTGTAAACTTTTAAGTGAGTTATTTTCATTGTAATTTTGTACTACCCTACAGAATTTAAAATGATAACTTTCTGAATTTTTTGATAGACATGAACTGAAATATTTTTATATCTACTAATTTTCATAAGGGTTTCCCTTGTGGCTCAGCTGATAAAAAATCTACCTTCGATGTGGAAGACCTGGGTTCCATCCCTGGGTTGGGAAGATCCCCTGCAGAAGAAAAACGCTACCCACTCCAGTATTCTGCCCTGGAGAATTCTATGGACTGTATAATCCATGGGGTCTCAAAGAGTTGGATACAGCTGAGCAACTTTCACTTTCATTTTCAATTTTCATGAAGACAGTAAAAGCTAGCATTTATAAAGTAATAGTAATCTAAGAGCCACCTTATTAGTTTTTAGTTTTAAACTTCATATGGCTAGTGAGAAGACATGGTTCTTTTAGAATACCATGGCCCATTTACATATTGGTAATAAATACTAATTTCCTAAAAGGGGATGATAATTTACTTGTTACAAATAGTCTCATGATATGTCAGTAGTGGTCAGGGTATCTTCACTGAAGAAGTCATAAGTAAAACTATAGAATGGGAAAGAACTAACCACAAAAAAGGTCTAAAAGAGACCACTCAGGGAAGATAAAATGGTGTATACAAAGGCCCTAACATATAAGAGACCTTAACAGAGAAAAACCGTGGCCTGGATGGAATAAAGAAAATGGAGGTGAATCCCTAAAAAGGATTCAAGTTGCACACCCAGAAGGAGTCTAAATTGTATTTGGAGTGCAATAATTATGCCTTTGAGACTTATTAAGAATAGTGACATCATGGAATGTGCTTTTAAAAGATGGTTCTAGCTGTTGAGTGGAGTATAGTGGATGCAAAAAGAAGCAGGGTGACCATTGCAGTTATCTAGTCAAGTGGTAGTGTTAATTGGGAATAAGGGGATTTCAGTAGAATTGGAAATAATCACATGGAATAACCTATCTCTGAGAATTTAGGTAGCCAGCACTTTCTGATGAATTTAATATGGGAAATGAGGAAGATGAAGAGTTTCAGGAGGGTGCCCATATTTCTGTTTTGAGCAATCAGCTGAATAATGGTGCCACTGATCCAAGTTGGAAAGAGTGGGGTAAAGGACATCTCCGGGTATGGGAAGCGTAAGGTTAGTTTTAAGCATGTTTGCTTTGAGGTGCTTCTGAGATACACAAGTAGAAGTTCCAGTTTCTGTTTCAGATTGGAGCTCCCAAAAGAAGTCAGTGCCATGAATATAAATTTGGGAGTTGTCAATATGTAGAAATATTTAATATTTCACTCTGTTATAGAGTGAAAACATAAGATTCTAAAAGCGACACCTGAGGAAAACCAACAATTGGATATCCAGTAGAGGAGGGGAAAAAAAAGACTTAAAAGGAGCTGTCTAAGTAGGAAACCAGTCTTGTAAAGAGAGGAAAGTGATTCCTTAAGGGATTGTTCTCACTGTAAGTGGTCACTGAGAAGTAAAATATGAATACAAAAGTGTCTACTGAATTTGGTGCTATGGATGCCATTAGTGATACCATGATGGGAGCTACCAAGTTGCAGAGGAGCTGGAAGTTGACTAAAGTGGGTAGAATAATGAATGGGAAGGGAGAAATTGGAGACAGCAGTAACTAGAGGGGAATGTGGTCAGAGGGGAGACGTTTTGTTTAGTTTGTTTTGTGATAGAGATATAAGGGAACGTTTGTATACTAATGAGAAGGACTCAAGAGAAATGGGAGACAAGGAGGATGGAAGCAGAGCGGGCAGAAGTTAACCAAAGAAGCAAAATCATTGATAAAAGTAAGAGGAGGGGGTGAAGAGAACACACACTGGGAATTGGCCTTCAACTGGTAGGAAATTTCACCCCTTGAGACAGTAGGGAAAAGATTGCTGAGACAAATAGATATATAGAATTAGGCATGGAACAATGAAAAAGCTCTCTTCTGACAACTTGTTTTTTCTTGGTGGAATATGAGACAAGAGCATCAGATAGAGAGGTAAGGTGGGAAAGAACGAGGAAACGTGAATCCATCATTGTGAAAAGTGAGTGATGTTGAGTGTCCATCATGGTTGACCATGAATTTATGTTGCTGCCAGAATACTTGTTTGATTGTCTCCAAGGTTTGACTCAGCTTGGTAGCCAAGATAGTAAAAGGAGGCAGATTGTTGAGCTCATATATGCTTCTATGATTCTTAAATCCTTTCGATTCTTATTTTTTATCGATTGTATCCTATCAACTTTTAAGAATATCTTTGTTCTCTATTTTTTAATACAATTTTAAATAACTGAGTTTCAATATGTGATTTAAGAATGTAATTCACCACTGAAGTACTGTAACATAGACATATGTTTATCAGTTTTAAATTATTTTATATCAGGATCCAAAGTGTGTGGCAATCTATACATCCAGATGTAGGATGGTCTATTTCCCTGTATTCTGAGCCTCAGATACATGTATCCTTACTTGCACTTGAGTGGATTCATGTTCAGGGGAAGATGAATTCCAAGAAAAGCAAAACATTTGAATCTAATTTTCAAGCAATTATGTGTTGCCATTCTGAAATTAATTGACTGTGATGTTTAAGGTAAAATGTGTGGTGAGGGAAGAAAGCTAATAGTTGTTACCCCAAACAGGCAGTCAACTTATTCAAATATGTTAATAAATCATTTATTGTTACTGGGAAGGTTTTAGTTATCATTTTATATTGTATCCACAGCAAATAGCTTATCAAAGAGGGATTACAGATGGTCATTCTGGAAATCTTCAGTGTTTATGGGTTATTGATGTCAGTAACTATAAAGTATTTTTCTGCATTTCTCATTTAAATAGTGGAGCCATATATATGTGTGATTTTTTGTTGTTGAATCTGTGAATTCAAAAAATTTCTGGCTGGACATTTTTGCTCCTCTTCAATGCATTTATAGACTGCTGCCTTGAAAAAACATTAGAATGGCTTACTGGTTTTAACTACATCAAGGACCAAAGCATAAATAAGAATGGGTAATTTATTCCAGTTAACAAATATCAATACATAATGTTTGAGAGGAAAAACTATTTCAGGATATGATGGTCTGCTGTAGAAAAATTAAGTTACTTATGTAATTTAAACACAATCAAATTGTCTGGATTTTAAGCATAATCAAATTTTCTGGAAACATATATGACCTTAATAAAACTTTGATACTCAATAATTCTAAATACTACAGCAGGAATTTTTTTTTTTCCTTTGAGCACATTTATTTGAATGACCAGAAAATGGCAAGGCTTTATATTGAAATAATACATATTTGAATTGTATCTGTAGCCATTAAAAGAGTGTACTATGTATTCTATTATTAACTCCAAATCATTTTATGAATAATTAATATCTACCAAACTGGATAGTATCAGAAACTCTTATCTATTTTTTTAAAACTAAATAAGTCACCTTTGAATATAAAACAATGTTACTTTAAAAACCAAGTTCTATATGTTACTGATACCATTTGGTAAGAAACACTGGACCCTGAAATATAACATCCAACTAACAAACATACCATTTTTTTTCCAGTTCCCTTACCATCATCACCATCCCATTTCATCTCTGATTCTCCATTTGGAGAACTGGAAAATGCCACCACTCTCATTGTCAATAGTAAGGTTACATTCCAGTTATTTTCTAAAAAGTCTGTGCATACATGATAGATTCTTATCATTCCAGGAAGAAGCTCTACTTCTGATGTTCTAGACACATACAAGTCTCCATTCTGTCATCAGGCCTTTCTTAACAAAGGGCTTAGTAAATCCATGGGATTTCTATCTATCAAAGATACACGAGATGAGGAAGATTATTTCAAGGACCTTTCATCAGATAATAACTCTGGACAAGAAGATTCGGAAAATTCCTGCTCCCCTTACCCGTTCAAATCTAGTGGCCCAGAAAAAAAAGCTGTCCCTGGCCTCGACGTGCTTCCCAAGAAGAAGATCTGGGCTTCGTCCATGGACTTGCTTTGTACAGGTGACAGAGACTTCTCTTCTGGGGAGACTGACAGATACCAACGCCGTCTCCCTGAGGCGGTTACCGTGCGGACTTCAACCACTCCTAGAAAAAAGGAGGCAAGATACTCAGATGGAAGCCTAGCCTTGGATATCTTCGGGCCTCAGAAAATGGATCCAGCATTTCACACACGAGACTTGCCCACCTCCTCGGCAATATCAAGTGCTTTGGACCGAATCCGAGAAAGACAAAAGAAACTTCAGGTTCTGAGAGAAGCCATGAATGTAGAAGGTTAGTAATTTTGTGTGTGTTTGAGAGAGAATTGAATCAAATTGTTTACAATTGTGTTTTGAAATAAAAAAGGGTTACGAAACCATTCCATAAGTCTTATTTCCACTGCCAAACCTTTGTACCCAAGTCAGACTCTTTCTTCTTTGTCAGCTTCTGTTCTTCCTCCCACAAAAACCATAACTAAAGTACACTGTTTCCAAAAGTCATCTCTGCTAAGCATACCCGGTCCAGCCACCTTATACTCTCTCCGTGTTTTAGGTAGGCAGGGGCCATGTTTTCAACTGCTTTTTAATCCTCCACAGCATTGTCTTTCATGCACCATCTTGTGGGAGGCTTCCGTAAAGGGCTAGTTCATGGAAATGAGATACAGTTAATCAAAATCAGTTATCCAAAGGAGGCAGCATAGCCTGGTGATAGTGCAGTAGTCTGGAATGACGCTTAGATCCATGTTTTTATTTATTTTTGTTTAGATCTCTGTTTTTTTAAATCATTTAGGTTTATCAGTTTAGACTCAGGCAGCCTAGGCTTGAATTATTTACTCCCTTCAGTAGTTATGTGATCCTTACTTTGGCAATGGGGCTTAATCATGCCAGGTCTTAGGTTAGCCTGTGTGTGTGTGTGTGTGTGCTTAATCACTCAGTTGTGTCCAACTCTTTGCAGCCACATGGACTATTAGCCCACCAGGCTCCTCTGTCCATAGCATTCTCCAGACAAGAATACTAGAGTGGGTTGTCATTGCCTTCTCCAGGGGATCTTCCCAACCTGGGGACTGAACCCAGGTCTCCTACATTGTAGGCATTCTTTACTATCTGAGCCACCAGGGAAGCCCATGTATAAAATGGGCTCAATAAAAGTAAATTAATTCAGTAATGAATGTAAAATGATTACATTAATAAATTAATAATTATTAATTAAATTATTATGAAACTACTATGGGGGCATAAAATGACTATAAATTACCAATTCTTATTATTTATAGGGGAATGCTCTTTCAAAAATACCTGATTGATACACAAAGCACAGTATATTGAATAGAATAAAATTGTGTTCTAGTCATATGATAGAGTCTATTTTTAGTACAGATAGATGGAACAGAAAGCAAAATAAATGTTTTCAATCTCATCCTCTACATTTTTGATGATTAAAGTTTTATATATGCCCCTTGATCACTAGACCCCTGGGACATAACTGATTAAGGGGCTTCTAGTTCAGTGAGAGTAGTAACGTAATGAAGGGTCATATTTATTCAGTATTTTTAAAGTCAATGTCCTAGTTGAATGTTTTTAATTCATAGGTTGCCCTTAAAATACTCCGCTAACGGTTTGTTCTGTTAAGTTTTAAGCATAGTTCTAGAACTGAAAATACATTCCACATTGTGCTTTAATTCTCATTAATGAAGCCTTGCATTTTTTTCAACATAGGAATTGCATATTAGTGAGGAAATTGGAATTATGGAGGAAATTATTGAACACTTAATACTATAGATTTATATATAATTGCACTTTTATAAGCATTAGCCAGCATTATGAGATAGTTGAGTATAACCTGGATCTAAAAACTTTCAAAGTCATGGACTTGCCTGGTCATCCAGTGGCTAAGACTCTTGAGATCCCAATGCAGGGGCCCAGAGTTCGATACCTGGTCAGGGAACTAGATCCTGCATGCATCAACTAAGACTCAGTGAAGTTAAATAAATATTTAAAAGCTTTCAAAGACAGAAAATAAAAAATTAGAAATTTATTTTATGCATGATTTCACTGTTTAAGTCTTAGAGTTGTAACAGCAAAAAATATTTAAAAGCTTTCAAAGACAGAAAATAAAAAATTAGAAATTTATTTTATGCATGATTTCACTGTTTAAGTCTTAGAGTTGTAACAGCAAAAAAACTTTGTAGCTTAAAGTCTCTCTTTTCAGAATTTGTATTTTATGACCATTTAGTGTTACACCACAGCTAACACATGAATATAATTTAGCTTCACATTCTTATGAGCATTCCCTCATGGAGACATTTATATAAATAAATTCTGCCCCATTGTTGTTGGGGGGGAACAGTCCTTCAGTGATTCAAACAGATAGGACCATGGTCGTCTCAGAATATAAGGAGTGAATATACACACCAATTTAGATGGCTTTCTAACATTTAAGAGGTTCAGTGGTATCTTTTCTTAACATGTAAATATTAAAATTGTTGTTATTGTTCAGTAGCTAAGTCATGTCCCATTCTTTGTGACCCCATGGACTACAGCACACCAGGCTCCCCTTTACTTCACTATCTTGTGGAGTTTGCTCAAATTCATGTCCATTGAGTTTGTGATGCAAGCTAACCATTTGCCACCCGCTTCTGCAAGTAGTAATTTGGATATGTGAAGTCTGAGAGAAGTGTTTTTACATTTGAACCTTGGTTGAGAGTTAAATAGTAAAAAAATCAAAACTATGGTGAAAATATTTTTTTAAATTATATTACAGTAAATAGTCGGTTTAGCATGTTTTGCTTGAATATATAATTTATAGGAATTTCCTATAAGTAAGACTCTGTCATGGTTTGCATGTGCATGCATGAATGTGTAAGTGTAAAGAAACTCAAATAGATCAACTTGTTTTCAGATATGCATATATACATATATATCTGTAAAGATAATATATTGAGTTGGCCATAAGGTTACAACCCAAATGAAATTTTTGGCCAACCCAATATAATCTGTATAGACCCTTATTTGTTCAAAATACTAACTCGTTACCTCCCAAAAAAAATTTCTGAATTGAAAAATTTTAGGTTTATTATAAGAGATACAAGAAAAGGAAAAGATTTCCTTTTAAAAGTAAGATAAAATATGCTTTCAATTATTTAATGTAGGACAATTTTTATCCTGAAATCTATCTTTGCATTAAAAGAGTTTTCAGAAGCATTTGCTCCCACAAAATATCTACCAATTTTTTTCCCTAGAGTATATTTCATAACCAAATTAAACAAAATAGAACACCTTGAAAAATGTTGGTTTATTATGGAAATACTTGTACCACCTTAAATAAGCTCCATTATTATATAGTAGTAATAAATTATGATTGTTTTTGACTAAGAGCATTGTTTGAAAGGAATGTTTGAGGTTTGGAATTCAAAAGCAATAACTCTTACTAGTTATTTAGTTGAGTAACTTGCTGGTTTTATGCTGTGCTGTCTTTTTGTAAAGGTAAAATAATTTATGTTGGCTGTGCAAAGTACAGATTGTTAATATGAAGAGTTTAGCTAGTATACTAAGAAGAAAAAAGAATGGAAAATAACAAACCACTTATTTAATTCTTATGAAAAATAGGCTTCATAGATCCCTTTTATGTGTGACAAATCAAGCAGAACAGTGGATATTATTCATGTACCCATTTTCTTGTACACTTTTCTTTTGAAACATTCCTATTTTAAAGCATTTAAAAGTTATAATACTCTAGTTTTTGTGATCTTTACAATTGAAAGTTGTCACTGAGGATCAGTAATTTTAGAATTAGAAGAGGTTTTAGAGCGCATGTGCTTGAGCATGTGAAGATTTAATAGCATACCCAGAATCACATAACTGGTTAATGATAAAGTTTCCATCATTATGGGAGACTGTAAGTTTCCATCATTATGGGAGATTATAAATTTCCATCACAGATTTGGCATTCCAGTCTAAGGATTTCCCACTACATGTTACCTCCTAATTTTTAAAAAAGATGTATTACAGTGTCCAGTGGGATAATATACAATCAGAAGAAAAGAAATTGCTGAATTTCAGTTCATTCTTTGGGGCACATGAACATTCAGGAACTGATGGAAAAGACTGTTGTCTCCTTCAGCCTCAAATGGATAGCTGTTTCCTTTAGCCCAGGCCCCATCCTCTTGAAAGGAACCTGTACCTAAATCATTTCCACAGCGTCTCCTCAGCCGACAAAACCAACCAGCCGACTGGCACAAGGGAGACCAGACTTTAAAATCATGGAGTAGTGCTGGAAGGAACTTGGGTACCATTTTAAACATCTCATTTTCAGGCATCAGACCTCTTAGGTCTCTTCTTAATAACATTATATAATTTTTAATATAATAAAAGTATTTTATTATGAAATAAAGGCTTGTTTGGGTCTTCCTTCAATAAACCATCCTGGGTGAAGGGTTGAGATGGAGCTCCATTTAACCATGTAGCAGACAGAGGGATTTTATTTTCCTTTTTGGGATAGTGTTTTGATGGGGCTCTATTATTACAGGATCTATAAAATGGTTTATCCAGTACCTGATGACATAAGAGAGTAAGCTATCAAAAAGCAATGGTTATTATTAAGTGCTCTGATTCCTTTGGGAACAAAATAAAGTTAAGAACAAGAAAGATTCCAAGAAAGAAATTGTAGTTGAAATTTTAAAATTATAAATAAAAGATTATTACTAAGATTATTAATCATTTCCTACATTCATAAAGCCTTTTCATACTGTTCATGGGGTTCTCAAGGCAAGAATATTGAAGTGTTTGCCATTCTCTTCTCCAGTGGACCATGTTTAGTCAGAACTCTCCACCATGACCCGTCTGCCTTGGGTGGCCCTGCAGGAGATAGTGAAGGACAGGGAAGCCTGGCATACTGCATTACATGGGGTCGCAAAGAGTTGGACGCAACTTAGCAACTGAACAACACTCATAAAGCAGTAGGAGAGGCAGGAAAGAACATAACAGCTTTCTCGCATAGAAACTAGTTTTAAAATTTGATGTCATTCCCTTTTTTTTTTTTTTTTTTTGCTTTATTCTTTTCATTTCACTCTTTCTGCCTTAGCATAGGACTGTCCTATTCTACTCTTTTCCTTCTTCATTTCCAGGCTTTTCTTTTCCACCTCTCTCTGCTCCGTCTCAAGAGCTGAGAAATCGTCTGCTTTCTAATGAGAGTTTCTGTCTCTGTGTTGTTTGTGGGGTAATTACCACAGACTCCCTGTCCATCACTCTGTGGGTTGGCAGCACATTCCTGATTATGAGAGACTGACTTGGAACCGGTACTGTGAGTATAGTATGAACAGACTCCACACCCTGGGTGGGGACCGTGAATAGCATTTGCTTAGAACAGTCAAAACTCCCCTGCATTCTGTGTAATACTAGAAGGGCGAGTGTAAACAACAGATACAATTAAATTCTATAAAAGTGACTATGGTTAAATAGGACTTATTTAAGGAGTTTAAAGTCAACCCATTGTACGTCATGTCTAAATTAAGTGTTGTCTCCTTTCTTTCAATGCTGTGTCTTCTGGTCTAGCCTAGTTTTGCTCTTCTATGACTGCTCTGTGAATGCAGCTTAAACTCTCTTGTGCAACTAGAGTGTGTAAACACTCAAGTATGTGAGCCTGTTCTCATTATTGAGGCATCGTAATACTTCCTTTCCATTCATGTTCATTCCATTGAACTTGAAAGTGCATGTATTTTTATAGTTACATTTCAGAAAAGCAAGAGGGTGGATTCATAAATGTTACAGTTCATCATATTGGATGCTACTAGTGACACTTTATAGGCTTCCCTGGTGGCTCAGGTGGTACAGAATCCACCTGCAATGCAGGAGACCTGGGTTTGATCCCTGGCTTGGGAAGATGTCCTAGAGGAAGGCATGGCAATCCACTCCAGTATTCTTGGCCTGGAGAATCCCCATGGACAGAGGAGCCTGGAGGGCTGCAGTCCGTGGGGTCACAGAGTCAGACACAACTGAGTGACTAAGTACAGTGACATTTTATGGAGAGAGAGGAATGATTGCAATTTCAATTTTTAAAATTTTTGTCTTTCTTTTCTAAGATCCTGAACTAGTAAAGATGAGCTACTCTGTTTATTTCCTTCACTATATTTCCCTCTGGATAGCACCCCTCCCCTCCAAAAAAATAAAGATTGTTATTTGGATTACTCCCCGAACTTAAATAATTTAAATAATCAGTTTCCATAGAAGTAAATATGAATAAACAGGGATTTTATATGATGTTAGTCAAATATCCCATGTATTTAAGTATTAATGACTGAATAATTACACTGAGATAAAAATACGTTTAGTATCTCTGAAGAACACACTAGTATAAATGGATTCAGCGACTTGGCCAGAAAGAATCAAGCGCCCACTGTGTTTCCACAGCTGATGAAATTTTTATTTATTTATTTATGGCTTCACCCCACGGCATGTGGGATATTAGTTCCCCAACCAAGGATCAGATTTGCCATTCCTTCACTGGAAGCACAGTCTTAAACACTGGACTGCAGGGAGTCCCGAGATTTGTGTTTTAGACCAGCATTGCCCAGTAGAACTTCTTCAGTGGAGGAGAAGTACTACATCTACAAATTCCAGCTAAGCAGACTGGACTTCAAGTTACAAGTCACAGGTGACTGTTGGGCATGTGCTTTCTAATGCAACTGCGGAACTGAATATTTTATTTAAATTACATAGCAACACAGGGCAGCTTCAAACCATTCTTATATAGAACTAGTCCAATAAAAAATACCAGTGTTCAATGGAGGGAAAATTGGCTTGAGAAGCATTTGAGAAGAGATACACAGTAAGTTATTCTTTAGCTTAAAAACAACAGAGAATAGACATTTGCTTTTTTGATTTATCCAAGTGGAAAAATGAAACTGCATCTTTAAACACTAAGGAAAGTTAAAAATGAAACCAAAACAAATGTTCCAGTGTCTATATCCATAGTAATATAATACTGATTTTGGAGTCCACAGAAATCCATGGCTACTTTATCAGAAATTAGAGACCTAATTTAACTCATACATGGTTAACATAGACCCGGTTTGGCTTTGATATAGAAACCTTCTGAAAAGCATGGACTGATATGTATTAAGGGAGATTTAAAATAGAGCTTACTGGTAATGAGTATCTACACAAGCTTTAAGACCCAACAGTTTGGGGGGTTTTTTGGCCACACCATGTGTCATGCGAGGTCTTAGTTCCCCAGCCAGGGATCTGTGGGCTCAGAATCTTAACCACTGGACCACTAGGAAAGTCCCAAATGCAGGGTTTTTATTTTTGTTTTTGTTTTTTCTTTGTTGTTGTTATTTTTGGTCACATAGCATGTGGTAAATCTTAGTACCCTGACCAAGAATTAAACCTGCACTCCTTGCATTGGAAGCATGAAGTCTTAACCACTACACCACCAAGAAAGTCCCCCAACAGTTATAACCCCCAAAATATTTCATTTCATCCCAGTCTCTCAGTTCCTTCTATTGTCCATGGACTGTAGAACTAGCTTTCTAAATTGATCTCTTAGCTATAATTTGTCCTCCATTTTGCAGATTTGAATACATTTCTTCTCTGCCTGCAGCCGCTTAATAACTTTTCATCTGTTGAGCAGGATAAAATTCAAGCTCCTTAGATTACGTCATTTAAGGCTTTCCATTATTTCCATTATCAGTTCTCTCCAGTCTTACCCTTTTGCATTTCCCATCTCACAAGTCGCTCCAGCAATATATGTGTTCTCTCTCCCTCCTTCCCCCGCTTCCTCCCCTAATACGTGCCATTTTATATTATCATGATTTTATTCATGCAGCTTTCTGCCTTAAGACTTTAAACTTTCTCTCATCTTCACACTTCAGGATGATGGCCTGTATTTTTCACTGAAATTATTTGTTTTGAGGATCTTGTTTCTCCTCTTGTAGACACTGGAATTTTGCCCGGGTCTAATTCATGGCTATATCCTTAGTGTCTACCACTCTGCCAGACATATAATAGATACTCAGTTAATCTAAGCTGAATATTGCAACATGGCTCTTAACACTAAATATTTAGTGTATTCAGTCGTGATTTTTCGGATACAGAATACAATAATATTCTCTGAATTATACTATATAGTGAGGAGAAATCTCACCTTCGTCTCCTGTTTTGTCCAGCTCTAAGAGAAAATCACATACTTGTCAATCACAGCCTGACCAATCAACAGCAAATGCAATCACTTTTCTTTAGAGCTCTGTACTGTTTGAAAGCTTTAGGGGGGACAGTTGAAGTCATGACAACAAAGGATGCTAGAGGATGCTGGAAGAGTGGTATAGCTGGCCTAGATTTGTGGCTACGATGTTATACACAGCCCTTGTAGAGGAACTGTTCACTCTTGTAGCAATCCTACTCTGCACAGATGTTCCATCTATAAAGTCATTTATATTTCACAGAATATTCATCTCTTACGTTCCTTGTTTGTACATATATATATATTCATACTTACATGAGCTCCGTTCCTCCTTATTAAAAATTTTATTGATCGTGTCTGGCTCTCAAAGAATTTTAGGATATGTTATCTTCTTGTATCATGCAGTGTGATGTAATATAGAATACACTGGACTCTATTGATCATAAAGAAGGTACAATCTCTAATCTCCAGAAGTTAACCCTCTAAAAAGAAGCATAGAGAAAAACACTTGGTACGTGAATACACAGTGTTCTCACTTTTGTTTGTCTGCTTATTCGAATATTGAAATATTTTATTTATTAGGAACCATAGCTATAAAAATGCAGGGGTTTAATTTTCTTTTTTTCCCCAACAATTCTAGCAACAAAACCAGCCATCTTAGTGCATTTCTGTTTGAAACTTTTTTCTGTAATTTGGGTCATGTATTAAAGGAAATAAAGAAATGCTAGGTTAAAAGTGTTTATTTAATTCCTGATGTTGCAATTACCTGAGTCTCAGTTTCTTCATGTTACTTGTCTGAGCTTGAATATGTGTCACTTGTAAATGGTGCTTTTCGATTACACTTTGTGCTGGCTTAGGTTCATTTTAACATGAAGATTGTAGATTTTCGTGTTTCATCTAAAACAGCTTTACGTAACTGCTGTATATCATGCAAGTCTTCATAACCCTGTGCCACAACTTTGTATGTTTTAAGTGTTAAGTGTGTTAAGTGTTGGTGGAAATTGTGGCTCTTAATTGTCAAGGATTTATGATAGAATACTAACCTATGGAAAAACTGCCTTTTATGTTGCTATGTACAAGTGGAGTCAGTGCTCTATTAGAGTTGGCATTTAGATAATCCAGATTAAAGGATAGTAAAATATTTGTCAGATTTTTATGCATTGTCATCTGGCATAAAGATGGTATACTCTTAATTATGGTAAATTAATACTAGAAATTAAAAGATATTGTCAGAGAATGTATATTTACAGAATCTCTATAACTAGACTTTACCAAGATTTTTTATTATTAAAATATAATTGCTTTACAATATTGAGTTAGTTTCTGCTGGACAATGAAGTAAATCAGCCCTATGTATACATATGTCCCCTCCTCTTGGATGTTCCTCCACCTGCATCCCACCTCTCTAGCTAATCACAGAGCACCCAGTTGACCGTCCTGTGCTTTATAGCAGGCTCCCACTAGCTATCTATTTTACACATAGTATCATATATATATGTCAGTCCTAACCTCCCAATTCATCCCACCCTCCCTTTCCTACCCCCACATCCATGTCTGTTCTCCTCATTAATTCTTTAAGCCATTCTTCTGCGGTCCCTATTTTTCTCATCCTCTCACCACTATTCAACAGATTGCTTTCAGGAGACACTGTATTCCTCTGTCTTTATGTATCTACATTACACACACACATACACGCACACACTGAATTTGGTGCTGCTTTTTTTGGTGACTTGTATCCAGGCTAATTTTATTCTCCCATTGTTTTCTTTTGCACTCATTATTATTTCTACATTAAGATTCTTAATTCCAACCTCAAATTCCATGTCTAAAAACTGTCCTTGTAGGAAGTCAGAGATGGAAATCATGTAGTGAAATGAGGAATAATCATGATCCTAAAGGAATTCTAGTATATGGATTTCTGCAGTGTAGATTTCATTTAAATATTTACTAGCTGAGAAGTTTGCAGACCAAAAATTAGATACTGAATCTAATTTTACCCTACAAGTCAAATAAATTCAGTTCTCCAATTATAATGGTGACAGCTTAAAATTTTGCTTACAGTTTTAGCACTGCCGTGAAAGTAACTACATGTATATTTTATAAAATGGGTATTTGAATATTCTTAACAGGTTCATTGCACATGACTTAAGAACTTTGGCATTCAGAAAACTTTGTAATGGTCTATAAATACTTAGGGGCATCTCGTTTTTTTAAAAAAAAAAGTCTAAAACTTTCTAATTAAAATAACAGTTATTAGATTTTGTTGATGCTGGGAGATGAGTACATATGAGGACTTACTGTGTACTCTTGTCTTCATGTCTGTTGAGTTTTCATAATAAAAAGTTGTGTTTTTTGGGTTTTTTTTAATCACTTGGTAATACTACATTCCTAGGATCTGGACCAAACCTAAATGCTAATATTATACATTTAAGTGTAGACAGAAAACATATCTGTGTTGTTTGGTTCCTCTGAAAAGAAGTTATTAATAATGTTAGGATCTTGTGGAAAATTAGAGATTACCCTTCTTTTGTTGACTAGATCAGAGGAATAAAGCCTGTATCTATCTAGTTAGTATCTTTTAGTGTTAGTCGCTCAGTCGTGTCCAACTCTTTGCTACCCCATCTACTATAGCCTGCCAGGTTCCTCTGTCCATGGAATTCTCCAGGCAAGATTACTGGAGTGGGTAGCTATTCCCTGCTCCAGAGGATCTTCTGACCTGGGACTGAAGCCATACTCTGCCGCACTGCGGGCAGAGTCTTTACCGTCTGAGCCACCAGGGAGGCCCAGAGTCAGTGTCTGCTTGGTGCCTTTTGTGTAGATCATCAGAAAGTCAAGAAGTGTTTCTTTCCAGGTGATCTGGAAAATATGCCACTCCATATGCACCAATGCAGATGATCTTGGTACAGGAAATGTAATTTGTTAATAATTCATGAAACTGTTACATTTACTATTCAGAAATGGAAGCTTGTAAGGCTAACCTTTCTCATAAGCACAACTGAGTAGTAAATTTTGACTGAAAACTGAAATCTGATTATAGCCTTCTTATAAGCATGACTGAGTAATAAATGTTGCCTGGGAACTGTAATATCGTTAGATCTGCCATGCCATTGCATGAAAGGAACATGGCTAACAACATTCTTTTTTAAAGGTACATTCCAGAATACAAGAAGCTCACAAAAAATCCCTACCACTTAATTAACATAGATATACCACTCCTGTTTGTTTTTTTTTTTAATCTGAGTTTAATGTTTTTTTGTAATTTATTTTTTAATTGGAGGAAATTTGCTTTACAATGTTGTTGATTTCTGCCATACAACAATGCAAATCAGTCATAATTATATATGTATGCCCTCTCTCTTGAGCCTCTTTCCTTTCCCACCACCCGACCCCTCTAGGTCATCACACCCCTCCTGATTTAGAAGAGGGATAAAAAGGTCTTCCTACCCTCAATTTTCCTGCCATGCTAGTCATCCAGTTCATGTTTCTGGAGTGCTTGTGCCCAGTTACTCTAAAATGGTAAACCATTGTAAGCCAATGTCCTTCCTCCCCCAGGTGTGGTACTGAGAACATTTAAAGACCAACAGTTCATCTAGGGAAGATGCTTTATTGTTATATTTTTAAGAGGGTTTGTCAAAGTTACATTAATTTGTCTTACAGAGGAATCCAAGGGTTGAAAAAAGTTTACTAATGTTGTCAATAAAGGAAACAAGGAGGAAAAAGGAAATAAAATATAGGCAAGCTGAAAACAAGGAATGTGGACCTGTGAAATAATGTAAGAACAATTATAAAGCACCACCAAAGAACAGAAATTGAAATTAAAATTTACTCTCTTACAGCCACTTTGCAGAAATAGTTATGAAACAGTAAATTCATGAAATTGTTGTTGCATGGCATAGATTCACGTGACTGAGGTTCTCTACTCTGTCTACTGAATAGGTTTATTGCAACTTTCAGCTTTTCTTTGTGAGGTAAAACTATATTGCCTCCATCCTTGTGGGTCTTCTCTTTGGCCTTGTTGGTTTTACCGTCCTATAGGTTACAATGCCAGGTTTGGCATTTGGTCAAGTTACCTTGGGAAAATCCCTCAAAACTTTTCCATGGAAGTTCTGTACAACAAAAGAAAAAGTTCTTTGTTGCTCCTTGAAAATAACATTCTTCTTACATAATCATTTAACTATGTTCATTAAATTCAAGTAGTATTAGATAAAGCTATTATTTGACATCTTATATAATCCTTTCAAATCATGTTCCTCTTATACCAGAGGAATTTGTTTTATTTTGTTTTTTATTTTACCATGTCACTTCCTGTGGTAGCATGGAATCCTTTTTTTTTTAAGTGCTGGTCAATATTTGTCTTTTCAATTCCAGAGCTCTTTTAATTATAGTTTTATTTGACACTTACATTCACTGTATACAAAGCTGGACAAAGTAGGAGTCACGTATATTATACCTGCTTCACCAGGTAAACATTGTTATAAGAACAATACACAATATCCTGTCCGTCAAATCCATGGCCATTTATCCTCCTACTCCTCCCGGCATGACGTCTACCCTTTGCCTCAGCATGACCTCCCATTTTTCCAGCCCATCATTTCCATTCTGATTCTACAAGCCTAGTCTCTGTGGTGCCATTTAATTATTTCATTCATTCATCTCTTTTTATTTTTATTTTTAATAAGCTCTCTTAAAATACCTTCTAGCACAAGGGAATAATTCATTTTGTGAAATACCTGCCCTCAAGTTAACAAGTAAAAAAGAAGCCCTCACATACGTTGATCATCTGTTACCTTGGATCCCACACCACTCCTTGGGTATTTCCCATGGTCTGCTTTCTCTAGTGCCTAGAAAAAGCCACACAACCATTCTGATTGGCTTCAGTAAAATTCATGCTTTCTAGCCTCATCTAAACTCTCATTGCTACATAATAGCTTTCACGCGTATTTGCTGATTCTTATCACAGCAGAATTTCTTTAGTCTTCTTGGGAAGTGGTTTACTTTCCTTGCCAGGAATGAGGCATATTTCTAGTACAGGTTTCTTAGGATTGCCTCTGTTTTTTCACTCCTTTCTTTGTTTCCTTTCTCTTAAGAAGGAAAGGTTCTTCCTTCCTCCTACATTAGCCATCTTATGTATGTTGGGTCTTCTCCCATCTCCTGTTTTTCCTTCACATTTTTCCATCTGTATTCCCCTCCGTCATTTGCAATCTCCTCCAATCTACAGTCGTCTTATCCACTGCTTAAAAACATTCTCAAACATTTCTCTCTGCCAAAAAGACCCTAATAACTCATTTAGTCTCATTTAGTTTGTTTTTGTTTAAATCTTTCTCCTTTCTCAAATCTTCGAACTTCTTTAAAGAACAGTGTTACTCATTTTCTCAGTTTCCTGTCTTCCAGCCTGATTTGGCCCCTCACCTGTCTGTGCAATGGAAATAGTCCTCTTTAAAGATCATCAGTGACCTTTGTGTATCACTTATATTCCTCTGTTCATTCATTTATTCATATCCACTCAGAAAATATTTATTTTGTGTTTGCTATGCATCAGACGCTTGCTTGATAATAAAGGTACATCTGAAAAAGATACAGTCCTTTTTGCCTAAGTTTGTGATTTAGGTAGAGGAAAACAAACAGGTGGGGAAAGAACTATAAGGCAGTGAAGAGTTACAGTTATATAAGCATAAGGCAATATGAAAGTATCAGAAATGGTGTATAACTCAGTCTTTAGGTGGTCATGAAAGCTTTTGTGAACAGGAAAGGTTTTTTTCCTTTAAGTCTTCTCTTAAAGGACAAAGAAAAAGGATTCAAAAGAAAAGAGGAGGAAGAGCATTCTAGCAGGAAGAGTATCTGAGGAAGGAATTTAAAAGTTTATATGCTTTTGGTTATTTGTAAATTCAGTAGCAAGAGTGGAAAATCTGGAGAACTGGGTGGTGATGATGCCCTGAAACAAGGGTTCTACCTAGATTGAGTTTTTCAAGTTCTCTGTCAATATTTGTGTGCCCGTGTGTTTTAGGGCTGCGGGAGGAGAGAGGTCTATGCTTTTCATGATTCTAACAAGTTAGAACCTATATATTCACAGCATGTAGAGCTACTGCTGTAAATGTAGTCGTGGATCAACTTATGAAAGGCTTTGAATACTAAGGAGACATTGAACTATATCTTAAAAACTCTAGTTTGAAGAAGTTTAAGAAATACAGCAATGTGCTCAGATTTTCGTTCGTGGAAAGTTCACTCTCTGTAATGTGCATTATAATATGAGACAAGCAAGACTGCAGAAAGGGGAATCTAGGACAGTTAAAAGTAGTCCAGGCATGAGACTTATCATGGAATTATCATCTATGCTAGTGATCACAGAAGTGTGAAGATGAGGGGCTGAGGCAGAGACATTGAGAAGGTAGCATTTAGATTTCAGTGGAGTGCTTCCCTCCTCGTACAGAGCATACACCGCACAACCCTGCACAGACCCCCAGCCACTCCCAGTGCTTACTGATCTCATTCTGGTGGAACTAAATGTCCCATCTTGAGTATTTTGTATTTCTACATTAAAAAAAACAAAAAACAAAAAACTTGTATTGGTGTATAGCCAATTAACAATGGTGATTAACAGTATTGTGATAGTTTCAGGCAGACAGCAAAGGGACTCAGCCATACATTTATATGTATCCATTCTCCCCCAGTCTGTCTTCCCATCCAGGCTACCACATACCATTGAGCAGAATTCCTTGTGCTACACAGTACATCCTTGTTGGTTACCCATTTTAAATATAGCAGTGTTGTACTTCTGCATTTTAAATTATTTGAGCTTGGGGCTGGGTGTCTGGATTTTTCTATCCCTAATAGCACCTGAAACAGAATGATGTTTATATAGCATCTGCTCTGTTCTGAGAGCTTTGCATATGAGTTCGGTTAATGCTACAATAACCTTAGGAGATGTGCATTTCCCTTATACCCTCTTTTCAATTGAAGAAGAGTCACAGGAAAGTTAAATACCGTCCCCATATCATGCACTTGGTGAGTAGTAGACCTGAGATTCAAACCCAGGCAATATGGTTTCAGAGTCCAGGACCCTAACCAGGATGCCAAACCACCTCAAAATTGTAGTCACATTTTTAAATGACTATCCAGTGATTAGTAAATTTAAAGCAATAGATGTTCTGGTCTCACAAGAATAAATGTAGTGCTTTATATGATTGTGGAACAGCTAATGAGATTGCTTTCTAATGTTTTTGTTTTAATCCTTTCAGAACCAGTTCAAAGATACAAAACTTACCACAGTGATCTCTTTAGTACATCCAGTGAAAGTCCATCTATTATTTCCTCTGAATCGGATTTCAGGCAAGGTAAGAAGCATCTGAACAAGCAAAACATTCATAAGAAACCATGATTGTGCTGTTTGGCACCCTACTCCAGTACTCTTGCCTGGGAAATCCCAGGGATGGCGGAGCCTGGTAGGCTGCAGTCCGTGGGGTCTCAAAGAGTCGGACACGACTGAGCGACTTCACTTTCACTTTACACTTTCACGCACTGGAGAAGGAAATGGCAACCCACTCTAGTACTCTTGCCTGTAGAATTCCAGGGATGGGATCCTGGTGGGCTGCCTTCTATGGGGTCACACAGAGTCGGACACGACTGAAGCAACTTAGTAGCAGTATACCAGATACCTAGAATAGTCAAATTAATACTGTCAGAAAGTTCTTTCGTAGATGCCAGGGCGGGGAATGGGGAGTAAGTGCTTGATGGGGACAGAGTTTCAGTTTAGGAAGGTGAAAAATTTGGGCGATGTATGATGGTGAGTGTTGCAAAACAATGTGAATGTACTTAGTGCCACTCAGCTGTACAGTTAAATATGGTTAAGAATAGTACGTTTTATATTATGTGACTTTTACCACAATTGAAAAAAAAACATTTAAAAAAGAAGCTATGATTTTTGTTCTTTCAGTAGTGTTGAGATATAAGGTGTAAAAAGAATAATTCTATATAAAAATTTTTAATTACAAAAAGCTTCCAATTACTCATTTTAACACTGTTATAAGTACGTAAGGGCTTCCCTCATAGCTCAGTTAGTAAAGAGTTGGCCTGCAGTGCAGGAGATCTGGGTTCAATTCCTGGATCAGGAAGATCCCCCGGAGAAGGAAATGGCAACCCACTCCAGTATTCTTGCCCGGAGAATCCCTTGGACAGAAGAGCCTGGCAGGCTATAGTCCATGGGGTCGCAGGAGCCAGACATGATTTAGTAACTAAAACCACCATAGGAACTTAATAGCAGTTTCATCAAACAGCAGTATAGTCATTTTCAAATGCTAAGTCGCTTCGGTCGTGTCCGACTCTGTGTGACCCCATGGCCTGCAGCCTACCAGGCTTCTCCATCCATGGGATTCTCCAGGCAAGAATATGAGAGAACATAATTCATTGTTTTCAAAAATAAAATGACTGCCACTGAAGAGTTTAATGACATTATATCATTAATTTGATTATGTGAATATGATTTGTAAAAATTATCTTATGTGTCTTCTGAGCGCTTATGTTTTAAATAAGATTATTTCATATTTTTATGATTTGTGCTATTCCTTTTCATTCACAATTAGTGAGAAAAAGTGAAACTTCAAAGAGATTTGAATCCAACAGTGGTCTCCCAGGCGTAGATGAAACACCAAGTCAAGGCCAGTCACAGAGACCAAGGTATGTAATATGAAAAAATGGTAATATATTTCCAGTTGCATGTGGTTTTTTTCTTCATTAGAATCAAGGAGAATATTTTTTTAATTATTCTCTTCCCTCTGTTTTCTCCATTCTCTTTTTCTTCTCTCCTCTTTAAGTTCTTGCAAATTCAATTATATAAAAGATGTTACAATTGTTTGAGTTATTGGAATCTTTTAAAATTAGAATTGGCCCTGATTATTTTAGTTTGTGCTTGATTTTTTTAAATTGCCAATATGAATATAAAATAACTAACAGTATGGATGTTCTAAAGGTATAGCATTAAACATCTATGAGAAGATATAAACTTTGATTTCTAAAAGAATAATGCTTTTTTCAAAAGGTTACATGGGCTCAACAAGTAGGCTTTCAGTACTATTTAATGAATAATTAGTAGATTACTACTAAGTAACCTATCATGTGAAATCTGTTATATAAAAAGTTAAGTTTTCACTACATCTTCCTGAATTAAAAGAAGCTATCTTGTACTTAAACTTTTTTTTAAGCCCAGTTTGGACTGTTTAGAGTTCATTTTCATACTGAGACACTCAGCATACTTATAAGATTAACCCTAGCAGTTATTCTTGTGGTATTATAACTGTGGGTTGATTTACTTTGAAGTGAAATGTGTCAACTCAGTACTGAATATATTAATGTGTGTCTTCTTCATGTGTGCACAGATCCCTTACATGAACAGAAGCATATTGTTAAAGTTAAGCATTAATTTGAAATTCATAGTGTAATATTAGAGAATCAGAAGTTGCTTCAGAATTTACTACCAAACGATAGTAATACTTTTAAATTTGATATCTCAGTTCATTTGATTTAGGTACCATTATATACAAAAGTATCATTTGGAAATTAACAAAAACCTGCCCCTTAGCTGATTAATTCTGGCAGGCAAATGTTTCATACCCATAAACTGTTAATAGTCTAGGTAACCCTACCCATGTGATTAAAGCAGACAGTTTATCCAGGGTTAACACTCCAAGTAATTACATACATTGCACTAAAATTATTCTGTAATATTTCAGTTTTTATGAAATTTATGTCTTTTTCTCGTGTTCCTTTTTAAAATGTCCGTGATACTTTCTATGAGGAAAGTTCTAATCAGTGTTCATTTGCCTAAAGTGATATAATCTTCACATAATAGCACTGTATATTACTATAACCCCATTGTGGGAATAGTAATTGCAGTGAGCCTATTTTGGTAATTTTGACCAAAGAGATTAGAGACAAAGATAGATCTATGCTTGATAGTAGATAGTTTTATTAAAGAAGCAAAACTGTTTGGAGATGACCAGCAATAAGAAGCAAATGTTGAATTGCACTAAGGTCTGTGTTGAATTGAGGAAGTCACCCCTCTCTATATCTGTAATTTAGAGAAAGCTTACAGTTAATATGATGCCTTTTTAGCTTAATCAAAAGAAGGAATAGAGAGCGATGGAAGAATTGTTGGAATTATATGTTAAAATTGATTGATTTTATAGTCAGTTTGCTAGTTATTTAGAAAACATATTCCTCCAAACAAAGTTAAATCATTTTGTGAGACTTACTTCAGTTTTCTTGAGACGGTAACTTAAAAGCATAGGGATTATAAGAGAATCTTAGTTTTGACTGTTTCCAGGTTTTTTTTAGGAAACAATAACATTAAAGTGTTAGCTCATCAGATCATAATTTAGTGATAAGCTGCTTTTATTTCACACTTTAAGATGTTAAAAAACACAACTTGATGTTCATAGCATCTGCATTAGATATAGGTGAAACAGAAATATTTCTTTCAAGGAGAAGTTGACTGTTATTGTTGTTTAGTTGCTAACTTGTGTCCAACTCTTTGAGACCCCACGGACTTAAGCACACCAGGCTTCCTTGTCCTTCACTGTCTCCCAGAGTTCACTTGAACTCATGTCCATACAGTCGGTGATGCCATCCAGCCATCTCATCCTCAGCTGCCCCCTTCTCCTCCTGTCCTCAGTCTTTCTTAGCATCGGGGTCTTTTCCACTGAGTTGGCTCTTCACATCAACATGCAGCTTCCAGTGAATATTCAGGGTTGATTTCCTTTAGGATCGAATGATTTGATCTCCTTGAAGTCCAAGGGACTCTCAAGGGTCCACGGTTCAAAAGCATCAATTTTTTGGCACTTGGCCTTCTTTATGATCCAACTGTCACATGACTACTGGAAAAACATAGCTTTGACTTTGTTGGCAAAG
Source organism: Bos grunniens (assembly GCF_055505025.1). NCBI lineage: Eukaryota > Metazoa > Chordata > Mammalia > Artiodactyla > Bovidae > Bos > Bos grunniens. The sequence goes on along the minus strand of NC_141170.1, from coordinate 16,054,063 downwards.
TGATGTCTCTGCTTTTTAATATGCTGTCTAGGTTTGTCATAGCTTTTCTTCTAAGGAGCAAGCGTCTTTTAATTCCATGGCTGCAGTCACCATCCACAGTGATTTTGGAGCCCAAGAAAATAAAATCTGTCACTGTTCCACTTTTCCCCTGTTTGCCATGAAGTAATGGGATAGGATGCCATGATCTTAGTTTTTGAATGTTGAATTTTAAGGCAACTTTTTCACTCTCCTCTTTCACCCTCATCAAGAGGCTCTTTAGTTCCTCTTTGCTTTCTGCCATTGGAGTGATATCATCTGCATATCTGAGGTTGTTGATATTGCTCCCAACCATCTTGATGATGTTTCCATCTGTCCAAGGAAAAACACATTAACTGAGGTATTGTCTAAATTTCTTATTCAAGTGCAGAGTTTTCTGTATGTGTACAAAGTCTTCTGAAAATATCTTTAACATGTCAGTACATAATCAGGAGGTTCTGTTTGTTCTTTAGGTCACGTATTTGTGAGATCTATAAATAGTTCTCTATTTAGATATGTTACATAATTCTTTATAAAAATTTCCATTCCTTTATCTAGAATGAAATGGAAAAAGAGATCCACACAGTGCTATTGATTTATATCATAGTGGGTGGGAGGAGATTAACAGGAAGTTATGAGTCAGATCCATCAAACTAAGTAATTTTGGATTTTGAACTATCAAAAGTGTCTTTCAGTGACCAAAAAAAGACATTCAAAGCTATTTTCCGAAGAGCATCTCTAAATTTTTTTTCTGTGTTAACTTTTGAAGTACAGTTTTACATAGTACAATTCCTACTGCTTCTATGCGTATCTTTAATGATGTAACCTTTTTTTGTCTTGAAAGAACTTGTTTATCCGTTCCTAAATCATCTAGGTTTTGTGAGTTTCTTGTTTGTTTGCATGTGTTTTGTCTATATTTTGTTTGTTTTTGTTTTGCCTCTCAAACGTTGCAATCAGATACTGTGATGGGACACAAAATGATGATCAGTGACTTTTGTTATCTGTTTGTTGCTCTGGTAGAAAAGAATTTGAACAAGAAGGCTAATATATTTGATGAAAATGACAGGTGTGGGTTAAAATGTATAGATTCAAAGTTTTATCGTTTTCCTTGACCCCCGTTAAGTGAGAGCGAGCCATAAAATCATGTTCAATCACTGGCTCAATAGTGTCTTCCCTGGTGACTCAGAGGTTAAAGCGTCTGCTTCCAATGCGCGAGACCCGGCTTTGATCCCTGGATCGGGAAGATCCCCTGGAGAAGGAAATGGCAACCCACTCCAGTATTCTTGTCTGGAGAATCCCATGGATGGAGGAGCCTGGTAGGCTGCAGTCCACAGGGTCGCAAAGAGTCGGACACAATTGAGCGACTTCACTCACTTGCTCACTCACCTTGTAGAGGGTACTTCTATGTACGGGAAATGAGATCATGAACAAGACCAAAAAATTCCCTCTAGAGATGTGATAGGGCTGAGAGATATTCGGTAAACCACTAAAAAAAAGTAAGTAATGCACCATCAAAATGTGATGGTACTTGGAAGAAAAATAAACCACGCTAAAGAGATAGAGACTGCAAGGGTATGATGTCCAAGTTCGAGTTCACTTAGGTAGGCTGGTCAGAGGAGGCATCTCCTAAGGGTTAGGGTTAGGATTAAGATTAACTATTTTGAGTATAATGGGAATCCATTGGATGGTTGAGACATAGAGAGCTATGATCATATTTACATTTTAATGGGATTACTCTGATCTGTTCTGTGAAAAACAGATTACAGAAGTAAAAGACTGGTTTGGAGGTGATTACAGTGCTCCATTTGAGATGCATACAGCACAGACTAGTTTGTTAGTAATAGAGAAGAGTTGGAAATAGATTTCTTCAATGTTATGCCCTTAAGGATTTGCTGCTCATTCAGATGTTGGATTTGTAAGGAATGAAGAATGACTCCAGATTGTGTCCTAAGCAACTAGTGAATGATTGAGAGAAGGTTGCACATAAGTAACAAGTATCAAGAGTTTGGTTTTAGACATCTTAGGCTAAAGATGCATATACACATCCAAGTCGAACACTCACCTGAGCAGGTAAGTAGAATCAGAATTCAAGGGAGAGCCTGGAGTTATGGAAATATAAGGTAATTGAGGCCATGTGACTACATGAGATCAGATAAGTGTGACCTGTATATGGAGACTAGAAAAATCTGGAGGTCTGAGCACTATTGTGGTCGAAAGTTGTTGTTGTTCAGTCGCTAAGTTGTGTCTGATTCTTTGTGACCCCATGGACTGTAGCACACCAGGCTTCTTTGTTCTTTACCATCTCCCAGAGTTTGCTCAAACTCATGTCCATTGAGTCAGTGATGCCATCCAACCATCTCATCCTCTGTTGCCCCCTTCTCCTCGTGCTCTCAGTCTTGCCCAGCATCAGGGTCTTTTCCATTGAGTCAGCTGTTCAGATCAGGTGGCCAATGTTTTGAAGCTTCAGCTTCAACACCCGTCCTTACAATGAATACTCAGGGTTGATTTCTTTTAGGATTGACTGGTTTGATCTTCTTGGTAAGGAACTCTAAAGATTCTTCTCCAGCAATGCAATTTGAAAGCATCAATTCTTCGGCGCTCCGTCTAACATTAAGAAATTAGAAATGAAGGAAGATCCAGAAAAAAAGACTAAGGAGGAGCCAGTGAATATTTATTTTTGGCTGTGCTGAGTCTTCGTGGCTGTGCATGCTTCTCTCTAGTTGCAGCAGTGGTTGGAGGGGAGGCGGCTGCTCTCTAGTGGTGGTACACAGGCTTCTCATTGCAGTGGCTTCTCTTGTTGCACAGCACAGGCTCTTGGGTGCTTGGGTTTCAGTAGTTGTGGCTCATGAGATTAGGGGCCCCATAGTATGTGAGATCTTCCTGCATCAGGAATCGAACCCATGTCTCCTGCACTGGCAGGAGGATTCTTAACCACTGAGCCAGCAGGGAAGCCCCAGAAGTCAGATGTTTAATGACTGAATAACTATGCTATAAGGTGCTTGGAGGTCAAGTAAGATGCAAACTAAGAATTATCCTTTGTCTTTGATTACACTGAAGGCAGTCTTTTCTGTGACTGGTTTTGGGAACTGTTAAGGACTCAAACTATGGGTCTGAGTCCAAGAAGAAGTGGAAGATGAAGTGGAGATAAAATTTAAAAGACAGTTTTGAAGAAACTTACTCTAAAAGACAGCAGAAAAATGAAATAGAATCTAAAAGGGGATATGGAACCAAAGAAAAGTTTTTTTGTTCTAAGTAGAAAATGGTACAGCATGTTTGTATGACATGAATAACCTAGTGGACAAGGTGGATGATGCGTGTGAGAGGGTAACTGCAGGAGCGAAGTCTCTGGATAGGGAAGAGGGTTGGAACCCCATGTACAATAGAGGCTTGAGGCCTATGTAAGTGTGCAGGAGATCTATCCATTGTACCAGAAAAGATCAGAACATCGATCTGGAAAGTCTGGTGGTAGAAGGATAAGGAAGTTGTTTCCTGTTTGCTTCTTATTTCACCAAAAAAATTGAAGAGAAATCATCAGTTGAGAGAGAATGAGGGAGGAAGTTTTGAAAGAACTTTGATAAAAAAAGAAAAGGAAAAAAATATGAAATAGTTCTCTAAGAAAATGAATCACCATGAAGCACTGAGAACCCAGTGAGATCAGTCAGCATGGTTCTGCAGTTTCGTGAGAGTTCAGGTCGTATGCCAAGAAATGATTTTCATGATGGGCTGTACAACTCAAGCAATGTGAGGGCTAGAGGGGGTTAATAGAATTGATGTATAACTGGTATAGAAAATTTAACATCTTATGGAAAAACTCTAACTTTTTGGCCTATCCAGTACTAACTGGTTTTATGACATAAGTGGAATGACATCTATCAGATGAATTACTGAAGACTGTGTTGTACCCCGAACCATAATACTTGTAATACCAATACATGATAAAGCAGTGTGGTCTAGAAGATAAACATTTCTAATTTCAGATCATAAAGTAATCCATTAGTTAACATGACATTAAAAGTGTAAACACTCTAAGTCAAGATTTCTAAAGCATTAATATATCACATTTATGGGAAGTAAAAAATTTTTTAAAGTGTAAGTTTTAACAGAGAGGAAGTGGTCCAATCGGTGAACTAAAATTCCTGATAGAGTCAATGAATGGTTTGATGGAGGGTGTTAGAAGAAGTGAGCTAGAAAAAAACAAGGAGATTAGATGGAGAGGGTTTTGGAAGATAGAAATAGGACATTCTAGAGGCTGCACAGTTATTGTTATAGCCAACATGACTTGCCATGGGAGTAGAATTCTGGCTGAGATGGAGGAAGCCAGGGTGTTGTAAGACTCCCCAATCTCTGTTAACACCACCATGAGTGATGATAGCAGTGGTGTTAGAGAAGACCACTGCGTCAGGCACTTAAGTCTGTAATGCATAAAGAAGAGTTGGCCAACAGAATGAAATCTAGAGCAAAGCAGATCAGTGAATGGTTTGATTTCATAGCTCATATTTCAAGGAAAGGGAAGAGACCTGGGTTTGATGCCTGAGTTGGGAAGATCCACTGGAGAAGGAAATGGCAGCCCACTCCAGTATTCTTGCCTGGGAAATCCCATAGACAGAAGAGCCTGGCAGGCTACAGTCAGAGTCAGATGCGACTGAGCACCTAACACTTTCAATTCAAGGAAGCTGGAGGCTCTTGGAGGAGGAGTCAGTAATGATCTGAAAGCTGAAATAAAAGTCCAAGGAAATCTCTGTCTCATGTCCAAGCCCACTGGTGCAGGATTATGAGGATAAAACAGCCCCAATCTGAGAGAACCACAGCGGGAACAGTTTCAGATGTTGAGCTATTTCAGAGAAGAGGTAGAGGATATATATCTACCCACTGAAAATGAGACATCACAGTATATTAAAACATTAAAAATAGGACTGAGGAGTTACTTCAAAGGTTCTTTTGAAATGAAAAAATAAAATTTGTCTAAGTTCTTGATACCTTGCTTAACATGATATTTTTTTCTTGATTAGACTTAATATGTTTTTTTCTCAATCCACTTTTCGCTTTTCTATATGGCAGACAATATGAAACACCTCTTGAAGGCAACTTAATTAATCAAGAGATCATGCTAAAACGGCAAGAAGAAGAAATGATGCAGCTGCAAGCCAGAATGGCCCTTAGACAGTCTCGATTGAGCCTGTATCCAGGGGACACCATCAAAGCTTCCATGCTTGATATCACCAGGGATCCCTTAAGAGAAATAGCTCTAGAAACAGCCATGACCCAAAGGAAACTAAGAGTAAGTTGATTCTCAGTAAGTTGTAACTGCATCTAAACTTGGTCTCATAGGGAAATGTTATGCAAAGTACTTTAAAAAATTGTATAATTCTGAATCTCATATTTAAGTTTCCTTTGATGTTAAATATCTTGTTGGTTGACATTAAAATATTTAGCTCTTTTCATGGTTTCATTTTTACAATAACATGAGATGGATTTACAATATCTTAACTGTATATTTTTAAAAGTATACTTGTGATCCTTAAGTCAACTGGCTTTATTCAGTATTGTGGTGGATTACCTTTTAATATTTATTATCCCACAAACCAAGAAGATCAGAGATAGAGAGTTCAAGGTTGGTTCAGAGGCTCAAGAATTCTATCAAGTACATTCCATCTTTCTGCTCTGCCATTCTCAGAATTTTGGCAGTAATTCTCTTTATAGTTAAAAGATGGCTGCATTAGCTCCAAGTATCATATCCTTGTATTAAAAGGTAAGAAAGAACAAATCTTGTTATCTGTGGGGGAGTTTTCTTTTATGTGTTTAGTTGGTTTATTTTCCTTTCATCATATATCCTCTGTGTTTTTAAAAACATAAGCTCAAAATGAACATAGTCTTTTCTCATATAAAATATCATGAACATTTTACAACTTTTATAATATTATTGTTAAGGGCTGTGAGGTACTCTATTATGTGAACTTACCATGTACCATAATTTATTTAATCATTTTCCAGATATTGGACATTTAAAATCCTTCTAATTTGTAGTTGCTATGAACATCCTGATAGCTAAACATTTGCAGATAGCTTCCTCCAAGTAGAATAGCCAAGTCAAAGGCAAACATCTTTTTAGACATTTTTATACCTTGTCAAATTGCACTTTAAAAATTTCAGTTTATGTTTCCTCTGATCATGCCTGTTTCACCATTTTCTTACTGACTCTCATTGTGTCATTCTTTTTTTTATCATCACCAATTTGATAGATGAGGCAATATCTCATTGTACTGTTGCTTTACGAATAATTCTTCAAAAGCAAAGTAAATAATAGTAAAAGTGATAAAATCTAAAGTGATTTTTTTTTTCTTTCTAGTCCTATGCTAAGAAAATATCTTATTCCGTTTTGGGTTTTGTTGCTTATTTCAAACAGTCTTCTTAAAAGCAAATTTATATACCCTGAAATTGACAGAATTCAAAATTTTCCTCCTAATTTTCTAAGAAGAAAAGTGTTGCATGGTGAAAATTACACTGAACTACAAATTAAGAGACTTGGATTCAATTTCTAATAATTTCATTTCTAATATGTCTTTATGCATATTTTTAAACCATTTTGTGTCTCACTGTGCCAATTTTTAAAATGTGGAATTAAGTTGTAATTTATAAGACAGATTCCGGTTTTAAAGTTATTAGATTTCAATAAAATATAACTCAATTTATTTTAAGCCAAAAGGAAGAAATTCCATAAGACTTCATCAATTTATCATTATAAATAATACATTTATCAAAATTAAGCAGTAGTCAGGATAGCATGGGTTTCCAATAATTAAAAGCACACATAAAGCAAAAGGGGCACACATATATACACATCTTTTCCTAAATCATAGTTTCAGAGAACTAATACAGAATTTTGTTAACATTAAAGAGTCATAAATGATATTCTGTACCTTTATAATATACCACTGTTACGTGTCATCTCACTAAAAACTTGTGTTTCCTTTTAGGCAATGCTGTCTGGCTATTTAAAAAAAAAAAAAAAGCATACTTTTTTCAACAGGCTACATCAGTGACTAAAGAATTTGAAGTGCTGATCATTGAAGAACCACATAGTATTTTTTCTTAAAAAAAAATAAGAAAAAGAAAAAAATGAACAGGAAGGGAAAATTCCCCAGCGGTCCAGTGATTGGGATTCCACACTTCAACTGCAGAGTGTGGCCAAATAAATAAAGGAGGAAGGATACATTTTTGAGTCTGAATAAAGAGTTCTAGTGCTCAGAGGACCGATTTCACAATTGAATTAATATTCTTTTCTAAAACATAACTTTTTATTTTTTCTAGATTATTTTTGGTGTTCATACTCAGTTTCTTTAGTTGATTTGTATCAGATTCTGTCTTTAACATGGCAAACCATTGTCATTTCTTCTACTCTGTTTCTGTTCCCATTTAAAATGTGTCCTGCTTGTTCACTGAAAATTAACAAATGCTTAATGTTAAACTTTTACCTAAGTAGTATGGGTCACATGTTTGACACTCCATTGATTGGATAGAATTCCCACATCAAGTAACCAAATGAACTGTACAGAGAAGATGCAAAGAAGAAACCAACAAAAATAAATCTCCATATATTTATGGAGTGCACAAGAGTGCACACACACACAAACACACAGACCACCTGCCTTAGGCCTCAAGATTAGCCCTGTGTTCATTCTACTTTTCTTCCCCTTTGGATGTCATGTTTCAGTCTATTCTGAATCCTACTCCCCCATTGAAGTCTAACTGTTTTAAGTTATCTTTTCAAACAATTCTTCTCTCTAGGCAGAAACCCCTGGATGTACAAGACAGAAAGGGAAAGAGTAGATTGAAAAGCAGTAAATGCAGAGTGTGGACTCTACTTCTCCTAGCTCCCGAGATATTATTTTCGTAGTAGAGGCAGCAGTGCAGAGCAGAGACCGTGACCCCTATAATAACCCTGCATGCATGCTAAGTCACTCAGTCATGTCCAATTCTTTTGCGACCTGTGGACTGTAGCCCACCAGTATCCTCTGTCCATGGGGTTTCCCAGGCAAGAATACTGGAGTGGGTTGCCAGTTCCTTCTCCAGGGATAATATCCCTAATTGCCACTAATTAGAGTACAGGGTTGTGAGAACTTGGTTACAGGTGAATGTGTCTTTTGTAGTCACAAAGCAGATGTGGGCCACTAGAAGACTTGTTTTAGGACAAATTGAATATCACTCTCTGAAATAATAAGATTCTATTCAATTACTTTTCACATTAGCAATAGAAACCAAATCCTTATATGAACTTGATAACCCTATATTCAATAAATGAGACTGGTGGTTTTTTTGAGAGAGAGAGTTTGGGTCTACCTGGAGTCCAAAACATGAAAACCTTTATTTATGTAAAACAGTATAAAGCCAGGCTTTATATTTTACATCTCTGGTAGGATTTGAAGCTGATAAAATTAATAGTTACAGTGTAAGGCACATTTCAGCCTTATTCTTTTTTTTTTTTTTTTTTTGAAACTGACATATTTTTACCTTATAAACATGGCAGAGTATTCAGCATTGAAACAGAACAACAATGAAACTGGTTTTTAATTGCACTTCCAGTTTATACATTAAGTATTATATCTTTGAGCCTACCAAATTTCTGATTGTCTATTTTTGAAAAATGATTACAATTCTGCTGTACTTCTTTATCAAAAGTTATACATTTGTTTCAGATCTCTAGTTCTAATATGATGACCTTACATGTAGTTTGCTATTATTATTTGATTATTTATTATATTTTTATTTATTTTACTTATATTTTTAATTTATTATTATTTATATTATTATTATTATTACATTCTTTTCCTTTCAAGGGAAGAGCTAGAATAAGTTATAATAACTATTGATTCCTCTTCTACGATTCACAGAATTTCTTTGGTCCAGAGTTTGTGAAAATGACAATTGAACCATTTATATCTTTGGATTTGCCACGGTCTATCCTTGTAAGTAATAAAACCACTTTGTCACTCTGAGAAAATAACTTTGGTAATGATTTTTTAAGCAGTTAAAATTCTTATCATGGTTCCATTGGTAACTGCCATTCATTTTTTTCAATTGTAGACGAAGAAAGGGAAGAGTGAAGATAACCGAAGAAAAGTTAACATAATGCTTCTGAGTGGACAGAGACTGGAACTGACTTGTGATACCAAAACAATATGTAAAGATGTGTTTGATATGGTGGTGGCCCATATTGGCTTAGTGGAACATCATTTGTTTGCCTTAGCTACTCTCAAAGGTACCAAGACATTTTAAACTCAGGGTAGAGTGTGGAAACCTGGCATCAGTGACCTCCTATACCCGTTCTACCTAACCTTCTTCTGGGGAATATTGGTGGTGGTTTAGTCACTAAGTCATGTCCAACTGTCTGTGAGCCCATGGACCAGTAGCTCACCAGACTCCTCTGTCCATGGGATTTCCTAGGCAAGAATACTGAAGTGAGTTGCCATTTCCTTCTCCAGAGGATCTTCCTGACCCAGGGATTGAACTCAGGTCTCATGCATTGCACTCAGATTCTTTACCAACTGAGCCACCAGGGAAGCCCTTGGGAAAATTTAACTAAGTGGATATGTCAGCTTTGAGAAGTAGGAGTTAGGAGCTGTCTTTCTTTTCCTAACTCAGTGCATTGTCTTAATAGCTGTGTCTTTTTAGCATCTTCTGTACTCAGCCCTGAAGATTTGTCTCTGGCATTGTCTATATCAGTTCAGTTCGGTCGCTCAGTCATGTCCGACTCTTTGCGACCCCATGAATCACAGCACGCCAGGCCTCCCTGTCCATCACCAACTCCCGGAGTTCACTCAGACTCACGTCCATCGAGTCAGTGATGCCATCCAGCCATCTCATCCTCTGTCGTCCCCTTCTCCTCCTGTCCCCAATCCCTCCCAGCATCAGAGTCTTTTCCAGTGAGTCAACTCTTCGCATGAGGTGGCCAAAGTACTGGAGTTTCAGCTTTAGCATCATTCCTTCCAAAGAAATCCCAGGGCTGATCTTCAGAATGGACTGGTTGGATCTCCTTATAATATATTTTAATTGTTATATTTGGGGGATCATTATTTACCCATATATGTACTTTAGAAATCAGTATCCTCTAATATGAGTTTGAATATATAGCGAGACCCTATTTCTGAATCTCCATGTGAACTCCTTCAGCTTCAGTTCAGTTGCTCAGTCACGTCCAACTCTTTGCGACTCCATGAACCACGGCATCCAGACCTCACTGTCCATCACCAACTCCCAGAGTCTTCCCAAACTCATGTCCATCGAGTCGGTGATGCCATCCAACCATCTTATCCTCTGTCGTCCCCTTCTCCTCCTGCCCTCAATCTTTCCCAGCATCAGGGTCCTTTCAAATAAGTCAGCTCTTCACATCAGGTGGCCAAAGTATTGGAGTTTCAGCTTCAACATCAGTCCTTCCAATGAACACCCAGGACTGATTTCCTTTAAGGTAGACTCTTTGGATCTCCTTGCAGTCCAAGGGACTCTCAAGAGTCTTCTCCAACACCACAGTTCAAAAGCATCAATTCTTCGGCAGTCAGCTTTCTTTATAGTCCAACTCCCACATCCATTCATGACTACTGGAAAAACCATAGCCTTGACTAGACGGACCTTTGTTGGCAAAGTAATGTCTCTGCTTTTTAATATGCTATCGAGGTTGGTCATAACTTTGCTTCCAAGGAGTAGGTCTTTTAATTTCATGACCGCTGTCACCATCTGCAGTGATTTTGGAGCCCAAAAAATAAAGTCAGCCACTGTCTCCACTGTTTCCCCATCTATTTGCCATAAAGTGATGAGACTCGATGCCATGATCTTAGTTTTCTGAATGTTGAGCTTTAAGCCACCTTTTTCACTCTCTTCTTTCACTTTCATCAAGAGGCTCTTTAGTTCTTCACTTTCTGCCATAAGGGTGGTTTCATCTGCATATCTGAGGTTATTGATATTTCTCCCAGCAATCTTGATTCCAGCCTGTGCTTCCTCCAGCCCAGTTTCTCATGATGTACTCTGCATATAAATTAAATAAGCAGGGGAACAATATAAAGCCTCGAGGTACTCCTTTTCCTATTTGGAACCAGTCTGCTGTTTCATGTCCAGTTCTAACTGTTGCTTCCTGACCTGCATGCAGGTTTGTCAAGAGGCAGGTCAGGTGGTCTGGTATTCCCATCTCTTTCATAATTTTCCACAGTTTATTGTGATCCACACAGTCAAAGGCTTTAGCATAGTCAGTAAAGCAGAAATAGATGTTTTTCTGGAACTCTCTTGCTATTTCCATGATCCAGCGGATGTTGGCAATTTGATCTCTGGTTCCTCTGCCTTTTCTAAAACCAGCTTGAACATCTGGAAGTTCACGGTTCACGGATTGCTGAAGCCTGGCTTGGAGTATTTTAAGCATTACTTAACTAGTGTGTGAGATGAGTGCGATTGTGCAGTATTTTGAGCATTCTTTGGCATTGCCTTTCTTTGGGATTGGAATGAAAACTGACCTTTTCCAGTCCTGTGGCCACTGCTGAGTTTTCCAAATTTGCTGGCATATTGAGTGCAGCACTTTCATAACATCATCTTTTAGGATTTGAAATAGCTCAACTGGAATTCCATCACCTCCACTAGCTTTGTTTGTAGTGATGCTTCCTAAGGCCCACTTGACTTCACATTCCAGGATGTCTGCCTCTAGGTGAGTGATTACACCATCGTGATTATCTGGGTCATGAAGATCTTTTTTGTATAGTTCTTCTGTGTATTCTTTCCACTCTTCTTAACATCTTCTGCTTCTGTTAGGTCCCTACCATTTCTGTCCTTTATTGAGCCCATTTTTGCATGAAGTGTTATTGTTCAATTGCTCAGTTGTGTCTGACTATGAGACCCCATGGACTGTAGCCCACCAGCCTCCTCTGTTCATGGGATTTCCCAGGCAAGAAACTGAAGTGGAGGAAGGCTTTCTTATCTCTCCTTGCTATTCTTTGGAACTCTGCATTCAGATGGGAATATCTTTCCTTTTCTCCTTTGCTTTTCACTTCTGTTCTTTTTACAGCTATTTGTAAGGCCTTCTCAGACAGCCATTTTGCTTTTTTGCATTTCTTTTTCTTAGGGATGGTCTTGATTCCTGTCCCCTGTACAATGTCACGAACCTCCATCCATAGTTCATCAGGCACTCTGTTTATCAGATCTAATCCCTTAAATCTATTTCTCACTTCCACTGTATCATATAAGGCATTTGATTTAGGGCATACATGAATGGTCTAGTGGTTTTCTCCACTTTCTTCAATTTAAGTCTGAATTTGGCAATAAGGAGTTCATGATCCGAGCCACAGTCAGCTCCCGGTCTTGTTTTTGCTGACTGTATAGAGCTTCTCCATCTTTGGCTGCAAAGAATATAATCAATCTGATTGCGGTGTCGACCATCTGGTGATGTCCATGTGTAGAGTCTTCTCTTGTGTTGTTGGAAAAGGGTGTTTGCTATGACCAGTGCATTCTCTTGGCAGAACTCTATTAGCCTTTGCCCTGCTTCATTCCGTATTCCAAGGCCAAATTTGCCTATTTCTCCAGGTGTTTCTTGACTTCCTACTTTTGCATTCCAGTCCCCTATAATGAAAAGGACATCTTTTTTGGGTGTTAGCTCTAGAAGGTCTTGTAAGTCTTCATAGAACTGTTCAACTTCAGCTTCTTCAGCATTACTGGTCGAGGCATAGACTTGGATTACCATAGTATTGAATGGTTTGCCTTAAAAACAGATCATTCTGTCGTTTTTGAGATTGCAGCCAAGTACTGCGTTTCGGACTCTTTTGTTGACCATGATGGCTACTCCCTTTCTTCTAAGGGATTCCTGCCCACAGTAGTAGATATAATGGTCATCTGAGTTAAATTCACCCATTCCAGTCCATCTTAGTTCACTGATTCCTAGAATGTTGATGTTTACTCTTGCCGTCTCCTGTTTGACCACTTCCAATTTGCCTTGATTCATGGACCTAACATTCCAGGTTCCTATGCAATATTGCTCTTTACAGCATCGAACCCTGCTTCCATCACCAGTCCCATTCATAAGAGGGTATGTTTTTGCTTTGGCTCCATACACATAATGCCTTTTATTTTTTTAACACAAATTTAAGTATTTGTTAGAAATAGAAATTTTATTCACAAAGACAGTATTAAAATTTTTTGTTATTATTACAGAATTTCAGACATGGAGAAACATTTTCAAGAATAGTCAAAAAAACTCCCCAGTACTCTTTATTTAGATTCCACCAGTGTTAATATATTATTACATTTGCTTTCTCACTGTTCTCACTCTTGCTCCCTGTGGAGACAGTGTCTTTCTTAAATGTTATCAGTTGATGACTGAAGCTAAGTCTTTTCACATTTTTTAAACATTACGTCTGCTAACCTTTGACATTCACAACCACTGTGGTCTCAGAACACAGATTTGGTAGAAGCTGATGCTGTTTATCAGTTAGAATTGCCATAGCATTAAGAAACCCTTTGGAATTGGGTTTTACTGAATATTTCTTTAATAAGTTACTATATTTGTAAATTGCTTTTCAATACTTCAGATTCCTGTTTACCTCAAAATAAAAAGCTTGACAACAAGGTACAATAAATTACAATTGCAGGATCAAATCACCCTGAACCCCTTCAAGATCAGAATAACACTGTCTTCTTCATACAAGAATTATCTTTCAACTTAGTTTATTGAATTCTTATTTCTTAAAAGCAAATAATTGATTTTGTAAAATAGTCCAATAAATATTCAGTTGGTGTGTACTGATTTCTCTCACTTTACTGATTATAGTGTTAGACTAATCATGTAATCAGTGCCCACTCACTCAGTTGAGTCCAACTTTCTGCAGCTCCGTGGACTATTAACCGCCAGGCTCCTCTGTCCCTGGAGTTTTCCGGGCAAGAATAGTGGAGTGGGTTGCCATTTCCTACTCCAGGGAATCTTCCCCACCCAGGGTTCGAATCCACATCTCTTGCATCTCCTGCATTGGCAGGCAGATTCTTTACTACTAGGGCCACCTGGAAAGCGCATAAACATGTAATACTATCTATATAAAAATATTCAATTAGTCAAATTTTTATTTAAATTGTACCTAATTTCTTAAACATTCTGGATAAGTCAGATTTTACTGACTAATCTTTTATTTGGAGAGAGTCAAACTAAATGATATGATAGCTAAAGATAAAATGATGGTTATTGTTCCTCCTCTGTTTCAATGGTAGTTCAAGTATAACAGATCCTAGCTAACATTTATTGAATGCTTACCACTTGACACATGCTTTAAACTACCAAGTGTTTTATATCCGTTATGTCTTTTGATCTCTACAAAAACCCTAAAAAGCAGAAATTAGCACTATTCTGATTTTATAGACAAGAACACTGATGGCTGGATAGGTTACATAATTTACTCAGTATCTCACAGGTAGTAAATGATGTGGCCAGGAGTTAAATCCAAGTCTCTCTGTCTTCAGAGGCCTCGTTTATGAAAGACTGAGCCATATTGCCAGCCATCCGTATGCAGTGTATCAGAATTCCCTGCCACACTTCTTAACAATCCTGTTAATAGTGTGAAGCTGTTTTGTGCAAGTCTGACCACAAAATGAAGAAATTAAAAGATGACATGAAAGTATTTTTATTTTATCTGAGTATTTCTCATTCTGTTCTAGATAATGAGTATTTCTTTGTTGATTCTGATCTAAAATTAACCAAAGTGGCCCCAGAGGGATGGAAAGAAGAACCAAAGAAAAAGAGCAAAGCCTCCATTAACTTTACTTTGTTTTTCCGAATTAAATTTTTCATGGATGATGTTAGTCTGATACAGTGAGTACACAAGAGTTTCTCTGTTTCTCTTTTGGCCCCTGGTCTTTTGAATCTTGAGTTTACTGATACTGAATTATTTGCTTCTGACCAATGATAAAGTCTTCTTTATCATAAAAGAAACATTTCTTTCCACATTGTTTATTCATTTCTCATGCTTAATCATAAGCCATGTTGGCAACTAAACTTATATGCCAATTTTAAAAAGTCACCCAGGCTTCAAGATCAATAGCCTGGATGTTTTGTGTGTGTGTTTATTTTCCCAGACACACTCTGACCTGTCATCAGTATTATCTTCAGCTGCGAAAAGACATCTTGGAGGAGAGGATACATTGTGATGATGAGACTTCTTTATTGCTAGCTTCCTTGGCTCTCCAAGCTGAGTATGGGGATTATCAACCGGAGGTATGATTTATTTTTTTCTGCGGGACAAGTATTTTGCATTATTGTTCTTATCCTCAGCATGGTTAAAGACTGAACCTGGTTGAGTGTTTACTGTTTAGATCCGGAGGTTTTTGAGGACAGTTCAGTGCCTCAGAATGACAAAGTTCCCCGTGTATATTGGTTATTTAAAATCACGTAGTGTGGGATTTTTTCTTTCTTTCTTTCCTTCCTTCTTTCTTTTTAAAATTATCCCTTTTCAGAGTTTTGGGATATCTAGCACTTACCTTCCTAGCTCCCTATTTCTAACTCACAGATACTAGACATAAGGGTTTCCAGCCAAATCTGAATCAAAGGGGTCTTCCACCTCGCCCATGGATCCTTGTGGCTGAGAACCTAGCCGAGCTCTCTCTATGGGAACACATGTTCAAGGTCAAGTGCACCTGAATATACACGGACCTGAGAGGAAGCAGGAAACTGGAAGAGACTGTGCCACTCAAGTAGCACCCTTCACAACAGTAGCCCTTAACTTCAGTGACATTTGGTTTACATTTGGTCTGAGATTATCAGTCTTTCCTCAAGCTTACCAATCAGTTCAATCTTTCTGTTCTGCCTCACTGAATAAAAGAAAAAGACTTAACTGTACTTTTTCTAAAACTCACTCCTCAGAGAGAAGAGTGAATAGGAATACCTGATCTGTTGGTTGAGGCAAGAACTTTAAGACTGGAGGAAGAGAGCAAACAGACTTTCTTACCAAACCACTCTCCTTTCTAGGTTCATGGTGTGTCATATTTTAGACTGGAACATTACTTGCCTCCAAGAGTGATGGAGAAACTTGATTTGTCCTATATTAAAGAAGAACTACCCAAATTGCACAATACCTACATGGGAGCTTCTGAAAAAGAGACAGAGTTAGAATTTTTAAAGGTAAGCCCACCAGATTACAAATGATAAACTGTATTTTTCCAAAGTAAACAAGAAATGTTGGAGGCCATATATCTAAAAACTCAGGTGCCAGTAACTGAGGCTGTGTGCTTCATCTCCTCTTATTTATTCCTGGCTATAAACCATAGTATTTTAATTCTCATTTTGTAAAAGAGGGAACTGAGGGTCAGAGAAGAGACATAGTGTTCCCAACGTCAGTGGCTGGAATGTGGATCACAACTGTGATTTAAACTCATGTCTATCTGAGTAGGGATTATATTCTTTTATCCTTTTTTATACTCTCAAAATCAAGATATATATTTTAATATATAGTGAAACTATGTGTAACTTTGTTATGTATTTTCCAAATCTCCTGTAAATGTGTTATCATACTTTCATAATTTAAAAAAGAAAAAAATTAATATATGTTGTAAAAAATAAACAATTTTGTGACTGAATAAGAGGGGCAAGTTCAAACTAATTCTAGAGTTGTTTTGCTTTTTTGAAAAAAAAAAAAAAAAGCTTAAGATTCAATTAAGTCTTCTAAAAAATAATCTTTCCATTAATGCCAACTAATTCATGCAGGGGACTGAGGGTTAGAAAAAGTGATTTATATCTTTAATTCTGCCACCAGCTACCTCTAAGACCTCAGATGCATGTGTGTGTGTTTGCTCAGTCACTTCAGTCGTGTCCAACTCTTTGCAACCCTATGGACTGTAGCCTGCCAGGTTTCTCTGCCCATGGGATTCTCCAGGCAAGAATACTGGAGTGGGCTGCCAAGCCCTCCTCCAGGGGATCTTCCTGACCCAGGGATGGAGCCATCATCTCCTGTATTGCAGGTAGATTCTTTTACCACTGAGCCACAGGGGGAATCAGATGTATAATAGTGCATTTATGATTAGAAAAGATAGTGCTTCCAATATGAATAACAAATATATGATAACATTCTATTGAGAAGAGAAACTTCAGAACGTTCTTGTCTTACTGCTCCCTAGGATGTAACAGTGTTCCTTAACCTTGCTGCTCTGTAATAAGGGAGCCAGGTTTCCCAGCCCTACAAATACCTATGAAAGGGTTTCATTCACAGACTCACACCACATTTAATCTAGGATTCATGGTTTGTTTTGTTTAAGGTGAGTCTACTTTTAAAGACATTACATTATGTGCTTATTTTTTTCCCTCAGTTATTACATTTTTTACACTTGCAGGAAATAAATATCAAGTTATATCTTTGTCAACAAAGGTAGAAGACATTAGCACAGTGGAATGATTTTGCATGGGGATTTTCAGACAGTCTTTCATTTGAATTCTTGTTTCAGCCAGCTGGGTGAATGTGGACAATGTACTTAAAATCTCTCTGAGTTTCAGTTGTCCCTGTCTAAGTAATGTGCTCAGTGCATAGTAGGTTGCCCTTCTCCTTCTAATAATGTATCCTCTTCCTCCTTTTCTCTTTAGCTTGAGCATGCTTCTTCTAACATAAGAATTTTTTAAATCTCATTAATATACCCTTCCAAGGTTACCCTTCTGTTACATATCATATTGCCTTTAAAAAATTTTTCTTTATGTAAATCTGCTTTATTGAGGTATAATTTGCATATAATAAAACTGACCACTTTTAAATGTTCGATTCAGTGAGTTTTGATGATACATGTACAATTGGGCATTTCCTAGCTGAGCGGTAAAGAACCCACCTGCCAATGCAGGAGACGCAGGTTCAATCCCTGGGTCAGGAAGATCCCCTGGAGAAGGAAATGGAAACCCACCCCAGTAATCTTGCCTGGAGAAGGAAATGGTAACCCACTCCATTATTCTTGCCTGGAGAATCCCATGGACAGGGGAGTCTGGCGGGCTACATACAGTCCATGAGGCTGCAGAAAAGTTGGACATGACTTAG
This sequence comes from Bos grunniens, assembly GCF_055505025.1. NCBI lineage: Eukaryota > Metazoa > Chordata > Mammalia > Artiodactyla > Bovidae > Bos > Bos grunniens. Next base: position 16,036,028 of record NC_141170.1, on the reverse strand, counting down.
CGACTAAACTACAACAACATACAGTTGAGCAGCCACTCCACAATCGTGATAAAGAGCATGGGGCTAGCACACTGTGGCCTGCCTGTTTTGTATGTAAAGCTTTATTGGAACTTGGCCAAACTTATTTGTTTCCATATGGTCTGTATCTGCTCTCACACTGCAACAGCAGAGTTAAGTATCTACAACAGACATCATATGACCCACAAAGCCTGAAATATCTGGCCCATTAAATAACAAGTTTGCCAGCCCCCAACATAACACATTTCCAACACCAGAAAGCTCCCTCCTGTTGCTTTCTAGTCAGTCCCTTCCCCCACTCCTAAACTCTGGCAACTACTGATTTGTGTTCTATCAGTATCATTTTCTCTTTTCTAGGATTTCATTGAAAGAATCATATATCACCTAGTCTTCTGTGTGCCTCTTTTTACTTAAAGTAATACTTTTGAGGTTCATCTATGGTGTGGTGTGTATGGTGCTCAGTCCCTTGGTCGTGTCTGACTCTTTTATGACCCCATGGACTGTAGCCCGCCAGGCTCCTCTGTCCATGGGATTCTCCAGGCACGAATACTGGAGTGGGTTGCCATGGCCTCCTCTAGGGGTTCTTCCTGACCCCGGGATCAAACCCAAGTCCCCTGCGTCTCCTGCACTGGCAGGCGGAGCCTTTACCACTAGCACCACCACCCCTGGTGTGTATGTAGTTTGCTTATTTGTGACTGAGTCGTTTTCTGTTGTACAGATTAGCAGCAAGTTTTGTTTACCGTTTCTTTAGTTAATGGATATAAAGCTGATGTCAATACGCATAGACTGATTTTTGCATGAACATATGGTTTTGTGCTTTTTCCCCTCTCAAGTGAATACTTAACATTAGGTTTGCTGGGATCTACGGTAAGTGTGTGTTTAACTTCTACAAAATTACCAAATTGTTCTCAAGTGGTTGTACACTTTTGCACTACTGCCAGTAACGTATGGAATTTCCAATTGCTCTGTACCCTGAATAGCACTTGGTATGTTTTTTTTTCTTTTTAGCTATTAAAGTAGGTTAAGTAGAGGTATATGACTGTGGTTTTACTTTGAATTTCCCTAATTACTGTTATTTTCAGCATCATTTTATGTATTTATTTGTTGTTCATATATATTCTTTGTTGAAGTGTCTAATAAAATCTGTTGCCCTTTTTTTTTATCTGGATATGTGTTTTTTTGTTGAGAAGTACATGTTCTTTGTATGTTATAGATGCAGTTCCTTTATCAGATGTATATTCTACATAAATATATTCCTGGTCTGCGACTTACCTTTGTTTTCTTATCAATGACTTTTGAAGAGCAAAAGCTTCTAATGTTAATGAAGTTTCAGTTTACCAATTTTTTCTTCTATGGTTCCTACTTTTTATGCCCCATCTAAGAAATCTTTCTCTAATTCACAGCCATAAAGATTTTCTAAATTTTATGGTTTTTAGCTATAAATTATAACTAAAATATAAATTTTATCATATATTTAAGTCTCCTCCTTTTGGGGGTAATTGTCACGTATTGGTAAAGTAAGGGTCAAGATTCATTTTCTCGGCATGTGAATTTCCAATTCCAGCAACATTTGTTTAGAAGGCTGTCCTTTCCATATTAAACAACATTCTCTCCGCCACCTGTTGCCAAGGTGCATTGCTGTGTTGTGGTATTGTTCCAACAGGTCTGCCAAAGACTGACAGAATACGGAGTTCATTTTCACCGGGTGCACCCCGAGAAAAAGTCACAAACGGGAATACTGCTTGGAGTCTGTTCTAAAGGTGTCCTCGTGTTCGAGGTTCACAATGGAGTTCGCACACTGGTCCTTCGCTTTCCGTGGCGGGAAACCAAGAAGATTTCTTTTTCTGTATGTCCATTTTAACCTCTTTTGATTCTACGTTTAAATAGGTGTTGCTGATTTCCAATGTAACATATTAATTGACTTTCCTTAAATGAACTTTAGACCTTAGCATTCAGTAGGGCTTATCTTTATGCCTTAATACTATTTAACTCCTCTTTCTTGGTTGTAGGAAGTATTATTGAGGTTTTGTTTTTGGTTTCCTCAGGAGGTGATTTTTAAAAGAATTCTTAGCTAGTTATATGCTCAGTTAACTTTAGTTAAATTACAACCAAGTTGACTTCTCTGTTAAATCAGAACTTCTCACATGGAGAAAACCCACTAATGTATTTAAGATTGATGATTACCTCAATCGCAGTGAACTTGGTCTAGCTCAGTAATAGGCCCCTCACAACAACTATATTTGAATCTCAGTGGTCCAGAGGTTTACTGGCTTTTAAAATTAGCCTCAGGATTTTCTACAGTTTTCAGTTTTAGGGTATAGTCTCTGGAGATAAAGTTAGGAAAGTGGTTTTTAGAAAATCATGTTTATGAAAGATACTGAGGCATATTTGATTTTGGGTGTAGATTGAAAATCTGAACTTGATGTGCCATTAGTAAACCCCAGAGGCAAACCAAAAATCTGTTCAGGTATTTGTTTCCCTAAGAGTGTTCAGGGACTACTGACATCTTTAGTATATATTTGGGCTCAAATATGGTCTCAGGCTCAGAGGAGCCTTGTATGCTGCAGTCCACGGGGTCACAAAGAGTCAGACGCCACTTAGTGACAACAACAATGGTCTCAGCAGAACAATGTTTATAAGGAGGCAATAGGAAGGTCCCAGCTGACTCTGGATAATCTCCAAAGTAGAGAACTTTGAAATCAGTTCTAGATTTAAGTCTGGTTGGTTGGTTGGTTTCCTGTGAAACCCAGAGTTACCACTAAAATAACCAGATAATAATGTATGCTCTCAGGAAAGCCCAGACCGTCCTTATGTTCCCAAGATTGTCAAGACCAGGAAATTACCTCGGTTTAATTTACCTTCCCCAATGGAAATGCTGGCAGAGCAAGTGCCTAGAAGAAACCATAGATTAATTAAAAATAAATCTAATTTGGACCAGTTTTGAAAAGGCAACAAATCAAATAATCATCTAGCATTCAGCACTCTGTCATTTGCCAGCTGTCACATCAGCCCTGCAATAAAAATAGAACAAGCTCTGATGAGCTCATTTTTAAAGATCTCTAGTAATAAAGAATAAACCACATTTCCCAGCAAACTATTACCATCTTCAACAGCACTTGTTTATCATAAAGTTCTCGCTAATACAGAGCTCTCTTTTTAAACTCTCCTTTTTTTCTTCCACTGGCCTCCAGAGAGATGGAAAAGTCACCCTTTTCCCTTCTCATCTCTTACCACTGAATTCTCCTAGACACATTTCTTGTCCATCTATCAGTTAACATTTAGAACCAATATTCTTATGATTTGTTTCAAACCCGTACAGCAATGGAGTTCAACATCCTTGGGAATTACTTGGTAGTGGTAAAGGCCAATGTTGGATAGGAAGAAAATTCCCCAACTATTTGAAGTGTTACTACATAGACTACTGGTAGTCAGGATGCTAGTTTGGTGCTACTGTATCTTGAACTCCTCTCTAAGACTTGCTGACCTCCTTTTTTTTTTTTTTAAGAGTGAACAGGGTCCCCCAGATCTCATTGGTAACAACATCTAGCAAGAATTTAATAGTCTTATTTTGTTTTTAAGACCAGGAATCATGGAGATGGCACTTGCCATCTCTTCATAACAGAGTTTGAATAATACTCTGTTACATCTTTTGTGAGCCTGTGAAATTTGACTTGTCTGAGCATGTTTCTGCATTTGACATAAAGACAAAGGACATGAAATAGAATAATTTATAGAGTAGAAGAAGCCGGGAGCTACAGCAGATCTAACGGGGCTTGAGCCATTCTCTAGAGACATTAGTCTTAGATCCCTGACATGATGAAAGCTCATCTTTACGGCATCTTTTAAGGCATATGGATCGCTGCAAGCTAGAATATAGGTCACAGTATTAAGATGTCCTCTTATATGAGAGACATTCATTTTTTTAAGAAACAGGGAGGTACAGGTGATTTGTGGTTCTCTTCCTTTCCCTGAATTTAGCAAGACATTCTTGCTAAATGTCTCTAAATATTGATGTGTTTCATCTCTGAGCCCAGCAGTTACATTATCCGATGCTTTTATATGCCAACATTTTCCATAATTTCCCACATCTTCCAGCCCAGCCTTTATGCCACCAAGATTTTTCTTGACTAAATCACAGTTCTTATTGTTGGATATTATACCAGTTTTTGATGAACTTCATTTTCTTTATCCAAAGGATTAGGATATATATTTCTTGTCATTTTTTTTTTCACACAGTTCTGGTGTTTGTAAACATTGCAGTAAACTCAAAATATCAGTAATCTTTAAAGGAAACTGTTTCCCTTGCTCATGGCTCCATGCATGTGTGCTAAGTCACTCAGTCATGTCCAACTATTTGCGACCCCATGAAGTAGCCTGCCAGGCTCCTCTGTCTGTGAAGCTTTCCAGGCAAGAATACTGGAGTGGGTTTCCACTTCCTCCTTCAGGGGATCTTTCCAACCCAAGGATCGACCCACATATCTTCCGTCCCCTGTAGTAGCAGGCAGATCCTTTACCATTGCACCACCTGGGAACCCCTTTGTTGATGGCTGGTATACAGTTTATATAGTCTGACTTAAGCTACAGTTTCTAAAAGTGGCAAACAATATTAATTTCATTTCTTTTCTGAATTTCTAACAATACAGGATTATATTTTTCTATATTTATATTAGATAGAAGTCAATGAATATGCGTGCCTAATGATGTGAAATAAAAATAATGTCTCAACTTATTCATTATTGTTTCTAGAATTGTTTTTAGATAGGGAAATATCCTAATTTTTAATACCACTGATTAATATTGCAGAAAAAGAAAATCACGTTGCAGAATACTTCAGATGGAATAAAACATGCCTTCCAGACAGACAACAGTAAGATATGCCAGTACCTGCTGCACCTCTGCTCTTCCCAGCATAAGTTCCAGCTGCAAATGAGAGCAAGACAGAGCAACCAAGATGCCCAGGATATTGGTAAGGAGGTGCAAACTGTGTCAGATGACTCCAGGGTAAATGCATGATTTTTGCCACAAACTTTAAAAGGACTTCCATATTTAGGATGAAAATGACAAGGTACGTAGATGTCAAATGACTGAGTCAAACTCATAAAGGTATCATAAACGAAGCCGAGGCATCAATTTCATGGATATTTTGAAAATAAACAGCCCTGATGAGTCAGGGAGTACCTGTTGAACTATTTTGTGCTTATCGTTAGGCTAGCCAGTGTATCAATAAATACTGTAAAAGTTTCAGTCATATTCTCTACCCATAGTAAGCTTACACACTGTTTGGGAAGATAAGGACAATATACATGAAACAGTAATACACACGAGAGGGTCAGAGTTTTAAGAACAGGTTATATTGCACAGCCTCTGTGATCTACATTACAGGAGGAAAGGGAGATCAAAGGAGAGAGTATGAGAGTAGTCACACTTGAATTGAAATTTGAAGGACAAAAATAGTTAAGTAGACTGAAGATAAATGGAAGGACTCTCCAGATGAGGGAAAAACATGGGAAACAAGGCAGGGAGCAAGGGGAGTTACATACCATAACAGTTTTAGGGATGATCCATTTCCTTTGAACTTGGTCACATCCCTGTTCTGAGACTGAAGTGAATAACTTACAGTGCCCAACGTGAGCGCTCAGGAGAGTGATTTAACTTTTGCAGAGGAACCAACAGAAGAAACTAGTTTAGCTCTGAAAATAATCAGAGCTGAAATATTTAAAGCTTACTCTACAAGGCCACGTGTAGAGATTAAGGTTGTAGAAAGTCTAGTTCTGCACAGTCAGTTCTTAGGGACTTTAGCGAAGCATTCTGAAGAATTTGATTAAAAAATTAAATATGGTAGCACTGATGACTTTGTGCAGTAGAGCCCTATGAATTCTTTATCCAAACTTTCTCCTGTCCTAAAATCTTACAGAAAGATATATTCCCTGTAGGGTCAGACTTGGGTGATGGCAACCTATGAATAGATGTTTCTCACTTTTTCAGAATCAAGATGGTAGGGACTGTATACTTATTAAAAATGAAGATTCCAGAAACCTACCTGAAACTTAGTGAATCACAATCTTTGGGCATTTTGTCCCTGGAATCTGCATTTTAACAGGCTTTCCTCTGTAATGATTTTTATGCATGCTAAAATATGATAACTACTACTACTATGATCCTATTGTTCCTTTTCTTTCCCTACTTTGCTCTGCTAAAAAGTGTGTATGCGCTTATGTATTTTCAAAAGATCATAAAATATCAAACTTATCAGAGCTATCCGTATTCCTACTTGGACTAATATTCTCTTCAATACAAATCAAAATTGCAACAATTGAGGGTTACGTTATAATAGATGGTGGTACAGTGTGCTGTAGTGAAGAGTCAAAACCATGAAGCCAGCCTTCCTCCCTCAACATTTCAATGGTAGAGTGTAGTAGTTAAGAGTATGGACTGTGGAACAACACTGCCAGTGTTCCAACCAGTGTTCAGAGCTTGCAAGCTCTGAAACCATGGTCAGGCCACTCAAACTCGCTGCCTTAGTTCCCCATCTGTAAAATGGTTATCATAGTAGTAATACCGGCATCATAAGGTTATTGTGAAGACGAAATGAATTCATGCATGTAAAAGTGCCTGGCACAGAATAACTTTTGAATAAATATTATGATTATTTCATCACCATCTTCAACATTGTTTTACAACAGCTACCACTAGTAAAGGGGCTTCCCTGGTGGCTCAGATGGTAAAGAATCTGCCTGCAATGCTGGAGACCTAGGTTCAATCCCTGGGTTGGGAAGATCCCCTGGAGAAGGGAACAGCTACCCACTCCAGTACTCTGGCCTGGAGAATTCCATGGACAGAAGGGTCTGTCAGGCTACAGTCCATGGGGTTGCAGAGAGTTGGACACGGCTGAGTGACTTTCTCTTTCACCACTAGTAATAATAGTGGTGGTGGTGGTGGTGGTGGTGGTGGTAGCAGCAGCAGCAACATAGTAGTAGTAGTAGAATGACCTTGGGAAAGTAATTGACTTTTCAAAGTCTTGTTTTCTTCAACTGTGCAGTGAGTATGTTCAACGAATCTGTTTTGCCCCTTGGAACACAACTGTGTATCCCTAGCTCAAATGTTAAAGGACTTTAAGGTGGTATTAGCCACATCTATTCCCTTATTTTGGTAAGCTTTCAAAGGAATTAATTTCTTCTTGGAATCGGCTTAGAAGTAACCATCTGCCTACTTAACTGTCTGTACCAGTGAAAATAATAAGTGAAAATAACTGGTGTAATCTATAGGAGGTTGATGGGGGGGCTCACAAGTGTATGTTGCTTTTTTAGCATCATATAATATGGGTTCTTTCTAGAACCTCACAAGCCATTAAGCCCAAAATTTTACTGCTGAGGAAACAGGTTCAGAGAAAACAGTGTCTCCCTTCACCTCATAGTTAGAGGTCAAAGAAGACTGGACCCTGATCTTTTAATTCCTAATCCAGTGTTCTTTCTTTTGATAACTTTACAAAAAACTAATTTGCATGAAATGAAGTTAAGATTAATAATCATTTACTGAGCACTTACTGCTTACAAGATACTCTGCTAGGTGCTATGGGTTAGCAAAAGTAAATGAATCCAGAGAGCATACAGTTAAGTTGATGATATAAAGAGATACAAAACAAGTACAAAAGACAATAGAAACATGTAGATTGCAGACTGTGGCCTTTGAGTTCAAATTTGAAACATTAGTAATAGGATGTAGGTTCATTCTAATGTCCTTCCCATCCTGGCGGTCCTTGTTGGAGTCCATTCCAGGTGAAAAGTAGTTGGACAGTAGATAAGTGATTGGTTTATTATCTGTTCCATGAATATGTGCCGGATTTTAAGTTCTGCCCAGGAGTGAGCTATGAATGGATTTGAATAGCATTATCCTTGGTATGTTTACAAAACAGACATAACCTAAGCTGAACTGTCTAATCCTATTCCTGCTAAAATTTGTCTGCATTTCCTTCAGGGTAAGGAAATGTATTGGGTAGAGAGGCATTTTCCAGCAGCTGAATCTGTATCAGACTCAGTTTTGAATTTTTGAATAAACTCTGTTTTCAAAGAAAACAGAATTAATGTAATCTGTTCTAAGAAAAAAATCTATTTTAAGCTTAAGATTATTCTGGGAATTTTAAAACCACTCTTTTTTTTATTATCATGTTTTAACTTGCTGTCCACTTCTACTTTAGAGAAAAAAATGATGAGTTTTCCCGGTGACAGTGAGACATGTTTATTTAAACTTCATTCTGATGCATGAACATGAAAGAATTTTAGTGTTTTTCCTGTCTGTTTATGTCTGAGATGAAATACTGATTATTAATTTTCCTGGGAATTAGAAGATAAATGAAACAAAATCTAAAGATCCAAATCAACAGCATTTGACATTTTCTTTTAAAAACAAGTTTTGGGGACTGTTTACTTAGTGGTCAAGCTGTAATTCCCTGTAGAGTGCAAAACAGGGTTGGTACTTTCCATGGGGGGACCAATGCGTATGCCTTGTGATGTGGATTACTAATGCATGAACAACCAAATCATTTGAAATTCTGTGCTCCTGATCCTTTATATACATGAAAGGATTTTGACGCCAGAATTCTGTGATTCATTGCTTTCATTTATAGCCTCAAATGTTCAACTACTAACATGACATTGGCTCTCACAAAATAGAATGGTCAGTTACTTGTTAGGAAGTATCCCTAAATTTAGCCCCAAAAAGAAGACTTGGATAAGTATTTAAGACTGAAACGAATTTAAGCGTAAACTCAGCTCATTGATGTGTTAACTAACAGAAACATCCTGTGAGGAAAAAAGTCAATAAGAGGGGAAGGTGGTATTGACATTGAAATAAAATGACAGAAAATTTGCCATAAAAGGTTTTTGTTTTGTTTTGGGTGGTTTTTGTCTCAGGTTTTTTTTTTTTGTTTTGGGGTTTTTTTTTTGGGGGGGGGGGTGGGTAATAGTTCTATTGAGATCTAATTCACATACTGTACAATTTACCCACTTAAAGTGCACAATTTAGTGATTTTTCATATATCCTCATTGCTAACCGAGTTGTGCAAACATCACCACAATCTGCCATAAGTTTTTAAAATTATAAGAATGTTCTCTCTGGGCGAAACTCTCCTCTGCACAACTTTTTTCAGGCATGAACTCACCATATCGGCCTGTCCAGGTTTGATCTCTCCCTCTCCCCATCCTTGGTTCCCTGGTGTTTTAGCAGAGGTACTCCTAGGGTTAAATGTCATTCTCTGTCAAATGTCATTTTCCTTTGTAAATGAGCACTATAATTGGGAACTCAGGGTCAACAAGCCTGAATGAAGCCCAAACATTAGTAAATCCAAGATCACTAGCTGAAGTTAGAAAGGCTGACCGGGCCCCTCCCTGGCTGTGAGAAAGCTACAAGGATGGAGAGATGGTCTGGAAACCAGGATCTTCCCACCTACTTTTTAAAACCCTCGATTGCCACTCTCTGAAAGCTGCCTACTTCTGCAGGCAATCAAAATGAGTGAAAACTGCATGCTGTCTTTTCTATTTCTTAAAATAGCTCTTCTCCTAAAGATTCTATGGTGTTTCCATCACGTAAAGCAATCCTGTTTCCTTGTAGAGAGAGCTTCGTTTAGGAGCCTGAACCTCCAAGCAGAGTCCGTTAGAGGATTTAATATGGGACGAGCAGTCAGCACTGGTAGTCTGGCCAGCAGCACCCTGAACAAACTTGCCGTTCGACCTCTGTCGGTTCAAGCTGAGATTCTGAAGAGGCTCTCCTGCTCAGAGCTGTCGCTTTGCCAGCCATTGCAAAACAGTGCAAAAGAGAAGAATGGCAAAACTGCATGGGAGGAAAAGCCTAGAGGGATGAGTAAATCATACCACGATCTCAGTCAGGCCTCTCTCTACCCTCACCGGAAAAATGTCAATGTTAACATGGAGCCCCCACCACAAACCATTGCGGAGTTGGTAGGAAAAACGCTTCACCAGATGGCAAGATCTGATACAGAATCTCTGGCAGGAGTCACAAAACTCAATAAGTAAGGACATAATTAAGGCAAACTACCTACTTGTAAATTCTACATTTCATACTTTTGTTTTTGATGATTTATTTTCACCTTTTTTTTTTTTTTTTACATTGACACTTCCCCCCTTCCTACCTTTGCTTTTCCCTCTTTAGTTCAAAGTCTGTTGCGAGTTTAAATAGAAGTCCTGAAAGGAGGAAACATGAATCAGACTCCTCATCCTTTGAAGACCTTGGTCAAGCATATGTTCTAGGTCAGCATAAACCGGCTTACCTTCTTTCTCCTATGCCCCTTGCTCATAGTGAAGGAAATGAGACAATGTTAATTACCAGGAAGTTAGAATTTGGGGTCCTGTTTCCTAATGGTCTCAACTTTTTGTGAATATAAAAGTTCAGACTACTTTAAAAATACCAAAACAAAAATAAAAAGCACCAAGTCAAATTTAAAAAATTGATTTAACAGGTGATTGCCTCACAGCATAGGCTGTTTGCTTTCTCTTGGTCGCAGTTCAAAGTCATGACAGTCTTACCGAGAGAACCCAGACAGTCTGGTGCCATGGCTCTGGGTAGCCTTTGGGTTTTCCTTGCAGCCTGTGAGAGTAGACTCCACTAATGCTACATGTTTTGAAGAGCAGTTTATTTAAGGTACTTTCTGAATGGAGACAATGGACAAAAGTTTATTTAGGGTACTTTCTGAATGGAATTGTCTCTAAAAAGGAGATAAGTTTTAAGAACTGTGCTATGGTTGTTAGGTAGAAATTCCTAGTTGATTTAAGTTTTCTCAGATTCTCCCAGCTAGCTATGAACTCTTTTAGACAAAAGTCATTTGTGTTGCTGATACATACATGTACTGTTGTTTTGTGCATCTTAAAAGGGAAAAAATGTGGGAATCCATCTTTAGAAGACTGGATATTTAAGCATAAAGGTCTGAATGATTACTCAAAATAGGAAATAACTAGGGAGACAAGAGATCAACAAGGATGCCCTCTGCAGTTGTTTTATTAAATAATACTAATTAACTCCCCCTTAGAACTAAATTTGATTGTTTAGCCCTAAGCACACAGAGTTAAAAAAGTATTTTCTCACCCTGTAATTGGATTGAGAATAAGTGGAATAAATGAAGTCAAAAAGAACTGTACACTATAGTTGTTAAATATTTATAGAAAGTCACATTACTTCAATATAGATTTATACAACTTTCAGAGATTATACTATCATCAATTTAAATTGAATTGCTTAAAAAGAAACTTAAAATAGCTGAAAGACAAGACTCCATCTTATAGGTTACCCTATGCATTGAAAATAGCCTAAAAAGCCACCAATTCAATCTTTAAGAAAGTAATTTTCAAAGTGTATTCATGTATAATGAGATCTCTTATAGACTCTTAAGTTATTTTCATTAGGAAGGCTTTGTTCATCATAAAAATTCATCACATATCAGGTGCTGAGTAGTAAATATTCCATAGGAAAGCACAAGTAAAATTCAACCATGAAAGAAAATTTCTGTATTTGTTTTTGATTGATTATTCATTCTTTTTGAATATTGAACTTCCTTATAACATTTGAACAGACACCTTTAAAAATCATTTTAGTTTCATCATTTCATATATGACATATCAAAATGTCATTGTCAGAAACAATACATTTGTGTTTCAATTAAGTTCATTGTGGGAAGACATTATTCTGAGTGTAAATAACAGAAATTGTTGTTGCCTTGATGTTTTATTGATTTTTATTATTTTATCAGAAGAAATTTCTTCTATATATAATATCTGACAATTTTTAAACTGTCTAATAATCTAATTTATACTACAGGAATGACTTTGCATAGTTCTGGAAATTCTTCATCCCAAGTACCCTTAAAAGAAAATGGTAGGTTTACAAAATGTTTTTCCCCTCATTTCCATCGTATTTTTTCTCTTGTACCTTGTAAAAACATCGTGGACCTACTAATAAATAGTTTTCAATTCCATGCCAAGGATTTTAAGCCTTGCCTTACATTGGAGTCAAAGGAGAGTTGTGGTTTTCAGCATTTTGATGATGTGAAGGGACCTATAATGTAGACTACTGTGAAGTCACAAATTCGAGATAAGGACACTAATTGGGGAGCTAAGATAGCTTAGATGGGAGATAATTTTGATTGAAAAGAGCTTTAACTCAGGTAGTTATTTGAAAGGGATACTTCTGCTGAATCTTGAAATAAAAGGAGTATTTATTCAGGCAAAGTGGTATAGATAAGTATTTCAGACCAAGGACGCAGTATGATCAAAGACATGGAGACATGGGAGAAGATAACCAGATTCAAGGAAATGTACGAATCTCAGACTGGGGGTATACTGGGGTCAAGGTGAAGATCAAGAACTAAATGTGGACTATCGTTGAATCTTACCATAAATCTTTTGGGAAGAATCTGAAGACTTTAAATGTTGAGGTAAAGAGTTTAGAAAGAATCTGAGAAGAAACAGAATTGTAGGAAAAACAACTTTGTACAATGATTTGAAAGTCAGTGGGTTCAGAATGTTTAGAATTTAGCTTACTTTCATGTACATTATTTCATTTTTCTAACAACTTTCATGGGTCTAAAGAATATTATTATCACTATGTATACACTATTTTTTCTCCAAAAATGTTTACGTTTTACCCTTAAATTCTTAAAGTTGAAATAATCAGAAGCCTGATGAGAAGGAAGCAAATATGCTAATCAAAAGTGTTAATATTGTTAAACCTGATGAAACTTTAAGTTTTGTCCTCATTTTCCTGAGAGCCAAGGCAAAAATAAAGGCATGAATATTGGTTGAACCGTATGAAACTTGTTTTTGTAGGTCAAAACTGTCAGACCCCAGTAAGTTATTTTGTATAATTCTCATTCTCTAATAGAAATACAAATACACATGCAAGAGAAGAACATTTTTCTTGGGAAGCAAAATTGTGTCCCAAAGTATATCTTTTTACTTTTATAATATCTTAAATACTCAGAACAAATAAAGATTTTTTTTCATTTCATAGTTTTTCATGTATCAATCCTCAAAAAATCTGAGGGTATACGAGTAAAGAAAAAGTTAGTCAACTTACACTTGGGCATAAGTTACTAAGACCTTGTTGTATAGCTTTTTGATAACCAAGTGTTTTTCATGGACTGAAGTTAGAATACCTCTGTACCTAAGAGAACTCAGTTATTAACATGTCCGTAATGGTTGTACTTATTGTCTGACGGTTCCTTAGTGCTTACTATGTGCCAAACACTTTTCTAAGTGTGTTATGTTTAGCTCTCAGTCCCTACAACAGTCCTGTGAGGTGGATCTAATGTTATTTCCTTTTCACATGAGAGACACCAAAGAACAAAAAGGTTGAGGTGCACAGTATGTCATGGAGCTGGCAAAAGCTGGTGCCATGATTTGAATGCAGGATGTCTGTTTCCAGAGCCCACACTCTAAACCACCCTTTAGGCTGTCTCCTAGAATAATAATGCCTAATTATTTGTAGGTATTATTTTTCCCAGCTAAACTTTTGAAAGAAGCTGAATAATAATCTTTTCAAGAATGAGAACCTGAAATGTGTTTTTTACCTAGATTCTAATGGGAAAGAATATGAACTTACATTCTGAATTCGAAATAAACAGCCTGTGCAGAGTAGGATCTATGTTTAAAGTTCTGGACACCTGTATTTTCCCACCTGCCCCCTACAGCAGGGCCAATCCACCTTCCCATGGAGGCGTTCCCCTGTTGGCTTACAGACAAGTTTATATTTTCTTTAAGATTCTCCTTGAATCAGTCCAAGTAGCCCTGAATTAATTAATGTCGAGAATTGAGTTTTGACATAATAGAGCATGGCAAACATGTTTTTCCAGATAAGGTAACTGAAGATTAAAAAGTTAAGTTATTTGCCCATTGGTCAAATATAGGACTTTTTAATTCTAATTTCAGTGTTTTTCTTTGCTCATCAAGACTACTAGGAGAAAATTAGAAATGAGCATTAGGTAATACTGAATTATTTACCACTTAATATAAGGACCAATGAATAAAATTTAATCTTAGCCTTTTACAACTTTCAGAGACCCATAAAGAGTGTGGAACTTAGAGGATAAAAGAAAAAGGCAAGAGTTTTCTATCTCATGAAACAAGTATGGAAAGGATTCTAGTCCTTTGATTAACTGTAATTTCTCCCCCCTTTTCAAAAGAAGGTTGCTTAACCTTTCAAAAAAAGATACATCGTATAATAGCCCTTTTTTTCTTTTTTAAAAATTATGGTTGATTTATAATAGTTTCTCGAGTACAACATAGTGAAGAGTATTTTATACTTCATTAAAAGTTATTATGAAGCAATATCTATTATTATTACAAAGCAATAATTCCATGTACTGTACAATATATCTTGTTGCTTATCTGCTTTATACATGATAGTTTGTATCTCCTAATCCCATACCCCTGTCGACCCTCCCTGATTCAGTCTCCCCACTGGTGACCACTGGTTTGTTTCCTATACCTGTGCATCTGTTTTGCTAAATATATATCCATTTGTTTTATATTTTAGATTCCACATGTAACCGATATCATACAGTATATGTATTTTCTGTCAGACTTATCTCCCTAAGCACAGTATTCTTATTCTCTAGGTTCATCCACATTGCCGCAAATGACAGAATTTCATTCCTTTTTATGACAGTGATATTCCATTGTGTGTGTGTGTGTGTGTATCACATCTTTATCCATTCATTCTATTGATGGACACTTGGGTTGCTTCTGTATCTTGGATATTTGTAAATTGTGCGGCTATGAACTTTGGGGTACATGTGTATTTTTGAATTAGTGATTTTGTTTTTCCTGGATATATACCCAGGAGTGGAATTGCTGGGTCACGTGGTAGTTCTGTTTTTAGGTTTTTGAGAAACATCCATACTGTTTTCCATAGTGGCTGCACCATTTTACATTCCCACCAACAGTGTACAAGGATTCTCTTTCCTCCATACCCAACAGCATTTGTTTTTTGCATGTAGCCATTCTGACAGGTGTGAGGTAATAGCTCATTGTGGTTTTAATCTGCATTTCTGATGATTATTGATTTCAAGTATCTTTTTCTGGGCCTGTCCACCATTTGTATGTCTTCTTTGGAAAAATATCTTTTCAGGCCTTCGGGTCATTTTTTTTTCTGATTGTGTTTTTTATATTGAGTTGTATGAGTTATATATTTTGGGTATTATCCCTTAATGGTCATATTTGCAAAATACTTTCTCTTATTCAATAGATTGTCTTTTCATTTTGTCAGTGGTTTCCTGTGCTTTGCAGAAGTTTTTAAATTTATTTGTTCATTTTTGCTTTTATGTCGTTTGCCTGAGGAGACATATCCAAAAATATTACTACAATTTATGTCAAAGTGTGGTTCTGCCTATGTTCTCATCTAGGAGTTTTATGGTTTGGGGTCTTTGATCCATTTGGGGTTAATTTTTATACATGGTATAAGGAAATTTTCTAATCTCATTATTTGACATGTACTATTCCAGTTTCCTTAAGCAACACTATTGAAGAGACTGTCTTTACTCAATCATATATTTTACTTCCTTTGCTATACAATAATTGACCATATTCTTGTTCAGTCACTCAGTCATGTCCAACTCCTTGCGACCCCAGGGACTGCAGCATGCCAGGGTGCCCTGTCCTTCACCATCTCCTAGAACTTGCTCAAACTCATCTTCATTGAGTCAGTGATGCCATCCAACCATCTCATCCTCTGTTGTCCTTTTTCCCTCCTGCCTTCAATCTTCCCAGCATCAGGGTCTTTTCTAATGAGTTGGCTCTTCTCATCAGGTGACCAAAGTATTGCAGCTGCAGCTTCAGCATCAGTCCTTCCAATGAATATTCAGGACTGATTTCCTTTAGGATTGATTGGTTGGATCTCCTTGCAGTCCAAGGGACTCTCAAGAGTCTTCTCCAACACCACAGTTCAAAAGCATCAATTGTTCAGTACTCAGCCCTCTTTATGGTCCAACTTTCACATCCATACATGAGTAATGGAAAAACCACAGCTTTGACTAGACAGATCTTTGTCGGCAAAGTAATGTCTCTGCTTTTTAATATGCTGTCTAGATTTGTCATAGCTTTTCTTCAAAGGACCAAGCGTCTTTTAGTTTCATGGCTGCAGTCACCATTTTGGAACCCAAGAAAATAAACTCTCACTGTTTCTGTTGTTTCCCCATCTATTTGCCATGAAGTGATGGGAGCAGATGCCATGATTTTCGTTTTCTGAATGTTGAGTTTTAAGCCAGCTTTTTACTCTCCTCTTTCACCTTCATCAAGAGGTTCTTTAGTTCTCTTCACTTTCTGCCATAACGGTAGTGTCATCTGCATATCTGAGGTTATTATTATTTCTCCCAGCCATCTTGATTCCAGTTTGTGCTTCATCCAACCCAGCATTTCGCATGATGTATTAGGCATATAAGTTAAATAAGCAGGGTGACAGTATACAGCCTTGACATACTCATTTCCCGATTTGGAACCAGTTCATTGTTTCATGTCCAGTTCTAACTGCTGCTTTTTTACCTGCATACAGGCTTCTTAGGAGGCATATAAGGTGGTCTGATACTCCCATCTGTTTAAGAATTTTCCACAGTTTGTTGTGATCCACACAGTCAAAGGCTTTAGCATAGTCAATGCAGCAGAAGTAGATGTTTTTCTGGAATTCTCTAACTTTTTCTATGATCCAACAGGGTATTGGCAAATTGATCTCTTGTTCCTCTGCCTTTTCTAAATCCAGCTTGTACATCTGGAAGTTCTCAGTTCACAAACTGTTGAAGCCTAGCTTGGAGAGTTTTGAGCATTACTTTGCTAGTGTATAGCAAGGGTTTCCCTGATAGTTCAGTTGGTAAAGAATCCACCTGAAATGCAGGAGACCCTGGTTCATTTCCTGGGTCAGGAAGATCCGCTGGAGGAGGGATAGGCTACCCACTCCAGTATTCTTGGGCTTCCCTTGTGGCTCAGTTGATAAAGAATCCACCTGCAACGTGGGAAACCTAGGTTCAATCCCTGGGTTGGGAAGATCCCCTGGAGAAGGGAAAGGCATCCCACTCCAGTATTCTAACCTGGAGAATTCCATGGACTCTATATAGTCCATGGGGTTGCAAAGAGTTGGACACTACTGAGCGACTTTAACTTGCTAGTGTGTGAAATGAGTGCAATCGTGTGGTAGTTTGAGCATTCTTTGGCATTGCCTTTCATTGGGATTGGAATGAAAACTAACCTTTTCCAGTCCTGTTGCCACTGCTGAGTTTCCAAATTTGCTGGCATATTAAGTGCAGCACTTCAACAGCGTCATCTTTTAGGATTTGAAATAGCTTAACTGGAATTCCATCACCTCCACTAGCTTTGTTTTTAGTGATGCTTTATAAGGCCCACTGGAGAAGGCAGTGGCAACCCACTCCAGTGTCCTTGCCTGGAGAATCCCAGGGACCAGGGAGCCTGGTGGGCTGCCGTCTATGGGGTTGCACAGAGTTGGACACAACTGAAGTGACTTAGCAGCAGCAGCAGCAGCCTAAGGCCCACTTAACTTCACATTCCAAGATGTCTGGCTCTAGGTGAGTGATCACACCATTGTGGCTATCTAAGTCATTAAGATCTTTTTTGTATGGTTCTTCTGTGTATTTTTGCCACCTCTCCTTTATATCTTCTGCTTCTGTTAGGTCCTTTATTGTGCCCATCTTTGCATGAAATGTTCCCTTGGTATCTCTGATTTTCTTGAAGAGATCTCTAGTCTTTCCCATTCTGTTGTTTTCCTCTATTTATTTCCATTGATCATTTGGGAAGGCTTTCTTATCTCTCCTCGCTGTTCTTTGGAACTCTGTATTCAGATGGGTGTTATCTTTCCCTTTCTCCTTTGCCTTTATCGTCTCTTCTTTTCTCAGCTATTTGTAAGGCCTCCTCAGACAACCCTTTTGCCTTTTTGCATTTCTTTTTCTTGGGGATGGTTTTGATCACCACCTCCTGTACAACGTTATAAGCCTCCTTGCATAGTTCTTCAGGCACTCCTTGAATCTATTTGTCATTTCCATTGTATAATTATAAGGGATTTGATTTAGGTCATACCTGAATGGCCTAGTGGTTTTCTCTTTCTTCAATTTAAGTCTGAATTTTGTAATAAGGAGTTCATGATCTGAGCCACAGTCAGCTCCTGGTCTTGTTTTTTCTGACTGTATAGAGCTTCTTCGTCTTTGGCTGCAAAGAATATAATCAATCAGATTTTGGTATTGACCATCTGGTGATGTCCATGTGTAGAGTCGTCTCTTGTGTTATTGAAAAAGTGTGTTTGGTATGACCAGTGTGTTCTCTTGGCAAAACTCTGTTAGCCTTTCCCCTAAGTAACCATAGGTGCATAAATTTATTTCTAGGTTCTCTGTCCCATTGAGCTATGTGTCTGCTTTTGTGCCAGTACCATGGTGTTTTTATTACTGTAGCTTTGTAGTATAATCTGAAATCTGAGATGATGAGAGCTTTATTTTTTTTTTCCCAAAATTGCTTTGGTAATTCAGGGTCTTTTGCCATTCCATATAAATTTTAGGATTATTTCTTCTAGTTCTGTGAAATATGTCATACATATTTTTACATTAAATCTGTAAAGTGCTTTGAGCAGTATGGCCACTGTAGTTTTCAGAGTGAAGATCTTTTACATCCTTGGTTAAGTTTGTTCCCAGGTATTTTATTGATATGATTTTAGGGAGAATTTTGTTGTTGCTTGCATGCTTTCTTTTTAACTTTCTCTTTCTGATATTTCCTTATGAGTATATAGAAAAGCAACATTTTGCTGCTGCACTAGGTCTTCATGGCTGTGTGCAGGCTTTCTCTGGTTGCGGCAGTCAGGAGATACTCCTGCATTCAGTGCCCAGTCTTCTCGTTGCAGTGGCTTTTCTTGGTGCAGAACACAGGTTCTGGGGCACCCGAGCTTCACTAGTTGTGACTCACAGGCCTAGTGGTTGCGGCTCACAGGCTCTAGCGCGTGGGCACTCTCTGTTTGTGGTGCCCTGCCTTAGTCACTCCACAGCATGTGGAATCTTCTCAGCCCAGGGACAAACCCGTGTCTCTTGCATTGGCAGGCAGATTCTTATTCACTGTGCCACCAGGGAAGTCTGCAACAGATTGCTCTATGTTAATCTCATATCCTGCAACTTTACTGACTTCAGTACTAAGTTGAATAGAAGTGGAAAGATTTGGGCATCCTTGTCTTATTCCTGAATTTAGAGGAAAGGTTTTCAGCTTTTCACTGTTCGGTATGGTGGTAGCTGTGACCAGCGTGTTGGTCACACACTTTATTATGTTGAGATATGCTCCTTCTATACCCACTTTCCGGAGAGTTTTTATCATGAATAGATGTTGAACTTTGTCAAATGCTTTTCTTTGTCTATTGAGATGATCATGTGCTTTTTATCCTTCCTTTTGTTGATATGGTATATCACAGACTGTTTTGTGAAACAAACAATCCCTGTGTCCCTGGAGTAAATCATGATGTATGACCCTTTTTATATAGTTTTGCATTTGGCTTGCTAATATTTTGTTGAGGATTCTTGCATCTATATTTATCAAAGATATTGGCTTGTAATTTTCTTTATTTTGTAGTGTCTTTGTCTGGTTCATACCATAATAATGGATGGTGGCCTCCTAGAATGAATTTGGGAGTATTTTATCATCTTCGGTTTGAGGGAATACTTTGAAAAGCATAGGTGTAATCTTCTTTAAACATTTGATAGAATTTTCCTGTGAACTGTCCAGTACTGGACTTTTTTACTGGGGATTTTTTAATGACAAATTCAATTTTCCTGCTAGTGGTAGGTCTGCTCAAAGTATCCATTTCTTCTTGACTCAATCTTGGCAGGCTGTATGTTTCTAGAAATTGGTCCATTTATTCTAGGTTGTCTAGCTTGTTGGCATGTAACTGTAATATTCCCTTATGATTTTTTGTATCTCTCTGCTGGGCTTCCCACGTGGCATGTGGTAAAGAATCCACCTGCCAAAGCAGGAGACACATTAAGGGATGCGGGTTCAGTCCCTGGATCAGGAAGATCCCCTGAAGGAGGGCATGGCAACCCACTCCAGTATTCTTGCCTGGAGAATCCCATGGACAGAGGAGCCTGGCAGGCTACAGTCCATAGGACTGTAGATTCAGACACTACCAAAGAGACACAACTGAAGCAACGGAGCTGAAGCGACGGAGCACGCACAGTGTTCATTGTTATTTCTCCTCTTTTAACTTCCTCTCTGATCGTTATTATTTTCTCCCTTAGGCTGGCTTTGGGTTTTGTTATTTTTCTGTTTCCTTTAGGTAGTAGGTTAGGGGAATTTTTTTTTTTTAATCTGGTAGATTACATTGTTTATTTGAGATTAAAAGATTACTTTTTAGTCAGATATCAAGGACCAGTATAATTTAAATGCTAGGGTTTTGTTTTTTTTTTTCCACCTAAAGTTTAATTAGGATACATACATAGTTGAAGATTATGAAAAATAAAAGTCCAAAGTGCTCACAGAAGATTTAGCAGATATGAGAATTAACCAGAAACAAAATATAGTCAGATAAATTGAGAACTGAAAGGAATTTAAAAGTTTATCTAAAAAAAATATTAAAAGTTTATCTAAACCAAGCCTTTCAGTCTATGAATGGGTTAAATATGTCCCTGAAATGTTATATGGCTCCATTTCACTTAGCTGATTTGTGCTGTCACAGAAACAAAACACCAAAGTTTCCATCATGATTTTCTGCTTCTGCCACCAGAGCAGTTAGTGTATTAGGTGATATAACAATGAAAAATACCTCTCTCTATTCTTATACCAATGTAGTGTTGCTGGTCCGTCACCTCCGGGTTTGAAATGGGTCTTTTTTCCCTAGAGTGAGTGATGAATTTATCAGGTGCCTCCTCTACCTTTTGTCTGTTTCCTCTTAGAACCAGTTTTGTGGAGCTGCTTGATAATTGACAAGGGTCTGTATCTGTAACCCAAAAAAATAATTTTCCTTAGAAAAAGAATTATTGATTCACTTAAATCAATTATATGGCCTTGGCCTTACCTGAAAAGTGCTTTTACTAGGAAATTCCGATAATTTACTCATATATGTATCTATCATTAGTATCCACAATTATTCTACTTGGGATCCTCATGAGCCTTATGAAAGATGAGAAAGGCAACACTGAAACAGTCTCTAATGCAGACAGTGTGCATTTAATTTCTGAATTATTATACATGTATCAGTTCTTAAGATATTTCACAGGTAAAATTGGGAATAACACCAGCATGTATTACTTAAAGAAATAGTAATTTCTATTTGAGCCTCTTTTTCACATTAAAATATTTGCGGAATTTGCTGTGGCCATAGGAAAAGAAAATAATTTTAAAGATATAAAAAATACATGCTTTGAATATTAATGCTTGTTTCCATACAGTAATTAAAATAACTCAGAAATGTCTTGGTACTTAAAATGTCTTAAAATGTCTGGTTCCTCACTTTCAGTGATTCATAAATTCTATTTAATCCTCATTGAATTCTGTATCTTTAAATTTAGTTGGGTTCTTATGTACTATATACCTCCAGATACTTGTCTTTTTTCTAAGCCAACAGAAGTATTTTGAACTTCTATGTGAATAGAATACAAGATAAATATAAATTCAGTATGTGCACAGTACTGTCTACTCACATGTAGCTCTACACCGACATTCTTCCTCTGTCCCCACATTAATAAGTCAGGATGACAGGTGTGGGTCCCTGTTATAAGGAGTAGGTTAACAAAGCTTCACTTTCCAAAATAGTATTCAACTCCACCTGACTCATCTTGTATTTTAGCCAAGCTGATCTGTGCCATCTTCCCAGAAGCTTTTCCACCTTTTATCCATCTCAGCTTTTGTTAATGCCTTACATGATTGTCCAGGGTGGCTCAGACGGTGAAGCGTCTGCCTACATGCAAGAGACCCAGTTTCAATCTCTGGGTCGGGAAGATCCCCTGGAGAAGGAAATGGCAACCCACTCCAGTGTTCTTGCCTGGAAAATCCCATGGACGGAGAAGCCTGGTAGGTTACAGTCCATGGGGTCGCAAAGAGTCAGACACGACTGAGCGACTTCACTTTCTTTTCTTTCTACATGTTGTACATGTATACCATCTACATAATCCACTTATTAAACTGTACCTCATGTCCTTGAGGAGCTTCCCAGATGGCACAGGGGTAAAGGAACTGCCTGCCAATGCAGAAGATGCAAGAGATGTGGGTTTGATCCCCAGGCCGGGAAGATCCCCTGGAGAAGGAAATGGCAACCCACGCCAGTATTTTTCCTAGAAAATTCCATGGACAGAGGAGCCTGGCGGGCTACAGTCCATGGGGTCATGAAGAGTCGGACACGACTGTGTGCGTGCATGTGTGCACACACATGTCCCTGAGGTCTGTTTTTTTTCTGGCAGGGAGAAAGCTCTCTGCTCTTACAGGTCCGACTCATACTTTTGTGATACAAATATTTCTTTGAGTGGTTAACATTCTCTTCATCAGTCAGACAACTCTTCGTTCTTCTAGCCTGACCTGACTGAGCTCTGATCTGAGCCAACTTCATTACACTAGCAGTTTTCATATGGATTGTCACTTTTTCATATTATCTCTTTTTATTTTCGCCAGTTGCCTAATGAGTGACTTTCCTAGGAATATTATTCAGCAAATGTTGGGTTAGCCAAAAAGTTCACTCAGGTTTTTCTGTTAAGATGTTATGGAAAACCCCAAACAAACTTTTTGGCCAACACAGTATTTGAAAGGTGAAAGTATAACTGAATAAATGAATATTCAAATCTCATTGATGAATCCTTGAATCTATATTCAAGAGCCTAATCTGTTGCTTCTAGTTAGAGAAATAAATACCAAAAAAATTGCATAATTAGTGTGTGTATGTACATATATCCCAATATTGTTTACCTAGGAAATGTTTTATATACATACACACACATATTTTTAAAAATAAGTAGCATAAATAACCAATCTTGTAAGTACATATTGTTGGAAATGAAAATAGAGAAATGGCATTTTTATTCTTTGAATCAATACCTTTGACTTGTAGCAGATACTCCTTAAAAACATTCAGAATATTGATCACTTTTATAATCAAAGGCAGAAACACTCTGCGTAAAGGAAATGGACTCTGTCTTCACAATGGTGATAAAAGTTTACATTTAATACCTAACATGACTTCATCCCTTATTTGTTTCATTTTATCAGTTTCATTCTGTTGTATTTTTTTTTTATTTAACTCTAGCTGAAAATTAGAGTTAATCATCTATTTTAGGATGAAAGTAGAGTCTGACACGACTGAAGCGACTTAGCAGCAGCAGCATATCAGCCACTTAGATAATATTAATTTAGACAATAATTCATGAACTTTACTTGTATAAACTAAATATATAAGGCTCTTCATATGATTGTCCAGTGATCTTTTTCCTTTTTTTTTTTGATATCTCATTAGTTAGAAATATTGAACTACTACAACTTCTGTTGATTATAGCTGAGTTTATAACTAAGTTTTGGTCAAAAAGAAACAACACAATAGAGACACATACTATAGGGAGCTATTAAGCTTGCACTGGTACTTGGTGCTTAAGCGACAAGGTTAATTCACTTCAGAGAGCATCTGATGGTGGTGGTGGTTTTCTGAAATTAAAGAAGTTTATTGCTAGAATATGAACTATCACATTTGCATCGTTTAAGCATTAGTACATGTTGTGTAACATGTTATTATTAATAACGTAATAATGCATTTTGAAATCCATGGGTAGTCATATGTTGGTGGATAACCTCTAATTTTCAAAAAGTTTCAATATGCCTAAAAACTATTTAGAGATAAATTTGCAGATTTAAACAGATATCTTTCTGAGTGTGTTGAACTCATTTGCTGCCACTGCCACCTCCTCACACACGGACAAGTGTCAACTATTAAATTACAGTTGATGTTAAGAAATGTACTAATTTACTCGAGCTGCCATAACTCGGTCCCACAGATTGGGAGGCTTAAACAACATAGGTTTGTTCTCACAGTTCTGGAGGTTAGAAGTCTGAGATCAAAGTGTCAGCAGCATTGATTTCTTGAGACCACTCCTTGGCTTTGTAGATGAAGGTCTTCTGTCTTCATGTGATTTTCCCTCCATGCACACATGTCTATATCTACATTCCCTCTATATAAAGAGAAGTCGCTCAGTTGTGTCCAACTCTTTGCGACCCTATAGACTGTAGCCCACCAGGTTCCTCCATCCATGGAGTTTTCCAGGCAAGAGTACTGGAAGTGGGTTGCCATTTCCTTCTCCAGGGGATCTTCCCGACCCAGGGATCGAACCCAGGTCTCCCTCATTGCAGGCAGGCGCTTTACCGTCTGAGCCACCAGGGAAGCCCCCCTCTTTATAAGGAAGAAGTCATATTGGATTATGCCACCCTAAACACCTCATTTTAACTTAATTATCTTTTTAAAAACCTGTCTCTAAATATGATTGTGAATTCTGCGGTACTAGGAGTTATTGGTTCAGCACATGTATTTGTGGAAAGGGTGGAGGAACACATTTTAACTCATGACAAGAAGTGTGTGTGTATATTTCTGTGTTTTCACATGCTCTGATTGCTAACTAAATGAAGTAATTTTAATAATATGACAAATAAGTGGCATATTTATTGGTTTAATTTAGGAGATACTTTTCAGTGACCCGCTTGCTAAAAAAAAAAAAAGAAGTGGAAATAAGAAAAAGTAAATTTTAGTTTGGATGCCAACATTCACTCAGTGTATTTAGCATTTATCAAGTGCCTAAGGTGTTTTGCTGGAGAAGGCACTGGCACCCCACTCCAGTACTCTTGCCTGGAAAATCCCGTGGATGGAGGAGCCTGGTAGGCTGCAGTCCACGGGGTCACGAAGAGTTGGACACGACTGAGTGACTTCACTTTCACTTTTCACTTTCGTGCACTGGAGAAAGAAACGGCAACCCACTCCAGTATTCTTGCCTGGAGAATCCCAGGGACGGTGGAGCCTGGTGGGCTGCCGTCTCTGGGGTCGCACAGAGTCGGACACGACTGAAGCGACTTAGCAGCAGCAGCAGCAAGGTAAACACTTGGTAATCACTGCTGGGCAGTGATGCCCGCTATAATCTTGAGCAAGTCATGAACTATTATTCCTCATCTGCTAAAAAGTGACTAAAAATCTCTTTGCCTACCTCCTGAGATTGTTCCATAAATAAAATAAGAAATAAATTGAAGCCCTTTGAGAATATAAATGTGCCAGCCAAGTCGTTAGTCAGATTTAAAAGAATTAATCCTGTCTCTTCATAAACCTTAGAATTCACCATGAATGTTTTACTCATACAAGTAGAAATATCAGCCACTTATTAGTAGAAGATTTACATATTGAACATTGTCAAATTCAGGAGGTCAGCTATGATGTGACAGAAAGACATAGAGTGTAACAACCGAAGTTTACAGTTCGTTTCTTAAATGTACTAACTGAGTGAAAGTGAAAATGAAGTCGCTTAGTCGTGTCTGACTCTTTGTGACCCCATGGACTAGCCTACCAGGCTCCTCGGTCCATGGAATTTTCTAGGCAAGAGTACTGGAGTGGGTTGCCATTTCCTTCTCCAGGGGATCTTCCCAACCCAGGGATCGAACCCAGGTCTCCCACATTGCCGGCAGACGCTTTACCATCTGAGCCACCAGGGAAGACTGAGTAAACTTGCTCAAATCATTAAATTTCTTGAGATCTATTTATGCGTTTGTAACTGAAATGTACTGATTTCACGGGGAACCATTTATAAGGAATAAAGGAATAACATAATTATTTGGTAAACTATAACTCATTATCAGCAGATAGATAATAGCATATTATTTAAAATATGATTTTAAAGTGACTGAGCAATCTAATAGTGAGCTTTATTGTTTAAATTGGAACAAGCAGACAGTCTCAATGCCTAACCATGTTATGTTAATTGTATCTTACAATTTCCCCGTAGATGTGCTACACAAAAGATGGAGCATAGCATCTTCACCAGAAAGGGAGATCACTCTGGTTAACCTGAAAAAAGATGCACAATATGGCTTAGGTAAGTCACTGAGATTCTTCAAGGTCTGTGAGAATTCAAAGAGAAAAGGTCGATTGCATAACATGGGCATTGAGGAACCAGCCCACTTGTCCCCACCTGAGTCCCCTTCTCCCACTTGCCCAGTCAGGAAATGCCAAAGGTGAAATGCATACAAGCAATGTTTCCACCAAATTTAAGTCCCGTCTCACATGTGTTACCTATTAAGTCATATTCAGTATAAGTCTGTACACTTCTGTGTGTCAAACAGACTCATCATTAGTCCTTGAAAGCACCAGTGTCATGAGATATTTTCATTTTTACTTTTTTTTTATTGAAACAGTTGATTTATAATGCCATGTTTCAGGTGTACAGTATAGGGATTCACAATTTTTAAAGGTTATATT
Source organism: Bos grunniens (assembly GCF_055505025.1). Classification (NCBI taxonomy): domain Eukaryota; kingdom Metazoa; phylum Chordata; class Mammalia; order Artiodactyla; family Bovidae; genus Bos; species Bos grunniens. The sequence goes on along the minus strand of NC_141170.1, from coordinate 16,009,553 downwards.
CCATTTATAGTTATTATAAAATATTGGCTATGTTCCTGTACTATGTAATATATTCTTGTAGCTTATTTATTTTATGCATAGTAGTTTATATCTTTTAGTCTCCTAATCTGTATCTTGCCCCTCCCCATGAAGATTTTATTTTAATGTGCTGATTCACAGGATTTCAAATTATTGGTGGAGAAAAGATGGGAAGACTGGATCTAGGTGTATTTATTAGTTCAGTTACTCCTGGAGGACCAGCTGACTTGGATGGATGCTTAAAGCCAGGTATTTATTTTTAGGGAATTTAGGGAATTTCCTAAGTATTTACTGGGCTTCCCTAGTGGCTCAGATGGTAAAGCTGCCTGCAATATGGGAGATCCAGGTTCGATCCTTGGGTTGGGAATATCCCCTGGAGACGGGAATGGCTACCCACTCCAGTATTCTTCCCTGGAGAATTCCATGAACAGTGGAGCCTGGCAGGCTACAGTCCATGGGGTCGCAAAGACTGGCCAACTAACACTTTCACTTTAAAGTACTTACTGACAGTGAATTTGCACAGATGGCAAAAGTAGAAGTTGGGGAAAACAAAAATGTTGAGAGGGAGGTAACATTTCTAAGATTTAGCCTGAATTTCTCTTAGCTGTAGAAGACACTGGGTTGTCTGTTTTTACAGGAGACCGTTTGATATCTGTGAATAGTGTCAGTCTGGAGGGGGTCAGCCACCATGCCGCAGTTGAAATTTTGCAAAATGCACCTGAAGATGTGACCCTGGTTATCTCTCAGCCAAAAGAAAAGCTATCCAAAGGTAACACTGTGGACGTCTCTGAGCTGTGGATTCTGTTCCAGTTCCCACAAAAATTTCAGTACCTTGACACATAAATTAGATTTAAACTTTTATTTCCTTTCTGGAAATCTAATATGTGTAGTTCTGATTGCTTTAATTTTATGCATCAGTACAAGTCTTTCATTCATCACTTCCAAGATTTCCTGTCTCATTCCTCTTTACGTGCATAAAAATTATTTGTTGTGCAAAATCAGTATCACTTGAGTAAATTCCAAGTACTTGGTGTGTTCTATCACATCTTAGGCCAAATTAGAAATAAAATTCTTAATCATTGCCCAATTAATATAATTATATAACAGTTATCTATGAAGTCCTGTCTTGAACCTGTTTATAAAAGGGAAAGGATGCCAACATGCCAGAAATATAAAAGACATATATATATAAAAGACTTATATGTAAAAGACCATATTTTTGTACCATTTTTCTAGATTCCACATACATGTAGTATCTATAATTCTTTTACACATGTCACCTGTGATTTTCGTCTTAGGAAAGCTTTCCTAAGTGGCTTTTAAAAAGAACTATATATGTAAGGAGGATGGAATTACCTTCTTTGATAATTACTTGGAGTCTAAAACATGCAGTTTGTTAAGACAATATAAAACAAGTATATAAATAACCATTCAACAAAGATCTTTGGAGATTCAAGTTATCTCTGGATAGGGAATTAAGAAAGTCTTCACAGAGGACTTACTTGAAACAGGTCTTGGGGAATGGAAATGAGGAGTTCAGGTGAGGCGGGTACACATTCCCATAGAAGTTGCCCAAAGAATGACCAAAAGAAAAGGCAAAGGAAACAGAAAGCATCTTCAGTGTTTGTTGGGACCTTGTCATGGTTCCAAGCCCCGGTCAGGTGTTGTGCACATGTTATCCTGCGTAAAATCCTCGCAGCAGCTACCAGGGAACATTGTGCATGGGTATGAGCCCAGGTGTGTGTCACTAACCTGTCATCCTCACGGGCTGATTTTGACTTTGCAGTGCCTTCTACTCCTGTGCACATGGCCAACGGCACGAAAAACTACATGAAAAAGCCTTCCCACCTGCAAGACGGCACTGTAAATTCTTCTGAGGACCACTGCTGGCCACGGGGCACCCCGAGGCACATCTCAGAGAGCTCGTTTGGGCTGTCTGGGGGCCTGCGGGAGGGCAGCCTGAGCTCTCAAGATTCCAGGACTGAGAGTGCCAGCTTGTCACAGAGCCAGGTCAACGGGTTCTTTGCCAGCCATGCAGCTGACCGAAGCTGGCAGGACTCACAGCGTGGCAGCCCTTCCCCATCTGTGATATCCAAAGCCACCGAGAAAAAGTGGACTTCTACTGATAGTAACCGAAGCAAAGCTAAAAATACAGGCATTTCTGATGCACCAGATTACTCTGACCGTGGAGATTCAGACATGGATGAAGCCACTTATTCCAGCAGTCAGGATCATCACATACCAAAAAAGGCACCATTTAATTTGAATTTTGGTTTTTATTTTTTTTCCCCCCACTTAACAAAACAAACAACAGCAAATGTATTATAGAGCAGAATAATCTACTATGAACAGAGTACATTATTCTGGAAAGGAGAAATCGTTTATGTATAATGCTACTAACTGCTACTGCATTTGATGCTAACTTTCAGAGAAACTAGCAGCTTTGAATACTAATTCCAAAATGGCTATTATTCTGGGAACTTGCTACGTGATTACACAAAGGAATGAATAACCAGATTATGATTGTTTTCTATAAATTGTTTCTCTCTTGCATACTTAATATTTATATTAATAAGAGAACTTAATAGCTGAAAAAATTGTTCCTAAGTAATTCATATAATGGACAGGTGACTTTACTATTAACAGCCTAAATTACTCTAAAGTTCTGAATGTATGATAATAAGAACAATAACATAGAAAATTGACCATTTCCTAGAAATATTAGACATGATATAATTTAGACCCATTTTCACAAGTGGATTCAGAAAAGAACCTTAAGCCCTTTGTTCATTGAAAAACATTCCTCGTTAATGTCTCCAGCATTCCTCTTGAGAGAGTTCTGTCCTTATAGATTAGGCTTAGCTGTTGTGCCTATGTTTATATTGGATTTAAACATTAGCAAAATAAACTTAAGGCCTACTCATCTTAAAGGCCCAAGTTAAAAGCTACTACATGATATATATGGATTTTTTTTTTAAAGGAAATAGAAATGCTTCCTAAGTTTGAGTGTATAAAAAGCACTGGATAAGGATTATGTAAAAGCCAAGGTTTGAATTGGATTCTGGGCTTCCCTCAGTCATATCTTTTTACCTGAAGCAAGCCCTCTAGGCTCTAGATCTCAATTTCCTCAGTTTTAAACTCTGAAGGCCTTGGATTAGATGATCCTTAAGATCTTTTCCAGCCTTCATCATTTTTGAGTCTACTCTATCCTTTAGTATCTTGCTTTTTCTTAATTTTTCAAAAAGAGAAAGATCTTCCATTAATAATTCTGTTTGATTCTAACAAGAAATGCTTTTGTTTGTTTTTCTTTGTTAAGGAATCTTCCTCCTCCATGAATACATCCAACAAAATGAATTTTAAAACTTTTCCTTCATCACCTCCTAAACCTGGAGATATCTTTGAGGTTGAACTGGCTAAAAATGATAACAGCTTGGGGATAAGTGTCACGGTACTGTTCGACAAGGTTTTCAAATGTTTTCTCTTCTCCATTTCCAGCAGCCTATCATATGCCAATTTATTACTTGAATTATTTTGCTTCAAAAAGGAAACTTGTCAAATATTTGCAAAACTTTAAATTGAATTACATCTTAAGACTTTTTTTTAAAAAACTTATGTTTTCTAGTCACTTTTTCCTGTGGTTTAAAAGAAAGTAGACAAATGCTGTTTTCCCCCAGAGATTTCATACTTGTTTAATCTGAATACAAGACTTGAAAAATATAAAATTGAGAAGTATGTCTTATATATATTTGGCAGCTTCTACATCAGCATGGAATAATTTTAACCTACATCATAAATAATTAAAGTCTAATATATATTTATATGCCCTTCACTTCATAATACATCTTGGCATGTAAATATGATTAGTAGCTTAATATTAGAAGTTCCCAAAAATATGTGTAATACTTCTAAAGAAGTTAAAATATGAGCATAGGCTATTTGATGAAACTGCTTTAGAATTCTATTAATGTACTATACCCTAAAGTGTAATATTATCATTTATATTTGAAGGATGTTGTTTGTTAGGAAACGCTATTTAGAAATAAGGTAGAAATAACACTCTTAACATATAGAGATCCAAAAGAAAACCTGATTTTCTATCAGTCCTCAATACTGTAACCCTTTTTATCTTGTCCATAACTTCTTTAGAATTTTATTATCTTCCTACTGTGAAGGGAAATAAAAGCTGAATATCCACAAGAGATGGAGCATCTACTCAGTAGATCTCATCTACTCTGTAGCACAACTTCTATGCCAAAACCTTTTAAAGTGAAAAGAAAATTTTCCATTGACTCATGAGATTTATTTTCAGATTAGCAAATATGATCTGAAGTATATTACTCCATATGCTGTTTATTTCTGACAGTTATATTCTCACCCTAATATTTCATGGCTGGATTTTGCTTGCCATTTGTGCCTAATGCATGGTATAGATTTCTGAAAGGAAGAGCACCCCCTCATCCAGGCAAAGATCTGGCATGTCGTTATTTTCTGAAAAAAGAATGTTTCTAAAACGTAGCTGCTTTTGCATTTGGAAAACTTACTAGAAATATTCTTGGGTATTGAAGTAATTGCATGTGCTAATGTGATGCTGCTGCTTTGGCTGATGAATGGAATGCTTTCTAGGTCTCAGACCTGAAAGATGGAGTGCAACATTTTTCATGTGACAAAACGTTATTTGTCTTTTTCCACTTAGGGAGGTGTGAATACCAGTGTCAGACATGGTGGCATTTATGTGAAAGCTGTTATTCCCAAGGGAGCAGCAGAGTCTGATGGCAGAATTCACAAAGGTAGAGTATTTGTGGGTATGGGAATTACATAAGGATTATCATGTCAACAAATAAAGAAGAAATTGGAAAGTTGATGAAGACCTTCAAATTATTCATAATATAAAATAAGAACATATTATTTTAAGATTACAACATGAATCTTATTTCCAGCTTATCCTCTGTGCTGTGCTTAGTCACTCAGTCGTTTCTGACTCTTGGCAACCCCATGGACTATAACCCACCAGGCTTCTCTGTCCATGGGGATTCTTCAGGCCAGAATACTGAAGTGGGTTGCCTTGGCCTCCCTAAGGGATCTCCCTAACCCCGGGATCAAACCCAGGTCTCAGGCACTGCAGGCAGATTCTTTACCATCTGAGCTACCAGGAAAGTCCATCCTCTATATAGTATCAGAAAATATCTTGTTTTAGTTCATGCTTTGTACTTTTTAAGAAGCAGATTTCCAGAGAATTGGAAAGGGGTAGTGCCCTTGTAAAAACAATGACATTTGCATTTCTAATAAGAACTAACTAGGTTAGTTACCTCCCATCTCTCTGCGTTTGTAGCTCTGTCATTTTTTTCATAATTAAAATTGATTTTATAGTATATATAATATCCAGTTTGAAAATATACCTAAGATTAGCTGTAGAATAGAGAAAGGAATTAAGTACATGTTAAAGAAACTCTGTGACAGACTTTTGTCCAGAATTTGTCTGAGTCTCTCCTCGAGCAAATTACTATAAAACAAGACCTTAAGGTATTAAAGAACATGTAGAATCCTTATTTTATGACTTGCTTCTTTCATCATTACTGCCTAATTTATAGGTGATCGTGTCCTCGCTGTCAATGGAGTTAGTCTAGAAGGGGCTACCCACAAGCAAGCTGTGGAAACACTGAGAAATACAGGACAGGTAAGAGATCATTATACCAGCCTTTTCTAGATATCTCAGAACATAATAATGTGTGAATAATACCAGTTTCACTGAGATCTCCAAATTTATTAGTCAGGAAACAAAGCCTGATTAATGTAAATAAACATGCTCATATTTTTTTCCTTCCAAATTGGGAAGCAAGGATTATGACGAGGATTTTTATTGTGGAAGCAGGCTTTATATATCACATTTAGCCCTGATATCACCAGAGATCTGCCAGGAGGAAGGGGAGAGATTGCCTTAACATTTTTTTTCCGTAAACATCTACAAATACCTAATGGTTTTCACTTCCAGGTATCCTTCAACCCAAAGGATAATTCACATTGTTCTAATACATTTATAAGTCAGGGAGTTTACAAATTACTTATAATGGTATTTATATTATTAAGATAATAATGATTTTTTTTCCATCTTTAATTGGAGGATAATTGCTTTACAGTATTATGTTGGCTTCTGCCATACAAGATCATGAATCAGTCACAAGTATGCATGTGTCCCCTCCCTGCTGAACCTCCCTTCCACCTCCCACCCCATCCCACCCCTCTAGGTTGTCACAAAGCTCTGGGTTAAGCTCCCTGTGCCCATACAGCAGCTTCCCAATGGCTATCTGATTTTATTTTAGTATCTGAATTTTCTAAAATGTGTTTATATTATTTTTATAATAGAATTTTTTTCTTTCTAATCATTTATCTTCTTTATACAGAAAATATTTAAAAAAACTTGATTTTGACATTTTTAGTCCCTTGCTTTTGTCTGTTTTTTCCTCCCTCTACTTGTGTTTTGGTAGACCAGAGAGTTACTTTAAATGATTTTATACCACCAACTGTACAAAGTCCTGAAAATTTATTTGCTTTCTTATGTAACCTTATTCTTAGTTAATAAGGCACTCTTCTATTTATACAGGTGGTTCATCTGTTGTTAGAAAAAGGACAGTCTCCAGCATCCAAAGAACATGTCCTCCAGTGTACAGTCTCTGATCCAGACACCCAAGGTCAAGCCCCAGAAAAAATGATGACGAAAATGATTCATGTCAAAGACTACAGCTTTGTTACCGAAGGTCAGACCTTGGGAGGCTGTCATCTCACCTTAAACTTATTCCTGGATTATTCAAAATTTGATTTTTACATGTCAGATCATAATTCATCCTGAGTCTCTTGATTCTTGTCAAGTATAAATAAGAACCTGATGCAGCACTGTACTGAATTTGGGGAGGGAGGGGGGAACCACGCGTAGTTGTAGTTCTTGAAGTCTGAAAGGCTTTGACTAATGAAATCAGGCACAAAACAAATTATGGTCATTTAATGGTGCCTAAAATAGTTGTAAAATTCAAACTAAAATTTGTAAGAGAAAAAAATAAATATAAATAACTGCTGAGAATGACTTCAAACCCATATGAAACCTTGACTCTTACGTTTTCTATATATGTTTGATTTTACGAACTTGTGAAGCTAACTCTGATAGAAATTCACTAACAGTTCCCAGATACTTGTTTTCCTTACAAACGTTTCCAGCTAACTGGTAGTAAAATTGGACATGCCACTAACTCGCAATGAAAAAAGGAAATCAAGACTAATGTAGTGAGTTTTTCATAAGGTTAAATGTAGTCATAATACAGAAGTACTCTTCATTCTGAGTTTATCTGTCTTCCTTTTGATGGGTATAAATGTCCTTTATAAATGGTGGTGGTGGTACATAAGCATTGTTTTGTCTTTATTTTAGATTTTTCTTTGCTTATACAACTTTCATCAATTCTGAATTAGTCCCCAAAATAAGGAGAAAATATTAGCCCAACCTATATCATCTTTCCTGATTATGAAAATAAGATTAGCATGTCCACTTAATCCTACTGTCTTTTGTCCTTCCATTATTTCTTCTGTTACTATGTCTTTAAATATATTTCTTCATGCTTTCCTGATTATTATTCTTTTAATTTCTTCTGTTGATGAGAATTTTATCATCATGCGTTACAGTTTTACTGAATTAAATTATATCTCACCTAAATATTAAGTCACCTATCCACTTCCCCATAACCCTTCTCTGTTATTTGTTTTGTTCTTCTTACCATATCTGTCCCATTTATGTCTGAATTTGTTTCACTGTCTCCTTTCTTGGATTTTTCCCTCTTTTTCTCTGTCATTCTGCAGTTTATAAAACATGGAATTAAGACATAGTTTCCTTTTTAGAATCTTTTTTTCAGAACCCACTTTTCTGATCAGGCAGCCTATTAGTTCATGCAGCTCAGTTCAATAAGTTAAATTTTCTTAATAACAGATTGTAAAGTGGGATTTGAGTATAGAATAAGAGTGCAATAAGTGCATATAAAGCTGTGAGTATGGTGGAAATGGGCTTTTTAATAATGTATTCAAAACTGTATATGTTTATACATGCATAGAGAGAGCCTGTTAAGAATATTCACATTTTTTGATACCTTTTTTTCCAGAGAATACATTTGAGGTGAAATTGCTGAAAAATAGCTCAGGCCTAGGATTCAGTTTTTCTCGAGAGGATAATGTTATACCCGAGCAAATGAACACCAGCATAGTAAGGGTTAAAAAGCTCTTTCCTGGACAGCCGGCTGCAGAAAGTGGACAAATTGATGTGGGAGATGTTATCTTAAAAGTGAATGGAGCCTCTTTGAAAGGATTGTCTCAACAGGTGAGCCCCCAGCCTGTGGAGTGCAGCATTTTTAATGAGGCAGATCGGTCTTTCGGAATGAAATGGTTTAACCGTGTCTTCATTTCTCATTCATGGTTCCCCCAGGAGGTCATATCCGCTCTCAGGGGAACGTCTCCAGAAGTATCCTTGCTCCTCTGTAGACCTCCACCTGGGGTGCTACCAGAAATTGACCCTGCTCTTTCGGTGAGACTGAGGAAAAGTACTTTACACTATTATAGAATGTCAACGAGTGATTAACTCAGTTGTAGTGGTTTCATCGTTGATTGATCTTCTGGGTTTCATCCTAGTTAATTCTTTAGCTGGGAGTATTATCTTACATGGGTCACATAACCTGCGAGTGTATTCGATGTTTATAATATAAAGTAATTCACTTTCTCTTCTCTCCCTTCTGATTCTAGGATTTGGGGAATTTATTTGCCAAACATAAGTAGTAAAAGATGTAAAATATTGGTTACAATAACCTTTTGTCCATTTATTCATTGAATCAAATTTTAAAATATAATCTTCCTTCTGAGCTAGTTTAGATGAAAATGAGAATTATTTAAGATTTTTTTTTGACCTTAATTTTTAATACTGGGAATCAGAGTAGGCAATTCATTTGTCCATTTCACTCTCTTGTATGAAGGAATAGCTAAAAGACCCAAAATCTATTTTGATGGTTATTTATAAATTGCATACTAGTAGTTAGGAACCCACACATAAGTGAATAATAATCTAATTGAAAGCCTTTGTCCTATCTACTTAAAATAGTGTTCCATTACCAATGAACGTGATCACTGGGTATCCAAGACAGGAGTGTCTGGCCCCAGAAACTTTAACCCTTATACTGGGGAGAAGGAGGGAGTATTATAAAGACACTAACAGGGAACTAACGTTTCTGAAAGGTCATTGTCATTAGCATTTTAAGAGACGACATTGGTTTTGGTCATCAGATAGGAAGAACTGAGAAATTCTCTCAGTTCTTGAGTATATATGTTGATACAATCTTTCTGGAAAGCAATCTGGAAATATTTAACAAGGCCTTTAAAAACATCTTATGTTCTAAATACAGAAAATTATATTTCTATTACAGAAAATTGCAAGGAAATAATGAGAAACTCAGATGAAAACCTACATACAAAGAAGTTCTAGATTTCTATTAATAGTGGAAAGCTAGAAAGAACTCTGTATCCAATAAAAAGCTGTAGCCAGTTGTAAGATTATTATACAGTTTATGCAGTGTTTGCAAAGCATGTTTAAGGATCTCAGAAAATACTTATGGTAGAAACCTAAATTTTGAAAGCAAGATGCAAAGTACAATATATACTATGACTCTAATTCTGAATGAAAGTACAAGTTGTACAATATAAACAGTTGTTACTTTTACATACCATTTTTTTTTCTCTAATGAGCATAAATTACTTTTATCAAAAAATTGAATATTTTAACAGGAAGTACTGATGTTTAATTTGTTCATTTTCACCTAAATGAAAATATAAGTTAATATACGTTGTCACCCTGACCTTTTTAAATGTGTTCGTTACAGACCCCCTTGCACTCTCCAGCACAAGTACCTCTGAACAACAGCAAAGACCCTCCTCAGACAGCGTGTGCGGAGCAAGGCACCAGCTCAGATGAAAATGAGATGTCCGACAAAAACAGAAGACCATGCACGTCCCCATCCCGGAGAGATAGTTACAGTGACAGCAGTGGGAGTGGAGAAGATGACTTAGCGAAAGCTCCAGCAAAAATACCAAACATGAGCTGGAGCTCAGCTTTGCAACAGACTCTAAGCAACATGATGTCACAGGCACAAAGTCATCACGACACACTCAGGAGTCAAGAAGATCCCATTTGTACCATGTTTTACTATCCTCAGAAAGTACCTAATAAGCCAGAACATGAGGGCAGGTATTGTCAATATTGGGCTTCCCTAGTAGCTCAGCTGCAATGCAGGAGACACTGGTTCAATTCCTGGGTCGGGAAGATCCTGTGGAAAAGGGTTAGGCTACCCACTCCAGTATTCTTGGGTTTCCCTGGTGGTTCCATCAGTAAAGAATCCGCCTGCAATGCGGGAGACCTGGGTTTGATCCCTGGGTTGGGAAGATCCCCTAGAGAAGGACATGGCAACCCACTCCAGTATTCTTGCCTGGAGAATCCCCATGGACAGAGGAGCCTGGCGGGCTACAGTCATGGGGTCGCAGAGAGTCGGACACAGCTGAGCAACTTTCACTTTCTTTCACTTTGTGTATATTCAGGTCCAACTGTATTTGTTCAAGTTTTTTATTGTTTGTTTTTTTTTTCTATGATGTCATCCAAAATAACTACAAGAATAAGGCTCTTTATTTCTTTTTTCTTATTATGTTGAAACACACATTAGGCTTCTGATAACATTAGCTTCAGCCTTAGCTCCAAAATTAACAACTGGGAATCAAAAATATATTTATTTAACTTTTCTCACTGATTTGTGCAGCTTAAAGAGATCGACAGAGAATAAAAATCAGTAATATTAGCACATAACAGATGTGAAATAAATTCATAGTCCAGAATCAAACTAAAAATGATCTCACTAAAAAGCAGGTGTAAATGTTTTTTAAGCATTCTCTATCTGTGGTACAAACTTACTATATTGGCATTGCAATGTGTTTGAAAATAGTCTTGCTTTGTCTCTGTAGTAACCCTCTTCCCCCTCGACCACTGGATGTAACTCCTGGGCAGAGCTGTCAATCTCAATCAGAATCTGTTCCCATAAATGCAATGGATAAATATCATACACATCACACTTCTGAACCAACTAGACAAGAAAGCTTAACATCTTTGAAAAATGACTTGGAAAACCACCTTGAAGACTTTGAACTGGTGAGTTATTTCCTTTGTATAAAGAACATTCTATATTTTCTCAAGTAAAATGTAGTTCCTCAAGTAAAATACACAGCTTCCCTTTAGGGAAATTGCTGTCCTTTAGATCAGCCTCATATCTATGCTCAGTAAACAGACAACACATCTGCCGTGTTTCTCTGCTAAGAATTCAGGGAAAAGACAAAAAGACTTGGGTACACATCCTGACTCTCCCAGTGACTTGCTATAATTTGGCAGATGCTATGGATGAATTACTTAATTCTTCTGAGTTTTAGCAATTTTAGCTGTAAAATGGGACTAGTAACCTCATGGTATTGTGGTAAGTATTAAATGAAATAACATATATAGAGCACCTAGCCCAGTACCTATTATTTCCCAAACTCGACGAGTTACCTGTTTACTCTTTAATCAAGTTTGAACGTAATTTCATTCTCTTCCACACTGTTTTATGGGTGCCTAAATGGAATCCTTTATACTAATAACCCTAGAACTTCTAAACTTACAAATTCACTTTGGAAGTCACATTTCTAATAGAAATAACATCCCTTGGACATAAACAGTGATAGCACAATCATCTGAAGAAAAAGAAAGAGAATCTGAGTTTTGTCATTTCTGTCATTCTGTCTGACCACTTGGAGTTTTTAATTTCAAATGTAAAAGGTGAAAAAATTTGTTTGAAAAAAAATTTACGAAGTCTAAATTTTTTGGTAGTTCCAATTTTTGATAAATATAGTATTTTTTGAATTTGAAAAAAAGAATAATATCCTTAACACTGATTCAAAGTCACCCTTTTAATACATTTTTTTGCTACCTAAGTAATAAATACTTACTATAGAAAAGTTAGAAAAGATTAAAACCATCACTAGTCAGAACCCATAAACACTTTAATCTTTCCAAGCACTTTGTTTCCCTATAATTGTGTGTGTGTGTGTGTATAGCATCTACATCTTCAATTTCATTCTCAGCAGTAGAGTGAAAATAATCTTTGGATGATTTCCTTAGAAATCTGTCATCACGCCTAGAAGCCCTAAGCAACCCTTGTGCCACAGTTAAAATCTTAAAATAAAAATTTTTCATACAACTAAATATATCAAGTTGTGATATTTAATCACCCAGACTTCATGTTTTTACCCAAGAAAAGCTTTCTTCTGTTGCTCTTGGCATGGGTGTTTTGTTTGTTTATTCTGAAAATATAAGAATTGAAGCTTGAGTAAGTTCTGGGTCAGCTATCTCCAGACAAGCACATAATGTTGAATTTAAACCCAACTTTTATTTTGCATTGGCAGGCAAGAGGTTGGAGCGGTACCTTCTGTCTAGAACTAGACATACATACCTGCCTTCTTTACTTGGGCAAGTTAAGCAGCCTTTTAAGGTTTAGTTTTCTCCTGTGTTAATCAATGGAAAGAATAGTTGTCTTTCTCTTTGTACTGCAAAATAGAATCACTGTTTCTTTCCTTAGGAGGTGGAACTCCTGATTACCCTAAATAAGTCGGAAAAAGGAAGCCTGGGCTTCACAGTAACCAAAGGCAATCAGAGCATTGGTTGTTATGTTCACGACGTCATTCAGGATCCAGCCAAAAGTGATGGGAGGCTGAGACCTGGGGACCGGCTCATCAAGGTAAGACATTTGAGCAGACTGTGTTTGTGCCAATGTGGCTAGACAGGTGGTGCTAGTGGTAAAGAACCCACCTGCCAATGCAGGAGACACACATTCACGATCCCTGGGTGGGGACGACCCCCTGGAGTAGGGCATGGCAACCCACTCCAGTATTCTTGCCTGGAGAATCCCATGGACACAAGAGCCTGGCGGGCTACAGTCCATAGGGTCGCAAAGAGTCGGACACGACTGAAGTGACTGAGCATTGCAGCAGGGCCAGAGATCAAGCCAGTGCTGCAGAAGGAAAACCAAGAAGGTTGAGTTGATATAATGCTCTATTTCTCCATTTGGTTTATGTTTTCCTTCTCCACCTCTTATAAATAAAGGCCTTTATATAGTCATAGTTTGGAAAGACTTTAAACAAGCAATCTTGAGTCTCAGAAAGTTTCTTAAATTGCTCTAAGAATAAATTTTCTATATTAGCAAAGTAATAACATCTGTATTAGCAATAGTAATAGCATTATTATTTCATTTATAATTACTTGGTCTTTGTGCTCATGATTTCCACAGTAAAGAAGATTATTAGTAAACTAGAGACTAGACTCTCTTTTTTTTTTGCTGCACTGGGGTCTTTGTTGCAGCACATGGGGGGCTTTGCTCAGTGCAGCGTGCAGTCTTCTCGTGTTGTGGCACGTGGGCTTCTTCTAATTGCAGTGTGCAAGTTCTGTAGTAGCACTGCATGGATTTCATTGCCCCGTGGCATGTGGGATCTTAGTTCCCCCACCAGGGATCAAACCCATGTCTCCTACATTCTTAACCACTGGACCACCAGGGAAGTGTCCCTAGAGACCACTCTTCATTGTGAATCTCCTACTAGCCAAAATAGATTATATGGAAAGTTAGGGAAATTACTATATTTTGTCAGCAACTTCTGTGTTCCAAAAACTGTAATCCCACTTTGGCCCTTTCTCATCTCTGTAGGTTAATGACACAGATGTTACAAACATGACTCACACAGATGCAGTGAACCTACTCCGAGCTGCGCCCAGGACAGTCAGATTAGTTCTTGGCCGAGTTCTGGAATTACCCAGGATGCCGGTGCTGCCTCATTTGCTACCTGATATCACATTTACATGCAACAGAGAGGAGTTGGGTAATGGCAAATTCAAGCTTTGGGCAGTGTGACTTTTCTTGGATAGATTAAAAGTACATACTGTTAAGCCTAAGGAAACAAATATTTTTCTATTTCCTGAAGGTTTTTCCTTATCTGGAGGTCGTGACAGCCTGCATCAAGTGGTGTATGTTAGTGATATCAGTCCGAGGTCAATCGCAGCCACAGAGGGTAATCTCCAGCTCCTAGACGTCATCCACTATGTGAACGGAGTCAGCACACAAGGAATGACTCTGGAGGAAGCTAAGAGAACATTAGACATGTCACTTCCTTCAGTGGTGCTGAAAGCTACAAGGTACTCCACCATTATTCATGGATTTTTGTGTGTGTGCACATGCATTTCAGGCCGTTAGATTCTCTTAAAGATATTCCTGAATTAGTAATTCACAGACTAAATGGATGGGGAATTAGTAAAGATTACATGTTTCCTTCATGATGGTCAAATGGCTGTGTCAGTTTCGTGACTCATGTGCATCCCACACTGTCCAGACCAATCTTCAGACAGTTCTCACTGATCATAGTAGTAAAGCAAGGACTGTATGCTGATTGCCTTAGACATAAATTCAGATGAGTCCTGATGAGGCAAAGGAATGAGAATATATTGGTTGGCCCTGGCAAGTCCTACCTGATTCCCAGAGCTGGAACACAGTCTGTCCTCCCAGAACCTCATATCTACAACCAATGAGGCATAGACTCGCATCCACTATACCTTCTGACCATTTCCCATTATAAGAAATGCAAATAGCAACTTTTCTTTCACTTAATAATGGAAATAAATTTTTTTAATGTATGTGTTAGTTTCCTGCTACCAAATGACTACAAATTTAGTGGCTTAAACCAATAAAAATTAATTATCTTAACAGTTCTGGAAGCCAGAAATATAAAACGGTCTCATTGGGTTAAAAATCGAAGTGTTAGCAGAGCTGCATCCCTTCCAAAGGAGAAAATCATCTCCTTGCCTTTTCCTCCTTTTAGACACTGGCCATCTTTCTTGGCTCATGGCCCTCAGTCATCCTTAAAGCCAGTGATCACAGCACCCTTGGTCATCCTGTCTGTCTGACTCTGACATTCCTACCTTCCTGTTTAACTTATAAGGACCCTTGTGATATCATGAGATAATCCAGGATAATCTCTTAGTCTCAAGATCTTTAATTTACTCTCTCCTGCCAAATTCTTTTTGCCATGTAAGATAACATATTCAAAAGTTCTGGGGATTATAATGCAGACATCTTTCGAGCCATTACTCTGCCTTCCACAAGGACATGAACCCAGGCTTTTTAGATTACAGTCTTATATTACATAAAAGAAAAATTCACATTTGTGTCTGTGACGCAGGATGGACTTTACATAGTATGTATTCCACCATATAGGAACAGTTAATAAATCATTTGATCATAAGCCTATTTCTCCTTCTGAACCTTTAAGTTCGATTGTATACTTTTCCCCTTGAACATAATTCCTGACCAGTTTCCCTCAATATTTCTAAAAATTTGATTGCCTACAGTTATTTTCATAAATGTAGCTGAATGTTAATTAGTGGAGGAGAGAAGTGTTCAGACAACCTGGGAAAATGTTTTTCTGATTCTACTAACCATAGATCTAGAATTTTTTGCCTCCAGATTACTAGAGCATCTCTTGAAAAAGAAAGTGGAAGTGTTGGTCAGTCTGTCGTGTCCAACTCTTTGTGACCCCATGGACTGACTGTAGCCTGCCAGGCTCCTCTGTCCACAGAATTCTCCAGGCAAGAATGCTGGAATGGGTTG
This sequence comes from Bos grunniens, assembly GCF_055505025.1. Taxonomy (NCBI): domain Eukaryota; kingdom Metazoa; phylum Chordata; class Mammalia; order Artiodactyla; family Bovidae; genus Bos; species Bos grunniens. The sequence continues at coordinate 15,993,795 of NC_141170.1, read as the reverse complement.
CCATTTCCTGCTCCAAGGGATCTTCCCAACCCAGGGATCAAACCCAGGTCTCCCGCATTGCAGATAGATTCTTTACCATCTGAGCCGCCAGAACATCCCTTTCCTCAGGTCTAAAATCAGTTTTTTTCATCTACTTTCGTCTTTGCTGAAGTCACTAAAGATACAGCTCAGCTCAGTTCAGTTCAGTTCAGTCGCTCAGTCGTGTCTGACTCTTTGCAACCCCATGAATTGCAGCATGCCAGGCCTCTCTGTCCATCACCAACTCCCGGAGTTCACTGAGACTCACGTCCATCGAGTCAGCGATGCCATCCAGCCATCTCATCCTCTGTCGTCCCCTTCTCCTCCTGCCCCCAATCCCTCCCAGCATCAGAGTCTTTTCCAATGAGTCAGCTCTTCACATGAGGTGGCCAAAATACTGGAGTAGTCCCCTTACCTTCCCCTTCATCTTGCTTCCAGCTACAAACTAGCCAGTTGTGATTTTATTATTTAAAGAAGTGATTCTTAATCTTTTTTCAGTCACAAATATCTCCTTCCAGCATATATAGATGAAGACTGATAAAATCTTGTCTACAGCATCAGAAAGTACATAGACCCCTCAAAGTGAAAGAGAAGTGAAGTTGCTCAGTCGTGTCTGACTCTTTGCGACCCTGTGGACTGTAGCCTACCAGGCTTCCCCATCCATGGGATTCTCCAGGCAAGAATACTGGAGTGGGTTACCATTTCCTTCTCCAGGGGATCTTCCCAACCCAGGGATCGAACCCAGGTCTCCCACATTGGAGGCAGACTTTTTAACCTCTGAGCCACCAGGGAAGCGGACCCATGAAGCCCATCCAAAATAAAACTCGAGGGAAAATGGTTAATAGATAGTTTGAAGGATACTTAAGCAAATATCTTAAATAATTTACAATTTTGTTTTCTTTCTTTTTCTATTTTAAACAACACAGAGATGGTCATCCAGTGGTTCCCAGTTCCAAGGGGTCTGCTCTTTCAGCTTCAAAGTCAGCCAAAGCCAATGGTAAGGATACAGTGATTTTTTTTTTTTTTTTTTTTTTTTTTATGATACAAGTACTTATGGAGAGGTAACTATCTTTTCCCAAAAGCAAGTTTGGGTACTGTCAATATAGTGTTCTATTGCCCTTACAGACTATTTTGTAGAATCTAAGTGAAAAAGTGACATTTAAATAAAAGCTTGTCTAAAATTCAGTGCATGATAGGAAAGAGTGGAGCAGCATGGACCCTAGGATTTAAAGCCAGACAGACCTGAGTTCATTAGGTCCCGTGTAACCTTAGGAAGTTACTTGATCTATATCTAAGCCTCTGTTTTCTACCATAGAGATGAAAAGATTATTATAAAAGTATCTACCTTATAAGGTTATAATGAGGCATAAATACAATAATATGTCAACTTATTACAATGATTGTCACATAATAATTTATTCAGGCAGTTACTGAATTTCTTTTCTGTGACAGACAGAGTTCTGGGCATTGTGAGTATAGCAATGAGTAAACAAAGCATCTGTCTTATAATCTAGCATAGTAATAGAAATTATAGTATTAATAGTGGTGGCAGCAGTTAAGATTAATTTAATGCTTTTTCTGGACTAAGCATTCTTCCAGGTGCTCAGATACTCACAACAACCCTGTGAGACTGTTATATCCTCCTTTTATAGAAGCAAAAGCCAAGGCCCTGAAAAGTATGATAGCTTGCCCAAGCTCAAAGGATAAATAAATAGTCAAAGCAGAATTTAAACCTAAGATGTCTGACTCCATGCTCTCATTTACATAATCAGACTTGGTAAATGTAGCTTTTATTGGCAGTATTCATACCATATAAGAATGTTAGGCACAGGGGAATGTGGTCAAACTTAGAGTGTTTGAAATGTAAATCCAGTACTTCTTTATAGAGCTAAACTTTTAGGGTATTTGGCCACCACCATGCTCAGAAGCTCAGTCGTGTCCAACTCTTTGCAACCCCATGGACTGTAGCCCACCAGGCTCCTCTGTCCATGGGATTGTCCAGACAAGAATACTGGAGTAGGTTGCCATTTCGTTCTCCAGGGGATCTTCCCCACCCAGGGATCGAATCTGGGTCTCTTGCTTTGCAGGCAGATTTGTTATCCTCTGAGCCACCCAGGAAGCGCAGTAGTATCTAAGTACCAAAACAGCTCAGAGAAATCTGACAGCTGCAGCTACGGTTTGATTATCTTCTGAAAGCTAAAACACATCTGTTTCTCTCCTCCTCTGTTATCTTGAATGCCTTAGGGGCCCTTCCTGCTGCTCTCTGATAATTCTGGTTCACAGTAGAGTCAGACTAGGTCACACAACAGTCAGGAGAGCATTTGTCTAGTGACCTCCGAGACAACTCAGAAGTTTGTAACTTTCAAGCCTGAGGAAAGTAGCTGTGCCCTGCCCTCCTTGTAGAAACTGCCTAGTAATCTGTCTTTATGGGATTCTCTGACCTAATTTCTTTATGAATTCTGAAAAATCATATAATATCATTCATAGGAATTCTCTTGCAATGCTGAATATGTAAAATGGTACAACCATTTTGGAAAGCAGTTTGCCAATGTCTTAAAAATTTTAACATACCTACTGTGTGATCTAGTCATTCCACTTCTTTGTTTACTCAGGAGAAATGAAACCATATATCCAGAGACAAAAACTTGTCCAGAAATTTTTTTAGCAGCTTTCTTTGTAACTACCAAAATCAGAAACCACTCAAATGACCAAGAACTGTTGAATGAATAACCGTTTGTATAAACAGCCTATGGAAAAACCCTAATGAACTTTTTGGCCAACCCAATAATATATTCAAACAGTAGAATATTACTCAGCAATAAAAATGAATAGACTGTTGATACATGCAACAGCATAATTAAAATAAACTCAAAATAAGTATGCTGAGTGAAAGAAACCAAATATAATAATAATACAAAATAATACAAAAAGGAATTCATATTATATTATTCAGTTTATACAAAATTCTACAAAAATGCAAGTTAATCTGTAGTGCCAAAGCAGATCAGTGGTTGCCTGAGGACAGAGGGCGAGAGAACAGGGACAGGGGAGAGGTTGCAAATTATAAACTGTTTGTTTCATACCATTGCAATATGATTCCTTTGAACGAGTGGTTCAATTTTTGGTACCCTGTTTAATTATTTTTCCTGGCAATTTAATAAAGTATCTCCTAGAAATAATCTAATTTTTTCAAATACATACATTTTTAACTGTAGAGAAAACAATCTCATTTTTAATATTTGTATTGAATTTTTGTGCTGAGGGCTAAGAGTTAAAATCAGCATTTGGTTTAGAAACATAGTCTCCAGTTATATCCATACTTATTTTCCTGTGTTAAATCGATAGTCTTTGTGAAATGAGATAAAGGATCTGCTATCTTTCCGGTGACTGTAGTTCAGCACCTATGATTTCTCTCCCATTTAGTTGGGAAAATCTATATTCATTTTCAAATAGTAGAAACACTTAGACCAAACTGAGCTTTTATACCAACTTTTTTTTCTTTTTTTAAAGAAAACTAGTTGACTTTGTCCGTGGAATAAACCCTCCTCTAAGATTTGATTCCATCTAGTTGATTTAAAATCACATGGTGTTATGACCTCTCGGTATATTAATAAAAATAAGAACATGCTTAGAAATTGTCGGTCTTCTTTCACTATTATCCCTAATGTGGTTCTGAGTGGCTCATCTTTTTCTTTCTGTTCTTCCTTCAGGTCCTCACATTGTGGAGCCTTGTGGCAAACCTTCGCTCACACCTAATAACTCGTTCTCCAAGGTAAGTGAAAGACCACCTTCTTTAGATACCTTCTTTAGTATTGATTTTAGATACATGTACTTAGTAAGCAGATTTTATTTTCTTGGGCTCCAAAATCACTGCAGGTGGTAACTGCAGCCATGAAATTAAAAGACACTCGCTCCTTGGAAAGAAAGCTATACAAACCTAGACAGTGTGTTAAAAAGCAGAGACATCACTTAGCTGACAAAGGTCCCTGGTGTCAAAGTTGTGCTTATTCCAATAATTGTGTATGGATGTGAGAAAGTGAAAGTCACTCAGTCGTGTCAAACTCTTTGCAACCCCATGGACTATACAGTCCTTGGAATTCTCCAGGCCAGAATACTGGAGTAGATAGCCTTTCCCTTCTCCAGGGGATCTTTCCAACCCAGGGATCGAACCCAGGTCTCCCACATTACAAGCAGATTTCTTTACCACCTGAGCTACAAGAGAAGCCCATGGATGTGACAGTTGGATCATATAGAAGGCTGAACACCAAAGAATTGATGATTTCAAATTGTGGTGTTAGAGAAGACTCTTGAGAGTCTCTTGGACTGCAAGGAGATCAAACCAGTCAATCCTAAAGAAAACCCTGAATATTCATTGGAAGTGAAAGGTTGTTGCTAAATCATGCAAAGATGCCAGGATTCTTGGCCTCTGAAGGAGAATTTAATCCGGGGCCCAAGACGAGACTTGATCACTCAGAGCTTTTGTGTAATAAAGTTTTATTAAAGTATAAAGGAGATAGAGAAAGCTTCTGACATAGACATCAGAAAGGGGTAGAAAGAGTACCTGCTTGCTAGTGTTAGCAATGGAGTTATATACTCTCCAATGAATCAAAAGAATGTCTGGAGGTTGTAAAGATCTCACCAGACCAACTCCCATAATTTACATTTTAAGATAACAGGATTAGCCAGAAGGTTTAATCCAGAGACTATCCTCAGGCAGGATACATTATTGTTATATAGACCTACTCCCATAATTTACATTTTAAGATAACAGGATTAGCCAGAAGGTTTAATCCAGAGACTGTCCTCAGGCAGGATACATAATCCTAAGGAATGTAGAGGGTAAAAAAAAAGTTTGTCCTTTCTTCCTCCTTGAGAATTCCAGACCCCGCTCTCCTTGGGGACCCCTAGACTTCTTATCAACCTGCCTAGGAAATGACTCTCTCATTCCCCTCTTTTCTTTTAGGAGAATTATGTTGCCAAGGGAAAAGGCGTCATTTTCATTCCATAACTACTTCCTGCTGTTTAGGGATGTGGTCCCTATATTGTTGAGGCAACATATTCTCCTAACGCTCATATTGAGGGTCTCTGATCCAGGGGCCCCAAGTAATAGTTGGAGGAGGCTGGTGGCACCGTAGGAGCTTGGACAACCATTTGTAACTTAAAAACTAGAAACAAATCCAATTACACAGTTACAAATGCAGGAAACAAACAGCAAAAATAGAACAATCAGAATTATTGTAATTAAGATAGTTTAAAAGTCACGTTATGTCCATAGTTACATCAGTCCTTCTTAGGATTGTTAGATGTCATCAGTTGAAGAAGAAGCATCACATATGATTGTTGTCGAAGGTATTCGCAGACTTGGAGAAAGTCTTTTCCTTGAAGTGGAGATGTCCACCATGGGAAGCCTTCCACTGACGAAGAAGGCCGTGCTCCACAGACCCAGCAGTTAGATTGATTGTGAAATGCTGAGTAGGAGTGAGCCCAGGACAGGAAGGCATTGTCTTGAGGATCAAAGGGCAGACTCTGGATTTTTAGAGTCAGCAGAAGTAGGCTCACATAGATTATCAGGACCATCTTTGGGCTCATCTAGACAGTCCCATTATGGAAGCGGATCGGGAAGAAAGTGGGCCAGGGGCTTCAGTAAGTACGGCGTAAGTTGCCCCAGTATCTAAAAGGAAATTGACAGATTGGCCCCTCACAGTTATTGATAGTATGAGTTCCTCAGGTGTAATTAGGGCGGGAGCTTGTGTGGGGACCTTCAAGTCCTGAGTCCAACCCGTGAAACCTACGCCTCTGGGGGCAGTCTCTCTTCCAGTGTGGTCCTTTGCAGACCGAACATGGAGCTGGGGGTGGCTTAGGTGCCTGAGGGCAATTCCGCTTCAGATGCCCCTCCTTTCCACAGTAATAGCAAGCCCATCCCTTTTCACCTGGGTCCCTCTGGGCATTTTTCTCAGGCTGTTTAAGAACAGCCATTTCAAGGGCTTCTGCCTTTTCCTTTGTCTTTTTCTGCCTTTCTTTTCCTCATATTCCCTACCATAATAGACTGTCTGAGCCAGTTGTAACAGATTATCTAAAGATTGATTTGGTCCATACGCCCATTTCAGTAGCTTATATCTGGAGCTGACTGAGTGAGAAATCTATCTTTTAAGATCACTTTTCCCTCTTCACTTTCGGGATCAATCTCAGTGAATCTTCAAAGGGCTTCTCTCAGTCTATCTAGGAATTTACTAGGAGCTTCCTTCTCCTCCTGTTCTATGTTTGCCAATTTGCCATAGTTTAAAGGCTTAGAACGCGCCTGCCTGAGTCCTTCAAGAATACACCTAACAAAATGACTCTGATCCCATCCTCCTTTAGCTGTGTTGTAGTCCCAGTCTGGTTCTGTAGTTGGGACCACCTGATTCCCAGTGGGGAGGGTGGTTATCTCGTCCTCCCTCTTCCGTACTGATTCATTATCAAATCATTCATCTCCATAAGTGACCGCTTTTCCCAGAACTCGAGTTTTTGAGTAGGGAGTCAGCATTTGTCCCAAGATATACATCACATCCTTCCAAGTAAGGTCATAAAGCAGAGTAACACCTTTAAAAGCTCTAATATATTTTTCTGGGTCCTCTAAATAGTCTCCTATATCCTCCTTGATTCTTTGTATTTCATGATAAGAAAAAGGCTTATTAACTCTCATAGACTGATTATTTCTCCCAGTGGGTGCTTCATGAAGAGGCAACAGCTTGTGTGGCTGTTCCTCAGTCTCTCTGGCTGCTCTGCGCATATGATCCCAGGGATAGATTGGAGAAACCTGCTTTTCTTTATCTCTTTGTCTCCTGTCTTCCATCTCATCTAGCAAAGTAGGAGGACTGGAGGGAGCTGGAGGAGTCACCCTTAGGGTGACTAAGGTGTGACAAATCTGTACCCTTAGGACGTAAGTCTGGCATATTTCGCAGACAGAAAAAGGGCAACACATAGCTACTTCTACCCATTTCCCTTGTTTTCTACAGAACCGGTCTAATTGTAAAACAGTTTTATACTTAAGAGACCCTCCAACCGGCCATCCTTCGCCATCCTCCATTGGATACCGTGGCCACGCAGTATCATGTAGGAAGACCAGGTGTGTCTTCTTTAAGCCCTGGGAATCAAATCTATCCCAGTTTTTCAGGATACAGTTCAAAGGAGTGAGGCTGGAATTGTTAGCTCCCATCTATAAGAGAGGAAAAAAGGGACCAGGGCCATCTTTCTACCGGAGACATCCCTCCCTGCTCTAAATGGGGGTGTAGACAGACTTTACACCAAAGCTTTCCTTCCCTAGTCGGACTTAGTCTGTCCCTTACTGACACAGGCGACCTACTCGTCCCTCCCAGTTCTACAAAGAGACGTGGTGGAGATGCACCGGGGGTAGACCTGAAGGCATCCCTAACTGCCGTCCAGCTCCTCACCATTAAAACCTTGCTTGCCTCTGAGGCCACCCGGGGTGCAATCAGAGTAACCTTCCGAAATGCCTCCCAGGCTAAACCGCTGGGAGAAACGTTCGTCACCTGAGTGCCTATGCATGACCCTGAGTATATTCTGACCACAATAAGACTGATAAAAACGTAAAACTGAAATGTTTCTTCCAAGCATCACCACACCAGTATAAGAGCCTCCTCTGGCCCACTAAGAGCCAGTGTTACCAAAGGAAAAAAACCCATTGTAGTTTCAATCTGAGTAACCTAGTTCCTTGTAGCCAGAGCTCCATCTAACTTCCAAACTTTCGATTTCTAGTGAGGCTAGGTGCTTCCTGGCTACCAATCCAAATTTGGGACCTAAGTCATAGTACACACTACCAGCATAAATCACAAGTCTCTCTTTTTTTTTTTTTTTCACAAGTCTCTTGGAAGTCTGTGATCCAACAGATTAGATTCGTACTTCTAATTTCCAAGGAGTTATGAAATGGTCAAAGAGACCGAAAAGTTTGACTGAGAAAGGAGAGTTCAGTCCACATGTTTTGCCCATTTCTGGTCGGTCACCGAAGGAGATGTTGGGTGCCTCTTGGCATTGGCAGGTCGGTATAAACCCCTGACAGGTTTCTGCCATAAGCCGTATGAGGTCACCATGGAACCGCAGAGCAGGGCTCCTCACTTGCTTCACGCAGGGTGTTTCATTCGTTCACGCAAAACACCGTAGAGTTAGTAAAGTACAGCAGAAAACATGTTCGCTAGGAGAACAAAAACTAGAGCTCCAAGCATCCTTACCTTGTCCTGAAGGATCCCAGACAAGCCCCCAAGATGAAAGGTTGTTGCTGAATCACACAAAGACGCTGGGATTCTTGTCCTCCAGAGAAGAATTCAATCCGAGTCCAGAGACGAGGCTTGATCGCTCAGAGCTTTTGGTAATAAAGTTTATAAAGGAGACAGAGAAAGCTTCTGACATAGACATCAGAAGGGGGTGGAAAGAGTACCGCTTGCTAGTGTTAGCGATGGAGTTATATACTCTCCAGTGAATTAAAAGAATGTCTGGAGGTTGTAAAGACCTCACCAGACCTACTCCCATAATTTAGCCTTGGAGTGCAGAATGAAGCAGGGCAAAGACTAATAGAGTTTTGCCAAGAGAATGCACTGGTCATAGCAAACACCCTCTTCCAACAACACAAGAGAAGACTCTACACATGGACATCATCAGATGGTCAACACCGAAATCAGATTGATTATATTCTTTGCAACCAAAGATGGAGAAGCTCTATACAGTCAGCAAAAACAAGACTGGGAGCTGACTGTGGCTCAGATCATAAACTCCTTATTACCAAATTCAGACTTCAATTGAAGAAAGTGGAGAAAACCACTAGACCATTCAGGTATTACCTAAATCAAATCCCTTATGATTATACAGGAGAAGGCAATGGCACCCCACTCCAGTACTCTTACCTGGAAAATCCGATGGACAAAGGAGCCTGGTAGGCTGCAGTCCATGGGGTTGCACAGAGTCAGACATGACTGAAGCGACTTTACTTTCACTTTTCACTTTTCATGCATTGGAGAAGGAAATGGCAACCCATTCCAGTGTTCTTACCTGGAGAATCCCAGGAACGGGGGAGCCTGGTGGGCTGCCGTCTATGAGGTTGCACAGAGTCGGACATGACTGAAGCGATTTAGCAGCAGTAGCAGCAGCATGATTATACATTGGAAGTGAGAAATAGATTTAAGGGACTAGATCTGATAGATAGAATGCCTGATGAACTATAGACAGAGGTTCGTGACATTGTACAGAAGACAGGGATCAAGACCATCCCCATGGAAAAGAAATACAAAAAAGCAAAATGGCTGGCTGGGGTGGCCTTACAAACAGCTGTGAAAAAAAGAGAAGCGAAAAGCAAAGGAGAAAAGGAAAGATATAAGCATCTAAATGCAGAGTTCCAAAGAATAGCAAGGAGAGATAAGAAAGCCTTCCTCAGCTATCAGTGCAAAGAAATAGAGGAAAACAACAGAATGGGAAAGACTAGACATCTCTTCAAGAAAATGAGAGATATCAAGGGAACAGTTCATGCAAAGATGGGCTCGAAAAGGACAGAAATGGTATGGACCTAACAGAAGCAATAGATATTAAGAAGAGGTGGCAAGAATACACAGAAAAACTGTACAAAAAAGATCTTCATGACCAAGATAATCACAATGATGTGATCACTCACCTAGAGCCAGACATCCTGGAATGTGAAGTCAAGTGGGCCTTAGAAAGCATCACTACGAACAAAGCTAGTGGAGGTGATGGAATTCCAGTTGAGCTATTTCAAATCCTGAAAGATGATGTTGTGAAAGTGCTGCACTCAATATGCCAGCACATTTGGAAAACTCAGCAGTGGCCACAGGACTGGAAAAGGTCAGTTTTCATTCCAATCCCAAAGAAAGGCAATGCCAAAGAATGCTCAAACTACCACACAATTGCACTCATCTCACACACTAGTAAAGTAAGGCTCAAAACTCTCCAAGCCAGGCTTCAGCAATCCGTGAACCATGAACTTCCAGATGTTAAAGCTGGTTTTAGAAAAGGCAGAGGAACCAGAGATCAAATTGCCAACATCCGCTGGATCATCAAAAAGCAAGAGAGTTCCAGAAAAACATCTATTTCTGCTTTATTGACTATGCCAAAGCCTTTGACTGTGTGGATCACAATAAACTGTGGAAAATTCTGAAAGAGATGGGAACACCAGACCACCTGACCTGCCTCTTGAGAAACTTGTATGCAGGTCAGGAAGCAACAGTTAGAACTGGACATGGAACAACAGACTGGTTCCAAATAGGAAAAGGAGTACATCAAGGCTGTATATTGTCACCCTGCTTATTTAACTTCTATGCAGAGTATATCATGAGAAATGCTGGGCTGGAAGAAGCACAAGCTGGAATCAAGATTGCCAGGAGAAATATCAATAACCTCAGATATGCAGATGACACCACCCTTATGGCAGAAAGTGAAGAGGAACTAAAAAGCCTCTTGATGAAAGTGAAAAAGGAGAGTGAAAAAGTTGGCTTAAAGCTCAACATTCAGAAAACTAAGATCATGGCAAATAGATGGGGAAACAGTGGCTGACTTTATTTTTCTGGGCTCCAGAATCATTGCAGATGGTGACTGCAGCCATGAAATTAAAAGATGCTTACTCCTTGGAAGGAAAGTTATGACCAACCTAGATAGCATATTCAAAAGCAGAGACATTGCTTTGCCAACAAAGGTCCGTCTAGTCAAGGCTGTGGCTTTTCCAGTGGTCATGTATGGATGTGAGAGTCAGACTGTGAAGAAAGCTGAGCACTGAAGAATTGATGCTTTTGAACTGTGGTGTTGCAGAAGACTCTTGAGAGTCCCTTGGACTGCAAGGAGATGCAACCAGTCCGTCCTAAAGGAGATCAGTCCTGGGTGTTCATTGGAAGGACTGATGATGAACCTGAAACTCCAGTACTTTGGCCATCTCATGCAAAGAGTTGACTCATTGGAAAAGACCCCGATGCTGGGAGGGATTGAGGGCAGGAGGCGAAGGGGACGACAGAGGATGAGATGGCTGGATGGCATCACCGACTCGATGCACATGAGTTTGGGTGAACTCTGGGAGTTTCTGATGGACAGGGAGGCCTGGTGTGCTGCGTTCATGGGGTAGAAAAGAATAGGACAGACTGAGGGACTGAACTGAAGATAATGGGATTAGCCAGAAGGTTTAATCCAGAGACTGTCCTCAGGCAGGATACATTATTATTGGAGAAGGCAATGGCACCCCACTCCAGCACTCTTGCCTGGAAAATCCCATGGACGGAGGAGCCTGGTAGGCTGCAGTCCATGGGGCCGCTAAGAGTCAGACACGACTGAGCAACTTCACTTTCACTTTTCACTTTCATGCATTGGAGAAGGAAATGGCAAGTCACTCCAGTATTCTTGCCTGGAGAATCCCAGGGATGGGAGAGCCTTGTGGGCTGCCGCCTCTGGGGTCGCACAGAGTCGGGCACAACTGAAGTGACTTCGCAGCATATAGACCTACTCCCATAATTTACATTTTATGAGAACAGGATTGGTCAGAAGGTTTAATCTAGAGACTGTCTCAGGCAGGATACATAATCCTAAGGAATGTAGAGGGGAAAAAAATAGTTTGTCCTTTCTTCCTCCTTGAGAATTCCAAACCCCTCTCTCCTTGGGGACCCCTAGACTTCTTATCAACCCGCCTAGGAAATGACTCTCTCAGAAGGACTGATGCTGAAGCTTCAGTGCTTTGGCCACCTGATGTGAAGAACCAACTCATTGGAAAGGACCCTGATGCTGGGAAAGATTGAGGGCAGGAGGAAAAGGGGGCAGCAGAAGATGAGACGGTTAGATAGCATTACCAACTCAATGGACATGAACTTGAGCAAACTCCAGAAGATAGTGAAGGACAGGGAAGCCTGGCATGCTGCAGTCCATGGGGTCACAAAGGGTCAGACATGACTTAGCGACTGAACAACAACAATAGGACTTAGTAAGTAACTCACACAGTGGAAAGCCCAACACAAGTAACCCTTCATCACTGGGCACACATTCAGCTCTTGGTGGTGGTGTGACTAAGTCGTGTCCAACTCTTGGGAGCACATGGACTGTAGCCTGCCAGGTTCCCCTGTCCATGGGATTCTCCAGGCAAAAACACTGGAGTGGCTTGCCATTTCCTTCTCCAGGGGATATTCCCAACCCAGGAATCAAACCCGGGCCTTCTGCATTGCAGGCAGATTCGTTACTTAGTGAGCTACGAGGGAAGCCCACATTCAGCTCTTAAATAGGCTAATTACTTACATAGATAGCTTTAGTGCTGTGATTTTTTGATTAACGTGCACAGTTCTTTTGGTTGTCTCTTAGATATCCAGAAGAGAAGATGTAGTTAAGAGTGGGTTAACGTTGACCAGCAGTGACTCTCAAATGACAAGTCTCTAATACTGAGGCAAAACTAGTGGCAAAAGAAACAGGCTTACTTGAAAATGCTTCACTACATAATAAAATGAAAGAACCTGAATCATTTAAGATTAGGATAGAGAAATCTGGAGGTGATGTAACATAACTGTTTTAATATGTAAATAAATTCCACTTTCCAGCTCTTTGTTTAAGGCTACATGTGTGCCCATTTGTCTGGTTAACATTTCTTTTGACTTTCTGGCATGTAATGTATGGGACTTCCTAGGTGGCGTGGTGGTAAAGAATCTGCCTGCTCATGCAGGAGATGCAAGAGATGTGGTTTCAGTCCCTGGGTAGGGAAGATCCCTTGGAGTAAGAAATGGCAACCCGCTCCACTGTTCTTATCTGGGAACTTCCATGGACAGAAGAACCTGGCAGGCTATAGTCCATGGGGTCGCAAAGAGTCAAGACACGACTGAGCAGGCACGCACACATGTAATGTACACAGCTCACACTGCATCTTTATTTTGTGGAATTGTTTTATCTCAGACACATCTCCTACAGTCTCTTCCACCTCAGTACTTGAATGTTTTTCCTCTTAAAATCCAGACCTGAGGCATTTCCCTCCTAGTAATCTGAAAATCTTATCAGCTCAACAAGATTTCTGGGAGTGAGCTGGGTTTAGTGCAGGAAGAGATAATGAATTTACTGACCAGAAGCCCCATCTTTTCATCTGTGTTGTCTCAAACTTGTGACATGGTTTAGCATGTCAAAATGATTAGGACACAAAACTAAAACTTTCTTAGTGTCTGTATGTTGGTAGATTAAGACATGGCTACACATTATGTTCTGTTTATTCAGAAGGTCTCCAATTTCACATAGCTGAAGCAACTGAATTTCCATGTATTTCTAGTATTAGTCGTGCCGTGTAGTGCTTATTTTCTTTGTAATTATCACCATGTTGTCGAAAGGGAGAAAGGGTAGAGTTTCTGTTTAGATTAACATAAAACTCTAGAAATTAGAACTTTTGTTATTTGTGATTGCAAACATTTTTGTTGGAATTAAAATCTTCCAGGAGGGCTTCCAAACAATATTCTGTCCTGGAATACTAATGTCTGTACTATGAATTTCTCATGTAGAACAGAGTTTTATAACCCAATGAGATTTTTGGCTTTATGTAACCACTGTTTGAGGCTTCTCATATGGCTCAGTGGTAAAGAATCTGCCTGCCAAGCAGGAGATGAGGTTTCAATCCCTGGATCGGAAAGATCCCCTGGAGGAAGACATAGCAACCCACTCCAGTGTTCTTGCCTGGAGAATCCAGCTGACAAAGGAACCTGCCAAGCTACTGTCCATGGGGTCGCAAAGAGTCGGACACAACTGGGAGACTAAAGAACAGCAGCAACCACTACTTATAACTTTATCCTTGCATCTACTATCCTTTTCATTTTAATTTAAAAAGTAAAATCTTTAGAGCAAACCACCTTTTATTTGTATAAATTATTTTCATTTATTCAAATCAACTTAATTTTGCATTTTTTTCCCTAATCATCTTTCTTTTTATAGGTTGCATGCCATGAAGTGCTTCACAATTAACCATTAAATTTTAAAAGTTACATTCCATTTAATAATTACTTTATAGTTACAAATCCATTGCTCTTTTCTTGGAGCCAAGATGAGATTTAGATTAGATTTGAAAATCTTTACAGCCAACAGTTGATCAGGTCACTAAATCGAAGACTATCCATGAAACAACTTCATAGATACTTAAAAGATTGACTTTTATCTTTGACAAAGGAGACAAGAATATACAATAGATTAAAGACAATCTCTTTAACAAGTGGTGCTGGGAAAACTGGTCAACCACTTGTAAAAGAATAAAACTAGAACACTTTCTAACATCATACACAAAAATAAACTCAAAATGGATTAAGGATCTAAACGTAAGACCAGAAACTATAAAACTCCTAGAGGAGAACATAGGCAAAACACTCTCCGACATACATCACAGCAGGATCCTCTATGACCCACCTCCCAGAATATTGGAAATAAAAGCAAAAATAAACAAATGGGACCTAGTTAAACGTAAAAGCTTCTGCACAACAAAGGAAACTATAAGCAAGGTGAAAAGACAGCCTTCAGAATGGGAGAAAATAATAGCAAATGAAGCAACTGACAAACAACTAATCTCAAAAATATACAAGCAACTCCTACAGCTCAATTCCAGAAGAATAAATGACCCAATCAAAAAATGGGCCAAAGAACTAAATAGACATTTCTCCAAAGAAGACATACAGATGGCTAACAAACACAAGAAAAGATGCTCAACATCACTCATTATCAGAGAAATGCAAATCAAAACCACTATGAGGTACCATTTCATGCCAGTCAGAATGGCTGCGATCCAAAAGTCTACAAGCAGTAATTGCTGGAGAGGGTGTGGAGAAAAGGGAACCCTCTTACACGGTTGGTGGGAATGCAAACTAGTACAGCCACTATGGAGAACAGTGTGGAGATTCCTTAAAAAACTGGAAATAGAACTGCCATATGATCCAGCAATCCCACTGCTGGGCATACACACTGAGGAAACCAGAATTGAAAGAGACACGTGTACCCCAATGTTCATTGCAGCACTGTCTATAATAGCCAGGACATGGAAGCAACCTAGATGTCCATCATCAGACGAATGGATAAGAAAGCTGTGGTACATATACACAATAGAGTATTACTCAACCATTAAAAAGAATACATTTGAATCAGTTCTAATGAGGTGGATGAAACTGGAGCCTATTATACAGAGTGAAGTAAGCCAGAAAGAAAAACACCAATACAGTATACTAACGCATATATATGGAATTTAGAAAGATGGTAACAATAACACTGTATACAAGACAGCAGAAGAGACACTGAGGTATAGAACAGTCTTTTGGACTCTGTGGGAGAGGGAGAGGGTGGGATGATTTGGGAGAATGGCATTGAAACATGTATAATATCGTAAATGAAACGAGTCGCCAGTTCAGGTTTGATGCACAATACTAGATGCTTGGGGCTGGTGCACTGGGACGACCCAGAGGGATGGTATGGGGAGGGAGGAGAGAGGAGGATTCCGGATGGGGAACACGTGTATACCTGTGGCGGGTTCATTTCGATATTTTGCAAAACCAATGCAATATTATAAAGTTTAAAAATTAAAAAAAATAAAAATAAATAAGTAAATAAAATAAAAATTAAAAAAAAAAAAGATTGACTTTTTTCCCATTTCCCTCAACTTCTAAGTTTAGTAGTACTATTTAACTTTTCTGAAAAAATTCTATGGAAGATAAGTCCCATAAAGTAAGTTTAGGAGATGTACAGGAGATGTAGTTTAGGAGATGTAGTCAAGTAAGTTTAGGAAATAGTACACGATGCATTTATCTTTTGACAACTCACAGTTTATATTAGTATTATGAGAATTCTTGAAATAAAAATCTTGGTTTAATGTTGTTTAATCTAGTGTTTCTAGACATATTTGATGATGGAAAGGCCCATCCCCTTTGCACCGGTATCATTGCACTGGTATTTCCTGGAAGCGCTGATGCAATGTGGGGAGATAGAAGAAGGATTTTCTACTGAAAAAGACAGGGAGAAGGACATGGAGGGCCAATGTGCATTCTCTACCTAATCCCAGAAGTTAGTAAAATAGTGAACTAATGATTTACTTTGTTTTTTTTTTATTTTAGGTTAATGGAGAAGAAATCATTGAAATTTTGTACCCTGAAGGAAAATGTTCTACTTATCAGATGAAGGAATCAGCAAACCTGATTCTGTACAAAGGTAGTTTTCCAAATCAGCCATCTAATTACTCTAAGTGCCCTAATAATTTTTAAAGAAATTTCTTTAAAATAAGTTTTAAAGAAATATTGGTAGCCTTTCTTATTTGCCTTACATGCTCCTGTATTTTACAAGGAAAGATTGTTGTTCAAAGAAATAAAAGAATAGCATAAAATTAATACTATTAGCTATACTATTGTACAAATTTCCAGTATTCATTCTCACCTCTTAAGATTAAAACAATTTTTAATTGCTTGAAGAGAGAGCAGTTTTATTTGATAATGTTTCTTGTATTCTTTGAAGCAGCAACTCACAAGCTACCTAATAACAGAAATTTTTTCTTAAAGATGTTTGGACTGCCCTATTATTATATATTATATATCCATAGTCTTTGTAACATCTTTAGTTGACCTTCTTTAGTTTCTTTTATAAATTAATAATTTAGGACTAGTTTAGGGAAATAAAACATTAAATTATTAATATTTCATGAAAAGCTGTATCACACACATTGATTTTGGTTTATTCATTTGCATTTGTGTGGCCTTTTGTCTTAAGAGTCAGAACAGTTCTAGAAGTAAAAAATGCTTTCCCTGTCGTTGATGCTTTTTCGGAGTAAATGCTTAAGATTTGAAGTACCTGGCATGTTATATGTGCCACATGGTCTCTTTCTCCTATCAGTATTTTTTAAAGTAAAACCCCATGTCGATTACTGTTTTTCAAGAATCTGATGGACAAGAAGATGAGAACTACGATGATCCTCAAGAAGCTGAAGTTATCCAGTCTTTGCTGGATGTTGTGGATGAGGAAGCTCAGAATCTTTTAAACCAAAATAATGCAGCAGGAGATGCCTGTGTTCCAGGTAGATGAACCAGAATGAGTTAAGTTAGTACCCTAAAGGATACTGGAAGGCCTCTACAGAGCATTTTAATTCCTCTTGGCCCATTTCTCTTGCCCAGGTGCATTGAAAGCCAATGAGAAGTTATCTGAAGAGAGAGCACAAGATACATACTGTGATGGTTCACCTTTACCTGAAGATTTTACAGAGGTGAGGATAATACCTAGGTAGACACTGTGATGCTGTATCTTGTTAGAATTCTCTGATAAGGTCTTACCTCTCCCAGCCTACCAGTTTCCCTTCTAAATATTACAGATAATATCCTGATGGCTGGTTAGTAACCTCAGTTACTCAGAGTTAGAACTGATATCTTTTACTCATTTTGCAGAAAGAACTTACCTTTAAATCATTTAACCTCTTTTGGTGAAGGTTTCCATTCAGGAAAAAAGTGCCCGAAAATCTTGAATCTTTTTTTTTTTTGGTATCTTTATTATTGTTGCACCAAATAAAAGTTGGTAATTCCAAGATCCCATTCCAGTTAATACCTAACCTAGGTAGGAAATTTGATTTTTATCCTTGAATGCTTGTTTTCTTCTGTCTTTCTTGAATTCTTGGTCTTAATTATCATGAAAACATATATTTTCAGTTATTCCATGGCTTTTGCTGTGATCGGCCTGCAATTTCAATTGAGACATGTTTTAATAGATTTGGGCAGCTGGCTCATTCATAATACATTAGATTAGTTGGATCCAAGCTAATAAAAATAAGCTGTCCAAGAATTAGTATTCAACATATATAAATTTGTTAAAATTTTTAAGAAAATAAAACTCAAAAGTTGGAATCATCTTAGATTCATTTTCTTGTTGCATTTGAGAGTCATCCTATGCCAAATAGTTACATTTAGAATGAATAAACAACAGGGTCCTAATGTGTAGCACAGGGAATTATTTTCAATATCCTGTAACCATACTGGAAAAAAATACTAAAAAAAAGAATGTTTCCAACAAAAAGTCATCCCATTCCAGACAAAGTATTACTATTCAAATTTCCTTAAGCCAAAAGAAGAAAAAGACAGAGAAAGAAATAATTTTCAAAATGTAATGATAAACTTATTTAAGACTAAGGCTTCATATTTTCTGGGATATTGAGCTGACTAAGAAAAGAGCATGAAATAGTGGATAAATAATATGTTGTTGTTCAGTCTCTCAGTCGTGTCTGACTCTTTGCAACCCCATGGACTGCAGCATGCCAGGCTCTCCTGTCCTTCACCATCTCCCAGAGCTTGCTCAAATTCATGTCCATTGAGTGGATGATGCCATCCAACCATCTCGTCCTATATTACCCCCTTCTCTTCCTGCCCTCAATCTTTCCCAGCATTAAGGACTTTTCCAATGAGTCAGCTTTTCGCATCGGGTGGCCAGAGTATTGGAGCTTCAGCATCAGTCCTTCCAGTGAATATTCAGGGTTGATTTCCTTTAGGATTAGCTGGTTTGATCTCCTTGCAGTCCAAGGGACTGTCAATAGTCTTCTCCAGCACCACAGTTTGAAAGCATCAATTCTTTAGTGCTCAGCCTTCTTTATGGTCCAACTCTCACATCCATACATGACTACAGGAAAAACCACAGCTTTGACCATAGGGACCTTTGTCGGCAAAGTGATGTCTCTGCTTTTTAATACACTGTCTAGCTTTGTGATAGCTTTTCTTCCAGGGTGCAAGCGTCTTTTAATTTCCTGGCTGCAGTCACCATCTGCAGTGATTGTGGAGCCCAGAAAAATAAAGTCTTTCACAGTTGCAGTTGTTTCTCCATCTGTTTGCCATGAAGTGATGGAACTGGGTGCCATGATCTTCGTTTTTTGAATGTTAAGTTTTAAGCCAGCTTTTTCATTCTCCTCTTTCACCTTCATCAAGAGGCTCTTTAGTTCCTCTTCTCTTTCTGCCATAAGGGTGGTATTGTCTGCATATCTGAGGTTATTTCTCCCGGCAATCTTGATTCCAGCTTGTGCTTCACCCATCCTGGCGTTTCACATAATATACTCTGCATATAAGTTGAATAAGCAGGGTGACAATATACTGCCTTGATGTACTCCTTTCCCAGTTTGGAATCAGTTCATTGTTCCATGTCCAGTTCTAACTTGCTTCTTGACCTGCATACCGATTTCTCAGAAGCCAGGTCAGGTGGTCTGGTTATTCCCATCTCTTGAAGAATTTTCCACAGTTTGTTGTGATCCACACAGTCAAAGGCTTTGGCATAGTCAAAATAATACATAAGCCTGCTCAAACTAGGCATCACTGTATCTATATGAGTCTGATCTTGCTCATTGTTTGAGGATAATTTCCCCTCACAGGTCTTTTTAAACTTCCTAATGAGCATCTTCAAAATTGTCAAAACCAAGCTGCTTTGGATTCTTACTATGTAGCACCCACACACAGTCTTATATACACTTGATTATTTTCATTAAAAACTTACAAATAATTAATGTGTGTAAATAAAAGGAAGTGTTTATCTGTTTGGTATGTATTTCCTAACCTTAAAAAAATGACTACACAAATATTGGATCACTCACAATATATCATGCTGTAGTGTTTTTACGTAAGATGCTGTTCTTTTGTACTATTAATAATTATAGCAATAAGCTCTTTGTAAAAGGCTTTCTGAATATTTTAAATCATACTGACTTTAATCATATTTTATTAATAATACTATTTAAAATATGCCTTGCAACATATGTTCTGAAATCTCTTAACTAAGGCCATAATGACACATCTCTCTAGACAGCATATTAAAAAACAGAGACATTACTTTACTGACAAAGCTCCATATAGTCAAAGTTATGGTTTTTCCAGTAGTTATGTATGGATGTGAGAGTTGGACCATAAAGAAGGCTGAAGACTGAAGATGTTTTCAAATTGTGGCACTAGAGAAGATTCTTAAGAGTCCCTTCGACTGCAGGGAGATCAAACCAGTCAATTCCAAAAGAAATCAACCCTGAATATTCATTGGAAGGACTGATGCTAAAACTGAAGCTCCAATACTTTGGCCACCTGTTGCAAAGAGATGACTCATTGGAAAAGACCCTGATGCTGGGAAACATTGAGGGCAGGAGGAGAAGGGGGAAACAGATGATGAGATGGTTGGATGGCATTACTGAATCAATGGCCTTGAGTTTGAGCAAACTCTGGGAAATGAAGTGAAGGACAGGGGAGCCTGGCATATTGTGGTCTATGGGGTCACAAAGAGTCGAACACCAGTTAGTGACTGAACAAAAACAACCCTTGACTACAATAGTCTCTCCCTGTCTCCCATCCACAGTTCCACTTTAAGAGATCTCAGTTACCCACAGGCAACCTCAGTTAGAAAATGTTAAATGGAAAATTCAAGAAATAAACAATTCATAAATTTTAAACTGCATGCCATTTTAAGTAGTGAGATGAAATTTTGCGTGCTCCATCCCACCCATAACACAAATCATCACTTTGCCCATAAGTCAGGTAGTAGCCATCTTGGTTATTGGAACAACCATTGCAGCATTGAAGTGTGTAATGTAACTTATTTATGTTTCTATAACTTATTGCACTTAATAATGGCCCTGAAGTGCCAGAGTAGTGATGTTGGCAGTTTGAATTCACCAAAGAGAAGCCATAAGTGCTTCCTTTAAGTGGAAAGATGAATGTTCTCTACTTCATAAAGGAAGAAAAAAATCATATGCCGAGGTTAGATCTGTAGTACGAACAAATCCGTGAAATTGTGAAGAAGGAAAAAGAAATTTGTGCTACAAGTTCTGTTGTTGCACTTCAGACTGCAAATGTTATGGCCACCGTGCATGAAAGTGCTTAGTTAAGATGGAAAAGGCATTCAGTTTGTGAGTGGAAGACATGAACAGAAGACAGTGTTGAGTACTGTCCGCGGTTTCCGTCATTCACTGGGGGCTTTGAAACAAATCCCACTCAGATAAGGGAGGGGATTACTGTGACTCTTAGTAAAGTACTTCAGGCCAGTGTCTGTGTCCTATTTATGAATGAAGGAATGAATGCCAGTCATAGGCATTATTGTAAATTATCATCTAATGTTTCAAAACTGAACTTGTTGGGTTATTTGGGGGATAACAGGTTTAGAAGGGACGTCAGGGCTTCTGTCCATTTTTGCTTGTGCAGTCTAGTGGTCAGTTTGGGAGATGTACACGTGCACGTGGCTCAGGAGTAAAGAATCTGCCTGCCAATGCAGGAGACACAGGAGATGCAGATTCAATCCCTGGGTCAGGAAGATTCACTGGAGGAGGAAATGCCAACCTACTCTAGTATTCTTGCCAAGATAATTCCATGGACAGAGGAGCCTGGAGGGCTACAGTCCATGGGGTCACTCAGTCGGACACGACTGAGCAGGCACGCACACACACACAAACCATATATAGATGAACTTTGCAAAATTAGTGAGAAATCGGTTAATACAAGTATCAATATAGTGTATGTCAAACTGGGCTTTATCTAGTTATTTTAATGTTGATAATAACACTTTACTCTTATAAAAGGCTTTATACTTTGCAAAATGATTACACACATGGTAGATTCCTAGATCAGGATTATGGTGGGGAATAAGAAATCCAAATGACTTTACTTGGAAATCAAGTTTTAGACCAGACTAAAATTTTCAACTCTTAAAAACAGATAAGATCTAAGAAGCTTTGTTTTTTTTTTAGTTGTCAGTGGATTAAAAACAACCTACTTTTTTTTTTCCTCCATAAAAGTTCTGTGTTTCCCTCAGATCAATTGAAAATGATATCAGAGTAACTTAATTATAGATACTTTTTAACTCTACAATATCTATAACAGGGCAAATAAACATGTAATTACAAGTTGTGATAAAGTCTATGAAGTTTAGAAAAGAAAATACTTGAAAAGAGAATAACCAAGGAGAACTGTGTTTAGCCTGGGTGGTAGGAAACGTCCTCAGAAAATAAAGACACTTACACTAGTAAGGAAAAAGTGAAAAAAGATAAGTGATTTTGAAGAGTTCAAGAAAGGCCCATGAGTTTAAAGTCTAGTTAGGGAAGGCGAGAGTAAAACCAGATGGAATGTAGAGGCAGACAGAAGCCAGATAATGCAGAGTCTTGAAGTGAAAGCAATTTCCGGTTAAGATAATTTGTTCTGATGAAGATTGAGACATAAGATTAACCATGTAAAAATTCCACTTGGCATCTTTTTCTGAGTGTAGCAAAATGCTTCTTCAAGACTTGGGTCTCTGGGACTCAGCTAAACTATGAACTAATTAATTTGTGTTTCCTAGAGAGACACCCTTTACTTTAAAAGGGCAAATGTGGTATTACTTATGTGTGCAATCTGAAGTATGATACAAGTGAACTTACTTACAAAATAAAAACAGACTCACAGATAAAGAAAACGAACTTATGGTTACCAAAGGAGAAAGGGGTTGGGAGTTGGGATTACTGAGTTTAAGATGGACAGATACTGACTTTTATATATAGAATATATAACAACAAAGACCTACTATATAGCACAAGGAACTATATTCAGTATCATGGAATAAACTATAATGGAAAAGTGGTTTTATATGTGTTTATAGATATATACACATTTATATGTATATAACTGAATCACTTTGTTGTACGCCAAAAACTAAAACAACATTGTAAATCAACTGTACTTCAATTTAAAAAATATTTTTTAATAAATGGGCAAAATAATTTAACACGTTGGAAATTTTAGATTTTAAACTGTTGTTCAGTTGCTAAGTCGTGTCTGACTCTGCAACTGCATGGACTGCAGCATGCCAGGTTCCTCTGTCCTCCACTGTCTTCCCAGAGTTTGCTCAAACTCCATGTCCATTTAGTTAGTGATGCTGTCCAACAATCTCATCCTCTGTCATCCCCTTCTCCTCCTGCCTTCAATCTTTGCCAGCATCAGGGTATTTTCCGGTGAGTCAGCTCTTCACATCAGGTAGCCAAAGTATTGGAGCTTCAACTTCAGCATCAGTCTTTCTAATGAATATTCAGGGTTGATTTCCTTTAAGATTGACTGGTTTGATCTCCTTGCAGTCCAAAGGACTCTCAAGAATCTTCTCCAGCACCACAGTTTGAAAGCATCAGTTCTTCGGCACTTAGCTTTCTTTATGGTCCAACTCTTACATCCGTATATGACTGCTGGAAAAAACATAGCTTTGACTATATAGACCTTTGCCGGCGAAGTGATGTTTCTGCTTTTAATACGCTGCCTAGGTTTGTCATAGCTTTCCTCCCATGGAACAAGCATCTTTTAATTTCATGGCTCAGTCACCATCTACAGTGATTTTGGAGCCCAAGAAAATAAAGCCTATCACTGTTTCCACTCTTTCCCATTCTCTTTGCCATGAAGTGAACTCTTAGTTTTTTGAATGTTGAGTTTCAAGTCAGCTTTCACTCCTCTTTCACCCTCATCAATAGGCTCTCTGGTTCCTCTTTTTACTTTCTTGCCATTAGAGTGGTTCAGTTCAGTTCAGATCAGTCGCTTAGTCGTGTCCAACTCTTTGCGACCCCATGAATCACAGCATGCCAGGCCTCCCTGTCCATCACCAACTCCCAGAGTTTACTCAAACTCATGTCCATCGAGTCGGTGATGCCATCCAGCCATCTCATCCTCTGTCGTCCCCTTCTCCTCGTGGCCCCAATCCCTCCCAGCATCAGGGTCTTTTCCAATGAGTCAACTCTTCACATGAGGTGGCCAAAGTACTGGAGTTTCAGGTATCACCTGCATATCTGAAGTTGTTGATATTTCTCCAGGCAGTCTTGATTCTAATTGTAATCCATCCATCCTGGCATTTCTCATAATGTGCTCTGCGTATAAGTTAAATAAGCAGGGTGGCAGTATACAGCCTTGACATACTGCTTTCCCAATTTGGAACCAGTCCGTTGTTCCATGTCTGGTTCTAACTGTTGCTTCTTGACCCACATACAGGTTTCTCAGGAGACAGATAAAGTGATCTGGTATTCCCATCTCTTCAAGAATATTCCACAGTTTGTTTTGATCCACACAGTTAAAGGCTTTCATGTAGTCAATGAAGCAGAAGTAGGTTTTTTTCTGGAATTCTCTTGCTTTCGCTGTGATCCAAAATGTTGGCAATTTGATCTCTGGCTCTTTGCCTTTTCTAAATCCAGCTTGTACATCTGGAAGAGCTCAGTTCACATACTGCTGAAGCCTCACTTGAAGGATTTTAAGCCTAACCTTATTAGCATGTGAAATAAGTACAGTAGTACAGTAGTTCGAATGTTCTTTGGCTTTGCCCTTCTTTGGGATTAGAATGAAAACTGATCTTTTCCAGTCCTGTGGCCACTGCTGAGTTTTCCAGATTTGCTGAGTATTGAGTACAGCACTTAAACAGCATCATCTTTTAGAATTTTAAATAGCTCAGCTGAAATTCCATCACCTCCACTAGCTTTATTCATAGTAATGCTTCCTAAAGCCCACTTGACTTCACACTCCAGGATGTCTGGCTGTAGGTGAGTGACCACACCATCGTGGTTATCTGGGTCATTAAGATCTTTTTTGTATAGTTCTTCTGTGTATTCTTAACATCTCTTCTTAATCTCTTCTGCTTCTGTTAGGTCCTTACTGTTTCTGTTCTTTATTTTGCCCATCCTTGCATGAAATGTTCCCTTGATGTCTCCAGTTTTCTTGAGAGATCTCTAGTCTTTCCCATTTGATTGTTTTCCTCTATTTCTTTGTACTGTTCATTTAAGAACACCTACTTATCTCTCCTTGCTATCCTCTCAAACTCTACATTCAGTTGGTTATATCTTTCCTTTTCTCTCTTGCCTTTCACTTCTCTTCTTTCCTAAGCTATTTGTAAAGCCTCCTTAGACAACCGCTTTGCCTTCTTGCATTTCTCTCTCTTTAGGATAGTTTTGGTCACTATTTAAAAACATGTCACAAGTGCACAGGTAAACAGTCATTACTTTAGGTTTTCCTTTTTCTTTTTCCTTATCTCTGTACATTCATACCCCCTATGTAAGAAATGAAAAAAACAAAATGAATGTGAAGATGGGTAAATGGAGCCAGCAATAATTATCATGTTGTCTTTGTAACATGAGGATGAACGATAACAGTAAACATTGGCAATAATTAATAGGAAAAAACTGAACATTATATAAGATAGTTTTTTTTTATAGTAGGCTATTTTGATATTGATTTCTCTTTATCATAGTCTACCAAAATGAATGGCTGTGAAGAACATTGTGAAGAAAAAGGTAAAAGTGAAAGGTAAGAAAATAATTTTCAAGTATCTATAACAATTTCATTCTTTTTTTAGAAGCACTCTGAAGATTTCCATTTAGATGTTGATTTTTAAGTTAATTTATCTTCTCCTATAAAATGAAACTTGGGTAAATTATGAAACTACAGTTGAAAATTTTAAATGTTTTAAAAATGTTGTTATAAGGTGGTTCCAGTGACATGTGACAATGTGTTTATTATAACATTGCTCAAAAAAAAAGCAATATATTCTCTTCATCATCAGAAAGAATTCAAGAAGGGTCTACAAGAAGATACAGTGATAATAGTATCTTCTCCTGGTATATTTATAGGCAACTTATTTTTCTACACCTCATAAATTTCATTCTTTAATAAAACTATAGCAGGTAAGAAAATAAAATAAGTAAAATAAAACCAAAGCAGGTAAGAAACATTTTAACCCCCCACAAATGTTTTTCCTGTTGAAAACAGTTTCTAATGTAAGATTTTTTATTTTGTAACACTAAATGATGTATCAGGAAAAATTATATATATTGTTGGCCATCAAAGCGATTGTATGTGAATTTTGCTTCATATTAAATGATAACCAAGCAGTCGAAGGGAGTTATATACAAATTGACAGTGAATTTTTCACTAAGTAAAGTTAATGCATGCTAAGTCACTTCAGTGGTGTCCGACTCTTTGTGACCCTATTAATGTAGAAGTGCATGGTTTTATACTTAAAGGATTAGCAGATATCTGGGCCAACTACCAATATCTGTAAGACATAGGCTTTTCCCTGTTTGGCAGGCGAGGGAGAAGAAGAGTAAATTAGTATATAACTTCTTCAAGTGGCAACTGAAAACATTATTAACACATAGATTTTTTTAACATGTTCCCAGTTCTTGGAAGCACTTTTGAAATTTTAACATCTCTGAAATCATGAAGGGTTATAAAATTATAGTCATTGATATTATTTCTTTCTTAATGTAAACTAAGTAACAGTGTGTCCTATAATGATAGATGTCATGTGTTCAAAGAACTGTAGTACTGATACATTCCCTTCAACCTAGCAATTTTATTTCTAAGAATTGGTCCCCACTCTTGCCTGGAAAATCCCATGGATGGAGGAGTCTGGTAGGCTGCAGTCCATTGGGTCGATAGAGTCGGACACAACTGAGCGACTTCACTTTCACTTTTCATTTTCATGCATTGGAGAAGGAAATGGCAACCCACTCCATTGTTCTTGCCTGGAGAATCCCAGGGACGGGGGAACCTGGTGGGCTGCCGTCTATGGGGTCGCACAGGGTCGGACACGACTGATGCGACTTAGTAGCAGCAGCAGCATACAATGAAATACTAAGCAGCTGTTCAAAAGAATGAGAAAGAAGGGACAATCCTGGTGGGAGGAGCTGCAAAACATATCCTTCCAGACAACATGAACTTACTGGAAGACAAGAGAGACCTCATGGATGCAGAGCTTGCAAATTATATGTTAATTGCGATATACAATTAGTTGGAGCAGAGGAAAGTGTCCACTATAAAAGCAGCATAGTTGCTATCCTGTTATGATGTTTCAGGAGCATTAGTACATGTCCTCCTTAATGGTGTATACAGTGCCATCAGACAAATGTACTCTGCTTTGTTCCCCTGAGCATCAGAAAGTGAAAAAGTGTACTCTGGCCTTTGTCATCTCATCTTATCACTAAACACTGTTGTCTTCTACGTAGCTTCTCTTTTCTAGCCACCTATTTTACCAAGGAGATGGCTTCTGCTGTGTACCCCTAGAATAATGAGAACTTGTGCTGAATTTTATTACATTAAGTGAATACCCAAATACAGGACTGTAGCCCTAGTTGGCTATAGTCCATGGGGTCACAAAGAGTCAGACGTGACTGAGCACGTGCGTGCATACACACACACACACACACACACAGTATCTTTATACTGAGGACTTCCCTGGTGGCTTAGTGGTAAAGAATCCACCTTCCAAGAAGGAGATGGAAGTTTGATCTTTCAGTTGGGAAGATCCCCTGGAGAAGGAAATGGCAACCCACTCCAGTATTCTTGCCTGGGAAATCCCATGGGCAGAGGAGCCTGGCAGGCTACAGTCCATGGGGGTTGCAAAAGAGTTGGGCAGGACTTAGTGACTAAACAACAGCAAATATAGGAGTGTCCTCTTAGCCTCCTTTTGTAGCAAAAGACGGTCCATCAGTTGGGACTTCTGTAATTAAAGAATCATTTTATTTACATAATTGTAATCCCTGGTCCACAACGAAGGGTGGATACAAACCATGACCTCTCCATCCCCAAGAGGACTCCTTTAACCAAAGACTTGGGGTTTATTTAAGCACCTGATGTAAACTATATTAAGCAATCGGGCTCTCAGTCTTAGTTACCATCTTTTGAGAAACCTCTGTGCCATGAGAGTGAAGTGAAGGAAGCAGCAAATGGGCAGTCTGAAGCACAAAAGAAGAAA
Organism: Bos grunniens; assembly: GCF_055505025.1. Lineage (NCBI taxonomy): Eukaryota > Metazoa > Chordata > Mammalia > Artiodactyla > Bovidae > Bos > Bos grunniens. The sequence continues at coordinate 15,966,075 of NC_141170.1, read as the reverse complement.
GATGAGGCAGAGGTCCAAGTAAACGTGTACACCCACGGAAGCCACAGAAGCAGAGACAAGGGAAGCCAGGGGCCAGGGATGTGGTACAAACCGCTGGACTGCCTGCCTACTATCTAGAACTTGTCTCGATGGATCTGGAACACCTGTGGCCATTCTGATTGCCTTGACCACCTTGGAAAGACCCACCTTGCTCATATCAAAATGGTCCCTTTTGGTCCTTTACCCTGGACCTCTGATCTTATGGACTAATTCTCTTCTCAGTTGTGGCTGAATGTAATGTGTGTACAATGAATCATCTCTTTTGCCATCTTAGCTGAAGAAAAAAAAAATCTGTACCTCAGTTTAATTATATCTACCTATAAATTTTAGGAAGTATGGACTTGAGGATTTTTTAATCATATAATCTATTTTTAAATAGATTATTATTAACATTACTAAATTCAATAATAATTGTGGAAATGTGCGGTTCAAGGACATAGTATTTACATTTATTTTGGTGACAGAACTGAAGAAAATACAAATGTGTTTTGTTGTCATAGCTTAATTCAAAAGTCAGAAGAAAAGAAGACTGAGGATGATGAAATAACATGGGAGAGTGATGAATTGCCAATAGAAACAACAGACCACGAAGATTCCAATAAAGGCAAGAAATTTATTAGCAACTTTTAATCAAAAACAATATATAAAATAAATAAGTGAGAATTACAGTTTTCAGAACATATAGATGTTATTTCACTGTAGGTCTACATTATTAGGTTCTGTACATAAAATTAAATCACATACGCAGACATCAACGTTCATTTATATGACCAGATTTTTTACACAGTTGTTAGAATAAAATTGTCAGTGGCTTGGAATAAAACATGTGAATAGATGTATAGACACACAAACACAAAATAAAAATTTTGCCATCTTGGAATAAGTCAAGGAGCACGTTTTATTTATAGCAAAGTAGGAAGAACAGGTCAAAGACAGGAAAATGTTTAAGAGCAAAAATCAATTGGTCTGTCCTATTACTGCCTCTTTGTTTTAATCTGAGCTAACAGAGCAATAAAGTTCCATCTAGTGTTAAACTTCTCTTTTCTCATGTAAGGAAATGCTATACTAATATAATGAAACAGCATGGTTTTGTAATTTGAAGTCATTGTTGAAAGAAACTAAACAAGTTGAATTAATACTTTTTTGATTTAGGTAGATTGTTGGTATCAAAGGAAATGCTCGAATCCTATAGCCCAGGTTCATCCCTCCAGCCTCTGAGCTCCTGTTGCATTCACACTCAGTCCTGTAAAAGTTTGCAGCTATTTGGTATGATTGAAGTATCCCCCTGCAGTGCCTGGAATTTACTGTCGCTTGCATAGTAGCTGCATCATCAAAATCCTCCTATCAACTGATTGATGTAATTAAAGCTACACTTGTGCAGACTATAGCAAGAAGTCTCTCCTACATTTTTTCCCGGATAACAGTTGTCTTCTGTTATCAGCAGTTTCCATAGCCAGTGCAGATACTAAATTAGACACATACCACTTCCTTAGACACTGATATCACTTATTTGATAAACTTCTAAAGACCCTAAGGATTTCATTTGCATGGAGAAAACTATAAAATGCCAGAGATAGTGGCACCAAGTACCACGGGTGGGTAGAGAGAGGAGAAATCAGTGTTTCCAGGGCAGTGTTCCCTGATAAGGAATTTCTGGAGCATCCCTTCTTCATTTTTCCTCCATGTGCTTGGAAGCCAATTTAAATGCAAAGTAAAAACAGGACTAAATACGTTTTTATCAAGTGAACAGTGCCATTTGAGTCCAGAGAAACAGAAACAATTTAAACTCCTTTAGAAACTTTTAAGTAATTGAGAGTCAAGAGCCCTTAAGAACACTGAACATTCAGCAAGGAGTTCCCTTAAAAGTTGGGTACAAGGATCTTGCTATGGCTAGGATTTCCCTTTGTTGACTGTAGATACCTGCCTACCTGTTAATTCTATTGCCTTATTAATTTCAATACTCTCAACTTTTGTAAAAACCAGATGAGGTGAGGATAAGCTCAAATTAGTTCTCTTATTGGCTAAATCAGTTCTGGGGGGATTTTTTTTCAATTAACTGGTGTCTTCTTTTTAGAGCATCCCTTTCTGACAAATGAGGAACTCACCACACTCCCCATCATCAAAGTGCTTCCCTCCGGGAAATACACTGGTGCCAAGCTGAAGTCAGTCATTCGGATGTTGCGGGGTTTACTCGATCAAGGAATCCCATCTAAGGAGCTGGAGGTAAGGAGCTTCTGACAGTGGTTCTTTCTCAGATGAAGTTTTATGCAAGGTTAAGAGAAATTTTGAAAAATTTGAAAATGTCTACTTCTTTACAACCTCCAACTATAAAAGCACCATCTTGTCATTTCTAGCATGCTCAGTCACTCAGTCGTGTCTGACTCTTTGCAACCCCATGAACTGTAACCCTGCCAGGCTCCTCTGTCCATGGGATTTTCCAGGCAAGAATACTGGAGTGGGCTGCCATTCATTTCTAGCAGTAAATTAATTTTTCTGATTAGAGTCCTAATAGACTAATTTCAAGGAATCTCTTTAGACATTTTGGAGCTTGATAAATCTCCTTGAAGAATATCCTCTTATGTTAAGATGAAGAGTTTTTTTAAAAAGCCAAGTATCAATTCTAATCATCCACTAAACTTCATAGTTAATACATTATAGATGTGATGCATCATTTGCAACAGTTTATTGATTTAGTATTGGGATTTTAGGCTGATTTGTATTAACAGGACATAACTATTTCTAAACAAAGTTCGCCCTAATCAATAGTTTTGCTGCCTGTACATTTAAAGCATTTGCAATCATTACAATGAATTACTGCTTATCTCAACAAATTTAATTTTATTTCTATTTTTGCTTAACAGAATCTTCAAGAATTAAAACCTTTGGATCAATGTCTAATTGGACAGACGAAGGAAAACAGAAGGAAGAACCGATATAAAAATATACTGCCCTGTAAGTTCCAATTTGGTTTCAAATCAAATGTATGTTTACTATAATTTAAACCAGTTTAAAACTTACATGCTAGTTTATCACTCACGTAAGTGTGCACACACACAGAGACATACATCCAGAGATTTACATCAGTAACAAATAAATTTATATATATAGTGTGAACTCTTTTAAAAGTTTCTGTGTATTCTGAAAATTGATTAGGGGAATCTTAAATGTATCTTCAGACATTTGTGAATATTTAAGGTCTTTCTAAAAATATTAAATGGCTTCTGGATAAGCAATTTCTTAGTTCATGTGTCATAGTCAGATCTATATATTCTGCATTTTAAGCACAGAGAAATGTCTGTGGTCATAACAGCTGCGGATGTGCACGTGGCCACTGTGGGACTGCCAAGTTGCATTGTCCTTTGAATTGTTTCAGATGCCACATGGAAAGACTGGTGATCCTTTTTACCCGTCCCATTTCACAAATCAACATGTGACTTTTTTAAAATATATATGAATATATGTATATGACTAAAATACTAACATCTAGCAACTTCTTATAATAATCATGAGTCATGTTTACATATATTGGCATATTGAATTATATCACATGACACATTGACCTTATCTTTGCCAGGAAGTCATAACTTCAAAGATAAATAACAGAACCAATAATGACAAACATGCAATAAAAATAACACAATTGAATTTTTTCAATCAGGGTTGAAGATACAAAATTCATTTAGAAAAACCTCCTTTAAGAGTTGAATTTCGTATAAATCAAATGTATTTCAAGAAAAATTTTTTTTAAAAAGAATTGAATCTTAGACAAGATTTTTTCAATGGAATAAATAAAATAAAAATGGAATAAAGAGCCTGGTTTGCCATAAAGTACATGATGATTATTTCAGGCAAATAAAAAAATGGCCAGACTAGTATCTCAAAGCAGAATGGGATAAATCATAAATCAAGAATTACTGAGTGTATTTGCTCCTGTGGAACAAGAAACAGAAGTCAAGTGATAGAAGGGCAACTGACAGAGGATTTTGAAATCTATTACTAAATGTTATAATTTGGCAATCACAGAAATAACCAGTTAAATTTGTGAATATTTAAAATAGAAATTACTGGCAATGTATAAGTACATGCAAATTAATTCTCTTGGATAAGATGACTTATATAGTGCTTACTTCGGCAGCACATATACTAAAACTGGAACGATACAGAGATTAGCATGGCCCCTGCACAAGGATGACATGCAAATTCGTGAAGCGTTCCATGGTTTTTTAATGGAACATTACTCTGCCATAAAAAGGAACACATTTGAGTCAGTTCTAATGAGGTGGATGAACCTAGAACCTATTATACAGAGTGAAGTGAGTCAGAAAGAGAAAGATAAATACCGTATTCTAACACATCTATACAGAATCTAGAAAAATGGTACTGAAGCATTTATTTACAGGGCAGCGATGGAGAAACAGACATAGAGAACAGACTTATGGACAAGGGGAAAGGGGAGGAGAGGGTGAGATGCATGGAAAGAGGGACATGGAAGCTTACATCACCATATGTAAAATAGATGGCCAACAGGAATTTGCTGTATGGCTCAGAAAACTCAAACAGGGGCTATGTATCAACCTAGAGGGGTGGGATGGGAAGGGAGATGGGAGGGAAGTTCAGGGTGGGGGGGATATATGTATACCTATGGCTGATTCAGGTTGAGATTTGACAGAAAACAGCAAAATTCTGTAAAGCAATTATCCTTCAATAAAAAATAAATTTAAAAAAGAAAGATGGCTTATATATACTTTTCACTGGGAAGCCTGCTTTGAAAATTTATATTTTGACTATATGAAATTACAATGCCTGGAGAATGAAGCAACCTACCTTTTTATTTATTGCATTAGTTTATTATTTTGGCTGCTTACTTAAAGGAATATAGTTAGATAAGCATTAATTGTGCCAATCATATTTGTAATAAGTACTTTTGTAGTTTCCCAACTTGGGGGGAAACTCACTGAGTTACATCTTAAATATACTTGCAACATGAGGGAAATATACAAAATGATTTCATTGTACTACACCTTGAAAAGATGCCTATATTAAAATACGTTTGTGATTTCATCTGTGGTTATGAGGAAGGTCTCAATCTTTGACTCATCTAGTCTATGAGGCTCTTTAAAAATGCATGATACAGATGACTGTGTATTGTGATGGAAATTCACAGATGACGCTACCAGAGTGCCTCTTGGAGATGAAGGTGGATATATCAACGCCAGCTTCATCAAGATACCAGTGGGGAGAGAAGAGTTTGTGTACATCGCCTGCCAAGGACCTCTCCCCACAACTGTTGGAGATTTCTGGCAGATGATTTGGGAACAAAACTCCTCAGTGATAGCCATGATGACCCAAGAAGTAGAAGGGGAAAAAATCAAATGCCAGCGCTATTGGCCTAATGTCCTAGGCAAATCAACCATGGTCAGCAACAGACTTCGACTGGCTCTCGTGAGAGTGCAGCAGCTGAAGGGCTTTGTAGTAAGGGCAATGACCCTGGAAGATATTCAGGTGCGTGCATTCAGTCTTTCCATGATTACATCAGTGTCTTTCTCTGAATAAAAGCTAATGATTTGAGTCCCATTTCAGTGGAACTAATTCCACCTATTATTTTTAATCTAATAGAAACTTTACTGTGACCTTCGTCATGAATTCTGCCAGTTTCCTCTAGTATATTGTTTAGTGACTAAATCATGTCCAACTGTTGTGCAACCCCCTGGACTGTAGCCCACCAGACTCCTCTGTCCATGGGATTTCCCAGGCAGGAATACTGCAGAAGGTTGCCATTTCCTTCTCCAGGGGATCTTCCTAACCCAGGGATCAAACTCGCATGTCCACATTGGCAGGTGGATTCTTTACCACTAAACCACCAGGGAAGCCCTTCCTCCAGTATATACTGTATTCAAATCAAAATGGAAATGCAGGACTTTTACAGAATTAACCATCATCCTTTGCTTGGTGTGATAGCACAGAACAGCTCAAAAACTATGTGCTAGAAACTCTTTTTTTTTTTAAAGGTCAAACCTCTAAGTAGGCTCAATAAAACTTTTTAAAAAAATCTCCACATAGAAAATAATCCCCTACAAAGACAACATATTTTAATATAAGGACAATTGTAGCATAAATGTTTGTTAATCAGGTGATTCCGATTGCTCCACCTAAGCACTAAACAAATTATCTTAAATTAGATAAGTGGTTATACCTGAGGTTAAGCTTCTACTGTTTCCCCACCTCCACACACCCTCACATTTTTTCCTTCGTCCACCCAGTAATGCTAACTTGGTTTGAATAATGTGTTAGGTTCCGACTGGAGTTTTAACTTTGTTAAAGAATTATTTTATTTTCATAGAAACAAAGCTTATTGACTCCGTGTTGTTGGTGGCATGTAAACAGAGCCTGAGAATTTCCTTCATGATTTCTAATTTGTGATTTTACAAAGATTATATTTCTGTATTCATTTACACCAGCCTACGCATTACTTGGGGGCTTCCCTGGTGCCTCAGATGGTAAAGAACCTGCCTGCAATGTGGGAAACCCAGGTTCGATCCCTGGGTCGGGAAGATCCCTTGGAGAAGGGAATTGCTCGCGATCCACTCCAGTTCAGTTCAGTCTCTCAGTCGTGTCCGACTCTTTGCAACTTCATGGACTGCAGCACACCAGGCTTCTACTCCAGTATGCTAGCACAATTGTTCGGTATTTTTTAAACGACTTATTAAACAACACGTTTATAGAGCTTAGACTTTGTTATAGAATCTAGGGATTCAGAAGTTAACCATACAACCAAAGGAAATTGCTGACCTCATGGAAAGTAATTTCTAATGAGAAGATACTGATGTTGATGCCATGAGAAAGTCAACATCACAGGGACGTTGTGGGGAGGGAAGCGTTTCAGTCAGAAAGAGCAAGTGCCAAGATCCTGAGACTAGACTGTGCCGAGTGTTTTTAAAGAACCAGAGCGGGCCCTGTGCTGCAGCAAAGTGGCCAGGAGGAAGAGGTTAGGTGTGAGAGGAAGCCGGACCACATCTGTAGGGCTTTTAAGCCCCTGCAATGACTGTGGCCTTTACCTGAGTGAATTTGAAAATGGGTCATTTAAAAAAAAAAAAGGTTGTTATTCATAACAAAACATAATTTGCTTTTAGGGTTTCCAAAAAGTAGTTTTTACCAATATTTGAAGCGTGGATCTAGTAACCTTTTTTATTTTTCATTGGAGGATAATTGCTTTACAATGTTGTGTGGGTTTCTGCCATTACAGCAATCTGGTAACCTCCTTTATAAAGGTCCTCCATGTGTTGTCTGATGGAGTCTCTGTCTCTTCCATTTTTATTTGGATCTAATCCAATGGACCAGGCAAAATTTTTAAAGGACAAAATAATAAGAATTAATTATATGTAAATGACATAGTATACCTTTATCTACTTATTCTGTTGTACAATTTCAGACCGGAGAGGTACGACATGTTTCTCATCTGAATTTCACTGCTTGGCCAGACCATGATACACCTTCCCAGCCAGACGACTTGTTGACATTTATCTCCTACATGAGACATGTTCACAGATCGGGGCCAATCATCACACACTGCAGTGCGGGCATTGGACGTTCAGGGACCCTAATATGCATAGATGTGGTTCTCGGATTAATCAGTCAAGATCTTGAAGTGAGTACAGGATGTGTTGCGATCTCAGAATTTTTTATTTATTAGTTTGTATGAATGACAGTTTTCTTACTACATAGAATTGCAATTTAGTAAACTTTCAAAACTGCATAGGGCATAATCAAGAAGAAAATAATATTCCAAACTTATATTTGTTTTACTGGGGTTTTTTAACCATCCATTTAAAGCCCCTTATGTGGCATTGCATTTTTACTCTGTATAGTCTTTAGATTTGTGTAAGATCTTCATTGTTGTTATCACACTTTTAGAGACAGAAATATTGAAGTGCCAAAGAAAGTGTATCTTTGAAATGAAAGTTTATATTATTTTGTTATTGTTATTGTTACCTATAGGTGGGAAACACATACTTTATTATGCAAATCGATACTGAATTGTCTAAACAATTACTCCTGATTTTTCAAATTACTACTAAATAAGCAAAGTTAATAAGAGTATGCTGCTGCTGCTGCTAAGTCGCTTCAGTCGTGTCCGACTCTGTGTGACCCGATAGACGGCAGCCCACCAGGCTCCCCCGTTCCTGGGATTCTCTAGGCAAGAACACTGGAGTGGGATGCCATTTCCTTCTCCAATGCATGAAAGTGAAAAGTGAAAGTGAAGTCGAATAAGAGTATAATCTTACTTAAAACCTAAATTAGTATAAATCATACTTAAAATGTTATCTTACTATACATAATATGTAACTAATCATTATCTCTTAAAGAATTTGCCAAGAACCATACTATCTTGCTCTTCACACTCTCATGATAATTTAAGTAGGACAAAACAGTCTATTTCTCCACTGGGGATATAAGAAGATCAGGAATTTTATTCTGAGCAGCAAAATATAGGAAAAATAGTTAATGGAGACACTAGAAATTAGTTGTTCCAAAGGAAAGAGAATTCCTATTGGGGACTTTCTAATAGAATAAACATCCTAATTCTTAGAAAGATAATAAATAAAATTATCAAATGATGGCAAAGTCAGTTCACCAACTCATTTTGTCTGGAAGACTTTCTCAAGACTGATAGAAGGGAAGGGAGATCGGGGTGAAGAAATCTATATAAGCCACTCCTTGGTGAATCTTTGGGGTTCAAAGTCAGTTATCATTTTTATATAACATACAGACTCTGTTTCCTTTGGCAGTTCGACATCTCCGATTTAGTGCGCTGCATGAGACTACAGAGACACGGAATGGTTCAGACAGAGGTGAGTGTCGGCTCCTACCTTCTGATGAAGATTTTTGTAAAAGTATTTCTAGGGCTGTCTTTTTTTCAATATTGCCTTTTAGTTTAAAAAATAAGAAAATGCAATACCAACAATGAATAGATTACAGAGAATAGGATGGCACATTGGGGGCAAAAATTTGAGGTGGGACAAAATAGCATGTAATTAGTGGCATTTCAATTCCAACCTAAAAAAGAGAAGGTGATATTCTTGCTACAGAATTTTCCTGAGAGGGAATGGTTTCGGCAGCATTGACTTGAAGGCATAAAGGGAGTCTGGAGTTCTTAGCTTGGGAAAGAGTTCGTTTATCCTCTGCTTTGGTCATTTTCATTTCTCTTACCTAAAGTCAAAAGGTAGGTTATGTCACCCACTGACCTGCAGACATGGGTCCTTCCCAGAGACTACATGACTTAGAGTGTCTGTTTACTCTGCATAGCTCAACTGTCCTTTTTGTTTATAGTGGGAGGGGAATACATTGCACAGTTCTGTATCCCGCATCTTACATTCAACCCTATAACACGATTTTCCCATATTTTCAAAGTTGCTCAAACATCACTTCCACTAGTGGTGAAGCTATATATATCAGTATATATTCACACTATACATCTGGTCTTCTCTTCCTCTCTCTCTTTTTCCTCCTCTCTTTTTTTTTTTGTTTGATGTGGAAGCTGTGTCCATATATCTGTTAACTTATATTTCTCTAGCTCCCCAAAAATACAAAAGTTTACTATTTTTAAAATTAAAACTTGCCACCTTTCCTTTCATATACCTTTTAAATTCAAATTAAGTCTCCTAAATATTAAGACTTATTCAGTCTTTTTTTTTTTTTTAGGTAAAGAAAACATATAAAAAAATAGTTCTTTAGACCCAGAAGTTCACTTGTTCAGCAGATATTTATTAAGTGCCTACTGTATGCCAGGCACTCTTCTAGGCGCTTGGGGCATGTCAGTAAATAACTTGAATAACAAAGATCTTCTGCCAGAATAAAAGATCTTCTGGTGGATGGTGATGAGCAAGGCAGATAATAGATCCATTTACTGTACTCGGTTATGCTATAAGTTATAAGATATTTGAAAGTGGTAAGTGCTTTAGAAGGAAAAAGAGTTGGGTAGAAGATGAGTCATGGCAGGTTGGGTGATACTTTACATAGAGTGGTACCACTGAGGATGTAACCCCTTGAGCAGAGATGTGAAGGACATGAAGCAGGTGGTCATACGGATGTCTGGGAGAAAGAACCTTTCAGGCAGACAGAACCGCCTTCGAAGAGGTCCATGATAGGAGTTTGTCTTCTGTGTTCAAGAGTAGTCACAACCAGTGGCTGAGGCAGAGGGAGCAGGAGGGGAGGTGTGAGGGGAGGTGACGGGGCCAGAGCTTGGGGCTTCCCCCTGAGTGAGATGGAGCCATCACGGGATTGTCAGTATGGAATGACATAAGTTAATGCCCATCTTAAAGGACCACTCCAGCTGCTGTGCTAGAACAAGACGTGGTTTGGGGAGTAGGGTGCAGGGTTAGAAACCAGAGGACCGTAAGTATCACCAAAGCACAAAAAATAGAGGTGGCCCACCCATCGGAGATAACTTCAGTTAGCACTCACCCACCACCCCAAGGCTGCTTCCTTCCACACTTTGTCAGTCAGGTTTCTCTTTCTTGTCATTTTCATGACACTGCACAATTCTGTATCCTGCTTTTACTTTCAACCTTATAACACAGCTTTTCCATATTTTCAAAATTACTCAAACATCGCTTCCAACATTGGTGAAGCTATATATCATATATTCATACTATACAGCTGAAGTCTGCTCTCCCTGTCTCCTTTTTTTGTTGTTGTTCTAGGATCAATATATTTTCTGCTATCAAGTCATCCTTTATGTCCTGACACGTCTTCAAGCTGAAGAAGAGCAAAAAGAGCAGCCCCAGCCTCTGAAATGACATGAGAAGAACAGCCTTCTGGATATCTGTCCATTTCTTTGCTCTCTACTTAAAGGTCACAGGACAGCAAGTCCATAAAACCTCATTATACTTATTCTCCTCTACCTTAGAGGGGCGTTCTTAATAACAGTAAATAATGGTGACCTGCTGTATTTTTACAGCTGCTGCAACCTGTGATAAGTATCAGAGATTTTTTTAACACTAACTGAATAATGCAGATCTTAGGGATGAATAAGGCAGCATTTGATTATAGACATATCGAGTCTATTTTTCATGTACCAATCTTGTTTATAGCAAAATTATTTTCCAGTATTTTTTTAAAAACTAGAGCTATTTTATAGGGGATACTTGAAGCCAGTATTTAAGCTTTAAATGACAGTAATATTGGCATAGAAAAAAAAAAGGTAGCAAACATTCCCTATATCAATTTCTAATGTTTACTATCTAGAACTTCCTGTAATATATTTATATACTTTTCCATGAAAATAGAGATACCAAATATGTTTGTAACTGCATCATGCTATACATCCGCTCACTTTGTAAATAAAAATACACCTTAAAACGTGAACAAGCCAAGAGTGTGTGCAGACAAGTGTAACATTTTCAGTGTGCTGTTTTTTAACAACATCTAGGACCCTGTGAAGGCAGGAACTTCTGGACTGCAACTTCCCATCTCCCCATTTGGTCCCAGTCATGCCAACCAGAGACTGGGAGTATTGTTGGAACCCCTGGAGGTCTGCAGACTCTGACATGAGGGTCAGGTACTGACTGACAGTGGCTAAGAAATTCAGTCTCCCTTCCTGCCTCCTCCCCACAAGCCTAACTGATGCCTGAATCCGAATTTTCAAGTCCTAGTTGTTGCAAAACTCAGAATATCTCGCTGACAAGGGTTAATGAAAGAAAACAGTATCACGCTTCCTGGGAGGTTGATATTGATTCTGCCTGAAGGAAACAGCTTCCCAGGCGGCGCTAGTAGAAAAGAACCTGCCTGCCAGTGCAGGAGACGTGAGAGACTCAGGTTTGACCCCTGAGTTGGCAGGATCCCCCTGGAGGGAAAGCATAGCAACCCACTCCAGTATTCTTGCCTGAAGAATCTCATGGACAGAGAAGCCTGGCAGGCTACAGTCCATAGGGTCACCAAGAGTCAGACAGGACTGAAGCAACTTAGCATGCCCCGCAAAGGAAAGAGATCAGCTTTGAAGAACCCACTTCCAATTCTCAGTACCAAACGTGTTTCACTAACTCCTAGTTCTGACAGCATTCCTCCACTCTGCCATGATTGATGCCATCCCAAGACCCCAGAAACTGCTTGATTCCTCCTCATAGGATTGACCAATTCTGAGCTAATTAACTGGAATGTCTGATCTTACCCAAGATCTCCTGGGAACTACTCCTGAAGAGCTGCTGCTGCTAAGTCGCTTCAGTCGTGTCCGACTCTGTGTGACCCCATAGACAGCAGCCCACCAGGCTCCCCCGTCCCTGGGATTCTCCAGGCAAGAACACTGGAGTGGGTTGCCATTTCCTTCTCCAATGCATGAAAGTGAAAAGTGAAAGTGAAGTCGCTCAGTCATGTCTGACTCTTAGCGACCCCATGGACCGCAGCTTACCAGGCTCCTCTGTCCATGGGATTTTCCAGGCAAGAGTACTGGAGTGGGGTGCCATTGCCTTCTCCAGAAGACAACATCAGGAAATGCACAAAAGTCCACAGGGATGTGGCTGACTCCTCACCAGGCAGCAGGTTTGAGTCCTACATCAGAAGTGACAGGACTACCCTGGTGACTCAGACGGTAAAGAATCTGCCTGCAGTGCAGGATCAGGAAGATCCCCTGGAGAAGGGAATGCAACCCACTCCAGTATTCTTCCCTGGAGAATCCCATGGACAGTGGAGCCTGGTGAGCTGCAGTCCATGGGGTCGCAAAGAGTCCTGAAAGTGAACACTTTCAGTTCACTTCACTTTTCAGAAGTAGCTCTGAATCTCTTAAGAGAAGCATACTTCATCACCATCACTCCCACTTCCATCAGAACAGTTTCTACAGATTGGGTTGTAGGAACAATTTGGAGTGGGGCCGGGGGAGGGGGGGTGGTTCTGTTGCTTTAAAAGCTATTTGGAAACTCCTGAGTGGGCTGGAATGGTGAGACCTTGTTTTCCTGTCATAAGCACAGGAAATGAGGCCAGCGGGGCTCCGGGAGCCAGTACAGCTGGAGGTGATTAGCTCCCATCCGAAGTCCACAGAGATGGGCGGGGAAAAGCTGGAGAAGATGCTTTTTCTGGAAAGAACGTAGCTAGGAAATGCAAACTGGGGGGAAGAAAATGTGAGTTTCGCTTTAGGGACCCTGAATGGAAATTTCATTATAGCAAACATGTTACTGCCCACCCCCCCACCTCCACCCCCCCCCGGAACGTGGCTCCGCTACCAGAGTGCGGGAAGCCCTTGGCTAGGGCCGCACTGGTAGGAAGCATGCTGAGGCCACAGAGCTAGGGTGGCACAAGGAGGCACTCAGCAAACGCGTGAATAAATACACCTCGGCTCCTAACGCACGTCAGACAGCTAAGTACTAGAACACGCACAGCCAAACAGAGTGGCTCAAACACAACAGAAGTTTCTCTAAGAGTTCTGGGTAGGGGAAGAGCTCGGCAGGCTGCCTCTCCTCCCTCCAGTTGGTAGGAGCCCGGGCTGATGGAGTTTCTATAATCAACACAGTTTCCAAGGTCATCGTGAGAATCATCTCCATACCCCCAGCCAGAAAAGGGGGAAAGACTATGGGGGATCTTTCAAGCTGGGCAGCCTGGAAGCAAAGCACATAACTGCCACTCATTCTATCAGCAAGAACTGGTCAGTGTCCCTGAGCACAGAGAAGCTGGGAAGTGAGTTGGCTAAGCAGCTGATCCCAGTGACAAGACAACACTACACAAAAGAAGGAGAAGCACAAGAAGTGATGGAATCTATCTATAAAACTGGACTGAAGTTGCATATTCTAAAAGATATATCTTAGTATGGTCCTGAGCATGTAAGACTGGATACATCACTTTTGTCCCCAGGTTTGGTATATGTATTAGTAGAAATATTTCTGTATCAAGATAAAAAGGAGAGAAATGGTTATTGAGAAAAGGTCAGGTGTTCACATCTGTGGTTCCAGATTGCCTGTTAGATCTCTTGGTTTTAAAATGTCTAGTTATCTAAATGCAATGTGATACATCCAAGAAATTAACAACTCACAAAAGCTGCCCTTCAGTCAGATATCTTGATAGTGAAAGAATGTGTTTCCATTTTACATAATTCAAGGTACTTTGTTATGGTTGAGGTAAATGTAACAAATTATGCATTGACCTGCATAATATTTTAAAGTCAATTTAAACTTTAATGTATCAATTTGGAGTTGCACTTGACTGCAAACAACCAAAAACTAAATCAACAGGCTTACACAATTTAGAGGTTTCTTTCTTTAAGAAAACAAGTTCAGAAGTAGACAGTTGCCGGGCTTGATTCTACAGTGTGATAATGGTGGATGTAGTCCCACTTGTGTATTTTTGGTTTTGTTTCCCTTGCCTGAGGAGACATATCCAAAACATTATTGCTAAGACCAGTGTCAAAAAACATACCACCTATGTTTTCTTCTAGAAGCTTTATGATTTCGGGTCTTATTTGTTGTTGTTGTTCAGTCTCTAAGTTGTATCTGACCCTTTGTGACCCCATGAAGTGCAGCATGCCTATCCAACTTCTCTATCCTTCACTATCTCCTAGAGTTTGCTCAGGTTCGCGTCCATTGAGTTGGTGATGCTATCTACCCATCTCATCCTCTGCCTGCCTTTCCCCTTTTGCCTTCAGTCTTCCCCAGCATCAGGGTCTCTTCCAGAGAGTCAGCTGTTCACATCAGGTGGCCAAAGTATTGAAGCTTCAGCTTCAGCATCAGTCCTTCCAATGAATATTCAGGGTTGACCTACTTGAGGATTGTCTGGTTTGATTTCCTTGCAGTCCAAGGGACTCTTGAAGAGTCATCTCCAGCACCACAATTTGAAAGCATCAGTTCTCTGGCATTCACCCTTCTTTATGGTCCAACTCTCACATCCATACATGACTACTAGAAAAACCATAGCTTTGACTAAACAGACCTTTGTCAGCAAAGTAATGTCTCTGCTTTTTAATATGCTGTCTAGGTTTGTCGTAGCTTTTCTTCCAAAGAGCAAGCGTCTTAATTTCATGGCTGCAGTCACTGTCTGTAGTAATTTTGGAGCCCAAGAAAATAAGATCTGTTACTGTTTCCACTTTTTCCCCTTCTCTTTGCCATGAAGTGATGGGACCAGCTACCATGATCTTAGTTTTTAGAATGCTGAGTTTTAAGCCAACTTTTTCACTCTTCTCTTTCACCCTCAAGAGGTTCTTAGTTCCTCTTCACTTTCTGCCACTATACTGGGTGCATATATATTTACAATTGTATCTTTATGTTGGATTGATATCTTATGTAACCATTATGTAATGCCTTCTCTTGTTACAATCTTTGTTTTAAAGTCTATCCTGTTGGATATAAGTACTGGTGCCCCAGCTTTCTTTTGTTTTCCACCCCTCACTTTCAGTCTATGTATGTCTTTAGATCTGAAGTGAGTCTCTGGTAGGCAGCATATATGTGTGTCTTTTTTTTTTTTATCCTTTTAGTCACTTCGTGGTAATTAGTAATAGGTATATACATATTGGCATTTTGTTCATTGTTTTCTGCTTGTTTTGAAGCTCTATTTTGTTTGTTTGTTTGTTTTTACTGCACTGTGCAAATGTGGAATCCTAGTTCCCCAGTCACTGAACCATGTCCCCCTGCAGTGAAAGTGTGGAGTCTTAATCACTGGCGTATTCCCGCCAGGGAAGTCCTGTTCCTTCATCTTTTGCTCTCCTCCCTTATGATTTGATGATTATCTGTAGTGTTGTGTTTGGACTCCTTTCTCTTTTGTGTGTGTGTATTTAAGTTGATTTCTTAAGTTCAACTGCATTGGTAACAACCCTGCATTTTTGTTCCCTCTCCCCACATTTCATGTGTTTGACATATTTTACGTCTTTTTGTTTTGTGTATCCTTAAACCAATCATTTTAGATATAGATGATTTTACTACTTTTGTCTTTTACCTTTCCTGCTAGCTTTATAAGTGTTTGATCTACTACCTTTATGTATACTTGTCTTTACCAATGAGACGACTTCTTTCACAATTTTCATACTTCTACTGTTGGCCTTTTCTTTTCCACTTAGAGACATCTCTTTAACGTTTCTTATACAGTTGATTTAGTTGTGCTGAACTCTCTTAGCTTTTGCTTCTCTGTAAAATTCTTTCTTTCTCCTTCAAACCCGAATGATAGCCTTGTTGGATAGGGTACTCTTGGTGTACATTTTTTTCTGTCACTTTGAATATATCATGCTACTCCCATCTGGCCTGCAATCTACTAAAAAGTCAGCTGATAATCTTATAGGAATGTCCTTGTACATAACTAGGTGCTTTTCCCTTGCTTCTTTTAAATTCTCACTTTATCTTTAATTTTTGCCATTTTAATTACAATGTGTCTTAATGTGGTTCTCTTTAGTAGGTTTATCTTGTTTGGGACTCTGTGATTCCTGGACCTGAATGTCTGTTTCTTTTCCCAGATTAGGGAAATATTCAGCTATTATGTCTTCAAGTATGTTCTCTGCCCCTTCCTCTCTCTCCTCCTTCTGTGACCCCTATACTGTAAATGTTAGTATGCTTGATGTTGTTCTGGAGGTCTCTTAAACTGATTTTTGTTTTTTCAGCTTGAGTGATTTCCTCTGCTGTCTTCTAGCACTGATCCATTCCTCCATATCGTCTAATCTACTGTTGATTCCTTCTAGTGTATATGTTTATTTCTTTTATTGTAGTCTTCAGCTCTGTTTGGTTCTTTATATTTTCTAGCTCTCTGTTAAACTTATCACCGTGTTCATCCATTTTTCTTTTTTTTTTTTTAATATTTATTTATTTGGCTATGCCGGGTCCTAGTTTCAGTATGTGGGGTCTTTGCTATTCATTGAGGCATGTGAAATCTTTAGTTACAGCATTTGGGATCCAGTTCTCTGACCAGGGATTGAACCCAGGCCCCCTGCATTGAGAGCACAGGAGTACGGCGTCTTAGCCACTGAACCACCAGGGAAGTCCCCATCCATTTTTCTCTTGAATTTGTTTTGCATCTTTATGATCATTACCTTAAACTCTGTTGGGTAAATTGCTTATCTCCACTTAGTTTTTCTGAGATTTTGGTCTTGTTCCTCATCTGGAACATATTGTTCTGTCTTTTCATTGACTTAATTCTCTCATTTGCATTATGTAGGTAGGTTATGTTTCCCAATCTTAAAAAACTGCCTTATGTAGAAGACACTTTATGGGCCTCAGCAGTACACTCCCTCTGGTCACCAGAGCTATATGCTCTAGGCATTCACCTTATGTTGGCTGCATGGGCCCCTTTTATTTTTTTAATGGCAGGGCTGACTGCAGTGGGCACACTGTTGGGCAAGGCTAGTCCTGGCCCTGCTCCTGCCAGGCCCTGCCTAGTGCAGTGGCTTCAGGCCCACTGGTCGGCACTATTGGGTCCCAGTGTAGTTGACTGCACAGCCAAAGGAGGTCAGCCAGTGCCAACCCACTGGTAGACTGGTCAGGGTCTCAGGGCAGCCCACTGCAGACCCCAGGTGGTCCCAGGGGTGATTCCAACCCACTGGTGGGCAGGATAACATCCTTTTTAAGAAGGGAGACTGAACCTTGCTCAAGATTGTCCAAATAACAACTGGGATTCAATTCAAGGACTGCCTGACGACAACCCAGTCTAGCTCTTTAAGTGTGTTACAACAAATAGCTCTGGTAAAGCCCAGGTTCTTCCCACTACACTCTGCTGTCTCAGCTGCCCACCTGGGTCTTTTCCAGACACAGAGCTGACTCATTCTGCTTAACATTCCTCTGCACTCCCCACTTCTGAACTTCATAGGGGCCCTGCTTTTATGAACACATGATTATTTAGATCAGTTAGAATACAGTTTATTCAGTTAGAGCTTTTGTTTAGTTACATTTTTTTTTTTAAAGATAATGCCTGACCTCTTGGACAACCTCTTTTTTTTTTCGCATTTATTTATTTGGCTGTGTCGATCTTAGTTGCAGCACGCAGGATCTTTCGGTTGCCACGTGCAAGCTCTTAGCTGCAACATGTGGAATCTAGTTCCCCGACCAGAGCTCAAACCCCCAGCCTCCTGCACTGGGAGCACAGTCTTACCGCTGGACCACCAGGGAAGTCTCGACTTGACTGTTCCTCTTTCCTCTCAGTGACGTGTTTACAACCATCTCTGGAGATGGCAATCTTCCAGTGTGACTACTTTCAAACCCTTACGTTGATTTCTGTTGTTTCTGTCTTAAAGGATGGCTTTTGGTGTACTCGTCTCCAGACCTGTCCTGATGGTGGTAAACACTGATCATGCAGTTAATACTTTGAGAATGGAACATGGGAATTTACCATTTTCTGTTAGGTGCCTGTGTAGACAAATGATTTAATCCCTTTCTTGAGGATCCTTTCAAACGCATGGGAATGCTCATTTTGGAACTGGGGATCGCTGAACAGCCAATTCTACTATGTTAACTGCAGCAGTTGAGAATTAACAATCATGTCACACATGTGTGAACTTCCTTTCCATATACATATACTTGTGATCCCTAATCTGTCTCTTTCTGTACTACCATGAAGATGGCCTTAATTGGGAAAATACCGTAATAACCATTGCCATTATATATATAAAACCTGTAAGTTCTTGGGTATAGTTACAAAATAAAATTGTAAAGCACTAATCTCAGACAATATGCTTTTACACATTTCACAATTTACAAATAATTTAAAAATGGAACCAAGTAGAGCCCAATAAAACACAGTAATAGAAAGTTATAAAGTGGCATTTCATATCAGTAGAGAAAAGAGGACTCATTCAGTATATGATGTTAGGACAATTAAATAGATTTTTAACATAGCATAGAAAAATTCAAAATAAATATGTACATATTTAGTTGATCAAAGTAATAGAAAATATAGGAAATATTTTTAATAATGTTAGAGGAGAAGGATGGGTTTTATCTACTGCCAGACAGTATACTCAGCAGCTAGTAAATATGTTGACCCCAAAAAGAACTCCCTGAAAAGGGGCCACATACATTCATGAAAAAGGGGTCTTTTACAATTCATGATCCACACAAAGATATAAATATTCTAACATTTGATATATCTATCTTAAGGTCAAAATACAATTTTGAAAGACTAATAAAGCTGAACATGTGAAACTTCCATACAGCAAAAGACATTATACAAAACTAAGAGACAAAAGAGCGGTAAAATATTGACAAAACAGAGCAGAGTCACTGTCCACCATGTGTTCAAATTTATCAGTCAAAAAGGAAAAAATACAATAGAAAAGCGGGCAAAGGACATGAACACGCACTCATGAAAAATGCTTCACTCGATTTTTACAATTCAATTTTAAATGAGATATTTTCACAAAGCAGAACGATCGTTCTTAAGATGAATATGGCTGTGGGAAACCAGACACTCTCAGGCACTGCTGGTACCACGTTGCCAGAGAGCTCTCTGCCCAGCATTTTAATGTGCAATCAGCCTGGCAATTCAAGTCTAGAAAATGATCCTACAGAAATACTGGCATGGAGGCACAGGTGTTTGTGATAGCACTGTAATACCAAGAAGTTGAAAGCTATCTAAATGTCCTTGAAGAAGAAATGGTGAAATAAATTACAATCCTTCCATACACTGGAATACTTCTATGAAGCCACTGTTCTAAAGAATGAGATAGGTCAACACAGACCGACATGTAAAGATGCTCTGTAATATATTGTTGGTTTTGTTGTTCAGTCGCTAAGTCGTGTCCAACTCTGCAATCCCATGGACTGCAGCACCCCAGCTCCCCTGTCCTTCATCTCCTGGAGTTTGCTCAAACTCATGTCCACTGAGTCAGTGATTAATCATTTAGTGATTTATGCAACAGTATACATGGAATGCCCTTTTTAAATTATATAACTCATAAATCTATATATTAGAAGAATAAACATGTGCCTGTCTCTAGGGAGTAAAAATATTACCCTCAAGGGTTCATTAGATTCCTCTAGGGAATGTAATGTAATTGCTCGTATTACATCTATAAATCTAAGATTTTCAAGCCCTTAAAAATAATCATTTGAGAAAAGACCCCATTTTTATAAGAGCTGTATGTTTTCTCCCCACGACCCCAAAGCACTTGCCCAAAGTCAAGAAGTCAAGTGGGTCCAGACTCTGTCCTTGCCCTGCAGTGTGAGGTGACATTTCTACCCAGAGGCTTAACTTGTGAGATTAAAATTCACAGCTTGACGACTTCATGTAACGATGGGGATCGCTCTTCACTGTACGGGAGACAAGAACACACATAGCAACTAGTAAACATGTTGTGTAAACCCCCAAAGGAAGAACCAGAAATAGGCAGAACATATTCTCCAAGGGGATCCTATGACAACTCACAAGCCACACAAAAATATAAATATGTTACCATCACACACATTCCCACAAGCCCTGCCAACAAGATTCGCTCGTCAGCTCTGCGCTGTCTCTACTGGCCACTCAGGGAGGCAAGGTGTAGTCAAACCAACAAGCCCCTACTTGGCACGTGCGATGTCACCAGTTGGCGTGGGAGCACCGTGGGGATCCACGGGTCCCGACGGCCCAGGACTTAGAGTGGCTTCTTCATTCACCTCCAAGAAAGCAGTGGTCTCTTTAGGAGAAGTGGATTTCTTCCTATGGCGGGCTTCTTGACAACTGGGCTTCTCGTTTCCGTGTTTGTTCTTCAATCTCCTCTTGTACATCTTATATGCTAAATGTTAAAACACACCAGTACTTAAAAATCACTTTGGCAAAGACTATAATTTGGTAACATTGTACACGGGTCAAAACTTAGGGGGTTTGTTTGCTTTGGATCACGTATGTATAAACACACGGGGAAAAAGAGGAAGAAGAGAAAACTAGAACAAAATAATTCAGTGTATCAGGATGGCTATTTCTGTCTGGAATGAACCTTCTGTGATTGAGACACTCATCAGATTGCTGACAACTTATCCATACATCCATCTATCCATCCGTTCATCCAGTCATTCATTCATTCAGTTAATCGGCAACTCCTGTGGATTGCTTACTATGGATCAGGTGCTCCCCTGGTGCTTTTGTGACTGGGAATGGACCAAGCATATTCCTTCAGAAACAGTCTCACCATGAGAAGGTCTTAAAATTTGGATCTAAGACCAGGGTTTTACTCTTCTAGAATATATCTTGTGGGAAAATTAAACCCTGGTGTTCCTTATACTGATTGTTCTGTCAGTAATCAGTATATAATCAGTTTTATGAGTAATCATTGAGGCTTAGTCGAATCTGTTCTGTGACAATAAATTCACAATGGCTAAGATTAATCTATCAGTCTATATATTTTAAATTTAACCTCTGTGACCCTGAATAATGATAGGGATGGGTAAGCACATATGTGCTGTGCTGTGCTTAGTTGCTCAGTCATGTCCGACTCTGTGACCTCTGCACTGTAGCCTGCCAGACTCCTCTGTCCGTGGGATTCTCCAGGCAAGAATATTGGAGTGGGTTGCCATGCCTTCCTCCAGAGGATCCTCTCAACCCAGGGATCAAACCCAGGTTTCCCACGTTGTAGGCAGATTCTTTACTGTCTGAGCCATCAGGGAAGCCCAAGGACATATATATGTATGTTTTTTAAAATGTATGTGTATGCATTATGGAGAAGGCAATGGCACCCCACTCCAGTACTCTTGCCTGGAAAATCCCATGGACGGAGGAGCCTGGTAGGCTGCAGTCCATGGGGTCGCTAAGAGTCGGACACGACTGAGCGAATTCACTTTCACTTTTCACTTTCACGCACCGGAGGAAGAAATGGCAACCCAGTGGCCTGCCGTCTATGGGGTCGCAGAGAGTTGGACACGACTGAAGCGACTTAGCAGCAGCAGCAGCAGTATGCATTATATTTCACAGCCATTCAGCACAATTCTTAGTCACAGAAGTACTGTGAAATAACATTTGGAATATTTCTTAATAAAACATAACGTCATTTTTGAGATTAAATAATTGCTCATGGACAGTTCTGAGAGTGCATTGTTTCTTTGCAAAGCATACTGGTTTGTAAGCTCACTTTCACGGTTTTTTTTTTTTTATATTTTTCTGTGAAACTTCCACTTGTGGCACAGGATCTTGTTTATACATTTATGTTCCCTAGAAATGTCATGCTAAAAATGTATCACAAGGGCAGTCCATGTAGATTCATGTTGAAAAAGGAGTTTGTGAACTGGGTGAACAATTTTCAGTCACGCCTACACACTGGGGTCTTTACGTACCAGCAACCATGAAAAACCCATTCAGCATCTGGAAAAGTCCATAGGCCAATATGAAGCCAAATATCTGGACCAGTTGCTCTGCAGTGAAGGATAACTGCAGCATGGTGAAGCACATCTGAACATTCTGAGTTCCAGTTTCTAAGGAAATTGTCCTGCACCTACCAAGACAAAAATTTTATGCACCAGCAATAAGGATTATACAAAAATCTTCTCTTACATATAGTAATAAGTGCAAGCCAGGAGCTGAGACTACCAAAAGTGCTTACTACAAATGCTTCAATAATTATTTGATGAGTACCTACTCGGTAGGCGGTCTCTTAAGAAGCACCTCTTGAATGGGGCTCTACCAACCTCCCCTAGGAATCTGGGTGAAAAGACAAGATACACGGAAACAACACACGACCAAGCATGATGACAGGTCAGGGAGATGGTGCAGAAATTCAGAAAAGTGGCGTAAATGCCACTTTTAGAGAAGGCTTCACAGAGGAAGGGTGGGATTAAAGGATGGACAGGGAAAGAGGCATTTAATGTGGGAAATGGTTGTTTGGGGACAGGCATGAGTGTGGCCTGGTCAGTAAGCACTGCTCATGCTCTAAGCCAGCCTGTGGGAAGTGAAGGACGAGGAGGTGAGAATGGAAAATTGAGTCAGAGACAAAACAGTGTAAACTAAAGAATCTGCCTGCCAATGCAGGACACTCAGCTTCCATCCCTGGGTTGGGAAGATCCCCTGGAGAAGGAAATAGCAACCCACTCCAGTATTCTTGCCTACAAAATCCCATGGGCAGAGGAGCTTGGCAAGCCACAGCCTATGGGGTCGCAGAGAGTCGGACACGACTGAGCAACTAAACAGCAACCTAAATGACACTTGAAAATAAACAGGGCTTCTCCAGTGTCTCAGTGAGGAATCTGCCTGCCAGTGCAGGAGATGTGGGTTTGATCCCTGGGTCAGAAAGATCCCACATGGTGCGGGACAACTAAGCCTGTGAGTCACGACTACTGAGCCAGTGCTCTAGAGCCCAGGAGTCACAACTGCTGAAGCCCACTTGCCCTAGAGTCTGTGCTCCACAACCAGGGAGCCACCGCACTGAGAAGCCTGTGCACCGCAACCAGAGAGCAGCCCTCATGGCGACGAAGACCCAGCATGGCCAAATAAATAAATAAAATTATTTTTTAAAAAAAGAAACATAAAAATCCTATGTGAAAACCAAATGTCTGCAATGAAGTCTTTGGTGAAAGGGTTTAGTAATAAGTTTTGTATACTTTTCTCTGTTTGATTTGTTTTCAAAGGAAGAGAGGAAGGGAGGAAGGAAGGAAGAGCAGGAAGGAGAAAAAAGGAAAACCTAGGCAGGACCTTGGAGGCTGGGTTAGGCAGCTTCATCTTTTCCAGTTTCCAAAGGGCATCTTGAGGTTTTCACAGATGGCAGAAGAGAGGACAGAGGCATGTGATAAGGCAGCTCCTCTACCCACACTGGCTTCCCAGGTGGCTGTCGTGGTAAAGAACCTGCCTGCCAATTCAGGAGACTTAGAGACAAGGGTTCAATCCCTGGGTCTGGAAGATCCCCTGGAGAAGGGCATGGCAACCCACTCCAGTATTCTTGTCTGGAGAATCCCATGGACAGAGGATCCTGGTGGGCTGTGGTCCACGGGGTTGCAAAGAATCGAACATGATGGAAGTGACTTAGCACGCTACACAAACTGGACTGAGATGTGAAGGTGACAAGGTGTGTAATGTGGGAGTAAACCTATTATCACTAGTACAGGGCAAATTCAGTGGCCCTGATTTTATTTCTAATTATCCTGTTTCTTGTTATGCTTTCTGCAGATTACTCTCAGTTCTTTCAGAGACCTTGTCCATAACTTGACATGATTAAGCTATACAGCTGTACCTCATACCTGGACCATTCACAAAGCAAATGCAGTATCTCAGTCCTGATATTTCTCAAGCCATCAAGTGCGGAAAAAAACAAGACTGTTGACTACACTCTGCCATAGGAATCCTTCTCTCCAGACTCAGTTATATTTCAAATCCTCAACAGTCTGTGTTCCTAAGGACAGTCAGCCCATGGATTCAACCAACCTCAGATCAAAAATATTTTGGAAAAGAAAAATTGCGCAAGGTTTCTAAAAGCAAAACTTGAACTTGCCTCGCAGGCAACTATTTATGTAGCATTTACATTGTGTTAGGTATTATAAGTCATCTAGAGACAAGTATATGGAAGACGTGCGTGCATGCTCAGTCACTAAGTTGTGTCCAAGTCTTTTGCAGTCTCATGGACTGCAACCCACCAGGCTCCTCTGTCCATGGGACTTCCCAGGCAAAAATACTGGAGGGGGTTGCCATGCCCTCCTCCAGGGGATAGTCCCGACCCAGGAATTGAATCTGTGTTTCCTGTACTGCAGGCGGCCCTTACCATTGAGCCACCTGGGAAGACCTATGGAAGATGTACATAGGTTAAATGCAAATACTATGTTATTTTATATAAGGAAGTTGAGCACCCTTGGAGTTGGAGTCTGGTATCTTCAGGGGATCCTGGAACCAGCCCCCTGCAGATATGGCTGTACTGACCTTGTAAAAAAAAAAAAAAAAAAAAACCCAGGTCCAAATCTTAACTCCACCACATTCTGGTTCTATGAACTTGGTCAGATTACTTCTCCAAAGGGTTTGCTCATCTGTAGAATGGGTAACCAAGAGTATCTACCTCTTAGACTTGCAGCAAGAAGTAAATGAGATACACTTGGCAGAAGTGAAGTCGCTCAGTCGTGTCCGACTCTTGCGATTCTGTGGACTGTACCCCACCAGGCTCCTCCGTCCATGGGATTCTCCAGGCAAGAATTCTGGAGTGGGTTGCCATTTCCTTCTCCAGGGGATCTTCCTGACCCAGGGATCGAACCCAGGTCTCCCGCATTGCAGGCAGACGCTTTAACCTCTGAGCCACTTGGCAGAGCCTCACCAACTATTTGGTACCATCCTGAATGTTTCCGAAGTAGACAAAAACATAAAGCTGATTAAAAGTCTCCCACTTCATGTTTTTAAATACATATATGTGTCTATTCTGTTTCTTGGATAAAATTTTACCAAGGATCAAAAGAAGAAACCCTAGAATTTAAATGGGGAGATCTACATATCACAGTGGATTTCTTCTTAAATTGACAATGTTTGTGATGTGCTAAGTTGCTTCAGTCATGTCTGACTCTTTGTAACCCCATGGACAGTAGCCTGCCAGGCTCCTCTGTCCATGGAATTCTCCAGGCAAGCATACTGGAGTGGGTTGCCATTACCTACTCCAGGGGATCTTCCTGACCCAGGGATCAAACCCATGTCACTCTCCTCTCCTGCATTGGCAGGCAGATTCTTTACCACTAGCACCACCTGGAAATCCCCAACAATGTTTAGGTTGTAAACAAAGTACCAGTTAACATGAAAAAAAAAAAAAAAAATCCCCAAACATCACTTTGGGAATTTAATGGCACAGTTTATTTTTCAATAATACTTTTCTGATTTGAAAAGTAGTATATATTCATTATGCATCAAAAAATTTAGATAATATATCAAGGAAATATTAAGAAACTAAAATTACTCTTCATCCCACTACTCAAAATTAAACATTTATCATAGTGGTGATTTAGTCACTCAATTGTGTCTGACTCTTTGAGAGCCCATGAACTATAGCCTGCCTTCCAGGCTCAGCTGACCATGGAATTTTCCAGGCAAGAATACTGGAATGGGTTGCCATTTCCTTCCCCAGGGGATCTTCCTAACCCAGGGACCAAAACCCATTTCTCCTGCATTGCAGGCAGTCTCCTGCATTGTAGGCAAGTTCTTTACTGACTGAGCCATGCAGGAAGCCAAAATATTTTTGTTTATGTGACTGCACAGAGTTTTAGTAGTGACATGCAAACTTTTAGCTGCAACTTGTAGGATCTAGTTCCCTGACCAGGGATTGAACCCAGGCCCAATGCATTGGGAGTGAGGAGTATTAGCTGCTGGACAACCCGGGAAGTCCAATTAGCCTATGGTATATTTCGTCCAATATTTTCCTAAGCATAAAATTTTTCTATTTTCTTCTACAAATGGGAATCAAAATGCATACTGTTTCCTGCTCCTTTTAAACTTATTTCAAGTATTTTCCAAAAGCATTAAAATGGATGAATTATAGTACTCACATAGACACAGTCATGAATTAAATATCTCTTTTGTCAGATATTTAAACTGTCTCTATTTTTTATATTCACACATAACACTGAAATTAATATCCTTGTACATCAGTATATGTTTGTTTATCTGATTTGCTAGCTTCAGGACAGATTTCTAGAAATAAAGTCACTGAATTAATAGCTATAAATATTTATAAGGCTGTTGATATGACTAAATAGCCTTCCAGAGAGTTTGTGCCAAATTATGTTCCCACCAACACTGTATGATAATGCTTATCTCATTGACAGGCAAAACAGTATGGAGTGTTATCATTTGCAATCTTTTATAATGTTTATTTCATGTAAGGATGGGCATGATAAAGGCCAGAAATGGTAAGGACCTAACAGAAGCAAAAGAGATTGAGAAGAGGGGGCAAGAATACACAGAAGAACTACACAAAAAAATCTTAATTACCCAGATAACCACAATGGTATGGTCACTCACCTAGAACCAGACATCCTGGAATGTCAAATCAAGTGGACCTTAGGAAGCACTACTACTATCAGAGCTTATGGAGGTGATGGAATTCCAGTTGAAGCTATTTAAAATCCTAAAAGATGATGCTGTTAAAGTGCTGCACTTTATGTGAGCAAATTTGGAAAACTCAGCAGTGGCCACTGGGTCAGTTTTCATTCCAATCCCAAAGAAAGACAATGCCAAAGAATGTTCAAACCATACAACTGCACTCATTTCACATGCTGGCAAGGTTATGTTCAAAATCCTTCAAGCTCAGCTTCAGTAGTATATGAATCAAGAACTTCCAGGTGTACAAGCTGGATTCAGAAAAGGCAGAGGAGCCAAAGATCAACTTGCCAACATTCACTGGATCACAGAAAAAGCAAGAGCATTCCAGAAAAAAACGTCTACTCCTGTTTCACTGACTATACTAAAATTTTTGACTGTGTGGATCACAACCAACTGGAAAATTCTTTAAGAGATGGGAATACCAGACCACCTTACCTGCCTCCTGAGAAACCTGTATGTAGGTCAAGAAGCAACAGTTAGGACCAGATATGGAACAATGAAATGGTTCAAAGTTGGGAAAGGAGTACGACAAGCCTGTATATTGTCACCCTGCTTATGTAACTTATATGCAGAGTACATCATGTGAAATGCCTACTGGATGAATCACAAGCTGGAATCATGATTGCCAGGAGAAATTTCAACAACTTCAGATATGCAAATGATACCACTCTAATGGCAAAAAGTAAAGAGGAACTAAGATCTCTTGATGAGGGTGAAAGAGGAGAGTGAAAAAGCCGGCTTAAAACTCAACATTCAAAACACTAAGAGCATGGCATCTGGTCCCATCACTTCGTGGCAAATAGAAGGGGGAGAAGTGGAAAAAGTGACAGATTTTCTTTTCTTTGGCTCCAAAATCACTGTGGACAGTAACTGCAGGCATGAAATTAGAAGACGTTTGCTCCTTGGAAGGAAAGTGATGACAAACTTAGCATATTAAAAATCAGAGACGTGACTTTGCCAACAAAGGTCCATCTAGTCAAGGCTATGGTTTTTCCAGTAGTCATGTATGGATGTGATATTTGGACCATAAAGAAGATTGAGCACCAAAGAACTGATGCTTTCAAATTGTGGTGCTAGAGAAGACCCTTGAGAGTCCCTTGGACAGCAAGGCGATCAAACCAGTCAATCCTAAAGGAAACAACCCTGAATAATCATTGGAAGGACATCCCACTTGTGGATGGGACTGGTGATAGAAGCAAGATTTGATGCTGTAAAGAGAAATATTGCACAGGGACCTGGAATGTCAGGTTCATGAATCAAAGCAAATTGGAAGTAGTCAAACAGGAGATGACAAGAGTGAACATCGACATTCTAGGAATCAGCGAACTCAGATGGGCTGGAATGGGTGAATTTAACTCAGATGACCATTGTATCTACTACTGTGGGCAGGAATCCCTTAGAAGAAATGGAGTGGCCATCACAGTCAACAAGAGAGTCTGAAATGCAGTACTTGGATGCAATCTCAACAACAACAGAATGATCTCTGTTCGTTTCCAAGGCAAACCATTCAGTATCACGGTAATCCAAGTCTATGCCCCGAGCAGTATCACTGAAGAAGCTGAAGTTGAACAGTTCTTTGAAGACCTACAAGACCTTCTAGAACTAACACCCAGAAAAGATGTCCTTTTCACTATAGGGGACTGGAACGTAAAAGTAGGAAGTCAAGAAACACCTGGAGTAACAGGCAAATTTGGCCTTGGAGTACGGAATGAAGCAGGGCAAAGGCTAATAGAGTTCTGCCAAGAGAACGCACTGGTCATAACAAACACCCTCTTCCAACACACAAGAGAAGACTCTACACATGGACATCACCAGATGGTCAACACCAAAATCAGATTGATTATATTCTTTGTAGCCAAAGATAGAGAAGCTCTATACAGTCAGCAAAAACAAGACCAGGAGCTGACTGTGGCTCAGATCGTGAACTCCTTATTGCCAAATTCAGACTGAAACTGAAGAAAGAAGGGAAAACCACTAGACCATTCAGGTATGACCTAAATCAAATGCCTTATGACTATACAGTGGAAGTGAGAAATAGATTTAAGGGACTAGATCTGATAGATAGAGTGCCTGATGAACTATAGACTGAGATTCGTGACATTGTACAGGAGACAGGGATCAAGACCATCCCCATGGAAAAGAAATGCAAAAAAGCAAAATGGTTGTCTGGGGAGGCCTTACAAATAGCCGTGAAAAGAAGAGAAGCGAAAAGCAAAGGAGAAAAGGAAAGATATAAGCATCTGAATGCAGAGTTCCAAAGAATAGCAAGAAGAAATAAGAAAGCCTTCCTCAGCAATCAATGCAAAGAAATAGAGGAAAATAATAGAATGGGAAAGACTAGAGATCTCTTCAAGAAAATTAGAGATACCAAAGGAACATTTCATGCAAAGATGGGCTCAATAAAGGACAGGAATGGTATGGACCTAACAGAAGCAGAAGATATTAAGAAGAGGTGGCAAGAATACACAGAAAAACTGTACAAAAAAGATCTTCATGACCCAGATAATCTCCATGGTGTGATCACTCAACTAGAGCCAGACATCCTGGAATGTGAAGTCAAATGGACCTTAGGAAGCATCACTACAAACAAAGCTAGTGGAGGTGATGGAATTCCAATTGAGCTATTTCAAATCCTGAAAGATGATGCTGTGAAAGTGCTGCACTCAATATGCCAGCGAATTTGGAAAACTCAGCAGTGGCCACAGGACTGGAAAAGGTCAGTTTTCATTCCAATCCCAAAGAAAGGCAATGCCAAAGAATGCTCAAACTACTGCACAATTGCACTCATCTCACATGCTAGTAAAGTAATGCTCAAAATTCTCCAAGCCAGGCTTCAGCAATACATGAACCGTGAACTTCCAGATGTTCAAGCTGGTTTTAGGAAAGGCAGAGGAACCAGAGATCAAATTGCCAACATCTGCTGGATCATCGAAAAAGCAAGAGAGCTCCAGAAAAACCTCTACTTCTGCTTTATTGACTATGCTAAAGCCTTTGACTGTGTGGATCA
The DNA here is from genome assembly GCF_055505025.1 of Bos grunniens. Taxonomy (NCBI): domain Eukaryota; kingdom Metazoa; phylum Chordata; class Mammalia; order Artiodactyla; family Bovidae; genus Bos; species Bos grunniens. Next base: position 15,936,116 of record NC_141170.1, on the reverse strand, counting down.
CAATAAACTGTGGAAAATTCTGAAAGAGATGGGAATACCAGATCACCTGATCTGCCTCTTGAGAAACCTGTATGCAGGTCAGGAAGCAACAGTTAGAACTGGACATGGAACATCAGACTGGTTCCAAATAGGAAAAGGAGTTCGTCAAGGCTGTATATTGTCACCCTGCTTATTTAACTTCTATGCAGAGTACATCATGAGAAACACTGGGCTGGAGGAAGCACAGGCTGGAATCAAGATTGCCGGGATAAATATCAATAACCTCAGATATGCAGCTGATACCATCCTTATGGCAGAAAGTGAAGAAGAACTAAAGAGCCTCTTGATGAAAGTGAAAGAGGAGAGTGAAAAAGTTGGCTGAAAGCTCAACATTCAGAAAACGAAGACCATGGCATCCGGTCCCATCAATTCATGGGAAATAGATGGGGAAACAGTGGAAACAGTGTCAGATTTTATTTTGGGGGGCTCCAAAATCACTGCAGATGGTGATTGCAGCCATGAAATTAAAAGACACTTACTCCTTGGAAGGAATGTTATGACCAACCTAGACAGCATATTGAAAAGCAGAGATATTACTTTGTCAATAAAGGTCTGTCTAGTCAAGGCTATGGTTTTTCCACTAGTCATGTATGGATGTGAGAACTGGACTATAAAGAAAGCTGAGCGCCAAAGTACTGATGCTTTTGAAATGTGGTGCTGGAGAAGACTCTTGAGAGTCCCTTGGACTGCAAGGAGATGCAACCAGTCCATCCTAAAGGAAATCAGTCCTGAATATTCATTAGAAGGACTGATGTTAAAGCTGAAACTCCAATACTTTGGCCACCTGACACCTGATGCGAAGAGCTGACTCATTTGAAAAGACCCTGATGCTGAGAAAGATTGAGGGCAGGAGGAGGAGATGACAGAGGATGAGATGGTTAAAAGGCATCACTGATTCATGGCACATGAGTTTGAGCAAACTCTGGGAGATAGTGGAGGACAGGGAAGCCTGACCTGGTGCAGTCTATGGGGTTGCAAAGAGTCAGACATGACTTAGTGACTGAACAAGAACAACAGTATTTAGGTATTATATACCCCACATTGTAATGATAATATTTAAGATAAATTCCTATTGTATTTCTTGAATTTGTCCTATCTCCTCTTGCCCTTTATAATTAGCATTTTTTAAAAATTTGGCACAAATAGATAAATGCTTAATCTTTGAATCCTTGCTCATCCTCTAGAATGATCTCTATATTTAGTGAAACCATCTCACCCATCCTCTTAAACTATCAGACTAAGAAGAGAAGTGTGTCCAGATTGCAACAAGTGGTTTGAAACCAAGGCCAAATTGATGGGAAGTTATAATTTGTGAAATTAGGATTGGCATATTGACACCATTAATGAATGATCCCTGGGTTGGGAAGATCCCCTGGAGAAGGGTAAGGCTACCCACTCCAGTATTCTGGCCTGGCGAATTCCATGGACTGTATAGTCCATGGGGTCACAAAGAGTCGGACACAATTGAATGACTTTCACTTTCACTTTTTCATTTATGTGAAGAATTACTATGATCTTTCCACTCTCTTTTGGAGAATGAAATGGCAACCCACTCCAGTATTCATGCCTTGAAAATCCCATGGACGGAGGAGCCTGTAGGCTACAGTCCATGGGGTCGCAAAAAGTTGGACACGACTGAGCGACTTCACTTCACTTCCACTCTCTTTACGATGAGTTGTCCTGTTCCACCCACTTTATAAGGCAAAACTCTTTGTGCTTCCAGACACAGACAGGCAACAAAGTCTGCCAACAGCAATGTGTTTAATTTGTCCTCTTTATAAAAGTTTATGGATAATTTAACTGTACCTCTGCCAAGATTGGTGGGTAAGAAGTGCCAGGAGAAAGCCTGTGGCATGGCCAATCAAAGGAAAGATGAAACTGATCATCAGAAGAATGATGTCTGAATTCCAAAATTCTTTCATCAGCACCATACCAGCCCCTGTGACGACCAAAAAGAGGAGTCCACCAGCAATGGCCCCGATCTAAGAGAAATCAATAAAAGAGGTATGCGTGAACATCATGGTCTTTTTGCAAAGCCCATCACTGCTCTAAAAGCCTTGAAACCTAGAAGAGAGGAACAAAAGAGAGGACTTAGAGAACCACCAAATCCTATGTCATTTTACAGAGGTCCAACGTGGTCAAGTGCCTTAGCTGAGGAGCTAGAATTCGATGAAGCTCAACACAAACCTAAGTCTTCTTATTTTATGACCGGTACCTTTTTCCTTTCAAGTGGAGGATTTTGCCAGAAGAATTGGGTAGTGAAATTTTTCATGGATAGGACACATTTGTGAAATAAGGGGAAAATCTGTTAATAAGCATCGAACACCTCCACACAGGGCTTCCTGGAGGCACTAGCAGTAAAGAATCTGCCTGCGATGCAGGAGACATGAGAGACGTTCGATCCCTGGGTTGGGAAGATCCCCTGGAGGAGGAAATGGCAACCCACTCCAGTATTCTTGCCTGAAGAATTCCATGGACAGACGAGCCTGGCAGGCTACAGTCCATAGGGTCACAAAGAGTATAACACAACTGAGCTCCTCTGCACACAACCTCTCAGACCCCACCCTGGAATCTGTCGTCTGAGATCTGCCCTGCCGACCATCCACCACTGTTTTCCCACCACCCCTTCAACTGCCAGAGATTTCTTACACCATTGATTCCTGTGCTTCTCTCCGCCAAATGAAATTTACCAATGCTTCATTAGACTGCCTGAGCTAATGTTAATGTAATATGAGAGTTACTGACAGATATCTCTATCCTCTCCCAAATGAATACTCTCATACTTTTGTTGATCAACAGTTAAAAATTAAACAAAATTTTTTTCCAAGATAGGAAGCAAGACCCAGAATATTGGCGGAAAATCAGGATCTTGGCAAGTTCCCACACACATCATGCACACAGCAAACTCTTCACCAAGTGACAGCATCAACCTTGATTTCAAATGATTCAGGGTGTGGAGAACCAAAGCAAAATAAAAACAACCCAGCGTACCTCAGGTGTGTCCTGGGGTCAAAATCAGGGAAACACTGGGCCTCCGCCTAACCGAAGATGCTGCAACACGCTAAGGCCTCTGAACTTTCTACCAAGAGAGGGATCTCAGAGCTTAAAATTTACCAAAAGCAACTCATCCAGAAAATGAATCAGATGTACGTTGATGTCTGGCAGAAACCAACACAATTCTATAAAGTAATTATCCTTCAATTAAAAAATAAATAAATTTAAAATTAAAAAAAAGAAAATGAATCAGATCTAAAATTAAAAGAGGACTAGGAACAGAGAATGAAGACATCCCAAAATGATGATTAAAGTATCCTAATTTTAATGAAGATACTCTAAAATATAGTTATATACATTGTTAAATATTTTCTGCCACAACTACGGAATAGCCAAAGGGTTTTGAATTTGCTCTTTACAAACATATAGGAAATATTTCTCCAATGACACTGATGAACTAGTAGAGGATTTGGAAATGCTAAAATCATTATTTTTTTTGTTAGGTACTCTTTTAAGGAAGTAATTCAAAATAAAGTACTTGAAAAGTAAGAGGTTCCTGGGACTTCTCTGGTGGTCTATTGGCTAAGAATCTGCCTTCCAATGCAGGGGACACAGGTTTGACCCCCTTGTCAGGGAACTAAGATCCTGCATTCCACAGGGCAACTGCTGAGCCTGTGTGCCACAACTAGAGAGCAACCCATGTGCCACAACCAAGAATAAACAAACAGGAAGAGGTTCCCGTGATCAGACTCGTTCCTGTTGTTTCGTAAACAAAATTATAACCACCCACTGCCACCCTGGAAATTTTCTCCTACTGAAATAACAGTAAAGTCACCATGTCCAATCCACACACATACCATTTCATCCTTCCCCCAGTTCCCTGGGAATTGATTTGTCTGCCTCCCAACCTCTCTTCTCTCATTCTCCACCCGCCTGGAGGAAGGGTGGGAGTGGTTCAGTCTCACACCAAAGTGGAGAAGCAGCATCCATGCAGGCGAATGGAGTGGCATGTTCTGCCAGGTACAGCCAAACACCAAGCTTAAGCTGAACCAAGGTATAATCCTCAAACTAAAAGGAGCTGAGATTTCATTTGCCGAAATTCCAATTAGCTCTGAATGTTTCTTTCTTTATAAATACAAAAAATAACTAAAACATTTTTTAAATCTTCGTGAAAGCAGCATATATTAAAAGGGTAAAAGCATATATCTTCTAAAACAATACATACTTGGAATCCTAGGGGAGGGACACCATTGTTGAGAATGCCTTCTTTCAAGCCAGATAATTTTTAAAAGCCATTTAACGAGGACATTTGTTTGTTTCTCCAATAAACTAAAAACAACCCTAAGGAACTATATTTAATGTCCTTGAATAATCCATAATGAAAAAGAATATAAAAATGAATATATATATATGTAAAACCAAGTCATTCTGCTGTACACCAGAAATTAACACAACATTGTACATCAACTATACTTCAATTAAAACAAAAAAAGACAACCCTGGAAAGTCAAGAGGAGGCAAGAGGTCCCAGTTCCCATCATTCCTCAACACGTTCTGGATGATTTCATTCTGACAGTGATTTGGGTGGTCAGAAGTCCTTGCTTGTGTGTACAGACTCCATCTTTAGAGGCTCCCCCAGGAATGCTTCTGAAAGACAGCGCTGCTCCCTGCTCTTCCAGGAAACCAGCCACATCCTAAACACTGGGCCCCACTTCACGCAGCCTTGAGCAGCCTTCACTGGAGGGCACCATGTGAAGCCTTGTGAGTGAATGGGCGCTCTCTGTCCACACGCAGGCCTAAGCTTTTCTGCCCCTGGAGCATGAGTTCCATGCTTTGCAGGATGTCATAAGCCTCAACGTAGGGGCCCACGGAAGTGAAAAGGCAAGCCTTAGACTGGAGGAAATAGAGCGACTGGATACAAAAATGCAGGGCATGTAAAGAAAATTGCTGGGTGTGGGCTGTATTCTACTGGTCTGTTTGTTCTGGTCATTGCCTACATCCGTTTGTCAAGTCTCAGTGTCTGAAATGTCCCATGGAATTCCTTACCTTAAGAATAATTTTGGATTGTTTTGGCCACCTATAATTCACATAGATACCAAAGGCCACAGGAATGATCAGGCACACAAGGGTGATTCCTGAAAAGAAGAAACATCTGTCAGACTGTAGGTATCCTTTCTCTACCCTTATCTCCCAGGCCTCAACAATTTATGTCTGTTTCACTTAGATAAAAACTTTAATTAAAGCAACATTTTATTTCTGCATCCACCTCCAAAAAATATTTTAATCTTTGAAAGACAGTCTTTGAAGGGTATATGATAGCACTGAATGCCATCATATATTTCTCTCAGAATCCTTCAACAAGCACATGGGATTTTAGAGACAACTGAAAATGTAAAGATTAGAAAACAGATGGACCCTTTTGTGTCTTCAAGATTCTTTGGTTGCTATGTATGGGGTCACCACTCTACAACTACAGCTATTATTTCTCTATTTGAAGCCAATGAGTGATTTGCTTTGCAAAGAATCCTTATCGCAAAACAAACATACCATCTGTTTTAGAAACCAAAGCAAGTTCTCATACTTTCACTTGTAACCAGGTAACCCATAGGCAGGTAGAGAAACACATCAATACATCGTTTAGTGAACACAAGTAAATGAAGACATTGAAGGCAGGCTCAATACAGCAGAGGTCTACTTGCCCAACAGGAGCCATACCCTGACATTTTCCAGTGCCACATTCCAAATCTGCTCACTTGAAATACTAGCCAAAGCCATATAAGTTGCTTATAATATTTGGGGCTTAAATTGTATACAAGTGCCTATTATTATATATTATCAAAACAGAATATATTAAATCTCTTAGTAACATGAAGAAGTTGCATATAAAATTATGATTTCTAAGTTAAGATTTCACTCAAATTTTACAAATTCAATGGGCTTCAGCTGTTACCCGGATGTGGCTCTGTTCATAGTTTTGAACTATGGGCCATGGGTTGTAAGCCCTCCAAGAGATAACTTGAAACTTCAGATTGACACTTTGGAGTTCAAGAACCAGTTTCTAACAATTCTTCAAAGACTCTGATCAAACCAGGATAGACATATCATCTCACCAAGTTTTTCCTCTAAGCTGAGTAAGTTCACAGAGCTCTCTAAAAAAAGGACAGAGTTTAAGAAGCTGATGAAGGAGATGTGGGTGTGGTTGTGATGTGTGGATATGCTTTAACAGTTCATAAGAATCGTTTGTGTTGATCAGTAAAGAAGTCGAGGCTCACAGGCCACGTGACAGATGAAACTGGGGAACCAAGGTCTCGTAAGAGGCACTGAGATGCAGTCAACCTGCGGGTCACAGGGGTCAAACTACTTTCCAGTGGATTATATAAGGAGAGTTTGTTTGTTTTTAATAAGTGAGTTTTCTGACTTTATTTTCAAAACTGAACACTTGTAGGCCTTAAGAACTGGGACTTTGCAGTCAGATTCCAGAGTCAGAAATCAAGTTCTGCACTTAGCAGTACACAACCTTGGTCAAGTGAGTTCATCTATTTCTGAAAATACAAGAAATGGAACTGGTAATAGAATCTATACTGTTGGGTTATGTGGAGAATTAAATTAGACATATGTAGAATCCCCTGTATAAAGCAGACACATACTAAACAACAGCTGCTATTATTACCATCACTATTACTATTTCACGTCACAAGCCCAATACAGACCTATGTTCTGATATGGAATCGTGAGATTCTGCTCGAGGTTCCAGGACAAGGTGTAGAGATAAAGGCAGAGTGGCATCATTCCCAGGGCAGCCATTGTGGAACAGGTTGTCATACTGATGCTGAAAGTAAAATTAAAGTCATGCTTACAAAGGAGGTTTTGAAATAAAGGATTTAATCCTTAACCAGAACAACTTCTGGGGCACAACTTCTTACACTTGATGTAAGGTAATTGACTTGAAACTCCCTCCTGTCTTATTATTCAACAAATGATGGCAGATTTGTGGTCTAGAAAAACATTTCCGGCAGTTCTTATCACCTACCAATTAGTTCATTTTTTATGAACATTTTCTTGTCCTAAATGTTCTGATAGTCACTGTAAGGATTCATTTTTTTCCTTATACAGTTCTTTATTGATACATAACCCATAGGCAATAAGATTTCATTTTAAAGTATCCGTAGTGGGGAATTCTCTGGTGGTCCACCGGCTAAGACTGAGCTCCCAATGCACGGGCCCCACGTTTGATCCCTGGACAAGGAACCAGTTCCCACATGTCACAACTATAGATCCCACATGCCGCAACTAAGAGCCAATATAGCCAATTAAAATAAAAAAGTATTTTTAGTAAATGTGACTATGCTATTCTATTTCCAGAATATTTTCATCACCTCCAAAAGAAGCTCTACCCTATTAGCAGTCCCTCCCCATTCCTTTCTTCCTCCATCCCTGACAACCAGGAATCTACTTTCTAATCTATGGTTTAAGATGTCCAAATTTTCCCACTTTTATATCAATTCAGAGAGGGAGCCAAGAAGTCTTATCTGGGTCCAAAGTCTTATAATGTTTCAAAAAACAGGGACGGAGCCAAAAGATGCCAGGCTATATTCGAGATTGCTTATTCCTTCTGACCAATGGTCTTCTCACCGGCTTACTGTTTCTGTCTATAGGATTTTGTCCCTATCTGGGTGATAAAATCAACAAGAAAATCAATCAGTAAAATTAGAGGTGTGTGGCAGAAAGTGAAGAGGAACTAAAAAGCCTCTTGAAAGTGAAAGAGGAGACTGAAAAAGTTGGCTTAAAGCTCAACATTCAGAAAACGAAGATCATGGCATCCGGTCCCATCACTTCATGGCAAATAAATGGGGAAACAGTGGAAACAGTGTCAGACTTTATTTTGGGGGGCTCCAAAATCACTGCAGATGGTGACTGCAGCCATGAAATTAAAAGACGCTTACTCCTTGGAAGGAAAGTTATGACCAACCTAGATAGCATATTCAAAAGCAGAGACATTACCATACCAACAAAGGTCCGTCTAGTCAAGGCTATGGTTTTTCCAGTAGTCATGTATGGATGTGAGAGTTGGACTGTGAAGAAGGCTGAGTGCCGAAGAATTGATGCTTTTGAACTGTGGTGTTGGAGAGTCCCTTGGACTGCAAGGAGATCCAACCAGTCCATTCTAAAGGAGATCAGTCCTGGGTGTTCTTTGGAAGGACTGATGCTAAAGCTGAAACTCCAATACTTTGGCCACCTCATGCAAAGAGTTGACTCATTGGAAAAGACTCTGATGCTGGGAGGGATTGGGGGCAGGAGGAGAAGGGAAGACAGAAGATGAGATGGCTGGGTGGCATCACTGACTCGATGGATGTGAGTTTGAGTGAACTCCAGGAGTTGGTGATGGACAGGGAGGCCTGGCGTGCTGCAATTCATGGGGTCACAAAGAGTGGGACACGACTCAGCTACTGAACTGAACTGAACTGAACTGTGCTAAGTCACGTCCGACTCTTTGAGACCCTATGGACTGTAGCCTGCCAGGCTGATTGTGGGATTCTCCAGGCAAGAATACTAGAGTGGGTTGCCATGCCCTCCTCCAGGGGATCTTCCCAACTCAGGGATAGAACCCATGTCTCTTACATCTCCTGCACTGGCAGGCAGATTCCTTACCACCAGCATCACCTGGGAAGCTCAAGGTCAGGGGAAATAAGACAAATAGCAGGGCCTCCCAGGTGGCACCTATGGTAAAAGAAACTGCCTGCCAATGCAGGAGTCGTCAGAGACATGGGTTTGACTCCTGGGTAGGGAAGATCCCCTGCAGGAGGGCATGGCAACCCACTCCAGTATTCTTGCCTTGGAGAATCCCACAGACAGAGGAACCTGATGGGCTACATTCCGTAAGGTTGCAAAGAGTTGGCCACGACTGAAGCGCCTTGGGATGGATGCAAGGTAAATGGAAATGAGATATCCTTCAGGTCAACAAAATACTTTATCTTTAAAATTGCTAGGAAAATCATACAATCTGTTTACGAATGTACAAACTGTCTATAGACATGAATACTGGCTGCTCTACTGATTAATTGAGGCACAGGAAACATCATACAACACAAACCAGGGATAAAGCAAGAGTTTGTTCACTTTAACACTAGCCCTCGAAAGTCAGAGAATGTTTTAATATTCACTATTTAGGTTCTCAGAGCAACCTGCCTCGCATGTAGTACATGCCTAACCTGTGGTACAGATGGCTGAGAGACTGAGGCTTACTTTACCTCCCACCCCACCAAGGAGAAGGAGAGGAGACCCTTTGCATGGCTAAGGTCAGCTGCAGAGAAAGCAAGGGTCCTCAGCACTTGATCAGGCCAGCAGGTCAACCATCATTTCTCCCCATACTATGAATCACCAATGTTTCCATTTAATTAAGTACCCTGCCTATAAAATAATCTGCCTGTGATGACTTTGACATTTTCTATCAAAATAACAGTTGTGAGAGCCAGATGGTAAAGAAGGCATAGTGCCGAAGAATCGATGCTTTTGAACCATGGTGCTGGAGAAGACTCTTGAGAGAGAGAGAGAGCAAAGAGATCAAACCAGTCCATCTTAAAAGAAATCAACCCTGAATACTCATCAGAAGGATGCTGAAGCTCCAATACTTTGGTCACCTGCTGCAAACTCCATTGGAAAAGACCCTGATGCTGAGAAAGACTGAAGGCAGAAGGAGAAGAGGGAACCAGAGGATGAGATAGCTGGATGGCATCACCGATGCAATGGACATGAACTTGAGCAAACTCCAGAAGATGGTGAGGGACAGGCAGGCCTGGAGTGCTGCAGTCCATGGGGTCACAAAGAGTTGGACACCACTGGGTGGCTGAACAACAATCAGAAGAATGCTTATACTTCCAGAAAAGCAGCAATCATTATACTTCAGTGATATTAAAAATACTCCTTCTGGGAACTTTCCTGATGGTTCAGTGGTTATGACTCCATGCTTCTAATGCAGGGGGCCCGGGTTCAAGCTCTGGTCAGGGAACTAAGATCCCACATGCCATGAGGCATGGCGAAAACAATACTCCTTCTATACTCTCAATCATTGCCAGTAAAAATGCAAAATGGTGCAAAACCTGGAAGGAGTTTGGCAACATCTAGCAAAACTTTGGCCACCTGCAAAGAGCTGACTCATTGGAAAAGACCCTGATGCTGGGAAAGATTGAGGGCAAGAGGAGAAGGGGACAGAAGATGAGATGGTTGGATGGCATCACTGACTCAACGGACATGAGTTTAAACAAACTCTGGGAAATAGTGAAGCACAGAGAAGCCTGGCGTGCTGTAGTTCTGGGGTTGCAAAGAGTTGGATACAACCTAGCAACTGAATAACAACAGCAAGCAAAATTACACATGTGTTTACCCTTTGATTCAACAATCCCCCACGTGGGAATCTAACCCAAAGATGCACCGTCAAATATTTGGCTCACTGATGACCCTTTAAGAAAACTAGAGTTAGGTAATTCACAAGTATTTGTATATATCATCCTTCTCCTCTCTGTTTATATTTAAACATTCCTGTTTCATGGTTGCTTGTTCATTGAATAAAGGTTTATTCTTTTTTCTTTTTAGAGCAATCACACAATACAACTTACTCTGTAGCTTGGTTGCTTTTGTGTTCTTTTCCACTTAATATCACAGTCATTTTCAGGACAATAGATATAAGAAACTCATTTTTTTTTTCAAAAGAACTTCAACATAAATATGCCAAAATTTCCTCAATTACTCCATTAATGATGAAAAATTGCTTTGAGTTTTCTTCTGTTATAAACAATGTTATAATAAGCATTCTTACACATATTTCACTTGAATAATTCTTTTCCTTCTGTAGAATAGATTCTCCAAAGTTGAATCGCTATGTCAAAAGCCTGTTTTTCATTTTAATAGATACTACCAGATTACTTTCAAAAAATTTTATTATATTTCACTATCTTCCCTACACTGGAGGTGATCCCTTTTACTTCCCAAGAGAACACTGAATAATGTGTCTCACTCTTCTTTTGTTATACATCTGATTCTGTACGAGGTTGTGCTTTCCAATGTTTACTAGCCTCTTGGAAACACCCTCACAACAGCCTTGCTTGTCTGATTTTTCTTTTCTCAACTTGCAGGAGCTATTTTAAAAGTAGGGTTGCTGGTGTTCAGTCACTAAGACATGTTCGACTCTTTGTGACCCCATGGACTGCAGTACATCAGGCTTCCTGGTCCTACTCTATTTCCCTGAGTTTGCCCAGATTCATGTCCATTGAGTCAGCGATGCTGTCTAACCATCTCATCCTCTGCTGCCCTCTTCTCCTTTTGCCTTCAATCTTTCCCAGCATAACTCTTTCAATGAGTCGGCTCTTTGCATCAGGTGGCCAAAGTACTGGAGCTTCAGCTTCAGCATCAGTCTTTCCAATGAATATTCAGAGTTGATTTCATATCATCAAATGTAATACAAACATTTTTCCAAGCGTATATTTTAACTATGCTTATGACTTTTGCCACAATAAATAATGAACACAGAGGTAGTCAAATCTGTCCATTTTCCCCCCGGCTTCTGAGTTCCCTGTTTTATTAGAGATCCCCCCTCCTCCTGAGGTTTTTCAAATATTGCCCCCACTTTTTACTTTTTCATAGGTTTATATTTTACATTTATGTTTTCAGCTCATCTAAAATTTATATTTTATATTGTATAAGGTATGAAACTGATCTATTGTCTTCTTTTATTTACTTGGCTGTGCTGGGTCTTAGTCACAGCCCTCGGGATCTTTGCCCTAGGGCCCGTTTGCCACAACAAGCCAGCACAGTGAGAAGCCTGTGCTCTGCAATTAGAGTAGCCCCACTTGCCGCAACTAGAGAAAAACCTCTGCAGCAATGAAGACCCAGCACAGCCTAAATAAACTAATAAAATAAAATACAAAAACAATGAATGTTTGAGTTGGGCAAAGTATTCTTCCTAACTGAAGAGCAAATTAAGGAAGAAAAGCAGTTTGCCAGAGCTTTCAAATCTCTGTATCCATGAAGAGGGTGTCTGGGACACTTCCTAATTCCTAGTCTATGACAGTGCTTCATTTCTGGCTCCTCATACCATCACATGCTGAAAGGAAGTCGATACTACATCGCTTTGATCTTGAACTTCTGGAGAACTAGCATAGCATTTTCCACCTGTATGGCTTTGGATCAAATCCCAGAAAGGTAGGGTTTCCCAGGTGGTGCGGTGGGTAAACAATCTGTCTGTAAGGCAGGAGACACAGGTTCCATCCCTGGGTCAGGAAGATCCCCTGGAGAAGGGAATGGCAACCCACTCCAGCACTTTTGCCTGGAGAATCCCATGGACTGAGGAGCCTGGTGGGCTACAGTCCATGGGGTCGCAGAGTCAGACATGACTGAAGAGCCTGAGCATGACGCACGCACCAAAAATGTAGGATTAATGACTGTGGGAAGCAAACTGTGAGATTCTATCAGACTCATTCTGTACCCTTGATCACACAGGTGACAATTTCCACCCTTTACACAACTCATGCCCATCACACGCACAGTAATGGTCAAGGATGGATGGCCATCCGTGACCCTGGTGCTCTGCCAACAATTACAAATACCAACAAAGCTTGGAAAAGCACACAGCAAGTGTGCATGAATGCGATGGACAGTCACACCTTTTGCTTTACTGCCATGAAATTCCAGTGCAGCATAAACAGAGGATGTGGCCAACTGGGTCTCTCAGCTACTCACCGAGGAAAACTGTTGGCAAAATCTGACTGCAGTATAACAAGAATCCGCTTGCACTAAGCAGAATAGCATCACCATCCACAAACCATTATAGAGAATAATGAGACAGACTCGACAGGTCTGGACAAACAGGTAAACCCTGAACCTCCTTTAAAACATGGAAATTACATATCTGTGCATTATACTAAAGTGTAGTGTCCATGGGTATACTATTTTGCAATGGGTTTAAATTATTCAATGGTTTTTAGCTTGAAACCAATAAACTCTGGAACGCTGACACTCAAAACTGTGAAAAAATAATTTGCTCTCCCACTGGAAAAAAAAAAAAAAAAACACATAAAATTATCTAGCTAGCCAGATGGACATGGAATATACTATAAGATCAGATCAATAGACTTGGCCCTAGAGATAGGTTCCAGGCCAGGTTTTTCATCCCCAAATATAAACATTACTCCTGTCTGCTGCTCCTCAAGAAGAGTAATCAGCATTTATTGAGTACCACATGCCAAGTATCAGACTTCATTACATACATTTCCCTCTTTTCATCTATAAAACAATTCTATGTGTGGGTATTATTTTCATTAGGAAAAAAAATACTAAAGTATGTAGAGTTATAGACAGAAACTTACACTAAGTCACATGGATTCAGTCTCAGTTCTGTCTCTCTCCTCTTCAGTTCTCCACCAGGCCCTGTTAAGCAGACCTGAAGAATCTGAAGTCCTATTTTCAGGGTCTCTGCTGAAGGATCAAGAACTTCTTTAAAGTCAAAATTGGCCGCTGACTCTCTCAGGCTCTACCACCATGAGTGCCCAGAATTCTTTCTTTGCTGCTAAGGACAAAAACACGTCCTCAGGGAAGGACAGATTTCCTACATCAAAAGTTATCAAACTAGAGTTCCCAGGTAGCCTAGTGGCTAGGATCCCAGGCTCTTGATGCCAGGAGCCAGATTCAGTCCCCGGTTGGGGAACAGATCCTGTAATATCCTGAATGTACTTAACGCCACTGCCTGTACACTTAAAACGGTAACTGCTATGTTATCTGTGTTTACCACAATGGAAAAAAGGACCTCATATAACACGAATTTACCTACGAAACAGAAGCCAAGTCACAGACACGGAGAACAGACCTGTGGCTGCCAAGGGGGAGGCAGCAGGGAAGGGCCGGATTGGGAGTTAGGGATTAGCTGATGCAAACTATTATATATAGAATGGGTCACCAAGGTTCTACTGTATAGAAAGGGAACTATATTCAATATCCTGCAATAAACTACAATGAAAAGAAAAGAAAAAGGGACCTCAGAGAGTCTAACCCATTACTTTCACAAATGAGGAAACAATCCAGAAAGGCAAATTGCTCAAAGACACAGGACCTAAAACACAGACCTCTGACACAGTGCTCTTTTGCCTAACCTATATAATAATAATAACTTTATATTTATACATATATATGTGTGTGTGTGTGTGTGTATTGCCTCATTCAATCCAGGCAACAACCAGTGAGGTAGCTTATGTTTTTCCCTATTTTAGAAGTGGGCTTCCCTGATAAAATTAAAGCATACAAAATTTACATGACCTGCCAAGATGACCAAGTTAGTAAGTGACTAGGACTTCAAGCTCCCAACGTGGGGGGCCCAGATTCAATCCCGGGTTGGAGAACTGGAAGAAAAGTTATGACCAACATAGACAGCATATTAAAAAGCAGAGACATTACTTTGCCAACAAAGGTCCATCTAGTCAAGGCTATGGGTTTTCCAGTGGTCATGTATGGATATGAGAGTTGGACTATAAAGAAAGCTGAGCGCCGAAGAATTGATGCTTTTGAACTGTGGTGTTGGAGAAGACTCTTGAGAGTCCCTTGGACCGCAAGGAGATCCAACCAGTCCATCCTAATGGAGATCAGTCCTGGGTGTTCATTGGAAGGACTGATGTTGAAGCTGAAACTCCAATTCTTTGGCCACCTGATGCAAAGAGCTGACTCATTTGAAAAGACCCTGATGCTGGGAAAGATTGAGGGCAGGAGGAGAAGGGGATGACAGAGGATGAGCTGGTTGGATGGCATCACCGACTCAATGGACATTGAGTTTACCCAGAGTTTGGGTAAACTCTGGGAGCTGGTGATGGACAGGGAGGCCTGGAGTGCTGCGGTTCATGGGGTCACAGAGTCAGACACGACTGAGCTACTGAACTGAACTGGAGAACTGGATCCCAAATGCTGCAACTAAAGATCCCACGTGCTGCAAAAGGACCAGGCACAGCTAAATAAATAAATTTAAAAAAATTTTTTTATGTGTGGGATATGTTTAAAGAACAATTAGCAGTCCATTCTTACTACAGACCAGCTATGCTTAAGGGGTTAATGGGAAATAAACCTACAGAAGTCCATTAGACTTGAATTAGGTTCTATTCAATTTAGCAGGTGTTGAAAAGCCTTTATATGTATATATTCCTTTTCTCCTCACAATACCACAAAGGAACTACTATGATTTCTAGTTATAAAAAAGAGGTCCCAAGTCAGGATATAAAGACAAGCAGTCAAATCTCAGAGCCTATCTTAACCACTTACTACAAAACCATGATGGAGGCATGAGTACATTCTTAACATATCTTAACCACTTACTACAAAACCATGATGGAAGGCAGAGAGTACATTGTGAAGGTGCTGCAACTGGCCAAGAAAGGAACTGTGGGGCCTGAATAGAGGTGATGACAGTGGAGAGATGGGAAGCCAAGCTCTGCGTGACGCCAAGAGGCTGGGCTACAGTACGAGCCACAGGACTGAACGGAGGAAGAGAAGCATGGACGGAGTCACAGGGGACTGCCAAGATGATGACCCCAGGTGACTGGGAAGAGGACTGCGGTCAGCATCAGACACTCAAGAATACAGAAACTCAGTTGTGTCTGACTCTGCAACCTCCCGGACTTCAGCCACCAGGCTCCTCTGTCCACGGACTTCTCCAGACAAGAAGACTGGAAGGTGTGGCCATGCTCTTCTCCAAAGGATCTTCCCAACCGAGGGATCAAACCTGGGTCTCCTTCATTGCAGATGGATTCTTTACCATCTGAGCTACCAGATGCTAGACTAAATGCTCTTAGATTTCATCCAGTATGAAAAACAGAATTCCTATCAATGATTGTCTACTGAGTTTTGTTAAAAGTTATTTTTGTTGGTAGTCAAGTAAGAAAAGCAATGAACTTGGATACTGTTTCAGTCAATAATACTGAGCTTCCAATTTATAATTTTTACATAAAATTAAGATTTCTTACTCTTGTATCTATAAGCTTTTGAAAATCTAGTATTTAGTCCCCATTTAAAATTTTCATTTCTTTGAATTTAAATTTTTTTTACTTGATTTTTGTTTTGTTTTTTTGTTTGTGAGGCTTGAAATCAAAATTTTATAAGAAAAAGGGGAAAGTAGCTAATATTTACTGTGTACCTACTATGTCCCTGGCACCCTCCATATATATTTCCTGCTTAAAATACAGTCTCATGGGGAATAGGTAATTTTAACCCCATTTTACAAATGAGGCTTATAGGTTAATTTGACTGAAGTTAAAAGCTAATTAAGCAAAGTAAAATGAGCATTACATTTTACAGACTTCCTATTATTGGTGCTTTTATTATAATGTTGGCTAATAAGAGATGAAGATAAATGTTCTCTTTCCCAGAGGTATTTAAGAACACTGTTTAAAGATGTATGCTCCTACCTAAATGTCCATCAACAGAGGAATGGATAAAGAAGATGTGGTACATATATACTATGGAATACTGCTGCTAAGCTGCTAAGTCGCTTCAGTCGTGTCCGACTCTGTGCGACCCCAGAGACGGCAGCCCACCAGGCTCCCCCGTCCCTGGGATTCTCCAGGCAAGAACACTGGAGTGGGTTGCCATTTCCTTCTCCAGTGCATGAAAGTGAAAAGTGAAAGTGAAGTCGCTCAGTCGTGTCTGACTCTTAGCGACCCCATGGACCGCAGCTTACCAGGCTCCTCCATCCATGGGATTTTCCAGGCAAGAGTACTACTCAGCCACAAAAAGGAACAAAATTGTGCCATTTGCAGAGAGATGGATGGACCTAGAGACAGTCACACAGAGTGAAGTAAGTTGGAAAGAGAAAAAACAAATACTGTATTAACACATATATGTGGAGTTTAGCAAAATAGGACAGGTGAAAGTGAAGTCGCTCAGTCGTGTCCGACGCTTTGCGACCCCACGGACTGCAGCCACCAGGCTCCTCCATCCATGCGATTTTCCAGGCAAGAGTACTGGAGTGGGGCGCCACTGCCTTCTCTGAGTATAGGTGAACATGTTTGCAAAGCAGACAAAGAGACACAGATGTAGCAAACAAAGGTACAGACACCAAGCAGGAAAGAAGGGGGTTTAGGACGGATTGGGAGATTGGGATTAATATACACTACGATGTATAAAATAGATAACTAAAGAGAATGAACTGTAGAGCACAGGGAACACTACTCAATGCTCTAAATGACCTAAAGTGCTCTAAGTGGCCTAAATGGGAAGGAAATTCGAAAAAGTGGTGATTTAGGTAAACATATAGCTGACTCACTTTGCTGTACAGCAGAAACTAACACAACATTGTAAAGGAACTATACTTCAATAAAAAAATATTTTTAAAGATTTATGCTCATACTCAGAAGATCTAGTTGTGCTAATAAATAGCATTGAAGAAAGTGCCCAAATTGCAGATTGATGAGAAACAGCTGTGACTTTAAATCTGAATTTTGCCATATTCAATGTGTAGCATTTGGCAATCTACTTAACCAATCTGAGACACAATTTTCTCAGCCATAAAATTCAGAATTATAAACGGTCATTTACAAGGTTGTTTTGAGGGCCAAAAAAGAAGAGAAAGAGCATGCGTGAAAGCATCAGTCCTGTGCCTGTTCAGGGTACTTAATAAGTATGTGTCCTTTTTCTTGCCCAAAACTTGCAGTCCCTGGAAGTTATCACTGTTATATAAACTTTGTGTAAAGAATATTTATCATTTTCCAATTATTATGTTAATGTCAGCTTTATTGAATTTCAATTAGCAGTGCACATTGAGGGGGGAGAGTTTAAATGAGCGAGGCAAGTGATTCACTTTAAATCTTTGATAAGTGGGTAACTAAAAACATAACCATATGAAAATTAATTATTGGTCTGCTTGGCATGAACCCATTAAAATTTATAGGTGAAATAAGTTCCATATGCTAAACACTGAGCACATGCAGGAAACTAGAAACCCATAGCTGCAGCTGACTCACTAACGTCAACTCCCAGCAAAGTCACCACCTGATTCATTCATTCATTGTATACTAAATTTCAACTAAATGGCATACATACCGAACAAAGATTTAAATTTATAAGTAGGTCTTCCCCGGGGCAAAAGGTGAAACAGCTTGTTCATAAGTAAGCAAAGATTCTAGAACGACCACTGCTTTGTAGCCCTTTCATTTTTATAATTGTGATTCCATCCTTTCCTCAAATGCCCTTTTTTTCCCCTCATCGGAACAAGTACTCCAAAATATATGTGATTAATTCATTTTCATTAAAATGTAAATGAATGATAAAGCCTGATGTCTCCCCACGGGTTTTCAGCTACACTGTAACTGGGATCAGGGTCATTGACCAAAATGAAAGGAATGAGATTCTAGTAGTGAATGCTAAGCATCTGCAAAGCCACAAAAAAGCTTTAGTCATAAAAGTCTTTGTGTTACTCCGCAAGTCAACTCAACAGGCCTCTTAAAGCAGGATACCCCTGAAGCACCCTTATCCAATCCCCCAAAATACTGATCTCATAAACTAGGTGCTCATTAGGGTCACGAGGCCCTCATTCTGCTTGTGCGGACACCACCATCATCCCCACTACAATAGCAACCAACTATCCTTAGCTTCCTGGGAGTCTGAGCCTATTGTGAAATTAGGACTGTTGTTAAAGCCATCAGTGTGGGTGAGAATGAGTTCACGCCTAGGAAGGGCCACTGGGTGAGGCGGAGACATGACTTCACTACTGTGTATGAGCCCAGCCCCTTTACTCTGAAAAGAATAACGCAGAAAAGTTGCCAGTAAAACAGAGGACAGTCACAGCAAAGTTAATTTTAAGTTCAAAAAGGAAAGTCCTGGGGACTTCCCTGGTGGTTTAAGGGCTTAGACTCCCCACTTCCACTGCAGGGGGTATGGGTTCCATCTCAGGTCCGGGAACTAAGATCCCACATGCTGTGTGGTGTGGCCAAAAATCAAGGGGGTAAAAAAGATGAAAGTCCTTCTGGGACTGAACAAGTCTCTGTAAAATGTTTCCCACTGGAAACTCTATCTAGATTGGCAGAGTGTTTAACACAACCGTGCAAGCCTCCAACACCCACCCCAAGCAGGGGAAGACAGCTGAGCTTCCCTCATGTAACTTACCTGAGATCCATATCTCCATCCACCCAGAAGGTGAAAATGTTTGAGACAGTTCCCCCTGGGCAACACCCCATGATGAGGACAGCTATAGCTTGGAGTGGCTTCAGGGAGAAGCTGATGATCAGGAGGTAGGCGATGAGAGGCATGAGCCCAAACTGGCAGAGCATTCCCACAGCGATGCCCCAGGGTCTCCTGATGTGTCCCCAGAGCTTCTGGACCTCCACAGAGCATCCCAAGGAGAACATCAGCAGGCCGATCATCAGGGCCGACACCACTGTGAATACGAGGTCCAGGTTCCCGAACGCCTTCAGCCCCTCCGGCAGCTCCTCCTCCGAACTGTTGGCCAGGCAGGCCAAGCCGCTGGAACAATTTGCTCTCATCTCCTTATCTCCGTAAGGCAGCATCACAAATGAACCTCCTGCTGTAATGCCTGGGCAGGTCTATCCTGCTGTATTTTTAATAATGTCACCAAGTCACACGTGCAGGATCATTCCAGGAGCCAAGGGCCAGCCAGGTGATTCATCCTAATTTGGTCAATTTATTCACAAGTGGTATTATAAAAGTAATTATCATGGCCAAGAAACATAATAAACTGTGGAAAGGAAGGCTTTCCACATTTACGGATACTTACCGGTGAACATACACGTGAAATGAGACAAGCAAACTGACTGTCAAGTGGAGCAACCGGTGTGCTGTCAGCAATCACGCTGGGTTCCAGGAAAGCAGGCTGGTTGGCAAGACATAATTCCTCCAGATTCAGTGGGGATTTCCAAGAGCCAGGATGCAATGTTTTGCAGAGAGAAAGGCTAACTCTGGGGGAAAAGAAAAAAAACAAAGGCAGCTAAGCCAAAGCCACACTTCGTAGCATGAGCAAAATACTTCAGCCTAGAGAATTCTATGAGGAGCATAGAGGAGCCTGGCGGGCTACAGTCCATGGAGTCACAAAGAGGTGGACACAACAGAGTGACTAACACTTTCACTTGCTGTTGAAGAAATTAAAACAAAAGAAGGCCAGTTTAAGAAATGTCAGGAGGGAATAAGGATCATTTCAAGAGAGCTTTGGAATTAGTCACTTTTTCTTCTTTCTGTTTCTACTAGAATGCGTGTCTAAAACCAATGGTTAAACGCCGCTGAGAGTAATACGGTGTTAAGCACCCGGTGGGTCTCGTGAAACATGTGGAAAATCATTTCTGATCTGAACCCAAAATAATTCAAGGGAAATGTCACTCTCCTTCGGAGAATAGAGTCGGCTTTGAGAAGCCCCACCCCTGGGTCTTGAGGTGAGGTCTGGGAATTCAGCAATGAAATGTGATAAAGAGCTTGTCTGGGGAAGGCTTGAGACAAGAGTCTGAGGTCAGCCTGTGACCGCAACGGCCTGGGGCCTCTCTGTGTGTCTTAACCACACAATCACATGTTTTGTTGGCAAAACCAGGCGAGAAAAGAACGGTCCCATGAAACTAAGGCTCCAAAACAGCAGACACCACACCCTTTCTCACTGAAAGCAGGAAGTATATTTGTGGCACAGAGGCTGAGGACAGGGAACACTTTATAAATGGTCCCACGTGTCTTCAGAGTGACACTAGCTCTGCATTGTTTATTTCTAGATTAGCAAATTACTTTCCATGACAAAATGTTCTGGGCATGCTTGCTGTATACAAAAACAAGCTGAATACAAATGTGAAATGAAATCTATTTGCAAGAAGTATAAACTCACTCAGGCAACCTACACCCCAAAAGCAGCTCTGAAGGGAGAACCTTGCTGGAGGCCATTCACAGGTCTTGTTTTATGCCCAAGAACAAGCTAACATCTACAGCAAGCTTGGTGAGCTTGTCAGGAGACAACCCAGAACCATCTGCATCGTGTTTATTCAGAGTCAAGCAAAGAAATGGGCTTCCCTTGTGGCTCAGCTGGTAAAGAATCTGCCTGCAATGAGGGAGACCTGGGTTTGATCCCTGGGTTGGGAAGATCCCCTGGAAAAGGGAAAGGCTGCCCACTCCATTATTCTGGTCTGGAGAATTCCATGGACTGTATAGTCCATGGGGTAGCAAAGAGTTGGACACGACTGAGTGACTTTCACTCACAAGCAGAGAAATGGATATTTAGGAGTGGGTTAGGTCTCTGGAAAGCTGGTGTTCTCAGCTGAAAGATGTTAAGGTGTGGTCAAGCTGAAGCAGAATGGAGGAAGGAAAGAATTAACATTTTTTTGAGGACCGACTAAGTGACAGGGGGTTTCCCAGGTGGCTCAATGGAAAGAATCCACCTGCCAAGCAGGAAATGCAAGTTCAATCCCTGGGTCAGGAAGATCCCCTGGAAGAGGAAATGGAAACCCACTCCAGTATTCTTGCCTGGGAAACCCCAAGGACAGAGGAGCCTGGTGGGCTGCAGTCCATGGGGTCACCAAAGAGTCAGACACAACTGAGCGACTCAACAATAAAGTGACAGAGACATGCTAGGTTATTTGCACTTATGTGGCTGTGTCTGGTGAATCAAAACATTTTTAAACTTTATTTAGTAAGAAAATGAAAGTGAAGCCACTCAGTCGTGTTCGACTCTTTGAGACCCCATGGACTGTAGCCTACCAAGCTCCTCCATCCATGGATTCTCCAGGCAAGAGTACTGGAGTGGGTTGCCATTTCCTTCTCCAGGAGATCTTCCCAACACAGGGATCGAACCCGAGTCTCCCGCATTGCAGGCAGATGCTTTACCATCTGAGTAAGAAAGTATCAGATTATTTCTGTTTGGATAATGTTAAAAAGTCCCTTGGTAGACCTTTCTTACTGAAAGAATCACTTGAACAACTCTTCTTAGTTATACAAATTTAAGTTTAGTAAGCCATACCCAATAGTGATTGGTTTTGCTACTCAGCTCTAATAGCTGGAAAATGAAATGAAATGTGAGTTGCTCAGTTGTATCTGACTCTTTGCCACCCCTTGGGCTGTAGCCTGCCAGGCTCCTCTGCCCATGGAATTCTCCGGGCAAGAATACTGGAGTGTGTTGCCATTCCCTTCTTGACCCAGGGATTGAATGAACCCGAGCCTCCTGAACTGTAGGCAGAATCTTTACCGTCTCAGCCACAGGGAAGCCCTGAGGAGGGGGCTAAATTTGCAAAGTAAACTTAAGTAGTCTCCAAAGGCGAAGGTGACCTTGGCCACTTGCCTTTTAAAATATAGTGTTATCAGAATTTCTCAAATGTAATTCAGTTGGATGATTCCAACGGAGGTCCATTGACAGGAATAGTTATTAAAGTCTAATTACACACCAAGAAAGGGGTGTCTGGACTGGTGACAAGTTCCTCTGGACCCAGTTGTCTTGGGAGAGATGTCACAAGGTGATAAAGGACACGGTGAGTGAGTACATGAATGCAGCTGGAAAAGAAGTAGCCTTGAGAGGCCAAGCTTGGGCACCACCATGATGTGTGCAAGGCGGCAGTGACAGAGGACCCACTGGCCTTGGTAGAACCAACTTATTCAAAACATCCTGAGGCAGGAAGTAGATGGGCCAAGATGAAAATAGCAGGACAATCAGGGAGGAGGCTGAGCCCTGCCCAGACAGAAGATAAGAGACCACATATTTCTCCTTCTCAAAGTCAGGAGACCTCCCTGTCTACACATGCGCAGAAAGACTCCTTGGAGGTCAAAAGGGGACTGATGTTAAGTGATGCTAACTATGCATAGGCCTCTTTGGTGGAATCCATCTTGGCCAAGAGATATGTGAAGATCCTGAGATATACCAAATATGAACTCTGACCCAGGCAAATCAAAGTGACTGGCCAAAGAAAAAGTCAGAAGAAATGCCCCATAAAAGTGATTCAAACTACCACAAGGGCTCAACTCTCTCTCTGAGTCCACCCAAGTCTATCTACAGGTACTATACTCTTTTTCCTCCTAAATAAACACTTTTCTGGTTTCACTACTTCTGTCTTTGTGGGAATTCTTTTCTGCAAAGCCAAGGAGAAAAGGAAAGATATACCCATTTGAATGCAGAGTTCCAAAGAACAGCAAGGAGAGATAAGAAAGCCTTCCTAAGTGATCAATGCAAAGCATTAGAGAAAAACAATAGAATGGGAAAGACTAAAGATCTCTTCAAGAAAATTAGAGATACCAAGGCAACATTTCATGCAAAGATGGGCTCAATAAAAGACAGAAATGGTATGGACCTAACATAAGCAGAAGATATTAAGAAGAGGTGGCAAGAATACACAGAAGAACTGTACAAAAAAGATCTTCATGACCCAGATAACCACGATGGTGTGATCACTCACCTAGAGCCAGACATCCTGGAATGTGAAGTCAAGTGGGCCTTAGGAAGCATCACTACAAACAAAGCTAGTGGAGGTGATGGAATTCCAGTTGAGCTATTTCAAATCCTGAAAGATGGCACTGTGAAAGTGCTGAACTCAATATGCTAGCAAATTTGGAAAACTCAGCAGTGGCCACAGGACTGGAAAAGGTCAGTTTTCATTCCAATCCCAAATAAAGGCAATGCCAAAGAATGTTCAAACTACTGTACAATTGTACTCATCTCACATGCTAGCAAATTAATGCTCAAAATTCTCCAAGCCAGACTTCAACAGTATGTGATCCATGAACTTCCAGATGTTCAAGCTGGATTTATAAAAGGCAGAGGAACTAGAGATCAAATTGCCAACATCTGCTGGATCACCAAAAAAGCAAGTGAGTCCCAGAAAAACATCTACTTCTGCTTTATTGACTATGCCAAAGCCTTTGACAGTGTGGATCACAACAAACTGGAAAACTCTTAAAGAGATGGGAATACCAGACCACCTGACCTGCCTCATGAGAACTCTGTATGCAGGTCAAGAAGCAACAGTTAGAACTGGACATGGAACAACACACTGGTTCCAAATCTGGAAAGGAGTACGTCAAGGCTGTATACTGTCACCCTACTTATTTAACTTATATGCAGAGTACATCATGAGAAATGCCAGGCTAGATGAAGCACAAGCTGGAATCAAGATTGCCAGAAGGAATATCAATAACCTCAGATAAGCAGATGACATCACCCTTATGGCTGAAAGTGAAGAACTAAAGAGCCTCTTGATGAAAGTGAAAGAGGAGAGTGAAAAAGTTGGTTTAAAACTCAACATTCAGAAAACTAAGATCATGGCATGTGGTCCCATCACTTCATGGCAAATAGATGGGGAAACAATGAAAACAGGGACAGACTTTATTTTCTTTGGCTCCAAAATAACTGCAGATGGTGACTGCAGCCATGAAATCAAAAGACGTTGCTCCTTGGAAGAAACGTTACGACCAACCTAGACAGCATATTAAAAAGCAGAGACATTACTTTGCCAACAAAGATCCATCTAGTCAAAGCTATGGTTTTTCCAGTAATCACGTGTGGATGTAAAAGTTGGACTATAAAAAAGCTGAGTGCTGAAGAACTGATGCTTTTGAACTGTGGTGTTGGAGAAGACTCTTGAGAGTCCCTTGGACCACAAGGAGACCCAACCAGTTCATCCTAAAGGAAGTCAATCCTGAATATTCATTGGAAGGACTGATGCTGAAGCTGAAACTCCAATTCTTTGGCCACCTGATGTGAAGAACTGACTCTTGGAAACTACCCTGATGCTGGGCAAGACTGAAAGCGGGAGGAGAAAGGGAGAGAGGATGAGATGTTAGGATGGCATCACCGACTTGATGGACATGAGTCTGAGAAAGCTCCGGGAGTTAGTGAGGGACAGGGAAGCCTGGCATGCTGCAGTCCATGGGTTTGCAAAGAGTCAGACATGACCGAGCAATTGAACTGAACTGAAAGCAAGGAGTCAGGGCCTTGTCTCTGACCACTGATCTAGTGGCCAGGACCTGGTGCTCTCACTGCTGCGACCCAGCCTCAGTCTCTGGCAGAGAAACCCATCCCGGCTTCAGGCTGCTGCAGGACAAGACCACCTGAGATCACATTTGGTACCAAAATCTGGGAATTTAGAAAGTCAAAGTAAATCACAGGCGTTGCTGAGCTGCGGCTTGAGGCCCCTAACTTTTGCTCTTGCTTTCTGATTCTCACTCTTCACTTTGCTTTCAAGACCCAAGGGCATAATCTCTGCCCGTTCACAGCATTACGGGTACCCCCCAACATGGGGGTGGCAGGCTAATTTCCCCAGGCCATGCTGATTCAAACAATGCTTGGGTGATAGCTGATGCTGTCCTCTGAGACATGGTGGAAACCATGTGATTTCCACCATGAAACCATCACAAATTATTTGTGATTTCCAACAGTGCGGGAGCCTGAGGGGTCTCTCTCACTGTCCTATATGGAACCCTCCACTACAGTTTTCTTTTCCACTTTACTCCCACAACAAAGTCTCTTTCTCACTCCTTATTGCTGTGCTCTTCTAGGGAAGGATTTCCTAGATATCATTCCTTAACTGCATCCCTGCCACAGTCACAATTGGTGCTGTCTATGTCAGACAAAATCGATAGATGATTCTTAATTGTATCTCAGCTGCCAGGAAGACAGAGAAAATGATTTGGGGTTCTTCTGTTGTCTAGTCCCTCACCTCACTCAATGCCCAGAAATCTACTTTGAGAATTTCTCTGCCTTTCAGCCCTCAAGCTTGAACCCCGTGCCATCTTCCATTGTGCCCAACTCCGATTTCCTCAAGGGTTCTTCTTTGCATCTATCAGGTCTCTTCACTCCAGGCCTTGGCAGTCTATATATCCTATTATGGACAGCCTATCAGACTGGCTGCTACCCAGAATCCCAAATCATAAACATCATAGATGCTCAGTCAGTCACGAGGAATACACCCCAGCACAGGAAGACTTATCACAGGACATAAACTCTATAGATAATGGATCCTTCCTAAGGAAAGTCCAGGCAACCAGTCTGAACTGGTTCAAAAGCCCTTCTCTGGCTGTGCTGGAGGAGGAGCTTCGCACAAAGTCACAAGGAAGGCCAGACACATCTGGTCGGCAATCAGTGGGCGAATAGAGGATGCCTAGACCCCCAACAAGTTCAAAGGGAATTTCAGGGACACCTGGAACTCCTTCAGGTTAAAGCCTCCTGTTAACTGTTCCTGGGACACTGGATTCCATTCTCAGAGTGCTGTCTCATTCTTTGCTGGAGGTTTCTCAACATGGGAGAATCCCCCTCCAAGCCAGAAGAGACACCTCTGCAGTATATCCTTAAGAATTGGAAATATTTTAATGGATGGACCAAAAAAGGAAAAACTTAAAATTCTACTGTAACAGGGCTTGGCCTTGTTTAAGTTGGGAAATGTAGAAAAATGGCCTGAAACTTGGTCTCTCGATTACAATACCATTCTGCAACTGGATCTTTGCCACAGGATGGGAAAATGGGGTGAGGTCAGGTTCTCTATAAAGGCTTTCATGATCCTTTACCCAAACCCTGCCCTATACAACTCTTGTAATTCAAAGCCTGGGAACCAGCAGAAGACTCTCTTGACATTTTAGATGATCCTCTTCTCAGCTCTCTTTATCTTTCAGGGGGAAAACTGAGCTCCTCCTACTTCTGACAGTATCTCTGCATCTCTGGAGCCACCTACTTCTCCTGGTCCCTCTGACTGACCCAAACTCCACCTTCCCAATGTCCCACCATACATTGTTACCCCAAGAAAGAGAGACTAGGCCCTCTGGGGTAACTCGCAGTGGAGCTTCCTATCGCCCAGGATAAGGGGAAGTGTGCCCCTCTTAGGGAAGTGGCGAATGGCAAAGGGCCAATCAGATTACATGTGCCTTTCTCTTTAACTGACTTAGTCCAATGCACACAGAAACTGAAGACCCTAGTAAGTTTCTTGAAGGGTTTCATGTCCTAAGGCTGGTCTATGATTTAACTTGGGAGGATGTTCGGGTAGTCCTATCTACCTGATTGTACCCATGAGGGAAAATGGGGAATCTGGAAGCAGCCCAGGGGTAGGCTGACCAGCTTGCCAAAGACCAACCCGAACATTATGCTATGGGTGGAGAAGCAGTCTCAAATCAGGAACCCTCTTGGAATTTTTTTTTTCCAGAAACTGTTTATTTTCCATCAGCCAAATTCATTTTAAGAGTTTGTATAAGAACAGTTTAAGATCACTCAGTGGTTCTTCCTACCCATGCAGTGGCCTCAGCAGTGGGAGATGCAATCCAGTCTTCAGTGGCAGGCTGAGGAAGTCAAGGTTGGTGCCACCTAAGGGGCTTCCTGCTGCAAGGAATTTGAGGGACACCCTGGTCCTCTATTCACAGTTCATCAAGGGTTCTGGACACGGTGAATGTTTCCCTTTTAAGTTACGATGGGAATCCAGAACAAGGCTGTATAGATCCCTGTCTGGGTAACCCTGAAAAGCCTCTCTTGGAATTATAATTCCCAGGAGGGAATAGAAACCAGGAAGTACATGATCCAGTGTGTATTAGAAAGGATGGGAAAGCGTATCAAAAAGTCAATTAACTATGAAAAGGTTAAAGAAGTGACCTAAGAAAAAAGAGAAAATCCAGCCCTCTTTCATGGGTGGCTTGCGGAGCCATTTAAGGAAATATACTAACACAGACCCCGTCCTCTGCTGAAGGTCAGTCCTTGCTGAGCCAGGCCACCCCTGATACTAGGCAGAAGCTCCAAAAGTTACAGTTTGGCCCACAAACGCCCATCCCCCAGCTCTTAGATGTGACCTTTGGGTTTCTAATAATCAAGATCAAGCTCAGAGAAGGATAGAACCCAACATGAAGAAAGACAGGCCAGGGTTCATGCAAAATTGATAGTTGTTGCTGTCAGTCATGCCTTGTGACCTCAGAACAACCCAAGGGGGCTAGGAAAGTCCAACTATCCATCTGGAGATAAGACCAACAAGACAGTATGCTAAAATGCAAGCCAACAGGCCGCTGAGATTGCCAGAAAGAACTCCCGGGGCCATGGCCAACATGCAAACAAACAGATCACTGGAAGAGGGAGTGCCCCCAGTCCTGCAGGGAAGCAGGGTGCTCCCGATCCCGAGATGGCCATGCTATAGGACTGAGGTGGCCTGGGGATTCTGGTAGTTCCCCCCAACAAGACATCTATATCCACTGAGGAGCCCGGGGTAGTCCTTGACATGACAGATACAAAAATTGATTTCCTAACTGATATGGAAGCCACTTACTCTGTCTTAATTTCTCACACTGGACCTCTTTGCTCCAAAAGCTGTACTGTGACCGGTGTCGACAGAAAGCCGGGCGCTCATGACTTTACTGGGCCTCTCACTTGCCAATCTGAGCAGCGGTTGATTTTGCGTGACCTTCCAGTTGTGCCTCAGTGTCCTACCCCACTCCTGGGAAAGGACCTTCTGAGCTCCCTCGGGGTCATTCTCTGGTTAAAAGGTCCTAAGCAGCCCCTTATCTTGACTCTAAGACACACCAGCCACAAGAGCAAGATTCTACTTCCAGCCATACACTATAGGCAGTAGACGCTTCAGTATGGGACAAAGGAACCTCTGGAAGGGCCGTAAACACCCAACCTGTAAGAATTAGCCTTAGGCCAGAAACTGCCTATCCTAACAACAGACAATATCCTATAAAGCTGGAAATGAAGAAGGGTTTACAACCCCTCATAGATAAATTCCTAAGGCACGGCCTCTTGCTGCTCTGCTGTCTCTGAACAACACTCCTACTCTACCAGTTGTTAAGCCAAATGGGGAATACAGGATGGTACAAGACCTGAGAGCAGTAAACCAAGTGGTGGGCCCTATACATCCCTAATGGCCAATCCTCCAGTTCAGTTCAGTCACTCAGTCGTGTCCGACTCTTTGCGACCCCATGAATCGCAGCACGCCAGGCCTCCCTGTCCATCACCAACTCCTGGAGTTCACCCAAACTCATGTCCATCGAGTCAGTGATGCCATCCAGCCATCTCATCCTCTGTCGTCCCCTTTTCCTCCTGCCCCCAATCCCTCCTAGCATCAGGCTCTTTTCAAATGAGTCAGCTCTTTGCATCAGGTGGCCAAAATATTGGAGTTTCAGCTTCAGCATCAGTCCTTCCAATGAACACCCAGGACTGATCTCCTTTAGGATGTACTGGTTGGATCTCCTTGCAGTCCAAGGGACTCTCAAGAATCTTCTCCAACACATTTCAAAAGCATCAATTCTTCAGCACTCAGCTTTCTTCACAGTCCAACTTTCATATCCATACATGACCACTGGAAAAACCACAGCCTTAACTAGACAGACCTTTGTTGGTAAAGTAATGTCTCTGCTTTTGAATATGCTATCTAGGTTGGTCATAACTTTCCTTCCAAGGAGTAAGCGTCTTTTAATTTCCTGGCTGCAATCACCATCTGCAGTGATTTTGGAGCCCGCCAAAATAAAGTCTGACACTGTTTCCACTGTTTCCCCATCTATTTCCCATGAAGTGATGGGACCAGATGCCATGATCTTAGTTTTCTGAATGTTGAGCTTTAAGCAAACTTTTTCACTCTTCTCTTTCACTTTCATCATATTAACGCAAATCCCTAAGGACGCTAAATGGTTTATTGTACTCAACCTTAAGGATGCCTTCTTTTGCATCCCAGTTCTTTCCTCATCATACTATCTGTTTGCCTTCAAGTGGACTAATCCCAACTCAGGTCAAATACCACAATATACCTGGACAGTATTGCTTCAGGGGTTTCAGGACAGCCCACACTTGTTCACCCAGGCCTTAGAAAAGGAACTAGAAACAGATGGCTGGCGGCACATAGATCAGAAATCGCTCATACCTCTCTCTGACCAATGGAAAATTAGTAAAGGGCTACATGATTCTCTCCATCTGGGGGAGATGCAAGGTCTATGATTGTTTTCTGATGTTTTACAGGGAAAGGGCTCCTGGTGACAACGTAAGAGTTACTCGAGCCTGTGCCCTTTGTGCCACCCATAATCTAGGAAGTACCCTCAAGCCTCCCCTTCTTGCTAGCCCAGTCCAGTGATGAGGGACTCATCCAGGAGAGGACAGGCAATTAGATTTCACTCAGATGCCCTCTTTTCAGGGCTTTACATACTTAACTAGTCTTTATGGATGCCTTTACTGGATGGATAGAGGCTGTCTCCATTAGAGCAGAGAAGGCAACTGAAGTTGCTAAGTTGCCCCTAAAGGAAATTATTCCTAGAGTCGGGTTGCCTCGTCACCTTCAGAACGACAATGAGCCTTCATTTGTAACAAAGGTCACGCAAGAGCTTTCACAGGCTTTAGGAATTAAATACCACCTCCATTTATCCTGGAGACCTCAGTCCTCAGGAAAAGTGGAATAGGTTAATCATACACTAAAGAAAACTTTGGGCAAACTCTGTCAAGATATGTCAGAGTTGTGGTATCACCTGCTGCCAACAGCCCACTTAAGGATCAGGGCAGCTCCTAGAACCACCACCAAGTTAAGCCCTTTCGAAATGACCGACAGAAGGCCATTCCTTACTCTGGACATGCTAACTGATCAAGAAACCCAGGCTCATCTTAAATATTAACACATTATAAATCTGGACCAGGTCCAGAAGGCCACACAAGAATATGGCAACCAAGTACAGCCTACTGCAGATGACCGTCTGAGTTACCCTGTTGTAAAACCTGGAGACTGGGTACTCTTACAGACCAGGAAAAATGAGGCCCGCAGAGACTAGCTACTCCCAAAATGGAAAGGTCCTTATCAAGCCCTGTTGTGCGCGCCTATGACAGTCAAATTCCAGGGGTTTCCAGCCGGGCTCATCTGTCCAGGATTAAACCTGTTCTCCACTGATATATTACAGGACCCTGAAGACCCACATTCCAACTATCTCTGTGATATAGTTGATATAGATATCCACCCCTTTCTCCAGGATCCAGAGGACCCAGAACCTGAAAATTCCAGTGCATGATCTGAAACTACTATTTTAAAAGGACAAAAGAAAAAATGAAAAAAAAAACCCTTAAGACCCTAGGCTAAGTGTCCATAGCTACTATCTTCCTTTTGCCTCCCAGTACTTCAATCCAGTTACAGAATATTTGACACGGTCTGGTAGATTTAGATAATTATTCTCTTTTTTGCTCTGACCCTTCACTGGTGGCTCAGATGGTAAAAGCATCTGCCTACAATGCGGGAGACCTGGGTTTGATCCCTGGGTTGAGAAGATCCCCTGGAGAAGGAAATGGCAGCCCACTCCAGTACTCTTGCTTGGAAAAGCCCATGGACAGAGGAGCCTGGCAGGCTGCATCCATGGAGTCGCAAAGAGTCAGACACGACTGAGCGACTTCACTTTCACTTTCACTTTGCCCTGACCCTTCCTCTTAGAATTCACTGAGCTTCTCTGTCCATGCTGGGTGATTTAAATATGTCCCTGACTGGTGCTAGTATGAAGCTAATGATTGCCTTGCTTTTCTATGCCTTGTTGTTCACTAAGTCATGTCCAGCTCTTTGCAACCTCATGGACTGCAGCGAGCCAGGCTTCCCTCTTCTTCACTGTCCCCCAGAGTTTGCTCAAACTCATGTCCATTAAGTAAGTAATGCCATCCAACCATCTCATCCTCTGTTGCCCGCTTCTCCTCCTGCCCTCAATCTTTCCTAGCATGAGAGTCTTTTCAAATGAGTCAGCTCTTCGCATCAGGTGGCCAAAGTATTGGCATTTCAGCTTCAGCATCAGTCCTTCCAGTGAAAATTCAGGGTTGAGTTCCTTTAGAATTGACTGGTTGATCTCCTTGCAGCTTAAGAAACTCTCAAGACTCTTCTCCAGCACCACAGTTCGAAAGCATCAATTCTTCAGTGCTCAGCCTTCTTAACAGTCCAACTCTCACATCTGTACAAGACTACTGGAAAAACCATAGCTTTGACTATATGGACCTTTGTCAACAAAGTTGACTGCTTTTTAATACACTAATTTATGTTACATTTTGCCTAGTGCTCTACTGTCTTCCATACTTGTTGCAAATCTGAAACTAAGACCTTTCAGTCCAAGAAGAAGGCCTGGGACCAAAAGGATCAGACCTTCCATTTTAGAAACAGAGAATTACTAGAGAAATAGAAAAATACTAAAATTTTAAGCCTGAGATCATCAAAAATATGCTGACCTTGTACAACCAGATTTCTGCCCTTGTTTGAGTCTCTGATTATAATAATCTTTTACTAGTCTTTAGCTTCTGCCTCTCTAATCTAACTATTTACTTTGTTTTCTCTTGGGCGTCACAGGACAGTGGTGATACAGGGACTCCAGACACTCCCCAGAGCAGATTTTGTCAAAATAACAATGGAATTCACACTGGGGCCCTTTAATGAGAAGGGAAAGAGCTCCACGACCCCCAACTAGGTAGGGTCTAAAGCCCCTTGCCAGCCTGAAGAAGGTACAGAAAACAGACCTTATGTCTTCCCAATAAAGATTTCTCAGGGTCTACCTCTCTCAGAGATTTGAGGCAGGAGGTAGATGGGCCCCCTCAGGGTAGACAATCCAAGATGAAAATAGGATGATTAGGGAGAAGGCTGTGCCCTACCCGATGGGAGACCACGTATTTCTCATTCTCTAAGTCAGGAGACCTCCCCGACTACATATTTGCAGAACTGCTCCTTGGAGGTCAAAAGAGGAGTGATGCTAAATGATGCTAACTACCCATAGGCCTCTTCGGTGAAATTCATCTTGGCTGAGAGATGTGCATGCAAACATGGAAGAATCCTGAGATATACAACACTGTAAATCAGCTGTACTTTAATAAAATCTATTTTCTAAATAATCCTACAGAGAGTGCCCTGGTGGCCTAGTAGTTAGGATTCCAGGCTCTCACTTCTGTGGCCTGGGTTCAGTCCCTGGTCAGGGAACTAAGATCCCACAAGCTACATGGTACGACCAAAAAAAAAACCTTAAAAATAAAAATACTATCACCTCGTGTTGTGTGTATGAGTACATAGGGCCAGGGATACACCAGTTGTCAGGCAGGCAGGGAGGAGGCCATGGCTGCAGTTTGAGGAGGTTCCAAGGCCCTCTGTGCCTGTGTCTGGCAGAGCCGGTGTGAGATGAAGAGACAATCCTAGCACCCAGATAATCAAGAGTTTGGGCCAGACCTTTGGGCAGACACTGAGATAGGAGGTGACACTGTCAGACACTGACAGTGAGGAGCCAGACAAAAAGCATAGACTAAGGTGATGAATTAATAAGGAACTTAGTGATTTGGGGGCTTCCCTCATGGCTCAGATGGTAAAGAATGCACCTGCAATGCAGGAGACTTGGATTTAATCCCTGGGTTGGGAAGATCCCCTGGAGAAGAGAACAGGTACCCAGTCCATTATTCTTGCCTGGAGAATCACATGGACATTGGAGCCTGGCGGGCTACAGCCATGGGATCACAAAGAGTAGGACATGACTGAGCAACTTTCACTTTAGTGATCTGGCCCATGATCCTCCAGCACAATGTTCTGCAGGTCAAGCTGGGGATGATATTTCATTGGCAAGCCACAATTATGGGACCTAATGACAGTCCATATCAAGGTGGTATGAATTTGTGACAATTCATTTTCCTAACACTACCTCTTCAAACCACCTAAGGCTACATTTACCCTAAGAATTTATCATCGAGATCTTCCCTGGTGATCCACCTTGCAAAACAGGGGATGCATGTTTGATTCCTGGTCAGAGAAGTAAGATCCCACATGTCATAGAGCAACAGAGTCCATGTACTCTGGAGCCCGCAAGCCCCAACGAGAGAGCCCACATGCCACAACCACTGAACGCTGGGCGCTCTGGAGTCTGCGTGCCACAACTAGAGAGCCCGAACACCGCAACAAAGGATACACATGACATAGCAAGGAACCCGAGAGCTGCGACTATTAATAAAACTGAGGTAGCCAAAAGAATACATATTTTTTCAAAAAAAGACTTTATCATCCAAACATCAACAGGAATGGCAGCACTTGTCTCAAAATCCTAAGATTACAGTGGTCACCTGCCTTAACTATTCTTCAGTTCTTTTACTCACTTGTTCACTGCTCTGAGATCGAAACCCAGATGATCCCTGAGTACTAATACCCTGAGTACTAATCCCCAACGCCAAAGAATGCTCAAACTACTGCACATTTCTACTCATGTCACACGCTAGCAAAGTAATGCTCAAAATTCTCCAAGCCAGGTTTCAACAGTACATGAACCATGAACTTCCAGATGTTCAAGCTGGATTTGGAAAAGGCAGAGGAAACAGAGATCAAATTGCCAACATCCATTTTATCATCAAAAAAGCAAGAGAGTTCCAGAAAACCATCTACTTCTGCTTTATTGATTATGCAAAAGCCTTTGACTGTGTGGATCACAAAAAACTATGGAAAATTCTGAAAGAAATGGGAATACCAGACCACCAGACCTGCCTCCTGAGAAATCTATATGAAGGTCAAGAAGCAACAGGTAGAACTGGACATGGAACAACACACTGGTTCCAAATTGGGAAAGGAGTACGTCAAGGTTGTATATTGTCACCCTGTTTATTTAACTTCTATGCAGAGTACATCATGAGAATGTTGTATTCTCATGCTGGGCTGGAGGAAGCACAAGCTGGAATCAAGATTGCCAGGAAAAATATCAATAACCTCAGATACGGAGATGACATCACTCTTACGGCAGAAAGTGAAGAAGAACTAAAGAGCCTCTTGATGAAAGTGAAAGAGGAGAGTGAAAAAGTTGGTTTAAAAGTCAACATTCAGAAAACTAAGATCATGGCATGTGGTCCCATCACTTCATGGCAAATAGATTGGGAAACAATGGAAACAGTGACAAACTTTATTTTTGGGGGCTCCAAAATCACTGCAGATGGTGACTGCAGCCATGAAATTAAAAGATTCTTGCTCCTTGGAAGAAAAACTATGACCAACCTAGACAGCATATTAAAAAGCAGAGACATTACTTTGCCAGCAAAGGTTCATCTAGTCAAAGCTATGGTTTTTCCAGTAGTCAGGTATGGATGTGAGAGTTGGACTATAAAAAAAGCTGAGCACCAAAGAACTGATGCTTTTGATCTGTGGTGTTGGAGAAGACTCTTGAGAGTCCCTTGGACTGCAAGGAGATCCAACCAATCAATCCTAAAGGAATCAGTCCTGGGTGTTCATTGGAAGGACTGATGCTGAAGCTGAAACTCCAATATTTTGGCCACCTGATGCGAAGAACTGATTCATTTGAGAAGACCCTGATGCTGGGAAAGACTGAAGACAGGAGGAGAAGTGGACGACAGAGGACGAGACAGTTGGATGGCATCACCGACTCAGTGGACATGAGTTTGGGTGAACTCCGGGAGTTGGTGATGGACAGGGAGGCCTGGCGTGCTGCAGTCCATGGGGTCCCAAAGAGTCGGACACGACTGAGCGACTGAACTGAATTGAACTGAATCCCTGAGTACTATAGATCCCTGCATGGATCTATAACACAGAGATAAGCACAACAGAGTATCTCAGGAATAGACTCAGAAGTATGCCATGTGATACTGCCTTAAGGTCAGAATAACTCACATGATAGACGGAATAAATCTGTTACATTTTTTAAAAAATTTTCTTATCAGGCTGCTGCCCTCTCAGGCCTTGTCTTTTTTATTTTTTGTTTATCTCCCTCCATTCATTCACATACTCATCTGAGAAGACTTATAAGTTCTTCCAGCTTTAGACAATAACTGCTCTTAGAAACTGGGAAGGAGTTAAAAGAGAACACTTGCCCAAGAGTCGGAGTTTTTTAAAAATGGAAGATGCATACTATATGGCCAAAGTCTTCACTCTAATGTGGTTATGAGGCTAAAACCATTCTTCACAGTTCCAACATGCTGAAGAATCATCTGAGGGAGAGAGAAATGGAGGCTTGGTTGTCACTTCAAATGAAGCAGTATTACTCCAGCAGCGTCCATGCCACTCTTGTTTAAGCCTTCCACTGTAAGAGATTTGAGATTACATGATATACTTTATGCTCATCACAGATGTGGCTGCAGAACTGGTATTGAGCTGGTAGCATCAGCAGAACAGAAAATCAGATGTATTTTATATATGTCAATAAAGGAATGACCTGTTTTTATCCTACAGACAGTGCAAATTGGAAGTCAAATACCCTTTGTATTCCAAAATAGAGCCTCAAACATCTTGTAATTTTCATTTAAATTGTAGGACGCTTGAAGCTGTTAATCTATTTTTCCAATAACATACTGTTTAATATAGCCCAGAATAAATGATGCAAGTTGTCAATGGATGAGTGATCAACTAATAGCTTTGCTAGTAATTGATTTATTTTTCTTCAATAAAGTTGCAGAAACCAGTGGGAAAACATACTAGCACCTCACAGAAAAAAAGAACCCAATACTTGAACAGAAAGTTCAGAAAAGAGTTAACAAGCATAGTAATCACTAATAATTTTTTACGTACATTACATTAACATGTAGGGACTTCCCTGGTGGTCCAGTGATTAAGATTTCATGCTGGAAGTGCAGGGTGCACGGGTTTGATCCTTGGTCAGGGAACTAAGATCCTACATGACATGTAGTTCGGCTGAAAAAAATTTTTTTAATCGAAAAAAAGATAACTTTGTGTTTCCTAAAAAAACAAAACTATTTTAAAATGAATGTCACTTGTTAGTAAATAAGAGTTGAGTGAAAAAGACATTCTCATATGCTGCAGACAGGAGTGAAAACTCATACAATCTTTCAGGAAAATGTCTGGCAATAAGGTACTGACAGCTTCATCACTGTCAGTCTAAGGAGCTGTCATAAATGAAACAGAGACCAAGAAAACAATAGCAAAGATCAATGAACCTTAATGCTGTTTCTTTGAGAAGACTGACAAAACTGATAAACTTTTAGTCAGATTCATCAAGGAAACAAAGGGAGAGGACTCAAATCAATAAAAATAGAAATGAAACAGGAGAAGTGACAACACTGCAAAAATACAAAGGATCATAAGCAACTACTACAAACAACTATATGCCAATAAAATGGACTACTTGGAAGAAGTGGACAAATTCTTAGAAAGGTACAAGCTTCCAAGACTGACCTAGGAAGAAACAGGAACTAGGAATAGACCAATCACAAATAATGAAATCAAAACTGTGATTAAAACTCTTCCAACAAACAAAACAAAAGCAGGTGTTGTAATAAATAAGCTGAAATACTGGCAAAAATTTATTATTATTATAAACGTTCCTGTTTATAATAGCACTATTATTTATAAATACATTCTTATTTATAATAGCATTCTTATTTATAAAAGCTGAAAACTGAGAACAACTTAAATGCCCAAAGTGAGTCTAATTTAAGTAAGTTTACAGTACAATGAGATAGGATGGAGTTCTTAAAATATAAACATTCTAACAGTGAGAAACGTTTATGTTAGGAGGTTAAGCAAAACAAATCTAGATCAACTGCCATAGATAGAATGCTCCCAGCCACGTTAAACAGCACCAAAAGAGACCAAATGGAAAGGCTCTAACATCTTCACAGTGATTCCTTCTATATGGAAGATCTTTCTTCTTTATTTTTCTACTATCTAACATCTTTGAAATAACTATGAATTACTATTTGCATAATCAAGAGAAAGGGAACTAAACGGAGTAAAAGAAGAGTAAGTTGTGGTTCTTTCTTTTTTAAGAAGACATTCTTTGTTTTATAAACAGAGCAGGTAGGTGAATTACAGAGAATTTAGAATGGCACACGTAGATGTTTACATGGAGATTATTTTAATCAACAATTAATCTAATCAGTCCCTGTGTAAAAAATTCCAGAAAATCTATTATATGAGAGGGAAGGAGTAATATGATTTTCTTTTTTGTTTTAATTTACTTTTTATCAACATAAAGTTCACCACATTGTGTTAAGTACTGCTGCACAACAGTGTCTCAATTATACATATGTATACATTCTTCTGCATATTCTTTTCCATTGTGTTTATCACAGGCTACTGAATATAGTCTCCTGTGCTCTACAGTAGGACTTTGCTGTTTATCCATTCTATATATACCAGTCTGCATCTGCAAATCCCAAACTCCCAATCCAACCCTCTCCCAACCTCCCCCCTTTTAAAAAACTTTGTACTGGAGTAGAGTTGCTTTACTCTGCTGTGTTTGTTTCTGCTGTACAATAAAGTGAATCGACTATGCTGCTGCTGCTGCTGCTAAGTCGCTGCAGTCGTGTCCGACTCTGTGTGACCCCACAGACGGCAGCCCATATACGTATACACATATCCCCTCTTTTTTTGGGTTTCCTTCCCATTTAGATCACCACAGATCATTGAGTAGAGTTCCCAGTGGTATACAGTAGATTCTCATTAGTTTTCTATTTTACTGGGTTGGGCAGATACCCTGGAGAAGGGAACGGCTCCCCACTCCAATATTCTGGCCTGGAGAATCCCATGGACCATTCCAGGGGATCTCGAAGAGCGGGACCCGACTGAGCAACTTTCACTTACACATAGAAGTGTGTGCGTGTCAGCCCCAGTCTCTCGGTCCATCCCGCCTCCCCTGCCCCACTTGGTGACCCTAAATTTGTTCCCTATATCTGAAGCTGTGGTTATTTCAAACAGCTTTCTAAAAGATGATGACTCCATGAGCAGCCAGATTGTTGAGATGACTCAACCATTGTCTTTGTTCATAGGTTTTTATAAGAAAACCTAACAAATAGCAAAGCTTCCAGGAAGAGATACCTGCAGAAAATGGAATGCAAGGGTGTGGGAAGGACTGATGGGCAGAGTCAGGACCTAGAGAAGGATGGTAATGGGGTTAGCCCAAAACAGCACCCACTCCAGCCTCAGGATAAAATAACCCAAAGGGAAAATGAAGCATCTCAAAACCAACTGGAAATACCTGTTTACCCTGCACTGGTGCCCTGCTATTTATAATAGTACGGACAGTCCTTTTCCCAGGATCTTTTCTGGCCTCAGCTCATCAAATCATATGTAGTTAAGATTATAACCATACATTCATGTAGCCAGTCTAAACCCTAGAATTATGAGAAGAAAATCCACAAACTGTAACAAATGCGATTAATGGAGTTTGTCAGCCATGAAAGCAAATGACTGATTCTGATTTTCTATGATAATATCAGTAAAAATAGCTACCATTTAGCTCTTCCTATAAGTGTCAGGCCTTATGATAGGTCCTTTATATATGAAGATGAACAGAATCTGACACCCCCAAATATACCACTTTGGCATAAAGATTATTTTGAGCAGAAATCAATTAAGAAGAAGCAGATACAAGAAGAGTTCCTTACCCTCCTCCTATTTGCCTAAAAGTAGGACATAAAGTTATAAAAGTGTTTCCTGTCCCCTCTCTACCAGGAAGATAGGAGCTAATTGCTGGAGACAACTCTAGACCCTTTTAAGCCTAGAGGAACCTACCCAACAAACCTTAGCTAGCTACCATTGGTTTCCCCGTATGTTTGCCTTCCCACCTCTAGAAGCTAAAACTCCTTTTCCTTTGTCATGTCTCTAACACTGTATTGTTCCTTTAAGGTGGTATGTAAGGCAAAGTTCTAACCACCTCTTTGAGTCACTAATTTGTGAGTACTCCCATGCGTATGTGTGACACATATGTTAATAAACTTGTTTTTCTCTCGTTAGTCTTTCCTTAGTCTAATTTACAAGGTCCCAGCTGGAGAACTCAAGATGGGGAGAGAAAAAAGATAATTTTTTCCTCCCCTATACATCTCATTTAGTCTTTTCAACAATCCTGTCATGTAGGTACCTTTTTTTAGTCTCATTTACCCATGAATATAGAGAGATTTATAGAAGTTAAACAACCTACCATGGGCTAAGCTAATAAATGACAAGGCAAGATGATGGTAATTGATTCCAGGGTCCAGACTACATATGAAAAATAAAACAATAAAAGTTCATGAACTTCCCTTGTACAAAACATTATTCTTGCTATTGAAACAACATATCACATCCTGGGGACTTACCTGGTAGTCCAGTGATTAAGAATCCACTTTCCAATGCAGGGGACGTGGACTTAATCCCTGGTCGGGAAACAGGACCCCACATGCTGTGGGGCAACTAAGCCCAAGCACCAGAAGCTACTTCCAAGCAAGCCCAGTCTGGAGTCCGCTGCCACAACCAGAGAGAAGCCTGTGTGTTGCAACAAAAGATCACACGCCTCAACTAGACCCAGTGCAGCCAAAAAATAAAAGAAAAAAATTTAAAGAAAATAAAATCACATCCTGGTTGCTGTTATTCACCTTCCTAAACCCTTAATTCAGGTGCTGAAATACAGGGGCACAGTAAACATCTGCTAACTGATACAAATGTTCATGAAAAGGTAATGATATCAACGATACAAATGTTACTAGAAAGGTAATGTCCTAATTTACATGTCTGAATAACTCCTTTGTTTTGAAGAAATTACATGATTCAAACATTCATGATCTTAAATATAAAGAATATTTCCTAGCACTCACTGTAGGTTGTAAGTTACTTTATAGAGGTCTTCCTAAAAAAATACATAAGCAGAACTCAGCAATCAACTACCAAAAATGGGTGGAAGCAGGAAAGTCGGACATTTGACAGTCATGATGAAAGTGGCCATTTACCTTTTCTTTCGACACTTTTACCAGAGCTTAAGCCCTAAAGCCATGGCTATTTTTTCTCTACCTTTAACTGCTCAACCAGGAGCTCACGTACCGAGTCCAGTAGCCAAATTTAATAAAAATATAGAGTGCCACTGAGTTCAAGTATTTTGTAGGAAAACCCGGGATCAATCTCAAGCATCTGGTATAAATTTCTAGGTTTTTTGATCAGAC
This sequence comes from Bos grunniens, assembly GCF_055505025.1. Taxonomy (NCBI): domain Eukaryota; kingdom Metazoa; phylum Chordata; class Mammalia; order Artiodactyla; family Bovidae; genus Bos; species Bos grunniens. Next base: position 15,895,297 of record NC_141170.1, on the reverse strand, counting down.
CATTTTTAGCTACCATGTCTGGGACATTTAAGTGCTCATTAAATATTAGCTTTTGTGTTGTAATTATTATTAGTTATTATTATTACTAACATCTGTTACATCTAACTGAGAAAAATAACTATGTCAGTACCAAAAATAAATAGTTCTTTGCTCCTGCTTACAATTTTTGGATTTTCTTTTCAAAGACTTTTGTTAATAAAATTTAGTAATTTCTTTCAAATGCTAAAAAAAGTGAATTAGCTCAGTCGTGTCCGACTCTTTGCGACCCCATGGACTATAGCCTACCAGGCTCTTCTGTCCATGGGATTTTCCAGGCAATAGTCCTGGAGTGGATTGCCATTTCCTTCTCCAGGGGGTCTTCCCAACCCAGGGATCAAACCCGGGTCTACCGCATTGTAGACAGACGCTTTACTGTCTGAGCCACCAAGAGTCATGTAATTCCATGATGAAGGAGACCACTATTATGAAACTACCTACCTTTTCTCTTGAATGAAATGAAGTCAGCTATGTATGACTTTTAATTTTAATGTAATGTATGTAAAGTAATTTTGACATTGTTAAACTGCAGTGCATTCAATTGGGTATATCTTTCCCTTTCTCCTTTGCCTTTTACTTTTCTTTTCTCAGCTATCTGTAAAGCCTCCATCAGATGACCAACATTGCCTTCCTGCATTTCTTTTTCTTTGGGATGATTTTAGTCACTGCCTCCTGTACAATGCTATGACTCCATCCATAGTTCTTCAGGCACTCTCTAGATGGTTAGACAGCATCTCTGACTCAATGGACATCAATGTGAACAAACTCCAGGAGACAGCAGAGGACAGAGGAGCCTGTCGGGCTGCTGTGGGATCACAAAGGGTTGGACATGATATAGCAACGGAACAACAACTGCAGTGCTCGAGATCTGACAGTCACTCTCGTGGGAACACCCAAAGTTTGACGCAACAGAGCTCCTGGGGAAGGAGGCGGTTCAGGTAATGAAGCTCAGGACGTGTTTGGTTATTTGTTGGGTTCAGGTTATTCTTTTCGTAGCTGTTCCACATACGTGGTGAGAGCAAGAGACTAAATTCCAACGGAAATACCCATTTGGTGAGCAATCCCTAAAATGATGAGAGGGAGTTTGTTTCTGGCACTTGGAAGAAGTTGTTTTGACAGAGTTGATTTGATGTAGGACAAATGGTACCTACAATTGCAGTGTATGAAGGCGGCTACACCTACATTCCAATACTGGGAAAGTCTCAAAGTGAAAAACAAGTCTGGAGAGTGAAGGTAGATGACTTGAAGAGGAGAGAGAGAGATCGAAACTGAAAGGAGTACATGAATGGAGGAAGTGAGCCTATTAGTCGAAAATCCAAAACAGACTGAGATGCCTGATACACTGGCAACTTTCTCCTTCTCTAAGACAGTGCTAAGTCATGTCTGACTCTTGGCAACCCCGTAGACTGTAGCCTGCCAGGCTCCTCTGTCCATGGGATTCTCCAGGCAAGAATACTAGATTGGGTTGCCATTTCCTTCTCCAGGGCATCTTCCCAACCCAGGAATCGAACCCAGGTCTCCAGCATTTCAGGCAGATTCTTTACCGACTAAGCTACATGGGAAGAATATGCCCATGATTAAAAATAAAATAAACCATGGTCCCTAGGTTCTTTTCATAGATTATATCTGTTCTGAGAGACAATGAAAACATCACGAAGCCTTCCTGTCAGTGCCTCTGTTGTCTTGCTTCCTGCCCCTTTAACTCCCAAGTGAAGCAAAAGAAAAATCATAATTCAGTTTCACCTTGGGCTCCATAATGGTGGATTGGTGGCTCAGTGAAGTCTGAATAGATTCAGCAACTTCCCTGCTATCTGTCCCCAAACACCAAGGAAGGAATGGCAGTGCTATGATCCAAGACTGTCTATCTGTGGGATGAAAGATGGTCTTATATGTATCCATTCTGTTCTCTCTCCATCATGATATAACAATTATGTTAGAGTTAATGGCATATTACTTAGCTATTGGTCACAAGATCCATGCTAAAGAGAACGACTGTGTGTCACTCTGAAATCCTGGACTTGGAACTGGTTGTGATTTTGAGGAATAAGTGAGTGGGTTTATATATAAAAAGAAGGGTGTAAATGAATGGGAGTGGTCAAAAAGGTAACTGGAGACATCTATTCACTGCTGCCCAGCTGCCATTCTCCTCCTGCCATGGTAAAATAGCATGGCATTTCTTTTGCGGAAATACCCCACCTCGTAATTCTCAGTCACACAATTTGACCCTAACTTCTGTTCTTGTATTCAGAATAGCTTAAACCAATCAGCCAAATCAGGGTTTTAGCCTTGAACCATTTGGAGCTCTATATTATATGTGGGGGCTGGGGGAGGGGTGCTGTCCTGTATATTGTAGAATATTTAGCAGCATCACTGAACTCTACCCACTGGAGGCCTTTGTAATACCCTTCAGTTAAAGTAACCAAAAATGTTTCTAGGCATTGCCAAACATTCCCTGAGGGGGAGAGGGAGGAGGAAAAAAAATCACCCCTCATAAGAAACCATTGAGCCAAATTCACCCTTCATCTTACTAATCAGAGTTCTTGATTTCAAAAAAAATTAATAACAGGTATACCTTATTTATAAATTATTGAGGCTTTACTGGGGTCTCAGACAGTAAAATAATCTGCCTGCAGTGTGGGAGACCCAAGTTAGATCCCTGGGTTGTGGAGATCCCCAGAAGAAGGGAATGGCTACCCACTCCAGTATTCTTGCCTGGAAAATTCCATGGACAGAGGAGGCTGGCAGGCTATAGTCCCTGGGGTTGCAAAGAGTCAGACATGACTGAGCGACTAACACTTTGACTTTAACCATACTTAGCACTTATTATACATGAGGAATTGCTCAAATAATACTCAATAGCTCATGAGATAGTGTACTAGGTGGGGTAAAGACAGTATTTATACAACAAAAAGAACTCAAAATGCAATGGCTTAGAAAACAAAGACATTTCTCTCATATTCAATAATCTTGATGTGAGTAGCAAACATTGGTGAACTCAAAGACCCAGGTCCCCTCCGTTTTGTTGTCTATTTGGTCTACATTACGTCTACATGGCCAAAGCTGGATGACAACCACGTCAGGGTTCCACCCACCAAGAAAGGGAAAGGGTAATGGAGGAGGTATACACAATGCCTTTCAAGGTTCAGATGTGAAAAGGGAACATATTCCATTGGCAAGAACTTAGCTACATCCCCACACTTAGTGTAAGTCAACTAGCAAATACGGCCTAGCTGTACAGTCATGTGCTCAGCTATCACACAACTGTGGATCTGAATGTTTGTGTCCCCCAAAATTCATGTTGAAGGGGGATTCCCTACTATGGTATTATTTGGAGGTGGGGCCTTTGGGTGGTATTTAGGTCATGATGGTGGAGCGCTCATGAATAGGAGTAGTTCCCTTAAGAGATACAAGAGAACTGATCTCTTTGTCTATCATGTGAGACAGAACAAAAGGCGACCATCTGTAAACCAGAACATGGGCACTCACCAAGAATGTGACAATGCTGGCACCCTGATCTTGGACTTCCAGCCTCCAGAACTGTGAGAAACAAACGCTTGTTGTTTAAGCCACCCAGTCTTTGGCATCCTCTTGCAGCAGCTTGAACTGATTTTCAAAAAATACCATAGCTTTGAAAAAAGGGGGAAATAATTTTTGTAGAAAACTAGCAGTCTCTGAATACTACCAGTTTACAAATTAGGACAGTAAAGTACAGAGCTAAAGTAACTTGCCCAATGCCATATGGCTGGCAAGTCAATTCCAAAGCTCATGATCTTAAACACTAGGTCACTATTTTTCAAATCTCTGAATGATAACCTAAAATAATAAAAGCATTTTACTTAGCAACTTAGGACATATATGTGCATGTTTATATGTGTATATGTCTCATGACACAATCCTTACCCTTATCACAGTCAATGAACACCAATATTTCTATTCTATAGTATTTCATTTTTAAAATGTTGCTAAGACCCACTATATTGATTTCATAAGCCTTGATGTATTGAGATTAACAGTTAGAAAACAGTGCACCACACTCAATTCTGGTAGGAGAGCTGGAATTTGTTGAAAGACAACTGGAGAGCTCACAGTATGAACTATATGAATAAGAAGGCTGAAGAATAAAATTTAGAAAACAGGTCAGTCCAGCAACTTCAAGAAACCCAGAATCACAGCTAAAATAATATCTTGGGAAGGGTCTGTGAAGATGAACCTGATGCCATCAATATTACTTCCACCTCTGCCTCTGGACACTGGATGCCATGACACTGTCACTGAAATCAATGCCACACCAGCTTGGCTTCTCTGCCTCTCTTGCTCCAGATTAAATGTCCCAGGAGAAAGCATTCAGTTGGTATATTTTGGCTACATGACTATGCCCAGGCTCTTGGGATCAGGCAGAGCAAGAATCTGGCTTTTTAGCTCACAAAACCATAGACATGAGGTTATGGTTCTAGGCAGCCCCAAAAATGAACAAACAAACAAAAAGGTAAATGTCCAATATACTCATAAACCACTAGAAGTATATATTGGTATAGCCATTTGGAGAGCAATTTGGTGTTATTTTGCAGAACAAAAATGTGCATCCTATGATGTAGAAATTCCATTTCTAGGCATAGAGTCTGGATTGAAATTCCCACACAACTGCATAAAGAGATTTGTTTAAGTATGTTTACAGAAGCATTATCTGTAATAATGAAAACTGGAAACAAGTTAAAGGTTTATCACTTAACAAATGGACAAGACTGGGTCTTGTTCATCTTTAAATCCTAGTACCAAGCACTGCTGACAAATTATCAGAACCAAATAAATACGTGTTGAAATGAACAGCAATTGAATGAATTACCAATCAGAAATTATCCAGGGAGTGATACACAGGTTTGTTGTTCAGTCTTTTGGTTGTGTCCAACTCTTTGTGATCCCATGGACTGCAGTACTCCAGGCTTCCCTGTCCTTCACCATCTCTGGGAGCTTGCTAAAACTTATGTCCATTGAGTCAGTGATGCCATCCAACCATCTTATCCTCTGTCATCCCCTTCTTCTCCTGCCTTCAATCTTTCCCAGCATCAGGGTCTTTTCTAATGAGTCAACTGTTTGCATCAAGTGGCCAAAGTATTGGAGCTCCAGCTTTAGCATCAGGCCTTCCAATGAATATTCAGGACTGATTTCCTTTAGGATTGACTGGTTTGATCTCCTTGCAGTCCAAGGGACTCTCAAGAGAGTAGTTCAAAAGCAAAAGGATACACAGGACTGGACCAAAATATTCAAAGAACCTTTAGAAGAAAGGTCATGTGGGGGCTTCCCTGGTGGCTCAGACGGTAAAGAATCCACCTGCCAATGCAGGAGACCCAGGTTCGATCCCAGGAAGATCCCCTGGAGAAGAGAATGGCTACCCACTCCAATACTCTTGCCTGGAGAATTCCATGGACAGAGAAGCATGGCAGGCTACAGTCCATGGGGTCACAACACAACTGAGCGACTAAAACTTTCACTTTTCACTTTCAGGGTCATATGAGATCTAAAACACTGTGGTTCTTACCAGTTCTCCTGTAAGTGGCTCTCCTAAAAGTCCCAAATGATTTAGTAATGGCCTCAATATATTCTTCATATAGAAGACCATCTGGGAACTCTCCAAATATACACAACAAAAGTCAAGGGATCTTACCTGCTAAACTTCACCTTGACACTAACCATCTTTTTACCTATTCTGTCTCAAGAAGACCTTATCTGTCTTGTATGTTATCACATATAAAGGTATTGAGAAGGAACACCCCTATCCTGGGTGTTACCTTCCATGTGAAGGGAATTCCAACAGCATTACACTCCTGGCCTCTTTCTGCCCCCACATTCACTCCACCTCAAGGGAAGTGGAGCTAACTGATAAGTCTGGAAGGATAAAGTGGATACATGTGATCCAACTCTTCCCTTCTTTCTTCCCCTTGGAAGCTAACATCCTAGAAAACATGTATTCTTAACTCAGCACACTTACTGGAAATCACCCTGCTATCCAGAAGGCCTGCTGTGGTCCAGAGCTACCATAATAAGATGAGGCAGGGATCAAATCTGTCTCATTCCATCCTGTCTCATTCGCTCCTGTCTCGTTCCAAATTCCTACTTACCCCAAACCAGCCATATTCTCTGATCTCAGATTTCTCAATAGGTCAAACAGGCATCCAGGCCAAACTAGACCAAGCAGGTGGCTTAACAGCATAGGTTTCTGGAAGATGTTGGACTTTGAATTCCATTCCTTTAAAAGCTGTGTCACTTTGGGGAAGTTACAAATCCTTCATCTAGCCCCATGATTCCTTCAGAACTGAAACAGGGACTTGAAAACATGCCAGGTTAAACATACACCTACTATACAATCCAGGCATTCCTCTCCTTGAAGTTTCCACCCAAGAGAAATTAAAACATATGCCCACACAATGCTCAAAGCAGCTTCATGTGTAAGCATGCAAAACTGGAAACAACCCACACATTTATCAATGAATTCACGGATAAACACAGGGGTATATTCATACAGCAGAACACCACTCAGCAATAAAAAGGACTATATACACAACAACATGGATGAATCTCAAAATAATTATGCTGAGCAAAAGAAGCCAGACAAAAAATATTACATATTGTATTTTGCATGTATAGGAAATTTTCAAAAACACAAATCAATCTATAGTACTGGAAAGCAGTTAGATCAGTGGTTTCCTGGGACTGGAGATGGGAAGTGAGCAGTGAGAAAGAATGGATTATAAGGCACACGAGAAAACTCTAGAGGAGGTGGATATGTTCACTGTCTTAATTGTGATGACGATCCTACAAGTGTCAAAACTCAAATTGTATTTTAAATATATAGTTTCTGGTACAGCCATTGACACACCAATAAAAATGACAAGTACGAATGTCAAAGTATATACAGAGAAGAAACAACTGGTATCAAATCCCCTGATCACTCTTCAAAAGTGGCAACTTTTCAATCAAATATACTACTTCAATAAAAAATTTTTTTTGATCAACAAACTTCTGTCCAGGCTCAATAAGAAGAAAAAAGTGAGGACCCAAATAACTAAAATAAGAAATAGGAGAGGAGAAATAGGGAGTTCCCTGGCAGTCCAGTGGTTAAGACTCTACACTTCCACTGCAGGGGGGGTGGGTTCGATCCCTGGTCAGGGAACTAAGATCCTGCATGCCGCAAGTCTTGACCAAAGAGTAAGAAAAAGAAAATTTAGAAACTGAAAATATGCCCAATACCAACTAAATTATTTGATGTTTGACAGAAACCAACAAAATACTGTAAAGCAATTAGCCTTCAACTAAAAATAAATTTTTAAAAGAAAAAAAATCTTAAAAAAATTAAAAAGGAAATGAAAAGATGGAACTACCCATGAAATAGTTTAATTTCCCAGAACTGAGGGACACGAATTTCCAGCTTGGAAAGACCTGTGGAGGGCCAAGCACAGTGAGTTCTGGTAAGAGTATTGATAGCTAATGCTGTCAGTGTTAGTGCTTCCTCTTATGCCAGGCACTGGTCTAAGTGCCTTACATATTAACTCATTTACTTGTCACAAGTGTCACTAAAGGACAGAGAAGTTAAATAATTTGCCTGACTCCACATTTTCAATTCAGGAGATGTAGGTTCAATCCCTGGTCAGGGAACTAAGAGGGCGCTAAGACCCCACATGGCCCTGGGGTGTAGTCAACAAGAAAAAAAATTGTCTGAGATGACACAGCTAATAAGTGATGGAGCTGGCATGCAAACCCATTTGACCCATGCTCTACACTCAGTGCTCTAAATATCTATGCGACATTGGATATAAATAGTCTTCCACCATGATTCCTGTCAGAATACTGGGATCTAGGAGGACACGCCATAGTTGCCGGAGAGAGAGAAAAAAAGCGGGTTCTAAGGAAAGGATCTGGAGTAAAACCGGCTTTAGGAATGCTCACTAACATATCAAATACTAAACAGAAATAACAAGGCCTTCAAAATGTAAGAGACCTGGGTTTGATCCCTAGGTAGGGAAGATCCCCTGGAGGAGGAAATGGCAATCCACTCCAGTATTCTTGCCTGGGAAATTCCATGGACAGAGGAGCCAGACAGGCTACAGTCTATGGCATCCCGAAGAGTGACATAAATCAGCACACTTAAAATATTACAGGAACATATTTGCAACCTAGACTTCCATACCCAGCCAATCTATCAATGAATTCTAAGTAAAATAAAGATTTTGGACAATAAGACCTTAAATTTTTTACCCACATGTACCCCTTCTCAGGTGACTACTGGAGGACATATTCCATGATAATAAAAGATTAAAGCAAGAAAGAAGATGATGAGGGACATAGGAAACAAAAGCACCTACACTAAAGAGTATGAAATGGATCCCCCTGATGGTAATGTAGAAACCACAGGAGAGCTAGTTCTTAGTGTACAAATTAACAGCTCGGGTTACATACAGCAAGTCTTTCTCAGAGGACTTCTCAGGAGGATGAAATGATAGACTATATAGGGATGTTATAAGAACATTAACAACTGGCAAAGAGCTTGGGATTGACTGAGTGATAAATACATTGAAAAGCAATTCCCAGGTGGCTTAGTGGTAAAGAACCTGCCTGCCAATGCAGGAGATGCAGGTTTAATCCCTGAGTGGGGAAGATCCACTGGAGAAGGAAATGGCTACCTAGTCCAGTATTCTTGCCTGGGAATCCCATGGACAGAGGAGCCTGGTGGGCCCAGTCCATGCGGTCGCTAAAGAGCTGGACATGACTCTCTAAATTGGAAGTGGTCCAACAGGAGATGGCAAGAGTGAACATCAACATTTTAGGAATTGACTGCAATGGGTGAATTTTATTCAGATGATCATTATATCCACTACTATGGGCAAGAATCCCTTAGAAGAAATGGAGTAGCCCTCATAGTCAACAAAAGAGTCCAAAATGCAGTACTTGGGTGCAATCTCAAAAATGACAGAATGATTCCTGTTCATTTCCAAGGCAAACAAATCAATATCACAGTAATCCAAGTCTATGCCCCAACCACTAATGCTGAAGAAGCTGAAGTTGAACTTTTAGATCTTCTATGAAGATCTAAAAATCCTTCTAGAACTAACACCCCAAAAAGATGTCTTTTTCATTATAGGGTACTGGAATGCAAAAGTAGGAAGTCAAGAGATACCTGGAGTAACAGGCAAGTTTGACCTTGGAGTACAAAATGAAGCAGGTCAAAGGCTAACAGAGTTTTGCCAAGAGAACTCACTGGTCATAGCAAACACCCTCTACCAACAACACAAGAGAAAACTCTACACATGAACATCATCAGATGGTCAACACTAAAATTAGACTAATTATATTCTTTGCAGCCCAAGATGGAGAAGATCTATACAGTCAGCAAAAATAAGACCGGGAGCTAACTGTGGCTCAGATCATGAACTCCGTATTGCCAAAGTCAGACTCAAACCAAAGAAAGTAATGAAAACCACTAGACCATTCAGGTATGACCTAAATCAAATCCCTTACAATTATACAGTGGAAGTGACAAATATATTCAAGGGATTAGATTTGATAGACAGAATGCCTGAAGAACTATGGACAGAGGTTCATGACATTGTACAGGAGGCGGTGATCAAGACCATCCCCAAGAAAAAGAAATGGAAAAAGGCAAAATGGTTGTCTGAGGAGGCCTTACAAATAGCTGAGAAATAAAGAGAAGTGAAAGGCAAAGGAGAAAAGGAAAGATATAAGCATCTGAATACAGAGTTCCAAAGAATAGCAAGGAGAGAGATAAGAAAGCCTTCCTAAGTGATCAATGCAAAGAAATGGAAAAAAAAAAAAAACAAAACAATAGACTGGGAAAGACTAGAGATCTCTTCAAGAAAATTAGAGATACCAGGAAAACATTTCATGCAAAGATGGTCACAATAAAGGACAGAAATGGTACAGATCTAACAGAAGCAGAAGATACTACGAAGAGGTTGCAAGAATACCCAGAACTATACAAAAAAGATCTCAATGACCCAGATAACAACGATAGTGTGATCACTCACCTAGAGCCAGACATCCTGGAATGTGAAATCAAGTGGGCCTTAGGAAGCATCACTACAAACAAAGCTAGTGGAGGTGATGGAATTCCAGTTGAGCTATTTCAAATCCTAAAAGATGATGCTGTGAAAGTGATGCACTCAACATGCCAGCAAATTTGGAAAACTCAGCAATGGCCACAGGACTGGAAAAGGTCAGTTTTCATTCAAATCCCAAAGAAAGGCAATGCCAAAGGATGTTCAAACTACTGCACAATTGCACTCATCTCACACGCTAGCAAAGTAATGCTCAAAATTCTCCAAGCAAGTCTTCAACAGTACATGAATCAAGAACTTCCAATGGTCAAGCTGGATTTAGGAAAGGCAGAGGATCCAGAGATCAAATTGCCAACATCTGTTGGATCATAGAAACAGTAAGAGAATTATAGAAAAACATCTACTTCTGCTTCACTGACTATGCCAAAGCCTTTGACTGTGTGGATCATAACAAACTGTGAAAAATTCTTAAAGAGATGGCAATACCAGACCATGTGACCTGCCTCCTGAGAAATCTGTATGCAGGTCAAGAAGCAACAGTTAGAACTAGACATGGAACAACACACTGGTTCCAAATTGGGAAAGGAGTACGTCAAGGCTGCATATTGTCACCCTACTTATTTAACTTATATGCAGAGTACATCATGAGAAATGCCGGGCTGGATGAAGCACAAGCTGGAATCAAGATTGCCAGCAGAAATATCAATAACCTCAGATATGCAGATGACACCACCCTTATGGCAGAAAGTGAAGACGAACTAAAGAGCCTCTTGATGAAAGTGAAAGAGGAGAGTGAAAAAGCTGGCTTAAAAGCCAACATTTAAAAAACTAAGATCATGGCATCAGGTCTGATCATTTCATGGCAAATAGATGGGGAAACAGTGGAAATAGTGACAGACTTTCTTCTCTTGGGCTCCAAAATCACTGCAGATGGTGACTGCAGCCATGAAATTAAAAGACGCTTGCTCCTTGGAAGAAAAACTATGACCAACCTAGACAGCATATTAAAAAGCAGAGACATTACTTTGCCAACAAAGGTCCATCTAGTCAAAGCTATGGTTTTTCCAGTAGTCATGTATGGATATGAAACATGGACCATAAAGAAAGCAGAGCACCGAAGAATTGATGCTTTTGAACTGTGATGTTGGAGAAGACTCTTGAGAGTCCCTTGGACTGCAAGGAGATCAAACCAGTCAATCCTAAAGGAAATCAGTCCTGAATGTTCATTGGAAGGACTGATGTTGAAGTTGAAGCTCCAATACTTTGGCCACTGATGCGAAGAACTGACTCACTGGAAGACCCTGATGCTGTGAAAGACTGATGGCAGGAGGAGAAGGGGACCACAGAGGATGAGATGGTTGGATGGCATCACCGACTCGATGGACATGAGTTTGAGCAAGCTCTGGGAGTTGGTGATGGACAGGAAAGACTGGCATGCTGCTGTCCATGGGGTTGCAAAGAGTAGGACACGACCGAGTGACTAGACTGAAGTCAGTTGCTAAATACTGCACACATTGTTTGTGGTTGGTGAGTTGCTAAGTCGTGTCTAAGTCATTCACAACCCCATGAACTGTAGCCCACCAGGCTCCTCTGTCCATGCCATTTCCCGGTAAGAATACTGGAGTGGGTGATATACCCAACCCAGGGATCAAACCAAGGTCTCCTGCATTGGCAGGAAGTTTCTCTACTGCTGAGCCACCTGAGAAGCCTACAATAAACACTTAATTGTGCTTAAATATAGCCTTCGTATTCAAGTGTACTTTACTGGATTCAAATTCTAGGAAAACTGGTTCATGCAAATCCAATTCTTTCTAGTTAGTCAATTCCCCATTCTCCAACCACTCTGTACAAGTGAGTTTTCCTCACAGATGCTGTCTTTGTATTTTCATGTCATTTTCACATATGCATGCGTTCCACATGCTCCAGAGGGCATCCCAGAGAGACAGTATGAAAATAGGCAAAAGGAAAAAGATGATTTTTTAGAGAACAAAAACTTTAAACTTGCCACTTTACAGTTCCACATGAGAGGGACTTCCCCGGTGGTCCAGTGGCCAGGACTCCATGCTCCTTTCAATGCAGGGGGCGCCACGTTTGACCCCTGGTCGGGGAATTATTAATAGATCCCACATGCCACAACTAAAAGATCCCACGTGCTGCAACTAAGACCTGGTACAATCAATAAATACTTTTTAAAAAATAAAGTGCCACATGAGAATAATAAATGATGTTTCATTGAGAACTGGAAACTAGGTTACTAAAATGAAACCCACAATTTTTATCTAATAACATTTTTTACATTTAAAAAATAATTTGTCTCTCTCCTTTTTTGGCACCTCCTTGGGGGTCTCAAAGATGAAAATTCAAAATATTCTTCAAAATAATGTCTCTTGGGGGCAGGGGGCAATGCTTCTGACAAGAAGTTTCCCTTTACCTTGGTGCAATTTTGCAAAAATCAAAATGAATAGCACAAGTGACTCAATGCCAGCAACATTTTCATCTACTTACAGTGCTGTTGTCTGTGATATAACGGTACAAATAGGTGGCTGGAACACAGATCTTTGAGAGCTGTCAGCTAAGAGCTGTCGGCTAAGAGCTGTCCGATAACCTACAGGAGCTGGCTCACCCACCAGGGGGCATTCAGATGTCTGCATCCGACTGCACACAGGGAAAGGTCAGTCCTTCATCCTCTTTGGATGCAAAACCCACAGAGAACAGATTCAACTATGAGATGACAGTCATTTAGGTGGAAGAGGTCTTCTCAAACCAACTGGCCTTTCCCTTAGGGAAAACTGAATTTTCTTAGCTGCATTTTCCTGACATTTCAGGTTATTCAAGCGCTTCATTTCATACTCCCTTTCACACTGGATGGCTGAAAAATAAAATACACAAAGCAATCCAACTGACATTTTTTACCAGGCATAGTTTAGTCCAAGATGAATATTTATCACACAGAAAAATCCACATTCGTGCATACTAAACAAGAAGACAGAGCTACACAGAAGGGAGCATGGGTGTGAATGAGCCAATTTAAACACATGTCTAATAATCAAAATAACACACAAAACTTAAAATTTATTAAAGTAGTTCCTACAGAACTTACATTCCGCTGAAGGGAGCAGACCATCCTTAATGGTTTTACATTTTCTGAGGTGTACACAGCTACCAAATGCAATTTCTTCCAAGAAAGGCAACTTGATGTTCGCTAGTTTCGTGTACCACGTCTTTGTGAGTAGTGCAAGTTCCCAGGGTTCCTGTCTGGGGCAAAAATTAACTCATTCAATAAACATTTATTGACATTGATGACGGGATATAGATAAGACATTTGCGTTCTCAGTTCCATTTCCCACTAGAGATTTTGGTTTGCAGAGGAGTATTCAGGATTTTCCAGAGTTGCAAATCTAGCCAGGAGAAGGGAGCCTTAAATCAACATGTTATAATCTTTCAATGTAGAAATATTAATATATTGAAAAATAACCATAAATTATAATGATAGGAACTTTCGCTCAAAAAACAGCCTCCATGGAGTCAATCCAATCTTTCCATGTCTTTAAAGAGGATGTAGTTAAAAACTGTAAGCTCCAAGTCTTTCTTGGTTAATCAAAAATACGATCACATTAGGGAAGGAACAAAGGGAATATAATGATTATGGTGCTTGGCACACAGTAAAGCTTTGAGTGTGTGATCTGACTTTTTTTTAATTTTTTAGAAATATTTATTTATTTGGCTGTGCTGGATCTTAGTTGCAGCATGCAAACTCTTAGTTTTGGCATGTGGGATCTAGTTTTTGGACCAGAAATCAAACCCATACCCCCTGCATCGGGAGCATGGAGTCTTAGCCACTGGACCACCAGGGAAGTCCATGATCTGATTTAAATCTTTACAACACCATGGAGGTAAGACAAGGGAACAAAGACTCAGAAGTTAACTGAGAACCAGAGCTGAGATGTAACCCAAGTGTATTTAGAAGTATCAACAGAATCCTTAGAAAACAGGAGAAAGGAATGAAATCCCAAACTACAGTATTTAAAAATAATCACAGTGAAATTTTAATGGATTGTTTTATGTATCCTACTTTGGAAGTTTTAAGTATCAGCTGTGTTTCTCAGTTATAGTCAATGTGAACTCATATGTATGAGGAAAGGGGAAAGACCTGCTTTGGTATAGGTAGGCGAAATGAGCTTACTACATACATGCCATCTGTCTTCCTCCTCTAGCTTCCTTGTTATTTTATCGTCTAACCTTAAGGAGTGACTTGAAGTCTACAATTATTATAAATGCACTTGAACAAATACACAAAGATGTATTTACAAGAATCCTCAGTGAAACATTGCTTATCCAAAAAACCTCACAAAACAGTCTAATGTCTACAAAGAAGAGCCTGACTAAACTGTAGTACACATATGTAATGAAAGAATGAGGTTTATCCTTACCTATGGATTTGGAAAGATGAGCAATCAAACAGTTAATGTTTTCTAGCACCTACTACATGCTGTTGCTGCTGCTAAGTCACTTCAGTCATGTCCGACTCTGTGTGACCCCATAGACGGCAGCCCACCAGGCTCCCCGTCCCTGGGATTCTCCAGGCAAGAACACTGGAGTGGGTTGCCATTTCCTTCTCCCATGCATGAAAGTGAAAAGTGAAAGTGAAGTTGCTCAGTCCTATCCGACTCCTAGCGACCCCATGGACTGCCGCCTACCAGGCCCCTCCGTCCATGGGATTTTCCAGGCAAGAGTACTGGAGTGGGTTGCCATTGCCTTCTCCCCTACTACATGCTAGATACTCTTTTAATCAGTTTACAGGTGCTATTATGCTTATTTTATAGGTTGGGAAGCAGGAGCAGAGAAAAATTTACTCAACGTCACAAGGCTTGGGTTTGAAATTTTAATGCATGTACAAATATATCTATGTATACATATATAGGAGTGTATATATACATATATGTATGCACACATGCATAATACAGGTTTATATAAATGATGTGAATACAGTTCAGACACTGATGGCATTATGGACTAAAAGAACAAAAGTGTTCTAAAACCTAAGACGTAAATGTCTAAAATCTACAATTTACTCAAGATCACAAGGCTTGAGTTTGAAATTTCAACTCGGAAAATCAGATTCTATAATCTATGCTCTTAACCACTAAGCTACACAAGATAAAGTAGGGGAGGGAGCAAAGTTCAATATAATCCCCCACGTGCAAAAACGTGTGTGTGTACACATATGTGTATGTATGTGCATCAGATACAAGAGACAGAAATTGTAGGAAAACATAAAACATTTTACCTGAGTGGGACTGGGCAGGTAGTATAGGGATGAGATATGAGAGATAACATTTTTATTTTACTTTAAAAGCATTTGAAAATAAAAATGTTAAATGGTTTTGATCTTCTAAAATTGCTTAACCAAAAAAAGCCCAAAGTGAAAAACTGCCTGAGCAAATGAAAGAATCTGCCTGTAATACAGGAGGACCCCAGTTCGATTCCTAGGTCAGGAAGATCCCCTGGAGAAGGGACAGGCTACCCACTCCAATATTCTTGGGCCTCCCTGGTGGCTCAGATGGTAAAGAATTGGTGCATAATGCAGGAGACCTGGGTTCGATCCCCGGGTTGGGAAGATCACCTGGAGGAGGGCATGGCAACCCACTCCAGTATTCTTGCCTGGAGAATCCCCAAGGACAGAGTTGCTGGGGAGGCTACAATCCATGGGGTCACAGAGTCAGACGTGACTAAGTGACAAAGAATAACAGTCTGTTCCTCTTAATTTAGCTGCTGTTATAAACAGGATGATATCAAATACTGTCCTGTGAGATTGACAGAGAAGACACTGGTTTTGCAGATATTATTCATGATATAAAATGCTATATAGCCAAAACCACAGAATCAGTGCTTTAAATCATTCTCAGGAATGATTTAAATCATATACAGGAATCATTTACAGGAATATCTTGTTATAAAAATTATGCTTGCAACAATGACTATAGTGGTTATTTGCCTATAGTTCAAGGTCTAAAGTCATACTGAACGAACAGAACTAAGCAGAGTGCAATAATGAGTTTTCCCATAACTCTGGTTTTATAACCCCATGGGATGTATCCATTTCCTTCTTAGAATGTTGTCAAAAAGTAAAGTTCAATTCACTCACAATGATAAATATATCTAGATTGCGGCTGCTGCTGCTAAGTCACTTCAGTCGTGTCCGACTCTGTGCGACCCCACAGACGGCAGCCCAACAGGCTCCCCCGTCCCTGAGATTCTCCAGGCAAGAATGCTGGAGTGGGTTGCCATTTCCTTCTCCAATGCATGAAAGTGAAAAGTGAAAGTGAAGTCGCTCAGTCGTGCCTGACTCTTAGCGACCCGGTGGACTGCAGCCCACCAGGCTCCTCCATCCATGGGATTTTCCAAGGCAAGAGTACTGGAGTGGGGTGCCATTGCCTTCTCCGATAGATTGCGGCAGAGAGGTTAAAAAACAAGTTCAAAAATTTAAAACAAGATAGCACAACAGTCGGAGAAGGTAATGGCACCCCACTCCAGTACTCTTGCCTGGAAAATCCCATGGATGGAGGAGCCTGGTGGGCTGCAGTCCACGGGGTCTCAAAAAGTTGGACACGACTGAGTGACCTCACTTTCACTTTTCACTTTCATGCATTGGAGAAGGAAATGGCAACCCACTCCAGCGTTCTTGCCTGGAGAATCCCAGGGACAGGGAAGCCTGTTGGGCTGCCGTCTGTGGGGTCGCACAGAGTCGGACACGACTGAAGCGACTCAGCAGCAGCAGCAGCAGCACAACAATATTACAGAGTGAAACTCTCATGTAGTAGCAACCCATGTTCACTATGGGTTTACTATTATTTCAGACAACATACAAGTACCTTACCTACATTACTTCATTTGTATTCCATACCATGTGGGTCCGTACTGATCTGTTCATTTCACAGATGTGGAAGCCAAGGCACAGAGAAGCTAAGTAATTTACTCAAGGCAGCATGGGCAGCCAGGGGCAGAGCCAGGCTTTGAGCCCTGGTTTTCTTGGTAGGGCTTTTGTTTTTTTTTTTGTTTGGTTTTTTTTTTTTTGAGCAGAGTTCCTTTTGCTAACAATGGGTCCTTGTTAGTTATCCATTTTAAATACAGCAGTGTATACACGAAGTATTTCCTAAAGTTCTTAACTATCCCTTAGTTAAGATAGTTAAGATAGTTCTTAACTATCCCTCCTCAACTCCCCCACCCCAGCAACCATAAGTTCATTTTCTAAGTCTGTGAGTCTCTGTTTTGTAAGTAAGTTTATTTCTTTTTAGATTCCATGTATAAGGACAGTCATACACATTTCTCCTTCTCTGTCTGACTTACTTCACTCAGCATGACACTCTCTAGGGCCATCCATGTTGTTGCAAACGGCATTATTTCATTCTTTTTAATGGCTGAGTATATATGGACCACATCTTCTTTATCCATTCCTCTTTCAATGGATATTTAGATTGTTTCCATGTCTTGGCTATTGTAAACAGTGCTGCAGTGAACACTGGGGTGCACGTATCCTTTCAGATCATGTTTTTCTCCGGATATATGCCCAGGAGTCAGACTGCAGGATCATATGGTAGTCCTATTTTTAGATTTTTTATGGAACCTCCATACTGTTCTCCACAGTGACTGTACCAATTTACATTTCCAGAGCCCCAGTCTTCTTGATTGGAAAGCCCATATTGTCCATTTACTACCCTCCAAATACACAGGATGCAAAACTGACTCTGTACCAGTTAATCAAGTGTTCTGTTAAGATGTATCAGACACCAAGGCATTTTAAGTTAGATTTACACTATCTAAAGAGGTATTTTAAGGTTGTTGTCAGTAGTAGAAAATGTTGCTTTGGAGTAAGAAAATTCATACTTCAGTCCTTGTCACTCCCTTGTACTACATGACTGAGGGACTTTGATCATATTACCAAATTTTAGTCTTCTCATTTGAAATTTGTTTTGTTGTAAAAAACCAAGTAAGAATAGTTAACAATCCTTATAAAAGCATTTTCCTTTTTTAAAAAAAAATCAGTATCCAGGCACCAGAAAATGCCTCATACAGTCCAGTATCTCACGGGGAACATAAGGATGTCCAGTACTTTTATTTTAACAAGGACGCTTCCCCCCCACCCCAACCCTGAGTCAGTGCTTACCTGATAAAAACTACTTACACTTTATAACAATTGCACCGCAAAAGCTTTTCTACTCCATTCTTTCTTTGCAAGCCATAAGCCATGGTGAATTATTACAGTCCAATTTCCTAACACAGGTGCCTGATGTAATGACTCAGATATTCTTGTTCATTTTACCTGAAATGATTGCAACACACCTAATTAAGATAAAATATTTCACTTGACTATTTTAATATCCAAATAATAAAAAGATCCAGAAAAAAAAAATGTCTGAATCTAAGAACCTCCCTCACCGATGTTCATGAACTGAACCTCTATTCTCTTCTATTTTCCACGAACTCATTTTATCACTTCTTGCCACGTTAGGAGAAAATGCCAGGTAAATAGCATCAGCATTCTGGCCTCGTATTCTGTCCTTGCCTAAAGCCTGCCAAATGGGCTCAAAAAACCTCAACACCAAAATGTGTCTCAAACGTGACAGTGTTAAGCCACAAAGCACGGGCTGGCACCGGGACTTTCCGTCCTCCATCCGCGAGCCCTTTTAAAGAATGCAGACCTTCCTCCCAGGTTTTCCCTTTTGCAAAAATCTGCGCTTAAAATGTGACCCACTTCATGTACCACTCCCATGCCTCCTCCCGCTCAGGCTTCGGGATGGGTGTCCTCCCGCTGGATGCGCAGATCCCGGGAGGACCCGGGTCCTCCCGAGCCCGGGGTGGGGAGGAGAGATGAAGAGGGGAAGGAAGTGGGGATGAAGAGGAGGGAAGAAGAGGAGAGACGGTAAGAGGGAAGGAGGATTGCGGGGAGAGGGCAGGGCCGGCCCTCCTTGCGCCTTGCCCACCCACGCCTAGCTCCGCCCCTCCTCCCACCCACGCCTAGCTCCGCCCCTCCTCCCACTCACGCCACACACGGGGCGGGAGCGGCCACTCCGCCCAAGCCTCGCGAGACTGGTGCCCGCGAGAGGACGCCGGCGCCCGATTACCTTCGCTGGGGTGTGGGAGGATCTCGGGGCCCCCATGGGTCGAGGGCCGAGCGCGCGCCCATCTAGTCGCCCATGGCCGCGCGCACAGGCCTTCTTCCTGCTCGCGCCTGGAGGTGCGGGCGGCCCTGCGTCAGGCCAGAGCCTCCATAAAGGGCTTTGTGGTGAGGGCCGCGCCCACGAGAGGTCCCGTTGGGGTCCGGGGCTCGGTGTCCCACAGCCGACGGCCGGCTGACGCTTGACGGAACCAAGCCCACAGCTTGTAAGCTAGGCCTTTACCTGGAGACGACGCTTCTGACAGCGAAGGGGTTGAGTGCAGGGACCTGGGGGACTTGGTTTGGGGGCAGCACTTAGAGAAACGCGCTGGGTTCTGAAGTGTGGACGTGCGTGAGTCTCCTGCATGCCCTGAGGGCGCAGAACTGCGTTAGTTCCCGCATGCCTCATGCGTCAGGGCCGCTTCGAACAGTGATGCTCCAGACATCTGATGAGCGTTATGGGCAAAGTAGGCTTGCGAAAACGTGGTCTGATGGACACGTTTCTGAAGTCCTTACAGGGTGGTGACTCAGGACGAATCTATATTACTATGTCAGATGGTCACCGCTTAACGTCAAACGGAAATAGTTTACCTCTATTTTGCGCGCAGGTTTTGGAGTCAGAACTGGGTTAGATTCCTAGTTCCGCCACTTTTAAGTTGATCACTTTTAAAGTTAATCTTGCTTACGTAAGTTTTCTAAGCCGCAATTTCTTTCACCTGTAAAACAAGTATAATATTCTATATCTTACAGGGTTGTTGTGATGCTCAAAGGTCGAGTCTAAATTCTCTGCCACAGGGTAAATGCCCAATTACCTAATTTTGAGCCTATTAACAACTTTATGGGATGGGCGAGGGATAGCATTCCAGTTGTAAAGAAGTGGATTGAACTAAGATTGAAGGACTGCCTAGGGTCCGGTAGCTAAGTGAGTTTCAGGGCCAACTTTTGAAGCTAAGGGCTTCCCCTGTGGCTCAGCTGGTAAAGAGTCCGCCTGCAATGGGGGAGACCTGGGTTCGATCTCTGGGTTGGGAAGATTCCCCTGGAGAAGGGAAAGGCTACCCACTCCAGTATTCTGGCCTGGAGAATCCCATGGACTGTATAGCCCATGGGGTCGCAGAGTCGGACATGACTGAGCGACTTTCACTTTGAAGCCAAACCCAGTACCCTTTTCACTTTGACAAGCTACTTCTGATACTGTGTTAAGTCCTGTCCGACTCTCTGGGACCCTGTGGACTGTAGACCGTGGGGCTCCTCTGTCCATGGGATTCTCCAGGCAGTAATACTGAAGTAGATTGCCATGCCATGCTCCAGGAGATCTTCCCGACCCAGGAATGGAACCAGCATCTCTTAAATCTTCATTGGCAGGCGGGTTCTTTATCACTAGGACCACCTGGGAAGCCCACTTCTGGTACTAGCTCCTGCCTTAATTAGAACAGGCCGGTAGGGTTGACACACTGGTAGGACCACGTTGTTAACTAAGGTCACACCCAGATGGAGCAGGGATAGACTACCTTAGAGTTGAAGTGGCCATGGTTTCCTGGCCTGTATTCTTTTTATAGATGAACAGATCAAGATGCAGGAAGAGGATGTGGTCATATTGAGAGAGATCAGACTGTGATTTCTCCATATGGGAACCCCCATTTTTTTTAATTTAAATTTATTTTAATTGGAGGCTAATTATTGTATTGGTTTTGCCATACATCAACATGAATCCCATTTCTTTTTTATATGTATATATTGCTGACAATTGTTATTTTCTGTGTGACTCACTTTGAACAAATGCGGTGGAAGTTAGAGCATGGCTTCTGAAACCAGGTCATAAAAGCTGTTGTGGCTTCCTTCTTGTGGTCTCTCTTGGATCACTAACCCTGGAAGAGGTCGGCTGCATGTTGGAAGAATGCCCAAGCCAACTTACTGAGAAATTCATATGCGGTGGGATGAAGGCCTCTAGCCAACAACTGGTGAGGAGCTGAGGCCTCTTGACACCAACCATGTGACTGAACCATCTTGGGAGCAGGTCCTCCAAGGCTCAGGCAGGCCTTCAGATGACTGTAGCCTCAGATCATGTCTTCACTGAAATTTCATGGGAGAGCCTAAGCCAGAACCACTTCACTAAGTCACTTCAAGATTCCTGGCCCTCAGAAAAAAATGAGATAATAAATCATCATTTTAAGCCACCAATCTTACAGATACCTGTTACAGAGCAATAGATAACTAATGTACCATTAAGTGTCTTGATGTAGAAGGAATATTTTGCAAAGAGGAAAATAGCCATATTTTTACAATTGAGGTTAATGATTTAATTTAAATGAACAGTAAAACACATTATGCTTTACTGACATTTACTGGGCAGCTGGTATTGTTAAATCTCTTTAGGACCCCCAGTGGTGGTCCAGTTGCTAAGTCTTATTGGACTCATGGGACCTCATGGATTGTAGCCCACCAGGCTCCTCTGTCCATGGAATTTTCCAGGCAAGAATACTGGAGTGGGTTGCCGTTTGCTTCTCCAGGGGATCTTTCCGACCCAGGGATCAAAGCTGGGTCTCCTGCATTGTAGGCAGATTATTTAAGGGAAGCCCTAGGACCACTATAGATCTTTAAAAACTGTCAACACAGAAAATACACTTGAAACTTGAACAACATGGGTTTGAACTGTGCATATCCACTTATATGTGGATTTTTTTTCAGTAATAAGTACTACATGATCCAAGGATGAATAAATCTGTGAATACAGAGGAAACACAGGTATGGAGGGCCAACTGTAAGTTATAGTCAGATATTTGACTGTGTGGGGATCAGTGCCCCTGACCCCTGCATTGTTCAAGGGTCAACAGTATATAGTAACCACCACTCCCTATGTGTATTTATAAACAAAAATAACACTAGATCCTATAGAATGTGAAATGATATTCAATAAGATCTGGTTCTATGCCCACCCCATAATCACTATTTCAGTGTTTTCTTTTGCAATATCAAGTTATTTCTAAATATTTCTCTCTCCCTCTCCATCTTTCTCTTCCCCTCTCTTTCCTTCTTCCCTCTCTCCTCCCTTCCTTCCTCTTCTCTCTCTAACTCTATATAACCGCTCCCCCTATTTTTCTGATGCCCTACACACATCTTCCTATTTGATAAGCCTTCACTAATTTCAACTCCTCCAGAAAGTTGTCTTTCATTTAAATTGGTTAAGGGAGCATTGCCGCCATCTAGTGATAAAATACAAGGAGGGCTGCAATGGAGACATAATCCTAACAGGGACTTCCATGGTGGTGCAGTGGTTAAGACTCTGCATTTCCAGTGCAGAGGGCACAGGGTTCATTCCCTGGTTGGGGAACTAAGATCTCACTTGGCATGGCTGGAAAAAAAAAAAAAACACAAAAACATTATTGATATGATAACATTGACTATGCTTTGGTTACTGTTCTAGGTACTTCGTATGTGCGTGCGTTCATGCAAAGTCGCTTCAATCAGGTCTGACTCTTTGCAACGCTATGGACTGTAGCCCACCAGGCTCCTCTGTCCATGGGATTCTCCAGGCAAGAATACTGGCGTGGATTGCCATGCCCTCCTCTAGGGGATCATTCCAACCCAGGGATCAAACCGAAGTCTCTAAGTCTCCTGCATTGGCAGACAGGTTCTTTACCACTAGCGCCACCTGGGAAGCACCAGGTACTTCATATGCATTGTTTCATTTAATTATCACAAAAGATGCTGTCGTTTAGTGATGTGATTTTCCAGTTATTGAGAAGAAAAAACAGGTACCTCAAGCAGGTCACAGGGTTTGACCCAAGACTATCTGATTCTGGTTTTCTGCTCTCTACCACACTATACATTCTCCCAAGATTGTAATTAGAGCAAGGCTTCCCTGGTGGCTCAGACAGTAAAGAATCTGCCTGCAATGCAGGAGACCTGGGTTCAATTGCTAGTCTGGAAGACCCCCTGGAGAAGGGAATGGCTACCCACTCCAGTATTCTTGCCTGGGAAATCCCATAGACAGAGGAGCCTCATGGGGGACTACAGCCCATGGGGTTGCAAAGAATCAGACACAACTGAGTGACTAACGCTTTAGCGTGTATACTTGTAAATATTTTTGCAACTGCCCTTTTCAAAGACAGTTAATTTTTCATCATATATAGAGTGTATTTATATATATATATATCCCTGCTACTTTGAAGGAGCAATGTTTTGTTTCTTTTAACTTAATATGTAAATCACAGATGCAGCCTATACTCTTTTCATGCTACCCCCAAAACTTCTCTAGGAATGCTACCAACTCAAAGTGAATGATAAAGTAATTCATCTGAAAAACTTTAAAATCACCAAAGAACTTAATGCACTGAAAGCCCTATATGTACTTCTGTACTTGCTCTTCAGTTGCTCAGTTGTGTTGGACTCCTTTGCAACACCACCAAGCTCCTCTGTCCATGAGATTTTCTGGGCAAGATTACTGGAGTGGGTTGGCATTTTCTCCTCCAGGGCATCTTCCTGACCCAGGGATCGAACCCATTATCTCCTGCATTGCAGGTGGATTCTTTACTGCTGAGCCACCAGGGGAGCCTTCTATACTGCTGCTGCTGCTGCTAAGTCGCTTCAGTCGTGTCCGACTCTGTGCAACCCCATAGACGGCAGCCCACCAGGCTCCGCCATCCCTGGGATTCTCCAGGCAAGAACACTGGAGTGGGTTGCCATTTCCTTCTCCAATGCATGGAAGTGAAAAGTGAAAGTGAAGTCGCTCAGTCGTGTCCGACTCCCAGCAACCCCATGGACTGCAGCCTACCAGGCTCCTCCGTCCATGGGATTTACCAGGCAAGAGTACTGGAGTGGGGTTCTATACTAGCACCTTCCTAATTCTCTTACTTCTCTATCCAGTCTTTCCCATGTTTCCCTCTTTCTTCCTCCCCTGAAGTTTGTGTGTGCCCATAATTGAGATGCTTTTCTTCTGTTTGTTGTACCCCAGCACTCTCAGTGGCTGTACTCTCACTAATGCAATTATCACTTCTCTTTGGATAGGCCCCACATCTGATTCTCTAGCCAGCCTTGCCTTCTTTCTGAATTCATATCCTGCATTTCCATTGGTTTGTGGGATCTTCCTACCTGAATCGGAGAAGGCAATGGCACCCTACTCCAGTACTCTTGCTTGGAAAATCCCTTGGACGGAGGAGCCTGGTAGGCCTGAATATCCTGTCCGGTTGAACATTTCAGCATATCCAAAATGTAATCTATCGCCCACTCACTAAACTATCTCTTTTGCTTCTACTTCCAGGAATGGTGATGCCCTATGAGTATCCCATGAGTCACACTTAAAGTATTGAGCCAATTTAAAGCATACTTTTGGGAAGCTACTCCACACCAGCCAACATTCTTGGCCATCTTCCATAACATTGGATCCTCATAAGTTAGGAGGGGAGAAGTATAGCGGGGAAAGAGTTTATAGGGTTACAAAATGACTTGCTTACAGTTATACAACTAGTAAGTTGCAGAGCCAGATTTAACCTAGGTCAGTTTCACTCCTGACCTCCTTTGAGTTCTCCAGGTCACCTGCCTTGACTGTGTCCCTTTGTCCATGAGATTTTCATTGCATGCTTACAACATTAACTACCCACTCATTTTATTTGAGGTCAACGGATTATGTTTCTGTACCTTAAACACATAATTTTCCAACCAAAACAAAGAACAAGAGCCTCAGCTAGGGTCCAGGCTTCTCTGCTCTGCTTAGAGGCAGAAGCTACAATTTTCTAGGTACCCAGTTCTCCTGTTCTTTAGGAGGCAAAACAGATCAGAATGCATTATCCTGATCCAAGACTATGACACATGATTCACAGACTAGGATTCTCCCCAGGACAAAATCTGGAGCTGCAGGGATCCCTGACTGGCTTTAGGAGGGCACCACAAACTGCACCAGCCGTGTAGCTGTGGACACCAAGAGAGCTCAGTGGCACTTGAATTCCTCCACTGTACAAGTGTACAGCATTTGTTGTAAGAGCAGGAAGAAAGTATTTACTCAGCATAACATGTGAGGTCTTTGGGCTGTTACAGGATCACCCTGTTAAGGTCTAATTAGAAGATTTATCTGCTTCAGACCAATTGACATTTCAACTTCATGCTAATTTATAATGTCACTTTAAAAAAAGTAGGGGACTTCCCTGGTGGCATAGTGGATAGGAATCCACCTGCTAATGCAAGGGACACGAGTTCGATCCCTGGTCCAGAAAGATTCCACATGCCGCGGAGCAACTAAGCCCACGTGCTGCAACTCCTGAAGCCACCCGAGCTCTGGGACTCACATGCTGCAACTCCTGAGCCTGTGTGCCTCAGCTCCTGACGTCTGCGCGTCTAGAGTGTGTGCTCTGAAACAGGCCACTGCGGTGAGAACCCCATGAATCACAAAGCAGAGTAACCCTGCTCACCACAGCTAGAGAAAGCCTGCACGAGCAACAGAGACCCAGCGGGACTAAAATAAATAAATACAATTATTTTTTAAAAAGAACTTTGTCTTTAAAAAAAAAAAAAAGTAGGAAAGTAGAAGCAATCAGAAAATAATAGATGAGATCTCTATTCATTAAACATTTATTAAAATGATTCATATTTGGTTGATTTTTCAAACATAAATCTGATCCATTGAGCTTTCCTGAGAAGGTAGAAACCCTCTGAAGAGGAGGTGGACTCTGATAAAAAGGATCTAACTAGGAATCCAGAACACCTGGATTATAGACTTCATAAATATGAATGATTCTAAGCCTGTGTGTCATTTATAAAACCAAAAATTCAGAAATATTTTTATGACTGATTCAAATTCATGGAATCAGTCATAAAAATATTTCTGAATTTTTGGTTATATAAATAACACACAGGCTTAGAATCATTCATATTTTTGAAGTCTATAATCCAGGTGTTCTGGATTCCTAGTTAGACCCTTCTAAATCCTTAATCGGAGAAGGAAATGGCACCCCACTCCAGTACTCTTGCCTGGAAAATCGCATGGACGGAGGAGCTTGGTAGGCTGCAGTCCATGGGGTCACTAAGAGTCAGACACAACTGAGTGACTTCACTTTCACTCTTCACTTTCATGCATTGGAAAAGGAAATGGCACCCCACTCCAGTGTTCTTGCCTGGAGAATCCCAGGGACGGGGGAGCCTGGTGAGCTGCTGTCTATGGGGTCGCACAGAGTCAGACACGACTGAAGCAACTTAGCAGCAGCAGCAGCAGCAAATCCTTAATAACTTAGTAAAGATCAATAATTAACCTATTTTATATTTTGGTATATTTTTGTAAAGAATAAAAGGACATCAATTTTGCTTGTCCTAAAACTTTTAAAGATTTATATCCAAGGTTTATTGTATCCATAAACTTTTTTATTCATTTCAGTGATTCATATTTCATTGTAAGCTCTAATTCAATTAAATTTAAGCCAATTTAACACACATCTATTGAGCACTTTCTGTATGCATAGTTCTGTGATCGGCCCCTTCAGTCTAAACTATGTCCTCCCTTTGCTCCCTCCTCTAAATGTGTAAGAAAAGCTCTCTTTTCCCTTGAGGATTTAAATTGATTATAGAAAGTATACATTCTCAGCTTGGAGAAATATGGAAAAAGAAATTATTGCCTCTCTCTGTCAGCTGTGAAAGTTGTCTTGAAACAAGATTCCTTTTTTAGGCCAGAATCTAAAATTAGAATGCATATAAGCCCCCAAAGGCAATAAATATCAAATTACTTAAATTCTAGATTAAAAAAAAAAAGATTATTTCAAAGCATAGAATGTCTTACACTTGCTCAAGCACTGATTTCCTAATGTTAAATTTGTTTGTGAATTTGGTCTTTGATTTTTTGTTTTCCGTTTGAACCACTAAGACAAATTCTTTGTGTGTGTGTGTGTGTAATAAAGTTTTATTAAAGTATAAAGGAGATAGAGAAAGCTTCTGACATAGACATCAGAAGAGGGTAGAAAGAGTACCCCCTTGCTAGTGTTAGCAATGGAGGTTTTTTTTTTTATAATCTTATAATCTATAATCTTTTTTTTTTTTTTTACTTTACGATATTGTATTGGTTTTGCAATACATCAGCATGAATCTGCCATGGATGTACATGTGTCCCCAATCCTGAACCCCCTCCCACCTCCCTCCCCATACCATCCCTCTGGGTCATCCCAGTGCACCAGCCCCAAGCATCCTGTATCCTGCATCAAACCTGGACTGGCGATTCGTTTCTTATATGATATTATACAACCACCAGACTGTTCTCTATGTCAGAAGTCACCAGTTCTTAACTGTTTCTCAGCTCCCATTTCTACTTTCAAGGCACCATCAGGAAATCAAAGGACACCCCCTGCAGCTCATTAGTAGGCATTGCAACCTAACATGCTTTTAATTTTTAAGGTTTATTTCATATATTCTGTATATGGCAATGGCACCCCACTCCAGTACTTTTGCCTAGAAAATGCCATGGACGGAGGAGCCCGGTAGGCTGCAGTCCATGGGGTTGCTAAGAGTCGGACACGACTGAGTGACTTCACTTTCACTTTTCACTTTCAAGCATTGGAGAAGGAAATGGCAACCCACTCCAGTGTTCTTGCCTGGAGAATCCCAGGGACGGGAAGCCCGGTGGGCTGCCATCTATGGGGTCGCACAGAGTCAGACACGACTGAAGTGACGCAGCAGTATATTTGAGAAAGGAAATAACAGAGGTAAAATAATGCTAGAACAAACTCAAATTTTATGCCAAAGTTAAGCAAATTCTCTCAAACATATATAAGTAACTTTATAGTTTCCTCAAATATCTAAAATAAGTATTCTATTCTAAATCTCAGGAATTGGAAATGTTCAGAATAATATTTCTTATTCCAGGGAGTGCTTTATATTTTGCAAGTTGTGAGTCTTTTAAAGAAGACTTGAAATTCCATAGCAGAGTGACAATACCTTTATAGTAACTTTTATAAGAGCCAATGTTGGCCTTAAAACTCTAGCCAAAATTCTAAATGGCGGCAGAATTCTAAAATGATCCCTGGAATGGGCTGAATTATATTCCTCCCAAATTTATATGTTGAAATTCTAACACCTAGTACCTTAGAATGACTGAATTTAGAGAGAGGGCCTTTAAAAAGATAATTACAGTAAAATGTGATCTGGGTCAGCCCTAATCCAATGTGACCAGTATCCTTATAAGAAGACCATATTAGGACATAGACATGCACAGAGGGAAGACCATGTGTGGACACAGGGAGGAGAGACAGCCACCTTTAAGCAAAGGAGAAAAAGCTCAGTAGGAAACCAACCCTGCCGATAGCTTGATCTCAGAATTCTAGCTTCTCGAAATGGCAAGAAAGTAAATTTCTGTTCCTTAAGCCTCATAAGCTGTGATGCTTATTATGGCAGACCTAGCAAACCCATATGGAGAAGGAAATGGCACCCCACTCCAGTACTCTTGCCTGGAAAATCCCATGGACGGAGGAGCCTGGTAGGCTGCAGTCCATGGGGTCGTGAAGAGTCGGACACGACTAAGCAACTTCACTTTCACTTTTCACTTTCATGCATTGGAGAAGGAAATGGCAACCCACTCCAGTGTTCTTGCCTGGAGAATCCCAGGGACGGGGGAGCCTGGTGGGCTGCCGGCTATGGGGTTGCACAGAGTCGGACACGACTGAAGTGACTTAGCAGCAAACCCATACAGCTCCCAAAGTTCTCACCTACCTATGTACACACCCTGTATAAGCTGCTATGGAAGTCAGCTGTTGTGTTGTGGCTAGAGCATGAGACTAGCTTCTCAGAGCCAAGAGCAACCACTGCTGACAGCCAGCAAGATAACAGGGACCCCAATCTTAAAACCGAAAGGAACTGAAGTCTGCCAGCAGCTTGCAAGAGGCTCTGAATAGACAGTGTGCTCTGATAGAGTCTAGTCTATCAGATGAGAATGCAGCCCAGCTGGCACCTTCGTTTCAGTCTTTTGAGGTCTAAGCAGAGAACTAGCTGTGCCAGGCCCAAACTTACGATGTGTGAGATGATAATTGAGTGGTCTTATAGACTGTTAAAGTTTGTGGTACTGATTTACAGCACAGAAAACTAACACAACATGAACACCCAAGAGTTGGGTGGTCACTGTGTGTGATGCAAAGTCACTTACTTTATAACACCTCAAAGAAAATGCAGTGCCCAAGCGGGTCTCTCTTTTTCCCATCACGTCTTAATAAGTCCCTGAAAAGTGAAAGTGGAAGTCACTCAGTTGTGTCTGACTCTTTGTGACCCTGTGAACTATACAGTCCATGGAATTCTCCAGGCCAGAATACTGGAGTGGGTAGCCTTTCCCTTCTCCAGGGGATCGTCCCAACCCAGGGATCGAGCCCAGGTCTCCCGAATTGCAGGGAGATTCTTTACCAGCTGAACCACAAGGGAAGCCCTAAGTCCCTAGTATTTTTTAATTAGAATTCTAAGTTGAAATGTCCCATTCCCTTTTCAAATACTACACTGTTCATTCAGAATTAGTAGTGGACAGTTTTCTTTTTTCTTTATGCCCATCCAAGATCTGCTCTGCTTCCTTTATTGAAGAGTGCCTGTGTGAGTTTTGAGGGCAAATAGGACTTACCTTGCACAACAAGACCAAACTCCGCTTGCTCTGGCCCCATTGGTCAGGACACCACCTCTCCCCCTGGTCTTGGCTCCCTCCTGGGTTTTGGAATCTAAAGCAGGTAATATATATAGATGTGGAACTTAATTTCCCTCCCTTTGAGTGTGAGCTAGACTTACTGACTCTCTTCTAACAAATAGAATAGAGAAGAAGTGACTGTGTATGACTCAGAGGCTCCATCATAAAGGGCACAGTGGCTACCTACATGTTCTTCCTTTCAGATCACTTGCTTTGGGGGAAGTCAGCCACCCTGTTGAGCAGTCCTGTGGAGAGGCCATGGAGTGAAAAACAGGCCTCAAGTCAACAGCAATGTGGGTGAGCCGTCTTAGAAGTGGATCCTCTGGCCCCAGTTAAGCTTTCCAATGACTGCACCCCTTGCCAGCATCTTGACTGCAACCTCACAAAAGATCCTGGGCCAGAAACACCCAACTAAGCTGCTCTCAAATTCATGACCCACAGAAGCTATCCAATCACATGTCTATTTTAAGGCACTAAATTTGGAGTAACTTGTTACTCCAGTAGATAATTAACATAATAGGCTGGATTAAATCTCTTACATGAAAAAGAAACACAGAAGGAAAGATCCAGGAATCAGTAGGAGTTAAGAGGAGAAAGAAGTAGAAAGAGGGTGTAGTGAGAATTTCAAAGGTGTTCATTCTTTTGGAAAGACAGCATGAGATTAAAGCAACTGATATAGAAAGTGGAACTCTGGGGACAAAAAGATGTTAAAAGGTATATTTAGGAAGCTTTTTGCCTGGCTATGTGGTATAAATCTCTCCCCTATATTCCAGGAAAACTTTAAGTAAAGATCTATATATTTTTAATAATAATCCTAACACTGCCCAGTGATTTAATGTGTCCCCAGGCTCATGAACCACTTATTTAAGTCTACCCTAGTCATTTTCTCCTGCATCCTCAACTCCCCAACTTTTCTTATAACTCAGGTGGCCACAGTCAAAGCTCTGGCCAATGAGACAAAGGAGTAAGTGTGTCGGGAGTTTCTGGGAAATACTTTGATTCCTGCTGCGGAAAGAAACACAATTCGCTAGCACTGCCCCTGACTTCCTGTCTTAAGTATCGTGAAAGATTGTGTGAAGCCCACATCTTGTGCCAAGGAGAAGACAAGCCTAAAGATGGAAAGGTATCCAGCGGAGGGTGGCTGAGCATCAGAACAGAAAGCGACAGGAATCCTGGAGCCAATCACTGAGCAGCTACATCCAACCTGGATTGCCTCCTGCTCACCTTCTCCTTAGGAGAGAGTAGTAACATTCTTTATTATTTAAGCCAGACGTCGTGTCTGACTCTTTGCAACCCCATGGACTGTGTCCATGGAATTCTCCAGGCCAGAATACTGGAGTGGTTAGACTTACCCTTCTCCAGGGGATCTTCCCAACCCAGGGATTGAACCCAGGTCTCCTGCATTTCAGGCAGATTCTTTACCAACTAAGCTATCAGGGAAGCCCCCAAGCCAGACAAGCTATGATTAGTATGGTTTTCTGTTATGTGTGGTAAAACCATTCCTGATACTGAGATGAATATTTGCTTATAGGTGGTACCACCCTCAAGCGGGTCAACATCACATGTGTTTGCATGAGACCAAATGAGTTCAAAATTGCCTCCCTTGGCACTGAGGAGTCCTCCAGTTAGGAAGGTGCCTCAGCACCTCAGTGTTCTATCCACAAGATGGATATACTTATACTTTCATCACACAACTGTCAGGGTCAGTAGTTGAGAACACATATTACTTAAAAGACTGTGTAGCCCATATTATATCAGTTCAGTTCAGTCCCTCAGTCGTGTCTGACTCTTTGTGACCCCACGAACCACAGCACACCAGACCTCCCTGTCCATCACCAATTCCTGGAGTCCACCCAAACCCATGTCCATTGAGTCAGTGATGCCATCCAACCATCTCATCCTCTGTCGTGCCCTTTGCCTCCTGCCCTCAATCTTTCCCAGAATCAGGGTCTTTTCAAATGAGTCAGCTCTTCACATCAGGTGGCCAAAGTATTGGAGTTTCAGCTTCAACATCAGTCCTTCCAATGAATACCCAGGACTGACCTCCTTTAGGATGGACTCGTTGGATCTCCTTGCAGTCCAAGGGACTCTCAAGAGTCTTCTCCAACACAACAGTTCAAAAGCATCAGTTCTTTGGCACTCAGCTTTCTTTATAGTGCAACTCTCACATCCATACATGACCACTGGAAAAACCATAGCCTTGACTAGATGGACTTTTCTTGGCAAAGTAATGTCTCTGCTTTTGAATATGCTGTCTAGGTTGGTCATAACTTTCCTTCCAAGGAGTAAGCGTCTTTTAATTTCATGGCTGCAATCACCATCTGCAGTGATTTTGGAGCCCATAAAAATAAAGTCAGCCACTGTTTCCACTGTTTCCCCATTTATTTGCCATGAAGTGATCGGACCAGATGCCATGATCTTCGTTTTCTGAATGTTGAGCTTTAAGCCAACTTTTTCACTCTCCTCTTTCACTTTCATCAAGAGGCTCTTTAGTTCTTCTTCACTTTCTGCCATAAGGGTGGTGTCATCTGTATATCTGAGGTTGTTGATATTTCTCCCGGCAATCTTGATTCCAGCTTGTGCTTTCTGTGCTTCCAGCATTTCTCATGATGTACTCTGCATAGAAGTTAAATAAGCAGGGTGACAATATACAGCCTTGATGTACTCCTTTTCCTATTTGGAACCAGTCTGTTGTTGCATATCCAGTTCTAACTGTTGCTTCCTGATCTGCATACAGATTTCTCAAGAGGCAGGTCAGGTGGTCTGGTATTCCCATCTCTTTCAGAATTTTCTACAGTTTATTGTGATCCACACAGTCAAAGGCTTTGGCATAGTCAATAAAGCAGAAATAGATGTTTTTCTGGAACTCTCTTGCTTTTTTGATGATCCAGTGGATGTTGGCAATTTGATCTCTGGTTCTTCTGCCTTTTCTAAAACCAGCTTGAACATCTGGAAGTTCACGGTTCATGTATTGCTGAAGCCTGGCTTGGAGAATTTTAAGCATCACTTTACTAGTGTGTGAGATGAGTGCAATTGTGCAGTAGCTTGAACATTCTTTGGCATTGTCTTTTCTGATCACACGGATCACAGCCTTGTCTAACTCAATGAAACTAAACCATGTCGTGTGGGGCCATCCAAGATGGTGAGGTCATGGTGGAGAGGTCTGACAGAATGTGATCCACTGGAGAAGGGAATGGCAAACCACTTCAGTAGTCTTTCCTTGAGAACCCCATGAATAGCATGATAGGACACTGAAAGATGAACTCCCCAGGTCAGTAGGTGCCCAATATGATACTGGAGATCAGTGGAGAAATAACTCCAGAAAGAATGAAGGGATGCAGCCAAAGCAAAAACAACACCCAGTTGTGGATGGGACTGGTGATAGAAGCAAGGTCCGATGCTGTAAAGAGCAATATTGCATAGGAACCTGGAATGTTAGGTCCATAAATCAAGGCAAATTGGAAGTGGTCAAGCAGGAGATGGCAAGAGTGAACATCGACATTCTAGGAATCAGAGAACTAAGATGGACTGGAATGGGTGAATTTAACTCAGATGACCATATTATATAATAGGTATAAATTCTCATTATGTTGAGAGTTTAAAAAGCAAAAACGTAGTATTCAAAATCTTGAAAACCAAGAGAATTCTCACAAAATTTGAAGCTTATCAACTATCAATTTAGGGTCTACAGATAATCTGCTGCTATAATTAGTAGATCTTGCAGAGATGTAGAGTGAATTTGGTTCTTAACTCTTCATTCAGTGAAGGAAATTTCCAACAAATACAAAAGCAAAGAGAATCATATACTGAATCTCCATCTACCCATTATTTACCCAATGTAAGCAGCTATCAGGGCTTCCAGGTGGCTCAGTCAGTAAAGAATCTAACTACCAATGCAGGAGACACAGGTTTGATCCCTGGGTGGGGAAAATCCCTGGAGAAGGAAATGGCAACCCACTCCATTATTCTTGGCTAGAGAATTCCATGGACAGAGGAGCCTGGTGGGCTATATAGTTCATAGGGTCACAAACAGTCAGACACAACTGAGTGACTAACACGCATACAAACAGCTATCAATATATCTCTGGTCTGGTTTAACCTGTCACTCTCCCCAGAAATGTTGTTGTTGTTGTTTAATTGCTAAGTTGTGTCTGACTCTTGTGATCTCATGGACTGTAGCCCTGTGTATATATTTCTAGAACTAACTCTGTGTGTGTGTGTGTGCGTGTGTGTGTGTGTGTGTATGTGAGTCACTCAGTCACGTCTGACTCTTTGTGACCCCATGGACTGTAGCCTGCCAGGCTTCTCTGTCCATAGAATTCTTCAGGCGAGAATACTGGAGTAGGTAGCCATTCCCTTCTCCATTCCCTTCTGCCATTCCCATCTTCCCAACCCAGGGACCGAACCTGGGTCTCCTTCATTGCAGGTAGATTCTTTACCATCTGAGCCACCCAATTTTTTTCACCTGCAAAAAGGCACAGATTAGCAGTCAGGATCCAATCTCTTGGGTCACTGTGAGAAATAAATAGCAAAACAATGGTGAATAATAGCTGTAATGACTAAACCAGCCAAGCACTTGCCTAAGCACTTTTCCTGCAGTATCTTTCATCCTCAGCATTTGGCACATTCCCAGTGCTCAGCAAATGTTCCTTTCCAGGCCTAGAAGCAGGCTTTACAGCGATAAAGATGACGGAGTGGCGGCCCTGCTTAGGACAGGTTGGTGAGAAAAAGTAGTACCTTATGAGGCAGAGTCTTCCACAAAGCTGGGAGGGAGACGGGAGTGGCTCAAGAAAACCTTCTCAAATCTGCAGCTGAGTCCTGGAGCCTGGAGAGTGAAGAGTGATGTGAAGAGATGGGAACCAGGTTGAGAGGAAATGAGGAGTCAGGAAGAGAGGAAAGTACCCTGAGGCCTCTCAGCCTCTGGAGTGCGCTCCCGATTCACACGGCACCTCCCAGCAGTTAGCAGTCTGCACACTTGGGTTCCGAGCTGGTCCAGACTCAGGCTAGGAGATGAGGTCAAGAGTCAAACCTACAGCCATCTCAGAATGATTGTTGTGTTCCACACAACCACAGCATGCCCTTTGAAAATTATTATTTTATTTATTTTTGGTTGCTCTGGGTCTTCGTTGCTGTCCGAGGGCTTTCTCTAGCTGCCATGAGCAGAGGTTACTCGCTAGTTGCAGTACGCAGGCTTCTCATTACATTGGCTTCCCTTGTTGTGGAGCTTGGACTCGAGGGCTTGTGGGCTTCGGATTCTAGAGCATCGGCTCAATAGTTGTGGCCTGTGGGCTTAGTTGCCCTCTGGCATGTGGGATCTTCCTAGAGCAGGGATGGAACCTGTGTCTCCTGCATTGGCAGGCGGATTCTTACACACTGCACCACAGGGAAGTCCCATCATGCCCTTTGCAAGTGATCTGAATGAGAGTTATTTTTTACAAGACTGGCTTGTGACACAGCTTTGGGAATGGGCGATACCAGGGAGGGTGGGAGGCTGACCTGAACTTGGCCCCAGAAAGACCACCACCCCCATTATCCAGGAAGGCAGTTCCCAGCACCCACTAAGCTTCTGAGGTTCCCATTGCTGTTTGATGGGCCTGCAGAGAATATCTGGTCTGCAAATCAGGGCTGGCTGGGATGGACCCATCAGCTGACTTCTCCAGCAGTCCTGACCATCCCAGAAGTCCTGACCACCCCACCTGACCTTAAAGGCCCAACCATTTCCCAGGCAAGGCTCTAGTCAGCAATAAGCTGGGAACAGAGTTAAGAAGGATGAATCCAAAATCAATGTTTATTAGAGAGGAAGGGCTTCCCATGTTTCTGTTTCTGTCTTCAGAGGGCTTTGTGTCTAAACTGGGCTTTAAACTTGGTCTCACAATACTTCTCAAAGGGGGAATCTGTGAACCCAAAACAATCAAGTGAAGAATTAATTTAACAGGCATAGTCTCAGACCTTGTTACCAAAATTCTAATTCAGATGCTCCAGGGGTAAGGAATCAAGAATTAGCTTTTCAAAAATAAGTCTCCAGGCGATTCTCCTTTAGGTGCTTTTGGACATTTCTCCAAAACTTGCCTGAAGACCATTGTGTCAAATAAGCACCTGGTGTCTTGGGAAAAACACAAATTTCATGGATATCCTGAATGGTCAATCTGCAGGGGCAGAGTTAGAGGGGGAAAGTGAGAAAGGAAACCCAGCCATCTGCATTTTAAAGAAGCTTCCCAGTTGAAGGTGTACTGGCAGACTTTAAGAACCACCTGCCCAGGGAATAACAAAATGTTCTCTTAGAGGTGCCACTGGCTGGAAAACCTATTTCTGCTGAATCTTCTTAAGCTACTTTGGGTGTATTTTCATAAAACCACAGCCCCAAGGCTCAAATAATGAATGAGAAAAAGACAAGGTACTAAGAATAAGAATTGAGTAAACCAACAATGAAAGTGTTAGTTGCTCAATCACGTCCAACTCTTTGTAACACCGTAAAGTGTAGCCTGCCAGGCTCCTCTGTCCATGGAATTCTCCAGGCAAGAATACTGGAGTGGGTAGCCATTTCTTTCTCCAGAGGATCTTCCCAACCCAGGGATCCAACCCAGCCTTCTGCACTGCAGGCAGATTCTTTACCATCTGAGCCACCAAGGAAGCCCCCAAACCAAGAATGGTTCCACTTCAAAGATTTTTTTGTCCAGTTTCTCCAGCAGGAACACCACACTGTATTTTCCCTCTTATTCATCATACTTGGCCTGCAGAAGTTTTCTTATATCAAGATGCTCAATAAATACCCATTGACTTGAATGTATTCCCCTTTGGAGAGCAATACTTTCAACAAGGATTGCTGCTAAATCGCTTCAGTCGTGTCCGACTCTGTGCGACCCCATAGACGGCAGCCCACCAGGCTTCCCCGTCCCTGAGATTCTCCAGGCAAGAACACTGAAGTGGGTTGCCATTTCCTTCTCCAATGCATGAAAGTGAAAAGTGAAAGTGAAGTCACTCAGTTGTGTCCAACTCTGTGACCCCATGGACTGCAGCTCCTACTAGGCTCCTCCGTCCATGAGATTTTCTAGGCAAGAGTACTGGAGTGGCTTGCCATTGCCTTCTCCACAACAAGGGTTGGGTTGGCCAAAAAATTCATTTGAGTTTTTCATACCAGTGTATGGAAAAACCCGAACAAGCTTTTTGGCTAATATAATACTATATTATTTAGTGCTGGTGTTTGGATGAATTCACATGTGTACATGGGCAAGGGGCAGAAGAGGTGGTGCTGAACAAAAGTGGGTTTGATAAAGAAAGGGAGATAAAACTCAACGGGTTGCTAAGTAGACTTAAGTTGTAGTTAGGGAGAACATAAATACAAGTTCTAATTTTGGCTTACTTCCTCTCTTGCCCTGGGATCTTAAGCAAGCTACTTTCATTTCGCTATTTCAACCGTGACTTTTTTTCCTTTTTTTAAAGGAATATTCCTGTGGAATTATTTTAAGAAATAAGAAAGAAGACATTGGAAAGCACCTTTTCCTCTTAGCCAAAATTATGCAGAAGAGAATTGGAACAGTTCAATGTCAGAAATAGTTTCTTCCTTCTTTTTCTTTCCTTTTTTAAATTTTGTATTCTTCTAAAAAAAATTTTAGGCCACACCATGCAGCATACACAATCTTAGCTCCCCAACAAGGGATCAAATCTGCATTGGCAGGGCAGAGTCTTAACCACTGAACCACTAGAGAAGTCTTTGTTTTCTTTTCTTTCCATAAACTAAAAATAATTCATTTAGTAAATATCTACTGAGGATTTATTATAGAAGGTATGATGACTTCTACAGGCTTCCCAGGTGGTGCTAGTGCTAAAGAACCCACCTGCCAATGGAGGAGACAGAAGAGACGTGGGTTCAATCCCTGGTTCGGGAAGATCCCCTAGAGGAGGGCATGGCAACCCACTCTAGTTTTCTTGCCTGGAGAATCCCATGGACAGAGGAGCCTGGTGGGCTACAGTCCATGGAATCACAGAGAGTCGGATATGAGATAAGGGATCCATGCAAAAAAATAGAGGAAAACAATAGAATGGGAAAGACTAGAGATCTCTTCAAGAAAATTAGAGATACCAAGGGAACATTTCATGCAAAGATGCACTCAATAAAGGACAGAAATGGTATGGACCTAACAGAAGCAGAACATATTAAGAAGACATGGCAAGTATACACAGAAGAACTGTACAATATGACCCAGATAACCATGATAGTGTGATCACTCACCTAGAGCCAGACATCCTGGAGTTTGAGGCCAACTGGGCCTTAGGAAGCATCCCTATGAGCAAAGCTAGTGGAGGTGATGGAATTCCAGTTGAGCTATTTCAAATCCTAAAAGATGATGCTGTGAAAGTGCTGCACTCAATATGCCAGCAAATTTGGAAAACTCAGCAGAGGCCACAGGACTGGAAAAGGTCAGTTTTCATTCCAATCCCAAAGAAAAGCAATGACAAAGAATGTCCAAACTACCACACAATTGCATTCATCTCCACATGCTAGCAAAGTAATGCTCAAAATTCTCCAAGCAAGACTTCAACAGTATGGGAACCAAGAACTTCCAGGTGTTCAAGCTGGATTTAGAAAAGGCAGAGAAACCAGAGATCAAATTGCAAACATCCATTGGATAATAGAAAAAGCAAGAGAATTCCAGAAAAACATCTACTTCTGCTTCATTGAATATGCTAAAGCCTTTGACTACGTGGATCACAACAAACTGTGGAAAATTCCTCCTGAGAAATCTGTATGCAGGTCAAGAAGCAACAGTTAGAAGCAGACATGGAACAACAGACTGGTTCCAAACTGGGAAAGGAGTACATCAAGACTGTATATTGTCACCCTGCTTGTTTAACTCATATGCAGTGTGAAGTGAAGTGAAGTCGCTCAGTCGTATCTGACTCTTTGCAACCCCATGAACTGTAGCCTACCAGGCTCCTCTGTCCATGGGATTCTCCGGGCAGGAATACTGGAGTGGGTTGCCATTTCCTTCTCCAGGAGATCTTCCCAACCCAGGGATAGAACCCAGGTCTCCCACATTGCAGGCAGACACTTTACCATCTGAGCCACCAGGGAAGCTCATATGCAGTGTACATCATGTGAAATGCCAGGCTGGATGAAGCACAAGCTGGAATCAAGATTGCCAGGAGAAATAACAATAACCTCAGATATGCAGATGACACCACCCTTATGGCAGAAAGCAAAAAGGAACTAAAGAGCCTCTTGATGAAAGTGAAAGAGGAGAGTGAAAAAGCTGGTTTAAAACTCAACATTCAAAAAATGAAGATTGTGGCATCTGGTCCCATCATTTCATGGCAAGTAGATGGGGAAACAATGACAGACTTTATTTTCTTGGGTTCCAAAATCACTGAGGACAGTGACTGCAGCCATGAAATTAAAAGATGCTTGCTCCATGGAATAAAAGCTATGGCCAACCTAGACAGCATATTAAAATACAGAGACATTACTTTGTCAACAAAGGTCCATCTAGTCAGAGCTATGGCTTATCCAGTAGTCATGTATGGATGTGAGAGTTGGACCATAAAGAAGGCTGAGCATCAAAGAATTGATGCTTTTGAACTGTGGTGTTGGAGAAGACTCTTGAGAGTCTCTTGGACTGCAAGGAGATCAAACCAGTCCATCCTAAAGAAAATCAGTGCTGAATATTCATTGGAAGGACTGATGCTGAAGCTGAAGCTCCAGTACTTTGGCCACCTGATTGGAAGAGTCGAGTCATTAGAAAGACCCAGATGCTGGGAAAGATTGAAGGTGAGAGGAGAAGGGGACGACAGAGGATGAGATGGTTGGATGGCATCACCAACTCAATGGACATGAGTTTGAGCAAGCTCTGGGAGTTAGTGATGGACTGGGAAGCCTGGTGCACTGCAGTCCATGGGGTCACAAAGAGTCAGACATGACTGAGCAACTGAACTGCTGAGTTTTTAAATGGTGTTTAATAGCAGCAGCTATTAAGAATCACTTTAAAATTTAATCTTTTATCAGATTTAGACTTATGAGGTGTCAGAATGCTCATCTGTTCAAATATTTACTAATGTTTACTGTATGCCACATGAAAGAACAGTGAAACATCCTTCTAGTCTCTGCATGAATCAAACACACACCCTCTCTACCAGTTCTTGCTTACAACAGCTCAGATCCTCTTTCCAACCCCACCAGATTCCCCATAATGTACATGCATGCCTGCGTGCTCAGTAGCGTCCAACTCTTTGTGACCCCATGGACTATAGCCTGACAGGCTCCTACGTCCATGGGCTTTCCCAGGCAAGAATACTATAGTGGGTTGCCATTTTCTCCTCCAGGGGATCTTTCCAACCTGGGGATCAAACCCCCATCTCCTGCATCTCCTGCATTGGCAGGCAGATTCTTCACCTACTGAGCCACCTGGGAAGCCCCACAAGGTACACCAATAAATAAAACCTGATGATAAGACAGAAGGAGGCCCTGAGTCACATGATAAAGTCACAAGCTCTGAAATTTTATAGCCTTAGTCCAGAAGGACTGGTCATAATCTCTTTAGTTGTAATTTGGTTAAAAATAGAACTTCCAAGGAACTAGATTAAATTGAAGGAGCATGGTGATACTGGCTTATCTCATGAGACCCCAGGGTAGGAATGCAGCCAGCCCTTGGGCGGGGCCTGAAATCAAGCGGTGGAAAGCCAGGAGCACTGCACTGTATCTCATTTCTGCTTCTCTCTGCATTTGCACTCTTTCCTGCAAGCTGATTTTTCTAGTCTTCAAAGCACAAGATAGAATACAGCTGCCTCTCTTGAAGTTTGAAGTTAAAGTTGGAAGCAAATAGAGGCTGTCTTTCTTTCAGTTCTAATACCAAATACAGAGAGAATCTGATGGGTTTAACTTAGGTTCAGTGTCCTTTACTTGGACCGATTAGCCTTGGTGGTGATGGAAGTAGGTGAGCAGAGCTTCAGCACAAACCTGCAGCCAGGGCCCAATCTCAGTGAACAGCGGAGCACCCAGTACCAACATCCTCACTTTAATGATAGGAGATACAAGGTTAATCTGATGCCAGTCAAAGGCACAGAGATAAATGACTTCCTAGGAAGACTTCAAAAATCAAACCAACTCTTCAACATTCTATAGACAGTGACAGAAACAACAGAAGCCAGTTCAAAGTCAGAGCCTAAAAATACAAGCATCAAAGGAACTGTAGTAAAGTCAGGATCAATGTAGCAAAGTATGTCCAGGAGTGCAGTAGACGTGGATGACCTTCCAACTTCTTCATTGCTAATACAGCTCCAGTTCTGTCCAGGCATCTACCCTCCTCCACTTGGTCATGTGCTTGTGTGGATACTGCTGCTATTTAGTCACTAAGTCATGTCCGACTCTTTTGCAACCCCAGGGATGGTAGCCCACCAGGCTCCTCTGTCCATGGGATTTCCCAGGCAAGAATACTGGAGTGAGTTGGCATTTCCTTCTCCAGGGGATCTTCTGACCCAGGGATGGAACCCTTGTCTCCTTGGCAGGCTGATTCTTTACCACTGAGCCACCTGGGAAGCCCCTGCATGGATGCTGGCTACTCCCTAATCCTGAGAATGAAAGTGAAGTGAAGTCGCTCAGTCATGTCCAACTCTTTGTGACCCCATGGACTGTAAACCTACCAGGCTCCTCTGTCCATGGGATTTTCCAGGCAAGAGTACTGGAGTGGGTTGCCATTTCCTTCATCAGGGGATCTTCCCAACCCAGGGATCGAACCCCGAATCTCCCACATTGCAGGCAGACGCATTGCATCTGAGCCACCCGGGAAGCCACCAGTCCAGGTAATACCATTCCCTTTATTACTGATAGATTTGGGCTTGAGTAGGTGATGCAGTCTCACCAATGAAACATGAAGTAAAATGGACTAGGAGTTTCTGGAAAAGGTCTCTTCACTCCTAGAAAAGATAGATTATGAAGAGATTATTTTATCTCCGTTACACCCTTCGGTGTCTGGATGTTTGATACACTGAGAATTGCTGCAGCCATTTCATAACCCTGAGAGTAAATAATGCAAGGAAAATAGCAAAAAGGGAAAAGCTAGAAATTGGAAAGATGAACAATAATGCCACCTATCACTGAATTAACTGTCCTGGGAGCCATCCTACTTTGGACTTCTTATATGAGATATATTTTCTTATTTTTTTAAGCCACCTGGAGTTGATTTTCATTCTCTTGCTGCTGAAGGCATCCTAACTGAAGCAGAGGATATGGTGAGAATTAAGGCTTCAAAGGCAAGTTAATTGATCCTACATTCAGAATCAAGAGTCAGAATGGAATCAGACTTCTCAGCAACAACCCTGAAAGCCAGATGATGAGATTGTGAAGGAAAATATTTTTCAGTACAAAATTTTCTGCTCAGCCAAATTATCATTCAAGTATGAAAGCAGAATGAGAATATTTTAGTACACACAAGGTCTCAAAAAATATATGTACACTGAATTCTCTCTAGGAAACTAGAAAGAATGT
This sequence comes from Bos grunniens, assembly GCF_055505025.1. Taxonomy (NCBI): domain Eukaryota; kingdom Metazoa; phylum Chordata; class Mammalia; order Artiodactyla; family Bovidae; genus Bos; species Bos grunniens. The sequence continues at coordinate 15,852,935 of NC_141170.1, read as the reverse complement.
GCTTTTCCAAAATGAGGGAGTAAACCAGAAAAGAAGAAAATATGGGATCCAGTAGATAAAACCTCCATCTTGAGAAGTGAAGAGAGAACCCATAATAACTGTGGGCAAATTTTGAAGGCACCTCCAAAGTAGGAAAAGTGTTAGTCACTTGGTCGTATCCAACTCTTTGCAACCTTATGGACTATAGCCCTCCAGGCTCCTCTGTCCATGGGATTCTCCAGGCAAGAATACTGGAGTGGGTAGCCATTTCCTTCTCCAGGGGGATTTTCCCAACCCAGGGATCGAACCCAGGTTCTTTACCGTCTGAGCCACTAGGGAAGCCCAAGGGCACCTCTACAAGATGCACAGCAGAAGGAGATGAAATTATTTTTTTTAATGATGTCTCTGAATATGGTGCAAGGAGTTTTATAAAACTGACAGAAAATTAAGGAAATGGGGGGATTAAGCAGAAAAGGGAAAGTTGTTATAATATACCACGTGTCTCAGATTGGATTAGTATTTGCATGAACACTTATTTGTGCAAAGTTATGGTATACTGGCAAGATGGGTGCACAGGAAAGACGTGTGAGTATGTGTGTATGTATGAAAGAGCAACATCTTCAGGACTGGAAAGTTTAAATTTTAAAATTGAGTAGTAACATAAGCATTGTATTTAGAGATATGAGGAATATGTGAAAATAACCAAGAGTGAAAGTTGTAATCTCTGAGAAGAGGGGAAATGGCAGGGGACTAATGTTTACAGAGCAATCTTTTAGACTGTTTTTCTTTTCTTTTTTTTTAGACTCTTGTTTTTCTATGGGCATTTTAAACTGTGATTTAAAATATTTTAACAGGTAAAAAGAAACTGTTATTGCAAAAAAGAAAAGGAAGGCCTAGGTAAAAAGTTTAGGTAGAAATGTGAAAACACATCCCAAGGGATTGGGAATATATTGCCTCTATTCGTTTTTGCTGATTGTATGACAGGAGGTCCTTGAATGATATCTAAGATGTACAAAATTTTATCCTGGAAGAAATAGGATTCGGGGAGTTTTGTGGGCATGACATAATCATGCCCATGGAAATCACTACATGGCAGAATGGAGAATGGTTTGGAGAACATCAAAACTAGGGGCAAAGGGGCTTTCCTGCCAATCCAGTGGTTAAGAATCTGGGCTTCCACTGTAAGCAGTGTAGGTTCGATTCCTGGTTGGGGAATAAAAATTCCACATGCCACAGAATACAGCCAAAAAAAAAAAAAAAAATGGAGCAGGAAGACCAGTTAGAAACTTTTTCACAAGTTAACCAAGTCAGAACTGAGGACTGGAACCAAAGAGGGGAGGTGAAGAGAAACAGAACAGCTGTGAGAAATGGGGAAGGAAGTCTTAGTGACTCATAGGATGTACGTGCTGTTGAGAGAGGGAGGAAATTTCGAAGACTGATTTGAGCAGGAATGAGATCCCAGTGGCAGCCTCCTTTCATAGGAATTTCCTCAGCTTATTAGTTTTGTGAAACAAAATCAAAGTGGCATAATTCCTCTAGTGCCACCCCGTCCAACCCCACTCTTGGCACTATCCAACACCCAAGTCAAATCTCTTAGCACAGATTTTATTAATAGGCTTAATTAACACAAAAATGTTACATATTAATTTTAAGGCTGGTCTATGGGAGACTGGAAAGCCCCTGGAACTCCACCAAATTCCTGGTCTCTGAGCCGAGATGAAGATTTTGGAAAGTTTTCACAGAGTTTTTATTTTTGTTTATTCCTTTGATTGTTGCTGCTGCCACATGCCTCACTGATGTTCCCAGGAAGAATACTAAATGCTCAGAATACCGAGTGCTCATAACATGCCAAGTATTTGACTTAATTGTCCCTTTCTACCTTGTGTATGTGTCAGTCACTCAGTCGTGTCCAACTCTGCAACACCCAGACAGTAGCCCACCAGGCTCTTCTGTACATGGGATTTTCCAGGCAAGAATACTGGAGTGGGTTGCCATTTCCTTCTCCAGAGGATCTTCCCAACCCAGGGGTCAAACCAGTATCTCCTGTGTCTCCTGCATTGCAGGCAGACTCTTTACTGCTGAGCCACCAGGGAAACCCTTGTACTGCCCTGTTTACAAATGAGCTGAGGCTCAGAAATGTTAAGGGAACTGATTCTGATACATTGCTTAGTTAGCAAATCTTGGTCACTCTTGGTGTGGACCCACAGCTTGGTTCCCCAAACCACTACCCACCCCTGTGCTCTCACTCTTAGTGGCTCCTCACTCTGCCCTCCAGGAATGGACGGGTCTCCCAACAGTCAATGCCTCCCTTCATCTATGACCCGCATGCTTTGGCTGCTGTCAAAACTGTATTTAGAAATCACTGTCTGGTACCAGTTTTGCTCGATGCTATTGAGATGTCCCTACTCCCAGTTTCTTTCAGAGGACAGAGCTAATCAATACAAGCATGTATACATGCATTTATGTATATATGGACCTGTATTTATGAACACATACTCATAAATGCGTGTATTACTGGGTACATCACATCTGCGTGTCTATATCTCTCTACATTAAAAACCAGGGGGCGGTCCTAAGATGGCAGAGGAAGAGGACAGGGAGACCACTTTCTCCCCAACAAATTCATCAAAAGAACATTTGAATGCTGAGTAAATTCCGCAAAACAACTTCTGAATGCTGGCAGAGGACATCAGGTACCCAGAAAAGCAGCCCATTGTCTTCAAAAGGAGGTAGGAAAAAATATAAAAGATAAAAAGAGAGACAAAAGAGATAGGGACAGAGCTCCATCCCGGGAAGGGAGTCTTAAAAGAGAGGTTTCCAAACACCAGGAGACACTCTCACTGGCAAGTCTGTGGCGAGCCTTGGAACCTCAGAGGGCAACATAACCGGGAGGAAAAATAAATAAATAATTAAAACCCACAATTACATGCCCAACAGTAACTCCCAGCGGAGAAGCAGCACAGAAGCCCGCATCCGCCACTAGCAAGCAGGGGCTGGGCAGGGAGGTGCGAGCTGCATTGCTTAGAGTAAGGACCAGGCCTGAATGCCCCGAGGGCAATCTGAGGGAACTAACTTGGGCTAGCAAACCAGACTGTGAGGTAGCTATCCCGCGAAAAGCCCTAACCTAAGACACCGCCAGGCCCGCTCACAGAACAAAGGGCTGAGCAGAGCTAGCCGGCTGCGGACTGGCCCATCCCCTGCCAAAGACAGGCAGGCGAGGGAAGCCATAGCCAGAAGAGGGTAATCATGGCCCCAGAGAGGCATCATCTACCAAACTGCAAGCAGGCTTCGTTGCTAACCAAGACTTCTTGGGATTCTGGACAGTCCACATCCGCCAGGAGGGTTACAGCCAGAGATCAGCTCCCCACAAGAGACACACGGTGGTGTGCTGGTTGTACACCCAGAAAACCGAGCGACAGGAACGGAGAGATGATAAGTCCCAGCCTTCAACTGGGGGTGACTGTGCTCGCCAAGCACCTGGTCACCTGAGCTGCTTGGACTTGGGAAGGGCACAAAATGCAAGCCCAACCGAGTCTGCACCTCTAAGGACTATCCGAGTACCTGAACCTGAGCAGCTTAGACCTGGGAAGTGCATACAACCCAGGGCCGGCCTCAGACAGTTCCCGGCAGAGCAACCTAGAGCCTAAGCAGTGTAGACAGGGAAAGCACACACACTGAGCAGGGGTAAACCCAGTATGGCTGAGACACTGCGAGCACACGCCAGTGTTATTTGTTTGTAGTGTTCCTCCCTCCCCACAGCACGACTGAACAAGTGAGCCTAAAAAAGTGACCACCACCACCCCCTTGTGTCAGGGTGGAAATTAGACACTGAAGAGACCAACAAACAGAAGCTAAAACAAACAGAGGGAACCACCTTGGAAGGTGCAATGGATTAAAACCCTGAAGTTAGCACTGACTACATAGGAAGGGGCCTATAGATCTCAAGAAGTATAAGCCAGATCAAGGAACTATCTGAAAATGAACTGACCCCACACTGTCCACAACAACACCAGAGAAAGTCCTAGACATAGTTTTGCTATTATTATTTGTTAAATTAAAAAAAAATTTTTTTTTAATTTTTAAGTCCTCTAATACTCCTTTAATTTTCATTTTTATAACCTACTATTACTTTGCAAAAAAAAAAAAGACCCTATTTTTTAAAGAAAACTTCATATATATATATATATATTATAATTTTTTTGACTTTGTTTTTTTCTTTAATATTGTATTTTTGAGAATCCAACCTCTACTCTGGATTTTTAATCTTTGCTTTTTGGTTTTTGTAATCAATTTTGTACCTTTAAGAACCCAATCTTCAGTACCCATTTTTACTTGGGAGCGAGATTACTGGCTTGACTGCTCTCTCCCCTTTAGACTCTCCTTTTTCTCCACCAGGTCGCCTCTCCTTCCCCCTTCTCTTCTCTACTCAACTCTGTGAATCTCTTTGTATGCTCCAGGCTGTGGAGAATACTTAGGGAACTGATTACTGGCTGGATCTGTCTTGCTCCTTTTGATTCCCCCTTTATCCTCCTGGCCACCTCTGTCTCCTTCCTTCCTCTTCTCTTCTCTGTGTAACTCCGTGAACATCTCTGAGGGATCCAGACTGTGGAGAGTCAATAGGGAAGTGATTACTGGCTAGCTTGCTCTCTCCTCTTTTGATTCCCCCTCTTCTCCTCTTGGTCACCTCTATCTCCCTCCTCCCTCTTCTCTTCTCCATGTAACTCTGTGAACCTCTCTGGGTGTCCCTCACTGTGGAGAAACTTTTCATCTTTAACCTATATGTTTTATCATTGGTGCTGTATAAATGGAGAAGTCTTGAGGCTACTGTAAGAATAAGACTGAAAACCAGAGGCAGGAGGCTTAGGTTCAAATCCTGAGAACACCTATCCCTGACTCCAGGGAACATTAATCGATAGGAGCTCATCAAAGCCTCCATACCTACACTGAAACCAAGCACCACCCAAAGGGCCAACAAGTTCCAGAGCAAGACACACCACGCAAATTCTCCAGCAACACAGGAACATAGCCCTGAGCTTCAATATACAGGCTGCCCAAAGTCACACCAAACCCATTGACATCTCATAACTCATTACTGGACACTTCATTGCACTCCAGAGAGAAGAAATCCAGCTCCGCCCACCAGAACACCAACACAAGCTTCCCTAACCAGGAAACCTTGACAAGCCACCAATCCAACCCCACCCACAGAGAGGAAACTCCACAATAAAGAGAACTCCACAGACTGCCAGAATACATAAAGGCCACCCCAAACACAGCAATATAAACAAGATGAAAAGGCAGAGAAATACCCAGCAGGTAAAGGAACAGGATAAACGCCCACCAAACCAAACAAAAGAGGAAGAGATAGGGAATCTACCTGATGAATAATTCCAAATAATGATAGTGAAAATGATCCAAAATCTTGAAAACAAAATGGAGTTACAGATAAATAGCCTGGAGACAAGGATTGAGAAGATGCAAGAAAGGTTTAACAAGGACCTAGAAGAAATAAAAAAGAGTCTATGTATAATGAATAATGCAATCAGTTCAGTTCAGTAGCTCAGTCGTGTCCGACTCTTTGTGACCCCATGAATTGCAGCACACCAGGCCTCCCTGTCCATCACCAACTCCCGGAGTTCACTCAAACTAAATGATATCAAAAAGACTCTGGAGGGAACCAACAGTAGAATAACGGAGGCAGAAGATAGGATAAGTGAGGTATAAGATTGAATGGTTGAAATAAATGAAACAGAGGAAAAAAGAAAAACGAATTAAAAGAAATGAGGACAATCTCAGAGACCTCTGGGACAATGTTAAATGCCCCAACATTCGAATTATAGGAGTCCCAGAAGAAGAAGACAAAAGGAAAGACCATGAGAAAATACTTGAGATAATAGTTGAAAACTTCTCTAAAATGGGGATGGAAATAATCACCCAAGTCCAAGAAACCCAGAGAGTCCAAAACAGGATAAACCCAAGGTGAAACACCCCAAGACACATATTAATCAAATTAACAAAGATCACACACAAAGAACAAATATTAAAAGCAGCAAGGGAAAAACAACAAATAACACACAAGGGGATTCTCATAAGGACAACAGCTGATCTTTCAATAGAAACTCTTCAGGCCAGGAGAGAATGGCAGGACATACTTAATGTGATGAAAGAAAATAACCTACAGCCCAGATTACTCTACCCAGCAAGGATTTCATTCAAATATGAAGGAGAAATCAAAAGCTTTACAGACAAGCAAGAGCTGAGAGAATTCAGCACCGCCAAACCAGCTCTCCAACAAATGCTAAGGGATCTTCTCTAGACAGGATACACAGAAAGGGTGTATAAACTCGAACCCCAAACAATAAAGTAAATGGCAACAGGATCATACTTATCAATAATTACCTTAAATGTAAATGAGTTGAATGCCCCAACCAAAAGACAAAGACTGGCTGAATGGATATAAAAACAAGACCCCTCTATATGTTGTCTGCAAGAGACCCACCTTGAAACAAGGGACACATACAGACTGAAAGTGAAGGGCTGGAAAAAGATATTCCATGCAAATAGAGACCAAAAGAAAGCAGGAGTAGCAATACTCATATCAGATAAAATAGACTTTAAAACAAAGGCTGTGAAAAGAGACAAAGAAGGACACTACATAATGATCAAAGGATCAATCCAAGAAGAAGATATAACAATTATATATGTACCCAACATAAGAGCACCACAATATGTAAGACAAATGCTAACAAGTATGAAAGGGGAAACTAACAATAACACAGTAATAGTGGGAGACTTTAATACCCCACTCGTACCTATGGATAGATCAACTAAACAGAAAATTAACAAAGAAACACAAACTTTAAATGATACAATAGACCAGTTAGACCTAACTGATATCTATAGGACATTTCACCCCAAAACAATGAATTTCACCTTTTTCTCAAGTGCACATGGAACCTTCTCCAGGATAGGTCACATCCTGGGCCATAAATCTAGCCTTGGTAAATTCAAAAAAACTGAAATCATTCCAAGCATCTTTTCTGACCACAATGCAGTAAGATTAGATCTCAATTACAGGAGAAAAACTATTAAAATTTTCAACATACGGAGGCTGAACAACATGCTGCTGAATAACCAACAAATCACAGAAGAAATCAAAAAAGAAATCAAAATATGCATAGAAATGAATGAAAATGAAAACACAACAACCCAAAACCTGTGGGACACTGTAAAAGCAGTGCTAAGGGGAAGGTTCATAGCAATACAGGTATACCTCAAGAAACAAGAAAAAAGTCAAATAAATAACCTAACTCTACACCTAAAGCAACTAGAAAAGGAAGAAATGAAGACCCCCAGGGTTAGTAGAAGGAAAGAAATCTTAAAAATTAGGGCAGAAATAAATGCAAAAGAAACAAAAGAGACCATAGCAAAAATCAACAAAACCAAAAGCTGGTTCTTTGAGAAGATAAATAAAATTGACCAACCATTAGCCAGACTCATCAAGAAACAAAAGGAGAAAAATCAAATCAATAAAATTAGAAATGGAAATGGAGAGATTACAACAGACAACACAGAAATACAAAGGATCATGAGAGACTACTATCAGCAATTATATGCCAATAAAATGGACAACTTGGAAGAAATGGACAAATTCTTAGAAAAGTACAACTTTCCAAAACTGAACCAGGAAGAAATAGAAAATCTTAACAGACCCATCACAAGCATGGAAATTGAAACTGTGATCAGAAATCTTCCAGCAAACAAAAGCCCAGGACCAGATGGCTTCACAGCTGAATTCTACCAAAAATTTAGAGAAGAACTAACACCTATCCTACTCAAACTCTTCCAGAAAATTGCAGAGGAAGGTAAACTTCCAAACTCATTCTATGAGGCCACCATCACCGTAATACCAAAACCTGACAAAGATGCCACAAAAAAAGAAAACTACAGACCAATATCACTGATGAACATAGATGCAAAAATCCTTAACAAAATTCTAGCAAACAGAATCCAACAACACATTAAAAAGATCATACATCATGACCAAGTGGGCTTTATCCCAGGGATGCAAGGATTCTTCAATATCCACAAATAAATCAATGTAATACACCACATTAACAAATTGAAAAATAAAAGCTATATGATTATCTCAATAGATGCAGAGAAAGCCTTTGACAAAATTCAACATCCATTTATGATAAAAACCCTACAGGAGGCAAGAATAGAAGGAACATACCTCAACATAATAAAAGCTATATATGACAAAGCCACAGCAAACATTATCCTCAAAGGTGAAAAATTGAAAGCATTCCCCCTAAAGTCAGGAACAAGACAAGAGTGCCCTCTCACCACTACTATTCGACATAGTTTTGGAAGTTTTGGCCACAGCAATCAGAGCAGAAAAGAAATAAAAGGAATCCAAATTGGAAAAGAAGAAGTAAAACCCTCACTGTTTGCAGATGACATGATCCTCTACATAGAAAACCCTGAAGACTCCACCAGAAAATTACTAGAGCTGATCAATGAATATAGTAAAGTTTCAGGATGTAAAATCAATGCACAGAAATCCCTTGCATTCCTATACACTAATAATGAGAAAATAGAGAAATTAAGGAAACAATTCCATTCACCATTGCAATGAAAAGAATAAAATATTTAGGAATATATCTACCTAAAGAAACAAAAGACTATATATAGAAAACTATAAAACACTGGTGAAAGAAATCAAAGAGGACACTAATAGATGGAGAAATATACCGTGTTCATGGATAGGAAGAATCAATATAGTGAAAATGAGTATACTACCCAAAGCAATCTACAGATTCAGTGCAATCCCTATCAAGCTACCAAGGGTATTCTTCACAGAGCTAGAACAAATAATTTCACAATTGGTATGGAAATACAAAAAACCTCGAATAGCCAATGCAATCTTGAGAAAGAAGAATGGAACTGGAGGAATCAACCAGCCTGACTTCAGGCTCTACTACAAAGCCACAGTTATCAAGACAGTATGGTACTGGCACAAAGACAGAAATATAGATCGATGGAACAAAATAGAAAGCCCAGAGACAAATCCACACACCTATGGACACCTTATCTTTCACAAAGGAGGCAAGAATATACAATGGAGAAAAGAAAATCTCTTTAACAAGTGGTGCTGGGAAAACTGGTCAACCACTTATAAGAAAATGAAACTAGAACACTTTCTAACACCATACACAAAAATAAACTCAAAATGGATTAAAGATCTAAACGTAAGACCAGAAACTATAAAACTCCTAGAGGAGAACATAGGCAAAACACTTTCTGACATACATCACAGCAGGATCCTCTATGACCCACCTCCCAGAATATTGGAAATAAAAGCAAAAATAAACAAATGGGACCTAATTAAAATTAAAAGCTTCTGCACAACAAAGAAAGCTATAAGCAAGGTGAAAAGACAGCCTTCAGAATGGAAGAAAATAATAGCAAATGAAGCAACTGACAAAGAATTAATCTCAAAACTATACAAGCAACACCTCCAGCTCAATTCCAGAAAAATAAATGACCCAATCAAAAAATGGGCCAAAGAACTAAACAGACATTTCTCCAAAGAAGACATACAGATGGCTAACAAACACATGAAAAGATGCTCAACATCACTCATTATCAGAGAAATGCAAATCAAAATCACAATGAGGTACCATTTCACACCAGTCAGAATGGCTGCGATCTGAAAGTCTACAAGCAATAAATGCTGGAGAGGGTGTGGAGAAAAGGGAACCTTCTTACACTTGTTGGGAATGCAAACTAGTACAGCCACTATGGAGAACAGTGTAGAGATTCCTTAAAAAACTGGAAATAGAACTGCCATATGATCCAGCAATCCCACTGCTGGGCATACACACTGAGGAAACCAGAATTGAAAGAGACACGTGTACCCCAATGTTCATCGCAGCACTGTCTATAATAGCCAGGACATGGAAGCAACCTAGATGTCCATCAGCAGACGAATGGATAAGAATGCTGTGGCACATATACACAATGGAGTATTATTTAGCCATTAAAAAGAATACATTTGAATCAGTTCTAATGAGGTGGATGAAACTGGAGCCTATTATACAGAGTGAAAGTGAAAGTGAAGTCACTCAGTCGTGTCCAACTCTTTGCAACCCCATGGACTGTAGCCTACCAGGCTCCTCTGTCCCTGGGATTCTCCAGGCAAGAGTACTGGAGTGGGTTGCCATTTCCTTCTCCAGGGGGTCTTCCTGACCCAGGAATCAAACCTGGGTCTCCCTCATTCCAGGCAGACACTTTAACTTCTGAGCCACCAGGGAAGCCCCTACAGAGTGAAGTAAGCCAGAAAGAAAAACACCAATACAGTATACTAACGCATATATATGGAATTTAGAAAGATGGTAACGATAACCCTGTATGCGAGACAGCAAAAGAGACACAGATGTATAGAACAGTCGTTTGGACTCTCTGGGAGAGGGTGAGGGTGAGGGTGGGACGATTTGGGAGAATGGCATTGAAACATGTATATTATCATATGTGAAACGAATCAGCAGTCCAGGTTCAATACATGATACAGGGTGCTCGGGGCTGGTGCACTGGGATGACCCAGAGGGATGGGCTGGGGAGGGAGGTAGGAGGGGGGTTCAGGATGGGGAACACATGTACACCTGTGGCGGATTCATGTCAATGTATGGCAAAACCAATACAATATTGTAAAGTAATTAGCCTCCAATTAAAATAAATAAATGTATATATTTTTTTAAAAACATGCGTTTTTACCAATACTTTGAATTCTAATCCGTCACCATAAGGTTCAGCCTAGTTTAATATAATTTAATCCTTTCTCCAATAGTGAGAAACCTGGCCCTCATTATCCCTAATATTTGATCATTCCTTCTCAATACAATCATCTCTGCTGTCTTCTTCCCTGTGCAGAAACCCTTCTCAATGCACTTAGATCCCAGTACTCTAGGCCAGGCCACCCCACCCACTGTGTGAAAGCCCTCTCACTCCATCTGGGCTCTCACCTGCACAGAGCCGCCTGCTGTGTGAGCTCACAGCTCATTCAGGTTCTGACTCCCCATACCTGCTCCCATGCATGGATCCCTTTCTCCCATCTTGGTCTCAAACACCCAGAGCTCGGCCACTCTCATACATGGATGTCCTCCGGGCCCCTTGTGAGTTCTGATCCTCCATATCACATCACCCTCAAGTGCTGTCCTCCTCACCTTATTCAGGCTCTGAAAAATGGATAAATTGGATTTTGCAAAAATTTTAAAATTTTTGTTCCAAAGGACACTACCAGGAAAGTAAAAAGACAACCCACAGAGTGGGAAAAAATATTTGCCAATCATATATATCTGAAAAGACTTTCTTCCAGTGGAGATAAATGGCCAATAAGTACATGAAAAGACACTCAACATCATTAACCATTAGGGAAACACAAATCAAAACCATGAAATACTACCTAACATTTAGTAAGATGGCTGTAATTTTTTAAAAGACAGATGATAAGAAGGTCTGGCTAGGATGTGAAGAAATCAAAACCTTCATACACCCTGACTGTGTGTTAAGTGGTACGGCCCACTTTGGAAACATGGAGTTTCCATTTGACCCAGAAATTCCACCCTTAGGTATGTACCCAAGAAAAATGAAAACATATTTCCACTCAAAAACAATAACCCAAAGGTGGAAACAACCCACTTGTTCATAAACTAATGAATGAGTTTTTTTTAACTTTTTTTTTTTTTTGCCACACAGCACGTATGATCTTAGTTCTCTGACCAGGAATTGAACCTGGGCTCTCAGCAGTGAAAGCAGGGAGTTCTAACCACTGGATTGCCATAAATGAAAGACCTAATTACAAAAATTACCTATTATGTTATTGCATTTATATTAAATATCCAGAATAGGAAAATCTATAGGGAAACAAAAAGTAGACTAACAATTGCTAAGGCTGGTTGCTTTGGTTATCATTGTATCAAGAAATGATAGCAAAAGGGTATGTGGATGATTCTAAAATTGATTGTGAATTACAAAACACTACTGTGCATTGTAAACGAATTGTGAATCGTGAACTATATCTCAATACAGTTGTTTTGGTTTTCTCTTAAAGCCCTCTGACTGTGTGATAAGTAGATGAGAAAGAGGCTTTTCCAATTTCCAAGTTACTCTTCCTACCACAACTCAATGTCTTATATACCAAGCCATCCTTGAATTCAAGTCAAGGTCCTCCCCAAGGGCTAACCACCAGGTCTCCGGTTCCTGTAATAGTTTCAGGATGTAAATATGTTTCATAATGTAAATATGTTTTCTTGTCAGAACAAATAGTAAAGACACAGGAAAAGGAAGAGTTATTATAATAAGTACCTATTGTTTTTCTCTGTCAAGCACCTCCTCTTCTCCTATTACAGGAACCCCATGTTTCCTTGGGAAACTACCCCAACTCACTTTTCATCCTCATAGTGGGTGCACCTGTTCAGTTCAGTTCAGTCGCTCAGTTGTGTCCAACTCTTTGTGACCCCAGGGACTGCAGCATGCCAGGCTTCCCTGTCCATCACCAACTCCCAGAGCTTGCTCAAACTCATGTCCATTGAATCAGTGATGCCATCCAACCATCTCATCCTCTGTCATCCCCTTCTCCTCCTACCTTCAATCTCTCCCAGAATCAGGGTCTTTTCCAATGAGTCAGTTCTTCACATCAGGTAGCCAAAGTATTGGAGTTTCAGCTTCAGCATCAATCCTTCCAATGAATATTCAGCACTGATTTCCTTTACCATTGATTTGTTGGATCTCCTTGCAATCCAAGGGACTCTCAAGAATCTTCTCCAACACCATAGTTTAAAAGCATCAATTCTTCAGCACTCAGCTTTCTTTATAGTCCAACTTTCACATCCATACATGACTACTGGGAAAACCATAGCTTTGACTAGACGGACCTTTGTTGGTAATGTCTCTGCTCTTTAATATGCCGTCTAGGTTGGTCATAGCTTTTCTTCCAAGGAGCAAGCATCTTTTAATTTCATGGCTGCAGTCACCATCTGCAGTTATTTTGGAGCCAAAGAAAATATTTAAGTCTGTCCCTGTTTTCATTTTTTCCCCAACTATTTGCCATGAAGTGATGGGACCAGATGACATGATCTTTGTTTTTTGAATGTTGAGTTTTAAGCTAGCTATTTCACTCTCCACTTTCACTTTCATCAAGAGGGTCTTTAGTTCCTCTTCACTTTCAGCCATAAGGGTGGTGTCATCTGCATATCTGATGTTATTGATATTTCTCCTGGAAATTTTGAGTCCAGCTTGTGCTTCATCCAGTCCGGCATTTTGCATGATGTACTCTGCATATAAGTTAAATAAGCAGGGTGACAATATACAACCTGATGTACTCCTTTCCCAGTTTGGAACCAGTCTGTTGTTCTATGTCCGGTTTTAACTGTTGCTTCTTGACTTGAGGTTTCTCAGGAGGCCGGTAAGGTGGGTGCACCTGACCCTGCTCCAAATTCTAAGAATGATCATTGACACCGACTTCAGCTAATCAAAGCAAGTGGCCACTTTTGTGCCTACAGATTAGAGTGATTGGCTCAAAGATGAGAAAAGGAAGCAAGTTAACCCAGCCAGCATATATATCCTAGAACTTTCGTGAGAGTTTACAACAAAAGAAGCTCTTCTTGAAACTGTGACACTATAAGCATGAAGGCTTCCATGGTGGCTCAGACAGTAAAGGATCTGCCTGCAATACGGCAGACCTGGGTTTGATACCAGGTTTCAGAAGATCCCCTAGAGAAGGAAATGGCTACCCACTCCACTGTTATTGCCTGGAGAATTCCATGGACAGAGGAGCCTGGCAGGCTACAGTCGATGGGATCACAAAGAGTTGGATACGACTGAGTGACTAACACACACACATAAGCATGAAACCACTGGGGATACCAGACAAGGCACAACTGATCCATGATGAACCAAGCCAGGAGATGGAGAAAGACAGCTCTCTGCAACATGTTTTTGAGCACCTGAGTTCAGCCATGCTGGAAGTTAGATCTATTCATGGACTTCACATCTTTATTTGTTCTTCAGTTGCTAAGTCGACAAGAGCTAATAAGTCCCCCTCCTCTTTTTTTTTTTTTTTTTTTTGTTTGTTTCATTGGTCCAATCCTGTTTGAGTTGACCTATCTATAATGTGTGAAGGAAAGAATACTCTCAGGTACAGACATAAACCAAAGACCAACTGTAACAGGAAGGAGGCTGTGCAAGTGTAAAAACAGTATACCGCAGTAGGGTTGAGCTCTATATTTAGTAAGTGTACATTGCAAGTTTTATCTTTTTTGACCATGTGCTCTGTGGAGATAAGAAAACTAAGGCTCATGGTCCCACTTAGTAAGTGAAAGAGTCATGACTTAAACTCAGGTCTTCTGACTCCAAATTTTATCCCCTTTATAAGACTGTGCCACAAAACTATCATAAGTGACTGCATAGTAAAAAGCAATGTATGTGCATTTTACACACACTTTATCTAGTTCCTGTGAACTATGGGGCTTCCCTTGTGGCTCAGCTGGTAAAGAATCCACCTGCAATGCGGGAGACATGGGTTTGATCCCTGGGTTGGGAAGATCCCCTGGAGAAGGGAAAGGTTACCCACTCCAGTATTCTGACCTGGAGGATTCCATGGACTGTATGGATTCCATGGGGGATTTCCATGGGGTCACAAAGAGTCAGACGTGACTGAGTGATTTTCATTCTCACTTTCTTTCTGAACTTTGAGATAGCAGTACATGAGCAAGTGAACTGCCTAAATATCTCCCATATGACCTTTTCATCCTTACTGTTACTGGTTATGTTTAGCTTTCACCCTTTAACACCCACATTCAAAAAAAATTTTTTTTCCTAGATTTTCTCTAATAATACAGAGTTTTGTCTTTGACATTTATGTTCTTCAGTCATCTATAAATTTGTACATAATATTGGGAAGGGATCCAGTTTTATTGTCTCCATACGGCAATCCAGCTTCCCACTTATCTATTTTGGTGCCAACAACATCCAGTATTTTTTCCTATATTTTTGTAATATGCTCTAATATCTGAGGAAGCAAGACATACTTTTTATTCTACTGTTCCAAGCTTAACTTAGTTATTTACAGACTTTTACTCCTCTCTATGACTTTGTCAAGCTTCTTAAATTTTTCACCATAATTTTGATTGGGCTTATATCAAATGTATAGATTATTTGAGAAAATTACTATCTTTGTAGTACTAAGTTATCTCACCCCAAAACATGGGATGTCCTCTCATTTGTTCAGATCATGCCTTATGCTCTCCAGTGTAGTTTTATGTTTCTCTTCATACATGTATTACTACTTTAAATAGTGCCTTTAATTCCATTTTCCGGTTCATTATTGTCAATGGGGAGAAAAGCACTTAATTTGTGAACACTGTGCTGGTATCAAAGCTATTATTCAACTTTCTTATTATTTCTAATAAGTTTACGATTTGACTCCATTGATAGTTTTCTACAGATGATCATATTATCTGGAAAAATCGCAGTATAATCTTTTCTCTTATATCCCTTCAGATGTCAGAAATTTCCTAATAGCATTGGCCAAGACCAGTGATTCTGTACTAATTAACACCAGTAATATTGGACATTCTTTTCCTGATCTCAAAGGCATACATTTAGGATTTCTCCATTTGCTTTCATGTGCACTGCTGAGAATATAATACCCATTAATTATACTTTAAAACTTGGATAGAAATTGTTTGCATAATCATCTAGGCCTTGAGGGGTTTTTGTTTTGTTTAATCCTTATTAGTCTGTTCAAGTTCTTTCTCCTTGCAATATTTTTGTTGTTTTGTGTTTCTTCTTTAGGTTTTGTTCATTTAATTTTGGTTTTCAGTTTTATTTACACACAAATATTCACAATTCTGTTTTGCACAGTTTTAATTTCTGTTGAGACTGCGGTTAATTTCCCTTCTTCATATTGTTATTTTATTTGTATTTTCTCTCCTCTTTTCATCAATCTTGCCATGGATTTGCCTTTCTTATTTATTATTTCATTACTATTTCCTATCTTTTAAAAATATTGCTGTTTTTATTTCTTCCTTTTATATTAGGGCTCCAAAATCACTGCAGATGGTGACTGCAGCCTTGATACTAAAAGACCCTTGCTCCTTGGAAGAAAAGCTATGACCAACCCAGATAGCATATTAAAAAGCAGAGACATTACTTTGCCAACAAAGGTCTATCTAGTCAAACCTATAGTTTTTCCAATAGTATGGATGTGAGAGTTTTTCCACATGTATGGATGTGAGAGTTCGACCATAAAGAAGGTTGAGGGCTGAAGAACTGATGGTTTTGAACTGTGGTGTTGGAGAAGACTCTTGAGAGTCCCTTGGACAGAAAGGAGATCAAGCCAGTCAATCCTAAAGGAAATCGGTCCTGAATATTCATTGGAAGGACTGATGCTGAAGCTGAAGCTCCAATACTTTGGCTACCTGATGTGAAGAACTGACTCATTGGAAAAGACCCTGATGCTGGGAAAGATTGAAGGCAGGAGGAGAAGGGCACAACAGAGGATGAGATGGTTGGATGGCATCACTGACTCAATGGGCATGAGTTTGAGCAAGCTCTGGGAGTTGATGATGGACAGGGAAGCCTGGCGTGCTGCAGTCCATGGGGTTGAAAGAGTCAGACACGACTGATCGACTGAACTGAACTGATGTTTGTCTTTTGCTTCTTTCTTGTTTCTTTGGATATTTCTTTTATTCCAATACCATAGTTAAATTCTTAACTGTTTGTTTTCAAACTACCTTGTTTCTTAATAAATATATGTATTTGTAGGTATTGTTTTCATTGCTATTTATTTCTAAGCTATCAATTTACTTTGTACTTTCCTGTTTTCTTTTCTTTCTTTCTTGCACTTTCCTTTTCTTTTTATTATTTACTTATTTTTGGCTGCACTGGGTCTTCATTGCTTTTTGAGGTCTTTCTATAGTTCCAGTGAGCAGAGGGCCACACTTCATTGCGGTTCGTGAGCTTCTCATTGCGATGGCTTCCCTAGTGGAGCACAGGCTCTAGGCATGGGCTAGAGTTATAAAGCATGGGCTCAGTAGCTGTGGCACTGGGCTTAGTTGCTCTGAGGCATGTGGGATCCTGGACCAGGGTTGGCACCTGTGTCCCCTGCATTGGCAGGCAGATTCTTTTGCACTGCGCCACCAGGGAAGTCCTGCACTTTCCTTTTCAACTTAAAGGTTATTCAGTAATACATACCTTAATTATTGAATAGGTGGAATTGTATCTATCCTTTTGTAATTAAATTTTAGCTTCATTGCAGTGGGTAAGGGCCAGACATGACCCTAATGGATGGCGGCAAAGGGAGATCTTCCCAGTAGGCTTATCTGCTGTCCTGGATTGAACAGGGTTCTCCCCCAAATGCATGTCCCTCCAGGACCTGGGCATGTGACTTTATTTGGAAATGGCATCTTTGCAAATGTAATCAAGTTAAGAAGGTCATATTGGGTTAAGGTAGGTCCTACCCCAATGACCGGTGTCCTTACAGGAGGGAAACTTGGATACAATACACAGGGAAAATGCTGTGTGATGACAGAGGCAGAGATTGGAATGATACATCTACGAGTCAAGGAATACCAAGGATTGCCAGCAGCAAGGGAGAGGTGAGAAATAATCCTGCCCTGGTGGCTCAGTGGTGAAGAACGCGCTGGCCAGTCCAGGATATGAGGTTGAGGTTCCTTTCCTAGGTCGGGAAGATCCCTGGAAGGGGGAAGTGGCAACCCATCCAGTATTCTTGCCTGGGAAACCCATGGACAGAGGAGCATTTTGGGCAACAGTCCATGGGGTCACAAAAGAGTCAGACATAACTGAGTGGCTAAACAACAACAGAGCTTTCAGAGAGAGAAGAGCCCTGCTGACACTTTGATTTCAGACTCCTCGCCTCCAGAACTATGAGACAACTTCTATTGTTCTAAGGTACCTAATTTATAGTGATCTGTTTTGGCAGTCCTAGGAAACTAATATATCTGCTTTATCTGATGGGAGAAGACAGGCATATGTACACTAATTCATGTGTTGTTGCTAACAGTTTGGCTGGATGGTTAGGGAAGCCAGCAGATTGAAAAGTGGGTGACAGAGATGTACAGAGAAGAAGAACGTTGACGAGCTTCTTGGAAAGGACACAGACTGTAAAGATATTTGTGTCTACGTATATGAATGCTCCCCAGAAGGGATTCTCTGCAGAGGAGGCACTTAATAATCCAGGGGACAAACAGCATGCTCTGTGGATGTCAACCTCTTTCAGGCACCCAGTGCTTATTCATGGGCCAGTGAACAAAACGGTCCTGTCAGGGTTGGAGGGTAGCCGTGGACATCACAACGCAGACTTCTCCTTACCAAGGCTGATCTATCTGGCTAATGCTATCACCGAGTGCCTTATCTGCCAACAGCAGAGACCAGCACCAGCCCCACATGCCCCCCACCCCCACCCCACCGCCGATAAGGCACCATTGCTCAGGGTGATCAGCAGCCACCTGGTAGCAAGCTGATTACATTGGAACTTTTCCATTGTTGAGAGGGCAGAGAAGTCTTCCTCACTAGAATACACACATAGTCTGAGTATAGCTGGCTTCTCTACTTGTAACCATTCTGCCAGGACTTCTTATCAGTAGATTCACAGAATGCCTTATGCAACATCAGCACTGCTTCTGATCAAGAAATTCATCTCACAGCAATAGAAATGCAGCAGTGAACTTACCAACCTAGATAGCATATTAAAAAGCAGAGACATTACTTTGCCAACAAAGGTCCATCTAGCCAAGGCTATGGTTTTTCCAGTAGTCATGTATGTATGTGAGAGTTGGACTACAAAGAAAGCTGAGTGCCGAAGAATTGATGCTTTTGAATTGTGGTGTTGGAGAAGACTCTTGAGAGTCCCTTGGACTGCAAGAAGATCCAACCAGTCCATCCTAAAGGAAATCAGTGCTGAATATTCATTGGAAGGACTGATGCTGAAACTGAAACTCCAACACTTTGGCCACCTAATGCAAAGAACTGACTCATTTGTAAAGATCCTGATGCTGGGAAAGATTGAAGGCAAGAGGAGAAGGGGGCAACAGAGGATGAGTTGGTTGGATGGCATCACTGACTCAATGGACAGGAGTTTGTGTAAACTCCAGGAGCTGGTGATGGACAGGGAAGCCTGGCATGCTGCAGTCCATGGCGTCACAAAGAGTCACACACGACTGAGAAACTGAACTGAACTGAGTGAACTTACACCTGTAAATTAACAGATCTTGCCATAAATTCCATCATCTAGAAGAGGCTGCTCTAGCTTCACAGTGAAATTGCTTACTGGAAACTCAGTTATGGTGTCAGTTGTGAGACAACACCTTTAAAGACAGGATTGTGTCTTGCAAGATGCTGTAGTGGTATTGTCTCCACGTCCCAGAACACATGGATTCAGGAATCAGATTGGGTAAGTGGGAGTGGCTTCTCTCACTATTGTATTCAGTAACCCACTCACAAATTTTTGCTTCTCGTCCTGGCAACTCTGAGATTTGTTGCTTTAAATGTCTTAGTTCTGGCAGGGGTAGGAGGTGGGAGGGAGGCTCAAGAGGAAGGGTTTGTATGCATACTCACGGCTGATTCAGGAGAATCAAACTAGTCAATCCCAAAGGAAATCAACCCTGAATATTCATTGCAAGGACTGGTGCTGAAGCTGAAACTCCAATATTTTAGCCACCTGATGCAAAGAGCCGGCTCATTGGAAAGGACCCTGATGCTGGGAAAGATTGAGGGCAAGAGGAGAAGGGCACAACAGAGGATGAGGTGGTTGGATGGCATCACCAGCTCGATGGATATAAGTTTGAACAAACTCCAGGAGATGGTGAAGGACCGAGAAGTCTGATATGCTGCAGTCCATGGGGGTCTCAAAAAGTCAGATGTGACTTAGTGACCGAACAATAACAGTGGCTGATTCATGTTGTTGTACAGCGAAAACAAATGCAACATTGCAAAGCAATTATCCTCCTATTTTAAAAAATTAAGTTACTAAAATGTTTTAAAAAGTTAAAAAAAAAAAAAAGGATCTTTGTTCTCAAAAGAGAAATGCTTCCACACAGCAGCACATGCACTAAATTGGAAAGTGAGGCTGCCACCTGGCCTCCATCTTGGATTTATTATGTCTCAGAGTGACAGGCAGTAAAAAAAGGTCTCTGCTGCTGCACTGATTGATCCTGACTCCCAAGAGGAAACAGATTGCTGCTAACCACTGAGTATGAACAGGACTATATCTGGAACCCAGGGAATTTCCTGGCATATTGCTTAACATTTCCTTGCTCAATAGTAAGTATGAATCAAGGAAATAAAACCAAAAAGAGGCAGGAGTATAAAAAACTAATATGCTTCAAGATGAATTCAGTCTGCTAGGAAACCGACCAACTAAGCTTGTTATTGTTGCTCAGTCACTCAGTCATGTTTGGCTCTTTGTGACCCCATGGACTGCAGCACACCAGGCTTCCCTACCCGTCACCATCTCCCGGAGTTTGCTCAAACTCATACCCATTGAGTCAGTGATGCCATCCAATCATCTCATACTCTGTTGCCCCCTTCTCCTCTTGCCCTCAATCTTTCCCAGCATCAGGGTCTTGTCCAATGAGTCAGTTCTTTGCATCAGGTAGTCAAAGTATTGGAGCTTAAGCTTCATCATTAGTCGTCCAATGAGTATTCAGGGTTGACTTCCTTTAGGACTGACTGGTTGGATCTCCTTGCTGTCCAAGGGACTCTCAAGAGTCTTCTCCAACACCACAGTTCAAAAGCATCAATTCTTTGATGCTCAGCCTTCTTTATGGTCCAACTTTCACATCCATACATGACTACCAGAAAAACTATAGCTTTGACTGTACACACCTTTGTCGGCAATGTGATGTCTCTCCTTTTTATTTATTTATTTTTTTCTCGTTTAAAAATATGGAACGCTTCACGAATTTGCGTGTCATCCTTGCGCAGGGGCCATGCTAATCTTCTCTGTATCGTTCCAATTTTAGTATATGTGCTGCTGAAGCGAGCACTGTCTCTCCTTTTTAATATGCTGTCTAGGTTGGTCATAACTTTTCTTCCAAGGAGCAAACATCTTTTAATTTCATGGCTGCAGTCACTGTCCTCAGTGATTTTGGAGCCCAAGAAAATAAAGTCTCTGACGGTTTCCATTGTTTCCCCATCTATTTACCATAAAGTGATGGAACCAGATGCCATGATCTTAGTTTTTGAATATTGAGTTTTAAGCCAGCTTTTTCACTCTCCCCTTTCACCTTCATTAAGAGGCTCGTTAGTTCTTCATTGCTTTCTACCATTAGGGGTTGCTGATATTTTTCCTGGCAATCTTGATTCCAGCTTGTGAGTCATTCAGGCTGGTATTTTGTATGATGTACTCTGCAGATAAGTTAAATAAGCAGGGTGATGATATACAGCCTTGACATACTCCTTTCCCAGTTTTGAACCAGTCTATTGTTCCACGTCCGGTTCTAACTGTTACTTCTTGTCCTGCATACAGGTTTCTTGGGAGACAGATAAGGTGGCCTGGTATTCGCATCTCAGCTGAGAGCAAAGGAAATATGGACTAGGTAATGAAAGAAGGGGGTTGTAAATACCAACTATGGCTCATGACCAGTTACAAAATCAAGGATAAGAGGGACTTTGGGTGTTTCCTCTTTGCTTGTTATGTGTATGTGTTTATTTGTTAATGTTAAATATTTTCTTCTTTTTCCTATTCTTTTCCATACAAGTTTCTGGAGGTTAACTTTACAATTGCTTTTAGTCTTTAGGTAATAGTGGGTTGGCAAAAAAAAAGGCCCATTTGGGTTTTTCATTAGGATGTTATGGAAAAACTCTTAAGGAATTTTTGGCCAACACAATAGAATATTTATTAGGATTGTGACTGATTTTGAGCTAGTGTTAAAATACAATTTTTAATTTTTAAAATTGTGATAAAATATGCATAACACAGAATTCATCATTTTAACCATTTTAAAAGGTACAGTTCAGTGGCATCAAACACATTCACATTTTTTGTGCAACCCTCACCACCATCGATCTTGAGAACTTTTTTCATCTTCTCCAACTGACACTTGGTACCCATTAAATAATAACTCTCTATGCCCTCCTTCCCTCAGCCGTGGCAACCACTATGCTACTTTCTATCTCTATGAACTTGACTGCTCTAGGATTGGCTTAAGATACGATTTTTTTGAAAGTTAAGATTATAACTCTCATACAAATATAAAAAGATTATATGTCAGAGGTTTTACTTACCTCATTAATTAATGAGGAAACCAGTAAGATGTTACAGTTAGATCACAGAAGAACTCAACAAAGCACACAGATAGGCAACTAAGAATGCTGGAATGAATTTAGAAAAAGATAGAAAATGGTGCAACCACAGGAAGGCAATCAACTGTATTTCACTGGACACAATTCATTTCCATTCCTAAAATTGTTTACATTATTCCTCATTTTCTACAACTTCCATAATATGTGAAACAGTCCAAAAACAATGGAAGGAAAAGAATGCTGTTGCTGTTTAGTTGCCAAGTCGTGTCCAAGGCTTTTGCAGCCCCGTGGACTGTATGTGGCCTGCCAGGCTCCTCTGTCCATGGGATTTCCCAGGCAGGAATACTGGAATGGGTTGCCATTCCCTTCTCCAGGGGATCTGCCCAACCCAGGGATTGAACCCATGTCTTCTGCATTGGCAGGCAGATTCTTTAGCACTGACCCGCCCGGGAAGCCCCCGTAAGGAAAAGATAACCAGGAAGAATATTCAATAACTACACACATAAACATTAATGAATATGGACAATATAGCACTGAGTGGGGGGAAAAATGGCGGTGGACTGTCCCAGGTATTCACGTCTTGTTTGCCAACTCCAGTGCCTCCTGGAGATGGACGTTCTGTGAACATTGTGATTTGCCAGCTGGTTCAGTGTTAGGCCTTATCAACAGAGGGCGCTGGAGAGACACCGCAAGGCCCAGCAGAGGAGGTGGCTGCCCTTTCTGGATCTTCCGGTTTCTGTCACGTCTCCTATGGAGACCCAGTGGCACTCACTCTCCAGCAAATCCCACCACTACCCCAGTGGACAGCTTCCAGCTGACCACCCCGATCTGCGGGCCACACCCCAGCTCGGAGCTGCGGCTCTCCAGTGAAATTCTGCCAGCTGGTGAACTGCAACCTCGCCCTCTCCAAGGAGGCCTAAGTCACGGCTGGGGCCAGGGCCTGTTCAGAGTTGGTTCCTCCCTCGAGTATTCTTCCTCAACCTCAGAGCTAGTAGTATTACTTGCATTTTCTATTCCACAGTTGTCTTTTCCCTCTCTCAATAGTCTTATAAACTTTGTTAAAAGTCGAACCACCTTCCCTTAGTTGCTAACTGTTACATTAAATGCTCCCTGATAAATCATTAGTGTGGTTTCTGTGTCCTGACCGATACAACCATAACCATAGTTATTTTCTCCCTATTTATTTATTAAATGCATCACATCTATATAATTACCCTAACAAAAGAAGTACATATTAGTATGGTCTCCTGTCCCTTTCATTTTTCTACCAGAGCATCTATCGTATTAATAATATCCAGGATTTTAGTTTGCATTGTAGTGGATATATTTTTTTCTCTTTTGTTTGGTCCTAGTTGCTTTCTCTTTTTTAAGGTTACAAGAGACTTTACTAAAGTATATAATAGTGTTTAAGAAAATTCTTTATTTATTTTTGGTTGCGCTGTGTCTTCATTAGGAGCCTGGTAGGCTGCAGTCCAGGGGGTCGTGAAGAGTCGGACACGACTGAGCAACTTCACTTTCACTTTTCACTTTCGTGCATTGGAGAAGGAAATGGCGACCCACTCGTGTTCTTGCCTGGAGAATCCCAGGGACGGGGGAGCCTGGTGGGCTGCCGTCTATGGGGTCACACGGAGTCGGACACGACTGAAGCGGCTTCGCAGCAGCAGCAGCAGCAGCAGCAGCAGTGTCTTCGTTGATATTCGCAGCCTTTCCCTAGCTGCAGTGAGTGGGGAGTACTCCTCCCTGCTGTGCACTGGCTTCTCATCGTGGTGGCTTCTCTAGCTGTGGAGCACAGAGGTGTGGGCTTCAGTTGTGGTCCATGGGCTTAGCTGCTCCACAGCTAACTTCCTGGACGAGGGATCAAACCCATGTGCCCTGCACTGGCAGGTGGATTCTTATCCATTGTACCACCAGGGGAGTTCTATAGTATTCTTAATTCTCTTACTTCTGATATCTCTTTTTAATTCATTAATTTATACTGCACTATTTGGCTTGTGGGATCTTCGTTCCTCAACCCAGCATTGAACCCAGATTCTTGGCAGTGAGAACTCAGAGTCCTTACCATTGGGCCACCAGGGAATTCCACTGACATCTCTTAAACACACCAGTTTTCTTTTTTTCCTTCTCATTTCTGTACTTCCTCAAATATATTTTCAATGTGGGTCTTTGTGTGGCATATTTTTTGAGAACTTGTTTGCCTGAGGCTAATATCACTTTTCCTATGCTTTCATTTTTGAATGACACTTTGGCTGAATACAAGACTCTAGCCTCACAATTTTTTCAGTACTTGGTATATATTACTCCTTTGTCTTCCTGCAGCCAGTGTGCTGTTGAGAGGTCTAATGTCAATATGACTCTTGTTCCTTTGTAGATCACATGTCCTCTTTTTCTAGAGAGTTTCAGGGTTTTCTCATAATGTATAGGTCTGGTTTTTCCTTATCTCTTCTCTTTGGCATTTTATGAGCTGAAAGCGTTCATCTTTTCATTGGTTATAAGAAATTTAACTTTTTTTCCCTTCAAATATATCCCCTCTTCCTTGTTCTTTTTAATTTTGTCATTTGAAACTCTTACATAGATGCTGGCACATCGTACTTCTTTTCTTCACATCTCTTTTCTATGTTTTTTTATTTATCACTTCCTGGTAGCTTTTCTATTTGTGAGTTTCTAGAAGAAGCCTGCAAACTGCAGTCCATGGGCCAAATCCAGCTTACCATGTGTTTTTTGTAAATAAAGTTTTATTGGAACAGCCAGACTCAGTCATTTATGTACTGTCTTTTGTGCTACAATGGCAGAATTAAGTAGTTGCAGTGGAGGCCATGTGACCAACAAAGCTTAAAATATTTACCATCTGGCTCCTTATGGAAAACATTTGGCAACCCATAATCTAAAGGGCAGGGATAATTTTGTTCCTTCTGTCCTGAAGACCTAAATGTTCCTTGCCCAGTTTTGGTAAATAAATGAATAGATGAATAGCCTTTGAAAGGCAGATTATTATTTCAAAAGATGAAACAGAAGGATTATTTTCAAAAGGTAGAAACTGAGCATTCTAGCTAAAAAGAACAGAAACAGAGTAAGCAAAGAGAAAGAAGTGAAAATCAAGGGTAGATTTTCAGTAGAGCAAAATATTTAACACAAGCGAAGCCAAAAAGACTGCCTTAAGAATTATTCCAGGTAGTCTTGGGTCTAGAATGGGGAATTGGTCTCTTTGCAATTGCCAGACATGTCATGTGACCAGAAATATGCTTACAGAGGACGCATGTGGCGGCACTGTGGATAGCAGATTAGAGAGAGAGAGGTGGGAAACTGCTCAGAGGCTGCTGGAGTAGTGCAATGAAAAGAAGCTGCCTCAGTCCAGGGGTGGTAAGTTTGGAGAGACGAGGCAGCTTGTCAGAAAGCCATCCATTTCAGAATCGCAGACTTGGTCGACACAGGGTCCCACGATATTCTAACTGAATTATTGGGCAAGTTGTTCAGTCTGAGTTCCTTCATCTGTAAAACATGGTGATTCAGTCTGGATGAAACTAGGAAATGAACCCTCCTGCCAGTAGAGAGAATTTAATAGGGGAACTAGTTAAAAGGTACAGACTGGAGAGCTAGCTGTTAGACCCAACCAGGGAAGGTGAGACTACCGAGGGATTAAGCAACTGCAGGAAACAACAAACAGCCACACCCAAGGCTGGGACTGAGGGGGAAGCATTATTGGAGCCCAGGAGGCACAGTCACTCATCTGGGTCTGTGGGAGATGGTGGTAGGGAGGAGGGGCTGCCTCTGGGTCAGAGAGAGGAGCAATACCCTGGAGTCTCCTCTCTTCCTGCCTCCAGGCTCCTCCCAGCGCTATCCATTGGCTCAACCCAACCTAAAGTCCATCTCCCAGCAAGAAGTCTGCAAAAGGTGGTTTGCAAGAATCAACACCCTGTGATTCACAGCGCAGTAGAGGAGGAACAGGGGCTGGATGAGGGAAAAGAGCAACTCACCAGCACACAGAGGGTTCCTGTGAACACCTCGGTTGAGATTACATCCTGAACTACCACACAGTATACAATCAGTGAATGGTAAGTGTTCCTTTTTTTATTACCATATCTTACTTTTCTATCATCAACTTTTACTCTTTTTCCTTTCATTTCAGATGTGTTGAAGTATTTCTAGTTTCTACAACTTACCAGGAAGTCTGTCACTCTGGAACTTGTACATGTTTGGCTGCACGGTGCCCTCCCCAGTCACACACATTCTCCAACTCCCTCTTTCGCTTTATGATCATCCTAGGTTCTACCTCTGGCAGGATGTCTTCCCTGAGTCCACTGGTTTTTGTTAGATGCCCCTGTCTAGGCTCTGAGAGCATCCTTCTGCATGCCTGTCCCATAGCATTGAGCAGTCTCTGTGACAATGATCTACTTATCCTTTTATTGCTCTGTATTAGTTTTCTGTTGCTGCAGAACAAATTATCACAACCTAGAAGTCTAAGACAATACCCATTTATTACCTTACAGCTTCTGTAAATCAGAAAGCCAGTGTACTTGACCTGGGTCACTGCTCACAATCTTATTGGCTGAAGTCAAGGTGTTGTCTGGGTGTATCCTCATTTGGGCTTCCCAGGTAGCGCTAGTGGTAAAGAGCTTGTCTTCCAGTGCAGGAGACATAAGAGACATGGGTTCGATCCCTGACTCAGGAAGATACCCTGGAGGAGGGCATGACAACCCTCTTCAGTATTCCTGCCTGGAGAATCTCATGGACAGAGAAGCCTGGCAGTCTATGGTCCATAGGATTGCAGAGATGGACACAACTGAAGTGACTTTGCATGCATGCACGCATCCTCATTTGGAGGCTTAACTAGGGAAAGATCCCTTGCCAAGTTCCTTGGCAGAATTCATTTCCTTGCAGTTGTATGACAGAGTCCTATTTTTTTTTTTTTTTGCCAATTGGAGGCCAAAAACCACTCTCAGTTCCCAGAAACCTCTCTCAGGTCCTTGTTTTATGGCCTTCTCCACAACAGAGAGGGCTTCCCCGGTAGCTCCATTGGTAAAGAATCTGCCTTCAGTGCAGGAAATCTGGTTTCAATCCCTGGGTTGGGAAGATCCCAGGGATTGAGAAGGAAATGGCAACCCACTCCAGTATTCTTGCCTGGAAAATCCCATGGACAGAGGTCAGGCTTGTTCCTTTGAAGCTGAAGAAAAGCATCTGCTATAGTTTGGAACCTCTCTGACTTCCTCCTTTGGCCCTTATATCTTCTTTTTTCAAAGAGCTTGCCTGGTTAGATAAGAGTTACCCACACTCAAAGAGAAGAAATTAAACAGCAGATACACAACAGGAGAGGGAATCTTTAGAGCCATCGTAGAATTCCACCATCGGAGACTTCCTTCGTGGTCCAGTGGCTAAGACTTGGTGCTCCCAATGCAGAGGCCCAAGTTTGATCCTTGGTCAGGGAACTAAATCTCACATGCCTCACCAAAAGACCCTGTGTGCACCAAATAAAACAAATATTTTTTAAAAAGAATTCTGCCTTCTACACTCTTCTTTGAGATGTGAACTCTCCAAGGACAAGGATAGTCTCTCATTTGTCTTTGTATTCTTGTGATTGAACAGAATTAGTACCTAACACTTAGTGGTGGTGGTTTATTCACTGAATTGTGTCCAACTCTTGAGAACCCCATGGACTGTAGCCCACCAGGCTCCTCTGTCCCTGGGATTTTCCAGGCAAGAATATTGGAGTGGGTTGCCACTTCTTTCTCCAGGGTATCTTCCCAACCCAGGGATTGAATCCTGGTCTCCTGCATTGCAGGCAGACTCTTCTATTTGTTTTTTATAATTTTATTTCTTTATATTTGGCCGAGCTGGGTCTTCGTTGTTTGTGGGCTTTCTGCAGTTGTGGGGGCTACTCCCCAGTTGTGGTGTGAGGGCTCCTCATGGTGATGGCTTCCCTTGTGGCTAGTGGACTCTGGAGCACACGGGCTTCAGTTGCGGAGCATGGGCTTAGTTGCTCTGCAGTATGTGGGATCTTCCTGGACCAGGAATCGAACTCGGGTCCCCTGCATTGACAGGTGGATGCTTAACCACTGGACCACTGAGGAAGCCCTGCAGGCAGACTCTTAAATGACACTTAGTAGTCATTCAGTAAAAGAATGGGGAAATGAAACAGAAACAGGAAGGGAACTTGTAGGGAAGGGAAATACTTAGAAGGAAAGTTAAATATGACTTGGTGGGTAAAGGACTTTTTTTGGTAACTAATAAACTTCAATTTTATTAATGTAGTAAACTCAGTTT
Source organism: Bos grunniens (assembly GCF_055505025.1). Lineage (NCBI taxonomy): Eukaryota > Metazoa > Chordata > Mammalia > Artiodactyla > Bovidae > Bos > Bos grunniens. The sequence continues at coordinate 15,824,372 of NC_141170.1, read as the reverse complement.
TCTACAATTTGAAGGAAAGTTATGACCAACCTAGATAGCATATTCAAAAGCAGAGACATTACTTTGCCAACAAAGGTTCGTCTAGTCAAGGCTATGGTTTTTCCTGTGGTCATGGATGGATGTGAGAGTTGGACTGTGAAGAAGGCTGAGCGCCGAAGAATTGATGCTTTTGAACTGTGGTGTTGGAGAAGACTCTTGAGAGTCCCTTGGACTGCAAGGAGATCCAACCAGTCCATTCTGAAGGAGATCAGCCCTGGGATTTCTTTGGAAGGAATGATGCTAAAGCTGAAACTCCAGTACTTTGGTCACCTCATGCGAAGAGTTGACTTATTGAAAAGACTCTGATGCTGGGAGGGATTGGGGGCAGGAGGAGAAGGGGACGACAGAGGATGAGATGGCTGGATGGCATCACTGACTTGATGGACGTGAGCCTGGGTAAACTCCGGGAGCTGGTGATGGACAGGGAGGCCTGGTGTGCTGCGATTCATGGGGTCGCAAAGAGTTGGACACGACTGAGTGACTGATCTAATCTGATCTGATTTTTATTTATTTTTAAATTGAAGTATAGTTTATTTCTGGTGTTGCATTAGTTTCAAGTATACAGCAAAGTGACTCAGTTATATATGTATATGTTCTTTTGCAATTTCTTTTCCATTATAGGTTATTACAAGACATTGAATATGGTTCCCTGTGCTATTCCTTGTTGTTTATCCATTTTGTGTATAGTAATGTATATCTGTTTATCCCAAATTCCTAATTTATTCCTCCCTCCCCCCACTTTGCCTTTTGGTAGCCATAAGTTTGTTTTGCATGTCTGTGAGTTTATTTCTGTTTTGTAAATAAGTTCATTTGTATCAGTTTTTCAGATTCTACATGTAAGTGATATCATGCGATGTCATATGATATTTGTCTTTCTCTGTCTGACTCTTTTAGTATAATCGTCTCTGCTGCTGCTGCTGCTAAGTCGCTTCAGACGTGTCAGACTCTGTGCAACCCCACAGATGGCAGCCCACCAGGCTCCCCCATCCCTGGGATTCTCCAGGCAAGAATACTGGAGTGGGTTGCCATTTCCTTCTCCAGTGCATGAAAATGAAAAGTGAAAGTGAAGTCGCTAGGTCCATCCATATTGCTTCAAATGGCATTATGTCATTCTTTTTGATGACTGAGTAGTATTCCATGGTATCTGCATGTGGTGCATCCTCTTTATCCATTCCTCTGTCGATGGACATTTAGGTTGTGTCCACATCTTGGCTATTGTAAATAGTGCTGCTACAGGGCACATGGGGTACATGTACGTTTTTTAATTAGAGTTTTCCTCTTTTCCAGATATGCGCCCAGGAGTGGGATTGCTGGATCATATGGTAACTCTATTTTTAGTTTTTTAAGGAACCTCCATACTGTTCTCCATGTTGGCTGCACCAATTTGCATTGCCACCAACAGTGTAGGAGGGTTTCCTTGAAAATGGACATTTGAACCTGAATCCTGGGTTGGCAACCAAATAGGAGGAATTAAGTTGGGTGGGTTGTGGAAGAATGAATGGACAGAGTGAAAAACTATGAGCTTCATACCAAGTATGCTGATTATGTTTTGTCTATGGGACAACCCTGTGGAAATTTCCTGCAAATATACGAGAGTGACAGTTTGGAACTCAGATGAGAGAGATGGATTGTGGTGAACTGTGTAGTTAAAGTTGTACCATAGTCTTCAGGACCCTTTTACCCCCAATCTTGCTCCACTGGGAGCTCACCACCCAGTGGTGCCTCAGCATAACTTGGTTCTTGTATTCTGGTTCTGTTTGTTATTTCTTTCCCTTTTTCGTTTTCCAAATATTTGATTTTCCCATCATCTCTCAGCTTACTTATCCTATTCCTATTTAACCCTCCAGATGTAACTGTCAGAATGAAAACCCATTGCCAACTCCCTCAGGCTTGCTGATATAGATTTAACTGCAATAGGCATTGGTTGGGATGTTTATATTAAAGGAAATCAACCCTGAATATTCATTGGAAGGACTGATCCTGAAGCTGAAACTCCAATACTCTGGCCATCTGATGCAAAGAGCCAATTCATTGGAAAAGACCCTGATGCTGGGAAAGATTGAGGGCAAGAGGAGAAGAGGGAAACAGAGGATGAGATGGTTGAATGGTATCACTGACTCAATGGACATGAGTTTGAGCAAATTCCAGGAGATGGTGAAGGATAGGGAAACTTTTGCCTGGAGAATCCCAGGAACGGGGGAATCTGGTGGGCTGCCATCTATGGGGTCACACAGAGTCGGACACGACTGAAGTGACTTAGCAGTAGCAGGGAAACTTTGCGTCCGTGGGGAAACTACAGTCCATGGGGTCACAAAGAGTTGGACACGACTTAATGACTGAACAACAACAACGACAAAGAATATAACCCTGAGAACCCAGAAAAGCTGGATTCAAATACTGTCTCTGCTATTTGAACTGTATAATCATGATAGAGATGAATAATCTCTCTGAATTTATTCCTTCTTCAAACAGGAACTAGAGCTATACACATATTTTCAAGGGAATTTAAAACAAGTTATTTATGAAATGTTTAGTAAACTGTTCTTCCTCTTCTTCTAAGTTGCTTCAGTTGTGTCCGACTCTGTGCAACCTCATAGACGGCAGCCCACCAGGCTCCGCCGTCCCTGGGATTCTCCAGGCCAGAACACTGGAGTGGATTGCCATTTCGTTCACCAATGCAGGAAGTGAAAAGTGAAAGTGAAGTCGCTCAGTCGTGTCCAACTCTAGCGATCCCATGGACTGTAGCCTGCCAGGCTCCTCCGTCCATGGGATTTTCCAGGCAAAAGTACTGGAGTGTCGTGCCATTGCCTTCTCCGTAGTAAACTGTAGGTATTCACAAATACCTACATTTTTTATTTAGAGAGAAATATGGATTTGGACTTATAATTTGCTCTAGATTCACTCAGTTCAGTTCAGTTTAGTCGCTCAGTCGTGTCTGACTCTTTGCGACCCCATGAATCGCAGCACACCAGGCCTCCCTGTCCATCACCAACTCCCGGAGTTCACTTAAACTCACGTCCATCAAGTCAGTGATGCCATCCAGCCATCTCATCCTCTGTCATCCCCTTCTCCTCCTGCCCCCAATCCCTCCCAGCATCAGGGTCTTTTCCAATGAATCAACTCTTCGCATGAGGTGGCCAAAGTACTGGAGTTGCAGCTTCAGCATCATTCCTTCCAAAGAAATCCCAGGGCTGATCTCCTTTAGAATGGACTGGTTGGATCTCCTTGCAGTCCAAGGGACTCTCAAGAGTCTTCTCCAACACCACAGTTCAAAAGCATCAATTCTTCGGCGCTCAGCCTTCTTCACAGTCCAACTCTCACATCCATACATGACCACTGGAAAAGCCACAGCCTTGGCTAGACGGACCTTTGTTGACAAAGTAATGTCTCTGCTTTTGAATATGCTATCTAGGTTGGTCATAACTTTCCTTCCAAGGAGTAAGCATCTTTTAATTTCATGGCTGCAGTCACCATCTGCAGTGATTTTGGAGCCCCAAAAAATAAAGTCTGACACTGTTTCCCCATCTATTTGCCATGAAGTGATGGGACCAGATGCCATGATCTTCGTTTTCTGAATGTTGAGCTTTAGGCCAACTTTTTCACTCTCCACTTTCACTTTCATCAAGAGGCATTTGAGTTCCTCTTCACTTTCTGCCATAAGGGTGGTGTCATCTGCATATCTGAGGTTATTGATATTTCTCCCAGCAATCTTGATTCCAGCTTGTGTTTCTTCCAGTCCAGCGTTTCTCATGATGTACTCTGCATATAAGTTAAATAAGCAGGGTGACAATATACAACTTTGACATACTCCTTTTCCTATTTGGAACCAGTCTGTTGTTCCATGTCCAGTTCTAACTGTTGCTTCCTGACCTGCATACAGATTTCTCAAGAGGCAGGTCAGGTGGTCTGGTATTCCCATCTCTTTCAGAATTTTCCACAGTTTATTGTGATCCACACAGTCAAAGGCTTTGGCATAGTCAATAAAGCAGAAATAGATGTTTTTCTGGAACTCTCTTGCTTTTTCCATGATCCAGCGGATGTTGGCAATTTGATCTCTGTTCCTCTGCCTTTTCTAAAACCAGCTTGAACATCAGGAAATTCACAGTTCACATATTGCTGAAGCCTGGCTTGGAGAATTTTGAGCATTTCTTTACTAGTGTGTGAGATGAGTGCAATTGTGCGGTAGTTTGAGCATTCTTTGGCATTCTTTGGGATTGGAATGAAAACTGACCTTTTCCAGTCCTGTGACCACTGCTGAGTTTTCCAAATGTGCTGGCATATTGAGTGCAGCACTTTCACAGCATCATCTTTCAGGCCCACTTGACTTCACATTCCAGGATGTCTGGCTCTAGGTCAGAGATCACACCATCGTCATTATCTGGGTCGTGAAGCTCTTTTTTGTACAGTTCTTCTGTGTATTCTTGCCATCTCTTCTTGATATCTTCTGCTTCTGTGAGGTCCATACCATTTCTGTCCTTTATCGAGCCCATCTTTGCATGAAATGTTCCCTTGGTATCTCTAATTTTCTTGAAGAGATCTCTAGTCTTTCCCATTCTGTTGTTTTCCTCACTAGCATTTTCCAAATTACAATTTTAGATACTAAATCAATTAACAGTACTATTATATAACTCAAAAATATTCATAATCCCTTTGGGATTGGGAAATAGTGTATAGTAGCAATAAATAAAATCTTATACATAATATAAAACTCATTGTACTTGTTAGAAAAAATGAGGTCAGAAAAAAATAAAAGGTCAGGTCACTAAGAACTATGTTTTATGCAAAGTGATCATGATAAAATGCAGTTACTTTAATTACAATGGTTGTGCACTTCTTGCAGCAAAAGATAGCAGGTTTACATTTGCATATCTTCCTCCCAAGTAGATATGTAAAAGCTGGGAATTTCTGTGTCTGCGTACAATCTATGCCCAGCTCTCAGTACACTTTCTCCCATGGCCTCAGCGATTAGGATGACAGCCTTACTGTCTCCTATTCATCTTTATTTTCATCTGGCAGCCACAGTAGTCTTTCTATAATGCAACTTGATCAAATCAACTTCCACTTAGGATGAAAGGAATGTTCCCTAGGTTGGCACGTAGGGCCCTTCACCACCAGTTTGCCTATGATTTTTCCTATGTTCTCATCACTGTCCTTCATAATCTTTGCTGGAGAACCTACTTCTCCTCTTTCTTTTGTGTTCTTTTTTTTTTTTTGGAAACTGGCTCTATCTCCCCTGCCCTTTGCCTGGCTCAGGCCAGTCCTCCTTCCTCCCTTTCACTGTTCCCCGCTCCCCGTCTACACCACCTTCCCCCATCTGGGTTGAAGTTTTCAACCCAATGTATACTTATAACCAAGCATATGCTCGGTTAGGATTTATCTGCCAGTTTGGTTAGGACTTTCTTACACGTTGAAGTAATTCATTCCCTTTGAAATATACATGCAGTAATTTTGGAGTAACGTCATTTAAACTGCTGGTTTACAAGACTCAGGTCTTGCTGACTACAGAGTTTAGGAATATTCCAGGCTGCCCAAGCAAACAGCTGTCAGTGTTGTGATGCAGGCACATTTCCCTTCAGTCTCAATCTCAACATGTATTCCCACCCTGCCTTGTGCAGTTCAGGAACTCTGAGAATATAGCCTATGAGCTTCTCTGAGTCCCTGGAGATTCATTTGTTTGTTTGCAAAATTTAAGTAGAATCATGGCTGAAAATTTTCAGGTAAAACCCCAGGAGTCCTTACACAAAGAGGCAGTTGAAAAAGTTCCATAGTTGTATTACAAAAAAAAAGCGGGGGGGGGGAGGCAAAAATTTTTTTTCAGTTCTGTTATAAAAAAGATCACTTATGTCAGAGACATGCTTCACCTAAGCAGAAACATGATCAGAAATAAAATGACTAAGTTGTAAAGATGAAGAAAGTGCTAGAATTTCAGCCAGTGAACTAAAAATGTAACTGAAGAATTCCCATAATGAAGATAGAGGAGAGTGTAGCTAACAAAGTGTAATGTCTGCATCTCCTTTGCATAATCGCTTTTCAATTATGTCATACATTTTTTTGAAAATTTAGATATAACTTCCCTGGTGGCTCAGATGATAAAGAATCTGCTTGCAAGGCAGGAGACCTGGGTTCGATCTCTGGGTTGGGAAGATCCCCTGGAGGAGGGCATGGCAACCCACTCCAGTATTCTTGCCTGGAGAATCCCATGGACAGAGGAGCCTGATGGGCTACAATCCATGGGGTTGCACAGAGTCGGACACTACTGAAGCGACTTGGCATGCACTCAATCACTATTTAAAACAACCTGCTTATTAACTGATTATATACATTGTGACCTGGAGAAAAGGCAGAAAAGCAACTTAAAAACTCACAAGAATGACTGCTTTTCCTTTATGGTGACTGCAGCCATGAAATAAAAAGACAACTACTCCTTGAAAGAAAAGTAATGACCAACCTAGACAGCATATTAAAAAGCAGACACATTACTTTGCCAACAAAGGTCCATCTAGTTAAGGCTTTGGTTTTTCCAGTAGTCATGTATGGATGTGAGAGTTGGATTGTGAAGAAAGCTGAGCACCAAAGAATTGATGCTTTTGAACTGTGGTGTTGGAGAAGACTCTTGAGAGTCCCTTGGACTGCAAGGAAGTCCAACCAGTCAATGGTAAAGGAAATCAGCCCTGAATGTTCATTGGAAGTACTGATGTTGAAGCTGAAACTCCAGTACTTTGGCCATCTGATGTGAAGAGCTGACTCATTGGGAAACACCCTGATGCTGGGAAAGATTGAAGGTAGGTTGAGAAGGGGACGACAGAGGATGAGATGGTTGGATGGCATCACTGACTCAATGGACATGAGTTTGAGTAAACTCCAGGAGTTGGTGATGGACAAGGAGGCCTGGTGTGCTGCAGTCCATGGGGTTGCAAATAGTTGGACATGACTGAGCGACTGAACTGAACTACCTGTCCAGAAATTAATAATAGAAGCATGCATTGGAATTGTCTATTTACCTACCTGTTTCTGCAAGGCACCAGAAGCTCATGAAAACAGGTGCTCTGTGTCATTGACATGGCCCATTCCCTAGCACGCTGCCTTAAAAATATTCCTATCAATGTCATGAGCTATCCTCTGAACTAAAGGTACATCATCTTCAACAACAACAACAAAATCTGCAACATTGCATCCCTCACCTCCAAAAGCAGTAAAGCCAAATTATCAAACTTTCACTGTCAATATTATTTACTAAATTGACTACAGATTGAAGGCATTAGGAAACTTCATTGGATTAGGAATACAAGGGAAAAAGTTTTAGATTGATTAAAAAAAAACCCTTCAGATTATAAAGTATGACTAGGTTTATTAAAAAGAATGAAATAATCTATTTGCAACAACATTAATTCAGTTCAGTTCAGTCGCTCAGTCGTGTTTGCAATGTGGATGGACCTAAAGATTGTCACACTGCGTCAAGTGAGTCAAAAGGAGGAGAAATATTACATGACGTCCCTTACCTACAGAATCTAAAAAATTATACAAATGAACTTATTTACAAAACAGAAACAGACTCACAGACTTAGAGAATGAATTTATGGTTGCCAGCAGGGGAAGGATGTGGGGAAGGGATAGTTATGGAATTTGGGATGGATAAGGTACTCATGGGGTCACAAAGAGTCGGACATGACTGAGCGACTGATCTGATCTGAAGGTACTCACTGAGCTTCCCAGATGGTGGTACTGGTAAAGAATCTGTCTGCTAATGCAGGAGATGCAAGAGATGTGGGTTCAATCCCTGGCTCAAGAGGATCCCCTGAAGGAGAACATGGCAACCCACTGCAGTATTCTTGCCTGGAGAATCCCCATGGACAGAGGAGCTTGGCAGGCTACAGTCCACAGGGTCGCAGAGAGTCGGACATGACTGAAGCAACTTAGCAGGCACTCATGCAAGTACTTGCTGCTATATTGATAATGGGTAACCAACAAGGACTTACTTTATTGCACAGGGAATTCCGCTCATTGTTATGTATCAGGCTGGATGGGAGGGGAGTTTGGGGGAGAATGGATCCATTTATATGTATGGCTGAGTCACTTTGCTGTCCATCTGAAACTATTGCAGCGTTTTTCATCAGCTACACTCCAATATAAAATAAAGTGTTTAAAAAATAAAAAAATGGGAGGTGGGAGAGGGGTTCAGGATGGGGAACACATGTACACCCATGGCAGATTCATGTCAATGTTTGGCAAAACCAATACAATATTGTAAAGTAGTTAGCCTCCAATTAAAATAAATAAATTTATATTAAAATATGACATATATTTTTATTTATATATAAGCTTATACATATTTTACAATGAAATATATTAATTCCATAAGAAAAAGGTTAAAATATTCGTTATGATTAGAATAGATATCAATCTTTGTTAGAAACATTTAAGAAGCATGCAAACTGGCATCTGTCTGGGGTGATGGCTGTCCCACCTGCCTAGGGAAGACCTCCAAAGCTTTCACCCAGAGGCACAGCAGATCTCATCAGGGGCACCTTAATTATTGTAGCTGTTAAGGTAAATCATTATAATTGTGAGAGCATAGGGAGTAGGGAAAAGAGTTATATTTTGCAAAACAATCCATGGGATCAAGCAGCCAAGAGTTTAATTTGGAAATGCGAATATCTATCACTTAGGTTTTCGAACAGTGTTTATGTGGAAAATGAAGGAATCAGGAGGGGCAGAGCAACAACAACAAACGAAAAAACAGGGCAAGAAAGAGGAGTTATTTCATACATTATATTAATTTACATTCTATTGCATATGAAAAAGGTGATTTTCTTGATCCAAATGATTTCACCCATTGAAACCATTAAGAGGGGACTTCCCTGGTGGTCCGGTGGTTAAGACTTCAGGTTCCAATGTAGAAGGCAGGGTTCAATACTTGGCAGGGAGTTAAGATCCCACGTGTCTGATGGCCAAAAGGACAAACCATAAAACACAAGTAATACTGTAACAAATCCAATAAAGACTTTAAAAACGGTCCACATTAAAAAAAAATCTGAAAAGATTTTAAACCATTAAGACATGGGGAAAATCCTGTCTGGGCCGTTTGATGATATCTTCTTGCATCCTTTTCAGGGAGGGAGGTGAGATACCACTGAGAGTTCAGGAGGACGCTTTCTTTCCTATGTTCAACAAGGGATTGGGTAGCAACTAGGCAGAAGCCTTCTTTTGGATCTGTTTGCCAAAGCCCCAATACCCATTAGAATTTTCTGGGGTTGGGCTGCTGAAGAGCAAGAGCTGGGGAGGCTGGATTTGGGAGGCCTGGTTTCTCGTGCCACTTTTTAGCTTGCGGACACTGGGCACACTATTTCTACCCCTTCGGTTTCATTATTTGGGAGATGGCAGCAATACTGTGTGTGTGTGTGTTTCATGCGGCTGTTATGACGATGAGCTGGGCTTGAGTGCGAAAAGCCCTTTACAAACCATTTAACCCTCTCCAGATGTTAGTTATTATCATCTTTCTAAAGAATAGGAGACTGCAGAAAAGACTCCTTGACACTTTTAGTCAAAACTTGACCCTAAGCTCATTCTCGCTGCAAAGCGAAAGGGTTGCGGTGCCCCACACCAGGCCGGGGCAGGGTCACCCACGCTGCCGGTGTACGGTCACTGCAGTATTCATTCCGAGAGGCTGCTGGCCCTGGGTCCTCCCATTGGTCTCCCGCGGAGGGCCCGCGCAGTTCCTCTCATCAGGGTGGTGCCAGCAAGAGGGCGTGGGCAGGGCGGGGCCGAGAAACTCGGGATGGGGCGTGGCCTCCCGGGGAAGGGCGGGGCCTCGCCTCCCGGGCGTTCCGGGGGCCGCCGGCGCGCGGGGCTAGCCAGCCAGCGAACGGACGAGCGCGCGGCCCCTGCGCACTCGGCCGCCGCCCGCGCGCGTCGCTGGCACAGCTGCGTTCTCGCCTCCGCGGCTGGGCGCCGGGTCCCGCGCGAGCCGTCGCTGAGCGCCCTGCGCTCCCCGCACCTGCGCCCCTTCCTCACCGCAACAGGTCAGGGGAGGGTGGAGGCGGCGAGGGCGCGCGAGCAGAGACTGGAGGACTCCAGGTCTGGAAGGTGAGCGGAATCCTGCGCCCTGCTCCCCTGAGCTGGAAGTGGGGGGGTTGGGGTGGTCATCCTGGTCCCAGCGCCGCGGCCGCTGACTTCTGGGAAGCCCCGGTTCTCCCGCCTCGCAGCCGGCTTCCCAGCACGCTGACTCAAGTCGCTTGGCGTTCCCACTTTTCCGGTGGGAACCTTCGGGGAGAACCGGCGAGGGAGACGCCGAGCTCTCTACCGCCCTTACCAATTACCGGCAGGTAGCGTCTAGAAAAACTGGGGAGGGGAGCACAGGAAGAGACCCGTCCTCCTCCCCACCTCTCTCACTCCACCGAATCCCACGTCTGCCCGTGCGCCCCGCGTCTTGCGGAAAGATGTTCGTGTATTGGAACCTGGTCCTGGGGTTGCGTAATAGAAGAGTCCCAGAAGTTTCTCCGCGGAGTGGGGGTAAAAGCGTGGCTTTTCTCTCCTCCGTTACGAGGCCCCCTCCCCCCTTCATCGTCACCCCTCCCCCTCCTACGTCTAGGAGAGAGATTAGTGGTTCCAATCTCCTCAAATTGTGATCGAGATGGAGGTGTGCGGCGGTGGTCCGCAGACTCTAGAGAGGAAGGGGAAAAGTTGGAGGCACCTTCTGAGACCTGCTCCTGGCGCAGAGGGAGACGGCGTCTGCAGAGCGTGGAACTGGTTAATTTCCCTCGGTGATACATTCTTCTTGATGTCTGATCCTCTGACTGCCACACGCTAGCCCTCCGACTTTGCGAGCGCCGGGGTTGGCGAATTAGGAGGGAGAGGACCTGGAGCGTTACAGGAATCATCCTTTACCTTAAGGTGCTTGGGAGTTACGTTAATGAAGCTGCGAGGGACCTGCAAAGGTCTTGCGACTTTCCTCCTAGGTTAGTCTCCTTGGAGTTTCCGCAGACCCCGTATTGTTATGTAAATTGCCTTGGGAAGACCCTTGGCTTTGGAGGTGGAGATGAGTCCGGTCTTCCGGGAGCCCATCTCTGTTGGGGGCGGGTGGGTGTCGAAGTGGGGGTGGGGAAGGCCTTGCAGACGAAGTTTTTTTTTTTTTTTTAACAAAACAAAACAGTAGGGTGGGATAATCTTAACCCAGTTGGTGCACGTAGCAGGAGGGGGTGGGGGCGGGGAGGAGGGATGACCTACCATCAAGAAACCAGACAGATTTAAATCTTAAAGGCGAAACCGTACATTAAGGCGAAGACCCATGGTTGTTCCTTCAGACGCTTGGCAGGTGAGAAGAGCTCAGTAATTGAGGCAGAGAAACGCCAGACAAGGGACTGGCCTGAGAATGTGGGTGATTTTGCTTGTGGAAGATTATTTCAGAACAAGGTCATGCAGAGGTGGTAGAAGGTACGGGCAGTGATGGGACCCTCCACCCTACTCCCGGACCTACCTGGTGTCAGACTCCGAGTAGCGACAGAAGTCACGAAAAAGAAAGACCTTGGGACTCGGGAGTCTAGTTCTGCTTAGAGGCTTAAGAATACCTAGGCATGCCCTGTTTCAATGTTTACTTCCTCTGTCTAATGTATTTCCTTAGCTTGCCTTTCATCTTTAGTGGAAAGGGTTCCTTGAGTGGATATTCTGGAAATTCACAGGAGAGTTGAAAACTCTGAATGGTTTGCCTGCTTTCATTTAGAGGTGGTGTCTGTTTGCCAAGGTCGGAAAGTATTGTATTTGAAGATAAATATGCAGAAGAGGAATGGGGAGAACTAAGAGATAATGACCCAAGAGAATGAAGGAACAGAGAAAGTAGGAGACTAGATAACCAGTACTTAAAAAGCTAATTTGAATTCAGCTAACTGAGGAGAGGGGACCAAGGAAAGAATTTGAGACGCGTTTGGTCACTTTAGGACAAAGAGGTTTTGAAGAGTGGGACACAAGGTTTTGGAGAAAAAAAAATGAATATTGGGGACTTCCTCACCACCCCCCCCCCCCCCTTCTTTTCTTTTTCTAAATAGAACTGACAGCGATGATGTGGTTGGAGATATGCAACTTGGAGGTGTGTTGCTGTGGACCCTTTGCAGGAAGAAAAGGAAGTGTTACATATCAGAATTAATATGTCTTATTCATTCACTGTGGCAATTGAATTTCTGTAGTGTCTTTGGCATTTGCTTAACTCTTCAACCTCTTTAAAAATGCTCTTAACTCTTCAACCTCTTCAAAATATTTTCAATAACACACTTACATTGTGTTAATTTTCAATACAGAAATCATCAAGGGGCAGAAAATTTATGACAAGAGTAAAGATCAGGTTATTTTCAACATTGCTTTCTCTTACAAGATGTAAAATATGCATGCATTTCCACCAGAAGTCACTGTTTCATTGTGAGTTTATGAGACCTTTAGTAATTAGACTGTGTCAAAACTGGCTTTCTCTTCTGTTTCCTATTTGTTTAACTGAATTTTACAAAGAGTTAGTGGAGCTAGAAGTTATTTTTATTGACTAAAATACTTACTTAATTTGTCTTTGATTACATGGAAGAGTTGTCTAAGATACATATATATATATATGAGTTGCATCTTTATTAGGAACATTTATAAGTCACTGGAGCCATGTGATTGGTGGAAGTTATAGTGCTTTGGGGGTTGAAAAGATGGATTAAAAAAAAAGTGGAAAAGGCAAACTTGTTCTCCATATTTTTGAAGATGCAAACAAAAGGCGTTTCATGCTCAACTCTGTAATCTGTGCTTTCATTGATCAAATTTGCATAATGCAAGTAAGTTGACTTTATGAAGTTAGTCCATTATTAAAATTCCAAATTTTAAGATAGATTTGCGCTGTCACTTGTGAAAAGGGTAGAACTAATTTATATATAAATATCTGGATTGTTATAAGCATACACAGGGGACAGTATACCCTGCAGATGTCCCTTAAGGTATGGCATCATAGCTAGAAAATTCTTACTATTGAATCTCTACCCTGAAAAATGTCCTTGAATTCATTTGCCTATCTTAGTATTTCTGTTGAAGGTAAAAGCCCAGAGTTCCCCTATTTTAAGACTAGACCGTTAACAAAATTTTCAGGAGATTGAGAAAGTATGTTAGAGAGTTCAAATTAAGGAACTGCATTTACCATACTCATAGAAAGTTTTGTAAATAAGTTATATTTTTCATTAAATTATAAAGTCAACAATGACTCCCATTCTCAATGATATTTAATTGACCGTGGCTTTCCAGCAGTCTCTTTTTAGACACAGCAGTAGCTTATTTAATATTTGCTGAATTAATATTAGATTTTATTACAAGAGATTACATAAACCCTGTCATCTGTTTACTAAAATTCTACCACCATGCAGAAGTAAATGTGAAATATTTAGTTCTTTGTAGGTGCACATCTTTATTCCTGGCTGTTCATAAGAGCATAAGAGATTGTTGTAGATGGGGAACCGTGAGGCTGTCAGGCCTTGAGGGTTGCTAATAGGCGTTTCTGTCTTATGCCTTAGGACAGAACTGTTTCAGTAGTGTTCTCCAGGGGAAGAAAATCAGCTGATTTTCTTAAATTATCTGGCCCATTTAAAACATGACTAAGGATTTCTTGCTCAAGCAAGTTTTTCCTATTAAATGACTGAGATTATTGTGACAAGTGGAGTCCAGAGAAATCAATTACATCATTAATGTAATACCTCATGTTCATTCCCGATACCTTATAAGAATCCAGTATCTTCTAAGTGCCAGACAGTGCTCTCAGCTTTGGAGGAACTGATAACATCAGGTTAAGGCAGAGAAAGAGCCCACGCAGGTGGAGTTTACATCCACAAACAACGTAGCACAACAGCTGTTTACCAATGGCGTTCACATGACATATCATTTAAGCTTAATTGCAACTCTGAAGCTGGAGTTCATTTTCCATTTTAAAATCAGGAAATTGAGTTGAAGAAGTTAAGTGACTTGACTCTGTGACTCAAAGCCTGGTGCCCTTTCTACTGTGGTACACTGTGTTGGCCATGTTGATATGTGGTTTCCTGTTTTTCAAGAATTAGAGCTTGACTCTCAAATATAAATAGTGTTTCTCCTTGGCTAAGTAATTCTTTCTAATCATTGTGGGAATAAAAAAGCAGGTATTTTAATTTAGCATTTGGGATGTACATGTGTGACTCCAAAGCAGAGTATGTAGCCCTATTAAACAGATATGCAGTGCTTATTTGCACCAAATAAAGACCCTTACCTTCCTAAAAATTAAATGCAAGGGCTTAGGAGCCATCTCTGTTAGTGCTTCAAATCTATTATTCAGGTTATGAAAGGTCAAATCAAATCCCTATGTAAATCAGGATATACTCATACCATTTCCTTCTATTTTATGGATATGGTGAATATATGCAGTAAAGTGGTGTTTTTCAAACTTACAGTAACCATCAGAATCTCCTGAAAAACCTTCAAGATACACATATGTCTTTCCCTTTCCCACCCCCACAGTTTCTGATTCAGTAGGTCTGGGGTAATGCCCAAGAATTTGCACTTGTAACATGTTCACAGGTGATATTGATGCTTCTAGTTCTGGAGTTACACTTTGAGGCATACTGCAGTATAGCAGAGAATTTTAAAGCATGGTTTCTAAGCCAGACAGCTTGGGCTTGAATCTTAGATATGCCACCTACTCTAGCTGTCAGGCAGATTACTTAACTTCTTGTCAAGAACTGTGAAGGCTCTGACATTTTACCCCACTTTCAAGCTCAAAAACTAACCTGCCACAGTTTCATGGACTCTTGAGAATGGCTTTATTACTTGTAATAATGGCTATAGCCAGACTATTACCATTTTCTTACACTGGTTCCCTAAGACCTAGTTTCCAAAGAGGGGAGATGTGGAAAGAGTCAGACGGTACCTGCAAACACAGAGGATAACACTAAGAGAAATCCACATCTTCAGGGAATCCTAATCTTTTATAATGGGCAGTTAGCACACCTGCCCTTTGCTCCATAGGGAGATATATTTTTCAAGGCTGTTCTCTGTATAAGCATCCTTAAAGATCATCTGGAATAAAGGCGGTTGGTGCCTCTGCTTATACGATATGCAGAAATGACCCATGGAGAGTTGGCGTCTGACACTCTCCCATTCCCTTAGACAATGGGTTTAAGATACTATTGTATCTCCCTTTCTGGGTAGTTGGGTTGATTAAAGGTAATGTGATTTGGCAAGTACTTGAAGCAGAACATAATAAGTGCTGCATAAGTATTTCCTATTATTACTCCTGAAGGGGAAAAAAAATTTTTTTTTAATGGTAAGTATTGCCTTATAAGATGAAATAATTGTTTTACTGAGTATCCCTAACTTTAAGTTCATTCTAAGACATTTCTCTGATGGGTCTAAATTCTAAAATAGGGATGATGCGTTGTACAATATTTTACCATTCCATGGGGAATGAGGCAGAAACATTTACCGCCCACATTCACGTGCTCTCCACCTCCTTAGGGCACACTAATCATGTGACTAATTCTGTCCAGGGGGCTGTTCGTGAGAGTAACATGTTTTTCTGGACTGAAGCCTTTAAGTGGCTGTCTACCTCTCGTTTACTATAGTAAACTCTGCAGCCACGTTTTGAGATCGTGGAGTTTCCAACTTGGCTTTTTTCCAGCTTAGATTTCTCGGTGTGGAGTGAAGCTCCCTGCCTCCTCCCTAACCCCTCCCCTCCTCCCCTCCACCATATGTAACGAACATAAAGAATGACCAGGAAATACGTTTTTGTGCCATCAAGCCACTGAGATGTGGGGCTTAATTTGCCACAGTAGCATAACCTTATTGCTGTTGTTTAGTCACTCACTCAGTCGTGTCTGACTCTGCAAACCCAAGAACTGAGCTCACCAGGCTCCTCTGTCTGTGGGATTTCCCAGGCAAGAATACTGGAATAGGTTGCTGTTTCCTTCTCCAGGGGATCTTCCTGACCCAGGAATCGAACCAGAGTCCCCTACCACTGAGCCACCTGGGAAGCCCAGCATAACCTAGACTACCCTTACTATATTCCAGCACCTATAATACCTGCCTAATGTGAGAAAGTTGACAGTAATTTTAAAATACAGGCTCTGGGCATGTATATGTAAAGCTGGATACGGAGCTTACATTCTATTGAGGTATGAACCATCAACACTTACATATTTATTTGCTTATTTAGCAGAAGTTAATTTCAGATACAAGCTTCCCTGGTGGTTCAGATGGTGAAGCGTCTGCCTGCAATACGGGAGACCTGGGTTCGATCCCTGGGTTGGGAAGATCTCCTGGAAAAGGAAATGGCAACCCACTCCAGTATTCCTGCCTGGAGAATCCCAGGGACGGAGGAGCCTGGTAGGCTACAGTCCATGGAGTCGCAAAGAGTCAGACACGACTGAGTGACTTGACTTCACTTCAATTTCAGATAGTGTAAGTACTGTGAAAAGATAAGCATGGCCAACACTGTTCTTTTCCTCCCCAGTGCTCATTCCCATTTTTTGTTGCTAAGAGAACCTTGATTATGCATGCGATTAAACTGGGCGCAGCCTTAGGTGACAGATCATGTTTGTTCTCAGCCAGTGATAACAATTTGTATCTTGATTTACCTGTTTCCTCTGAAGCTGGAGGAGGCCATGTGACCTCGTTTTGGTTTTCAGGTAGTAAAGGTTTGGGGAAGGACTTTCCTGATGTGGCTGACATAGCCACACCCTGCTTGGCATGTTGAAAAGATGTCTGGTTATGACCAGCAACCTTTTTGTACAAAGAGATGATGTGCCTAAAGACAGCACGCTAAATGTGGCCGAGCAGGAAGAGCCAGAGTTCCAAATGGCCTCATTGTATGGCTAAAATTATACCACTAGCCACCTTCCTTTAGACTTGCTATTGTTGCTGTTGTTCAATCTCTAAGTTGTGTTTGACTGTGGATTGCAGCACCCCAGGCTTCGCTGTCCTTCACTATCTCCCGGACTTTGCTCAGATTCATATCCATTGAGCTGGTGATGCTATCTAACCGCCTTGTTCTCTGCCGCCCTCTTCCCCTTTTGCCTTCAATCTTTCCCAGCATCAAGGTCTGGAGAAATTGTTGTTTAGTCGCCAAATCATGTCTGACTCTTTGCAACCCCATGGATGGTAGCTCGCACCAGGCTCCTCTGCCCATGGGATTTTCCAGGCAAGAATACTGGAGTAGGTTGCCATTTCCTTCTCCAGGGGATATTCCCAACTTAGGGATTGAACCCACATCTCCTGCATTGGCGGGTGGGTTCTTTAGCAATAAGCCACCAGGGGAGTCCAGAAATATTAGAAGCCACTGTTAATTAAACAATTATTACTTGCAGCTAGACACATTCTGAACCCATATAGAATATAATGAAATAGCGCATGGGTTGGCTGCAGGCACATCAGTGCTACATTTGCTGCTGCATTCAGGGAGGGCTCTTGGAGAACGTGTTATTTGAGCTGAACGATGGGAGGGAGCTAACAGGCTGTGGGATGTGGACTTGAGTTTGGGGCCTGAACCTTGTTCAAGGCGGTGTCCGCCTTGAAACAGAGGGTTTGAAATGGAGAAGAGGTCGTTGGGGAAATCGTGTTACATTATGAATGTCCTGAGGGCTTCATGTGGCACTGGAGAGCTAAAGGAACTGTAGGCGATCATGTCAGTTGGGGGCCCTGAGAGTATGAACTGCTTGGGGTAGAGTTCTGGAGAATTCAGATGAAAACAGTGTATGACCCATGACTCACCGCTGACACATTGCCAGTTACCAAGAGGCTGTTATTCCTGGAGGGTATGTGTGGAAAAGGGGAAGGCAAGCTGACCAGGGAGCAGACCAGACCAGACATCCTCAGGCCTCTGGGCAGTTGTTTTCCTCATATTCTCTGGAAACTGGGTCATGGTCATGGGGCTTTGAGACCTACTTAGCAGCTGTTTGTCCAGTAGAAAAGCTTCTCTAATGTATGGATTGTCTTGAACATGTACTTTGGTTGGCAGAAAAATAACCAGAACAGCTACTACTATTGAATGTTCACCATGAGCTTGGCATTGTGCTAAAAATATGACACCCATTTCATTTAACCCTCCAGCAACCCCTAGGAAGCTCCATGTTAATGATAAGAAGGCTGAGACCTTGAGGTCATATAGCTAGGAGGTTGCAAAGCAGGCCTTTAAACCAGCAGCACATCATCGCAAAGGCCCCTGAGAGTAGGTTCCCAGGACTGTGCTAGATTTGGAAGCACTTAATGGCCTAAAACCGGAGGGAGGTTCATGAGGGAGGGGACATGCATATACCTATGGCTGATTCATGCTGATACATGGCGGAAACCAACACAGTATTGTAAAGCAATTATACTCCAATTAAAAATAAATTTAAAATATAAATAAAATGTAAAAAAAAAAAAAAAAAACCCTAAAACAGAATATTTGAAAATATCCTGAGTCTTTTTTTTTTGTATTCCTCTTCTTCTTTCCTTGTAATTATATATGTGTATGGTGTGAGTGTCTGTAAAACTTCAAAAAAAAAAACAACTTTTTTTTTTACTTGAAATGTTTTTCCTTCTATTTTGGGGAGAAAAAGCAGTTTGATGTATGTGACATTTTTATTTCTGAATAAATTTGCATTGCAAGAGGCTGAAAGGACTGTGGAAGGGTCACTTAAATAGATCTGACAGAGTGCATGTCTACATGAAACAGTCTGTGTCAGTTACATAAAAGGTAAGATCGACATTGCTGACTTAAATAAGAACTGCTGTGTACTGAATGTCCATGATGTGTCAGTGTGCGGGGCATTTTAGCTAGATTTATAAAGCACTGTTCTTGGTGACTCTGTAAAATAGGCCATTTTTCCATTTTACAGGTGGGAGCACTGAGGCTGGTAGAGCTTAATTTGCCCAAAGTGATCACCTGTCTTGCTTAAGCTTCCTTTTTTTTTTTGGCTGTACAGCATTACTCTATTTTTAAAATAGAGCCACGTTGGAATCTTACCTGCTTTACATTTAAAAAAATTATTTCATTTATTTGGCTGTTGGGTCTTAGATGTGGCACACAGAATCTTCGTTGCATCGTTCAGGATCTTTCATTGTGGAGCGCCAGCTCTAGTTGCCACATGTGGGTTCAGTAGTTATGGTTCAGTCAGTTGCTCTGAGGCATGGGGGATCTTAGTTCCCTGACCAGGGATTGAACCCATGTCCCCTGCATTGAATACTGGATCACTGGGGAAGTCCCTTACCTACTTTTTTTAATGGGAGGATTTTAAACTGGCTCCCCCACCCCCACTTATTTTTCTGCTTTGTCTTTATAATCTGGTGAAAATAATATAAAAATGTATGAAGACTTCAGGAAGACCTGATTTTCAGTATTGATGGGTCAGGAAATTCCCCACCCCCAACCATTATACTTAAAGAAGAAAATGTTTATGCAGATAATAAAAGGATTCATAGCATACAGAATAAAAGCTGAAAGTGCTGCTTTCCAGAGAAACCACTATCAACAGTTGAGTGTGTGTGTGTTAAGGGTGTGTGTTATGCATAAATATCAAAAGAAAACATTTTCTTTTCAAGCAAATTGGCTCACAGTGTACATTTTGCTCAGCATCTTGTTTGGATAAACCTGTTTGATGTTACACCGTGTCACCATGTTTCATGTATCATAATTTACCCTTTCTGTGTTGGTATGTATTAGGTTGTTACCAGTTTCCTTGCTATTACAAACATTTTATTAGAGAAACCTTCTTGTACAAATGTGGCTATTTTTAAGAAAGATTCTTTGAAGGAGACATTAACTGAAGCATATACTAGTGACCTTCCTTAGCAGCACTTTAGGGTCATAACTTTCCTAACCACAGTAAGCCTCCATTCTAACCTAACTAACCTTGTATCTGAATATTCATTGGAAGGACTGATGCTGAAGCTGAAACTCCAATACTTTGGCCACCTAATGCAAAGAACTGACTCATTGAAAAAGACCCTGATGCTGGGAAAGATTGAAGGTGGGAGGAGAAGGGGACGACAGAGGATAAGATGGTTGGATGGCATCACCAACTTGCTGGACATGAGTTTGAGCAAGCTCTGGGAGTTGGTGAAGGATAGGCTGAATTTGGTCTTTACTGGAAGACATGGTGGTGATGCGGCCTTCTTGCCCTTGCCTCTGTGGAAGGGATCAAGCCACCAAGCAGGGTTACGAATCTAAGTTGCACATTCAAGTCCTTAGTTGTGCCTACGGCCAGATCGCTCAGAGGATGCCTCTTTCACTTTGTACTTCACTCACCTGCCTAAGAAACCAGTTGTGAGACCCGGGATTCAGCTGACTCCCTCTGTCTTGGACATCTCACAGTTCCTAGGATGATTTTCTTTGGTTGCTCAGTCCTATCCAACTCTTTTTGACCCCATGGACTGTAGCCCACCAGGCTCCTCTGTGCATGGGATCTCTCAGGCAAGAATACTGGAGTGGATTGCCATTTCCTTCTCCACTAGGACCATTAAAAGAAAGGCTTTATTTATTTATTTATAGCAGTTAAGTTCATAGCAAAACTGAGTGGGAGGCACAGAGATTGCTCATAGACCTCCCTGTCTCCGGCACCACCCCCAGCTTTCCTCCACTCAGCATCTCCCACTGGGGTGGTACATTTATTACCATTGACGAACATGAGCCCTGACACCTCATCACCCTGAGTGCTAGCCATCTTTTACTACAGCTCAGCACGGCTTGCTCCTTACTTCCTTTAAGCCCTTGCTGAGATGTTTCCTTCTCTGACCACTTGATATAAAAGTGCAGCACCTTACCTCGTTTCCTCTCTGGCCCTCTGCACTTCTCAGTTTTCTTCTATGACAGTTTTTCAAGTGGAACATCTGTATAGAATGCTTCATCTTTGCTCGCCTTCTGTAGTTTGTAAGCTCAGTGATGATAAGTGCCCATTTCCTTCACTCTCCTCTTCTTACAGTAGATGCCCAGGAAATATTTGTTGGCTCAGGGGGCTCCCCTGGTGGTCCAGGGGTGGGGACTTTGACTTTCAATGCAGGGGATTTGGACCCACATGCCCCTTGGCTAAGAAACCAAAATATAAAACAATATAAAAAAATATAGAAGCAATATGGTAATGAATTCGGTAAAGACTTTTAAAAAATGGTCCACACCCCAAAAATCTTAAAAAAAAATTTTTTTTTTTTTGTTGGCCCAGTGAGTAAATGAACAAACTAGGAAACTCAGAACCTTTGTTAGGTGAAAGTGAAGTCGCTCAGTCTTGTCCGACTCTTTGCTGACCCTGTGAACTGTAGCCCACCAGGCTCTTCAATCCATGGGATTTTCCAGGCAAGAGTACTGGAGTGGGTGGCCATTTCCTTCTCCAGGGGATCTTCCCAACCCAGAGATCGAACCCAGGTCTCCCGCATTGCAGGCGCTCTGAGCCCGTGAGACTCCCTCAATAGCCTCGCTCCCCACCTCCTTTGTGCAGCAGTCAGCCCTGGGGCGGGTGCTCTTGGCTATTAAGCAGCTAACAGGTGGGGCATCTTCATTGGGAGGACTGTTTTGGGAACAATCATCATGGACTCTATTCCGACTTCCCTGGTGGCTCAGGCGGTAAAAGCAGCTGCCTACAATTCTGGAGACCCGGGTTCTCCAATCCCTGGGTTGGGAAGATTCCCTGGCGAAGGAAATGGCCATCCACTCCAGTACTCTTGCCTGGAAAATCCCACGGACAGATGGAGGAGCCTGGTGGGCTACAGTCCACTGGGTCTCAAAGAGTTGAACACAACTGAGTGACTTTACTTACCTTCTTTAAAGGGGAGTGGTGATAGGGATTTGATTTGGAGAATTTAGAAAACTTGCCTAGGGCCACTATAGCCAGCAGGAGTGTCCTACTCCAAAGCATGTTTGACCTTCAAAATTTTAGAGCTCTGCTAAGGTGAGTCTGATTAGAATGTTTGTAGCATCTATGTTGCATTCTTTCTGGGGCAGGAGATAGACTGACAAATGGTTATCTACTAATAAGGAAACATTGTAGTCATGGAGAGGGGAGATAAAAGACCTTATCAAGAGTCAGTGTAGAGCTGAGGGACTCAGTTCTAGTATTTCTTCAGCCTCAGGCATAAAGTATGACAGTTAATCTCTTAAAGTAGCAGGCACTCTAAAAGTTGTTACAAATTTAACATCTGTATTTATTTCCATTTGTATCAGATAGTTTGTTAAATTGGTACTAAGATAATTTAGTAACATACCCTTTTGCCTTAAGGATGTTTGAAAAAAATTGAAACTATTTAAAGCAAGTTAGGATAAGAGCAGTAAATTTACAAATACACACAAGAAAGGGAAAAGGAAACAGCTGTTGATGGTGTTAGACACAGAGAGAAAGGTTGTTACTAGAGATATACAAGATAGGTACCAAGGCCAGTCTGCCCAGGTTGGATAACAACTTTTTTTTTTTAAACCAGTACTGTTTTAAGAGAACTCTCCAGAATTGCTTTGGGGTTAAGTGGCTTTTATGAGTGGAAGTAAAATCTCAAGATTGGCTTTTACTGGGCTCACTTTTTTATTTAGCCTTGAAGATCAACTTTTCTTTCTTGTCTATACTTTTCCCTTTCCCCCTTTTGATTCTAGTGAGATTGTTGACACAACCTATTACCTTAGGCAAATTATTTAAAACTGAGTTTCACTTTTCTTATATATAAAATGGGCTATTTAGTATATGAGGTATTAGTATGTACCTTGCAAGTGTATTGTAATGTTTACATGAAATGTCATTTTTAAAGGCTTGGCACAAACTGGACACTGGGGAAATGTTATTTCCTTTCTCCCGCCTCATGATAAACATACATGTGCACATATCTTTCCTGGCTGAAACTGTTTTCAGGCTTAAAATTAAAAATGCATTTGGCCTTTGGTATACGCCGGCCGGTTTGTTCACACGATTTGAGAGTTGGTGAAGAACCAGTCTGTTATTCTAATGAGAGCTATGAGTTCTGTGTCTAGTAAGATGCCTTCCAGTTTAGGTGTACCAGTTAGTTTAGTTATTTATGTGCTGATGTTCACAGGCTGCTGTTTCTTTTTCAGATGAGCAGACTCATCGCTTTCCACTAATTGGCAGCAATGGCGTTTACCGAAAGAGTCAACAGCAGCAGCAACAGGTAACCATGAGGTCCATGATGCAAAGATACCTTGATGTTGAATTTTATAATCAATTTTTCAAAGAATAAGGTTGGTCCTTTTTATTTTTGTGACCTATGGACTCTCTGGTGCAGGAAAAGGTGTGAAAATTTCTGTCTTCTCTGGATGAAATCAAACCTGTTAGACTGGCTACATATTTTCTTTAAATCTAGTACTCTCTTAGTCTTGTAACTCATTTCTTTAACATGTGGATGTGATATTATATTAGATCAAGCATCCTAATTCTATGTTCGAGGAACTGGCCCAGGTCACACTGATTTGGGAAAATGTGCACCTGTTTGGTTTGTGCTGAAACAGATATGAGGAAATCGGCCTTGTTGTGAGAGGCTTGGAGGAGGGAATTCTGTCAGATATACTTAACAATCAACATCTCTCCTTCCAACTCTGTACACATAGTTGACTGCCTTCTTGTGTATTGCATATGATCAGGGTTCCTTGCAGGCAGCGTATTTATATTGTGAAGCGGTTATTAAGAATAACCAATTTGCTATTCAGAAGGAATTCTTAATATCCCTGATCAGTTTTATGTATACTATTAGATATTCAAATACCTATGAAAGTAGGAGACCTGTAGACTCAAACATACTCAGTTAATATTTCTTGAGTAATAGATGATGGGGACTGTGGCTCTGGACCATTCTGGTGCTTTCCTACTTCCTCCTCCTTTCTGGCTCATTTAGGAAGCTCTTCCTGCACTCCAGTGGTCCCCGTCGTCCTGGTGTTGAACTTGGTGCACTCTCCTCCCCCACAGAGGAAGGCACGTGGCCCAGGCTGCTACACAGTCCATGTGCTGCTAGAGCCAGAGGGGAAACTGTTAGCATCCTTTTTTTTTTTTTTTTTAAGGCTTATTCATAATGTTCAGTTACACATAAGTTTTAAATTGTTATGTAGTTAAATGTCTTGGTATTTTATGGATTCTGGATTTGATTGTGCTTCGCAAGGTCTTTCCTATTCCACAATTGAGACAATAATGTCACGTGTTCTCGGCTGGCACTTGAAAGGTTTCATTTTTTGCATTTAAATCAGAACTTGTACGCTGGTGGCCTGTGGGGCAGATCTGGCCAACAGATGGGTTTTGTTTGGCCTCTAGCAGTGTCCTAAATATATATATATATCTGCCAGTGATTTTTACGTAACAATCTAGACTTCCATCTTCTCCTGAAAAATTTAACAGCACAGCGTTTGCATTACCATAGACCACCCGTCAGATGGAATCAATAACTAGCTCCTGCTCTTTTTGAGAAGTCATGAGCTTTCTAATTCAAAACTTCTCAAGTGATGTGCCATTACTTTTCAGGTGTGCTGAGACTTAGTTCTCCCCAACCAGAACTCCCAAACACCCACCTGATTTCCTCTGACAGACAGACATCTGCTATGTCAGCTTGCCCCAGGGAGACTTGATGTTTAAAAAGAAAGAATGAAAAGCTGGGGAAGCACGGATCCTTTTTAGTTCACTACAGTTCCCACACAGCTGGGTTCACGGACGAGTTAGATGCTTTGCCCTCTTCATTTGCTGCCCACTTTAGATCATTGACTTTTTAGTGTTTTGATCCATCTGTAATTGATTTTAGTGTAAAGTGTGTGTTGTAAATTTCCGTATTAATAGGAAAATGAAAAAGTCTGGGGGATGTTAGCCTTTTTTTAAGCAAAAGGCTGGCCAGTTGTTCCAACATAATTTATTAAATCATCTATCTTTACTGATTTGAATGCCATGTCCAAAACCCATCACATTCTTGAGTCTGTTGGTGAACTCTTTTGTGCCATCAGTTGTCTCTTCTGCCAACGGTGCTGTACTATTTCAGTGTTTTTATAGATTTTAATATTTAGGCAGATTCTTTGTCAGTAATTTTCATTTTTAGAATTTTTATGGCTAGTCACATCTGATTACATTTCCACATGTACTCCGAAGTCGTTTGTCATTTTCTAGAAAAATTGTTGGCATCTTGATTGGAGTTTGAATTAATCAATTAAGAGTTGAATTCTATAGAATATGAAAACTGGGTCTTTCTACAAAGGAATCTAAATATCAGGTTAATGAAAATGTATCGGGGTGAAGAAATTTTAAATTTCTAAGGTTTTTTGGAGGTATGATTTTTCAGCTATTTCTGATTACTCACACTGTATCCAGAGTAATTTCTGGAAGAAGAATCATAAATTATAATAACACTGAACAGTATCATCAGTGGCGAGATTAAAAAAGATATTTGGTACTCCATTATTTACATTTGTTTTCTGTTGTTGCTAATTGTTAGACTAGCTAATTGCCCTTTGTAGTAGCATTCTAGCAATTACAGAGCTGTTTTTATTATTTGTTACATTTGTCTTTTCAGCTCTTGAACTCCCTGATGTGGTCCTTTTAATAACCCAGTACAAGTAGTAAGTTAGAGGAAATCCTAAATAGAGCTCTATTTTTAGCATATACCAAATAGCTCACTTGTTTAAATGTTTTGTCGTGTTCAGTTCAGTCGCTCAGTCATGTCCAACTCTTTACAACCCCATGAATCACAGCACGCCAGGCCTCCCTGTCCATCACCAACTCCTGGAGTTTACCCAAACTCATGTCCATCAAGTTGGTGATGCCATCCAGCCATTTCATCCTCTGTCATCCCCTTCTCCTCCTGCCCCCAATCCCTCCCAGCATCAGAGTCTTTTCCAATGAGTCAACTCTTCGCATGAGGTGGCTGAAGTACTGGAGTTTTAAGCTTTAGCATCAGTCCTTCCAAAGAACACCCAGGACTGATCTCCTTTAGAGTGGACTGGTTGGATCTCCTTGCAGCCCAAGGGACTCTGAAGAGCCTTCTCCATCCCTCCCAAAAAACAAATTCACGTGAAACTGGTCCAGGACTAGCACATATTTTAAAGGAAATAGACGTGTATTGAGCAGGCAGGTGTTAATTGCGCAAACTAAATAGACGTCTGAGTGTGAATCCTTAGTCTGCTCAGGGCTACCAGAAGTCATCAGCATGGCAGAATATTAATATCATGTGTAAAGACAATATTTGTTTTAGTTCTTACAAATAAGCTTATTCCCCTGGCTCCCAGACTTATCAACATTTGATGGTACTCAGTCTGATGTACTTATATTTCTCCTCCCCTTCTTTCCCCTCCCCTTTTTGTTCTTTCTAAAAATTGTTATTGGAGTGTAACAAACTGAAAAGGGCTGACACTATGAGTACAGTTCAATGCATTTTCACAAAGTGAACACACTTGTGTAACCGATCAAGCAACAACAATACCAGCTCCCCAGGAGCCCCTCCTGTCTGCTCTTAGCTACTGTCTCTCTCAAAGCCTACCGCTATTCTCACTTCTATGCCTGCTTTCGATTTTTATTTTAAAATAATCAAGTAGTGTATTCTTTTTGGTGTCTATTCAGTTTCGATGCTTATGTTATTGTCAGTCAGTCACTAAGTCATGTCTGAGTCTTTGGAACCCCATGGACAGCAGCACACCGGTCTTCATGGATCACAGCCTTGTCAGGCGAAGGGACTTGTGTAAGTCAATTAAGCTATGAGCCGTGCCATGCAGGGCCACCCAAGACGGACAGGTCATGGTGGAGAGTTCTGACAAAATGTGGTCCTCAAGTGAAAACCACTCCAGTATTCTTGCTGTGAGAACCCCATGAACAGTATGAATAGGCAAAAAGATGTTTGTCATTTTTCTTTTATTTCACAAACTTATATATCTTTATATGCCTTTATAATAAGGCATATTAAATGAATATACTATATTTTACTATATAATCAGTATTAAAATTTTAAAAATTTCCATCAACTTTTCATTGTCTAATCTGATAGTATAATTATCCTTACTCTTTTCCACTTCTCTCTCCTCTACCTTCCAACTGTTAGCTCTGCTTTTAGGTTTTTTTTAATTATTATTTTGGTGGCGCTGGGTCATTGCTGCTGTGCAAGAACTTTCTCTAGTTGTGGAGAGCAGAGGCTACTGTTTAGTTGTGGTGTTCGGGCTTCTCACTGTGGTGGCTTCTCTTGTTGCAGAGCATGGGTTCTAGGGCCTGCAGGCTCAGTAGTTGTGGTACATGGGCTTAGTTGCTCCAAGGCACGTGGGGTCTTCCCAAACCAGGGATCGAACCCATGTCCCCTGTATTGGCAGGTGGATTCTTAACCACTGGACCACCAGGGAAGTCCCCTGCTTTTAGTTTTAAATTGTCCAGGTTGACAGCACATTTTATAAGCATCTGTGCTTTTGCAAGCTCTGTCTTTTAATAATAAAAGCTGAAAAACCAAGAAGCACTATTTACACTATTTTGATTGGGAAGCAAAATAGCGTTTAGGGTTTTATTTCTTCTCTATGGGTTCAAAGTCAACCCAAGTACCACTTGACACATTTGATATTGATCAGGACAAGTGAACACCTATAGCTGAGTGAATTGCTCAAATTCATGCCACATTTTAAATTGCCTCATCTTTGGATGGTGTTTTTATTTTTCCTGGAGTTTCAAATTACTTTTCTTTCTCCTTGTTGAAAGAGAGAACATGCCCCTTTGCAAGGTCACTACCCAGTCCCCCTTCTTTCCCTTCAGTGTGTGTTAGGAAATCTGCTGATATGCTTGTCAGTTTGGGGGAAAGATTTGAGTGATTGCATTTTGTGAACCCTGAACCATAATGCTATACTCTTGCACGCTCTCCTTCCCCAGGAGAGTCTGAAATAACGTTTACCTTTCCTAATTGAGGGGAGCCCTCAATTAGTGAGGAAGCTACAAGGTGTTAAGCTGATTAACACCTATTATATGGACAGATTTTCTTTGTGTGAGTAAATCAGGGGCCTGACTTCCAGATGCTCACTGGAGAGATTAATGGCTGTAAGCTGTGTTTTCCTGAAACTGTGATTGGCCTGGGCATTGTAAATAATCCACACCTGGAATTGTGAAATTTCCTGTGTTTCCCCAGCAAGTTGTTTTAGGCCTGATTTATAAGCGCAATAATGTTTCTTATACAGAATGCATGGTTTCCCTTTATTTTAGAAAATGGTTGCTCGTCGTGTGTCGTTGTCATATATAGTTTAAGAGGAGTCATTCGGTTTGATGGGTTTAAAAGAGTTTGGTTTCAGACTTATCTCAGGCCTGAGGAAATCTTTTTCAGAATTAGTTATTTCCCAAATGGACAGTTAAATTTGGTGGGGAGTGGGTGTGTGGTGGGGAGTGGGGGAGACTCAGCTGCAGACGTACTGAGTACTTTCACCAGTAAAATCTAGTTGAGGGGCTTCCCTGGTGGCTCAGTGGTAAAGAATCCGCCTGCCAATGCAGAAGACACGGGTTTGATCCCTGGTCCGGGAAGATCCCATGTGCCAAGCAATAACTTAGCCCACGCATCGCAGTTATTGAGCCTGTGTTCTACAGCCTGGGAGACACACTACTGAGCCCACATGCTTCAACTACTGAAGCTCACGAACCCTAGAGACCATGCTCTGCAACAAGAGAAGCCAGTGCACTGCAACTGGAGAGTAGCCCTGCTCTCTGTGAACAGAGAAAAAGCCTGAGCAGAGGTGAAGACCCAGCACAGCCATGAATAAATATAGAGGACAATTTATCTAAAAAAAAAAAGTCCAGTTGATTTTGTATTGCCTAAGTGATGTAGCAGACTTGCGTGTGGGACTCCAGGGCTGGGTAACTTGTGTTTAGATCTCTGACACATTGGACAAATGGCTCAACTTTTAAGCCTCATTAAGATGAGGATACCAAGAATAATGTATGTAAAGTGTTTATCCCAGCGCCTGGGATAAACTCCTTCATGAATCGTTAATTCTCTTGCTCTGGTGATACTAGTAGGGAGCTGGGTTTCAGGAGAATAAGTACCTTCCACAACTCTACCTCAAAAGAGAAAGACTTTGTTTAGAGGCAGCTCTTTGGGTGGAAAGGATTCCTTTGTGAGCTACTCCAGGAATAGGGCTTCCCAAGTGGCGCTAGTGATAAAGAATGTGCCTGCCAATTCAGGAGACAAAAGAGACATGGGTTCCATCCCTGGGTTGTTGGGAAGATCCCCTAGAGGAGTGCTTGGCAACCCAGTCCTGTATCCTTGCCTGGAGAATCCCACAGACAGAGGAGCCTGGCGGGCTCCGTGGGGGTCACAGAGAGTGGGACGCGACAGAGTGACTATCACTTTCACTTTTCTTACCATCTTTGTATGAATACTAATTTTATACTATCCTGATTTGGGGAAGAACCTTTTTCTTTTTTGTAGGCTTCTCTTCTAAAGCAGTAGCCATCAGCCTCCTTGGGAATATGTGGAACAGGATTAAGATGAATATTTCAGTTTCCTCTTTTTCAGAAGCCTGGAGGACATTATTTCAGAATCTGAGTCTTGTTTTCTGTCTCTCATGATAGCCCTGTAATGTAGTTAGATTAGATGGTAATCTGGCTCCTTGTACTGGAGGAGGAAAAAGCTTGGAGAAATTAATAGTTGAATGTGTGAATCAAGCTATAGGGAATGCTGGAGCAATTGGTTTATTTTGGTGGAAAATTTTTCTCTACCAAACAACATTTAACATATTATTAAGCAATTTCTGCCTTTGACCAAGTTTTGATGCTTTTCATCAGATAATACTTTCTTCTTAACCTGAAAGGCAGAGTGTCACCGTTTCTGTTGCTTTAAAATGATTTCAGACATTGGATTGTATGTGTTTATATAGGTAAGATGTTATAATAGACAGAGTTAAGTGAACAGGTCTTATTAAAGCTACTGAAAGCATGAGGTGGTCCCAGACTTCTTATTAAGGGGGAGACAATCTGAAGGAAAAGAGAAAGAGGGAGACTGGGAAGGAGGGAAATGGGATGAAGGGGCAAGAGAAAGACAGAAATTTTGTGCATTGTAACAGCAATAAAGAATATTGGCCCTGACTGGGCATGAAAACCTAACTTAGTATAGATCTTATCATACTTGCCTCCACTCTTTTTCCTTCACTTGGAAAGAAAAAATTTTATTATAGACGGTAGAAGTAGAATATTTCATTAACTTTCAAATAGCCTTTTCTCCAGATTTAACATTTCTCAATATTTTGCCACACTTAAAAGGAAAAAAAAATGTATCCTTTTCCTTTTGTTCTTTGCTGGAGTGATTTAAAGCCAATCCCAGACATCTGTTTTTTCACTTTGGCTTTACCTTATGTGCGTCTCCTTTAAAAGGGGGATTTCTTTCCCTACATAATTGTGTGCCAGTCTCTTTCCTAATAAAATTACATTTTAAATTCATCTATGAATTAGCCCGTCTCCACACTGTTCGGATTGTTTTAAAATGTCTGTTCAAGTTGTTTACATCCTGACTCAGTCAAATCCAAGTGCGTATCCTGCCTTGCTGTTGTTTTTTAGTTGCTAAGGGTTCCCTAAAATGCTGACTGTGTTGTGTGTGTGTGTGCGTATGCGCGGGCGTGCGCTCAGTCATGTCTGACTCTTTGCTACCCTATGACTTGCAGCCTGCCAGGCTCCTCTGTCCAGGCAAGAATACTGGAGTGGGTTGCCATTTCCTTCTCCAGGGGATCTTCCCAATCCAGGGATTGAACTCACATCTCCTGCATTCCTGCATTGCGGGTGGATTCTTTACTGCTGAGCCACCTGGGAAGCCTGTATACTGTGTTAGGTTTTGTCACGTCTTAACCCAGAGCATTTACCCTGCTTATTTTGTGGGGATGCTGGGTGGGGGGCAGACGGTGGAGTTGACTGTTTGAGGAAACTGAGTTGAATGTATGTTTTACTTTGTGGATTTATCTGACTGCTTCTCTTAATGTGTTTTTGTTCTTATAGACCAGTGGTTCTCAACCTGGAATAATTGTGTTCCCTGGAGGTGGGGGTAGGGGCGCATCTGACAGTGTCTGGGGAGACTGTCCTTGTCACAGTCTCTTGGATGGAGCCGGGGCTGCTGCTCCACACTGTACTGTACTCAGAATGGCCCTCACCACAAATATTTTTCTGTCTCCTTTTGTCTCTGGTGCTGAGAATTACATGCTTCTGTCCCAGGTATTCCCTGTAGAATGGAGTGAGCGCTAAAGCTCAGTTACACGTTTGACATAGTCTTTCTGCTCAAAAGGGTTGTCTAGCCCAAGAGTGGTGCTGTTTTTCCATGACTGGATCTGCGTGCCAGTTACAGGGGAATGTCACCTGGTGAAAATAACATGTGTGAGCCGAGCACTTTATACAATGCACGTTCTATTCTAATTTTAAAAGTTTACTTGGAAAAAAAAAATCTTCCTAGTCCTTCTGTTGAACCTTCCTCTGACTACCACCTCAGATTCTTAGAGAAATCTTTAATCCTCTTTCCTTTTAATGTAAGAGACTGGTAAAGATGGGGGAAACGGATGCCTTGTGCCTTAATTATTGAGATGGTCTTGGTCTGTTATGGGCAAACCAGGTGCTGGTATCAACCTTGTTCTGGAGACACCAGAATGGTTAAGTACCATTAGGCTCCCCCCGCGCCGCCCCGCCGAAGGGCTTCCCAGGTGGCGCTAGTGGTAAAGAACCCTCCTGCCAGTGCAGGAGATGAAAGAGACAGGAGTTCGATCCCTGGGTCAGGAAGATCCCCTGGAGGAGGAAATGGCAACCCACTCCGGTATTCTTGCTTGGAGAATCCCAGGGACAGAGGAGCCTGGCCGGCTGCAGTCCACAGGGTTGCAGAGTCGGGCACGACTGAGCACACCCAGCTCAGGCCCCCAGGAAAGCTTGCAGGAGAGGGAAGGAAAGTTCCCCCAGATGAGATGGCTTCCAGAGAAGAAAGTTGCCTTTCCCAGGCTCTGAGAAGTGGGCATGCGGGGCAGAAAGAACCAGCGGAGGCTGAGAATGCAGTAGTGGTGTGCTGGGAACCCTTTCCGGAAAGTTGTCTTAAAGCCACCGTTTTCCCCCCCATCTCTGATAAATCACTGGAAGGAAAGGCAATGAATTTTTTTCTGACAATCAGTTCTTACTGGGGGCCCAAGCTTCGTTTGCAAGTGAAAGGGCTGCTGTTGGAGTCGTGGACATCACAATGGGCCCTGCCTCTTTTCACATCAAAGTGTAAAAGAATCTCCAGGGGTGATTAATGGGGGCTGCTGGACTCATTACTTGTAAACAAAGCTGAGGGGTGACCTCGACATTTTTTTTTTTTAATTAAAAGAAAACAGGGTTTCCTAGCGGAGAGCCATGGGTCTGCTCTCCATTTGAATTTTGACGGCTCGCACTGGAGATCTTTGTTAAGGTTACAGAGAGGCAGCCTGTGTTACCCAGGGTTCGAAAATGCCCTCCCCTCCACCGCCGGCCCCCACCCCCCTCCAGGTACCCTGTGAGGTCGAAGACTGAAGTCTTGGCTCCAGCTTTATTTTTGTTGCCAGAAGGGGGAACAGGGCAGAAACTATTGAGCCCTCTTTCTCTAGGGGAGACTGAGGGCTTAGACCCCTCCTCTGTTCTTTTCCCACCCAGCATCAAGAGAAAAATGCCTTCCTCCCATGCAAGGCAGAAAGAGGTCAGTTTTAAAGTAAATTCCTAGAACTTTGCCCCGAAGTCCAAAGACTGTTGTTTTCAAGTTTACATTTCAAGTTAGTACTCCTTTCATTTCTGTAGTACGAGGCTTGGCATTGGATTGAAACTTTGAACCAAAATTACAGTATTTGAACATTTCATGTTCACCATTTATACTGAAAGCAATACTATTAAAACACTGTTATTAGCACGAGAAATCTAGCATTTTATGGACCCAAGATCTAGAAACTGCTCTTTAAATTCAACCCTGCAGCTGAAGGTCCACCTTCGAATAAACTTTATTTCCAGCGTCCCCATCTTCCCATCAAACTTATCTCTCTCTTGCTGTTCTTTCCCTTGGCTTCTTTGTTGGAGTCGGTCCAAGCCTTAGCCAGATTTTAAATAGATGGGGGGCCAGAGTGACCCTTTGTAACCCAAGTGGAACCTGTATGGCTTTGGGCACCCAAGAATTCTAATGTGTTTACTCACTTCCCAAGTGTTTGGTAATCACCTTCTGAGTATATCTTCTAAACAAGTTGTAAGATTTGAGAAAGGAGCAGAGGTCACAGCTGGAGGGGTAGAGAGGAGCTCTCTTCCAGCTGAGCCGTTTTCAAGTAGAGATAAGAGAATGTCCAAGGACTTCTTTCCCCGAGATATGGAGTGGTGTGAATGGGGGGGACGCTCCTTGTTGACACGGCTTTGTGAGTTCAGATGCCAACAGCAGACTTCAAGCCTGTTCTGCATTGTCTTGCTAGAAGCCTGTGGCAGGGAAGTCCTTTATGAGCTCTGGTTTGAAACTGAGGCTTGGGCCAGAAATCCTCTTGGTTGACCTTCTTTTCTGGCCTCGTTGTTGTTTAGTCACTAAGTCGTGTCCAACTCTTGTGGCCCATGGACTGTAGCTCACCAGGCTTCTCTGTCCGTGGGATTTCCTAGGCAAGGATACTGGAGTAGGCAGCCACTTCCTTCTCCAGGGGATCTTCCCGACCCAGGGATTGAACCCACATCTTCTGCTTGGCAGGTGGATTCTTTACCACTGAACCACCTGGGAAACCCTCTGACTTTGTAAAGGAGTACTAAATAAAACCTTCCTGGGAGATGGCTTCAGCATGGCTCCAGTAGTCAGAGAAACATGCATCCTCTTCTCCTGCAGGACCAAAGCCAATATCTTAAAAAAAAAAAAAAAACTTATGTTTATTTTATTTGGCTGTGCTGGGTCTTAGTTGCAGCATATGGGTTCAAGTTCCCTGACTAGGAATCGAACCTGGGCCCCCTGCATTGGGAGCACGGAGTTCCAGCCAGTGGACTGCCAGGGACGTCTTCAAAGCCAGTGTTTTTCTCCTGGGGTGTGGAAGGTGGGGTGGAGACAAGGAAGGATGGCAAGGGATAGGGATGACTCATGAGCTGCTGACCAGAAAGGGATGGATTAATTTTAAAATTGAAAGCTGGAAGTGGTGTGCATCCTGAGACGAGTTAGAGCTGTTGTGCTCTCGGGGTGGTGACGTGTGTGCTCTGCCCCGGATCACTTTGCAGTCTGTAGAGCATTGCACACATGGCAGGTGGTGACCCTGTGCATAACTCAAGCTCTCAGCCGTTAGAAGCTGAAGCAGTTCTCCTTTTAAATTATCTTTAACATCCGGCAGAAATGTCATGCCCTCTGCACTTGATAACTGAGATATGAAATCACCCTTAATTTAAGAATGGAGGTGTTGATATTCAAAGGAACAGAGAATATTTAATAAATGAGAGCAAGGAATATACCTTATTTGTCTAGAAAACATGTCTGAAAATATGTGTTCGTTGTGAAGGACAAAGAGTTGGGAGTCAAGGCAATGAATGAAATGAGAAGACACTTGGAAAAATTTTTAATATCAATGTTACTTTTCTTCTCTGTTCTCCTGCTGCCAACTCAAAGTAGGGATTCAGGTGAGTAGAA
Source organism: Bos grunniens (assembly GCF_055505025.1). Classification (NCBI taxonomy): domain Eukaryota; kingdom Metazoa; phylum Chordata; class Mammalia; order Artiodactyla; family Bovidae; genus Bos; species Bos grunniens. Next base: position 15,789,815 of record NC_141170.1, on the reverse strand, counting down.
CACTTCTTCCAGGCTCGCTGAGATTCCACCCTTAAATTTTCACCTGTAGAGGCATCCCAGTTTAAGGGAAAGTGAGTTCATTTTGAAGTCAGTGAGAGTTGGGCTTGAACTCGAGGCCTAACTAGATGTGTAATGCTGGGAATTTACTGACCCTCCCCAAATTCTTACTTCCTTCATCTGTAAAATAATGTAATGAGAACTGCATGAGATAATGTATTTTTTAAACCCCTAGTACCTGCACTGAATCAGTATTTAATAAATAGTCACTTCCTTCCCTTTCTGTTGACCCGCCTCAGAGAATCTGAACTCAGTGATGTTCTTTTTTCCCCCCAATATTTATTTGTTTGGCTGTGCTGGGTCTTAGTTGTGGCATGTGGGATCTTTTTTTCTTTCACTTGTGGCATGCAGGATCTTTAGCTATGGCATGCAGGATCTCAGTTGCAGCACAGGAGCCCTCAGTAGCAGCATGTGGGATACAGTTCCCTGACCAGGGATCAAACCCAGGCCCCCCTGCATTGGGGGTATGTGGAGTCTTAGGCACTGGACCACCAGGGAAGTCCCTGAACTCAGTGATGTTCTTAAAGTCCCTGGCGGCGGCAGTGGTTTAGTGTCTAAGTCATGTCTGCCTCTTTGCGACCCCGAGGACTGCAGCCCACCGGACTCTTGTGTCCATGGGATTTCCCAGGCAAGAATACTGGAGTGAGTTGCCATTTCCTTCTCCAGGGCATCTCCCTGACCCAGGGATTGAACCCAAGTCTCCTGCACTGGCAGGTGGATTCTTTACCAGTGGGCTACCAGGATAGGCCTTTTCCCCATCACGGTTTAATTTTCGTGTGTGTGTGTGGGGCGCACTGCGCAGGGTCTTCACTGTGGTACCGGGGCTCTTGGTTGGGGTGTACAGCCTTCTTTAGCTGCAGGTTGTGGCTGTAGTTAGTTGTGGCTGGGTTAGTTGCCCCTCGGCTTGTGGAATCTTAGTTCCCCAACCACGGATCGATCAGAGTCCCCTGCATTGGAAGGCGAATTCTCAATCGCTGGACCACCAGGGGAGTCCCCCAGCATTTTTTGTATTACAGTTCTGTTCAGATTATTGTGTGGTTTCTCTCTGCTGATTAAGCCTCGGCCAGTATGACCTCTGGTGCTTGTTTCTCTCGGTCTCAGTGTTACATCACACATCTGTGTAAATTGTATATTTCTTTCACACTGGAGGTCTGTTTAATCTTTGCGCATTATCTCTGTGCTTTGCAAATAACCAGCCATTTAATGAGTGATTGACTTTGTGGCTGTTGTAGTCATGGCTGTCATAGGGATGGAGGATGGATGATGGTTATAATGGGTATTTATTTGCCCTTTCTTGGAAAAACAGCCCAAACTTCTTGCTCTATTACTAATGGGTTAACTCGGTGTTTCTGTGAGATCCCATAGCTATTGAGGCAATTGGCTTGTTGACCCAAGTGTTGAAAACTACACTTTAAGGCCCGTGTATAAAGTTTTCAGAATTGTGTAAACAGTAATTTACTGCTACCGATTTGTCTTTGTTGACCTTTTAAAAACAAATGGCTTCAAAGCACAGCAAGCCTTATAAGCAATGATGCTTAAAAAGTCACCTGTATTTCACTTTTCAGGCTAATCTGTCAAAGTCATCTTGCAGCAATGTTTTCATCTGTTTTGAAACAGACGTGTGAGGCTCTACACACGTACTTGCTGAGTCAGTTCTCAACCCAGGAGCCAGGGAGAAGTGGAGTAGCCCATAGGGAGAACGTTTTCTCTCCTCCTTTGGCATCATAAATCTGTGTCCAGGAAAGCAGTGCCTCCAGAGGACCTGGAGGATTGGCTGTGTTTTGGAGAAAGATACTCCACTGTGGCTCAAGAAAGGAAATATTAACATGGGGAATCATTATGTGGCTAGTGGGCATTGGTGAATTCAGGGCTTCCCCGATGGCTCAGCAGATTAAAAATCTGCCTGCAGTGCAGGAGACACAGGAAACATGGATTCAGTCTTTAGGTCAGGAAGATCCCCTGGAGGAGGAAATGGCAACCCGCTCCAGTATTCTTGCCAGGAAAATCCCATGGACAGTGGAGACTGGCAGGCTATGGTCCATAGAGTCACAAAGAGTTGAGCACAACTGAGCACCAGCACAGAAAGAGTTATCTGGTTCAGCCATTCAGCTGGTTGATCCTCTAAGAGGTGCCCATTTCAGCTCCTGGGTATTTGCATCTACCTTCCCTCACCCCTGCTCAATCTTCTCCATCAGCGTTTGTCTGTCATTGCCCAATTCTTGGAACCATCGTCCCCTACTTGCACCCACGCAGATGACCTTTACACATGAGAAACAACATTTCTCTTCTCTCTGAAGACAGAGGATATGTTAAAACGCCCAGTGTGAAAAAGTAGAGGGTAATAATTTGTATGAAGAAAATGTTGCGGTCTCCTTTCAAAAGGGTTCACACCTGGCATGCTTTGAATTAGGGAGTGGGTGTGATTTGTTTTTTTGAAATCTAATAAAACTGTGTTTTGGGTGGATGTGCTTTTTATCTTCCCCATCTCCCCGAGGTGACAGTTTCTGAAGAGAGTGACTTAGTAATCTGGGACTTATATGCAGACTTACATGCACGTCAGCAAATGCTGAGCACCTAGTGTGTGGGAGTGCCGCACATTGGACATACGATGTGGATATTCCACCCCTCCCTCCCTGACCCTTTCTTGGGGACGCCTCCTAGCTTGGAAGCTCCTTACCATTCTGATGGGCCTCTTTCACTTTTGTGTAAAACTCCCTCTTTTCCCACCTGATAAAAAGCTGTCACTTCTCAGACCTCTGTCTGTGACTCCCTTCCTCCTTACGCCACAAGTGTTCTCTGCACAATCACCACCCCTCCCGGCCCCACCCCCGTCCTCCCATCTCTGGATTTTTGTGCCAGGAGCTACTTCCAGAGTGCCATCACTTCCCTGAGTGGTTTCCTCTCCGCCTCTAAGTGCTAGTGGTTATCTCCCAGCCTAACTTGATGGTTCCTCAATGGGAGAAACTTGATTATATTAGGTTTCCCCTATGTTCATTGCTTCCTTACTTTAAAAACCTGCAGGGCTTCCTATTACCTACAGTTTAGAGATTGAATCCCTTAATAGAGCATTCAAATCCTCCATCCTCTGATCCTCTGGGCCTCAGCTTTGTCTTTTCTTTTTTTTTTTTTTTTGCTTGTGCTGGGTCTTCAGTGCTGCACAGACTTTCTCCAGTTGTGGTGAGTGGAGGCTACTCTCTATTGCAATGAACAGGCTTCTCTTTGTGGCGGTTTCTGTTGCAGAGCAAGGGCTCTAGGGTGCTCGGGCTTCAGTAGTTGCGGCACATGGGCTCAACAGAAGCAGTACTCAGGCTCTAGAGCACAGGTTCAATAGTTGCTGCACAGCAGTGAGAGATCTTCCCAGACCAGAGATGGAACCCCTGTCTCCTGCTTTGGCAAGCAGATTCTTTACCACTGAGCCACCAGTGGTTCCCCACCAGGAAAGCCCCCTCAGTCTTAAAGCCTCATCTCCCATCACTTCTGTCTTTCTGCCAGCCCTGCTGCCTGGCTGTACAGAAGTTCTCACAATTCCATATACAAACCTTGCTGTTTCAAATACCAGGCCTTGGCATATGCTATGCCTTCCTCCCATCCCTGCTTCATTCATTCATTCCTTGATTTGTAAGTCCTGTCAGGGAGGTACAGAGCTTTACAGGAGCATATAGGAACGGCTTCCCTGGTGGCTCAGATGGTAAAGAATCTGCCTGCCAATGCAGGAGACCCAGGTTCGATCCCTGGGTTGGGAAGATCCCTGGAGAAGGGAGTGGCTACCCACTCCAGTATTCTTGCCTGAAGAATTCCATGGACAGAGGAACCTGGTGGGCTACAGTCCATGGGGTTGAAAAGAGTCAGACACGACTGAAACTATCACAAAGGAAGGGCAGGCACCTAAATGTAGATTTAGAGAATAATCAGGGAAGACTTCTTGGAGGAAGTGATGGTTAGGCAGAAAATTAATGTATGTTGAGGAGTTAATCAGTTGAAAAAGTTGGGTGGTAGAATGAGAAGACAAATGTATTCCAGGTGGAAAGGAATTATACTTCTGAAGATTTGGATAAAAAGCATAGGGTTCTTTAAAGGAACTTTGTGAACTTAAGTGCTGCTGGAACGTGGAGCACTGGCCCAGGAACTGATTTGGGGGGCATGCTAAAAAATTCGACTTTATGGGGAAACCATCAAAGAATTTTAAGTAGATTAATGGTAGATTAGCTTTTCAAAGGTTACTTGTTAAGTGGGGAATGGAGTTTAGTGTGGCTGAAGTAGAAGCTCAGAAACCAGTGAGGGGCCTATTAAGTAGTCCCTCAGGAGAGATGGAGAGAACAGACTGGATTCTGGATAATTGGGGGGAAATAACAGCAACAGCAACAAAAGGATATGTAGGTGGTTGGATGTAAAGGGTGTGTAAAAGAGAAGGATCAAGAGAAGTCCTAACTTCTTGGCTTTGTTCCTGGGAGATGCTATGATAGTGATGAGGAAGACAGATGATGCTACATGTTCTTTGGGGGAGAGTGTAGTTTGAGAGGCCTGTGAAAATTCTTGCAAGTGGAAATGTTAAGTGGGTAATTGGTTATACAAGAATGGAGCTCACTGGAGAAGATCTGGGCTCAGGATGTATATTATTCCGTAGAAATTGAATCAGAGTTGTACATGAGATTCCCAAGGAGAGTAAGAGGGTGAAAATGCCTAAGAACAGGAAACTAATCAGCAAGAAAGCTCAAGAAGATTGAAAGGTACCGTCAGAGAAGTGGGAGGAAAACCAGGAAACTATTATTACCTTGCGGGCCAAGAGAAGAGACCCTAGTGGTTCAGAGCATCTGATGCTATTCAGCTGCTGCTTCAGTGACCCCTTCTGTGCAACTTCTTCTCTCACTTGCCAGCATTAATGGACCTGTGCCTCTCAAAGATACAATATTTTGTCATTTATTTCTTCAGTTGCTTTTATATTTATCTTTCTTACAAGATTCTATCATTGAACAGATGATTAAGAGCTGTCATCTTCGTGCCTCCCAGGGCTGGCATTGTACCTAGACTCAGAAGATACTCAATGAACTAATTAAATAATTTAAAGATAAATAATAAGAATTGGCCTCTACCCATCAAGAAATGGTAATGCCTCTTAGTGGTTTGCCTGACGTTTTTCTCTCTGGAAAATTTACGACATGCTTTTAAATATATCAACATTCCTTCATAGCCCCTTGTAGAATTTCCTACACCCATAATGGCAGGTGTATGACATTTCCCTGCGGTCTTTGCCCATCACAAGAACCACGCTTCTTTTTTTGTTTGTTTTAATTGAAGCATAGGTGATTCCCTGGTGGCTCTGTGGTAAAGAATATGCCTGCAGTGTAGGGGATGCATGAGATGTGGGTTCAGTCTCTGAGTTGGGAAGATAACCCTGGAGAATGAAATGGCAACCCACTCCAGTATTCTTGCCTGGAAAATCCCATGGACAGAGGAGCCTGGACAGAGGAGCCTGGCAGGCTCCAGTCCATGGGATCTCAAAAGAGTCAGACACAGCTTAGTGATTAAGCAACAGAAGAATAATTTATTTACGATATTAGTTTCAGGTGTAACATACTGGTTCACTATTTGTATAGATTATACTCCACTTAAAGTTATTACAGAACAGTAGCTGTGTTTCCTTGTGATGTACACTGCAACCTTGTTACCCATCTGTTTTATGCATAGTACTTTTTATCTCTTTATCCCCTACCCCTATCTTGCTTCCCATCGTCCCTCTCCCCAGTGGTGACCACAAGTTTGTCTTCTGTTATCTGTGAGTCCGTTTCTGCCTCCTCATGTATATTCATTTTATTTTTTAGATTCCATGTAGAAGTGGTAACAGAAGAGTATTTGTCTTAGGAACCATGCTCTTGTGACCTTCCATGGGAGGCTTACACTAGGGGAGTCTGGGAAATGGCAGGTCTTGTGAAAATAAGCTAATCGGTGGGTGGTAGGTAAGCTGAGGGAAAAGATTTACGAGCCACATCCTGTTCTGGAAAGCCGCTGCTGGGGATGGGAGAGTGGGAGAAACTGCTGTGTAAATTACAAAGGCAGTTCAGGAAATGCAGTCTGCCCTGGAGGGTCTCAGGGGGACCCGTATGGATCCCTTTTCGCATAACATGTGGGTGAAGGAGAATTGGTAGGAGTAAGTCTGCATGGGGCTTAGTCTGGGTTGTGATCAGCCATCTCTCAGAAGGTGGAAAAAGGACAGAAGACAGAGAGAAGGCACGGTGGGCCCCAGAATCATCTGTGGTTTCATAAGTGCTTGCAGAATCAACGGAGGGAGAAGGAGCCATTTGGTAGAAGCAGAAGATCTCATTTATCGGCCTCAGCTCTCACACAGTGCCCTCTGCACGGAGTGCCTCTCTGTTGCTTCATTAATGTGGGTAGGTTTCTGCTCTGGCTCCAGATATGTAGGTGAGATTCTCATGTCTTAGCTAGAGGGTGAATTATTTGGCCTGAATTGTATGTTGTTGTTGTGGCAGTGGTTGTTTTTTGTATTGCAATGAAAGACACTCGAATGAGTTCCTTGGTAGGAGATTGGATTCTACGTTAGCTAGATCTACGAAATAGAAAACTGAGTAGTTATTAAAAAGGATCAGATAATTCTATGTGTATCAACATAGCATGATATACTACGTAAATTATGGAATAGAATCCAAGGTATTGTCTGTTTTTATGGCTAGAAGTATAGAGCTCTATCTGTGGCTCTAGTGGTAAAGTACCCCGCCCCTGCCAGTGGAGGAAACATAAGGGATGTGAGTTCGATCCCTGGGTCGGGAAGATTCCCTGGAGAAGGAAATGGCAACCCATTCCAGTATTCTTGCCTGGAGAATCCCATGGACGGAGGAGCCTGGTGGGCTATGGTTAAGGGATCGCAAAGAGTTGGACACGACTGAAGTGACTGAGAATGCATGCATCTATCTAGACAAACATGCATTATAATGAATCTGAAAGGACAAGCCCCAACCCTTGCAACATTAATTTTCTTGGGAATAGAATTATTCTGGTTGCTTAGTGGAATAATTTTTTATTCATGATGTGCATATATTAATTTTGTAGTCAGGTTTAAGATATTAATGAATGTTTTCTGAAATATTTGAAAAACTGAACAAATGGTCCCTCATCCTGCCACTTCCTTAAGAAAATTAAAATATTACACATTCATTTATTCATCCAATAAATATTTGTGCTCCCATTGTATTCCAGGCATCGGTCTGTGAGATGAGGCTATAGCAGTAAATAAAACCCACATGCTTCTACTTTTCTGGTGCTCATGTCCATAGGAGACAAAGAGTAAATATGCAACAGGTCAGGTTATAAAGCAGGATTGGTGAGGGTAATTAGTGTTGGGTCTATGAGGGAAAGTTATGCTATTTTCTTTTAGGTCATCAGGAAAGGCCTGCTCTCTGATCAGGCAGTATTTAGACAGAGACCTGAAGGAGATAGGCCAGACTAGGAAGTTGGGGGTGGGGAAGACTTTTCAGGTAGAGGGAGCCTGTGCAAAGACCCTGAGACAGTGTGTACTCTGCAAGGCAGCCAGGGTGAGGGGGGTGGGTGTGGTTGGATGAGAGAGCTAGCAGGAGGCCAGATTGTAGAGACCCCGGTAGCTATTGGAAGTGAGACTGGAAAACCATTTGAGTGTTTTCATCAGAGGAGTAGCACTAAATGTCTCCATTGTGGGCATGAACAAAAGCAGCTTAGGCGAAACTGTCTCTGCCTCTCATTTCACACAGAAAGTCTAAGGTTTGGTGGTAGTGGTTTAGTTGCTCAGTCATATCCCACTCATGCGACCTCATGGATTGTAGCCCACCAGACTCCTCTGTCCATGGATTTTCCCAGGCAAGAATACTGGAGCGGGTTGCCATTTCCTTCATCCAGGGGATCCTCCCAACCCAGGGATCGAACCCAGGTCTCCTGCACTGCAGGCAGATTCTTTACCCACTGAGCCATATGGGGACCCAACAGGAACATAAAACATTACAGAGTAGGGATCAGGTCCTGACTTCTAGTTGTCACTTCAGCACTCTGTTACACAGATAAGGCTATCCAGCCAGAGAATTTCCATTTCCTAGTATATGATGGGAGAAGGCAATGGCAACCCACTCCCGTACTCTTGCCTGGAAAATCCCATGGACAGAGGAGCCTGGTAGGCTGCAGTCCATGGGGTCGCTAAGACTCGGACATGACTGAGCAACTAATGCTTAAAGGATCTTCAAGAGAAGAAAAGAGGGAGGCAGTGGTGCTCAGTGCTCTGTGATGACTTAGATGGGTGGGATGGGAGGCGGGGGTGGGAGGGAGGCTCAAGAGGGAGGGGATATATGTATATATGTAGCTGAAACTAACACAACAGTGTTAGTTTATACTGCAGAAACTAACACAACATGGTAAAGCAATTATACTCCAATAAAAACAAAAGAACAACAAAACACTGCACTGTGTTCTTTCAGAGTTACGGCAATACTAAGTCTTCAAGGAGTTTACAGTCTGTTGGGTATGACAGGCAAAAGCACAGATGTTACAGAGACGCACAGATGACCTGGAAGTGCAAAGGAGAGAAAGATGGGTTAGGAAGGGAGGGTATGTGATAGGCTTCATGAAGGAGGTAGCAGTTGAATGGGGTATTGAAGTTTGGGGAAAAGCCTTGCTCAAGGGACAGCCAGTGGAGTGACATGGAAGGAAAGAGGTTTAGGGGGAATGGTCTATTTCATCTGGATTAAAGTCTTCCCTGGTGGCTCAGATGGTAAAGAATCTGCCTTCAGTGCAGGAGACCCAGGTTCCGTCCCTAGATTAGAAAGATCCTCTGGAGAAGAGAATGGTTATCCACTCCAGTATGCTTGCCTGGAGAACTTCATGGACAGAGGAGCCTGGCAGGCTACAGTCCATGGGATCGCAGAGTCAGACGCAACTGAGCAACTAACGCTTAAAGGATCTTCAAGAGGAGAAAAGAGGGAGGCAGTGGTGCAGTGGGTTCATTGCATCTAAGCCTTCCGTGTCACTGTTCAACACAATAGCTGCTGGCCATGTGTGGCTGTTGTGCCCTTGCAGTGTGTCTGGTCTGAACAGAGACCAGTCCTGATGTCCTGAAAATGCACAGTACGCACAGATTTCAAAGACTTGGTCTGGAGAAAAATGTCAAAGATCTCATCATTTAGATTGGTTACAAGTTAAACAATGAAAACACTTTGGGGATATATTGGTTTTAAATGAAACATACTTAGAATTTACCGCACTGGCTTCTTTTTACGATTTTAATGTGGCTCCTGGCCAATTTAAAATTGCTAGTTGTAGCTGCCAGTATTCTCTTGGTCACAGCTGATCTAGGCTAAGCCTGCCTGGTAGCTTTGGAAGTGAGAGTAAAAGCAGGGCAAATGGAAAGAAGGGAAGGGATGGAAGAAAACTGGGAATGACCAAGCTGTAGGATTTACACTTACTGGTTTTGGGAGGTCAGAGACACCCCTGAGGCATCTGGCCCTGATGTTGCAATCGACCTGAAGAAGTGCTCTGCAGCACGGAGGCGTTGGAGGGAGGAGGACAATGATTTCATTTTGGTCCTGTTAATCACAGGCTGTGCTTGCTGTAGGGAGGTTCCTTTGGCAGCAAAAAGTGGAGCTGGCAGAGGCCAGAGGCGGGGAGACCAGTTAGGTTGGGTCCTATGCCCCCATCACACCTGGCAGCTGCAGCCTCTGGGAGGAGGGGTCAGGATGAAAGTGTGATACACTGGAAATAATGCTTAGTAAGTTATGCTGAATTTTACATTGGGCTTTCCAAATTCCCATTTTTCCCCCTTAAATTCCCGCACCCTTTGCAGTAGGGGAAAAAAGGTGTGCAAATTATGGTGTGACCCTCCAATTTTAATGCAAATATTTAGACTAGCACAGCAGCTTACCTTTCTCCTTATTATTTTTGGAAGGAGATTGATTTGGTAGAGATGGGAAATTTCCAACTCAGATTTGCTTAGCTTTATTTCCTAGAATCAGAAGATGACTAAGAAAGTTTTTACTGGCCTCTACTCATGGTCCAATGGTAAAGAATCTGCCTGCCAATGCAGAGGAGAAGGCAATGGCACCCCACTCCAGTACTCTTGCGTGGAAAATCCCATGGACGGAGGAGCCTGGTGGGTTGCAGTCCATGGGGTCGCTAAGAGTTGGACACGACTGAGCGACTTCACTTTCAGTTTTCACGTTCATGCATTGGAGAAGGAAATGGCAACCCACTCCAGTGTTCTTGCCTGGAGAATCCGAGGGACGGGGGAGCCTGGTGGGCTGCCGTCTATGAGGTCGCACAGAGTCGGGCATGACTGAAGTGACTTAGCAGCAGCAGCAGCCAATGCAGAGGACGCAAGTTCGATCCCTGGTCCGGGAAGATTCCATCTACCTCAGGGCACCTGCGTCCAAGTGCCGTAATAACTTAAGCCAGTGCTCTAGAGTGTGTGCTCCACAGCAAGGGAACCCAGTGCAATGAGAAGCCGGCGAATTGCAACTAGAGAAAGCCCACAAGCAGCAACAGAGACCCGGCGCAGCCAAAAAATAATATAACTTTTAAAAAGGATGAAAAAAGAAAGTTTTTATTATGAAAGCTTCCCCCTCCCCTTTTTTGGAGGCTTTTCATTGATTCATTCATTGAGCAAGTACTTACGGAATATTTACTATGTCAGGTGGTATGTTAAAATCTGGTGTGTCAAAGATGATCAAAATATGAGGGGTCCCTGTCTGTTGAAGCAGGAAGATAGGTGCACACATGAATTATGAAACTGTGATAAATGCTAAAACAAAGTGTTGATAAAGTGTTACAGGATCACAGAAGGAGCTGACATGTTGTGTGTGTGGTCTTTCTGCAAAGAACCAAGATTCTCCTGATTCATTTTTGCTTTCATTTTTGGGGGGTGGGGCAGAGGGGCTTTGGTCTCATACCATCTTGTTTGAGGCATTGCTGTGGCAGAATTCCACTTAGTCCTACTTAAACTTGAGAGTTTTTATAAATGCAGGGATTTATATTAAATATAGACTCCTTCTTGTGGCATTCCCACCGTTGTCATTTTGGTTGCTGTGAGGTCGCTTTTCTTCTAAGATTTTAACTGCAGATGAAGGGATTAGACAGGAAATGCCATCAAGAATGGCTAACTTGTGATTTCCTGAAAGGGTGGTATGTCTTCTAATTAACAGTATTCATATTGAGTATCTTGAAAGCCAGCAATGTGAAGCCACAGGAAAGCATTTGGGATACACTTAAAAGAAAAAGCTGGATGTAATGTTTTGGTCACATGGGTTGCATTCAGAAAATAACTTTGTTGACTAGCTCAAGATGAGGGTCACAACACAAAGATGAAGCTAGCAGGTTGTGGTATGGGGATTCTGCCATCCTTTCTGGTCTCAGATTCCAGGCCCCCTTTTTTTCCCGGTCTTATGAATGCTATTGACAGTCCCACCTGGAGGACTTCGCTGGTAGTCCAATGGTTAAGACTCCATGCTTCCCATGGAAGGGCCATGTGTTCCATCCCTGGTCAGGGAACTAAGATCCCATATGCCATGGTCAAATTTATATATATATAAAGACGGCTCCAGTTCTTATACCTCTAGCTGACTCCTGTTGCCTCCACCCCCTTCATCTACTGGAAGGATCTTTCTAAAACCATTACTGCTTTAAAAACTCTTACTCGGTCATTGCTGCCTAAAGAAAAATACTGCAGGCATCTGCAGCCTGCTGGGCACCCACCTCTTTCGTGCTTTCTCTGCTTCTCTCCTGAGCTGTTCTAGTGCAGCATGACTTTTCATTGTTTTTCCCTAAAAGCCATGTCTTCTCCTGTCTCCTGTGTTTCTGACCATGTTGGTCCCAGGCCGGGAGTCATCTTCCAGCGCTACTTTGTTTTCCTAGGGAAATTCTATTTATCCTACCTTAACCTTTATTTCGGAGAAGACAACGGCACCCCACTCTAGTACTCTTGCCTGGAAAATCCCATGGACGGAGGAGCCTGGTAGGCTGCAGTCCATGGGGTCGCCAAGAGTCAGACATGACTGAGCGACTTCATTTTCACTTTTCACTTAAATGCATTGGAGAAGGAAATGGCAACCCACTCCAGGGTTCTTGCCTGGAGAATCCCAGGGATGGAGCCTGGTGGGCTGCTGTCTCTGGGGTAGCACAGAGTCAGACACGACTGAAGCAACTTAGCAGCAGCAGCAGCAGCAGCAGCAGCAGCAGCAGCAGCCTTTATTTGGTTTCAGTTCAACAAAAGTTTATTGAGGGCTTCCTGTGCGCTGTGTGTCAGGGATACAGAACTCATTAAGACAGTTTTTCTTTTTAAAGGATTTAATAGTGTAAGGAGGCAGATAGACAAGTATTTGTTAGTATTTCCTATGTCCTAGGGTTGGGTGTTGAAAATATACTGACAAAAGAGTTACACTTCCTGCCCCTCATGAAGCATATATTCTAGTGGGAGAGACACATCAAATTTTAAAAATGGATCTGTGAGACATACTATGAGCAAGGGACAGCCATTGATCTGAGAAAGCAAGTAACCTGGGTGAGTAGGAAAATCAATTCTTTTTGAAGCATTGAAGTGGCTGTGCTGCTGGGCGTGTGGGATCTTAGTTGCCCAACCAGAGATAGAACCTGTGCCCCCTGCAGTGGAAGCTCGGAGTCTTAACCACTGGACCATCAGGGAAGTCTCCTGGAAAATCAGTTTTAGATAAAATAGATAAAAATGCCACCTCTCTAATTTTTAAAAAGACATTAAAAAAAATAATTCCAGTAAAGCATAGCAAAGATTAATTATCACAGGAAGGGGATGACAGAGGATAAGATGGTTGGATGGCATCACTGACTCAGTGGACATGAGTTTGAGTAAACGGGGAGTTGGTGATGGACAGGGAGGCCTGGTATGCTGCAGTCCACGGGTTTGCAAAGAGACACGACTGAGCGACTGAACTGAACTGAAGTAGAGAAGACCTATTGGTAGAATGTAAATACAGTTGACGAGTTATAATCCATTGTGATACACTCAGTGATGGAGGGATGTAACAAAAGATACTTTGATCATGGGAGGGGCACCCACAGTTTTTATTGAGATGCAGAGGAAGCGTTTGGTGAGGGGTGGCTGATGGGCTTCCCATGCAGAAGTGCAAAGGTTTGAAGCAATTTGAGTTGTGTTCACAGAATTTAAAGTAGTTCGATATTGTCGAAGCTTTATAGTGCAAAAAAGCCTAGAGGCAGGACTTGAGGCAGAGAAATAGGTGGTTACAAAAGGAACCCTGAGTGCCAGAGCTGGGCTCAGCTCAGCCCATGCCCACTATCTAGGACAGGTTTTTTTTTTTTTTTTTTAAATTCTGTAACACAGTTTCTTCATCTGTAAAACTGAGATGATGGTAGCAGCAACCTCATCAGGTCATTGTAAGGATTAAGTACTTATAATAAAATGCTCAGAACCGTGTCTAGCACACAGGGTGGTGGGTGTGAATTTGCACTGACTTACTGTAAACCCTTGAATTTGCAGTGGAGTGACTCGCTCATGGGTCTCTCTTTCAAGCCATTTTAGAGGGAGTGTGAGCGTGTGTGAGCGTGTGTATTGGGGAGGAAGGGGCTGGAGCTGAATTTTTGTGGGTTCTCTGAGCTCACCTTTCCCCCTCATTCCCAGCATAATTACTTGTTCCTCCACCTGTGTTCCCACAACGTTTTTTCTCCGTGGTGGCCTTTTCCCATTGTGTTTTATGGTTTGAATTTCTCACAGTAGACTGAGTTCCCTCAGGGTGTTAAGGACTCTGGGTTACTCATCTTTACATGCCAGTGCCAAGAATAGTGCCCAACACTGGGCATACTGGGTGCCTCAGGAGTGTTTGTTGCATTTGTTTGAAAGGTTTATTAGGGAGTTGCCCCAACTTATAATTTCAGGAGAAAGAGCCTCCCATGGAAAAGTCTGGGCATGTTGCTATGGCAGGGTGTTTTCATTCTTTCATACACCAAATATTTATTGAGTGCCTACCGCACATGGTGCTGTGGGGGTACGAAGATGAATCAGCCGTGTATTCTGCCCTGGGTTGTGTTGACTCTTACAATCTTAATTGTGGGTGTGAGGGAAAAGGTAAATGGTTGCTGATAGGTTTAATGAGAACTAAGCTATGAAGTGGTTTAGTTGTATTGGGGTTTTGTTTAGATGTCTAATTACTTCGATCAAAGAATCTCTGAGTGATTTGTGTTTTTTTTTAATGCTGTCTCATTGGTGGTTTTAGCTCATTTCTCATTGTTACATTTCATGTTTATATCATGACAGACTCTGTCTAGTAAATTGCACAGTGTAAAGTTTCACAGGAAGCCTGCTCCTTTCTCAGATTGTAATCCTATATAGAAAGGATTCCACCCATGTGGGTTGGGGGCTATATCCTTGGCCTTGGACAAAATACCTTCCTGGATTCTTTATTTTTGAATGACTTTTTCTTGGACTCCTTAATCAGTGTTTGATATTACATTAGATTAGAGGCACTTAGTTACAGGTTTTTATTACAGTAGTTTTAGGCTTTTGCCATGTTTGATCCTCCCCTGGGGAAGGAAATGGCAACCCTCTCCAGTATTCTTGCCTAGAAAATCCCACTGACAGAGGAGACTTTGGGCTACAGTCCATGGATTCCAAAGAGTCAGACACCACTGAGCAACGAACACTTTCACTTTCACTTAGGCTATTGCTGAGCTTCCCAGGTGGTGCTAGTGGCAAAGAACCTGCCTGCAAATGCAGGAAACAGTGAGACGTGGGTTCGATCCCTGGGTTGGGAAGATCTCCCGGAGGAGGGCATGGCAACCCACTCTAGTATTTCTGCCTGGAGAATCCCATGGACAGAGGAGCCTGGAGGGCTACAGCCCGTCAGGTTGCAAAGAGTTGGAGACGACTGAGGCGACTTAGCATGCCTGCAGGTTTTTGCTTGTATCTGTCTCTGCTTTTGTCATCATAATTCTCTGGTACCTGTAGGCTATTCCACCACTTTTTTTTTTTTTTAATGGAAAAGGCAGGCTTGCTCTGCTGTGACCGTTTATTACTCTTTCCTTAAACTACCTCTCAAGCCTAGAAAACCCTTTCTCTTTTAGCCCAATGAACTACTCCATATTGACAGTTGTATCAGATGCTCTCAACTCCAGTGCTGTGCAGACCACTGGGGTACCAAATAAACTGTTCATCCTTGGCCTTCCCGTACCCTCTGCCCATGTGTGTTAGCATAGCAGGACCAGGTCCCGGCGCACCAGACCCCTCAAATGTGTGTTGATTAGATAAACTGGCATGAATAAAGCCTGTGTGTGTGTGTGTGTGTGTGTGAGTAAGGAAGGGTGTATTTAGATGACTCAGAATTAAGGATTATGTTTAACAGTTCTTTATTTTTGTGGAAAGTGTCTTTGAAAACTCTTGGTCTAAAATATCAAACCTGTCAAAGCAGTTACATTTTCAAATGTCCCTTTACGATGAAAAGATGCTCAGTCATGCATGATATGAGAGATGAAAGGACACTACTCCGTCATATCTCGGCTGTCAAGGTGGTAAAAAGCACAAGCTTTTGACAGCATGTTTTGTTGATAAGACTGTAGGAGGGAAAGTGCTGTGCTCTCACTCAGCTGATGGGAATGCGAAACAAATAACCCTATGAGGAGAATTTGGCAGTAGGCTGCACCATTACATTGGCACTTACCTCTGATCTAGCCAGCTCACTTCTAGGAATTTATCCCCAAGATATACTGGCAAAAATAAGAAAAAGATATCTATAAGTTTATTCATTACAGACTGTATGTGATAGCAAAAGACTAAAAGTAATCCACATGTCAATAGGGGGTTGGTTTTAAAAAGTAAAGAAATCTGGTTCTTTGGGACTAACCTGGTAGTCCAGTAGATAAAATCCTACGCTCCTAATGCAGGGAGCCCAGGCTCAATACCTTGTCAGGGAACTAGATCCATATGTCACAACTAAGAGTTTGCATTCCAGAACTAAAGATCCCACATGCTGCAACTGAGACCAGTGCAGCCAAATAAATAAATATTAAAAATAAAAAATTTGGTCCTTCAACACAATGGAGGATTATACAACTATAAAAAAGAAATGAAGACTGTCTCTCTCTCTTTTTTTTTTTAACTGGTGTTTTGATCTCTATGATATATTATTTGAAAAAGTAAGATGTAGAATAATATGTATAATTATGCTATTTTTTACCTAGGAAGGAGGAAGAATATGAAAATGTATATGTATTCGCTTGTATTAAAGAATATTAATAGGATAAACCAAACATTGATGGTAGGACAAAAATAGACGCTAAACTCTCCTGAAGGTCCCTTGCTTTGTGGCTCACTTTGGAACTCCTAGATGCTACACATAATTATAAACCAAAACTTGAATCAAAATTGGAGGGGGGAGTTGCTTTAAAAAAATGAAAGCAACAATGAACAGATGGATTTAATAGTGTCTGAAGGTGGTTTATGTTTATCGAGAGGAATCATAGTCCTTACTTCACACAGTTCCAGTATGCACAAACTTCAGTTACGTGGTTTAAGTGACACCAGTCCCCCAACACAGTGGTTCAGATTTCAGTTAGCCCAGCAACTTCACAAAGTATAAACTTTGCTGCTAGCTCATTACTCCACACATAACTATATAAATAACAAATGGCCTCCGGATCCGTAACCAATCATATCACGTTTCTTAAAGCCTTTTGGTGATTGGTCACTGAGTTGCTCATTTAGTTCATGCAGAGATAGCAAAGCTTATCTTAGTCTGTTGTCTCCATGTGTCCTAGTGATAAGCCAATATGACATTTCCCATAAATGGATAATCGAAAGGGAGAACTGGCCAACAAAGACAAAAGGGCAGGAAAGAAACAAAAAGTGACGATGCTGGGAGTGAAATTCTGATCAAGCATAAGTGAAATAGCTTACTGGGTGTGTGCAGCCCTGAATGAGCAGAGTGACAGTAACTTACTGACGTAAAGAAGGAAAGAGGTTGAGATGGAAAGGATGAAGATGTCCCAGGGGAAGCAGTGCCTCAAAAGCACTCATGTTAAAAGAAGTTCTGGAGATATTTCACCATCCTGAAGAGCAAAGGACGAAATGTTGGAAGTTGAGCCATACTTAGAAATGAATATGGTGGTTTGCCAAGGTATGGAAAAAGATGCTTGCTTTGTGTTGTGAGTTAATGTGGCAAGAAGAAGTCAAGCACCGTTTAAAGAACTCTTAGAAAGTTTTTTTCTTTTTGACAAATACTGGGTTGGCCAAAAAGTTCATTTGGGTCTGTCACCTGAATGAACTTTTTGGCCAACCCAGTCAAATCATTCAGGTCTTAAATATGTCTGTTTCAAATCGTAGGGTACTAACTAACTATTAGTGTTACTATTTTGTTCATTTCCTTATAAACCCATAACCATATAAGTTACTTACGTATTTTTTTTTTTTGTATATGTTATTTATGTATACTTATGTTGGGTATGGGGCTTCCTTGGTGGCTCAGCTGGTAAAGAGTCCGTCTGCAATGTGGGAGACCTGGATTCGATCCCTGGTTTGGGAAGATTCCCTGGAGGAGGGAAAGGCTACCCACCCCAGTATTCTGGCTTGGAGAATTCCATGGACTATATAGTTCATGGGTGTCAAAGAGTTGGACACGACTCAGCAACTTTAAAAAAAAAAAAAAAAAAGGATCCTGTTTAGATCTGGGCATACCAATTAAACTTGAAGACTAACTGGATATTTGAGGTTAGCAAAAGAAAATTTTATAAATATTAATTAAGATTAAAGGAAACATTTTAGGTGGGGGTAACAGTATTGTGTATGTGTGTGTGTGTTTAAGTCTTCAAATTAAAGTCTATTTAAGCCTGGAAAACTCTGGTGCTTGAATTCTTACCTATGAAATAAGGAAGAGGATTGAATGTCTTTTCTGTTTTCTCTCTGTTCCTTATGTAATAGCCACTCCCACTGATTTTTCTTCCCCAAATCTTTTACTTTTCTTCCCCAAATCTTTTACTATTATGTGCAAGCCGTGGTGTTGCTTGTACTCAAAATTTATTTAATCAGTGTACCTCTTGCGCCGGGGCGGGGTGGGAGGGGAGTGTGGAGGGGGAATGGGCTGGAGCAGGAACTCCACAGCTTGGGCTGAATTATCAATCAACCCTAGGAAGCTGCTCTGAGCTTTTCTCCTGGTCAAGGATCCCTTCAGGGTAGGGAGGCATGGCACCCTTGAAATGACGTGAAAGTTACTCAGTCGTGTTCGACTCTTCTGGATCCCATGGATTGCAGCCTGCCAGGCTCCCCATCCATGGAATTTTCCTGGCAAGAATACTGGGGTGGGTTGCCATTTCCCTCTCCAACCCTTGCTTTGGTAATACCCAAAGAGCCTTGGTTGACTGTCAACATTAAAGAGATGTGAAGAAAACATTGGGCCATGGAATTCACCTCCCAAGAGCTGTGTGCCAGAGCTTACAACACAAGTTCTGGAAACCCCAGGTTCCCCAAGAGCAGTTTCAGACTGCCCACACAGAGGGTGCCCTCCAGGAACAACTAGCCACCAACTGCTAGGTACCAGGGGTGCATAGACCAGGGAGGTGCTTGCCAAAGATATCTTGGGTAACACGCTATAGACGTCATCAAAGTTTATTGAAAAACTCAGGCTTAAGTATTACATTGCATGTATGCAATAAGAGTCTGGCCAGAAAGAGTATTTCCCAGGAACTTGATTCAACTCTGATAAATAAATGTATGAGTATTAGAAAAATTGTTTGAGTAGGAAAATAGTTTTTTGTTTATTATTTTATCTTGGTCTCTCAGCTGTGATCCACTTATATGAGGTTCTTGGAAAGCTCCAGCCTACCTGTATGGCCCCTTGCAATAATATGTTTGTTAAAGGGAGGGAGAGAACTGCCGTTAGTTGAAATTATCTCAGCCAAGTTAGCTTTTATTCTAAAACCACTTTCTGTTCAGAAAAGTTTGTCCTAGATGACACTGGGCTTTCCAGGTAGCTCAGTGGTAAAGAATTGAACTGCCAATGTAGGAGTCTCAGGAGACAAAGTTCCAATCCCTGGGTCAGGAAGATCCCCTGGAGAAGGGAAAGGCAACCCATTCCAGTGTTCTTGCCTGGAGAATCCAATGCACAGAGGAACTGGGTGGGTTACAGTCCATGGGGTTACATGTGAGCCTAGATGAATAATTATTACTCCCCCTCGCCACCACCCCTGCCCAGGCTTGGTCATATTAATTTGCAGCTCTGCAGACTTTCCACCACCTTGTTTTTCTGAAGGGTGAAAATGACATCTTCAGTGTGACTTGTGAGTTCTCATTGGGGACTTTAGTGTTCATGGTACCTGAAATATCAGGTAAAAAAACATGGAACTGGAGTTCCATGTTTACTTCCAATTGCTTTTTGTAAATAGTCATAGAAAAATGACAGATGTTCTGGTCCCAGACATTGAATTTCAACCCCAAATACTCCTAAAGGAAACCAGACTGACCAACCATGATAATAAATGACCATTTGCCTTTTGCAGAAGCTGTCCAGCTGGGCTCAGAAGTCAAATTTGGGAGTGAGTGTGATGAAACACAGCTAGATGGCAGGAAAAATGATTTCCTTAAAGACTGTTTCCTCGAGAGGGTAATGGTAGCTTCTCTGGAGAGGTTGCAGGGTACGGTGATTGAGAATGGGACCCTGGGGCCAGGGTGCTAGGGTCACAGCTCAGTCCCACCACTTATAGCTGCATGACTTAGGGAAAATCACCCGACTTCTTGAACTTCACTTTCTTTACCTGTAGAGCAGGCAATGGCAACCCACTCCAGTACTCTTGCCTGGAAAATCCCATGGATGGAGGAGCCTGGTAGGCTGCAGTCCATGGGGTCACTAAGAGTTGGACACGACTGGGCGACTTGACTTTCATGCGTTGGAGAAGGAAATGGCAACCCACTCCAGTGTTCTTGACTGGAGAATCCCAGGGACGGGGGAACCTGGTGGGCTGCCGTCTATGGGGTCGCACAGAGTCGGACACGACTGAAGTGACTTAGCAGCAGCAGCAGAGCAGGATGGTAATACTGTACTTGGCTTAACAGCTTGTGGTGGGAATTAATTTAATATCAGCAGAGCACTTAGAGCAGGGCCAGACATACTGTGGGCAATCAGCAAACACTGGCCATTCATATCACTAGCAAAATGATTCCCAGTATCTTGCTTTTCACTGTGGCCAAGCATGTGTCTCAAATACACGTACTGAGAAATACTTTCATATTTGGGTGAAAGTCATTTTTCTGTGAATTTCCAAGTGAAAAGGGTTAAGCCTGTTAAGTTGTTAAGCATTTGAAGGCATGAGGCCAGTGGCTTTGGGGTGTCCAGGGCACTCACAGCTTCCCAACTCGAGTTCTCAACTTGACCTTTCCTTTCTGAGAACATAGGCAATACTGTAAACTAAAATTACTGTAATTTTCTTTTTTTTTTTTATTTGGCTACACTGCCCAGCCTGTGGGATCTTAGTTCCCTGATCAGCCATTGAACCTGGGACCTGGCAGTTAAAATGCTGAGTCCTAACCACTGGATGGTTAGGAAACTCTCAGGGCTGTGGTTTTCTCTTTAATGAATCCATCCTTATACTTAAAACTATTGAATTAGCTCAATAACTTATAGGTCCTTGATTAGGTAAAGGTTTAATTTGTTATGAATCAACTTTTTGTTCTTTAGATTTGTTTTACAGTTGACCCTTGAACATATGGGTTTGGACTGTTCAAGTCTACTTGTATTGGGATTATTGACAATAAGTGTGTACTGTAGCACTGCAGAATCCCAGGTTGGTTGAATCTGCAGATGTGGAATCTCAGATATGGAGGAACCTCAGGTATGGAGGGCGCACTATTAAGTGGTACATGGTATTTCTGCAAAGGGGGAAGGGTGCCTCTAATCCCTGAGTTGTTCAAGAGTCAACTGGATTTTCAAGATAATTAGAACTTAGAAAATGGAGCAGCTCTTTCTGTTGGTTATAGTAAGCTCTTAAAAGACAAGTATTATAACCCCAAAAACCTCTTTTATAGGGTTGCATAGGACTTTGGATGTTACATGTGCTTAATAAATGTTGATTTGATTTCATCTTAATTTTTCCGTTTTGCCTGTGACCTAGTTCAGTCATGTCTGACTCTTTGTGACCCCATGGAATTCTCCAGGCAGGAATACTGGAGTGAGTTGCCATTCCCTTCTCCAGGGGATCTTCCTGTCCCAGGGATCAAACCCAGATGTTCTGCATTGCAGGCAGATTCTTTACTGTTTGAGCCACCAGGGAAGCCCATATAGGAGACAGAGCTCATGGTAAATAAACCTCAAATAAAACTTCCCTGACTTTGGGGAGGAAATCCTCCATCCTCAAGTGGAAAGTAAAATTGGTACCCCAAATTAGATTTTGAGTTGGTGGAATTTAAACATTTGCTGAGGATAAAAAGAACACATTTAGAACAGGCCTGGGTATCATAAGAAATGTCATCAGTTGACGTAATCTCTTTTATGTATGGAGAGATCAGATCTTACTGTAACTTGAAAGCTGCAATTTACTGATCATTGTGGCTTGTCTGTGTATGTAACTTTTTTCCCCTCACAAAAGGAAAAAACAGCCCCTCAAAGAAAGACTGGGAAATAGCCTCTTTCTTCCAGTACTTACATCTTCCCCTTTTCTTGCATGTAATCAGGAAAATTTGAGAGTAGTTTGAAGGGGTGGTAAAGGCTCCAGCAACAAAGAGGACTGTTGCAAAACATTGTTTAGAGATTCATGCTTTAGACCGAAGGTCAAGGGAATATCAGTCACTTGTCTTTGAGAGGTTAAGCAATTCATTTTGTTGTTGCTGAGTTTTCCATTTATTTATTATTTTATTTGTAAATCCAATTAGTCAATTACTTTAAGAAAGATATTCTAATTTGATGATACCTTAATACTTTAACATGGTTTAAATGAATACGAATATATTTTTAAAGTATAGTTAATGTACAATATTATATCTTACAGGTGTACAATAAAGTGATTCATGATTTTTAAAGGTTATACTCAACATTTGAGCTTATAGTTATCATAAAATATTGGCTGTTCTTGTGTTTTATGATATATCCTTGTAGCTTATTAAAAAAAAAATAGTTACCATTTGTTTGGCTCCACCAGGTCTTAGTTGCAGCATGAAGGATCTTTGTTGCGACATGTGAATTCTTATTTGCAACATATAGGATCTAGTTCCCTGACCAGGGATTGAACCTGGGCCTTCTGCGTGAAGTCTTAGCCACTGGACCACCCGGGAAGTCCCCCTGGTAGCTTATTTTACACATAATAGTTTGTACTTCTTAATCCTCTACTCCTAATTGCCCCTCTCCTCCACCTTGTCCCCACTAGTAACCACTAGCTTGTTCTCTGCATCTGTGAGTCTGTTTCCTTTTGGTTCTATTCACTAGTTTGTTGTAATTTTTAGATTCTCTGTGTAAGTGCTCTTGTACAGTATTTGTCTTGCTCTGACTTACTTCACTTAGCATAATGCCCACCAAGTCCACTCATGTTGCTGCAAGCAGCAAACTTTCATGTTTGATGGCTCAGTAGTATTCCATTGTATACATATACTAGACATGCTCTTTATCTAGTTAGCTGTTGATTGACACTTAGGTTGCTCCCATATCTTGGCAACTGTAAATACTGCTGGGTTAGGCAAGTCTTAAATGTTCTGTATTTTATAAGGCAATGTTTCTCAGACCTTAATGGGCTTACAGATCACTAGGGATTTTACTAAAATGCAGATGCTGGTTTGGTAGATCTGGGATGGAACCTAAGAGTTTGCATTTCTAACACGTATCGCATGCAGGGCGCTGCAAGTCTTGACTCTGTGGCCCTCACTCGGAGGATCAAGGCTCATCAAGGCTCAAAAGCAGAGATTCTCAAATGTGACTGCACATTAAATTACCCGAGGACATTTTAAGAAATACAGATGCATGGGTCCCCCTCCAGAGATTAACTGACCTGCGATGTGGCCTGAGTGTTAGGGATTGATCAGTCTCCCCAGGTAATTCTCAGATGTGTAGCCAAGGTGGTAAACCACTCCCAGTCTGGAGATTTGATTTCATTGGTTCCCCACTGGTTCAGCGGAAAAGAAACCACTTGCCAATGCAGGAGACGCCTGTTCAATACTCTACTGTTCTTGCCTGGGAAATCCCATGGATAGAGGAGACTGGCGGGCTGCAGTCCATGAGGCCACAAGGAGCCGGACACCACTTAGCAATAAAGCAACACAGCACATATTTCACAGCCAAGGGGAAGCTGTTGTTCCCCAAGGGGAAGTACCTGCCTTCAAAGTGATGTCCTCTGTGTGGGAGTTTTTTGTTTTGTTTTGTTTTTTTCAATTTATCCCCTTTTCCTTTGAATCTCATGTTTTGAAAGAGTTCCTCTACCAAGCAAACTCCATTTAAAACAATTTTGTTTGTTTTTCTATTTTTAAATCAGTCCAACCACATACAGTTGTCAGCTGGACTTCCGGATCAGTTAACAATCGGTGTTGCCACACTCAGTTGGCATGAGCTCCAGAAAAGCCCAGAGCAGAGTAGTCATTCACACACTTTCCATGGGCAAATATGTGATTTCCTTTGGACTTTCAGAAATGTTGAAAATAATTCATTGGTCTCTAGTTGCTTCGTTGGTGGAGCCAGGTCAGAGTCCAGTGACTGCATGATGAGAGAGTGCTTCAGAATGGCTGTGTGGGGGGCATTCAGAGGCAGGAGGAATTCTTGCCTTCTACCCCTCCAGCAGAGTTCTTCACAGTTTTGTTCCTTAATTATCTGCATTATCTTCTGTCTGCCTTTCCCGTAAACAAACAGACATTCCCTTTAATCCCATCCAGCCTCATGACTTGATAGACCTGAGAGTTAAGAGGTTTTAGTAGGTAAAGGGTGTGACTAAGATATCAGAGAAGTCTTCTGAGAAGAACTGCCTTGGTTTCATTTGTTCCCTGGTGGCTCAGTCAGTAAAGAATCTGCCTGCAATGCAGGAGACCTGGGTTCAATCCCTGGGTCAGGATATTACCCTGGAGGAGGAAATGGAGACCCACTCCAGTATCCTTGCCTGGAAAATGCCACGGACAGAGGAGCCTGGCGGCCTACAAGTCCTTGGGGAGTCGCAAGAGTCGAACACGACTTAGTGACTAAACCACCAGCACAGGGTGTCTCCAATTGGGGAAGAGGGAAGGGGCATTCCAATGAAGAGGAAATACAGGAAAAGTATCTGGCTGGAGGGCTCTTGTAGTAATAGGGTGGGGAGGGTACTGAGGGTGGTTGGTGGATGAGAAAGCAAGCTACTGATGTTGGGCCAAATTGGGAAGGGTATTAGATACCCCTGTAACAAGTTTATTCTTCAGCTCTAAGGCAGGGAAGATACATTGTTTCTTTTTTTTTTTTTTCCTTTCTTTAATTTGGTGAGAGAGTAACATCTGATATGTATTTTAGGAACAATGTATTCTTGCAGTGGGACTGAAGGCTAAGTGGGGAGAGAGACTTGTCTAAGGAAATACTTTCAATGGCACCCCACCCCAGTACTCTTGCCTGGAAAATCCCATGGATGGAGGAGCCTGGTAGGCTGCAGAGTCGGACACGACTGAGCAACTTCACTTTCACTTTTCACTTTCATGCATTGGAGAAGGAAATGGTAACCCACTCCAGTATCCTTTCCTGGAGAAAGGCAGGGATGGGGGAGCCTGTTGGGCTGCCGTCTATGGGGTCGCACAGAGTCGGACACAACTGAAGCGACTTAGCAG
This sequence comes from Bos grunniens, assembly GCF_055505025.1. Lineage (NCBI taxonomy): Eukaryota > Metazoa > Chordata > Mammalia > Artiodactyla > Bovidae > Bos > Bos grunniens. The sequence goes on along the minus strand of NC_141170.1, from coordinate 15,765,013 downwards.
CAGCAGCAGCAGCAAGCTATTGAAAAAGCATGATGAGGTATGAAGAACCTGAACGAAGAGAATGGTAGATGTTCTAGAAAGAATGAAAGACATTATGGTTATTTCAGATTTCCAATAGGAATCAGATGATGGAAGACTCAGCGAATTGGTACAGTATTGACTCATTAAATATAAGTTGGTAAGTTAAGGATGCATACTGTTGGCCACAGAGCAGTGGTATCTAAACTTGAGTGTGAAACAGAATCACCTCGAGGGCTTGTTGGACCACACCCACGGAGTTTCTGCTTCTGTAGGTTGGGTGGGGCCTGAAGGTTAGCAAAGGAATGCAGGCCTGGAGTAGCAGAGGAACCCAGCGAAACAAATGGAAGACAGAACGAGCTGGTAGAACTTCAGCCCAACCACATCCGTAATTAAGATAAATGAATAAACATATCAGGTACAAGGCAAAGACTCAGCAGACTGGGTTTTCAGTTCAGTTGCTCAATTGCGTCCGACTCTTGACCCCATGGACTGCAGTACGCCAGGTTTCCCTGTCCATCACCAGCTCCTGGAGTTTGCTCAGATTCATGTCCATTGAGTTGGTGTTGCTCTCTAGCCATCTCAGCCTCTGCCACCCCCTTCTCCTTTTGCCTTCAGCTTCTGCCAGCATCAGGGTCTTTTCCAGTGAGTCAGGCCTTTTCATCAGATGGCCAAAGTCTTGGAGCTTCAGCTTCAGCATGTCCTTCCAATGAATATTCAGGGTTGATTTCCTTTAGGATTGACTGGTTTGATCTCCTTGCAGTCCAAGGGACTCTCAAGAGTCTTCTCCAGCACCACAATTCAAAAGCATCATTTTTTTTTTTGGCCCTCAGCCTTCTTTAAAGAAGTTTTCCCTGGAGATATGCAAACAGGCCAGTTTAGGAAGAGAAAGCGCATTCTTGCATGGAGAAGTGGATTAGATGATCTCCTTTGGTCTCCTTTCTGGAGTTAAGATTTCGTCATAGTTTATTTTCTACAATAATGATAAATTATTATATTGCAAAAATGATAAGTTAATAAATAACAATACAGATAAATGTTCATTTTATACTTAGAATATTTTTAAATGCCCAGAATAAGACAAGCCATTCCATCCTTCCCAGCCAGGCATACCTGTAGCTAGCCTTTGGTACAGAGACCCACTCAGTCTTTTGAATACACACATTTATTTTCAATTTTGATGAAAAGTGGGTTCATAACAAGTACACTGTATAACAACTTTTCTTTAACCTTATATGATATCTTTTCATGTCATAAAATATTTTTGTAAAACAGAAGCATGAAAGCATTTTCAACCCAGGAGGAGAAAAAGCATTTTGAGACTGATTAAATCTGTACAACTAATCCCAGGGACGGGGGAGCCTGGTGAGCTGCCGTCTATGGAGTCAAACAGAGTCGGACATGACTAAAGTGACTTAGCAGCAGCAGCAGCAGTCCCAAAATGCTTTTTCTCTCCTGGGTCGAATATGCTTCTGCATCCCCCCCTGATCTGCTAATTTAAAGTTCTCTGAATTCTGCCTTCTGCTTTTATTCCCAAGAATGGAATCAGCTAACCATAAAGAAGGCAGAGCACGGAAGAACTGACGCTTTTGAACTGTGGTGCTAGAGAAGATTCTTGAGAGTCCTTTGGACTGCAAGGAGATCAAACCCATCAATCCCAAAGGAAATCAACCCTAAATATTCATTGGAAGGACTGATCCTGATGCTGAAACTCTTTATACTTTGGCCACCTGATGCAAAAAGCTGACTCATTGGAAAAGACCCTGATGCTGGGAAAGATTGAAGGCAGGAGGAAAGGAGGGCAGCAGAGGATGAGATGGTTAAATAGCATCACCGATTCAATGGACATAAGTTTGAACAAACTCTGGTAGATAGGGAAGGTCAGGGAAGCCTAGCATGCTGCAGTCCCTGGAGTTGCAAAGAGTCTGACAAGACTTAGCTAGCGACTGAACAACAATACCTGCCCCCCGCCCCCAACCCATCCCTTCTCTGGTGAAGGTGAGACTGTCCCCTCCCTGTCTAGAGAAACCACCCTTTGCAGATCCAAGCAGTAGCTCAGTTTGAATGATGGGTGGCTCTTGGCATTTCTGAGGTGATACGTTTCACTAAGTGAATAGTCCTTTGGGTACAGCCTCCCAAAGTGCCTTTTTTTATACCCAGGAAAGTGTTTTGGGGCAGCTGGGAAGAATGAACTTGGCTTTGTGGGAAGAGGTTTGTGCTGGAGTTACAGTTCTGAAGGGTCACTGATGTTCTTATCCAAGATATCATACAGACTGAGAGATAAGGGACATTTTCTAGCATCTTATATTGGTTCCTGGTTGTATGAGCAGAAAGAATTATAAAGCACAATGAGTTCCGCCCAAATAGAGAGAGAGGTATCATGTAAGTCCACAGAGGAGAGTTTTGAGGAAGCTGGGATCACAAAGCAAGCTGACCACTGTTTGTTTAGGAAGTTTGGCCGTGGTGGCAGGAAATTGGGCAGTAGCTTGTAAGGTGAAGAGACTGATGTGTGGGGGAAATAGCCGATTCTAGAGAAAGCCATGGCAGAGAAAACAGAAGGTGAGCCTGGAGCCTCATAGTACCAGAAAGTAAGGAAGTGCTTAAAAGGCAAACAGATGGAAGCAAGTCAAAGGGATCAGGAGCTGATGGGAAAGGGCTTCCAGTGGCCAGAGCCAGAACAATCTGAGCAATAAAACCCATTGTGGAGTACTGGGTTATAGCCCAAAGGATGAAGTAAGTATCTATGAGTATATGCCATACTGGGTCTTCCCTGGTGGCTCAGACTGTAAAGAATCTGTCTGTAATGTAAGAGACTCAAGTTTGATCCCTGGGTTGGGAACATCCCCTGGAGAAGGGAATGGCTACCCACTCTAGTATTCTTCCTTGGGAAATCCTTTGGACAGAGGAGCCTGGAGGGCTACAGTTCATGGGGTTGCAAAGAGTCGGGCAGGACTGAATGACTAACACTTTTGCTTAGCAACTGAACAACAACAACATACTCCTTATTTGTAAGGTAAATTGGGTTCATTAGCTGGTTCAGTTTGAGTGAACCTTAGGGGCCAAGGATTCTTCACCTGAAGTCTATGGAGCCTCCGATCCTCCCTAAGTGGGCTGCACGGGGACCTTAAACATCAAAGTATAGCAAATACTGTGTGTAAGGATCTGTATCCTCAAGTATCATCAGGAAGCCAAGGAATTCTGTGCCCCCAAAAGGTTAGGAATGTCTTTTGTTCATTTTCACTGCTGAACAAGACTGTATTTTGGATACAATGGTGTTTTCAAAACACTTGGAGAAAATCACGCCCACGTGTGTACTGCACTACTTCTTCAGCCACAGGCAGTATCCAATTCCAGAATCATTTCTCCCGCACTTTCCTATAGTTTTGTTAGATCTATTACAAATCAAGTGTAATCCCACTTCAGTTTCAAATTACCCTCAGTAAGTTACATTACAAATGATCTTGAGAGCTCTGGGAATGTCAGGTGTACTGATGATCTGTTGACTTCATATTTCCTTGCATGTGAATATTTGCCCTGTTCTTTCATTTCCTCCTCCTTAGTGGAATAGAACAACACAATTCACAGGGGAAAATGTAATTTTAATATAGGTGATTTTACATTACTAGCCACTGATAAGTGGAAATTTTGTGAGTAAATGCCATTATGCAGTATTGTTTCTGCTGCTTTTATATGTCTGATACCAGTTTAAAGCATAAATGATCATGGTTGGTATTTAGAATAACTGTGAGAAAGATGGGCTAACAGCTAACCCATTACCTGTTAAATAATGTTTTTGAGAAAAACAAAAGTATTTCCCAAATTAAAAACTTTAGTAAGAGAAATAGCGGTATGCAAATCTCTTTACTGTCTAGCTTAATAGAAGACAGCTGGATTCTCATATCTGTTTCTGAATTCAGTGTGTGGCAGTGTTATTTTGGTTGAAATCTATGAAGAAAATGAGAAAATGTAGCCTCACATAGGAAGAGGAGTACTTTAATACCTTTTTTGATATTATATCAAAACTCTACAATCATAGTTTCCTAAAGGTTAGTTGCAGTGTAGAATCTGGAGTCATTTCATTGAACTGTTTTTAAACTTTCATATATTAAAATCCATTGGTCTTTCCTGCACTTTCAGTGGATCTTTTACCCATGCATGATTTTGTACTATTTAGAAAATCTTGGTCACTAGGTTAGGCAGGTCTTCTAAAGCCACAGTCCTTACTGTCCTTACCTCATCAGGGACGACTTTAAGTATTGGGAAGCTGTCAAGGTCACCATGACAAGTGTCAAGTTGTCCAAGATGCTTCAAAACTCAAATTTTATCACTGGCAATAAATACTGTCAGTTGTTTTCCTGGAAGAAACAGACTCACTTTGTTCATTTTTGTGAAAATGACTGCCAGGTAACAGATCAGTCAGTCAGTCAGTTCAGTTGCTCAGTCATGTCCGAATCTGTGACGCCATGGACTGTGGCACGCCAGGCTTCCCTGTCTTTCACCATCTCCAGGAGTTGGCTCAAACTCAATGTCTATTGAGATGGTGATGCCACTCAGTCATCTTGTCCTCTATTGTCCCCTTCTCTTCCTGCTTTCAATCTTTCCCAGCGACAGGGTCTTTTCTAATGAGTCAACTCTTCAAATCAGATGGCCAAAGTATTGGAGCTCCAGCTTCAGCCTCAGTCCTTCCAGTGAATATTCAGGACTGGTTTCCTTCAGGATTGACTGGTTTGATCTCCTTGTAGTCTAAGGAACTCTCAAGAGTCTTCTCCAACACCACAGTTCAAAAACATCAATTTTTTGGTGATTAGCCTTCTTTATCCCTTACATCCATACATGACTACTTTCCCATTTTGTCACGAAGAACACTAAAATGACCTGTATGCAAGGGTCAAGATTTCATAAAAGTAGTAATCCCTACTACTGGTCATTTCATTAAGGATATATGTAAACACTTTTTTTTTTTTAACTGCTAATGTGTGGTGAAGAGCCACTGCCTTGTTGAGTGATAAGGCTCCAGCAGTTTCCCCACAATTGCTTTTGCACCATCAGTGCAAATGTCAGCACAGTGAAAACGACAGTGTCTTTGTGTTATTCTAAAAATAGCTGTGACCTTTGAGAAGGTCTCAGGGACTCCCGGGAGACCACGAATCACACTTTGAGAACCACTATAAAGATGCTTTTGTGCCTTCCTCCTACCCCATCAGCCCCCACCCCACAGCCTTGCAGTTTTCAGGCAGATGTCAACATTTCTCTGTCCATGGCTCCTTAGTAATGCAGTCTGGAGTAGCTCTGCGAGTTTTGTGACATCGTCATGATTCTAGGCGGCAGGGGGACATGCATTTAAGTTTTCAGCCCCCGACAGCGTGCTGCTGGTCTCCAGTGAGATGCTGAAGCCCACCTTTCCTCCTGTTTGGCGACGTTGTCTCTTGCTTAGCTCTAGGCAGAGTTTAAATGCCTTCCCTGGTCCCCCCAGTAGGACACGGTTTCGTTTGTAATTATAGCGTTTAATATATTGTCGGCTTGCATGCTAAGTTATTTTCTAAAAACTGGTCAGTTCCTTAATGACGTCTTTCGGTGCCAAACGAGTTGCTGTTGCCTTTTCGTGTCTGCATGTTGTCCAGTAACAGAGAGGGCGTTTTGTAAACATTTGTTTCAGTGAAACGAAATCAAAACTGAAAGCCAACAAAGTCTAACAAGTGTGCGGTAGTCACACATTTCCTGACTGTAAGCGTTGGCACGATCAAAAGTAGAGAACTTGGTCTGCTGCTGTGTTTTTTGTTTTTTGTTTTTTAATTCCTAGTTCACTTCAGGTTCTGGGGCCCCAATATTCAACACCGATTCAAACCGGGGCTGGAGTTCGGAGCGTCGGGGTACTGCGTGTTCCGGCCGTGTGTGTACATTGCTAAAACCTTGGCAGGAGAGCGGTCGCCAGGAGCCTGCAGGCGGGGCTCGGCTGCGAGCGGGCCAGCTGGGCTGCGTCGGCGCTCGGAGCTCGGCGCCCCCGCCCGGCGCAGCCTCGGGCTCGCCGGGCCGAGCGCCCTGCCCTTTTAAGGAGTCGGGCCGTACCACCAGAACTTTGTGGGCGGGGGTGTCCGGGCGAACTCGGACACCTCGAGGTGAGCCCAAGGACGGTTTTCTTTACCCTGCTAACGCGAGCCGGCGTGCCAGCGCCGCTTGGCGGGAGCTGCGCTTTGGTGGGCTCGGCGCCGAGGGAGCCCTCGAGGCGTCCCTTCCTCCGGAGTCGCCCGCAGGGATCGCGGTCGCTGTCGGCTTCGGACGCGACGCTCCCCCGGCCGGTCCGGAGTGGAGCGCGCCTGCAGAGGCCCCAGTGCCCGGATGTCTATCAGGATTAGCGCGAGCCAATACGCTCGGAGCCGGAGGCTGCGCTGAGGACGGCTGGGCTCCAGGAGCAGGTAGTCCCGTCACCTCGGGGAGTCGCGCTGGGGAATCGTCCCCGCCCGGCCCCGGCAAATGGTGAGCGCGGCGCCGGCAGGAGGGCCGCGTCTTGGAGGCGCTGATGGACGGCAGACCTTGAGCTCTACAGACTGAATTATGGCAGCCCAGTCAAGGTAAGGCAGGCACTGAGAAACTTTTCCAAATGTGTGTGAGTGGCGAGGGGGATGGAAGGTTGCAGGGGAAGGGTTGGGGTACTGTGAAGAAGACGGGCAGGAAGCAGCTTTGTCATTGCTTTCTCATCGTTATTTATGTCAGATTTAAAAGTAAAAAAAAAAAAAAAGTCTGGAGGACGTACTAGACCATTTCTGCAGAGGACAGGAAGAGGGGTCGAGTTAAAGTTAAGGTTCAAGTTAGATTTCTCTTCTCTGGCCGCCCCCCAACCCCCATAATTATTTTCAGGGAGATCAAGTTGGCTTAACCTGTCTGCCTTTGCCCAAATCGTCCTTTAGTTTCTTTGTGCACCTCATTTAGGTTCTCCTGATTTTTCCCCGCTCCCTCTGGTAATGCCTTGAGCAGCATTTTGGAAATCAATTAACGCGAAACAGTTCGCCTTGGGGGTTGGTGGTTGAGAATTTGCCAGGTAAGTAACTGGAAATTTTACTGCCAAAACGTACGATCGCACATAAAACGGCACAGCTTTCGTGAATCTGCTGAGTAGGCAAAGACCAGGAATGTACCGGCGTTGGTGAAGGGAGAGGATAATGAACAGCAGTTGCTGTCAGAGGAACGCTATAGTAAGAACCTCCAGCTCTGACTTTCCCTGGTTTGTTACCTCTTCTTTTTTTTCCTTTTGGTAAATGAGCCTTTAAGAGCGATGACAAGGCGTCAGTGATTATGAGATTCAGACTGCTGTGTGGCTGTCATTTTAGTAGTGACAGCAGTTGGGGCTAAAGGAGGCTTAAGAACTTAGATATGCCGTCTTTTTTAACTTTCAGTTTTATTAGAAAGTCCTTTGGTGTCACGTTTAAAATAATTGGAGGGCTCCTCAAGTTGCTTTTTGAGGTCGTAGAGTCATTTGGGGGAACCTTACAAGGCTAAACACAAGTCGGGTCTGAAGACCCAGATATGTCAGAGAAATAGATGCTTTCCTGTTGAAGGGTAGGCTTGATGAGTTTACATTTTTTTCCTAAGAGATAGAACTTTATAGGAAGAGAACTTCACTCTATAGAGTGTCTCCTATATGCTCTGTATATAATTAATCCTCTCCTCTCAGTGGTTTATCCCCTGCCCCCATTTTATTGGTTTTTCTAAGAAGGAGGTTCTTGGGGCCGTGTTGTAGGAAAACTTTGCTGAGAAACTACAGTTGCATCTTGATTTTTACTAGTCTTGACTGAAATGTAAACTGCCTGAAGGGTCCAGGGCATCAAAACCTTGGATTAAGACATTGTGATTAAGAAACTAAATAGCATCTAACAGTGCTCAAAGCTAGAAAGCAGGGATTTGAACTCAGGTGTGAGTGATTTCAGTGTCTGTGCCCTTAAACTAATGAAGAGTAAAATGAGGTAATAGCTAAATTGGACATGGCTGTGTGCCAGGCACAGCAGCTGTAATTGGATTACCTGGTTGACTCTTTGCAGTCACTTAAATAGGTAAGTACTTTTTCTTTTTCACATTTGTTCAGGAAACTGAGGCCCAGTCAGTCTTTTCTTGCTTGAGGTTACCCAGGTGGAGCAGTGCCCGACTCCTGAGCAGCCTGCAGCGTTTCCTCACTTCCAGGCTGCCTCTTTAATGCTGAGATGAGGTGTAAAAGGGGAGCTGCAGGGCCTCAATCTAAAGGCACAAAAAAGCAGTTTCTGCCAGAAATACTCTGCTGCAAGATGTAGAAATCCGAGTTATCAGCATGGTTGTTCAATTTGCTGGTGATTGAAATAGGAAGACTATACACATTCTGCTCTTCTACCTGGCCTTCAGAGGTGCCCTTGAACTAGGAACAAAGCCACAAGGCTATGATGTCTTGTTTGCATTATGTCTGCTTTATGGGAGTGTCTCTCACAAGTAGTAAATGTGCATTTTCTTTTCTTTCCTATGTGTGTGTGCGAGCACGCACTCACATGCTCAGTTGTGTCCAACTCTTTGCAACCCCCATAGACTGTAAGCTGCCAGGCTCCTCTGACCCTGAAGTTTTCCAGGCAAGAACACTGGAGTGGGGGTGCAGTGCCCTCCCCCAGGGGATCTTTCTGACTCAACCCATATCTCTTGGTCTCCTGGACTGGCAGGCAGGTTCTTTACCACTAGCTTCCAGCTGGGAAGCCTTCTTTCTTTTTACCACATCAATAACTGTGTTTTATTTATTTTGTATTTCTTCTTCAGAGGGTCTAGAAATCATTTTAGTTACATTCATCACAGATATAATCTGAGTTTTGTTTTCATGCAATATTATATGATAAGCATTGTTCTAAACTGCTACTTACTCTTTAAAATTACTGTTTTGTCTAACTCCCAGTGTTTCAGTACACTGGAACATCAGAATTTATTTAACTTTCCAGTAGTTTATTGCTTTTATAAACTTTATATTGGAGTACAGTTGATCAGCAATGTTGTGTTTCAGGTGTACGGCAGAGTGATTCCGTTATGCATATACATGTATCTGTTCTTTTCAAATTATTTTCCCATTTAGGTTGTTACATAACTTTGAGCAGAGTTCCCTGTGCTATACAGTAGGTCCTTGTTGGTTATCCATTTTAAATATAGCAGTGTGTGCGTGTCAATCCCAAACTCTCTGACTATTCTTCCCCACCCCAACCATAAGTTCGTTTGTTGTCCGTTTCTGTTTTATGTTCATTTGTATTTTTTTTAAAGATTCTGCATGTAAGCAATATCATTTCTTTTTCTGTTTGACTTCATTCAGTATCAGTTCAGTTCAGTCGCTCAGTCGTGTCCGACTCCATCCATGTTACTGTGAATAACATTATTTCATTCTTTTTAAAGGCTGAGTAACATTCCATCACACACACACACATTATACATACACACACAGGGGCTTCCCAGGTGGCGCTCGTGGTAAAGAACCTGCTTCCAGTGCAGGAGACATGAGACGTGAGTTTGATCCCTGGGTTGGAAAGATCCTCTGGAGAAGGGCATGGCAGCCCACTCCAGTATTCCTGCCATTAGAGTCCCATGGACAGAAGAACTAGCAGACTTTGGTCCACAGGGTCGAAAAGAGCCAGACACGACTGAAGCGACTTAGCACACATGCGTGCACGTACGTACATACATATACACACACCACATCTTTATCCATTCCCCTGTGGATGGATTTTAAAGTTGCTTCTATGTCTTGACTATGGTAAACAGTGCTGCTATGAACATCGGGGTGCATGTATCTTTTGGGGCTGTGTTTTACAAGTGATGAATACACATTGTCTTCACTTATAGCTGGAATGTGGTTCAAGCTCACTTAGACATTGTGTTTGTGGGACAGTGTCTCTCCGACATCCAGAGAGAGAACAGATGGAGAAGATTGCAAGTCTTCTTGGATTTCTGGAAACCCTCAAGTTGCGCCCCGCTGCCCAAGCAGTGCTAATAGCAAAGGAACCGTCACCTGTGATGTACAGTCTGGGGCAGTGACATCTTGTCCATGTGCCACTTGCCGCACCCGTTGGTTTTTGAAACAATTAATTTAGAATCTTGGACTCACTGGATCTAAACATTAATAGCTCAGCTTGTCCTAACCACAATAGTTTCATTGTGCACTGCTTAAATAATTTGTTTTCTGTTGTTTTTTTGAGTAGAAGAGGTAGATGGAAACTTAGATGAAGTTGCATTTTGTAGCACTGGATGGTGTGTGACTAATTTTTCATGTATATTTCTTCTCTGTAGTCAGCTCCTTAAGATACTGTCTCATATTTTTAGTGTCCCCTGCATAAGCTAGAAGTACTTTGAACAAAGGAGAGACTACTTAAGTATCTTCTGGCTTGTGAACTTTCATCAGTTAAGGTTGCATAATCCTCTCCTTCACTTTAAAGCAGAAAGTACTAAATTGATTGTTTTGTTTTGCTTTGTGTTATGTCTTCTGCTAGATATGGAAGACATTTACTGAATGAAAGGTCAGTTGCCTAAGTTTTAAAAATTAGATTTGGGGTCAGTATTTTGAGAACGTCAAATATATGGTTTGCCTTTTCAGAATTGTGGAGAAAGGCAGTTACTTAAAAGTACAAGGTTGTTAAAGCAGAGCATACTCTATGCCTCCTCTCTCAGATCAGTGTGTGCAGTTCTTGGGAATCTGTAAGCAGAGCAGATACATTAATGATACTTCCTGTGAGAATTGTAACAAACTTGCTTCCTTTAATGTGAAATAGTTACAGACTATGGCTTTAGTTTCCAAACTCTGACCTAAAGCTCTTAGAAACTGTTTTCATAGATCTATATAGCCTGGCCGACCATCTTTTGTGGACTGGTAAACCCTATGATGGGTAGGGGAAGGTATAAAATCCTATCAGTTTGTAGATCTATCCTTTTCTATGAGGATTAGCTTGCCTTATATTGAGGAATGTGTTGATGGGTAAAAGAGAAAAGAGGGCTTTGTCTGATTCATCTCTGCTAACCCTTTCATTGAAGCAGTCCCTGAATATTAGAAAGGAATATATATGTATCTTCAACTACCGGTAGGGATTAACTGGTTTTAAATGCACCTTGTGCTACCTGAGAAGCCCTGGTCTGTCCTCCCCGCCCCCACCTCCAGGGTAGGGTGGGCTGGGGTGCTCCAGTGAGATGGGGGAGGGGGTTGAACTTGTTTCTTTAGTGGCTGAGAGCATCTCAAAAAAAAAAAAAAAGTTTTCAGACAAACTGCAAAAGGAAATTAGGTTTAGTGAACTCTCCCACAGGTTTTTTGTTTGAATTTGCCTAAAGTTAATGACGTTTTAAAAAAAAAAAAAAAACAGAGGAAAGTCAGATTGTTCCCAAGATTATTATGAAGCTGGTTTTTGGTGGATCTCTGACTCTGGTGGGGAAAGTTTTCCCTTGCAAAAGGCAGGGCCCTTAAACTGGTATGGAACCAGTTTTGCCCCATCCTCTGCCCCCACCCCCGATTTATGAGCTTTATAAAGATTGCCTTGGAAGAAAATTCATGAAAGCAAAAAAACTCTGATTAAATATGAGCAAATATCAAAGAAGAATGGTGTTTTGGAAAGTGCAGTTCAAGGAAGTGATTTCAAGAGGGAAATAATTTATGCAGTATTTTGCCCCAGTGAACGCCTTCATTTTTTCCCTCATGACACCATTGTAAACTGTGTCCTGGACAGAAGAGAAACAGACAGGTCCCTTAAGTGATTTCCTTCTAGTTCATCCTGAGAGCCCAACTGAGCTTCCTGGCTCAGACGTCAGGTTCTACCATGATGAAGGTCGTAGGAGAATTGAGTCTTTTTTTTTAATCATCTGATTTATGGGGATCTTCTTTGGCAAAATGGACTCAAGCGGTCTCACGAGAGTTAGGGGATTCCATACTGTACCATGAAAAGGTGTTCACTAACTGGTTCTATACTATTTTGAAAATGCAATTCAGTGAATGCTTCATTTAAGCAACTTAAATATCAAATATATTCATTATCTTAATCATCAATAAGAGAGATCACCCTTATCTGGGTGCTGTCCCTTGTTTTGAGCATGGGAATCTACGTATTTACTTAATAGTTGTAAAATGGAGGAATTATAAAGCTGGTTAGTTTCATAACTGCTTTGAGTTGTAACACACAACTTGATTGCTTCTAAATATCTAAACTTAGTTTTCCGTTAGCTAAGTTCTCCATTTCATTTTCTTCCTGAGATAGGACGATAAATGTATTTCCAAAATCTGTCCTCTGAAAGGGGAAGTCCTGTACGTGACATGGTGGTGAGAAAGGCCTACCAACTACAGTGTATTCTGACTTTACTTTCCGTACCAGTTGGAAATACAGTCGGGCACCCTGAGGACAACTTTTCTTGGCTCAGAAGTACAAACATACCAAGCTTGGGTGTCATTACCTCTCTGTTTTGGTTCATTTTATTGATACGGGTTGGGTGCATAACTTTTACAGCTTAAATGGTTACCTATCCTTTTTCCTTCAGTGAAAAAAAAAACTGGGGGGAGCCAGATTGTAGTATTTTAGCTTTGCTTCAGATGTTCTTCATTTTATTTTTAAAAAGTTATTTATTTCTGGCTGTGCTGGGTCTTCGTTGCTGTGTGCAGGCTTTCTCTACTTGGCAGCAAGCAGGGGCTGCTCGCTAGGTGTGGAGCATGGACTCTAGGCAGCAGGTTTCAGTGGTTGCAGCTGCAGGCTCCGCAGAATGTGGGATCTTCCCATGGCAGGTATCGAACCCATGTCCCCTGCTTTGGCAGGCATATTCTGATCCACCGTGCCACAAAGAAAATCCCCCTTCATTCATTTGTGTATGAATGTAAATGTGTTCCTTTGCTCAAAATAAAACAGCAAGTAGAACACAAAATAATATGTTGCTCGAGTATGTCTGTAGCAGATGACGTTTAGCTTTAGGCCCTGGGGGAGGGGGGTGGATAAGATTTATAACTTTTGGTGTTAATGCCCTTGGAGACCCAAAAGTAAAAATTAACTTTAATAACCATCCCAGCACTGACTTTTTGTGTCTTGGCAGCGATCAGTGTTGAGAATCCCGCCCCTGTGCAAACTTTCCCCTTTTCCTATCTACCCATAGCAAGTTAAAGCTTAACCTGAGGGCCACAAAGCCAGCCGACTTAATATCCTGCGAGTCTTTTTCTCTGGTGAACGTCTGTTGTTTTCTTGCATTGGTTTATTGGCTTCTCTTTTAATTTAACCAGATTGGAACTCCTGTCAGGTTCTTAAGGCTGTTACTCAAAGCAGTGATTTGATGTCAGATTTAATATATTAAGAGGAAATCCCAGTAGTGACATCTTGTCAAAAGGGAACTGCAGCAAACAGAAGGGGGAAATAGATTGTATTTCTATTGACAGCTAAATTGTCTTGATTTGGGGATTAGGTGTCGTGTTTCCAGAGGGACACCCACAGTTCCCCCACGTCCTGAAAGTACCAAGGATTGTCCTTCCTCCCCCATGGCTCATGTGATGGTGAACCTCTGGAGGCCTGTGGGCCACTTGATCCTTTGTTTGGGTGGGCCGGGGAGAGTTCAGGAGATGATTCTTGAGTCACTACTGGCTTGCCGGTGTTTTACCCACAAAGGATCTTGCCTTTCTTTCCAGTATTGCTTACCACTCAATTGGGCAATGAAACAAATAAAAGTGAAGGAATATTTTAGGAGCAGGGTGGTTATATTAAGCTCAAGGTTCTCAAACCAGACTAGACACAAGAAGCACCACGAGAGCTTCTGAACACGCAGATTCTACACTCCCCCCATCCCCACCCAGAGATTCCTAGTGGGTAGGTCCAGGGTTGAGCTTGGGTAGAGGAGCCCTGCTGGGTCTGAGGCCAGAGGGCCACCTACCACTCTTGGTGAAATCAGGTGTGTGTGAGAGAGATACAGTGTCATATAAACTATATCATGCAATGCCATTACATTCTGATTTAATATATGTTCATCGGTGCACGTGTTCCTCCTCCCCCCCCACCATTGAAATAGACTAGAGGTTGGTACAGAAGGAAGATGTCTACTTTTATAAATTTACGTATCAATTACAAACTCTGCTAGTTCAAATGTCCAAATGCACCTATATTTAAAACACAAAAAGGGAGATACCAAGAAGCAACCTCCAACGTTTGCTCAAGCCGAGCTTTCTCAAGAATTACTTCTTAAGGACCTGGTTACCTAATCAACCCTTTCATGTCTACTCTGGGCTCCCTCCCAAAATTGCTAACTCCACGCCCCCACCCCCGTCCCCTGTCAGGTGGCAGTTGTTTTTGGTCCCAGGGAAAAAGTTACAACTGAGTCAGTTGTACAAGTGAGTCAGTCAATCACATCCCAACTTTTGAAATTGAAATAAAAGTTTGTTTTTTCTCCACCCCCCCCCCCCAACCCTTTTAAGCAAGAGCATTGTCTAGGTGTTGAGCAAAGAATCTGCAACAAAAATTTTTAAATGAAACTCCTCTGGAAAGTAAATGTTAAAATTACAGCAGAAGTCAGTTCCTGTAACAAAATTCAGGAAACGCTTTCTGGTATGTGGGTGTTGGAACTTTTCAATTCTTGGAACTTTCCTTCAGGAAACTGTCCTGTCAAAAGCAGAGCAGTCGATAAAAATATGAAGCTGAATTCACAAAGTGTTGTGCAGTGTAATTAAATTTTGATGTGGGGCATATGTTTTGCTGGTGGTGCAAGAGCTGAGACTGTCCTGTGGCTTTCATCCTGGGTAGCTATGCATCTGGGTAACTTGCTAAATGATTTTCCTCTCCCCATTCTCTTTGCTTTAAAAATACAGGTGTACCTGATTTTCTTGGGATGTGAATTTATGGAAAGTGGTATAAAATTAACCAGTTCCCATTGTTTTGTGTGAAAGTATGAAACCTGTCTCCTATCCAGCTTTGTAGGCGTTATATATTTTTGTCTCATGATTGACAAAATAATATATATGTTTTTTTACCTTCAGTATTTCTAAGTGAGATGACCTGCCTAGTAAGGTGGTAACTTTAGCTACTAAAACACTGATAAAAATTTGAGTTCATGATCTTAGGATTTTAAGGTTTTATTTATTTTTTTTTTTAAAGGAAAATAGCTTCTTGCTGAGTTAATAGACCATTTGAAAATAGGATTTTGGTTTTGTTTTTTTTGATTAAAAATACTTATTGATTCAAAGTTCTAGACTGTAAAACAGGAGCTAAAACTCTCATTTTATGTTTTTTTTCTGAGTAATTTTCACATAACCTTTACATTTTTAGTAATTACATTTTTCTGTTATTCTTTTATAGTCTGTATATCTGCCTTTCTCTCTCAACTCCCTCTTAGAGTCAGGCATACTTGTGCTAGTGCTCCATTGAAAAAAAAAAAAAGGCTGTGTGAATACAAACTTTGTACCACATGGAAAAAATCAGGCAGCAACATTTACAAACATTAGGATACTTAAAGGGTAGGAGGAAACCCAGTATGTTTCACAATGAGGCTCTGCTACCTGACGATGTAGAGACGAATAAGCAGTGTGGTCTGTGTCACTTGGTTTCAGTAAACTTCAGAGTAAACCAGTTAAACTTAATTTTTGTTTTTGAGTTGAAACCGCCTGGAAGACAAAAAGCTCTAGATGGAAAGTCATAAAAGATTGAATTTGATAATTTCTATCATATTGCTGGTAATGTAGGAGTTTTGTTTTAACCCTCATGACAGGGACCTATTCTTACAAACATCTTACAAACATATTTTAACAGTCCTGTTTTTCTGAGGATTAAGTGGAAATCATTAGATTTACTTCACGTGAGTTTAATTTGTGGGCTTTTAAAAGTCTTGACAGTTATCATGATTAGCCTAGAATGAAACTTGGTTTCTATTTGAGGTTACCCATAATTCTGTGGTGAAACCCCTAAGCTAATGGTATTATCTATTATTTTAAAGACCAAAGTAGAAGCTTCTCCACTCCTTTTGGTCTTCTGGGTATCGTGGTAAGTGACTTTTTTTTTTTTTTTTTTTTTTTTTTTACAAATGGATAGGGGTTAGCTTTAATCAAGACATGTTCACTGTCACCCAGATCTTTTATGTCCACGTTACTTCTCATTTTATGGATGCTTCTTCCCAGCCCAAGGTTTTTTTCCCCCCTCTCTCTTTACCATTTTGAGGCATATAATGCAGATCTTAAAAGTTGGCCTTTTCAAGCGATTTTTAGTTCCTTTACTGAATAATGCAATTATCTCCATTAATCAATTTTAGAACATTTTATCTCCCCTCATGCCCCATCCAACCATTAATCCACTTTTTGTCTGAGTTTACGTTTGGCTTTTGTGGGTGCTTCACGTGCATGGAACCTTGGCTTTTTTTGCACCTGGCTTTTTTTCACTCATGGAATTTTTTGAAGCTTCTCTGTGGCATAGCGGGTGTCAGGAGCTCTGTCCTTGCTGCGTGATTCATTCCATTGTGTGGATAGGATAGACTTGCTGTTTGCGGTGTTTTGCCTTTTTTTGTTTTTTGGTGGGGGAGGGGTACTTGAATAATGCTGCTCTGAATATTTGCAGGTCCTTTGTGTAGATTGTTTTTCTTGTTTAGGAGTGGAATTTTTGGGTCTTATGACAGTGTTGTGCTTAACTTTTTGGAGAAACCACCAAACTGATTTTCAAAATATATGCTCACCCATAGCCCATTCATTCAATTTTTTGTGAGTTATGTACTATCTTCATGGTCTGTTGTGGTTGTGGCTGTGAAAGTAGTGGTTCTGAGATGTGATCAGTTTTTCATTTGATTATTAGGAAATGTTTAAAATTTATATATGACTTAAAACCACAACTTTTTTTTTCTATAAAGAAATCCCTTTGGTATTTCTTAAATTGATTGGGCTATTTGTAAAAGAAACTTATCAAGGAATGTTTCAGTTCAGTCGCTCAGTAGTGTCCAACTCTTTGCGACCCCATGGACTGCAGCACGCCAGGCTTCCCTGTCCATCACCAACTCCTGGAGTTTGGTCAAACTCATGTCCATTGAGTTGGTGATGCCATCCAACCATCTCATCCTCTGTTGTCCCCTTCTCTTCCTGCCTTCAGTCTTTCCCAGCATCAGGGTCTTTTCCAGTGAGTCAGCTCTTCACATTAGATGACTAAAGTATTGAAGTTTCAGCTTCAGCATCAGTCCTTCCTATGAATATTCAGGACTGATCTCCTTTAGGATGGACTGGTTGGATCTCCTTGCAGTTCAAGGGACTCTCAGAGTGTTCTCCAACACCACAGTTCAAAAGCATCAATTCTTTGGTGCTCAACATTCCTTTTTTTTTTTTCCAGTATGAAAAGGAATGTTGAAAGAAAACCAAATTTAAAGCATCAGCTGTTGCTAAAATAGCAGAAGAAAGTTCCAACCCACAACTCAAATATCACACATATGTAATATAGAATATATGTTATATATATAAATATATATATATCAAATATGCAATAAAGGATAAATATGTACCCTTTCTTTCATAACTACAAAATGGCCCTAGAAGTTGTTACTTCAGTGCAGTTAGTAAAAAAAAAAAAAAAAAAACATTCAGGCAGAAATTAGCTTGTCTCATTTGGTACACCCTCGCATGCAAAGATACGTTAATGAAATGAGGCTTCTGGAAATTATTAGAATTGGGTTCCTGCCAGGAAAGATGGTGACCGTGTGCCTTCAGTTGATGGTGTGCTCCAACCTTCTAGAAAAGATAGACCTATTTTACAAACAGAAATATTTCATGACATGCTCTAAAGTTGTCTGTACATGCATGTGTGATGGCAGTGACAGCTGTTCTGGGAAAACAAAAACAAAAAGAGCTATGAGGCCCTGCTTCATTGGCTGCTGCTTGGCTGCCTTGACTGAATGAATTTGCCTGGTGTGTTTTTCTGCTTTGGAGGCATCAGTGCATTATGGGATGTTATCAGAATTCACTGCTTCTGAGTATTAATTTATTAATAATTAATCTGCTTAAAGATTGTATGTGTGCCCGTGCATGTGCGTGTGCTCAGTAGCCTCCGACTCTTTTGCGACCCTGTGGGCTGCAGCCGTCCAGGTTCCTCTGTCCATGGGATTTCCCAGACAAGAATACTGGAGTGGGTTGCCGTTTCCTTCTCCAGGGGAATCTTCCTGAAGGCATTGAGCCCTCAACTCTTGTGTGTTCCTGCACTGGCACGTGGACTCTTTACCACTGCGCCACCTGGGAAGCCCACTTAAAGATTATCTGTCAGTATTAATAGCTTAGTGACTGTGGCCAATTCCCATGCATGGACAGCGCTTTTAACGTTGGTTCTCTGTATCCTGAATTGATGGAGCCTCACTGTTCACTCCGAGCCAGCATTGTGTGAGCAGGGCCCTGTGTTGCTTCAGACAGATGAGGATCTCCCTTCCCACAGGAAGACAGAAGATCAGCAAACTGGCTGCAGAGCAACAGCAAACTGCATTAGGTGCTATGACAGAAACCCAGCCGGGCCGGAGAATAAGGGAGTGTGGGCAACTTGGTCCCACGTGGGCTGTGAAGACCTTCAAGGAAGTTAACCTGAAATGGAGAAAATGCAAATCATGACAAGTTAGAATTAATTGTCCTTTCAGAATGTGCATGGAAATAAGTGACGATGGTGAGAAGGATGGCATTTTTAAAACAGGGCAAGTATGGTTTTAGGAAATAACCATCATGGAGCAGTTTCTCAAAATAAAATTTGGTTGTGAATTAATTCTATCAAAACTCAGCCCTGTTTTTTTTTTTTAATTTTATTTTAGTGAAGGCAAAATGAGTTCCATAACAATGTAACTTGAACTTTAAAAACAGATTATGTTTTTTAAGACTTTGCGTTAGTGCATACATATAAACAAATTAAACATACGGAAACAGAAACCTTCGAGGACGTTTTCTTGGTTTGGAAGCCATCAGACAAAGGAGGTAGTCCCAGCTCAGTGAGGACAGTCATCAGGGAATAAAGATGTGGACTGTGAGAAGGGTTTTTAAGGCTGGCTGTTTTAAAAAGGTCAGTCTACAAAGCATCGTTCTATACATGTGAAAGGCTGTTATGGGGAGTGGGGTGAAAGATGGCCTCCATATCTGTCAAAAACAGATCTTGAAGAAGTAATTTGTATATATTAAGTTTAAGCAAAGCCCAGGAATGAGCTTGTCATTGAAGTTAATTAAACATGAAAATACAGTAGGAGGTGGTGTTCTTTTAGTTTATATAAAGAAATAGATAATCCTCTACCTTGGCTATTTTAGGAAGTACCAGATGGTTTTAAGTACCTTTTTCTCAAGGGATTCTGTGGCTTCTTAAAAAAAAAAAAAGTGATCACAACAAACGACTAGAGGAACTGAAAGTTCTTACCCTTTGCATGTGTCAGGGCTCTATTTAATTGTGTAGAGTTACTTCCAGGATCCTAGATTCATCGTCACCTCATCTCTCTTGTACCTCCATTTTATAGTTACTTTCATACATGCATTCATTTCATGTATTTAGCTGTAGACCTTCTGTGGCGTAATAGATGGTAGTTTTATGACTGTATTTTGAACATGTGAAAAGAAGGTATATTCGTATTTTCAGGGTCCAGAGTTATATGTGGGTTTGCACATTACGTCTCTTTTACATTATTTCTATAGTCTTTGTCCATTTATTCTGCTGTGGACTGAGAGATGAATAAAGTCTCATACAATTAGAGAGTTTCTGTTTCTCCTACCATCTTCTTAAGTTTCTGCTTTACAAATGTGGATGCAGTGCTTTCAATGCATAAATATTCACAGTTGTTCTGTTTCATTTTAGATCACTCTCCTTGAAGGTATTAGTTTTTATAGATACTTCCAGAAAGTTTCTTTTGAGTATCAGTGACATTTTGTGAAAATAAAAGATGTATCTTTATTTACATTTTTCATTCCTGTATATTTTATTTTAGTTTAAGGAGTGGGAGGGGTGGTCCAGCCCACTCCACCTCCACCTTCCTGCCCTCAGACTAAACATTTTGTTCTCTGTTCAAGAACCACCGTCAACTCAATGACTGCACCTTTATCATGTGTTTTGATATGTGATGGAGCTGGTCTCCTTCCTTTACCCATTCATGCTTTCGGAATTTTCATGAATATTTTCTCATGTATACTTTTCAAGATCAACTCGAGTAGTTTGTCAAAAACTGGTAGTTTTTAGTAGGAAGACTTCCTAGCAAACTTATAAAACCTCATCCTGTTTTTCAGAAGGATTAAAGTTTTAAACAGGATTTCTGTGTTCTTTGTAGATTTTCACGGAATGGAAAAAAAAGGTAGGTTTGAGTGCCAGGGACTCGTGAATCATCAGCCAGACACCACTCATTCATCTTGGAGACATTTGGGAAATCCTGAATGCCTCAGTTTCTCCAGAAAGAAGTGAAAACATGCGTTTGTTTCTGTCAGGAATGAATGTATTATTAGTATGACTCTCAGTGGAATCTTATTTCTATAGGTGATTTACATCTGGCTCTGAGCAGAAGGGGTATTCTGCCATCTCTGTTTTGCTGTGGATAGCATCTCACTTTCTAGCAGAGTTTTTGGTCTTTCACTTTTCCTAGTCCATAATAGATATAATTTAGGCACCTTAAAATCTTTTTGAAGTTCAGTAAAGTAAAAGCAACATTTTTTTAAAGTTAACTATAATTAAGATGAGAGAAATATCTTTCTTAAATCTCAAGGGCTTGACCAAATATCTTCTTTGTGTTCCTTTTCAGCTTTTTCTTTACACCTTAAATGTTTTCACATAATCGAATTATTCTTTGTATACATCTGATAAGTGATTTATTCAACATACCGTGGGAAAGAAGATGAAATTGGGGTTACTTTAGGCTGTTGCGGTTTTTGAGATTGTCATTTTTCTCTTAAATTTGAGAAGGAACAGATAAAGACTTTCAGATCTTCTATGCTTAGAAATGCCATGCTAAGAATACATTTTTAATAGCTGAAGGTAGCCCAGTTAACATTGACTACAACAAGGTTTTATTTTATACGTTGTGCTAGGAGCCGAGGTAGGAATGGAGGTATTAACACACTGCCACTTTGGTTTAATGGCTGTTACGGCCTGTTCGTCGTTCTGGTTATGGAAATTACCCTGAACACCATGTTTATGAACGTCACTCATTTGTGTTTGCTTACCAGACTGTCATAGTTGAAGAGCTAGTATAGCCCACAAACTTGTAATAATTGATGACCCCTTGTGGGATTTTTTTTTTTTTTTTTCTATTCACATTTGCAGATACTGTTCATGCGTGCTCACACAGAACCCAAATATTACCTTAGTAGAAGTTGGAATCATACATGCAGGCTGAAATCTTTAGTTCTAAGCATGCTTTTAAATATTAGTTTGAAAAATTGCCTTTTTTGTTTTTTCTTATCAATCTCATTTTAAAATCAATAAGAAAATAAACAGATTTTTGACAATTGCCTTTAACTTTGTAAGTCTAAAATTCATTTAAATATATAGGAATGGAAAATTCAGATATATTTTTATGGAATTCCTTTAAAAATAGTGCCCAAACCATGGGACAGTAAGAGTCACTGTAATTACTCGTTTACTTGAGGAAAACATTTCTGATTTATTTCAGAAATGACTTTTTTCCACTGTATTTTCATAGTTGAGCTGATAAGAGTGAGTGGTTATTTCAGAAGGTATTGGGATTTTTAATTTTTTTAAAAGCATAGATAGTTTCCTCATTATTAACTGCTTTTCTCCCCAAAATGTGTTTGGAACAGAAAAAGCAGCAGAACAGCGATGAAACTCATGTGATGAAGGTTAAGCCCCCAGGCTGAACCCAGTGTTCTACACTCCTGCTGCCAGAATGTCAAGCATTTGGAACAATCATGGAAAACAGTGCAGCTGATGAAACGAAACATACAAACCATGCTTGAATAGGGTGGTTTATCCTAGACTCCAGTTAGGTTTGTTTTTATCTGTTTTGGCAGGAGGGAGGAGCGGTATAAGGGATCTCTGAGTTCAATGTCGGAGACAGGGGGAGAATGTGGGAAAAAATGAATTATCTTAGGAGCATTCCTGTCGGTAAACTTGGACACTTTGAAGGATAGAGGCTTTATGTATAGTTCTGGTGTGTGATAATAACAGTCATTTATTCTGTTATGTTCTGAGGCTTCCCAGGTTATGCTAGTGGTTAAGAACCCACCTGCCAATGCCAGAGATGTAAGAGATGTAGGTTCAATCCCTGGGTCAGGCAGATCGCCTGGAGGAGGGCAGGGCAACCCACTCCAGTATTCTTGCCTGGATAATCCCATGGACAGAGGACCCTGGTGGGCTAAAGTCTATAAGGTTGTGAAGAGTTGGACATGACTGAGCGACTAACATATGTATGTACATGGTCTGAGCCAGGAACTTTGCATATTTGAGATCATTGCATCTGTACGGTGGAGATGTACACAGATGTACACAGATCCTGTTGCACAGATGAAAAAACTGAGGCTAGTGGAGATTCATTCATTGACTGACCCTGGTTACCCAGCAAGTGACTGCCTCTACAGAGCTCCTCCAGACTTCCAGGATAACTGTCTTTATCCTCACGCACTTATCCATACGGCCAGTATTCCTTGGTTTACTAATGGAACAAGAGATGGATGGAAAAAGTGGAACACGATTGTATGTGTCTTTTTTTTTTTTTTTTATGAACTGTGACTCTGAAACAGGAAAAGGGAGGGAGAATAGGGAAACATGGTATTTGTAAAATTCCTATCAGGGTGATGAAACGTGCAAAAGAAATTTGAGGTCAGTCTGCCCTAATACCCAGCACCGTTTTCCCCACAGCTTGGTCTTGCCCCATGGGGGATTTAGGCAGAGACGATGCAACCGTCTGAAGTTGTGGGGTGTTTGTAACTCAGGGAACTCCTGTAGGATTTGGAAGGGGAGATATATGTGGGTGGAACCTTCGTGGATAAAATGTGAAGCCTTATGAGAAACTCACCATGAGTGAAACAGACACCCTTCTGCCTCTCTTTAGTATGAAATGCGTGGACCTGCTTGCCCCTGCTGCTCACGCCATCCTTGGGTTGTCCTTGTTTTCTCCTGTTTCTACCTGTTCTGGGGAATGTTTTCGGCTCTAGGGACCATTGTACCATGTTTAATTGAATGATTGTACTTTCTGCTATGTGCCAGGCACTGGGCTAAGCACTAGGTATGCGTTGCTGCTTAGTCGCTAAGTCATGTCCGACTCTTTGTAGCCTTCCAGGTTCCCCTGTCCAAGGAATTTTCCAGGCGAGAATACTGGAGTGGATTGCCGTTTCTTTCTCCAGGGAGATCTTCCCAATCCAGGGATTGAACGCTACTCGCCTGGTTGGGAGGCTGATTCTTTAACAATGGGCCACCTTGCTTTTTATGTACGCATCAGGTAATTGAATGCCTAAAACAGTCCTAAACCTTTGTATAGTTATCTCCATCTTAAAGAAGAGGAACCAGAGCTTAGCGATTGTGACTTTCTCTGTTGACAGTAGCTAGTCATGACAGTCTCGAAGGTGCCAGTCATAAATGCAGCTGTTAGTTAGGAAAGATCTGTTTGTTTTCGGTCTGCTTTCTCAGTAGAAAAGTAAGACAGTAACTTGGGGTCTCTCTTCATTCTCTTGAGCAGTGGCTCTCAATGTAAGGGAGAAAGGGAAAGAAGGGTATTGAGGGTCTTTTACCACCCCTTGCTGCCCCAGGGGTATTTGGCGGTTTCTGGAAACATATTTGATCCTCGAAGCAGGAATTAGGGTGTGCTACCTACCATCTTCTGAGATAGAGGCAGAGGACCCTGCTAACCTTCCTACAATGCACAGGACAGCCACCACGACGAAGAATGACTTGGCTCAGAATGTTGATAGTGCCGTGGTGGAGGATCCCTCCTCTGCAGGGCCCCCTTAGTGCGTAGACATGGGGTACTTGTGATTCAGAGAGCACCTTAGGCTATAATCAGACTCCAGCTCATTCGATGCTGGCCCCAAATGGGAGTTGTTTGGCCTGTTTGGGGCACAGTGCACAAGACCCTGTGTGGATTACACCATCTTGTGGAAAAGGGAGAAATGGTCAGGCTTCTCACAGAAGTTCAGAAAATGGAAGAAACACTTGTGAGTGTGGGAAGGAGAAGATTTGTTGAAACGGGCTATGGTGCCGGCAAGGGCTTGGGTGGCTCCAGGTTGCAAATTAGGGAAGTGTCCACCCCGAGTGGATAAAGAACACAGTCTTCTTAGGTTGGAGGTACACATAGGAGGTGTTTTCGGGCTTCTTTCTTAACCACTTGAGTGCTCTGTTTACTATGCTGTTTAGCGGTCATTAGTTCACTGAATCCTCATATTAATCTTAAGGAATTGCCGCTATCATTAGCACCATCCCTTTTAACAACCGATGGAGCTGAGACTCAGAGACGTTAAATGACTTCCCCAAAGGAGCACAGCTAGGAAGTGGCAAAGCCCAGTCTGAACCCCCATGAACTTCAGAGACCATGCTCTTAACCAGCTTACTGTGCCAGTCACCAGAGTATTCCATCCGGTCCTGTATTGCTCAGCCTCCTCTTTGCCTTCCCCCAATTCAGCAAAGCCGTCGTCCCTGTTTGGAGTCCTCGAGTGGCCAGACTTTGACTTGCTCCATAGCTGGAAGTGGTAGAGAAGTCAGAGGTGCTCAGGGCCCATTAGCAGAGAACTAAGGTGAGCCTTTTAAAGAGGCAAGGAAAAAGTTCCAAGTGACTTGAGCCTCAGTGTATCTGGCAGAGATGTGGTTGATTGCAGCAGCGTTTTGAATTAGTTCATGGGGAAAAAAATATACAGAAAGGGAGATTGGTAGGTATAAGGTAACCAAGCACCTATTGTATTACAGATTCAATTGTGTAAAATGCATTTCTAAAATCTGGGCCTTTTGTACTTTAGATATCAAACATAACTCAAACTAGGTAAAATAGAACCATAGAATCAACTCAAACTGGGTAAAATAGAACTGTAGAATCAAGACCTCTTTAAAACCCAAAGCTTTCTGGCTTGGTAATTTTGTAGGGAAGGACTTGCAAGAGAAACACTGAAATATGAAGAAGGAAATGTGATTATGGGGTTTCCTTTATAGGCACTACATCAGTACATGAAGAAATAGGACAAGAATCAAAGATTAACTTTCCAAAACCTCCAAACAGCCTAGTTCTCAAGTCAGGAAAGTCAACATTTTTTTTTTTTTTTTTTCCTTTTAAAGTTGAAGATGGGAGGAGGGAAGCGGGAAAGGTGATTGTCTATACCGTGGTTCCTGGGAGACCACCCTGAAAGCTTTGCAGATGGGAGCCATGGGAGCCAAAACTTACTCCTGCAGATGGTGTGTGTATCTCTGCTGGATCGCTTGTCGTTAGAGGCAGAGGCCAGGGCTTGCCTCCGAAGGAGAGAAGAAAGGTTGCGCTCAGTGTGCTTGTAAAGACGGCAGCATGCACACAGACGCCCAAGCTGTTTCAATTCCGTTCACAGCAGAGAGAGTTCTGTGTCTCACAAGCTCAGGACCACGCTTTAGTTCTTTTCCTTCCAGAGTCCACCATGCTATTTTTTAGATGAATGTTATGCTCCGCAAATATTCCTTTCTGATAAAACTTCAGATTGCCCCACAAGTCTCTGAATGTGTCTGATGAAACGTGGCACATGGCCGGACTTTCGGATTCTTACCATGTTTACTCACTCTTGCGGTGGTTTTTCTTAATGTTATAACAGGGGCGTTTTCAAACATTCAGAAAAGTTTAAAGAATTCCACAGTAAAAAGCCTTATTCCCAGGTTGTGTTATTAACAGTTCTACTTGTGTTCAGTTCAGTCGCACAGCCATGTCTGACTCTTTGCCCACCCCGTGGACTACAGCACTCCAGGCTTCCCTATCTGTCACCAACTCTGCTCTGACTCACGTCCGTTGAGTAGGTGATGCTATCCAACCATCTCATCTGCTGTCGTCCCCTTTTCCTCCTGCTTTCAGTCTTTCCCAGCATCAGGGTCTTTTCCAGTGAGTCAATTCTTCGCATTAGGTGGCCAAAGTATTGGAGCTTCAGCTTCAGCATCAGTCCTTCCAATGAATAATCAGGGTTGATTTCCTTTAGGATTGATTGGTTTGATCTTGCAGTCCAAGGGACTCCCTGGTGTCTCAGCTGGTAAAGAATCCCCCTGCAATGCAGGAGACCTGGGTTCGATCCCTATGTTGGGAAGATCTCCTGGAGAAGGAAGCAGCTACCCACTCCAGTATTCTGGCCTGGAGAATTCCGTGGACTGTATAGTCTACGGGATCATGAAGAGTCAGACACAACTGAGTGACTTTCACTTTATTGCATTATCATGTGTCTATTCATTTTTTCATGTTGTATCCATCCAGTCATCTGTCTTTTGTACTTTTTATAGTAATTGCAGATATCAACATACTTTCCCCTAAATACTTCAGCTGTTATATCATTAATTCAAGTATTTATATACAGTCGTTTTTTTCCCCTTCTGCTACAAAACTTATGTGCCACAAGATGGGCAAATCTTTGCTGTCCTTGTGTGTTTTGACAGTGTGTGTGTCTGTGTCACCCAGACCCCTGTTAAGTTACAGAACTAATCTTAGGGTTAGTTTTTTGTGTGGATGTGGGAAAATGATGGGAAGATGTGTAAATAGACACACTTCCGTTTTATCTTTTCCTTCTTTCAGGGTGTCATTCCTGGTTTTTGTTTTGTCTTGTTTTTAATTGTAAGGTGAGCTATATGTGCTTGATAGTATCTCATTTTGAGATTATTTAGGCAGCTTCTCAAGGTCTCAGACCAAAACCTTCTAGTAGGTCTTTCATTGCCTAGATTTCCTCTAACAGTTCTCCTGGATTGTTTTATTGAGTTTCTGGGATTTTGATCCTTCTAAGATATGTTGAGTATGGTTTTAAAAATGACTTCTCCCATGACTGTTACAAAATAAAATTTATTCTATGTCTGTGGCTGGGGATATGGTGACTGCTTTCCTGAAAATAAGCAAATCCTTCTTTACAGAGTTCTTTGAGCTTTTAAATCTGACTCCAAAATTATTAAAGACACTATTTTTTGGCATCAGCCCTCCAACCAGTGAAGATAATTTGTGAGACCCTGTCCGTTCTTTTAAATTTTCCTACTTCTGAGTAACAGTAAAATGCCTAGAAAGAATGCAAGTAAACAACCGCCCCCCCCCCTCCGTTAAAGTGCATGTTTTCAGGAATGCCCTGGTGGTCCAGGTTAGGATTCCACGCTTTCACTGCTGAGGGCCTGGGTTCATTCCCTGGTTGGGGAACTAAGACAGACAGACAGACAGACACACATCCACCCTGGTTGGGGAACTAAGCAAGACATGCGCGCGCGTGCGCGCGCGCACACACACACACACACGTATGTGCGATGTGTTAGAGGATGGTTAGGTTGTGTTCTTCCAAGGCTGTGCTGTGAAGTCACAGGGAGGGAGATGGGGATGTTCCTCATCTTGCAGGGCCCTCTTGAGCCGGCAGAGAGAAGCCTCCCTCTTGGGGAGGCTGAGAGAAGTCTGGGGTTGATTGATGGCAGGTCTTCCTTGGCAGCGGATTTGTAGATAACCAGGGACAGCAACTTCCCTGGTGGCTCAGACCGTAAAGCATCTTCCTACAATGCGGGAGACCCGGCTTCGATCCCTGGGTTGGGAAGATCCACTGGAGAAGGAAATGGCAACTCACTTCAGTACTCTTGCCTGGAAAATGCCATGGACGAAGGAGCCTGGTACGCTACAGTCCACAGGGTCACAAAGAGTTGGACACGACTGAGCGACTTCACTTTCAGGGACAGCTAGCTAAAGTGAGACAAGTTGTAACCTGTCAATCAAACAGCCTGGTTGCATGGTCCTACTTATTTCTCTTCTCTTCTCTTCCAGCTTTTGGTAGAGTCTATTGCCCATGTTCCCAGCATTTTTTAGCTATTTCATTGTAAGGTTGTAGTTGAATGTATGATTGGCCCAAAGTTGTAAAGGAGGCAACATCCCCCTGAGGGCAGAGGAGGTGTAGCAGCCTTAATTGGTGGGAGATCCCCTGAGACGTTTTAAATAAAAAGGAAGAAGACCTCAAACAAGAGGTTTACTCTACCTCCATTTGAAGATCAGTTTAATTTCATCAAGGCTGTCAACCAGTTTTCTTCCATGGCCAACCTAACAGATGTCCTTTTATTTTTAAAGAGAGGTACTCAAATCTAGTGGTGCACTCTCCCACCAGACTTCTAAAGAACCAGGACATTTGAGGAACAGTAAGTTCTGACCTTTTATAGCAGCCACAGGCTTAATTCTTCATATTTTCCAGAAACCACACCCGCCTGCTAGAGTAGATAGCTCAGGGAAGTTGGATGGACTCACTGTGCCTTGGGAGTTTTTAATCCCAGAGCTTCTCCTAATGTTTTCTTCTGCCCCGCCATTGCCCTCACATCCTGTCCTTTTCCATTTATTTCCTCCTAAAATTATAAAGAATTGTGGCGTGAAGGCCATTATTCCATTGAAGATGCAGCTGGAACCAGTCCTGGCATCGTTTTTATGCCTCATAACAGCTCTTGAACGTCCACCAACACCTGCTTTTTGTTAACTTTTAATTTTCTATTCGAGGCTAGTCAATTAACAATGTTGTAATAGTTTCAGGTGGACAGCGAAAGGACCCAGCCATGGATGTATATACATGTATCCATTCTCCCTGAAACTCTACTCTCATCCAGGCTGCCACCTAACACTGAGCAGAAGATTATGCATTTTGAGTACAGCAGTGCCAGCATACGCTTTTTTGGAGGCTGTTGACCATTCAGCCAGGCCTGGTATTGCTGATGGGGACCTGAGTCCTGGAGACAGTGGATAACGTCCTCATTGTAGAGTGGGTGGCGCTGGGGCCTACAGGCTACCCCCTTGGGATACTTCTCACCACCCACTACCTTATGTTAAATAAGAGAATAATAAGAGAATGAGGTGTTATAAGAGAATTTGAAATAAGAGAATGAGGTGTTAACATGAGCTAATTAGAGATAAGAAAAGAGGTTTTCTACCTTTTCCCTCAAGACTGGAAAGGCAATAAGAGGGACATTTGGTGTTACTGAAAGACTTGTGTATTCCAGAAGAAATTATTTCAGAGGCACGCCTTTAAATGAAACACTCCAAAAATGCACTTTATTTTCAAAAGCATTTATTTGGCTGCTCCAGGTGTTAGTTGCAGCACTCTGGATCTTTTTTTTTTTCCTTTTTTTTTAGTTTCCACACGTGAACTCTGAAACTTCATGAGTTGTGGCATGTGGGATCTAGTTCCCTGAACAGGGATCAGACCTGTGTCCCCTGCATTGGGAGCATAGAGTCTTAGCCCCTGGACGACCGGAACATGAAAGGTGAAAGTTGCTCAGTCGTGTCCGACTCTTTGTGACTGCATGGACTGTATAGTCCATGGAATCCTGCAGGCCAGAATACTGGAGTCAGTAGTCTTTCTCCAGGGCATCTTCCCAACCAGGAAAGTCCCCAAAATGAACTCCTAAAATTCACCCTTTATTTTTCTCTCTAATGATTCAGGTGTTGACAAACCTCTTCTGTAAAGACCCAGATGGCAAACATTTTAGGCTTTACTGCTCATGCATTCTTGGCTGCCACTACCTGCCTCTGCAGCCACTCACCTCTGCTGTTTCAGGACCTCTGCAGCATAAACATTATGTAAACAGATGAGCGGGGTTCCAGTAAATGTGTACAACAACAGGCACCTGGGCCACAGTTTGCCAACCCTTTGTCTAATTCATCTTTTTTTTCTGCTAACGTTGCTCATTGTACATTTATAAATTGGAATTTAAACGTTGATTAATGTTGAACAGGAATGTTTAAAAAAAAAGAGTCTTTCCCTTGCCACTGGTAACCCTGGCTTCCTTTCATTAATTTTACATACCACTCAGAAATTTCTGGGCTAATCACGTTAAACCAAGGAAGAGTTTGGGGTGGGGATGTTCAATTAATTTTTCTTTTTAATTTACTAGGGAACTTTTTCAGCCCTGGAATTGTGACTGTTGGCTCAGCAAACAGAAGGATACACTGGAGGTCATGGGAATAGAGTAAAATCATTTGCCTTAGGAAATCAGACCAGACTTGGCAGAGGAGGCTCTGTAACAGGGGCTGGTGCTCTAACTCCTCTGTTTGGGGTCTTGAGGAAAAAGGGTGTGGAAAGAGTGATCCCTATTGTTTCTGTGATCCTCTGCGGCCACAGTTAAGTCCATGGACATTCTAAACTTTGATGTTCTAAACTCTGTTCTTCTCCAGACAGTTTTTGGTGTGCATGGTATTTAAGATGGTTTGTTTCATGGTGAGGAAAGCCCACAGGCCATATTCTCCCACAGGGGATTGTCGCCCTAAGAAAGGTCATCGAGGCCTAGGCCGGCCCAGTGGGGAGGATGGTTGCAGAAAACTGTCACCCCCCAGAAATAACCCAGTGTTCTTTGACTTCTTCCCATGAGAAATTCGGAGTTGGGGAATGAGGTGAGGTGGGTGCAAACACCCCATGGCCAGTGGTCCCCTTTCTCAGTAGGGAGGTGGAGAGGGTTCCATCTCCTCTTCTAGACTTCTGCTCATCCTTCAAGCTCAGATGTCACTGCTTTTGTAAAAAATAAATAAATAAATTGGGTGCACCAGGTCTTTGCTGCAGCCCTCGGGATCTTTGATCTTGGTTGCAGCAGGCAAACTGTTCCTTGCAGCATGAGGGATCTAGTTCCCTAATCAAGGATCGAACCCGGCCCTCTGCATCGGGAGTGTGGGGTCTTAGCCACTGGATCCCCAGGGAAGTCCTGGATGTCAGGGCTCTCTAATTAAATCATCCAAGGCCCCTGCATTTAGACTGGTGTTTTTCTTCCTTAATCTTTGGCACTCGTAACCAGCCTCTCAGTGGTTCCCCCTTTTGTATTTCTCCCCCTAAATAAATTGTGGCCTCCTTACTTCTTTTGTCCCTACGTCTAGCACAGAGGAGTCAATATTTGCTGGAAACAAAGAGGTCTTCTGTTACCAGTCTGTGAGGATTAAGATCGTAAATCAGACTGCGAAAAACCATAGACAGATAAGTGCGTTAGTGCTCTTAGATAACTTCAGGCGGCATATATTTTACATGCAATTCTGTTTGAAGGAAATATTTTATGATCAGAGGTCTTTAATGCGTGATCAGTGTATTTGGTCATTTCAAATGTTTACTTGTTATTTCCTTCCAGTAGATATATTGCCATTTCCTACTCCAGAGGATCTTCCTGACTCAGAGATCAAACCCACATCTCTTGAGTCTCCTGCATTGGCCAGCAGATTCTTTTTACCACTGAGCCACCTGGGAAGCCCCAGTAGATATATTAACCTCTGCTTTTCAAAAATGAAAAGACTAAAAATGAAAACGTTAAAGCATTATAAAGGACATCGACTCTAAAAATCCTGAAGTGCAATTTTCTTTTTTAAATAACTGAGCTCTCAAATCCTCATTTATTAGCATTGAAGAAGGTGGCCGGAGACTTTATTAAGTTGGAAAAGTATTCTTTGTCTTATGCTCGTGAGCTGCCCATTGGTAGCGGTGATCTAGTCTGAATATAAATGTTCATGGCTGGGCCACAGTCCAGCCCAGAGAATCCTGACAAGCTTTGTGAGGCTCATAACACTACTCAGCAGAGGTCAAAATGAAGGGAGACTTCTCCAGAAAAACAATGACTGACTGTTTAGCTTTAAGGTGGTGCCAATTATAGCGGGTGGTAGGAGGTGAGCTGGGGTGAGGGTGAAAACGAGAATATTTAGAAACATGTAATTGTTGCTTGCTGCCGTATAAAATACCAATACACGTCTCCAGCTTGCTCCTCCTATAATGATTACCCTGTTCTTCCTTCTTAAAATGTCTGGGGAACGAAATGGAATAATGAGACTGCTTCTAGCTTTTATGACATTAAGCTTTCTGTGAAAACAGGCGTGATGTGTGCAGTTAACCAAAAGGAGAGAGAATTCTAAGTCAAGAGGTAAATGGGAAAAAAAATGCTGATGGTTCTGTAGAAACACTGATAGAACACTTTATTCTTACACTTTTTGTCATCTGGTAATATGCAAGTGAGATTAGACAGCCATGTTGTTTTTTTTAGTCCATGTGATTGTTAGAGCCTGAAAACTTTCTAAGTCTTTTTCAGAAAATCGCATTCTTCGTATGTGTGCCCACAGCAGCCTTTTTAACTAGGCTTATTTAAAAATAATTGGGCTGGCCAAAAAGTTCGTTCAGGTTTTTCCAAACGATGGTATGGAAAAACCCAAAGAACTTTTTGGCCAACACAATATAATAGGCAGTGATTTCTTCTACTGGAATTTGTATGTTGATGAGGGCATGGAGAGGCCTTGAATTTAGTGTTCGAGATCCTTTCCCTTTATGGAATGAGCTTCATTAAATGGGTGGAGGAAGAGCCCGTACAGTTGAGGGTGGGAGGAGGGTGGTTCAGTAACTGAAAAACGTGTTGGATCTCTGTGGACTCATTTAAAGAGTAAATGTTTCTGAATACTTTCTTCTTTAGGGTAATGAATGGCATCTTGCCGGTTTCCTTGCTATCCCATTGTGCTCCACAGTTCTTATCAATACCCAGACATTGCTTTTCCTTTCATTTTCCAAGTGTAAGCCTTTTCCTGTTGCTTTTTGCTGTTGGTTAGCAAGTCTCAACCCTGAGCATTTGTTCTGGCTGAAGCTGTATTTGGTACGCTGGCCCAGTTTCAAATGGTTCTTCTTATCGTACGCGGTGCAATTGGTTTTCTGGAATGTGTGTTAGAAGTTCAGTCATTGGAGGGATTCTTCCTTTTGGAATGGTAGATGGTGTACCATTTTCCAGGATGTTCAATAGGAGGCGATTTGTCCAGTTTGGTTGTGTGTTAGGAATTACCTGGTGTTCAAGCTGTTCTGACAAAAGGTATCTATTTAGTATGCTTGATTTCTTATGACAGTGGTTTCTTGTTTAAAAAAGCAAAAAATAACTTGCTCCTGAATAATCTGAAAGAAGAGTTGCTTCTTTAAAATCCCTTCAGGGATATTTTAGCCATGTCGTGAAACACAAGATGAATTTGGAAATTAATTATCTCATTTTCTATTAATATTATAGTATATGGTACTTGAAAATTTGATGTATTAATCGGTCATTTAGAAGTTGCTGTTCATAACTGTTCAAAACTGCCTAGTTTTTAAAAATGAATATCTTTTGAAATGCTTCTGTTAAGTTCAAGTTCTGTGATTTTAAGTTAAAATGAAGCCACTACTGCTCTGCGTCTGTACACAGACTTCCATCCACTCACCCAGTATCTATTCAGCTTAATGGGTTAGAGCCAGGTGTACCTAGGGAGGCTCAAGAGGGACAAGATGACTAGCCTTCTACAGCTTACAGTCTTCATGGAGGTGAGGATGGGGCACCAGAGTTAAACTGATAAATGAAGAGACGAGACAGTTTTAGTGATAAAAGAGAGACAAAGCAGGGTGTAGTGCGAGAGAGTTCCTGCGGGGCTGGGGCAGCAGCCCTTTAGGCCTGGGACCTGGATGAGGAGCTGATAAACACTGGAAGGTATTACTGACAACATTGTCCTCAGCTCTAGGGACCATCACCCAGACTGGGATCAGCAACACACAGCTTGACCTATTCCTGGGCGTGGAGAAAGGCTGGTATGGCTGGTAGTTAAGGAAGGGCCTGGGGAGGGGAATGGGACTTTCCTTCTGGCTCAGATGGTGATGAATCTGCCCACAGTGTGGGAGACCCAGGTACGATCCCTGGGTCGGGAAGATCCCCTGAAGAAGGAAATGGCACCCCATTCCAGTATTCTTGCCTGGCGAATTCTGTGGTCAGAGGAGCCTGGCAGACTGCAGTCCATGGGGTTGCAAAGAGACGGACAGGACTGAGCAACTAATACTTGAGGAAGGGAGTAGGTCTGGGAGGTAGCAGTTGAGAGAAAGTGAGGATGGAGCCGTCCAGGCCAGGCTTCAGGATTTCAGTCTTGAATGCTAAGCCTAAAGAGGGGGGCTTTCAGCAGTGGAAGAAGTCACAGACTCTGATTGGTGTTTTAAAATTATCTTTTCTAGACCTTGTATTTTCTTTGTTTTCCCCACGATTCATTTATAGCTGCATTGAGAGGTTTCTCCTTGTGGGATTTTTGTTGCTGATGTTTTTACTCCTAGAGACAGCTTACTCTGACTCTTGTTGATTTAATTAAATGTGTATTTGCTATAAATGTTACTCAAGTTTTTTTCCCCCCCCCCTGTTTGGTATAGTATACTTTTATGACTAATTAAAGCATAAAACCTGTAACATTAGCTGATAAACATACGGTGTTCGCCCAGGCAGCTTTCATGGCTGGTCTAGGAAAGAATGATGTCAGTTTCCTTCTAGGTTGAGTCACTTGATGGGTACAACAGTCTGGTAGAATAGGTTTTAGGTATCAGACCATGAATCATATTTTGTCATCAAATAATAAGGAAGACTGGCAGAATTCCACAGAATTCTGGGTTGTTTGCAACTGAGTAATGCCTGGGAGAGAATCGCTTTAGTCAAAGAGGCATTATTTTTTAAATTATTTATTTATTTGGCTGTGCCAGGTGAATGCAGGCATGTGGGATCTAGCTCCCTGACCAGGGATCAAAACTGGGCCCCCAGCACGGGGGGTGTGGTGTCTTAGCCACTGGACCACCAGGGAAGTCCAAAGAAGTGTATTAAGCATCACTTTTTGCTAAGCTCTCAGGTATAGTCCTTGTCCTTAAGGAGCTCACAGTCGAATCAGAGACACCTGTCAGACATATACAGTTCTTCTTGGTTTTGTAAATGTAAACACGGGCAGGCTGGCAGTAACAGAGGTACCCCAGAGAAAGAAGTCATTCACAGCCAGAGGTTGAGAGAGGTTGAGACAAGAGGCAGTGATATTTTGGAAGGCCTTAAAAGTCAGGTTAGGAGTTCATTAGGGAACTGGCAGAGAGAAGAGGGCTGTGCTTTCTCCCAGTTCCTTGTGCCCAGGGGGTTGAGAATTGAGGCAGGGGGCAGAAAGGGTTTTTTTTTCTGGTCCATGAGAGTTGAGGCTTACCAGTAGAGGCCAAGTGGTGAAGAGTTGCTTGGCACACAAGGCTTATCAAAGGGGTGAATAACAAGATCAGATTCATGATTTTTAAGAAAGAGGCATTGGCAAAACTAATACAATTATGTGAAGTTTTAAAATAAAAAAAAAAAAAGAGGCAACTTTGTGGAGCTGGGTAGCCCAGGATGAGAAGTGAGAAGTCCACACACTTCTTTTGAATTTTGGATGCTTAATTGATTTAATGTCCCAGACTTTTTTTTTTTTAAGTTGAGTATGAATTAAATGAGGCAAGCATTAAAAACAAAACAGAACTTTTTAAGCTTGCTTGTCTGCATTCTTTCCTAGTCTGTGACCACAGCATTCTTTTAATTTGTGGCTGTAATGATACAGACGTTGACCAGCCTCATTATTTTATAGGTATGTGATGTGGTCCTTCATGGTCAGTTGAGTGTGTAAGAAGAATG
This sequence comes from Bos grunniens, assembly GCF_055505025.1. Classification (NCBI taxonomy): domain Eukaryota; kingdom Metazoa; phylum Chordata; class Mammalia; order Artiodactyla; family Bovidae; genus Bos; species Bos grunniens. The sequence continues at coordinate 15,729,533 of NC_141170.1, read as the reverse complement.
GCCTGGGAAGGAGGCCAGAGCTCTGGTTGGTCCTAGTACAGACCAGACCTGCAGTGGAACAGCCTGCAGCTTCTACCCGTGCGTCTGATGGGTGCCAAATGTTCAGGGCCAGCCAGCAGGCCTTCAGAGGGGCTCTGATCTGTGGTCAGATCAGTGGTCTTTATAACGAAAGAGGGAGACGTAACTAACTAGTCAGCTGGCAGATTTTTCTCTAGTGAGCCTGGAGCCAGGAGTACTTTCTGTGTGTCCTTCCAATTGACTTCAGCTAAGTTCTGTCAAGGGCCTCGCAGGTGACTCAGATGGTAAAGAATCTGCCTGCAATGCAGGAGACCTGGATTCGATCCCTGGGTTGGGAAGATCCCCTGGAGAAGGGAGTGGCTACCCACTCCAGTACTCTTGCCTGGAGAATTCCATGGACAGAGGAGCCTGGCGAGCTACAGTCCATAGGGTCACAAAAGAGTCGAAAATGACTGAGCGCGCGCATGTGCGCGCACACACACACACTCACTCACTCAGTCAGCACTTTAGGGAACCCTGCTCAGAGACAAAGTTTTCTGAAATTTGTTAGTAACATGTTCTCAGAAAGTGAAAGTGAAGTCGCTCAGTTGTGTCCGACTCTTTGCGACCCCATGGACTGTAGCCCACCAGGCTCCTCAGTCCATGGGATTTTCCAGGCAAGAGTACTGGAGTGGGTTGCCATTTCCTTCTCCAGGGGATCTTCCTGACCCAGGGATCGAACCCAGGTCTCCTGCATTGTAGGCAGATGCTTTACCATCTGAGCTACCAGGGAAACATGTTCTCAAGTAACATTAAAAACAGATACTTTATTGGGCTTCCCTGGTGGCTCAGTGGTGAAGAATCCACCTGCTAATGCAAGAGACACGGGTTCAATCCCTGGGTCAGGAATATTCCCTGGAGAAGGAAATGGGAGCCCATTCCAGTGATTCCTGCCGGGGAGATCCCATGGACAGAGGAGCCTGGTGGGCTATAGTCCACGGGGTTACTAAAGAGTTGGACACGACTTAGCAAGTCAATAGCAACAAAATACTGCCGGCATTTTCGGGAACGCTTCTTAGAGACTGAGCTTACTGAGATTTTTCAGTAACAGGAAGATTTGTTCTCGTTTCAAGTAACACTAAAAAGTTTAACGGCTGGATGATGTGCATCGTTAAAATCTTCGAGCTTGGGAGTGATTTCTTTTCTGTGGTATGGTTTGTGTAACTGTGTCATTGACATGATGGCCTTCCTCGGTCAGTACTAGTTTTTTTATTTTAAAAATGTGTTTGGAAGGTACGGGCTTGGTGCACTGTATCATGGAGTGCCTTAGCCCCTCTGTCTCCTCGCCCCTCATCCTGCTTTGGTTGGGGCATTGCATCCCTTCCCATACAGCTTCCCCCACACCCCGCCCCTTTTTTTCCCCACACCCCTTTTAAGACCGTTTAGTGAGAAAGGCAGCCTCCTGTTCTTTCCTATCTACAGGGTAAAACAATGCCCCTCAAAATATGTTTATATGATTTATTTACTTTTTATTTTTTGGCTGTGCTGCAGGGCTTGCAGGATCTTAGTTCCCCAACCAGGGATTGAACCTGGGCCTTCAGCAATGAAAGCTTGGAGTCCTAACCACTGGACCAGCAGGGAATTCCCTCTATGACTTATTAAGCACAAAACGGGATATAGTTGACAGTACTCCAAGTAAAAAATAGCAGCTGCTGGTGTTTGAACTTTGAAACAGTCTTCAACGCAGTTTTATGAGGAGGCATCAGTAATGCTTATTTAGCATTATCTGAGACTTAATCCAGGATCCAAAGTGAGTTTTCAGAGGTTCCAGGGAGAGTTATTGGAGAAGGGCATGGCAACCCACTCGTGTTCTTGCCTGGAGTATCCCACGGACAGAGGAGCCTGGTGGGCTACAGTCCATAGGGTCACAGAGTCGGACACAACTGAAGTGACTTAGCATTCATGCAAAGGGAGGGGTTATTGCCAAAAAGATCACCACCCCAGTATTTCTTTACTGTTGATCTTGATTTGGTATGTGGTTATGAGGTTCTTTTGATTTTAATTAGAACTTTTAATTATACAATGATTAATGAATACTTCCTTGTGAAAAGCATGTTAAAACAGAATTTTAAAGCAAGATACTCCCTAAACCCTGTCCCACTACCTCCTGAACACTACCCACTACCCCTCCCCTCCTAACCCTGATCTGGTGTTCCTTCTGGATAGAATTTTGTAAAGTGTATCTTTTCAGACCTTTGCTCCACATTAACATGCCTGCAGAAGCACCTGGCAGATTGATTTTGAAAAGTAAATTAGCATGTCTCTTATCAGAGAAGTGGATTGAGTCATTTTTTTCCCTCCTAGTTTGCCCATCCGAGGCTGTCTCAATCTAAAACTTGAAGAGTGTGCCTTTAAGGTATATAAAGTATCTTAAAGGTTGATTGAATTTTGCAAAATGGAAACACATGCAGCTCTTTTGGTATTTTAATGAGGCTGAGTATTTTGTGGCAAGCAGTCAGTTTGAGATGATCCCCAGGAAAACAGCTGTGACATTGTGCTATTTTGTCATTTCACTTTGGCCGATACTGATTTTTTAAAATATAAAGACAGATTTTCTTTTAGGATTAAGTCTCTGATTTTTTGTTTTTTGTTTTTTTTTCTTTATATTTATTGTGTGTGTTAGGTGGTAGGAGAGGTAATGAAGGGGAAATCCTTGCAAAGTTTAGCTGAGTGGTTTTTATTATGAGAAAGCCTGTTGTGAATTCTTCCACGTGCACAGAGAGGGTGATGAAAACGTGCTTCTTTCTTTGAGGCCAAATTTCTTCTACCTTAATACGTGGAGCCACTTTGATTTCTCACTTTAAAATGTCTTTATGGGGGGAAAAAGGTCTTTATGGTATGGTTTAAGGACAAGAAAAAGGTTGGACATTTGGTTTGTAAAGCGAGATATTCAAACTGTTCTCTGATCCCCGGATTGTAGGAATAGAGGACATGGAAACAAGAGGGCCAGAAGATGGACTTGAAAATCAGTAGGGGTGACTTTCAAACAATGGGATTGGCCAAAAAATTTGGGTATTTGTGTAAGATGTTAGAAATTGGAATGAACTTTTTGGGCAACCCCCAAAAGTCACTCACACAACGAGTAAGCACCCAAGCCTGCTGTCTTTTTTGCCCGTCGTCTGTGACAGAGGTCTCTGCTCTCTAAACCAGTCGCCTGTCTTCTGTGCGTTTTGCTCTGTCCTTTGTATGTTCGAATCAGAAGGGCATAGAGCTTCGCAAGACAGTGAAGGCTCGTTCCTTTCGAGAATGAACACACCCCATCGATTTCCGGATTTCCCTCTTCGACACCCAGGAAGATAAATACACAGGAGAAACGGCGCTCTGTCCTCTGAGGGAGAATTAAACCTTTCAACGTGAGTTGGTCACATCCATCACAGGGAGGTCTGTGCGAAGTGACCAGTCAAGGGTGATAAATGGTTAGTCAGCTGTGCACGGCCTGCCCCATGGGCCGAGTTGCCATGGCAGCGCCCGGTGGCATTCAGCCCCCTGAGTGCCTAACCTAGATTAGCAGCAGGGCCCGTGGGCTCAGCCAGGGAAGGTGCCTCCAGCCAGACGACGGCAGTGCGCCTGGCACTCCAGGCCCAGCCCAGGTCTTCCATCCCCTTCTTCCACATAGGCAGGCTCTTTTCCTTATTTAGTGCCAGGGAGCGAGAAGGAGGAGGCTCACTTCTCACCAGTCCTTCTGGAGCTGTGGTTTCTTTATTCTGTCTCCGTGTTTTAACACAGGGGCCCAGACCCCCAAGGAGAAGCATTTGAAAAGTGGGAGTCAGTCGACCCTGACAGGCCTCAGTGTGGGGTTGACCGAGTGGCTGCTTTCAGGTGCTGACTGGGCAGCTCTGACTTCCTCAGGGGTTTCCCCAACCTCTCTGGAAGTGAGCGCACACTGGCAGCTTTTGGCTCTCCCAGCTTCCTTTAGGTTCCTGGGCTCCTTCCTGATGGAGAGGGCTGGAATTCTGTCAGAGGATTGGGGATGCAGCCCACCTTAGCAATGGCTCGTGGATCTCATATGTCACTGCTCTCTTGCCAGGCGCTGGAAATTGAAGCCTGTGGTTTCTTCCTCTGGCGGTCTTTCTAGTTCATTTAATTAAAAAAAAAAAAATGCTGTAGAGGAGGTGGTTTAATGCATTTTGCAGAAATCTTTCTAAGACATTCGCGTCGAACCTTTTCAGACAGTGGACAGCAGTGCGTGACCCAAGGACTGGGCTGCTTGTTGTCGCTCAGTTGTGTCCAACTCTTTGGGACCCCCACGGACTGTAGCCCCCTAGGCTCCTCTGTCTGTGGGATTTCTCAAGCAAGAATCCTGGAGTGTGTTGCCATTTCCTTCTCCAGGGGATCTTCCTGACCCATGAATCGAACCGCCGTCTGCTACATTGGCAGGTAGCTTGTTTTCCACTGAGCCATCAGGGAAGCCCCAAGAACTTGGCTACTGCTAAGTAATTCCCTATCTAGGAATGTTTTTGCACACTTTTGGTGGAACTCATGAATATCTGCTGGGTGGTCAGACTTTGCACCCTCCCCCCTCAGGGGCACTTCAGCACGTGGGCTTGTTTTCGAATGCAGTCAACCACTTCTAATCACCATGTGACTTGTTTCTCGCCCCCCAGGTGGGGACTCCTGGGCTGACCAGAAAGCTGGCACTGAGGCCCTAGGAACATGGCCTAGGTCAGCTGACCAGAAGTTAATGGGAGTGGAGCCCAGGATCGGGCATATAGTGGCTACTTTAGTGCAAGTTTATTTACAGCCTGTTCTTGAAAGAAATTAACATGAAGAGCCCCTGAACACATTAGAGATGACTTGAGAATCCAGAGGTTATTATGGGGTCAGTGACCTTAAATCTGTAAATTAAAAAAGGCTCTAACATAAGCATTGTAGCACAGATTTTATAATTTGAAGAGCAACTTCATGCTGGCATTCCCCCTTCCACCATCTTTTTTTCTTAGGCAGGGACAGATGTGTGTGAATACGTTTAACTGAACATGTGTTTTATGGCTCCAAGATGTTCCACCGGCAGGCATAATACCCGAATTGTTGATGTGTACCTCTCTGAGACTAAGGGATTATAAGAAATTATGCATGATGCATGCATGCTAAGTTCAGTTCAGTCGCTCAGTTGTGTCTGACTCTTTGCGACCCCATGGACTGCAGCACGCCGGGCTTCCCTGGCCATCACCAACTCTCAGAGCTTGCTCAAACTCATGTCCATCACGTCGGTGATGCCATCCAACCATCTCATCCTCTGCCGCCCCTTCTCCTCCTGTCTTCAGTCTTTCCCAGCATCAGGGTCTCTTCCAATGAGTCGTACTCAGGAGTGCTCCATCGTGTCCAGCTCTTTGCAACATGCCAGGCTCCTCTGTCCATGGGATTCCCCAGGCAAGAATCCTGAAGGTGGGTAGTAATTTCCTTCTCCAGGGAATCTTTCCAACCTAGGGATCGAACCTATGTCTCCTGCAATGGCAGGTGGATTCTTTACCAATGAGCCGCCTGGGAAGCCCAGTAAGAAGTTCTGACTGCTTATACATTAGCACGGTTTAGCATGCCTTCTTGTTCTGTGCATTTGAAGGCAGCCTGAAAGCTTTGCTAGCTAAGCAGTAGTTCAGAGCACAGGCTTTGGTATCGGGCGACCTGTACTTGAATTTTCAGGTCTACCATTTAATATTAATAATAGCAAGATCATCTCTGAACGCCCCCCCCCCTTTTTTTTTTCTACCTGGGGAACAGAGTTAATGTCTCCTTCTCACAGAGCGGTTGTGAATATAAAGTAGACTGATGCAGTGTCACTAAAGCAGTGCCCGATGATTGGCCTGGGCTAAGTGAGGGCCGTCCTTGGCTCTGCCCCTCTCAGCCTCACTGTTATTTCTCTGGGTGAACCTGAAGCAGTTATAGAGCCTCCGAAGAGTGTGCTCTCTCATATTCTCCAGAGCCACGTAGAAACTTGTTCAACGTGCAGGCTTCAGGTGCCGCATCAGATTAACTCAATCAGAAACTCTGGGGGCGGGTCTCTGAGGTCTGGGTTTGAACAAGTCCTCCCAGTGCTTCTGACGCTCACTGAAGTTTGAGCACCTCTTGTCTAATGCAGAGAGGCGTGAAGAAATCACTGAAGGGGAACTTGTTCCTTGGTGTCTGCTGGGTATGGTGCCAGGACCCCCTTTGATATCAAAATGCTTGATGCTCAAGTCCCTCATAGGAAATGGCCTCCTATGGTCCCTCCAAGTCTGAGAGTTCCTCATCTCCAGACACGAAGGACCAGCTCTAAGGCACTTGATGTGAATAGTGATCAAGTCTAACAAGACTGATGTAGGGATAAAGTGATCCTGTGAGAGCAGGAATGCATCCCTCCCCCCACTTCATGCCAGAGGAAAAACTGCCACCTTTAATTAAGAGAAATGGTAGTCAACTTGTAATTATTCAAAGGTAATTACAGAGTTTATGAATCACGTAGGGCATTTACTGCTTCCTAAAATCCCCTCATTTAAAATTCTTCCATCCACCCCCTCCTTGCTTGCACCTTGATTTAAAACCAGTGATGTGTAAGATGCTGAACAATGGTTTACTCATGTTACTCGCTGAGTTAATGTTTTTAAAATGTAAACTTCCCCCGATTTCAACAGGAAACCAAGAAAAAGAAGATATTCATGAGAAAATGTGCCCGACGACTTTAACAAATCATTCCTTATGCCACTGGAAACTTCGCTGTTGTTCAGTCACTAAGTCTTGTCTGACTCTTTGTGCCTCCACGGACTGCAGCATTCCACCCTCCTCTGTCCTCCACTATCTCCTGGAGTTTGCTCAAGTTCACGTCCATTGACTCACTGATGCCATCCAACCATCTCATCCTCTGCTGCCCCCTCTTCTTTTGCCTTCCATCTTTCCCAGCATCGGGGTCTTTTCCAGCTGCAAACTTAATAAGTAAAAGCCGAGTAAACCAGAAAGCCACTGGTATGACTGGCAAAATCCTGTTAGTTACAAGAAAGTAGACGTTCTAGAAAAATGAGGGCTCACAGTTTGCCCTGTGTTGTCTTGGGGCTTAGACTGGTCACTTCCTGTCTCTTCTGCCTTCCTCTGCCCTGCCCAGGGGCCTTGGTGAGCAAGACCCAAGAGGGAGTTGCCCAGCAGACAGTGTGGGTGAGAGTGAGTTTTCTCTCACCAAGTTTAGACCTCATAAAACTCATCCTACTGGTGACACCTGGGATGGCTTTTCCCCACCTCACTATTTTGGGGTTTCTTAGTTGAAGGGTGATGGTGAATAAGAAAAAAAATACTCAAAAGTTCATCTCAAAACTGACATAGGGGAAAAAAAAGTGCCCATTAAAGTCTTTTAAAAGCCTAAAGGAAAAAAAATTTTGCTATAATATTACATATGTCTGCCAGTGAAATCTGGGTGTGTCTTTTGAACTTTTTTTTTTTTAAATTAATGAAGTAAAACCTTTAAGCAGAATCTTTAGTAGAGTTTCTTCCCAGTAGGAGTTACGTGCCTCAGTTTTTGAATCATGAGCCAGTGTTCGGAATTTTGTAAAATCGGGTTCTTCTCATTATTTATGTAGCAGCTTGTATTATTTTGGAATAAAAATCTAGAAGCGTGGTAAAAACACTAACTGCTGAGATAAGACTGAGATGATCGATTTAAAACACTTTTCTAACTGTAAACCAGTGTAGCTTGTCTTCACGTGCATGCAATTGACGGGAAACGTAAGCAAGGACCCTGAGCAGCCTACTAGTTAAGGCACTGCTGTTACACATGCTCAGTGTTCAATCCAGGACTGAGAATTTTGTCATTTAGGGTTCCCTTTTTTAAGACAAAGGTAGCAGTTACTCAGAAGTGGGCAGAGCTCTTATAACAGAGCCATGGGCCGTGAACACTCATAAGCAAATCAGGCTCTAGAAACTCCACTGATGTAACCAGCAGAATCAGACAAGGGAAAACTCCCTGTGTGAGGAGAATAGCAAAGCAGACACCCTTGCAGAGCTGCTTCCCCTTCTCCGTGCACCCGTGTAGGGTGTCTGTATCAGGTAGCTTTGCAAAAGAGAAGCTTGGGAATTCAAGTGGTATCGAGGACTTGTGATATGCCCCAACCCTCCCTGCAAACAAAGTGCTCATGAAGCAAGTTTGAAGGAAAAGCTACTTTCTCATCAACCCTCTTAAACTTGGCTCCCATAGTTGGATGTTAATGCTACGTGGTTCTTTTTCTTGCTGTTTTTCAGCCAACAAGGATCACCAAAATCATAAACCAATTGCAGGAATTCTTGAGTGGCCAAAAGGTCCATTGTGCCGCTCTCACCCAGACATGAGTATGTCTGACGTGTGTGAGGTTCAGACTCTTATTAAAGAAGACTCCAGAAGCCAGTTTCTGGTTTAGTTTTCCGTACATTGTCTCACATAATTGTTCACGTTGTTCTCTTAAAATCTGATATCAAAATACCCCATCATCTAGGAAAAGTTTGTGCTATCGTGGTCCAAGCAGGTAATTCTTCACTACATCCCAGTGAATTCAACCAGGGAGGTTAGCCCCTGCCACGCCACCCCCCAGCCCCGCCCCAACCTATAGATTGAAAGCCTATAGAAACAGCAGAGTCATTTTCTAGTGATTATAATTTTTTAAACACTGTTCTTACACGTGTCTTTCAGAGTTATATTTTAAAAGTTACAAGTAATACACTGTAAGCATAGTGACTATTTTTAAATTAAAAAACATTGAGTGTTTAGCTTTTATGCAGAGGGCTCTGCGTTAGCACCAGGAGACAGAAAAATATGAGAGGTTCTATTATGATGGGTCTTCCTCTTTTCAAGGGGAAAGGGGAAAAGAGAGGGAGAACCACATGATATATCGTCAGGTGGATTGGAGGAAGCCTTGAGGGTGGGTGAAATTGGAGTGACTCCAGATAGTTACTGGTAGTTGGAAATCGGGGCTAGTGTATGTGGTTGAGAGAGAAGCAGAAGAAATTCATGTAATGCAAATGAAAGCATCAAAGTCCACAATATCACTGAGGAGCAGGGAGTAGTCTGATGTGCCTGGAATATAGAGGTGATTTGCAGGAGAATCATACTTTGTGGGTACACTGGTCCTGGAAGAATTGTTATCCTTCAGTGAAAGAGGGTTCTGGGGGTGGGGGGATTAGAACAGGAGGGTGCCCTTGACCAGGTGTGTTTGGGAAATGGACAAGGCTGTCAGGTAGAATGCACACGGTGGGCCAGCTGGCAGGCAGCAAGGTCATTTTGGGGTCGATCTAGATCATGGGGAAGTTTTTAATGCCAAAGCAAGGGTTGAGAGTTGATTCTGCAGCAGCAAAGGGCCGTTGAACACTTGCTATTTTAAAATACGGGTAGTGACATGAGAACCAGAGCCTTAGGTCCTATTTCTTTCTGCAAGAAGGCTAAATTAGAGGGATGCAATGTAGGGGAGGCAGGGAGACCAGTAAGTAGGCTCAGGTCAGGGAAATCAGAGAAGTCCTGAGAGAGGCCGAGAAGGGGATGGAGGGTAGGGTGTCCAACAGCAAGGCTAGAATTCCTAAGGCACATAGTACCTTGGAGAGACAGCTGAATATTTTTTGATTTATTCAGATAATAAACTGGGGTTTCCGTAGATATGCTAAAGCACGTCTATAAGGGCAGAAGTCTTCCCATAGTTTTTTTTTTTTTTTTTTTTGGCTGTGCGGGGTCTCCCTTGTTGCATGGTCTTTTCCCCAGCTGTGGTGCGTGGGCTTCTCACTGCAGTAGCTCCTCTTGCTGTGGAGCCCGGGCTCTAGGGCATTTGGGCTCCAGGAGTTGTGGCTCTCAGGCCCTAGAGCACAGGCTCGTAGTTGTGGTTCACGGGCTTCCTTCCGAGGCGCGTGGGATCTTCCTGGGTCAGGGATCGAACCCATGTCGCCTGCACCTGACAGGTGGATTCTTCACTGAGCCACCAGGGAAAGACCCTTCTTACCAGTTCTTATTTTCATTATTCTTACATACCACATGTGGGGTTGGGATGGCCTGGCCTCAGTTCTGACCTAAGGCAAGCCCACTTCTGGTTTATACGCCAAAACTGCACTCTTGTGGGTTTCCAGTTTTTGTAATTTGGTTGACAGATCTTAACGCCTTCTGTGCCAGGGCTGATGATTTAGGATACGTTTTTATGTGGTTTAAATTGGGCCATCAGATTATAGGTTTCTCCGTGGTAGAGCTGACATCTAAAATCGGATTTTCCCATCCTTGACACTTGAAATGAGAAATAAAAATTATCTTTTCAGGTTTACATGCTAAGACACTTCCAGGAGAGTGGGCTGAAAAGAAAGTAAATGCTGTTTTGGGTGCCTGGTAATCTTTTAATTATGAAATAAGCCCTTTGATTTTAATCTTCCAAAATGTACAATACTGATCCAGGAATAAAGTTCACATCCTGCTGACTTCTTCAGATGAAAAGCTTCCACCTCTACCTGGTATTTTGCAGACTGGAAGCAAAAATATCATTAATCTTGTCTCAGTTCCCCCACTGACTATAAAAGACTGTTCTGTTTGGAGTCAGTCCTGAGCCACAAAGGCAGGCGGGCAAAATGAATGCTTAGGTTACCAGAGCCAGGACCGGAGCTGGGGGGTCACAGCCAGTTAGTTGACTGTGGCCTTAATCTAGGAGCAGGATGAGACACTTGGGCTTTCTTTCTTTCTTTTTTTAGGATTTGTTTTTATTTATTTATTTGGCATGCGGGCTCTTTGTTTCGGCATGTGGGATCTGGTTCCCTGACCAGGAATCGAACCAGGCCCCCTGCATTGGGAACTTGGAGTCTTAGCCACTGGACCTCCAGGGAGGTTCCCTTGGGCTTTCTTTAAATCCGCTCTCTGTTGTCACAGCTTTTTGAGCTGTCCTTGCCTCCCTCACAAACGTGCGTGCGCAGCAAAGCTTGGATACTGATAAACTTTGTTTGTGTTCTTTTGTGGCGTCTGAAGCAGCTTGTACAATGAAGACAGAAACCTGCTTCGAATTAGAGAGAAGGAAAGACGCAACCAGGAAGCTCACCAAGATAAAGAGGCATTTTCTGAAAAGATCCCCCTTTTTGGAGAGCCATACAAGGTATTTCTTGAATACGGGAAAGTCTGATTTATCAGCATGTTTGACTTTGTGTTGAAAGTGAGTCTGAACAAGGGTCGCAACTGTGGAAATAAGACAGTTATCCTAGAGATTGTTTTTGAAGACAAAATATAAAAGTCCTCTGAACCTCATTAATCAAATTGATCAAAGTTTGTGGTTTTCTTTTATAATGTTCGTCTCCTGTATTTAGTAATATTTGTCCATGGCAGGCTTCTCAACAGGGGAATTGAGTTAAAGTTGCATGTTAAATTCTGTGTTACACGTTATATTGAGATGTTTCTTTTCTAACGGCATTATGTAACGTGGTTTACTAAATGGTGATTTCTCTTCTCCTTTTGTCCCTTAGTATCTAACTCTGTTGTCTTCTCTTTTTTCAGACAGAGAAAGGTGATGAGCTATCCAGTCGGATACAAAACATGCTGGGAAACTATGAAGAGATGAAGGAGTTCCTTAGTAGCAAGTCCCACCCCCAGCGCTTGGATGCTTCTGAAAATAGGCTGGGGAAGCCGAGATACCCTTTATTTCCTGAGAAGGGGAGCAGCATTCCACCCCACTCCTTCCACACCAGTGTCCACCACCAGCCCGTTAACACTCCTGCCTGTGGACCACATCCTGCTGGTAACATCGGCCACCACCCAAAGATGGCGCAGCCAAGAATGGAACCAATGCCAAGTCTCCACGCCAAAAGCTATGGCCCACCGGACAGCCAGCACCTGACCCAAGAGCGCCTCGGTCAGGAGGGGTACGGCTCTAGTCATCACAAAAAGGGTGACCGCAGGGCTGATGGAGACCACTGTGCTTTGACGACAGACTCTGCTCCGGAGAGGGAACTTTCGCCTCTGTTCTCTTTGCCTTCCCCAGTCCCCCCTTTGTCACCTGTACATTCCAACCAGCAGACTGCTCCCAGGACGCAAGGAAGCGGCAAAGTTCCCAGCAGTAGCAGTAGCAATAAAGGCTACTGCCTGGCCAAGTCTCCCAAGGACCTAGCGGTAAAGGTGCACGATAAAGAGACCCCTCAAGACAGCACAGTGGCAGTGGCCAGCCTTGGGGTAGCCCCTCCTCAGCCACCTTCTCAGACCTTCCCCCCACCCTCCCTCCCCTCAAAAAGCCTTGCAATGCAGCAGAAGCCCACGGCTTATGTCCGGCCCATGGACGGTCAAGACCAGGCTCCTAGCGAGTCTCCTGAACTGAAACCCCTGCCGGAGGAGTACCGGCAGCAGACCTTTGAGAAATCAGACTTAAAAGTGCCTGCCAAAGCCAAGCTCACGAAGCTGAAAATGCCTTCTCAGTCAGTCGAGGTGAGTGGAAGTCCACATCTGGGGCGATTTCTGCGGGAAGGAAGATTTGAGGGGGTAGTTTTCAGGGCAGGGGTGTCCATGGCCTTTGTAGAGGGAGATTCTTTCCTGGCTTTAGGATCTTGTTGGCACGCAGAAAACTCAGGTCTGAGGTGGATTACTGATGACAGATACTGAAATGTGATTTGTAGGAGGTTTTGAAAAATCTTCTTATTGAGCCGTGATTTACATACAGTAAAATATAGAGCTGGTTAGAGGACAGCTTACTCTGTTTTGAAAAATGTGTACACCTCACAAATGTATATGCCTGTACGACCCACAACCCAGTCAAGGCAGAGGACTGTTGTATCATGAAAGTCTCAGACAGGTTTTGAGCTGTCTTTGATATTTTTGACTTTGTGGTGTGGGGGGGTGGCACTGACTTCATTAAAGAAAATATAAAGAAAAAAATTGTTCTGGTTGATAGATCCTCTGTCCCAGTTAGTTTTTCTTCAGATCCAAACCATAAAAAAGGGAAAACAAGAGGTCAAAATGTTGAAGGCAAAGTATTAATTTTTAAAGATTTGTTCCCTGTATATGGTAAGAAACTTTGAAACTAAATTTCTGTTCTATTTTATTTATCACCTATGAAAGAAGAGTCGGGGTGTGGTGACATCTCATTTGAGAGTGAGTCACAAATATAATACAGAACGGTATTCAACGATGGCTTTTTGACGAAACCAAAACACTCAGTCTTTTTCAACAAAGGAAAAATACCTTTTTCTGCTCTTTTGACAAATGGCAGTGCGGTGCTTGAATGAGGAGAATCAGAGCACCCGTCCTAGCGCTGCAGTTCTAAATTAGCACCACTCAAGTTCACATTCGTAGTGCAAAGTGAAACGTTTGAAGTGCATTTATTTTAGCACTTATCTGTTAAAGTAAAACCTGTGGTTCAGTTGCATGTATAGACATTCTAATTTGCATATCCATTGCCGAGAGATGTGTGTGCGCACGCGTGTGTGTGCGTGTGTGTGTGTGCACGCGCGCGCGTCTACATACCAGTTTTACATAGTGTTGGAAGGTTAAAAAAAAACAAAAGAGAAAATGACTCCAGGATCCTCAGCTGGAAAGATAACCCTTATCTTGAAGGAGGAAAATTTGTTTCTTTGTGACTTCAGCTTTTGGTTTAGAAGAGGTTGGGGTTCCGGCCACAGTTAAGTCTTGAGCTGGAGTGTCTCTGGATATCTTCAAAATGTGACTGGTTTTCAGGTTGAAGAAAAATTAGAAATGGCCGGGGGTGGGGTGGGTGGCGGGTGGAGAGGATGGTAGAAATGACCAAGATGGTAGAACTTTCCCTTTAACCCTGTAAGTTACACACATTCACTGCTGTGAGGCATTTATTGAACATTTTGTGCTGGGATGAGCGGTGGGGAAGAGCAGAGAATGAAGGTGGAGAAGAATAGAGGTCTTCTCTCCTATGGTCAGTCATGTCTGACTCATGGTGATCCTGTGGACTATAACCCGCCAAGCTCTTCTGTCCATGGGATTATCCAGGCAAGAATACTGGAGTGAGTTACCATTTCCTCCTCCAAGGGATCTTCCCAACCCAGGGATCCTTAACCACTGGGCCATCGGGTAAACCCCTATGGTCAGTCAGCCCTCCTTATAATTCAGAAAAACGTATTGGAGTTTTCTTCGCTTTATTTATCAAATAAGGTCTGTTATATTTTCCTAGTTTTTTTTTTTTTTTTAAAGTTAAGGGGACAGTTTGACTTTTATTTTCCTTCCAAAAGAAAACTAAGCAACTAAATTTGCTTTAAAACAATTTTAAGGCAAGTTAACAAATATTTGCATTGTCTACCAAGTGCCCAGTCATATGGGTAAGCCCAAGGTGGGTCCCTGCCCCAGAGAGAAGGCAGGCTAGCATGAAGGTCAGCCTACACACACGACACAATTCAGGAGCTGTCTGCTACTAGGTGCGTAGAGAAAGTCTCACACTTCAGCCTTAAGATTGTGAGCCCATGTAAATTCAGCCAACAGGTTTTCCTGTAGACTTTTTAGGTGAGAGGGTGGCAGATAACGTTTTGCTTTATTGGTTTAAAGAAAAAAAAAAATGATGAGGCCAGTTGAGATGTCTCCAGGGTCTTAAAGCTCCTTGGACTTAATACATATTTCAAACATAGGACCGCATTAGATGGCCCTTGCATATTTTCTTTTTAACTTGTTTTTAATTGGGTAATTACTTTACAAGGTTGTATTGGTTTCTGCCTTAAAACAACACGAATCTGCCGTAAGTGTACATATTCTTGCATATTTTCTGAGTGGACGTTTGGAACGAACAAAATCCTCCATAGATTTGGTGATAAGAGAACAGGATTTTCTTTGTTTTGTTTTATTTTTGATCTGCTATCAACAATGAGTAGATGTAAACAGTCTTCAGCCTGTGTTTGTAGTCAGCCTTCATTTTAACACAGTAGCTCCGTCCAGCCTTTGAGGGGGGCTGTCAGGCCAGTGGCAGCTGTGGTGCCAACTCTTGGAGCCCCTGGCAGTGTGGGTGGCATGGGAGGATGGAACTGAGGCTTGGGCAGATGGAGGGCTCTGGGCAAAGAACTTGTAATGAAGGGAAGTCAGTCTGGGGAGCAGGAATACTGGTGCTCTCTGGCTAGATTTTAGATTTGTTTTTAGCTCTTTTAAGTAAGATCTTGCATTTCACAGACTTACCATTTATTTTCTGTTCATAGACCGCATAAGATGACAATTCTTTATGGTTTTTAAGACATATAGATTGGATTTAAAAATCTCAAATTTTAGTATTCTGGTGAATCAAAGAAAAGCATAGAGGGTGGGGGACAGGAAAAAAAAAAAAACAGCAGGGAGCTGACCCCAGAGCAGGCAAATTCTGAATGTAGAACAAGAAAATAAGCGACTGCTTGGGCTGTTGGTGGCCTTGGTACAGAAGCACAGAGAATACCAGGGCGGAAGGGGAAGTTGGCTGTTGATAGAGCTACGGGAAGGGCCATGGGCATGGCTGAGTGGTTTTCCTTTATTTGCTGAATTTGTCTTAAGGCCGATCGGAGGACGCTTCCTTTCCTGGCTTTCTGAGCATGAGGGTTTTGAGGTTTGTTTCTTTGTTCCCCCTTCCCTATTGCTTCCATCAAACTGTGTTGTTCAAAATGGACCTAAATGGGAAAGTCATCTTGTCTGCTTGGAGTCCTTTATTCTCAAACCACATACATACATATGAGTTCCTTACTCATTTCTGTCCTTCCATTTCATGGGAAACACTGGGTTTGTATATTTTAGTTGGTTCTCCTAGAAGATGGTATTCCTTTCTGGGATAAGTCAGGCTCACAGTTAAAACTTAGTCTTTCCTAAAATCCTACAGGGAAAAAAATTATCACAGGGTCAACATTCTGACTAAACAGAGGCCAGAGCACACAGTCTGTGCTGGGTTTTTCCCTGGGCATGTTGGTTTTAGTTTTGTGTCAACTGGAAGATGTATAGTGGCTTGAAATGACCCATCTGAGGGTACAGCCAGAACTCTGCCATCGCGTGTGGATGCCTTCCAGCTGTAGAGTTGCCACTTCAGAGATGGAGCTGCCCAGATGCAAGGCTGAGATTCCTTTCTAGTGCTTTTCTACCCGAAGTGAACAAATGAGAGTGAGAGGAAAACCAAGGCATCTCTGTGTGAGTGTTCCTAAGCGTGGACCTTGGGCCGGAGGAGTTGTGCTAAGAGGCAGGACTTAGGAAACAGACATTTTACTGAAAGGGAGAATTAGAGTAAGCGGAGGTAGGCATGTTAAATTGTGTACTGGATTCAGAATGTTAGAATTTTATGACTAAACCTACAGCCTTGCAAATAAAGCATAGAAGGGTGAAGGCACTTAATTTTGCTACAATTTAGTTAGTAGCAGAGCCAGAGCTAGAACTCTCAGTTCTACTGTCTTTCTACTTCTGCTTTTTAAATCTGCATGGAGCAAGGAAGGATCTATTTTGGGGGGGGGGGGTGGGCAATGCCTTGCAAAATCAAATAAGATATCCCTCAGTCATTCTGACTCTTTTCCACCCCATGGACTATAGCCCACCAGGCTCCTCTGTCCCTGGGATTCTCCAGGCAAGAATACTGGAGTGGGTTGCCATTTCCTTCTCCAGGGGATATTCCCGGCCCAGGGATGGAACCCAGGTCTTCCGCATTGCAGGCAGATTCTTTACCATCTGAGCCACCAAGGAAGCCCCAAGTCAGAATGAGAAGTAAATCAGAAAGAGAAAAACAAATATCGTGTATTAACACATATATATGAAATCTAGAAAAATGGTACAGATGAACCTATTTGCAGGGCAGGAATAGAGATGCAGACAGAGAGAATGGATGTGTGAGGGGAAGAGGGGTGGGGTGAACTGGGAGATTAAGATTGATGTATATTCACACTATCCTGTGAAAAACAGCTAGTGGGAAGCAGTTGTATAGCACAGGGAGCTTAGCTTGGTGCTCTGTGGTGACCTACATGGGTGGGTTGGGGTGGGAGGGAAGGTGAAGAGGGAGTGGATATATATATATATCTGATTCACTTAATAGTACGGCAGAAACAAACACAATATTGTAAAGCAGTTATACTCCCTCAGAAAAAAAATACTCACGGAGACCACTGGAGGCTCTTGAGCAGGAGAATGAGATATCTACTTTCTTTATTTTTGGAAGGGATCACTCTGGCTTCTGGGTGGAGAATGGCTTGGAGGGACAAAGGTGACCGAAGTGGGGAGGCCAGACTGTGGGGTTAGGAGATGCCGGTGGCTTGGAGTAGGATAACGGCAGTGGGTGTGGTGAGTTGCGGACAGATTCCAGGGCTTTGTGATTGAATGGAGATGTGAGTGGGCTTGAGGTGTGAGTGAAAGTGAGACATCAAGGAAGGATCTATTTTGGGGGGGGTGGTGAGTGGGGGCAATGCCTTTCAACAAAATGGGATCTTAGTTCTCTGACCAGGAATTGAACCCTTGTCTCTTGCATTGAAAGCTTGGAGTCTCAACCACTGGATCACCAGGGAAGTCCTGAGGAAGGCCGTATTAGAAGGGTTTGGATGGTGAGATGATACCTGCTCCAGAGATGGAGTTGACCTGGGCCTAACAGGTTTGGAGGGAAAACCAGGAGCTCTGGGTAGATGGCGCATTATGTTTGAGATACCATTCAGTATCTAGGTAGACAGGACATATTGACCATGGTCAGTAGTAGACCAGCCCAGAGAAAACATTAAGACTGGGTGTTTGTGGAGGGGTAAGAATCACAGGATTGGAAATAAATGAAATGGAGCCAGAATTCGATAAGCACGTGGCACAGGTCAGTCAAATGGGGAAAATAGGAAAGGGGATGACAAACCACTCCAAGAAGTCCGGAAAGGCAGCATCTTAGCATGAGCAGTGGCCTCTGGTTCAGCCCTGGGTCTCGGGACAAGCATGAGCAGAATTTGCCCTCTGCTGGGACAGAGCCTCCAGCAGCCAGGGACCGGCTCTCAGGAGGGGAGTCGGGTCCTCCCGAGGAGAGCCTTTAGTTGCTTGGCTCAGTGGGCTCATTTTAAGGAATTTATCTGTGGGTGTCATGGTCTTGCTCTTAAGACATTCATGACTCTATGGTAGACTTTTCAGAACAACTAATACAGAAGTTCACGTTGGTCACTGGGACTCCATTTTGAACCACTTGACATAGCTTAAATCCTGAAAGTTTCACACAAGATGAATGGAAATCATAACACAAAAGAAATCTCATCTTAGCACTGGAAATCAATTTGGGCTGTGTTTGCGTGTAGTGAGGGTTTGAAGTCTGGGGACCAGGCAGGTGCAGCTGAAGAGGCCCGCAACCAGACCCTCCCTGGGTCGGTTCTGCAAGCTGTGGCAAGCTCAGGGGTCGGAGGAAATGGGGTCCTACTGGGTCTTTGGAAACAAAAAATCAAAGATCATCTTGGAAATGTTGAGAATCTGCTTATAGATGAGGGGAAATGATAGGTTTCTGTTTTTTTCACTCAAGGTTTGATGTGTATGTGTAAATATTTCAAGTATCTTAATTTGTGCAAATAAGTCCCTTTGGAACCCAGCAAGGTTCACTGTCAGTTTATTTATTTATTTTTTTCACTGTCAGTTTAAATTTGCTTCTGCTTCTACCTCCTCATATGGTCCTCCGTCATTCCCCTCCGGAGAAATCTGGCTTTGAAATCTGATGAGTTTCTCATTTCTGCAAAGCAATTGCTCTTTGCTGTGGCCTCTCATGACATCATTTGGGAACATTTTCTGATACCAAATCCTTCAACCTCCTTTCAAGACTCAGGTGTCACCTGCAGCTGTGAATTCATTGTTGGACTACCTTAATGCATGCGATTCTTAAATTACACCTACCATTTTAAGGAAACTGCCGGCCTTGTACTGTGGAGTAATCCATAGTGGAAAACTGTGATAATGATTCACTTTGCGTTCGTGCATACAGTCTTCCCTACTTTCATGTTTAGCTCTCTTACTATCTTAAACCCTGAAAAGAGGAACTTCCCTGTTATGAAATGAACTAACCCCTTAAGAGGTTCACTTCTGCTATGTCGATGGTTTATATCCTGCTCAGAGTATTGTTACGTTCCCCCGCTTCCATGTCCCATCATTAGTTCCGTACTTTAATATATCTTCAACACCTAGTGTATGGCAAGCCTGCTGCTGAGGATGGGGTTACAGTGGTGGGCAAACCCCAGGTGATGTCTGTCCTCTTGGACCTTAGCTATCTAGTTAGAAACTGACACTATTCAAATAACCACTCAGATCAATGTGTAAGAACTATGGCAGGTTCCATTAACCCCATAATATAAGGGACTCTAATCCAATTCTATAATATAAGGGAATTTGCAAACTATTATTATTGGGACTGCCCTGTGGCGTTAGTGGTCAAGAACCCACCTGCCAGTGCAGGAGATATAAGAGATCCCTGGGCTGGGAAGATCCCTTGGAGAAAGAAATGGCAACCCCCTCCTGTTCTTGCCTGGAGAATCCCATGGATGGCAGGAGCCTGGAGGGCTACAGTCCATGGCGTTGCAAAGAGTGGGACACGACTGAACTGACATAACACAACACAAAAACTATTATAATCCCCATAAAGGGGGATTGTGGCTTAGAGTGTAGGTGCTTAGGAAAGAATCCTCAGGGGAAGTATTGAGTGAGATCTGAATGGTGAGTGGAACTGAAAAAAGTGAGGAGTTACCTTAGACCATGTGACCCGGTATAACAAAATGCCGCAGATTGAATGGCTTGTAAACCATAGACATTCATTTCTCACAGTTCTGGAGGCTAAAAGTCCAAGATCAGGCCATCAGCATGGTCATGTTCTCATGAGGGCTTTCTTGTGGGTTCCCAGACCATGCCTTCTTGCTGCGTCCTTACGTGGTGGGAGGGACTAGGACTTTCTCTGAAACTTCTTTTCAAAGGCAACAATTCCATTTCTGAGGACTCTACCCTTACAACTTAAGCATCTCCCTGAGGCTCCCACCTCTTACTGTCATCACCTTTGGGAGACAGGATCTCAGCCTGACTTTTGGGGGCACATCAGCATCCAGGCTATCGAGTAGGTGTGTTAGGAGTTAAACCGTATCAGTATTCCAAGCAGAGGGCAAGTGTGTGCCAGTGGTTTATGCTGCGTGATGTACAGAGACTGTTAGAAGTTTTCTTGGGTTATAAACCCTGGACTGTAGATCAAAGGGAATTTGTGCATTCATTTTATGCATTCATTCTGAAATTCAGTGGCAGGTTTGAATCACCTGGGGGAAGCTGGTTAAAAATACAAATGTCTAAAAATAAAAATTCCTGGGCCCCATCGTAGAAAATTCAGCAAGTGTACAGGTGGACTCAAGTGTTTGTAGCTGATTCTCATGAGGTTTCTTCTAGAGCCTGGAAATGAAACTGTTTCAGAAGGACTGATAACAAGCCGCAAGAAGTTCAAGAAAGGCCCCCTGGTTTTGGGGTCTCCCATGTGGACCCTGAGAGCAAAAGATCTGCTGAATTGATGAGTCTGCTTGTGCTGAGCAGGACATGAGAGGAACCACAGGGAAGAAATAAGGGACTAGGGTCCCCAAGCCTACATACACGCTTCCTCTACAGCTCATGTGTATGTGTGTTTTTTTCTTGTTTTCCTTGCATGCTAAGTGACTTCAGTCATGTCCAACTCTTTGTGACGCTATGGACTGTAAGCCCACCAGTCTCCTCTTTCCGTGGGATTCTCCCAGCAAGAAATACTGGAGTGGTTTGCCATGCCCTCTTCCAGAGGATCTTCCCTGCCCAGGAATTGAACCCTTGTCTCTTCTGTCTCCTGTTTTTTTTTTTTTTTTTTTTTTTGGCAGGTAACACCACCTGGGAAGCCCTTTTTTCCTTGAATCTCCAACATTTTCAAGTTCATGGGGGAAAGTAAGATTCTGATACAAACTTATTTAGCCCCATTCAGTTTCCTAAAAATATTTGTATTACAGTAGCTCTTTTATTGCAGATTTAAATTAGATTCCATGAGCTGGAACTCAGTTAACTTGGGCAGACCTATGTGACTTACATGTTTGTGAGGAAAATGATGGCAGAGCGAGAAAGGTTGTCTGTGTGCACAGTTCTTCGAGGACGTTGAGAGTCTGAGGCAGAGTACGTTCTATTTATGAGAAATAATGAATAGTGACTAACCTGTATCTGCTTGGCTAAATTTTAGATCCCCAAATATCTAAATATAGACGTTTAAAAATAGTGGCAAATGACTGACAGGTTTGAGTTGAAGCTGCAAACAGCCCAAGGGCTAGACTGGACCTGCAGACTATTTTGTTTTGCCTATATAATGTGTTTTTTCTTTTTTTCCTCCCCTTTGAGCTAGTGTTTACAAAATGGAGAAATCTGGTGAAAAATCATATTTTCTGTTTTGCCAGCTAGAACTGAGTAGATGCTGCCACCTTTAATTTCCTGATTCTGGCTTTTTTTTTTTTAGTTTGAAGAACCTCTTTAAACTCTGAAGGAAACATTTTAAATAACAGAAGCAAAATATTTTTGAAAAAAGAACTCTAAAATTGCTAGAAGTGAGTTGGTGCAAAGAATAGAATTGCTTACAGAGCAAGAAGAAAGCCTACGATTGAACCTGGAACATCTTTTTGGGTGGTATTAACTGGAGTTGTTTTCTTCGTAGGTTTTACTTTCCTTCTCATGATGCCAGAAGTACATTTGGTACCAGGATAAGAAATTCCTGTTCCTCTTTGTTGTTTTCACACTTGAAATGTTTGTGGAGGGTTATTGGATCCCCCCTGGGTCCCTCATGCTGTGCCTCTGCCAAGGTGGAGACGTTCACTGCTTTATAATCTTTCCAGGCTGTGTGTTCTCCCAGGCTCTCACATAGCCACCCGAGTCATTGCAGCTCTTCTCTAGATTAATTGTGTTTTATTTTCAGCCAGTTGATAATCTTCAGGGACAGAAAACCAGATATTCCAAGGGGAGTCCTGTTGATGACCCAGTTAGCGAGCGATCTTGACTGAGGCTGTTTTGGAGGGAGTGGCCCATATGCATGAGATACTTAAGCAGCATGCCTTTAAAGAGAAGATCTTACTTCATGTTATCATAACAAGTTTAGTTTTTGGCCTTGGGTTTCTCCTCTCTAGTTGCCAAGATCTATTTGAAAATCATTTTCCAAGGTTAACTTTGCGGCACATTCACATTTTCCAAGAACTTTCTAAGCAGTTCTACATGAATGTTGTTCCTTTTTAATTGTTGAAATCCCGAGGTCGACCATTCTCCTCTCCTCCCCGCACACCCCCCACTGCCTTCCCCCATGCCGCACACAGATGCTCAGGGTCCACAGACATCATTAGGTTTTTCTTGAGCCTCATTTTATTCCCTGTTTAAGCTTGGCCTACTTTTTCTCTGCTTTTTTCTAACCCCCTAACCCTGTGGTAATTTGTCAAGCCCATTCTAATCTCCTTAATCCCTTCGGCTGAAAGCTTTTGAGGTTTAATGTTTTAATCTAGAGGCCTCAGTATTTAAGTAATTAGAGGTCCTACTTCTAGCTCTGTCCTTTAGATAAATCACCCTAGGGTTTTTTTTTTGTTCCAACTTATAAAAAAAAGAACTCCGAAAGTTCATATTGGGCGAGACTAAAGCCTTGCATTGCATGAATTAAGAAAGAGCATGCTGTGCCCTTCCAAGTCCCTTCGTGGATTCTCCTTTCCCTTACAGCTCAGTTTTTAAAGCACTCCACCCCAAAGCAAATGTTTGCTATTGCATTTTAGAGAGAGAAAACATTTAGTAGAATCTTATGCTATAATTAAAGTTTCTTATGTTACTTCCAACATTTTTTTTCCTTCACATGCCTGAGAACATGTTAACTTGTTTAAAAAAAAAATTATTTCTCCTATTGCCAGATAGTCTGGACATTCTTGCAAAATGTTAAAAACCTTTTCTGTCAGGAACAATTTAGACCTAGAAGGATTCACTTCTTACATTCTAGGTTTCTGTCATTTTAGTCAACCATGTTGAAACACCCTCTAGATACAAAGGGGAGCTGCTAAGAAAGACTTTTTAGTTTTTTTTATTTATAAAAAATAAGTAAAAGACAGTCCATTGATTCCATGCCATAAAACATATAAAGTATCACCAGTATGAAAGGAGAATATGGAATTACTAATTACCGTCGTGTAATGTTCACTGTGGTCTTGCACACTTATGATAGGGACTGCTCCAAACGCTTTCTATGTGTGAGCACCATCACTGTCCCTTTTTAGTGAGAGATTTATAGAGACGCGGAGAGATTCATTTGTTCCATGTTCACCCGGGCAGTGAGTGCTGGATCTAGAATTCAGATCCTAGTAGTTCAGCTCGAGTCGACGCCCTTAACTGTGACACCTATGTTATACTGACTTTGAAAAGAGGAAGCTGCACAGTTATTTTTGTGAGTTGACTTCTGGAGCACTTTGGGTATTGGCGAAAGTATATTCCAAGCTCAAGGATTAAGGAGAGAGAAGACATAAAGACAGGAAAGGGTGTGAAATCTAATAGAAGTAGCTGGACCTTTGGTTCAAGGAGATTGGTTGGAGGCAAAGGAACTCGACCTTGCTGTGTTGTCCATTTATTCTTCTGGACAGTGGGGCCGTGGATGGATGGCCATCCTTATGAAGTGCTTAAACCAGTACTAGATACATAGTAAGAGCTCAGTAAGTGGTGGTAGGTGTGATTAGAGTTGAAATTTGAGCTGGACTTTCAGGAACAAGGTGAGAAGTTAGTGTTGAGGAGGCATGAAGACTCAGAATATGTTCCTGGGTATTGGAGTGTAACTTGAGTGTGTAGGTTGGATCAGATCAGAGGGACCAGGAGTGCCCAGGTATGGTTTTCGGAGGTGAATAAAGCCCTAAATATTTGATGTTCTAATGTTAAACAGATGAAGAGCCTGGGGAAAGAGAGCATTTGCTTGGGGTTTTTCGAGCTTTTAAAAGCTGGTTTGCCAAGGCGAGCATCCTGCTCACCCCTGAGCAGCCACCTTTCTCAGAGTTTGGCAACACCTGGTGTAAATATTTCACTTTACAAAGCTTGTGTGTGTGTGTGTGTGTGTGTGTGTATAGTCACGCCAGTTGTGTCTGACTCTTTGTGACCCCATGGCCTGTAGCCCACCAGGCTCCTCTCTCCATTCTCCAGGCAAGAACACCAGAGTGGGTTACCATACCCTCTTCCAAGGGTTCTTCCCAACTCTGGAATTGAACCTCCGTCTCCTGTGTTAGCAGGGAGATTCCTTACTGCTGAGCTACCAGGGAAGCCCTTACAAAGCTTATGCACTCGGAAATACTTGACTGCCTCCCCCACCCCATCCCCCTTTTAATTCCCCAAGCCCTTGTGTATTTGTTTCCTCTCGATTGTCACAGCAACCTTGTGAGCCGGGCAGGGCACTTGGCAGGAACCACCATCTAACATGCCATGGAACCAAGTCGCTAAGAAGTTTAATGATCTAAGCTCGTAAGTGGCAGAGCCGGGGGCCATAAAACCAGGACCCTTGCCCTCTGGTTCTCATACTCTTTCTGCCACACAACATGTCTTCTCTGGAGTCATGATCCTTTGTGTAACACTTTGAACAATGCATTAGGAGTGCTCTGTTTTTTTGCCTGGCCTTGCATTTGTGTCGGCATCTGACAAATGCACGTGTTGGGTGGCACAGATGATTCAAACGACAAGGTGATTCCAGCTCACATGGTGGCAGCCATGTGGCTTGCTCTGAGGCCTTTAAGTTTGCTTCTACTGTTTAGAGGAGGCAGTCACCAGGTATAAATCTCAGTCCCACCTACGATGACTCAAAAAAAAAAATTCCACATCCACACCCACCAGTTCGCTCTTTCCTTTTGATCTCTGAGAAGGAGGTGTTCTTCCTCTTGCCCGGCCACCTGCACACCCTTTCTGATTGCCTTACATCTTTCTCCCGTCACCTGGCTCTTTCCTAACAATCTGTAGTTCCATCCAGACCTTTCCTAGCTGAAAAGGCAAAACAAACCCTTCCTCACTGCGGTGTCTTACTCCGACTGCTTCTTTCTTGTTCCCTTCACAGCTCAAGCGCTGGAGACAGAAGTAGGTAAACACTCTGCATGCTTGCTCTCTAACCATCCACTTTCTGAACCCAGTGCAGGCTGTGCGCCTCCACCCTCTACCCTCCGTGCCCGGGTCCCCGGTGATGGCCTCCTAGATGCCCAGGTCCAGGAGTGCGCTTGAGCATAGCCTGTGTGACCTCTTTGTGACGTCCTACACTACTGGCCACCAGCCCCGCATGCACTGCCCATTTGTGTTCTCTACTCTTTCTTCTACCTCTTCAGTTGTTGTTCAGTCGGTAAGTGGTGTCCGATTCTTTGCAGCCCCGTGGACTGCAGCGCGCCAGGCACCCCATCCTCCACTGTCTCTTGGAATTTGCTCAGATTCATGCCTGTTGAGTTAGTGATGCTCTCTAACCATCTCATCCTCTGCCACCCCTCTTCGGGCATGCTCCAGTCTCCTCCAGAAGCTGCCTGTCCCACCCCTTCTTCAGGATCTGCCCTCAACCATCTTTTCTCTTTCTTCAGCCTTTCTCTGGTTAGTCTCATCTCCATTCAGGGCTTCAACTCTTGAACCACTGATGACCACCAGGTTATTTTTCCAGCCTGAAATTCCCCGAAGTTTTCTGAGCTCTGCCTCCTTTTCTGTCCACTGCTCACTAGGCGGTTCTTATAAATGTTGCAGCAGCATCTCACAGAGAACCTGAGCGTGGCAGGTTTCACATCTGCCTCCCCTGGACCGCTTCACATACATACACACTGAGCTTTCTCCTCCTTCCTGGGTTGTCTGTCTCAGTTCCTTTCTGTATCTTCTGCTTTATCCCCCTGGCAACCCAATTGTACGGGGATTACTTTCTAAATGTCTGTTGAAAGTTTTTCCTTTTCTGCATTCCTCACCACCCCTTTAGAGTTTAGCTTTTCTTTTTTAAAAATTTATTTATTATTTATTTGGCTGCACTGGGTCTTCGTTGTGGCACTTGGGGTCTTTTATCTGCATTGCTACACGTGGGTTCTTTCTTTCTTTAGTTCATTACCGCATGTTAACTCTTAGTTGCAGCATGTGGGATCTAGTTCCCTGACCAGGGATTGAATGCAGGCCCCTTGCATTGGGAGCACAGAGTCTTAGCCATGGAACCACCAGGGACATCCTATGGTTGAGCTTCTTGTCACTTATTTGAGCTCTCACAGCTTCCTTCTAACCTGTCTTCCTGAGTTTTTCTTCAAACCATCTGCCACACTGTTCTGCATGATAATTATTATATGAAAGCCGGATCAAGTTGTCCTAGTTTAAGATCCCTTGGAACCTCTCCATTGCCTCCAGAAAAAGAACCTCCAGTTCCCTTCTTACCTGTCTTTCCAGGTGTGGGCAGGGGCCCTCCCAACCCAGGGAGACTGTTACCCAGGCTCTTGAGCAAGGATTTCCCCTTCTGCTCCTAGAGCCCACACCTCCAGCCTTAGCACTTCTCCTTGGCCTCGTTTTGAGGGTGGGGTTCACTGGTCTCATACGCTTGTTTGTCCTTTGTGTTCGGCACAGGTGAGGACTGGAGCCAAACAGGGCAATTTCCTGCCTATGCTCAGCTTGAGAGTTCTTATCCAGTTTACTTTGATCTGGCGTCTGAAAGATCACCTCTAATAAGTGTTTGTTGGAGGAGAAGGGGAAAACAGTTCGCTATGGCACCGAATTTCCTGTTTTAGGACACTTAGACAGGCAGCAGGCACTAAGTTCAATATTTTTTTTAGCGAAATTGTTCGAGTTACCATTTCCAGCCTGTTTATTTCCCAGGTCATTCTAGGCATTGTTGGGTGTGGATTTGAAAATAAGCAGCGTAATCCGATTAGTAGGTGTTCTTAGTAGAGTGCCAGCCTTAAATTGCTGTGCTTTTCAGTATTGAATTTAGAGATTAATCAGGTGGTTTATGTACTAGAAAAATTGAAAAGTAATGATTTTTATGTATCTGCTGTGTATATAAGTGCTTTGCACTAGTTTAATTAAGACTCTAGATTTCCTTTAGTGAAAGTGTTAGTTGTGTCTGACTCTGAGACCCTATGGACTGTAACCCTCCAGGCTCCCACTGCCCATGTGGATTCTCCAGGCAAGAGTCGGTTGCCGTTCCCTTCTCCAGGGGATCTTCCCAACTCAGGGATCGAACCCAGGTCTCCTGCATTGTGGGAGGATTCTTTAACTGTCTGAACCACCAGGGAAGCCCTTCCTTTTGTGTGCGTGTGTGTGTGTGTGTGTGTATTTAAAATATCAAAGTGGTACTTACAATAAAATTGCTGTTAATCTCCAAGGATTTGCAGATTTAAATATTTTGCCCTGAATGAATCACATTTTTGGGAATAAGCCAGCCATTTTGGGTAGAGGCAGTAACTCCTCTATACCACTTGGGTATCATTAATGGGTATCCTAGTAACTTAAGAATTATTGACCCTGAAAATGCCCGACTGGCAGTCTGGGTTTAATTTTCTAGTAAGATTAATTATCTTGCAGTAAAGGGTAAAACAGACACCAGAGTCCTTTATGTCCCTTATGTTCTCTCAGGATTCCAGTGAACTAGTTGCTAAGATGAGGGAAAACACTGCTGTGTTGTTCTGAACCTAATTGAGTCCTTTATTGTATTATGACTCACCTATAGTTCACAGATTTATTTCGTGCAAGTCATATAAAATAACTGCACGGTGGTTTGTTTTTTGCTTCCTTGGTTCATGTTTCTTGCGATCTGTCAGGCTGCTGCTGCGAGCCCAAGGCTCGGGCAGGAGACCATCCCAGGTTAGCAGTGAGCCTCATGCTTCATGCTTCTCACCATCTCTTGGAGGTGAGATGTCCATTCTGTGTATGGGGCTGTGTGTGCTAAGTTGCTTCAGTCGTGTCCATCTCTTTGTGACCCTATGGGCTATAGCCCACCAGGCTCCTCTGTCCTTGGGATTCTCCAGGCAAGAATACTGGTATGGGTTGCCATGCACTCTTCCAGAGGATCTTCCCGACCTAGGGATGGAACCCAAGTCTCTTAGGTCTCATGCCTCGTCAGGCAGATTCTTTATCACGAGCATCACCTCGAAGCCCCATATGGGGCTATCTTCAGGATAAAAGAGATCCTTCTCTTCAAAATGGGCATGTTTCCCAGTTACCAATTCCCTCTGTGGGGAGAGAAGGAAGCTTGGAACTCAGTGAGGGCGCTCACCCAGAGGGGCACATCTTGTCTGGTGTGTTAATTTCGTTACAGCATCTGAAAATTGGTAGGTATCACACTGAAATCTAGATTTTGATTTTTTTTTCCCTTAAAGTACTGGAAGCATTGGCAACGTAAGACTGGCATTTCTGCAGAACAGCAGTTGGCCAGCCTTTTAGGGAGCATGCTCCGGCTTGCCCCAGTGCTCCTGTGCCCCACCTGCCATCTGCCCCATCCCTGGGAGTGTGGGTGTCCTCTCCCTGTGAAGTACAGCATCTCTCTGTCGTGTGATTGTGCCTCCCTCTGGGCAGAGGGAGATGAGAGATGAGAACCCAGACGTGCAAAAGACACATCTTTTCAGAAAGATTTAATACTTACTATTTATTTGGCTGCACTGGGTCTTAGTTGTGGTATGTGGGATCTAGTTCCCTGATCAACGATTGAACCCAGGCCCCTTCTTGGGAGTCCAGAGGCTTAGCCACTAGACTACCAGGGAAGTCCCTTGGTGAAACTAAAAGGGGCTTCCCAGGTGGCTCAGTGGGTAAAGAATCCACCTGCGACGCATGAGATGCTGGTTCAATCCCTGGGTTGGGAAGATCCCCTGGAGGAGGACATGGCAACCTACTCCAGTATTCTTGGCTGAGAAATCCCATGCACCGAGGAGCCTGGCGGGCTGTAGTCCATGGGGTCATAAGGAATTGGACACAACTCAAGCCCCTGAGCGCATGTGTGAGCACACATGCACACGCACGCAGACACACACACAGTGAAATGAAAAGGGGTTGATTTGCAAACTTTTAAATGAAAGACCATAGAGTAGGTCCTACATGTCTTCTTTATCTTTTTGCCCTTGTGTCCGAATGTGAAGATGTTTTCCTATAAACCGCTAAATGTGTAATTTAAACACTTGTTCGTATTTTAGTTGAAGAAAAACTCCCACAAGTTAGCCTACTTGAGAATTCCCACCCACCCTTCACCACCCCCCGCTTTTTTTTTCAAAGTTTTCGCTATTACCATAAACAATGGAATGTAGATTCTTACCCTCCTTGTCACCAACTAGAAATGCACTTTTCTTAGTTTTTTTTCTGTGTGTGATGAGGGGGTGGAGAATCATCATGCTCTTTTCTGCTCTAAAATATTATGTTTCTTTTTTAAAAAAGAGTCTGAATTCTCACAATTGAACTGTGATGCTATTTCCTGTATCAAGTCCATTAGCATACCCTTTAGTACCTTTTATTCTAAATTACTTTTCTTGTTTTTACAGTGAATGATCGGAAGTTGGTTTTCAACACCCATTCAGCAAACAAGAACTGCTTTCCTTCCTTTGATCTTAGCAACGTGTGTGTGTTTTTGTTTTCGTCTTGTGAACAGCCTTTATTGGTTGCATCAGAGGGGGAGGATAATAAGCTCTGACTTGTGACGTGGGGGAAGGGGGGCTCCAGAGATTCCATCACCACCACCCCCAGCACCGCCCCCCCGCCCCCCGTCCCCCAGAGCTGGTCTTATCAGTTTTGATCCTGGAATTACATAGACAGCTCACATTTAAGTTTCTATAGTGTACAGGGTCTGTGCATGCTCAATCACTCGGTCATGTCTGACTCTGCGACCCCATGGACTATAGCCTGCCTCCTCTGTCCATGGAATTCTCCAGGCAAGAATTCTGGTTGCCATTTCCTCCTCCAAGGGATCTTCCTGACCCAGGGATTGAACCTGCATTAGCAGGCGGATTCTTTACTACTGCGCCACTTGGGAAGCCCACCTCTACAGCCCAGGGTCTGTAGAGTAGAATATTCTATACTTGTACAAGTATCCTTAATTAGTATAAGTGAGTGAAAGTTGCTCAGTTATGTCTGACTCTTTGTGACCCCATGGACTAGAGAGTCCTTGGAATTCTCCAGGCCAGAATACTGGAGTGGGTAACCATTCCCTTCCCCAGGGGATCTTCCCAACCTAGGGATTGAACCCAGGTCTCTCTCATTGCAGGTGGATTCTTTACCAGCTGAGCCACCAGGGAAGCCCTAATTAGTATAGCTAGCATACTATGGTATATATGCTAGTATAGTAGTATATGGTATATATGCTAGTATAGTATGCTAGTATAGCTAGCATACTAAGGCAATGGCACCCCACTCCAGTACTCTTGCCTGGAAAATCCCATGGACAGAGGAGCCTGGTAGGCTGCAGCCCATGGGATCGTGAAGAGTCAGACATGACTGAGCGACTTCACTTTCACTTTTCACTTTCATGCATTGGAGAAGGAAATGGCAACCCACTCCAGTGTTCTTGCCTGGAGAATCCCAAGGACAGAGGAGCCTGGTGGGCTGCTGTCTTTGGGGTCGCACAGAGTCGGACACGACTGAAGCGACTTAGCAGCAGCAGCAGCATACTGTTGAAGAACTGGGCTGTGACTGTTTTGTGGAGAATTTCCAAACCGTTCTTTCTTCTTGGATGTCATCTTTTTTACTCTGAGCAATATCCTTGCTGAGCATTTTGATGTCTTAATAATTTTATAACTAGGGA
This sequence comes from Bos grunniens, assembly GCF_055505025.1. Lineage (NCBI taxonomy): Eukaryota > Metazoa > Chordata > Mammalia > Artiodactyla > Bovidae > Bos > Bos grunniens. The sequence goes on along the minus strand of NC_141170.1, from coordinate 15,698,913 downwards.
TGAATAATAAATATATAATAGGACATGTAATCCATGGAATGCTAAGCACTCTGGATATTGTTGGAGGGTAGGAAGATACACCTCAAGATTTTTTTGGGGGGGTGGGGTGAACTGAGGCACTAATCCAATAGAACTTTCAGGCATTATAGGTAGTGGTTAAGAGGGTGGGTTTTGGATTAAGGCAGATTTGGGTTTGAATCTTATTTTTACCTTGAATTAGCAGTTAGACTACAGACAAATTACTCAACTACTAAAAATTACTGCTCAAGCCTCAGTTTCTAGTCTATAAAACAGAAAGAGTAATAGAATATTTCTTAGTTTTTAGGCTTAAACAAGAAAATGTTTGTGAAACTCTTAGATGTGTGATTGGCATATAGTACTTATTTAATAAATAGCTTGTGTATCACACCATTATCATGGTTATTTTAACACTATGTATTGTCTCAGCTTATAATCTGAAATTGAGGTAGTTGAAAAGTTTTGAATATTAAGGCCTTAAGAAAATATTTAAGGAATATTTGATGTGAATACTGAAGTGAAGGATAGTTAAGTGAAGTGAATTGAAGTGAAGATAGTGAAGGACAGGGAACCCTGGCATGCTGCTGTCTGTGGGGTTGCAAAGAGTCGGACACAATTTAGTGACTGAACGAACAACAACAAAGGAAATATTAAATGGGATGTAATGTTTCTAACTCAATACTTTGGCCACCTCATGCGAAGAGTTGACTCATTGGAAAAGACTCTGATGCTGGGAGGGATTGGGGGCAGGAGGAGAAGGGGACGACAGTGGCTGGATGGCATCACCGACTCAGTGGACATGAGTTTGAGTGAACTCCGGGAGTTGGTGATGGACAGGGAGGCCTGGTGTGCTGCAGTTCATGAGGTCGCAAAGAGTCGGACACGACTGAGTGACTGAACTGAACTGAATTGAATGTTTCTAATGTATAACACTGTAGAGTGAGACTGACTGGACTCATTTTCCTTTACTTACAAGTGGGGCAATTCTACCTGAACCACAGGGCTGTTATGAAGATGAAATAGAATATATTAGCCTAGCATATAGTAACTGGGATATCCCACCTTCCCTTGAGAGTAAAAGCAAATTCACACTGTGGGAGAAGTGTCCACTACCCATCTTCAGGTTGTCTCTATTGACATTGCAATTATATTTAGTGGTCCCAGGGTCTTAAGAGATATCCTAATGTTTGGGGTTGATTTGATGGTATTCTTCTCAGTTGTTTTGGTGATGTAATGAAATTCTATACCATGGGTTTAATTTTACTCATGTTTTAAAGTGTGCTTTTTAAAATAAGAGGCTTGAATAAATACTTTGTGGTGCTAATTAAGTATTGAGTCCGGCTGCATTTTCAGGATTCCAGGGTTTTATTGGTTGTTGTGAGAACTTGTCAGGGCTTTCAGTTGTGTTGATATTTGGGCATCATGGAACATATGGAAAAAAGATTACGGAGCCATACATCATATGGTGTTAATTGCTGTTCTGGATTCAGGTAGGAAAGGCATGAGTAGGCCATTGTTTTCATGTCATTTGTGAGGGACAGGCAACACTTGGGTGCACGAATAAAGTAGGATGATTTTCCAAGGTAGGGAATCAGTGCTGCTGCTGCTGCTGAGTCGCTTCAGTCGTGTCCGACTCTGTGCGACCCATAGATGGCAGCCCACCAGGCTCCCCCGTCCCTGGGAGTCTCCAGGCAAGAACACGAGTGGGTTGCCATTTCCTTCTCCAATGCATGAAAGTGAAAAGTGAAACGAAGTCACTCAGTCGTGTCCGACTCTGTGTGACCCCATAGACGGCAGCCCACCAGGCTCTCCTGTCCCTGGGATTCTCCAGGCAAGTACACGAGTGGGTTGCCATTTCCTTCTCCAATGCATGAAAGTGAAAAGTGAAAGGGAAGTCACTCAGTCGTGTCCGACTCTTCGCAACCCCATGGACTGCAGCCCCACAGGCTTCTCTGTCCATGGGATTTTCCAGGCAAGAGTACTGGAGTGGGGTGCCAAAATCATCAACATGTCCCAAGATGTTCATTCAGCGTTTGGTTTAAATAGTATTGATTAGAGCATGAACTTCCAAAAGAATATATGGGCACAAATTTTTAGGTATCTTAATGTGAGTTCAAAAAATATATTTACTCCAGCACATCAAACCCAGAATTTCATAAATATTACTTAATATGAAGCCAAATAAAAAAGTGGATTGATCATAAGTTGATTAAAAAAAAATAATAGTACAGGTAGTATTATAATATGGTATCACTGTCAGGACAGTGTGAAATTGACTGAAGTTTGGGTAAAACAATTTCAGACTAGACTTTGAGTCATGGAGAATTAGAAAGTTCAGTTAGAGATGGGGCAGTGTCACAGAATAAGCTTGATGCCCCAGTGTGACTTAAGACATCTCTTTGCCTTCATCAGTGAGGGAACTTTTCATGCTTGAAAAACTCCTCAGTTAAGAACCAAATTTTGTTCATCATTTTCTTTCCCCTGTTCTTCTGCTTCTCCATCCAATTGGTGCTTAATAAATGTTTCTACTACTGACAGCTGTTACTTCTCTTCCTGCTGCGAATGCCATATGGTCGGCATTTTTGACTGAGGAGTATCTTTCAGAAGGCTTTTATGATAATACTGTGTGAAATGTATTTCTGATTATGCCAGCAGGTTGTCGTGCAAGTTATTGGGTGGGTAGGATTTGAAGAAGAATGGGGCTGGACTGTTTGAATATTGAGTACTTTCAGGAGTGAAAACAGTAGAGGGGCCATCGATTTTCTTCAGAATATCAGAATGGGGTAGAAGCATCACTGCATGGTAATGAAGATGGAGCTGATTTGGATTAGAGCATTACAGTCCGTGTTTTAGTCCCCTTGCTTGCAGACCTGATATTTATTGATGGACAACGTGGGGTAGATTGTGGCATTCACTCTTAAGAGCTGGTCTCACGCCAGAAGCCTCAGAGTGGAGACATTCTCAATAATGCTCTAGTAGTTGGTTAAGTAAAGCCCAGGATTTGGCTTTCTAGTGGCCCACTGTGGCCCCATAAAGGGACAGTCATGTAGAAGGGCAGTGCTAAATGGCCAGTTCTTGCTTTTCCCTGTTGGGCCTGGAACTCATCTCAGGGAATGTGTGTTCTGCACTTTCTTCTTGTCCCATAAATGGCTTGATGTGAGGGTCTCCTGGAGGCAGTCTCAACCAAACCCCCAAGGCTTATCAGCACTTGCCGGATGGACAGCACCACAGCCCTACCCTGGTTCTCACCATTCTCCTAGTCCCCAGGGCTGGGTCTCTTAGCCTCTACAAATCATCCTGTTTTCCCCACATTAATTACTTCAGAATTTATTAGAAACCTGTTGCAGACACAGGTGTCTAGTAGGTGATGGCTCCCTCAGAGCTAAAGAGACTGGCTGTTTAAAGAGAAATCACAGAGAGGTGCCAACAAGGATTGTACTAAACAGTTACTGAAAGATACACATTTGTTCTTCTTTCCGTTAGCGGGCTTCTCTGGTGGCTCAGTTGGTATCTGCCTGCAATGCAGGAGAATCTGTAAGAATCTGCCTGCAGTGCGGTTTTGAAACCTGGGCTTGATTCCTGGGTTGGGAAGACCCCCTGGAGAATGTGGCAACCCACTCTGGTGTTCTGGCCTGGAGAAGTCCATGGACAGAGGAGCCTGGTGGGCTACCTTCCGTGGGGTTGCGAAGAGTCGAACATGACTGAGTGACTTTCACTTTCACTTTTTCATTCCTTCAGCATTCATGTCCCCTTTCCAGAGGAAGTTTTCATAGATGTTCATTAAATAAAAGTTGTGTTTGGGTGGTGGGGTGGAGAAGCGGGAAAGGTTAGTAGATTGAAAGAGGGGGAACAGAAAGACTGAGGCCTTTGTATCATGGTAAGATTCATATCTGAGTGAAAATGATGTCTGTGTTTTATTGAGAATGTACTGTGTACCAGGCACTGTGCTTAAGCTCTTTCCATGCAAAGAACTTAAATAGCTGGTCCCTGGCAGGGTCATGTCTCGAAACTGGTATGTCCAACTTGGAACTTTGCTCATAAGCACTACCCTGCAAGGCCAAAACCACTGAAGATGAAGTGGAGGAATATCTGAGATTTTTGAGAATTCCCATTTGCTAAGTCTGCACAAATTTCTCCCATAAACTGCAGTTTAAAAAAAAAAAAAAAAAAGCCTGACTTCACAGGAATTATTGTACGGACCTGGGCAAGTAGTGAGTGATGAGCCTTGGTGAGAAGTGTGTTCTTTGGTGTTGACTTCACATTTGGGGCTAAAGCAGGATTATGAATCTAAGCACGTTATGGAATTTTAGGGCTATTGTTACACCTCACTAAGGACCTTTTGGATGTATTTTTAGCGGCCACTGGTATCACCCAGGCTTTTGTGCTTCTGTCAGTTCTGGGTAGAGACTTGAGAGTGTTAGGTCAGCCTGCCCTTTGTAGCTGGAACTCAGTTCCTATAAAATGTTTTTGAGAACATGTGTTTGTAATATGTTAAGATTAGTTTGGGGAAAAAGAAAATTGTAGCCTGATTTGTTTAAGTGAACAAAAATGTCTACATGCCCAAGTTTGAAGGCATATAGCATGGTGGTTCAGTTCTTAGTGGATTTTTATGCTTTTTAATATTATTACTTTTATTGCTCTTTGATGTGCTAGATAAAAAGTAAAATTACATGCAGAACATATATACTACCCATAAAGTTTTATTTTTATTAGTTTTTTTCCCCTATGTATAAAATTACAGTATTATGAACTACTTTTATAGTGTTAATGAGTAACCTCAGTAAATCACTAAGATGGCTGTGTTGAGGGATGCATAAAAAACTTAGGAAACTTAAGGTCGTTTGTTTTGAAATTCATCACGTTGTAATTGCTTAAATGTAAATTGCTTTTGTTCTCTAGACTTCTTAGATTCCTCTGCCGTTGATCTGTGTCAGTGTGTGTGTGTGTCTGTCTGTCTTTGTATCTTTGTTTGTGAGGTTGGGCTATAGTGTGAGCATGAAATCTACCCTCCCTACACCATGAATGAATTGCCTTTATATCTTATTTAACTAATAAGTATTTACGCATAATACCTTATGATAGAAAATGTTACATTAAAAAAAATTTCAGGCTAAAGGGGATTTTTAGTTCAGACACACCCTCAGGTGTAATTGTGCAGATAGCACTATATAGGTGGGGTGTAATAGGAACTCCTACTGAGCTTCAGTATTTTGAATCCTGTGGACATTTAGATTGTTGATCTTTAAAAACAAGTGAAGATTAAACCTTGTTGGGGGCGGGGGGGGGTTTCCACATTCGTGGTTTTGCGGGGAGATGGGAAGAGTGGAGGATTGCTCGTGTCATCAAGCGGAATGTGTTTTTAAACTATGAGCATGGCGCTGTGCACAAGTCAAAACTGCCAAAGGGACAGATGTTGCCAATTTCAGACGTACAGGGGGAAGGCAAATATTGCTAAGCAACGGTGTACTTGAGAGAGCATTTTTCGGAGCAGAGCCAGGGGAGTTGTGCCTGGGAGCGCTTGCTGCTTGCTGCCTATGGCTCAGTCCAAGGGAAGAGATGAAAAGTTCTTTCCTGTCAGGGCCGCCATTGCAGCTGCCAGCGCAAAAGACAGTGACCCAGTGGCACCGATTAGGGCTGGCCAGGGGATGTGTGGAGACAGGAAAGCCTCTTGGCCATGTAGGAAGGCAGTAAGACATGTTCACGGAGGTAAGTGCCCCCGTGCACAGCTGCCCCACAGTAAGTACCAGTGAGCGCGAGACTGAGGTTCAGGTGGGAAGACCGAGCCTTCTAAGGAAAACCGCCTTCTCTCTCCCCTTCTTGATCCCCTCCTCCTGCTTCTTCCCTTCCCCACTTGGCTTCTTTCCTCCTTCCCTCCTTTTCTTCTCTTTGCCTCCTCTGTTAGGGGCTGACATCAAAGGAGTGAAGGATCCGAATAAACTGTGTAGTTGAGCGCTGCTGTGTGCATGACCTCACAAACAAGGTGTAAATAAGCCTTCTAGACTCAGGCATCCAGTCCCTCCCCTTGTCCCCTCCCTTGGTGTACTCTTGATAGGTAACAGACAGGTGGTGCGCTGTGGCTTTTTTTTTTTTTTTCATTTTGGCTGGCCCTGGAGACTCGCCTTACCTCTTGAGATTTGCATGGTTGTTGGTTTGGATTATGGATTTTCCGTTCTCTCCATGTCTCTGTCTAATGACATAATGGGGCAAGAGCGGAGAAAGGATCACAGTTGTGTTTTGTCTCTTCTGAATCACAGCATTTTTAAAGCAGTGCATTTGAAAGAAATGAAAAACATTTAAAAATAAGCAGTTACTTACTAGTCAGATATTTTGTCCAACTTTCAAACTCTGATCTTGAACTTCTGGATCACTTGGCAAACCAAACTTGGCAAAAAATTAGATTTTTTTTTTTTTGTCTTCCCAGAGTAAAGGTACAGATCAAAGATACTGGCATCATAAAAGCTTGAATATTTGTCTATACACGTGTACACTACCCACCCCTCCACTCCCTTTTGGCTTTTATCGCTTTGTTTTTCAGCAAACGGAATTTAAGTCAAATATAATAAAAGATTGTGGAGCTCCTACCCAAGTTTTAACATATGTCATATTGATTTCTAGTAGTCTAGGAATATTTAGAAGTAATCTTACTTTAGTGCAAGCAGGTGTACTAGTTACATTTTAAAATCTCTATTTATTAATTTTGGCTGTGCTGGGTCTTCGTTGCTTCGTGACTTTTCTCTGGATGCAGTGTGTGGGCTTCTCCTGTTGTGGAGCACAGGCTCTAGGCGCATGGGCTTCAGTAGTTGTAGCCGGGGGGTCAGTAGTGGTGGTACTCAGGCTTGCTTGCTCCTCGGCATGCGGTATCTTCTCAGATCAGGGAATCAAACTCTTGTCCCCTGCATTGGCAGGCAGATTCTTTACTACTGAGCCACCAGGGAAGCCCTGGTAGATAACATTTTAATGTTCTTGTAGTTTCGTGGGTTTCATTGATCAGCATGCATCCCTGACTCGATGGCCATGAGTCTGAGCAAGCTCCAGGAGTTGGTTGATGGACAGGGAAGCCTGGCATGCTGCAATTCACGGGGTCCCAAAGAGTTGGACACGACTGAAGTGAACTTGATCAGCATAGTTTGTACAATCACATAGTCTGTATCTTTCTGGGGTATAAATTTATCTGATGAAAGGCTGGCTAGAGAACATGACGGTGTTTCCACTTTTTTCCCTCAAAAATTACAATTTGTTTAAGGTTAGACAGTAGAGAATCTTCTCTCAGTGAGAGAGCTCAGAAATTGGGCAGAAATAATGAGAAAGCAGGCAGAACCCTCCAGTTGTTACCATGCAAACTCTTTATTGATTGATTTAAATTTAGATTACGCCTTTTGGCTTTTCAAAGTAGAAGCTATGTCATGAAGCTGAGTTGGAGGTGTGTTGACCCTCAGACTTAGGAAGCTATAGCGTTTTCCAGTGCTTTGTGTTCCTCACAAGTTTTTGTTTTTCAAGGTTGTGTTCTAGTTAAGTCCAGAAAAAACTGGTTTATTTGTCTTACAAAAAGCTTTTGAGAGAATCGTACTAAGAAATCAACTTTTTGACATTGAGATGCTTCTTAAAAGTTTCACTAAAAGAGGAAAACAGATAAGACTTACCTGCTCAGGAGCTAGTCTAAAGCTTTTCAGGTTCATTTAATGCTACTTGGTAGACAGCATTATCGTGACAATATTAATAACACTGCTTATTTTTTTACAGAGGTTTTGGCTGGCTGATGGCTCAGACAGTAAAAGAATCTGCCTGCAATGCAGGAGACCCAGGTTCGATCCCTGGGTTGGGGAGATTCCCTGGAGGATGGCATGACAACCCATTCCAGTATTCTTGAATGAAGAGTTCCATGGACAGAGGAGCCTGGCAGGCTATAGTCTGTGGGGTTGCAAAGGGTCAGACACAACTGAGCAACTAATGCTTTCACTTTTTTTATACCAATTAAAGAACGTATTGAAAGGACCGCCCCCCCCCCCCCAACACACACACCGCCCTGGCCCCCAAGGGCCTGTGCCCCTCCCCCAAACTGGCAGTGTGATTATGATAATATCAGGGAAAAAGTGAAGCAGGCTCCAGGAGCCTTTTCCCCATTGGGGCTTGGCCCAGGTGTGTGGGATAGTCATGGGGGCCACAGTTGGATTGGTGCACCACTGAGACTTAATTTACCTCTGGTGGATTGGCCCTCCCATCTCCTAAAGGCAGTTTTCAAGCGGAGTGGCTTTTGTTGTTCCTATTAGAATGATGGCCTATTTTTCATAGTCTCTCTTTGGCACCTAGAGTCTGCATCCTAGAATGTGTAGAAGAAAAAGGAGAACACAGGAGTGACAGTAAAGGCAGGAATATTGGGGGTTCGGACAAATGTGGTTGAGTGCCTGGAAAATGTTAGTCGCTCAGTTGTGTCTGACTCTGAGACCCCGTGGACTGTGGCCCGCCCGACTCCTCTGTCCATGGAGTTTTCCAGGCAAGAGTACTGGAGTGGATTGCCATTCCCTTCTCCAGGGGATCTTCCCAACCCAGGAATCCAACCTGGGTCTCCCTCATTGCAGGCAGATTCTTTATTGTATGAGCCACTAGGGGAGTCAGTTGGAGCCTTGGGTCAAGGGCTCTGGATTAAAGTCAAAAGAGTACTTTTAAAACTTCATTGCATGTGTGTTAGTGTGAGGGGATGAGAGTCAGAAGGATTGAGAGAAGTTTATTGAGATGGAAACAGATGGGCAGAGAGTCACTCACTGCTGTTTGTTTTCAAAATGAGCGTAAACCTATTGTCTCCTATGATAACTTTTAGAATTGTGGTCTTAGATATGGTAGAATTGTGGTGGATGTACAAATGGTTAATGCTTTCAAATTCAGCAGGTATTAGAGCACATTTATTTTACAAGCAAAGGGAAATTTCTCCTTGGCACATATTAAATACCCGTTTAAAATAAATTCAAGAATAATTCTTTCATATATATTTATCTAGCCTGTCCCTTGTATTTATTTAAAAACAAACTGGCACTTGCTGAGTGACTGTTATTCAAAACTTTGCTATTAAACCTGTTCACTTTTGCCAGTTCACTCAGTCACTTTATGAGATGAACTTTCTGGAAGTCTCATACAGTTTGTGTATACTTACATACCAAGATAGTCCATGAAAAGGAAAAGAGTATTAAACCTACCTGAGAGTCAGTGGAATTAGAAGGTTTTTTTCTTTTTCCTCTCTAAAATGAATGTGGTTTTTAGTAAATTGTAGAAAAGAAAATGGGCTTCCCTGGTAAAGACAGTAAAGAATCTGCCTGCAGTGCGGGAGGCACAGGTTCGATCCTGGATGGTGAAGATCCCCTGGAGAAGGAAATGGCAACCCATCTAGTATTCTTGCCTGGAGAATTCCATGGACAGAGAAGCAATAGTCTCTTAAATTAAGGTGCTCTTTAACATGATTAAGTATGTGACTTATAACCACCATAATGTTGCATTAAATAATTGTACTCTCTTGAATGATCTTTGGCCCCTTTTCTAGACCCTGGTAAGTAACCTGTTACCACCCAATATTAAGGACGCCCCCCCTGCCCCCCCGCGCAACAACAAAAAAAAGGAATTTACTAATTCAGAATTAAGGTATAAAGGGGAAGGTCATCTTTATTTGCCTTCTCTCCTCTGTGTTTATTATAGTATCAGTAATCCCCAAGATAGTTTGAAGCTCAGATTGTTTCCTCAGAGTATATATTATTGCCTCTGGTCTACCGCTTCAGTAATTTTCTCTCCTCCCTCTCCGCCCCCACCCCACCCCCAGTTCTGTTTTTTTTGTTTTTAAAAATCATGATGCCAGGAGACAGACAACCAACACCTAGCCCAGGGGGGACTGTTGAGATTATTGCTGGAAAAATCCCAGGATAAAAATCTTTATGTCCTTTTAGACAAAGAGTGGATTAGATGACTTATCTTATTCTTATGACTTCACTTTCTTTCAACCTCATCCAGAAACTGATGGAAAGGTTTTTTTTTTTTTTTCCTGGTGCCTCGTTAGTCTTCGCTACTGGCCAACGATTAAAAAAAAATGTCCAGGCACCCTATGAAACACAGAATTAGACATGGTTCCTGAACATTGTTCGTCACTTAAATTCAGTGGACACATACACTCAAAAAGGAGCAGTAACACAGGTTTATGCGTCTATAAATCCTGCTATGGTTGACAAAGTAACTTCATAGTATTGTTTTAGACTCAGAACCATCACTTAATATGATTTGTGAGAGAGTGCATGTGTGCGCGTGTTTGTGTGTGTGTCTGTCTGTGCGAGGGTGGGGAAGGAGCCGAGCAGGATGGGAATGGAGTGAGCGTGGTCACAAAACACCATCACACTCCAGTTTAACATCCTCCCCGAAAGGGATGAAGACGGCTCATGCTTTGCAAATTCATGTACCCACCGATAAATGAAAATGAAATTCCTCTTAAAAACAAAAACCAACTCTAAATGTTGTCTTAGTGAGTAGAATAGGTTGTGGAAGGGGAGTTAGGTCATAGAGTTGGGACCATTTGAAAGAACTTGTCCGTTTATTATCACTGGAATGGAACCAGTGTCTAGACTTGTTCTTTGTGAGGCCTTTTTTCCTTTTTTTAAAGCAGTGCCTTTTAGCCAGTCTTAATCATTCATGGCTGCTGTGCCCACAATGGGCTTCGTGGGGTCTCGTGTGATCTTCCATCAAAGGCACAGTGTTTTCAAGTCCATCGGGGCTTTCTGATTCCTTATTACATGGCGAATGGTAATGGTTCACAGTCAAAAAGTGAGAAAGTTGGTGAGTAACGGGGATTAGACATATTTACTGTCAAACAACGCTAAGTTCTCTGCATTTGCTTTGTTTTTAAGTCTGTTTAAACCCACCTTGGGGACACCCCACCCCTCATAACTTTAACACCAAGAAGCTAGTTGACCTAAGGTCATAAAGAATGTTTACTGAAAACATTTCTGCATATATTGCTGCAACATAAATAGTATTTTTAAAATAAAAACTTTCACGTGACTCTGTAGAAGCCTTACAGATATATTAAAATTTATACTTGTGTGATCTCAGGAAATTTAATAGTAATAAAATAAATGGAACTAGCATTTTTATTAGTCCCTTCATATCATTTGTATGTTTATATAAAGTAAGTGTTATATATATGGGAAACAGCTATTCACAGCTCCGGTTTTATTTACTTAAACCAGATCTTAAGAACTATACCCTGGGTTTCATAACGAAAAGATGCCCTCTTTTCATAGAGATCAAAACAGAATTTCCAGAATATTTTAAGTAGTTCAGTTAATATAAATTATGAGCTTTTATAAATTTTATATACTTTAGAAAAATAAATTCTTTATGACACTAATTAAAGCAAATTGTTTCACTGGTAACAATCAAAGTGCCTGTAAAGAAATAGAAGGCTCTAATTACTCAGGTTGATCTTTAAACTACACATAATTCAAAATACTCCTTCCTGTAAGGGGATATAAGTTTCAGTAATGATATTTAGGATCTTTTATTCCATTTTTTAGCCTGTTTTTGCTTTAGCTGGTGAAATACAGACAGATGATATAGGAGCTTATAAAGGTGCAGTTTACCTAAAAGTGAACTTTATAGACATTTGTGGATATAAGTTGTCATTTAATATAAAGTGAGTTGGGGTGCTAGCGCATCTCCCAAGCTTCCAGCATCCTCCTTCTGCATTTACCCTGAACTGTTTCTTTTTCTTTAAATAAATATTTATATTTATTTATTTATATGGCTGCGCTGAGTTTTAATTGCAACATGTGGGATCTTTAGTTGTGGCACGTGGGATCTAGTTCCCTGACCAGGGACCAAACCCAGGCCCCCTGCATTGGAAGTGAGGAGTCTCAGCCACTGGGCCACCAGAGGAGTCCCCATCCTAGACTGTTTCTTGATGTCCAGACTCAAGGAGAGATACAACCTTCCTTTACCCCACCCAAGCCTGCCCAGTGTAGCCCTCCTCCAACAATCATGTTCTTTTTTTTTTTTTCCCAATAGCATTGACTTTTATTCATTCACGTTAAGTCACCTGAAATGGTATCTGTTGCATTTAAATGCTCATTAATGTAAATGGCTGAACAAATCCATTTTAATGGATATTCAATCCATTAAAACAATCATGTTCTGATGTTACTGCCACATCAGAAACTTGGCTGTCTGAGAAACTCCCCAAATTGCAAAGAGTCAGATACGACTGAGTGACTGAACTGAACATGTTTGAGAATTCTGTTGAAGATGCCGTGAGATGACAAAATCAAATTTATTCATTGGACAAATAACTTGCATATCTGTGCTATTCCAGAATTATGCCAAGGCCCTAGGAGATACTGGGATGAATAAACCCAGACCCTACCTGTAGGAAATGGCAACCCACTCTGGTACTCTTGCCTGGGAAATCCATTGGACAGAGGAGCATGGTGCGCTACAGTCCATGGGGTTGCAAAGAGTTAGATGTGGCTGAGTATGCATCCACTGCCCGTGGGAAATCAGTTTGGGGGGAGACAGAACAGCCTGGGTTACCGTCGGAGTTGAAGGCAGATGCCAAGTCAAGGCGAAGGAACTGCCAGGGATGGGCAACCAGTGTTTGTGACACCCCGGTTTCCACACTGCTGCCCCCTTCCTAGATCTTCCAATGTGAGTAGGATTGCTTGGGCTTTCCACAGTAAATTTTTGTTGGATGATAGCTGTAGGTGACCTGTAGATTCCTCTTCATTGAACATAATCTTGTCCTTCATCAGTCTTTCTTTTTCTCCTTGAAACATTTACTTGGAGAACGATAGCGATATCTGCAGTTAGCGTAACATTAATTGTGGTATCCTCCACACCTAGCAGACCAGTTTGACATTACAGAGTAGGCTTCCAGGGAACATGTGAGTAATTCTTTGTTACATATTGCCACTTAATCACCTTTTTAAGAAAAATACTACTCTGACCCTTGCTGCTGTTTGAAAATATTTGGGTAGAGATGGAGGGTGTTTCATTTTTTAAAGGAAGAGTTTGATGTCAAAATTAATTTGCATTATACTACTTTTCATCTTGATGAAAGTGAAAGAGGAGAGTGAAAAAGTTGGTTTAAAGCTCAGCATTCAGAAAACTAAGATCATGGCATCTGGTCCCATCACTTCATGGGAAATAGATGGGGAAACAGTGGAAACAGTGTCAGACTTTATTTTTGGGGGCTCCAAAATCACTGCAGATGGTGATTGCAGCCATGAAATTAAAAGACGCTTACTCCTTGGAAGGAAAGTTATGACCAACCTAGATAGCATATTCAAAAGCAGAGACATTACTTTGTCAACAAAGGTCCATCTAGTCAAGGCTATGGTTTTTCCAGTAGTCGTGTATGGATGTGAGAGTTGGACTGTGAAGAAAGCTGAGCGCCAAAGAATTGATGCTTTTGAAGTGTGGTGTTGGAAAAGACTCTTGAGAGTCCCTTGGACTGCAAGGAGATCCAACCAGTCCATCCTAAAGGAGATCAGTCCTGGGATTTCTTTGGAAGGAATGATGCTGAAGCTGAAACTCAAGTACTTTGGCCACCTCATGCAAAGAGTTGACTCATTGGAAAAGACTCTGATGCTGGGAGGGGTTGGGGGCAGGAGGAGAAGGGGACGACAGAGGATGAGATGGCTGGATGGCATCAGCGACTTGATGGATGTGAGTCTGGGTGAACTCCAGGAGTTGGTGATGGACAGGGAGGCCTGGCGTGCTGCAATTCATGGGGTCTCAAAGAGTCAGACACGACTGAGCAACTGAACTGAACTACTCATCTTTAGGAAAACTGTGAAGGGTATCTTGTTCTCTGTTTTCTAATCCTTTATCCTTCCCTCCATGTTAACAACCCACAGTTTCCCTTTTTCCCTCTTTGTGCTATCATGCTCACGCTCTGTCGTGTCCACTCTTAATGACCCCATGGACTGCAGTCTCCTCTGCCCATGGGATTTCCCAGGCAAGAATACTGGAGTGGGTTTCCATTTCCTTCTCCATCTTTGTACTGTAAGTGTTTCCATAAATCTGTCCAGGGACTTAAAAAAATTCTTAGCTGGAATACTGGGTGTGGAAGTCGGCGTTTAGATAGATCCCCGAAGGGCATGACACTTCTGAAGAAATAATACTGCTCAGCCTTGTACGTTTTCCAGCCCGAGTAGGCACACCCCAGTGGTATGAGCAGGTTCTTGGAATGGCCCTAGCTATGTAGGTAATTTACTTTGTATTCACAGAATAAAATGAATTTTATGTCAGAACCTTGCTCAGGCAGGCCTTTTGGTTTCCTCTTCTAATCCATCTCTGGGAAATGCTGATCGTGGCATCTTCATGATAAATGCTCAGGTTTATTTGTGTGGTGTTAGCTTTAACGTGCATTGTCTTATTTTGTCCCGACAACAATCCTGTAAGGCTTTGTCTACGTCATGTGAATCTGCCTGGTATGTAATAAGCATGACTGATTAAAAGAGAGGCCACCTCCACCCCCCAGATATGTCTCTTTCAAGGACTTTGCAATCGTCTCATTTGGGAAGCAAGAGTGAAGTAGCCAGCAAATGCTGGGCGGGACACCAAGTCCTAGGTTTCCCCAGGAGCACCTCACAGGAAAGCTGACAGTAAATCCAGGAACAGTTCTGTGTGCTGAGTGTTACATGGGGCAATCCCCGAGCACCAGGGAGGAAGCTGTGGACAGATTCATAGAGATGTGTGTTTGGGAGAAGGCAAGTTATTCGGTACATGCTGCTGCTGCTGCTGCTGCTGCTGCTAAGTCACTTCAGTCGTGTCCACCATATGGGGTCCCCATGTCTGTGTGACCCCATAGACAGCAGCCCACAAGGCTCCCCCATCCCTGGGATTCTCCAGGCAAGAACACTGGAGTGGGTTGCCATTTCCTTCTCCAATGCATGAAAATGAAAAGTGAAAGTGAAGTCGCTGAGTCTTGTCCGACTCTTAGCGACCCCATGGACTGCGGCCCACCAGGCTCCTCCGTCCATGAGATTCTCCAGGCAAGACTGCTGGAGTGGGGTGCCATTGCCTTCTCCATATTCGGTACATAGAGGAAGGCTAATAGAGAGTAAGCACACATGTGGCAGAAACCTTGGGCTGTACTTTTGAGAAAAAAATGTTTTATTCCTATATTTTAAAAAAAGAATCTCAATCTTATTTTTGTGTTTTTATTTCTGAAAACATGATATATATCTTAATGCAGAATTGAAAAAGTGAAAAAAACAGACTTCCCCTGTGGTCCAGTGGTTAAGACTCTGTGCTTCCAAGGCAGGGGGCAAAAGTTTGATTCCTGTTTGGGGAACTAAGATTCCATATGCTGCATGGCCAAAAATAAAAATAAATTAATTAATTTTAAGACAGTAAAAAGGTATACAATGAAAATCTTCCCATTACGCTAGCCCTCTCGCAAGTTAATTTTCCTTTCTAGAAGTAGTTGATGTTAAAGGCTTCTTGTGTTATTCCCAGTGGTATTTTATGGATCATAAGTAACTTGACATATATGTTCTCTTCTGACATCACCTTTTCATGTATTCAAATCCTGGCAGATGCTGCACCTGCGCCTTCCCCTTCCCCCTCAATATGTCTTAGAGATGACCCAGCTCAGTGCATGAAGAGCGCCCTCATCCTTTGTTGTGGTTGCATGGTATTTCTGTGTAGGGGGCATGTAACACAGTTTTCTTAGCCAACTACCTAGAGATGGACATTTAGATTTTTTTTTTTTAGTACCTTAACTATTTGCAAACTAGGCTGAAATGAATAACTTTGTGCACATATCTTTTTGTGCACTTAGGAGTTAGTGCTTGAGCTCAAATTGCTGGGTCAGAGTATGGGAAATGAGAATTTGGTGACTCTTGCCAAACTGCTGTCTTCAGAGATTGTGCTGTGTTACCCTCCCACCAGCCCTGGAATTTGAGTGCCTGCTTCCCCACCTCTGTCTCATAGACAGAGTATTGTCAGTTCTTTCGTTTTTTGTCTTGCCAATCTGATATGTGAAAAATAGTTTCTAAGAGTAATCTTAATGTGTGGAAGGAGAAAACAATGAAAAACAGTTTCCTTTCTGTCTCTGGTATGTTTACTTCTGTGTAGTTTGTTTGTTAAGATGTTGGCTTATTATTCAGAGAAGCTACAGTATTTAGAAAGTCTCTAAAGCTCTACAAATTGGACATCTGTTTTCATATTCTGAGTCCAGAGGCTGAAAACCACAACGGCAAATGTTGATTGGCGGCCTCTATGCGGCAGGCAGTGTGTGACTGGTGATTCAGAAGGCAGACCTGGCCCCTGCAGTCCTGGAACTGGTGATCTAGAAGAAGCAGAGATGGTGGGATGGGGGGAGCTTTGGCAGGAAAAGTACACACAGCCATGGGCACACTCGCTCCGTTTCAGGAGTGAGGGAATCAAGGAGTGCTTCCCAAAAGGTGGTTCTTAATCTGCAACTCAGACTCTGAGTAGGACTCATCCCGACACAGGTGGGAGAGGGAAAGGGGTCCCACAGGGGCAGGAGGAGTGTGACTTAGCTAGTTAGTTGGAGCTAGGTGAACTCCAGTGGTAAAGAAGCCACCTGCCAATGCAGAAGACACAGGAGACGTGGGTTCAATCCCTGGGTCGGGAAGATCGCCTGGAGGAGGAGGTGGAGATTCTCCAGTCTTCTTGCCTGGAGAATCCCACGGGCAGAGGAGCCTGGCGGGCTACAGTCCATGGGGCTGGAAAGAGTCGGACACGACTGAGCGCACGTGCACGAGCAGCATATAGATGCCATAGAGTGAACCACAGGCTGAGGGGTGACATGTTAAGCTGGCCAAAGAGCTCATTCGAGTTTTCCATAAGCTCTTAGGGAAAACCCGAATGAACTTTTTGATCAACCCACTGTGTTTGAAGAAAAATAGCATGAGCTTTTGTTTAATCTTCTAAAACATACACAGACAGAGAACCATTGGGGTTTCTTTAAAAGCTGTCATGCCAGTGAAGACCGCCTTGATAATGTTGGCCCTGTGTGTTGATTTCATGTATCAGTGCCTCCTGAGAGTTTTTAAAGTTTCACATTTGACCTTCATACCAACCCTGCAAAGTGGTTAGGATTGGTAATATTATCCCTTCATTGCCACGAGGAGATAGTTCCAGAGAAGTTGAACCTTAGCCAGCATCGCAAGACCCGATCCTCAGCGGAGCCAGAACTAGGATCCAAGATCTCTTGGCCGCCTTCATCAGCATGCTGCCTCTGTGCTCCCTGCAGTTCTGGTTAGTGATAACTAAGCCTTTTTTGAGAACAGCATTGTTTAAAAAAGTGCTGCTCTGTTGAAACTTGAGAGACTTAAAACACAATATTGCCAGAGCCCCGTGGTCTCAGCGGTGAGGTATATTTCTTCCATCTGCCTCTTTTCAGCTTATTAAAACAAACTGTGTCATGCTTAGGGGACATTTACAGACATCTTTTATTTTGGTATCAGTGCATTTCCTTAGGATTACACAATGTCATTCCAGGAGGAGTGAGAAATCAGACCGAGGCCAGCATCACTGCTTTTGCTGGTCTAAAGTACCCCCAGTAGTAAGAGGCAGTTAAGGCTGATTACCCACTTCTTTGCACACGCCCAAGGGAAACAGTACTCTTTGAAAAATGGTTTTGGTTTTGCATACAACAACTGGGATCATATCCCCCTCTCCTTAAATACTGGTATATTTGTGTCTGGCCTGAAGTTGAGGTTTTGGGGACAGTCTTGTAGCAATATTAGGAAAGCAGGCTCAGTCACTTGAGTGCACTGTGTGACCCTGGACATGTAAGTTAGTTTCTTTAGAATTTAGTGTTCATTTTTAAAAGTGGGGTAATACCACAAGATTGATGTAAGAATTAAGAGTATTATACAGAATTCCCTCAGATTTTTATTTCATTTTTCAGCATCTAATAAGGAATGTATCTACAGTTGATGAGTACATTTCGTGTCTTAACTTTTTCCCCTGCCAAGCTAATGATGGTGCATCTTATAACAAATCATGTCAAATGGAGGAAATAATATTGGGTTGGCCAAAAAGTTCGTTTGGGATTTTCCATATTTCTATAACATGTTATGAAATAATATAATATGAGTTAAATGCAATAACAAGTACAATGTGTATTCAGTAAGTAGATACCGTTTTTTAAGTTGGGTAGGATTTTGGTTCCTGTGTTAAGGCCATACTCCCTGGGAAAGTGAGGGCTCCATCGGGAGATCTGTCTATGTATATACAGGACCCCCAGATGTGTGGGGGCTTTCCAGGTGGTGCTAGTGGTAAATAATCCACCTGCAAGAGTGGGGAGACCTAAGAAACCCAGGTTCTACCTCTGGGTCAGGAAGATCCCATGGAGGAGGGCATAGCAACCCACTCCTTGCTTGGAGAATCCCATGGACAGAGGAGCCTGGCAGGCTATAGTCCACAGAGTCACAAAGAGTCAGACCCGACTGAAGCAACTTAACACACGCAAACACAGAGATGTATAGAGTAGCTAAGTTGGTCTTCTCTAGGAACCTAGATATTAAGGGTGGAAGACTGCCGTGTGATCTAAGTCAGTATTCCTGCCATAGAAGGAAAAGTAGACAGGAAAGAACGCACAAACCAGAGCTTCTGCATTCATGCAGTTAGCATCAATTTTATTGTTGTTGCTTTTTAATCACCTCTTGTTCTTTGAGGAAATCTTACCTAAAGATGTCCAGCCTGAACTTGGCCGTGCTTTAGAGAGGTTGCTTGTTTACTCTTTGGCCCCAGTGTTAAAGGGAGAGCCTGGCTTCTCTGAGCAGGGGTGGCAGGACTCAGCTGGATAGCTGTGGGCAAAGTGGATTTCAAGGAAGGGGATTAAGCCATAATGCTTTGTTGAAGCACCCCTCCCTTTTTGGAAATTCTCCTTCCAGTGGCAGACTTGGAGGTGCCAAATTGTACTTTTTAAAAACAAGGCAGCCTGTCCGTATGGATCTTTCTTTGCAAGCGCAGCTGAAATACCTACTGTACTCTAGTTTAAGAGACTTGAATTTGGGTCAGGGAAGAGTGGACATACCATCTCGGGTAGATGGAGCATATTAATAAAATGGACTCACACTATACAGACGATCTTGTAACCAACCCTCTTTATTATTTTTTTTTTTTACCCTTATTTCTTTTTTTTTTTAATACAACCCTCTTTAAATAAAGCTTTAAAACACACCTTGGTACACACAACAGTATTTAGAGATAAAGGGGCATTACCTCTCACTGTCTCGCACTCTTGAATGGCTCAGTGTAGATGTGGGGAAGGGGGGAGAGAAAAATATAAAGTGAGTGTGGTAGAATGCCAGCATTTGGAGAATCCAAGTGAAGGGTTTCTGGGAATTTCCTCTACTGTCTTTGTTATTTTCTCTATGAGTGTGAAATTCTTTCTAAAGAAAAAGTTGAAAATATCTTGAGCATCTTTCCATGCCAGCACATGCATTTACATCATTTTATGTATATTGATGTCCATTTTATTTATAACATACTGCTATATGGGAGCCCTGTGAAAATCTTTAGTTAGACTCCTGTTCTTGGGCATTTGATCCTTTCCAGTTATTTGCCATTGTAAACAGTGCTTCTTGGAGATCTTTAAATATGGTATCTCCTCATGTATTTGGAATAGAATTCTGGCACCCTTTTAATATAACCCCACTTTCATAATGGACCCGATATGAGAATTTACAGTACGTTAACCAATTCATGCTTGAATCTTAGGCTTTAGTTAGAATTTTAAGCAGGTTAAATGGTGACTATTCAGCACTATTTATCTTACTCTGACACCAATAAACAATAATCCATAGAAAAAATTTCTTCAATTCTGGCTCATCTCATGTAATAAAATTTTTAGGAAAAAACAAATCTTTTAGTGACATCAAACATCTTGGCTAAGGGTTGATGGCTTGAGTAATATTACAAAGATCAGAAAGCCTTTTAGTCTTCTGACATGGTCGCTTCCTGACCCCATTCTGTTCGAAGCAGGGGGCAATTGTTTTCTGCCCTCATTCCAGCTGTGCTTCACTATTTCATTGATTGCCATTTTTTTAATTAATATTTAAAAAATTGAAATATAGTCGATTTACAGTGTTGTGTTAATTTCTGCTGTACAGCAGAGTGACTGAGTTATACACACACACACACACACACACGTTTTCTTTTTTAAATTCTTTTCCCTTATGGTTCATCATAGGATATTGAATATAGTTGTCTCTGCTATATATATATAGTAGGACCTTGTTGCTTATCCGTTCTGTATATAATAGTTTGCACCTGCTAACTCCAACCTCCCACCCCATCCTTCCAGCAGCTGCCTCCCCACTGATTGCCAGATATTTAATTTATTTTCCTTTCTTATTTTTGGATGTGCTTGGTCTTTGTTGCTGCAAGTGGATTTTCTTGAGTTTGTCTGGCCCCCATGAGCAGGGGCATCTCTTTAATTGTGATCCCCAGGATTCTCTTGTTGCAGAGCGTGGGCTCTAGGGCGAGTGGGCTCAGCAGTTGTGGTGAATGGACTCAGTTGCCCCACAGCATATGGGATATTCCCAGACCAGGGATCGAGCCCGTGTCCCCTGCATTTTCAGGCAGATTCTTAAGCACTGGACTGTCAGCAAAGTCCTGCCAGATATTATAATTGAATTCTCATTCCAGTAACAGAAAGGATGGCGGCAACTATTTAACCAGAGTCAGTAGTCCTCTGCTTTGTTCTGTTGATTTCACTTCAATTCCTAATTGTTATTGTTCCTAATGACACATGTGAAAAATTAAAACCATAGGATATAATTGCATGTTACCCTCAGGTCACAACAGCATTCATTTGTTTCTGACGTTTGTGCTGTAATATTTGGTCCAGTTTTTAGACATTCCTTAATAGTCTTGAAAAATGAAGACTGGATAAGCAAGTCCTCTTGTTAACATGCACAGTGCCTAAGGGCAGGTCCAGTTGGGCCAGCAGAGAAAGGGGATACGCTGGACTCTGACCGTATCTCCTAACTTTCAGACCCCTATCTCAAAAATAACAAATTATAAACGTTTCAATAAAACTGTCTCTGTGAAATTTACATGTTTTAAAACCAGACCCAGGCAGGTCAAATTGCATTTGAAATTTGACATGTCCACTAGATTCAATTCCAGGACAGTGTGAATGCTGTATGCACTTTTCCTTTTCCTTAAGGAAACAGGAATGAGGAAGATGGTGGATTAGTAAACCCCAGATCAGGAATTGTCGACCAGTGCCGTATTAAATTACACTTGAATGAGAAATGAGAGCCCTGAAAAGAACCATTTTCCATCTACACTCTGGCTGTGAGGCAAACCTTGGACCAACTGACTGGGCAGAGCAGCACTTTCTGCTCCAGAGGGGCAGTAAGAGTGTGTGTATTGCTGGGTTGGGGTGTGGGGGCTTGTATAGGAGGATTTGCCCAGGGCACTTGGCTCATCGGTTGACACAGAAAGTTGCTCTTCCATTTGAAAACCATGAAGTCAGGGAATTTGTTCCGTGTCTCGAGTTAAGGAAAAAGTATTTTTTTTTCTTTTTAAAAGATTTCACTCTTCCATTGTCTTGCACTTTATAAAGACTGGAAAGTGGCATTTCCTAGACACTGCGTCTGTGATACTAGCAACAGCAGCTGTCATCTGTTTACCTGGGAGTAAGCAAGAGGGTCTTTCCTCTAAGAAGCCAGGTAATCTCTCTTCTTAGGGTCTGTCTCTGGGGCAATATTGTGTGTGTGTGTACAGTTGAAAATGCTGACTTCAAGTAGGGCTAGAGACATCCAACTTTAAGACTTATTTTTGGCAGGTTAGACTGTCACCCTAAAACCTATGCTTGGTTGGAGTCTGACTGCCTTACTGTGGGCTCAGTAAGACGTTCAGGATGATCGCCATCTTTGTGTTCGTGTAACTTGCCTCACTGGACAGATGTTGCTGCAAAGCAGGAAAATTACAGGTTTTCCCTTTCTGCCTCCACTCTTGTTATATCTATTATTCCCCTAGATTAACTAATGTACTCATTTTCTTTGATATACACATGTTCCATCAGAAGCTCTTGACCTGCAGGTCACAATTCATCTGTCTTTGTCTCCAGCAGAACCCTTTCTTTCACAATGAGGTCAGGTTTATCTCTCTGGTTTTATTTCATCTAGAATGTGAAGTTTCTCATACTTAGCTATTAGCAGTAATAAAAGGGGGGCCCTGGGGTGATTCTCCTTAAGAAGTGTTGCTGTAAGTACTAATAGCATTCACTAATACCAGCACTCTAATTGTTTTTTGTTTGTGTGCTAATCTTTGTTTGCTAACTTTTTCTTGCTTTTCCCTTACAGCAGACCTACTCCAATGAAGTCCATTGTGTTGAAGAGATTCTGAAAGTGAGTTGATAATTATTTCTCGCTTGAAGACACACTTAAGTAGCCAGACATATAGTCATTTTCTTTGACTTGAATGAACAGTTGATATTCTGAACTCCTTTAAACAGTTTGCCTCCTCCCTATCATACCTCCCAAAGCAAATGAATCAGAATAATAACAAAGGGAGTCTTAGGAAACCATCAGAGTCTCTGACAGATTTTAATTGAAATGAACTCTACAAACTCCATGACATTTGGACCAGAGTTTTATTGACCTCTCTCTCAGTCTTTTCTGATAGAAGACTCCAGAGAATCACTCACCAACAGCCCCCCCCCCCCCCTCCCCGGCAGAGAGGAGACTCCCTGTGTTGCTGCAGTGGGAGGCGCCCTGGGTTAAGGAGTGCTTGGTTTTCACCTCTTGGTGTTTTATAGGAGACACCTCATTGGTGCGGGTCCATCTTCAATGCGACCATGAATTTTTTAAAGGGATAAAAAGAAAAACAGAAAGTACGTGGACATCTTTAGACCTCCCTTGAAAGGGTTATTTTTCACTCTTGTTGATTGAGACCATGCCAGGAACATTTGTGCTGCCTCTGCAAATACATCATTGAAGCCATTATCCATTTGTTCAGTTTTCCTTGCACACGGATGACCAATTCCTTCTAAAATTCAGCTCCAGGAAAAAAGAAAAAATTCTCCTCACGAACCAGCATGCTTTCTTTTTATCAGAGAATTATATAAACTGTTATGTTTCCCATTTTGGCTTTAATTTCCAGGAAATTTAGAGCTAAATTTAATGCTCAAATACAGTAGCTGTAATAACTGAGAGTTTTGTTTGTTTATTTCTCATTCCTCCTCTCCGGCTTTTAATTTTCTTCCATGTAACTTTTAGTGATACTCTTTTACTGATACTCTTTTACTGCTTTTTGGTTGGTTTCTTTTTTAAGTAGAAGAAAAGTGACACTTGTACCCATTAATTTTTACCTCTACTGTATCCTTTTTTCCTCAAAATATATGTAGTACTCCTGCCTGGAAAATCCTACAGACAAAGGAGCCTGGAAGGCTGCAGTCCATGAGGTCGCTGAGGGTCAGATATGACTGAGCGACGTCACTTTCACTTTTCACTTTCCTGCATTGGAGAAGGACATGGCAACCCACTCCAGTGTTCTTGCCTGGAGAATCCCAGGGACGGGGGATTCTATGTGTCTATGGGGTCACACAGAGTCGGACACGACTGAAGTGACTTAGCAGTAGCAGCAGTATCCTTTTTTCCTCAAAATATATGTTTACCCAGTTATTTTTGGCTTTATTTTTCATTGTAAAGTATTGAGTTGGTGCTGAAACCAGTAATTAAGTATATAGGTTACCTTCTCGTTGGTACAATTTTTGACAAATGTGGTATCTAGCCAAATGTTTGGGAGACAGTTCCATTAGTTTTGTTTTACCGTCTTTGGTCCCCTACTTTCATAGTTAGAATTTTCTAAGAAATACCTCTAAGGAAACATACTTTGTACTGTCTGAAAATGAGAATTTTTTTGCCAATCAGCAAATAAGTACGAATAAGCACTCTTGATTGGGCTTTTGTTCTATCCTTTCCCCTCTGGTATTTTTGAAATTCTTTGATGAGTCATAAAAGTAATAAATGTCTTAGTTGTAAAATATGACCTTAGCATTTTCTCTGAAATTGTGTGTGATCTGTTCCATGGTTGTTTCAAAAGTAAATGCAACAATACTGATGATTTATCTCCTGCATGTGTCAGACGCTTCTTCTGTGGTCTGACGTGCTATATGACTTGTCGAGTCCTTTATGTCAGGTGATGATGGTATTAGACCATCAGGCAGGCACTTTAGATTTAATAAACTTGTCCATCCTCCTTCGCCTCTCTGCCAACATCATGTTAATGGGTTCTTGCTTACCTGGAAATCCTTGAAAGTAGGTGGTTAATGCAAGCCATGGGTGAGTGTGTTCATTTGGAGATCATAATAGAGAAAGCAAATCGCAGGATATGCTGGTTGAAGAGGGGCGTGGATGGCCTCTTCTCTTCTGTCGTGGCCTCCGTTAAGTCCCTCCTGAACTCCTCCTGGACTTCGGTTTCCTCATGAGGAAAGCGGAGGCCCCAGGCTGGCAGATAGTAGATGACTCCAGGGCCAAATGCAGCTCTCCCTCTTTGTCGTCCATGCAGATAACTTCCCTCTGCCTTGTGGTTCCTGTTCTTATCTCTTACCAGTAATTACAAAGACTGCCAGGAATCCTAACAAAGATCTTCCTGACGGGGAATAGAAACTAGTCCCCAATATTGTTGGGTTCTCTGGTGGAGATACTAAGAGTGGAAGCCTTTACTGAAGGGGCCGTGGTGGCCTATGACTCGAGCAGATGGCAGGGTGAGAAAATAGCATACAGACTCTATCAGAAACTGGGGGTTGGTTATCAACAAGGGTCCAGACGGGGATGGTGCACTCAGTGGGCATGTGAAACGACTCAGGTTTTCCACTTCCAGTGCCACAGCCTGGAGAGCCTTTTGGGGAAGTTTCTGCAGTGTTTTTTTTACATTATCTCAGTGCCACCTTCCAGGGACACTGGTCCAGTGAGTGGTAGCACCATGATTTGTTCACTCATTCATTTATTCAGCAAGTATCTGTGAAGACACACACACTTCTCTCAGCACTAGAATAAATGCTATAGGAATAGGAGTCCTTTCCTCTCGTGAAGATCACGGTGGGGGAAGATAAATATGTACGTGTCAGCTGTTGGTAAGTGCTGTGAGTCTTATAGCAGGCAAGTGAATGGACGAGAAAGCAGAGGAAAGACGGCAAAAGCCTTGAGGCGGGAGCAGGTTGGCGAATTAGAGGAGCGCTGAGTCTGGAGCAAAATGAACAGGGTGCAGGGTGGGGGGAGATAGCAGCAAGGGCACCTGGAAGGTGGGAGCGAAGCAGGTGCTCAGTGACTCACCCCCGTTCACGTGATAAGCCATTGGTGAAGCAGGGGGTTAATTCAGGGCCCCGCGATTCTGGGCAGCCGCCTGTCCTTAGGGCTCCAATCCTCCCAAGGCCTAAGTAAGCTCAGCGTTTAGGGAACTATATAAATTCTTTTCACACTCCCATCAAACCACTTAGGGCCTGGAAGAGTTTATGCACTTTTCCAACTGCCTGATTTAATAGTTGGGAGCAGCCTTAGGCTCTGAGAAGACAATGGACATTTCTTGGGAATCACTGGTGACTAAAAGTCACAGACACTGTTGGCATTCTAAAGAAATTCTTGGAAGACGGAAGGGTGATACTCTCAGACGCCTCAGTTATTACATGTTCTTACATTGTAACCATTGTTATAGTCCCACACCTTAGACTATAGTCGTATAAATAAAACAGCAGGAAACTCTGGTGCAGTATTGAAATTCTTTAAAATCTAGGCTTTTAATTAAAAGATGTAGTGCTTTTAATTGCTTTCTCTGATCATATATTCCAGCACTTTATTTTTGTTTCTTTGGTTTATGGTTTTCTTGTTTGTCTCTGGCCACACAGCTTGGGGGAATCTTAGTTTCCCAACCAGGGATCAAACCTGTGCCCCCTACTGTGAAAGCAGAGTCTTCTTTTTCTTTTTATGGTACATTTTTTTTTAACTTTTTTATTTAGTGTTGGGGTATAGCCAGTTATCAATGTTGTGATAGTTTTAGTTGGACAGCAAAGGGACACAACCATACATATACATGGATCCATTCTCCCTTACGGAGAAGGCAACGGCACCCCACTCCAGTATTCTCGCCTGGAAAATCCCATGGACGGAGGAGCCTGGTAGGCTGCAGTCCATGGGGTCGCACAGAGTTGGACATGACTGAGCGACTTGACTTTCACTTTTCACTTTCATGCACTGGAGAAGGAAATGGCAACCCACCCCAGTATTCTTGCCTGGAGAATCCCAGGGACGGGGGAGCCTGATGGGCTGCCGTCTGTGGGGTCGCACAGAGTCGGACGCGACTGAAGCGACTTCAGCAGTAGCAGCAGCATTCTTCCTTAAACTCCCCACGCATCCAGACTGCCACATAGCATTGAGCAGAGTTTCATGAGAGCACGGAGTCTGAACCACCAGGAAAGTCCGTCCATCCAGCACTTTATACTTTGGAAAAAAGAGAAGAAATGATCTTCGCCTGCCTCTTCCTGAGAACTGAGGCTTGGAGCACGCAAACCCCTCAGGCTAACCTGAGCAGCAGAGTCAAGAGTTAAGATCCATTCTGGGACTCTGACTCCAGAGCTGTTATGTTACTCTTTCCATTCTATTTTGGTATAGATTTCCTCTTTTGTACTGAACAATGGTTAGTCGAGTGAGTGAGGGCATGATATCACCTTTAACAAAAATTACTCAAGCCAGCATCGGTTACTTTGCTTGTCACTGTGCCAGCTCGTTTATGTCTGTTCTGGCCTCTACAGCCTGAGGGCGGCTGCAGGGACTGGTGCGGAGGATATGGGTGGAGGTGGGCAACGGGGTTGTATTTGCCTCCAGCTCCATCTCCAGGTGTCACAGGATCAGATGGCATTTCTGCGGGGGATAGAGAGGTTGGGGTAAAAGCACAGTGCCTTGTACAGTGAGGCAACACAGCGTCGTCTGGGGGCCCCAGCCTACTAGCGGAGGGTTGCCTGCCAGACCTTCAGCCAGTTTCCCTGGCAGGTCTGACCCATGCGGGGATGGGATTCTTTCTTAGACTCAGACTCAAACATGGAGGGGCTGTTCCCTGCACTCGCAGCTCTCAGCTTCCTGGGAGACCTGCCCCTGACATTTTAGACCTTGTTTTTCTCAGCTGTGAAAGGAAAGGTCTGGTGATAATCTCCAGTGGCCATTTGAACTCTTGGACAAAGTGTGTGCATGCATGTGTGTTGTGTGTACATACTTGGAATTAGACACCTTTCATCTGACATTTTGTTTCTCACTTTAAAAAAATTATTTTTAATTGGAGGATAATTGCTTTACAGTGTTGTGTTGGTTTCTGCCGTACAACAGCGTGGATCAGCCATAGGTGTACATATATCCCCTCCCTCCTTAACCCCCCTCCCACCCACCCTATCCCACGCCTCTAGGTTGTCACAGACCCACTGGTTTTTTAGCAAGTGAATGAACTTAGAAAAACAGGACTCATGTCAAGAGAAACATATTAATTTGTGAAAGAAATCTTGCTTCCATGTAAAAAGTGAATAGAAATGAAACTTCTGTTAATGGAAAGGGCCAGTGGCTTTTTAAGGCCTTCTCTGCAAAAGTTCTTATGTCCTAATAATGTGTACCAGGGAAGGGTCAAATCCATTAAAACCCTCCCAAGTGGAACAAGTGACCTGAATTACTTGTTTGCTTAAGTCAAACAGGAAAGTTCTTCTTCCTTTGAGCTTAAATAATTCCAGGAAATGCAATAAAGACGCTGAGGGAGAAAGAAAGCATTGAGACAGGACTGAGTGTTCATAGTTACATAAGCTGGTAACACCTACTACCGTTTTTTATGCTTCACGCTGTTCAGAATGTTCAGACCATTCATGTTCTATGCTCTTGTTTTTCTTCTTCAAACTGATCTCTTTTCAGTTTTGTTTGTTGGAGAGCTTCAGCTTTTGAACAGAGCCCACCAAGTAGGAGTTTGTTTTTTTTTTTTGAAGTCACTGAAATAACTTTTAAGATTTTACTTTCCATTTACCATCACTCCACTGTGCATTCTGTTTAAAAAGTTGACTTAAGTAGCAATAAATGTTCTATTTATAATTTACTTTTTCTTCCCGTTCCAAATCTCTTTCCAGGAAATGACCCACTCATGGCCTCCTCCTTTGACAGCAATACACACGCCTAGTACAGCTGAGCCCTCCAAATTTCCTTTTCCCACAAAGGTAATTCCTTACAAGTCTAGTAGGCACTGCATCCACACCAGTGACAAGGCCTGAAGTATTGCTCTGCGCTGGATTAATCAAGTACTATTTGTTGAACTCTTCAGAGAATAGGTTAACATTGCAATTAATTTAGCTCCTAAAGTGCTTCCTAATGCTTTCAAATGCTTCTTCACTTTTCAATTATGTCAATAGGAATGTCTTACATGTGTGTAGGATTTTGTAGAGTATGAAAATAATCAAGACTTTATAATAAATTCTTTTTTTTTTTTTTTTTTTTTTAGAGTCTTTTCCTTAGTGGGGGAACACCAAAGGTACAGGGGAAAAAGTGAGGTGGCATGTCTGCACCCTAATTCAGAATTTAGGCACATACAGACACACATTTACACTTGTCATACCTCCTGTATTGTTTAAAAGTTTAATGTGATCAGCTACATTTGTGGTGGTTTTAATAGCAAGGTAAATTGCCGACTTACAAGATTCTGTTGAAGTATTTGTGAACAATATATTTAAAACATTGCCCTTTGTTTTGGTTTTGGTTTTTGTACTTTTGGATAGCCTTCAGAATATAGAAATCTCACCTCAGATCTGTGTTCAGTCCAGCCTGGTATACATGCATATTGTTGACATCATTATTCCTTTCCATGATGTCATTGAGATTTTAATCTACCACTAAACATATTTTCTAATGATAATTTTTTTCTTAAAAAAATGTAATTCATTATTGATTTTAAGGTAAAGCATTATACTTTGGAAGGAAAAATGAGCTGTAGGGAACAGCAGAAGAAATAAAACCCATTTCATGTAAAAATTAGATTTATCAGTATTTATCAGATTTAGCAGTGGCACAACCTTGGATTTACAAACCTTAATATTTTATTAACTAGAGATTTTCATTTTTCTTTCTAGGATTCTCAGCACATCAGTTCTGCGGTCCCAAACCAAAGTAAGTAAATATGTGGAACTGATTATTGCATTGGAGAATAAAGCATGTTTTTTATTGTTTTAATACAGAAAATATTCATGGAAAATGATGAGGTTAACCTCAGCAGAGATGAGGTTAAAGCTAGGAAGGGCATAAAGAACAGCTTTATGTTCTCTAGGTGGGATTTCAGATTAATGTAAAGAGTTAATGAAAGTGTCTTACTAAAGTACCTAAAAAATATAATTTGACATTACCTGACATACGATAAATATCTCGAGAGTGACTCTAAAAGCATATACAATTATCCAGGAATTGTATAAAAAAACAGATTGGAGTATGTTCTGTGTTTCTTGTATTTATTTTAAACAAAAGAAATTTCTACAGGGAAGAGAACACACAGCTTCTTTAGACCTTCTGTATGTATTGGCCATATAATTCATTTCTGGTTCTTTTAAATGGATTGTAAATACTGGAGAATTCAGGAGGAAACAGAACCGTAACTGGATCTAGCCTCTCTCTTCATCCGTAACCCTTTAGTTCACTAAATTCTTTGTTTCCCAACTATATCCAAGGCATTTCAAGCCTTACAAAAATGACTGATGTACTTCCAGTCATTTAGTTCATCAACATATGGTGAGTGCCCAAGTTACGACGTATTGGTCTTCACAGGGCTTAGGGAGACCAAAGTAAGGTGCGTGGTGTGTTTAAATGTATGAGAGAAGGTTGCTCATAGATATTCCATGAAGGTAACTCTTCTTCAGATCTCTCCATCTCATTCTTTTCCCTCACTTATATTTTCCCCTTGATTATCCACTTATTTCAATTGCAAGGATTTGAGGAGAACAAAAGAGATGAGGAAAAATAAGAAATGGAATAGCCTTTCTCTAGAATAGGGGTTATGAAGAGTCAGACAGGACTGAGCGACTTCACTTTCACTTTTCACTTTCCTGCATTGGAGAAGGAAATGGCAACCCACTCCAGTGTTCTTGCCTGGAGAATCCCAGGGACGGGAAGCCTGGTGGGCTGCCATCTATGGGGTCACACAGAGTCGGACACGAGTGAAGCGACTTAGCAGCAGCAGCATAGCCTAAGAGTCAAATCTGTTGTGCAGCTAGTTTTTGTAAAGAAGGTTTTATTAGGACACACCCGTGCTCATTCATTTATTATCATGTCCCACGCTATATAGCAAGCGAAGTTTAAAATAGTTACCATCAGACCTTTACAGAAAAAGTTTGCTTCTCCCTGCTCTACAGATACTAAGACCTTGTAAATAACTCCTAAATTTCCCCCAAATGCAGAGATATGGACCTGACCATCTTGGCTGGTATTGGGGAGATTGGGAAATCTTTGTTTCTCAACCTCTTGGCAGCCTATCCAAAAATAGATAACAAGTGAAGTGGCACAGCTCAGCTGTGGACAGGACTGCTATGCACCCCTCTCCTTCTTGCTCCTTCACCCAATTCCTCCCTACCTTTTAGGGCTGCCAGTCATGCATATTATATGCCTTCCACTGAGTCACTCACAGCTTGCATGATTGCTACCTCCTGGTTTAGAAAGACCCTGTGATCCTTTAAACTGTGATTTCTCCTTTTAGCACAATACAGTTGAACTTCGCCAGGGGTGGAAGGCCTCCAGGCCTGTGGAACAGTGTAGACTGAGTCCTTGTTGCTCTGATGAGAAGTTTTCAGATGCTGGCAGGTCATCCATAGGTCTGGGCTCAGCAGATGCTTATTACCTTGGGGTCTTTTATGCTGCTGCCGTTCTGTCTATTGGTTCTGGAAAAGCTGGTTTACCCCTGTGAGAATGTGGGCAGGGGTGAGAGAGGGGCGCTAGTCGGACCCAAGAGGAGTCTGGTTGTGTGCTGGTTGAAGACGGAGTGGAGTATGTGCAGATGATAGCTTTCAGAGAAGTGAAGTGTGACATCTGTTTCTCAAAGTATGCCCAACAAGCAAATTCAAATTTCATGAAAAATTAGGCTTTTGGAGTCTGTAGAGAATGAAGTGGTAAAGAACCTGCTTGCCAATGCAGGAGACAAAAGAGATGTGAGTTCCATCCCTGGGTCAGGAAGATCCCCTGAAGATAGGCACAGCAACCCACTCCAGTATTCTTGCCTGGAGAATCCCATGAACAGAGGAGCCTGGTGGACTACAGTCCATGGGGTTGCAAAGATGGAGACATGACTGAAGCGACTTAGAATGCATGAACACAGAGACTGAAGTATATCCCATATATACATCCCTGTATGTCCCAGGATTTATGTCCACATGTTCAAAAAAAACACAGCTGCTTGAGGATTACCAGAGCCTCGTGGAGCTTAGGACCTGGTCAGGATGTTTGTGTGGGAGCCCTTGTGCGTGGACTTTAGCCCCTTTAATTTGTAATCCCAGCCCTAATTTGCTAGCCAGAAGGGAAAAGAATCTAAAAATACCAGGTAAGAGCTGCTGCCCCCATGAGGATGAAGCCCTGAACTGCAGTTATTCAAGGGTCTCCTGGGTCATTCGTGGTTACTGTACCGCCCGCTGTCTGAAAGGCACCCATGTTGCCACTCAGCTTCTGCGTCAGTTCCAGACACAGACACGGTCTCCCAGCTGCTCTTCAATCTCTACACTTAACATTTCCTGTTCCTTTCTGGGTTATGTCAGGTAGCACCAGCAGGTTACTCTTTCTGAGAAATTGTTGTATCGTGCCTGGTGGCTGTATCGTGCCCTGGTGGCGTCTCAAAGTATTAATGTCCCATCATGGCACTCGGAGCCCTCTGACCTCCCCAGGGCCTCTCACATTGCCCTCCACACACTCTGCACCCCCACCTTCCCCTTTCTCATCTGCACCATCTCAATTGCTCCCACGTTTCCTGCCTTCCCTCACATCGTCTCTTCTGCCTGAGGGCCTTCTTCACCCTCATCTCCCTCTTGCCTGCAGTCATTTCTGTCAAAAATCTCACCCATCCTTTGCAACACACACACCTAATTTCGTTTCTTTTCTGATTTGCCTGCTTTCGTCGTGCCCAGTGGTGTGACGAATCTCTAGATTCCCCAGACGTTTCATCTAGGTGATGGGTTTGTGTGCGGATCTCTCACAGCCTAGGGCTGTAGTTGCTGTTCCTGTTTGCTGTCCCTCGGTCAGCTGTACACTCATCGAGGACAGGGGCAAATGTCTTGAGCATCTTGGTGTCTGTGAGAGGCAGTTTGTGACCAGCAGTTGAACGAATGAATCGGGGGTGTTGAATGATGGGGGGCCAGGTGGGAGCACAGGCGGCCAAGGACAGAGGCTGTGAAAGAGAGTGCTAGCAAATCGCTGATGGATGTGTGACATCAAACCAGGTGGGGTGGCGTCACGGTGCTTCCACAGGAGCCCCCGTCAGTGGACCCTGAAGAGAGTCTTCTGTGGGGTCGGCTGGCCGGGCAGCACTCTCAGGGTTTTCCAGTTCTGAGCAAGCCCTCTCTCAAGATGTAACCTAAATGTTATTTTATAATAGCTCTCTGTTGACAAAATTTAAGTATACCAAGTGTTTTTAGGTGAAAAGGTGGTGGGGATATAGCAGGAAAAAAAAAAAAAGAGGGGATTTATAACTAACAATCTCATGCATTTGTCATTGTGCTCGTCTGATCATTTTTCCCTCCTCCACAGAACAATATGATACATCTTCAAAAACTCACAGTAATTCTCAGCAGGGAACATCGTAAGTAACATGCTTTTTGTTTATTAAAAGTTTATAATGTTATAATTTCCCATGTAAATCTGTTGCTTAGATTCTGCCCCCCCCCCACCCTTGCTTTCAAAAGATGACTCATAAAACACCGTTGAGTTGTGAAGGGAAGAAGTGACCTATATTTCTATTGGGCTTAAGTTCTCCCGTTGAAAGTCGAGGCACCTTAAGCATTTGCTAAGGGGTTTTCTCAAAAAGAAAGGCATTTGAGCCATTATTTACATGTTAACTCTGGAAAATAGAAGGTTTTAGCTTTATAAATTTCAGTCTTAAGTAGCTTTAGCTTTTGGAAGCAAATTTGGGGGGAGGTGCACAGTTTTAGACTTTCTGCCACTTTTTTGGCCTCGTTTTAACTAATAAAGAATGTCTTGCTGCCCAGCTGTTCTTTATTAAGACCAAGTAAGTCCAGATATGTTTGGGGTTTTTGAAACAGTTGAAAATACGTAGTAGAGATTTTTAAACCAGCATTTTGACCTAATTTGTCATTTCTTGGTGGTACTGAACTAATAATTCTTTTCATGACTAGCAGTGGTTCAGCTAGTGAGTGAGGAGATCTTTCTTGCCTCAGATATTTGATCACACAACAGTTACTAACACAGCATTGCTTGTCTCCGAGGACTTCAACTTTCTTCTCATTTTAAGGCCTAGGATTTGTCCCATGCATTTTTGGAAGGCGGTGCTGTGCTGGATTGAATATTTTGGAAACTAAGATAGTTGAAGCAGAGGTTGTTTTCTCTCTTCACCGTGACTGAATATGAGACTGGGTGAAATAACTATTTCCAGAGCCAGGTCCTCGATGTAGTGACTTTCACTTCTTGATGGTAAAGTAAGAAAAAAAATAGTTTTGTTGTTGTTGTTGAAAAGATAGATTTATTATAGTTTCCAGGTTGGATTTGGGTGTATAATAAAAATCTGTTGATGACTTTTTGCTTTATTCTCCTTTACTAGAAAAAAAATTAACCCAATGATAGTTATTCTTTGCCTTTTGTTGTTGTTGTTTTTGCCTTTTGTTTTTCCCTTTCTTTTTGCTTAAAAAAAAAAACAAAACAAAACTTTTTTACTCCTGTGTTCTGAAGATTGAGAATCACTGCCTTAGATTGCATTTAGGGGTGCAGGTGTTGGTTTAGCCAGTTGGTGGCTGATGAGGGATTGACAGGACACCTCCAGGGACCACACTTGCAGTCACCCTGTGGATGCTCTGTGGCTGCCCTCAGGTTGTACACCTTGTGCTCGCAGTGTAATGGTTGGTAGTAAAGCCACACAGACCATAAGAGGACCCAGCTACTGTCTTTACTGGGGGCAGCGAGGGAAGGCAAGCTGAAGTGCTTGCAGCCCTACAAGAACTTGGCAATAAGAACAGGGACAAGGAGTGCCCTGAGCAGCAGATCAAGTGGGGCAACTGCACCTAACGAGGGAAGGGGCTGTGTCCTGGGCCGGTGTGGAGAGGGAGAAAGGCCCCTGGATCTGACCTGGTCCCAGCTGCCCCTGCCCACTCCGTTTCCCATCAGCTTTCAGACTGAGGTCGTTCGTAGGGACTCAGAGCGTTTTCTATGACCATTTTGCTACTCGGGGTTGCTCTCCTGATGAAGTGAGTTAAACCACTGAAATCAGAGGTGCCTGCAAGTTTATAACAGATATGCTCATGTCCTGTGACACGTGTAGTGTTTTATTTTTTAATTTGAAAAATTTTGAATAATTTATATGTGTATTTATTTTTTGGCTGTCCTGGGTCTTCGTAGCTGTGCCAGGGCTTTCTCTAGTTGCAGCGAGAGGGACTACTCTTCAGTTGTGGTACCTAGGCTTCTCACTGCCGTGGCTTCTCTTATTGCAGAGCATGGGCTCTACGGCACTCGGGCTCAAATGTTGTGGAGCGCCAGCTTAGTTGCCGCGTGGCCTGTGGAATCTTCCTGGACCAGGGATTGAACCTGTGTCCCCTGCGTTGGCAGGCAGATTCTTAACCACTGGACCACTGGGGAAGTCCCTGTAGTGTTTTCTGGATAAAAACTATTGCTTTGCCATGTATAAAATTAACCTAGAGAAGAACATTTGTTTTGATCCTAATAGGTTTGGAGAAGGGAGGAAAGCAGGGCCTGGTGCAGGTAGAGAGGACCAGAGTGATGAAGGAGAGAGAAATCTTGAGGCTGGATGAATACAGTGGGTTGTATGCCCAGGGGGTTGGCAGTATTGATTAGCGCCAAAATGAAATGTCCCTATGGGGAAAAGAATCACTTTTATGGAGATTGGATGACAGCTGAGTCCCAGTTAATTCTGTCGAGGGCAAGTGTTGTTTCAGAGTTAGCATGGCAGATCTCTTAGCGCTCACAGGTTCGTTTGATCTTGGGTCAGCCTGAGGGTTCTTTGACAAGCAGTTAAACTGTCTGAATGGCACAGAGCCTGGCAGGGAGACCGTCTAATGCACTTTGGATGTCAGGAAAGAAGATGTTAATTTCAGGGTCATTTGTTCTTTGGTTTTAAAAATCAATCTAGGTCCTAATACTTTTTCTTTCAGAGTTCCTAGTACTTGGGCCTCCTTACAAAAGTGGAATGGTGCTTATCAAAGGGGGATAAGAGGACCTGGCCCTGGAGAATAAGCTGTGGATATTAATAACTTTTAACATCTGTCCAGACTTGGATGTGGGTGGGCAGTAGCCAGGTGGTAGAAGAATGTAAGTGTGAAAGAAATGTCTTGAATCCGTTACGTTTAATCTCTGTAGTTGAAACTCTAGTTAGCTGTCAAGTGATGAGTTTGTTCTACCACGCACCACAGGGAAGGGATTAGCTAGGAATCCAGTGCTATTTGCCCCCAAGTTTAGGGGAGGGGATGTTGATTTAAGGGCTCCTAGCTTTGGAATTCTCTGCCTTTCCAAGACTTAGGTCTGTTGAGTTCTTGGGGCACAGTACAAAGCAATTCCTTTTTCTGTACCGCTGTTACGCCCTTGGGGCTTCCCAGGTGGCTCAGTGATAAAGAATCCGCCTGCCAAGTAGGAGACACGGGTTCAGTCCCTGGGTCGGGAAGATCCTGTGGAGGAGGGCATGGCAACCCACTCCAGTATTCTTGCCTGGAGAATCCCATGGACAGAGGAGCCTGGTGGGCTACAGTCCATGGGGTCGCAAAGAGTTGGCTATGACTTACTAACAACAGCAACATTATTTCCTTCATGTGTGATCGTGGGTAGTACATTCAGACACGGTTTCCTAATACCAGTGCTTTCACCAGCCTCTCAAAATGGATAACGTGCTAATGTTTTAGAAGCTATACAGCAGTTGATGGGCATTGTTGTGACTGACTTGCTTCTCCTTCTCACCCGCTACCTCCCCCAACATTGCCAAGTCCTAACTAGATGGTGCCCTCCTTTCTGTTTATTTTTGCTTCAGAAATCATCAGTTAGAGAGAGAAGTGAACAACTACAGCAATTTGAAAAAAAATTTTTTAATATATTTATTTACAACTGTCCTGGGTCTTTATTGCTGCACAGCATGTGGGATCTTCCTGGATCCAGGGATCAGACCCATGTCTCCTGCATTGGCAGGTAGATTCTTTACCACTGAGTCACCAGGGAAGCCCAGCAATTTGAAATTTTTATTACTTACTTGGAACATTTCTTTTCACATGAGGGGAAGCATTTGAACCTGAAGACTGGGGTTGGGATTGTCCTGGAAGTTTGATCAGGCTTCACTGGTGGCTCAGATGGTAAAGTATCCATCTGCCAATGCAGGAGACCCAGGATTCAATCCCTGGGTTTGGAAGATCCCCTGGAGAAGGGAATGGCAACCCATGCCAGTATTCTGGCCTGGAGAATTCCATGGTCAGAGGAACCTGGCATGCTACTGTTCATAAAGTCACAAAGAGACACTGAGCGACTAACACTTTCACACACACACACATATATAAATATGTAAAACTGAATCACTTTGCTGTACAGCAGAAATTAACACAACATTATAAATCAGCTGAACTTCAGTTAACAAAAAAGTTTGTGCTTTATGAAGGTGTCTGACCTGAGATCTTTATTTCACTTGACAGCTCTGACTTAAAGGGCTCTTTGCTGATAAATGTTTGGAAGAAGTATTAATAGTAGAAGTTACCCTAAGGGGCTAAACTTATAAATTATTTGTCCTTTCGAGTATACTCCTGTCCCTTATTCACAGTTCTTCAGCTCTTTTTGAAAGCAAGGAACATATATTTGTGCTGGCCAGTGATATATTTGTACATCTACAGTAAATCTTCAGCTTCTCAGAATGTAAATAAAGAGCTTTTCATTAATAATAATTCTTGGTTCTCAAATATCTGGCATTGCTAGAAAAAGATGCATTCTGTTTTTATTCCCAACTGAATAAGTAATTGTGAATCCAAAGTTACTGGTATTCATAATTATTTTAGTGATGTAGATATAGAAGAAAATGTTCTATTTTTCAAGAGAAAAAAGTAGAGGTATTAAATGACAGAGAATAAAGCTTTTTTTTTTTTTTTTTTTTTAATGAGTTACTATTAGCCATGCTATGGAGACGTCAGAGTTTATAATACTGGGTACTGAAAAATTTCCGTGCTTGGGTGCAAGGAAACAAATGGTCATTCTGAACAGTATTTGAAAATTTTGCTTATTTCAGAATTATAGTTACTGTAACACATAAATCAATATTTGGAAAATGGTAAAACTCCCAAATGCAGAAGTACCTCCTTTCATGGTAGAATCAACAGTCTTTTGGAATAGTCAATTTAATTCTTGGATTTCTGGCTTTAGTAGACCATATTCTAGGATGTCTTGCAGGACAGTATTTAACTTAACATTGTATACAAAGTTATGCTAGGGACTTGCATAATATTGAAGGGATATTCTGGTGAAGCTGTGAAGTGAAGCATATATGTGTTTTATATTAACTTTTTGGCTGTGCTGGGTCTTCATTGCTGTGCGTGGGCTTTCTCTAGTTACAGTGCTTAGGCTTCTCACTGCGATGGCTTCTCTTGTTTCAGAGCATAGCCTCTAGGCACACGGGCTTCAGTAGTTGCCCCAAGGCATATGAACTTCTCTTGGACCAGTTATTGAACCTGTGTCCCTTGATTTGGCAGATGGATTGTTAACCACTGGACCACCAGGGAAGTCCAAAGCATATTTTAAATAATTATAAAAACTACTGCCAAAGTGCTGGACAATCATCTTCTCCAAAGTATTCCCCTTGGATCTCTATATATTTCCCAAATGATGGCTTGAACTATTCTGGGAGCACCCCTTTAGGATAATATATAATTGGTCTTAGACCAAAGGTCAAAAAAAATGGACAAGAAGAATAAGTTTATCAAGTGCCTGTTGTACAGAAGGTGTTACGTAAATGAGTCTGTTTTATGTTCTGCATAAGAAAAATCATTCTCATTCTTTAACATGCTTTGACCCCAATTATATAAATATTATTCTCTGGGCTTGATGCCAGGCAATTTGGAGATGCTTCCAAAAGTTGCCTCCATTCATCCATTCAGTACTTAATTCTTAAACACATGCTATGTGGCTGGTGCTTGGGGAAACAGTAGCCAACAAGATAAAGTCCTTGTCTTCATGTCTTGTAGCTAAATGCAGGTGGCATATAATACAAACTAGGTGATGTGATAGGGACAGGCTTGAGGAGGCATTTGGGGTGGTGGTGATGTTGATACTTCTGGGAGGCTCAGGAAAGTCTCTCAGAGAAGGTGGCATTTGATCTGGAACCTGAATGGTGAGAGGGAGGCAGATAATACTTGCCACCTTAAAAGAGGCTTGTTGGGCTGCAGGCTCTAAAGGCATTTGAAAACCAAGGAAACCAACCCTGAATTTTCACTGAAGGAATGATGCTGAAGCTCTAGTATACTTTGGCCGTGTGATGCAAAGAGCTGAGTCATTGGAAAAGACCCTGATGCTGGGTAAGATTGATGGCAGAAGGAGAAGGGGCCAGGAGAGGATGAGATTGCTGGATAGCATCACTGACTCAATGGATGTGAGTTGAGAAAACTCTGAAAGAGAGCGGAGGACAGAGGAGCCAGGTGTGCTGCAGTCCATGGAGTTGCAAAGAGTCGGACACGACTGAGCGACTGAGCAGCAACAATTCTTATTGGAAGTGACTCAGTTCAGTTTAGTCACTCAGTCGTGTCTGACTCTTTGCAACCGCCTGGACTGCAGCACACCAGGCTTCCCTGTCCATCACCAACTCCCAGAGCTTGCTCAAACTCATGTTCATCGAGTCGGTGATGCCATCCAGCCATCTCATCCTCTGTCATCCCCTTCTCCTGCTTTCAATCTTTGCTAGCATCAGGGTCTTTTTCAACGAGTCAGCTCTTCACATCAGGTGGCCAAAGTATTGGAGTTTCAGCTTCAACATCAGTCCTTCCAATGAACACTCAGGACTGATTTCCTTTAGGATTGATTGGTTGGATTTCCAAGGGACTCTCAAGAGTCTTCTCCAACACCACAGTTCAAAAGCATCAATTCTTTGGCTGTCAGCTTTCTTTATAGTCCAACTCTCACATTCATACATGACTACTGAAAAAACCGTAGCTTTGATTAGATGGTCCTTTGTCGGCAAAGTAATGTCTCTGCTTTTTAGTATGCTATCTAGGGTCTAGTGGAAGTGACTACTTTGAAATAATTATGTGCATATGGAAGACAAATATGGGAGGGTGTCTGTCCTTAAGGGTCTATTTAAGTCTTATTTTTAATCATACTGCTAATTTACTTGAGTAAGTGACCCCAGAGTTTGCCCACTCAGCCACCCTGCAGAGGCCTCTGAGGCCTTCCATAACCTATAACCTACCTCTTCACCTCCTCCTTTATGCTCCCCCAACACCCCAAACACACACACACACTTCCCACTCTGGCCACATTGACCTCTCTCCTGTTTCCTGTGCCCTGATCACCCTCCTGCATTTCTTGCACTGTGCCCCCTCCTTGGATGTCATCCCTTCACCAGTCCAGTCTTCCCTGACTAACCTGATATAGAAGAACAACGCATAGCCACTTTCTCTCTTATGCTTTTCTCCCCTCTGCAGGCTTGTTACACATTGAGAAAGAATGTACTTTGGTTACTTACCTGCCTCCCCTGGGCTCTGAGTGCACAAGACAGGGATTTCTGTCTGCTTAGAGTTGTATCCATAAAGTCCAGAGCAGGGCCTGGCACATAGTAAATACTCAGAATAAATATGGAAGGAGAAAACATTGCACATAAACTTGATTAAATACCTGTAAGCAATGTTTAATAGAATATCATTTTCAGTAATCATTCTTCTAGATTTTGTTTCCAGTTGTCTAGTATGTCATCTTGTACTAGTATCTTATTTATCATACTTAATGACTTAATCTTATTTATTAACTTCAATGGGCTTCCCTGGTGGCTCAGACGGTAAAGAATCTGCTTGCAGTGCAGACCTGGGTTTGATCCCTGGGTTGGGAAGATCCCCGGGAGAAGGGAATGGCTAGCCACTCCAGTATTCTTGCCTGGAGACTCCTATGGATGGAAGAACATATCTGGCTATGGTCCCCAGGGTCACAAAGAACTGGACATGATGGAGCTATTAACACACACAGACTTCAACTTTTCCTTCATTTATACCCTTGTGATTTTTCTCATGTCCTTGTTTGACTTCAGAAAGTCTTCACTTCATCCGTGGAGTTTAAATAATCTTTCACACCTCTATAATTTTTGCCTTATTAACCTTAAGGTCACATACTATGGTGAATCAGGTATCCAGTGACTTATCCCTCTGCCCTGGTAGCCCACCATCTCCCATAGACGGTCTCTCCTAAACTTGAATTCTGCCAATTACTGTCACCATTTGGAGAGTCTCCAGTTTTATGCTGTGTCACAGTGTCTTAGGGGCTCTGCTTTTTTATTTAAAAAAAATTAATGGTATGTGGAGCCCTCTAAATAACTTGTCACCTCCCATCACCTCCTGCACAAAGCATTTGCAGTCCTTATTTCTGCCCTTCACCAAAAAAGAAATCCAATCCTGATGTAATTTAAACATTTGGGAAATATGAGAATTGTGCAGGTTTACACGTTCTCACATGCTCATTAGTGGTTTTTGAAAAATACGTATCACTTCATTTGCCATTGTGGGCACGCCTAGTGCCAGGTTTGTGACTTATTAATCACAAGCAACTACTTTGAGCTTGCCTCCACTTGCTCTTTTCCAAATCAAAGGTATGGCCCGATCATAGGAAATGTTAAGCTAAGAAATCAGCGTATTGAGAGTTTGGGGTTCTGAATTAAGATGTTACAGTGTATTGGCAGTGGAAGCTTTGGGTAAGCCTAGTACAAGGGATAGTAAAAGAATAAAGGCTTGTCTGGTGTGTCTTCACACAGTAACCATCAGGCTCTGAGCTGCTGAAGCATGCCTGCTGGAACCTGCGTGCAGCTCTTTCAGCTTTGCAGAACAGCTGTCTGAAGAATG
Organism: Bos grunniens; assembly: GCF_055505025.1. Taxonomy (NCBI): domain Eukaryota; kingdom Metazoa; phylum Chordata; class Mammalia; order Artiodactyla; family Bovidae; genus Bos; species Bos grunniens. Next base: position 15,657,653 of record NC_141170.1, on the reverse strand, counting down.
CATTTGTTTCAGAGGGGTTTGAGGATTGTTTGTAACCCTTCAGTAAGAAGTTCTCTTAACCGATCATGTAAAATGTGGTTAAACCTACATGGTAGTTCAAAGAGTCGCTTTACCTGAGCATTTGCTTTCTTTTGAACAGTGCCAGGCCTGGCCGTATGGTTCCCTATGCTTTGAAATAACTTTTTTTTTTCCCCCTTTGAGTTTGGAAATGAAATTCGTTATTTGACCAGTTTGAATAGTATGTAAACTAGTCCATCCTAAAGGAAATCAGTCCTGAATATTCATTGAAAGGACTGATGCTGAAGCTGAAACTCCCATACTTTGGCCACCTGATGCAAAGAACTGACTCATTTGAAAAGACCCTGATGCTGGGAAAGTTTGAAGGCAGGAGGAGAATAGTGTATTCATTTTACTCCAGCAGTATAGTTCTTACTTTCTTTTAAACCAGAGTCTTTCTCTCAGTGGCTTCTGGCACTTAGTTTTCATGCACTCAGTTAGGTTTTTTAACCACTGTCTTCTGTTGGCCAGAGCTAGGAGATGGTATCCAATGAAATGGCTTTTGCATGCCAGCTCCAGCATATAACCAACTTCATGATTTTAGGCAAGTTAGGTGGCTATTCTGAGCTGTTTCCTCATCCCTTAGGATGTGAGGGGGTGATCAGAGCCAGCACATGGGGTTGTGCATAAAATCACTGCAAGTTCAGACCACAGAAACAGCACAGCGATGTTGTACTGTTACTTAATCAGCAAAAGGATGCTGTTCATTCAGCCAGTTTCTTAGGCTGCCTGCCAAATTCTAGATAAAATATGAAGGCGAAAATCATATTTTCACCTTCATATTTTCTGACTTGATCCTACCTCAGAAAAGCTTACAGTTCAGTATGGCCCTTGGGTCTCACGTTTCTTAACTTAGGTTTTATTGGTATGAAGGAGACTAGATCTAAGAGGTTTGCTTCTCTTTTAGTTGGTGCAAAGATGCTCACCCAAATGTGCTGTAATTTGTCATCTTGACATTCAAAGACCAGTCTATTGCATATATCAATACAGTATGTGAAGCATAGTATAGTAATATATCTTATATGAAGATCCTAAAACATAACTAGTATGGTAATTTAGTGATATGCATGGCCTCAAATTCAGATATTTGTGGCACAAGTAGGGGAGTTTAGCAACTCATCCCTTTAAACATAACACCTTTACCTGTCTTCAAGTTACATTTTTTCCCAACTGTATAGATTCTTTTTTTAAAAAATTATAATGGCATTGATGTTTAATTTTCTATATTAATAAAACTTAGTCATGTTTTTTAAGTAACCTTTTTTCTTTTTAGAGATACAATATATGTTTGATATCTGAAACTTGACAAAATATCTCTTTCCCCAATACTGATTTATATTGAGCTACCCATCACTAATGATAGACTAAACCTTGGTTTCTGGAAGATTCTGTGGCTACCGCTGGCTGAGTTGCAAGACATAATACACTGTGTCTGCTGACTCTTGTGTCAAATAAATGATGCCCATGAATTTCGATTAAGTGAAATGTTGGATTGGCCATTAAGTTTATTCATGCTTTCCTGTAAGACGGCATGGACAACCCAAAGGAACTTTTGGCTAACCTAATACCACGTGTAAATCCTTAGTACATCCTACATAAGTGTTTGGTTCTGTTTGACCTTATTGGTTTCTTCTCTCTGTCTCTCTTTTTCTTTTTGAGTTAATGCTTCTTTGGAGATATCTTTAGCAGTCTCTTTTACAGGTCACTATCAGTCAGCCCTTTCGGTCGTGAATAACCTGCAGGCTTGTTTTGTTACCATCTGCCTACCTAATGCTCTGAAGAGGAGAAGGATCTACGAGCATTTTTACAGTCCCTTTTTATCCCCTCAGCAAGTAGAGTAAAAGTCAGGACAAGTACCTTCTGAGTTACTGAACATACAGTATCTTATATACTTTCTGACTTGAGAGTATATATGCACAGAAGCTCGGCATTCAGTAGCTAAGCAAACGAAGTTTTTAGTCTTCTGCTTGCAACAGGAAGTGTGGTTGGATTACATGATCATTGATGTTTCAGGAAATTAAGGCAAATCAGCTTTATACAAAACAAACCCAATGACTGGGAAACAAAGAGGTCCATTTACTGTGGTTTTGTTGTTGCTGGTTTATACTGAATATACTTTGCCAGGTTTTTTTTTTTTCTCCCTAGTTATATTATATCTAACATTTCTTCCAAAGATATATCTTTTTTTTTAATTTATTTTTTTTTATTGAAGGATAATTGCTTTACACAAAGATATATCTTTTATCTTCTGCTTGTGTGTATCCCAGCCAGGCTGTTTTTAAAGCAATAAACCTGTTGAGTGACTTTTTCTTGTACATCATTATGATTGCTGCTGCCAAGTTCTGCATCTGAAGGCTGTGTCTTCTATCCTTGCTAAAATAGGAATTTAGCTTCTACTTGGTAAATATTGGGCTTCCCAGGTGGCAGATGCGGAAGACTTGGGTTCAATCCCTGGGTTGGGAAGATCCCCTGGAGGAGGAAATGGCAACCCACTTCAGTATTCTTGCCTGGAGAAACCCATGGACTCTGGAGGTCCAGGGTGGGCTATAGTCTGAAGGATTGCAAAGAGTCAGACACGGATGAACATACATAGAAAAATATCGAGCAAGGTCTACATTTACAAGTGGCTAACAGTTTTCATTTTTTGTGAAGAAACTTATCACAAGATGTTTTTTAGTGCATTTGTTGGTGAAAATAAGTCCTTGGCAGAATTACGACATTGCACACAGGCGGTCATTTTGAAAGAGCCAAGTTTTATCCTTTACTTTCATTAGAAAATAAAGTGATTTTTTTTTTTTTTACCATAGAGTCCCCAAAAAATAATGCCTGCTTACTTCAGTGGCAGGTTAGCAACTGAACAATGAGTTTGCAATAAAAATTGTTTTTTAAGAATATCGAAGAGGTATTTTTAGAAGTACTGAAGGATTGTAACTTCTGTATAATTTGCTTTTTGGAACATCACTAATACTCCCTCTTTTTTCCCGTAGTTTCACTTACAGCATTTCCTCAAATAGTCATGCTTGTAAATTTGGGGGAAGTGGGAGGGAACAATTACTGATTTATTCCTTTGATGTTGGCTATCTCCATGGAAGAAGGTAAAGAAGAGGACAGGTAGGGAAGGGGCTAAGATCGGAGTAAACATGTACAGATTGGAAAATGTTTGCTTTTGATATTTAGGTTCATCATAAACCTGAATGCCTAGAGATAAGTCTTAATATAACTTTGAAGACATGAACTGAGTTTCTTTCATATTTCTATCTGAATGATAGCAGTAAGGTTAATCATTTTTTAGACAACAGTACTATCTGCATTACTACTGCTTTGTCCACTGATTAGTGTTCAAGCAGACAGAAGAAGAGGTTTGTGTGTGTGTGAAAAAGTTCAATGTTAATGTCTTTTGGACAAAGATGTAACGTAATTGGTGACAGTTGCCTCAATAAGCTTCATACATCTTATCCTATATTTATTAAATTAATATAGTTACTTTTAAATTAATAACATTTTATTTAATAATTTAATAATAAGTATTATTAAATAAGTATTAAAATAATCACAGAATTATTAAATTAATAATGGTGCTTTTGAAGTGTCGGGCACTGTTTTCGTTGTTGTTTTCTTGTGTGGACGTGGAACTTAAGTCTCAGGGCTGGCAACAAACCCCTTGTAGAACTTGTAGTTCTGCTTTTAATGCTCCGAATGTGTCAAACAGTCAGCTTTGAAATGATAAGGAGCTTGGACTGAACAGGTTTCTGTGTTTAAATTGTAAAACTTAACATTTCCAGGAAAATGAAGCATTTGGTGAATAAAGAAAAGTTATGCCTGTCCCACCCCCTCTTGTTTCATTAAGCACTTTTTCCTGTTTATATGTGAAAAAAGGTTTTTGGACATTATTTTAAATTCTGCAATGTCTCTGCCCCTGCCTGTTCCAGCATGCTCAAAGATGACCTTCAGCTCAGTGACAGTGAGGACAGTGACAGCGATCAAGTAAGTTCTGTACACCCCATAATACCAAGACTCCTTTAATCCTCAGTATTTCTGAGCCACTTACCCTGTTTTTTTGTTCTTTTCCTGGTCCTTCTTCCCCTTACTGTGAATGTCTAGACCTCAGAGAAGCCTCCTTTCGCACCTGCACCTCCAAGGTACTGTGTTCTGGTCTCTCCCCATCTATACAGAATGTTTGCTTTTTCTACCAAATGGGGAAATTAGTCTTATTTAGTACTTTCATGGCGTCTTCATGGGAGGAGATGGAAGATCACAGGTAAAAGAAAGGACCTGTTTAATATTGCGGAAGCTTAAGTCAGCCCTCGAGAGGTTGTTTATAAAACAGAAAGAGTCCCTGTGTCCACCTGAATCTTTAGCTGGCTTTGTATGTTTAAAATTTGAGCCTTTAAAATAAGCTTCAATCACTTCCATCAGTATTATGTAACCAGCATTTGAGAAGTCATATTGAAGAGCCCAGTGTTTTTATGAAAGAGACAGGTTTACTATGTCTTCAAAACTAAAGCCAAATTATTTCTAGAAGTTGTTTTCCATAGTCCCTGTCTTCGCAGTTGTGTCGATTTTCCAATTGTTTTAGGTGCTTTTTAAAAATGAACTGCAATACATTTTAGTGTGACAGAAAATGGCACCCTTTTCACTTTGTAAACAACCATATTTTAGAAAATGTAATGCTTTCATTGCTGAAAATGGAAATTTTCTGAACTACCTTTATTTACCATATCCTCTGATACTGAATTTAATGATTTAATATGCCAGTACCTGACCTCCAGGGACAGAGAGTTCAATTACCCCGTAGCTGTTTTAGTCCCTTGAGAGGTGGTCATCCATTTTGAGACAAGCTCACTGCTGAAAACCTCTCATCCAGCTGAGTTTCCTGTTAATGAGGGGGAAGGTCACTTAATTATGTGAGATCTTAAGGATTTGTTCAGTCATTTCTCATGACTTCTAACAACTTAGAAAATATGACAAAGTAACCTAACTTTGTCATAGGAGTGGATGAGGGGGAAGAAAGAGAGAGAGAGAAAAAAAAATCCCTGCAAAGTGGAGGATACATCAGAGGCAGGAATAATATTGAAAGTGTATCTGTTTCTGACTCTCACTGGCTTAAGCTCGTTAGCTATTACAAATTTGAAATGAGAAAATTCTGGTTTTATATAGTGTTGTTTAAAAATCGCCTCAACTAGTGATTTTATTACTGTCTAATAATTTTTCGTTATTCTAATATAGTTATTTAATGTATTGGTTATTTTGAAAATGTTCTGGGTAGATTTGGAGGCTTTCACAGTTGTAGTTATTAACTGCTTTGGCTAATTCCATCCGGGGCAAGGCTTTAAGATATGTGTTGCTATTCTTTGTCCAGCAGTATGTATGATCACTGTGTTTTCTCAGAGCCCTAGGGTTTTTGCCCTGTTCTGAAAACTTAACAGTTGTTATTCTCTCTGATACTCAGCTGATATTTGGGGATGATGTCTCATAAAGAAAGTCCATTTTATCATCTCCCAAGAAGTGTGAGTGGATTATCACTTTCCAAAGGAACCCCATTTGTATTCAGCAGCCTCTGGCTACTCTGCAGTTGGTTCTCATATCAAGCATGCAGGGACACTTGAATGGATTGGCTGTTCTTTTATAAGTCAACTTCTTTGGGTTTTATATTGCAGGCCTCAGCAAACTTAAAAGGTCAGAAAGTCATGGTTTTAGGCTTTGTAGGCCGTAAAGCCTGTGCTGCAACTCTTCAGCTCTGCTTTTGTAGTACAGAAAGGATGCAGAAAATAAAGGGGTGTGGCTGTATTCCAATAAAACTTTATTTAGAAAAGCAGGCAGCCAGCTCAGGCTATGGTTTGTCAACGCCTGATCTGGAGCAGCTGGCATCTTGCAGTTTACATAGCTCGCAGTGTTCTTCAGAAAAATCCCCCAGGCTTTTGTTAGGCAATTATCTGGTGAACTGTTTCAAGGGTTTTCACTGATTTTTGAGCCACCATGGATAGGCCTTGCTCTCAACTGGATATCATGGTCATGCGCTGTAGTGCTACAAGGTAATCTTTTTTTTTTTTTTTCAACTTTTTACTTTGTATTGGGGTATAGCTGATTAACAGTTGTGATAATTTCAGGCAGACAGCAGAGGGACTCAGCCATACACGTATGTGTATCCATTCTCCCCTACACTCTGCTCCCATCCAGGCTGCTACATAACATTGAGCAGATTTCCATGTGCTACACTGTAGGTCTTTGTTGGTTACCCTTTTTTTTTTTTTTTTTGGATAGAGCATTAGTTTTTGCTAAGGCTTCCGTGATAGCACACTCTGGGTCAGGAAGATCCACTGGAGAAAGGATAGGCTACCCACTCCAGTATTCTTGGGTTCCCTTGTGACTCAGCTGGTAAAGAATCTGCTGGCAGTGCGGGAGACCTGGGTTTGATCCCTGGGTTGGGAAGATCCCCTGGAGAAGGGAAAGGCTATCCACTCCACTATTCTGGCCTGGAAAATTCCGTGGAGTGTATGGTCCATGTGGTTGTAAAGAGTCCGACAGGTCTGAGTGAGTTTCGCTTAGTTTTTATTTTATATATATATATATATATTTTTTTTTTTTAACTTTAACAAATTTTTTTAAACTTTTTATGTTATATTGGGATATAGCCAATAAATGTTGTGATAATTTCAGGTGGGCAGCAAAGGGACCCAGCCACACATATACATGTATCCATTCTCCCCCAGACTCCTCTGCCACCCAGGCTGCCACATAACATGGAGCATTGTTCCGTGCACTACACAAGAGGAGGACCTGCAAGGTTCTCTTGTTCTTTCGAGTAGCAGAAGAGCGGGCAAAAAGCGGAGTGAGTAAAGAGGGAAGGAATCCGCCTCGCCTGGGTCTCTGATTGCCTCTGTCGCTTCCCCGCAGCGCTCCACCGGCGCTGCCAGCAGCCGCGGCCTCAGCACATTCCAGCAGCGCCGAATCGGAGAGCACCAGCGACTCCGACAGCTCCTCGGACTCGGAGAGCGAGAGCAGCTCCAGTGACAGCGAGGAGAACGAACCCCGAGAAGCCCCGGCTCCCGAGGTACCGGGGGCGCCGTCGACCTCGGGGCTGGAAGCCCGGGTGCCGCCCCGTGCCGCCCCGTCCAGTCCCGTCCCGGGGGCGGCGCTTTCCTGCCTCGCTTTCCTGTTTGTGTTTACTTGCTCACGGGGCATCTGGTGGTGGAGCTTGGGGGGGGCGAGGTCTTCTCCCTCCTGTTGAAAAGGATAGGTCCTTCCCTGTGGCTGCCAGAGCCCTTCTGAAAAGCAACTCATTGAGAACGTGTACACCCCCTTTTCTTTTCCCTTCTTTTGAGAACCGAAGACTCTGTTTTCAGTAGGCAGCTATTTTCATATTAATGAGAAAGCGTTCTGAAATTTCAGGAATGCATGAATTCAGTCAAAAGGAGGCAGCCTGTTTTAGCAAAGGGCAGGAACAGTGAACTAGAAAGAAGCCCTCAGAGGTTCTATTTTTGAATCACTAAAAGCCTGTGCATTAAATGGATGGCAAAGTAGTTTTGCCAGAGCCATCTTTCTTGGTCCCTCTGCCCCAAGTTGCTTATCCGCCACCCTCCAGAGGTATTGTAAAGATAAACAGAGGAGACTGAAAGTCTCAGGCACTAAGTCTATCTGGAGGATATATGCTGTTTACTGGATTGCTGAGTACAAGAAGTGTAGTAACAATGAACAGAGTTGCCCAGTCTCTTCTAAACTTAGTGGAGCGACCCACTTGTATAGAGAAAAGTGTTCTGTGTATTTCAGGTAGGAATCCCAGGAAATGAGACTTTCTGATTAAAAAAGTGTTGACGTTTTCAGTATTTGTCTCTGCTGTTAAGAAAACAAGGCCACTGCGTTAGTGCATTAGCCAGACACGTCAGGAGATGGTGTCCTGACTGAAGAGCACAGTGTCTGAGGGCAAGGGAGGATGAGGACGGGGCTGAGTGTCATCTTGTTAGATGAGAGTTAATGTCTGGCATAGCGGTCAGTGCTCAGTAAATAGTTTTGGAGTGAATAAACATAGATGGGCATTAGTTGCACTTGAAGTGCCTTTCAGATTTTAGAAGCTGCTCTCTGTATTTCTGGGGGCTGATCTCTCGTGAGACACTAGTTGCTATTGAAGTAATTTTGCTGTGCCCCAGGGGGAAAAATACTGAATATTCTCTACAGAGAAACTATGTGCTTGTTCATAAGGTCTTTGCTTTAGGTCTCACCTTATTCATGAAGGAAAATCTGCATGCTTGTTTGGTTACTGTGATAAGCAAGAGAATCCAATTAAATCATAAAATTTGATTCAAATAAAATGGAAATGGCACAGATTTGGCTGAATAATTGAAACTCGGAAGAAAAAATTAATCTGGCATTTGTATTAATGAAACATTGGATTGGCCTAAAAGTTTGGTTGGGTTTTTCTGTAGCATCTGATGGAAAAATCTGAACAAACTTTCCGGCCAACCCATTGGTTGTATCTTGCTGCTCAAGAGGTTATTAAATAGAATAGATTCAGAGACTCTTTGCTGGAAAATGATGTTCCCATTCTACTTTACTTTTTAAAAGTCGCTTTCCTACATAGGCTCATATTTTACATTTCTGTTACTATGCAAACTTAGACTTCAGTATGGTCTGTTGGTTACATACCAAGGCTTGGCTTCCTCAGACCTGTTTTTGTCTTTGTCTAGGTTTGAAACCTTTAATTTTCCCCAAAGTTATTTAACAACCTTTCTTTCCTTTTAAAATAAGTACCTGCATTATGGTAAAACTGAGTTAGTCGAGCACTACATGAATTCCATAATAGCCCGTAGTTACTAGTTTTAACTTTTTCACTCTATGTTTTATTTTTAATGCTGAGAAGTTCGCTTCTTAAAAGTCTCCGTTTAAAATTCATTTGACCGAGTAGTCCAGTGATCTTATGAGATAGGAAATGTTATATGTGTGCCAACAGGCTGGTGGTGAACTTGGGGGAAAGCCACTGTGAGTCTCAGCTTTATAGTGAGTCAGCATGTAAACCTCAGCTTTTTAGACTATATGGGACGCATCGACCTTTTACTGCTTAAGTAAAGTTCAGAGAAAAATGACTTCTATTCTCAGTTATTCAAGCATCTGCTTAGTTTTCTAATCTAATTCTTTCTAATCCAATGCTTTGGTAGTAAACTACCATGGTTGATTATCTGCTAAGCTCTTGATACTTTCTTCATAAATTATGTGATATGACCATGAACCCTGGAAGGTTGGGAGTTTTCTTTTCACCTGTAAGGAAGTATTAACACTAAGATTGAAACCCATAGCCATTTAACTAGGAAGCCTTTTATTCTTACAGCACCATGCCACTTCTCTCTATTTTTTATTTTTTCCTTCTAAGTCTTGGAGTTGTACTCCCTCACCACAGCTTTGTTGTTTTACAGAAACCGTGGATGTATGTTGCGCATAGCTCAGAGCTTTTCTTTCAGAATAAATGGAATTTGCATCCTGAGAAGTGAGAAGTGAAGAGACATACAGTCAGACGTTTATCAAAAGGCTCATATGTTTCTGCACCTCCTCTGTGCAGTGTTGGGGTTGGTCCAGCCCTGGGAGATTGGGGTGGGGCATGAGGAAAGGCTGAGGAAAAGCAAAAGTCCAAACCTTGATCCTGGCTAGTTTTCGTCAGTCCCGTATGTAAAACTTTCCCCCGTCTCAGCACTCAAATAATACCTAGCCTTAAAGGAATTTTGTCCATTTTATGTGGTCATAGTAAGCATACAAAAGGATCACTCCTACCCTTTCCCCTTGTCTGCACATACTCAGTTCTGCCCTGCAGTTGGGCCATAGGCCTCCCTTCTGGCCATTTTTAGGACCACAGTGGAAGAAAATGTGTTTTATTTCTGTATCCAGGACATTCCTTTAGGGACTACTAAATGTATCTTAAAGTGCCCTGTTTGGGGTTGGGGGAGGGGAGCAGATGTTATTTATACCAGGAATGACCTCCCCTTTTGGTTCATACATAAGCACTCCTCTAGAAAGCAAGAGGGTCCGTGGCTGTGGTGGGGCTGTGGGCATAGCCCTGATGAGGGGGCCCTGTACCTTTTCTGATCTGGCTCCTTCCCAGTGGGTTAGAACTACCACCCCCTCAAGTCTTTGCAAGAAACAGTGTCTGACAAGTAGACGTTGGGTGTGAATCTTTTCTCTACCCTAAACAGCCATCCCGTCTTCTTAGAGTATTCAGTGCAGTTTTAAATCATGTGGGACTTTGTTAGGGTAGCTCTTCCCTCCCTCCTTGCTCTGAAATTCAAATAAGAGCGTGGGGGATAGAGTTGGTATAAGTGGAGGGAGATACAAAGAAGATACATTGTCTTACGCAGGAAAACAACAACAAAATTCTGTAGCCCTCTTTCCTTAGAGTTCCTCTAAGTTCTGTTTTACTACCATTATACTAAGGCCAAACTAGCTACTTGACCAGTTTATTCCCTAAAATTTTTTCCTGGTCCCAAACCCTTTACATTATATCTACATATCTTAGACATATTACATTTGAATTTTTTTTTTAATGAGTTGAATCATTTGGGATATCCCACTTGGGAAAATCATTAGCAGCAGTCTTATAAAATATCATCCACTTACTGGAGTGATTGCCTTATCCATAATGTAATCAGTTAAATTGAGATATCTTTCAATTAACTTCCCGGAGTGTTATGGAAATAATTTAGTCATACAAACCACCTGTCAGAATGGATCTTAAGAAAAACATGCAGCATGCCAGTGCTACACTGCCCTTTGAAAAAGAAAGTAATCACTAGTTACCCTGTTCACACATGAATATTTTCCCAAATAACATAAAATATATAGGTACAGTAATATACCAACATCCATGGAATTCTCCAGGCAAGAATACTGGAGTGGGTTGCCATTCCCTTCTCTAGGGGCTCTTCCCAACCCAGGGATCGAACCCAGGTCTCCCACATTGCAGGCCGATTCTTTGCCATTCGAGCTACCCAGGAAGCCCCAAGATACCACTAGAAGTGCCGAAATAAATATCTCACGTACCCCAACCACTGTGTGCAAGACATAAAAGTAGAATTTGGAGATAAAGACGTCCTTATCATTCCTTTCATGAGATCTAATAGCCCAGTTGGGGAGAGAGAGAATGTGATGCACCAGTAGTCAGCAGCAAAGATTTCAGCACGATATCTGCTGTTAGGAAAACAGGAGAAGCCCGGGACTTTTGTATATTCTCCTAGTGAGTCACACAGATAATCAGTATAATCTCACTGCTCTCAGTTGTGTGCTCTGGGGCCTCCCTGTGTTTCTTAGAAAAACAGGTGCTCATTCAGACCAGACTACCTGTAACAAGAGGCCTCGTGTTTGATTTTTAAAGAATTCAAAGGGGGAACTCATGGTTGACTAATGTGAACTCACTTAGTTCTTTTTACCCAGAAGTAAAATCTGAAATTCAGAAGACAGTGTATCTGTGATAAACTGTCATGTATTAGTGTTTTTAAGTACATTGAGAAATGAAATCAAGTCTTGAAAAAAGTCATTTTCAATTGATGAGTATGTCAAAAAAAAAAAAAAAAAAAAGGGATAAACCATGAAACCCATCCATAACCACTAAGACCTTTTTCTGAAAATCCTTGATAAAAGGATTCTTTTTGCTCTTCATTCTTTCCTATCATTTCCTGATAGGATAGTTCACAAGTCAGAATGAAAATTCTGTTTAAATTATACTGTAATTAGCAGTGAAACAAAATCTTTATTACACAGATTTCTCAGCAGTTGACAGTGGTCAGCACTGGTCAGTATCTAATGGTCTATTATTAGTCAGTGTCTGCTACAGCTGGAATTCCTGCAGCATGAACAATGGGAAGATTGTTTTAAGAGTTAATTGTTATAGGATTTAATCTGCAATTAGAGGGGGATCAAAAGGGCCTGAATTCTTAGGTTTGGAGTGACTGCATCTCCCCGGGACAGTCCTGTAGCAGTGGGTGACTAACCCAGAGGAGCAGTATCGTTACCGCTCAGCTAACCCTGTCTTCTTTTTCCTTGTTTGTAGCCCGAGCCTCCGACAACCAACAAATGGCAGCTGGACAACTGGCTGACCAAAGTCAGCCAGCCCGCGGTGCCCACCGAGGCCCCGGGTAGCACGGAGCCCCCGGCCCGACCCCCGGACACTAAGGGCAAGGGCGGCGACAGCGCCACCGCGGGTCACGAGCGCCCAGAGTCCAAAGAGCCTCCCCCCAAAGGCTCCAGCAAAGCCCCCCGGGTCCCATCCGAAGGCCCCCACGCGGGCAAGAGGAGCTGTCAGAAGTCCCCTGCCCAGCAGGAGCCCCCCCAGCGGCAAACCGTGGGAAGCAAACAGCCGAAAAAGCCCATCAAGGCTTCCGCCCCCGGGCACGCGGATGCGCCTGCAGATGCGCGTGCCTGCCTGCAGGTGGAGAGCGAGCCCGGACTTCCTCCCCCGGCCTCCAGGGACCAGCCCTCCAAAGACAAGCCCAAGGTGAAGACGAAAGGGCGGCCCCGCGCCGCAGACAGCCGGGAGCCCAAGCCGGCGGTGCCCACCCCCAGCGACCGGAAGAAGCACCGCAGCGGCCCCCCGAAGGCGCCCCCGAAGGACGCGGCGGCAGAGGACCGGAGCCCCGAACACTTTGCGCTCGTTCCCCTGACCCAGAGCCAGGGCCCTGTCCGCGGTGGCAGCGGTGGCGCCGGCGCCAGGACTAGTGGCTGCAGGCTGGCTGTGGTGGTCCAGGAGGACCGCCGCAAAGACAAACCCCCGGTGCCTTCGAGAGACACCAAGCTGCTCTCCCCGCTCAGGGACGCTCCGCCGCCACAAAGCTTGGTGGTGAAGATCACACTCGACCTCCTGTCTCGGATACCCCAGCCCCCAGGGAAGGGCAGCCGCCCCAAGAAACCAGAAGACAAACAGCCACCAGCAGGGAAGAAGCCAGATCCCGAGAAGAGAAGCTCAGAAAACGCCAGCAAGTTAGCCAAAAAGAGAAAGGTGAGTGTGCGAGACTAACCTTCCCCTCCAGCCTGGAGCGTGCCTGCTGCACACCAGGGGCTGTTTGGTGCTCCATTGTCCTAGAGGATTATGTTCACATAACCCTGAACTGTCTTAGAAGAGGCTGGAAATCTTTGGATTCCATGTTGCTTTTGTGACTAGTAGCAGTTAGTCTTTCATGTAGATAAGTGCTAATAAATGCCAGATTACTTCAGCTGAAATAAAGATGAGGCAGTCATTGAGAAGGACATACTGCTTTAGAACAATATAGCATTAAGGGTATGTGTTTTATCTATTTGGGTAACATTGGTGTTTACCACCTGTCCCACTAGGTTTTCTCTTTTATTATTTTTATGTATGTTTTTTGGCTGTGCTGGGTCTTTGTTGCCACGTGGGTTTTGCTCTAGTTATGGAGAGCGAGCGTCTATTCTGTAGTTGTGGTGTGGGGGCTTCTCACTGTCGTGGCTTCTCTTATTGCAGAACATGAGCAGTAGGTGCACTGGCTCAGCAGTTGCAGGCCCCAGGCTCTGAAGCACTGGCTCTGTAGTTGCAGGCCCCAGGCTCTTGGCTCAGCAGTTGTGACGCATGGGCTTAGCTGCTCCATGACCTGTGGAATCTTCCCAGAGCAGGGATCAAACCTGTGTTCCTTGGCATTGACAGGCTGCTGCTTATCCTCTGTACTACCAGGGAGGTGCTGGCCCATTAGGTTTTCCTCTAGAAATTAAAACCTTATATGGAATGAAATGTTAATTCTGATTTACTGACAGAAGTGATATACACTAAATGTTACTCCTGTGGTTTGATCTTTTTAATACTGATATTATGTCCATATTTTAACTCATGGTAACACACCTCGTTAATTTGAAACCACCATATTTAAGAATTTATGACCTCTGTGAATGACTTTTAATAATAAGCAGGGCATTGTGGGAAAAAGTTTTAGAGCTATTACAGAGATGGTTAGGGCATCTTTTTGAGCAATATAGGCTCTTATGGTGCATTGTGAAGTAGTCTGTCATTTAGCATAGTGTTTGGTATTTTGAACAGTGTCCTTTCAACTTTTATTCTGAATTACTAAGCTCTCGATGTATTTTTTTCACTGCTTCTGGGTGAAGAGAGATTAGTGAATTCCCCCCCTGCCCCAGTGACATTCCCAAACCAACCTATCCAAGATTCAAAATGAAAGACACAAGAAAGGCCAACTCTTTCCTGCCGAGAAGGAATAAAAAGTTTAACACTCCTGCAGATACATAAAAAACTTCTCAGTTACGGAAGTTGAGCTAAGAATAACAAGGACAGAAAGATCATGAAGCCTGCTGTCATGTCTGATTTGACTGATTACTCCATGAGGTTAAAAATATAACATGACTTTACCAAACAGTAAAGGGGACGGTTTCTCCAGCACCTTGTCCAGTGAGCCGCGAGGGTGTGTATTGCTACCGTAACTGCAGCGGGCGAGCCCCGTGGGGCTGGGATCCAGTGCGCTAACTGGCAGTGCTGTTTCAGCTAGAAGCAGACATTTTCCCGTGCCTGGTAACTTTTCCTTTTCCCTTCTTTTTGGCTGTGCTGGGTCTTTGCTGAGGCAGAGGGAGTTTCTTTATGGTTGTGGCTTAGTTGCCCCAAGGCATGTGGAATCTTATCTTGGTTCCTTGACCAGGGATCCAGCCCATATCGCCTGCATCAGAAGGCAGATTCTTTACCACTGGTCCACCAGGGAAGTCCCCTGACACCCTCTGAAACAATGTGTGTATGTAAGAGGTGTGAAACTTGATGGAGAAAATTGTGATGGACCAGGCTAGGGAAATGGTGCCTACACCTAACATGCCCGAGAAAGCCTGAAAAATACACTCTTTTTACCTCCTCCTGGGAAGTCTTTTATCACCTGTCTCCCAGCTACCATAACCTTGGGTTGGCCAAAAAGGTCATTCAGTTTTTTTCCATTACAGCTTATGGAAAAACCCAAACGAACTTTTTGGCCAGCCCCAATGTTATCTAGTCTCCACGGCTGACCTTTAGCATCAACTCGAGTGGGGAGAAGTATTAGCTTCTAAAGCGCTTACTAACCAGGTGGGAACTGGAGTCTCCCTGGATGGTTGTCAGCTCAGTCCACCTTCCAGCGCAAGTCTAGAAGCTCTGTCTAGCTCCACCAAGGGAAGCCAGCTATCAGCCCTTGGCTGAGCTCTGCTAGGGCAGCTCATTCATCTTCCTGTTCAAAGGATAGAGAGGTAATGACCCCCTCATCTTAGGCAAGTACATGCTTGCTTTAAACCTCTGGCAAACAGCTGAGCGGTCTGGCCTTGGGAACAGCCTGCCTGTTTGCTGTGGGAGTGACAGGATCAGTGTCTGAACCGGTCATTCCAAATCCTGGCTGCACGTCCCTGTCTGCTGGGGATGCCCTGGCTACTGGTGGAGGGATGAGCACCACCCTGCATGCTCCCCATTGGTGGTTTTATTTCTTCTTTTTTGTTTTACTTACTATTCTCCCCTCCCCCACATTTTAAAAATTTATGTTAAATTAGAGGATAAGCTTTACAAGGTTGGGTTGGTTTCAGCCAAAATATACATATGGCCCCTCCCTGTTAAACCTCCCTCCCACTCCCCTCATATCATCTAACTCCTCAGATTGGTGGTGCTGGTTTAATCACAAGTCGTGTCCGACTCTTGTGACCCCATGGATGGGGTCTGTAGCCCTCCAGGCTCCTCTGTCCATGGGATTCTCCAGGCAACTACTGGAGTGGGTTGCCATTTCCTTCTCCAGGGCGTCTTCCCGACCTGGGAATTGAACCTGGGTCTCCTGCACTGTAGGCAGAAAACTCCTCAGATTTTCTAATACCTTTGGCTCTGGAGCAGAAGCTTGTCACCAGGGCAGGATTGTATAGAGCTAGTGGTTTGGACTGAGAAATCTCTCCAGGGTGGTGCTTTTAGACATCATGGATCTAGGAATTCCTGGTCTGAAGTATGTCACTAGTTAGAAACACTACTTAGGAGCCTTTAGACAAATATCAACAGCGGCTGACTGTGTAGTTGCTTCCTGATCAGAGAACCGTGTGTCATTGGTTTTACTTCCTGCTGGATTCCAGCTGGTGTTAAGACTGAACACTGCCCCCTCAGGTGCTCTCTGTGAGGGCCAGGCTCCCCACTCTCTTGCCAAGACCCTGACTCTGCTTGCTCAGGGCACCGTGGCTGCCCTGTTTGATGAATGGGGCTGCTCCGTGGGCAGCCCAAGTCTCTCTCTCTCTTTAAATTTAATTTATTTGGCTGTGCTAGGTGTTCGTTTCAGTGTGTGGAATCTTTAGTTTCAACACGTGGGGTCTCGTTCCCTGACTAGGGATTGAACCCAGGCCCTCTGCATTGGAAGCGCAGACCACTGGACCACCAGGGAAGCCCCACCCAGGTCTCTTTTTAAGCTTGGGTGCTTTCTTCCATATTTGTATAGTGTTCATGTTCTTCAGGGCTTCCCTGGTGGCCCAGAGGGTAAAGCGTCTGCCTACAATGCAGGAGAGCCGGGTTCGATCCCTGGGTCAGGAAGATTCCCCTGGAGAAGGAAATGGCAACCCACTCCAGTATTCTTGCCTGGAAAATCCTATGGACAGAGGATCCTGGCAGGCTACAGTCCATGGGGTCACAGAGTCAGATACAACTGAGTGACTGCACTTTCACTTTTCACTTTCATCTTCTTCATATGGAGTGTGAACACTAGAAAAAGCTGCATGAAGAAGTAGTGAGAGCAATTGCATAATGTACCTGCTCCTTCCCATCCCTTTCTTGCCACGAAAGTTAACAGGTATTTTCAGAGTGTTAACAGATTCTTGAGGGGGCTTTCCCAGTGGCTCACCAGTAAAGAATCTGCCTGCAATGCAAGAGATGCATGCAGATGCGAGTTCGATCCCGGGGTTGGGAAGATCCCCTGGAGAAGGAAATGGCAGCCCCCTCCAGTATTCTTGCCTGCAGAATCCCCATGGACAGAGGATCCTGGCAGGCTACAGTCCACGGAGTCACAAAGAGTCGGACACGACTGAGCACACAAACACACACATGCACACGCAGCAGATCCTTGAAGTCATTTTAGACTCAAAAGTGTGAGAAGATGATTGTAAAGAGTTAGTGGTGGTTAACAGCTGTGATGAATCCATTGAATGTGGTGCCTATAGAAGTGTATTTGTATTTTTTTCTTTTACTTTGTAAAGTAGTCGGTTGGGGACACTTCATGCGAAAAAATAGAGAAAATCATGAGGGCAAATGGGCATGAACTTACATGGTCCTCCTTGCATAAACTACAGAATTTCTTCAACCTGATTACAGTTTAGAATTTAAACTAGAACTTATATTTTCTTTTATATAATTTTTAGGCTTCCTGTTTTCCAGACTTGGAAGGGAAGTTGAAGTTTAGAGGCGCAGCACAGTGTATAATCAAGGCGGTACAAAGGGAAGGATTCGAAAAGCACCAAATGTTCCGAGAGCTGAGCCTTGCTCAAGGCGCTTTTCTAGGTGTTGTTGGTGTTCAGTTACAAGGGTGACTCTGTCCTTCGTTACCTCTCATAGATAATCTCAACTAATTCAGTCACCTACGGAAGTCTTTCAAACAAAACTCTAGACTGTCTCAGCAGTTGTTCAGACAAATGCCAGAGCAGGGAGGTTACGTTCGTGCAGGTCTTTCCCTTCTTCTGAATAACTGCTTACCGACCGAGAGGCCTGGAGGCTTTTGGAAGCACATTGCAGTGCATGGTTTACATGTGTTTTGAAGAAGGGGGAGGGAAATTATGGGATCTGGTGGGAAAATGTGCGTTTTTATTGCTTGATGCTTGGTTCAGACCTTCCCTTCTATCCAAGATCAGCCTGTTTTCTCTTGGGTTGTTTCTCCAGATAGACATTCCCGGTTATTATCCTTCAAAATCAAGGGTTTGAAGTCATCCCTATAATTTCCTAAAACCACTTACATCTAATTTCTTCATGCCTGTTAGTTACCCTAAAAACGTCATATGGGGAGCTGTTTTAGGGCCAGTCTAATGCCTGTGTTTGCCTGATGAGAAAGAAGGGGGAAAGTGGATACATTTTGCCCTTCTGTGGTGCTTAGCCCAGTGAATATAGCCCGCCTTCTCAGTCTCCACCCTCATTCTTGGGGTCAGCTTGGACTTGTCTGCCTCGTCGTCTCACCGAGCCTCTGGCAGAGGCAGATCTTGGCCAAGTACCTGAACTTCCCCAAAGGCTGCCTCTCCACTTTTGCTCTGCTCCATGTGCTACCAAGTCGATTCGCTTCCCCGCGGGAGAGGGTGATAGAGTTTAGGACTGGAGCACTGAGACCCATGTATCTCTTATTCAGCCGCTGCCTTTCACAGATGGGATCCAGAAAGGCTTGAGGGCTTCCCCCTGATGGCTTGGCGGTAAAGAATCCACCTGCAAAGTGGGAGATGCGAGTTCCATTCCTGGGTTGGGAAGATCCCCTGGAGGAGGAAATGGCAACCCACTCTAGTATTCTTGCTTGGGAGATCCCATGGACAGAGGAGCCTTAACAGTGGGACACAACTTAGCGACAACAAACTCCCCTTTTACTTGCAGTACCTGGCTGGTGAGTTGAGTGCCCTGGAGGCCTCCTCTCCAGAAACCGGCTCAGCAGAGCACAGCCCCAGCGCTTCCTTTTATGGTCATCATTCTTGCCCTTTGGCTCCATGCCGCAGGTGGAGCAGCCTTTGGCAGGTAATCTGAGGCTTCCTGAGCCAACAGGTTCAGAAAAGTCAACAAGTCAATCAAGAGGAGCCTCCTCCTGGTGGAGATGTGGGCACCATGGAGACACTTTTTCTGAAAAAAGGGAGCTTCCAAGACCCAGACCTGAGACTTGATCTGTGGATAAGCCCCTGGGCAGAGGAGACTCTTTTTCCTCCTGAAAAAAAGCATCGTGCTTACCTCTCTTTCAAATGGTCTCTTGACCCAGAAACATCTCGGGAACTCCTCACCTTCTGTTTTCCAGTCTTGGATCAAGTCTGCGCCCCCCCCACCCCGGATGAGACAACTCCCTCTCTAGTGGCCCTTTGCCTAATCCTAGATCCACTTCGAGAGGTAGTGTAGGCTGGCTCCCGTGCCAGTGGAGAAAGTTCAGGGATGCCTCTGGGACTGTTCCTGCAGAGGATGAGAGGGTTCCAAGTACGAAAATACCAACCCCAGGCTCATAGGAGTGCACTCCATCAAAGCAGACACAGTCACCAGAAGGGAATTTTGCTTAATTGGTGTAATGGCTTACCAGCTTCCCTGGTGGTTCAGATGGTAAAGAATCTGCCTGCAATGCAGCAGGCCTGGGTTCGATCCCTGTGTTGGGAAGATCCCCTGGAGGAGGGAATGGCCACCCACTGCAGTATTCTTACCTGGAGACTCCCATGGACAGAGGAACCTAGCGGGGTATGGTCCATGGGGTCACAAAGAGTTGGACACGACTGAGCACCTAACCCTTTCTACCAGCCGACAGAATATTACTGGCTTCTAAGTTGCTGCATGTCAGTATAAAGCAGATTATTCCAGTAAGTGCCAGCACAGTTGTTAAAGCTGGTGTCAAAGTTGATCCTTGGTTCTGGGCTGTTCTCTTGAGTCACCAGTTGGCACAAGCCAGAGTTAAACCAGTTTGTGAGGATTGACTCACTAGGAATCATATTTTCATGTGTGGTTTGTAAGGCCTGCCACTTTGGCTTCTAGTCGTAACTAGCATGTCCTAAGCAGCATGAAGGTATACAAACAAAAATTAACTCTTCTGCCTCTGGAGTTTGCTGTTTTCTTTAGAAAATAACCTCGTGGGCCATTTATACTTAACTTTATCTTCAGGACTTACCCTTTGTGGTGTTAACTGCCTGGAGATGCCTTCTATTTAAAGCAGTATGAGGACTTCCCTTGTAGTGTGGTGGGCTTAGAATCCACCTGCCTGTGCGGGGGACATGGGTTTAATCGCTGGTCCAGGAAGATCCCATATTCCTGCGGGGCCAGAAAGCTCGTGCACCACAGCTGCTGAGCCCACGCTCCAGGGCCCGTGAGCTGCAACTTCTAAAGCCCAAGTGCCCTGGGTCCTGTGCTCTGCAAGATGAGAAGCCCGATCCCCCCACTTGCCGCAACTAAAGAAAGCCTGAGTGCCAGTGAAGTCCTAGCACAGCCAAAAAAATAAATTAAAAAAAAACAAAAAACTATGATTGGGACTCTGCTCTTCTGCTGTAGGGGATGAGGGTTCAGTCCTCGCCAGGGAACTAAGATGCTACGTGCCGTGCGCTGTGGCTGGGAAAACAGCAAAACAACCCTATAAAAAAAAGTGAAGTGAAAGTCGCTCAGTCATGTCCGACTCTTGGCAACCCCATGGACTATACAGTCCATGGAATTCTCCAGGCCAGAATACTGGAGTGGGTAGCCTTTCCCTTCTCCAGGGAATCTTCCCAACCCAGGGATCGATCCTAGGTCTCCCGCGTTGCGGGCGGATTCTTTACCAGCTGAGACACAGTGTATTAGTAATTAACTTCGTGTGCGAGTTAATTATCTCTCTGGGTATTTTAGCACATTCTGTGACTTTTCCCAAAGATAAATTTCCCACCTCTTGCAATGTTTGCTGCGCCAGCTGTGTGGCCTTTAATCTAAAACTCAAGAGAAATTCACCGGGGCCGTTGGTAGCAGAGCCTGTTAGGCACAGTGGGTGTAGTGATGAGGGTTCCCACTAGGAGAAGAGTTCTGTTTTAACCAGTCGTTTCCGGTTTATTCTGTTTTTCTCTGCCAACATCCAGAGTACCTGTAAAGTGTTCCCATTGTGAATTGTTGAATGGAGGGTGAGTTACATGCTGAGCCCCAGAAGGCTCCCCCTGGCCACTGCCAGGGCCCCCCTCTCATCTCTCTTGACGTGTGCCCAGGGCTTGTGCTGCTGCCACACGAGAAACAAACAGCCATGTGAAATCACTTGCTGTATTTCAGTTGTGCCCGTGGGATGTGCTTATTTGCATTATATGTTTGCTCCTTGCTAGGTCCTTCAAGATCTGTTTATCCCCCAGTCTTTCATCATGAGCGACTGATTTGTTTTTCTTTTATCTAACCTGTACATCGAATAGTTCTTCATTTGCCTCAGCTCATTGGAAGTTCAAGGTCCATTTTGCACGTCACCTCTAGAAAAGTGTAAAGAACAGTAGCAATATCATGCGACCTAATTTTACATTTTCATAATTTTACATTCTCTAGTAGCCACGTTAAAAAATATTAAAAGGAAAAAACAGTGAAAGCAATATTAAATAGTTTAATCCAGTGTATCTAAAATATTGGCACTTCAGCATTTCATCAGTAGAAAAATAATTACATTCTCCGTTTTTCCACAAAGTTCTTGACTTCACTTGTCACTCTGGACTTGCTGGCTCTGGGACAGAGTGTGAGACAGTGCGGGATTGTCTCCAGGGGTACCAGCCTTGGCTCAGAGTTTCTTTCTCCACCCATATTTTCCCCTCTTCTGTGCGCACACCAGGAGATGAAAACTAAATATCCTTATAAGCCACCTTATCTTTTGAAACAAGAGATAAATGTTTTTGGCAGAGTGCGAAGGGCTGGATTGAGACACACTCCTGAGCACCTGTGCCTGGAGAATGCGGGGGTCGGAGGGGGTAGGGTATGGTATGTCTCTGCCTTTTCCCTACTTTTGAGCAAGGCCACGCTGTTTATTAGCAGAGCTTGAGCCCACACATCTTAATTTATTCATTTTTCTTGGAGACATTCAGAGAACAAGGGAGAGACTGTGGTGAAAACCAGGGCCTCCCACAATTGGATCACGTGAAAAATGTTTTTCCCAGTTAAGACTCTAAGAGAGGATTTCGGTTTTTTAGGGATTGGCCTAGATTGGCTGATGGTGTCCCAGATTTCTTTCCTGGTGAGCTGTCGGAGGAGTTTAGTTCTGATGCACCTGAGCTGATTGAAGGACCCCCCCACTGATCACTTGGTTGTCCTTGTTAGAAGCTAGTGACTCCTCTCCACAGGCCATCACGTGAGCTTAGGCCTGTGGGAAGGACCCTCTGTAAACTGGATGTACATGTTGTCATGGAATAACACAACTGTTGTGCTTCCTGGGAAGAGGAAAACCTGGTTCTTTCCTTTCTGGGTATCCTTCTTTTCCTGGGTGTGAGGAATAGTCCTTCCTGAAACACAGGTCTGTCTCAGTGTACATCACATCAGATCTGTACGGCCTGCCGCCTCCCTCTCCCAGAACGCAGTGTAGGTGCTTAAAGGTTGCCACGTGCGTTTAGATGTTCCCACAAGTCTCGTTGTTCTCCTTGCCTTTGCTGTATATTTTTTTCCTCTATTTTGTCTGTACAGTCGTGTTCGTAACAGTTTAATCTTATACAATAACAGGGTGAAGCAGAGAAAGACCACGATAGCAAGAAAGTCAGGCTGGAGAAGGAAGTCAAGTCACAGCCGTCGTCTTCCTCTTCCCACAAGGAATCTTCCAAATCAAAGTGAGTATGGAGGCTAGGAACAGTCTGCAAAGGCGATCAAAGCTTCCTGGATCACGTGCCCTGGCAGACGTTTTCCTTCTGCAATAGAATAAGAGTCAACTCTTTGGGGTTCCTTTTGACGATACGCTAAATTTGTTTTGTTTTCCTCCACGAGGACCTTAGAGGAGTGAACAGTTGGTTTGGCAGCAAACTTAGATTTATCAAAAGCACAAAAAGCCTTGGCAAAAGTGAGCGAGTCGTGTCACCATGTAAACCAACAGAGATTTGAGAGAGAAAGGGGAGGGGGTCCAATGTGAAGGGGGCAGAGAGGAGGTAAAGGTTGTGCGGCAGCTGCTGCAGACAGAGCTGTTTGGGTAAAAGGTTAAGACCACTGGCAGACTCTGCAAGCTTCGTGACAAGTTACACAACCACATTTATCAACCTCATTTACTACTCATAGGTAGGACTCGATTTTTCAAAGGTTTAAAAAAAAAAAAAAAAGGCTCTGAAATTTGGCCTTTCCACAAAAATGGATTTCATGCTCTGTGATATCTTAATCTTTTGTGTCAACAGCTACTTTGTCCTTTTAAGCCAAACAACGAAGCTGTGTGGTTCATGTTCTGCCTTAACTTAGTTTTGCCTCGTGTTTCGTTCCAGGATGTCCAGGCCCTCCTCTGAGCCCTCAAAGAAGGAAATGCTTCCCCCTTCGCTCGTGTCATCCTCATCCTCCCAGAAGCCAGCCAAGCCTGCACAGAAGAGGCCACGGCAGGAAGACCCCGGCTGCCAGGACCCCCCAAAAAGTGCCGGTAGTGCCAAGGGCAGCCACAGAGACCCTTCTGCCTCCAAACACAGAAAAGCAGAGGGGAAGGTCTCTGGAAGCTCCACAGAGCACAAAGTAAGGAGGGACACGGTCATGTCGAAAAGGGGATACGTCGGTGTATCTTTAAATGCTCAAATAAGTCCTGACTGATGGTAGTTCAGAGCTATTTCATCACTTGTAAAAGCCAGAATGAATAATTTGTGTTTAAATCTCCACTTTCCAGAGGGAGAGTAAGAAACAGTTCCTGTTACATGAACATTGAGTTGGAAGTTTATTCTTAAGATGGTTCAGACGTACAAATACAGAATACATGCTTGGGTTAATTTTCTATCCAGAGTTTTGCAGTAAAACATAACTCTGGTTAGTTCTTGGCTTGGATGTTTGATCTCAAATACTTCCATTATTAGTGATAATGGGAAAAATTTCCTTTTTCAAATACAAATTCCTTTCTTCCTGTTAATCTGGAATGGGTAATAGAGTGTGTGTGTGTGTGTGTTGCCTAAGAGTAAGTGTTAAATTTGGTTTGTTGATAATCTGTTCTCTTGAACATGCTTGTCTTATGGCTTTTCTGTGTCCCCGATACAATCAAAATCTACAGTTTCAGTTGAATCTAGCTGAGAAAATGCTTGACTAAGCCAAAGTGTGCAGTGTTTGAGTTCTCTTTTGAGCTCCTTTTGGGCTAATTTAGAGAAATAGTATTAGGTTGGTGCAAAAGTAATTGTGGTTTTGCATTGTTGAAATTTGCCGTTTGGTATTGAAATATATTCTTCAATGTGATTCTGTTATACATTATTTTAATGCATATTTCTCACTTTGTGTTTTTTGTTAATGGCTTATTACTTGCTGTTTATATTTGTTTTAGACTATGGAAATGATGTTAGACAAAAAGCAAATTCGAGCGATTTTCTTATTTGAGTTCAAAATGAGTGGTAAAGTAGTGGAGACAACTTGCAACATCAACAACTCATTTGGCCCAGGAACTGCTAATGAAGGTACAGTGCAATGGTGGTTCCAGAAGTTTTGCAGAGGAGATAAGAACCTTGAAGATAAGGAACATGATGGCCGGCCATCGAAGTTGACAACAACCGATTGAGAGCTGTCACGGAAGCTGGTCCGCTTACAACTACTCGAGAAGTTGCTGAAGAACTCAGCGTCGACTATTCTACAGTTGTTTGGCATTTGAAGCAAACTGGAAAGGTGGAAAAGCTTGGTAAGTGGGTGCCGCATGAGTTGATCGGAAATCAAAAAAATCATTGTTTTGAAGTGTCATCTTCTGTAAAACAAAAGTGAACCGTTTCTTGATAAGATTGTGGCGTTCGACAAGAAGTGGCTTGTATGTGACAACTGGCGGTGTCAGTGGTTGGACCAAGAAGAAGCTCTAATGCGCTTCCCAAAGCCAAACTTGCACCAGGAAAAAGTCACAGTCACTTTGGTGGTCTCCTGCCCGTCTGGTCCACTGCAGCTTTCTGAATCCCAGCGAAACCGTTACATCTGAGAAGTATGCTCAGCGAATCGATGAGATGCACCAAAAACTTCAGTGCCTGCAGCCGGCATTGGTCAACAGAAAGGGCCCAGTTCTCCGCAGCAACACCCAACCGTATGTCGCACAACCAACACTTCGAAAGTTGAATGAATTGAGCTACAAAGTTTTGCCTCATCTGCCATATTCACCTGACCTTTTTGCCAGTTGACTACCATTTCTTTAAGCATGTCAACAACTTTTTGCAGGGAAAATGCTTCCACACCAGCAGGAGTCAGAAAATGCTTTCCAAGAGTCCATCGAATCCCACAGCACGGATTTTTACAGTATGGGAATAAATACACTTATCTCTCATGGGCAAAAATGTGTTGATTGTAGTAGTTCCTGTTTTGATTAATAAAGATGTGTTCGAGCCTAGTTATAATGATTTAAAATTCACAGTTCAAAGCCGCAATTACGTTTGCACCAACCGAATAGGTTTGCGTCAGTGATCTTAAATGTGAGAGGGTGATTGATGTGATGATTTTTTTCAAGGGATCTTCTGGAGATACTGCAAACCGTTTTCCAGTGCCTTCTTTGCCAAATGGTAACTCCAAACCAGGGAAGCCTCACGTGAAGTTTGACAAGTAAGACCTTGGGTGCAGCTCCCTTCGTCTCGGCCCCTCCTCCCCCTCCTGCCTCCCCTCACACCGCCCGACCCCCTGTCCTTTCCCGCCTCTAGTCTTTTCCCTCCAGTCCAGTACCTGTAGCTTCCTGTGACCCACTCCTGGTCTTTTTCTTCTCTTTCAGACAACAAGCCGATTTTCACCTGAAGGAAGCCAAAAGGTTGAAGGACAAAGCAGAATTAGTGGTCCGTCTTGGCTCTTTCTCCCTTGGGTGGAATGTTTTCTGATAAAATCCTTGCCGTCTCATTCTGCCGTATTCCACACCGCTAACCGTGGAGGGGGCTGGTGGGGGAAGGCAGGGCAGCGCGGGCCATAAGAGCATCAGCAGGGTCAGAATCAGGGAGGGGTGAGGGGAACTCGAGGAGTAACACCAGTGTGGCTTCATGGGTTCCGTTTGATCGTGGGCAGATAGTACCAGCACGCGTTTCGTGTCTACATGAGTGAAAGCTGATCTGCCTGACGGTGTTTTATGTAATACACACAAGTGCTTCCTTGTCCCACTGAATCCGTTCTTTGGATGTGAAACACAACTCTTGCTTTTTGCAAGCTGGTCAGTTTGTGTTCACCCCAAAACATTTCAAAAAGTAAGGGAGCCTGTTTGCATTCCAAAATTATTTTAAAGCCCCAGAGAGACTAACAGTGAACAGTGGACCAACGCCATCAGAGGAAATTTGACGGTGAGGCTGCCGATGGCTCTCTTGGTAAACAAGCAGGGAACTCTCTTTCCCTGGTGGCTGTTGGACCTTCTGGAAGGGGGCAGTTTTTGTTAGTTGCATACATAATTAAATATGCTTTTAATTCTCCGCTGCAGTATAGTCAGATAAGGCTTGCCCTTTGTCATAGTTAAACATCTAAGACTCTGGGGTTTTATTTACTTGGTGTATTCCCCACACCCAAACCCCTACGGAGACCATATGTTGAACTTTGTACCACAACAGCGTCCTTTGCTTTGATTCTGCCACATGCAGACATAGCCACGAACTCCGGCAGTCCACGGGGATTGAATGGGATCCATCCGTGGTGGCCTCAGAATCCACACCCAGCCCGCTCAGTGTTCTGCACCCCCCGTCTGTGGACTGGCATCTGTTCTCAGGCTTGGGAGGGCTGGGCCAAGTCCCTTTTATCAGGTCCCTGTTCATCAGGGTAGAGTCCTTCCCACGCCGGCTGCTATAAGAGGGTTGCAGGCAAAGTTAGGCGCTATCTGCGCAGTGACTGTACCGGGATGACCTTAGTCAGATTGAGATGCCTCAAGCGGCACCAGACAACAGCGTGTCCCAGCCTCTTCCTTTCCCTTCTCCGAGGCTGTTGTGAGAACTGTATGAGTCTTTGGGTTTTTGAAATAGAGTAAATATTAGGGAGTCTGTCTGCCACTCATCAACAGCTTATCTTGACATTGGGCACTTTGAGCACTAGAGTCCCTCATTATTCAAACAAGATTACTACTCCAGCGAACTTTTTTGTGTGTCGTATTTCATCTGTACATATGCACATCTTCTTTCTCCCTTCCTATGGCTATTGCATCCGTTTTAATAAACAATATTAACTCATTCTACCCTCAAAATATGCTGGTTTGGATGGAAACCTGAATGACCAGCCTCTCTGTTATGTTTTCCTTTAATCACACAATGTCTTAAACATGTCCATCATTCACACCAAATAGTTAAGTGCATAACTGAGTAGAGAGGAGTGTATTTCATCTCTCTTCTTCTTTTACTTATTGTTGGGTAAGGAAATTAGAACTCTGCAGCCCACTCCAGTATTCTTGCCTGGAAAATCCCGGGGATGGAAGAGCCTGGCGGGCTACAGTCCGTGGGGTTGTAAAGAGTCTGACACGACTGAGCACGTGAACACAGCACGTATCACCTTTAACAGTGTCCCAGGAGCCCCATAGAGTTATCACAGGAATATTATCATTAGGAACCTCACAGAATTCTCAAAGAAGTGGGAATGGGCAAGTTGCCTTAGTATAGTTATTTTTGTTTCTACCCTGAGGCCAATATAAATTTTGAAAATTCCATGAAAGAGGTGGTATTGGATAAGTAAATTGGAAGAGTTAAATTCCCACCAGTGAAGCAAACCAGTAAGGCCCTTTACGATTGATTATTTGGGGCATGCTGATTGGATTTTTATTCTTTCTGTCACTGATTTTCTGAGCCTGGGTTCTCTAGAAGAAATGTCTTAAAATCAAGTTATTTTTTAAAATGAAAGGTAGCAGCCATCTTTCTTTGCCAGACCATGTTTCTTTGCCGATTCGTCACCATCTCCTTACACTCCACTTGCGTCTTTATGGTTTTCAGTCTTTTGAATATACCAAATTAGAGGCGTTAGCAGAAACGCCTTGCACATGTCATGTTGACCAGTTGCTCTTACATCATGTGCTGCATACGCGCGTGGAGAGGAAAGTGGAGGCTCTCGCCCGTCTCTTGAGCTGGCTGAATTCCACCAAGTGAGAAGAGTGTTAAGTGACAAAATGTGTATTCAGGCTTAAGTGACCGCCAGTATCTGGTTGCTTTCATACATCTGCATTCCCGTTGAGGGACTCTGAAACGTTATCCCTGTTGACCCAGAGGACTGCCTTGAGCCCTTAACCCAGGCTTCCCAAGAGAGGATCTGTTGGGCTGTAAAATACATCAAAAGATTATTATTCGACATGATACCTGAGATGCTTGTAAACCATAACATTTTTTTTACTTGTTAAGAGAGAAAGTTCAGCACATACAAAGAAACCATGAATGCATTATTCTAGATGTATAGCGTAACCCATTTTTCAGGAAAATCATATAGTGGGCAGCTGCACACGAGTAACGAAGGGACCGTGTACTTGGTGCCTTAGCTTGAGTATGTACTTCAGTACGTTTTGAGAAGTGAATCTTATTACAAGATTGTCTTCTCTTTCCTACTGAAATTTTTCTGGAAGAAAGTTCTCAGTAGGTCAGAGCGGATGGGCTTTGGATATCATGGTTGAGTTGGTCTGTCCCCGACTTCTCTCCAGCCGTAGTTCAGCTCAGACGGTGGGGGCCGGTTTCTGTAGAGAATATGTGTGAGAAGCTGAGTAAAAGTCCGTGTTAGGCTTGACAAGGGCTGTGCTCTTCGCCCACAGACGGACAAGGTAGGGAAGGCCTTTAAATACCTGGAGGCTGCCTTGTCCTTCATTGAGTGCGGCGTCGCCCTGGAGTCGGAGAGCCCCGCGTCCAAGTCGGCGTACTCCATCTACTCGGAGACCGTGGACCTCATTAAGTGAGTGCCCGCCCGTGTCTTCCTCTTAGCACTTCCTGTCGTCACCTTTATGGCTTGAATCCATGTGAACTTCGGTGTGAGGACAGCTTAACAAGGGGGAGTCTTTCAGAAGTCGCTGATGCAGGAAGTTGGTTGGTTTTTGTTTCTGGTCGTGAACTGAAATTGTGTTCCAGATCAAGTGCTAGACCAGAATACCTCGGTCCGGCCAAGTGAACGGTGAAATGCCAGTCCCTTTAGGGAGGGGGTCGGTTTTTTCCAGCTTGACTTTCTTAGATGCCCTCTCGTTTCCGCTGCAGCTCTCTCTCCTTTATCACCTGCGTTTCAGCAGGGGACTCGGTAAGAGCACAGGTCTGCTTGGTTTCAAGCAGGTGGGCAGGTGAGAGGGCAGACATGTCCTCGCCTCGTCTTCAGAATGGCGTGACTTGTTGCGCTGAAGCCTCGTTTGTCTTCTGGGCTGCTGTCTCGTGGCCACATCTTTAGGAAAAATCAATATGAAACTAAGACAGACATCATAAGGTGTCTTTGTGCCTGGAGTTTTCTGACTGCCTGTTTGACTTGATGGACATGTCTGTTTTCCTACAGGTTCATACTGTCATTAAAATCCTTCTCAGATGCCACAACGCCAACACAGGAGAAGATATTTGCTGTTCTATGGTGTGTATTTTTCCCTTTGTCTAAAGAGTATTACATTTGCTTTTGCATCTCTCGATGTTACCAAGAGAGTTTGATAGCTTGTTTTCTTAAAATGAAAATACTATTGAAAGGGGAATCAGTACCAGAAAGTGGGAGGATGTGTGTCAAGGGGTTAATCTCACTGGTGATTGATTATTATGAGATGTCATCTACTGCCATTTTACTGACAACTCAGATTCTTTGGTCTTGTGACTTAAACTATATCCTTGTGTATCTGTGTTTGACCATTAGAATGCAGGCAGATTCTTTACCATCTGAGCCCCAAAGGAAGCCCATTCATTGGAAAAGAACCAATTCATTGGAAAAGCCTGACGCTGGGAAAGATTGAGGGCAGGAGGAGAAGGGGGCAGCAGAGGAGGATGTGGTTGGATGGCATCACCAACTCAATGGACATGAGTTTGAGCAAACTCTGGGAGATAGTGAAGGATAGGGAAGCCTGGCGTGCTGCAGTTCATGGGGTCGCAAAGAGATGGACATACACAGCTTACTGATTGAACAACAACAAACATCGGTGCTGTTTCACCTGTGTTTACTTCTGATGCTAGTACAGGGAGGTTCTTGATGTTCTTCCTCTTGTTAATTGAGGAAAACCCAGTGGTGGAAAAGGTTTGGTGGCTCGCTCTCTGTAGTGGCGATAGGCATGTCTCCAAGGCAGTGCTTCATTTCCACTTATGTTTATGTTCACAGCATGCGTTGCCAGTCCATTTTGAACATGGCAATGTTTCGTTGTAAAAAAGATATGGCGATAAAGTATTCCCGCACACTTAACGAACACTTCTTCAAGACTTCTTCCAAGGTTGCCCAGGCACCTTCTCCATGCATCGCAAGGTAATGGCCAGCCTGACTGAAATAACTCCCAGTGTTAAATGCCCTCTTTATGTGACTCTTGTGTGCCTTCAGCATGTCAAAAATTATATACTCCATGTGCGGTCTTGCTCCTTCAACTGAAATCACCAGCACATCTCTACCTTTTTGAGGAGTCGTTAGAAATCACGATATTTGCTGGTTGGGCAACATAAAGAGATAATTGTAAAAGAATACAAGGTCCATATTTCAGACCTCTGAGGATGTTTAGATATGCCCAGTGATGCAACAGGCAAAGCCAGCGGAACCAGAGACAAAGTCCTTTATCCTTCTAGACCTGACCTTCAGGGGTCCCTGACCTTCAGGATCTAACGCCTGATGATCTGAGGTGGAGCTGATGTAATAGTAATAGAAATAAAATGCACAATAAACAATGTGCTTGAATCATCCTGAAACCATCCCGCCCGCACGCACTCCCCCACGAAGTCCGTGGAAAAATTGTCTTCCTCAAAACTGGTCCCTGGTGCCGAAAAGGCTGGGGACTGCTGTTCTGTACAGCATGCCGTCTGGGCATTTCACTAAACGAGAAGTGTGCAGAACCAGTTGCCTGCCACCTTTTCAGGATCTGCAGCGGATACAAAGAAAGAAAACAATTCAGGCTAAATTCCTCCCCCCACTTTGCGAACTGCTCGTCTATCCCGTGAACTGTCGAAAAGCAGAGTCCTTGTGCAGGTGTTTCTGAGATGAAGATATAGAATTTCCTGCCCTTTAGTTTCTTGTCTAGTATTTTTTTTTTTTTTTTTTTTTTAATTTGGTCATCCTCCTTGAAAAGCTCCCAGTTCTGATGGGTTTTGCTATTTTAAGAGCATCACCTAGAAGCCTGCCCCATTTCCAGCAGGTTGAAAAGAGGAGATTCCCACGTGGCTTCTCTTAAAAAAAGACAGTCCTGATTGAGAACGAATTTCTTTACCTCTGAAAATGGCTCCCCCCTCTGAGGTATTCTTCTCAAATAATAGGTTGTCAGTCACTTTGTTTTTTGAAGTTTTTATTTTCTATTGGAGTGCAGCCGATTAACAGTGTTGTGGTAGTTTCGGGTGGACAGCAAAGGGATTCAGCCATACATACACACGTGTCCATTCTCCCCCAGACCCCCTCGCATCCAGGCTGCCACACAGCATTGGGCGGAGCTCCCTGTGCCGCTCAGCAGGCCCTTGGTCGTCCGTTTCCAATAGAGCAGAGTGTACATCCATCCCGAGCTCCCTAACTCTCCCTTCCCGCCCTCCGTCCCCCAGCCGCCGTAGGTTTGTTCTCTGAGTCTGAGTCTCTGTTTTGTCCCTAGGTTTATTTGTATCGTTTCTTTTTAGACTCCACACATAAGGGATATCCTATGCTGTTTCTTGCTCTGTATCAGTCACGTGATTTAGATCACTCCTTCCCCAGGCATCTGTGAGCCCCTTCCTTGTACCAGACCTTGTTGTAGGTGCAGGAAAGCCTCAGTAAACAAAGCAGACAGGAATTGCTGCCCTGGGGGGGCTCCTACTCTAGTCCTTCAAAGCATGCATTCTGCCCGGGACACTTAGGACCCCCGAGGACCCACAGAGCCCGAGGGTGGCTGTTGCCACGCCGCCAGGGCACAGCCGCTGGCCCGTCTTTCCGTTCCTGTGCCTCAGTCCTCAGGCCTGAGTGACTGCACTTGCTCTCCCGTTTGATCCATGTCAGTGTGCACTTGCGGGTGTGGTGGACGGTCCCGAGGAAAGCAGAGGGCGTGCTGTGAGTCCCTCCTCGGGGACTGTCCCCTGTTCAGCCAGTCACACGTTCCGCAGCTGTTTACCCAGAGCACCCGCTGTGCTAAGTGCTGGACATGCAGAGACCAGTCAGACACGGTCCCTGTCTTCATGGTGCTCGTGAGGCAGGAGAAGGAATAGAAGAGTAAGAGGAGACGTGACAAATGCAAGGAGACAAGGCCAGGCGACAGGAAGGAAGCTGCGATGTGTCCCCAGGGTCTGGGAGAGCGCCAGGTGCAGAGTCGGAGCTCAGGGATGTTTCTTGAGTGGACGAAAGAAGGAATATATCAGAGATGAGGCCCATCTTCTCAGGGGAAGTGTTGTCTTCCCAGGAGAAGCTGCAGTAGAGGGTGGGGAGAGAAGAGATTCCAGGCCATGGGCGTAGCAGATGCAGAGGGCCCAGGAATACCCGGAATACGGATCCGCCCACCCAGTTCTGTGTCCAGGGAAGGCCACCTTCCCCAGTTCCTTCTTCCGTTTGGAGGGTCCTATGCCACTGTGTTTTAGGAAATACATTTCCAGCACCCCGAAGGGGAAGGGCACCTCTGACCTCATAGAAGTGACTGGCATCTTGGCAGGTACACAGAGACCGGGTGACTGGGATTGCGGTTCCAGAAGCAGGAGTTCAGGTGATTAACCAGTCCTCTTTCCTCCCGCTTCCCAGAAGCACAGGCACACCGTCCCCCCTCTCTCCGATCCCTTCTCCGGCCAGCTCCATAGGGTCCCAGTCAAGCGCTGGCAGCGTGGGGAGTGGGGCACTGCCCGCCACCATCAGCACCCCAGTCACCATCCAGAACATGACATCCTCCTACGTCAGCATCACTTCCCACGTCCTTACCGCCTTTGACCTGTGGGAACAGGCTGAGGTCCTTACCAGGAAGAACAAAGGTAAGTGGTTCTGTGGTGGTGGTTACCGGGCCATGGGGATTGGGCGGGGGATAACATTGCGTGTTCCCTTCGGTGTTTTGGCCTTTTTGTTGTTGTTTTAAATTATAGGTGATTTACAATGTTGTATTAATTTCTACTGTAGAGCAAAGTGATCCAGTTACCCATATATATATTCTTTTATTCTTTCCCATTATGGCTTATCGCAGCTTGCTGAACATAGTTCCCTATGCTCTAGAGTAGGACCTGGTTGTGTATCCAT
This sequence comes from Bos grunniens, assembly GCF_055505025.1. Lineage (NCBI taxonomy): Eukaryota > Metazoa > Chordata > Mammalia > Artiodactyla > Bovidae > Bos > Bos grunniens. The sequence continues at coordinate 15,624,568 of NC_141170.1, read as the reverse complement.
TCTGTGCGATACGTAATGGTTTGTGTCTGCTGCTGCTGCTGCTAAGTCACTTCAGTCGTGTCCAACTCTGTGCGACCCCATAGACGGCAGCCCACCCGGCTCCGCTATCCCTGGGATTCTCCAGCAAGAGCACTGGAGCAGGCTGCCGTTTCTGTCTCCATGCATGTGTGCATGGTTTGCGTCTGCTGACTCCAAACCCCGACTCCACCCTCCCTCCCCTCCCCTCCCCCTTGGCGACCGTAAGCCTGCTCTCTGTGCCTGTGAGTCTGGTTCTGTCTCATAGGTGAGTTCATCTGGCATATTTTAGATTCCATGTCAAGTGATGGCATGTGGTGTTTGTCTTTCTCTGGCTGACTTACTCACTCAGTGTGATAATCTCTAGGTGCACCCATGTTGCTGGATGGCATTATTTCATTCTTTTTTATGGCTGCATAGTGGTCCATTGTAAATATATACCACATCTTTATCCACTCATCTGTGGGGGGACATTTAGTTTCTTTCCATATTTTGGCTCTTGTGAATGTCTAGGTGCATATATCTTTTTTTTAAGAAAAATATTTATTTTTAACTGATTGATGATTGCTTTACAGTATTGGTTTGATTTCTGTCGTGCATCATCATGAACTGACCATCTGGGTGCATATATCTTTTTGAGTTAGAGTTTTGTCCAGATATATGCTCAAGGGTGTGGAGTTGCTAGATCATATGGAAATTCTGTTTTTAGTTTTTTGAGGAACCTCCATACCGTTTGCCACAGTGACTGCCCCAACACAGTCCCACCATCTGTTCAGTGTTTTGAAGAAGAGGAAGTTGTAGCTATTTACTCTTCTCATATTTTCTCCATTCTGTCACAGTTCTTCCTTGAGATGGATTTCTGTGACTTGATCTTGGCAAAATTAAATTAGAAGTGGCTTCTGCACCACGCCCCTTTGGAAGTTTTGGTATCACTGGTGGTGGTTTAGTTGCTAAATCATGTCCGACCCTTGCAACCCCATGGACTAGGGTCTCTGCCTGGCTGTTCTGTCCATGGGATTTTTCCAGGCAAGAATACTAGAATGGGTTGCCCTTTCCTTCTCCAGGGGATCTTCCTGACTTGGGAATTGAACCCAGGGGCTTCTGTACTGCAGGCAGATTCTTTACCAGCTGAGCTACGAGGGAAGCATTTGGTGTCATTATTTCCCCCTGACCTGAAGTGCTAGCAAAAGGGCAAATCGAGTGCAGAAGGAAAGGCATCAGCTCTCGGCAGGAACAGCGCGTGTGACGCGGGAAGTGGCGTCACCTGCAATACTGAGTTTATTGTTTGTTTCCAGTGTATGTTAGGAAAGATGGTTAGCAATGATATAGGAAACTACAGCTTAGTGAACAGTCTTGACTCTTGTTTAAGAAGAAGGCCCTTGGAGAAATCCAAGGTTTAGGAGATGATCGATCATCCTATCAGAGGAACTGTTTGGTGGCTGTGACCATTAAGTAAAAGCATATCTGTAAATGCCAGATGAAAGCCTGGACTTACTCTTGCCTGGCTGTAGAGAAGCAGTCAGCCAGCTGGCTGTGGCCATTGAATTTCCTCACAGCCTCTTGAAACTTCATTTTCTTTCTTAGCAAACTAATGAGGCTTTTTTTTTTTTTTTTAAACATGTTGGATATTTTCGTTTGTTTTCATTCATGCATCCACTGATCCCAAAAGTATGGTGTGCCAGGCATTATAGAGTCAGTGCTGCAACAAACGTAGTTCCTACTGCAGAGATGTGGAGAATTAGCAAACCATTCCAGTAGATTGTGATTTAAAAATTTTTTTTTGCTGTGCTAGAGGAAGTACAGAGTACTGTGGGGATCACGTTTCTGGAACCCTGACTTCTTTGACTTTGTATGTTTTTATTTTTGCCTGTGCGAGTGTGTTTACGTGGTTTTGGGTTTGCTTTGTTCGCAGAATTCTTTGCTCAGCTCAGCACAAGTGTGTGCGCGCTGGCCCTCAACAGCAGTTTGATGGATCTGGTGCATTATACAAGACAGGGTTTCCAGCGGCTAAAGCAAGTAACCAAGACACCTTAACGGAGGCCCAGGTGGATTCGATGCCTTGGGCACTATTTTGCACATTGGAAGCCTCAAAACAGTCCAGACATTTGTCTCCTTAGAACACCAAGCTCAAGAGAAGCACCACGAGACGGCCAGGACGTTTGCTCACTGAAACTCGAGGACTATGGAATCGTTGGTTGGACAGGATGGTTTTGCAGAAGCAGAGAGGAAGGAGGCTGGCCTGAGAGATGCTCTTGCCTTTCCTAACTAAAGGATGGAAGTGCAATGTAGCCTGAGTGGGCGTATTCTTGGTCTAGAAACATTTCCATATTTTTTTTAACCAGCAGGATGCGAATGAAATGAGGAGAAGCAGTTTCAACTCTGAAATCAAATTCACAGCATCTCAGTAGCCACATTAGTTCATTCCCAGAAGGAAATTTTTTTTTTTTAAACGAGTGAGTTGTGGTATAGGGTTTTGTGGGTAATTTGTTTTTTTAAGTTGTGGGGGGAGTATTTGTTTAATAAATTCTAATGGTCATCTATAAAACATGAGTTGTGGAGGACTCCGCTATACCTCCTTTCTGCCAGTGAACAGTGGCTCTGATGATACCAGGTATTGTCCTAATATACAAAGTCGGAAGCACCCCCCGTTGCCTGGACACTGCGGGTGCAGCCCGGCTCCGAGTTGTCCGCTCCTGTGCTGGAAGGCGGCCCTGAGGGAGCTACAGCATCTGCATCTCTGCCCGCATCTCCGCCTCCATCGCCCCCCGCATCTCCACGTGCCGCGTGCTGCGGAGGGCCTGGTGCCGCCGTTCCCACCCCCTGCTCCAGCGAAAGGCAGTCACATTGACTGTATTCTGCATTTTCTCCTTTGGGGAAGAAGGGAACCAGCACTTACCCGTGACCAGAGGGTTGAAATGCTTCTTAATTTTTGTGAAGTAGAGCTGGACTTTGAGGTGCTGCTCTGTGGCCTAGTTATGTGGACACTTACGTTGTCTAACCGACTCAGAGTTTTGTCAGCGAACAAAGAAAAAGGAAATCTACTTCTTAGAAAGGCTATATTTTTCTGCTACGAATTACTTTATATTTATAGCAAAACTAGACTTTGAGAGCCCTTGATTGTCTTTGTCTAGGCGAAATTAACTCCCTGAGAGGCTGTGGAGATTTGGGGTAGTTAATTAGACTTTAAAAAAAATAATAATAATAAAGTCACCGCATGCCTTCACTCCAGAGTGCACACTGTCAACTGGATTTGATTAGATTGAAGAGGATCTGTGGCCTTCCTGCAAGTTGTTTTTGTCAGATTCTATACATTAAGCCACGTTTATTTTGAATGACCTAAAAGTGGGGGAAAAAAAGAACAACAAAAATAAGAAACCCCAGAAATTCCCACATATCCATAAGCACAGATTTTTTTTCATTGAAACTTTGAGGGTTGTTATTGGAAGCATTATTATGAATGTAGTATTTTTAGAAGCTAATTCTTTTTATCCCTTTTAGAAGTAGAATTTGCACATGTATTACAATTGAGGAGTGTTACCGCTACAATTGGTTTTTCTTCCTTCCTTCATCCCATTCCACTCCCCTGCGTGTTGTTTCCTCGCAAGCGTGTTGGACCTTGTCATATTTATTTATTAGTGAAGAAAGGCGTGCCATCTTTATTTATAATGAAGAGGTCTGAAGTCCATACGATGAATGTAAGAACTTTCTTGGTCATTTGATAACTATGTAAAAGGGATGTACAGAGGACGGGAGTGATGCTTATTTTTCGCAATATAAATTGTTTGTGTGAAGCTGTTCCTTCCATGTCGTTTATTATCCAGCCTGTTCTTCGGTTATGGCCAGCTTAGGTTAGAGCGAGAGAATTATAGCAGCAGTAATAACTGATGCATGATCCTGATGGACCCACGTCATCTATTGCTGCTGTAAGGCAGAGCCATTGTCCTTTTTGAACTACTCATTTAAAAAGCAGCCTGTTACATGAACAGTAATTGCCTGGAAGGTCGTGTGCTTGCGTCACTGAGTGTCCATCTCTTCTGTGTAGGAGACGAGACACCAGAATCAGGCTTCTATGGTTACTAAACACCTTCTTTCCCGTCTTACTCCCTTGGTCATTCCCAGCCCCTTCACCTCATCACTCCCCAGGACAAGCCACCTGTCAGTATAGAAGGGTGTGTTCCTAAAGACAGGCTCTGCTCTATGCAGACCACTCTGAGTGTGTGTCTCATCAGGAGCCGAGTGCCCCTGAACTGAAGACATTTCCAATCAATTTCCCAGCCATTTCTAGAAGAGGCGATTGCTTTTTCAGCAGCCTTATTCTGTGTGTGTCTTTTCCACCCTGACCTTTATATGAAGATTTTATTTGTCCCTTGCAGAGATCAGTTTGTACTATTTTGATCATGGAGTATTTCTGATTCTTAACTGCAACATGCATTGTACCCAGAAGAATTCTTAATGGCAACTTTTAAAATAGAGTATGTAAAAGGGTAATGGCTGATAAATCCTTAATGTTCATAATGTCTTTTCACTGTTACAGTTGTATATAGAAACCTAAAGGATTTTTAAGTCATATGCACTTTTTCAATGCATGCTTAATTTCCCAAAGGCAAAATTTGTACTGCAGTAGATAATTGAAGGGACTAGATTATAAAATTAAGCCTTTGAATATGTGAAGTTCTCATAACAACCATAATAGTACACACTTCACAGTGAGGCAAATGCAAAACATCTTGCGTGGAAAATGGAGTGTAAAAATTTTGCCTTTGGCACTACAGTTTCGTGTGTGTATGTGTGTGTGTGTGTGTGTGTGGCTGTCAGTCTTTACTAGGAAATGGAAGAACACTGTTTTACTTATAAAACGTTCAATGTTTCTGTCCTTCCTGGAGATAATTAAAATGTGAATCACTGAATTTAAGGTTTTAGCCAGACTGAGGGCCCTGATAAACAATGAAAGACATTTCCCTGAAATTTACCAAATTACACTGGGTTAAGAATGTGAAAACGTTGGCCATGTGCCATCTATGGTAGACGATGGGAGGGTCCACCTGGCATGGTATCAGGCGTAGAGCTACTGCAGGATGACTTATCTGATGCTGCGATTTAACCTCAATACTGAATGGAAAAAGCATCTTTAACAAAAGGACCTTTATTTTACAGTCTGTTTTGACCAAAATGTTTAGCTATTTCCCCAAGACACACTGGACCACATTTATCTTCCTCATTCTGTGTCCTTTAATTCCAAATCTTGGGATGTTTAGAAGCTAAGAAACTACCCTTCTGGCTAAAAACTTGCCTTAATTGGTACCTCAAATATTAATTTCAGTAGGATGAAGACCTTACTATTTTGTGATCCCTGTTCAATAATTTTTAGAAGCAAAAAAAAAAAAACCATTGTGCCCTCCAAAATGAATAGAACTCTTTATCGCTAATATATGAAAGGAAATGTGTGTGTGGACGTGCATACAGAGAGTAAGAGCCTGGCTGAATTGGATATATTTATTGTGCCTTTGTTGACCGAACCGAATTTTGGGAAAATGCTATATTCATTTTGCCATAGCTTTAAGAGACATCAGGTGGCACTTGTACCTTTTTCTCTTCTGTTCTCATAAAGTTGGAGGTGTATTTGTGCATCTTTTATGTAAATGAATCAAATTAGGCTCTGATTCCTTACCTCCCACCAGAGTCTACTTTTTGCTCAAGGATTTATTTTCCCAGACACTACACAAAATCTGTGAAAAACATTGTCGCTCCATCTATTACACTCTTTACTGCCGATCAGCAGTATTTAAATGTTGCTGGAATATTTGGCTGCCTTTCAGAAACACAAGCATAGATATGTTCATTGTGGTGGGGGCGGGCGTCAGGGCGAGAGCGGTACTTGGTCCCTTTTTCTCTTTCTCTGGTGAGTTGCCTCTTTTGTTTTTGGTTCTACTTAGAATTTGTGGATTTTTTCCCCCCTATAGTTTTCTTTTGTCATTTTGTTGGTGGGAGGAGGTGGAGTGGGAGAGTGGTATAGGGGATTTTCCAGCAAACGTGACAAGTGGTATTTTTACCATATGAACTTCAACTACTCAATCCCCTGTGTCAGTCACCGAAAATCTGGGAATGAATTGTGACCACTGGCCATGTTCATTAGTTCTTATTTATGAGGAGTTGACAAGCACCGTCTACCACGTCTCTTAGGGTGGCTGTAAATTTCCCACTGTCCCAGGGAAAGACATTATATTCTGTTCCGTGGTGTGCTGGATAGCAACAGGTACTGTGATGGGTTGAGAAGTTGCCTGTATTTCTCTGCCCAAGAGGACAGGCAGGAAACTTAGAGCCCCCTGGAGCCAAGATATTATTACTCTGTCGGCCTGAAAGGACAAGGGAGTAAGACCACTGAGGGTGGCCACGCTGTGCTGGTCAGACCAGGCAGTGGCTGACCTAAGCAAGGTAACTTGCTTTGCTCAAAAGTAGATGTTGAAGCGATGCTTAATACAGGCAGTATTACCTTCTGTTAATTAACTTTTGTTTAATGACAGAAGGCAGGATCCGCCTTTTGTTCAGGCCATTGACATGTATTGTTAAGACGGCACACCCCCTCCTCAGATATCAAGTGTACACTGTTCGTGTTGGTGTGTGTGTGTATACACGTGTGTCCCAAATTGTGTGTGTGTTTCTTCTGAATGTGATCATGTTTTGGATGATACCTGAGCAGGGTTGCCTTTTTTTTTTTAATTTATTACCATTATATATTATATTATATATTTTTTGCTTTCTTGTAACTTTAGAGGAAAGTCAAATCTTGGTATTATTAAAATTGTGTAAAAAAGAATAAATCGTCCAGTCGATCAATGAAGATCGCTGGTCTATCTCTAAAATAATATGAACTTTTCTTTAATTATTGTGTAATAAGGTGCCAGCTATCTAGTCCACACAGTGATTCTGTACGTAGATAGGGAAGCAGTGACATGCCCCGTGGGAAGTTGTGCAACACAGAGAAAAGGAGGACTCTGTGTGTTTTATCTACTTCAGCAATGGAACTGCGACCTGGGGCTTTTGTGAATAAAATTTAGCTGCCTTGTATAGTCCTTTGAAAGAGACATACGTGATCTGTGAGAATTATAGTTTTGTTTTGTTTTTTTTTTTTAGAAGAAAAATTTGCAAAAGATCTTTCCAAAGATAATGTGCCACAGATCTTTTGTTTGTTGTTCTCTGTAATGAGGATTCATTGCTGTTTAAAAAAACGTGTAATTGACTTGTTCGTCTTCAGATTCTTTACTTTTCATTAGAGGATCGAGCTGTAAAAAAAAAAAAATTAATAAAAATTTAGAGAAATCATTGGCGTGGAATGCATACTTTCACTTTGCCTGTAATTGTAAAGGAATTCCTAAACTTGCTGTAGGTAGTTGCCACTCACAGCCCAGGAGAGTCTCATGTGGAGTAACTTGCCCATACGCACAGATCTCCTTCACAAACGAGCCTGAGAGCACCGGAGTCAGGTTGCTTATCCTAACATCAGTTGCCAGGTGCAAGTGACCAGATTGGCCTGTGTAGTTTGCAGGGTGTGGGTGGACCTATTTGTAGAATGTTGATATTGGAAAGACTCTTAAGGCGATCTGGTGTCCCTTCCCTTTGCCACTCCAAAAGGAATACTACTCTACATGCTGAAATATGACTGCTAATTCAGCTCCTGGCTCTCTGGTCTGCTGTGTGACCACGGGCAAGTTAGTTAACCTGTCTGGGCTTTTCTCATCAACGTGAACCGATTTGGTATCTACTTAGTAAGGTAGGAGCACATTAGATGGTGTACTGAGTGCTTAGTCTAGTGCTTCTGCCTTAAACACTCAGACTGGTGGCTTTTTTAAATGTCCTCCTTCCCTTCTCTGTACCACAGTATTCCCACAGGTGACCTTTCAGTCTGTGACTGAACACCGATAAAGACCTTACTACCCACCTCTCCTACTTTGATATTTTGTTCTTCCTTATGTTAGGCTGACCTCTACTTTTATCAGTCCTCGTGAAAAAAACAGGGACCTACCTACCCTTGGCAAGCTTACAGTAGAGTTGACAGCCAGCAATGACGGTGGTAAGTGTGCAGTGACAAGTGGGGGAAAAGGGAATGATGTAGCCCTGATTAAGAGAAGCTCAGACAAGAGCTAGAACTAGGCCTTAAAACATGGGTCTGAATTTTCACAAAGCCTTGCCATGTCATAGCTTGTCTCTTACGAATTTTCCGTAGTTGTTCATTGTATGTTCGTGGCCAGTTTATGTAATACCAACTACCCTGCTAAACACTGAGATTATCTCTAACTTGGAGTTAGTATAAAGGATGCTTCCACAGCCATCCCTTAAGCAAGCTAGTTGGGCAGATTCAACAGTATTTCCCCGTATTTTATGTAAAATAGGTGCATGTATATTTCACCCCTAAAAACATCAGCATGCATTTCCGAATGCAATGTCGTACATCTTGAATTCTTTTTTCCCTACGTGTCCTCCTATTAGTGTTGCTAACTTCAAGTCTGTGGTGAGGATACAGTCGTCAAAACTCACAAATATGGGCTTTTCCCTGTGCCAACCATGCTTCACTTAGAGCTTTTAGCATACATTGATAATCTGATCCTTTACTAACCACGGCCATTATGTTTGGAAAACATGAAAAGGAAAAAGTGACCCAGTTTGATCGGTGGGAAATCTGATACCTTCATTTACATCGTTTTTCGTTACAAATGAAGTTGCCATTTGTAGTGCAGAGATTACGGGGTTACCGATACTCTAGACCCAGTTCAAGAGCCTAGCTGGATAGATACGGATAAGTTTTCATTTAAGTCATATGGAATGAGTTCACCACTAGGAAGGGTTTCATTAATGAAGGAAGAGGATGCTGAGCAGTTTAAAAAACAAAGGAACAAATTATTCCTCCAGGATATTCATCTTTTTCCTTTTGATTTATTATATATATTCAGGATGTTAACCTCTTACTATGTTGTTAATACTTCTCTCCAAATTATCTTTTGCTCTGCGGTTTTTATAGCATTTTTAAACAAAGTTCCTTGAGTCTTAAGTAGGCCAACTGATACCAACGTCTTTGCAGTTTCTGCTTTTGGTATCTCAAGGTATGTAAGGACAGTTTGCCAGACACTGGAAGACAAGTTTACTACTCCTGATCACCGGCAGCAACTCGAAGGTAAGACACAAACCCCTCTGTGTGTCCTTTGGTCTTTTCATACGTATTTAGGCACTTTTGGAGCCTCAGTTATTTAAATGAGTATTTGTTCACTATTTGCCATGATTGTCGGAAATGTGAACTGTCACAGTCCAGGCCGCTTTAAATTAGGACCCCTAAGTGGTGGTCAAAACTCTTCAATCCATTTTAAACAGCTCTGAAGGCCTGCGGGTCTTTACCCAAATATAATCAGAGGTTTATCTGCTGTTCTGGCTGTGATTAGATAACTGTACCTATCTAGCGTGTTTTGTCTTAGGCTTCTTTCAGTGTTTGTGGTTTCTCCTCAGTCCATGCTCAGCTGAAAGCCAAAACTCTAGCAAGACATCTAGGCTCTGATAATAAAGACCTGTGCCCTTTGGACAGACTAGAGGGTGGGCCTTGAATACTTTGTAAACACAGTTCTATTATAGCTTGAAAAGACCATGTGCCTGCTTCAGATAAGTGCTTTATATCACCCTTCTCTACTACTGGGGCCCAGCCCCAACATCTCTAGGAGACAGAAACAATTATGGATTTGTATCTCTCCACTGCTAAATATTCCTGTAAATTATCACCTGTGCCCCAGCCCCGCCACTCATACATTTCTACGTATCTGCACACTGCTGTTGGAAGACCAATTGTACTCAGTTGCATGGGCTTTAGGAAAAGGTCTTTAGTTAACTATTCAACTCCCTGCTTTCTCATCTTTGTTCTGTAGCCTCTGAAGAGAGTCCTCCTCCTGCAGGTAGGACTTGGTACACAAGGTCACAACTGAGTACTTACAAGCATCTCAAGGGAATAAGTGACTGGGTGGAGTGGTTTTGCAGCTCTCCGAAGCCTACATATCTATGAGTATCATTTTTGGAATTTTTACATTTATTTTTGGCTGCGCTGGGTTTTTGTTGCTGTGTGAGGGCTTTTCTGTAGTTGTGGCGACTGGGGGCTACTCTCTGGCTGTGTACGCAGGCTTCTCACTGCAGTGGCTTCTCGTTGCCGAGCACAGGCTCCAGGCACGAAGGCTGCAGTCGCTGGGCGCTAGGGAACAGGCTCAGTAGTTGCGGTGCACAGGCTTACGTTCCTTCCCGCACGTGGGGTCTTCCAGACCAGGGATCGAATCCGTGTCCCCTGCATTGGCCGGCAGATTCTTTACCACTGAGCCACCAAGGAAGCCCCATTTTGTAAGTTTTTAAAAGATTGTTTTCAAACTGATTTGCAAATAGTCAGATGACACAGAACCACAGAGGAAAAAACGTCTAAAAGCAAATCAACTTCATCCCTTCCTCCCCAGAGTAAACCACCATCAAGTCTGATGCATCTCCTTCCAGGACCTTTGGGCACTTAAAACATTATTTTTAAACACAAATTTAGATGAACTATATTCAGACTTTTCCCCACTTTATGTCGTCTATGTTAACCATTTTGGCTGTAAAATATTGTGCAAGTAAAGATAAACCATTTACTTAAACATTATCCCTTTATGCACACACGCCACCTCGGTGTGTTCGTCATTCAGTCGTGACTCTTTGTGATCCCCTGGACGGTAACCCACCAGGCTCCTCTGTCCATGGAATTCGCCAAGCAAGAATGCTGGAGTGGGTAGCCATTCCCTTCTCCAGGGGATCTTCCCGACCCAGGGATCGAACCCGAGTCTCCTGCATCGCAGGCAGATGCTTTATCATCTGAGCCACCAGGGAAGCCCTTACAAGTGTTACTACAGGATAAATTTCTGGAAGGGGGAATGTCTGGGTCAAAAGACGAATTAAAGAATTTGTTACCAAACCACTTACCCCAAAAACTCTTATACCAACTGTGGATGAGCTTACGTTCTTGCCCACTTTGATTGCAAAGTAAAAGCCTTTACTACCTCAATTTGCATTCTCTGACATCTGAAATTAACCATTTTGCCACAAACTCATTTGGCCAGTGGCATTTGATTCTGTGGAGTGTGTAGTCCTATATTTAGCTCATTTCTGTGAGATTATCTTTTCCTTCTCATTTGTAAATAAATCATTTGTAAATTAAGAAACTTGGACTAGGTTTTTGATTACATGACTCTTCCCAAATCTGTTCTGTTGCCTGTACCTCAGGAGACATCACGGGCCGCTTAACAGCATTTCCCTTCGTTTCTAACACTGAAGGCCAGGGCCAATGCCTGAGTGAGTGAGACTCCATTCACATCACTGACATGGGTCCTTAGGGTTTGAAGCTCTTCATCTTTTTGGTCCAAGCAAATGCCATTCATCCTGGACGGAACTGGAAGCTGTAAAATACTGGTGAAGTTTTGAAGCCCACTGGAGGTACAGGATGAGTTTCACTATAGGTTTCTCTGTGGCCCACATGGATCTAGTCTAAAATTTCACTGTGATATGTCACTCCTGTGCCTTACTTGACTAGTCCTATTTCCTTCCTTCACTGGGTCTTCTTTGTTGCACAGAAGAACAACTTTGCCTAGTTGTGGCGAGTGGGATATACTCTCCAGTTGTACGTGGGCTTCTCACTGTGGTGGCTTCTCGAACATTGGCTCGAGGTGAGCAGGCTTCAGAAGTTGCAGAGGTGGCCCACGGGCTTAGTTGCTCCTCAGCATGTGGGATCTTCCTGGCCCAGGGATTGAGCCTGTGTCTTGTTGCAGTGGAAGTGTGGCATCTTAGCCACTGGGCCACCAGGGAAGCCACTCTTTGGATTTTAAATAAAGGTGAAAGACAAGGAAGACTAATCTTGCATCCCTGTGAGGTTTTTCTCCCACCCATTCAGAATGCACGTTGGCATAAAGCGTACGTCAGAGTGCCCAGCTTCTGAACCACATGTCGCTTCTTCATGTGCACGACAGGTAACTTCAAATCAAGTATTTTTCCATTCAAACATCTATTGTCCTGGCCCTCAGTGGCACTCGCTAACCTAGATGCTATTTTAAAGCCAACCACTGTGGCTACACTGATCAGATTATTTCAAGCTGGACAGCATGGCATAAGCCAGCTTATCTGTTAGGCAGAGGACAACAGCCCTCTTATGCCTGTGTGTTGGTCCTGAATTCCCCACAGCAAAGCAGAGCCACCTTGCCTTTTTCCCCTTCATTCACTACATCCATGATACCTTCCCATCCCCTTTGCACAACAGACCTGGACAGTGAAACATGGTCAGAACGTGTGTTAAACCTTGTGTGCCGTGTACTTTCCGTAGTCGTTTTTGTTTTTTGGCTGTGCTGGGTTCTTTGTTGCTGACCCCGGGCTTTCTCTAGTTACACAGCGAGAGGGGGCTTCTCACTAGTTGCAATGAGCAGGCTTCTCATTACAGTGGCTTCTCTCGTTACAGGCTCTGGAGCATGTGGGCTCAGTAGCTGTGGTGCACAGGCAGAGCTGCTCTGGGATATTCCAGGATCAGGGATCAAACCCGTATCCCCTGGGTTGGAAGGTGGATTCTTTACCACTAGTCCAGCAGAGAAGCCCGGTGGTGTATATTTTTAAAAACCTTTCAAATTAGTCATTTCATTATCGTGCTTTACAGATAAGATTTAGGCTCATCTGTCCATGGTCAAACAGCTAGTAATAGATGAAACTCAGGTTATGATATGGATCTTGATTGAAGTTAGAAACTTTGCTTAGAAGGAACTGAAGGAAATGACTTTTATAAGCTTTTAAAATGTCATCCACAACCAGTATCCTAACACTGTTAACATTTAATTATTTTTGAATTTTGCTAGAGACAATAAGGAAAACTGGATTGTGAGCAGGAATTAGGTTTTATAAAGCAGGAAGTCCTGAGAATCTTGCCGTCATAGAAACTTAAGGAGCACGACAGGAGGGACCCTGTCTGATGTTGTTATACGTGTTGTCCTGTGGGTTTTCACCATTTACCAGAACTAGTCAAGACAGCAGTATACTTCCAGTGACTGTTGAGATCGACAGGTTTTCTTCTTAATAAAGAGAAATAGGGACTGGTACTCCAATGGTTAGGACTCTGCCCTTTCACAGCCAGGGAACTAAGATCTCTGGTTCTTAATTTAAGTGGTACAGCCAAATTAAAAAAAATAGTAATAAATAGAGTATAAATAGATAGAGTATAAATAAATTAGAGTAAATAAAAAATAAAAGTAAACTTTGATGTGATAAACCCTTAAAGAAATTAGCATAAAACTTTTAAAGTCATGAACAATGTAAAGTAACCTGTATAGGTTAAAGTACCAGCAAATTTAAAATAGCTATAACAGGCAGCAGCATGAATTCCCCTTGGGTCCTCCAAGTTTCACAGTAAAGGGAGCAGATAAACCTTTAACTCAGAAACTGAAGACTTTGAGGGCTTTGAGTATCTTGGGCCCCAGCTGGACTCCGCTCACTTTCATCAGTGTCTATGCAAAACCACTATCACGATCTGTCTTGTACTATATTTATTTCCTCATCTGTAACAAAAAAAAGGGGGTTGAAATAAATGGCATCCTAAAGTCTACATAGTAAAAATATTAATAATCAAACATTTCCCTATTAAACATGAGTTAAAAGACCACTGTCCTTCAAGATCATCATCAGGGTGGGGGCGGATAAAGTGGGGTTCTACACACTTGATCACAAGTTTATAAAATCGTCTTTAAAATTGTAGAACTAGACAGGCAAGCATACACACAATCCTACTTTATGATAGTTTTTCTGGGAAGACTTAATACTCTTCACATAAATCACCAGACTTGGTTCCAAAACAAAGGCAGAGGATAAAAACTGTCCTCATAGAATAGTAGTATCTCCATAAGTTGTTTTGGCAGTGATGACATCAGATTAATAAAAATTTCCACATATGAATCCTTTGAAAGGTGACAATTCATTACCACATTTTAAAAGTTCTGATGCATGTTTAAAATTGTTTTAATTCTCTAATATCAATTTCTCTCCTATCCAGTGTGTATCCTGAAGTCAAATAAACTATGTATCACCTACCCTAAATCTTATACCCCCTTATCCACCCAACTGGTAACAATTTCATGTATTGTAGAGTAGAATTACTGTATAGTCAAGTGTCACAGGTGGATGGTCCGGCCTCTCCATTTGACTGAAGCAGTAAATCCGCCGCAGGCCGGCCCATCCATCATGCTTCTCCTGCTTTGTACTCAGGCGTGTGTGTATGTACATATACACACAGACACATAACATGATCATTTTAGAAACATGTCAAGAGAGCAAAATGCCTTGTTGGGTAAATGCACTGTGCTGAGGCCTACGAGGTTAGGGAAATTTCAAATTTCACATACGTACTGGGTTGGCCAAAGAGTTCCTTCTACCCTGATTTCCTGAAGCCACATCTTTACTTCACAAATACACATTCCTTAATCCAGTGGCTGGCCAGGTTCCTTCCTGAGCTCAATTTCGTCACGATCTTTAATGTGCCTAGTGCTCTCATTGCTTGACAGCCCAAGAGCCTGGGGCAGCTGAGACCCATTCTCCTCAAGTTTTACAGCTCTCTACAGGCATATTTACAAAGTGTCACCTGAAAATACCAGGAACCTCCAGACATTCCATTTGTGTGCAATTCATTAAAAAGAATTTACTTTCGTTCCACTGGTCAGAATTGTTTACTCCTCTGGCTGTCGTTTGAAAGGATGTGGTAAGTTTGAGTCAACAGAACTGTCTCTGGCCTTTTCTGCCCCATCTTCACAGGCATTAGCCACTCCGCAGGTGTAAACCTTTAGCCACAAGATGTTGAGTATGTAAAGTCGATGAGATCCGAAGCACAAAAACTTGGCTCGATTATAATGCACCTCCAGGGATTAAGTAAAAAGCCTCAGCCAGGTTCTGAAGATTATTAAAAAAGGTAATTAGGAAAACACTTTGGACCTGGGCCTCAAACTGCACTCTGAGCTAAACGATGCAGGCACAACCTGAAGTGCACGTTCAAGCTCCTTATTAATGCCCTTTCCCCAGGTGCAGTGTGAGGAATGCACCACTAGAGAGCAGCCACTTCCTTGGACCATAAAGAAGGCTGAGCGCATTGATGCTTTTGACTGGGGTGTTGGAGAAGACTCTCGAAAAACCCTTAAACTGTGAGATCAAATCAGTCAATCCTAAAGGAAATTAACCCTGAATATTCACTGCAAGGACTGAAGCTCCAGTACTTCGGCCACTTGATGTGAAGAACAGACTCACTGGAAAAGACCCTGATGCTGGGAAAAATTGAAGGCAGGAGGAGAAGGGAGCAACAGAGATGAGATGGCTGGATGGCATTACCAACTCAGTGGACAGGAGTTTGAGCAAACTCCAAGAAAAGTGAAAGGGAAGCCTGGCATGCTGCAGTCCATGGGGTCTCAAAGAGTCGGACACAAATAAGTGACTGAACAACCAAGAACTATTTCCTTTAGGGAAAGAATGCTGTTAGATACACTGGTTTAATCACAATGAGATACCACTTCACACCTGGGAGAATGGCTGTAATCAAAGAGACAAAGTGTTGGAGAGGGTGATGAGAAAGCAGAAACCTCCTACTGTACTGATGGGAATATAATATAGTACAGCCCCTGTGGATAACCATAAAAACCAGCAATCCCACTGGTGTAGACTCACCCAAGATACATGAAAACATGTTCACATGGACATGTTTATGAACATTCATGGCAGCATTCTGCGTGATGGCCCCAAACTGGAAACTGATCAACTGGTAAATGGCTGAACAATGTAAGACAGACTGTTCAGTATTAAAACGACTACAGTACAGATGAAATGAACCTCAAAACATTATGCTAAGTGAAACAGGTACAAGATGCTATATTTAGAATTTGATTTCACTTACATGATATACTCAGAAAAGGCAAGTTTATGGACCGAAACCACATTAGTGGTTGCCTTGAGTGAGAAGCAGGGAGGAAAAGAGGGAGGGAGTGAAGACTGACCCCAAGAGGGGCTCATGAAAATTTGGGGAGCATGATGAAAGTGAACTAAATCTGGGTTATGGTGATGTTGGCTCGTGTGTGATAGTCAATTCAGTTGTGTCCAACTCTTGGCAACACCATGGACTGTAGGCCACCAGGCCCCTCTGTCCATGGAGATTCTCCAGGCAAGAACACTGGAGTGGGTTGCCATGCCCTCCTCCAGGGGATCTTCCCGACCCAGGGATCGAATCCACATCTCTCATGTCTCCTGCGTTGGCAGGCAGGTTCTTTACCACTCGTGCCACCTGGGAAGCCCTGATTGATACAACTCTATATTTACTAAACCACAGATTGTAAACATAGTGGGTCAGTTTTTTTATCGTATGAATTACAATTCAATAAATCTGGCCCCTAAGAAAGCACATTGATTTAGTACTGCATTAAAATACATAATGAAGAAATGAAGCGAGGAGGAGGAACCTAGAGGATTGTGTTAGAATGTAGTACAAATAGCCACTGTGTCGTTCAGTCCTGAGCTCTGGTCTCCAGACAGGAAAAAAGATAATTGTTTGCAGACGAATAGGGGGAAATCAGGGAATTTATGGTCAGGTAGGAACTTTATTACTTTTGGCCAAAAGCCAAAGCAGAAACTTTTTTTTTTTTTTAAACAAAGGGAAGTTGCAAAGTCTCAGAACACAAATATTTTCTGAATCTACATCAGTATTTTGAAGGGATTTAGCACACTGCTGTTAGAAGGTACTGGTGTATATAATAAAATCACATACTTGAGACATTCAGGGCAGAGAAGCACAAATAGACACAGCTATACCAAGGAAACTTAGTTTATGAATTAAAAACTCCCCATCTAAATTTGAGAAAGAACTTTAGGCATGACAAATATATGGGACCAAAAAGTTTAAGGTCTACTAAGATACTCAACAGATAAGTTTCACAGAGGGATGTAGTACTATATGGGCTTCCCTGGTGGCTCAGCAGTAAAAGAATCCACCTGCAATGCAGGGGACTAGAGTTCAAGCTCTCGGTTCAATCCCTATGTCAGGGAGATCCTTTGGAGAAGGGAATGGCAACCCACTCCAGTATTCCTGCCTGGGAAATCCCCTGGACAGAAGAGCCTGGTGGGCTACTGTCCACAGGGGTCGTAAGAGTCGGAGACAACTTAGCAAGTAAACCACCAGCACTGGTAAAATTTCTGGCCACTTAATCCTCACCCTTCCAAAAGCATAAACCAGCCAGGGCAAGTAGGATAAAAATTTTTTAACCTGTGCATAATATCCTAATCAAAATAGGTTTTTCAGGAACCCCACAATTTAAGCAGGTATGAGACCTCTGCAATGTTAATAATGACTGAGAGGGTATGTATGTGTATGAGCAACCAGTACGTGAACCACAAGAGCCAAGGGCACTCACTGAGAGATTCGGAGGTCCAGCCCCAGAGCAGCACTGGATGGTGGAAGGTGCTTTGCCTTCTCTGATAGCAACAGGACAAAGGATCTGAGGCAGGTCTGAACGGGCTGGGTTTTCTGGGCCTCATCAACTAACCAGTGAACGTTCAAAACTAACCAGTTAAAGTTCAAATCGATGATAAAGCCCCTGAAGTTAAGCGTTAGTTGCTCAGTTGTGTCCGACTCTTTGCGACCCCATGGACTGTAGCCCTCCAGGCTCCTCTGTCCATGGAGTTCTCCAGGCAAAAATACTGGAGTGGGTAGCCATTCCCTTCTCCAGGGGATCTGTGAGATCTAGGAATCGAACCCAAGTCACCTACATTGACTGACTGAGCTACCAGGGAAGCCCCTCAGGGAAGGGTTGATAAAGCCCCTAGAACAGATTGAATCAAATACACGTCTGAAAATACACCACTTAGAAACAAAATTCAGGACTTCTCTGGTGGTCCAGTGGTTTAAGAATCCATCTGCCAAGGCAGGGAACATGGATTCAATCCCTGGTCAAGGAAGATCCCACATGTCATGGGGCAACTAAGTTCATGGGCCATAACTACTGAGCCTGTCTGTGCTCTGGAGCCCATGAGCCATAACCACTGAGCACGGCACTCTGCAACAAGAGAAGTCACAGGAATGAGAAGCCTGCACACAGCAACTAGAGAGCAGCCCCTGCTCAAGGCAACTAAAGCAAGCCCGAGCATGGCAAAGACCCAGTACAGCCGAAAACAACAAAAAAAAATTAAAAAACTATTCCTTTAAATTAGCATAGATGTAAATCAGAAAACCTCACCACACACACACACACACACCCCCTTGCTGAAAACTAGTCACAATGTGGAATGTCAACATACTTCCCTCCAGTGATAGGTCAAAGAACCAGAAGAAAAAAACAGCCATAAACAGACAACTGAGAACACAATCAGCTAATGTGATATAAAACACAAATACAGAAACTGCATTACTACAACATAAGGCTTTTCAAGAATTCACAACAATCATGACAGAACCAAAAGAAATTAAGAAAAAAATATTATTTGGAATTTTAAAATATACTTCTAAACTCAAAGATCAAAGCAAAACATGGAATGAACATTTATAAAATACTTAGAAGTGAACATTAGTGAAAACAGTACAAGTAAAACCAAGTGGGATCCAGCAAATGATATTTTAAAAAGTAAATCTTACTTAAAATGACTTACACATCCTAACGGGTTGTATAACCACTAAGATACTGAATTGATAATTAATTTTTCCTCAAAAAAAAAAAGAGGTCAAGGTGGTTTTATACATAAATTCTATTACATGTTGAATAAATGGATTGTTTCAGTGTTAAATAATTCAGAGAATAGAAGAGAAAGAATACTTCACCCTGTGTGTCACTTAGCTCCTGGTTAAGACAAACTGACCACTGGAGTAGAATAGAAAGTCCCACACATTTACTTACACAGAAACTGGCCATGTAGGAAAAGTCCCCAAAGAAAGGATGTTACTAAACAGTATGAAGAAAACGGGTCATCACATAATAAAAAATACCCAATAGTAAAAATTAATAAAATTTCTCTCACATACACAAATCAATTCCAGGTGGATTAAAGACTACATATGAGAAACTTTATTAGAATAAATGATAGATTTCTTAAGACACAAAAAAGAACATGTAAATACATTAAAGTTAAGTTTTCTGTACCAAAATACAAAGTGAAGAGATAAGCCACAAACTGAGAGAAGATAATGTGCAATAAAAATAAATGGAAAAATTAGTATCCTATTATGAAGAACTCTAAGGTAAACAAGGAAAAAATGGAAAAAAGGAGCATTTCACAGAAGAAACCAGTCGACTAATAATCATGGAAACATGTTCAACTCAACAATCAAGAAAATGCAAACTAAAGCCATAATAAAATATCATCTTACACTTAACAGATTGGCAAATGAATCATGTCTTACAACAGCAAGTAAATAATAAATCATTTTCCAAAATGGTTGTGTAAACTGGCACAACCATTTTGGAAAATAATTTCACTTATTTTATAAAGCTAATCAAGCAAACGCTACTTCTGGATATGTACTCTAAAAAAACTTGCACACGCATGCATACCAAGAAACTGTATTCAAATATTCACTTCAGCACTGTAAAGCAAAAATATGGAAAATACCCAACAAATTTGAAAAGCGAACCTGCTGAATGAAAAGATCAAATTACTAAGACTACATAATGATACTATTCTTTATAAAGCTCGCCGACGTAAGAGTACACAACATGTAGCTTCCTTATTTGTATGAAAACAAAAAAGAGCAAAGAAGCGAATGACTCAGGATAGTACTTAGCTCTAGCGAGAACAGTTGGCTGGGAATTGGAATTGAGAAGGAACAAAAGGAATGTTGTTAATAATTACGGACTGAATGCACAGGCGTTTCATTACTGTGCTCAAAAACGCACATGTCACACATATGTTCCACTTACGTATGAAACATTAAATACAGAATACAGTCGGTGGTTACCAGAGGCAGTGTAGGGGGTGGGAGAAATAGGTAAAGGGGGTCAAAAGGTACCAATACAAATTCCAGATAGAAAAAAATAAGCCCGGGGACGTAACGCATGGCGTGGTGACTGTAGTTAATAGTGCTGTGTGGCGTATCTGAAAGGAGCTGAGAGAACAGATCTTAAAACTTCTCATTTCAAGGAAAAAAACTATGATGATGGATTCTTGTGGTGACCATTTCACAATGTATACACATACTGAATCATTATATTGTACACATAAAACCTAAACCAATATAATAAATGGAAATGTGACCGAAAAATGAGTAGTGACCAGAAATACTTTTATACTGCTAAGCAGCAGCTATGAAAAAGAAAATCCTTCCTTAAATATACATACTTTAGGTGGAACAGTAGAATTTTTCAGTCAGAGAAATATTGGTTAACCAATGACTAGTTGTAAATCTTGGACAAGTTTCTTCCTGTGTCTGAGTAACTCTCAATTGCAAAATTACTGTAAAGATTAAAATGTTATTATAAAGTGACTGATGCAGGCATTCCATTAAACAAACTATAGTTATTAATAAACAAATTGCAGTTATCAGTACGCCCCATGATTACTACCCAAATTTAAGAAATCCCTTATATAGTTCAAGTAGGCTGAATTTAGCCTCAACCAATAAAATAATGGAAAAATGACTTGTTAAAACAACAAAAACCACCAGAATTTCTATACCACAATAGAATTCCCAGAGTTCCCTTCAAAGAAACTATCCTACTGTTTTCATACCCATGACACATTTATACTTCTTCATCTCCCCACCTATTTCTCTCCTTTCCCCATCCACTTTCTCTGGCAACCACATGTTTGTTCTTGTATGACTGTGATGAGACTAATTCTCTTGGATGACTTACAAATGGATCTTCAGGTGGTTTCCAAGGAAGAGTTTCAGAAGAGTTTTTAGCAATGGCAAGACAGGCAGAAAACAAAGATTCACGAGGTTACTAACTGGAAGGACAACATCTTAATGCATAAAGAATCTTATTTCTAAATAGTATAAGTCTACAACTGCTGAAGAGAAAATTGCTCAGTCAGTTGCCTTTAACCTCTTTAAGGGTTAACAAAAATCTTCGTATTTTCTGTTAAACATAAAGATCCTTTCTTCGGAGAAAAAAATATTTCAGCCAACCTACTAAATCAATTTTGTATTTGAAGGATGGAGAATAAACAATTATATCATTCTGAAAAGATTCTATGAAAGCAATCAAAGAAAAGTTACATACACTATACAGAAAGAATAATAGATACATAATACTCATATTCCTATTCATAATAGATACACACAATATATTTTGAATCAATAAATAGCACTGATGTGAATCCAACTTTCTGATCTCTGTACTTGGTAATATATGAGAGTTTCACTATTTTGATTTGCTGGAATATTACTACACAAATTTATATATGGTTTTGAGAAAATAGAGAAGTTCTTTTGCTACTTGTCACTCTACATAAAACACTTTAATCTTTTCATACCATTGTCAGGTCCTTCAAGGCTATACTTCTGATGGCCCGCACATAATGTAACAGTTAGCCATGTGTTGTTTACTTCACATTATTTCCCTTAGCAGTAGTTCATATTTTATGGTAGCGAGAGTAGCAACTTAGTAATGTTAGATGACTCCTGTATTGATAAAACTAGTGATGAAAACATAACACCTTCATGCTCCCAAGTGCTATACTCATGACAAAGGCAGAAATAAAAAAAAATTTTTTAATAACCTTAGAAAGAATAAAAGATCCACTCCCCCTCAAAATAAATATAACATTAGGCAACCATACCTAGACAAGTATTATAATACAGGAAGTCCATTAGACCTGGGAAGGAGCTGAAGCCAGGTTTTGAGCCTTATTCTCCATATGCAGCCAGTTATAGCCAGTCCAGTAAGTGCTACAGAGTGAACTGCGTTGGGGTTTGATTGAAATACGGTTACAGTTGTACAAGAGAACATCAATTCAGATCCAGCAATGACTTATGGACTTGCCCACAGGCTGACAGCAAAAATTGCCATAATTTGGGAACATTTGAGTTGGCTTCATGAAAGACCTTTTTCTGCTAGCTGAGTTCTCTTAAATTTTCTTTACCTTATTTTTTTGATTGAATATACACAAAGCACTAGCTTTTATAACGTGGCTTTTTGCCTCTCTGTACTGAAAAAGCCTAGGCTGTCATTTAACAAGGCCCATCCCAGCTACTAGGCAGTTAACGTCAGGTTCTGCACTGCCCCAGCTTCGTGAACAAGATGACTGACAGCAGTGAACTACACCGAATCCTAAGGTACAATAACTAAAGGAGAATTCAAGAACGTCTAGAAGAGAATACCAAACTGCACTGCAAATACAAAATAGAATAATTTAATATTCTTCATAAATATTTATAAAAATATATACATATAATGAATAAGCCACTTTATAATGCTGGTAAAACCACGAAGAGCTGTTAGATCAACAGGTGTATAAACAGCCTGCCTTCAAAGCAATGGAAAGAAATATTTTCAATTAAAATTCATTAAGTACACTGGAGAGCTGGAGAGAAATATAACAGGAGAAAAAAAACTAGTTTCATCTTCCTTTGCTTTTACAATATCTTTTATTGGTAAAGATGGATATGAACTAATCAACAGTTCAACTAAAGTCTGTAAAGGGTTTTTGTAGAAATGAATTCAGATTTCCCATAATAAATAAATCCAGATTCTGTACAGTTAGAAAAACTATGATGGTGGCAAACAGCAAAATAGAAGGATAATAAACCTCAGATTCAGAATGAAATAATTAAATCAAGTAGTGTTAAACATATTTTTGGAGTTGCCTCATTAGGGAGTCATGTAATGGACACCACTCCCATTCAAGGTCTCTCAAATGGGCACTAGAATAATGCTGACTCTAAAGCCTTCTCCTCTAATAATCTCATCTGGTTCCATTTTTTATTACTATGAAACAAAACCCCTTTCACGTGAAAAAATAAGTGTAGGTTCATTCAGATGGAATCATTCATTTAGATCTTTTGGTGTCCTAACAATTCAAACTGAAATGAAGCCTATGATCCTATAGGCTGACACTCAGAAAGATGAAACATTTTTCCTACTTCTGTAAATATCCAAGGAATTGACAAATCAACACCTAGAAAAAAGCAAGGCATAAATTCATCAGCACCAAGGAGAAATGATCTTCAAATGCAGCAGGTCTGTTAGGAGTCCTGATATCTCTGTGTTGATGAACAGGTTCTAATCTCCCCAGAGGAAAAGTCCAATGCCTAAGGTTAACGCCTTTAGGCAAAAGGTAAAGCTCAGCAAGCGACTTCCTTCTGCATGTTCATTCACCCACACTTTAAAAAAAAGAGTTAATTTCAAAATTCTGGCACTCCACTCCACTAAACACTTCTTTTTTTTCTTTTTGGAGGAGGAGGTTTCAGCTTAGACTGTCTTCTTTCCCTACTTCATTATTTGTTAAAGTGGGAGATACCAACTTTATTACTAGTAATTCTTCAGCTACCATTCCAAAAGTTGCACTCAGTCACATAGAACAGTTTACATTTACATGACACTCTAGTAAACAGTTAACACTGCTCAAAGGTGGCCACTACAAAATCCTGCTTGTCTTTCTGCCTATCGGATATGACTAAACTGTTGGTGACTGGAACTCAAGTCACATACAGTCAACCACATTGCTGGATCCATGACCTACATCTCGGATTTGGCTAGTTAAACAGGCACACACAGCTACACCTGCTCCAGCTCTGCAGTGAGACACAGATCCAACAAGCTCCCACCTGAAAAGACAGAGAACAAAGAATGTTATCTTAAATCATGATTCGCTTCACTCATAAGACAAAACAAAACCTCCCTATAAACAGACTGGTTTTGAAAGACAGTAAGCTATCCCCAAACATTTCTATTAACTACATCTAGCAGCATTTTCCTTTTTTATGGATCACAGCCTTGTCATGGTGAAGGGGCTTGTGCGATTCAATGAAGCTATGAGCCATGCCACGCAGGGCACTCAAGATGGATGGGTCATAGTGAAGAGTTCTGACAAAACATGGTCCACTGGAGGAGGAATTGGCAATCCACTCCAGTATTCCTGCTGCAAGAACCCCATGAACAGATGAAAATACAGAAAGATATGATACCAGAAGTTGAGCCCCCCAGGTCAGAGGTGTCCAATATGCTGTTGGGGAAGAGTGGAGGGAAGTATTAGGTTGGTGCAAAAGTAACTGTGGCTTCTCACTGTGGAACTCTGCTGTTTGACACTGGAATACATTCTTAAATAAATGCTTTATGTTATACATCATTTTAATGTGCATTTCTTGCCTTTTTTTTTTTTTTTGCTAGTGACTTATTACTTGCTATTTATTTTATATTTATTTTAGATTATAGAAATGATGTTAGACAAAATGCCAATTCAAGCCATTTTTTAATTTGAGTTCAAAATGGGTTGTAAAGCAGCACAGACAACTTGCAACTTCAACAATGCACTTGGCCCAGGAACTGCTAATGAACATACAGTGAGGGTGGTTCAAGAAGTTTTGCAAAGATGATGAGAGCCTTGAAGATGAGGGGCATAGTGGCTGGCCATCAGAATTTGAATGAACCAATTGAGACCAACAGAACAGTATGAAAAGGAAGAAAGATATGACACTGAAAGAGAAACCCACCAAGTCAGCAGGCATCCAAAATGCTACTGGAGAAGAGCAGGGAAATAGCTCCAGAAGGAATGAAGAGGCTGAGCCAAAGCAGAAATGACACCCAGCTGAAGTCTGATGTGGTAAAGAACAATACTGCATAGGAACCTAAAATGTTAGGTCCATGAATCAAGGTAAACTGGAAGTGGTCAAACAGGAGATGGCAAGAGTGAATATTGACATTTTAGCAATCAGTGAACTAAAATGGACTGGAATGGGCAAATTTAATTCAGATGACCATTGTATTTACTACTGTGGACAAGAATCCCTCAGAAGAAAAGGAGTAGCCCTCATAGTCAACAAAACAGTCCAAAATGCAGTACTTGGGTCCAATCTCAAAATGACGGAATGATCTCAGTTCGTTTAGAAGGCAAAACATTCAATATCACAGAAATCCATGTCTATGCCCCAACCACTAATGCCAAAGAAGATGAAGTTGAATGGTTCTATGAAGACCTATAAGACTTTCTAGAACACCCCAAAAAAGATGTCCTTTTCATTATATGGGACTGGCATGCAAAAGCAGGAAGTCGATATACCTGGAGTAACAGGCAAGTTTGGCCTTGGAGTACAAAATGAAGCAGGGCAAAGGCTGACAGTTTTGCCAAGAGAACACACTGGTCATGGCAAACACTATCTTCCAACAACACAAGAGACGACTCTACACATGGACATTACCAGATGGTCAATACCGAAATCAGACTGATTAAATTCTTTGCAGCCGAAGATGAAGAAACTCTATATAGTCAGCAAAAACAAGACCAGGAGCTGACTGTGGCTAAGGTCATGAACTCCTTATTGCAAAAATCAGACTTAAACTGAAGAAAGTAGGGAAAATCACTAGGCCATTCAGGTATGACCTAAATCAAATCCCTTATGATTATACAGTGAAAGTATTCAAGGGACTAGATCTAGTAGACAGAGTGCTTGAAGAACTGTGGACAGAGGTTTGTAACACTGGATAGGAGGCAGTGACCAAAACCATTCCAAGAAAAAGAAATGCAAAAAGGCAAAATGACTGTCTGAGGAGGCCTTACAAATAGCTGAGGAAAGAAGAGAAGAAAAAGGCAAAGGAGAAAAGGAAAGATATACCCATCTGACTGCAGAGTTCCAAAGAATAGCAAGGAGAGATAAGAAAGCTTTCCTCCATGAACAATGCAAAGAAATAGAGAACAAAAGAATGGAAAAGACTAGAGATCTGTTAAAGAAAATTAGAGATTCCAAGGGAATATTTCATGCAAATATGGGCACAATAAAGGACAGAAACGGTATGGACCTAACAGAAGCAGAAGAGAAACTGTACAAAAAAGAAACTGCACAGAAAAACTGTACCAAAAAGGTCTTAATGACTTGGATAACCATGATGCTGTGATCACTCAGCTAGAGTCAGATGTCCTGGAGTGTGAAGTCAAGTGGGCCTTAGGAAGCATTACTACAAACAAAGCTAGTGGAGGTAATGGAATTCCTGTTGAGCTATTTCAAAACCTAAAAGATGATGCTGTGAAAGTGCTGTACTCAATATGCCAGTAAATTTGGAAAACTCAGCAGTGGCCACAGGACTGGAAAAGGTCAGTTTTCATTCCAATCCCAAAGAAGGGCAATGCCAAAAATTTTCAAACTACTGCACAACTGTGCTCATTTCAATGCTAGCAAACTAATGCTCAAAATCCTTCAGGCTAAGCTTCAGCAGTAAGTAAACTGAGAACTTCCAGATGTACAAGCTGGGTTTAGAAAAGGCAGAGGAACCAGAGATCAAATTGTCAACATTCGTTGGATCATGGAGAAAGCAGGGGAGTCCAGAAAAATATCTACTTATGCTTCATTGACTTAAAGTTTTTGACTGTGTGGATCACAACAAACTGGAAAATTCTCCAAAAAATGGGAATACCAGACCACTTTACCTGTCTCCCGAGAAAGCTGTATGCAGGTCAAGAAGCAGCAATTAGAAATGGACATGAAACAACTGACTGGTTCCAAATTAGAAAAGGAGTACAACAAGGCTGTATACTGACCCCACTTATTCAACTTCTATGCAGAGTACATCATGTGAAATGCTCGGCTGGATGAAGTACAAGCTGGAGCCAAGACTGTGGGGAGATGGATCAACAACCTCAGATATGGAGATGATACCACTGTAATGGCAGAAACTGAGGAGGAACTAGAGAGACTCCTGATGAGGTTTTGTGAAAGCTCATAGTGAAAAAGCTTGCTTGAAACTCAACATTCAAAAAACTAAGATCATGTCATTACTTCATGGCAAACAGAAGAAGAAAAAGTGGAAGCGGTGACAGATTTTTTTTTCTTGGGCTCCAAAATCACTGCAGACAGTGACTGCAACCATGAAATTAAAAGATACTTGCTCCTTGGAAGGAAAACTATGACAAACCTAGGGAGCATATTAAAAAGCAGAGACATCACTTTGCCATCTAGTCAAAGCTATGGTTTTTCCCAGTAGTCATGTATGGATGTGAGGGTTGGACCATAACAAGACTGAGCACTGAAGAACTGATGCTTTTGTTCTGCGGTGTTGAAGAAGACTCTGAGAGTCCCTTGGACTGCAAGATCCAGCCAGTCAATCCTAAACGAAATCAGTCCTGATATTCATTGGAAGGACTGACGCTGAAGCTTCAAAACTTTGGCCACTTGATGCAAAGAGCCGACTCGTTCGAAAAGACCCTGATGCTGGGAAAGATTGAAGGCCAGAGGAGAAAGGGGCAGCAGAGGACGAGATGATTAGATAGTATCACAAACTCAATGGACATGAGTTTGAGCAAACTCTGGTAGATAGTGAAGGTCAGGGGAGACTGGTGTGCTGTAGTTCATGGGGTTGCAGAGAGTCAGACACAACTCAGTGACTGAACAAACAAAATGCAACATCTTAGCACTCTAAAATAATCTGTTACTGGAAGATCCCATCAAAACATAAAGCAAACATAAAAGTTACCTATTCAGCACTGGATCAAATGCTTCCACTGTATTTAGATATGCATTGCCATTATGACCACCAACTGCAAAGATTTTGCCCATCACTGTTGCGATCCCCACTCCACCCCTGGGAGTGGTAAGGGCTGCTACGTAATCCCATTTGTTGCTTCGAGGGTCATACCGCTCAACAGAACTCAGAGGAGAATTATCATCAAAACCACCTGTGTAAAGGAAAAATTTTAAAACAGTATTATGTTTCATAGAAAGTAACCATTAAATCTCAATTCAAAAGCTTTTGAAAGCCAATCTTTTAAAAACATTTTAGAAAACCCAAACATCACTACTACCAACTCCTATTACACATTTTCTACAATTCAAGATAATTTAAGTATTACTTTCCTCAGTGTTAGGATTAAAAATCTTAAAGTGAGAAAAACTGGAGTCCCTATATTTAAGTAGATGATATAAGAAGAAAAAACCCACAGACATTTAATATAATTTTTCCTTAGCATCCTAGAGGCAAGCAAAAAATACTGAGATTCCTTCTGTGCATATATTCCTTCTGTGTATATATCAGATTTTTAAAAAGTTAAGGCTTGAGACTAGAAAAAATCATACTAAATCACTTGACTCATTTAGATAAGTCAAAATTTTCCAACTGTTTCCCTTAGTACTATAATTGCAATCATAATTGCAGAGATGGTGGACTATGAATTCTTACCAATTTTTGCCAAAACTGTATCTTCATGCTATATTTCTCAACACTGACAGTCCTCTCTATTTATCTTAACAATGTTACTTATCATGTTCCTGAGTGTTAAACACAGAGACTACTATTTCAACAGTGCTCTTTCCTTTAAAAAATAAATGTGTCTCTTTTTAGGCTCCATCTTAGTCTATGTAAATAACAGGTCTCCTGGGTGACTAAGCCTATTTTCCTGGGACAGGAAGTATTGATATTATGACCAGTCCTTTTAGAAACAAGATAGGTCAGGTTAAAAAATGAATCAACAAAGTCAGCTTCTCTAATGGGTTTAATTTCATCATATCAACTGAGATAAAAAATTCACTGAACAAATGTAGTAGTGCCATCCCCACCACAACTATGATATAAAACGTTCTTCCACTACAACAAAGGCTTTAGCTTTAAATATTGCTAATGTTAATGGAGGAGATTAGGTTTTTAATACAGGGTAGTTCTATTTTTGATGGCATTCTTTTTCTTTGGCTCCTATACTCTTCCTAGGTAATGCATATAAATCTTGAACAAAAAGCTCAAAGCAGAGGAATAGAAAAGGCAGAATGCAATTAGCTTCCTGGACATACAGTTTACCTTCAAAGTTTTCTTATTCAAATCAGTTATACATGTTTTAAGTAGGACTTGGATGAACAAGAGAGTTTTGTTTTGTTGTTTTTTTTTTTGAAAGGTTCAACCTGAGTCAGTCTTATTTTTACTGTGTCTGTTCTACCTACAAGGGCTCAAAAAATTTAACAAGTAACAGAAACACTGATGCTCCTACTGAGGTATAACACATGCCAAGACCTATGCTAGATAGGGAGCTGAGAGGAGCACTGGCATACTGTAACAGCTCTGGGTTCTCACAGACTCTTCTTCAAATTCCAGCTTTGTCAGCTTACTTAGGCATGTGACTAAGAGTAAATATTCTCTCTCTCAGGTTCTGACCATCTAAAAGAGCTGCTGTGATGATCAGGCGAGACTAAAAGGGTAAATTATGTTATTTTCCCTCTTTAATACATGTAAGCACTGAGATATCCAGTACGACTTCTATGACTTGCAGATGTTTAAGTGCTAACAATATCCTACTCTCTCATCAAGCACTCTGAGTTTTGTTAACACCAGTTCATATTAACATGAGAGAGTATGATATACGCTTGTGACCACCTCTCTAAACACAACTCCTCCTATAAAGGAAGGGATTACTAATCACAATATAGCTACCCATTTACTGGTAAGGTACTAGACACAGCTGAGATGCTTAACATAATCTCAGATTCTTAATTCTTAAAAACAGACATTATTATTCCCATGTCATAGCCCTTTAAAAGCCCTGCCACTGGAAATGTGTTGAGTAGACCACCAGAAATAACACTGACTATCACTTATGAGCTGTTACAGAATCTGGGCCTCCTCCCTTGCAATTTAACAATATCTCATTATTATTCATATGCATGTTAAAGTCAGAACAAGTACTGCTCACGCTATGGTTCCCTCCAACTCTGCTATATAGTAAAAAGTCAAAAAGCAATACAGAGATGCTAACCACCATCATGAATATGAAATACCTATTCATTTGCTTAAAACAGTCAATGCAATTCCCTTGAAGATGAGAAAAACATGTCTTAGATCTTTACAGATTTACTGTCGCAAAGCACATTCAACCTGTCCTTATATTAAAAAAACGTATGTCTTATTTCAATGTAATCTCCTACTTTAGACATAGTTGCCACTCCTAAGTAAAAACACGGAGGCAGAGTTTTAAACATGAAAGATGAAGATGTAAATAGAGAAGCAAGTCCATGAACCTGAAGAATAGAAAAGCAGATCTCAGGACTGATTCCACTTGAGCCTAAATGCAATGTAAGTTATCTTACTGTGTTGTTTTGTGACACTATTATATGTCCTGTAAAAAATTAGAGAAAACCATCCACTCACCAACAACATATAAGCAACCATGGAGCTCGCTAACTCCATTGCCTGCTCTTCGCTGACCCATCTCTTTAACTTCTATCCACTTATCGAGATGTGGATCATACCTCTCCACACTAGACAGAGAAGCTACTCCATCATTGCCACCTACTGCATAAACATGGTTCTAAACAAAGACAAAAAATATAAAAACATATGACATCAGATTTTGAAATGATTGATATGCTGTCCTAAAGGTAGACCAAAATGTGCAAGAGAGCAGTATTTCATGAAATAATCTGGTGTGTAATCTGCATACTGGAGATATGAATGTACCAGACCCTTCCTTACTAGGTTAAGGATGTAATGCAATGCAGTCCAGTGACCGAACTGTGATGTAACCCACCACGAGAGCCACGGAGCCAACACCTCCACGGGGAGTATTCATTGGTGCCACTGTACTCCACTGATCAGATTCTATGTCGTATCTCTCCACATCATTGAAGCAAGTGTTGTCATCTAACCCTCCAATGGCATAAATTGGGCCTCCCAAGGAAGCCAAGGCAATTCCTCTCCTGCAAAAAACAATAGAACACATTTTTGCATTCTGTTTCCAGAAAAAAGGCAGCAAAAAAAGTGTGCTAATGCACTCATTTATCATGTTAAACGTCAATGTGGCTTTTTCTCCCATTATTTTTAGATTTATCAAAGCTTCTGAACAGATGGCTCTAGAGTTGTCAAACTGTGCAAGTCTATGTGGACAGTGCCCTCTGGAGTTTTATACTGTATAGCCTACACCGATTAAGGGCTTCCTTGGTGGCTCAGTGGTAAAAGAACCCTGCAGTGCAGGAGACACAGGTTTGATCTGTGGGTCAGGAAGATCCCCTGGAAAAGGAAATGGCAACCCACTCCAGCATTCTTGCCTGGAAAATCCCATGGAAAGAGAAGAAAATCCCATGTAGCCTAGTGGGCTACAGTCCATAGGTTTGCAAAAAGAGTTGGACACAACTTAGCAACTAGACAACAAATACAGGTTAAACTTAAAGAATAAAGGAAAATCCAACAAAACACTATAAATGGAGTCAGAAAGATTCAATTAGTACAACAGTCAGCTGCAGAAGTGAGAGGTTGATAAACTGACAAAAACGGTTTGCTAGAGAGGTCAAAAGTTAATCTCATTACTAAATTCATGTAACTGCAGAACATATTTTGTTCCAATATTTCATTACATCACATAGAGTGAGTGAGTGACAGTCACTCAGTCGTGTCCAACTCTTTGCAACCCCATGGACTGAATAGTCCATGGAATCTCCAGGCCAGACACTGGAGTGGGAAGCCTATCCCTTCTCCAGGGGATGTTCCCAACCCAGGAATCGAACTGGGGTCTCCTGCATTATCAATTTTATATTACAAGCTTTATATCACATTGCTTTACTTCTGAAGGGCATCTATTTATTTGGGAACAGAAGAGACTTAGCCTACTACTTCTACTACTAAGTTGCTTCAGTCGTGTCCGACTCTGTGCGACCCCATAGACGGCAGCCCACTAGGCTCCGCCGTCCCTGGGATTCTCCAGGCAAGAACACTGGAGTGGGGTGCCATTTCCTTCTCCAATGCAGGAAAGTGAAAAGTGAAAGTGAAGTTGCTCAGTCGTGTCCAACCCTCAGCGACCCCATGGACTGCAGCCCACCAGGCTCCTCCGTCCATGGGATTTTCCAGGCAAGAGTACTGGAGTGGGGTGCCATTGCCTTCTCCAAGACTTAGCCTATGTGAAAAGCTAATTCATCAGAATGGTGATTGGAAAAAAAAATTATATCAATGTTTAAAAAAAATTACATCAATCAAAAGTTGAACTTTTCTAAAACTTATCTGTCACTGACTTGGTGTGTACTTTGGATAAGGTATATTGTTTAAACCTGTAACTACCTTGTTTCTTCATCTCCATTTGAGAAAGGAGTAGACGCAGCTGATATAAGGAGTCAATATAGTAATGCACTAAGAACAGTGACTGACCCATAATCAGTGCTATGTATTTGCTGTCATTATTACTGGAGACAGCTGCTGCTCTACTGAGAGTCTAACTCAGTTTATCAAAATAGTACCCTGGAAAGAATTCTTAAGGATAACGTTATCCTTCATTTCATCTCCTTAACCTCTTTTCCCTTGAGTATAAAACAGTGACTTACAAAACACTGTTATAAAAACTTCCAGGTGTGGGTGAACACGTGTGTACACTCTAGAACATACGGTGTCATAAGTGAGTGTAATTCCCCTGACCCTTCACCCCTTAACCCACAAGGGCATAAGACATTACTGATTGCTCCCTACAGCTTCCTGCATCAGTATCTTCTTCTCTATTCCAGCTTCACTGAATTGTGAAGTTCTCTAAGGCCTCTTATCACCCCACACTCTCTCTAGAGACAATCTGATTCTTTCCATGGATTTATGACAACACTAATATATATTTCCAGACATACATCCAACTTCTACTTCAAATCTGTCTGGATCTTCAAACTTAACTTTATTCTAAAGTGATACTTACTGTCAACCTCCCTGTGCTAGGCAGATTTTAAGATGCCTCTCTCCACAATATTCACTCTCTAGTTTTACTCCTGATTATGCCACATTATGTGGCAAAATGGAGATTACGTGAATGGGCCTGATCTAAACACATAAGCCCTGTAAAAGCAGAGAAGTTTCTTCAGCTGGTAGCAGAAGATAGGTCAGAAACTCAAAGAATGGGGTGGATCCTGCAAGTTGTTTGCTTGTTTGAAGATGGAGGGGAACACCTGGAAAAGACCTAAGTAAGAGTGGCTTCTAGGAGCTGAGTGACCCCTGGCCTTCAGCCAGTAAACACAAACTCTGTCCTTCAATCGCCAAGAGCTGAATTCTATCCACAATCTAAATGACCTGGAAGTAGTTTCTTCCCCAGAACCCCCATTAGAGTCTACAGCCTACACCTTGATTTTGACTTCTGAGACTCTAGGTGGAAAAGTCGGTTAAAATTGCTGGACTTCTCACCTATGGAACTGACATTATGATCTTTACTCTCAAGCATCCTTTACTTATGTGGTGCTAACATTATTACCCGTGTAATTACGTCTATTTGTATCTCGCCTTTTAGAATGTAAGCTCTATGGAGGTAGAGACCTTGGCTATCTTATTTACTGCTGTATCTTCAGCACTTGACATATCTTGCAAAGGGCACTTAAGTATTTACTGAAAAGTAAATCAACCCTTAGAGATGCTCTGTTAGGATGATGGGTTTCAATAAAACGATAACTTGAACACACACCAGTATCAATTCTACTGAAAAGATAAAAAAGGGGAGAAAAATACAGAAAACCAAGTATTTAACATGTATGATCTTGGAATGCACACTGAAACAATCATTTGGGGAGATACAAATTATAAAAGCAAATAACATGAGGAAATATTTGCAGTTCTATTATTCTGTATACAGCTGGAAAGCTATGGCAACATTCAGGGCATATTTTGTAAGACTAAAGAAATTCAACTGCTATTTTGTTAGACAAGTTTCACTCAATTCTCAGCTAAAAATAAGCTTAGCATGATAAACAGGCAAGGATATAAAAATTAAAAATGTACTTTAGGATTTTCTCCCCCATTTTTAATTCACATGTTGGAATTTAAACTATTGATTTGTAGTTGCCATGTAGCATAAATCAAGCCCTACTTAAGTATTAAAATGTCATTTATAGATAAGTAGTATATATTAAGAATAGGATTTTTCCTAGTAAGATTCCTTCTCCTCATGAGTGGGAAAAGGTGGCCAAAATCTTTTCATGTTTCCATCTAATTTTTCATATTTTTAAAATTTATTTTTAACTGGAGGATACTTGCTTTATAATATTGTCTTAGCTTCTGCCATACATCAACATGAATCAGTCACAGGTATACATTGTCCCTTCCCTCTTGAACCTCCCTCTCACCCCTCTAGGTTATCTCAGAGCACAAGTTCTGAGCTCCGTGCATCAAACAGCAAATTCCTACTGGCTATCTGTTTTACATACAATAATGTCTATGTTTCATTGTTACTCTTTCAATTTGTCCTTCCCTAATTTTTCATATTTTTACCATATAAGAAAACTCAGTTAAGAACACTATGTTAAATTATCAAGAAGAGAAAATTAAATGGCAGTGGATTCCCTGTGTACAAAATCATTTCAGTTGAGAACCTCTACTACATAGGAACTCAACTATTTTTTAATCTTTCCTGAAAATCTAAAATTATTTTAAAATAAAAACTTAAAACAACAAATGCTCAGGTATAAGTCAAAATGATGACAACCACTATCACACTCAAAGACATGATTCTATTCTTGATTCTCAGGAAAATTTCTAAAATTAGAGTCATATTGGATGCTTTAACAAAATGTATTTAAGAAGGTATTTAAAGTTTCTAAAAATGTAAAGAGTAAAAAATTAGCTCTTTCAATTACAGGAGGCTTTATTTTCCACCAGCAAATAACAATAAATGTCCATACTGATCTACCTCTTTGTGTTCATCGATGCCTTCATCATCCATTTATTAGTGAGAGGATCAAACATCTCCATGCTACCTAAATGTTCATTGCCATCATGTCCACCCACTGCATACACTTTACCTGTCAGGTAGAGAAGTATTTTCATGTGATTCCAAATAAATTTATATATTGAACACATAATTAAAATGGCATAAATTAACTTTTAACAAATATTCTTCTATTCAACATTATGATAAATGTCACTTCAGTAGTCAAATGAAAGTAAATGTAAGATTCTACTAATAAAATGTTTGAAAAATGCTGTTTTACAAGAAATTATTTAAATGCTCAAACAGTATCCCACCCCCAGGTTTCTCAACTTTTTATTATTAGACAAAATCACTAATCATCCTTGCAAAAAACATTCAATAAAATGAAATGTTTTTATATAAATAAAATATAAACCCTTAATACATCAAACCTTTTCTAAATGAAACAAAAACTGGAACTATTACATACCAAAATGTTAGCCACAACTAGGTGTTACAGATGAATTTTATTTTTTATTACAATGTTTTCATATTCCCCCCAAACTATTTATAACTTTTATAAGAAAAAACTGATTTTTTTAAAGTCTCCAAATAATTTATCCATGATTCTGCAATTAATCCACTTTTATTAATTAAAAAAAAAGTATTTCAATAATAATAGGGTGGGTATAGATGGGTACAGAAAAAAAGCTGATATATACTTACTATTGGGGTTCAATAAATATTTTTGTTTAGTTTGGTTATTTTGTGAAAACTCAGAATAGTTTAACTCCCTTTTCCTTAATACTCACTCCTGTTAAGCATCTTTATGCAAGAGACTGTACACAGAGCATCTTTGGGTAAAGTAAATATTCACCACCCAAATTATTTACTGATATATTGAAACATATTTTACAATGTAGAAATTTTCTTCAGAAAGAAATTCTCAAAGTTCAAATATTTAATAGGAGCACTGTGATGATGTGATGTGATTTCACAGAGGAGCAGACCCACCTTCCACTGAGATTACACCCACATGTCGCCTTCGACTGTTCATTTCTGGTCCAAAGAACCAACTGTTTTTGTTGATAGAATAGCATTCAATACTGCGGAAGGGGTCACCTGATCCACCTCGACCACCTACACAAAACAGCACTCCTAAAGGTAAAACCACAGGTAGAGGTTAAAATCACAGCTCCCTAATTTTTTTTTCTTACAGTTAATTTTATTTTCTTTTATTTCACCTCGCCACACAACTTGTGGGATGTTAGTTCCCCAACCAGGGACTGAACCCAGGCCCTTGGCAGTGACAGCCCTGGATCACCAGGGAATTCCCCCTAATTAAAAAAAAATGTTAAGGTATAGAAAGAAACTTAGGAAGTCAAAAGTTGATTAGCATTTAATATCACCATACTACTAAAACTCTAATTTTAATTTTTCTCTTGATTTGAAATTCTCAAAGAACAGGATCACTGACTCAATGGACATGAGTTTGAGCAAACTCTGGGAGATAGTGAAGGTCAGGGAAGCCTGGTGTGCTGAAGTCCATGGGGTCACAGAGTCAAACATGACTGAGTGAATGAACAACAAAAGGACTAACGTCAGTTTTCTCTGCTTGCTAACATCCCTCTACAATACAGTTGAGACCCTCACCCACCCTGAAAAAGTGCTCTTGCTAATAAAGTCGTGACAAAATTCAACAAGCTCGTAATTTCTGACTGAATACAACATTTGATATACTGATCACCCTGTTTTTTGGAAACTCCTTAACTCTCTTGATTTCTATAATGTCAAAAAGTCTCCTTTTGTCTCCAACCATTTCTCTTTATGTTTTCTATGCCTCATTCTCAGCCTACTTCTCACATATTTCATACTCACAGTGGGAAAAGTTCAATCCTTTGACTAAAATTTCCATCGTATCAAAATGCTTTCCAAACTACATTTCTAAGTCACGTTTCCACTTGGTGTCCCAGAGGCACCTCATACCCCACACCTTCCTCACCCACGTAAACATCCTCTTCCTTCCCTGAGACAGTCTTTCACCTCCCAGCTATTCGCACCTCAGTTCAGAGCCTCATCAGCTATTACTGCAAAATCCTGTTCTCTTTTACCACTCAGTTTTCTTTTTGCTTTCAGATTGTCAACAGAATAATTCAAAGACTCTTTTCAACAGCCTGTCACACCTGTATCAGTAGTCATTAAAAATTTTATTGAATGCCACTATTTAACTGTACAGCAGAAACAAACACAGCACTGTAAAACAACTATAGTAAAAATTAATTTTAGAAGGTTAAAATGGCAAGTTTTATATGCATTTTACCACATTGTTTAAAAAGAAAAAAATCAACACCTTATTCTCATTCAGGATCACCAGGAGAACTTTATAAAACACAGATGGCTGGGCCTGACCCTTCCCCACTCCCAAGAGTTTGATTCAGTGGGTTTGGG
The DNA here is from genome assembly GCF_055505025.1 of Bos grunniens. Lineage (NCBI taxonomy): Eukaryota > Metazoa > Chordata > Mammalia > Artiodactyla > Bovidae > Bos > Bos grunniens. Next base: position 15,587,305 of record NC_141170.1, on the reverse strand, counting down.
TAGGTCTAAAGTTCTGAATTTCTAAAAAGTTCCTAAGTGAATGCTGATGCTGTTGGTCAAGAGGCCACCACGTGCCCCATTCTATGAGAACCTCTGCTCTACAAGATAAAGCCTTAGTATAGCATAATGGCCCTGCAGGGTCTATAACCCGATTCTCTCTCTTAATGTTCAAGCTCCTGCATCAACCCATACAGTGATTATCCTCAATGCCCTGACAGCAACTTTTGGTAACTACCATTCATGTAATACAGTGTTGAAATGATCTATTATGCTGGCATCTATCAGAGTCTAAGCTGGATTAAGACAGTGTGTTAAGGATCTATGCACTAGTAAAGACAAGCACAGTGCCTGGCATGTACTGAACATTCAGTAAATGTAATGTGAGCTGAATATCCTTGTCTCTAACTGGCACCTAGAAAAACAACTATTTATTACTGAAAACTAAAACTGGGGGTTACTTTCTCTATAAAACCTTTTCTGGCCCTTCTAAAATAAAAATAACCACTCTTTTTGCTTCCCTACTTTGTGATTATATCAAAGCACCTATAACACTTTATTGCATTTACTTACTCATATGTCTATTTCTCTAGATCAGACAAAGTTCTCTCAAAATAGGAATGGCTATGTTCTATTTGTGTTTGCATTTCTTTTCTTCTTCTTAATACTATTTTAAAAAATAACTTCTATTTATTTATTTTTGGCTGCACTGGATCTTCGCTGCTGTGCACATAGGCTTTTGTGAGTTGCAGTGCCTGGGCTTCTCGTTGGGGTGGCTTGTCTTGTCCTGGAGCTCAGGGCATGTATATAGGGAAAGACTAAAGATCTCTTCAAGAAAATTAGAGATACCAAGGGAACATTTCATGCAAAGATGGGCTCAATAAAGGACAGAAATGGTATGGACCTAGCAGAAGATATTAAGAAGAGGTAGCAAGAATACACAGAAGAACTGTACAAAAAAGAGCTTCACGACTCAGATAATCACGATGGTGTGATCACTCACCTACAGCCAGACATCCTGGAATGTGAAGTCAAATGGGCCTTAGAAAGCATCACTACGAACAAAGCTAGTGGAGGTGACAGAATTCCAGTTGAGCTATTTAAAATCCTGAAAGATGATGCTGTGAAAGTGCTGCACTCAACATGCCAGCAAATTTGGAAAACTGAGCAGTGGCCACAGGACTGGAAAAGGTCAGTTTTCATTCCAATCCCAGAGAAAGGCAATGCCAAAGAATGCTCAAACTACCGCACAATTGCACTCATCTCACACACTAGTAAAGTAATGCTCAAAATTCTCCAAGCCAGGCTTCAGCAATACGTGAACCATGAACTTCCAGAAGTTCAAGCTGGTTTTAGAAAAGGCAGAGGAACCAGAGATCAAATTGCCAACATCTGCTGGATCATGGAAAAAGCAAGAAAGTTCCAGAAAAATATCTATTTCTGCTTTACTGACTATGCCAAAGCCTTTGACTGTGTGGATCACAATAAACTGTGGAAAATTCTGAAAGAGATCGGAATACCAGGCCACCTGACCTGCCTCTTGAGAAACCTATATGCAGGTCAGGAAGCAACAGTTAGAACTGGACATGGACTGGTTCCAAATAGCAAAAGGAATACGTCAAGGCTGTATATTGTCACCCTGCTTATTTCACTTATATGCAGAGTACATCATGAGAAATGCTGGGCTGGAAGAAGCACAAGCTGGAATCAGGATTGCCAGGAGAAACATCAATAACCTCAGATATGCAGATGACACCACCCTTATGGCAGAAAGTGAAGAGGAACTAAAAATTAGCCTCTTGATGAAAGTGAAAGAGGAGAGTGAAAAAGTTGGCTTAAAGCTCAACATTCAGAAAACGAAGATCATGGCATCCGGTCCCATCACTTCATGGCAAATAGATGGGGCAACAGTGAAAACAGTGTTAGACTTTATTTTTTTGGGCTCCAAAATCACTGCAGATGGTGACTGCAGCCATGAGATTAAAAGACACTTACACCTTGGAAGGAAAGTTATGACCGACCTAGATAGCATATTCAGAAGCAGAGACATTACTTTGCCAACAAAGGTCCGTCTAGTCAAGGCTATGGTTTTTCCAGTGGTCATGTATGGATGTGAGAGTTGGACTGTGAAGAAAGCTGAGCACCAGAGAATTGATGCTTTTGAACTGTGGTGTTGGAGAAGGTTCTTCAGAGTCCCTTGGACTGCAAGGAGATCCAACCAGTCCATTCTGAAAGAGATCAGCCCTGGGATTTCTTTGGAAGGAATGATGCTAAAGCTGAAACTCCAGTACTTTGGCCACCTCGTGCGAAGAGTTGACTCATTGGAAAAGACTCTGATGCTGGGAGGGATTGGGGGCAGGAGGAAAAGGTGACGACAGAGGATGAGATGGCTGGATGGCATCACGGACATAATGGACATGAGTTTGAGTGAACTCCGGGAGTTGGTGATCCAGGGAGGCCTGGCGTGCAGCAATTCATGGGGTCACAAAGAGTCAGACACGACTGAGTGACTGAACTGAACTGAACTGAGGGCGTGTAGGCTTCACCAGTTGTGGCTCAAGGGCTCTAGAGCTTGGCCTCACAAGTTGTGGTGCTTGGGCGTAGCTGCCCAGCCGCATGTGGGATCTTTCCAGCCGAGGATGGAGCCAATGTCCTTTGCATTGGCTGGCAGACTCTCAACCCCTGGAAAGTACCAGGGAAGTCCTATGTCTGCATTTCTAATGCCTAACCAAGAACCTGGCACACAGTAGATACTGAATAAATGTTTGCTGAAATGACTGCATAAAATGAGTGACCAGAACGTCTTGTGCCACCTTTTTCAACTAATTCAATATTTAAAAGTTGGAGAAATTTAAAGTTGAAAGAGACTTTAAAGATCATGTAATCAAAATTATTTATAAACTGAGGCCTTCAGAGATTAAGAAATCTGCCCCAAATTACAGATGCTTAATGGCACAGCTGGAATTACAATCCATGAATATAATCCCAACTACCAATTAGATTTTATTTAAGTGAACCCTAATATTTCAGCTATATAGGTCATCCAGGAATATGACATGGAATGGAAAAAATTAAAATGAAGTTAAGATCGGGACACAAATCCTTTCTCTAGTGTTCCATGTGGCCCTGTGCATTTCTTCACCCTGATTTTTTTTTCCTTATCCACAAGACGAAGTAACACCATCTTTCTCATAATAAGGATCAAATCCTTCACTAAGTTCTTGCAATCATGTAAGAGATCATGGATATGAGGGTCTAATATACATTTGGCATATAACATAAATTGCCAAGGTCTTTGAATTCACATCTGAATCTGAAGAATTAAACACCTTAACTCTTGAAACAGGATTCACAGCTAAAAAAAATTACACTTCAAAAATTTAATACTTGATATCAACCTATAAAGAGGGAAAATAAATAAGCCATCCTTTTTATGTTATACTAATTATTTAGGAGAACTATAGACTGGTTCCAAATAGGAAAAGGAATATGTCAAAGCTGTATATTGTCACCCTACTTATTTAACTTATATGCAGAGTACATCATGTGAAATGCCAGGCTGGATGGAGCACAAGCTGGAATCAAATGGTTGCATGTCATCACCGACTCAAAGGACATGAGTTTGAGCAAGCTCCAAGAGATGGTGAAGGACAGGGAAGCCTGGTATGCTGCAGTCCATGGGGTCACAAAGAGTTGGACACGACTGAGTGACTGAACAACAACTTCTTCACAGGCAGATCTACCACATTCAAACTTTCTTCATACTATTCAGATAAAATCCCACTATACATGATCATGTATTGCCTTTTTTTTTTAGGTTATTTCACAAATCTCTTTATTTAATAACCCTGTTAGGTCACAGCAGATGTACAGGAAGTCTCTGTTCAGACTACTGATTCCTAAAGTCATAGATCACATTTATTTCCCCTTGTCCCACAAACATATTCTTCATGAAGAGTAACATAAGTGAACACAGACTTACTTTCTCAGGAAAACATAAAGTCTGAAAACTATGGCAAATAAAGGCAAAACTACTTGCCTCTGAAGTATAAGAGCTTTATATTCTAAGAGTCTAATATAGTCTATTATACTAACCTAACATTAGATGTATTTAGAACCTTTTTTGCTGTGGTGAAATGAAAAAACAAATATTTAAATATATAACACATATCAAGCTCCATGCCTGGTACCTGTGATACAAACCTATTAAGATACTTACCTGTCTTTGAAAGGCTCAAAACATGTCAAATGAATTTCAATGCAACACAGTGAAAAAAGCGCAAAGCAAGTGTCATTTAAGCAAAAATGACAGAGGAACTAATTCTGCTTAGAAGAAATCAAGAAGACTCTCAAGAAAGAGATATTTCAGCAGACTCCTCATAGTGTATATGTTTTGTTATGGCTTTGTAAAAAATTGGCTTATTAATAAAACTATCTGAAGTCAAGTACAGTAAAAATTCATACATAATCTTATTTGCCAATTACTACTTTAAGACAATCGATACTAAATAATCTTACAATTAGGTTTAGACATTCATAGAACAACCTTCAAAAAGAACAAAACTCCTTCCAGCAGAGTTAATAAAATGAGTAATTTCATTACCAGCAGTATGTTTCCTTGGGGTAGTCCGAATAGAGTATTCGAAGTCAGGTACTGCTCTGCTACTCAAGTGAAGGTGGTAATTTCTTGCTTCATCTAATAAATCTCTACATTTTAGATTTTGTTTGACAATCTGTTCTTTTGCCACAACACCCATGAGAAAGTCAACTGGCAACAGCGGCAAACGAACCTAAGGATTGTGAACAGTTGCAGATATAAATATAAGTTGCAATTGGGTAGCTCATTCTCTACTTTCACTGCAGCAATGTTCTCTTCAAATCTCATTTACTTTCTAACATGTGAATGAAGTTCACTGTGCCAAGTTCTAAAGCAATTCCCAGTACTGGTCTGTACTAATGAAATCAGATTATATGTTAACTACATCCTTCCCTTTTAAATACAGATTTAAGTAGACTGGATAAAATAATTCAATTGTCTTAATTCAAGCTACTTACTCACTTCCAGAAATGGTACTGCCATAATCGTAAGGCCCCTTGCTGTTGAAGAAAAGGTACAATCAAAACACAATTGTGCTTCTATGTGTGTTTGCCTTTTAATGCTAAGACCAAACATGGAAATGTGACTTCTTACACACACACACGCTCATATCTGAAGCAAACGGGTGTTGTTTTCTTCAACTTGGAAGGTTATACTCAGTGATAATCCCCTTCTTTCAGTAGAGGCACTCACCATTCTTCTCTTAAAAATGCACTGACTGACTAGTATATTAAAGGGACGATCAAACCCCATAATGTGATTTTGAGTTAAAGGCACACACACATACACAAATATATGATACAGGTGCAAAATAAAACTTTTTGGTTTTGTAGACCAACTTATTGTCAAGGTAATTCTAAGGCCTATTTGTCATCTCCCTATCTAAGAAATTCCTATTGATAGGAAAAGTAAACAAAAAGAGACATTTCTGAAGCTACAAAATGGTGAGGGAAGAAAACAAAGTGATGTCTTATAATTCTTTCGAGAACAAACCTATATGCACTAGGAACAAATAAAGTTTCATTAGCAAAGCAGTTCAGTAAGTTTAGAAACTTTATATTATAAAACAATAGTTATAAATTAATTTAGAGCTGTTTCCTCAGAACATTTCAGCATAAATAAAATATTCATTACTACTATCTCAAAGGGGCTTTGTAACTATTCAGGTTAAAAAGCAGGTAGTGACATTTCTAATTCAAATATCGCACATTCAGACTTATCCTTAAATGGTACAGGAGAGTCAAAGCTACTTTCACATTATATTACATCAATCGATAATCCCCACCTTTTATGGTAAATGGAACATGCTGATTTGTTTCCCTATCATTTCCTTTCTATATACAATCTTATTTGTCCTCACCTGTGCAAGTGTTTCATCCAACCATTGGGGATGATGTTGAGGATTGGCAAGAAGCCACTTGATGGCAGCACTATAGACCTGCTTTTCATTCTCAATGTTTAGGTCACTGGAGGACAAAAGCTTATGGAGATGCTGAGGTGACACGCTTACGAAGTCTTCACACTCCACCACTTCAGTAAAATGCTCACAGGCATACTGATCCGCCATGTCCATTAGGTCTACTCGATTGTGACTTTCTGCAAAGGCTCTTACCGCCAGACAGTTGGACGGATGAAAATGTAACTTCATGTATTCACAACAAGCTCTAGCCACCAGTTCAACCTGTAGAATACAGGCTGCATATAAGAGAGGCTGGACATTGTCAACTGTCAAAGTGAGCCGTGAAGAATAGACAAACTTTACCAAGTCTTCTATTGCATCACCATCAAAATCTCTTATTTCAATCAGTGTTTGCTTAGCTTCAGCCATTTCAGAGAGAAACATGGCTTTGAAGTAAGGAATAACACAAGCCAATGCAAGTTTGTGACAGGAGATTAGCTTTGAGCCAACCTGTTCAAAAGAAAAACAAAAGCAGACTTAGTTTAGTATCAAGATAAACCTGAGATCGGCATAGAGGATATGCTGTAGCAGGGACAAAACCTTCAGACAATTTCAGTGCATTTAACAATGTGATCCTTTGGTCACTTACTGTCAACCTAGGCTAATTTTTTAAAGTCAGTCAATTTTCTTCTTTCAAATTAGAATCAAATCTTTTATACATGTATCTATAATGTGCATATCATAAAACTAGGTTTTCTATATTATTTCACATTTCAGAAGCATTTTGTGAATTAATGAATAACAGCAAACATCACCCAGCACTTACTATGTATCAGGCACTATGTTTTCCTTAGAGTCTATGAGTCCCTTCTTATTTTAAAACTTTTTTTCCAATTTTACTGACATCTAAGATGGTATAAGTTTAAGGTACCCAACACTATGATTTTAGATAGATATATATATATATATACACAGACACATATACACAGTGAAATGATTACCACAGTTTTAGTAACTATCACCTAATTATACATTTTTTTTCTTTCTGATGAGAGCTTTTAAGATCTACTCTCGTAGCTATTTTCAAATATATAACACAGTATTGCTAACTACAGTTATTGTGTCAGGCACTATTGTTTTTCATATATTAACTCACTTAATTGTCCCAAAGGTCCTATGAGTAGATACTATCATTATCCACAATTTATCACTGAGAAACCTGAAGCAGAGTAAACAAATCAATATGTAGTAGTATTTATTATTAGCTTAATTGAAGTTTTTTCATTTCCTATTTAAATCATTTTGAAATATTTTATAGAAATGTAATGAACACTGAAACATCACTGCTTTAATTGCTGAAAAATTAGACTGCTTCCTGTGATTGCCATTATAAACACAGTAGTGAACTTTGTTGTAAGAGAATCTTTGTATCCACTCTCTATTAATAATTTCCTACATAAAACAGTAATGCTGCTTCAAAGGACAAGTACAGTTTGGATATATATTGCTAAATTGTCCATTTCTGATCTTGCAATACTTGTGCCATATTCTAAGTGTTAACTTGTTAAATATTTGCCAATTCAATGAATGAAGTCTCTCACTGTTTTAGTTTTATCTTTTACTAATATGATTAATTCATTCATAAATTTTGGACTACTTTTATGTCTTCTATGAACTGTTTTCTATGAATTTTTTTATTTCTAAGAATGCCTCAGACTTTTGGAATGTTAGTCATCTGTCATATATATATTTCAAAACTTCCTTTCTAAGTGTGCTTTAAATTCATCCCCCATGGATTTTTATAATCAACCAACCTTTCTCTTTATGACTTCTGTATTAGGTGCTAATATGCTTAAGTGGGAATCATTCTAATATTCCAAACATACTCCAGGTATTCCTTTTAGTACTCACAGCTTTATGTTTTCACAAATCTATTTCCATCTGGAAGTTCTTGATACTGAGAGGACATATCTTTTTTACTGAAGTATAGTTGCTGTACGTTACAGGTGTGCAATATTATGATTCACAATTTTTAAAGGTTGTATTCTACTTCAGTTAAGTCACTCAATTGTGTCCGACTCTTTGCGACCCTATGGACTGCAGCATGCCACACTTTCCTGTCCATCATCAACTCCCAGAGCTTGCACAAACTCATGTCCACCAAGTTGGTGATACCATCCAACCATCTCATCCTCTGTAATATTCTACTTACAGTTATTATAAAATATTGGCTATATTCCCCATGTTGTACAACATTTCCTTGTACTTATTCCATACATAAGTTTGTACCTCTTACTTTTATGTTCTTTTTAACATAGTAGGTACTCAGTTTTTCCAGCACTGTATATTAATCAATAAGTAGTAAGATAGAGGTATTTTAGCAATTATCCTGTTTCCATGTAACATTGTGATTATGTAATATAGTTGTGTTTCATTATCTGAGAACTGATTTTAAAATCAGAACTTCAAAAGAAAAGACCTAAGGAATATTACAAGATATAAAATGGTTTTGCTTATAAATGCCCTTTGAGTTGCTCAGCCACGTCCAACTCTTTGTGACCCCATGGACTGTAGTCCGCCAGGCTCCTCTGTCCATGAGATTCTCCAGGCAAGAGTACTGGAGTGGGTTGCCATTTCCTCCTCCAGGGAATCTTCCTGATCAGGATCTAATCTGTGTCTCTTGCAGTGGCAGGCATGTTCTTTACCACCGAGCCATGCAGGAAGCCCCAATAACTGAACAATTTTTCAATTGATTTAATTTTTACATTTGTAGTACTTTTAAAAAACTTGGCTATCCTGTGAACTATTCTTTTACAAACTGTTATTCTTATGTATTTACTTCATTTCTAAGTATTGTATAATTCCATTAACATGAATTGTTGAAAACATACTAAATTTTTAAAAAACCATTAAAACAAAAACTAAAGTATACATTAAGTTGAAATGTTTACAGTTATGCCACTTAACAGTAACTCAAACTAAATGTCTGAGGACTACATTGAAATAAAAGTCCCTAAGACACAAAGCAGGAGAGAAAAAGCCTATATACCCAAGTCTCCTTTTACATCCATTTATAAGCTGTATTTTAATTTTTCAGTTTAATCCCATGTAGTAATTTTGCCTTTTTAGCTCAATTACCCAGTTTTCTCAATAATCCACCAATTTTAATCAGCCTGAGTAGCCAAAAATATGTTTAACACTCAAAGTCAAGAAGGGGTTAAATGTTTAAGACTCAAGAAAATGTCTTGACTTGCAGTGAATTACCATATCACAATGTCTAGCCACATGGACAGTTCTACAGTGTTATCTCACATTTACTTAAAAAACTTGCACGATGAAAATAATAAATTTTAGGTAGCGTTTTGGTGATCAAATAAACAAGGATCTATGGATATAAATACTCAAATATCCCTTCTTCTGAGCAATATGAAAAAAAATAAAAATACTGACTTACTAGTTGAACAGACAAAAGTAGAAGTGATCATCATTTTATTAGAGTTAACATAGAATACTTAAGTGTTAAATATAAAATCACTTTCTCCTTTATCATTTCTTTTATTAGATTATGTCTGCTCTCCAGTCAGGAACTGTTACATTTATAAGGATAATAACTTTTATAATTTTTACCTCTTAGCAGTACACTACTCTACTTTTAAGTCATGTCTGACTCTGTGCGACCCCAGAGACGGCAGCCCACCAGGCTCCGCCATCTCTGGGATCCTCCAGGCAAGAATACTGGAGTGGGTTGCCATTTCCTTCTCCAATGCATGGAAGTGAAAAGTGAAAGTGAAGTCGCTCAGTCGTGTCAGACCCTCAGCGACCCCATGGACTGCAGCCTTCCAGGCTCCTCCATCCATGGGATTTTCCAGGCAAGAGTACTGGAGTAGGGTGCCATTGCCTTCTCCGTCACTACTCTAATGGAGCCCAAATATTTTGTTTCTCTGCAATCTTTCAGAGCACTATTCTTACCTGATCAGCTGAAAGTTTGATGGCAAATAACTGTAACACTTAAGAGTCTTGAACATGTTCATTAGAATCCTGTAAATACTTATTAAAAAAAATAAATCACAGGAACTTCCCTGGTGGTCCAGTGGCTAAGACTTGGTGTTCCCAATGCAAGGATCTGGGTTCAGTCCCTGGTTGGGGAACTGGATCTCCCATGCCACAACCAGGACCCAGTGAAGCCAAATAAATAAATATTTTTAAAAAATTTTTAAACATCACAGAAACATGCAGTTTCAAAGTAAGAAGCTAAATAATATGAATGAAACATATCTCAGTTGTGGCATCAAGAGATGATGGAAGGGGTTGTCCTCCTTCAATAATCTCTATCAATCTCTTCAGGTAAATTAACTGTGATCTTTAAAAGGATAATGAAAAGGACAATGACATTCCTCAGACTAAATAAAGCATAAATAAAAGCATCTTTGTAGATGCTATTCTTGTTGATCTGTGACACATAATTAAGTATTATGAGTGCTATGCAATACCCCTTTTGAGACAATTTCCCTTTGTCTGTTCCCCAACCAAATTGTTGCCCTTAAGAATCTTCCCTCATTTATAATTTTAGTGTTACCAAGAGATATGCTGTTTAAAAATATTTTCACTAATAAACATAATATATAAATAAGTTTTACCTCTCTGGTAAACCTGGCATGACCTTAAGATAATATATAATCTCCTATGTGAAGCCTTTCCAATCACCTCTTAGATATAATTAATAGGTCCTGTCTTTTGCTTCCATAAAAATGTCATAAAATGACAGGTACTAAATTGTATTTTAGTTAGCTGCATATGTGTCTATCTCCAGCTAAACCTTAAACTCCCTCAATGCAAGTATAGCATATTATTCAGATTTATTTATACTCTCTGTGTACTGTGGTAAGACCTTAGTAAATAATTTGTTAAATGAACTTACTTGTTTCCAATTTAGGTGCTCAATTTGGAATTTAAAAACACACTAATGGCCTTACATATGCATAATAAGACAAATTTTGATAACTGCCTTTCTGAAATGTTTGTCCTAAAAGCAATAATGATCAAGGAAGCATGCGAATAGAAAAAAGGAGATGAATATATCAAAGCATAATCCTCAAGGTTATACGAATGTAAAAAGTGAAGTTTATATTGAACAAAGCATTATAAACTACCCATAATCCTACTGGGTTTAGTTGTTTTATTATATGATAGTTAAATTCTGAAAGTTTAAGAAATATTGAATTAGAATTAAGAAATAAATCCAATAACAGATCTGCTAAAAGACTGTAATTCCTCCTAATGACAGGAACAGAATATACCATAGCAGCATTATCTGATCTCTTTGGAACAATAACAGTAGAACACATAATGATCCTAAGAATTGATTACTGATTATTTAATGTATTAAGCACTGTTCTAAGGGCTTCACATGTTAACTCACTTATTCCTCACAAAAATCTAATCATAATTTTACAGTTGAAAAATTAAAATCATAAAATTATGAAGTTTCTCATTCCTAAATGACCTCTGTCACTGCTTCAAATGTAGCATTTTGGGGCTTCCCCTATAGATTCTTCTCAAGTTTTCATTTCAACCTATTGCTGAAGTCACGTAGTAAAACAAAGAAAAGTTATGAGATTAGTTATCGCTTGCCCTAAAATGGCTGTATCCATACTTCTCACTTAAGAAAGTTTATATGCAGTAGTTATTAAAAATTATATACTGATACAGTCAATAATATTTATTTTCCAGCTTATACTGACACACTGAACTGATAATTTATTAAATTCAAATAATCTATTTTACATTTTTATTTTTTGCCAAAGCTAGTGTGGGTCACTGAATTTCAAAGTATGGTTGAAAGTTAGAACAACAGCAATTAGACTGAACATAATATACTGTACAAATCAAAGAGTTTAGGTGTTCCTTCATTAAAATGTATACAAGGCTAAATTTCATATAAAGTCAGTAAAATTATTTAATGGTCTTCTTCTCAATATCTTAGGACCTAGAAATATGTAAAGACACCAAAAGTTTAAGAATTAAAGAGAATATAGGTCATTTATTTACAGTGTAACTCTATACTCCTGGACATTCTGAACCTGAAACTCAGAATTTATGCATTCAGTTTACAGACTTTTGCTGAATGTCCCCTGATCTGATTCTCCAAGGATGTCCTCAATCCCCACAACTCTGAGCTCTAAGACCTGACTGATCAGGAGCAGAAAGCAGAATCTAAGAGATCCCAAAGTGGCAAATCTCATGTTAAAAAATTCTGCATGGATGCACACAAATCCTCAAAAAAGCTTAATATCACAATGAGAGATAAGACTAATAGTAAGTAAGTACTTTAAATGAGCAATGAGAAACAATCAGAATATAGGCTCTTTCACACTGTTCTATCAATTTTCCAATTTTATTAAAACTGTCTTTGGTAGCAGAGCAACATAACCTTTGACACAGTTTAGTAAAGTCTTTTTCATCCAAGTCTAGTTCACTATCAGGTATAAATAAATAATCTCACTTAAAAAAACAATCTCACTTAAAAACTTAAAACTTTAATCTGTTTCATAATATTGAAACAGATTAAATTACAGGCATATCTCGGAGATATTGCAGGTTCAGTTCCCGACCACCAAAATAAAGCATATCAAATGATTTTTTTTTTGTTTCCCACTGCATAGAGAAAATGTTTAAAAGACTCAAAAATGCTATCATCTGACAACTCAGGGTTGCCACAAACCTTCAATGTGTAAAAACAAAATAAAAATCCAAACAAAAATGCATTATCTGTAAAATGCAATAAAGCAAAATGCAAAAAAAGAGAGGTATGCTTGCACCAGAATAGGAACGTACAGTAAAACACTAGTGCAGCTACATACACAATAAAAAATTCCGACTTCTAAACAACATCAAGAGTAAGTGAATACATCAAGAGTTTTAAGTTAAAAGCTTATCAGGTCAGCAGTAATTTATTCATTTCACAAATAATAACTATTTGTTTTAGGGCTCCAGAACTTTCAGAAGTGAAACTAAGCAACAGTGAATATCAACATTTAACTAGTACAGTAACTTTTCTTATGTTAAGTTCCCTTTACTTACCCTTCCCCTTCAACAGAATAAAGGATTGAAAATAAAACCATTCTGATTTTAAGTACAGCACCAAAAATTTGCCTTGTGTGGTTATAGAAACCATGATTTTACACAATACACTGAAGAGATTGAAAAAAATAAAGAAAAAAAGGCAGTCTGACCTTCAGTGTGACATCACAGAGTTCTCCATTTTCATAAAACTGAAGAAGAGAACCATGAAAATCTTTCCAAGCTTCATTTGCTTCAAAGAGAAAGGAGTCTTCTCCATCACCATCACCAAGTGAAGATCTGTTCTTTATTTGCTGTTGTCTTTTCCCCTTTGTGAAGCGATTCCTAGCCTGTTTTGCATTCACAGCTTCTGAAGCCATTTGCAACACTTTTCTTTTAATATAGCTCTCTTCTGAAACATCCCATTTATTCTTTTGTAAAGGATGGGGAGAAGGCAGAAGGTAGATACAGTCCACTAAACTTCACACATTTTTCAAAAACTACTCAAATGCCACTGTCCAGTTTGCTGAGATTGAAAGAAATAACAGAACACACATTAAAAAACAATGTCTCAAAAATTACTAGAAATTATAGTTTACCTATATATGTAATATGACCATATAAATCACTGCTGAAAAAACAGCAAGTGACTTTGTATTTTTACACTAAATGTTATGTTAACCACCTCAGCAAATTATTTTATATCAGTGAAGGGACTCTTTTAAAATCTAATTGGAAAATTATGGGATGATGGTAGAGCAGAAGCACAAGCAATCTGTCTCCCACATGGACAACAACTGCACCAGCAGAATCCGCCTGATGTAACTACTGTGGAACTCTGTGAAGTCTGCTGAAGGCTTACAACTTCCAGAAGAGGACTAAGTCAATAAGTTACGATTAATTTTGGTCAACTTCAGCTCTTTGTACAGTAGCAGCTGCCTACCCTCAGCCAAGTGGTAAGCAGCTGTCCCAGAACAGCTTGCAGAGTTTCCAGGAGCCACAGCAGGCAAAAAGGACTCTGTCCTCGGAAATGAGGGACCTCCCCTCTGATCGCTGCCTGCTACTTCTGATCACAGAGCTGCAGACAAGGGGTTGGCCTCCATTGCTATTCCACCTTCTCCCGTTGTTTTAAGTCCCTCCCTCTCATCTGAAGTGAATTCCAGATTTTCAAGGCTGGTGCCCTTCACCCCTTCATTTTCTTTATCCCCCTTTACAAGTAAAATACTAAAGACTAAGGCACTAAAAAACAACTGCATATGCACAGAAAATTATAAAGTGACCATGCATGCCCAGGAAAAGGCTCAGAAAAAAACTTGAGACATTAGGTTTATACCTCAGGGTGATCTTCAGTGTAGAGACAGCCTACAACAACAAAAGGCCAAGTAATAACAAAAAACAACAAATCTTAAGGAATAGGGAAGATCTGGTTTCTAGGGTTATCATATTATTAGATTCAAATGTCTAGTATTCAATAACCAAAAAAATCACAAGGCATACAAAGAAATAGGAAAGTATGGGCTATTCAAGGGGAAAAATAAATCATCAGAAACTGTCTCTGTTTGGGATAAATTCCATGAGCTCTCTTTCAAAGATTTTAAAACAATTGTCTTAAAGATACACAAAGAACTAAAGGAAGATGTGTACAGTCATTCATGTTAACAAAATGGAACTATCAGTAGAGCAACAGAAAACCTAAGAAGCAATCATAAAGAGATTCTGGAACTGAAAAGTATAATAACTGAAATTGAGAATTCATTAGAGAGGTTTGAAGGCAGACCTGGACAGGTAGAAAAAAGACTCAGCAAACTTGAAATTCAAACAAAGAAAATTATCAGGCCTGAGGAACAGAAAGATTGAAGATACATAAACAGCACTTAAGGGGACCTGTGGGACATCAAACAGATCAACATTCATATCATGGGAGTCCTGGATGAGTAAGAGACAAAGAAAAGCACATAGAAATAATGGCTGAAAACTTCCCAAATTTTATGAAAGACAAACATCTAATCAGCTTCAAAGAAGATGAACTCAAAGAGACATATTACAGTCAAACTTCCAAAAAAATGAAGAATTTTGAAAAGAAGAGAAGTAAATCATCACACACAAGTGATCCTCAGTAAATTTATCAGTGGATTTCACATCAGAAACTCTGGAGGCCAAAAGATAATGGGCAGATATGTTCAAAGTACTAAAAGACAAAATCTGTCAACCAAGAATCTATATTTAGCAAAACTGTCCTTCAAAAGTGAGAGAGAAGTTAAGATATTCCCAGATAAGCAAAAGCTGATGGAGTTCAAGATCACTAGACCTGGCCTGCAATTCAAGGAAGTCCTACAGATGAAAGAAATGAAGGAATACTAGACAGTAGCTAAAAGCCACATGACTATGAAAGTAATATACATGGACAATTGACAAAAGCTAGTATCACTGTAACAGCAGTTTGTAACTGTGCTTTTTTGTATCTGAGAGATGAATTTTTAACAAGTTATTAATGTAAAAAGCTACCATTACTGTAATTTTGGTTTGTAACACCAAATGTCAATGGATTAAATGCTCCAATTTTGGCAAAATAAATAAAAACACAGGATCCAATTACATGCTGTCTACACAAGCCTCGTTTGCAATCCAAAGGCACAAAACAGTTGAAATGGAAAAGACTGAAAAAAGATTTCATGCAAATAGTAGCCAAAAGACAGTAAAAATGGCTACACTAGTATTAGACAAAAATAAGACAAATGTTACAAGAAACAAAAAAGGAAATTATATATTAATAAAAGGTTCAATACAGCAAGAAGATATAACACCTATCAGACCAGATCAGATCAATCGCTCAGTCGTGTCCGACTCTTTGCGACCCCATGAATCGCAGCACGCCAGGCCTCCCTGTCCATCACAAACTCCCGGAGTTCACTCAGACTCACGTCCATCGAGTCAGAGATGCCATCCAGCCATCTCATCCTCTGTTGTCCCCTTCTCCTCTTGCCCCCAATCCTTCCCAGAATCAGGGTTTTTTCCAATGAGTCAACTCTTCGCATGAGGTGGCCAAAGTACTGCAGTTTCAGCTTTAGCATCATTCCTTCCAAAGAACACCCAGGGCTGATCTCCTTCAGAATGGACTGGTTGGATCTCCTTGCAGTCCAAGGGACTCTCAAGAGTCTTCTCCAACACCACAGTTCAAAAGCATCAATTCTTCAGTGCTCAGCCTTCTTCACAGTCCAACTCTCACATCCATACATGACCACAGGAAAAACCAGAGCCTTGACTAGACGAACTTTTGTTGGCAAAGTAATGTCTCTGCTTTTGAATATGCTATCTAGGTTGGTCATAACTTTTCTTCCAAGGAGTAAGCATCTTTTAATTTCATGGCTGCAGTCACCATCTGCAGTGATTTGGGAGCCCAGAAAAATAAAGTCTGACACTGTTTCCACTGTTTCCCCATCTATTTCCCATGAAGTGATGGGACCGGATGCCATGATCTTCGTTTTCTGAATGTTGAGCTTTAAGCCAACTTTTTCACTCTCCACTTTCATCAAGAGGCTTTTTAGTTCCTCTTCACTTTTTGCCATAAGTGTGATGTCATCTGCATATCTGAGGTCATTGATATTTCTCCTGGCAATCTTGATTCCGGCTTGTGTTTCTTCCAGTCCAGCGTTTCTCACGATGTACTCTGCATATAAGTTAAATAAACAGGGTGACAATATACAGCCTTGACGTACTCCTTTTCCTATTTGGAACCAGTCTGTTGTTCCAGTGTCCATTCTAACTGTTGCTTCCTGACCTGCATACAAATTTCTCAAGAGGCACGTATTAATGACAAGTCATGAAGATATATGGAACTAAAGCTAAGAAATGGAGAAATAGTCCTACAGTTAATAGTTGAAGATTTCAATAGACTTAACATAATAAACCAATGAGATCTAACAGACATATTCAGAACTCAACATATACTCTACTCAACGACAGCAGAATACACATTTTTCTTGAGTGCAAGCACATGGGACATTTTCCAGAAGAGACCACATGTTAGGCCATAAATTGAGACTCAACAGATTTTAAAAGATAGGTATCACACCAAGTATCTTCTCTAATCACTTCACAATGAATTTAGAAATCAGTAACAGAAAAATGAAAAATTTATGAAATTGTGGAAATTAACATAATTGTAAACTGATGGATCAAAGACGAAATCACAGGGAAATTAGAAAATACTTAGAGACAAATGAAAACGAAAACAACATGCTAAACTCATGAGATGCAGCAAAAGTAGCACTCAAGGGGAAATTTACAGTTTTAAAACACTTGGGGGAAAAAAAAGACATCTCAAATCAACAACCTAATTTTAAAACTTCAGGAACTAGAAAAAGAGTAATAAACTAAACCCAAACCTAGCAGAAGGAAGGAAATAATGAAGATTAGAGCAAAGAGAAATGAAATAGAGAACAGAAAAACAACAGAGGAAAACTGATCAAACTAAAAGCTGGCTCTCCGAAAAGATAAACAAAATTGACAAAACTTCAGCTAGATAGACTAAGAAAAAAGAGAAGGCTCAAATCACTATATCCAGAAATTAAAATGGGGACATTACTACTGATTCTAAAGAATCAAAAAACACTGTAAGAGAAAATTATGAACTGTACAACTTGGATAACCTAGATGAAAAGGACAAGTCCCTAGAAACACAAAACCTATCAACACTAAATTACAAAGAAATAGAAAATCTGTTTTCTATTTCTATAACTATGGCCTATAACTAGTAAGGAGGCTGATCAGTAATCAAAATCTCCCAACAAATAAAAGCCCTGGACCTTATGACTTCACCAGTACATTTTACCAAACATTTAAAGAAGAACTAATACCTTCCTTTTCAAACTTTTCCAAAAAATTGACGAGGAAGAAACACTTCCCCATTTGTTCCACGAGGCTAGCATTACCCTGAAACCAAAGCCCACAAGTGTTGGCAAAGATCAACAGAAAACTGAAACCCTTGTGTACGGTTGGTGGAAGTGTAAAATGGTACCGCCACTGTGGAAAACAGTGTGGTAGTTCCTCAAAAAATCTAAAATAGAACTACTGGATCATGCAGCAATTCCACTTCTGGACATACATCCAAAGGAACACAAAATCCTAGGCATAGGTCCCTGTGCTATACAGTATGTCTTGCTGGTTATCTATTTTATATATATATATATATATGTTATCCCAGCCTGCTAATTTATCCCTCCCTAGTCCTTTCCCTTTTGTGAGTCTGAAAGCAAGGTCTTAAAGAGATATTTACAACCCATGTTCAGAGCAGCACTATTCACTATAGCAGTCCAAGTGTCCACAAACAAATAAATGGATAAGCAAAATGTGGTATAAATATATTATTCTGCTACAATGTGGATGAACGTTTAAGAACATTAAAGATAAGTGAGATAAGTCAAATAAAAGACTGTATGATTCAGTTTATATGAGATACAAATAGTGAAATCATAAAGACAGAAAGTATAATGACTATTGCCAAGGGCTGTGGGGAGAGGAGAATGGGGACTTATTTAGTGGGTACAGAGTTTCAGTTTTATAAGATGAAAAGAGTTACAGGGATGGATGGTAGTGGAGATGGCCTAACAATGTGAATGTATTTAATACCACTGAAACATACGCTTAAAAACAGTATTATGCTATGTGTATTTTACCACAATAAAAAAAATCTAGGGGTTTCCCTGGTGGCTCAGTGGTAAAGTATCCACCGGCCAATGATGCAGACATGGGTTGGATCCCTGATCCACGAAGATCCCACATGCCACGGAGCAACTAGGTCTGTGCACCACGACCACTGAGCCTGTGCTCTCAAGCCTGGGAGCGGCAACTACTGAGACCACACGCCTGAAGCCTGTTCTCCCCACAAGGGAAGCCTCCTCAATGAGAAGCCCACACATCACAACTAGAGAGTGGCCCCTGCTCGCCACATTGGAGAAAAGCCAGCACAGCAACAAAAACCCAGCACAGCCATAAATAAATTTAAAAAATGATTTAAAATATCTAATTTGAGAACAATTCAAGAGCACATTACTTTTAAGACATGGAATGCACTACCTCCAAAAACAGAAGCTATAAACTGGAAAATTTAAAGACTTTATCCAGTGACGCAAAGCAAAAATAGAGGGTATTTTGACTGAAACAGGCTTATGCTACATTTTGAAGTCAGCTCACGGTTCCACCATTTACCAAATGAATAACCTTGGGCAAATGACAACCTGCTAAAACTTTAGTTATCTCATCTGTGAAACAGAGAAGCCACTTATCTTAAAGAAATATTCTGAGGATTAGAGATACAGTGCTGCTAAACACAGACACTTGCATTAATAAATCTCATTTATTTTCATATCAAATTTACTATATTTATATAAAGTCAAATTTACTTATTATCAAAGCATATTTGATGAGTATTCACACCATGAACAGTTCTATGCTACATTCTACTTTAGTGATAGTAACAAAGAGATTTTAAGTTAAAATGTGTGATTATGTACTTACTGGCTATGTGTGAGGTTTTTTTTTGAGGGCCCTGCTAACCTTATTCATCTGTAAACAGGTATATCTATCTACTTCATAAGACTATTCTAAAAATTAAAACAAATGCAATAATGGATTTACAAGCACTTATGAAATTATAAACCATGTTGCAAATACTGGTATTATTAGCATGGAAGCTTCACTTATGTTGTTTCTGAAAACAATAAATACCTTAACTAGTCTTTTCCTATATTAGCGTCTTTATTATTAATTGCATCAACAACTGATTCTAGCTTTTGACAGGGACCAAAATGTTCAATGTAAGATTACAGATTATAGTTATTAATATCTTCTTAAAGTTACTGTGGTGGACACAGAACAGTGACCCCCCCCCCCATGAGTCATGCTTTCATATAATCCTGAGGATAAGACCCACCTGTGACTTACTTCTAACCAACAGAACATGGAAAGGTGATGAAGTGTCACTCGCTTGATTATGTTGCATTATATAAGATTGAACAGACTGAAGTGAGAGGGTCACCTGCAAGCCTTTAAGGAGCCAAGTGCCATGGATAGAGAGCCCTGCAGCAAGAAACTACAGGCAATCCCCAGGATCGGAGGGAGTTCTCCAACTGTCAGTAAAACATTAGGGTCCTCACTCACACTGCTGCAAAGAAATTATCCCAACTTTCTAAATGAATTTGGAAGTAGACTGTTTCACAGTTAAGCCTCCACATGATAACACAGGTCAGCACCCTCACTGCAGCCTTGTGAAATCCTAAGCAGAGGACCCAGATGAGTTGTATCCAGATTCCTCACTCCCAGAAACCATAAGATAATAGTTAACGTAATTTTTACTGCAGTATAGTTGCTTTACAATGTTGTGTTAGTTTCTATTATAAAGCAAAATGAAACAGCTATAAATATACATATAGATCCCCTCTTTTTGGATTTCTTTCCCATTTAGGTCACCATAGAGCACTGAGTAGTTCTCTGTGCTATACGGCAGGTTCCCCTTAGTTATGTGTTTCATACACAGTAGTGTATATATGTCGATCCCAATCTCCCAATTCATCCCACCCTCTTCCACCTTCCCCCTTGGTATCTAAAGTAGTCATATGCTCATGAAAAAAATAAACTGTGTTTGTCAGAGGCGGAGGGGTGGGGAAAAAGAAGAGTTATTGTTCAATAGATATACGTATTTCTGTTTTGCAAGATGGAAAGTCCCAGAAATGTGTTGCACAACAATGTGTACATAGTGTTTTAAGACTAATGTCAGTCAGTCAGTTCAGTTGCTCAGTCGTGTCCGACTCTTTGTGACCCCATAAATGCCAGGCCTCCCTGTCCATCACCACCAACTCCCGGAGTTCACCCAAACTCATGTCCATTGAGTCGGTGATGCCATCCAGCCATCTCATCCTCTGTCGTCCCCTTTTCCTCCTGCCCTCAGTCTTTCCCAGCATCAGGGTCTTTTCAAATGAGTCAGCTCTTCGCATCAGGTGGCCAAAGTATTGGAGTTTCAGCTTCAACATCAGTCCGTCCAATGAACACCCAAGACTGAGCTCCTTTAGGATGGACTGGTTGGATGTCCATCTACAGTACAAGGGGCTCTCAAGAGTCTTCTCCAACACCACAGTTCAAAAGCATCAATTCTTCGGCGCTCAGCCTTCTCCACAGTCCAACTCTCACATCCATACATGACCACTGGAAAAACCATAGCCTTGACTAGATGGACCTTTGTTGGCAAAGTAATGTCTCTGTTTTTAATATGCTGTCTAGGTTGGTCATAACTTTTCTTCCAAGGAGTAAGCATCTTTTAATTTCATGGCTGCAATCACCATCTGCAGTGATTTTGGAGCCCAGAAAAATAAAGTCAGCCACTGTTTTCCCATCTGTTTGCCATGAAGTGATGGGACCAGATGCCATGATCTTCGTTTTCTGAATGTTGAGCTTTAAGCCAACTTTTTCATTCTCCTCTTTCACTTTCAACAAGAGGCTCTTTAGTTCTTCTTCACTTTCTGCCATAAGGGTGGTGTCATCTCCATATCTGAGGTTATTGATATTTCTCCCGGCAATCTTGATTCCGGCTTGTACTTCTTCCAGTCCAGCGTTTCTCATGATGTACTCTGCACAGAAGTTAAATAAGCAGGGTGACAATATATAGCCTTGACGTACTCCTTTTCCTATTTGGAACCAGTCTGCTGTTCCATGTCCAGTTCTAACTGTTGCTTCGTGACCTGCTTATAGGTTTCTCAAGAGGCAGGTCAGGTGGTCTGGTATTCCCATCTCTTGAAGAATTTTCCACATTTGATTGTGATCCACACAGACTAATGTACTGTACACTTAAAAATGGTTTAGATGGGCAGTTTTATGTTGTGTCACTACATACTGACAAAAGGGTCAATTCCCTAAGGATATAATAATTTTAAGTGGTAGAGTCAGGACTCAAACCTAGCCAGCAGGACACTTTCCAAATGTCTGTGCTGTTAATCCCTGCATTATGATTCAGAGCATACCGCAAGTGAAAGAGAATCACAGAACAAAAAAATACATGAAAAGTCAAATTCTCTACCCTCTCCCCTCTAAAATCAGCTATTTTTTCTAATTCCTCTGCTTTTGCAAGTGGCAATGCCATTTTTTCAGCTGCCCTCATTCAAAAACCTGAGCCATATCTGACTGCTTTTCTGATTTACATAACCTATTAATTTCAATTCCCCTGATTTCTATTTGGGAAAAATCTCTCCCCCATTTGTCTTTCTTCCTACTCTCCCTAAACTCTCCTCTCTTTCACTGCACTCTAATTCAGACTCCTGCATCTTTCATTAACCAGTCACTATGCCTCTCCATCCCAACCCGAAACATCTACGTAGGACCACCAGACTTATGTGGCTGTGTCACTTCCAAGCTGCTTAATGTTATGCATTTCAGCAGCTTATCCAGGCGTTCAAGGCTCTTCTTGCTCTGACTCCAGCCTACCTTCCAATCTTTTCCTCCACTAATTTTTGACATAAAATAGGAAAAAGAAGGGGAAACACTACTTACTAAACCACCGAGTGTCACGTATTTTCCCAGAAATCTTACAGATACAGCTGTCCTTCAGTATCCACAGAGGAGTAGTTCAAGAACCTCCCTCAGATACTAAAACCAGATGATGCTCAAGTGTCTTATACAAAATGGTAGAATACAGTTGGCCCTCCGTTTACACAGAATCCACAGACACAGAGGGCTGACTATACTCTCATTTAAGCATCACGAAGTGGCACTAGTGGTAAAGAACCAACCTACCAATGCAGGAGACACTGAGCTTGATCCCTGGGTCAGGAGGATCTCCTGGAGGAGGGCATGGTAACCCACTCCAGTATTCTTGGCTGGAGAATTCCATGGACAAAGGAGCCTGGCGGGTGGCAGTCCACAGCGTCGCAGAGTTGGACACAAACTGAAGCGACTTAGCATGCACATCCACAACACTACAGATGGCCTAAACATCCCTGACTTGCCCTGTCACACAGGTAGAAAATTGTGGAAGCTAGGGTTTCAGTTCAGTTCTGATTCAGTTCATTCTTCTACTATTTCACAGATGTCATTATTCCACTTTCCTCAAGTATACGCACAAGCCCTCAAAGCTTCTCCGCATGCAGAAGGATGTGAAGGCCTAGTTTATTAAGTAATGTTTCTTCCACGACGTCTCTAATTCTCCCAATAAGACGTGATCTCCCATCTATGAACATAGACTGTACTTCTCTAGTTTGTTCACTGTCTTCCTCTTGTGTTTTAGACTTATCTACCTAACAGTGTGAACTGAGATTATGTCTCAAAGACACCCATTTATCTTACCCACATGAGCCTGCATCATATGTGACTGAATTAACCTGATTCTTGTGGGCTGGGTGTTTTTTCCCCCAAATTTAAAAAAACCGAGTCAGTTCTCCATTACTGGTTAGCCTCATGAGTCTTCTTTCATCTAGAACTTTTGTCATACTGTATTTCATGTCCTAAGTGGGTACTGTGACTGTAGACATCATTAATATCTCATTTAAACTTCACTAGGTTTAAATATACTCAATTTAAAACTATCACACATTTTCCCCCTTATATCAAACTACTCTAGCTCTGTCTAGTAGAAAGTTTTATTATGGTCATAAAATAATTTCCTTTGTCAGAGGACTGCTCTATCAAAAGGGTATTAGCAAATACTCATTTTCATAAAATTGCTTTTATATTTGATGTTAGATTTGGGCAAGAGACAAGAGCTCAAAAACTTTCATACCAAATTATTTTAAAATGGTCTTTTTAGGGACTTCCTTGGAGGTCCAATGGTTAAGACTCCATGCTCCCAATGCAGGGGGTGAAGGTTCGATCCCTGGTTGAAGAACCAAGATCCCACAAGACCTCTGGTGTAGCAAAAAAAAAAAAAAAAAAATTTTAATGGTGTATTTAAATAATTCAGTGTCTTGAATTTTTAAAAAATTTTGTTATATATAATAGAACAGGAAGCCAGGAACAGGAAAAGAATATTTACTGTAAAACACTTCACTCTATAAGTCTCATCAGTCAGCTAAGCTCTTTAAAGAACACAAATTTGTAATGAGTTAAAGTGTAACTCCACCTAAACTCTAACCCAGAATTATTTTTAATGTACCTAAGATTCTCTTAGAAAGAAAAAAAAAGATACTCCTTCCCCAAATATTTGTTGTTCAGTCGCTAAGTCGTGTCCGACTCTGTGACCCCATGGACTGTAGCACCCAAGGCTTCAGTGTCCTTCACTGTCTCCCAGAGTTTACTCAAATTCACGTCCACTGAGTTGGTGATGTAAGAGTTTATAAACACAACAGAAAAAAAGAGGGATGGTCCACAGAGTCTTTTTCTATCACACTCTGGTACATTATGGGGCTTCCCAGGTAGCACTAGTGGTAAAGAACCCGCCTGCCAATGCAGGAGACGTAAGAGACTTGGGTTCAATCTCCTGGGCTGGGAAGATCCCCTGGAGGAGGCCATGGCAACCCACTCCAGTATTCTTGTCTGGAGAATCCCATGGACAGAGGAGACTGGCAGGCTATGGTTCATAGGGTGGCAAAGAGTCAGATATGACTGAAGTGACTTAGCACTGGTACCTTATGGCACTAAAACAGGTAGGAAGTTAAGATCATTTTTTTGTTCGCTAAGTGCCAATAAAGTCATATCAACCAACAGCTGAAGACTAAAGTACTTCAAAAAGAAGAAGATAGGTTTTACTGATTCACTGCAGAAAATACCTAACAAAAATGTATTTTTTTTTCCATGTAAACACAACAACTTGCAATAATCAGAGAAAAGAGGACTTACAGCAAAAGCATAAAGGTACAACTGTGATAAGTCAGTCCACTTTATACTGTTTTTCAAACTTCTTTGCATTTATACTAGTAGAAAGAATTCTAAATGTCACTTTGAGGACTTCTCTGGTAGTCCAGTGGTTAAGAACCTGCCTTCCAATGCAGGGTACACAGGTTTGACCCCTGGTCTGGGAACTAAGATCCCACATGCCACAGGGCTACTAAGCCCGCGTATCAACGACTGAGCCTGTGCACTCTAGAGCCTGTGCTCCATGACAAGAGAAGCACTTCGACTGAAAGCACCTCTAAAGACAACTCAGAGCTATACAGTTACTGATGCAGTACCTACTACAGGCAGCAACAGTGCTAGGAGACTCAAGCTTCCTTAAAAGAAGTTTGGTTTGTACTCTTTACAATTCAGTTAGATGAAGACTTTAAATGATAGAAAGTATTTTATTTTACAGTGGTTTCTGATTAATTTCAGAGCCACATCTTAAAGTTGACAGAGAATGTGTATTTATCAAAATTAACTTGTGTATATTTGTGAAATAAGATGGTAAACCCCACCTTATGTTGTGCAGAGAAAAACCTGACTGCATATAATTCTCTACACACTTCATGCTATCTTTCTGTCTTTGTTCAGGCTATCTTCTCATTTTGAAATGCCCTTAAAGCAACATCCATCCTTCCCAGCTGACTCTTAACTCATTTTTATAAGACTCAACTCAGGTTTATTTGTTCAAAAAGGCCCTAAAAAAATCTCCCTTATTCTTAGCCTGGATTGGGTGTACTTCCTCTGTGCTCCTGTAACAAATGAATATCTTTTTCATTGTACTTATAAAGCGGATTATACCATCAGATCAGATCAGATCAGTCGCTCAGTCGTGTCCACCTCTTTGCGACCCCATGAATCGCAGCACGCCAGGCCTCCCTGTCCATCACAAACTCCCGGAGTTCACTCAGACTCACGTCCATCGAGTCAGTGATACCATCCAGCCATCTCATCCTCTGTCGTCCCCTTCTCCTCCTGCCCCCAATCCCTCCCAGCATCAGAGTCTTTTCCAATGAGTTAACTCTTCGCATGAGGTGGCCAAAGTACTGGAGTTTCAGCTTTAGCATCATTCCTTCCAAAGAAATCCCAGGGCTGATCTCCTTCAGAATGGACTGGTTGGATCTCCTTGTGGTCCAAGGGACTCTCAAGAGTCTTCTCCAACATCACAGTTCAAAAGCATCAATTCTTCGGTGCTCAACCTTCTTCACAGTCCAACTCTCACATCCATACATGACCACAGGAAAAACCAGAGCCTTGACTAGACGAACCTTTGTTGGCAAAGTAATGTCTCTGCTTTTGAATATGCTATCTAGGTTGGTCATAACTTTCCTTCCAAGGAGTAAGCGTCTTTTAATTTCATGGCTACAGTCACCATCTGCAGTGATTTAGGAGCCCAGAAAAATAAAGTCTGACACTGTTTCCACTGTTTCCCCATCTATTTCCCATGAAGTGATGGGACCAGATGCCATGATCTTCGTTTTCTGAATGTTGAGCTTTAAGCCAACTTTTTCACTCTCCACTTTCACTTTCATCCAGAGGCTTTTGAGTTCCTCTTCACTTTTTGCCGTAAGGGTGGTGTCATCTCCATATCTGAGGTTATTGATATTTCTCCCGGCAATCTTGATTCTAGTTTGTGTTTCTTCCAGTCCAGAGTTTCTCATGATGTACTCTGCATGTAAGTTAAATAAACAGGGTGACAATATACAGCCTTGACGAACTCCTTTTCCTATTTGGAACCAGTCTGTTGTTATACCATACTCAACCTTTATTCAAATTTATAATACTTGTAATAATTGCCTGATTACTATTAGTATTTCCAGTAACACTGAGTCCGCAAAACATAGGCAATTTCTACTCACTTCTACTAGGCCCATGTTGAGCACAGCATACAGTTAGCAGAGGTACTAAAAATACTTTCCAAACAAACAGAATAGTTATGAACCCTGGAGACTCTTTTTCTATTATCTAAATCAACATATAATTAAATTACTTTAACCCTGAATTCTGGATGTATTATTTTAACCATAATCACAAAGGATGTCACTTAGCAAAGACATTTTTCAATTATTTCATTACAAAGATTAATATGTTAAATTCATTTTTTAACTTTTAAGTCAGAAAAAATTAAGCTACACTCATTATTTCCTCTTTTTTTTTTTTTTAAACAAAAGCAAATAGCAGAGATTTAAAAAATTTTAATTTCATTTATTTATGGGTGCCCTGGGTCTTTGTTGCTGTGCATGGGCTTTCTCTAGCTGCAAGAAGCGGGAGCTACTCTCTAGTTGCTGTGCACCAAGATTTTAAATTTTGAATCAGATGATCCAGAAGAAAATATATTGTGCCAATAATTAAAGGAGAATCTGCTTCTTTGACAAACTGAATTGACAAGCTTCAGTAGTTCCTACTCATTAAAGATACAAATAACTTCTAAGAATTTACTACTATGACTTACAAAAAAACGTTTTTCTTAGCATATATTAGAGACAATTGTTATTTGTTATGTCTGCTTGTTAAACACTACTGTCATTTTCAGGATCCCTAAACAACATTTTCACTATACTGAATATTTTGTAAGATGTTTCTATTTTAGGGTCTGTTTTATTAAAAAGGCATTCTACTCCAGTTCCACTACCCATAATCATTGCCTGTTTGATTTAGACCACTGCATTTATTACAATCATAATAGTTTAAAAGTCTAGTATAAAATAACTTGCTTTAAAAAGGACTTGAATTTTATCTAATTCGTGAACTACATTTGTGAACTCTTAAAGAGTCTCTATTATTATTTTTACTTAAGAATGTCAGAAAAGTCACAGGGTTGTACTCAAATAACAAATGATAATTATCTGAATAAAAACGAAGTCTACTAAAAAATTAATCCACCAATAATTTGTTTCCAAGTGTCCAAAATTGGGATACTTCCCATTCAATATATGAAACAAAACACAAAGCTAAGTAAGAATTATTATATACTCCAGTGAGAGCCCTGCTGGTCAAGCACACTCTCTCTGAGTAGAGCACACCGCTAATCTCAGCTTGGAAGGGAGTGTGGTGCTTAGTGGCTGGTGAGCTTTCAGAGGCTTGCAAAATCTTATTCACTACGTTGTTACTGATTCATTAAACAGACTTAAAACCAACGCTAAAGAACTGTCATTTATTAAGTAAGCCAATTTCAAACTGGTTCTGATGACTAATTGTTACCATGGCTATATGAGAATCAGTCTTCTCTTAGGAGTTTGGGAACTCCTTTTGTCTTAACAAGATAAACACATAAGCCAACACACACACACACATATATACTAAAGGATATGATATATACTGGTCATGTGGTTTTATAACATTTCACAAAAAAACCCAAACACTGTCAGTGTTAAGGATAAATACCATTCGCCTTATATTTAATCATTCAGTCAGTCATCAGATGTTATATTGCAGGTTCTGGAAATTCACAGGTGAACACGCAAAGCAACAAAAAAGGGCATTAGAGCAGTGCTATTCAAAGTGGGTCTGGTCCGTATTTTTTTTTAAACACACTTCAACGAGGTAGGTACAAAAATCAAGTGCCTAGAAACTCTTAGAACAAAGTTGTATTTGACAATAATTGTATGTCTGTTGAATTTCATAAAAATTGAAGTTTGCATTTTGTGTATCTTTTTAAATTTCACTTTTCTAGTCATTCATTTCTGTTGTCTTTACCAAGGTACTGATTCACAAACTAGTTTTCACTATAGTGTCTGAAGAAAATTATTTAAAGGGGCTCAAGAAAAGCAGTCAGAATAGGTGAGGTTGAATTACATTTTGCTACCAAGATACATGCAAAAATAACATGCATTACACACCAAGAAGTACTTGCTCCAAAATTAGAAGGATGGTGCTGGTGGCCTAAAAGAAAACCCCTCAGCAGATGATACAGCACGCTAACGGAAGGTTGCATCATCCATGTTGTAGATGGACTAGGAGGTTGTAATGTATGGAAAAAACAAGACTTCTTAAAATGCTGCAAGAGCCAGACCCTAAATATGAAGAAATTCAGGAATACCTTATCCGGTCTATCTCTTATATTTTCCTTAAAAAAAAAAAAAAAAAAAGTACGCCTGCTAAGTCACTTCAGTCGTGTCTCTTTGCGACCCTGTGGACTATAGCCCCCCGGGCTCCTCTGTCCATAGGATTCTCCAGGCAAGAATACTGGAGTGGGTTGCCATGCCCTCCTCCAGAAGGAAAAAAAAATTTATGCACAAGCATAATCTAATTTTTTAAGTTATCTAAAATAAGTCCCCCGCTCCCCCCAAAAAAGATGAATAAGACGTAATTCCTACTATTAAGGAGCTTGAGTCATCCCTTTGGGACACAAACAAGTGGTCACAATACTGCGGTTAAGGCAATAGTAGGGAGATACACTGGGTAACATGGGAGAATCTAAACTAGCCTTGGTGATCAAGAAGGCTCCCCATTAAAAATGCAATAGTTTATATGTACTCAAAGCTCCCATTCCACTTATCCAACTATAATCTAGTTTCATAACTAGATTATAACTCTACTCCCTAACTTTTCCTCATACTGTTGGCCTTGCTTCTCTAGCCACAGCACTTCACTCACAGGCCCCATCATCTCACAGCCTCCCCACAGCCTCTTCTCTCACATCCTTGTTACTGCTGCAAGTTATCATCCCCAAATTCAAATCTGATCACATCACCTCAGTGCTTAAAAATGCCCACGGATAAAGTACTAGTAAGCAGAAAAAACTAGGTACAAATTATACGATCTTTTTAAAAATGTATATGTGATATGCTTCTAACTTGAACTGCTGTTTTCAAACCAATTAATGAATAAATTCTACAGCCTCTTTTTTTTGGTTACAGAGAAATTTATGGAGTAAAATAAGAAAATGTAAGTTTAAAACTAGCCACAGACCTTTAAGGCATGGGCCATACAAAGTATATTCCCAAAGCTCTTCAAATTCTAAGAAAAATGACCAAATATTTCCTCTTACTATAGCTAGCATGTCTGTTTTAACTAGGTTAAATATTCTTATATATAATAATATTTCAGAGTACTTTACAGTTCCTCATATAACGATCATATGATACACTTGTTGATTTTATAAGGCTTAAGAAGTAGCATGGTATAGGGGAAAAAACAGTGAGGGAGGTATTAGGGGAACTGGATTTTAACTAGCTGCATTACTGGGAAGTTACCTAATCTCTCACGTCTCAGTTTCTTCATTTATAAAAGAACAGTGTTGGTCTAGGTCAGGGGTCAGCATCTTTTCCTATAAAGGGCCAGACAGTAAATATTTCAGGCTTTATGCACCATCCAGACTCTGTCACAACTACTCAACCATGCCAGTGCAGTAGGAAAGCACCCACAGATAAATACATAAAGTAATGAGAGTAGCTGTGTTCCAATAAAACTTTACAAAACCAGCAGCAAGCTAGGCTTGGCCTAAGAGACCACAGATTTGGGTAATCACTGTTTACAGCTGTCCCCTAGTATCCTGGGGCATTAGTTCCAGGACACAGCCCTTCATACCAAAATCAAGGATGCTTAAGTCCCTTACATAAATGGCATGCATGGTATTTGCATATAACCTTGTACAACCTCCTCTCATTTACTTTAAATCCTCTCTGGGGTTGCAAACAGTCAAACATATCTTAGCAACTGAACAATAAACAACAATACCATGTAAATGCTATGTAAATAAGTCACCAGTGTGCAGGTAATTCAAGTTTTGCTTTTTGGAATTTTCTGGAATTTTTTTTTCCCTGAATGTTTTCATCCGAGTTTCCTCGAATTTACATATACGGAATCTGCGGATACAGAGAGCCTGTGTACTTCTAGTTCTAAACTATGCAAGTACTTTTTTTCTATTTAAAACTAACTTGTTGCCTTTTTTTTTAGAGAAAACTATAGTTGTATTTAACACAAGGCACAAAAACTAGCAGTTAATAGCAGACTTAAGAGCCAGTTTTCAGAGTCCCATTAGCTGTATAACCTTAGGCAAGTTACTTAAAACCACTCTGAGCGTACTGTTAAGACTACTGTGAAGAATAAATGAAGTAATATATGTAATGTATTAATTCTTAGCCCTGTATCTAGTTCACAGTAAGCATTCAATAAACTGACACTATTACTTTTATAAATTATGTGATCCTCAGTCCTCGGTGAGGAACACAATCCTCCAATCAACATTTTTTCCAGCAAAGAAATACAATATGCTATATAGTGATCTACATTCAGATGCATTTTGCACTATAGCAAAAGATGAGAACTGGTTATATTGCTCTAAGCCTTTCTTTAAAAAAAAAAAAAAACTATCGATACAACCAGTAGTCCCCAACCATTTTTGGCACCAGGAACCAGTTTCATGGAAGACAATTTTTTCCATGAACTGGAAACAGGGTGGTTTCAGGATGACTCAAGTGCATTACATTTATTGTACACTTTAATTTAATTCTGGCACTGATCGGACAGCAGGTACTGGTCTGAGGCCTGGAGGTTGGGGACCCCTGGATACAACAATCAGCATTAGCTGAGTACTTACTATCTACTTTGCATGTATGACTATGACTCTGGTTAGGTTACATAATCTTTTATTAGCCTCAGTTTCTTCACCTGTAAAAATGAGGAAAGCAGCAATACAAACTTCTTAAGATTGTTACAAGGACTAAATGAGTTAATAAACTGTCTGGCACATAAGCTATATAAGCAAGTGCTATTATTTGAGTTAAGATATTTCACATTTATTCAATCCTCAGGATAATTCAAAGCAGTATTATTACTATATCTATAGCTGTTGCTAATAAGGCTCAGAGACGTTAAGAAACCTACCCAAGGTCACACAGCGTATTAAGTGGCAATGCCTAGGTCTCAACACAGGCATGCATGACTGTAC
Organism: Bos grunniens; assembly: GCF_055505025.1. Classification (NCBI taxonomy): domain Eukaryota; kingdom Metazoa; phylum Chordata; class Mammalia; order Artiodactyla; family Bovidae; genus Bos; species Bos grunniens. The sequence goes on along the minus strand of NC_141170.1, from coordinate 15,555,505 downwards.
AGCCAAAACTCTTAACAGGAGGCTGAAGACAGCATTAATTCTGTCTTTGTACATCTTGCATGGTATGTTTAGATTATGGAACCACAATATGGATATAATATTCTCCCCAGAGAGAAAATGTTTTTTAATATTTTTAAAGTTTAAGAGTAAGAAAATACACATAAAATCACTGACCTTTAGTGAATATACAATGTTGTGTTAGTTTCAGGTGAAGAGCAAAGTGACTCAGTTACATGTTTTTCTTTTTCAGATTCTTTTCCCTTATAAAAACACTGATCTTTTTAATGTGACAGTATTTCCACAGGTAAAATTTTTGCTAAAATGATTCTTTTGTTTTCCATTTCTAATTAATTAAACTCACACTTTCATTATTCAAGAAATAAGCAATCCTCTGCAATAAAATAACAAAAGATGCAGCATAGTGACAAATATATATATGTGGTACTATGCAAATGCTGATATTCACCTCTAATTGATCTTTGAGATCTATATAGACCTCTCAGATTTTATAAAAAGTGCAAGTCTAGAGAGTTGAACACAATTCTGCTACTAATTTGTAGACTAGTCTACAAATTCCCAACTATTTATTTAAAACCTTGAACTGTGAAAAAGCATTCAGATATCAAATGAAAATACCAATATCAAAGAAAAAAGAAAACTCAAAAAGACAAAAACACATTACTCCACTGAACAGATTCATTCATAAGTTGGTATACCATCACTTGATCCATCTCAGTCTTTAGACCTTGTGACTGCTACCGGTAATTGACCCAGAAACAGAAGTTGGCTTCACACTGTAAAGCCCTATAGTTCAGCAACCTATCACTAACAAAGAAAATAGGGCAGTTTGATGTAGCTTACTTCCAAACTCTATTACAAGAATGAACTCAATCTTAGAACTCTAACATACTTCTGAAATTCACAAAATGCAAATAATATCAATTTTAAATGTCATAATTAAAATCACAAATCACCATCTAATCTACATAAGCTGATTATAAATTTCATATTCTTTCCAAACTAGCAGTGCTGAACCTTAAAATGATCATCAATTAGGATTCAATAGAACTTCATACTCTGTGTTATATAAGATGAAATATCACACCAGAAATATACAATATAAATATCATCACCTAGCTTGGAAGAAAAAATACTTAATTTTCATTAGCATTTTAGTATTTTGTTGAGAAAAGAAAAAAAAAATCTAGATTTTAGGATAAACAAACCAAGTTATCTTTTAACATTTCAAAATACTATTCCAATGTGCTGGATGGTACTAGGGTGCATGTTTCGCCACGCAGTCTGCTGCCCATCAACACTAGAGGGGTGGAGGGAGGCATGGAAATTAACTCACTAACAGTAATGGATCAATCAGTGGTATGTACTCCAGGTGTAAGCAGCAGTACTTTGACTGCTATCAACATACTACATCAAAAATATCAACCTCCAGTTCTAGAAGAAAAACAGGCATTCGCAGTGCTTCAAAAATTATCTGCATACACACACACAATTCTGTTCACTTTTTCTCAAAAGCACTAATTTTGAAAATAGTATGCAAAAAATCTAGTACAGAAACCTAGATAACTGAAGCTAATGGTTGTTATCTAAATGGTTCTGTTAAAAAAGGTTGTGAACTCCTTTTAAACGTATGTTGAAAGCTTTGGTTCTTCTCCCCAGGAAAAAACACAAGTACACACAGAATTCAGATTCTTGGAAGACCATTTTTGGTTCACACAGCCAAAAGTGAAAAGCTGATATTCTAAACCAGAGTTGTCTAGTTTCAGAACTGAGTTCAATATATTATTATATTCTGATGCTTCCACAAAAGCCCTTCAGACAAATAATTAAAAAAAAAAAAACCTAATGGGTCACATTTTATATGGTTATATCTTGAATATTGACATTAGTGTAAAAAAAATGTATATTTTAAATGTTCCATTTATTCTTCCTTCACTGGTTAACACAAAAACATATTTCTCAGAAAAGTGAAGAAATGGTCAAGCTAAGGAGTTTTAGGACTGAAAAATAGGGCATTTTGTTATTCTAAGAGGCATTTATTCTCCTTCATCTCTCTAGTTCTCAATATATAAAAATAATTAACCTTTGTTGAAAATTCAAATATAAGAAACCAGTTTAAATATCCGATGTTTTAATACACAAAAGCCATTTGAAATTAATTTGGGGGCTTCCACAGTGACTCAGATGGTAAAGAGTCTGCCTGCAATGCGGGAGACTCAGGTTCGATCCCTGGGTTGGGAAGATCCTCTGGAGAAGGAAATGGCAACCCACGCCAGTATTTTTGCCCGGAGAATCCCAACATTCAAAATAGTCCCTTTAATCTTTTCAAAATGACAAACCCATTTTCAGTTCTAACTCTTTAAGAGTTCTTTTTTTTGAAAAAGGGTCATTTGTCTAAATCCACACAATATACAACAGACACTAAGAGTGAACCTTAATGTAAAACTCTAGACTTTGGGTAATGGTATATCATTGTAGGTTCACTGACTGTAACAAATGTACCTTTTTGGTGTGGGGATTTTGATAGTGGGAAGACTGTGCATATATGGGGCAAAGCAGGGGGCATATGAGGGCAGAGGGTATATGAAATCTCTGTTCCCCTACTTAATTTGCAATAAATCTAAAATTGCTCTAAACGTAAAGTATTTTGATAAAGGGTGTGGAGTATAATATATCTTCTTCACTTTCTTTTTAAGAAATGAGGAAATAGTGTTTTTAAAAATTACCCTCAGTGGCTGTGAATTAAATTTCCTGACAGGATACAGAATGCGCAATTATTACAGAATAGATTACAAAACCATCATTCAAAAAGACACATGTACCCCAATGCTCACTGCAGCACTATTTACAACAGCCAGGACATGGAAGCAACCTAAATGTCCATCGACATATGAATGGATAAAGAAGATACATATATACAATAGAATATTACTCAGTCATAAAAAGGATCACTTGGGTCATCTGTAAAGATGTAGATGAACCTAGAGTCTGTCGTACAGTGTTCTCATTCTGACAACTCAGAAAGAACAATTATTGTATATTAACACATGTATGTGGAATCTAGAAAAACGATACAGATGAACTTATTAGCCGGGCAGGAATAGAGACACAGAACATAGGAAACTGACATGTGGATACACAGAGGGGAAGAGGAGGGTGGGATGAATTGAGAGAGTAGCATTATATATATATAGAGAGAGAGAGAGAGAGAGAGAGAGAGAGAGAGAGAGTAGCATATATATATAACTATATATATAGTGTGTGTGCACACACTACATGTATCAATAGCTAGTGGGAAGCTATTATACAGCACAGAAAGCTCAGCAATGATCTAGATGGATGAGAGGTCTAAGAGGGAGGAAATATATGTATACACGTACCTGATTCACTTCGTTGTACAACAGAAACTAACACAACATTGTAAAGCTATTACACTCCCATTTTTTTTAAAAAAGGGGTAGTGAACTCCTTTTAAACATACATTGAAAGCTGTGGGTCTTCTCTCCAGAAAAACAGAAATATACACAGAATTCACAGAAATCTTGGAAGACCATTTATGGGTACATCCATAGACCCAGGTTAAGAACCAGAGACAAAGTAGAAATTTTCTCTTCCCTTTGACCCTCTTCCATAATTTTACCTCTAACTCACAAGAATCAACTAAACTATTCACAGACAATGAATTCTCTTGTATAGCCTTTAAAAAAAAGTTTCATAGTACTTACATAAGCAGTTTTCAACAAAAAAATAAACTGACAGCATTCTGAAATACAACATGTGACTAATGATATCAATAAACGATAGTGCCTTACAGTTTCTAAAATGACTTCACCTGTTATAAAAATTAGTATTTTACCCCCTTTTACATTTAAGGAAATAGGTTCAGAAAATAACCTGCCGTGGGCACACAGCCAACAAATTAAGAGCTGGTATTCTAACCCAGAACTGTCTAGTTCCACCTCATTATTACATTTTGATGTTTCCACAAAAGGCTTTCAGACAAAGAAAACAGATCAAAAAAAAGCCTAATGGGTCACATTTTAGTGTAGTTATATCCGGAATACTGACATCAGTTTAAAAAAAAGTATACTTTAACTATGCTGGGTCTCAACTGCAGTATGTGGTATCTTTAGAGGCAACATTGGAACTCTCAGTTGCAGCATGTGGGATCTAATTCCCTGACCAGGGATCAACCCTGGGCTCCCTGCCTTGGGAGCGCAGAGTCCTAGCCATTGGACTACCAGGGAAATCCCCAAATGTCTATTCTAAATGTTCCATCTCTTCTTCCTTCATTGGTTAACATAAAACATGTTTTTCAGAATAGTGAAGAAATGGTCAAGCTAATGAGTTTTAGGACTGAAAGACATGACATTTTGTTACTTCTATGAAGTATTTATTCCTCATCGCTTTAGTTCTTAATATATAAAAATAATTAACCTTTGTTGAAAATTCAAATATAAAAAACCAGTTTAGATATCCAATGTTTTAAAACATAAAATTCTTGAAATTAATTTTTAGGACATTCAAAATAGTCCCTTTAATCTTTTCAAAATGACAAACCCATTTTCAGTTCTCTACAATTCTTTAGAGTTCTTGATTTTTTGAAAAAAGGTCATTTGTCTAAATCCACAGAATATTCAATAGACAGCAAGAGTGAACCTTAATGTAAACTCTGAACTTTGGGTAATGGTATATCAATGTAGGTTACTAACAAATTTACCTTTTTGCTGTAGGGATTTTGATAGAGGGGGAGACTGCTTACATGGGGCAAGGCAGGAGCATATGAGGGCAGAGAGTATATGAGAAATCTCTGTTCCTCCCACTTAAATTTGCTATGAACCTAAAATTCCTCTAAATATAAACTACTTTGATAAAGGATATGGAGTCTAATATATCTACCTCACTTTCTTAACAAGTGAGGAAACAATGTTTTTAAAAATTATCCTCAGTGGCTGTGAATTAAATTTCCTGCCAGGAGACAGAATGTGCAATTATTACAGAATATATTACCATCTTAGAAAATAATAATAATCTTATCAAATGTTAAAAGAATTAGCAGCTTTATAAAGAATCTAGAAAAATGATACTGATGATCCTATTTATAGGGCAGGAATAAAGACACAGAGAAAAGACTTGTGGACAGAGGTGGGGAAGAAGAGGGGGATGAATTAAGAACAGCACTGACATACACACTATAGTGGGAAGCTGCTTTATAGCATAGGAAACTCAGCTAAATGCTCTGTGATGACCCAGAGGAGTGGGAGGCAGGCGATATACGCATACTTACAGCTGATTTCACACTGTTGTACAGCAGAAACCAGCATAACATTGTCAAGAAATTATTGTTGTTTTTTTAGTCAGTAAGTCGTGTCAGACTCTTTTGTGACCCCAGGAAGCCCACCAGGCTCCTTTGTCCATGGGATTTCCCAGGGAAGAATACTGAAGTGGGTTGCCACTTCCTTCTCTAGGGATCTTCCCCACCCAGGGATGGAACCCACGCCTCCTGCATTGCAGGCAGATTTTTTTTTTTTTTTTTTTTTTTACCGATGAGACACCAGGAAGGCCCCAAAGCAATTATACTCCAATTAAAAATAAATGTTTTTAAAAAGATTTTAAAAGTATTGGCAACTTGAAATGTTAACATGAAGTTAAGCAATAGCTGAGTATGGTATCCTAAAATTTCTTTTGATATTTATTTATGTTCATACTCTCTGTATCTTAAAGGCGATATATACAGCGACTAAAGTCTGAAGTAGGTCACGGGATGAGTGACAAAAGAATGGGTGCTCGTAGGGAGGGGGAGGAAAAGCTGCAGCCAATGAAATAACCCACCGCTTAGCTGAGGTCCTCTGCTTACCCAAGACTACTCTCTGGCAGGATCAACACTGGAGGGAGACGGAGGAAAAGAATTTCCTCGGTCTACGAGAATGAAGAACACCAACAGCCCAACAATTAATTAACCTCACCGGGGTGGAGGAGGGGAGAGGGGGAATGCAAAGAAAGAAAAAGTGCAACCAGCAGATAAAACACCTGTGTCAACCTAGCTTCTTGCAAGAACATTTTCCCAAAGAATCCTCCCGAAGCAGTATAACATAAGCATAAGCTAAAATGGCCAAGCATAGTTACGCTATTAATACAGATGTAAAAGAATCCTGACAAAAAAAGTTCAATAGCCTACTTAAAGTCACCCGATCTAACATTGCCAGGTGGGAAAACATACCAAAACAAAACAAAACAAAAACCTTTTCAAACTCAGGCAATCCAAACGCTAGGACTGTCAAATCCAGTCAAGGACCAGCCCCAGGCTAGAAAGCGCGAAGGATGGAGATAAATCGCCTCTCTCAGGGAAACCAGCAGGCTAACGAAGCCCAGAAGTGCGTGAAAAGGAGGAAAGCGCAGGCATCCCGGGCTGTGAAACAACTCCACTGAGCAGAGGCGTGTTTTGAAAGAGGCTGCAGTTTCTGCTCTCAAACTCCAAGGCACTCTTCGACACCCCCCCGCCCCCCGCAGGGTCTCCACCTAAGGCGAGCTGCAAGCCCCCAGCACACGCCAGCCAGACCCCCGGGGCCATGAGTCTCGCCGGCAGGCCAGTCCCGGAGGGTTACCCTCCGGACGGACGGCCAGCACGGCCCCAGGGCCAGCATCCCGGACGGCGGCTGACCCCGATACCCGCGCCCGCCTCCCCGACCCTCGCGGGCGGCGCGTCCTCACCGCAGGGCCCGCCCCGCCCCCACATGCCGCCCTCGCCCGGACCCCGCGAAGCACCTGCCCGCCTCTCTCTTCTTCGAAAGACCCTGAGGAACGAGCCAGGCTGAGGGAGTCGGAGACCGGGGTTCCCTTCGAGGAACGCGACTACCCCCCACCCCGCGCCTTGCCTCTCGCCACAAACGGGGGAGGGGGCGACAGAAACCGCGCAGCGGCTGAAGGGGCCCAAACCCTCCCGGCAGGGGAGTTTGGGTTCCTGCGTGCAGGACTCGGGGAGTTTCTCCGCCACAGGCGCGAGCCCGGGCGGCGCTACGATTTGGGCTCGGGGCTGAGGTGACGGAGGACTTCGCACGAGCGGACAGCACCGCACAAAGAAAAGAGGGAGTTGGGGGGGGCGGGGGACGAAAGCCCGGTTACCTCAGTCCTCGGCTGGTTCCCTCCGCTCGGTTCCCCACCCCCGCCCCCGTCCCGGGCCTCGCCAAGGATGCAGCCGGGCTGCCAGGTTCCTGCAACCCTGGACGGCGCCGCACCGGCCCCGCGCGAGCACCCGACGGACACGCGCCCCTGTGCGCGGCCTCGCCGAGCCCAGCCGGCGCCCGGCGTCCTCTCGCCCGCGCCTGCGCACAGCACTCTGGGTAGTGTGGTTTCCAATTACCTCCTGCCGGGGACCGCCCCCGCCCCGCGTGCTCTCCGAGCCCGGCTCGGGCGCGGGCGGCGGGAGTTTTCAGCCAGCTGGGGAGTGTTGTCCTTCCTGATGCTGGGGACAGCTGGCGGGGCCTGACTGGCGTCCTCAAAACACAGGTTCAGATAGGCCACCGCATGATTAACCTCCGAAGTTATCCGTTTCTTCTCTTTTGTGGCTGTACCATAAATCCCATCTCGCTCATGGTGAAGGTTCTTAGGGTTTCTGTCGTTTAAAGAAGGAAAAAAGGGTCTACTTTTGTTCCTGGCAATTTCTCCACAGGCTCTGCAAAAGAGATATATTGATACAAAACACCTGGTGTTTATATAACTACTTACCCATAGTTTGTAGGCATCCCACTCCAGTACTCTTGCTTGGAAAATCCCATGGGAGGAGGAGCCTGTTAGGCTGCAATCCATGGGGTCGCTAAGAGTTGGACACGACTGAACGACTTCACTTTCACCTTTCACTTTCATGCATTGGAGAAGGAAATGGCAACCCACTCCAATGTTCTTGCCTGGAGAATCTCAGGGACGGCGGAGCCTGGTGGGCTGCCGTCTGTGGAGTCGCACAGAGTCGGACACGACTGAAGTGACTTAGCATAGCATAGCATAGTTTGTAAGACCAAGGAAGCAGTTGATCGACCTGAGCACTCACTGCTAAAAACCACTGCAAGTGAAAATGATGTTGAAATCAACTAATTTTTCTATAAGCGCAATGAAATGTTGGAAGGGATAGATGAGCGAGCAAAGAAAAAAAAAATTGAAGGCTAAAATCTTTTGTTAGAGCAAGCTCTAGCTTTCACAACCCTAGGAATCTATTTCAGAATAAATTCAATCCTGATACATTTATAAATATTAATACATAGGTTTCGATTGATTTAGCTAGAAAAGAGCCTTTAGAAAAAAAATTGCATCTTATGTAAAAACCCCAAGGTAACTATTTGAAATTTCAATTCTAGGGGCGAAAAAATCACTTTTCCATTTTAAAATAGCAGAAATAGAAATAAATCTTAGTACTTCAGAATATTTCTCTTCAGGACCTTATGTTTGAAATTTTAATATGAACAAACAAAAGTGGAGCAAGACCAGTTTTAGTGTGCACACGTAAAACTTGTAAAATTTGTCTGGAAGTATGATGTAATACTGTGTATTTAATAAGGTCATATTCTAATAGAATTTTTTTTATAATATGAACTTTTTAATTGCATGTTCAGTGTCCCCTAAAAAATGCTTATAGAACTGCTCTTTTTTCTCTGCTAATAGACATATAAAAAACTGCTTGTACTTACTAACTACATCATAGAAATCTACACAGTATTTCAATATGGTTTCCATTTATTTTTTCAAGAATATTTAGTGAGCACTTAGTATATGGCATACACTGAGTTAAGAACTGGGAAATAGTGAACGAAACTGAATAGTTCCTACCTTTGTGGAGACTTAAGAGCTAGTGGAAGAGACAGAACTAAACACATAATGAGAAATAAAAAGGTATACAAGGACTTCCCTGGTGGTCCAGTGGCTAAGACTCTGCATTCACAATGCAGAGCACCCAGGTTCAATTCCTGATCAGTAAACTAGATCCCATATCTTGCAACTGAAAGATTCTGCATACTACAACTAAAGCCCCGACACAGCCAAACAAATATTTAAAAAAAAAAAAAGGTATGCACAGGGTTGGGCTTCCCAGGTGGCACTAGTGGTAAAGAACCAGCCTGCCAATGCAGGAGACATTTAAGAGGCCCGGGTTGGCTCCCTGGGTAGGGAAGATCCCCTGGAGGAAGGCATGACAACCCACTCCAGTATTCTTGCCTGGAGAATCCCATGGACAGAGGAGCCTGGAGGGCTATGGTCCATAGGGTCACAAAGACTCAGACACGACTAAAGCAACTTAGCACACATGCATGCACATGCAGAAGGTGGCAAGGGGAGTGGGGAGCATATAGGTATAGTAATCTACAACTTTTTGTTGGGAGAGGGGAGGTCAGGCAAAAATTCAATGAAATTTTCAAACCAAATAACAATAAACTGGGGGAAAATCCTCCACTTAAATGTGATATATCCACAACAATGCTCTCAAATAATTATTTTTTAAAATAATATCTTACTAAACAAGGTACATCTTGATGAGATTCAGAACATAGTACCCCCCAAACATAGCACCTTGACATACTGAATATCTTCAACTGAAGGAATCAGAGAAAACAGCAAAAGCAGGAAGGTCTCTCCAACCCCCAACCTTCTTCCCCCAAACTGGTCATCAAACTCCCATATATAAGGTACCCTCCCTATACCAGGAGAAAATTATAGGCATTCATATTGCCAGAGATTGAATTTAGGGCTGAGAAACCTGTATAAACATACTTAAGCTAATCCTTTTCTTCCTAGTAATTCCTTCACCATTTACTAACCCTAGGCCAAACCCCACTGTCTTGTCAATTCTTCACAAATTTATCATTTCTTTGTCTGAAAAGTGAAAGTATTAGTCCTTCAATCATGTCTGACTCTTTGAGGCCTCATGAACTGTAGCCCTCCAGGTTCCTCTGTCCATGGGATTTCCCAGGCGAAATTATTGGAGTGGGTTGCCAATTCCTTCTCCAGGGGATCTTCTAGATCCAAAGATGGAACCTGCATCTCCTGCATTGGCAGGCAGATTCTTTACCTCTGAGTCACAGGGAAGCCCTCCAATATAACATGTAAAAATTTGATAAAATTTGTATGCTTTTATCCTGTTAATCTCTCTTCATTTGCTTAATTTTCAGAGACCCTCGGAGAGTCAAGAAAAACTTTTTCCTCTGCTACAGTCTCAATGAAAAGATCACACATTTCCTGAATATGACCAAGATATCTTCTTAGCTTTTATTCATTCCTCCCTAGCTCCTTTTCAGAATTAACAGAACTACTTAATAACCTAATTAATAAGAGACTTATTCATTAGAGACTCCTTCCTTGTCTAAAATTCCATGAATTAAAACTGGAAAAGATCTGACCTCTGTTGGTTCACTGTCTGTTGTACTTTGGTCCAAATAAATTACAATGTTTTGACCTCAATTGACATTTGCATGTTAAGTCTTTATCTCTAATCTGGAATGAAAGGCTTTATAATATCCAAAAGAATTTCAAATGTGGCCTGCCAAGCGATTTTGAAAGATTAATGAAGGGGACCATTTAATTTTCATTTGCAGTGGAGGCAAAGCTTTCAGTCACTGGGCAGTTCCCTGGACAACTGTCTGACTATGAAAACTTCTTGAATATCCTGAACAAGCAAGACAACACCCTCATGTCCAGGTCAGAGTCACTGGCTTGCAGTGACCTTTCTTCCTACTCTTCCACTCCTGTTAATATTTTATCACCCTTCCCTCATCCAATCCTGACCAGGGTTTCAGCTGTACTTAACAGCAATCACATCCTGAATTCTGCCCCACAATGGCCTAACTTAACCTATTTTAACTACTTCATGACAGTCCTTTCATCCATTACCCTTGCCATTAATCTGACATAGGTATCTCTAAGCCTTTGCTGATCTTTTCCAGCCTCATCTCTGAGATATTTAAGTTTCCCTAATTTCTCTCTGGGCCTTTGAAATTGCTGTGCCTTCTGTCTCCCTCTTTGCCTGGTAAACTCCTGCTTGCCTTTCAGTATCAACCCAGATATTGTTTTCAGCAGGAAGCATATCCTGGTTACAGTTCCCCTCCTCTTTGTTCTGTGTTAACGCTTTCTGTATATGCTCACATTACAACCTATTTTTGCTTCTCAAATAGCTGTCTTTTCAGTGAGCATTTTAATTAGGTATCCTTTCATTTGTCTGATAACTTCCTAAATAGAAATTAGGAACATGGTACTGGGTATAAGATGGCTGATTAACAAATACTTAGGAAATAAACGGATGCATATCAACTTAGGGCAGTAAAGAAAAGTGTGGAAGTGAAACTTGCTCAGTTGGGTCCGTCTCTTTGCAACCCCATGGACTGTAGCCTAACCAGGCTCCTCTGTCCATGGAATTCTCAAGGCCAGAATAGTGCAGTGGGTTGCCATCCCCTCTCCAGGGGATCTTCCCAATCCAGGAATCAAACCCAGATATCCCGCATTGCAGGCAGATTCTTTACCATCTGAAGCCACCAGGGAAGCCCAAGAATACTGGAGTTGGGTAGCCTATCCCTTCCCCAGAGGATCTTCCTGACCCAAGAATCAAACCGGGGTCTCCAGCCTTATAGGCAGATTCTTTACCAAGTGAGCTAAAAGAAGGATCCTGCAAGTATTTTCTGTAAAGCAAGTATTTTAGCTTGTGGACCTTAAGGTCTCCATTGTAACTACTCAACTCTGCTTCTTAAAGCATGATGGCTAATCCTCATTGGTGGTTCCATAATATCTATGTAATAAGGAATCTGAGTTCCTTCAAGGAACTCACACTTGAATGGAAGAACTTGGGGTGGGGGAGTGGGTGCAGCTTCGGCTAGAGGGCATCACTGAGGATATGTTTACATAGCAGCTACTTTGTCCTTGTTTAGAGTGATTATTTTGGGGTCCTTTGCAGGTGGGTCAACAGATAGAGCTAAAACAAAAAGCATCATTTTGTTGCTAAGCCACTGCCAGTTTAGTTTGCACACGAAATAATTTCTTTTGAAAATTTATCTGTGTTGGTGAGTTTTTAAACTCCGGTTTGCCTCCTGCCCCCACCACACGCACACTTTTAATATTTCACTCTGGCTGTTCCCTTCTGCCGAAGTCAGATCGCTTTCCATTTCCCGTGAGCCTGCCTAGCCATGGTCAAGCTTTCAAGCTGCCTTTGCGGGGAGCTGTGGAATCTTCTTTAATATGAAGGGATGAGAGCAGTTCGCCTCCATGCTATCACACTCCAGCTTCCCCGATGGCTCAGCGTGTAAAGAATCTGCCTGCAATACAGGAGACATAGGAGATGTGGGTTCAATCCCTGAGTCAGGAAGGTTCTCTGGAGAAGGAAATGGCAACCCACTCCAGTATTCTTGCCTGTAAAATCTCATGGACAGAGAAGGCTGGTGAGCCACAGCCCAAAGGGTCACAAAGAGTGGGACATGGCTGAGCAACTAAGCGCACACACACTGCCACACTCCAAAAGCCTCCTAACTTTATCATAAAACACATTTAGAGAAACTTACACACTTCTGGGCCAAGTTTTATCCATATGTATTATAGAAAGTGGCACAGTGATACAAATGTAATAATTGTGTTTCAGTTCCAATACTATTCCAAGTGCCTGATCTCTATGAAAACTGCTGTAAATCTATATTGCATTAGCTTTCTGATATCTTCACATTCTCACAGAAATCTATGGAAGGTTTTCTTTTTATTATTTAAAAAAAAAATTACGTTGCAGAATGACAGATCCTGCTAGCTGCTTAAACAGTATCTTGTTGCCTTCCTCATTAATAAAGGCCAGTTTTTTGTTTTTTTTTTTAAGGAATGACAGTGGTCATGTATGGATGTGAGAGTTGGACTGTGAAGAAAGCTGAGTGCCAAAGAATTGATGCTTTTGAACTGTGGTGTTGGAAAAGACTCTTGAGAGTCCCTTGGACTGCAAGGAGATCCAACCAGTCCATTCTGAAGGAGATCAGCCCTGGGATTTCTTTGGAAGGAATGATGCTAAAGCTGAAACTCTAGTACTTTGGCCACCTCATGCGAGGAGTTGACTCATTGGAAAAGACTCTGATGCTGGGAGGGGTTGGGGGCAGGAGGAGAAGGGGATGACAGAGGATGAGATGGCTGGATGGCATCACTGACTCGATGGACGTGAGTCTGAGTGAACTCCGGGAGTTTGTGATGGACAGCGAGGCCTGGCATGCTGCGATTTATGGGGTCCAAAGAGTCAGACACTACTGAGCAACTGAACTGAACTGAGGTACCTAGCTAATAGATTATTTGTCAGGCTTCCTGACAGACTAAGTTCTATTCATAAAGTATAAGTTCAAGTGTTGCTTGGGACTTTGAGGGGGATGACTGCTTAAAGGGATGGAAGATACCTCTCTTATGCTTCTTTCCTTCTTACTGGAAGTAATGGCTGGAGTTTTAGCAGCCACTTTAGACTATGAGGTTATTTGAGGGTAGAAATCATGTATAAGTTGGTGGAAAATGACAGAAAGAGCCTAGGTCTTTAATGACCAGTGAGCCACCAAACCAGTCCTCCCCCAAGCCTTTTGGGGTTGGAAGTTCCAGTTGTGAAAAAGATATTTGTATATGATAAACAAATATGGCTCCTTCTAAATGTTAGAACTGGCACTGCGGCCTGCCCAGGCTTACAGGCTTTCTTTCTATATGAATTAGCAATTTAGGACTGCTCTTTCACTGGGCCAGTGGAGAAGGAAGTACATCTGTCCAGAGCCTCGAAGAGATGAGCAGATGAAAATCAATGAAGAGGAAAACAAGGATTGAGCAACCCGACAGGGTATGTGAATTTACTTCCTTCCCTAGGCCTTGACCATTTTGCATAGAACCCTTAAGACAACGTGGAGGTTATCATGTTGCAATCTTGTAACAATGATGTAATTCTTTCCCCTAAATGGTTACTGGCTCTCCTGTTACCACATTCATGGACTCATAATTCTTGCTCAGATGAAAATCACGTTTTTAGACCCTCTTTGTTAAGTGCGTCTCTTTGGGAGTTTATCAGCCAAAGTTGAAAGAGGGAAATTGTTATAATGGCACTTCTTTTTCAAGGAAGCAGAACCAAAAGAAAACCTTTCAGCCAATTTCCTCAGAGGTAAAACTGGATTATTAGAATTGAATAGTCTGTTGTTCAGCCTCTCTGGGAAGTTTCAGTTGCTGCTTGATCTTCAGCTGAGCCCTGAGGCAGAAGCACAGAGGGTCACTGGATTTGTGCCTACCTGGCTGGAGGGAGGTACCACAAAAAAGACTGTTGCTTTTATATGCTCACAGGTATTGAGACGAAAACAAATGAGGCCAAAGAGGGCTCGGGATAGAAGACAGGTGATCCCCTTTGCTGTGTGCTGCATTGGCAAGCAGTCATTTACATGTTAGTCAAGAATTTTAAGACTCTACTCAGATTATTACCCTTAAATCTGGACTACCATTTTTCTTTAGAAAAATTTTAAAAGAAATGTCCAGCTTACCTGCCTCTACTTCTCAACATGAACCATCACCCTCAAGTTCTGCCAAAAGTTTAGCTCTTCTCTCCTCCCAAGCAGCCCCCTTTCACCCTCTCAGGAAGGCTGCTGGCAGAGAACTCCCATTACATTGAAGGAGCCATTTGAGGCAAATTTAATAAAGGTGTGAACAGGTTCTGCTGCTGCTGCTGCTATGTCGCTTCAGTCGTGTCCGACTCTGTGCGACCCCATGGACTGCAGCCTACCAGGCTCCTCCGTCCCTGGGATTTTCCAGGCAAGAGTGCTGGAGTGGAGTGCCATTGCCTTCTCCGGTGAACAGGTTCTAAGAAAAGCTAAAAGGACCCATGCAGTATTCCTGAGCTAATAAGAAAGAAACTACCAGAACCCAGAGAGGAGAGAAAGCTGTGTGTAGAGACCTGCTGACTATAATAAAGCCTTGATGAGTCCCTGCAGGAAGGGTGCTAGGATAGAAATACCCTAATCTCCCTCTTCTTTCTTTTTGGTCCCTCTCAGTTTCCCAACCAGGAATCAAACCCGCGTCTCCTGCATTGGAAATACAGAGTCTTAACCACTGGGCCACCAAAGAAGTCCCATTCTCCTCCTCTTTGATTTACTAGTGACACTGCCTGCCAAAGCCAGCTTCTGGAAGCCAGAGTACAAGGAAATCTGTTAATTTTGTTCATCAACGTCAGCTTTTCTGGCACAAAGCTGGATAGAGAAGAACGAAGAGAGATCTAGAGGGACAACTGGAAGATATTCAGCCACCTGCTCTGACATTTTTTGCCCAGGCTGGGCTTATCACCTAGAACACCCTCATTTTCAATTGTCATATAATCCTCTGCTATGGTCTAGGATTCAAGTATATGACCTACTTTTAAATACAGACATCCCTCTCTCCTGGTTAGCATTTTCAGCTGTATCTTTCCCACTGACACTTAACTATATACAGCCTTTATTGCCACTAAATGTTTCAAAGATATGTAAGTATCCCATTAAATTGTAAGCTCAATTTATGTTATGCTTCTTTTCAATCTCTATAGCACCTAACACAGTGTTCAGCACAGACCAGTTGAAACAAATTGTAATTTTCTTAATTCTCTCACTTTTTTTATCCCCACCCTCTACCTGCCCCGAGGGGCTTCCCAGGGAGTGCTGCTGCTGCTGTTAAGTCGCTTCAGTCGTGTCCGACTCTGTGCGACCCCATAGACGGCAGCCCACCAGGCTCCGCCGTCCCTGGGATTCTCCAGGCAAGAACACTGGAGTGGGTTGCCATTTCCTCCTCCAATGCATGAAAGTGAAAAGTGAAAGTGAAATTGCTCAGTTGTATCCGACTCTTCGTGACCCCATGGACTGCAGCCTATCAGGCTCCTCCATCCATGGGATTTTTCCAGGCAAGAGTACTGGAGTGGGTCGCCATTGCCTTCTCCTCGTCTCCTCCCAAGTGGTCTCAATAGTGATTGAAGAGAGCTGGTGACTGAAAAATCAAGCAACCTCACCGAAATGATGGAGATGGGGGCAACTCTGAAGTAGCTCCTAAGAGGTTTCCCAGAACCCCCTGGGACCCACAAGGATGGATCTGCGTAACAATTCACCCTTAATTAGCTTCCTTCCCTTTCTTCTTCTGTCTTTCTGCTGCTGCCAATGCTTCCTAGAAACACCTCCCATATGAAACACTTACTTAAATTATTTAAGTTTACTTCTAAGATAGAATGATGTGATATCACCAGTGATATTCAACCCACTTGTGGTAGGAATATGCAAGGATGTACTTTTCTTGATACAGCTTCTCTGTCCTGATATTTTCCTCTTTCTTGGCTTTCATGGTATCTAAACATATTATTGATCCGCCTGAGGAAAATTACAGATTTTTTAAAATACTAAAAATAAAGTTAGTGTTGTCTTATCTTTTTATAACAGCAACATATCTTTATTATTGAAAATAATACCACTGTTCTAAAATAGAGACTGTTAATATCTTGCTGTGTGCCCTTTTGGAACATTTTCTTTACATGAATTAATGTGGGTCTTTTTAATTGCTTTTTTTCCCACTGAAGAATGTATGTTGAATAACTTGACAAGTCAAAAAAAAAAAATACTCATGTTTAATAGCATTCAAAATGACTGCCAGGACTTCCTGGCAGTACAGTGGTTAAGACGTCCCCCTTCCACTACAAGTTGCACAGGTTCAATCCCTGGTCAGGGAACTAATTTCCTGCAAAACAATAAAAATGGTTTCAGGATGTTTCACTGTATGGACTTACTACTGCTGCTGCTGCTGCTGCTAAGTCGCCTTAGTCATGTCCAACTCTGTGCGACCCCATAGACGGCAACCCACCAGGCTCCCCTGCCTGGGATTCTCCAGGCAAGAACACTGGAGTGGGTTGCCATTTCCTTCTCCCATGCATGAAAATGAAAAGCGAAAGTGAAGTCGATCAGTCGTTTCCGACTCTTAGCGACCCCATTGACTGCAGCCCACCAGGCTCCTCTGTCCATACTACTATTCCTCTAATCAAGCTTTCAGTTTTAATTATTTAGAGTTTTCCAGCTTTCAAAAAAAAATTGTTTATAGGTTGTCTAACATGTAACTAAATCATTAAGATACTTCCCCAAAGTGGAACTGCTACATCAGAGATCACATAGATTCAAAAGATTTCTGACATCTTACATAAGTGGCTCCTACCCGCAAAGTATGAGACTACTTCCTGACGGTTCTATCATCTCTATTTTCTTCTTTAAGCCTTTGCCAATAATTAACTTTATTTCTCCCCTAATATCAAGGATGAACTTTTTAATATTGCCATTGGCCATTCTTTTTTTTAATGATCTGGCTTGTTCCTGTATACAAAGACAATCATAGGAAGACCGTGCTGCTGTAATACTAGCTGAGATTATGATCTCATTGCTTTTTGTTAATTGGTTGGTTATTCTACCTTCAAGAACAGACCTGTCTAAGAACGGCCTCTGACCGCTCCTTGCTTCAGGTATCTAATTTACACTTAAGTTTAACCTTGGCCCCTGTATCAGTGACTTTCCACATCAGTCTTTCTGCATCTCTCCATTGGCTTTCCTATCACTATTCACTTTCAGCATGTTGAGTCCTGACTTCCAATCTGTTACCATCACCAACTTTTTCAGTTCTGTCTAAACTCTCTTGGACTCCAAAATTTGAAATAGCAGAACTTCTTTTTAATCTTTTTTCTTTTTTGTATTCAGATGCAATCAAACATGACTATGCAGTTTCTTTGTTCACAATATTTCACAGGTTTTCTCCTAAAGCTTTATTTCTACAATCGTGACTCTAATTTAGATCCACCACATTCTGTCAAGTGGAGAAGGAAATGGCAACCCACTCCACTATTCTTGCCTGGAGAATCCTATGGACGGACCACAGGCTCCTCTGTCCATGGGATTTTCCAGGCAAAAGAACTGGAGTGGCGTGCCATTGCCTTCTCCGCTTGATGTTTCTAGGTAATGCCAAATTGTATTCCAATTCAATTATATCAATTTACACTTTTAAGAGAACTTTCTGAGGGTTTCAGTTGTCCCACATTCTGGTCCACATTTAGTTTTGCCAGATTTCTTAACTTCTGCCAGTCTGTTATATATAAAATAGTGTCTCCTGGTTTTAATTTGTGGTTTTTTTATTTTTTAGACTTCTGTTTTTGATGTGGACCATTTGAAAAATCTTTATTGAATTTGTTACAATATTGCTTCTGCTTTATGTTTTGTTTTTTTGGCCTTGAGGCATGTGGGATCTTAGCTACTCCACCAGGAATGGAACCTTCACCCTCTGCTTTGGAAGGTGAAGTCTTAACCACTGGACCACCAGGGTAGTCCCTCCTGATTTTAATTAGAATTAATACAGCTATTAATGAGATTTTAATGAACATATGTTTATTACCAATTCAGATTTTCTTTTCTGTAAAATTCTTGCTCAAATTTTTCCTTTTCTTGTGGATTTTTGTTCTTTTTACTGATTAGTTTTTAGAAGTAACCTTTAATATTCTAAATACTAATACTAATCTTCTGTTTATTATCTGAGTATTAAACATCTCCTTCCAGTTTGTGGCTTGGCTTCTTACTTTTTAATGGTGTTTTTTGATAACCAGTTTTTAATTAGAATGTAAGTAAATTCATCGATGTTTATTTACCCTAATGGCTTGAGCTTTTTATATCTTCTTTAAGAAACATAAAAATTTCTGACACATAAAAATTTTCTTGTTTCTGTTCCTGACACACACAATATTTTCTTTTACAACGTTTGAGTTTTACATGTTAAATTTAATTCGTTAGACTTCTTGAATGGATTTTGGTAAGTTAAATTTTAATTTACCACTTATGCCTACATTATGGGCAGCTTACCGAATACTCAGTATTTTTCCACTTCTTTTTTTATTCTTTAGTTTATTATTTTAAATAAATGTTTTTTTAGAGTGTTTATTTCAAGCTACATGAATCTTTTAGAAGCACCCCACAAAGTACTCTTTGTTATTGTTTACATATTGCATAAACTACTAAAATACAGGCAAGCCAGCAATTTACCACAATCAGCATTTGATTCTTGGATGTACCTCTAGATTTAGAGTAGAATGAGTTCTGGGTCCACATTGTAGACATAGAGGTATTTTAAAGTATTTGATCTCCTAAATGAAAGTGAAAGTCTTAGTTGCTCAGTCGTGTCCAACTCTTTTGAGACCCCACAGACCATAGCCCATCAGGCTTGTCTTTCCATGGGGTTTCCTAGAGAAGATACTGGAGTGGGTAGCCGTTCCCTTCTCCAGGGGATCTTCCTGACCCAGGGATCGAACCCAGGTCTCTGGCATTGCAGATGGATTCTATACTATAGCAAATCAAGCATTAAAAATTATGCTCTATACTTCATATTGTATATTTAAATATGACCTCCTTCATGGAATATGGAGATGTATTATAAAACACAGAATCTCTCTCTTCAGGTTTTTCAAACCGTACCAACTTGTAATTCATCCTCATGGGAAAGCCAGACCCATTCAATAACTTGGCACCAGAATTAAGCTAAAACTGGTGGTTCAGACGGTAAAACGTCTGTCTACAATGCGAGAGACCCGGTTTGATCCCTGGGTTGGGAATATCCCCTGGAGAAGGAAATGGCAAACAACTCCAGTACTATTGCCTGGAAAATCCCATGGACAGAGGAGCCTGGTGGGCTACAGTCCGTGGGGTCGCAGAGTCAGACACCACTGAGCGACTTCACTTCACTGTCTTTGAGATAGGCACGGAGGGAGGAAGTGAGAAACCGTAATAGTAGTTGTAAAACACTTGGAGCTCCCTCTGCTGGAATATATTGGTTAAGGAGCAATTGTGAAGGAAGAGCTCTACCTCCAAGGTCAAGAAATAGAAACAAAGGAAACAATCTCAAAGTTAGCATTGACACCAGGTTAAAAGGAAAGTTAAAAATAACAGTAGTAGACTTTCTTCTAAGGTTTTGATTTTGTAAAATTTGTCACTTTTTCCTTATATGTGAGGAATATTCGCCTTATGGTACAAAAAGGGTTAACTCGATTCATTGTTGTTGATGTTTAGTCGCCCAGTTGTGTCCAACTCTTTGTGACCCCATGGACTGCAGCCCACCAGGCTTCTTTGTCCATGGGATTCTCCAGGCAAGAATACTGGAGTGGATTGCCATTTCCTTCTCCAGGGATCTTCCTGAACCGGGGATTGAACCTGCATCTCCTGCACTGCAGGCAGATTCTTTACCACTGAGCACCCCCAGGTCTCCCGCATTGCAGACAGACGCTTTACCGTCTGAGCCACCAGGGAAGCCACTGAGTCCCCAGGGAAGCCCAATTCGATTTGTTAACTGACACGTTAGGGGAGCAGCCTCACGGAACAGCATAATATCATTTTAGAACATTGATGACTGAAAATATATTTATAGAGTAGACTTTTACTCATCATGTAACTTTTGGAAAGTCACTTATCTCTGTACCGTGTCTCCCTAATTTTAAAGTGAAGATGACGATAACGACCCCAAACTCTTTGACAATGGAGAGTAAATGAGAAGCCAAGAGATGTGACACAAACTTCTAAGGTGTCACAGATTCCTGTGGCTAAAATCCCATGACTGGTTGGTAGCCATACTCCCAGATGATTAGCATCAAGTCCCTGGCACTGTGTAAAGGCCTGGTGACATGGTGATGACTAAAGCATTCTCCTCATCATCCTAGAATTCACAATTTAACAGCCTACTGAAGAAAACACTGTAATAACACAAGCAGTAACAACAAAACATGGCAAATCCTACAAAAGAAGAATGTATTGGAAGTTGATAGGCACACATGGTTTTCTAGAGGATCAGAAAAAACTTCAAAGAAAAGTTATATTTGAGTTGGGACTTGATGTATGAGGTACTTGCCAGTACATTTTTTTTTCTTAAAATTTTTGTTTATTTAGCTGTTCTCAGTAGGAGCTCTCATCCAAAAATGTTGTTTAAAAACATGATAATTAGGGAAACACAAAGTTAGCCTAGTTCTAGTTAATTTCATTGGAAGCCTTAATAAACAACATACTGATGCAATCATTGATTAAATAAATAAATCACTAGACTGAGATAAATATAATTGCATGGGAATAAGGAAAATATTGGCTGATGTAGAGGGAGAAATTAATAGAGTGATAGATGGTAAGTCATATATTTTTCATTTATATCCTACTTCTGAAAATAATGTTAGATTTGATAGCTTTCAGTTCATATTTTAAATATAATAATACAAATTTAACATTAGTAATGATAAATTCTCTTTTTGCTCTTCCTTCAAAAAAAAATTTTGTGTACTGTTAATGCATTTAGGTCCTTGGATGCTAAGCATTATGTCTTATATTTCATACATTTAGCCTTTATGATTTCTTGATAGGCACAGTCTTAGAGCAGGAACAAAAGTTTTATAACTGCATTTGCGAAATGCCAGACTGGATGAAGCACAAGCTGGAATCAAGATTGACGGGAGAAATATCAATAACCCTTATGGCAGAAAGAACTAAAGAGCCTCTTGATGAAAGTGAAAGTGGAGAGTGAAAAAGTTGGCTTAAAGTTCAACATTCAGAAAACTTAAGATCATGGCATCCAGTCCCATCACTTCATGGCAAATAGATGGGAAAACAGTGGAAACAGTGGCTGACTTTATTTTTGGGGGCTCTAAAATCAATGCAGATGGTGACTGAAGCCATGAAATTAAAAGATGCTTACTCCTTGGAAGAAAAGTTATGACCAACCTAGACAGCATATTAAAAAGCAGAGATATTACTTTGCTAACAAAGGTCTGTCTAGTCAAGGCTATGGTTTTTCCAGTAGTCATGTATGGATGTGAGAGT
The DNA here is from genome assembly GCF_055505025.1 of Bos grunniens. NCBI lineage: Eukaryota > Metazoa > Chordata > Mammalia > Artiodactyla > Bovidae > Bos > Bos grunniens. The sequence goes on along the minus strand of NC_141170.1, from coordinate 15,533,651 downwards.
TGGACTGTAAAGAAAACTGAGCCCTGAAGAATTGATGCTTTTGAACTGTGGTGTTGGAGAAGACTTTTGAGCATCCCTCACACTGCAAGAAGATCCAACCAGTCCATCCTAAAGGAAATCAGTCCTGAATATTCTTTGGAAGGACTGATGCTGAAGCTGAATCTCCAATACTTTGACCACCTGATGTGAAGAACTGAGTCATTTGGAAAGACCCTGATGCTGGGAAAGTTTGAAGGTGGGAGGAGAAGGGGATGACAGAGGATGAGATGGTTGAATGGCATCACTGACTCAATGGACATGAGTAAGCTCTGGGAGTTGGTGATGGACAGGGAAGCCTGGCGTGCTGCAGTCCATGGGGGTGCAAAGAATTGGACACGACTGAGCGACTGAACTGAACTGCCTACATTAGAAAAGAAGAAAGATCTTAAATCAATATGCTACTTGTATACATTAAGGAACTAGAAAATGAAGAGAAAATTAAACTGAAAACAAGCAGAGGGAAGGAAATAATAACTGATTAGAATTATATAAAATAGGGAATATAAGAATGAAGGGAAAAAAATCAAAGAAATCTAAAGTTGTCTTTTTGGTTGGGTTTCCCTGGTGGTCCAGTGGTTAAGACTCCATGCTTCTACTACAAGGGACACAGGTTCAATCCTTGGTTGAGGAACTAAGATCTCACAAGCCATGTGGTACAACAAAAAGAAAAATTTATGAATAAAAGTAAAATTAATTTGTCTTTTTGAAAAGAATAAACAAAATGACAAAACTTTAGCAAGGCTGATCAAGAAAAGAAGACTCAAATTTCTAAAATCACAAATGAAAGTATAGACATTACTATGAACCTTACAGAAATTTTAAAAATGATTATGAGGGAATATCATGAAAATTGTATGCCAATTATAGTTCTAGATAACCTATGTGTAATAGGCAGATTTCTAGATTTGCCCCAACTTCCCAACTCATTCTATAAAGCTTGTATTACTCTAATACCAACAAAGACATTATAAGAAAAAAAAGCCTTTAGACCAATATCCCTTATGGATATAGATGCAAAAATCCTCAACAAAATACTAGTGAACCAAAGCCAGTATTATATTTAAAAGATTGTACACCTTGACCGAATGGGATTTTATCTCAGAAATGCAGGGATAATTCAATATATGAATGTAAATCATTTTTATATATCATATTAAAGAATGAAGGGGAAAAAAAGCTACATGATCACCTCAGTGGTTGCAGAAAAAGTACTTGACAAGAGCCAGCACCATTTCATGATACAATGCACAGCCAACTAGAAGCAGAAGAGAATTCCCTCATCCTAAAGAGTATGAAAAATCACAGCTTAGATCATACTTAATGGTGAGAGACAAAGGTTCCCCCTAATGTCAGGAACAGGGATGTTCCCTCTTGTCACTTTTGTTCAACATTGTACTGGAGGTTTACCTAGGACAATTAGCTGAGAAAGAGAAATAAAAGACATCCAAACTGGAAAGAAAAAAGTAAAATGTTGTGCACAGATGACATGATCTTCTATATAAAAAAACTAAGGGGTACACATGCACACACAAACTATTACACTAATAAATGAGTTCAGCAAGTTTGCAGGATACAAGACCAATATACAAAAATCAGGTGTTATTTCTATACACTAGAATAGACAATCCAAAAATGAAATTAAGAAAATTCCATTTACAATGGCATCAAAAGAAATACAAGACTTGTAATTGAAAACTGTAAAACCTTGTGGAAAGAAGTGAAAGAAGACCTAAATGAATGGAAAAACATCTCATGTTGGAAGATTTCATATCATTAAGATGATAATACTTCCCAAATTGATTTAGAAATTCAACATAATCCCAGCTACATTTTTGCAAAAGTGACAAGCTGATTCTAAAATTCATATGGAAATGCAGGGCACACAGAATAGCTAAAAGAATCTTTTAAAAAAGAGCAAAGTTGGAGGATTCACAGTTCCCAATTTTAAAACTTACTACAAAGCTACAGTAATCAAGGTAGTGTGGTGCTGGTGGAAGAAGAGCCGTACTGGGCATTCGCATGTAGAAGAATGAATTTGGGTACCTATATTGTACTACACACAAAGATTAACTCAAAATGGATAGAAGATCTAAATGTAAAAGCTAAAGCTTTTTTTAGAGGAAAACTTAGGCATAAATCTTTGCGGCTTTTGATTAAGCAATGGTTTTTAGATGCAACATATAGCACCAAAAACACAAGCAATAAAAGACAAAATTTTTTTAATTGGGTTTCCTCAACTCTAAAAACCTTTGTACTTTAAGGAGGACACTATCAAGAAAGTGAAAAGATAACTCACAGAATGGGAGTTATCCTAATAATATATTTGATTAGGAATCTGTATCCAGAATGTATTAAAAATATGTATATGCAACAATTAAAAAGACAATCTCATTTTAAAATGAGCAAAGGGCTTGAATAAACATTTCTCTAACAAAGATATATAAGTGACTAATAAGCATATGAAAAAATGCTTACTATTATTAGTCATTAGCAAAATTGCAAATCAAAACCACAGTGAGATACCACTTCACACTCACTAGAATGGCTATAATAAAAACAAACAAGGAATAATAAGTGTCGAGGAGAATGGAGAGAAACTGGAATCCTCATACATTGCTAGTGAGAATATTAAAATGCTACAACCACCTTGGAAAACAGTTTGACATTTCTTCAAAAATTTACAAGTAGGATTATCACATAACACAGGCTTCCCTGGTGGCTCAGCTGGTAAAGAATCTGCCTGCAATGTAGGAGACCTGAGTTTGATCCCTGGGTTGGGAAGATCCCCTGGAAAGAAAAAGGTTATACCTACTCCAGTATTCTGGCCTGGAGAATTCCCAGGACTGTATAATTCATGGGGTCTCAAAGAGTTGGTCACGACTGAGTGACTTTCACTTCATCACATAACACAGGAATTCCTCTCCAGGTGTTTACCGAAGAGAATTGAAAATGTATGTCCATACAAAAGCTTGGATATGAATATTCATAGAAGGATTATTTGTAACAGCCTCAAACTGGCAACAACCCAAATGTCCATCAACTGATTAGTAGACAAACACAATATAATATGTCCATACAAGTGATATTATTCAGCCATAAAAAGAAATGTATAGCTTTCCCTGGTAGCTCAGACAGTAAAGAATCTGCCAGCAATGCAGGAGACCCAGGTTCGATCCCTGGGTAGGGAAGATTCCCTAGAGAAGGAAATGACAACCCACTCCAGTATTCTTGCTTGGAGAATCCCATGAACAGACCATGCGGTCGCAAAGGGCTGGACATGACTGAGCATCTAACGCTTTCACTTTACTTTAACCACCTGATGCGAAGAACGGACTCATTGGAAAAGACCCTGATGCTGGGAAAGATTGAAGGTAGGAGAAGAAGGGGACAAACAGAGGATGAGATGGTTGGATGGCATCACCGATGCAATGGACATGAGTTTAAGCAAGCTTTGGGAGTTGGTGATGGACAGGGAAGCCTGGCGTGCATGGGGTTGCAAAGAATCGGACGTGACTGAGCGACTGAATGAACCTATGATTCTATTTAAATGTGGTGGCCAGAACAGGCAAATCTATGGAGCCCATAAGTAGGTTAGTGATTGTCAGGAAGTGGAAAATGACTGGGCAGTATATATTCGTGATGATTGCACAGCTATGTGAAAATACTAAAACCTACTAAATTGTTCACTTAAAAAATTTAAAATAAGAATCATAGCCTCAACAACATTTTAAAACTTTGAAGGTAGCTAATAATACCTAACACTTTCTAACACTATTGTTAGTGTTCAAAATTCACTGTAGCTATTAACTCATCCAGTCCTTATTACAAGCCTATGACAGTCCTGTTACTAGGAGGAAACCTGAACTTAGGTTAAGTAACTTGCCTAAGGTTTTACAGTTAAGAAAGGGATAGAGCTAGGGTTCAAACCCAAGCAGTAGACGTGGAATCCACTCAGCTTACATTATTTGCCTTGTCATTGTCACTATGCAACAAAGTTCCAAAGGAACTGGTAAACAGGAAATACTTTCATAAAAAATAATTCATGGTGACAAATATTATTGTACCTTCTAGAGGTTATTGGAAATTTTAATCTTTTTATACAGAAGAATACAACAATTTTTCTTGATTATTAAGTATCCTGGGTTAGGAAAAGCCCTTTCCTGGAACTTAGACTTCAGATGTTATTGGTAGCAGGCACACTCAAAACCTTCCATATGAATTCTCTTTGAAATGTGTGTTTTTATTAAATCTTTGAGTTCTATTTGTAGCACTCAATAGACTTTGAAATATTCACTTTATTTTGAAGTGGCAGCTGGGGAAAAAAAAAAACAGGATGGGGCATTTGCCTCTGACAGTTAACAAGGGCCAAGTTTCTTTTAATGCTGCCAACTCAAGCAGACTCAGTGAGGCTTGTGCTGCAAGCTGCTGTTAACAGTGGGATTCAGCTCATACTGGCGAGTCTGGCCAAGGTCCATTTTGTCTCTGCACAGAGGGGAGCACTTCAGAGCAAGTGAGGGCTTATTCTCTGCCATGCCAAGATTAATCTGCTGTATATTCGCTCATGTTCATGATCAAGAATCTTGAAAAGAAGGTTGTCTTTTGTCCTCAAGAGAGCTATTTGATTGAAAGCATTCACAAATACCCAGTGTAGTCATTGTTTATCTTGAAAACAGGAAAATCATCATGTGAAGCCGTAACAGAGGGACGCAGAGTCAGGACAGTGTATAAGTGCTGGAGATGGAGTGACTGTTTCCACTCTCGCCCATTGTTATCCATTGTCCACACGGTAGCCAGAATGAGAATGAGACTAGAAAAAAATTGACCTCAGGGAGTTCTTGGTGGTCCAGTGGCTAAGACTCCATGTTCCCAGTGCCTGGGTTCGATCCCTGGTCGGGAACTAGACCCCACATGCTGCAACTAAGACTCAGCACAGCCAAATAAATAAATTTCTTTCTAAAATTGAGATCAACAATATTTTACTTTCTTAATGGTTTTCACAATGGCCTGTAAATTCCTACAAAGTCTAGCCTTAGATGCAAATCTGAGTCCATCTCCTACTTCTAGATTCTTCAACAATAAATTGCAAAGAAAGAGTGGGAGGGAGAACTTTTAAGTTTGAAGAAACTTAAGAAACCTATAAAGTGCATGCAATGTGTGCATTCTGGTTGGACTCTGAATTGAATAAAACTATAACAAATTATGAGGCAGTTGGAGTGACTTGAACATGGATAGGATATTTGTATCAAGAATTGTTCACTTTTCAACTGTAATACTGGTATTGTGGTTATGGGTTTTTTTTTTTTTAAAGAGCTCTTACTTTTAAAGATATTAAAATCCAGGTGAAATATTACTCTATCTGTGATTGTCTTCAAAATAATCTAATGAGTTGAGGAGGAGTGTGGCAGTAAAAATAAAACAAGATTGCCTATGAGGAGATAATTGCTGAAGTTAGATGTTGAGTACGTGGGATTTTTAAGCTATTCTTTCTACTTTTCCTACAGTCCTTGATTTTCCAGTCCACTTGCCTTTTTTTGTTTTTGGCCATGTGGCTTGTAGGATCTTAGTTCTCTGACCAGGGATAGAACCCTTGCTTCATGCCCCCTGCAATAAAAGTGCAGAGGCCCCTCCACTTGCCATTTCTATTAGTTATCTCCAAACCCAGGACACTATCATTGTTCTCTTTACTGATTCTGAAACTAAAGAAACCCTGTTGGGAATTCCCTGGTGGTCCGATGGTTAAGAATCTGCCTTGCAATGCAGGGGACTCGGGTTTAAACTAAGATCCCATATGCTGTGGAGCAACTAAACCCTTGCACCTCAACTACTGAGCCCGAGAGCCACAGCTAGAGAGTCCGTGCTGCTGCAATGAAAGATCCCACGTGCTGTGGCTAAGCCCAGTGTGGCCAAATAAGTAAATAAATAAATATTTTAAAAAACCCCAAACCTGTTGATTGAGATTGCTGCAAATTTCTACCTGATCCTTTAACTTTTTCCATGAGGTTCTCCAAAATTTATGTGGGTGACATTCTCAGGCCCTTAGATCTTATGACTTCTCTACTCTAACTGAAGACCTGTCTTCCATTTCACCTTTGAAGACCGAGGCCACCCAGCATGAGATCTCTCGCTTCCTCTTTGCCTTCTGAAATCCTTTCTTTCACTGAATTTTCTTGATATTTACCATGCTTCATTCCTGGATAAATTTTATGCTGAATCGTTATTATTTGACTGATCTTCTACTATGTGTAATATTTGTCCATTTCAAACATAATTCAGATGGGATCAAAATCCAGAATTCAATGATAGAAAGTGCATATCATTACAAAGATCTCTCTTCATATTTATATATGCAAACTTTTATCAAAGGTCTTAAAACTTTCTCCTCTATAGCAGACATGGAGATAGTCACAAGACAATCCCAAAAGGTGAATACATTTGGGTAATTGCATCTGGAAAAAGTCAATAAGAGAACAAAACCAGTTTGCACAATGAGGAAGGATCTTTGAATTTAAGCTTTGTTGTTAATATGGTTCCAATATTAATTTATCTCTTGATTTAGAAATCATATTTCAGGACTTCCCTGGTGGTTCTGTGGTTGAGACGCCACACTTCCAATGCAGGAGGTGGGGTTTCAATTGCTGGTTGGGGAACTAAGGCCCACATACTATGCAGAGAGGGCAATAAATAAATACTTTTGTTAAAAAGAAATCATGGTTCAAGGTTGGTATTTTCGAGTTGGTACTTTACAATTTCTCTAAGCATCTAAAACAACAATCCTTTTCCTCCTGAAAAGAAAGTAAGGTTGTAACTGGTCTTACGTTCATCTTTGTATCACCAATGCTTAGCACGTAGTAGATGATCAAAATGTATTAGCTGAATTAATTAATATATGATCAACTTGAATATTTACCTCCTCTCTTTATTCATTTAACTAATATTTATCAATAGCCTCCCATATGCTATGAAAGATCTTATCACATGATCACCCAGGGAAAGAGCTGGTTGTTGTTTTTCAGTCAATAAGTCATGGACTGCAGCTCACCTGGCACCTCTGTTCTCCACTGTCTCCCAGAGTTTGCTCTGTTGAGTTGGCGATGCTATCTAACCAACTCAGAGCTGGAGCTGGAGGGAAATGCATATATGAAGGTATGAAGAAACTTGGTGTTCTGGGAAACAGAAACAAGGAAGTTTGGCTGGAATGTGGCAACACTGTGGGAGAGAAGTTGGGCGGCGGGGGGTGGGGGTCAGATACGTAACCAGAGGTCAAATCTTGTGAGGCTTTATAGGTCATTGTAAGGACTTTATGTTTGAAACGCAATGGAGAGCCATCAGAAAAGCAAAATATTATGGTCTGATTTTTTTTTTTTTCTAGCCTTACTCTCATTCTTACCACTGTGCAGACCGTGGGTTGTAAGTGGACAAGAGTGGAAACAGTCAGCGTTCTTGCTGTCTCCAGTACTTAGGCACCGTCCTTACTTTTGTGTATCCCAATTCTGATTTCACATGATCATATTCCTGTTCTCAGGATGAACCTGAGACCTAGAGAGGAGATCAGGATGCTTAACCATATCTAACACTTAAGTCAGGGGTGAAAGAGATGCCAGAGGTGGCAAGAAGAGATAAAATAAAAAGCAAATATATCTCTTCCCATTAGTCTTTAATGTGGTTGAATCCCTTTAAATCAATAACTAGTTTATGAACAGTCCCAAATATTATAATTCCATAAATACACAGATATACATACAAAGATGTTCATTGCAGCATTATTTGTGGTAGTAGGAAAAATTCAAAACAGATTCAGTAACTCTCAAGATAAAGTTGGTTAAATGAGTAACAGGTACATACAGTGACTAAGCACTCAGCACACACTCGTAAATGTAATGGAATACCAGTCCTGGGTGTTCTTTAGAAGGAATGATGCTAAAGCTGAAACTCCAGTACTTTGGCCACCTCATGCGAAGAGTTGACTCATTGGAAAAGACTCTGATGCTGGGAGGGATTGGGGGCAGGAGGAGAAGGGGACAACAGAGGATGAGATGGCTGGATGGCATCACCGACATGATGGACGTGAGTTTGAATGGACTCCGGGAGTTGGTGATGGACAGGGAGGCCTGGCGTGCTGCAATTCATGGGGTCGCAAAGAGTTGGACACGACTGAGCAACTGAACTGAACTGAATTGAACCATGCCATGATTAAAAACAATGAAACAGATCCATACATAATGACACAGAATTGTACCCACAATCTATTTTTGAATGGAAAAAAGCAATGTCAAAATATGACTTTATGTTGTGAAAATAATAATGAGTCAGGTTTAATAGGATTTGCATGGAGAGTGGTGCTTCTCAGGGAAGCCTAACCTGAGCTTCCTCTTTAAAATTGCACCCACCCATCTTGCATTCCTAACCTTCTTTGCCCTGTTTTGCTTGCTTTTTTTTTTTTCCCTCCATAGCCCTTACCATCTTCTAATGTACCATATAACTTAAATATTTCTTATGTGTTGCCTTTCTGCCTCTGGAATGTAACATTTATGAGAACAAAAGTATTTGTTTATTTTGCTCATGGATGTCCAAGAATCTAGCTAGGGCATTGCCTGGTATATGTACGTGCTAAATTGCTTTAGTTGTGTCCTACTCTTTGCAACCCCATGGACAGTATCCCGCCAGGCTCCTCTGGCCCATGGGATTCTCCAGGCAAGAGTCCTCGGAACGGGTTGCCATGCCCTTCTCCAGGGGATCTTCCTGACCCAGGGATTGAACCCACGACTCTTATGTCTCCGGCATTGGCAGGTGCCTTCTTTACCACTAGTGCCACCCTGGGGCACTCAATAAATATTTGTTCTGTAGTCAATGAAAGGAAGGATTCCAGTGGAGTAGGAAAAGGGGGAGTGTGGAGACTTTATGCTTTAAACATTTTTTATTGCTAGAATATTTTATGATTATACAAATATTTTACCTTTAAGATATATTTAAAGTAACGTTTAACTGAATTACAAATTCTGTATTTAGTTTTGAAAAATAGAGTATCACTGATCTTTCTAGTTAGAACTCTAGTTTTCACGTCATAGGAAAATGAAGGTTGTGTTCTACATGAGTCATGGCCATCAGCAAGAACCTTGCCCAAGAGTAAACATGATTAACTACAGAGCCCATGCTTTAATTATGTAGAGGAAAAGTTAGTTCATTCCTAAGTGTTTTCATCCTGTATAAATGTCCATTGATTTATGTCTTTCTCCTTTGACCATTCACTCCTTGAGTGCCAGAGTGAATCTCAATTTTAAATTCCTCTAGACATAGCTCAAGATTCCCAGGTGGCTCAGCATTAAAGAATCCACCTACCAATGGCAGGAGACGTGGGTTCGATCCCTTGGGCGGGAAGATCTCCTGGAGAAGGAAATGGTAACCCACTCCAGTATTCTTAGCTGGGAAATCCCATGGACAGAGGAGCCTGGAAGGCTACAGTCTATGGGGTCACAAAGGGTTGTATATGACCGAGTGACTAAACAACAAGAAGGCATAGCTAAGAGCTCATCTCTTTCATGAAATGTCTGTGACTGAAATGTCACGCTCTTTAAGTGATCATTCTTTATATATGTACAGTGAACACAGAGCACAAATTTTCCTAGATAATCCAGATCTCAAATTCTTAGACCATTTTTCTTCCCATAAACTTCTCAAAATATCCTAAATTCCAGGATTTCAGTATCCAAGCTATGTCTCCTAAACCTCTCAGTGGCTCTGAGGATGGGCACAGACATACATCATAAGTTTTAAAGCAGGAAACAGCATGACATCTCGGAAAGAATGTAATCTCTGAAGTGAGACCCCTGGAATCCTTGACTCCGTCTTTTACTGGCATCATCTTGGGTGACTCTGAGTACCTGTTTTCTTTTCTTTATTCCCAGGGATTGTAAAATCTAATCTGAAGCAAAGTTGTGAGAATTAAATGAAATCATGTACGTAAACCAGCTATTCAGTGTCTAGCACATAGAAGATACTTAATAAATGGTATCTTACTGTGTGGATCACAATAAACTGGGGAAAATTCTGAAAGAGATGGGAATACCAGACCACCGGACCTGCCTCTTGAGAAATCTATATGCAGGTCAGGAAGCAACAGTTAGAACTAGACATGGAACAATAGACTGGTTCCAAATAGGAAAAGGAGTATGTCAAGGCTGTATATTGTCACCCTGCTTATTTAACTTCTTTGCAGAATACATCATGAGAAACACTGGGCTGGAAGAAACACAAGCTGGAATCCAGATTGCCGGGAGAAATATCAATAACCTCAGATATGCAGATGACACCACCCTTATGACAGAGAGTGAAGAAGAACTAAAGAGCCTCTTGATGAAAGTGAAAGAGGAGAATGAAAAAGTTGGCTTAAAGCTCAACATTCAGAAAACGAAGATCATGGCATCCGGTCCCATCACTTCATGGAAAATAGATGGGGAAACAGTGGAAACAGTGTCAGACTTTATTTTTTTGGGCTCCAAAATCACTGCAGATGGAGACTGCAGCCATGAAATTGAAAGATGCTTACTCCTTGGAAGGAAAGTTATGACCAACCTAGATAGCATATTTGAAAGCAGAGACATTACTTTGCCAACAAAGGTCCATCTAGTGAAGGCTATGGTTTTTCCAGTAGTCATGTATGGATGTGAGAGTTGGACTGTGAAGAAAGCTGAGTGCCAAAGAATTGATGCTTTTGAACTGTGGTGTTGGAGAAGACTCTTGAGAGTCCCTTGGACTGCAAGGAGATCCAACCAGTCCATTCTGAAGGAGATCAGCCCTGGGTGTTCATTGGAAGGACTGATGCTAAAGCTGAAACTCCAATACTTTGGCCACCTCATGCGAAGAGTTGACTCATTGGAAAAGACCCTGATGCTGGGAGGGATTGGGGGCAGGAGGAGAAGGGGACAACAGAGGATGAGATGGCTGGATGGCATCACTGACTCGATGGACGTGAGTTTGAGTGAACTCCGGGACTTGGTGATGGACAGGGAGGCCTGGCGTGCTGTGGTTCTTGGGGTCGCAAAGAGCTGGACACGACTGAGTGACTGAACTGAACTGACTGAAGAAACAGTGATAGAAAGATAGCAGTTTACTCCTGCTATGAGTCACTCAGTTCTTGTTTCTCTGTAGTATTTTCCTATCTGTGCATTTTTTTTCTCTTGAGGCCTGCTGCTCAAGAAAGCTTTAATTTTTTTGTATTATTTATTGTGCCTAAAACAGCGATGGACATGATAAATGCATTATTGATTGAATAAAGCAAAACAAGATGTTTGGCCTCTGAGTTTGGGCATTAGAATTTATCACAACAAGGTCCTGCTGTATAGCACACTGAACTATATTCAATATTCTGTGATAAATCATAATGAAAAAAAAGGAAAACATATATGTATGTATAGCTGAATCACCTTGCTGTGCAGCAGAAATTAACACAACATTGTATTAAGTCAACTATACTTCAATAAAACAAAATTTTAAAAAAAGATCTAATATTGAACTGCTAACATTAACAGTGTCTGTGGCACATCAACAAATATATAGTTTTTAAATTAGTGAAAGTGAAGGTTAGTTGCACGGTTGTGTCCAACTCTTTGCGATTCCAGGGACTGTAGTCTGCCTGGCTCCTCTGTCCATGGAATTCTCCAGACAAGACTGCTGGAGTGGTTTGTCATTTCGTTCTCCAGGGAGTCTTCCCTACCCAGGGATCGAACCTGGGTCTCCTGCATTGCCACCTGAGCCACTAAGGAAGCCCTTTTAAATTAGAATAATTATTAAACACATATTTATTGAGTGCCCAATATGTGCCAAGTGCTGTGCAAGGTACAAGAGAGGAGTGAAAGTTGGAAAGAAGAAAAATTTCAATTCCTGGTTAACACTGCAATAAATGATATGCATACGTCTATTATTTTTGTTAATGTAAATAGCAGTTTTACCCCTTTGCTGCAGTTCTGTCATGTTTGGTATTAAGACCAAGTTACTTGACATTGTATGTGCTTGGCATTAAAAACAGGATAAGAATTCTCTTTTCAAAGGGGGCATAGTTAACTGTTAGACTCTCTGCCAAAGCAATTTTTCCTCCCTTCCTTTAACCTCCCAAGGAGACAATCAGTGACATTCTAAGCAGATGCTTGCTCAGAGAGTGGGCAGCGAGCCCTGCGTGGGCAGCCTGCTCGTTTAATTTTAAGCAAGATCTTTGTGCTTTTTATTATATTAATTAGTGCCTTGGCAAGGTAGAATGGGATTTTTAAACCAGCAGGGGGTTTGCTGATGCCTTAATTTGCAGTTTGTGATGGCTCTTTTGTTTTTGTTTTGTTTAATCTTTCCACTCATTAAACCCTTCAATCTAGCCTTAGTAACTCTCTGTAATGCTAGAGCTTGGGGGAGTGATGTGGAAAGATGGATGGCGGCAGTGCAGCAGCAACGGTTACTCTAGGCACCTAAGTATTTAACTACAAGAATGGGCTCTGAGAGAGACGTCGCCATATTGTATGTGCTTTTCAGGGAAGTGTAGAAAAATTCATCAATCTTTTATTCAAGCTTTAGATGGTGCAAATAAAAAGCACTTGATTTAGACATCCTGCATTGGGGAAGAGACTGAGGGAAAACATCGGCCCAGAATGTTTTATTTGCAAATTTGTGTAATTGAATGTTGAGAGTTGCCTCAACATGTTGAGAATGAACTGCTAATCTTCTCACCACTGTTTGAGGGCAAAGATTCTCCTTCTGTTACTGTATCTCATTCTCATCAGACCCATCTTAATTTCATGCCTCATTCTCAAATTCTACATGAATCTCCTTTCTTTCTCCCAGGGCAGGCTGGATTCATGGCCTTGCAGGGAAAATGACAAGGCCAGCTCTTGCACCCCTCTGTCCAACACCTATAAAATGGAAGAAATTTTTTATTAAAAATATTTGGAAGTGGGGTTTGGGGGAGAATGGATACGTGTATATGTATGACTGAGTCCCTTCGCTGTTCACCTGAAACCACCACAACATTGTTAATTGGCTATACTCCAATACAAAATAAAAAGTTTAAAGTTTGGGAAAAAAATTTCAACACAAAAAATATTTGTGCTTGAAAATTCAAACTTAAAAATAAAATACGGGGCTTGGTGTGGGACAGAAATGCTAAGGAGTTCTTGCCAGGAAATTTTGAGAATTAAGACGTGATGAAGTAGTGATTAATTCAGCAGTGTTAATGAAACATCCCATTTAAAAACAGGTTTCTCTTATGTTTTCTTAAATATTCTTGTTGTTCAGTTCCTAAGTCGTGTCCTACTCTGCAACCACACGGACTGCAGCACTCCAGGCTCCTCTGTCCTTCACTGGCTCCCAGGGTTTGCTCCAATTCATGTCCATTGAGTCAGTGATGCTATTCATATCTAACCATCTCATCTTCTGCCACCCACTTCTGCCTTCAATCTTTCCTACTATCAGAGTCTTTTCCGATGAGTCAGCTCTTTGCATCGGGTGGGCAAATTCAGATTCATCATCAGTCCTTCCAATGAATATTCAGAGTTGATTTCCTTTAGCACTGACTGGCTTGATCTCCTTGCAGTCCAAGGGACTCTCAAGTGTCTTCTCCAGCATCACAATTCCCATGCATCAATGCTTTGGCACTAGCCTTCTTTGTTAAATTCCCAGTGGGATAGGTAAATTCATGCAAAAAAACCATAGCCAAAGTTCTTCCAAAATTAATGGAATTTTTATTTTGCAAAAACTATTACTCATGGGATTTCCCTGGAGGCCTAGTGGCTAAGACTCTGTGCTCCCAACGAAGGTGGTCTGGGTTCCATTGCTGGTCAGGGAACTAGATTCTGCATGCTACAACTAAGAGTTAACATGCCGCAATTAAAGATCCTACAGGCCGCAACTAAGATCCAATGCAGCCAAACATATAAATAAATATTTAAAATGACTGCTCTTCTGAGGGAATCCATTTGCAACTGCCGAGTAGGCAGTAAAATGCAATGGCAATCTTATCCTCCTTTCCCAACCATGAGACCATGGCAGATCCTTGACAACCACTGGGACCCTTAAATAAATAAATAAATACATTCTTTAGGAAAAAAAGATCTGAATATGAAGAGTTATTACTTAAATAGTCAAATTATAAATAAGCATGTAGTATAGACTCCAAGTTCTGTTATGAAAAAACATTAGACACAGTATCTGAAATTGATTTAACAAACAGCTTCTTTTTGCATTCTCTTTTTATTTGTTTTTCTAAGGAAGCGATGCTTGAAAGGGTACACGTCACGTTTTTTGAAGTGTTCCTTCACTGATAATGAGAAATGTGTGGTTTTGAAAACTGTGACTAGGACTGTTGAGCACGTTGAAGGACGTCTAGGTTCTGAAAAGTGTAGCTATTTTGGAAATGTCATAGTGTTAAGTGTTTTGTGGAAGACTTATGTAAGGTGTTTCTACTGTGTCGAATTTTTTATTTTTATGAGACATGGTCTAGAATAGGTAAGAAATAGTAAAGACACTTTTTCTTAGAAGGTATGTTTTCATTATAGTTTAACTTCCCTTTAATTTTATTATGCAGTATTTATTACGGTTGGTTATAGATCAATGACTTGTTGACTATATAAGGTTGCTGTTGTTTAGTCCCTCAGGAGTGCACAACTCTTTTGTGACCCATGGACAGAGGAGGCTGCTGGGCTACAGTTTGTGGGACTTTTCCAGGTAAGAATACTGGAGTGGGTTGCCATTTCCTACTTAGAGGATATTCCCTACCCAGGGATCAAACCTGCGTCTCCTGCAAGTATCCTGCTTTGGCATGCAGATTCTTTACTACTGAGCCACCAGGGAAGCTATTGGGTATCTGTGTGGCTTATCATCTTATAGAGGAAGAATTTTATCTAGAAAGTGACAGCAGTTTCTGTCACGCGATAGTCCCTCAAACTCCTTTGAATATCCTTGTAAGGAAATAAAACGGTGTCAAATGGCATAGAAATATGGAGAAAAACAAATGATCTTCAACCTAAGCCTTGAATTTAGGCTCCATAACCTACTGGCTGTCTTGTTTTGAACAAGTTACTGAACCTCTTTTAACCTCAATTTTCCAATCTATAAAATGGGAATTATAATAATACCTACATCTTAGGGTTGTTGTGTGGGACACAGGAAAAACTGTGCATAAAAGTGCTTAGCACACTGCCTGGTACATGGTGGTACTGGAATTGGATGACTATAATTATTTCTTCAAAGACTGTCACTTTATAAACATAGACCTCTGTCTCTTTAGGAAACAAAACCACATCTCTTTCTTATATACAATGTGATCTCATTGAAAGTTCGTAGACCATTATGCTGAGTGAAAATCATAGATTAGGAATCAGATCCAAGATCCTATAGATGGGTAAAGAAGATAATGTTTTCCAAGTTTCAGCAGAACAAACAGAGATCAGTGGGAGGGATGTGAAAAGAGACACAAAAACATACCAAACTAGACTACTGGATGGAAAAAATAACAGTTCACAACACACTGAAAAAAGAGCACAGCCTCTGTTGCCAGTCTACCTGGGTTCAAATTCCAGCTTTACTGCATTAGTAATGTGATATGGGGCAAGTTTCTTAACCTCTCCGTGCCTCAGTTTCTTCTAAAATGAGATACATAAAAATACCTAAAAGAGCTGTTGAGATGACTCCCAGAATGAATATTCATTACGTGCTCAGCACAGTGCCTGGCATATAGTAAAATCTATGTAGATATTTGTTCAATACATAAATGTGATAGTTTTCTTATTACATTAAAACAACTCCGTGGACTTCCCCGGTGGTACAGTGCATAGGAATCTGCCCGCCAGTAGAGGGGACATGAGTTTGATCTCTAGTCTGGGAAGATTCCACATACTTTGGAGAAACTAGAACCTGTGTGCCACAACTACTGAGCCTACCCTCTGGAGCCTGCATGCCGTGAGGACTGAGGCCTGCATGCTGCAACGGCTGAAGAACTTGGGCCTAGAGCCTGCGTTCTGCAACGAGGAGCCACCGCAATGCGAAACCCATGCACCGCAACTAGAGAAAGCAACAACGACCCAGAGGGAGAAAAAATAAACAAACTGAAAAAGACCCAACTCCATATTTAGCTTATAAGGGTAACTTCATATCTTCATAGCTTCCCTGGTGGTTCAGATGGTAAAGTGTCTGCCTGCAATACAGGAGACCCGGGTTCGATCCCTGGGTTGGGAAGATCCTCTGGAGAAGGAAATGGCAACTCACTCCAGTACTCTTGCCTGGGAAATCCCATGGGTGGAGGAGCCTGGCAGGCTACAGTCATGGGGTCGCAAAGAGTCGGATACAACTGAGTGACTTCAGGTTCAGTATGAAGAGAATCTCAGAAGATACTTTTAATATAAACAAGGCTCACTTTTGCATTTTCACTACTTCTCCTATTTTCTTCTTCTTTTTTTTTTTTTAAATGGATATTTATTTTGATCCATTTAGTTGTGGGAGAGGAATGCTAAGTCATTTATCTTTTCCAAACTTTTTTTTTTTTGGTGTGTGAACTTGTTTTGCTGGACGCATAATTTGCTGTTCAGCCTTAATGCTTTCACCAGTACTTTGGGACTGAACAATAAGGGCATGGAAGAGTTACTGAAGAAGTGGTCTTTGAGGGGCTTTTATTTATTCCTCCAGCTCAGATGACCAGAGGGATCAATATAAACAGAGTACCCTGGGACCAAGACCGGCAGCGAGCCTCTACCACCAACAGCTGGTGTGCTTTTAAGCCTGGAAGCATTTCTTTTTAAATGAGGCCGTAACTGATTTCTACTTTATAGCAGGAAGCTTTGATTCTTGATAAAGATCTGCTTGTTGCTCATTATGCATCATTATCATAGGCTCTGGAGTCATGTTTGGGGAAAAGCAGTTCTCTTTCTGGAAACATTTTATTGGATAGTGGTTTGATTTTTTTTGTTTTTTTTTGAAGCTGTGGGACTAGTATGGAAAAGACCCTGATGCTGGAAAAGATGGCATCACCGAATAATCAATGGGCATGAGTTTGAGAAAACTCTAGAGATAGTGGAGGACAGAAGAGTCTGGCATGCTGCAGTCCCTGGGGTTGCAAAGAGTTGGACACAACTGAGCAACTGAACAGCAACAACGGGATAAATTCTAATTAAAATTACTTTTATTTACTAAAACTCAATTTGTTTTTCCTAATATCTAATTTTTTGTTTACTGATCAAAACGATTTCAAATCTGGTAATTATAAATGAAGAACAATCTCATGAACTTAGAAGGAACTTTCTTGTACCAGGGAATCCTCTCTGCCCAGTACTATGGGACCATAAAATGAGTAAGTTGGCTGAAACCATGCACAGCAATCTTCTTCTTCTTCTTTTTTTTTTTATAGTTTAGTGTATTTTAATAGCAAACTTACAGGAACAGCACAGAAGACAGACAACATGAAAAACATGTACTTGCACGTAGGGCAACTCAGTTAGAAAAGTATAGTGAGTGGGTGGAATCTACTGTATGATAAAAATGCTACAAACACCACTTAGTTGCAGTCAATAAGAAATTTACTTGTTTTAAAAAAATCCAAATGCTGGCATTGTCCAGAAAAATTTAACAGGTTTATTTATAATTGTTATAAAGTTGAACTGCTGAAACTTGTTCACTGAAACATTTTGACTTTCATTAATGCTTTATGTCCCCGCATTCATATTAAAAATTCACACACAAATGAAAATGGAAAAACTGCCAATACCTGATTTCTGTCCCCTATTTTCCACTTGCAATCATATACTTAGGTACCTTTTGACCCCATGGAAAAAAAATATCTAACGTTCAGAACTACCAATAACAGGAAGAAGAGAATTTTTTTTTTTTTTTAAACAATGAAATGTTTCCCATCATAGTGGATTCTTAAGCACGTTCTCCACGTATGCGGCATGCTAGCTGGATGTCTTTTGGCATAATTGTTACACGTTTGGCATGGATAGCACACAGGTTGGTGTCTTCAAAAAGGCCAACCAGATAGGCCTCACTTGCCTCCTGCAAAGCACCAATAGCCGCACTCTGGAAGCGCAGATCTGTTTTGAAGTCCTGAGCAATTTCCCGCACCAGACGCTGGAAGGGAAGTTTGCGAATCAGAAGTTCAGTGGACTTCTGATAACGTCTAATTTCACGGAGTGCCACAGTACCAGGCCTGTAACGATGAGGTTTCTTCACCCCTCCAGTAGAGGGCGCACTCTTGCGAGCGGCTTTTGTAGCGAGTTGCTTCTTCGGTGCTTTACCACCAGTCGATTTGCGGGCAGTCTGCTTTGTACGAGCCATGGTATAGAGACCTCCTTACTTACCCCGCTTCTCCTTCGGCTGGAGCTCGGCGAGCTAGAGGCGGCGCTGGCGTTGGAGAGCGACGGCGGTGCGGCGGCGGCTGCGAACACAATTGAAAAAAACAGCAATCTTCAATAGGAAGAACTGCAAGCATTCTGTGACTTTCTGTCAAAACATTAAAAAGTTTAACTGTTGGTTATGAATGTATAAGAAAATTGAAAAATAGTAAAACTAATATTTATTCAGTGTATTGCGATTTAAAACATTAAACATATTGAGAATTTAAATGTTTGTAAAAAACTTATCACAAATCGTTTGAATAGTGCTTGCTTTCTTATTGCAGAACTTACAATATGGAATGACCAACTTTTTCTGTGCTTTGACTTATTCTCTTATTTTTTTGTAAGTTTGGATCAGCTTCCAAAATTTTATTCTTTGTGCTTTCAGTGTTGTCGGATATCTTTGAGAGTTGCGTTAATGTAAAGTTTGTTTTGCTATTGTCTTTTCCCTTGGAACATCTTTATCCTTTTTATTACAACTGCTTTCTTCATTTATGTCAATAAGTTTGCCTTCGCTAAGTTTCCTTTCTGTCTGCATATATAATGTCAACATTCCCATGGCCCGTGCTTTCTTTATAACTCCATTTATGTTTGATTTGAATTTTATATCTAGCAATATTACTTTTTGCTTATTTGTTGTATTTTCATCTTTCTTCTTCCCTCATGGCTCAATCAGTAAAGAATATGCCTGCAATGCAGGAGACCCAGGTTCGATTCCTGGGTCGGGAAGATCCTTTGGAGAAGGAAATGGCTACCCATTCCAGTATTCTTGCCTGGAGAATCCCATGGACAGAGAAGCCTGGCAGGCTACCATCCATGGGATCACAAGAGTCGGACACAACTTAGTGACTAAACCACCACCATCTTTCTTAGCCAATTCCCTCTTTCAAAGATGCGTTTTTGACAGATGTCACAGGGGTATATTACTAGGAGACAAGAGAGGACCACACAGCTGCATTTTTGCTGTATAAGTGTGAACTAAATTGCAGGTACGCAATGACCAATCACTGACAACCTTCAAAAGAAGTGACGTGATTGGTCACTGATCATGTGTACATCAATTACTTACACAGTGATTTGTGGGTTAAAAAGCAAGCAGTAAAGTTAGTACTCTATGTAATTATACTCAATTACTGTACCAGGGTGCTGGAGAAGACTCTTGAGACTCCCTTGGACTGCAAGAAGATTAAAGCAGTCAGTCCTAAAGGAAATCAACACTGAATATTCATTGAAAGGACTGTTGCTGAAGCCAAAGCTCCAATACTTTGGCCACCTGATGCAAAACACCAACTCATTGGAATGGATCCTGATTCTGGGAAAGATTGAAGGCAAAAGGAGAAGAGGGGTGGCAGAGGATGAGATGGTAAGATAGCCATCACTGACTCAATGGACATGAATTTGAGCAAACTCTGGGACATAGAGGAGGACAGAAGAGCATGCTACCATCCATGGGATCACAAAGAGTTGGATACAACTTGTGACTGAACAACCAACTGTACCAGGATAACAGAGCTTGAACCCATGTTGTTGGGTGATGGTGTTATTTAGCTATCCTGTGGTAACTGAATTTTGTGAGTATAAGAACCATGCAAAGACAAGACGAACTTGTCTTGTGTATAACTTGTGTGTTTTCTGTAGTGTAAGTTGAGGGATATCAAAGAAATGGCTTTCAACATATTGCTCGAGTGATAATTCTACCACACTTATTTGACTGCAACATTCCACTGCTGAAGATCCTTGAGTGACTTTTTTGTACGTGCGTGCATGCTAAGTTGCTTCAGTCATGTCTGACTCTTTGTGACCCTATGGACTTTAGCCTGCCAAGCTTCTCTGTCCATGGGATTTCCCAGATAAGAATACTGGAGTGGGTTGCCACTTCCTTCCCCAGGGATCTTCCCGATCCAGGGACTGAATCTGCATCTCCTGCATTGGTAGGTGAGTTCTTTACCACTAGTGCCATCTGGGACATTTTTGTACAAGATTATGAAAATGACCACAATCCTTCATCTTCCTTGTAGCCAGGCCCTTTACAGTATCACTTTTCAACTCCTCCCATTAAAATGTGAAATCTGTTTCCCCTCTCTTTGAATCTTGGGTGACCTTGTGACTTGCTTCGGCCAATAAGATGCAGCAATGTTCTGCTAGTAATTTGTACATTTCCTCTCACTCTCTTGAGATCCTCCTCTTTACTGTGTAGACACAGGAGCAAACATAATCAGGAAAGGATTGTCCAATTAAATTTAGATCAAAGTGCTCATACATAGAATTATGAGCTAAGTAAACACATTAAGTACCTTATGTATGAATAAGTTCTGTTCTGAGAGCACATTCGTTAGTTAGTCCAATTTGTGTGTAAGTCTAACAAAATTAGCTTAGGTACCCAAGTAGCACAATCGGCTATATAGTACTACATTGTAATAGGTTTATAATAACTTTTCACATAAATAATACATAAAAAGTGAATAAAAATAAAGAAAATGTTTTTAATCTTACAGTACAGTACTTTGAAAATTACAGTAGTGCAGAACAACAGCTGGCATACAAGAACTGGCATCAAGTGAACAGGCAAGAAGAGTTACTGACTGGAGGAGGGAGAGGAGGTGGGAGATGGCAGAGCTGAAGGATCGTCAGCAATGAGAAACGGAGGGCAAGCTCCAGCCTCAAATATTTTCACTTTTGTTTCTATGGTCATCTCTTGGCACTCCTTAGCGGTACCAGCTACATCATTGGTCTTTGACACTTGCTTCTGGACATCCTGGGCTTGAAATAAAGATACTGTACTACTGTGCTCTATATAGTACTGTGCGGTAAAGTACACAAAAGCAAAGCCATTTGTAGGGGATGCACGCCTGTGACAATGTATGCCAGACACGTGAACTAACCCACATGATTGGACATGTGGAAGGACATTCGCATCTTTGAAAGTTTGCAGCTTGAAGGTTTGTATATAGGGGACTTGCTATATCTTTTTTTTAAGTCGTTAAGCTTTGGAGTAGTTCGTTACATACCGATACAGAGCTAAATATCCCTTTGCTTATAGGATCAGTTCTAACCACAAGGCCTCCCAGTCATGACTTGGACAACCCTAGCAAACAGAATTTCCCACCTGTAACAGTAACTTTCTCCACTTTTGTGTAATAGGAGATGAAAATCAAAACAAAACAAAAAAAACTTGGCACAGATAATTATAGTTATCAAATCTTTGAATAGCGCTGAGTGTTTTTTTCTTTTTAAAACATCTTTCCTTCACTTAAGCTTTGTGAACAAAAGAAACAAGAGAAAAATTTGTAAAACAAGCAACTCAGTCTTATATTCAAATAAGACTTGCTCAAGCAGAAAATGTATACTCCATTATTTAATTTATATTAACATTTTCTTGCCATATTATAGGTGGGTTACATAAACCCCATATTAATATTAGGGTTAACGTGATTTAAAAATAAATTCAAGACATTTTCACTACACAGAGCTGTGGCCTGACTTTGAGATTGTTCTTTGATTAAGCTATAAAAATCAACCTAATCAGATTCAAAATAATGTTCCTGGTCTAATTATGACAGTCTATACTACTGATAATGTAATTTATGTGGTCATTCTATACAACTTATAGTAAGTACACCTTACTGAATAGCACTGTTTTTGAAAGTTATTTCTTTACAATAACTGAAATCTATTACCCTGCAGTTTCTATTCACTGGACCGAATTTTGCTTCTTAGGGATAAATAAAACAGTCTAAATCTCTCTTCCACATGGATGCTCTTCAAATATGTAAAGATAGCAATTGTGTGCCTCATGAGTCCTTGCCTCTTCATTCTATTTCTAATACTGACATGTAATTTTCTCCCAAGATTCTTGTCTTTTCCATTTCACCAAGTTATTCCTCCCCATTGGTTAGAGTTTGTCTCAGAGTAACAATTCCCCTAGTCACTTCCTTTACATGATGCTACTGTTGAGCAAAGTCTGAAAATTTTTGGATCACTGCTTTTCAGCTGATTCAAGTACAGCAATTTTATAAACTGCACTATGAAAGCAGCATCCTTTCTTTTTCTCCATCTTGTCTATGAGAGCAGAGGCTCTAGAAATAATCCTGAAACTGTTTTGAGGACAGGAAAAAGTTAGAAGAGGTTGCTTTTGTTCAGTTGCCAAGTCATGTCCAACTCTTTGCAACCCCATGGACACCTGTCCTGCTTCCCAGGCGGTGCTAGTGGTAAAGAACCCGCCTGCCAATGCAGGTAGACATAAGATACACAGGTTCAGTCCCTGAGTTGGGAAGATTTCTGGGAAGAGGGCACAGCAACCCACTCCAGTGTTCTTGCTTGGAGAATCCCATGGACAGAGCCTGGCAGGCTATAGTCCATGAGGTCGCAAAGAGTCAGACACGACTGAAGTGACTTAGGACGCACATACTATCTCCCAGAGTTTGCTCAAATTCATGTCCATTGAGTCGGTGATGCTGTCTACCCATCTCATCCTTGGCCACCCTCTTCTTTTGCATTCAGTCTTTCCCAGCATCAGGGTCTTTTCCAATGAGCTGGCTCTTGATATCAGGTGGCCAAAGTATTTGAGCTTCAACTTCAGCATCAGTCAGCAAATTTGGGAAACTCAGCAGTGGCCACAGGACTAGAAAAGGCTAGAGTTCAAGTATGAATAATTACATTTGTTAGGCACAAGTTGAGACTATTCTAGAATTGTTTTTATCCAGAGTTCTTGTTTTCAGTTCAGTTCAGTCGCTCAGTCATGTCCGACTCTTTGTGACCCCATGGACTGCAGCATGCCAGGCTTCCCTGTCCATCACCAACTCCTGGAGCTTGCTCAAACTCACGTCCATCAAGTTAGTGATGCCATCCAACCATCTCATCCTCTGTCGTCCCCTTCTCTTCCCACCTTCAATCTTTCCCAGCATCAGGGTCTTTTCCAATGAGTCAGTTTGCATCAGGTGGCCAAAGTATTGGAATTCTTGTTTTAGGTGGATTTTTATCCTTGGAGAAAGATTGTTTTACCTCACATCTTGCTTATGTTTATTTAATGTCGCTGTTTGAGCCTCTAAGGCCATTCGTTGTTGTTCAGTTGCTCAATCATGTCTGACTCTTTGCGACCCCATGAACTGCAGCACCCCAGGAACTCAGGAACGAAAGAAAGCTGCCATCTAACAGCCATCAGACTTCAGCCATTCCCTAAGGTGAGCCCTGAGGATAGGGAGATCAGGATGTGAAAACATGCTACTGGCTTCAGATAGCGAGGTGGAATCTAGAAAAATGGTACAGATGAAAATATTTACAGGGCAGGAATATAGATGCAGATGTGCAGAACAGACTTGTGGACACAGCGGGGTAAGGGGAGGGTAGGACCAGTTGGGAGATTAGGATTAGATTAGATAGGGATGTACCCTATCATGTGTAAAACAGATAGCTAGTGGGAACCTGCGGGAGCTCAGCTCAGTGCTCTGTGATGACCTTGACGGGTGGGAGGGGGGTGAAGGGGAGGGAGGCCCAGGAGGGAGGCGATACATGAATAGATATAGCTGATTCACTAGGTCACTGTACTGCAGAAACTAACACAACATTGTAAAGCAATTATACTTCAATATGAGAAGAGAGAAGAGGAACAGAAGAAGAGTTACTTAATCATTGTTGCTATTTCCTTCTTGCTAAAAAGGCCATTTGAAGCCCTGAGGCTCTTCTCTTCTGAGAGAGGATGTTACATAGGCTCTGAAAGAAAATCTCCATTTGATGCACATTATTAAGTTTGAACCATGAACTTCCTGATGTTCAAGCTGGTTTTAGAAAAGGCAGAGGAACCAGAGATCAAATTGCCGACATCCGCTGGATCATGGAAAAAGCAAGAGAGTTCCAGAAAAACATCTATTTCTGCTTTATTGACTATGCCAAAGCCTTTGACTGTATGGATCACAATAAGCTGTGGAAAATTCTGAAAGAGATGGGAATACCAGACCACCTGATCTGCCTCTTGAGAAATTTGTATGCAGGTCAGGAAGCAACAGTTAGAACTGGACATGGAACAACAGACTGGTTCCAAATAGGAAAAGGAGTTCATCAAGGCTGTATATTGTCACCCTGTTTATTTAACTGATATGCAGAGTACATCATGAGAAACGCTAGACTGGAAGAAACACAAGCTAGAATCAAGATTGCAGGGAGAAATATCAATAACCTCAGATATGCAGATGACACCACCTTTATGGCAGAAAGTGAAGAGGAACTCAAAAGCCTCTGGATGAAAGTGAAAGTGGAGAGTGAAAAAGTTGGCTTAAAGCTCAACATTCAGAAAACGAAGATCATGGCATCCGGTCCCATCACTTCATGGGAAACAGATGGAGAAACAGTGGAAACAGTGTCAGACTTTATTTTTCTGGGCTCCCAAATCACTGCAGATGGTGACTGCAGCCATGAAATTAAAAGACGCTTACTCCTTGGAAGGAAAGTTATGACCAACCTAGATAGCATATGCAAAAGCAGAGACATTACTTTGCCAACAAATGTTCATCTAGTCAAGGCTCTGGTTTTTCCTGTGGTCATGTATGGATGTGAGAGTTGGACTGTGCAGAAGGCTGAGCACTGAAAAATTGATGCTTTTGAACTGTGGTGTTGGAGAAGACTCTTGAGAGTCCCTTGGACTGCAAGGAGATCCAACGAGTTCATTCTGAAGGAGATCAGCCCTGGGATTTCTTTGGAAGGAATGATGCTAAAGCTGAAACTCCAGTACTTTGGCCACCTCGTGGGAAGAGTTGACTCATTGGAAAAGACTCTGATGCTGGGAGGGATTGGGGGCAGGAGGAGAAGGGGACGACAGAGGATGAGATGGCTGGATGGCATCACTGACTCAATGGACATGAGTCTGAGTGAACTCTGGGAGTTGGTGATGGACAGGGAGGCCTGGCGTGCTGCGATTCATGGGGTCACAAAGAGTCGGACACAACTGAGCGACTAATCTGATCTGATGTGATCTGATTAAGTTTGAATTCCCTCTAGCTCAGACAGTGAAGAATCTGCCTGCAATGCAGGCGACCTGGGTTCAATCTCCAGATTGGGAAGATCCCCCTGGAGAAGGAAATGGCTTCTCCTCCTGGAGAAGGAAACCCACTCCAGTATTCTTGCCTGGAGAATCCCGGACAGAGGAGCCTGGTAGGTTACAGTCCGTGGGGTTGCAAAGAGTAGGACATAACTGAGCAACTAACACAACGCTACTCAGTAAGTGAAAGGGAGGACAAACTATTAATGAGATATGTGGCTAAGAATGGATTGTAAGGAAATCCAGTTATTCCTGTCATTTGTATCATTAATCCCTGGTGTGAGGAAAGGAGGTTTTCTTCTTTTTGTTTATTCCATTATCTCTCTTTCTTGGAGAATCTTTGTGTTTTACTTATTTTGTCAAAATTTAGATGAAGGAATTTAAAGGATAGTACTCTTTTACTTCAAATACTTTGAGAATTTACTGAGTCATTTTTCTGGCCCAGTAGTAGATTCATTCCAGATGAAGCTTCAAAGAGTTTTTTTTTTTTTTTTGCTCAAGGTTTATATAATAATAAAACAAAAATTGCTAAGTCAGAAGATTCTGTTTAAAGCACATGTTTTCTCTCTCGCTCTGTCTCTTTCTCTCTCTGACTCCCATCTTTCTCTGTTTTTAAGGCTCTACAGATATTTAACACTGTTTCTGCTCCCTTTTTTGGACACCACCAAGTTTACACCACTTCCTTTTTAGGAAGGAAGAGATGACGAGTTCTGCCAGATGACTCTGAGTTCCCTTGCAAACAAGACTTCCATGATAGTTAGAAATGGTGAACAGAAGGCAGATCAGAACCTCATGCCTATTTAATGATATACTGTAGACCCACTGCCCAAATTGCTTGAAGCCCTTTCTGATTTCATTCTTTCTTTAAAATTTTTTTTTTTACTGAAGTATAGTTGATTTACAATGTCGTGCTAATTTCTTCTGTACAGCAGTGACTCAGATACACATGCTGTACAGTAGAACCTTGGTGTGTATCCATGCTATATGTAATAGTTTGCCTCTGCTAATCCCAAACTCCCCCCAAATATGAAATGCTTCACAAATTTTTGTGTCAGCCTTGTGCAGGAGCCATGTTAATCTTCTCCGTGTCATTCCAATTTTAATTTATGAGCTGCCAAAAACGAGGATCCTTCCTGATTTGTTTTTGATCCACAGTCATGGACCAGTACTTATTTTCTTAGATGACTTACTCCTTTGCTCTGCCTTCAGATTCAAAAGATGAGTGTTTGAACTGTTAGGTAGTTAGAATAGGAAAAAGGAGTCCAAAATGGCAGTGGCTAAAAGACAAAGAAGGGAAAAGCCCTCGAAAATAGAATAAAGGAAGGTCTGAGGACCGGAATGAGGACCTTAGGTAAAACAAACCTCCCTCCTGGTTAGCCCAATTTACATAGGTCAGGCTCAGGGGGAGAAGAAAAAAACATAAAAAGAGAAGCCAAAATTGAGCCGGAGGCTTCTCTCCTTTTTCGCCTTTTGGTTCGGCCTGCCCTCACACCTGGAGGATGTATTTTCCTTTACTTTCTAAATAAAACCAAGCTATAACACTGGTCCATCCACTGCTTCAAATTCTTGCTGTGGCGAGACAGAACCGAGGAAATGACACACTCCCCCGACAGAACTAACTGAAGAAGTCTGCTTTTTTACTGTTAAGTAAAATAGCTTTATTGGGCAATTATTTTTATATTTCACTGCATACTTTTTGACAACTGCTCTAAGCAGCATCAATTTTTAACCATTTCCCTTTTTATAATTTAAATTTTTTATCAGAGAAATACGTGTAGTCAGATTTTAACATGACTTGACTGTCTGCAGCCATACTCATCCCCACCACCATTCTTTATATCAGAAGAAACATTTGTTTCAATGAGCTATTCATGGAATTTATTTCCATTTCTAAATAATATGCTCACACTACTATTTCTTGAGGTTTTTTTCCTTCTCATTTTACATATTCCCAATTGCTTTCTACAAAGTCACTATCTTACACCTCCAACAGCTTCTCTAAACTTGAGCAATCTTCTACCATCTAACTTCCCAATATAGTTATATGATCCTTGTTTTAATTTAAATTTATTTTTAATTGGAGGATAATTGCTTTACAATATCGTGTTGGTTTCTTGATCCTTTTAGTCAAATGAATATTCAGAGTTTACATTATTATGACCGTGTAAGCATTATTCACAAATGAGCCTGTGGTACGTTTCCTTTCCTGTACAGTCCCCCACCACAAGAGTTAATAATTGCCTTTTAAAGAAAATGTATTCTTTTTTCAAAAAAAAAAATGAAGTATAGTTGATACTCTTTATTTATCCATTCACCCTTTATTCATTCATAACTCTTGAGAGCAGGGTAAATCTCCTCTTAAGTTATACATATATATCAGTTAAGTAATTTGCTTTTCTTTCTGCCTACCCATCCCCCACTCCCATCCCCACCCCTTCCTCTTTCTGCGAACAGCTGTCCCCTGGAGCTTTCTGACCTTCTGTTCTAATGGAGATTGCTTGCTCTCTAGGCACTTCCCAGGTGGCGCAGTGGAAAAGAATCTGCCTGCCAATGCAGGAGACACAGGAGATGCAGGTTTGATCCCTGAGTCAGGAAGATCCCTTGGAGTAGGAAATGGCAAACTGCTTTAGTATTCTTGCCTAGAAAATTCCATGGTCAGAGGAGCCTAGTGGGCTAGAGGCCATGGGGTCAGTCGCACAGAGTCAGATATGACTGAGCACACATACATCACTATCATCGGGTCTAACACACAGCTCCTGTCCCGGAATTTTCTTTGCCTTCCTGTGTTGAAGTTTCTATTTTCTAGATTGTATGTCTCTTTCGGTTCACCTTCCATTGTGTGAAGAACCTCTTCTAGTAGCTTTCCAAGAAAGGACATATGATTGGTAAAGGTTTTGAAAGTTTGCCTGTGTGTGCTCAGTCATGTCCAACTCTTTGCAACCCCATGGACTGTAGCCTGGCTCCTCTGTCTATGGAATTTTCCAGTTAAGAATACTGGAGGGGGTTGCCATTTCATCTCCAGGGGATGTTTCTGACCCAGAAATCGAACCCACATCTGAGTCTCCTGCATTGGCAGGTGGATTTTTTTTTTTTTTTTTACCACTGAGCCACCTTGAAAGTTGGGGATATCTGAAAATAACTATATTCCACCCTCACACTGATTAATAGTTAGGTTGGAAATTTAATTCTAGGTAGGAAATTTCCCCTGGGATCCTAAAGACATTGTTTTATTGTCTTCTAGCTTCTAGTGTGAATGCTGAGAGGCCTATTTTTTTGTTTTTCATTCATAATCTTTTGTATATAAAAGATTTTCTCTTTCTGGGAGATTTTAGAAGTTTTTTTTTTTTTTTTTTTTTGAATCATCTCTAGTGTTCTGAAATTTCATGATGGTGTGTCTTAGTGTCAACATTTTTCATTTATTTCATGATATTCACTGGGCTCTTTCTACCTAAGAAGTCACAGCCTTCCTTTCTGAGTAAGCTCCACGAGATAAGGAATTCTACTGCTTTCTTGCTCACTGCCATGTTCTCACACCTGTCACAACGGTATAGAGAAGACACTCACTGAAAAGAGAACAAATGAACTCAAGACTAATAGGGGATTTTTAGGTTATACTTCTTGTTTCTGCTCTGTCTTCTGGAACTCCTCTGGCTCTCCTGTTTTCTAATTTTTCTCTCCTTCTATGTTAACTCTATGTCTCTTTGTTCTGGACTTCCCTGGTGTCTCAGACGGTAAAAGCGTCTGCCTACAATTTGGGAGACCCGAGTTCCATCCCTGGATCAGGAAGATCCCCTTGGAGAAGGAAATGGCAACCCACTCCAGTACTCTTGCCTGGAAAATCCCATGGACCGATGGAGGAGCCTGGTAGGCTACAGTCCATGGGGTCGCAAAGAGTCGGACACAACTGAGCCACTTCTCTTTCACTCTTTGTTCTAGTTTCTGTGTAATTTCTGTGGCTTTATCTTCTAAACCTTTTATTGCATTTTTAATACCTGTAATATTACACTTAACTTCCAAGATTTCTCTTTTTGTTTTCTAAAAGTTCATTAGCACATTTTTCTTGTTCTAAGGATATCTTAAATCTTATACAATGTCTTAAATCTTTGAGGATATCATTATATTTGCATTTTTTAAAAGTGCTCATGAGAGGTGGTTTAGTCACTAAGTTGTGTTAGATTCTTTCTGACCCCATGGACTGTAGCCCACTAGGCTCCTCTGTCCATGGGATTTTCTAGGCAAGAATACTGGAGTGGGTTGCCATTTCTTTCTCCAAGGGATCTTGTGAAAGTAAAGTCACTCAGTCGTGTCCGACTCTTTGTGACCCCATAGACTGTAGCCTACCAGGCTCCTCAGTCCATGAAATTTTCCAGGCAAGAGTACTAGAGTAGGTTGCCATTTCCTTTTCCAGGGGATCTTTCCAACCCAGGAATTGAACCCCGGTCTCCTGCACTGCAGGCAGACGCTTTACCCTCTGAGCCACCAGGGGATCTTAAAAATGGTTTAATCAGATTGCATAAAGATTACTTTAATGAAGACAGTTCAAACCCATATAAGAATATCCTACAGAATTTGTGGCACATGCAAATCAGGCATTTAACAGAGAATTTATTTAAAAAATTTTTTAATTGGAGTAAAATTGTCTTACAATGTTGTGTTAGTTTCTGCTGTATAGCAAAGTGAATCAGCCACATGTGTACATACATCCCCTCTTCCTTGATTGCCTTCCCATTTAGGAAGGAAGGCCACCCAGAGCATTGAGTAGAATTCCCTGTGCTATACAGACGGTTCTTATAGGTTATCTGCTTTTTACACAGTAGCTGCGCTTCATGGGGTTGCAAAGAGTTGGACATGACGGAGCGACTGAACTGAACTGAGTGTATATAGATCAGTCCCAATCTTCCAATCCAAAAAATATGAAATGCTTCATGAATTTGAGTGTCATCCTTGTGCAGGGGCCATACAAATTTTTTCTGTATCATTACAATTTTAGTATATGTGCTAGTGAAGCGAGCCCTGTGCTTGCTTGTTTTACTTTAATTTCCTCAAAAGTTAGATGCAAATGTCAGTTTATTTCTTTCAGGTTTAGCCCTCTGAGGGTGAGGTTTCAGGATTCTCTGTTCTGCTGTTACTTATCACTCATCCATCTGCTTTGTGTATTCTCTTCTCTGTTGCAATCTTTTTTTACCCTGTGACTTTACATCTTTTAAAGTTTCCTTCATTGCCATTCTAGAGGAGTTATGAGAGGGAATGGTGGTAAATTTATGTTTTAATCTATCAGTTTAACTAGAATTTCCCACTACATTTTTCAGTGAAAAATGAAAAGGATTTAGGATTAGGTGACATTTTCATAAAGATGAGTGCAACATGGGAAAATCCTCCCTAATGATCATGAAGATGATATGTATACATGTGGCAGATTCACTTTGCTATACAGCCGGAGAAGGGGATGACAGAGGATGAGATCGTTGGATGGCATCACTGACTCTATGGACATGAGTTTGAGCAAACTCCAGGAGTTGGTGATGGACAGCCTGGTGTGCTGCAGTCCATGGGGTCAAAAAGAGTCAGACATAACTGAACCAATCATGAAGATGGTGAATGGTCTTATTGCTGTGTTGGGATAATAAAATACAGTGTTTCAGTAAACTGTCCTTTTTATGTGAAAAGGTGTTCTAGTTCTAGTAGGTTTATACAAATTTGATGGCATTTGCAAAAATCCCCAAGCCAAACTCATAATGAGGGCTTTTCTACCTGAAGTGAGGAGAAGACAAGAAAAGAAAAATGACATTTCTAAAAATTATTCTTTCACATATATTAAATGTGGAAAAAATAACTCAAGGGCATGGTCACTAGCATTTTCATCCCAGAGTGGGCACTTAGATGGCAGATCATTTTGCTCCCTCTGGGAGGAGCTGTTTGCTAGGAGTTCGTTGAATTCAAAAAGAAAGTGAAAGGAGTCATTGCTAGAAAAACAGATGATAAAGTGTAGATGAGGTTTTGTTTCCCCTTAACAATCAACAGCAACCAATATCTAGAGCAGTGGCCTTTAACTTTTAGACAACTTACTTAAAAATAGTTATAAGCGCTTAGTTACCCAGTTGTGTCCGACACTTTGCAAGCCTATGGACTGCAGCCTGCCAGGCCCCTCTGTCCATGGAATTCTCCAGGCAAGAATACTGCAGTGGGTTGCCATTTCCTTCTCCAGGGGATCTTCCCGACCCAGGGATTGAATCTGGGTCTCCTGCATTGCAGATAGATTCTTTATCATGTGAGCCACTAGGGGAGCCCCAAAATAGTTAATATAAACCTAAATGGGAAAAGACTTTGAAAAAAGAATAGATACATGTATACACATAACTGAATCACTTTGTTATACACCTGAAACTATCACAACATTATTAATCAACTATACTCTAATATAAAATAAAGTTAAAAAATAGTTAATATAAGCACATATTATAAAGTCAAGTAGTGCTAAAGAGTTAAAAATATATGCCCTTCAGCACTTTTACTGTTCTTAGCTACTTCTGATATTTACATGTGTATTTCAAGAAATATATATATCTATAATCATTAGATTCATTCATTTTAGGTATTATTAATTGACTTCTGTGTTAGTCCAGACCCTCCAAGAGGCAGACACAAAAGAGAAAATTTTATTCCAGGACATGCCTGTGAGGAAAAATGAAAAGGGACCTGGGAGAAGCTTGGGAGATGCTGTTAGACTGCCTGCAGATCTTACTAAGTCAAGAGACAGGGAAGGGCAGAAGATGGGGTAGAGTCACTTTAGATCACAGAGCAGCCCTATGGAAAGGCCAGCAAGGCCAATGAGGAGTCCTCGAGTCACAGTCACCCTTTGGAGGGATGCCCTATCTCCCAGTCATTGGCTGGGAGCAGCCCATGGGAAGAGTGACCTCCACATAGCTATAGTGGTCAATTTCAAAGTGCAGCGACTAGACCCACTGGGTAGACATGCTCCCTGCATCTAGAGGTCCGAGAGGGGGACATTCCCATGCCTGTCAACCACTTCCAATGCAACAGGTGAAGATCTTAGTTCCCTTACACAGAGCTCCTTCCCTCTTTTCTTCCTCCAAAAAATTTATATTCTAGTTTTGGTTAAATCCATATTCAGTGCTTTCAGCTTCCCTGGTGCCTCAGATGGTAAAGAATCTGCCTGCAATGCGGAGACCTGGAGCTTCCCAGGTGGCGCTAGTTGTAAATAATGCAATGCAAGAGACTCAGGCAGATGGGGGTTCCATCCCTGGGATGGGCAGATCCCCTGGAGGAGGGCAGGGGAACCCACTTCAGTATTCTTGCCT
Organism: Bos grunniens; assembly: GCF_055505025.1. Taxonomy (NCBI): domain Eukaryota; kingdom Metazoa; phylum Chordata; class Mammalia; order Artiodactyla; family Bovidae; genus Bos; species Bos grunniens. The sequence goes on along the minus strand of NC_141170.1, from coordinate 15,500,904 downwards.
GGGAAATCCCATAGACAGAGGAACCTGGAAGGCTGCAGTTCATGGGTGCACAGAGTTGGACATGACTGAAGCGACTTAGCATGCACACAGTGCTTCGTTTTTAAACAAATCTTCATTTATTTATTTGGCTGCACTGCGTCTTTACTGTGGCATGAGGGATCTTTAGTGGCGGCATTTGAACCCTTAGTTGTGTCACGTGGGATCTCGCTCCCTGACCAGGGATGGAATGCAGGCCCCCTGCATTGGGAGCACAGAGTCTTAGTCACTGGACCAGCAGGGAAGTCCTCAGTGCTTTCATTATAATGATTATGTAAGATTTTGCCCCTAGCTGAGTCAGATAATGCATTATAGTTATAGTATATTTATATGTCTTGCTTTTCCTAGAGATAATAATTAGGCCTCCCTCATGGCTCAGTGGTAAAGAATCCACCTGCCAATGCAGGAGACTTGGGTTTGATCCCTGGGTCAGGAATATCCCCTGGAGAAGTAAGTGGCAACCCACTCTAGTATTCTTGCCTGGGAAATGCCATGGACAGAAGGAGCCTGGTGGGCTACAGTCCAGGGGGTCGCCAAAGAGTCGGACATGACTTAGAGACTAAACAGCAGCAGAGATAATAACTGCTTCATTTTTTCCTACTTGCTTAGTTGTTCTTGAACTTATGGCTCAAGTTTCCCACAATTCCTAACAGGTTTGTAAAATACCTCTTACTATATATTTCCATATAGTAAACTTAGCAAATGCTAAGTTCGGCCATGAGATGGTAAATGTTTAACAGCTAGCTCTCCCAGGATGGGAGGGTTCCAAAATCTGACTTTTTGGATTTTTCCCTTATCCTGTAAATACTGTAAATACACTTCTTCTGTAAATACTCCCTCAATGACAGGTTTCATGCTACAGGTGTGATATCACTGAATGAAGAGTTGGGACGAGAAGCACACAGCTACTAAGGACACCCCACAGAAATATGACCAGAGGGTTACTGCAAAGAAAACGTGTGAATCTGATAGCTTCCATAAGTATTAAAAATTAATTTTATAATTTTATTTGCCTTTAAATTCCTTTAAATTTATTCTAATTCTGTTATGGATGCGTTTTACATAAACAATTTACCTTAGGTTTTCATGTTTAAACATCTGTTGTCCTTGGGAATACTGAGAAAATGACAATAAATGTAGTGCTTCTAATACTAACAACACTGCCGGGAGAAATATCAATAACCTCAGATACGCAGATGATACCACCCTCATGGCAGAAAGTGAAGAGGAACTAAAGAGCCTCTTGATGAAAGTGAAAGAGGAGAGTGAAAAAGTTGGCTTAAAGCTCAACATTCAGAAAACTAAGATTATGGCATCCGTTCCCATCACTTCATGGCAGATAGATGGGGAAACAGAGGAAATAGTGGCTGACTTCATTTTTTTGGGCTCCAAAATCACTGCAGATGGTGATTGCAGCCATGAAATTAAAAGATGCTTACTCCTTAAAAGGAAAGTTATGACCAACCTAGACAGCATATTAAAAAGCAGAGACATTACTCTGCCAACAAAGGTCTGTCTAGTTAAGGCTATGGTTTTTCCAGTAGTCATGTATGTGAAAGGTTGTTGTTGAATAATGCACCGGGATTCTTGGCCCCCGGAGGAGAAGAATTCAATCCGGGGCCAGAGACGAGGCTTGATCGCTCAGAGCTTTTGTGTAATAAAGTTTTATTAAAGTATAAAGGAGATAGAGAAAGCTTCTGACATAGGCATCAGAAGAGGGCAGCAAGAGTACCTGCTTGCTAGTGTTAACAATGAAGTTATATAATCCAAAGAATGTCTGGAGGTTGTAAAGACCTCATCAGACCTCCTCCCATAATTTACATTTTAAGATAACACTGTCCTCAGGCAAGGTACATCCTTGTAAAGACCAGGTCTACTCCCATAATTTACATTTTAAGATAACAGAAGGTTTAATCCAGAGACTGTCCTTAGGCAGGATACATTATTGTTATATAATCCTAAGGAATGTGGAGAAAGAAAAAAAGTTTGTCCTTTCTTCCTCCTTGAGAATTCCAGACCCCTCTCTCCTTGGGGACCCCTAGACTCCTTATCAACTTGCCTAGGAACTGACTCTCTCATATGGATGTGAGAGTTGGACTGTGAAGAAAGCTGAGCACCAAAGAATTGATGGTTTTGAAGTGTGGTGTTGAAGAAGACTCTTGAGAGTCCCTTGGACTGCAAGGAGATCCAACCAGTCAGTCCTAAAGGAAATCAGTCCTGAATATTCATTGGAAGGACTGATGCTGAAGCTGAAGCTCCAATACTTTGGCCACTGATGTGAAGAACTGATTTATTGGAAAAGACCCTGATGCTGGGAAAGATTGAAGGTGGGAGGAGAAGGGGATGACAAAGGATGAGACAGTTGGATGGCATCACTGACTCGATGGGCATGAGTTTGAGCAAGCTCTGGGAGTAGGTGATGAACAGAGAAGTCTGGCATGCTGTAGTTCATGGGGTTGCAAAGAGTCGTACATGACTGAGAGACTGAACTGAACTGGGAGGTGCTATGGAAGAAATATAATACAGTGACGAATGACAGGATAAAGAGGCTGATTCAGATGAGATGGTCATTCAAGTTGAGGTCTCAATGATGCCTCGGCTGCTTTTCCAAATGCTTCTTTTGACAAGGAGAATTTTTTTTTTTTTTTTTGCACACCACATGGCATGTGGGATCTTAGTTCCCCAACCAGGAATTGAACCCATGCCCTCTGCTATGGAAACACAGAGTCCAAACCACTGGACTGCCAGGGAATTCGTAAGGAGCATTCAAAATAAAATTGGCTTAGATGGTAAAGCATCTGCCTGCAATGTGGGAGACCCAGGTTCAATCCCTGGGCTGGGAAGATCCCCTGGAGAAGGAAATGGCAACCCACTCCAATACTCTTGCCTGGAAAAGTCCATGGATGTAGGAGCCTGGTGGGCTACAGTCCAGGGGGTTGCAAAGAGTCGGAGACGACTAAGCGACTTCACTTTCACTTTTCTTTCAATGCTTTTTTAAAATATTGGTCTTCAACACAGTGAAATGTTGAATATTTCTTTTCCCTATTGCTCTGGCTAGAGAAGAGCATTAATAGATGAATCCCAGCCATACTTTACCAGCTGCTTTATAGGTATTAATCTATGATCTTCAGACTCCAGTTGAATTTAAAATCATGAGAATAATAAGAGATGGGGTTAGAGAGTCAACAGGTGGCCAGATTGTGAAGGATTTACTCTGAGACAGCAGAAGAAGGCTCTGAACATAATCAGTCTTATGTTTAAAAAGATGATTTTGCCTGCTAGAAGATAGTGTAGGAGGCTCAGGAAGAAGCAAGAAGAACACTTAAGAGGCTGTTGGAATGATCCAGGCAAAGCAAAATGGTGACTGGAAGCAGGGTTGTGGCAGGGCAAGTGGTGAGATGTGGTTGAATAGTGGATGTGGTTTGTGTGGCAAGTGGACAGGATTTATTGATGGTTTATATATGAAGATGGAAAATGATAATGATAACTCCAGGGATTTTAGCCTGGGAAGATAGAAGGATGAAGTTGCCTATCTACTCTGACAGGCAGGACTATCAGAAAAGCAGGTTTGGGAAAGAATATTGAGAGTCTGGTGTTGGAAATGTCAAACTTGACATGTTTTATAGACATTATATACTTTGTCTAATTAATTGCCAAAATAATTCTGAAAGTAAGTGTTGGTTGTCACTTTCATTTTACAGATGAGGAATCCAAAGTTGAGAGAATTTAAGTAAATTGCCCACCTTCACACACTAGTAAATGTCAGAGGCAAATTAGACCCCAAGTCTTATGGAATCTAAAATTGGGTTCATCCCACTACTACCGAACTGTGCTTACCTATTTATACAAACTATTTTTCATCTTATTCTCTACCACCTAGAATTTTTCTGAGTTGCTTTCTATACACATTTAAAAAAATAACTTTCCATAGTCATCAAGACAGTATGGTACTGGCACAAAGACAGAAATATAGATAAATGGAACAAAATAGAAAGCCCAGAGATAAATCCATGCACCTATAGACACCTGATTTTTGACAAAGGAGGCAAGAATATACAATGGAGAAAAGACAATCTATTTAACAAATGGTGCTGGGAAAACTGATCAACCACTTGTAAAAGAATGACTCTAGAACACTTTCTAACACCATACACAAAAATAAACTCAAAATGGATTAAAGATCTAAAGTAAGACCAGAAACTATTAAACTCCTAGAGGAAAACATAGGCAAAACACTCTCCGACATAAACCACAGCAGGATCCTCTATGACCCACCTCCTAGAATATTGGATATAAAAGCAAAAATAAACAGATGGGACCTAATTAAAATTAAAAGCTTCTGCACAACAAAGGAAACTATAAGCAAGGTGAAAAGACAGCCTTCAGAATGGGAGAAAATAATAGCAAACAAAGCAACGGACAAAGAATTAATCCCCAAAATATACAAGCCATTCCTGCAGCTCAACTCCAGAAAAATAAAAGACCCAATCAAAAAGTGGGCCAAAGAACTAAATAGACATTTCTCCAAAGAAGACATACAGATGGCTAACAAACACATGAAAAGATGCTCAACATCACTCATTATCAGAGAAATGCAAATCAAAACCACAATGAGGTACCATTTCATGCCAGTCAGAATGGCTGTGATCCAAAAGTCTACAAACAACAAATGCTGGAGAGGGTGTGAAGAAAAGGGAACCCTCCTACATTGTTGGTGGGAATGCAAACTAGTACAGCCACTATGGAGAACAGTGTAGAGATTCCTTAAAAAACTGGAAATAGAACTGCCATATGACCCAGCAATCCCACTGCTGGGCATACACACTGAGGAAACCAGAATTGAAAGAGACACGTGTACCCCAATGTTCATTGCAGCACTGTTTATAATAGCCAGGACATGGAAGCAACCTAGATGTCCATCAGCAGATGAATGGATAAGAAAGCTGTGGTACATATACACAATGGAGTATTACTCAGACATTAAAAAGAATACATTTGAATCAGTTCTAATGAGGTGGATGAAACTGGAGCCTATTATACGGAGTGAAGTAAGCCAGAAAGAAAAACACCAATACAATATACTAATGCATATATATGGAATTTAGAAAGATGGTAACAATAACCCTGTATGCTAGACAGCAAAACAGACACAGATGTATAGAACAGTCTTTCAGACTCTGTGGGAGAGGGCGAGGGTGGGATGATTTGGGAGAATGGCATTGAAACATGTAAATTATCATATGTGAAACCAATCACCAGTCCAGGTTTGATGCATGATACAGGGTGCTCAGGGCTGGTGCACTGGGATGACCCAGAGGGATGGTATGGGGAGGGAGGTGGGAAAGAGGTTCAGGATGGGGAACATATGTACACCCATGGCGGATTCAAGTCAATGTATGGCAAAACCAATACAATATTGTAAAGTAAAATAAATAAATAAATAAAATTTGAAAATAAATAAATAAAATAACTTTCCACCACTGCAACCTAGGTACTACATATGGTCTGATGATTAAGAACGTGATGTTTATGTGATGACCAAGCAAGGTAGAGATTGCAAAGAATCAAGTCTTCTCTGAGTTTCCAATGAACTCATGGCTGGCTTGTTGAACCCTACATTCTCAGTTCCTTAGACAGCTTGTTGAGACTGTATGATGAAGTTATGGCTGAGCTGGGGACTTTCCTGGTGCCTTCAGATGGTAAAGAATCTGCCTGCAATGTGGGAGACCAGGGCTCGATACCTGGGTCAGGAAGGTCCCCTGGAGAAGGGAATGGCAACCCACTCCAGTATTCCCGCCTGGAGAGTTCCACAGACAGAGGAGCCTGGAGGGCTATAATCCATGGGATCGCAAAATGCTGGACATGACTGAACTACTTTCACTTCTCTTCATAGGAATGGCAATGGTGTGTGTGACTTCCAAGTCATACTCAGAAGAAAACTGCTTTCCCTTCACTTCCTCTTTCCCACTTCCCTTGTGCTGGAACCACGATGTCCTGGAAGACAGGGGACAGACACACCGTAGGAGCAGATGGAGAAGTATTTGTAGAAAGAGTTCCGGGTCCCTAAATGACACTGTAGAGCAAGGCTGGCTTCTTCTTCTGGGCCTCCCAATAGTTTAGGCTTTTTAAAATTAGTACTTTAAAAAATATTTTTATTTATTTGGTGGCACCAAGTCTTAATTGTGGTATGTGGGATCTAGTTCCCTGACCAGTGATTGAACCCAGAACCGCTGCATTGGGACCTTGGAGTTTCAGCTACTGGATCACCAGGGAAGTTCCTAGCTTAGAGTTTTTAAATGAGAGAGAAATAAACCAGGTCTTTTGTGTAAGCTAGTATTAAAAGCAGGTGAACCACTTTCTTAGCAAAATATATCATATATATTGTATTAATCTCAATACACCACAGCTTCCCAGGAGGCAGTATGGTATAGTAGTTAAAAACAAATGGATGTATTCTAGGGACTTCCTGGTGGTCTAGTGGTTAAGACTCCCAGATTCCACTGCAAGGGGCCACAGGTTCGATCCCTGGTTAGGGAACTAGATCCCACACATCCCAACTAAGTCCCAGTACAGCCAAATAAATAAATAAATAAATATGAGTTCTATTGGACAATGGCTCCAGTCCTTGGTGGGTCACGCAGTAGCTGTACATGCCGGAAGCCACCACGGGAGATCCCACCCATGACAAAGGTCGTGCGGAGAAGACCTGACAGGCAAAGGTGGATCAGGACTCAAGGAATTCCCTGGACCTGCTTGAGCATCTACCCTGAAACCAAAATCTGTCTGTCTACTGTCTACTATATTATGCCTTTCAACCACTCTTCTGATATTAGGAGGGGGCTATCCCCGACCACCTTTCTCTGGAGAAAATCAACTTAGGGCTCTAAGTTGATAAGTCCCCTGGGCATGAAAGGAATATTTCTATTCTAACCCCTCTGTTGGCATTCTAGCTTGCTTGACAGGTTTTTCCTTACTCTTAAAACTAACGCACATGATTGTTCACAACTTCCCAACCATGAAAGGCACAGGAAGCCTAAGCATTCTAAAAGTCCTAATGGGCATAGAGCCCTTTAAGGGGTTAAAAATTATTAGACTAGTACTGGTAAAGGGCTTCGTGATTGGGCCAACGCTTGCTGCCAAGTTCCCATATCCCTTATCCAATGTGCACTTGGGAGTGCATTACTTAATGCAGTTGGAATGCAAGAAAAACAAGTAGTAGCCTTGGTATTAACCACATCAGACCTTTGAGCTAGTAAGTTCTTTCTTTGTTGTGACCCACTGCACCTTTGCTCCATGAGAATGTAACTCTGTTTAGTACTTTCTGAGGCTGACACAGATTAGAAATATAAAGAAAAAACACTTCAAGGGAGAACAAGTTTTCTGGTTGACCAACCTTTATCAAAAAAGGGTCATAAAATGTCAACAGGCCTCCAGGCCAGAAGATAATGTACATAGCATAAGACCCTTGTTTATGGAAAGGTATACAGAAAAAAATCCTGGTTTCGATAAGGGCAAAACTGCTGGAGTGTTTGGGCTGACTCTGCATGACCTTGCGTCTTTCATTTCCCTCTGTGTACAAGTCAGGGTATAAAGGCTCCTTTTGAAAATAAAGTTACGGGCCTCGCTCACCAAAGCTTGGCCTCCCCGTGTCATTCATTCGCCGACACCATTCATCTTGAGAGTATCCCTGGACTCTGCTGAGGCTGGTCCCCAGCACGTACATTCTAACCTCATTTAGTAATTTCTCTGTACATCAGGTCATTGATCTTAGAATAAGGATGACAAAGGGCTTCCTAGCTGGCACTAGTGGTAATGAACCCACCTGCCAATGCAGGAGACATAGGACACACAGGTTTGATTCCTGTGTTGGGAAGCTTCACTGAAGGAGGACATGCAACACATTCCAGTGTTCTTGCCTGGAGAACCCCATGGACAGAGGAGCCTGGTGCGTTCATAGGGTCGCAAAGAGTTAGACACAACTGAAGTGACTTAGCATGCACACAAGGACAACAAAATCATCTATGTTATAAAGATTTTATGATAGTTAAATAATTTAACATGTGAAGAGCATTTATAACACAGGCTAGGAGATGGTAGTTCAGTTCAGTTCAGTTCAATCGTTCAGTCATGTCCGACTTTTTGCGACCCCATGAATCACAGCATGCCAGGCCTCCCTGTCCATCACCAACTCCCGGAGTTCACTCAGACTCACGTCCATTGAGTCAGTGATACCATCCAGCCATCTCATCCTCTGTCGTCCCCTTCTCCTCCTGCCCCCAATCCTTCCCAGCATCAGAGTCTTTTCCAATGACTCAACTCTTCACATGAGATGGCCAAAGTACTGGAATTTCAGCTTTAGCATCATTCCTTCCAAAGAAATCCCAGGACTGATCTCCTTCAGAATGCACTGGTTGGATCTCCTTGCAGTCCAAGGGACTCTCAAGTGTCTTCTCCAACACCACAGTTCAAAAGCATCAATTCTTCAGCACTCAGCCTTCTTCACAGTCCAACTCTCACATCCATACATGACCACAGGAAAAACCAGAGCCTTGACTAGATGGACCTTTGTTGGCAAAGTAATGTCTCTGCTTTTGAATATGCTATCTAGGTTGGTCATAACTTTCCTTCCAAGGAGTAAGTGTCTTTTAATGTCACGGCTGCAGTCACCATCTGCAGTGATTTGGGAGCCCCAAAAAATAAAGTCTGACACTGTTTCCACTGTTTCCCCATCTATTTCCCATGAAGTGATGGGACCGGATGCCATGATCTTCGTTTTCTGAATGTTGAGCTTCAAGCCAACTTTGTCACTCTCCACTTTCACTTTCATCCAGAGGCTTTTGAGTTCCTCTTCACTTTCTGCCATAAGGGTGGTGTCATCTGCATATCTGAGGTTATTGATATTTCTCCTGGCAATCTTGATTCCAGCTTGTGCTTCTTCCAGTCCAGCGTTTCTCATGATGTACTCTGCATATAAGTTAAATAAGCAGGGTGACAATATACAGCCTTGACGTACTCCTTTTCCTATTTGGAACCAGTCTGTTGTTCCATGTCCAGTTCTAACTGTTGCTTCCTGACCTGCATACAAATTTCTCAAGAGGCAGATCAGGTGGTCTGGTATTCCCATCTCTTTCAGAATTTTCCACTGTTTATTGTGATCCACACAGTCAAAGGCTTTGGCATAGTCAATAAAGCAGAAATAAATGTTTTTCTGGAACTCTCTTGCTTTTTCCATGATCCAGCAGATGTTGGCAATTTGATCTCTGGTTCCTCTGCCTTTTCTAAAACCAGCTTGAACATCAGGAGGTTCATGGTTCACATATTGCTGAAGCCTGGCTTGGAGAATTTTGAGCATTACTTTACTAGCATGTGAGATGAGTGCAATTGTGCAGTAGTTTGAGCATTCTTTGGTATTGCCTTTCTTTGGGATTGGAATGAAAACTGACCTTTTCCAGTCCTGTGGCCACTGCTGAGTTTTCCAAATTTGCTGGCATATTGAGTGCAGCACTTTCACAGCATCATCTTTCAGAATTTGGAATAGCTCCACTGGAATTCCATCACCTCCACTAACTTTGTTCGTAGTGATGCTTTCTAAGGCCCACTTGACTTCACATTCCAGAATGTCTGGCTCTAGGTCAGTGATCACACCATCGTGATTATCTGGGTCGTGAAGATCTTTTTTGTGCAGGAGACGGTAAGGACTCACCGAATAGACATAAATTTAGATAACCTTGAAAAAGGTGAGATGAAACTATTACCACTGAAAGAAAATAATGACCCAGAAGACATTTTATTTGAACATGGATGAGTGAGCATAAGTGAAAGGTTGTTGTTGAATCACGCGAAGACACCGGGATTCTTGGCCCCCGGAGGAGAAGAATTCAACCCGGGGCCAGAGATGAGGCTTGATCGCTCAGAGCTTTTGTGTAATAAGGTTTTATTAAAGTATAAAGGAGATAGAGAAAGCTTCTGACATAGGCATCAGAAGGGGGTAGAAAGAGTACCCGCTTGCTAGTGTTAACAATGAAGTTATATAATCCAAAGAATGTCTGGAGGTTGTAAAGACCTCATCAGACCTCCTCCCATAATTTACATTTTAAGATAACACTGTCCTCAGGCAAGGTACATCCTTGTAAAGACCAGGTCTACTCCCATAATTTACATTTTAAGATAACAGAGACTGTCCTTAGGCAGGATACATTATTGTTATATAATCCTAAGGAATGTGGAGAAAGAAAAAAGTTTGTCCTTTCTTCCTCCTTGAGAATTCCAGACCCCTCTCTCCTTGGGGACCCCTAGACTCCTTGTCAACCTGCCTAGGAACTGACTCTCTCAATAAGGAATATCCAGGGCTTTGCCCCTCTCCCTTCCCAGTTGTGGCAGAAAAAGGCAGGTGTCCATGCAAATTCTGCACTCCCTCTCATAGGTACAGGTATCACTGGAAAGCAAATGGTTAGCCAAAGATTGTTTTTTTCCAGGTACTCTTGACTAGTTCTATACTGAGGCCTTTTTTAAAAAAAAAAATTGTGATAAAATGTGCTCAACATGAAATTTATCTTTTTTAAAATTTATATTTTTAATTGGAGGATAATTGCTTTTCAATATTGTGCTGGTTTCTGCCATACATCAACAGGAATCAGCCACAGGTATACATATGTCCCTTCCCTCTTGAACCTCTGTTCCACCCACCCAACCCTTCCCTTCTAGTTCAGAGCACTGGTTTGAGATCCCTGAGTCATACGGTAAATTCCCACTGGCCATCTATTTTACGTATGGTAATGTGTAAATTTGATCATTTTAAGTGTACAGTTCAACGATGTTTAGTGCAGTCACGTTGTTTGTTGTACAACCATCACCACTCTCCATTTCTAGAACTTTTTCACCTTCTCAGACTAAAACTCTGTGCCTTTTAAAGATACAGTCACCAGTGCTCCTCCCCAAAGCTCCTGAAAACCACTGTTCTACTCTGTCTGTATTGGACTATTCTAGATGCCTCATATAACTGGAAGTATATGGTATTTGCCCTCTTGTGTCTGGCTTGTTTCACTTAATGTGATGTCTTCAAAAAGTTCACCCATGTTACAGCATGTGAGCACTTCCTTCCTTTTTAAAGGCTGAATAATATTCCACAGTGTGGATGTAACACATTTTTGTTTTTTCAGTCATCTGTGGATCCAATGAGGCTGCAGATTTCTTAGAAGTGGATGAGGCTTCTCTATTCTTCCCCATTCTCTCTTTCACCATCCACTTCAGAGAACTCTGAGATCCTAGAAAACAGAACTACAAAACTGAAGAGCCGTGCACCCTGGAATAAGTATGAAGGCTGCCCTTTGACTAGACACACCTGCCTGGGTCCTTTATATGAATAAGAAACACACTTTCATTGCATTAATTAACCACTGGAAATGTGAGGTTATTTGCTCCAGTATCTTGTTTTACCACAACAAACATCATCAGGCTACTCATATTCCTTTATCTACTTGGCAAAACATTTTTTGGTCCCTGATGCATGAAAATGTGTTTTCGTCTCTATTTCCGCAATTTCTTTGTTTCTAAAAAGTTACTGTTCCTTAAAAACCAGGAAGGCAGGCAATAACAGATTTCCCTGGTCGTTCAGGGATTCAGGTTAAGAATCCACTTGTTAGTGCAGTGGATACGGGTTAGGTCCCTGGTCTGGGAAGATTCCACAGGCTGCAGCAATGACGACCCAGCACAGCCAAAAATAAACGAATAAATGAAAAAATAAATAAAATTATATAGAAAAAGCAAGCAAGCAATAATGAAACAGCTTTTCTCACTCCCCAGGTTCCCCCTCCCCTGCCACTAAAAGTAGGAATTGAGACATCTTTTCTAGTTTCTACTCTAGATTTAGCCCACTCTCAAACTGACTGAACTAAGACAAACTTCTGTGTGAACAAAGGTCGTGTTTCAGTTCCAACAATGAATTTCTTTAACTGAGACTGAACAAACATACCAAAATCATCAGGCCTCCACTTGGCAGGGGCCTTGGCAGATTGAGAGCATTTGATTTGACATTTGTGTTGACACCACTCCCAAATATGTTAGGTGTGTTTGCTTCTGTTTAAGCTTTGCCAGCCAAAGTTCATAAAGCTCAACTTTCTGCTGTTTAGCAAGTTCTGAAACAAAAGGGCAACACCTTCTGTGAAGAGTATACAGACTTTGATACGATGCAGCCACCATGGAGCGATGTTACGCAAGTGTCAATAAAACACGTTAACAGTTCCCATGCTGATGAGAATAATGAGTCAGACCTAGATTTCCAGGATTCCCAGAGCTCTAGGGATCTTTGATTTTACTTCCCTCAAATCTATTTTCAGGCCATGTCAAAAGGACAAGCTGTCCTCCAAGACATTCTTTAACTCAGGGGTCCCCAACCTCCAGGATCTAATGTCTGATGATTTGAAGTGGAGCTGATGTAATAATAATAGAAATAAAGTGCACAGTAATGCAATGTGCTTGAATCATCCTGAACCCAACCCCTGCCCGCCCCTCTTACCCCAGCCATGAAAAATTGTCTTCCCCGAAACCAGTCCCTGGTGCCAGAATTGTTGGGGACCACTGCTATAACTTGGAGAAGGAAATGGCAACCCACTCCAGTACTCTTGCTTGGAAAATTCCATGGACTGAAAGGCTCCTCAGAGCCTGGTAGGCTACAGTCCATGGGGTCGCAAAGAGTCAGACACGACTGAGCGGCTTTACTTACTTACTGCTATAACTGACAGGTGAGTTTTCCTGGGATTCAATCGGGAATGATTAAAAAGCAGGTAATAACAAATTTGAAATCTGTGTTGGAAAAGTCAGGCTTCCCAAGTGGTGCTAGTGGTAAAGAACCCGCCTGCCAATGCAGGAGACATAAGAGACATGGGTTCGATCCCTGAGCCAGGAAGATCCCCAGGAGGAGGGCCTGGCAACCCACTCCAGTATTTTTGTCTGGAGAATCCCATACACAGAGGAGCCTGGCGGACTATAGTCCATGGAGTTGCAAAGAGTTAGACACGACTATGCATGCATGCAATTGCCTTCAAGAACAACTACCAGCACCAGAAGAAAAAGAATCGGAGAGCACTAGCTCCCAGGGCTTAGGGATGATAAGTGAAGGCCTTGGGGACATAGCGGGGAAGGAAAGGACTACTCATCTCTACAAATCATATGGATTGTCAAAAGTGTGCGTCAATACAACATTGTAAAACATTTATATTCCAATTAAAAATAAATTAATAAATCATTAAGTGTGCTTTACCCACTTTCAGCAAAGGTCACCTTGACCTTGGGGCATAATGGCCAGAATGTTGTCTAGAAATTGTCCAGCTCAGCCCAAATCAGCAGCAATCTGTCTCTTTTACTGTGAATTAAGTTATTGGCCACAAAGAAGTCTTACACTGAGGAGTCAGATTTCAATGAGCTTGGTGAGAAAGAGGAGACGCCTTTGGATTCATCTCTAATGTTATTGACACAGAACATTTAATATCTTAAACTACCTTTCATCAGTAAAGACTGGCCTTCCCACCCCAAATTAATCATGCTTTCTATTCACAAAGCACTTTGTTAGTAATTTTCATTGGCACTAACTCCATTTTTCTTTTGTGAACAATTATTTATAGTGTACTTGGTGCCCTATTCTGTTGTAATCTTCTTTAAAGAATCACACCTTAATCTCTCATTTTTCTACAGCCTAGTATAATCCATTTCCTATCAATTTTTTAAAGCAAATCAAGTTTTTAAAGAAAATTCATGCTGAATGAATATCTTTTCTTGTAGAAACTACAAGAAAAAAACTACATAGAAAAAAACTTGTTTGGTTTAAGAACAGTCTGTAAATTGTTTACATCTGTTTATTTTGTATGTTGGATATTATGTATGTTGGATTCACAAGATGAAAAGAAGCACTCAAATTTGCAATATTATTATATAACTAGGTAGGCTAAAGCTATAATATTGTTTAAAGTATTTAATTTATATAATTCCCAATTGAATTCAGTATTGAGTGGTCTTCTTTTCCTCCTACACAGAGTGTAACTTTTATGATTGAAAAATTGGGTATGTTTTCAGGCCAGATCAGAGTGTGGGTAGGAGCTTGGAAAAGGGAGGCTGAAAAGAGAATGAAATGAATATAATGGAAGAGAAAGTGAGGGCTAAATGCACCAAAATAATTCAACACTGTATGAACTAATGAGTAAAGAGCCATCAGAATGAAAAAGATATTGAGCAACCAAAAGAAAAATTCTAGCTCTTTGAACTAGATATTAGAATAGGCAATTTAGGTGTTGAGCTTTGTGCTAAAATAGTTCTCTTAATTTACACAAATTAACTTCGTATTTTAAAATTATTTTAAAAATTTCACATTTGAGAGTAGCAAAGTTTCTATTGAAATAATGGTTCATTATTAGAGTGCAATAGACAAAAGTTTTGCTTTTCATAAGTTTCTGATGTGAATTTATGACTATTTTTTACCTGCACATTGAATTTGTAAAGCTAATTTGAATGGGAAATGATTGCATCCTGTGTAAGTCAAACTGTGATTATGGTTTTTTTTAAAATATATTTTTTATTTGACTGTGCTGAGTCTTAGCTGTGGCATGTGGGATCTAGCTCCCTGACCAGGGATTGAACTCAGACCCTGTGCATTGGGAACATGGAGTCTTAGCCCTTGGACCACCAGAGAGGTCCCAGTGATTACTGTTTCTATAAAAGATTCCTGCTGTAGAAGGAATCTTTGTGTTCCTCCAAAATGTGTATGTTGAAAGCTAATCCCCAGTGTAATGGTATTTGGAGATGGGGCTTTTGGGAGATGACTAGTTCAGGGAGACAGAGGCCTTGTAAATGGGATTAATGCCCTTATTATTATAATTTTTTATTGGAGTATAGTTGCTTTACAATATAGTTGTGTTAGTTTCAGTGCCCATATTAAAGAGATCCTAGAGGAATCTCTCACCCCTTCTGCCGTGTACATGGGCAAAAAAGCCTTCACCAAACATTTAATTTGCCAGTGTCAACTACACATTGGCACTTACCAAGAATATTGCCAACAAGTGAACAACAAAGGCATTTGCCATCTGCCTGTACAGAGATTGAACCCCATGCTGCTGCAGCTGTTGACCTTCAACAACTCCTGAGGGAGTTCAGGGTGGAGTGAGGCACTCTGTGCTCCAGAGAATCTGGAGGGACATGTCTTTAGATAGTTGGATGTTCTTAGGAACAGATTTTATGATCTCAATCCTTGCATCTCATATCTAGAGAAACATTAAATCCCTTCATGGTGACATCAGATTCTCATGACTAACAAAAAATCTTTTGTAAAGTGAGTGCTTCATGGAACTTCCTCTTCACCAAAACCTTATATATTGACTTTTCCCCACTGCTGCTTTGAAGCAGTCTCTCAGAGCTATCCGAGATGCCTCCTCCCGGGCTGCAGTCCTCATTTTGCCCCAAATAAAACTTAACTTGCAACTCTCAAGTTGCACGTCTTTTTTTAGTTGACACCAGCATCCTGATCTATGACTTCCCAGACTCCAGAATGATGAGAAATAAATTTCTGTTGTTTATAAGCTGCCTAGTTTATGGTATTTTTATCATACTAGCCTAAACAGACCAAGACAACATCCATCAAATTTGTGTTACTTGATTTTCCTACAATCCCAACCTTGTTGCAAGCAGTTGACAGACAAATTTGACCGGGTGTAGCATACCCAACTCCAGTACTCTTGCCTGGAAAATCCCATGGATGGAGGAGCCTGGTAGGCTGCAGTCCATGAGGTGGCTGAGAGTCAGACATGACTGAGTGACTTCACTTTCACTTTTCACTTTCCTGCATTGGAGAAGGAAATGGCAACCCACTCCATTGTTCTTGCCTGGAGAATCCCAGGGAAGGGGGAGCCTGGTGGGCTCCTGTCTATGGGGTTGCACAGAGTCGGACACGACTGAAGCGACTTAGCAGCAGCAGCAGCAATTCTAACTTGGTGCCACACTAAATTCAAAGCTGATGTCCTAAAAAGCGTGCCTTCCAAGCTTTAATGTACATATCAATCACCTGAAGTGAAAAAATTAAAGTGTTAGTTGCTCAGTCGTGTCCGATTCTTTTGTGACCTCATGGACTATAGCCTGACAGGTTCCTCTGTCCATGGGATTTTCCAGGCAAGAATACTGGAGTGGGTTGCCATTCCCTTCTCTAGGGTATCTTCCCAACCCAGGGATTAAAGGCAGGTCTTCTTCACTGCAGGCAGATTCTTTACCATCTGAGCCACCAAGGAAACTCCATCAATCAGTAGGGGTCCTTTATAAAAGTACCGTGAAAAAAAAATAAAGACTCTAATTATGCAAATCTGGGGTGGGCCCTGAGAGTTTGCATTTCCAACATGATCACACATGACCGTTGTGATGCAAGGGAATTGAGCCTTGCCTGGATGAATCTTTTGGGCATCATGCCCTGTATAAGTGGGAATTTGAAGGTTAGATGTTATCTCATCTTTGTAAACATTTTTATATGCATAATATAAGGTTTAGATCCGAGACTAGCTGAAAATTTTTTCTTCAGTCATACATCTACTTTGGCACCCCTTTAAGCTATGCATAAATCTGGAGGAACCAGGCTCCATTACACATATTTATTTTTTGATCATGCCATGCAGCATGTGGGATCTTAGTTCTCCAACCAGGAATCGAACCCATGCCTCCTGCACTGGAAGTGCAGAGTCCTAACCACTGGACCACTAGGGAAGTCCCTGGACACTAGTACTCTTAGACCAGGGCATGCATGTCCCTTGCCCCACTCCTGTACCTCTTTGAAGTGCCTTCTCTGAAATGTTCTAAGTTCTCTTTGGTGCTGGCCCTGTTTCTCCATTTGGGGTGCTGTCTGTCTCTGCACATGGGGTTGACCAGATGTCCTGAGCTGCTCTTGTACCTACAACATCACCCTGGGGCTCATCTCTAGATTCCAGTTCTAGGAGAGGTGTCTAGTGATCAGACTACTGCTGCTGGCTGACAAAATATTTCTTTTGCAAGATTGTTTGAACTTAGGCACTTGGGGTGATGCTGACATGCTGATATGGGGGTGATTCTCATTTATTTTGGACGTAGATCTAATTTAAGGGTCTGCACTGTCTAAGGTTCACTGCTCAGGCCATATATGTGGGCTCAGGCATCCACTTTCACTGTCTATGTGTAAACCATGCTGCCACTTCTGTTGTATAAACACCCGAGGGCTCTCGAGGTGGTTTCAGGTGTCCTTATGCTCCTTGCCACTGGTATTTAGGGCAGTTACCCAATCCCCTTTGGGATACCATGGATACCACATGGATCAAGCAGTCCTTTGAGAGTGGATACACTTATCACTTCTGAAGGCTTTCAAGATTCTTCATCACAACAGACTCTTCTTTCTCTAATTTTTCAAATTAAAAAAAAATGTTTTAGCTTTTTATTTTATATTGGAGTATTGTTGTTGCTCAATTGCTAAATTGTGTCTGACTCTTTGTGACCTGTCAACAATGTTGTGATAGTTTCTGGTGGACAGCAAAGGGTCTCAGCCATACATATACATGTATCCATTCTCCCCCAGACTCCTCTACTGTCCAGGTGACCAATGGACACTTCTGATCGATGTGGTGATGCCATGTTCTCCCTGGTTAGTGTTAAGCCCTCCCAGATGAGGAACAGATATCTTTTGCATATATGAGGTTATTTATTTTGTTATGTCTACAATTCCCTTCCTGCTGGTGATGGTGTATGAGAGGCAAGGTGCAGTCAGTATTCAAAAAGATCACATTTTCATTTTTTTCAATAATTATTACCTAAATCACTTTCATTTTTCACTTTCATGCATTGGAGAAGGAAATGGCAACCCACTCCAGTGTTCTTGCCTGGAGAATCCCAGGGACAGGGGAGCCTGGTGGGCTGCCATCTGTGGGGTTGTACAGAGTTGGACACGATTGAAGTGACTTAGCAGCACCAGCAAAGAGTTCAAGGCAAGACGTAGTTAGAAGATGTGCTGTTTGGTGTTATTCTATAACATCTTAAATGATACATTTAACATGACCAGAAAACAAATTATTCACATTTTCTGCACACTTTGGGTCAGGCCTGAATTTGTGGTTATTATCTAAGAAGTGCCATAACAGTCCTTGAGTGACTGGAAGCTAGTATTTACAAGTAGCACAATGGATGATGCAAAATCAAGAGTAACAATGTAACTAGCATGAAATATATATGGTAGGAGAGATTTTAGAGGCAGGAAGATTCATATTATTTTAATACAAACATGTTACAAGCACCATGGTATTATAAGAAATTATAGCATTACTACCTCTTTCTTGTGTTGAAAGATAAGAAATTAGCAACAAGTGGCTCATTTGATGGGGGCACCCAAGGTGGCACAGTGGTAAAGAATCTGCCTGCCAATGCAGGAGATGGAAGAGACACACTTTCGATCCCTGGATCGGGAAAATCTCCTGGAGGAAGAAATGGCAACCCATTCCAGTATCCTTGCCTGGAAAATTCCATGGAGAAGGTTGCAGAGTTGGAGGCAACTGAGCATGCACACATGGCTCATTTGATAATAAAGAAAAGAAAATGACTCTTGGACCAAATAAGAAAAAATATTGGGAAGAATCTTTACATGCATTGCGTGGACAATAATTAAAATTTTTATTATTCTAAAGTGAAAGTTGCTCAGTTATGTCCAACTTTTTGGGACCCCATGGACTATAAAATCCATGGAATTCTCCAGGCCAGAATACTGGAGTGGGTAGCTGTTTCCTTCTCCAGGGGATCTTCCCAACCCAGGAATTGAAGAGGGGTCTCTTGCATTGCAGGTGGTTTCTTTACCAATTGAGTTATCAGGGAAGCCCTTTTATTCTAAATCTTCATCAACAGATCTCTACACTTAAATGGACTTGTGAATTTTATAATATATATATATATTTATAATATTATATATATATCAGGTCAGATCAGTCGCTCAGTCGTGTCCGACTCTTTGCGACCCCATGAATCACAGCACGCCAGGCTTCCCTGTCCATCACCAACTCCTGGAGTTCACTCAGACTCACGTCCATCGAGTCAGTGATGCCATCCAGCCATCTCATCCTCTGTCGTCCCCTTCTCCTCCTGCCCCCAATCCTTCCCAGCATCAGAGTCTTTTCCAATGACTCAACTCTTTGCATGAGGTGGCCAAAGTACTGGAGTTTCAGCTTTAGCATCATTCCTTCCAAAGAAATCCCAGGGCTGATCTCCTTCAGAATGGACCGGTTGGATCTCCTTGCGGTCCAAGGGACTCTCAAGAGTCTTCTCCAACACCACACTTCAAAAGCATCAATTCTTCAGTGCTCAGCCTTCTTCACAGTCCAACTCTCACATCCATACATGACCACAGGAAAAACCAGAGCCTTGACTAGACGAACCTTTGTTGGCAAAGTAATGTCTCTGCTTTTGAATATGCTGTCTAGGTTGGTCATAACTTTCCTTCCAAGGAATAAGCGTCTTTTAATTTCATGGCTGCAGTCACCATCTGCAGTGATTTTGGAGCCCAGAAAAATAAAGTCTGACACTGTTTCCACTGTTTCCTCATCTATTTCCCATGAAGTGATGGGACCAGATGCCATGATCTTCGTTTTCTGAATGTTGAGCTTTAAGCCAACTTTTTCACTCTCCGCTTTCACTTTCATCAAGAGGCTTTTGAGTTCTTCTTTGCTTTCTGCCATAAGGGTGGTGTCATCTGCATATCTGAGGTTATTGATATTTCTCCTGGCAATCTGGATTCCAGCTTGTGTTTCTTCCAGTCCAGCGTTTCTCATGATGTATTCTGCATAGAAGTTAAATAAGCAGGGTGACAATATACAGCCTTGACGAACTCCTTTTCCTATTTGGAACCAGTCTGTTGTTCCATGTCCAGTTCTAACTGTTGCTTCCTGACCTGCATACAAATTTCTCAAGAGGCAGATCAGGTGGTCTGGTATTCCCATCTCTTTGAGAATTTTTGACAGTTTATCGTGATCCACACAGTCAAAGGCTTTGGCATAGTCAATAAAGCAGAAATAGATGTTTTTCTGGAACTCTCTTGCTTTTTCCATGATCCAGTGGATGTTGGCAATTTGATCTCTGGTTCCTCTGCCTTTTCTAAAACCAGCTTGAACATCAGGAAGTTTACGGTTCACATATTGCCGAAGCCTGGCTTGGAGACTTTTGAGCATTACTTTACTAGCGTGTGAGATGAGTGCAATTGTGCAGTAGTTTGAGCATTCTTTGGCATTGCCTTTCTTTGGGATTGGAATGAAAACTGACCTTTTCCAGTCCTGTGGCCACTGCTGAGTTTTCCAAATTTGCTGGCATATTGAGTGCAGCACTTTCACAGCATCATCTTTCAGGATTTGAAATAGCTCCACTGGAATTCCATCACCTCCACTAGCTTTGTTCGTAGTGATGCTTCCTAAGGCCCACTTGACTTCACATTCCAGGATGTCTGGCTCTAGGTGAGTGATCACACCATCGTGATTATCTGGGTTGTGAAGATCTTTTTTGTACAGTTCTTCTGTGTATTCTTGCCATCTCTTCTTAATATCTTCTGCTTCTGTTAGGTCCATACCATTTCTGTCCTTTATCGAGCCTGTCTTTGCATGAAATGTTCCTTTGGTATCTCTGATTTTCTTGAAGAGATCCCTAGTCTTTCCCATTCTGTTGTTTTCCTCTATTTCTTTGCATTGATTGCTGAAGAAGGCTTTCTTATCTCTTCTTGCTATTCTTTGGAACTCTGTATTCAGATGTTTATATCTTTCCTTTTCTCCTTTGCTTTTCGCTTCTCTTCTTTTCACAGCTATTTGTAAGGCCTCCCCAGACAGCCATTTTGCTTTTTTGCATTTGTTTTCCATGGGAATGGTCTTGATCCCTGTCTCCTGTACAATGTCACGAACCTCATTCCATAGTTCATCAGGCACTCTATCTATCAGATCTAGGCCCTTAAATCTATTTCTCACTTCCACTGTATAATCATAAGGGATTTGATTTAGGTCATACCTGAATGGTCTAGTGGTTTTCCTACTTTCTTCAACTTAAGTCTGAATTTGGCAATAAGGAGTTCATGGTCTGAGCCACAGTCAGCTCCTGGTCTTGTTTTTGCTGACTGTATAGAGCTTCTCCATCTTTGGCTGCAAAGAATATAATCAATCTGATTTCGGTGTTGACTATCTGGTGATATCCATGTATAGAGTCTTCTCTTGTGTTGTTGGAAGAGGGTGTTTGTTATGACCAGTGCATTTTCTTGGCAAAACTCCATTAGTCTTTGCCCTGCTTCATTCTGTATTCCAAGGCCAAATTTGCCTGTTACTCCAGGTGTTTCTTGACTTCCTACTTTTGCATTCCAGTCCCCTATAATGAAAAGGACATCTTTTTTGGGTGTTAGTTCTAAAAGGTCTTGTAGGTCTTCATAGAACCGTTCAACTTCAGCTTCTTCAGCGTTACTGGTTGGGGCACAGACTTGGATTACTGTGATATTGAATGGTTTGCCTTGGAAATGAACAGAGATCATTCTGTCATTTTTGAGATTGCATCCAAGTACTGCATTTCAGACTCTTTTGTTGACCATGATGGCCACTCCATTTCTTCTGAGGGATTCCTGCCCGCAGTAGTAGATATAATGGTCATCTGAGTTAAATTCACCCATTCCAGTCCATTTCAGTTCGCTAATTCCTAGAATGTCGACATTCACTCCTGCCATCCCTTGTTTGACCACTTCCAATTTGCCTTGATTCATGGACCTGACATTCCAGGTTCCTATGCAATATTGCTCTTTACAGCATCGGACCTTGCTTCTATCACCAGTCACATCCACAGCTGGGTATTCTTTTTGCTTTGGCTCCATCCCTTCATTCTTTCTGGAGTTATTTCTCCCCTGATCTCCAGTAGCATATTGGGCACCTACTGACCTGGGGAGTTTCTCTTTCAGTATCCTATCATTTTGCCTTTTCATACTGTTCATGCGGTTCTCAAGGCAAAAATATTGAAGTGGTTTGCCATTCCCTTCTCCAATGGACCACATTCTGTCAGATCTCTCCACCATGACCCGCCCATCATGGGTTGCCCCACGGGCATGGCTTAGTTTCATTGAGTTAGACAAGGCTGTGGTCCTAGTGTGATTAGATTGACTAGTTTTCTGTGAGTATGGTTTCAGTGTGTTTGCCCTCTGATGCCCTCTTGCAACACCTACCGTCTTACTTGGGTTTCTCTTACCTTGGGCGTGGAGTATCCCTTCACGGCTACTCCAGCAGAGTGCCGCCATTGCTCCTTACCTTGGACGAGGGGTGTGTGTGTGTATATGTATATATATATATATATATATATATTTTTTTTTTTTTTTTTGGCCAAGCAGCATGTGGGATCTTAATTCCCTGACCAGAGATTGAACCAGTGCCCCTGCAGTGTAAGTGCGGAGTCTTAACCACTGCACCATCAGGGAAGTCCCTGTAATACATTGTTAACCAACTTCTTTATGTAGACAAGAACCCACAAGTGTGCCTGGGTATGTCCAGGGACCTGCACACCCAGGAGGTAGCCTTGGAACTAGGGTTTCAGTGGGAGTGAGGCCCTTTGAGGAGATTTATGAGATGGAGATTGTCACAATAAAATATTTAAAAGCACAGCAGGAACATATAAGGAAGAATCAATAGCCAAACTATGTAGGGAAAACAGGTAAAAGATCTCAATATTTGTGTTCCCAGGTATTTCTCTGAGTTTCACTCACAAAAGCTGAAAGCCAAAAAATTAAGTTGAATTAAAAAGGAAAGGGTTTTTTTGCACCTAACATTGGGATTTAATTTATTTGGGTCAGTCCCTAGCTCAAATTCCTCAGTTCCTTCCTCTCGCACTCAGAAAAATCAACTTATCACGGTGGCCTACGTGATGTCCAATAATCTGATGTCTCTCTCGGCTCGTTGCCTGCAATTCTGCCCACTTGTTCATCCACTCTGGCTTCAGTGACTCTCATAGAGTTCTTCAGAGAAGTTTGCGTCTTTGTCAGAATTTTCTCTTTCCTTTCCCTAGATATTTGAATGGGCCATGCTTTCACTTCACACATATTTCTACCCCAAGATGTTGGTTCTCAGAGTTCTTCCTTGACTCTTCGATTTTATTTTTTTAATTGGAGTACAGTTGCTTGTGGGCTTCCCAGTGGCGCTGTGGTAAAGAATCTCCCTGCCAGCGCAGGAGACACAGGTTCCCTGTGTTGGGAAGATCCCCTGCAGTAGGAAGTGGCAACCCACTCCAGTATTCTTGCCTGGGAGATTCCACGAAGAGAGGAATCTCGTGGGCTACAGTCCATAGGGTTGCAAAGAGTTGGACACGACTGAGCACACGTGCACTGAGTAGTTGCTTCACACTGTGGCGTTAGGTTCTGCTGTACGACAAAGTGAATCAGCTCTATGTACATGTACATCTTCCTCTGTCTCTCATTTAGTCTGTTTGTCCTACCTCCTGCATGAGAGCCACATTAAGGAAAAGAGTTTGCTTCATTCACCGAAGTGAATGAAGTCTAGAACTGTGGCTAACCCTCAATAAGTGTTTGTTAAGTAAATAAAAAAGGAAATAAATTGAGAAAATCTGGAAACATCCTAAATGTTATATTACAAGGGAACAGTTAAATATAGTACCATTTAGTACTATGTGCCCATGAACAAGGATGTGGTTAAAATTTTATATGCTGAAAGAAAAGGCTTTGGGGATATTTTGGTGAGCTAAGAAAACAAGTTACAGGATATAGTACACATCTTGAAACAATTAATGTAACACATGCAGTAAAAGAATGTATTTGTCATATGTGTGCTCATACGTGCAGTAGAAAAAGATGGGAAGATGTTCATTAATAGCCTGATCGCTAGGGAATGGGACTGTGGGGGATAGGTTTATACTTTTTTACTTTACATATTTCTCTTTTGAAGTTTTGTAATCATACTTTTAAGATAATACCTTTTGAGGACGTCCCTAGTGGTCCAGTGGTTAGGACTCCGCACTTCCAATGCAGGGTTTGATCTCTGGCCAGGGAACTAGGATCCCACGTGCCATGTGGTGCAGTCAAATAAATAAATAATGACTAAAATAATAATAATACATTTTAAGCTTCCACTCATAAAGTTCTTGATTTTAAGGCAAGCAATCGAAACAAAAATCATGAACAAATATTAAAGGACTGATGCTGAAGCTGAAGCTGCAAAACTTTGGCCACCTGATGTGAAGAACTGACTCATTGGAAAAGACCCTGATTCTGGGAAACATTGAAGGCAGGAGGAGAAGGGGACAACAGAGGATGAGACAGTTGGATGGCATCACTGACTCAAAGGACATGAGTTTGAGCAAGCTCTGGGAGTTGGTGATGGACGGGGAAGCCTGGCGTGCTGCAGTCCATGGGGTGCAAAGAGTTGGATACGACTGACTGACTGAACTGAATTGAAGTGAATAAGAAAAAAGTCTCAAAACGATAGTACTCTGTGCAGTGCCTCACATACAAAGGACTCAGTAAGTTTCAGTGTGTAAACCTAACAGTCAAAGAAGCTGGAGTTGGGAGAACCCCCTATCCCTCTCTACATCTGTAAACTCTGTCTGCTTGATAATACCCAGATTCTTGCTTCCTGAAAGATGCTCAGAGGCTCAGAGCTTAGAGATCAAAACTCTTAATTTTATAACTACAAGAGGTTATTTTTTAAAAGCATAGCAACATATTTATCATTTGTTTTTAAAATATCGTTTTTATTAATGATTTGCATTTAATCATATACTTTCACTTAGGATAAAACAGGAGGATAGTCTAAGCCAAAGCAGTCTATAGCATTAGTGAAAAACAGAGAAAACTAGATTATCCTTGATGTACTTGAAGTCAGATTTTTTTTCTATTTTATATATATATATATATATAAAAAACAACTCTGTTTTTCCTCCCATCTCTCAGATCCACAGTACAGTATTAAGTAGCCAGCCTAGCATCTCTGCATTAGCTTTCATTTTTGAAGCTCAAAGCTGTCTAAACATCTCTGGTACCAATAATATGTGAAAGCATAAACTACAAAGAAAGAGGTTAACATGGGGTTAAAATTTCGGATACCCTGAGATTCAAGAGAGAGTCACCTTTGGCAATGTCACAGTATTTTAAGTGACTATGGAGAAGGCAATGGCACCCCACTCCAGTACTCTTGCCTGGAAAATCCCATGGATGGAGGAGCCTGGTAGGCTGCAGTCCATGGGGTGGCTGAGGGTCGGACACGACTGAGCAACTTCACTTTCACCTTTCACTTTCCTGCATTGGAGAAGGAAATGGCAACCCACTCCAGTGTTCTTGCCTGGAGAATCCCAGGGACGGGGAAGCCTGGTGGGCTCCTGTCTATGGGGTCGCACAGTCGGACACGACTGAAGTGACTTAGCAGCAGCAGCATGAAAAGGGCAGAAAGTATGGAGGGCACACTCTTGGTGGATGTAAAATCTATATCAGGAACAGAATAAGGTAAGAAAGCACTGTTATGGGCTGACGAAAAAGGGAGAAGCAAGAGAGAGCTTCCAAATGTTGACCTGCATAGGTGTAATCTGTCTCTTTTTTGGAGTACAGCCATCTGCTTAAACTTGGTCTCTAATTGCTAGCTCACACTGCGTACTTGCTGACATTCTGTGGCCAGCAGATTTACTTTAAGAACAGTCTTAAAATGTCCCTGTGTAAATAAGTTCTTTTTGTATTTACTCTCAGGGAGGTAGCTTTGTCCACCTTTAAATGAAAAGAAAAGAAATGAAATCTGTTAAAGAAAAATGACCTCTTAAGGATGTTTACGTAAGCATACAAGTTTTTAAGAGGCATAGATGAAAAATGGATCTATTAAAACTGCATGTATAATCTTGAGAAATAGAAAGACAGGTGATTAGTCTTGTTCATTCTACCATGGCTAATGCCAAACCAATGTTTTTTAATATTAACAGCTTTGAAAAATGTGAAATAGAGCTTTGAAGCATTGACTCTAAATTCAGTTCCACATCATTAAGGTGCATACATCTCGGCCTGGAGCTCATTTATTCATTTCATTTTGATTTTGTGGCCAATCACTGCTTCAAATTGAATATCCTGTACATGATATATGGCTGCCACAGCACGTTCAGGAAGAAATCTGTATGAAAGAAAAGATGAATGTTTTTCAGTTTAAAATCTTGGACATCAGAGTTAATTTTTGTTGTCAGTTAAAATAACCTGAGAGTTGTCTGGTTTGCATTTAATTTTTTTTTCTGTTCTTCCTTTCTTTCTTTATATCTATCTCGCTCTTTGTGTGTGTGTGTGTCTTTTAATACTCACAATTAAAATATTATGCAAGTATAAAGAAAGCACTGCTATATACCATTCTCACCTTCTTATATTAACAAACTCTTGCTTAAACTCTTATGTGAGTAAAGGCAAAAATATGAAGGTCTGGGCTTATTTTTGTAAATGTCAATGAATCCTGATGCTAAGAGTTCACAGAGCAATAGCACCAGAATCCATTTAATCAATTTCTCCACCTCTTGAGTTTTTACTGCATATCTATAATATGGTACTTTAAAAGCAGCGACTGCCTTTGAGGAACTTCTTGTTTAACTAAGAGGTTAAGCAACTGGCTCAAATGACTTCACTGGGAATTCTATAAAATGTTTAAAAAAGAAATAATACCATTTCACACAAGCTATTCCTGAAAGGATAAGAGGAGAGAATACTTTCCAAATCAGTTTATGAGGTAAGTATTATGCTGACCCAAAAGTCAAAGACATTACAGAGCAGGGTTAGTTTAATCTTTAGAACGACTCAGTGTGATTCCTTATGTTAGCAAAGTAAAATGGAAAGACCAACGATCCTCTTAATATATTCAGTAAAACTTTTGACAAAATTCACATCTACTCTTGATGAAGACTCTCATCAAAATAATAATAGAAGGGAACTTCTTCAACCTGGTAAAGAGCAAATGAAAAAAATCTACAGCTGGTATCATTCTGAATTATGAAATTGTGACTACTTTCCTCCTAAGATCGGAGACAACGCTTGGACGTGCGCTTTCATCAGTCCTCTCTGACATTGCAACAGGAGGTTCTAGCCAGTGTGATAGGGCAAGAACTAGAAAACATAAAGATTGGAAAAAAGAAGAAGCCAAAGTGTCTTGATTTACAGACAATATGATCATTTATGTAAAAATATCTGTTAGAATCTACAAAAAAGCTACTAAAAGTGAGTACAGCAAGGTTGCTAAATACAGATCAAAATGCAAGAATCAAACACATGCAAGTAACAAATAATGGAAAATAGAGATCTTTTAAAATGTCATTTGCAATAGCATCAAAGATTTGAAATACTTTGGGGTAAACCTGAGAAAAAGTGCGTAAGACTTGTACACTGAAAGCTACATGATGCTGTAGTTTCAATATGTACACATATTGAAAAAGATGAAAAAATAAAAAGAAGAGGTATATTGTGTTCTTTGTGCTCTTGGGTTTGAAGACTCAATAATGTTAAATATGTTCATTCTCCCCCAATTGGTCTATAGATTCAATGCAGTCTTAATCAAAACCCCAGCAGGCTTCTTTATTTTTAGCTAGTTCACCATATTGCATTCTCTTTAAACTGTCTTTCCTTGTCTCTGGCAAAGATTGGGCGGAGACGGTGGATGTAGTAGAGAAAATGATTCATCCTCTTTTTATAGACTGGGTAAGGTAATAACAGAGGCAACTTAACTGTTTTCCCCAGGCATGGAGAGTTTCCATGGCAACTTTCACAACTGAAAGGCTCTCCATAATGATAGCTCTATCAGTGTTTTAGTATTTTAGGTGTTTTGTGCTGTACTTACCTCTCTATTGTTAAGGAGATATTGATATATGATGGTACAAAAATCATTTTCTTATCAGTAAGTATTCCATCTATCAAGCTTCTTACAACTTTGTCTGTCTCCAACACAGGCCATATTCTGTGATTTAAAAAAAAAAGTTGGATTCTTTTTATTTTATTTTTTTTTAAATAATTAATGAAGGCAGGAAAATGATCTTTTCATGAGTTAGGATTTAAAAGTTTCTAGAATTCACTGCTCAAATGCCACCTGCCTCCCCTCCCCCACGCCATGTGGATGTTTCGTTATCATAATCTTCTACTTTCACATCCCACTCTGTGTTTCATGGCTCACTCAGTCAAACCTCAAAACGGTGGAGAGGAATTAGATAGAAGAGCAGGAGAGGAGGCAAGGAAGCCTGATGGGTAGAACTGACCATAGGACAGAAAGAAAACATCTGACATCTTTCTTCAGGGCTCGTTAGCTACAGGAAAAGAAATCTGGAACTAAGTACACTTTCTTTCTTGTGGAGGTGTCCCACAAAGCTGGACTGTTTTGTACTGACTTGCCTGTACTACAGTTTAATGAGAGTTCAAGGTGCGTGTGGGAGTCTTATGTTAAAACTGGAGGGGTGGGACCTTGCATGTACTCAAGACTGTACACATGAGTTCTTGAGAAGTATTCATAACCACAAGCCCAGTGTAGAATGCCCATTAGTACAAGATGATAGCAGGAAATTAAAGTGTAAATGGATTGAAAGTATTGCATCAAAATTAAGATGTCTGAGTGGCTTAATAAATAAAAAGGTTGGGCAGAAGAATTAAGTAGGTAGTGATGGTTTTTCCAGTGGTCATGTATGGATGTGAGAGTTGGACTGTGAAGAAAGCTGAGCACCAAAGAATTGATGCTTTTGAACTGTGGTGTTGGAGAAGACTCTTGAGAGTCCCTTGGACTGCAAGGAGATCCAACCAGTCCATTCTAAAGGATATCAGTCCTGGGTGTTCATTGGAAGGACTGATGTTGAAGTTGGAACTCCAATACTTTGATTACCAGATGCGAAGAGCTGACTCATTGGAAAAGACTCTGATGCTGGGAGGGATTGGGGGCAGGAGGAGAAGGGGACGACAGAGGATGAGATGGCTGGATGGCATCACTGACTCGATGGATGTGAGTCTGGGTGAACTCCGGGAGTTGGTGATGGACAGAGAGGCCTGGCTTGCTGCAGTTCATGGGGTTGCAAAGAGTCGGACACGACTGAGTGACTGAACTGAACTGAACTGACAGTTATAACTTCCTTCCTTGAGATCTCATGTGATTTATTGCAGATGATGGTGTGATCGAGGTTTTCATGGCATTGAGTGGCAAGCCAGCCAAGAATAATACAAATCTATATTTTTTCTAAATTATTGGGTGCTGCCTCTTTCCTCCCTGATTTCTCCTACCTGATTCTATCAACTCCATCTCTAAGCCAAGCCTGACATTAGTATATGGACATGTCAGCCTTTGCCAAGGAAATTCAGAATCAGGGAGTCTGGGTGGGACCAGTCCCAGATTTTCAGCCTTGCCTGGGTCAGCCCTTAGGGTCACCCTAGGAACCCACACACCTGAGGTCACATTATTTTTGTTTGTTTGTTGGCTTTACCATGCAGCATTCAGGGTCTTAATTCCCCAAGCAAGGATTGAACCCATGCTCCCTGCATTGGAAGCCTGGAGTCATAACTGCTCAACCACCAGGAAAGTCCCCAAGGTTGCATTAGCCTCACTCTTCTCATTTATTTTGCCTTCTCCACCAGAAGACCCTGTCCTCTGGGTACACACTAAGCCTGAATGCTTACCAAGAGGGTTTTTATTGGGCCCAATGAGCCCAGAGTCCCAGTTGTATCGTGGTATTTACTAATATACAGTGCTGCGTACTTGTTAAGTGCCTGTGTTCTAACTCAGTTAATGATTCAACTGCCAGGGACTGGCTACAGCTCCAGAGATGACACAGCAGGTTTAGGGTTTCAGAGTCAGTAGCTTCAAATCTGGCATGTGGCGTGTGCGTGCTCAGTCGTGTCCGACTCTAATGAGGCTGAGCTTAAAAGGGAATTTCTTAACTCCGTTGTGAGTGTGCACACTAAGGCACCTCAGTTGTGTTCGACTCTTTGTGACCCTATGGACTGTAGCCCAGCAGGCTCCTCTGTCCATGTTATTCTCCAGGCAAGAATACTGGACTGGGTTGCCATTTTCTCCTCCAGGGGATCTTCCTGACTCAGGGATTGAACCTGTGTTTCCTGCATTGGCAGGTGGGTTCTTCACCATCTAAGCCACCTGGGAAGCCCTGTTAACTTTTTGAATGACTATATTTAGGACTAATTCCCTTCCAATAATAAACTTACTTCACACTAGCAAGCTTAGTATATTTTGTTAACTTGTAGCAGAATGTATACTGGAATTGAGGCAAATTTGTGAGGCAGGTGTATTAATGTTAGGGTCCTTATCCTTCACCTTTCTGCTTTTTTCCCTCTTATTTCAGGGCCAATTTCTCCTCTCTTATGATCTGAGATCCTCCCTTATCAAAGACAAAGTATATATTTACAGAAATTCACCTTGATCATTTTGAGGGTTTTCCTTATGGCTCAGACAGTGAAGAATCTGCCTGCAATGCAGAAGATGTGGGTTCGACCCCTGGGTCACGATCCCCTGGAGAAGGAAATGGCTACCCACTCCAGCATTCTTGCCTGGAGAAGTCCATGGACAGAAGAGCGTGGTGGGCTACAGTCCATGGGGTCACAAAGAGTCAGACATGACTGAGCAAATAACACTATCACTTTCAAGGGATTAGAGACTCAGTGTATTGCTGTTCTAGAAATGTTTGCATTTTAACGGAAGACAGGGTGGTAACCGTGACCAAATGCATGTGGTTATATTTACTATGTCAATGTTTTCCAAGCCTGTCTCCAGAGTTACCTGATATGGTTGTAAATGAAGCAAAACAAAACAAAATGCCTTATTCTTAGAACTCGTTCCAGTTTACTGAGTTGGAATTTCTAAGGGAGAGGCTAAGAACATTTACTTTTTATGTAAGCACAGGTGATGATTCTTAGGATCAGGCAAGTCTGGAAAATGTTGGAGGATTTTTGCCAGCACTATGGTGGGTACTGGGAGGAAGATGGTGGAAATGAGGCAGATTCCTGTGCCTTTCCATACTCTATTTG
This sequence comes from Bos grunniens, assembly GCF_055505025.1. Lineage (NCBI taxonomy): Eukaryota > Metazoa > Chordata > Mammalia > Artiodactyla > Bovidae > Bos > Bos grunniens. The sequence goes on along the minus strand of NC_141170.1, from coordinate 15,469,862 downwards.
AGGAAGATGAACCATGAAGGGGAGAAGGGGATGTTAGGTATCATTCATTTTGGGGGTGTGGTTCCAAGAGAAGACACCTCTCCATCCTGCCCACCCCCATTCTCACTCCCTCTTAGCACCTGTGTGTGTGTTGAATCTTTCACCTGGACACGAATAAACACCCATTGCTGGACATGTGGACACAGTGCAGGAAGGAAAGGGTAGGATGAATTGAGAAAGTAGCATCAAACTATATACTCTGTCATGTGTAAAACAGATAACTAGTGGGAAGTTACAATATAACACAGGGAGCCCTGCCCAGCATTTTGTGATGACCTAGGGCGGGGGACGGGGAGTGTGGGTGCGATGGCAGGGAGAGAGGCTCACGAGGGAGGGGGTGTGTATACATATCATGGGCACTCAGTTACTTCAGTGGTGTCTGACTCTTTGCGACCCCATGGCTCATTGCCCGTGAGATTTTCCAGGCAAGAAAACTGGAGTAGGATGCCAATTCCTCCTCCAGGCGACCTTCCCAACTCAGGGACTGAACCCACGTCTCCGGCATCTCCTGTATTGCAGGTGTATTCTTTACTGCTGAGCCACCAGGGAAGCCTATATATATATATATTTGAGCTGACTGATTTGGGTTGTTGTATGGCAGAAACCAGCACAACATTGTAAAGCAATTATCCTCCAATTAAAAAAAATAAAAAGTGATAATGTTGAATGTTGAAAAAAAAAAACACCCATTGCCTGGATTCATTGGCAGCTAATCTCTCCTGCTAGTCCCTAAAGCATTTTCCCCTTCGTTCATCTAATTTCAAAGTGAAAACATAAAAGCAGTACAGTAACATTAATAAGAAAAAAATGACAAAGAAAAAATTGCTTTTCCTTTTCCGTTTTTTTCCCATATTTTCTCAGTTGACCCACCTACAAATTTCTCATGTAATTTTTATAGGAATTTCCCATGTGATTTTCATAGGGATTACTCATGCAATTGTCATAGGAATTTCTCATGTAATTTTCATAGGAATTTCTCATGTAATTTTATATGAATTTCTCATGTAGTTTTCATAGTAATCACTCATGTAATTTTCTTACTAATTTCTCATGTAATTTTCATACTAATTTCTCATGCTTTATTTCTATTCTAACTTGATCTTGGCCTCACCTTGTACTTGGGTTTTTGGTGAACCCAGTATTCACAAAAACTGGGCAGAGACATGAAGTTTTGATACCAGTTTTTCCCAAGGCTTCAAGTTCTGATGTCAGGGCTCGGTGGAAACCAACAGCAGCAAATTTGCTGGAACTGTAAGAGAATTATCCGTCCTTGTTAGCTAAGGAAAAGTGAAACACATTCTTCAACTCTTTGTGAGAAGAAAATGTTGATTTTGCTTGAGAACTAATAAAATCTTCCACTTGGTCATCTATTTTCACATCTGGTTTCACTGAATTGTGACTGTAGCAGTGATAACAACAGAACAAATTCTGCTGCTGCTAAGTCACTTCAGTCGTGTCCGACTCTGTGCGACCGCATAGACGGCAGCCCACCAGGCTGCCCCGTCCCTGGGATTCTCCAGGCAAGAACACTGGAGTGGGTTGCCATTTCCCTCTCCAATGCATGAAAGTGAAAAGTGAAAGTGAAGTCGCTCAGTCATGTCCGACTCTTTTCGACCCCATGGACTGCAGCCTACCGGGCTCCTCCATCCATGGGATTTTCCAGGCAGGAGTACTGGAGGGGTGCCATTGCCTTCTCCAAACCAATTCTAATAAAACTTTAACTTCATTACTGCTCACTTTTCCACTCTACATGTAATTTTCCATGCAATTTTTAAACTTTTTTCTGATCAGTTTTTACTACTATTTTTATTTTGAAATATATGAATCAAGAAGAACATGTTTAGAAAAATTACATAACTAATATCTGTGTTAACAAGCTTCTGTGGGACTCTATGCATCTCTACTTTCTCAATGGTTTCTCTCTTGAAATGTAGAGTTCACTTTGGCTTCTTAATTTCATTGTGAACATCTGGAGTAAAAAGACTTTTGGTGTGTTAGTGTGAGCGACCTTCAACATATCACCTTGTCTTTTTCCTTTGAGTTTCCCATCTTTAAAATGCTGGTAATAAAATACATGACTGTCTTGAGGATTAAATTGCATAATAACTCTATTACTTAAAAGTAATATGCATAATAACTTTATTACCTATAAGGAGCTATGTAATGTTAATTGTATTTTTGACCCAGATGACAATAAGAACAATAAAGTTAAAGGTTGACTCTTTCTTAAAGGAAAAGAAAAAAGGGAAACTATTAGTACATTGGGTTTCCACATTTCTAAACATTAAAACAATATTGCATGTTTAATCTGTGAAATTCTGATTTGTGTTTTACAATGGTAGAGGCAGTTTGAAATAAACATTTGTATGTGCATGGACACCTTAACCTACAGTGAAACTTAACTACATCTGTGACTACTTTCACTGTCAGAAGTAATTTGATTCATGACTAAATTCAAACTTGAACATGGATGTGCAGGTAAACAATAAACCAACTATCTACCCAGCCACTGATAAACATGTTAACAAGTTAAATTTTTCTATGAGGTTGATATAAGGCTGGAATAAGAAAATGAGAGGCCATTGAAGGAGGTACAAAGAAAAGATTTTTTGCAAATAGTGAATCCTGATGAAAGTGAAAGAGGAGAGTGAAAAAGTTGGCTTAAAGCTCAACATTCAGAAAACGAAGATCATGGCATCTGGTCCCATCATTTCATGGCTGATAGATGGGGAAACAGTGGAAACAGTGTCAGACTTTATTTTTTGGGGCTCCAAAATCACTGCAGATGGTGATTGCAGCCAAGAAATTAAAAGACGCTTACTCCTTGGAAGGAAAGTTATGACCAACCTAGATAGCCTATTCAAAAGCAGAGACATTACTTTGCCAACAAAGGTCCGTCTAGTGAAGGCTATGGTTTTTCCAGTGGTCATGTATGGATGTGAGAGTTGGACTGTGAAGAAAGCTGAGCGCTGAAGAATTGATGCTTTTGAACTGTGGTATTGGAGAAGACTCTTGAGAGTCCCTTGGACTGCAAGGAGATCCAACCAGTCCATCCTAAAGGAGATCAATTCTGGGTGTTCATTGGAAGGACTGATGTTGAAGCTGAAACTCCAGTACTTTGGCCACCTCATGCGAAGAGTTGACTCATTGGAAAAGAGGGATTGGGGGCAGGAGGAGAAGGGGAGGACAGAGGATGAGATGGCTGGATGGCATCACCGACTCGATGGACATGAGTTTGGGTATACTTCGGGAGCTGGTGATGGACAGGGAGGCCTAGCGTGCTGCAGTTCATGGGGTCGCAAAGAGTCAGACACGAATGAGCGACTGAACTGAACTGAGGGCCTTCTTACCTTCTTCTTTTTATATCCTAGTTGTCTGTTGTTTTGTTGTTGTTTAGTTGCTAAGTTGTGTCCAACTCTTTTGTGACACCATGGACTGTAGTCTGCCAGGCTCCTCTGTCCATGGGATTTTCCAGACTAGACTACTGGAGTGGGTTGCCATTTTCTTCTCCAGGGGATCTTCCCAACCCAGGATCAAACCCTCATCTCCTACATTGGCAGGTAGATCTTTACCACTGAACCACCAGGGAAGCCCGTGTCCTTGGTAGACCACGGAGTATGCTATCTGCATTTTTTAATATGGTAGAGGCTTTCTCTCGAACTTTCTCTCTCTTTCTCTGCCTCTCTCTCTCTCTTATACACACACACACACACACACACACACACAGTCTCTCATGACACAAGCACACTGGAAAATGGTTTGTTCCAGTGGCCACTCTGTTTAGCTTTTCTTGGGCACAAGGACCATTGCACAGACTTATGTTCATTTGGACTTATCTGCATGTTTTGCTTCTTAGCCTGTGAATTCCTCATTTCTTTTATGAACATCTACTCATTCCAGGATACAATGGAAACATCCTTGGCACTACTCTTTTCTTTCATTGCTGTGCAGAGGAGTTTTCAGAAATTTAAAAATATTTTAAATGATGATGAGTTTCATTATTTTAGGAGAAGTCATTTTTAGGAGTTTATTCCAAATTACTATATATATTCTATAAATCCAAATTAACTGTATGAAATTTCTTTAGTTTTTATTTTTTGCAAGACATTTGATTCATTTTGATATTTGGCAAAACTAATACAATTATGTAAAGTTTAAAAATAAAATAAAATTTAAAAAAAAGAAAAAGAAGAAAATAAAAAAAAATAATATAAAAAAAAAAACAAATATGAACAAAACATAATTATAGCTCTCAGAAAAGAATTACAAAATGAAATAAATTACCTGTTAGGAAAATTGGAATCTGAGGTCTAATAAACCCTTAAAGGGGCTCCTCAGGTTTCACTAGTGGTAAAGAACATGCTTTTCAATGCAGGAGATGAAAGAGCTATGGGTTCATTCCTTGGGTTGGGAGGATCCCCTGGAGAAGGGCATGGCAATGCACTTCAATATTCTTGCCTGGGGAATATCATAGATCGAGGAGCCTGTTGGGCTACAGGCCATGGGGTCTCAAAGAGTTGGACAGGACTGACGCGACTTAGCATGGGTGCGTGCAAATACTTACAAGTGTAAAAATATGTAACACTGCTAGAAAGTAATACTTACCAATATGGAATAAGATAAGGAATCACTCCGTGGCCGCACACTGAAGCCACTGTGACAATGTGGCCATGGTTTCTCCTTATCATTGATGGAAGAAGTGCTTTTGTGATCTTCAGAATCATTGCAGAGAGAAAAGTAACAATGACACAAGTGTTAGATTTCCCAACTATGTAGTTTTATTTTTTTAATTAATTAATTTATTTTAATTGGAGGATAATTACCTGACTGAAGGTTTTTGCCATATATCGACATGAATCAGCCACAGGTGCACATGTGTCCCCTCATCCTGAACCTCCCTCCCCCCTCCCTCCCCATCCTATCCCTCTGGGTTGTCCCACAGCACCAGGTTTTGAGTGGCCCTGATTCATGAATCGAACTTGCACTGGTCGTCTATGTTCCATATGGTAATATTCACATTTCAATGCTATTCTCTCAAATCATCCCCCCCCCCACCTTCTCCCGCTTTATATATATATATGAAGTATTACATATTTTTAAACTTGTAAGAAGTTGCCACGCCCTTCTCCAGGGGATCTCCCAGCCCAGGGATCGAATCCACAGCTCTTTCATCTGTTCTTTGCATCTGTGTCTCTTTTGCTGCCTTGCATATAGGGTTGTTGTTACCGTGGTGGTTTTATTTTTAAGACAAAATGTCTTTTGAAACAACTTTTACAATGAAATGAAATGTGTGCCAAGATTCCATGATTATTTCTCTATCAGTGATAGAAATGAAAAATGATTGGAACGATTGGTTTAAGCTGACACTGAGTGCTATGTACCGTGTACCACATGCCAAAAACTCATCTTAATATCCCTTTCCTTCCCTTCAGAGGGAATCCATAAACTCTCTTTTATGGATCCAACAATGTTATTAACGGAAAAACTCAAGAGTTTTCAGAACTGAAAAAATTCCAGATGGTAATCTTATATCTTGCGATTTCTTTGGTTTGGGACTTTAGCTTTCTAACAGGAAGAGTTAAAACCCTGTGTAGTTATATCAGTTTCAGTAGAAAAAGTTGAGTCCTATACTGATGGTCATTAGGCAACTTGATTAGGTTTAGTATCTCCTGTTTGTAATATTGTGCATCATATATTGATGCCATAGGAAACAAAAGTCTTTCTTTTCCTCCAAAAAGCTTTCTGTTTTGTGAGAAATATCAATAATATTTTATGAGAATTTTATAAGTCCACCCTATAGACCCTATGCAAATTCATAGAGCCAGAACTGCTAAACCACGGCACCCCCAAATTCCTGACCCACAGAAACTGTGAGAGGAAAGTAAACATTTATTCTTGCTTTAGTTCACTGAGTTTTGTTGTGTAGCTATAGAGAGTGACAATAAACTGTGGAAAATTCTTCAAGAGATGGGAATACCAGACCACCGGACCTGCCTCTTGAGAAGCCTATATGCAGGTCAGGAAGCAACAGTTAGAACTCGACATGGAACAACAGACTGGTTCCAAATAGGAAAAGGAGTTCGTCAAGGCTATATATTGTTACCCTGCTTATTTAACTTCTATGCAGAATACATCATGAGAAACACTGGGCTGGAAGAAGCACAGGCTGGAATCAAGATTGCTGGGAGAAATATCAATAACCTCAGATATGCAGATGACACCACCCTTATGGCAGAAAGTGAAGAGGAACTCAAAAGCCTCTTGATGGAAGCAAAAGAGGAAAGTGAAAAAGTTGGCTTAAAGCTCAACATTCAGAAAACGAAGATCATGGCATCTTGTCCCATCATTTCATGGGAAATAGATGAGGAAACAGTGGAAACAGTGTCAGACTTTATTTTTCTGGGCTCCCAAATCACTGCAGATGGTGACTGCAGCCAAGAAATTAAAAGACGCTTACTCCTTGGAAGGAAAGTTATGACCAACCTAGATAGCATATTCAAAAGCAGAGACATTACTTAGCCAACAAAGGTCCGTCTAGTGAAGGCTATGGTTTTTCCAGTGGTCATGTATGGATGTGAGAGTTGGACTGTGAAGAAGGCTGAGCACCAAAGAATTGATGCTTTTGAACTGTGGTATTGGAGAAGACTCTTGAGAGTCCCTTGGACTGCAAGGAGATCCAACCAGTCCATTCTGAAGGAGATCAGCCCTGGGACTTCTTTGGAAGGAATGATGCTGAAGCTGAAACTCCAATACTTTGGCCACCTCATGCAAAGAGTTGACTCATTGGAAAAGACGCTGATGCTGGGAGGGATTAGGGGCAGGAGGAGAAGGGGATGACAGAGGATGAGATGGCTGGATGGCATCACTGACTCGATGGACATGAGTCTGAATGAACTCCAGGAGTTGGTGATGGACAGGGAGGCCTGGTGTGCTGCGATTCATGGGGTCGCAAAGAGTCGGACACGACTGAGAGACTGAACTGAACTGATAGAGAGTGAATGCATGGAGTCTCTTCGTAGTTCAGTGGAAATAATTCATTATCAGTAGCATATGTAAAGGATTTTGGAAAATGAGGAAAAATATCTCTTTTTTCTTCTGTCTCCTGGAATCCAGCTCTGTCCTAGGTTCCACACTAACACTGAGGCTCTGGAAGATTAATTCATATAAATGTTCTCTACAAAGGCACATTTCCGTCTCTCACAAAACCAACCAATCTTAAGAGGTCTGTAGAGCCATATCTCTAAGCTCCAACCTGATGTAGACCTTGTTCCAGATTTCCATTTAAAATAGTCTCCGACTCCTATATAACGCAAGTAGGGAGCTCTTTGTCCTTTCTATTCTACAATTCCATGACATAAGGTCACAAGGGAATGTACACAATATGTATTTTCTCTAAAGCACCGAAAAGACATACACTGACAATCCTTAGCAAACAAAACAAACAAGTGTTAGTTGCTCAGTCATGTCCAGCTCTTTGCGATGCCATGGACTGAAGCTCGCTAGGCTCCTCTGTCCACGGGATTCTCCAGACTAGAATACTGGAGTGGGTTACCATTTCCTTCTCCAGGGGATCTTCCCAATCCAGGGATGGAACCCGGGCATCCTGCACTGCAGGCAGATGCTCTACTGTTTAAGCTGCCAGGGAAGCCCTATCCTTAGAAAAGTGCCACAAATATCCGGTTGGCTAAAAAGTTCATTCAGATTTGCCATCAGCTGGCAAAACCAGTACGAACATTTTGGCCAACCCAATATTCTTTTTGCGTGCTTAGTACGTACCAGGCTTTGTGTAGGTACTGGTGGATGAAACAGACTAACTAGCCTACATTCTGGTGAGTTGTGTTTCCTTGAACCCTGTGCCCTTCTGTCAGCTGTTATTCAGTTGCCAAGTTGTGTCTGACTCTTTCTGACCCCATGAACTGCAGCATGCCACGACGCCTTCTGTCAGAGACACCAATATTTGATGATTGTTGTTTTTAGTTCAGTTCAGTTCAGTTCGGTTCAGTCGCTCAGTCGTGTCCGACTCTTTGCGACCCCATGAATCACAGCACACCAGGCCTCCCTGTCCACCACCAACTCCCAGAATTCACTCAGACTCACGTCCATCGAGTCAGTGATGCCATCCAGCCATCTCATCCTCTGTCCTCCCCTTCTCCTCCTGCCCCCAATCCCTCCCAGCATCAGAGTCTTTTCCAATGAGTCAACTCTTCGCATGAGGTGGCCAAAGTACTGGAGTTTCAGCTTTAGTATCATTCCTTCCAAAGAACACCCAGGACTGTTCTCCTTCAGAATGGACTGGTTGGATCTCCTTGCAGTCCAAGGGACTCTCAAGAGTCTTCTCCAACACCACAGTTCAAAAGCATCAATTCTTTGGCGCTCAGCCTTCTTCACAGTCCAACTCTCACATCCATACATGACCACAGGAAAAACCATAGCCTTGACTAGACAGACCTTTGTTGGCAAAGGAATGTCTCTGTTTTTGAATATGCTGTCTAGGTTGGTCATAACTTTCCTTCCAAGGAGTAAGCGTCTTTTAATTTCATGGCTGCAGTTGTCTATCCAGAAGGACGTGAACTCAATTATGAATTTCATGTACCTTAAGAGAAGTTGTCAGACATGTACAACCTAGGGATGTTTCTGACTCACACTCACCCAAAAATGTCCTAAGATGTTGACCTCAAAAGTTTTGGTGATCTCCTCATCCTTTGTACTAAGAAGGTCAGCTGGATATATTGCCCCAGCATTATTCACCACGATGGTTACATCACCAACTTCTTTCTTTACCTTTTGAAATAGAAAGAACAGTCATTGGGTGCATTAGAAATAGAAAGTTCATTGGATGTATTATAGAAACTCAAAGTTTTGGGACTAATATCATCCAGGGATCAGATTCTTTATTCTAGTTGATGAGATCGCTGAGAGTTCAAGGGGAAAAGAGCATTAGCCCAAAGTGTGGTTACAAAAGGAACACTATCATAAAACTGGGATAAACTGGTTTTTTAACAGCTAAATTTCAGTACCTAGTACATCATAGATTTTTTTTTTTTTTTGGTAACTTACCAGTAAAGTGAAATTAGTGTTTTGTTGATTAACTGATATATCAGTTCTAATCAAACATTTAAAAACTGCTAGTTGAGTAATCCTAGTGTCCCCACCTAGGTCATAGGTACTGGCTACATGACCTTGGTCTGACATATCTGTTCTTACCAAATGTTTTTAAAGTGCTAATTGGGTAATCTTGGCTTCTCCACCTGCTAGCTACATGACCTTTGATTTCACCTCTTTGAATCTCAATTTGCTCATCAGTCAAATGAGGTTTATAGAGTTATTGTAGGGATTAAAGGGTGAAAATGTCTATCAACATGCTTGGTCTAATGTATTTGATATTTACTCTTAAGCATTGTTATTATAATTAATATACATTTTCTATAGAAGATTAGTTTGGCACCAACATAAAATTCCAAAGAAAAATAATTAAAGGAAAAAATAAAGGAACTTCTGTAAAGGTGATAGGACTAAAAGGAAGACTAGAACATGATCCTTTTCCCTGGTGATAAATCTTTGTTCTTTCACTCTGTACTATTGCTCGAACTTCTGATCAGAATGAAATTGACTAATAATACAAAACAATAATAATAGGCAGAGTTGAATGGATCATATGGAAGAAAAAAGTGTATGTCCTTCCTTGTAAACACAGCTACCTCAGTTAGCAGAGGCTAAAAAAAAAAAAAAAAAATCAAACTTAAATTAGGCTGTCATAAAGAACCTTTTCATATTCCACGTAAAGGGACATAAAACCATGGGAAGAAATTTGTACCCTGGAGTCTCACCTGGTTTACGGAGCTATAAATCTCTTCTCTGTTACTGCAGTCTACCACAAACACGTGTGTAGTGGCCCCTAGTTTTCTGCATTCTGCTGCAGTTTCCTCAACACCATGCTGTAATTGGGAAAAAACAAATTCTGAAAGGTGTAGGTCAGTGAGTAGACAACAGGGAGGTAGAAAATAGCTGAGATTAAATTTTTTCAAAGATTAAAATTCAGAAGACTTCCCTGGTGCTCCCATGGTTAAGAATCTGCCTTCCAATGCAGGGGACACAGGTTCAATCCCTGGTCGGGGAACTAAGATCCCACATGCTGTGGAGCAACGAAGCCCATGTCTCACAAGTAGAGAAACCCCACCAAAACTAGAGAAAGCTTGCTGCAACAGAAGCCCGTGCAGCCAAAAAAAAAAAAAGAAAAAAAATTGAAACAGAATTTCCTCCTTGTTTCTGAGCAAATTTCATGAGAGACACTGCTTGACTAATCTGCAGAGGTCACAACCTGGCTTTTCTGCCGGGGAAGGCTCATATTCGTCTCGTGTGTTTCCACCTTGTTAAGCTGTATTCTCATAAAGAACATGCTTGAAAGATACTGCTCTTTGTGGTGTCATGAAGGGAGATGTTCAAGTATGGAGAAGAAAAGAAAAATCAACAGTATATTTACCATATATTTGTTGAGCACCAATTATGTAATAGACAGTAAAACATAAATTCTAAATTAGTGGTAATTTTAAACTATATACCTCTGCCCATCAGACTTTTCTCGACAATTTTGCTTTAATCCTCTAGAAAGGAAGGAGGAAGAAGGATCCTTATTTGAGAAAATCTTTCATGGAGAGACTATGCTACTAATTCCAGGGCCGTAAGATTATGTTCTTTAGGTGTCCTGGAGTAAAAATGGGCAAATGACATGGGATGGATTCTTGTCTATGTAACTGCTTTGCTCGTAACTCCAGGACATAGAGACAGAGGAACTCATTTTCAGCCTAAATTCAAAGACCTCTTTCTAAAATAAAGTCACCCTGATGCTTCTTAACCTGCATTTCTGGAAAATTAGCATTCTTTTCAAGTTCTGACATCTGTTGAATTTCATAAAGAAGATTATAAAGTATTTAAAATTATACTTTTTCCTTTCAGAATTTGTTAGCTCTTCTCTGTGATGAAGAGTCAAGATGTCTTGAAAGCCCTTTTGGCATGTTGGGAGGTTAGTAGTGTGGTTGTTATTTGGGGCTATCCCCGAGTGAATGTTGGGTGGTTTTGCTTTTCCAGTAGGGATGACTAATAATATGAAACAATAATAATAGGCAGAGTTAAGTGGTTTGCATGGAAGGAAAAAGTATATATCCTTCATCCAAGGTCATTGTCCCTCACAGATTTCTGAGGAGTTTCAGAAGTATAAAGAAGGAGGTCAGGAGACTCACTATTTGGGTTTTAGCTGGGAGCTTGTTCATTGCAGATTACAAGATGACACTCTTTTATCTCTAGAGTTAAGGTCAGTCGAGAGCTATTAGTAATCTAAGTTTTCATCAGATGCTGAGCTAGAAAACTGCAAGATGTAATGTCTTGTCTTCATAAGCAAAATTCTTGCTTCAACTCCAGCGTGTGGTGTGAACTCCACTTGTCACAGTTCAGATTTAATGTGAATAAACTGTTAACATGACTTGTTGTGTAAGGCAAAAGAAGCCAGCATAACAGAAAGACAGTTGATAGTTAAAGGAGATTTGGATTACACTTACAGCCTTAGAGTGAATCATGTAATATCTTAAATGTTCAACCATAAAAATGCAAGGGCTCAAAGAGACCCTGTGAGGCTAGGTGACCTATCATTCAGGCAGAATCTTAAATAAGTCATTTTTCCTTCTTATCATTGGGATTTAAAAAATGCATAAAAGATGTCAGGTCTTTCTCCCAAAATATACATCTGGAGGGATCCAGAGTTTAAATTTCATCAAGCCCTTCTCATGAATTTATACTTATTTATTTTTTTTTTTGATAAACACCTGAGAACAGCAAGCAGTTATTTTCTCAATTTGTAAATTCTTGTCCTTTTCTTGAAAGTGTATTGAAATCTTTTCAAGGACCAAACTGATGCCAAATAACTTTTATGTGAATCAGCTTAAGTGCTCATATCTGTTATATAAAAATATATCAATTTTTTGTGTGTAATGTAATATTATTTACTAAATAGAAAGAACCAGAGAACAAGTTTTCTAAATTCAAAAGACATTTCTGAAGGTCTTAAGAAAATAGGTGCCAGTTGGACATGTTGGCAAAGAACATTAACATATGGCAACTAAAGTCTCACTGTGATTTGTAGAAACACTAACTCTCAAAAAAAAAAAAAAAAAAAAAAAAAACCTGGATATTTTTTTTCCTATCCTAAAATTCTGCAAGCATTTTTTCTGTGAATATTTGCGTGGCCGAGTCAGAATTCAAAAGTTTAGGAGGTACCCTGGATCCTGGTGTTCCAGTAGTTAAGAGTCAGTACTTCCAAAGCAAGGGGCATGGGTTCAGTTCCTGGTGGGGGAACTAGAATTCTGCATGCCATGTGGTGCAGCGAAAAAATTTTAAAAATAAGAACAAAGCAAAAGTTTAGGGAAAATGATACAAGATTTCAGTTGTGAGTAGTTAATTTAGTGTTTACAAATATCAATAGCAAAAAAAAAAAAAAATGCCCAAGAAAAAGTCTGATGCTCTTCATGGAAGTGTATTAAACATGACCAACATTTCCTATAGCCAGGCATTGTTTTAAGCACTTAAATAGTAATTTGTTTAGTCTTTCTTTCTGTTAAGAACCAGATGGTAAACATATTAGGGTTCTGTGCATGTGAGAGTTGGGCACCAAGAGATTCTGTTACATGTTCTTTGTTTTCCATCTGGTTTTTGCCTGGACAGCCCTTTAAAAAATACATCCCTAGCTCAACAGGCTGCTCTGGGAGCAAGTCTGGCCCACTGGCTGTAGTGTGTTAACACCTGTTCTTAACCCATCCTGTGAACTGTTATCCCCATTTCAGAGACAAGGAAACTGAGGCTGGGAGAAATTAAGTGATCGTTCAATTTAAACAGTTTGGAAGTAGCCTGGCTCCTGAATCTGTTATCAAACCAGGATATCAGGACACAAAAATCACTGCTAAGGTCTCAGTGAAGTTTCCATCAAACCATCCTGATGCATGTGTAGAGTAAGGCTCTAGGAAATGTAGTTAACACACTTTGAACAAGAAAAATACCAAGATAAGCAAATGCTAAGTCAAATAAATTTAAAAACACCCATCTCACTTGTATGGGCCCTCCCTGGTGGGTAACTTTAAAAGATGGGCAGATGAATCCAGTACCTTATTAATATCCCACAGAACCAGTCTGCTCTTCCGTTTTGCAAATTCATAGGCGGTCTGCCTGCCTATTCCATGCCCGGCTCCTGTAATGAGAACAATCTCTCCAGCCACAGATTTTCTCTTCCTGGGAATGAAGACCTTCACCAGAGATTCCAAGTAGGAATAAATGATGATGAGCAGAAGCAGAAGGAGATCCAAGATAATCTTCATGGCTCTGCTCTGCACTTTTCTCCTCTGCCTCAGCTCCTGTCTAGTCTCAGCAAAGTGCCCTCCTCTTCAAAGAGCTTCGGGAATGAGCTGTATTTCAGGTGTTGATAGGGCTGGCCAAAGTAGTGACGATTGGTAGGCAGGTTTTGGTCATGTGTTCTAATGTGTTAGACACTGCTTGAGCTTTTGAAGCTGGGCCGATTGTTAGTAAAAATTTGGCACAGGGACAAGGGAACTCTAGAGAAGGTTCTAGAAAACTCTGGACTTGCTTTCTGAGAAGCATTTCTGTACTATGTTTCATCACGTCAACTGAAAAAAAAAGATGCACAACCTAAAAGCTGAGTGTGCGTGTCCGTGTTAGTCGCTCAGTCGTATCTGCCTCTTTGTGATCCCATGAACTGCAGCCCGCCAGTCTTCTTTGTCCTTGGAATTTTTCAGGCAAGAATACTGGAATGGGTCGCCATTCCCTTCTCCAGGGGATCTTCCAGACCAAGGGATGGAACCTGTGTCTCCCACATTGCAGGTGGATTCTTTACTGTCCAATGAGGACTATAGGCTGACATTACAGCCTGTCAGACAGTACTGTTCCAAAGATGTAAAGTGAAGTTGCTAAGTCGTGTCTGACTCTGTGACCCCATATACTGTAGCCTGCTAGGCTCCTCCATCTATGGGATTCTCCAGGCAAGTATACTGGAGTGGGTTGCCATTTCCTTCTCCAGGGCATCTTCCCAACACAGGGATCAAACCCGAGTCTCCCGCCCTGCGGGCAGACTCTTTACTGTCTGAGCCACCAGGGGCTCCCCAAAGATGTCAGGAGGTGGTCCAGTGGCTAAGGCTCTGTTCCCAGTGCTGAGGGCCTGAGTTTGGTCCTTGGTTGGGCAACAAGATCCCACATGCCCACTTGATTTTGCCTTCCAGGATGTCTGGCCCTAGGTGAGTGATCACACCATCAGGGTTATCTGGGTCATTAAGATCTTTTTTGTATGTTACCCTGTGTATTCTTGCCACCTCTTCTTAATACCTTCTGCTTCCATTAGACCCATGCCATTTCTGCCCTTAACTCTACCCTTTTTACATGAAATCTTCCCTTGGTATCTTTATTTTTCTTGAAGAGATCTATAGTCTTTTCCATTCTATTGTTTTCCTCTATTTCTTTCCATTGTTCACTTAGGAAAGCTTTGTCTTCCCTTGTTATTCTTTGGAACTCTGCATTCAGGTGGTTTTATCTCTCCTTTGCCTTTCACTTTTCTTCTTTTCTCAGCTATTTGTAAGGCCTCCTCAGACAACTATTTTGCCTTTTTGCATTTCTTCTTCTTGGGGATGGTTTTGATCCCTGCCTCCTGTACAGTGTTACGAAACTCTGTCCATAGTTCTTCAGGCATTCTGTCTTTCATATCTAATCCCTTGAATCTATTTGTCATTTCCACTGTATAAAGGATTTGACTTAAGTCATATCTGAATGGCCTAGTACTTTTCCCTACTTTTTTCAATTTAAGTCTGAATTTTACAATAAGGAGTTCATGATCTTAACCACAGTCAGCTCCTGGTCTTGTTTTTGCTGACTATATAGAGCTTCTCCATCTTTGGCTGCAAACAATATAATCAATTTGATTTCAGTATTGACCATCTGGTGATGTCCATGTGTAGAGTCACCTTTTGTGTTGTTGGAAGAGGGTGTTTGCTATGACCAGTGTGTTCTCTTAGCAAAACTCTGTTAGCCTTTGCCCTGCTTCATTGTGTCCTCCAAGGCCAAATTTGCTGTGACTCCAGGTATCTCTTGACTTTCTACTTTTGCTTTCCAGTCCTCTATGATGAAAAGGATATCTTTTTTTTTTTTGGTGTTAGTTCTAGAAGGTTTTGTAGGTCTTCACAAAACTGTTCAACTTCAGCTGTTCAACCCACAAACTGTAGAACAATTAAACCAAAAAGTTCTCATAATGTTACAAAAGTTCTAGGGCCCACAACAGATTTCCCAGCCTGGGGATCTGGCAAAAGGACTGAGAATCCCCAGGGAATGTGACTTTGAAGGCCAGCGGGATTTGATTACAGAACTTCCACAGGACTGGGGAAGCAGAGACATTTGGAGAGCACAAACAAAACCTGATGTGCACCAGGACCCAGGAGAAAGGAGCAGTGACCTCACAAGAGACTGAACACTCACTTGCCTGTGAGTGTTCAGGAGTCTCTGGCGGAGGTATGTGTTGACAGTGGTCTGCTGCAGGGTCAGGAACACTGACTGCAGCAGTCCTGGGAGGTTCGACATGCTGGCATAAGTCCTTTTGGAGGAGGTCACCATTCCCCCACCATAGTTTGGCCTCAGGTCAACCTACAGGGCAGGAACACAGCCCCATCCATCAGCATAAAAATGGATTAAAGATTTACTGAACCATGGCCTTGCTCATAAGAGCAAGACCCAGTTTTCCCCACAGCCAATCCCTCCCAATCAAGAAGCTTCCATAAGCCTTATATCCTCATCCATCAGAGGGCAGACAGAATGAAAACCACAGTCACAGAAAACTAACCAAACTGATCACATGGATCATAGCCTTGTCTAGTCAATGAAACTATGAGCCAACCATGAACAGTATGAAAAGGCGAAGAGATATGACTCTGAAAGATGAACTCCCTACCAACATAGGTGCCCAATATGCTACTAGAGAAGAGTGGAGAAATAACTTCAGAAGGAATGATGAGACTGAACCAAAGCGGAAACAAAGCCCAGTTGTGGATGTGTCTGGTGGTGAAAGTAAAGTCCGGTGCTGTAAAGAACAATATTGCATAGGAACCTGGAATGTTAGATCCACGCTGCTGCTGCTGCTGCTGCTGCGTCGCTTCAGTCGTGTCCGACTCTGTGTGACCCCATAGACGGCAGCCCACCAGGCTTCCTCTTCCCTGGGATTCTCCAGGCAAGAATACTGGAATGGGTTGCCATTTCCTTCTCCAATGCATAAAAGTGAAAAGTGAAAGTGAAGTCGCTCAGTCGTGTCCAACCCCTAGCGACCCCATGGACTGCAGCCCACCAGGCTCCTCCATCCATGGGATTCTCCAGGCAAGAGTACTGGAGTGGGGTGCCATGAATCAAGGTAAATTGGATGGGGTCAAACAGGAGTTGGCAAGAGTCAACACTGGCATTTTAGGAATCAGTGAACTAAAATGGATGGATAAGGGAAAATTTAATTTAGATAACCAATATATCTACTTACTGTGGGAAGAATCCCTTAGAAGAAATGGAGTAGCCCTCATAGTCGACTAAGATCTGGTGCAGTCAAATAAATAAAAAACTGATATTTTGTTAAACAAACAAACAAAAAGCTCTGAAGAGGTAAGGAGGAGCCTATAGTGTTAGTTACTCAGTCATGTCTGACCCTTTGTGACACCAGGGAATGTAGCCTCCTGTTAGGCTTCTCTGTCCATGGAATTCTCCAGGCAAGAACACTGGAGTGGGTAGCCATTCCCTTCTCCAGGGGATCTTCCCGACCCAGGAATAAAACCCACGTTTCCTGCGTTGCAGGCAGATTCTTTACCATCTGAGCCACCAGGGAAGTTGTAGGTATCGAGTAGGATAATCAAATAGTTTAGAAATCCCACTGTTGTTCAGTAGCTCAGTCATGTCCAACTCTTTGCGTCCCCATGGACTGCAGCACGCCAGGCTTCCCTGTCCTTCACCATCTCCTGGAGCTTGCTCAAACTCATGTCCATTGAGTCGGTGATGCCATCCAACCATCTCATCCTCTGTCGTCCCCTTCTCCTCCTGCCTTCAATCTTGCCCAGCATCAAGGTCTTTCCCAATGAGTTAGTTCTTCGCATCAGGTGGCCAAAATATTGAAGTTTCAGCTTCAGCATCAGTCCTTCCAATGACTATTCAGGACTGATTTCCTTTTGGATGGACTGGTTGGATCTCCTTGCAGTTCAAGGGACTCTCAGGAGTCTTTTCCGATACCACAGTTCAAAAGCATCAATTCTTCGGCAGTCAGCCTTTTTATAGTCTAACTCACATCCATACATGACTACTGGAAAAACCATAGCTTTGACTAAATGGACCTTTGTCAGCAAAGTAATGTCTCTGCTTTTTAATATGCTGTCTAAGTTGGTCATAGCTTTGTTATTATAGGCATACACAATGGCCTGCCTCAGGGAGCCCTGTCTGGCCCCCTCTGCCTGGCCCTTGGGCTAGGGTGCCTTTGTTTGGCTCACAGGGAGATAGCCTGGCCCTGCTTACCTGTGAAGTGCTGAAAGAAAGTGAAACTAGCATATCTCCCTGCCTGAGACTTGTCATTCTAGGAGATATTTGCAAGAATGATATGGTCTTTTCCTTTGTTTCCTCACCTCCCCACCCTGCTCCCCCATCTCTGATCTATAAAAGAACCTGACATCCAGGCCCTGGGAAGATGGTCATTTTAGGTGCTAGACTGCTACTTTCTTAGTCAACTGGCTTTCCAGATGAAGAAACTGATGGCAAGAAAAGTGAAGTAACTTGCCAAAGTCACATAACCAGTAAGAGGCTGAGTTAGGGGACTTCTCTGGTGGTCCAGTGGCTGAGATTCTGCCCTTTCCCAATGCAGGGGGTCCGAGTTCAATCCTTGGTTAAGGAACTAGATCCCAAATGCCGAAACTAAGACTTCATGCAGCCAGAAAATTATATAAATAAATTTTCAAAAAATAAATAAATAAAATAAAAGTTTTATAAAAAGGGGGGTTGAACTAGGATTCAAACTCAGGAAGTCAGATTGCAGAGCCCCAACTTTTAACTTAAACCAACTAGTTATAACCAACCAGCCAAATGATTTTCAACCAAGGATACTTTTGTCCCAAAGGAGACAATTTGCCATGACTCTCGGAGACATTACTGGTTGTCACACCCAGGCATGCTAGTGGCCTTGAGTGGGTAAAGGCCAGGCAGGCTGCTAACCATACAATCCAGTCAGCCCTGAACTTTGAAGGAAAAAGTTATCCAGCCCCAAGTGTCCATAGTTCTGAGGTTCAGACATCTTGACCTAGGCTATACTATATTGCATTGGAGAGAGTACAGTTGACTCTTTAAGTTTTAACCCTGAGTGTATTCATAAAAGAGAACTTAACTCTATCAGTCTGCATGCCGGTTTAAAATATTAAAGTGTTAGTCACTCAGTCATGTCCGACTCCATAGCTCTCCAGGCTTCTCTGTCCATGGAACTCTCCAGGCAAGAATACTGGAGTGGGTACCCAGTCCCTTCTCCAGGGGATCTTTCTGACCCAGGGATTGAACCCGGATCTCCCTCATTGCAGGCGGATCCTATATCATCTGAGGCATCAGGGAAGTGATGTTTATCTGGAGTCATGTTTAAATATCAACATAAGTGATTTAATCAAACCTAATGCTGGCTACAACATCTGGAATCTGTTTTCAGGTTGAATGTCTATAAGTTCAATGTTTCACTTAGTGTACTCACACCATGCAAATTCATATACTATTAATATACTTAAGAAAGGCAAATTAAAAGTGTGTAATAAGATTAGAATCTTTTACCTACTGGGGTGTTTGTATTATCCAAGAATTAAGAAGGTTTGAGGAAGTGAAAGTCATTTTGTTAATGTTACTTAGCTCACATTATGCTCAAATAGTTTGGATGCTGAGAAATTTCATTCAGTCTGAGATCACTTGGAAAACTGCCTTTTATTTATTTTTTCCTCTCTTGAGTCAGAATGTTCATATTCCTCAAAGAAAGGGTTCTACTTTCTCAACAATGCTAGAAACACAGAATCTACCCCTTGCTTCTTTTTTTAAGTTTTGGAGATTTTCTTTTGCGTGTCTTATGACATCATTGGCTTCATTTCAATGAATTTTCATAGCGAGTGAAAATGTTTAGTTTACTCTGATCACATTTTACAGTAGTTTTTTTTTTTTTCTTACTGATATGAATGAAGGCACCTCAAGTTTATCATTAATTTGTCTTCACATTACATTTTAGGGTGAGTTGTTCTGGGGAAAATTTTCTCAAGTAAACTAACACCATCTGTAACAATTAGATTCTGATTAAACTGAAATATTTTTTGAATTTTGTCGTCTTTTTTCTTTTTCCTCTTCAGTGAATATCCCTTTTGAGAGCCACCCCTCTGACTTCCCATTTTAGATATGTGATGATTTTTACACAGGTAATAATAACCAGAAAGGGGAAAAGATGGAATAGCATAACCAGTATATTTATAATTTGGAAGGCAGATTATAATGATGTTAATATTAATCATAGCATTTACATAGCAAAAGAAAGTGAAGGAAAGGTGAATGTGGAAAGGTAGAGGCATCATCCAGGTTGGATTTTTCCTTCTGAGCAGAGCCATTCTGTGGGTGCTGAGGAATTTCACTTGTGCTGTGTAAAGCTCAGAAGTGTTGATATGATATAGTAATCGATGACAGGTAGGTGATATACTGTGGTCTAAAGAAAGGTCAACAGGGACTTCCTTGGTGATCCAGTGATTAAGAATCAGGGGATGCTGTTTCGATCCTTGGTGGGAGAACTAAGATCCCATATGCCAACGGGCAACTAAGCCCGTAAGTCACAACTAGAGAAGCCCAGTGCAGCCAAGTAAATAAGAAAAGTTAACACTAAAAGCCATTATTTCTTTGGGGGCCATAAAGTGAAGTTATGAGATCTGTGTACATCGTTTTAAGCCTCTGTTTAGTCTAGCTATTGTAATCTGCTTAGTAGAAATTTAAGAATATAATCTCTTCAAATAAACACTCTTCTTTCTCTTTCTGGAAGGGTTCATTTGTTCATCATTGAGGATTCTGTATACTGCCAAATTGATAAAGCAGTATTAGGTAGTCTTAAAGATCATATAAACTTACCTTGAGGCTGCAAACAAATCCCTAATTCAGACCTCATATACAGCCTCAGAATATTTTTGGTTTATAAAACCTCTCACTTCATCTCTACACATTAGTCCTACTTCTTTCCTGGTAGTAACAAAGAAATGCTCCTGATCACTGCAGTTTGCCTCTCTACCATCTTTCCCAGGTGGCTCAGTGGTAAAGAACCCTCCTGCCAATGCAGGAGATGTGGGTTAGATCCTTGAGTTGGGAAGATCCCCTGGAGGAGGAAATGGCAACCCACTCCAATATTCTTGTCTGGAGAATCCCATGGACAGAGGAGACTGGCAGGTTACGGTCCACAGGGTCAAAAAGAGTTGAACGTGAGTGATGTGACTTAGCATGACTTAGCACACATGCCATCTGTCCTTGTTCCTCCCATTATTCTTTCCCTGTTAATTCCACTCTTCCTGCCTACAGGGCCTGTCTCTTTTGATTTCAACAATAATTGATTTCTTCCATTGTAAAAATATTCAGTGAACTCTTTATCCACCCCATTCCTGTTTACCATCCTGTCTTTCTTATCTGTTAGGTTAAACAAGATTGCCTGTTTTCTGGCTACCCATTTCCTTGGGAGTATGAAAATGTTTTGCGCTTTTACTGTATCACTCAGTATTGATACAAAGGGCTGTGCCCGTTCTTAATATAAGGAGCTGAGTGAGCCCACAGGAAGGGCAAATCATTCAGTCCTGAAGATGGGGATGAAAGGTGAGCCATAAATGGTGAGCAGGGGTTAGCTGGATGATGAACAATCCAGATATAGGAAACCATGTGTGCAGGAACCAGGAGGGGAGAGGTCATGCACATTCAAGGAACAAGAAGTTCTGCCTTGGAGCACAGAGTGGGGGGTAAAGAGAAGATAGAGATATAGCAAAGGCTCAGTCTCTTAAAGTCTTAGCAACAGTGAAGGCTTTAGTAGGAGACTGCCATCTTCAGATTTAGAAATTTTGCAGGCTGGAAAAAGGATTGGAAGAAGGACAAGAAGAGATGGAGGGAGACTATGTAGGAGGCTTTTCAGTAATCCCGGCCAGAAATGATGGTGGTCCGAATGAGGGTGCCAGCAAAGGAGATACTTAGGAGCTAGGATAATGGAAGAAATATGCATTCATTTAATAAGTATACATGAAATACTTGGTATATTTTATGGGCTATTTTAGGCTTTGGGGGGAGTACAGCAGTGAACAAAATACATAAAAACAAATCACTTCCCTTGGGAAGCTTATGGTCTAGAGGCAATGTTGACAATAAAGAGCATAAATAGGGTTTCCCACGTGGTCCAGTGGCCAAGACTCCACACTCGCAGATGCAGGGGGCCCGGGTTTGATGCTTGGTCAGGGAACTAGATACCACAATGCAGACTGAAGATCCCACATGATACACCTAAAACCTGGCACAGTCAAATAAATCACTAATTTTTAAAAAGGACATAAATACAAGCAACATATGTAGCATGGGCACAATGATAAGTGTCAGGGAGAAAATCAGAGAAAAGAAGGAGAAATGGAAATATGTGTAGGCAGGGTTGCAGACTTAGGTATGGCATGAGGAATTCTGAAAAGACCTAAGGAAAAAGACTGAAAGGAAACAGGGAGCTAGCTGTGTGAGTATCTGGAAGAAGAGATTCTGGAGAGAAAAGAGTAATGTACAAAGGTCTTGAAATGGGAACATGTCTCATGGGTTGAGAGCCATCAACGGACCTGTGTGACTGGAATGAATTGCAAGAGGGTGAGGGTAGTGTGATGGTTAGTTACAGTTCCATTATTCAATAAAACACTAATCTAGGTGTTGCTGTGAAGGTATTTTGTAGATGTGGTTAACATCTACAAACAGTAGTCTTTAAACAAAAGGAAACTGTTCTTGATTATGTGAATGGGCTTCACCACATCTGTTACAAGACTTTGAAAGCAAAACTAGCTTTCTCTGTGCTGTAGACTGTACATGTTCCTCTGAGGTTCACAAGTTGCAATCTAATCTCCAATGTAATGGTATTTGGAAGTGGGGTGTTTCTCACCTTCTCCTTGATAAACTGGACAGTTAATGATTGTCTTATCCTGGGTCTGAACATTTTTTCACCTCCAGACCAGGGAGGCATTCCTCTGAATGCCTAGAAACTGGAACAACAAATATAGCTTTGGGCTAATGGAGCAAAGCGTTATGTGAGAGAACAAGTCGAAATTAAAGTTGAAATTAGGAAAAGAACCGAGGCCCTCAACTCTACACTGACTACCTAACAATTTCTGCCTCAATAGGTTAGTCAAAATAGGAAAGGGGGTTAAGAGTTACTCCCAGAAGAAATCTGGGGAGGGGTCATCTCAGCAGGAGCAGTGGACTCTGGTCCCGTGACAGGTTGTGAACAGGCAGCTCCCCTTGCCTCCAATGGAGCCTCCAGTGGGTGTTCGTCTAGAACAGCTCTTAGCAGGGGGAGTTGGGCTCCCTGGTAAAGAGCCTTCAGTTGCTTGTCTCAGTGGGCTTATTTTTTGGCCACGAAGCATGTAGGATCTCAGTTCCCTAAGCAGGGATTGAACCCATGTTCCCTGCATTGGGAGAGGAGAGTCTTAACCACTGGACCATTAGGGAAATCCCTCAGTGGGCTATTTAAAGGAGTCTGCCAGTGGGGTGTCATGGTTACACCCCATGGAGTTTTGTGTCTATCAGTTACTCCTTCTGTTTCAGTGAAGCCTTTCCATAGACACTGCCCAACGGTTTGCTTATTTAAAGTAACACTTAGGACTTCCCTGGTGGTTCAGTGGCTAAGGCTCCACGTTCCAGGGCATGGGGCCTGGGCTTGATTCCTGGTCAGGGAACTAGATCCCACATAGTGCAACTAAAAAAATTCTGCACTCCACAACTAAGACGTGGTACAGCCAAATAAATAAATAGATAATTAAGAAAAATAAAGCAACACTCAATTTATCCCTCTAAGACATTTGCAGATCTATACTGGACATTTCAAAACAATTAACATTGAAGTTGACACTGGCCATTGTGACTCCATTTTGAACTACCTAACAAAGATGGGAGAACCTGGGTTCAAAAAATATGGGAGACCTGGGTTCAATCCCTGGATTGGGAAGATCCCCTGGGGAAGGGAAAGGCTACTCACTCCAGTCTTCTGGCCTGGAGAATTCCATGGACTGTATAGTCCATGGGGTCGCTAAGAGTTGGACATGACTGAGCGACTCACTCAGTTCGTGGCAGTCTGTTATAGCAGATTGAACTAACACCTCCTGAGTAAGAATAAATGCTGCCTCAAGACTGCAACATCAACATCTGCCCAGGAGAACTTCCCTGGTGGTCCAGTGGTTAAGAATCCACCTGCCAGTGCAGATGCCATGGGTTCGGTCCCTGGTCTGGGAGGATCCCACATGACTCAGAACAACTAAGCCTGTGGACCACAACTATTAAAGCCTGCGTGCCCTTTAAAGCTGGTGCTCCAGGACAAGAGCAGCCACTGTGACCAGAAGCCCGAACATCACGACTTGAGAGTAGTCCCTTCTCGCCGCAACTAGAGAAAGAAAGCCCTTGGGTAGAAACAAAGACTTAGTGCAGCCAAAAATAAAATAAATTAATAAAAATAAAAAACAAAACAAAAAACTTCTCAAGAGTTTCCAGCCTGCCAGCTTCCCCTACAAATTTCAGATTTTATAGCTACCGCAGTCAAGTGAGCCGATTCCTCAATTCCTTGAAATCCATTCTCTCCCTTGCCACCCTCTCTCTGCCAGTTTGTGTGTGTATGTATATATATATATATAAAACTTCCTACTGGTTATGCTTCTCTGGAGAACCCTGATGAATCAGGTAAGAAGACTGGACCACAGATGGCCTTGTTGGTCATAGAAAGGGCTTTAGTTTTACGTTTCAGATGAGAAGCTAATGAAAGACTTACAGCTGACGCATGACAGGAGCTCATATTTTAAAGAATCAGTCTGGCTGCTGTGTTGAGACAAGCAGAAAGGGAAACGAGAGGTGACAGTGACTTGGGTTAGGGGATAGCAGTGGCGGGGGGTGGTGCTTCCCCAGTGACTCAGTGGTAAAGAGTCCGCCTGCAATGCAGGAGACATGAGTTCGATGATTCCCTGGGTCAAGAAGGTCTCCTGGAGGAGGAAATGGCAACCCATGTCAGTATTCTTGCCTGGGAAATCCCATAAGATATCAGGGTCAGACATGACTGAGCACATATGCAAATTGGCAGTGGGGATGCTCAGAGGGGACAGAATTCTGGATGCGTTTTCAAGGTAGAGCAAATCATAGTTCTTTTTTTAATGGATGTCAAGGATGATGCAAATCTTTTTGGCCTGAGTAACTGGACTAATGAGTAATGGGGTTTGGAGCAGGTTTGGGATCACGTGAAAAGCTCACTGTCGGTAATGTACCTTGAAATGCTTATTGGCCATACAGGCAGAGAGATCAAGAAGGTATTTGGATGTCTGTTTGGTATTCAGAGGGAAGATTCAGGCTGGAAATATACATGTGGGAATGGTGATTGATACTGAATGTGAGTGCTGGGGATGGGGATTTTAGAGAGATAAAGGTGAGGGAAAGGAAGGAGGCAGATATAGCACCAGGTTTTGGGCTTGGACACTTGTTAAAAGTGTCATTCTTTGTTAGGGAACACAGTGTCAAGAGGAGGCTAGGTTTTGCATATGTTTAATTTTAAAGATCTGTTTAACTGGAACTGGAGATAATCTAGGAAATTATGTTATCTAAATTGATCCTCTTATAGATGAAGAAACCAAGGTTCCAGAATTAGCTAGATTGAATTAGAATGACCAAGTGCTCTTTTTGCAATACTAGGGTGCCTGTAATTACAGGTATGCCTATAAAAGGTACATCTCTCCAATTCTGAAGTTGACCTAGTCATCCCTAGACAAAAAAACAAAAACAAAGAAAGAAAAAGAAAAATAAATTGGTTAGATTGGCTCTCAGATCACGTAGAAATTCCTATTTGGGAGAAGGATTTGATTCCAATGTAGATTAAGACTGGGCTTTCCAGGCAGCGCTAATGGTAAAGAATCTGCCAATGCAGAACACAGAAGAGACGTGGATTTGATCCCTGGGTTGGGAAGATCCCCTGGAGGAGGGCATGGCAACCCACTCCAGTATTCTTGCCTAGAAAATTCCACAGACAGAGGAACCTGAAAGGCTACAGTTCATGGGGTTGCACAATGTCAGACATGACTCAGCATGTATGCACATGCAAATCTATCACCCAGTCTGGCAGAAGAAGCTCTTAATTGCTCCCTTTCCCTGAGTAAGATATTTATTAGCTGTTTACTCATCAGCTAAATTGTTGTTGAGGAGGTCCTGAGGGCCAATCTCAACCCTTTTCTTTGGCCTGATTCCCTACTATTTCTAATCCTCATTTTCATTAAGAAGTGTAGATTTCTGGCAAGGGAGAATGGTAGTATGGGTCGGGGGCAAGGCTTTTGGGGGAAGTGAAAAAAGAGTGTTTATGAAGTAAGCACGGGAATATTCTTGAAGAGAGTAGGAGAGAGGCTGGTGAGTCCCAGCTGTCCCATGGCAGGGTCCAGCATGACAGCAAGAGCTCAGAGAAAGGTGTCCATGGAGGGGAGTTCCATGGCACAGTCAGGATTTCTGCACCCTGCAAAGGAGAGAGCTGTCAGTCATCAAGGTCCTAGTTACAACCGCAGGGTACCATGACAGTTGACAATTAGCAGTCTTTCCCCTTTTATCTCAAGACAAAGTAAGCCTTTTGGATTTTGGCATGACCCTTACAAGTAGCCTGGTTGATGGCTGAAATGGATTTCCCCATTAAACTGTTGAGGAGTAAGTTCAGAGTTAGGGCTGCTGCTTTTTAGTAGCTTCAGTCATACCCAACTCTGCAATTCCATGGACTGTCGCCCATCAGACTCCTCTGTCTGTGGGATTTCTCAGACAAGAATACTGGAGTGGGTTACTATTAATTAGTGGAGAAGGAAATGGCAACCCACTCCAACTTTCCTTCTCCAGGGAATCTTCCTGACCCAGGGACTGAACCCGCATCTCTTACATCTCCTGCCTTGGCAGGTGGGTTCTTTACCACTAAGCCACCAGGGAGGCCATCAGAGTTAGGACTAACCTCATTCAAATAACAGAGAAAAGTCTTCAGACTTAGAGTCACAGTAGTAATTGCCTGATGTTGGTGAACCAAAGCAAGCTTTTCAAATAAAAATACGCAGGGAACAACATTCAGAACCCCTGCCGCATTCCTTCACCTTCCAGCCTCTGAGGTTCTCCTGGGAACCTCCTCACTACTGCCTATGACGCAGGATTGTTGGGGGATTAAATGGCAAGGTGTGCCTAGGATGTAGCTAGCATTCAATAAAAGGGACTGATTACCATTCTGTCAGCATAATATCCAAGAAGCACCCCGCAAACGAGACAAGTAGTACTTATTTCTGACAATGGTCAATGCCAAAATTCATCCAACGGTTAATTTCAGACAATTGTGTTAAAAGCCAAAGCATGTTTATTGTGAAAGCGGAAACTTAGTACATTTTGGGCCTCAGTTCTTTTACTGAAACTTCAGTAAAGGCTTTCTCCTAGTCTGCTGAAAATTGCTGCTTGGCAACCTGGAACAAGTAATCAAAAGAATAAACAATCTATTTCAAAATGAGTTAGAAGACTCTCCACCTTCTAGTGTCTTTCTCTGTTAACATGATAGGATCTCATTAAATATACAAACTCTGCCGACTGATAGATATTGTAGTATAGCTGAAGTATGGAGAGGACCCTAAGTTACAATATTCAAATATAATGATATTTTTGGAAAGCAGGCATTTTTGATTCAGATATGTATTTATATCAGTTAAACACAGAATATAGTTTAACAGTAATTGTGTTTTGATTCTCTGTATTCGAAGAAGTTAGTTGATGAGAAAGAAGGAGAAATTTATTGTAGAAATGATACCTCAGTTAAAATTTCTTTATATGTAATAGAATCTATAGTATGTGTGTGTTAGTGGAGAAGGAAATGGCAACCCACTCCAACTTTCCTTAAACAAATTTCCAGATACTAAAAAGAGAAAAAAATAAAATTCTGTGATTACATAATCCATTTTCCTTTCATTTGAAGGTTAAGCTGTATTCTGCTCAAAATAAACAGACAGAAACACCAAAAGCTGAGTTCAATTAATTTATTATTGCTGCCACTTATGGGTACATTTTCCCAGTTCTTTGTCTCAAATTCCAATGATGCTTTTATACTTGCAACACATATTCATCTCCATTTTCCCTGTGCTGAAATGTCTGACATGGGAATATGAGGTATTTCTCAGAAAACAGAGTAGTAAGGTGTAGGATGAAATGTTTGGGCAGTATTTCTTACATCACATGAAATTCATTATGAAATGCCACTAGATACAGTCTTTCATTACATTTAGCAAGCTTGAAATTTCTGTTTCTTATGTAGAATAGAAAAGGGAATGTGAATTATATAAAAGTTGAATGTAATTAAAAATAAAAATATATCTTAAATATTCACATTACATACCTTGCAAAGCCTTCAATGAGTCACAAAATCTTAGAAATTATTATTAAAATGCTTCTCTTTTTCTCCATTTCCCCAGAAAATCAGTTCCTAATATATTTCTGTATATTATATGAAATTAGGACCTGCCAGAACCTCAAAAGGTGATATTGAAGAACAAAAAGTTAATTAGGAAAAGCAGATACTTTTAAAAACATTAAAATTCTCACTAATATTAGATGAAATCAACCTAAACCTGGTAAATCAGTTTTTAAGAAACTTAGGCACTTATTTTCCTTTCATTTTATATCCAATAACTGCATCAAACCTAATATCAATCTTTCGTTTTAAAATTGCCTGGAAACGCTCAGGAAGGACCCTAAAAGAAAGATACATAAAAATAATTAGGAAATTAATATTAAGTGCATTTGTAAATTATCTTTAAGAATACTTATATTTAAAAAAACAGAATACTTATATTTATCATATATCATGCCCATGTTAAGTAAGATTAAGAACATTAACTCTGAGTCACTTTTATGTGTTCTTTCCAAAGAAATCCAATTCCTTTTGAAAAGTGAAAGAGAAGAGGTTTTGCTTCTTTACAGTAAGAGTGACTTTAAAGATTTAGCCTTCAAAATAAATATACTTGAATATTTTTTAAAATACCTAAAAGACAAGGTGTATAGAACTGAATAGTTCAGATGCTCAGTTCAGTTCAGTTCAGTTCAGTCACACAGTCTGGAAGAAGCACGAGCTGGAATCAAGATTGCGGGGAGAAATATCAATAACCTCAGATATACAGATGACACCACCCTTATGGCAGAAAGTGAAGAGGAAGTAAAAAGCCTCTTGATGAAAGTGAAAGAGGAGAGTGACAAAGTTGGCTTAAAGCTCAACATTCAGAAAACGAAGATCATGGCATCTGGTCCCATCACTTCATGGCAAATAGATGGGGAAACAGTGTCAGACTTTATTTTTTTGGGCACCCAAATCACTGCAGATGGTGACTGCAGCCATGAAATTAAAAGATGCTTACTCCTTGGAAAGAAAGTTATGACCAATCTAAATAGCATATTCAAAAACAGAGACATTACTTTGCCAAAAAAGGTACGTCTAGTGAAGGCTATGGTTTTCCCAGTAGTCATGTATGGATGTGAGGGTTGGACTGTGAAGAAAGCTGAGCGCCGAGGAATTGATGCTTTTGAAGTGTGGTGTTGGAGAAGATTCTTGAGAGTCCCTTGGACTGCAAGGAGATTCAACCAGTCCATTCTAAAGGAGATCAGTCCTGGGTGTTTTTTGGAAGGACTGATGCTAAAGCTGAAATTCCAGTACTTTGGCCACCTCGTGTGAAGAGTTGACTCATTGGAAAAGACCCTGATGCTGGGAGGGATTGAGGTCAGGAGGAGAAGGGGACGACAGAGGATGAGATGGCTGGATGGCATCACCGACTGGATGGACATGAGTTTGAGTGAACTCCAGGAGTTGGTGATGGACAGGGAGGCCTGGTGTGCTGCAGTTCATGGGGTCGCAGAGAGTCAGAATGCAAAAGTAGGAAGTCAAGAAACACCTGGGGTAACAGGCAAATTTGGCCTTGGAATACGGAATGAAGCAGGGCAAAGGCTAATAGAGTTTTGCCAAGAGAACCCACTGGTCATAGCAAACATCCTCTTCCAACAGCACAAGAGAAGACTCTATACATGGACATCACCAGATGGTCAACACCGAAAGCAGATTGATTATATTCTTTGCAGCCAAAGATAGAGAAGCTCTATACAGTCAGCAAAAACAAGATCAGGGGCTGACTGTGGCTCAGATCATGAACGCCTTATTGCCAAATTTAGACTTAAATTGAAGAAAGTAGGGAAAACCACTAGACCATTCAGGTATGACCCAAATCAAATCCCTTGTGATTATACAGTGGAAGTGAGAAATAGATTTAAGGGACTAGATCTGATAGAGTGTCTGATGAACTATGGAATGAGGTTCGTGACATTGTACAGGAGACAGGGATCAAGACCATCCCCATAGAAAAGAAATGCAAAAAAGCAAAATGGCTGTCTGGGGAGGCCTTACAAATAGCTGTGAAAAGAAGAGAAGCAAAAACCACAGGAGAAAAGGAAAGATATAAGCATCGGAATACAGAGTTCCAAAGAATAGCAAGGAGAGATAAGAAAGCCTTCCTCAGCGATCAATGCAAAGAAATAGAGGAAAACAACATAATGGGAAAGACTAGAGATCTCTTCAAGAAACTTAGAGATACCAAGGGAACATTTCATGCAAAGATGGGCTCAATAAAGGACAGAAATGGTATGCACCTAACAGAAGCAGAAGATATTAAGAAGAGATGGCAAGAATACACAGAAGAACTGTACAAAAAAGATCTTCACGACTCAGATAATCATGACGGTGTGATCACTCACCTACAGCCAGACATTCTGGAATGTGAAGTCAAGTGGGCCTTAGAAAGCATCACTATGAACAAAGCTAGTGGAGGTGATGGAATTCCAGTTGAGCTATGTCAAATCCTGGAAGATGATGCTGTGAAAGTGCTGCACTCAATTTGCCAGCAAATTTGGAAAACTCAGCAGTGGCCACAGGACTGGAAAAGGTCAGTTTTCATTCCAATCCCAAAGAAAGGCAATGCCAAAGAATGCTCAAACTACTGCACAATTGCACTCATCTCACACACTAGTAAAGTAATGCTCAAAATTCTCCAAGCCAGGCTTCAGCAAGACGTGAACCGTGAACTTCCAGAAGTTCAAGCTGGTTTTAGAAAAGGCAGAGGAACCAGAGATCAAATTGCCAACATCTGCTGGATCATGGAAAAAGCAAGAGACTTCCAGAAAAACATCTATTTCTGCTTTATTGACTATGCCAAAGCCTTTGACTATGTGGATCACAATAAACTGTGGCAGACTGGTTCCAAATAGGAAAAGGAGTACGTCAAGGCTGTTATTGTCACCCTGCTTATTTAACTTATATGCAGAGTTCAGATGCTAAAGGCTCTTAAAAAAAGAAACCTGACACTGGAAAGGAAGTAAGAATAGGAACTAATTTTTAGAAACTATTAAAATGTTCCACTAAGATACCAAAGAAGCAGAACTGCTAAAAGAAAATGCAGACAATATACTTGGTTTTGAACATAGTATTGAAAAAGTTCTTTAACAGAAGAGCTTAAATTCCTTCATGTAAATGAAGGAAGTAGCACCTATGCCGTGTTCTTGTAAAGAATCGATGTGTTAACACAAAACGCTGGCTCATGTTGGTGTAGGGCAGAAACCAACACAGTACTGTCCAGCAATTATCCTCCAATTAAAAATGAATAAATTACAAAACATATAAAATGCTGTAAACAGTGATGGACACATAGTAGGTTTAATTTTTTTCTCCCTACCCTACACTTAAGCCATACTGAGGAACTTGTCACATTCCAATGAGCCTGAGAGAAACTAAACAGAGTATGTAAGTCAGTGTAACTATATACAGACATCTGCTTAGATGGAATTAAAATAAGGTTTGAAAATTGAGCACCAAACATTCACATTTCAGAGGAAAATCAGGGTAATATTAATAGTAGTGATAATTACAATGATAATAGCATCAATATATAAATATGTATTTTTATCATATACTAGATATTTTAAATGCATTATTCTGTTTATTCCTCACAGCCCTGCAAAGTCTTGCTGTTTCCATATGACAGATGAAGAAACTGAGCTTCAAAAAAGTTAGATAACTCATCTATGTTCATGCAGCGAGCAAGTTATAAAAACACAGCTTCATCTAACTCTAGAACACAAACTGTGAATCTCTATGCTAAAGGTCTAGGTAATCTTTATTTAATCAACAAACAGACATTTTGGTGCCTCCTATGTGACAACCTGTCTAGCTAATTCTGGTGGCTCAGTGGTCAAGGATCCGTCTGCCAATGCAGAGACACAGGAGACTCGAGATCGATCTCTGGGTTGGGAAGATCCTTGGAGTAGGAAACGACAACCCACTCCAGTATTTTTGCCTGGGAAATTCCATGGACAGAGGAGCCTGGAGGGCTACAGTCCATGGGGTCTCAAAAGAGTCAGACATGACTTAGTGGTTAAACAACAACAACAAACGTGTCCATTAACTCTTCAAAGTGTGAGGATACAGTGATGAAAACCAGGCAAAATTCCTTCTCTCAGAGTTATATTCTAAAGGACTGATCACTGAGCACTTATATAATACAAGTGTAATGTGAAACACTTCACAGGTTTTAAGTCATTTATTCACCAAGAAGACCCTGAAGCTTTACTACCTAAACTTTAAGGTAGTTTCAACCATAGTTCCCAGCAGAAGGGGCTTTAAAAGCCTGACACAAGCCACTTGTGCTTTTGATCTCTTGGGTTTTTTTTTTGACTCTCTGTCAGTAACTCTCAGTGTATGATCTTTGAATCAAATGCCTGCAACAACTGCCTGTTGAAATAAGAGATGTCTGGATCCCAACTTAAACACCTTATATTAAAATCTCTAGAGGTAAGATCCAGGTATCTATTTTTTAAACTGACTTCCCAAGTGATCTATGTCACGGAAGCCTGACTCTAGGGACAAGCGGCAAGAGGCTTTTTTCCCCCTCTGACCTAAGCCATCTCTTCTGTTTCCCCTTAACCAGCCTCATTGGCAAATAGCCTTCCAGAAAAGTAACGGGGTAATGTGTTATGAGACATTCTTTAAACCAGCATCTTGGCTGTACATTGGAATTGCTGGAAGGCTGTATCTCTCAGAGACCAGGCCACACTACAGACCATTTAGATTAGAATCTTGGGAGCAGGTGTCAGGTGTTGGCATTTTTTTAAAAGTCTCAGGTGAATTCTAATGGCACCAAAGTTGAAAGCTACTGCTCCAAAGAAATGCTTCTCATATTTGAATATGCATACAGATCACCTATGGGTCTTACTAAAATGAAAATTCTGATTTGGGGAATCAGGAGATTCTGTATTGCAAACAAACTCCCAGGTGATGCTGAGGCTGCTGGTCCATGGGCCAGATCTGAAGTAGCAAGTCTCAAGGGTCTCTAAAATTATAAAAGATAACTTAGCAATTCCTTCAGTAAAAAAGATTACTTAGCAATATGCTTCAGTATAATTTTGCACAAAGTAAGAGCTTAGTGATTATCTGTTGTATATTTAAAATGAATGTCTAAAACTTGACTATGATCTCCTCGAATATCAATGTCACATAATTCCATTATATAATAACGCTTAAAAATTACCCTCCTTCATATGCATGCATTTATGATAGGACTTCCAGAAATATACAAACTTCTTTCTTTAAAAAAATATTTTTTAAAAACTTATAGAAATTAGTTGCCTAATTCCTATTGCAATTAACTAATTGCTATTCCAATCTTGAAAGTCAAAGTTGCTCAGTTGTGTCTGACTCTTTGTGACTCCATGGATCCGACTCTTTGTGACTCCATGGACTATGCAGTCCGTGGAATTCTCCAGGCCAGAATACTGTAGTGGGTAGCCTTTCCCTATTCCAGGGGATCTTCCCAACCCAGGGATCGAACCCAGGTCTCCTGCATTACAAATGGATTCTTTACCAGCTGAGCCACAAGGGAAGCCTAAGAATAAGGGAGTGGGTAGCCTATCCCTTCTCAGTGGATCTTCCTGACCCAGGAATCGAACTGGGGTCTCCTGCATTGCAGGTGGATTCTTTACCAACTGAGCTATTAGGGAAGCCCATTCCAATCTTGCTTGAATGATTAACAAATGTGGTTTTAAAAACGGATGGCTTCCTTAAGCTTAACTATTGTTTTTATTAACTTAATCCATGTAATCGTACTGTATCAAATTCCTGGCTTTAAATCCAAGTGAAAACATGTAATAGAAAAATTTATCATGGGGACAAACATCACTGTCACTTACTTTTCCATCAATGACAAAAAGTTGAGAGAAGATGGAACAAAGATCATTTTCTGTTCAGTCAGGATCCCATCTATCAGCTTGTTTACCACTTCCTCAGGTTCCAGGGTGGGTCCCAAACTGAAACAGAAGTAGTCTTCAGAACCAAAACATTTCACTGAGCCTTCAGCTTTGGTTTGGTGCTAAACGAGTATGTTAAGTTACCATACAAACCATTACATAACTGACTTATAGTTAGCATCCAGCCCAACACAGGTGCTCAAAAATGGTATCTATTTTAGCAATAATAATAACAAAATAAAGCCACTTATTTAGCGCTTATAAGGGAATAGCAATTAGCCAAGATGGCAATGGTCAGTCTCTCTTGCCCCCCGCCCCCCGCCCCTCCCAATCCTCTTGCTCACGCCCCACATCCTGTAAACAATGACTCTGCATGGCTATGGAACAGCTGAGATTATTTATAGCACTGCACACACACATCATGATGTACTCACTTGGCCACATGCCATCGTTGTTCTGTATATCTATATAAGCACCACCTGAACAGCCCTTGCGGCTGCATCAGCTATCAGCAAATAAAGCATGTCTGTAGTTCCTAAGGCTCCTCGCATCTTCTTCCAGCTTCCTAGCTCACACCTTGCCTACCCTGGGTTCAGCAAACAGCAAGACAGTGCTTATTATGTACTGCATACTATGTTAAACATTCTACCCAGATCATCTCACTAAAGTTTTCCAACAACTCTACAAAGGGGAGATACTAGAGTCCTTATTTTGCAAATAAGAACTATAGGAATAACTAGGACTCAAATTAATTTCACTAGATTAGAACTGATAAATTTCATTTTAAAATTTCTAGAAGTCTTAGGAAAGAAGTCAGATTCCATAATATGTATTATTCTATTAAGACAGTTTAGTGAACCATTTCTGAAGAATCAGAAAAATTAAAACATAGGACTACGCCCAGCTCTAAGTCCTTGATCTCCATATGGAATCTTTATTAAGCCTTGTTTTAATTTTCAGCTTTGTTACTTAGCTCACATTACATCTTTACTGTGTAATCATCCTGGCATATGTACTGCTGAGTAGATGCAGTCCCTAGAAAGTGACCTTGGTCATCTGGGTGTTGAAATAAGGGCACTTAGGCTGGAGTTGCACCAGAGTTGGTCCTGAGCTTTTAACATCTTATTAATGACTTAGAAACAAAAAGATGCATAATCAAATTTACTCACTAAATTGGCAAATGTCATCAAACTGGGTGACTAACATTTTGGGGGGCAGATTTTAACTGTGTGTGACTGGTTAAGTGGGACAAAATTAAACAAATTGAATGAGATTCTTTAGGAACAAATACAGAATAGCTCATTCAGAAAGAAGAAGACGTACCAGAGTAAGACTGGGACAACTGGAAAGTGTAGCATGTACTTAAAAGTGAACATGAGGGGACTTCCCTGACGGTCCAGTGGTTAAGAATCCACCTTCCAATGCAGGGGACATGAGTTCGATCCCTGGTAGGGGAGTTTAGATCTCAAATGCCTCTGAGTAACCCAGCCAGCACACCACAAGCAGACTGCCGAGCTCTAGGGCCAGTGCTCTGCAACAAGAGAAGCCCTCACACAGCGACAAAGATCCAGCACAGCCAAAAAAAAAAAAAAAAAAGTGAGCATGATAACTGGATACATGAAGGAAAACAGAACTTAAATCACACGTGATATAATCTCTCATTCTCAGCATTGTGTTGTTGTTTAGTCGCTCAGTCGTGTCCGGACTCTTGTGACCCCATGGACTGTAGCCTGCCACGCTCCTCTGTCCCTGGGATTTCCCAGGCGAGAGTACTGGAGTGGGGTGCCGTTTCCTTCTCTGGGGACCTTCTCAACCCAGGAATGGAACTCGCGTCTCCTGCACCGGCAGGTGGATTCTTTACCACTGAGCCACCAGGAAGTTCATTCTCAGAATAGGTCATTTATTAGAATCCTGGGTTTACCCCAGGACCCTGGTGCAACAATATTACATATGAAATGCAGAGGAAATGTAATAATGAAAGTGATGGATTTTGGCTCAATAGAGGCACCAATGAAAAGCAATGAGAACTTAAAGAAGACTAAGCAGTCCTTTAGCCTGTGGGATTAGCAGGTAAACAGTGCCAAGCAGGGGGATTCTAGAAACTGAAGGATGTTTATGCCTTGAAAAGTGTTGAGAGGGAAATCCAAGCATATTGCAACCAGGCTTCCGTATCCACAAGCTCCATCAAATCCCACAAACACCTGTGTAAACGGGACTGCACGTATTCATTCACACTGTGGCCTTGCTAACCTACCAATCCAGTGATGTTGGACTGACTGAACCTCTTAGTTACTTGATCTCTTTACCTAAGGTCTTAGCCTCTGCCGGAAGAATTTTCACTGAATTTAAAGATTGTCTAATAGCATGATATTAAAAAGACTGTAAGAAAAGCCTTCCAGAAAAAATTCAGTTTCTTGGCAAAATCAAACCTAAATCATTAAAATGTCAGTATATGGAAATACTTTTTCCTCAATAGTCTAATGTTAACAAGAGTTGCAAATCCTATTAAATAAATATAGATAATGGATTTTGTTGAAACTATTCAAAAACACTTCAGGCCTATCTGTTGGGATGGAGAAGACGAATGCATGTGGGATCTTAAGAATACTTAGGAAGAAAGTATTTTCAGGTAGAAGAACTACCTGAGTGGTTATCTAATTTCACCACTTAGGTAGCTGAGTAATTTGGGGGATGATATCTCTACTCTTCAAAATTGTTTGGTTTTGTACTTAATTGGAAAAAAGGACATAATGCAGTGGTACCAACTGACTCTCCAAGGGACAGAGTTATCAGTTTTGTAGCATTTTCAGATTCTATGATATGAATACTCCCAACATAGTCAATTTCAAGTTACCAGCATGGTGTCACCAAAGGAATATAAGTTGTCTTCTGCACTCCACAGATAATATGATGGTTAAATGGAAAATGTACATATAAATACTTATAGAGTTGTATTACACAAATGTTACTTGTCACCTTCTTATATAACAACTTTTTTATGGTACTAGCCAATGAAAAACTAATTATTTTTCTGCATGCGCTTAGTCACTTCAGTCGTGTCTGATTCTTTCCAACCCTATGGACTGTAGCCTGCCAGGTTCCTCTGGCCATGGGATTCTCCGGGCAAGAATACTGGAATGGGTTGCCATTCCCTCCTCCAGGGGATCTTCCTAACCCATGGATTGAACCTGAATCTCTTACATCTCCTGCATTGGCAGGCGGGTTCTTTACCACTAGTACCACCTGAGAAGCCCAATCTTTCTGTGGAACCCACAAAAGCTAAATTTTTAGAGAAAATAAATTTTGTTATGTATATTACACAAAGGAGAATAGACATCTTAAAACAATGTATCAGAGCATCCAATTATTCTTGACAAATAAATCCAGATTATGTGGCATTGTTTATATCACTAATGGAAAAGAAAAACATATTTAAGGCAAATGCATTTAATTTAAAAGTATTCATATACCTAATAATAATGCCCCCAAATATATGAAGCAAAAAGTGACATAATTGAAGAGAGATATGGACAGTTTGAAAATAAGAGCTGGAGACATTAATCCTACTTTCAACAATGGATTGAACAAATACACAGACGATCAGCAAGAAAGGACTTCCCTGGCGATCCAGGGGTTGGGACTCTGCTTCTACTGCCAGAGGCCTGGGTTCTATCGCTGGTCAAGGAACTATTATCTCATAAGCCATGAGGTGCAGCCAAAAATTAAAAACAAAAATCTCAAATCAATAACCTAACTTCCCAACTGAAGAATCCAGAGAAAAGAACTTACTCTAAAGCAAACAAATAAAGGAAATAATAAAGATTAAAGCAGACATAAATGAGAGAACAGATAACAATAGAGTCAATAAAACCGAAAGCTGGCTCTTTGAAAAGATCAACAAAACTGACAAACCTTTTTTGAACCAAGAAAAAAAGAGAAAGAGAAACCATTGAAATCAAGAATAAAACTGAGTTCATTACTGAGTTCACTACTACTAATCTTACAGAAATAAAAGGGACTATGAAAATATGATGAATAACTATATGTCAAGATTAGATAAGCTAGATTAAATGTACAAATTCCCAGGAACACACAAAGCACCAAAACTAACACAAGAAGGAATAGAAAACATGAGTAGCATGTTAATAAAAGATCTTTAACAAAAGATTTAACAAAAGTAATCAAAAAACTCCCAGCAAAGACCAGCACTAGAGGGTTTCATGATGAACTCTACTGGAGTTTAAAGAATTAACACCAGTCCTTCTCAAAGTCTTTCCAAAGACAAGAGGAGAGAACTCTTCTCAACTCATCCTATGAGGCCAGAATAACCCTGTTACTAAAGCCAGAGAAAGATATCACTAGAAAACTACTACCAATATCTCTTCTGAATACAGATGCAAATATACTCAACAAAATACCATCAAATCAAATATAGCAATAAGTTAATGTAATATGCCATATTAATAGAATGAAGGATAAGCCCACATGATCATCTCAATATGCATGGAAAAAGCATTTAACAAAATCTAACAGTCTTCCATGAAAAAAAATCACTCACCAACCCAGGAACTTAAGGGAACTTCCTTAACCTTATTTTTCTAAGCATTTGTACAAGGCAGTCTGATCTGTATAACCAGAGTGAAACAGAGAAGATAATAGGAGTTATTAAACATGAAAAGATGACTGTGAGCCTTTCTGATAATCAAAAATATACAATCACATAGAAGCGCTGTCTTTGCCTATCATAGTGGCCAAGACTAACAGCGCTGGATCACTGAAAAAGCAAGAGGGTTCCAGAAAAACATCTACTTCTGCTTTATTGACTATGCCAAAGCCTTTGACTGTGTGGATCACAATAAACTGTGGAAAATTCTGAAAGAGATGGGAATACCAGACCACCTGACCTGCCTCTTGAGAAACCTGTATGCAGGTCAGGAAGCAACAATTAGAACTGGACATGGAACAACAGACTGGTTCCAAATAGGAAAAGGAGTATGTCAAGGCTGTATATTGTCACCCTGCTTATTTAACTTCTATGCAGAGTACATCATGAGAAATGCTGGGTTGGAGGAAGCACAAGCTGGAATCAAGATTGCTGGGAGAAATATCAATAACCTCAGATATGCAGATGACACCACCCTTATGGCAGAAAGTGAAGAAGAACTAAAGATCCTCTTGATGAAAGTGAAAGAGGAGAGTGAAAAAGTTGGCTTAAAGCTCAACATTCAGAAAACTAAGATCATGGCAGCTGGTCCCATTACTTCATGGCAAATGGATGGGGAAACAATGGAAACAGTGGCTGACTTAATTTTGGGGGGCTCCAAAATCACTGCAGATGGTGACTGCAGCCATGAAATTAAAAGACGCTTGCTCCTTGGGAGAAAAGTTATGACCAACCTAGTTCAGTTCAGTTTAGTCACTCAGTCGTGTCTGACTCTGCGACCCTATGAACTGCAGCACGCCAGGCCTCTCTGTCCATCACCAACCCCCGGAGTCCACCCAAACCCATGTCCATTGAGTTGGTGATGCCATCCAACCATCTCATCTTCTGTCGTCCCCTTCTCCTCCTGCCCTCAATCTTTCCCAGCATCAGGGTCTTTTCTAGACAGCATATTAAAAATCAGAGACTTTACTCTGCCAGCAAAGGTCCATCTAGTCAGGGGTATGGTTTTTCCAGTAGTCATGTATGGATGTGAGAGTTGGACTATAAAGAAAGCTGAGCGCAGAAGAATTAATGCTTTTGAACTGTTGTGTTGGAGAAGACTCTTGAGAGTCCCTTGGACTGCAAGGAGGTCCAACCAGTCCATCCTAAAGGAGATCAGTCCTGGGTGTTCATTGGAAGGACGGATGTTGAAGCTGAAACTCCAATACTTTGGCCACCTGATGCAAAGAGCTGACTCATTTGAAAAGACCCTGATGCTGGGAAAGATTGAGGGCAGGAGGAGAAGGGGACGACAGAAGATGAGGTGGTTGGATGGCATCACCGACGCAATGGACATGAGTTTGGGTAAACTCTGGGAGTTGATGATGGACAGGGAGGCCTGGCACGATGCGGTTTGTGGGGTTGCAAAGAGTCGGACACGACTGAGTGACTGAACTGAACTGAACTGAATATTCAAAGTTGGCAAAGGTGAGAGGAATGGACACTTTATACCCTGCCAGTGGGAGGATAAATTAAAACAATCCTTCAGGACGGTAATCTAATATATCAATCAAAAGTAAGTCCCTACTTTTTGACCCAATAATTTGTTTCAAAAAAATAATTATAATAAGATGGTTGAATGTTCGCTGCAGCATTATTTACAACAGCTAGGACAGGGAGGCATCCTAGATGTCCATCAGTAGATGAAAGGATAAAGAAGCTGTAGTACCGATGCACACGGAATATGACTCAGCCATAAAAAGGAATGCATTTGAATGAGTGCTAACGTGGTGGATGAACCTAGGGCCTATTATACTGAACGAAGTAAGTCAGAAAGAGAAGAACAAATATCATATATTAACACATACATAGGGAATCTGGAAAGATGGTACTGATGAGCCTATTTGCAGGGCAGCAACGGAGGTGCAAACATAGAGAACAGACATGGACACTGGGGAGGGGGTAAGAAGGAGATGCTGTGACGAATGGAGAAAGTAGCATGAAAACATATACACTAACATAGGTAAGACAGATAGTAGGAATTTGTTATGTGACTCACGGAACTCAAACCAGGCCTCCGTGACAACCTAGAGTCGGGGGATGGGATGGGAGGTGGGAGGGAGGCTCAAGAGGGAGTGGCCATATGTATACTATGGCTGATCCATGTTGATGTACAGCAGAAACCAACAAATTTGTAATTATCGTTCAATTAAAAATAAATTAAGAAACAAATAAAAACAAGGGAAAAGAAAAAAATAAGATGGTTGGAAAGGCAAGCAAAGATACACACACACTTACATATATACATGTGAATATATAAACACATAATGTGTATATGCATATGTATACATGCACACAAAAATATGCATTTATTGCAATAACGAAAGATTTGAGATCTAAATGTCCCTCAACAGAGAAAATTACATCCAAGGATCATTAGGCTAACATTAAAAAGAATAATGTGAGACTTCCCTGGCAGGCCAGCCATTAAGACTCTGAGTTTCCACTGTAGGGGGTATGGGTAGGATTCCTGGTCTGGGGACAAAGAACCCACATGCCACACAGTGTGGCCAAAAATAAAAATAAAGAAACAGTAAGGTAAGAAAAAGGAAGAGAAAGGTAGCTCTTTGGGCTTCCCTGGTGGCTCAGACGGTAAAGACTCTGCCTGCAATGCAGGACACCAGGCTTCGATCCCTGGAGTAGGGCATGGCTACCCACTCTAATATTCTTGCCTAGAGAATCCGGTGAACAAAGGAGTCCAGCGGGCTATAGATCTTGGGGTTGCAAAGAGTCGGACATGACTGAGCACATGCACACAAGTTAGCTCTTTATATATCAACACAGAAAGCTAACAGCAGCATATTGTTATCAGCAAGGTAGCTTATATAAATAGTATGTATGTTTCCATGTACCAGAAAAAGGAAATCAATTAGGAAGTGTAGACGCTTTAAAAGCAATGAAGCTATTTCCAATGAAACAATATACATTTTAAAATTAATGATTCTTGGGGAAAAACTTCAATGAAAAATTATGTTGAAAAAAGAAAGCTAGGAATAGAGCGGCATTTGGAGTCAGGGACCCCGGAAAGAATTCCAGTCTGCCATTCTGGGACTGCGGAACCTTGGGGAATTCTCTTAACTTCTCCAAGTTTCAGTTTCTTTGTCCATAACATGGGCAGATTGTTAAAAGGATTAGAGCTGGGGGAGGAAACCTATGGTGTGGATCCAAGTCAAGTTCTCCCGTCTCAAAGATCAGAGGTAATTTATGTCAGGTATGTAGACCTAGTAGGGTACCTGGTATTTCGTAGGCTTTCAATGAAAGATGGAAAAGTGAAAGCTGCTCAGTTGTATCTGACTCTTTGTGACCCTGTGGACTGTAGCCCGCCAGTCTCCTCTGTCCATGGAATTCTCCAGGCAAGAATACTGGAGTGGGTAGCCATTCCCTTCTCCAGGGGATCTTCCCAACCCAGGGATCAGACACAGGTCTCCCGCACTGCAGGTGGATTCTTTACCGTCTGAGCCACCAGGGTACCTTGTATTTAGTAGGCTTTCAATAAAGGCTTTTAATAAGATGATTTCTTGATATCCAAGTGTATTTATTTTTTAATTAACTGATTTATTTATTTTTGGCTGTGCTGGGTCTTCATTGTTGCGAGGGTTTTTTTCTCTAATTGCAGAGAGCAAGGACTCCTCTCTAGTTGTGGTGGTCGGACTTCTCATTGCAGTGGCTTCTCTTGTTGCGGAGCACGGGCTCTGGGGTTTGTGGGCTCAGTAGTTGTGGCTCTGGGGCTCTAGAGCACAGGCTCAACAGCTGTGGTGCATGGGTTTAGCTGCTCTGAGGCATGTGGGTCTCCCCAGATCAGAAATGGAACCTGTGTCTCCTACATTGGCAGGTGGATTCCTTACCACTGAGCCACCGAGGAAGCCTAATAACCAAGTTTATTTAGCAAAAATAACTGTTAGCTGTCAAAACACTTACTTGGAGCACCTGGTTACACTTAATTCCAATAAACCTCAGATTATGCTACATTATAACCCTCACAGTAAAACAGTTTCTTTGCAGTGTGTTAGATATGTAAATATAATAACCAATAAGCTACATCTTTGATGTGCCTTAAAAGAGAATTTAAGTTCCAACATTAATATAAAACAAATTATTCTGAACTGGTCCCTTAGAGGAGGATTGCTTCCTTTTTTCTCAAAGCCTTGTCCCTCTGCAAAAAAAGGAAATTTCAATCTGAAACTCAGTTCTGCCAATTACAGTCAAGTTACTTGATCTCTCTAAGCAAAGTACTGTTGATGAGGTTTAAGAAAACTAGAGATTTTATTTAGTGTTCAAAATACAAACTGAAGTAAGAATTTTTCTGTCCTCTAATTAGAGCTCTGCTGGAGCAAGCAGCGGTTGTGTGATGCTGGAGCGAGTTTGGGCAGCATAGTTTGGCCCAAGGCAAATAGCAGGAACACAGCTCCACCCATCAACAGAAAACGGGATTAAAGATTTACTGAGCATGGCCTTGCCCATAAGAGTAAGACAGTTTTCCCCACAGCCAATCCCTCTCATCAGGAATCTTCCATAAGTCTCTTATCCTTCTCCAGCAGAGGGCAGACAGACTGAAAATCACAATCACAGAAAACTAACCAATCTGATCACATGGACGACAGCCTTATCGAACTCAATGAAACTATGAGCCATGCCATGTAGGGCCACCCAAGACAGACGGGTCATGGTGGAGAGTTCTGACAAAATATGGTCTACTGGAGAAGGGAATGGCAAACCACTTCAGTATTCTTGCCTTGAGAACCCCATGAACAGTATGAAAAGGTAAAATGATAGGATACTGAAAGAGGAACTCCCCAGGTCAGTAGGTACCCGATATGCTACTGAAGATCAGTGGAGAAATAACTCCAGAAAGAATGAAAAGACAGGGCCAAAGCAAAAACAACTCCCAGTTGTGGATGTGACTGGTGATGGAAGCAAGGTCCGATGCTGTAAAGAGCAATATTGCATAGGA
Source organism: Bos grunniens (assembly GCF_055505025.1). Taxonomy (NCBI): domain Eukaryota; kingdom Metazoa; phylum Chordata; class Mammalia; order Artiodactyla; family Bovidae; genus Bos; species Bos grunniens. The sequence goes on along the minus strand of NC_141170.1, from coordinate 15,426,537 downwards.
ACTTGGAATGTTAGGTCCATGAATCAACAGGAGATGGCAAGAGTGAACATCAACATGTTAGGAATCAGTGAACTAAAATGGACTGGAATGGGTGAATTTAACTCAGATGACCATTATATCTACTACTGTGGGCAAGAGTCCCTTGGAAGAAATGGAGTAGCCATCATGGTCAACAAAAGACTCTGAAATGCAGTACTTGGATGCAATCTCAAAAACAACAGAATGATCTCTGTTCGTTTCCAAGGCAAAGCATTCAATATCACAGTAATCCAAGTCTATGCCCTGACCAGTGATGCAGAAGAAGCTGAAGTTGAACGATTCTATGAAGACCTACAAGACCTTTTAGAACTAACACCCAAAAAAGATGTCCTTTTCATTATAGGGGACTGGAATGCAAAAGTAGGAAGTCAAGAAATATCTGGAGTAACAGGCAAATTTGGCCTTGGAATACGGAATGAAGTAGGGCAAAGGCTAGCAGAGTTCTGCCAAGAGAACGCACTGGTCATAGCAAACACCCTCTTCTAAAAACACAGAAGACTCTACACATGGACATCACTAGATGGTCAACGCTGAAATCATATTGATTATATTCTTTGCAGCCAAGGTCAGCAAAAACAAGAGTGGGAGCTGACTGTGGCTCAGATCATAAACTCCTTATTGCCAAATTCAGACTTAAGTTGAAGAAAGTAGGAAAACCACTAGACTATTCAGGTATGACCTAAGTCAAATTCCTTATGATTATACAGTGGAAGTAAGAAATAGATTTAAGGGACTAGATCTGATAGAGTGCCTGATGAATTATGGACAGAGGTTCATGACATTATACAGGAGACAGGGATCAAAACCATCCCCAAGAAAAAGAAATGCAAAAAAGCAAAACGGCTGTCTGGGGAGGCCTTACAAATGGCTGTGAAAAGAAGAGAAGCAAAAAGCAAAGGAGAAAAGGAAAAATATACCCATTTGAATGCACAGTTCCAAAGAAAAGCAAGGAGAGATAAGAAAGCCTTCCTCAGTGATCAGTGCAAAGAAATAGAGGAAAACAATAGAATGGGAAAGACTAGACATCTCTTCAAGAAAATTAGAGATACCAAGGGAACATTTCATGCAAAGATGGGCTCAATAAAGGACAAAATGGTATGCACCTAACAGAAGCAGAAGATATTAAGAATAGGTGGCAAGAATACACAGAAGAACTGTACAAAAAAGATCTTCACGACTCAGATAATCACGATGGTGTGATCACTCACCTACAGCCAGACATCCTAGAATGTGAAGTCAAGTGGGCCTTAGGAAGCATCACTATGAACAAAGCTAGTGGAGGTGATGGAATTCCAGTTGAGCTATGTCAAATCCTAAAAGATGATGCTGTGAAAGTGCTGCACTCAATATGTCACCAAATTTGGAAAAGGCAGCAGTGGCCACAGGATTGGAAAAAGTCAGTTTTCATTCCAATGCCAAAGAATGCTCAAACTACTGCACAATTGCACTCATCTCACACACTAGAAAAGTAATGCTCAAAATTCTCAAAGCAAGTCTTCAACAGTACATGAACCATGAACTTCCAGATGTTCAAGCTGGTTTTAGAAAAGGCAGAGGAACCAGAGGTCAAATTGCCAACATCTGTTGGAACATCGAAAAAGCAAGAGAGTTCCAGAAAAACATCTATTTCTGCTTTATTGACTATGCCAAAGCCTTTGACTGTGTGGATCACAACAAACTGTGGAAAATTCTGAAAGAGATGGGAATACCAGATCACCTGATCTGCCTCATGAGAAATCTGTATGCAGGTCAGGAAGCAACAGTTAGAATTGGACATGGAACAACAGACTGGTTCCAAATCGGGAAAGGAGTACAGCAAGGCTGTATATTGTCACCCTGCTTATTTAACTTGTACGCAGAGTACATCATGAGAAACGCTGGTCTGGATGAAGTACAAGCTGGAATCAAGATTGCTGGGAGGAATATCAATAACCTCAGATATGCAGATGACACCACCCTTATGGCAGAAAGTGAAGAAAAACAAAAGAGCCTCTTGATGAAAGTGGAAGAGGAGAGTGAAAAAGCTGGCTTAAAGCTCAATATTCAGAAAACGAAGATCATGGCATCTGGTCCTGTCACTTCATGGGAAATAGATGGGGAAACAGTGGAAACAGTGGCAGACTTTATATTTTGGGGCTCCCAAATCACTGCAGATGGTGACTGCAGCCATGAAATTAAAAGACGCTTACTCCTTGGAAGGAAAGCTATGACCAACCTAGACAGCATATTAAAAAGCAGAGACATTACTTTGTCAACCAAGGTCCGTCTAGTCAAGGCTATGGTTTTTCCAGTAGTCATGTATGAATGTGAGAGTTGGACTATAAAGAAAGCTGAATGCCGAAGAATTGATGCTTTTGAACTGTGGTGTTGGAGGACTCTTGAGAGTCTCTTGGACTGCCAGGAGATCCAATCAGTGAATCCTAAAAGAAATCAGCCCTGAATATTCTTTGGAAAGACTGATGTTGAAGTTGAAACTCCAGTACTTTGGCCACCTAATGTGAAGAGCTGACTCATTGGAAAAGACCCTGATGCTGGGCAAGATTGAAGGTGGAAGGAGAAGGGAACGACAGAGGATGAGATGGTTGGATGGCAGCACCAACTCAATGGACATGAGTCTGAGTAAACTCCAGGAGTTGGTGATGGACAGGGAGGCCTGGAGTGCTGCGTTCCATGGGGTTGCAAAGAGTCGAATAAGACTGAGCGACTGAACTGAACCGAACTGAATTGAAACTCAGTTTCTACATTAAACCCAACTTCACCTTTGGCATCCTAACATCAGCTTATCTTCAAGGGAATTCGTGTGGCAGGACAAGCCCCAGACCCTTCCTTAGTTAGGTTATATTCTCGATCAGGCTAGAATCAGGTTGACTTCTATTTAAACTTCCCCTTACCACCCGCTAAGGCAAATGTCCCAGTTATTTTTAGTTGTACTAGCAGAGTTTTGCCAGCAGAGGTCACCCTTGCCATCATGAATGCCAGCTTTCCTCAGGCTTATTCTGGAGGCAAGGGTAAAAAATTCAATTACAATGCAAATATATATACAATGTCTGTGTTTAACTGCTAAAAGACAGTCTAAGTGATAAGCTTGACTCAAATCTATTATTTTAGTGTCTAAATACTGGCAAACTTTATCTTGAAGATAAAACACTCTCCTCTACCTTTGAGAATACCTTTCAGTTTCAGTGAACTTTAAAAAATTATTTCCTATTGAGATATAATTTACCTATTATATAAGTTTGTGTACAACTAGCTGATTTGATATATTTATATATTGCCATATGACTGCCACCTTAGCATTAGGTAATACTTCTATCTCATTACATATTTATTTCTGTTTTGTGATGGGAACATTTAAAATCTAACTTCTAAGCAACTTTGAATTTTGTAAATACAGTATTGCTGCCCTTGGGCTTCGTGGGAGGCTCAGTGGTAAAGAATTCACCTGCCAAGCAGGAAATGAGGATTTGATCCCTGGGTCTGGGAGATTCCCTGGAGAAGGAAAAGGCAACCCACTCCAGTATTCTTGCCTGGAGAATCCCATAGACAAAGGAGCCTGGCAGGCTGCAGTCCCTGGGGTCACAAAGAGTTGGACATGAATTAGTGGCTAAACAACACTAATAACTTGTTGTCTATAATCATAATGCTGAGGGAACAAGCAGTTTACTTACTGCTTCTAGAATCTCATGTGTAATATATGCCGGTTATATGAAATTTAGACATTTAATCTGTACAAAAAGAGATGTCTGTGCTTCCCTGGTGGCTCAGATGGTAAAGAATCTGCCTGCAATGCAGAAGACCTGGGTTCAATCCCTGCGTCAGAAAGATCCCCTGGAGAAGGAAATGGCAACCCACTCCAGTATTCTTGCCTGGAGAATCCCATGGACAAAGAAGCCTGGCAGGCTACAGTCCATGGGATCACAGAGTCAGACACGACTGAGTTACTATCACTTTCATTTTCAAAGAGATGTCCAAAAGAATGTTCTTCAAAATGTTAAAAATAGTCTTCACTGGATAGAGGGTTTAAATGAAATGGAAAAAAAATTTATTTGTATTTTTCTGTATGTTGGAATTTTTTTTAAAGTAACCATTTTTGTAAACCATGTTTACAAAAATATTAAAGCTATTCTCAAAGACAGGAAACATTAAAAATTAACCTCAGTGCCAATCTTTTGTAATTTTATTTTCTAACCAAGAAAAGATTTTGATCTGGTACTTATTTTGAAAAGATTCTGATCTGTTACTAATTTTGGGCGGCACTGGAGCGGCCAAAAGGAGATACCCCACGTCCAAGGTCAGTAGTGGTGGCCGTGAGGAGATACCCCAAGTCCAAGATAAGGAGCAGCGGCTGCACTTTCCTGGAGCAGCTATGAAGAGATACCCCAAGTCCAAGGTAAGAGAAACCCTAGTAAGACAGTAGGCACTGAGAGAGGGCATCAGAGGGCAGACTGAAACCATAATCACAGAAAACTAATCAATCTAATCACATTGACCATAGGGCCACCCAAGATGGAGGGGTCATGGTGGAGAGGTCTGACAGAAGGTGGTCCACTGGAGAAGGGAATGGCAAACCACTTCAGTGTTCTTGGCTTGAGAACCCCATGAACAGTATGAAAAGGCAAAATGATAGGATACTGAAAGAGGAACTCCCCAGGTCAGTAGGTGCCCAATATGCTACTGGAGATCAGTGGAGAAATAACTCCAGAAAGAATGAAGAGACGGAGCCAAAGCAAAAACAACACCCAGCTGTGGATGTGACTGGTGATAGAAGCAAGGTCTGATGCTGTAAAGAGCAATATTGCATAGGAACCTGGAATGTTAGGTTCACGAATCAAGGCAAATTGGAAGTGGTCAAACAAGAGATGGCAAGAGTGAATGTCGACATTCTAGGAATCAACGAACTGAAATGGACTGGAATGGGTGAAATTTAACTCAGATGACCATTATATCTACTACTGTAGGCAGGAATCCCTTAGAAGAAATGGAGTAGCCATCATGGTGAACAAAAGACTGAAATGCAGTACTTGGATGCAATCTCAAAAACGACAGAATGATCTCTGTTTGTTTCCAAGGCAAACCATTCAATATCATGGTAATCCAAGTCTATGCCCCAACCAGTAATGCTGAAGAAGCTGAACGGTTCTATGAAGACCTACAAGACCTTTTAGAAAGTGAAGTTGCTCAGTTGTGTCTGACTCTTTGCGACCCCATGGACTGGAGCCCACCAGGCTTGTCTGTCCATGGAATTGTCCAGTCAAGAACACTGGAGTGGGTTGCCATTTCTTTCTCCAGGGGATCTTCCTGACTCAGGATTGAACCTGGGTCTCCTGCATTGCAGGCAGACGCTTTATGGTCTGAGCCACCAGGAAAGCCTTCAAGACCTTTTAGAACTAACACCCAAAAAAGATGTCCTTTTCATTATAGGAAACTGGAATGAAAAAGTAGGAAGTCAAGAAACATATGGAGTAATAGGCAAATTTGGCCTTGGAGTACAAAATGAAGCAGGGCAAAGGCTAGTAGAGTTTTGCCAAGAGAACACACTGGTCATAGCAAACACCCTCTTCCAACCACACAAGAGAAGACTCTACACACAGACGTCACCAGATGGCCAACACCGAAATCAGACTGATTATATTCTTTGCAGCCAAAGATGGAGAAGCTCTATACAGTCAGCAAAAACAAGACCAGGAGCTGACTGTGGCTTAGATCATGAGCTCCTTATTACCAAATTCAGACTTAAATAGAAGAAAGTAGGGAAAACCACTAGACCATTCAGGTATGACCTACATCAAATCCCTTACGATTATACAGTGGAAGTGAGAAATAGATTTAAGGGACTAGATCTGAAAGAGTGCGTGGTGAACTATGGATGGATGGAGATTCATGACATTGTACAGGAGACAGGGATCAAAACCATCCCCAAGAAAAAGAAATGCAAAAAAGCAAAATGGCTGTCTGAGGAATAGCTGTGAAAAGAAGAGAAGCAAAAACCACAGGAGAGGGGGAAGGCGCCAAGATGGCGGAGGAGTAGGACGGGGAAAACACTTTCTCCCCCACAAATTCATCAAAAGAGCATTTAAACGTCGAGTAAATTCCACAAAACAACTTCTGAATGCCGGCAGAGGACATCAGGCACCCAGAAAAGCAACCCAACTCCTTGAAAGGAGGTAGGAAAAAATATTAAAGACAATAAAAGAGACAAAAGAGGGAGGGACGGAGTTCCGTCCCGGGAAGGGAGTCTTAAAAAGAGAGAAGTTTCCAAACACCAGGAAACCTTCTCACTGCCGAATCCGTGCCGAGCTTTGGAAGCACAGAGGACAACATAACAGGGAGAAAAAATAAATAAACAATTAAAACTCGCAGATTGCGAGCCCTACGGTAACTCCTCTAGCGGAGAAGCAGCGCAGACGCCTGCATCCGCCATTAGCAAGCGGGGGCTGGGCAGGGAGGCGCGGCGCGGGCTGCATCGCTGAGAGTAAGAATCTGGCCTGAATACCCTGAGCACTATCTGAGCGAAATAATTTGGGCTAGCAAACTAGACTGTGGGATATCTACCATGCGAAAAGCCAGCCCTAACCTAAGACACCGCCAGCCCGCGCACGGGACAAAGGACTAAACAGAGGTAGCCGGCTGCAAACCTTCCCCCTCCGGTGACAGGCAGCCAGAGCCGGAAGGGGGCAATCACAGCCCCAGAGAGACATTATCTATAAAACTGGCTTCTTTGCTAACTAAAACTTATTGGGGGTCTGGACGGTTAACATCTGCCTGAGAAGGTGCGCCGGTTTTACACCCAGATAACCAAGTGGCGGGGAGGCGATAAGTCGCAGCATTGGCGCTCGCCAAACACCTCATCACCTGAGCTGCTCGGACCTGGGAAGAGCACAAAACGCAGCCCCAACTGAGTCTGCGCCTCTGAGGACTACCTGAGTGCCTGAACCAGAGCGGCTTGGACCTGGGAGGTGCATGCAACCCAGGGCCAGCCTCGGATTGTTCCCGGCGGAACAACCTAGAGCCTGAGCAGTGTGGGCAGGGAGGCTACACGCGCCGTGAGCGGGGGCAGACCCAGTGTGGCTGAGGCACTGCGAGCGCACGCCAGTGTCATTTGTTTGCAGCATCCTTCCCTCCCTCCCCATAGCGCGACTGAACAAAGAGAAGAAATACAGCTCCACCCACCAGAACACCGACACAAGCTTCCCTAACCAGGAAACCTTGATAAGCCACCTCTACATACCCACACACAGCAAGGAAACGCCACAATAAAGAGAACTCCACAAACTGCCAGAATACAGAAAGGACTCCCAAACTCAGCAATTTAAACAAGATGAAGAGACAGAGGAATACCCAGCAGATAAAGGAACAGGATAAATGCCCACCAAACCAAACAAAAGAGGAAGAGATAGGGAATCTACCTGATAAAGAATTCCAAATAATGATAGTGAAATTGATCCAAAATCTTGAAATTAAAATGGAATCACAGATAAATAGCCTGGAGACAAGGATTGAGAAGATGCAAGAAAGGTTTAACAAGGACCTAGAAGAAATAAAAAAGAGTCAATATATAATGAATAATGCAATAAATGAAATTAAAAACACTCTGGAGCCAACAAATAGTAGAATAACAGAGGCAGAAGATAGGATTAGTGAATTAGAAGATAGAATGGTAGAAATAAATGAATCAGAGAGGATAAAAGAAAAACGAATTAAAAGAAATGAGGACAATCTCAGAGACCTCCAGGACAATATTAAACGCTACAACATTCGAATCATAGGGGTTCCAGAAGAAGAAGACAAAAAGAAAGACCATGAGAAAATACTTGAGGAGATAATAGTTGAAAACTTCCCTAAAGTGGGGAAGGAAATAATCACCCAAGTCCAAGAAACCCAGAGAGTCCCAAACAGGATAAACCCAAGGAGAAACACCCCAAGACACATATTAATCAAATTAACAAAGATCAAACACAAAGAACAAATATTAAAAGCAGCAAGGGAAAAACAACAAATAACACACAAGGGAATTCCCATAAGGATAACAGCTGATCTTTCAATAGAAACTCTTCAAGCCAGGAGGGAATGGCAAGACATACTTAAAATGATGAGAGAAAATAACCTACAGCCCAGATTATTGTACCCAACAAGGATCTCATTCAAGTATGAAGGAGAAATCAAAAGCTTTTCAGACAAGCAAAAGCTGAGAGAATTCTGCACCACCAAACCAGCTCTCCAACAAATACTAAAGGATATTCTCAAGACAGGAAACACAAAAATGGTGTATAAACTCGAACCCAAAACAATAAAGTAAATGGCAACGGGATCATACTTATTAGTAATTACCTTAAACGTAAATGGGTTGAATGCCCCAACCAAAAGACAAAGACTGGCTGAATGGATACAGAAACAAGACCCCTACATATGTTGTCTACAAGAGACCCACCTCAAAACAGGGGACACACACAGACTGAAACTGTAGGGCTGGAAAAAGATTTTCCATGCAAATTGGGACCAAAAGAAAGGAGTCACAATACTCGTATCAGATAAATTAGACTTTAAAACAAAGGCTGTGAAAAGAGACAAAGAAGGTCACCACATAATGATCAAAGGATCAATCCAAGAAGAAGATATAACAATTATAAATATATATCCACCCAACATGGGAGCACCGCAGTATGTAAGACAAATCCTAACAAGTATGAAAGGAGAAATTAACAATAACACAATAATAGTGGGAGACTTTAATACCCCACTCACACTTATGGATAGATCAACTAAACAGAAAATTAACAAGGAAAAAAAAAAAAAAACATGTATCTATAAAGCTCACTAAAGCAAAGCACAGTAAAATGAGGTATGGCAATAAAAGGTGTTAAATTTATCAAAAAAAATAAATAAATAAAGTGCTGAAAAATTAAAAAAAAAAAAAAAAAAAACCACAGGAGAAAAGGAAAGATATAAGCATCTGAATGCAGAGTTCCAAAGAATAGCAAGGAGAGGTAAGAAAGCCTTCCTCAGTGATCAGTGCAAAGAAATAGAGGAAAACAATAGAATGGGAAAGACTAGACATCTCTTCAAGAAAATTAGAGATACCAAGGGAACATTTCATGCAAAGATGGGCTCAATAAAGGACAGAAATGGTATGCACCTAACAGAAGCAGAAGATATTAAGAAAAGGTGGCAAGAATACACAGAAGAACTGTACAAAAAAGATCTTCACGACCCAGATAATCACGATGGTTTGATCACTCACCTACAGCCAGACATCCTAGAATGTGAAGTCAAGTGGGCCTTAAGAAGCATCACTATGAACAAAGCTAGTGGAGGTGATGGAATTCCAGTTGAGCTATGTCAAATCCTAAAAGATGATGCTGTGAAAGTGCTGCACTCAATATGTCACCAAATGTGGAAGAGGCAGCAGTGGCCACAGGACTGGAAAAGGTCAGTTTTCATTCCAATCCCAAAGAAAGGCAATGCCAAAGAATGCTCAAACTACTGCACAATTGCACTCACCTCACAAAGCTAGTGAGATGAGTAAATTTGGAGCTAGTAAAGTAATGCTCCAAGTTCTCCAAGCCAGGCTTCAGCAAAACGTGAACCGTGAACTTCCAGATGTTCAAGCTGGTTTTAGAAAAGGCAGAGGAACCAGAGATCAAATTGTCAACATCTGCTGGATCATCGTAAAAGCAAAAGAGTTCCAGAAAAACATCTATTTCTGCTTTATTGACTATGCCAAAGCCTTTGACTGTGTGGATTACAGTAAACTGTGGAAAATTCTGAAAGAGATGGGAATACCAGACCACCTGACCTGCCTCTCGAGAAATCCGTATGTAGGTCAGGAAGCAACAGTTAGAACGGGACATGGAACAACAGACTGGTTCCAAATAGGAAAAGGAGTTCGTCAAGGCTGTATATTGTTACCCTGCTTATTTAACTTATATGCAGAGTACATCATGAGAAATGCTGAGCTGGATGAAGCACAAGTTGGAATCAAAATTGCCGGGAGAAATATCAATAACCTCAGACATGCAGATGACACCACCCTTACGGCAGAAAGTGAAGAACTAAAGAGCCTCTTGATGAAAATGAAAGAAGAGAGTGAAAAAGTTGGCTTAAAGCTCAACATTCAGAAAACTAACATCATGGCATCCGGTCCCATCACTTCACGGAAAATAGAGGGGGAACAGTGGCAACAGTGGCAGACTTTATTTTGGGGGGCTCGAAAACATGGCAGATGGTGACTACAGCCATGAAATTAAAAGACGTTTACTCCTTGGAAGAAAAGTTATGACCAACCTAGACAGCATATTAAAAAGCAGAGACATTATTTTGTCAATAAAGGTCCATCTAGTCAAGGCTATGGTTTTTTCAGTAGTCATGTATGGATGTGAGAGTTGGACTATAAAGAAAACTGAGCGGAGAAGAATTGATGCTTTTGAACCGTGGTGTTGGAGAAGACACTTGAGCCTCTCTTGGACTGCAGGGAGATCCAACCAGTCCATCCTAAAGATCAGTCCTGAGTGTTCATTGGAAGGACTGATGTTGAAGCTGAAACTCCAATACTTTGGCCACCTGATGTGAAAAGCTGACTCATTGGAAAAGACCCTGATGCTGGGAAAGATTGAAGGCAGGAGGAGAAGGGATGACATAGTTGGATGTCATCACCGACTCAATGTCGTGAGTCTGGGTAAACTCCGGGAGTTGGTGATGGACAGGGAGGCCTGGCATGCTGCGGTCCATGGGGTTGCAAAGAGTCAGACATGACTGAGAGACCGAACTGAACTGAACTTATTTGAAGGATGATCTCTAGATTACCAAAGGAAAGGTTTTTTTTTCTTTTAACACTGGTACTGGTCACCTCTATCAGAATTACTTATGATGTGGGACTTGCCTGGAGGTCCAGTGGCTAAGACTCTGAATTCCCAATGCAGGGGCCTGGGTTCAATCCTGGATCAGGGAACTAGATCCTACAGCTAAGAGTTTGCATGATGCAACAAAGGAGGAAGATCCCACGTGCCACAAGTAAGATCTAGCACAGCCAAGTAAATGCATAAATATTTTTTAAAAAATAAAAAAAGAACTAATTACGATGCTTGTTAAATATACAGGCTCCCTGCCCCACCATTACTCTATCCCAACCAAAATGAAGAAATGCACAACTCTGGGGGTGGGACCCCTGCATGGTTCCCAGTACTCCTAGAGAAAGGTATAAGTACTGAAGTCTGAGAACCACCACCCAAGCGAAGAAAAAAGGAAGGCTAAGCAACTTCACTGTGTCATTCACATCTGTTTATATACATTCTCTCTCTTTCTCTATATGTTCCCATAGTCTACAGAAGCTGAAACTGAGATGAGCTAAGGGCCTCGAATATGAGATGTTTTAAGGATTAAAATATTTAGGAAAACCTATAGAATGGTTGATAGTCATAGCAACCACCAATCCTTCTGTCTCCATTTTTGCCTCAACTTACCTGGTACTTGGGTTTTTGATGAAGCCGGTGTTTATGAAATTAGGGCAGAGACATGTTGTTTTGACTCCGGTTCTTTTTAAGGCACTCAATTCTTCAGTCAGAGCTTTATGAAATCCAACAGCAGCAAACTTGCTTGAACTGAAAATAAACAGAGTTCATAAAATAATTCAAGAAAGCGGCTACATCTATTTAACTCAGATGTCTGTTTTCCTTAGTTAAGTGTGGTGCTCTGCCAAACAGCATGGGCAACATCTGAATCTCAGGCCTGGCCAGGACCCGCTGAATTAGAATCTGCATTCTGGATGACCCTCGGGCAAACTGATAGGCACAGTAAAGTCTCAGAGGGCTTCCCAGGTGGCTCAGCACTGAAGAACTCGCCTGCCAATGTAAGAGACGTGGGTTCGATCCCTGGGTTGGGAAGATCTCCTGGAGAAGGAAATGGCAACCCACTCCAGCATTCTTGCCTGGAAAGTTCCATGGACAGAGGAGCATGGCAGGCTACAGTCCAGGCGGTTACAAAAGAGTCGGACACACTAGCAACTAAAACAGCAAATAACAGCTAAGTCTAAGAAAGAAGCATTTACTGCATCTCAGCATTTATCAGAGAACTGAGTAGGCTTAAATGTCTTGTTAAGAAAATTGGTAGGGTGCTTGTTTTTGTTGTTGCTGTTTCCCTAAAATGTAATGTCACTATAGGCTGTTCATTATTTACTACAACATGTCATGGAATTTATTGGGAAATTCTCCTGGATAAGTCCTGTTCTTCCTTTAAGTCTTAGCTTGACTTCCTCAAATATGCATTTCCGAAACCCTAGTCTAAATTATTTCCCCATCATACAGTAATCTTCAGTTTTCCACGAAGCACATCTTGAATTTGTAATTAAATATTCATTTGGATGAATTTTTTAAATGTCTGACCCCATACCTTCTCTATAATAATCTCTATGACTGTTTTGCTCTCCAGTGAATCCCCAGGGCTTGGCACAGTGCTTGGCCTATAATAGGTGTTCAGTAAATATTTTTCAAGTGAATAAATCAAAATGTAAAGCAATTCTTATCATCATAGTGCCTTCATTTGGAAAGAGAAGGAAATTTTCCGTATTTTAAATGGACATTAGTTTTCCAACTAGGCTTTTAGAGAAAGTAGCATTACTGAAAAATATAAAATCACATACCATATAATTCACTCACTTAGGAATACAATTCAATGGGTTTTAGAATATTATTTTATTAATTTAAAAATTATACAAAATATTTTTGATATAAAATTTACAATTTTAATTATGTTTAAGTGTATAATTCAGTACCATTAATTACTAGATAGATTGCTTTTCTCTAAGCCTGTACAGATTAGCAATTATACAAAGCAAATTCTTGCCAATTAACCTGTGCTTTGGAAAACAGAAAGCTGTGGAAAGTTCTCTTTTATCCTTTTTTTCCTGAAGCTTAGACATTTATTGAAGGCTTAAAAGAAAGATTGCTAGATTCAATTACATAAAATGTAAATCTTCTGTACACAACAGAAACAAAAATAATCGTATCTAAAATTGATTACTATATGCCAGACACTGACCTCAGTTATTCAGATGCATTATTTGATTTAATCCCTTAACAACAATTCTGTGAAACCGATACTATTATGATATCTATTTCCCAAAAAAGAAACTTAGGTAGAGGTGGAATTATAGAACTTGACCAAAGACAAAAAACAAAGTGGTGGAATTAGGCTTTAAATTTGGGCAGCAAATCAGACCTCTAATATGATATAGTTGAAACTTACATCAGCTCCGAACCAAGCTAACGGCTTCCCAGGTGGCACCAGTGGTAACGAATCTGCCTGCCAATGCAGGAGATGTAAGAGACGCGGGTTTGATCCTTGGGTGGGGAAGACCCCCTGGAGAAGGAAATGACAACCCACTCCAGTATTCTTGCCTGGGAAATTGACTTAGTGACTAAACAAAAACAACAACAACCAAGTTAAGAGGTAAATGACAAACTGGTAAAGCATTTGCAACTTATAGGACAAGGATTAGGGTGACATAAGAATTAGGTAAATAAAGGACAATTTTTATAAATGAATGAACATGCTCAGTCATGTCTGACCCATTTTACGATCCCATGGATTGTAGCCTGCCAGGCTCCTCTGTCCAGGCAAGAATACTCGATTGGGTTGACATTCCCTTCTCCAGGGCAAGATCCCTAACTCAGGGATCGAACCCACATCTCCTGCATTGGCAGGTGGGTTCTTTACCACTGAGCCACTGAGGAAGTCAAATGAATAAGACAATATTCGAATGGATAAATACCTAAGGGCATTAGCAGAAAATTTACAAAATAAAAATACCAATGTGTACGAGTGCTAAGTCACTTCAGTCGACTGTCCAACTCTGTGTGACTCTATGGACTATAGCCTGCCAGGCAAGAATACTGGAGTGGATTGCCATGCCCTGCTCCAAGGGATCTTCCCAGGGATCGAATGCATCTCTTACATCTCCTGCACTGGTAGGCAGGTTCTTTACCACTAGTGACACCTGGGAAGCCCCCAAAAACCAATAGATATATGTATATGAAATGTTTTATCCTTTCAGGGGTAATTAATATAAATACAAGATAAATACAAAATAAATACAAGATAAAAGTTGTGCCTAGGAGTAACAGTAAGGATAGTAGGAAATTTTTTGTTTGAGTTGTTTTCAATGTACAAAATACTTTCATTTTATAGAATTGGACTGGAAATAATTTTAAGTCATATGTCTCAGCTTTAAGAAAAAAAAGTGAGAGAACTTTCAACAGAATTTCTGAAGTATAGGCTAAATGGCAGTTTTCCAAAGTACAGGTTAGTTGGCAGCATTTTCTGGAAGACAATTTGGCAAAAGGTATAAAATTCATTAAAAAAATATGCCATGCTTGAGACTTCTCTGGCAGTCCAGTGGTTAAGACTCTGTGCTTCCACTGCATGGGGTGCGGGTTTAATCCCTTGCTGGGGAACAAAGATCCACATGCCATGAGATAACAGCCAAAAAAAAAAAAAAAATTATATCTAACTATCTATCTATCTATGCTATGCTCTTAGAGTCAGTAATTTCTCTTTTAATTACTTATCCCAAGGAAATAAACAATCATGTTTCTAAAGATGTATAGTCAAGGACAGTCCCTGGGGTATCCGGTTCATGAAGGCAAATAGTTGGAAAGAGCTGAAAATGTCTGTAGTGGACAGAGGCTGTTTTTGCCTCTGTCAGCATTCATATTCCCTCATTCTGCTAAGATGGCTTTGATTTTGCTGGCTTACACCCTAGTTCAGCAGTTGGATCCACGTTGGTCTAGTTAAGAGTGAACTCCAGGACTAGAACACTGGGAGGTATGGCTTTTCCCCGCTGATGCTAGACTTGGGAGTTGAGAAGATATTATTCCAGCAAGGCTGGTAGCCATTCTTGGCAACAGAGAGCCTGCGTAAGATTTCTCCTCTTTTGGTCTGAGGCAGTATACATTTTGTGTTCCTTGCAACTGAAAGAATCTAGAAAAATAAATTATCCAACAAAAACTGAAAATGATGTTGCATATATATATTTTAAATGCAAAATGTTCACTTTAAAAAAAAGATTATGTATGTATATCTTTTTCAAGGTATGACTATTTCTACATTAAATACATGGTTATTTCTGTGTGGTGAGATTATTCTGTGTGGTGAGATTATCAATAAATATTCTTCTTTTCTCTTCTACTAAACTGTTTTTTCTGATTTTTCTGAAGTGAACCAAAAGTGCAGAAATATATTAAAACTCATAATTATCTTGAGTGTGTTGAAGGAATTTTATATTTTTGAACTTCAGAATGAACTTGTTTATAGATATATATATATATATAAAAGCTAACAGTGAGTGGATTTTTTACTGCACTATGTGTGTGTGAAAGCATTAGTTGCTCAATCGTGTCTGACTCTGTGATCCCATGGACTGTAGCCCTCCATGCTCCTCTGTCCATGGAATTCTCTATGCAAGAATACTGGAGTGGGCAGCCATTCCCTTCTCCAGGGGATTTTCCTGACCCAGGCAGGGATTGAACCCAGGTCTCCTGCATTGCAGGCAGATTCTTTATCATCTGAGCCAGCAGGAAAGCCCACTAAATTTCTTCTTACTATCAATAACCTTAATTAATATTTTCTTATTCCAAATTATTCTTTTGAATAACATTCCATTACAAGCTAATGATTAGTACTCAATTTTGGCATGTCTTTCCATACTGGTAACTTTCATGCTTATAAATTGACTATATGAATTGACAAAATATATCAGCTAGAGTTTATAGATGAACAAAAAGAACAAACAAATTTGCAAAATTAGTCTAACCATATCCACAGACTGCTTGGTTGTTCTTAGGCAATGGCAAGAGAAGTGATTTTTATTTTGTTCTGTTGTTCATCTACATTTTCTTTCTTTCTCTGTTGGTATATATTTATTTTCTAATAGTTTTAGAAATAAATATAACCTTGACTTGAGTTTTTTTAAAAAAAGATGAAATACTGCTAAAGCAGTCACAGGACAGGTCTATTGTGCCTAGACTACATACTGTCTCTTTTGAAGTAATTAGCCCCTAGCTGGAGAAGGCGATGGCACCCCACTCCAGTACTCTTGCCTGGAAAATCCTATGGACGGAGGAGCCTGGTAGGCTGCAGTCCATGGGGCTGCTAGAGTCGGACACGACTGAGCGACTTCACTTTCACTTTTCACTTTCATGCACTGGAGAAGGAAATGGCAACCCACTCCAGTGTTCTTGCCTGGAGAATCCGAGGGACGGGGGAGCCTGGTGGGCTGCACAGAGTCGGACACGACTGAAGCGACTTAGCAGCAGCAGCAGCACTCCCTTGATGAAAGATAGTTTCAGGTTCTGCTGCTAGGCTCATATGTTTATATGTCATAAGAAAATAAGTTATCCACCAGAGCCTGAAGTGAAGTGAAGTGAAAGTCGTTCAGTTGTGTCTGACTCTTTGTGACCCCATGGACTACACAGTCCATGGAATTCTCCAGGCCAGAATACTAAAGTGGGTAGCCTTTCCTTTCTCCAGGGGGTCTTCCCAACTCAGGGATCGAACCCAGGTCTCCTGCATTTCGGGTAGATTCTTTACCAGGTGAGCCACAAGGGAAGCCCAAGAATACTGAAGTGGGTAACCTATCCCTTCTCCATCGGATCTTCCAAACCCAGGAATTGAACCAGGGTTTCCTGCATTGCAGGCAGATTCTTTGCCAACTGAGCTATTAGGGAAATCCCATATTTATACACATATATATGGCTACATTTACAACTACATCTGTGTTACTTTTAAAATGTAGATACTTAATTCTATCTAAGATACAATTGATAGATAATTGATTAGATACAATTGTATCTAATTGTATTTAGATACAAACAAAAGAGCACATTTGTTTGGTAGAAAACAAATTTGAGCAATATCTATTTACCTACATGGTCATAATTCAACATTAAAGGGTGATAATTTGCTAACATACAGAAACAGCTAACAGCCAACAGGGTGCCTGCAACCAGTAGGATGACCATGGCTATCATGACCTCACAGATCAATTCTCCACATGGGGGAGCACACCATTACTGTGCTCTACTTGTTATAGTAACTTCTTAGTTACTACAATAGCATGGGTTTTTAGAAGAACTATTAAAATTCACTTTTACAACAATTTCATTGTCTGGATGTTTTTAATTTGGAATCCCAGATTATATTCTCTCTTTCTAATGGTTAGTTTCCCCAAAATTACTTTATTAAAATGATTAATATTAACTTTTCTCATCTTGTAAAAATCCTGCCCTCATTTTAATTCCTTGCTGCTAAAAGGGATGAGAAATGCTTGAAGCACTTGGCTTCCTATTGGATAATTTCCCTGCAGCCACCTCTCAAACGGTCAGCCTAGGAGAGGATTAATGATTGATAAGGCTGTTGTGCAAGAGACTTTGTACAACTCCTTCTGCTTATTTCAGCAACACTGGAAGTCTGTGTGTTACTTGCTCAGTTGTGTCTGACTCTTTCGTGCCCCCCATGGACTGAAGACTGCCAGGCTCCTCTGTCCATGGAATTCTCCAGGCAAGAATACTAGAGTGGGTTGCCATTCCCTTCTCCAGGGGATCTTCCCAACCCAGAGATTGAAATCAGGGCTCTTGCACTGCAGGCAGATTCTTTACCATGTGAGACACCAGGAAAGCCTATCATTGTTAACAATAGTCCTCATTACACTCAAGAAATCACACTCAAGTTAAGCACAGGAACCAATGAAAAAAACACATGTTCACATACCAGTAAGCCAGTAAGAAGGGGACCCCAGTATGCCCAGCTGCTGAAGCCACAGTGACAATATGGCCATGATTATTCTTCATCATCTCAGGAAGAAATGCCTTTGTAGTCTAGAAATGTTTTTAATAAGAGAAAAAAAATTATTTCTGATTTGCAAACCCAGTGGGAATATTTCAAAATGAAGTGTATTTTAACATTGTTCATAACATTTCATCAATAAAAAAACCTAGATTAATTTTCATAGGAGAAAAAAAACAAATGTGGCAACATACTGCAGATAGGATGCCCAGATTAGAAAAGCTAAATGAAACAATGAACACTAAAAGCTTTGAGAATCCATCTCAATTAAATTGTTAATTTCTTATGTCTCCAGTTCCTCCACCTTCCAGCATTGATGTCTTCTCTCATCTCATATATTGAACAAGTATAATATCTAGAGTTATTGAAAATTTTACATTTAAGGTGAAATTGTTAGAAAAGAGTTTGGTTATGTCATCAAAATACTGAAGTGACAAAAAATCTTGCAATAGTCACTGAATGCTTTTATACAAAATAAATATTTATTGAGCACCTACTGTATGCTGGGGATTCAGGAAAAAAAACATTTTCAGAAAGACACAAACTTTTAAGGCATAAAAGTATAAAAAATGGATGTCAATAACTTGGGGCTAATAAAATGAAACAATACTGCACTTTCACTAACCTCAATATCCCTTCTTCTAAACTGAAGTAAAGTTGATTTACAATATTGTATTAGCTTCAGGTGCACAGCAAAGTGATTCAGTTTTATATATATATACATATATATACATACTTTCATATTATTTTCCATTATGGGTTATTACGAGGTATTAAATATAATTCCCTGTGCTATACAGTAGATCCTTGTTGCTTATCTGTTTTATGCCTACAGTTTGTTAATCCCAGACTTCTAATTTGCCCCTTCCCTCCCCCTTTGATAACCATAAGTTTTTCTGTGTCTGAGTCTGTTTCTGTTTTGTATATAGATTAATTTGTATTATTTTTCACTTTCCATATGTAAAGGGTATCCTATATTTGTCTCTCTCTATCTGATCTTCTTCACTAAATATATTCTCTAGGTCGATCCATGTTGTTGCAAATGGAAGTATTTTATTCTTTTTATGGCTGAGTAAATTTCCATTCTATACATATTTGCTACACCTTCTAAGTCTCAATTGTGTGTTGCCGGGCACTTGGGTTGTTTCCATGTCTTGGGTATTGTAAATGATGCTTCTATGAACACTGGGGTATATATACCTTTTTGAATTAGAGTTTTCATTTTTTCTGCACATATACCTGGGAGTGGGGTGGCTGGGTCATATGGTAGCTCTCTTTTTTGTTTCTTAAGGCAGTTACATACTATTTTCTACAGTGACTATACCAATTTACATTCTGAGATTACTCATCCCAAACTCACATCCAAGAAATCTTTAAGGGGCTCTTTTATGTAATGGCTATTTGACCAACATTTAGACTCTCTCTCTCATCCTCTCTCTCTCTCTCACCATTTAAGATCTTGAATGGTGAAGTTCCTGATAAAGTTTGCAATTTTGGAACCAGGAAATAATATAAGGCCTGAGTCTTGTGAAAATAAACAGGTAAACTGGGTTCACCTTTTATAGAATCACAGAAAATGACTCAGATAATCTCTAATCCCCCCCTCATCTCTAAACAGATCACAGAGAAATGTAAAAATCTAGCTTAGAATTAAAACATATATAACACCTAAAGTTTATTCTTATTATTAATTCATATTATTCATATTTTTTGAGGGAAGGGAAGTATGATTGATAGGATTTGGTCACAGCATGTAAAATGATTTCTTTGGATGTGAGAGTTGGACTGTGAAGAAGGCTGAGCGCCAAAGAATTGATGCTTTTGAACTGTGGTGTTGGAGAAGACTCTTGAGAGTCCCTTGGACTGCAAGGAGATCCAACCAGTCCATTCTGAAGGAGATCAGCCCTGGGATTTCTTTGAAAGGAATGATGCTAAAGCTGAAACTCCAGTACTTTGGCCACCTCGTGCGAAGAGTTGACTCACTGGAAAAGACGCTGATGCTGGGAGGGATTGGGGGCAGGAGGAGAAGGGGACGACAGAGGATGAGATGGCTGGATGACATCACTGACTCGATGGACGTGAGTCTGAGTGAACTCTGGGAGTTGGTGATGGACAGGGAGGCCTGGCGTGCTGCGATTCATGGGGTCGCAAAGAGTCGGACACAACTAAGCAACTGAACTGAACTGAACTGAACATAATATTCTCGGTATCTGGAGAAAATGTCAGTATTGGTTTGATTCAACCTTATGTCTGCTGAAAGCTTCACTTTAAACTTAATCCTTGGGTTACACAAAAGGGATTGTTTTTGGTAAAAGAAATCATACTTACCCAGAAATGTGCAAGGATATTAACTTCAAAAGTCTTTTCAATCTGAGGGTCTTGTGTAGCGAACAAGTCTGATGTGTAGACTACACCAGCGTTATTTACTAAAATACTAACATCTCCAACTTCTGCCTTCACCTTCAAACATAAAATTAAAATATTTACAACATTTAGAGGTCTGGGAATAGGTCTGCATGCAATGACTCTTAACGAAGTATAACTCTTTCTATTACGTGTGAAAAAAAAGTCATTTTGTAACCTATGCGTCAAGTGGGGAAAAAGATTTTTTTTTAAGTACTTAATTTCAAAATGGCCCTGCCTGTAAGTCTAATAGGCAGAAATTTTCTTTTGCAATTCAGTCTTTTGACTTTGGTCTCTATTGATTAGAACCCAAGAGGCATTTGGCTAACAAAAACCTAACCAGTGACAGATAAACAACAATTCACAGAAGGGTGAGCACTTCAATGAGGATCTAATGCCGTCGATCTGATAGGAGGCGGAGTTCAGGTGGTCAAGCGAGCGATGGGGAGCAGCTGTAAATATAGATGAAGCTTCACTTGCTCAACCACTGCTCACCTCCTGTGCAGCCTGGTTCCTAACAGGTCATGGACCAGTACCCACCCCCTTCCCAGCAGCTGGGGGACTGAAGGAGAGGTGGAATGTAGCCCATTAAAGCCTTTCACTATGCAATGCATTTTACACGATTGCATTATTTATCCCACTGAAGTCTCACCATTCTATGAAGTAGTAACTCTTATATGCTCATTTTAAAGGTCAGAAACGTGAAACATAGAAGGGTTATTTCTTGCCCAAGGTCATGTGGATATCTAAGGTCACATGGAGATGAGACTCTCCCAGATTATCTAACTTCAGAGCCCAAGATAAGCCACTTCAGACAGAAAGGAAGTCGGAAGGAAGGCTGGTCAGCACATCAGGAGGACATGAGTGTGTCACTGCTGAACACTCAGCAGTCAGAAATGAATTTCATCAGGTTGTATGTAAATTACTGAGTGGTCAAGCTGAGTGGTCTGGCCCTTGACAAACACTTGTGTGTACCTGTATCCACATCTCTAGCACAATATAAAAACTGTTGTTCAGAATAATGCCCCTAAGTTATTGAGAAAAACGGACATTTTGTGTGGTTGAACTGATGAAGCTGCCATTATGCCTCCAAAGTAACAGGACTCAAGATATAAATTCATGACTTCCCTTGTGGCTCGGACAGTAAAGAATCTGCCTAAAATGTAGGAGACACAGGTTTGATCCTTGGGTCAGAAAGATACCTTGGAAAAGGAAATGGCAACCCACCCCAGTATTCTCTCCTGGGAAATCCCACAGACAGAGGAGCCTGGCAGGCTATAGTCCATAGCATTGCCGAGTCAGACATGACCAAGCACACACACACACATCAGGGACAAGATATAAATTACTGTTTTATATTGCCAATGACACTCTTGACCTTATCTTCATCCTTGAGCTCCTCATCATCACATAATATCCCACCCTAGGGCTTTCACATTTCTTAATAATAAAAGCAGGCTGAGAGTTTAATTGTTTAAGTTGCATAAAAACCAAAAGAGCTACATTAAAAAGCCTATGTCAAAATATCTGATAATCACATCTCCATTGTGTAAACTCTGCTTAAGTATATAGTTTATCTTGGAATAATTTTAGTAAAAACACAATAATTAAAACACATGGAATAGGTTCAAATAATAAAACTATCTTTTCCAGAAAGCCTTTGCCCAGGTAAGTCTGGAAATCAGTGTATTCCATTTTAGGTAACTAGTAAATCCCCTTAACAATGGCCAATAACAAAATTACATAGATAGTACTGGCGATTCTACTAATTGGTGATTCTATTAGATTGATGATTCTATTAATACTAACAACTATTCTTACAAAGTGGCTACTAAGTGCCAGGTACTTTTCTAAGAAGTCTGCATCATTAATCCAGTTAATCCTCATAACAACCCTATGAAGTAGATACTGCTGCGATCCCCATGTTGTAATTGAGAAAAGTTAGGCAGAGGAAAAAGAAAGAAAGACCTTATATATTTAAACTGTAAGTTTGTTGATTTTTAAAAAACCTTTTATATAATAAACTTCAGTATAATAAACACATCCATTTAAAGTGTATGATGAAGAAAAAAGGCACAGAGAGGTTAAGCAACTTGCTCAAAGTTGCACAGTTACTATTAATTGAAAGAGCATTCATCTGTATGAAGGAGAATCACTGTTACCTTAAGTAAAACAGTCATTGTTAAATGCAGATAAAATATCTGCATTTTTAACAAATGTTTAACAGATATTTAACAAAATGCAGATATTTCTTACCTACAGGCCTTGCTCTCACTGCACCTTTTTCTGGGAAAGCCATTTCCCATCACTTGCCTGGGTAAATTCTACTTATTCTTTTGACTTAGCTCAGGCATCACTAATAATAAAGAGGCATCCATTTGAAAGTAAAAATTAAAATCTAAAAATAGAAGTTGGGACTTCCCTGGCAGTCCAGTGGCTAAGACTCCTAGCTTTCAAAGCAGGGAGTACGGGTGTGCTCCCTGGTCGGGGAACTAAGATCCCACATGCCGCACAGTGTGCCCAATAAAAAAATGAAGAGAGAGTAAAAAGGTTCCCAAATCTAACATTTCCTAAACAAAGAGATTCTGAAGTCTAGTAGAATTGGATTCTTCATACTGTACTGAATCAGAGTATCTAGAGGTGAGGTCCAGGAATGTATATTTTAAAGAATTTTCCCAGGTCCAAATGACCTTTCTACCATTACAGTAATTAGTTAACAAGGATGTGCATAAATGCATTCGGCGTAAAACCCTAACATGTGTAGCACATCTTGGTTGTATATAGAAGAGGAAAATAACTTTCTAGCTTTCTAGAAAAAGGTTTGTTGTTGTTGTTCAGTCACTAAGTCATGTCCGACTCTGCAACCCCCATGGACTGCAGCACGCCAGACTTCCCTGTCCTCCACTATCTCCTGGAGTTTGCTCAAACTCATGACCATGGAGTTGGTGATGTCATCCAAGCATCTTGTGCTCTGTTGGCCCTTTCATCTTCTGCCCTCAATCTTTTCCAGCATCAGGGTCTTTTCAAATGAGTCGGCTCTTTGCATCTAGTGGCCAAAGTATTGGAGCTTCAGCTTCAGTGTCAGTCCTTTCAGTGAATATTCAGGGTGATTTCCTTTAGGATTGACTGGTTTGATCTCCTTGCAGTCCAAGGGACCCTCAAGAGTCTTCTCGATCACCACAGCTAGAAAGCATCAATTCTTCGGCACTCAGCCTTCTTTATGGTCCAACTCTCACATCTGTACGTGACTACTGGAAAAATCATAGCTCTGACTATGTTGGCAAAGTGATGTTTCTGCTTTTTAATAAGCTGTCTAGGTTTGTCATAGCTTTTTGTAGATTTACATATGATCAAAGCCTGATAAACAGTTCGGTTTATCCTAATTTACTAACCCAGTTCTTTGAGCTTCAGAAGATCCCGTCAGTGATTTTGCAGGTCATCAAAGATTCACCTGCAGCACAATTAGATGGGCAAAGTTTAAGTGTGGAGGGTGCTAAACATGCAGATTCCCGGGTTCAGCCCTTGGCCAACTACAAGAAAACCTCTGGTGTACATATTTTAAAAAATACTTATCTATTTGGCTGCATTTAGGCCTTGGTTGTGAAACCAGACTTTTCTCTTGTTGCCTGCTGGCTCCAGACTGCACGGCTCAGTAGTTGCAGCGCCCTGGATTAGGTGCCTCACGACATGTGGGATCTTTGTTCCCCAACCAAGGATCTAACCCATGTCCCCTGCACTGCAAGGCAGATTCTCAACCACTGGGCCACCAAGGAAGTCCCCGGGGTGCATATTTATTTTTACCAAGTTCCCCGGAAAACTCCAGAACACACTACAGTCTGGGAGTCTCAGTTCCAGGTTCGGGGCCTGCCACTGGCTCGCTGGACAACCTTGGAGGAACCACAAAACTTCTGTTTACTTTGCCTACATCATAACTGCATCATCTCCCAAATCCTCCCCAGTTCTGGCATGATACAATTGGAACCAAATTTAAAGGAAGTTTACCTTCTTCGCAGAGCTGTAAATATCTTCTCGGTTACTACAGTCTACCACAAAGGTATGAGCCTTCGCACCCAGTCTCTTGCATTCGGTGGCTGTTTCCTCAAGTCCATGCTGCAAAAAGCAACGAAGGGCAAGAAGAACAAGATAAATGACATGAGCAGATTATACACACAGCTGAAAACAGCTGAGGGTATTCAGATTCTCTGGTCTAGGACTGGACAAGAATTTAACTGATGTATTTTTGACAGGGATATAGGCACACTTCACTCTCGGTACTACAACTAGTTTCTCTTTATTTGGAACTGAATTGAAAGCAAGCTTTTAAAAGAAGACAAAAGTCTTAAAATACTGAGCGTGCATTCATGAATTTCACATACTCTTTTAAAGGTAATTTCTACTGGAGTATAGCTGCTTTACAGTGTTGTGTCATACTCTGTGACTCTATGTATGTGTGTACACCATGTTCATGCTAAGTCACTTCAGTCGTGTCCGACTCGTTGGGACCCCATGGACTGCAGCCTGCCAGGCTCTTCTGTCCATGGGATTCTCCAGGCAAGAATACTGGAGTGGGTTGCCATGCCCTCCTCCAGGGGATCCTCCTGACCCAGGGATTGAACCCTCATCTCCTATGTCTCCTGATTGGGAGGTGAGTTCTTCACCACTAGCACCAACTGGTAAGCCCTGTGTATTCTGTATCAGGCTTTAAAAAATGATATTGAGATTTCTTTCTATGTCACTAAAAACTATTCATGAATATCAACTTCTGGCTGCAAAATACATAAATAATAAGTTAACTACAGTTCATCCATTCATTCAGTCATCCATTCCTCCAACATTTCAATTGTCACTGTGCTTAGCAGAACCTGCAGACACACATATGAATGAGATAAAATCCAGATTTCAGCAAGCTCAGTTCAGTTCATTTCAGTCGCTCAGTCGTGTCCAACTCTTTGCGACCCCATGAATCGCAGCACGCCAGGCCTCCCTGTCCATCACAAACTCCCGGAGTTCACCCAAACCCATGTCATTGAGTCGATGATGCCATCCAACTATCTCATCCTCTGTCATCCCCTTCTCCTCCTGCCTTCAATCCTTCCCAGCATCAGGGTTTTTTCCAATGAGTCAACTCTTCACATGAGGTGGCCAAAGTACTGGAGTTTCAGCTTCAACATCAGTCCTTCCAAAGAAATCCCAGGGCTGATCTCCTTCAGAATGGACTGGTTGGATCTCCTTGCAGTCCAAGGGACTCTCAAGAGTCTTCTCCAACACCACAGCTCAAAAGCATCAATTCTTTGGCACTCAGCTTTCTTCACAGTCCAACTCTCACATCCATACGTGACCACTGGAAAAACCATAGCCTTGACTAGATGGACCTTTGTTGGCAAAGTAATGTTTCTGCTTTTGAATATGCTATCTAGGTTGGTCATAACTTTCCTTCTAAAGAGTAAACGTCTTTTAATTTCACAGCTGCAATCACCATCTGCAGTGATTTTGGAGCCCCCCAAAATAAAGTCTGCCACTGTTTCCACTGTTTCCCCATCTATTTCCCATGAAGTGATGGGACCAGATGCCACAATCTTCGTTTTCTGAATGTTGAGATTTAAGCCAACTTTTTCACTCCCCTCTTTCACTTTCATCAAGAGGTTTTTTAATTCCTCTTCAAATAAGCAGGGTAACAATATACAGCCTTGACATACTCCTTTTCCTATTTGGAACCAGTCTGTTGTTCCATGTCCAGTTCTAACTGTTGCTTCCTGACCTGCATACAGGTTTCTCAAGAGGCAGGTCAGGTGGTCTGGTATTCCCATCTCTTGAAGAATTTTCAGTGTAGTAAACAACATAAAATAAGTATAACATTTAGGTAGTGTTAAGCTCCTTAGTCATATCTGACTGTTTGTGACCCCATGGTCTGTAGCCCACCAGGCTTCTTTGTCCATGGGATTCTCCAGGCAAGAATACTGGAGTGGGTTGTCATTCCCTTCTCTAGGGGATCTTCCCGACCCAGGGATTGAACTTGGGTCTCCTGCATTGCAAGTGGATTCTTTACTGTCTGAGCCACCAGGAAAGCCCTAACATTTAGGTAGGACCATATGAAATTGCTACTTCTTTGGAATAAAGGACTGAATATTGGCAGTTTCATATGGTTCAAAGTAATTTATTGTGTTAAGTATAATAATATAAAGAGAGTTATGGGAATAAGGAGGAGGAGTGTGCAATGTCATTCTAGAAGAGGCCCCTGAGCTGGTGAGGAGAGCAGGCAGGCAGAAAGAGGGGAAAGGGCATGTCAGCAGTGTAAGCACAGGGCTGGCAGGAGAAAGGTCCTACAAGATAAGCACCAGTAGACTGTTGTTGTTGGGTCATAATGTTCAAGGCCAGCAAGAGTCCAGATTAAAGGGCAATAGATATCGTATTACATTTTATCCAAAAAGTTAGTGTAGAACCACTGATTAAATTACAGAATCGAATTTGTGTATTCTGTTGATTACTCTTTCTAATGTATGGAGGATAGGGACCTCCCTGGTGGTCCAGTGGTTAAGAATCAGCCTTGCAATGCAGGGGACAAGGGTTCAAATCCTGGTCGGGGAATGAAGATCCCACATGCGGAGAAGAAACTAAGCACGCCTGTCACAACTACTGAACCTGTGTCCGTAAGCCACAATGAAAGACCCCCCATGATGCAACAAAGACCCCACGTGCTGCAATGAAGACACGACACAGCCAAACAAACTTGTTAAAAAAAATGTACAGAGGACAGACTTTAGGGGTCAATACTGAAGGAAGAGAGAAAAGTTAGCAGGCAGTTTCAGAACAGATGATAACATGTTTGAATTGTGGTTCCAGTTGAAAGGGTGTAGAGAAGAAAATAATCTTTAAAATGTATCTCCAGGAGGCAAAAGCATCAGGATTTGGTGACTGGATGAAAAAGGTGGGAGGGAATCAAGGCTGATGCCTTAATTTTCAGTTTTGGTCCTTGGCTACATGTCAGCTGGCAATCACAAGAGAGCAGATTTGAGACAAGCAATGATGATCTCAAGTGGGGGCATTGCTTTTGAGCCACCTTAAATTCAGGATCAGATGGTAGGGTTCTGTTTTTTGCCTCACCAAAAGAAGCAACGAAGTGAGCTAGGATCCAGGTTCCCTGACCAGAGATGGAACCTGTGACCCCACACTAGAAAGGCAGGGTCTTAACCACTGGACCACCGGGGAAGTCCCTGTCTTTGTTTCTGTCTTTGCTTGTTTGTTGGCTTGCTCTTGATCCACTGTTTAACTTTTCTATGAAGAATGTCTCAAAAGACACCCTGGGGAGAGGTTCGGTCTGTGACCTGTATGCCCAGACTATTTTCAGCTAGTACACGAGTGGACAGGCTTACTACACTGACCTCAGCAAATGCAGTAACAGAATTTACTACATTTTTCCAGGGGGAAATGGGTAAACAGAACACCTGTGTGCAAATTTGCTGGGAAACAGCAATTGCTCTTGCAGAAAAACCAAATTTGGACAGCTAAGGAAAGAAGTAGCAGTTTGTGCGGTGAACTTATTGGGGCAGTTAAAGGAAACAGGGTGTTTTCCCTTTGCCGAAATCTCCTACACAAATTGTACTCAATAGTTTATTGTGCTGAGGAGCACTTACTCCCAAAGAGACATCAAGATAGCTCAGGAGGAATTCCCTGGCAGCCCAGCGGTCAAAACTTGGCGCTTACACTGCCAGGGTCCGGGTTTGATTCCTGGTCTGGGAACTAAGATCCTACGAACCAAGCAGCATAGCCAAAGGAAAAAATAACAAGCAAAAACAAAGAAATATCTCAGATAACCCTTATCTTGGGCTTCCCAAATGGCTCAGTGGTAAAGAATCCTTCTGCCAATGCAGGAGATGTGAGTTTAATCCCTGGGTAGGGAAGATCTCCTGGGGAAGGAAATGGTAACCCACTCCAGTATTCTTGATGGACAGGCCTTAGCAACTAAACAACAACCCTTAGGTTACTTTCCTGTATCTAACAGTCAGCTTTTAACACTTTCCTGAAAAGTATATTTTATTAATGTGGAATATACATATGATGGAATACTATTTACCCTGCAAAAGGAATAAAATTTTGACACATGCTACAAAATGGCTGAATCTTGAGGATATTAAGCTAAGGGAAATAAGCCAGATACAAATGGTCAAATATTATATAATTCCAGTTATCAGGCTGCAGTCCATGGGGTTGCGAAGAGTTGGACACGACTGAGCGACTTCCCTTTCACTTTTCACTTTCATGCATTGGAAATGGAAATGGCAACCCACTCCAGTGTTCTTGCCTGGAGAATCCCAGGGACGGGGGAGCCTGGTGGGCTGCCGTCTATGAGGTCACACAGAGTCAGACACGACTGAAGTGACTTACAGCAGCAAGCTACCTAGAGGAGTCAAATTCACAGAGATAGAAAGTGGAATGGTGGCTACCAGGGGCTAGGGGAGAGAGAAGTGGGAAGAATGTGTTTAATGGTAGAGTTACCATTTGGGATGATGCAAAAGTTCTAGAGATGGGCAATAGAGATCATTGCTTGACATTTATGAATGTATTAATACTTAACGCCACTGTACTTAAAAATTGCTAAAATGAAAAAATTTATGTTATATATATATTACCACGATTTAAAAAAAAGGATAAAAAGCATATTGACTGATTTGGGGGGTGGGGCAGGGGTGGTGGGTCTTACCTTTATAAGATTCAGGCCTTATTTGGAGCAAATTTTATAATAAAATCCATTTACTATTTATTTTATTTTCAGAGATTTGCTCATTACTGGTTGGCTTTCTCTGTCAGTGGACAGTGTGTAGAGGCAAAGAGGTCCTTCCTTTACATCTGCAGCCTCACTTTTCCTAAATTTCCTTGGTCTTCCTCTCTTAGGGCCTAGGTCTCCTTTCTACCCCTTCTGAAGTATGCAACAAATTTAAGTTCTGAATTCCTCCAGAAAAAAATTTTAGACAGTGTCCAGGTTTATTGCATGCTCAGTTGCTAAGTCATGTCTAACTCTTTGTGACCCCCTGGACGGTAGCCTCCCAGGCTCCTCTGTCCATGGGATTTCCCAGCAAGAATACTGGAGTGGGTTGCCATTTGCTACTCCAGGGCATCTTCCTGACCCAGGGATCAAACTCAAATCTCCTATGTCTCCTGCACTGGCAGGTAGATTCTCTACCACTGAGCCACGTGGGAAGCCCTGATAGTAAATCATTAATGTCCGCTGAATATTTAACTGAATAACTGACATAAACTTCTTTTGATAGTTGGGACTGATATTTGCATCACATTCTTGTGGTGTTATATGCAGGAAGACATGAACAATAGTTTGCAGTGTAGCATTATTTGCAGAGAATTAAGAAAAAAATGAAAACAACTCCAAATATTCATCACTGTGTGACTAGAGAACTAAATTTTAGAAGATTCATACAAAGTCATATTGTACAGCATGTAGAGCTAGAAATAAAAACTTAAAGACCAAAAAAAGAAAAAAATAGAAAGAAAAAATATTGGGACTCTGCTGGCAGCCCAGTGGTTAAGAGTCAGTGCTTCTACTGCAGGAGGGTCAGGTTCAATCCCTGATCAGGAAACTAAGATTCCACATTGAAAAAATAAAAATAAAAAATAAGCAGACTTGCAGAAAGAATGCATTCCTTCCTTAACATTTTTCTCAGCACAGTGGAACTCCTCATCATTTTTCAGGATTTCCCTTGGTAACCTTTTTTGCCCTGATGTATTGAATTCAGTTGTCAAATTTAAATCCTGGGCTCTTCTTTAGTCTTCGTGAATCACTCTTTGCCCTCTATCCCCAGTACTAAAACCTTCTGCCTATTACCTAGATGACTAACCATAATGTTTTTCTGATTCTTTCTAATACTATTTTCCAATTCTTCATTAATACACTTTATCATTCAAAAAAATTTTTGTTGTTGTTGTTCAGTTGCTCAGTCATTTGTGAGGCTTTTGGCAACCCCTTTAACTGCAGCACGCCAGGCTTCCCTGTCCTTCACTATCTCCTGGAGTGTGCTCAAACTCATGACCATTGAGTTGGTGATGCCATCCAACCATTTCATCTTCTGTTGCCCTCTTCTCCTGGTCTCAATTTTCCCAGCATCAGGGTCTTTTCCAATGTGTTGGCTCTAAGCACCAGGTGGCCAAAGTACTGGAGTTTCAGCTTCAGCATCAGTCCTTCCAATGAATAGTCAGGGGTGATTTCCTTTAGAATTGACTGGTTTGATCTTGTTGCTGTCCAAAGGACTCTCAAGAGTCTTCTCCAGGACCACAATTCAAAAGCATCAATTTTTCGGTGCTCAACCTTCTTTACAGTCCAACTTTCACATCTGTATATGACTACTGGAAAAACTATAGCTTTGACTATACGGATTTTCGTCGGCAAAGTGATGTCTCTGCTTTTTAATTTGCTGTCTAATATATACTATGTGCTCACTCCTTATTGTAAATCTATCTTTCCAAGCTTCCCTAACCAAGTATGGGGGTGAGAATGGTCAGGAAATAGTAGACTCGAACTTCCCGGGTGGTCTAGCTAAAACTCTTC
The DNA here is from genome assembly GCF_055505025.1 of Bos grunniens. Classification (NCBI taxonomy): domain Eukaryota; kingdom Metazoa; phylum Chordata; class Mammalia; order Artiodactyla; family Bovidae; genus Bos; species Bos grunniens. Next base: position 15,395,708 of record NC_141170.1, on the reverse strand, counting down.
ACCTTCCAATGAAGGTGGCGCGCGTTGGATCCCTGGTTGGGGAATTAAGATCCCACTTGCTGTGCAGTGCAGTCAAAAGAAAAAAGAAGTATGGGATTATCTGCATAAAACAGAATGAATCATTCATGGTGTTAGCCTCAGAATAAAAAAGGAGAAGACATCCTCAATCCCTCCCTAAATTCAAATTCTTTTGTAGACTTCATGATGAATATGAAGACCTCTGTCCCTCACATTCTGAGATGGATATTGTTGGAGACTGTTGGAGAGCTGGAGATTGTTGGAGAATTGGAGATAGTTGGAGAGTTGGAGACTGTTATCCTTGCCACTTGAGTTAACCCTTGAAATTGCCCCGGGAACAATCTTTGTTCCCTAGGTGAAAAGCAATGGCACCCCACTCCAGTACTCTTGCCTGGAAAATCCCATGGATGGAGGAGCCTGGTAGGCTGCAATGGGGTTGCTAAGAGTCGGACACAACTGAGCGACTTCATTTTCACTTTTCACTTTCATGCATTAGAGAAGGAAATGGCAACCCACTTCAGTATTCTTGCCTGGAGAATCCCAGGGATGGGGGAGCCTGGTGGGCTGCCATCTATGGGGTTGCACAGAGTCGGATACGACTGAAACGACTTAGCAGCAGCAGCAACAGGTGAAAAGCATTTGATATGGCCCCTCCCTACCCTTTCAATTGGGTCCTAAAACAATCTTAAACTCTCTTTGACATTCTTTCTCATTCTCCACAGATCTACCAGTCCAGAGTTTTACCTCTCCAGGTTCTGCTGCCTGGCCTGCTTGAAATTTCCACCTACTCTCCTTCCCCAGTCAGATTTAGTGTTCTCAGACTTTCATAATTTTAAAATCTGTAAGCTCCATGAAAAGTAGATGGGTGAATATACGGAACTAGGACTGTCAAAATTTTATTTAGCCAATTAAGGATGTTAAAAACTAACACAGCAGCTATTTATATGTACGATCACTATAATTTCATTAAATAAATAGATATATATAGATAGAAGGGGATGACAGAGGATGAGATGGTTGGATGGCATCATCAACTCAATGGATATGAGTTTGAGCAAGCCCCTGGAGATAGTGAAGGAATAGGGAAGCCTGGCGTGCTGCAGTCCATGGGATTGCAAAGAGTTGGATATGACTGAGTGACTGAACAATAGATTCATATCTGTATGTTGCAGGAAGGGGGACCCCTTCCAGGGCCTTGTCTAACAGTTGGAAATGAATTGTCCGAGGAGACACATGTGCTGACAAAGCAAGAGATTTTATTGGGAAAGGGCATCCGGGTGGAGAGCAGTAGGGTAAGGGAACCCAGGAGAGCTGCTCTGCCGTGTGGCTCGCAGTCTCGGGTTTTATGGTGATGAGATTAGTTTCCGGGTGGTCTTTGGCCAATCATTCTAATTCAGAGTCTTTTCTGGTGGCTCACGCATTGCTCAGCGAAGATGGATGCTAGCGAGAGGGATTCTGGGAAGTGGACAGACACTCGGTGTCTCCTTTTAACCTTCCCTGAACTCTTCCGGTTAGTGGTGGCTTATTAGTTCCCTATTCCTTATCAGGATCTCCTGTCATAAAACAACTCATGCAAATGGTTACTATGGTGCCTGGCCAGGGTGGGCGGTTTCAATCAGTGTGCTTCCCCTAACAACTATACATAATCCACCAAAGAGTAGAAAGAACATAATCTCAAAGTAAAAGATAAATTATTTAAATTAAATGAATTTAACATAATACATGCTCCCTATATTATCCTTAATTTTCTGACCACTTCTGCTACTACCAGCTGGGTCTGACAAGCCGACATTATCTCTTACCTGAAGTGAAGTGAAGTGAAAGTTGCTCAGTCGTGTCCGACTCTTTTCAATCCCATGGACTATGGGGTCCATGGAATTCTCCAGGCCAGAATATTGGAATGGGTAGTGGTTCCCTTCTCCAGGGGATCTTTCCAACCCAGGGGATTGAACCCAGGTCTCCTACATTGCAGGTGGATTCTTTACCAGCTGAGCCACTAGGGAAGCCCATCTCTTACCTGGATAGTCTCCTATCTGCTTTCCCTGCAACCCAGCAGCCAGAGAAACCTCTTCAAAGAAACTGGGTTCCAAACGCTCCACTGGCTTCCCTAGTAAAAGCTGAAGCACAAATGGCCTACAGGAACCTTCATGATTGAAGCTGCTGTTCCTTCAGTTTCTAGACCAGAGCCATCCCACAGAAATATAATGTGAGCCACATATATTTAATTTTAACTGTTCTAGTAGCACATTAAAATTTTTTTAATTTAGTTCATTTTATATAACTTTGCAACCCCATGAACTGTAGGCTACCAGGCTCCTCCATCCATGGGATTTTCTAGGCAAGAGTACCGGAGTGGGTTGCCATTTCCTTCTCCAGGGGATCTTCCCGACTCAGGGATTAAACCCTAGTCTCCTGTATTACAGGCAGATTCTTTACCGTCTGAGCCACCAGGGAAGCCATGCGTACCTAAAGCACATCCTAATTCTGCCAGGTCACATTTCAAACACTCAACAGCCACAAGTGGCTGGTGGCTAATATTTACTATTGCACCCAAACAGGAGCACAGAGCTTTCTTTCACTTCTCTCCCTTCTGTGCCAGGCTTTGCCTTTGTGGATCCCTCTCTGCAGAGATAACCCAGGGACTCACTGTATCCTCAGCCTCTTCTGACTTTGACTCAACTGCCTCCATCTTGGTGAGGCCTTCTGAATAAGATCAACACTCCCACCTCTGCCATCCCCACAGTACAGGCAGAGTCCCTATCCCCTTTCACGTTTTATTTTTCAATTGTACTGAACAACATCCAACAATTACATATTTTAGTATATAGTGTTTATTGTCCCTAGCTCATAACGTTTTCCTCACTGCTGTATCCTCAGTTCTGCATTAGAACAGTGTCTGGCAGATAGTAGGTGCTCAATAAATATTTGTTGAGTAATGGAGAAGGAAATGGCAACCCACTCCAGTATTGTTGCCTGTAGAATCCCACGGACAGAGGAGCCTGGCAGGCTACAGTCTGTGGGGTCGAAAGAGTCGGACACGACTTAGCGACTAAACCACCACCACCAAATATACTTCACTCCAGATTAGAAAAAGGTTCGTACAAACTAGCACCAGGCTCTGGGAGTCACGAATCCAGACGCATAAGCAAACTTATACATCTTTGAACTTTAGCTTAAACTTCATTATGTGGCGGAATAACTAACACTTAGTGTGTTAACCACGTGGCAGACACTGCACTACATGCTTTGTGTGTGTTATTTATTTCCCATCCCTCTAAGGAAAGTATGCTTATTTTATTGCTTTTGCAGTAAAGGAACCTAAGGCTCTAGGAAGCTACCCACGATGATGAGTAAGTTAGCCATGAAGTGTGGAGTTCATCTGACCACACCACTCTGCCTGCCACTTACTGCTGTGACCACGTCCAGAGGAGGTTGGGCCTAGTTTCTACCTTTCACTCACATGTAATTATTTATGTTTATTTCCCTATGAGATTGAGAGCAGAGGACTCTATCTCTTGCTTGCCACTGTGTTCTTAACATCTGGGCAACAGACAGTGAATGGTATTTGTTGATGGCATCTCAATCACTCACTGGGTAGCTCTTGTGCATGTGTGTTAAGTTGCTTCAGTTTTGTCAGACCCTTTTTGACCCTATAAACTGTAGCCTGCCAGGCTCCTCTGTCCATGGAATTCTCTAGGCAAGAATATTGGGGTGGATTGCCATGCCCTCCTCCAAGGGATATTCCCCACTCAGGTATTGAGCCCACGTCTCCTGCGGCTACTGCATTTCAGGTGGATTCTTTTCCTCTGAGTCACCAGGGAAGCCAGGTTAGCTCTCGGCCCCCTGAATTCATTTATAGCATTGGATATTGTGTAAGGGATGGTGTTTCTTGGCATCGTGTGGCTCTCCCAAACCCCTTTGTCCATCCAACACTGGTCAAATAATAAAAGGTAAGAGTCTAAGTCCATCTCCCTTCCTTCGGGTACACCTTTTCTGGGAATTACATTGAAAGTTGTTGGTTTTTTTTCATTGTTTTTAACTAAAAGGTGATTTAAAAATTTCTCTTGGAAATTACTATGACAGAGTAACGTTGCTTTCTGTTGGGTATCTTTTAAACGTACTTAGTAACCGTAAGATTTTTCTCTTAATAGGTGCAAACCTCTTTTTTAATACACCAGCTAAAACTATGACTTTTCCTACAGGATAAGATAGAGGGATCAGGGACTTCCCTGGTGGTCCAATAATTAAGACCCCACCCTCCCGATGTAGAGGGCACAGGTTTGATCCCTATTTGGGGCACAAGTTTGATCCCTGGTTGGGGAAGATCCCACATGCTGCCCAGCAGTCAAAAAATAAAAGCCAGAGGGATTAGTGAAATCAGGTTTAAAGAGTTGGACATGTCTGAGCAGCTGAACTGAACTGAAGATAAATTTACAATGTCAAATTAGTGATAAGCAGTACCTGGAAATCTTACATCCTCTAGGTTCGTTTATCATGTGAACATCAACACATTGAGTATGTTTTCCCCCTTCTATTTCCTACCTACTTAACAGAAATGCTGTAAGGGGCTGTTGCCAGCAAAATGCACCACAGATCAAAGGAACTAGAAAGTAAAACACAGGAAGCACTATTACCTTATTTATATCCCACAGGACCAGCTTGCACTTAAGTTTGGCAAATTCGTAGGCAGTCTGCCTGCCAATACCGTGTCCAGCTCCGGTAATAAGGACAATCTCTCCGGTGACTGATTTTCTCTTCTTAGGAATAAAAAGCTTCAGGAGAGACTCTACGATGCAGACGAGCAGAAAGGGCAGAAGCAGGAAGCTGGCCAGAAAGAACTGCATCCTTTTTTGTTGCTGCGAGCTTTGGGTATATTTCGTTTTACCAGTCATTCTAAATTGCTTCTGGGAGACCGTTCCGTTAAAGACTGGCGAGCACAAAAGCGAGAACAAGGAAGGGCTCCTTTATCGCAGAGAAACAAACAACTCCGAAACCGCTCCTTCCGCTGGGCTGGGCTTGGCTAGGTCTTTGGCAATTGGCTCAGGCTGCAGTGCGGAGAGACTGCTCGCCAGCTCAGAAATCTGGGAGGGACAAAACCCAGCCAAGAGCGAAGCTTCTAGTTGTGGGTGCGCCTCCAGGCTTATCTTTTCCTCACCTTCTCTTGGTCTCGCGGGCTGACCTTGGAGGGTTAGTTGCCACTTGTTTTGGTAAATGTGATCAATTCCTTTTAAAGTTACAAGGATAACTGCGAGTGTCCTCAGTTCAGAGGCTTTCTTGAAACTTGACGGTTCCCCCACCCTGGTAAGGACTTTCCCGGTGGCTCAGACAGTAAAGCGTCTGTCTACGATGAGGGAGACCTGGGTTCGATCCCTGGTTGGGAAGATCCCCTGGAGAAAGAAATGGCGATCCACTCCAGTTCTATTGCTTGGAAAATCTCATGGACAGAGGAGCTTGGTAGGCTACAGTCCATGGGGTCGCAAAGAGTCGGACACGACTGTACTACTTCACGTTCACGTTCCACCCTGGTTAAGGGATGCGGATGTGGTTTCTTGTTTAAAAGGAATCTCGGGAGAAGGCCAATTGTTCTTGCTGGCTGAGAAAAGGACGCTATACCAGATTTCAGTTTGAATTCTGCACAGGTTTCTGGAGGACGAGGAAGTTTTGTCCTTTCCTTTCAAGGGCAGCAATAATCAAGCCCCAGAAACATTCTGATCATATCTGGGAAGACTGTTTCCACAAGAAAGAACAGGATTTGGATAAGGTTTTTGTTCTTTTTGTTTTTTTTTTCTTCACTCCATCTATTAGAACTTGCAAAAAACATATATTATGCTTTAGTTATTGTATCTTTATCCAGGTTAAAAGCATCATTGCCCCCAGATAAATAATAAAGTGGGAAGATCACCTTGCCTAAAGATTACCTGTGTAATCTTGTTTAGTAGCTGGTGTGTGTGAGTATTCAATATATAAGTGGTGATTTAAACAAAAATCTTACATATTGTTTATTGAAATAAAAGACCCAAACTCTGGTCTCGTGTGAAGGAAGAGCTTAATAAATGTCCCTTATATGTATTTTAAAAATTCAGTTCTTTTTTTAAAAATTAATTTTTATTGAAGTATGTTTGCTTTACAATGTTGTGTTGGTTTCTACTGTGCAGCAAAGTGAATCAGGTATCGGTATACATATACCCCACTGTTTTGGATTTCCTTCCCATTTAGGTCACCACAGAGCACTGAGTAGGATTCCCTGAGCTATACAGTAGGTTCTTATTAGTTATCTATCAATTCAGTTCTTTTTTTCCAAAACAAATTAATTTTTATTTATTTATTTGTTCTTGGCTGCACTGGGCCTTCGTTGCTGGGTGGGCTTTTCTCCAGTTGCCGTGCTTGAGCTTCCCACTGTGGTGGCTTCTTTTGTTGTGGACAGGCTCTCGGGTGAGTGGGCTTCAGTAGCTGTGGCTCCCTGGCTCTAAAGCACAGGTGCAATAGTTGTGGCACACTGGCTTAGTTGCTCTGAGACATGTGGGATCTTCCCCGATCAGGGATCAAACCCATGTCTCTTGCATTGACAGATGGATTCTTTACCACTGAGCCACCAGAGAAGCCCCTCAATTCAGTTCTTGACTGTAATTGAAATGGGGCTTTTTGTGAGACACTAGGCATTGGAGAAGGAAATGGCAACCCACTCCAGTGTTCTTGCCTGGAGAGTCCCAGGGACGGGAAGCCTGGGGGGCTGCCGTCTATGGGGTCACACAGAGTCGGACGCGACTGAAGCGGCTTAGCAGCAGCAGCAGCAGCAACATTGCTTGGAAAGAGACTTCCGTCATGTGGATCACTAATGGTCACCCTTTATATTTAAGAGGCAGGGAGAGCACAGAAAATGGAAGTTCACAAATAATTCACACTCATTTCTCCCTCTTATTTAAACAGCCCTACACTGTTATAGGGGATAAAGTGACAGTTCCACAATGTAGAATTCCGTTATAGATTTCCTGAAAATTCTGAATAGTCTCTGCGATTTTTTCTTGTAGCTGCCAAATCCAAGTTTATGATAGTAGAGTACCTTTCACAGGGGAGATTTATGTCTTGCTTTCAGGAAGACAGACAGTATTCTCATACCAGCTATTTCTCAAGTGGTTCTAATGGATTCAAAACAAAAGCCCATGAAACTTCGTAATTACACAGAGCAGTAAAGACAGTTGCGCTGTTACTTTAAAGAATGCTGAGGAGGACTGTGCAGAAATGATGACTAGGTTGTGATGAAGGAGGTACTTCCAATAGTTATCTTGTCCTTCTGGGATAGAAGCCTTCACTCTTGGCTCTAAAGTCTGAATTTTAGAACTGGAAGAATTTAGATATTAGCTTATCCAACTGGGTATTTTTTCTTTAGTAAGTATTGAATTTATGAATTCAAAGTAATGAATATATCTGGTTTGAAATGATTCAACAGGAAAGATAACAAAAAGACAGTCCCTAGTCCTACACTGTTTTTGGTTTTGTTTTTTTTTTTGCCTTTTTTTTGGCCACACTATGAGACTTGCAGGACTTGACCTCGAACAGTGAGAAGTGCCGAGTCCTAACCACTGCTACTGCTGCTGCTGCTGCTAAGTTGCTTCAGTCATGTCCGACTCTGTGCGACCCCATAGACGGCAGCCCAACAGGCTCCCCCGTTCCTGGCTAACCACTGCACCACCAGGGAATTCCCAGACTTACCCTGTTTTATTTCGCAGATCAAATGCTTCGAATCAATTTAGCTGTCTTTTACAGACTCTTTTAGTGTCTTTTTTTTCTTTCTACTAAAATACTATTAAGGAATTACTATCAATTGTATTTCTGGAGGAGGGCATGGCAACCCACTCCCATATTCTGCCTGGAGAATTTCCATGGACAGAAAAGCCTGGCAGTCTGCAGTCCATGGGGTCTCTAAGAGTCAGACATGACTGAGCACACCACATCAATTCTATTTAATCCAATTCAGTAAATGTTATTATGCATCCTATATGCAAGGCCTGGTGAGGGATATGAAATAGTGAAAAAGACATCTCCTTAGCAATCTATAGTCTAAGTAAGAGGTCAGACCAATAAGTTACCCTGGGGAAAACAAGCAAATATTTGCACATGCGTGTGTGCTCAGTCATGTCTGACTCTTTGCGACCCCATGGACTGTACACCAGGCTTCTTTGTCTATGAACTTTTCCAGGCAAGAATACTTGAGGGGGGTGCCATTTACTACCCCAGGGGATCTTCCTGACCCAGGGATCTCTTGAGTTTCCTGCATTGGCAGGTGGATTCTTTTACCACTGAGCCTCCTGGGGAGCCCTGAGGGAGAGGGAGATTGATTTCAGTGGTTAGGAAAGACTTATGAGAAAGTTGGATTTGAGTTGTGTCCTGAGAGTGGGTATGACTCAGGCAGCTACTGGGGCAGGCTATTTTCAATCCTGCTCCTAAATCTACTCAGGAAAAAAGAATTATGTTGATCCATGTAAGAAGAGCCCTCATTTTCGAATAGTGAGCTCTATTTTGGTTAAGCTCATTAAACTTTCTAAAATCCATTCAATGTTATCAAGGTTACTTGCTTCATCAGCAACTAAGCAGAATAAAGGAAATTCTGACCAACTGGGGAAGAGTTTTGCTGTTCCAATCTCATGTTTTGTAAGCTGTGCATCACTATCTATTAGTGAGTCAAGGAGTTATTTTGTTGTCTAATCAATTTAAAGGGTCATATTAGCATTAAAATATTATATAGAGAATATTTATAGTAAATTATTGTTTAAAGTCTGACTCTTTTCCAACGCCATGGACTGTAGCCCACCAGGCTCCTCTGTCCATGGGATTTCCCAGGAAAGAATACTGGAGTGGGTTGCCATTTCCTTGTGCAAGGGATCTTCCTGACCCGGGGATGGAAGCTGTGTCTCCTGCATTGCAGGTAGATTTGTTTACTACTCTGCCACCAGGGAAGGGGCTATTTACAGCAAATACTATAGGACATTCTTCTGGGTAAGTATTCCAGTGAAGCTTTTATTTCAGTTTTCTGTAGGCAGGTAGATGGGGTGGAGGAGTGTGTGTGTGGTGGATGTATGGCCTACTTGTACTTGGTTACTTGAGAGGCAACAGAGCAAAGTGTTAAAAGAATAGACTCTGGAGCCAGATGGCCTGAAGTTCAATCCTGGCTCAACTAATTACTTACTGCTATTTGTGACTTGGGGCAAGTTATATAACTATTTGGTTTCAACGTTCTCATCCATAAAAGAAAAAGAATAGTATCTATTGTATTGTGATTATTACGAAGAGTCAATGAGATAATATTTATAGGATGCTCAGAATAGGATTCGGTACAGGGCACCCCACTCCAGTACTCTTGCCTGGAAAATCCCATGGACGGAGGAGCCTGGTAGGCTGCAGTCCAGGGGGTCGCTAAGAGTCGGGCACGACTCAGCGACTTCACTTTCACTTTTCACTTTCATGCATTGGAGAAGGAAATGGCAACCCACTCCAGTATTCTTGCCTGGAGAATTCCAGGGACAGAGGAGCCTAGTGGGCTGCCGTTTCTGGGGTCGCACAGAGTCACACACAACTGAAGTGACTTAGCAGCAGCAGCAGCAGCAAGCTGTGCAGATGTGACCAAGAGTCTCCGACAAAACTGAAAGCCTTTATTGTAGTCAAGTCTGAATTAACCCAAATACTTCAGAGTTTGACAGTGAAACCATGCACTTCTGATTTGGAGTTGAACCTACATGCCCAGAGTCAAACCCAGCCTAAACTCAGATTGGGACTTGAACCCACAGTCTTTTAATCAGAATCGCTCACCTGGTGTCTGGACTTACTGAGGCTCAGGTTCTTTGTGTCCCAGTGCAGGAGGAATTTAATGAGAGGCAAAGTGGTAAGCAAGATGTAGATATATTAATAGAGGATGCTTGTGAAAGATGCAAGCATGCAGGCAAGGGGGCTCTACTCCAGGATTAAGTGGGCTACAATTTTATAATCCACATGAGTGGGGGAGGAGGAAAAGATTGTTAGGCTTACAACTAGCTCCTTCTTCTTACAGGGCAGGAGAATGTCTGACCCTATGAGGTCAAACTAGGACTGTCATAGCACTTATTCAAATTAGCAAAAGGGTGGTAACATTTACTAAAGTATGTTGAATCATCTCAGACTTCCATATAATGAGGGCCTCCTACTTTGAAATGTCACCTTTCCCTCAAATTTCTGTCCTTGGTCCTCAGGATTGTTACCTTGCTGAACTTGGCCAGCAGAACTCAGGCTTCATTTTTTTTAAATTAATTTATTCTTTACTGAAGGATAATTGCTTCACAATCAGGCTTCATTTTTTTCTTTCACTTAATGACATGTGGCATATCTCATTTTTTTATTTATGGTATTATAGTTAAGCATAAATAAAATATGCAGATGACACCACCCTTGTGGCAGAAAGTGAAGAGGAACTAAAAAGCCTCTTGATGAAAGTGAAAGTGGAGAGTGAAAAAGTTGGCTTAAAGCTCAACATTCAGAAAACGAAGATCATGGCATCCGGTCCCATCACTTCATGGGAAATAGATGGGCAAACAGTGGAAACAGTGTCAGACTTTATTTTTCTGGGCTCCAAAATCACTGCAGATGGTGACTGCAGCCATGAAATTAAAAGACGACTACTCTTTGGAAGGAAAGTTATGACCAATCTAGATAGCGTATTGAAAAGCAGAGACATTACTTTGCCAACAAAGGTTCGTCTAGTCAAGGCTATGGTTTTACCTGTGGTCATCTATGGATGTGAGAGTTGGACTGTGAAGAAGGCTGAACACTGAAGAATTGATGCTTTTGAACTGTGGTGTTGGAGAAGACTCTTGAGAGTCCCTTGGACTGCAAGGAGATCCAACCAGTCCATTCTGAAGGAGATCAGCCCTGGGTGTTCTTTGGAAAGAACTGAAACTCCAGTACTTTGGCCACCTCATTCAAAGGGTTGACTCATTGGAAAAGACTCTGATGCTGGGAGGAATTGGGGGCAAGAGGAGAAGGGGACGACAGAGGATGAGATGGCTGGATGGCATCACTGACTTGATGGACGTGAGTCTGAGTGAACTCCGGGAGTTGGTGATGGACAGGGAGGCCTGGCGTGCTGCGATTCATGGGGTCGCAAAGAGTCGGACACGACTGAGCGACTGATCTGATCTGATCTGATAGTTAAGCAAGCCTCCTTTGTTTCATGATAATCTGATAGCTTCCTCGAGCAAACATTAATTTACAGGGGTCTTCCAAAGTTCCCTCGGTTTTCCTCTCTATCTATAATTCCATACTGAGATTTCCACAGCTACCTGTATAACTATCCTATTCTATCCCTATCAACAGGAACCACTTGATCATTTACCAATAGTTTTAGGTTGCAAGTGTAGCCTGTGACATATCTTTGACTTTTTAGTTCCCCTTTGAGAAGGGTATGGTGTATAAACATTGAATAAATGAGAAGGAAAAAAAACCCTTACAATTTACAAAGGAAGATAGGTTCAGAGAGGTCAAGTAACTTGCCAAGGTAATGCTGACAAGTTTAGGGGGGCTGGAATTTGTGTCCACAAGTTTTGTTTATTAACAACTTTATAAATATATAATTCACATACCACAGCTCATTGTGGTTTTGATTTGCAGTTCCCTAACAGGTCCAACCAGTCCATTCTAAAGGAGATCAGTCCTGGGTGTTCTTTGGAAGGGCTGTTGCTGAAGCTGAAACTCCAGTACTTTGGCCACCTCATGCGAAGAGTTGACTCATTGGAAAAGACTCTGATGCTGGGAAGGATTGGGGGCAGGAGGAGAAGGGGACGACAGAGGATGAGATGGCTGGATGGCATCGCCAACTCAATGGACATGAGTTTGAGTGAACTCCAGGAGTTGGTGATGGACAGGGAGGCCTGGCGTGCTGCGATTCATGGGGTTGCAAAGAGTCAGACACGACTGAGTGACTGAACTGAACTGAATAATGATGCCTGAGCAGCTTACCACGTGCTTGTTGACCATCTGTGTATTTTCTTAAAGTTCTCTGCCCATTCCTATTTACATATATATTATGCATCTTAAAATACTTATTTATTTGGCTGCACTGGATCATAGTTGTGGCACACGGGATCTTGTTCCCCGACCAGGGACTGAACCCAGGTTCCCTGCTTTGGGAATGCAGAGTCTCAGTCACAGGACCATCAGAGAAGTCCCCGTTTGCCCATTTTTAAATTGAGTTACTTGTCTTTTGGTCGTTAAGTTTTTATATAGCCTGAACACTGGACTTTCATCCAATATATGATTTGCAAATACTCTCTCCCAGTCTTCAGGTTGTCTTTTCATTTGCTTGATAGTGTCCTTTGATGCACAAAAGTGTTTTTTTAATTTCGATAAAGTATATTTCTGTTTGCTTGTTCTTTGGATGTCATGTCTAAGAGATCAAACCCATTCAGTCTATAGCATTTCACTCCTGCCCCCTCCCAATTCATGGTCCTCTCACATGAAAAACACCTTCATTACATACCAACAGCCGAAAGTCTTAACTCATTTTAGTACGAAATCTAAAATCCAAAGTCTCATTTATATATTACTGAAATAAGATAGTGAGACTCGAGTATGATTCCTCCTCCGGCAAATTGCTCTCCAGCTGTGAGCCTGTGAAACCAATATGCTATGTGTTGCCAAAATACAATGGATACATACATGGGATAGACATCCCATTCCAAAAGGGAAAAACAGGAACGAAGAAAGAACAGATCCCAGGTAAGTCTAAAACCTAATGAATCAAACAAAACCAAGCCTTAGAGACTAAAGAATAATCCTCTTCAGCTGTACGCTCTGTCTTCCATGCCCACTGGGGCTGCAGTCCTAACTCTGCATCTTTTCCTGGTTTGAGGTCAAGTGCAGGTGACTCTGCCGCGCTGGAGTCAGTGGAGAGCCCCACCCTCACTCCACTGGACCCTAAAGCAGGCTCTCTGCGGTGGCCCTGCCCTTTGAAATCTAGGTGGAGGCAGCCGTGCCCCTGGGTCCTTGCACTCTGCTGATGAAGGAAGTGCTGCACTGACGTTGCCAGAGCTTGCTACCTTTGGAGTGGCAGCTACCGGCCAGCTGGAACCCACACCCACTGTGCCCAAAGGGCATGCACCAAAGTACAAGCAATGAACCTAAGATGTGAGGCCACGCTGGGCAGGGTATGCCAAGGTTCTGTAGGTGCAGGAGGCCCCCCCTTTTGAAATTGCTCTACCTCCAGAGCCTTTGTACTCTGGGCTCCTGAGAGTTCGGGCAGCCCTAAAGATCTCCGGACTGCCTTCAGGCTCATTCTTCTGGCTCTCTTCGAGAATAACTTCTGTTGAGATGGTTGATCAATATCAGTCGCCCTAAGAAACAATCACTTGGGCACACCCTTAGTCTTCTGTCTCAATCTTGCTTTCTCATTTTCCCCAACATAAATAGGCTGAGAGTTTCCCAAGTCTTCGTGTTCTACTTTTTTTTTTTTAATAAAAAAATTTTGTTTATTTATTTATTTGGCAGCTCTGGGTCTTCGCTGCTGTACACGAGCTTTCTCTAGTTGCCCGGGCGTCTCACTGCGGTGGCTTCTCTTACTGTTGAGCACTTACCTGGGACCTGTTCTGTCTTCGCTCCTATTTTTCCCTTTTGGAATGGGACTGCCTGTCCTATGTCTGTCCCGTCATTGTATTTCGGCAGCACATAGCATGCTGGTTTCACAGGCTCACAGCTTTAGAGCAATTTGCCTTGGGAGGAATCATACCTGAGTGAGCAGACTCAGAAGTTGTGGCACGTGGGTTCAGTTGCTCTGTGGCACGTGGGACCTATCTTCCCAGACCAAGTATCAAAATCTTGTCCCCCACACTGGCAAGGCTGATTCCTAACCACTGGACCACCATGGAAATCCTCTACTTCATTTTTGATGAACGATAACATCAATAAGTCATTTCTCTCCTTTTGCATTTTTCTTGTCAATAAAAATAATCAATAAGCAAACTATCATTGGAATAGTAAAGAATTTTATTTGCACTGAACTGAGGTCCACAGCCCCTATGACAGATTCTCAGATAACTCTGAGGAACTACTCTGGAGAAGCATGGTTTACAGGACAGGTTTATGTCTTATCAGAACAAAGAACAGCAAACATGTCAGGAATATAGTCCTTCAAGTTTTCAAAAAACAGATCAGCATGTCCATAGTGAATCAGTATGGCCTTAGTACCTGGGAAGGGAGTCTTACACAGAAGGAGTACCAGTATTGGCATTCCAAGGAGACATTCCATTTTTATTTTTAAGACAGACATTCTTTACTTCTGGTCAGTGTACCCTTTTCTTTAATAATTAAAGCAGAAGTACAATGTATGCTTGAGCAGGCTATTTTAAGTAGCATAAAATTGGAGTTGAATTAATTTTTATAGGGTAGAGTTGCTTTACAATGGTGTGTTAGTTTCTACTGTAACAGCAAAGTGAGTCAGTTACATGTATATATACATATAGGACATGGACAGGGCAGAGAAGCCTGGCAGGCTGCAATCCATGAGGTTGCAAAGAGTTGGATACTACTAAGAATGCATGCCTACACCATCCCCTCTTTTTTAGCTTTCCTTCCCATCTATGCTATGCTAAGTCACTTCAGTCATGTCCAACTCTGTGCGACCCTAGAGACGGCAGCCCACCAGGCTCCCCCGTCCCTGGGATTCTCCAGGCAAGAACACTAGAGTGGGTTGCCATTTCCTTCTCCAATGCATGAAAGTGAAAAGGGAAAGTGAAGTCGCTCAGTTGTGTCCGACTCCTAGCGACCCCATGGACTGCAGCCTACCAGCCTCCTCCATCCATGGGATTTTCCAGGCAAGAGTACTGGAGTGGGGTGCCATTGCCTTCTCAGGCAGTCTTATTTTTTTCTGATTTTGCCGGGGTGAGTCAGCTGGGAAAACTGCCCTTTGGCCTGTCTTGTGTCCCCAAACCTTCTAAACCAGTGCAGTGAAGTGGCAGGGATGAAGCTGGAGTGAGGCAGACAGGCTGTCCGTGCCTGTCCCCAGCCTGGCTCTGGCCACATCCTCTTAGGTATCTAGCTCACCCTGTCATGTTAGAATACTGCAGGATTCAACCACCCGGCATGGAATATTAGAGAACTTTTCATTATCAAACTTCAAGGACGATCATAAACCACTCTTAAAAATGGGGTCAGGGTGGCATTGAGGGCTGGACTCAGCATGCTGTGCGGCTGCTGCAGCTCTGGAGATGGTTTCCTGAGAGGCCTTCCTGCTCTGAGGCCTTCAAGCCAGTCCCATGGGCTTTGTCTGGACTGTGTTCAAATTCACGGGCTGCCAGGGAAGGGGACAGGGAGGCAGCGTCCCCCAGGGGTCAGACCAGCAGTGAACTCCAGCAGAGCCTCTGCCAAGCCCTCACAGAAACCAGGAGAGGCAGTTGAGACCCACCTTCCTTCTCTCTAAAATAAAACCAAGGTCTCCACAGCTCGCCCTAAGCACACAGAGCTCCTGCTTTCCTTTTCCAGGAGCGAGTAATGCCGGTTGGTTCTTCTAACAGTCCACGTGTCTGTCCTATTGCACTGTCAAACCGGAGGAGAAAAAAACCCGATGAGATGTTTGGGGAAGTGGCAAGAGCAGACCCACGGAAGAGGCCACAGCACAGAGGATTTCAGGGGGCTGAGGTGCCGGGAGGCTGGGTAGGACTGCATCACACGTCAGCCCTCCAACTCTGATGGGCCTCCACCTCTTCTGGTACCACCAGCAGGAGTTCACAGTTCTTTCCTCGCAAATGATGTTTTAGAAACTTCCTGAGCTCGCTCTTGCCTCCAATCCATTCGGGCATCTTCAGTTTGGAGTCGAGGTTGTAGTAGGCACCTCCCACCTCTCGAACACAGATCCAGTGCTGCCTTTTGAGGGGCAGCTTCAGGGGACCCCAGCACAGGCTGGAGGGCAGGTTCATGATGAAGCCCGTAATGTTTGTGAGAGCAATGGCGTCAGCATCCCTGCGCTTGTCCCACCAAACAGCTTCATAGCCTTTGGTCTGAAGTGCTGCCATAAGGACGTTCACATCGTAGTTCCCTTCCATCTAGGTCACCACAAAGCTTTGAGGAGAGCGCCCTGTGCTAAGCAGTTTATCATTCGTTTCTTAATTCAGACATAAATACAAGTGTATTTCATACTTGTCATACATTTTTTTTAAAACTTAAAGACAAGTCATAGAGCCATTTTTAGAATTAGAGTTTAAGAGGTTAGACAGTTTATCTTCTGGCCAAAAGTCAAAACTTCAGTAAAATTTTAGATTTGCTCACTACTGTGAAATAAGTTGTGTTCGGGGTCTCATTCTCCCGAATTTGTACAAAAGCAGTGTAATAGTCAAAGAGTATGATGAGTTATTCCCTGTCACTACTTTTCTCTGGGCTTCCCAGGTGGCACTAGTGGTAAAGAACCTGCCAGCCAATGCAGGAGACATAAGGGTTTGGTCGCTGGGTTAGGAAGATCTCCTGGAGAAGGGCATTACAACACACTCCAGAATTCTTCCCTGGAGAATTCCGTGGACACAGGAGCCTGGCAGGCCACAGTCCATAGGGTGGAGAAGGGTTGGACGTGACTGAAGCAACTTATCACGCATGCACTTTACTTTAGAAAAACAGGGGCTGCTTTTCAAACTGCTTTCAATGTGGCCACTTTACCAAAATACCAGATGTTTGACCTAGTCAGATATGGTGTGTTTTCACATTTCCTATTGAACTGTGTTGACAGTACCAAAAATTATTTTGTAAGTCTTAAAACATCCTCATATTATATAATTTTGGATGACTCATTTGGTATAAGCATAAAAATTCCTTGTCTAATTTGGTAAGAAAAAAAAATTCAAGTTAACTTATGTATAAGTCAGAATGACTTCCCCAGAATGACTTCACTTCAATATGTGAAAATGTGTTTCATCATACTAAAGCTGATAGGAAGGTCCAGGTCACTCCTTAACACTTTGCTTAGTAATAGCTTCAGCTAAATATCCAGTTTCATTGCTTGTAAGTTCTACTTTCCACAAAACACTAGAACTTTAACACAATTTGGCTAAGTTTTTTGCCACTGTATAACAGTTTCCAATAATATATTCTTCATTTCCGCCTGAGACTGAAACCAAATGAGTTCTTGTGGGGCTCCTGGGCATTGAAGGACTTTTTAGTCTCCCATTTCTTGTAGGCAAGACTCCAGCATCCATGACTTTCCCTGAGTTCCAAAGAGCAGATTCCAACAGTTGCTAATCAAGGGAGGAGACAAGAAACCACCTTAGGCAAGATAAAAGAGACAAGTTCAGTTTGGTTCAGTTGCTCAGTCGTGTCTGACCCTTTGCGACCCTATAGACTGTAGCACACCAGGCCTCCCTGTCCATTCTCCCGGAATTTACTCAAACTCATATCCATTGAGTTGGTGATGCCACCCAACCATCTCATCCTCTGTTGTCCCCTTCTCCTCCTGCCTTCAATCTTTTCCAGCATCAGGGTCTTTTCTAATGAGTCAGCTCCTCACATTAGGTGGCCAAAGTACTGGAGTTTCAGCTTCAACATCAGTCCTTCCAATGAATATTCAGGACTGATTTCCTTTAGGATGGACTGGTTGGATCTCCTTGCAGTCCAAGGGACTCTCAGGAGTCTTCTCCAACACCACACTTCAAAAGCGTCAATTCTTCGGTGCTCAGCTTTCTTTATAGTCCAACTCTCATATCCATACATGACTACTGGAAAAACCATAGCTTTGACTAGATGGACCTTTGTTGGCAAAGTAATGTCACTGCTTTTTAATATGTTGTCTAGGTTGGTCATAACTTTTCTTCCAAGGAGTAAGCATCTTTTAATTTCCTGGCTGCAATCACCATCTGCAGTGATTTTGGAGCCCAAGAAAATAAAGTCTGTCCCTGTTTCCCGTGTTTCCCCATCTATCTGCCGTGACCTGATGGGACCAGATGCCATAAGCTTAGTTTTCTGAAGGTTGAGTTTTAAGCCAATTTTTTCACTCTCCTCTTTTACTTTCATCAAGAGGCTCTTTAGTTCTTCTTTGCTTTCTGCCATAAGGGTAGTGTCATCTGCATATCTGAGGTTATTGATATTTCTCCCAGGAATCTTGATTCAAGCTTGTGCTTCATCCAGCCCAGCATTTCTCATGATGTACTCTGCATATAAGTTAAATAAGCATATTTAATATATACAGCCTTGACGTCAAAAGAGACAAGAGAAGCGCATTAAGATTAGGAGACCAAGTACGTGAGATGCTGCACACTCTAATTATGTGAGCGACCCCACCCTTGAACTATTGCTATAAAACTTCTCATCAAATCCTCCAGGTTGGGACACACAGCTTTTGAGAGCTGGATCCCTCTGTGGCTCCCTTTGCCTGGCAAAGCAAAAAAAAAAAATAGCTATATTTTTCTGTTTCACCCAAATATTTGTCTCTGAGATTTGATTTAGCACTGCTGTACAGAGAAGCTGAACTTTTGGCATCAAGACCTCAACAGAATGGCCTTCAACATCCATCTGGATGCCAGAACACAGCCTCTGTGCACCAGTACTGAACTGAATCTCAGATTTTGGGTCATGGGATTGTCGACTAAAAAGACGCACAACTTGAGTGTTGCAAGTTAAGTCGTATTTAGGGCAAAATGAGGCCTGCAGCCTGGGAGACAGTGCCTCAGATAGCTCTTAGGAACTGTTCCAAAGAGGCAGTAGGGGAAGGTGATTTTGGTAAAGGGGGAGTTCAGTGCAATCAGGCACTCATTTTCCAAAGGTTTTCTGCTAGTCAGGAGAAGCTGATGTCACTAAGAAAGGATTTAGTGCTTTTCTAGGTATGAGGAGATCCAAGAATTGGGATCATGAAATCAGTTCCTGAAAATATCTAACTATCTAAAGACCTGTTCTACCAGCATCCCTGGAGCACAGAGTGCCTCACTTTCTACCCTGAAATCCCTTCAGGAAATTTCAAGGGTCAGCAGCTGCAGCAGCACAGGCAGATGGCAAATGCCCTTGTTGCTGTTCAATTGCTGGCAAATGCTATTGGCAAGTGCCAGTTTGTAGCTGACAAGATGAATTTATGCTTTTAAATTATGGAGTTGGAGAAGACTCTTGAGAGCCCCTGGACTGAAAGGAGATCCAACCAGTTCATTCTAAAGGAAATCAGTCCTGAGTGTTCATTGGAAGGACTGATGTTGAAGCTGAAATTCCATTACTTTGGCCACCTGATGGGAAGAACTGACTCATTTGAAAAGATCCTGATGCTGGGAAAGATTAAAGGTGGGAGGAGAAGGGGATGGCAGAGGATGAGATGGTTGGATGGCATCACCAACTCAATGGATATGAGTTTGAGTAAACTCCAGAAGTTGGTGATGGAGAGGGAGGCCTGGTGTGCTGCAGTTCATGGGGTTCCAAAGAGTCAGACACGACTGAGAGACTGAACTGAATTGAACTGATGTGTAAATTAGATAGCTAGTGTGGACCTGCTATTTAGCACAGGGAGCTCATCTTTGTGCTCTGAGATCACTTAGATGGGTGGGATGGGAATGGTGGGAAGGAGGTCCAAGTGGGGGCTATATGTATACATACAGCTGATTCACATTGTTATACAGCAGAAACTAACACAACATTGTAAAGCAATTATACTCTTTAAAAAAAAAAAAAAAAGAGTAGTTTTATTGCTTTGCCAGGCAGAGGACACAGTAGGCTGATGCCCTCAAAACTGTGTGTCCCCCTACCTGGGAGGATATGGTAAGAAGTTTTATAGCAATGGTTCAAGGATGGGTTTGTTGATAAGGATGTGAGTGTGTGCAAGGCTTACATTCCTTTAATCTGGCCTCAGGTGGTTTCCTGATGAGCTTCTGTGGATTCTTGAGGTTATCAAACTGGGACTTGCTCTCTGGAGTGAAGAACGCTTCATCAGGTGATTAGAATCTTCCATTTGTTGGGGTTTTTAGTTTTGTAGAGGAGCTCAAAGATATTAAGTGTATCCCTTGAGGCAGAAAGCATATTAAGTATATCCCTTGAGGTACCCTTATGGCAGAAGAACTGACGAGCCTCTTGATGAAAGTGAGAGAGTGGAAAAAATTGGCTTAAAACTCAACATTCAGAAAACTAAGATCATGGCATCTGGTCCCATCACTTCATGACAATTAGATAGGGAAACAAAGGAAAAAGTGAGAGACTTTATTTTGGTGGCGGGGGCGGGGGGGCGGGGGGCTCCAAAATCACTGCAGATGGTGACTACTGGTAAGTCGCTTCAGTCGTGTCTGACTCTGTGCAACCCCATAGACGGCAGCCCACTAGGCTCCTCTGTCCCTGGGATTCTCCAGGCAAGAATACTGGAGTGGGTTCCCATTTCCTTCTCCAATGGTGACTACAGCCATGAAATTAAAAGACGCTTGCTCCTTGGAAGAAAAGCTATGACAGACCTAGACAGCATATTAAAAAGCAGAAACATTACTTTGCCAACAAATGTCTATCATGGTTTTCCCAGTGGTCATGTATGGATGTGAGAGTTGGACTATAAAGAAAGCTGAGCACTGAAGAACTGATGCTTTTGAACTGTGGTACTGGAGAAGACTCTTGAGCCTCCCTTGGACTGCAAGGAGATCAAACCAGTCAATCCTAAAGAAAATCAGTCTTGAATATTCATTGGAAGGACTTATGCTGAAGTTGAAACTCCAATACTTTGGCCACCTGATGCGAAGAACTAACTCACTGGAAAAGACCCTGATGCTGGGAAAGACTGAAGGCAGGAGGAGAAGGGGACAAACAGAGGATGAGATGGTTGGATGGCATCACCGACTTGATGGACATGAGTTTGAGCAAGCTCTAGGAGTTGGTGATGGACAGGAAAGCCTGGTGTGCTGCAGTCTATAGGGTTGCAAAGAGTTGGACACTTCAGTTCACTTAGCCACTGAACAGGCAGAACTCGGCCCTTGCTCCAAGGCTGCATTATTGTTTCTTGACCTCTCCTCCCTTATCTCAGCATCCCCTCCTTCCCTGATTAGCAATTGTTTGAGCCTGCTCTTTGGAACTCAGGCAAAGTGATGGAGGCTGAAGCCTGTTTCCTACAAGGAAGACGTGGAGTATGTAGAAAGGCTACCATTCCCAGGAGCCCCACAGGGTGATGCTGCATTTCAACATTCTGCCATCATTCTGGTCAGGATTACTGAGGTATTCTTAGCAAGAGAGGTTTTTTCTGTAGCTCCCCTCTTTTCTTTCTGGGTCCTCATCAGAATTATCTTCAATGATTCATTCAGAGCAATGTGAATTATTTCCTTTTTGTTTTCTCTGTTTTTTGGCGGGGTTGGGTCTTCACTGTTCACATGGGGCTCTTTGTTGTGGCATGTAGGCTTCTCTAGCAGCAGAGGATGGGGTCAGTTGCCTGTGGCATGTAGGATCTTAGTTCCCCAACCAGGAATGGAACCCACAGCCCCTGCATTGGAAGGCAGATTCTTAACCATTGGGCCACCAAGGAAGCCCCCATTTAGCTTTTTCTAGCATGTACCTCAAAACTCTTTCCATGTCTGCTCAGTTCCAAAGCTCCTTTCCACATTTTAGGGTATTTGTCAACAGCCCAAATACAGACCCTCTTATAAGGGCACAAATCCCACTCAGGAGGACTCTGCCCTCATGAAGTAATTACATCTCAAAGGCCCCATCTCCAAATCCCATGACATATGAATATGCATGAGTGTGAGCTCACTCAGTCAAGTCCAATTCTTTGCAACCCCATGGACTACAGCCCACCAGGCTCCTCTGTCCATGGGATTCTCCAGGCAAGAAAACTGGAGTGGGTTGCCATTTCCTCCTCCAGATATGAATATGGGGATATTCAGTCTATAGCAGAGTGACTCACAAATATACTGCTCTTTCTCCTGAACTTTATACCTTTTATCCACCTTCCTGTTACACATTGATACCTTGAGTTCTCTCACAATCATAAGCTGAGTACATCTAACCAAACTCTTTACCTTCTTTTTAATTAAAGACTGTGAGGAAAATACCACTCTGACAACTTATTTTTCTTTCACATTAAAAAAAAAATTATCTATTTTATTTGGCTGTGCCAGGTCTTAGTCATAGCATGCAGGATCTTCAGTTCTGGCATATAAGATCTAGATCCCTGACCAGGGATTGAACGCAGAACCCCTTTCACTGGAAACATGGAGTCTCAGCCAATGGACCACCAGAAAATTCTCTTTCACATTTTTGCATGAATTCTAAAATGTGTGATATACCCAAATAAAGCCACAGTAACATATAAACTGTGAAAGACAATGGAAAGACAAAATCATCTAGTTTAAAAAATACAGCTACTTTATCAATTTCATTACATAGAAATATAATATAATGTACTTCTGTTCCTGGGTTTAGGAAACCTCAGGCAAGAGAATATACAGAAGTGGAAGCAGCTTGATGTAATATAGTGTCTTTAAAATATTTTATGTCAGGATCTACGGAAAGAAATATGTTTATACTGCAAGTCAGTGCAAATCTGTAAGTGCAAAGACCCTGAGGTGGGATGTGCCTGGCATGTTTGAGTGAAACACAAACAGCATTTGAAGTCAGGCTGGCCTGGAGATTCTTACCCTGTACTTACTGGCCATTGGGCCCAGGACGACTAGAACAAGCAACTGAATATTTGCTTCTAGGCTTTTTTTTTTTAGGCTTGAAGTCATTTTGACTTTTAAAAATAATTTTTAAACTTCATGCTTTCCTTTAATGTTATTTGAAATAACTGAACAAAAATCTAATCAATTACTGTTTAAATGTGTCCTTGGGAATTAATATATATTAATATTATTAATTGTTAATATACTTTCCCCCCAAATTACACATTGTTGTGAAGATCCTGGTTATTCCTCCTTAGGAAGGCCTCTGATTTGCCCTTTGGTTCATTTTAATCCTCAATTGAGAATTACTTATCCAAGCCCTAGTTAGTCTCAGAAGTTTCCTTATTTATTTTAGTTTTTTTAGAAGTTTCTTTGTTTGTAGTATGAGCAAATTAACTCTTGCTGGCAGATTTTACTTATCTCCTTATTTGGAAATCACACCTAATGCTAAGGGATCATGTCTTTCCTTTAGTTTTCAGCTTTTTCACTGTAATTTTTTAAAAGATATTTATTTATTTTTGGCTTTGTTGGGTCTTAAGTTGCAGCATGCATGATATTTTAGTTATGTCATGCGAACTCTTAGCTGAGGATCTAGTAGGATCTAGTTCCCTGACCAGGGATCGAACTCTTATCCCCTGTGTTGGAAGGCAGACTCTAACCATTGGGCCATCAGGAAGTTCCTCACTGTAATTTTTTTCACTAGTATAAATGATTAAAGAATGGTGTTTAAATGTATTTCTTCATAATGGTGTTCTGGGTGGATTTAAGGTTCTTTGTTGTGAAAGCGAGAGGTTAAGAAAGTAAAGTGAAAGTTATTTAAGCAAGACTACCCTCTCAGAGCAAGAGTGGGCAGACAGATGAAGAGCTGCAGCCTTGAGTTTCTTTGGCAAGCAGGTTATGTCACTGTTATTTAGTCGCTCACTCGTGTCCAACTCTTTGTGACCCTATGGACTGTAGCCCGCCAAGCTCCTCTGTCCATGGGATTTCCCAGGCAAGAATACAGGAGTGGGTTGCCATTTCCTTCTCCAGGGCATCTTCCCACCCCAGGGATGGAATCTGAGTCGCCTACATTGGCAGGGGTGTTCTTTACCACTGAGCTACCGGAGAAGCCCCAAGCTCAGTATGAGGGGCATACAAATGAAGGGGTAGAATAGTCATGAGGGAAGGAGGAGTCTGGAAGTCATCTTTCATGATTTTCACCCCAGCTCCATTTTCCTCAGGAGAGGAGGGATTTTTGTCCTTATTTAACTTAGATCAGAAGTGTCACAGCATCAGTGCATGATGGGCACTTCTTACCTGTAAGGCTAACCTTACTGCTAAGTTACTTCAGTCGTGTCCGACTCTTGGACTCTATGGACTGTAGCCCGCCTGGCTCCTCTGTCCGTGGGACTCTCCAGGAAAGAATACTGGAGTGGGTTGCCACGCCTTCCTCTAGGGGACCTTCCCTACCTAGGGATGGAAGCCGCGTCTCTTATGTCTTCTGCATTGGCAGGCGGGTTCTTTACCACTAGTGCCACCTGGGAGTGGGAGTGTAATGAGCACAAGGTTACATTTGAACGCAGGAGATGCCTGCCTTCCCCCCCTTCTTTGTCTGCCACTGGGGCGTTATCACCCAGAATGTGTGGTTTCCTGTCAGTCTGAAGGTTCCTACTTTCTTTTGTCTGTCTATGGACCCTTGCTTTACAAGATATATAATTTCTCACCATCTGGTCCTGCCCATTTTCTCTGCTCATACCTAGCTACTTGCCTGCTGTAACAATGGGGCAGTGAATAAGACTTTAGTAGCATTTTGAAAGATAACTGAAATTTTACTGGCTAGATTCTTTAAAAATATAATGTATTTACCCCGAGCTGGAATAGTAAACCTAACTCAGTGCTCTGTATTTTTAAAGATGATAAAAGGTATTGATTGAATCAAAGAAAAGAGGGTCAGATGGGTGTAAAAGTTAATAATTACTAAGAATAATTCAACCACGGTAGTGGAAATTTCAGAAAATTGTCATCTATAAATCCAACGACCAGTAAGAAAACAGACTATAAGGAAATTATCTAAGTTTGGTCCGAGGAAAACTTTATCAGTAAATTGCTGAATAAGATAGTAAAGCTGTTAAACCAGATACACATTAAATCATCTGGTCTACATAGACCTGCCTCATCAATGAGACTTGAATTGGAGCCGGATAGCTTAAATAAGAAATTCTGTGTATGTAATGTTCAGACTATACAATTTTAAACCAGGCTTTGAAAGAGAGTGGCATTTACTCTGCCGTTTCCATCTAATTTGTTTATTGTTTTCTGTTATTCGATGACTTGGGTAAACCTTGTACTGAGGAAAAGAGAGTCAGAATCAATTTTCTATAATCTCCACCTTCGTTTTATTATTACTTATTTTCCTGTTCAGGCTGCTGTGGATATTCATTAAATCTTGGTTCATTTCATGTGAAAATCATCCTCGTGGAGGAAGTGGCAACCCACTCCAGTATTCTTGCCTGGAGAATTCCATGGACAGAGGATCCTGGCGGGCTACTGTCCATGTGGTTGCAAAAGACTGAGCACAGACACGATGGAGAGATGAAGGAATAAACGGAAGACTGTGCAGGGTTATTTGTTCTTAATTTGTGACCCTAGAAATTAGAGGGAATTTGTTTAATTCAGTTCCTTCCCTTCTACTGAGCAGTTAACTTCATCATAAGCAAAAGCACTCAAACTATTCTGTCCTTGTCACTTTTATTGTCTGTAGCCTTCCAGGCCACAAATTGGTTTATAAACATATGTTTGGTTTTTTTTTTTTTGTATATCACATTTGTATTTCCAAGGACATTTAACACATTTCTATTTCATTTTATCATCTCAATAAGTCTATAGTGCAGGAAGAGTAATTGAACTCCCTATTTGACTGATGTGAAGATTGAAGTTCACTAATATCACACGGATAATATATTGCAAAAGTAAGACTAGATCTCAGTCACTTTGAATGGATAACATTTTAAATGAATAAACTGGTTTTAAATAGGGTATTCTGATCATATGACCTAGAACTTTTTAAAATTGATATTAACAGTAGAATTTATAAAGTTTACCACACTTGTCTTAAGTAATGGGCTCTACTTATAAATCCTGCCATCGACTGGTGCTTATATAATTATTAACAATGTTTTATGTCCTTTAAACTAGTAGGACATGTGTGGATGTGAAAGTTGGACTGTGAAGAAGGCTGAGCGCTGAAGAATTGATGCTTTTGAATTGTGGTGTTGGAGAAGACCCTTGAGAGTCCCTTGGACTGCAAGGAGATCCAACCAGTCCATTCTGAAGGAGATCAGTCCTGGGTGTTCTTTGGAAGGAATGATGCTAAAGCTGAAACTCCAATACTTTGGCCACCTCATGCGAAGAGTTGACTCATTGGAAAAGACTCTGATGCTGGGAGGGATTGGGGGCAGGAGGAGAAGGGGATGACAGAGGATGAGACGGCTGGATGGCATCACTGACTCGATGGACGTGAGTTTTTTTTTTTTTTTTTTATAGTTTTGCCAAATATGGTTTATAAACATATGTTTTAATATTTATGTATTGTCATGGTCTGTAGGTGGGTTGGAAAAGAATTTCCAGACATGAGGCAGAGTGAAAGGAGAATAAAGTGTTTTAGAGTGGGAGCCGCTGTTAGAACAGCGGGTCGGCTCACGGGAGAGCTGAAGCCCTTCACAGGCTTGTTGTTCAGTCAATCAGTCCTGTTCAACTCTTTGTGAACCCATGAACTGTAGCTTACCAGGTTTCTCTGTCCTTCACCATCTCCTGGAGCTTGCTCAAACTGATGCCCGTTGAGTCGATGATACCATCCAACCATCTCATCCTCTGTCATCCCCTTCTCCTCCTGTCTTCAATCTTTCCCAGCATCAGGGTCTTTTCAAATGAGTCAGCTCCTCACATCAAGTGGCCAAAGTACTGGAGCTTCAGCTTCAGCATGAGTCATTCCAATGAATATTCAGGACTGATCTCCTTCAGAATGGACTGGTTGGATCTCCTTGCAGTCCAAGGGACTCTCAAGAGCCTTCTCCAACACCACAGTTCAAAAGCATCAATTCTTTGATGCTCAGCCTTCTTTATGGTCAAACTCTCATATCCATACATGACTACTAGAAAAACCATGGCTTTAACTAGACAGACCTTTGTTGGCAAAGTAATGTCTCTGCTTTTTAATATGTTGTCTAGGTTGGTCATAGCTTTTCTTCCAAGGAGCAAGTGTCTTTTAATTTCATGGCTGCAGTCATCATCTGCAGTGATTTTGGAGCCCAAGAAAATAAAGTCTGTCACTATTTCCATTGTTTCCCCATCTACTTGCCATGAAGTGATGGGAACTCAAGACGGGGAAAATTCCTACTGGAATGATGGCCTTAGGTGATTGGTTAGGATATGGTAGGGTGGGTAACAGGGTAGGTATTTTACCTAATATGGGATCAGGGAACTGGCTGGTTTAGATCCGGGTGCTCATGGCAATAGTTTTTACCGGAGCTTGGTGAGTTCCAGATATTTTTATCCTGTGACCTTGGTACAGGGCTCCACATTTATTTGACTGGGCTGGGTTTTAGTTACAGCACACAGGATCTTTGATCTTTGTTGAGGCATTTGGGATCCTTAGCTGTGGCATGTGAACTCTTACTTGTGGCATGGGGGATCTAGTTCCCTGACCATTGGGAGCTCAGAGTCTTAGCCACTGAATCACCAGAGAAGTCCCTGATTTTTACTCTTGATTTTCTCTTGAACTTTATAAGGCTGCCAGAATTCTGTCATGATTTCCCCAGTGTGAATTACAAGTCTATTTACTCTGCCTTAAGCCTACCTGCCATTGATAACCTTTGAGAGATCATTGCTCTTTCATAAACGTTGATGCTGTCCCCTGAGAGCTGCCAAATCCACTATTGTGCAATGGTGAAAACAGTTACACATGGGAGATCCGTGTGCAGAGATGAGACTAGAATGAGGCCCCCAAATGACAGGTGGGTCTTCTACTCAGTTCTCTGTAACCCTCTTTCCCAGGGTTGTGTCTGTGATCTTGACATCCCCAGAAACTGCAACGTATCCCAACCTCTACTTGGAGCCTCCCACTCTTACTGATACCTCTCTCCTCCTGCTAATTTCCCCACTTAAATTCACCTATTACAGCAATTGCTTGAGGGGTGTCCTTCAGTCAGTTGACTCTCCCATTTCTGATCACTTACCCGACTTTTTCATCCCTCTTCTCCTTACCCAGCTCAGATTCCATGACTCTTTGTTGTCATCATCCTTCTGAGTCTCCCTCCCTCCACTAGACTTACCTGGTGAAGGTCCAGGTCTGTGTTTTTTTTAATATTTATTTACTTACTATTTATTTGGCTGTGCTGGGTCTTAGTTGTGGCATATGGGGTCTAGTTCCCTCAGGGATTGAGCCTGAACCCCCTCCATTGGGAACCCAAAGTCTTAGCCACTGGACCCCCAGGGAAGTCTCCAATCCAGCTCTTGTTAAGCTCTGCTGCTTCTCTGTGCTTGCACCAAGAAGCTGAGCATTCCTGAAAGCAAATAAACAACCTCAAGTGTGCAGACTGAATCCAAGAACACAAATCTCAAATAGGTGTTAAGCACTCCCTGAGAAGAAATGTACGGTGCTGATTCTTGTCCCGCCCTTTCCAAAAGAGGCTGTATTACATGTCTTCTGTCTTCAAAGTGCCTATACTTCCTTTCGGACCCTCACTCCCACTGATGAAGCAGTCTCCATTGACAAAAACAGCAGCAGTCACAAGAAAGGTCCTCATTTTCCAGCTACCAAACCGATCAAACTCTCTGCATCTGACAGCAGGCTCGCTGCCTCTTCTTCTGTTTCTATGTATGAAGCTCTTGTTCCCACTTCCCCACTAGACACAGGATCCCATCTCTTCCTGTTCTTTTCCTGCCCTTCTAGCTTTTTGAAGAACTTCACTTTGGCAATTATTCCGTCTTCATGGCAAGTAGTTCTCTGTCCTGGAGGGTGAGTCCGCTAGAGCCCTAGGGGTAAGCTCTGTGACACTCTGTTTCTGTATTAAATAAATATGTTTATTTTGTGTATTTATTTATTTAGCTGCTCCAGGTCTTAGTTGCCTCACACAGGATCTGTCTTCCTTGTGGCATGTGAGATCTTTGCAGTTATGACTTGCAAAATCTGAACTGCAGCATGTTTGGGATCAAGTTCCCTGACCAGGGATTGAACCTGGGCCCCCTGAATTGGGAGCGTGGAGTCTTGGCCACTGGAGCACCAGGGAAGTCCCTGTGACACTCTTTTGAAGCATTTTCTAACCATCAGAGAGGAAAACCTTTTTTTTTCCCTACTCTTTTTATGTTTAGTGAAGGGATTCTGCAAGTTAAACACATAAAAATCAGATCAGCAAGAGAAAAGACACATATTTACTCAGACTGAGAAATATCAATAACCTTAGATATGCAGATTACACCACCCTTATGGCAAAAAGCAAAGAGGAACTAAAGAGCCTCTTGATGAAGGTGAAAGAGGAGAGTGAAAAAGCTGGCTTAAAACTCAGCACTCAAAAGACCAAGATCGTGGCATCCGATCCTATCACTCAATGGCAAATATATGGGGAAAAATGGAAACAGTGACAGACTTTATTTTCCTGGGCTCCCAAATCACTGCAGACAGTGACTGCAGCCATGAAATTAAAAGACTCTTGCTTCTTGGAAGAAAAGCTATGACAAACCTAGACAGCGTATTAAAAAGCAGAGACATCTCTTTGCCAACAAAAGTTCTTATAGTCAAAGCTATGGTTTTCCAGTAATCACCTATGGATGTGACAGTTGGATCATAAGGAAGGCTGACTGCCAAAGAATTTATGCTTTAGAACTGTGGCGCTGGAGAAGACTCTTGAAAGTCCCTTAGACAGCAAGGAAATCAAACTAGTCAATCCTAAAGGAAATCAATTCTGAATATTCATTGGAAGGACTGATGCTGAAGCTCTAATACTTTGGCCCCCTAATGTGAAGCGCTGACTCATTAGAAAAGTCCCTGATGCTGGGAAATACTGAAGGCAGGAGGAGAAGGGGGCGACAGAAGAAGAGATGGTTGGATGGCATCACCGATTCAATGGACATAAGTTTGAGCAAACTTCGGAAGATGGTGAAAGGCAGGGAAGCCTGGTGTGCTGCGGTCCATGGGGTCTCAGAGTCGAACATGACTGAGCAATTGAACAACAACAAGACTTCACAGAAAAATGTGCCCCAAGGTTAGAACTGGAGACTTCTATACTATTTTAGTAGGCAAAGGGAGGGAGAGAAGGGCACTGTAGGGAAAACAGATGACTTAGGAAAGATTAACAGGCCCATAAGAGAATAGATGGACGATCTGATAGTTTTGAGACATCTGTGACAATCTTCTCCAGGTGCAAAACTCCAAAAACTTCTTGGGAGAGGATTTATGGTAATTGAATTTGCGGGGTAGGGGGCTCTGCCTCCAAGCAAATAAGGGTGTTCAGAAAAAAGCCTATTCTCGAAAGTGCTTTCAACTTAAATAATTTTTATGCTATAGTGGTATTTTCAGGAACCCTTTATAGCACTTGTGCTGAATCATTCTCATTGGCACACAGACACACTCTATCTCTTATCTTAAGCAATAACAAATTCTGCCTTCATCACACCCCCCCCCACCACCTACCACTGTGACTGCAGCATAGTGAGTTAATCAAGAAATGTGTCAAAGGAGTATTTTCAAGAAGTATATTCAAGTTACACTTGTATATATGCCACCTGCAAAGCTCAAAGAGGCTATGATGCATTGTCCCTCTTTCTTAGTGGTGGAGGGTACAAAGTGTAACTTTTATCTAGAATTTTACCACCACTTAGGTCTGACAATTAATGTTTACTGTGCATAGGTGCTACGTCTCTTCAGTTGTGTCTGACTCTTTGTGACTCCATGGACTATATATAGCCTGCCAAGCTCCTCTGTCTATGGGATTCTCTCATACTAGAGAAGGTTGCCATCTTCCTGATCCAGGGATCAAACCTGCATCTCTTGTGTCTTATGTCTCCTGGATTGGCAGGTGGGTTCTTTACCACTAGCACCACCAGGGAAGCCTTTAAACTATTTGTCCATTTATCTTTACATTTCAAAAATCTGCAGATACGGGACTTCCTCGATGGTCCAGTGGCTAAGATGCCATGCTCCCAATGCAGGGGGCCTGGGGTTCAAACTGTGGTCAGGGAACTAGATCCCACATACCTCAATGAAGAGTTCGCATGCTGCAACTAAAGATCCTGCATGCTGCAACATGAAAACCTGATGTAGCTAAATAGACAAATATTTTTTAAAAATCTGCAGACATAAGAGCAGTACAAGGCAGTTCCCTGGCAGTCCAGTGGTCAGGACTCCATGCTTTCCCTGCCAAGGGCTTGGTTCAATCCCTGCTTTGGGACCCAAGATCTCACAAGCCAGTTTAGTTCAGTCACTCAGTCGTGTCTGACTCTTTGCGACCCCATGAATTGCAGCATGCCAGGCCTCCCTGTCCATCACCAACTCCTGGAGTTCACCCAGACTCACGTCCATCGAGTCAGTGATGCCATCCAGCCATCTCATCCTCTGTCGTCCCCTTCTCCTCCTGCCCCCAATCCCTCCCAGCATCAGAGTCTTTTCCAATGAGTCAGCTCTTCGCATGAGGTGGCCAAAGTACTGGAGTTTCAGCTTTAGCATCATTCCTTCCAAAGAAATCCCAGGGCTGATCTCCTTCAGAATGGACTGGTTGGATCTCCTTGCAGTCCAAGGGACTCTCAAGAGTCTTCTCCAACACCCCAGTTCTAAAGCATCAATTCTTAGGCACTCAGCCTTCTTCACAGTCCAACTCTCACATCCATACATGACCACAGGAAAAACCATAGCCTTGACTAGACGAATCTTTGTTGGCAAAGTAATGTCTCTGCTTTTCAATACGCTATCTAGGTTGGTCATAACTTTCCTTCCAAGGAGTAAGCATCTTTTAATTTCATGGCTGCAGTCACCATCTGTAGTGATTTTGGAGCCCCCAAAAATAAAGTCTGACACTGTTTCCACTGTTTCCCCATCTATTTGCCATGAAGTGATGGCACCGAATGCCATGATCTTCATTTTCTGAATGTTGAGCTTTAAGCCAACTTTTTCACTCTCCACTTTCACTTTCATCAAGAGGCTTTTGAGTTCCTCTTCACTTTCTGCCATAAGGGTGGTGTCATCTGCATATCTGAGGTTATTGATATTTCTCCCGGCAATCTTGATTCCACCTTGTGCTTCTTCCAGTCCAGTGTTTCTCATGATGTACTCTGCATAGAAGTTAAATAAGCAGGGTGACAATATACAGCCTTGACATACTCCTTTTCCTATTTGGAACCAGTCTGTTGTTCCATGTCCAGTTCTAACTGTTGCTTCCTGACCTGCATACAGATTTCTCAAGAGGCAGGTCCGGTGGTCTGGTATTCCCATCTCTTTCAGAATTTTCCACAGTTTATTGTGATTCACACAGTCAAAGGCTTTTGCATAGTCAATAAGGCAGAAATAGATGTTTTTCTGGAACTCTCTTGCTTTTTCCATGATCCAGCGGATGTTGGCAATTTGATCTCTGGTTCCTCTGCCTTTTCTAAAACCAGCTTGAACAACAGGAAGTTCACGGTTCACATATTGCTGTGCCCCCCCAAAAAAGTAACATAAAATAAAAAAATACAAAAAAAAAAAAAAGCTTTATAAGTTTGGGCTTCCCTGGTGGTTTAGTGGTTAAGACTTCATGCTTCCACTGCAGGGCCACAGGTTCCCTGGTTGGGGGAACTAAAGGTCCCACCTGTCACATAGTCTAACCACAAAACAAAAATGCACATATTTATGCCCTGTATTTAATGATAAAATTTTAATGTTAAAATTTTATATATTTAAAGCATTAAAATTAAATACCCAGGTACTACTTGGATGTGAATTTCTCAAAGTGATTACCAGTAATTGGTCTATTTTCCCAAATAGGCCAATGTGTGAACAGGAGGGTGTTTTGATTTTATATGTTTCCCATATAAAATCTCCGTGGCTGAGAAAGGAGGGGCACAAATGTCCAGGGTCCTGGGCCTCATGAGTGAGCCCTAGTTTGTGCTTCAGTCTACCTTTTACCAGGACAGGAAACACTTGCTGACGTGAATGAGGAATCATGTCTTGTGTTTACTTCAGAGGGAAAAATAGGGGCCTAGAAGTAAGAATAAACAAATCTTGGTTACGTCTTTAATTCATTACCCCAAGCCCAAACTCTGTTTAAATTCTTCAGTAATTGAGAACCCCAAACTTAGGTTTCTTTGTCCTGTCAATTACTCACCAAACATTGTTTCTTTGTCTAAAAAATATAAAAGCTGTCTGCCTTGGTCACTTCTTAGGTCTCATTTGGGTCCTGGTGGCTCAGACTGTAAAGAATCTGCCTGCAATGCAGGAGATGTGGGTTCAGTCCTTGGGTTAGAAAGATCCCCTGGAAAAGGGAATGGCTACCCATTCCAGTATTCTTGCCTGGAGAATTCTGTGGACAGAGGAGTCTGGCAGGCTACAGCCCGTGGGGTTGCAAAGAGTAGGACATGACTGAGTGACTAACTTGCTAGGTCCCATTTGGGGTTCCCAGGTGGCGCAGTGGTAAAGAATCTGCCTGCCAGTGTAGGAGACACAGGAGACACGGCTATGATCCCTAGGTCAGGAAGCTCCTCTGGACTAGGAAATGGCACCCCACTTCAGTATTCTTGCCAGGGATATCCCATGGACAGAGGAGCCTGGCAGGCTATAGTCCATGGGATCTGAAAGAGTTGGACATGACTGAGCACGCACGTAGGTCCCATTTACATGTACATGAATTAAAATTTGTTTCTTTTTCTCCTGTTAACAGTCTTGTGTCAATTTTATTATTAGTCTAACAACAAGAATTTAAGATAGGGAGAGGGGACAACTTCCCCCTCCCCAACCATAAATTCACATTAATTCTTAAATAAACAAGGTATTGTATTCAATACAGAAGATGCCCTCCTTTAACTAATAAGAATTGTAAAGCACAGATACTCTGGAGAAATAAAAGAGTGGAAAGACTGAGATGGGCACTCATATTTATGGAGATTTGTCTAGAGAGTTCCTCTTCTCTTCCTTTCAGCACTGCTACCGAGTATAGTCAGCTTGTGCTTCATCCAGCATATTAAAAAGCAGAGACATTACTTTGCCAACAAAGGTCCGTCTAGTCAAAGCTATGGTTTTTCCAGTAGCTATCTATGGATGTGTGAGTTGGACTATAAATAAAGCTTAGTGCAAAAGAATTGATGCTTTTGAACTGTGGTGTTGGAGAAGACTCTTGAGAGTCCCTTAGACTGCAAGGAGATCCAACCAGTCCATCCTAAAGGAAATTGGTCCTGAATATTCATTGGAAGGACTGATGCTGAAGCTGAAACTCCAATACTTTGGCCGCCTAATGTGAAAAGCTGACTCTTTTGAAAAGACCCTGATGCTGGGAAGGATTGAAGGCAGGAGGAGAAGGGGAGGATGACAGAGGATGAGATGGTTGGATGGCATCACCAACTCAGTGGACATCAATTTGAGTAAACTCTGGGAGCTGGTAAACTCTGGGATTTTGGGGAGTTGGTGATGGACAGGGAGGCCTGGCGTGCTGCAGTCCATGGGGTCACAAAGAGTCGGACACGACTGAACGATTGAACTGAACTGAGTATAGTAGTTTTTGGCTTTTGGGGGCATTTACTTATTGATTTGGCTGTGCTGGGTCTTAGTTGCGGCCCACAGGATCTTAGTTACCACACGTGGGATCTTTAGCTGTGGCATGGAGGATCTAGTTCCTTGACCAGGGATCAAATGCGGGCCCCCTGCATTGGGAGCTCAGATTCTCAATCACTGGGCCATCAGGGAATTCCCGTGTGTAGTAGTTTTGATTTGTGCTAGACCCATATTTGTAAGTTCTTTCTTTAGCTATAAATATTGACGAAAGTTTATTTATGGGCCCTCTGGAACTCACAAAAAAGAACAAATTTACTGATTTTAAATGTGGAAACAAAATTCTTGCTTTTCAGCTAGTTGTTAAATAAACTAATTTTGTTTCTTCCTCATAACAACTCTAACAGAATATCCTTGAAAACTTTTGAAAAATGTTTATTTTCACATACAAAGAAACATTCTGTGAAATCTCTTTCATATACCACACAGTAACATTTGCAAAGATTATCTTTGAACAACTTGTCTAATAAATAGCCCAAGAGTTAACAAAATCCTCTTCTTCTTCTTTTCAAAATAGATATTCTGTTAAAGGATGATTTTTCAAGGTTTTTGGATCCTCCTTGATCATGTACTGTCTCATCCTGGAACACTGATTGCATTGAGAACATGTACATAATAGACTAAGTTTGATCCTTGGGCCCTGTCTTGCTCATGCAAGCAAGCTGTATCACTGATTTATTGTCCAGCTATGGATGAACCTGTGAAGACAGCTATTGCATGGACTGTTGCAGAGAGTGTTGCTCGGAAAGACTCTAGAGAAACATGTGCAGGGCTCCCACCATAGTAATTCTATACTCTTGGAATCACACTGTGGCTGCACTATAGGTTCTCGAAGGAAATGAGGGGAGATGGAACAGAGAATTGCTTTACTGAGCACTTATATGTGCCAGACATCCTGCCAACAGGAATGTATAGAATTTTTTTCTTTTACTCCATTTTATGTCTAACTGGCTCCTATTCTTCCTTCAGATCTCATCCCAAGTACTGCTTCTTAAAAGTGGAGCTTTCCCAGACTTGACTGTCTCCACCTATCATAAATTCCCAGAGCATCATGAACCTCCCTTCATGACGTCAATCATAGTTGCAACTTGGCATTTATTTGTGTGATCACATTTTTAATGTTTCATCAGTATCTATCTCTGTCTAGATTCATGAGGACAGTGCTCCCGATTGCTTTTCTTTTTTAAAATTTTTATTTGGCTGCACCAAGTCTTAGATGTGGCAGACAGGATCTTTGATATTTGTTGTCACATTCGCGCTCTTAGTTTCAGCATATGGGATCTAGTTCCCTGACCAGGGATCAAACCCAGGCCTCCTGCATCTGGAGCTCGCATTCTTAACCAGTGAGCCACCAGGGAAGTTCCTGCATCATCGGTTTAGCTCATTATTGTATCTACAGTACCAACTACTGTCTCGTACACATCAGGTGTGTAATAAATATTACTGATCAAATACATGATTTAGAATTTAAGCTTATGGTCAAACAAACCTAAATTTGAATCCTGGTGTTGTAGACTGAATAATGATCCCCAAAGGATATCAGGTCCTAAACCCTGGAACCTGTGAATGTTACCTAATATGGAAAGAGGGTCTTTACAGATGAAATTAAGGATACTGAGGTGATAAGGTTAGCCTAGATTATATAGAAAGAAAGCGAAAGCCACTCAGTAGTGTCCGAGTCTTTGTGACCCCATGGACTACACAGTCCATGGAATTCTTTAGTCCAGAATGCTGGAGTGGGTAGCCTTTCCCTTCTCTAGGGCATCTTCCCAACCCAGGGATCAAACCTAGGTCTTCTGAATTGCAGGCAGATTCTTTACCAGCTGAGCCATGAGGGAAGCCCAAGAACACTGGAGTGGGTAGCCTATCCCTTCTCCAGTGGATCTTCCCAACCGAGGAATCAAACCAGGGTCTCTGAATCGTAGGCAGATTCTTTACCAACTGAGCTATTAGGGAATCCCAAAATTATATAGGTCAGCACTAAATGAAATCCCAAGTGTCCTTATAATAGAGAGGCAGAAGGGAGATTGATACAAACAGAAAAGAGGAAAGCAATGTGATCATTTGGAGTGCTGCGAAGTGCTGTGACCACAAACCATAGGATGCCAGCAGCCACCTGAGGCAAAGAATGGGGATTGTCCCCACTAACCCCCAGGAAGAGTGTGGTTCTGACATCTTGATTTTTTTTGTTTTGGCTGTCCTGAGTCTTCTCTAGTTGTGGTGCATAGGCTTAGTTGCCCCACAGCATGTGGGATCTTGGTTCCCCAACCAGGGATCCAACTCACATCCCTGGCATTAGAAGGCGGATTCTTATCCTCTTGATTACCAAGGAAGTCCCAACTGACAACTTGATTTAGGGTACAGTGCAACTAAATTAGGACTTCTGTTCTCCAGATTGTGAGAAAATAAATTTCTGATTTTTTATATTACTAAGTTTGTGGTAACTTGTTACAGCATCCTGGGGAAACAAATACATCTGCGCTTACAAATTATTAGATATACTGTGTGATCTTGGGCATATTGCTTAATCTTCTTGTGTCTGTATCATCCTCTCTAAAGCAGGGAAAATCATATGAGCCCTCTTGGGATTAAGGTCATGATTAAGTATGGTGATGGGACTTCCCTCATGGCTCAGACTGTAAAGGATCCGCCTGCAGTGCAGGAGACCTGGGTTTGATCCCTGGGTCTGGAAGACTGGATGGAGAAGGGAATGGTTACCCACTACAGTATTCTTGTCTGGAGAATTCCACAGACAGAGGAGCCTGGTGGGATACAGTCCATGGAGTTGCAAAGAATTGAACACGACTGAATGACTAATGCTGAATGTGGTACTATGTCTAAAGACCATAAGAAAGAGTAGGCACCATTGTTACAATTTTTGTTAGACATTCAGCAAAAGTTATTTTTAATTCTCATAGCTCTATGATTTTGAGTATCATGTTTCCTCTTTTTACAGCTAAGGAAACAATCATAGGGAAGTTAAGTAATTTGCCCAAATTATAAGTCCAAAGGGGGAAAAGAAATATGATGAGGACAGGACTTTGGAGATATTTTTAGAGGTGTTTTTTATATTCTGTGTAACTTACTGCTCTGAGTCACCCCATCCATTGCCATAATAGTTTCAGTGTTTCAGAGGGAAGAACAGACATGAAATAGAACAAAGTAGTGACTGTCAAATGGGATTTCTGAGGCTCTAGCACAGGACTAATCTTGAAAGCCAGGCTTTGTCACGTGAAAAAGGGCTTTAGAGTTTCCTTCAGCATGCAATAACTTCTTAAGAAACAGGACTGGTAGGTGTGAAGTTTCTCCTGAAAAGAACATGGAAGATATGAAGAAATTCCTTGCCATAAGGGAAGAGAAGAGGGAAGTAGACTACTTCTGACCCAACGGATTATGGGAAAAAAGAGAGAGCTAACAGTAGTGAATTCAAATATTAGGAATCCAGGGACTTCCCTGGTGGTTCAGTGGTTAAGACTCCATTCTCCCAATGCCAGCGGCCTGTGTTCCATCCCTGGTTAGGAAACTAGATCCTGCATGCCACAACTAATTAAAAACAAAACAAAAAGAAAAGAAAAGAGTCTGCTGTTGCTGCTGCTAAGTCACTTCAGTCATGTCTGACTCTGTGTGACCCCACAGATGGCAGCCCACCAGGCTCCCCCGTCCCTGGGATTCTCTAGGCAAGAACACTGGAGTGG
Organism: Bos grunniens; assembly: GCF_055505025.1. NCBI lineage: Eukaryota > Metazoa > Chordata > Mammalia > Artiodactyla > Bovidae > Bos > Bos grunniens. The sequence continues at coordinate 15,357,630 of NC_141170.1, read as the reverse complement.
GTTGCCATTTCCTTCTCCAATGCATGAAAGTGAAAAAGTGAAAGTGAAGTTGCTCAGTTGTGTCCGACTCTTAGCAACCCCATGGACTGCAGCCCACCAGGCTCCTCTGCCTATGGGATTTTCCAGGCAAGAGTACTGGAGTGGGGTGCCATCGCCTTCTCCTAAAGAGTCTGCAGGCTACAACAAAGATCCTGTGCGCTACAACTAAGATCAGGTGCAGCCAAATAAATTAAAAAGAAAAAAAGAATCCAGTAACTTGGCTTACCACTCCAACCCCCATCCTAATGTTCTATTTATCCAGTTCCAACTTTTATACACTTACTTCTTTATGTTATGAGGAATGAAGTTTGGCAGACTATTAATGACCTATAAAACCTTATGTGATTTGAGTCTTGTGTCAGGATCTTCACATAAAATAAACCCAACCATAGCAGCTAGCCAAATAGTTCCAACTTTTATACAGTTACTTCTTTATGTTATGAGGAATGAAGTTTGGCAGAGTATTAATGACCGATAAGACCTTATGTGATTTGAGTCTTGTGTCAAGATCTTCACATAAAATAAACCCAACCAAAGCAGCTAGTCAAATAGGAGCTTATTTTCCTCATTGGTCCAGAAGCAGTATATTCAGGATTGGTGCAACTACTTGAGGAAGTCATAAAAGACTCCGGCTCCTTCTTAACATCCTAGTCTGCCAACTTTATATGTGGCTTTTGTCTTTACGGTCTCAAGGTGATTGCTCCTTCTTCAGAAATTGTGTCCTCCTTTCGAGGAGAAATAAAGGAGGGAGGGGGAAATGGCAAAGGGTTAATAGTTCCTGCCATATGAGCTAGTCTCTTTTTCACCAGGAAAAAAAATAGCCTTCCCAGAAGACCCATACAGCAGGCTCCACTTTCATTTCATTGGCCAGGAAAGGTCAAATGGCCACTTTAGCGGCAGGGATTGCAAGGAGATAAGTTTTTAACTAGACATATTTCTCCATATGACGAGGAAGAAGAGAGAGTAGGTAAACAGGTACTGGGAAGCAGTGAGCTGCGTCCACCATACTGGTTCACCTCTCCGGTTTCTTTGAAGATCAGGATTCCTCTGCTTTACTGCTTTGCCATAGTACACTGACGTTTTCCTTTCTTTTCTTTTTAAAATGATTTAATTAATTAATGATTTACTTTTGGTTGCGCTGGGTCTTTGCTGCCGTGTGTTGGCTTTCTCTAGCTGCAGCCAGCGGGGGCTACTCTTCCATGCGGTGCACAGGCTTCTCATTGCAGTGGTCTGTCTTGCTGCAGAGCCCAGGCTCCAGTAGTTCCAACATGCGGGCTCAGTAGTTGTGGCAGACAGGCTTAGTTGCTCCAAGGCACGTGCAATCTTTCCAGACCAGGGATCAAACCCGTGTCCCCTGCAATGGCAGGCAGAATCCTGTCCACTGTATCACCACCAGAGAAGTTTCTCCCTTCTTTAATTGGGGCCAAACTCTTTCCTATCTCAAAGACTTCTGCATTTATAGTCCTCTCTGTCTGGAGTGCTGTTTTCCCAGATTTTCCAGGGGCTGCAACTTCATGTCGTCGGTAACTTGCAGAACTCCTCAGCAGAGCCTTGTCTGACACTTCTCCCTTGTCATCTAAGGTAGCCACTTCTGCTCCAATTAGTCTTTTCCACAGCAAGTTACCTATTTCATTGCACTTCTTCTAATCTGTAATTCCCAGTTTGTTTACTTATTTATAGTTGATTTCCCTACCCTTGAAAGTAAGCTTCCTGCAAGCAGGACCTGGTTCAGCTTGTTCATGAAGGGGTTCAGGACAAGTCTCCCTTAAATGCGTCAGTTTGGCATGTGAATTATTTTGAGGTGAAGAAAATCAGGGCCCAAAAGACTCAGGAAGACCTTTCTACCACCCTTAAACTGCCTAAAAGAAGTTAGAGTGTCTGGTCCAGAGACAGATCCCCACAAAGAATGTGGGCTAGGTGTGGTGGGCTGGGGAGAGCTCAGTGCATCCATTTATTTGAATTCCTCACTGTGTCCCATTGTCTCTGCATAGCATGATAAACATTTGCTCTTCCCATCTTTCTATGAATTGTCTTCCTTCTCTTTGAAGACCCTCGAGCCTAATCAGTCTCCTTAGCTCAGGATGGCCTATAAGCTTTAATTGCCTGCCTGCCTTTGACCCTCTCATGTCTGTGTGAAGCTCTCATATATATGAAATTAAATTTATTCCTCCTAAGTTAATCTGTCTTAATTAATCAATAAGCCAAAAATAAAATGTACAAGGGTGGACTTCCAAGGTGACAAAGTGCTAAAGAATCTGCTTGCTAATGTAGGAGACTCCAGAGATGTGAGTTTGCTTCCTGTGTTGGGAAGATCCTTTGGAGAAAGAAATGGCAACCCACTCCAGGATTCTTATGTGGAGAATCCCATGGACAGAGGAGCCTGGTGGGCTACCGTCCATGGGGTCACAAAAGAGTCAGACGTAACTGAGCACACAGGCACACAGGGGAGAGGAAAATTTTTTCCTCCCTTACATTCACAGTTGTGTTCCTGGCATTTCAGGGATGTGTGCATACTAAGCAACTTCATTCGTGTCCAACATTTTGGGACCCTATGGACTGTAGTGAGAGAGTTAATTCTTAGGTAGATTGATAAGGAGTCTGGGGCCCTCAAGGAGGAAGGGGTCCAGAGCCCTTGAGAAGCAGAAACGGGTCCGGGGCTCTTGAGGAGAAAACGACAAAAATTTTTTTCTACATTTCTTCCTCTTAGTCACATAAAACGTTTTTTTCTTTAAATCCAGAGCTAGTGGCTCAAAGCTATGGTTTTGCTTAAGCTCTGTTCAGTTCAGTTCAGTTTACTCGCTCTGTTGTGTCTGACTCTGTGACCCCATGGACTGCAGCACGCCAGGCCTCCCTGTCCATCATCAACCCCTGGCATTTACTCAAACTCATGTCCATTGAGTTGGTGATGCCATCCAACCATCTCATCCTCTGTTGTCCCCTTCTCTTCCTGCCTTCAATCTTTCGCAGCATCAGGGTCTTTTCAAATGAGTCAGTTCTTCACATCAGGTGGCCAAAGTATTGGAGTTTCAGCTTCAGCATCAGTCTTTCTAATGAATATTCAGGACTGATTTCCTTTAGGATGGACTGGTTAGATCTCCTTGCAGTCCAAGGGACTCTCAAGAGTCTTCTCCAACACCATAGTTCAAAAGCATCAATTCTTCGGCACTCAGCTTTCTTTATAGTCCAACTCTCACATCCATACATGACCACTGGAAAAACCATAGCCTTGACTAGATGGACCTTTGTTGGCAAAGTAATGTCTCTGTTTTTTAAGATGCTGTCTAGGTTGGTCATAACTTTTCTTCCAAGGAGTAACCTCCTTTTAATTTCATGGCTGCAGTCACCATCTGCAGTGATTTGGGAGCCCAGAAAAATAAAGTCTGCCTCTGTTTCCACTGTTTCCCAATCTATTTCCCATGAAGCGATGGGACCAGATGCCATGATCTTCGTTTTCTGAATGTTGAGCTTTAAGCCAACTTTTTCACTCTCCTCTTTCACTTTCATCAAGAGGCTCTTTAGTTCTTCTTCACTTTCTGCCATAAAGGTGGCGTCATCTGCATATCTGAGGTTATTGATATTTCTCCCAGAAATCCTGATTCCAGCTTGTGCTTCATCCAGTCCAGTGTTTCTCATATAAGTTAAACAAGCAGGGTGACAATATACAGCCTTGACATACTCCTTTTCCTATTTGGAATCAGTCTGTTGTTCCATGTCCAGTTCTAACTGTTGCTTCCTGACCTGCATATAGGTTTCTCAAGAGGCAGGTTAGGTGGTCTGGTATTCCCATCTCTTGAAGAATTTTCCACAGCTTATTGTGATCCACACAATCAAAGGCTTTGGCATAGTCAATAAAGAAGAAATAGATGTTTTTCTGGAACTCTCTTGCTTTTTCCATGATCCAGTGGATGTTGGCAATTTGATCTCTGGTTCCTCTGCCTTTCTTAAAACCCCCTTGAACATCTGGAAGTTCATGGTTCATGTATTGCTGAAGCCTGGCTTGGAGAATTTTGAGCATTACTTTACTAGCATGTGAGGTGAGTGCAATTGTGTGGTAGCTTGAGCATTCTTTGGCATTGCCTTTCTTTGGGATTGGAATGAAAACTGACCTTTTCCAGTCCTGTGGCCACTGCTGAATTTTTCAAATTTGCTGGCATATTGAGTGCAGCACATTCACAGCATCATCTTTCAGGATTTGAAATAGCTCAACTGGAATTCTATCACCTCCACTAGTTTTGTTCGTAGTGATGCTTCCTAAGGCCCACTTGACTTCACATTCCAGGATGTCTGGCTGTAGGTGAGTGATCACACCATCGTGATTATCTGGGTCGTGAAGATCTTTTTTGTATAGTTCTTCTGTGTATTCTTGCCACCTCTTCTTACTGCTTCTGTTAGTGAGTGAGTGAAGTCACTGTTGTGTCTGACTCTTTGCGACCCCCGTGGACTGTAGCCCACCAGGCTCCTCCGTCCATGGGATTCTCCAGGCAAGAATACTGGAGTGGGTTGCCATTTCCTTCTCCAGGGGATCTTCCCAACCCAAGGATCGAACCCAAGTCTCCCGCATTGCAGGCAGACGCTTTAACCTCCAAGCCACCAGGGAAGCCCCTGCTTCTGCTAGGTCCATACTATTTCTGCCTTTTTGATACGCCAAAGCCTTTGACTGTGTGGATCACAGTCAAAGATCACAGTCAAAGAACCACAGACTTGTGGATCACAAGGCTGTATATTGTTACCTGCTTTAGTTTGACCCCAGGTAAATAGCAGGGAACACAGCTCCACCCATCAACAGAAAATTGGATTAAAGATTTACTGAGCAATCAGCAATCCATCAGAACAAGACCCAGTTTCCTCCTCAGTCAATCTCTCCCAGCAGGAAGCTTCCATAAGCCTCTTATCCTAAACTCTGTACTAAGCATTATATAATAACAATGTATCTTGCTCAAGGACATGTTTTACCTTTTTAACAGGAACCTCTAATTAATCTTGTTATTTTATGTTGTGCGAGTGGGTCTAGTAAGACCTTTCTATTGTTAGTTCTAATCTTGGTTTTTCCAGTAGTCATGTATGGATGTGAGAGTTGGACTATAAAGAAAGCTGAGCATCCAAGAATTGATGCTTTTGAACTGTGGTGTGGAGAAGACTCTTGAGAGTCCCTTGGACTGCAAGGAGATCCAGCCAGTCCATCCTAAAGGAGATCAGTCCTGGGTGTTCATTGGAAGGACTGATGTTGAAGCTGAAACTCCAATACTTTGGCCACCTGATGTGAAAAGCTGACTCATTGGAAAAGACCCTGATGCTGGGAAAGATTGAGGGCAGGAGGAGAAGGGGACGACAGAGGATGAGATGGTTGGATGGCATCACCAACTCAATGGACATGAGTTTGGGTAAACTCCGGGAGTTGGTGATAGGGAGGCCTGGTGCGCTGTGGTTCATGGGGTCGCAAAGTATTTATTTCTCAGTGTCTTTTGTCTGTTTCACCAACTATTATAAGATGCCCTTAAGTGTGTGCAGACCTGGGAGTAGACATCTCTGAAGGGAGATGGAGACCTGAAGGAGACCTGGCTTTTGGAGCCAACTGTGGTGCAGGTCCAGTGCCAGGGAGTTGGTTTTGTCTGCGTGGGAGTTGGTTTTGTCTGAGTGGTTGTGTAGTTTCTTAAACTGAGTCCACTCCAACCTCCCCTCAAGGAATGTAGTGTTTGGAGACTAGGACTTGAGAAACTTCTGTGAGAACACCTTCCTGTTTTTCTTGTTCTTTGGTCGGAGGTTTTGTGACTCAAACTACCTTATTCCTCTTCTCTCTAATGACTAATAAGTCAGCTGAACTATTGATAATTTGGTTGATAAGCGGAGTCTTTTTTTAACAGAGCCTGCCTAGTACCTTTCCAGTGTTGAAAAAGGGACAACAGGTCCACAGTGAAGTCACTTATGCTGCTGCTGCTGCTGCTGCTGCTAAGTCGCTTCAGTTGTGTCCGACTCTGTGCGACCCCATAGACAGCAGCCCACCAGGCCCCGCTGTCCTTGGGATTCTCCAGGCAAGAACACTGGAGTGGGTTGCCATTTCCTCCAATGCATGAAAGTGAAAAGTGAAGTCGCTCAGTAGTGTCTGACTCTTCGCGACCCCATGGACTGAAGCCTGCCAGGCTCCTCTGTCCATGGGATTTTCCAGGCAAGAGTACTGGAGTGGGGTGCCATTAGTCCCCAGTATTCTTGCCTGGAGAATCCCATGGACAGATGACCTTGGCAGGCGATAATCCAAGGGGTCACAAAGAGTTGGACACTGCTGAGCAACTAACTCTTTGTTCACTTCATGCTAAGCCCCACAGAAGCAAACTAAAACTTCATACCCAATTGTGGTTTCAGCCTCTTTGAAATGTAATTTTTTAAAACCAATCAGCCTGGAATTTCCTGACCAACAGGAAATTGAGGTGAGGTGATACCCATCATAAACCCCAACCCTTCCGCCAAAGAAAGGTGATCTTGCCTGAAGTAATAATGCTTTTTTTTTTTTTTTTTTCATTTTGACTTCCTTGTCCCTCTCCTTCCTGATTTTTAAAGATTTTTGGCTGCACTGTGAGGCATGGGGGATCTTAGTTCCCTGACTAAGGTACTGAATCCAGACCCTCTGCAGCAGAAGCAGAGTGTTCTAACCACTGGCCCACCAGGGAATTCCTCTTTCTGCTTTTAAAAACCTTCCATTTGTACAGCTCCTTAGAGCTCCTTTCTGTTTGTTAGATGGGATAATGCCTGATTCATGAATCATTCAACAAAGCCAATTAGATCTTCAAGTTCACTCAGTTGAATTTTGTTTTTTAAGTTTAAGCAGAGGTTAATGGCTGTCAACAACTTTGACAACAAAGTATCTGACTTCAGGAAGCCAAGTCCAGATAATTATTTTTTAAAAGGTTTAAGTATATTTTAATAACAGTACTTTGCTACCTGGATAGATTGTTAAAGATCATCAAATCTGGACACTAAAGTGGTAAGGACATATTTTGTTTAGTAACACTGTAACCAAAAGTGGGGTCTGGGGTGTGCCACGCAAAAGCCAGTAAGGAGGCCAGGTTGGTGGAAAGGCAATTGTGTTTTTCTTTGGATGCCGGCAAGGGGATGGGGGTGGGTGCGCGGTGGGTGTGGCCAATGCCTGTCCAAAGGCTGCCTCGTGCAGCACCCCTGGGCAATCGGGGGGCTAGAGCTTTTCTAGGCTGAGGGAGGGGCTCCTATGGCAGCAGCACAGTCAATTCTGACAGTCATCTGGAAACTGGTCATTGGTGATTTGACTAACATCATCTTGACTGTTTTAAGTACAGTTAATTTTCAGTTCTAGGGTTGGTTCTTTTCCACTTCTTGACGCCAGTTCTCAGAATTGTGGCAGCTTTTGTCACGCTTACTGTATGGTCATCATGTGTTAACCTCTCCAACTTGTGGAGCTTTCAGTATCTAAAAGACAGCTCACAGGATATGGCTCAGAATACCATCTATAGCCCTTGACAAGGAACTAAAGATCCTTAACTGTACTTAATTGTTAAACTATTATTCTTTGGTCCCTTTGACTATTTTCCTTTGTTTCTGCATGTTCTCACTTCTCTGATCAAGCGTATTCTTTGGCTAAAGTTCTTCCACAGACAAAAGGCAGGCAGAGGATGTGGGGGACAAGGACCATAGGGTCTTGCTTTGTTTCAGTACTGCAGTATGAACTGAACTCTACTTCCCTGAAACAGAAGGCTGGAGACTATTCAAAGGCTGGAGTGTGCTAAGCGGTGGTACAGAGGTGGGTGGGTGATCCATGTGACTAGCCCATCTGGGTTTAACAGGTATTTGTCAGAGGACAAGCAGTAGTGCTAAAGGAAAGTTCTGGGTGGTAGATTTATACCACCAGGGCAGAGAAAAGATTTCTAATTGCAAGCTTTCTAAACTGCCCCAAGAGAGGGGTCTGGAGTCTGACTGCCTATCCAGGTTTTGCCTGGAACAAAAGGGTTTGAAGCGGAGGGTGGGGGTGGGGGTTGATGCTGGGATCACTCTATGGACAAGACCTTAGGTGCCAGAAGCCATAATAGAGTAATGAAATACACTTTATATTTTAAGGCAGGACAAGAAAAAATTAAACAAAATTCTCTGAGAATTGGGGCTCCTCCCTTCCTCACATGCAGTGTGTATTACACATTAACCAGAACTTCTCAGAGATCAGTTTGAGAATTTACAGAGTTCTCAATCATAAAGATCAATTTTTCCCCTTTATTCTGACCCTAGTAATATAACTTCCTAAAAGAAGAATGTTCTTTCCTAGCGTGATAGGGGGTCAAAGTAACTTTAGGCTATCTTGGCATGTGCTTACCTGGAGTATCAGTTCAGTTGCTCAATCGTGTCCGACTCTTTGTGACCCCACGAACCGCAGCACGCCAGGCCTCCCTGTACATCACCAGCTCCCGGAGTCCACCCAAACCCATGTCCATCGAGTCGGTGATGCCATCCGACTATCTCATCCTCTGTTATCTCCTCCTCCTGCCCTCAATCTTTCCCAGCATCAAGGTCTTTTCAAAAGAGTCAGCTCTTCACATCAGGTGGCCAAAGTATTGGAGTTTCAGCTTCACATCAGTCCTTCCAATGAACACCCAGGGCTGATCTCCTTTAGCATGGACTGGTTGGATCTCCTTGCAGTCCAAGGGACTCTCAAGAGTCTTCTCCAACATCACAGTTCAAAAGCATCAATTCTTGGGCGCTCAGCTTTCTTTATAATCCAACTCTCACATCCATACGTGACCACTGGAAAAACCATAGCCTTGACTAGATGGACCTTTGTTGGCAAAGTAATATCTTTGCTTTTTAATATGCTACCTAGGTTGGTCATAACTTTCCTTCCAAGGAGTAAGCATCTTTTAATTTCATGGCTGCAATTACCATCTGCAGTGATTTTGGAGCCCAGAAAAATAAAGTCTGACACTGTTTCCATTGTTTCCCTATCTATTTGCCATGAAGTGATGGGACTGGATGTCATTGTCTTAGTTTTCTGAATGTTGAGCTTTAAGCCAACTTTTTCACTATCCACTTTCACTTTCATCAAGAGGCTCCTTATTTCTTCACTTTCTGCCATAAGGGTAGTGTCATCTGCATATCTGAGGTTATTGATATTTCTCCCAGCAATCTTGATTCCAGCTTGTGCTTCTTCCAGCCCAGTGTTTCTCATGATGTACTCTGCATAGAAGTTAAATAAGCAGGGTGACAATATACAGTCTTGACATACTCCTTTTTCTATTTGGAACCAGTCTGTTGTTCCATGTCCAGTTCTAACTGTTGCTTCCTGACCTGCATACAGATTTCTCAAGAGGCAGGTCAAGTGTTCTGGTATTCCCATCTCTTTCAGAATTTTCCACAGTTTATTGTGATACACACAGTCAAAGGTTTTAGCATAGTCAATAAAGCAGAAATAGATGCTTTTCTGGAACTCTCTTGCTTTTTCGATGATCCAATGCATGTTGGCAATTTGATCTCTGGTTCCTCTGCCTTTTCTAAAACCAGCTTGAACATCTGGAATTTCACGGTTCACATGTTGTTGAAGCCTGGCTTGGAGAATTTTGAGCATTACTTTACTAGCATGTGAGATGAGTGCAACTGTGTGGTAGTTTGAGCATTCTTTGGCATTGCCTTTCTTTGGGATTGGAATGAAAACCAACCTTTTACAGAGGTTTGATAAATATGGCTTTTTGAGATGGTGAGAAGTTTTATGTCAGTGTCCATACCCCACCACTGAAACAGTGGATTACATACTTAAAAGGTAAATATCCACACACTTTAATAAGATAATGAGATACATGCACCCCAATGTTCACAGAAGCACTGTTTACAACAGCCAGGACATGGAAGCAACCTAAATGTCTATCAGCTGAAGAACAGATAAAGATGTGGTACATATATACAATGGAATACTTCTTTGCGATGAAAAGGAATGAAACTGTGTTATTTGCAGAGATGTGGATGGCTGTCATACAGAGTAAGTCAGAAAAACAAATATAGTATATTAACACATATATGTGGAATCTAGGAAAGCGGTAAAGATGATCTTATTTGCAAAGCAAAAATAGAGGCACAAATATAGAGGATAAAAAAGTATGGATACCAAGGGGGAAAGGGTGGGGAGTGGAATGAACTGGGAGAATGGGGTTGACATAGATACACTATCGTGTATAAAATAGATGACTAATGAGAACCTAGGGCTGTGTAACTAGAGATTATCATACTAAGTGAAGTAAGTCAGAAAGAGAAAGATACTGATCATAGGATATCACCCCTATGTGGAATCTAAAAAAAATGACAATAGGAATCTATGAAACAGAAGCAGAGCCATAGACAACAGATCTGTGGTGACCAAGGGGTAGAAGAGGAAGAAGAGACTTGCTCCTGGAAGTTTGAGGTTAGCAGATAGAAATTATCACATTTAGAATAAAGAAAAAACAAGGCCTTAATGTATAGCATAGGGAACTATAGTCAATACCCTGTGATAAACTATACTGAAAAAGAATATTAAAAATATATTTTTAAATGGGTATAATACTACGTCTTATAATTTCAGACCTAAAAAAAGATAATGACAAACCAAGTGTCAAACAAAAATCGCATTACAAACTGTTCTGAACAATGGTGGTTTACAATTTCCGGTTCGGCTAATCGCTGCCTCTGGAGTTATGTATCAGATGTTGCCCTTGTCCCTCCTCCACGCTGTGTACTTATTTCACAGCTGGTTTTACTCCTCCGCAGGTTTGCTAAGGCCACACACGTCAAAGCCTCGTGAAATTTACCCATGACATGAACATCTTGGTAAAAAAAGAATACGGGAATTCCAAGTCTTTCGCCTATTTCTTTTCCCTGTAACCACTTGAAATCAGATATGACTAGGATCGTAACCTCTTCCTCCCTGGGGTGGAAAAAAAAAAAAAGGAGGGCACACTTCTCTGAATCCCCTTCCTTTTTCTTCTCCTTTCCAACTTCTCGGTTTCTTTCATCCTCCCTTTTCCCTACCGCTTTCTGGATGGTACCCCGAGACCCCTATCCAACCCCCCTCACAATCACCGGACCCGCAAGAATGAAAAGCCGAAGAAGGCCGGCGCTATGAAGCCTGCACCTCCTCGCTTTGCGGCGCTGTCGTAAAGTGCCGTCACGCAGTGGGGCGTTACGGCCGGGCCGGCTGTTTTCCCGGCAACTGGAGCTGTACCTTGCGCGTCACTTGGGGGTTCGAAGTGGGCTGTTATTTTGGGAGGCCAACTAGTCACTGTGTGTTAATGAGACTGACGTAGCTACTTCCTCTACGGAACCGGAGGGCTGCCCGGTCCCAGTACCCGCTGGACACTCGGGGCTCGGGGCTGTGGGGAGGGCGGAGGCTGCGGACCAAGCTAAGAGCTACCTCTCCGCGAATTTTCCGCGGGCCGCTGATGGCCGGAGGCTTCCTGGGGAAGACTTTATACGCCGTGTCCCTCTCTGTCGCCCTGGCCTCTGTGACTGTTAAGTCCTTGGGCAGTTGCAGCGTCGCGGCGTGCAGGTATTCTCGCTTCTAGCGCTGACTCCTTCTCCCGAGTCTTTCCGTTGCGGCTGGGAACCAGCTTCTGGTCGGGTGGTTTCAGGAGGCTCCGCTTGGGTCCCAGCTTTTTACAGCCATACGCACGTTTTTAAAAAAAGACTTAAATATTTCACCTGCCTTTTGAGAAAAGCAAGTGGTGGCACGCTTTCTCACGATACTTGAAATTTGTCCTCTTCCGTGAGTCACTAACATTGTTTGTCCCCAGGGAGTTTAAATAGCGAACCGTTTAAACGGTGTAAAAGTGTAAGTCGTTATTCCTCTACTTCTCCATTTCAATGTAGATAATATGTTTATTATTTACCTCTTTTTAAAAAAATTGCCTTGGATAAATTTAGGGATTTGTGGTATCGCATACTGTCTCCTCCTCTTATTCTTTTCTCGTGGTTTCTGAACACATGTCCTAGGTACCATGCCCATGCTAGGCATTGAGTAATAAACAAGTGTTGTGAGGCTGCCTCTAGGAGTGTGTGTGTTTTTAATTATTTTTGTCACCTCATTAGACACAAGGAAATTTCCTTCTATTTCTTCCATTTTTTTTCTTCTATCCACCCCCCCCCCCTCCGCCCCCCGCCCACGCTCCAACCCCCGCAACTCCAGTGATAGCCCTCTGGACTGGAAGGTTTCCGTTGAGGGTGTGTGAGCAAGTAGCAACAGGTGGACAGGCTGGAATCGTCCCCTTCCTCTTCTGGTTCAGACTTTACACTTGAGCAAATTTCCCTGCTGACTGTAGCTGCCTCAACTTTATTTCCTCAGTGTGAACTGTACAGATATTAAGCCGAAGTTTCTGCTGTGTTCTTTAATACCTAATTGACCATAGAGGTTCCAGCCCTTCCTTTACATTTTGGTTTTGTCCTGGGGATCAACAAGTACTACAGACTTTTTGTTTGTAGGATGAGGAGGCAGAGAGGGCTGATTTCTGTGGTTACTGTCCCACTGCTCATGTAGGATGTTTCGGCCCCCTTATTTGAAAGGTATTAACTTCCCTGGTGGCTCAGACAGTAAAGTGTTTGCTTGCAAACCTGGGTTTGATCCCTGGGTTGGGAACATCCCTGGAGAAGGAAATGGCAACCCACTCCAGTACTCTTCCTGAAAAATCCCATGGATGGAGGAGCCTGGTAGACTACGGTCCATGGGGTTGCAAAGTCGGACACAACTGAGCAACTTCACTTTATTTCAAATGTAACTCTCTGGTGGGACTTGGTGGTGGTGGTGTTGGGGTTTTTTGTGTTTGTGGTGAGGAAGCTGGGTTTACATGGGAGCTCTTTTATTTTCTGCACAATTTTGCTGTGAAGCTGAAACTGTTTAAAAAAACAAAAGTATTAAAAAAGCAGGTAGAATCCTTTGTTACTTTCCTCAAAGCACAGAGGGACTGGTATGTGGAAAATAAAAGACATAATGCTCTTGTTTAAAAAAAAAAAAGTTGACAAAACCAATGAAAGCATAGTGTTTCAAGCAAGAATGGTTTGCGTATCAAAGGAGTGAAGGAGATCCTGGGGACATTTTGATGAAGCCTTCTAATACTTTTACTAGAATTGATTTCACTCTGATTTGACTTCAGTTCAGTTCAGTTGCTCCGTCGTGTCTGACTCTTTGCAACCCCATGAACCGCAGCATGTCAGGCCTCCCTGTCCATCACCAACTCCCGGAGTCCACCCAAACCCATGTCCATTGAGTCGGTTATGCCATCCAACCATCTCATCCTCTGTTGTCCCCTTCTCCTCCTGCCCTCAATCTTTCCCAGCATCAGGGTCTTTTCAAATGAAGCAGCTCTTTGCGTCAGGTGGCCAAAGTATTGGAGTTTCAGCTTCAACATCAGTCCTACCAATGAATACCCAGGACTGATCTCCTTTAGGATGGACTGGTTGGATCTCCTTGCAGTCCAAGAGACTCTCAAGAGTCTTCTCCTTGTCTATGAAGGTCTAAAAGTAAAGTTTGTGTATAATGCAGTTATGTATAAAATGTCACAAACGGAATAAAAACAAAAATTGATGAATTCTTTGTTTGAAGACTTAGTATATAGATTTGGTTTTAACCTATGTATGTGTAATATGAAATTTATTTTCCCTCCAGTTTTATTGAGATCAAATTGATGTATAGCACTGTATAAGAGTAATGTGTATATCATAATGATTTGCAACACAAACATGAAATGATTGTCACAATAAGTTTAGTGAACATCCATCATCTCCTATAGACACAACATTAAAGAATTAGAATAAAAAATTTTCGTTGTGATGAGAACTCTTAGGATTACTTTATATATAATATAGAGCAGTATTAGTTGTATACATCATGTTGGACATTATATCCCTAGTACTTACTTATCTTATAACTGGAAAGTCGTAGGGACCTTTTGACCACCTTTACCCAGTTCCCCGCGGCCCTCCACAATCTTTATGAGTTTGTTTTTTGAAGTATAATTGACCTATATAACACTATGTTAGTTCCTGTTATACAACGTAGTGATTTGATACTTCCATACATCTTAACATGATCTCCAGGGTGAGTTTAGTTACCATATGTCACCATACAGGGATAACAGTTACTCTCCACACCTTACATTTCATACACATAATTCATTTATTTTGTACCTAGAAGTTTGTACCTCTTCATCTTATCCCTTTCTACTTCTTTCCACCCCCTGCTGTCCTCTCTTTTGGTGACTACCTGTTTGTTCTGTGTATCTATGACTGTGTTTCTGTTTTGTTAGGTTTATTTGTTTTGTTTTTAGATTCCGCATATTAGAGTCATACAGTAGTTGTCTTTCTCTTTTTTCTGACATTTCACTTAGCATAATACCCTCTAGGTCTAACCATGTCATCACAAATGAAAATATTTCCTTTTTTTTTTAAATAGCTGAGTAATATTCCATTATGTGTTGTGTGTGCATGATATCTTTATCCATTCACCTATTGATGGGCAGTTAGGCTACTTCCGTATCTTGGCTGTTGTAAATAATGCTGCTGTGAATATGGGGGTGCATGCATCTTTTCTAATTAGTCTTTTTATGTTCTTTAGATAAATATTCAGGAGTAGAATTGGTGGATCATATAGTAGTAATATTTTTAATTTTTTTAAGGAATCTCTACTGTTTTCTACAGTAGCTGCATCAATTTACATTCCCATTAGTAGTGCACAAGGGTTCCCTTTTCCCCACAACCCCACCAACACTTATTTGTTGTTTTTTTGATAATAGCCATTCTGACAGGTATGAGGTGGGTTTTGATTTGCATTTCTGTGATGATTAGTGATGTTGCTGCTGCTGCTAAGTCTCTTCAGTCATGTCCAACTCTGTGCCACCCCATAGACGGCAGCCCCCCAGACTCCCCTGTCCCTGGGCTTCTCCAGGCAAGGACACTGGAGTGGGTTGCCATTTCCTTCTCCAGTGCATGAAAGTGAAAAGTGATGTTGAGCGTATTTTAATGTTCCTATTGGTCATCTCTATGTCCTCTTTGAAAAAAATATGTATTTGGAGCTTCCACCCATTTCTTAAGTTGGGTTGTTTGTTTTTTCTAGTGTTGTATTATGTAAGTTCTTTGTATGTTTTAGATATTAACCAATTATCAGATATATTGTTTGCAAGTATATTCTCCCATTCAGTAGGCAGCCTTTTTGTTTTGTTGGTAGTTTCCTTTGCTGCACAAAAGCTTTTTAGTTTAATGTCCCATTTGTTTATTTTTGCTTTTGTTTCCCTTGCCAGAGGAGTCATACCCCCAAAAATCTTGCTAAGACCAATGTCAAAGAATGTACTGATTATGTTTTCTTCTAGAGGTTTTATGGTTTCAGATCTTGCATTTAAGTTTTTAATTCATTTTGAAATTATTTTTGTGCATGGTGTGAGAGAGTAATCTGGTTTGTTTCTTTTGCATCTGTTGAAAAGGCTGCTGCTAAGTCGCTTCAGTCGTGTTCGACTCTGTGCGACCCCATAGACGGCAGTCCACCAGAGATTCTCTGTCCCCTGTCCCTGAGATTCTCCAGGCAAGAACGCTGGAGTGGGTTGCCATTTCCTTCTCCAATGCATGAAAGTGAAAAGTGAAAGTGAAGTCGCTCAGTCGTGTCCGACTCTTCGCGACCCCATGGACTGCAGTCCACCAGGCTCCTCCGTCCATGGGATTTTCTAGGCAAGAGTACTGGAGTAGGGTGCCATCGCCTTCTCTGGTTGAAAAGGCTACCTTTCCCTATTGTGTATTCTTGCCTCCTCTGTTGTAGATTAATTGCCCATATAAGTGTGGGTTCATTTCTGGGCTTTCTTTTCTGTTCCATTTATCTGCTGTTTTTTAGTCTCTGTTTCTTTTATTTCTGTTCTGGTCTTTATGATTTCTTTGCTTCTACTAGCTTTGGGTTTTGTTTGTTCTTCATTTTCTAGTTCCTTTGGGTGTAAGGGTTGGTTGGTTGGTTGAGATTTTTCTTATGAGAAACAAGAAACCTTGTTTCTCATGACTAACTTTTACTTTACTTCTTAGAACTGTAGGTCCCTTAATTGTTCTGAAGTTGATTGAAAATAAAATTGTTTAGAAAATAAACTGCTAGGAAATAATAAAACAGAAGTAAAAAGTAAATTTATATCAGGATTGGTGGTGCTGAACTCTGTTAGATCAGCTTCTGATCTCTCTATGAAATCTGAATGAAAGCCTTGCTGGCTACATCAAAGTCTTGCAGCCCTGTCTACATGTTGGTTTTAGCCCAGTAAGACTTTTATCTGACTTCTGACCTGGAGATAAAGATAATAAGATAATAAATTTGTATAGTTTTAAGCTGCTGAATTTGGGGAAATTTGTTATGGCAGCAGTGAAAAAATGAATACATTGTGTACATACTCTTAAATATATCTTCTTTATTTTTTCTACCATTTCTGTGTAAGATGGGAT
This sequence comes from Bos grunniens, assembly GCF_055505025.1. Classification (NCBI taxonomy): domain Eukaryota; kingdom Metazoa; phylum Chordata; class Mammalia; order Artiodactyla; family Bovidae; genus Bos; species Bos grunniens. Next base: position 15,341,160 of record NC_141170.1, on the reverse strand, counting down.
CATACTATACACACTTTCTTGCATCTTCCTTTTCATTTTCAACAATATCGTATGAAAATACTGTCACTTGATGTCATTATTTCTAATAGCTACTTAATAGTCATCCCGTGGTGTAGCTGTTCTAATATTTACTGAGCCATCCTTACATTATTGGGCATTTCCTTTAATTCCCATTAAACATTGCTGAAATAAACACTTTTTGTATGTATAGTTGGTTATTTCATTTTTATGGGATAGATTAGTGGAATGAAATTACTTGAGTTGCAGGGTGTAAGTATATTCATCTTTATTGCCAAATTACTTTACAGAAATGCTGTAGCAGTTCACATCTCTACCAGCAATGTATGGGAGATGGTGTTACCTTTTTAAAGGTTTGTTAGTCTAGATGGAAAAAAGAATTTAAGGTTACTTAATTTTCATTTCTTTAATTGCTAGTGATTATAACTGTCTTTTAATGTTTATTAGCCAGTTGGATCTGCTCTTTTTGATTGGTCATAATCTGCCCAGTTTCCTATTCCAGTTCAGCCTTTGTCAGTTTATACGAACTCAATATATTATAGTTACTAGCCCTTTGAATGTCATCTACATTATAGTTTGTGATTTGCTTTTTTCACTCCGTTGATTGTGTCCTTTGATACACAGATGTTTTCGTGTTGATACAGTCTGATTTACTGATTTTCTTCTGTCGCTCGTGCTTTCAGTCATATCTGACAAATCATTGCCAAATTCAATGTCATGAAATCTCCCTCTATGTTTTCTTTTAAGAGTTTTTTAGTTTTAGGTCTTAATGTTTGGCTCTTTGATCCATTTCAAGTTAATGTTTGTGTATATGTAAGCTATGGGTCCATCTTCATCTGTTTGCATGTGGGTATCTAACCTTCCCAGCACCGTTTGTTGGAAGGGCTGTCCTTTCCCGTTTGAGAGTTGACACCCTTTTTTGAAAATCATCTGACGATGTATGTAAGGGTTTATGTCTGGGCTCTCTATTGTATCCTGTCGGCCTGTATACCCACACACACACGTATGTATCTTTTTCCATATTCTTTTCCATTAGGGTTTATCACAGGATGTTGAGTATAGTTCCCAGTGCCCTACAGTAGGACCTGGTTGTCTATCCATGTTATATATACCAGTTTGCATCTGCTAATCCCAAGCTCCTACTCCTTCCCTCTCCCCCTCCGTCTCCCTGTTGGCAACCACAAGTCTGTTCAAGTCTGAGTTTGTTTCTGTTTAGTAGATATGTTTATTTGTGCCATATTTTAGATTCCACATATAAGTGATATCATACAGCATTTGTCTGACAGAGACATTTTTGGGCATCAGTTGAGAGTATCACATGCTTTTTTCCTTCATTCTTTTAATGTGATATGTTACTTTGGTTTATGTTTGTATGTTGAACTGTTCTTGAATTTCAGGAATAAATCCCACTTGATGATGATGTATAATCCTTTTAATGTGTTGCTGAAGTCCGTTCACTACTATCTTTTTAAAGAAGACTATTTATTCACTAATTTTTGGTTGTGCCAGGTGTTTGTTGCTGTGCATGGGCTTTCTCTAGTTGTAGTGAGTGGGGGGCACCCTTTGTTGGGTGCATGGGCTTCAGTGATTGTAGCCTGTGGGTTCAGCAGTTGTGGCTCGTGGGCTTTAGTTGCTCCTTGGCATGCAAAATCTTCCTGGACCAGGGATCAGACCTGTGTCCCCTGCATTGGCAAGTGGATTCTTACCCACTGTACCACCAGGGAAGTCACGTTCACTGCTGTCTCGTAGAGGATTTTTTCATTGATATTTTTCAGGGATATTGGTCTGTAGTTTCTGGTAGTATCTTTGTTTAGCTTTGGTATCAGGGTAATAATGCTGATCTCATAGAATTTGGAAGTATTCACTCCTCTTCAGTTTTTTGGGAAGCATTTGAGGAGTGTTAGTGTTAATTCTTCCTCAGATGTTTAATAAAATTTATCGGTGAAGCCATTGATTCCTTGTCGGGAGTAAATAAGTTTTTAAAAAAATTATTTGTCCTACCCCATTCACATTTCAATACTTGTCCTTTTTTTTTTTACATGATTCAGGAGATAACCCAGGATCGTTGATTGCACTTCGTTTTCATGCTCTCTATCTGGATGAGTTCCTTCAACTTTTATCTTTCATGACCATAGCGATTTAAAACGTATGGACCTTTATTATATAAGATATCCCTTAATGTGAGTGTGTCCTGTATTTCCTTATATCTAGACTCTGATCGTATATTCTTATAAGGAATCCTCAGAAATGATTGCTGTGTACTTCTCACTGTATGTATGATATCAAAAGGCACATGGATTTGACTTATTTCAACACCCCATCACGTTAGTGTTTTTCCCATTGGTCATTTATCTCAAGTAGGGCTAATCATTATTGTGAGAGCAGGAGAAGGGAACTGTTCTCAGAATCCCCTCTGTCATATTAGAGACCCTAATTTAGGGCCATTAGGAATTTTGATCTTTAAGAATAATGAGAAGGCATTTACATTTTTAGTCAGGAGGAGAAATGAAAGATTTTTGTGTATGGTATGGTGTAAAGGTTAAGTTTCAGTTTTTTGTTTTCCTTTTTGTATATATACTATCTAATTATTTTAGCTCTACACTTATTTTACTCTAAAGTGTTTTGAAAAAAAAATATTTACTTTTATTTTTGGCTGTACTGGGTCTTTGTTGCTGCACGCAGGTTTTCTCTAGTTGCAGCAAGCAGGGGTCCTGTCTAGTTCTGGTACCTGGGCTTCTCATTATGGTGGCTTTTCTTGTTGCAGAGCATGGCTCTGGAGTGTGTGGGCTTCACTAGTTGTAGCACGTGGGCTCAGTAGCTGTGGCTTGTGAGTGTGTGTGCTTCAGTAGTTGTAGAGCATGGGCTTAGTTGCTCCATGGCATATGGAATCTTCCTGGACCAGGGATTGAACCCATGTCCCCTGCACTGACAGGTGGTTTCTTAACTACTGGAATCATCAGGAACTCCTACTCTAAAGTTTATAATATGTACCTCTATCAGAGTCTGGCTTCAAGTAATACTACATTAATTTGAGTACAGTGTAGGAACCTAACAACAGTATATCTCCATTTCCTTTTCTTCTTTTGTGCTATTTCTGTCATCCATTTTTTACATATGTATGTTAGACCAGAGATCCCCAACCCCCAGGCCCTATTGGAAACTGGGTCACACAGCAGGTGAGCAGTGCGCAAGCAAGTGAAGCTTCACCTGCCGTTCCCCATTGCTTGTATTACCACCTGAACTGTTCCCCACCTCAGTCACTCCCATTACCACCAGGCCTGAATTATCCATCCCTGCCCCCTCACCCTGATCGGTGTAAAAATTGTCTTCCACGAAACCAGTTCCTTGTGCCAAAAAGCTTGGGGACTGCTGTGTTAGACCATTAGCTTTTATTTTTTTTTTTTTTTAAATGGATTCCTTCATGTAGGCTTTAATAGTCTTTCTTTACATTTGTTTTTATGGTTGAATTTTTATTATAAAATTATCTTCTCCAACATTTGTGCTAACAAAAGTAAACTTCTGTCCCTTTTTCTCAGCTAAAATAAACTCTGTGAGTAAGTTTCAATTAGTAAGATTTAGCAATATTTTTATGTTTGTAAATAGTTTCACAGATATTGGACCTTTATTCCAGTATGCATCAAATTAGGATTTTCTGATTTTTAAGTCTTTGAAAAGTTGTATTTTGAAGACTGTGAATTAGGTTTTTAAGTTAATTTAAGTATTTTGTACTTACATAAAACGTTTTTTTTTTTTTCCCCTTTCAGAAACTCACTTTCATCCTGCAGATTTCATGTTAATTCCATGATGTCTGGTTTTAATGGTACCAAAGAGAATTCCCACAACAAGGCTCGGACATCTCCTTATCCAGGTTCAAAAGTTCAGCGCAGCCAGGTTCCTAATGATAAAGTGGACTGGCTTGTTGAGTGGCATGACTATAATCCTGTGGAATACACTGCAGTTTCTGTCTTGGCTGGACCTCAGTGGGCAGATCCTCAGATCACGTGAGTAAATTAGCTGGTGTTAGCTGGGTAGGAGACTTTTGGAGAAGGTAATGGTTGTGTTTGTAAATTGTCATTTGATAGCAGAAAAATAATTTTTATCTAGTGCTTGACTTAAACTGTTTCCACATTAACTTGAATTTTTGCCAAAGCTATTCAATTCATGTTTATTTATTCTTTTGGGGGTTTTATGATGATCTTTCCAAATAGGTAAATCTATTTAATCGTAGAGTTTTTTATTTTATGAAATGACAAGTGGTAGTTTCTGTTTTCATTTCTTCTTCTTGGGTTATCAATAACATCTTTTGTGGTTATTTTCCAACATAGCTACTTGTGTTTGAATAGTGAAAATGTTTTTCAGAAACTTTTTCTGGATTACTAACAACAAGGTGATGATAAAATTTGACCATTGTGAGAAGATAGAAAAGGGATAGATAAAGGAGAGAGGAAAGAGGAAAACAAAAAACTCAAGCAGAAATGTTTTGATTAGAAGTAGAATGGCTGAATGAATACAAAAATAAGACCTGTATATAGGCTATCAACAGGAGACCCACTTCAGACCCAGAGACACAGACTGAAAATGAAAGGTTGCAAAAAGATATTCCATGCAAATGGAAGTAAAAAAAAAAAAGCTGGAGTAGCAGTATTCATATCAGATAAACAAGACTTTAAAATAAAGACTGTTATAAGAAACAAGAATGCTACATAATAACCAAGGGATCAATCCAAGAAGGCGATACAACAATTATAAATATTTTTGCCCCCAGTACAGGAGCACCTCCATACATAAGGCAAATGCTAGCAACCCTAAAAGGGGAAAATGGCAGCAACTCAATAATAGTGGGAGACTTTAATACCCCACTTCCCCAGTGAACAGATTATCCAGACAGAAAATAAATAAGAAAACACAAGCTTTAATGACACAATAGATCAGATAGAATTAATTGATACTTATAGGACATTCCATCTGAAAGCAGCAGAATATACTTTCATCTCAAGTGCACATGGAATATTCTCCAGGATAGATCATATCTTGGGTCACAAATCAAGCCTTGGTAAATTTAAGAAAATTGAAACTGTATCAAGCATGTTTTCTGACTACAACACTTTGAGATTAGAAATCAATTACAGGAAAAAAAGAAACTGTAAAAACATGAACACATGGAGGCTAAATAATAGACTACTGAATAACAAAAAGATCAGTGAAGAAATCAAAGAGGAAATAAAAAAATACATAGAAACAAATGACAGTGAAATCAGGATGACTCAAAACCATGGGATGCAGTAAAAGCAATCCTAAGAGGGAAGTTAATAGCAATTCAGTTCTTCCTCAAGAAATGAGAAAAATCTCCAGTAAACAACCTAACATTATACTAAAGCAGCTAGACCAAGAAGAACAAACAAAACCCAGAGTTAGTAGAAGGAAATAAATCATAGGCAGAGCAGAAATAAATGAAATAGAAATGAAGAAAACAATAGCAAAAATCAATGAAACTAAAAGCTGGTTCTTTGAGAAGATAAACAAAATCAATAGACTTTAAGCCAGACTCATTAAAAAAAAAAAAAAGGGATTCAGATCAATAAAATTACAAATGAAAAAAGAGAAATTACAACTGACACCCCAGAAATACAAAGAATCATTAGAAGACTACTATAAGCAACTCTATGCCAATAAAATGGACAACCTGGAAGAAATGGACAAATTCTTAGAAAGGTACAGTCTCCCAAGACTGAAGCAGGAAGAAATAGAAAGTATAGACAGACCAATCACAAGTAATGAAATTGAAACTCCAGTTAAAATTGTCCAACAAACAAAAAGTCCAGGATAAGATGGCTTCATAGGTGAAATGTATCAAGCATTTAAAGAAGAGCTAACATCTATCCTTCTCAGTTCAGTTCAGTCGCTCAGTTGTGTCCGACTCTTTGCAACCCCATGAATCGCAGCACCCCAAGCCTCCCTGTCCATCACCAACTCCTGGAGTTCACTCAAACTCATGTCCATCGAGTCAGTGATGCCATCCAGCCATCTCATCCTCTGTCGTCCCCTTCTCCTCCTGCCCCCAATCCCTCCCAGCATCAGAGTCTTTTCCATTGAGTCAGCTTTTCACGTGAGGTAGCCAAAGTATTGGAGTTTCAGCTTTAGCATCAGTCCTTCCAGTGAACACCCAGGACTGATCTCCTTTAGGAGGGACTGGTTGGATCTCCTTGCAGTCCAAGGGACTCTCAAGAGTCTTCTCCAACACCACAGTTCAAAAGCATCAGTTCTTTGGCGCTCAGCTTTCTTTATAGTCCAACTCTCACATCTGTACATGACCACAGGAAAAACCATAGCCTTGACTAGATGAACCTTTTTTGGCAAAGTAATGTCTCTGCTTTTGAATATGCTATCTAGGTTGGTCATAACTTTCCTTCCAAGGAGTAAGCATCTTTTAATTTCATGGCTGCAGTCACCATCTGCAGTGATTTTGGAGCCCCCCAAAATAAAGTCTGACAGTTTCTACTGTTTCCCCATCTATTTCACATGAGGTGATGGGACCAGATGCCATGATCTTAGTTTTCTGAATGTTGAGCTTTAAGCCAACATTTTCACTCTCCTCTTCGACTTTCATCAAGAGGCTTTTTAGTTCCTCTTCACTTTCTGCCATAAGGGTGGTGTTGTCTGCATATCTGAGGTTATTGATATTTCTCCAGGCAATCTTGATTCCAGCTTGTGCTTCTTCCAGTCCAGCGTTTCTCATGATGTACTCTGCATATAAGTTAAATAAGCAGGGTGACAATATACAGCCTTGATGTACTCCTTTTCCTCTTTGGAACCAGTCTGTTGTTCCATGTCCGGTTCTAGCTGTTGCTTCCTGACCTGCATATAGGTTTCTCAAGAGGCAGGTCAGGTGGTCTGGTATTCCCATCTCTCAGACTCTTCCAAAAAATTATAGAATACTCCAAGCTTATTCTGTGAGGCTATCATCTGCCTAATACCAAAACCAAAGATATCACGAAAAAAGAAAATTACAGACCAATATCACTGATAAACATAGTTACCAGAATCTTCCAACAAAATACTAGCAACACGTTAAAAGAATCATACACCCTGATCAAGTGAAATTTTTCCGAGGGATGCAAGGGTTCTTCAATATATATAAGTCAATCATTGTGATACACCATGTTAACAAGTTAAATTAAAAACACACACACACACATAGAATCATCTCAAGAAATGCAGAAAAGCTTTTGACAAAATTCACACCCATTTATGATAAAAACTCTCCAGAAAGTGGGCATAGAGGAAACCCACCTCACCATGATAAAGGCCATATATGACAAACCCACAGGAAACATCAGTGATGAAGAACTGAAAGCATTTCCTTTAAGATCAGGAACAAGACAAGGATGTCCACTCTTGCCATTATTATTCAGTATAGTTTTGGAAGTCCTAACTGTGGCAGTCAGAAAGGAAAAAGAAATAAAAGGAATACAAATTGAAAAGAAGAAGTAAAACTGTCACTGTTTGTGGATGATATGACTATATATAGAAAATCCTGAATATGCCACCTTTGATTCAAGCTAATCAATGAATTTGGTAAAATTACAGGATACAAAATTAATGCACAGAAATCTCTTGCATTCCTATATACTAACAATGAAAGATCAGAAAGATAAATAATCCCAATTACTATTGCAACAGAAAGAATAAAATACCTAGGAATGAACGTACATGAGAAGGTAAAAGGCTTCCCTGGTGGCTCAGACGGTAAAAGAATCTGCCTGTAATGCAGGAGACCTGGGTTTGATTCTTGAGTGGGGAAGATCCCCCTGGAGAAGGGAATGGCAACCCACTCCAGTATTCTTGCCTGGAGAATTCTGTGGACAGAGGAGCCTGGCAGACTATAGTCCATGGGGTCACAAAGAGTTGGACATGACTGAGTGACTAACACTTTTACTTTCAAGGAGGTACTTGAAAAAGTCCTGTATTCAGAAAACTATAAGACATTTTCGAAAGAAATCAAAGATGACACAAACAGATGGAGAGATATACCATGTTCTTGGGTTAGAAGAATCAATATCATGAAAATGACTATACTACTTAAAGCAGTAGTTTTGATGAAAGTTTTACTTTCATTTTAGTTTTGAAGGATTTATTAACCAAAGAAACCACACATCACACAAGCAATTTCAGTATTTAATAGAAGGTTATTTGACTTAATTTCAGTGTACAATCATTAAAAGAGAAATAAAAACAAAGAGAAAAGTAACAGCATGTATATCACCAAATTTGGACCAACCAACCTCCAGATCTAGACAGTGCTGTTAAGTCCCTCATTAACAGCAATCTGGAGTCCTAATTGGGAAAAAGTCCCAGGTGGTGTGTCTACCCTGTGGGTGAGACTTCAGATTGTAGTTTTGGGGGCTTCCACTTAACAGTTCCAAGCAGCAAACTGATATCATCATCAATTTGTCCACAAAAATGCAGCTCTGGTTTTACTTTAACTTTTTGCTGTTTGTTTCACCTTGTGAGTCATGAGGGGTAGGAAAAGTGTCTCAGGCAGTAAATAATCCACCTGCAATGCAGGAGACCTGGGTTCAATCCCTGGGTGGGGAGATCCTCTGGAGAAGGGAATGGCTACCCACTCAGTATTCTTGCTTGGAGATTCCATGGACAGAGGAGTCAACTTCTTAGATCCTGGAGGTGGGAAGTGGGGTTGGGGGAATTGGCCAGACCCTCAGGGGCTTAAGAGAATCTAAGACCTACTCCCTGTCTTATCTAAAGTGCCACCTGACTTGCTTTCCTTGCAGGCAGGCACAGAATCTTTGCAGTATCCAGGGAGATCAGAGGCCTGCTCTCCTCCTTTTGATGTCTGCACAAGACTTCTTCCATTTTAATTTCCCTAAGATAAGTCTATGGATTCAGTACACTGCCTATCAAATTACCAGTGGACTTTTTCACAGAATTAGAACAAAAAATTTTTAGTTTTTGTGGATCCATATAAGACCCCAAGATACCAAAAGCAATCTTGAGAAAGATACCAAAGCAATCTTGAGAAAGAAAAAACGGAACTGGAGTAATCAGGCTCCCTGACTTCAGACTGTACTACAAAACTACAGTCATCAGGACAGTATGGTACTGGCACAAAAACAGAAGTATAGATCAGTGGGACAGGATTGAAAGCCCAAAGGTAAATGCACATACTTATGGTCACCTAAGTGACAAAGAAGGCAAGAATGTTCAATGGAGAAAAGACAGTCTTTTCAACAAGTGGTACTGGGAAAACTGGACAGCTACATGTAAAAGAATGAAATGAGAACACTCTGTTAACACCATATATAAAAATAAAACTCAACATGGAATAAAGATCTAAGTGTAAGACCAGACACCTGTACAACTCTTAGAGGAAAACATAAGAACATTCTTTGACATAAACCATAGCAATATCTTTTTTGACCCACTTCCTAGAATAAGGAAAATAAAAACAAAATAAACAAATGGGACCTAATTAAACTTAAGAGCTTTTGTACAGAAAAGAAAACTATAAATGAGATGAAAAAACAACCTTAGAATGGGAGAAAATATTTGCAAATGAAAGCAACCAAGAAAGGACTACCATATGACCATAATTCAAAAAGACACATGCACCCCAGTGTTCATTGCAGCACTGTTTACGTTAGCCAGGACATGAAAGCAACTTAGATGTGCAACTGCAGATGAATGGATAAGGAAGAGGTGGCACATATATGCAGGGGAATATTACTCAGCCGTAAAAATGACAAAATTGGGTAACATTTGTGGAGGTGTGGATGGACCTAGAGTCTGTCATAGAGTGAAGTAAGTCAGAAAGAAAAAAGTATTGTATATTAATGCATGTATGTGAAATATAGAAAAATGGTATAGGTGGTTTTATTTTACAAAGCAGAAATAGAGACACAGATGTAGAGAAGGGACATGTGGACATGGACTGGTGGAGAAGGGGGAGTGGAGTGAATTGAGAGTTTGGGATTGACCTGTGTGCACTGCCGTGTGTAAAATAGAGAGCTAGCGGGAAGCTGTTTGTAGCACAGGGAGCTCAGCTCAGAGCTCTGTGGTGACGTAGAGGGGTGGGACGGGAGCGGGTGGGAGAGAGGCCCAAGAGGGAGTGTATATGTGTATACATATACATTTACATATGTATACATATGGCTGATTTATTTTGTTGTACAACATTGTAAAGCAGGTATACCCCAATTAAAATAAATACTTTAACTAAATTCATAGAAGTGCTGTGTTGATTTACATTTTATATTTGTTTCTTTAGATAAATACAATGATAGAGTTGTAAAATGTACTGACTACAAGCTAGGCACTGTACTAAATGTTTTATAAGCAGTGTTTTATTCTTATAACTATTCTGGAAGGCAGACAGGGTTGTTATTTCTCCTTTATAGGGAAAAAAAAACACACAAGAAATGGAAGCACAGAAAGTTTGTCCTTTACATATGGTCATGGAGCTAGTAAATGGGATAGGTTGGCCTTTAACTCAGTATGACTTTAGAATTTATGCCCTTAACTACTCTGCTAAATGGCCACTCTAGTTTTGGAGTATTTTATAAGTTTGATTTAATTGGTAAATTTATGGTAAATGATAGTCCTCTCAAGGCATTATTTAGTCAGTTAAATAAACATTTTTGCTAGTTGGGTTGATCTAGTATTAGTTCATTAGGTTGTTAAACTTTACCAGTCACACATTGCTGTGACTTGATTTTGACCCACAGTTTCCTTATTTAATCCAAAGATGTGTTTGTGGTAGTATTTCAGTTGTTAATTAATCATGAAGCCAACTTGTGAAGAAATTATTACCTGTAAATGAGTTCCATTTCCCTCATTTTAGAGGCTGTATTGATATATATTTACATGTACATTATACATACACATGCACAATTAGAATTAGTGACATTACAAGGGGCGCTATACAGTGTAAATGGAGGAAGACTGAATGAGTCTTCCTGTTTCATTCAATTTATTTTTTATAAGTTAAATTTGTATCAATGTCTAAAGCCTTACTAATGTTAATATTTAAATTATAACTAGATTCATGCTTTCCCCCGCCAGAAAATGGCTCTCTTTATCTAAAATTTTATTCTGAAACTTTTCCAACATAGAAGAAATTTGAAAGAACTTTACAGGGGACACTCATAACTCACCACTTTGATTTTCTTATTACCATTTTATTATACTTATTTCATCACATATATATCCATCTATCCCTCCTTCATCCATCTTGATTTTTGATGTATTGGTACATCACTGCCTGTATACTTCAACAAGTATTTCATTAACTGGCATTCAATATTTATTTAGTTTCTTTTATTTAAAAAAATTTTAATGGAGTATTGTTGATTTACAGTATTGTGTTCGTTATCAGTTCAGTTCAGTTGCTCAGTTGTGTCCAACTCTTTGTGACCCCATGGACTGCAGCACACTAGGCCTCCATGTCCATCACCAACTCCCAGAACTTGCTCAAACTCATGTTCATCGAGTTGGTGATGCCATCCAACTATCTCATCCTCTGTCGTCCCCTTCTCCTCCTGCCCTCGATCTTTCCCAGCATTGGGGTCTTTTCCAATGAGTCGGTTCTTCTCATCAGGTGGCCGGAGTATTGGAGCTGGAGCTTCAGCTTCAGCGTCAGTCCTTCCAATGAATATTCAGGACTGATTTCCTTTAGGATTGACTGGTTTGAATCATATATATATATATATATACACACATATGCTGCTGCTACTGCTGCTAAGTCGCTTCAGTCGTGTCCAACTCTGTGCGACCCCATAGACGGCAGCCCACCAGGCTCCCCCATCCCTGGGATTCTCCAGGCGAGAACACTGGAGTGGGTTGCCATTTCCTTCTCCAGTGCATGCAAGTGAAAAGTGAAAGTGAAGCCGCTCAGTCGTGTCCGACTTATTCTCTCTTTTTTAGATTCTGTTCCCATGTAGGCCATTACAGAGCACTGAATAAAGTTCCCTGTGCTGTATTAGCGAGTTCTTACTAGTTACCTGTTTTATACATAGTAGTGTGTATGTCAATCCCAATCTCCCAGTTTACCCCCCTCCCCCACCCTGATACCCATAAGTTTATTTTCTACATCTGTGACTCTCTTTCTGTTTTGTAAGTAAGTTCATTTGTACCATTTTTTTTTTTTTTAAGATTCCACATTTAATGGTGAAATTGTAGAGTCCCAAGAACATTATAACTCTGGTTTTATAATTTCATGATTTTTACCATTTAATTTTATAGGTATGTTAGAAGTTTTGGGAAAATGACTGCCTCATTCAAGTTGGAAACTATTTCCAAAACAGAGCGCAAATATCTCTATGCTCTTGCTTACTGGAATTAAAGCAAGAAAGGAAGTGAAACTTGTGTCAGAACTGCCTGTGAACTGTCCAGTGCTATATAACTCTTTATTCACTCAGTGCAGTTATGTCAGCAGCTTCATAATGGTGAAGAAAGTAGTTTATTTATAGCTTTAAAAATATTTTTATGGAGTGTGACATAAATGCAATGAACTATACATTTCTTAGGTGTGCAGGTGTAGCTCAGTTAGATTTTATATTTATCTAACTCTCTAATCCAGATCCGTGTCCAGATCAAGATCTGGAGTAGTTCCAGCTTATATCTGTTTTAATCTACATCATGGTTATTATTTCCAGCTTATTATTTTAATTTGTATCATGGTTATTATGAAGTTTGTGGGGTGTTTTCATGTTTTTTGGGTTTTACTTTGATACAGATATTAATCAGTGTACATTAGAAGACATTAAAATTACTTTGAGACAGTAGAAACAGCAAAATGTCAGAAGGAATCTTACTTTTAGAAGTGTTTATTAATAGGAACCAGTAACTGCCGTATTGTGTCCACAGACAAATCCGCTTTAGTGATAGTAATGTATTCTTCTCTGTAGGATGTAGTATATAGTAATGTATTCTTCTCTGTAGGATGGAGTATATAGTAATGTATTCTTCTCTGTAGGATGGAGTATATAGTAATGTATTCTTCTCTGTAGGATGTAGTATATAGTAATGTATTCTTCTCTGTAGGATGTAGGAGCAGTTCCAGTTTGCCTGCCATTAGTCCTTCCCCACAGGGGTTACAACGTACCTTCTTGTCTTATAAAGTCTTTTGATTAAACAAAAAATTTTTGCCGGAAAGTGTTTTGAAGGAATTGATGAGTTTGTAAATGAAAACTAAATTTGTACTAAAAATTTAGTTTCAAGGATACTGGTTGTTATAAATAACTGGCTGGCATTATTAAGCTGTTGGTAATATTGGATCATTATTTCTTATTTTGCATTGGTATTCTCATTACAGTGAAAGCAACTTCTCTCCCAAGTTTAATGAAAAGGATGGGCAGGTTGAGAGAAAGAGCCAGAATGGCCTGTATGAGGTTAAAAATGGAAGACCTAGGTAAGTACTGTGGTGGGGCATCTTACAATAATGGGTCTTTAAAAGGTAGAAAGTAATTGTCAATGAAAATTCACTTAACAATCAAGGTAAGAAAAAAGCAAATTTTATGTAAACCAAACTAAGAGTTACAACTTGGAAGACAGACTCTCAGGAAGCTCTGTGAAGTGTTCCACCTGTTAGAAGATACTGTTGTTTAGTCACTAAGTCTTGGTGAACTCTTTTGTGATCCCATTAGGGATTTCCCAGGCAAGAAAGGGGATCCTCCTGACCCAGGTATTGAACCCACATCTCCTGCATTATTAGCAGGTGGCTTCTTTACCACTGAGCCACCAGGGAAGCCCTGTTAGAAGGTGTAGTCATGTTCTTTTAAGAAGTTACATTGCTAGTGTCAGAAGAAAGGGAAAATAATAATCTTTATGGTCATGAAAGCACTCTCATCTTTGAGGAGGTCTGGTTAATGTACAGATACACTGCACGTTAGGGATGCTAGGAGAGGCCCAGATGGACACACAAAATTTTGGTCTAAATTTTTTTGTCCTGCCTTAAAATACACATTTTATTTTATCAATGTAATTAACATTTATTAAGGGCTTGCATATGTCAGACCTTGTCTGAAATAATTTATATATGTGATTTAATTAAATCATAATAATAACCCTGTGGATGGATATTTTTAGTTCCATTTACAGATAAGTAGAGAAAATGCAAGTAGTTTGCATATGGTGAGTAAGTGCTGGAAGGAATTGAATGCATCTTCTTATAACTTTACCTTGAAATAGAAATAATAGCAGTTGACTCTTGAACAAAATGGGGCTTAAACTACACAGGCCCACTTATACATGGATTCTTTTTCAGTAGTAAATATTACAGCACTGCTCCATCTGAGTTTGGTTGAATACCTGAATGTGGAACCACAGATAGAGGGGAACTGTGTGTATAGACGGTAGACTATAAGTTTATATGGAAGCATTGTTCAAGGGTCAACTGTAATTGAATAAATTAACAGAAGGAAAGGATTAAGAATTGTATTTCAGTGATTATTTATAAAATGAGATAATACTTTTAAGAATTTATCCAAATATGTAAGAGTAAAAATAAGAACAACCTAACAGTTTAACATCGTTTTTTTCTTTTGGCCATGTCGTGTGGCAAGTGGGTGGGATGTGGGAATCTTAGTTCACCAACTAGGGATCAAACCTGTGCCCAGTGAAAGCGTGGAGTCTTCACCACTGGACCACCAGGAAATCCCTCTTTTTGTACTTTTAAAAGTGATTTTTCTACACAACTCGAAAATTTTCAGTTTTTCTTAAGTCATCATAAAAGGAAGAAATGTAAAAATTAGCATGCCTCCAATAAAAAAAAATAGAAAAATCACAGATTTGGTAATCATACGTATCACCTTGTAGAAATTTTGCAAAAGCTAAAAATATTTTTAGTTCTTCTAAAGCAAGGAAATAGTAGTGCTCCTCTCATGCCAACCTGGTCTTTCAGTTTTGCTAAATTCTTTCTTTGTTCATAGCTTACTCACTTTTCTGTGTTACTGAGTCTTTTCAAGTCAAACTTGTCTTGCATTTGACTTACTCCTTAAGTTCTCTTCTGGGCAAAATATGTTAGAAGATATTTACACATATAAAAGGACAGAAAAGGCAAAGGAAAGATAGCCTGTTTTAGTCAAGACTCTCTTGACTAATGGAAACCAACTCTAGCTTGCCTGAGTAAAAAAGTGAACTTTACTCTAGGACTACAGAATCATCTCAGGAATCCAAAGCAGAAATGCAGCTAACTTTAGGAAAGGGTAGAGTTTGGAAATCCATTAGAACTGTCTCTGCCTTATGTCTGCTTTCCTTTATATGTTATCTTTGTTTTGCTTTTTCTGCAAATAGCTTTCTCTGTTGCTCAGGCAGTAGGGTAATCTATATATCTTTGCTACAGCTTCTAGTTTATCAGTTACAGGCTTGGTCTTTCTCTTAATATTGGCTTTGATCATTTGTATTCAAGGGTGTATGGTTACATGGAATAAAACATAGTTACTGACCACCCTGCCCCTCTTCCTGAATTTGCAAAGTAGAGTAATTGTAACCTGGCCAAGTGTCTTGCCTTTCTGTTTTTATTTGCAAGTCTTGCTGAAATATTTCTGAGTCCAGTATAAAACAATATAAAAATTGACTCAATTTTAATAACATTCGCAAAGAAGAGCAAAATAAAAAAGAGTGGCTGGGACTTCCCTGGGGGCGTAGTGGTTGAGAATCCATCTGCCAGTACAGGGAGCATGAGTTTGATCCCTGGTCCAGGAAGATCCCAAATGCTGTGGAGCAACTAGACCTGTGACCCACAACTTCTGAGCCCACGTGCTGCAGCCACTGGAGCTCCTGTACCTAGAGCCCATGCTCCGCCACAAGAGAAGCCACTGAAATGAGAAGCCTGAGCACTGCAGAGGAGAAAGCCCCTGCAGCAACAAAGACCCAGTGCAACCATAAATAAAAAAATAGTTAAAAAGATAACTGAAAGGGAAAATTTGACGAGTTGTTTATTTACTTTCACATACTGGGAGGACCAAAGATATTAAATAGATAAGATTGCAGATTAGGGCATTTCATTTTACATAATGAAAGTTAAACATTTAAGGAATATTGACTGGAAGAAAATTACTCAGGCGTGAGCGTGCCCTGTTTATCTGATAGACTTTTAAACATTGGGTTGTGGCATTAGGTTAAATAGTTGTTGGCATTTTTATAAAATTGTTTTTAAAAATTGAATTTGGTATATTTGAAATCTTGAAATATTAAGTATTTCTACTTCATTATATGCTGTGTGCTGTGGGCTAAGTCGCTTTAGTCATGTCCAACTCTGTGCAGCCTTTATGGACTGTAGCCCTCCAGGCTCCTCTGTCCGTGGGATTCTCCAGGCAAGAATACTAGAGTGGGTTGCCATGCCCTTCTCCAGGGGATCTTCCGACCCAGGGATGGAACCTGTGTCTCTTATGCCTGCCTTCACTGGCAGGCAGGTTCTTTACCACTAGCACCTCCTGGGAAGCCCTCATTATATGCTACACAATATCTATTACTGATAATAAAAATCTAGAACCCACTATGAAATAAATGGACTTTAAAATGTAATCAAAACTATATGAGTGAGACAGGTTGTAAGAGAGTGAAGTATGAAAAGAGGATGATGAGAAAGGGAAGAGAAGTGTGGATATACTGGATAAAGCATTGCTGTTGCAGAGTTAGACTGGGATTAGTGCAGAGCATTTCAGCCTTCCAGATTTAAAACAACTCTGGAAATGAGATCCTCCTCCTGGAACAGGCCCAGGCATGAAAGAAAAGTTAAATAACACTGTAAAGAAATACGTGCTTTGAATGTCAAATATGTAATAGTGCTAATGGATTTGTGTGGGGATCTGATTTCCCTCTTAGCACCTTGTTTTGGGCCATATCAAGTTTGGTTCAAAAAGATGAGTACGTTCAGTTGGTTTTATGGTTTTTTGTTTTTCCAGAAATCCTGCAGGACGGACTGGACTGGTTGGCCGGGGGCTTTTGGGGCGATGGGGCCCCAATCATGCTGCAGATCCCATCATAACCAGGTAAGAGCTGAAAACACATTTCAGTAACAAAGAGACAAGTAATTGGAAACATACAGACACTAACCATGTTTTTACATGTCCATCATATACATATGCAAATGTATGTATATGTATGTGTTTATATATATAGTTATCCCTTGATATTTTAGGGGATTGGCTCTTGAAGAGGCCCCTGTGCCTCAAGCAGGTAGCAAAATCTGTGGATATACAGGTCGCTTACATAAAATGGAATAGTATGGTTGACCTGTCTTATCCGTGGGTTCCACATTTGTGGATACAGAGAGCCGACTGCATGTGTGTGTGTGTCGGTATATACACAGGCATATATATACATATGTATGTATGCAACCTTGAAATTAAAAGGCGCTTGCTCCTTGGAAGAAAAGCTATGAAAAACCTGGACAGCATATTAAAAAGCAGAGATATTACTTTGTCAACAAAGGCCCGTCTAGTCAAAGCTATGGTTTTTCCAGTAGCCATCTGTGGATGTGAGAGTTGGACTGTGAAGAAAGCTGAGCGCAGAAGAATTGATGCTTTTGAACTGTGATGTTGGAGAAGACTCTTGAGAGTCCCTTGGACTGCAAGGAGATCCAACCAGTCCATCCTAAAGGACATCAGTCCTGGGTGTTCATTGGAAGGACCGATGCTGAAGCTGAAACTCCAATACTTTGGCCACCTCATGTGAAGAGCTGACTCATTTGAAAAGAACCTGATGCTGGGAGGGATTGGGGACAGGAGGAGAAGGGGACGACAGAGGATGAGGTGGTTGGATGGCATCACCGACTTAATGGACATGGGTTTGGGTGGACTCCAGGAGTTGGTGATGAACAGGGAGGCCTGGCGTGCTGGGGTTCATGGGGTCGCAAAGAGTCGGACACGACTGAGCGACTGAACTGAATTGAGCTGTCTTTTCTTGCTTTTGGTCTTGATCACCTCCAAACCAACTTCCAAACTTTTGTCAACAATAAGTGGGTTTTCTGAAATACAAATTGCTAACAGCTTTTAACCTGCTTAAAAACGTTCTCTGGCTCTCTAAGCAGATGAATTTGATGAATTCTTGGCCTACTTCAACCTCATCATCCATCTTTCCCTCACTGATGTTCATACTGCCATGTACACTTTCAGTTTCTTGAATACATTATTTTGTTTTTATAACTTTGTTTCCTCCCTCTGCATCCTTAAGATCAGATTTGTCTTGTACTAATTGTTCTTTCATTTCTAGCTATCTGTACTCATCAAGCTGTCAGTCTTACAGTTTATTCACCTACATGTCTAGCTCCACTGCTAGGCTGTGAACTCCTTTAGGAGGAATTACAGATGGGGCTTCCCTGATAGCTCAGTTGGTGAAGAATCCACCTGCAATGCAGGAGAACCCAGTTCCATTCCTGGGTCTGGAAGATCCGCTGGAGAAGGGCTAGGCTACCCACTCCAGTATTCTTGGGCTTCCCTTGTGGCTTAGCTGGTAAAGAATCTGCCTGCAATGCGAGAGACCTGGGTTCGATTCCTGGGTCTGGAAGATCTGCTGGAAAAGGGATACACTACCCACTCCAGTATTCTGGCCTGGGGAATTCCATGGAGTGTATAGTCCATGGGGCCCCAAAGAGTAGGACATGACTGAGCAACTTTCACTTTCATGGGTTAGATGTAGTGTTCAGCCACATTATAAAGACTTGGACACTCATATCTAAGCTGGTGTATTTTAATCTCATGCAGAATGAGAATTAGATTGTAGGCTTTCTGTTTTGGTTTTGTACTGCAAGTTCAAAATCTTTGTCTTTGCCTAAGGGGCTATTAGAACTATTCTTAACATTTGGCAGGCGGAGGTAGATGTGGTGTAGGGAAGGGGACAGGGAGATTTATCAACATCTTTGGGAAGGAGGCTCTGATTACAAAAAGCACATTTTGAAATTAACATTGCCTTGATGCTTTAAGAATATTCAATTAAATTTGAAATATAAAATTAAAGGATAGAGTGAGATTTCTTGTATCAAAAAAGGGGATAAAGATTGAGAAGCATTTTTTTTTTTTTTTTGAGACCAACTGGACATGGAACAACAGACTGGTTCCAAATAGGAAAAGGAGTACGTCAAGGCTGTATAGTGTCACCCTGCTTATTTAACTTCTATGCAGAGTACATCATGAGAAACGCTGGGCTGGAAGAAGCACAAGCTGGAATCAAGTTTGCTGGGAGAAATATCAATAACCTCAGATATGCAGATGACACCACCCTTATGGCAGAAAGCAAAGAAGAACTAAGGAGCCTCTTGATGAAAGTGAAAGTGGAGAGTGAAAAAGTTGGCTTAAAGCTCAACATTCAGAAAACGAAGATCATGCATCTGGTCCTGTCACTTCATGGGAAATAGATGGGGAAACAGTGGAAACAGTGTCAGACTTTATTTTTCTGGGCTCCAAAATCACTGCAGATGGTGATTGCAGCCATGAAATTAAAAGACGCTTACTCCTTGGAAGGAAAGTTATGACCAACCTAGATAGCATATTGAAAAGCAGAGACATTACTTTGCCAACAAAGGTTCGTCTAGTCAAGGCTCTGGTTTTTCCAGTGGTCATGTATGGATGTGAGAGTTGGACTGTGAAGAAAGCTGAGTGCTGAAGAATTGATGCTTTTGAAGTGTGGTGTTGGAGAAGACTCTTGAGAGTCCCTTGGACTGCAAGGAGATCCAACCAGTCCATTATAAAGATCATTCCTGGGTGTTCTTTGGAAGGAATGATGCTAAAGCTGAAACTCCAGAACTTTGGCCACCTCATGTGAAGAGTTGACTCATTGGGAAAGACTGATGCTGGGAGGGATTGGGGGCAGGAGGAGAAGGGGATGACAGAGGATGAGATGGCTGGATGGCATCACTGACTCAATGGACGTGAGTTTGAGTGAACTCCGGGAGTTGGTGATGGACAGGGAGGCCTGGCGTGCTGCGGTTCATGGGGTCACAAAGAATCAGACATGACTGAGCAACTGAACTGAACTGAACCGAACCTGTATTACATAATCTTCTTTTCTGAAAACAGGGTGAACTGTTAAAAGCAATTATTACAGATCTTTTTTACTACTTATATTAATAATTCTTAAAAAGGTTCCTTGGATAAAAAAGAAAAGAAACTCTTAATGATCTTCCTTTAAATTCTGTTCTGCTTTAAAATCTTTTTGATAAATTTTACTTTAGTAAAAAGTATATCTTGAATTTTTATTATGGAGACTATAATATCCTTTATTGAAAGTAGACATTTGGTTTGTAACAGTGCTAAATAAAGAGTATTTTTTTAATGCAAAACAATATTTCTTTATAAAACTAGCTGATTTGAGGTAAATGTATATACACTATTATAAAGAAAAATACATCTTTATATTTTTGTCTTAAGCTTGGTTTAGGACCTTGATCTTTGTTCTGAATCACTTATGATCTTACATTACTGTTTATAGGTGGAAAAGGGATAGAAGTGGAAATAAAATCACCCATCCCATTTCTGGGAAAAACATCTTGCAGTTTGTTGCAATAAAAAGGAAAGACTGTGGAGAATGGGCAATCCCAGGGGTAAGCATTAAAATAAAGTCAAATCAATGTTTTCAGTTCTTTTTAGTTGCTTTACTTATATAATGCAAGGTTATCGCATATGGATCTTTTCTACTCCCTTAAGTCTCTTTCCTCCCTACTTCAGTTAGTAATTCCTTTGCAGTGAAGTATCATTGTTAATGACAAATGTAGAATAATACAACAAAGCTGTTAAAATCTGAGTCTTAATTCTACAACCCTTGAGGAAGAACATGGACTTTGATGTTAGACCTGGGCTTGTGTTTTAGCCTTTCCACTTGGAGCTGAGTGCTGTGGAGTTCAGACCTTTGTTCTAAAAATAATCATATTTATTTCACAGGATTATTAGAGAGAGCATTTAAAGCATCTGGTATTGTAGATACTCACTAATGCTGAGTCTTGTCTTAGAACCCATCCCCTACTCTAAGACCAAAGTAACATTTTCAGTACTTTAAAAAAAGATAACACATTACTTACCATTACTTACAGTTTTTAAAGTTTCTATAATATCATCAGGAAGAGTATACTTTTATTGAGTTCACGTCAGTGGTATTTCAAGTGGCTTTAAAAAAATGTGTATGTGTTCAAGAGCGGGTTTTATATTTTATGCCGTATTGTTAAACGGAGATAGTTTGATAAGAGGATGACTCGTCCTATACACATTCTGCTATCTGCAAGAATGGTTTCTTTCTTTGTAGGGTGAAATGGAATGAAAATGAAGATTGTAGCTGTACGAGCCAAATAAACTTCACACATGCTGAATGCAAAATACAATGATATCATCATCATAGGATTTTCTGTTTTTATTGTCATTTGAAATTCTGATCAGTCAGGGAACTATTGTTGTTAAATATAATTTTGAGAGTCGTTCACCTCAGTGTATTTTGAGCATCCAAGGATATGGCAGAGCTACATGAGCAAGCATCCCTGTCTTCTTGGTGCCTGCACTCCAATGAGGGAGACCATACAAGATGAATAAGTTCTTGTATGTTAGGTGATAAGTATTAAGAAAACTAAAGCAAAGAAGGGGACTAGGAAGTGTTGGGAGAGCTTGCAATTATAGATAGAGGGTGGTTATAGAAGGTCTCCTGAGAGAAGGCGACATCTAAGTGAAGATCTGGAGGAGGTGGACAAGTGGCCCATGTAGATATCTGGGGAAAGCGCCTTTAGGTAGAAGCAGTAGCAGTTGCAAAGGCCTTAAGGTTGGGATATGTCTGGCACATCCTAGGAACATTGAGGAGGTCACTGGAATGACTGGTGGGGAAAGTATCAGTTTGTTGTATTCTTGCCTCCAGCCCTTCCTTCTGTAGCTTGACTTTGGAAAATACCAGGAAAGGGTCTGACAGGCTCAGTTATCATAGGCTAACCTTGGACCATTTACTGTGGTTGAGTATATATATGGTTGATACCCTGCTAAGCTACTTCTACTAGAAACAAATGATTTAGAGAAGAGCATATTATAGAAGATTATGGACAGATAGAGCAACATATCCCTGGAGAAGGAAATGGCAACCTACTCTGGTATTCTTGCCTGGGAAATCCCATGGACAGAGGAGCCTGGCGGGCTACAAAACATGGGGTTGCAAGAGTCAGACGACTGAGCGCCTAAACCAACACCCACCACAAAGCAATATATGTCCGCTGTATCAGTCAGTAAATATTTATGGATTGAATTAAAGCTTTTCCTTTTTCTTTTTAAACAAAAATGTGACTCTCAGGGGATGGTGGATCCAGGAGAGAAGATTAGTGCCACACTGAAAAGAGAATTTGGTGAGGAAGCTCTGAACTCCTTACAGAAGTCCAGCGCTGAAAAGAGAGAATTACAGGAAAAGTTGCAGAAGCTCTTCAACCAGGAACATCTAGTGGTAAGAAATGATTTCTAAGAAGGATTTAGTCCTGGGAATTAATGAAAATTACTTAAAATTCACCTGAAAATCTGGTAGATTATTCTCTGAATAAAGTGAAATACCTGTATATTTGAAATACATGTTCATAAAACAAATTGTAGCTCTTCTCTGTGAGTAAATTCCTACTTAAATTTTTATAGCCCAACTTTACATCATTTATTATAATACGTTTTTTCCTCATAGTTTTTCTTTAGACTCAGTGTGAGCTAATGTGATACTGAGTTCACTCATCTAACAGTAAATCTTTTCTGTTTTTAAAATATTTGCAAGAATTCAGCTTTTTTGAAAGGACATAGATTTTACCTTAGGTCGTTCAGAGTGCTTCTCGTTCATAACAGTTTAAGTCCGATGTCTGTTTTGCTTATGTGTCCTTTGTGGTTTAAGAAATCACTATGAGGCATATGTGCACTAGCAATAAGGAGAAGAATGGATTTTCTTTTTTGTTGCTGTTGGCTTTTGTTTGACGTGCTTTATTTTCTTCCTAGAATTAGGATTTCTTAGTTGTTTATATTGTCTGGGTTTTGGGTCACATTTGTGTTAGATGGCTGGATCCAAGTCTTTTCATGTATTAAGAGCTTAAATATTAGTCTTTACTAACCTTGTTTATAGATCTTTGTTTAACTAGAAGAGTCTGTCTTTGTATGTCCAAAACTGTAACCATGGAAATTGTTTAAATTGGCGTATGATTGCTTTACAGCACCGTGCTAGTTCCTGCTGTAAGTGGCACGAGTCAGCTGTGTGTACACATATATCCTGAGTCTCCCTCTCACACCCCCTGCAGAAATTATTAAAACAGAAAAATATTTACATGAAGAGTCTTAAAAAAAAGCATATGGCCCAAATATGATTATTCTTACATTCTGAAATTAGAATCTGAGGTGTTGAGGGTTTTGTGAATGTTAGATAGCGCTACCTCAGAATGTTCTTGAGACTATTGTTTCCTGGGAAATTTATGTATTTAAAAAAATATTTTGTTCATTTGATGCTATTATAAATGGAATCACTTTACTTTGTTAATTTCATTTTCACATTGACTTTTTTTGGCCACTTTTTCTTTTTGAGGAATCTTAGTTTCCCCTGGTAAAGGCACCAAGTCCTAACCACTGGACCACCAGGGGATTCCCTCCCTGGGACATTTAGAACAAGCATATGGAATGTTACATTAAAGGTTCTGTAATATTTATATTTCTTTTGTGTGTGTGTGTGTGTGATAAAAAGCACATAGCATATAATATGCCCACTTAACCATTTTTTAAGTGTACAATTAATTAATGTTAATGAAATGTGCATTGTTTTGCAACGGATATTTCTGATTCTGAAGAAGGCAGCATGTTCTGCTCTACCCATTCCTTTTCACTCTACGCTTTTTTTCTCATCTGTCTCCTTTAAAAAAAACAGATATATAAAGGTTATGTTGATGATCCTCGAAACACTGATAATGCATGGATGGAGACAGAAGCTGTGAATTACCATGATGAAACAGGTAATTTTACTAATGTTCATTAAACTAACTGAATTAGTGGATCAATTTAAGTCAAGCAGCCTACTAGGACACAATTAAATCTGGACTATTTCAGTATTTTAAGTCAGTCATCTAATGATTATAGAAGTATATTTGTATGAAATCAGATTGTTGATATTAAGATAATATATTTTAAAAAATGAAAGAATATGTAGAAGAAAGCTTTAAAAGTGTTACCAGTAACGAATCTCCTTTAATCCATTGGTGAGTCAGACACGACTGAAGCGACTTAGCAGCAGCAGCATGTAAAATTAAGGTTAAAATTATAAACTGATTATGTGCCTTAAAGTTGTCAAATTGTTTGAGTCCATTTGTATGAAACAAAAGCAAAAGCAAAAGCAGAAGATTTGGGTAGGAAGTACGAGTATAATAAAGGAAATGGGATTTATGTCTGTCTTAATGTTTGAAATAATTTTATAGTAAGCATGTATTCTTAAAATGCAAAATAATACCGAAAAAATTGCAACTGTTGAACAAACTTCAAATGGATGATTTTTTTCTGGTCAGTGGATTTAAAAATTTAGCAGGTGGGTGGAAATCTGTTATTGTAAAAAGCAAGGGGGAATCTGCTATTTAGAAAATTAATTGCAATTTTAATATTTGTTGAGTGGCTTCTCTTGAAACATTTTATTGCTAAATTGGATGACCTTTTAGATACTTTGTTTTCATCTGTAGCAAAATGAAGTGGTACCATATCAGGGAACTAATTGTTGTATTCATGGTTGCTGAATGTTGCCTTCATGTTGCATTCCAACTGTTGCTGGAAACATGGGGGGAGAGAGACTGATCATGTCTGAGGTCTCAGGCAAGTCCCTGGGATGGACTGCCAAGTGAGAGTCCTTGGCTTCATGCAGGAAGGAATTCAAGAGCGAGCTGAAGTAGAGTGAGCACAGATTTATTCAGGGAGGTACACACTACATATGGAGAAGGCAATGGCACCCCACTCCAGTACTCTTGCCTGGAAAATCCCATGGACGGAGGAGCCTGGTGGGCTGCAGTCCATGGGGTCACCAGGAGTCGGACATGACTGAGCAACTTCACTTTCACTTTTCACTTTCATGCATTGGAGAAGGAAATGGCAACCCACTCCAGTGTTCTTGCCTGGAGAATCCCAGGGACGGCAGAGCCTGGTGGGCTGCCGTCGTCTATGGGGTCGCACAGAGTCGGACACGACTGAAGCGACTTAGCAGCAGCAGCAGCACACACTCCATAGACAGAGTATAGGCTGTCTCAGAAAGCAAGAGACTCTGAAATATGGGGTGTTTGGTTTTTATGGGCTGGGTAATTTCATAGGCTAATGAGTGGGAGAATTATTCTGGCTGTTTTGGAAAAGGGGGAGGGGATTTCCAGGGATTGGATCACACTCACTTTTTGACCTTTTATGGTTAGCCTCAGAACTGTCCCGACTCCTGTGGGTGTGTTATTTAGCATATGCTGATGTATTATAATGAACATATCAAGATCTAGTCTGCCATCTTGGACCTAGTTGGGTTTAACCAGTTTATATTGTGTCCTCAGTGGCTGTATCATTAAAGGTTATGCCTTGCCCCTTCCTGTCTCAGTATAACCTTGTGCAAATCACATGTTCTCTTGGACTCAGTTTTTTCCTTATAAAATTGGCTGCAACTAGATTTGTCACTTTTATATTCTTGCTGAACTTGGGGAAACTCCCAGCACAAGTTTCATTACTTCTATACAACAACTGTAAGCTAAGTATTAGAACAATTCATTTTGGTATTAAGAACTTAAATATTTCAGAAGGAAAAATAATGCATATGTGATTTAGAAGCAGGTCTCTGCAACTTAAGTACTGATAAATTTGTTAGCTATTTATTTTTGAAGTTAAAAAACAATGACTGATCCTCTAGTGGTTGATTATATAGTGTCTGAGTTGTTCAAATCATTGGTTTCACTGTTTCATTCTTTCTCTAAACGTAAAAAAAATTTTGCAGTCTGATAATTTCACATCTCTGCCATATCTGAGTTTGATTCTGATCCTTTGTCTCCTCAGACTGTGGTCTTTGCCTTTTAGCATGCCTTCTAGTGTTTTTGGAAGGTGAACATGATGTATCTAGTAAAAGGGACTGAGGCAAATAGACCTCTAGTGTGAGGTTTTATGTTTGTCTAAACATAGCTAGGAGTTAGGCTATACTTATTATTTGCTATAATTGTAGGTGTCAGAGACCAAAATTTCCTCCCAGTGGTTTTTTTTTTTCCACCTCCTTTCATCTTTTGATTTCCCTAGAGACTACTTAAATAAGATCTGAGCCATGCAGTTCTTTAAGTTAATGCTCCCTTGTTATTTTATGGAATCTCTATTGCTGTGGGTGTTAAGTTGGAAGCGACACTAAAAGTTCAGCTTCTCTGAGCTAGTGCCAGATCGAATCTCGGAGACAGAGTTTTGGGTGAAGTTGCATAGCTTCTTACATGAAAAGCATAGCTTTATTGCTTTGCCAGGCAAAGGGGGACATAGCAGGCTCCTGTGCATATTCAAGAAGAGTTGTTGATTTTCAGTTTGTATTTTTTTGGTGTGAAGATGGGAGTGATGACCTGCAGGCTCTTTAAATGTCAGACATATAAACTTTACTAACTTTTTAAAATTTCGCTTTGTGTAGTTTATTAGTTGACCAGAGGGCAGTATACTTTTCAGATGTTATTGGATCTGATAAAGAGCCTGTTGGAGAACATTGTTATTTAGATAATCATATTTTAACTTTTAGACTCAGGTTTACTTCTTAATTCTGGTTCTCCATTGGTTATCGTTTATTGTATTTGCCATGAAGGTACACCAAGAGCTGTCACTTTAGCACTGGGATTTAGAAACCTTTGTGCTGAAATGGGCTTCCCTGGTGGCTTAGACAGTAAAGAATTCTCCTGCAATGCAGGAAACCTGGATTTGATCCCTGGGTTGAGAAAATCCCTTGGAGAAGGGAATGGCAATCCACTCCAGTATTCTTGCCTGGGAAATCCCATGGACAGAGGAGCCTGGCGGGCCTATAGTCCTTGCGGTCACAGAGTTGGACACGACTGAGTGACTAACACTTTCTCTTTCATGTGCTAAACTATTCGATTGATTCTTTTAAGAAGCAGCATTATTATTTTATTATTTCAAATGTAATCATTATAAAGGATACATGTGTTTAGAATGAGTTATTTAGGAAATAGGTGACATAAAGTGGAAAGAATTTTAAAGCAGCAGTTATTTCATTTCCCAAAGGTAATGACTGTTAACATTTTATTTTCTTCCACATTTGTATAGCTGTTTTTAAAATAAAAATGGGCTAACACTCTACATTTTATTTTGTTACTTACAATTTCACTTAATATATTAATACATAACGGACATATTTCCATGTCAGTATGTGGAGAGCTTCTTCACTTTTAATGATTATATGGGAATCCAGTGGACTCTTATCATTTATTTAATCTGTGCCCTCTCAATGGAAAGTTTGGTTATGTCCTCGTTTTCCTCTTCGTTTATAAATAGTGTTGTCTTGAATACTTCAATAAGCTTTTCTTTTTATTTCCTTAGGGTAAATCCTTTGAAGTGAAATTATTTGGTTGCTTATGGTCTCCCTAGTGCCTCTTACAGAGTCTGGTGCATAAGAGCCAATCTGATATTTGTTGCATGAATGCTTATCAAAGAGCACTTGCTTTTTAAAAGCTCTTGATAAATACTGCCAAACTATTCTACAGAAATATCCCATTTAGATTGCGAACTGTGATTGAAAACATTTATTTTTAATTTTTGATAATTATAGATATTTTAATAAAAATTTATAAGTATATGGTTTCTGATTTGGTGTAATACTTGGAAAAGTGTACTTACCTTATGACTCTAAAGTGAATCATTTATAATTGTTTTCTTTCATTTTTTTAATGTTTAAATCTAATCCCTCTGGAATTTTGATGTGAGGTTTCATGTTTATTTAATGTTAAACTTCTTTTTTTAAGAGTAATATTTTTACTTTTTAAAGAGAAAAGCTGGACTTCCCCAGTGGTCCATGGTTAAGAATCTGCCTGTCAATACAGGGGACATGGGTTCAGTCCCTGGTCTGGGAAGATCCCACACGCAGTGGAGCAGCTAAGCCCACATGCTGCAACAACAACAGCCACCACAATGAGAAGCCCACGCTCAGCGACGAAGAGTAGCCCCTGCTTGTCGCAACTAGAGAAAGCCATCGCAGAGCAACGAAGACCCACATGCAGCCATAAATTGTTCAGCTGCTCAGTTGTGTCTGACTCCTTGCGACACCATGGACTGCAGCCGTAAATACATAAATAAATAGAGTGGTATTGGAGAGGACTCTTGAGAAGCCCTTGGACAGCAAGGAGATTCAACAAGTCAATCCTAAAGGAAATCAATCCTGAATATTCACTGAAAGGACTGATGCTGAAGCTGAAGCTCCAATGCTTTGGCCACTTGATGCAAAGAGCTGACTCATTGGAAAAGACCCTGATGCTGGGAAAGATTGAAGGCAGGAGGAGAAGGCAACGACAGAGGATGAGATGGTTGGATGGGGTCGCTGATTCAATGGACATGAGTTTGAGCAAGCTCTGGGAGATGGTGAAGGACAGGGAAGCCTGGCATGCTGCAGTCCATGGGGTTGTAAAGAGTTGAACACGACTGAGTGATTGAGTTGAGCTGAGAAGGAGCAAGAGAGAGAAAAGCTTCTTTTTTTTTTTTTTCTGCACCCTGTGGCATGTGGGATCCTAGCTGCCTGACCAGGGGAGTGAGTGCACACCCTCTGCATTGGAAGTGCAGATTCTTCACCACTGAACCTCTAGGCAAGTCTGAGAAAAGCTAGCTTATTGGTACCTTTACTTGAAATTTAGAAACTTGGTTAAAATTTGGGCATTTGGGAAATTTGGAATATTCTCATTTTTAATTCAGTCTGCCAGTTAATATGATGATTTAAAATTATTTTGAATAAGAATACTTGAAGGTACAGGATATGCAGAAACAGAAGTGACTAAATACATTACAGTTTCTTGATGATGTTTTTTTCTTTGGTACCAGGTGAAATAATGGATAACCTTACTTTAGAAGCTGGAGATGATGCTGGAAAGGTGAAATGGATGGATATCAGCGATAAACTCAAGCTTTATGCTAGTCACGCTCAGTTCATCAAAAGTGTGGCAGAGAAACGAGATGCACACTGGAGTAAGGACTCTGAGACTGGCTGCCCTGGGTAACAGCTCACAGTCTCCATGTAAGCCAAAAGCCAGGAAAGGAGCATGTACGGAGGAGAAGACAGTATCACAGAACTCATATGTAAAAAGGGCAGGGCAGGTCACTTGGAAATTATTCATTAAATGACAGGCAGTTAGGTTTTGCATCAGAATAAAATTAGCAGGTGTGGTGAAACAACACATAATTTTCTGCTCTTCTGTCAAAAGCGCTGTAAACAATCATTTTGTATATATTTAAGCATGTATTAAACCAAATTGAAACAACTGATACTCTTTGAAGAATCAGAATTCGAACAAAGATAAATTTAGATGAATTTCTGTTCAGCCATAATTTCTGCTTTCTATGTAATTCTTGTGTGTCAGTTTTGTTTTTCTCCATTGACTTTTGAGGTATGAAGGCTATTCCTATCGAATCAAGCGTCTCTCAGAGGAGTGCCAATCACTATCGCCTAATCTGATTTATCTTTAAATTATTTGGTTCACACTTTGCTTTATATGATCTTGTTGAAGCTGGTTTCAAAAACGGAAAACTTTTGTATTCTTGACTTTAGAGTTGTAAGTTATATGAGGAAATTTCAGTCACCCTTTTAGTCAAAAAAGATCAAGATCAATGAACAAAAGATCATGTTCTCATTTCCAAAAATTCTGAATTACAAAAATGTGTCCAGACAACTAGTAATTTAAATTTATATATGCATTCCACTCTACTGTAACTGTGGGGAAAGGCTACCCACTGTAGTATTCTGGCCTAGAGAATTCCATGGACTGTATAGTCTGTAGGGTTGCAGAAGAGTTGGACATGACTAAGCCACTTTCACTTTCACTACTGTAACTGTATGTACCATAAATGAATTAAAAATGATGTTCAGAAAATAAGTGAAATGAGACAGAGGAGGTCTTTGGGAGTTAAAAGTGTCCTTTGTTAGGAAGGGGTTGTTAAGGACTGACTTAAGTTTTTGAGACTCACTGTTAACATTGTCCTTTGAGGAAAGGAAAGAGTTGGTGTTCCAGGTGTTCTTGGAAGCAGGGAAGAGGAAGGAAGATAACACTGCCTTGTCTCAGTGGACCTATCACTTTCTGGCCTATATATCCGTTGGGAAAGTCCCATAGTACTAACACCTATCCACCTGAGGGAGGGACTGTCATAATTCCATCCTCATTCCGGTTGGACTATAGGTGGGTCATTTGAAGAAAAGGTGGTTTAGGGAATAGAGGCATGGTTGTTTTCTTCAGATATTTGATAAAGGTATTAGGCTAGAGAACAAAATGAGGGCTAAGATAAATTAACAAAAAAAGGTTTTGTTTTTTTTCCCCCTTATTTAGTGTCAAAGCTCTTGGTGGTAAACTTTAATTGAACTGACAGGAGGCTTTACTCCCCCTCTGTTTTGCTGAGAAACATTAGAATGTTTGATTTCAGGTTGTTGCCTCAAACCCCTCGGAAAGAGTTATAAGGTTTATGTTCAGTATTTGTTTTCTAAAATCCATAAAATCCTGGTCCTTGGGTGTGTATATGGGACTTGTGCTTGACAAGGATGTGCTTCCCTGAGTAAAGGGTAGGACGACCTTGACCCAGCGTGGAAGAATTTGATTCTTCTTTCACTGTTTGACAGGAAGAAATTGCTTCTTACTGACACTGAATAGGATTTTCTAAAACAAGCTGCTAACAAAATCTCTCGAGAAAGCTTGAGTACTTGCCTGAAGAATGACATTTATTTATGTTTTAATAGTTTTGATGCGTCTAAACTGACATTAGTGAAGATTTTAGGTTGTATTAAAAATTGTCTTTAAAGAATAACTAAAGCACATGATCCACATGTTGCATTTTAGAGTTTTCATTGGAACGTTTACAAAGTATGTAAAACGATAAAACTACTATACACTGTGGACAGGGTAGAAGTAGGTAATCTCACTGTAAGTATCCAGCACCATCTATAATAGAGAAAAAACTGATTAAAATTTTAGTTTAAGACATTTCTGGAGGAATATCTACTCCTATAATAGGTGATATTGCTTTCACATTTGCCTTTCTTATATTTTAGATATAAGGAACATTTTTGTTTTTTAGAGACATTTAGTCAAATAAATAGTGTGGATACCATTTCTTGACTATCTATGTTATAGCTCTCAATCCTCACAAGAATCCTGTGAAGTTAGGTGGTATTATTCCCACTTCACAGATGAAAATGAAATTTAGAAAGGTTGCCCCAAGGTTTATTCAGTAAGCAACAGAACTGGATTTGCGAGGTCCCAGAAACAATTCTCTGTCTTTTGTGTTCCTTACTACGGTTGTGAAGCTTTTATTATTTCTTACTTTAAGTTTGTAGTTTGGTAGATTCTTTATTACTTAAGCAATACTCATGTTATCCATAGCACATTTATGGCTTGTTACTTGAAATTTAAGAGCCACATCTGATTTGGCTCATGTTACTGAGCTTGTTGGCGTAATCATGGCCCAGAGACGACTGACTTATTGATCATATCTTAACCTACGGATGAGTGGTTACGCCCAGTGTTTGTCTTGGTAGCAGGTTGTTCTTAAGACTTTAAAGCATTTCAAATGCAAATAGAAGCAAGATACTAAACCTGCCAAAGAGGGCGCCTAAAATTTCTAACCACTTTCAGAAGCTAAATGCTACTCTGTCTTACAGTATAAGGACTTACGGTGGTTGCTGTTATTTTCTAAAATATTTGTGAAGTTTTAATAAATATATTGATTTTAAAGTACATCATCTGAAGAAGCACGTGTAATTTTTTTGGTCTTGTTTACATCTATTTTAATCATATTATTAACATCAGTATGGGCACAATCTGAGGCTATTCAACTCTTAGGATGAAAGTATTTAAAATGTATGCTGCTGCTGCTGCTACATCACTTCAGTGTGTCCGACTCTGTGTGACCCCATGGACGGCAGCCCAACAGGTTCCCCCGTCCCTGGGATTCTCCAGGCAAGAACACTGGAGTGGGTTGCCATTTCCTTCTCCAATGCATGAAAGTGAAAAGTGAAAGTGAAGTCGCTCAGTCATGTCTGACTCTTAGTGACCCCATGGACTGCAGCCTACCAGGCTCCTCCGTCCATGGGATTTTCCAGGCAAGAGTACTGGAGTGGGGTGCCACTGCCTTCTCTGATTTAAAATGTCTAGTAATGCTTAAAAGATACTTGGAGGGACTTCCTTGGTGGTCCAGTGGCTAAAACTCCATGCTCACAGCACAGCGGGCCTGGGTTTGATCCCTGGTCAGGAAACTAGGTTCCTCATGCTGCGAGTAAGAGTTCACATGCTGCAACTAAAAAAGCACCCTGCAAGCCACAGCAAAGATTAAAGTTTCCAAGTGCCACAACTAAGCCCTGATGCAGCCAAATAAATAAATTAAAAAAAAAAGATATTTGGAGATTTTACTCACCGTGTAACTTCTGACATAGTAGTAAGAGAATTATTTCTGCCAAAATATACAATACAGATTATAGTTAACTAGGTATTTTTGCCATCATTTTTTTCTTGCCTCCTCCCATGTCTCCCATATTATATTTATTTAACATTGATGGATTAGTATTGGTACAGTCATGTGTGTTGGGAGAAGGAAAGTAACGTGGTTCTTTTATACCTAAATGCTGATAAATTGAACCATTAAGTGTCTTTTCTGCAACACAGAACTTAATTCCTCTCACTTCACCCTTGGTGGCCTGATAAGATCATTTGAAGTGGTAAGAAACACAGAATAAGTACTCTGGGGCAATGAAACTTTGTCAGAAGGAAAACTTGGGTGAAATCCAGTTTCTTTCTCAAAATTCAAATTGAGAATATTTTGATTCATCAGTTTCTCTTGAGATAAGTTAAAATAAATACATACTGTATATAATCTTCAGTTAGTTCAGTTGCTCAGTTGTGTCTGACTCTTTGCGACCCCATGGACTGCAGCACGCCAGGCCTCCCTGTCCATCACCAGCTCCCGAAGTTTACTCAAACTCGTGTCCATTGAGTTGGTGATGCCACGCAACCATCTCATCCTCTGTCGCCCCCTGTCCTCCCGCCTTCAGTCTTTCCCAGCACCAGGGTCTTCTTTTCCAGTGAGTCAGTTCTTCGCATCAGGTGGCCAAAGTATTGGAGTTTCAGCTTCAGCATTGGTCCTTTCAATGAATATTCAGGACTGATCTCCTTTAGCATAGATTGGTTGGATCTCCTTGCTGTCCAAGAGACTCTGAAGAGTCTTCTCCAACACCACCGTTCAAAAGCATCAATTTTAATTTTATTTGACATGAATTCAGATATTTAAAAGGAATATACCTTTTTGGTCTCTTTCTCTGTTTTATATATATTTTAAATGAAAGCAAACTTGGGTGAGAATCAGAGTAGAAGTCTCAAAGTTTGTAGAGTTTCCATCGAGAGTGCTGATGCTTTTGTGTTAAGGAGATTTGTTGCCTTGCTTGGAGATGAGAGCGTTTCTAGATTTGGTAGTTTCAGAGTGGATTTTTCTCACTGTTAACTATGAATTGTCCATAAGACAAAAATAAGCTTGAGGTAAAATTTACTGTTTGAAATTTCTTAACCTAATTTATGTAAGCTGAAATTTTGTCAAATGCTATGGGCATTATCAAAAGAATACCTTTTTAGATCTGCTGAAATTCTGATCTAATGATCTTGGAGGAAAATGAGTTTATAACTCATGAGTTTTACCTTAGGTCGATTACTTGGGTTCCATTCGGCCATAAATTTTTATGGTTCAGAAGAATTATTCTTACCTTTTCTGAGATTAAATATCACTTGATTTTATCAGTATAACCATAGCAAAAAAGTCTTACCCAAAGAAGCCCTAAAAAAAAATTATTGGGATAGCTTCAGCCCATTAAGTAGATTTGTAGTTTATAGTAGCTTAAAAATGAATACTTACCCCAAGTTGGTTCAAGATAGAAATGATTAACTGTGAAAGAAAAAAATATCAAGGATCAGTGAAAACAATGGGTTTAGCTTTAGCTTATTTTTAACTTAGTATGTATATAAGCTAAACTATTTTCTATATGCAAATCTTTGTTTTTGCTGAGAAATTAATTCCATTTTGCTGCTTATGTTTTATTTAGGTGATGTAAGATTTTAAAATGAATATGCAAGATTTAGATTTGAACTCCCTTAATTCATAGAACTGTTTTTTTGTAACTGCCTTGTAATGGTATTTACTATATCTGAAATACAGAAAATTGATGTGAATGGTTGAGAAACTGGCTGTATACACTTATATACAAGTGCCATCTTTCTTAAATTGTGTGTGAATTCCCTGTGAGAACGATACTTGGACCAGAATTTTAGGACAGCTACGATTTTGCTTCTAGGGTTTGCTTACACAGGCAGTTCCACTTGTTAGTATTGCTTCGTAGCTTTCATGGGGCCCTGTTCTAAGAGACCGGCAGCTTGCTTGAGGAATTGACCCCTGTGTCAAAAAGGCAAATGCCTCTGTTTATAGTGCTGTCCATCCCAACATATGTGCAAGAATGTGTAAGCTAAACACTAGTCTGCTTATTCTTAGGCAAGAACAATACCCTTAAATAAAATTCAGAAAAATAAAGTATAGTATTATGAAATCAGATTTGGTAACTTTCGAATAAGTCGTATGTGTGAGGAGTCAGTATTTTCACTGGAAGAGACTTTGGCGGTAAATCAATACATCTACCCAAGGTCACACAGCTAATTTAAAGATGAGCTTAGAATCTGGACTTACCCACCACAGGCCAGTGCTGTTTTAGCCATGTTTTGATGTGAAGATGAACTTGCCGATTTTGGAATCATCAATAATTAATTGTTGACAGTAGTTTCCCCAGACATTTTCAGAATACGTATTCATATATATATATATGTATATATATAAATTCTAACATGATTAGGAGTATGCTAGAACTTCTATGATTTACATTTGGAAATGGACTATCATAATGCTTAGAGTGGATTGTAGAAAGAGCACTAATTAAAACTTGGCTTGTGCTCTTATTTAGTTTGACCTTAAAGTTTTTGGAACACTTAAATATTCCTCAGGATGATTGCCTTTAAATAATCTGTATAGACGAATCCTGAAAAGTTTTACCGCAGGCAAACAATAATTTAGGCCTGACTTTCTGCCATTTTTATGAAATACTGCAGGTCTCTAATTCTAAGATGCCATCAGCTATAAAGTATACCATTTAGTTAATGATGCATCTTAAAGCAAAAGATATCCCAGGTTAAATACATCCGCTGTGAGAGGTATCTAGATTTCAGAAAATGTTTGTGTGCAAAGTATGTGGGAAATGAAATTTTTTAGTTTTCTCTTTTTTAACTCCCAAGTGTTTTACCTGTGTTTTCATAAACTGAAACTCAAAAAAACTATATCAATATAGGGCCTCATTAAAAAGTTGAACTTTGTGCAGTTCAGTAAAAAATTATCTATTGGGATTTAAGTTTGATTATAATATGCATTTATGCAAATACTTCATTAGTGAAGAAATAGTCAAGTCTATTTCATCTCTCCTAAAGTAGTTTCTTCTATAACTCTTAAATCTTTTGACTCTTCACCTTCATCCTCATCGATGATAGAACAGGTTGTTTTGTCAGTTTATAGTTTGGAGAAGATGAATAAGTGAATGTAGAGCTGCTTGCATGCATTGATATAGTTTTCTGGCTTTGAACTTAACAACTGTGCTTTATTTCATTTCCAAATGAACTGGATTAATAAAGACAGTAATTTGTATGATGAACTGGCTCATCTTAAGTGTAATGTGTTGTTGTAGGTGTTGAATGTAGTATTCTTATAAACTTTATAGATTAACAGGGCAGTATTTACCGCTATGAGATCATTAAGTGTCAGGACCTAGAATAAAGAAGATACAATCAAATAATCAAGAAGTTATAATTCAGCATTTTATCTTTTGTATGTTATATATTTTATAATAACTTGATTAATGAAAACATGCTATTTGGAATTCTTAGCTTATATAAAAGGACATCAGTAAGATTGACATTCACTGATATTTTAAGGCTTCCACTCCCCCCCCCCACACCATGGTACCCACCCAGCCTTCACACCTGCTATCTCTGGAAACATATAGTACAAATTTTTTATTCTGTTGTTGTTGTTGACTGCAAATTTAGCTGGGATTTCTTGGAAAGATGATGAAACTTACGCTTACGATGTTGGAAAAAAGACTATATTTGGGAATCTTTTTTTTTTTGTTTTTTTTGGGCAAGACTCACAGCTTGCAGAATCTTAGCTCCTTGACCAGGAATGGAACCTTGGCCCATCAGTGAAAGTGCCAAGTCCTAACCACCGGAGACCAGGAAATTCCCAATAACTTCACAACTTTAATAATATAATTTCCTATAATTATAATAGAAGTATTGTTAAAATTTTGGAATTAATATGCTGTGTTATACACTATTTTTTGGTTTGTGACTTTGTCATTCTGTGTAATTTTTCCTCATCCAGTAAAGTCTTGTCAAAAGTAAAATTTACATAATCCTTTTATACCATAACCATAACCTTAAATCTAGTTCAAAGGCTTCACTAATGGTTCCCACTAATGGTCCCCAAAGGATAATGAGAACCATTATTTTTGGTATCAGCTTCCTGGAAAGGAATGAATGAATCTCAAGAGTTTTCAAGGTTTTTGTACCCATTTAAATACTTTCTTGAAGGAAAACTTTAAGTATAATTACCTGATTTGGATTATTAGGAAATGGAAAAGGAAGAGGAATTGGAATCTACAAAAAAAAAAAAAAAAAAAGGGCGGGGGAGGGGAAGTGAGTTGCGAATAAAACAAAGTGGAACATTTTGTTTTAGCTTTTTTTCCTCATGTGTTCATTGATTACTCGTCAGTCCATCCACCCACCCAAGTATTTATTGAGCAATTATATGCTCTCATGGAGCCCACCTTCTAGTTGGTGGAAATTAGACTCTAGATTGAACTTCGAGTCATATTTTTCTTTTAAAAAGTATGTTTATTTTGCTTAAGTAGTCAAACCTAAAGCCCAGAAACCTGCCTTATGCGTTGATAGTTTTGGTAGGCCATCTTTGCCTGATTTTTAATACTGTTCTGCCATCTGGTGGAAGGAAGAGCATCTGTTTCAAATACTAGTAATTCTTTTTATCGCCACATGTGTGTGCTAAGTCTGTTTTGTGGTGTCCAGCTCTTTACGATCCTATATACTGTAGCCCACCAGGCTCCCTCTATGCATGGAATTCTCTGGGCAAGAATTACACATAGATTTACATAATTTTAGGCATATGATTTTAGTAGCAATTAATAAATTCAAATTATAAACCAAGACTCCAAGGTTTTGCATCAATTTAAAACAAATCTTACTGGATTTCAGCCAAAAAAAGAGAAAAGAACCAGTGTACCTGACTGGAAACAAATAGCAGTTAGTTATAAACGCAAAAACTTAGAAATTTAGTGTCTTAAGAGTCCATTGCATGCAGGCTAAGTCCTTATGCTTCAGTTGTGTCTGACTCTTTACGACCCTATGGACTGTAGCCTGCCAGGCTCCTTTGTCCATGGAATTCTCCAGCCAAGAATATGGCAGTGGGTTGCCATCCTCCAGGGGATCTTCCTGACCCAGGGATTGAACCTGTGTCTCTTAGGTCTCCTGCATTGGCAGGCAGGTTCTTTACCATGAGTGCCACTTGGGAAGCCTCAGAGTCCGTTACGTCATGTGAAAACATTAAAGGGAAAGAATGTTCCACTGAGGACAGTCACTTTAGTAACAGCTTACAAAAGCCTACTTAAAGCGGAGAAACAGTTTGAAATTAAATATAAGCAAAGGGAAGTTATTTTGTTACATTTAAATATGAAAAAAATTATGCAAAGTTGTGTTTCTACTTTAAAAGTATTTAGACAATAGACAAGCAGTTAAACAAGATGCTATTTTAAAATGTGTATAAACTTTTCCAAACAACATTGCCTAGCTATTGTTTATGTTATGTGTCCCAGCCTGTGTTGTAGCCTCATTGCGCTGGTTGTTCCCTGAGCTGCCACGTCCTCAGCACTGACTGTTCCTCTACCTGGAGTGCCTCACTCCTCATAACCTGGCTTGGCTGCCTCTCCTCTGTGAATGAACTCTGACGCACAGCCTAAGTCAGTTGGATTTGGATTTCCGTCTAGAAGCACTTAGCAAATATTGGGTTGGCCAAAAACTTCATTGGAGTTTTTCCATTAAGATGTTACAGAAAAACCTGAGCAAAATTTTTTGGCCAGCCCAGTGCATTTTTTTTTTCACTTATGAATCTCTTTTCTTTATCAGATTGCAAGCTTACTCATATTTTTTGTTTTTCTAGCGATCACTATAGACCACTTTATCTGGCAGACAGTAAATATTAGCCAAATGAATCCTGTCTGTCCCAATAAAGGTGTTTCTGTTATGTAGTTAGTGTTGTTCTGGCCTTTATTAAACAAGATGTTGTAAGAATTCGGATATTAGAGACTGAAGAGGGTACAAGAAGAGCAAAATAATTGTATTGTTTGACCTGTGAGAAAACGTTAGGGGTGGGGGGAAAAACTTCTTAGAGAAGGCAACAAGGTGATTTAAAAGGAGAAAAAGAACAGGTAATATAGACAAAGGTTAGCATTCCCTTCCTGAAAGTATGGAGAAGGCAATGGCACCCCACTCCAGTACTCTTGCCTGGAAAATCCCATGGACAGAGAAGCCTGGTAGGCTGCAGTCCATGGGGTCCCTAAGGGTTGGACATGACTGAGCGACTTCACTTTCACTTTTCACTTTCATGCATTGCAGAAGGAAATGGCAACCCACTCCAGTGTTCTTGCCTGGAGAATTCCAGGGACGAGGGAGCCTGGTGGGCTGCTGTCTATGGGGTTGCACAGAGTTGGACACGACTGAAGCGTAACTAAGCTCATCATAGTCGAGGTAATTCAGTATAACCACCTCTTTGATCACAAGTGTAGGGAGAAATTGGAAGAAGTCACTGAAGCCCTGGAGGGGTACTTGCTCCCCTGGTCGCACTCTGCAAGCTGTGCAGGGAGGAAAGTCTGAATAGCTGCTGCCTGATGGTTTCTTAATGCCTTTTATGTCTGTGTCCAAATCTGCAAAGTGTTATAACTGTCATCCGACTAATAACGACTTTTCGTAACTTGAGATTTCCCCAAACCCATGCTTACCAGGGGCAGTTGTACAGGTGGGG
This sequence comes from Bos grunniens, assembly GCF_055505025.1. NCBI lineage: Eukaryota > Metazoa > Chordata > Mammalia > Artiodactyla > Bovidae > Bos > Bos grunniens. The sequence continues at coordinate 15,301,816 of NC_141170.1, read as the reverse complement.
CAAGTGGGATCTGAGGGGAAAATGTTGCTCCTTGGGGTGGGTAAGTGTTAAATCTCTGTAACAAGAGACATGATGTCAGTCATTTCAAACATTTAAAAACTTAAAATGATGAACGCATCATTTGAAAATACAACCAGAAGGTTACCTGAGCACTGGAACTTTCTCCAGATTGTTCAAGCTTGTAAAAAAAACAGCAACAAGGTAAAACAACATGAGGCAATGCGTTATTCATTACAAAGAGATTTGATTCTAAATGAGAACGGGCTTCAAGCCACTATCAAGCATTATACTCATCAGCGATGTACCTTTCTCTCTGGAATAAAAAGCAGTTGAGTCTAATGTATAAACTGTTATATTTAAAATGGATAACCACCACGGGTCAGGGGACTGTGCTCAGTGTCATGTGGCCGCCTGGATGGGAGGGGAGTTTGGGTAGAATGGATATATGTATATATATGTATAACTAAATCGCTTTGCTGTCTACCTGAAACTATCATAACATTGTTAATTATCTATACTCCAATATAAAATTAAAAGTCTAAAGAAAAAAAAGCAGTTGAGTCTAATAGAGAAAGATTGAATGAATTTTGTCCAGTAATTTAGACATTGTACTTTTTACCTTTGAACTTATTTCCAAAGAATATATTCTGTACATTTCATACATATTTCATACATAGGTACATATTGCATATCTCTTTATCTGCAAATCAACAGTGTTCTCAATTTAATTCTCAGCACTTAAAAGTTCAAAGTAGAGAGAGTATGGAAATGTAAACTTAAATTTGGTACCCCCAAATAAAAATTTGAAAGCTGCCTCACTTCTCTGAGAGCTCCTTTGTTAGAAAATGTGCAGGGAGCAGGTGTTCCTGCCTACTATTAATAGCTATGCTCAGTCAGCTCAGTCCTGTCTGACTCTTGTGGGCCCCATAGACTGTGACCCACTGGGCTTCTCTGTGCCTGAGCTTCTCCAGGCAAAAATACTGGAGTGGGTTGCCATTTCCTATTCCAGGTGATCTTCCCAACCCAGGGCTCGAGCCCACGTCTCTTGTGTCTCCTGTATTGGCAGGCAGGTTCTTTACCACTAGTGCCACCTGGGAAATCCTCCTGTTTCCTAGGTGCCCTACATATTCAGATCATAATAAACACAGCTTAAACTCATAGATCTCATTTGTGTAGATGAGGAAGCATGCCTATAGTCAACATGAGACAAGTTGGGGTGAGGATACTGTAAATGAAACAATTCAAACTGCCTAATTAAGACTTAGGTCAGTGTGGAATACTTGCTCTATATTGCAAAGTTTGTTTGAGAGCTTCCTATATTCCAATTAGGACTCTTAAGTGCATTGATGGATTTTTATCATCCTTGCACAGCTCTGAGGTAGTTCTTATAACTCATGATACAGGCTAGGAAGCCATGGGTTATTTCCTTGCTCAAGGTCATACAGCTTGCAGGACTTCCCTGGTGATCTGGTGGCTAAGACTTTGTGCCCCTAATGTGGGGGACCCAGGTTCGATCCCTGGTCTGGGAACTAGATCCCATGTTGGAACTAAGAGTTTGCATGCTACAAATAAAATATTCCACATGCCACAATGAAATCAAAGATCCTGTGTGCCACAACTAAGACCAACTCAACCAAATATATATATGTATATATATACATACATATATATTTTAAAAAGGTCATGCAGCTTGCAAATGGCACGCAGAGCTGGGATTTGTACTGGGAAGACCTTTGGACTGAAGAAGAGTGGTAATTCCTGGTTCTACAATTTTCCTGGGGTCCACTTTCCTCTTCCATGAAATGAAAAGATACAGGAAGTGCTTTCTAGGTACTGTCTCTAGGACAGAAATGGAACGGAAAATTGAGGGCAGTACTCACAGGGATGGGCAAAGCAGTGGCCATAATCAAAAGGCCAGCCAGAAGAAGACATTTCATTCTGAAGAAGGAGTCTGGAATTGAAGGGTTAGGAGATCATTTTTTTAGTTTTTTTCCAAGTCCTATTCCTATTATTAATAGACTGTTTAGTCAGAGGTGTTGAAATAGTGATGAGACTAAATTCTGCCCCTAGATCCAGGTTTTGTAAGCCTACGTCAGTGCTTTTAAAATGGTGTTTAGACAAGACATGCATTTCCTGGTTCATAATGTTACTCTTACCACTTTTTGTTGTAATCTCACGGTTCAACCTGTACTGCTTGGTCCCTGAAGTTATTCAAATTTGTGGTCTCTACCCACAAATCAAACATCAGTGTCATAGCATGCTTATTATTGGAGATACAGTACCACTGGCTCAAGTGAAATTTCTTACATATACAAATAAAGTATACAAATAAATCCATCTTGAGCTTCTACCCCCATGAGATTTACCAGGTCTTCACATGGTATGGATGCTATTACTGACAATTATAATTTCTCAAGAAGAAAATGATACGGGAAAAGTCTTGAAAGGCATTTTGGATTGGTAGAGAAAATGCACATTATGAATAAAGTCAATAAAGCAAGTCAATGTGGTCTTTACTGGCCAGCAGTTTCTGAAAGTAAACTTTTTATGATCTTAATTCACATTTAATTCAGATTAACTTACCTTAGGAGTTTCAAACCAAATCACTGTACTCTGAAATTGAATTTTGGAAGAAAAATCAATTTCATCATATTCCTATTAAGACTTGTCCCCAGCGTCTGAAGCAAGTTGTATCTCTTGATACGCAAGTCACTGTTCAACTATTTTACCACATATGTACTTGAAACAACTCAGATTTATCTTTGTGCCATTTCACTTTGCCTGAGTTTAGACAGCCCATCTCCCTTTCCCCTCTTCACGTTTCTTCTTTGTATTTTTCTTCCTTCTGCATTCAAACCCTCGGCTTTTTTTCTTCCTTTGAAAAGTGGACCTATTCATTAAATTATCCAGCACAATAACTTTTACCAAGTGCAATAGAATCAGTCCAAAGTATACTGTGTCTTTTCAATCACCTTCGCTTCAAATGGTCCTTGGGCAACAAATTCAAAGAGCTGTGTGATCTAGAATCTCTATGCCCATCTCATATTTAAGCCATATTGCTAATGCCTTTGTGGTCATGGGTAATATGAGTCACAGAATTTGAAGCTAAATTGAATAATTGGTTCTACACTAGGAACACCAATGTCTAAAGAATTTAAATTACACAGAGATAGGCTTAAAGACTGATTACTGAGAAATAACTTAATCTCCTTGGCTGGGATTAATGTCTTTATCGCAAATAATTCACAATAAAAAAATTGTGATTATTAAGGATATTAAAATGCTTTTACAATATATCATCCAAGGCAGTTTTACCTGTGGGAGCCTTAACTAATAACATGTTTTAAAATTCTAAAACTTTCTATTATTAAATAATATTTTTATTTCAAAATGAAAGTTATTTTCAAATAAAACATTTTTAGTGAATATTTAGGTAGTATCCTTAGCATTAAAATCACTTTCATTATTTAAAAACATTTAAAATACTTAAAACATTAAAAATAGTAAATCAGGTCTTTTAATTTTACTGTTCTGAGCAAACGTGCAATTAGAAACTTGGTTTCTAATTAGTTAGGACCTTCTGTGATATTTCTGTGTAGGCACACATAAATAACATTTTGAATTTGGGGATAATTTCTAAATTTATTTCTGTAGTTGAAAGAAATTATAAACAATGCTTAATTAGATTTTTTAATGTATTCTTAATTGAAGAATAATTACTTTATAATATTATGTTGGCTTCTGCCATACATCAACATGAATCAGCCATAGGTATACATATATATCCCCTCCTTCTTGAACCTCCCTCCCACCTCCCACCCCATCCCACCTGTCTAGGTTGTCTCAGAGCCCCAGTTTGAGTTCCCTGAGTCATACAGCAAATTCCCACTGGCTAGCTTAATTAGATTTTGATTAATCACAGTGAACTTAATTATTTAGACATGACCTGGTGTGATGTGGTCTGATTAAGAACAAGTTAGTCATTGAACTAAGAAAAGAGATAATAAATACAATTTTGATTAAAAAAAAACAAAACTCTTCTACAAGTATCCTTTAGATAAAACACCCACGGGAATATTCTTTCAGTGACTATTACAAAAAGCCTCTAAATAACAACACAGTTTTGATTATTTGAAAAAGACAATTGTGTTGACATATTCCATTTCAGATGGGAAACGTGGAAAATTCCCCGTGGTCTAGTGGTTAGGACTCTGTACTTCTGCTCCAGAGCACAGGAGTTCAATTCCTGTTCAGGGAACTGAGATCCCAAATGTCAAGTTGCATGGCCAGGAAAAAAAAAAGGATAATATGTAAAAGATATTTTATATTTAAAAAAATATATGGTAAGTAGATATTTAACTGGCTGACAGTTTTTTTATTGCCTTGTTCCAGCCCTTGTTAAACTTTATTTTGGTATCTTCTTTGTACAATCCGGCTTTTACTGTATTAATAGTTCCCAAAGAAGAGCTCAAATAAAGATACCAGCTTTCTCTTAGGACACATTGTCTTGCTATCAAATGACTAGTGGTGTTTATCTCTGACTACACGACATCAAGACTCCTCAGGGCCCTTCACTGTCTGTTATCTTTACAGTCTCTTTATTTTGAGGACATGAAATGTGGAGAGATTTTGCCGGGCCTCCCTTTTATCAGACACACATGCACACCCGCACAGATGCTAAAATTAGTTGTATCAAGCAGTGTATAATCATCTTTATTTTAAACTGACTTTGGTGAAGAGTGCTTGGCTTTAGTTTTTTTCTGTTTAAACTTACATTATGACAAAAAACATTGATGAGCAGCTACCATTTAACAACTGAATATTTGTTTGCCATAGGAAACATCCCCTTCAACCACACTCACACTTTAATTTTTAATTTATTTATTTTTAATTGGAGGGGAATTGCTTTATGATATTGTGTTGGTTTCTACCATACATCAACGTGAATCAGCCAGAGTTATACATGTGTCCCCTCTCTCGTGAACCTCCCTCCCACTTCCCACCCCTTCCCACCCCTAGAGGTTGTCTCAGAGCACCAGCTCTGAGTTCCCTGTGTTACACAGCAAATTCCCACTGGCTGTCTGATTTTACGCATGGCGATGTATATGTCTCAATGCTGCTCTCTCAATTTGTCCCACCCTCTCCTCCCCGCAGTGTGTTCTCTTATGTTTGTGTCTCCATTGCCATTAGAGTCACTTCTAATGAGGTGGATGAACCTAGAGCCTATTACACGGAGTGAAGTAAATCAGAAAGAGAAAACAAACTAGAAATCTAGAAAAGTGGTACTGGGTGAACTTATTCTCACTTTTTTTTTTAAGTAGTAGGTTTTAGAAAGTGTGATTTGATATGAACTATGAGCCCTGGCTTGGTCATTCACGTATAATTATTTAACTAAATAACTGTAAATAAACTTGAATAAGCGTTGGATGTATATGGATTTTTATTAGGATATTAAGATATTGACAATAACACACACCAGTAACAAAGAAACTTATTTCACTTTTTTGAAGTGCAGATGATACTATGGACAAAATGAATGTATTTTTTTAGCTTTATAATCTCTAAGTATATTAAAAATGGATGCAGAGAGTAATGAGTTAAACTCCTGTTCACAGTGTACAACATTTTACATATATTGACTCTTTAAGTTTAAAGTTTTATTTCTAAAGCTAATGGTAAATGCCCGGTGCCTATACTGTTATCAAGCAGTTACTCTCATTATCTTCTCAGACATGCAAGAATTTTGCTAAATATAAATCTACAAGTATCACATTGGATATACTTCAGAAGTGGTCAGAACAAAGGAGGAGGCTGGGTATTTTGAGTTCATTCAAAACAGGAGATTTTCATCTATGTCTTCTGTAAAAAAACAAACATAAAACATGCTTTTAGAAAGTAGTCAGAGCAGTAACATAAACCATGTTAGAACTAGGGCATCAGAGAAGCCATGAATAAGGCAGTACGACAGTGGTTCTCAGTCCTGGAAGGGTGTTAACATCACCCATGAAATAAAAAAATACATATCCTCGGGCCTAGCTCCTGGCCTCCTGAATCAGCATCCCTAGGGTGGACCAATGACATGCATACATTTAGGAAAGCTCTGCAGCTGGTTGTGAGCTCCTCGGTGGTTCAGCAGTAAAGAATCTACCTGTAATGTAGGAGACACAGGCACATGTGTTCCATCCCTGGGGCAGGAGGATCCTCTGGAGAAGGAAACGGCAACCCACTCTAGCATTCTTGCCTGGGAAATCCCACGGACAGAGGAGCCTGGTGGGCTACAGTGCATGGGGTTGCAAAGAACTGGACATGACTGTGCAACTGAGCACACAGGTAGTTCTGATGTAGGGTCAGAACCGCTGATAGAGGAGGCTGAGGGGAAACCCAGCCAAGAACTGCCAAATAGTAAGTCTCCTACATATGAAGCTTCAAGTTGCGAACTTTCAAAGATGTGAACATGCATTCTTAAGTCCAGTCACGTAAGTGCGTTCTTATCTGGTGTACATTGTCACATGCGTGCATCCTCTACAATTAGCTATGGTTTTGTGTACTTTACTGTGCAGCACTGTACAGTACCTTTATTTCAAACCCAGGATGTCCAGAAGCAAGCGTAAGAGCAGTTGTATGTAGCTGATTGTATTAGACGGATACCTAGGCACATGTTGTTGGACTTAACGAACCAATTGAACGTGCTCTGGGAACGGAACTCATTCGTATGTAGGGGACTTACTGGACTAATCTATAAGGTTGCTGAGATATAACCCAAATAAATAGAAGAATACATGAGTTTGGACAAGCTCTGGGAGTTGGTGATGGATAGGGAGGCCTGGCGTGCTGCAATTCATGGGGTTGCAAAGAGTTGGACATGACTGAGCGATTGAACTGAACTGAAACCTGTCTGGAACACCAGGCAGTTTCCCTGCCTGATGTCAGTCTTCATCTCGCCCCAGAGAGGGGAAGAGTACAGACTTCTGGTGTATTTCTCTTGAGCACTGGCTTCATTCGTAAAGTTGGGATAATAGTCTGCTTACTCATAAATTTACTTATATTTGCACTTATACTTTTTGTCTTCTTTCTGTTGTTTGGATGAGAGATGTTCCTCCTATTGTTTAGTCGCTCAGTCGTGTCTGACTCTTTGCAACCCCATAGACTGCAGCGCACCAGGCTTCCCTGTCTATTACCATTACTCCCAGAACTTGATGAAATTCATGTCCATTGAATTGGTGATGCTCTCTAACCATCTCATCCTCTGCTGCCCCCTTCTCCTTTTGCCTTCAATCCTTCCCAGCGTCAGGGTCTTTTCCAATGAGTCATCAGGTGGCCAAAGTATTGGAGCTTCAGCACCTGTCCTTCCAATGAATATTCAGAGTTGATTTCCTTTAGGATTGACTGGTTTGATCTCCTTGCTGTCCAAGGGACTCTCAAGAGTCTTCTCTAGCACCATGCTTCTCTAGTTTGAAAGCATCAATTCTTCCGCACTCAGCCCTCCTGTTGACTTGGAAGCGAATCCTCTGCCTGTGTTCAGGGTCTCTTCACCCCCATTTTCCTCTTTTTTTCTTATATCCACAGTCTTTCCTTTTCCTTCTTTTTTTAACCAGGTCCTTCCCATTAATGTTTAACTATGCTGCATATCCAGCCTTGAGAGCAGTGCCTGGCACTGTGCAGACTACCAGTAAAGATTTGTTGAAGGAAGGAATGAATGAGTGAGAGCTCAAGCCTCTTTTATTCTTGGAAATACTTCTCTCAACTCTGTATCCCTCTCTAGCTCATTCCTGCCTTCAAACCTCCTCCCTTTAGCCTTTCTCGTCACCTCTTCTTTCTTACTGTGTCTGGCTTTCATCTTGACCGTTTCACAAAAACACTCTTCCAAGGCTACTGAGGGTATCCTTATTTCTACATCCATTGGAAATTCTTTTTAACTTTACTTGACTTCTCAGCAGCATGTAGCACTGTGGTCTCCTCCTCCTCTTTGAAACACCTCCAGAGATGTGGCCCTCTCCTCTTTTCTTTTTCCTTGCAGGAGCCTCTTCATTCTCCTTCACGAACTCCATCCTCCTCTGTCCATTGTCTGGATGTTGCTCCTTGGTACTCAATGCAAGACCCTTTCCCATGTAACTCGGCACCTTGTCCTTAGGGAATTGATTTCTTTCCCTGGTATCAGTTATTTTCTGTATGCTGGCAATCCCCAAATACATATTTCAACTCCCCAACTCTGTCTTGAAAAGCAGACCCATATATTCAACTATCAACTGTATGCTGTCAGGACTTGAAAACTCATTGTGTCCCAAATGGGATTTAACATTTTCCCCAAGCCAGCTTCTGTTCTTGTGCTTACTGTTTCAGTGGAAAGTACCTCTCCTTGGTCTGCCCGGCCTGAGCCAGGAACCTGGGCACTGTACCCCTCTTCCTCTCAGGCTCTCAACTGCCGGCTTCCCACCTCCACATATTTCTTATCAAACATTGTCTTATTATTTCTACACACTATACATATTGAATATGTTTGTATTCTCAACTATATCTTGAATATGTTGATATTTAAAAATATATTTGAGGGGACTTCTCTGGCAGTCCAGCGGTTAAGACTCTGTGCTTCCAACACAGGGGCCATGGGTTCAATCCCTGATAGGGGAACTAAGATCCCACATGCTGCGTGGCCAGGCCAAGAAAATATACAAATAAATAAAAAATAAAATAAATATAGTTGAAATATGTTTACTTGTCTTCCCCCCTCCACTGCTGCTGCTGCTGCTAAGTTGCTTCAGTCATGTCTGACTCTGTGCGACCCCCACTACAACTGCCCTAATTCAAGTTCTCATCAGTTTTTTGCCTGGATTTACCACAAGGGTTCTCTGGCTTTTCCACAATGTAACCAGAAGAATCTTTCTTAAATACAAATCCAGTGAAATCACTGCCCTGTTTAAAGCACTTTGGTGATCATCCAGTACTCTGAGGATAACGTCTTTAACTGGCTCAGTAGGACCTGCATGATGTGACTTGTTTCTCCCGTTAGTCTTCCTTGGAAGGTTTTCCTAAAGATTCACATGGATATGTGTCAGTCCATGGTATGTCATAGGTATTCAATAAATAAGACTCCTCACCTCTGCATTGAATCCCATTTTACACACAAGGAAGATGAGACTTGCTGAGGTTAAGTGGCATGCCCTAATCCGCAGAGCTCGTTAATGACAGAGCTGGAATATTTGAGCGTATCTAGTTCAGAGCAAAGGGAGTTAAAATTCAGGACAACACTGGCTAACATGTATTTTGCCCTGTGGATTTCTCAGTCCTAAGGGAGTAAAGGGTATGCCTTCAAATCGCCTTTTTTTCCCCCCTAGCTGCATCCCAAATCAGTACTTGTTCCGACTGAATATTTAATATCTGCTTTATTGGCTTACTCTGCGATAAATCTTTCCTTTCTTCTAAATAACATAATCACGGCCAAACCACAGTGAACAAACAAGATCATTAGGGGCTTTGCGAGTGGCTGAACTTGAAGCTCTTTCTACTTCTCCCAGACAACCAGCCAGCACAAGGCCTGAGTGGGCCCACATGCTGAAGAGCTGCCAGAAGTTTCAAAACGAACAGTGAAGGGCAACTAGGTTCCTGAAATGGCCTCTGTTTAAATTTGCCTTTGGGTCGCGCCCTTAAAATCACATGCCGTGTTAAGAGGGCGTGCATAAATATGTCCTGTCTCAGCTAAATTTTTCTCTTGATTTTGGTAGAGAGGAGCGGGTGGGGAAGCTTGGGTATATTTTGTCTTTTTAACATGGTATTTGGAAAAAAACTGTGTTAACCCTTTTTAGGGATGTATGTGAGTGTGTAAGATAGATGTTAGATATCTATGAAAGTGAAAGTGAAGTCACTCAGTTTTGTCCCATCGTTAGAGACCCCATGGACTGTAGCCTACCAGACTCCTCTGTCCATGAAATTTTCCAGGCAAGAATACTGGAGTGGGTTGCCATTTCCTTCTCCAGGGGATCTTCTCTACCCAGGGATCGAACCCAGGTCTCCCTCATTGCAGGCAGACGCTTTACCTTCTGAGCCACATAGATAACACATATTCTGTGTTAATAGAAGAGATATTAGAAAGGAAATTGGCATTATTTGCTTGAGTCTGGTTTTTAACTTCCCATTAACTTCCTATTGATGCTGCTGCTGGGATTCCCCATCCCTGGGATTCCCAGGCAAGAACACTGGAGTGGGTAGCCATTTCCTTCTCCAATGCATGAAAGTGAAAAGTGAAAGTGAAGTCGCTCAGTTGTGCCCGACTCTTAGAGACCCCATGGACTGCAGCCTACCAGGCTCCTGCATCCATGGGATTTTCCAGGCAAGAGTACTGGAGTGGGTTGCCATTGCCTTCTCCGCCTATTGATGCTAATAAGGTGCAAACAGTATGTGGTCGCCAGTCTCCATGAAGGCCCCCAGTGAGTCCCATCTCCTGTGATCTCCTCCCACACTGTGGCAGGGTTCGACTGTGTGACAAACAGAATATGGCAGAAAAATGTCACTTCTGAGATTAGTCCTAAAAGACATTGCGGCTTCTGTCTTGGACTCTCTCTCTCCTTCCGTCTCTCTTTGATAACTTGCTCTGGAGGAAACCAGATACCATGTTATGAGCAGCACCATGGAAAGGACCACATGGTGAGGAACTGAAGGCTCCTGCCGACAGCCATGTAAATGAGCTTAGAGCGGATCCTAAAGCATGGATCCTCAGCGTGGACTCCAAAGCAGATCCATCCAGGTAAACTACCAGGGATTCCCGATCCTCAGAAACTGAGAGAGGTTTTAAACTTCTAACCTTTAGGGCAATTTGTTGTGCAGAAACACACAACTAATACACAGGGTGAGGTGCTTCTTCATTGTTTGCTCATTACAATTGTGCTTATGTTATCAGGCTTCTCCGGTGGCTCAGACAGTAAAGAATCTGCCTGCAAGGCAAGAGACCCGGGTTCAATCCCTGCATCGGGAAGATCCCCTGGAGAAGGGCATGGCAACCCACTCCAGCATTCCTGCCTGGAAAAGCCCATGGACACAGGAGCCTGGCGGGCTACAGTCCATCTGTTCTCAAAGAGTCAGACGTGACTGAGCGACTAAGCTTTCACTTTCAAGTGCTTATTCATTCTTGGCTCACTACAGTTCTGTTTATTTCATAGAATAACATTGTAGAGAGATGCTTAGTTTATCCATAAATGTTTATGTTTATGGATAAATGGATGTTTATCCATAAATGACTAAATCCTCATATTCCAACTCTTTCTTTCCGATGTCAAGGCATCACACATGTGCATGAAGAATACTTTTAAAGTGAAGGCCCCACAGATTCCCTCTTTTGGGGAAACTCTGACCTTTGATGAACTTACTTTTCTTTTACTTTTTGGTTGTATATTCATCCTACATGTATGTGTGTTGTGAACATATGGGTCAAACCTCCGCTCTAGAGATTTGATGTTCACTGTTGATTTATATTCTGCAACTAGATTTGATTGCTCATTTTTGACTGTTTTTCATACCTTGATTATTAAAAGCATGGTTGCTCAAAAAAAAATTGACTGTAACTTAGGAAAAGAAAAGGAAGTAGATTAAGACATAGCCTAGCAAAATAAATGTCTAAATTTAAATACCTCCACTGCAGGGGGAACACCTTTTGAATTAAAGGAGTTATATCTGGGCACAACTGGTGAACATCTTTTGTGTTGGTAATAAATTCTAAGATTCTTCTGGCATCTCTGATTTTCAGAATCAAGCTTGCTGTTTGATTGACAACACACTGTTGTTGTTCAGTGTTGTTGTTCAACAATCACACTGTTTTTGTTCAGTTACTAAGTTGTGTCCACCTCTGTGACCCCATGGACTGCCGCACACCAGGCTTTCCTGTCCTTCACTATCTCCTGGAGTTTGCTCAAACTCATGTCCATTGAGTTGGTGATGCCATCCAACTATCTCATCCTCTGTCACCCCCTTCACCCTCAATCTTTCCCAGCATCAAGGTATTTTCCAATGAGTTAGCTCTTCACATCAGGTGGCCAAAGTATTGGAGTTTCAGTTTCACATACAATTTTTAAAGTTAGGCCCAATATTCAAATTAAGGAAGGATATAAAATCCTTCCTTCCTTGCTTAGAAGGGTAGCCTTCTGAGATTTGACTCAGCTGTTGGAGTTCACATCACTTTCTTAGGTTTAACCAATTTCTGAGACCTCAGTGCCTTTATCTCTTAAATATTCACCCATGCTACCCTTTAGAACAGGTGGCTCAGTGGTTAAAAAAATCCACCTGCCAGTGCAGGAGATGCAGGAGACCTGGGTTCAATCCTTGGGTCCGAAAGATCTCCTGGGGAAGGGAATGGCAACCCACTCCAGTACTCTTGCCTAGAAAATCCCATGGATGGAGGAGCCTGGCGGGCTACAGTCCAGGGGTTCACAAAGAGTCAGACGTGACTGAGTGACTGAGCACACCGGCACAGCCTTTGGAACAGATTAAGAAATGACCTTGCAGTGGCAGCAGTTCTACCGGGGACACTGCCAGCCTGTGGCTTCTGGGTTGCAGTCTAACACACAGCAAGCAGGACCTCTCTGGGAACTGCAGGGCTTAGGGCTTGTCTGGGGGAAGAGAGTACCCCTCTCCCTGGGCTGATGATCAGTTTACCTTCTTTAATTTCAAAGCAGTGGCCCCACTCCTGCAGGGTGATGTGCTTATCCTTGTTGGGGTCACACTCTTCAAAGAAGCGCGTTATGCAGTGTTCCATGGGCACGAGAGATGCTCGCAAAGGTGCGAGCTCAGAGTGGGTCAGGACCCTGCGACGAGACAAATGGCAGCCAGTTAACTGAGTAATTGATGTATGAAAAGTGGACTCTTCAGATCACCAAGGGCTTTTTTCTTTCACAAGGTTACCGAGGATGGCAAATACATAGTACGTTCATGAAAAGCTACAAAAGAAATACACTGTTTATCGGTAAGATGCAGCTTTTTGAGTGTCAATGCATAAGGTTTCCTTCTTCACTAGGAACTGTCCTCCCTCCACCCTAAATTTATCAGGATGCACCCCAAGAATCATGTTTATGCAACCTAGCTCTTACCACTGGCCTACCCGATTGTAGGCATCTGACTCAAGTGGGGTCCATCAGAGTATCTTGGAAATTTAGGATCAAGAATGAGAAAGAGGGCTTCCCTGTTGGGTCAGTGGTAAGGAGTCGGACTGTTGGTGCAGAAGACACGTGTTCGATCCCTGATCTGGGAGGATCCCGCATGCCGGGAAGTAGCTAAGACCGTGCACCGCAACTATTGAGCCTGTGCTCTAGAGCCTGGGACCTGCTACTACTGAGCCCACAAGTCCTAGAACCCGTGGTTTGCAACTAGAGAAGCCACTGCAACGAGGAGCCTGGGTACCACAACTGGAGAGTAACCCCCACTTGCCGCAACTAGAGAAAAGCCCGTACAGCAACAAGACCCAGCACAGCCAAAAATATGAATACATAAATAATTTTTTTTAAAAAAGAATGAGAACAAGTTGGGACTTCCCTGGTGGTCCAGTGGCTAAGACTTCGAGTTTGCAGTGCAGGGGGCCCAGGTTCTATCCCTGGTCAGGGAACTAGATCCCACATGCTGCAACTAAGACTCAGCGCAGCCAAATAAAGAAATATTTTTTTTTAAAAAATGAGAAAGAGTTGAAAGAGTCTCTGGGGGTGGGGGGGGGGCTGGACCCTAACAAGTGAACTAGGGAGCAGAGGCATGGCCATATTCTGTTAGTTTCAAAGCAGCTTTGTATGTAGACTCCTAGCCATATTTGTTTGGCATTTCTGTGTTCTCCAGTGGATAGCGGGAAGTTTCCTAAATCTGTTTAGAATTCTCTTGGTATAAGCAACTCGCCATTATATCAGGGGCATGACCTAGTGATGGGAAGGTGGACAGCTTTTACCTGTCCCGAGGATGCTGGTCCAGCTCGCTGAACTGCCAGTGCACAGGATACACATACATATGGTAGTTTTTCTTAAAGTCTCTTAAGAGAAGGTCGATGGAATGGTCTCCAGCCAAGAGTCTCTTTTCATCCAGGTAAATTTTCTTGACCTTCGAAATGGAGAGGATCATCAGAGAATCAGACAAGTGTAATGGAATTATCATTTAATAAACTTATAAACTTTACTTGAAGAGTCATTGTAACATAACAGAGGAAAACAAAACCAGAATGTTATTTGAGAATAAATTACACGCCTTCTAACTAATCAACACTATAGCCTTTCTCCATAGAATAATAGCTAACAGTAAAAAATCCTGTGGTTTTTGAATAAATTTAAATCTTTTTTTGATCTTTTAACCAAATAATGTCCATCATGTTTCTTAAAACAATGAGAAGGTTTGAATGAACAGGGCTGAACTGATCTAGGCACTTAGTTGGCAAAAAGTCCTGCTCTTCCCCATTGGCATGCTCCATTTTCAATCCTCTAAGTCAGTGGTCCCCAGACTTTATGGCACCAGGGACTGGTTTCATGGAAGACAGTTTTTCCATAGACCCAGAGGAGGGAAAGGTTTTGGAATGATTGGTGGCTCAGAGGGTAAAGAGTCTGTCTGCAATGCAGGACACCTGGGTTTGATCCCTGGGTCAGGAAGATTCCCTGGAGAAAGAAATGGCAACCCACTCTAGTATTATTGCCTGGGAAATCCCATAGATGGAGGAGCCTGGGGGGCTACAGTCCATGGGGTCACAAAGAGTTGTACACGATTGAGAAACTTCACTTCACTTTTGAGCACATTACATTTATTGCACACTTTATTTCTAGTGCCTTTACATCAGCTCCACCTCAGATCATCAGGCATTAGATCCTGGAGCTTGGGGACCCTGGTCTAAGTATTTCCATCCAGTGCCTGTTGCATCTCAGGTTAATCTTGGTTTGATGCCATGTGATATTTTCACTGAAATGTCCCTGTTTTGTATCTAATGTTCTTTACCACAAGCACCACCTGGGAAGCCCCATAATTATGTACACATACATGGGCTTCCCAAGGCTTCCCTGGTGGCTCAGAGGTTAAAGTGTCTGCCTGCAATGCGGGAGACCTGGGTTTGATCCCTGGGTCGGGAAGATCGCCTGGAGAAGGAAATGGCAACCCACTCCAGTATTCTTGCCTGGAGAATCCCATGGATGGAGGAGCCTGGTGGGCTACAGTCCATGGGGTTGCAAAGAGTCAGACACGACTGAGCGAGCAACTTGACTTGACTTGACTTGACATGGGCTTCCCAGCTGGCATTAGTGGTAAAGAACCCACTTGCCTATGTAGGAAATGCTAGAGACAAGGGTTCGATCCCTGGGTCAGGAGGATCCCCTGGAGGAAGGCATGGAAACCCACTCCAGTATTCTTGCCTGGAGAATCCCATGGACAGAGGAGCCTGGCAGGCTATTGTGTGGTCCGTGGCGTCACAAAGAGCTGGACACGACTGAAGTGATTTAGCATGCATGTTTATAACTATATATTGTCTCTTTGCTCAGAATATAAATTCATGACGCCAGAGATTTTTTTTTTGTTTGCTTCACTGCTGTATTGCGCATGCTAAGTCGCTTCAGTAGTTTCCGACTCTTTGTGAGCCCATGGACTGTAGCTCGCCAGGCTCCTCTATCCATGGCAAGAATACTGGAGTGGGTTGCCATGCCCTCCTCCAGGGGGGTCTTCCCTATCCAGGGGTCAAACTCGGGTCTCCTGCGCCTCCTGCACTGCAGGCTTTTTCTTTCCCTCTGAGCCTCCGGGGGGTTCCTCATTGCTGTATTTCCAGCATGTAAATCAATTCCAGGTACCTGGTATACACTCAATAACTATCAGATGCTAGTTTTCCCCTGGGAACTTCTAGAACCAATATTCTGCCCTTTTTCTTCTTAATATATTACTGACATTGTTAATAATGGATTTATCAGAGGATGAGATGGTTGGATGGCATCACCAACTCAATGGACATGAGTCTGAGTAAACTCTGGGAGTTAGTGATGGACAGGGAGGCCTGGTGTGCTGCAGTCCATGGGGTCACAAAGAGTCGGACACGACTGAGTGACTGAACTGAACTGATCTTATATCATAAATCTGTGTCTGGCCTATGAGGGCAAGAAAGAGGTTTAGATTTAAAGAATATGTCTGGGCCTGAAGATATGAACACTGAATTGAGGTCAGTAGAGCTTGCTCTGGGTATGAGTTCCAGAGCCCTTGCTAAGGCCCCTGGCCCTGTGTGTAGAAATGGGGGGGGGCGGGGTTGGTCGTGTCATGTCCCAAACTTTGGGGCATGAACAATGACCTCTACTATTGTGTTCTTCCATATGTATCAACCAGGTGTGGTTTTACAGAGGAAGGCAAGCCTTCACCATACCTCCCTCCCGCCCCATACCTTTTTTCCTGGTAGACAGACTGGGTAGCTGACCGTGGATGACTTACTTTATTTCTCTGCTTCTCGTTCAGATATCCAGAGTGCTCAGGGTTAGGTTCATAAAGCTGCACAAGGATATTCTTGAGCCAGTCTCTCATCCTTAGAGGAAACTGGGTCACTTCGAAGTCCGTACAAACAGGAATAGCTGTTCCAAACAGAAAGTACACCGATTTTAATTTTGAAGTTTTACTCCTGTCCCAGGAAAAGTCTTCATAACAGGATGCTTCACACCTTCTGGTGACTGACAGCAGCCTCACTGGTCCTCCGTCACAACAGTGGTCCTTTATCCTGCTGCCGAAATACAATTGCCAGAAGCATTGTAAAGCCATACCAGATGCCAGCGGCCTTTCAAAGATTTGATTGATCTGGCATGGAGCCTAGGAATCAGGGTGCTTTAAAAGCTCTGTAAGTAACTGTGATGTGCAGCCAGGACTGAGAACCACTGCACTAGAATCAGAGAGTCGGAATTCAGAGGTGGAGGTCACAAGAGTTATTTATTAGGAGAAAAGAGAAAAAGGCAGAAGTCAGCTAATACTGTGATAATAATATTAAATCTCGACTTAAAGGAACATTTTTTTTTTCAGATATAATTGACATACCACCCAGTAAGTTTAAGGCGTATAGCATAATGACTTTACATACATATATATTGTGTAATGGATAGCTCAGCAAGTTTGGTTAACATTAATAACCTTGTATAGTGACCTCCATTTTTTATTTCCTTCTGGTGAGAACTTTCAGAATCTACTCTCTTGGCAACTTTCAAATATATCAGACAGCAGTGCTGACCGTTATGTTGTGTATCACATCAAACATTTATTTCTCAATCCTGCTACATGTCCCATACAAGTTGGCAACTGAGCTCTGCTCATCTCAGTCTCTCTGGGGTTCAGGGTAGGGGAGACACCACCATCTCAACACGAGGTGAAGGGAGCATGGAGAGCCATACGCCAGCTCACTTATTTATTTTTTTAAAGTCAGATCAGATCTTTTTTTTTTTTTTTTAGAATGTTTTGGGATGTGGTCCATTTTTAGTCTTTCCTGAATTTGTTACAATATTGCTTCTGTTTTATGCTTTGGTTTTTTGATCAAGAAGCATGTAGGGTCTTAACTTCCCAATAAGGGACTGAACCCTCACCCCCTGCTTTGGAAGGTGAGGTCTGAACCACTGGACCACCAGGGAAGTCCCCATACACCAGCTCTTGAATGCTCTGCCCAGAGCTCACAGGGATGATTTTTGCCCAGATTTCACTGGACAAAGCAACTCGTGTGGCTGCGTCTAACATCAAGGGGACTGAGAAACAGGCTCCTTTCATGTGTCCGGAAGGACAGGAGAGGTTAGTGAACACTGCGCGTGTGGAGAATCATTTAGCGACCAGCAGATGCAAACACAATTGAGAGTATCCTGGGGAAGGAAGACAATTTTTCAAAAAGTCTGGAAGAATAAGTTGTCATTAAACTTCTTGGCAGACTTTAACTTGGGAAGAGGACAACTAATTTAACAAAACTCCAATGATTCATCTCAGTTATTACGTGGATAACATTATCATAGTGGTTCGGAACCCTGGCTGCACTTAGAATTGTCTGGGTTACTTTGAAAACAAATGAAAGAACAATGCCAAGGTTCCAACTCAGTCCAATTAAATCAGAATCACTTATGGTTAAAGCCTAGGAGGTATTCTTCTAATTTTTACTTTAAAAATTCATTTTATTTCATTTATTTTGGCTGCGGTGCAAGGCACATGGAATCTTAGTTCCCCAACCGTGGATGGAGCCTGCGTCCCTGGCATTGGAAGCGTGGCGTCCCAACCACTGGGCCACCAGGGAAGTCCCCATTCTTCTAATTAAAAAAAAAAAAAGCCTTCCCAGTTATCCTAAGATACAGCCTGAATTCAGAACTACATTAGATTTCGTTGTTCATGTTGTCTGCATATATATATGAGTGCTGTGCTGTGCTTAGTTGCTCAGTCATACCCAACTTTTTGAGACCCCATGGACTGTAGCCCACCAGGCTCCTGTGTCCATGAGATTCTCCAGGCAAGAAGTGGGTAGCTATGCCTCCTCAAGGGGATCTTCGCAACCCAGGGATTGAACTGGGGTCTCCTGCATTGCAGGTGGAGTCTTTATCAGCTGAGCTACTAGGGAACCTATATATATATATATGAATACATATGTATTATATATTTTATTCAGGTTCACCCCAACTTTTTTGCAACGGCAGATGCCAGTAGTGATGTTCTCTTACATTTGCAGGCTCCAAAGTAATCCAGGTGCAGCTGGTGCCCCTTTTTCATCCTCTCCATTCTGCACTTAGTAGCAAAGAGATGACAGGAGCTGGCATAGGTCTGATTGTCAGTGCCACAAACCTAGGAAAGATAAGCATAAGAAAAACCTCAAGTTGACGAATGTTCATTGGGAAAATACTGTGCTCTTTAAAGGCTGTTTAACCAACTGCTGAGCCAAAAATGTGGTCAGTTAGGGGATGCTATTAAAACCCTAACTATCCCATCTGACGCCCAAAATCAACTAACTTATACCCATGGTGATGATAATTTAGCTGATAAATGCAGAATAAAAATTGCAGATGATTCCAAGGATAGAATGAGTTTTAAAATGAATTCTACATAAATGCCATTATTATTTGAAGGCACAGTTGAAATTCTTTGATTTTGTTGGTATTTGTTTCTCTTGGCTATTATTTAAATATCAGATGATAACCGGGACATTTACTTCTTTTTAAGCTTAATTTTTACATTTTTGACTGTGCTGAGTCTTCATTGCTGCATATGGGCTTCCTCTCGTTGCGCAGCGGAGGCTACTCTCTAGCTGCAGTGGAAGGGCTTCTCACCATGGTGGCTTCTGTTGTTGATGAGTTTAGTTGCTCTATGGCATGGGCATGAGGGATCTTCCCCGTTCAGGGATTGAACCTGTGTCCCCTGCATTGCCAGGTGAATTCTTAACCACTGGACTACCAGGGAAGTCCCTACATTTTTTTTTGAAACAAAAATTTCAATTGCAAATTACTTCCATTCAAATCAAATCACCCAACTGTTTGATGTCCCTTAAAGACCATTTTGTAAAATACTTACTTGGTCAAGGAGTTTTGTAGGAGGACAAGATGCTGGATCTTGGCAGACACAGTGGGGTTTTCCATGTTGATCAGCCTTGCAGATGTGTCCTCTTTTGCACTGGAAGCTCAGGCAAGAATCTAACAGAAAAATTTGGACAGGAAACATGGACAAAGCTAAATTGAGTACATAAACTCAGATTCACCCAGATAGTTCCATTTTCATGAGTAAGAGAAAATTTGGGGAAACATTAGAAATTAAAAAAATTTTTTTATTAGAGGAGTATAATGATTTTACAATGTTGTGTTAGTTTCTGCTGTACAACAAAGTGAATCAGCTGTATGCTACATATATCCCCTCCCTCGTAATGAATGTGTTGGTTTTCAAGTGGGACTCTCTGGTATGAGGCTATTTTACACAATATGCTAGATTTCTGTACAGTTTGGATTGGGGATTTAAAAAGAACAAACAGTTATTCTTGGCCACCCTGTAATGGTCATAGTCTGATACCTATAGTGCCAGGCTGTGCAAATTGGTCAAAAGGTAAATAAGCCACGAGAATTTTATTGGTTGAAATTTAAAATTTTGTGATTGGGGTGTGAGACTGAGATTGAAAGTGTTAGTCACTCAGTTGTGTACGATTCTTTGTGACCCTGTGAACTGTACTTCACTGGACTCCTCTGTCTATGGAATTCTCCAGCAGGAATACTGGAGTGGGTAGCTATTCTCTTCTCCAGGGGATCTTCCTGACCCAGAGATCAAACCCAGGTCTTCTACATTGCAGGCTGATTCTTTACCACCTGAGCCACCAGGGAAACTCAAAGATTGATATTGCTGCTAAGTCGCTTCAGTCGTGTCCGACTCTGTGTGACCCCATAGACGGCAGCCCACCAGGCTCCCCCATCCCTGGGATTCTCCAGGCAAGAACACTGGAGTGGGTTGCCATTTCCTTCTCCAATGCATGAAAGTGAAAAGTGAAAGTGAAGTCGCTCAGTCGTGTCCGACTCTTAGCAACCCCATGGACTGCAGCCCACCAGGCTCCTCTGTCCATGGGATTTTCCAGGCAAGAGTACTGGAGTGGGGTGCCATTGCCTTCTCCGAAGACTGATATTAGGTCTTAATTAAATATGGAATCTAAATTCTTAAGTTATGGGTTTGAGTGTAAATAAGGCAGAATTAATGCTTTTTCAAAGCAAAATGATTTTGAGAAAAAGAATTCTACCAGTAATATTGCAACTGGACTTCCAGTCTATAAACACAGTTAACCATAGTTGTCTATCAGATGTGCACAGGAGAATGTTAGCAATTTATGGGAGTATTTCCCAGGGGAGGAATTGGGAGAGGAAAAATTCTGATGAAGAGGTGGGGATAGCCCAGCATGGCCCATTCCATCTCTCCCCTGATACAGTCACAGACAGTGGGCTTAGCCCATTCTCACCGACACTGTGCACCCTCGTGTTGCCTTCAGTTGAATGCTCATCTTCTTTCAGTGAGCTCTCTGCTTTCTTGGCCTGTATAATAACAAAAGCAGAAGTGGAATTATGTTTAGAGGAAAGCTGTGCCATTATTTATAGTTTCACTGTGCATCCCTTCACAGATCTTTTCATACCTCAATCATTTTATTTTACTTCAGTTATTATTAAAAATTTTTTTTCTTGGCCACACTGCATGGCATATGAGATCTTACTTCTCTGACCAGGAATTGAACCCATGCCCCTTGCATTGGCAGCACAGTGTTAACCACTGGACACCAGGGAAATCCCTATCCCAATCATTTTAGATCTCAGAGGGAGACATGAGCCACAGTGGTGGAAAGAGACAGTAGCCCTTTGAAAACAGGATTTGTTATCTTTATTAACTGGGCTCAGTGGTGTATGTCTGGGTTTGCCCAGTAAAAGTTGGAACCAACACCAGAAGCAAAGTTGGAATCTCCCCGTTTGGTTTGGGAAGACAGTAGAAATGTGGTATTACCATGCGATCCTCTTAAGACACGATTACGTCAGTAATCTCTATGAAGCTGTTGGGAAAAGTTTTTTAGCAGGTTTCTCAAATGTAAGAAAACTCCTACCTTAGAATGGCAGCAGAGTTCTCAGGAATCAAAATGACTGTCCACCTTGCTACCAAAAAGCTATATCAGGTTCTTCTGGTAGGTTCCTGCCAGGGTTTTGCTTGAAAGCTCCAAATGATTAAACAACCAAATAACAATGTGTTTCTTCCTTTCCCTCATCCTGTTGCTGTTCCCTGATTATCATTTTGGTGCATGTCTGCTGAATAAAGTTGTGGCTGAAGTCTTTGTTCGTTGCCTATAAGCTAAGTCAACAAACATTGCTGGATCTATTATGTTAGAGGCATTTTGCAAGATATTGGTGATTCAGCCTGACTAAGCTGGTATCTGCTCTCAAGGCATGAGAGCAGCTGTTGTCACATCTCCCATCCTCATATCTGTTAGAATTTACCTTTCTAGTTAGCACCAGGAACTTTCTGCTGCCAGTATCTGCGCCTCGGTGCCTGGAAAACCATGATACTCTAGAAGGCCTTCTCAAGGATAGATGGGAAATACTTGGAAATTGACACCTCTCCTAGTAGCTCTCAGCTTATGTAAAAGCCATAGCTCCTTCACTCTCCAAATTCGATAATTCAGAGAAACCTGCTTTACATGGTTTTACTGATGTATCACTGATTACCTTCCTTTTCTTTCCTGAATCCCTTCTCCACTCCTCTTTGTCCCTGTACCTCTCAAACACACTGCACTAAAATCCAGGGTCTGCTTCTAGGGGAACCCAAATAAAACAGGTATTTTCAGGCTAACGATGGAGATGCAGAGAAAAATACATAATTATCAAATATTTTACTAAGGTACTGAGAGATAAACACAAGAGATTGCAAGAACACAGAGAAAGGTCATGGCTATTTTTTTGTTGTTGTTGATAAAGCTAACCGCTTTATCAGACAAGCATCATTGAAAATAATCTCACCTGTTGGTTTTCTACAGTTTCACTGGAATCTACGTTCTCATTCTTCAGTGCATTTTCTATTTGCTCCTCATATTCCAAGTGATAGTACATGGACTGAGCTCTTTCATTACTCAGGAACTCCTCACTTGGGGTGAAGTCGTCCTCACTTTCATTGTATCCGGGGCCATCATCACTGTCATCCTTAGCCCCATGATTTATGGCCACCTCGTTAACATCATCAGTAGGCTCCACCAATAGAGGTTCAGAAAGGGTCTTTTTATCCATCTCCTCATGGTTGCTGATAACTTCAGGGCCAGGCTTTCCTTCTTGGCTCTGCCATTCAGTATCTTGACTGGGCTTGTCGATTTTTGATGCAGTTTCTTCCTCCATTTCTGCATTGGTGTTTTCCTCTTCTTGTTCTCGGCTACCGTGTTCAAGTTCCTCTTTCTGCATCTTGCTTTCTTGAGTTGGTTGATAGGACTCTTCCAAAACAGCATCTGATTGGGTACTGTCTTCTTCCTGCTTGTTGTTAGAAGGCTCCTTGGCTAGCTCTGTCTCCCGTTCTTCTTCATCATTGTGGGTACCCACTTCACCTGGCTCTTTCTCTCCTTCCTCTTCTCCATTTGTGTCCTGATCTTGGTTTCCTTGATCACGTAGGTCTTGACTGTTCAACTGAGGATGGGAGTCATCTACAGGTTGTTTTTGGTTTTCCTCTGTCTTTGTGATGCTTTCTTGTTGGTTAGAATCTACAATGGAACTAACATCATGAGCAAGGAAGCTCTCTGGAAGTTTCTCCTTTTGAGGTTCACTCATGTCTTCTTTTAGGTCCAATGTGCCTTCAGTTGGTGAATACTCCAAATTCTCAGTTAAGTCACTTTCAGTTTTCTCTTGGTCCTGTAATCCCAGATTTTGGTTATAACTCTCTTCCTGATCTGCTGACTGATCATGGTTTTCCTCCTCTGACTTTAGCAATGAAGATTTTTCAGGCTGAAAAGAAAAAAGTTTATTCTTGAAACAAATGATAATGTTAATCTACATCATATTTGCAATTCATAAGCAACACTGAATAGTCATTATTCTTTTTCTTCAAACAATGTCTTATAAACTTATTTATGATGTTTTTCACATTCAACAACTATGAGTTTAACCTGAATTTGAATTTTGTGAAATATAAGAATTATGTACCACTTCAGCCCAAGAAGTAAAACTCATTAATCCTCACAATTCTTTTAGAGATTGGAAGCAGTTGATATGATCATTATCTTTTTTAAAAAAACCTTTCATTTTATATTGGTGTACAGCCAATGAACAATGTTGGGATAGTTTCAGGTGGACAGCAAAGGGAGTCAGTCATACATACACATGTATTTCTATGATCATCACCTTAAAAAAATTAAACTTAGAGTGAATAAGGTAGTCTGTTTAACCATGCTTTAAAATTGAGGCCTTTGGAGACTTAAAAAATTGTCCTAGTACATCTGTATTCCTTTTACCTTATGATGGGAATGGTCTTCTATGGATGTTGCAGTTTCCTTTTCATTTTCTGCATCTTCAACCTCTACAAGAGGGATTGCAGTGTGCTCAGATGTTTCAGCTTCTTGGAAGAAACTCAAGGAGTCAGCAGTTGGATTGGAATGATCAGATAGGAACCTTGCTTGTGTCTGAAAAAAAAATTAAAAACTGACTTGTGTTATTCATGCCTAGATGTTAATGCTTACAATTTCTAGTTATTTTTTCTTGTCATCATTGTTAGTGGTAATATATTTCATTTGTAACATCAGCAAAAAGATACTCTCTCGAATTTTTAAAGATATAAGCAAATAGTCAGAATATAATCTTAAGTGATAACAAAATCCCAGTCATGATTAAAGAAGTTATATTGCAGAGACTAGGGGAAAACAGGGCACAATGATCTTAAGAATAGCAACTTTTGGAATTATTTTCAAATTATTTCCAAAATCATTTTTGGAATTATTTCAAACTTTTACAAAGCATTTAAACTTCATGATTTTGAAAACTCTTTAGCATAAAGTCAGATTGAAGTCAGATTAATCATAGGTTATCATTGCATTGAACGTTTTCTTAAGTTAATTTACAAGTGCTCACTGATAATTAGCAGAAAAAGTTATGTCTTTTATTTTGTATTTATATATATTTCCTAACACTATCAGTCTTGTATCCATTGAGAAATCATGTATAATAGTAAAAAATAATTGAATCTTGAACTAATTAATAAACTATATGAAACAGGACACCAGGTCTAGTAGGGTTGAATAGCTATTGAATATTGGTTCCTCTAGAGGAATGGTTCTATTTCTAGCAAGATTGGAGGCATAGATGAAGAGGTGGGCAGTGAGGCTTGATGGGAAAGTCAAACAACTGGACGTAGAGCCAAGCGACCTTGCTTCAAGTTTCGACTGTGCTATTTACTATCTGTCGGTGGTTTGACAAATTGTTCGTCTCTACTTTCTCATCTCTAAAGGTGCAAGGAGAAGAAATATCAAGATAAGGCTAAGTATATAACACATTTTCTGTATTTTAAAGGGATAATCCAAGTGAAAAATTACTATAGCCAGTAGTAATATCCTACAGTGGTAGTAATATGAACTGTCTGGTATCTTAGGCAGGTATTTATCACAGATCTTTGTTAGAGAGATATTGTGGACACTCAGATGTCAGGCAGGTCCAAAACTCAGATTTTATTTGGATTGACTCGTCTACTCCATTAGCAAGTCCTGTATTGTTGATTGTATAATATAAAGAAATATATAGTGTATGAGGTTTTCTAAGATGTGGCTTCCTCTCTTGCTTATTATCTTTTCAACTAAAAGGAATGATCTAAATAAAGTATCCAGAGAAACTTTTTTAAGAAGATGTTTTATGTGGACCAGTTTTTAAAGTCTCTATTAAATTTGTTACAATGTTGCTTCTGTTTTGTGTTTTGGTTTTTTGGCCGCAAGGCATGTGAGTTCTTAGCACCCTGACCAGGAATTGAGCCTGTACCCCCTGCAGTGGAAGGCAAAGTCTTAAACGCGTGGTGCTGGTGATTTAGTTGCAAAGTCATGTCCAACTCTTGCGACCCCATGCACTGTAGCCCACCAGGCCCCTCTGTCCATGGGATTTTCTCAGCAAGAATACTGGAGTGGTTGCCATTCCCTTTTCCAGGGGATCTTCCAGACCATGGGATCAAACCCAGGTCTCCTGCATTGCAGGTGGATTCTTTACTGATTGAGCCACCAGGGAAGACCCCTCCAGAAAAGCCCTCAGAGGAATGTGGAGAAAGAACGGTGGCCAGTTTGGCCTGATGGATGGCAGTAGTGGCTGAGGATCTTGGCTTTGTGGAGAGTTGCTCCCCTGGTCTGTGTCCTGCCTCCCCCACGCCCCCTCAGCAAGTTGGAAGAAATGCATGAAGAACACGACAGTTTATCTTTCAGGAATTTTCAAAGGCAAAATTCTGTTTCATCATTCTGTCCATGTATACATTTGTAACAACATACCCTCTGGAAATCCGTGTGGAATCTCCTAACCATACAGAACCCACTGATTTCTAGAGAATTCAGGCAGGTGGGAAAAATGATACAATAGTTTTCATAGGTACATCATTTGAAAAGATACTTAGCTTTTTGCCCATGGACCGAATCTGCATTAAAACACGTTTTCCTAATAGGGAAACATCTGGAATATGTCTGTAGACAGGCGTGCCATTCAAACATTTGGTTCAAAGACACTTCTGATGCCTGTTTACATTTGTGATGACAGCTGCAAGGGCAATAAAACAATGGTTCTGTGGGAACTTCCCTCTATGCTGAAAACAGTGATTCCACTTCTGTAATTTCAGAGGACAATGTATAATTCCAGCTGGAGTAGCTCCTTGATACTTAAGCACGGTTCTCAGGGGTGGTCACAAACTCAGTTTTCTAAGAACTATTGGTCCGGGTGGCATGATGTTTATCCCTGCCGACACAGATGGCAACCAGAAGCTATCCAAAAAGCAAGGACAGAATCTTGGATGCAATAGAGAGGGAGGGAAGGGACAAGAGATAAAGTGCTTCGTCTGTTTTAAGAAGGTTGATTCCTTCATTTGGTGAAAAGGGAAAAAGGCACAAATCCCTTAGTTTGACTAAGGATGATATAGATCTCTTGGGAGATAGCCAAATGATCAGCCAAGCTGTAATCAAACGAAGAAACAAAGACAGCTTTCAGATATTTTGAGGCTGCTGACACAGTCTCAAACAATCTGCTTTCTGTGTGGCTGATTTATTACAGGGTGAATGCTGGGGCCAGTATATCTGGGTGTGAAGAAAAGAATGTTTCAGTCCTGTCTGCTTTCAGCATGCTTGCTTGGACATATCTCCAAGGATAAATGAGGATCTGATTAATTTATATCATTTTCCTGTGCCTAACCTCTTGGTTCCTCTTTTTATTATAGACTCAGAATTTTTCAGTCAGGATGTATTGATCTTGCAGAAACTACTACTGAAGAGTGTGGGTATTTGTGCCAAGATTTCTCAAACTGATTTATTAGATTTCTCGTATGAGTGTGGTGAGCTTCCACAGGAGAATTTATTTCTTCCTTTTCTCTTTGGTATTGGGCTAATAGACTGTTAGCAAACAGTTTCACTTATATTTATATTTGTAGAGACTGATAGTTCTTGAAGAAATTTATTTTGAAAAAGTGCCTTATTTCATTTTTTTTAATGTTATTTATTTATTTGGCTGCTCTGGGTCTTAGTTGTAGCATGTGGGATCTAGCTCCCTGACCAGGGATCGAACCTGGGCCCCCTGCACTGGGAGCTCAGAATCTTAGCCACTGGACCACCAGGGAAGTCCCCTTATTTCATTTTTACTAGTCATTCATTCCCTGCATGGGAAAAATAAAATGATTAAAATTAAAAAAGAATTTTAAACTATTATATAAGAACACTTTTATTTACTTATTTATTTTTTGGTTGGGGCTGTCCTTGATCTGGAGAAGGCAATGGCACCCCACTCCAGTACTTTTGCCTGGAAAATCCCATGGACGGAGGAACCTGGTGGGCCGCAGTCCATGGGGTTGCTGAGTCAGACACGACTGAGCGACTTGACTTTCACTTCACACTTTTATGCATTGGAGAAGGAAATGGCAACCCACTCCAGTGTTCTTGCCTGGAGAATCCCAGGGATGGGGGAGCCTGGTGGGCTGCCGTCTATGGGGTTGCACAGAGTCGGACACGACTGAAGCGACTTAGCAGCAGCAGCAGCAGTCCTTGATCTGTTTATTTCTTACCAGTTTAGGGCTTTATAAAATCAAGTGATATGATTAACACATTACTAAGTAAATAGCACAAGCTCAAGAACATTTTTTTTTTTTTAATGGAGGATTCCTAAACTGAATGTCAGGAGGGAGAGAATTAAGTAACAACAGAGGAAAGGACAGTTACCGGAATAGCACCTGCAGTTCCCAAAATGCATAGGAAAAAAACCACAGTCTTCATTGTTCTAGACCTGTAAATCAAGAAGATAATTAACAGTCATGGGTAAAAGTTTCTTTGTAAGAAGTTAAAAGATACTCTTCTTAACAAATACTGAGCTTGATACTGTCCTTTGTGTTTAAAGGCACTTGTCTTTGTGGATTAACGTGTCTGAAAAGACAGATTCATGGCAGTTTTTACCCAGTCGTGTCCCAGTGAGACTGCTCCTGGATTTTTTGGCCCAGCTGTGTTTGGCAGAACTTGTCTCTGTTGTTGACTGTGCTTCCTTAATTGGAGGCGTATGCAGATCTTGGTCTGAAGGTTTGTAAGTGTTCACAATGAATGTAAAAGTCACAAAGTGAAGTAATACAGTGTGTTAGGTTTGGATTCAACAAACTGCTTCTTGGTATTGGAGAAACTCACGCATTCAGTGCAGAGTTTTAGAAATGGGAGATGACTGTCTTAGATGATTTTTCTTACAATCATAGTTTTATATATAAATGCATCCCTAGAGCTTAAATAATACTTTGATGTTTTAAGGAAAGGGAGCAGTTTCTTCTGTTAGTTACTCATATTTTAAAATAAATGCTTAAGTTAGTATTTAAAAATGTATTAATATTAAACATTATCCAACTGATTTAATACTATATCAGCTATCACTTCACACACACACGCACGCACACAACATACATGGACACATATACACAATATTCTTCTCCTTTTTCCCCCTCTTCCTAAAGTAACTGTATCACAATTCCTGTTTAAATCATTATTTAACATTATGACAATGTAAATATTCTTCACAACTGAGCCAAATAGTAATTTCTTGTGTTGAATCATTTTAAAATTTATTTTCTTGAACAATATTTTGCTTTTGTCTGGATCTAGAAACTGACTCCTTTTTAAAAATAATTTCTCAGGTACCCATCACTTACTCTTCCCAAATTTTCAAAGGCAGGTGAAGCTATTAAAATCTTAATCTAGAGTTTAATATTCATACACTCATTCCATCAGTATTTATTAAATTTATGGAACTCTAGTCATCTCACACGCTAGTAGAATAATGCTCGAAATTCTCCAAGCCAGGCTTCAGCAGTACATGAACCATGAACTTCCAGATATTCAAGCTGGTTTTAGAAAAGGCAGAGGAACCAGAGATCAAATTGCCAACATCTGCTGGATCATCGAAAAAGCAAGAGAGTTCCAGAAAAACATCTATTTCTGCCTTATTGACTATGCCAAAGCCTTTGACTGTGTGCATCACAATAAACTGTGGAAAATTCTGAAAGAGATGGGAATACCAGACCATCTGACCTGCCTCTAGAGAAACCTATATGCAGGTCAGGAAGCAACAGTTAGAACTGGACATGGAACAACAGACTGGTTCCAAATAGGAAAAGGAGTATGTCAAGGCTGTATGTTGTCACCCTGCTTATTTAACTTATATGCAGAGTACATCATGAGAAACGCTGGGCTAGAAGAAGCACAAGGTGGAATCAAGATTGCCAGGAGAAATATCAATAAGCTCAGATATGCAGATGACACCACCCTTATGGCAGAAAGTGAAGAAGAACTAAAAAGCCTCTTGATGAAAGTGAAAGAGGAGAGTGAAAAAGTTGGCTTAAAGCTCAATATTCAGAAAATGAAGATCATGGCTTCCGGTCCCATCACTTCATGGGAAATAGATGGGGAAACAGTGGAAACAGTGTCAGACTTTATATTTTTGGGCTCCAAAATCACTGCAGACGGTGATTGCAGCCATGAAATTAAAAGACGCTTACTCCATGGGAGGAAAGTTATGACCAACCTAGATAGCATATTCAAAAGCAGAGACATCACTTTGCCAACAAAGTTCTGTCTAGTCAAGGCTATGGTTTTTCCAGTGGTCATGTATGTGAAGAAAGCTGAGCGTTGAAGAATTGATGCTTTTGAACTGTGGTGTTGGAGAAGACTCTTGAGAGTCCCTTGGACTGCAAGGAGATCCAGCCAGTCCATTCTGAAGGAGATTAGTCCTGGGTGTTCATTGGAAGGACTGATGCTGAAGCTGAAACTCCAGTACTTTGGCCACCTCATGTGAAGAGTTGACTCATTAGAAAAGACCCTGATGCTGGGAGAGATTGGGGGCAGGAGGAGAAGGGGATGACAGAGGATGAGATGGCTGGATGGCATCACTGACTCGATGGACATGGGTTTGGGTGGACTCTGGGAGTTGGTGATGGACAGGGAGGCCTGGCATGCTGTGATTCATGGGGTCGCAGAGAGTCAGACACAACTGAGCGACTGAACTGAACTGAATCATTTATGTTTTAGATCAGCATATTATTTTTCTACTGTTTTAGAAAACTGTTAAAATATAAAATAGTATAGTTTAGCACAGGGTGTCTCTATCTTGGCACAACTACCATTTGGGGCGGGATGATTCTTAGTGGTGGAGGCTGTCCTGTGTGTTGTAGGATGTTTGCAGCCTTGCTGACTTCTTCTACCCACTACATGTCAGTAGCAGGTCCCCTAATCCCCACACGTTATGGCAATCAACAATATTTCTAGACATTGCCAAGTCACCCTGGAGGGCAAACTCACCTGATTTGGAACTACTGGCTTAGTAGAAGGAACATGGTGCTTTGGGATTAGAAACACACATGGTTGAACGTGAACCCACACTTGCCATCCACGGAATCTTTGGCAAATTACTTAACCCTCTGAGCCTCAGATTCCTCATCTGAAAATGGGGATAACACCTGTGATGGTTAATTTTATTTTATTTAAAAAATTTTTTATTTTGTATTGTTATATATCCAATTAACAATGTTGTGACAAATTCAGGTGGACAGCAAAGGGACTCAGCCATATACATACATGTATCCATTCTTCCCCAAACTCTCTTCCGTCCACACTGCCACATAACACTGAGCAGAGTTCCCGGTGCTATACAGTAGGTCTTTGTTGGCTATGTGATGGTTAATTTTATGTGACAACTTGACTGGCCTGTGGGATGCCCAGGTGTCTGGTTAAACATTATTTCTAGGTGCATCTGTGAATGTGTTTCTGAAGAGATTAGCATTTGACTCAGTCATCTGCATAAAGCTGATTGCCTTTTAGTGTGGGTGGACTTCATCCAATCTGGTGAGGACCTGCATAGAACAAAACGATGGAATAAGTGAGAATTTGCTCCCTCAGCCTCACCGTTGGAGCGGGAACACTGGTCTGGATGGATGCTCTCTGGATGGAACATATACTCATCAGGGCCCCTGGTGCTCAGGCCTTCAGACCAGAGCTGCAGAGTTAACCGGAATCACCATGCTTACTGGGTCTCCAGCTTGCGAAGGCAAATCACAGAACTTTACCAGTGTCTATAATTGAATGAGCCAATTTCTTACACTCAATCATTCTCTCTGTCTGTACACATAAACATATATATCCGCCCCACCAACCCTGGAGAACCCTAGTACAACATCTAATTCAGTTCTGTGAAGATTATTGGTAGGAGGTGGGAGGGAGGCTCAATGGGGAGGGGACTGTGTATACCTATGGCTGATTCATGTTGATGTATGTCAGAAACCAACGCAGTATTGTGATTATCCTTCAATTAAAAAGAAAGAAAAGCAGAAGAAATAGTATTTGTAAAAATGCCTGATGCCTAAGAAGTGCTCGATTCATCTTTTTGCTTTTTTCATCTTCCGTAAAAGTCAAATAGCAATTCTTGGACAACAGTGTAGAGCCTCAGAAAATAATATAATCTAAGTTTTGCCATGAGGTCAGAAGAATTTTCCAGTGGAACATATAAAGTCCTTTTGCCCACACATTGACCAAAGCTCCCTTTAACTCCAGGAGTCTTTCCTACGTTCATCACAAGTAACGATGGAATTGGGCTAAGAGACTGTTAACCACTCTTCTTTAAAATGGTAGCAACACAAAAGCACAATCAATCAGCAAGAATATTGTGGGTTTTAAGGCTAATTTCCATCTGATTTTAGTTTTAATAGCACTGCTGCTAAGTCGCTTCAGTCGTGTCTGACTCTGTGCGACCCCATAGACAGCAGCCCACCAGGCTCCTCTGTCCCTGGGATTCTCCAGGCAAGAACACTGGAGTGGGTTGCCATTTCCTTCCCCAATGCATGAAAGTGAAAAGTGAAAGTGAAGTCGCTCAGTCACGGCCGACTCTTTTCGACCCCATGGACTGCAGCTCTCCAGGCTCCTCTGTCCCTGGGCTTCTCCAGGCAAGAACACTGGAGTGAGTTGCCATTTAATAGCACTATGTATAGGTAATTACATTTGAGAACACATTTCCCTTTGATTTGATCACAGGATCTTACAAATTCCCTTCACTTTCTCAAATCGAATGAAACCAAATGAGTAAAAAAGAAATATGTGTCCATTTGGCCAGAGCCTGCATTACTCAATCACTCTTTTATCCATTTATTGAGCACTTACTAGACTCTGCCTAAGCACAGGGCCACCTTGTTCCTGTCTGAAGAGTTACAAAGGAGGGTATCAAGTAAATCAATGATTTAGTATAATGTGATGAGTGTATACATAATGCAGTGGAAATACAGATAAGAAGCATTTACAATTAGGTAGTTATAATGCTAACATTGATTTCCCAGGTGTCGCTAAGTGGTAAAGACCCCACCTGCCAATGCAAGAGACATAAGAGACATGGGTTTGATCCCTGGGTTGGGAAGATCCCCCAGAGAAGGAAATGGCACCCGACTCCAGTATTCTTGCCTGGAGAATCCCATGGACAGAGGAGCCTGGCAGGCTATACAGAATCAGACAAGACTAAAGTGACTTAGCACACACACACACACACACACACACACATACACTGCTAACATTTACTGAGTCTTAAGGGCTTAAATTTTAGGTACCGTTCTAAGGGTTTTGCACATACTAACTCTTTGAATCTTTTAAATGATTCTACCAGCTAACACTTGATTTTCATCATTTTATTAGTAAGGAAATTAAGGGTAAGTAACATGTTCAAGGTTACTCAGCTAAGTGGCAGAACCAATGTTTGAGACCTAGGAATTTGCTTTTGTGTCTGTGTTCTTAACCATTACACTCTACTGCTCCTGTATAGAAAAGGCTTTTAGAAGAGGAAGTTTTTGACCTGAGATTTGAAAAATCAGTCAGTACTCATTAGCTGTATGAAAGACAGAAGGGCAATCTGAGGATGCAAACAGCGTGGGTGACGGTCCAGAGTCGTAAGACAGTGTAGGTTTGTGTTTCTAGGGTGTTAGTGGGTGAAGCAGAGGGAGATAAGGCTCCAAACAAGGCAAGTCTTTGTGTGTTAAACTAGGAATTTTAAATTCCAGCTGAAAAACTATGGGGCCTCAATGACTGATTGTAAGTGGGGGAGTGATATAATCACATCTGAATGTTAGAAAGGATCCTTGGTACAATGATGTGTGGGACAGATGAGTAGAAAGACTTACCAGGAGGAAATTGCAATATCAAGATGAGAGATGGTCAGAGCCTTAAATTTTGCCTTTGGTCTTAAGAATGGAAAACAAAGAGACAGATCCAGCTTGTCGTGGTTCATGAAAGCCAGTTGCTAACTTTCCAGGAATTTTGTGAGCTGGCTATTAAACAAAGCCATCATTGAAAATTAAATTATATACACTTATAATTTAATTATGTTAAAACAAAAGAAATACTCAAAAGTCACCCCTTTATACTTATTTTTACTACCTTACCACGTATTCTCTTAAGGTATTTATGCCTGTTGTATCTGTAGGTGGAAATACTATATAATGTGTGGTAATGCACTTCTCTTCCCAAGTCTGTTCAGTGATGTCACATTAATAGCCTGAAATCAACCAGGGCGGGAGGATTACACCGTGGAAATCTTCAAATGCTACCTAATTCCACCATCTCCCTGCAAAAGCTGGTTGTTAAACATTTGCTGGTATACTGGTGGATAGTTCTGAGAAATATTTAAAGGCAGAACTGCTAAGTCGCTTCAGTCGTGTCCGACTCCGTGCAACCCCATAGACGGCAGCCCACCAGGCTCCACCGTCCCTGGGATACTCCAGGCAAGAACACTGGAGTGGGTTGCCATTTCCTTCTCCAATGCATGAAAGTGAAAAGTGAAAGTGATGTTGCTCAGTCGTGTCCGACTTTTAGCGACCCCATGGACTGCAGCCTACCAGGCTCCTCCGTCCATGGATTTTCCAGGCAAGAGTACTGGAGTGGGGTGCCATTGCCTTCTCCAAAAGGCAGAACAGGTAGGACTTAATGACAAATTGTATACTGTGGAAAGAAGAGAAGGAAGAGGGTTGGGCTATTATATTTCTAATTTGGGCCACTGGGTACACAGTAGTGTTAATACTAAGATAAGGGATTATAAGAGTTTTAGAAGAAAGATGATGAATTAGTTTTGAACTTGTTGAATTTGAGTAGAGATATACTTAGATAAGCAGCTTCCCTGGTGGCTCAGATGGTAAAGGGATTGCCTGCCACAATGTGGGAGACCTGGGTTCCAGGCCCTGGAGAAGGGAATGGTTACCCACTCCAGTATTCTTGCCTGGAGAACTCCATGGACAGAGTTCTCCTGGTGGGCTACAGTCTATGGGGTTGCAAAGAGTCAGACACGATTGAGCAACTGAGACTTCCACATACTTAGATAAACGGGTCTGGAAGTAAGCATGAAAAGCTTACTTTACATACAATTGAATAGAACAGAGGGCAGGAGCCAGCACCCTGGTTAGTGTAGATCATTAGGTGCTGTTGGAGGATGGGAAGACGAAAGATACAAACGATGAGAGACAGGAGAGTCACGTAAGGAAAAGAAAATGTTGAATGTTAGTGAGAGGTCAGAGTAAACACGGCTAAGGATTATCCTTGCCTTTGGAAATGCAGAGGTTAGTGGAGAGTTGAAGAAGAGTAGGTGGTTTTGGTGCGATAGTGTCAGTGGAGGCCAGTCTTCAGTAACTGGGGAGTAAATAGACAGCAGAGGAGTGAAGACAGTGAGTGTAGACCACTCTCAAGACGGTTGGCTGGGAGGGACTTTCCTGGCGGTCTAGTGGCTAAGATTCTGCTCCCAATGCAGGGGCCGGGGTTTGATCCCTGGTCAGGTAACTAGATCCCACATGCCTCACCTAAGAGTTCACATGCCACAACTAAAGATCCTGTGTGCCACAAAAAAGACTGAAGATCCCACACATCACAACTAAGACTCAGCGCAGCCAAATCAATCAATCAATCATCATAATAATAAAAAGATAGCTGGCTATGAAAGGAAGGAGAGTAAGATGATAGCTAGAGGGGAAAGTACAGTCACAGGAAATGTTTATTTGTATTCTAATATGCTGATCCATATCTCAGGAGGCACTAGTGGTAAAGAACCTGCCTGCCAATGCAGGAGATTTAAGAGTCACAGGTTTGATCCCTGGGTCAGGAAGATCCCCTGGAGGAGGGCATGGCTACCCACTCCAGTATTCTTGCCTGGAGAATCCCATGGATGGAGGAGATTGAGGGGCTACAGTCCATAAGGTCACAAAGAGTCAGACACCTACGTGGTCATCCAAGCATTTTCTCTGCGGAGGGGAAGGCATAAGTAACGAATGAGAAGGTAGATGGGAAGACGGGAGCTGTGGTAAACACGACGACCTCCAGTGAACCGCACCTCCTGGGTTACATACACTGCGATTTTGCCCCTGGCCTTGTGACTACCTTGGTCAATGAGACATCAGCCAGTATGATGACAGCAGAGGCCTGGGAAGCACTTACACGGTGGGATTTGTCATCCTGTGGAAGCCATCTGCCATGATGTAAAAAAGCCTGGACTGGAGGCCAGTCCAGACTGCTGACCGGTAAGTGGCCTCATGAAAAAGAACCTGGAGGATGAGAGCCTGTGGGAGGTTCAGCCCCAGCAGAGCTCCCAGCTGGCTGAAGCCTCCTGAGTGACTCCAAAGTCAACAGAGGAACGACCCAGGTGAGCTCAGGACGGATTGCGGAGTCATGTGCAAATAAGGGGACTGGGTTGAAGCCATTTGATTTTGCGGTGGATTGTTATGCAGTAATAGATAATGAAAATGGGGGAAAAACAGAGAAGCTGCCTCAGTCAATGGGAAGGCAGTATTGCTCAGTGATTAAAAGCATAGGCTCTGAAAGGGGACTTTCTGGGCTTTAGTACTTAATTTGTTTAATCTTGGGTAAATTATTGAGCTTTTTTGAAGCCTCAGTTCTTTATCTGTAAAGTGATGATGGAGATTAAGTAAGATGATAAAATGTCAGTAAGCCCTTGATACATATTTGCTCGGTAACGACAGAGGATGAGATGGTTGGATGGCATCACCGACTCAATGGACATGAATTTGGGTGAACTCCGGGAGTAGGTGATGGACAAGGAGGCCTGGCGTGCTTCAGTCCATGGGGTCACAAAAAGTTGGACACGACTGAGCAACTGAACTGAACTGAAGCCTTTGATACTACTTAGAAGAGGAGAGAGTCTTTGTTCTTCCAGACAAAAGGGAGGAAAGCTTAATTGTAGGGGTCTGTTGAGGGGAGGCCCCTAGAAATATCAGTTCATTAAGTTGGATGTATTTACACCTTCCTCACATTTATATAGCATTTCATAGCATGTAAAATATTTTCTTGCATACTGTCTCATTTTATCCAATAAGGAAAGGAGAAGAGATAATATTTAACTATAAAGAAACAGAAGCTTGGGGATTCCCTGGTGGTCCAATGGTTAGGACTCTACACTTCCACTGCAGGGGGCATGGTTTCCATCATTGGTTGGGAAACGAACATCCCACATGCAGCATGGTGTGACCAAAAAAAAAAAAAAAAGAAAGAAACAGAAGCTTGAATTATCTAACTTATTTGGCTATATATATATCCCTGGTGTCTCAAATGGTAAAGAATCTGCCTGCAATTCTGGAGACCCGGGTTCAATCCCTGGGTCAGCAAGATTCCCTGGAGAAGGGAATGGCAACCCACTCCAGTATTCTTGTCGGGAGAGTCCCAAGGACAGAGGAACCTGGTGGGCTGCAGTCCGTGGGTCACAAAGAATCAGACACGACTGTGTGACTGAGCACACATGTAAAGGCTTAAGTGGTGAGTAAGGACTAGAACATGGCACTCTGGACTCCAAGTCCAGGGTTCTCTCATGGTTTCACAGAACAGGCTGCAGAATAGAAATCCAAAGTCTGGCTTTGGGCCCTGGCTCTGCCAAGTACTAAATACTACTTTGAGCAAATTATTGAAACTCACCAAATTTCATCTACAGAATGGGAATTACAAATCCAGTGTCAAAGGGCACCATTGAGGCGGGGAAGCTCTTTGTGAACTCGAAACATACATGTGTAAATGAGTATTATTTCTATTGCTCTGTCTGGTGCTTGTCATCAAGATTATAATTATAGGGACCACTTCCCTGACGTCCATGGGCTGAGTCCATGCTCCCAATACAGAGGGCCTGGTTTAATCCATGGTCGGGGAACTAAGATCTCATATGTCTCAACTAAGTCCCAGAGCCACAGCTATGGAGTTCGTGCACTGCAATAAAGGTCCAGCAAGAGAGAAAAAAAAAATCCCATAATAATAGTATCATTATAGCCATTATGTCTTATATTTAGAGTGAAAGTGAAAGTCGCTCAAGTAGTATCTGACTCTTTGAGATCCCATGGACTAAACAGTCCATGGAATTCTCCAGGCCAGAATACTGAAGTGGGTAGCTATTCCCTTCTCCAGGGGATCTTCCCAACCCAGGGATCAAACCCAGGTCTCCCACATTGTGGGCGGATTCTTTACCAGTTAAGCCACAAAGGAAGCCCAAGAATACTGGAGTGGGTAGCCTGTCCCTTCTCCAGGGAATTTTTCCAACCCAGGAATCAAACTGAGGTCTCCAACATTGCAGGTGGATTCTTTACCAGCTGAGCTATCAGGGAAGCCCTATATTTAGTGTGGTATAAGAGAAATCAGCCTTCAGTGTTCCTTACTTTTTCTCCTCCCTCTTTTCAAGTCTGCTTCCCCTTGTGGATTTCAAGCTGCCCAGGAGTCCTAATTCCAGAATATGTTCACATTTAGTTCTCTTAGTAAAACCAGATCACTTGCCTTATATTCCA
Source organism: Bos grunniens (assembly GCF_055505025.1). NCBI lineage: Eukaryota > Metazoa > Chordata > Mammalia > Artiodactyla > Bovidae > Bos > Bos grunniens. The sequence continues at coordinate 15,263,878 of NC_141170.1, read as the reverse complement.
CACATTTAAATTCTAGTTTTGCACATACATCTAATCCATAGGTAGGAGATAAAATTTGCAAGTCAGTGTCTTTCTAGTCTTAGTTAAGAGCTATTTTCACATTTGCCTTATCTCAAATGAACTATAGGATGCTGAGAATCTTGGCATAGCTGTGGAGAAGACATTTGAAGACAGGATGAGTTTGTTGTATGAGCTTCAGTGGTCAGCTGTGCAGGCTTTTGGGGAGTCAACCCCAACCTTTCTTGCATGGTTCCTGATTCTTTACTGTGTCCCAGGATGGAACTGTTTTTTAGGGGTCTCTGTTTATTTCCACATGAAATTAAAAACAAAATTTAAAGGAAGACTATGGTTATGTCATTTAGAATGATCCAAGCAGGAAAGCACCTTAAGTTTTAATTGTAAAGCAGATGCCTGTGTTGTATTTTTAAAGACAGAGCTTTGTGGAATAGCCCAGTATCTAGAAAGGACTTCCCTAGTGGCTCAGATGGTAAAGTGTCTGCCTACAATGTGGGAGACCTGGGTTTGATCCCTGGGTTGGGGAGATCCTCTGGAGAAGGAAATGGCAACCCACTCCAGTACTCTTGCTTGGAAAGTCCCATGGATGGAGAAGCCTGGTAGGCTATGGTCCATGGGGTTGCAAAGAGTCGGACACGACTAAGCGACTTCACTTCACTTCACCAGTATCTAGAAGGCAAAAGGCCTCGAGTTCCCCTGCTGTGTTCCTCTTTGTCCTTCAGACTAGTCCCGGGGCATTTTTGTCTCACTGAGCTAATTGTATTTGCGACATACTGATCAAAAATAATTTCACAGCCTTTTGCTTCTTATTTTAAGAACTGAACAAATGTACTGATTTGTGTAAATAAGACAGAGTGGAGAACTTTTCTGGGAAATGAGAAATTTTTTAAAACAACTGTAAGGCTGGAGACTACAGAAGGTTTAATTAGCTGATGCTTGCAAAATACTTTGAAAATGAAACCCATGATGATCTTGCTAAGTATGATGAATACCATTTATTCCTGGGTAAGGAAAAAGTCATATATTTTGAGACATTCAAATTTGGTGTGCACTCTACAGAATACAAATTGTTATTTTTGCAGAAAGAGCAAATAAAACTCTGTATAAAAAATGCAGAAGTGAGAAAAAATTTTGAATATAGAGTTATTATTCTTGAAGACTTAAATAATCAGTGTTTATATGAAGTTAGATAAATGTTATTTTGCCCAAATGTATGAAATTATTCAAAGGCAGCAGCATAGCTGAAAGTAAGGAGCCCTGGAATTTAAGCATAGTACGGAATTGGAAGATCTAAGTCTAGACCTGAACTATATAAATTTTTAAAAACATTTATTTAAAACAAACAAACAAAAAACGTTTATTTATTTTTTTGGCTGTGCTGGGTCTTAGTTGCGACATGTGGGATCTAGTTCCCTGACCAGGGATTGAACCTGGGACCCCAGCATTGGGAGAGCAGTGTCTTAGCCACTGGACCACTAGGAAAGTCCCCTGACCTGAACTATATGCTTTTTACCAGGCAAGAGACTTTGGTCAAGTCACTGTCTTCTTCATCTACAAACCAGGAAAAACGATAGTAGTTTTCCTATTTATCTCTTAGGGTTGTTTTGAGACTCAAATGTGGTCAAACAGGCATTTGACAATTTTACTAACTATAAAAATGAAAAAAGATATCATTTCATTGAAATATTCATAAGGATAAAGATGGCTTAATAACTGTAATAAGTAATAATTCACAGGAACTTTAATTCATCCTTTTACTTGGAGTTCTTAAATTATTATCATTATTTTTTCTTGGCTGTGCCACCTGACTTGCAGGACCTTAGCTTTCCAACCAAGGATTGAACTTAGGCTCTTTGCAGTGAAAGCATGGAGTCCTAATCACTGCACCACCAGGGAATTCCCTTAAGTTATTATTTTCTTCCCTTTGTCCCATTTTTTCCCGCCGTGGGAATACAGAGGTTAAAGATGAGAGATGGTAGGGAAATTCAAGGAGAGCCTTTTTCATCTCTTAGAAACAAAGTGTCTTATTACCAAATTTGTAAGAGAACTCATCTGGGGTTTTACAAGATGACTACTAGACTACTAGACTGTTTTATAGCCTTTTTGCAGAAGCCCAGGATTTGAAATTTCAAATGCCTGGAGGTCTTCTACTGGCTGGCTCATAGACCACCAAAACAAATATACATATGAAACATTGATATGGCAGAAACAGGTCTTCCATTAAAAACTAAATACCCACTAATGTCAACTCTATTCTAATTCATGTGAGTAGTTGTCTTGAGACAATTTCTAACATTTTTCATTTAATATGTATAAACATATAGTATAGTAATGATGACTGTAAATTTTTTTGCTGCATCTTCCATTGAGAAGTGAAGTCAAATTCTCCTCTCCTTGAATCTGGACTGGCTTTAGTGACTTACTTGACCAAATGATTGAAGTGGAAGTTGGGACTTTGGAGGTTAGCTCATAAGAAGCCTTGGAATTTTGACCTGAATCTCTCAGAACGTTTTGCTTTGGGAGTTCCAAACCATTTTGTGAGAGACTGTCACCCTACTGTAGACACTGTTCAATGATTCCTGCTGACCCCAGCTTTCAAAGTTTGCAAAGGCACAGTGTGTCTGAGTGGAGCCACTGTGGACCCTGCAGAGCGGCTCACCTGCCAACTCAGTATCCCTGAGTGACGTGCCCAGACTCCTGACCCACAAAATCTTGAGAAATTGTGCAATAAGTGTTATTTGAAAGTCACATTTGTAAGCAGCAATGAAGAATTGGCATGGGCATTAAATATCTTGAGTGAAATATTCTTTAGAAGTAGAATCACATATTCAACAATGTATTATTTTATTGAAAAAAATAGGTTCTCATTCTTGGCTGGTTAATATAGTAACTGATGCAATGGCTTATCTTTTTTGAGATTTTACTATGTGCCAGGTGCTATTGTAAATATTTCACCCATGCATCATTCATGTATTCTCACTTGTCACCTCACTTCTGCTTCAGTTTCCATTCATTCACCCATCCATTCAAGGAGAGCTTCCTGCACATCTTTCTGACCACTGTGCCCAGTTGTGACTGAGGAGCATGAAAGCCAAAGGATGCAAGAATTTCCAAAGAGGCGGCTTTGACATTCTCAAGAATCTCTCTCTTTCTAGCTCAGGAGAAATTAGTACATTCTTTCCATCCTGTAATGCGTAATTGAGGGATTATTTCAACTATATTTAGAGGATCCCCACAGGCTTATCTTAGGCAAGACTGTGCAATAACCCTGTTTTGACATCTCTTCATCATTCCTTTCAGAGTTCCTTATCTTACTGTGCCATCCACCACTCACTAATCTCGTGTGTGCCTGCTCAGCCACTAAGTTATGTCTGACTCTGCGACCCCATGGACTGTAGCCTGCTAGGCTCCTCTTTCCATGGGATTTTCCAGGCAAGAATACTGGAGTGGATTGTCACTTCTTCCTCCAGGGGATGTCCCAACCCAAGGATTGAACCTGCATCTCCTGCATTGGCAGGTGGATTCTTTAAACATGGAGCAACCTCGGTCTCATTTCATAGCTTTGTATGGGATGGACCCTTGGAGGCAGTGCTCTGTTTTCCTCCTGAGGCATTTGACAGTCCTCTGGAAAATCGCCACCCCTCCCTGCCCTGGGATGTAGGGAAGAAATGACTTGGGCCATATTTATTTTTCTTTCCTCAAATCATATTCTGATATTTGTCAATTTCCTCTTTCTCTGTGAATGTGGGGGTTTCTCATACGTTACATTTATTCATTCCTCTCCCTTTTCTTGCCTATCCTTTGAAGCACAGACTTCTGAGTATGGTCAGAGGTGGATGTGCCACAAAGCCAAGAAGCTCAAATTCTAGGGCTCCCTACTTGTGCAGGCTTCTTACAAAACCCTATGCCTACTTTCAATTTTTCTATTTTTAAAAAAGAAGGGCCCACACGTTGTGTCAACTTCTGGTTCACAAGTTCTGAATCCACTCCTGAGTATGGCTCACCTGAAGGCCTGTGGCACTTGTCAATAACAGAATTAATATCTAAGTGATTTGTTTCCTAGGGCTAGTAGCATGATGAGTCACCTTTCAAAGCCGACCTAGCCCCTGAAGTGATCAGTTACATTAGTCCTATTCTTTGCCTGCCTTTAGTTCCTCTCTCAACCCCCTAATTTATTTTGTTCTCAACCTCCTTGGAATGTCTTTTCTCTCAACGCCAGGTTCTTAGCTTTCTCCTTTGACTGCTCTTATTTGAATTTTCCTTATTAGTTAAACTCTACCAGCACATAAAACCTCTTTGGATTCAATGGAAATTGTCTCTGCTCTTTTGTTAACAGAGTAAGTCGGTTGTTGAGTTCAGCTAGTTGGGAAAAGAATTTCAAGTGCTTTCGGCTCCGTGAATGTACCAAGACTCATTCACTGGGGTTGTTCTTTTCCAGGATTAAGAAAAACAGCAAGTCATACCTAAGAACAGTTCCAAGTAACCTCATTCTCATGGTGTTGGGGAACAATGATGGGCTTTGAGGAGTAGTTTTGAGAACTGCTAATGAAAGCACTCACTCCAAGCAGAAGTCCCTTCAGAATTCAGTTCATGGTCGCAGTGGCTTGTCACGTGGCCAACATGCTGAATCAGAGAACAACTGCCCACCCCGTGGTGCTACGTTACTCCTTATCTGCCTTCTGTGAAAGCCGCAGATACAATAAACCCTAATGGATTTCGTGGCTGGGGTTTGGGGAGTTCTTTGAAAATAGGGTGAAAACCCTAGGCTTATTTATGCTGTCAGAGGGGATGTTCCAGAAAATTCTTTCAAGCAAGGAGAAGACACAGCTGGTCTACAGCTGTGCATTCTGCTTTTCCCACATTGGGAAGAGATTTTGTTCTTCTGAACATTCACACATCTTAGATTCATTCCACACCCACTCTCCAGTGTTCTTCGTCCTGAGCTGCCCCAGGGCCTGTGTGAACTGCATCAGCAGGTTTTCTTGCATGATGGTTTCTGTTGGGTTCAGCCAATGGGGTGCATTTTCAGGAGAGATTGGAGGGAAAGAGGAGAGTAAATCAGGGAATATATATTCTCAGCATCCTCTTGGTGACTATGTCCCTCACCTGAAGATCAGTGTCCCTCTCCACACAGCATTTTCTGAGTTCAAAAAGTCTTCCTCTCCCTGCTTCATACAAGTTTAGCTCTTACTAGTCTATTCCTACAACCCCTGTGACTTCGCTATGCTCTGCTCACTCCTTTGTAAATCACCCCTTAATTTCACTCTTCTCAAATTCCCTGGACCTGCTGAAAAATCTCATGGGCAGAGGAACCTGAAGGGCTACAGTCCACGGGGTTGCAAAGAGTCAGACACGACTGAAACACACTCAAGTCCACAAATTCAGTTTTCCTTCCTGGATCCATCATTTCCTTGCTGGGACTTTAAACCACACAGTCTTTGATTCAAATTTAGGATTCGTGGGTTTAAATATAATTCAGATCCACTGCCAACAAAACTTCCTCCTGCTCCCCTGTCCTGCCCTGTTTCAAGTCTTCCTATAGTAGCTATAAGGACACATTCAGAATCCTAGAGTTGGTATACAGATTATTAGGATGAAGACATTTGAAATTCAATAGAAGCAAAAAGAAACCTTCTCAGAGCTTCCCTTGCTTAACTACAAACAGAAAATTTGAGAAGTGAGAACTGTCATATAAATTCCCTCTTCAGTGTGGCTTCTACTCCCAGAAGAGAGACCGAGTGAATCTATCATAAGATCTACTCCCCTTCAAGGGAGTTCTATGACTTTGAGGGAGACCAAAAAACCACTTGTATCTTTATAGACAAGTATCACAAACTCTTATCTCATTTGTTCTAAAAACTATTTGTCTTTCCTAAAGAAACCTTTTTGCTTTTCCAATGGAAGCTGTTTCTCTCCCTTTTCTTTCTTCCACTGTGTTAGGTAGGTAAGCCTTTAACAGCTTAAGGAAAAAGCAGAGACATTACTTTACCAACAAAGGTCTGTCAAAGCTATGGTTTTTCTAGTAGTCATGTATGGATGTGAGAGTTGGACTATAAAGAAGGCTGAATGCCCAAGAATTGATGCTTTTGAACTGTGGTGCTGGAGAAGACTCTTGGGAGTCCCTTGGACTGCAAGGAGATCCAACCAGTCCATCCTAAAGGTGATCAGTCCTGAGTGTTCATTGGAAGGACTGATGCTGAAACTGAAACTCCAATACTTTGGCCACCTGATGCAAAGAACTGACTCATTGGAAAAGACCCTGATGCTGGGAAAGATTGAAGGCAGGAGGAGAAGGGGACGACAGAGGATGAGATGGTTGGATGTCATCACTAACTCAATGGACATGAGTCTGAGTAAATTCTAGGAGTTGGTGATGGACAGGGAAGGCTGGTGTGCTGCAGTCCATGGGGTTGCAAAGAGTTGTACTCGACTGAGTGACTGAACTGAACTGAACTGAACCTTTGTTGGCTTTTCTATATGTGGGAATAACCCTTTTCTCCTATTAATCTGTATTTGGTCAGTTTAATGTGCAGACCGCAATTACTTAACATAAGAGGGTGAGGAAAAATTTTTTCTCCCTTACATATCTTAGCAAGTGCACATATTTCTTTTTAAATGGAACATATCAGTCCTTATCTTTGGAGACAATAAAAAAATTACAAGATATTACATGTGATTAGCACTCAGTTAAAATGATTTCACACAGGATTTGAAGGTGTTATAGAATAGAAGAATTTTGGAAAGACATATGGGCAATTAGCTCTGGGAGTGTTTTGAGTTGGAACGTGGCATTTTTCACTTTACTCTTCCATTTCCCTTTTCATGCAGTCTCTAGAATGTCCTGACACCAGGATTAATCTGGAGACTTGGGAAGTAAATGAGTCTCTTTGTTCTTTTCCTTTCCCACACCAAAGGAAACACAACTCATTAGCTTAGGCTGACTGAACATTTCTAAAAAACACTGGTTTTAGATGATTAGTCCCAGAATGGGTAGAAATTTGCCCAATCAAGAGTAATCTACTTAGCCAAATTAAAACAAAATTGTATCTTGGATGAAAAATACTGCACAAGGGAATCTGTTGTTAATTGTTTTTGGACAATGGCTATTTTGGGTTTCATGGCACTGATATGTACACACCGCATTCAATAACTGGCTATGGATCTCTAGAGATATTAACCCCTCTAACAAGATGCTGGGAAGCGTGAGGTGAGTTGGCCACCTCCAGCCATGACCACAACATCAGACCTTACTGTGGCCACCATCTAAACACAGGATTTGGGAAAGATAAAACAACAAAAATCAAATTTAGAGGCAGCATGGGCTGGAATTTTGTGTGTCACCTTTTGAGAAAGAAAAGAATTTAATCATATCCAGATCTCAGGCCGTGGTAATCTCCAACTTTTTACCCAGGTTATTTTTCAAATTATAAGAAAACATTTATTTTTGAAATCAATCACTTTGCATTGTTTTCCTATCACAGGAAGACATCAATCATCTGTTTTTATAGGTGAGATGATGCTGGTACTTTCTACCTCTCTGTCCCCCTATACTTATCTAAAAAGATACTGATGCAAGACCACTGGGAATGCCAAGGTCTATGCCAAAAGCTCTAAGCTCTTGGTTTAAAACAAAAGCTTCCCGTAGTTTTCTCTGCCTATATTTTAGAAATCATTGAAATGTTGTCCTAGAAAGAGCTTAATCTATATCCCCTTAAAAGCCTGCTGTTATGTGTGCTGGAACCGGGAAGCAGGGAAGAAAAAGAGAAGGAAAGAAGACACTCGGGGTTCAGCATCTGTGTTTTGTCCCTTGTGAATTCCAACAGAATGCTTTGTCGATTTAGAGTTAGCTCAAAGTTGTTTGGTCCCCAATAAAAGGCTGCAAAGTCTACTGAACAAATGGTTTGAGAGTTAAAAATGATTCCACTGTGCTAAGGCAGCATGAGGGACTTTCCTGGTCAAGTATCCACCTGCCAATGCGGGAGACATAGGTTTGATCCCAGGGTCAGGAAAATCCCCTGGAGAAGGAAATGGCAACCCACTCCAGTATTCTTATCTGGGAAACCCCACGGACAGAGCATCCTGGAGGGTTACAGTCCATGGCGTCACAAAGAGTCGGACACAACTTAGTGAATAAACAGCAACAGCAATAGAGGCAGTATGAAGACTTGACCAATAATGACGCCTTGAAACCAGCTACAGGTTTTCTTTGATCCATGATCAAGATCAGTTCTGACTTCTGTAGATTTTAGGTCATCTTCCCTCTGTGTCTCTATCATTTTATATAGATAATTAGGTAACTCAACTTGAATCAAGCAAAAATACATTACTTTGGGGGCTATTGAGGGTCACTCTGGATATTGGATTCTTATCCTTGTTTATTTACTTTTATTAGCTCTTTGGTCATAGCAGTGTTATGAAACTATGGTAAACTTTGTGCTGTGCTTGGTCTTTCAATTGTGTCTGATTCTTTGTGATCCCATGGATGGTAGCCCGCCAGGTTCCTCTGTCCTTGGAGATTCTCCAGGCAAGAATAATGGAATGTGTTGCATGCCCTGCTTCAGGGGATCTTCCCAACCCAGGGATTAAACCCAGGCTTCTCACAGATGGTTTATTTACTGTCTGAGTCACCAGGGAAGTCCAAGAATACTGGAGTGGGTAGCCTATCCCTTCTCTAGGGAAGCTTCCCTACCCAGGAATCGAACCAGAGTCTCCTGCATTGCAGGTGGATTCTTTACCAGCTGAGCTACCCAGGAAGCCCATGGTAAACTTTACCCTATTATATAACAGAACAGAACAAAACAAAAGCATTTATGTGTTCTTGTTCTGCTCATATGCAATTAAAAACTTATGAGTTGAGCTTCCCTGGTGGCTCAGTGGTAAAGAATCCACCTGCCAGAGCAGGATACATGAATTCAATCCTTGGTCTGGGAAGACCCCTCATCCCTTGAAGCAACTAAGCCCATGAGCTACAACTATTGAGCCTGTGCTCTAGAGCCCGGGAGCTGCAACTACTGAAGCCCACACACCCTAGAGCCTGTGCCCTGCAACAAGAGAACCCACCGCAATGGGAAGCCCACACACTGCAACAAAGACCTGTCAGAGCCAAAAGTAAATAAATAAATAAGTGACCCCTTGAAAAAAACTTCCTGATGTTCAAGCTGGTTTTAGAAAAGGCAGAGGAACCAGAGATCAAATTGCCAACATCCGCTGGATCATGGAAAAAGCAAGAGAGTTCCAGAAAAACATCTATTTCTGCCTTATTGACTATGCAAAAGCCTTTGACTGTGTGCATCACAATAAACTGTGGAAAATTTGAAAGAGATGGGAATATCAGATCACCTGACCTGCCTCTTGAGAAATCTGTATGCAGGTCGGGAAGCAACAGTTAGAACTGGACATGGAACAACAGACTGGTTCCAAATAGGAAAAGGAGTATGTCAAGGCTGTATGTTGTCACCCTGCTTATTTAACTTATATGCAGAGTACATCATGAGAAACGCTGGACTGGAAGAAACACAAGCTGGAATCAAGATTGCCGGGAGAAATATCAATAACCTCAGATATGCAGATGACACCACCCTTATGGCAGAAAGTGAAGACGAACTAAAAAGCCTCTTGATGAAAGTGAAAGAGGAGAGTGAAAAAGTTGGCTTAAAGCTCAACATTCAGAAAACGAAGATCATAGCATCCGGTCCCATCACTTCATGGATAATAGGGATGGGGAAACAGTGTCAGACTTTATATTTTTGGGCTCCAAAATCACTGCAGATGGTGACTGCAGCCATGAAATTAAAAGACGCTTGCTCCTTGGAAGGAAAATTATGACCAACCTAGATAGCATATTCAAAAGCAGAGACATTACTTTGCCAACAAGGGCCATCTAGTCAAGGTTATGGTTTTTCCTGTGGTCATGTATGGATGTGAGAGTTGGACTGTGAAGAAGGCTGAGCACCGAAGAATTGATGCTTTTGAACTGTGGTATTGGAGAAGACTCTTGAGAGTCCCTTGGACTGCAAGGAGATCCAACCAGTCCATTCTGAAGGAGATCAGCCCTGGGATTTCTTTGGAAGGAATGATGCTAAAGCTGAAACTCCAGTACTTTGGCCACCTCATGCAAAGAGTTGAGTCATTGGAAAAGACTCTGATGCTGGGAGGGATTGGGGGCAGGAGGAGAAGGGGACGACAGAGGATGAGATGGCTGGATGGCATCACTGACTCGATGGACATGAGTCTGAGTGAACTCTGGGAGTTGGTGATAGACAGGGAGGCCTGGTGTGCTGCGATTCATGGGGTTGCAAAGAGTTGGACACGACTTAGTGACTGAACTGAACTGAACTGAACTGAAAAAAAAACTTGCAAGTTGATTGGATGCTCCTTCTAAAAATATTGCCCATTTTGGGGGCTAGGCTGCAAATCTGGGTCTTACACTTATTCGGTGGACTAGAGTGATTATGTGGTGGCAATAATGATGTGATTGGAATGTGGTTGGTAGTTTCATTGTTTCAACAATTACAGACTTTTGCCAGGTATTTGTAAAATATGTGTTTCCATAAATGACTATCTTGAGAAATGTCTTATTTATCTCAATTAAGTTTTAGGATTTTGGGGTGACCCTTCTTCAAGCAGCATGGCGGTTTCTCATTATCCTCAAGGGAATGATTTGGCTGAAAGGGTGGCACTGGGCATTAAAGATGTTAGGAAAAGGACTTCTCCAGTGGTCCATCCATTGGTTAAGTCTCGGAACTCCCAATGCAGGGAGTCCGGGTTCTATCTCTCGTCAGGGAACTAGATCCCAAATGCGGCAACTAAGACCTGGAGCAGCCAAATAAAGAAATGAAAATAAATAAATGTTAAAAAAGATGTCAGGAAAAAATTATAGAAAGATATTGACTGTAAACTCACCATTTTTTTTTCTTGTTTGACATGACATTCCACATTCAAAAAGAGAAGTCGTTTTGCAGAATCAAGAATGTGCACGTGGAGGATTTGCTTTGCTCAAGTAATGGATCCTTGAGACAGGAGTTTAGAAACTCCTGGGATCAAATAAGAACATAGTTTTCCTTCTTATGGGAATGGGAGTAGTAATAGAATGACCATTGTTCCTAAACAAGGCAGGTCAAGGTCACTGCAACCTTTCTGCATAGTTGCTTAAGAGAAAAGACTGGACATAGATACATCCTCAAGTCTGAAACAGCTTTGTTGAGTTTCCTTTTGTATCTAAAGGATTAGCTTTCACGGTGGGAGAGGTTGTAATTGGATTTCACCATGAAAGGAGATTGTAATTAGATTTCTCAGCAGGTCTATGAGTTCTGTCACAGGAAAAAACAGCAAAGGGTCTGAATAATCTTCCCTCTAGCTAGAAGGGTAGTCCAGCCAAGCCTGCAGAGACTGGTCTGAAAGGAACGGGTAGAATGGGCCATGTGAGTGTCCGCCACCCTTGACCTCTGACAGAGTGATCTCAGCTCTGGTCTCCAAGACTAAGTGTGCGGTCCTTCAGGTTGAGGGTAGAAAGCAGTGCAAGTGATAGCTAAATATTGCTTGGCATTTGGTAGGAAACATAGGACGTTCCTCCGAGTGAAGCCCTCTGACTCTTGGTCTCTCTGTCTCTGGGTTTCCTAAAATTTCTACTTCTTAGAGAAGGCAAGGGCACCTAAAGTTTGGCATATTCTAGAATTTGGCATTCTCCATCTAGATTTAGACAGAATTTACACAAACAGCCAGAAAACATTTTGGGCTCTGTGGTTCATTTTGAGTTCTTATTTGTATTGGTTCCATTTCAGTTTCCATAATATTTTCTAGAAATTTAAATTGGAATAGGATTGGGTCAGAGTAGGTATTGTATTTGATTTATTTTCAGTTCCTATAGATTTTTTTTTTAAAAAGAACATGAGTTTAAATTTACATTTTAAATGTCACATTTTATTTTTAAAGTCCTGCTTGTTGCCTTGCCATATAAATCTACTAACTCCAACCATCTATCTCCATGGGGTACTCCAAATCTTTCTGTATCTCTTCTCTCTTCTTATCTCCCTGCTCTTTCTTTTTCTCCTAAGCGTTGACAAGCTGTCTGACCACTGAACTGGAATGGAAACATGGCCTTCCGTGCCTTTAAAGTTAGGAACGGGCTTGGAGTCTACTCTTTTCCATCTCTTGTGTTGGCTATGTCGACTCCTTGGAAATCTGGGTTCTGTTATCCTTTCGAGATTTTGTAATTGAATTCTCATGTTGACTCGAGATCCTCAGGCAGCCAGTATATACTCTACCGTTGTTGGTTCCTTCATTGGCCGCCTCCGCCAAACTTATAAGTCCTACTCCTTCTCTTTGAGACCTAGGAAACTTGCTTTACCATTTTCGGTTTTCAAGGCAGATGATGACTACTTGATCTGATCATCTTGCCTCATCGGAAGTAAGAAGAACTGAACGCGACATAACATATGCCCTAGAAAAAGGAGAGGTTTGCACTGAGCGTTTGCCCTGTTACTTTACTTTTCTTCTTACTGTTAGAATCTTGTTTCCCGGCATATGTATGTCCACACTTCCAAATAAGGCCAGGTATCTTTGGTGAAGTTTGTTTATATCAGGGGAAGACTGTAGGCTGCTATTTTTAGTAATTATTACAGCTATGGAAAAATTTCCCTTCAAGGAAATGGAGTGAACAAAATGATTATTATAGATATTTCATAATCAGACTCAAACAGAACATTCTCCTCCATCCTGCCTTTACACATAGCCAAGTTATCAGAGAGCAAATCCCTTAGTCACATTTTGGCTAAGGTATACATGTTGTTACCTGATCCAGAGTTAATTCTGTTGCTTCAGGGCTTTTAAAGTATTAGTGAATCTCTTGGGAGAGCTCTGTATCTGGGTGTTACAGTAATCTGAAGGATTAAGAAAGATGGCTTTCTATTTCGAGATCTCTGCTGAATCATCATTTGATATCAAAGTGTTTCAGACCTTCCAGTGTATGATACACTCAGACTCACAGATGCAGACATTTCTAAGGCTCTGACCTTCACCTGCCTGTCATCTTGACTAATTGAACCTACATCACTTTGCCGACAAAGGTCCATATATTTAAATCTATGGTTTTTCCAGTAGTCATATACAGATGTAAGAATTGGACCTTAAAGAAAGCTGAGCACTGAAGAATTGATGCTTTCAAAATGTGGTGCTGGAGAAGACTCTTGAGAATCCCTTGGACTGCAAGGAGATCAAACCAGTCAATCCTAAAGGTAATCAACCCTGAATATTCATTGGAAGGACTGGTGCTGAAGCTGAAGCTCCAATATTTTGGCCACCTGATGCGAAGAGTAGACTCTTTGGAAAAGACCCTGATGCTGGGAAAGATTGAGGACAGGAGGAGAAAAGGGCAACAGAGGATGAGATGATTGATATCATCGACTCATCAACTCAAAGAACGTGAGTTTGAGCAAGCTCTGGGAGATGGTGAAGGACAGGGAAGCATGGCATTGTGCAGTCCATGGGTCACAAAGAGTTGGACATGACCGAGCAACTGAACAAAAACAACAACTATGGGATTCTAGGCAGGGATAGATACAGTTCATACCCATTGGATCTTCAATTCTAACCAGAATTGAATATTAATCATGACTCAAGCAGAGGATAAATACTTTAAGTGCTTAGGGAAAGGGTGTTATGGGGACCTGCTTAGGCTTCATGTCTCCCACTGCCTTGCCCCTTCCCCACAGAGGAGCTGGCCTTCTCTCTGTTCCTCAAATATCCCATGATCCCTCCTGCTACAGGGTCTTTGCACGAAGTATTGACGCACTCAGAATTCTCTTGCCAGCACCACTTGCCCCAACCACCACTGCCCAGCACACACAGTTCTCATAGTGTTAATCTTTGTTTAGCCTTTGGATCAAGGGAAGCCATCACTGACCTTGAGTGGAGGTCAGGTTCCTTATATACTTTCTTAGAACAAAGGTGCTTTGCCTTCTTAACACTTAGTAATCAGCATATAATTATACATAATTCATGCTCCATATAATACAAACTCCCCCTGCCCCAAATCAAGCCACAGAAAAGAGGGATTTGCAGAAAAGAGGGATTCTAGTACTTCTGATGTCTCCTACATGAAAGGTCATGATCTCAGTTATTTCATTTTCAACAACAACGCACCATTTCAGGCAAACAGCCTGAAACGATCTCAAGCAAGGCTTATTTTTGATCTTAAGAAGGTCACCTGGGCAAGAAAAAAGGAGATGAAGATATTTAAGGCAGATTTGGTAATTATTCCTGAGGCATGACTTCATTTTTGCAAGTGTTGGAATCACACAGTTTTAGAAAACCACACTTTATAGACTCAGGTGGTTTTAAATAAGCCCTTTAAAGAGCACTGGAAAAAAGTCATATAGAAGGTCATTAAATGTAGAGATCATAACCAGAGGATGAGAATTTATGCCTGGGGCTCAAATCTGCAGACTCAGCAGATTTCTGAGAAGTGACGTGCAGAAGATGGCTGATGCATGTTTCTCTTTAGATAATTACAGAGTCGATCCAGTGAACACAACGATGCTAAAGATGCACAGAGAGAGTTTTAACAATGTCGTTTCATGAAATAGGAGAATGGAAAAAATTATTTTTAGAAGCATAAAATATTTAAAATGATATGAGATTTAAAATAACGTATTTGTAACAATAGAGTAAGTGTCCTAGGTATACATTACAATATATTATCCATCTGTGCACTTAGGCTGGCCAAAGACTTTGGCTGAGGATCTTCTCATTAGAAAAATGAAGGTGACTTTTTGTTTGAGGTCACTTTAGTTCGGAGAAGGCAATGGCACCCCACTCCAGCACTCTTGCCTGGAGAGTCCCATGGACGGAGGAGCCTGGTGGGCTGCAGTCCATGGGGTCGCACAGAATTGGACACGACTGAGCGACTTCACTTTCACTTTTCACTTTCATGCATTGGAGAAGGAAATGGCAACCCACTCCAGTGTTCTTGCCTGGAGAATCCCAGGGACGGGGGAGCCTGGTGGGCTGGCGTCTGTGGGGTTGCGCAGAGTTGGACACGACTGAAGTGACTTAGCAGCACTTTATGTTTGGGCAAAGATACTTTTTTAAAAAAAATTATCAAAATCTAGTTGATTTACAATTTTGTGTTAAGTTCTGCTGTACAGCAAAGTGATTCAATTATACACACACACACATATATATGTTCCTAACAAAAATATATATTTTTCCACTTTTTATTACTGCAATGATTTGATTAATACCTGTCTCCCTAACTACAGAGTAAGTGCTACAAGAACATAATCTTTCTCTGTTTGCACCTGTAGTATTCCAGGCATTTCACACAGAATTGTTGTTCATTCGCTCAGCTGTGTCCAACTCTTTGTGACCCCGTGGACTGCAGTATACCAGGCTTCCCTGTCCTTCACTATCTCCTGGAGTTTGCTCAAACTCACGCTCATTGATTTGGTGATGCCATCATATTAGTCATTTGAGACATAAGATAAAAATATTATTTGTTTCGTGACCTGAAGAAATAAGTAATATTTCAACACTGAGGAAACTAAAATGGATTTTTTTTTTTTTTTTTTGGCTGCACCATGTGGCAACAGAATCTTAGTTCCCTGACCAGGGATCAAACCAGTGCCCTCTATGGTGGAAGCACAGAGTTTAACCACTGATCTGCCAGAAACTAAAAAAAAAAAAAAAGCATGTTAATGAAAGATAAGGTGCTTTGATATCTTTTGCCCTAGCATTAATTAAGATGAGAAGACTTTTTTTTACTCTTTATAAAGGTAAAAATCCTCAATTATTCCCTTTTATTCTCTTAAGACACTCAAGGGTTCGTGTTTATACAGTGACAATTCTGAGGCCTGTTTTCATTACAGTTTACTTACTGGGAAATTCAAGGTTCAAAAAGGTCATTCTTATCAGGGTTGGACCTAATGAGAAGAGTATTAAAAGAGCTATGACTTCTTGAGCACTTCCATCCATTGTTTCAGTGAACCCTAGAACAATCTATGAGTTAGCTGTTATTCCCACTTAAGACACAGGGGAAACTGAGGCTTGGGGGGCTTCACAGCCAACCTTTACCACTGGTCAGAATCTTTAATAAGAGTCTTACACACAGTAGCTCATGCAATTCCCATGACAAATTTATGACCACTATTATCTTTCTTTTATATATGGGAGGATGAGGTGAAGCGTGGAGACGATAAAAATCTAGAGAGTCTGAGTGCCAGGATTCCAGGAAACCTGCCCATGTATCCTCTTGATTGGTAACCACTTGCGTGAGCTCATGGTGAAGCTGGGAGGCGGTAGTGGGAACTCGGAAAATGGCTCTGTTGTGGGATGTGCAGCCTGTGCTAGAAAGTGAGGTCCTTGCCTTTTTTTCCTCCTTGGCCTTCCTGGTGGTTGCTCCCTGCACTCCACAGTACAATGGTCACCATTTAGTGACTTTCTTGTTCATTGTCTTTACATCCATTCACTGACTTTTTAAAGGAAATGTTTGGCTACTGCCGTTGCTGTACATAAGTTGGTTGCATAATAGGAAGGAAAGAAGCCAGGACGGGAGGCTCCATTTCCAAAGAAGGCTTTTCAAAGCCGACTCAGAGTGATTTCACAGAGAGGGTTGTGAAACTCGAGTCTCTCTATACGCTTTCATTGCTATGACGACAGGAGGCTCCTGCTGCATGTAGCCAGAAAAAGCAGCTGACATTTTGGTCCTAGGAACATAGGGGAGAGGTTTACAAAAACAAAAAACAAAACCCAAACCCTGGCGTGTGAATTTCAGTTAGAGAAAGAAAGAAAGAAAAAAAAAAACCAAACCCCTAAGAGCAAGTCAAAACCCCTATTCTTGCCTTTAGAAAAGATAAGAAAGGAGAAATGTTGGGGCCTTCTCTCCTGTCCAAGTAGCCAATAAAACAGATTTGAGCACAAAGCCCTATTTCGTCTCACCCCTCTTAACAGCAATCTGAAACAGAAAGCTCACTTTGGTTTCACTTGACTTGGCCATTATGAAGCAACTAATTGATAAAGCAGTAATACTTTATGTTGAGCTTCTCCCCCCACTGCTCCCCCCCAACACACACACACACAAGGGAACTCACTAGGGTCAGATTTATTTATTTTTCCATTTCTTTGGATCAAAAGAAAATTCAAAGAATATTTCTTTCTTGACCCCCAATTTTACTGCAAGAAAAATTATTCCAAGTGTGTAATCAAACACTTCCTCACTAGATTGGGGTTGACCTGTATACAATATTGATACTTTGTATAAAACAGACAATTGATGGGGACATACTACATAGCACAAGGAACTCTACTTAGCGCACTGCGGTGACCTAAATAGAAGGAAAATCTAAAAGGAGGGGATATATGTATACATACGGTTGATTGCTTTTGCTATGCAGGAGAAGCTAACACAACATTGCAAAGCAACTATGTTTCAATACAAATGAATTAAAACAAAAACAAAAACTTCTTCACTGTGTGTCTAGTATTCTGCCAAGTGCTGCACCTGACATTAAAAAAACACCTTATTTAAATCCTACAACGACCCTAGTGGAGGCATTATTATCACTATTTGCTTAACAGATGGGTAAATTCAGTCCAGAAGGTGTGATGTGACCCCGCAAGCTCACATAGCCTGTAAGAGGCAGAAGTCAGGATTTAAACTCAGGTGTGTAAGACACTGAAACCCATGCTCTACCTACTTTTCTAGGCATAGACCTGGCATTGTCATTTTATTTTACAGTGTGTGTAACTACAAGGAAGAAATCCTGAGGGAAAACCTAGAATAAATTCCCTTTCTACAGAGTTCCATTCATATTAGTTATGATCGATAGATTGATTCAAATGTATCAGGCATAGCTAATTTCCTCTCAATTCTCACAACAGATTGCTAAGGCAGTAACTAATTTTAAGACCCCAATTTCCGCAAATGAGGGCACTGAGGATCAAAGAGTCATTTTCACAAAGTCACAGACCCTGGTAAAGCCCAGATGTAAACCAGATCTGTATGTTTAAAGAGCCCATGATCTTACTCATTTTGTTACACCATCTCCCTACAATCAGTCAAGACCATACCACACACTCTATTCCCCAGACTTCTGACCATCTTTTAATGCCCAAGATAAAAATCAGGCTAGCCTCAGGTGGTACCACCATTGTAAGCACAGCCCTTGGGAGAAGATGCTCTGTGGGCCTTGTGTGAACCAGTTCCTAGCCTAATTGGACATCCCTTGGGCATCCAGGCCTACAGGGGAAGTTCCTCTGAATTTCTGGGGCTTCCTTCTCCTTCACTGGAGGTTGTTCCAAAATCATATGTGGAGTTTGAAAAATAATCATTTATATTCTTGGGGGAAAAAGATTCCCAACACATTCTGGACCTTCTTAAATAAAATAGCAATGTTTTACATTACAGATCAACTGAATAAAAATAACAAGCAGTTGAGAGGAAATGAAATGAAAAATGTTTGAAACTGTCCAGACACATCATTATTCATTTCATTTCTGTCATCACTATTTATTATTTTTACTTAGTTGATAAGTGAAACTGTGCCTGAGTGCCTATTGGGGATTAAACACCAAAGGATCTGGAAAGGAAAGCCCAGGAATTGAATTGCTAAATGGCTGTACAAAAATTCCCTGAAAGAAAATAAACAAGATTCACTAATAACATGTATACATTGTTTTCCAAAATGTGGAAAGCAGCACTGGGTGGTCAGCAGATGGAACACACTGCTGTGCTTTGCTGGATCTTACTGGATGGACGGAAATACAAACTTAAATATTTCCTGAAAGGGGTGTCCTTTTTTTTTTTTTTTAAATAGTCATAGTGAATGATAGTCATAACCATCAGGGTTGAGCTGAATAAGCTGTGAACTGAAAAAGACTGATATCCACGAGAAAGGGGAGAATAAAAAAAAAAAGAATTTCTGCTGAGTTGGACCAAGTGGACATTTCTATTCAGTGTACTTAGGCCCTGGGCCAGAGGGGAGCTCGGATATAATGCCAAGGTGACATATTTAACCTCTTTGCAGATTAATGGCAGTTCAAAAGGGATACACTCTCCGCAAGACCTCTTGGTTATAGATCAACAGTGTTGATCTGCAGTTGAAAGCACAGCTTTCTCCTGCAGGGTGACCTCTAATTCCCAGGAGGAATGAGGGAGCATGGCTTGCATTATTGTTTTATTTTAGAAGACAGAGTCAGAAATGAATATACCTTACAATATAGGAGTTATGATAATTTTTTAGCTCTTTGATTCCCTTCCCCCTTTATCTCTTCCTAAATAAGACATTATTAGGAATTAGGAATTTTGTGTATGTGAGTATGCATCCTAAAAAAATAACAGAAGGAGACAAGAGACAATGAGTCAGAAAACTCTAAAAGGAAATCGGGAAAAAAATAGTCACAATAACTAAAGAAATGATCAAAGATGAATATAATACTATAGAAATTTTCTTATCTTTTGGAAAAGCAAAATGTTCCATTTCTACATTGCTATTAGGTAAAAGACTGGGACAGTGGTGATGATTGAATAACTTTAGATAATTTAAACAGGGAAAACACCCAAATTACTTTGATTTGAAAGTTCATTTTTAACAACCACTTTCCTTTTGATTTATTTAATACAGTTAGTCAAGTATTTCTGCAAAACACATTTCAGGATTTCAGACTTCACCAAGATCTGAATGCTAGTCTGGCCAACAATATTTTTCCATTTCTAAGCATCATTTATTAGTATTTGCTCTTTAACCATGGGGAAGAAAAGGAAACATGAATTCTAGTGTTAAAATTCCCTAGTAAGTAGTTTTTCTGTAAATCATGCAAAAGGATTTTTTTTTTCATTGTTGTTGTTAACAAGTGGCTTTGTATTAGGCAAAAATATTAGACCTCTCTGTCTGATCATGCAAACTAGGTTAACAAATACAATTAAGTCAATACAGTAAACTTCTTAAAATTTACCTTCAGGTAGGTGGCTGGACCCAGAGCCTTGGCAGAAAATTGCAGCTGAATCCTGTCTTCGCACACAGCCTGGAAATAAGTTTGACAAATGCCCAATATTCTTTAAATCTCTGTCCTTGTTTAGCTCTGCTTCTTTGCCCAGAAACACATTCAGGTCTATTGGAGTTGAAATTCTGCTGCTCTGTCAACTCGTCAGGGTCTGAGGTGACGGACGAATTCGGAGGTTGGCACTGGGACGTATTTCAGACTGTCATCATTTTTTTTTGTTGCAGATTCCCGCAGTTCTCCGGAGGTCCAGCCTCTCCCGAGGAGGGCGAGGGTGGGCTGAGCGTCACAGGCAGTGCAGACCCGTGGGAAGGAGCTCACTCTGCCCGAGAGAATGGGGTTAACTGTCCTCCCCTCAAGCTGTTGTTCTCAAAGGCTCATAACTTGGCCAGAATATAAGCACTTGGCTCCTTATGCCTTTTTTTTTCCCCCTTCTCTTTTTCAAACAACTCTGAAAGGTTTTACAAGCAGGATCTCTTTTTGGGGGTTTTTAAATTTTAAAAGAGACTGAAAAGAGACTCCATGCTGTGGTTTCTTCCTAAAGGAAATTGGAGGGGGGATGGGGGTTAAAGAAGGGGAAAGAATAATCGTAGCAGATGCATTTTCTATGTCCCCTGTGCAAAAACTGTTCTCACGAATGCGTCTGAATTTATTAACAGCAGGATATTGCAGGTACTTTAACCTTTTCAAAAGATGACCTTCAGAAATTTACATATATATGAAGCACTATTCCTTCATCGTATGTTGATCCAGAAATGTTGCAATTCATAAACCATTCTTTCCGCAACAGAACTCCCTACCATAACCCCCTGTATAATGATTGATCTGTAAGAGGGAGCTTTCCCATGAAATAGACTTAGCATTTTCCTTACTTCTATATGTGTCTCATCTCTTCCACTGCAACTTCTACATTTATTGAACATTTGTTATGTGTCAGACATTGGTTAACAGTTTTTTACGCACCCGTCTCAGTTGATCCTGCCCAGTCTACATGAAGTGACCATCACGTCCATTCGATGATAGTGTGGTTTGGTGGGAAAGTTTGCACGTTTGAGGTCACGCCGCGTGGGTTTGCACATTGGTTCCTAACTGTGTATGACCTGGGATGAGTCACATAACGTCTCTATGATTCAGAATCCTTATCTATAAGATGTGGATACAGATAAGGAGATGATAATAGTGTCCATCTCAGGCAGCTGTTCTGCATCCTAAGTAGGTAAATACCTCCTGCCACCCAGTAGACCCTCAAATGTTAGTGATTATGCTTTACATAAGGAGACGGGAGCTTGGTGAAGCTGAGTGACTTTTCCAGGGTCTCTAGCTCGTAGAATGTGGAGCAGGATTCCAACCCAGCTACCTTGCTGACTGACACTACACAATATCTAGGCTCTAACACTTCCTTCTCCGTAAGCTGCGAGGTCCCTGAGGGTGGAAACGTTCCTCTGTTTTCTCCATGTGCCTAGCGAAGTGCTTGGCATAATGTGAACGTTCCATTGACATTAGGTAGGTCAGAGTTTAAAGTAGCTTTAAATTTTACTATGTTTATGCCAAAATCAGTACAAAAGCCAAACAACATTATCAAAAAGAAAGAAAAACCCCACCTGTAATTGTAGGCAAATACGCCCTCAGACAATTGTCTTTAGTCACGTTGGCCCTATTTATTTTTCAGATCACTGCAAGAGAAAGGTAATAAGAATTATCTCAGTTTTGCAGTTGGGAAAATTTGGGAGCAGAGGAAACTGGGCAAGTTGCCTAGGAACTGCAAACAAGTCACGGTGCAGCTGGGAACTGTCTCAATGTCTCTGCAATCAGGATCGCTTGTTCCAAACTGCCTTGCGAGGCACAGGATGAAATGACGTGATGTCCTTTTGCCTCAGACAATGGGATGTTTTTCCTTAGCCAAGGTCCGGGGTGTGAGCAGTCTCCTCAGAGAAAGATCAGAGGGGTGGGCTGTGTTAAACTCTGGTCTGCTTTGCCTCTGCACACATCTCTGGGTCTGAGAAGTGTGGGAGATACGGGCACCATTTCTTCAAAGGCTCCGAGGACCTCAGGTGTGGTGGGACTCTTCCAGGGGACGTGTGTGTGAGCTAAGTTACTTCAGTCGTGTCCAACTCTTGCGACCCCATGGACTGTAGCCCTCCAGGCTCCTTCCTCTGTCCATGGGATATCTCTCCAGGCAAGGATACCAGAGTGGGTGGCCATTCCCTCCTCCAGGGGATCTTTCCAACCCAGGGAAGGAACCATGTCTCTTAAGTCTCCTTCACTGGCAGGCAGGTTCTTTACCACTAGTGCCACCCGGGAAGCCCTACAGGGTACACAGGACAAGCGTTACTGAAGGACAAGCGTTACTGAAGATTTTACCTGGAAAGGCTAAAGGAGATTTTCTCTGGGACCTAAATGTTAACTTCTTGTAACAACATTCCCTGTTTGTTTGACATGGCTTCATGAGATTGGTTTCAGGTAATTACATCAATTCAATGAGAAGGTAGGGAAAGTTTCAGCTGGAGGGCTGTGGGGAAAAGATTTGACCGAGGAAAGTATTTTTTCTAATACTAAAATTGATATTTTATGCTTTTACAAAATGATCCTAATAAAATTTCTTACAGAAATCTGTTAACATAACAAATAACTTGGTTAGAGTAAACTGGATTTATCTCTCAAATGTAAATATGTACCTAAGGAATTTGTAGGTGGCAAAGCTTGAGAATTTTGACTCTCAGTTATACAGGATTTTGCTCTAGGTCTTATTAATCTAAATGATTAAAAAGACCCATTGTATTTCTTACAATTAGATAACAGAGAAAAGAGAGAGTGTGTGTATTTTTTTAAAAAGGACCTTGAATCCACAATATCTAAGTATGACTTTATTTTGGGAATGCTTATGGGCAGATATCCAAACTAATTGTTTCTAAAATTGTTGTTTCTAAAATAGTCTACAGCTCATGAAGTTGAGGACAATAAGCCTACTCCAATACCGCACTAACAGATGGAGCTGTGGAATGGATTTAGACACTTATCCAGTATCTCAATGTGATGGGAGAACTTTGATAAAAAGGAGCTTATTACATTCCTGCATATGAACTGACCCACATAAAATCAGCTTCTGTCAGAAGGATCCAACAAAAGTCAGGCCCTAGAAGTGTTTTTTCAAAGTTGGTGGTTTTTCAAGCTTTTAATGCTAGGACTCCCTTTTACCCTAGTGAAAGCTGTGGCCAAGCTCCTAAAGTCCATCCATGAACCTCCCCTCCCCCAAGGGATTCCATGAAGTTAAGAACCTTTGATTCAGGTTAAGGGCCAGGGAACACATTCATCAGTCCTCAAGCATCAGATAAGTCCTTTGTTATACACAGCACAAATCTCTGGGTGATAGGAGAGAAATGTCATAGTTTCTGCATCATAGGAACCTAAGAGACAAGAGTACACTCATTGTCAGAAGAGGGCATGGTTCCCTTGGACAAGTTGTTGATGAACAATTAATCAGCTGACCTAAGAAAAAAAAGGAAAATTTTAATAGAGCCAGATTTGAGGATTATAGCCCAGGAAGAACATCTCAGCAAGCTCTGAGACTTGTTCCACCCATTAGAAGTCAAGGCACAGTTATATAAGTTTTTTTGAGACAGAGGGCTGTACATCAAATGACATAATATTTTTTGAAATTTATTTTATATTGGAATATAGATGATTTACAATGCTGTGTTATATTCAGGTGTACAGCAAAGTGATTTAGTTATGTTTACACATGTATCTACTCTTTTTCAAATTCTTTTCCCATTTAGGTTATTACAGAATACTGAGCAGAGTCCCCTGTGTGATACAATAGGTCCTTGTTGGTTATCCATTTTAAATATAAGCACTCACAGACTTATAGAATGATCAGACAACATTATTCCTGACAGTTTACCTACTCCAGATCTGAGTGTCTTCATGGTCGTTCATGCGACCCTGTACAAGATCAAGAAGGAATGCAATTGTTTAAAGAAGTTTTTGTGTTGATGCTAAAAGAACATCACTCTTTATGGTTGGGCAGGTAATCCTGCTGATGGGGGAGGGCTGGTCTGTGTATAATACAGATACACAATGCACAGGGAGGGAGAGAGGAGGACAAAGGGCGAAGAAGAATTGTTTATGTTTAAATTTTTCTTGTCGTCCCATAAAATAGGAATTTCATTTCCCAGAGTGGAAAGTCCCAGGTAGGAAGTGAGTCTGGATGAAGGGGAGGTGTAGTAACAACAGAGCATCGATGATTATATCAGCCAAGACCTAGTCTGCAGGACCTTCTCCTTGCTGATGCCCTGTGTTAGTTCTCTGGGGTCAAAGTACACACACTGGGAAGCTTTGTCGTTGTTCAGTTGCTAAGCTGTGTCTGACTCTGTGATCCCATGGACCGTAGCTTGTCAGGCTCCTCTGCCTCCACTATCTCTTGGGGTTTGCTCAAATTCTTGTCCATTGACTTGGTGATGCTATCTAACCATCTCATCTTCTGTCACCCCCTTTTCCTTTTACCTTCAATCTTTCCCAGCATCAGGGTCTTTTCCAATGAGTTGGCACTTCACATCAGGTGGCCAAAGTATTGGAGCTTCAACAACAGTCCTTCCAATGAATGTTCACGGTTGGTTTCCTTTAGGATTGACTGGTTTGATCTCCTTGCTGTCCAAGGGACTCTCATGAGTCTTTCCCAGCACCACAATTCGAAAGCATCAATTCCTTGGTGCTCAGCCTTCTTTATGTTCTGGAGGCTGGAAGTCCAAGACCAAGGTGCTGCCTGGCTGGTTTCTCCTGAGGCTTTTCTCCTGACCTTGTAGATGGCTGTCTTCTCATTGTGTCCTCACTTTATCTTCTTTTTTCTGCTCTCAAACCCCCCTGGTGTCCCTTCCGTGTCTTATGAGGGTGCTGGACCTGTTGGATTAGGGTCCCACCCTTTGACTTCATTTCACTTTAGTTGAATAACCTGTTAAGGTTCTTTCTCCAAATCCAGTCACATTGGGGTTTAGGGCTTCCACATATGAATTTGTGGGGACATAATTCAGTCCATAGCATCCCATGTATTTTTCAGGCTTTTTAATTTATTTCTTTATGGGCCTTACTTCTGAGAACCACACTCATTTCTCAATTCTGGCTTAGTCTCTGGCCTCTTTCTATGGAATTTCCTTCATTCCTCTGCACTACCATCATATCCTGACACCAAACCACTTCAGATCTCTCAGTTCTGTCTTGGTTATCAACTCATTCAGTTAAATTTTCTTTTTCACCTTTATACTTTTTTATTGAGTTAGAGAATATAGTTTTTCTTTACTTATTCCATCACTATTTTCTATTTTCCTATGGGATCCCTGGTGGCTCAGACGATAAAGAACCCACCTGCAGTGCAGAAGATCCAGGTACGAACCCTGGGTTGGGAAGATTCCCCTGGAGAAGAGACTGGCTACTCACTCCAGTATTCTTGCCTCGAGAATTCCATAGACAGAGGAGCCTGATGGGCTACAGCCTATGGGGTCACAAAGAATCAGATATGATTAGTGACTAACACTAAACATTCTGTTTTACATTTTATCTTCATAATAGCCCAGTAGATATTAAATGCCTGTTTTAGAAATGAGATGACTGTGCTGAAAGAGGTTGAATTGGTTTTTCTAATGTCTCAGATGTGGGGTCAATTTCTGACTATGGATACTTGCAGAAGTTGCTGTAGCCATCCTCCCCTGGCCCAGCACACCTATGGGCTTAGTCATACCCTCTACTAGGTCTTAAGCAGAGGCTTGACTGACAGAAGTAATTAAAAAGTAAGACAGCTGCAGATATGCAAAGTATTTTGCTAAATATCATGTGCTGAATGTGATTAATTGCCATTTTTCTCCTTATAACTCAAATAAAAAAAAAATCTAAAGAGGAATATTGGTTAGGGTTGGGTGAATTTTGTATGTGAGGCTAAGCAATTTGGCTTTTTTTATCATTGGGTAAAAAGGAGCTCTGGAAGATTAGAAAGAGTAGGAAGGCAAAAACATAAAATACATCTGTCAAGACAGGTTATGCTGAAATAACAAAAGAATTCCAGAAAATCAGGGGCCCACAACAAAAGTTTTGTTTTCATCCCTGCTCGATGTTTACTGTTCAATTCAGTTCAGTTGTTCATTTGTGTCGACTCTTTGAGACCTCATGTACTGCAGCACACCAGGCCGCCCTGTCCATCACCAACTCCCGGAGTTTACTCAAACTCATGTCCACTGAGTTGGTAATGCCATCCAACCATCTCATCCTCTGTCATTCCCTTCTCCTCCTGCCCTCAATCTTTCGCAGCATCAGGGTCTTTTCCAATGAGTCAGTTCTTTGCATCAGGTGGCCAAAGTACTGGAGTTTCAGCTTCAGCATCAGTCCTTCCAATGGAATATTCAGGACTGATTTCCTTTAGGATGGATTGGTTGGGTCTCCTCGCAGTCCAAGGGACTCTCAAGAGTCTCCAACACCATAGTTCAAAAGCATCAATTCTTCAGCCCTCAGCTTTCTTAATAGTCCAACTCTCACATCCATACATGAATACTGGAAAAATCATAGCTTTGACTAGACAGGCTTTTGTTGGCAAAGTAATGCCTCTGCTTTTTAATATGCTGTCTAGGTTGGTCATAACTTTTCTTCCAAGTGGCAAGCATCGTTTACTTTCATGGCTGAAGTCACCATCTGCAGTGATTTTGGAGCCCCCAAAATAAAGTCCGCTGCTGGTTCCACTGTTTCCCCATCTATTTGCCGTGAAGTGTATCGTGCTCTATGGAAATTCTTCTCTGCATTGTTTTTACTCCAGGATTCAGGTTGGCCAACACAGAAAGAGGAGCAGCAGCAGTTGTGCTGTACAACAAAGTGGATCAGCTATATGTATACATATATTCCCCTCTTTTTTCTTCCCACTTGGTCACCACTGAGTAGCAGCAGGTTCTCAGTAGTTACCTATTTTATAAATAGGATCAATGATGAAACTCTGCTTAGTTCTTAAAGTTTCTGCCAGGGTGTGACACACATCACTTTTGTCCACATTTCATTGACCAAAGGCTTGAATATATTGAGGCTTGAATATATCTTTAAAAAAAAAATGTTGGCTGCACTGGCCCAGGCTTTGTTGCAGGGCACAGGCTTAGTTTCCCATGGCATGTGGAGTCTTAATTTCTTGACCAGGGATGGAACCTGCATTCCCTGCATTGCAAAGCAGACTCCCAACCACTGAACCACCAGGGAGATCCTGAATATATCTTTTTGAGGGTCACAACTTGACCCACTACAAGGTGGGTTGCAATTTAACCATAAGCTTCCGGTTTAATTGAAGGAATGTGGAAACTATGATGAATGGTAAAACTCATAGGGTAAACAAATTTCAAAAAAACATATAAAGCACTATATAGAGCAGCAAATGGCACCCTTAGAGCATGCTTACAATATCACACTTCTTTACAATATCACACTGTTTCCTAAAACATCCTTAAGGTGGATAGGTAATGGAAAAATGTTAAAGTCTAGTTAAATAAAAGATTTTGTGAGACAGTAACAATCTGTGATAGTTTGGTTTTTATCCTTCAGTTTTGATATTAGCAAAACTCCAAAAAAAATGTAATTCTTATTTGCAATTAAATTTTGATATCTATTCTCTGGTTCAGTTGGCCCCTAGTTGTATGCACAACTGAAAAATTTGGGCATGCCTGCAGGATGAGTGGGATGGATCCTCTGGGAAGAACTAAGAACTTCGTGGGAAAGACTCATTCTAAGGGAACAGGAAGCCAGGGAGATAAGATTAGCTCCATAATCTAGCCTGTGGAGTGGTGCAACAGTTTATTTCTCTTATATTTGACCCTAAGCCAGTCTTCAGTGGACTTAAGTGCACTCTGGGAAGAGCGGGACACTAGATTTAAATGGAACAAGCTATTTAATTAAGTCTCTTGATTTGATAAGCAGTCCTCCTTGCATACCACGTGACTCAGTGTCATGCAAGGCATGGCAGGCTCTGGTGTATGGATGACTCCAGAGCACATGGAGCTACTTGGAGCACCTCAATGGCTCCAGCAGCAGTGTACAGTGTAGGCCCTTGGGGTGATGGCAATAGTGATGTCGACCAGCAGCGACAGTACTGGGCAGAGGCAGAGGGCCTGGTGAGGTTGGTGGCTTAGGCACTAACAGTGGTGCCCAAGAAGGGCACTAAATAGGAACTAAATAGGAGGGGGCAATGGCTGGTGACCCAGTCATGGGTCTCAGAGCAGGACCCACCTCAAGTAGCTTCCCAGACAGTGGATGACCCCAGATGAGCCATGCAAGAGACTACAAAGTTGGAGATGTGATTACTGACAATCTGGGAACATGTGAGAAGTCTTTGAAGACATAAGGAAAATAATGATTGTGTGTAACTTTCAGGTGGAGGGCTCAGTTTTTCTTTTCTTGTTTTACTATTGGAGTATAACTGCTTTACAATGTTGTATTGTTTCTGCTATGCAGCAAAGTGAATCAGCTGTGTTGTTGTTGTTCAACTGCTAAGTTGTGTCTGACTCTTTGGGACCCCAGGCAGGACACCAGGACTTCCTGTCCTCCACTATGTCCTGGGGTTTGCTCACGTTCATGTCCTTTAAGTCAATGATGCCATCCAACCATCTCGTCTTCTGCTGCCCTCTTCTCCTCCTGCCTTCAATCTTTCCCAGCATCAGGGTCTTTTCCAATGAGTCAGCTCTTTGCATCAGATGTCCAAAGTATCTTCAGCTTTCCTGTCAGTCCTTGCAATGAATATTCAGGGTTGATCTCCTTCAGGAGATCAAGCTGTATGTATACATATATCCCCTCCCTCTTGGACTGCCCCTCCTCTGCTCCATCCCATGCCTCTAGCTCATCACATAGCATCGAGCTGAGCTCCCTGGGCTTTATAGCAGGTTCCCACTAGCTGTCTATTTTACATATGGTAGTGTGCATATGTCAATCTTCATCTCCCAGTTCCTCCCACCCTCCCCTTCCTCACCTTGTGACCACATGTCCATTCTCTATGTCTGTGTCTCTGTTCTAGACAGCTGAGTTTAAAGAATAAAGTTGAAATTTAAAAAACTGAAGCTGAAATGGCCTGATGAAGGAAACAGGAGAATTTCATACATATTTTTGTCTTCTGTAATTGCCTAAGTTTATTCTCAGCTTAATCAAAATCCACAGCTGTTTTTTATGCTGCCCAGTTCATGATGATATTTTTGCACCTGCATATGAGCAGATGGTTTTCATTTAGTAGTTAAGCGTCTGTCTCCATTTTTGTGTTCTTGAAGTCCTTCATCACAATAGCAAGAAATCTTTTCTCTCCTTTTTTGTCCCCTGAGAAGTTTTAATCACCACTGAAAGATTCCTAAAGGACCCAGTCTGATAGTATTTGACTATGAACATAATTGTTGAATTTGTTACTAAGATGCAAGACCCATGTCTGAGTCCCAGTCTAAAAAGTTATCCGTAGATACATAAATCCAGTGATTTGACTCAGAATTGGTAAATTCTAAATTGAAGGACATTAAAAGTTGAAATTCAATGCCTGTCATTTTCTTCTACCTTCAATCTTTTGTGCTGACTTCCCTATCAGATGCCAGATTATCAAAGGACATTAAAAAGGTACAGGATATTTCTAATCACTGATGTGATTGAATATCACCAAAAACAAGTTCTACTACCTCTCAATATGATTTATACCAATCCGGCTCTCAGGTGATGGAGCATGTATTGGAAACCCTTCTCCCAGGATGAAGTACAGTAGAGAATTGATGAGTCTGACAGACTTGACTTCAAGTCCTAGCTCCTTGCTAGCTGTGTGACCTTGAGGGAGTTACTTAACCTCTCTGTGTCTTCAGGTCCCCATCTGTCAAATGAAGATGTTAATAATAATGGGTTTCCCCGAAAGGTAGCTCAAGTTTTTCCATAAGATGGTGCAGAAAAACCCCAAAGAACTTTTTGGCCAACCCAATACCTACCTCATAGGGTAATTTTGAGGAAGAGATGATGTCTGCATAATGCTTTGTCTAATGCATGACTGGAATAGGAGCAATACATTAATAATAATAATAATAATAAACCGTGGTGGATTTATTTAGGGAATAAATGAATGGTGAAGCCACCAATAAGGAAGCTGGATGCTGCTGGAAGTGTCATGGAGCCTTCTGCAATAGAGATTAGAACGCCCTCTCTTTTCACAAAAACTGCTAATAAACCCTCTGAAGGATAATGGCTTTCAGGCAGAGGGATAAAACACATCCTTTCAGTTAAGCTCTACAAACACAGCAGCTGCTCACATCCATCTGTGGAGGCCTGGATTGTTGTCTTTTCTCAGACAGAGCCCTCATTGAGTTTGGGGGAATCTGGGTGGCCCTGTACTAGCAGTGTGAGCCATGGAGCTGCTCTCATCCTGATCCCACTTTGGGCTAGACACACAACGCAATCTATCAAACATTTGGTGTTTGGATCTCTTGTCCAAGTGAGGTGCAGCTGGACTTCATATTTCTGTGCATTTGACTCACAGGATGTGTCTTGTTCACCAGGACTGAAGTTTATACTCAGGCCATCTCAGGGGTGAGGTCATTTTGCTGTTCTTAGCCAAAGGCTGCCCTCCTCTAAATCTGTCTCATGTGTTTTTGGCTGTACTGTCAAGTTCCCAGAGCAAGATGTTTTCGACTAAGAAGTCATGTTTGTGTAATAATTCAATCCTGTTCTGGAAATGTGCTCCACTGCTTGTGTTTTCTTCTTGGTTTTGAGCAAATGCATTTGTGTTTTTGTCAACAATTCAGTCGTGGAAGAGCACTGGGGTTGTTAGAGAGGTGTCACGTGCCTTGGTTGTACACGTGAGTGTTGGCAGTGCTACAACTGAGGCTCCATCTCTAGCAAATGATGAGAAAGCCTGATCAGGACTGATTAGAAGGCCTTCCTGGTGGCTCAGATGGTAAAGAATCCACCTGCAATGCAGGGGACCTGGGTTCGATCCCTGGGTTGGGAAGACCCCCTGGAGGAGGGCATGACAACCTACTCCAGTGTTCTTGCCTGGAGAATCTCATGGACAGAGGAGCCTAGCTGGCTACAGTCCGTGGGGTCTCAAAGAATCGGACACAACTGGGCAACTAAGCACAAACAGCGCAGAGTCTGCACTGGCATTAACTGGCTGGCAACTCAAGTGGAGACACAATGGGTGATTTGAACAATGCCTGTTCTTTCTAGTCTAGTAGTTCTCGAAGTTGCTTCTTTACTGTCACCCTCCCAAAGGCCCTTTGAAACTGTTTTCCTGAGTGCCTCTGCTCTTCTCACTTCACGAAACTGTAATACCATAGCTACACTGGACATGCATTTATGTACTCTATCCATACTTGTGTTTTATATACAAAAAAGAATAGGATTTTTTACCTCTCCCAAGAATCAGTTTTGCACCCTTGACTAAAGGGCCTCAACAATTGACTAAAGCACATCTCATGCTTAAAAACATACAATTTATTGTAGTGTAATCAATTGACTGAAGCTGCCCAGGTGGCTCGGTTGGTAAAGAATCTGCCCGCAATGCAGGAGACCTGGGTTTGATTCCTGGGTTGGGAAGATCCGCTGGAGAAGGGATAGGGTACCCACTCCACTATTCTTGGGCTTCTCTGATGGCTCAGCTGGTAGAGAATCTGCCTGCAATGTGAGAGACCTGGGTTCTATCCCTGGGTTGGGAAGATCCCCTGGAGAAGGGAACAGCTGCCCACTCCAGTATTCTGGCCTGGAGAATTCCATGGATTCTATAGTCCATGGGGCGGCAAAGAGTCGGACACGACTGAGCGACTTTCACTTTCATCACTTTCCCAAGTGGCACAGTGGTAAAGGATCCACCTGCCAAACAGGAGATGTGGGTTCCATCCCTGAGTCAGGAAGATCCCCTAGAGTATGAAATGGCAACCCACTCCAGTATTCTTGCCTGGAAAATTCCATGAACAGAGGAAACTGGCAGGTTACAATACAGTACACGAGGCTGCAAAGAGTCAGACACGACTTACCACGTGCACACACACACACACACACACTCAGTTGACTATAATAATTTATGGTTGGAGAGATTGAGTCATTTATGTTTTCCTGTTGAACTCTTTTTGATATATATGAGTGATAGTCAGTCATGTCCATCTCTTTTTGACCCCTTGGACTGTAGCCTGCCAGGCTCCTATATCCATGGAATTCTCCAGGCAAGAATATTGGAGTGGGTTGCCATTTCCTTCAGGGATCTTCCCAACCCAGGGATTGAACACAGGTTCCCTGCATTGCAGGCAGATTCTTTACCATCTGAGCCACCAGGGAAGCCTACTATTAAGAGACATTTCTAAGTATAAAGACAGGTCAACTTAAAAAGTATCAGCAGGTACATGCTTGATTTTATCTTATAATCTATAGACAATACATTAGAATATGTAATGAATCATACACCTTTTCCAATATCTAACAGCATTCATTACTCTAAAACGTATATAAAGGAACAAGATCAGAAAACTTTTTGAAAAGATTATAGCTGCTTTTCTGAAGAAATGTAGTCAAATTTTTCATAAGTGTTTTGTTCCATTTTGTCAGCTTTTCTTGGGTTGTATGTTAATAGTTTGAGATTCAGCAAAAAACAGCAGGAAAAGTATTTTTAGCACATGACCTTCTTCTTCATTCCTGTGGTCACCTTCCTGATGGGAAGGACTGGTCACCTCACAGCCAACTCTTCTCTCCCTCTGGACTCACATTCACAGGTGTAATCGCCCACAAGGGCCAGGAAGGACACAGAATGAATAGAGAAGGTCAGAGGCAAGAAAGCAACACTCTCGGGACGATGACGTCTGGCAGCTGACATTGGGCCCTGTGTCAGGAAGACAAGAGGAAGTGCTTGGGACTTGGGAACTGTAAAGTATGATCCATCTAAAGCAGCAGTCCCTAACGTTTTTTGGCACCAGGGACCAGCTTCATGCAAGACGATTTTTCCATGGACCAGGGTGGGGGGATGGTCTGGGGATGATTCAAGCACATTATATTATTGTGCACCTTATTTACATTCTGACTACATCAGCTCCACCTCAGATCATCAGACATTAGATTTTGGAGGTTGGGGACCCCTGATCTAAAAGGGGTCAGCTATTGTTCTACTATTGCATTCTTATTCCTATGGGGGAATAAATGTTCAGTGTTGCCAGATCATTTTACTATTTTAAAGAGAAGTCAGAAATCTGAAACTTTATATGCTCATCAAATACTGACCAAAGGGAATGGCTACCCACTCCAGTATTCTGGCCTGGAGAATTCCATGGACTGTATAGTCCATGGGGTTGCAAAGAGTTGGATAGGATTGAGTGACTTTCACTTTCAGACAGTAAGGAATTCACCTGCAGTGCAGGAGAACTGGGTTCGATCCCTGGGTTGGGAAGATCCTTTGGAGAAGGGAATGGCAACTCACTCCACTATTTTTGCCTGGGAAATCCCATGGACAGAGGAGCCTGGCGGGCTACAGTCCGTGGGGTCGCAAGGAGTCAGACACAACTTAGCGACTAACACTTTCAATACTTTTTAGGCCATCCATCTCCATAACTCTCCATCATGTAAAACTGAAACTCTCTACCCATTAAACAATAGCCTCCTATCCCTTCTCATCCCTCAGAGTCCTGGAACTACTATTCTACTTTCTGTCTGTACAATTCTGACTACTCTAAGTAACTCATATGAATGGAATTGCACAGTGGTAACTGTTTTTTTGTGACTGACTTATTTCACTAAGCACAATGTCCTCAAGGTTCATCCACATCGGCACGTATGTCAGAATACCTTTCCTTTTTATGGCTGGATAATATTCTGTTGTGCATCTGTATCACATTTTCGTTTATCTGTGCATCTGTCAATGGACACTTGGGTTATTTCCCTGTTTTTATTATTGTTTATTTTTACAGCTATAAACATGGATATACAAATATCTCTTTGATCCCTGCTTTGAATTTTTTGGTAATGTAGTCAGAAGTAGAACTGCTGGATGATATGGTAATTCAATTTTATTTATTTATTTTTGAGGACTGGAATGGCCATACTGTTTTCCACAGTAGGTATACCATTTTACATTCCCAACAATAGTGCACAAGGATTCCAATTTACCTACATCCTTGCAAACACTTCCTTTCTTTTTTAAAAAGAGAATTGCAAAATTTAAAATTTAAATAAATTTTAAAATTTATTTACTAGTTTATTTTTGGCTGTGCAACAATGCATGTGAGATATTCCTTGACCAAGGGTCGAACCTGGGCCCCCTGCACTGGGACTGCAGGGTCTTAACCACTGAACCACCAGGGAAGTCTCTGTTATTTTCCTTTTGGATAGCAGCCATCCTAATGGGTGTGGAGTGAATAGCATACTAGTTTTGATAAGATGCTTAGATTATCTGATGCAGAGGAAGTGCTTTGTCCATATTTGTCCTGCACTAGAATGTGTCGGTTCAGGAGACGTAGCATATTACTGTGCCCCTAACACTTCCCATCTCTGGTATTGTCCTGTGTCAGAGGGGAAGAGAGTATTATTTTTTTTCTTTGGAATCTATCGCTTTTCATCAGGTGATACAGTTATATGTATATAAGTCCCTATCTCCCCTGAAAGTGAAAGCAAATTCGATCAGTTGTGTCTGACTGTAACCCTCCAGATTCCTCCATCCAGGAAGCCCAAATTGAGATAAGCCAAATGTAATTAAGGAAGGGTAATACACAAGGAATGATCAGACCTCTCATGTATTTTCATCAAATCTTCTGCCAGTTTTAACTCAAATGTTGTTTTCAGAAACTGTTAAACATCCTGCCACTTAAAAAAAAATTGGTCTGATGTTCTAGAATGACTGATGGGGTGATTCTAAGATTACCTGACTTGAGAAAAGGAATATGATTTCTCATTTGCCTTACTATGCTCCTGTAGTGTACCTGAAAGCCAGTAAACTTGAAAGTGGCCACAAGAGGGGAGTATGAACCACTGTCGTCTTTCACAAACAAATGAGAGGAACTGAAGAATTCTCCAGCTGAACGCATGCTTCCTTCAGAGCAACAGTCAACTGAATAATCTTGCTCCTTCCAGCTGATGGTCAGAGGACGAGTGTGGCTTTGCCCTTTCTATGTTCGCAGAGAATATAACCTTCAGCTCTCCGCTGTCTATTTACACTTTAATCCTGACTGCAAGAAATATTTGTGGGAAGAGGACCCGAAGGACAAGCAACCCTCTCTCTCAGTTTTGCTGACGTTATGTTACCTTTGCATTAAGCCAGAACCCTGAGAAACTTGCACTCATAGATCACCTTGTTCTGCTCCCCTTAAGAATTGTTTATATTGACAAATATATGGACATGAAAGAAGGGATGGGGTGGGGTGGGATGAACTGGGAGATTGGGATTAACATATATACACTGCAAGCAAAATGTATAAAATAGGTAATTAATAAGAGCTTACTGTATAGCACAGGGAACTCTACTCAGTGCTCTGTGGTGACCTAAATGGGAAGAAAATTTAAAAAAAGAGGGGGTATATATTCTACATGTATGGGGCTTCCCAGGTGGCTCAGTGGGTAGAGAATCCACCTGCAATGCAGGAGATGCAGGCAGATGTGAGTTTGATCCCCCGGTCGGGAGGAGGCATGGAAACACACTCCAGTATTCCTGCCTGGAGAATCCCATGGACAGAGGAGTCTGGCAGACTGTAGTCCACAGGGTCACAAAGAGTTGGACATGAATGAAGCGACTTTGCAGGCATGCATAGGCTTATATTTAGGGACACTTTAAGAGACAGCTGTTTAAAATGTATTATTATATCAACATAAAGATATTGCCTGAAAATTCACACAATGCTCTGTTTTTGAGGGCCTATGGGAGAAAATTTATTCAAAACTCAGAACATAGGAAAAGCTGTGTTTTGCCTGAAAAACTTGTTTGCTTTTCCTCAATGACTTTGTAAATGCTTTAATGTATCATCTTTCTCTCTTTCCCTGTGCCAGGAGCCTTCTTTTATCCAACAGGTATCTATGAAGCACCCCTTCTGTGCCAGATGTGATGGGGAGTGCAAGTAGGGGATTTCTGTCCTCGTGAAGCCTGCAGCTTAGTGGAGGGGCCAGATATTCATTAATCACACAGGTCAGTGTGTAAACTGAAAAGGGTGATGAAGGAAAGGAAGCTTTATAGCACGACGTGTGTAAGGGGGACTGGACTTAATTTGCAGATGTGCCCTTTGGACCTGCAGATGAGTAGGAATGGCCTGAGGTGAGGGGTGGGGCACTGGCATTCCTGACCGAAGGGAGCAGCATCGTGCATCCTGACAACTGGAAGGTAAGCTCCAGGAGGGCTGAAGTGTAGATGCAGGTGGGGAAGGGATGAGGCCGGGCTTGAGAGGACACCGAGGTTTGGGTGGCCTTTCATGTGTGACCAGTCGCTTTAGTCGTGTCCGACTCTGTGACCCTCTGGACTGCAGCCCTCCGGGCTCTTCTGTCCATGGAATTCTCCAGGCAAGAATACCGGAGAGGGTTGCCATGCCCTCCTCCAGGGAAATCTTCCTGACCACACTGGGACGGAACCAGTGTCTCCTGCATCTCCTGTACTGCAGGTGGACTCCACCCTGGGCTCACCCAGGCTTCTGTTTCACCCTCTATCTCGTGTCTGTGTCATCTTTTCACAACAAAAACATTTTCGTTTTTGTGGAACAAGATGGGGGATAAATTAAACGTCATTATTCCCGTACTTGCATTGCATTACCAACTGCCTCCATCAGACGTTACATGAAAAACAATCTCACACACATATCACGACTCCATCAAGGCTCACTCGTGTACATGGGGTTTCACTCACAGACACAGGTGTTCAGGTCCCTCTGAGTGAACCCGTGGGCTTGAGAACAGATTGGCTTTGCTCTGATGGCATCCCGAGTGATTCCTCCTTTGCAGCACATCAGGATCAAGAATTAGAGAGTTCTTCCTAGAAGACAGGTTTATATACAATTTAGAAATAATACCCCTGCCTTCTGGTTTTGTTAAGTGTTACCGTCCTCGGCCTCTTAAAAACACACAGGAACAAACAGGCCGAGTGAATAAGAAGGCGGTATTCTATAGTTGCTTTTTGATTATAAGCCTTCACTCTGCCAGCTGGGCTGAGGATTAGAAAAGCGTTGGTGAAAGAGTCTTAGAGGAAACCCCTGTGGCTGGTGTTCTTGAATTGATCACTCCAGTTCTCGGCATTGAGTTGAAACAAGACTTTCATGGGAACAAAACAAAACACATGTCAGTGTTGCTACCTTTCGGAACACTTGTGTGTGTGTGTGTGTGTGTGTGTGCGCGTGCATGTGTGTGTTAAGTTGCTTCAGTCCTGTCCAACTCTGTGCAACCCTATGGACTGTAGCCCACCAGGCTCCTCTGTCCATGGGATTCTCCAAGCAAAAATACTGGAGCAGGTTGCCTTGCTCTCCTCGAGGGTCTCTTCCTGACCCAGAAATTGAATCACTGTCTCTTATGTCTCCTGCATTGGCAGGTGGGTTCTTTACCATAAGAGCTACCTGGGAAGCCCTTTCTGAGCCCTCACTTACTGTTATAAAACACCCTTCATTTAAGCGAGGGGGAAACAAAGGAGAAAAGAGGAAAAGGAATTGGAGAGACCAGTTGAGAGTGGTTAGAAATGGAGTAACTCCCTCATTCTGTTTTAATGAGACCAGTCTCCTTCCTGAGCTTCTAAACACACCTGACACAGTGATGCCACAGGACTTTGGCACTTGCTGCTGCCTCTGCCTGGAATGCTCTTCCCGTCTATGACCAAGTGGCTGACTTGTTCACCTCCTTCTATTTGCTTTTATTTTTAATTGGAGGATAATTGCTTTGCACTGTGGTATTGGTTTCTGCTGTACAACTTGTATCAGCAGCCAGAAGTATCTATGCATCCCCTCCCTCTTGAGGTTCCTCCCCACCCACCCCACCCCTCTAGGTCATCACGGAGCACCGAGCTGAGCTCCCTGTGCCATATAGCAGCTTCCCACTAGTTACCTACTTTATGCATGGTACTGTATATATGCCAATGCTATTCTCTCAATTGTCACACCTTCTCCTTCCCCCACTGTGTCCGCAAGTCTGTCCTCTACATCCTCATCTCTATTCCTGCCCTGCAAATAGATTCATCACTACCATTTTTTAGATTCCATACTGCACTGTGCTTAGTCGCTCAGTACTGTCCGACTCTGCAACCCCATGGACTGTAGCCCACCAGGCTTCTCTGTCCATGGGGATGCTCCAGGCAAGAACACTGGAGTGGGTTGCCATGCCCTCCTCCAGGGGATCTTCCCAACCCAGGGATCCCACATTACAGGTGGATTCTTTACCATCTGAATCACCAGGGAAGCCCAAGAATACTGTAGTGGGTAGCCTATCCCTTCAGGGGATCTTCCAGATCAGGAAACAAACTGGGACCTCCTGCCTTGCAGGCGGATTCTTTACCAGCTGAGCTATCAGGGAAGCCGTTAGATTCCATTTATATGTGTTAATATATTAAGACGATATTTGTTTTTCTCTTTCTGACTTACTTAACTCTGTATAACAGGCTCTAGATTCATCCATCTCACTAGAACTGACTCAAATTCATTCCTTTTTATGGCTGAGTAATCCTTCTAGTGTTTGATAGAATGTTACCTTCTCATTGAGCCTCACCTTGATCATCTCATTTTAAATTGATGGCCCTCTTGAACTCCTTGTTCCTTTCACCCTATTTCAGAAGTCAACAAACTATGACCCCCTGTTTTTGTAAATAAAGTTTTATTAGAACACAATCGGATTCATTTTTTAATGTCTTGACTATGGCTGATTTTGCCCTACAATGGCAGAGGGAGAAACACTGTGGCCTGAAAAGTGCACAGTAAGTCTTCAATAGCTGTTGAATGAATGAATGAGTATAAAGTGTTCCACAAAGATTAGACAGTTAGTTACGATTATCATTATTATTTTCATGCATCTACAACTTTTCATAAGGGGAGGATATCCATTACACCGGCATATATTCTCAACCTGACATGTAGAAAGTTGTGACTATCACAACTTTCTCACCTGCTGCAGGAAGCATGCTCTTATAGGTTTGCCTCTGACCCTTATATACCTGCTTACCACTGCTAGAACACCTACACGATCTCAAAATAAACACCAGAGGAAAAGTCTTTTATATAAAAGTAAACAGCTTTTGCAGCTCGAAGATGTTTGGGTTTTGTTGGGGAAGTACTATTTTCATGTTCAGACAGAGGAATGTCTATTTTTACACTACAGCCAGACAAGACTTAACCATTGAGCCAAATGGGTAGGTGTGTTTTCAAACTATGTCTTTATTTCACTAAAAAGAAGAAGGAAAGGGACAAGTTCACCTTTTGACCAAGGAAAGAAAATATTCAGCCTTCCGGTTCCTTCAGCAATTGATACTTTTTTTTTTTTTTACATGAATTACATTTCTTGATCACATCAGCAAACACCAATTTATATAAAATAGTGTCTTTTCTATGCAAAATATCCACGTGGTCACTGCAAAGGCATTAATTGGATCCCATCTAAGCAGAATTATGAAATTTCTTTTTTATTTCTGTTGACCTTTTAATCAGTTATAGTTTTCAAAATTACATACATATCATCAGACTCCTTTTTGTTTTTGACTGTTCTTTGAGGGTGAGCATGAGCTAAGAATTATGTATAGTACCATAGGGTCACTCTCTGACAACTAGTCAATCCCAAAGGAAATCAACCCTGAATATTCATTGGAAGGACTGATGCTGAAACTGAAGCTCCAATACTTTGGCCACTTGATGTAAAGAGCTGACTCATTGGAAAAGACCCTGATGCTGGGAAAGATTGAAGGCAAAAGAAGACGGCAACAGAGGATGAGATGGTTGGATGGCATCACTGACTCAATGGACATGAATCTGAGCAAACTCTGGGAGATAGTGAAGGACAGAGGAGCCTGGCATGCTGCAGTCCATAGAATCCCAAAGAGTTGGACATGACTTAGTGACTGAACAGCAATAACAATAGCAACTAGTCTCCACTGGAGGGATTTTTCATTTAGCAAAGTCTGGAGACATTTTTCATTTTCATGACTGGGAAGGCACTAATAGAAATCTTAGTGCAACTTTGCATCAGCCAGGGATGTTATTAAACATTCTACAATGCCAAAGATAGGATCCCTCTACCCCCAACATCCCAACAAAGGATTTTCCTATCCAAAATGTTTGTTGTACTGAGGTTGCAAAACCCTGCCCTATAACATGGTTAGCGTTTTCCTTTTTCCTTCCCAAGCCATTTGCTTTCTTGTTGCCTTGGTGATGTCATCATATGCAACTTAGGTTAATAACAGCTGCACATCTCGTCCTTCCCTGGGAGGAAGTAATGACCATAAAATGCTGTAAACCATTCAAACACTAAAAATCCCTAACAATGAGAATTATTACTCTTTGTTAAGAGAGAGAATTACTTGTCTCCAGATTTTGTGGCTCTATTGCTTCAGGACTTCTTAAAAAAGTTTAAATAATTTAGAGACACTTAAAATCTCTATGTCTGTTGTCCCTTTGTGGGGTCACAGAGAGAAGGTCACAGGACAGAGAGTGCAGAAATCCATGGAAGAAACCCACAGCTAGAGTGCTTGTGTTTTTCAGACTCTCCGTGGCTGCTCTGTCCCAGCGTTTTCCTTCCTCTCTGTCCTCATTCCTGGCCCCTTTCTTTCCCTGAAGGATAGCTTTCTTCCAACCTCTCATCCCTTCTCCCTTAATTCAGTGGTTATTTCATCAACTATCTTCTGTTACTCAAGCATTCCCTTGAGGTCTCAGCCTTCACTCAAGAAGCTTGCCGGCACTTTTTCCTGAACAAATATAGTGTCCTTACAAGACAAATTTAGATAAAGAAACTCTTCTTTGTCTTAATGTAAATGTTTTCCCTTGAATGTATATTAGTTTGATCCCATCTCATCCTTTCTATTCAAGTGATGGGTAAATAGCGAATTGCACAAAAAAATGAAAACCAGAGAAAAGAATCTCTTCACTTAAATATTAACTTGGGGCTGAAAAGAGAAGTTTGTGGCTTTAAACCTTATGGCTCAGACAGTAAAGAATCTGCCTGCAATGCAAGAGACCTGGGTTCAATCCCTGGGTCAGGAAGATCCCCTGGAGAAGGGAGTAGCTGTCCACTCCAGTATTTTTGCCTGGAGAATCCCATGGACAGAGGAGCCTGGCAGGCTACAGTCCATGGGGTTGCAAAGAGTCAGATACCACTGAGTGACTAACACTTTCACTTTCTAATGTCTACAAAATCTAAATTGTCAAGTTTCTATTTGAAGAAATAATGTTTGCTTGTTAATCTTTTTTATTTTCTTTCTTTTAATTAAAAAAAAATTTTTTTTTTTAAGCTTTGGCTGGGCCTTCACAGCAGTGCACAGGATTCTCTAGTTGTAGCATGCAGGCAATCCATAGCATGCAGTATCTTAGTTCACCAACCATGGTTTGAACCTGTGTCCCCTGTATTGAAAGGTGGATTCTTAATCATTGGACCAAGAAGGAAGTCCTTGTTTGTTTGTTAATTTTCTAGAGCTCTTAGGTTCATTGGGACATAGAACACGCATGGTAACAGTGGCTTCTATATGAATGGAGATCAAACTTGAAGGGTTGGAACCTTCTAGCTTCAACATACAGAACATCTTCTCAAAGAGTTATGCAGACTAAAAGAATATATTTTAAGATGGACTTATGTGCCTTATGTACCAGGCTTCCCTGGTAGCTCAGACGATAAAGAATCTGCCTGCAAGGCAGGAGACCCAGGTTTGATCCCTGGGTTGGGAAGATCCCCTGGAGAAGGGAATGGCAACCCACTTCAGTATTCTTGCCTAGAGAATTCCATGGACTGAGGGGCCGGGCGGGCTTTAGTCCATGGGGTCACAAAGAGTCAGACACGACTGAATGACTAACACTTACACTTATGTGCCTTTCTAGTTAAGTTGCCTAAAAGTTTTTAAGGGAGATTAGTGACTAGCATCCAGTACAAGGCTCTTTCCTAGCAAACTGGAAACACTTTGGATGTGGAAATTGCATTGGTAATGTCATTGGCCCTCCCACTCTGTTATTTTTTAGGTTTTTATATGTTTCCTTGAAAAAGGATGTATGGATATGAGAGTTGAACTGTAAAGAAAGCTAAGTGTCAAAGAATTGATGCTTTTGAACGGTGATGTTGGAGAAGACTCTTGAGAGTCCCTTGGACAGCAAGGAGATCAAATCAGTCCATCCTAAAGGAAATCAGTCTGAATATTCATTGAAAGGACTGATGCTGAAGCTGAAGCTCCAATACTTTGGCCACCTGATGCGAAGAACTGACTCATTGGAAAAGACCCCAATGCTGGCAAAGATTGAAGACAGAAGGATAAAGGGATGACAGAGGATGAGATGGTTGGATAGCATCATCAACTCAGTGGACATGGGTTTGAACTCACAGGGAGTTGGTGATAGACAGGGAAGCCTGGTGCACCGCAGTCCATGGGGTTGCAAAGAGCTGGACATGACTGAGTGACTGATCTGAAGTAAACTTGAAAAAGGAGAAATCTTCTGTCTAGATCAATTAAATTCAAGAGGAAATGGGATTTACTTTCTATTTGTATTCATTTCACATCTAGATTTCTGGTGTTGGCCTGCAAGGTCCAGAGGCTATGATGACCATGGTCTCGTTGACCTCATCTAGGGCTCCTCTCCCCTCACAGGATCACTCTGCTTTGGAATGCAGGCCTCCTCACTGCTCTTTAAACCCTTCAGACACACTCTGACCCAGGGCCTTTGTACTTGCTCTTTCTCAAGCCTGGAATGTTCTTTTCTTGCTTATCCACTTGGCTCATTCTCTGACAACCTCAAATCCTTGCTGCAGTTTCTCCTCCAGGAGAGCTCTTCTGAATGCTTTATTTAATGTCAAAAACCACACCTTTAATTTCACCCCTCAGCTGTCTCGATCCTTCTCTCCTCTCCTACTCAACATCTGTCCATTTT
The DNA here is from genome assembly GCF_055505025.1 of Bos grunniens. Lineage (NCBI taxonomy): Eukaryota > Metazoa > Chordata > Mammalia > Artiodactyla > Bovidae > Bos > Bos grunniens. The sequence continues at coordinate 15,220,865 of NC_141170.1, read as the reverse complement.
TACACAACAGTTACAAACTTTTAACGAGCTAAATAATCACTCTTTTTTTTTTGGCTGTACCACGTGGCATGTGGGATCTTAGTTCCCCAACCACGATTGAACCCATGCCCCCTGCAGTGGAAGTACGCTGGCATCTTAACCAGTGGACAGCCAGGGAAGTCCAGTAATTTATTTATTTATGATGCAATGTGTTTATTTTCAGTCTGCCTCTGCTGGAATGTAAATTTCTCAAGGGCTGAGATTTTTGTTCTGCTCACTAGTGGGTCTCAAGAGCCTAGATCTGTGCCCAGCTCACAGTAGCCATGTCTTTCATATTTGATGAATAAAAGAGTGGGTTGGTTAAAATATAGCTAGGTACAGAGTTGTAGTTAGGGCAGGGCTTAATGAGGAACTTCTGAGTGTCAAGAGGGCAGCTCAAAGACACTCTGAAAACAAGGACAGAAGGAAGACAGAGATGGAGCAGAGCGGTGATATATATTGCACTGCATGAATTTTCCGAGGGTTGATTTTGATGGGTATCTGAGATGCAGGAAAATGCTTGGATATTTTTGCAAGAAATTGCAATGGTGTGGCTGAAAAATTTCCTGTCACTCACTGAATCTCTCATACCTTCCACATCTCTACACCCAACCTCCCTGCTCATACCTGCAGCAGGCCATCTGGTTTTATTTTTATCATGAGACAAAGATGACAAACTCAAGATATCCCTGGATATGACCTTAAATATCTCTCAGGCCCACAATGAGACAAAACAACTTCATCTTTACCAGACACAAGACAAAGATGACTCATCAGACAAAACAAATCTAGTGTTACAGACCCACCTGTTCACTCTTGGGAAGCTGTTTGAACTTCATATCCCAGTGTGCACTGGCTGAATTAGAAGGCAGGAGGGAAAGATTATTAGAAGACAATAAGGTTACATTAGTTTATGCGTTCTTCCCCAGGACAGGGGTGCTCCTAGGGAGCACAGCTTTGAGCCTGAGCTCTGGATTAGTCTGGGGGACAGGAATTAGACTGCCAGGGTTTAAATCTTGGATCCATTATTATTAGTGCCATGAGGCATGTGGGATCTTAGTTCTCCAACCAGGGTTCAAACCGGTGCCCCTGCTTTGGAAGCACGGAGTCACAACCACTGGGCCACCAAAGAAGTCCTGTGGCTCCATTATTTGAGAGCTGTGTGACTTAGGAAAGTTATTAACCTCTTTAATCTCAGTTTTGCCACTGTGAATAATACCAAGAGATTATACGAGGCTAGAATGAGCTAATAAATATGCAAAGTATTTATCATGGTGCCTTAATAAAGGGTAGCTCTTAGGTACGTATAATATAGGCAGCCATTAAAATTAAAATTCTGGCTTTGTTACTTACTTGCTATGCAACTTGGGACAAGATGCTTCACCTTACTTTGCTTCTGCTTCATTTTCAAGAGGCAAATTACTGCAAAGGACTTTTATAAGGATCCAACAAAATGGCATAGACAAATAAGTTAGGGAAAACCTGACATATAACAAGTGTGCCATAAAAGACATCTTCTCTAATTTGACACTACAATTACTACTATTACTATTATTGTAACCACTGCATCTACCTTTGTTTTATTACTAGGCAATGTGACAAGTTTGGAGAAAAGAAAGAACCCATAAACTTTACTCTTAAACAGTCTTCTGCTTATAGTTTTAAAAAACTTTCTTGCTCTTTCCTATCCATTTATATATTTTTTTGTTTATCAATGAAGAACAATCACTTACCAGCAGAAATTAGTGAATGTTAGCAAGACGTTAGAGGAAGAGGATGCACTTCATATTCTTGACTCTAGAAGCAGTCTTGAAATGCCTTGGGTTGTCATTTGAATAGCATCTTTGAGGGCAGAAGTTCCTGTTTTCCAGGTCACTTCCTTTGGACTTGGACTTGGTGACATACTGGAAATAATGAAAGGGATGGGGAGCTGGTTATAATTGAGGAATCACTAGTCATTGCAAGAGAGATGATGAGTTGTCTACAGATATCTATTCTGCCCCTTTCTCTTTAATATTAAAACTCCTGAGTCATAGCTGGAGACTCTGCTTTTCAGCTGGAGACTCTATTTCCGAAATTCACCTGCAGCCAGCTGTGCCCTTATGACTAAGTTCTTGACAATGGAATGGCAGCAGAAGTGATAGTGTGCCAGTTCCAGGTCATACCCCTTCAAGAAATGGCTATTGCACACTTTGGGCTTCCTTGGTGGCTGAGATGGTAAAGAATGTGCCTGGACGTGACGCAGCGGCTGAACAACAAGAAAGCGAGGAGAGGAGGAAATGCTTTAATTAGAGTAGTTCCACTTCTATCTGTTTATACCTCTGGGAAGATTTCTTATAGAGAGTTTCTGGGATAAAGTTTGAAAACCACTTCTGAAAGTTTACAGAAATTTCTTGAGACACTAAAAATCAAATCGTGTACAATAATTTAGTTTTTAATAAAATAAGTAGGTATGCTTTATTTAAATTTTTTTTCTTTTTTGGACACCTGGACCAGGGATCGAACCTATGACCCCGGCAGTGGAAGCTCAGAGTCCTAACCACTAGACCGCTAAGGAATTCCCAGTAGCTGTGCTTTAGAAGGCAGTTTGAATTATTATTTATGGTAACAAATGGTTACAACTTCCAAGGGAGGTGGTTACAAATAGCCTCATATTTTAGACATGGCATCAGAATTTGTATGTTATGAAATTACAGATGCTGATGGCAACCATAACTAGTATCCTGCTTGTTGCATTGCAGGGAAATAAAACTGTTGGTGGAGTCTTCCTCGAAGTTGTTTAAAACCAGCCGATAGCTGGTAGAGCAGTGATTTTTTAATCTGAGATCCAGTTATGCAAGACAAAGCAGCTGCAAAACTACTTAGCTTAACCTAGTACAGGATTTGTTGCCAATACAAACGGCAGTCTCTAAACATTCCAGACGTCTTCGTACACTTCCATGAAATGTTGCCCCCACTCACATGTGCTGGACAGCAGGGCAGTCTGAGGTGGTAGTTAACCGCCGTGTGTAGAAATATTTCTTACAGCATCTGTGGGGGGATCACTTTACTGATAGGATCTGACCAGGTGCGGTTTGGACCCTTCACCCTCCCCGACCAACATGTCTACCCAGAGCCCAGTACGTCTTTGCTTCTGGTGACCGATGCCTGATTACTGCTGTGGTGCTTAGACGGGGCCTCTGAGTAATTACAGAGTTGGCCTGTGGTTGTCTTCCAGGAAATGGCAAGCACCACTTGCCTGGCTGTGTCCCGGCAGACTCCTCTTGGGGACAACAGGAAACGCATGCCATGTAAGGACATCCTGCAGCAGCAGCTGCTTCTCCATGGACAGCTGGAAGTCAGCCGAGTGTGTGTCCATCAGAGGCTTATCAGGAAGAAAACTGTGCATATATAGTGATCTTCCAAAAGGACCTACGTGAACTTTCACGCCAGAATTTGGATACTTGCTTTTGACCTTCCTGTATGTACAATGACCCCGAGAATGTTTGTGCAGCTAACTTTTTGAGCACTGTTGCCTTAGGGCCAAGTCTCCTGGGAAGGTTCTCAGTTTCTCTGTTTTCATCATTTATTTGGGAGAACAGGAGCTTTATTAATTTGCGGCCCCAAATGGCTTTAAAATACATAAGTCAGTTCCCAAAATTCAACTTAACCAGCTGAAGAAATTCAATGCTCCGAGCTCTTAAATGTAGACTCTTTGTGACCCCATGGTCTATATAGTCCATGGAATTCTCCAGGCTACTGGAGTAGGTAGCCTTTTTCTTCTCCAGGGGATCTTCCCAACCCAGGGATCGAACCCAGGTCTCCCATATTGCAGGTGGATTCTTTAACAGCTGAGCCACAACGGAAGCCCATTAAATTTAGATAGGTAACGTGAAATTGGAGCAGGAGAGGAAGAATGTTGTTTGATGCGGGGGGAGCTCTTCTCAGGTGTCCTCACTGGCTATTGCTCTTGGCTGCTTGGTCCACTCTCCTGCCACAAGAGGAATTTAATACAGTGCTGTCATGTGAAGGGAGGCCATAGTAGGAACAGCCTTGGAACCCTGGAGTACTGTGTGGCTCTTAAAAATAATAAATTAGATAGAATCCAAACGATTTCTAGCAATTTCCACAATTTATTTATTTTTGTGTGAACCATTTATAAAGTCTTTATTGAATTTGTTACAATGCTGTTTCTGTCTTATGTTTTGTTTTTTTTGGCCACGAGACATGTGGGATCTTAGTTCCCTATGTACGTGTATGCTAAATTGCTTCAGGTCTGGTCCAAGTCTTTGTGACCCTGTGGACCGTAACCCGCCAGGCTCCTCTGTCCATGGGATTCTCCAGGCAAGAATACTAGAATGGGTAGCCATTCCCTTCTCCAGGGGATCTTCCAGACCCAGGGATGGAACCTGTGTCTCTTATATCTCCTGCAATGGCAGATGGGTTCTTTACCACTAGTGCCACCTGGGAAGCTCTTAACTCCCCAGACGGGGATCCAACCTGCACTCCCTGCATTGGAACGTGAAGTCTTAACCACTGGACCACCAGGGAAGTCCCAACACAATTTATTGAGTGAGATAAGTGAAAGTGTTAGTTGCTCAACTCTTTGAGACCCTATGGACTGTAACCTGCCAAGCTCCTCTGTCCATGGAATTCTCCAGGCAAGAAAACTGGAGTGGGTAGCCATACCCTTCTGCAGGGGATCTTCCCAACCCGGGGCCTGAACCCAGGTCTCCTGCATTGTAAGCAAGATGCTAAATGGAGCCTTAGTGTTGGTTTCTCCTGCTTGCGGTTTGTACATTTGGCAAGGGCGGTGGCTACGTCAGTCTTAGTGAATAGGACTCTACACTGGGCACATGCATAGCCTTTCTCCCTGACATAAAGCCACTCCACTCACTTGCCCACAGTGCTGGCAGTAGGTGTGGTGGCAGAGAATGACAGTCGTTGTGATTGGCCAGGAAATGGCTCAGCATTTTGTCTGCTTGGTTGTTTGAAGCCTCTTCTACATTGGTGCTGTTGGGTGGGTGTTATGAAGCTCTTCATACTTCATGGTTGTTCTCTCATGTCCAGCGATATATCTGTTTCCTGGACTTTCTTTTTCCCTGATAGTCTAATCTTTCTGAGGCCTTGTAGTGGATTTAACAGATTCCTTCAAAAATTCATGTTTACCTAGAACCTTAGAATGTGATCTGATTTGAAAATAGTATCTTTGTAGATGTAACTAGTTAAAAATCTTGAGATGACATCAGGGTGGGCCCTAAGGCAATGACTGGTGCTCTTATTAAGAAGAGGACACTCAGAGGTACAGAGAGAAGGTGATGTCATAATAAAGGCAGAAACTGGAGTGATGAGTCTGAAGCCAAAGAATGCCAGAGATTCCTGGCAGTTACCAGAAGCCAGGAGAGAGGCGTGGGATGGTTTCTTCTTCAGAGCCTCCAAAGGAACCGACCCTGATGATACCTTGATTTCAGACTTCTGGCCACCTTAACTATGAAGAAATATGTCTAAAAAAAGCCACCCAATTTGTGGCAATTTGTATGGCAGCTCCAGGAAACTAACATGGTCCCTGACCAGCGGGCCAAGCATCTGCCACTGACCGTGGGTCCTGTATATTCTAACCTTCACTGCTTCTTTCTTCACCGAAAGTGGATGTTCAGGTCTACAGTCTGAAGGAGATTTTCCTTATTATTATCTTTTAAGGCTACCCCTTGAATATTTATAAGAGCAGATTTCTCTCATAAAATAAATTTCACATATTAAACTGAAAATTTTTGTGTATTGAAAGATATCTTTAAGAAAGTGAAAAAGAAAAATAGAAACAAAATAATTGCAACACCTTGGCAAAGTATTGATAGTAAATATATATAAGGGAGGGCTTCCCTGGTGGCTCAGCAGTAAGGAATCTGCCTGCAGTGAAGGTGACTCAGGTTCGATCCCTGGGTTGAGAAGATTTCCTGGAGGAGGAAATGGTAATCTACTCCAGCATTCTTGCCTGGAAAATCCCATAGACAAAGGAGCCTGGTGAGCTACAGTCCATGGGGTAGCAAAGAGTTGGACACAATTTAGGACTGAGCATGCATGCATATGAAAGGGACATCTACAGCCTAAAAAGAAGACTGCAATGAGATACAATTTTAAACCCAATTCATTTGTAAATTGAAGACATCTAATATCATTTAATATTGGAGAGAATGTGCCTGAATAGCCTAGCTTATACTTTGCTAGTCGGTAGTGTAAATTGGTTTGACTACTTCAGAAAATAATTTGGCATTATCTTTTATTTATTTATTTTTTTCGGCATTATCTTTTAAAGTTGGAGATTCATATAACCAATGATGAATAACTTTACTCCAGGATATATACCCCAAAGAAATTCTTGCACATATATTAGGAGACACGCTCACAAGAGTGTTCACAGAAGCATTCTATTTGAAATAGCAAAAACTAAGGAAAATCCCTACACCCAGTGATAGAACTGATAATTAGTGGTATGTTCAGACAGTGAAATATTTTACTCCAAAAGAAAGTGAATGTAAATGTATCCGAGGAATATAATTTGAGTAAAAAGTAAACCACTGAAGATTAGATATAACCATAATATCTGGTATTTTTTTTTAAAGTTATGACTAGAACTACCCAAAGTTATTTTAAGAAATATCTGTGTTGTGGTGAAACTGTCCTTCTAAAAGGCTAGGGGAATAATAGAAGTTGCCAGATTGTGACCTGCAGTGCAGAGAGGCAGGGTACAGGAAAGGAAAGAGAACTTAAGTGTCTGTTAGAAATGCTGAATGCTCTTATTTTCATGTTAGTAGTATTAATACATATGTGTGCTTAGTGCTTAGCTGCTCAGTTGTGTCTGACTCTTTGTGACCCCATGGACTATAGCCTGCCAGGCTCCTTTGTCCATGGGGATTCTCCAGGCAAGAATACTGGAGTGGGTTGCCATGCCCTCCTCCAGGGGATCTTCCCAACCCTGGAATCAAACACAGATCTCCCACATTACAGGTGGATTCTTTACCATCTGAGCCACCAGGGAAGCCCAGGAATACTGGAATGAGTAGCCTATCCCTTCTCCAGGGGATTTTCCCGACCCAGGAATTGAATCTGGGTCTCCTGCATTGCAGGCAGATTCTTCACCAGCTGAACTACTAGGGAAGCCCATTAATACGTATACAGGCATTTATTGTTTGACAAGCAAACATGTAAGTAAGTTAAAAAAAAAAGGCCATGCCTGGTCCAAGGTCATGTCCTGTGCCATGGATCAAGGATCACGATTTAACAAGTGTCATGCACCTACTGTTGGAGACACAACAACTGGGCTTTTGAGTGTGCAGAAATAGTCCTGGTTGATCAGTATCGGGAGCAACAAGAGCCTGGCACCTGGAACAAGATGGAGTCTGAAAGAGAAGGGGAAAGAAGTTCCAAGAAAGTCACAAACATGGTCTGAAGAGAAAGTCTTGTGAGAAATTCCCTGTGGGGGATTTCTCAGGAGCTTGGAAAATAGAGATGTTAAGAGGTCCCTTTTAAGTGGTTTCCTGTTCTGAGCTCTGGTGTAGATAACCTCCATTAGCTCAAGTCCACAATAAAATCTGCTATATAGACATGATACATAACAACAGTAAAAGTCCTCATTCACTCACTTATTCATTACACACACATTTATTGAGTTCCTACTGCCTGGCATACAGCATAGGGATATAGCAGCAAACAAACCAAGTCTCTGTCTTCATGAAGCCACTGTATATAATTTTTAAGCTGATGATAAATTCTAGGATAAAAATGAAGTAAAGAAGAGGGAGAGCTGGCTATGGGGTGATTTTTTAAAAAATTGGCTGCATTAGGTCTTATTTACTACACATGGGATCTTTGTTGAGGCATGCAGAATTAAATTTTGAAGGTCTTCTAAGCTCATGATAATCAGCTCACGAATGCTGGAAGAAAAGATGATTCACTGCTGTCCGAACTAAAGGGCAGCAGGTTCTTAGTGAAAACAGTCCGGGTGAGTTGATGACTAAGTCTAAATGCCGCGTAGAATATGTCCTTTTATTTTTAGAGCCTCCAGGAAACAAAGACATCCAGGTATAAGCACATTATAAGCATCAGTGGGCTTTGCCAGACAGCATCACTTAAGCATTTTATTTTGAGTAGAAAGAACTCGGTCTTTGTGCCTTACAAATGTCACACCGTTCCCTTTCCTACCACGTTCTTTCGTCTGCGGTTATTACTTCCTTCTCAAGCACACAGATGGAAACTGTTGCTTACATGGAAGGAAACCTTTCCAAACTCCTATTTCCTTTCCTTACCACTTTGCATAGTAAAACAATAATTTTTTTTTTAGTCTCAAGTTTCCTTTCCTCTTTCTACAGCTATTTTAGTATTTCCAGGATTTGAAAACACACACACACACACACACACCCCCCACAATCACCATCCCTTGAAAAAAAAAATTGGGGGAGCTCATAATTTCTATATCTTGAATTTTCCCCCACAGGTCCAATAATAAAGTTATCCCTAAGATATAAGTAAGGTAGGCTGTTTATAAATAGTTAAACACGTAAGAAATGGGTCCTGTGGGGGCAGTGTAGATCCTGTAACTATGAATCGAAATAGAAGTAACTGAAACCATTAGCCTGGTGGTGCAGGCTCACACATTCCATCCTATTAAAACAATGCTGATTGGGACCTGTGGTTGCCAAGGGGGTGGGAAAGGAATAGAACGGGAGTTTGGGGTGAGCAGGTGCATACTATTATAAATAAAGTGGATAAACAATAAGGTCTACTGTATAGCACAGGGAGCTATATTTAATATTCTGTGATAAGCCATATGGAAAAGAATATAAAAAAGGATGTACATATATGCATAACTGAATCACTTAGGCATACAGAAGAAATTAACACAACATTGTAAATCAACTATACTTCAATAAAGCAAGCAAAACAGTATAATGTTGATAATCAGCCAGTTTCCATCTGTTGAGAATATTCTGAATAAGCACTCTAAATTGACCTAATCAATCATGCTGAAATAAAGCTGTTAAAAAATGTTGAGGAAAAAAAAGCCAGTGCTGATTGGGATTCACTAAACTGATACCATAGCCCATAATCAGCGATGACCCACCCTTTGTAAAGCGCCCAAAGCATGACACCCCTGGCCTCACAGGACGGCAACTCTCAACCTGGGCTGAGTTACCTCTTGTTGTTGTTTAGTCGCTCAGTCATGTCCGACTCTTGTGACCCCAGGGACTGTAGCTCTCCAGGCTCCTCTGTCCATGGGATTCTCAAGGCAAGAACACTGGCGCTAGTTACCATTTCTTTCTCCAGGGGGATCTTCCCAACCCAGGGGTTGAACCCATGCCTCCTGCGTGTCCTGCATTGCAGGCAGATTCTTTACCACTGAGCCTCCAGTGAAGGCCAGGTGGTGTGGAGCCTGAAGCTTGTAAAATTTTAGACTTCTTTTTAAGAAAAATAATACAAAATTAGGTAAGAAGTTTTTCTCCACAGAATCATAAAAGCATAACAAATTTTAAAAAGTTGACAATCTCACAAACATGAAAAATGCCATAAAATATGTTTATTAATTCCCTAGTGTGGCTCTCTGAAACTGAAATGAAACTTTTAAATTGCTGTCTGTGTTAGTTTTCCAGGGCTGTCATAACAAAACATCACAGATGGGGTAGCTTAAACAACAGAAATTTATTTTCTCATATTTCTGCAGGCTGTAAGTCCAAGATTAAGGTGTTGGCAGGCTTGGCTTCTCCTGAGGCATTTCCTCTTGTCCTGTAGACAGCTGCCTTCCTGCTGCGTCTTCACAAGGTGGCCACTTGGTCTTTGTCGTCTGTGTCCTAATCGCCTCTTCTTATTAGGACACCAGGCAGGTTGAGTTGGGGCTCTCCCCAGTGACCCTATTTTAACTTAATCACCTCTTTAAAGGCTCTACCTCCAAATGTAGTCATATTCTGCAGTAGTGGGTGTTAGGATTTCAACATATTGAGAGGGTAACAGGCAGGAAGGCCAGGGGTCTCCAAACGGAGGAAACAGGCTGCAAGGGTCAGACATTTTTTCTCTCTCCTGAAGTGGCAGGAGGAAACAAATTCCAAGTGTCAGGGTTTTTTTTTTCCTTCTCTATACAAAATTAAAAGGAGATTTCTCTTGAAAGTCTGTGTTGCCATGATGACACCTGTTTCCACTTGAACTTAACTCCTTTCAAACCTTGAGCTAACCACTGCGGTTTTTCTTCCGGAATTGTTTCTGTGTTAATGAAACTGTGTATTTGCCTTGGACTTGGCCTTTCTTCAAAATCGTTCCACCTGAGACTAACATTTTTTATTTTCTCAAACCTTGGGCGGATAATAGCTTAATAAATCAGTATTCATATCAAATGTTTTATGGCTGCGGGATGATACACCTCATGCCATCCTATCTCAAAAGTGCATATTGTGGCAGAGGGGTCTGGTGAAACTCTGTCAGCCTTGAGGTATCTCTCTTATCTGATTAATAACTTTCTAACAGACAAAACATCTGGCTAAAGACTAGCAGGAGGGCACTCTTTCTGCCCCCTTCTAATGTCCATGTCAGAAACTTACTCTCTTTTATACTTTAATAAAACTTTATTACACAAAAGCTCTGAGAGATGAAGCCTTGTCACTGGCCCCAGATTGAATTTCTCTCCACCAGAGGCCAAGAATCCCGGTGTCTTTCATGGCTCAGCAACAACCTTCCAATGTAAATTTTGGTGGTGATTAAGTCTTTCATTCATGTCGACTCTTTTGCGACCCCATGGACTATAGCCTATCAGGCTTCTCTGTCCAAGGGATTTTCCAGGTAAGAATACTGGAGTGGGTTTCCATTTCCTTCTCCAGGGGATCTTCTTGACTCAGGGATTGAACCCACATCTCCATGTCTCCTGTGTTGCAAGTGGATTCTTTATCACTGAGTCACCAGGAAAGTCTTATATGAATTTTAAAAGGACACATTTCAACCTAAAATACTGTCGAATCTAGGAAAACATCTCTCATGTTTCTTTCATTTATGACCATAAAGATTTCAGTTCATCAAAAATTTGCCTATGCAGTGATTGATTGTAAATACTCTGAATTGCTGACACATGAATAAGTTTGATGTCCACCTCCTCATTGTATTTACTGTATATCTTTGTAGATGTCAAATCAGCAAAAACAAAATCTAAAACATTCTTCAATAATTCACCTTTCTTTATTATTTAGATTTTTCAAGTAATCTAAACACCTACTAGCTACTTCTACTTGAAATTTATCACTTTTTCTTAATTGTTGTTTTTGGTATGATCTGAAAAAGATTTTACAGTTAATCTAATCAAAGAGATGGCAAGAATACACAGAAGAACTATACAAAAAAGATCTTCATGACCCAGATAATCACGATGGTGTGATCACTGACCTAGAGCCAGACATCCTGGAATGTGAAGTCAAGTGGGCCTTAGAAAGCATCACTATGAACAAAGCTAGTGAAGGTGATGGTTCCAGTTGAGCTATTCCAAATCCTGAAAGATGATGCTCTGAAAGTGCTGCACTCAATATGCCAGCAAATTTGGAAAACTCAGCAGTGGCCACAGGACTGGAAAAGGTCAGTCTTCATTCCAATCCCAAAGAAAGGCAATGCCAAAGAATGCTCAAACTACCACACAATTGCACTCATCTCACACGCTAGTAAAGTAATGCTCAAAATTCTCCAAGCCAGGCTTCAGCAATATGTGAACCATAAACTTCCAGATGTTCAAGCTGGTTTTAGAAAAGGCAGAGGAACCAGAGATCAAATTGCCAACATCAGCTGGATCATGGAAAAAGCAAGAGAGTTCCAGAAAAGCATCTATTTCTGCTTTATTGACTATGCCAAAGCCTTTGACTGTGTGGATCACAATAAACTGTGGAAAATTCTGAAAGAGATGGGAATACCAGACCACCTGGTCTGCCTCTTGAGAAATTTGTATGCAGGTCAGGAAGCAACAGTTAGACTTGGACATGGAACAATAGACTGGTTCCAAATAGGAAAAGGAGTTCGTCAAGGCTGTATATTGTCACCCTGTTTATTTAACTTCTATGCAGAGTACATCATGAGAAATGCTGGACTGGAAGAAACACAAGCTGGAATCAAGATTGCTGGGAGAAATATCAATAACCTCAGATATGCAGATGACACCACCCTTATGGCAGAAAGTGAAGAAGAACTAAAAAGCCTCTTGATGAAAGTGAAAGAGGAGAGTGAAAAAGTTGGCTTAAAGCTCAACATTCAGAAAACGAAGATCATGGCATCTGGTCCCATCACTTCATGGGAAATAGATGGGGAAACAGTGGAAACAGTGTCAGACTTTATTTTTCTGGGCTCCAAAATCACTACAGATGGTGACTGCAGCCATGAAATTAAAAGACGCTTACTCCTTGGAAGGAAAGTTATGACCAACCTAAATAGCATATTCAAAAGCAGAGACATTACTTTGACAACAAAGATTCATCTAGTCAAGGCTATGGTTTTTCCTGTGGTCATGTATGGATGTGAGAGTTGGATTGTGAAGAAGGCTGAGGCCAAAGAATTGAAGCTTTTAAACTTTGGAGAAGACTCTTGAGAGTCCCTTGGACTGCAAGGAGATTCAACCAGTCGATTCTGAAGGAGATCAGCCCTGGGATTTCTTTGGAAGAAATGATGCTAAAGCTGAAACTCCAGTACTTTGGCCACCTCATGTGAAGAGCTGACTCATTGGAAAAGACTCTGATGCTGGGAGGGATTGGGGGCAAGAGGAGAAGGGGATGACAGAGGATGAGATGGCTGGATGGCATCACTGACTCGATGGACGTGAGTCTGAGTGAACTCCGGGAGTTGGTGATGGACAGGGAGGCCTGGCGTGCTGTGATTCATGGGGTCGCAAAGAGTCGGACATGACTGAGCGACTGATCTGATCTGAATCTTGAGATTAGATTAAGTTCAATTTATTTTATTCTCATCCTAACTGCTTTTGCAAAGAAGTAAACTGTTAACATTTTTATTTATTTTAAATGTAGATACTTATTTTAACTTTTCTTATCTATTAAACACATTCATATTATAAAAGAAGCTATGCTTTATATAAAAATCAAATCAGGGGTTTGTAATTTTTCACTTTAAACAAAAGCTAAACTTCCGGCCAAGTTGCAGTTGAAATTTAGTATGCCATTCTCATAAAAAAGAAAAAATAATGTCTGAGTCTTTATAACTGTGTATATACTGCATCACTGAGTGTACTATTGACAGAGGTGACTTCTGCTTTGACAAGGTGTAGATGAGAACTGATTCCTTCACTGCTTTTTTGCATGTCTGATGTTGGAATCAATTTTGCAGGCTAAGTCTTGTCTCCATAGATTTCAAACCTGTTTCTCATTAACAACCCACATGCTTCTGGTGCCAATTGCAATGTGAGAGGTTCATTTCTTGAACTGGCTGTATCCTTCCAACCTCACCATGCCAGGTGAGTTGGCACAGTGCATGTACGGTAAGGGTGGCTCAGTGGTAAAGAATCCACCTGCCCGTGCCTGCCAGTGCAGGAGATGTTGGTTTGATCTCTGTGTGGGGAAGAGCCCCTGGAGAAGGAAATGGCAGCCCACCACAGTATGCTTGCCTGGGAAATCCCATGGACAGAGGAGCTGGCAGGCTGCAAGACCATGGAGTCCTAACAGCTGGACACAACTTGGCGACTAAACAATAACAACAACAACAATGGTGAGGGTGTCCCAGGAAGCGGTTTCTACACTGGGAGAGCTGGCAGCAACTTCACTGAATATGGAACTGACCGTGAACAGAAGGTATCTTCATTTCACCCCAGAAGTGCCTGTGGCAACAGCATTGAACATAAGGGAAAGTCAGGGAGGAGGAAGACAGAACTCTTCACTAATTGTGGGTAAAATATCTTACTTTTATAGATTTCATAAAATCATATAACATGTGAATATATTTCAGAGTTCTGGAAGAGGCGGTACACGAGAGGGCCCTGAATCTTCAGCTTCATTGTCCTCATGAAATTCTGATGCTGGTGGAGCATCCAGGGGCTCTACAGTCCCCTCCTAGAGGGAACATGTCATTTACGATCCCACCCAGTAGACTGATTCCCCAGTGCTTGTCTTCAAGTCAGTGCTGGTCCATGACAAAGGTTTCAGTAATATAAGGCGAAATGAAAAAGATAAAAGACAATATGATATATGCATATCATATAAAGGTGTCAGCTAATCTCTTTTGAGAAAGAAAGATGATCATTTAAAAAAATTTATTTCTTTGGCTGCACCATTTATTGGTTGTAGCATGTGGGATCGAGTACCTTGACTAAGGATTGATTTGGGCCCCCTGCATTGGGACTCTTAGCCACTGGACCACCAGGAAACTCCCAAGATGATAATCTTTAAATGTAATCTTTCCTATTAATTTGATATTAAAATATCCCTCCTTATTTGAAATAATGGTAACAGTAGAGAGTCAAATATAAAGTTTGAAACCTTATGTCAGGCCCTCTACTTTCTGGCTATGCTATTATGGCTTCCTTCATTTTTAGCATGTATGGAGAGGGGACAGAGAAAATGGAAGATTGCAGGGGACAATTATGGCCAATATGGTTCAAAATACCTGAACATCTGGGAAATCTCAGGAAGAGAATGAATCCAGGGACTGTAGGATTTTCTCGACTCTATCATCTAATCCTGAATTCTGATAAAGTTTTCAACAGTAGGAATAGCGTATAATCATACTTTTAGGCCATTACTTTTACCAAGATTGAGGGCAGGAGAAGGGTGCAACAGAAGACGAGATGGTTGGATGGCATCACTGACTCAATGGACATGAGTTTGAGTAAACTCTGGGAGACAGTGAAGGACAGGGAAGCCTGGCGTGCTGCAGTCCACGGGGCTGCAAGGAGTCAGACACGACTGAGCGTATGAACAACAACTCGTGTGTAGTACCAGGGGCAAAAGTCCCAAGGGCCAAAATTTGGCATGCCATACTAGCAGCATCCCACAGCAATAGCCTTCCTTCTCGTTTTAGTTATTTTCCAAATACATGAGGTCCCAAGAGACCTCCCATGCATTGCTAGCCTAGCAGCCTGAGGTACTGAATGTCATCAGATTTTCTCTTGTGCCCAATTACAGATGCACCCTGGCTGAGTGGGTAGAGGGGGAACTGGAGGAGAAGGCAGGCGCTGTAAATGGTGATTGGACCCTGCTGTGCTTGACTCTTCCCTAATTTAAAAAGCAAGCACATTTTGCTCTGGAACTGACTCATTTTCAGTTCTGCTCTCACCCTTAGCCTAACTTATGGGACTCTGAAATTAAATAAAACATCTAAAAATTTGTTGCTAATACTAGAAAAGATTATTTCAGAAATTATTTTTTTAACTTTTTATTTATGTTGGAGGATAGGCAATTGCCCAGTTAAAAGACAAAGGTCTGAATAGATAATTTTCCAAGGAAGATATGCAAATGGCCAATAAGCACATGAAAAGATGCAAAATGTTATCAGGGAAGTACACACTAAAACCACAGTGAGCTACCACTAGGATAGCTGAAATCAAGCCCGATAAACTGTGCTGAGTGTGTGGGGAGATTGGAACTCTCCTGCACTGCTGTGAAAGGGTAAAATGGTGTAGTCACTTTTGGAAAACAGTTTGTCCTCTAACAGTTAAACAAGAGTTTCCAGATGACCCAGGATTTCCATTTCTAGGTATATATCTAAGAAAAACATGTCTGCACAAAAACTTGTGCACAAATGCTTAGAGCAGAGTTATTTATAATAGCTAAAAAGTAGAAAGTACGCAAGTGTCCATCAATGGATTAATGAATGGATATACAAAATGTAGGATGTCCATACAATAGACTAGTAATTGACTGTAAAAGGAATGAAGGACTGATACATGCTAAAGCTAGGATGAGCCTTGGAAACATTAGTGAAGAAGCCAGTCTCAAGAGCCTACATAATAAGTGATTCAGTTCATGTGAAAGTCTGGAATAGGGAAAGCTAAGAAACAAAAGTATTAACATAGATCAGCATAGAACTGGAGGAAAAGGAAATGGCACCCCCCTCCAGTATTCTTGCCTAGAGAATCCCAGGGACAGAGGAGCCTGGTGGGCTGCCGTCTATGGGGTCACACAAAGTCGGACACGACTGAAGCGACTTAGCTTGCATGCATGCATGCTTTGGAGAAGGAAATGGCAACCCCCTCCAGTATTCTTGCCTGGAGAAGCCCAGGGACGGGGGAGCCTGGTGGGCTTCCATCTACGGGGTCGCACAGAGTCGGACACGACTGATGGGACTTAGCAGCAGCAGCATAGGCAATTAACAATGCTGTGACAGTTTCAGGTGGACAGCAAAGAGACTTAGTCATACATGTACCTGTATCCATTCTCCTGGAAGCTCCCCTCCCATCCAGACTGCCAAATAACATTGAGCAGAGTTCCCTGTGCTACGCAGTAGGTCCTTGTTGTTATCCATTTTAAACATAGCACATATCAATCCCAAACTCCCTAACTTTCCCTTTGCTTCACTCTCCCCTCCCTGGCAACCATAAGTTCATTTTCTAAGTCTGTGAGTCTGTTTCTGTTTTGTAAATAAGTTCATCTGCATAATTTCTTTTGAGAATATGTAAATAAGGGATGTCATATCATATTTCTCCTTCTCTGTCTGACTTAACGTTACTCAGTATGACCATCTTTAGGTTCATCCACGTTGCTGCAAATGGCATTATTTCATTCTTTTTAATGATTAAGTCATAGGATTTTTTTTTAAACACTCATGTCCTATACGCATTCAGACTCCAGGAGAGCTCCAGTAACTTGCAAACCTCACAGTTCAAGTTTTTAAATATCACTGGTCTTTCTGCTCAGCCCAAGTCCACAAGATACACATTTCTGGCACATTTCGAGGCAGTCTGATGCATGAGCTTACAGAGCTCACAGGCAAGAATAACGTGTTATGTGCCTTCTTTGCAAGTCTCAAGGAGTTATCCAAGTTACTATGGTTATATTAGCAATTCACTGACTTCCTGTTGCATGAAGGGATAAATAAATAAATGAATGACAAAGACTTGATAAAGTGTGGCTCAGCCATTACAATATTTTAAGCCAATAAAATAGGAAAATACATCATGTAATGAGACCAGCACATCTAAGAAAAGTTATCATGTCAGCAGAAACAGCAGGTTCATACTGTGTACTTTAGCAGTGGTTTCACTTGTTCTGTCTAAACTCCACAGTGACTTCTTATAAAAGGGTCTTTGTGCTGTTCTATGTCACCAGTGTGTATGTTTTAAGATGGCATCATACAGACTGCTTCCCATAAAACAGCATTTTCACAGAAAGCAGTGTTGCCATAGACAGATAGTTATAATTTTTACATTGTCTTTCAAAACTAGACACACTAATTGACTCAAAGGTAGAGACTGATGTCAAGAGGTAAACACACAAAACTAAATCTAACCTGCCTGTTCCTTTCTGTGGCAAGGAGTAGGTGTCTTTGCACCAGGGATCCCTTCAGTAGAAAGACGGGACCAATGATCCTACACGCAAGGAAGCAAAGGAGACACAGATGTAAAAACCAGGCTTTTGGACTCAATGGGAGAAGGTGAGGGATGGGTGATTTGAGAGAATAGCACTGAAACATGTGCGTTACCACATGTAAAACAGATGACTAGTGCAAGTGTGATGCATGAAACAGGACACCCAAAGCCTGTGCTCTGGGACAACCCAGAGGGATAGGGTGGAGGGAGGTGGGAGAGGGATTCAGGATAGGGGGGACACATATATACCTGTGGCCAATTCATGCTGATGTATGGCAAAAACCATCACAATATTGTAATTATCCTTCAATTAAAATAAATAAATTAATTTTTTAAAAAAGAAAAACAGTTAAAATAGTGTGTGCGGCAGTATAATCCTTTGAGTTGTTTGCTTTTCATGAAATAGTCTTAAGATTCTATCAATACAATGAAGATATCTTTAAAAATTTAGTTATATTCTTGCTAAACAATCTCAAACTTACAGGAGAGCTGCCAGAACAGGTAAAAGAATTGCTATACCTCTTTCGTCCAGATTCCTCAAATGTTAGCATTTTCCTGGGCTTGCTGACCACCCATAGTGGATTGTCATTAATCTGTTTTTGAAATGTTTGGAGAGCCAGTTGCAGAAATGATGTCCCAACAACCCCAGATCCTCCAGTGTTATTTCATAAAAACAAGGACACATCTAAAAGCAACCCACAGGTCTCCAAATAAACTGTCAACACTGGTACAATACAACTGTCTAATTCAAAGGCTCCATCCAACTTTTGCCAAATCTCTCCCTCTTTCTGTCTCTTTTTTGATTCGGAATCCTATCCTGGAAAACATGTTGTATTTTGCTGTCTTGCCTGTTAAGACACTTTCTTTTTTATTTTTTAAATTTTATTTTAGTTTTAAACTTTACAATATTGTGTTAGTTTTGCCAAATATCGAAATGAATCCGCCACAGGTATACATGTGTTCCCCATCCTGAACCCTCCTCCCTCCTCCCTCCCCATACCGGCCCTCTGGGTCGTCCCAGTGCACTAGCCCCAAGCATCCAGTACCGTGCATCGAACCTGGACTGGCGACTCGTTTCATACATGATATTATACATGCTTCAATGCCATTCTCCCAATTCTTCCCACCCTCTCTCTTTCGATTTGGAACAGTTTCTCCTCTTTGTCTGCCTTTCAACTATTTGATGGTTTTTAAAGAGTAGGAGCCTTAGCTTCCTGTAGGAGAGCTTTCAGTGGAGTCCATATGACATATTCTCATGACTAGGCTCAGGCCATGAGCTGCTGACAGTGATACCACTGAAGACGCAGTGCCCTCCTTAGTACCTCACATTAGGGAGACATGATGTTCACCCATCCTTCCACAGGTGGTGTAAACCTTGACCACTTGGCATGTTGCTCCCTACCAAATTGCTCCACCTGAAAGCCACCATTTCCCACTTTGCAATTGGTTTGTATTTTGGTTTTCTATGATGGGGAGTTATTTTAATATTGTGCTAATATCCGTTACCTCATTCAGTCTCTGCCCACCAGCCTCAGCATCCATTGATAGTGCCTGTCTCAATCAACCTTTTGTTGTGCGTGATGGTTGAAAAATGGCTATTCTCTGTTTTCTACATTGAGGGGTTGACATTTTGCAAGAAAAAAATTCTCTTCTATTCCGCTTATTCCTTTTTTCTTATATCTGTAGGTTCTCATGGATTCCTATTTTACTGTGGGTTGTAGTCTGTTACTATCATTATTTGTTTTGATGTTCAAACTGTTCCCACTGTGGCCACGGGGAGCCCCTTCACACTGGCTCCTGTGCCTCTTTGATAGTCCTCATCCTTTTTTGAATGTTTACATACTTTCTGATTTTACAAGATACACGAGGCTCATATTGTACTTTATTTGACTCAGTATTTATTTTCCAAGAAGCTTTGATTCCTTGAGAGGAGAATGGTATTTAGAAACCAAGATCTGAGGGTTTTTTTTTTTCCCATCCTCATAAAAATGGGAGAAATAATCCCATGCCAACCAATAATAATAGCTAGACTTGATAGAGAATTTATGTGCTAAACACCAAGAGCCACAGGAATTAAATGGATTAATTATTTAATTCTCACAACAGTCCCATGAGGTTGACCTTTATTTTTATCTCAATTGCACAAGAGAAAAATGAGACACAAGGAGGTTAAAAGCCTTTTCCAGGACCTGATGTAGTGAATAGTGGAGTCAAGATCCAACCCAGGCAGAATGAGTAAGGAAACCTAGAGTCTAAAGGCTAAAGAAGTCATCGAAGTCATCACTCAGTCAAGAAGTCTACAAGATGTTCTTTTGTATCCCTAATTTTTTGTTTCATTTTATGTTCCTAACCTTGTTTTTTCTTTCTTTTAT
This sequence comes from Bos grunniens, assembly GCF_055505025.1. NCBI lineage: Eukaryota > Metazoa > Chordata > Mammalia > Artiodactyla > Bovidae > Bos > Bos grunniens. Next base: position 15,200,957 of record NC_141170.1, on the reverse strand, counting down.
CAAATACTTTCAATATCTTGATTATATGCTCCCTCCATTCTTTCTCCTTAATCAAGATACTAATTAGGACTTTATTGTTATCTTTGATTAATCATAAGCATCACTATCCACAATATGAAACATACATTTGTTCAGGATATTCTGAACCCTATCTGAAAAATACCAAAATTTAATCAGTGGGAATTGAAATTTGGCCAGATTGGTACCATGCAAAATGTCATTAAATGAATTGAAAAGACAACGTCTTGCCCCTTTCCCTTCTCTTTCTCAAAGTGGAGAAGCCAGAAAGGTGGCTGAAGATATTAAGGCAGCAAAGTATTTGAGGATTCCATGCAGAGGCAGAGGCTAGCAGGTTTATTGGCCAAATAACTGGGCTTCCCTGGTGGCTCAGCTGGTAAAGAATCTGCCTACAGTGCAGGAGACCTGGGTCCAATCCCTGGGTTGGGAAGATCCCCTGGAGAGGGGAACAGCTACCCACTCCAGTATTTTGGCCTGGAGAATTCCATGGACTATACAGTCCATGGGGTTGCAAAGAGTCAGACATGACAGCATGGGATTATTTCTCCCATTTTTATGAGGATGAAAAAAAAAACCCTCAGAGGCCTGAAAATCTAACATGCTCCTCAGACTTTCTCAATGTCACTCCCTCAACCAGACATTTAGCAGGAACCTGGTCACACTTACTTCTAAATCAAGGCTTCTGTTTAGGGTTTGAAAAACAGCTATTAGGTCTCACTGAAGGAAAATCTATATGCTTGAGCTGTCAAGTAAGAGGGGGCAAAGGTAAAAAACATTCTTAAGAAAATTAAGGATACGGACAGCTTTCTTTACTCTACCAGCAGACATAGCACAAAGACTCTTTTATCATAGGAAAGCCTATGGCTGTGCATAAGTGTCTAGACAAGAATCTGATGGAGATCCCAGGGTTCTGTGTTCTAATATGACAAATTGACAAGAGATAATCTTAAGGATAATTACATCTGTTGTCTGCCTCATCCATAAAGAAATAACAGCTCAGAGTCTGAGGAGAAGAACATCTGAATAAAGGCCAGTTTGAATTTTTTGCAAATATGGGTCAAGTAGCTGAGTGAAGTGACCTATTGAGTAGACTCTCTTAGTATCATTCACTTGTACATTGGATGATGTGTTTTAAAATCTGTTTTAATCTTCTCATCTTGACAGTGACTTGTCAAGAAATCTGTTCCCTTTTCAATACAGTACAGAAAAGTTTGTTTCCTTTCTTTTTATGATTTTTTGCAGAGGTGGTTGAAAAAAATTTAACAAATACATGTTCCTATTCAAGGTTGCTTTTGTCCTTTAACAATAAAGCAGTCATTCAGGCATTCAATATGAAAGTATTTCAATTGGGCAAAAATGCCAGGAGAAAAACTTTATGGTTGATTTTTCTGAAGGCTTGTTCTCGCTGCTAAGGGTAGGTTATCTACCTAAAAATACATTGGAACTACTCCTACAAGTACAGGGTGAAGAGATAATTTTTACTCTCATTTATATAGTATACATTTAATGTAAATATAAAATATAATATTGGAGGGCTTCCCTGGTAGCTCAGATGGTAAAGGATCTACCTGCAATGTGAGAGACCTGAATTCGGTCCGTGGGTTGGGTAGATGCCCTGGAGAAGGGAATGGCAACACACTCCAGTATTCTTGCCTGGAGAATTTCATGGACAGACTGCAGGGTTGAAAAGAGTTGGACACTACTGAGTGAGTAGCACACACACATTTATTATGTATTTAATTTATAACTTATATATGTATCATATGTTATATATTTAATATGTGTTCCCTAGTTGGCTCAGTGTCACTGGAGCTACTAGATTAGACCAGTAGCTAGTAGCTCACACAGCACTTTTGTGTTAATAAAGGAAACGTGCCCTCGTTCAGACCTGCTTCAGTGAAGTCATCATTCCTTAGGGCAGGGGAGGGAGGTGCTGAGACTTATGAGTAAATGTGGGCAAAGGGCACACTTTCTGGGGGTATATGTATGTAAGTTGACCATAGTTAACTGTGCAGTGTTATATATTTGAAAGTTGTGTAAGGACCTCCTTGATGGTCCATTGATTAGGTTAGGACTCCACTGCCGCTGGTCTGGTTGGGTAACTAAGACCCCACAAAGCTTCAGTGGTATGGCCAAAAACAATGATAATAAACTTTTTAAAAAGTTGTAAAGAAAAAAATGTCTTGTTCACTCACTGCAAACATGAGCACACTTGCAGCCCTCATGTGACCCCTCTCCTAGTCCTGGGTGGGCATTGCTGATTGTGAGAAACATTTGCTTCCTTGAAATCAGGACTCAAAGCAGCCTCCGTGCTGGCACTGCAGCCATCCACGACTGATCAACCACACTTGGCACCACAAAGAATCCTAAACCTGCCTAAGATCTACTATTGTATCGAAGTTCACATCTTGGTTGACATATTGTACTACAGGCACCACAGGAGACGCGGTTTCGATCCCTGGGTTGGGAAGATCACCTGGAGAACGAAACGGCAACCCACCCTGGTATTCTGGCCTGGAGAATCCTCATGGACAGAGGAGCCTGGCGGGCTGCAGTTCTTGGGGTTGCAAAGAGTTGGAGACGACTGAAGCGACTTAGCATGCACTACAGTTTTGTAAGATATTACCACTGGGGAAAACTGGGTGAAGGGTACCCCAGAGCTATTTTTACTCACAAAACATCTGACATCAAACATGTCAGAATTTCCCCTACAGCAACCTATTCTACACCAGCTGGGTGCTGCAATTCAATTCAGTTTGGCACCATCTCCCTGAGGTTAGAGTCACACTCCACAAGCTCAGGGCTCAGTCTCATGAGACTGCCCCCACTTCAGAAGCCAGTCGCAACTCTCAGGCCTCCCATAACTTTTGGCTGACTGAGTATACATCAGGGGTGACCATGACCCCCTCCTCAGATTTGATACTTTGCTAGATAGAACTGCTCACAGAACTTAGAAAGGCACCACACTGGTTCCCAGGTAGCACAGCTGGTAAAGAACTGATAAAGAATCTGCTTGCGGTGCAGGAGACCAGGGTTCAATCCCTGGGTTGGGCAGATCCCTGGAGAAGAAAACGGCAACCCATACTTGCCTGGAGTACCCCATAGACAGAGGAGCCTGGTGGGCTACAGTCCACAGGGTCACAAATAGTCGGACAAGACTGAACACGTGCACACACATGGGCTTATCGTAAAGGATAGAACTCGGAAATAGCCAAATGGAAAAAATGCTTAGAGCAAGGTGTGGGAAGAAGGGGTGAAGGGAGCTTCCATGCCCTTTCTGGGGGTACCACCCTCCCAGCACTTTGATATTTCACTTACTGGAAACCTCTCTGAATTCTGTCATTTAGGTATTTCTGGAGATTCCATTATGTAGGAATGATTCATGAAGCCATTAGCCATTGGTGATTGACTCCGACTTCACCCCTCTCCTCTCCCTTGAGGGCAGGGAGGTAAGGTTGAAAGCTCCCGCCTTCTAATCATGGCTTCTGGTGGCTGATCTCCATTCTAAAGCTATACAGGAGCCCCCAGGCCCCTGTCATCTCCTTGGCGTGCAAAAGACACCCAATCACTGAGAGAGAGAGAGAGGGAGAGTGTGTGTGTGTGTGCGCGTGTGTGTTTGTGCGCTCTGTATGCTCAATGACTTAGTCGTGTCAGAGGCTTTGCAACCCCGTGCACTATAGCCCATCAGGTTCTTCTGCCCATGGGATTTCTCAGGCAAGAATACTGCAGTGGACTGCCATTTCCTAGAATACTGGAGTGGTTACTATGTCCTTCTCCAGGGGATTTTCCTGACTCAGGGATTGAACCCATGTCTCTTGTGTCTCCTGCATGGCAGGCAGATTCTTTATCACTAGTGCCACCTGGGAAACCTCCAACTCACAGGGCTGATCCCAAAGGCTTTAGGAGCTGTGTGCCGGGAATCAGGGACAAAGACCGTGTACTATTTCTTATCACAGGTACACAGAATTTTCTGTTTTATTTCTTACAACTGCCTACGGATCTAGTTACCTCAAAACAAAAAGATAAATTTTTAAAAAATCTATTGGGATTTGCAATAATTTCCAAGAGAATCTCTCTAATGTGATACTAGTGTGACCATTTTAATTAAACCAGAAGCAAGCAAGGTGCTAGTTCATCTAGTTCAGTTCTTTTTCTTCAGAAGGAAGACACAGAGGCCAGAGGTTATTAGAACTGTTGCTGGGATGCCAGAATCTGTATATACATAATCCCTGAAGTGCATAAAAGAAGGAAACTGACATTTATTGGGTGACTGTTTATGACGGGCAGTGTCCTAGAGAAGTTTATATGAATGATCCCATTTAACTTCCCAGAATTCTCATAGGTATTATTCCCATTTTACAACCGAGGAAATTGAAGAGTCGTAAAATGAGCAAGTGATGGGCCTGTATTCAAAGTCCCTATGAATCTGGAGCACTTAGTTTTCTACCATCCTTTTTAAAACTTTTCTGAATTTTCCTGGCTGTCCAGGGGTTAAGAATCCATCTGCCAGTGCGGGGGACACAGGTTCAATCCCTGGTCCAGGACGATCCCACATGCATAGAGCAGCTAAGCCCATGCTCCATAGCAAGAGGAGCCACTGACTGTAGTGAGAAGTCTGCAGACTACAATGGAGAGTAGACCTCACTTGCCACAACTAGAGAAAGTCCGAGTGCAGCAATGAAGACCCAGTGCAGCCAAAAATTAAAAAAACAGACTAAACCCTTAATTAAAACAGTCTTTTCCCACTATAGTCATTATAAAAAATAAACATTTCATAACATTTTAATTATGTAAAAGATCAAACCAGTCAATCCTAAAGGAAACCAACCCTGAATACACATTGGAAGGACTGATGCTGAAGCTGAAGTTCCAATTCTTTGGCCACCTGATGTGCAGAGCTGACTCATTGGACAAGATCAGGCTGCTGGGAAAGACTGAGGGCAGGAGGAGAAAACGGTGACAGAGGATGAGATGGCTGGATGGCACCACCAACTCAATGACATGAGTTTGAGCAAACTCCTGCAGACAGTGAAGGACAGGGAAGCCTGGTGTGCCATCATGGGGTCACAAAGAGTTGGTCACAACTTAGCCACTGAACAGCAACAATTACACGAAAGTCCATTATAAAAACAAATAAATTGATTATAATGAATAAATATCAGTTGTAACCCAAATGCACATACACACTGAGAATCATTTTTTCCAATATTCATACCAGGTAAGATGCCTAGGAAACATCACTAGTGGAGGTGATGGAATTCCAGTTGAGCTATTTCAAATCCTGAAAGATGATGCTGTGAAAGTGCTGCACTCAATATGTCACCAAATTTGGAAAAGGCAGCAGTGGCCACAGGACTGGAAAAGGTCACTTTTCATTCCAATCTCAAAGACAGGCAATGCCAAAGACTGCTCAATCTACCGCACAACTGCACTCATCTCACACACTAATAAAGTAATGTTCAAAATTCTCCAAGCCAGGCTTCAGCAATATGTGAACCGTGAACTTCCAGATGTTCAAGCTGGGTTTAGAAAAGGCAGAGGAACCAGAGATCAAATTGCCAACATCTGCTGGATCATGGAAAAAGCAAGAGAGTTCCAGAAAAACATCTAATTCTGCTTTATTGACTATGCCAAAGCCTTTGACTGTGGGGATCACAATAAATTGTGGAAAATTCTGAAAGAGATGGGAATACCAGACCACCTGACCTGCCTCTTGAGAAACCTGTATGCAGGTCAGGAAGCAACAGTTAGAACTGGACATGAAACAACAGACTGGTTCCAAATAGGAAAAGGAGTACATCAAGGCTGTATATTGTCCCCCTGTTTATTTAACTTCTATGCAGAGTACATCATGAGAAATGCTGGACTGGAAGAAGCACAAGCTGGAATCAAGATTGCCGGGAGAAATATCAATAACCTCAGATATGCAGATGACACCACCCTTATGGCAGAAAGTGAAGAAGAACTGAAAATCCTCTTGATGAAAGTGAAAGAGGAGAGTAAAAAAGTTGGCTTAAAGCTCAACATTCAGAAAACGAAGATCATGGCATCTGGTCCCATCACTTCATGGCAAATAGATGGGGAAACAGGGGAAACAGTGTCAGAATTTTTTTGGGGGGGGGCTCCAAAATCACTGCAGATGGTGATCACAGCCATGAAATTAAAAGACGCTTACTCCTTGGAAGGAAAGTTATGACCAACCTAGATAGCTTATTGAAAAGCAGAGACATTACTTTGCCAACAAAGGTCCGTCTAGTCAAGGCTATGGTTTTTCCAGTGGTCATGTATGGATGTGAGAGTTGGACTGTGAAGAAAGCTGAGTGCTGAAGAATTGATGCTTTTGAACTGTGGTGTTGGAGAAGACTCTTGAGAGTCCCTTGGACTGCAAGGATATCCAACGAGTCCATCCTAAAGGAGATCATCCTGGGTGTTCATTGGAAGGACTGATGCTGAAGCTGAAACTCCAATACTTTGGCCACCTCATGTGAAGAATTGACTCATTGGAAATGACCTTGATGCTGGGAGGGATTTGGGGCAGGAGGAGAAGGGGAAAACAGAGGATGAGATGACTGGATGGCATCACCGACTTGACAGACATGAGTTTGGGTGAACTCCAGGAATTGGTGATGGACAGGGAGGCCTGGCGTGCTGCAATTCATGGGGTTGCAAAGACTCAGACACGACTGAGTTACTGAACTGAACTGATGATGCCTTATTCTATACTTTCATTAAAAATACACTAAAATTGATTTTAAGACCCATTAGTGGGGCTTGTGACCTACAGTTTGAAATACACAGTATGCTATTTTCCCTTTCCTGTGACCATTCTGATAATATTGCGGAAAAAAAATCTTTCTTTTCCATGCTAAGCAACAGTCTTCTTTTTAGCTTTTCTCAGATCTTACATACCCAAATTAAAGGGGGACATTGTCTTAGTTAGCCTTTGCTCACTTAAATTCATAGTAGTTCACGCAAAGTGTATTGTAGCATAATTCTTCCTGTGGCTTTAGGCATTTTTAACACCATCCCCCCACCCCCACCCCCACTAACATTTCTCTCTCTCTCTCTTCCTGACCACATCCCTGTGAGGGGGCAGATAGACCCATTCAAATTGAACCCTATCATTTTCTCAACTGATGGGTGGTTTGTTGTTTGAGGAGACTCCAAGGCCATGTCTATAAGAGGCAAATGTAGGCAAGTTATCCACTGATTTACATTTGGCTTAAAAGCTTCTCTGAGTGGGTGTATTGGGTGGTAGTGTTGGGCAGAGTTGGGTTGTGTATCATTTACCCTGGCACTACTCCACAGGACAGGGTGTGCTTGGGTGGCCTAGCATTCCCAGCTCGTTTCCTGGTGGAAGCCATGGTGCACCCACTGGGGACACATATCACCCATTCATGGCCCTTCTTTGAGTAATGATATATCAGGGCCTTCAATTTCCTGGCCTGCTGTGGGATTCCTTTTAGAGCCCAACAATGCTATAGGTCTGTTGGTGGTTGTGTTAGATGCTGATAATTGCTGCTATTGATTTAGCTTCCTGGATGTCAGGGACTGAGTTAAGCAAGTCACACACATTATCTTCTCGAATCCTCAGAGCAACCTGTGATGATGATGTTATTTACATCATTTCATGTAAGCAAAACGGCTAGGTAGACTGGTGGCTTTTGTTCAGTCAGCAAGGAAGAGTTGAATTAGAAAATGTAACAGGAAAGGAAGTTGTAGAGATAAGATTTATATGCACACACACACAAACACACATCCAAAATAGATTTTTGAGGAGTTTTGGAGTCCAAGTTAAGCCTGTCCTTCTTTCTTCCTTTTCTGGCCTTGATCGTCTGGGCTCTGTCATCATCTGTTTCAGCCAACATGATGACAATTTAAATCCTAGAATTTTCTATCCTTGGCTTTTCTCATTTAGAAAAGAAGATTGAAATTGGCTGTTAGATCTGAGCTTATTTTGTAATCACAGGCAGACTTTGCTTTCAAGTGGAAGATACTTTGGCCTTCCTATTGGCAGTGGTTCTCAAATACTAGTGCACATAAGAATAACCTAAGAAGCACCTCACCATGCAGGTTTCTGATCTTTGCCTAGTTAGATTCTAGTTCAATAGGTCCGAGCTGGTTCTTTGAAAACTGCGTATTAAACAAATTTATATTTAACAATTTGAATCAAGTTGATTCAGATTCAATTTGCCTAGGAGCCACATTATGAAAAATGTTAGTTCAAGGTCTTATGAGATGAATGTAGGAGTAATTGACACCGTGAGCTTGCCTCCTTATTATTCATTGGGAAGACTGATGCTGAAACTGAAACTCCAATATTTTGGCCACCTGATGTGAAGACCCGACTCACTGGAAAAGACCCTAATGCTGGGAAAGATTGAAGGCAAAAGGAAGAGAGGGAAGCAGAGGATGAGATGGTTGGATGGTGTTATCCACTCAATGGACATAAATTTGAGCAAACTCCAGGAGACAGTGGAGGACAGAGTAGCCTGACATGCTGTAGTCCGTGGGGTCACAAAGAGTTGGACATGACTTAGCAACTGAACAACAATAACAACTATATTTGGAAGTCATTTTAAACAGCAAAATCACCAAAAAAAGCACAAAATACAAAAATGTGGCACTAAATAGACCACAAAAGGACACATTTACAGTATGAGAGTTGAAACAAGAAAGCTAAGTGTTACCTTATTTGACCTCAGCTAGGAATGTGCATAGAAAACAACTCAATTATTTTTTTTTTTTTGCTCTGTTCATGCACATGTCCTTGGTTGACCATAAAATGACAGTAACAATTGACTTCAGAGTTACAAATAAATGTTAGCAAGCTGCTAACTTAGCAAATATGGAACCTTTGAATAATCAGGATTGATATCAAAGCTGTTGGATATTGAGAGATTGCCACAATTAAAAGCAGAATGATCTATGAATAAATTTATATAAATAAGTATATGTAAAATGATGAAAGTGAATGAGGAGAGTGAAAAAGTTGGCTTAAAGCTCAACATTCAGAAAGCTAAGATCATGGCATCCAGTCCCATCACTTCATGGCAAATAGATGGGGAGGGAAACAGTGAAAACAGTGAGAGACTATTTTTTGGGGCTCCCAAATCACTGCAGATGGTGATTGCAGCCATGAAATTAAAAGATGCTTACTCCTTGGAAGGAAAGTTATGACCAACCTAGACAGTGTGACAGAAAGCAGAGACATTACTTTGCCAACAAAGGTCCGTCTAGTCAAGGCTATGGTTTTTCCAGTGGTCATGTATGGATGTGAGAGTTGGACTATAAAGAAAGCTGAGTGCCGAAGAATTGATGCTTTTGAATTGTGGTGTTAGAGGAGACTCTTGAGAGTCCCTTGGACTGCAAGGAGATCCAACCAGTCCATCCTAAAGGGAATCAGTCCTGAGTGTTCATTGGAAGGACAGATGTTGAAGCTGAAACTCCAATACTTTGGCCACCTGATGCAAAGAGTTGACTCATTTGAAAAGACCCTGATGCTGGGAAAGATTGAAGGCGGGAGGAGAAGGGGGTGAGAGAGGATGAGATGGTTGGATGGCATCACCAACTCAGTGGACATGAATTTGGGGTAAACTCCAGGAGTTGGTGATGGACAGGGAGGCCTGGTATGCTGCAGTCCATGGGGTTGCAAAGAGTTGAACACGACTGAGCGACTGAACTGAACTGATATATATATATAAATACTACGTAAATAGTATTAAAAGATACTATAGGTGAGACCTGCAAATTCTGCCACACAATAGGTAATTAGCAGAAATGCCAATGATGGTTCAAAGAATGGAGCTTCCATAATGGCAGATTATAAGAGTCCTTCATGGAGTCTAGTCCAATGCCTTTCTCTACAAGTCTGCTGACTAAATGATTGGTAGCCAAAGGTGTACAACTGGTCTTAGATGAGTTCTATTACAGCCAGGAGTAGCTGCTCAGATTGAGAGAAGATTCAGTTATGGCAGCTCTGTCTAAACACTTCTACAGTCTGCATGAGTGTGTGAGTGCTGTTGTTTCAGCTGTGCCCCTCTCTTTTCAATCCTATGAACTGTAGCCTGTGAGACTCCTCTGTCCATGGGATTCTCCAGGCAAGAATATTGAATTGGGTTGCCATGCCCTCTTCCAGGGGATCTTCCTGATCCAGGGATCAGCCTCACATCTCTTATGCCTGTTGCATTGGAAGATGGGTAGGTTCTTTACTACCTGTATCACCTCGGAACACATTCCAGTTCTTGCCTGGAAAATTCTATGGACAGAGGAGCCTGGTGGGATACAGTACCAGAGTTTGCAAAGAATTGGACACAACTGAGTGGCTAACACTTTCTACAGTCTAGTCCTAGTCTTTTCCTACAGAACTGGCCTGGGAAGTAGTGAGATATGAGATTGGGGATCCCTTGTAGCCCAGTCAGTCTAATGAATGCTTGTACCAGAGTGTGAGATCATTGACACCCTGCAGATATCTGATTGCCTCTCCTGCAAAGGAAAAAAACTAAATCACAAGATGACCACAGGAAGCAACCTTACACCTGTTGATAGAATCCAATTGAGGGTCACCAGATTGAGCAAATGAAAATACAAAATGTCCAGTTAAATTTGAGTGATTTCTAATTATCTATGCTTATGTATATTGAGATAAGAGAAGTATTGCCCGTGCGTGCTCAGGCATGTCTGATTCTGTGACTCCAAGGACTGTAGCCCACCAGGCTCCTCTGTCCATGGGATTTTCCATGCAAGAATGCTGGAGTGGGTTGCCATTTCCTTCTCCAAGGGATCTTCCTGACCCAGGGATGGAATCCATGTCTCCTGCACCTCCTGCATTGCAGGCAGATTCTTTACCACTGACTGAGTCACCTGGGAAGCCCCCAAATATTGCATCAGTCAGTCAGTCAGTTCAGCCACTCAGTCATGTCCAACTATTTGTGACCCCATGAATCGCAGCATGCCAGGCCTCCCTGTCCATCACCAACTCCCGGAGTTCACCCAAACTCATGTGCCTCGAATCAGTGATGCCATCCAGCCATCTCATCCTCTATCATCCCCTTCTCCTCCTGCCCCCAATCCCTCCCAGCATCAGAGTCTTTTCTAGTGAGTCAACTCTTCACGTGAGGTGGCCAAAGTATTGGAGCTTCAGCTTCAAAATCAGTCCTTCCAATGAACACCCAGGATGATCTCCTTGAAGATGGACTGGTTGGATCTCCTTGCAGTCCAAGGGACTCTCAAGAGTCTTCTCCAACATCACAGTTCAAAAGCATCAATTCTTCGACGCTCAGCTTTCTTCACAGTCCAACTCTCACATCCATACATGACCACTGGAAAAACCATAGCCTTGACTAGACAGACTTTGTTGGCAAAGTAATGTCTCTGCTTTTTAATATTCTATCTATTGCATAGGACACACTTATACTAAAGTATTTGCTGTTTATCTGAAATAAGTATAAAAATATATAAATTTCATTCTTCTTTTAAAAATTATATTTCCTTTATGTTGTTTGCAGTTATTTTTTCACAAGATTTACTTAGAAAATCTTGTCTCACAGTTACAGTCTATGTTTAATTTATATTATGACATAGCTTCTACAGTGGTGCACATCCATTTTTTTGGTCTCTTACCTTGTCCACTGAACATTTATTTGTGAAAAAACACATTCAATACTAACATTATGGGCCAATATGTACTTGCATGGCTTCCCTGATGGCTCAGACAGTAAAGAATCTGCCTGCAATGTGGGAGACCTGGGTTCGATTCCTGGCTTGGGAAGATTCCCTGGAGCAGGGAATGGCAACTCACTTGCCAATGGCAAGTATTCTTGTCTGGAGAGTCCCATGGACAGAGAAACCTATCAGGCTACAGTCCATGGGGGTGCAAAGAGTCAGACACGACTGACTAACACACACACACACACACACTTGCATAAACTCTAAGAATCAGTCTTGTAATTTGGTTTATTGAAGCACAAAATACCATCTTTCAATGCATAACATACTTTTCCATTCTTCAAGATTATATTTCTTTCCTTTATTAGTGATTTTTTAAAATGCTGCCCACTTACAAAAGCATTGTCTTTCTTCCACTTGTTCTACTTGTTCACATACTAAAAGAGTATTTAGAAATATCTGTAGATTAAAAAAATAAAACTCTTCAAGGGATAAAGTCATTTTACAAGCCGTCATGACAAGTATCATAATAATTATTTAATGCAAGTTGGAATTTTTTCCTTTACATAAGTGTTATTCACTCAGTCATATCCAACTCTTTGTGACCCCATAGACTGTAGCCCACCAGGTCCCTCAATCCACAAAATTCTCTAGGCAGGAATACTGAATTGGTTTGCCACTCCCTTCTCCAGGGGATCTTCCCAACCCAAGGATCGAACGTGGGTCTCCCGCCTTGCAGACAGATTCTTTTCCATCTGAGTGACCAGGGAAGCCTTTCCTTTACATAGGTAATATAATATTCCTTTTATAAACAGTCTTGATACTTAAAGGGATAAAATTTTACTATAACTCTTTATTTAACTTATTCCACAATTTCCTTCAAGGATTGGAGTATTTCAATAACACTGCTCTTCCTTAAATTTGCATAATCCTAGTAATAAACAGATATCAAAAAGTATGATCAACAAATAAATATGATTCACTCAATGGATAATTTTAAAAGACAACCAAAATTTGGGGAGCCTTTGATTCAGACTTAAAGTAGGATTTAAGTGCTTCAAATTAACTTAGGATGTTTGCAAATAACTGTTCAAGAAAGCCAATGAGTTTTGGATGTAAGACAACTGAAGATTGCTGAATGCCAGCAGTACCACAAAAATCCTTAAAAAAACTTCTCAAAACTTTATTTTTTAGAGCAAAGTTACATACATAACAGCCCAGTAAGGAATTAGGCAAAATAACCATGGAAGATGGTATGGTGATTCCTTAAAAAATTCAGAATAAAACTACCATATGACCCAGCAATCCCACTCCTAGACATATACCCCGAGGAAACCAAAATTGAAAAAGACACATGTACCCAAATGTTCATTGCAGCACTATTTACAATAGCTAGAACATGGAAGCAACCTAGATGTCCATAGAGAGATGAATGGATAAAGAAGCTGTGGTACATATGTACAATGGAATATTACTCAGCCATAAAAAGGAACACTTTTGAGTCAGTTCTAATAATGTGGATGAACCTACAACCTATTATACAGAGTTAAGTAAGTCAGAAAGAGAAATATAAATATCATATACTGACACATGTATGTAGAATCTAGAAAGATGGTACTGATGAATTTATTTGCAGGACAGCAATAGAGAAACAGACATACAGAAGAGACCTATGCACATGGAGGGAGGGAAGGAGGGAGAGGGTGAGATGTATGGAGAGAGTAGCATGGAAGCTTATACTACCATATGTAAAATAGATAGCCAATGGGAATCTGCTGTATGACTTAGGGAACTCAAACAGGTGCTCTGTGACAATCAAGGGTGGGATGGGGAGGGAGATGGGAGGGAGGTTTGGGAGGGTGGGGACATGGGTATAGCTATGGCTAATTCTTGTTGATGTTTGACAGAAAACAAAAAAATTCTGTAAAACAATTATCCTTCAATTAAAAAATAAAATGGCAAAAAATTAAAAAAAAAAAAAGAAATCAGGCAAATATTTGAACAATAAGAAGGAGCTACTGATACCTGCCGGGCTGAATGAAGCACAAGTTGGAATCAAGATTGCTGAGAGAAATATCAAGAATCTCAGATATGCAGATGACACCACCCTAATGGCAGAAAGAGAAGAACTAAAGAGCCTACTGATGAAAGTAAAAGAAGAGAGTGAAAAAGCTGGCTTAAAACTCAACAGTCAGAAAACTAAGATCATGGCATCCAGTCCCATCACTTCATGGCAAATAGATGGGGAGGGAAACAGTGGAAACAGTGAGAGACTTTATTATTTTGGGCTCCAAAATCACTGCAAATGGTGGCTGTGGCCATGAAATTAAAAGACACTTGCTCCTTGGAAGAAAAGCTATGACCAACCTAGACAGCATATTAAAAAGCAGAAACATTACTTTGCCAACAAAGTTCTGTCTAATCAGAGCTATGGTTTTTCCAGTACTTATATGTGGATGTGAGAGTTGGACTATAAAGAAAGCTGAATGCCGAAGAATTGATGCTTTTGAACTGTGGTGTTGGAGAAGACTCTTGAGAGTTCCTTCGACTTCAAAGAGATCCAACCAGTCCATCCTAAAGGAAATCAGTCCTAATATTCACTGGAAGGACTGATGCTGAAGCTGAAACTCCAATACTTTGGCCACCTGATGCGAAGAACTAACTCATTAGAAAAGACCCTGATGCTAGAAAAGATTGAAGGTGGGAGGAGAAGGGGATGAGAGAGGATGAGATGGTTGGATGGCATCACCAACTCGATGGACATAAGTTTGAGTAAGCTCAGGGAGTTGGTGATGTACAGGGAAGCCTGGCATGCTGCAGTCCATGGGGTCGCAAAGAGTCGTACACAACTGAGTGACTGAACTGATACCTGCAACAGTATGGATGAATCTTGAATGCAGTAAACTAGGTGAAAGAAGTCAGAATCAAAAGACTGCATACTATATAATTTAATTCATACAACATTTTAGAAAGGCAAATTGATAAGGACGGAAAACACATGTTGGTTGCTAGCTGTTTGTTTTCCAACTATTTATTTTAGATCCATCCATTTTGATATGCAGAGTTCTAATTTTTTCCTTTTTAACTGCAATCATACAAGTATATCATTCTTCATTTATCTAGTCCCCTACTGATGGACATTTATATTGTTCTCATCTTTTTGCTGATACAACAAAGAATGACTGTCATTGTGCATATCTTTCAAAATAAAAAAATTAAATTTTATTGAACTATAGTTGATTTCAAAATGAAAAATGTTTAAATCTACTCTAACAATTTTCAAATATGCAATACAATATTATTATCTTTGCTGAATCTTACATCCCCAGGACTTATTTATTTTATAACTGGAAGTCTGTATCTTTTGACCCATTTGCTATTTTCTCCTATCTTCCACTCTTTACCTCTAGCAACCACTGATCTATTCTCCATATCTATAAGCTTAGTTTTGCTCGTTTTTGTTGTTGTCTTTTTAAAAAATTCCACATATATGTGAGATCATACGGTATTTGTCTTTTTCTCTCTGACATTTCTTAGCATGATGCATTCAAAGTTCATTCATGTTGTCATAGATGGCAAAATTTCCTTTTTTTTTCAAGACTGCTTTGGCTTTTAGGGATCTTTTGTTGTTCCATATGGGCTCTTCTGATGGCTCAGCAGGTAAAGAATCTGCTTACAATGCAAGAGACACAGGAGTTCCATACAAATTTTAGGATTGTTTTTTCTATTTCTGTGGAAAATGCTATTAGAATTTTGTTGGGGATTGCATCAGACCTACAGATTGCTTTGGACAGTATGGACGTTTTGACAATATTAATTCTTTCAATCCACAAGCACAGAATATTTTTCCATATATTTATGTCTTCTTCAATTTCTTTCATTAATGTCTTATAATCTTCAAAGTAGATGTCTTTCACCTCCTTGGTTAAATTTATTCCTAGACATTTTATTCTTTCTGATGCAATTGTAAGTGGGTTTGTTTTCTTAACTTCTCTTTTTGACAATTCTCACAGAAATCTTTTAATTGCTCAGTTTGAACACTATAAATGCTGAAGTAGAAAAAAACTTTCATGGCAATGACCTCCGTGTTAATAGAAAGGATGTTAGATGCTGTTTGAGCAGCATTTTGCACAAGTGGCAGGATAGCCAACAACTTCCATTCATGTTTGCTTCAGCTTTGAGTGAACATTGTCTGCACTTTCAGGCAAATATCTAGCAAAATTTCTATTCATATTTTTGCCACCAAAAACTACAATTTTTCTCATTAATTCCTATGGCAATAATAGAACCTTTCTGAAGTCTCATTTCAAAAAGATTTTAATGAGTTTGGGTGGACTCCGGGAGTTGGTGATGGACAGGGAGGCCTCGCGTGCTGTGGTTCACGGGGTACTTAGAGTTGCCTTGTAAGTAACACGTTTTTCATGAAAAAAGTATGGTACAAAGGAACTATTTTCTGCTTTATGGCTACTTGTGTCTGTATGTTGTAAAAATATAAGACATTAGATCTTCCACAAGCTCTGCAACAATAAGTGGAACTACTACATTTTTTACTGTTGTAGTAGATTTCATCTTGATAATTTATTTGCAATTTTGGAATCAGAAAATACTTCTGGTAGCAACATGTTTTAACAGTTATTTGAGCTGTTGTTGTTTAGTCGCTAAGAGGTGTCTGACTCTTTGTGACCTGAAGGAATGTAGCCTGCCAGTCTCCTCTGTCCATGGGATTCTCCAGGCAAGAATACTGGAGTGGGTTGCCATGCTCTCCTTCAGCGGCTCTTACCAACCCAGGGATCAAACCCAGGTCTCCCGCAATGCATGCAGATTCTCTACCGTCTGAGGCACCAGGGAAGCCTTTTTTGAGCAGCAGGCTGATGATATCCAATGTGGAAAGCCAGTGCATAAAACCATCCTCTGTGATTATTTTATCTTTCTTATCTGGGAATGTCTCATAAAAATGCATTATTTTGTCACATCTTTGGCAGTAATTGAGGAAATTATGTTTCTTATGTTTAGTTATTATTTTATACTGATTTATACCTACATTGGAGAAGGAAATGGCAACCCACTCCAGTGTTCTCACCTGGAGAATCCCATGGACGGAGAAGCCTGGTAGGCTGCAGTCCATGGGGTCGCACAGAGTCGGACATGACTGAAGCGACTTGGCAGCAGCATATCTACATTTCTACAACTTTTAAGACATTAAATCAACAATTGGGAACTGTACAGAGAATGTCCAGAGGATTTTTCCTCATTTAATAATGTTCACTGATCAGAAAATTTATCACAAAATTTAGATTATGTTTTGGCATTTGGGGATTCACATACACACAACTTAAAGAGCGGCCATAGCAAGGAATGAAAATTGAATTTGATGACATTACAGTCATGATGAGTGTATGTTTGTCATTCACAAATCAGAACTCATAACTAGCTATAAGCAGAGGTTGAACAATTGAAAGAGTTGCAAACTTGTGAACTAACAATTCAATCAGTCCAGTCGCTCAGTTGTGTCTGACTCTTTGCGACCCCATGAACTGCAGCACGCCAGTCCATCACCAACTCCTAGAGTTTACTCAAACCCATATCCATTGAGTTGGTAATGCCATCCAACCATCTCATCCTCTGTTGGCCCCTTTTCCTCCTGCCCTCAATCTTTCCCAGCATCAGGGTCTTTTCAAATGAGTCAGCTCTTCGCATCAGGTGGCCCAAGTATTGGAATTTCAGCTTCAACATCAGTCCTTCGAATGAACACCCAGGACTGATCTCCTGTAGGATGGACTGGTTGGACCTCCTTGCAGTCCAAGGGACTCTCAAGAGTCTTCTCCAACACCACAGTTCAAAAGCATCAATTCTTCGGCACTCAGCTTTCTTTATAGTCCAACTGTCACATCCATACACGACCACTGGAAAAACCATGGCTTTGACTAGACGGACCTTTGTGGACAAAGTAAATGTCTCTGCTATTTATATTCTGTCTAGGTTCGTCATGGCTTCCCTGGTGGCTCAGACAGAAAAGCGTCTGCCTGCAGTGCAGGAGACCTGGGTTTGATCCCTGGGTTGGGAAGATCCCCTGGAGAAGGAAATGGCAACCCACTCCAGTACTCTTGCCTGGAAAATTCCATGGACTGAGGAGCCTGGTAGGCTACAGTCCATGGGGTCGCAAAGAGTCGGACACGACTGAGTGACTTCACTACTACTCACTAGGATGGTCATAACTTTCCTTTCAAGAAGTAAACGTCTTTTAATTTCATGGCTGCAATCACCGTCCGCAGTGATTTTGGAGCCCACAGAAATAAAGTCAGCCACTGTTTCCACTGTTTTCCCATCTATTTCCCATGAAGTGATGGGACAGGATGACATGATCTTAGTTTTCTGAATGTTGAGCTTTAAGTCAACTTTTTCAATCTCCTCTTTCACTTTGATCAAGAGGCTCTAGTTCTTCTTCACTTTCTGCCGTCAGGGTGGTGTCATCTGCATATCTGAGGTTATTGATATTTCTCCTGGCAATCTTGATTCCAGCTTGTGCTTCTTCCAGCCCAGCATTTCTCATGATGTGCTCTGCATATAAGTTAAATAAGCAGGGTGACAATATACAGCCTTGACGTACTCCTTTTCCTATTTGGAACCAGTCTGTTGTTCCATGTCCAGTTCCAACTGTTGCTTCCTGACCTGCATACAGGTTTCTCAAGAGGCAGGTCAGGTGGTCTGGTATTCCCATCTCTTTCAGAATTTCCCACAGTTTATTGTGATCCACACAGTCAAAGGCTTTTGCATAGTCAATAAAGCAGAAATAGATGTTTTTCTGGAACTCTCTTGCTTTTTCCATGATCCAGTGGAACTAACAATAAATAGAACCCAATATCTGGCATAAAAAGATGAACTTTCCTTTTGCTTTCAAGGAAGAGTTGAATGTATAAGGCACAGCATTACTGACTTAATATTTTGGGAAGCCTGGCTTTGAGGGATCAGTGGACTTTCAGAAATGAGGTGGTTCCACTAGCAGATGTGCTAGTGAGGTCACTGGAATGAGGCAGTTACTGACTGGCTGTAGACACATGGGGTTGTCACTGATTGAATGAATTGTGGACGCTTAGATGTCATTGGTTTGCTGACTTTCAGAAGAAGTTATGGAGTGAGGTTCTTGCTGATTGGGTGATTTTCAGAACATGTTGTTGTTGTTCAGTCACTAAGTCCTGTCTGGACTCTTTGTGACCCCAAGAATGGTATGTAGCACACCAGGCTTCCCAGCGCTGATCTATCACTAATTAATGATGGTTGCTGGTTTATGACTTGGGACTTTGGCCAAAGAACAATCTTTTCTTATACATTAAAAAATATTCAGTTTTTAAAATGGATTTTTCTGATATGGACCATTTTTAAAATCTTTATTGAATTTGTTACAACACTGCTTCTGTTTTACTTTTTTTTTTGGCTCCTGGGCATGTGGGATCTTAGCTCCCCAACCCTGGATTAAACCCACACCCCACCCTGCATTGGAAGGCGAGGTCTTGGATTGCCAGACAAGTCCTAAAAAATATGTTTTTTAGTTCTAAGTCCCTTCTTTTGGGACTCAGAGGAATGATTTTGGCTACTGCAGCCATTTAAGAGATTTGAGCACCAATTACTGGTGGAAAAATAGCTTTTGGTAATTATTGAGACGAGCTGAATATAGGATATTTAGGTAGACATGACAGAGTCCATATCGGAAACAGGAAAAGTCATTTAAATACAGGACATGTCCTGTGTATTCAGGACTTTAGGCAACTCAGCTCCAGCTGCATCTCTGGCCCTGCTTCTCTGTCATCTTCCAGAGTCTCAAAGGTTTTCAAAGAGGACCAGCTCAAGGCAAAGCTGGATAGTTTGAGAAATTTCAAAAAGAGACACTGAGAAGTTCGGATGGAGTAGTGACGTGATTAGAATTGCGTTTTAGAAAGATCACTCAGGCATCAGAGTGAGAGATTCAGGACTAGGGCTCAGAGATTGGAACCAGGCATGCCTGTTAGATTTAGCAATCAGGATAAGAAAAATTAGTAATTTACTTTTGTATTACATAAAATAACCATCAAAATTTAAAATTTAATTTTATTTATATTTGATTTAAAAGACATCACTTTGCCAATAATCCTAAGAAAGTTTGGGCAATGACAAAGTGAAAACTCAGACTTGGCAAAGAACCATGAAATTCATAATAGCTTCCCCTATGCGGAGTCATGTGTTGTGTGGGACCCTGAGTGGTTTTCCATACATTACCTTCATGGTGTCATTATGAAGAATCATAATTTAATGATCCTTAATTTAGTTCAGTGGCTAAGAGCTAGGTTCTAAGGTCAGAATTCAGGGGTTCAAGTCTGGGTTCTGTCACTCACTGATTCTGACACCTTAGGATCCACTTTCTTCATCCCTATGATGGAGATAAAATAGTGTTATCTAGTTTAAGGACTACATGAGATAATGGGCTTCGGTTCCTCTGTGCAGGATATATCCTATTATACGTGCTCAATGTGCTAGCTGTTATTATAACAATATTACAGATGAAGAAACTGAATCTTAGAAAATTTAGGTTACTTTTCCAAGGTCACATAGGAAAAGGCAGGGGTTTGAACAAGATATATCTGACTTCACATCTTCAAATCTATATCATTACTCTCCACTAGTTCTCAATATCTGAGTCACAGGTCTGGAGAAAATAAAATACATACCCATGTATTTTAAAATTGAAGTTATTTTTTCTTTTCATACGAAGAAAAAATTACGTGGTCTAGCAGTTTCTGTCTCAGTCATAATAAGACAGTGGAAGCCAAGACGGACAACAGTCTATTACTTGTGGTTCAGCTATAATGTCTTCTTTAATTAACCTATTTCAGAGTACATTATGTCAACTAGAGCCTTCGTGGCAATAGAATATGGAATCTGGAAGAAATGGTTACCACTTTTTAAAAGGCTATGGTTGCTTAAAAAAATTAAAACTCTATCTGTTTTTTAACTTGCACTGACAGCAGTTTAGTATTGAGCAGTTGAATTGAAGGTTTTTGCCATTTAAACTTCCACCAATCAAAGATGCCCCACAGGGATGTTGTACATCTGCTCACACAGGGAAGACCTACTCAAGCAGCTTCTGCTGGTTTGTGAACTAGTTTGAGCCAACTTAAAATAATTCTAGTTGGGACACTTCTCTCTGTGTCTGTACTGCTATTGCTATTCTTGCCTTAGTTTTGACATTTGGCTCAGCTCCTGTTTATCCAAATTTAAGAAAACAGGAAGACAGATAGTTCAAAGTCGTGGTAATAGAGTCGCCTCTAGATTAAAAGTTCTAGCCCAAACTCTTTCTTTAAGCAAGATCTAAACATAAGACCAGAAACTATAAAACTCCTAGAGGAGAACATAGGCAAAACACTCTCTGACATACATCACAGCAGGATCCTCTATGATCCACCTCCCAGAATATTGGAAATAAAAGCAAAAATAAACAAATGGGACCTAGTCAAACTTAAAAGCTTCTGCACAACAAAGGAAACTATAAGCAAGGTGAAAAGACAGCCTTCAGAATGGGAGAAAATAATAGCAAATGAAGCAACCGACAAACAACTAATCTCAAAAATATACAAGCAACTCCTACAGCTCAACTCCAGAAAAATAAATGACCCAATCAAAAAATGGGCCAAAGATCTAAATAGACATTTCTCCAAAGAAGACATACAGGTGGCTAACAAACACATGAAAAGATGCTCAACATCACTCATTATCAGAGAAATGCAAATCAAAACCACTACGAGGTACCATTTCACACCCGTCAGAATGGCTGCGATCCAAAAGTCTACAAGCAATAAACGCTGGAGAGGGTGTGGAGAAAAGGGAAGCCTCTTACACTGTTGGTGGGAATGCAAACTAGTACAGCCACTATGGAGAACAGTGTGGAGATTCCTTAAAAAACTGGAAATAGAACTGCCTTATGACCCAGCAATCCCACTGCTGGGCATACACACTGAGGAAACCAGAATTGAAAGAGACACGTGTACCCCAATGTTCATCGCAGCACTGTTTATAATAGCCAGGACATGGAAGCAACCTAGATGTCCATCAGCAGATGGATGGATAAGAAAGCTGTGGTACATATACACAATGGAGTATTACTCGGCCATTAAAAAGAATACATTTGAATCAGTTCTAATGAGGTGGATGAAACTGGAGCCTATTATACAGAGTGAAGTAAGCCAGAAAGAAAAACACTAATACAGTATACTAACGCATATATATGGAATTTAGAAAGATGGTAACCATAACCCTATATACGAGACAGCAAAAGAGACACTGATGTATAGAACAGTCTTTTGGACTCTGTGGGAGAGGGAGAGGGTGGGATGATATGGGAGAATGGCATTGAAATATGTATAATATCATATGAGACGAGTCCCCAGTCCAAGTTTGATGCACGATACTGGATGCTTGGGGATGGTGCAATGGGACGACCCAGAGGGATGGTATGGGGAGGGAGAAGGGGGGAGGGTTCAGGATGGGGAACACATGTATACCTGTGGCTGATTCATTTTGATATATGGCAAAACCAATACAATATTGTAAAGTTAAAAAATAAAATAAAATTTAGAAATAGAAAAAAATTTTTTAATAAAAAATAAATTAATTTTAAAAATTCTAAAAAAAAAAAAAAGAACAGAATGACAATCCTAACTGAGGGTTTATAGATAGCTTTTTTAGTTACTAACTTGATGTAGATTTCCAAGCCCAGATCTTAAATTTTAGTTATTTGGTTTCCATAATAAATTAAAGCTTATGTTCCCCTTTGGGGAGGCTTATTAAAACCACGACTTTAACTTCTCAACTCACAGAATTTGAAATGGGTTAATTTTTCTTCCTCTAATAGCTTCACCGAGGTATAATTGACAGAATAAAATATATGTATTTCAAGTGTATAATTTGATGTTTTGACATATGTACAAACCCATGAAACAATCACCACAATTAAGACAATCAAAAGTATCTATCAAATTTCCTCATGACCCCTTTAAAATCCTTTCTCTGATACTCTGGTTTCTCTTCAGATCATATAAATCTTTTGCCTTTTAAAATCCCTTCTCTCTGCATACCCCCACCCCACCCCACATGAAGCTATTGATGTATTTCCTTTCACTGTAGCTTAAAATGTGTGGTAGGAAAAAATTTAAGGTGACCTGCAATGATCCTCACCTTTGTATAATCCTCTCTTCTTTGTGGGAAGAACTTATAAATATGATGAATTACCATTTCCATGATTATGTCTTGTTATATGGCAAAAACGATTTGGCAGATGTAATCAAGTTTACTAATCAGTCGATTTTGAGATAAAGAGGTTATTTTGATGAGATTCTGATGCTGGGAGGGATTGAGGGCAGGAGGAGAAGGGAATGACAGAGGATGAGATGGCTGGATGGCATCACTGACTCGATGGACGTGAGTCTGGGTGAACTCCGGGAGTTGGTGATGGACATGGAGGCCTAGTGTGCTGTGATTCATGGGGTCGCAAAGAGTCGGACACGACTGAGCGACTGAACTGAACTGAACTGAACTGAGTGAGCCAAATGAGCCTTCTAAAAGCAAAGGTATACTTGGCAGCTTGTTAGGCAGCAAGAGAAGATGAATACAGATTCTGGCACATGAAAGTGGGATGCCGCCACAAGAAATTCTTAAAATGTGGGAGTGGAATTGGAATCAGGAAGTGGGTAGAGGCTGGTGAAATGGAAATGATAGTAGAAATATTGATGTTAAAGATGCTGCTGGTAAGATCTCAGGATAAAGTGAGAAAGACATTACTGGAATTTGGAGGAAGAGGATTCTAATCATCCTTCTGGCAGAAAACTTAGCAGAATTGTGTCCTTCTGTGGTGTGGAAAGCAGAACTTGTAGAAAACGAACTTGGACATACAAGATTTTTGAGCCAAGTTTGGAAGATGCTACCTGGCTTTTTCTTGCTGCTTATAATATGTGAGAGAAATACGTTGAGAGAAGATGTGGTAAAGGGAAAAGAACCAGGACCTGATGGTATTGAAAGGTGTCTGCCTATCCAAATGGCAAAAAATGTTAAAATTAAGAGATTCACTATCAGGAGAGAATGATCTAGAAAAAAGGCTGAGGGTGTGACGCTACAATCCTCCGCTGCAATCTAGGAAGGTTATTAATAACAAAAGATCAGAACACTCACGTTAATTCAAATTAAAAAGTAAAAGAAGGCAGGTTCAGTTCCCTGACCTCGACTGATATCTGTGTGTGAGTGAGGGTGTCATGTTGCTCCCAGGAGTGACTTAAGACTCCTTAAAATTTGGTTAGGCCCTTTAAGCCACTCATACAAACATGCTGTTTAAATAAGGACAAAGTACTTGTTATGAAAACACAGCTTCAAGGCAAATCCCCTTTCCATTCCCTCCACTCCATTTCAACTTTACCGCTTTCCTTATTATAGTTCTATATCTAAATTGTGGCGTTTTCACTGTTGGGTAGTATTAACTTACTTGGTTCACAAAGAACTGGAATATTTTGAACAAGTACACAGAGAGACATAAACTGTCAAGGTTTTCAATGCACAGACTGGAGAACTGGTTTAGGGATTCACCTTCTTTACAGCATACGTTTGGGGTTCAAGAGAATGGCGAGTTCAAGTGCCAAAACTTCTGCTAGAATTTAGGTCCGGCTTTCTATGTTGTCCTGCACAACTAGTACAAAGAATTGAGAGATGATGGAGAGCTAGATCCATTGTAGGTATGTACTTCTGCAATCTAGCTACCTTACCATAAGTTTTAGTATTTTGAATATTTATTTTTAAAATTTAGTTTGAATACTAAGTTGATACATTTTAAAACACCTCACATTACAGTTTATTTAGGTCAGAAAGATTTCTTGGGAGTTACTATTTATAGATTGTTAAAGACCCCTTAGGCAACATCAAAGCTGTTGCATGTGGACAGTTTCTTGAATTATAGCACAGAAATGTTAATACCTATCTCAGGAATGATAGGGGTCTTAAATAGGCAGTATATTTACTAAAGAAACCTAGAGTTTTCTTAGATTGCCAACCTTTGGAAGACAAGAAATGTCAGGGTGACAGAGTTTAAGTGGCTCTTTTCAGATATGTTACACTGATGGTCTATATTTAAGATGCAGAACAGCCTTCCAGGAGCTATTTAATTAAGTAAAAGTAAGTCTAGTTCCTTTGGAATCGAATGGCGCTGTGAGCAAATACGTATCAGCAGGTGAAGGAAGTGGGGGAAGTTATTATGTGCCTCATAGACATGGTGACACTTTATAACCCTGTATCAAGGATCCAAACAGTGATTGGTTGAGATAATTATCAAACTGACTTTAAATTTCAGCAGGAACAAAATTGTCATGCAAAAGTCCAGGACAGTGTGCCACTCTCAGTCCTCAAAGAGAAAGATAAGAAATTCTGGATTTTCAAAGTCCCTTTGAAGGCTTTTAAGGTAAGCTGGAGCATCTTCTTTACTCGGAACCAACTGATGCCTTTAGAAAGAAATTCCAGTTTCAGAGAAGCCAATTTGATTTTAAAAAATGAATAACCCTTATGATTAGATTTTTTGCTTCCCTTTGACTTGTTGAATCCAGACTATGTTTTAATAGATAATAGAACATTATGTGGTAAGGGTGGCTAATTCCACCTCACAAAATATTGTATCACTGAAGAATAAGACTTTTTTTCATAGCCAGTATGTTAAAATATCAGTTGCTAACAGTCATAAAAAGTATATTAAGATGAAGCACACATCTTAATATCAGAATGAATGATTTGAATATTTCATACATGATTCACCAAATATCCATTGCTCTTATTTTTATCCACCAAAAAAACCATCTTTAAGGACCTTGAATCTAGTTAAAGCCCTTTTTTAAGCCTCATCATTGCAATATAAAGTGTGATGGGATTTAAGGGAAAAAGAAAGAAAACAATCTCCTTCAAATAGTAGCATTTAAATGTTAACTCTATTAAGAAATAAACATGGATTTGGGAATTTGATTTAACACATTGCAT
Organism: Bos grunniens; assembly: GCF_055505025.1. NCBI lineage: Eukaryota > Metazoa > Chordata > Mammalia > Artiodactyla > Bovidae > Bos > Bos grunniens. The sequence continues at coordinate 15,175,241 of NC_141170.1, read as the reverse complement.
GTGTGTGCGCGGGCTCAGTCGTGTCCGACTCTTTGCAACTCTGTGGACTGTAGCCCACCAGCGTCCTCTGTCCATGGGATTCTCCAGGCAAGAATACTGGAGTGGGTTGCCATTTCCTTCTCCAGGGGATCTTCCCGATCCAGGGATCGAACCACGTTTCCTGGGTCTCCTGCATTGGCAAGTGATTTAATGCACTAAATTACATTTATTCCAAAGTTTGGCTAATCCAGTCAGTGATAATTTCCATGAGGCCAGGGTTCATATCTGGTCCCAGGGCTCAGTATCTGGCCCACATTAGGCCTTCAAACAGTTTTTGAATGAATGAATAAATCTCAATCTACATTTAATTTTTTGGTCCCTGAAAAATCAACCTTTGGCCTAAAAACTATTATTATTATTTTGCTAATTGACAGTAGGGTTTTAAAACTAGCTTAAAATACTTCTACTTAGGATATCTGGAGAGTCTACTTCTGCACACACTTTTTCTGTTTCACGATATAATGATAGTTTTGGGAAATAAAAGACACGTTACTTAAAAAATGGCAAACTGAGGTAGAAACTTGGTAATTATCTGCTTTGATTAGTTTTGATAAACATTAGACAACCCAGATATAAATATCTACCAGGTAACTCAGCGGTAAAGAATCTGCCTGGGATGCAGGAGATGTAGGTTCGAACCCTGGGTCAAGAAGATCCCTTGGAGAAGGAAATGGCTATCCACTCCAAAATTCTTGCCTAGAGAATACCATGAACAGGGGAGCCTGGTGGGCTACAATTGCAAAGAGTCGGACACGACCAAGCGACTAACACTTGGACTTTGAAACAGGGCTTCAGTTAAACTTGCTTTTCAAGGTTTTATTAACTTGTTCAAGTTAACTAAGTAAAATCTCACTTTATTGGTGAGAATACATGAAATCATCTGAAGGGGGTTCACACAATCCCAGAGCCTCCGCTTTCAGGCTGATAAAACTGAGGCCATTTCTATAGTGTCTTTTATGCCTTTTACTTACCTGTGGATACAGTGCAAGGTGCGCTGTGCATAGAGCAATTGTTCTAGAGTAGATATGAAAGAGAACTAAAGTGGTCAGGTTGATGGACTGCAGTTTAGAAATGGGATACACGTAACTCTGGCCTTCACTATAAGTTCCTTTCCAGGAGATCATGTGTCCTCCAAACCATAGTGTAGACTGGTCTTCTGTAAAGTCTATGTAATAACTGTGTTTGGGACTGCAGAGGACCTTATAGCCTCTGCTTACTAAACTGCTGCCCTTTCACATCCATGCCCCAGAGCTCTGCATTATGGTGTCCTTAGGTCTCATCAGCCTCATTTTTAATCTCTAGCATTTTTAAGGAAGTTTAGCTACTTTTGGCTTTCTGCTGAACAGCTCTAAGAGTAGGCACATTTTCCCCACCTCCTCAGTAACTCTGAAACTGGATTTTCTCCTCTGTGAAAAGTGCCAATTCTTCTAAGACAGTTGATATTCATGGAGGCTTTATTATGCTTCCCCTATCAACATTAAATTCAATCTAGGCTAGCTTATGATCTACAGTATTATAATCTCAAAATCCAGTGGAAGTGCATGAAGTAGAAGTAAAATTCATCCTTCCTTTCTATAGGACTAGCATCATTATGTAAAGAACTATAGTTTGTAGTAAATAGCTATTTACAATTTTGATTCTCATGAACTCAGTATCTATCTCAATGTACACAAAATGTATACTAGACTGATTCTGAAGGTGAATTCTAACAGGAGTGAAGGACTGAGTCTTCAGAAGTCCCACATAATAATTGCTATCATTTATTAAGAGATGGTTAAATAGCTGGAACGATGCCACACACTGCTTACAGTAGTAAGTGTTTATTTATCCACAGTGTTCACAAAATGGCTTTTGCTATCCTATGTTTTAGAATATTGTGATCACCAAGACAGTCTCCTGGACCTCAGGAGCTCTCAGTAGGGCAGAGGAGCATATAAGTAGCTGCCAGCCTACTCGAAAACAGTGAAAACGGCGAAGTGCCGTCAGTGCAGTATTAAAAGCTTCTTCCAGGTATAAGGAGGAGAAAGACACCAAATAACCTTTTTTTCTTTAAAAAAAAATTTGGCTGTACCCGGTGGCATTCAGGGCCCTAGTTCCCCAATCAGGTATCGAACCTGTGCCTCCTCATTGGAAGGGAGAGTCTTAAACTCTGGACCATCAGGGAAATCCCACCAAATGTGCTTTGACATGGAGCCAGAGAAAGCTTCTCAGAGACAAATCTTCTGCTAAGATAACTGGGATAATCCTGCAGTGCAGCTATTATTATCCTAGACCAAGGAATCAAATGCTTAAGAAACCTACTTACAGTCTTCAAGCTCGCACATCAAGTAACAAAGATAGAATTGGAACCTAGGTCTCTGCATCCAAACTCCATATCCTTTCGTCTGCGTGCTGGCAATTTCTTTTCTGTGCAGTCTAACGTAGCCCAGACGCGTGTGGATTTGGTGTGGGAATCATAAATCCTTCATCTATTAAGCATACTCTTGGCAGAATTAGTTGATCCTTGGTGAAAACTATTCAGAAGAGATGTTACTGCCAGTAGGAGCAGCAGAAGGAGAAAGTTATAGTTACGGCTTTTGTAACTGTCTGGCTGTACGCCTTCACGGGAAAAGCACGGGGTTAGGCAGCGCGTCATCGCGCTGAGCGGGATAGTGCCCTCGCGTGTCTGTGACCCCACTCCTGGCGTGCACTGACCACAGACAACTGTATGTACTCAGATGTGTGCTGGAACCCTGAGTCTTGGCAGCTTCTTCTCACGTTGTGTTCATACTCCTTACCTAGGAAAGAGGCATACGCTTAGAGACCAAAATAACACAGTATATGGTTATCATCTTTGCTTTATAAGTAATTTTTCACTGTTCTTTTTTCTTCAATAACAGCCACTGATCAATATTCCTATAGAAAATGAAGATCATTGTATATTTTTGCATTTGGGCAGTAGCATGGGCCATTCCAGTAAGTATGCCTTCCTCAAAAAAACCTTCTTACTTTACTATCTCTCTTAACACACACGCATATGTGTATACACACACACACACACACACACACACACATATATGTGTGTGCATTTTTTTCTTGAGATCTTGCAGATCAGCCGAGCCTAAACTTTTAGATTTGCATGAAAGACTTTATAGGATCTGTTTGGGGTCTCAACAAAACTAAATACGCACTCCGACTCATGCTCCCAGTCTTCTAATTGAAACTCCTGTCTTGTTGGAAGGATTGTTACTTTTAAAATTCATTCAGATTAATTTACATTTAATGCTTAGAAGTTGTGGAGCCTGTCCATCTTTGCTCATGCCCTATGAATTTCATTCTAATTATCAATGAAGCCTTGTTTAAGAAGGTTTCAAGAAAGAAAAATAGGAAAAAAAATCACATTTTTTTCAGCAAAGGGAAAACTAATGTTTCACTTAGAAAGTTAAATTTGAAAGATAAACACCAGCAAAGATAAATTAGGGAAATTAAGTCATTTGTGATTTTATTAGCCAGCTGCTACACTTACCATTTTGATATGCTTTCCTCATGGTATTTCTGTAGTTGAGAATTTTCTTAACTGTTTCTCTTGTGCTCCTGAGGGCACAGAAGTAGCATAGTCTTGCCTTTGTTTCTGCCCTGGTTTTGGTCAGACCTACTATTCCGGAGGAGCCTGGTAGGCTGCAGTCCATGGGGTCGCTAAGAGTCGGACATGACTGAGCGACTTCCTTTCACTTTTCACTTTCATGCATTGGAGAAGGAAATGGCAACCCACTCCAGTGTTCTTGCCTGGAGAATCCCAGGGACAGGGGAGCCTGGTGGGCTGCTGTCTATGGGATGGCACAGAGTTGGACACGAATGAAGCGACTTAGCAGCAGCAGCAACTATTCTCTTAGGGGTTTTGGCCAGGATTATTCTTAGGGTGGATCTGGTGCTGCTACAAGAAACTTGTCATACAGAAACACCAAAGGTCTGTCTCCTCACTTTTTCTTCAATGTCATTTTTATTTAAATTTATTTATGTATTGTTTATTTACAGTGTTATATTAGTTTCAGGTATGCAGCATAGTGATTCAGTATTTTTACAGATTATACCTTATTAAAAGTTATTACAAGATAATGACTGTAGTTCTCCGTGCTACACAATATATTCTTGTTGCTTGTTTTTTTTTTTTTAGGGAATCTTCTTTCTTTTTTATTTTTTAAATTATGTAAGTGTGATAACATATTTACAGGCTGTCTCCTCATCTTTAATAAAAGACTATTCACTTTCTAGTGTTGATATAAGTGATCTGGTTAAAACCTTGGTAAACTTGATAATATTATTATGAAAAATATCTATATGCCAAGTTTAAATTCTATGGAATTCATGTAACAAGTCACTTTTCTTTTCTACCCAAGTAGATCATACTTTGGCCTTTATGTTATATCTTTTTTTCTTCATTTAGTGATAATATGTGTGTGAGTGTGTCTGTGCACACGTGTGTGAGTGCATGTGTGCACACATGTACACAAAATAAGAATATTTTCAATTTCCAGTATTTTCACTTTGGTAGGTTCCTCAAATCAAGCCATTGGAGAGACATGCTGTTGACAAATCGGTGAACGTAAATCTTCTAGCAAAATCAAAAGTGCCAATACAGGTATAAGATGTAAAATGTATTTCTAAACTCTTTTAGATCCCATTAACTTCCAGAAAATCGATGCTCATCTTTTCAGTTTGCTTTACTTTAAGATGATATCCACAACTTAATTTGAATTGTCTCTCTTTTTCAGGATGCATTAAATGACAATAATACCACTAAAGAAAGTGGTGGCCTCATGCATGAACATGAACAAGGAAGGCAACAGGATATCCAAGATGGTTACAAAGGAGACAGAAATGGTTCTGAGTGGGCAGAGCTGGGAGGGAAAAGTTCTTCTACAGGTTCCATGTTAGCAAACGAAAAGGGGAATACAGAGGATCTAAAGGGGGGCACAGGAAAACCAGAAACATATGACCATGATGGGATGCAAGGACAAGAAGAGAGCATCACTGCAAACGGCCTCAGGGGACAAGTAAGCATCGTCCATGATGCTGGAGTGGCAAATGGGAGCCATATTGATGGGATTGCTGAGAACAATTCCCAAAACGCAGGTGTTGGAAATACAAGTCAAAGTGAGGACGCCACTGTTGTCCAAGAAGATGGACATCAAGTAGCTGGAAGCAGTAACAGTACAGGTCAGGAGGCTGAAATCAATGGGGATTCCTGTAGAAATGGAGCTGACACAAGTGAAACAACACCTCAGAGAGAAGACGAGAGAAATGGGAATGAGGAGGTAGGGGTATTGCCAGTGGGGAGTGGAGCTGGAAATGGAGAAGATGTTGGTTTGGATAATTTTGAAGGAAGTCCTAGTGGGAATGGAGCAGATGAAGATGAAGACAAGGGCTCTGGTAATGGTGAAGGTGATGAAATAGGGAATGGAGAAAAGGGTAGTGATACCAGCAAGGGCCAGGAGGGTCAATCTCACGGAGAAGAGGATGATGAGGACAATAGCTTAGGTCAAAATTCAGTTAGTAGTGAAGATGATGGCCCTGGGGACAAAGAAGACTCCCATGTCATTGATGGAGACAACATTTCCAAGAGTGAGGAAGATTCTGCAGGTATTCCGGAAGACAATGGTAGCCAGAAAACAGAGGACACTCAAAAACCCAGTCACAGAGAGAACAAAGCTGTGGAAAATAGACTCACTGAAAAGTCACAGCCAACTGCTATTGGGAAGAACCAAGATAAGGTTAGCTTGTGAAGCTGATTTCTTTCAATGGCAGTTTAACTCCCCCACTTCCTTTCATGATGGTGTGTGTGCATGCTCAGTCACCCAGTCGTGTTCAACTCTTTGCAACCCCATAGACTGTAGCCTGTCAGACTGCTCTGCCCGTGATGGTAGCACAAAAATAAATCATGATGAACAGTCATGTATTTTTGCACCTTGATTTAGGACTGGACTATTTAATGGGGGAAGCTAGAGTCCTTACTAGACATTGCTATGGAACAATTTTAAAAAGTTGAAATTTCTGAAGATTTGGTTACAGTTCTTCAAAAACCTTATGCTAAATAATTAATGCATCATGTAACTGTTTACAAAAGTTCCTACTGAATAAAAACATGAATGGGATGGTCTATAATCTAAACACTAGAGTACTTTCAAGTACAATAAAGCACATTTTCACAGACAGGTGTTTCTGAGGTACTGGAATCCAAACTCCTGTTCTCTGGCCAATTTCCCCAGTCTTCCTCAGACCAATGCAACTTTGCAGCATAACATTCACTAATTAATCATTCTTTTCTCCATCTTTCCATAGGGAATGGAAATGGAAAGTCCCAGCAGTGGCCACAGAAACAATGTTACCAAAGAAGCTGGGAAAGTGAATGAAGATAAAGAGAGTAAAGGCCAACATGGAATGATTGTGGGCAAAGGAAATGTCAAGACGCAAGGAGAGATTGACATTATACAAGGAGCTGGCCAGAAACTGGAGTCTGGAAACAAGCTTGGACCCAGCCAAGTACATAGTGACAGTAACAGTGATGGGCATGACAGCTATGAGTTTGACGATGAATCCATGCAAGGAGATGATCCCAACAGCAGTGATGAGTCTAATGGCAGTGATGATGCCAATTCTGAAGGTGATAATAATCACAGTAGCCGAGGAGATGCTTCTTATAACTCTGATGAATCAAATGACAATGGCAATGACAGTGGCTCAAAAGGAGATGATGATGGTAGTGATAACACATCAGATGCTAATGATAATGGTAGTGATGGCAATGATGACAATGGAGGTGATGACAGTGGCAAATCAGGTAACAGCAAAGATAAATCAGACAGCAGTGACAGCAGTGACAGTAGTGACAGTGACAGCAGTGACAGCAGTGACAGTGACAGTAAATCAGACAATGACAGTAGTGACAGCAGTGACAGTGACAGTAAATCAGATAGTGACAGTAGTGATAGCAGTGACAGCAAATCAGACAGTAGTGACAGCAGTGACAGTGACAGCAGTGACAGCAGTGACAGCAAATCAGACAGTAGTGACAGCAGTGACAGCAGTGATAGTGACAGCAGTGACAGCAGTGATAGTAGTGACAGCAGTGACAGCAGTGACAGTGACAGTAAATCAGATAGTGACAGTAGTGATAGCAGTGATAGCAAATCAGACAGTAGTGACAGCAGTGACAGTGACAGCAGTGACAGCAGTGATAGCAAATCAGACAGTAGTGACAGCAGTGACAGCAGCGATAGTGACAGCAGTGACAGCAGTGATAGTAGTGACAGTGACAGCAGTGACAGCAGTGACAGTGACAGTAAATCAGATAGTGACAGCAGTGATAGCAAATCAGACAGTAGTGACAGCAGTGACAGTGACAGCAGTGACAGTGACAGCAGTGACAGCAGTGATAGCAAATCAGACAGTAGTGATAGCAGTGACAGTGATAGTAAATCAGACAGTGACAGCAGTGACAGCAGTGATAGCAAATCAGACAGTAGTGACAGCAGTGACAGCAGCGATAGTGACAGCAGTGACAGCAGTGATAGTAGTGACAGCAGTGACAGCAAATCAGACAGTAGTGATAGTAGTGACAGCAGTGATAGTGACAGCAATGATAGTGACAGCAGTGATAGTAGTGACAGCAGTGACAGTGACAGTAAATCAGACAGTGACAGCAGCGACAGTAGTGATAGCAAATCAGACAGCAGTGACAGCAGTGACAGTAGTAACAGCAGTGATAGTAGCGACAGCAGTGACAGCAGTGATAGCAGTGACAGCAAATCAGACAGTAGTGACAGTAGTGACAGTAGTGACAGTAGCAATAGCAGCGACAGTGACAGTAAATCAGACAGTGACAGTAGTGACAGCAGTGACAGCAGTGATAGTAGTGACAGCAGTGACAGCAAGTCAGACAGTAGTGACAGCAGTGATAGTGACAGCAGTGACAGCAGTGATAGTAGTGACAGCACTGACAGCAGCAATAGCAGCGACAGTGACAGTAAATCAGACAGTGACAGTAGTAACAGCAGTGATAGTAGCGACAGTAGTGACAGCAAGTCAGACAGCAGTGACAGCAGTGACAGCAGTGATAGCAAATCAGACAGTAGTGACAGCAGTGATAGTGACAGTAAATCAGACAGTGACAGCAGCGACAGCAGTGACAGCAGTGACAGTGACAGTAGTGACAGCAGTGACAGCAGCGATAGTGACAGCAGTGATAGTGACAGCAGCGATAGTGACAGCAGCGATAGCAGTGATAGTGACAGTAAGTCAGATAGTGACAGCAGCGACAGCAGCAACAGCAGTGATAGCAGTGACAGCAGTGATAGCGACACTAAATCTGACAGTGACAGCAGCGACAGCAGTGACAGTGACAGTAGTGACAGCAGTGACAGTAGTGACAGCAGTGACAGCAGTGACAGCAGCGATAGTGACAGCAGCAATAGCAGTGATAGTGACAGTAAGTCAGACAGTGACAGCAGCGACAGCAGCGACAGTGACAGTAGTGACAGCAGTGATAGTGACAGCAGTGACAGTGACAGCAGTGACAGTGACAGCAGTGACAGCAGTGACAGCAATGATAGCAACACTAAATCCGACAGTGACAGCAGCGACAGCAGTGACAGCCAGAGCAAGTCTGGTAATGGCAACCACAATGGAGGTAGCAGCAACAGTGACAGTGACAGTGAAGGCAGTGACAGTAATCACTCAACAAGTGACGATTAGAACTAAAGAAAACCCCACAAGATGCCTTTTGTGAAAAGTGTGGTGAGTAATTGATAGGAAATACAGATTTCCAGGAAAGTAAAGAAGGGGGAGGAATAAAGAGAAGACCTATGTAAAGATCCATACATCTACAGACACAAGGAAAGAGTCAAGTTGTCGGATTCAGGACCGGGTCCCAACACCCTCAGAGAGAGAATCTGTGTACATGCATGTTAAATATATTTTGAAAAGATTTTGTTAAAACTGTAAATGCAAACATAGAAGAACAATTAAAATGTTCTTTACACAGAAACCTCAAGTAATCACATACTAATAACTTCAATTTAAATGCCAAGTGCTTTAGAAAATGTATTAGCACGCAAACACATCTTATAAATAACCAGTGGCATTAGCCTAATCTTGCAGTAATTATATCTATATTCTACGTAGATGGTCTGCCTGCTGCTGAGTAAAAGATGCTCTCATCATGATCTCCAGCTTGGCTACAATTCATTTGCTTGTTCTAAGGAAGAAATATATTGCAACATAAAAAAAAATCACAGCAACCATTTAATTTACCCAAACCATGGGAATAATCTTTGTAATTAGTGAGTAGAGTAACTACAAATTATGGAAATTCTAAAGAGTTCTAGAGAGAAAAGAATTTAGAGGCTCATTTAAACAGCAAAATCTTACATATAAGATCACATTCCTGCAAAGCACTGCTGGAAATGTAGCATAAAGTTCGTAAAATTATCGACGAAACTGAGGCAGTACTTAGAACATGCCTTGCCTCAAGTTGCCACTCTCCAACTATTAATAAATAAACGAATTCATGAATGAAGGGCTCTTGGAGGGTGTGCACTTTTTGAACTCTGTTCAGAACTCTGCTAAGAGGATTTAGTTGTCTTCCTCAATCTCGGGCTTGCCTAGTGGATCAGCTGGTAAAGAATCCGCCTGCAATGCAGGAGATCTGGGATTTGATCCCTGGGTTGGGAAGATCCACTGGAGAAGGGAATGGCTACCCACTCCAGTAATCTGGCCTGGAGAATTCCATGGACTGTTACAGTACATGGGGTCGCAAAGAGTCGGACAAGACTGAGCAACTTTCACTTTTACTTTCCTCCATCTCACCAAGTCAAACCTGCTTCATATTTGCTTTTAAATCCCCGTAGATGAAAAATCCCAAATCAGACCCTGAAGACTCCCTATTAATCTCTTTAATAAAGCCAACAGTTGGTCTGGAAACTGCTCACTTTGTTAAAATCTGAGACTCATTTGTTGTTGTTCAGCTGCTCAGCCATGTCCAACTCTTTGCAACCCCATGGACTGCAGCTCACCAGGCTTCCCTGCCCTTCACCATCTCCCAGAGTTTGCTCAAACTCATGTCCATTGAGTGGGTGATGCCACCCAACCATCTCATCCTCTGCCGTCCCCTTCTCCTCCTGACTTTAATATCTCCCAGCATCAGGGTCTTTTCCAATGAGTCAGTTCTTCGTATGTGTGGCCAAAGTATTGGAGTTTCAGCTTCAGCATCCATCCTTCCAATGGAATATTAAGGATTGATTTCCTTTAGGATTGACTGGTTAGATCTCCTAGCTATCCAAGGGACTCTCAAGAGTCTTCTCCAGCACCACAGTTCGAAGGCATCAATTCTTCAGTGTTCAGCCTTTTTTATTGTCCAGCTCTCACATCCATACGTGACTACTGGAAAAACCATAGAATTGACTATATGGACTTTTATAGGCAAAGTAATGTCTCTGTTTTTTAATATGCTGTCTAGGATTGTCATTGCTTTTCTTCCAAGGAACAAGCATCTTTTGACTTCATTGCCGCAGCCACCATCTGCAATAATTTTTGGAGCCCAAGAAAATAAAGTCTGTCACTGTTTCCATTGTTTCCCCATCCATTTGCCATGAAGTGATGGGACCGGATGCTATGATCTTCGTTTTTTGAATGTTGAGTTTTAAGCCAGCTTTTTCACTTTCCTCATTCACTTTCATCAAAAGGTTCTTTAACTCCTCCCCACTTTCTGCCATAAGGGTAGTGTCATCTGCATATCTGAGGTTACTGATATTTCTTGCAGCAATCTTGATTCCAGCTTGTGCTTCATCTAGCCTGGCCTTTTGCATGAGGTACTCTGCATGTAAGTTAAATAAGCAGGGTGACAATATACAGCCTTTACATACTCCTTTCCTGATTTGGAACCAGTCTGTTGTTTCATGTCTGATTCTAACTGTTGCTTCTTGACCTGCATACAGATTTCTCAGGAGGCAGGAAAAGTGATCTGGTATTCCCATCTCTTTAAGAATTTCCCACAGTTTGCTGTGATCCACACAGTCAAAGGCTTTAGTGTAGTCAATGAAGCAGAAGTAGATGTTTTTCTGGAATTCCCTAGCTTTTTCTATGATCCAATGGCTGTTGGCAATTTGACCTCTGGTTCCTCTGCTTTTTTAATCCAGCTTGTACATGGGAAGTTCTCTCTTCATACACTGTTGAAGCCTAGCTTGAAGGATTTTGAGCAGCACTTTGCTAGTATATGAAATGAGTCAATTGTGCAGTAGTCTGAATATTCTTTGGTACATTCAACTAAAATCTGAGCGTGATTTGCATGCATGAGGGCACTTCTTAGTTTTGAGATGAAGTCCCAACCCTAGAACATGAGGATCTTAAAGATGTGTGAGACTAGAGTGTGATGTTTAACAGGCTGATATAATTTATCACCCAAACTAGGACACCCTTGAAAGTGAAAGGGCGGCTATGAATAACTACTTGGGGAAAGGAGGTATAGAGTTGGCTTGTCTGGGACTCTGGAAGATATAACGACCATAACCATAAACCTTAGTGTATTATTCAAGATTTAGTAGTGATGATTTGTAAGTTCCCTCTTTTTCCACTTTGGTAATCATTTTGTATTTGTTCTAATTCAAAGGTAAAATTCTATATGGCAAAGTTTTGAATGCAGCTTCTTTAATTTTAATTTTCAACCAGTCATTAGTTGACAATTTATTTTCTACTACTAGGCATATTTTACACAAAGAGTTTCAGTAGGGTTTTTTTCCCTCCTTCCTTTATGCAAGATTTTCTTAGTTAAGAGATCAATATTGCAAGTAATAATGCTGATGGCTTTAAAAATTTGGCTATTAATATACTACTTGGTAACTCGTAATACTGTAAAATTTCAGATTTCTACTATATTATAGTCATGGAAATGACTCCAAACTTCTTCCCTTAAAATATGCTCTAGATTTTTAACTCTTTTAGGCTTCAGGATTTTTTGTTTTCCCAATTTGTAAATTGTGGCTTCTAGTAACTGTCCTACCTATTTCAAAATGTTGTCATGGGCATTAGGTCAGGCAATGAATATGAAACTCTTTGTAAATTATATGATATACAAATGAGCAAAAATGAATTTTGGTGCTATAATAAACATCTATCTGTATGACTTCATCTTAATGAGTTTGTGAGTACTTACTTCCTCTATCGTATATATATATTTTTTCTTCATTGTGTTTATTTTTTTATTGTATTTAACTTTACAATATTGTATTGGTTTTGCCATATATCAAAATGAATCTGCCACAGGTATACATGTGTTCCCCATCCTGAACCCTCCTCCCTCCTCCCTCCCCATACCATCCCTCTGGGTCGTCCCAGTGCACCAGCCCAAAGCATCCAGTATCGTGCATCGAACCTGGACTGGGGACTCGTTTCATATATGATATTATACATATTTTTTATTTTATTTTATTTTATTTTTAAACTTTACATAATTGTATTAGTTTTGCCAAATATCAAAATGAATCCGCCACAGGTATACATGTGTTCCCCATCCTGAACCCTCCTCCCTCCTCCCTCCCCATACCATCCCTCTGGGTCGTCCCAGTGCACTAGCCCCAAGCATCCAGTATCGTGCATCCAACCTGGACTGGCAACTCGTTTCTTACATGATATTTCACATGTTTCAATGTCATTCTCCCAAATCTTCCCACCCTCTCCCTCTTCCACAGAGTCCATAAGACTGTTCTATACATCAGTGTCTCTTTTGCTGTCTCATACACCGGGTTATTGTTACCATCTTTCTAAATTCCATATATATGCGTTAGTATACTGTATTTATGTTTTTCCTTCTGGCTTACTTCACTCTGTATAATAGGCTCCAGTTTCATCCACCTCATTAGAACTGATTCAAATGTATTCTTTTTAATGGCTGAGTAATACTCCATTGTGTACATGTACCATAGCTTTCTTATCCATTCATCTGCTGATGGACATCTAGGTTGCTTCCATGTCCTGGCTATTATAAACAGTGCTATGATGAACATTGGGGTACACGTGTCTCTTTCCCTTCTGGTTTCCTCAGTGTGTATGCCCAGCAGTGGGATTGCTGGATCATAAGGCAGTTCTATTTCCAGTTTTTTAAGGAATCTCCACACTGTTCTCCATAGTGGCTGAACTAGTTTGCATTCCCACCAACAGTGTAAGAGGCTTCCCTTTTCTCCACACCCTCTCCAGCATTTATTATTTGTAGACTTTTGGATTGCAGCCATTCTGACTGGCGTGAAATGGTACCTCATAGTGGTTTTGATTTGCATTTCTCTGATAATGAGTGATGTTGAGCATCTTTTCATGTGTTTGTTAGCCACCTGTATGTCTTCTTTGGAGAAATGTCTATTTAGATCTTTGGCCCATTTTTTGATTGGGTCGTTTATTTTTCTGGAGTTGAGCTGTAGGAGTTGCTTGTATATTTTTGAGATTAGTTGTTTGTCGGTTGCTTCATTTGCTATTATTTTCTCCCATTCTGAAGGCTGTCTTTTCACCTTGCTAATAGTTTCCTTTGATGTGCAGAAGCTTTTAAGGTTAATTAGGTCCCATTTGTTTATTTTTGATTTTATTTCCAATATTCTGGGAGGTGGGTCATAGAGGATCCTGCTGTGATGTATGTCAGAGAGTGTTTTGCCTATGTTCTCCTCTAGGAGTTTTATAGTTTCTGGTCTTACATTGAGATCTTTAATCCATTTTGAGTTTATTTTTGTGTATGGTGTTAGAAAGTGTTCTAGTTTCATTCTTTTGCAAGTGGTTGACCAGATTTCCCAGCACCACTTGTTAAAGAGATTGTCTTTAATCCATTGTATATTCTTGCCTCCTTTGTCAAAGATAAGGTGTCCATATGTGTGTGGATTTATCTCTGGGCTTTCTATTTTATTCCATTGATCTATATTTCTGTCTTTGTGCCAGTACCATACTGTCTTGATAACTGTGGCTTTGTAGTAGAGCCTGAAGTCAGGTAGGTTGATTCCTCCAGTTCCATTCTTCTTTCTCAAGATCGCTTTGGCTATTTGAGGTTTTTTGTATTTCCATACAAATTGTGAAATTATTTGTTCTAGCTCTGTGAAGAATACTGTTGGTAGCTTGATAGGGATTGTGTTGAATCTATAAATTGCTTTGGGTAGTATACTCATTTTCACAATATTGATTCTTCCAATCCATGAACATGGTATATTTCTCCATCTATTAGTGTCCTCTTTGATTTCTTTCACCAGTGTTTTATAGTTTTCTATATATAGGTCTTCAGTTTCTTTAGGTAGATATATTCCTAAGTATTTTATTCTTTCTGTTGCAATGGTGAATGGAATTGTTTCCTTAATTTCTCTTTCTGTTTTCTCATTATTAGTGTATAGGAATGCAAGGGATTTCTGTGTGTTGATTTTATATCCTGCAACTTTACTATAGTCATTGATTATTTCTAGTAATTTTCTGGTGGAATCTTTAGGGTTTTCTATGTAGAGGATCATGTCATCTGCAAATAGTGAGAGTTTTACTTCTTCTTTTCCAATTTGGATTCCTTTTATTTCTTTTTCTGCTCTGATTGCTGTGGCCAAAACTTCCAAAACTATTTTGAATAGTAATGGTGAGAGTGGGCACCCTTGTCTTGTTCCTGACTTTAGAGGAAATGCTTTCAATTTTTCACCATTGAGGATAATGTTTGCTGTGGGTTTGTCATATATAGCTTTTATTATGTTGAGGTATGTTCCTTCTATTCCTGCTTTCTGGAGAGTTTTTATCATAAATGGGTGTTGAATTTTGTCAAAGGCTTTCTCTGCATCTATTGAGATAATCATATGGTTTTTATTTTTCAATTTGTTAATGTGGTGTATTACATTGATAGATTTGCGGATATTGAAGAATCCTTGCATCCCTGGGATAAAGCCCACTTGATCATGGTGTATGATCTTTTTAATGTGTTGTTGGATTCTGATTGCTAGAATTTTGTTAAGGATTTTTGCATCTATGTTCATCAGTGATATTGGCCTGTAGTTTTCTTTTTTTGTGGGATCTTTGTCAGGTTTTGGTATTAGGGTGATGGTGGCCTCATAGAATGAGTTTGGAAGTTTACCTTCTTCTGCAAGTTTTTGGAAGAGTTTGAGCAGGATAGGTGTTAGCTCTTCTCTAAATTTTTGGTAGAATTCAGCTGTGAAGCCGTCTGGACCAGGGCTTTTGTTTGCTGGAAGATTTTTGATTACAGTTTCAATTTCCGTGCTTGTGATGGGTCTGTTAAGATTTTCTATTTCTTCCTGGTCGAGTTTTGGAAAGTTGTACTTTTCTAAGAATTTGTCCATTTCTTTCACGTTGTCCATTTTATTGGCATATAATTGTTGATAGTAGTCTCTTATGATCCTTTGTATTTCTGTGTTGTCTGTTGTGATCTCTCCATTTTCGTTTCTAATTTTGTTGATTTGATTTTTCTCCCTTTGTTTCTTGATGAGTCTGGCTAATGGTTTGTCAATTTTATTTATCCTTTCAAAGAACCAGCTTTTGGTTTTGTTGATTTTTGCTATGGTCTCTTTTGTTTCTTTTGCATTTATTTCTGCTCTAATTTTTAAGATTTCTTTCCTTCTACTAACCCTGGGGTTCTTCATTTCTTCCTTTTCTAGTTGCTTTAGGTGTAGAGTTAGGTTATTTATTTGACTTTTTTCTTGTTTCTTGAGGTGTGCCTGTATTACTATGAACTTTCCCCTTAGGACTGCTTTTATCACGTCCCACAGGTTTTGGGTTGTTGTGTTTTCATTTTCATTCGTTTCTATGCAAATTTTGATTTCTTTTTTGATTTCTTCTGTGATTTGTTGGTTATTCAGCAGCGTGTTGTTCAGCCTCCATATGTTGGAATTTTTAATAGTTTTTCTCCTGTAATTGAGATCTAATCTTACTGCATTGTGGTTAGAAAAAATGCTTGGAATGATTTCTATTTTTTTGAATTTACCAAGGCTAGCTTTATGGCCCAGGATGTGATCTATCCTGGAGAAGGTTCCATGTGCGCTTGAGAAAAAGGTGAAATTCATTGTTTTGGGATGAAATGTCCTATAGATATCAATTAGGTCTAACTGGTCTATTGTATCATTTAACGTTTGTGTTTCCTTGTTAATTTTCTGTTTAGTTGATCTATCCATAGGTGTAAGTGGGGTATTAAAGTCTCCCACTATTATTGTGTTATTGTTAATGTCTCCTTTCATACTTGTTAGCATTTGTCTTACGTACTGTGGTGCTCCCATGTTGGGTGCATATATATTTATAATTGTTATATCTTCTTCTTGGATTGATCCTTTGATCATTATGTAGTGACCTTCTTTGTCTCTTTTCACGGCCTTTGTTTTAAAGTCTATTTTATCTGATATGAGTATTGCTACTCCTGCTTTCTTTTGGTCCCTATTTGCATGGAAAATCTTTTTCCAGCCCTTCACTTTCAATCTGTATGTGTCCCCTGTTTTGAGGTGGGTCTCTTGTAGACAACATATGTAGGGGTCTTGTTTTTGTATCCATTCAGCCAGTCTTTGTCTTTTGGTTGGGGCATTCAACCCATTTACGTTTAAGGTAATTACTGATAAGTATGATCCCGTTGCCATTTACTTTATTGTTTTGGGTTTGAGTTTATACACTGTTTTTGTGTTTCCTGTCTAGAGAATATTCTTTAGTATTTGTTGGAGAGCTGGTTTGGTGGTGCAGAATTCTCTCAGCTTTTGCTTGTCTGAAAAGCTTTTGATTTCTCCTTCATACTTGAATGAGATCCTTGCTGGGTACAATAATCTGGGCTGGAGGTTATTTTCTTTCATCATTTTAAGTATGTCTTGCCATTCCCTCCTGGCTTGAAGAGTTTCTATTGAAAGATCAGCTGTTATCCTTATGGGAATTCCCTTGTGTGTTATTTGTTGTTTTTCCCTTGCTGCTTTTAGTATTTGTTCTTTGTGTTTGATCTTTGTTAATTTGAATAATATGTGTCTTGGGGTGTTTTGCCTTGGGTTTATCCTGTTTGGAACTCTCTGGGTTTCTTGGACTTGGGTGATTATTTCCTTCCCCATTTTAGGGAAGTTTTCCACTATTATCTCCTCAAGTATTTTCTCATGGTCTTTCTTTTTGTCTTCTTCTTCTGGAACCCCTATGATTCGAATGTTGTAGCGTTTAATATTGTCCTGGAGGTCTCTGAGATTGTCCTCATTTCTTTTAATTTGTTTTTCTTTTATTCTCTCTGATTCATTTATTTCTACCATTCTATCTTCTAATTCACTAATCCTATCTTCTGCCTCTGTTATTCTACTATTTGTTGCCTCCAGAGTGTTTTTAATTTCATTTATTGCATTATTCATTATATATTGACTCTTTTTTATTTCTTCTAGGTCCTTGTTAAACCTTTCTTGCATCTTCTCAATCCTTGTCTCCAGGCTCTTTATCTGTGATTCCGTTTTAGTTTCAAGATTTTGGATCAATTTCACTATCATTATTCGGAATTCTTTATCAGGTAGATTCCCTATCTCTTCCTCTTTTGTTTGGTTTGGTGGGCATTTATCCTGTTCCTTTATCTGCTGAGTATTCCTCTGTCTCTTCATCTTGTTTAAATTGCTGAGTTTGGGGTGTCCTTTCTGTATTCTGGCAGTTTGTGGAGTTCTCTTTATTGTGGCGTTTCCTCACTGTGTGTGGGTTTGTACAGGTGGCTTGTCGAGGTTTCCTGGTTAGGGAAGCTTGTGTTGGTGTTCTGGTGGGTGGAGCTGTATTTCTTCTCTCTCCTTTCGAAGAGTTGGGTTGCTTTTCTGGGTGCCTGATGTCCTCTGCCGGCATTCAGAAGTTGTTTTGTGGAATTTACTCGACGTTTAAATGCTCTTTTGATGAATTTGTGGGGGAGAAAGTGTTCTCCCTGTCCTACTCCTCCGCCATCTTGGCTCCTCCCCCGATATTATACATATTTCAATGCCATTCTCCCATATCATCCCACCCTCTCCCTCTCCCACAGAGTCCAAAAGACTGTTCTATACATCAGTGTCTCTTTTGCTGTCTCGTATATAGGGTTATGGTTACCATCTTTCTAAATTCCATATATATGTGTTAGTATACTGTATTGGTGTTTTTCTTTCTGGCTTACTTCACTCTGTATAATAGGCTCCAGTTTCATCCACCTCATTAGAACTGATTCAAATGTATTCTTTTTAATGGCCGAGTAATACTCCATTGTGTATATGTACCACAGCTTTCTTATCCATTCATCTGCTGATGGACATCTAGGTTGCTTCCATGTCCTGGCTATTATGAACAGTGCTGTGATGAACATTGAGGTACATGTGTCTCTTTCAATTCTGGTTTCCTCAGTGTGTATGCCCAGCAGTGGGATTGCTGGGTCATAAGGCAGTTCTATTTCCAGTTTTTTAAGGAATCTCCACACTGTTCTCCATAGTGGCTGTACTAGTTTGCATTCCCACCAACAGTGTAAGAGGCTTCCCTTTTCTCCACACCCTCTCCAGCATTTATTATTTGTAGACTTTTGGATCGCAGCCATTCTGACTGGCATGAAATGGTACCTCATAGTGGTTTTGATTTGCATTTCTCTGATAATGAGTGATGTTGAGCATCTTTTCATGTGTTTGTTAGCCATCTGTATGTCTTCTTTGGAGAAATGTCTATTTAGTTCTTTGGCCCATTTTTTGATTGGGTCATTTATTTTTCTGGAATTGAGCTGTAGGAGTTGCTTGTATATTTTTGAGATTAGTTGTTTGTCAGTTGCTTCATTTGCTATTATTTTCTCCCATTCTGAAGGCTGTCTTTTCACCTTGCTAATAGTTTCCTTTGATGTGCAGAAGCTTTTAATTTTAATTAGGTCCCATTTGTTTATTTTTGTTTTTATTTCCAATATTCTGGGAGGCGGATCATAGAGGATCCTGCTGTGATGTATGTCGGAGAGTGTTTTGCCTATATTCTTCTCTAGGAGTTTTATAGTTTCTGGTCTTACGTTTATATCTTTAATCCATTTTGAGTTTATTTTTGTGTATGGTGTTAGAAAATGCTCTAGTTTCATTCTTTTACAAGTGGTTGACCAGTTTTTCCAGCACCACTTGTTAAAGAGATTGTCTTTAATCCATTGTATATTCTTGCCTCCTTTGTCAAAGATAAGGTGTCCATATGTGTGTGGATTTATCTCTGGGCTTTCTATTTTGTTCCATTGATCTATATTTCTGTCTTTGTGCCAGTACCATACTGTCTTGATAACTGTGGCTTTGTAGTAGAGCCTGAAGTCAGGTAGGTTGATTCCTCCAGTTCCATTTTTCTTTCTCAAGATCGCTTTGGCTATTTGAGGTTTTTTGTATTTCCATACAAATTGTGAAATTATTTGTTCTAGCTCTGTGAAGAATACTGTTGGTAGCTTAATAGGGATTGCATTGAATCTATAAATTGCTTTGGGTAGTATACTCATTTTCACAATATTGATTCTTCCAATCCATGAACATGGTATATTTCTCCATCTATTAGTGTCCTCTCTGATTTCTTTCACCAGTGTTTTATAGTTTTCTATATATAGGTCTTTAGTTTCTTTAGGTAGATATATTCCTAAGTATTTTATTCTTTCTGTTGCAATGGTGAATGGAATTGTTTCCTTAATTTCTCTTTCTGTTTTCTCATTATTAGTGTATAGGAATGCAAGGGATTTCTGTGTGTTGATTTTATATCCTGCAACTTTACTATAATCATTGATTAGTTCTAGTAATTTTCTGGTGGAGTCTTTAGGGTTTTCTATGTAGAGGATCATGTCATCTGCAAATAGTGAGAGTTTTACTTCTTCTTTTCCAATTTGGATTCCTTTTATTTCTTTTTCTGCTCTGATTGCTGTGGCCAAAACTTCCAAAACTATGTTGAATAGTAATGGTGAAAGTGGGCACCCTTGTCTTGTTCCTGACTTTAGAGGAAATGCTTTCAATTTTTCACCATTGAGGATAATGTTTGCTGTGGGTTTGTCATATATAGCTTTTATTATGTTGAGGTATGTTCCTTCTATTCCTGCTTTCTGGAGAGTTTTTATCATAAATGGGTGTTGAATTTTGTCAAAGGCTTTCTCTGCATCTATTGAGATAATCATATGGTTTTTATTTTTCAATTTGTTAATGTGGTGTATAACAGTGATTGTTTTGCGGATATTGAAGAATCCTTGCATCCCTGGGATAAAGCCCACTTGATCATGGTGTATGATCTTTTTAATGTGTTGTTGGATTCTGATTGCTAGAATTTTGTTAAGGATTTTTGCATCTATGTTCATCAGTGATATTGGCCTGTAGTTTTCTTTTTTTGTGGGATCTTTGTCAGGTTTTGGTATTAGTGGGCTTACTTTTCATCTTCACTTTTCTTCTTACAAACCTCTAAGTCTCTTTCCTACTTTCGAAGTGGTGGTTTAAAAAAAAAAAACAATAGAACAAGAAAGAGTGATATGTGTGTGGAGGGGTGGGGGAAGGGTGGCGGCGGGGGACCGGTTTCTGTGCTACAGTAAAAGAGCCGAGGTAACAGTGCCATCTTTTGAACAGGAGGCTGTCATGATGCTGATGGTGGGTTTATTGGGATTTTAAGGTTTCACGTTTGTTGCATGAATTACGTCATGTATGACTGAGATGCATGCATGCTGAGTCACTCAGTCATGTCCGACTCTTTGTAACCCCATGGATCATAGCCCACCGGGCTCCTCTGTCCATGGGATTCTTCAGGCAAGAGTACTGGAGTGGGTTCCATGCCCTCCTCCAGGGGATCTTCCCCACCCAGGAATCAAACCCACAACTCCTGCATAGCAGGCAGGATTCTTTACCCCTGAGAAACTCAGGAAGCCTATGACTAAGATGCATGATTTTAAAACTGGCTCTCAGAGGTCATCTTACCCTGCACCTGACCCAGAAATTTCTTCTGCACCTACTCATACCACAAATCAAAAAAATGTAGTAAGGGTTTTTGGGGGTTTTTTGCTATAAAATCTATTTTCTAAGGCAGATTATTAAAAGATAACCTTTAGAGAGTCCTCACCTCACCATAGAAATACATTTTAAATTATCAATTGGAGTGGAATTTCCCAGAAGTCAAATTTGCTTTATAATTTGTAATGGAAGTTCTGAAAAACTGTAGCCCAAAATAACCAAGAACAATTTTCTTCTCCCTAAAAGGAGCAGAAACAGAACAGAAAAGCCCAGGCACAGATGAAAATATCATTGTGTTCTCACAGTGATCCTTTCCCTGCTGCTTGTAAGCAAATCCTCTGGAGAATGAAACAAGCCAACAACTCGATGTTCCCAACCCCTCCCCTCTGAACAGGGATCTTAGGTTCAAACTTAAAAAAAAAAAAGAAAGAAAGAAAAAGGAATACAAACCTTAATTCCTACAGGGCACTCATGGAGCTCAGAAAATGGTATAAAGCCTAAAGTTCACCCATACAGGAGGCTCAATGTGTTTTCCATCAGTCTGCACCGCCCCAAACCCTAGCATGAAACGCTGTATTTACAGAGAGCTGTATCAGAAAGTGCTTCCTTTACTCCCATTATTTGGGGCTTTGCCTCTAGCTAAAGTTCTCCCTCCTTTGCTCTTTTTGTTTGTTTGTTTGTTTTTTTTTGGTTGCCCTGGGTCTTTCTTGCTGCCCAGGAACACTCTCTAGCTGGAGTGTGGGGACTTCTCATTGCGGTGGCTTCTCTTGTTGCAGAGCACAGGCTCTAGGGAGCTCGGGTTGCAGTCGTTGCGGCACGAGGGTGCAGTTTGTGGCTCTAGGGCTCTAGAGCCCAGGCTCAGAAGTTGTGGTGCACAGACTTAGTTGCTCCACGGCATGTGGGATTTTCTTGCATCAGGGATCAAACCTGTGTCTCCTGCATTGACAGGTGGATTCTTATCCACTGTACCACCAGGCAAATCCCCCTCCTTTACTCTTTCCTTCTTTTCCTCCCTAGCATTTCCCTGCTGCATCTTCCCTGCAAACAGATGAAGAAGTGTCTGTGGGGAGAAAAACACATTGTCCCTTGCAGAATTTAATTCCCACACATCACCCTGTGTGAGGCCCCAGTCAAACCCGCTCACCGGTGGCTACTCTGCCTGAATTTGTATTGCTGGCTCTTTTGCTTGCTTCTAAGAGTTCAGTCACAACCAGTGGGGCCTGGCTCCTACTTCTTTAGTGTGAATACTTTCCGCAGTTGAAACCCTGGAATCTTCCTTGCTATCCTCACTCGATCTGCACTGAAGGCAGGAGATACTGAGGCTCTAACCAACCAACACTTGTGCTTGGCACCAAAGTGCATTCAATACTTTTTGTCTCATCCTAATATCCTGACTCCCTTCAATGGATTCTTATCTTGTCCTCAAGCAACAATCTCCTTTCCCCTTTCTAAGTGGGCTTTCTCATAGCTTCCTTATCTCATTCTAGCATGTACACTAATTAGAATTGTACCCAGCCCCGTCAACTTAAGGAAAGATCCCCTGGAGAAGGAAATGGCAACCCATTTCAGTATTCTTGCCTGGGAAGTTCCATGAACCGAGAAGCCTGGAGGGCCCTCAGTCCATAGGGTCCCAAAGAATCTGATGCTACTAAATGACTGAGAGCCTGAGCACACAGGCCCATCAGCTTTGGACAACCAGAAGCAAACTGTCTGATACAATCAGGCTTCCAGGCCCAATGCAAGGAAGGAGACTGCCCACCAGAACAGCTTTGGAGTCTTAGCAAAGGAAAATATAGAACTCTTGTAGGATTTGGGGGAAAGGGTGGAATTGAGGTGATATTTAAATGGCGTGGATTGGTAAAGAATCTGCCTGCAGAGCCGGAGACCTGGATTCAGTCTCTGCGTTGGGAAGATCCCCTGAAGAAAGGAATGGCAACCCCTTCCAGTATTCTTGCCTGGAGAAGCCCATGGACAGAGGAGCCTGATGAGCTACAGTCCATAGGGTCACAAAGGGTCAGACATGACCCTTTAAAGGAAGATTTAAAGGTCACTTTAAAGGAAGCTGTGTTTGAGAGGAGCAAAGCAAAGCAGGCTATGGCTAAAGGGGTTAGCATCAGGTTTGGACTGTACAATAGACTCAGGTTCCTGTGTCCTTGGGAAGTGCCAAGTAAAGTTAAGATGAATGCATACCGTTGGGTCTGAATATCTGTACCTGGGTTATAAACTGAGACTCAGTCTTTGTGTCAAAGTGCCTTAGACCTTCTAGGCAAGATTTGGATGTTTTATTTTTACTGATATATTTTTATTTTATTTTTTGAAAACACAGAAGCTTGGTATTTATTTAGTTATTTTGGCTGTGTCGGGTCTTAGTTGCAGCACGTGGGCTCTTCCTTTTGTATTGTAGGATCTTTTGTCTAGGGAGTCGTGGCACGTGGGATCTTAGTTCCTCAACCCAGGATTGAACCCACATCCCCTGCAATGCAAGATGAATTCCTAGCTACTGGACCACCAGGGAAGTCCCACTAATATAAGTTTAAAAGGCAAAGTGTCTGCTAAACTATGGTTTTAGAAAATAAAATTTCACAGTGATTAATAAAGCAGGACTCTGGAGAAGACTCTTGAGAGTCCCTTGGACTGCAAGGAGACAAATCCAGTCAATCCTAAAGGAAATCAACCCTGAATGTTCCCTGGAAGGACTGATGATAAAGCTGCAATACTCTGCCCAGCTGATGTGAAGAGTCCTCTCATTGGGAAAAACCCTGATGCTGGCAAAGACTGAGGGCAAGGGAAGAAGGGAACAACAGAGGATGAGATGGTTGGATAGAATTACCAACTCAGTGGACATGAGCTTGAGCAAACTGCTGGAGATGAAGAAGGACAGGGAAGCCTGGCTTGCTGCAGTCCATGGGGTTGCAGAGTCAGACACAACTTAGTGACTGAACAACAACTAAAACAGCATTCAGAGTAGGAGGTTGTTAGGACCCTTTATAAATTCAGTGTCCTTGAGAGAGATGTTATTTTCTGTTACATTTGCAGCTGGCTTCATTTCTGTCTGATTTTTCAGTCTGACAAATGGTGGGAAATTTTTACTTTCTCAGTCCAAGCTAATTTTTGCTTTCTCAGGAGGTATATTTCTGCTGAAACCAAAAATCTGCTTATCTTGCTAGTCCTTTTCCTAAGTTAGGGCAGAATTCCTGGATGCCTGCCTGTTCTTTAAATATCACCCATTCCAGATCACCACCTGTTGGACTTTGCATAACTTCTGTGATTTGTTTCTTTTTTTCTGCTTACTCTCTGCACCCTGAAAAAAGTTGTGCTGTGTGTGCTGGTCTGCCAAGTAGGCCATAAGGCCCAGAAGATCCAGTGGTCCTTGAAATGTCGTTGGCACATAGGATGCTGTTGGAGCCTTTGGCAGGTCCCTACAGGTGACTTGCAGCATAATCCTTTAGGATAATCGAGCAAGGCTCTGCTGTCATTTGCAGATAACTGCCTTCCTTTCAAGAAAGCTCCTGGCCTGCTATGGGGCCTTTGTAGAGACTGAACGATTTACCATGTGACCTGAGCATCCCATTATGAACTAAGCATTACCTGATTTGTGAAGTTACAGAGTTAGGCATTCGCAGCAACACTCCATCAGCAAATAGAAGTAATGTGTACATGACTGGGTCTGAGCCCTGAAGGCACAAGTAAGTTACATGAAGAAGTGACCCAAATGTTCAAGATCCCCACTCCTGCTCCGCTGCCTTCTCTCTCCTAGCCTGTACCTATGACCTCATGGGGCATTATGTATGACCTGTTGACTGAGGAGTGGAAGACCCAGACCTGGTTTATAGATGGTTCTGCAGAATATGCAAGCACCACCTCCAAGTGGACAGTTGCAGCCCTACAGCTTCTTTCTGGAATAGCCCTTGAGGATAGTGGTGAAACAAACCCTCTCAGTGGGCAGAACTTTGGGCAGTGCACCTGTTTATTCACTTCGTTCTGAAGAAGAAAAGGGCAGGCTTGAACCTTTATCCTGATTCATGGGGTGGTAGTCATGGTTTTGTTGGATGATCAGGCACTTGGAAGAAGCATGATTGGAAAGTGGACGATGAAGACATTTCAGGAGGAAGTATGTTGATGGATCTCTGACTGTGCAAAACCATGAGGACATTCGTGTCCCAGGTAAATGCTCACTGAAGGGTGATGCCAGCAGAGGGGGATTATAATAATCAATAGGATCAGATGACATATTCTGTGAACACCAGTCTGCCTCTTTCCCCAGACCCCTGTCATTGCCCCATAGGGTCATCAGCAAAGAGGCATGATGTCAGGGATGGAAGCTATGCATGGGCTGAGCAACATGGACTCCTCACCAAGACCAACCTGGCCCTGGCCACCACTGAGTGTCCGGTCTGCCAATGACAGATACGAACGCTGAGCCCCATATGGCATTATACCCCAAGGTGATCAGCCAACTACCTGATCCAAGCTGATTGATTGGATGGTATATGTCATGGGAGGGGTCGTATTTTGTTCTTAATGGAATAGACACTCTAGGTATCGATCTGCCTTCTCTACAAGCAACGCTTATGCCCAAACCACCAAATATGGATTTGGTGTTTAGAATACCTTGTCCACTTCCATGATATTCCACACAGACTTGCTTCTGATCAAGGAACTCAAATCATAGCAAAAGAAGAGCTACAAGGGACCCATGCTTATGGGACTCACTTGTCTTACTATGTCCCTCACCATACTGAACTACCTGGCTTGACAGGATGGTGGAATCCTCAGTTACAAAGGATTTGAAGACTCAGTTACAAAGCCAGTTAGGTGGCAATACTTTCCTGGGCTGGGGTAAGGTTCTACAGAAAGCTGCATATGCTCTAAATCCGTGTACAATATATGATGCAATATCATATTTATATGGTGCAATATCATACTTATATGATAGCCTAGATTCATGAGTCTAGTGATCAAGGGGTAGAAACTGTAGTGGCACCACTCACTGTTAATCTTAGTGACCCAATAGCAAAATTTTTGCTTCTTATATTTGTGGCTTTATGCTTTGCTGACTTCGATGTTTTCATTCCAGAGAAGGAAATGCTTCCACCAGATGACTCAACAATGATTCTATTGAACTGGAGGTTAATACTGCCACCTGGCTACTTGGAGCCCCTCATGACAGGTAAAGAAGAGAATTACTGTGTTGGCTGGGGTGACTGATCATAATTACCAGGGGAAGACTGAACTATGATTCCACCATGGAGGTAAGGAAATGTATGTCCAGAATACAGCAGATCTGTTAGGATGTCTGTTAGTATTATCATGCCTTCTGATTAAGGTAAATGGAAAACTACAACCACCCAATTCAAACAGGACTACAGATGGTCCAGACCCTTCAAGAATGAAGGTTTGGGTGACTTCACTTGGTAAGAAACATGACCAGTTTGGGTGCTTGCTGAAGGCAAAGGAGTCATCAAATCAGTAGTGCATGCATGCCAAGTCACTTCAGTTGTTTCCGACTCTTTGAGTCTCCATGGACTGTAGCCCGCCAGGCTCCTCTGTCCATGAGATTCTTCAGGAAAGAATACTGGAGTGGGTTCCCATTTCCTCCTCCAAGGGATCATCCCAACCCAGGGATAGAACCTGCGTCCCTTATGTCTCCTGCATTACAGATAGATTCTTTACCACTAGTACCACCTGGGAAGCCCTAGAATAAGCAATAGGAGAAGATATTACAATTATCAACTATGACCACATAACAAGCTACAGAAATAAAGACTGTAACTGTCATGAGTATTTCACTCTTATCTTATTATGAATACAGTTGTGTGTGGATTTATATGCATGGGCTTGCCTGAGAGCTCAGATGGTAAAAAATTTGCTTACAACACAGGAGACCCAGGTTTGATCCCTGGCTCAAGAAGATCCTCTGGAGGAGGGAATGGGTACCCTCTCCATTATTCTTGTCTGGAGAATTCCATGGACAGAGAAGCCTAGCCAGCTATAGCCCATGGGGTCACAAAGACTCAGACAAAACTGAACAATTAACACTTTCACTTTTTTCAAGCTATCCTTGTCTTTTTTCCTTTCTGTTACCTTACCATGTACCATAAAAAAATGTATTGATGTCATATCACTATTTAAGCATTGTTAACTTTTATGGGAAAGAAATGCAAAAAGGCAAAATGGTTGTCTGAGGAGGGCTTACAAATAGCTGTGAATAGAAGAGAAGCAAAAGGCAAAGGAGAAAAGGAAAGATATACCCATTTGAATGCAGATTTCCAAAGAATAGCAAGGAGAGATAAGAAAGCCTTCCTCAGTGATCAGTGCAAAGAAATAGAGGAAACCAATAGAATGGGAAAGACTAGAGACTGCTTCAAGAAAATCAGAGATACCAAGGGAACATTTCATGCAAAGATGGGCACAATAAAGGTATGGACCTAACAGAAGCAGAAGATATTAAGAAGAGGTGGTAAGAATACACAGAAGACTATACAAAAAAGATCTTCAAGGCCCAGATAATCACGATGGTGTGATCACCAACCTAGAGCCAGACATCCTGGAATGCAAAGTTAAGTGGGCCTTAGGAAGCATCGACTGCAAACAAAGCTAGTGGAGTTGATGGAATTCCAGTTAAGCTATTTCAAATCCTAAAAGATGATGCTGTGAAAGTGCTGCACTCAATATGCACTCAATATGCCAGCAAATTTGGAAAACTCAGCAGTGGCCACAGGACTCGAAAAGGTCAGTTTTCATTCCAATCCCAAAGAAAGGCAATGCCAAAGAATGTCCAAACTACTGCACAATTGCACTCATCTCACATGCTGCTGCTGCTGCTGCTGCTGCTGCTGCTAAGTCGCTTCAGTCGTGTTCGGCTCTGTGCGACCCCATAGATGGTAGCCCACCAGGCTTCCCCGTCCCTAGACTTCTCCAGGCAATAACACTGGAGTGGGTTGCCATTTCCTTCTCCAATGCATGAAAGTGAAAAGTGAAAGTGGAATCGCTCAGTTGTGTCCAACCCTCAGTGACCCCATGGACTGCAGCCTTCCAGGCTCCTCCATCCATGGGATTTTCCAGGCAAGAGTACTGGAGTGGGGGTGCCATTGCCTTCTCCGATCTCACATGCTAGTAATGCTCAAAATTCTCCAAGCCAGGCTTCAACAGTATGTGAACTGTGATCTTCCAGATGTTCAAGCTGGATTTAGAAAAGGCAAAGGAACCAGAGATCAAATTGCCAAAATCCATTGGATCATTGAAAAAGCAAGAGAGTTCCAGAAAAATACCTGCTTTTGCTTTATTGACTATGCCAAAGCCGTTGATTGTGTGGACCACAACAAACTGTGGAAAATTCTTAAAGAGATGGGAATACCAGACTACCTGATCTGCCTCTTGAGAAATCTGTTTGCAGGTCAAGAAGCAACAGTTAGAACTGGACATGGAACAACAGACTGGTTCCAAATTGGGAAAGGAGTAGGTCAAGGCTGTATATTGTTACCCTGCTTATTTAACTTATAGGCAGAGTACATCATGAGAAATGCTGGACTGGATGAAGCACAAGCTGAAATCAAGATTGCTGGGAGAAATATCAATAACCTCAGATATGCAGATGACACCACACTTATGGCAGAAAGCAAAGAAGAACTAAAGAGCCTCTTTATGAAAGTGAAAGAGGAGAGTGAAAAAGTTGGCTTAAAACTCAACATTCAGAAAACTAAGCTCATGGCATCTGGTCCTATCACTCCATGGCAAATAGATGGGGAAACAGTGGAAACTGTAAAAGAGTTTATTTTGGGGCTCTTCAAACTCACTGCAGATGGTGACTGCAGTCATGAAATTAAAAGACATTTGCTCCTTGGAAGAAAAGTTATGACCAACTTAGACAGTGTATTAAACAGCAGAGATATTACTTTGCCAACAAAGGTCTGTCTAGTCAAAACTCTGGTTTTTCCAGTAGTCATGTAGGGATGTGAGGGTTGGACTATGAAGAAAGCTGAGCACTGAAAAATTGATGCTTTTGAACTGTGGTGCTGGAGAAGACTCTTGAGAATCCCTTGGACTGCCAGGAGATCCAACCAATCCATCCTGAAGGAAATCAGTCCTGAATCTTCTTTGGAAGGACTCATGCTGAAGCTGAAATTCCAATACTTTGGCCACCTGACGTGAAGAACTGGCTCATTGGGAAAGACCCTGATGTGGGGAAAGATTGAAGGCAGGAAGAGAAGGGGATGAAAGAGGATGAGATGGTTGGATGGCATCACTGACTCAATGGAGTTTGGGTAAACTCCGGGAGTTGATGATGGACAGGGAGGCCATGCTGCAGTCTATGGGGTCGGAAAGAGTTGGACATGACTGAGTGACAGAACTGAACTGAACTGAATTTTTATGGGACTTAACCTCTATAGTCATGTATATAGTCCTATATCTATATCTCTTATATATCTCCCATCTCCTATAGGTTCTGTTTCTCTGGTGAACACTGATTGTTACAATAAGTGGTGAAGAGGGAATTCTGAGTAAGTTGAGCCATTGATTAGAAGCAGAATGTGTTGAGGGGTAGAAGGAATAGGTGAAGATGCCTGAAGTATAGGATTTGCAGAGAAATTACAAGTAAGAGGATTAAATAGAGAGATAGGAAAAAGTATAGTTTACCCTTGAATAACATGGGTTTAAATGGCTTGGGTCCACGTATATGCAGATTTCTTCAATGACTATGTGCTACAGTACTACATTATCTCCAGCTGGTTAAGTCTGCAGTTGCAAAACCCAAGATACAGATGAATAAAAGATACAGTTGGCTGACTCTAAGTTATAGGTGGATTTTTGAATGATCCGGGGTTGGCACCTCTAACCTCATGTTGCCCATGGTTCAACTGTAATGTAGGGTGGTGCTGGTTACTCCATTTTGGCTGTTTTTTTTTTTTTTTTAAACTTGAAATAGCAGCAATTGGAAATGGTTCAATCTAAGTAGTAGTAAATAGGATGTTGGACAAAGCTATCTATTCCTTTAAAAAACATGAAGCATTTGGGAGAAACCATGCTCCACCATGTATGTTGGAGGAGTCCAGAACAAACAAGATCTGCCTGGCATTTCTTGGCATCTGCACTGTTTTGACTGCAACATTCTTCATCTTATTAGACATGTCAATGAGGATTTTCACACATCTCTGTCAGGATTGCCACTGACAGTAAGATACATCCTAAAAAGACTTTAACTTTCAGACTGGACTACTTGTTTCCAAACCGATCTTTTTCCTTCCACAAATTAGGAGTTGACTCTTTTGGAATCCTGTTGTTGGCACATGGAAGGATGTAGAAAGGAAGTCCCAAGCAGGAAAACTTGGAGAACTGATGTCTGTAATCTATCCTAAGCATTATTTAAGGTTGGCAAAGAAAAATGAGGGACATGATTTACTGAGTGTTGTTCATTCTATTCTACTAGCAATTTTCTCCAAGATCAGAACACCCTGAGCTCTCCAGATTTGAGAAAAGTCAATTTCTGTGGCAGACTGGCCTGGAAAACCCCCTGGACAGAGGAGACTGGTGGGATACAGTCCATGTGGTTGCAAAGAGTCAGATACAACTGAACGACTGAGCGTAGTACACAATGTTATATATTAAAAAAAAATTCTCATAGATGTACACTTTCTGTTATATAAAATACATGACAATTTGCTTAGCCATTCTGCTGTTGATAGACATTCTGGCTGTTTCTGTGTTTTGCTATTGTGAAAAATGCTGCTATGAACATTTTTGTCCATGTTTTGTGGTTCACAGAAGCATACATTTCTCATGGGTGTATACGTAGGAATAGAATTATTGGGTTACACATTTGTGTGCATTTAGCATCCTGTCTGACCATTGGCTTCTTTGGTCCTGTTTTATTTCTGTGCCAGGTTGAGTTAGATGCCTGTCTTCTATGCTCCCGTGGCATCCTGTGTATACCTGGATTGATAATGCTTTTATCACAGAGAAAAAAAGAATTGCCAACTTTCACTCTGAATCTGTACTGCCCCATGTGGTAGCCAGTAGCCATGTGTGGCTTAAGCCACTTCAGTTGATTTTATTTTATTAAATTTCTTATATTCGAGTGTAGTTGCTTTACAATGTTGTGTTAGTTTCTACTGTTCAGCAAAGTGAGTCAGCTACACATATTTTGGATTTCCTTTTCATCTCGGTCACCACAGAGCACTGTGTAGAGCTCCCTGTGCTATACAGCAGGTTCTCATCAGTTATCTATTTTATACAATCAATAGTGTGTATATGTCAATCTCGATCTCCCAATTCATCCTATCCCTGCTTCTCTGCTTCGTGTCCATGTGTTCGTTCTCTATGTCTGTGTCTCTATTTCTGCTTTATAGCCACTTGAGTTTTAATTAATTAAAATGCAACAAAATTAAACACTCAGTTCCACAATCCCCTGGCCACATTTTAAGACTCAAGGACAAATGTCTCCTGGCCACCCCACTGTACCATCCAAATACAGAACATTTCCATGATCCCAGAAAGTTCTGCTGGACATGTCATTCTGGAATGCTAGCTCCTCCAGGTCCAAGCCATGACTTGTTCATCCTCTCTTTCCATGCCCATCATGGTGCCCGTCACTGGAGGCTCTTGACAAATGTCTATTGAACTAGACTGCCACTAAGGAGACTTAGGGGCTTCCCTGGTGGCTCAGACGGTAAAGCGCCTGCTTACAATTTGGGAGACCTGGGTCCATAGCAGCATTTTTCACAATAGCCAACACACAGAAACAGCCAGAATGTGCTTTCTGTGCTGGAGACCTGGGTTCGATCCCTCGGTCAGGAAGATCCCCTGGAGAAGGAAATGGCATCCCACTCCAGTACTCTTGCCTGGAAAATCCCATGGATGGAGGAGCCTGGTAGGCTATGTTCCATGGGGTCACAAAGGGTTGGACATGACTGAACGACTTCACTTTCATTTTTTCTTTCAGGTGGTGCAGTGATTAAGAATCCACTTGCCAAGGCAGGAGACATGGATTTATATCTCTGGGTCAGAAAGATCCCTTGGAGAAGTAAATGGCAACCCACTCCAGAATTCTTGCCTGGAAAATTCCATGGACAGGGGAGCCTGGTGGGCTACAGTCCTTGAGGGTGCCAAGAATCAGACAAGACTGGGTAGACACACACAAGGAGGTTTAGAGTTTAGTGGTGAAAAGAGAAAATACAACAGAGCTAAATGAGGTTGCAAAGGCTGAGAACTAACATAACAGAGGTCAGAGATAATAGCTCCCTAACATCCTGAAGGAGAAGGCAATGGCACACCACTCCAGTACTCTTGCCTGGAAAATCCCATGGACGGAGGAGCCTGGTGGGCTGCAGTCCATGGGGTCGCCAAGAGTCGGACACAACTGAGTGACTTCACTTTCATTTTTCACTTTTATGCATTGGATAAGGAAATGGCAACCCACTCCAGTGCTCCTTCTTGGAGAATCCCAGGGACAGAGGAGCCTGGTGGGCTGCCGTTTATGGGGTCACAAAGAGTCGGACACGACTGAAGCGACTTAGCAGCAGCAGCAACATCCTAAAGATGTAAGGGGGTAGATCATCTATGCAAGGTGGACCTGGAGACTGTGAAACAATTATCATAGGGGTTGGCCAAGAAATTCATTCAAACTTTTCCATAAGATGACAAGGAAAAACCCAAATGAACTTTTTGACCAACCCCAAACAACACAACGTGTGTTCCCTGCATTGGAAGGCAGACTCTTAACCACTGGACTGCCAGGGAAGTCCATAGTTTAGTCTTCATTTTCAAAATTTTTCTTTTATGTAAACTTTTTTCATGACTCCTAATATGTCATTTCTAAATTATTCTATTTATGCTGTGTTTACATCTATTGTGCTTGTTTCTTGATGTCTTTTTGCTATTTTTAAAATAGAATACTATGGTTTTGATATATTCTCAGATACCCTCATTGTCTATTAGATTGTTTGATTTCTGCTCTTATCTAAACTTCATAGCTTTTTCATGTTTTTATATAAAGTTGATTTTCCTGATTTTTTTGGAAGGAGGCATAGATCAGGGTAGCTTTCACTCTTCTCTTATTTTCATGTTGTGTTAAAAAATACAGCAACTTGGATTGCCCTGGTGGTCCAGTGGTTAAGAATCTGCCTGTCAATGCAGGGGACACGGGTTCTATCCCTGAGCTGGGAAGATCCCACATGTTGTGGAGCAGCAAAGTCTGCAAGCTGCAACTGCTGAAGCCTGCGCACCAGCCCATGCTCTGCAACAAGAGAACTCACTGCAATGAGAAGCCCTCGAACCACAAGCAGAGAGGAGCCCCTGCTCACTGCAACTGCAGAAAGCCCGTGTGCAGCAATGAAGACCCAGCACAGCCAAACATAAATAAAAATTAAAGAAATATGCAGCAATTTGCTTTCTAAGGCTTGCTGTATCCATTCCCCTCTTGCACACTTATTTGTGTCTTCCCTGTTTTACCTTTTCTGGGCAATTTTTATTCTACTGCCATTCGTTTCCAGAGAAGGCAATGGCACCCCACTCCAGTACTCTTGCCTGGAAAATCCCATGGACGGAGGAGCCTGGTGTGCTGCAGTCCATGGGGTCACTAAGAGTCGACACAACTGAGCGACTTCCCTTTCACTTTTCACTTTCATGCATTGGAGAAGGAAATGGCAACCACTCCAGTGTTCTTGCCTGGAGAATCCCAGGGATGGGGGAGCCTGGTGGGCTTCGGTCTATGGGGTCGCACAGAGTTGGACATGACTGAAGCGACTTAGCAGCAGCAGCCATTCGTTTCTCCTCTACATGGGTCTGCCCTGAAAGACAACTATGGTGCCTGTTTTGAGAATTCTAGACTAGAGGATAAACTGCTCCAGATCCTTCAGATTTTATTATGTTCCAGCAGCCCCTTCGTGGGCTGTGTGTGTGTGCTACGTCGATTCAGTCATGGCCGACTCTGAGTGGCCCCATGGACTCCAGCCTCCTCTGTTCAGGGATTCTCCAGGCAAGAATACTGGAGTTGCCATGCCCTCCTCCAGGGGATCTTCCCGACCCAGGGACTGAACCCGCATCTCTTAGTCTCCTGCATTGGCAGGCAGGTTCTTTACCACTAGCACCACCTGGGAAGCCCTCCCCCAAGCCCTACCAGCAATAATTATTGACTCTGTTGGAGTTTCCTGTTCTGAAGTCCATCAGGTGCCCTCATGCTCCCTCTGCTTATGCCTGTGCAGATGATGTAGGAGCTGTGGCAGCTGGTGGTTTATCCTCAGCCACTTTGTTGGTTGCGGCTACAACCTGTCATGTCATGCGGTAACCAGCCTCCAAAATGGCCTCAACATTTCCTCTGCTGCTTGTACGTTCATTTTGCTCCTCACATCAGGAGGCAGAGACTACGATTCCTCCTTTGGAGTATGGGATGGGCCAGTGATTGATTTGGCCAATAGAACGTGGAGAAGGTGACATGTGGGGCAGCTCTTGGACCCCAGCCACTGGGTGGAAGGGCCAAGCCACAAGGAGAGGCCGTGGGCAAAGGGGAACTGAAGTGCCCAGAATAGCAGTTCCAGCTCCCAGGCAGCAACAATATGAGAGCGACCTTGAATATTCTGTTTCAGTTGAGTCCCCAGATGACTGCAGCCCCCAGCTACCAGAGTTGTTTTAAGATACAAAGCATTTTCAGTTTTTAAAAAATTTATTTCAAGTTTTTAAACATTTATTTATAATTGAAGGATAATTGCTTTACAATATTGGGCTGGTTTCTGCCATACATCAACATGAGTCAGCCATACGTCCCTATGAATCATGCATATATCCCCTCCCTCTTGAACCTTCTTCCCACCTCCTACCCCAACCCACCCCTCTAGGTTGTCACAGAGCCCCGGTTTGAGTCCCCTGAGTCTTACAGCAAACTCCCTCTGGCTATGTATTTCACATATGGTGGTGTTTATGTTTCTATGCTACTCTCTCCATTCATCCCATCCTCTCCCCACCCCATCCCAGACCCCGTGTCCATAAGGCTATTCTCTTTGTCTGCATCTCCACTGCTGCCTGCAAATAGGTTTGTCTGCATCATCTTTAGAGATTCCACATATATGCATTAAGATACAATAATTTAATTAAAATTAATTTTTAATTTTTTTTATTTTTATTTTTGGCGGTGCTGGGTGGTCATTGGTGCGTGTGGGTTTTCTTCCTAGTAATAGCCAGTAGGGGCTACTTTCTAGTTTCCAGGCACAGGCTTCTCATTTCGGTGGCCCCTCTTGCAGAAATAGAACTAAAAAAATTACTTTTATTGTATATGTAGTCTATGGTTTTCAGTTTGGTTATCTAGTTGCTCTGTCTGCTTTTATGCAGGAATATGGAGATCCCAAAACAACGTCCAGTAACATCCTTTGCCAAAATTTTCCCAGAATCCACTCTGACATAAGATTATAAGGTTCTACTAGGACAGACCTCAGTCAAGACCTATGAAACCACCAGGGAGTATAATTCAGAACCGGAACAGAATGTAGGGAATTTATAGCTTCCGCCTATGAACTTTGGTCTTTTAATCAGCCCTGTGTGAAAATAGACTCTCTTATCCTCATTTATGCCCCCCACCTCTTGGCAGTTCACAGTGAAACATCCATGAATTTGATATGATTTGAGGGCTCTAGTTCCCTGACCAGGGATTGAACCTGGGTTCCCTGCATTGGGAGCACTGAGTCTTAGCCACTGGACCACCAGGGAGTCCTGAAAACTTACATTCTTTAGATAGTTGTTCACTGGTCTTTCTACTGTTCCTTGAGCATGCTCCTTGGGAGGTGCCCACCTCACTTTCAGCTGCCTATACAACCTTCAGCACATTCTCTGAAGAGTCCTGCTAAGTACCATTATATTCACTTCATTACATATTTAGGGATGGCAGAAAGTTCCTTGGAAATTGGCTTCTCTGGATGCTATACAACTAGTCTTTCTTTTAATCCAATTCTGACTTCAGGGTCACCAGCATTAAAATAAAAATGTGGCAGGCAGTTGGGAGGAGTAATGAAGTACTGGATTTAAGTTATTTTCAATTAAAAATGCAAGATCCTTAGGGTGGTACTTTAACATTTCCAGTCACCACAGAATTCTGAAAGGGGATATTGTGCTATATTAGTAGGAATTTTGGATCTTTGTGTGTATAAGAGAGGGCTTCCCAGGTGGCTCAGTGGTAAACAATCTCTTTGCCAATGCAGGAGACACAGGAGACGTGAGTTCGATCCCTGGGTTGGGAAGATACCCTGGTGGAGGAAATGGCAACCCACTCTAGTATTCTTGCCTGGGAAATCCATGGACAGAGGAGCCTGGTGGGCTGCAGTTCTTAGGGTCGCAAAGAGTCGGAGATGAGTGAGCAATCAAGCATGTGTTCCCATGTATTTGGGGGTAGGGAGATGAGTGGAAAAGGGGATGAGTGGTGGAGATTGTTAAAAGATGAAAACAGTGAGAAAAAAAGCCCATCTTCTCAACACCAACAATTTAGGCAAGTCTAGTATTTTAGTAGATTCTTCATGTACAAGCCAAGATGCGTACAGTCACCAGCATTAACAGGAAACGTTCTAACCACTTCTTGACTCTCCTTTTCCCATCCTTGGGTCTGCTGGGATCTGCCAGTGGGTGGAAGACATTGTCATTGTTTATAATGCTCATATAAGCCTGCATGGATGTGAATGACATATATTTAGAAAGCAAAATAAAGCTTTAGGAAGATCTTCAATTTAATGGAAACTAGTCTAGTCATTTGGGAACCACAAGAGCTTTTTAGGGCAAATCTGCTTCTGCAAGCTGGAGGAAGTGTGGGTGTACTGAAGTCCCGGTCACACCTTGTGATGTCAGTCACCCCCAGCCCGAAGTTGATTGGCTGTGAAGAGCTGAAGCAGTGTTTAAATTCCTGCACCATCAGAGAAGTGTTCAGAACCTCAACCCAAGAGAGGCTTCATTGTTACAGATTTCCTCTTCAAGAACTTCAGCCTGATTGTTGAGCCTTTGGGGGAAAAGTCTTGTTAATTGAAGAGGGTAAGATATTTTCATTCCTAAATTCTAAAAAATAACTTCTGCTGTGTTGTTTGGAAAATATTAATATATGTACACGTTTGAGAAGCGTTATGCCATACAGAGAAAGATGGGGAGAACTGTGCCTTGGGTAAAAATGATTTCATTTGTACCTTTGCTGTTTATGCCAGTAAACAGCGGTATTAAAATGACATGTTGTCAATAGAGACAGGTGATTTTCTCAGTAACACTTTAATTAGATCTCTGCATGGTACTTCTGAAAGGGAGTTTATTTATCAAGAGGCAGATGGAAGGTCATTTTGAAGTTTGGCTTTAATTAGCAAAACAAATAAAGCTTTTACATTTAGGTTTTATGGGTATAGGTATGTTCATGGCCCACAAGACATAAAAGAATCTAAACTAGACTGGCAGAACTTTCAAAATATGGTCTTTTAAATTCAAAATCATATGATGGTATTCATCCAATAATATTCCTATGAATTGAGTAGCTGAAAGGAGATGCTAAGACCACTGAAATAAACCAAGGGTGTGTTACTTACACTACTTTTCTGGTGTTTAGCTGGATATTCATGTAAGCGTGATGTCTTACACACTATCTGAGTTCAATAAATGTTCTTCTGTTGTTTAGCTGTGTATTCATGTTAAGATGATATCTTACACACCATCAGAGTTCAATAAATGTAGAATATAACTATCTTTTAAAAACCTTTCTTAGTGTAGAGCACAGCAGTATACTCCTGTCCATCTGTACTTAAAACATTTTTTTGCATTTATCCCTTTTTTTCATCTTTATCAGAAGTGTCTGTCTTCCATAACAGACAGTGGGAGCTGTGGTCAGGCAATGCTTTTCTGCATGATGTCTTGAAGATCCCATGTGTAATAGCAACACATCAAGGACTTGTCTTCTTCGGGAGTGATAGTGTCTGCTGACCCAGACTTTATGTTTAACTGAGGGCCAAGTAGACTATGCTATTGGGTTGGCCAAAAATGTCATTTGGGTTTTCCCATGGGTTGTTATGAAAAACTGGAATGAACTTTTTGGCCAACCCAATACTTTGTTCTGGTTGGTTAAAATAAGTAAACAACCAAACAATTTTCTAATGGACATTTATCTGTTAGAACCTCCCCCCTCTTCCTGAATGGTAATGTGAACCAATGTGTCTCAGATGCTAAGAGGCCTTTCACATTTATATTTAATTTGGCAACACCTAGGAGTTATTGTACTGTGGTTGAAAGCATCTAACAAAGGGATGCTTATAGCTGACCTCAAGACAATTACAGTTGGAATGACTGGAATTTTTATTGATTTACTTGGTTGGTTTTCTGAATTTCTAATAGAATCCATGTCCTGGTCAAAATGCACTTTATTTTAAAAAAGTAGTAACAAATCAAATTCTAGCTAATAGGGGTTCTGATTAGTTGGGTTCTGGGTAATTTTGCTTTTGTAAAACCAGCTTGACACACTGCTGTATACTCGAGTATCTAGAACAGTGCCTAGCTCATAGAATGTTCTCAATAGATATTTATTGACTGCTAATAAGTGGGTATATTGTTCATTAGTCTTATTAAGGAAGACAACATTAATCCAAACATAAGGAAAGTAAGCATGATATAGTGAGCCTATAATTTTTCAAGTTTTGATTTCCTTCCTTCGGCCTATCTCTTTCATTTTAGTTTACATAAAAGAAAATATATACACATGAATATTAACTTTGAGGAAATTCTAGAAATTCTGCACTACTTGAGGGTGGCCAGAGAGGAAAGAGATTGAAATACCCTTCTCCAGATCCAGAATATCTTCAGGAGTTGGATCTTCTCAACTCTGGGGAAAAACCGGTAAAGGTTAAAAGCCTCTAAAACACACACTTCCAAACAGGTGAAACTCAAATTGAGGTTGTCAGTTCAGTTGCTCAGTCATGTCCGACTCTTTGCAACCCCATGGACTGCAGCACACCAGGCTTCCCTGTCCATCACCAATTCCCAGAGTTACTCAAACTCATGTCCATAGAGTCAGTGATGCCATTAAACCATCTCATCCTCTGTTGTCCCCTTCTCTTCCTGCCTTCAATCTTTTCCAGCATCAGGGTCTTTCCCAGTGAGTCAGTTCTTCACATCAGGTGGCCAAGGAATTGGAGTTTCAGCTTCAGCATCAGTCCTTCCAATAAATATTCAGGACTGATTTCCTTCAGGATAACTGGTTGGATCTCCTTGCAGTCCAAGGGACTCTCAAGAGTCTTCTTCAACACCACAGTTCAAAAACATCAATTCTTCAGCGCTCAGATTTATAATCCAACTCCTTATAATCCAACTCTCACATCCATACATGACTACCGGAAAATCCATACCTTTGACTAGATGGACATTTGTTGGCAAAGTAATATCTTTGCTTTTTACTATGTTGTCTAGTTGGTCATAGTTTTTCTTCCAAGGAGCAAGCGTCTTTTAATTTCATGGCTGCAGTCACCATCTGCAGTGATTTTGGAGCCCCCCAAAATAAAGTCTGTCACTGTTTCCATTGATTCCCCATCTATTTACCATGGAGTGATGGGACCAGATGCCATGATCTTAGTTTTCTGAATGTTGAGTTTTAAGCCAACTTTTTCACTCTCCTCTTTCACTTTCATTAAGAGGCTTTTTAGTTCTTCGCTTTCTGCCATAAATGTGGTGTCATCTGCATATCTGAGGTTATTGATATTTCTCCCAGCAATCTTGAGGTTATGGATTTCCTTTTATTATGTGTTCTCATTGTAGAATGACGGCAGGTGCAATGTAAAAGTGACACTTACCAATCACTGAAGAAGAACTTGGGGTTCTGGATTCATCTCTCACGCTAGTAGATTTTTTGTTCATTTATTACCCAGAGTAGGGCTACTGCATATCTGCTTCTACATTTTTGATGTGGTTGGTTGAAAAGTTTATAAGAGTTTGGAGCTCTCATCTGGAATATACTTCACACAAGTATAATTATTTTTATCAAAAACACTCATTGAAAACCTAGCATAGGGCTTAAAGCTCTGACTTTAATGCTTGATAGCAGACTATATTCTACAGGAGGCAGCATCAGCTCTCTCAGGACCCCAGGGTGTATTTTATTTTAGTTTACCAGACTTCCACTTGGAAAATTGTGACTTTGAGTCAGGGTGCTAAATGGTATTTCTAGAAGCATGAGCAAATTGCTGCATCTTCCTTGCATTTCATAATATTCCATCCCTGCAAAACTGAACACTAGAAGCACGCCCGTCCTTCGTGAGACACACAACATTCATTAGTGTTAGAGTACTGCTTCATTGTTTTGTTATTCAGATTAGAGAGAAGCCAAAGAAAATACAAGAGAAGAACTCAATATTTGTTGGCCTTTTATCAAGACTGGAATATTTACTGGTTTTCAGAGTACCATGAAGTTATTACTATATTCAGATTTCACTTTGAAAATTAAAATGGTGAGCCATTAGACCTATGAAGCCAACACCATTGGCACAGAGTTATTTTGATAGTATTGTATTCAGCAGAAACTTTCCTTATGAAACGAACCTAAGGGACTTCCCTGGTGGTCCAGTGGTTAAGACTTTGCCTTCCAGTGCATCAGGTGAGGGTTCGATCCCTGGTTGGGGAGTTAAGATCCCACATGCCTTGGGGTCAAAAACACCAAACATAAAGAAAAAAAACAAAAAACAGAAGCAGTATTGTAACAAATTCAATAAAGACTTTTTTTTTTTAAAGAAATGAATCTAAGAACTTAAAAGATGTTTTGATTGTGGTAACTAAAGTGTAAGGGAGGAAATTTTTTCCTCTATTTTCTTAGGGTCTCTGACTGGGCCTAAAAATTAAACTGGCAGAAGACAGAATAGCAGGAGAAGAGCCTACACGTTTTATTAAAATTTCCACATGTACACGGGTGCCTTCCCAAGAGAATGAGGACCTGAAGTGACTGCAACAGAAGCTTTTACAACTTTTAGGCAAAGAAACAATACATTTGTGGAGAACTGACAAGACCTAGGGGATCTGAGCTAGGGCCAGTAGCTTGTGGAGAAGTCCCCAGGAAGGTCGGGTTAGGTTAACAAGGTCTGTTTGTGCAGAATTCCCTCAGCCTTGCCTCCATCCCTGCTAAAGAGACTGTCTTCCCTCCCCCCGGGACAGGGGTCAGCTTTCACATGGGATTTATCTCCTGCTTCCAGGTAGGAAAAGGAGGATCAGAGCACCCTTCTGGCATCTGCTCTTTCTTAAGTGCCTTCAGCTCAACAGAATTTTTGTGTCAGAGGCATATTTTGGGATGAGATATTCTGGTTTCCTTTGAAAGTTGAATTAGGCTTGTTTTAGGGGCAGCTGAGCATTTTCAGATTGTTGATATTAGGTGAAAGATTTGAAAAAGGAATCAAAATATTATTAAAGCAAATGGACTGATACGAAGTGTGCTGAATTAGGATGAAGAAAATAACACAAAGCGTAGTGATGTTGACGCGGAATGTGCTCAGGATGAGGGATGAGTGACCCTGCTGGACCATTTGGGTGTAGAATTGTAGAAATGAGGCAGGCACCTTCTCAGTCTCCTAATCTTAGGATTTCTATTGTTTTCCTGAATAAATTTAAACAATATGACTAGATGACTTCTTGAGCCCAGTGTTTCAGACGTTATTCAGTGTATTCAGTCATTATTGAGCAAGGTACAATTAATTCTGGGATCAGAGGTTGAAGTCATTTTGGAGCACTTTTAAAAACAAACCCATGCTTGTTTCCACCCTCAGCGGACAGATTTATTATCCTGTGGTGCAATTTGTGCACTGGTATTGCTGGTGGTAAAGAATCCGCTTGCCAATGCAGGAGATGCAAGAGATATGGGTTCCATCCCTGGGCTGGGAAGATCTCCTGGAGGAGGAAATGGTAACCCACTCTCTACCTGGAAAATTCCATGGACATGACTGAATGACTGTCTGATTTCTTTAAATCTCCCCAGGTGATACTTACATACAGCCAAGCCTGGGGATCTTTGTCTCATATAATTTTTGGTTTTGGTCTTGGCTGTGTGGCATGTGGGATCTTAGTTCCCTGATTAGGGTTCGAACCTGCACCTCTTGCATTGGAAGTACAAAGTCTTAACCATTGGACTTTTAGGGAAGTCCCTAGCTTAGATCTTTTGTCACCAGCATAGTATATTTTAACATTTAAAGACACAAATCAGTAGAAGTAAAGTCTCAAATCAGCCTGCAGGACTTTCCAAACAATGTTTGGACATCCATCTGTTAGGACAGCCCCAGGGCTCATGAGTGCCAGGCAAATTATTTTCCTTTTAAATCACTTCAATAACTTTTTACATTAGCATTGAGGACATTTATTTTTAGATATAGAACAAATTGCTTTTCAAACCACCAGTTCTTGAGGTGTGAAATGAAGCCACCCTCCAGGAAAATACAGTTTAATTTGGCAGGTTTCTCTCAGTGTGATTCACAAGTGTATCCCAAACCTCTAATCTTCCCTGGATCTTTCAGTACTGTGAATGACGCTGAAAAAATTTAGCATAATCATGTATAATGTATGACTAAAAGGAGCACAGTGGATATGGCACGCTCTCTGGAGCCATAATATGAAGGCTACATCATGGGTTTCTTGCAGATGAAGAAAATGCAAAACCAATCGAGTTTGTTTAGATGTTATTGTGAGGTTATAAACATGACTGAGGATCCCTGCATGTGTGTGTGTGTGTGTGTGTGTGTGAAGACAAATGCCCACATCTGTCAGTGGTATCAATAATGTAGTTTTGTGGAATGATATTTGCCAGTCTGTTCTGACACATTGGTCTGCATAATCAGTGTCAAACTGAAAGATCAGAAATTTCTCTATTGCTCTTTCCTTACTTTTCCTTCATTTATCATAGCTTATGTATTAGTTAAGAAGTATTTATAGAGCTTCTTATTGAAAAGTTTTCAATTTATCTCTTGGGAGTGAAGTTTTAAAAAAATCCTAATAAACCTAATAATTTACACATATACTTCATCCACTGAAGTATACCATTGATTTTTTTTGTACACTCAGAGTTTAACAACCTTCACCAAAATCAATTTTAGAACATTTCATTATGTCCAAAATTCACCCATTAGCTGTCACTCCAACACCTCATCTTCTCTTTAGTGCTCAGTTGCTCAGTCATGTCTGACTCTTTGCAACTCTTTGGACTGTTGCTGGCCAGGCTCCTCTGTCCATGGGATTTTCAGGCAAGGATACTGAAGTGGGCTGTCATTTTCCTTCTCCAGGGGATCTTCCACACCCAGAGACTGAACCCACATCGCCTTTGTCTCCTGCATTGCAGGAAGGTCCTTTACCTGCTGATCCATCAGGGAAGCCCTGATCTCCTCTGTGCTCTGTTGTGCTTAGTTGCTCCAGCCCTGGGCAAACACTTACTTTCTGTCTCTATAGATTTGCCTTCAATGGACCTTTCCTATGAATGGAATCATACAGTATATGATCTTTGGTGCCTGGCTTCTTTCACTCAATATAATGTTTGCAAGATTCCTCTACTTTGAAGCATGCATCAATACTTCATTCCTTGTTATGGCTGAATAATATTCCATTGATGGACAGGGAGGCCTGGCGTGCTGCGATTCATGGGGTCGCAAAGAGCTGGACACGACTGAGCGACTGAACTGAACTGAACTGAATATTCCATTGTATGGATATAGTGCATTTTATTTATCTATTCATCAGTTAAAAAATAAACTCATCTAAATATCCATCGAAAGTGTTAAAAGTTGAAGCTCTTACATTTCTTTGGTGTGAAGAAAATCATCTTCTGTCTTTCATCACAGGTAGGGGTGACACAGATGGCTATGAAGACCACCATCCTGCTTATGTTCCTGTGGGGACTTTCCTGTGCTCTTCCAGTAAGTATCAGGATAGAGATGTATGAAAAAGAAACCTTTATATCTAACACTGCACATGTCATTTATTATAAGCTAAACTTTGGCCACCTCATGTGAAGAGTTGACTCATTGGAGAAGACTCTGATGATGGGAGGGATTGGGGGCAGGAGGAGAAGGGGACGACAGAGGATGAGATGGCTGGATGGCATCAC
Organism: Bos grunniens; assembly: GCF_055505025.1. Lineage (NCBI taxonomy): Eukaryota > Metazoa > Chordata > Mammalia > Artiodactyla > Bovidae > Bos > Bos grunniens. The sequence continues at coordinate 15,131,225 of NC_141170.1, read as the reverse complement.
TGACTCGATGGACGTGAGCCTGGGTGAACTCCGGGAGTTGGTGATGGACAGGGAGGCCTAGTGTGCTGTGATTCATGGGGTCGCAAAGAGTCAGACATGACTGAGCGACTGATCTGATCTGAACTGAACTGAAAGTGGTTGTGCATGTTCCAGTCAGATGACAATAGTAAATTCCTAGGAAGATTCTTTCTTTAAAATATCATCCAATTTATCCCTTATTCTGCTCGGACAGCATTCATATAGGAAGATGCTCATTTTCTTCCTTATAAGCCATGGTTCTCAAAATGTTATCCCCAGACCAGCTGCGTCAGGATCAACTAGGACCTTGTTAGAAATGTAAATTCTCAGGTCCTAACTCAGACCTACAGAACCAGACTCTCTGGGGATGGGAAACGGCAACTTGTGGTTTAGCAAGGCGATTCTTATTCTTATTCATGCTAAAATTTGACGACTACTCCTTCTAATTCTGTGATATGTGAACACCTGCTACCTTGGAAATTTCTGGAGACTGACCATGTGTACCAAATTTTCTAGGTAGCCAGGTATCAAAATACTGAATCCAAGAGCTCTGAAGAATGGAAGGTGAGTAGAAATAAGATTTTTGGAAATATTTTTATTTTAGTATGTTATTAGTATAACCAAATTGGCTTCACTGCAAATGTTGAAACTACTAATGATTTTAATGAACACATTAGTAACCTGAGATATAGAGGGTAAGGGCTATGATTTCTAGTTCTTATAAGAAAATGTAGTTTATATAATGCTTTGACTTCAACTTAATAGTGTAATTTGGCGAGGAAGCATTTTTTTCCTTTAGCTTTATTTTCATGATCGGTCTGTGTGGTAGAGCAAGGGGATGGTTGACAATGAACCAAGTTTGTCCTTGAAAAATTAGGACTAGAGATCTGTTTTATCAGATGTCTGGTAGGCAAGAGGTTAGGAGGTCAAGTCCTGGAAGGGGGGGGAAAGAAAGAATGAGAGAACACCAGAGTCTTTGAAATGAGAGCTAATCCAATAGTTCTTAATGCTTAGTAACTCAGGAGCCATTGCCAGACACAGTTCTTTGTTTTGCTTGTGTTAACTTTTTGAATCTTCACAGTATCCCCAGTGAATTAGGTATTGTATTTTATTCTTATTTTACAAATGAGAACTCTGAGACACAGAAAATAACCCAATCTGTATAGGTAATATGGTTAATTAGGGTTCATGCCAGACTTTGAACCCAGGTCACTCTGGCCCCAGAATCTGTATTTTTACTGAGTGTTATATCCTTCTTGGAAAGGAACCAGGTCTAGGAAGTCAGCAGCTTTTCAAGATTGGAGCTACAGTTGTCACTCCGTATCCATAAGGGATTTAGTTCTGGGACCTCTGTGGATACCAAGATCCATGGATGCTCAATGCTTATATAAAATTGCATAGTATTTTCATATAACCTGTGCCCATATTCATGTATACTTTAAATCATCTTTAGATTACCTATAATACCTAATAAAATGCCATGCAAATACTTGCTGGAGTGCATCAAGTACGTTTTGCCTTTGGGAACTTTCTGGAAGTTTCTCTTTTTTTCTTTCTTTCTTCCCTTCTTTCCTTCCCACCTTTCTTTTTTTCCCTACTATTTTTGATCTGAGGCTGGTTGAGTGTGTGGATGTGAAACTCATGCATATGAAGGACTGACTGTACACGTGAGGGTTAAAATCTTAACTTAAATCAGAATGTGTTTCATTACCTATTTCCTGCCGGCTTTTACATATGCTACAGCTGGTTGTTTAGTTACTAAGTTGTGTCTGACTCTTTGAGACCCCATGGACTATAGCCTGCCAGGTTTGACACAGCTAGGGCATAATGCTAGGGCTTTCCTGCTGACTCAGACAGTAAAGAATCTGCCAGCAATGCAGGAGACCTGGGTTCGATCCCTGGACTGGGAGGATCCCCTGGAGGTGGGCTTGGCAACCCGCTCCAGTATTCTTGAGAATACTGGAGAATCCCCATGGACAGAGGGGCCTGGCAGGCTACTGTAGTCCGTACAGTCCAGGCTACAGTCTGGCTATGGTCCGACTCGCAAAGAGGTGGACGTGACTGAGTGATAGAGCACAGGGCACAGTACTGTTAGTGCTGGCTAGATAGTGTCCAAGGCCTGAGACAGGGTCCTGCCCCTGCTTGAGGCTGGAATAGGCATTGCAAAGTTTCTTACATGAACTTTCGCCAGGGATGTCCTTGGGCTGGTTAGTTTAAAAGCAGCTGCTGTGGATCCTTTCGTTTAGCCAGAGTACCACAAACATGCAGTAGTCTCAGGCCTAGCCTTAGCATGAGAAAAATAAGAATGTCTGGCTCCCTTCTACCCTTTAAGTGACTGGAGTAGAGTCTGCCACGGTGCCTGCGGCAGTGTCGCAGGCCAGAGACTTAGAGTGACCATGGCTTTCCCGTCTAGGAGAGATCCCCAGCCCAGGACTGCCGAGAGGTTTGCTGAAGATGTGCTCCCAGCAGCTCCTCTCTGCTCTCGTTGGCACCTTGGGTCTGCACATCCATCACTTAGCCGCTTTGAGCCACATGGGATTCGGGACTTTTGTCCTGCTCAAGGGGGAGGAGGAGAGTAGGTGGGGAGAGGGGACCAGAGATGGTACAGGCATTCTTAGAGCTCTTATAAGATTAAAGAAAGTAAAATAAATCAGAACTGTGACTAATTTTCAGACTTAGCATTTTGCGATTTTCGTGATCTTACATGACTCAAGACAGGTGGCTTTTTTCTATTCAGTTTTGTCCACTACTCAATTTCATAAAGGATATTTTATAATCCTTTTGAGTGTTCTCAAAAGGGATCATTTCTTCAGGTTATATCATACTGAATGGTCTCAAGAGGCTTTCATAAGCATTAGCCAAATTCCTCCTCACAGCAACCATGAGCAATAAGCAAAGTGGTTGCTAATATTCTAAATTTAGGAATAAGAACCTGACATCACAGAGGTGACGTGAATTGTCCAGCCATTAGAGTTTACCTAAGACCTAAGTGTTTCCTGAAACACATGAATTTCAGTACTACCCTTAAGACAGTTTTCAGGGCTAAAACACAAGCCAAGGAGTGAATTGACACTTTAAATCTGGGTTTATGAGTTCTACTGCTATTTTTTCTATCTTATATTTTTTCTGGGTTGTGTATTTTTCTTCAAAGAAATTTTATTTTTCTCTAACTATGGGAAATATGAAAATCTTCTAAGTTTTTTTATGTACAAGACCTTTTTATGCCATTGGTCTCACATTCATTCATTTTTTTAGCCATTTCATTATAAAATATCATTAATACTCATGTAAATATAAAATATCTATCAATAAGCTAAAAAAAACCCTAAAATTATTATGAATGTTTGCAATGATATGATCCACCTGTGAAGGAGTAATTTGTTTTCCTCCCTTTGCTACAGGGTCATTTGGCTCATACACCAACACCACCTTTGGTAACTATCTCATTTATTTTTCCAAACTTTAAGCTTTTTATTTTGTATTGGGTATAGCTGATTAACAATGCTGTGGTAGTTTCAGGTGAACAGCAAAGGGTCTAAGCCATACATATATATGTATCCATTCTCCCCCAACCCACCCGCTCCCCCTTCTATCCAGACTGTTGTACAACATTGAGTAGAGTTCCGTGTGCTATGCGGTAGGTCCTTGTTGGTTATCCATTTTTAATATAGCAGTGTGTCCATGACCCTCCCAAACTCCCCAACACTCTAATTTATTTTTTGGCCCCAGTGATAAATATGGAATGAAGAGCATGTCTACCTCTGAATTCTCCCACTCTTTTTTCCTTCCTATTTTATAGGACTTTTTATATTTTATAATATTCTTTTGTATTTTAAAATATTTTATAATATTTATTTATTATAAACATCTCATAAAATCACTTTGACTCTCTTCTCATCATCTCAGGCCATTTGGAAAGCTGTAAATCCAAACCACAATTTTTGATGCACTCCATGTTTTCTTTCCTTTCCTCAGGAATTACTAACATGAAAAATAAACAACAACATTTTTTTTTTCTTTTTAGGAGAGCAGTGAGTCATCAGAAGAAAGTAAACTTAGCTCAGAGGAACAGGTAATTAAACAGACCTTTCTTAACTTTCCAGGCTACTTAGGAGTTGAAGGAAATGATGTTAGATTAAATTACCTGGTGACTGTTCTAAATATAAGATGTTCTAAACTTTGGTTATGCTGTCTAAAAAGTCCTATAAAATAGGAAGGAAAAAAGAGTGGGAGAACTCAGAGGTAGACATGCTCTTCATTCCATATTTATCACTGGGGCCAGATGATAGACACTGTGGCCCTAAATGTTCCTCTAGTTAAAGAGAACACACTCACACACACATACACAGAGAGAGTCATATACTCTGTTAGACAACAGCTTGCTCATAAATCTCAGATATTGCTTTTACAACTGGAGCAGTTCAGACCAGGCAGAGAAAAACATTCTGGTTCATGTGAGATACCTTCAGCGCCTGAAGACTGCCTCTGTGCCCAGAATCCTGCTAGACCGCTAGAGGAGAGACTAGCTCTTGCCCTGAGGAAACTTTAAGAGGACAGTTGCTTCAGTAATGACTTCTTTTTTCAAAAAATAGTTTCTCATCTGTGGCCCTGGGAGATAGAAAAGCTGACTTAGCTTGAAAGTGAAAGTTGCTCAGTCGTGTCCAACTCTTAGCAACTCCATGGACTATACAGCCCATGGAATTCTCCAGGCCAGAATACTAGAGCGGGTAGTCTTTCCCTTTTCCAGGGGATCTTCCCAAGCCAGCAATCGAACCCAGGTCTCCTGCATTGCAGGCAGATTCTTTACCAGCTGAACCACAAGGGAAGCCCAAGAATACTGGAGTGGATAGCCTATCCCTTCTCCAGTGGATCTTCCTGACCCAGGAATCGAACTGGGGTCTCCTGCATTACAGGTGGATTCTTTACCAACGACCTATGAGGGAAGCCCTTAGCTTACATCTCTGTAATAAAAAACTTGCTAGCATTTTTTTTCTTCCCTTCTGCTTTCCTATGCCTCCCCCCTGTCCCCCCTTTTCTCCTCCCCCTCCTTCTTCTTTTCATTTTCCTAAGACATTTAGTCATTGCTTTCTTAACTGTCCTGTCGTTTTAACCAAACTCAATCCCCTGGGCTCCACTTATCCTAGGAGCTGGGTTTCTTCTAGGATGTTGACTGAAGATTCATCAGACGAACATTGTATACATTTATAAGCATAGAATTGGGGAAACGCTCTTTTTGGGGAGACCTTGTGATTTATAACCTCCATGTTCTCTGAGCTCTTAGATGACAGCAACAGTTTTGGGGGGGGGGTGCAATATGAGACTACTGAGGTAAGAAAAGCTCCATGGATGCTCAGTTCCAGCAGATTCATGTAAATTCTAGTGATGGGAAGAGTGTCATCACCCTGTATTCCCTCCCGTCAGAACTCAGACACTGATGAGTAGGGTCAGGTGGGAAAAGAAAAAAAAAAAAAAACGGGCAAGTTGCTTGGGCTTCCCAGGTGGCTCAGTGGTAAAGAATCTGCCTGCCAATGCCGGAGACATGGATTCCACCCCTGGGTCAGGAGGATCCACTGGAGAAGGAAATGGCAACTGACTCCACTATTCTTGCCTGGGAAATCCCATGTAGCCTGGCAGGCTATAGTTCATGGAGTCACAAAGAGTCGGACACAGCTTAGTGATTAAACAGCAGCAGTAGAGAGAGAGTAGATTTTTCCAGTGCGTGATGAATGAAGGCTCATTGACCTTCCTTATCTGAGTAGAGCATCCAATTGTTTTATTTCTGGGGATCATCCCTCTGAGCTACACTTAGAACTCAGATATCACCCCAGGTACACTCCTTCAGCTGAGCCTTCTATAGGCAACTCTCTGCCTGTGCAAACCAGTATAAATATGGTTTTGGTGAGATCTATACCTTACTGCAATATTATACTTTCATTTCAGCCAAAGGTTTCATTCACCTGCTCTAATACATTTCCATCCCCAGCCCCAGAGTTGGTTTGAAAAAATATCTGAGTCATTTCAAAATCACCCAGTATTTTAAAAAAACCTCTATTTTAAACCAAATAATTTGATGAGTATATCTTCCCTAGTGGCTCAGACGGTAAACAATCTGCCTGCAATGCAGGAGACCTGGATTCGATTCCTGGGTCTGGAAGATACTCTGGAGAAGGGAATAGCAATCCACTCCAGAATTCTTGCCTAGAGAATCCCATGGACAGAGGAACCTGGTGGGTTACAGTCCATGGGATCGCAAAGAGTCAGACATGACTGAGTGACCAACATGCTTACCTTCACTGTTTTAAACCAAATAGTTTGAGGAGTATTATAAATCAATTCTTTAATTTACAAAAAAATTTCTGAAAGTATCCCTTAAGGACTCAGACTTACAATATGATTTGAGTTTCATAAACGTAATTTCTAGAGAACATTTTGAAAAGATTTGTGCAGCACTGAGTGAATGGTGCCTATGGAAAATGGGATGACTTGACTTTCAACTTCCCTTCCTTCTTTTTAACCCCTGTTTGAGACATTATTGAGCCATAGAACTGAACATGGCTTAGATGAGGGACACAGGAAGAAGAAAACAAAAAGAGCCTAGATGGGCATTAGGTACAACCCTCTAGAGCAGCTCCTGGGGGTACTGACCATGTCTCTTAACCCCAAACTCCAGGCAAATGAAGACCCCAGTGACAGCACAGAATCCGAGGAGGTCCTGGGCCTTGATGATCAGCAACATGTTCATAGACCAGCTGGTGGCCTCTCTCGGAGGGGAGGAAGCGAAGGTGATAATAAAGATGATGATGAAGACGAGAGCGGAGATGACACCTTTGGGGATGATGATGGTGGCCCAGGACCCGAAGAGAGACGATCAGGAGGGGACTCCAGGCTTGGAAGCGACGAAGACTCGGCTGACACCACACGATCCAGGGAAGACAGCACCCCACAAGGGGATGAGGGGGCCCGTGATACCACCAGCGAGAGCAGGGACCTTGACCGTGAGGATGAGGGGAACAGCAGGCCCGAGGGCGGTGACTCCACTCCAGACAGCGACAGTGAGGAGCACTGGGTGGGAGGCGGCAGTGAGGGGGACAGCAGCCATGGGGATGGCTCTGAGTTCGACGATGAAGGGATGCAGAGCGATGACCCGGGCGCCTACAGGAGCGAGAGGGGCAACTCCCGAATAAGCGATGCTGGCCTCAAGTCAAGAGAATCGAAAGGGGACGATGAGGAGCAGGCAAGCACCCAGGATTCCCATGAGAGCCCAGCAGCCGCGTATCCCCGCAGGAAATTCTTCCGGAAGTCTCGTCTTCCTGAGGAAGATGGCAGAGGGGAGCTTGACGATAGCCGCACGATAGAAGTCATGAGTGACTCCACCGAAAACCCCGACTCCAAAGAAGCCGGCCTCGGCCAATCCAGGGAACACAGCAAGAGTGAATCTCGACAAGAGAGTGAGGAGAACCGGTCCCCGGAAGACAGTCAGGATGTCCAAGACCCCAGCAGCGAGTCTAGTCAAGAGGTCGACCTGCCTTCTCAAGAAAACAGTAGCGAATCTCAGGAAGAGGCGCTCCATGAGTCCAGGGGTGACAACCCCGACAACGCCACCAGTCACTCCAGAGAACATCAGGCGGATAGTGAGTCCAGTGAGGAGGACGTGTTGGATAAGCCCTCCGATTCAGAGAGCACATCCACAGAGGAACAGGCTGACAGCGAATCCCATGAGAGCCTCAGGTCCTCGGAGGAGAGCCCAGAGTCCACTGAAGAGCAGAACAGTTCTAGCCAGGAGGGCGCCCAGACCCAGAGCCGGAGCCAGGAGAGCCCGTCTGAGGAGGACGATGGTAGCGATTCCCAGGACAGCAGCAGATCGAAAGAGGACAGCAACTCGACCGAGAGTGTGTCAAGCAGTGAGGAAGAGGCCCAAGCTAAAAACACTGAGGTAGAAAGCAGAAAATTAACAGTCGATGCGTACCACAACAAACCCATCGGAGATCAGGATGACAATGATTGCCAAGATGGCTATTAGCATGGGCGTGCCTGAGCGCCTCTCACAGACAGGCGTCCTGGAGGCTGGAGACTAGGGAAAATCATAACCGTAATTTATTGACGTTTGTATCAGAAGAATAGCCTGAGGCCATTTCATTCTGAAAGGAAATGCTCGATGTTATACTTGTTTGTGTCTAGGATGTCATCAAACCATAGAGGTTTCAATAATGGAAAATGTCACTAGAACACCCTCCATGGGAGACCTGAAGCAAGGAAAGATGTGTGTTGTTGCTTCACAGCTGAAATAGTTCCTAACTCATTAACCTAACGCACAGTTACACAGGTTGTGCTATGTACCAGGCACTGCACTGGGTGGCGAGGAGGTCAAGAAGCTTAAAGACTTGTCTCTTGCTCCTGAGGAGAAGGTTTTGTTGTTGTTCAGGCTCTAAGTTGTGTCCATCTCTTTGTGACCCATGGACTGCAGCACACCAGGCTCCTCTGTCCTCTCCTAACTCCGGAGTTTGCTCAAATTCATGTCCATTGAGTCAGTGATGCTATCTAACCATCTCATCCTCTGTTGCCCCCTTCTCCTTGTGCCTTCAATCTTTCCCAACATCAGGGTCTTTTCCAATGAGTGGGCTCTCCGCATCAGGTGGCCAAAGTATTGGAGTTTCAGCTTCAGCATCAGTCCTTCCAATGAATATTCAGGGTTAATTTCCTTCAGAATTGACTAGTTTGATCTCTGAGAAGCTTATAGAGGATAAATAAAGCTGAAAAGGGATAAATATGACAAAAGCAAGAATTATTACAATCCAGTGCGGTGATTGCTAGTAACACAGATAATGAACAAAACATGGATTCACAGAAGAGGGCGCACTTTGCCTTGAGAATTAGAGAGGGCTTCACAGCAGGAAAGACACTGGAGTCAGAATGTTGCATGGGATTTCTCCATTTAAGGCTAGACAATTCTATTTATCCTTGGTATCAACAATAGAAAATTCTATATGAATAAACATTTAGTTTGTGAAAGTGTTTTCAAAATAGGGTGCAGTAATGTGCTTCAGATAAGCAAAAATTCTTTTTTCAATTAATTAACCCTTTTTGATTTTTTCCTTTTTTTTGTGTGTATGTGTGTGTGTGTGTGACACTCCCGTGAGCGTCACCTCCCTTACCACTGGTGATGATATGGAGGACTGGGTGGGGGAGGGTGGAAAAATGAAATTCCTCTTTAAATAGACAACTATCAGCTTAATTTTTTTCTAAGATCAATCCATGTGCAAAGCTAGAAAAACTGTTCTTGGAGTACTCTATTTGTGTTGCACATAGCAAAATTGTGTGTATAGAATTCAATTGATTTTTGCCTAATACCCTTTGAAATGTTACCTCAACCTAAAATATTTGTTTTGTAATAAAGATTATAATATCCAGAATTATGTGCTTATTTCTTATAGTGATGCCAATTTTTAGGATATGAAACAACTTTTCCTTTAAGACATGGCAAAATAGTTTATTAGCTTTCTCCCATTAAAACAGAAGATTTCCTTATTTCCTGAACATTTAATTTTATTGATAATTCAGGTCACATTTGATAAAATTACTTTTCATGTTGCTTATGATATTTCACTAAATGGATCTGTTATGGATAAGGGGGAAAAGGGAAGCCAGCTCTCAGCTTTTTGTATTAGGCCGCACCAAAAGTTCATGGTCTCTCAGATTGTCCAAAGTGTAAACTTTTGGAACTACAGGGACACACATTCTTTACACTGTTTCCCTGAAGGAAATGACCGAATCTCAGCACCTCCATTTTGGTTTTTTTTAGGGTTTTTTTTTTCTTCTAATATGGATCACTTTTAAAGTCATTTTTTTTTTACAATATTGCTCCTGTTTTACATTTTTGTTTTTTGGCCATGATGCCTGTGCAATCTTAGCAATCTTACGCCCCCTGCCTTGGAAGGCGAAGTCTTAACCACTGGACCGCCAGGGAAGTCCCAAGTATTTCCACATTTTCCAATGTGTTTTCACCCACACAGCCACTAGAGCACATCATGTACATGCTAAGTTGCTTCAGTTATGTCTGACTCTTTGTGACCCCATGGACTGTAGCCCGCCAGGCTCCTCTGTCCATGGGATTCTCTAGGCAAGAATACTGGAGTGGGTTGCCATGCCCTCCTCCAGGGGATCTTCCTGATCCAGGGATAGAACCCGGGTCTCTTACGTCTCCTGCATTGGCAGGAGGGTTCTTTACCACTAACGCTCCCTACAAATTCATTCAGAGAATCAAGACTTCCCAGTCTTCAGTCTGACCCTTCCCATCCTTCACACCTCTCTGTTCCCTCACAACGTCAAGCCTATGGTAGACAAAATACACACAGTTTTCTAATCTTCTTCCTTGAGATTTTAACCCAATAGATCTGGAGTAAAACCCCAAGTTATGTATTTCAAGAAGGGTCCCAGGAGATTCTGAAGTAGCCCATTGGCACATCTACATTTCTGTTCTCTGACTTTACAGATTAGTTATCTGGCTTTATTAACCTACAGGTTCCCACCAACCCACAGTTTCTTCAGAGGATAACTGTCTATGCACAGACCTCTTGGTTGCCTGAGATGTAGCTGACCAGGTTCCAGCCACCCATATGCCCCTCCTCACAGCAGGTGATCAGGTGGGTTGAGCACCCCACCCAAGATGGATGGGCCAATAGCCTCAGAGCAGGCCTGTTACAAAGGCTCTGCCTGATGGTGGCTTGAGGTCTAATCTGAGTTCCCCTCTCTGGAGATCTGGCTGTTGGGGAAAGAGAGGTCAGAAAGTGGTCCAAACAAAAATAGATGGGAAAATACAGACAGGCAGAGATAGGGAGAAAGTTTAAGTCCATTAATCATGGAGCACAAAATGGAAAATGATCGAGCTCCTGACACTGAGGGACAAAATCATAATCTTCTTGCTCTCACGCTTGGTTCCTGACTCTCCTGTTGTCTATCAGGCCTTCTTGGATCTCCGTGACCTTCTTAACTCTTAAGAGCCACCTGTATCCTGGCAGTACACCCACCTTTCTGAGGCTACCTAAGACGGGCTTTGTTCTTGCAACCAAAAAGCCTCATGAGCTCAGACGTGTGAACGCAGGTGTTAGGCTACCCATGTTCCAAAGTGATGGGACCACAGAACACTGGCTGGGTTAACAGCCAAGTGGAGGAAGTCCTGGACAACCTAAGTGGACCTTGGAGACTGAAAAAGAAAACAGGGAGAGACACATCCCATGGAAAGGAGACAGAGAAGAAAGTGGATGGAATTGTTTCTGGCACATTAAGGTTTGAGTTTAAAGATTTGTTGTCATCAAAGCATTTGGACGAGAGGAAGAGGGAAGGGGAAGTGATCAAAGGAGAGACTAGAAAGGTGGACCAGGATCGGAGGTGAAGGTCTCTGAATGCCAGGTTAAGGAGAAAAGACAGGTTTTCACATCTTTTCTATACCTGTTTAAAAACATACAAACTATAGAAGATCAAATGAAGCACAGAAAAGCTAAGTTAATTATTCTAGTTTAAAATCCCCAAACTAAACTAATATAGCATTGTAAAGCAATCATACTCCAATTTAAAATATATTAAAAATAAATAAAATCCAAGAAATGACAGAGCCTGATTCCACTTCAGTTTGAGGATGAGCCACTGAAAGTTTCAAGCAGTGGAATAACATTCATGAATGTATGAATACTGCCCCATCTGCTTGAAATATAAGCAAAGCAAATGCTTATATTTCATCTTGTTCTTGGCATATAAAGAAACCAAGAGCCTCTCAATCATTTTCTAATGGTTTGTTTTCCTAGACCTGTAACTTTGAAAGAACCCCTTTAAATGGAAAAGTTTACTGTTAGCTGGAGAAGCTAACAATGTTCCGAAAAAAGGAAGCTTATATGAAATGTTTAGAAAACATGGCTTAATGTGCAGAAAAACTCATTCAGCCCAGAAGCCACTGATTGTACCACAAAGCGCTGGACACTGGCTTGTTCTGCTGATCCTGCTCATAATGACTCTGAATGTGGCCAGTAACACTGGTACTACAATAACACCGGTGCTGCTGATCCCAGCTGTCATTGTCGCCAGAGATCATTCTCCACCAGCTCTGCTTCATTGCATCACTAGCTCTCAATTCAACATTTGTGGTAGATTTATTTCCCAGGTTTCTATGGAAGACAGGGGGAAAATCAAGACACTCTGAAACTGAGCTTCACGGGGGAAGGTGTCTCTATTCTCTCTAAAATTATCTGCTAAATTGTTGGTATGTTTAAGTAGAGGGGTTTCCCTGATGACTCAGATGATAAAGAATCTGTGTGCAATTCAGGAGACCTGGGTTTGATCCCTGGATCAGGAAGATCCCCTGGAGGAGGGCATGGCAACCCACTCCAGTATTCTTGCCTGGAGAATCCCATGGCCAGAGGAGCCTGGTAGGCTACAGTCCTTGGGGTGGCAAAGAGACGGACAGAAGGATCCACAATTTTCATCATATTCTCACTGGTGTCTACAACTAATAAGCTGGAATCTATTAAATTAAATAAAGAAAATAACAACAAAAATCACCAGATCTGCCTGAATATTGTTGTACAGAGCTATTGCATTCTGGAAATACCCGTCAATGCTGAGGAGGAGAGCTGAGAATACAGCATGATTCATATTATATGCATTGCTTGCCATACATCACTTGCATATCATAGCTAAAGCCTGGATAAGGAAAGATAGTATAACATAAAATATCTTTCTGATAAAATGAATACAAAGTTTAAACTTCTTCAATGTTAATACAGAATATATTAATATTCTATGGTAATATAAAAATGAATGAATATTCACAAAGTAAAAATTTAAACCGGTAGAGTTCTTTTGCATTCCAAGTATATTTAGATTCTGGGTTGCATGTTGATGTACAGATTGAGAATTATATTCATTCTCCTCTTCTTTGTATTAGGCAGTAAAATCTTTGGATTTTAGAGGAGCACATCGCTGCCCAGAGGGGGACTCCATTTCCCAGGCTTCCTTGCAGCAAGGCATGCCCACGTGGCTAAGTTCTGGCCAATGGAATATGAGCAGAGGTGATGCACCTGGCCGCTTTCCTTCTCACTTCTCTTTCCTATTGGCTAGAAACTGGCAACTTTTGAAATAGTTTAAAGTGAAAGTAGCTCAGTCGTGGAGTCTTTGTTACCTCATGGACTATACAGTCCATGGAGTTCTCCAGGCCAGAATACTGGAGTGGATGACTGTTCCCTTCTCCAAGGCATCTTCCCAACCCAGGGATCAAACCCAGGTCTCCCGCACTGCCTGCAGATTCTTTACCAGCTGAGCCACAAGGGAAGCCCAAGAATACTGGAGTGGGTAACCTATCCCTTCTCCAGGGAATCTTCCCGACCCAGGAATCGAACCAGGGTCTTCTGTGTTGCAGGTTGTTTCTTTACCAGCTGAGCTATCAGGGAAGCATGATAATTTCCTTGTACCCAAAGGTACCCTTGATTGTTTCAGGAAAGAAAGAAAGAAAGAAAGTGAAGTCGCTCAGTCGTGTCCAACTCTTTGCGACCCCATGGACTGTAGCCTACCAGGCTCCTCCCTCCATGGGATTCTCCAGGCAACAGTACTGGAGTTCTTCTTTAATCTAGTTTATTTTTTGAGTTTCCTTATAAGAAGCCTGGGCTTCCCTGGTGGCTCAGATGGTAAAGAATCGGGAGGCCTGCAAAGTGGGAGACCTGGTTTTGATCCCTGGGTTGGGATGATCCTCTGCAGGAAGATATGGCAACCCACCCTAGTATTCTTGCCTGGAGAATCCGCATGGACAGAGGAACCTGGTGGGCTACAGTTCATGCATTCACAAAGAGTCAGACATGACTGAGCGACTAAGCACTTTAAGAAGCTTAATCTACATCCTCATGAATATATGTATTATACGTGTATATTCAGAAACTATATAGAGTTCTCACCAGAAACACTGAATTATCCTTCCTTTATTTAATAATTCAAGAAAAACTTCTCTCCAACTGTGCTCTCAGAATATTATTGTGCATACTCAGTAGGCTTTAATATTATTTAGATTAAGTTAACTTTTAGACTGAATTTATTGTTAAAGTGAATGGAGTATTTAGCCTTTGCAAATATGGGTAATGAAGACAATGCCCCAGTCTATAAACTATTTTTTGAGGATAAATAGAAATTATATCACTGGTTCATGAAATAACTAGTTACCATTCGGCAAATTTATATATCAAAGACTAAAATTATTGGTCATAATTTTAAGTTGAAATATTGATTATTCAAGTGCAATTTGCAAATCTGGCTCTTATAAATGAATATAATGAAAATGAGGTGAGGCTGCAAACTTGCTTTTATTCCATTGTAAACTGACCAATAGAACTGGTTCTCAGCCTTGGCACATCGCCTGAGGAATTTTTTTTTAAGTCTTTGCCCACAGGGTCCATCCCAGAGAATCTGGTTTAACTGGTCTGGGATTAGACCTCAGCAGTGGTATTTTCAAAAAGTCCTAGATGATCCCAAAGGGCTTCCCTGGTGGCTCAGATGGTAAAAAGTCTGCCTGCAATGCAGGAGATGCAGGATAGATCCTGGGGTTAAGAAGATCCCCTGGAGAAGGAAACGGCAACCCACTCCAGTATTCTTGCTGGAAGAATCCCATGGATGGAGGAGCCTGACAGGCTACAGTCCATGGGGTCACAGTCAGACATGACTGAATGACTAAATATAGCACACACATGTATTTTCAAACTGTAGCCAGCATTGAGAATACTGCTTTAATATAATAGTTAATTCTGAAAACTTTGGGGCACTCGGGTTCTAGGCACAGGTCTTATTTTAGAAGTAAAACACTAACCAAATTCCAACCCTATTTAATATGATGAGTTGAATTCTTATGTCAGTCACACAGACGTGTCTGCTTCCTCTCCTAACAAATAAATGGGCCCAACATTTGAGTTACTGGAGCATTTAGCTCTCGTCAACTCCTGGGTGGTGACTAGTTAAGACATAATCAGTCATCAGAAAAATTGTAAAAGTATTTTGGCTTTTTGGTAAACTGCTTACCACAAGGTCAGTCAGAATATAGTATCTCTGAGTTTTGCTCTAGTTGGCTTTCTATCAGCATCTGAATTGTCATCAAAATAAACCTGACTTAAGCCCATGAATGGTTTCCTCTGTCCCTGCACCACAATACAACAGATGGGAGAGATTACAGCAGGAGAAACCTCTACAGACTGCAGGTCTTGTGATCAGACACACAAAACAGCATGGCTTTCCCTTTTTGGCACAGATCATAACTATTATTTTAAGCAACTGAATACAAATATAGTGTTTGGTTTGAAACCTTATTGTGTAACTGACATGAAAGAGACCTTTACCATTCTTTTATGTCACACAAGTCATTCTTTCCGAGTTGCATGTCTAGCAGAGTGTCTGGAAGTCCCCCATGGGGAAAAAGGGGAACTAGCAGAAGGGAGGGTGCAGGAGGTCTGTCTGGGACGTTGTTGTTGGAACCACATCCACCCCCAACCCAAATAGAACTTCAAAGCTGAATCATCTCCTTCCTGGGGTGGGTGTTTCCGCACTTCCATCCGGCCTTTCCCCTCACAGTCAATACCAAGCTATGGCAATAAATTGGGAGTTTACATAGGTAGAGAAAGGACAGACTTCACTGTGCTTTGAAATGGTGACAGAGAAAATTTTGTTTGTCCTTTAGAAGTTTCACTCTGAGGATGCACCTAAGAGTACATTGTCCTTTATCCTGCCTTATTCAGGACTTTAAGGATGTGAATTACTCTGTCCACTTTACTCTGTTTTAGCTTCACTAAGGGGGCATCTTACTCTTGCCTGGAAAATCCCATGGATGGAGGAGCCTGGTGGGCTGCCGTCTATGGGGTCGCACAGAGTCAGACACGACTGAAGCGACTTAGCAGCAGCAGTAGCAGCAGCAAGGGGGCATCTTGAAGAAGTCAAATGACCCCAAGGAATGAAAAAGGACTAAATAATGGAGGAGATAGAAGGAGAGAGGAAAGTGGAAGACAGAGAAGGGAGACCAGAAAGAAGAGACCCCCTTATGCCCATGGGAATTAGATTCCATATGGGTTGATAAATGTCTTGAAAGGCAAAGTAAATAACTGTTTTTACTGTTCTTTAGAAATTGTACGTGTACTTGAAGGGATAACGTTATTTATTTTTTTCCCTAGGAGTGGATCGTAGCTTCCTGACTTCTCACATATTAAGGAGAGGGGTAAGGGGGCACCCAGCAAGTCTGAGGGATTATGACAATTTGAAATCTGGTCCACATAAGGTCAGAAGCGAAAGGAAGGTCCTACACAAGAGAGTGAGACAGGATGTTCTGGACCTTGGCCAAAGCTAGGTGCATGCAGTTCAGAATCTGATACAGAGCAGGGCAACCATAGAGAAGATGTAAATATTTACCATGACCTAGAAGTTCACCCTAACATGATTTAAATATGAAGAGTTCCATCAGTGAAGATATAGCTTAACCTCCTGGCCATCACTTGCATGCATAGTTGCAATTACAGTGATTTTTAATTTTTTCACTTACCATATTTTTTTATGTTTTACAGTTTCAACTTATTATATCTTTCTTATTCTTTCCTTTCACTATTTGAAATGAAGCAATGAATGAACAACTTTATGCAAGTATCATTTGCTATTTATCGTTAGATTGATTATCCACTCTAAATTCATCCATTACCCAGAACAGCAAAAAAAATTTTCCCCTGTGGGAAGATGCCTTCTAATTTAACTACATGTATTCTTCCAACCAGTCTGAATGGAGAATCATATGTATCTTTTTAACCTCCATTTCAACTAGGCTATAATTGCTTGATTTAATGTTGGTAATTTAATGGCACCAAGGGCTTCCCAGGTGGCGCTAGTGGTAAAGAACCTGCCTACCAGTTCTGGAGACCCAGGTTTGATCCCTGGGTTGGGAAGGTCCCCTGGAGAAGGAAATGGCTACCCACTCAGCACTCTTGCCTAGAAAATCCCATGGATAGAGGAGCCTGGTAGGCTGCAGTCCATGGGGTCGCTAAGAGTCAGACACGACTGAACGACTTCCCTTTCACTTTTCACTTTCATGCATTGGAGAAGGAAATGGCAACCCACTCCAGTGTTCTTTGGAGAATCCCAGGGATGGAGGAGCCTGGTAGGCTGCCATCTATGGGGTCGCACAGAGTCGGACACGACTAAAGCAACTTAGCAGCAGCAGCAGCAGCCAGTATTCTTGTCTGGAGAATCCCAGGGACAGAGTAGCCTGGTGGATTACAGTCCATTAGGTCGCAAAG
Source organism: Bos grunniens (assembly GCF_055505025.1). NCBI lineage: Eukaryota > Metazoa > Chordata > Mammalia > Artiodactyla > Bovidae > Bos > Bos grunniens. The sequence goes on along the minus strand of NC_141170.1, from coordinate 15,113,913 downwards.
AGACAGACATGACTGATCGATTTAGCAGGCACCACAGAGTAAAGATGTAAATTACCCAAAGAGGAATTCTTAAACTGCAGGCTTTCCAGAGTTCAAGTCTAAGAGTTGTAATTTAATAGCTTTATGACCTGAAAGATAAGAATTATCATTAAATGCAGCTGGGATTTATTGACATTTCTTTAAGAACAAGAATTTTCAAGAACGTTTCAAATTCTGAAGTTCAAGAATAGCTGGGTAGTCCAGCTCTGTAATTTCTATAATCCCCAGCAGGTGGCAGTATTGCTTTCTGTTATCATCCCAGAGAAGCCAGAAGAACCTGGAATTCAGAGCACAGGAGGATGGGTTAACCTTGGACAGAAATTTTCAAATTAAGGAATTAAGATTTTTCTTTTCACTAACCAAAAAGAACCCACATTTCTGTCCACCTGGGAAGCCCCAAATACAGAGAGTGTACAGGACCAAATTGAATTCTTGATTTGAATCTGATTTGGCTCTATTGAACTCGTCACTTCTCTGAACCTCTGTATTTATTTTAATTTATTTAAGAAACCTTACCGACATTACTGATAAGACAACTAATAAGAAATAGAAGTAAATGGAAACCCACTCCAGTACTCTTGTCTAGAAAATTCCAGAGATGGAGGAGCCTGGTAAGCTACAGTCCAAGGGGTCACAAAGAGTCAGACACGACTGACCAACTTCACTTCACTTCTTCAAGAAATAGAAAAGAATCACAACTAGACAGACTGTAGACATACTACATGCTCTGTATGGTCTCCCAAAGTTCAAGAAATAAATGATATTGTCTGCTGCACTGAAAGATCTTGTGGATTGGCAGAACCGAGGCACTAAATTCTAAGGAACTTGCTCCAATGCTCTGCTCCACTAAAGAAGCACTGAGATCCCTTGAGCCATCAACTTGCCTCTGCATCATAATTTCCTAGTCCCCAGTCTGTAAAATCCAAGTTTATGCCTTGTGAAATTGTGGCTGATATCTGGCAAGGATTGCTCATTCAGCCTTTCCTTCAATAAACATTAAGCCCCTAACAAGTTGGGGAGAGTTTGTTCCTAATATGCCTACATTCCTTTGGTTCAAAACTCTCTGTTTTTCTTCTTCCCTCTTTGGCTTCTTTGGGTTATTTTATATCTTATGTTGACTCCCTTGGAGGTGAGATTACTGACTTCCACTTCAATATGTGTGTGTGCGGGTGTGTGTGTGCGGGTGTGGGTGTGTGTGTGCGGGTGTGCGTGTGTGCATGTGCACACACCCACTAAGTCAGTTAGGTTGTGTCTGACTCTTTGTGACCCCATGGACTGTAGCCTACCAGGTTCCTCTGTTCATGGCGTTTTTCAAGCAAGAGTACTGGAGTGGGTTGCCATGCCCTCCTCCAGGGGATCTTCCCAACCCAGGGGTCAAACCCACATCTCTTTATGTCTCTGCATTGCAGGCAAATTCTTTACCACTAGGGTAACCTGGGAAGGCCTCCACCTCAATGTAGTCCCCCATTTTTCCTTAAACTTCTCTTCTACTTTCTTCCCTGACCTCTCCCATCATATACAGTATATTTATTTTGTTGTTGCCACAGTAAATAATCAAGGACAGATGTAATTTTTAATTATTGGAAGGGATGGGTTTAGGAAGCAGAAATTTTAAACCTCTGAGTGTATTAGTTATCTATTGCTGAGTGACACATCACCCCAAAATGTAGTGATTTACAACAAAGTAGCTATTATCTAACAATTTCTATGGGTCATGAACCTCACCTTGACTTAGCTGGGCCCTCTCTTTGGGGGTTCTCATGGCTGCAGTAAACATGTTCGGTCATCTCCAGTCTCCACCAGGGGAGGGTCTGTTTCAGGCTCACTCATGTTGGGGTTGGTAGTTTTCAGTCCATCACAGGTCATTGTGTGAAGGCCTCAGCTCCTCGCTGGCTGTTGGCTGGAGATCACCCTCAGTTCCTTGCCATGCGGGCCTCTCTAGAGGGCAGTTCATACATTGGCAGTTGGTTTCCATTCAGAGCACAAGCAAGAAAGAGTGAGTGAGATGGAAGACACAGTCTCTTATAAGCTCATCTCAGAAGTGATATACCCATCACATTTTTGTTTTAGTTCTTTTCTTTAAAAAAAATGTTTATTTTTGTATATTTATTTATTTGACTGTCCTGGGTCTTACTTGTGGCATGTGGGATCGTCAATCTTCTCTTTGGTATTTTAAAGCAGAAGCATTATATTAACTTTATTTCGCATATATCCACAGATGTTTGCGGACCAATGCCTGGTGGCTCAGATGGTAAAGAATCTGCCTGCAGTTCTGGAGACCTGGGTTCGATCCCTGAGTTGGGAAGATGCCCTGGAGGAGGGCGTGGCAACACACTCCAGTGTTCTGGCCTGAAGAATTCCATGGACAGAGCCTGGCAGGCTACAGTCCATGGGGTTGCAAAGAGTCAGACACAACTGAGTGGCTTTCACTTTTTCAAAGATGTTTGTACAACGTGCAGTGACCACTCTTGAAACTTATAGCACTTTTTCCCCCAGTGGCACAAAGAGAAAGGTAGTGACACACAGGTATCCCCACTGCAACACGTGTAACTCTGTGTTACATGTACCGTGTAACACACGTCACACATGCTATACATGTAACATTGTAGCTCTGGGTGGAGCCCTACAGAGGGAGGGTTGGGTTACCTGCACGGCAACCGCCCTGCTAAGTCACTAGGAAGATGATGGAGAGGCCAGGCTGGGAACTGTCGTGGGCAGAGGCCCCCAGTCACCACAATCAGATGACTTATTTGGAAAAAACCTGATTACGGAGGACCCAGAGCTGTTCGGTTTTTTCCCCACTGTAAGCTATTACGGTGGAATAAAACTTTGCTCTTTACCAAATCTTAGGCCAGTGTTCTACTTGCATGGTTCTTAAATACAAATTTTTGTTGTGGCTTGTGAGATCTAGTTCCACAATCAGGGACTGAACCCAGGCCCCCTGCATGGGGAGCTCAGAGCCTTAGCCGCTGGACCACCAGGCATGTCCCTACCCCTCCCTTTTGCTGTAGGCTGTATGTTGAAAGTGGGCCACTGGACCTGGCTCAGTCAAGCGGAGAGGACTGCACAAGGCTGTGAGGACCCAAGGGTGAGGTTCGCCAGGGCCATCTCAGAATTCGTGCTACATAGTGACTAAGAACATAGGAGATTAGGATTCTGATGGGACGCTTGAGAAATTGTTTTAAGACAGAAATTTGCTTATTTCTGGGCTTCCCTGGTAGCTCAGCTGGTAAAGAATCTGCCTGCAATGCAGGAGACCCTGGTTCGATTCCTGGGTCCAGAAGATCCCCTGGAGAAGGGATAGGCTACCCACTTCAGTACTCTTGGGCTTCTCTGGTGGCCCAGATAGTCAAGAATCTGTCTGCAATGCAGGATACCTGGGTTCAATCCTTGGGTTGGGAAGACCCCCTGGAGGAGGGCACGGCAACCCACTTTAGTATTCTTGCCTGGAGAATCCCCATGGACAGAGAAGCCTGGCAGACCACAGTCCATGGGGTATCTGAAGGTAAAGTTCGCTGGGGCCATCTTAGAATTCTGCCTGGTGCCTAGCACATGCTATATGATGACTAAGAATAAAGGAAATTAGGGGAAACCCTGGCATGGCGGCCCAGGTGAGGTGGCGGGCAGGAGCCAAGGGGTTGCAGGCAAGGCTGACCCAGTGGAGCAAGCAGAGCAGCTGGCCAGAGCGCGATTACTACTCCAGATCTCTGGTGCATAAGCGGCCAAAGAAGAAATGATATAAACCATCCATTGTCCAGACTTTAAAGTCACGGTGAGAAGGAAGGTCAGGAGGCACACGGCCTGGCCAAGTATTTTTCAGAGAGGAACTGTGCTCTCCCAGTTCAGCCATCACCACGTGGTCACATCCCTGCTCACCTTCTTCAGTTACTCCATTGCTCCACGCATGGAGAAAAACATTAGCAAGGTCAAAGTCAGTATCTCTAAGCAGTGGACCCCAGGTGCTTTTAACAAGTCCGTTGAACTGCCTGTGGAGATCTGGAGCAGCAGCCACATGTTTCCCAGTGCAGAGAAAGTACTCGGAACGCTGGACACCATTTTCCTCTTCTCCTGTGCTGTGGGCCTTCTCATCAGCGGTATCTCGCCGATCGGCTAAATTTGCGATGGGTTCTATCTTGTGGCATGTGCTTTTCCGCATTAGTGGTGTTCATCTTTGGCACTCTCATGGAACAGCTGCATTTCTACAAGGGGCTGTGCTGCAGCCCGGGGATTGTTGAATGGCCTGCTGCCATCCACCGGCTGGCCCCGCGTGGTTTTTGTTACTGGCAACTTGTTTGGGAAAGCTGGAGTTGTTTTTGGTCTCTGGAGTGCCGGTGCCTCAGTGGGCAATATTTTGGGAGCATGTCGAGCTTCTTCCGTTCTGCAGTATGGTTATGAGTACGTCTTCCTGGTGATGCTAGCTGTGCAGTTTGCTGGTGGGACCATCATCTTCTTTGGACTCTTGGTGTCACCAGAAGAAATCGGTCTCTCAGATATCGAGACAGAAGAAAATTTTGAAGAAGACTCACACAGGCCCTGAATTAATGGTGCTGAAAATGAAGAAGAAGCTGAGCCTAATTATTCAATCCAAGAAGGCAATACTGTGACCCAAGTCAAGGCAATAAGCTTCTACCAGGCTTGTGGCCTTCCCGGAATTATAGCATATTCACTGGCCTATCGGTGCTTGAAAGTAAAAGTCGCTCAGTTGTGTCCGACTCTCTGGGACCCCATGGACTAATTCTGCAGGCCAGAACACTGGAGTGGGTAGCCGTTCTCCAGGGGATCTTCCCAAACCAAGGGCTTGAACCCAGGTCTCCCACATTGCAGGCAGATTCTTTACCAGCTGAGCCACCAGAGAAGCCCAAGAATACTAGAGTGGGTAGCCTATCCCTTCTCCAGGGGATCTTCCTGACCCAGAAATCGAACCGTGGTTTCCTGCATTGCAGGCAGATTCTTTACCAGCTTAGCTACCAGAGAAGCCCTTGAAGTTAGTGAAGTACTCCTTCTTCTTCTGATTGCCCTTTTATCTGAGTATCAACTTCAAATGGAAGGAGGCTGAAGCTGACCAGCTGTCCATTTGGTATGATATCAGAGGAATTATAGGTGGAATGCTGCAAGGCTTCATCTCCGACAGGAAAGAAGTTACAGGAAAAAGCATCGGTGTTAGCTCTCAGTCTGCTTCTGTCCATCAGGTCCCTTGTTGGATACAGTCATTCTCCAAATGATAAGTCCATCAATGCACTTCTGATGGCTGTCATAGGATTTTTTTTATTGGTGGAACTTCTAATATGATTAGCTCAGCTATTTCTGTGAACCTTGGTCGTCAGGAGCTGATCCAAGGGAGCAATGAGGCTTTGGCAACCGTCACTGGGATGGTTGATGGAACCAGGGGCATTGGAACTGCCATGGGCCAGTATCTTTGATCCGGGACAACCTAGGGTGGATGTGGGTTTTCTACTTTTTCATTATTATGACAAGTTGCACAATCCTGTTTATTTCACCATGAATAGTGAAGGAAACATGCTCTGTTATGCAAAGACAACAAGCTCACATTTTAAGTGAGTGACCAGTACCCACAAAAGAACAAGAATAATCAAGAGACACATCAGGACTATTATTTCTTTTAATTCGCCCTATTTTGGGTTTGTCTTAAGAACTCCAACATAACCTCAGATTGTTGAGCCTCTTTCAGCAGAGTCAGCCCCTGGAGATGCTGACCAGAGTGAAGGCTGGGTTGTTGTTAACGATTTTTATTTATCACCATTGTTTCATGACTGTACCAAATGAAGGCCCTGTGAATCTGCCAGCAACTCTGTTGGCCTGTGGAGGTTCACCCCTTTAACTGTAAATGCTTTATTGGACTTGGGTTCTCCAGCCTGGAAAGCTTGTTCTCCAGCCTGGAAAGCTGAGTGGCCATGAGGCACTTGTGCCTGGTTTGTAGCAACGACACGCTCCATGAATAGAAAGGATCGTTGCATTTTGCTTCAGTCATGAGTTTACAGACAGTAGCTCATCTGTGAAGCATCAAATCCTGGTCCAGTGCTCCAGCTGGGTGCAGTGTAAGCCTGTCTTGGACAGAGAATCCCTTAGTTAAGCTCTGGTGGGAAAAATCACATTACGTGCTGAGTGGTTCGGTTACTCTCTGTCTGCTCTGAAGTCGTTCAGCTCTGGAAGCAGAAATATCTTCCAGTGATCCTTAACTCTTCTCCATCTTCATTCAGAATTACCTTCAACTCCTGGAAGTCTTTTGTCTTCCTGTCAAGGACCATGAGGTACCTCATTTGTAAACATTCCAGTATGTAATTTATAACGGAAGTACTCAACGCCAGGCTTGTTCTCTGGGAACTTTTTAGGATCCACTAGGAAGTCAGAGGCTCGATCTCTGTCATAACTGGGTTCCTTGCGTTACCTCAGCAGAAGACTAAAATCAGAGAAAAAGAAACCTTTTGGCCTTCTATGCATTAAGTATGTGACGTTGAATTACAGGGGATTACTAGGGCCTAAGAGGCATCTAGGTATCTATTTTTTAGAAGTCTGTAGAATACATGTCTTGAAAGCTGTGAATTCTATACTAATTATCAATATTTTAAGGTCATCCTCTATATATATTTTAAATATGGAAGTGAGCAGGTGAAAAATGTGCAATTTTTATGTCTGCCTAATTTACATGGAGTTGGGAAAAAATTTTCAATCTTTTGCTTTAATACTCTCAAATGTATGTTTATAAACTTGTTAATGTTATTGAATCAAGCAGATTTCCAATCAGTTAACTGCTCAATACTGACCAAAAGGAAAACTGTGAAACACAGAAAGGGAAAATAAACTGACTTTTATAACAAAAAAAAAAAAGAAAGAAAAGGAGATTAGGATTCTAATGGGACGTTTGAGAAATCGTATTAAGAGAGAAACCTGTATATTTCTATTTTTGTGTCCATATGTTGTGTATAAGTTGGTGCCTTTTAATAAGCTCTGTTCTGTTCTGTACTTGAAGCACCGTGTCTCACTTTTGCCTTTTCATGGGCTGTTCTCTGTATTTGAAGCACAATTCCTCCTCCTCCTTACTCAGCAAACTCTCATCTGTGAGTTTCAAAATTCATCTCAGTCATCTCTTCTTCTGTGACGTATTCCCTGAATTTCATTTTCAAGGAAAGCTAAGTGTTCTTTTGGTTTACTCCTATAGCATGGTAAACTCTATTGGAACTGCCGTTTACATTTGTCTGTCCTTCTGGGCTTTCAGTGCAGTAATAATGGCTTCTTCATCACTGTTCCCACTGTAAGTGCTTGACCTGTAACAGGAGCGCGATCAGTGTCAGAATAAAGAAAGAAGAAAGGAAACAGCTCATACTTTGGAAACGTATGGTTTCAGTTCAGCCTCTAATCAAAAGGCTTCTTAAAGAGTACAAAATGGAAATAAATGGAGAAGAGCAACAGAATATTTTTTGTTTAGTTGCTAAATCATGTTCTATTCTTTTTCAACACCATGGACTAGGCTCCTCTGTCCATGCGATTTCCCAGGCAAGAATACTGGAGGGGGTTGCCATTTCCTTCTCCAGGAGATCTTCCTGACCCAGGGATTGAAACCACTTCTCCAGCATTGGCAGGCAGATTCTTTACCACTGAGCCATCAGGAAAGCCAATTAGTCAATTACAAGATTTCTTATGTTAGATCATTGTTTTTCCTTGTAAATCCTCAGTCTACCTCTTGTAAAGGTAGGATGGTCAGGTGATCAGCTATGGACTTAGTTGGACTCTTAACTTTCTTCATGGGGGTAAACCTATCTTCTACCATTTAATTGATGATCAAGGCATACGGATCTGTCTTTAGTAACACCGAATCTCTTCAAGTTGTTAGATTTGATCTTAAGAATATCAACTTGAATTCTCTACTAAGTCTAAACAGTGGGTAAATAGTTCATTTTTTTTCCCCAAGTGTTCTACTTTTACTCTCCTTCCAAATAAGACCAAATATATCTTACAAACTTTAACTGGACCATTTGACCGTCACAGAATGACTTTTACTGAATACATTTAAGTTACACGGAATAGTTATCTGAGATGACACTCACTATTATATTAATTGTATTAATAGATAATGTTGTGAAGGACATAATCTCCTGTGGTCTCCCTTATGTTGATCCATAAAGAAATTTCTCTAAGTTGTTTTTACTAGAAAATACAGTATCTCTTGGGCAGCTGATTTATTTTAAACTCATCCCCTCTGTGGATCCTATAACCAATAATGTTTTTCCTCCTTTTCAGCTACCAGAAAGTTTTTAGAGACATACCTGTGGTTCGACTTTCAAAACTGCATAATTTATGAGTTGGATTTTTTTTATGTACTAACCTTTCAGTTAACTTTATTTTCCTATCCTTATTTCCCCTTCACTCAGATTTGCATATCTATTTAGCTTTTTCCCACTTGTGTATTTTTGTAAGTTTTTGCAAATTCTTTCTATAGTATCAAGACAGGGCTAAACTAAATAAAAATACAATTATCTTATTGGATATCATGGTTAATCCTAGAGCATGTGCACTTCAAAAGAAAGTGTATTCTGGGGATTTTTAAATGTAATGTCTGGAAAATATTTAGGTCTAACTGTTCTGTTGTATCATTTAGGATCTCTGTTGCCTTACTGATTTTCTGTCTAGAAGATCTGTCCATTGATGTGGGTGGGGTATAAAGGTCTCCTACTATTATTGTATTGCCATCAATTTCTCCCTTTATGTCTGTTAGTATTTGTTTTATGTATTTGGGTGCTCCTGTATTGGGTGCAATGGCAACCCACTCCAGTACTCTTGCCTGGAAAATCCCATGGATGGAGGAGCCTGGTAGGCTGCAGTCCATGGGGTCACAAAGAGTCAGACACGACTGAGCGACTTCCCTTTCACTTTTCACTTTCCTGCATTGGAGAAGGCAATGGCAACCCACTCCAGTGTTCTTGCCTGGAGAATCCCAGGGATGGGGGAGCCTGTTGGGCCGCCGTCTTTGGGGTTGCACAGAGTTGGACACAACTGAAGTGACTTAGCAGCAGCAGCAGCAGTATTGGGTGCACGTGTTGACAGGTATATGATTTCCTGGCCTTTTGGTTAGGATCAAATGTAGTATGGAGGCTTCACAGGTGGCACAGTGGTAAAGAACCTGCCTGCAGTGCAGGACACACATGTTCAATCCCTGGGTTGGGAAGATCCCCCGGAGTAGGAAATGGCAACCCATTCCAGTATTCTTGCCTAGAAAATTCCATGGACAGAGGAGCCTGGTGGGCCACAGTCCATGGGGTCACAAAGAGTCAGACACCACTGAGAAACTGGGTACACACACATGATTCCTGTGCCTGGATATCTGTTTTCTTCTTTAGGTTTGGGAAGCTTTCAGCCATAATTTCTTCAAATATATTTTTGACCCACTTTTCCTTCTATCTCTCTGGAATCCCTATTATGTGTAGATGGCATGCTTTGTAGTATCCCATAGATCTCTTATATTGCTTTCTTTTTTTTTTTTTTTACTTTCTGTATACTGTTCTGATTGGGTGATTTCCATTGTTATCTTCTAGATCACTTATTTGCTTTTCTGCATTATTCAATCTGCTAATCATTGCCTTTAGCACAGTTTTCATCTTGGCAAATGAGTTTTCTAAGTTTTCTTGGCTCCTCTTTAAAGTTTTTAATTCATTTTTATAGTAATCTTCATTTCTACTGATAGCCTGTCTGAATTCCTTCAGTATTTTCATTATCTCCTTTTTGAACTTGGTGTCTATCAAACAGAAGCAGTCTGTTTTATTATTTATTCTTTTGGTGAGGGGGTTCTTTTGATCTTTTAACTGGAAAGAGTCCCTCTGCTTCTTCATTTTACTTGTGTTTCTCTTACTCTGTGAATTTAAGAGAAACGATTGTCTCCTGCGGGCTTGAAAGGCTATTTTTATGCAGCAGTGCCCCTGTGTAGCCCGTGTGGGTTTAATGTTTTTGGTGCAAGGGCTGTTTCTAGAGTGGATGCCTGTGCCTCTTTCCTCAGTGTGTCCTAACCGCTATCCCCTAGATAGAAGGTGTGACTAGTGTTGTGATGACCAGAGTCTGCACTGGATGTCGAGTGGGGGCTCCTCTTTGCTCTGTGGTTGTCACAGTCCTGTCAAGGGCAGGATCTGCTTCCTAGCTGATGGAGTAGAGGTTCCCAGATCCATTTCTGGGTTGTGGCATGAGGTAGGCAGAATTGGAATGCTCCTGGATGTGAGAGTTGGACCATAAAGAAGGCTGAGCACCAAAGAACTGATGCTTTCTAACTGTGGTGCTGGAAAAGACTCTCAAGAGTCCCTTGGACTGGAAGGAGATCAAACTAGCCAACCCTAAAGGAAATCAACCCTGAGTATTCATTGGAAGGACTGATGCTGAAGCTCCAAACCGTGGACCACCCACCTGATGCAAAGAGCTGACTCCTTGGAAAAGACCCTGATGCTGGGAAAGATTGAGGGCAGGAGAAGAAGGGGACGACAGAGGATGGGATGGTTGGATGGCATCATCAACACAAGGGACATGAGTTTGAGCAAGCTCTGGGAGATGGTGATGGACAGGGAAGCCTGGTGTGCTGCAGTCCATGGGGTTGCAGAGTTGGACACGACTCAGGAGAGGAGCCACTGCATATTCAGAGCTGTCCACTGGGGAACACACTTTGTGGTGTCACCTGTCACCCAGTGTGCAGTATTGCAAAATGTACTGTTCTTGGCACTGCACTTGGCCCTGCCTCAGCCATGGGAATGTCGGCAGTCAGCCCCGGTGTCCCTCAAGCAATCTTTTCACAAAACCACCAGTGCAGATGCACAGAAGTCGGGTCCCAGGTCCACAGTTGTGCACCTGGACCGGCCATGGGGGCTACGGAGGCAGCCCAGCCTTGCCTCCATGTACACGCACCCAAAAGCCCACGGATACCAAGACTGGATCCATCCCAGCCACAGCAGCGCCCATGTCTGCTCAGATATCTCGCAGACCCTGAGTTTACAAAGCCAGCAGCGGTGGTGTACATCCCTAGCCACAGGGAGAGATTTCAACCGTTTCTTAAGAACTGGGGCCCCTGGGGCTCAGCTATGGTTTCAACCCTGCTTCTGCATGTAGACAACCCACTGGTGCCTGTGCCCAGAGCCTGCCTAGGCAGCGGCTGGTGTTTACACTCTGAGAGTCCACTGAGGTGGTGCCCTGTTCGCTGAGAGTATCTGTGAGAGTGGGGAGAAAGAGGCTGCTATGGTGGGCCCCCTCCTCCCTTTATGTAGCACTTAACAATGGCACTTATCTACTAGGGCAGGCTTAGGTTTTTTCCATGAACAACCCTAATTGTGACAATAACACGCTCCAGCCCCTTGAGGCTGTTTCCACGCAGCCAACCCCAGCCCTCTCCTTCTCTTCTAAATCCCCATGCTTCAGCACCCATTCCCCGCCTGTACAGCAGACGTGTGTCTCAGGCTGGGGTGCACGGAGTGGTGATGGGACAGTGAGCAGTCACACCCATTCTCTCCTCCCACAGCCCCAGCAAGTGCAAATCTATCTTCAACCTGTGTGGATTTGTCTATTCTAGACATTTTATGTAAATAGGGAAGTACAGTATGTGGCATCTGTATCTACCTTTGTTTGTAGTTGTTTAGCTGCGATGTCGTGTCCGACTCTTTGCAACACTATCCATGGGATTCTCCAGGCAAAAATACTGGAGTGGGTTGCCATTCCCTTCTGCAGGGGATCTTCCTGGCCCAGGGATCCAACCTGCATCTGCTGCATTGGCAGGTAGATTCTCTACCACTGACCACCAGGGAAGCGCTGCCTTCCTTGGCTAAGTATAATCTTTGGGATGTTCTACATCCTTTTCTATGGCAGAGTAATAGTCCATTCTGAGGATACGCATGCTTTGTACATCCAGGTACCCAAGTGCGGATGCACACTTGGGTTGTGTCCACTTTTGATCACTGTGAATCAATCCTTCAATCCTTTCAATCCTTCAGGCACACCTCGGAGTAGAAGTTACCCTTTTCTTGTTGTTAATAATCCTTATATTGGATGTCCCCTGTTTCACCTGCTGTGGGTTTTTCCTTTCATCACTCAGTGCCTTGAGCTGGGAGGCCCTCCTGCTCGGCAGGTGTGCCCCTGGGGCACAGGGGGAGTCTGGAGTTAGACTCACAGTTTGGCTTCAAATACCAGGTTCAGGGCTGCAGCTCCCTGCCCTGAATGGTGTGTACAGTCTCCCTTCTGCAGGGCTGTCACCAGTCTGAGACGAGCCTGTGAAGGCGCCCAGCACACAGAAAGGCCACTGTTAAGCCTGGAGCCTGGTGAGATCTGGCAGGACCTGCAGGCAGATGCATTTTGGTATCAATGTGGGTATCCCCTCTGTCTTTAAGAGCATCTTCTATCTTTGACTTTTGCAAATGAAGGAGGAAGTATGAGCTTGTGAGAAGCACCATCCATGGGAGGAGAGGAGAGAGAGGACTGGTTCTAGCAGGCAAGGCAAGAAACAGGTCCTTATGCAATTTTTATTTAAGAAATCAGAACACCCCAATTCCATCCATTTCCTGCCCTTAGCCCACCAGACGGGCAGCTGTTCCCCTCATCTCTCCAGGCTGCTTTTCCGTGTCTTGGGCCCACAGAATCTGCCAGGGCTCACTGCTCTTGAAAGTGAATGAAGAACGTCCGGATCTCCTTTGGGTGGATGGCGATGTCGGGGCCTCTGCGGGGTGGCAAGGGACGGTGGGCGCCACCTGGGGGAGCAGAGGTGGTCTGTCACTCCCCTTTGGAGCTGCCTGCTTCCCCAGGTCACCACATCCCTGCAACCCCCTCAGAACACTCCTCCTGTCTGCATTCTTGTGGCTCCCTCTATGGTGGTGGTCTTCAGGTGCCCCCTTCCTGACCGGATGCCACTGCCCATGGGCCTCTTTCATTTATGGCATCCCCTGATGGCTCAGCCACAGTGAAGGCATGTACAGGTGGTCCTGGCCCTACTTGGCCTTGTATCCCCTGGGATGTGGCCTCAATGCCTAAGAGCTTTTTCACTGAGGCCATGAAGGGGCCCTGCCTTTTATCTCACTGGGCTCCCCTGAAGTCACACACTGGGGTCTGGCTTCACTCTTGGGATGGAACCTATTCATCTGTCCATTTTTCTACCCATTCATTTTTCTATCCATCCAATCATCCATCCATCCATTCTTGTCCATCCATCAAACCTCCTTCTATTCATCCATCCATCATGCAGCCATCTTCCTTCCTTCTATCCTTCCATTCATCCATCCACCTTCTAGCCATCTTTCCATCCATCCACCCTTCTGCCCATCCATCTAACCTCCAGCTATTTATCAATTTATCTTCTATCCTCTTTTCATCCTGCCTTCTGCCTATCCATCAATCATCCATCTTCCTTTCTTCCTTGCATCTTTCCATCCACCCATCATCCAAACATCTACCTGTCCAGCATCCATCTACTTCCCTTCCTTCCTTACATCTCCTTTTTTCTAACCAACTGTGCTTCCGTCTATCAGTGTATCACACGTCAACCAGATATCTACTCATGTACCCAGACTATTCTTTGTGTAGTAGACAAAGAGGAAATAAATGGGTCAGAGAAGAATGAGGAGGAAGGGAGAGCAGGGGAGATACCTACTACTTGGACCTGGGGGAGCTTGATTAGGAGCAGTCTGGGATGAAAGGGACAAGGACATGTCAGATGGTGTGATCGTCACAGGCAAAGACCGGGAGGCCAGAAACAGTCAATGATTTCCAAGAGCTAAGTGTGGAGTGTGCAGTGCACTGCACAGCATGGCAGACATCAGAGCCTCCTGGTGTGTGCTTGCAAGTCTGGAGCTCATCCAATCTATGGAGTGGGTGTGTGGCCTTGGAAACACACACACACACACACACACACACACACACACACACGCAGCCTCTGTTGAACCCTGGCAAGTAGACTGACCTGAAGCCTTCCTTAACTTGCTGCAGTAGATTCAGGGAGGCTGAGACCTGGAGAAGGAGGGCAGCCTGTCCAAGGTCACATGGGCCTTAGTGGGTAGAACTGGGATCTGAGCTAGGTCTGTTGAGCTCCTGACCCTGGCTAAGGATCAGGCTGGAAATCCCGGGCAAAGGCCAGAACCAGGGGCACACAAACCTCTGTGTTGGTGACCATCCTGTATCTTCCAGCTCCAGCGCTGCAGTGTGCCCACGTTCCAGGTCCCTGTGAGTGAGCACTCCTCCATGGACACCACGGAGCCCAGACTCCGCAGCACAGACTGCAGGACAGGAGCACAGGGAGGGGTGAGCACCCAGCCCCAGATCAGAGGACAAAACAGAGGCAGCAACAAAACCATGGCCCAGCGGACAGCATCCTCCTACATTTCATTGTCAGAGCAAATCCCCATGGACAGGATGAAAGTGAAAGTTGCTCAGTCCTGTCCGACTCTTTGCGACCCCATGGACTATACAGTCCATGGAATTCTCCAGGCCAGAATACTGGAGTGGGCAGCCTTTCCCTTCTCCAGGGGATCTTCCCAACCCAGGGATCGAACCTAGGTCCTGCATTGCAGGCAGATTATTTACCAGCTGAGCACCCAGGTATGGACAGGACAGACAGGATGGTCAGCAGGAGGAGCTGGTCTCCCCAGGTGCTGAGCTGGAGTAGCACACCAGGAGGGGGCAGGCACATGGAGCTGCTCCCAGCTGTGAGTCCCCTCCTCCCCGTGATGCTCAGGTGGAGCCCTGCCTTGCTCCAAGATGGCGTCAGTCATGTTATCCGCCCCCTTTCCCCATAATGCTCAGATCGTGCAGAGAGGGGAGGCAGGGGGTAGCTCCATCCCTGAGGAGGAAGGACAGTGCTGATTGGTAAGCTGGGGGCTCTTCTGCAGGAGCTTCCCAGAGAGGGTGGAAGGAGGAGGCGTGGAGGGCAAGGCGCTCTGTGCTGCCACCATGCCCCCTTCTGCATTTACGTCTGCTCCCGAGACTGGTGTCAGCTTGTGAGCAAGAGGTGACAAGGAGGAAGTAACGAAGCCAGTGCACTGCTGAAGCTGGGCAGGAAGATGAAGCTGACAGTGTTTCTGATGACAGCGGGCTGGGAATCGGTGAGGAAAGAGACCACTCCCCACCCTTATATTCATGGCTGTGAAAGGAGGGCATCGGGAAGACACCACAGGGAGGGCTCTAGGTTGGGTTGTTGGGATTCTCTCAGATTGCAAGTATCCCTGAAGCCAAAGCAACAAGAGAGAGATTTAGAGAAATTCTCCATGAGCAGGAGATGGGTAAAGAGCTCAGATCCCCCATGAAGAGGGCAAACTGGGGATAAAGGAGGGGTCTCCATACATCACAGGGGTGTGGGGGGGAGGATGTGGTTGGGCTGGAGATCAGCAGCCTCACTTGTAGTGTGGGTCAGAGGGTGATCCAGGGGTCAGGAGGGGAGGGAGGACACAGGCAGGAATCTGGGGGCACTGACATCCATCAGGGAGTCAGGCGCCGTATGCACCTTATCAGCTGAGAGCATCAGCATCCTTGTGGGGAAAGACCCTTACCTCTCCATTTACAGGTGAAGACATGGAGGCCCAGAGCCTGGGGTTGGGGGGTGGGGAGCAGGATACCAGGCAGAAATGCCCAGACTCACACCCTGGACTGAGTGACTCTGATCACCTACTCGATAATCTGTGTGAGAATCTGTTTTGTTTTCTGATCCCACAAATAACATCTGTGTTGTGTAAAAAGATTTACCACAAGAATAAAACAAGAAACGAACAAAATACAGGCATGTGATAAGAATCGAAAAGTCTAGAAGAACACGAGTCGGAGGGGGTGGGGTGCCCTCATGCACCCCAGAGATCAAATCTCATGGTTTTTTTTTTTTTCAAGACAACCATAAGGCATATTTTAGCCAAGGTGGCATCTGAGTCAGGATGGTCACACTTGGGGTTTGACTTGGGGTCACACACGTGAGCATCTGCTTGTGTGTCCTGACTCAGCGATCCGGGAGTGGGACGTGGGGTGGGGGTTCCTGACTCAGTGATCCGGGAGTCGGATGTGGGGTGGGGCAGGATACCTGCAGATTCACCATCACAGGCTGAGACAGGACAGGGTGCTGTCCCTTCTCATACAGGTGGTGGAGCCACAGCAGGACTCAGCAGAAGTCCACTTTGGCCTGTCCTTGATGGCCTTAGGGACAGAAGGAAGGTGGTGGTGAGGAACCCTGGTCTGTGCCTGGTACTTTACACACACCTCCCTTTCGCATCTTCAACCTCCCTTGGAAGCAGCCAACACAACCCCTACTTCACAGACAAGAAAACCAAGGCTCAGAGAGGGGTAGGTACTTGGTCTGCAACAAAAGAAGGAGTGAGGATTCCAATCAGATCCAGCCAATGTTAACGCTCCCCACCATGCACACAGGGGCCAATGCTGATGCCTAGCAAGTCTTGGCCTCATTCACTGTTGTGGTCCTCACTGGCCTGCCCTCCAACCTGCCAGTTCTCTGGTATAGTCTTTCTGCCTCTGCCCCAGTGAACAGTGGTGTGGCTTCTTGACTCTGAGGCCAACACAAAGTGATGTGTCATGTCCCACAGATGCTTTATCCTGTTCCTCTAATTGAGGAAGCCTGTGTTAGAAAACAGTCTCCATCTGCTCAGATCAGATCAGATCAGTCACTCAGTCGTGTCCGACTCTTTGCGACCCCATGAATCGAAGCACGCCAGGCCTCCCTGTCCATCACCAAGTCCCGGAGTTCACTGAGACTCACGTCCATCGAGTCAGCGATGCCATCCAGCCAGCTCATCCTCTGTCGTCCCCTTCTCCTCCTGCCCCCAATCCCTCCCAGCATCAGAGTCTTTTCCAATGAGCCAACTCTTCGCTGGTCCCTGGTAAACAAAGGAGTAGGGCCCTCCTGCTGGGCCCCACTGGACACATGGCATAGGGGTGAAACTACCTTATGCTGTTAGGGCCCTGAGAGTTTGGGCTCTTTGTTATTGCAGCAGAAGAGTTCATGGACTCTCTTTCCCTCTTCCTAATGCTGTGGTGAAGGACAGGAGCAACAGAAACAGGCGAAGACCTCTGGGTCCAGAACATGACAATGGTGACGATGATGGTGATGGTGGAGACGGTGATGCTGGTGATGCTGGCGATAATGAGGACCATGGCGATGATGGCGGTGATGACAACATGGGTTGTAAGAGTCTGGGAGAGCAGGAGGCCCTCTAGCCATCTGCTGCTGCTCCCCTCACTCGGTCACTTACTTTTCTCTAGGAAGAAGGACTTGCTTGCTTAGCCCAGGCTCATCTCTCCTCATCTTTGGTACAGGTTGCCTCCAGGAGGTGGGTTCTCAGTGGACTTTGCCTCCAACACAGGTAAGCATGACTGCTGCTGCAAGAGATGATCCCCACCTCCTCTTCTGTGACACGTGGAGCAAGGTATGAGAGGTCAGTGTGAAGAAGCCATGTGGCTTACAGGATCGAGCCACAGACGCCAACACCCACTTTATTACCCACAAAGGTGGTATTTGGCCTCTGCCTCTTCCTTTCCCTCTTGATCCTCATCCTGCAGACCTCACACTGGAGTGTGCCAGCCCTTGGAGGATCTCTGGGAACATGGGGGCGGCTGAGGCACAGTCAGCCCCATGTTTGAGATGCTCTGAGTGTAAAGGGACACATAAGGTGTACCAGGGGCTTTGGCAATATGATGAGCTGCTTCCTGGCAGTTGTTTCCTCCATGGGGATGTCCTCCCGGATGCCCTGCTGGGGGCTCCCCTCTGTACACACTCATTGCAGTCTAGATGGCACCTGGGCCCCACCTGTCCCTGGCTTGCTGAGTGACCTGCCTCTCAGTGGGCCTCCGTCTCCTCATTTGGCAGATAAGGAAACCAGATGACCTCACAGAGCCTGGATGACTCTGGGGAGAGCGCCTTTGCCTGGTGATGGGTTTGGGGACCTGGTTGACAACAAAGAGGCAAGAGTGAGTCTGGATGCCTGAACACCTGCCTCACCTTTCTGAAGATTCTGCAGGTGCTTTGTGTGGTTCAAGTTGTACGTCCAGCCTGGGATGCTGAGGATCTGCAGGTGGAGACTTGGAGGCAGCATCACAGCCTCTTGCTGCTGGAAGTCTGGGTGAACCCGGGTAGTCTCTGCAAGGCAGATGGACAACAAGGAGAGAGTTTGGGCCAAGCTTCTCCTCCTGGCATTCAGAGCCCTCCACATTAAGTGGAGCTTTCCACACACATTTCATCCAATCTCACACCCCTCCAACCTGTGGCCCACACCACAGGCAGCCTGAAGCATCTGCTGGTGCAAATGCCATCTCCTCACAATACCTTGGGCTACAGTGATTGATGCTTTTGAATTGTGGTGTTGGAGAAGACTCTTGAGAGTCCCTTAGACAGCAAGAAGATCCAACCAGTCCATCCTAAAGGAAATCAATCCTGAATATTCATTGGAAGGACAGATGCTGAAGCTGAAACTCAAATACTTTGGCCACCTCATGCGAAGAACTGACTCATTTGAAAAGATCCTGATGCTGGGAAAGATTGAAGGTGGAAGGAGAAGGGGACAACAGAGGATGAGATGGTTGGATGGCATCACCGACTCAATGAACATGAGTTTGGGTAAACTCCAGGAGTTGGTGATGGACAGGGAGGCCTGGAGTGCTGCAGTCCATGGGGTCGCAAAAAGTCGGACACAACTGAGTGCTGAACTGAACTGAACTGACAGTGATTGGTCAGGCTCGGGTCATGTGATTTGATCAGACCAATCAGATTCTTTTCCTGGGATCTGGGCTCTTGAGACCTGAGTCTGAGTCTAGTTCCTTTTGGGTGGGGAGACACACAGTCCTAGAGCTGTTTACAGCTACGTCTCAGATAAGAGGAGAAAGAAGGTCTGCAGACAGAGCAAAGCTCAGGTGACAGAAAGAAGGAGAGAAGGCCTCATGACAGAAAGATGACAGAAAGAAGGCCTCATGAAGCGTCCAGCGCCCAAGGCACAATTACACCCCAGCCCTTCTCTGGGGTGCATTGGCCTCTGAATAAAGTCTCCTTGTGGCTCAGGCGGATCTCCAGTTTCTCTCATGTGCCACCAGAGGAGCCCAGGGTGGGACCCATGGATGGAGCTGACCACAGCCATGGAACTTGCTCTCCATGGCTACATCTGTTCTGCAGGAAGGGCTCCCAGGTGCTAGGAAGGAACTACTGACTGACCCAGGAGCAGAACCGACCCTGCTGGTCCATCACATCCCCTCTCCTAGGAATCTGCCCCTGGACCTGGAGGTGGCCGGGAAGGCAGCTCTTGGCAGTCCTGGGAGAGATGGACATGAACACCTGCTCCCGAGAGGCCTTGAGCTGCTGTGTCTCCCTCCTGGCCTGGCCTCTTCTCCATCTCCTCCTTCTGTTCCACAAGCATCTCTGGGCCTGGTTTCCCCTTGGGATTCTTTTCTTCCAAACAAGAGAACATCAACTGATAGCCCTTGAAGTTGATCTCTGAACTCCCCCTGGTTCAGGATCCCATCTCCACCAGACCTACAGGGCACCAGGCCCCCTCCTCAGCATCAATCCCTCTCCCGCTGAATTGGTTTCTGCCTGAGCTCATCTCCCCCTGTACAGGTCAGCTCACCCCGGGGCAGGGATGACAGCTGCACTGAAAGGTGGCCCTCTTACCGCTCAGCTCTCGAATCAGCACTACGGGTCTGTGCTGCAGCGCCACCCCGCTCCTCTGGCCGAGGTCCCTGGTGAGGGTTGAGGGTCCCAGCAGGAGCCAGAGCACCGAGTGGACAACCGAGGTGTCGTTCAGCGTGACGTTGACAGACAGGGCCCATTGCTGTTTGATCAACAGCTGCCGATGGAAGAAGTCCTGCAGACCTGCAGGGAAGAGTCATCTGATAGGCCCCGCCTGGCCCCTGGCGGGCCCGTGGTGACCAGAGGGGCCTCCTCCTACCTCCATCTGCCCGTTCCCTTGGCTGGAGACGCCGTGCACCTGCTCCGACAGCAGCACCAGCCTGCTCTGTCTGTCCTGGATGAAGGCCGACTGAGTCATGGGGTAGTAATTCTGTGGACAGAAATATTGCCGGAGTGGTGGTCATGGTCATGGGCCACGGGGGCCACCTGATCAGGCATCTCCCTCGGGCCCCCACCAGCCTCCCCCACAGGCACAGCGGCAGCTCAGGGCGGCACTGGTAGTGGGGGGGAGGGGCTCTGACTTGTGAGGTGGACGCCCTGAGATTCAAATCCAGCTCCACTGCTTCCTGACCTTACGAGCTGGGGGACTCAGGCTGCCCAAGCCTCAGTTTCCCCACCTGTAAAAGGGGCTCCAAAACCATTCCTGAAAAACTGTGGCAGGAAGGGAATGAAGGCTTGTGTGTCCGTCCAGTCTGAGATAGGCTAATGGTTGCCCGATAGTAAAGGGCTCAAGCCTGGGCTGGAAAGCGGTCACACAGTCCACACCCTTTGCTCTGTTGGAGCAAGATGTCCTGGGCTGAGGGCCTTGGACTCTCTGGAGCCACAGCGGGTGAGAACCAGCCAACAGGGATGAGAGGGACCAGAAACTCAAGGAAGACAGAGCAGGGAGGGGCCACATTCCCCACAGGAAGGAGAAAGAACTCACATGGATTGAGGCTCAGGAGGTGCCCAGCCTGGCACTGCTCCTGGATCATCCCTGCTGATCGCACAGCGCTGGGTGGAGGTTACCCCGTTTCCCAGGAGAGCACCGAGGCCCAGGGAAGCCAGGGGACTTGCCCCAGGTCATGCTGCTGGGGGCAAAGCATCTCAGAGCTGAACTGATTTCAGAAATCAGCCTGTGCAGTTTCCCTGGCAACCAGGCAGTGGCTCAACTAAGAGCAGCAAAGGAGGGTCACACTCGCTCAGGCCTGGACAGGCACCATCTGCTTCATCCTCAGAGCAATCCCAGCAGGTCAGTCATCTGACAGAGGAGGACACGCGGTGCCCACAGTGGACCTCAGGGACTTTCCTTATATGTGGGGGCACCAGAGCTCTGACCTCAGGTCTGAACAAGCCTGGGTCTCAGCCCCTAATGGCACACGTGGGTAACAGAGGTTCTGGGAGATGCTCTGGAGGCCTCTGCCGCTGGACCTAAGGGGTGTCTCCAGCCTCTTTTGAGAGGCAGCCTCTCAGGTCTGCTCTGTGGCCACTGTTCCCAGGGGCACCACAGGATGTACCCGAGTGAGAGTGTTCACCATGTACTGCTTGTAGGCTCTGCGCTGCATCTGGTACCCATTGTTGTCAGAGTAGAGGACCTGGGCGGTGTTGAGATGGGTGCTGGTCCTCCAGATGGCCTCGTGATTCAGCTCCAAGGGGCCCACCCTGTACTCCTGCTCTATGCGATGACACAGCAGCTCCCCGTCAGCTCCCGGGGGCCCACAGGCCAGCTGGGAATAGATGGTGTATGTGGGGTCCCTGTCATTCACCGTCCTGGAGGAGGAGCAGAAGAGATACATCAAGCTGGGGGAGACTTCCGGAAGCCAGTCCCTTCTTTCATTCCTCTCATTCCCTCCCTGCCTCTTTCCTGCCAGGCAGGGCAGGCAGAGGGGCTTCTTGGGCAAAAGAACAGGAGGAGTCCGCTTCACCAGAGGCACTGAGCACCTGGCAAGTTCTGGGCTTACTTCTCTGCATTAATGAAAACACAGGAACGGCTCTCATGTGCATATCATTGTCAGTTTCCCAGGTGGCTCAGTGGTAAAGTCCCCCACCTGCCCGTGACCACCTACTGTGTGCTGTGCACAAGCAGAGGGCTGACCTCACCTGTAGAAGCATCGTCGAATCTCGGTCAAGAGCTGCCCCTCCAGGATCTCCATTTCCACAGCCGCAGACACTGGCTTCGCTGTACCATTAGGAGCAAACACGTAATTATTGGAAATGGATACCTGACCCTCGTCACTGTTATCGTGATATTCCATGAACTCCTGGGTCACCTGGATGGTTCGGTTACTCTGTCTGCAGAGGTGGAAAAGAGAAAAGAGTATGATTGTTGTGGACAGTTTCTTCCAGGAATTCTCCTTGTGATGGGATCCAGGCTCAGAAGGCCTCTATTTAATATTAAGACACCAACATGGAACCAGGAGTGAACAAAAATAACTTCCTCAGAGCCTATGTGACTGTCATGAGGACCCTCAATGAAGCTCATGCACTCAGCTTGGACAAAAGCTCCGTGGACTCACCAAGAGCCCAGGAGGTACAGATTTTCTCCCTATCCAGGAAAGAATCCCACAGGAGGAGGGGAGAGAGGCTGCAAAACACGCTCCCGAGAGCATAAGCAGAGGGTGTAACACGGTTTCAGAGGCTCTACTCTCACTGCTTTATTGAGTTAAATATTTATTTATCTATTTCTGCTTTATTGACTATGCCAAAGCCTTTGACTGTGTGGATCACAATAAACTGTGGAAAATTCTGAAAGAGATGGGAATACCAGACCACCTGACCTGCCTCTTGAGAAACCTGTATGCAGATCAGGAAGCAACAGTCAGAACATGGACATGGAACAACAGACTGGTTCCAAATGGGAAAAGGAGTATGTCAAGGCTGTATATTGTCACCCTGCTTATTTAACTTCTATGCAGAGTACATCATGAGAAACGCTGGGCTGGAGGAAGCACAAGCTGGAGTCAAGATTGCCAGGAGAAATATCAATATCCTCAGACATGCAGATGACACCACCCTTATGGCGCAACTCTGTGGGCACACAAAATAGCACAGACATGTACGGTGTGACGTAGTGACTTGTATGGTATGTGAAATATATCAACACGCTTGTCATATATGGAAGAACAAAGGCCCTCCTCCAGCAAACTGGCCCTGGGGTGGTCTGCGCACGTGGTGGCTGCCCCCCTCAGGCCTCTGCACAGGCAGGTCCTTCTAAGGAACCACTGTCTGCTCGTCTGACCCACGGATTCCCTGCAGACTGCAAGGCCTCAGGCCTGGCTCTGGGTGTCTCATCCCTGCCAAGCCTCCTCTGAGCCGCCCTCTGTCTATTCCAACAGGCTTCCCTCTGTGTGGCAGGTGCTGGCTGTACCCCTACTGGGAGGTGAGGGAGCCGGGTGAGAAGCACACTTCCCTCACCTGAGCCTAAAGCACCTGAAGACACACAGACGCCAGGCAGATGGACAGCAGGACACTCCTGGGAAGGGCTGGGCAGGGGTGGGGCTTGGCTGTGGGGCACCCTCGGGTGGGCAGAAAGGGATGGCGAGCTGGAGCCGGCCCTTCAGGAAGGGATGTGGGGCCTGAGTGATAACGGAGCCCAAAGCCAGCCTGCAGGCTTCAGCTTTCCCTGCCTGACCAGGGAAGCTCACATGTGCTGGGGTTGTACCCCATTTCTGCTGCCCCCCACACCCTCTGCTGACCTCCTATGCTGGCTGCAGTCAGCCCTCCCTACCTGCCTCATGCTCTCCCAGACGTCCCTGTGGACTGACTGAAGGACAGAACTTCCCATGAGCCCCATTGAGGGGCAGTCCTGGTCTGAGCTTACAGAGCTGCTGACAACTGACAGGGCTGAGCTCCAGGTGATGCTCGCCTTTCTCACGTCAACACCCCGTCTCCCTCCCCTGCAGTCTGCCCCCTCTCCTCTCTTTCCTTCACATTGGTTTCTAGCCGGTGCTCCTCCTAAGCTTCCTGATCCCCTGAGTCTTCTTCCTGTGAGGAGGTCACAGGAGGAAATGGAAGTGGGTGTGTTGGAAGAGGCAGCTGAGGAGCAATGAAACTGCCTGGGATGGGAGCTGAGGATGGACAAGGGTGGCTCCAGACTCTGGGAGTCAACTTTCCCCTGATAAGTGACTACATGAGTGAATGGATAGATAGATGGAAGGATGGATGGAGATGTGGAGGGGTGGGTGCAAGGATGAATGTGTGGTGAGTGGATGGATGGATGGATGGGAGGGTTGGTGGATGGATGGATTTTTTGTGTCTCTCAATTTAAAAAAATTTTTACAACGGCTACACTTTTTCCATGGTGAACTTTTCAACGCCCCCCCCCTTTTTTCCTGTGGAACAACATCTTTGGAATAAACAAGTTCACAAAAGATTTTCTTGACCTGGCCCAGTCACACACTTCTCCAGCGCCACAGTTTGAAAGCATCAATTCTTCAGCACTCAGCCTTCTTTATAGTCCAACTCTTACATCCATACATGGTTACTGGGAAAAAAACATAGCTTTGACTCTACAGACCTTTGTTGGCCAAGTGATGTCTCTGCTTTTTAATATGCTGTCTAGGTTTGTCAGAGATCAAACCAGTCAATCCTAAAGGAAATCATCCCTGAATATTCATTGGAAGGACTGATGCTGAAGTTGAAGCTCCAATTCTTCAGCCACCTGATGCGAAGAGCTGACTCATTATAAAAGACTCTGATGTTGGGAAAGATTGAAGGCAGGAGGAGAAGGCGATGGCAGAGGAAGAGATGGTTGGATGGTATCATTGACTCAATGGACGTGAATTTGAGCAAACTCCGGGAGAGAGTGAAGGGAAGCCTGGTGTGTTGTAGTCCGTGGGGTCATAAAGAGCTGGACATGACTAAGCAATTGAACAACAAAAACAAGACTCACACACCTAGAAATAGAGCTGGTTACACAGCAAGAGGCTTCACCACCATCACATCCTTGACATACAACTGAGGAAATGGAGACCCAGCTGAGACATTACCTGTCCAGGTCCCAGGACCCTCCTGGGCTCAGAGGCAGCAACGGCTGCACCTCACCTCTCCCAGATGCTATGCATCAGGTTGGTGTCCTTGTCCAGGAACACGGAGTAGCAGTCATTCTCCACATGCACCAGGCGCCTGCCCACTTGCCTATGATTTGTCCTGGGTCTGCGGCCAAACTGGTTGGTGCTGTCCACAGAGGCCCCAGTCTCCTGAGTGTCCTTCTGGGCCCTCCTCATGGGCCTGATGATGTAATACCAGTAACTGAGTCCTGGGGTCGTGGTCAGCACAAGCAGGTCATAGGCAGATGGCATCTCCTTTGAGTTCTAGACCTTCGAGGCCAGAGGGACAGGGTCACATGATGTTACGGGGGGAAGACATCTCAGTCTCCTTGGCAACCCTGGGCTTACACACCTCCCGGATGGAGTGCTCGCTCCCCACGGGGGCAGCAGGGTCATCCATCATTGGGCTGAGGTGGGCTCCCCTCCTGCATCCTCTATGCTCAATAGGGTCCCGGCCCAGCCCATACTCCCTCCTCCTTCCCTTCTCCTTTGGGGCTGAAAACCAACGTCCCTCCTTCCCAACTCTCCCTGCTGCTTCCTGCCTCTGAACTTTTGCTCACACTGTTCCCCCGACCTGGAGGGCCTCCTCTTTGGAGGGAGCTCTCTTGTCTTTTCATCCTCCAATTTCCCGGAGGAGGGAAGTTTTCAGGATTTTCTCCATCTCTAAGTTATCTGATTTAGGGATGGGATGAGGACTCTGGATCCATGTAGGGAGCCCCCTCACTCTCTAGAGAATGGGTCCCATCTCTGGGCTGTTGAGGGTTTTGTGGAGGGGGGCAATTAACAAGCTCATGTTGCTTCTCACCACCTCCAGTCTGGTTGTTCTCTGAACTAAAGCAGACACGATATCCCCACGCATACCCCTCAAACTGTCCTGAAGGCTCACCTCCACTACAGTTATCATCTGTCACATTCTCTACTTTCTAATTTTGTTTCCTACTTGGATCCCCCTGCTAGAATACTAGCCCCCTGAGGGCAGGGATTTTTGTCTGCTTGCTTATTAAAGTTTCTCCAGCACCTAGCATAACCCTGACATGCAGTAAGTGTTCAATAATATTAGATGCATTTATTCTTAGTGGGTATTGCCTTTAGGTGGGGAGAGGGGATGTTGTGTGTTGGGTCTTCTCAAACAATATCCTCCCCTCCTCCATCAATGTGAGACAGTCTTCCTCCTGTGTCTCAACTAAGCGCTGGTTCCTGGTCATCACTCCATATCTTAACTGTCCATTTCTGTGTCTGCTCCCTGAACCCCAAGTGACTCCAGTGTCCAGTACTTAGCTTGAGGCCACATCCCAGATAGGCATTTGGAAGTGTTTACTGAATGGCCAAGTGATGGCAGTACCTGTACCATCTCTGCAAGGAAGGATCAGCTGGGGATATGTAGGGCACCCTCTGAAACCACTTTTAGGTCCTGGTTGTGGACAGAGATGAGGAGGAACCACACACTCACACTGGATGTGGGTGTTGCAGAAAGAGGCAGCTTGGGCTCAGCCCCTAACATGGCACATCCATAATGATCCACGTTTAAGATCCTTTATGCCCTTCCACACAAGGTGGAAATTTATGAGCTTGTGTGCTAGTTCATTTCAGTCATGTCCATCTCTTTGCAACCCTATGGACTGTAGCCAGCCAGGCTCCACTGTCCATAGGATTCTCCAGGCAAGAATGCTGGAATATGTTGCCATGCCCTCCTCCAGGAGATCTTCCCAACCCAGGGATCGAACACGCATCTTCTGAGGCTCCTGCATTGCAGGCAGATTCTTTACTGCTGAGCTACTGGGGAAGCCCAGAAATTTATATGAGAATATATATATTCCCAAAGGAGAGGCAGGAGGCGAAGCTTCCCATGCAGCTTAGATCACCCTGAGACATTCCAAGGAGGTGACAGAAGGCACTTCTGGTCATGTCAGATGCCCAAAGCCCAGGGTCAGTCCCCTGGGTGGATCTCACTGACCCTGATGGGCAAGTGCCCCATTATGGTGATAGCAGAGTTACTTCATGATCACGTAAAAGTTTCCCACTTCTAGGGGTCCCTGCCTGGATCAGAGGCAGTAACCACAAGTGCAGCTGAGGCAGGACTCCCACCCATACCTGGGCAGGAACGGGGTTGCCTGTCTCATCTGTGAGGTTGACCTCGGGGAAGTCCGCAGTCGGGGTGACGATGGTGGTGACTGTCCAGGCCAGGGGATGGTAGACCATGGCAAAATGCCCCCCAGGCTCTGGTCCTGCACACAGACACCTGACACTCCATACATCTGGATGCCCCTCGGAACAAGGGAAACAGGCTGGTGAGCCCGGCCCTGCAGATCCTAGGTGAGTGGGACAGGCTGAAACTTGGGATTAGACACGCGGCTCCCTCTACACTGTTCATACTATGGTTCTGATTCCCAAGCGCGGGGGTGGGGGGGCGGCCCTCCAGAAGCTGAGGGTCCATGAAATCCTCACCCATCTCTCCCTGTCAACCCACTTTCCTGGTGAGGACAGTGAGGTCATGGGAGGTAGGATCACCTGCACAAGATGATGCATCTCCTAAGGCCTGGCTCCAAAGCACTTGGCAAAGGAGGGGTGGAGAATTCTCTGGAGTTTGGAGGGTCAAGTTCAATCACCTAGTTCAGCGCTGGAGGCCACTGTGATACTGACCTGGATACCCCTTCCATTCCATACGCCACCACCCCTCCCCCACACCATGTCTTGTAGGTTCTGTCCTTTCCGATGACTCCCTGATCCCTGAACACCCACACTTTCCAGCCCCTGGCCTCTGCCCGGGCAGCTCCTATGGCAAGATGCCTTTCTGGGGTCCCCACCTACCGCTTGCCCAGGGAACTGCCCTTCTGAGCTCATGGCAATGGAAGGTCCCACCAGCACTGAATCAGACCCCAGTTCTAGCTCTCTTTCTGAGACTGTCTTCCCCTCCCAGTCCCAGTCTCTGTGGGCAGGGGCCCGTCTGCTACACCCTTGGTCCCCAGGACCTGTCCCAGGTGTGAAGGTAGGATGGGATTGTACACAGATACAGGGGGGAGGACGGAGCAGGTGAGGCGAGCAGCAAGGCCAGAGGGGGAGGGGCATGGTGACAGAGCAGCTGAGTGTGGACCCCTGCAGAAGGCGCGGCAGGCCTGGCACCTGCCCAGGGAGACCAACTTGTCTTTGCTCAGGATTTGCAGGGATGAAGCCCATCAGTTTCAGGCAAATGGCCTGATCAGTCACTTTACCTGTGTGAAACTGTCATAGTCACACAAGCTGGTCAAATGGTGGGCCTGACATAATGTGGCCCCAAGCTGAGCTTGGGAGGGACCATGTTAGCATTTATTTCTCCCTCTAGTTGTCACATCATCCCTTCTTTGTTCACAGAGAAGAAACAGAGGCTCAGAGAAGTGACTGCCCCTTGCCAACTTCCTGATGAAAGTAAGAACCACGTCTGGAATTGGGACTCGGCGTTTGAAGCCCAGTGGAACAGGAGTCTCCACAGACCTCAAGGTTCTCTTCTTAGAAAGGTATGGGATCCCCGCCAGGCCTCAGGATCCACCACTGGGGGCATGCTTACCAGAGAGGACCAGGGACCTGTCCTGGATGATGGAGGCCATCAGCTTGCATACCCCCTGCATCCCGGTGCCCAGGTGCTCCACAAACATGTCTCTCACTTTGGGGGTGTGAGTCCCTGTGATGGTGTAATGGTGCTGGACCTGGGGCCCCCCTAGAGCTGGAAGGAGTGGGGTCAGGACCTGCCCCTGCTCAACACCTGCTCTCCTGGCACCCACTGGGCACTGGCTCTCCTTCCTTTTCAGCGGGTGCTAATGGAGAAGGTGGGGGTTCCTCCCGCTTTACAGAAGAGGAAACTGAGGTCAGATAGACTGATGGACTTGCCCAACTTTGTTTACCTTGATCTGAATCCCTGACCCGGGACAAAAAACAGACTTCTGGAAGTGACCCCCGCCCACTACCACCCCCAGCTTCACCTCCCAGGCCTAGTCATCCCGTAAGTGCTGCTAACCTGCTCAGACACGCTCCATACATGACCTTGAACTTGTCTGCACTGAGTAGGGGTGGGATTACCTCTTTTTCACTGAAGTGAAACTGAGTCGTCATGGGGTGAAGTGACATTTCTGGCCACTCCAGTGGAGGCATAAGTCAATCTGCTTCACCCTGCTACACACAATGACTGGTCCTGCCAGCCGTTAATTCCCTTTGGGTAACAATGAAAGTCATGGTCAGTGAGGCCCATTTCTGACTGGGTGAGGACACAAGTTATAGAACTTCTTAGATCTCAGTTTCCCCATCTGTACAGTGGGGGACAAATGAGATAGAAATTAGTGAACAACTTCCTTTGTAGCAGCCACAAAGCCCACAGGGCTGTGTGTTCAGTATATTATCCCATTCAATTGGCTGCCTTCCTAGGTAGACATGTGGTTCTCATTGTCCAGGGAGTGAATTGGGCTCAGGAATGGGGAAGCACACACCCAGGAGGGTCCCATCCTGTTCCTGCCACTGAGAGGTGTGGTGTTACCTCGGAGACTGCCCAGCGGAGCTTCTGGAGCTGCTGCAGGCCCCAGGCCCGGTCCAGGAACCGATGTGGAGCCAACATGAAGCATGTGAACATGGACTCCCCGGCGTAGAGCAGAGCACTGGCTCGCTGCGCCAGCCCCTTGAGCCCACTTCGGGAGGCGTAGAACCCAGTCTCGGAATGAACCATATCTAGGAGAAAAAGGCCAGGAGTGGGTGTGACGTCCTGCCCATGGAGGTCCCTGAGCCCTAGTCTGGGAAGGGCTGAGGAAGATTCGGCCAGTGAAAGGTCTGCCTGGATAACCTGGGAGACAACCCAGGATAGGCATTGATCTCAAGGCTCCTACCCCAACTAGGCCAGCAAAAGCACAAGACCCCTGAAAGGGCTGGGTAGATGGAAAGGTCTGGCTGGTCTGGGCCAGGCCTGGAGAGGCCTGGACCCTGAGGTCACAGGAATGATGGAGACATGAATCCCAGTGTGAGCCTGCGAGTGCTAAGCCATTTCAGTTGTGTCCAACCCTATGCGACCCTATGGACTGCAGCCCGCCAGGCTCTTCTGTCCATGGGATTCTCCAGGCAAGGATACTGAAGTGGGTTGTCCTGCCTTCCTCAGTGTGAGCCTGGGACCCTGGGAAAGCCTGTGAGCAAAGGTCTTGGAGGACTTCAGGGGAGGAGGGAGTGGGATGAGGGCCAAGAGGACAAGACCCAGAGGGGAGGGGCCTAGAGTGCTGGCAGCCCCTGTGTGTGTCACTTTTAGGGTGAATATGAGCCTGGACAGGCCTGCATTTCAGTGGGGTCCCTCTGGCAGCCTGCAGGGAGGGGCAGGAGAGGTGGTGGCAGCTGAGAGAGGCCAGTAGACACTGTCCTGACCCTGACTGAGAGGACAAGTTGCGGGTGGGAGGACGGAGGCTAAGCTCCTTGGTGACAGGCTGTCTCAGAAGGTGGTTCAGTGTCCCCCACTATTTCTGCTTCCTGTCTCCTCCCCAGGCTGGGGGTGGTTTGGTGATTTAGTTGCTAAGTTGTGTCTGACTCTTGCAACCCCATGGACTGTGGCCTACCAGGCTCCTCTGTCCATGGAATTCTCCAGGTAAGAATACTGGAGTGGATTGCCATTTCCTTCTCCAGGAGATCTTCCTGACCCAGGAATCAAACCCAGGTCTCCTGCATTGCAGGCAGGTTCTTTACCATCTGAGCTACAAGGGAAGCCTCCCAGGCTGGGCTGTGCCCCTATTCCCTGTTTGTCCCTCAAAGGACCTGGCTCAGACCAGGAAGGGTAGCCACCTGGCCGGGGGAAGGGTCACAGATGCAAGGGTCATCCACAGCCCCTCCCCCATGATGAGTGTGTACAGGTCAGGCACAGCCTCTCCACAGCCTCAGCTCTAAGCTCGACACCAACTGACCAAAGCTGACAAGATCCCACAGCCCTCAGATCAGGACCCAAACCTCCTCTGTGATGTCCAGTCTGATTAAATGGTGTTTCCTCCAGTAGGTGGAGAAGGAAATGGCAACCCACTCCAAGATTCTTGCCAGGAGAATTCCATGGACAGAGGAGCCTGGCGGGCTACAGTCGATAGAGTTACAAACAGGACTGAGCAACTAACACACCTCCAGGAGGTTACATAGCCACCCCCACCCACCTCCACACCCACTGGACTTCTCTGCATCCCCTCCACCTGGATGAAGCCACTTCCCCACAGACTTCCCCCTCTAACCTCAACATAACCCCTCCTACATCCTTGTATCCCCTCCCACCTCAAGTGTAACCAGACCCACATAGAGCATCCACTTCCACCTGGGGTGGAGCCCCGCCCACTTCCATGTAGCTCCTCCCATCTACACCAGCCGTCCAGGCTCCTCTGTCCATGGAATTCTCCAGGCCAGAATGTAGCCTTTCCTTCTCCAGGGGATCTTCCCAACCCAGGGATCCAACCCAGGTCTCCTGTACTACAGGCTCATTCTTTACTGTCTGAGCCACCAGGGAAGCCCAGGAATACTGGAGTGGGTAGCCTATTCTTTCTCCAGGGGATCTGCCCAACCCAGGAATCGAACCAGGGTCTCCTGCATCACAGGTGTGTGTGTGTGTGTGTTCAAGTCACACATTGCTGTGTGTGAATTCTTTACCAGCTGAGCTACCAGGGAAGCCACGCCAGAAGCCAGTCCTCCCCTAATCTGAGGTTCCCAGGAAGTGTCCTGAGAGCTAAGCAGTTTCCCCTTCTCACCACTCAGATAAGAGGCCAAGGCTCGAGAGGCATGACCAACCCAGGTCTGGGGGAGTCAGGGCAGCACCCAGACCAGAACCAACCCTGTTAGTGGGGGCCCATTCTGGTGTCTCTTTGCAAGAGAAGGAAATGAGAAGAGAAGTATTTACAGTTGAACTGCCAAGTGGGTGTCCCTCTAGGCCTCCTGGAACCCACTTCACTGATAACAAAGTGGAGGCTTAGAGAGGTGACGTCACTTACCGAAAGCAACTCAGCCCATGAGGCGAGGAGCTGTGATCTAAACCCAGGTGAGCATCCGAGTCACCATGTGGGGCCAGCCCTCCTGAGGCACTGTGCTGCTGAATGGTGTGGGCGGGCAGGGGACAGGCCCGGGACAGACCTAGCTCCAGGGACCCTGGCCCCATGGTGAATGTTCAGCTAGAGGATGCCCTTGTGAGCTTACCTAGCCTGTCCCATGTGGATTGCCTCACATCTCCTCTCTGCCTTTCACAAGGACCTCTCCAGCTGAGTGATAACTGCATGGACCTGGGGCTGGGCAAAGCTGGCTGGAGGCAGGACCTGATTTGTCCCTGGGATGTCCAGGCTAAAACTGACCTGAGTCCTTTCCTCTCTCACTCCCCAGACCTCAGCTTCTCCTTCTGGGCAAATGGGGAGCAAGACAACAAGGATCCTTCAAGGGCTCTCATATTTTATGTAGTGAAGGTATTAGATGGTTCAACAATTTGGACAGCCCCATTCCCCACTGATGCCCTGAGCAGGTCCTGAACCGGGGTGTGGAGGGTATTTCTGCCTCCCCAGCTCAGTGTGATGATAATTCCTGCCTGAATTACAGAGGAGCTGGGTCAGCAGGGGGGTGGTGGGTCAGCAAGTGGTGTGAGTGTGGCTCGTCCTGGGAGGGGTGTTAATGTTGGGCTTCCTTTGGGGCACCTAAGGCCCTGAACTGGCTTCCTCAGCAGGCACTGCCTGGATCACGTCTAGGTTTTGACCCAACAAAAAAAGACAGAGTAGATGCCGGAAGCTACATCTGCTGACCGCTTCTTCTGGACAACTTATCAGGCTAAAACCTCTTATTGTTCCACTTTGTTTTGACATGTGATGGACTAAGCAAGATTAATGTTCCCCCTGTTTTACTGACATGGGACAGTGCCATGTCATGCATGTACCCAGGCAGAAGTCTCACCCCACAACCTTGAAATGACTTAGACTGCGCTGCCTGCAGCCAGAACAGTCCTGGCCTCTGGGACACAGGCTGGAGGGAGACAAGGTCCCCCCATAATGACTGGGTGGTAATAGAAGAAAATTGGAGCCCTGGGGCAAGGAAGGGCCAAGTGATCTAGCCTTAAAGTCAGGAAAGGCTTCCTGGAGGAGGTGACGCTGCAAGACAATTAAGATTAGCAGGAAGAGAAGGTGCCAGTAGGGCACTCCTTCAGGCAGCACTGTAGTTAAAGGCATAGAGGCAGGAACCCGCTGTGTGTGGACAATGGTGAGAGGCTCGATGTGGTGGGAAGCAGGCTGTGTGTCTCTATGAGTCAGGTAGGTGGGGCAGGGACCATCTCTGCCCTAGTGCCTCTAGTAGGTTCCCAGCACAGGGCTGAACAGACACGGAGTTGGGGGAGTCTCGTACCTACCTGGCACCAAATCACCTCCTCAGTCCCCAGAGCCACATACCTGAGGAATAGGGCAGCAAGTTGTGGTGGTTTCGGATATGCCATGATATATGTGTAGAGTGTATGGCTTGGAAGTAGTCAGTGTGGCGTACTCCAAGAAGACACCGGTCTTGGGTGTGAGGCTGTTGATGTAGTTCATCAGACGGTCCATGCTGGCAAATTGCACTGAGGCATTGAAGAACTGCCTGTCGCATCCCTGTGGGCCAGAAGCAACACCCTGCACTTCTGGAAGCAGAGCCCAAACTAAACAGGGTGAGTTCCTCTTCAACTCTCTCCCATTCTCCTTGGTGGGCCACAAGCTCCCAAACCAGCTCCCAAGCCCTGTGCTCTGGATGTTTCTCTGTGCCCCTCTCTCTTTCTCTCTCCTTTTTTATATTACATCCCCCATGCTTGTTTATCCTCTAGCTCCAGTATTATACCTTTTCACCACATTTCCCCGTTTCTCCAACCTTCTCAATCCTCTCTCTGCAACCACAAACTTTCATATCTTCTTCTCTCCAGTATTCTTGCCTGGAGAATTCTATGGGCAGAGGAGCCTGGCGGGCTACAGTCCATAGGGTCACATAGAGTTGGACACTACGGAGTGACTAATACACACACACAGGAAGTGTGAACAGATAGAATACTAGTGACGAAATTAAACTAGTTTTCAAATGCCTTCCAAGAAATAAAAGATCAGATTTCAAGGAGATTTCTACCAAATATTGAAGAGGAATTAATACCAATCTTTTTTAGTCTCTTCCAAAAATTAGAAGAGGATAGAACACTTTAAATAAGTGTGATTTTTTAAGATCAACATTACCCTTACATCAAACCAGACAAGGAAGCCTCAAGAAAAGAAGATTATAGCCCAATGTCCCTGGTGAATATAGATATAAAAATGCTCAACAATATATTCACGAAACAAATTTTACAATACATGAAAACAGTATTACACCATGATCAAGCAGGATTTATTCCAGGAATGCAAGGGTGTTTCAACAGCCACAAATAAATTAGTGTGCAACACCCCATTAAGAAAATGCAGATAAAAATCATATGATCATCTTAATGCAGAAAAAGCATGTGACAGAATTCAGCATTCATTTATGACCAAAAGTCTCATCACAGTGGGTATGGAGGGAATATACCTCAACCTGATGAAGATCAAGTATGACAAACCGACCCCTGGCAACACATTCAATGATGAAAAACTGAAAGCTTTTCGTTTAAGATCAGAAAAGACACAGATGATTACATGTACCACCTTCATCTATTATGGTGTTACAAATCATAGCTGCAGCAATTAGGAAAGAAAAGAGAAGGCACAGGAATTAGAATAAAAGCAACTAAAAACTGTCACTACTGGCAGCTGTAATGATGTTATATATAAAAATCCCTAGAGATATAAACTGTTAGAATTAATAAATTCACTATAGTTGTAAGATAAAAAGTCAATATACACAATCATATGTTGATGAGCATTTCTCTATACTTACAACAAACTGTCATAAAGAGAAATGAAGGAAACAATCTAGTGATAGTTGTATCAAAAAGGTGAAATACCTAAGAATACTTTTAACCAAGTAGGGGACAGACCCGCACACTGAAACCTGTAAGGCAGTGATTATAGAAATTGAAGAAGACACAAATAAATGGGAAAATATTCTGTGCTCATGAGTGAAAGAATTGATGAAATGTCCACATTTCCCAAATCTATCTACAGATTCAATGCAAAGCCTATTACAATTCCAATGACATTTTCCCTAGAAATAGAACAACCAATCCTAAAATTTTTTGGAACCACAGAAGACCCTGAGTAGTCAAATCACCCTTGAGGAAGAAGAACTGTACAGGAAGCATCATGACTCTGATTTCATCATATGCTACATTCAGTTCAGTTCAGTCGCTCAGTCGTGTCCGACTCTTTGCGACCCCATGAATCGCAGCACGCCAGGCCTCCCTGTCCATCACCAACACCTAGAGTTCACTCAGACTCACGTCCATTGAGTCAGTGATGCCATCCAGACATCTCATCCTCTGTTGTCCCCTTCTCCTCCTGCCCCCAATCCCTCCCAGCATCAGAGTCTTTTCCAATGAGTCAACTCTTCACATGAGGTGGCCAAAGTACTGGAGTTTCAGCTTTAGCATCATTTCTTCCAAAGAAACACTCAGAAATGAATTGTCCGAGGAGACACATGTGCTGACAAAGCAAGAGACTTTATTGGGAAAAGGCACCCAGGTGGAGAGCTTCATATGGTACAAGGCTATACTAATCAAAATAGACCAATATCGACATAAAAAGAGATACATAGATCAATGGGGGAGGATAGAAAGCTCAGAAATAAGCCACACATATAAGGTAATTATTTTACATCAAAGGAGCCAATAACATAAAATAGGAAAAGGACATTTTCTACAATAAATAGTGTTAGAAAACTGGATATCCTCATTCAAGGAATGAATTTGGACTACCATCTGACACTGTACTCACATATTAACTCAAATTAGTTGAAGACTTGATGATAAGACCTGAAACTATAAAGTAAAAGAAAACATAAGCAATAAACTCCTTATCATCTATTTTAATTGTATTTTTGGATTTGATACCAAATGCTAAAGCAACCCAAGGAATAATAAACAATTTGGACTACATCAAACAAAAGCTTCTGCACAGCAAAGTATCTTCAACAAAATAAGACAACCTACTAAATGGGAAAAAATACTTGCAAATCATAAATATGAAAAAGGTTGATATCGAAAATATATAAATAATACATACAACTGAATGGTAAAATACAAGCAATTTAGGTAAAAAATGGGCAAAGGACCTGAACAGACATTTGTCCAAGGAACATATAGAGATGCCAACAGACACAGGAAAAGATACTGAATATATCAAAATCACAGAGAGGTACCACCTCAAATCTATTAGAATGACTGTTGTCCAAGAGACAAGAAACCAGAAGTGTTGCTCAAGATGAGGAGAAAAGAAAACTTTCATGCACAGTTAGTTTGAATGAAAATTGTTATAGCAACTATAGAAAACAGTATGGAGATTCCTCAAGAAATTAAAGATAGAGCCACATATGATCCAGCAATCCCACTTCTGTGTGTTTATCCAAAGAAAACAAAAACATTAACTTGAAAAGACGTCTGCACCCCCAGGTTCATTGTTGCATTATTTAAAACAATATATGGAGTCAGCCTATGCATCCATCAGTGGATGAACAGATAAAGAAAATGTTATATAAATATTTATAAATGTGTATATATATATATAAGTATATATAGTTATTCACCAATAACATCATCAATAAAAAACAGGAAATCTTGCCATTTGCAGCAACATGGATGGGACTCGAAGTCATTATGCTAAGTGAAGTCAGATAGGGAAACATGAATGCCATATGATCTCACAGGTGAATTTTTTTAATGGAGGTAATATAAAAATAAGCTTATGCCTGGAGAGAACAGATTGGTGGTTGCTTAAATGACTGATGGAAGTCAAAAGGTATAAATTTCCTTCGACAAAATACAGAAGTCTTGGAGATGCAGAGTACATCATGGTAACTGTGGCTAATGATACTCTATCATGTATTTGAAAGTTGCTTAAAGAGTAGATCTTAAAAGCTCACATCACAAAAAAAAATTTTGTAACTCTCTGTGGTGACAGATATTAACTAGATCTATTGTGGTGATCATTTTGCAATGTATTCATATATGGGGTCATTATGTTGTATTCATGCGACTAATATAATGTCATACACAATAAAGAAGGAGAGAGCTACAGTTCTAAAAAAAAGTACCCCCCCAATAGTCACAGTATTCTGTGTTTTCCTTGTTGAAATTTGGCTTTGGGAAAAGTACATATAATAGAATTATAGTGAGAATATATGTAAGAGGCAGGGCTCACAGGAGTGAAAGTCTTCCTTTGACTGAGATGAAATCATGTCATGGATAAAGTTGTTCAGAGGCATTTCATGTGTATCTCAAATGTTGGACTCAATTGAATGTCCAGCCACCTCTGAATGCATCTTTATTAAAATCTGCAATTCCTGGCTCACAGAAATCTTGCAGAGGAGATTATCTTACTCTCGTGGGTGTGTGCGTGCTCAGTCACTTGGTCGTGTCTGACTCTTTTGCTACCCCTTGGACTGCAGCCCACCAGGATCCTCTGTTCATGGGATTTTCCAGGCAAGAAGACAGGAGTGGACTGCCATTTCCTCCCCCAGGGGATCTTCCTGACCCAGGGGTCAAACTCACATCTCCTAAGTCTCATGGTGTTGGGAGGCACATTCTTTACCACTGAGCCACCTGGGAAGACTCTAGTGGGCACAGCAAGGTAAGATCAAAGAAAGTTCTCTTTAGGTTTTGACAGGTGAGTCCAGGCAAAATTAGTCCTGTGAGTGGCCAGAGGGATGAAACCTTCAGAATTTATTGCTCTCAGGCTGGCTAAAGAGATATTTCATAAAATCTATTCTTATCTTTTCTCTCTCATGAATTCTGTGATGAGCGCACCACAAAAACTCATGAGAGTGTATAGCACAATAAACAGCTTAACTTCCCCAACACAGGTGGGCAGATCCCTGGACGGGGCTGAAGCGGCCCCAGGGTGAAGGTCTTTGATCAGAGGGGAAAGGTCATGACTGGATCTTACGGGGCCTCCGAGTGTGTTCAGAACCATCTCCAGAAAGAAATGCCAGAGTAATAATATGTTGATGAAGCAAGCCTAGATTTATAAATCCTCCAGCACCCCACTTTGACAGTCATCATAACAAGTAAGAAGTAGGAGGTTGCTGCTGCTGCTGCTGAGTCGCTTCAGTCGTGTCCGACTCTGTGCGACCCCAGAGATGGCAGCCCACCAGGCTCCCCCGTCCCTGGGATTTTCCAGGCAAGAACAGTGGAGTGGGTTGCCGTTTCCTTCTCCAATGCGTGAAAGGGAAAAGTGAAAGTGAAGTTGCTCAGTCGTGCCCGCCTCTTAGCAACCCCATGGATTGCAGCCCACCAGGCTCCTCCATCCATGGGATTTTCCAGGCAAGAGTACTGGAGTGGGGTGCCATTGCCTTCTCCAGTAGGAGGTTAGAGGTAGATTTTTATAAACTTTTGTGACCCAGATCCAAGTTACTTTAGGCAGGTGTTTCTATTTTCCTTTGGCAAATACCACATTCTGAACTCCCAAGGCAGTAAAACTGACTGGATGAAGACCAGCCTGGTTAGAGCTGCAAACAGGTAAAGGGTAGTAGCAGGTACAGAGGCCAGACCCATCATGGCAATCTCTGGGTGTAGTTGAGGAATCAGGGCCTGGGATGTGCCCCCTTACCCACGGCCAGAGAACATGTCCTATCTGGAACCAGATGAACTGTTCCCATGTGTTGTTCAACAGTTTCTTGGTATACATCTGAATGTTGTCCTTAATGACAGGCATGTCACTGGGGGTGAACATCTCATCCATGCGTTGATCTTGGAAGAAAAACCCTTCGCTGAGAGACAGGGAAGAGTGTTAGGGGGCTGCACCCTGGAAAGGAAGGCAGCCTGGGGTCCAGGTGGACCGGAAGTGCTCTGTGAGGCCAGAGTGCATCTGGGCCAGCAGACCCCTCTGATGGCCTCCATCATCCATCAGTCTGACAGGCAGGTCAGTGGTGGGCAGATGAGAGCTTTGTGGACAGAGGGGCCACATTTCAGCCCTGTGGGGGACCTCAAGCACATCTCCTTACAGCTCCTGTATTCCTTCTGCTGCCAAGTGAAGCCCACAACCTCTGGGCCCCACCTCCACCATACGGATTAAGTGAGGACCGTCTTGATTCCTCCTTCTTTATGTCAGCTCCATGCTCATCAGATCCACTCCCAAGGACGCAAAGAGGGCTGGGGCCAAGGGTAAGCAAGGAACACAGGCACCGTGGGCACCAGACTTCGGGGGTATAAAAATCTTGATACCTAAATTATGGTATTTTAACAATATTTTTAAAGTAAA
Source organism: Bos grunniens (assembly GCF_055505025.1). NCBI lineage: Eukaryota > Metazoa > Chordata > Mammalia > Artiodactyla > Bovidae > Bos > Bos grunniens. The sequence goes on along the minus strand of NC_141170.1, from coordinate 15,074,878 downwards.
AATGACTCTGAAAAACTTCTTAATGAGCAGAATCTCAATATTCTGTATAAAGACAGGCCAGCATGCTGGAATCCACAGGCACTAATGTGGTTTGGGACCCACCAAAAGTGAACTTCTGGGGTCTGGATAGCCCACAGCAAGGGTCTTTGCCATTCATGCCAGGAAGCATAGAGGTGACATCTCAACCAGGCTCCAGGAATGACCACTCTGAATCTCTGTGAATCTCAGTTTGCTAATCACTAAGGTATACTAAAATTGAATTGAATTGAAGAAAAATTGACTTAAATTGAAGAAAGTGGAGAAAACTACTAGACCATTCAGGTATGACCTAAATCAAATCCCTTATGATTATACAGTGGAAGTGAGAAATAGATTTAAGGGACTAGATCTGATAGACAGAGTGCCTGATGAACTATGGACTGAGGTTCGTGACATCATACAGGAGACAGGGATCAAGACCATCCCCATGGAAAAGAAATGCAAAAAAGCAAAATGGCTGTCTGAGGAGGCCTTATAAATAGCTGTGAAAAGAAGAGAAGCAAAAAGCAAAGGAGAAAAGGAAAGATGTAAGCATCTGAATGCAGAGTTCCAAAGAATAGCAAGAAGAGATAAGAAAGCCTTCCTCAGCGACCAATGAAAAGAAATAGAGGAAAACAACAGAATGGGAAAGACTAGAGATCTCTTCAAGAAAATTAGAGATACCAAGGGAACATTTCACACAAAGATGGGCTCGATAAAGGACAGAAATGGTATGGACCTAACAGAAGCAGAAGATATTAAGAAGAGGTGGCAAGAATACACAGAAGAACTGTGTACAAAAAAGATCTTCACGATCCAAATAATCACGATGGTGTGATCACTGACCTAGAGCCAGACATCCTGGAATGTGAAGTCAAGTGGGCCTTAGAAAGCATCACTACGAACAAAGCTAGTGGAGGTGATGGAATTCCAGTTGAGCTATTCCAAATCCTGAAAGATGATGCTGTGAAAGTGCTGCACTCAATATGCCAGCAAATTTGGAAAACTCAGCAGTGGCCACAGGACTGGCAAAGGTCAGTTTTCATTCCAATCCCAGAGAAAGGCAATGCCAAAGAATGCTCAAACTACCACACAATTGCACTCATCTCACAGGCCCGTTAACAACACATTTCTGTTGTTGGAAGTTCCCGGTTTTCGGTACTTTCTTCAGACAGCCCCAGGAAATAAAGAAACTACATCATAGGCTGCTGCAAGGATTAAAAGAAACCCAGAGGGCAGTGGCTTCCACCAGGCCTGGCACTTTGTAGATGGCAAAGGCAGTGTCTGTGTGGTTGTTGGGTGTTACATTCATTCATGCTCGCTGCCCACCCATCAGAAGAGTTATTATGTCCCAGGTACCCTGAACCCCCCACCACCCCCTCTCTGCATCGAGCACAGTTTACTGAGTGCAGGTCTGTGCCAGACCCTTTGGAGACTCAAGAAGGCAGCACCAGCCCAGCTGAAGGGGGAAGGGGATTCAGAGCCACAGACATCCGAGCTGGGCCTGTAACTCAGCCAGGAGCTAGACCTACAGGAGGAGAGAACCATTCATGCTGGAGGGCACAGCAGGACAAAGATGGGCCTGGGACCTCCCATGGCCTGTGTAGCCGCCAGCATCCCAAATGCTCGGGAGAATAGCAGGGGCTCTGAGATGCAGGAAGGAATAGAGGGTGAAGAAGCAGAGGTGAGTTGGGAGCCGTGGATGTGGCTCGCTGCTCACCTGTTTCTGCTGCATGGTCACCTTCAGGTCATAGTCTATGCGGGAGATGATGTGGCCACTGAAGCCCGCCAGGGCAAACAGGATGGGAGTTGTGGCGGATGCACCAAATGAGTCCACCTGCCAGGAGAACTGCGGCCGGATCCCAAACGTTTCATAGAGAAACCCATGTCCTTCTGCAAAGAGATCAGCCTCCTCAGTGGCTGAAGGGTGGCCCCTCACCCCCTAACTCCCTCAAGTCCCCCTGCCCTTCTCTAGGACTGGAGTGCCATCTACCAGGCCAAGCAGGGTCTTGCTACTGTAGACACTAATACAGAGGACTCCATCTCAGAACCATCCGACCACTAACTTACTGAATTCTGACTTACAAGCTACTACATCGAGCCACATCAGCATCACCGATTTGATGGACATGGGTTTAGCAAGCTCCCGGAGTTGGTGATGGACAGGGAGGCCTGGTGTGCTGCAGTCCATGGGTTCGCGAAGAGTTGGACACGACTAAGTGACTGAACTGAACTGAAGTGATATTGAGCCAGGCTGTTCTGAGGCCATCAGAGAAAAGAGATGGAAAAGCACTTGGTCCAGCCTCCAGGGAGAGGGGCTGAGCTAACAAGCCCCTCACTGACTGGGCCAGGCTCGGGTCAGATCCATGGTTCTTACCTGGTGGCAGCGTGACTTGGGTAAGTTTTAGTAGGATTTGAGCCTCAACCTTTACCCCTACGGGTGGAGTCTTGTAAGACTCCCCATCTCCAGGACTGCCTCAAGGACTGAAGGGACTAAGTGTATGTCTTGTACTTAGAACATGAAGTTTATTGTGAGAGGAAATCAATGTCCATCCTCCGGGGAGCTTGGCTGGTCTTGGAAATGATGCTTCATGAAATCCCCTGGGGAGGAACCATTGCCCGGAGGTTCATGTCCTTTCCTACCCCAGGGTGATGGGAACACAATTGTGCTGGGATTCTGGTTGCCATGGTCTAGGCCAGGCCTCTGGGGTCATCTCTGGGGCATTCAGGACAGTGGGCATGGTGGGCTGAGACCAGAGGTGAGGGCTGTCCCCACCGTGGTCACCCCCGAGGAGGGGAGGGGTTCAGCACCTATCCCCTCCTTCCAAGCTCAACAGCACTTGTCTGACCAGATTCTGGGCTGAGCTCTGGGGACCCAGAGAAGGATCAGACACCAGTCACTAGCAGAGACAACCTGTAGTTTCCAGGTGGAGAGGGGAGATGATAAGGTCCTGTGAGTTTAACGGAGGTTCCTGGACCATGAGACCCCTCAGCTGAGTCTGAGATGAGCTGTTCAGGTGGAAACAACAGGAAAGCTTGTGATTGAAAGCACAGGAGGCCCTGTTGTGGGAGCAGCTTAAGAGCAGCAGGAGGCAGAAGGATGAGGTAGAGGCCAGGAGGTGAGGGCTGAGACTGCACTTTGCAGACTAGGAGTTTATTTAACAAAACTTAAACATTCCCATCATGTTCCTATTTACACCTAGAAATAAGTCCATAGAAACTCAGAAGGAAGGAACCACAGATTAAAGGGGTGAAAGGAGAGACAGTGTAAAGAAAATTCTCAGAAAAAATCCAATGCCATCTTGATGTTCGACACTTGGTGTAACTGGGATCACACTTAGGGGGGTGACAATGGGCTAGAGCTGTAATCAATGCTGGCTCATCCACTGCCCCTTTGACCTTCCTTTGGCCTCAGCCTTCGTGCCTGTTCCACAAAATGAAACTTAGAACAGTGATGCTCCCTTAGTACCCTGCCTTTCAGTTCAGTCTCTCAGTCGTGTCCGACTCTTTGCGACCCCATGAACCACAGCACTCCAGGCCTCCCTGTCCATCACCAACTCCTCATGTCCATTGAGTCAGTGATGCCATCTAGCCATCTCATCCTCTGTCATCCCCTTCTCTGCCTTCCCTCAATCTTTCCCAACATCAGGGTCTTTTCAAATGAGTCAGCTCTTTGCATCAGGTGGCCAAAATATTGGAGTTTCTGCTTCAACATTAGTCCTTCCAATGAACACCCAAGACTGATTTCCTTTAGGATGGACTGATGGATCTCCTTGCAGTCCAAGGGACTCTCAAGAGTCTTCTCTAACACCACAGTTCAAAAGCATCAATTTTTCTGCACTCAGCTTTCTTTATAGTCCAACTCTCACATCCATACATGACTACTGGAAAAACCATAGCCTTGACTAGACAGACCTTTGTTGACAAAGTAATGTCACCCTGCCTTTAGGGATGGGTGAAGCTATTTCTTGTGAAAAAACATTAGTTACATAGCTTGGAATGGGTGTTTGGTGCAAACTATGCAAGGGGATGGAGAACACAGTGGGGATAGAGGGGATGGTGGTGATTATAGTGGTGGAGGTGATGGTGGGTGAAGCAGTGGTTGCGGTAGTAATGGCCATGGTAGAGATAATGATGATGGTGGTGGTGAGGATGGTAGAGGTGGTGATGAAGTTTTTGAACTGCTCATGATGGTGTTAGCATTAATGGTGGTGGTTTTGGTGGTGGTGGTAGAGTTGACATTGGAGATGTGTTTCTTTTTTGTGGTACTGGTGGTCATGGTGTCAGAGGCTGTTGGAATGGGCAGGTGATGTGCTGGTGGAGGTGGCCCTTCTGTTTGTAGTGTCAGTTGTAATACTGGTAGTGGAGTTGGTGATGATGGTGGTAGAGGTTTTGTTGGTGGCGAAGATGATGCAGAAGCTGGTGGTAGTAGAGGTGTTCATGAGGTGATGTGGTTTAGGTAGTTGTCCAGGCGGTGTTTGATGAGATGGTGGTGGTAGCAATGAAGTAGAGGTGTATGAGGTGGCTGAGGTGTTTGAGCTGTTGGTGGATGTGATGCCAGTGGTGCTGCTGGTGGTCCTCAAGGTGGTGTAGGCAGTGATGACAGTGGCAGAGCTGCTGCTGCTGCTGATGGAGATGTGGTGGTTGTTGATGGTGGTGGTAGTGCTGATGGTGTAGACAGAATGATTGAGGTGGTGGTGTTGGTAATTATGGTGGTGGTGGTGATGGTAGTAATTGTGGTGGTGGTGATGGTGTACATGTAATGATCGAGGTGGTAATGGTGTTAGTGATTATGGTGGTGGTGGTGTTAGTAATTATGGTGATAGTGGTGATGGTGTACATGTAATGATCAAGATAATGGTGGTGTTAGTAATTATGGTGGTGGTGATGGTGGAGTATGTGCTGTTATTGGAGGTGGTGGGGGTGTTGGAGCTGATGCAGATGGTGATGGTGGTGGTAATGGTGTGAATGAACAGTGCTGGAGTATGTGGTGGGTGGGGTGATAACAGAGATGGGATCTAACCTTCACTGACCATTTACTGGAGATCCACACACTACACTCAATGTGCTCTGTTTGAATTATCCCAATTCAATCTCAATAACAATGCTTTGAGGTACCTCATTATCAAACTTTTTTATAGAGGAGGAAGTTGAGACTTAATGGGGTTACATCACTTGCCCCCTGTTCAGAGGGTTGAGAGCCAGGATATAGCCAGCCCATCTGGTCTAAAATCCACACTCAAGCCCTGCACTCAAGGGCACAGGCAAGGGTGTGGCATCAGCCAATCACAGTTTTTGTGGATCACAGTCTCCTGCTGAGAGGTGAACCTGGAGGCCAGACCAGGGCTCAGATACCCAGTCGCAGCCTAACAGGAGATCCAAGGGACCCTGGGTCTGGGAAGGGGTAATCAAACCTGTGAGCTGGAGGATCTGGTCATCGACGTGGGTCACGGCCTCATCATGCATGACCTGGCCTCCAAGGACAAACTCCAGGCGTCTTTGGGCCACAAGCTCATGGACCTTGGCATTGGAGGCAGAGAGAAATAGCCAGGTGACAGCCCCCAGGCTGAGCCTGGTTGTGTTTGTTGGGGACATGCCTACAGAGTCTCATGGTCCTTCCTTCAAACTCCTCACCTTCATTTATTCTGCAAAAGCAGGACCCTGTCTGTCCTGGTCAGCACTGTGTCCAGTACCTAGACCAGCACCTGACCCATGACGGCAGCTTCATAAAACACATATATAATATATAAGTATATATCTTGAAATTTTGCTTTTGGAATAATTTCAAACTTAAAGAATACTTGCTAGAATTGTATCAGGCACTCCCATAAGTACTTCCCCCAGATTATCTCGTCATTATTTTTGCGTGTTTCCTTGAATACGCTCCCATATCCTTACACATACTTTGTTTCTTCAAAGCCATTTGAAAGCACAAGTTAGCCTTTAGAATACTTCAGTATAGGTTTGGCAAGAACAAGATTATTGTAACTTTTGCATACTTATCAAAATCAAGAAATTTAATGTTAAAAACGCTACTATGGAATTAAGGAACTTTAGTCAAACTTTGCCACTTGTTCCACTAATGTCCTTCCTCTGGTGCAAGATTCAATCTAGGATCATGAATTGGTTTTAATGTCATTTCTCTTCATTATCCTTTAATTCATAACACTTCACTAGCCTTTCTTTTTCTTCCATGTGATTGATAATTTCTAAGATTACAGGCTAGTTATTTTGTAGACTGTCCTTCAAATTGGGTTTGTCACATGATTGGATGACAAATTTTAGTATATATGAAAGAAAGGGAGGACGGAAGATGGGAGATGAAGCTGAGCGGAGCTGACCCCTGGGGATGTCCCTGGACATGTAAGGGCAAAGGCTATGGCAGTAAGGTGCCATCCACTTGACAGACTGTAGTTTTGATTTGATTTCTGAAGGTACAGTATTTGAAGCTCATTCACTGAAAATATACTGAATGACACCTACATGTACTGTTTCAAAAAACACCTACTACATTCTGGGCATCGCCCAGGTAATGAGGATTCCGCCAGAACAAAGCAGAGAAAAACTCTCTCTTTGTGGGCTGTCCCACTGAATTACCTTAGCCAGGCCACACCTCTCTCTAGGGGAGGAGACAGATGTTTGGGGGCATCCATGTAAAGAAATGGGAATTTTCTACTGAAGACCTTGGAGAGTTATGCTTCGAGTCAGGATATCTGACCCAGAATCCCACCTGTCTGGTATAAGCTGTGTGACCACGAGCCAGTTACCTGCCCTCTCTGAACCTGAACCTTCTCTGTAGTGAGGCTGTTGGGAGGAGTCAATGAAATAATGTATAGAAAGTCATAGGCCAGCACCCGGAATGCCACAGAGCCCATCAAACGGGAGGCTGGTCCTCTCAGCTCTAGGGTTGCAGGTTCACATCCTCTCTGGGGGGACCTTGTGGACACCCTGCTTCACCATCTGAGCTTTGCTACCTTGAGCAGGTCTCTGGGCCTCTGAGACTCACCACCGGGGACTGTTCTGAGGGAAAGGGAAGCCTGGAGGGGCCAAGCTCCAGAGAGGCATCCCAGGTGCTTCCATCATGTGGTTACTCCAAGTAGAGCCTCTCTGAGGAGGGAGATCGCTCCCACTGTAGATGCGGCTGACAGAGGCCACTGGCCACCTGTGATCACCCAGGGAGGTGGGGGAGCAGGACCTGGTCCCAGGCTGCCCTCCATGGAGCGGGGCTTCTCACTCCCTGTGATGAGTGAAGCCAATCTGCCTCCAGCCTTGAAACCACAGGGACTGTGGCACCCCCTGGCTGGGTCACCAGCTCCCGTCCCCAGGGGGGCCACACAGATGTGTAAATGAAGGAAGAGAGTGTGGACACAGGCCCCCCTGGAGCGCCCAGTGTCAGAGGTGACCCCGTTCATGCCAGCTGAGTGCCAGTGGGGTTACCACAGCTGCAATTAGTAGCCAGAAAGGCGGGATTAAACACAAACCTATCTCCTGGGCATGGGGCTGACCACAACTCTCATCTAAACTCTGAGAGCAGCCCCAGAGAGTTTAGGGCCTCCTGGTTTACACAGCACAGCCCTGGCCACAGAGAGCACTGTCCCAGGAGCTTCCTGGAGGGTCATCACTGGGACCCCCAGGCCACTCCTCTCTCAGCTCCCCGGTGAGGACCACCCTGGAGGGCAGCGTTACCTGGACTTTCTGCTTGGCTGACGCAACGCCATCCCACCACAGCCGGAAGAACTCCTGGTCCACGATGATGAACCTGTGCTGCTTATTACGGGTCAGGTCCTCCACCACCGAGGTGTAGACTGTGGTGACATAAGCCTGCATGCTCTCCTAGACCGGGGGAGGGGAAGGGGGACACCATCACACCAGCTCCATCGGGAATCCCGGAGGCCAAGGAGTAAAATCCAGGGACCCACAGTGTCGGAGGGCCCCTGGCACTCACACCATCTGCCCAGGGCCCTGCCCTCTGCTCTCACTGCTGTTCCAGCAAGGGAGCCTCTGTGCCCACTCTGTGCCAGAGGCACGATACACAGTACGCTGGGGGAAGGACATGGGCAGGCACTCCTTGATGGGAAGGAAGGTGCTCTCCTGGGGAGACACATGTGGAAACAGACCATGGCACTGTGACAGAGGGACGTGCCGGCCAGGCCCGGGGTCAGGGACAGCCTCCCAGAAGGACATGCTGGGTGGCCCTGAGGCTGCCATGGGGGGACAGACCAGTCAAACCCAGGGGCCCCAGGGGAGAGGTCCAGGGACTCAGAAGGGCTTCCTTGGGCTGGAATGAGGAGTGTGGGTGCTGAGATGGAGCTGAAAGGAGCAGACCCCCGGGTTGTCCCTGTGGATCTACCTGCCTCGCCCCAGGCAAGGAGCCCCCAGGATGGAGCCGCGCCTGCTTCCCATCTAGGTCAGCCTGGCTCACTGTGGAGCCCGGAGATGCTGGTAAAGGAATGCAGAGAGCACTGGGCAGGGAGTCAGGAGGCATGGGGGCTATTTCTGGTGACCTTGAGCAGCACCAACCTTCTCTGGGCCTCAGTTTCCCCTTCTGTAAACTGGGGGTGACAGGTCAGCAGCTCCACACACAGGTCGGTGGCCCCAACAGAGGCTACCCAGTGGGCCCAGGACCGGACTCAGCCTCAAGGCTCTTGCTGCCCCTCTCTTTAAAATGAGCTCCTCACTTGTTAACATCTCATGTAATGAATTATATCCATCATCACAGAGTGGGGTAGTGTGTTTATTTATTTCCTTCCTTCTTCCATAAGAGAGTTCAAGGAGGCATGTCTAACAATTTAAAGTCACCTAAAGAAATCAGAGTCTTTCCCCCCTCTCCTTCCTGGCATCATTCATTCATTCACTCAACAAACACTCAGGGAGCCTCTACTCCATCCATCAGGCGGGTTGAGAATATGTTCGTAGACCCAGTGGATGAAGCCCCTACCGAGGCAGTTGATGTTCTAGTTTGGAAACCAGAGATTTACAAGCTGGTAAGTAAAATATAAGGAAGGGAGTAGGGGGAATATATACAGGGGAGGCAATGGCACCCCACTCCAGTACTCTTGCCTGGAAAATCCCATGGATGGAGGAGCCTGGTAGGCTCCAGTCCATGGGGTCGCTAAGAGTCGAGCCGACTGAGAGACTTCACTTTCACTTTTCACTTTCATGCATTGGAGAAGGAAATGGCAACCCACTCCAGTATTCTTGCCTGGAGAATCCCAGGGACAGAGGAGCCTAGTGGGCTGCCGTCTATGGGCTCGCACAGAGTCGGACACGACTGAAGCGACTTAGCAGCAGCAGCAGCAGCAGCAAGGGCTTCCCCGCTGGCTCAGCGGTAAAGAATCTGTCTGCAATGCAGGAGATGCAGGGTCCCTGGGTCGAGAAGATCCCCTGGAGAAGGAAATGGCAATCCACCCCAGTATTCTTGCCTGGAGAATCCCATGGATAGAGGAGCCTGGCAGGCTATAGTCCACAGGATCACAAAGAGTCAGACCCGACTGAAGTGACTGAGCACAGCACATACAGGAGAGTACACAAGGGTGCCAGGAAGGCCTCACCATGAAAGCCCTTTTCAGGAACAACCAGGAGATAGAGAGGGACTGAACCCCTCAGGCATCTGGGAGGAAAGACTTTGTGGCAAAGGGAACAGCCAGTGCAAAGGCCCTGAGGCCCCTGCTCCCTATAGAAGTGAACCTCAGGGCGCAGAGTGGGTCCCCAGACTGAGCCTGTGACCATGTCCTTCCTCAGGCCTGTGCACACTTCATCTGATCTCTGCTGCCTGTAATTTTCCCCAGTACAGGTGGGGAAACTAAACCACAGAGACTGGAAGCGACCAGCACAAGCTCTGCCACACAGACCGTCCATAACGGAGGCAGAACCAGAGCCCAGGCTGCCCCTCCCTGTGGTGCAGACCAGGACACAAACCCACACTGGATTCCAGTGTGGGGAAAAAAAGGAACTGCAGCTCCAAGAGGTGAGCAAGAATCACTGAGGACACCCACCTGGAGGTGTGGGGGACCCATGTCCACGTGGTGGTGGGGCACCACGAAGACAGTGATTTGTGATGGGACCAGGGCCTCCTGGGGCCTCAGCACTGGGCATGAGCACAGGCAGCCAGCTGAGTGACTCCATCACACTGGCCTGCAGGCAGGGGCTGGAGGACTTCACTCTGCCTACAGGGCCTGGATTATCTGGAGCTGATTGGGCTACTACCCCTCAGGAGAGGAGGGAGGAAGAAAAACAGGAGAGACGCCCACATAGATGCCGTCACCTGAGTAGTGCAGGCTGGAGACACTGCCCTTCTGATGTTCACTCCCATCGGCAGTTTCCTGGCAATCTCTGTCCACTTTCAGGCCAAATACTGAATGCCACCTCCCCAGGGAAGCCTGCCAGACTTCACTCCTGCCAGGAATGCTACTCCTCACTCCAATGCCCATGCCCCTCCTTTGTGCCTCTCCAAGCTTTTCCTGCTGGGCTTACCTGCCCATCTCTACTTGCAGCCTTCTGACTGGCTGATTGACTCAGAAGCTGCCCTACAAAACTCAACACTCCATCCAGGGAGTGCCACCACCTGGAAGCCTGCCTTGATAAACTTGATTGCAGTGTACAGTATGGTGTTAGTCATTCAGTCGTGTCCAACTCTTTGCTACCCGTGGACTGTAGCCCGCCAGGCTCCTCTGTCCATGGGATTCCCCAGGCAAGAGTACTGGAGTGGGTTGCCATTCCCTTCTCCATAAGGAGTGTAATCTCCATTTTAAGGAGTAAAACGGCTTTCACAAATAGTACCTGACTTACCCAAGATCACATAGCTAGTAGAGGAGCAAGACTACCTGAAACTTTCTAAATAGGATCTGGGTAATCAATAGTGACCTTGACAAGATGCCTAATCTCTCTGGGCCTCAGGCCCTCATCTGTAAAATGGGATGGCCATAGAGGAGCCGGGAATCAGTGACAGGATGCACAAGAGATAACAACCTCAGGGTCTCTTCCCTGGGGGAAGGCTGGTCACGTGGTGCAGCTGAGTGTTGCCTGGCATTCTCCCTGTGCCCCTTGACCGAGGAGCAGGGGATCCACAGGGTGGGCTCCTCTGCCTGAGATCCAAATATCTTATTGGCATTTTCTATCATGACCAGAGCTGAGACTCATTCTCCCTTCTGGCCACCTTGTCCACCCATTAATCAAATACAACTGGAGAATATGGTCTCCAAGCAAGTCTTCATCCTCTCTGTCCCATCTCCCTTCCTTGGCCCACATCTGACATGATTTGACCTTGACTTTCCTCCTGTTGAGAACAGAGTCTAGTTTCTTCTCCCTTTGTAGCTGGTGGGCATGTGACTCACTAGTAACCAACAGAATGTGGATAAGATGCCCTGTGTGACTTGGAGGCTGTCAGAAGTGGCAAGGCAGACGTTGCCTTGGTCCCCAGGGGACTCACGTGTGGAGGCGGGGCCGCCATGCAGTGAGGAAGCCCAAACCAGGCCACGAGGGAAGGAGACATGGAGAAGCCCTGAGAGCCCTTCGAGAGGGAGAGGCAGGCCGGCCCCGCTGCTCCAGCCCCACCTGACTGCATGTGTCACACACGTGTCCGTTCTTGTCCTTTCCTCCAGGCCTGTACATTAGCTGTTCTTGTTGTAGCTCGCTCAGGGTTGTATCTGATACTCATACCCCCACCTACCCATCTACCACCCATCCATGCCTCTCACCTCCAGTGAGCACCTGGGCTGGAAATGATGGCTGACCTGGTGGGGGATACCCAGAGCCTCGTTCCCGAGGGGCCTGACCCTTGATCAGCATGCCTTCCCGAGTCACAGCACTCACCTGTCCGTTCACCTTCCCCATCAGGAAAAGACGGCCAGAGACGCACACATCTGTTACCATCTGAGCCTTCCCTGCCTCCCTGTGTTCAGCCCGCCTGACCTACCTCCTCCTGTGGTCTCCATTAGTGATCCCCACTAGACTGCTGGCCCTTCCCCTCCCTCATCTGCTGGTCTCTTGGCACAAGCAGTGCAAAGGGACCAGGGCCACCAGTAGGTGGTCACCTGGTGGATACATCCCTCCTTTGGATGCCAAACCTTTGGATGCCGAGTCCAGAGTCATGCATGTGAGAGTCCAGTTCCCAAGTAGGTCGCTGGGACTGATGACACATGAGGCCCTCCTGTTTCCATCTCACATATTCTACCCACTGGGGACCCTGTGCACTGGCCGTGGATTTGGGGTGTACATGCCTCCTAGAGGACAGCACCCCAGAGTCACAGGTGCGTCTCCAGGCTCCGGCTCGCCTGAACCTTCACCTGGCCACTCCATTCCTCACTCAGGCCTGCAGCTTCTGGAAACTGGGCTCACAGTGGGACAGAGACCCCATGGCCATGTGTCCCCCGTCACATCTCCTCACTAAAATGCACGCCTTGCCTGGTGTCACTATGTCCTCTCTTTGAGACTCACTCTGGAGGAATCAGCAACCACATGAAGAAGCCATGTAGGGATCTGCTGAGGTGTCCTCCCCACAGCCAGCATTAACTTGCCTGCCACATTCAGGTACCTGGCCTCTCCTTTCCTCATCATATCACTTCCAGTGCCACCAGGGAGCCCCTTCTGTAATGGCATGGCTCTCATCCTCCCCAGCCTACAGGGGCAGCCCCAACTCTGAGCTTGGTGATGCCCGTGCTTTGTAAACTGAGTATCCTCCGGGCCTCCTGGGGAACACTGAGCTCACCCACCACCTTCACTGCAGCCCCTTCCTACATCTCTGCATCTTTAACCCCTTCCCCCTCCGTCCACCATGTAGAGCTGGCATCTCTTCTTCACGCATGTGGACCAGCACTGACCAGTTTCAGAGCATCTCTGCAGCCTATCAGTCTGCCTCCTGCTGTTAAGTCCTCTCTGGCCGGCATTTATTCTACTTTGGCTGTCACAACAGGTAACACAGAGGGGGCTTAAACAGCAGACATGTATTTTCTCACAGTTCTGGAGGCTGCAAGACCCCCAGGAGGGTGGCGGCAGGCGACGTTTCTGTGACAGCCTCAAGGGCTCACTGTCCTTCCCTAGGAGGTTAGCATGTCCCTACAGGGCCAGGCTACAGCACAGGAGCAGCTTTTCTAGGACATGTTCTGCATGTCCAGCCTGAAGAGGCTATTTGAGGTCTTGGGTTCTGTGACCAACAGCAAATTGTTGTCAAGCAAAAGAGCCAGTGCCACATGCTTTGGCCGCTCCCATGGGATGCACCACATTGGATCCAGGCACCGTGAGAAGAACACAGGGTGCTGCCAGCTTTCCCCACAGCAATGCCAACTTGTTCCCATCGTCACATGTGGGCGTGTGGCCTGTGACCTCTTCTTGATCCAGGTCATAGCTGCACACGAGAGTGTGAAGTATGACTCGTTCTGGGTGATCTAGAGAAAGGACAGCCCGACCCTACGTTATGGTGCGTGGGAGCTTGTAGGATGGACACGCCGGCACCATTTCCGTTTGTTTTTTGTAAGAACAAATCAGTGCTCTCTGTCTTCTAGGGCGAGTGGACTGGCCTCTGGGCTTAGGCTTGCCTTGATGGGCAGATTGCCTGGGGCTGCATGTGTACCAGGAAGGTCCCCACAGCAGCGTGGACCCGGCATCCTCTTGCTTCCAACCCTCCATCGCTCCCAGTGTCTGCCCTCCAGGCGGTTGGCCCTCAGCCTGCATCTCAGACCCTTAGGACTTGTCCTACCTGCCTCTCTGGCCTCATCTCCCACACCCTGTTCTGCTCCATTCCAGAAGTTGCTGGAAGGCCCACTGCCCACCATCCCCACAACGCCTTTCCTCTGCTCTTTCCTGGCCTCTTGTGTCCCCTCCACCTGCAAGGATTCTCTTCCCCCCAGCACCACCTCGGCATGACCAAATCCTCCCTACGAGCCCTTTGAGACCTTAGGCTCTTTGCAGGTGGTGTTGCCTCCACTGGGAAGCATCTTCCTCCACTTTCTGATGGGCAGGTTGTTAGTTCTCCTGTACGTGTTTTCCCTCTCTGGGAGATCTTCCATAGACCTCCTACCTGATGCTCCATAGCATTACTGATGAATATAACTCTACATTAATCTGTGTGTTTCGGTAACACTCTCCTCACTCACTAGACAGGCTTCATGAGGCTTCATTCTGTTCTCTACTGTATTAGCACCTGGGACAAAGCAGGAGCTCTTTATCTTTTGTGTGGACACATGGATGTAATCATTATGAACATTCCTGTTCGCTTCTACCCTGGTCGACACGGGTGATTCCCAGGGTGCAGTGTATAAAGCTCAACTCAGCCACTCATTATAATTCCATTTCATTCTGATTCATTGGCAAATTGCTTAAGCCTGGAGCAGGGTGACACACAACTCCTGCAGCCTAACTCAGAGCCTCAGGTTTCTGACCTGTGTACCGGGGATATGTACTGCTGCTGCTACTAAGTCGCTTCAATCATGTCTGACTCTGTTCTACCCCATAGACGGCAGCCCACCAGGCTCCCCCATCCCTGGGATTCTCCAGGCAAGAACACTGGAGTGGGTTGCCATTCCCTTCCCCAATGCATGAAAGTGAAAAGTGAAAGCGAAGTCACTCAGTCATGTCCGACTCTTCCCAACCCCATGGACTGCAGCCCACCAGGCTCCTCCGTCCATGGGATTTTCCAGGCAAGAGTACTGGAGTGGGGTGCCATTGCCTTCTCCGTTGGGGATATGTAGGTCTGCCCTTAGGGTGATTTGGATGTTAAGCTGTTGGGGATGTAAAGTGATCACCCAATGTCTGGCCACAGAGAACAACTGCTTATACACAGCAGGCCTGCCCCACTGCAGGCTGCAAGGCTGCCCTGGGTCCTTTTCTCACGTTTTCACCAATACACAACCCCTCAACCCCACTCTATCTCAGGCTCTATGCTGGGAGGTGAGGCAACAGGAAATGTGCTGCTTTCAGGATGTCCTTGCTGGGGAGAAGGGCCTTGGCCACGGTGGGCTCTGCCCACAGGAGAAGATACTGTGGTGGTTTGGGGGCTCCTGGAGGACCCAGGAGGCCTTCCTGGAGGAGGGGTGGGGGTGGCGACAGGGTACTAGGGAGTTGGCTGTAGGCCACTAGTCTGGGACTATGATGTGGATGGAGAACCATGGGGAGGCTGGGAGCCTCCAGGCTCTTTCTGTCTCTGTGCTCCTCCTTCTCTTCCTTTCAAAGCTCAGGTCGGCCCCTCTCCCTGTCCATCTTTCCTCTGCTCCATCCTGGGGCTAAGGGGTGTGGCAGGCAGGGAATTCAAGTCCATCCACCCCTCACTGTAGGAATATGTGTCCCAAGTGAGAGACTTCTATTGTTGGGTTGGGTAAGGTAACTGGGACTAGGAAGGGTTCAGTTGACCCCCTGCCCTTTAGGATCATGTCTTGGGGTACCTCTATTTTCCCTCTTTTTAGTTGCCCTCCCAAGTCCTGGCCCAGTTTATAAGAAGCGCCAACTTTTGGGCATGAGAGAGCTGCAATCCCTGCCTCCAGCTGGGTTCAGGTTGGGAAGGGTCTTGGACTGGCGTCAGAACAGTTGGACTTTGAGTCCTACCTTGGCCAGCTATTCTGTCTTTCTCTCTCCCAGCCTCAGTTTCTCCTCCAGGAAATGGACATCATAAATAGGCAGGTGACACAGCAACTGAGTGTTGACAAGGTGACCATGGTGACTACTTGGCACAGAATTGGCTTCTGGGACCCAAAGCTCTCTCCTTAGCACTTCATCCTCTGTCCATCACCTTGTGACCAAGCCCTGGAAGGTACTCCTAGGCATGCCCCTTGGTCCCTGTCCCTTCTCTGGAGTAGAGTTACAGAGAGGAGTTGGAGGAGGAGGCAGTGGCAGGGGGCTTGGCATGAGGTTGGGGGAGGAGATTAAGGAGTGTGTTGGCAAGAAAGCTATCTCAGTCCTTCAAAGTTTCTTTGGGCAGGTCTAACATCAAAGACTGGGTATTGTTCTTGCTTTGGCTCCATCCCTTCATTCATTCTGGAGTTATTTCTCCACTGATCTCCAGTAGCATATTGGGCACCTACCGACCCATGGAGCTCCTCTTTCAGTATCCTATCACTTTGCCTTTTCATACTGTTCATGGGGTTCTCAAGGCAAGAATACTGAAGTGGTTTGCCATTCTCTTCTCCAGTGGACCACATTCTGTCAGACCTCTCCACCATGACCCGCCCGTCCTGGGTGGCCCCACATGGCATGGCTTAGTTTCATTGAGTTAGACAAGGCTGTGGTCCGTGTGATCAGATTGGCTAGTTTTCTGTGATTATGGTTTCAGTGTGTCTGCCCTCTGACCCCCTCTCGCAACACCTATGGTCTTACTTAGGTTTCTCTTACCTTGGACGTGGGGTATCTCTTCACAACTGCTCCAGGAAAGTGCAGCCACTGCTCCTTACCTTGGACGAGGGGTATCTCCTCACGGCTGCCCCTCCTGACCTTGAACATGGAGTAGCTCCTCTCAGCCCTCCTGTGCCCACGCAGCCACTGCTCCTTAGACGTGGGGTAGCTCCTCTTGGCCGCCGCCCCGACCTCAGGCATGGGGTAGCTCCCCTCAGTCACTCTTGTGCCATCACAGCCTGGCACTCTCGGTCACTGCCCCTGACCTTGGGCGAGGGGTAGCTCCTCTCGGCCACGCTTCTGCGCAGTCACCTAGAGCCAGACATCCTGGAATGTGAAGTCAAGTGGCTTAGAAAGCATCACTACAAACAAAGCTAGTGGAGGTGATGGAATTCCAGTTGAGCTATTTCAAATCCTGAAAGGTGATGCTGTGAAAATGCTGCACTCAATATGCCAGCAAATTTGGAAAACTCAGCAGTGGCCATGGGACTGGAAAAGGTCAGTTTTCATTCCAATCCCAAAGAAAGGCAGTGCCAAAGAATGCTCAAACTACTGCACAATTGCACTTATCTCACACGCTAGTAAAGTAATGCTCAAAATTCTCCAAGCCAAGCTTCAGCAGTACGTGAACAGTGAAATTCCAGGTGTTCAAGCTGGTTTTAGAAAAGGCAGAGGAACCAGAGATCAAATTGCCAACATCTGCTGGATCATCAAAAAAGCAAGAGAGTTCCAGAAAAACATCTATTTCTGCTTTATTGACTATGCCAAAGCCTTTGACTGTGTGGATCACAATAAACTGTGGAAAATTCTGAAAGAGATGGGAATACCAGACCACCTGACCTGCCTCTTGAGAAACCTATATGCAGGTCAGGAAGCAAGAGTTAGAACTGGACGTGGAACAACAGACTGGTTCCAAAAGGAATACGTCAAGGCTGTATATTGTCACCCTGCTTATTTAACTTCTATGCAGAGTACATCATGAGTACAGTACGTTGGGCTGGAGGAAGCACAAGCTGGAATCAAGATTGCCAGGAGAAATATTAATAACCTCAGATATGCAGATGACACCACTCTTATGGCAGAAAGTGAAGAGGAACTAAAAAGCCTCTTGATGAAAGTGAAAGAGGAGAGGGAAAAAGTTGGCTTAAAGCTCAACATTCAGAAAACGAAGATCATGGCATCTGGTCCCATCACTTCACGGCAAATAGATGGGGAAACAGTGGAAACAGTGTCAGACTTTATTTTTTTGGGCTCCAAAATCACTGCAGATGGTGATTGCAGCCATGAAATTGAAAGACGCTTACTCCTTGGAAGGAAAGATATGACCAACCTAGATAGCATATTGAAAAGCAGAGACATTACTTTGCCAACAAAAGTCTGTCTAGTCAAGGCTATGGTTTTTCCAGTGGTCATGTATGGATGTGAGAGTTGGACTGTGAAGAAAACTGAGCACCGAAGAATTGATGCTTTTGAACTGTGGTGTTGGACAAGACTCTTGAGAGTCCCCTGCACTGCAAGGAGATCCATTCCCAAGGAGATCAGTCCTGGGTGTTCATTGGAAGGACTGATGCTGGAGCTGAAACTCCAGTACTTTGGCCACCTCATGCGAAGAGTTGACCCATTGGAAAAGACCCTGATGCTGGGAGTGATTGGGGGCAGGAGGAGAAGGGAACAACAGAGGATGAGATGGCTGGATGGCATCACCGACTCGATGGATATGAGTTTGAGTGAACTCCGGGAGTTGGTGATGGACAGGGAGGCCTGGCGTGCTGGGATTCATGGGGTCGAAAAGAGTCGAACATGACTGAGCGACAGAACTGAACTGAACAGCAAAGACATAAAACAGATTAACAGGAGAAAAATAATTTTAAGCACACAGGAACCCACATACATAAGAAGTTCAATGGCAATAGATAAAGTAAGGCATATATGCCATCCTGAGCTAGGAGATTGGAAAGAGGCCTGGGATTTCAAAGGGGAGGAGGGAACTTTTCAGGACAATTGGAAGAAGAGCAAGTGTTTGGTAGTTTGATGAGTTGCATGCCCTACAGATGGGTCGCTTAGATAAAAGTTCACTCTGGTAGTGATTCTCACTCTGAGAAAGACTCCCAAATTTCGGTTCTTCTAGGTAGTTAAGGGAGGGGCAGAAATATCTCTTGAGTCTGCTGGGTAGTTTTCTTTTCTGTTTTTAAATTTATTTATTTTTAATTGAAGGATAATTGCTTTAAATATTGTGTTGGTTTTTGCCATACATCAACATGAATCAGCCATAGGTATACATACGTCCCCTCCCTCTTGAATCTCCCTCCCACCCCATCCCACTCCTCTAGATTGTGACAGAGCCCTGGTTTGAGTTCCCTGAGTCACACAGTACATTCCCACTGGATATCTATTTTACATATGGCAGTGTGTATGTTTCCACGCTGCTCTCTCCATTCGCCCCACCCTCTCCGTTTTGCACACCATGCACATCAGTCTAGTGTGCAGAGTCTCTGTGTCTAGTCTGCAGAGTCTTGATTGCCTTTGGCTCAAAATAATCCACAGGCCAAAGTGGCACACCTTAAGGAGACTTGTTCAGAGCACCTTCAGTTCTGTCTTTGAAAATTCTCCAAGTCCACAGCCCAGAAGCTGAGGGAGATCTCTCCATCTCATTGAGTGAGTCTCTTAGTCTTGAGAATAGGTCAGTTTAGTCAAACAGGTGTGTCTTATTTCAAGAGGTGGTGATGCAGGCGGGTTCCCCAAATTAGGACCATAGTGCAAGCAATCAGGTATTTAATAAGAGGTATTTCCGTGGAAAACACTAATGATTGGAGCAACTTGTAGTCTCACTCTCTGAGTTCTGAAGGCAGTCAGTAGAGAAGATTTCTAGATGTCCAGTTCAAAGCATCTTGAATGAAGCAGGCAGTGACATATTGATGGTGAGAGGGTAACAGGTAGGAAGGCTAGGGGTCCTCAAGTGGCAGGAGGAAATAAACTGCAACTGGCAGACTTTTTTTTTTTTTCTTCCCTATACAAAACTAAAGGAGGCTTCTTTTACATTCTGTGTTGTCATGACAACACCTGGTTCCGCCTGGCCTGAACTTAACATTTCTCAAACCTTGAGCTAACCAATGAGTTTTTTTTATGGAAGTGTTTCTCTTAAGCTATGTTAATGAAACTACGTATTTGCTTGGAAATCTGCCTTTCTTCAAGATTCACGCCAATTGTTTTATGGCTGGGGATAACTCACCTTGTGCCAGTGCCGTCTCAAAATGCATGCTATGTTAGAGGGGCCTGGTGCAACTCTCTCAGTTTTGAGGTGATTCTTTATCTGATTAGCAAACAGATGTATAACTCCTTGCTAAAAACTAGCAAGGAGATATCATTCTGCTCCCTTCTGAACTCTAAGTCAGAAGCTTTCACTATCTCTTTTATTCTTTAATAAAACTTTGCTACACAAAAACTCCGAGTGATCAAGCCTCTTCTCTGGCCCCAGATCGAAATCCTCTCCTCCGGAGGTCACAAATCCCGGCATAGCTCACCACTCACGGCAGCAACCTTTCAATAGGTTTTCCTTATTTGTAGTTTGAATGTCTCTGATGATCTTTCTGATTGGCCATGTGGCAACAGGTACAAGACTGTTCACACACAAACTGCTGTGGTGATTTATATGAAGTTTACATCAGTTTGTCCAACTTCAGCTTGCATAGCTTTTGCAAACAAGAAGATTTCCTTCCCAATAATTCCAAGGCAGAAAGTGGGAGAAAAATTCAAAATGTTAGTTTGGAGAGTTGTAACCAAACATGGAGGTTAACTAGAATTCAGGATCCAGTTGAATTTAGGGGTGGAAAACAAAACCTTAAAAGACCCATGGACAACACTAGAACATAATATCCACAAAGACTGATTACTGAAATATAATTTTTCTCTCTAAAATCATTCCCTTTTAACCAAAGATAGCCAAATTAAGACAAATTTGTTGGCAAAATAAGTCTAGATTCAACAAACTTGTCCTTATTATTTATGTAAGTGCACTAAGAATAGTGAAAGATCACAGAGGCTCTTTTAAATCCGCTTTGCTGAAACTCTTTCATAAGGAGTCTCAGATTGAACTTTTAAAAGCCTCTTGAGGCCCAGTGGCCAAGTTAAAGTTTATCATCAGACTCACCTGCAATAACTATAGACTTGTGTTAATTCCTCTCTTCTTCAGCTCACCTAAATGTCCTGAGGTTCCTGAATACACCAGCAAATGAACTTTCCCAAAGTACCAGTCTGTTTTTTTCAAGGGGATTTATAGCACCATAATGTCAGTCTTCCTTCCTTAAAGCTATCTGGTGATATCTGAGTCTATAAACTCTCAAATTTGGTATTCCAGCCCAAGTCTTGGAACAGCAACCAGTGTTTCAAATTGTGTTCTGTTATAAAGAGAACAGGATTTTATTGAACTTATGCAAATACCTATATTGCAATGAAAATAAGAATATTTACTAAGAGTTTCCAAATTCTGGAGGAATGAAGTAGGGAAAATAAGATGAATCTTTCAATTCTGCCTACAAAGCTGCCCCCTTATCAAATTGCTTTAAGTCACAGTTAGCTTAATAGGAAAAGTTTATTCCATCAGAAAAGAAAGCATTAGAGAACCAGCAAAAAAGTCATAAAAGTGGTAGGTATTGCTAGTTCATTTAGTGTCCTGTAATTGATTCTTGTGGATCTTTTAAAAAGATTTTATTGGCGTGTAGTTGATTTACAATGTTGTTAGTTTCTACTGTGCAGCAAAGTGAGTCAGTTGGACAAATACATACGTCAACAATGCAGTCCATCAGCAGTGGAGGAGGATACCCGTTTCTCTACACTCTCTCCAGCATTTACTGTGTGTAGATATTTTGATGATGATTTTGACCACTGTAAAGTGACTGCTCATTGTAGTTTTGATTTGCATTTCTCTAATATTAGCGACACTGAACTTCTTTTGATGAGCCCTCTTTGCCATTTGTATGTCTTCTTTGGAGACACGTCTATTTAGACCTTCTGCCCACTTTTTGATTTGGTTGTTGTTTTTTGATATTGAGTTGCAAGAGCTATTTGTACATTTTGGAGGTAATTCCTTGTTGGCCACATAATTTGTAAATATTTTTCTCTTATTCTGTGGGCTGTCTTTTCATTTTGCTTATGGTTTATTTTGTCGGGCAAAAGTTTTTGAGATTAATTAGGTCTTATTAATCTGGCGTCCCCGCCTCATCTGAGTTTCTTCTATCCTGATTTAATTTCCTGTTACTACTGTCCTGATTCCTAGACCTGATTCAGTTCTGACTGCTTCCATTCAGAAGGTGGTGCTGCTGACAGAACCCTTTTTTATTAGACCCTCACATCTTTTTCTTTTTAAAAAAAATTATTTATATCTAATTGAAGGATAATTGCTTTGCAATATTGTGTTGGTTTCTGCCATACATCAACATGAATCAGCCATAGGCATACATACATCTCCTCCCTCTTGAGCCTCCTTTTCTTATAGCAAATTCCCACTAGCTATCTATTTTACATACGATAGTGTATATTTGCATTCTACTCTCTTTATATTTGATCACGATGCCTGCCACAGAGTCCTCCTGCGTGCCAGGACCTGCTCCTGTGCCCTCATGCATGCTCACGCCTAGGAGGAGGGCTGTCACCCCCTGTGCCAGTGAAGGTGCTGAAGCTGAGAGAGTGAGCCTCTCCCACCAGGCAGGTCTGCAGTGCCATTATTGAACCTGGTTCCCTGACTCCAAAAATCTGAAAATTTTTCATTTCTCCTGTTAAAATTTGAGCGAGGCCTTTCAGTATGAAGCCATAGCAAGGAAGTGGGAATGTGGTGGCCATCTTGTAGTTACCTTCATACAAACTTCTGAGTCTCCTTAATGCAGCCACAGGCCTCACCTCCTGGCCTCATCCTCTTCTACTTCCTGCTGTCCTTGACCTGTTCCCACCATAGGGCCTCCCGTGCCTTCAGTCACAAGGTTTCCTATTGTTTCCATTGGAATAGCTCATCTCAGACTCAGCTGAAGGGTCTCATGGTCCAGGGGATCTTCCCAACCCAGGGATCGAACCAGCATCTCTTGGGTTTCCTGCATTGGCTGGCAGATTCTTTACCACTGAACCAACTGGGAAGCCCAGAGCTCTAGTTATATAAACCGGAGCTGATCCTAATGGATCAATACAGAAGTTGAAATTGAAGTAAATAGTGTAATTTAAAAAGGCTGCTTGGTTAAATAATGTACCTAAAGAGGACTCATTCAAAAACTTACTCTTCTGACTACATCTGGTATAAAAGGACTCTTTTAAGGAGGACTACAGGGGTGCATTTTATCAGTATCCTTCTTATAATATGTCTACTAATTTTTAAATGCTTTTCCAGGTCCCAGGAAAAGCTATCTAAGTGAGATAAAGTTTTCATAACACAGACTATTCACACTGGGGCTCCAGAATTCTTTAATGTGATAGTCAATGGCTTTCTCACTTTTAATCTTGAACAGTTGACTTCACCCACCTTTTGCAGGGCATATTCAGAGGGGCCGTCACTCCTGTTCCTCTCAGGGCTAAGGCGTGTCCAAGAAATAGGGCGCTTGAAAGTGAGCGTGAAACTACCGAGTCTTCCCGTGGGCTAACACCCCACCCCCCGAGTCCCCGGCCTCCTGCCTCTTGAAGAGTGTTAGCCTCCTAGGCCTTCTCTGAGTTCCAAAGGATAAATTTAATCAGAGAAGTGGCAAAATGCAGAAACAAGGAGAAGCAGTAAAGGAAGAGGAAATAATAACAGTTCAGCCATAGAACAATGTCAGACCTTTAGTTCCCCCTTAAGGGCTGGAGGTAATTACTTGATTTGTACTTTGAGTTGTTTATATGGAAACTAGACACCCTCCACTGGGTGAAAACTGCTGACCTCTAGCCTGTAGACCCCAGAAGGCTGATGATTGAGATTCCAATAACATCAGCCGAATCAGAGGATTATATACAAACTGATCACGCAGGCTTCAATCCTCCCCCGAATGTTACCTTAGAATCTCTTCCCTGAAAGCCATTGGGGGCTGAGGGTCTTCTGGGCACTCGTTGCCTCTTTTCCTTGCCTGGCGTCCTGCACTGAGCACTATTTTTCCTACCTGCTGTCAGTTGATTGGCTTCTCTCAGCTTCAGAGTGGTAACAGGACTGCTCAGTGCTGATATCTCTGCCCCTGGAGGGCCAGGATGAGGGGAGAGGATTGGGAGTGTTACAGAAATAGGTTAGTTTGCCCAACACAGAGAAGCCAATTTTGAGACATTAAGGTTTGGAGCAGAAAGAGGGTGTATTCATGAGGAAGCCGGGGGAAAAAGAAAGTTCATCTCTAATCCACCTTCCTGAAGTCAGGGGCTTAACGTGTTTATGAGATAAATAAATCTCATTTATTTATCTGGTGATAAATCTGGTCTGATGAGTGGGGAGCACAGAGAATGGTGATCAGAAATAAGAAAATGATGGTGGGAGTTCCTTGGTGGTCCAGTGGTTAGGACTCTGTGTTTTAACTGCAGAGGGAGTAGGCTCAGTCCCTGGTTGGGGAGCTAAGATCACCCCCCACAAAAAGAAAAAGAAAATGAGGGAAATCACCATTCTACACAGGTGCAGCTAGGTTACGAGTTCTTCATATTCAGAAACTGGCAAGGTTGGCAAACTCTGAAGGTACAGTTTGAGACCTTCTATTGTCAAAATATCACTGAACGGGCACTTTGACAAGCACAGGTAGGGGGTTGACGGTCCTAACAAGTCTTAATTGGCTGGAGTATGCATTAGACACAACGGACTCCGAGTTCCTGAAAAGCTTCTTGGGCAAGCATCTTACTGTTTAGTCTAAGAAACACTTGGAGGATGTGCAAGTCTTTTCTAGCAACAATTAAAGCAAGTTTGACAATCAGGGTAGGTGACTGGCGTATGCCTCTGACTGATGGTCACCCTCCGTTCGGTAGCAGGAATATCCAGGATGGATCCCTAAATTTGATGTCCCTGCCGTGGAACTCAGGACAACCTAATTCACCTGTGTCTGCTTTAGCGTTCTCTGTGTAAAGTGTGGTCATGGCTGCCCACTCCTGGGCCCCTGGAAGGATTCAACTGAATAACGCATGCGGAGATGTCTTTTTTCAACTGGGGTAAAATATATATGACGTGAAACATCATTTTAACCTTTTTAAGTTCAATGGAATTTAGTGTGTTCAAAACGCTGTATAACCATCCCCTATACCCATTTCTGGAAATTTTATCTTCTCAAACAGAAGCTCCCTGGTAGCTCATATGGTAAAGAATCCACCTGCAATTCAGGAGACCCCAGTTCAATTCCTGGGTCAGGAAGATCCACTGGAGAAGGGATAGGCTACCTACTCCAGAATTCTTGGGCTTCCCTGGTGGCTCAGTTGGTAAAGAATCTGCTTCCAATGCAGAAGATCTGGGTTTGATCCCTGGGTTGGGAAGATCCTCTGCAGGAGGGCATGGCAACCCACTCCAGAACTGGCCTGGAGAATTCCGTGGACTGTATAGTCCATGCAGTCGCAAAGAGTCAGACACGACTTGAGCGATTTTCACTTTCAAACAGAAGCTGTGTACTCTTTAAACACCCAGCCCCACCATTCTCAGGGATCAGGCTGGTGGTCTCCATGTCCAGACATAGCAGGCCCACTTCAGTCTGACAGCATTAGTCCCGGAGTGGGTCTCACACTGCTCAACAGCTAGTCCTGGGCCTAAAATATGGGGTCCTTCCTGCCTGTCTCCCCTCTCCTGCTATCTCCATCTTCCTTTTACTCCTTCCTCTCCCCTTCTAATATCAACTAAAAAAGTTAATGCAGGTGGTTACAAATAAGAAAAGCGTTTATTTTTGGTCTTTAGAAACCAATTCAGGAGACACAGATACAGGTAACCCCCAAAGAGTGTCCAGGAAAGAGAGAGTCAGGGGCTTTAAAGATAAGCACTGCAAGACTTTTGAAGTTACCTGGTGAGAACTGTGATTGACTCTGATGCTAGGGAGAAAATATCTGCTGTGCATCCTGGCCTTTGCCCCAACCTGCAGCTCAGACTGTGCAGATGCATCGCTTCAGTTTCCTGATCTGTGAAATGAAGATAATTCCCACCTGCCTGCATTGCTGCCTGGATTGCTGCAAGGATTCCATGGAGCCAGGGAATGACCAGCACCATCCAGAGTCAGCAATTGAGAAAGTTCCTTTTGCTGCCCCACCCCAGGGCACTATCTATGCCTCTTCGAGTTATCTATTCTCCTCTGCCTCCTATAAGTTAACTGTCTTTCTTTGGGAAATTCTCCACCTTATGTATCCAAGCTGTCTTACTGCCATACTAATGAAGCAGAAGGATGCTGGACATCCTTTTTCCCAGTGCTGCTATGGTGCAGGCACATGACCTAGGCTCTGCCTCTCCCATGTGCCTGCCTCAGACACTGACTCAGAATCCAGTGAGGTAAGGGACCAGGGATGGTGGGGTGGGAGGTGGGGTCACAGTAGGTGACCAGCTGTGGAGGCAGCCATGGTAATCACTGTGGATTTACACTGTCCTTCCTTTCCCAGCCTCAAAGATGCAAAGGTCAAAGACCAAAGGATAGGAAGCTAAATTCCTATGTTTAGGTTTTTTTTTTTTTTTAATGTCATTTAGCCACTAAGTCATGTCTGACTCTTTGCAGCCCCACTAACTGTAGCCCACCAGGCTCCTCTGTCCATGAGATTTCCCAGGCAAGAATACTGGAGTGGGTTGCCATTTCATTCTCCCAGGGATCTTCCAGACCCAAGGATTCAACCCACATCTCTTCCATTGCAGGCATATTCTTAGCCATTGAGCCACCAGAGAAGCCAAAACTGCTTTGTTGACTGGACCTAAATACATGTCTTTCAAAGGAACAGCTGACATGGCTTCTGCCCCCAAGACTCATGGACACTTAAGCAGTTCCACCTGGTATAAATTTCAGGCCAACTCCAGCAGCTGGCTTAGGCCACTGAGCCCTCTGGTGGCCATTATGAAAACCAGTAGGCCATGAGACAGGCTCTCAAGTTGGTCAGCCCCTCCTAGAAAAGAGTGGGTTGGCATAGAAAGGAGGAAAGGAAGAGATGACAGGAGGGAATGACAACAGCCATCACCATAGGAAAGCAGTCACTCCAAATGTTCCCGAGGACTCGCTTCATCTGAGAATCTGGACGGGGGACCCAGAACGTGCATTATGAGAACACTGGCTCATACTTAACCACAACATCACTCACATTTAAAAATTATCAAGATTTTGCTTCACTGGTTTCATCTCTCCCTTCTTTCTATTGCTCATATTTCTTGCCTGGAGGGTTTTCAGTGGAATCACCCCTTTGCTACATCATGTGTGTGTCTTACACATACAATTCTGTTATCACACTTGGCAAAGCAGCAATTCCTTGGAATCAGCTGTAGAGTTCAAGGTCTAATTTCCTCTGCTGGGATCCTGTACATTTATGTGTATCCACCCATTCCTGGTTGGAGTTTCCAATGAGATTATCGTCAGAGTCAGAGACATCAGTGCAGTAGATGCCCTCCCAGTATGGGTGGGCTTCATGCAATCTGTTGAGGGCCTAATAGAACAAGTATGAAATGAAATGAAGCCAAGTCATTCAGTCGTGTCCGACTCTTTGCAACCCCATGGACTATGCAGTTCATGGAATTCTCCAGGCCAGAATACTGGAGTCGGTAGTCTTTCCCTTCTCCAGGGGATCTTCCCAACCCAGAGATCGAACCCAGGTCTCCCACACTTCTGGCAGATTCTTTACCAGCTGAGCCACAAGGGAAGCCCAAGAATACTGGAGCAGGTAGCCTATCCCTTCTCCAACAGATTTCCCGACCCAGGAATTTAACTGAGGTTTTCTGCATTGCAGGTGGATTCTTTACCAACTGAGCTATCAGGGAAGCTCAGAACAAATGTGGGGGAGGGTGAAATCTCTGTCCCCTGGAGCTCTCCAAACTTTCCTGCCCTCAGACACCCTTGTTCCTGCTTTTTGGGCTTTTGGACTCAGATAAGAACTTACACCATCACCCACCAATTCCTAGACCTTTGGTCTTGGACTGAGTTACATCACCAGCTCTCCTACCTCTTCAGATTACAACCCAGAGTTCTGGTGCCAAATCAGGCAGGTGCACTGAGCTCAGAAGATGGGGAGCAAAATCCTTCTGGGAGTAATTATGAGGATGAGCATTATGGGTTGAACTATGTTCCCCCGATTCCCTAAGTTGACGTGACAACCCCTCATCCTCAGAAAGTAACCTTGTTTGGAAAGAGGGTCCTTAGCAAGATAATAAATTCTGAATGAGATTATTCAGGTGGACCCTGCTCTTATAAGAATCATGTCCCTGTAAGACAGGTAATTTGGAGAAGGGAATGGCAACCCACTCTTGGAGAATTCCATGAACAGAGGAGCCTGGCAGGCTACTGTCCATAGGGTTGCAAAGAGTCGGACATGACTGAGTGACAAACAATTTTTGAATGCACAGACCTAGGTAGAAAGCTATGTGAAGATGAAGGGCAAACCTGGGAAGATGTATCTACCAGCTATAGAAGGAAAAAGTTTGCCAGCAACCCCCAGAGGCTGGGGAAGAATCACTGACCCTCACATGCTGGCCCATCAGTGAGTCTGTCCATGGGGACAGAAATGACCACCAGTGGGAAGATGGCCCTAGCTCAGCCAAGCAGAGTCCTTTCCCATGATTTGAAAGGAGTCCTTTTCTCTCCCAAAGAATTCAAGACCTCTGAGGTCTCACCTGCTGACTTAGACTCCACATGGGAGAACGTCCCTGAAAAGGAGAAAACCTCTGTACTGGGTCACCCCCAAACCAGAGTACCGCGTGCACTTCCAAATAGTTGCTGGAGCTGGGCTGGACGAAATTAGGAGAGGACACGTCCCTGTCCTAGACTTGTACATGCACTAGAACGATTGCCATCCTGGGGTTTAGTGTTTTTCCAATATGTCCACATCGGGTTCACACTCATACTCACACCCACACTCTGGGGTTCAGATCCCGTGTCTGACTCCCAGGCTGAGGACCTTCCGCGACCTCCTGCCTGCCCACAGAGGCTCTGCAGGGGCTTCAGAGAGTGATGGGGCAAGCTGGGCAACTAGCCTGCCCACCCCTTTTATGGAAAGCAGAGAAAGACAACGTGTCGTTCACTGATTCGCTCACTCCGCACCCACTCGTCAATATTCAGTCAGCAATTCTGTACTGAGAAGGCACGGTCACTCCTGGAAGCATTGTCCTGGTCCTGCAGACATGATGGGCGCAGTCCTGCCCCTGGAGGGGAGGGTCAGGAGGGTTTCTAGGGGTGAGGGGGACTCCTGGGATGGAGAAGCAAAGGAAAGGATTCCAGGTGGGAGCAAACCTTGAGGCCAGGGCAGGGAGATGAGACACAGACAGATGAGTCCAGGGACCAGGAGGGAGTGCAGTGTGAGCAGGAGAGGACAGGGCAGGAACCTGCGGGGGCTGTGAGGCTGGAGGGAGCCACGGGGAGACAGAGGCGGCCGGGCCAATCGGGGCTCTGAGAACCCACCTGAAGCCCCCAGGGAGCCCGTCCCCTGACCACCTCTGCCTCTGCAGAACTGTCTGCCTGGACGGAGCAAATCCAGGGGAACTGGAGGCTGTCTGAGAAGGACAAAGACCTCTGGGGCTCTGCCACTGACAGCTGTGTGGCCTCAGACAGTTACTGAACTTCTCTGAGCCTCAGTTTCCTTCTGTGCACGTAGGGAAGTGCTGGTGTTTACTGGCCGGCAATGATGAAGACTCAAGGAGAGGGAACTCACAGGGCCAGGTGAGTTTGTTACAGTGACAGAGGCCACCCCCACCTGGCTGGGCTGTGTCCAAGTGGCCCCTGTACTTTGGGTCACTCACCTCACTAGACTGCTGGGAGACAGAAAGGAAAGGGAAGAGAAACAAAGGCCTGGGTACCTAACATGAGCCTGGTGGGCACCTCCATCCGTCTCTGCCCCACCTGCCAGCCAGGTAATATTACATCATTGTACAGAGATAACCTGCCAGTGACTTGCCTATGGCCAAGGGGCCAGTCAGAGTGAAGCCAGGACTCCGGGCAGGGGGCAGGTCTGGCCACTTGTTGCTCTTATTCTAGCTGGAAAGACATCCATCAGTGGCTCCAGCCACACAGAGGCCTGTGGCTCTGGGGATCCTTAGTAGAAAGGCCAGCATCTATGATTATGGCCCTGTTGGTCTCTGAGGGCACATCCCTTGGATACGCACTCAGGCCCCTCTGGCCCTGGCATTGCCAAGAGGCTGTCATTGCCAGTGAAATCTTTCCCCACCAGGATCAGCAGTGGGATGGACTCTGCCCCCATGGTGCTGGCTTCTGTGTGAGCCCTGGAGACAAGCTGGATGGGGACCCCACCTGTGTTCACTAAGCTCATTAGGCAGCATGTGAGGTCATTCTGAGAACTGGGCTCCCTGACTGCTCTCAGGAAGTGACACTGGGGCTCAGAGAGGTGGAAGGTGTGCCCAGGTTCCACAGCTGGCGGGGTCCCATCCTGATCTGGAGAGCAGGGGCTCTGAAGTAGCCTGGAAGTATTTCTAAACTGAGTTGAGGTTAAGTTCAGCTCAGTTGCTCAGTCGTGTCCGACTCTTTGCGACCCCATGGACTGCAGCACGCTAGGCCTCCCTGTCCATCACCAATTCCCAGAGTCTACCCAAACCCATGTCCACTGAGTCAGTGATGCCATCCAACCATCTCATCCTCTGTTGTCCCCTTCTCCTGCCGCCCTCAGTCTTTCCCAGCATCAGGGTCTTTTCAAATGAGTCAGCTCTTCACATCAGGTGGTCAAAGTACTGGAGTTTCAGCTTCAACATCAGTCCTACCAATGAATGCCCAGGACTGATGTCCTTTAGGATGGACTGTTTGGATCTCCTTGGAGTCCAAGGGACTCTCAAGAGTCTTCTCCAACACCACAGTTCAAAATCATCAATTCTTCGGTGCTCAGCTTTCTTTATAGTCCAAATCTCACATCCATACATGACCACTGGAAAAACCATAGCCTTGACTAGATGGACCTTTGTTAGCAAAGTAATGTCTCTGCTTTTTATTTTTTATTTTTTAAAATTTTATTGTATTTTTAAACTTTACAATATTGTATTGGTTTTGCCAAATATCAAAATGAATATTTTTAATATGCTGTCTAGGTTGGTCATAACTTTCCTTCCAAGGAATAAGCATCTTTTAATTTCCTGTCTGCAATCACCATCTGCAGTGATTTTGGAGCCCAGAAAAATAAAGTCAGACACTGTTTCCACTGTTTCCCCATCTATTTGCCATGAAGTGATGGGACTGGATGCCATTTATCCTTTATATCAATAACCTCAGATATGCAGATGACACCACCCTTATGGCAGAAAGCGAAGAGGAACTACAGAGCCTCTTGATGAAAGTGAAAGAGGAGAATGAAAAAGTTGGCTTAAAACTCAACATTCAGAAAATGAAGATCATGGCATCTGGTCCCATCATTTCATGGCAAATAGATGGGTAAACAATGGAAGCAGTGAGAGATTTTATTTTCTTGGACTCCAAAATCCCTGCAGATGATGACTGTAGCCATGAAATTAAAAGACGCTTGCTCCTTGGAAGAAAAGCTATGACCAACCTAGACAGCATATTAAAAAGCAGAGACATTACTTTGCTAACAAAGGTCTGTCTAGTCAAAGCTATGGTTTTCCAGTAGTCATGTATAGATGTGAGAGTTGGACCATAAAGAAAGTTGAATGCCAAAGAATTGATGCTTTTGAACTGTGGTGTTGAAGAAGACTCTCAAGAAACCCTTGGACTGCAAAGAGATCCAGCTAGTCAATCCTAAAGGAAATCAGTCCTGAAAATTCATTGGAAGGACTGATGCTGAAGCTCCAATACTTTGGCTACTTGATGCAAAAAACTGATTCGTTAGAAAAGACCCTGATGCTGAGAAAGACTGAAGGCAGAAGGAGAAGTGGACAACAGAGGATGAGATGGTTGGATGGCAACATCGACTTGATGGACATGAGTTTGAACAAGCTCCGGGAGTTGGTGATGAACAGGGAAGCCTGGTGTGCTGCAGTCCATGGGGTTGCAAAGAGTGAAACACGACTAAGCAACTGAACTGAACTGAACTCCCTTTTATCCACACCTGGTCCAGTGCTGGGCTCCACACGGCCTCTGATAAGGGAGTGGACCACATAACCAGGGAGTCTGGATGGGTTCAGGGCCTGGGGACAGTGGGGAGCCACCAGGGGGCCGCCAGGAGCAGCAGACTCTGCGTACCCTCGAATCAAGATGATTTTGGGAAACTGAGGTCAGAGGTCCTGATGGAGTGCACGTAGGTTTCAAGAGGCTTCTTTGCCTCCTGGACAACACGGGGCAGGCATGGCTGGGACCCAGGAGCCGGGAAAAACTTCAAGGATCCAGGCCTGAAGGTAGGGCCTTTGGCCAGGATGAAGTCTAAGCAGGTGCTGGACATGCGGCTCCTGGAGGCGTGACCCTTTCTGGTGTTCCCGGAGGCGGGGTGGGGGTCAGGCCCGGCACCAGCTCCTCCCTCCTGCTTCTCCATCCTCCCCTCTCTCCTCCTCCCCTCTCTCTCCCAGCCTGTGTCTCCCAGGTTTGGGTGAGGCGTGCAAGTTCAGAGTGGGGACTACACTCTCAGGATGCAAGGTGCGGACCCTGGGCAGCAGCCTCGTCTGTTCTGTGAAGCCCACCTTACAGAGGAGAAATTGAAGCTGGGGGTGGGGGTGGGAATCTCAAACTCTGGACTGTTCCACTGTGTCCCGAAACCCTTTTCTGTCTCCCCATTCTCCAACCCCCACTCTGCTGGGAGCGGGGAGGACTGCTATCTCCTGCTCCCCAAGAATGCCCTATAGGGTGGGGGGGTGCTCTGAAGCCAGTTCCAAGGAGGAGAACAGAGGTGCCCCAGACCAGATCCTGAAGGACTGGTGGTGATCTGGTCCCAGCTACCTCCCCCAACAAGGGCCAAAAAATCCCTCTCGGGGTGCTAATGTTCCCAAGGTGCAAGGGTCGATGGACTTGAATGCTGTGCCTTCCCTGAACCACCCTCAGCCCCAGCAAAGGAGGGAGGTGAGAGGGCCAGGGAGAAGGGCCAGCTTGAGCTTTGAAAGGAGAAGGAGCACAGAGACAGAGAGAGCCTGCAAGCTCCCAACCTCCCCATGCCTCTTCATCCACAACATGACCCGGGACTAGTGGCTGACAGCCAACTCCTCAGCACGCTATCCCCTCTTCCAGAAAGGCTTCCAGGATTCTCCAGGAGCCCCCAAATCATCAGAGCAGTTTCTCCTCTGGGCAGAGTCCATCAGGGCCAAGGCCTCACTCCCTGGCAAGGACATCCTGGAAGCAACACATCTGTTCTCTCACCTCCAGCACAGAGTCAGGGTTCAGTGGTCATTTACTGATGAAAAGTTGAGAAGATGACCCAGGACAGCCTTGCAGCCCAGGGTGGGGGTAGGGATCTGCTATGTGTGAGCAGAGTGCTCTCTGTGGTCAGGCACTGGGCAGCAACTTTATAGCCCCAACAGCTTAATATCTAAACAACCCTATGGGCAGACCTACATATCCCCATTGTACAGACCAGTAGCCCAGGGCTCTGAGTCAGATTGCCAGGAGCTGTGTGCCACCCTGCTCCAGGGTTCAGTGTCCTGTTCACACAGCAGGGAGAAGTGGAGTTGGGATGAGCTGCTGAGCTAAGCTGAGCTTTATGCGCTGCACCGTGAGTATCACACATGTCATCCAGGGGAGAAGGGGTCAGCCATGTCCACGACCGTGACATTCATGTGTTCTTTCCACACGAAAGATAAAGGGCTCCTGCTTTGTCCCAGGGGCTGATACAGATGAGAACAGAATGGAGCCTGTTGAAGCCTGTAGTCTAGTGGGTGAAGAGAGTGTTAACTAAAAAAAAAATTAATACACGATTGTGCTCATCAGTAAATGCTATGGAGGAGGCGGTGGAAGGTCCATGGAAGGTGTCTCAGAGTGGGGAGAAGGAAAGAATAGCAACCTGCCCAACAGAAAGTGGAGGAAGATGCTTCCCAGTATAGAGAACAGCACGTGCAAAGGGCCTGAGGCTGCAAAGGGCTTGACCTTGTAAAGAGGTTGTGGCCATGCAGCCGCACTGTCGGGTAGAAGTCACCTTGCAGGTGGAGTAGGCACAACAGACAGAAAACAGTGGGAAAGGTTCGTCATGATGGTGGGCAGTGCTTCCAGCAGCTTCTGGTTGAAATGGAGCAGAAGAGGGTGTGGGAAATGCCCAAAAGGCAGGTAGGGCAAGTCCTGGAGGGTCTGAGATGCACGCTGAGGGCCAGCCACCTGGAGGGCAGACGCTGGGAGTGATGGAGGGTTGAAAGCAAGAGGATGCTGGGTCCACCCTGCTGTGGGGACATTCTTGGCACTGGGGGTAGCCAAGGGGAGTCTGCCCATCAAGGGAACTGTGAGTCCCCAGGCTGGTCACTCGCCCTAGAGAACAGAGAACACTGATGTCTCAAGGATGAAATGGAAATGGTGCCAGTGTGCTCATCTCACGAACTCCCACGCAGCACAAAGAAGAGTCAGGCTGTTCTTTCTCTAGATCATCCAGAGCAGGTCACGCTTCACACGCTCACGTGCAGCTACGGCCCAGGGCAAGACAGGGCCACAGGCCAGCACCCACGTGTAACGCAGGGAACAAGCTGGCCTTGCTGTGGGGAGGGTGCTAGCACCCTGTGTTTTTCTCATGGTCCTTGGGTTCAATGTGGATTTTGTGGTGCATTTCATTGGATTCACCAAAACATGTGACATCAACTCTTTTGCTTGACAACAGTTCGCTACCTGCAAGCAGATGGGAGGGAGGTGAGGGGTATATGTGTACTTATGGTTGATTAGTGTTGAAGTTTGACAAAAAACAATAAAATTTTGTAAAGCAATTATCCTTCAATTAAAAAATAAATTATTTTTAAAAAAAACAAACAAAAAAAGAATGTGCAACCTCAAGTAGTCTCTTCTGGGCAGGGCATGGCAGAGCCTGTTCTAGAAAGAGCTACTCCTATGCCATAGTTTGTCCCCAAAGGGAAATGTCACCCCCTTAGTGAAGTACAGAGAGCCTCTGAGGCCGTTGTAAAAGCTGCCCCTACCCCAACCCTCCCCAAGGATCTTGTAGCCTCAGAGCTGTGAGAAAATACATGTCTGCTGTTTAAGCCCCCTCTGTGTTACCTGTTGTGACAGCCAAGTAGAGTAAATGCTGGCCAGAAAGGACTTAACAGCAGGAGGCAGGCTAATAGGCTGCAGAGATGCTCTGAAGCTGGTCAGTGTTGGTCCACATGCGTGAAGAAGAGATGCCAGCTCTACACGGCGGACGGAGGGGGAAGGGGTTAAAGATGCAGAGATGTAGGAAGGGGCTGCAGTGAAGGTGGTGGGTGAGTTCAGTGTTCCCCAGGAGGCCCGGGACCCTTGGTCTACCAGGCACTGACATCCTCAACAAGCTCAGAGTGGGGGCTGCCCCTATAGGCTGGGGCTAATGGGAGACAAGCCTCTGCAGAATGGTCTTCCTGGTGGCACTGCCAGTAACATGATGTGGAAAGGAGAGGCCAGGTGCCTGCATGTAGCTGTCAGAAGCAAGGTCAGTGCAATTATTGTGACAAACTTCAAGGTCAAAATGGCAGCAAGACCCATTTCTGACCATGGGGATGGTTACAAGGAAACGGGATACCTAAGGGCAAAACAGATGGACAGATGACATGGGTGACCGTCAGCATGTCCTTTGAGAAGCAATTGAGGATCAATGGTTTAGAAGGCCAAAGGCAGACTTCTACTGAAAGTCCCAACCGCTTTCTAGGTTCCAGAGTAGACGTATGTGCATCCTTGGTCATTTAGTCATGTCCAACTCTGAGACCCCATAGGCTGTAGTACACAAGGCTCCTCTGTTCTTGGGAGTCTCCAGGCAAGAATACTGGAGTGGGTTGCCATTCCCTTCTCCAGGGTATCTTCCTGACCCAGGGATTGAACCTGGGTCTCCTGCATTACAGGCGGATTCTTTACCTGTTGGTGGTCTGAGCCACCAGGGAAGCCCACCAGACCAAAGCCAGTTTTCAAATCCAAAATCCATTGACTGGAGGAGAGACCATGTGTGTCCCTGGGAGGAAGGACTCTGTAAGACCCCGAGAAGGGCATATGGTGATGACTTCCCAGCCTTTCTCTAGGTGCTTATTCACACACAGGACTGGACACCTGGGTGAGGGTAATACTGATTTATATTTAGAGGACTGTGGCTTAACAGTCTCCGGGGTGAAGAATTCAGGAGCAGCTTAGCTGGGAATTTCTGGCTCCTGGTCTTTCATGTGGTTGAGGTCAAGACGGTTGGGAGTCCTGGAGCTGGAGCTGTCCTGGAAGATCGGCAGCTGACCCTCCTGGCTGGGGACACAGTTCTGTCTGTGGGCAGAATGCCTCAGCAGATCCCTATGTGGCCACTCCACAGGCTGCTTGAATGTGCCGTGACTTTGCTGCTGGATTTGTCCAGAGTGAGTCTCAAAGAGAGGACATAGTGACACTAGGCAAGGCATACATTTTAGTGAGGAGATGTGACGGGGGACACATGACCATGGGGTCTCTGCTCCCACTGTGAGCCCAGTTTCCAGAAGCTGCAGGCCTGAGTGAGGAATGGAGTGGCCAGGTGAAGGTTCAGGCGAGCCGGAGCCTGGAGACGGCACCTGTGACTCTGGGGCGCTGTCCTCTAGGAGGCATGTACACCCCAAATCCGTGGCCAGGGCACAGGGTCCCCAGTGGGTAGAATATGTGAGATGGAAACAGGAGGGCCTCATGTATCATCAGTCCCAGCGACCTACTTGGGAACTGGACTCTCACACGCACGACTCTGGACTCGGCATCCAAAGGTTTGGCATCCAAAGGAGGGATGTATCCACCAGGTGGATACATCCGCCACCACCTACTGGTGGCCCTGGTACCTTTGCACTGCTTGTGCCAAGAGACCAGCAGATGAGGGAGGGGAAGGGCCAGCAGTCTAGTGGAGATCACTGATGGAGACCACAGGAAGAGGTAGGTCAGGCGGGCTGAACACAGGGAGGCAGGGAAGGCTCAGATGGTAACAGATGTGTGCGTCTCTGGCCATCTTTTCCTGATGGGGAAGGTGAACGGACAGGTGAGTGCTGTGACTCAGGAAGGCAGGCTGACCAAGGGTCAGGCCCCTCGGGAACGAGGCTCTGGGTATCCCCCACGAGGTCAGCCATCATTTCCAGCCCAGGTGCTCACTGGAGGTGAGAGGCATGGATGGGTGGTAGATGGGTAGGTGGGGGTATGAGTATCAGATACAACCCTGAGCGAGCTACAACAAGAACAGCTAATGCACAGGCCTGGAGGAAAGGACAAGAACGGACACGTGTGTGACACATGCAGTCAGGTGGGGCTGGAGCAGCGGGGCCGGCCTGCCTCTCCCTCTCGAAGGGCTCTCAGGGCTTCTCTACATCTCCTTCCCTCGTGGCCTGGTTTGGGCTTCCTCACAGCATGGCAGCCCCGCCTCCACACGTGAGTCCCCTGGGGACCAAGGCAACGTCTGCCTTGCCACTTCTGACAGCCTCCAAGTCACACAGGGCATCTTATCCACATTCTGTTGGTTACTAGTGAGTCACACGCCCACCAGCTACAAAGGGAGAAGAAACTAGACCCTGTTCTCAACAGGAGGAAAGTCAAGGTCAAATCATGTCAGATGTGAGCCAAGGAAGGGAGATGGGACAGAGAGGATGAAGACTTGCTTGGAGACCATATTCTCCAGTTGTATTTGATGAATGGGTGGACAAGGCGGCCAGAAGGAAGAATGAGTCTTAGCTCTGATCATGATAGAAAATGCCAATAAGACGTTTGGATCTCAGGCAGAAGAGCCCACTGCATGGATCCCTGGCCCCCAGGTCAGGGGGAACAGAGACAGTCCTAAGCAGCACTCTGGCCCCTGCAGTTTGCACGTTTGTGATCAGCCGTCCTCCAGGAAGGAGTCCCTGAGGTTGTCACCTCCTGTGCATTCTGTCACCGACCCCCGGCTCCTCTATGGCCATCCCATCTTATGGATGGGATGCTGAGACCCTGAGAGATTAGGCATATTGCCAAGGGCACTATTGGTGATCCAGATCTAATTCTGAAAGTTTTAAGCAGTCTTGTTCCTCTGTTTCTACCATCTTAGGTAAATCTGATACAATTTGGGAAACCCAGCTTTCCTCCTTAAAACGGAGGTAACAATCCCTTTTGCAAGGCCCCCAGTGGGAACAACTATCAGGGCAGGATTCTGGTGGTGGCCCTTACTCAGTGTTGAGTTTTGCAGGACAGAGGGCTTGGGGTAGGGAGGGGCTGGGATGCCTCGTGGGAAAGGCTGCCAGTGGTCCAAGGCAGAAGGTTACACATTGGAGTGACAGGAACTATGGCCAGAAAGAGGGAATCTGAAAGGGAGGTGGCATCTGGAATCTGGCTTAAAGTTGGAAAGGGAGGGACAGGAAATTGGAGGTGGGGTGGAGTGCTGAAAGGCAGTCAGCCAGTGCCAGCCGCATCACCTGGGCCCCTGCCTCCCATTCCTCCCCGATCCCTCCCCCAAGGGGCGGAGAGCTGAGGCCGCCCATTGCTAAACCAGAGGTCTTTGAAACTGCCAGCCCCAGCCCCAGTCCGCAGGCCTCTAGAATGGGGTCAGTGCTCACGCAGCTGCTGTTACTGTGGCTTCTGGGAACCCAGCCTGAGGCCACGATCAGGGTCTTCGTGGTACCCCACAGTCACCTGGATGTGGGCTGGCTGCATACTGTCCAGGTAGGTGCCTGGTGCCACTCCCCTTGCCACCTCTGAAGCTGTAGCTTCCTTCTCCATTCAGGATCCTGTGCTGGGTTTGCAGCCTGGGGTCAACCTAGAGTATCTGGAATCAGCCTGGATTCAAGTCCTGACCTGCTACAGACTGGCTGAGTAGCAGACTGCACTGGTCACTTCCTGTCTCTGAACCTCACTTTCCTGATGTGTGCTGCTGCTGTTGCTGCTAAGTTGCTTCAGTTGTGTCCGACTCTGTGCGACCCCATAGACGGCAGCCCACCAGGCTCCCCCGTCCCTGGGATTCTCCAGGCAAGAGCACTGGGGTGGGTTGCCATTTCCTTCTCCAATGCATGAAAGTGAAAAGTGAAAGTGAAGTCGCTCAGTCGTGTTCGACTCTTAGCGACCCCATGGACTGCAGCCCACCAGGCTCCTCCACCCATGGGGTTTTCCAGGCAAGAGTACTGAAGCGGGGGTTGCAAAGGTTAGATGGAGTGTGCACAGCCATGTGTCAGGCCACGGTCACGTTCCTCGTCCAGGGGACCCTCTCTGTGCCCTGATGTCCACTTCTGATGGGAGGTAGGGGGTCTTCACACTGGCTGTTCCCCCTGCCCCAAAGGCTTTCCTCCCAGAGGCCTGCAAGACCCAGTCTCTCTCCTCCTCCTGGTTGTTCCTTAAAAGTACTTTCTTGGTGAGGTCTTCCTGACGTCCCTATCTATTCCCCTATTCCATTTCCCCAGTCCTTCCGTTGAGAACATTGAGAGCATTTTCTAGGCCCAATATATAAGCACTCTCTTGCCTGGGAGGTCACATCAGTAAACCGAATCTTGGGTAGCTTTCTTGTCCCTGTAAATGTTCCAGAAAGTCTGTGGAGCAGTGAAATCCCAGTGGCCAAGTTAATCTCAAGAGTGAATCTTATTTCCCTGTACGTTTTGTCCAACAAGACGGAGTATGTGGCCCCAGCTAGGTTTTTCAGCTTTCCTCTTCCTTTTCCTTCCTTCCCCTTAGAGAATATTCTTTATCTTTTAAAACCTTTCTGCCACACACTCCATTCTGAATTCTGCTCAAGGAGACTGCTTAGGGAAGTATTAAATAAAGTAGGTGTGTTTCGCCTGTATTGTCTCCATTAATCAGTTTTTAAACACTTCCCTTTAGTACATTTTACTTACTGGCTTATTGAATGTCTGTTTTCCCCACAAGAGGCTCAGTTCCGTGGGGAAGAGGCTTCATCCATTGAATATGGCTATGGATGTATCCTCAAGCTGCCTCATGGATGGGATAGACACTCCATGAAAATTTGTTGAAGGAATGAATGAACGAGGGCAGAAAAAAAAAAAGATAAAAAGACTCTGATTTCTTTAGGTTTCTGGGGCAAGTGGTTGGGTATTATTACCTACCTCCTTGGGCTTTCCAGGCGGTGCTAGTGGTAAAGAACCCGCCTGCCAATTCAGGAGACATAAGAGACGTAGGTTCCATCCCTGGGTCAGGAAGATGACCTGGAGGAGGGCCTGGCAACCCACTCCAGTATTCTTGCCTAGAGAATCCCATGCACAGAGGAGTCTGGTGGGCTACAGTCCATGGAGTCACAAAGAGTCAGACACGACTGGAGTGACTTCCCATGCATGCATACACCAACCTCCTAGAGCTGTTTTTTGGAAGGAGAAAGTAAATACATGAATAAATGAACAAAATCGCTCTGTGACAGTGGATATAAGAGAGTAGCTCATTTTAAAGAGACAGGGGCAGCAAGAGCCTTGAGGCTGTGTTGAATCTGGTCCTGAGCCCATTGGGCAGCCTCTGTTGGGGGGGGCACCCATAGGTGTGTGGAGTGCTGACTTGTGGGGAAGCATGATTGCCACTCCCAGTTTACAGAAGGGGAAACAGGCCTAGGGAGGATCGGGGCTGCTCAAGGTCACCAGAAATAGCCGCATGCCTGCTGACTCCCTGCCCGGTACTCTCTGCATTCCTTTACCAGCATCTCCAGGCTGCACAGTGAGCCAGGCTGACCTAGATGGGAAGCAGGCGTGGCTCCATCCTGGGGCCTCCCTGCCTGGGGGGAGGCAGGTAGATCCACAGGGACAACCCGGGGGTCAGCTCCTCTCAGCTCCATCTCTCAGCACCCACACCCCTCATTCCAGCCCAAGGAAGCCCTTCTGAGTCCCTGGACCTCTCCCCTGGGGCCCCTGGGTTTGACTGGTCTATCCCACCATGGCAGCCCCAGGGCCACCTAGCATGTCCTTCTGGGAGGCTGTCCCTGACCCTGGGCCTGGCCAGCATGTCCCTCTGTCACAGTGCCATGATCTGTTTCCACACGTGTCTCCCCAGGAGAGCACCTTCCTTCCCATCAAGGAGTGCCTGCCCATGTCCTTCCCCCAGCGTACTGTGTATTGTGCCTCTGGCACAGAGTGGGCACAGAGGCTCCCTTGCTGGAACAGCAGTGAGAGCAGAGGGCAGGGACCTGGGCAGATGGTGTGAGTGCCAGGGGCCCTCCGACACTGTGGGTCCCTGGATTTTACTCCTTGGCCTCCGGGATTCCCGATGGAGCTGGTGTGATGGTGTCCCCATTCCCCTTCCCCCTGGTCTAGGACAGCACGCAGGCTTATGTCACCACAGTCTACACCTCGGTGGTGGAGGACCTGACCCGTAATAAGCAGCACAGGTTCATCATCGTGGACCAGGAGTTCTTCCGGCTGTGGTGGGATGGCGTCGCGTCAGCCAAGCAGAAAGTCCAGGTAACGCTGCCCTCCAGGGTGGTCCTCACCGGGGAGCTGAGAGAGGAGTGGCCTGGGGGTCCCAGTGATGACCCTCCAGGAAGCTCCTGGGACAGTGCTCTCTGTGGCCAGGGCTGTGCTGTGTAAACCAGGAGGCCCTAAACTCTCTGGGGCTGCTCTCAGAATTTAGATGAGAGTTGTGGTCAGCCCCATGCCCCGGAGATAGGTTTGTGTTTAATCCCGCCTTTCTGGCTACTCATTGCAGCTGTGGCAACCCCGCTGGCCCTCAGCTGGCATGAACGGGGTCACCTCTGACACTGGGCACTCCAGGGGGGCCTGTGTCCACACTCTCTTCCTTTATTTACATATCTGTGTGGCCCCCATGGGGATGGGAGCTGATCACCCAGCCAGGGGGTGCCACAGTCCCTGTGGTTTCAAGGCTGGAGGCAGATTGGCTTCACTCATCACAGGGAGTGAGAAGCCCCGCTCCATGGAGGGCAGCCTGGGACCAGGTCCTGCTCCCCCACCTCCCTGGGTGATCACAGGTGGCCAGTGGCCTCTGTCAGCCGCATCTACAGTGGGAGTGACCTCCCTCCCCAGAGAGGCTGTACTCAGAGTACCTGCATGATGGAAGCACCTGGGATGCCTCTTTGGTGCTTGCTTGGTGCCCCCAGGCTTCACCTTTCTGCAGAACAGTCACTGATGGTGAGACCCAGAGGCCCAGAGTCTTGCTCAAGGTAGCAAAGCTCAGATGGTGAAAGAGGGTGTCCACCAGTTTGCCCCGCCACCCTGAGAGGGATGGGAACCTGCAGCCTGTGGAGCTGAGAGGCCAGTACACAGGCTCTCCCATATGCCAGGTGCTTGCCAGGATTTTGTACACATTATTGCATTGACTCCTTCCAACAGCCAGTATGGTTGGAATACTAACCATGCTGTACAGAGCTGGTCCAGGTTCAGAGAAGGCAGGCAACGGGCTCATGGTCACACAGCTTATACCAGCCAGGTGGGATTCTGGGTCAGGTATCCTGACTCGAAGCATAACTCTTTAGGGTCTCCAGTGGGCAGTCCTCACTCCTTTTCATCGATACCCCCAAATCAATTGTCTGTCTCTTACCCCCGGTTAAACACGTGGTCTGGCTATGACCTGGGCAG
The DNA here is from genome assembly GCF_055505025.1 of Bos grunniens. Classification (NCBI taxonomy): domain Eukaryota; kingdom Metazoa; phylum Chordata; class Mammalia; order Artiodactyla; family Bovidae; genus Bos; species Bos grunniens. Next base: position 15,032,904 of record NC_141170.1, on the reverse strand, counting down.
GCAACTCCACGGTGTAGCCCTGGAAGCCAGTGTTTTTCCCTTCTTTGTTTTGGCTGAATCCCCACTGGGTGGGCAGTGACTGGTGGGCAATAGGTGCTGTCGACTAAAAAAGACAGTCACGACCTGAAAGTAGAGAGTTACTTTATTTAGTGGGAATGTTTAGAACTCTGAGCCCAGGAAACAGCATCTCAGTAGCTCTGAGAAAACTGCTCTAAGAGGAAGGGGAGAAGTCAGGTTACATACAACTTTGCAGTAAAGAAAGCAGGCAGTCTGAACATCAAAGGTCAGGTATCAAGTTAAGGAATTTAGCGTTCTTTGTAGGGGAAGATGCAAGCCTCTGGGTCGTTGAATTCATTCCTTTCACATGCTCCTCAGCTATCTGGGGCCAAGCCAGTTTCCCTGCTCACCTTGCTTTTTGCGTTCCCCCAGCTCCTCAGCAGTCACCGTGGAGGGGGGACAGCGGCTCTGGATCGCAGTTTTGGGAGCTCTCATTCATATTTGAAGGCCAGAAATCGCTGATGGCTGTGGCATTTCTTATTGATTAATGTGGAAGGAGACATTTGCATTTCACAGTGCTCATTTAAAACAGTAACAGCAGGTGTTATTCAAAATTCCTCGAGTGAATGCACTACTAATACTGCACCTTCAGCAATTACAGTACAGTCTATAAACAGCGTGGTGGCCTCACTGCCACAGTCTTTGGCCTTATTTATATTTCCATTCCTCCCTTAATTTAGGTATTTTAAAACATTTGTCCTCTAATCGTGACAAATGCAATTGGAAGGACTTTATACAAAATATCCCAGATGGTACAGTGGTAAAGAATCCACTTGCAGGAGAAGCAAGACCCATGGGTTCGATCCTTGGGTCAGGAAGATCCCCGGATTGGAAATGGCAACACACTCCAATATTCTTGCCTGGAAAATTGCATGAAAAGAGGAGCCTGGCCGGTACAGACCTTGGGATCGCAAAGAGCAAGATATGACTGAGCACACACACACACACACATACAAAATAGCTAGCTGATAATCTTCAAAATTATTAATCCCATGAAAGAAAAAGCAAGGTTCAGGAAGCATTGTGAACTGAAGGATAATAAAGAGAAATGACATTAAAAGCAATTCATGATCCTAGATTGACTCTTACACCAAAGAAAGGACATCAATGGAACAAATGGCAAAATTTGAGTAAAGTCTATGAATTTGATAGCAGCATTATTAATGGTAAATTTCCTGATATGGATAATTATATGAAAAGTGAAAGTGTTAGTCATTCAGTCGAGTCCAACTCTTTGTGACCCCATGGACCCTAGCCCGCCAGGTTCCTCTGTCCATGGAATTCTCCAGGCAAGAATACTGGAGAGGGTTGCCATTCCCTTCTCCAGGGGGTCTTCCCAACCCAGGGATCATACCTGCATCTCTTGAGTCTCCTGCATTGGCAGGGGGATTCTTTTACCACTGGGAAGCCCAAGTTTCCAGAAGACTGACATGATTTCAACAGCAAAATATTAAACACATGTGCTTATATATATACATTTGAGGAAGCAGCAGCCGTGGGCCAGATGCTGGTCTAGGTACTGGACACAGTGCTGACCAGGACCGACAGGGTCCTGCTTTTGCAGAATACATGAAGGTAAGGAGTTTGAAGGAAGGACCCTGATATGCTACAGGCATGTCCCCAACAAACACAACCAGGCACAGCTCGGGGGCTGTAACGTGGCTTTTTCTCTCTGCCCACAATGCCAAGGTCCGCCAGCTTGTGGACCAAGGACGCCTGGAGTTTGTCCTCGGAGGCCAGGTCATGCACGATGAGGCCGTGACCCACGTCGATGACCAGATCCTCCAGCTCACGGGTTTGATTACCCCTCCCCAGGCCTGGGGTCCCTTGGGTCTCCTGCTAGGCTGGGGCTGGGTGTTGGGCTTCATCTTCCCCTCTAAACAGGAGACTGTGACCAGTAAGCACTGTGACTGCTGGTGCCGCGTCCGTGCTCGTGCCCTTGAGTGCAGGTGCTAAGAGTGTGAGTTTACACCAGACGGGCTGACTGGCTGTATCCCGACTCTGCAAGTTACCACCTGTGATCCAGAGCAAGTGATGTAACCTCTTGAAGCCTCAGTTTCCTTCTCCATGAATGAGTCTGATAAGGAAGTAAAACCTCCCTTAAAGGGTTTGTATCAAAATTAAATTGGGATAATTCAAATAGAGCACATTGAGTACAATGTGTGGGTCCCTAGTAAATGCTAGGTAAAGATTAGATCCCATCTCTGTCATCACTCCACCCACACCTACTCCACCAATACCACCTCCAAAATCAATGCCTCCAACTCCAACAGCAACACCATTACCACCACCATCAGCATCACCTCCAACACCACCACTTCAGCCGTCACCAGCACAACTCTAAATACCACGACCTTGTCCATCCCGAAGCTCCTCCATCCCACATCTCCAACATTACCTCCTCAGCCATCACCTCCACCACCATCACTAAAAATAACACCACCTCCTCCATAATCTCAACCATTATACCCTCACCATCACACCACCACCCCTGTTACTACAGCCTAAACAATATCAACCACTCCACTGTCACCATCAGCACCACCAACACCACTTCACCACCCCTTCCACCCCCATCGTCATCACCACCTTCAACACCACAACCACCATCTCCACAACCACCGCGGTCGCAACCCCCACCATGAACACCAAGACCTCCAGCACCACCGCCGCTATCAACACCCCTACTACCATGAATAACAGCAACAATAACAGCAGTCACCTCCACTGACACTGTCCACCACGCACAGTTGCACTGGGACGAAGTCCTCTCCCACTTCCCAATGCCGTTCACGAGCAACACTTCACCCAGCCCTACAGGCAGGCATCAGGATTTTCAGTCTCGTTTTGCAAAAGAGACACTGATGACAAAAAGAGCAAAATTTAGTGGACCAGCTAAGGTTTCCTCCAGGGCATGGCTGAAGCTCTAGCTCCGCCATCACTCCACGAAAGAGGAACCCCAGTTACCCCCTGTGACAAACATCGAAATAGCATTGGAGATTGTCTAAAGACCCGCTTAGCACTATCTTCCCTTTTCCCGCTTTAATCTGGGGTCCCTCCCTCATCTGAGCTTCTACTCTCCTGCTTCTAGACCTCATTCAACCTCAAGATTTGCCACTTCCATCCCGAAGGTGGTCCTGCCAACAGAACCCTTCCTTCTCAGACCCTCACATCCCTTTCTTTTTTTTTTAATTTATTTTTAGTTGAAGGATAATTGCTTTACCGTATTGTGTTGGTTTCTGCCGCACATCAGCATGAATCAGCCACAGGCACGCATACGTCCCCTCCCTCTGAACCTCCCTCTCATACAGCAGATTCCCACTGGCTGTCTATTCTGCATATGGTAGTGTGTGTTTGCATGCTACTGTCTTTACGTTTGACCATGATGCCAGCCACAGAGTCCTCCTGCGTGCCAGGAGCTGCCTCTGTGCCCCCGTGCATGCTCACACCCTAGGAGGAGGGCTGTCACCTCCCCCCCCGCCCCCATGCCTGTGAAGGTGCCGAAGCCGAGAGACTGAGCCTCCCCCACCAGGCAGGTCTGCAGGGCCAGTGCTGAACCTGGTTCTCTGACTCCAAAGTCCGTGACTGTCTCATTTCTCCTGTTAAAGGTCTTTCGGTTTGAAGCCGTAGCAAGGTAAGTGGGAATGGGGTGGCCACCCTTTAGCTGTCCTCATACAGACTCGCCAGTCTCCTTAGTGCAGCCTCGGGTCTCATCCCCTGCCCTCCTTCCCATCTGTCTCCTTCCTGCTGCCCTGCCCTGCTCCAATGACATGTCTCCTGTGCTTTCAGTCACGAGGTTTCCTATTCTTTCCGCTTGAACAGCTCACCTTGAACTCAGCTGAGGGGTCTCATGGTCCAGGTGCCTCCACTGGGCCCCAGTACCTTATCACCTCCCCCTCTTGCTCCTGGAACTATAGGTGGTCTCTGGCAGTGCCCACCATCTGATTCTCCTCCGGGTCCCCAGGACTCAGCACAGGGTCTGGTCTGACAATGGTGGGAGCACAGAGGGAGGGAGTGGGTGCTGACCCACCCTCCTTGGGGGTGACCACACGGGGACAGCCCTCACCTGTGGTCTCAGCCCACCACACCCACCATGCTGAACTCCCCAGAGCTGATCCTGCAGGCCTGCACTCCAGCATGGCATCCAGCATCTTAGCAAGTGTGGGTTCTCATCACTGGTGTGGGAAGGAACGTGGAACCCTGTGTGGCTTCTCCGCAGGGGACTGTGAGGCTCTATAATATTCTGAAGACCAGCCAAGCTCCTAGGACTCCTAGAGGATGGACACCGATTTCCTCCCACAATAACCTCCTGGTTCTAAGAACAAGATGTACACCCACTGACTTCAGTCTCCAGGGCAGTTCAGGAGACGGAGAGTCTTTTTTTTTTTTTTTTTAATTGGAGGCTAATTACTTTACAATATTGTAGTGGTTTTTGCCATACATTCACATGAATCAGCCATGGGTGTACATGTGTTCCCCATCCTGAACCCCCCTCCCACCTCCCTCCTCATCCCATCCCTCAGGGTCATCCCAGTGCACTGGCCCTGAGCGCCCTGTCTCATGCATCAAACCTGGACTGGCGATCTATTTCACACATGATAATATGCATGTTTCAATGCTATTCTCTCAAATTATCCCACCCTCGCCATCTCCCACAAAGTTCAAAAATCTGTTCCTTACATCTGTCTCTTCTGCTGTCTCGCATATAGAGTCATTGTTATCATCTTTCTGAATTCTATATATATGCATTAATATACTGTACTGGTGTTTTTCTTTCTGACTTACTTCACTCTGTATAATAGGCTCCAGTTTCATCCACTTCATTAGAACTGATTCAAATGCATTCTTTTTAACAGCTGAGTAATATTCCATTGTGTATATGTACCACAGCTTTCTTATCCATTCATCTGCTGATGGACATCTAGGTTGCTTCCATGTCCTGGCTATTATAAACAGTGCTGTGATGAACATTGGGGTACACATGTCTCTTTCAATTCTGGTTTCCTTGGTGTGCATGCCCAGCAGTGGGATTTCTGGGTCGTATGCAGTTCTATTTCCAGTTTTTTAAGGAATCTCCACACTGTTCTCCACAGTGGCTGTACTAGTTTGCATTCCCACCAACAGTGTAAGAGGGTTCCCTTTTCTGCAGCCCTCTCCAGCATTTATTGTTAGTAGACTTTTTGATAGCAGCCATTCTGACCAGTGTGAGATGGCACCTCATCATGGTTTTGAGGGAGTCTTAATCTAATATGCTTAGCACTCTCCTGAGAAGGAGGGAAGCAGGTTTCTCCAGCTGAGGTGGCGGACACCTTTCCTATGTCCCTTTATCCTTTCTGTCACCTCAGTCCCTGAACTCTGGCTCTGCCTGCCACATACTGTCCAGGTAGGTCTTGACCTGGTCATTGTGCTGATTAGGACGCATGTTCAGCTGCATAAGGGTGACTGAGTGGCTGTGGCTCAAGCAAGATGAAGGTTACTTCTCTGCGGGGGAAAAGTTTATGATTGCAGGCTCTTTCGGGCCACTAGGGGGCGCTGCGTCACAGAGAAATCCAGGCATCCAAGTTATTTGCGTCTTTTGCTCTGAATCCCCTAGCGTGTCTCTGCTCTCCTTGCCTGGCTGCAGGTGGCTCACCTCACTGAAGTGCCATCCTCTCAGGGAAGGGGGAAAGGGGATGGCGGCGGGCTGCAACCTTGTGAAGGTGACCCAGAATTTACCCTCATCACTTCTGCTCATATCCATTGTTCAGAACCTAGTCACATGGTCTATCTTCCATGGGAAGCTGAGAAATGCAGTCTCCAGCTAGAATTCTATTGTCCTTCCCTAAGCAGGATTATGTGGTTCTGTTACTAAACGGCAGAGAGAAAAATAAATCTTGGGTGATTATTAGCTGTTTCATTCAATATTCACTTGTTCATCAGAATCTCAGAAATGTTTTTTTCCTGGAGTCTAGAAAACCTGTATTAACAATGACTTGAGTGTTTAAGATATTTACTATTTACTATCAAAGAAGCGGTCAGGAGGAGGTTTAGAACTGATTCTGCAGCCCATTGATGTTTCTTATATTTTCACATCCTCTCCCACATAATCTGGAGAAGGAAACGGCAACTCACTCCAGTGTTCTGGCCTAGAGAATTCCATGGACTGTCTATGGGGTCGCAAAGAGTCGGACACGACTGAGTGACTCTCACTTCACTTCCCACATAATCAGAGAATGCTGCTGCTTCTCCAGTCATCATAAAGCCATATTTGCACATTCAAGGAATAAAAGGGGTACAAGGGAGGCTTACCTCCTCTTTTTTTTTTATTAAAAAGGTAGAAATTCTTGTCCTGAAACCCAAGCAGGTGAAACCCATACATCTTTTTTGATATGATCATAGTCTCTGCCCACTTCTCCATTCCACAGTCTGTGAAAACAAAAATCTGACACAACAAAATGATCTTGCCATGACTGATCAGACCAGTGAAACGCCATCCCTTGGCTTTGGGTCGGTGTCCAGTAAGCAAAGAGAGAATCCTGTGAGTGATGAATTCTGGGCCATGGAGTCTGCAGCCCTCAGGCCTGCCCTCCTCAGGCTGCCCCTCTGGGGAGAGGGTATGTCCTCCACAGCTTACTGCCCCTCAGTGTGATGATGCTGACCCACCCTCCCTCAACCTGGACCCTCCACCCCGCAGTCTTCCCCTTCCCCTCCAGCAGCTCCTTCTTGGTCTCCTCTGTTTCCTGCTCCCCCTCTGCTGCTCCCAGTGGTCCTGAGGGCTCAGAGCCCCACCCCAAGTCCAACAGCCTAACTGACCCTCATCACCACCTCTGTGCACTAGACCACGAATCTTCCTCAGGTCCTCCCTAGCCTCCCAGCAGTCACCTTCTTCCTGGATGAGCCTTGTATATGGATCTGATTACAGCTCTGTCCCATGACCCTGGAATCATCTTCAGGGCCACAGGCAATGTCCCAGCCTGGGCAACTCATCAATGAAGGGCAGTTTGACTTAACACCAGTGACTTGAGGGCTTCCCTGGTGGCTCAGATGGTAAAGAATCTTCCTGCAATGCAGGAGACCTGGATTCAATCCAGGATTAGATTCCTGGGTTGAGAAGATCCCCTGGAGAAGGGAATGGTTACCCACTCCAGTACTTTTGTCTGGAATATGCCATGGACAGAGAAGCCTGGCGGGCTACAGTCCATGGGATTGCAAAGAATTGGACTCGGCTGAGCGACTAACACACACAGACACGGACACACAGACACAGACACACACACAGTGATTTGAGCTCTCTGGGTCTTCCTTTCCTCGCCATAAAATGCAGGCTGTAACTCCCAGGTGATAAATAATGTTTGGGGGAATCCTTGGTGAATGCTAATTAATGGTTTATCAAGTCTGGGAGACTTCTGCAGTCACCCTGATCTTTGGTTCACTTGTGGTGGCTCATAAATCATGAATAAAGAAGAGAATGTTTAGATGATTCTGGGATCTGACCTCTGTGTTAGTATCTATAGCAGCAAGACCCTCCTTGCCAAATAGAAGGCACTCTAGCCCTGAGAAGTCAAGGGCTCTGAGGGAGTTAGGGGGCAAGGGGCCACCACACTTTTATCCCCAAGGCTGATCTCTTTGCAGAAGGACACAGGTTTCTCTATGAAACATTTGGGATCCGGCCGCAGTTCTCCTGGCAGGTGGACTCATTTGGCGCATCTGCCACGACTCCCACCCTGTTTGCCCTGGCGGGCTTCAATGGCCACATCATCTCCCGGATAGACTATGACCTGAAGGAGACCATGCAGCAGGACCAGGTGAGCCATGAGCTGCATGCACTGCTACCAACCCACCTCTGCTTCTTCCCCCTCTATTCCTTCCTGCATCTCATTGCTACTGCTAAGTCACTTCAGTTGTGTCCGACTCTGTGCGACCCCATAGACGGCAGCACACCAGGCTCCCCCATCCCTGGGATTCTCCAGGCAAGAACACTGGAGTGGGTTGCCATTTCCTTCTCCAATGCATGAAAGTGAAAAGTGAAAGTGAAGTCGCTCGGTCGTGTCTGACTCTTAGCGACCCCATGGACTGCGGCCCACCAGGCTCCTCTGTCCATGGGATTTTCCAGGCAAGAGTACTGCCCCTGCTATTCTCCTGAGCATTTGGGATGCTGGCAGCTACACAGGCCATGGGATGTCCCAGGCCCATCTTTGCCCTGCTGTGCCCTCTGGCATGAATGGTTCTCTCCTCCTGCAGATCTAGCTCCTGGCTGAGCTGCAGGACCAGCTCGGATGCCTGCGGCCCTGAGTCCCCTTCCCCCTGCAGCTGGGCTGGTGCTGCCTTCTTCTTTGAGTCTCCAAAGGGACTGGCACAGACCTGCACTCAGTAAACCATGCTCAATGCAGAGAGGAGGCGGTTGGGGGTTCAGTGTATCTGGGACATAATAACTCTTCTGATGGGTGGGCAGCGAGCATGAGTGAATGTAACACTCAACAACCACCCAGACACTGCCTTTGCCATCTACAAAGTGCCAGGCCTGGTGGGAGCCACCGCCCTCTGGGTTTCCTTTAATCCTCACAGCAGCCTATGATGTAGTTTCTCATTTACTGAGGCTGAATTAAGAAGGTACTAGAAACTGGGGGCTCCCAACAACAGAAAATGTTGTTCACAGGTCTGGAGGCCAGAACTCCAAGACCAACCCTGGACAGGGCCATGCGTCTTCTGATGACGTCAAGGAAGGGTCAGCTCCAGGCTTCTCTCTGCTTCTGGGGGCCTCAGGTGTCCTTGGCCTGGAGGCAGATGACTTCTCCCTGTGTTATCTTCCACTGTGTCTGTCTGGATCCAATTTCTCCTTTTATCCCTACTTGTAATGGATAACTGTCCGCCCTCATGATAATTTTTTCTCAATAACTTCCGTAAAGGCCTTATCTCCAATTAGGTCATATGAGCTAATGGGATTAGGAATTCAGCATGTGTTTTTTGGGGGGACACTATTCAACCCAAAACAGGTAGTGTAAAATTATCCTAGATGGAGAAATTAAGGCCAAAAATGTAAGGATTCCATGCAGATCACTCTGATAATAAAGTTTTGCAGGGCAGTGGTAACGTGGAGTTATCAAAGAGGCTCTGGGCTCCCAGCAGGCTAGAGAAGTAAGGTTTTTAGTGACCCCACCAAGCGCCACGCCTTACACTGCACACACTTCCTATAGCAGCTCGATTCAGATAAGTGTGTGAGCTGGGTGTGATTCCCAGAGATTCGTGAGCAGAAACCAAATCACAGAGGCGTCAGGAACTGTATGGCTCCGAGGTAATTCTCCTGGAAGCAGGATTTTATCCCTGCTTCATAGCCCTGAGCACTTTCTAAGCATCAGAACGTGAAAATGGACCATGCCCTCAATGAGAGGTGATGAGCTCCCCGTGTGGGAGGGATTCAAGCAGATTTAGAAAGAGTATGGCTGGCAGGTTCTGACAGCATGTCCTGCCCTGAGGAGGGGTGGGATGAATGTGCAGGAAGGCGCCTTCTGAAGGGCAAATTCCTCCACCCTCTGTGGCTTTAGGAGGTCAGGAGGAATCTTGAGGAGGAGGCAGCAGAGGGAGACGTTGGCCGTGAGCCACTGAGAGGAGGGGGTGCAGGCAGCCATGAGACTCAGGCGGGCTCTGGGGAGGGGAGCCGGGCATCCTGTTGCCCCTGGGCCCTCACTGTTCCTTCTGGGTTTGCAGGAGATGCAGTTCGTGTGGAGAGGATCCAAGTCCCTGCTGGCGCAGCAGGAAATCTTCACGCACGTCCTGGATGAGAACGGCTATTGCTCGTGAGCTCTTGCCTTGGGCCAGACCCTGTTCCCAACCCTCTCCCTGAAGCACGTCAGCCCCCACCCTCACGGCCAGCCCTGAGGGGACTCACCTAGCACCCATCTTACAGAAAGAACAACTGAGGTCTAGACGCCCACCCAAGGTCCCGCGGTAGCAGCCGTGAGGGCAGCAGCATTGGGCTCAGGAGGCGGCTCCAAGGATCCAAGTCATGGGAACAGCCCTCCTGTGGGCTGTCTGGTTGGAAGACCTGGATTCAGTCCGCTTCTGTCCCTTTGAGCCTGTGAGGCTGCAGGCAGTGGGTGAACCCCTCTTTGAAGAGGGGAGATTGTCAGCGGGATGAAGGGCAGCTGGGAGAAGAGACCTGGTGGGAGGAGAGGGACTCACTACCATGCTCTGGGCGCCCTGCAGGGTGACATGCCCAAGATCCCACAGGGCTGAGATGTGGTGACTCTTGTCCACAAGGCTCTCATCTGCCCACCACTTGCCTGTCTGTCCAACTGATGGGAGACAGAGGCCTCGAGCAGGCCTGCCCTCCCAGCAGGGTGTCTCCTCTAACATTCCTCTGCTTCTCAGTAAAGGGTTTTACTGGAATGAAAAAGCTGTCTTCCCAGATCCACCCTGGGATGGAATGTACCCCAACCAGACTGTACCTGTCACCCTGAGCAATATCCAACGCTACGCCAACACCCTGTCCTACAATGTGAGGAAACGAGCCCCCTGGTTTTTGACACCACACATCCTCTGGCCCTGGGTAAGTCGGGGCCCCAGGCCCTGGTTCCCCAACTCTTCCCAAGGACTGCTGTGATAGGTCCACCCTGGACTCTGGTCCACCTCTAACCAGATCAGTCTCCATCCAGGCAGTGGGCCAGGCAGCTGTCCCAGCCCTGGCTCAGGCCTCCTTCCCTGCAGCCCCCGACCCTCGAGTCCTCACCCACTCTACCAGCTGTTTCCCCTATGCTGGATCACCCCAGACTCTCCCATCTGAAATGTAGCCCCTCACCCAGGTGGGTCTCCTACTTCTACCCAGCCATCTCCTCCTTTTCCCTTTGCAGGGCTGGAGGCCTGAATCCTGGCTGCTTACTCAGCTGCTGTGAGACTTAGGACCCTTAAGCCTCAGTTTTCTCATCTGTAAAATAGGGATGATGACAAGACCTGCTTCGTAGGTTCAATTTGAGGTCAAGGGCCAAAAGTATGCCCCAGGAGACAGTGCCCAACCCTACTTCCTCATTGTTGTCACAGCTAAACTTTATGGAGCACCTACTGAGAGAGGTGCTCAGTTGGTAAAGAATCTGCCTGCAATGCAGGAGACCATGGTTCGATTCCTGGATTGGGAAGATCCACTGGAGAAGGGATAGGCTACCCACTCCAGTATTCTTGGGCTTCGCTTGTGACTCAGATGGTAAAGAATCCACTTGCAATGTGGGAGACCTGGGTTGGATCCCTGGGTTGGGAAGATCCCCTGGAGAGGGGAGCAGACACCCACTCCAGTATTCTGGCCTGGAGAATTCCATGGACAGTATAGTCCATGGGGTCGCAAAGAGTTGGACATGACTGAGTGACTTTCAGTTTCACTTTCACTTACTGTGCCCCAAGCACTGTTCTATGGGATACACTCTTCTTATACATTTAATCTGCCGCACTGGGCCTAGGGGGCAGGCAGCATGGTATCCCATTTGCCGATGAGGGAACTGAGAGTCAGAGAGGTTAAGAAATCTCTCTAAGGCCACACAGCTACTTAGCAGGGCAGTTGGGAAGGTGAAATTTGTGTTCAGACTCAATCAGATAAGTCCCACAGCCTGCTTTTTAGCATTTGACTACCATTTTAAATGCTATTTACTTTCTTTGCTATTTTTATTTAGTACATTTTTATATACGTGCATATATTAGTAAAAAATTTTTAACAAACAAAATTCTATACATTATATCAATAGGCCAATTGGTATGACAAAGTCAAAATATATAAATACATGTGACTTTAGCTGCAGCTTGAAGCATAACCGAAAATATCTGCAGGAAGTAAAGAAACAGAATAATGAAATATTTACTTTCTCAACAATTCAAAATAGAATTTGAGGTTTACAAAAGGAAAATAAAAACATCTGCCTAAAATAAAGGGCTTCCCTGGGGGTGCTAATGGTTAAGAACCTGCCTGCCAATGCAGGAAATGTAAGAGACATGGGTTTGATCCCTAGGTTGGGAAGATCCCCTGGAGGAAGGCTCAGCAAACCCACTCCAGTATTCTTCCCTGGAGAATCCCATGGACAGAGGAGCCTGGTGGGCTACAGTCCATAGGGTCGCAGAGTTGGACATGAATTGACTTTGCACGCATGCACACCTAAAATAACTTGGGTCCAGATTGCAAGATTTTATATCATTGTGTGCTCTCCTATACCCAATCCATTATGAAGACTGTCAAATTGGGGTCCTATCAGATCAGATCAGTCGCTCAGTCGTGTCCGACTCTTTGCAACCCCATGAATCGCAGCACGCCAGGCCTCCCTGTCCGTCACCAACTCCCCAAGTTCATTCAGACTCACATCCATCGAGTCAGTGATGCCATCCAGCCATCTCATCCTCTGTTGTCCCCTTCTCCTCCTGCCCCCAATCCCTCCCAGCATCAGAGTCTTTTCCAATGAGTCAACTCTTCCCATGAGGTGGCCAAAGTACTGGAGTTTCAGCTTTAGCATCATTCCTTCCAAAGAAATCCCAGGGCTGATCTCCTTCAGAATGGACTGGTTGGATCTCCTTGCAGTTCAAGGGACTCCCAAGAGTCTTCTCCAACACCACAGTTCAAAAGCATCAATTCTTCGGCACTCAGCCTTCTTCACAGTCCGACTCTCACATCCATACATGACCACAGGAAAAACCAGAGCCTTGACTAGACGAACCTTTGTTGGCAAAGTAATATCTCTGCTTTTGAATATGCTATCTAGGTTGGTAGGTTTTATAAATCTAGGCTTGCCTCAGCAACATGTTACTCCAATACTTCCTTGTGGAGATGGCTCTGAGCACCCCTGAAACAACCTTGCATGTCCAGTCATGAGCGTCTCTGCCCTCTGACCAAAGCCTTTGATTGGATCCAGGCAGGATCTCTGGGGCTGCTTGGCCCTGTCTCAGGGGTCTGTCTACCTGTGACAGGGAAGTTAAGTTGTTTATCATGTTATCCACCCTCATCAGTTTTTGTGGTGAGCTCATAACAAAATTCAGAAGAAAGATGACACATATAGATCTCATGAATTTATCTCTTTAGCCAGCTTGAGGGAGGGCACAGCAACCCAGTCCAGTATTCTTGCTTGGAGAATCCCATGGACAGAGGAGCCTTGCGGGCTACAGTCCACAGGGTCTCAAAGAGTCAGATGTGACTGCCAGGCTCCTTTGTCCATGGAATTCTCCAGGCAGAGATATCAGAGTGGGTTGCCATTCCCTTCTCCAGGGGATCTTCCTGACCCAGGGATAGAACCCAGGTCTCCTGTATTGCAGGCAGATTGTTTACTGTCTGAGCCCCAGGGTAGCCATCCTGAGAACCAATAAACTCTGATGGTCTCTTCACACTGGCCACTTCTAGGACTAATTTTGCCTGGGCTCACCTGTCAACGCCTAAAAAGAACTTTCTTTGCTCCTATTTCCTTGTGCCCATTAGAGTTGGACAGAGGTCTCCTCTGCAAAACTTCTGTGAGCCAGGAGCTACAAACTTTAATGTATGGAATCAGAGATGATAGATATTAGATTGAGTCTAAGATTTGAGATACACATGCAATGCATTTGAACAACTGTATGCATTGCATAATTTCATCTCAAAGTAAGACTTTGCCTCCTGCGAGCCCTGCCTCTTACATACATTCTCACTATAATTACATTTTATGTCAAACTTCAACAATGATAATTTAGAATACTGTGACTCTTAGGGGGAACTTTTTTATACTGCTGCTTTCTCTTAAGCATCTGCCTACGATGCGGGAGACCCAGGTTCCATCCCTGGGTCTGGAAGATCCCCTGGAGAAGGAAATGGCAACCCACTCCAATACTCTTGCCTGGAAAATCCCATGGATGGAGGAGCATGGTAGACTACAGTCCATGGGGTCTCAAAGAGTCAGATATGACTGAGTGACTTCACTTTCTTTCTTTCTTTTCTCACTGAGATATAATTAACATATAACATAATTTTAGTTCCAAATGATTCCACACATGTAAATATTGGAAAATGACTGCAATAGATCTAGTTAACATCTGTCACCACACGTAAGTATAAAATATTTCCTTGTAATGAGAAGGTTAATATCTACTCTTTTCGCAACTTTCAGAAAGAGAACACAGCATTATTAGCGACAGTCACCATGCTATACACTTATCCCCATGACTCATTTATTTTGCTTCTGGAAGTCTGTACCTTTTGACCCGCATCATGCATTTCCCTCACCCTCCAGCCCTCACTCCTGGCGTTCACCAGTTTATCTCTGTACATGAGCTTATTTTTCATGTTATTTTTAAAAAATTCACATATAAATGACGTCATGTGGCATTCATCTTCCTCTCTTTGAGCTCTTTCACTTAGCACAACGCCCTCAAGTTCCCATCCATGTTGTTGCAAATGGAAGGATTTCCTTGTGTGTGTGTTTTTTTTTAATGGCTGAATAACCATTCATTCTGGATTCATCACTTGTAACAGATTTTGTCTTTAGGGTTTTTATACATATAATATCATTACATCTGCCAAAAGTTTTACTTCCTCTGTTCCAATTTGGATGCCTTTTTTCCCCTTGCCTAATTGCCATGGCAAGGATTTCCAATAATATGTTAGATAAAAGTGATAACAGTGAATATCTGTGACTTTTTCCTGATCTTAGAAGAAAGGCTTTTTATATATCATTCTGTATATATATCACATTTTCTTTATCTGTTCTTCTCTTTATGGACACTTAGAAGTGAAGTGAAGTGAAGTGAAGTATAAGTGACTCAGTCATGTCCAACTCTTTGCAACCCCAAGGACTATTTAGTCCTTGGAATTCTCTAGGCCAGAATACTAGAGTGGGTAGCCTTTCCCTTCTCCAGGGAATCTTCCCAACCCAGGGATCAAACCTAGGTCTCCCGCATTGCAGGTGGATTCTTTACCAGCTGAGTCACAAGGGAAGCCCAAGAATACTGGAGTGGGTAGCCTATCCCTTCTCCAGTGGATCTTCCCGACCCAGGAATCGAACCGGGGTCTCCTGCATTGCAGGGGATTCTTTACCAACTGAGCTATCAGGGAAGCCCTGATGGACACTTAGGTGATTTCATATCTTGGCTATTTTAAATAATGTTGCAATGAACATGGTGGTGCAGATATCTTAGTAATTTTGTTTTCTTCGGATAAATATCCAGATGCTCTCATATGTAGCTCTACTTTAAATTTTTTGAGGAACTGCCAGTCTATTTTCCACAGTGGCTTCACCCCACCAGCTGATCCTCCCACCAACAGTGTAAGAGGGTTCCCCTTTCTCCTCATCCTCGCCAGCACTTGTTGCTTCTTCTATGTGACAGGAAACCCATTCTGACAGGTGTGAGGTGTGTCTCCTTGCGGTTTTGATTTGCATGTCCCTGACGATCAGTGATGTTGAGCATTTTTCCGTGTGTCTATCGGCCATCTGTATGTCTTTTTTGGGAAAATATCTATTCAGGTCTTTGGTTCAATTTTTAACCAGTTGTTTGTTACTGAGTTGTATGAGTTCCTTATGTAATTGGGGTATTAATCTTTTATCTGATATATAATTTGCAAATATTTTCCCCTGTTTGGTAGGTTGTCCTTTCATTTTCTTGAAGTTTCCTATGCTGCACAAAAACTCTTTAGTTTGATGTCATTCAACTTATTCATTATTTCTTCTGTTTCCCTTGCTTTTGGTGTCAAATACAAAAGAGAAATATCATCAAAATGAAACCCAGCAGGACCCTTCTCAGGGGCAGACTCCCACACCCTCCCTGTCCCTCACTTCTTGTTTGTAGAAAAGCTTTAGCTTCCTAGATCTTCCCTGAGTTCCCAGGAGCAAATTCAGTCAAAGAAAAGAGAAAATGAAGAGACAAAGGAATGCAGCAACAAAAGGAAATAAGACTAGCTTAGGACCTGCAGATCCTCCAAGGACTACGGGCACTATCGAGAGCCACGTACTTGCGTCGTTCTGCAGACACAAAACTCCACGCTAGGTGAAGAAGTTGACTGTGTGCTGACCACCAGTATGTAGACCTCAGGTTAGCTGGAGCCAGAAATACCATAATACCACCAACCAAGAAAGAGAAATTCCATGAGCTAATAATGCATGCTACAACCCTCACATCTAATGTTGCCTTTGAAAACTCTCCTTTGAAAGCCATTTGGGAGTTTGGATTGTTTGAGCATGAGCTGCCATTCTCCTTTCTTGGTGCACTGCAAATAAACTCTCTATCCATAGATACATAGGTAGATAGATATAGATATGTATGTATACATATATATATATATACATTGACCAAACCCAGTTATCAGTAGTTGGCTTTGCTTAGCATGGCATGGGTGAACTGGAGCTTGGTCCAGCAACAAAGACCTCAGCAAGGAGATTACCACCTATGTTTTCTTCTAGGAGTTTCATAGTTTCAAGTTTTGTGTTCAATTCTTTAATCCGTTTTGAGTTAGTTCTTGTGCATGGTGTTAGACAGTGGTCCAGTTTCGTTCTTTCACATGGCATCCAGTTTTCCCGACATCATTTATTGTAGAAACTCTCCTTTCCTCATTTTATATTCGTGGCTCTTTTGCCATAAAGTAGTTGGTCACATGTGCCTGGGCTTATTTCTGAGCACTCTGCTCTCTTCCATTGATCTGCATGTCTCTTTTCATTCCAGTACCAGCCTTTTTTGATTACTGTAGCTTTGGAGTACAGTTTGAAAATAGGGCAGGTGATTTCTCCAGTTTCATCCTTCTTTCTCAAAATTTCCTTTGATGTTCAGGGTCTTATGTGGTTCCACACAAATATTAGGATAGTTTGTTCTGTGTCTGTGATGAACATCATTGGGATTTTCATAGGGAGTGCATTGAAACTGTGGATTACTTTGTGTAATACAGGTATTTTAACAATATAAATTCTTTCAGTTGTGAACAGAAAATATCATTCCATTTATCTGTGTCTTCTTAAATTTCAATCATCAATGTCTTATAGTTTTCAGTGTACAGATATTTCACCTACTTGGTCAAATTTATTCCTAGGTATTTTAATCAGTCTGATGCAAAGTGGAATTGTTTCCTTGTTTCTTTCTGAGAGTCTGTTATTAGCGCACAGAAACACTAATAGGCAAGTGATTTTTGTATATTGATTTTGTACCTTGTATCTTTACTGGATTTATTACTGGTAACAGATTTTGTCTTTAGGGTTTTTATACATATATCATTACATCTGCCAAAAGTTTTACTTCTTCTGTTCCAATTTGGATGCCTTTTTTTCCCTTGCCTAATTGCCATGGCAAGGATTTCCAATAATATGTTAGATAAAAGTGATAAGAGTGAACATCTGTGACTTTTTCCTGATCTTAGAAGAAAGGCTTTAAAAAATGTATTTATATTAACTGGAGGATAATTCCTTTACAATATTGTGATGGTATCTGCCATATACCAACATGAATTGGCCACAGGCATACATGTGTCCCCTCCTTCCTGAATTCCCCTCCTTATTCCCTCCCACCCCATCCCTCAGGTTGTTACAGAGCACCGGCTTTGAGTTCCCTGTGTCATACATCAAACTCCCACTGGCTATCACAGAAGAAAAGCTTTTAGCTTTTTATCAATGTGCATGATGTTAGCTGTGAGCTTGTCACATATGGCCTTTTTAAGTTGAGGCATGTTCCTTCCCTACCCACTTTGTTGAGCTTTATCATAATAGAATGTTGAATTTCGTCAAATGCTTTTTATGCGTCTCTTGAGTTGAATGTGTGATTCTTTCATTTTCTCAGTGTGGTGTGCAACATTGATTTGTGGATGTTGAACTATGCTTGGATCCCTGGAATAAACCCCATGGTGTAGTGTTTTTTGCATGTATTGCTGACTTTGGCTTGCTAACGCTTTTTTTTTTTTTTTTTTGAGGATATTTTCACCTATGTTCATCGAGAATATCAACCTGTACATTCTTTTCTGCAGGATTCTTTTTTTGTTTGTTTGTTTGCTGTCAGGGTAATGTTGGCCTCACAGAATAAGGTTGGAAACAATCCCTCCTCTTTCATTTTTTGGAAGAGTTTGAGCAGCACTGGTATTATTTTCTCTTAAATTTTTGGTAGAAATCACCAATGAAACTGACTGTTTCTGAACTTGTTTTTTGGGATGTTTTTTGACTTTGACTCAATTTTGTAACTGGTAATCAGTCTGTTCAGATTTCTTACTTATTCATGAGTCAGTCTTGGTAGATATATAGGAATTTACCAACTTAATTAAATTTTGACAACCTTTTTAAAGATGAAATTAATGGCAATAAACATGAGCAACCTATTACCATTGTTATTTATACTTAGTATGTTGTTACTATTAATGACATTAGTAAGTAGTAATCCTGATGGAGTCTAACAAATGTTCAGGGAGTGAAATCAGTTAGAAAGAGGAAGACTGCATGATTTCACTTATATGTGAATTCTTGGAAAAAAAAAAAAAACAAACTTATAGAAAAAAGAGGTGATTCGTGGTTTCCAGAGGTGAGGTTAAGGTGAAGAAGAGTTGGGGAAAGGTGCTGGAAAAGTACAAATATCCAGCTATATGATAAACCAGTACTAGGGGTGACATTAGAACATGATAAAGAGAGTGGGGGAGAGAAGGAAGCACTCAGGGCATTGAGCTTGCCAGCTGACTTGGAAGGTTATTGGCCCCCATGGGGAGTAGGAGGGTGGCTTTGGGGGTTGAAGGGGAATTCACCCTGTTTAGTTTGGGCTCTGCTCCCAGAAATGCAAGGCGCTGCTTCTGTTCCCTGGCCTGCAGGGGTGCGACAGGCAGTTCTTCAATGCCTCGGTGCAGTTTGCCAACATGGACTATCTAATGGGCTACATCAACAAGCATGTATCCCAGTTTGGTGTCCTGATGGTGTACGCCACGCTGAGCGAATACTTCCAAACTCTGCACTCTGAACATGAGCCAGTGCAGGTCCGAGACCACCGTGACTTCCTGCCGTATTCTTCAGGTATGAGCCTCTGGGGGTAGAGGTGGTGATCCAGGGAGTTAAAATGTCTCCAAACGCAGTGTCTGCTCAGCCCTGAGCTTGGAGCCTACTAGGGGGACTGGGGGAGATATGGGGGCTGCTCGCACCTACCTGACCCACCAAGGTACACAGCCTGGTCCCAGCACGTTGAACCTCTCACCAGGGTCCACACTCAGCAGGTTCCTGTCTCTATGCCCTTCACTACAGTGCTCCCTGTGGGAGTGCTCTCCTCCCACCCTCTCTTTCTGGAAAGTCCTCATTGCCTTGTAGAGTCACCTCCTCCAGGAAGCCTTCCTGACTTTAAGGCTAGATCCCTTGGCCCCTCTTTGCCCCCAGGGCCCCAGTTTTCACTGATTACCACATAGTCCTTATTGGGGAACCTCGTCTTCCTCAAGCCTGTGTCCTGGAGTCTGGGATGGTTTTGGTCTAAGGGGTGAAAGGTCTTGGCGTGAGCCTTCTGCCTGGATACATGCATACCCTGGGATCTGTCCTCTGTCAGGAAGATAAGGATGTTAGTGGTGCTTAGTGCATCAAAGGTAAAAATTAAGTGAGAAGGAGGAGAGCCCTTAGCCTAGTGCCTGACCCAAAGAGAGGGCACAGCAGATGTTGCCGTTAATAGTTTATGATAGCATCTCAGTCACGTGGGGTAAGGTCCCACTTGTGACATGATCTGGGCAGTCCCTCCTAAGGAATCTTAGTTCAGGGCCTGCCCAGAATCAGCACCACTCTCAGGCCCAACCCCACTGTCCCCTGTGCTGAGCTCCTTGCAGACTTGGCTCCCCTATCTACAAGCCAGGAAGGACTTTTGCACACACAGCCTCCCACTGACAGCTAGGGAGACAGAACCACCCTCCACACCCCAGCCCAGGGCCTGATCAGGACATCAGTAGGGAATGTTTTTGGCCAAATGGTCGAATCCTCTGCAACCTTGATTGCATAAAACCCCGGAGTCCTTCAAGGAGCCTTGTCCTCCTGCTCCGTCTTTGCACAGAACGAGAAACCAAGAGGCTGAAGAAGGTATCAAGGTTGGAAAGGGCCCAGGTCCCCATGAGCCAGGGCATCCCAGGGACACGAAATCAGGCCCTGCCTCCAGCCAGCTTTGCCCAGCCCCAGGTCCATGCTGGGATCACTCAGCTGGAGAGGTCCTCATTATCAGTGAAGTGGGTTCCCGGAGGACTGAACCCACATGGCAGTTCAATTGTAAATACTTCTTTTCTCATTTCCTTCCCTTGCAAAGAGACACCAGGATGGGTCCCCACTGAGAGGGGTTGGTTCCAGTCTGGGCACTGCCCTGATTCCCCCAGACCTGAGTTGGTCGTACCTCTTGGGCTTTGGCCTCTCATCTGAGTGGTGAGAAGGGGAAGCTGTTTAGCTCTCAGGACACCTCCTGGGAACCTATGATTAGGGGAGGACTGGCTTCTCCTCCCCTAATGGGAAGTAGGAGGGGCTACATGGATGTGGGTGGGGCTCCGGCCCAGGTGGAAGTGGATACCTCTATGTAGGCCTGGTTACACTTGAGGTGGGAGGGGATACAAGGATGTATGTGGGGTTATGTTGAGGCTGGGGTAGGGGGCGAGGGGGGAGGAAGTCTATGGAAGTGGCTGCATCCTGGTGGAAAGGACACAGATAAGTCCTGTGGGTGGTGGAGTGGGCGTGGCTACATTGGTGATTCCTGGAGGAGGTGCCATTTAATCAGAGACTGGACATCAGAGAGGAGGCTTGGGTCCTGATTGGAGGACAGTGGGATCTTGACAGCCTTGGCGGGTTGGTGCTGAGCTTAGAGCTGAGGCTATGGAGGGGCTGTGCCTGACCTGTCCACACTCAGCGTGGGGGAGGCCCTGTGTGGAGGACCCTTGCATCTGGCCCCACAGCTGCGATCCTTCCCCAGGCCACATGGCTACCCCTCCTGGTCTGAGCCAGGTCCTTTGAGGGAAGAACAGGGAATGGGAGCACAGCCCAGCCTGGGGAGGAGGCAGGAAGCAGAAATAATAGCAAACAGTGAGCCACCTGCTGAGACACAGCCTGTCCCCAAGGCGCTCAGCCTTTGTCCTTCCCCCACCACCCTTGTCCTCTCAGTCCAGGGTCAGGACAGTAGTTCCTGGGCTCTCTCATCCCTCCCATCCCTCCCTGCAGGCAGCCAGAGGGACCCCACTGAAATGCAGGCTTCTCCAGGATCCTGACACACAGGGGCTGCCAGCACTCCAGGCCCCTCCCCTCTGGGTCCTGTCCTCCTGGCCCTCATCCCACTCCCTCCTCCCCTGAAGTCCTCCAAGACCTTTGCTCACAGGCTTTCCCAGGGTCCCACGCTGACTGGGCTGTCTTGTCCCCATCACAGTCCTTCAGTACCCAGGCCTCTCCAGGCTTGGCCCAGCCCAGCCTGACCTTGCCACCTGCTTATCTCCTCAAGGGCTCCTGGGCAGTTGCTTGCCTGGTTGGAGCAGGAGCCCTGATATCACCCCCAACCCAGGTTGCCTCCCCAGGTAACCTGGTAGGAGTCTACCCTTCACTAACACCATCTTCCTCTGTCTTCCAGGATTGAGGCTTAGGGGGCTCCAGGACATCCTAGCCACTACTGGCCTTTTTCTCCTAGATATGTTTCATTCCTGGACCGGGTTCTATGCCTCCCGAAGTGGGCTCAAGAGGCTGGCACGGCGAGCCAGTGCTCTGCTCTACGCCGGGGAGTCCATGTTCACACGCTTCATGTTGGCTCCACACCGGTTCCTGGACCGGGCCTGGGGCCTGCAGCAGCTCCAGAAGCTCCGCTGGGCGGTCTCCGAGGTAACACCACACCTCTCAGTGGCAGGAACAGGATGGGACCCTCCTGGGTGTGTGCTTCCCCCTCCCTAGGCCGCCAGATCCTCCCGGTCCCCGGTCACTACAGGTCCACTTGACAGATGAGAACACTGAGGTCACCTTGGGTCCCAGGACCTGTGCATGATGAAGCTGCATCAAGGCTACATCCCCAGACTTCCACCTGTGGCTTCAGTGAGCTTTAGAACCAGGTTCACCCAGAGGGTAAAGGGCAAAGTGGAGCAGTGTTGGTGCCCAACCGTCCTGTGCAGGTTCAAATCTCAGTTGAGCTGTGTGGCCTCAGGCAAGTGACTTTCGCTCTCTGAGCCTGATTCTCTCCCTGGATAATCAGAAGCCCCTGTCCACCTAGACAGGTGGCAGGCAGTTGAATATGATGATGCATATAAACTGCTGATCTCAGTGGCTGCCACAAAAGAAGATGTCCACAAATCTCCATCTCCACTTGTCCCCCACCATACTGATGAGAACCAAGAAGTGCTAAAACTTGTCTCCAGTCAGAAATGTGCCACACTGGCCATGACATTCATAAAGAGAACTGTTGGCAGGACTAGTCATTGTGTATGTGGGAGTGGGGTGGGTGGGGAAACGGATTGACTTTCCCAACCATCAGAGCGGGGACAAACGTGGCTTCACCCCATGGAGATGGAGACTCAACTCTCTTCTGTGAGGAAGAGGTAATATTGCCCCTGTAGGATGCAGATGAGTGTCAAGGTCACGTACAGAGCATGTCTGGAGCAGGTTAGAAACTTATGGGATGATTGGGCCATGGAGGTGAAGCTGGGGAGTTCAGCTCAGTTCAGTCGCTTAGTCATGTCCAACTCTTTGCGACCCCATGGACTGCAGCATGCCGGCCTCCCTGTCCATCACCAACTCCTGGAGCCTACTCAAACTTATGTCCATCAAGTAGGTGATGCCATCTAACCATCTCATCCTCTGTCACCCCCTTCTCCTCCTCCTTCAATCTTTCCCAGCATCACGGTCTCGTCTAATGAATCAGTTCTTCGCATCAGATAGCCAAAGTATTGGAGTTTCAGCTTTAGCATCAGTTATTCCAATGAATATTCAGGACTGATTTCCTTTAGGATGGGCTGGTTGGAACTCCTTGCCGTCCAAGGGACTCTCAAGAGTCTTCTCCAACACCACCGTTCAAAAGCATCAATTTTTCTGCGCTCAGCTTTCTTTATAGTCCAACTATCACATCCATACATGACTACTGGAAAAACCATAGCTTTGACTAGATGAACCTTTGTTGGCAAAGTAACGTCTCTGCTTTTTAATATGCTGTCTAGGTTGGTCATAGCTTTTCTTCCAAGGAGAAAGTGTCTTTTGATTTCATGGCTGCAATCACCATCTGCAGTGATTTTGGAGCCCCGCAAAATAAAGTCTGTCACTGTTTCCCCATCTATTTGCCATGAAGTAATGGGACCGGATGCCATGATCTTAGTTTTCTAAATGTTAAGTTTTAAGCCAACGTTTTCACTCTCCTCTTTCACTTTCATCAAGAGGCTTTTTAGTTCCTCTTCTCTTTCTGCCATTGGGGTGGTGCCATCTGCATATCTGAGGTTATTGATATTTCTCCTGGCAATCTTGATTCCAGCTTGTGCTTCATCCAGTCCAGCATTTCTCATGATGTACTCTGCATATAAGTTAAATAAGCAGGGTGACTATATACAGCTTTGACATACTCCTTTCCCGATTTGGAAGCAGTCTATTGTTCCATGTCCAGTTCTAACTGTTGCTTCTTGACGTGCATACAGATGTCTCGGGAGGCAGATAAGGTGGTCTGGTATTCCCATCTCTTTAAAAATTTTACACAGTTTGTTGTAATCCACAAAATCAAAGGCTTTGGCAGTGTCAATAAAGAAGAAATAGATGTTTTTCTGAAACTCTCTCACTTTTTTCTATGATCCAACAGATGTTGGCAATTTGATCTCTGGTTCCTCTTCCAAATCCAGCTTGAACATCTGGAAGTTCACTTGTTCACATACTGTTGAAGCCTGTTTTGGAGAATTTTGAGCATTACTTTACTAGTGTGTGAGATGAGTATAATTGTGCAGTAGTTTGAGCATTCTTTGGCATTGCCTTTCTTTGGGAGTGGAATGAAAACTGACCTTTTCCAGTCCTGTGGCCACTGCTGAGTTTTCCAAATTTGCTGGCATCTTGAATGCAGCACTTTCACAGCATCATCTTTTAGTTTTTGAATGAGCTCAACTGGAAGGAATTCCATCACCTCCACTAGCTTTTTTCATAGTGATGCTTCCTAAGGCCCACTTAACTTCACATTCCAGGATGTCTGGCTCTAGGTGAGTGATCACACCATCGTGATTATCTGGGTCATGAAGATCTTTTTTGTACAGTTCTTCTGTGTATTCTTGCCACCTCTTCTTAATATCTTCTGCTTCTGTTAGGTCCATACCATTTCTGTCCTTTATTGTGCCCAAATTTGCATGAAATGCTCCCTTGGTATCTCTAATTTTCTTGAGGACCCCATGAACAGTAAGAAAAGACAAAAAGATAGGACACTGAAAGATGAACTCCCAAGGTCGGTAGGTGCCCAATATGCTACTGAAGATCAGTGGAGAAATAACCCAGAAAGAATGAAGAGATGGAGCCAAAGCAAAAACAACACCCAGCTGTGGATGTGACTGGTGATGGAAGTAAAGTCCGATGCTAAGGAACAATATTTCATAGGAACCTGTAATATTAGTTTCATGAATCAAGGTAAATTCTCCTGTTTGACAGGAGATGGCAAGAGTGAACATTGACATTTTAGGAATCAGCGAACTAAGATGGACTGGAATGGGTGAATTTAACTCAGATGACCATTATGTCTACTACTGTGGGCAAGAATCCTTTAGAAGAAATGGAGTAGCCATCATAGTCAACAAAAGAGTCCGAAATGCAGTACTTGGATGCAATCTCAAAAACGACAGAATGATCTCTGTTCGTTTCCAAGGCAAACCATTTAATATCACAGTAATCCAAGTCTATGCCCTAACCAGTAATGCTGAAGAAGCTGAAGTTGAACAGTTCTATGAAGACCTACAAGACCTTCTAGAACTAACACCCCAAAAAGATGTCCTTTTCATTATAGGGAGAGGACTGGAATGCAAAAGTAGGAAGTCAAGAAACACCTGGAGTAACAGGCAAATTTGGCCTTGGAATATGGAATGAAGCAGGGCAAAGGCTAATAGAGTTTTGCCAAAAGAACACACTGGTCATAGCAAACACCCTCTTCCAACAACACAAGAGAAGACTCTACACATGGACATCACAAGATGGTCAATACCGAAATCAGATTGATTGTATTCTTTGCAGCCAAAGATGGAGAAGCTCTATACAATCAGCAAAAACAAGACCAGGAGCTGACTGTGGCTCAGATCATGAACTCCTTATTGCCAAATTGAGACTTAAATTTAAGAAAGTAGGGAAAACCACTAGACCATTCAGGTATGACCTAAATCAAATTCCTTATGATTATACAGTGGAAGTGACAAATAGATTCAAGGGATTAGATCTGATAGACAGAGAGCCTGAAGAACTATGGACAGAGGTTCATGACATTGTACAGGAGGCAGTGATCAAGACCATCCCCAAGAGAAGAAATGCAAAAAGGCAAAATGGTTGTCTGAGGAGGCCTTACAAATACCTATGAAAAGAAGATAAGCGAAAGGCAAAGGAGAAAAAAAAAGATATACCCATTTGAATGCAGAGTGCCAAAGAATAGCAGGGAGAGATAAGAAAGCCTTCCTCAGGGATCAAGCTGGGGAGGGTGCCTCTGAAAGTCTGTTTTCTGTCCCAGGTCAGGGAGTCAGGTATAGGTTTTCACAAGGTCTTCAAAGTTGGGCAAGTCCATCAGCCTCTCTGACCTCAGTTTCCCCTTCTGTAAAGTGGGGGGAACCCCCACCTTCTCCACTAGCACCTGCTAAGAGGGAAAGAGAGCCCATGCCCAGTGGACCCCAGGAGGGCAGGTGCTGAGCAGGAGCAGGTCCTGACCGCACTCTTATCCTGCTCGGGGTGGGGACACAGGTCCAGCACCACGAAGCCATCACCGGGGCTCACACCCCCAAGGTGAGTGACATGTTTGTGGGGCGCCTGAACAACGGGATGCATGGGGTGCAGAAACTGATGTCCGCCATCGTCCAGGACAGGTTCCCAGCCCACACAGGTAAGCAAGGCCCTTGCTGGGAGCCCCTGCAGTCTGGTAGAGTCTAGGCCCCTTTCTGAGAAGAGAGCTTCTGGGACCAGGGAGGGGGCCTGATCCCCTGAGCTTCAGACTCTGAGTCTCCATCCAGATGAGTCACCAGGCCTTGTGCAGGTGATTCTACCTCTCTGGACCTCAGTGTACTCACCAGGAAATTGGGCTGACAGGGAGAGATGGGTGAGGAGTACATGGACCCTCAGCTTCTGGAGGGACACCCCCATCCCACATTTGGGAACCGGGACAGCGCCATGAACAGAGTGTGGCTGCATGTCTGAGGTCCCGTGTCTGTCTGTCCCTCTCCCTGGAGTCTGCAGGGTTGGTCTCACCTGCCTCAGTTTCCCTTGTTCCAAGGGGCACCCAGGTGTGTGGAGTGTCTCACACGGCAGCAAGTAAACCTCTTGTGTGTGTGCAGGCCTTGAGCCTGGGGGATACGTTGCTGTGATCTACAACCCCCTGGCCTGGACAGTCACCACCATCGTTACCCTGACTGTGGACTTCCCCAAGGTCAGCGTCACAGATGAGTCAGGCCACCCCGTGCCTGCACAGGTATGGGCAGGAATCCTGCCTCGGTTGCACTCGCAATTGCTGTCTCTGTTCTAGGCAGGGACCCCTGAGAAGTGAGGGCCATTTTAGTGAGCAATGACAACCCCACTATGAGGACATTGTCCTCAGGGTCAGTGGGATCCACCCAGGGCACTGATTCTAGGCTTTGGCATCTGATTTGGCCTGAAATCCCTTCTACCATCCCCAACCTGGGAGGTCTCCTGGTGTGGGCTGCATGGGTGACATCTGCCCACATAAGGCTATATACAATATTATAAGGGCTTCCCTCGTGGCTCATATGGTAAAGAATGTGCTTTCTGTGCTGGAGACATGGGTTTGATTCCCCCTGGGTCAGGAAGATCCCCTGGAGAAGGAAATGGCAACCCACTCCAGCATTCTTGCCTGGAAAATCCCATGGACAGAGGAAGCTGGTGGGCTACAGTCAGACACAACTGAGCAACTAACACTTTCACTTTCGTAATATTATCAAAATTCCCACTTTGTATAGGAAAATCCATGCAGAGTCTTACAAGCTGGTCTTTATGGAAGTGCTTTGTTAGGGGCTGGGGGCAAATTCCTGTCTTGGCAACACCCGCATCCAGTATGAGTGGGTGGTCCCGCCCCACCTCCTCCCAAGACCTGGAACTGGATGTGGTCCCAGACAACACCCTACTTGTCACCCAGCTGACTCTTCCTTGGGGAGGTGGAGAAGGTTCTGCCATCAGCAACCTTTCAGCAAACACTCCTGAACGCCCACTCTGGGCCCCTGGACACTGGAGGCCCCATGGATTTAGGAATCAGACACAGAACTGGACAGTTAAGGCATGGAGTGAGGACCTAGCAGTCCAGGCAGTAGTCCTTAACTGAGACCGAGAGGAAGGGTTCCTCTGACATTGATGGGTGTTGGTTTGAGCAGACTGAACACATAACATCCCCCTCCCCAACAAAAAGTGATACCCACTAAGAGTAAACGCTCTTAAAGATGATTGAACACCTACTATGTGTCAGGCCTTAATCTAGGTGCCGGAGAAAATTACCAAGCCAACAAAAGTCCGTGCCCCCTGGGGGCTCATATTCTAGCAGGGGGATCCAGACAGGAGCAAAATAAGAAGGCAGAGAATGTGGCCCAGGATAACTGTAGTGGAGAAAAAGCTTCAGGACACGTTTGGGGGTATGGGTGGGGCAAGATGCCTGCTTTTGTTCACAGAAAGGCCGAATTGGAGGGTCTATTACTGACCAGGGTGAATGTGTTAGTTGCTCAGTTGTGTCTGACTCTTTGCGAGTCCATGGACTTCAGCCTGCCAGGATCCTCTAGCCATGGGGTTCTCCAGGCAAGAATACTGGAGTGGGTTGTCATTTCCTTCTCCAGGGGAATCTTCCTGACCCAGGGATTGAACCCAGGTCTCCAACATTGCAGGCAGATTCTTTACCATCTGAGCCACCAAGGAAGCCCCACTGACCAGGGTACTTGACATTTTTAATTAAAAGAAGTTGATCAGAGGCCAGACCAAGAAATTCAGGCAAGATTTATTGGGGCCCCTGCGGCAGCATGGAGGCAGGGCGAAAACAAACAACAGCTTCCCTTGCTTGCTTGTTCTCCAAAAGGGGAGCTGGCTCTTTCTATGGGGTGAGGGTAGGGGTGTGCTCAGGAGTTGGGTCGGAGGGGTGGCTGAGGTGTTTGTCCACCCCTTAGGTGGTGGTGTGTGCAGGGCCCATGTTTTTGCTCTGACCCCTGCTTTCCCTCCAGACTTTTTTTTCTTTAAAAGTGACAGTTAAGTTTTTTGGGGTTTTTTTGTATCTTTTGTCCAGAATTTGCCCCCAGCTGGGCATGTACGTGGTTATTTTTGGTCCCATACAATTTCTTTGTGTTTTGTTGCTAGAGGAGAAGTGTGTCCAAGCATTGCAGAACTGCAGCAAGGAGGCCCAGGTCCCAGTCCATCTTATAAGGAGCCACATAAATTTGCTAATAGCCCCCACCACAAAACCCCCATCAGAAGCCCAGAGATGGCACCTGTTCCCTAAAGAGTCAGGGGGCTCCCTGCATGGACCCAGAGTCCTCATCCTGTCCCTAAATCAGATAACTTGGAGATAAGGAAAATCCTGGAGGGATGACCTGAAAACCTCCCTCCTCTGGGAAATTGGAGGATGAAGAGACAAGAGAGCTCCCTCCAAAGAGGAGGCCCTCTGGGTCGAGGGAACAGCGTAAGAGAGGCAGGAAACAGCAGGGAGAGTTGGGAAGGAGGGACGTTGGTTTTTCAGCCCCGAAGGAGAAGGGAAGGAGGAGGGAGAAGGGGCTGGGCTAGGACCCTGTTGAGCAGAGAGGATGCAGGAGGGGAGCCCAGCTCAGCCCAATGATGGATGACCCTGCTGCCCCCCTGGGGAGCAAGCACTCCATCCAAGAGATGTGTAAGCCCAGGGTTGCTAAGGAGACTGAGATGTCTTCCCCCCGTGACATCCGTCCTGTGATCCTGTCCCTCTGGCCTTGCAGGTTCAGAACTCAAAGGAGATGCCATCTGTCTATGACTTGCTTGTGCTGACCACGATCCCAGGACTCAGTTACCAGTATTATGTCATCAAGCCCAGCAGGAGGGCCAAGGGGGACACTCAGGTGACTGAGGCCACGATGGCCAACACCAAGCAGTTTGGCCGCAGACCCAGGAGACATGACTCAAGTGTGGGCAGGCGCCTGGTGCACATGGAGAATGACTGCTACACCGTGTCCCTGGACAAGGACACCAACCTGATGCACAGCATCTGGGAGAGGTGAGGTGCAGCCATTGCTGCCTCAAACCCAGGAGGGTCCCGGGACCTGGGCAGGTAACGCCCCACCTGCCTCTTCACCTCCTCACTGGCATGGCAGGGACGTGATGCTCGTGAAGACCTTTTCTGTGTAGCCAGCCTCATTTCTAGGTTGTGTGAGTCTAGGCTAGGCCACAAAAGCAACCAGGACCCACAGGATCCAGCAGGGAGGTCAGCAGAGGGTGTGGGGGCAGCAGAAATGGGGTACAACCCCAGCACATGTAAGCCTCCCTGGTCAGGCAGGGAAAGCTGAAGCCTGCAGGCTGGCTTTGGGCTCCATCGTCACTCAAGCCCCACGCCCCTTCTGGGATGCCCCTGAAGGGCCGACTCCAGCTCGCCATCCCTTTCTGCCCACCCGCGGGTGCCTCACAGCCAAGCCCCACCCCCACCCAGCCCTTCCCAGGAATGTCCTGCTGTCCATCTGCCTGGTGTCTGTGTGTCTTCAGGTGCTTTGGGCTCAGGTGAGGGAAGCTGTGCTTCTCACCCGGCTCCCTCACCTCCCAGTAGGGGCACAGCCAGCACCTGCCACACAGAGAGGGAAGCCTGTAGGAATAGAGAGAGAAAGGGCGGCTCAGAGGAGGCTTGGCAGGGACAAGACACCCAGAGCCAGGCCTGAGGCCTTGCAGTCTGCAGGGAATCCGTGGGTCAGACGAGCGGACAGTGGTTCCTTAGAAGGACCTGCCTGTGCAGAGGCCTGAGGGGGGCAGCCACCATGTGCGTAGACCACCCCAGGGCCAGTTTGCTGGAGGAGGGCCTTTGTTCTTCTATATATGACAAGCGTGTTGATATATTTCACATACCATACAAGTCACCACATTACATCGTACATGTCTGTGCTGTTTCCTGTGTTCACAGAGGTGTGCAGGAAACTCCACAGTTTTCAGGTATTTCCATCACCTCCAAAAAGAATCCTCATGTTCCCCATTTTCACCTCCCCCAGGGCCCTGGCTACTGGAATCTCCTTTCTGTCTCTCTGGATTTGCCTCTGTGGGCATTTCCTGCAATGGAATCACACCACCTGGGATCCTTTGGAGACTGGTTTCTTTCACATAGGATCCAAGATTCATCCACATGGCAGCAAGGATGAGAACCTCATTCCTCTTGAGGGCTCAGTAATATTCCATTGACAGATATGCCACCCAGGTGGCCACTACAGAGGCCACTTCTGTTCACTCCTGATTCCAGGCTGGTGTCTGTATAGAGGCTTGTGAGCCTGGTTCCCATCAGAGGGATGGGACATCAACAAGAGGATAACGCTCTTTTCTCTTTCCCACCACTGCAGGCAGAGTAACCAAACCATACAAGTGACCCAGCAGTTCATGGAGTACGAGGCGAACGGTGATGAGGATCAGGGACCCATTTCCGATAACTATGTGTTCACGTCCAGTGAAACCGCGAAGCCAGCGTGGGAGACTGTGGGAATGGAGATCGTCGAGGGGGAGCTCGTGACCGAGATCCGGCAATACTTCTACAGGTGAGGTCGGCCCCTCTGGTTGTGCCCAGCACAGGTGGGTGCTCATGGGCAGGTGGATGGTGAAATGTGTCTGCTCCTGACCCCCAGCTCCTGCACCTGTGTGCACACACAGTCCTATCTCAAAGAAAGCCCGGTGCAGACATGAGTTGGTCCAGCCTCTGCAGTCCCAGCTGTCTCTGCCTGTGCTGTCACCTTGGTGGCAATAAGTCCAGAGGTGGGCCAGTAGCCCGTGGTGGAAATGACATTACACACCAAAGCAGTTCTTGTGTTTTCATTAACAGAAGAGAAATAAACCACCCAGGCCTGGCCAGATGCTCCAGGCCTTCAGGGAAGGGGGGGTCCTCCTGTTTATTGCCCAAGAAGCCCCTCTGCCCACATGGCCCTGCAGGAAGGAGGGAGGGGGGAAACAGGAGGAGATGAAGGTAGGAAAGAAGCAGGGACAGGCGTCCGGAAGTCTCCCCCAGCTTGACGTATCTCTTCTGCTCCTCCTCCAGGACGGTGAATGATAGGGACCCTACGTACACCGTCTACTCCCGGCTGGCCCGCGGGCCCCCGGGCGCTGACGGGGAGCTGCTGTGTCATCGCATAGAGCAGGAGTACAGGGTGGGCCCCTTGGAGCTGAACTGCGAGGCCATCTGGAGGACCAGCACCAATCTCAACACCGCCCGGGTCCTCTACTCCGACAACAATGGGTACCAGATGCAGCGCAGAGCCTACAAGCACCATGAAAACAACATCGCCCGGGTATGCTCTGTGGTGCCCCGTGGTCACAGGGTCCACAGAAGCAGTTCTGATGGCACTTTGCCAGAAGACTGGAGGGACCCCCTTTAGCTCCAGCGGCAGAGGCCTCCAGAGCATCTCCCAGAATCTTTGTCGCCCATGTGTGCTGTTAGGGGCTGAGACCCAGCTTGTTCAGACCTGTGGTCAGAGCTCTGGTGCCCCTATATACGAGGAAAGTCCCTGAGGTCCACTGTGGGCACCGCGTGCCCTCCTCTGTCAGATGACTGACCTGCTGGGATTGCTCTGAGGATGAAGCATGTGGTGCCTGTCCAGGCCTGAGCGGGTGTGACCCTCCTTTGCTGCTCTTAGTCGAGCCACTGCTTGGTTGCCTGGGAAACCGCACAGGCTGATTTCTGAAATCAGTTCAGCTCTGAGATGCTTTGCCCCTAGCAGCGTGACCTGGGGCAAGTCTCCTGGCTTCCCTGGGCCTCGGTGCTCTCCTGGGAAACGGGGTAACCTCCACCCAGCGCTGTGCGATCAGAGGGGATGATCCAGGAGCAGTGCCAGGCTGGGCACCTCCTGAGCCTCAATCCATGTGAGTTCTTTCTCCTTCCTGTGGGGAATGTGGCCCCTCCCTGCTCTGTCTTCCTTGAGTTTCTGGTCCCTCTCATCCCTGTTGGCTGGTTCTCACCCACTGTGGCCTGGGCTCCAGAGAGTCCAAGGCCCTCAGCCCAGGACATGTTGCTCCAACAGAGCAAAGGGTGTGGACTGTGTGACTGCTTTCCAGCCCAGTTTTGAGCGCTTTACTATCGGGCAACCATTAGCCTATCTCAGACTGGACGGACACACAAGCCTTCATTCCCTTCCTGCCACAGTTTCTCAGGGATGCTTTGGGGGCCCCTTTTACAGGTGGGGAAACTGAGGTGAAGGACAGGGAGGCCTGGCATGCTGCGGTTCATGGGGTCGCAAAGGGTCGGACACGACTGAGCAACTGAACTGACTGGACTGAAACTGAGGCTTGGGCAGCCTGAGTCCCCCAGCTCGTAAGGTCAGGAAGCAGTGGAGCTGGATTTGAATCCCAGGGCGTCCACCTCACAAGTCAGAGCCCCTCCCCCCCACTACCAGTGCTGCCCTGAGCTGCCGCTGTGCCTGTGGGGGAGGCTGGTGGGGGCCCGAGGGAGATGCCTGATCAGGTGGCCCACCTGGCCCATGACCATGACCACCACTCTGGCAATATTTCTGTCCACAGAATTACTACCCCATGACTCAGTCGGCCTTCATCCAGGACAGACAGAGCAGGCTGGTGCTGCTGTCGGAGCAGGCGCACGGCGTCTCCAGCCAAGGGAACGGGCAGATGGAGGTAGGAGGAGGCCCCTCTGGTCACCACGGGCCCGCCAGGGGCCAGGCTGGGCCTGTCGGATGACTCTTCCCTGCAGGTCATGCTCCATCGGCGGCTGTTGATCAAACAGCAGTGGGCCCTGTCCATCAACGTCACGCTGAATGACACCTCGGTTGCCCACTCGGTGCTCTGGCTCCTGCTGGGACCCTCGACCCTCACCAGGGACCTCGGCCAGAGGAGCGGGGTGTTACTGCAGCACAGACCCGTAGTGCTGATTCGAGAGCTGAGCGGTAAGAGGGCCGCCTTTCAGTGCAGCTGTCATCCCTGCGTGGGGGTGAGTGATGGAAATGAGCTGGTGCCCCCAGAAGTCTGAGCTCCTTTGGGGCAGGAAGGGACCTCAGGGACCTCAGATTCAACTCTTTCATTTTAAATATGGACAAACTGAGGTTCAAAGAGGGTCAATGATTTAAGGTCATACAGCTAGTAAGGGTAGATTTGGGACTCATCCATATCCTCCTGTACATCTTTTCCCTGATTCTCCTCCTTTTTCTCCCCTAATGTATCTTTCTCTTTCTTAATATGACGTTTCTCACCAAGTTATTTCAAGTCTTCTTTATTGAAAAGAAGAGTTTTATCTAAATCCAGATATTCTGTCAACAGGTGAGGGTGATTCTAATTCCATGTTCTGATCTGCAACATATATGAGTTGTCTCCACTGAGACTTCTGTAGATAAACATCCTTACAGTGTGATATCTTTATTGAAATAGGTGAACATAAAATGCATTAAACAATGATTCCATTTAAAGATGCTGCTATGGAGAAGTCTTAAAAAATTAAAGACCTAAATCCAATATATGGGGTTGATCATTCTCATTACAGGCATACCGCAATTTATATGCTTCCCTTTACTGAGCTTTGAAGATATTGCTTTTTTATTTTTAACAATTGAAGCTTTATGACAACTGTGCATGGAGCAAGTCTATCTGCACTATTCTCCAATAGTATTTGCTCAGTTCACATCCATGTGTCACATTTTTATAATTCTTACAATATCTTAAACTTTTTCATCATTATTAAATTTATTATGGGGACCTGGAATTAATAACCTTTGATACTGTTCTTGTGAAAAGATTACAGCCCAAAGAAGGCTCAGAGGAGATATTATCTTTTTCAGTCAGTTCAGTTCAGTCACTCAGTCGTGTCTGACTCCTTGCGACCCCATGTACTGCAGCACGCCAGGCCTCCCTGTACATCACCAACTCCCGGAGCTTACTCAAACTCATGTCCATACAGTTGTTGATGCCATCCTACCATCACATCCTCTGTTGTCCTCTTCTCCTCCTGCCTTCAATCTTTCTCAGCATCAGGATCTTTTCCAATGAGTTGGTTCCTCGAATCAAGTGGCCACAGAATTGGAGCTTCAGCTTCAGCATCAGTCCTTCCAATGAATATTCAGGACTGATTTCCTTTAGAATGGACTGGGTGGATCTCCTTGCAGTCCAAGGGACCCTCAAGAGTCTTCTCCAACAACACAGTTCAAAAGCATCAGTTCTTCGGCGCTCAGCCTTCTTCACAGTCCAACTCTCACATCCATACATGACCACTTTAAAAACCATAGCCTTGACTAGATGGACCTTTGTGGACAAAGTAATGTCTCTGCTTTTCAATATGCTGTCTAGGTTGGTCATAACTTTCCTTCCAAGGAGTAAGTGTCTTTTAGTTTCATGACTGCAGTCACCATCTGCAGTGATTTTGGAGCCCCCCAAAATAAAGTCTCTCACTATTTCCATTGTTTCCCCATCTATTTGCCTTGAAGTGATGGGACTGGATGCCATGATCTTAGTTTTCTGAATGTTGAGCTTTAAGCCAACTTTTTCACTTTCCTCTTTCACTTTCATCAAGAGGCTCTTTAGTTCTTTTACACTTTCTGCCATAAGGGTGGTGTCATCTGCATATCTGAGGTTATTGATATTTCTCCTGGCAATCTTGATTCCAGCTTGCGCTTACTCCAGCCCAGCGTTTCTCATGATGTACTCTGCATATAAATTAAATAAGCAGGGTGACAATATACAGCCTTGACGTACTCCTTTTCCTCTTTGGAACCAGTCTGTTGTTCCATGTCCATTTCTGTTGCTTCCTGACCTGCATATAGGTTTCTCAAGAGGCAGGTCAGGTGCTCTGGTATTCCCATCTCTTTCAGAATTTTCCACAGTTTATTGTGATCCACACAGTCAAAGGCTTTGGCATAGTCAATAAAGCAGAAATAGATGTTTTTCTGGAACTCTCTTGCTTTTTTGATGATCCAGCAGATGTTGGCAATTTGATCTCTGGTTCCCCTGCCTTTTCTATAACCAGCTGGAACATCTGGAATCTAATTGGTCCTGATCAAATCACATGATCCAAGCCTGACCAATCTCTGTGGCCTGAGGTGTTGTGAGGCACCAGCATCTTCAGCCAGAGCCCAGAGTTGAACAGAATGTTTCCTAGAAGGAGAAGAGCTGAGGTCCCTCTGAGCGGAGATAGCAATAGATGACAAAAAGGGGAGCTGACATCCCAGACCTTGAACAGCAAAGAGAAATCTATGCTAGCTTCCTATGTGATCTCGAAGAAATGAAGTTCCCTCTCTGGGCCTTGTCTCTTCGTTTATAATTTAAAAATGGCTGCACTAGAGATTCAAGGTGGTTTGAGGCATTTTCAACAATAGATGCTTCAGGCTGCCTGTGGTGTGGGCCACAGGTGGGAGGGGTGTGAGATTGAATGAAATGGGTGACTTGGTGGGAGAACTCTGAATGCCCAGAGGAAACGTTTGGCCCAAACCCTCTCCTTGCATCCATCTGCCTTGCAGAGACTGCCAGGATTCACCCACACCCCCAGCATCAAGAGGCTGTGACACTGCCCCCAAGCATCCACCTGCAGATCCTCAGCATCCCAGGCTGGACTTACAACTCGAACCACACAAAGCATGTGAAGAATCTTCGGAAAGGTGAGGCAGGTGTTCAGATGTCGAGACTCACTCCTGTCTTCACATGTCAACCAGGTCCCCAAGCCCGTCACCAGACAAAGGCGCTCTCCCCAGAGTCATCCAGGCTCTGTGAGGTCACCCGGTTCCCTTATCTGCCAAATGAGGAGACAGAGGCCCACTGAGAGGCAGGTCACTCAGCAAGCTGGGGACAGGTGGGCCTGGATACCATCTAGAACGCAATGACCGTATACAGAGGGGAGCCCCCAGCAGGGCATCCGGGAGGATCTCCTGGTGGAGGAAACAACCACCAGAAAGCAATGCATCATATTGCCAAAGCCCCTGGTGCACCTTATCTGCCCCTTTACACGCTTGCCAACAAAGGTCCATCTAGTGAAAGCTATGGTTTTTCCAGCAGTCATGTATGGATGTGAGAATTGGACTATAAAGAAAGCTGAGTGCCAAAGAATTGATGCTTTTGAACTGTGGTGTTGGAGAAGACTCTTGAGAGTCCAAGGGAAATCCAAGGAGATCCAACCAGTCCATCCTAAAGGAAATCAGTCCTGAATGTTCATTGGAAAGACTGATGCTGAAGCTGAAACTCCAATACTTTGGCCACCTGATGCGAAGAACTGACTCATTGGAAAAGACCCTGATGCTGGGAAAGATTGAGGGCGGGAGGAGAAGGGGATGACAGAGGATGAGATGGTTGGATGGCATCACTGACTCAATGAGTTTGAGTAAACTCTGGGAGTTGGTGATGAACAGGGAGGCCTGGTGTGCTGCAGTCCATGGAGTTGCAAAGAGTTGGACACAACTGAGCAACTGAACTACTATTTACACTCTGAGCATCTCAAACGGGGGGCTGACTGTGCCTCAGCCAACCCCCTATTTCCAGAGACCCTCCAAGGGCTGGCACACTCCAGTGTAAGGTCTGCAGGATGAGAAGCAGGAGGGAAAGGAAGAGGCAGAGGCCAAATGCCACCTTTGTGGCTAATAAAGTGGGCATTGGAGGCTGTGGCTCTATCCTGCAGCCAGGTGACTTCCTAACACTGACCTCTGGGGCATTGCTCCATGTGTCACAGAAGAGAAAGGGGGAACCCCCTGGCATGGTAGAGCCTTCCCTATAGACCTGTGTGTGTTGCCAAGCCCGCTGAGAGCATGCCTCATGGAGGCAGTTGTACCTAAGAGGAGGAAAAGGGGCTGGACCAAGCAGATTCTTTCTTCTAAAGAGAAGTGAGTTGGGGCCAACTCTGGGGAGCATCAGTGGATGGTGTGAGGGTCCCCTGCCTCCCTAGACCATTAGAATCCCAAATCTCAATCACCATCTTCATCACAACCATATCTTCATCATCATCACCATCAACACCATAATCACCACCACCACCACCATCATTGCATCATCCTTTTCGGGAGCCAGAAGACCTTGTCTGTGTCTAGAGCTGCAGTCTGTAAGCCCCTCAACTAGGAAGGCAGAGAAGAGGTTTTGCAAGCCTCCTATGCTGCAGTAACAAAGAACCCAAATTCTCATGGTGCAAACACAACACAAGGTTATTTTGCCCTTACCCCACATATCCGGGGGTGGGGGGAGGCGGTCAGCAGGGAAGTTCTTCTCGTGTGGTCACCAGGGACCCAGCAGATGGATGCAGCATTACAACACATGCTTCCTCATGTCAGAGGCAGGAAAAAGCCTTGCTCATGGTTGGGTCATCCTTGGGGTTAGGAGAGCCTTCACAGGGGCCAAGGCAGAGAGTATGTTCCAGAGATCTGGAAGATTTCAGGACAGGAACAACGATGATCATAAAGTGAATGAGGATGAAGACTTTCCAGACATTGGCATCTATCCCTGTGTGGGTGGTGGGAAGCCTTAACATTGCCTGAGTCTGGGTTGGAATTCTCCCTTCTCCTTCTTCCTTCCATGACAGCTGTGTGGCCTTGGACAAGTGCCCACCCCTCTCTGAGCTCTGGTTTCTTTGGTGTCAAGTGGGCACCATGTTTGCTGCTGCTTAGGGAGGTTGAAAATGTGAAAAGGAGGTGAGTGTGTAAAGTACCAGGCATGGTCAGGAGTCCTCATTGCCACCTGCCTTCTGCCCCCAAGACAATAAAGGAGAAGCCAAGGCAGAGTTCCGCCGAGTCCTGCTGCGGCTCCACCATCTGTATGAGGTGGACGAGGACCCTGTCCGGTCTCAGCCTGTGACGGTGAATCTGCAGGTAACCTGTCCCGCCCCACATCCCGCTCCTGGATCAGAGTCAGGACCCATGAGCAGATGAACGCAAGGCAGGCAAAGCCCAAGTGTGACGATCCTGACTCAGATGCCACCTTGGCAAAGACATGCATCAAGACCATCATGAAAGGGAGTGAGGGTCGGTGTCGGGGGGCATCAGGGCACCCCTACCCCGCTTCCTCTCTCTTCCTGGTCTTGATTTTTCAGTGATTCCAACATGCATGTGTTTTGTTTGTTTTCTCCTTTTTTCTCACGGTAAATCTTTATGAGAAGTGAAAGTGTTCATCGCTCAGTCGTGTCTGACTCTGTGACCCCTCGGACTATAGCCTGCCAGGCTACTCTGTCCATGGGATTCTCCAGGCAAGAATATAGGAGTGGGTTGCCATGCCCTCCTCCAGGGGATCTTCCCAACCCAGGGATTGAACCTGGGACTCCTGAATTACAGGCAGATTCTTTACCATCTGAGCCACCAGGGGACACTAAATCTTTTTATACAACACAAATAGCATTTGAGTTATCCAAAAAAAAAAAAAACCGAGGGAAATTTTGAACAGACTTCCTGGTAAGTGATCAGAGTCACACAG
Organism: Bos grunniens; assembly: GCF_055505025.1. Classification (NCBI taxonomy): domain Eukaryota; kingdom Metazoa; phylum Chordata; class Mammalia; order Artiodactyla; family Bovidae; genus Bos; species Bos grunniens. The sequence continues at coordinate 14,994,241 of NC_141170.1, read as the reverse complement.
CCCAAGGTGAAAGTCCAGGCATCTCTGCTGGGTGTCTAGGCCTCTGGGCTCTGAGCCTCAGTCTCCTCATCTGTAAATGGGGAGGTCAGAGTCTTTGTCCAAAGGGATGCTGAGAGGTTTTGGGTGATGGTGTACACGCAGGTGCCTGGCACCCTGGGGGCTGATGGATATCTGTGCCCAGACTCCAACCTCAGTCCTCCTTCCCCTCCCGACCCCAACATCACCCTCTGACCCCCACCACCAGGTAAGGCTGTTTCTGCACAGCCCAGCCACATCCTTTCCCCAGAAGATATGTGAAGACACCTCATTTCTTTCCAGTCTGCACTTTTTATGGAGCTCTGAGCTCTTTAGTCATCTCCTGCTCACAGGGAATTTCTGTAAATCTCTCTGTTGTTGCCTTGGTTTCACTGATACCTGTGGTCTCAACGCAATCTGGGAGAATCCCAACAACCCCACCCAGAGCCAACGTTATGGTACCTTCCCAATGTCCCCCTTTCACAGCTCTTACCATGGAGACAGGGGTGGGGGAATGATCTCTTTCCTTGCCTCACTTTCATCAGAGACAAGGCCAACTTCATCTTCCCACCTGACCTTCTCAGCGTGCTGGCCTTGTTTCTTCCTACTTGTCATCTCTTGCTCATGAGCTGGTACCAGCCTCAGAAGCAGATGTAGAGGTGGTGGGGGTAGGACAGGGGGGAACGGAGTGGGGATGGTAGCAGCAGCGGAGCCTCACCCTCCATGCTTTCTCCTGCCATCAGCACAGAGGAGCTCCTGCAGAACAACCCCCAGCCGTCTGGTCAGCAGACTGTCCTCTCCAGGGCAGGGCCAGAATGACTGCCCTGCCTTCCCTCTTTGCAGTCAGTGCATTTTGGGGAAAACAGGATGGATACCCAAGACTGACTGCATCCCAGGAGCATACAGGGCACCATCTGAGCATCTCCGGGAGGAGGGACTCAGTGATGAGAGCAGTTCTAAGTGCCTGCCACCTCCTGGCATGCCCATCCAGCTCAGCCCCACTGGGGAGAATGTGCCTCCCTGGCCTCAGTTTCTTCATCTATATAATGGGACTGCTGTTCTTTACATGGAGATTTACTCTAAGAATGACATGCAGGAAGATGTCATGCCCTGGGCCTGGGTGTTTCCATGCCTGCCACTGTTTTGTCCTCTGCTCTGGGGCTGGGTGCTCACCCCTCTCTGTGCTTCTGTCCTGCAGTCTGTGCTGCAGGGTCTGGGCTCTGTGGTGTCCGTGGAGGAGCGCTCGCTCACAGGGACCTGGGATGTGAGCACACTGCACCGCTGGCGCTGGCCAACTCAGGAACCTGGCTACCTCAGAGGTTTGTGCACCCCCGGTCCAGGCTGCTCCCCAGCCCGGGATTCCCTGCCTGCCCCTCACCTGGGCTCGGGAGCTGGACAGACCTGGCTCAGATCCCAACTCTGCCCCCTAAGACCTGTGTGACCCTGAACAAGCCGCTCTCCTTCTCTGAGTCTAAGCCTTCTTGAATCTACCACAGTAGGTTAAGAAAGGGTTCAATTCAATCTCCACTTGCCAGGACTCCACACAGAATGTGTGTGTGTGTCTGTGCATGTGTGTTCACGCGTGTGTGCACACATACACGCATGCGTGCACACATACGCGCATGCACACACGCCTACAGATATGTCCAAGATTACTATCCTGCCCAGAATGCAAGTGTACCCTCAGCAAGTTCTGACGTCTCCCGTGCAGTGCATCACATCGCACACCCCACAGTTAGCTCTTGGAAACTGCTTCAGCCTGATTCATGCCTCTCAGTCTATACTTGTGCTGTTTCTTCTTGGAATGCCCTTGGACATCTGGACAGCTCCTAATCAAGCTCCCCCAGGTTCAGGTTTGGGTCAGCTGCCTCCTTTGCTCTGTCTTTCCCCTCATTTTGATCTGATTCTTTATCTCTTCTTTGTCTACTGCACATAACATAGTCTGGGTACATAGTCACTATTTGGTAAATGGATGAATGGAAGGATGGTTGATAGGAAAAAAGGCTGTAAGAAAGGAAGGTAGGTAGATGGATGCTGGATGGGTGGATTATGGGTGATGGATGGATGATGGATGGATTGACAGATGACAGGAAGTAAGGAAGATGAATGAGCAATATTTGAATGGATAGAAGGAAGTGGAAGGAAGGAGAAAGGATGAAAGATGGATTGTTGAGTGGGTAGAAGTTGGATGGATGGATAGAAGTAAGAAAGATGGAGAGCAGCATGGATTTATGGATGGAAATGTGATGGATGAATGGATGGATGTAAGGAGGATGTATTGGTGGAGGATAGATGGATGGTTGGGTGGATGGACGATGGATGAACGGATGGAGGTTGGGTAGGTGAATGAGAATGAATGTATGTATGATTAGACCAAGAGATGGAAGAATGGTTGGATCGAAGGATGGGTGGGTGAATGGATAAATAGATTTCATCCCAAGGGTGAAGCATGAAAGCGAGGGTGTAATAGGGAACAGTGTTGTGGGCGGATGCTGGAAAGAGGTGACCTGGGAAAGCTGGTGGCTCCAAGGGGCAACACTGGACAGATCATCTCTGTCCTTGCAGGCAATTCCAGCCATCCTTCACTGCACCCAGGGAGTTTCACCATCACCATCCATCCAAAGGAAATCCGGACGTTCTTCATTTACTTTAAAGAGAGATGAGCCCTTGGCAGATTCTGTGGCCCCAGGAAGAATAGCCAAGTGGAATGCTGAGCAGGAACAGCTGCCAATCTGGTGGGTGAAGGCAGGAAATGGATGGATGTGGGGTGTTTTTGTTTCTCAAATAAAAACTGCATTAAGGATCTGTTTCTTCCCCTGCACACTAGAGCCAGCCTTCTCTCTCCCCTCCCTTCCTCTCATGAATGATACATACACGCTCACACTTCCTCCTCCATTCCAAGAGGCAAGACAGGAAGTTCCTCTAAAAACAGCAGGAATGCCCACAGTGGTGCCAAAATTCATGGGCCTGCAGGCCCTGTCGGTTCCCATCAGGACCAATGCTAAACATGGCCCTACTGTGTGCGGCTGCCCTCCCAGGGTGGACCCAGGCTGGTGACACCGGCACCATGTCTCTATCTGTGGTCCATGTGCGGGAGCTTCAGCACTGAGCTCTGTGCATGAGGCCAAGCTGAGCGTCCAACCCCAGGCTCCTCACCTGTACCAGGGAGGCACCTGCCGAGCAAGAAGGCCTCCCAGCTCAGGCACCAGGAGAGGAAAGAAAACCACACACCACATAAAACAGGGGACATTTAGTAGAAAAAGTATTAATGACAAGAAAACTGTAATATCCACTCTCAGGGCTGTGGCCAAAGGATTAAAAACACATGCTGACCAGAAACTATCCCAGGCAAATTAAAGGAAGCATTGTTCACAGTCGCCAAAAGCTGGACACAGTTCAAGTGTCCATCCGTAATACTTGGATACACCAAACCTGCCACATGTACACAGTAGAATACTCCTCAATTATAAAAAGGAGCAGAGAATCTTATAATCATTATATGTAGTGAAGTACGCAGATACAAAAGAACACATACTGTCCAATTATGTTTATATGAATGTCCATATGTCCAAACTATTTAATGTTTATATAAATAGTCTAGTATGTTAGGGAGAAGGCAATGGAACCCCACTGCAGTGCTCTTGCCTGGAAAATCCCATGGATGGAGGAGCCTGGAAGGCTGCAGTCCCTGGGGTCACTGAAGGTTGGACATGACTGAGTGACTTCACTTTTCACTTTCCTGCATTGGAGAAGGAAGTGGCAACCCACTCCAGTGTTCTTGCCTAGAGAATCCCATGGACGGAGGAGCCTGGTGGGCTACAGTCCACGAGGTCGCAAAGAGTCGGACACCACTGAGTGACTTCACTCACTCAGTTTGCTGTGTGAAGCTCTGAGTGACTGAAGCTGTGTTTTCGGTCCCGAAGTGAAATTTTCTCCTTCAGAGATCACGAATCTGACACCGTTCACCATAAGCTATCATTATGATTCTTGAGATTCCCAAAACATCAACCAATCAGAGAGTGGTGCCTAAGCAGATCACACACCCTTCATCCCTCACTCCTACAGTTGTCTTATAAAAGCTCTTCCTTGAGAGCCATGAGCAAGTGAGGTCGTCTTTTCAGCAGGAGCTGCCTCTTCTCATTTAGTGTAGCACTTAAAAATGTGCTTTCCTTCATCACAACCCAGTGTTAGTAGATTGGCTTTTCTGTTCATCCTGCTAGCAGACCCAAGCTTTGGTTCAGTAACAGGACCTCTCTATGCAAGTATCTCTGCCCCGGAGGGCAGACGTGGTTGGGAGAAGAGGTGGGAGTGTTATAGAATCTAGCCAGTTTGCACAACGCAGAGCAAGACAAATGCTGAGACACTGAGGTTTGAAGCAGAGGAAGGGCTTATTCATTAGGCAGCTAAGGGAGGAAATGGAAACAAATCTCTAATCCACTTCCCTGCAGGCAGGGGCTCAGGGGATTTATGGGATAAAGAAGCAGGCTGGTCTGACCAGTGGGGAGCATGGAAGTGGTGATCATAAATATGAAAAAGATGAGATACTTGTCATTCTGGGCAGGCACAGCAAAGCTACAATTTCTCCATGTTCAGAAACCGGCAGGGTCAGCATGCTCTAAAAGTGGAGTTTTTGGCCCCTTGATGTCAAAAGGTCATTGAGTGGACATTCTCACATCTGCAGGTAAGGGGTTGATTGTCCTAACCAGTCTTAACTGGCTGGAGCATGCGCTGGACACCGCGGACTCCGAGCTCCTGAAAAACAACTTACTGCTGTTTAATCAGCAAACATCTTACTGTTTAATCTAAGTAATATTTGGAGGATGCGCAAGTCTTTTCTGGTAACAGTTAAAGCAAGCTGACAGTGAGAGGTGACCAGTGTAATACACCTAACTGATCACTCTCTTTTTAGTAGCAGGGAAATCTGGGATGGATTGCCAAATCTGATGTCCCCATGTTGGGACTTAGGTTAAGCTCTTTCACTTCTGTTGGCTTACGGTCCTCTCTGTAAAGTGTGGTCATGGCCGTCAACTCCATGGACCCTCAGGGATTCAGCTGGATGATGGATGTGAAACTGTCTTCTTTTAATTGTGGTAAAATATATAGGTGAAATATATAAAACATACAGGTGGAAGTAGTGACAGATTTCCTCTTCTTGGGCTCTAAAATCACTGTGGATGGTGACTGCAGCCATGAAATCAGAAGACAATTGCTCCTTGGCAGGAGAGCTATGACAAACCTAGATAGTGTGTTGAAAAGCAGAGACATTTCTCTGTCGACAAAGGTCCGTATAGTTAAGACTAGGGTCTTTCCAGTGGTCACCTGTGGTTGTGAGAACTGAACTGGGGGAAAAAAAAAAGCAGAACATCAAAGAATTGATGCCTTTCAAATGTGGTACTGGAGAAAACTCCTGAAAGTCCTTTGCATAGCAAGGAGATCAAACCAGTCAATCTTAAGGGAAATGAACCCTGAATACTCATTGGAAGGACTGATGCTGAAGCTGAATCTCCAGTATTTTGGCCATCTGATGTGAACAGCTGACTCATTGGAAAAGTCCCTGATGCTGAGAAAGATTGAGGGCAGAAGGAGAAGAGAGCGTCAGAGGATGAGATGGCTGGATGGCATCACTGATGCAACGGACATGAACTTGGGCAAACTTCGGGAGATGTTGAAGGACAGGGAAGCCTGGCATGCTGAAGTCCATGGGGTGCAAAGAGTTGGACACGACTGGGTGACTGAATAACAACAACATATAGGACATGAAACTTATTTAACTTTTTAAGTGAGCAACTCAGTGGCATTGAATACATTCGCAAAGATATGAGCCCTCACCTGTACCTATTTCTGGACATTTTATCATGCAGAACAGAAGCTCTATACCCATTAAATAGTGGCCTTCATGTTTAGGGACCAGAGCTGCTGGTCTCAGTTTCTGGAAGGAGCAGACCCACTCCAGTCTGCCTGGCGGATACTGAGCCCCCTGTGTGGGCATCGATCTGCTTCACCTTCCTCCTCAGGTCCACTTCCTCCTGTCTTCCTGTGGAACCCACCTAGAGTTCTCCCCCTCCTGCTCAGCCTCAGAAAGCCCAGCAGTCTGGGTTGCCTGGCGTGACCCCACCCAGCGCCCCCCTCTCTCCTGCATGATCTTACCATGCACCCTCCCTCTCTGCTGCGTTTGGGCCATGTCTCACTTGGTGAGGCAGCGGAGCTGCAAACTGAGTTGTAAGCTCATTTACTCATTTGGCACACAGTTTAGGGAGCTCCCTGTGGACAGCACTGTGCCCACCATGGAGGTCTCCACAGTGAATAAGGAGACCTGGACCCCTGCCTCACAGAGCTTCCATCTGATGGGGCGAGTTAGACAATAAACAGAATAAATCGGTGAACGATTATCAGCCTGGATGGTGATGCGGTGGTGGAGAGCACAGATCTGGAAAGGGGATGTGTGGTCTGGGGGGTGGCACCCTGTGCTATGAATTAGCGGATCAAAACTATAAAGAAAGCTGAGGGCCGAAGAATTGATGCTTTTGAACTGTGGTGTTGGAGAAGACTCTTGAGAATCCCTTGGACTGCAAGGAGATCCAACCAGTCCATCCTAAAAGAGATCAGTCCTGTGTGTTCATTGGAAGGACTGATGTTGAAGCTGAAACTCCAATATTTTGGCCATCTGATGGGAAGAACTGACTCATGGAAAAGATCCTGATGCTGGGAAAGATTGAAGGCGGGAGGAGAAGAGGATGACAGAGGATGAGATGGTTGGATGGCATCACCGACTCAATGGACATGGGTTTGAGTAAACTCTGGGAGTTGATGATGGACAGGGAGGCCTGGTGTGCTGCAGTTCATGGGGTCAAAAGAGTCAGACACGACTGAGTGACTGAACTGAACTGAACTGAAAAGCTCTGAGGGACATGAGGGGTGAGCCATGTAGAGACATAAGGGGAGAGTAGGAGTCTAGGGGGAGAAGGAAATGGCAACCTACTCCAGTATTCTTGCCTGGAGAATCCCAGGGATGGGGGAGCCTGGTGGGCTGCCGTCTATGGGGTCGCACAGAGTTGGACACGAGTGAAGCGACTTAGCGGCAGCAGCAGGAGTCTAGGGAGAGGCCTGGCCAGTGCCACAGTCCTGAGGCAGAGAAGCCTGTTACGCTCTATGGACCACAATAAGCCCGGTAGGTCACTGGAAGGATTTTGACTCCAAATCAAAATGAGCTGGGAAGACTCCATAAGCTGCCCTCAGAGGGGCACAAGGTCCAAGGTCCATTTCAGCAGCACCCACGGAGAGGGCCTCACGCTGTTCAACACCTAGTCCAGGCTTATCCTCTGGGGTCCTTCCTGCCTCTCACCCCTCTCCCACGTACCCATTTTCCTTCTTCCCTTTTCTCTCCCATCCTCATATTAACTAAGAAAATTAATGCAGGTGGCTGCAAATAAGAATGTTATTTGCAGTCTTCAGAACCTCACAGTTCTGGAGATGCAGACTGCAGTAATCCTGAAAGAGTGTTTGGGGAAGAAAAAGAGTCAGAGGCTTTGAAGATAATAAGCCATGAAGTTGTTGAAGCTGTTTGGCAAGAACTCTGACTGATGCTGCCATGAGTCAGAAAATATTTGCCATGCATTCTAACCTGTTCCTTAGCCTGCATCTCAGACCCTGCAGATTCATTGCCTCAGGTCCTAATGTGTGAAATGAAGATAATTCCCACCTCCCTTGATGGCTTTGAGGATTCCATGAGGCCAGGGAATGACCATCACCATCAAAAGTCAGTAATTAACAATGTTCCCTTTGCTGCCACACCCCCAGCAGTATCTATGGCTCTTCTGTGGCATCGATACTCCTGTGCCTCCTCTGGGCAGAGGAGGTAGTTGTCACTCCTGTGAGTGACCCACATCTAACCCTCTCATTGGGAAAAACCCTTGACTTTATGAAGCAGAGCTCTCCTCCCACTATGCAAATGGAGGAGAAAATGATGGACATCCTTCCTCCTGGTGTTGCTGTGGCAACCTAGGCTCTGCCTGTCCCTTGCACTGCCTCGGACATTGACTCAGAATCCAGTGAGGTAAGGATCCAGGAATGGTGGGGAAGGAGGTAGGGTCCCCAAAGGTGGAAGCAGCCATGGTGATCACTGCGGATTTCCATGGTCCCTTCCTTTTGCAACCTGGAAGATGCAAACGTCCAAGTATCAAAGTGTGTGTGTGTTAGTCGCTCAATCGTGTCTGACTCTTTGTGACCCCATGGACTGTAGCCCTCCAGGCTCTTGCGTTCATGAAAATTTCCAGGCAAGAATACTGGAGTGGGTTGCCACTGTCTTCTCCAGGAGATCTTCCCAACCCAGGGATCGAACCTGGATCTCCCACGTTGCAGGCAGACTCTTTACCATCTGAGCCAATGATCAAAGTGTGGAAAGCTTAAGTCATATGTTTACTAAACCTAAATATGGATGTCTTTCACATGCCTGCAGTCACCAAGATATATGGAGACTTAAAGAGCTCCTTTACTGTCTGAGCCACCAGGGAAGCCCCATTAAATAATTTTCTTGTGTGCATGCTAAGTTGCTTCAGTCGTGTCTGACTGTTTGCGACTCTATGGACTGTAGCCCGCCAGGCTCCTCTGTCCATGGGGATTCAATACTAAAGGAGCTCCACCTGGTGTCATAATTGCAGGACCAAGAACAGCAGCTGCCTTAGGCGACTGCGCCCTCTAATGGCCATTATGAAAAAGAGCAGGGCACGAGAGGGGTTCTCAAACTGGTCAGTATCTTCCTGGAAAAGGGTGGGTTGGCATAGGAAGGCGGAGAAGGAAAGATGGCAGAACGGGATGACAATGACCCCCATCAGAGAAAAGTGTGTGTGCTGTGTGCTAAGTCGCTTCAGTCGTGTCTGACTCTGCAAGTGGATGGACCATAGCCCGCCAGTCTCCTCTGTCCATGGAATTCTCCAGGCAAGAATATTGGAATGGGTTGCCATGACCTCCTCTGTCCATGGAATTATCCAGGCAAGAATATTGGAGTGGGTTGCCATGACCTCCTCCAAAGGATCTTCCTGACCCAGGGATCAAACCCAGGTTTCCTGAATTGCAAGCAGATTCTCTACCATCTGAGCCACCAAGGAAATCCGGGAAAGCAGTCATTCTAAATGTTTCTAAAGTCCCAATTTCATCTGAGAATCTGGGTGGGGGACCTAGCCCTCAGATTATTAAGATACCTGCTCATATTCAGCCATGGCATCACTCAGATTAAAAAACTATCAAGATTTTGCTGCACTGGCTACATCCTTACCTTTTTCCTTTTGTTCTTCTCCCGTGACTGGAGGGTTTTGTTGTTGTTGTTTTTTTATTGGAGGCTAATTACTTTACAATATTGTATTGGTTTTGCCATACATCAACATGAATCCGCCAAGTGAAATCACCTCTTCACGTCAGTGTAATGACATTATCTCATCTGAAAAAAGTAACAATTCCTTGGAATCAGCAGGTAGGGTTTGAGGTCTCATTTTCTCTGCTGGGATCCTGTACATTTATTTATGTGTATCCACCCATTCCTGCCTGGAGTTTTCTATGAGATTAGCATCTGAGTCAGAGACATCAGTGCAGTAGATGCCCTCCCCGTGGGGGTGGGCCTCATGCAATCTGTTGAGGGCCCAATAGGACCAAAAAGTGTGTGTGTGTGTTGGTGGGGTGGGTAATTCTCTGTCCCCTGGAGCTCTCCAACCTCTCCTATCCTCAGACATCCCTGTTCCTGCTTCTTAGAATTTTGGACTCAGATCAGGACTTAATACCATCACCCGCCAATTCCCAGGCCTTTGGACTTGAACTGAGTTACACCAGCAGCTCTCCTAATTCTTCAGATTCCAACCCAGAACTGGCACTAAAGCAGGCGAAAGCGACTAGGGTGGGGTTGGGGAGAAGGAGGCAGGGCTGAACTCCAGGATCTTGGTGAGGTGAGCAGCTGAGTCGCCCTCTAGGGAGGGAGGGAGGGAGGAAAGGCAGGCTCGGGGGGCCCAGATTTGTCCTGGGGCAGGTGAAGTCCATTGGCCTGCTCAGTGCCTCTTGGGTGTAGGTTTAGGAGGAAGTGGAATACAAGAGGCCAACACATCACCTCTTTGCCAGACTTGGAGCTAATGAAAAGACAGATCCAAACAGGGGCAGAAGGGACATCAAAAATAGCAGCCTTGTGACCAAGGAAGCTGATAGTGGAAAATACGGTTTAAGTTTGGGGACAAAGGGCTCCCCAGGTTGAGCCCCAGAATCAGCCAGATTCACCCTGAACCCAGGCAGCCCTGGAGCGCAGACCACCCCATTCCATGACACCCAGGCAGGGAGAAGCATATGCTCAGCCCTCCGGGAGCACAGGAGCTGGGATCTGAAGGCTGTCTGCCCAGCTTCCAAACCCATGTATTTTTCCACTTTCCCAAACCAGGGTTGTTGGCTGAAACGCTGAATGTAGAAAGGAGGACCATGGAGAGGGGATGTGTCTCTAGGAGGGCTTCCCAGACAGCCCGTGAGATAGCACCGTCTCTCTCCTGCTTCCTAGCAACACAGAACCTCTTAGAACCTGTTTCCTCGTTTACAAAATGGGGGTGATGAATAAATACTCAGAGTGAGTGAGTGAAAGTCACTCAATGGTGTCGGACTCTTGGTGACCCCTGGGCTGTTGCCCACCAGACTCCTCTGTCCATGGAATTCTCCAGGCAAGAGTACTGGAATGGGTAACCCTTCCCTTCTCCAGAGGATGTTCCCAAGCCAGGGATCAAATCCAGGTTTCCTGCATGGCAGGAGATTTCTTTACCATCTGAGCCACCAGGGAGCCCACTGATCATAATAACAGTGCCTACCACATAAGGAATCTACCTGCCAGCACTTTCCCTGGTCACACATACTCTTCATATGATCCCTGAGAAATAGTCATTCTTATGACTGTTGCATGGAGGAGACAACGAGGTTCAGAAAGGTTAAGTAAGTTGCCTGAGCTCGCCCAGCTACCAAGTTGTTTAGCCTGGCTTTGGACAATGTGGCTGCTCCGAGGGCACCCTTCTGTGCTGAGATCCAGCATGGTGTCTGTCACACAGGGCGGCTGTCCCGCCGTGGTCCCTGGGGTTGGAATACTGGAGTGGGTAGCCTATCGCTTCTCCAGCGGATCTTCCCGACCCAGGAATCGAACCGGGGTCTCCCGCATTGCCGGCAGATTCTTTACCAGCTGAGCCACCAAGGGAAGCCCTGAGCATCATCAGGGAAGGCCAATCCTACCCCTGACCCAGGGCCTGCTTACCTTTGCCGGGTCAGCCACCCGGTGGCTTCGCTGGGGAGGAGCGTGGGGGTCCACACTGGGCTCTCTTTCTGGCCACCGGGGCCTGGGGAAGGGGAAGGCTGTACCAGGTCTCTTTCTGGGAGTGTGAAGAGCTGTGGGGGAGCCAACTGCAGCAGAGCTTTTTTAAGAAAACTGTGCTTGTCTATAAATAGCGCCTGACGCTTCTGAGCTCCTGACATTTCTGGGATGGCAGTGGGTAGCACCCTGCTGCACCCTGCTCACCATGACTGTTGGGTGATTGCAGAGTGGAAAGGAGTCGGGGCCAGCTGGGTCAGGACTTCAGGAGGCAGCGACATCTCCCACGGAAACTTAACGGTGATGATGTTGTCAGCTGTTCCTTTTGCCAAGTAAGAACTTCTCCAAACAGCATCACTTATCACCATGATCATGTCATAAAACAAATACTGTGTTAATGCCAGAAAAGTAGAAATTGCATAATCTTGGAATGAAAGGCAGGTCAGTAAGTGGAATATATTTTTTTTAATGGAAAATTCAGCACAGGGCCTTAGCTATTCTAATTCTTCCAGAATCTGATGAAAACAGTGATGGACAACACAAGCCTCTGGGGGCCTGTTGGTGGGGAGTCCCAGAGCCCGAAGTTTTGAGGTGCTAAGCACACCTGGAGAGGTGGAAGGGTGGATAGATGGACAGATGGACAAAGCTGGGAGGCTGGACATCATGCTGGGCCCTGTGGGTGTGGGGCTGAAAGGAGAACCAGCCGCTCTCTGAGATGCAACTTGCTTCTCTGCAAACAGGGATGGTGATCCCCACCTCGCAGGATGGTGCGGAGGCCAAACAAGGCAGTGATGAGAATTTGCTGGAGCTCTGCTGTGCAGACAAGGAGTGCTCTCCATGGCCCACTTTGCAGGCTGCGCAGTGAGCGTGGTCCCAGGGCCCCTGGAGTTGCCATGTCAGGGTTCTGGAGTTGCAGTGGAAATGGTGGGCAGCTGGGAGCACGCAGACGCGTCTCCTGAGGATGCCTGCCATAAACAGCAATCATCAACATTGATATGACTTGAATGGTGCTCCCTCGAAATATAAGTTGAAGGAAGTGCTCACGCCTGGTGCTTCGGAACATGACCTCACTTTGATATTGGGTCATGGCATATATAGTTAGTTAAGATGCAGTCATACCGGATTAGGTGAGCCCCAATCCAATATGACTGGTGTCCTGGTAACAAAAGCCACCCACGCAGAAGGCCACGTGACAAGGCAGGACGCGATCTCAGTGCTGCAGCTACAAGTCAAGAAAGCCAAGGGTGCCGAGGGGCAGGCCAGGAAGGATCCTCCAACACCTCAACTTCAGACTTCTGGCCTCCAGAGTTTTGTGACAACACATGGTTACAACAGCCTTGGAAACTGATGCTAATGCCTAATGCAGGTTGGGTACCCAGTAAGAACTTGATAAATGTCTGCTGAAGGGATGATGTTTATCAAGTGCCTGTTATGTAAGAGGACTTCCCAGGTGGCTCAGTGGTAAAGAATCCACCTGCAGGAGACGCAGGAGAGCTGGGTTCAATCCCTGGGTCGGGAAGATCCATTGGAGAAGGAAATGGCAACCCACTCCAGTATTCTTGCCTGGAGAATCCCATGGACAGAGGAGTCTCGAAGGCGATAGTCCATGGGGTCACAATGAGTCACACTCAACTGGGTGACTGAGCACACACGTGCTGATCTGTGGGCGTGACACTGTATAACAGGCACTGGGCTGAGGATCTGATGAGAGCTGAACATTTCATGCAGGAGAAAACCAAGACACAGAGGGACAAGCCTCTAACCAGGGTCACATAAGCAGCTCTAAGTCCAGAGCCCTGGCCGCCCAGCAGTGTAATAGTGCCTCCCAGCTGGTTGCACAGTACACAGCAGGTGTTCAATAAATGCTGACTGCCCCATGCATGTTATCTACTTTTCCCCAGTTATGCTGAGAAGGTTCTGGGATGCTACACCACTGTTTGGTTTTCAAGCAAAAGAAGAATTTTCTTTCCCACCTTAGGCTTCCAGGATGACTGGTTTGCTCATTGAGATTCACCAAGTAAGAGCTGATTTGATTATACCTTTAAAACTGCCACTTCTTCCAAGAGGTCTTTTGTGATCAGCCCTCATCTGTATTAGCATCCTGCTGTAGATTGAATTATGTCCTGGCAAAAGATATGTTAAGGTCATAAACTCTGCTGCTGCTGCTGCTAAGTTACTTCAGTCGTGTCTGACTCTGTGTGATGCCATAGATGGCAGCCTACCAGGCTCCCCCATCCCTGGGATTCTCCAGGCAAGAACACTGGAGTGGGTTGCCATTTCCTTCTCCAATGCATGAAAGTGAAAAGTGAAAGTAAAGTCGCTCAGTCGTGTCCAACTCTTAGCGACCCCATGGACTGCAGCCCACCAGACTCCTCCATCCATGGGATTTTCCAGGCAAGAGTACTGGAGTGGGGTGCCATTGCCTTCTCTGTCATAAACTCTAGTATCTGTGAATATGACCTAATTTGGAAATAGGGTCTTTGCAGATGGAAACAAATTAAGATAAAGTGAATGTGTTAGTCGCACAGTCATGTCCAACTTTTGCAGTCTCATGGACTGTAGCCCGCCAGGTTCCTCTGTCCATGGGATGTCTCCAGGCAAGAGTACTGGAATGGGTTGCCAATCCCTTCTCTAGGGGATCTTCCGGACCCAGAGATTGAACCCAGGTCTCCTGCATTGCAGGCATTCTTTAACATCTGAGCCACCAGAAAAGCCACTGGTCATGGTAGATGAAGGTGGGCCCTCAGTCAACATGATGGGCGTCTTTATAAGAAGAGGCACGGAAACACACAAGGAAAATACCATGTGATGAAGGAGGCAGAGATTATAGTGATGCATTTAAGAGCCAAGGAATGCCAAGGCTTGCCGGTAACCACCACAGCTGAGATGGAGTCCTAGAAGAGAATTTCCCTGAGCCTCCAGGCAGAGAGTAGTCCAGTGCTCATCTTGATTTCAGACTTCTGGCTTCAGAACTAAGAAAGGATATATTTCTGTTGTTTGAAGTCACCTGGTTTGTGGTGCTTTGTTATAGCAGCCCCAGGAAATGAATATATACTCCAGGCTTTGTTGCAAGCTGACTGTGTTCATCCTGTTCTAAACTCCATCCCCCATCCTTTCAGAATATTCTAGAACTCGGGTATCTGACTGTCCTCGATTCAATAGTTCAGATGATGTGAACATTCTCCCCTCTGTGCATTGCAGTACGTTACATCCCTGTGTGTGCAGGGCAGGGAGGTGCACTTCTAGAATAATCTAGAGCTCTGAAATCTGCCAATAGTGGGTTAAGTAAATGCTCAGCTCTGTCACTTATACGCACTAAGAACTTGGGCCCACCAGGCAACCTCTCAAGCCACCTCTTCCATAAAAGTGACCACAATGGCACTGCCTTAAGAGGGATGAGGATTAAGTAGGACAGAGGTGCAAACACCTGGACAGTACCTGATTGTACCTGGTCTTCCATAAATGCTTCTTGAATTTAACTGAATACAATGACAAATCTCCCAGTGGGTGGTTCATTCAATTGCTGTTGTTGTTCAGTCACTCAGTCGTGTCCAACTCTTTGTGACCTCATGGACTGCAGCACGCCAGACTTCCCTGTCCTTCACTAACTCCCGGAGTTTGCTCTTGCTCATGCCCATTGAGTCATCCAACCATTTCATCCTCTGTCACCTGCTTCTCCTCCTGGCTTCAATCCAGAGGATGGTTCATTCAATAGATGAAATTAAGTTTCGGTTAATATCATAGGCTCACAAAATTGAAAAGATTAATTGCACAATATTTTCACCTGCTATTTAGATCCATGGGAAAAAGACTTACTCAATTATACATGGTTTTGTACTTTCTAAAATGAAAAAAAAAAGTCAAAGGGAGGTAAGTTATTTTTTCCTTACATAAAATTAATTCGCTGCTCATTAACGTGGTTCTCCTTTTGTAGTCTTCAGCTTCCTAAATATAAGCACACCCCATCTGTATTTGAACATTTTTAGAGTGCTTCAGAATTAGTGTTGATTTAATTTATTTTCACCAGAGATTTGCAAAATATTTGCCTAAGTTATTTTGAACTGTCGGTGATTCATTCAGGGAGAGAAAAGGTGGTGTCTGCAAAGCGGGCGCTCCCTAATGCACAAAACTGAGCAAACGAGAAGGAGACGGGGCTTGCGGGGACCCCTCCCCATCCTCCCCCCTTCCAGGGGCACCCTTCCCGCACTGCCAGGGGCTCCTCCTGTGTGCAAGTGTTTCCTGCGTCTGCACTGCCCAGAGAGGAAAGCTGAAGCTCCTTGGCTCAGCTGGGATGCCCTCTGTGAACTGGTCCAGTCTCGTCACCCTCACAGAGCACCTGTCTCCTCTGGGGCTTCCCAGGTGAAAGTCACTCAGTCGAGTCCTACTCTTTGTGACCCCATTGATATACAGTCCATGGAATTCTCCAGGCCAGAATAGTGGAATGGATAGCCATTCCCTTCTCCAAGGGATCTTCCCAAACCAGGGATTGAACCCAGGTCTCCCACGTTGTAGGTGGATTCTTTACCAGCTGAGCCACCAAGGAAGCCTAAGAATCCTGGGGTGGGTAGCCTATCTCTTCGCCAGCGGATCTTCCCGACCCAGGAATTGAACCGACGTCTTCTGCATTGCAGGTAGATTCTTTACCCGCTGAACTACAAGGGAAGCCCCCTTCCCAGGTGGTGCAGTGGTAAAGAATCTGCCTGCCAGTGCAGGAGATGCAGGAGACACGGTTCGACCCCTGGGTGGGAACGGTCCCCTGGCGTGGGAAATGGCAACCCACTCCAGTATTCTTGCCTGTAAAATCCCATGGACAGCGGAGCCAAGCGTGGTCCATGTGGTTGCAAAGAGTCAGACGCCACTGAGCGACCAACACTTCCACTCTTCATTCTCAGCTGCTTCACTCCAGCCCGCCACCCAGTGGCTCAGAGCCGCCGAACAGGCATCAGTCTGCACAGCCCCTTTATCAAAGCCCCTGCCTCCAAGTTCCTGTGGAGCCTCCCATTTCCTAGGAAGTCGTTCATTTGCTCTCTCCTCACCCTCATTCTCGGGGTGGAAAGATCCCCTGGAGGAAGGCATGGCAACCCACTCCAGTATTTCTCGCCTGGAGAATCCCATGGACAGAGGAGCCTGGGGGTCTACAGTCCATGGGATTGCGAAGAGTCGGATCGGACTGAAGACTCAGCACGCAGGCACACCCCTCCTTCCCAACCGGTGAAGGCTGCTCTGAGCTCACCCATCCTCCCCTCCCCCTGTCTGCTCCACAGTTCCCGAAAGACAAAAACTGTTCCAACAGACCCCATCCCATCCCAGGGTCTGTTTGTCCTACTGAATTGAAAAACAAGGCCTCCATGAATGCAGTTTATTCATTAATATCTGAGGTCCTCAAAACTGAATATATTTTTGAGTGGGAGTTGGTTAAGTGTGTGTGAATGAATGAATGAATTAGTAGTGAGTGGGTGACTGAATCAAGTGTTCTCCTTGGTAAGATTTTCTAGCTCTAAGATGTAATCATATTAACGGTAAGTCTTTTTTAAAACCTCACCATGAGAGCAAATTTAATTATATCATTTATAAAATTCCCCAAGATGCCATAAAGTGCAGTGAAGTCTTTTCTATAATCTCGATATGACCAGCTAAGGCTGTTAAATCAGAATTTTATAAGCGTGGTTTTCCTGGATCTGACTTCACCAATACTTATCATAAGATGATACATTTGTTTTGAAGTGAGAGGAACAGAACTGAAATCAACAGTTCATAGGCACTTTGTCAAGCGCCATGCTGGGCTTTTTTATATACGTTCCATCATTGTACAAAATGCTGGGCCCAGGTGATGCTTCATCCTCCACATTTTCCTCGCCAGTCATCACCATCACCATCAACATCATACCATTACCATCATCTCCATCCTCAGAAGCTGCACCCCCATTGCAGCACCCCCACCACCATCTCCACCACCACCATCATCATCACCATCATCACTACCATCACCACCATCATCATTATAACCATAACAACTAACATCTATCGAGCACTTCCTCTATGTCAGCCACTGGTCTGTATATTTAACAAGTGTTTTTCAGGTAATCCTCACATACAACCCATAAAATAGACCCAAATATAGCCTCAATTTTTCTAGATGAGGAAATTAGGATAAGCTCTGGGATTTTCTCAAATATGCATCTAGTGGAAGGAATGGCAAAACCACAGAACAACAGGGCATGCAGGACGGGAGTGCTCTTCCAAAACATTCTGCAGCTAAAACAAGCAGGCGGCCTTGGAGGTCAATCCCAGAGAAGGCAAGCTCAGAGCAATGAACACAGCAGCCGTTAGTAGAACGAAATTCAGCCTTCCTGTGAAATCTCTACAGCATCAACATTTGCCCCCGACCTTGGTTTCCTACACAGTCCATGGGGTTGCAAAGAGTCGGACACGACTGAGCGACTTCACTTTCACTTTGGTGTCCTAAAGTTGCTGATGGTCAGAGATAGGAAGGGCCCCAGCATCAGCCAGGCCAAGTGCTTTACATTACAGCTGAGAAAACCAAGGCCCAGAACTAAAGTGACGGTTGTTCCCGTGTCAGCTTGTATTACCCTTAACAGCCAGCTCCCTCAGACCCCTGAGGGTTCCAGATAATCCTTGAATGACAGCGGTGTGTCCCCCACCGGGGCTATTGAATCACTCACCCAGAGGTGCCCAGAGCTATGCACCAGCAGGACCTGGGACTAGTAGTCATTCAGGGCAGGGTCCCAACATACCCCCAGACTCAGTTCAAAGGAAACTTCCCTGTTGGTCACACAGAACCTTAAGACCAGGCTCTGGCAACAGGCTCTGTCCCCTCTGGGGACAGCAGGGCCAGGGTGAGGGGCCTAGTGTCAGAGGCTCCCCTGGATACATAGGACTCCTTCCCAGTGATGGTCAGCCCAAGGCCTCTGCCCCAGATGGGCCGGGTCAGATGGAATCAGAGCAACTCCCCTCTTCCTGTCTCCTTTCTTCTACTGAAGGGAAGTCCTAGAATCCCTTCATGTGCAGCTGTAACTCACTTATTGAATGTTGATCAGGGACCCAGCATGTCTAGGCACAGTTCTACCTGGGGAAAGCCAGCCATTTTCTCCTTCATGAAGCTCACTCCTGATGTGACGGGACATGCAAGGCATGAATGGACAGGTAAGCGTATATATACTGACCAGGGGTGGAAGGACTCGGAGGAAAGAAAGCCTGGCCAGGGCAGGGGGAGACTAGCTGGTGGGGAGGGGGTCATTCCTTGCTTAGAGTGGTCAGAGATAGAAGGGACCTTTGGGCAGAGACCTGAGTGAAGCCAGGGCGGGAGCCGGGCAGCACTGGGTAGGAGCTTCCGGGGGGGGGGGGGGGATGGCACGTGCAAAGGCCCTGAGGTGGGACTTGGGCGTGTTGTGGCCGAAGCAGAGGAGGAAGGGGGAACACAAGGCTGGTGGGGTGGGCAGGAAGCCGAGGAAGGACTCAGGATCATTCTAAGTGTACTTCACACCTCTTTCATCCTTTCCCGTGTTTCATGAGCCAGACGATTTGGATGATTGGGAAATTAGAGAGTTAGTCCTTTCCCTGAGCCACTCATGGTTTTCCATTTTTTCTTTTGTCCATCCAGTGGACACACATCATGGAGCCCTGAGCAAGGGTTCAAAGGATTTTCCAGGGTCTAGGGCAGGAGCTTGAAAAGCATGGTGAGCACCGCCCTTCTCTTTCCCCTTCCCCACCCCCAAGTCCGGCTGCCTCTACCTGCCAGGTACTCCCCATGGTTCGCTTTGCCCTGAGTTGTCAAGGGAAGGGAGGTGGAGGGGAAGAGAGAGAGAACGTCTGGTTACCTGTCACCCAAAGGACCAACCTCATCACAGGACACAGACTTAGGGGCACCAGTTTTGGTACCAGCCTCCTGAAGTCAGATGGTGAAGTCCCTCCCAGGATGGGGAAAGATGACGAAAGTAACCAAGGGAAGACTTGCAGAAGAGACCTTTCCTCTGTTGGGGACTGTTGGGGTTACCCTGTGTCTCCTTCCCCCCCCCACGGCCCTCACACAACTGAGGAGCATCGTGGGGTCCACAGGTGTCTCCTGCATGAGAGGACGAGCCATCTGCTTGAGTGGCTCCTGCTGGCCCGGTTTCCCAGGGCTCTGCACCATCATCTGCTCCTCCACTTGGGAACACACCCCGAGGGTGTCACCTCTCACAGCCCCCTTGGCAAACTGCGGTCCCTCGTTAATATTCCAGTGCACTCCCAGTGAATCATTTCCACCTCACTTCTTCTTTAAACCTTTGGCACATTGACTTTCTATTTTAAAGTTATTAATTATTTGATACATACAGAAAGGTAATTCGTAATATGTGTGTGTGTGGATCACGGAGCAGACTGATAAATGAAAATAGCTGTGAACTCTACCCTGAGCCTAGAAAATACTATTCAATGTGTTCTTTCCTGCCCAAACCCTCCCCCTACCCCTCCAAGAAAGTAACCACTCTCCTGAATAATATCCAGGTTCGATCCCTGGGTCAGGAAGATCCCTTGGAGAAGGAAATGGCAACCCACTCCAGAACTCCTGCCTGGAAAATTTCATGGACGGAGGAGCCTGGTAGGCTAGAGTTCATGGGGTCTCAAAGAGTCGGACATGACTGAGCAGCTTCACTTTTACATGCTATAACCCTAAACCATCTAGCACTTAGCTGAGCCTGGCTCTTTAAAAAAAAAAATTATTTATTTATTTTAATTAGAGGCTAATCACTTTACAATATTGTGGTGGGTTTTGCCATACATTGACTTGAATCAGCCATGGGTGTACATGTGTCCCCCATCCCGAATCCCCCTCCTGGCTTTTGAACTTTATATAAATAGAACATTCTGTGAGTATCCTTCAGGTAGTTGCCTTTTTCACTCAAGGCTATGTGTTGATATAGGTAGCGTTCTGTGTTCCCTTCTCCTGCTGTGCACCGTTTCTCTATATGAATGTGCAGACATTATCCATCCTGTTGTGAGTAGACATTTGGGTTGTTGTCCATACTTAGTTTTCAGGTTGATGCCCTGTGGCCATCACTGTAGTCTCCCAGGATATGGGCTGTAAGAGTTTCTCTAGGGAGTTGACTAGAGAGAGAGTGTTGGATTTGGGGTGTCATGTCACCAGCTTTACTGATGGAACTCCGACAGTCCTATAAATCCAGTGCCAATTTGACCATCGCCAGCAGCGAAAGACCTCACCCACTCTCCATATTCACAAACTTTCTAGATTTTGCCAATCTGGTGTGTGTTAATGCCCACCAGATTGGCAAAATCTAGAAAGTTTGTGAATATGGATTTAATTAAATTAAATCTTCTCTGGAGATCTTTTCATATGTTTCCAGGCACTTCTCATGGTCCCTTCTATGAGATATCTGTTCCTGGTTTGGGCAAGCATTTTTATCTTGTTCTTTGACTTCCTGTTTACTTGTTGAAGTTCTTTGCATATTTTCTTCATTAATTACTCATTCATTTCATATGTGGCAGATGCATTCTCCCTGCATGTGACTTGTCTTTGTTTATTGTGTCTTAAGCTCTCGATTTAGTGTGGTAAAATCTCTTCCTCTTTTGACTTAAGAAATTCCGTCCTATCCCAGGGTCATATGGATACTCTTCTATAACGTCTTATAAAATTCTCAAATTCCAAATGCTTTTCACATTTAAATATTCAGTTTGCTGAGGTAGGGCTTGAAGTAGAGGTCTAAAGTAGTTTTTTTCCAAAGGGACAACAAATCTTCCAGCACCTTCCGTGAGTTCCCACTGACCAATAACATCCTGCTCTGTTACATTTAGTTTCCTTATTCGCATTGTCTGGATTCTCTTCTGTGTCTGATCATCTCCCCTTGCGCCAATAGCACACTGCCTTAAGAATTAAAGCTTCGGGATGTCCCTGGCTGTGAAGTGGTTAAGCCTTCACCTTCCAGGGGAGAGGGCATGAGTTCAGTCCTTGGTCTGGGAATGAAGATCCCACATGCCTCATAGCTGAAAAGCCAAAACATAAAACAGAAACAATATTGTAATACATTGAACAAAATCTTTAAAAATGGTTCACATCTAAAAAAGCCTTTTAAAAAAGGACCCCAGCTTTATCATAAATCTGCTCTCAGATAGAGCAAGTTCTCCTCCTCCTAAATGCCTTCCTCTTATAAAGATGAGTAACTACTAGCTACCCTAATCTTAATGCTGCGTTCATGAACACACTCAGCTCTTTGTCATCTTGCTTTCGCACCAATGTTGTTTCATTTCTTTTTTCCCTCTTTCCTCTGAATAACTCCCGCTGGATCATAGATTCAGATCAAGCCTCATCACCTTCCGGGGTTCTGGAACCGCCCTGCGAGCAGATCTAAGTGCTTGTTCTTTGGGTATCACCCTCCTCCTGCACTGAGTCACCCTTGCTTGCTACTTAACATTCGCTCCCTCCCTCTTGCCTCCCACTGCCCCTGACTTGCTTCATCTTCGCACACCCAGCAGGAGAGAGCTGGGGAAAACTGGTCCAGAACCTTCCCTCCATCCTGGACAGCACTGCTCTTCCAAAGTCTTTGACCTGCTCTCTTGAAGCTGATGTTCACTGCAGTCCAAAAAGAAGGGTTCAGGGATCTCTGCCTCTATTTTCTAGGCAGAGGCGGTCTCCTCGCCCCTTCCTCTGCCTCTCAGCATTACTTTCCTTCTGAGTCACCACCAGAGCCTGTGATGAGCCCAGATGGGATCTCGAGTCTGTCCTCTTCCTGGGAGGATATCAGGGGCAGGCAGAAATGTCACTCAGCCCATATGAGATCAGTCATCTCTCCGCACCAGACCTCTAGCTTCCGCTGCATGCTAGCAGCACACCCAGCACCCTCCATTCTCTAGGGCCCCAGCTAGTGGATCTCATATCCAGCCCATCGACTGCCTTGTTGCCCCTGCTGCCCACGTCCCCGGGCCCAGCCTCTTCGATGGTTGGTCTGGCATTTGCTTCGCTGACACTGATCTGCAGTCCCTCGGGGGCAGGGGGGGGGCCCTCCGGGGATGCAACCATGCCAATGGCAGAGGGATGGGCTAAGTAGTGGCCTGTCCAGAGCCTCCAGGCTCTCAGAGGGGAGGCTAACTGCTCACCAGCACTGTGGCCTGGGCTTGAGGACTCTCTCCTGGCCATGGAGTCCACTCAGCAGGCTGGCTGAACAGCTGGAGTCAGGGTCCTCGCCCAGCTTCCCTGGTCATACAGGCATAGGGTCTTCCCTTCCTTCCTCCCCAGCCCCTCCCTAGGCCCCTGCACCTATCCAGTCTCCCTCCAGGGACTTTCAGTCTCTCCCCTTCTCCTCCCTGCAGTGTGTCGCCAAGCCAGGCTGCCACCACCCCGGCCCCCCAATGTCCTCATCCCTGACAGCAACCTGGACTTCCCTGGGGGCTCAGATGGTAAAGAATCCGCCTGCAACTTGGGTTCCATCCCTGGGTTGGGAAGGAAGATCTCCTGGAGGAAGGCATGACAACCCACTCCAGTGTTCTTGCCTGGAGAATCCCATAGACAGAGAAGCCTGGGGGGCTACAGTCCACAGGGTCGCAAAGCGTCAGATATGACTGACCAAGTAACACTGTCACTTTCCACGTCAGCAACCTGCCCCTGTCTTCACCACCTGCCCCGCCCCCCGGCATTGTGGGAGCCCCTTCTCTGGATGAAATCTGTCTGCTCTGTCTCTCCCTTACTTCAAACCCTCGCAGCAGCAGCTCAGCACAGCTCTTTGGCTGGAGTCCACACTGCAAGCTCAGCTCCTGGTTCTCCCGCCATGCTGGGAGGCGGACAGCTAGGAAGGGGCCTATTGCGCCATCCTCCTCTGTCTCCTGCACCCGGAGCCCCAGTGGAGGCTTTCCTGCTCCTTTGGCCTCAGGGTGGGCAGCCCCTTCTCCTGGAAGGCCTCTGGCCTGCCTGGTCACGTGACCCTTCTCCAGCCTGCTGGGCTCACCCGTTTACTTCTGTGCACAGTGCCACTTGCTGCACTGGCATGCTCTGTGGGCGCAGGCATCTCAAGTTTTCAGGACTGGGTTTGTCTTGTTGCCTCCCGTAGCCTGGGCGCCTGCACCGAGTCTGGCCTCAGCCTGGCGAATGGTGTTGCTTCTGCGTTGCTGTGTTCTGGTCGGCTCCTCCCCAGTGGAATGAGGAAGGCAGGCTTTATTTCTCTCTGCCTGTAGGAGCCTGGCATGCAGGGGGTGCTCTGTAACTGTTTGTGGAATGATTGAGTGATTGAACAGACGAGTGAGCGAATGCAGAATAGACTCTATTGTGACAGCACCCAGGTATGGACTTTCCATCCATACTGCCCACCCAGGGTACCACGTTGATGGGCTATTTGGGGAGCTGTGGTAAGAACCAAGGTCCCCATGTGTCCAGACACCCTGCAGGGCTGACCCAGGTCTCCCAGCTGCAGGGCTGAAGTGGGGGCATGCAGACTGGACAGACAGGCCTGCTCCTGTTCCTGGGCACTGGCCAGAGTTTGGAGAAAGCACAAAAGATTCTTGCTCCAAAATCAGACAGGCCATAAGACAGTTTTAAAATGCACACACCCAGGTGCTCTGTGAAGCCAGGGGTGGAAAGGTGGGTGCAGAAGAGGCATGAGGGTCAATGAACATGTTTGGATTAAAAAAAAAAAAAAAACATCTAACAGTCAGGGAGGTTTGCTTTAACATTCGGGCACGTTCTGTTGATTTATGACTGTTGCTAGGTAACAGAGTACACTGAAGTGGGTGTGATTTTAAAGCTGTGGCTTCTGACCAAAGGAAAGAAACCATTAATCGGGCTGGGGGGCTGGAGGAGGGTGTAAATGCAACCCAGAGGACGGAACAGTTAGCAGCAATTAGAGTAAAGCCAAGGGGATCCAGCCCCTCCGTGTCTGTAATCTCTCACGTGTGTGTTCAGCTGCGAGGATGGAAAGCCAGCTGCTGACATGGCTTCTCCTTCAGAAAGACACCAATGAGAATTTATCTTTTATTTTGCAGTAAATCGATTTAGTAGCCATCCGCTGTCTAACATAGCGCTGCTGGTGTGCAAAGCGTATGAAGTGTGTCATCTTGATGTTCAGGGTTTATTGTCTTCACTTAGGTTACCAAGGGCTCCAGCCTCTCAACAGGACTGTTCACTGGCTGGGCACACACGGATACCTCTGGGTGCCCTGCTGGGGTTCCAAGGCAAACGAGACAGAAGTTCCCCACCTGGTGAAGCTGACATTCAGAGTGTGTGTGTGTGGAGGGGGTGCGCAAACAGTCACTAAATAATAGTCATGTTGAACAAGCCAAGTATATTTTATGCTACAAAGAAAAAAAGCAAAGCCAAGCAAAAAGGTCCAGGAACAGGGGTGAGTGTCCTGCAGGGGGCGGGGGGCGGTGCTGGTTGCAATTATAAACTGGGGGATAGTCTCATCTGAGCAAAGTCTTACAGGAAGCGAGGGACTAAGCCTTAGAGATGAAGGAAGAACAATCCAAGCAAAGGGATAGTGGAGCAGGTGCAAAGGTCCTGAGGCAGGTTGGAGAAACAGCGGGGAGGCCAGTGCATCTAGAATGGAGCGAGGGGGGAGATGAGGGGTAGAGGGAAGCAGATCATGTGGGGGTCCCCAGGTCCACTCAGGTCCTCCACAGGGGGGATGTCATAGCAGGAAGAGGGGACCCTGGAGGGGGACTGCAGTTCACCTGGCTGTCCCGTGCCAGGTCTTCTCCTGTGGGCTTGGGCACCAGACAGGGGTGAGACTCCCCTGTCTAGCTCATGGGACAAGCAGGCTGAGGCCGCTGGGAAAGGGCCGGCAGGAGATCCAACAGTTGCTGAGTAACCGAGCCTGAATTCGGGGCTTTACCTGCTGGCGCCTTACCTACCTTTTCCTCCCACAAACTCCTACTTATCTTGCAAGGCCCAGCTCAAATGTCCCCTCCCTCTGACTTCATCGGTACTCCTTATGCTTGGTGGCCCACAGCCCCAGGCCCTCCCCCTCCTTGCAGTAGGGCTTTGGGTTTATCCTCTAGACCATGGACCCTTCGGGTCCTGTCCCCAGCCTGATTCACACCTGGTCCCCAGAGCTCACTCTGGAAGCGGCTACTGAACAAGTGAATGGGAGGGAAGGGGATGGGGAGGGAGGGAATAAGTAGGGAAGGTGGGTATGTGCAGAGCAGCCTGTGAGAGAGAGATGAGTGATGTGGGGAACAGAGGGTGAGGAGCTGGGAGGAAGGCCCATGTAGGCTGCGTCTCTCCCACACACGTGCTCTTTGCAGGCCTGTGTGTGTCCTGTGGGCTTCCAAGGTGGCGCGAGTGGTAAAGGGCCCACCTGCCAATGCAGGAGACGTAAGAGACATGGGTTTGATCCCCGGATCCATGCCCTGCACACAGGCCTTTATGCCGCTGAGGGCCGTTTTGCTCCTTGCGTCTGTGTTCCTGACTCTCCCAACTCTGCAGGGCCCTCTCTGTGGTGAGTGTGGGGTCCTGGCAGTCAGAGCCTAAGAAGCATGTGCGTGCAGGCAGTCTATTTGGGAGGGGATCTCTGGCGTCACCACTCCGTCTCTGCTGTGGGAATATGGGATTCCCGTCCACTGAGATGTAGCCCGAAGGTTTTGGAACTGATCCCTGAAAGAGAGGAGCATCAGCAATCCTCCCAGGATGCTTCTTCCAAATAAGTCAGGAGTGCCCAGGTGACACTGACTCCCCCCACTCCAGGCTGCATGGACTATACAGTCCATGGAATTCTCCAGGCCAGAATACTGGAGTGGATAACCCTTCCCTTCTCCAGGGGATCTTCCCAACCAGGGATCGAACCCAGGTCTCCCTCATTGCCGGTGGATTCTTTACCAGCTGAGCCACAAGGGAAGCCCACAAATACTGGAGTAGGTAGCCCATCCCTTCTCCAGTGGATCTTCCCGACCCAGAAATCGAACCGGGGTCTCCTGCATTGCGGGCAGATTCTTCACCAACTGAGCTATAAGGGAAGCCACAGATGGGCAAGACTAGGCCAGCCCCTGGAGAAACAAAGAGGAGGGGCAGATAGGGTCCAGTGAAGTTCAAGCTCCAGGGCCGTGTGTCCCCGAGGCTGGGTCTGCTTTCTGAGACTTGGGCTTGTGCGCCATTTCTGAGTTGCCTTTCTGTCACTTGCAACTCGAGGGTGCTGATCAACATTCCCCATCGTCCCCTGGTAACATCGGGCCCTCAAGGACACTAGCTCTCAAGCCCTGCAGCAAGACTGGTAGGTAGAGCCCAGCCACAGGGACAGCCCACCCCCTCCAACCTTTTTCCATGACAGACCCAGCTGCCCTCCTGTATGAACCAGTTGCCTCTTTCCCTGGCTCTCCAAGGTCCTCATGGTTCTGACAGCCCCACTGGACTTCCCTCTCTGGTTCCCCGAGGGAAGCTTGGATGGTCCTGCTACCCAGCATGGCCCTTGGGCTGACCCACCAAGACACCCACTTGAGCCAGCCCTGTACAATCTGCCCAGTGCAGAAACTCTGTTGGGCAGCCTGCACCACTCCTGATGGGAGGCACTGTGCTGGGAGGGAAGGAGAAGGGCTGGTCACCCGAGTTTCTGATAGGCTTCATTCATTCATTCATTCATTCATTCATCCAACAAGTACTAAATGAGCTCCTACTGCCTGCCAGGCACCGGGGGCCATGGGGGAGGGGGAGACAGAGGTCATCTGATGCAAACAGCTGACTCATTGGAAAAGTCCCTGATGCTAAGAAAGATTGAGGGCAGAAGGAGAAGAGGGCATCAGACGGTGAGATGGCTGGATGGCATCACTGATGCAATAGTCATGAACTTGGGCAAACTCTGGGAGATGGTGGGGGATAGGGAGGCCTGGCGTGCTGCAGTCCATGGGGTGGCAGAGACTGGGCGACTGAACAACAGTGTGGCATGTGAGTGGTTCCTCAACCTTAGCTTCTCTCTGTGGCTAATATTCCTTCTTGGGCCTGAGATGTGTAGGTTTCCTCAGACTCTGTTTGGAGATGCATGACCTCATTTTTGAGAGTTAGTGCTAATATGGCTTGTGGTCCTCTCGATGGCTTTCGTCCATTCATCCCATCTGGTTCTGCATGAATCTGTCCCTCAGGTTTCCTTGAGATCTTGAAGTCAGTGGTTGTTGTTAGTCGCTCAGTGGTGTCCAACTCTTTGTGACCCCATGCACGGTAGCCCACTGGGCTCATCTGTCCATGGGATTCTCCAGGCAAGAATACTGGAGTGGGTTGCCATTTCTTTCTACAGGGGATCTTCCCTGACCCAGGGATCAAACCCAGGTTTCCCACATTGCAGGCAGATTCTTTACCATCTGAGCCACCAGGGAAGTTTCTCTTGAAGTCAGGAATGTATGTTATTCATTGGCTTCTACTCCAATGTCCCTTGTAGGTGTGATACCTAATAGTGATCAGTAATTTCTAATTTAATTAATGGATGGTGAATAAACGCTCTAAGGACTCAGTGATGACTTCAAGCACTGAAGTAATCAAGGAGGGCTTCATGGAGGAAGTGTCATGAGAAGGGTGGCTTGGAGTTGCTGGTAAGAAACACAAACGAGTCTCCCCTTGAAAGATGAATGTGTGTCCCCAGATGAGAGTCTGGTTCTGGGAAGCTGCACCAAGCTCCCAGGAGCCTACCTGCAGGACACTTGGAGTCTTCTTTCCCTGATACCACCAGGTCCAGGTGGGACATGAGGATGAGCATGGGGCCTTCAGGGCCCTCTTGCTAGGGCTGGTTGGAGGCATAGATGCATGGAGGCCGTGCACCCAGCCGACAACATTGTGAATTATTGATCACCGGAGAGTAACGTATAGGAAAGGTCATTTCCCTCCTTAAGTCAAACTGTTACATCATGCTGAATTGCCTGCTTTCCAAATTTCCCTAGGGCTGGCCTGGGGATGGGGATTAGTTCTGAGCCTATTTATTTTGCTTGAATCTAGTCTACAGTGTACAACAGGATGTGATCCATTCCTCTTTGCTATTAAGTCTGAACACTGTGGATGCGATTAATTCAGGGGTTAAATGGAGGAGAGAGGCTCTTCCCCTACCTGGTACTGCAGAGAGGTGTTGCTCTAAGTACCCCATCTCCTCAAGTCTTGACCTGTTTGAGTGGTGGACTGGCAAAATTGGAGAAATGAGGGGCAATCTATACTCCCTGAGCACATGTGATGTACCAGGCTCTGTGTATATCATCTCCTTCAATTCTCACTGAGACATCCAAATAAAACAAATGTTGCTGTTGTTCAGTCGCTATGTTGTGTCCAACTCTTTGTGACCCCATGGACTGCAGCACGCCAGGCTTCCCTGTCCTTCTTTATTTCCCAGAGTGTGCTCAGATTCATGTCCATTGAGTCAATGATGCTATCTAACCATCACATCCTCTGCTGTCTTTTTCTTCTTTAGCCTCCAATCTTTCCCAGCAGTAGGGTCTTTTCCTGTGAGTCAGCTCTGCACATCAGGCGGCCAAGTAATATGATGTGGGGGACAAGATAAAATCCATTCTAAAGAAAATTGTTAAGAGCAGTTTGCAAGGATTCTTCCACCCCTTCCTGACAGGGTAGGGTGGTGGGTAATGATGGGAAGTCATGGGGAGTGTTGCTCTGGAGGGGGCCGTGCTGGGGCTCTAAAGTACCGTTAAGCAGGAGGAAGAGAAAGTACCCACCCCTCCTCTGTAGTCAAGCGTGGATGGATGACTCAAAGCTTAAAATGTACCTGATGGCTTTCCAGCCAGGAAATAACAACAGGAATCAGATTTACCTTCCCACTCAAAACAAGTGAAGATCAAGACAAAACATGTGAAACAGTGGTTTTCAAGATGCTGGACAATAGGCCGTAAAGGGGACAGTGATCAGCGAGAAACAAAAACACAAGGACAGCCCAGGATTGCTCCAGCTGATGCCTTGAGAGTTTCCTGTCCAAGTTTCAGGGAGACGTTGTCCAAGCTGAGTCTGATAAATCCTCAACCTGAGGAAACGGAGCTGAGATTCTGGGGAAATCAAGGAAGCTAGGGGCTCATGGGGCAGGATAATGAAGAGGAGAGAGCTCCAAAGAGAAAGAGAAAGTTTCAGAGGTAGGGAGAGGTTGAGCGTGAGCGCTCAACTCAGAAATGATCAGCACTCAACTCAGAAATGATCATAGGAGGAAATTGCCCTAAGTTAGAGCAGTTCAGTCCAGTTCAGGGCAGTCGCTCAGTTGCGTCCGACTCTTTGCAACCCCATGAATCACAGCACGCCAGGCCTCCCTGTCCATCACCGTCTCCCGGAGTTCACTCAAACTCACGTCCATCGAGTCAGTGATGCCGTCCAGCCGTCTCATCCTCTGTCATCCCCTTCTCCTCCTGCCCCCAATCCCTCCCAGCATCAGAGTCTTTTCCAATGAGTCAACTCTTCGCATGAGGTGGCCAAAGTACTGGAGTTTCAGCTTTAGCATCATTCCCTCCAAAGAACAACCAGGGCTGATCTCCTTTAGGATGGATTGGTTGGATCTCCTTGCAGTCCAAGGGGCTCTCAAGAGTCTTCTCCAACACCACAGTTCAAAAGCATCAATTCTTCGGCACTCAGCTTTCTTTATAGTCCAACTCTCGCATCCATACATGACCACTGGAAAAACCATAGCCTTGACTAGATGGACATTGTTGGCAAAGTAATGTCTCTGCTTTTCAATATGGTATCCAAGTTCGTCATAACTTTTCTTCCAAGGAGTAAGCGTCTTTTAATTTTATGGCTGCAGTCACCATCTGCAGTGATTTTGGAGCCCCCAAAAATAAAGTCTGACACTGTTTCCACTGTTTCCCCATCTATCCCATGAAGTGATGGGACCAGATGCCAAGATCTTCGTTTTCTGAATGTTGAGCTTTAAGCCAACTTTTTCACTCTCCTCTTTCACTTTCATCAAGAGGCTCTTTAGTTCCTCTTCACTTTCTGCCATAAGGGTGGTGTCATCTGCATATCTGAGGTTATTGATATTTCTCCTGGCAATCTTGATTCCAGCTTGTGCTTCTTCCAGCCCAGTGTTTCTCATGATGTACTCTGCATATAAGTTAAATAAGCAGGGTGACAATATACAGCCTTGACGTACTCCTTTTCTTATTTGGAACCAGTCTGTTGTTCCATGTCCAGTTCTAACTGTTGCTTCCTGACCTGCATACAGGTTTCTCAAGAGGCAGGTCAGGTGGTCTGGTATTCCCATCTCTTTCAGAATCTTCCACAGTTTATTGTGATCCACACAATCAAAGGCTTTGGCATAGTCAATAAAGCAGAAATAGATGTTTTTCTGGAACTCTCTTGCTTTTTCAATGATCCAGCAGATGTTGGCAATTTGATCTCTGGTTCCTCTGCCTTTTCTAAAACCTGATGGAATTCCAGTTGAGCTATTTCAAATCCTGAAAGATGATGCTGTGAATGTGCTGCACTCAATATGCCAGCAAATTTGGAAAACTTAGCAGTGGCCACAGGACTAGAAAAGGTCAGTTTTCATTCCAATCCCAAAGAAAGGCAATGCCAAAGAATGCTCAAAGTACTGCACAATTGGACTCATCTCACACGCTAGTAAAGTAATGCTCAAAATTCTTCAAGCCAGGCTTCAGCAGTACATGAACCGTGGACTTCCAGATGTTCCAGAGGGCACGGTGTTTTGAGAACACAGAGAGTTGGGAATAGTGCCTGCTGGAAAAATTCACATTCCTTGGGGGCATTGGGCAGCCTGCTCAGGTAAGCCTTGCCTCAGTAGCGGAAGATAATATGTCCGAGATTGAGAATTGGTTCAAATGTCCCTAGCAAATCACCAAAGTAAGACTTGAAAGACTCAAACTGCTTGTGAGTTAAGCTCAAGAATACCTCTAGAGCTATAAACATATCCAGCATCTTTGGCCCACGAGGTAAAAGAAGTCTGCCATCCAGTAAAACAATTACTTCTAATAGGGGGAAGAAGTGCGAACTGTTGGAAACTAAGACATGGAAACCGGTGTGTACCTCAGTGCTCAATGAAACCCTCCATTGTATTTAAGGTACATTGTGAAGATTAAATAATCAAAGGTCTATACAACATGGCTTGATCAATAAATTCTTGTTTCCATCCCTTTTTTTGGCTGTTAATTATTAATTAAACTAAGATCATGGCATCCGGTCCCATCACTCAATGGAAAATAGATGGAGAAACAATGGAAACTTTATTTTCTTGGGCTCCAAAATCACTGCAGATGGTGACTGCAGCCATGAAATTAAAAGACACTTGCTCCTTGGAAAAAAAGCTATGACCAACCTAGACAGCATATTAAAAAGCAGAGAGATTACTTTGCCAACAAACGTCCATCTAGTCAAAGCTATGGTTTTTCTTTTTCTTTTTTTTAAATTTTATTTTATTTTTAAACTTTACATAATTGTATTAGTTTTGTAGTCATGTATGGATGTGAGATTTGGACCATAAAGAAAGTTGAGTGCCAAAGAACTGATGCTTTTGAACTGTGATGTTAGAGAAGGTGCTTGAGAATCCCTTGAACTGCAAAGAGATGAAACAATTCCGGCCTAAAGGAAATCAGTCCTAAATATTCATTGGATGGACTGATGGCTGAAGCTGAAGCTCCAATACTTTGGCCACCTGAGGTGAAGAACTGACTCACTGGAAAAGACCCTGATGCTGGGAAAGATTGAGCGCAGGAGGAGAAGGAGACAATAGAGGATGAGATGGTTGGATGGTGTCACCAACTGGATGGACATGAGTTTGAGCAAGCTCTGGGCGTTGGTGATGGACACGGAAGCCTGACCTGCTGCAGCCCCTGGGGTCACACAGCTGGGGTCAGTTGGACACGACTGAGTGCCTGAACTGAATATCCCAAATGGTTTTTTTGGAAAGCAGTAAGTTTTAAATGAATATTAAAATACCCTAGTGTTGCGGGCCCCTGGATTGCACAGTGTTGTACCAAATGGGTGTTGTATCTTTGTGGATGAGAACCATTACAAAAACTGCACTACGCACCTTCAAAGTACTTCCAGGTTTGCAGTGGAGATGGGGAGGTGACTTTATTTTTGTTTTTGTTGTTTTTAATTAGTTTTTATTGGTATATAGTTGATTTACAATGTTGTGTTAGTTTCAGGTGTTCAGCAAAATGACTCAGCTACACATGTATCAATTCTTTTTTGGATTCTTTTCCTGTATAGGCATTAGAGTATTGTGTAGAGCTCCCTGTGCTACCCAGTAGGTCCTTATTATTTATTTTATATAAATAATGTGTCTATGTCTCCTTATTATTTATTTTATATATAGTAATGTGTCTATGTCAATCCCAATCTCCCAATCTGTGAGTCTATTTCTGTTTTGTAAATAGGTTCCTTTGTACCATACTTTTTATAGATTTCCACATAAAAGTAATTCATGTAGTATTTGTCTTTGTCTGACTTACTTCCCTTAGTGTGATAGTCTCTAGATCCATCCATGTTGCTGCAAATGGCATTATTTTGTTCTTTTTTAAAGCTGACTAATATTCCCTGCCATCTATTGATGAACATTTAGGTTGCTTCCTCATCCTGACTGTTGAAGTGCATTTGTTTTTACTGAAATGAGATGCCCTCTTTTAGAGGCAGTGCTGGGAGTTGTTGTGATGTTTTTACTTTGGTCCAGAGAATGTGAAATAAACAACAGTTTCCTGGCCCCCCCCCAAATTACTTATAATAGAAAAGAATCTTTAAAAAAAATATATATATATATATTTTCTGTTTCTGTATGAATTTTAGAAACAGTTGTCAGTTTAAAAAAGGCATATTGAGATTTTAATTTGGACTGTGTCAAGTTCATAGATCAATTTGAGGAGAACTGACATGTTAACTTACATGTTACATGCTTACTCCTTGGAAGGAAAGTTATGACCAACCTAGATAGCATATTGAAAAGCAGAGACATTACTTTGCCAACAAAGGTCCATCTAGTCAAGGCTATGGTTTTTCCTGTGGTCATGTATGGATGTGAGAGTTGGACTGTGAAGAAGGCTGAGTGCCGAAGAATTGATGCTTTTGAACTGTGGTGTTGGAGAAGACTCTTGAGAGTCCCTTGGGGTGCAAGGAGATCCAACCAGTCCATTCTGAAGGAGATCAGCCCTGGGATTTCTTTGGAAGGAATGATGCTAAAGCTGAAACTCCTGTACTTTGGCCACCTCATGCGAAGAGTTGGCTCATTGGAAAAGACTCTGATGCTGGGAGGGATTGGGGGCAGGAGGAGAAGGGGATGACAGAGGATGAGATGGCTGGATGGCATCACTGACTTCAATGAACATGAGTCTGAGTGAACTCCGGGAGCTGGTGATGGACAGGGAGGCCTGGCATGCTGCGATTCACAGGGTTGCAAAGAGTCAGACACGACTGAGCGACTGAACTGAACTGAACTGAACTGACATGTTAACAATATTGAGTCTTCCAACATATAGGACACTTTCCACTTATTTAGGTCTTCTTTAATTTATCTCATGTTTTCTAATTTCCAGTGCATTGGTTTTTCACATCTGTTTTTAGATTTATTTCTCCATATCTCATATTGTAAATGATATCTTTAAAATTTAGATTTTGATTGATCTTATGTCCTGAAAACATTAAATTTATTATTAATTCTGGCAGTTTTTTATAGCTCCCATTGGATTTTTATATAGACAATCATGTCTTCTGTGAATAAAGACAAGTTTTACTTCCTTCCTTCTAGTTTGAATGTCTTTTATTTCTCTTTCTTGCTTTATTGCACTGGCTGTAACCTCTAGTACAATGCTGAATAGTCATGGTATAAATGGCTATCCTTGCCTTGTCCCCTGTTATGGGGGAAACTATTTCATATTTAAGACCATTAAATCTATAGGTTTTTCAGAAATGTCCTTTGTCAAATTAAGGAATCTCATCTTTATCTGTAGTTTGTTGAGAGGGCTAATATGATCTAATCTCAAGAACTTAATATAAAGCTTCAGTAATTGACATCAGTATTGATAGTATTGTGTCAAACTAAATAAGTATATCAATGGAACAGAATAGAGAACCCAGACAAAGACCCACACATTTATGGCAGCTGATACGGCTGATTTTGAGCAAAAATAAAAAGGTAGTTCAGTGGAGAATAAACAGACAATTGGTGCTAAAACAACTTTAAAAAAAAAAGAACCATGTCTCACATACATACAAGAATTAATTCAAAATGGATCATAGACCAAAATGGAAAATCCAAAATTATAAAACTTCTAGAAAAAGTTAACAGACTTTCCTTAAAAAACCAGATTGTAAATATTTTAGGCTTGTGGACATATGGTCTCTGCTGCAACTACACAACTCTGCAATTATAGTGTGAAAGTGGCCCTAGAAAATGCATAAATGAATGAGTATGGCTCTGTGTCAATAAAACTTTATGACTATGTCTAATCTATCCTGGGAATGCAAGAATGGTTTAAAGACAAACTATTAATTTAATTCACTGCTTTAACAGATCAAAGGCAAAAAGCCAAATGATCATATGGATAGATACAGCAAAACAAAGCAACTAGCCAAAAAAAAAACCACCCACATTAGACAAATTTTGATATTCATTTTTGATAAATTCTCCCAGAAAATTAGGAAGGATGAGAAAACCCAACAGCAAACACTTTTTTTTTTTCACATGGAACTTTAAAAGCTTTACTAGACCAAAGACAAAAACGCCTTCTGTCACCGGTGCTATTCAACTCCACTTCATAGTGGAACCAACTGAGCCAGACAGCAAATGGGGAAAGAATGGCAAGAAAAAGCGCAAACTGTCTTTAACTGCAGACATCGTGGTCTACATGGAAAATCCAAGATAATCGGCTCTCCAACTATTTAAACCATATGATAGCTCAACACAACTGCTGGGTACAAGACAGCACACAAAAGTCAGTAACACTTCTCCTGAAGAGCAATACCATTTAGAACATATAAGAGAGGCAAACTCCATTCACAAAGGCAGTAAAACCTATAGGGTACTTAAGATGAAATCTAAGAACAGATGTACAAGCTCCATATGGAAGCAGTACTGCAGTGGGGGTCAAAGCAGGGCCTCCAACCCTCAATGCCTGGTGCTACATTACAGCTCTACTTCTGGCTGGTGTGGGCAAATTACCTGACCACTCTGCCGGTTCCCCCATTTGTAAAAGGGAGACAGTAATAGTATTTACATCTTTGGGAAGTTGGGAAGATTCATCTGAGTTAAATATAAAGTGTTTAGAACTGTAGTTGGCACATACAAATATATAAATGTTTGCTGTTATTGTTGGGAAGAAAATTAGAGCACTTCATGGAAGAACATGAATGATTAACTGAATCAATATAGAGACAGATCATCCCATGAATGGGACAACTTAGCATTAGAAAAATATCATTTCCCAAGTGGAACATATCACTTTCCATTTGATCTATAAGTTTAAATTTATAAATTCTTTGCTGTTTCAAGAAAAGTGACAACAGGGATCTGATAAGCTGAAATTTTATATAGAAATGCAAACATCCATGAATAGTCAAGACAATTTTGAAGAAAAGTAAAGACTATAGCATTTGATCTACTTGATATTGCCTTATTAAAAAACTATACTATCTAAGGAGCCTGGTAAGCTGCAGTCCATGGGGTCACAAAGAGTCGGACACGACTGAGCGACTTCATTCACTCACTCATACTATCTAAGACACATGGGCCAGATAAAAAAGACCAATGGAATAGAATAGAGAGTCCAGAAACATGCCCACATATATAAAAGAACTTGGTATAGAGAGAATGGGCTTTATAATTAGAGAGGGAAAGATAGGCTAGTCAATCATTGATTTGGATACTGGGTTCTTCATATGGAAAAAGTATATAGTTAGATCTCTACTTTCCTCCAAATAGAACATTATGCTCTAGAGGGGCAAAATGTAAATATAAAGCCATTCTATAGCTTACCTTCATACTTACAAGATAGAGATTTAGTGAAAATCAAAAAGAGACAAAAAGGCAAAATACTTCAAAGGAAATAGTGATAAATTTCACTACATCAAAATTAGCAACTTCTGAAGGAAAACAGTACTACAAAGTTAAGAGATGAACAACAAATTAGCAGAGAATGTTTCATAACACACATGAACAGACAGAGAACAGGTAGTAAAACTATATAAGAAGCTCCAGAAAATCAGTAAGAAAAAAGCCGAAAGGGAACAACAGGCAATTCTTAGAAGAGAAAACGGAGATTCTCAACCTCACTAGCAATCAGGAAATGCAAATTAAACTACTACCGGCTACCAGCTGACCCACCAACTTGAGGTGCATTTACATCAGCTTCCAGTGCCACTCAATTCAGTGTGTGCTGTGCTTAGTGACTCAGTCGTGTCCGGCTCTCTGTGACCCTATGGACTGTAGCCCGCCAGGCTCCTCTGTCCATGGGATTCTCCAGGCAAGAATACTGGCGTGGGTTGCCATGCCCTTCTTCAGGGGATCCTCTCAACCCAGGGATCGAATCCAGGTCTCACGCATTGCGAACAGATTCTTTACCGTCTGAGCCACCAGGGAAGTCCGTACAGGAGTATAAATTGTTTCTTGATGTGGCAACATATAGGAAGTGAAATATGTACATATAGTGTAACCCTGCCTCCAGGTGTCCCTCCTGGAGAACCATTACACTTGGGTGTGAGGAATCAGGTAAAACGATGTCACTGAGTTGTTGTTTGAAACGCCAACAGGTTGGAAACAACCTAGACATCCATCCAAGTGGGTGGAGAGGATGAGAGAAATAATAAATTAATTGTAGTCACTGATATGCTTGTCAATGTTTAACTACCCCTATCAAGAGAGAAGGGCTTCCCAGAGGACTCAGTGGGTAAAGTATCTGCCCGCAATGCGGGAGATGTAGGAGATGTGGGTTCAGTCCCTGGGTCGGGAAGATCCCCTGGAGAAGGGCATGGCAACACACTCCAATATCCTTGCCTGGAGAATCCCATGGACAGAGGATCCTGGTGGGCTACAGTCTGGGCTACAGTCCATAGGGTCACAAAGAGTCCAATAAGACTGAAGCGGCTGAGCGCACATGCATGCAACAAGGTGGAAAAGCCAGAATCTGTAGCATTTGCTGGTTTCTGTGCTATAAATATTCCCAATAGGGCTGATTTCTAGTTATTACCATGATATCACTGAACACAGAGTCTGGAGGAGAAACACAATCAGCAAGAAGGTTCTCGGGGCAGGCTCCAGCACATCATTGATTGTTTTCTTCCGCATTTGAGATCAATGAAGACACTAGGCAGAGCTGAAAAACAAGGTGTAGAAAAAAAGCAATTTGCAATATGGTACAATCAATATGATAATGTTTGTATACATTTTTAAATTACATTAAATGATATAATGCATGTACATGTGTTAAAGAATAGAACGTGGATGAGAAGAAAACAAATTTAGGGACAGTGTTCACGTTTGGAAAGACAGTGGGAGGATTAGGGCTAGAAAGGGATGCAAAAAAGCTTCAATGTCTCTGATTCTATTTCTTACATTAAAAGATTGGAAGCTAACATGTTAGAATCTTAATATTGATTCCTTTTGAATCAATATTCAAAAGGGGGGATTATAATAATATACTCCAGTCTCTTGTTTATTTGAACTATCTCATTAAAATAAATGGGGCTTCCCAAGTGACACTAGTGGTAAAGAACCCGCCTGGCAATGCAGGAGACATAAGAGATGCAGGTTGGATTCCTAGGTTGGGAAGATTCCCCTGGATCAGGGCATGGCAACCTACTCCAGTATTCTTGCCTGGAGAATCCCATGGACAGAGAAGCCTGGCGGGCTATGGTCCATAGGGTCACAAAGAGTTGAACACGACTAAGTGACTTAGCATGCTCACACACACATTAAAATATATACAGAATATAAAGCATGGATCATGGTTGTGTAAAAACAAAAATTTACCTTGAAAGGCCCAGGAATGGGACACTCCAAAAGGTTTCTGGTACAATGAATTCAAGACCATCCCTTGTCTATTTTCCTTTATATACACATTTTCTACTATGTGCCACTTTTGCAATGGCAGAAAATGACTAAAATTGTGAGTGTGGGGCCAGATGACAGCCCTGGGTCCTTCCCTGATGACGTTGCTATCCGACAGGTCTTAGCGCATCTCAGTGTTGTTAGATAAGTCTCCATCCAGAGCCACTGTGACCTAGACTGCGAGTGGGTGGGTGGGTTTCTGTCTAGCCTTTCACTGGAGAAAAGATCCATCCGAGTACTGCTTCAGGCAGCTTACTCCAGGGCAAGGCAGATGGTTCCCAGAAATGAAGAGAGACCACCTTGAACTCCCTGTGGGAACTCCCTCTGGGTAGTCACAGAGGGGAAGGTGGCAGAGAGAGAGTTGCATCAGCATCAGCTTGTATGGGCAGACTGTGCAAGCTCTGGAGTCTCACTGCTGCTGCTGCTAAGTCGCTTCAGTCGTGTCCGACTCTGTGCGACCCCATAGACGGCAGCACACCAGGCTCCCCCATCCCTGGGATTCTCCAGGCAAGAACACTGGAGTGGGTTGCCATTTCCTTCTCCAATGCATGAAAGGGAAAAGTGAAAGTGAAGTCGCTCAGTCGTGTCCGACTCTTAGCGACCCCATGGTCTGCAGCCTACCAGGCTCCTCCGTCCATGGGATTTTCCAGGCAAGAGTACTGGAGTCTCACAGACCTGGGTAAATCTCAGCTCTGCCACTTACTAGCTGGGTGACTTAGGAAGTGACTTGGTGTTTGTTTATTTATTTATAAAATGAGTACTGTAGTGGGTTGTGTTATAGAGCAAAATATTTGTACTATATCCTCCCTTCTTGGTGGCGGATTGTACTTGTTTGTGCCATTAAGGTCGTAGGTCATAAGGTCATTAATGGCCATATGACCTATAGCATTCCTCCCTGACCTTTGAACTCATGACTGGTGGTTATGTGAACTTACTTGGGCCAATAAGTTCTAAGAGTGAGCTTATGCCC
Source organism: Bos grunniens (assembly GCF_055505025.1). NCBI lineage: Eukaryota > Metazoa > Chordata > Mammalia > Artiodactyla > Bovidae > Bos > Bos grunniens. The sequence goes on along the minus strand of NC_141170.1, from coordinate 14,954,991 downwards.
CGGATCTCTCTTTCACCTCTACCATGACCCCAGCAATGCCCAATGTAGGGCTGCACCATCAGCCTGGATCCCAGAATAAATATGACAAGGGTCAGAGTTGTAGCCAACTTGTGAAGGGCATGTGGCACGAGTGAGAAATAGATTCTATAAGGCACAGAATTTTGAAAGGTCATCCATTGTTTCAATACAGCCTAGTTTTCATTCTGGCTGAGACAAGAGTCCTCACGTGTTTGAGGACAGTACAAGATAAGCCATGTGAAGTGTTTAGCCACCACCAGCCAGAACACAGGGATGTAGTGGTCTCCACAGGAGAGGTTATGTTGCAGTGAAAAAACAATTCACCAATCTCAGTGCCCAAACACAGCACATATTTATTTCTCGCTCATTTTATACATCTAATGGGGTCCATGTTCTTTGTAATCATGCATGGACTCTGGCTTATAGAGGCTTTATCTTGACATTTACTTTTCCAAGGCCCTAAGTCAGGAGGAGAATAAAAGAACTTAACCTCCAACAGAAAGCAAACTAAGTGTCCATCACCAGGAGGGTACCTTATACAGTGTATCTGTATAACGGAATACTATACAACAGTGAAAAATGAACAAACCACATATATAAACCATATATGAAAAATTGAGTGAAGCTCAGAAACAATGTTGAGCAGAAGAAACCAGGTAGAAAAACCTTCATATTCTATGATTCTATTTACAGAAACACCCCCACCCCCACCAGCAAAATTACAGTGTTGGAAGTCGAGATGAAGGTTATCTTTTGGGCAGAGAGTGGGTGATGAGAAAGATCTTGTGAGGACAGCTGTGGTCTCTTTTCCTGATGTAGGTGACGGCAGTTACCCAATTACATCTTCTCAGAAAGGTCCTCTCCACTCTCTCTTTATAACATAGACCCCCATCCATCTCCATCTCTGCACCCCACTTTCACTTCTCACTCATCATGACCTCCATGTTATATATGCATATTGTCTTGCTGATCTTGCTCTACTAATAGGTCAATCCCATAAGAGCAGAGAGTTTGGTCTGTTCTGTTCTCATTACCACTGTCCTGGAAATGTGCCCTCACAGAGTAGATGCTCAACAAACATTCATCACAAATGAAAGAATAAGGAGGAGGCCACAGAGAGAGAGAGAGGATGGAGTCAGGAGGACAGACAGGCAGTAGGATGCGGAACTCAGCTTTGTGCCAAGAACCAGAGATGCCTCCAGATTTAAGAGAGGAAACAATGGATGGTGTCAGGTTGAGCAGTGTTGGGGTGGGAGTGAGCAGGATGTTGAGGGAGGAGCTTTGGTGCTGGTGTGGGAGGGCTTCAGAATGGAGGAGACAGTTCTCAGGAACCCCGAGGGAGTCAGAGGAGAATTCACGGGGGTGCAAGTGGCTGAAACTGAGCCTTGGGGCCCAGCAAGGTTCAAGACCATAAACTCCCAGGTCCCCACCCTGGCTCAGAGGCTGATGAAAGGGGTGGATCACTGTGTTGGGCCAGGTCAAGCCCCTTTTCATGGTGATCCAGGGTATCCTAGAAGATGGGGTGGATGTTTCAGGACTCACAGATGGGGTGAGGGGTCTTTCCAAGTTCAGAGAAGTGAGGCTCAGCCTGATGATAGCGACTAACATTCCAGAGCACCCGTGAGGCCAGGCCCCTACTAAGCATGGACTGGCCACACTAGCCCTGTGATCACATCCATTAAACAGGTGAGGTTGTGCTTGCCCAGGGCTCCCTCGCTGTTAGGGCTTGAACTCAGTCTGTCCATCTTCCAGTGTCTGAGGTCACAGCCACTTTCTGTACTGAGTTAGAGTGGAGAGGGGAATGGACAGAGAGTGGGACTCCGGGGTTAGGCTCAAGGGATCAGAGCGGCCCAGGCTGGTGGGAAGAGAGGGTGTGCCTATCAGCCTATTTCACTTCCCTGGTGGCTCAAATGATAAAGTGACTGCCTGCAATGTGGGAGACCCGGGTTCGATCCCTGGGTCGGGAAGATCCCCTAGAGGAGAAAATGGCAACCCACTCCAGTATCCTTGCCTGGGAAATCCCATGGACGGAGGAGTCTGGTAGGTTACAGTCCATGGGGTCGCAAAGAGTGGGACACGACTGAGCGACTTCACTTTCATTTTCACATCCGGAGGGTCCCTGCATTTTCCTGGTCCTTGCACTGAATCTGCATACCTGTGCTAAGAGGTGGGTGTGGTTGAGGAAGCTGAGGTAGGGGACAGGTAAGGGACCTGCCCTGGGTCACTCAGCATCCAGGGGATGTTGGCAGAGCCCCAAGCCCCTCCTGGGTCCTGCCCTTTCAATTATGCCCTGTAGGGTGCTTGTGGGGGTGGGGAGGAACTTTATTCTGGGTGTTTCTAAGGAATAAAACCCCAGCTGTAGCTTCAGAAACTCCCTCTCACTCCCCAGCCAGAAACCTCAGGGGGCTTCCACCTTCTCCAGCCTTTCCCATAACCCCAGCCTCCTGCCTTAGCCCCTTCTGGACTCTTCTGCCTCCACTGCAGTTTGGGGAATGCCTGGAGTACCCCCCCCCCACCCACCCACCCAACGGTTGAGAGGAAGAGAGCATCACAAAACTGCAGGAGTTCGAGAGACCAGCTGCACCTCCACCTGGGTTTTGGACCCCTATTTCAGGCCAAGGGCCCCTTCAGCTCTGGTTCCCGTCGGGGGGCAGTGCTGGTGTCTGTGCGGTTGGGCAGAAGTGGATCCACTGATCCGCCCCCAACACCTCTGAAGGTCCTCCTCTCTTCTAAGCTCTCCACCCACCAGGAGTACCTGGGCACGCAAAAAAAGTGAAGTCGCTCGGTCGTGTCCGACTCTTTGCGACCCCATGGACTATAGAGCGCCAGGCTCCCCGGTCCATGGGATTTTCCAGGCAAGAGTACTGGAATGGGTTGCCATTTGCTTCTCCAGGGGATCTTCCCGACCCAGGGATTGAACCCGGGGCTCCCGCATTGCGGGCAGACGCTTTACCGTCTGAGCCACCGGGCACGCAAAGTGGCCCCCACATGCTCAGCTGCCCAGTGCCTCCCGCCCGCTGGTCATCTCCTTCCTCCCTCGCCCGCTGGCATACCCAGGAACCAAAGGTGTCCATCCGTGAGACTGAGAGCGCAGAGGGGCAGCTTCTGCCGGGGGAGCGCGGCTCCACCTGCAGGGTGCTGGGTGGCGGGCGCTAGGCGGGAGGCGCAGGCCGCGGGGGCGGAGGAGCGGGCGGCGCGAGGGAGGGGCCTGCGACAGCGGCGGCGGCGGCGGCCCCAGTCCGCGCAGCCCGGCTCGGCCCCGGCTCGGTCGGCGCAGCGCCGCGCGCGTCCCCTCCCGTCGCCGCCGCCGCCGCCGCAGCCAGGCGCACCGGCACCCAGCCGCCGCCGCCGCCGCCGGGGCGCACGGACGCAGCGCGCACCGCCGGCCGGAATGCGCGCCCGGGACCCGGCCCGTCCCCACCCGCGGCCGCCGCCCGCTCGCCGCGCTCAAGCCTGACCGCGGCGCCCGCCTCGGCCGCCCTCGCCCGTTCCCCGGCCGCCCCCTGGTCGCGCGATGCCCGTCCTCCGGGGCCCCGGCGGCCCGCGCCCTTGCTAGGCTGCGGCGGCATGGCCCGCGCGCCCGGCGCGACCTCTGCGGATTGCATCGGTGTGCGGCGGCGGGGCATGCCCAGGGCACCGGGCACGGCCTTCAATGGGCGAGGACACGGACACGCGGAAAATTAACCACAGCTTCCTGCGGGACCACAGCTATGTGACTGAAGGTAACGTACGTGTTGTCTGAGGCCCCTTCCGGCCGGCCGCGGCGTGGGGATGCCGTCGCACCGAATGCCCTCCGAAGGTTTGGACCGCGCGCTGTGTGTCGTGTCCCCCCACCCCACCCTACCCCACCCCCCACGCCCCGGTCCGGGAGGGAGGGAGCCGGAGGGCGCCGGTCTCCTGCTGCTCCGTAGCCTGACAGGGCAGCGCCCTCCTCCGCGCCGCCCTCCGGCGGGCAGCTTTCTGCCTCCAGGCCTGGTGGCACCCTGAATCGGCCCCGGCCCTCATTTTTTGTAAAGGCCACCTCTGCGTCTACTCTGGTGAAGACATCCCGGGCGAATTTAGTGGCTTCAAATCCTGGGTTTGCCCTTTCATCCCAGTCCAGAGCCCGGCAGAATTTTCTAGGTTGCCCACTCCCCGGAGACTAAGAGCGACCCAGGAGGAGAAAAAAAAAATTCCGTGGCCAGATTGCCCCAGAGGCTCGAGGTTTTCGGCCCCTCCCTGTGGCCAGAAGCAAGGTCCCTTAGCGGGGTGAGAGAAGGTGGCTAGTTTGGGGTGGATCTTTTCTTCCTGGTAAATAAAATGAGACAGGAAGAGCTGACCCTACACTGTCTGAACCCCAAAGTGGGACCTGCTACCCCAAACGGGCCCTGCATTGGAAATCCCCTAAATTGGCCTTACTCCCCACTGCGAGGCTGGTGGGATCTAGAGGGTCAGCGACCCCTTCTTATAAGCCAGTAGTAACTTCAAGTGTACCCCGGCTCCACCCTGCCCAGGGAACGGTGGGGAAGCTCCCAGGCCTTAGCCAGGCGCCCGCGGATTGGAGCCTCCATTGCGGATGTGGAAGGGCCGGCCGCGCGGGGTGTTGGCATGCATTGGTGGGGACCCCTTGTGCCCGGAGACCTTCCCGGGTTAAGAGGCTTGACTGCGTCTTCCCTAGGGGCTGCCGGACTGGTTGCAGAGGTGTTGGTGGGTTTTAGCAAGAGGTTCCCTGGTGGGTGCTTCTGTGGGAGGGGCCCAGGGCTTTGCGTGCCGCGGGGTTGGGCCGCGTGGGAGCCCGGGTCAGGAACCCGTGTGGGCTCCGAGCGGTGGTGACTCGACTCCGGGCGCTGTCCAGCCAGCGCCGATTCCAGGCTCCGCCGGAAATGAGGCCGAGGAGCCGGTCGGAGCCCTGCGGAGGCCTGGAGAGCGCCGGACCAGCGCGGGGTGGGCTCCCAGGCGTCCCGACCCAGGGATGCTGAGGCTGGGTGTGTGACCTGGGCGGAGTATAGGCTGGAGAGTGGCGCTCCCCACTCCCCAGAGGAGAAGCGCTGAGTCACGCTTTGCTGATAGGTGTGTGTAGGGAGAGGGGGCAGGGCTGCTCGGGCTAGCTGAGGGCTCTGCCTCAAGTTAGGGGTTTCCTGGGGAAGCGGGGGTCCAGGGCATCTGAAAAGGGTCCTTTGTCGCCGGCCTTGGAGAGGCCGAGGAAGGATCAATGTGTTTCCTGGGTGTTCTTTTTGCTGGCAGCCTGCTGAGAGGCAGAGGTGAAAGGCTGCTGAGTTGCTGGCAGGTGCCCCAGTGGTCTGGCTGGAGCCAGGAGAGGGGATCTTGGCAGGTCATCCTGATCTGGCTTTCTGGAGGAGCCTCTACTTTCTCATCTGTGCATGGAGGATGCTGGAACAAGGCGCTGGACTCTGTGACTTAAAAAGCACTGCCTGACTCATAGTGGACATTGGCAAACCCTAATTCCTTCTTTATCCTGTCTCTCCCCGTTTTTCTCATGAATTCACCAGCTCTTAGAAGGGAGGAACAAGGGAGACGTGCATAGTTATCAGAGTAGGAGGTGATAATTGTTAATTCTTCATTCATGCAACAAATATTTACTGACATCTACTAGTGTTTTAGCCCTGGGGACTGGACACAGGTCCTGCCCCCTGGGCAGCCTGAATTCTAGAAGGGAGCCCCATTATGGGGACAAATCTCTTTCCCCATCTGTGAAATGGGACTGAATAATACCACCCTGTCTACAAGTTTTAGGGTTTATGTGGGGGTTAGGTGAGATGGTGGGCTTCCCTCGTGGCTCAGATGGTAAGGAAACCACCTGCAATGTGAGAGACCTGAGTTCGATCCCTGGGTTGGGAAGATCCCCTGGAGGAGGGCATGGCAACCCACTCCAGTGTTCTTGACTAGAGAATCCCCATGGACAGAGGGGCCTGGCAGGTTACAGTCTGTGGGGTTGCAAAGAGTTGGACACAACTGAATGACTAAATACAGCACAGCATAGGTGAGATGGTAGATGAACTGACCCCAGAACTACAAATTGTGAACTAGCAGCCTACATTTATGGAGAACCCATTATGTGTTGAGGCCTCACAGGAGCTCCACATTCCCCACATGCCCATTTTATAGATGAAGAAACTGAGGCTTAGCCTTTGTCCACATCCCAGACTGAGTGCCACTGTGTCCAGGGCATAGGGCTCTGTTCCTGGGAATGCAGCAAGAAACAGGATTCAGAGTTCCTGCCCTCAGAGAACAGGGTCTAGTCAAGAAAGCAATAACAATAATTATTAGAATTATATGAGATTTCTGGCCACCCTGCGTGGAAACAGACCTTCCTGCTATTGCATCTTGCCCATATTTTGTGCTCAGAGCACAGAGTAGGTCACGGATTTGGGTGTCAGACAGCACATGTGCATGCTCGGTTGAGTCCATGTTGACTCTTTGTGACCCCATGGACTGTTGCCTGCCAGGCTCTTCTGTCCATGAGGATTCTCCAGGCAAGAACATTGGAGTGGGTTGCCATGCCCTCCTTCAGGAAATCTTCCCGACCCAGGGATCGAACCCATGTCTCCTGTGGCTCTTGCATTGCAAGTGGATTCTTTTACTACTTGAGCCACTGGGGAAGCCTCAGATGTCAGACAGACTTGGGTTCAAGTCCTACTTCTGAATCTTCATGCGCTGTGCAACAGGCACAAGTTACTAAACCTTTCTGATCTTCATTTTCCCCCTCTAAACAGAGAAGTAATAATGACTTGTCTTAAAGGATTGTTGGGGATATCAGTGGTTATGCTAATATAGACAGCATCTGGCACAGTGCTTTTGGCCTATTGGAAGCATTTTATACATGGTACTGTTAGAATTTAAAAGTCTTTTTCCTGGAGGAGCTTCACAAGCAAATAATGGATGCTGGGAGTTTGTAAAAGTGCCAAGTGTACAAATCCCTGTTCCAGCTGGTCATTTGGCCGCAAACACAACACCCCAGTGGCTGTGATCTCCTTCCTGTTCCTTAAGCAGGGCATTTTTTCCTTTCTCTCAAGGTATTTGCACTGGCTGTGTCTACTACCTGGAACACCCACCTCCTGCTCTTCCTTCTCATCCTTTAGGTCTCGAGTTAAATGTCATCTTCACCAGTGGGAGCCCGCTTCCTCAGTTTCCTCTTGTAAAATCCCAAATACCTTGGGAAGAGTTTAGGTTTTGTTAGTAATTCACACCTTCTGGTCACTAGGCATGGACATGTGTCACCATGGAGCACAGAGAAGTTTGCAAAATGGATGTGTGTTGGGGGAGAGCAGTACAGTTAAGGTTCTCAGGACAGTGGAAGGACCTGAGCCCTAGAGAAAGGGGTCCCAGGGATCAGAGAATGCCAAGGAGTCTCTGTTTAGACTTTTCTCAAGAGCCAAATATGACTTCAAGAAGGACTCTTCCTGGCTATGTTCTCTTGCTGCAGTCCTAGAACTCAGGTTTTCATTTGTTTGATTAGTCTTGAAGTCATGTCCAACTCTTTTTGCAACCCCGTAGACTATAGCCTGCCAGGCTCCTGTGTCCATGGGATTTCCCAGGAAAGAATACTGGAGTGGGTTGCCATTTCCTTCTCCAGGGATCTTCCTGACTCAGGGACTGAACCCAAGTCTCCTGCATTAGCAGTTGGATTCTTTACCACTGAGCCCCCAGGGAAACCTGGACTCAGCTTTAGGGTGAGTTAAATAGACATTTCTAGGCTAGACTGGATCTGAGAAATACGTTCATCCTCTTCCATGCAGTAGCATTTACCAAGCACATGCTTTTCTGCATCTGGGTCTGGGCAGGCAGGGATGAACCAGGGTACTTCCAGTGATTGGTTCAAAAATGAACATGGGAGTCCTCTGTGGAGGTTGAGTGGAGAGTAGAGAGAGCTGCAGGAAGCTGCTCCTTTTCTTGTGATGGAACACAGAAGCCCCCCTAGCAGCCGCCTTGAGACCATGGTGAAGCCGGTCTTAAGCCAACAACAGTGAGTGAGATGTTGGTGACTCCTGGATTAACGAGGCCTAATGTCCACCCTACCTCTGGGCTTCCAGTTCCATAAGCTTCTATACTTACTCATTGCTTCAAACTTGAAACCAAGTCTCTGTTACTTGCAGCCAGCAGCAGCCCTACTCATATAGCCTTTACTGATTGTCGAGAAAACAGAAAAGCTGCCCTGTCACTCACGACCAAAACACAAGATACTTAAAGCCAGTAGGTAGCTGGGTTTTTTTTTGTGTGTGTGTGTGTGTTCTGTTTTGGAAATCCTCTTTGATCTCTTTCACGCACTCAAGTCAAAGCTGCAGAGTTCTGATTTCCCCTCCTGGTACTTCCAGCCACATGAGGGATCCCAAGATCTGCTGTCAGGAGACCTAGGTTCCTGGTGGGGACTGGAGACCTGGTGGGGTCTGGAGACCTGCATTCCTGGTGAAGTCTGCTCTGGGTCTGTAATCTTGGGCAGGAGCCTTAGTTTCTGTTCCAGGTTTTTCTGCAGATCACTTGAAATGAGGGATGTGCAAATGTTTGATGTTGTTGCATCTTCTCTGTGGACTCCCCCACCATGCTTTGTGAATGGAATACATTCAGTGGACTTATGGCATTAAATGGCTTGGTGCATGTGATCATACCCAGCCCAGGGCCTGGGGCACAGTCAGGACTTAATAAATATTGTCCATAAATAACAATGTCTGTTCTTTAGGAGTTGGAGTCAGACTAGCTCTTAGCTGCATATTCCCTGATGGCTCAGATGGTAAAGACTCTGCCTGCCATGTGGGAGATGGAGTTTGATCCCTGGGTTGGAAAGATCTCTGGAGAAGGGGATGGCAATCCACTCCAGTATTCTTGCCTGGAGAATTCCATGGACAGAGAAGCCTGACAGGCTTTGTAGTACATGGGGTTGCAAAGAATCGGACACAACTGAATGACTAATACACCCACAGCCCATAGAAATGTCAGACTGGCTGACCCAACTTCATCTCCAGCCTTAGGGAAATTGAGCTGAGAGGGGAGGTTATGTCTGACAGTGACCTGAGCCAGCCCAGAGGGAAAGCGGGAGAGCCGGCCTTTGATTTTTGAAATCTTGGTTCCTTTTGCTTCCACTTAGAACTGTCCCTTTCATAAGCTTTTATGGGGTTTCATGAGCTGATGTTGTTTCCACTTCTGGCGTGGGGGCAGGGTGGGAGGCTGAAATGGGACACCGGTGGCTGTCCCCTGTAAAGTCACATCACCTCTCTGAGCTGCAGTTTCCCTGCACTGCTTCCTGCCCTGGGATTCCACAAGGCCACATGGACTCCCAACAGTTCACTCTGGGCAGGGGCTATTATTGTTATCGGTTTCCTCAAACTGTCGTGGAGGCCAGCCCTCACTTAAAGGTTGGTGCGGTCAATGAAGTAGGGGTTTTCTCATTTTCTTTCTGCAAGATGGAAATCAAATGCTAATACAATGCTTCCACATCATCTCCTGGTTGTTTTTACCTGCTGCAGCTTTTGGTCTTTATCCTTAAAGTCAGCATAGCTAAGGGATGTTTCCCTGAGAGGTGTTTTAGGTCTTAAGACCCGAAGCATGGCTGTGTGAAAGGCTGGTGCTTAATGGGAAGGATTATAGAGTAACAATGCAGATAAAGAGAAAAGAATGGCCTCTAGATGAACATTGTTAGCCACTTGCCATAACTCCTTCCCATCTTTTGCAAATGCCCATGTCTGTTTTTAATAAAAGCTTAACCTTTCCATATAAACCATTTTGAAGGGTACTTTTCTCATTAAGCATGAGGTTATAAGAATTTTCCAGTCCCTTTGCTGAAGGGCTGGTTTTCTGGGCATGCAATCCAGGTAGGCCCCATGCTCACATGCTCAGAAGGACCAAGAACCCTGTTCTTGGTTTAATTCTCCACTGTCCCCACCTTGAAATCTTTAATAATTGTGTCCTTAAACCCGTGTTTTGTGAGTTACCTTTGATAGGATAGTGGAGCACGACGGGGAACAGAAGTGACACGTGCAACAAGCAGGTCCACTGTTCACACTTACCTGGGGTCACTTGGAATATCACTGAGCTTCTGAGCATCCTGAGCCACCAGAATTCTGTGAGTTGGCACCAGTCAGCATGTCCGTGATGGTGTAAACAGAGGCACTGACAGCCCGGAGAGGCCATGCTTTCTTTTTGAACCAGAAAACTTGTTTTGAATGCTGGAAGGAGGCAGTGACATTCTAAGAAGCACACAGCCCAAGGAACCCTAACATAACCCCTTTGTTACTCGTGAGACATCCCTGGTCTAGCTAGTCATTACTTCTGAAAACGATGGCGTCAAAAGAAAGGGAAAGGCGGACCATAGCTCCTGTTCCCGTCAACCCTCATTCATCACTGCAAGTGGAGATTTGTGTCTAAAACACTCAAGCGTCAAAGAGTGAAATAAAAACGTGCAGTGTTCTTCCTGTTCTTATACGAACAAGCTACGTGTGCCTGCAGGAGCTCCCAGATACAAATTGTGTAATTCAGTGATTCTGCATTCTAGTTCAGTGCTCTTCTATTTGCATTTAAAGCTGTAATTACACAATAGACTGGGCGATAAAATCCATGTTAATAAACTTTGTTTTTTCAACTGTCATTAAATAGCAAATAACTAAGACCAGTCATGGGTAAGAATAGAAAGCTTTATATTTTTGTACCTTTAGTGATACTTCTCCCTGCTTTTTATCCTCTGCATTTTCACTTTGCACTAGACCCCACAAATGCAATATGTTCAGATGCTCAGTCATGTCTGACTCTGCAGGCCCATGGACTGTAGTCCACTCGCCAGGCTCCTCTGTCCATGGAATTTTCCAGGCAAGAATACTGGAGTGGGTTGCCATTTCCTACTCCAGAGGATCTTCTTGACACGGGGATCGAACCTGTGTCCCCTGCATTGGCAGGTGGGTTCTTTACCACTGCGCCACCTGGGTGGGGAAAATCTCAAACCATCAACTATTCAATACCCTATGAGTTGTTGTTTAGTCGTTAAGTCACGTGTGACTCTTTGCAATCCCGTGGACTGCAGCCCACCAGGCTCCTCTGCAAATGCTATGGATAGTCCTGTTGTGCTGTAGTGAGGAGTGTGGAATCCTTGATCCCGCCTCCCTTGGCTTTTGTGATTGGTGGAACTAGTGAGAACCTGTCACTCACTGGACCATTTTTCTCTGCTGAGCGGAGCTATAGTATTAAGGTCTCTGCTCCACCAAGAAGAAGCCTATGTTTCCCTCATTTCAGAGACGAGCCTTTAGATCTGTCTCTCCCCGCAGGCCCAGGAGGTGGGGTGGTGGAGCAGGGGTCCCTAGCTCATTTCCCCCCCAAATTTGCCATTAAGAAAGATATGTTTTAACCTTTGGTCCATCTTCCTTGTGTGTTTTGAAGTCCTAGCAGGGATGAAGGGTGTGTAACTGGTTCCCTCAGCCCTGCCTCCAAATACCATCCTTTTATCGGCTGCACACTCTCCCCTGAGAGATGTCATAGTTCAACTCATCACCTCCAACTGCTGGATAATTAGGCTGCCTATTTTCTTTTATAACTAACACTGAGGGAAGGAATGCTATGTATGTAAGAAGATACCCTAATCCCATTCTTCCTGCTAAATCTGAAATAATTTTGCTCAGAGAGAGTCCTGCACGTGCAACTTTATGTAGAAATTATGAATGTGCTTAATGTTCTCGACACTCACTGCCCAATTATTCTGCAGAAAGTTTCTCTACTTTATCTCATGCTGATCAGAATTGGGTATTCTAATTTGTTTGACCTTTGCAGATATCATAGATGAAAAAAATATTTGTTTTAATGCATGTCTAAATGCCAATGAGGTTGAACACTTTTCCCCTTGTGTTCAACAACTGGCATTTACTGATCCTCTTACATGCCAGAGGGAGGTGAGATGCCAGATATATAACATTGAAGAACAAGGTCATTCACCCATTCGTTCATTCAACAAAATATTTCTGGAATGCCCACTATGTGCTAGGCGCAGAAGATACCCATATCTCTGGGCAGGGAGAGTGAGGCGGGGGTGAGAGGAACAAAGAAAGAGAGCTGAGCACCAACGTCTAAGGGACAGAGAATGAGAATTCTTGTTGGCCACCCAGCTAGAAGATAAAACAAGAAGGCTCTGGAGTCACAGACGTAGGAGAATCCTGGAAGGGAAGGGAGAGAGAGGGCTGGCAGGAAGAAGGGTGGATCAGCCAGGCTTGAACACTGCCAAGCGGTCAGAACAGTATCGGTAAGCATCACTCAGGTGCTCACACACACCTGGCACCTGGTCCTCTTTATTTGGTGATGTCATATTTCCATGAGACTCTATACTCCGCACCCCTAGTTCTCCCCATTGGCTTGCAGAATAGTTTGCTTTCCACTAGCCCCATGGTGCCCTAGGGAGTCCTCTTACTTAGCACATTTAGCCCTCATGCAGAATTACTCACCTGGTCTTCATCATTAAACAATAATGAAACAAACATAATAGCCATTATTGTTGTTCAGTCGCTACGTCGGACTCTTTGTGACCCCGCGGACTGCAGCACACCAGACTACTCTCCTCCACTATCTCCCAGAGCTTGCTCAAGTTCATGTATATTGAGTCGGTGATGTTGCCTCACCATCTCATCCTCTGCTCCCTCTTCTCCTGTCTTCAATCTTTCCCAGCATCAGGGTCTTTTCCAATGAGTCGGCTCTTTGCATCAGGTGGCTGAAGTACTGGCACTTCAGCCTCAGCAACAGTTCTTCAATGAATATTCAGGGTTGATTTCCTTTAGGATTGACTGGTTTGATCTCCTTGCAGTTGAAGGGACTCTCAAGAGTCTTCTCCAGTACCACAGTTTGAAAGCAACAATTCTTCAGTGTTCAGCCTTCTTTATGGTCTGACTCTCACATCCATACATGATTACTGGAAAAACCATAGCTTTGAGTACATGGACTTTTGTCAGCAAAGTGATGTCTCTGCTTTTTATTACACTGTCTAGATTAGTCATGGCTTTCCTTCCAAGGAGCAAGCATCTTTTAATTTCCTGGCTTCAGTGACCATCCACCATGATTTTGGAGCCCAAGAAAAGAAAATCTATCACTGCTTCCACTTTTTCCCTTCTATTTGCCATGTAGTGATGGGACCAGATGCCATGATCTTAGTTTTTTGAATGCTGAGTTTTAAGCCAGCTTTTTCACCCTCCTCTTTCACCGTCATGAAGAGGCTCTTTGGTTCCTCCTCACTTTCTGCCTTTAGAGTGCCTTCTGCATATCTGAAGTTGTTGATATTTCTCCCGGCAATCTTGATTTCAGCTTGTGATTCATCCAGCCAGGCATTTTGCATGATGTACTCTGCATAAAAGTTAAATAAGCAGGGTGACAATATATACTTTATCATATTCCTTTCCAAATTTTGAACCAGTCTGTTGTTCCATGTCTGGTTCTAACTGTTGCTTCTTGACCTGCATACAGGTTTCTCAAGAGACAGGTAAGATGGTCTGGTACCCCCATCTCTTTAAGAATTGTCCACAGTTTGTTGTGATCCACACAGTCAAAGCCTTTAGCATAGTCAATGAAGCAGATGTTTTTCTAGAATTCCCTTGCTTTCTCCATGATCCAGTGAATGTTGGCAATTTGATCTCTGGTTCCTCTGCCTCTTCAAAACCCAGCTTGCACAGCTGGAAGTTCTTGGTTCACATACTGCTGAAGCCTAGCTTGAAGGATTTTGAGCCATTATTATGATCGACCATTTATTGGGCACATACTGTATGTCAAATGCAATGCTAAATGCTTCATCTTATTGGATCCCCACAAACCCCAATGTATGTGTGTATGTGTGTGTGTTGTCTGCATTTTACAAAGGAGAAAGGTGAGGCTTGGGCACTTGCCCAGCATCACTTGGTTTGTAAAGAGCCAAGCTGGGGTTTGAATGCTGGCCATCTGCCTGTAGAACCCACTCTCCTGATCTCCACACTGCTTAGTCAGACTGACTGAGCAGTGACAGGTGGCCCATTCCATTCTGGTTCTGCACCCAGCTTCAAAGGGTCTCTTGACTTGAACCCAGGACTGCCTGGCACAGTGCTCATGCTGGACACGCAGCTAGAACTGCACTTGTCCCAGCTGCGTGGGGGTGAAATTAATCCAGATGGGTCAGTGAGAGAAGGGGTCCCCTCCACCGCAGGGTGAGTGGTGGGGGGTAATCACAGCTCTGTGAAGAACAGGTGCTTTGGTACCGAAGGGAGCAGCCTTTCCTGGGTCAGGAGTGGTGGTGTATGGAGATACATTCTAGTGTATTCCAAGCAGAAGGAACAGCATGTGCAGAGTGACATGTGCTTGTCGCCTGACAGAATCTGGACTTCTCTGCCTGAACCTCAGTTGTAGTTGCCAGCCTGCCTGGGGACCAGGACCCACCTGGGACTCCTGTGCTGCCCAGGATGGGCATTGCCCCTTTGAACAGTGGGACCCATTGTCCTTAAGAACCCTGGGCTGAATGGCACATTGAGGCAGAACAAAGGCTGTTCAGAGGCTCCGGCTGCCCCAAGCAGAGATGGGATCTCCAACTGCAGCCGTTGGGCCTCCTCTGGACCAGCCTGGCCTCCTGCATCCTCCTGCCCCCATGCCCTGCTGAGGTTGCAGCCATGGCCCCAGGGGCTGCCAGGCCTGGGCTCTGCTCCTGGCACAGCTGGGCACCTTTGGCAGGTTCTTCAGCCTCTGATCCAGTTTCCCCATCCCTGAAGCAGGGGGAGAAGTGCCTGGCACCCAGGCTTTTTGTATTATGTGCAATCATGTGCATATTGTGCTTACGTCTCAGTAAAAGGGAGCTACTTGTACTGTCCTTATCAGCTTCTGAGTTTCTTTTCACAATTTCAATAAAGTCTTAACAAAACCTTTCAAATATGTACCAAAGTAGAGAAAATTTTATATCGACTGTTCTTCACCCATCCCCTCTCCTTTCAGCTGCTCTCAAGATTTTGCTGTACTTTCTTCATTTACCTTCCCATTCTTTTGGCTTAAGAATTTTTAAAAATATATATTTATTGATTCATTTGGCTGCATTGTGTCTTAGTTGCAGCACACGGAATGCTTTTAGTTGTGGCATGCAAACTTGGTTGCATCATGGGAGATCTAACTCCCTGACCAGGGGTCGAACCCCTGCCTTGGGAGCATGGATCCTTAGCCACCGGACCATCAGGGAAGTCCCTTGGCTTAAGAATTTTTAAGTACTGGATTTCTATGGTGGTCCAGTGGTGAAGACTCTGTGCATCCAGGGAGTATGGGTTCAATCCCTGGTCTGGGAAGTTCTGCATGCTGCATGGTAAAGCTAAAAAAAAATTATTTTTTTAAGTGAATTCAAGACTACTGTTATTTTACCCCTACATCAGCAGGCACCTCTGAAAGGTGAGGGCATTTTTTTTTTTTGCATAACCAAGTATCACTATCTCACTGAACAAAATGGGTACTAATTCCTTTCAATTTAAATTCTGGTCCATGTTAGTGAATCAGCTCTACTTCAGTGCAACATAAACAGACATTGATTAATTCTGGCTCATTTTAGCAATGTCTCCAGGCATCTCAAAAATGTTTTTTTTTTTTTTTTTTTTTTTATAGCTGGTTGGTTTGACCCAGGTTCTAAAGTCCTGCATCTACTTTTTGGTTATTCTGTGTCCTGAGTCTTTTCTGATGGAGATCAGTCCTCCACCCTGACTTGCTGAAGACAGTTGTTACTATTTTGTAAAGAATTACAGTTTAAACCCTGTTGTCCATAATCCCTGTCTGGACCCCAGTATTGTGACAGGACTGGATGCTGACAGGTGGTCGCCTGGGTGGTGGGAATCCCCAGGCGTGCCCGCTTCTGATTCCAGGATCCCTCCTCACTACTCATCAGCTGAGAGATCCTGGGCAGGTTGTTCAGCGGTGACGCCATCGGCACCAAGAGCTACTCACATTACAGACCCATGAGCAAAATAAATGGTTTCTGTTTGAAGACATGGACCAGAATTCAGATTGAAAGGAATTCATGCTCATTTCATTCGGTGGAGACATTGAGTTTTGAGACAGTTTGCACAGCGATAAGTGGCTGGAATGGTCATAGATCCCCGAAATTGAGTTCCCAGTCCTGCCCAGCTCCTTCTGAGGCCCCTTGTCCAGCTTCTGTGTCTCCTAGATTCTGTGACTCCCTCAGGACCTTCCAATAACTTCCTTCCTGCTTATGTTGACCTCCGTCAATTTCTGTTCCTTATAACTAAAGAACTTTAGTTCCCAGTCCCAGCCAGAAGGGATGACTGAGCTCAGATCGTAAGACAGGACAGGAACCTGGCCTTCCTGAAACAGAGGACCTGGAGTCCCGTCTCGTGCAGCATCAGCAGACATGTATCTCAGACACGCGTGCTTCGTCTGTACACAGCTCAACACCTGGCACCCACCCGTACTTCCTAGGTGCCGGGTATTTGTGCATTTGAATGACTGAGTGAACAAATGGCATATCTGCAAATCCGATCCCAGAGCAGTCCAATTTTTTTTTTTTCCCCAAATGCCTCACTTCCCCCTGGCCACACTCTCTGGGTATAGGCAGTCTTAACTTTGCACTGTCCTAACGTGTACAGATTTCAGCACCACAGTTTAGTTCAGTAATGCCAGCCCCCCAACCACACAACCCAGATTTCAGCTGCCCCTGAATGGTAACCCTGAGTACAAACCTTGCCCGTTGCCCTCCAGCCCAAGGATCACTAAGTGAATAACATACGAGCATCGTAATCTGTGACCGAGTCGTTTCTTTCAGTGTCTGTCGCTGGTTGGTCCCTGTGGGTCTGTGAATTCACACACAGACAGCAAAGCATATAGAGATGGTGCCTCCTTGTTTCCAGGTGATAAACCCACATGACATTTTCCAAAAATGGGTAGTCAAAAGAGGGAACTTGGCTCACAAAGATGCTGTTCAGAAAAGAGAGAGAGAAAAAAAAGAAAAGCGATAATGCTGGAAGAAGAATTTGGATTGAATGTAAAATGCAGTTATAGAGGAAATCTCCCACTCTGGGAATGCTGAAGTTGCAACCATTTGAAATTCTGTGTAGCCAGGGAAACTAAGTCAAGCTGAACTAATTGACATAAATGAGGGAAGTACCTGTGACCAAAAAAAAAAAAAAAAAATTAAGATGTCTCAGGGGAGGTGACACTGGTAACATATTTCATGTTGAACTCTTAAAGATATTTCACAACATTGAAGGTGCAGAGAATAGAATCTTGGAAGCTGATCTAAACTTAGAAAGGCAATTCTCCAAGGCATAGAAAGATGCTTGCCCAGCATCCTAAGTTATCCAACAAGCAGAAGGAGCCAGCACTGTTGAAACTAGCCTAGATGCAATTTTTACAAAAAAAAAAACAAAAAAACCAGCAGGAATTCTCAGTGTATATAGTGTTTTACATGACTGGGTACTAAATAAAATACTAGTTTTACTCTTCTACTTCCCTATACGTTTATAACCATCAATAAGAGAGTTTTTAAGGTTTTTTAAAAGTTTTTCAAAGATTATGAAACTTTTCTAATTTTTCACCTTGATTATTAAGATCACTCTGAGTGATTTTGGCTTGCATGGTCATTTTAGGGTTCCACACAGTTGTGCAAAGTGGGGTCTCCCTAAACTCATGCCAGATGGGCAGTGTCTATCCTGCATGGCCCTTCCACATGTTCAGGGCATGGTGATGGTGAACCATGGGTCGAGAACTGGAGCCAGCATCCTCTTTGTTGCAAGTGGAAACTGGAGAATATTAAATAACTCAAATTGCTCACTGCCGATATGGTTAGACAGCTGATGGGTCACTAGGAGAGGGGCATATGCCTCCTGTCTGCACCGTTCACTGTGCAGACCTCCTAGCCAGCCTGTCTGCTTCAGGAATAGTCCATCATGGAATGAACTGGCTGAAGGAGTCAAGGGCTGAATAATAGGGGTTCCTATGCCAGCTGTCAGTGCGAAGGTGATAAAAAAAAAAAAAAAAACCAACCCTGAATATTTTCCCCAAGGAGAGGTAATGCTCTTTATTGAAGCTGTGAAAATACAATCCATCATCATAATGTGCCCCATGTTGTCATACTCCAGGAGCTAAGGTACATGTATGCTAAGATGCTCCTTGCAAGGTTTTAATTTTCTTCCTCTGTTTATTTTATCTCATTGCAGAAATGTTTGAAAATGCAGAAAGTAGAATAAAGAGGGGAAAAAAATAGTGCCTTTGATTCCATTGGCCTACAAACGTTCCAATATTGTTGTATTTCTCTCTTAACTGCCCCCTGTAGATTGTAGTATAAATACAGTTTTGTTTCTTTAAAATATTTAACATGCTGGATCATTCCTGTATATTATCATATACTCCAAGTGAACAATTTTTGGGTATATGCATGCTCAGTGGCTGTAGTTGTGTTTGACTTTTTGCAACTCTGTGGACTATATATATTCTCCAGGTAAGAATACTGGAGTCGGTTGCCATGCCCTCCTCCAGGGGATCTTCCCAACCAAGTGATGGAACCTGCATCTCCTGCGCTGTAGGTGGATTCTTTACCGCTGAGCCACCAGGGAGTCCTGAACAAATTTTTAATGGCTGCCTAACAGTCCATCAAACCAGTCAATCCTAAAGGAAATCAGTCCTGAATATTCACTGGAAGGACTGATGTTGAAGCTGAAGCTCTGATACTTTGGCCACCTGATGCGAAGAACTGACTCATTGGAAAATACCCTGATGCTGGGAAAGATTGAAGGCGGGAGAATGGGATGACAGAGGATGAGATGGTTGGATGGCATCACCACTGCAATGGACATGAGTTTGAGTAAACTCCGGGAGTTGGTGATGGACAGGGAAGCCTGGTGTGCTGCAGTCCATGGGGTCACAAACAGCCGAACATGACTGAACAACTGAACTGAACTGAATAGTCCATCATACAGATATAGTTATTTATTCAATAACTACCTATGGATTTATCCATCAGACTGAGGTCGATCCTCTGCAGTGAGGGTATGGGTGTGAGGAAGAAGGATGCAGGAAAGAGGAGGAATAGGGTACAGCCCCTCCCTTGAGAACCTCTGGAACCAAGGAGACATAAACAGATGATCATAACACGGAGCTAGGGTGTAGCCTGGGAGCAGAGAGGCTGAGGTCAGAGCAGACGAGGAGCTGGTCCAGCAGGAGAGTAGGGTGTCGGGGAGAAGACGTCCCAGGCAGTAAGGATGTTATGGGGAGAAGCTCAGCAGTGAGATGCAGTGAGACTCTTAGGGTTGCTGGACTGGTAACGTTTGGTCTTGGCGCTCCTGGACAGCTGTGGCAGATGAACACACCAAACAGGCCTCTGGTGAGACAGGGGGCATGGCCACCTCTCCAGGCAGAGAAGGAAGAGAGAACCGAGAGTGACCAGAGGTCTCTGGGAGTTTGGAGAGTGACGTGGGGGAGCGAAGTCCAGATGGGGTTGTGAACACTTCGAAGAGAGGCGAGAAGACCCCAGGGAGATGCCCAGAGTCAGCAGTGGAAGAGGGTGGAGGCAAAAGTCGTGGGAAAGAGAGTTTGTCCAGGCCAGGTTGGAGCGGTAAGCGTAGTGGAGAAGGAAGAGTTGAGCCTCCTCTCGTAGTCTTGGGTCAACAGAAGCATGTTCCTAAAAATGATATAGGTGCGGATGACAGTGGTGGAGGGTTGAGAGACCTCCCACTCTTGCACACTTATATCCCAACTTTGGGTGTTTAAAGATGTGACACATCCTTGAAATTTACATCTTTTTCTGTATGTCAGGTTATTCCTGTCTCTGGATATCTGGGAATGCAGTTTCTGGGTGAAAATGTAGGAGTGTCTTTAAAGGGCTTGAATAAAGATTTGAATATCATGCCTGCTGAACTAAAAATCAGATTTAGCAAAATTTTGCATGTGGGTGATCTTTAAAAGAGTAAGTCCACATATATAATGCAGCTGTGGAGTAATCTGCAGATTACAGCAAACCCATCAGTCTCTGTCTCTTGCTTAAAAAAAAAAAGATCAATTCACCTCCAGCACATCGTGACTTATGGCTGTGTTCATTATCTCTTGATGTGTGTCTGTTGGGTGGTGGACTCTGCCTGTGCAGGAGAGGAATCATGCCGTGAACCTTTCTCCATGTGTGCGACTATATTGTCTTCGTGGTAAAATAATAATGGTGTGGTGATGACGAGGGAAGCTTCCATTTCTTGACTCCTACGATATCATGAGATGTATGTTCATCATCTCAATGGAACTTTACACCTGCTCTAGGAGGTGGTGGGAATGAAAAAAAAAAAGTGAGAAAAGTGTTAGTAGCTCAATCATCTTCTGTCCTTGGGATTCTCCAGGCAAGAATATTGGAGTGGGTTGCCATTCATTTCTCCAGGGGATCTGCCTGACCTAGGAATCAAACCCAAGTCTCCTGGATTGCAGATGAATTCTTTCCCGTTTGAACCACCATGACCCCCTTTTGTATAACAGGAAACGAAGTCCCAGAGAGGTCAGGTCATACACCTGAAGTCACACAGTGGTGTTATGGTCAGTACTGTGTGCATACACACGTGCTAAGTTGCTTCAGTCATGTCCAACCCATTGCGACCATATGGACCATAGTCCACCAGACTCCTCTGTCCATAGGATTCTCCAGGCAAGAATACTGGAGTGGATTGCCATTTCCTCCTCCAGGGGATCTTCCCAACCCAGGGATTGAACCCATGTCTCTTATGTCTCCTGCATTGGCAGGTGGGTTCTTTACCACTGGTGCCACCTGGGAAGCCCATGATCACTACTATTACATAACAAACCACTCTAAACTGTAGTGCCTGAAGATAACAGCCATTTTATTATGTCCCCAGAATTCTGTGGGTCAGGAATTTGGGCTAATCTGTTGTACATGGCAATGCTGTGTCTCCCTTCTAAACTGGTGGGTAGGCTGGTCTGGAGGGCCCCAGATGGTTTTGCTCACATGTTCTGTGTGTGGTGGGGCTGGTTCCCTGGGGACTGTAGAACTGTCCTCTCCAGCACAAAGGTCCCAGGGCACCCAGACTCCTGGGGGAGTGGGGCGGGGAGGGGCTGGCTTTCCCAAGTCAAGTGCCCCAGGAACCAGATGGGAGACCTGGCTTGCTGACCTGCTCAGGGTCTCACATCACTGTTGTGTGACTTCAGTCAAGTCACAAGCTGGCCCAGGTTGAAGGGGAGTGAAGTTCTACCTTTGGGTTCAGGAAAAGCCAGGTCACACTGTGGAGAACAGATGGGATGGGAGACAGGTTTGGGGCCCCCTTTGAGAACTGTGGTCTGCTGCAGGTGGCTGGCTGAGCCAGGAGCCGGCCAGAGTGTCTGACCTTGGAGGTGCTGCTCTGCCTTCTGTCTTCTTGACCATTCAGAGGAAGCAGAGGCCTTGCCCCAAAACCCTTTCTCTGTTTGAATACGAAAAGCATTCCGTACTGTTGCCTGTTTAAATACAGAGTTTGTGACAATGTAGATGAACCTTGAGGTCATTATGCTAAGTGAAGTCATACCATACCATCTCACTTCAATGTGGAATCTAAAGATACCAAGCTTAGAGAAACAGAGTCTAGAATGGTGGTTGCCGGGGCTGGGACTGGAGGAAATGAGATGTTGGTCAAAAGGTCCAGGTATATTCTGATAAATTCTAGAGATCTAATATATAATCTATACATTATATAATATAATGTATAATCTTCCCAGGTGGCACTAGTGATAAAGAACCCACCTGCCAACACAGGAGACATAAAAGATGCAGGTTCAATCCCTGGGTTGGGAAGATCCCCGGGAGGAGGGTGTGGCAACCCACTCCAGTATTCTTGCTGGAGAATCTGGTGGACAGAAGAGCCTGGTTGGATACAGTCCATAGGGTCGCAGAGAACCGAACAAGACTGAAGCGACTTAGCACACAGCACGGCACATTCAGTTCAGTTCAGTTCAGTTCAGTCCAGTCACTCAGTCGTGTCCGACTCTTTGTGACCCCATGAATCGCAGCACGCCAGGCCTCCCTGTCCATCACCAACTCCCGGAGTTCACCCAGACTCACTTCCATCGAGTCAGTGATGCCATCCAGCCATCTCATCCTCTGTCATCCCCTTCTCCTCCTGCCCCCAATCCCTCCCAGCATCAGAGTCTTTTCCAATGAGTCAACTCTTCGCATGAGGTGGCCGAAGTACTGGAGTTTCAGCTTTGCATCATTCCCTCCAAAGAAATCCCAGGGCTGATCTCCTTCAGAATGGACTGGTTAGATCTCCTTGCAGTCCAAGGGACTCTCAAGAGTCTTCTCCAACACCACAGTTCAAAAGCATCAATTCTTCGGCACTCAGCCTTCTTCACAGTCCAACTCTCACATCAATACATGACCACAGGAAAAACCATAGCCTTGACTAGACAAACCTTTGTTGGCAAAGTAATGTCTCTGCTTTTGAATATGCTGTCTAGGTTGGTCATAATTTTCCTACCAAGGAGTAAGCGTCTTTTAATTTCATGACTGCAGTCACCATCTGCAGTGATTTTGGAGCCCCCAAAAATAAAGTCTGACACTGTTTCCACTGTTTCCCCATCTATTTCCCATGAAGTGATGGGACCAGATGCCATGATCTTCGTTTTCTGAATGCTGAGCTTTAAGCCAACTTTTTCACTCTCCACTTTCACTTTCATCAAGAGGCTTTTGAGTTCCTCTTCACTTTCTGCCATAAGGGTGGTGTCATCTGCATATCTGAGGTTATTGATATTTCTCCCGGCAGTCTTGATTCCAGCTTGTGCTTTCTTCCAGTCCAGCATTTCTCATGATGTACTCTGCATATAAGTTAAATAAGCAGGGTGACAATATACAGCCTTGACGTACTCCTTTTCCTCTTTGGAACCAGTCTGTTGTTCCATGTCCAGTTCTAACTGTTGCTTCCTGACCTGCATATAGGTTTCTCAAGAGGCAGGTCAGGTGCTCTGGTATTCCCATCTCTTTCAGAATTTTCACAGCTTATTGTGATCCACACAATCAAAGGCTTTGGCATAGTCAATAAAGCAGAAATAGATGTTTTTCTGGAACTCTCTTGCTTTTTCCATGATCCAGCAGATGTTGGCAATTTGATCTCTGGTTCTTCTGCCTTTTCTAAAACCAGCTTGAACATCAGGAAGTTCACAGTTCACATATTGCTGAAGCCTGGCTTGGAGATTTTTGAGCATTACTTTACTAGCGTGTGAGATGAGTGCAATTGTGCGGTAGTTTGAGCATTCTTTGGCATTGCCTTTCTTTGGGATTGGAATGAAAACTGACCTTTGCCAGTCCTGTGGCCACTGCTGAGTTTTCCAAATTTGCTGGCATATTGAGTGCAGCACTTTCACAGCATCATCTTTCAGGATTTGAAATAGCTCAATGGGAATTCCATCACCTCCACTAGCTTTGTTCGTAGTGATGCTTTCTAAGGCCCACTTGACTTCACATTCCAGGATATCTGGCTCTAGGTCAGTGATCACACCCTCATGATTATCTGGGTCATGAAGATCTTTTTTGTACAGTTCTTCTGTGTATTCTTGCCAACTCTTCTTAATATCTTCTGCTTCTGTTAGGTCCATACCATTTCCGTCCTTTTTCGAGCCCATCTTTGCATGAAATATCTATAGTGTAATGATTATAGTTAGTAATACTGTATTATATATTAGAAAGTTGCTGAGAAAGTAGATCTGAAATAGTTCTCACCACAAAAAAATGATAATAACTTGATGAGATGGAGATGCTAGCTAAGGCCATGATGGTCATCATTTTATAACCTATAAGTGTATCAAGCCAACATGTTGTATACCTTAAAGTTAGTGTTATATGTCAGTCATATCTCAATGTGTGTGTGTGAAAGTCACTCAGTCATGCCTGACTCTTTGTGACCCCATGCACTATACTGTCCATGGAATTCTCCAGGCCAGAATACTGGAGTGGGTAGCTTTTCCTTTCTCCAGGGGATCTTCCCAACCCAGGGATCAAAGCCAGGTCTCCCGCATTGCAGGCATATTCTTTACCAGCTAAGCCACAAGGGAAGCCCTATATCTCAATAAAGCTAGAGAAAATATGGAAAATAAGAGGTGAATAAAAGTTCTTTTTTTGGAGGTAGACTCAATTCTCACAGACCTGCCTCCCTCTGTGCATCAAGCTGAAGTTATTAATACAAATGGGGGTCAGGTTGGGATGCAGCCTGTCAGTCGCTCCCCCCAGCCCTCTCCCACTGCAGGTGGGCTGTGCTGTGTGATGCCCACATCTGGAATGGTGGCCTTAGGTGAAGCTGTGCTTTCTTTCTTGGCAGCCCCCTGTGGTGGTGGGGGCGGTGATGACTGCAGAAGGGAACAGGTGAGCTGGCTGGTTTTCCTTCTCAGCTTGACTCTAAGGACACCCCGACCTCCCAGATCATCTATGCCTGGCTTTGAGGAAGCAGTTTTATTGGAAACCGTTATAGCCTGGTGGCCTGTCCCAGACACAGCCTACATGGCATCCACCCATTGGGTGATAGGGGACCATTGTCTGAGTTCATGTGATGGAAGGGAAGGAAGCTGCCCACCATTTCGTGCCAGTGAGCCAGGCTGGGAGAGCCATGTCCAGGCGTTGTCCAGGGCAGCCCCTGCCATTGTCTGCATTCAACAGATGGGGAGCCAGGAGCCTAGGGAGAAAAAGGGACATGCTGAGACTCGGCCTGTCTTCCAGTCTTGTTCTGAACGAGAGGTGGGCTAGCATCATCTTAAAATCATCCATGTGTGTCCCAGGCAGTGACCTTGCCCCTCCAAGCCCTTCTCCTCTGGGAGTGGGGAGAGGACATTGGGCCATGTTAGAGGCTCCCCCAGCCCTCCAGCCTCAGATTAAGTGTGTGTGTGTGTGTGTGTGTGTGTGTGTGTTGGGGAGGAGGGGGGTCACCTTTTCCTCTCAGCATCAACAAAATTGATGGAAAGAGTCTCTGTCCACCAGGGTCCAGGTCATAGGCCAGGTGGGTACCTTGGTTTGGCCTCTGTCGATGGGCTCAGGCTCCCACCTCGGACCCTGGCCAGTCAGAGACCCAGGAGCCAAGATTCACATCTTTAATTTAAAAAAACAAAAGGTTTATTAAGATACAATTCACATACCATGCCATTCACCCATTTAAAGTGTACAACTCAATAGGTTTTTTGTATATTACTCAATTTTTTTAAAAATCATGGTAAAATATAAGGAAATCAGTGCTGAATATTTATTGGAAGGACTGATGTTGAAGCTGAAGCTCCAATACTTTGACCACATGATGCGAAGAACTGACTCATCTGAAAAGACCCTGATGCTGGGTAAGATTGAAGGTGGGAAGAGAAGGGGATGACGGAGGATGAGATGGTTGGATAGCATCATTGACTCAGTGGACATAAGTTTAAGTAAACTCCAGGAGTTGGTGATGGACAGGGAGGCCTGGCGTGCTGCAGTCCATGGGGTTGCAGAGTCGGACAGGACTGAGCAACTGAACTGAACTGATACATAGTATAAAATTTGCCATTTTAACCATTTTAAGTGTACAATCCAGTGGCACTAATTACATCCACAATATCATGCAACCATCACCACTATCTGTCTCCAAAATGCTTTGGTTACTCAAACAGAAACTCTGCCCCATTAAACAGTGGCCCCTTTCCCTCCACCCCAGTAACCTCTAAGCTGTTCTCTGTCCATTAATTTTTGTCCTCTAGGATTCATACGGAGAAGGCAATGGCAACCCACTCCAGTACTCTTGCCTGGAAAATCCCATGGGCAGAGGAGCCTGGTAGGCTGCGGTCCATGTGATTGAAAAGAGTCGGACACGACTGAGCGACTTCACTTTCACTTTTCACTTTCATGCATTGGAGAAGGAAATGGCAACCCATTCCAGTACTCTTGCCTGGAGAGTCCCAGGGACGGGGGAGCCTGGTGGGCTGCCGTCTATGGGGTCGCACAGAGTCGGACACGACTGAAGCAACTTAGCAGTAGCAGTAGGATTCATATGGGCTTTCCAGGTGGCTCAGTGGTAAAGAATCCACCTGCCAAAGCAGGAAATGTGGGTTCAATCCCTCGGTTGGGAAGATCCCATGGAGAAGGAAATGGCAACCCTCTCCAGTTTTCTTCTTGCCTAGGAAATCCCATGGACAGAGGAGCCTTGTGGCCTATAGTTCATGGAGTTGCAAAGAGTCGGACATGACTTAGTAACAGAACAGCAACAAGGATTCATATAACAACAAGGCAGTCATACACTATCCTGTGTGTCTGGCTTGATCCACTGAGCAGAATGTCTTCTAGATTCATCCATGTTGTGCAGTCGGGAAGGAGGGTAGATCTTTGAAAGCCTGAGGTTTGCTGGGGAGAAAACTCATTCAACGAGATGGCTTGTTCTGCGGGAGGGACCCTGCCTGTGTCAACTGCAGGCTCGTCACTCGCAGCATCCTCCTGAGAGGACAGCTTCCCAAAGCCCTCCTCTACCCCAGCCAGGGGGCACAGGGTGGGCAGATCCACCATCCACTCCTGCCAACCCTGCATCATTTTTCTGTCCCCCATCTCACTGAGTTGTGAAGACCTGGGAGGTGGGGGTGGTTCTGTGCATTTTACAGCTGAGAAAACTGAGGATCCCAGAAGTTAAGACCTCCCTCAGCCAGGAGTAGGCAGTGCAGGGGTGCCCTGGGGCTGGTTCCTGTTGCCACGGGCGCTTCCGATGACTTCTGACTCCACGCGTTCCCTTTGGGGGCCCCTCCCCGCATGCTTTGTCCCCAGAGTGTTTTTATCTGCAGAGTAATTGGCACCGGGGGACTCAGGTCACCCTGGGGTCAGCCTTTTTCTGCCCCCACGGCCTGTGTGCAGTTGACCTGCCTTGGTCCCCCTCATACTTCTGTAATTTCAGCTCTAAGATCAGGGCCAGAGGACTCTTGGGGGTCTCTTGAAGGGCGGACTGAGATAACACACTACGTGCTTCTGATACACAGAAAGGTCTCATCAGATATTCATCTTTCTGCTGAGCAGTGGAACCCCAGATGGAAAGAGCCACACCCAACCCATCCACGCTTATCTGCATCCCTGGAAAGGATCCCCCAGGGGGTCTCCAAAGGCCTTGACTCTCGGCTCTGACCCACCATGATCCCAGTCCTACCTTTTGACCAACTGAGGGTGTCCTGTGGTGCAGCTGTCAGGATCTGGAGCCAGGCATTGGGGGCAGCCCATCAGGCAGTGAGTGCAAGCCCGCCAGGGGGCAGCATGGCCAACTCAGCCCCAAGGTCTCCTGCAATCCCGTGATGTTCTGAGCAAACCCTGATCTGTGCTGGCCCAGAGGGTGAATTGTATTTCAGGAGAGTGTTGTGCTTGAACATCCCGCAGCTCAGCAAGGCACCAAGGACCCACATGGCCTTGAGCTAAGGACTTGATTGATCACTTTGCTTCCAGGCAACTCCCCAGCCCCAGGCTTGGGAGGGTTTGTTGGAGCTCGGAGCCTGTGAATCTCAGGCATGCCTTGTTCTGGCCCCTCCCCTGTGAGTGACCCAGTTTTCCTTAGTCCAAACTGGGACGCTTGTCTGGCTACATGTGCATGTCCATATGGGGACGGGGCGCCAGGCAGGTGAGAAATTGGGGCAGTGGCTGAAAAGTACAAGATTGGACCTGTATCCTGGTAAGGGGCTGTGTGGCGTGGTGACAAGTGATGATGCTGGGCCTGGTGACCACTGTGCGGCCCAGGCTCTGCTGGTGGCTGGCTCTGTGACCCTGGGAAAGATACCTGGCCTCGCTGGGCCTCAGTTTCCTCATTTGTGGGATGAAGATCCTGCCTTGAGGGCACATAGGCCAGTGTGTTCCCTGAAGCAAGGACATGAGCCCAAGAAGGTGGCACATAGGAATGAGGCCCACATGCTCGGGAGCAGTGTCCCCAGATGACCCAGGAAAATAATCCAGGAGACGTAGATGGGATGAGGGTGAAACGGGGTGCGCCCCAGGAACTGGGAAGTGAGGAAAAGCCAGCTGCACCCTGAGGGTTAAACGCCCATGTTCACACATCAGGAATCCAGTCTGGGGATGTGCAAGTCATTCTGAAGGGACAGGCAGCCCGCGGGCCAGCAGGAGGTGGCTGGATCCATTTTTGTCGCTAAGAAAGGCACAAGTCTGTGTTTTCAGCAATGTTGCTCCCTCCTGTCTCCCATCCGGGCTTTTGGTGGCCCTTGCTCCCCAGCCCTCATTCTAGAGGAAGGGTCTTCCTGACCCTCTTTTCCTCTTCATTGGCCACTGTTGAGTAGTGGGGAGGGAAGTGTACTCTGACTTGTGGGTTTGTGACAAGTTGTGACATAAAGTGGGCTTCCCTTGTGGCTCAGCTGGTAAAGAATCCACCTGCATAAAGTCCAGGCCTGGGTTGGGATGGTGCTGCCTGCACCTGGTGCGGGTGGTGGGAGTTGGGGGGCGTTTCTGGGAGAGCAAGTGGAGAGAGTGGGAGAGCGAGTCCCACTGGTGTTACCACGTGTACCCCATGCTCCCCTGGGCCCTTCTCTGGAGCTAGGATTCCCCTGAGCCTGACTGTAACATACCTGACTCTCTTCTCCCCCTTATGCATAGTGTTCATATGTGCCCAGTCGCCTCTGACTCTTTGTGACCCCATGGACTGTAGCCCACCAGGCTCGTCTGTCCATGGGAGTTTCCAGGCAAGAATACTGGAGTAGGTTGCCATTTCAGTCTCTAGGGGATCTTCCCGATTCAGGGATCTAATCCACATATCCTGCATCTCCTGCACTTCAGGTGGATTCTTTACCACTGAGTCACTGGGGAAGCCCCTTCTCCCACATGCGGGGGTATCAGGCTTGGACAGGAACAGGGGTGCCCATTTCACTGGGTCTCCAAAGTAATCCAACCAAGTCCATCGGAGGACTGGGGCCGGAGAGGGCGGTGGAGGGTGAAGGGTACTTAATATAGTTGGGGAGGGCACAGCAGAGAGAGCTTCCTTTCTCTTCTGTCTGCCTGGCCACCCCAAACCTGGCTGCATGGGACAGCTGGCACTATGGAGAGGAGGGCGAGATTTAATTATGCTTCGGCTTTGTAAACAGGCAGCTATAAAAACCTATCAGCAGTGGAGCACCTTCTCCATAAAACAGGCTCGGCTGGATTTATAACCCGAGGCTGCTTCTCCAGGGCTGTGCACGGGGAAGGAACAAAAGACCCCCCACCCCACCCCCTAGCTGGCCTGCCGGCCCCCTCCCTGGCCCTCCCCTCAATTGCTCAGAGATCGCATACTGTCCATTGCAAAGAGCACAAGAAATCTAGGAAATGGAAGAGAAGGCATATTCGCCATTAATGTTTTTTAGGTGGAATTCTTCACAATAAGAAGCTGGATTTAGTGGGAAAGCATTGGATGTTTAGGAGAGAATAAATCCAGAACAGGAAAATTTAAGCATGCTGAGAAGCCTAGCCCTATAGGAAGAGAAAGAGGCTGACAGATTTGAGAGAATTTACAGATGTGCAGGAATCTTGGTGGATGGATTCACCCAGACAGCCCGCAGTTTACTGAGAACAGACTGTGTATCAGGCATTTTGCTGGGAGTGGGGAATATGGCCGTGGACATGATTGATAAGGTTCATGCCCTGAGAAGTCCCGAGAACAGACCGGATGGACAAGGGGACAGTGATGGGATGGTGGCAGGGAGGAGCCTAGAGGCTGGGGTGCCCCAAGTGGGGCTGAGGTGGTGGGAAGTCAGGGAAGGCTTCCTGGAAGAAGTGATTTCACTCACCATGTATTTATCAGCACCTGTTTTGCACTAGCATTGAGATTGATGTTGAGGGTATGGGAGAGACAAGACTCTGAACAAGTTCTAGGATCTAAGGGGGGAAGCAGGAGCAGGCTAAGAGGAGAAGAGGGTTCCAGGGGTGAGTAGGGGTCAGTCAAATGAAGGGGAGGCAGCTACACGCCTGGTTCAAGACCCCCTGGATATAGAATTATTACCTCTAATTGACAGACAAGGAAATGGAGGCAGGGATGTCACAGCTCCTAAGTGAGTGGGCTGGGATTTGAACCCCAGATCTGCAGATGCCAAAATGCCTTCACTCAGGTGTGCACAAAGCTCCTTATACCCAGGAACCAGTAGCATGTCCAGGATGGTGCATATGTTCATTGGCTGTCTCTGTCACCACCTTCCGTCGTCGTTGGCTGGGCTGCTGAAGGGCGGGAGTCCCCCCGAGCTGACCCACTGTGCGAATCATCTGGTGTTTCTTCCAGCCCTTGGCGAGCATTGAGAGTGCAGCTGACCCATTGCTCAATCTTTCTCTGACCCAGATGAAGAACTGGGTAGCCATTCACCTATCCTTTGTTCAGGTTTAAAATGGGGGTGTCAACACGGGAAAGGGGAAGCCAGTGATTGTGGAACAGGTGCTGGATACCGGCCAGTGCAACATATGTTGGATCATAGGAAAAAGCAAGAGAGTTCCAGAAAAACATCTACTTCTGCTTTATTGACTGTGCCAAAGCCTTTGACTGTGCGGATTACAACAAACTGTGGAAAATTCTTCAAGAGATGGGGATACCAGACCACCTTACCTGCCTCTTGAGAAATCTGTATGCAGGTCAGGAAGCAACAGTTAGAACCGGACATGGAAAAACAGACTGGTTCCAAATTGGGAAAGGAGTACATCAAGGCTATATATTGTCACCCTGCTTATTTAACTTATATGCAGAGTACATCATGCAAAATGCCGGGCTGGATAAACACAAGCTGGAATCAACATTGCCAGGAGAAATATCAATAACCTCAGATATGCAGATGACACCACCCTTATGGCAGAAAGCGAAGAGGAACTAAAGAGCCTCTTGATGAGGGTGAAAGAGGAGAGTGAAAAAGCTGGCTTTGAAATACAAAAAACCTCAAATAGCCAAAGCGATCTTGAGAAAGAAGAATGGAACTGGAGGAATCAACCTACCTGACTTCAGGCTCTACTACAAAGCCACAGTTATCAAGACAGTATGGTACTGGCACAAAGACAGAAATATAGATCAATGGAACAAAATAGAAAGCCCAGAGATAAATCCACGCACATATGGACACCTTATCTTTGACCAAGGAGGCAAGAATATACAATGGATTAAAGACAATCTCTTTAACAAGTGGTGCTGGGAAATCTGGTCAACCACTTGTAAAAGAATGAAACTAGAACACTTTCTAACACCATACACAAAAATAAACTCAAAATGGATTAAAGATCTAAACATAAGACCAGAAACTATAAAACTCCTAGAGGAGAACATAGGCAAAACACTCTCTGACATATATCACAGCAGGATCCTCTATGACCCACCTCCCAGAATATTGGAAATAAAAGCAAAAATAAACAAATGGGACCTAATTAACCTTAAAAGCTTCTGCACATCAAAGGAAACTATTAGCAAAGTGAAAAGGCAGCCTTCAGAATGGGAGAAAATAATAGCAAATGAAGCACCTGACAAACAACTAATCTCAAAAATATACAAGCAACTCCTACAGCTCAACTCCAGAAAAATAAATGACCCAATCAAAAAATGGGCCAAAGAACTAAATAGACATTTCTCCAAAGAAGACATACAGAGGGCTAACAAACACGTGAAAAGATGCTCAACATCACTCATTATCAGAGAGATGCAAATCAAAACCACTATGAGGTACCATTTCACACCAGTCAGAATGGCTGCGATCCAAAAGTCTACAAATAATAAATGCTGGAGAGGGTGTGGAGAAAAGGGAACCCTCTTACACTGTTGGTGGGAATGCAAACTAGTACAGCCACTATGGAGAACAGTGTGGAGATTCCTTAAAAAACTGGAAATAGAACTGCCTTATGATCCAGCAATCCCACTGCTGGGCATACACACTGAGGAAACCAGAAGGGAAAGAGACACGTGTACCCCAGTGTTCATCGCAGCACTGTTTATAGTAGCCAGGACATGGAAGCAACCTAGATGTCCATCAGGAGATGAATGGATAAGAAAGCTATGGTACATATACACAATGGAGTATTACTCAGCCATTAAAAAGAAAACATTTGAATCAGTTCTAATGAGGTGGATGAAACTGGAGCCTATTATACAGAGTGAAGTAAGCCAGAAGGAAAAACACCAATACAGTATACTAACGCATATATATGGAATTTAGAAAGATGGTAACAATAACCCCGTGTACGAGACAGCAAAAGAGACACTGATGTATAGAACAGTCTTATGGACTCTATGGGAGAGGGAGAGGGTGGGAAGATTTGGGAGAAGGGCATTGAAACATGTAAAATATCATGTATGAAACGAGATGCCAGTCCAAGTTCGATGCAGGATACTGGATGCTTGGGGCTAGTGCACTGGGATGACCCAGAGGGATGGTATGGGGAGGGAGGAAGGAGGAGGGTTCAGGATGGGGAACACATGTATACCTGTGGGGGATTCATTTTGATATTTGGCAAAACTAATACAATTATGTAAAGTTTAAAAATTAAATAAAATTAAAAAAAAAAACTCAACATTCAAAAAATGAAGATCATGGCATCTCCCATCACTTCATGGCAAACAGATGGGGAAACAATGGAAACAGTGACAGATCTTATTTTCTTGGGCCCCAAAATCACTGCAGATGGTGACTGCAGCCAGAAAATTAAAAGATGCTTGCTCCTTGGAAAAAAAGTTATGACCAACCTAGACAGCATATTAAACAGCAGAGACATTACTTTGCCAACAAAGGTCTGTCTAGTTAAAGCTATGGTTTTTCCAGTAGTCATGTATGGATGTGAGAGTTGGACCATAAAGAGAGCTGAGAACCAGAGAATTGACATTTTTGAACTGTGGTGTTGGAGAAGACTCTTGAGAGTCCCTTGGACTGCAAGGAGATCCAACCAGTCAATCCTAAAGGAAATCAGTCCTGAATATTCATTAGAAGAACTGATGCTGAAGCTGAAACTCCAATACTTTGGCCACCTGATGCAAAGAACTGACTCACTGGAAAAGACCCTGATGCTAGGAAAGATTAAAGGCAGGAGGAGAAGAGGACAACAGAGGATGAGATGGTTGGATGGCATCACTGACTCAATGGACACGAGTTTGAGCAAGCTTCGGGAGATGGTGATGGACAGGGAAGTCTGGATTGCTGAAGTCCATGGGGTTGTAAAGAATCAGACACAACTGAGCGACTGAACTGACTCACTGGCCAGCAGAACCCTGATGCTTATCTCAACAGCCCTCTGCAGTTGGTGCTGGTACTACCCACCTCCATCCAGTAGATAAGAAAACTGAGGCTCAGAAAAGTCAGGCTTCTTAGCCAGGGTTGCACAGCTGAGTGGATGGTGGAATTAGGATTTAGCCTCAGCTTTGACTGACTGTAAAGCAAATGCCATTTCCACCACACCCTGCACCTCCCAGAGCTCATTTTGCTCTACAGGAAGCTCCCCCTACCCGCCCCCCACCCACCCCACCCCCACCCCAGAGCTATCTAGGACAGGCGGTGTGATGAGAGAAAATTAGGAGGGAATGCCACAGAACCTGGACTTGGAAGCTTCCCGGCAGCCTCTGTGGACGGATTGGGGTCAGCCTCTTTTCAGTCCTCACTGGCCCCAGGAGCCTCAGAGCCACATCCAGGACTGGCCATTTCTCTGGAAATCATAGCTCACCAGCATTTGTCATTGTTGTTCAGTCGTTTAGTCGGTTCCAATTCTTTGTGACCCCATGGACTGCAGCACGCCATGCTTCCCTGTCCTTCACCATCTCCCGGAGCTTGCTCAAACTCATGTCCGTTGAGTCGGTGATGCCATCCAACCATCTCATCCTCTGTCATCCCCTTCTCCTCCTGCTCTCAATCTTCCCCAGCATCTGGGTCTTTTCCGATGAGTCGCATCAGGCATCTAGTAAAAGGGGCTTCCCAGGTGGCGCTAGTGGTGAAGAAAGTGAAAGTAAGTTGCTCAGTCATGTCCAACTCTTTGCGACCCCATGGACTATGCAGTCGATGGAATTCTCCAGGCCAGAATACTGGGAGTGGGCAGCCCTGCCTGCCAATGCAGGAGACATAAGAGACGTGGGTTCGATCCCTTGATCAGGATGATCCCCTGAAGGAGGGCATGGCAACTCACTCCAGTATTCTTGCCTGGAGAATGCCATGGACAGAGGAGCCTGGCGGGCTACAGTCCATAGGGTCACACAGAGTTGCACACAACTGAAGGATTAACTCTCACAAGTGGATACTTGGAGGGTCAAAGGGTGTGTGCATTTTTATTCTGATTAATGTAGCCAAGTTTAGCGGTGCCTATTTCCCCACTCGTCACCTGCACAAAGCCTTTCTTTCTGCAGCAGTCTCAGGCCCTCCTCTGTGCCCCCGGCAGCCCACGTGGGAAGATGCGAGCGGAACGTTGTGCCCTTGTCCCCGCCCTCAGGTGCCCATGGTCAAGAGAGCTGGCCAGGGGTTCTTCAGGGACATCTTCTAGGGACAGAGGCTGGCTGGTTGGTCACGAAGGCTGAGTGTGGGGGGACCCGTGGGGGCTGTCTGCTGGACGGGTCATCGTTGAGGGTGTTTCACTGTCTGCCAGGATCAGCACTGCCCCCAGCCCATCCCAGGTTTACTGGACCTTCATGCAGGTTCCTCTCTGGGGGAAAGCACAGCCCTTTTGGGTCACGGCCATTGCTTTGTGGTCCTTTGCTCATCTGGGGCGAGGGGCCAGCCAGGCACCAATGAAGGAAGCTTGGAAGTGGTAGGTTCTCCAAGAGACCTGCTCCAGGAGTAGATGGTCTGGAGAGGACTTGGCAACCAGGGCTCCAGCTTGGAGGGAGGAGTGGGCCCTGGGACCAGTGGGAGGGAAGGGCTCCCTCCCGAGACACGAGGGGACAGGGACATGGGGCAGCAGGCTCTGAGGACCTCACCCTGAGGGTCCACCAGGACTTGAGCCTGAGCCTTTGGCTACAGCTTGGAGCTAGGTGTGCTGGGCCCCGCGGACCAAACCAGTGTGGCTGTTAAGAGTGCTGTCTGCAAGCCCAGCCAGGTGCTCTGTGACAACCTAGAGGGGTGGGATGGGAGTGGGGTGGAAGAGAGGCTCAAGAGGGAGGAGATATATCTAGATATATCTAGATATTGATATAGATATATAGTTATGGCCGATTTGAGTTGTTGTAGGGCAGAAACCAACACAACATTGTCAATCAATTGCCCTCCAATTAAAAAATTAATTAATTTTAAAAGAAGGGGAGACATGGGCCTGGCTCCTGGCCAGCCACCCCTTTCGCTGTGACCTCTGGCCCTCAATGTTCCTATCACCAAAGCAGGGGTAGCAGGCCTCACAGCAGAGGGTGACTGTGAGAACTACAAGGGAAACAGGGAGGGCCTTCCGAGCTGCCTGGGACAAAGCACCCAGGTAAGCATTTGCAGGAATGACTTCTCAGGAGCCAGGGGTCTTCAGAGAGCCCAGGGAGCCGAGCGTGCTCTTCTCATGTGACTGTAGGCGACCTGGCCACTGCATCCCAGGAGGGCGACCAGGGGACCAGCCACTCTCCTGCCTCCAGGAGGGCTTAACGGATATTTGCTGTGTGAACCAGAGAGCTTTTTCCATATTTTAGGATTATAAACACACACAGGCAGACACACACTGATTCCATGGTGGGGAGGCAGAACCAGTGACATCAGAGCCCTGGGGCATGTGGTGCTTTCTGTGTTCCTCCATTCTGACCCAAGACACTTGAAAAAAGGGGGCTCTCAATTCACGGGCTTATTCCCATCCTGCTGCTGGGTTTGACCCCAGACTGTGTCCCTGCAAACCTGGGCTTCCCCGGGGCTGAAATGAGCCTTCTCAAAGGGAGACAGATGGGTGTTGTTTTAGATGCCCTTGCCAGGTTCCCTCTTGTCATTCAGTTGCCAAGGGAGGGGTCTTGTTGCCCCCGTAGATGCGGGAGTGAAGGCTAAGTCTGCCCTGGGGACCTGATCATCTCCATTGCTGAGAGTGTGTGGGTGGTGCGGGGCTGGACCCTGACATTTCCATGGCATCCTGGGTGCCTGCCTCCCTCCATTACGTTTATCCTGAGCGCGTCCTCTGCAAAGGAAACAGCAGCCGTGATGGGGTTATTTCAAGGGGATTCCCATGGAAACGGAGAGTGGGAGGCTCCTCTGAGTGCTAATGTAGTGGGAGTTGCCTCGGTGGCGTGTCCCCCCCACTGGAGGGTGTGGAGGCCTCTTCTGGGACCTTTTCTGCACCTCGTGGGTCTCAGGCTGGGGGTTTCCGGCTCCCCCCTCTCCTCTGCCACTGAGTGTAAGCCTATCCGGCACTGCCCACCCAGGCCCCCAAGACTCCTTCATGTGAGACCCTGGCTGGCTCCCAGGGACTTCAGGACCGCCCTCGCCTGCAGCCCCCTTTTCTCCAGCAGGTCTTGAGCTGCAGCCAGCAGCTACCCAGCGTTCTCTTGGCAGGGCCTGTGTGCTTCAAACCCGTTAACCAGCCGTTGCCTGGAGAAGTCCATCCACTCCTTAGTTTTCTCCTGCAGCCCTCATGCATTCATCCACTCACTCCTTTATCCAGCAGATTTGTTTTGTCACCAGAGAATGCCTTGTTCAGTGAAGGAGTGCCAATGTGGGCTGCATGACCTCTTTGAGCCTCACTTTTCTCATCTGATCAATGGAAACACAGGTGCCTGCCCTGCTTGCCTCATAGATGGTTGGTGAGGGGCGGTGAGAATGTTGGCTGTAGGTAGGGAATGCTGTAATGGGTGTCATCGCTATTTCCATGGCCATGGGGCTCATGATGGATAAGCTCCTAGAGGCAGGTAGACCCCTGGGAACTGCCTCGGGGTCTCAGATACTTGCAGAAGAGCCCTCAGAATGGTGAGACTCACCACCTCTCAGAAGTCCTTGAGTGGACAGAGTGTGTATCAGGCTTCCTGCCTGTAGCTTGCGTGGACTCTTACACCAGTCTTGTGAGATGGGGAGTGTTAATTTCCATTTTACAGATGAGGAAACTGAGCCTCAGGGAGGCAGCATGATCTTTGCTCACACCTGGGAACAGGCAGAGCTGGGATGCAAGCTCAGGCCTGACTCCAACTCCAGTGCTCTTTTCAGGGGTCCAGCTGCTTCCCAAAGGCCTGGTCGCCAGGCCTGTAGTGCAGATGGGTGAAGGCCGCAGTGCAGGGAACACGGGGCTTCCCAGGTGGTCCTAGTAGTAAAGAACTTGCCTGCCAGTGCAGGAGACCTCGGAGGTGTGGGTTCGATCCCTGGGTCGAGAAGATCCCCTGGAGGAGGGCATGGCAACCCCTCCAGTGTTCTTGCCTGGACAGTCCCATGGACAGAGGAGTCTGGTGGGCTCCATAGCATCACAAGGAGTTGGACATGAATGAAGTGACTTAGCATGCACACATGTGGCAGGAATATGAGTCTCAACATGTGCTTAGAAAGACCTCTTTTGCCATTTGGATTAGCGATGTTTAGAACTCTGTTTTTCTAAAACTTTACAATCTCCCACCCCCAGCCTATTTACGAAGCTCTGCTTTTGTGAGAGATGAGAGCAGTCTCTTCGCTTGTTCTTTGAATTTCTGGTTAACAAGTGAACAGGCTGAACTTCCTCTGACAGTCTGTCCTTTTGAGAACTTAGTTAATTAAATTCCCCTAAATTGGTTCCAGTCGGATTAATTAAGTGCACGGTTGCTGATGCAGACATGCACATGATCCTGGTGTGTCCTGTCTTACCTGGGGAACAGACACAAGAATATTTCTGGAATATTCTTAGGTGTTGCAGAGAGATTACTAGAAGTCACCCTGAAAAGGCTTGGGGAGAGGTTTTTGATACTTCTGGGCAATGGATGTGAGGTTGCTGCCCAGAAATGACCCTTGCAGCCTACTTATCCACTTGGTGGATGTTTTCTGACCTATGTAGGACTGTTGTCTATGTCACAGTAGAAACTGCTGAGTGCAAAACCATCTTGTCATTGCTCAGAAACATGGAAATGTTTTGTCTATTTGCACTGTGATTCTCCTTTTATATGCCGATTCCTCGTGTGTGCATGCATGCTCAGTCTCTAAGTCGTGTCCGACTCTTTGTGACCCCAGAGTAGCGTGTCAAGATCCTCTGTCCATGGGATTTCCCAGGCAAGAATACTGGAGTGGGTTGCCATTGTCTTCTCCAGGGCATCTTCCGGCCCAGGGATCAAACCCACAACTCCTGTACCGGCAGGTGGGCTCTTTACAGCTGAGCCACCAAGGAAGCCTGCAGCTTTGTTGTTGATGTTCAGTCTCTCAGTCGAGTTCCACTCTTTGCGACCCATGGACTGCAGCATGCCAGGCTTCCCTGTCCTTCACTGTCTCCCGGAGTTTGCTCAAATTCATCTCCATTGAGTTGGTAACACTATCTAACCATCTCATCCTCTGCCAGCTCCTTCTCCTTTTCCCTTCAGTCTTTCCCAGCATCAGGGTGTTTTCCAATGAGTCAGCTCTCCGCATCAGGTGGCCAAGTATTAGAGCTTCAGCTTCAGCCCTTCCAAGGGGTTGAAGCTTCCTTGTAGTCAAAGAAATTAGGCAACTGAGCCTCCATCCCTGTTAGTAGACTCTGAAATGCAGAATCACTGTCTTTTCTGATCAGGTGTTTGGATCCCAAACCCCATCATTGGCATAGGGCACAGGCAGTTGAAATATGTGACCAGGAACAGTGGCTTGAGCTGCTGTTGGATTGGGCCAACTCAATACCAGCCTCGTCATGCTGCTGTCAAGCCTGCGTGGGCTGAGCTAGGCTGCCGGGTAGGATGCACCCAGGAGCCATCTGTTTGCAGCCCTTGGACCAGATGGTCTGCAAGGACTCCTGGGGAGGGGGGTGGAGTAGGGAGGGAATACATTTACTGAGCACCCAGCATCTTCCAAAGCCTCTTTATACTCCTCCAAAACAAGCATTGCCATGCTGTTAATACAGATCAGGAACATGAGGCCCAGAGTGGTTGAGTCACTGGTGAAGGTCACACAGCTGGGAGGTGGCCGGGTGGGATATAAACTCAGGGCTTCCTGACCTTTTCGCTCATGTTCTTTCCACCAGGCTGCTAAGGCTTGTGATTACTGTTCCAGCTAAGTGCTGTGGTGGTGACTCGTGGGAAATATTGATAAGTAGGGATGACTCACACAGGAGTAAGGTGGCTCCACTCAAGGTGCCTGGTGACCCCCAGGTCCCCAGGGTGTCCTGGGGTTTTGCACGCCAGGGTAGACTGCTTCCTGCAGCGGTAGTGGACAGCCAGAGGGCAGGCTTGATCTGAAGGGCACCCCATGTATGCCACAGGGCATCTTTGCCTATCAAAACTTTGTAATAAAATTAGTAGAAGACGGAGAAGCCAAACTCAGTTTTGAGAGATGGCATGGGTTTCCCAGGTGGCACTCATGGTAAAGAACCCACCTGCCAATACAGGAAATGTAAGAGATGTGGGTTCGATCCCTGGGTCGAGAAGATCCCCTGGAGGAGGGCATGGCAACCCACTCCAGTATTCTTGCCTGGAGAATCCCATGGACAGAGGAGCCTGGTGGGCTATGGTCCATGGGGTTGCAAAGAGTCGGACATGACTGAAGTGACTTAGCACATGGTTCTGTTAAGGCTGATCAGGCTGGAGTACAGATTTAGGCCTGGCGGCTGCCAGGTATATACTGGGATCCTCATGAGAGCGGGGCTGAGGAGGAGAGAGGGAGGGCCCTCATCTCTCCTAGAAGTTTAAAAAGTTGGAGCCACTGCAGGGCTTTGTTCTCCAGGATCCCTGGGCCAGAGGATGACGGTGGTGGGGAGAACAGGGCCTCCCACAATGTGTGGAGATGGTGGCCAATGGCCACCAAGCAGGGAGCACAGTGCAATTCAGGATGTAGCCTTTCAGGGCTCAGAAGACTCAAGGTCAAATCTTCAGCGTAGCTCTGGGCAAGTCAGGCAAATTCTCTGAGCCTCAGTCTCCTCGCTGTGGTAGAAATAATACAAGTGCCTCCCGTGGGTGAGTTCTGGGGACCCAGAACACATCACTGAAAGAGAACTGGACCCAGCTGTGCAGCCAGCAGCTGCTCCGTGCCAGGACAGCAGTCAGAGCCTAGACACGGGTCGGACAGACTGCATGCAGTTGAAGCCCCACCCTCTTGCAGCTGTGTGGCCTGGGGTGAGCCCTGAAGCTCTCTGTGCCTTCATTTCTTCATCTGTAAAATGGAGATACTAAAACTGTACCAGGTTCTTGGGCACTGGAAGCTCAAAGGAGCTAATTCATATGAGATACTTAGTGAGTGCCTGGGACATGGCAGTGCTTAGTTTATCTGGGCAGCTCTGATCATCGTCGTTGTCCTTGCGTCCTCTCCCTGGCCCATCAGGGTCATGCTGTTTGTGGTGCCCAGGGGGGCCTAATGCCGCCTCAATCAAATTGAACTGAATGGTCAGCAGAGCATCACGATCATGGATTGGGGGTCCCAGAGGCTGAAGCAGGTGGCCGAGGGCAGTTTTGGCTTCCTGGTGGGGGTCCCAGAGAGTCCAAGTGGGATGGTCCTGAGCCTCAGTCACTGCCCACTTGCCCCCACCCTGCCCTGCTTCCTGGCAAGAGCAGGCAGGAGCTAATGCTTCCCCCTCCCACTGCCACCCCCTCCCCAGGCAGGAGAATCATCTGCAGTGTGAGACTCGGAGGGGAGTGCAAGCCTTCTGCTGGGGGCCGGAGCGGGGGCAGATGGCTGGGAGGGGCAGGCCAGGTGCTGGAAACCAGCAAGGGAGACGGCACGCTAGACAGTCTGGTGGTCTCCTTGCCCTGGGTCCACCCAAGCCTCTGGCAAGTTTCATCACTTGCCAAGATGCCACATGTCACAGGCTTTTGAGTTAAATCAGAATGTGACAGCCTGAGCTCAGCAGCTCGAGGAACAGGATGGATCTGGGAGGGAGGTGGTCACCTTGGCCAACTGGCTTCTCCCACCCACAGTCAAGGTTTGGCTTAGATGGACTGTGTGCTGGGTCTGACCAGGTGGTCAGGCGGCTTCTGCCATGGCCTGTGAGATGTGCAGAGTGAAAGCAGGGTGGAGTGGGAAAGAACCACATTTGGCTGAGAGCTGTGAGCACCAGGCATTTATTTTGGGCAGTGCCTGGTGGGTCTGTGTTCCCAAGTTAAAGGTCCTGA
Source organism: Bos grunniens (assembly GCF_055505025.1). Lineage (NCBI taxonomy): Eukaryota > Metazoa > Chordata > Mammalia > Artiodactyla > Bovidae > Bos > Bos grunniens. The sequence continues at coordinate 14,913,973 of NC_141170.1, read as the reverse complement.
GACTCAGGGGTGGGATCCTTGCACAGACACATGATGCCAGGAGGTGTCATGATCTCTTGTGGATGTGGGGGTCCCATCCCCTCTCTTTTCACAACACCACCCTTTATTACATATCTTGTATACATATCCAGCTCACCTCTGAGGTCCCTTTCCTTCTCTCTGGGATGGTAACAAGGGGAGCAGAGGCTCAGGCTGAGGCATGGAGGTCTAGGCAAGGGCGAGGGGCAGGGACCCGGGGATGCTGAGTGGGTAACACAGCTGCAGAGTGGAAGGTGATGCCTGGACCATGAGCTAGGAAGGTACACCTGGAAGGGCTCTCCAGCAGAAGGTCACAACCTGAACAAAGTCCAGGCAGTGAGAAAGAGTGTGTGCGGGGACTGAAGACCATTCGGTAAGCAGGGCTATAAAGTGCGGGGTGGGAGTTGGGGTACAGGATATAGAAACCTTGAGGGGCAGGCTGAGGAAACTGGATTTCCTCTACAGCCAGGAAGGGTGGGGGTAGTTCAGGCAGGACTTTGAGCTGAGCAAGAGACTACTAGAGTTGGGTTGAGAAGGACCCCTGCAGTGATGAGTGTGGAGAGGGGCTTGAAGTCTAGGAGACTGGAGGTGGGATTGTGGCCGAGAGTGTCCAGACTCTGCCCACGTTCCCTCAGACCCCTGTGCTGTTTTTGTGCAAAGGGCCTCCAAAGTGCTTTCTCTTCCAAGAGCCTGCACCCAGTCTCCCTCAGGCTGATGGAGCCCCCTTTGCCTATGCACTGGGGAGCCAGAAGGTTCTGGGGACCTCTGGCCTCTAAGGGGCAGCCCTCACCCATTGCCTGATAGGGGTGGTGGCACAAATACCCCAGCTTCCTCACTCCTGATGGGGACACTCTGATGAGTGACCTACACAGTCCCCAGAACCTACCCACCCCAATAGATTGAGAGAAAATCACACTCCTTGGGACTTTTCATTATATCACTCCACTCTTGGTCTCCTTTCCATTCATGTCACACTTCCACACCCTTCCTGGCTTTTCCTAGAAACACTTCCTAATCACTTGCTCTCAAATTCTTGCCTCAAGGTCTGCTTCTAGACCCAAGCTAATACAGGAAGAGACCAAAGCACTCATTCAGAAAGAAATTCAGTGAAGTACCAAGGATAGGACCCAGGAAATGGCTGTGCCAGGAGGCTCTGAGGCAATGACAGAGGGGGAGGAAGTGTTGAGGCCATGGGCTGAACCTGAGGCTGGGAGTCAGCACCGTGGTCAGTGCCAGGAAAGCATCTGGATGTTTCTCAGCACCATGGACAGCGCCGGGGTGGTGGGGGTGGGGGCGGTGGGGGGGTGGGGGGAAGCCCCCTGGGTGCTACCTTGGGTCTTCCCCAGCATATTACACCCTGCTTGCTTTCCCACCCCTGAAAGCCAGGTCATCATCTGGTCAGTACCAGGGTCCCCAGGACCTTGGGCCTCCCTTAGGGAGTTGCTGATCCACCCTCTGACAGTTAAGTTCAGTTCAGTCACTCCGTTGTGTCTAACTCTTCACAACCCCATGGACCACAGCACGCCAGGCCTCCCTGTCCATCACCAACTCCTGGAGTCTACTCAAATTCATCTCCATTGAGTTGGTGATGCCATCCAACCATCTCATCCTCTGTCATCCCCTTCTCCTCCTGCCTTCAATCTTTCCCAGCATCAGGGTCTTTTCAAATGAGTCAGGTCTTCGCATCAGGTGGCCAAAGTATTGGAGCTTCAGCTTCAACCCTCTGACACCTATGCTGCAAATCCTTGACCCAGAGGACAGGATCTAACAGGACTCTGTGTTTCCCTGTTTCTGCTTTCCTGCTTTATAGGATTAGGATTCTGGCTTGACCTTGCCAGGACATAGGACTAATTGTTTAGGCATGAAGCTCTGAAGGTAGATACCCTTTTCTGAGATCTTCCCAGAAAATGAATCCGTGGGGCATTTGCTCACCGGTCCCTCTGTCCACCATCTGACCTGTGTTGCTTTCCAGTTGTTCACTGACCCCCTGCTAGGCACTGGGGACTTAGAGATGGCTAGGTCCCCATGGCCATGCCCTGGTGAAGTGTCTGTGGAGGGAAGGACATTGGACAAAGAGATAACTACATTGTCACTTTGGAAATTTCTAGGAAAGAGGGGCCACTGGGCTCTGAGACCTCTGGATAGTGATGGAGGGATGGATAATAATGGGCAGTGGTCTTTCAACTAGTCTCAAGATAATTTTCCAGTCAGTGAATTGAAAACAGAGGGCAGGCTGGATGGAGGTGTTGGCCACTATAAAGTGTGAGATGGCACAGGAATGGCAGATAGCAAGGTGCGGTTTAGCTCAGGTTAGAGGATGGGGCTAGAAGTGTGGATATGGACAGTAAGGATTCTGACAAGTAAGCCTGGACACCTGACCATGAAGGTATAGCCATCCTAAAGAGATATTGGAGCTGGAGTGTAAGAGTCAGATTTTCATTTTAGGCAGATCTCTCTGGACCTGGAGGGAAGAAGGGACAAGATAGGGGAGCCTGGAGGCAAGGGGGCAGTGGGAAGACTTACAGATTTTCCAGGGGAAGGGAGTGGACCCAAGGACTAGTTGTGACCAGAAGAGCCCATCAGCCCAAATCATGTCTCCCTAATTTAGACAAAAATAAGAGGAAAGATACTTTTCATCTCTGCTCTTCTGGGATGAAAATGAGCTATTTTGAACCATGCTAAAGTTAGATTTCTAATTTTCCTTTTAATCCATGTCTCATTTAGAGCATTAGAAACTAGAAAAGCAGCCCTATATGAATGTAATACCATAAATCAGTGCTCGTCACAAACTGCAGAACAAGTCATTTCGACAAGAGTGAGCATCCTTGCATTTATAATAAATCTAATTCTTTATCTTTTTAAAGCCTTGGACTAGAGTAATTAGTCATTTCTGTTGATCCTGGCAAACCAACGCTTATGCAGGGTTAATGGAAAGCAAATTTGTTTGAACTGCTTTTGCTGTTGCCGTGAATGGCACCATGGGCTCTTCTGCCTGTTTCTAGAGAGAAGGCATCCTGTTCATTTCATTCTTGCTTTTCCTAGAAATTGGTTTGGTGATCATAGTAGCAAATACCATGTATCAAGTTCTTACCACATCTCTGAGACTGTTCAAGGGTTCAATGTGAATGCCTCCCTTGCTCGCGTGTGATCTGTCTTATGTGTTCTGAGGTCCTCTGACTGAGCTCATCACATACTACGTTTTCTCTGTGCCCACCACACTATGGCGGACTTCTACACCCTAAACAGTAGTTAGTCAGGGACCACCTGCATATCATTCATGTGTGCTTGTCGCTCAGTCATGTCCAACTCTTTGCAACCCTATGGACTATAGCCTGCCAGGTTGCTTTGGCCATGGAATTCTCCAGGCAAGAATACTGGAGTGGGTAGCCACTCCCTTCTCCAGGGGATCTTCCCCACCCAGGGATTGAACCTGGGTGTCTTGCATTACAGGCAGATTCTTCACCGCCTGAGCGACCAGGGAAGCCCACATACCACTCATATATTCACTTAATATTCTTCTTTAAAAACTGACCCTCTCTCATACATGGAAACCAGAAAATCAGGCCAAAAGCGAGAAGTAACTATGAAGATACGTGTGGGTGTTCCTGCTCAAGAAGGATATATATACATCCCTGAGAATCCTTTTAATCTGCAAAATTGCATGCTTACCAATATCCAAGCTGATGGACAGAATAAGGCTGGGGCAGACCACTGGAAACTCATGTAGCTTCTAACCAGAACACTAACAAAATAGTAGCAGTCCTATAAACATCTGTGCGTGTGTGCATGCTAAGTTACCTCAGCCATGTCCCACTCTTTGTGACTTTATGGACTGTAGCACACCAGGCTCTTCTGTCCATGGGATTCTCCAGGCAAGAATACTGGAGTGGATTGGCATGCCCTCCTTCAGGGGCTCTTCCAGACCCAGGGATCGAACCAACATCTCTGATGTCTCCTGCATTGGCAGGTAGGTTCTTTACCAGTAGCAACACCTGGGAAGCCCATAAACATCTAGCACAGTTCTAAAAAATAAAAACACATTAAATTCCTAATAAATAAATATTCCAGCAATTATACAAGTTTATCTTGGGAAAAAAAAAAGGCAAAGGTCATTTGATGAAAAGGGAGCTGAAGTATAGATGGAAACAAGCCCCAAGTTCACAATTGTCCACCAAACACCTTCAGACTGAACCATGAGAAAGAAGTACAGTAAAGGGCATGATTTCCTGTCCTGGGCTCCTCTGCAGCTGCTGGGCTCAGCCCCTGTGTATTTCATGTTCAGCTGCTTTACTGGCTGGCATAAAACGTTAACACACCAAGACAAATTGTGTTTGAACCAATCCGACTTTCACATTAAACCAACATCGTTCTCCTGCTTGCAAATCGTGTAAGACCTAATTTGCTTTGCAAAAGCAGTGGTTGTAGCAGTACTGGCCATACAGCGGCAAGCAGCATGATTAAATGCAGGAGAGGGAGGGCTGTGACAGGGCTGTGACTCAGGACTGTTAATCCAGTTGCCTAGGATGAAAAAGGGTAGGAAAGAGGTTTTATGAGAATTCCAGCGCAGACTTAAGAAATGCAGTCTGTTTGCCTTTCAGGAAACCTAGTGAAACTGCAGCTAAGCCAACAGCAGAACTATTTGGTTCAGAAGTTTGAAAAATGAGCCAAAATACTTCTATCTCCTCCCTGCCAAGGGTCCATGGTTCTGTTATGATGGGAAAACTTACTTATAGAGTAGGAGACCCTGGTTCACTTACACAAAAGTGAAGGCAGTTTATCTGCATGGGGTTGTTGTGAGGATTCAGTGAACACGGTGTGAAGGAGCAGACAGTGGAGGTGGGGATGGCATTGAGGTGATAAAGGAGATGCTCTCAGATGACTTGGCTGACACCACCTGTCATTTCCATAGGAGTTGGGAAAAGGCACACATCATTGGCCACCATGCCTTTCTCTGTGCGTTAAGTAATAGGGCTTATTTATGAGTCTTTACAAGTACATTTCAGTAAACACAGAAGACAGATGGCAGGGACACAACTCCTTCTGCTTCTCCTCTTTGGTGCAATTGAGTTCAGTTTTGAAAAAAAGGAGCCCGGAGAATTTATAAATGACAGAGACCTGGTTGAGGAGGCATTTGATGAGAGCTCTGTTCCCAGCTTCCTCTGGCTCTGATCAAGCCCTACTCCTCTCTGAGCCCCAGATCTGCATCAGTAAAAGGAAGGGGTTGTGCCAGATAGGCACAAGAGGTTTTCTCAGGCCTTATGTCTCAGCTCTCCTGTTGCCAGCAGAGTAGATGGATGGCTTAAGCTAGAGATGTAATTTATTTCTAAGCAATTCCAGTTGTATTTCTTGACAGCTAAGCCTAACACTTGACTGGCTTTCTTGAGGAAATGGGGCAAGATGCTTGTCCTTACCTTGGTGACTGTTAAACTGGGATGCCCAAAGAAATCACACAGGGCGTGTCAATGAGCAAAGTACAAAATCTCTGTGGATGGTGATTGCAGCCATGAAATTAAAAGACACTTGCTCCTTGGAAGAAAAGCTATGACAAAGCTAGACAGCATATTAAAAAGCAGAGATATCACTTGGCCAACAAAGTCTGTATAGTCAAAACTATGATTTTTCCACTAGTCCTGTATGCCTGTGGGAGTTGGGCCATAAAGAAGGTTAAGCACCAAAAAATTGATGTTTCTGATTTATGGTGCTGGAGAAAACTCTTGAGAGTCCCTTGGACAGCAAGGAGATCAAACTAGTCACTGTAAATGAAATCAGCCCTAAATATTCATTGCAAGGATTGATGCTGAGGCTGAAGCTCCAGTACTTTGGCCACTGGATGCGAAGAGCTGACTCACTGGAAAAGACCCTGATACTGGGAATGGTTGAAGGCAAAAGGAGAAGGAGCTGTCAGAGGATGAGATGGTTAGAAATAACATCATTGACTCAATGGGCATGACTTTGAGCAAACTCCAGGAGATAGTGGAGGACAAAAGAGCCTGGTATGCCACTGTTCATGGGGTTGCAAAGAGTCAGATACAACTAAGAAACTGAATGGCAACAGAAAAATGTTTAAGGAAAACAGCGCAGTGTGATGATGGGAGTAGCAAGATATCCAGGCCCTAGGGAGTGAGGGGGACTGTGGCATAAGGGGTGAGCACAGCCTTGTGGGAGTCTAGAGTGACAAGCTCTTACAATTCTAAAAAGAAATAAGATATTTGGGTTTGTATATCAAATCTTTTCATTTTTAAATGTTCCTCAAGAAGTTTTTTAAACATCTGGGCTAGAGCTCAGCTGTGGGCTGAGTTGCCTGTGTAGGGGTTGATGAACTGTGGTCCACTGGACTGGCTCCTATTTCTGTAAGTGAAGCTTGAATGGAACACAGCCACACTGATTGGTTTGGGGATTGTCCTTGGCGCTTTCATGCTGTAGCAGCCAAACTGAGTAGCTGTGACAGATAGTAAGGTCTGCAAAGCCTAAAATCTTTACTGTCTGGTCCTTCATAGAAAACATGTACTGACCCTTGTCTATATTATGAAGTCATTGTGGGGCAAGGGAAACATTCTGGATTTGATGCCTACGTGACCCAAGTTCAAAGCCTGGCTCAGAGAATTCCAGTTACAAAATGACAGAGGAAAGACAGCTTTCCTCCTTTTTCCATTTGGAAATTATCCTGAAGCAATTTTCAAGATAATTTCCTGGAAATTATTTGCCTTTGGAGTCATTGTGGGGCAAGGGAAGGCAAATGCTATCTTTGATGAAAGCAGAGCATTTGGAGCCTCGCACATGGGAAAGTCCAGTAAAGGTCAAAAATATGCACAGGAGGGAACCGGGGAAAGAGAAAATTTGAGGCTACAAAAGAAGAGCTCAGAGGGAGCAGGAGAGCCAAACTCGGCACCCCATGTGGTGCGTGCAGAGGGCAAGACCTGCAGCCTGTTTTGTGGAGCGGGACCAAGTGCATCCACTGGTGTGGGAGCCCCCCAGCTCTAGGGTTTTGTTTCTAATTGAGATATAATTGATATACAGTGTTATGTTAGTTTCATGTGTATAACACAATAATTCAGTATTTGTATACATTAGGAAATGATCACCATAGTAAGTTTAGTCACCATCCATCACCACACACAATTACAATGATTGTTTCTTGTGATGAGAACTTTTAAGAACTACTCTCATAGCAACTTTCAAGTATACAATATGGTATTACGTATGAAGTGTCGTCATCGTGCTGTACGTTGCATCCCTGTGACTTATTTATTTTATAGCCAGAGCTTTGTGCCTTTGAGCCACTTCATTCATTTTGCCCACCCCCAACCCTCTGTCTCGGAGAAAGCAACGGCACCGCACTCCAGTACTCTTGCCTGGAGACTCCCATGGACGGAGGAGCCTGGTGGGCTGCAGTCCATGGGGTCGCTAAGAGTCGCGAAGTGACTTCACTTTCACTTTTCACTCTCATGCATTGGGGAAGGAAATGGCAACCCACTCCAGTGTTTTTGCCTGGGGAATCCCAGGGGGGGAGCCTGGTGGGCTGCCATCTATGGGGTCGCACAGAGTCGGACACGACTGAAGCGACTTAGCAGCAGCAGCAGCCCTCTGTCTCTAGCAACCACCAATCTGTTCTCGCAGCTGTTTTTTGTTTGCTTTTAGATCCCACATGTAAGTGAGATGATAAGGTATTTGTCTTTGTCTGATTTATTTCACTTAGCATAGCACCCTTAAAGTCTGTCCATGTTGTCAAAAATGACCAGATTTCCTTCTTTTTATGGCTGGGTATTCCATCACGTCTCTCTGCCTTATGTATGTACATAGGTGTATATACCCCAGGTGGTGCTATTGGTAAAGAAAGGACCTGCCAGTGCAGGAGACACATGAGAAACGTGGGTTCGACCCCTGGGTCAGAAAGATCCCCTGGAGTAGGACATGGCAGCTCACTCTAGTATTCTTGCCTGGAAAATTCCATGGACAGAGGAGCCAGGGCTACCGTGGGCTACAGTCCTGGGCTACCGTGGTGCTGCAAAGAGTTAGACACGACTGAGTGAGTGAGCACGCACGCGTGCACACACACACGCACACACATATAGACATATATCACATTTTCTTTATCCCTACATATATTCTTTCACAGATTCTTTTCCATTATAGGTTATTATAAGATATTGAATATAGTTGGTTCCCTGGGCTATACAGTAAATCCTCATTGTCTCTCTATTTTATATATAGTGGTGTGTATCTGTTAATCTCATACTCCTAATTTATCCCTCTCTTCTTTCTTTCTCCTTTGGTCACCTTAAGTCTGTTTTCTGTTTATGAGACTGTTTCAGTTTCATAAATAAGTTCTTTTGTATTATATTTTAGATTCCATGTATAAGTGATATCATACAATATTTGTCTTTCTCTGTCTGACTTACTTCACTCAGAATGATCATCTCTAATTTCATCCATGTTGCAGCAAATAGCAATATTCCATTCTTTTCTATGGCCACATAACATTACCCAAATGTAAAATTTGAATTTATGGATTGAAAAAAATATATAGTGAGTGACCAAGGAAATGTTGGTATGGTAAGGTTAACACAAAGACACATCACAGAAAAAGGGCTAACTTTCTTATAATTCAAAAAGAACGCCTCTCAAGAATTCAATAGAAAAGTAACATAAGATGACAATTCAAACAAAAAGAAATATAGATATCTTTTACATATATGAAAAGGTGTAGTCAGTCTCACACATCATAAGCAAGTGGCAAGTTAAAATGAGATGCCAGTTTCATCTAGCATATAGACAAGATTCAAGATGTCTGCTAATACACCACGGTGGTGAGGATATAAGTGAAGCAGGAACTCTTGACTCAAAAATTTCACTTCTAGGGATTTCCCTGGTGGTCCAGTGGCTAATAATCCACCTTCCAGTGCAGGAGACACAGGTTTAGTCCCTAATGGGGGGACTAAGATCCCACGTGCTGCAGGGCGACTAAGTCCGTACGCCACAGCTAAAGATCTCACATGCAGCAGCAAAAGATCCTGCATGCCACAACTAAGACCCAACATAGCCAAAAATGAGTAAATATTTTAAAAGAGATCATAGCTAATCTATTATCAAATATATGGGGAAACAATGGAAACAGTCAGAGACTTTATTTTTGGGGGAGCTCCAAAATCACTGCAGATGGTGACTGTGGCCAGGAAATTAAAAGATGCTTGCTCCTGGGAAGAAAAGCTATGACCAACCTAGACAGCATATTAAAAAGCAGAGAAATTACTTTGCCAACGAAGTCCGTCTAGTCAAAGCTCTGGTTTTTCCAGTAGTCACGTATGGATGTGAGAGTTGGACTATAAAGAAAGCTGAGTGCCAAAGAATTGATGCTTTTGAACTGTGGTGTTGGAGAAGACTCTTGAGAGTCCCTTGGACTGCAAGGAGATCCAACCAATCCATCCTAAAGGAGATCAGTCCTCAATATTCATTGGAAGGACTGATGGTGAAGCTGAAACTCCAATACTTTGGCCACCTGATGCGAAGAGCTGACTCATTAGAAAAGACCCTGATGCTGGGAAAGATTGAAGGCAGGAGGAGAAGGGCATGACAGAGTATGAGATGGTTGGATGGCATCACCGACTTGGTGGACATGGGTTTGGGTGGACTCCAGGAGTTGGTGATGGACAGGGAGGCCTGGCGTGCTGTGGTTCATGGGGTCGCAAAGAGTCGGACACGACAGAGCGACTGAACTGAACTGATGATAATGTACAGGAATGAAAAGAATGAGGGAGCTTGATGTATGCTCATCTAGAACAACGTTTGAGACTTTTTAGGTGAGTTGGGCAAGGTGCAGAAATGTGGGTGATTTGTGACACTGTTTATGATTAAATAAGCTGTCTTCTGATTGCTTATTCATGGAGTATTCCTAATAGTACAACACATTTGAAACTGTGGTTTGCCACAGTTGAGAGAGGTTGCCAACGGAGGTTGCCACTAGGTGGGAGAGCTGGGTGCAGAGGGAGAAGGGTGCTAGGGGGACTTGTTTCACTATTGGTTTTGTTGTGTTGTTGTTGTTGTCCCGTCAGTCAGTCGTGTCCAACTCTTTGTGACCCCATGGACTGCAGCACGCCAGGCTTCCCTGTCCTCCACTGTCTCCTGCAGTTTGCTCCAGAGTTTGTTGTGCCCTTTGCATAACCAAAGGCTACACAGCTTAGAGACATTCTGAACCTAAGCTGTTTGAGTCCAGTTGCTGGCTGGTCCAAATTCTAGGGCTTTCCTGGGAGCTCAGTAGGTAAAGAATCTGCCTACAATGCAGGAGACCCTCGTCTGATTCCTAGGTCAGGAAGATCTGCTGGAAAAGGGATAGGCTACCGATTCCAGTATTCTTGGGCTTCCCTGGTGGCTCAACTAGTAAAGAATCTGCCTGCAATGCAGGAGACCTGGGCTCAATCCCTGGGTTGGGAAAATCCCCTGAAGAGGGGAAAGGCTACCCACACCAGCATTCTGGCCTGGAGAGTTACATGGACTATATAGTCCATGGGGTCACAAAGAGTCAGACACTACTGAGTGACTTTCATTTTCAGTTTCCACGTACTAGATGTGACCCTGAGCAAGTTACCTCCCATCTGAGAATCTCAGGCATGTATTGGAGTTACTGATGGTACCTACCGCTATGGGCTGAATGTTTGTGTCCTCCCAAAATACATATGTTGGATCCTAACCCCTATAGTGGTGATATTAGGCGGTAGGCCCTTTGGGGGGTGGTGAGGTCATGTGGGCATAGAACCCTGATGGTTGGAAACAGTGTCTTATCCAAGAGCCCCCACAGAGCCAGCTTGTCCTTCCTGCTGGGTCAGGTTCTAGTGAAAAGACAACTGTCTCTCAGGATATGGGTCCTCATCACACGTTGAATGTGCTGGCACCATGGTCTTGGACCTCCTAGCCTTTAGAAATGAAAGAAATAAATGTTTGTTGTTTAGAAGCCACTCGGTCTAAGTTATTTTTGTTATAGCATCCCAAGAGGGCCAAGGCACTACCTCATCAGGTTTTTGAGGATTGTTGTTGTTCAGTCACTTAGATGTGTCTGACTCTTTGCGACCCCGTGGACTGTGGCACACCAGGCTCTTCCGTCCTCCTCTATTTCCTGAAGTTTGCTCAAATTCATGTCCATTAAGTTGGTGATGCTATCCTACCATCTTATCCTCTGTCGTCCCCTTCTCCTGCCTTCAATCTTTCCCAGCATCAGGGTCTTTTCCAATGAGTCGGCTTTTTGCATCAGGTGGCCAAAGTATTGGAGCTTCAGCTTCAGCATCAGTCCTTCCAATGAGTACTCAGCATTGATTTCCTTTAGGATTGATTGGTTTGATCTCCTTGCAGTCCAAGGGACTCTCAAGAGTCTTCTCCAGCACCACAATTTGAAAGCAACTGAGTTTATTCAAATGATATAATCAGGACAGAGCCTGGCACTACTAGTCAAATTAGCTACTATAATTACTGTGTCTGTGGTTGAACCCAGGGTCTGGATTCGGAGCCTGTATGCTTCTTGGCCCAGTGTGGGTGGCTAACCTGGCGACAGCCCAGCCACAGTCAGGCAACAAGAGGTCTGGAATGGGTTGCTAGGGATGGGACAACCAGCTCATCCTGGGGCTCAGGGAGGCCCTCTTGCTGAGTTCTTAATGAATGAATGGGGAAAGGGGGCAGCACCATATTACACCCTGCAGATCCACAAAGAGATCTTGAAGTCTCGTGATCCCAGGTGTTGGATGTGATGGAGAAACACACAAGCACACCTCTCTCAGGTCCACCACCATAAGAAGCACTTTTTCTTCTTTTTTGCATTGCATGCATGCTCAGTTGTGTCTAACTCTTTGTCTAACTCTTTGCAGCCCAGTGGACTGTAGCCTGCCAGACTCCTCTGTCCTTGGGATTTTCCCGGGCAAGAATACTGGAGTGGGTTGCCATTTCCAAATGAGAGCAAACCACCTGGAAAGGAGTTTGCCAACTTGGAGAAATGTGAATGACGTCCCAGGCTGACAGCCCAGCTATTGCTTTTCTGAGTAAATAGGATAGAAAAACTCTTGCATCTACACACGTAGAAATCCATTCAACACTCTTCTAAAATCCAAAAAGCACCAAAAGATATTTTATAACTTGCCTGGCAGTAAAACCTGACTTCAATGGATGCCTTAAATTGATTTAGAGTTTTATTTATCTGTTTAGTGTAAATTTTCATATGTTTTGCTACAGAAATAGCAGTATGTTTGAGTAGGGGGTGTTGGCACACCCCAGATCCTCCTGGGGATGATATGGGGGTATACAGAAGGCAGGGCTGGGACCTGGTCTGACTTGTGCTGGGCAGGTTCCCCGGGGATGGCTCGAAGCAGACAAGTATGGAAAGAGAGCCAGGAGACCAGAAGAGTTGGTTAAGCACTGGCCCAGCCTCCACCCCAGAACGGCACAGCTGGACAGTGTCAGGGACGAGCTTGAGATTGTGGGGCTCCAGGCCCTCTCAGCAGCTCCCCCAAAGCTGAGATGAGGAAAGGAGTTCAAGTTATTTGCTAAGGAAGTGTCCCCAGTGGCCATCACGCTGGGAGCAGGGAAGGCGGGATGGGGGAAGGTGTGGCTGCAGAAGAAAGTTTCAGCCTGATCCCCGAAGATGTGCCCTGAGCTTGTCCACACTGGGGTTCAGGCGGCCACACTGCTGTGGGCCTGGGGTGTGGAGGCCTCTGCAAACCCCTGAGGCCCTGCCTTATTTTACCCAGGAGGCGGGCCTCGTTCTGGGCGGCTCACACTGGTTGGTGAGAGTCAACTGCAAACTTCACTTTGGATCTGTGAGCTGGTCATTATCTTGTGGGTAGTTTAGAATTGGTCGTAATAGGAGTATTCACACCATGGATGTGGGCAGATGCTACAATTCGGGTCCAGCCAGTTGTTAAACATTTGCCAACAACTGCCAGCTGCCTTTCAGACCTTCCCCTCCCTCGGAATTCCTCTCCCCCTTTCCTGGGTTATGCTGATTCCTGGGCCTTGAAAACCCAATGGTATCTGTCATCTAGGATCTCAGGCACTCTCCTCCCAAGAGTGAGTTCCCTTAAGGCCACGCTTCTCAAAGAGGGGAAAATGGCTGGGTGCCCGGCTATAGCATCCTCCTCTTCTAATATTTACATTTTTAAAAAAGTGATAAATATCTGTGAAATTATAATTTGACAAAAGAAGGAATAGATCACAAAATTGACCTGAACTTTCTAAATGAACATATCAAAGACATTTTATAATGACCAATGGTCACTTTTTTCTATCCCTACCTGCAGGAGGTTTACTGTGAAGTTGAGAGTGTTCGGTACAATGGGGAACCTCTGGCTTTGGGCCTTTTCTCATACTGAAACTCTGAAAGCCAATTCGCCCCAGCACCCTGGCGGGAGGAGTTTTCACACAGAGGAGTCACCTGTCTCTTCCTGGACCTGTGGCCCCTTTGGAATTTCTCCGTTACGAGGCAGTAGGGGTGGAGCAGAGAAAGCATTAGGAGCCAGAGCACTGGTGCAGGCTGTGTGACCTCAGGGAACTTGCTTCACCTCTCTGGGCTTTGGTTTCCTTCTGGGAAGTCTGGATGATCTTCATGGACCCCTTTAGGACCCCTAAAGGGTCAGGGGAGACGGTGTAATTGGCTGCCATGAAGCACCATACCCATCATGGATGCAGTTGTGGCAACTTTCACTGATTTTGGTACTGGGGAGAATGTAGCTCATCATGGAAAAGGACATAGATTCACATGAAGTGAAAGTGAAAGTCACTCAGTCCTGTCTGACTCTTTGTGACCCCATGGACTGTACAGTCCATGGAATTGTCCAGGCCAGAATACTGGAGTGGGTAGCCTTTACCTTCTCCAGGGGATCTTCCCAACCCAGGGATTGAACCCAGGTCTCCCCCATTGCAGGTGGATTCTTTACCAGCTGAGCCATAGGGGAAGCCCAAGAATACTGGAGTCTGTAGCCTATCCCTTCTCCAGAGGATCTTCCCAACCCAGGAATCGAACCAGGGTCTCCTTCATTGCAGGCGGATTCTTTACTAGCTGAGCTATGAGGGAAGCCCATGACCACTTCTTAAATGTAAATCCACATGGCCAGGTTTGCTCTTGGCCCAGATACGTGGCTCTACAACCACTTAAACCCTGGGTAGCATCCTAAGATTATGAAATTGGAGCCTACAGGCAGGGATCAGGTCCCTGTGGATGTGCCCTGGGCAAGGCATGTGACCTCTCTGAGCCTCCAGGTGGAGCAGGCCACCTCCATGTAGGGTCCTCAGACATTGTTGGATGCAGTAGGGGGCACAGCTGGCCCTCATTCCACCCTGGCCTGCACACAGACGCTTTCTTCTCGGATGTGACTGGGCATCTGTTTATCCCCCGACAGTGAACTCCGTTCGATCAAGAATTAATGTCTGTGGCGTTAGCACACAATAAAGCTTCAAGATGCTGGTTAAACAGTATGAGGCGGGTCATAAATTTGGCTTTTCATCCCTTCAGAGCTTTCTTATTACAGAGAGTGAGAAGCCAGAGGGAGCAGGGAGGTGTATTCTGCAGTCTGTTTGATTTAGAGCAGTGGTCAGGCCTGCTGGGCACCTCCGGCTGTTTGCACCGCGGACTCTCAGCTGTAACTCTGATCGATGGTGCGCGAACTTATCATCGTGCTCAGCCTATTACTTTTAAGCTTCTTTTGAAAATGTGTCGTTGATTTCTTTAATGGTTTTTCTTCTTTGCTGTCTTCAGTGAAAACACATCTTAGTGAGGCTTTCGATCTTTTGTTCTTGTCTTCTCAGGTACTAGGGCCTGCAATTTACTGTTAATTGATTATTGACTATCTGGTCTGAGCCATACATTAATTATTTTAAGGGATGTGAAAAATTAGCTTAGAAAAGAAAATTAAAATGGGTGTTTAAGTTAGAAAAAGGCAGTGATGTGGTCAGAAATTTAAGGCTGCTTCTGCACTGTCCTGTGGTTTAAAACAAGGGTGTGGCAGCAGCAGCCCATGAACCACATCAAGCCCACTGCCTGTTTTTGTAAATAAAGTTTTATTGAAATGCAGACGTGCCTGTTTTTAAATACTGTCTGCGGCTGTTTTTTCATTACAAGAGCAGGGCTGAGAAGTTGCAACAGAGGCTGTGTGGCCTGCAAACCTTACACATCCACCCCTGGCCTTTGTAGAAAGACTTTGCCAACTGTGATGGTTAATTTTATCTGTCAACTTGGCCAGGCTGTAGTGTCCAGATATGTGCCGAAACATTGTTCTGGATATTTCTGTGAGAGTGTTTTTGGATGAGCGTATCATTTAAATCAGTAGACTTTTATTTATTTATTATTTTATTTTATTTTATTTTATTTTTAAACTTTACAATATTTTGTTAGTTTTGCCAAATATCGAAATGAATCCCCCACAGGTATACATGTGTTCCGCATCCTGAACCCTCCTCCCTCCTGCCTCCCGTACCATCCCTCGGGGTCGTCCCAGTGCACCAGCCCCCAGCTTCCAGTATCGTGCATCAAACCTGGACTGGCGACTCGTTTCATACATGATATTATACATGCTTCAATGCCATTCTCCCAAATCTTCCCACCCTCTCCCTCTCCCAGAGTCCATTAGACTGTTCTATACATCAGTGTCTCTTTTGCTGTCTCATACCCAGGGTTATTGTTACCATCTTTCTAAATTCCATATATATGCATTAGTATACTGTATTGGTGTTTTTCCTTCTGGCTTACTTCACTCTGTATAATAGGCTCCAGTTTCATCCACCTCATTAGAACTGATTCAAATGTATTCTTTTTAATGGTTGAGTAATTCCATTGTGTGTATGTACCACAGCTTTCTTATCCATTCATCTGCTGATGGACATCTAGGTTGCTTCCATGTCCTGGCTATTATAAACAGTGCTGCGATGAACAGTGGGGTACATGTGTCTCTTTCCCTTCTGGTTTCCTCAGTGTGTATGCCCAGCAGTGGGATTGCTGGATCATAAGGTAGTTTTATTTCCAGTTTTTTGAGGTATCTCCACACTGTTCTCCATAGTGGCTGTACTAGTTTGCATTCCCACCAACAGTGTAAGAGGGTTCCCTTACTTTTAGTAAAGCAAATTATCCTTCATATTGTGGCCTCATCGAATCAGTTGACCTCATCCAATCAGTTGCTCTCCTCCAGGCAGAAAGGAGCTCTGTAACAAATGCATTTGGGCTCAGACCAGAGCCTTAACTCTTTCTGGGTGTTCAGTCTGCTGGGTGACCCTGCTTGGACTCTTCAGCCTCTTAGTCGTGTGAGCTAATTCCTTAAAATAAATTGCTCTCTCCATATAAACATCCCATTGATTCTGTTTCTTTGGAGAAACAAAAATAGAAACATCGGTTTTGTTTTTTCTGACTAATATACCAACGTTGCTGTTGTTTGGTCAATAAGACACATCCAACTCTTTGCAACCCATGGACTGTAGCCCGCCAGGCTCCTCTGTCCATGGCATTTCCCAGGCCAGAATCCTGGAGTGGATTGCCATTTCCTTCTCCAGGGGATCTTCCCCACTCAGGGATCCAACTCGTGTCTCCTGCATGGGCAGGCAGATTCATTGCCACTGAGGCACCTGGGAGACCCAATACACCCAATACTCAAGGTCAGATGGTCTGCAGTGAAGGGCTACACAGGGCCTGGGAGTCAGATAGACCTGGGTTTGAATCCCACCTCTGTCACTTCCTGGTTGGGACTTCGAGCTGATCTCTGCACCTCTCAGGGCTCTATTCCTAAATCTGTAAATTGCAACTAAAAACTGGGGCTGTTGTTCATGACTGACACACTTCACAAGGCGCCTGGCACCTGCTGGGCCCCTCTTTCCAGTCACTGGCAAGGACTGTGAATGAATTGTTGGGCTTATTCATCAGTTTCTTGTGTGTTTGGTCCAGATGAGTCAGCCCTTCAGGCCCACTAAGCCCCAGCTGCCCTGACAAGATGTGGTTTCTGAACCAGAAAAATGGTGGCCCTCACTCTTGATAGTGGAGTCACAGGTGGCTTTGTGACACTGGTGTCTGCCCTGTCCTCCACCCCCGTCAACAGAACCAAAGAAGTCTGGGCTGTGCGGTCACCCAGGCCCAGTGGGAACCTCTGGCTTGGTTGCGAATGGCAGCACCAAGGATGCAGTGGTTGAGTGAATTGGAAGGAATTTTCCTGCTAGGATTTTCCAGGCTTCATTTGACCACCAAGGTGCTGAACTGTGACACTTTATCCTCCAGTTTAGTTCTTTTATTCATTCAACAAACATTTATTGAGTACTTACTGTGTACCAGACACTGTTCTAGGTACCAAGCACACAGAAAAGGCCCACCAGCCTGGCTCTCCAGGCTGCAAAGCATAAGTGCATGGGTGCAAAGCCTAAGTACCAGGGCTTAGAGTGTTACCCTCACCCTCTTTGGCACACATTGACACAGGCTGTTTCCAAGTCAGATTTTCTCTTCTTGGGCTGCAGCTCTGCTGTGTCCCTGCTGGAGGTGAAGGCACAGGTCAGGTGAGGCAGACCTACCAGTGTGAACTCCACCCCAGGAGTCATCTCCCTGGGAGAGCAGCTTAGCCTGGAACCATCACTGCCCACCCTCATATACCTGTATACCCTCTGTGCTGTGTGCCAAGTTCCAGCTCACTTTCAGGCCTGTGGGAAATATTCTTAAAATTACATTTTAAAACTGGTTCTTCCCCATTCGGTTTCTCAGGAACAGTGCAGCCTGCAAAGCTGGGCGAGCAGGCATCATTCAAGTGTTCTGCCTAGTGGGTGCTGGTGAGCCAAAACCAGGCTCAACCCAGCGGTGTGGGTCTCATGAGCAAAGAGCAGGGCTCTGGGCCAAAGAGGGGAGTGAGGGTGGCTTGCCGTGAGGTGGGGAAAATGCAGGTTTGAGGTCAGAGTTGAGCAAGAATCCTGCTCTGCCTGGTGACTGCTAGGTGGCCATGGACAGCT
The DNA here is from genome assembly GCF_055505025.1 of Bos grunniens. Taxonomy (NCBI): domain Eukaryota; kingdom Metazoa; phylum Chordata; class Mammalia; order Artiodactyla; family Bovidae; genus Bos; species Bos grunniens. The sequence goes on along the minus strand of NC_141170.1, from coordinate 14,896,012 downwards.
GACCCAACTTTTGGGGACTTGTCCCTCTCTATATAAAATGAGGAGCCTGCAGTGGTAAAGAATCTGCCTGCTAATGAGAAGACATGGGTTCGATCCCTGGTCCAGGAAGTTCCCACATGCCATGGAGCAACTAAGCCTGGGCGCCATAACTATTGAGCCTGTGCTCTAGAGCCCAGGAGCCACAGCTACTGAAGCCACATGCCACAGCTACTGAAGCCCACCCACTCTAGAGTGAGTGCTTCAGAACAAGAGAAGCCACTACAGTGAGAAGCCTGGGCATCGCAACTAGAGAGTAGTCCCCCGCTTGCTGCAACTAGAGAAAAGCCTGCACAGCAACAAAGACCCAGCACAGCCAAAAAATAAAATAAATAAGTAAAATAAAATAAATAAATAAATTAAATAAAATGAGGCATCTGAATGTGATTTCTCAATGGCACCTTCCAGCATCCACTTTCCAGGATGCTGTTCCTAAGCTGTTCTATATAGTCCTATAGTCTGTTCTGCTATAGTCTGTTCTGCCCTCTTCTAACCCTGGCACTGAGTGTTTCGGAATGCTGGCAGGGTGCGTGGAATAAAGTGGGTGTGCTGTGGGCTTTGCTGAGATGATGCTGTCCTCGCGTCTGAAACATAAGGCCCACCCTCATCACGGAGGTATAAATGGCTGCAGGAGACATTTGCACGCTTCCCCGAGCATACTGAGCAGGCCACGCCAGTCTGGATCACAAACCCTTTGAGGACATCCTGGCCTGGCCTGAGGTCACAAGTACGAGAGCAGGGCCCCCTCTCATGCCTCTTTATCCCAGTCCTCAGCCTGGAGCCCAGCGTGCGGTTGGTGAGTGGGAGGTGCCTGCGGAGCAAACACGTATGGGACTGGAAGGATTTTCACGGTGGGGATTTATTGCAGCTGACCATGAAATAAGCTGGACCGCAAGGCCGCCCCCGCCCCCACCCATCCCTCCCGCTGCAGTGCTGCCAGGCGCTTAGTGTGTTACAAGGGCAGCAGGCTTCCGGCCACTGTCTGAGCCCAGTCGCCCTCTCCTGACACTCCCAAGGCTGGGCAAAGAGACCCAACTGGTCCCTAAGACTGAGTCAGCCAGGCAGGGAGGCAATTGGTGTGGTTCAATGGGCATCATAGCAAGGACTGGGTGCTGACTGGGCCCTTGGATCTGAGCTGCAAGGGAAACAGGGGTGACCTCTCAGAAACAGCCCACGGCACCCCAACCCTGACCCGATTCTGATGGATTCCCGAGCTTCCCAGGCAGGCTTGAGTATGGATTCCGGGGCCCTGTTCTCTGGGCCACCAATCTGCCTGAGACGACGCCCTTCCCCACCACCTCAGTCCACTAGGGTTGCTCTAACAAAGTACCATGGCCTGGGCAGCTGAACAACAGACATTAATTTCTTACAGTGCCAGAGGCTGGAAGGCCGAGATCGAGGTGCCAGCAGATCCAATTCCTGGTGAGAATCCACTTCCTGGCTTGCAGACAGCTGCCTTCTCCCTGTGTCCTCATATGGACAAGGGGGAGAGGGGAAGCCAGCTCTGCCATCTCTTCTTAGAAGGGCACTAATCCCTTGTGAGGGCTCCACCTCCATGACCTAGTCACCTCCCAAAGCCCTGCCTCTGAATACCATGCTGTTAGAGGCTAGAGCTTCAACATATGAATTGAGGGGGACACGGACATTCAGTCCACAAGCCCTGGGCTCCAAAGGTGGGGTGGATTCACAAACACCCGGGTTGTGCTGCTGTGCTGGGGATGGGCCAGGGCACACTTTCTCAAGGGTTCTGTGTGTGCTGAGTGGGAAATCACAACTACTCAGGCTGCCCGGTTCTCTGCTCCTGCAGAAAGGCAGATGGGTTCACTTTTGCTCAGTAACCAAGAGCCACATGTTGCCGTTGGGCAGGTGCAGAGGTGAACAGCACTCCTGAGTCTTTGCTTCTGCACACGTGCTCTGAGCCCCAGGGAGCCGAGAGCTGGATGCTTCATGGAGAGATGGTGGGGACCCTTGGGCTTCAGGCTGCACCACACATCCGAACTGGCTGACCCCAGACCCTCACTGGACTCTCTGGGGCAGGGGGGGGGCGGCGGGTGGGCGCTGGCATGACCCGATCTCCAGGTGATGCCACTGCCCCCAGGTAGTTTAGATCAGAGAGGTTATGCTTGTGTCCAGGACACACAGTAACACAAAGAGCTAAGTGTGGCCAGCACCAAGCTCCTGAAAGTGAAAAAGTGTTAGTCACTCAGTCGTGTCCAACTCTTTGTGATCCCATGAACTGCAGCCCACCAGGCGCCTCTGTCCATGGGATTCTCCAGGCAAGAATACTGGAGTGGGTTGCCATTTCCTTCTCCAGGGGATCTTCCCCACCCAGGGATCAAACCTAGGTCTTCCACATTGCAGGCAGACTTCTTACCAACTGAGCCACCAGGGAAGCTTATGGCCAGCACATACCAGGGGAAGTGTGGCCAGCACCAAGCTCCTGAGCCTGTTCTTAATGTGTGGGATGGATTTCGCTGAGCACCAGCCCGGGGGACTCACTGTCTGCTGGGAGAGGCAGATGGTGAAGCTGTCATTTAGGGAGCAACTTGGGCTGCTGCAGGGACCCAGCAGAGAAGGCCCTTGACCCTTAGGCAGCCTCTGCCACAGGGCGCTTAGCTGCCACTTTCTTGCTCCCATCCCTACAATAACCCTGCACAAATGAGAATACGAATCACAATGCTTTCTTGGTAGTTTTGGGTACCAGACTCAGGCTGAATCCTTTGTCCATATAAACCATTTATTCCTCAAGACAATCCTAAAGGTGGAGACTCTGTTATCCACAGTTTATAGAGGAGGGAACTGGGACATAGAGAGGCCACCTGACTTTCCCATAGCCACACAGCTAGGCAGTGGTGGAGTCTGGATCTGAATCTGAAAGTCTGGCTCCAAGGTGTGAGGTTAGCTGTTTAGAGGTAAAGAAATAGAATCTCCAGGGGGAGGTTCTTGTGCCCGGTCTCTGGGAAGTGTGGGAGATGCTCCCAATAGTTCCAAACACAGGGACGTGGTCCCAACCCCACACCTTTGCACATCCATCCCCTCTGTTGAGTGTGCCCTTTATCCACACTGTCAAACCCCATCAACAGTGAGGAACCCACACCAGGGCCTGAGAAGGTCTTCCCTGGTCTCGTGCTGGTGCACCTCACCAATGCCATCTACCTGTTCAGGGTCTGTCTCCCTCACTAGAGTGAAACCTCCTGAGGGCAGGGACTGCGTGTTACATGCTTACTAAACTACCCCCAGGGGATAGCACAGGGCCTGGCACTCAGTGGGGCTCCATGGATATCTGTGGAAGGACTGAGTCAGTGCGGGGTGAGGGGGTGGCTATCCCTTCCATGTGGGGATGTGGCAGGGCGGGAGGGCGGCCTAGGATAGATGATGAACCCGTCTCGCTCGGGTTGTTCCCTGGGTTAGAGATGTTGCATGTAAAATGCATGCTGTGTGGCTGGCACTTAGTAGGTCCTCTGTCAGTCATAGTTACTATTTGAAAAACTGCAGTCAAGCAGCTGTGACATTTCTTGAGGTCCTACTGTGTGGTGGAGTTTTTGCATCTGTTACTGTGTTAAAACAGCATTGTGTTCTCCCAAATTCACATGACAAAGCCCTAACCCCCAGCACCTCAGAAAGTGACTGCATTTGGAGATGGCCCTTTAAAGAGGTGATTAAGGTCGAATGAGGTCACTAGGGTGGGCCCTCATCCAGTCTGACTTGGGTCCTTATACGAAGAGATTATCTCACACACACACACACACACACACACGGAGTGACCACCCTGTAAGGACAGAGGGAGAAGGTAGTTTCCTACCAGCCGAGGAGAGAGGCCTCAGGAGAAATCAGCCTTGCTGACACTTTCATGTTGGATTTCTAACATCTAGACCTGTGAGAGGAGAAGGCCCTCATTTAATTCTCTAGCTTCTATGAGGGGAGGAGGAGGAGTGTTAGTCGCTTAATCATGACTCTTTGTGACCCATGGACTATAGCCTGCCAGGCTCCTCTGTCCATGGAATTCTCCAGGGAAGAATCCTGAGGTGGGTTGACATTCCCTTCTCCAGGGAATCTTCCCAACCCAGGGATCGAACCCTGGTCTCCTGCATTGTGGGCTGATTCTTTACTAAGCCATCAGGGACGCCCCTGTGAGGGGAGTAATTTCTTTTTTTTTTTTTTAACGAAAAGTATGCTTAAGCTCAAAGAGGTCATGCTATATGCTGGTAGGTGCTGATATTTGAACCCTGGTCCTCTTGTCTTTCTCCAAGTCTGATTCAGGCCAAGTGGGTGCTAAGCTCAGAGGCGGCTGTTGAAATTTCAGCATTATTATTGGCTGGTTGCAAATTCACAACAATGTGTGTAGGAGCCCCATCAACCTCCCAGACTTGGGTTTCAGCCTCCGCTTTGGGCCTGTGCCTCTTTAGGGTTGTAGAATACTTGTGAGACACAAGATTTAACCACTCAAGACTCTACTTAGTTAAAAAAAAAAAAATCCACCTATGTCCCATTGGGGCTGCAGGCTCAAAGGCAAGACTCAATTATGCAGCCTGAAGCTGTTGTGACACACTATGAGGAATTCTGGGGTTTTTTTCCTTCAAGTTGACTCAGCACCTTGTATTCTGCTCAGCACATAAAAGGCATTTGATGATGAGAAGTAAAGTGATGGTCCTTTTGTAGACTGTCTGTGCCTGGCCTGTTCACCACACCCTTTTACACCCCCATCTTTCATTTGATGCCATGATCCCTGTAAGTGGGCGGGGCAGGGCTGTAATTTCTCATCATCCAAGTCTCAGCAGATGTGTCCTGACTTGAGCCAGGAGGCTCCCTCCCTGGGCAGCCCTGTGCCCTCTCCTCTGTATACTCAGTGCCCTCATCTTGGAAGTCCCCTCACTGGTTTGCAGTTTGCGGACCATCTCCTGTAAGCCATGACAGGCAGGTCTGGGGCAGCCCGTGGGGACCTGGCACAGAGACGGTGACACTACCCGGAGCTGTTTGTCAAGGTGATGCACCAACACTTACTAAGCACTTACGTGCCAATCAGGGTGCTCTGAACTGCCAGGAATGAGTCCCGCCTGGGCTCCATCAGGGCCTTGCAGATTCTCGAGAACTGGAAAGCCAGGATTTTAAATGGCAGCCTGGGAAGCGAAGAAGCAGGAAGCACATGGCTTGCCTTTCTGTGGAGCAGATCAGCTGTCTAACCCCAGGGTTGCCTCCAGGGCCACTGAGACCAAGATGCTCCTTGGGCAGCCCCCCTGCCTGACTCCAGGGGAGCATCTGATTGGCCCGTGTTAGTCAGGACACGTGTGATTGGCTGATCCCAGGTCACATGCCCCAAAAGGAAGCGGGGCAGAGAGAATGGTCTGGCCACTCCACTTCTGTGGACTGTCTGCAGTGAAGGTTCACCCCAAATAAGAAGGGGATTCCCATGGACCAGTCAAAGGACAATAGAAGCCCACTGCTCCCTCTGTGTGCCCCCAACCAGTGCCCTCAAGGTGAAGGAGACAGGAGGAGGTCAGAGCTGTGCTGTTACATGCTTCCCATATGGGGTTGTGCCTCCTGCCTTTGATCGAAGTGATCCCTCTGCCTGAAGACTCTTCACCCATCTGGGAGCCCAGCCCCTGCACCCATCCTCCCAGAAGCCCTCCCCACGCCTACCAAAGAGAACCGACTGTCCCCCTCACTGAGGGCCGCAGTATCCTCTTCAAATATCCATCCTGTGAGTAACATTCAGCACTTATTGGTGAGCATTTAGAATGCAAGCACAGTCCTGGCACCAGGAGTGTCTTGACCATCTTTTTATGTCAGATGCTCATCTGGGCCTTCATTGTCAGGGTTTGCACTGTATGGCCATGCCATCTCACATTTACCAACTCTTTTTTTTGGCTTGGGCATTAAGTTTCTGTGTTTACTCTGTTTAATACCACCTGCAAGTCCCCAGAATCCATTGCTTCTGCCAGCATGCTCTGCAGTAGACTGAAGAGCACAGTGAAGCAGGCAAGGGTGACAGTGTCCCCAGCAGGTCACCAGCCAGCAGCAGGTCCCTTTCCAGACCTGAGCAGGTGGGAGCAAGAGGTGGGCCTTGGAAAGCAGTGAGGGGCCTGCCCCTGGGGCTCACAAGCAGGAGATGTGGCTGATGCTTTGTAGAAAAAGTGCACAGGGTCCCTGGGACCAGAAGCCACACGGGCAGTTCCAAATCCTGGCTGGCCCTTGTGAGAGGCTTGCTGTGTGCTAGGTGGATGGGAGAGAGGGGCTGCTTTTGATTCATGCACAACGAATGAGCTTATCCTCACCTTTATTGCCGGTGGTTAGTTTTCATGGAAGGAGACATTGGCAGTGGGACTTGGCAAGAAACAAGCCATTTGTCATGGCCGTGTGCCAGCCTGCATGTTGTCCCACAGCCTGTCCTTGGGAAGTCTTGCTCTCTTGTCATGTGGAGTAGAGCATCTGTGTGCATGTGTGTGTGTGTGTGTGTGTGTGTGTGTGTGTGTGTTTGTGTGTGTGTGTAAGAGAAAAGTGTCCTCACCTCTGATGATACATTCCCCAGAGGAGGCAGCATTAATGGGTGGAAAAAATTAGAGGCTCCAGACTATGGGAGGTTGCATATTATCCCCCCAAGTTCATGGTCACCTAGAATCTCAGAATATGACCTTACTTGGAAATAATCTTTGCAGACATAACTACTTAAGATGAGATCATACTGGAATAGCATGTGTGCATGTGTTCATGCTCAGTTGGGTCAGACTCTTTGTGACCGTATGGACAATAGCCCGCCAAGCTCCTCTGTCCATGGAATTTTCCTGGCAAGAATACTGGAGTGGGTTGCCATTCCCTTCTCCAGGGGATTTTTCCAACCCAGGGATCAAACCTGCATCTCCTGCATTGGCAGGCGGATTCTTCTACCACTGATCCACCAGCAGTAAATCCAGTGTCTGGTGTCTTTGTGTGAAGAGAGACACACAAGGAGAATGTCATGTGAAGACAGAGGAAGAGTCTGGAGAGTGCATCTATAAACCAAGGAATACCAAGTGTTGCTGGCAAGCACCGAAAGCTGGGAGAGGCAAAGCGTGGCTTTCCCTCAGAGCCTCCAGAGCGAGGCAGCCCCACTGACATCTTGACCTTGAGCTTCTGGCCTCCAGACTGGGAGATAATGCATTTCTGGTTTCCCTGTTTGTAGTGGGAAAGGAAACAAAGGCACGAAGCCAGCCCCTAAGTTTCTGACCCCAATTTTCTTCTTGCTAAGTGGGGTGTTGGACTGAAAGCAGAAGCAATGCACATTTTCTGTGAACGGTCAGAGTAAATATTTTAAGACTTTGCATCCCTAAAATACAGTGTCTGTTGTGTATTTTTTCTTTGCTTTGTTGTCATTGTTTGTTTTACAGTCTTTTAAAAATGCAAAACTCATCGTTGATCCTGGGCTGGGTTTGCTGCACTGGCGGCAGTTTGCCAGCCTGGACTCAAGGCTTTAATTCCATTTGTAGGGAGACCCAGTTTGTCATCAGGCCACATGGTCATATTCTGCTCTTGTGCCACGTGCTGATGGAGGAGCCAGTCTGGAGTCCCCAGGGGTTAGTTTTCAGAACTGTCAATGGGAATGATGACTGGTTTTCCCAAAGGAAGGCCGCAGGGGACTGGCACATCCTGTGTCCATCCCAGGGCTTGTCTCTCTGTTCAACTCCGCTCCCTGGTGCTGAGCACAGAGCCTGGCTCACTAAGAGCTCAGGGGAGATTTGTTTGAAGGAAACTTCTGGAAGCCCTCTCTGGTCTGGGCCCTCATCTGAGTTCCCACTTCCATGACAGCAACTTCCCGGTGTCATTGTCCCTTTGGGAGGGCAGGTGCTCTGGCTGAGTCACTTCTGTACAGTGTTTGATGACAGAGGGTAAAAGTCAGCCAACGTGAGGGACATCTGATGGGTATCCAGGCCAGTGGCGTGATTTGAGCCCCGCCCAGACCCGGGCCCAATCCCTGGCTTGGGAAGATCCCCTGGAGAAGGGAAAGGCTATCCACTCCAGTATTCTGGCCTGGAGAATTCCATGGATAAAGGAGCTTGGTGGGCTACAGTCCATGGGGTCGTCAAGAGTCAGACACAGCTGAGCATCTAACATAACAACCCTAGTGCAGCAAGAAGTTAGGTCCTGGAAGTGCAGAATCTAGAGAAGAGGGCAATGATCTCTAAAAGCCGCACAATGCTAGTGTTGGGAGTTCAGAGTTTGGAGTCAGGCAGACCCGAATTTGGATGCTAGCTCTGCTGTCTGGCAGCTGTGACCCTCAGTGAATGCCTTAACATTGCTGGGCTTCAGCTTCCTCTGCAGGAGAGCCCAGTAGGCCCTCCCTGTCACGTCCAGCCCGAGGACACAGTGAGGTGTGGCCAGCAAAAGGAGCCTGGAACACAGGGTGTGTGCTCTTACTAACAGCTCCGTGTTAGGTGGCTCTGAATGGCAAAACCTCACAGTTTTGTCCAGCCCGCTCTCCCTCCAGAGTGGGTCTGTGTCCCCTACCCCTTTGGTTCTTTCCCATCCTGGCTCTGTCCAGGGGTTACCATGGTCACCTCACTGTAGAAATGAAGCAACAGAGGTTCAGCGAGGGAGGTGCCTGACCCAAGGCTACAAGGCAAGACAAGTGGCAGGATGGGGACCCAGCCCAGCCTTCCTGCCGCCCTCTCCCCCCTCTCCTGGGCTACCTGCTCAGGGCTTTATCAGGCACATGGGCTGGAGCCAAGGGAAACCTCCATCATCTGAGATCATTGGATTGAATGGCAGAAATCTGCCAGGAAGGCTGCCATTTGAGGCATGGTGACCCCACTGAGCACCGCATGGTGGCTACCCCAACACTAGTCCTTCCTTCCCTGTGTATGCACACACAGCCCAGATCCCATCCATAATTAGATTCTCCTGCCTTAATCAGACTCAGTCCTGAGAAACCTTGTTGCTTGCCCTTGACTAGGAGGCATCTTCGAGTTATTGCTGCAAGGCTGAGGCCGTGGACTGGGGTCTCTGGGCACCCCCCACACATCTGAGAGCCACTGCAGGAGAATGTGTTTACCCCGAAGCTAGAGCAGCATCCAGAGGGAACCAGTCAGGCTGGGCCCTGGAGATGAGCCCAGTTGAGTTACCCTTGAGATTCTATAAGCCTGGAGCTCTTCCCAGTGTTCTGCAGGAAGGACATTTTATGGAGAAGGCAGTGGGAGGGGCGTTAAGCTGATGCCAGCTTTAAAGTGGGCTGATGGGTGGAGAAGTGGAGGAGTGGATTTGTTTTGGAAGATGATGGACTCAGTTCTGGGGCTTCCCAGGTGGCACTAGTGGTAAAGAACCTGCCTGCCAATGCCGGAGACATAGGAGATGCAGGTTCTATCCCTGGGTGGGGAAGATCCCCTGGAGGCAGGTACAGCAACCCCCTCCAGTATTCTTGCCTGGAGAGTCCCATGGACAGAGAAGCCTGGTGGGAGGTCACAGAAGAGTCAGACACGACTGAAGTGAGTTAGCATGCAGGTTCAGTTCTAGACATCTTGTGTTTAAATTGCTGGTGAGAATCCAAATAGAAAGACCCAGTTTGACAAGCAAGGATGGGAACTAAAAGTTGGACCTGGTCCTTATCCTGTGGATGCTAGGGTTGAATGCTCTGTGTGGGCACAGCTGGCAGACCTGGAAAAAAGAGGGAAACTAATAAGGGCAGACTTGGAGGGTTGTGTTCTCACCACCACGGCTGCCTGAAACTGGAATGGGCTGTGTAGGGAGGTAGTGAGTTTCCCATCAAGGGAGGCATGAAAGTCTTGGCTGGAGATCTCCTTGGGGGCCCATGGAGAGAGGACACCAGAGAGCAAAGACTGGATGACCTTCAGGGCCCTGCCTGAGCATCTGCAGCTCTTCAAGGCCATTGGCCCCTGCCCGGCCTCTGCACAGCATTTGAGACATAGAGAAGCGTTTAGGAAGTGTCACTGTCACCAGGGCCCAGACACACACCAGACACACTGGGCTGGGCAGAAACAGTAAAACAGGTGCAGATTTGCCTTTAAAATAAGATGCTGAGCATCTGCCGAAGTCTAATGGATTTAAACAGCTGGAAACCTCGCCTTGAGACGTGTCATTGGTGATTTCAGAGGGGCTCTGAGCCCCCGTGTGGGCTGTCATGGTGGCCCCTCTGGCACTGGTGGGTTTGGGCTTCTTGTTTGGCAACTGACTGGCAGCATGGTGTTGATCTCAGAGCCACTGATTCTGAGAAAGTGAGTGTAATGAAGGGACTGACACTGGGGCCGGGGCTGGAGGTGGAGGATGAAGCCCCAGGGGGAAGAGGAGGAAGTGAGCAGGGGTTTCAGGGGATGGCGAGGTGGTGGTAGCTGGCTGGTCCTGGGTGGGGTCTCCAGCTCTGCCACTTACCAGCTATGATCCCGGGCTAGTCACTCCACTTCTCAGGGTCTCAGTTTCTGCTTGCCAACAAGAGGGTTGTTGGGGGTGTTGAAATATAAAAACGGGGCTCATGCACCAGCTTGCAGTGCGGATCTGAGCCTGCTTTCACTGCTACCATCACAGAAAACGAGGCACGTGCTCTTGTGTAGGCAGAGAAGGCAGCCAGGGTCTTCTCACCCAGCAGGGATCAGACCCTGACTCCGATGACCTCCCCAAGACAGAGTCATGGCCTCCCAGATGGGTACCCAGCCCCACCCTCCTGGCAAATTTAATTCTGGGTTGAGTTGGGTTGGGTTGGCATCACCAGTGGTGCTTCATCAGCGATAGAATCGGGCCAAGTGTGAAGACTCTGACTTTGACCCCAAGTAGCTGAATAAACAGGGTTCAGCTTCAGCTCGGGGGGAGTGTGTCTGAGTGTCAGTGAGTGTGTGTGTGTGTGTGTGTGTGTGTGTGTGTGTGTGTGTGCGTGTGTGTTCGCTGTTTGTTCTCAGAGGAAAGAGCAGGAAATCTTTCAGAAATGACTGTGTATCAGTCCCATGAGTGGAGCCGGTAGGTCTGTGACTCCGTTAGACTCATCTTTGGTATTTGGCTCACCTTTCTGGCGCAGGACTTTAGATGAAAATGCTGTCAGACTTGGAGAGAAGATAAAACTGTTAAGTTCCAGGGGCACAAAAGCACTCGGTGCAGTCTTTTGAGGCACTCAGGTTGGGGTTCGATCCTGACTCTGCTCAGAAGTTGTGCTGCTTGGATGTTTCTTCATTTTTTGTTCAAGCACACGGCCATCATGCAAGGAGCACCTGCTGTGTGTCTGGGGACGTAAAAATAAAGGTGCAAATCATCATTATATTTGTCAGGGACTTAGCCTCCCTAAGCCTCATCTTCCTCACCTGTAAAATGGGTAATAAATACCACCACCCACCATGAGGGTTATTTTGAGGGAACAGTAAGATGAACAATGGCAACATCTAGCTCGATACCCAGCACATTGTTTACAAATAAATATTGTGTCCTCCGCCTCTCTGCTTTTGACTGGCAAATAATTGTCAATTTCTGAAGTCATTAACAGAATGGCTTTTTTAAAATAACTCTCAGACAGTAAAGAATCTGCCTGCAATGCAGGAGACCCAGGTTTGATCCCTGGGTCAGGAAGATCCCCTGGAGGAAGGAATGGCAACCCACTCCAGTATTCTTGCCTGGAGAATTCCATGGACAGAGGAGCCTGGCAGGCTACAGTCCATGGGGTCGCAAAGAGTCGGACACGACTGAGCGACTGACATTTTCACTTTCATAATCAAAACTGACCTTTTATCCCAGGTAGCTTTTTAGAGTCATCCAGTGAGGGCTTACTCTGTGTGCTCCTCCCTGGACGCAGGCCCAGGGTGAGCCATCACTGGGAAGTGTTGGCAACTGCTCTGAGGAGCTCCCTTCCAGGGTGGACTCGGGCTACCCTGTTTATTCAGCTCCTTGGGGTCAGAGTCAGGGCCACAGGAAACCCAGTGCCCAAAGGATGCTTCAGTTTCCCTCCACAGCATTTTCTACAAGGGAACCTGCCCTTTCTGTTTGCACACCACCAGTGACGGGGAGCTTACCACCTCTCTATCATTCTACTTTCAGCTTCAATTGATAAGTTCATCCATAAACTGAGTTGAGTTTATCTCCCTGAGTTTCCACTCATGGGACTTAGGTGGTCCCTCGGGCCCCACAAACCAAGCCATCTCACTCTTTACCATGAGAACCCCCTGGAGACTTCACAGCAAGCCTTGTCCTCCTGAGTTTTGTCTTCTCCTGGCTAAACATCCCACATTACTTCAAGGGCACCTTTCAGAATGGGGTTTGGACTCCTTGTGCCCCCTGAGGGCTCGGCTCAGAATGCGCTTGGGTTTGTCTCTGTTCCCCCAAAGCAACTTGGCTGTGATCGAACCCAGCTCCCCAGCACACAGCAGCCCAGACCACCTCTGCCCCGGTCCTCACGGCACTGTCCAAAGTAACACTGCAAATGTCACTCGAACGCCCTGCACCTCAGTTTCTTCATCTCTACAATACGAATCCAGCAAACACTTCCTGGCGTTGCCATGGTGATTGCAAGAGGAACAGCAGGTGTGCAGTGCGTTGGAGATGCTCCATCCCTGTGACTGCCGTGATCATCATTTATTTATTATTGGCCTGGACCCCTGGAGAGCTCCTTTACTGAGCTGGGCTGGCGGATGTGGCCCAACCCCAAGTCTCTTCTCATCAATCTGATGGAGGAAGGGCCTATCACACCCACTCCCACCAGCAAGAAGGGCTAAGGGAAAAGTGGGAACCAGCAACTGACTTCATATTTAACACTTAAAGAGCCCTTACTGGAGAACAGTCTGTGGCTGCCAAGGGGGAGGGAGTGGAGAAGGGTAGGATCAGGAGTTTAGGATTAGGAGATGCAAACTATTATACATAGGATGGGGGCTTCCCTGGTGGCTCAGTGGTAAAGAATCTGCCAGCCAATGCAGGAGACACAGGTTCGATCCTTGGTCCAGGAGTATCTCACATGCTGCAAAGCAATGAGGTCTGTGCGCCACAACTACTGAGCCTGTGCCCTAGGGCCCGTGCTCCACAAGAGAAGCCACTGCAATGAGAAGCCCACGCGCTGCAGCTGGAGAGTAGCCCATGCTCCCTGCAACTAGAGAAAAGCCTGTGCAGCAATGAAAACCTGCTGCTGCTGCTAAGTCGCTTCAGTCGTGTCCAACTCTGTGCGACCCCATAGACGGCAGCCCACCAGGCTCCCCCGTCCCTGGGATTCTCCAGGCAAGAACACTGGAGTGGGTTGCCATTTCCTCCTCCAATGCATGAAAGTGAAAAGTGAAAGTGAAGTCGCCCAGTCGTGTTGGACTCTTAGCGACCCCATGGACTGCAGCCTACCAGGCTCCTCCATCCATGGGATTTTCCAGGCAAGAGTACTGGAGTGGGGTGCTAGCACAGTCAAAAAAAAAAAAAATATATATATATGTATATATATATATATATATGATGGATAAACAACAAGGCCCTACTGTTATAGCACAGGGAACTATATTCAATATCCTGTTATAAACCATAAAGGAAAAGAATATATCAGTTCAGTTCAGTCGCTCAGTTGTGTCCGACTCTTTGCGATCCCATGGACTGCAGTACACCAGGCCTCCTTGTCCATCACCAACTCCCGGAGTTTACTCAAACTCATGTCCATTGAGTTAGTGATGCCATCCAACCATCTCATCTCATCCTCTGTCGTCCCCTTCTCCTCCTGACTTCAATCTTTCCCAGCATCAGGGTCTTTTCAAATGAGTCAGCTCTTCGCATCAGGTGGCCAAAGTATTGGAGTTTCAGCTTCAGCATCAGTCCTTCCAATGAATATTCAGGACTGATGTCCTTTAGGATGGACTGGTTGGATCTCCTTGGAGTCCAAGGGACTCTCAAGAGTCTTCTCCAACACCACAGTTCAAAAGCATCAATTCTTCTGCCCTCATCTTTCTTTATAGTCCAACTCTCACATCCGTACATGACTACTGGAAAAACCATAGCCTTTTTCTCTCTCCTCTTTCACTTTTATATATGTATATAATAACTCAATCACTTTGTTGTATAGCAGAAATGAATACAACTTTGTAAATCAACTATACTTAAGTAAAATTTTTAAAAATAAATAAATAGCCCTTACTGTTTGCCAGGCAGTAAGTCATTTTCAACTCCTGACTCATTTAATCCTCAAAATAATCCTTGAGGGATTATTATGCCCATTTCCCAGATGAAGAAGCTGAGGCACATGAATAGTAAGTAATCACAGTGGGTAGCAGAGCCAGCAGGTTGAAAGGCTGATGGAAGAGTCCAGATGGAGAAGAGATCTAAATTTAAAAAGTTACAAGAGTGTGGTTGGTTTGGGGAGAAACATTGTTTGTGTGGAGCAGGGGGAGCCTAAGGAGGAATGATGGGAGGAAAGTTGAAAGGGGCAGGAGAAGGAAACCTCCTTCCTGCTCCTCCTTGCTGCATGCCAGGCCCAGAGCATCACATCCCCAGCACTAATCTTCATACCAGCACTGGAGGTCGGCACAGGCAGCCAGGCTGGAATCCTGGCCTCACCACTTTCTGGCTGTGTGCTGTGGTCACCTTACTTGCCCTCTCTGACCCTCAGTCTCCTCATCATTCAGTTAGGTTCAGTCGCTCAGTCATATCCGACTCCTTGCGACCCCATGGACTGCAGCACACCAGGCCTCCCTGTCCATCACTAACTCCCGGAGCTTACTCAAACTCATGTCCATTGTGTTGGTGATGCTATCCAACCACCTCATCCTCTGTTGTCCCCTTCTCCTCTGGCCTTCAATCTTTCCCAGCATCAGGGTCTTTTCCAATGAGTCAGTTCTTCACATCAGGCTGGATGTATTGGAGTTTCAGCCTCAGCATCAGTCCTTCCAATGAATATTCAGGACTGATTTCCTTTAGGATGGATTGGTTGGATCTCCTTGCAGTCCATGAGACTCCCAAGAGTCTTCGCCAACACCACAGTTCAAAAGCATCAATTCTTTGGCACTCAGCTTTCTTTATAGTCCAACTCTCACATCCATACATGACTACTGGAAAAACCAGAGCTTTGACTAGACAGACTTTGTTGGCAAAGTAATGTCTCTGCTTTTTAATATACTGTCTAGGTTGGTCCCTAGCTTTTCTTCCAAGGAGCAAGCGTCTTTTAATTTCATGGCTGCAGTCACCATCTGCAGTGATTTTGGAGCCTCCAAAAATGAAGTCTCTCACTGTTTCCACTGTTTCCCCATCTATTTGCCTTGAAGTGATGGGACAAGATGCCATGATCTTAGTTTTCTGAATGTTGAGTTTTAAGTCAACTTTTTCACTCCCCTCTTTCACTTTCATCAAGTGGCTCTTTAGTTCTTCTTCACTTTCTGCCTCATCATTAAAATGGGAATAATAATAGTCCCATGGGCTTTGCTAGTGGCTCAGTGGTAAAGAATCCCCCTGCCAATGCAAGAGACGAAGGTTTGATCGCTGGGTCAGAAAGATCCCCTGGAGAAGGAAATGGCAACCCACTCCAGTATTCTTGCCTGGAGAATCCCATGGACAGAGGAGCCTGGCGGACTACAGTGCATTGGGTGGCAAAAGAGTCAGACACAGTGGAGCAACTAAACAACAGCAACAACAAGTAATAGTACCAACTCCAGAGGACCATGATGAGGATGAAATAATCAGCATATGTAAATGACTCTGATCATGCATAAATGTTTCTGAAAAAGAACAACTTGTCCAGCCTAACTAAGTGGCAGGGCCAGGTTTCATCTTCACCCGTGCACACGCCAGCCAGAATGGCCCATTCCATGGTCCCTCCTTCCCATACCAGACATTTCTTGCCACTGCACCACAGGGTGTGTGTCACCAGCATGCCCCCCCACCCTGCATTATCTTTTTGGTATTTTATCTTCCACCTAAATCTGAACTCAAATCCCAAACCCCCCATTCGCCAAGTGAGCTGTCTCCCCCACCAAATGTCCCTCTAGTGAACACCCCCAATTACTCAGTCACTGCTTCTCGAGTTGGGGTGGGGGTCTCCTCCTTCACAGTGGGTGGTGAGGGCACAGAGGGTTAATTAAATCATGCAGCGAGGTTTGTAGAACACAAGATGCTTCATTAGGCTCTGCGTGATCAAGCACGCCCAGCCCACTCCCGGCTCATGAGCAGCTGTAATTACAGCTTATACACGGCTTCACTAGCAACTCGAGGCTGCCGGTGGGGGGTTCCCTGCTTTTGGGTCCCAAGGAAAGTGGCCCTGAGGCTCAGCAGCTGAATTCTAAGCAGGTGTGTCCATCTCTTGCCAGCTTGCTAGTGGTGCGAAGCTGGGGCCCTCTGTTTATTTAGGGCACTCAAGGGACACGTGTTTTGATGGTGATGCAAGGCTGGCTCATACGATAAACTCTGCTTCCTGAGAGATGTCCCCAAACTCTGAAACCAGGGAAGGCTTCAGGTAGTGATGAAAACAGAGTTTTCATCAGACACCTGTCAAATGGAAGACAGGGAGGGCATTCTAGGTCCATCTGCTCCAAGCTAGTGGACCGAGTGCCTGGTACCCACTGGCCAGTTTTCCAGGGAGGTCACTGAGGCCATGTTGGATGGGGGCCCTAGTGAGGATGCCCTGGGGATCCTCTTGGGGTCTCTGAGTCAGTGATGCCCCTGGCTGGTTCTGGCCCCCAGAACTGGACTCAAGGCAGCGGCCTCTGGTCTGCTTCTCATGCTCCATCCTCCGCCTCTACTCACTGGCGTCCAAAAGCTCTGTCCTTGGGGGGCGAGGGGGTCGGATCTCACAGTGTGAACCCACAGACCTCTTTAGCAGGTGCACTCAGAGGCTTGTGTAAAACACAGATCCCCAGGCCCCCCTCAGACTTTCTGGGGCAAGACCAGGAAATCTGAATTCTTCAGCACTGCTGTAATTGCCGTGCCCTTCTCTGGATTATAGCCATCCCTTGGTATCTGCGGGGCAGGGGTGGGAGCGGGGGAGGGCGGAGGGTTGTTGTTCCAGGACCTCCAAGGTCCAAACTCCGCTGATGGTCGCTTATATAAAATGGCATAATATTTGCTTATAATCTGTGCACATTCTCCTGTATACTTTAAACATGTCTAGATTACTTGAATACCTAATAGAATGTAAATGCTATGTAAATAGTTGTAAATACAGTGTAAACGCTATGTAAATAGTTCCCAGGCTTGGGGAAAATTCAAGTCTTGCTTTGGGAACTTTCTGGAATTTTTTTTCAAATACCTTTGATTCGAGTATGCAGAACCCAATGATGTGGAAGATCAGTTTTATTTGTGTTTCTCTGTAGCCTCAGCCTGCAGGCCCGCAACCCCTAGAAATCCTTCACAGTTTCGGAGCTCACTACTCAGACCTGGTCTCCATCCTGCTCTGGATCTGATTGGCTCAGCTCTCTGGGCAGCCTAGTGATTGGCTGCCTCTAAAGGAGGGTGTCTACCTCTTGATCCAATCAGCTGAGGGAAGCATGGGGGCGTGGTCATATGATAAAGAACTCTGTTGCTGCTGATGCCGGTTGGGCAACAGTGGTTTAAGGGCAATAATAAGACCCCGCCGCAGTTTATCTAACATTTAACCCTTTGGGGATGCCTAGTCTTTTCTGCCATTCAAGTATTTTCTTGTAACCAACCTAATGGCACACCCATCTCTTAAATTGCCAATAACTATTAAATTTTCAGCACTGTCTAAATCAACACTGAGCAATAGAAATGTAATGTGAGCCACATGTGTAATTTTAAATTTTCTAGTAGCCACATTATACAAGTAAAAAGGAATAGGTGCAATTAGTTTTAATAATTTACCTACATATCCAAAATACGGCCAATATGTAATCAACATAGACATTGTTAATGAGATATTTCACATTGTTTTTCACACTAAATCTTTGAAATCTGGTGTGTATTTTACACTGACATCACATCTCAGTTTAGGCTGGACACATTTCAAGGACTCAGTGACCACATGTGGCTGGTGGCTACGGTGCAGGGCAGTGCAACTCTGAATGGCGACCTTGCTCTGTATCCTTTTGACTGTATTTTCACCCACTTTTGAACAGTTAAAAATAGTTTAGGGACTTTACAGCCCATTGGTTAAGAGTATTTGACTTTAAAATATTGGCTTGCCAACAATACATGCTCATAAAATCTGCTAGATTTTAGAGGATTGAGTCCATTCATCCTGACTCACTGTGTCCTGTTTTTGCTGAGTCCTTCTGGACCCAGTCAGGTAGCCCATCATCAATGTCCATTTCTGACCAGCGAGTGTATTTGTTTTCTGGGGCTGCCACAAACTCAGGGGCTTAAAACACCAAGAATTCATTTCTCACAGTTCAGCAGATCGGAAGTCTGAGATCAGGGTGTTGGGAGGGCTGTATTCTTTCCTACCCTCTAGGGAAGAAACCTTTCTTGCTTCTCCAGCTTCTGGAGTCCGCCCGCATAACTCAGCTTATGGCCACGTTGCTCCAATTTCTGCTTCCCTTATCACGTGCACCCCTCCCCTTCTCTCGGTGTGTCTCTCCTCTGTGGGTCTCTCGTAAGGACACTTGTCACCCGTGTTAGGGTCCATTCGGGTGGTCCTGGATGATCTCATTTTGAAATTCTTTATTACATCTGCTAAGACTGTGACAAATAAGGTCACACTGACAGGTTCTAGGGATTAAAACATGGACACGTCTTTTGTGGTGCCACCTTCCAGCCCACGAAAGTGACACCTCACGTGTGACAGTGAGAATGAAGAAGCAAGGAGAACGAGACAGCATTTTATTTTCTAAGCCATGAAATACATGCTGTCATAGTGGGTTATGAAAGGCCAGCCCTACTTGGCATTATTTCCCATGTAACAGGATGTGCTGGTCCACACCGTCTGGGGTTTAGATCACGTTAGCCAGGATTGGACAGGGGTTAATTTGATGAACACGTATGTCGTATGCATTCAGGAAGGCGAATGGAAAGACAGCAGAAAAGCAAGAATGTCTTAAATCATTCGAAAGTAGATACAGTGATGCTTGTAACATGCTCTGAATAGGGCCACGCTCAGCATCAGCACTTTATAAATGCTCAAGGTCATCATCGTAACTGTAATTATCATTGCTGTATATTTATCTCCATATCATATACATCTATATTATTAATGAGGCTGACAATAGGTGAAATAAGTGGGGGAAGAGACCCCTGCCGGCGTGCAAAACAACGAATTAAATTGAATCCTTGTCACTAAATGGGTGTTGATGACAAAAACCTTTGTTGACGAGTTCTCCCACCTCCTCACTGACGCCGCCGCTACCCGTGACTGTGCTTGTTCATGGCTTGCTTTATACGCCCATCCTTCTTTTATACGATCATCAGGATGGCAGTAATTGGGGTTTGCAAATGAGATTTTCTTGATGTTGTCATGTCAGCATCTGGATTCAAGATGGGCTGCTTCCCAGACCCGGACCCTCTGGTGTGGCCCCCGGAGCAAGCCCAGCCCCTCCTCTTTTCTAATCACCGCCCCCCCAAAGGAGCCTGGAGGATTTGCTAATGGACCCAGGAAGCCATAAACGGTAATGAAAGTGTTGGTTTGGCTGCTGGCATGGGGTTGCTCTAGGGGTTCCTTCCTCATCGTTAAGCTGGGAATCCTCCTTTTATATCTGAGCTCGAAGACGTTTATCTTCCCTGTGGCATTCATTCATCTCTTCATTCCCCTTCGCTGCCCCTTCATTTGTTCATTCATGTGTTCATCCACTCATTTGTTCAGAAAATCACTGTCGAGTGCCTGTTTAGAGCCAGTTTGGAGCACTGTGCTCCCATTCCCCAGAGGCAGGGTGGGAGGTGGCCAGGCTGCGGCAAGAGGAGGCAAGGTGGGTTGTGGGGGTGCCCTGACCCAGTTCTTCTACTCAGGAGCCCCGTGACCATGCTAAGTCGCTTCAGTCGTGTCTGACTCTGTGCAACCCCATAGACGGTAGCCCACCAGGCTCCCCCGTCCCTGGGATTCTCCATTTCCTTCTCCAATGCATGAAAGTGAGAAGTGAAAGTGAAGTCGCTCAGTGTGTCCGACTCTTAGCGACCCCATGGACTGCAGCCTACCAGGCTCCTCCATCCATGGGATTTTCCAGGCAAGAGTACTGGAGTGGGGTGCCGTTGCCTTCTCCGTGACCATGGGGAATCCGTTTAACCCTTCTTTCTTGACTTCCTCATCCTTAAACTAGAAAGGCTAGTGTAATACTAGCTAACTCACCTAGCTAGCTATTGTTGAGAGGGTTATAGAGGTAGTGGCTGTGATGTGCTGACTGGCACAGGGCAGTGACAGCCAGAAGAATCCCTAACAATCACATAAGGCTGATTCTGTGCCACTCTTCTGAGCACTTTTCATCCATTGCTGTTGGTTAGTCACTAAGTCACTTCCGATTCTTTTGCAACCCCAAGGACTGTAGACTGCCAGGCTCCTCTGTCCATAGGTTTTCCCAAGCAAGCATACTGGAGTGGATTGCCATTTCGTTCTCCAGAGGATCTTCCAGACCCAGGAATTGGCAGGGGGATTCTTTACCACTGATCCACCAGGGAAGCCCTTTTCATCTATGAACTCATCTCATTTTCCAATCAGCACTTTTCTGTTCGTCTCTCAGCTTGCATAGGACCCCTTTCATCTAGGCTACTCACTGCACATCAGAACCTCCATTGCAATTGGCCAGTGCTCTGAATCCACCTTGCTTTTCCATATTCCCTGCCTTTGTGCCTGCAGCAGACCCCTGCCCCCAGAGGGCTCCTGCCTTCTCCAGGAAGCCTGTTAAATCCTGATTCCTGGGCTCTATCCCAGTCCCTGCTCCATCTCAGAAAGTTCTCCATCCCTCCAAGTCTCAACTCCTTCGTCTCTACGGATAACAAGCCAGCAGCTTGGTTGTCTCAGTTGATGTCCCATGTATTCAACCGTGTGTTGGATATGAATGCACCTTGAATCTGCAAAGTGCGGAAGGTCAAGGTCAGAGGCATCCTCTTTCCATGGGCTGGCGGCTCTAGTAGGATGTGGCGGAAGGATCCATACGTAGCTGCTTTCCTGGTTGTGGAAGAACAAGTTCCACATGCACTTACAGGGCGCCTTCTGTGTGCCAGCTCCTCGCTGGGCCTGGGAGGCCTTGATGCCCTGGAAGAACTTGAACTTCTGGGAGATCAAGGCACCTTCAACCATCTCTTGGATGGGAACCCCTCCCCCCACCCATCAAAGTCCCTCAGGAGCCTTACAGAGGCTCATTATGGTGCTCAGCCCTTCCCCACTAGCAAGTCGACCTCTTGGTTAGAGAAGGAAATCCCACAGGTCCCCTCAAGGACACTAATTCCGCAGAGTGGGCAAACTCTGACGGCCTTTGGAAGGCAGCAGGACCCAGGACACCTCAGGTGGTTTCTAGTCCCTGCTCCACCACGTATGAGTTACTTCACTTCTCTGAGCCCCAGCTTCCCCATCTGAGAAATGGGTATAATAATAATCTGCCTTATAGGAGGTGTGGGAGGGTCAGTGAGGCAATGCCTGCATGCATTGAGAGCTGATTAACCTTAGTAGCCATGTTAACTGAGAGAATGAACAGCTGTGAGAAATGAGACTAACTTCCGGGAAGGCAGCAGCAGGCCCGCCCCACTTCCGGTGTATAGCGGTAGTCAGTGCCCATCGCTGACCAGAACTCTGCTGAAAGGGATGAGGATGGGCAGGTTGGAAGGGAAGCCCTGTGAGCACTGGGTGGGATCAGCTGCAGAAGCTGAAGCTCAGACCAGGGTCTGCACTGGACACTTGATCTGAGGGGTGGGCATCTCTGACCTTGGACCAGCTGTGTGAACCTGGGCAAGTCCCTCCACACTCTGGGTCTCCCTTTCCTCATCTTTACAATAGAAGCCTCGGTGCCGCCCCCCGCCCCGACCATCCCTTCTCAGGCTGTCATGAGAAACACATGGTTGGGGGGGGGGCACATACTTGAGTCTCTCTGGGTGCAGGGTGCCCCCCCAGTAAGTGCAGTTTCCACCTGTGAATTCTGAGTTCTGCTCTTCCAGGCGCAGTGATGCTCAACAAAGAGGACTAATTGATCAGGACAGATTCCAATGGAGCCCATCCTCACCCCCTTCTCCTATCTCCCCTCCTACCCATTTGGAATCTAAATCTTATTTAGAATAGGCTGTATCCCTGATAGGGACGCCAGATTCAGCAAATAAAAAGACAGGTTGCCTGGGACTTCCCTGGTAGTCCAGTGCTTAAGACTCAGTGTGTCCAGTGCAGGGGCCTGGGGTTCGATCCTTGGTGGGGAACTAAGAGTCCATATGCCAGGTGACAACATGGCTGAAAAGAAAAGACAGGCACCCCACTTAAATTTGATTTCAGGCAATGATCCTTTAGGATAAGTATGTCCCATACAATATGTGAGATAAGATTATACTGAAAAATGATTACCTAAAATTCAATTTTAACTGGGTGTCCTGACCTTTTATGGCAACTCGAGTCCCTAAATACACGAGGAAGCTGTAGAACTGCAGAATTTCTGCTTTCCCGATCCAGCCACCACTGTCCCCTTTACAGATGACCAAGCACCGGAGCCAGGGTCAAAGAGCGAGTTGGCAGCCAGCTAGGAGGGAGCTGTGTCCCTGACTGCCACCCCAGTGCTCCTCTCCCTGTGAGAGTGATCAAGGTTGAGTGGCAGAGTATAGCCCCTCAAATAATATATTTTTAAAGTTTTTTTTAATGTATTTTATTTTTATATTGAAGCGTAGTTGATTACCAGTATCATGTTAGTTTCAGGTCTACAGCAAAGTGATTCAGGTATACATATTTGTGTATCTATCCTTTTTCAAATTCTTTTCCCATTTATGTTATCATAAAATACTGAGCAGTGCTCCCTGTGCTATACAGTAGATCACTGCTATATTTAAAATAGATAACCAACAAGGTGCTTATATATTTTTAAGCCCCTGGAACCAGAGGAAAAGATTCTGAGAGAGCATCAGCTGCTGGTTAAGTGATGACTGTGGCTTTTCCAAGTGGGCCTCCAACAGCCTCACCCTGGTCCAGCGTTTCCCATAAACTTCACACACTTGGCAACAGAGTTATGACTTAAGTGCAATCTCGTTTCCTTCTTCCTTTTAAATCAAATAAAACATTGGGGATGGGTAAGGAAGCAGAGAAGGAGGAAGGATGGAAGTTCTTATTTTTTCTTGTCTCCAAGCCGTTTCCTGACATGCGCTCTGACCCCTGAGATGAACAATCTTGCATCAGGAAGACAGGCGTGTGCTCCGGGACCCCACCTCGTTTTAATACCTCGCACCATGAGCGATATCCCGGTGGATTTAATCATCCCCACAGATGTGGGGATGCGCCTTCCTGCCGAGAGCGGTAATTGAAGTCCTCAAACTGCTCTGTGGTTCTAATTAGCCCAAAGTGGCTCCTTCTGGCCTCGGTAGGATTTACAGCGCCTCCACCTCCTGATTTACCAGCTGGTCCTTAAAAACGCGCGTTAGTCAATAGACAGCAAGAGGACACACAGATTTCCATGATGGACCAGTCTTTCTCAGTGGGTCCTTCAAGGCCTTGCAGACGGGTGTGTTTGAGGCCCCGTCTGCCTCCCTCTGCTCTACTACCATCCTCCATGGGATGGGCACTCCAGCCATGCTCATGCAGGCCCGTTCCCACCCACATGCCTCCCCATCAGCAGTGACCTTATAGGATTCAGCTTTGGTGCTTCCTCCCCTAGGAAGCCACCCCCTAATTCCCTGGCTGGATCCCCATAGTCCCTGCGTCTCCCTCCATGGACGCACCAGCCATGCCACATGGTGCTTCTTTATAGCTCTAACTTTCCTACAAGACTAGGAGCTCTTGAGGGCAGGGGCTTTCTTGTCTGATTCACCCTTGGCCTGGTGTGGTGGCACAGCACGTGTCTGCTGAGATGGAAGGAGGGAGGAAGGAAACAAGGATAAGAAAAGGAGAGAAAGAAGGAAGGGAAGGAGGGCAGGCTGCACTGTGCCCATTCTGCAGAAGAGAAGACTAAGGACGTGTGACCAGGAAGTGGCAGAATCAGGCACCCCACCTGCTAGCTTATCATGCCTTCCATCTTGGGTTTAAAGTAGCAAAGATGAGCTTCTTTTTCATTCGGTGAAACAGGAACAGCTTTTATGAGGAGCCACAGGTAAAGCAGAAAGTGCAGAGGCTTAAAGTGAGGCAGGTGTAGATACAAAGCTCCCAGCATGGGTCTCCTCAGCCATAAAGTAAAGACCACAAGCCTCACCTCCCTGGCTGCTGGGTGGACCAGAGGACAGGATAAAAGCAGCAGCATCTGCTTCTCACGTGTTACTGTTTACCCTCCAGCAGCCTTGTGTGTGTCTGATACCCTCATATCATGAATCCCAATGTGTGGAGGAGGACGCCAAGCACAGAAAGATTAAGTAACCAGCCCCAAATCACACAGCTAGTGAGTGTCAGAGCCAGGCTTGGAAGCTGGGTCCCTAGGCTCTGATATTGGTGCCAGTGACTGTTCTGCTCCACTGCCTGATGGGCTGGTCCACCCAAGTGTCTAGTACCACGTTGGGTGTCCAGTAGGTATGTAAGTGGCAGCCAGCTGTCATCACCCTTCAGCACTAGCATGGTGTCCAGATGGGAGATGCGCCCTCCCCGCCATAGATTCTGCTATTTGAGCTTTTGACTTTCTGCTGTGAGTTTGCAGCCAGGGCACTTGGAGCTGATCTGTGGTCATGGCTCCATGGTTGTTGCCCCCAGAGCCACTTGGGTAAAGTGCGGATGGTGGAGGGTTCCCAGGTTCATCATCCTGAAGAGGAAGATGGAAGTCCTCGAGTCCAGCTCCAAGGGGACCTTAGGGCCTGGCACGTGTTGAGCCCCACGCTTGCTGGTCCACACTTTGACCTTGCTCTTGGTCTCTGAGAGGTCAGGTAGCTGCATCTTTTCATCCTTGAGCTGTCTGGGATCGAGATCCTAGGTTTATGAAGATCACTCTCGTAGCCAATGCGTGAGACAACTTACAGGATGTGTGTGCGCATGCTAAGTTGCTTCAGTCATCTCCTACTCTTTGCGACCCTATGGACTGTAGCCTGCCAGGCCCCTCTGTCCATAGGATTTTCTAGGCAAGAATACAGGAGTGGGTTGCCATGCACGCCTCCAGGGAATCTTTCCAACCCAGGGAGTGAACCCGCATCTCTTATGTCTCCTGCTTTGGCAGGCAGGTTCTTTACCTCTAGAGCCGCCTGGGGAAGCCCAATTTACAGGATAAGTAAAAATACTTAAAACAAACGTAAACTTGAGGGAGGCAGACTAATTCCACTCCTGGAGGGGCTCAGAAGCACCTTTGTTAAGCATTGCCACAGTATCCATTCATAGGGCTGCTTCACAAAACTGCATCCTCACCATCACCTAAGTCCAGGAGATGGAGAAAAAAAAGACTTCATCATGGGTCAGTTTTCTAGAAGGGCAGGCGAGCTGAATAACCCCTAACAGGGTTAGTAATTCAAATGCTGAGTACAATTTCACACTTATTCCCATAATGCAGAAGTTGTGGTGGTGATATTTATCTTTGGCCAAGTATTGATCTCCAAACCGGTCACGCACCATTTGGCCGAAATGTGCATTGGACATGCTTCTACTTTTGACAGAGTGTCTGTGTGCGTTGAGATCCTTTTTCCCCTTGAAATGTTCTCTCGGCCCCTCCCAGCTCAGCCTCCTTCCCACATCCCCTTGACTGTAAAAACCCCATCCCTTATCCAAGACTTGGGAGCCACAGGTCACCAATGGAACGTTTGCTCATCATCACGTCTCACTGACTCACCTTAACTTCTCCTTTAAGCTCTGGGCGTCTTGTAACAAATGGCACCAGCCTAGGAACTCGGAAGAGTCCTCCATGGGCCAGGAGCTCTAAGAAGTAAGGAACACTGCTTGGATCAGTAGATACATTAATACATCGAACACCCAAATTACCCAGCTATTAATACTTCAGGGCAGTGTTTATCAAATGTTTTGATGTTAAGACCCTCTTCCACTCTTAAAAATGATTTCTTATCCCAAAGAGCTTCTGCATGTGTGGGCTGTGTCTGTCAGTGTTTATTTGCAGCAACATGGATGGCCCTTGAAATTCTCATACTGCGTAAAGTAAAACAGAAAAAGATGACTATCCTATGATTCCATTCATATCTTAAAAAAACGATTCATTTGAACTTATTTACAAAACAGAAATAGGATTTCAGATGTAAAAAACAAACATGATTACCAGGGGGTGAGGGGAAGAGGGATAAATTGGGAGACTGGGATTGACATATACACACTGCTGTATATAAAACAAATAACTAATAAGGACAGTCAATAGTACAGCACAGGGAACTCTACTCAGTACTCTGTAGTGGCCTAAATAGGAAAATAATCTTAAAAAGAGTGGATATATGTATAACTGATTCACTTACTGTACACCTGAAACTATTAATAACACAATATTGTATATCTATTATACTCGAATATATTTTTTAATAAACAAAATGAAAAAAAGAAATTAAAACTGAAACATTTAGATATAAGTATATGCATGCTAAGTCACTTCAGTCGTGTCCAACTCTTTGTGACCCTATGGACTGTAGCCCACCAGGCTACTCTGTCCGTGGGATTCTCCAGGCAAGAATAGTAAGAGTGGGCTGTCATGCCCTCCTCCAGGGGATCTTCCCGGCCCAGGGATTGAATCCACGTCTCTTCTGTTTCCTGCACCAGCAGGAGGGTTCTTTACCACTAGTACCACCTAGGAAGCCCATATGTATATATTCATCCATTAAAAATAGAAATAGCAAATCCATCACATATTAACATAAATAATATTTTTCTGAAAATAACTATAAAAATTACTGAGAAGAGTGGCACTTTTGTAAATCTCTTTAAATCTCTTTTAAATGTCTTGACTTTACAAACCCCCAGCCAAGACCATTTGGCTAACTGTCTGCAGCAGTTTTATCCCGCTTCAAACTTCTATCATCCCGGTGGGCTAGACGTTTCTGGAAGAAGCCTTCATCTGACCTGATATCAGCTGCCATTGGTTTTCAAGCTTCTCTGCTGTGTTGCCCATCCTTAATGCCATACCAAGATGGTCCTGATTTTGCCTTTTCTCACTTTTCCGAGCCTTGGCATCTGAGAGTGTCCTGGAAAGAGCTTTGTTGGTACAGGAGAGTAGCCTTGGGCTTCTCCCAGGGTCAGCTCAGGCTACCCACACTGACTTCTGGCTTCCCATTGGCCACTGATAAAAGCTGAGTGTACCCGGGAAGACGGGGCCGTTATTAATTCATTCAGCATGCAATTAATGAGGTTCTTCCATGTGCCTGGCATAACCCATTTCTCATGCCCAGGCCAGGGTGGATCAGATCTCCTGGGACAAATCGAGATGAATTAGCAGTTTGATAAATATGAATGATCTCAGTTGATGAAAAATGCACCAACTGATTGTTTCCCTTAATGTAATTACTCGGGTGGTCGGCTCGCCTGTGGAGTCTTCAGGGTGTTAAATCAGTAGTTTGCTGGAGGCTTCAGAAGAGGGTAGGTGCCTGCTGCTGGGGCTTTTCCCTTTTACTGCAAACAAAGACTTTAAAAAAATGTTATTATGTACAATAAACTGCATCTACTTCAAGTGTAGAGTCCTGTAGTTTTGACAGCCGTGTATGCTTATGAGGCCACCACCAGAATTAAGAATTAGAGCATTT
Source organism: Bos grunniens (assembly GCF_055505025.1). Classification (NCBI taxonomy): domain Eukaryota; kingdom Metazoa; phylum Chordata; class Mammalia; order Artiodactyla; family Bovidae; genus Bos; species Bos grunniens. The sequence continues at coordinate 14,868,367 of NC_141170.1, read as the reverse complement.
CCATCACCCCCAAATTTCCTTGTTCTATTGTGTGGTGTACTCCTGACTGTTCTGTGTCATGGTGACCACTGATTTGCTGTCTGACAGTATATATTAGTTTGCATTCTCTAGAATTTCATGTAAATGGAATAGCACAGGACACACTCTTCCTGGCTTCTTTTACTCCGTGGAATCATTTTGACATTCATCCAGTTGTTGTATCTATCAATAGTTTGTTCATTTTTATTCCTGAGTAGTCTTCCACTGTATGGACCTGTAACAATTTGTTCATTCCCCTGTTGATGGATATTTGGATGGTTTTCAGTATTGAGCTACTGTGGGTAAAGCTGCTGGGAACAGGTGTGTACAAGTCTTTTTGTGTTCATGGGCTCTTGTTACTCTCGGTGAGGAGAAATGGCTGGGATATATGATAGGCATATGCTTAACTCTGGGGCTTCCCTGGTAGCTCAGCTGGTAAAGAATCTGCCTGCAATGCAGGAGACCCCAGTTCGATTCCTGGCTCGGGAAGATCCCCTGGAGAAGGCATAGGCTACCTGTTCCAATATTCTTGGGTTTCCCTGGTGGCTCAGATGATAAAGAATCCGCCTGTAGTGTGGGAGACCGGGTTCAATCCCTCGGTTGGGAAGATCCCCTGGAAGAGGGCACTGCAACCCAATCCAGTATTCTTGCCTGGAGAATCCCATGGACAGAGGGGCCTGGCGGGCTACAATCCATGGGGTCACAAAGAGTCGGACACAAATGAGCAACTAAGTGCAGCACAGCATGCTTAACTCTGTAAGAAGCTGCCAGGCTGCTTCCCAAAGGGATGATACGGTTGCATGCTCCCAGCAGCAGTGGAGACTTCTGATTGTGCCACATCACCACTTGGTATCAGTCTTTTAATCTTTAGCCATTTCGATGGGTGTACATTGGTATCTCAGTGCGATTTTAATTTGGGTTTCCCTGGTAACTGATGATGTTGAGCATCTTTTCATGTGCCTCTTGGTCATTCATATATTTTGCTTTGAGAGTCGTCTGTTCAAATCTCTTGCCCATTTTTTATTATTATTATTTTTTTTTTTACTTTACAATACTGTATTGGTTTTGCCATACATCAACATGCATCCGCCACAGGTGTACACGTGTTCCCCATCCTGAACCCCGCTCTCTTGCCCATTTTTAACTGGATGGTTATGTTCTTATGATTGAGTTGTATGAGGTCTGGATACAAATGCTCCGTCAGTTGTATGGGTTACAAATATTGTCTCATTCTGTGCTGTGTCTTTTTACTTTCACAACAGTTTCGGTGAGCGAGAGCTTTACATTTTTATACAGTTCAGTTTATCCATTTTTCTTTTGTTGTTCATGCTCTTTATGTCTTATCTAAGAAACTGAAGTTACAAAGATTTTCTTAGATGTATTTTTCTAGAAGTTTTTTTGCTTTAGCTTTTCTACATTTAGGTCTTATTTCAACATTTATATTGTGACCCTCTTCAGCATAATTTTGTATATGATGTAAGGGAAGGGTTGATATTAAATTTTTTCTCATAAGTTTATTTATTGGAAATACCATCCTTTCCTCATTGACTTGCCTGGTGCTTTTAACAGAAACCAGCTGACCATGGCTGGGGGGATCTATTTCTAGATTCTGTGTTATACTGATCTGTGTGTCTATCCTTTCAACCATAAACACTGACTTCATTCATATAGCTTCATAGGAAATCTTTGAATCAGGTTGGCTAAGGCCTCCAACTTTGGTGTTTTTTTCCTGTAAAATTGTTTTGGCTAATCTATATCCTGTTCAAGTATGCACACATATTCGCTCACTTAATCCTTACAACTCTCTGAAGTAGTATTATTTGATGGGTATTAAACCCCTTTAGGGCTTCCCAGGTGGTTCAGTGGTAGAGAATCCACCTGCCAAGCAGGAGATATGGGTGGGGGTCCTAGCAGGGTCCTAGGCAGTGCCAGTGAACGTGAGTCCCCAGGACCCGGCTCCCACCCGGGCGGTCAGTGTGCAACCAGGCTGGGGACCACCTCCAAAGCCACTCCTTGTCCACTGCCCTGGGATCCAAGTGGAGCGGCTGTGCCAGCAGCCTCAAGGCTGGAAAAGGGAGCTGCAGGGCAGTCGGGTCTCATTCTGCCAGCGATCCCAGTGGCCCAAGGAGCTTCTGCCAGCAAAGTGGGTGCCCTGAGATGGTGACTCAGTGGTAAAGAATCTACCTGCAATTCGGGTAGATGTGGTTTGATCCCTGGGCCAGGAAGATCCCCTGGAAGAGGGCATGGCAACCCACTCTAGTATTCTTGCTTGGAGAATCCCATGGACAGAGGAACCTGGTGGGCTACGGTCCATAGGATCGCAGAGTCAGACACGACTGAGGCGACTGAGCACACACGGATGAGACAGCAGCAAGAAAACAAATGGGCCTGTTGTGTGCCGGTTCCATTCTGAGCCTCCACCCACACAGCATCTCATCTCACAGGTACCATAGTGCCCATTTCACAGGTGAGCAAACTGAGCCTCCAGAGGTTGAGCTGATAATGGTCTGCAGCCAGTGCAGAGCTGGAGCGACCCCACCCCTCTGCCTCCCAAATCCATCCCAGTGTTTCAGCCCCTCTCAGGGGGTGCCCCAGGACACCTTAACAGGATGGACTGTCATCTGTACCAGAATGTCACCCAGGGCTGGGACACTGGGCCTTTCAAGATGAAGAGGGAGGGTTTACCATGGTATGAATAGACCTAGAGATTAGCATACTAGTAAGTCAGACAGAGAAAGAAAAGTATCATATGACATCACTTATATGTGGAACTAAAAAAAAAAAGGTAAAAATGAACCTGTTTATAAAACAAAAAAAGACTCACAGACATAGAAAACAAACTTATGGCTACCTAAGGGGAATGAGGGTAGGAGGATAAATTAGGAATTTAGAATTAGCAGGTACAAACTACTCCATATTAAAGAGATAAATGACAAGGTCCTTCTGTGTGGCACTACAATTAGGCTGCATGTATGCGCACTCAGTCGTGTCTGACTCTGTGCAACCCAATGGACTGTAGCCCACCAGCCTGCTCTGTCCTTGGAATTCTCCAGGAGAGAATACTGGAGTGGGTTGCCATTTCCTCCTCCAAGGGACCTTCCTGACCCAGGGGTTGAACCCGAGTCTCCTGGGTCTCCTGCGTTATCAGGCAGATTCTTTCCCACTGCGCCACCTGGGAAGCCCACTGTGTGGCACAGGGAACTATATTCAATATCTTGTAATAACCTATAATGGAAGAGAATGTAAAAAGAAAGGATAGATCCATATGGATTCTTTAGATGTATTTATAAATGTACATATATATATGTATATATCTTTATATATATGTATAGCTGAATCATTTTGTACTCCAAGGCCAAACCTGCCTGTTACTCCAGATATCTCTTGACTTCCTCCTTTTGCTTTCCAGTCCCCTATGATGAGGGCTTCCCTGGTGTCTCAGATGGTAGAGAATCCACCTGCAATGCAGGAGACCTAGGTTCGATCCCTGGGTTGGGAAGATCCCCTGGAGGAAGGCATGGCAACCCACACCAGTGTTCTTACCTGAAGAATACCCATGGACGGAGGAGCCTGGTGGGGTACAATCCATGGTGTCGCAAAGAGTTGAACTGAGTGACTAAGCACAGCACCCCTATGAAGAAAAGGACATCTTTTTTTGGTGTTAGTTCTAGAATGTCTTGTAGGTCTTCATAGAATTGTTCAACTTCAGCATCTTTAGCATTAGTGGTGGGTCATAGACTTGGACTGTGATATCAAAGAGACAACTCTACACATGGACATCACCAGATGGTCAATACTGAAATCAGACTGATTATATTCTTTGCAGCTGAAGATGGAGAAGCTCTATTTAGTCAGCAAAAATAAGACCAGGAGCTTATTGTGGCTCAGATCATGAAATCCTCATTGCAAAATTCAGACTTGAATTGAAGAAAGTAGGGAAAACCACTAGACCAATCAGGTATGCCCTAAATCAAATCCCTTACGCTTATATAGTGGAAGTAACAAATAGATTCAAAGAATTAGATCTGATAGACAGAGTGCCTGAAAAACTATGGATGGAGGTTCATAACATTGTACAGGAGGTGGCGATCAAAACCATCCGCCAAGAAAAAGAAATGCAAAAAGGCAAAATGGTTGTCTGAGGAGGCCTTAAAAATAGCTAAGAAAAGAGAAGCAGAAGGGAAAGGAGAAAAGGAAAGATATATCCATCTCAAATCCTAAAAGATGATGCTGTGAAAGTGTTGTACTCAATATGTTGGCAAATTTGGAAAACTCAGCAGTGACCATAAGATTGGAAAAGGTCAGTTTTCATTCCAATCTCAAAGAAAGGAAATGCCAAAGAATGTTCAAACTACCACACAATTGCACTCATCTCACATGCTAGTAAAGTAATGCTCAACATTTTCCAAGCCAGGCTTCAGCAATACATGAACCGTGAACTTCCAGATGTTGAAGCTGGTTTTAGAAAAGGCAGAGGAACCAGAGATCAAATTGCCAACATCCGCTGGATCATCAAAAAAGCAAGAGAGTTCCAGAAAAACATCTATTTCTGCTTTATTGACTATGCCAAAGCCTTTGACTGTGTGGATCACAATAAACTGTGGAAAATTCTGAAAGAGATGGGAATACCAAAGAACCTGACCTGCCTCTTGAGAAACCCATATGCAGGTCAGGAAGCAACAGTTAGAACTGGACATGGAACAACAGACTGGTTCCAAATAGGAAAAGGAGTATGTCAAAGCTGTATATTGTCACCCTGTTTATTTAACTTATATGCAGAGTACATCATGAGAAATGCTGGGCTGGAAGAAGCACAAGCTGGAATCAAGATTGCCGGGAGAAATATCAATAATCTCAGATATGCAGATGACACCACCCTTATGGCAGAAAGTGAAGAACTAAAAAGCCTCTTGATGAAAGTGAAAGAGTGGAGTGAAAAAGTTGGCTTAAAGCACAACATTCAGAAAACGAAGATCATGGCATCTGGTCCCATCACTTCATGGGAAATAGATGGGGAAACAGTGGAAACAGTGAGAGACTTTATTTTGGGGGGCTCCAAAATCACTGCAGAGGGTGATTGCAGCCATGAAATTAAAGGATGCTTACTCCTTGGAAGGAAAGTTATGACCAACCTAAACAGCATATTAAAAAGCAGAGACATTACTTTGCCAACAAAGGTTTGTCTAGTCAAGGCTATGGTTTTTCCAGTGGTCATGTATGGATGTGAGAGTTGGACTATAAAGAAAGCTGAGCGCCAAAGAATTGATGCTTTTGAACTGTGGTGTTGGAGGAGACTCTTGAGAGTCCCTTGGACTGCAAGGAGATCCAACCAGTCCATCCTAAAGGAGATCAGTCCTGGGTGTTCATTGGAAGGACTGATGCTGAAGCTGAAAGTCCAATACTTTGGCCACTTGAGGCAAAGAGCTGACTCATTGGAAAAGACCCTGATGCTGGGAAAGATTGAGGGCAGGAGGAGAAGGGGATGACAGAGGATGAGATGGCTGGATGGAATCACTGACTCAATGGACAGGAGTTTGAACAAACTCTGGCAGTGTGATGGACAGGGAAGCATGGCATGCTGCAGTCCATGGGGTCGCAAAGAATCAGACACAACTGAACAACTGAACCGAACTGATAACTGAATCATATTGCTGTACACCTGGAACTAACACAACATTGTAAATCAACTCTATTTCAACGATTTTTTATAAAAAGGGAGGGGAACGGAGAGTAGACTGGCTCTGCATTTGCTCTCCCCCACGGGACAGCCTGGTGGGAGTGGGAGGGGCTTCAAGGTGCCCATTTGGCCCACCTCTCAATTCCTGATGGAGGAGCCTAGAAGGCTGCAGTCCATGGGATCGCTGAGGGTCGGACACGACTGAGCGACTTCACTTTCACTTTTCACTTTCATGCATTGGAGAAGGAAATGGCAACCCACTCCAGTGTTCTTGCCTGGAGAATCCCAGGGGCGGTGGAGCCTGGTGGGCTGCCGTCTATGGGGTCTCACAGAGTCGGACACGACTGAAGCAACTTAGCAGCAGCAGCATCAGCAGCATTGAAAGTAAAGTGAAAGTGAAGTCGTGTCCGACTCTTTGTGACCCCATGGACTGTAGCCTACTAGACTCTTCTGTCCGTGGGATTTTCCAGGCAAGAATACTGGAGTGGGTTGCCATTTCCTTCTCCAGGAGATCTTCCCAACCCAGAGATTGAACCTGGGTCTCCCGCATTGTAGGCAGACACTTTACCATCTGAGCCACCAGGCAAGTAGCATTAGGGCTCAGTAAATACTTCTTAAATAAATAAACGGCCCCATCGGGGTGCCTGAAAGGTGAGGGCTGTTTTGTGAGTGGACAGAGGGCTGGCGATGGCCATGGAGCGCCACAGAGGCTCTAGGGAGGGTTGTGTATGATGGCAACGTCCCTCCAGCCACCGGGTGGCTCAGGCCAGGATGAAGGCAGGAAACCCCAAGGGGAGGTAGCATAGTTATCCAGGAGAAAAGGCACGATAGGCTAGGCCATGGCAGAGGCTGGAGACACAGTCAGAGGGCCCAGCAGCTCTGCCAAGCGTGACCTCAACATCCAGCTCAGTGCCCGAGTCCCTTCCTCCTACCCAGTACAGACACAGGTCTGGCAAGAGGTCAAATAGACACACTGATGTGATGGGGCCTGAAGGGTGTTCTTGTCACAGGGCCATTTGGCCACACTTGCCTGCCTGCTGGCTGGGGCCTGAGGAACTGAGATAGCCCCAGAGAGGATGGGGTTTTCAGGAGCCAGGCCCTGGGAGGACGGGAGCCAGCCTCAGCCAGTTGGCCTGGCCCAGACTCAAGCAGTCAGTCTGGATCAGCACCAGGCCTCTGTTCTTGTCCTCATGATGGGCTCCTTGCCTGGCACCAGATAACACACTGCAGTCTGCAGAGCCCTCCAGCAAGGGTCGCTCTTACCATCACCGTTACACAAACGGGGAAATTGAGGCATGAAACGATAGCCAGAACAGGGTGGGAGCCAGAGCCAAGTCCCCCAGAAGCAAATTCTCCATATCACAAACCCTCTGTCTTTCTCTCTCTTGTTTATTAATTCTCCCTGCCCCATTTTCTTTTAATATCCAGACAGACCTCTGACTTGGTTTTCATGTGTAATAATAGTATACTACTAATTGCCGCTAGGGGCTTCCTCTGTGGCTCAGTGGGTAAAGAATCTGCCTGCAATGCAGGAGACACAGGTTTGATCCATGGGTTGGGAAGATCCCCTGGAAGAGGGCATGGCAACCCACTCCAGTATTCTTTCCTGGAGAATCCCATGTACCGAGGAACCTGGTAGGCTAGAGTCGATAGGGTTGCAAAGAGTCAGACACGACCTGAGCATGCACGCAATTGCAGTTAACAGTTTCTGAGCAGTTTCTTGTTGCCTCACTAAATCCTCTCAGTCAATCCTGAGATGATTGTACAATACCCATTGTAGAGGTCAGAGATCAGAAAACTGAGGCTCAGAGAATGTCTGTAACTTGCTGAGAACCAGGCAGCCCAACTAAAGTGGAGCAGTCTCACTCCCAAAACACTTACAACGTTACCAGTGGCTCTCAAACAGTGCGTCACTGAAGAACCTGTCAAAATGCACATTCTAGGTACCAGCGGTTCTGATCCAGTGAGTCTGAGCAGGGCCCTGGAAATATTCATCTTTAGGAGGGAAACCCAGGTCGTTGCACTGTGGGACTTTCAGGAGCTTGTGCTGCAAGCACAAGTCTTCTCTTGTGCCTGAGGCCACCTGACCAAGGTAAGGGCCCATGGGGCTCTGATTAAGGGATGATGCCTGGAGGGCCATGCTGCAGAGACATCTGGGAGTCGTCCATGCTGTGAGCCCGTCTGACTTGGCCTCATGTCAAACCCAACAGGCTGACCGGGTCTGCTGACCACAGGCCAGTCCACAGCTGCCCCTTCCCCCCTGCACCAAGCCCATCTGCCTCTGCACCAGCCAAGCCAACAGCTACTCGGCAGGGGCCCATCTGGGCTGGCAGGGAGGAGCTGGCAGCCACAGCTCACGGCCTCCCTCATACGCTGACTCTCCTGGAACACTCACCGTAGGGACAGAGCTGTCCCATCCTGACTCTGGCTCCCAAAACAGCCCCTCAGCCTGTAGAGCTGGGAGCAAACTGGGGTCTGGGGTCCAAGGATACAAGGCCATCCATAAATTCTCAGCTCCCTCCAAGCCCTCTTCTGTGGCCTTGTTTTCTGATTGAAGAGAATAGGACCTGCCTTTAAAACTATCATGACCGTGATGGAATATTACTCAGCCATGAAAAGGCCTGACGTCCTGATTGGTGCTGCAATACAGATGGACCTTTAAAACACGATGCTGAGTGAAAGAAGCCAGACACAAAAGGCCGTACACTGTATGACTCCATTTATGTAAATATCCTGGGTGGCAAATCCGTAGAGACAGAAAGCCAATGAGTGGTCGCCAGGGGAGGGGGGAGGAGGGAATGGGGAAAGACTGCTGCTAAGAGGTATGGGGTTTCTGTTTGGGGTGCTGGGAATGTTCTGGAATGGATAGTGGTGATGGCTGCATAACACAGTGAATATACTAAGAACCCCCTAGGTATACTTTTTGAAATGGTGAATTTTGTGTTACCTGAATTGCATCTCAACTTTTTTTAATGCTAAAATTAAAAAGCTAAATTGCTTTTTAATTAAAAGCATTTTAATTTTAATTGCTAAAATTAAAGCAACAATAATAAAAAGCATAGTGTTGCCAGTGCCTTTCCTAAGAGATGAGGAACCAGAGTGAGGACCCACGAGGGGAACTGTGTCAGGCAAGTGAGAAGTGAGTGACAAGGACGAGACAGAGGCCCCTCCCACACCCCACCTCCCTGATGAGCTTCTGCTTCTGTGGCATTTACTTAAAAAACCCTTCCCGACAGATGCCAACGTGCCAGACCCTGGACAGGGCACAGAAGAGAAGACCCCACCTACGTTAGCAAGAGACACACATGAGGACAGGAGTGTTGTTAAACCCAAGTCAGATCATGACTTCCTGGCTCAAAGTGCTCTGTGGTTTTTCTTTCACTTAAGTAAAGTCCCGAGTCCTTCTTTGCAAGGCCCAAGGGCCTGGAGAGCCGTGCTGCAGTCGGATCTGGGAGTCATCCCAGATCTCTGAGCTCATGTTCTGCCCCTGTCACCTTCACACATGACCCTCCTTGCTGACCTGCAGCACACCAAGCTCTCTGCTACCTCAGGGCCTTTGCATGTGCCATGCCCCGAGATATCCATGGGGCTCCCTCTCTTGCTTCCTTCAGGTAGGGGGTCTGTTTAAATGCCCCCTCCTCCAGGAAGTCTCCCCTGACTTTCCTAACTAAAACAGTACCTCCAACCCTCCCATTCCTTATCAGACTTTAGTTTTTATCTTAGCTCTTAGTTCAGTTCAGTTCAGTCGCTCAGTCGTGTCCGACTCTTTGAGACCCCATGAATTGCAGCACGCCAGGCCTCCCTGTCCATCACCGACTCCTAGAGTTCACTCAAACTCACGTCCATCGAGTCAGTGATGCCATCCAGCCATCTCATCCTCTGTCGTCCCCTTCTCCTCCTGCCCCCAATCCCTCCCAGCATCAGAGTCTTTTCCAATGAGTCAACTCTTCACATGAGGTGGCCAAAGTACTGGAGTTTTAGCTTTAGCATCATTCCTTCCAAAGAACAACCAGGACTGATCTCCTTTAGAATGGACTGGCTGGATCTCCTTGCAGTCCAAGGGAGTCTCAAGAGTCTTCTCTAACACCACAGTTCAAAAGCATAAATTCTTCAGTGCTCAGCTTTCTTCACAGCCCAACTCTCACATCCATACACGATCACTGGAAAAACCATAGCCTTGACTAGACGGACCCTTGTTAGTAATGTCTCTGCTTTCCAATACGCTATCTAGGTTGGTCATAACTTTCCTTCCAAGGAGTAAGCGTCTTTTAATTTCATGGCTGCAATCACCATCTGCAGTGATTTTGGAGCCCAGAAAAATAAAGTCTGACACTGTTTCCACTGTTTCCCCATCTATTGCCCATGAAGTGATGAGACCAGACGCCATGATCTTCGTTTTCTGAATGTTGAGCTTTAAGCCAACTTTTTCACTCTCCTCTTTCACTTTCATCAAGAGGCTTTTTAGTTCCTCTTCACTTTCTGCCATAGGGGTGGTGTCATCTGCATATCTGAGGTTATTGATATTTCTCCCAGCAATCTTGATTCCAGCTTGTGCTTCTTCCAGCCCAGCGTTTCTCATGATGTACTCTGCATAGAAGTTAAATAAGCAGGGTGACAATATACAGCCTCAATGTACTCCTTTTCCTCTTTGGAACCAGTCTGTTGTCGCATGTCCAGCTCTTATCTCCTCCACAAGAAAATCCTATGTTCATGAAAATGTGCCTAGTGTCTGTTTTCTCCACTAGAGAGTGAGCTTCTCGTGGGGCATGAACACTCTGGGTTCCCAGTGTTTACAACATTGCTTGGGATACAGTAAGTACTCAATTTTTTTAACTTCTTGTGATAACGTATACAGAAGATAAAGTTTACCACGTTATTTCCAAGGATACAGTTTAGCGGCATTAATTCCATCCACAGTGCTATGCAACCATCACCACTATCCATTCCCAGAACTTTTTCATTATCCCAAACAGAAACTCTGTTCTTTTTTTTTCTTTTAGTCTTTTATCCAACAATCCACATTAAAAACATCAAACTTTAGCCAACAATTCCCTTTAAAGGATGATTGAAACCACGACTCCCCATTAATCTTCTTTTGAGTCAGTTAGCAATGGGCAGAATTTCTGGGTGCCTGCCACATGAAAGGTAAACCTTTCAGCAGCCTTGGAGGGTGTGGAAGGCCATCTGTGTTTCACAGACAACCAAATCAATGCAGAGAGGTGACGTGCCTTATCCAAGGTCACACGGCCATTAAGAGTGGGATTTGAACACAGATCTTCCCCTGTACCAGGCGGTTACCAGCACCATGGCATAACTACACTTTAAGAACATAATAACATCAGCCAGCCACAGGCCATCCAGCTTCTCCTCACCCAGGCTTCCCTCTGCAGCCCCTGTCTCCAAAGGCCATTATCTGAGCCAAATATCCCCACCATCCTCAGCTCTGATTGGCTGATGACCAGTAGGCACATTTGGGGATCATCGTTCGAGGTTTCAACCTTCCATTTCACCTGGAGCTCTCTGAGCAGGTCTTGAGATAATTGAATTATTTTTATTATTTTAGCCTTTAAAATTAATTAACACTGCTGCTGCTGCTAAGTCGATTCAGTCGTGTCCGACTCTGTGCGACCCCAGAGACGGCAGCCCACCAGGCTCCCCTGTCCCTGGGATTCTCCAGGCAAGAACACTGGAGTGGGTTGCCATTTCCTTCTCCAATGCATGAAAGTGAAAAGTGAAAGTGAAGTCGCTCATTCGTGTCCGACTCTTTGTGACCCCATGAACTGCAGCCTACCAGGCTCCTCTGTCCATGGGATTCTCCAGGCAAGAGTACTGGAATGGGGTGCCACTGCCTTAATTAACACTAGGCCCAGTTTAAAGGTTCACTCTGGGTCTTCTATTTGGGTGTGCTTTCCTTTTACAAAGCTAGCTTGATGGAGGTGTGTTTGGTCCAGGACTCACCCACATGGCCTCGTTCGGGACACGGAGAGATGAGATGAGGCATCATGGGCAGTTCCCCACACAGCCATCAGGGCTCTTGGTCTTTGTAGTTCCCAATGCCTCTCGTTCTCAGAAAAGGAGGGGCTGCAATTTTAGAGAGGCGCTGACCTGCCCAGGGTCACCAGACAAAAAGAAGTGAAAGAGGAATTAGATCCCGGTGCAGGGTGGATGTCCCAGCTGTGGGCTGGGACCATGGCTCCCGAGTGACTCTCCCACCTGTGCACCCCTGGGGAGAAATTCCTTCTTCCTGCCCTAACATGAGAGGGCCAGCCCCTCACGGACAGAGCCGAGGTCCTGGGCCTCCAGCTGCACAGGTAGGAAATGGGAGCAGGTACCCGCTCCACACAAACCACCCCCCAAACCTCCCATAAGCCCCTTCCCATCTATCTCCATGCAGGTGACCTGTCCAGGAAGGCCTGCCTTGGCCCAGGCATGGCATCCCAGCTCTTTCCACCCCACCTCTGACCCCAGCCCTCACCCTCCACCAAGCTCGGGGTGCAGGGGGGATCTTCTCACCAGACCTGCTTGTGAAGTGGGGGCCCGGGCAGATCCACACCTTCCTGATCACCCTCGGAGGGCTGAGTGACCTCTCATCCCACACCCAGGAATGAATGTCCAGTCCCAGTTGATGGTCCAGACATGGCATTTCTCCTGCGTCCCCACAGCAGGGCCTGTTGGTGCAGTGGGAAAAGGGCTGGGGTCTTCCAGCTTCTGCCCACAACCCCCCACTGGCTGTGAGACTGCTGGTGCTTTTGCCTACTCTGGGTGGGCCTGGCAGGTAGACACAGCTGCCCGCTTCTCTCATGGGTCCTGTGCTGGTGGTCTGGAAGTTTTCTGCCAAGAAACCTTTTGCAGAGCCCTGGACCTGGACAGTCACAGCTATACGTCTAGTGGTTTTCCTCACCTCCTGGACACACTGGTCTCCCTCTGCTGCATTTTCCTTGATCCCTAGGGAGCGAGCAGGCAGGGCTAAGAGGACCTATGCCAGCTGTCTTCTGTCCCCAGGAAGCACACGGGTGAAAGCCATTGGTCTTCCACACCCCCAGCAGAGTCAGAGTCCAGACCCCAGATTCCTTTTGCTCTCAGAGTCTTAGGCCAGAGTCTCCTACCTTCAGGAAGCATACTTTAGAGCTCTATGGGGATCTCCCTAGGCTTAGGGAGGGGAGGTGTGGGTGAGGACTCACCCCTTGGGACCTGCTATCTCCCAAGAAATGTCTTCACTGATCTCCCTGCCCGCCATCTCTGATCCCTTTAAATGTCTTGGAAAGCACCAGGTCAGAGAGTCAAGTTCTAGAGCCAGCCTTGGCATCAATCACACCAGCTGGGCAGCTTTTAGCCACTTATTAATCTTCTCTGTGCCTCAGTTTCTTCATCTGTACAATGGGAACAAGAGTATCCCTCCAGCAACTTCATGGAGGAAAGATCATTCATGACACGTGTAACATGCTGGAACAGTTCCAGGATGTAGCACGGGGGTTAGTGTTTGTATAATCCCTTCTGGTCCATCGGGGCCCAGCACCATGGAGCGGGTTCTCAGGACTCATCTTGCTCTGCAATCCTGATGCCCATCTGGCTGGTGCCTCTGCTGGAGCTGAGGTAGGAGCAGCCCCGTGTCAGCATCCTGTTCCCACCTGCAGGAGTCAGTGAGAGCACCCCATCTTACAGGTGGAGAGAGGTGAGACTCGCTCCAGGCTACACACCCAGTGAGCAGGAAGTGAGACCTTGAGCTGGAGCTGGTTTCAGGCTTCTGTCCTCCTGTGGCCTCACACCACCCCCATCCCCGGAGTGGTCACAGGGCTTCCGTGAGAGGCTGTGATACGAACAAAGGGACCCAGAGGGCAGCACACAGGACTCAGGTGGCTTTAGCAACATGAGCTGAGACCAGGGTAGTGAGTAGGGCTGTTGGCTGAGCTGTGAAGGGGCAGCTTGGCCATCAGAGCACAGAGGAAACAGGCACCCTGGGTGGGTGGGGATGGTGTGGGCTGGTGGGTGCAAGTCCTACTGGAAAAGTAGGCTACAGCTAAGAGCTTTTGCTGATCAGGAAAGTCTTTCCTTTTGAATGATTTCCCCATCTCTAAAAATAAAGGTGATCTTCAAAGCAGACCAGGGGCGGGAGGGGATGGCCATACTCTGCCAGCAGCCCTTTTGTCTCAGTCAGCTGCTGCTGTGTAACAGACACAGCTCTGTGGCTTCAAACTGCAAGCCTGCACTTTCGCCCCTGAGTCTATGGGTCAGCTGGGTGTCTCCTCGCATATTGATGGTGCTCATTCTCTTTTGTGGGCTTCCCTGGTAGCTCACTGGTAAAGAATCTGCCTGCCAATGCAGGAGACATGGGTTAGATCCCTGGGTTGGGAGGATCCCCTGGAGGAGGGCATGGCACCCCACTCCAGTATTCTTGTCTGGAGACTTCCACAGAAAGAGGAGCCGGTGGGCCACAGTCCATGGATTTGCAGAGTCGGACACAACTAAGCACACACAAGCATGCATTCTCGTGTGGACTATAGCTGCGGGTCAGGAGGTGTCTCTGCTGTCTCTGCTGTCCCTGCTGGGCTTGCTGCCGTGTTCGGTGATGGACCAGCTGTGGGCTGGCCTAGGATGGATGGCTTCAGCTGCACCAGCTCGTCCACGTGATCTCTCGCCGTCATCCAGCACAATAGCCTGAGTTGTTCCCGAGGTGTAGCAGAGGCTCCAGAGAGAGCGGAAACCAAAACTGCTTGAGGGCCAGGCTTGGATCAGCACCCCCTACCTTCCTCTGCATTCTGTTGGCCAAAGCAAGTCACAGGCCAGAGTCCAGGATGGAGGAACGGTCCCCACCTCTGATAGGAGGAGCCCAGAAATCACATTGTAGAGGATGTGAATAGAGGAAGCCGCTGAGGGGGCATTGACATCATTAGTCTGCCACCCTTCTGTTCTTCAAGACACCACTCCTGTGTGACTACTGTTCCACGAGGCGTTCCTGCATCCTACCCCTCGCCATCCTGAAGTCGTCACTTCCCCCGGCCACCTCTTCACCTCCCACACATCTCCCTGGATCTGGAGCAGCCCTTGAGAACCCGCTGGACTTCTCTCTGGGTCCTAATCCCCAGGGTTCAGCCTGGCCCCTCCTTCCATGCAAACCCATACGAAGATGCTGGGTAAGCTGTGCTCATGGAGTCCCATCCTTGACTGACGCCGGACACACGGAGCCTCCTTCCTCTCACCAAACACTCTCATCAATAGCGGACAGAACCTGTTTCCTCTCCCACCCGTCTCCCCCCGCAGCAGCCCTGATAACTCCGACAATACTAATTAAATGCAACAATCCCATCAGAAAGATCAAGCTGGGCTTACCAAGGGCCCCCTCTCTGCCGTGAGCTCTGACACTGATGGATCATTAATAGTGTCGACAGCACTTACCCTGATGGATGGTGAGGGACGAACAGGGGAGGAGTTCCCCTGAGGAGCAGCTTAATCTCCTCCAGTTTGCAGCCCTCAGCCAGGGTTTCCAGGGAGCTTTCCGGTCCACAGAGCGGTGTGAATTTCACAGAAACCCTAGAAGAACTGTGACCAGGCGAGGACGACAGCTCTTGTTTTATGGAGAAGACAGTCAGGTCTCAGAGAGGGCGTGATGTGGGTGAGGCTTCCCAGGTGGCACTAGTGGTAAGGAACCCGCCTGCCAATGCAGGAGATGTAAGAGATGCAGGTTCCATCCCTGGGTCCGGGAGATCCCCTGGAGGAGGAAATGACAGCCCACTCCAGTACTCTTGCCTGGGAAATCCCATGGACAGAGGAGCCTGGTGGGTAGTCCATAGGGTTGCAAAGAGTCGGACACGACTGAAGTGACTTAGCACACACGCATGGTGTGTACTGAGGCTGGGACTAGAATACCTTCCTCTTGATGAAAAGGTCACAGCGGGCATCTTTGAGCTCCAAGGGCTGATCTTCCCCCACATGGTGCCAGGAGAAACCGAAGCCCAGGGCAGGGCCTGGGTGCTCCAGGCCGTTGCCAACACAGCCTCCTGCTTCCTCTTTGTTCTCTCTGCATGTTGGTTGGAGCTTCTGTGACACACTCAGGGGCTTGAAACAACAGAGGCTTCTTTCCTCACAATTCGGGAGGCTGCGAGACTGAAGTCAGGGTACCCGTAGGGTCGTGCTCGCTCTGAAGGCTCCAGGGAAGAATCTGGCGCAGGCCTCTTCCAGCTCCTAGTGGGGCCAGAATTCCTCAGCTAGTAGAGGCCATACTGCAGCCCCTGCCTGTGTTGTCACATAGCCTTCCCCCGGTCTGTGTGTGTCTCTACATGGCCTTCTTCTTAGGACACCAGTCAGTGGTATAGGGCCCACATCATCCAGTAGGACCTTATCTTAACTGAGTCATCTGCAAAGACTCTATTTTCAAATAAGTTCACAGTTCCCTGGTGGCTCAGATGATAAAATATCTGCCTGCAATATGGGAGACCTGGGTTCCATCCCTGAGTTGGGAAGATCCCCTAGAGAAAGGAATGGCAACCCACTCCAGTATTCTTGCCTGGGAAATCCCAAGGACAGAGGAGCCCGGTGGGCTACAGTCCATGGGGTCGCAAAGAGTCGGACATGACTGAGTGAATAACACTTTCACAGGTACCAGGGGTTAGGACATCTACATATGTTTGGGGGACCCAATTCAACCCACAGCACGGTCTTTGACTGCCCAGCTCTGGCTCTGGCTCTCTGTATGGACCTGGTTACCTGGGACACCACCCCTGACGTCTCTCTGAGCCCATTCTGGACCACAGGGTGGCTTTCTGGCTTCCAGACCAGGTGTCTGGGCTTGCACCGATAGGGCTGCGTTCCACCTAGTCCCAGAGGATTGACTGATGGCTCTTTGTCCAGCGGTCCAAGCTGCCCCTTTCCCTTCTCCCTCGCCATCTGGGCGACTCCCAGAGCTGCAGCAGAAGGAAGAGGGGACCGCACAAGTAGAAGGGCACCATGGGTTTTCATGTGGCTGTCATCACTCACAGCAGGGAGGCTTGGAGCACCTGCCAGTCATGGGTGGGCTTGGCAGACCTCTCCCAGCGGCTGAGTTGGCACCTTGAGCCTCAGGCATCAGCTGTTGGCACCTGGGCCCTACAGTGTGGGGACAGGTTCCTGCCAGGGGAATACAGTGCAAAAGCTCTGCACCATATGGGACTTCAGGCAAGTGTGTCGCCTCTCAATCAAGTTTTCTTATCTCTAAAGAAAGAATGGTAATAGGTCAGTGGGCTTGTCCTGAGATTAAATCATTGGTCCATGGAGAGCTCTCACCAAAGTGTCTTTATTTTCGCTTTATCCTGGAAAAGTATTTCCATGGATACAAAAGCCTGGATTTATAGGTTTTCATATTTTCCTAAAAGCCTCTGGACTCCATTATTTCTGATGAGAAGTCAGCTGATGGGAAGTTATCTGATTCTTGGTGCCTCTGAATATAATATGTGATTTTTGTTCTTGTTTCTAACAAAATTTCATCTTTGTTTTGGTTTACAGCAGTTTGAAGGTTAGTTGTGATTTATTGGTATTTATCCTATGTGGAGTTAGCTGAGCTTCCTATATTTGTAAATGAAAGACATTCAACATATTGAGGCATTTTTCAGTCACTATTTCAAGTCGTCTACTCTATTCTCTCCTCTCCTTCTGGAACTCCAAATATATATACAAAGACTTATTGATGTTGTCCCATAGATTCCTGAGACTCTATGTTTTTTTCCTTTTTAATTTATTTTCTCTCTGTTCTTCAGATTGGGTGATTTCTATTAATATACCTCCGAGTTCACTAACTTCTGTCATCTCAAATTTCCTGTTAGGCAATTCAGGGATTTTCCTATACGGCATTTTCAGTTATTGATTATTTGTTTAGTTCCTTTTAAAATAGTTTGTATTTCTCTGTTGAAATTATCTTTCTTTTCATGCAGTGAGAGCAAATTTTCCTTTATATCCTTGCACATAGTTATAATAACTATTTCATTTGCTAATTCTGATACCCAGGGAACTTCAGGGTCTGTTTCCTTGGTTGTCTTTACATTCAGTTTGGGTGATATTTTCCTATTTCTTTGTATATCTTCATATAACTTAGGAGAATATCCTCGGTGTTGAGAGTGATGATGCTATAGAGATACTCGATGTTTGGTATGTCCCTCCAAAGAGCATTTTTGTTTTGTTTTGCATTTGCAAACAGTTAATTTGGTTGAGGACTTCCTGGGTGGCTCAGATGGTAAAGAATCTGCCCATAATGCAGGAGACCCAGATTGGATCCCTGGGTTAGGAAGATCCCTTGGAGAAGGGAATGGCTACCCACTCCAGTATTCTTGCCTGGAGAATTCCATGGACAAAGGAGCCTGGTGTGAGCTACAGTCCTTAGAACTGCAAAGAGTTGGACACGACTGATTGACGAACGTGCGCGCGCGTGCACACACACACACACACACACACACAACTTGGTTGAACTCAACTCGAAACTCGGTCCCAGCACAAATCGCAGTTCACTTCTTTTAGACTTAACATCTCTGCATGCAGTCTGTTGTATGTGTGCAGTTTGCAACCAGCTAAACACTGGAACAGAGTTTATGTGTTGCATTTGGGGACTCCTCTGTAGACCCGTTTTCCAGGATTAAGTACCTCATTTTCCAGCTACTAGGTTTTCCCCAGATTCTGTCTTATTGAGTCAATGAGTATGACTTTCTATCTGAGTTTCAGTAGCCAAAGACCACAAAAATAAGAAACTCACCCAGTGCTGCCTCTTATTCCAATCGCTATCTCCTCTGCAGGGTCTACCATCCAGGGAGGGGCACATAGTGGTCCTGAGACCATAGATGTAGGAGGGACCACTATACAGGGGAACAGGAGGGCTCTGCAGGAAGCCTTCCTGGGGGAGGTGGTATTGAGGCTGGAGATGTGTCAAACATTCCAAGATGAAAGGATGGACTTTCTGATTACAAGGTTTTACTGATGTAAAAGAGGGGGAGAACCTCCTCCTCTCAGGGGAGGCAACTTTTCCAAAGGCAAACTCTAGAAGACACTTAACTGTAACAATGAGTAGATGTTAAACACCCACCAGCCCCTTCCTGGGCCTGAGGAGGCACTGCCCTGGCCTGAGGTCTGTAGCTGTTCTGTAAATATTTGCAGAAGGGGACTGGAGGGCATGTCCCGCTGTCAGGACTCCCAGGTCTGCACAGTGAGGTTGACTCTCACCTTTATCAGCACATTTCTGAACTAGCCACTGTGATTTCTGTGGAGGCCAGAAGCAAAGATAAGAGAGAGCTTTGACTTTCTGTCCAGTAAATTTTGGTCATTCATCATTCCTTGGGGTTACAGTCCTTTGTTGTTCAGTGGCTAAGTCATGTGAGACTCTTTGCGACCCCGTGGACCATAGCACATCAGGCTTCTCTGTCCTCCACTGTCTCCCAAAGTTTGCTCAAATTCATGTCCATTGAATCAGTGATGCTGTCTAACCATCTAATCCTCTGTCACCCCCTTCTCCTTTTGCTTTCAATCTTTCCCAGCATCAGGATCTTTTCCAATGAGGCAGCTCTTCAAATCAGGTGGCCAAAGTATTGGCACTTCAGCTTCAGCATCAGGCCTTCCAATGAATACTCAAGGTTGATTTCCTTTAGGATTGACTGGCTTGATTTCCTTGCAGTCCAAGGGACTCTCAAGAGTCTTCTCCAGCAACACAGTTTGAAAGCATCAATTCTTTGGTGCTCAGCATTCCTCATGGACCAACTCTCACATCCACACATGACTACTGGAAAAACCATAGCTTTGACTATATGAACCTTTGGTGGCAAAGTGATGTCTCTGCTTTTTCCTATGCTGTCTAGGTTTGTCTTTATCATAGCTTTCCTTCCAAGGAGCAAACATCTTTGAACTTCCTGGCTGCAGTGACTGTCTGCAGTGATTTTGGAGCCCAAGAAAATAAAATCTGTCACTACTTCCACTTTTCCCCCTTTTATTTGCCATGGAATGATGGGACCAGATGCCAGGATCTTGGTTTTCTAATGTTGAGTTTCAAGCCAGCTCTTTTACTTTTTTCTTTCACCTTCATCAAGAGGTTCTTCATAGTTCTTCCTCCTTTCCAAAGGCTCTCATCTCCACCGTCCCTCCTGAGTTTCTAATCCTGGGCAGACTCTGCTATAGCCATGCTACAGATGACAAAACTGAGTCTCCGAGAAGTGATGTAGCCCACCCAAGCCACATAGCCCATGTATTGAAGCCAGGACTCCAACCCAGGACTTCTGACTGGTCCATGAACAGCTCAGGGGGTTGTCACTGTCAATGGGCTCCCATCCATCTCCTCGGCTGCCAACAGAAATAATAGTCATATCTCCCTCAGGGGCTGGCGTGAGGTTCAAAGGAGGCAGCGGATATAAAACTGAC
Organism: Bos grunniens; assembly: GCF_055505025.1. NCBI lineage: Eukaryota > Metazoa > Chordata > Mammalia > Artiodactyla > Bovidae > Bos > Bos grunniens. The sequence goes on along the minus strand of NC_141170.1, from coordinate 14,848,311 downwards.
ATATAAATTGTAAATTTCCTGCAGACGTTAGTGTCTGTTACTGTGGTAACTGCCCAGCATTTATATGACCACATTTGCTCTGGATACCAGTGGTTACACTGGCATTTTAGTTTAATAGCATTGTTATTTTTCCATCATAAAAATAATATATATTATGCATGTGTCTTAGCTCATTAAATTGCATACATTAAACAAATGCATTTTGTGTATATCAATTACAATCTCAGTAAATCTCTTAAAAATATACTTTCATTACAGAAAACCTAGAAAATGTAGAAAGAAGAAGAAAAAAAATTTTATTTCAGCACCCTAAAGCAGCCTCTGTTTAACATGGCAGCTCAGCTGGTAAAGAATCCACCTGCAATGGGGGAGACCTGGGCTTGATCCCTAGGTTGGGAAGATCCCCTGGAGAAGGGAATGGCTACCCACTCCAGTATTCTGGCCTGGAGAATTCCATGGACTGTATAGTCCATGGGATCGTAGAGTCAGACACAACTGAGCGACTTTCAAAAGCTATTAAAAATATATTCATTCATTACAGAAAATTTAGAAAACATGGAAACACAGAAAGAAGAGGGAAAAAAAATTCTTGCAGCTACCCTAAAGCAGCCTCTGTTTAGGGTGGTAGAAAATTCTCTTCCAGCTTGTTTGCCCTCTGTTTGCTATCTAACATGGCTGTGATCACTGGGCTATATAATTAAAAACATTTTATACACAGTTCTATATCCTGCTCTTTCCCCCTAAGGGGGTGTTGACATGAAATAGTGAGAACCAGCACCACGTGTGGGAACCGGGCCTGCTGGGCTGTGGCTCCAGCTGTTGCCTTCCTGTGTCCCTGGGCCAGGCAGGCTGTCCATGCGGGGACAGTCCTGGGCAGCTTGGGCCTGATGCCCTTCCTGGTTCCACATTCAACAAGCATCTCCGTGATCCCCCAAAGCTGGTCTCCTCGCTTTTTATCTCCCTTTAAGTTGCATCACAACCCATTCCAGTATTCATGCCTGGGAAATCCCATGGACAGAGGAGCCTGGCAGGCTGCAGTCCATAGGGTCGCACAAAGTCAGACACAACTGAAGCGACTTAGCACATGCACGCACGTCTTTAAGTTGAATGACATGTGCTCTTATCCCAATCAGAGAGTACACCCAGCCCAGCATTCTGCCTCTGAACCACCTTCCCTGTGTCCCCACTGTGATGTCCTTTCGCCATCAGAGCTGGCCTTTCCCTGTGGCTCAGAGGCCAGTGTGGGTCAGGCACTTGATTGGAAAAGGAAAAGGTGTGTACGGAATTGGAAATAGGAGTGGGAAAACCACTAGAGGTTAGAGAGCAGGTCTTGAGACAAAAGGTAACTGGTATTTTGAGAATCGGCAAGGAACCCAGAGTTGGGATGGAAGAGCTTGGCTGAGAGTAGTGGAGGATGAGGGGGTTTCTTACCTTGTGCTGAGTTAAAACATGGAGCATTCAACAACAAACACTGGTTATCACACATCTGCCAAGGGTTTGGGACTGTAACATGAAGGAATGATGAATGATCAAAATTTACGCAGGAAGTTAAAGTTCTTTCTTGTCTTTGCTTCTGGCCTCCACAGAAATCACAGTGGCTAGTTCAGAAATGTGCCAGATAAAGGTGAGATTCAACCTCACTGTGCAGACCTGGGAGTCCTGACCACCAGGCCCTCCAGTCCCCCAGGCTTAGTTGGGCTGGGTGAGCAGGACGGCTGTGCTGCAGGCCTGGGCAGGTCCTGCTCCAGGAAGCAGCAGAGACTCAGAACAATTGCTTGTCTGCTGGCATCCCACAGGCCAAAGCCAGTCACAGGGGGTGGTACCCTGCCAAGTGCCAGGATTAGGTACAGGACAGGGTGAAGGTTTGGGCTCCTGATATGGCCTGCCTCTGGGGGCTGCAGGCCACTCAAGGCTTTAGACATTCTGATACTTTTGTCTTCTGTCAGTGGGGAGCCTCTAGAAAGTTCTGAGAAGGCTCCCTCTGGCTGCTCTGTCAGGGCCAACTTGTGTCCGGCTGGGAGAAATAGAGGAGCCCCAATAGGAGACTGTCATGGTCCTCGAGGCAAGAGGCAGGAGAAATGATGGAATATGGGTGTATCTTGAAGGCTGAGCCAATAGGATTGGACATGGAGGGTGAGAGAGAGGAGTCAGGGCAATCCCAAGGCTCAGGTCCAAGCCAGAGGGAGAATGGAACTGCTATCGCTGGAGTAGGAAATGATGCAAGGAGGGGGTTTGAGCAGAAGCACCTCATGATTTGCGAGCCTTAAGGCTGGCCCTCTCCCCAGCTGCTCTAAGGAGAACACAACATGGGCGAGAGGAGGGGAGGAGGGATACCAGCCAAGGGACCGGCCGAGTGCCCACCTGGGGCCACCGCCAGGAGGAATGGTCAGTTCTGCAGTTTGTTTGAAAGCAGATCCACTGTGCCGAAGCCTGACCAAGGCTTTGGGTGCATGCAGAGTCCAGGCCAAGAATGTGATGATGATGGGAGTCCCATTCCTGGGAACCTCAGTGGGGAGCAGGGAGGGCTACAGTTAGTCTCTGTGGCCCCCAGAGTCGGGCTAGTGAGTTTCAGATTTGCATCTGGGTCACCTGGCTGCACATACAGCACCTCCTTTCAACTGTTTCTGAAAGGAAGGGGAGGAGGAAGGAAATAAAGTCTCCCATGAACAGGTCTCGGTCCTACAGCCATTGGGGAGGGGGAGGGGGCCCCAGGCAGGGCTCCTACTGCCCAATGGGGGCCCCGGGGGGCGGCAGGGAGCAGTTCCATCCACCTGCACATCACTGGGTCCTAATGAGCCACGCCCTCCTGTCTCTGCCCCCACCCCCCACCCCCACAGCCGATATCATCTCTACCGTCGAGTTCAACCACACTGGGGAGCTGCTGGCCACAGGCGACAAGGGTGGCCGAGTTGTCATCTTCCAGCGGGAACCAGAGGTGCGGCGGGGCCTGGTGGGAGGGAGGGCTACTCAGCCTGGGCTTTAACCCACAGGGTGCCACACACAGCACTCCACCGGGGTGCCTGGGCTGGAAGGAAAGGGTGTCCTGGCATGCAGGGATGGGACCCGGCGGGTCTCAGGGAGGGAATCCACCTGGTCCCCTCAGAGCACCATATTCTGAGCTCCCTGTGCTGCGTGGTCACTTCGTCCTAGACCCTGGAGAAACAGACTCCTGAGTAAACTGCCCTCTGCCTGTGTGGGCTTCTCTGGTGCCTCAGACAGTAAAGAATCCACCTGCAATGTGGGAGACCTGGGTTCGATCCCTGGGTTGGGAAGATCCCCTGGAGAAGGGCATGGCAACCCACTCTAGTATTCTTGCCTGGAGAAATTGCCATGGACAGAGGAGCCTGGCGGGCTGCAGTCCACGGGATTGCAAAGAGTGAGACATGCCTGAGCGAATAATTACAGCACTGCCTGTGTGAGCTGGAGCTGTCTCACCCAGAGCTGGGTGGAGTGGAGGAGGGACCTTCCACAGCTGTGGGCCGGCCCCCCCCCCGTCTAGGGCTGATGATTTGACTCAGCGCGGGGCCTTGCCCCAGTGAGTTCTGCTGTCTGGAACAGCCTGCCTGGAGGCATGTTTTTGAACCACTGGAAGAACCTGGTGGTTCAGAGGCCGTATTTGTTGAGCACCTACTACGTGCAGACACTACAGATGCTTCTCCCATTTACTCTTCACTGCTCACCTCCAAGGGTGAGGACCGAAACCCCATTTCATAAATGAGAACCTTTGCAGAGTCACCCAGCCAGTAAGCAAAGTCCAGGAGTAGAAAGCAAGACTGGGTGTGGTCTGTCGGTCACACACAGCACCCTGCTTCCCAGAGAGGGTTGGGATAAGATGCTGAAGACAGGATAGTCCAACACCAAGGCAGTGAGGAGAGGGGGAGGGGGAGGGGGAGAGGAGACGCCAGACAAGAAGGAGAAGGAGACCAGGGGGCTGGAGGGAAGGATGAAGAGGTGATGGCAGAGGGGCTGAAGGATCACTCTCCTCCCTCCAGTTCCTCAGCGTCGTCCCCACGCTGTCCCCACGCCGAGGTGCCCTGAGGCCTGCCTTCACCCACGTTCATTCCCATAACCCTCCCTCACCACCACCCTAGAGGTGCCGTTCGGTGCTATTACCATCCTCAGTTTACAGATGGGGAGACCGGAGCTCAGAGGGTTTGCAGTAGCTTATCAAGGACGCATAGCCAGAAGGCAGGTAGCAGGGACTTGGTTATGGCTCGAGCACTTTTGATTCATGAGAAGGATCAGAGGCCCCCACTGGGGATTGCGAAGTCATCTTGTTTATGCCAAACTGCAGAAAGAAATTAAACTGGCAGAGGCAGGTTTCTCAGTTTTGAATATTTCTCCTTTAATTTTTTTCTTAATTCTGGTCCCACTGGCCTTTGCCATAGCCAGTACTGATAGGAGATGAAGTGAATGAGAGGCAAAAATATTGAAGAACGCTGCTGCTGCTGCTAAGTCACGTCAGTCGTGTCCGACTCTGTGCGACCCCATACACGGCAGCCCACCAGGCTCCCCCGTCCCTGGGATCCTCTAGGCAAGAACACTAAAGCGTTCCAAAAGTAAAAGAGGAAAAGAAATATAAATAGATACTCCCAAAAGGCCAGCAGGAAACTTGAAGTTGTGCTTGGTTGAATTTCTTTACTTTGCTCCCAAGTAGTCGTAGTTTCATGTTGTCATATAAGCCTGAATCATCTACCAAGAAGTGGTCCCTAGTGCCTGCGATGGACTCACCAGCTCACTATTTGGTCCTTATTCTAATGAGTTTGGCTGCCTAAACCGGGAGGGGACCCACTCAGGAAAGTTGATGTGTGTGCCTGGGGGAGAGAATACCTTATCCCAGCCTGTCCCTATGCCTGACATTGCAGGATGTTCTGCCCTAATGTTGATTCTGCTCCAAAATTCATTCATTCCTCAAGCCAGGCCTGAGTTAGACCCAAGGATGTAAGGACCAGGTCAGACCTCAGCCAGACAGACCTCAGTGGAGTGAGTGACACCACTTTGTGGACACCTGGCCTTGGGGGAGAGGGTCGATTCACCTCTGAGCCTCCACTTGCTCATCTATAAAGTGGGAGGAGTTGTGCCCATCATGGAGGGGCATCAAGGATAGAACAAGAGGAGGCATGAGAAGCACTTAGTGTCCCATGCATAGTAGGTGCTCAGTAAACGTGGGCTCCCTTGGTTGCCCTTCTTCTTACTTGTTGCCCTTAGGGGGCAACGGGGCTGGGCCAGGGCTGCACAGCAAGGTATTGGACATTTTAAAAACGGAGTTGCCTTGGCCTTGGCCATGGCTGTGCCGGGCCCTGTGCGGGTTTGGCCAGCTCCCACCCACCCTGCCATCCTGGAGCTCAGGGTCTGGTTTCCTTGCAGAGCAAAAATGCGCCACACAGCCAGGGCGAGTATGACGTCTACAGCACTTTCCAGAGCCACGAGCCAGAGTTCGACTATCTCAAGAGCCTGGAGATAGAGGAGAAAATCAACAAGATCAAGTGGCTCCCGCAGCAGAATGCCGCCCATTCCCTGCTGTCCACCAACGGTGAGGCGGCCGGGCCGGTCTGAGTGTGTGCGTGTGCATTTGTGTGCATGTATGTGTATGTGTGTGTGCGTGCATTTGTGTACATGTATGTGTGTGTGTGTGCGCGTGTGTATGTATGCCTGCTCTTGTCATCAAATGCCATTTTTCACCTCACTTATATTGTGGTCTGGGCTTGTATGTGTGCATGTGTGTGTGTGCTTGTGTACGTGTGTGTGTATGCATGCCTGCCCTTGACCATCAAGGGTCACTTTTCACCTCACTTTATATTGTGAGCATTTTCCTATGTCTTTAGAACTCCTAAAAAAATAATATTTTGAGCAGCGGGTAAGTTTCATGCAGTGAATATGGTTGCTCAGCCTCTTCCCGTGGAAGAGGTTGGACATGGGCTTATTTCTGCAGCTGTAAATAGTAGCGCCTTGAACATCTCTGTGAATAATCTGGGGGTGGACGAAGGAGGCCAGGTCAGGATAAAGAGTAAACACTTGATACAAAATTACCTCTTTGTTTCCCCCCCACCCAGAATCCCAGATCACCCCAGAGCAGGGGGTCTCACTAGATGGTGGGGGTCCTCACTTGGTGCAGGAGGAGCACTGGTGTCCTGGCCACTCGCCATCCACCTCTGGGAGACGGCCCGTGCCCCCGCCAGGCCCCTGAGGAGGCTCCAGGCCAGACCCCTGCTTCACTGTCATCCACTTGGAGGTGTGGCTCCTGGTGCCATCTTGCCTTGCCCAGTGGTGGACCCGGGGCCAGAGGCGCCCCTTCCCACATTCACATCCCCCTGTTCATCTTCCTTTACCTCACCATGCTCAAAGTTGCCTGGGGTGGGGGTTAAGACAGGCCTGACTCTGTCCCAGCCTGGGGACGTTGCAGAGTGGCCTCACTTCTCTGATCCTGTTTGCTCAGCTGGACTCCCTCTGGGGTTACAATGAGGGTGGAAGGAGGTGTCGCCCACCCAGCACCCCAAGACCAGCCAGTACTGCTCCAGAGTGGGTGAGTCTTGCAGGATGATGTCATCTGCTTCCCCGAAGGAGTCAGACTCGTTGGGGCAGCATTTACAGCCTCCCTGAAACCCATCAATCTCAAGCCACTGGCCCACCTCTGCGCTCAAACGCTGGTCCTCTCCGCACCCCCCAGCCCATCCCCTTCTCATCCCTCAGGCCTCTGCTGGGTGTCGCCTCCCACTGAGCCTTCCATGACCTCTCAGCCGAGCCAGGTGTCCCTCTCATGGGCTTTCCCACTCCTGCAGACCCCCCAGGGCTTGCTCTCTGGGGCTCCTGCCATTCCGATTGTCTGTGTCCCCTGAGGGGTGCCTGGCATGGGGTCAAGTTCAGCAAACCCCTGTCTCTGAGCCAGAGGGGCCCTTCCCAGGTGCTGGAACAGAGGTAGTGGGAGGTCCCCCACCCCCGGGACAGGTCAACCGGGGCAGGGACCCCTAATGTGGTTCACACCCTGGCCCTGCCGCTTCCCCTTCTAAAGTCAATGGCTGTTCTTGATTCGTGGGGTTATTGGGAGAATAAAAGGAAATCAGATCATAACAAGCTTCGACCTGGGCAGGCAACAGAGCTTCCTTCAGGTGTTGCTTTTTTCTTTTACATCATGTAACAGTGAGTGGCATTCTCTTCCCGCCTCTTTGGAGGAAAGGTCGGCTCCAGGAATTCCCTCACACCTCTGCCCTGCAAGCGCCTCGCCCCGGGTTCTGAATCCCAGCTTCATCCTTTCCTCCCTAGCCCATCCCTGGGTACCTGTCAAGTGTTTAATTGATACCAGTTTTCTCCCCTTGCTTCTCATCAACATGGCAGTGATGGTTTGGGCTGCCATACTTGTCAGGGTTCTTGGAGAAACAGAACCAACAGGATGAATGTGTGCGTGTGTGTGCGTGTGTGTGTTTGTGTATGAATGTAGACAGAGATATGGATATAGATGTAGATACAGATATAGATACATAGTGTTATTTGCTCAGTTGTGCCCAACTCTGCGAGTCCATGAACTGTAGCTGCCAGGCTCCTCGTCCATGGAATTCTCCAGGCAAGAATACTGGAGTGGGTTGCCATTTCCTTCTCCAGGGGATCTTCCCAACGCAGGGATCAAACCTGGGTGTCCTGCACTGCAGGCAGATTCTTTACCGTCTGAGCCACCAGGGAAGCCCATATATATACAAGGAGACGTTTATCTTCAGGAATTGGTGCACACGACTGTGGGGGCGGGCAGGTGCCCAGTCTGCCAGGTGGGCTGGAGACCAGGGTAGAGCTGATACTGCAGCTCAAATCTGAAGGCCGTCTGCTGGCAGAGCTTCCTCTTCCTCCCAGGACCTTGGTTTGTTTTGTTTTGTTTTCTGCTAAAGCCTTCAGCTGATTGGAGGAGACCCACCCACACTGTGGAGGATAATTTACTCTATGGATTTAAATGTTAACGTCATCTTAAAAATACCTTCAGGGCAACAGCCACACGTTTGACCACATATCTGGGTAGAGTGGCTTAGCCACGTTGATGCCTACTGTGAACCATCACAGCTGGTGAAGTTGATGTTCTTGGCAGGATTCCAGAAAAGTGAGGCTTCGGGAGAGCTGAGTTTCTGGATGGGTGAGATGCTTCTCAGAAATAGGAAACCACATAGGGCTTCCCTGGTGGCTCAGAGGGTAAAGCGTCTGCCTGCAATGCGGGAGACTCGGGTTTGATCCCTGGGTGGGGAAGATCCCCTGGAGAAGGAAATGGCAGCCCACTCCAGTATTCTTGCCTGGAAAATCCCATGGACTGAGGAGCCTGGTAGGCTACAGACCATTGGGTCGCAAAGAGTCGGACACGACTGAGCGACTTCACTTCACTTCACTTACCCTCTTTGGTCTGCCTGTGAAGGGTGAAGAGCAGGAAGCTTCGTTAGGATGGTCTTTGTGGAAATCAGTTGAGAGACTGATAACTGCCCTTGAAAGGGCCATGCCCTTTGATGCAGCAGTATCACCTTTGTGATCAGTTGTGAGGAACTACCCACTCCAGTGTTCTTGCCTGGAGAATCCCAGAGACAGGCGAGCCTGATGGGCTGCTGTCTCTGGGGTCGCACAGAGTCGGACACGACTGAAGTGACTTAGCAGCAGCAGCAGCAGCAGAGCGTGGTTACAGATGTTCCCTTAGCAAAGATGGGCACATCAGTTTAGAGAAGGAATTAAATTAGAAAGAACCTACACATACAAGAGGGCTTCCCAGGTGGCTCAGCAGTAAAGAATCCATCTGCTAATGCAGGAGACTCAAGTTCGACCCCTGAGTCAGGAAGATCCCCTGGAGAAGAAAATGACAACCCATTTCAGTATTCTTGCCAGGACAGTCCCATGGACAGAGAAGCCTAGTGAGCTGCAATCCATGGGGTTGCCAAAGAGTCAAACTGAACTTAGCCACTAAACAAAAACAACGGTACATCCAAGAACAGGATAAGGTTAAGCCACTTGTGGGTAGATGCATCCTTATCTAGTGGGCTCAGCAGGTCCTTCATTTTCCATGCCGGTGCTCATCATGTGTCCTGTTTCACTTTGTTCTGGTTTTAAAGATAAAACTATCAAACTATGGAAGATTACCGAACGTGATAAGAGGCCCGAGGGTTATAACCTGAAAGACGAGGAGGGGAAGCTTAAGGACCTGTCCACGGTGACGTCACTGCAGGTAAGACGTCGCACAGGGTGGGTTCCCGCAGCAAGGAGCAGTCTGTGCTTTGTTTATTACACAGCGAGGATCTCAGAACGGGAAGGGCCTTTGAGATCTGAATCACTGTTGGGTTCCTATCCCAAACCTCAGCTGGGCTGCTCACTAGCTGGGTGTCCTTGGTTTCCTCCCCAGCAAAGATCGTCTTCCTTCTAGAAGTCATGTGACGATAGGGGAGGTGATGCGTCTCCAGGAAGTACTCTCAGTTTCACCCGAGGTGGAGAGCACGTCCTCTAACTCCTTATTAACCAGAGAGGGAAACAGAGGCCCAGAGACAGGCAGTGACTCACCCAAAGCCACTCAGCAGAGCAAGGGGCAGAGCCGGGAGAACCCATGAGCAGAGCTTTGCGGGTTCCAAGCCCTTTGCCAAGGGGCAGAGTGGCACCTGGAACCTGCGATATTTGCCGCCTTTACAAAGGCGGCTGCAAAGATTGCTGTTGACGTGAGAGCAGCCAGGAAGGTCAGGTGGTAGAGCCATGCGAAGGCAAACTCTTGCTCCCAACTCGACTAAAAGCAAAAGGACTCATCTTTCTCCAGCGGAGAGGCTGTGAGATATGAAGGAGTTCTGGAGTCGCAGGACCTGGGTTCAAGTCCTGCCTCCACCGCCTCCTGCTGGGGTGACCCTGGGCAGGGCTCTCAGCCTCCACAGGCCTCTGATTCCCCATCTGGAACAAGAACAAACACTTCGTGGAGAGCGTGTGTCTCCCAGGCACTCTGGCTATAAAAACCCATTCAGTTCTCAGCAAACCCCTGTAGAGTGAGTACATGATTGTCATCCCCATTTTACAGACGAGCAAACTGAGAGCTGGATCCAAACCCAGGGAAGTCTGGCTCCAGAGTCAGCATCGCAGTCTCCTTCGTGAAAGGGAAGTTAGGTCCCTGCCTCATGGCAGAGTCACAGGCACGGTTATCGGCTTCCTGCGGGAAGTACACGGAGGCCACCTTGTCCCTCCCTGACTTCCAGAACCATGCCAGGAAGAGAGTGGGTGCTTTCAGTCACCCATGTGTTTGCTGGAAGTGATCCCAGATGCATTCATTCGATCATACTTATTGAGCACCTGCTGTGTGCCTGGCCATGCAGTGAAGGACCTGAGTTCGGATCTGGTCTAAGTTTGGGGCAGGTCCTGCTCAGGGAGGGGACCTCAGAGCCCCAAGACGGGGTGAGGTTCAGCATCAAGAGGTGACTGCTCTCCTTGGCCTATTTGAGATGTGCTAAGTTTGCATCTCACAGAATGCTTTCTCCCTGGGTTCTTACCTTCCCTCTGCGTGTGTGACACTCCAAGAGGCAGTGGTACAGCCTGGCACCAGGGCGGTGCTACCCACTGCTGCTCCAGTGGCCACGGGCACTCCCCTGCTCTGTGACTCAGTTTCCTCACCAGCAAACTGGAGATGCTGGCCCGTTTTTTTCTGCCATGACTTAGCAGCCGCCTGCCCAGTGGATTCATAAATATGAAGTGGTAATCAATGTTGTCCCCAGAAGGAGGAATAAATGCTTAAACACGCTGGTCTCTAAATGATTGGAAAATTGCACACATAAATTCTGAGAAAGAGGGGAAGCCAATTAGCTTTGATGCTGAATAACAGGAGTGAGGGCACCCCCTGCCCCCCTCACCTCCCAACCCCAAGAAAGTTTATGAGGGCTTCATCTGGTGGGAGGATGCAATTATCACCTCTTGATTGGCCTGGCATTTGCGCGAAGCCAGTGGCCCACGGGAATCTTGTTTATTTCTCTCCCACCGTCTGAGATTTTTCTCTGCATGTCACACATATCCCAAGCTGGCAGTCGACTCTAAACTAAGGCTGGAGGAGAAGAAAGAGGGAAAGAACCTGACTGCCTGGATCTCTCCTTATCCAGCCTCTCACCTTCTCTCCTCCCCATTTCACCCAAGTCTCCCCAACCATGTACAGCCCTCTACCTAACCTGGCCCGTTCATGCTGGAGGCAGCTATTATTTACTGAGAGCCTGCTCTGTGCTAAGCCCTGTGCTCCGGGGTCCCAGAGCTGAGCAAGGTGAGACTGAGTTCCTATCCTCTAAATGTACCCAGCCTTTCAAGGAAATAGACATGTAGTCACCCCCAAGCTGGAGGTCAGCTCTGTGACACAGGGACACACAGATAGGCCTTTCTCTACCCTATTTGGTGAACTCCTATTCATCCTTTAAAACCCTATTAGCCTCCACCTCTGTAAAGCCTTTTCTACACAAGCCAGATAAATCCTTATCCTTCTCTGTCCACTCTGGCCTTTTGTGTCCTACACTACTTTGTCCTTACTGATCATGTGTCTGTCTTCCTGCCCCTCATCTTGACTAGACTGTCCCTCTGACAGGGTAGGGGTACGGGAGAAAGTTTTATTCATGAAACCTTCAGGCCTTCACAGCAGTTATCTCTTCCCTCTTCTTCTCCTTTCTTTACTTAACAACTTTGAAATTTGGTCTGAGGGCGGTAGTGTCTGGCTGGAGCACTGGGTGACCTGTTCTGAGGTTGTCAGGGGGAAACACTGTTGCTGGAATGAGGGATTACTGGCTGTCGGAGTCCCAGGGAGCCCCAGGCTCGGTTCAAGGGTAGGCGGGGTCAGCGAAGGTCCCCTGGGCCAAGGAGATTCTCTTGGGTCCCACATGAGCTCAGGTTCAATCCCCACAGCATGTCTCAACCCGATCCCATACATCACTTCCTGGTCACCCTTCCAACCTAGCTCAGCCCCTTCTACTCGGTCATCCTGCCCCCTCAGCTGTTTTATTTTTCTTTGGAGCACATACCACTACCTGAAACCACCCCCTCCCCCCCCACACACACACATACTCAGTCTATTGTCTTTTCTCCCACATGAGTGTAAGAAGCGGACCCCTGATCACCTGACCCCTCCCACTTCTGATGGGAGTCATGCCTTTCTATTAACACCTAGTGCTTGCTCCTGGAGCTCAGGAGCCCTGCAGTTAGCTGCCAAAGGTCTGCATTGCCCTTCACTGAAATCTGCTGTCTTCCTCACTCCAAGCCTGGCCTCGCTGCCTCTCTCTTGGACACAATTTCCATTACCCCTACAGCAGCGCCCCCCACCCCCCTGACTGCCCAGGACCCACTCTGGAAACTGTGGCTGTGTGAGCCCTGGCCTGGCCACCCCTGGCCACACCCCGAGGAAGGGGGAGGAGGGTACTGTGTACCGAGCAATGTTCCAGGCACACTTGACTTGCATTAACTCCTGGATGCCCTGAGCAGGCACTGGCATCACCCTGGTTACAGATAAGGAAAGTGAGGCCCAGAGAAGTGAAATCTGCAGTGGAGGTGACACCAGTAAGTGGCCGGGCAGGGTTGAAGCGGCAGTCAGGTTTCAGGTCTACACCTTTGCACGGTGATACCCTCGGGGGCAGTCACACCTGACTTCTGGCCCTGGCTCTGTCATTTTCTTCCTCTGCGTCTTAGGAAGTCTGGTTCATCTTGGCATCTAGTTTTCTTATTGGTGATGTGGGGATGGCAATGTCCAATTCCTGGACATCGGGTCCGGGCCAGGACTGGGAGATATCAATGAGGCCGTGCCTGTCTGTCTGCACCTTTGAAGACCTCACGGTTTACTGGAACTGGAGGTCCTGCCCAACACACCCCGCAGTGCACGCTGAGAGCCCTAAGAATGGTGCAGTGTGTGCAGCGTGCTAGGGGTGAGCAAGGGTGTGACACCCAAGCAGGCAGGCTGCACATCCAAGGGGCTATAAACTCCAGATCTTGCAGGAGGATTTGGGGTTCACTATGAGAATCCCATGGACAGGGGAGCCTGGTGGGCTAAAGTCCATAGGGTCGCAAAGAGTCAGACACCACTGAAGTGACTTAGCACGCACAGGTGTCCCAAAGGGGTGAACATTCCAGGCAAAGGGCATGGAGGGAAGCAAAGGCATGCTATCTGACAGTGTCTCCGGGAGTTCGTACCTGTTCAGCTAACACTGGCGGCTATCACAGCCTCAGCATTCCAGGGCAGAGCACACAGAAATGTGTTTCTCACTCATGGAAAGCTCTGGCTGGGCATGCTGGATGGCACACCGCTTTCCTACAGGGACACAGGCTCCTTCCATCCTCTGTGCCTCCATCCCTAAAGCTTGGATCCTCACCTTCCGGCTGTGGACGGGGAAAGAGGCAGAGAAGGTACTGCTGCTGCTAAGTCACTTCAGCTGTGTCCGACTCTGTGCGACCCCACAGACGGCAGCCCACCAGGCCTCCCCGTCCCTGGGATTCTCCAGGCAAGAACACTGGAGTGGGTTGCCATTTCCTTCTCCAATGCATGAAAGTGAAAAGTGAAAGTGAAGTCGCTCAGTCGTGTCCGACTCTAGCGACCCCATGGACTGCAGCCTACCAGGCTCCTCCTTCCATGGGATTTTCTAGGCAAAAGTACTGGAGTAGGGTGCCATTGCCTTCTTTGAGAGAAGGTACGGCTGCCTCTTAACTGCCTTGGCCCTCAAGTGCGGGGCGTCACTGTATTCACACCCCATTGGTCAGAACAGTCAGGTAGCCACACCCAGCTGCAAGGGCAGCTGGGAAATGGAGTCCCTGTCTGGGCAGCCAGTTGCCTATGATCAGTTCAATATCAGTTCAGTTACTCAGTCATGTCCAACTCTTTGCAACCCCATGGACTACAGCATACCAAGCTTCCCTGTCCATCACCAACTCCTAGAGTTTACTCAAACTCATGTCCATTGAGTCGGTGATGCCATCCAACCATCTCATCCTCTGTCATCCCCTTCTCCTGCCTTCAGTCTTTCCCAGCATCAGGGTCTTTTCCAATGAGTCAGTTCTTTGCATCAGGTGACCCAAGTATTGGAGTTTCAGCTTCAGCATCAGTCCTTCCAATGAGTATTCAGGACTGATTTCCTTTAGGATTGACTGGTTGGATCTCCTTGCAGTCCAAGGGACTCTCAAGAGTCTTCTCCAACACCACAGTTCAAAAGCATCAATTCTTTGGCACTCAGCTTTCTTTATAATCCAACTCTCACATCCATACATGACTACTGGAAAAATCATAGCTTTGACTAGATGAACCTTTGTTGGAAAAGTAATGTCTCTGCCTTTTAATAAACTTTCTAGGTTGGTCATAACTTTTCTTCCAAGGAGCAAGCGTCTTTTAATTTCATGGCTGCAGTCACCATCTGCAGTGATTTTGGAGCACCAACCCCCTCCCCCCGCCAAAAATAAGGGAACACAAATGTTTGGTGGACAATCTGGCTCTGCCACAGGGTCTTCTCCTTCCCTTTTAGAAATGAGGAAATTGGGGGTGCAGGAGGGTTTAACCATTCATTCAAAGTCACACAGCAGGCTCAGAACCAGTCCCAGGAGGCAGTGCAAAGGAGGTAGGCATTCCTGCAGGGCTGGCACTTTGGACGTAGCCACGTGGCACTGCTTACTTCTGACGCACGCAGGATGGACAGTCACTGGCCACACTCCCGGTGTTTTGATCACGCAGCCCTGGATGTTTCCTGCCAGCACCCCTCCCCCATCGCCTTCCCCTCCCCCCAGACCCGCCTCCCCGCCCCCAGCTCTGACCGCCCCTCCTCTCCCACAGGTGCCCGTGCTGAAGCCCATGGACCTGATGGTGGAGGTGAGCCCGCGGAGGGTCTTCGCCAATGGCCACACCTACCACATCAACTCCATCTCCGTTAACAGCGACTGCGAGACGTACATGTCCGCGGACGACCTGCGCATCAACCTCTGGCACCTGGCCATCACCGACCGGAGCTTCAGTATCCTTTCGTGCCGCAGCCCCGCCGCCGACTCCATGGGCTGGGCGCACCCGGGTCAGGCATCAGTTGGCCTGTTGTAAGGGGCTGGCTCGGGGGGCTGCCGCGTTGTTCCGCCTCTTCAGGGGGGTGCCTCCTGGCTCACAATGTGAGCGAGGCCCAGGTTTGGAATCATGATGAGTTTATTTATGAAAACTTTAAAACTGAGGCTGCTGAGGGTTACCTTTGACCCTTCACCTCCTCCAGGGGTGACCCCCATCATCTGGGGGACTCACAGGGTACCGAGAAGGAGATGGAGACCTGGGTAGACCTCCACAGTGGTGGTGAGCTGAACCACCAGCCCATCAGGCCTTGCATGCTCAGAATAAAGTCCAGGAGAAAAGAGACTGGCTGTCCCTGAACTGTCCCACCAAGCTCCCAGCTGGCACCCCACAGGCTCTGATTGGGCCTCAGGGACACCCCTGAACCCATTACTGTTGGGGATGCAATGCTCTGCTTGGCCAGGCCCCTCCCTGGTGCTGGAGGGGTCAGCTCCTCCCCAGGACGGTGTCTGAATGTGGGAAGGGGTGGTCTCCTGAGAAAAAACAGGCACTGTTCCAGGAACTGGGGGCCCCTGAGATAGGTGGCTTGGACAGAAGGCCACTGCCATGCCTGACCTGCTTCCCAGCAGAAAAAGGTGAGGTGCCACACAGGAGCTCCAGGTCTGCAAATGGGGCAGGTGTGGGACTCACAGGACTGCAGCTGGCCATCCTCAGCTCTCTGCGCAGCACTCTACAGTTTACAAAGTGGCTTGTCATTCACAACCTCACTTGGTGTTCATGGTGGACATAAAAGCTGCAAAGCAGTGGCAGTGATATCATAGCCTATTTTATACATGAAGAAATGCATGCTCAGAAAGACACCCCCCCCATCCCCCAGCAGGGACAGAGTCCCTTGGCCTGGCCCAGTGCTCTTTGCCGTGCCCTCGGGCTGTGGTGTTGGGACAGTGACTCCCACCTCCTAGAGCCCGGATTTCCTTATCCTAGGACTAGGGTGGGGTGGTAACCTCTGCCCGATCCATCTTCCTGCGCTGTTGTAAGGACCGTGAATGCCAAGGCTCTTTAAAAATTACAAAGCCCTGCATCTGTGTAAGGGGTTATGTTTCATTTCATTCATTTAACCATCAATTCCTCTTCTGTCCCAGGCCCCATGCTGAGGTCCAGGAACACAAGGGCGAATGAAAGAAACTCAGTTTCTTCCTCTAGGGCACCTCTGGAGGGACACAACGCTGACCTGGGTGGTATCAGAGATGCAAGCCTTGCTTGTAACTCAGGTCTGCACTCTCTTCCTGGGCTACCAGGGAGGACTGAGGAGTGGGCAGGGTTAGGATGCTTCCAGTGGCTTGAGGAGGCTGCTGAGGGTTCCAGGGTGGGTGAGGGGTTGTGGGTGCACATGATGAAACAGAAAAGTGGGAGGTCAGGACAGCTGCAGCAGGCCTGGTTGACGGTGTGAGTAGGGGACATCCTCCTGGGGACCACCGGTCTCCAAACATTGGTCATTCGCAAACCCCTTTTGCAACTATGACTCTGTCTGTACACGGTGCATTATTTCATTTTCTTTTCTAATTTTTCTCATTTTTATTAATTTTCTTTAAATTAAGTGGCTTTAATTTTACCTAAATCAGTGCATTTGGAAAGGAACATTAATTTTACTACCACAAATGGAAATAAAATGTATCAACACACATAAGTAGGAGGGAGTCATAGAGATAAATGCCATGAAAACAAAACAAGGGGAATAAAATCCATCCTCCACCCTGTCTGGTAGATCTTTCCGTGATGACGGAAAAGTTCTCTATTTGCATTTGTAGGATGGTAGCTGCAAGTCACGTGTGCCTGTGGAGTACCTAAAACGTGGCTAGGGTGACTGAGGAGCAGAATTTCTCATTTAATTTAGTTTGAAAGAATTCATGCTGCTGCTGCTGCTAAGTCACTTCAGTTGTGTCCAATCCTTCACAACCCCATGGACTGCAGCCTACCAGGCTCCTCTGTCCATGGGATTTTCCAGGCAAGAGTACTGGAGTGGGTTGCCATTGCCTTCTCACTTTGAGTTAAATAGTCACATGTGCAGACTTTATAAATGTGTGTTAGACGAGGCTGGTTCTTTCTGTCGGACCTGGGGATGAAGAAGGGATTCAGGTGTTAGAGATATGATTGCACAAATAGATACCTTCTCCCTCATTCAGTAAAAAGACTGGAAAGTGATTGAAAGCCTTGCTTGGTATCTGGATCTGTGTTCTGAAAACTGTCTACCTCCTAACTGCTGTCAGGTGATAAGAAGCTACTGAAGTACCCTAAGGAGAGGAATGGGCTTCCCTGGTGGCTCAGATGGTAAAGAATCCACCTGCAATGCAGGAGACCTGGGTTTGATCCCTGGGTCAGAAAGATCCCCGGCAGAAGGGAATGGCAACCCACTGCAGTATTCTTGCCTGGGAAATCCTATGGATAGAGGACCTGGTGGGCTACAGTCCATGGGGTTGCAAAGAGTCAGACACAACTGAGTGACTGACTTTCACATCACTTTTCACTTCAAGCAGGGCATTAGTACTGGTCAGCTTGCAGAGGGGTCCCTCAGGCTGTGGATGTATGTTGTGGATGGACTGGATTCTAGCAGATAATTCTGGAATCCAGGTAACTGAGTAGACCAGGGAGACACGGACCTGGGTAGGGTAGAGTGCGGCCATGGGCAGGAAGCCGTGAGATAGATGGATAGTTAAAATGATATTTGTAGATATGGGCCTGTATCAGAACTGTCTTTTAGACCACGGTGGCCACAGGACATTGGAACAGGTTAGTTGTTATTAAGAAAAGAGGACTGATCCATCCCAGGACTGCAGGCAAATCTGCCAGTCATTACTGTCAGCTTCGTGTGCCATATCCACTCAGTGGAGAGCATGCCATTCACTAGTATACTTATTGAGCCCCTACTGTGTGCTAGGCCCTGTGTTGTTGTTGTTCAGCCACTCAGTCGTGTCTGGCTGTTTGTGACCCCATGAATCTGCAGCACACCAGGCTTCCCTGTCCTTCACCAGCTCCTGGAGTTTGCTCAAATTTATGTCCACTGAGTCAGTGATGCCATCCAACCATGTCATCCTCTTTTGTCCCCATCTCCTCCTGCCCTCAATCTTTCCCAGCATCAGGGTCTTTTCCAATGACTTGGCTCTTCCCATCAGGTGGTCAAAGTATTGGAACTTTAGCTTCAGCATCAGTCCTTCCAGTGAATATTCAGGGTTGATTTCCTTTTGGATTGATGGTTTGATCTCCTTACAGTCCAAAGGACTCTCAAGAGTCTTCTCCAGCACCACAGTTTGAAAGCATCAATTCTTCAGCACTCAGCCTTCTTTATGGTCCAACATCCATACATGACTACTGGAAAAACCGTAGCTTTGACTAGATGGACCGTTGTTGGCAAAGTGATGTCTCTGCTTTTTAATATGCTGTCTAGGTTTGTCATAGCTTTTCTTCCAAGAAGCAAGGGTCTTTTAATTTCCTGGCTGCAGTCGCCATCTGCTGTGATTTTGGAGCCCCCAAAAATAAAGGTACAGGCTAGGCTCTGTTCCCATTGCTTAAATTAGAGAGATAAAGATCCATGTCCTCTTGGAATGGACATATAATTTAATGTTGATAAACCATTAATACAATAAACAAGCAAATATCCAGTACATGAGCAGGTGATAAGTGCTATGAGGAATGAGAGGGACCAGAGAGCATGGCCGTGTGAGTTTTTCTCCAGCCCCATTTTCTTTCATGTCTGCAGATGCCCAGGGGATGGAGAGGGAGCCAGGGTGGTGGGTTTGCAAAATGAGGATGCAGACATGGGGCTGATGGTATATGCAAGGGAGTAAAAATAGTGACTGGTCCCAGAATCTCAGCCAGCAGAGGAAGTGAGGGCTGGAGCATCAGTAGATTGGGGAGTCCCCATGGGCACCCAGAGAGGCTTCCTTGACTGCAGATCCTGCTATGTGACTCTGTTAGACCTGTGTATAGACCCTAATTTTGTGAAAATGAATTGTTAGTTGATCCAAATACACAAGTGTTTTGGCCCGTAGGGGAGTATGAGCATTATAGCATGCTGGTGATGCCAGGGCCGGGCTCACAGCAACCCTTGTCTGTAGGACCTAAATACCAATTAGGCAGACAGAAGGGGCTGAGTGGAATCTCCAGGGCATGTGGTGGCTGTGGAGACGTCCCTTGATTAGATCAGCTCATCAGGGACCCGGGTTGCATGAGGCACTCCCCATGGCCTGCTGCTGCTTCGCTACCAGAGTGACAAGACACAGGGACCCAGAGCAGAGAGGCCTGGCACCATCCCATGGCGTCCAGCCTCCCCCTGGCAAGAAAGGTGTCAGAACTGTGGCTTGTAGGTGTGATGACGAGTCTGATAGTAGCTGGGTAATTAGAAAAGGCGTTTCATTTCCAACCTAGGAGGAGGCCAGAAAAGCTGATGTGACTCCACGCTGAGCTGGGGAATTGCTCTGAATTTTGAAATACCTTTTGAGCAAGTACTTCCTGGCGGACTCGGGACCTGGGGGCTCACATTCCTTTAACTCTTACTCTTCAGTGTCTTGATTTGCTCTGGTGCTGCTGTTCAGTCCCCCAGGCCCCTGGGAGCTTTCTGCTGTGTTTCCATCTCCTTGTGTCCAAACAATAACACTTTCTGTGCACACGTGCTAAGGCACTTCAGTCACATCTGACTGTTTGTGACCCCATGGACTATACCCTGCCAGGCTCCTCTGTCCATGGGATTCTCCAAGGCAGAATACTGGAGGGGGTTGCTATTTCCTCCTCCAGGGGATCTTCCTGACCTTGAGATCGAACCCACATCTCATGTCTCCTGCACTGGGAGTCTGGGTCGTAACACTTTCCACTTGGGTAGAATTGATTTTCAGCAAAGGTTTTAAGAGAAAAGGAAATCTTTTTAATAAAGAAGAAAAAGTGGGCATTATTTTGACCAGTAAGAATAGTGATAGAGTGGATTCAGAGGACCTTTCCTCTTATAATTCTAGAATTGGCTGCTCTGAACAGAGGAGGGGAGACTGGTACTTCCTGAGCCTCCACCATGTGCCAGGCACAAACAGGTGCTGTGCCTTCGTCTGTCAGCAAGGCCCCAGCCTCCTTGCCCTCTTTCACCCACAACATGGAAAGAAACGCCAAGCCCTTTCCATCCTCCCCCGATGGCTCTGGAATCCTGCCCTCCTCACCCTGGCCAAGGCTCAGCTCAGGCTGCACCCTTCCTTCCTGGACCGTTGCCTGAATTCCACCTTGCCTGCTTTGCTCAGCAGTCAGCCCTCCACAGAAGCTGGGAGAATGGTTCATCACCACCTCTGGTCTGACCACATCAGTCCTCTTGGTAAAGCTCTCAGTGGCAAAGCCATCTCGTGGTAAAGCCATCAGCTTCTGGAGAATGTCCAAATCCCTCCACAGAGCGCTGCAGCTCTTGGTTACCCTCACCCGCCCTCCACCCCTCACTCACCTCCCCTGGTCTCGTGTATCAGGCTTCCCCACACCTTCGGGTCATCGGGTTTCCCCTCATGCTGGTGGATGAGGGCGGTGCTCAGCCTTCCCTGGATCATCCTTTCTCCTTCCAGTCCACCTGGTTGGCTCCTGTTTGCCCACAAGCATCACTCACAGCCCCCTTTGCCCGGTCACTTCTCCTCTGTCCACTCTGGGCCCCTCTCGGGCTGCTCCGAGCCCCTCTGGGCCCACACTCCCGGGTCACACTGGGATTTTGTCATCTGTTAGTAGGAACATCTCGTCAGTTTTCTGATGAAACTGCTGTGATGAGGAACCCAGGCTGAGGCCTCTCTGTGTCCCCACACATAATGGAGGGCCTGGCACATGGTAGGGGCTTATGAATGGTTGCAGGTGGTGATTTTGGAGGAAGTTCCCAGTTTCCACAGTTCACAGGTCTTCGGATGTAGATGCCTCCTTGTAAGTCTGGGCTCCAGCATGAGGGCTCTGGGACCCCAGACACTAAAGAGAAGCAGCTGGGCTCTGGGGTCCGGCAGAATTGGGCTCAGATTCAATTTCAGTTATTGCAAAATGGGCCAATTTTCTTATCATGTAGATATTTGTAAGGAATAAAGGGATCATTCGCATAAAGGGGTCTGGCAGTTGGCTGGCATTAAAGCCCCCTTAGACCACTCCTTAGGCTCCTCAAATACTTAAGGCTGCTTTTCATAAAATCCCTGCATCTTCTGGAATAGTTGAAGCCCCTTTTCCCCAGTGCCATCACCACATCTGTTTAATCAACCTCTCATGTCCTTTAATACCAACATTTTGAGGCTCTGAGGCAGTGCTGGGTGATTTTTCTTGAGTCTGAAAATCTTAGAGGTAACAGATTGCGCAGGCCTCAGCTGACGGACCCCAGCTTTATTTTTAGCACCCAGAGACTTGTATAGATGGTTCAATTGATTTTTCTCTCCCCTGAGCGATCTCTCATGGTGGAAGCTGGCACCACACCAAGCCACAGCCTGGAACAAATTTCTAATTCTCATGTATGGAGCAGGTGCTGAAGCTCGGCTGGATGGTGAAGCAAATCCAAATTCTTAGTCAGCACCCAGCCACCTGTGGGCTGGGCTTGTTCTCTGCACAGAGAGCCAGAGAGGAGACTGACCAAGGCTCCTCTCCATGCCGAAACCCTAAAACCTGGGGTTCAACCCTGCCTTCGACACTCCCTTGCCCAGTGACACTGCCTGTCACTCAGGCTTTCTGAGCCTCGCTTTTCTTTTCCATTTGATAGTGTGTGCCTCCTGTGCTGGGGGCTGTGATAGCAGAATGGCTGGTGAATATAGAGCCTGATGTGCTGTAGGCAGGATCCACATAGGCCCATGACCACTGTTAAGAACCTTACAGGCTGCCTCTTCTCACCCTGCCACAGAAAAGGAAAGTGGGGTGTGTCCACACAGAAATGCCCCAAGTCTGAATCCCCCAGGTTGGCTTTCCACCCAGAAAACACACTGTTAAACTGTTATCAGCACCACTGCTTTAGGGGCTCAGGTTTGTCAGTTTCCACGCCAGGGGATGTCGCATGCACGCTGTCCATGGTGCTGACTCCACAGGAGCCCGTGCTGCCTCCCATCATCACCCTCACCACCCCGCACACCACCTTCACCTCTTACTGAGGACTTACTCTGTGCCAGGCAGTGCTCAATCACTGTGCACATATTCACCTACTTAATTCTCCCACATCACTGTGGAGTAGGCATGATTAACATCCCCCCTTTACAGGGGAGGTAATTGCCATGGACAGAGGAGCCTGGTGGGCTACAGTCCATGGGGTTGCAGAGTCAGACATGACTTAGCCACTGAACAAGAACAACTAAGCCACAGAAAAGTTAGGCAATCTACCCAGAGTCACCCAGCTGACAAGTGGGTGGGATTCAGACTTGGGGCATCTGAACACAGAACTGTGCACGTCACCATCATGCCACACTGCTTTTCGGTCATGATATTAACAGTCCCCATGACAGCCGTGTTATTGCACATTTTTCTTGCAGGCACTGAGCTGAACGCACTGCACTTGCTACCCTTAATCCTCATGGCAGCTCACGCAGGTAGTGCTGTCATTCCACTACGCAGCTGTGGAGATGAGTTCTGAGAAGTGAGCGCACTTGCCTGTGGCTCCTCCTGGCCCTGGTTACTCAGATTGCCTTTCCATTTCCATCCATGCAGTAGTTTCAGGCTCTCATTTTAGATCCTAAGGTGCTCTTCACACTGTTGCAAGACAGAGTGGGGGTTAATTCATTACATGGGTGACCAGATGCATGGGCTTTGGCAGCTGTATGATGTTTCTAACATGTCCTCTGGGTGGTGGGACATACAACTCTATCGTGCTTCCTGTCCCTTCCTGAAAGGCCTCCATGGCATTTGTGTAACACACTCCTGATTAACCTCCATTTTGACTCCAGGCTAGAACCCTGCCACCCACCCCCTCTGTCTCCCTCTTAGGGCTCAAGCAACCTGCTCTCTCTCAACTCCTCACCCTTATACTTCCCTCTCACCTGGAACACTTCTGCCAGCCCGACCCTCTGCCTGGATAACTCCTACTTACACTCTGGCCTCAGCTGAATGCCTTTGCCTCAGAGGACCCTTCCCTGACTCTCCAGACCAGCTCAGGGCGTTGTTACAAATCTCATCACAGGTGCCCTTTATGTGTCTCCTGAAGCATCCATCATGGGGCTAGCATCTCATTTCACTGCTGGGCTAGGAGCTCTGAAAGGTCAAGACAGGATCTAGTTTGCTCCTTCTCGATGCCATGGAAGGGAGCCACCTAGGTGTGCATCCCAGCTGTGCCCACCGTGGGTTTCCCCTCCCAACCCTGAGTTGGATGCAAACCCAGGCATGTAATCCAGTGCAAACCCTCACTGTCCATCTAGGGTGCAACAAACATTATACCATTTGCAACCCGCTTAATTTCATGTCTGTTTCAGAAGAAGAGAACTCCACTGATTTTAACCTCCTTTAATTGTTGCTCAAAGTACCAGCCATGTGCTAGGTCCTTATCTCCTTGATGAAGGAGATGTCATCTCCTTAAACTCTTCACTACAGCCGTGCAAAGCAGATGGTATCCACTCATTCTACAGAGTTTTGCAAACAAGCAGGTCACAGAGAGGCTGAGAAGTTTTCCAGAGGTCACACAGCTGTTATTTAATGGGGTCTGGTCTGTCCAGCCCTGGTTTTTGTGACTCAGAAGTCAGAGCTTTCTTGCCTAAGCATTTGGGTATCACATAAGCTGGCCCGTGGTAGAGGTGCACAAACTACTCATCACAAAGAGAATATACTTCAGGGTTTCAGTGAGCTTGCGCAGTGAGCAGTTACTCAGAATGGCTCCTCTTTAATGGACGTGTGTGGCCCCAGCATTTTCTCAGAGTGAGATTGCTCCATCATAGTTCATAAGATTCTGAGCAGAGAAGAGAAGGAGGCTGTTATGGGCTGAATTTTGTCTCCCCCGCCAAAACAAAAAAAAAGCTGTATATTGAAGCTCTACCCCCCAGTGCCTCAGGATATGACTATATCTGGAAATGGGTCTTTAAAGAGGTGATTAAGGTAAAATGAGGTCACTAGGGTGGGTCCCAATCCAGTGTGACTGGTGTATTTATAAGAGGAGGAGCCTGGCATACAGACATACCCAGAGGGGATGATCACGTGAGGACACAGGGAGAAGATCTGCAAGCCCAGGACAGAGGCCTCAGAAGGAACCAACCCTGCCAACACCTTAATCTTGGACTTCCAGCCTCCACACCATGAGAATAATTTTCTATTGTTTAAGTCACCCAATTGTGCCATTTCACTATGGCGACCCAAGCAAACTGATAAAGAGACATAGGTCGCCAGAAACCTCCTATAGAATCTTGCTCGGTTAGTGGAGTGCCCATACCTCATTCTTGTAGCCAGGTCATCTTTTGGAGAAAATTTGCTGAAAAAAAGCAGCTTTGCTGGCCATGCCCCAGTGAAACTGCCTCCACATGCAGGAGGCCTTCCAGGCCCCTCCATACCAGCGTCCTTGGGGAGCGTGTGTGGGAGGTCTTTTGTTGTGTGACCTTTGGCAGAGCTGCCTCCATCCTTACTCCTGCTTGGTCACCATGGTAACAGCCTCCCCTTCCTAAGAGCGTGCTCCTACGAGGACATCTGGATAAAACACGCTTTGCTGTGTTCAGTCAGTGGAGCCCAAAGCTGCATCCTTCTCATCATGGAGCCCTTGCCCACTCTCAACATCCAGCTTGCCCAGGACAGAGCCAGTCCAGCAAGCCCCAACAGCAGGGTCTTTGGGGGTGTTGGCCCCATGGCAGAACTCCATGGTAAGTCGGGGTACAATCACTCTGGAACAGAGCGGACAGTGGGAGCAACAGTTAAGAAGGCTGGACGTTAGGAAGCCAAGGTTCATCCTTGCTCTGCTTCTGCCTCTGGCCCTGGGCCAGTCACCTCCCTGCCCTTGCTTCCCTCTCCTCCTTCATGGGATTGGAGGGTGGGTGGTCCCTTTCTGCAGGAATGCCCAGGTGCCAGGCCTGCAGGGGGCTGCCCTCACCAACTCTCCAAGTGTCTGATAGTGTCTCCAGGCTTAGTTACTTGCTGTATCTTCAGAGTCACTTGTCACAGCATAGCCACTCAAGCCCGTCACGACATTAGTTGATACTTGTGTGATTCCTGGGTGTCCGTGGAGTGCTTTCCATACCTGTTTCTCATTGGAGCTCCTCCCTGAAACGAACCCATGACATTTATTCATTTCACGTGCTGGACTCATTTTATGGTGAGTGGAGATCTGCCCGGGGAATGAGTGACAGAGCTTGTGCCTGTGATCCTGGGACGGGGAAGGGAGACCGAGGTTGAGAGAGCTGCAGCTCAGAGAAGCGAGGGCCACAGAAGTGCAGCCACCTTCTCTCCGATGTTTCAGGACCCTCCAAGTGAGATCCCACACAGTGGTGTGGCTTCAGACCAATGATCGGCCAAGGTGCCAGGTGCCTGTGTCCAGCCGCGGGTTTCAGGACATCAGAAGATGCCCTTGGCAGCAGGAGATGAAGGCGTTTCTATAAAAATCCCCTCAAACTTGATGACTCTGCAGAAGACCCAGCTGAATTACATTCCTGTGTCCTTGGCAAGAAGAAACACAGACTTCACTCTGGGATGGAATAAACCCTTGTTTCTGAGCTTTACTGACCTCCAGGCATTTTACAGACTGGCAGTAAAGAGAGGCTTCTGTTACAACAGCAAGATTGCAACTCCTCTTCTAAACCCCAGGGTCAGCAAAGAGTAGCCCAGCAAGGAGAGGTGGGCGCAAGAATTTTATAAAGCTTGATGGGAACACTGCCATGCCCATTCATTTACATATTATCTGTGGCTGTTTTTGCATCACAGAAGCAGAGTTGGGTAGCAGAAGGAGATCTTGTGGCCTGCTGAGCCTGAAATATTTCCTTTCTGGCCCTTTACAGAAATTGTCTGCTGACTGTGGTGTGGAGGGTTGACTTGTGCTTGTTCACACAAGCACTGAAGGAAAAGGGGCTGGAGCCAGGCAGCTGCTAGCAGCAGTACCAACTTCCCAGGCCCCCTCCTGCCCACCCGCCCACACTCCCACGGCTGGGCCTTTCCTCTTCTGCTCCTGAAGCCTCCGCCCACACTGGTCCAGAGAAGCTGTGTGACTGGCCCAAGGGAGTCTCCACATGGATTAAAGGCAGATTTGAGCGTGGAATCCAGGCTCCCTAGCAGCCAGTTCCACACTTGCCTGCAGTGTTAGGGCATGTTCCTTCTTACTAGTTCACTTACAAACCACCTTCTCCACAACAGGCCCTGTCCTCAGCACGTCATCACATGCATCATCTTAATTATAGGAGGCGGACTGAGGATTTACAAGGAGAGACAATGATTTATCATAAGAAACCTTGTAACTGAATAATTGGCTTCCGTGGTGGCTCAGTGGTAAAGAATCCACCTGCCAATGCAGGAGATGCGGGTTCAATCCCTGAGTCAGGAAGATCCCCTGGAGTAGGAAATGGCAACCCACTCCAGTATTCTCGCCTGGAAAATTCCATGCACAGAGGAGCCTGGCAGACTACAGTCCATGGGACCACAGAGAGTCAGACATGACTGAATGACTAAGCACACACACTACCCTAGGAGGTAAGGTGTGGTGCTGATGGTTTTCCTGGTGGTTTAGTCAATAAAGAATCTGCCTGCAATGCAGGAGAAGGGTCAATCCCTAGGTCGGGAAGATCCCCTGAAGAAGGAAATGGCAACCCACTCCAGTCTCCTTGCCTGGGGAATCTCATGGACAGAAGACAGGGGTAAGGTATGCCATTGTCATTTTGAACTTGGGGAAACTGAAGCACAGAGAGGTCTAGAAACTTGCACACACAGCTAGCAAGCAGAGAGAGCCTGGATTCAGCCCCAGGTTGTCAGGTTGTTCTCACCCCATTCCTCTGTCTCCCAAGTCACAGCATATTGCATATTGTAGATTCTGGAGCTCAATTCTGTTGCTGTCCCTAGCTGGCCGCCCTCTGCCTAGCCCCGAGCAAGCGGCTTCTCCTTGCTGAGCCCCTGTTAACTCATCTACAGGAGGGAGCATCTCACCCACAGGTGGAGAGGATACAACAGACACAGATGTGATGCCATCTGCTCGGAGCCAGGCCATAGGGCATCTCAGGTGGGCACGGGTACCAAGTTGGTATAAGCTGAAGTCAGGGGTATAAATGATTTTGCGTGCACTTGGATGAGTAAAAATGGTCAGCCGATGTTTGCAGCCTAATAAGAAGGCCTTCTCTGGCAGGTGGGGGCAGGAGGAGAAGGACACCTATGGAGCAGGGCAGTGACGGGGGGAACCCAACCCCATTTTAGGAGGTTCACTCTGGCTGAGGTTGGGGGGCTGATCAGGGGCAGGGAGCCCCCCTGAGGCAGAGGCAGCCTGGGCTGAGGGCCAGAACAGAGGGACCTCCAAATGGAGGAGCCAGGACATGGAGGCAGGCTGGAGGTGATTAAGGAAGGAGTGCAGCAGGGGATTCCAAAGCTGCCCTGATTCCTGGATCAGCATTTCAGGGCTGGAGCTGCTACAATAGGGACCTGCGGGGAAAGAAGCAGTCTGGAATGGATGTCGAGGAAGATGTCTATGATCCCGGCATGAAGCCCAGCTTTATTTCCCAGCTTCCAGGAAGCAACCTGGGTGTCTGAGTTTCCTATAGATGGCATAACTTTTCACATACCATTTGGTTCAAAACATAAAAATCTATTGGCTCACAGTTCCAGAGGTCTGAAGTTTGCAAAATTAAGGTGTTGTCAGGGCTGTGTTCCTCTGAGGGCTCCTGGGGAGTGTCCTTCCAGGCTTCTCCCAGCTCCTGTAGCCCCAGGCATCGCTCCTGCGTCTGCCTCTGAGATGGCCTTCTCCTCTGGGTGTGTCTGCTTCTCCTTCTGTGCCTCTTATAAGGAACTTGTGATCAGATTTAGGGCCCACCCAGGTAATCTAGGAAGATCCCCCACCCCGCATTTTGAGATCCTGAACTTGATCATGTGTACAAAACCCCTTTTTCCAAATAAGTTCACATTCACAATCTCTGGGGGTTAGGACATGGATATGTATTGGTGGGGAGGGGAACCATTCAACTTCCTGCACTGGAGAAAATTACCTTGCACTCAGCCAAAGGGTGGGGACCAGAACTAGTCTACCTTCTGCCCTTATCCTCTCTGCGTGACCTGCTCCTCTCTCCACCTACCTGTGTCTGACAAACTTCCCTTGTAGGGAAAAATCATTCTTAGCTGCCAAAGTGTGATTGAAAGTGAAACAAAAGCCATCAGACACTTGGAGTACAATTAAATGGAAAAACAGAACATGAATAATTCATCCAGCTTTGCCAGGGGGAGGGGGCTCGTAAATGAGTCTAATTATACATCTTCCCAAGAGAGGTCAGTCCTGCCATGGAAGAAGCTCTGCCTACACCTGGGATTCTTGCAGCTGATTCCAAAATGGGCCTGGGGGCAGCACCTTGGGGGTTAATCCTCAAAAAGAAATGGTGTTCCAGGGTCATACTCAACCCCTCACTTTGCAAATAGGGGAAAACAAGGTTTACGGATGGAAATGATTATTGCATATGGAACTGAACATTCTAGAGAGAGCCAAGACCCCAGACACCTGGTCCAAGACCCCCAACTTCCAACCCAACACTGGTCTTGCCAATGTCAAGGCCACCGTGTATGGTCAAGTGTCTCAAAGTCCACAGGCATGTGGCCACTCGGGTGGGAGTCCCAAAGGAGTGTTTGGGGTGTCTGTTTGGGACGTTAATTACTGAGCTATAGAGGCCTCCCCAGGGCTTCCCAGGTGGCACAGTGGTAAAGGATCCACGTTCAGTGCAGGAGACAAAAGAGATGCAGGTTCAATCCCTGGGTTGGGAAGATCCCCTGGAGGAGGAAAATGGCAAACCTCTCCAGTATTCCTGCCTGGAGAATCCCTTGGACAGAGGAGCCTGGTGGGCTACAGTCCACGGGGTCACAGAGTCGGACACGACTGAGTGACTAAGTATACACACAGAGGCTTCTCCTCACCTACTTCCCTAGTCAGGAGTCCATCTCCAGGTGCCTGCTCAGTGATGTGACCACACAGATTTAGCAGGGACAGACCTACTCAATCATTCGCCCCTCACACACCCAATGGCCAACAAGGAGCTGGACACCCACAGGGAGAGCCTTGTCCTCGAGCAGAGCCAGAGGTGGTGGAGAAGCCGTCCTGAGACCAGGTGATGGTGGACCCAACTGGATGGCCATGTCCTGAAGGACACTGTGCTGTCCGAGGTGGCGGGGGTGGGTGTGGCCCCTAGGATTCAGAAGCACAGGTTGGCCGTGACCGTGTTCTTGTCTTCCTCCACCAGCATCATGTGGAAATGGGTCCTGTGCTTCACATCATCTTTCCCTGGCACCCACTGCATCCAGGCCTTTGTTTGAAACAACAAGCAATTCCCAGAATGACGCATGAGTCGTAAGAGCCGTGCTTCAGGACTGTTGGTGGGACCCAGGCATCAGGGACTCCACCTCTTCAGCCCACAGGGCCCGGGTCCATGTGGGTTCCCCCTCAGTCAGCTCTAGGTAGCACTGGTTCAGGCATATTCACTGTAGAGCCTGCAGACCCAATCAAGCCCTGTGGACTCAAGCCATCATGGCCTTGATCAAAGTTCTAGTGAGTGTCCTCAGGAGGCTGGCCAAAGCTGAACATGGTTGTCATGAGGCTGTCAGAGGGCTGTTAGAGAGGTGGGTCATGGGAAACAGAAAGCAGGGAGCAGGGACTCTGTGATCAGGCGAAAGGCCACACTCCTTTGCTTGGTCTTGGCCCCTGTGTGAGTCTGGGGCCAGGATCTGGGAACCTGGGAGAGGAGACTTCAACATACTACACTGCCTTCCCTCTGGCCACCAGCGTCCACAGCCTCCCAGGCTAGAAAGTGGTTCATAAACTTTCTCCATGAGCCAGAGACTTCAGACATCATATCTCTGCTCCTTCTCTGTCAAGCTCAGTTCTAGAACATCTAGGACATCTGGAAAGGAGAGCAAATTTGGATGCTGATTCAATCAAGGTGGTCAGGTGACCCTGAAGTAACAATCAGAAAGTCTCAGAAATGACAGCAGCCCCCTCATGCTACAAGCCCACCGCAGGTGACCTGAGGCTCACAGCACAGCACGTGCTGGCTCTCGGAGCTTCGGCCTGGAAGTGATATGTGTCACTTGTCACTTCTGTCCTCCATTCGTTGACGAAAGCAACAAGTCATGATGACCTGAGTCCCCTCGGGTGGGGGGACAGCTCTCCCTGGGATGCTCAGAGGACCACCTGCAAGGCAAGCATCCTCAATTCCCGAGGAGGGTGTAACCCTGGGAAACACGGTGAAACCCGTGTCCCTTGACAACTGACACAACCAGGACTCCAAAGCAGCCTGCGTGCCCTGAGGACTGCATTTGTTTCTCCCAGCCCCTCTCTGGCTTTCTGTCCCCAGTCCTGCGGGAGAATCTGCTCCCTGTTCACAGAACATCTGACGGGTGCTGTACTGATGTGCATGACATTTCGTCAACAACAGCACTTTTTCTCCAGACACCACTTGAAGTTCAGTAGGGAATTAAAGCGGTCAGGAGGAGGCACAGTCCGGTGGAAAGTCGTCAGTGGGTGCTCAGACCCGTTAGGACAGGGCTGCAGGTTGATGGAATTCGCATCCTATATGTCTTGGCTCTTTTTCTCTGTGAAACTTTAGTCTCACTTTTTCATGATTTAACCTCTGCTTCTTATTGAACCAGAAACCACAGTTTCCTGGGAAACCAATCCAGGCACTGACAGCATGCCTCCTTTTTTCCCTCTGTTTTGATGTGATTCTAAGTTTCTGGTTAATGGTGTGCTTCTAGCAGGCAAGATTTGAGCGTTTGCACAGAGACCCTCCTTGGTGCCTCTGATTGCAACAGATTCAACCATATTTTCTGATGTTTTATAAACTCTGTTTACAGAAGTCAGAAAATACCTTTCTTACTCAGAGAGGAAGCAGTCTGGGGCAGGTGGAAGAGGCAGGGCTGACAGCAGATGAATCTCAGAGTTTCAGTTGGTATTTTCCAGATAATAAAAATAATAAGAGCAACTGACAATGTGTCAGGCAGTTGTCAAGGGCTTTGCCTCTTCTCATCTTCACAGCAAATCTATGATGTTAGAACTGTTAGCCCATTTTACAGATGAGGAAACTGAGGCATCGGGAGCTGAGAAACTCACCCAGGATCACGCAGCCAGGAGGCGGCAGAGTTGGAATTCTCTGAATCCAGAGCCCACATGTAAAGAAGAGGGAGGAGGCAGCTTTTCAGAGGGCTTTTCAGAAGGGGCTGCAGAGCTCCCACAGGGCTGGGGAGAACAGAGACCAAGAGTTTCACTGTCCGAGAGGAAAGTGCCTTTGGGGCACAGTGACTAATAGATCTGAAGCAGGAAAGATAGAAAGAGGCCTGGGTATGCTAGGCCTTGGATGATACACCCAGGGGTTCCAATTTGCTGTCGTAGGCAATGGGGGATGGACAGGAATCCAGCCTCACCACTTACTGCTGAGTCACCATGGACTGGTTGTTTACCCTCTCTGGGCTCCAGAAGTATCAGCCAAGGATTCTTCCTTTCCAAGCAACAAAATTCTTGGCCCTAAATAGAAAATGCTAGTTTCACTTCCTTACAGCCCTTCACAGGGAAGCAGGGCCAGGCTATCTCCCTGTGAGCCAAACAAAGGCACCCTAGCCCAAGAGTCAGGCGGAGGGGGCCACACAGGGCTCCCTGAGGCAGGCCATTGTGTATGCCTATAATAACAAAGCTATGACCAACCTAGACAGCATATTAAAAAGCAGAGACATTACTTCTGACAAAGGTCCGTATAGTCAAAGCTATGGTTTTCCAGTAGTCATGTATGAATGTGAGAGTTGGACCATAAAAAGGCTGACTGCAGAAGAACTGATGCTTTTGAACTGTGGTGTTGGAGACGACTCTTGAGAGTCCCTTGGCCTGCAAGGAAATCCAACCAGTCAATCCTAAAGGAAATCAGTCCTAAATATTCATTGGAAAGACTCATGCTGAAACTTAAGCTCCAATATTTTGACTACCTGGTGCGAAGAGCTGACTGGAAAAGACCCTGGATGCTGGGAAAGACTGAAGGCAGGAGGAGAAGGGGACGACAGAGGAAGAGATGGTTGGATGGCATCACTGACTCAATGGACATGAGTTTGAGCAAGCTCCAGGAGATGCTGAACGACAGGGAAGCCTGGCATGCTGCAGTCCAGGGGTCGCAAAGAGTTGGACACGACTGAGCAACTGAACAACAAAACAGAGAATGTATTTATTGGCTCACATATTTAACCATCCAGGGGTCAAGGCTTCAGGTGGATCCTGATCTAGGATTCTAAAGACACTGCAGATCTCTCTTTCCATCCACTCTGTCTTTGGGGCTGTCTGCTCCACCCCCAGGCTCGGTTTCCCCTTGTCGCGGCAGCAGACACAATTACTTCCTCGCCACACCACCCAGCCCTGCAGAGATGACAGAGCTGCATCCAGCATTCCCAGTATTCGAGTCTGGAGTCCTCTACTGGCACATCTGGTGCCTTATGCTCATCCTTCATGGTGACATGAGTGGGAATGGAAGACACAGGTCAGAGCTAAAAATCCAGAAGGGCAGAGAACCTCCTCCCCAGAGCAGAGTCTTGATGTTGTGGGCTCAAGGGCCTGGGTCTGGGAGCTGTGGAGGGGAGCCAAGTCATAACCCATCCACTCAGATCAGACACAATGCACAGAGTGATGGGAGAGAACTGCAGTTCTCCACCTATTGTGTCCATGGTCCTGAACTCAGTAAAGGCTCCTGGCCTTCTGGATTGGCAACTGGAAGAGGAGGGGCAGAGGGGAAACGCCTCACGGGTTGCCCTGTGTCGGGGCTGGGCAGCTGATGGGCACCAGCTGGCGACAGAGTACCAGTCAGGAAGGAGGCAGAGGTCCCGCCTTATGGGGACAGTGGGTGGGCACCCACAAGGGGTGTTGGACAGGCAGGTCTGCAGCCTGGGGACTCTCTGGGGTCAGCTATTTGTCCAGGAGTCTCGGTAATGGGGAGACAGCTCAGACTCGGGGTAAGCGGATGTGCCCAGGGGAGGTGTCTCGGTTACCCGAGGGTCTCCGAGCAGGGGAAGGCAGAGCTGCGAGGACACCCTCCCTTTGCCACCCCTTCCTTGACCCGGCTGCCCAGACATCGTGGACATCAAACCAGCTAACATGGAGGACCTCACGGAGGTGATCACCGCGTCCGAGTTCCACCCGCATCACTGCAACCTCTTCGTCTACAGCAGCAGCAAGGGCTCCCTGCGCCTCTGTGACATGCGTGCGGCCGCCCTGTGTGACAAGCACTCCAAATGTAAGTGCGCATGCCCGCCAGCGCCCCATCAGCCATTGATGTGGGCGGGGCCTCCTGGGTGTGGGTGGGCGGGGCATGGAGGTGTTCTGAATGGGCTGGCGGCGGGGGTGGTGGGGGAGTGGGGTGGACTCAGTGCTTCTTTAGCGCTGTTGGCAGGGGACACCAGGTCCTGCCACCCACTGCCCCCCACCCCGAGTCCCAGCAGAGATGAGGACCAGGGAGTGAGCTGGGCACTGGAAGCCAAAGAGGGACCACACCCAACTGTCACCTCCTCCAGGAAGCCTTCCTTGATCCCCATATTGGGCCAGGTCCCTCTTCTGTACCTCCCAGAACCCCCAAAGCTTTCTGCTCACGACTACACACGACGCAGAACTTTCTGTGCTGTTCCACCTCCCCCAGTAGGCTGGGTCACCTCATACTGGAACCCCCCAGAGAGCAGCCTTGGGGTTGCCACAGAGCTGTCAGAGGATTCAGGGATGGACGAGGTCCAAGGGAACTTCATATGATAACCAACCACCACAGAATAGCTCACACTGGACGCTGAGCCAGGCGCCCAGCCACGCTGTCTACTGGCATTAGCTCATGTCCTTGTCACATGAGCTGTCCCGGAGCCCTGCACAGAAGGTGAAACGGGCTCCAGAGATGGGCTCAAGGTCACTCACACTGAAAAACTGGCAGGGTGGGACTTGAACCTGGGGCCCTGAGATACCCTGACTGGTGCGCCTCACCCCAGGTCTGGGCTGCTTGGTGCTGGATTGATCTGGCGGCTGTCCACCAACGCGGTGCTCCCCAGAGGCACCGAAGGCAGAGGGTCAGCCCACGATGTCCTCCCTGGATGACCTTGCAGGAGCAGCAGGCGGGGCGGAAGCAGACGTGGCCCCAGTCGAGAGGGCAGGGAATCTAGTTCATCTCTGTATCCATCCCAGTGCCTCCAGCAGGATCTGGAAATGTTGAATGAATGAACAAACAAACAATGAATGAGTGGTGACCAGTTGGCCACTGGAGGGCTTTATCAGTGTCTTGGTTAAGGAGGCAGAGGGCTGTTGGGAGGGACAGGGTTGCTGTCTTCCCCCGGGGGCCTGGTTTCCCCGGGCAGCCAGAGAGGACGGTGCTGCCCCAGCTCCCAGGGACTCAGACTCAGGACTCTCTGTAGCCGCCAGCTCCTCCTCCCTCCTTGGCCAAGTTCTGTCCCCTCATCTCACCCCGTCACCCTTCTCCGGGTTCATCCACACTGCACACACTCTCCCAGCCTTCCTTACATTCACAGCTGGGCGGGATGTCCACTATCTGGGTCTGTACTTAGTACTGGAGCCACTGACCCCCATCCACAAGCCCCAGGGCTCCTCCAGCAGAGCTCATGCGTGGTCCTGGGAAAGCCCCCTCCCTGGGCACCAAGCCTTCTGAGGGCTGAGCTGTTGGCACTCAGGGTGGGGAGGGCAGATCTCCCTCTCTGGGTGGAGCCGGGGCCACCAGGACACTCATGTGTCACACGGTGAGCTGCCATGCTCTAGACACTGTCCCTGGGGTGCAGCAGGAACCAATGGACCGACAGTAAACTCCTAACTAGGCGATATGATGCTGAGAGGTGGTGAGTGGTATGAACAGCCGCCAGAAAAGCAGAGTGCAGGGAGGGTCATGTCAGCTGCACTGCTAGAGGCAGATGCAGTGGAACAGTATGAGGCGCTGAGGGGGTGCACCATGCAGAATCTTCTAGAAGGACACAGCAGGGGCAAAGGCTTTGAGATGGGAAGGCACCTGTGTGGCCAGATGATGCCGTCTGTATAATAGAATACTATTCAGACATTTAAAAAACTGACTTAGGAGAGGTATAATAACATGGGGAAGTGATTATGTTGGAAGATTCTATGGGGGCGAAAAGCAGGATAATGACTACTTCAGCAAAAGAATGGAAACAGAAAATCATGGAAAGAAATACTCCCAGAAATTGTTTCTAAATGTGGGTTCAGGAATTTAGGGAGAATGGGGATGGTTTTGTGCTCCCCACGCTGCTTGAACGATGGTCTCTGTGGGCTGGACGTGGGAGTCAGAGACCGTCTTGGCTTCTGGAACTGTATCAGCTGGTTCCCTGGGATCTAAACAAGCAGCCGCCCACCAGGACAGCCATCCCTCATCCGTTTCCTGAGCCTAGGCACACACACAGACATTCTGGGCGCGTCGTTGTCACACGCCTGGCGGTGTAGATTTGCATGTGACTCAGCCCGCAAAGTCAAGTGCAAGAGCTATAACTTTATTTCAGTGACTCAGCTCCATTGAATTTCTTACACCCTCTCCAGGGGCTGCAGTGAGCATTCATTAGGGCCACGGAGGATTCTGCATCTTCAGCAGGTTCTGGAAGGCTTTGACAGGGCCAAGGTATGAAGGGAGGGACATGGCACCTCCTGATCCCCAGGGGCTTTTTCAGTGCCTGGTGACACTGAGGGCAGGAAATTTCCCTGCTGAGGACATTTTTGCATGGATGCAAAAATTCTGCTTTAGGCATAAATGATCAGAGATGAAGTTGGCCTTTAATTTTCTTTGCCTGCAATCTTTGTCCAGTTTTATTAAGAGGATTGTTCTCTTGTAAAATGAGCTGGCCGCTTTCTCTCTTTTTTTCCCCTAGAACAGTTAGTATAATATATCTGCTCCTTGAAGTCTTAGTAAAACTCACATGTAGATCCTTTTTGATTATTGGTTTATATGGGTTTTCTAAAGGAATTAATTTTGTATTAAAATGCATTTTTCTAGAATTTTCTTTTCACTCTCAAACTCAATATTCTGCACAGAAAGTTTCTCATTAATGCCAGTGACAGGATTGTTCACCAGGCTCTGCAAAATACTTTGCATCTTCTGTTTTCCTCTCTTCATCTCATTTGCCACAAGTCGTGAGTAGAGGAAATACCTGCCCTACTGTCTGCATTCTCCAGATGGCGTTTGTTCTTAGTTCTCCTGAGAAATTAAGCAAGCAGACGATTGCCAATTAGGCTGTTATTTTTAATCAGAACAAATGGCTGTTATTGGAGCCAGATCTTGTTTTAAAGAGACTTGGAGGCTAGGATCTGGTCTTTTCATCTCACTTCTACCCATTTAGTTACTACTCAGAACTCAGGGGATGGCTGATAGTGACATCCCAGAGATGAATGGTCCAGGCACCATTTTCCCAATGGGTAAGACTGTGATTTTCTGTTCACTGAAGGAAGGGCATCCCAGATCACAAGTGGATCACGTGTTGACTTCTATCATTGGGCAGATGAGGAAACCGAGGCTCAGAGAAACAGTGGCTTCCCCAGGCCCCTCCCCATCATCAGGGGCAGAGCCAAGGGGCACAGGCTGCTGCCCAACCCACAGATTCGTGTCCTTCTCCAAAGCAGTAGAAAGCTGAGTCTTTTGTCTGCTAGTCGTAATGACAGCGTAACCATGGAAACGACTGTGCTTGAATCCTCAAAATAGACAGACACTTCTGCTTTTCACAGCACAGAGTCTGCCAAAAGCAAGGGCCGTGCCAAGAGACATGAAGATTCCCTAGAATAGGTGGTAATGACAGTCGCTCCCCCTGGTGGGCCCCCTACTCCGTGCCAGCCCCGTGCTGGGCGAAGCAGAAACCACAGGTGACGTTGGTCCAGGGCTTGCTACACACCAGGTGCTGCTCAAAGTTTACATCTCATTAAGTCCTGAGAGCTGTGCCATGATGCAAGTCCTCGATTATTCATTTTATAGATGAGGAAACCGAGTGTATTGTTTTCCCGTGGCTGCTGTAACGAATTGCCATGAACTCAGTGGCTTAAAACAACATGAATATATTCTTTGACAGTTCTAGAGGGCAGAGGTCCAAAATTCAGTGTTGTCAGGCCTGCATTCCTTCCGGAGGCTTCAGGGGAGAATCGGTCTCTATCTTTTCCAGCTTCTAGAGGTCACCTGTGATCCTTGGCTTGTGGCCTCTTCTGTCTTCAAAGTGCATCACTCCAACCCCCACTTCCATGCTGTCGTCTCTTCTTCTGCCTTTGACTGTCCTCCTTTCCTCATGATTACCAGTGGGCCAGCCCACCCGAGAGAGTCCAGGATAATCTCTGCAGCTGGAGATCCTAAACTTGCATATGCAAAGCCTTCTGTCATGTTAGGTAACACACGCACAGGTCCCAGGGATGAGGATGTGGCCATCTTTGGGGGCTGTTATTGTTTATCACACAGAGGCCCAGAGAGGTTAAGACATCCCCCTAAGGTCACACAGCTAAGCAGAGACTATTAAAGGCTCCAGAAGTCTCATGCCTATCAGCCTGTGCTCTTTCTCACTTACTCTTTACAGAAACCTTGAGAACAAAGAATGCTCATGGGAGTTAGGGGTGAACCAGGTTCATTTATAGGGGCGAGATGGGGTAGATTCTCAGAGCTCACCCCTGCTAATGGATCTGGGGTGGGAAGACCACACCCAGCCCTCTCTCTGCTGGGGAGGCTCCTGATGTCTAGGGGTGAGTCAGGGCAGAGCCCCCAACCGAGGGCACAGCCAGTGCAAAGGCCCTGCAGCTGGCTCCTGAGGCCCATGCGGCAGGAGCGGAGTCAGGGAAGGTGGGGGGTGAGGTCAGAAGTGCATGGAGAGAGGAGGACCCACGTGAAGAGGGCTTTACAGACCTTGGTGGGGTGCTCTGGGTTTACTCTGAAAGCACAGGAACCACGGGGCGCTTTGGCCTGGCTGTGTTTTAACAGGATCCATGGCCACCCCCTTGCTAATCCTGGAGCCCAAGGTGG
This sequence comes from Bos grunniens, assembly GCF_055505025.1. Classification (NCBI taxonomy): domain Eukaryota; kingdom Metazoa; phylum Chordata; class Mammalia; order Artiodactyla; family Bovidae; genus Bos; species Bos grunniens. The sequence continues at coordinate 14,810,235 of NC_141170.1, read as the reverse complement.
GACTCACCTGGACACACGTGTTCATCTTTCAAGTGGATGTTCTCATAATGTCAGAGCAGAGGAGGGGCCCGTTGCTAGGGCAGCCAGGAGCATGGACCAGGCAGGACCCATCTGTTCCTTCAGGCTGGTCTCCTCCTCAGCTCTCCACCTCCTCAGCCCCGCAGCCCCACCTCTGTCCGTCCGTGTTTCTTTCCAGGGTCTCACTGCCCTGCACCATTGTCCCTAAGCGTGGGGCTCAAGCCAGGGCCATTCTTCCATCAGCCCTGAACCTCCCTTCCTCCCAGTCCCACTTGGTCAGTTCTGCCTGCTCAGTTAACCCCCCACCTCCCCATCCATGCCCAGAGAAGACCATCCACAGGCTGACAAGAGCTCACAGCCCCACGGGGTAACCAGGTTATCCTCACTGATGCCATACAAGAGGGCACCCCTGGGCCATGCAGGCAACAAGGGGGAGCATTTGATTTCTTTGGCAAACAGCTGGACAAGCTGCACAGAGAACAGGATATTTGAGTTGGGGTTCTGAAGGATGTATAGGAGTTGGTAGGAAAAACAGGAAAGAAAAAAGGAGCAAAAACAATGGGAAAAACAACTCTTTTATTGAGCAGCCACTCAAGTGCCTCACTGGGCCAGGTGCTTCCAGGTGTTACCTCTGGAGGTCTCACCATGCTTGCCCCTCAGGTGAGGAAACTTGGGCTCAGAGAGGTTAAGGGGCTTGCCTGAAGTCACACAGAGCTTGGCTGCGCTCTGCTGCCTGGTATATGGCAGGGCAAGGGCTAGGATAAGGCGAGTGAGATGCCTAAGTCATGCCATGGAAGGAGACATTCATTTAAGGCGACCCCAAGAGTGAGCTGTTCAACGTGGCGCCTGCCCTTGGGGTCTGCTTGCCTCACCCTATTCGAGGCCCTGGGACCCTGGTGGGAAAGGGGGTCGGCATGTGGCTGCAGGAGGGGAATTTGGGTTTATGAGGCTGGAGCAGCAGGGCCCAGTTAGGAAGGAGCTTTGTCGGCTACATGTGGGAGCTTGAACCCTGGACCTGTGGGCACTGGGAGCCACAGAGGGCTTTAAGCAGAAGAAGGACACATCGGAGTTGTGCATGAGGCGGGCCCCACCTCAGGTTTCACTTCCCTTTTCTTGCATCCCAGGTGCTTCAGAACCTCCCCGGGGTCCCTTTCTTCACTCAGGCAAGCGTGACAGGGAGGGGGCTCCTCAGCCTCTCCAGTGTGTGACAGCAGCAACACCCAGAGGGGAGGGCGTGGTTGTCAGGGAGCCAGCTAGGGCCACAGGAGCCTTCATTATGCAACACTAGTTTTTAAAAAAAGATGGGCTGCTGTTCCAGAGCCTCTCAACTTTTCTGGGATGCCCTTCTTTAAACTCTTGTTGGCAATAATTACTGTAAAATGTCCTTAGTGATTCTGTCAATCAGAAGGGAGATCCCCTTTTCTCTTATTAATGCCCTGGAGATGTTCAGGCTGTGGGGGCAGGGGTGGGGATTGATACAGAAGATTCTGCAGTCTTTCGACAAAAATTTTTTTAAAAAGTTGTATTGAAAATTTCAACCCTACTCGGTGCCCTGTGGTGACATAAATGGGAAGGAAATCCAAAACAGAGGGGCTATGTGTATACGTATAGCTGATTCACATTGCTGCACAGTAGAAACTCACACAGCATTGTAAAGCAACTGTACTCCAAGAAGAATGAATTTTAAAAACACATTAAAATAACAGCAACAAAACAATGTCATAGAAACGTTTGAAAAGAAAGCTGAGAACTTCTCCGTATAACTTTTTTCAGGCTTGTTAATGTCCCTTCCCACTAATCTTTTTCAATTCTGGTGCTTTTGTGCTTAAAACAAACCATCAGAAATGCCCACGGACAGCCAGAACTGAAGTTGCCGTGGGCTGTTGGGTGCTTCTGTTTTCAACTATGGATTCCATCATCCTCTCAGCCTTTGACCTTTGTGGCTTCCTGCTCCTTAAAGCTGGCAGAAGACACAGCTATGGCTCTGTGACATCCCATACAGATGCTCCTCTGTGATTCTGGCCCCCATAGGTCTACTGAACTCCCACAAGGCATGCTGGGAGCTCTGTAAGGTGCAGAGTGCAGTGAGTTGGACCAGACCTAGTGGTTTGGGTGGAGGCCAGAGGGAACCACTGAGGCAGGCAAGGGGTACAAAGTCGGGGTGCAAGAGACAGACCCCAGTTTATGCTTTTTATATTTTAAAAATTTATTTTATTTTATTTTTAATTGGAGGATAATGATAATTACTTTACAATATTGTAATGGCTCCTGTCATACATCAACGTGAACGAACCACAGGCATACATACGCGTCCTCCTCTTAAACCTCCCTCTCACCTCCCTCCCCATCCCACCCCTCTAGGTTGTCACAGAGCACTGGCTTTGGGTTCCTGGCATCACACAGCAAACTTCCGCCGGCTATCTATTTTACATATGGTAGCGTACATGCTAAGTCACCTCAGTCATGTTGACTCTTTGAAACCCTGTGCACATAGCCTGCCAGGCTCCTCTGTCCAAGGGATTCTCCAGGCAGAAATACTGGAGTGGGTTGCCATTTCCTCCTCCAGGGGATCTTCTTGACCCAGGGATCAAACCCGGGTCTCTTTATGTCTCCTGCACTGGCAGATGGGTTCTTTACCACTAGCACCACCTAGGAAGCCCAATGACTATGTTTCAGTACTACTCACTGTGCTTTTATATCTTACCTTCTGTCTGACCCCTAGCAGCAGAGATGCTGATTCCATCGGGAGAGAATTCCTGCCACATACCCGGGGAAGTACAGGGCCCCACCCAGGTCCCTGCTGAGAGTGTGGGGTACACTTCTTTCAATCCGTCTGCCCTCTTTCCCCCAAATATTAGGTCCATATCCCTGTTCATTTAAAGACTATACAGATTCTCAATGCTTTATTTTAAGTAGGGAATCAGTATTGAATTTTTTTTTTTTTTCTTTACTCCAGGCATCTGAGAGAAGAGGGAAATGTTGTTGATTTAATTTGGGGCTTAACAAAGAAACATGAATGTTGATGTCTGCAGAAATAAAGGTGTCAGTTTAATTACTATTACCAGGTACAAAACACAATTATGTGAGATGACCAGTCAAAATTCAGAGGTTTTAGAGGCTAAAGGTGACCCACCAGGAGTTCTCCTCACCACCACAGGGAGCAAAATCCTGGAGAAACCCACAGCTCGCCTTGCCCGCCCTCTCTCCAAGCCCTGCTGTGTCTTCCCATTGCCCGTGGGGTGATGCCCTTCCCCTGGTTTACAGTTCCAGGCTCACGCCTTTCTCAGTCCCCATGGCCTTCAGTTCATCGCCGCCCCAGGGCCTTTGCACGTGATATGACTTCTGCCTGGAGTTCTCCTCCCTGGTATCTCACTTCATTCACATCTCTGCTCAGATGTTCTCTCCCATAGAGGCCCCATCCGTCCAAATCACCAGCCCCTCGTTCTCCCTGTCTCCTCACTTGCTTTGTCTTTCTTCCCAGCACCCACCATTGCCCCCACAGTACTGCATGTCACTGAGCTTCACTGTCTGTTTTTGGGAGGAGAATGGGGGCCCCAGTAGAGTGGGGGCCTTGTTCAATGCAGCATCCCGGGCCCTTAAACAGTGCCTGGCTATGGTGGGTGCTCAGCATGGACTGGCTAACTGAGAGAACGAATGCATGCCTGCAGACATGAGCACGTGAGACCATCAGATTGGCCTTGAAATGTTCCCTGCCACCCTGCAGAGGGGAATCTGGGCAGGGGCTGTATTTCTGGGAAAGGCAGGACCTTGGACAAGTGGGAAACTGGGTTCCCAGATGGGGTATAAGGGGCTGGGACGAACCTGGCAAGTGGTGTATGAGAAGTCCCCATAGAAGAGGCACCAGTAGATGGGGCACTCTGGTGAGCCTCTGAGGACATGTGGTCAGCTTTGTGCTCCCTGTTTGAAGCCTGGAGGCTCATAGCAGGCCAGCAGGCAGGACAGTCACCCAGTTGGTGCCCCGTGGGGGCAGCTGGACAGGTCATCAAACGTTTGAGTCCTTCTAGACTGGCTGGATATGGCTGCCCACCCACCACCCCATCCTCTTACCTGAGCCCAGGGCCATCCATGGCCCAGGTCCTAACTGGTCATCAGGGACCATAATGTCTATCCTGCTGCAGGACCAGGGCCACTATAGGGTCTGATTGGCCAGTGAGGGTGTTGGTCGGCAAACTGGTGGGACAGCCAGCAACAGACCTGAGCCTGGAAGAGCTCGTCCCGCTGCACAGGGACCTCTGTGTGTCAGGAAGGCCAGGTTACAGAGGCGGCAGGGAGGGGACACTGCTTGGGGACCCTGCTCTGGGATGTCTGGTAGGGGCAGGAAGCGCTCATCTTCAGGGGCCAGGAAAGCAGTGTCCTGTGTGGAGCAGCGGGCCTGCAGTAATGGGAGGTGGGAGGCCAAGGGGCCTCACAGGTTGTACTTGTGGAGGCGAGATCTGGTTTTGCTGCAACCCCTGTGGCAGCCAAACAACACACCTCAGAGTGGGATTTGGCCATGTGTGCCCAGCACACCAGGAACAGAGGCCCCTGAGCCAGTTAGAACCGCACAGGGTGCCCCGCCTGGTCCAGAGCGTGGTCCAGCACCTTCCAGGATGCTCGGACGCCTCACGGTCCTGGAGTTCAGAATCGCCAGCAGGAGGCAGCAGAGAGCAGCACGGTGAGCACCGCTACTCCACCACTTCCAGCTCTGAGACCGCCGGCATGGCTTTTAACCATCCATGCCTCAGTTTCTTTGGCTATAAGAAGGGAATATTACTGTACCGACCTGACATTTCTACTGGGGGATTCAGTTCAGTTCAGTCGTTCAGTCGTGTGTGACTCTTTGCTACCCCACGGACTGCAGCACGCCAGGCTTCCCTGTCCATCACCAACTCCTGTAGTTTACTCAAACTCATGTCCCTCCAGTCGGTGATGCCATCCAACCATCTCATCCTCTGTCGTCCCCTTCTCCTCCTGCCTTCAATCTTTCCCAGCATCAGGACCTTTTCCAATGAGTCAGTTCTTCGCATCAGGTGGCCAAAGTGTTGGGGGATTGATAAGGTCATGTTCGGGAAAGTTCAGCGCAGAATCTGGCTCAGAGTAAATGCTCCATAAATATTGTTCCAAGAGCTAGTTCTTCCCCACTTGGAGGATTCATTCGGGCGTGTGCTTGCCAGTATTAGTTATAGGTTTGATGAATGAATAAGCGACTGCATGAGCGCAGGGCAGAAACGGAGCCGTCTGTTCTAACCTCACAGGCGGGAGCAGCCCAGTGACCTGGTTGTTTCTGTCTCCGCAGTATTTGAAGAGCCCGAGGACCCCAGTAACCGCTCCTTCTTCTCGGAAATCATTTCCTCCGTGTCAGACGTGAAGTTCAGTCACAGCGGCCGGTACATGCTCACCCGCGATTACCTCACGGTCAAGGTCTGGGACCTGAACATGGAGGCGCGGCCCATAGAGACCTACCAGGTGGGCGCTGCGACCTGGAAAACCTGGGAGCCCTTCTGTGGGTGGGAGACCCCCAGCCCTTCCCTGTGCTTTTGCATGGAGGGGCTTTCCCAGCTCAGTGGCTTTCATCAGCCCATTTTGCAGGTGAAGACACTGAGGCTCAAGAGATCAGGCAGCTCATCTCATGTAGCTCAGCCTCACCTCACGGGGTACTGCGGGTCCTCTGCTTGCTGGCTTCTGCTCGGAGCCAGGGCTGTGATTAGGCCTTCAGTTCAGGCCCCAGGGGACAAAGATGAGCCTCACACTGGGCTCAATTTGAGGGTGCAGATGACGGCTTCCCTCCCCTGGAGCCAATGTCTGCAGTTCCACCATTAAGGCAGGTTAAGCACTGCCCTTTCCCAGGGAGCATCCTTAGCTGGTGATGCAGTGGTGAAATGGGAGCTTGGTACATTTCTAAATCTTCAGGGCAGGCTTTTCAGCCAGGCCTATAGGATGAAGCCTGGGACACCTGCCTGGGAAGGTGTTTATTATTTTTCTGCTATGATTCATCCATATATATGAGGGAATGAAAGACAAAATTCATGTGATGTTACAATTTGGTAAAAATATAGGACTGTTTTAAAGCTGCTTTATAGCTGCTCCAGTTATGTTTCTAGCTGGGACAATCTGGAAGGCTTCTTGGAGGAGGTGACATTTGTTCTGAACCTTGTAGGAATCAGTCATGCAGATAAGAGTGGGAAAAGACCTCATCAGAAGACCCAGCCAAATTCTTATAGTGTCACCGAGCATCAGGTGTACACAGGGTGCCACATACACTTGTGACCTCTATTCCTTACTGCTCCTGTGAAGAGGGCACCATGGGCCCCGTTTGGCAGGAAGGAACCTGGGGTTACTGGGAGGTGATGATATGGGGAGCTGCCTCACAGCTGGGCAGTGACAGACTTGGAGCCCAGATGGGAGCCCTACAGCCCCCTTCCCTGTCCTCCGTCCTGCCAAGGCCTGGCGTACAGCATGTCCCAGGAGAGGGGCACAGAGCTGAGAGGAGAGGATTGGGGTTCAGAGTCTGACCTTGGACATGTATGCTCCTGGCAGCCCCATGCCCACAACGATGTCTCAGAAGGTTCTGGCACACACCCCCACCCCAACCCCCACCCCAACTTCTGCAGGACAATGGATTCATGAAAGGACTCCTTTGTTAGCCACGTGTGTTTACCAGAAGTCCTGCCACTCCCTCCAGTTCTGACCCAGGCAGGCCTCCTGCTCCCATGGCACAACCCAGGAATAGATCAGCTCCTCTTCGACCCTCAGGAGTGGCAGGGGTCAGAGACTGGGGCAGGAATGACATGGCCCCTGCTCAGGCCTGTGGAGTGACTGGATCAGCTCCTTCTCGACCCTCAGGAGTGGCAGGGGTCAGAGACTGGGACAGGAATGACATAACCCCTGCTCAGGGCTGTGGAGTGACTGGATCAGCTCCTCCTCTGACCCTCAGGAGTGGCAGGGGTCAGAGACTGGGGCAGGAATGACATAACCCTGCTCAGGCCTGTGGGGAGGACTGTTCTGATGCCTTCCTAGAGGCTGTCCAGGGACATGAGTGTTCCAACCCCCTTAGTAGGCCCCCCACCAGCCTTTCATGTCCCTAGAGTTAGCAACGGCCCACAGACCCTGAAACTAGATGTTGAATATGAGCATTTTGTGGGGGGGAGGGTCCAGAGCCTTCAGATTCTCAAAGCACATGCTGCTGCTGCTAAGTCGCTTCAGTCGTGTCCGACTCTGTGCGACCCCAGAGACGGCAGCCCACCAGGCTCCCCCGTCCCTGGGATTCTCCAGGCAAGAACACTGGAGTGGGTTGCCATTTCCTTCTCCAATGCATGAAAGTGAAAAGTGAAAGTGAAGTTGCTCAGTCATGTCCGACTCTTCATGACTCCGTGGACTGCAGCCTACCAGGCTCCTCCATCCATAGGATTTTCCAGGCAAGAGTACTGGAGTGGGGTGCCATTGCTTTCTCCACAAAGCACGTGAGGACCCAATAAAGCAGGAGAATCACTGCTCTAGAGGACAAGGCCCAAAGCTGGTTGCTTGGCCTCTGGCCCTGCTGGGGTCCAGCCCCAGCTGATCCAGGGTATTTGAAGGAGAGAGGGCATAGGCGACCTATTTATTTAAATATTTATCAAAGATATAAAGAGTAATAGAATGAGAATAGCTCAGTGAGGAAATTCAGTGGAGAAAAGAGGCTGAGTACCTTGGTTTACGCAGGAGACCAATAAAACTTCAAGGCAAGAAGTTTGCACCACTTACGTAGGCCACAGGCGTCCTTCCATTCTCCCGAAGGAAAGGAGACACTGAGGCCTCTCCGGTCGGATCTTAGAAGCTCAGGCATAATTAGTAAGCATGGTGGGTTCCACGCTCCAGATGGAGACTCAGCCAGAGTGAGAGAGAGAGCGACATGGGGAGACCAAGTTTCGGTGAACAAGGCCCGCACTTTATTTTCCAAAGTAGTTTTTATACCTTAAGTTATGCATAGAGGATAATGGGGAAAGGGGTAGAGTCATACAAGGACAGCAGTTCCTGGTTCTAATCGAGGCCAGGCTTTCAAACTTATATGCAAAAGTTCAGGTGAATTACATCATCTTCTGGCCAGGAGGCCTGTTAACATTGTAAGAAACTTATTTTTCTCTAAAGGTGATTATTCCAAAGTCAGGAGCCACCCTCCAAAAGCATTAGATAAAGTTGCATTCCTAAAGGGCACAGGTGTGGTGGGCTCAATCAAGAAAAGAATTAACTCAAGGGTCCAAGGTTACAAACATTGAGGCTACTACTTACATTTCTATACACCCATTATATCAATCAATACACTGCCAAGGACACAGTAGGTAAGGGGTATGGAGACTTAGCAGCAAACATTGGCCCAATAAGTGAAAAACCCTTCACCAATACAATTTCTAATCAATCTTTTAACTACTCAAAAGAATCTGTGTTTAGACAGTTTAGAACATCTGCCTCTCACAGTTGGGAGGCTCTGAACAATCACATGTGGCCGGAAAAACCTATTCAGGCAGGCTAGAGGATTTCCAAAGGAGTTTGTAGGTTGAAACACTGTCACACCCAGGAATTATTAACTGGAGCTGTAAGCTAACTCTTTTTTCAGAGAGAGGTAGTGGGGGACAGCCCCCCGTAAAGTCAGAGGTGTAGGTGAAAGCACAAAGCAGAAAGTAGGCAGACTCTGGTTTTGGGGGTAGATGCTCGAGAATTTCCAGGTGGACTCCTGAGGCTTGATCCCGCCTTTGCATATGCTGAGCCTCCTTCCTCATGACCTTTGTCATGGGCGGAGTTCCTCACGCTGGCTCCCGGCAGTGATAGAATTCCAGTTGAACTATTCCAGATCCTGAAAGATGATGCTGTGGAAAGTGCTGCACTCAATATGAAATATGCAATATGCACTCAAAATGCAATATGCCGGCTCCCGGCATGGCCCCACTGACCTCTTGATTCTCAAATAGTAATAGCTACATAAAACCAACGTAGCACCTGATGTCTTTAGTTGTTATGCACTAGAAATTGTGTATTGCAGATTTGTGTTTGGCTGACTTGCAGTGCTGAATAGATAAGAGCTTTTCTCTCTTTACGAGAGGCTGGAGTGTCCCAGAAGAGTGAGTGGCTTCCCGACGCATTCAGTGTTGCAACAATGACTTTGGTGATTTAGTTCCCCATCATTTGCATGTTGGTTTTCTACCTCCCTCAGTGATACCTCATGGTGGGAAAATGGCTGCCACAACTCCAGGAACGATGCCAACCTTCCAGGCAGGAAATAAGAGGACATGTGAAAGGCTGTGCTGGTTGGATCTGTGGCATATTTTATTAGGAACACAAAAGCTTTCCCAGAACACTCCTCAGAAGACCTCTTTCAACTCGTTGGCTAGGATGAGCCCATGAACACACTGGGAAAATTAGTAGTTTTTTGGCCTCTGTGGTTGAAGAAGGCAGGGAGAAAGGGGTGTTGAGTCAGCTGGCCCTTGGCACGTGCTGCACTGATCTAAGACCTTGGCACATTTTCCTCTTCTAAGCCTCCCTGCTGCCCTGGGAGGTGGGGACAGTGTCCTCTTGATCCCATTTTATTTGGAGAAAACTGAGTTAAATGGCATATCTGTGGTGGTGGAGTAGCAAGCAACGGACCTTAGATCAGTGCTCACATCTTCCTTACACGAGAGCCCACGCCCTTCCTTACCCTGCCACCAGAGGGCAGGAGGCACTCAGTGTGCAGGAGACAAGAGCACGTGTGTTTGGACGAGTGCATCAGTGAGGCTGCCTTGACTGCACGGAGCACACGCACGTGCCAGCCTGGAGGGTGAACGTGAGCACCTCACAGTCTGCGGCCGGGGATGAGGCCAGGCACCGTTTATCCCATTCACCTTAGTCGCTCCACACCCTGGGCCAGTGTGCCGTGCCCTGATAGACCCTGGGCTCAGAGGGAGGGTAGGAGCCCCCACCTCACCCTCCAGGGTCCCAGACGACAGGAACACATTGAGCCTGAGCTTAGTGTGGCCGTGCGTCAGGAGACCTCAGGCCACAGACACACACCACAGGAGAGTCACCAAGGACTGTTACGGAAGCAGAGTAGAGAAAGGGGAATGGCTGGGGGAGGGACCCCGCTCTTTCTTTCAGACAAGTGGCCCACCTAGGGAGCCCAGCCACACCATCTCCAGTTGCCTCTAATACCACTCGTTTATTTTTTAAAACTGTATTGAGGTCCTGTGATGTGCCAGGCCCTCTGCACTGCACTGGGAAGTTGTTGGGGAACGAGACAAATAGATCTTGCTGGAGGGGCATCCATGCCAGCAGGGAAGATGGCCAGAAACCAAGCAAACAGGTGAAATAATCACAGGCTTCCCAAAGGATGACAACTAAACCAGAGGCTGAGGCAGAGGAAACAGAGGTGCTGAAGCCTAGGAGAAGTAAGGGCATGAGCCCTCTGCAGGGAGGTGTTCCCAGAGGTGGGAACGGCAGGTGCCAAGGCCCTGAGGCAGGAACATGGTTAGTGCACGAAAGGAATGGTGAGGAGCCGGCTGGAGCAGAGTTAGCCTGTGGGAGGGAAGAAAAGCCTGAGGTCAGAGAGGTGACCAGGGGGACTTGTTTGCCCTGGAGGGTTTTGAGTAGAGGCATGGCATGGTCCAGCTTAGTTTCCAAGGAATCTCTCTCGCTGCCCATAAGATAGACTAGTGTTGGAGGGTATGGGGAGCAGACACAGAGCTACCAGGAGGGCTTTTGCAATAAGCTGGGTGGGGGTGCTTGGAGCAGGCTGGCAGTAGGACGGGTGTGGTGAGAAGGGACTGGCTCCAGATCACTTTGAATTCTGGACAAGCTGAATGTAGGTGTGAGAGATAAGGAAAAACGTGGTCATTTGTACCCTTTGTACCAGCGGAAGAATGCGGGATAGCAGGGCGACCAGGGCTCAGCCGTGCTCATCCTTGTAGACAGCTAGACAGTTCAGTGTGGGCTTCTGGGAGAGAGGTCCTGGCTGGAGACAAACATCTGGGTGATGTCAGCCTATGCACAGAATTTAAACCAAGAGCACAGGTCAGGTGGGAAGAGAAGGGCGGGAGAGCAAGCTTTGTGGGCAGGGTGGGCAGGGAACCTTCTCTGGGGAGCGGTGTGTTGGCCAAGGCCAGAGGAAATCCTGGGTTAAGAACCTTCCAGTCTGGCAGACATCAAGCCAATATTGTAAAGCAATTATCCTTCAGTTAAAAATAAAGAAAAGCTGCCTGAAAACAATAACAACAACAGCAAAATCACAATCATGAAAAAATAAAAATAATTAAAATTGATTCTGAGACAAAAAGAAAGAAACTTCCAGGCTGTGGGGTCAACATAAACACAAAGTCAGGGCAAGAGCCTCAGGTGCCCCAAGGAAAGAGTCAGAGAGAGATGTGTAGTCTGGGGAAATCCAGGGAGGCTGTCAGAGGAGGCGTTCGGTGTGCTCAGCCGCTCAGTCGTGTCCAACTCTCTGCAGCCCCATGGTTTGTAGCCCACCTGGCTTCTCTGTCCATGGGATTCTCCAGGCAAGAATAACTGGAATGGGTAGCCATTCTCTTCTCCAGGGGATCTTCTAAGACCCAGGGATTGAACCCATGCCTCTAGCGTCTCCTGCATTGGCGGGGGGGTTCTTTACCACTAGCGCCACCTGGGAAGCCCTGCTAGAGGAGGGGACCTCCTCTAAAGCTGAGTTTTTAAAGATGAATAAGAGATTCCCAGACAGAAGAGGATGAAAACCTGCTTTTTCCTTCTCCCTCCACCATCACTGCCTAGCAGGAGTTGGACATTTCTTTCTCTCCATCCCTCTGTAGGTAACTGGGGTCACAGATAGCTCCCCGGTGCTTTGCCCTGCATCCATCTCCTGGAATCCTCACACTCTTCTCTAGGGCAGGTGTCTCATGACCCCCTTTTCAGACAGGAAACCTGAGGCTCCAGGCAGCTAAGTGGCTCTCCTGGGTCATGAAGACACACAGAGCCAGGAGTTTAGGCTTCATGTTACTCATTTACCTGCCTCTCCCCCACCCAGGTGACTCAGTGGTAAAAGAACCCGCCTGCCAATGTAGGGGACTCAAGAGATGTGGGTTCGATCCCTGGATCAGGAAGATCCCCTGCAGTAGGAAATCTAACCCACTCCAGTATTCCTGCCTGGAAAATTCCACGGACAGAGGAGCCTGGCAGTCCATAGTCTATGGGGTCTTCAAGAGTTGGACACGACTGAGCACGCATGCACTCCCACCACCCAGAGGCCAGGGCCATGTCCCTGAAGAGAGCTGGCATGCAGGAGGCCCTGTGGGCACAGAGCTTGCAGGATCGGGTCACCAGTTCTCCTGTGATGCCAGGCTACCCCGGGAGAGGATCCTGGTCTTCCACTTGTAAGCTGTGTGACTTCAGGCCAGTTACTTAACCTCTCTGAGCTTCAGTGCCTCATCTATAAACAGGACAGATAGCACCTACTGAGGTTACACTTGAGAGACCTGTGTGAACGTCCTCTTTTCTCCATGATGGTCACCAGTGTGCTCAGGGTGACTATTGTCCCCAAAGGACAAGACCCTATACCCATCACTTACATTTGATCCCAGAACAGCCCATGAGGTGTGTGCTCTTATCACTTTAAGGAGGCACAGACCACGGCTCAGAGAGGTGAAGTCACTGTCTAGGGTCATACAGCCAGGGAGGGGCAGAGCCAGGAAGTGGTTCCCTTCGGTGTTGTTCCCCTCGTCACTGTGACTGTCCCCTGTCTGGCCACAGCTCAGGGGTTGGCCATGTGCCAAGCTGTGGACCCTTCCCAGTGGTCAGGGCTGAGTCAGGAGTGCCATCCAGACCCCGGAGGGCACAGCCCTGCTCAGTGAGGCCCTCGCCATGGAGAGGGGACCAGGACTCTCCAGGCACCCCCTTGACTCACCCCATCGTCCCCTTCTCCCGCCAGGTCCATGATTATCTTCGGAGCAAACTCTGTTCCCTGTACGAGAACGACTGCATTTTTGACAAGTTCGAATGCGCCTGGAATGGGAGTGACAGGTAACCTCAGACCTTGGACCTTTGCCCTGCGGGCCCAGTTGCTGACATGGCGTGGGGGGGTTAGGCGGGGCCAGAGTTCCCTGTTATCCAGCCAAAGGAATCAAGGTGTTCCAAGGAGCCCCGGCCTTTCTGGTAAGCAGGCTCAAGCTCTCAGCTCTCAAGTTCAAGGATGGAAATGAAACTTATTCTGAAACTACATCCATTTGGAGCCCCATTCTCCTGAGCAGTAGTGGGAGCATCTTTAGCCAATTCTGGGTACCTCACCACGCAGCCCCTTCCCCAGGTTCTTAAGGGTGACGGGTATATCAGTGCCAGGTCCCCCGTGGGGCAGAAGGCTTTAGCCACTGTTCCACACCCGCCTCCAGCTATTATGGCTTCTGCTTCCGGCCCACAGGGGCTCCAGAGAGCACTTCCAGCTCCTGCATCTTCTGGGACAAGGGGGTTTCCACAGGTGCACCCGCCCCTCACAGCCCTGCCCACCTGGGAAATGGACCTGAGCCCGACTTGAGTTCCTGTTCCCCCATCACCCGGCTCAGCCCAGGGCGAGTGTGGACAGGGAAGGTCCAGGGCAAGGACTTGGGTAACAGACCACATGGAGATGAAAACCACATTGGGCTGGGACATCAGCACGTCACCCGTCACACTTCACAACTGGAGCAGGGCTGTGATGGATGAGAAGGGACAGGGTGCAAGCCGGCAGCCTCCATTCGGGTGCATCCAGGGGTGTGGACTCCATCAGTCCCAAGCTTCTGGCCATAAGAAGGCTGGGCTCTAAGTGTGGCTGGCATCGCCGTGGTCCTGTGAACCTTCGTGCTGCGATGCTGCATGGCTATGAGCACAGGCCCCCTGGGACCGTCAGGGAAGGTGGGTGGGGGGACTGGCAGAACCACAGGGACAAGACCTGAAGGGCACCCCTGGGAGCAGGCTGGCCCCAAGTGGGACCAACCTGCTATATCCAGGGGTGGAGGAGCCCCTAGAGCTGCTGCCAACATCCTGGGGCTCACCTGGCTGAGGGATCTCCACGTGGACAGTGCTCTCATAGGGACTGGAATGGTGGGCACAGGGGGTCCACTGAAGGATGCTTAGAAAAGCAGGTGGAGGCCCTGGCCTGGGACGGGACTGATGCTGCTGGGTCTCAGGGACACAGTGCTCCCTCCGGGAGCCTGCACCCAGGCTGACAAATTGGGGGTCCCCCAGCGAACACCGGCAGCAGGTCTGGGAGTCTATTAGAGTCTCAGAAGACAGACTCAGTGCTGGAAAAAGGGGATCCCAACACTGCTCAGTGTGTGTGTGTCTGTCTGTCAGTGTTGGGCTCCCTACTGGTTGTGACCATTGCCCGCCCTTCCTCCACGTCACCACCAGAGGGCAGCCATGAACAGTGAATTCTGGGCTTCCAGCTACGACGGGAGCCGCCTTCTCTTCCTGTCTTTCCCCGGCCCAGCCTGCAGCTCAGCTGTCCTGCCTCTCACCCACCTCTTCCTGCCATGCCAGCCACCCCAGCCCTGGCAGTCCCTGCCACCCACCTCCACAGCCCACTCTGCTCCCACCCCCCTGGAACCCTGACTGCATTGTACCTGGCTCACTCCTGCTGTCACTTCAAATGACTTACTCAACCCAAGGCCACCTCCTCCAGGAAGCCCTCAGGGTGTTCCTCTCCATCTCGACACCCCCAGCCTCCTGGGTTTTCCTTCTGTGTCTTTGCATTTATTACACATTTTCACCTTGCCTCTTTCCCACTGGTTGGAGTGCCCCTGGAAGTGGGACTGTAGCTCAGCCCATTCTAAGCCCCTGAGTTGAAGCCTCAAAAGTGTCCAGTCAACGACTGTTGACGTCCTGGAAGGCAAAGGGATGTGCCACTTCCTTCCACTTCATCACCACCATCCTATGAGCCCAGCAAGCCCCGTAGAGGAGGTGTGTGTGTGTTAGTCACTCCGTTGTATCTGACTCTTTTCGACCCATGGACTGTAGCCCATCAGGCTCCTTTGTCCATGGAATTCTCCAGGCAAGAATACTGGAGTGGGTTGCCATTCCCTTCTCCAGGGGATCTCCCTGACCCAGGGATTGAACCTGGGTCTCTTGCATTGCAGGCAGATTCTTTACTCTCTGAGCCTCCAGGAAAGCCCATAGAGGAGGATCCCAAGATAAATAAAGCCTGATCCCTGCCTTCCAAGAGCTCAGAGGCTAAGGGGAGAAGCAAGTACTGCCCCTCAGGGCCCCCATCCTAGCAGACCAAAGCCAACCTTCTGAATCCCATAGCTCAGCATTTCCTGTCCTTCTTATGTTAATGAGAAACTTCCAGCATCCCAATTGTATACGTGGCAGCAAAGAGCTAGTGGACATCTGATAATGCTCACAGTGCCTCTTACCCAACTCCAGCAAGACTTGAGTGGGCAGCCTGGGGGAGAGGAAAGAGCGGAGGTTTTTAGATCCGACACCCTGGATTTCCAGACCACAGTCTACCAGTCTCCAGCTACTTGCTTAATTGTTGCTGTTGTTCAGTCGCTTAGTCGTGTCCGACTTTTGCAACCCTATAGACTGCAGTACTCCAGGCTTCCCTGTCCTTCGCTATCTCCCGGAGTTTGCACAAACTCATGTCCACTGAGTCGATGATGCCATCCAACTGTCTTATCCTCTTTCACCTCCTTCTCCTCCTGCCTTCAATCTTTCCCAAGCAGTCTGATCTCTCTGAGTCTGCTCACATGGAAAGTAGTTCAAATAAACCATGTCTTTCAAGGGCTGCTTTGAGGATGAGACCTTGTGTGTGATGCTCCTGGCAAGGCCATGCTGTGTACTGGCAGTGGGTGGTCCAGTGATTGGCACACATGGGTCTCTTGTCTGTCTTGTCTTGAAGAACCCTGCTGAGCCTTCAAGACCCACCACAAATGCCATCTCTTCTAGGAAGTTCTCCTTGATTCTTTCTGCCTGGGGAAAAGGGATTTGTGTCAACTAAGTATCTTCCAGCTTCCCTGGTGACTCAGACGGTAAAGAATCTCCTTGCAATCCAGGAGACCCAGGTTCAATTCCTGGGCTGGGAAAACCCCCTGGAGAAGAGAATGGCAACCCACTCCAGTATTCTTGCCTGGAGAATCCCATGGAGAGAGGAGCCTGGCAGGCTATAGTCCACAGAGTGTCAAAGAGTTGGACATGACTGAGCAACTTACACTTTAAGCATCTTTCAATTACAGGAATCAGACAAGCAAGCCTAAGTTTGTTCTGATAAGTTCCAGCAAGACTATCTCAGAGCCCATGCTGTACCTTTGGGGCCATTTCTTCTTTGTCCACGCCCATCTCAGAGCCTCCCTGCTTCTTACACACTAGGTTCTTCCTCCCTGACTATGGCTGGCTCCCCCTTGCAGTTAGGGATGGTGACCCCAAATAGTCCCCCTTCCTTTGTCCTGGAGCACAATTCCCCTTCTGCTGCTGCTGCTAAGTCGCTTCAGTTGTGTCCGACTCTGTGCGACCCCATAGACGGCAGCCCACCAGGCTCCGCCATCCCTGGGATTCTCCAGGCAAGAACACTGGAGTGGGTTGCCATTTCCTTCTCCAATGCATGAAAGAGAAAAGTGAAAGTGAAGTCGCTCAGTCGTGTCCAACTCTTAGTGACCCCATGGACTACAGCCCACCAGGCTCCTCCGTCCATGGATTTTGCAGGCAAGAGTACTGGAGTGGGGTGCCATTGCCTTCTCCGAATTCCCCTTCTAGGTATGTGGAAAAATTCTCAGAGAAGGATCTGATTGGCTTTGTTGGGGTCACATGCTCACTTTTGCACCAGTTTAGCATGGACAGGATCTGTTGCATGCCACAATTGGCCAGAAGGGGGCAGTAGAGCATCATGATTGACAGACCCTCCAGCCCCACAGGGATGGGGCAGGAGTCTTTCCCAGTGTTCTTTCCAGGGCAGCCAAGGCTGTGATCTTCAGGTGCAGATGAGGAAAACGAGACTGGCAAAGGTGAAGCAACTTGCTTAGATGCAAGCCAGGGCAGGGACTCCCCTTTTCCCTGTTAAAAGAACCTTCTGGGGTGTTAGAGCACACCTAAGAAGGGGCTTAATGGGTCAGTCTGACCTGGCGTGGTTTGCAGGATGCTGGGACCTGGTGTTCTGAGGTGGAAGAGACCCCTCCCTCTGCAGGTGTGTGTGTGGGGGTCTCCCTCCTCCCCAGGGGTGTCCTCTGGATCCCGCATCTGAATGGAAGGAGGATTAGCAGCTGTGTGGGTTGCAAATGACTTTAATGATCTCACTCTCCCTTCCCTGGTGGCTCAGGGGAAGGGTGGGTGTGGTGTGACAGTGCCCACTGGGTTTCGTGAAATGTTCCCTGGAACCAAGGGGCTGTCTTCTCCCTTCTCTTGCCCCTGCAGGCACAGAGGGAAAGGTGAGGCCCCGGTCCAGCCCCTCGGCAGGCAGCACCCTTCTCTGGGAATCCATCACCCACTCCCTCCTTCTACTTCCATAGTCTTGGGCACTAGTCAGACAGGTGGGCCACAGGGATGGTTAGAATCCATAAATGTTGTTCATCGTTCCGCCACTAATTCATGTCCAAATCTTTGTGATCCCATGGATGGCAGCACACCGGGCTTCCCTGTCCTTCGCTGTCTCCTGGAGTTGGCTCAAACTCATGTCCATTGAGTCAGCGATGCCATCTGATCATCTCATCCTCTGTGAGTTCAACATCAGCCCTTCCAATGAATATTCAGGGTTGATTTCCTTAAGGATTGACTGGTTTGATCTCCTTGCTGCCCTAGGGACTCTCCAGAGTCTCCTCTAGCACCATGAATACCTGCTGGCATTTAATACATAAGAGGAGGTGGAATTTCCTGAGCCCAGCACTGTTCTAAGCGTTTTAGCATATTATCTAATCCATTCCTGGGGCTATTCTCACCAGGGACTGGGGTCCCTCGTTACCCCATTTTATGGATGGGAAAACTGCATGGGCCAGTCCTGTGACCCAGCCTGCAGAGCCCTACACCAGTGCACACCAGCTGGGGCAGTGACAGGGCGTCTGCCAGGGTCCCGGGCAGGCCCCCTCTCGTCTGCAGAGCCAGACAGGCCTGGTGGGAGAACTGCCCTGGGGTCTGGAGATCAGAGTTCATCCTGGCTGGTGACCCCTAGGCCTGAGGATTCTCTCTGCAGGGGTGCACAAGCATATCCACCCCCCATCCCCCACACACACACACATGCACACACGCGTGCACACACACACACGCACACACATGCACACGCACACACGCACACGCACACACGCACGCGCGCGCACACACACACTCACACATTGGCATCTCGCCTGCCTCGCCCTCTCTCCTCCCTGCCTCTGCCTCCTGCTTGCTCACCTTGCTCACCTGGCAGAAGGCACTGCCTGGGTGGGGGTCCAGGTCTCTCCCCAGCCCTACAAGCCCTCCTGGCCATGTTTACTACCCTGCTGTCTGTCCTGCACATGGAGACTCTGGCCTGACTTCCTCATACCCACAGGGTCCCCGGATCACTGCCACCGGCTCCCCTGCCCACCTCTCCTCATTCACAGCCCTGCTGTGTCTGAGAGGCGGGAAGAAGGGGCAACGGAGGGTGCAACTTGGGCAGCGGTCCCCAGTGTCACCTCCCCAGCTCTGTGGGGTCATCCCTGAGTGTCTGCTTGTGGTGGCCAGGGTCAACCTGTCCATGCACCCCCCCTGCTCCCCCATCCCATCCTCTGGCCTTGGGACGCTTGGGTGCTGGGTGGTAGGATGGCCCCTCTGCTGACTTCACCCCACCCTCCTCCCTGTCCTCCAGCCTGAACACGGGTGCGCCACGGCTGGCAGAGCCACTGGTTAAGGGGTAGGCACTGTGGTGATGAATGCATTTCAGCAGCACAGGATGAGCTGGTTAGATGGCATCACCGACGCAATGGACAGGGATCTGAACAAACTGTAGGAGATAGTGGAGGACAGAGGAGCCTGTTGGGCTACAGTCCATGGTGTCACAAAGAGTCGGACACAATTTAGCGACTTGAACAGCAACAACACTTGGTGATGACCTGGCCAAGGGTCACATGCCTGGACCCCAAGGGGCAGCCGCTGGCACACCCAGGATCCCTAGGTCAGCCCCAGAGACCTGGACTTCGGCTTCAGTGACTTTCAGGTGCCAGATCCTCTCTGATTTGGGGGCGTCTTGGTGGCTCAGAGGTTAAAGCGTCTGCCTGCAATGCAGGAGACCTGGGTTTGATCCCTGAGTCAGGAAGATCCCCTGGAGAAGGAAATGGTAACCCACTCCAGTATTATTGCCTGGAGAATCCCATGGACGGAGAAGCCTAGTAGGCTACAGTCCATGGGGTCACAAAGAGTCAGACACGACTGAGCGACTTCACTTTCACTTTCGGGCTCAACCCACTCCCTGTCCCACACTGGGGAGGGGGGGGGTCACACTGTCGGGAAGCCTCATGGGTCATAACTTAGGTAACATAGGAGCCCACCCAGCCTTCCCTGGGGTGAGCTGACATCAGGGGAGAGAAGAGGGGCCATTTTGGGAAGGAGGGCGCCGAGGGCACCCTCTCTGCCAACCGAGCAGCAGCCAGCGGGCCTGGAAGAGGTGGGTTCCTCATGCCCACCCAGCACCTCCAGGGGCTTGTCATTTCATTGTCTCAACAACACTCAGATCTATTCACACCAATTAAGATTTTAAAACAGAAAAGAATAGAGCCAGAAAGTACATTAGAATTCTCCACCCACCCTCCCATCACCTCCAGGGATTAGATGAGTCTCTTTAAAAGGAGAACCATTTGACTGCCAGCCCCATCCCACCCCCATTGCTCCCCCACATAGTGTCAGAGAAACCGCCCCACCCACCCGTGGTCTGTCCCCTGACCGTGGTGGGTAGGGGGGAGGAGGGGGACTGAGCAGGGCATTTCATGCCTTTCTAAGACTTCAGTTTAGTTGCTCAGTTGTGTTCGACTCTTTGCAACCCCGTGGACTGCAGCACACCAGACTTCCCTGTCCATCACCAGCTCCTGGAGTTTACTCAAATTCATGTCCATTGAGTCGGTGACAGCATCCAACCATCTCATCCTCTTGTCATCCCCTTCTCCTCCTGCCTTCAATCTTTCCCAGCATCAGGGTCTTTTCAAATGAGTCAGCTCTTCGCATCAGGTGGCCAAAGTATTAGAGTTTCAGCTTCAGCATCAGTCCTTCCAATGAGTATTGAGGACTGATCTCCTTTAGAATGGACTGGTTGGATCTCCTTGCAGTCCAAGGGACTCTCAAGAGTCTTCTCCGACACCACAGTTTAAAAGTATCAGTTCTTCAGCACTCAGCTTTCTTTATGGTCCAACTCTCACATCCATACATGACTCCTGGAAAAACCAGAACTTTGACTAGCCTGACCTTTGTTGGCAAAGTAATGTCTCTGCTTTTTAATGCTGTCTAGGTTGGTTATAGCTTCTCTTCCAAGTGTGGCTGTAACTGTGGGTGACCCTTCCATGGTATTCGCTTATTCATTCGGTCAGTCATTTGTTCATTCATTCATGCATTCGGCAGATGCTCATCGCACTAACACGTACGAGGGGTAGGCACCTTCTGAACCTGCAGGTCTGGCCGTGACTAAGAGAAGCTTCTGGCCCTTCAGTCCATTTGGTTTACAAAGCATTTACTGCATCCTTAATCTTCATGGGTTGGGAGGAGGGCGTTGCCCTGTGCTTGGTCAGCTCCTGTTGGCTGTTGCTGGGGGTTATCTTTCCTTCAAGGACCACCTACCCCTAGGAGGGCCAAGTCAGGCCCTGGGGACTCAAACAAGACACACGTGCCCCCGGAGCCCCCGCCTGGTGTGGAGACAGAGGCACAGGTGGATGCTTGCCTATGGATGATGAATTAGTGTTTCGAGGTGAGCCCAGAGGTGTCCCCCACCCCCAACCCCTCCAGCTCCCGTCTCCACCCTCCTCCTCCTAAGAGACTGTGCCTGGATATTGACCCTGTGGGGCATCCACAGGCCTGCATGCCCGCTGGCCTCTGGCTGGGTTTGACCATGGGGCACACTAGAAGGAGCCTGAGGGTGGCGAGAGCGGCTGGAACATTCATCCCCCCTGTTCCCTATCGTCTTGGCTAACTGTGTCCCTTAGGGCACAGCTTCCTTCAGAGGACAGCCCCCTTCACACAGATTTCTTTGCCTCTGGTTCTTTCCCTCTCTCTTTCCTATGACTCCTCCCTCCCTTCATGTCTCAGGCCTGGGGGGATGGGGGCGGGGGCAGGTTTCAAAACCTACAAATGTACCAGTCCCCGGGCAAGTCACTTTCCCTAGATTCCCTTAGAACCTTCCAGAACATGTGTGAACAGTCCTTTTATGGAGCTCCTCTCCAACCACCCAGTTGGCATGTGCCCTCTGCTCCCTACTGGGGCCGTAGTGAGCCTCGCCCCCTTCTGCCTGGATGCCCCCCGAACAGCCTTGGAAGAGCCACTTTATGTAAGAGGTGTTGCATCCTCATGGCCCCCAAACACCCACCCACCCGTCTCTGAACACGAGGTCAGAGAGAGTTTGGGTGTCAAGAGGAGGTGGCGCCGATCACTAACACTGTAGTTGTGGCTCTGGCAGAAGGTCATGGGGCACGGTGTCTCCAGGAAACACATAGCCTGGGCAGGGAGCCACTCGTGGGCTGGAACCAAAAGAGAGCTCCTGGGCCAGACACGCCAGGCCCCAAGCCAAGGAAAATGTCCTTTCTGTGAAGAATCAGAACTCAGAGGGACAGACTGATCGGTGAGAAAGGAGACACAGTGCTGTGTTCTCATACGGGGAGACAGTTGTCACCCTCCCCTTGGCCCTCTGCCAGGGGGACCCCTCTCCCTGAGCAGCGTTACTGACCATGCAGGGGCCTCCCTCCCCAACCCACATCCAGGCCACCCCCATCCAGCAGATGATGGGGGTGATGGTAAGAGATGGTCCACATGTGAGTTCAGTTCAGTTCAGTTCAGTCACTCAGTCGTGTCCGATTCTTTGCGAACCCATGAACTACAGCACGCCAGGCCTCCCTGTCCATGACCAACTCCCGGAGTTTACCCACATTCATGTCCATTGAGTTGGTGATGCCATCCAACCATCTCATCCTCTGTTGTCCCCTTCGCCTCCTGCCTTCAATCTTTCCCAGCATCAGGGTCTTTTCTAATGAGTCAGCTCTTCGCATCAGGTGGCCAAAGTATTGGAGTTTCAGCTTCAACATCAGTCCTTCCAATGAACACCCAGGACTGATCTCCTTTAGGATGTACTGGTTGGAGCTCCTTGCAGTCCAAGGGACTCTCAAGAGTCTTCTCCAGCACCACAGTTCAAAAGCATCAATTCTTTGGCATTCAGCTTTCTTTATAGTCCAACTCTCACATCCATACATGACCACTGGAAAAACCATAGCCTTGGCGAGGTGACTTGTAATCACAACTTGTCCATTCTCAGGTTGGCCCCAGGGAGATGGGCTCCCCAGGCCTCCCATAAAGATGCTACAGGCCAGGGCCTCAGCTCCCGCACTCTCCTGGTCCACCCAGATGGACCCCTGCCCTCTTGCGTCTCCTCCACATGGGATTATTCCTGTAGCTCGGGTGATACTGAAGCCATGGCTTGCGTGCATAACCCTTGTAAACCTAGGGGTCCTTGTGGCTCCTCTGGGAGCAATGACACCATCGGGAAGCACAGTTCATCTCCAAAAGGAGGAGGGGTTCCAATAGACCCGCATCTCTCCTGAACACTGAAGGGGATCACTTCTGTACCCTCAGTATTGCTTTCTGGAATCTATTCCCACCTCCCCAGTGACTTTGTATGCTCTGCCCCCAGATGCTCCAAATCCTTAACCCCCTTCTTTCTCCAGGCCCAGATCCATGTAGCTGCTATTCTTTCTCTCCCAGCTCTTACCGTGTAGATTAACATCCTTTCTCTGATTCAACAGGAATGCCTCTCCTTAGGGGAGGTGGGGGAGAAGAGGTGGGCAGTGGATAGACAAATGGAGAACGCGCTTTAGCTGGACATGGGGGCGGGGTCTGTGAACGCCTGCACATGGATGGTGTGCGGAGTGATCGGTTAGTCACTCAACTCCTCAGACAGCAGGAGGGTCCTAGGTTTCTACCAGAAGGATATGTCTGGCTGATTCAGGGGGGGCCTGCCCTTTTTTGGTGCTGAGTTTATGGCCCTGTGTCTACTGTGTTTGTTTTCCTTTGCCCTCCTTCTGCTGTTGGCTAGTCTCATTGAAAGTCTAGGGCTCTCTCGCCTGGGATACAGGGCAACGTACAAAGGAATGTTTTTATGATGCTTGGGGCGAGCCTTCAACGGCCTCAGCTCCGGGCTCTAAGTCTGTGTGCTGATGCAGCCCAGATATGGGGTGGGGACAAGAGGATCCCCCACTCCAGAGAAGGTGGGAGGAGGCAGGCCTGTCCCGGTCTGCTCCCACGGGGTCCCCATTCCGGGGGTGATAGCTCTGAAGCCCCGGGAAGGAGCAGCAGGCTTCCTTCCTCCTCCTCCTGGGCCCCACCTGACGCCTGCCTGTCCTTCTCCCGCCAGCGTCATCATGACCGGAGCCTACAACAACTTCTTCCGCATGTTTGACCGGAACACCAAGCGGGATGTGACGCTGGAGGCGTCGCGGGAGAGCAGCAAGCCCCGGGCAGTGCTCAAGCCGCGGCGGGTGTGCGTGGGCGGCAAGCGGCGACGGGACGACATCAGCGTGGACAGCTTGGACTTCACCAAGAAGATCCTGCACACGGCCTGGCACCCGGCCGAGAACATCATCGCCATCGCGGCCACCAACAACCTGTACATCTTCCAGGACAAGGTGAACTCCGACATGCACTAGGTGCCCCGGTGGCCGCACTGGAGCGGCCACTGCGGGCGGCGGGGCGGGGGGTGTGCCGGGCCGCGTCCCTCCAAGCATCCCAGGACCGGACCCACCTTTGCGGATGATTTCTACTGGAACACAGGACAAAGGAGTCACAGTAAACCGACGGGATCGCCGGCCTGGAAGTTCACTTCTTGCATCCCGTACTTTAATCGCGTGCAGTCTTTCCCACCTGCTTAGGATGTTTTCGTCTGCGCTTTCATTTTTCACGCCAGCGGTTTCCTTTCTTGGGGGCCTCGGGAGCCCCGGAGTGGTGTGTCTCGCGCGCCTCACTAGCCCCAGTTCAGGGCTCCGGGGACAGATAATGAAGTCAAACAAGCCAGCCAGGGATTCTTTTGATGCTAATGGAGCAGTTGCCACTGTCTCAGAGCCGAGAGTCTCACCTTTTTGCATTTTGGATCGTGAATTCATGCTGAGAATTTGGGAGGTCCTCTTTTAGGTTATTTTAATGTCTTTCAGAATATCGCAGGTTCCTTACAGTTTCTCGAGAGGAAGGGGAGCGGAACCCACCTGCAGTGGGGGCGTGTTTTCTTCACCACTTAACCACCCTTCTCAGAGCACTTGCCCAGTGCTAGGCGTGGTGCCGGCCCTCCAGGCCCGCGGGTGTACCCTCCATGGCCTCTGTGCCGGCTCGCCTGTCATTCTGCAGCTGTCCTCCGCATCTCCTGGATGCAGGAGATCCAGGAACTCGTCCTGGCTCCCTCCGTGATCTTCCTGAATATTCATTATGACCCTGAGAAGCGGGGGCCCATTCATTTCTTCCATACATGCCAACTGTACACTGAGTGCCAGGCTCCATGCCAGGGATTAAAGGTGAATAACTTGTCATTCCCCACTGTGTGCATGGGAAAACTGAGGCCCAAGGCCTGTATCAACCAAGGAGGGGCCAGGAATTCCGTCCAGGCCTTCCCACAAGACCCTTTCCCTCCCACCATGTTGGTGGCTCATGTTAAAGCAACATTCCAACCTGGAAGGTTCTGGAAACATCTCTTCATCTTGTGAAGCAGGACAGAGCAGGTAGGATGATGATGAGGGTCGGGGAGAACTGAGACACAGAAAGGAGAAGACACCCTCGGGTCTCCTCGCCTGTTTGGTGATAAGGAACTCTGCCCTCTCTCCACCCCAGATGTGGACCCCAGCTCCTTTTCCAGATGCACTGAACTGTCTCCAAAAGAAAATTGCATGTTATGACCATTTTAAGATACCTTTTCTTTTCTGACCCCTCGTGGGCCAGTGAGAATGCGGTGTTTCCAGGATGCTTCCCTCCTACTTTGTCAGGATCGGTTTGGCCCACCCGCCAACCACGCCAGCTTGTCTTTGCCCTTGGAACTCCCAGCGGAACCACGTGGCTTGCATTTTGATTCAGAAAGCAGAGGCCCGACTGAATCTGACTTTTTTTTTTTTTTTAACAAGATGTAACCTAACCCAGGAAATAGACCCAACTCAAGATTTTTCTCAGCGGATAAATGGTCTACTTTTGTGTGTGTCAAAGCACAGAACGCATGTGCACTCACTTCCAGCCATACAATAATTACACAAGGAAATGGGTCCATTGATTTTTTTTTTAATCAACATGAATGAAGAATGTTTGTTTATATATCACTGTAAAATCCAGGTGACCTGGACAGTATTATATGTACATATCTATTCTAATTAAAACTAACAATCACAGGATTGGATTCCTTTTTTTCCCTTTGTAAAGAGGTTCAAGAATGTGATAAATTGTATAGAAATCTTGTTGAAGCCAAAATCCAGCTCTGAGGGCCTTATACAATTATTCGGATATTTGGCATGATCATTTCCCTTTGTGATTCAGATGCTGAGAGGCAATTTGCATTTGCAGATGGAGGTTACTGATCAGATCATAGATTTAACACGGACCATTTCTACAAAGCGCAAAGCTTACACTGCATTCAGGAGGAGGTCTCAATACAGTTCCTGGTTCCTTACTCTGTTTTAAACTGTGGACACCAAACCGAAAAGGGAGAAGAAAGGAAAAGATCTTCTCAGAAGAAAAAGCATGTCTTTGGATCCCTGGAAAATAATGATGTCCAAAGCGTAATGAACAAAAGCATTGTGAGTAAAATGTGTGTTGAGAAAAGATGTTGACGAGGGAAGAGGTAAAACTAGACGTGGCAGAAAGGCCAGTAACATAGTCACAAACTTTGCTTCCTTCCTGTTTAAATTTCCTGCTCTTTTTGAATGTACGAGCGTTCACATAGTCACTGTGGAGTTGTTGGGTTGTTTTCGTTTTCATTTCAGTACTCTCTGAGGACTGATTGCTCGGTGGCTTCAGACATGTGGTGGTAGATTAGACGGGCCTGACCATTTTGGACTCTGTAACTCACAGGTGCATTCTCGTTTTCTTGGGTGTCTCACAAACTATCCACCTGTTGAATAAAATTATAAATATGTTAATACCAGCTTTTTCCAATAAAATAACAAATGTTACATCGAAAATGAGGCTCGGAATACTGTTTGTTTTTAATGGGCTCCCAGCAAGAGGCACATGGCAGGTGGGGACACACGTGAAAAGTGGGGTTCACCTCCAGGCTTTCCTGCCTCCAGCTCCCAATGCAACTTTTAACCTTCCTCAGCTCTGATTTCATCACCAAGGAAATGGAGCTAATAATAATACCAACCTTGTGGTTTGGGGGTTGTGGGCGGAAGGGCAAGATTAAATTGGACAACGGCCTGCAAACCACAGTGCCAGGCACATAAACGCTCAATAAATGACAATTGTTTTATTTTGTTTTTGTTTTGTTTTGTTTTGTTATGTTTTGAAGCAAGTGAGCATAGCCTACCGTGATTTCCAAATATTCCCAGATTCTCCCATGATCATTTTTAACCCTTATATCCAACTTGAGAATATGGTACAGATGAGGAAATTGGGGTTCAGAGAAGTTGGGGAACAGGCTCAGAATCATACAGCTAGGAGATGCTGGAGCAAGTTTCTAGTTTGGCCCAGTTAACTCCTAATATAGTGCTCACCCAGTGGTACCACTACACACGTGCCTCCGTGTCCCAAGGAACAAGAGCTGGGAGGAGCCAGGCTATAGGGCATCTGAATTAGTTCTGGAAGCCAGAGAGGCCCAGCCCCGCCTGCTGCGATGGCTGAGATAAGCCGGAGGATGTGTGGGTTAGCCCTTCACATCCCCCATGGTTCCTCTGCACCCCTTCTGGGAGCCCAGGCCTCACCTCTTCACTTTCAAGAGGAGGTTTTAACTTCAGGCCCAGCACGAGGAAGTCAGCAGCTGCCCTGGGGGTCTGCTGGCAGGACTTTGATTGACTTAGTTCTCCATCAACCTCTCCTCCACTCCAGGACAGAGGAAAAAAGAGGAAAAGCCACTTCTGGGCTGTGTGACCTTGGACACGGGGCTAACCTCTCTGAACCCCATGTGCAAATAGGTGTGTGTATATGTGTGTGTGTGTGTGTGTGTGTTAGTCTCTGAATCATGTCTGACTCTTTGCAACCCCACGGACTGTAGCCCGCCAGCCTCCTCTGTCCATGGGATTTCCCAGGCAAGAATATTGGAGTGGGTTGCCACTTCCTCCTCCAGGGGATCTTCTTGACCCACACTGAGGGCAATTCTTTACCATCTGAGCAGCTAGGGAAGATTAAAAATAGAGGGTGATGCCATTTCTTCTTGAGGGAAAACTACTGAGGTAATGAACAAATGCCTTGTTGAGCTCAGTGGCCCCACCGTATGGGGGTTTTACACATAGTATCTCGTTTAGGTTTCATGTTAGGCCTTTTGTGGCAGAAGGGGCAGTACTATTGTTAAACCCATTTTATACGTGAAAAAACTAAGGCTTAGAGAGATTGAGATTTAACTTGTGCCGAAATTCATAGAACTTGAACGTAAGTGGAGAATCTTGGATTCAAACTCAGATGAAGAAAGCACGGGTGGATGCCTAGACAATAGTGATGACACCGTGATCTCAGCCCCACCCAGCACTGACTTGAGCACCAGCTCTGGGACTTCACAGGTGTGATTAAGGTTATGGACCTGAGCTGGGTGTCGTGGTCCGTGCGTGGGTTGGAAAAGAATTTCCAGACATGAGGCAGAATGAGAGGAGAATAAAGTTGATTAGAATGGGAGACACAGCAGGCCGGCTCAAGAGAGAGCTGAACCGTTTCGCAGGCTAGCAGCCAATTTTTATAGCCTCAAGACAGAGAAAATTCCCACTGGAATGGTGGCATTAGGTGATTGGTTAGGATGCTATAAGGTGGATAGTAGGGCGGGTATTTTACATAATATGGGGTCAGGGAACTGGCCGATCTAGATCTGGAAGCTCATGGCAACAGTTGCCATGCAGCTTGGTCAGTTTCAGAGATTCTTATCCTGTGACCTTGGTATAGGGCTCCACACCTGTGACCTTGGTACAGGGCTCCACAGTGGGGAGCGTATCCTTGGTTATCCAGTGGAGAACAGTCTCTCCTATGAGTTCCAGAAGGTAGAGAACCTCTGTTGACTGTACTCATAGGGAGATGCAGCAAGCAATGAGGACTCCCCCTTCCACTGCTGGCTCTGAAGATGGAAGAAGGGGCCACAGGCCAAGGAATGTGAGTGGCCTCCGGAAGCCAGAAAAGACAAGAAAATGGATTCTCCCCTAAAACGTCCAGAAGGAGCACAGTCCTGCCGACACCTGGATTTTAGCCCAGTGAGACTGTCGACTAAAAAACATAGTCACAACCTGAAAGTTGACAGTTATTTCGTTTGGTGGGAATGTTTAGGACTCCAAACCCAGAAGACAGCATCTCAGTTATCTCTGAGAAAACTGCTCCGATGAGGTAGGAGGGGAAATCAGACTCAGGTTTCCAACAGAGGGAGCAGGCAGTCTAAACATCAAAGATCAGGTATCAAGGAATTAAGCATTCTATGTATGCAGAGATGCAAGCCTCTGCGCTCACTGAATTCATTCGTTTCCTGTGCACCTCAGCTGTCTGGGGCTCATCCTGTTTCCTTGCTCACCTTAAGGAGTGGCAGGTGGCTGCTTCTTGCGTTCATTCCCCCAGCTCCTCAGCCATCACCGTTGGAGAGGGGCAGCATCCGTTGGATTGCAGTTTTGGGAGCCCTCATTCACGTTTGGAGGCCAGTGATCGCAGGTGGCTGTGACATTTCTTACTTATTAATATGGCAGGAGACATTTTCATTTCATAAGACCACGTGGGACTTCTGAGCCCCCAACTGTAGGCGAAGACGTGTGTTGTTTTAAACCACTCACTTTGTGGCCCTTTGTCACAGTGGCCCTGGGACATGAACACACTCAGGTACCTTCATTCTGATCTCACAGTCAACCTTTTCAGCGGATTCCTGCCCACTTTCAAGATGAGGATCCCAGAAAGATCCAAACACCTGCCTAAACCCCAGCAGTAAAGGTGGGACCAGTCTCCACATTGTCTTTCTTGAGGGCAGCCAGGGTGGAGGGCCCTGTCAAGGTGCTCTGGGCACCTTGGGGGCTGGCAGCCAGATGGTGGCACAGAGGGGTGAGTGGGGCTCCTAGAAGGCCAGGTACCTGTGGGGAGCTACATGCGTGGATAGGCCCCCTCCTCCAAGCCAGGCCCTGGGTTGAGCTGTGGGCGGGCCACAGGGTGAGCAATCCAGTTCAGGTCAGTTCAGTTCAGTCGCTCAGTCATGTCAGACTCTTGGCAACCCCATGGACTGCAGCATGCCAGGCCTCCCTGTCCATCACCAACTCCTGGAGCTTACTCAAACTCATGTCCATTGAGTCGGTGATGCCATGGAACCATCTCATCCTCTATCATCCCCTTCTCCTCCAGCCTTCAATCTTTCCTAGCATTGGGGTCTTTTCAAATGAGTCATCTTTCTAATATACTCTCTAGGTTAGTCATAACTTTTCTTCAAAGGTGCATGGAATAAGGCCTAAACTCTAGGCCCTGTCTTCCCTGAGCCCTGAAGGCTCTGAGGCTCCTGATGCCCACTGGCCACTCTTTGAGGCTTGATCTGTAATGCGGGCCTCTCAGTGATCTGCCCAGCTGCCCTGTCAGCTTTCTTAAACAGCACAGGTCAGGTCATTAGTCATTATTGTATTAACAGCAGATACTTCTGAGCTGTGGGCTGCTCCAGGCACTGAGCTGAGAGCACCGTATGCATCATTTCATTTCATCAGCAACTCACCGTGAAAGAGGATGCTCATCTTACAGAGATGGAAACTGAGGCAGCAAGAGGAGAAAGGGTACCTCTCACAAGACCACAAACCTGTGGGTGCTGGAGCCAGGATCCGACCCCAGGCAGTGTGTCTCCAAACTCTGTCCTGGACTGAACCACTTTGGGTCCTGAACCATTGTACCACGGGTGGTGTCTGACGGATGTTTTCAGGCCACTATTCCTGCTTGTCGTCTGCCAGGAACACAGCTTAGAATGACAGACTGGGTCAGGACCTGCAGAAGTTCAACCGCTTGATGAAAAGTTTAGCAAAGGCTTACAAGCTTGGGGAGGTGGTTTCCTAGCAACCGAGAAGCTTTCAGAGCTCCAGATAATTGCCCCAGTTGTGAGTGATTCATTTCAAACAGCCATGTCCTTTTTAAAAAACAAAGCCCCATTGTCTCTACCTGGATGCTGTTAGATTTCCACATCAGGCCCACACAGTCAAGTGACATGATGGATTTCAAAGAAGAACTGACATCCACAAAAAGCAGCAATATTGGAAGGGTAGAAGTGAAAATAAAAATGGAAAGGAATCCATTAGCAAAATTAAGCAAAAAGACGTCCAAACATGCAAAATGGAGATGGACATTTGGAGAAGTGACTTATTCATTTCATACACGTGTAATGCCTGTGAGAGGTGCAAATGACTGCATTTTTTATAGATGTGCCAAATAAGAACTGACTTCACCATTTGTCTTTGCTTAATCACTCATTTGTTCGTTCAACAAATGTTTTCTGGGCACCCAGTAGGTGAGCGGCACAGAGGCTAAGTGGTTCAGGGTGGGGCCACTGGTGTCCAGCTCAGGGATTCAAATCCTGGCCCTGATGGCAGTTCTGGATCTTGGGGATGTTACCAGTCCTTGCCACACCTCAGTTTTCTCATCCGCAAAGCACAGAGAATGTTAGTACCTATCTCATGGGGTAGTGCAGATTAAACAAGAAGATCCTGGCACGAGTGGTCAGCACAGAACCTGGACCCCCTGTAAGCCTGTTTAATGACATCATCGCTCTTTCCTCAAACTGGGACCAAGCTTCAGGGAAGTCTTGCTAAACCCTGCAGCTCGGTCCCCTGGGGGAAATCAGGGTAGCATGTGTCTGTGCTGAGAATGAAGAGACCTTGTGAGAAGGATGGGAGGACAGCCTGTAGGAAGGAGGAGGGGGCTGGGGGAGGCGGAGGTGGGGGAGGAAGAGAGGCTGCTGCAGGAGGCTGAGCAGGACCACCAACATCCCCCAGGAGGATGGTCTGAGGTCTGCATGCATCCCTGGGACCCCTGGCACTGCTGGCCAGAGCCTGGGTTCCCTGCAACCTGGGAAGGCAAGGCAACGGTGCTGTTCATCACCAGCACCAGCCACTTTCCCTTCTACTGGTAACTGGGCTATGAACTGGCTTGGGAGAAACTTCTGTTCCCTCATGTGTGCAGGCTGGGTGCAGTGTTGGCCCAGGTGTCTTGCCCTGTTAAGTCATGGGGTCAGTGGATGACCCAAGCAAGGCCAACCCAACCTCTCCCCTGACTCTCAGGCTAGGAAGAGAATGTTGTATGCCTTCTAATTGCTCCCAGTAGCCAGAAATTAGGAACATGGAAGGGGAGGCTGGAAACAGGGCTGTTCCAAAAGTCCAGCTCAAGATCAGGGCTTTACTGCCAGAGAAGAAGGGGACCTCCGAGGGATAAAGGAAAACAGAGTGATGCTTCTTCCTTCTAATGCTGGAAATGAGCAGAACCCTGTGGGCCCTCCCAAGTACTAAGGCCTCTCTGTGTCCCATGCCTCTTGTTCATAGAGATACTGAAGTCTCTCAGGCCTCCCTGAGTCACAGAAGAGCAGGCTCGTGCAGGCTCAATCAGTCAAAGATTAGGACCCTACAGTCACAGATTCAGCATCTGATGTACTTTCCTGAGTCGTTTTACAGATGCTATAGCTGCCAGCAGAGGGAACAGCTAACTGCATGATGACCAGGCTGTAGCCATGACCTAAGATGCTCCATCCTGAGCAGCACTGAATCTCGGGCTAAAACAATTCCAAGAACTGGCCTCAAGAGAATGAGACGAACACTATTGCTCATCATCTGTATCTTTATGAGCATCAAAATAATTGTAGGTGCTTGTTCTGCCTGTATACATAAATGGGCAACTAAAACTGTCCGCAGAGAGATGCTTCAAACTCGTTACTATCTTTCAGCTGAGACCTTGGCCCCCAATCTCAGCATGACGCGGTTACAGAAGATGGACCTTCATCCGTAATCCCCTAGAAATGAAATGATTATCTGATGGAGGGGGATTTGTAAGCAGCTCTTTACAGGAAACAGCCCTCAGCAGGAAACCCCTTTTCTCTTGTCACTTTAGCAAAGCTACATTGAGACTAATTTTTAAACCAGGCTACCACCCCCCTCCCCATCATGGTCTACTCACCACCGGCCCAAATTCACCTTTCAAATCTTTTAATCACAGAATACCTTGCCTAATGCGTTGGTTCCTTCCATAGTTCCAAAGAGTAGAAATAAAGAATAAATAATTAACAGATGACCAGATCTCTTCCCTGGCTTCTCCTTCAGTGATCTCACAAACTGTGTGAACAAGAAAGACAGTATCTAAAGAAAGATCACAAGGACTCAACAAGGCTGCAAAGAAGCCTGTAACAGGGGGAGATGGTGATGACCCTACCCCTCTCCCATCTCAATGATTAACTAAGATTACATCCCTTTTTATCTTTTGAAAACTTTGATCACCAAGAAAACCTTCAGAGTTGATTTTCTGTGGACACTGAGCCTTATCTCCCCAAATTGTTGGCTTTCTGATTAAAAGCAGGGTTTTCCATTTCTACCAATATTTGCTGCTCATGTTTTGATTTTGAGCAGCAAGCAGCCAGACCTAAGTTCGATAGCAATGCTTGTGATCGGACAACTCTCAGAGAAGCCCTTGTTTTCAGTTCCAGTAGGACTTTTCAGCCAGAGTCAGCCAGTTCATTTCTGTGAGCTGCCAGAAAACAGTCCTAATGATGGAAAAGATAGATGCTCACTCAGCGTGCCCGTTACAACGGGATCAGGGTCTGATTCTGTGGTGGTGGCAATGACTCGCCCTCAAACATCCACACACTCAGGACAGGAAATGACTCGACAAAGGTACTGACAATGAACGCGGTGAGGCAAGTCCAGAAAAGGATAGGAAACTCAGGAGAAGGGGCAGCTGGGGTGAGGATCCAGCCTGAGGGCAGGCAGACAGGTGAGTCTGCGAGGAGAGGTGAAGACTCCCCTGGGTGGAGGGGGTCGTACAGGGATCCAGCTTTAGCCAGAGCGCTGAGAACCTCTGAGAGTTTCTAGGTCCCATGGGTGTCAATTACTTGCCTGGGCGGGGCCTTCAGACCCCATGGTGGGGACAGAGACCCTTAAGGAGGCCAAGCAGGGAGATGGGGAGTTTTAATCAAAACAAAACAAACAAAAAAACCCTCACTTTAGGGGATAACAGGCAGACAGCAGGAATCCAAGAGTTTCCAGGGAGGCATCTCCGGGTGAGAGTAGAGTCCCAGGAGCCATGCCAAGGGCCTGTGGGTGCTGGTGCTGGGATCTAGGGACTTGGACCCTACCACTGGCCCACATGCAAGTCCCTGTCACTCCTGCCTGGGGGGACTGGTCATCATCAAAGGGCCTGTCCAGTCCTCCCCAGAGCAGCATTCAAGGGGGATCTGGGGCAACCAGGCACCAGCTTGGGAAGCGGAATCCCCAAGGGCGGAATGGGGAAGGCAGCCAGGAAGTGAAAAGGAGAGCATGTACCCAGGTCCCGGACTTAGGGAGAAACACAGAGACTGAGACAGTGTCCCAGGCCTGAAAAGGGTCCCAAGCCCAGGAGCTAGACCCCATCCATGGCGTCACCTGTTCTCAAGCCCTGGCTTCAGGGGGTGGTCTGCAGCCCTGCGGTGGGGCTGGCGGGAAGCTCAGTGCTGGGACCAGGGCCACAGAGAGGCCCGGAGAGGCAGGGCTGAGACTGAGCAGAATATAAATGCTGGGCTTACCCAGGGGTAGTGACTTTAGGGTGTTTAGCTCTTAGGGAGTAGACAAGGGCTTCTACCTGGAAGCTGGATGGGAAGGAGCCAAGAAGGAAGAGATGTGGAACAGGAAGGAGCCTGAGATCTCCTCTGGGTGTCGAGGAAGGTGCTCCTGCCCAGCAGGGATATACAGGACAGCGCGTGGTGGGAAACCGGCAAGCGGTGCTGGGGCGAGCCCTCTTCTCCCAGGACCCTGCAGAGCGAGCCATGCAGGGGCCCAGAGAGAGTGTCACCTCCTCGTAAGCCAGCCGGACTCACAATGCTGTGTGCCACCCTGGTCCAGGCTCACGTGAGTGACGGGGAACCCAGGGGGAGAGTTTTGATCCAGGCTTGGGCCAGAGCATGAGGGGATAGAAGTCCCCCAAGAAAACTCGGCAAAGGAGGCCAACCGAAGTGAAGAAGGGTATAGAATGGGGTCTTCAGACCCACCTAGAGATCTTTCCCACACTAATGGTGGAGAATTTTAGGTTCATATCACTTTTTTTTTTACAGATTTTTTTTAATGTGGGCCATTTTTAAAGCTTTTGTTGAATTTGTTGCTTCTGCTTTATGTTTTGGGTTTTTTTTTTTTTTTTTCTCTTCTGGCTGTGAGGCACGTGGGATCTTAACTCCCGACCAGGGATGGAACCCCCACACCCCCTGCATTGGAAGGTGAAGTCGCAACCACTGGACCATCTGGGAAGTTCCTCACACCACTTTTAAGAACGTGACATAAGCGAGTTCCCAAGAACACATCAAAATACGAGTGGTTGGGTGCACAAATAGTTAGATCATGGGGGAACTTTTTATCCCAACATTTTATTATAAAGAGGTTAACTACAGACCCTTTGAAGACTATCCTAATCTCTTCCTCTTGCTACTTTCTAAAAGTAGCTACCGTGTATATTTTATTTTTTCATCCATCCATTTCATACACGATTTATAACCCCTTCTTCCCCTATCTGCAGTAAGGGTTTGAGGCCCCTGGGAATTTCCGCCTGTCAAGGGCACTGTCGTCATAACACCGAGCCTCTCTGTCCTCTGTGTAACAGGAGGAAGCCACTGTCCTCCTCCATCAGCATGCCTCTAGTGTGTGCTTCAGCTTCAATGACAGAAGAACCTCACACTGCTCTTCACCAATTTGGGGAACAAATGAACACTCTTTCTTTTTCATGATGACCGAGTGGCATTGGTCCCCAGGTGGAGACCCAGCCAGCCGAAGTGCACTCTCCCAGAGCTTCACAGTGAAGTTCATGTGCGCACAGCAGGCCGGTGTGGATTCAACCCTGATACCCAGACATGCAGATTGGGAACTGGGAGGGTTAAAGGGTTCTGTGGTCTCACAGCATGTTCAGGAACAACAAGGTCCTGCTTTATGGACAACTTTGAAATAGGTACTTGGAGAAATTTGAGTTTTTGCAGTTACATGAGGTGTGATTGGGATACAGGAATGGAAATGGAAAAAAAAAAAAAGGAAAAGAGCATTTGAATAAGTGAATGTTGAAAAATTGATCTTTTTTTTTTTTGGCTGCACTGGGTCTTCGCTGTGGAGCACAGGCTTTCCATGCTGGGGTGCATGGGCTCTAGAGCACACAGGCTCAGTACTTCGGGGCACAGGCTTAATTTGCACCACAGCACAGTATTCTTGCCTGGAGAATCCCCATGGACAGAGGAGTCTGGTGGGCTACTGTCCATGGGGTTGCAGAGTCGGACACAATTAAGGACTTTCACTACTTCTTTAACTTTTTCAGGTGGGATTTTAGTCTCCTGACCAGGGATCAAACCCATGTTCCCCTGCATTGGAAGGCGAATTCTTAACCACTGGACCACCTGGGAAGTCCTGAAGAATCGGTCTTCAGAGGCATGTCCACAAGGGGAGGGCAGTCTTTCTTTCTTTTTTAAAAATTTTTATTTCTTTTTAATTTTTATTTTTTTGAGAGCAGTCTTTCTGCTATACTGCTCTCCACCCCCAGAGAAGATGGACAGGGAAGGTTCCGTGAAAGATGCCCCTCTGAGTCCTGGCATTTGGTGGTCTCATTGCAGTGTATGGGAAACTGGTACCAAACCCTCTCTAGGTCTCAAACAGAGTCTTCCCTGCGCAGTGCAAAGGCTGTGATGGTTTCATGGTAGCATCGTGAGACCCCACTCCCCACCCAACGACATTGCAGACCCAGAGAGGGTGAAGGCCCCCGTGACTGCTCAGACATGGGGTAAGCTGCTGGTGGCTCCTGCGGTCAGCACTGTTCTTTCCTGGCAGGTCCGAGGGCGACACCTCTGTTCTGAAGAGGGATTTTGTGGCCCAGGTAAATGGTGGTTTCTTCACGGCTCTGTAAAAGAGCAGGCTTTGCTTCTGTCCAGCTCTGCCACCTCCTGGCCGTGTGGCTTTGGCCAAGTCCACACAACACAAACATGAACCTTTAATCCTCACGTGTGTATGTTTGGGAGGGCAGTGGCAGGTCATGGGACCTAGTCATCAGGACCAAACGGCCTCACAAAGTGCCAGGCCCATAGTGATGCTCAGAGACCTGGGTCCCCTCCCCTCCTCGCAGGGAGTGGGGATCAGCTCCCGGAAGCAGGGGCCTTTGCTCCCAACAGCCTGACCTCTGTAAATCCCTCCATGCGTCTACCATCTGGTCCTGGGCCCTGCAGGCAGCGGCCTGTTTATCAACAGGAAAGGAGGACGGCGAACAGGCCAGGGATCCTCAGGACCACAGGGACCAAGGGCCTTCTGATGTTTACGGTCCCGTGGAAAGTGTTCAAAGAAGCAGCATCTGCCTCTGAAGGGCCAGCTGGCCAGGTCTGCTGGGAAAGCGGGGGTGGTCTTTCCACTGTCCCTTTCCTCCTCCACACTGTGCCTTAAAGTGCCCTCAGGTCCATTTTCCTGACCTTACCAGGGCCCTGGCTTCAGAGCCAAGAGAGGGGCTGCAGCAGCCTGCAGGACCAAGACTCAATCCCACCCTGGCCCTCGGACCCCAGGCTCTATCCTCTGGGACCCCCGTTGTTCTGGGTGATGCCCGAGGCTCCGATGGGTGCCCTGAAGGTTGAAAAGTCTTCCTCTGACCTCGCCAAATCCCACCCTTCCCCTTGTTATCAAAACAGGGCAGACCCCATAACCTCCCAGGAGCCTTCCGGCCTTGTCTCCCACCCCAGGCTGGGTTCCACCCTCTCTGGGCCCCCACAGCACTTCCTGTGTGTGAAGGCAGGGAGGCACTTCTGACTGAATCAGGGCCCACTCACATCTGACTTGGGTGATTTTCCCGAGGGTGGGACTTGGGTTTGACTCAAACCGTGGAATTACAGCATCTGCTCAGCATCACAGTGCCATAAATATTTGTTCGAGGGCGGCAGCGATGCATCCAAAGCTCATTAGTTAGGTTAAATAAGGAATGTTTGAGATCATAAGCCACACATACCAGCCAACCTTTTCTGGATGTGTAGCCATGAGGAATTAAAGTCGTGATGCAGAGAGAAAGGCAAGACGGTGGGTCCCGGGGGGTGTGGTGTTGGGGGAGAGGGTATAGACAGAGCACCATCCAACACCAGGCTCCTGTTGGGATTCAGCCACTCCAGTAAGTTCTGTTCAGCTAAACATGAATTATTTTCACAAAGGTTAAGTTTTTAAAAAGCTAGAAGGGACATTCTTCTGGTGAGGGCTTATATGTGTGTTATGTGTGTGCTCAGTCATACCTCTTTGCAACCCCATGGACTGTAGCCTGCCAGGATCCTCTGTCCATGGAACTTTCCAGGCAAGAATACTGGAGTCGGCTGCCATTTCCTTCTCCAGGGGATCAACCCGGGATTGAACCCACATCTCCAGTATTGACCCTCCATCTCCTGCATTGCAGATGGATTCTTTACCTCTGAGCCACCTGGGAAGCCCAAGGGCCTGTATAAGGTTCTTAACCAGTTCTGAAGTTCCATGAATGTTTAACTATGTTTAAAACATTCACAAATCAGTATTTTACTAGTGCCTGACACTATTGGGACCACCCTGCAATAAAATTAACTAGTCTAGTCCCTAAAAACAACCAATGAGGTCAGCCCTCTTACATTCCCAAGTCATAGAAGAGGCACCGGAGGCCTGGAAAGGGTGAAGCTGTCTGAGGTCACACAGCTGGGACAAGGGGTTCTAACCAGCCAGGTGGCCTCCATTCTCGTCTGCTGTTGAGGTTACATCGAAACTTACAAATAACACTGTTTTCACTTGGAGTTCTGTACATCTTTTAAAAAAGGGTTTCATTGCTAGGTATTAGGTTGGCCAAAAAGTCTGTTTGGGTTTTTCTGTCCCCTCCTATGGAAAAACCCAAGTGAATATTTTGGCCAACCCAGTAGTTTTTGCAAACCACTGATCTAACCCAGACTCACCATTTTATAGATCAGGATGCTGAAACCTGGGGACAGGGGCTGAACGGCCGATCCAGGGCAATCCCCCCATGAGACGACCCCACCTTCTGTTCCTTCAGGGGGCAGCTCTGTGGGGAACAGAGTAACAGTGTGGCC
The DNA here is from genome assembly GCF_055505025.1 of Bos grunniens. NCBI lineage: Eukaryota > Metazoa > Chordata > Mammalia > Artiodactyla > Bovidae > Bos > Bos grunniens. The sequence continues at coordinate 14,771,714 of NC_141170.1, read as the reverse complement.
CAGGGAACCACGGTCTAATTCTGGCCCCATTGTTCAGTGTGACCTCCTCTCCCGAACCTGTTTTCTGCAGATCAGTGTTGTCACGGCACCTCCCCCAGGCCTGGAAGGATGAGATGAGGTCATCTGCATTCACTCAGAAAACCAGGCAACTCCGTCTGCCCCGCTCTCCCCGACTGGACCATCCGTGGGGAGTCTGGGAGGCAGAGCTGAACTATGAACGCATTTCAGGGCCTCATAAACCTCCAGATCAGAAGAGGGGTGGGGCTGACCTTTAACCTCATCTCACTGCCTGGGAAGAAACCTAGGAGCAAACACACAGCTCTGAGGCCACTGCCCTCCTGAGCACCTCCCAACACGTGGGATGTCAGGCAGACCTGACCAGGCTGGAGGACAAAACAGGAAGGGTCAGCTGTACAGGGACACAGGCAGCTGCCGGCCACCACGCTGAGGTGAGTCTTCAAAAAGGAGGCAGCCGCTCCCTGAACCAAGTCCCGACCACAGACGAATGTGTGAACAACTCCAGGTTTCCTAACCACAACGAACTGGACTTCCTGCTCACTGGGTGGGGGCACGGCCCACTAGGGGGCAGGAGAGGTTGCCCGGGACGAGAGGGACCCAGGCGGACATGTCCTCCTGCCCAAGGGACCCAGACAGACAGGTACCCCCACCCAGGGTGCTAAGGTTTCTGAGGGACCTCAAGCTGCTCGAGCCCCCCAACATGGCTCAAGTTGTGATGATAATGCTATGGGATTATCATCGTTCATTTCTGAACACAGGATATGGTTTCAAAAAACACACTCCTGAACAAGGCGGCAGCTACTGAGTCACGAACAACCACGTATTGAATCCTCTCAGCAGCGCTGAGTTTCTCAAATCATTGTAACCCTGTGCATTTCACACCTAGTAAGGCCTGAATGGACAGCTGGGTGGTGGGGTCCCTAGCCCAGTGGGGCTGGGGTTGCTTATTGAGTATTCTGCTCTTTGTCACTCAAACTGTACTTGTGCGTAATTCAGTGCAAGTGTAGACACCTGTTGATTCTCTAGCATGTGCTTTTAAAAAAAATGACTTAAAGGACAGCAAATTTCATCGAAGGTTTTTATTTCAGCTGCTTCAGGACCTTGACTTTCTGCTTTCTGGTTCTAAACACGGTCTAGCTTTTCTGAGCACTGGGAATGGTTTGCAATCCAGATTCTATGATGTCCAACTCTTTGCGACCCCATGGACTGTAGCCTGCCAGGGTCCTCTGTCCATGGGATTCTCCAGGCAAGAATACTGGAGTGGGTAGCCATTTCCTTCTCCAGGGGCTCTTCCTGGCCCAGGGATCAAACCTGCATCTACCAGGGTCCCTGTGGATTCAGACAAGACCCTGGCAAACTCACCCACAACCCACCAGGCAGGAGAGCCTCCAGGCGGGTAGGCTGCTGCATGCAGAGCTCAGGGCTTCTGCCCACGTGGCCTCCATCTCAGAATCAGGTGGGGCCCCAGGCAGGTGACAGAGCAGCTCTGCAGGCCCACTCCCCCACCCCTGGGCTTGGCAAACAGCTGTCAAGGCTGAGCAGCGATCAAATAAATAAGAAAGGCTATCAAATTTACACGGCAGGACTACTAGTTATTCAAAGAACAAACTCAAACGGAAGTAAATGAGGGGGTGGGGGGCGGGGGTCGTGCGTGGAGGAGGTGCAGGAGGAGAACAAGTGTCTGTAAAGTGCTTTCCGGGCGCCGGAATCCTAGTCTGGCTGGCACACCAGCTGCACACGGAGAGGTCGGGGCTACGGGTGGAGGCCGTGCATGCAATTTCCAACCACGCCGGGCGCTCAGGGTGGACAGAGCTACAGCGGTCAGCCTGTTCACGGAGGTGGAAGCCGGCTGCGAGCGACTGAGGATCTCCGAAGCCCTGCATTTGCACACCCACCCACCCACCCACCCACACACACACACACACAGATGAGTGTGGCGCCGTCCAGCTGGGTCGGGGGGAGGGGGGGGGTGCACACGGGGGAGGTCCTGGCAGCCACGCGCAACCGCCGCTCCTGCAGGGGGCGCGTCTTCAGGCCGCCGACAGGAAGGGGAAGAAGAAGAAGTCGAAGGCGAACTTGACGGCACCGTGCACGGCACTCCGCCAGTCCCGCTCTACCTTCACGTGCCGCCGGGCGGGCACGAGGTGCGCCATGCAGTTGAGGCAGCTGATGGCCTTGAGCTCGAAGACGGGCCACTTGCTGCCCAGGCGGCCCTCCAGGACGGTGCTGAACTCGATGACGCTGCCCTGGCGCAAGTGAAGGAGCACGTCCTTGAACTCGCTGCTGGCCCGCAGCACGATGTCCTTGGTGACGTCGTCCTCCTCAGGCCCGCGGCTGCCGTTGGCACCGCTGTAGGGCATGCCCACTGTGATCTCGAACTTGTAGCGGTCGAACCTCTTCATGTGGCACGGGTGCTTGGCCAGGAGCTTGAGGCGGCAGAGCTCCTCCTCGGCCGTGGAGACGTTGCCGGGGCTGCAGGACGGGTAGGCCTCGCCATAGAGGCAGCGCAGCCAGTCGCCCAGGAAGAGCGGCAGCATGTGGACGGCCGACTCGGCGCTGTTGTCGATCTCGGTCACTCGCACGTACTTGAAGCGGCCGGTCCACGTGACCCGGTGGCCCTCCAGGTGGCTGCACAGGATCTGGGTGCGGGCCATGTTGGTCTCCTTCCAGGCCCGCGGCCCGCACAGGAAGCCGTACTGCGGCCAGGTCAGTGTGGAGTTGTAGACCTTCATGCCCTCCGAGCGGTACAGGTAGAACCAGCAGAAGAGCACGATGGCCGTGAGCCACACCAGGATGAGCTTGACGATGGAGCTCCGCGTCAGGGACTTGACCATCCCCACCACCGAGAAGTTGGCCTTGGTCCACCAGCGGACCAGCAGGGGGACGCTGCAGAGCACCAGGGTGACGGCGATCTTGGTGAGCTCCAGGGACACGAACCAGCGGGCCAGCTGCACCACGCCCATCAGCGCCAGGGCGAACACCAGGATGGGGAGAGCGAAGAGGAAGAGGAAGTAGCCCACCGACGCCCGCACCAGCCCCAGGCCGGTGGACTCGAGCAGGATGACCACCGACAGCTCGCACCACATGAAGCAGACCAGGTAGGGGACCAGATAGCAGTAGGTGCCTTTGAAGTTCCTCAGCTGGGCCATGCGGAAGAACAGATAGAGCAGGTAGACGTACAGCAGGCAGGGCACGCTCACGTTCAGCACGACCAAGTGGCCCACGGGCACCGTGAAGAAGGTCTGGCCCAGGAGCTTCAGGTAGCGCCAGTTGACGGGCATGGTGGGCAGCAGGGAGAGCAGGCCGGCCGCCACCTCGGTCACCAGGGCCCTCCGGGTGTAGGGCTCGGCCGAGGTGCTCAGGCTCATGTAGCTGGTGGCCGTGAAGAAGACCGACACGACGGCCAGCTCCGAGCAGGGCATGCAGTCCTTGCTGGCGATGGGGAAGGAGATGATGACGAAGAAGACGGACAGCAGGAAGTGGACGTAGGGCTCCAGGTGGTTCCAGCCGAAGTTCCCCTCGGCCTGCTCCACGTCCAGGTTGGGCTCGAAGCGCAGGAGCAGGCTGGTGAGCGCGCGGAAGCTCTCCCAGGCCTTGCTGTCCTGGAAAACCTTGAGGGTGCAGATGACCATGGAGATGAAGGACAGGTAGAAGACGACCAGGGGCACAAAGAAGGCGAAGAAGTCGATGGTGAGGTTGCTGATGATGAAAAAGAAGACCAGGGCGTTGATGTGGTGGGTGGGCACGAGGGTGGACAGCCAGTGCACGCCCGCTCGGGACGCCAGGTCAATCAGGTATTCCTTGAGCTCCATGATGACGTGCAAGGGGTACTTGACCACCTGGGAGGAGGGGTGGAGACAAAGGAGGGGCGTTAGAACCTGGACCGCTCTGTGCCACGTTACTGCTCCCTGGTTAACCCTTCCAGTCTCCCTGAAGCTGGGGCCTGGCCCTGGGCAAAGTGAACTCGCCCACTGTTTCAACCAACGGCGGGTCCCTCGGTCTGCAAAGTCCTTCCACCTGTAGCTCTCTCTCTAGGTGCTCATGCTGCACATGGCCCCCACAAACCTGCCCTTGATTCTACCCAGTCCCGCAGGGTCTGCCCTCTACCTCCTGCCCATCCCTAGTCCCTGACTGTACCCGACTGTCCACAAGGGTCTCCAGGCTCATGAGTGCCCGTCTCCCCTGTGAGATCTTGGGTGCCTCGGGGAGCCCACCTGGCCCCCTCTTCCTTCCCCATGGGGCCTCACACTTGCAAAGACAACAGAGGACCAGGCTACTTGCATCTCAGCCACCCCTGTGATGAGGACTTCACCTCCTGAGCCTCTGTCTCTGGTGGATGGGGGGTGGGTGGGGGGGGAGGTGACCCACCAACGGGGAGAGGAAGTGCTGCTTTACCAGCCTACCCTGGGCCCTGCCCGTCCCAGGAGTGGGGACTCCAGAAAGGAGAGTTCACGCCACGTGAATGGAAATGATTCAGCTGTAACAGGGCTGATGTGACATTTTCACTGCAGCAGGAGCCCCGACACCCGCCGCCTGCACCACCCACCCCTGCACACCCGTGTGCTCAGAACATACACACAGCCCCCGGGGGGTGCTCCCCGCCTCACGTCCCACCGCCCCCCACAGACTGTACACAGAGGCAAGGGCAGCGGAAACACTCGTCCATTCCCACAAGAGAAGAGGAATGAGGGGCTGGCAGGGAGGCGAGTGGGGGACCAGCCTCGGGCAGGAGGCAGGGACGCTCCTGCCATCCAGGGCGGCCCCCACTCCTGCCTGGTCCTGAAGCTCTCAGCTCCACCAGGGCTCCGGGGAGACAGGAGAGAAGCTGAAGGAGCTGAGAAGAGAACGTGTCCATGACCGTGCTAGGGCTCACGCAAGGAGGTCAAGGGCGTGGACTGGACCATGCTGAAGAGGGGCGGTCCTTGTGAGGAACACCCACGTCAGGGCAGGGAAGCCCAGCTGAGCCCACAGCCCATTTGAGGGGCAATGTGATGGAAGCCCGGTCAGTAGCCGGGTGAGGTGGGCAGCCCCGCCTCCATCTACGTCCTGGGGACACGCTCTTTCTGCCCCATGAACATAAGGGCAAAGGAGGAGCTGGGATCCTGGGGGACCACACTGAGTGGCAACATTGGGGTGTGGCTGTCATCTGCCCAAGAGGCTGGGGTGTCAACTCTGGATGACCAGGACTCCCGGGAGTAGCTGGCAGAGTGAGTTTTCCAGGTAAGAGGGACCTGGGCTTACAGGGGAAACAGGAGTGTTTAACAATGTGTGTGTGTGTGTGTGTGCACTTCTATAGACACCCACGGGAGTGTGTGTGTGTGCGCACTTCTATAGACACCCACGTGTGTGTGTGTATGTGCACTTCTATAGACACCCACATGGGGTAGTGCATGCACGCTCAGCTGTGTGTGACTCTGTGCGACCCCATGGACTGTAGCCTGCAGGGCTCCTCTGTCCATGGGATTCTCTAGGCAAGAACACTGGAGGGGGTTGCTCAGGGGATCTTCCTGACCCAGGGATCGAATCAGTATCTCTCGAGTCTCTTGCATTGGCAGGCGGGTTCTTTTACCACTGAGCCACCTGGGAAACCCACTTGTATATGTTCAAAGAGCTGCATTCCTCATTCAACTAACAGTCCACTTACCCTCTGTTTCAAAACAAGTAAGAAAATGATGAAACCAACAAACCAGCTCAGGGCTCCCCCAGCTCATGGGCCAGCTTCCCCAGGAGGAGACCCAGTGCTCACCGTGTCTGGAGTAGGGTACCAAGGAACTTCGAATACCATAAAGTCAGCCTTGGTGGGGATTTCTGACACTTGTTGTTGGTCAGCTGCTAAGTCAGGTCTGACTCTTTGCGACCCCATGGACTGCAGCACACCAGGCTCCCCTGTCCTCCACTATCTCCTGGAGTTTGCTCAAATTCATGTCCACTGAGTCAGTGATGCCATCCAACCGTCTCATCCTCTGTGGTTCCCTTCTCCTTTTGCCCTCAGTCTTTCCCAGCATCAAGGTCTTTTCCAATGAGTCAGCTCTTCGCATCAGGTAGTCAAAGTATTAGAGCTTCAGCAACAGTCCTTCCGATGAATATTCAGGGTTGATTTCCTTTAGGATGGACTAGTTTGATCTTGCAGTCTAAGGGACTCTCAAGACTCTTCTCTAACACCACAATTCGAAAGCATCAATTCTTCACCTCTCAGCCTTCTTTATGATCCAACTCTCACGCCTACACGTGACTACTGGAAAAACCATAGATTTGACTATCCAGACCTTTGTCAGCAAAGTGATGCATCTGGATTTTAATACACTGTCAAGGTTTGTCATAGTTTTCTTTCCAAGGAGCAAGCATCTTTTAATTTCATGGCTGCAGTCACCATCCGCAATGATTTTGGAGCCCAAGAAGTAAAATCTGTCACTCCTTCCACTTTTTCTTCTATTTGCCATGAAATGATGGGACCAAATGCCATGATCCCCTGTTTTTTAAATAATGAGTTTCAACCCAGCTTTTTCACTCTCCTCTTCCACCTTCATTAAGAGGCTCTTTAGTTTATTTTCGCTTTCTGCCATTAGAGTGGTATCACCCACATATCTGACATTTGCCAGACAGCAAACCAGTGTCTCCAGAATCTGCTCCAGCTCTGCAGGAGCCCCTTCGACCAAAAGCCAGACACACCAGCAACAGAAAGAGCCCATGCGTGCGTCAGCCGCTGTCTGCTCTGCTAATTCCTGTCGATGGGGCCTCTCTAACCAGACAGACCAAAGGCACCCGGTGCTCCTGTTCTCGCCTCCATTCTCTCTCTGCACAGTCAGTGCTGAGCAGCCTTGGGGGAGCTGGCCTGGAGGCATCCAAGTAGCTGGCACCTTAAAATTAACCTGAAACAACTCCTAATGCTCAAAACCATTCACATTATTTATTGTTTTTTTGGTTTTTTTTTTTTGCCTATTGAGACCACACAATCACACGGTTGAGAGGACATTTAAAAGACAACGAAGATTCTAGAACCTGAAGTCCAACAGTGCTGGCCTCTGCTGGCACAGTGAGCCCCTGTGGCCGCCGTGACCACAGCTGTCCTTTAAGGTCCCTGTTCTGTCCCCTGTCGCTTCTACCCAAGCCCTACTACTTGGGACCCCACCAAATTGTGAGACTAGAAACCTTTTCTGTAGAGGCAGTCCAAATTAAAATGAACTTCACTTTGAGCAGGAAAGAAGTTTTTAAAAAACGAGTAGGGAGTCAGTTCATGACAGGACGGGAAAGGGCACCCTGACCCAGGCTGCAGTCACCAGCAGCCTTCAGCACGGACACGCCTGGCTGACGGGAAAAACCGAAGAGAACTGCCCGGTACTGACCTGGGCAGCCAACCAAGGAGGCCACCGCTCGCCCAGAGGGTCCGGGCTGGTTCACTGAGACCCTGCTTAGACCTAAGCGAACGTCCACGTGCTGGACTTTCAATAATGTGATGCGAACACTGTTAGGATTTTAAGACATTTCTGAATCCATCTTTAAGAAGGTTTCATCTGTCACAAAGGCTGGAGAAGCCTGGAGCCTGGAACATCCCTGGGGGTCACGTCAGCTTGCAGAGGGGTGTCTGGCACTTTCCACTGGGGGTGCCGGGCCCTCCCCAGGCACATGCCCCTTCTCTGTCCCCAGGGGGTGGTTAATAAAAGCCGGGACAGCTTTGAGCTCCAGGAAATTCATTCTGCTCCAATTCATTCTCTCTTTTCCAAAACACTTTTTTTTTTTGGCTGAGATGGGTCTTTTGTTTCCACGTGGGCTCTTTCCTCTAGTCGCAGACAGCCGGGGCTACTCTTCGATGCAGTTCGTGGGCTTCTCACTGCAGTGGCCTCTCTTGTCGTGAAACACAGGCTTTTAGGTGCACGAGCTTCAGTACTTGTACTTGCGGGTTAAGTTGCTCCACAGCATGTGGGATCTTCCCAGATCAGAGATCGAACCTGTGTCCTCTGCATTGCCAAGCAGATTCTTTACCACTGAGCCACCAGGGAAGCCTTCCAGAACACTTTTAATGAGATAAATTGTAAAGCAATGAAAGTGCTCTGACAACAATTGCAAAAAATGAAAAAAATTTAAAAATAGCCTTGTTTCTTGTCAGGATACTTAAAATCTCTTTTTCACAAAAAGGAGCTTCAGACATCTTACAGCACCGAGTTTGTTGCCGGTAAGGAATGTGACTTAACTTGCTGTCCACACTGAGATGCTTTTGAAAGCAGGCATTATTAGTAAGTATGCCAGGACAATGCAAACTAGGCTGTCCAGGCTGGGACCGCCTGGCCCACGGGTCTTCTTCCCTCACCTTTGACCCTCACTGGCATTTGGGGAGCACCTCCTCTTTAGCCAAGAACCATGGCAAACGCTCCACCTTTCCTCTCTCATGTTAGTGAGAACATGCCTCTCTCATGGCATTTGGAACACACTTAGCCCAGGCCTGCCCCCAGGTGGGCCCTCAATAAAAGCGGTGACCTCCCTGGCCCAGCTCCTGGGCCGTCCTGACCCTGCGCCTCAGAACCTTCACCCCGACGCCCTACCTGCCCTCAGGGGCTCTCAGCAAGCTTGCTGGTCCGGAGCGTGGCCTTCACACCCACCCTCTGGGCTACAGCTTCTCTGAGGAACTTGCTTCCCAGAGGTGGCCTCTCAACCCACAAGGGCGGCTTTCTGAGCCCCCATATTCAGCCCCTAGCACGGGGCTTACACTGAGGCCGTGTCTGGGATGAGGACACACCAGCACACGTCCCATCACCGGCCCCAACCCTGCTCACACTCCAACCATACTGTGGGCAGGTTACACGAGCCCAGGAGCTGGGGAAGCACAGAACCCTACAGACTCTTGGGGGACCAATGCCAGGGGCTCTGTGATGCTTTGCCTGCCCAGAGGCCCCCTGTGCTGGCCGGGTCCCCTTGGCCACGAGTGGGGATGGACCTGTCTGGGGCCAGGTGGCCAGACTTCTGAAAATCCTGGTGCTCTCAGCAAAGGGGGATACAGAAGACGAATTCAACCCCCTGAGCTGAACTTGGGGAAACTGGTGAAGGGGGCCGTGGTCACACTTCACCAAGGCTTATATCTGCCCCCTTTAGTCACAAACCACATGGCCAGGAAAACAAAAGCTGTGACTCCAGGAGCATGAGCAGCCACTCCTGGCTGTCGGCACAGATCCAGACGCTCCGTGCTCATCCCTTGTAATCACGGCTGCTCCCTGGTGGGAGGCGGTGGTGAACACGAGCTTCCTCCCCACCCCCGTCCACCTTCAGGTTGCCCTCGGTCACCTCCCCTGCCACCCTCTCCACACCCGCTCGCTCCTCGAACCGCTGCAGATCCAGATAAACAGGCACCACCGCAGAGCCCTCCTGAACACAAGACCGCACTTTGCTTCTGGGGGGAGGCACCTTCGAGGAACTGACCTCTCCTCTGGGCCATAAACAGACAATTTTTCCAAAGGATGGAGTCTAAGTGAAAGGTGGTCTCCAGCGCACAGCACCCTGCTCCCCACATGGCGTTTTGCAGGGAAAGATGCAAAGGTGCCCGTGCACATCCAGCAACCACTGGGCCCGCCCGACGCCAACAGCGCCCCTGCCTCCAGAGCCTGAGCGTGTGCAGGAGGCCTCCTTTCATGAGGACGCATCCTTATGCAGCTATGTGGACGACCTGGCGGCACAGGCCTATCCAGGACAAGCGACACAGCCCTGGAGGTTCCCTGCTGGGCAAGGTCTCCCACCTACAGCTTCCTGGGGGGCACCCGGGCAGGCAGGTGGCCCGGGCCAAGGGCTCACCTTCAGGCGCAGGGGTAGGTCCTCGGGACTCTTGCCCGCCACCTCGTCATCATCGTCGTCCTGCAGGAACAGGTCGGTGGGGATGATGCCCTTGGCGTACTTCTTGGTGATCTCCACAAAATCGTCCAGGGCTATGTAGCTCTTGGCTGAAGCACAGGAGAGGACACACGCGAGGTCGGTGAGACCGTGAGCACTGCCGCCCCGTGGAGATGGGCACATGGTGGGCAGCAGCTGTGCTGGGGTCAGGCTGGAGACGGGCGACCCCTCTCGGGCCCGGACAATGAGAGGAGAGAAAGGCAGGCCGGCTTGCCAAGGCCTCCTGGCCTTGGGGACCCACCGTCCCTCGCCAGAAGTGTCCCCCCACCCTTCAAGTCCTGGGGGGCTGCCTGAGCCAGGCTCCATGCGGACCCTTCTTCAGAACATTTTCCGCCCGTGCTGCTCGGACCCCCGTACTCCCTCGGCCCTGACCCCTGCAGCCCAGCCACCTACTAGCCCCTCCAGCCAATACGCATCCTCCAAGGCCCTACTATGTGCCAGGCACGTGCCCAAATCTTCATTACCCCCCACCCCCAAGTTCAGCCCGATATCCCCACCTCCCCACAGCCCATGCTGGCGGCAGCCCCCATTCCCAGCTGGGTGCTCCCAGGCCTTTGCCAATGAGGTTCGCTCACTCAGTCTGGAGCATCCACCTCCTTGCCCCTTGCGGGCTACCCACCTCCCCACCATTGCTGGCTCACATCATCCTTCTCCATCAGGGACAGTTACACTGCCCTCTCGTCCCTCCAGTGTGTATGTGCTCCCAGTGGGTGGGGTCCAAATCCCAGAGCCCAGAACACCAACACCCAACCAATAGCCCTGAAGGGACTGGAAGGAAGATCTGTCAGCCTCTGAGACCCTGGGGGCCGGGCCTGGACTGATGGGGAGTCGGGGGGCGCAGACATGAAGCCCGGGGTGGTGGGGGCGACAGCATGGCCAAAGGTGTCGCTAGCACAGGACGGGCGGCCGTACTCACATTCACTGCTGACCAAGCGTTCCAGCACCCGCCTCTGCTTCTGCAGGGACTTGGGGACGGGCCCGGGCTGCACCCCGCCATCTGCAGGGACAGAGCGGGGGAGAGTCAAGGCCAGCTGACTGCCCCATCCCCTGCAATGAGTGAATGAAAGTCGCTCAGTCATGTCTGACTCTTTGCGATCCCACAGACTACACAGTTCATGGAATTCTCCAGGCCAGAATACTGGAGTGGGTAGCCTTTTCCTTTCTCCAGGAGATCTTCCCAACTCAGGGATCGAACCCAGGTCTCCTGCATTGCAGGCAGATTCTTTACCAGCTGAGCTACCAGGGAAGACCATGAATACTGGAGTGGGTAGCCTATCCTTTCTCCAACGGATATTCCCGACCCAGGAATTGAACTGGGGTCTCCTGCATTGCAGGCAGATTCTTTACCAACTGAGCTATGAGGGAAGCCCCCATCCCCTGCAAGCCCCCAGAAACTTGCCAGTGTCCCCCATGCAGCCCTGGAGGGCTGTGCAAGGTCAACCCTTGGGACCACCACTGCTCAATCTCCATTACAAGGTGACGTGGGCCCCGCTGGGCACAGACCAAGCCCTGGACACACCACACTCTCTGATCAGCACAGCCGGCCCCCAGACACCTTTGCTGACATTGTCCCTTGGTGTGATCTTCCCCTGGAAGAAACCAAGCTCCCCAGGGCCACCGGGCAGGCCTTCCTGTGTCCCCAGCCCTGGTGCAAAAGTCGGTTCAGTGGGTGAACACAGAGCCAGGACTGAGGTATCCTGCCCTCTGTCGACACCTTCCCCCCACAATGCCCACACCCAGGCAGGCGTTCACTGGGCTCTCCCATGTCAGGCTCCAAGTGGTCTTTGCAGGGTCGGGTCAGGTAGGGGCTGGACCACAGGGTGAGACTACACAAGGGGAGGGGCACCGTGACTGAGAGGGGCCACGGGAGCCCAGAGTGGGTGAGGGGGCAGCAGGAACGGGGCGGGGCCATGGTCCCGCAGGGTCACTGGGGCTCCACGAGGGGCGGCCGGACCTGTCAGGTCAAGCACGCCTCTCGGGGGTCCTGCGACTGGAGCCCCAAGCCTCACGGCCGCCTCTGTCAGACCCCAGAGGATCAGAGATCAGACAAGAGTCCGGCCTGGAGAAGGTGCAGAGGTGCCCACCCACTCATCTCTGATGTGTCGGCAGGTGGCCCCAGCCCCACCCCCACCATCTCCCCCTCGGGGCAGGAGGGAGCTGGATGGAGCCCTGGCCAGGTGCTTATCAAGGTTACCAAGAGACAGAAGTCAGCCCAGACCCTGGAAATGGAGAGACCACACCCAGTCAGTAACGCCCACTCTCCTGGTCCATCTGTCCTTCCAGCTGCCCGTGCCCTTCTCGGAAAGCCGGGTTAGAAGGAGGTGGGGGCACTGAAGAGGCTGGCAAAGGAGCCAGCCCTGGAGAGGCTCTCAGGGATTCGGGGACCCAGGTCACTGCTGGCACCTCTCACCCTCCCCACTCCCTGTCCCCTTCAGGAGGAGGAGGACACCCTGGACATGCCAAGACCTGCAGCTCCGCCCGTGGGCAGCAGGTGAGAGAACCCTAGGGGTGGAGCGGGTCAGGTAGAACCAGAGCTGGGGGGGCCCTGATGGGCGCCAGGAACAGGACACCCAGGAAGGACACTCCGCAGCCTTACAGGACACCTGCGAGAAGCTCCCTGGAGCCCCCCATGCCAGCTCCCATAAAGGAGCCCCCAGGATCCCGGCACAGAAGCCCAGGAGGCCCCACGGACAGAGCGCGTACCGTGCTCGTTGACCTGCCCCACGTTCTCCAGCAGCTCCGCCACGGCCACCTGCTTTTTCTTCTTGGGGTTGAGCTTCCAGTACATGACGAGGGCCGCCTTGCGCACAGCCCGCTCCAGGTCGGTCTCAGAGGACAGCTGTCTTACCTCCTGCTCGTTCTCGGAGGTGATGCCTGAGAGAGGAAAGCGTCAGAGGCCTGGGGCCGCCCGCTTGCCCGCCTGGAAGCTGGCAGGGATGCCCCAGCCCCGGCCAGCCCCGCCTGAAGGGGCTTGGGAAGAGATTCCCATGAGTGGCTTTGCAGGCATCTTCATCACCAGGGCAGAAACGAAGGTCCAGCCAGACAAGTGTCTGGCCTGAGTCCCCAAGGGTGGGAGGCTCGGCCTGGCCTTTCAGCAGATGCTCGCTGAGTGGCCACGGAGGGCTGGTGCTGGGCAAGGCCTCCCCACCTTCCTGGCTCCTTCCCCTCCCAGGTTCTGCCTCACAAGGACCCTTCTGGTGGGGTGCTACTCTTCTCATCTTACAGATGGAGAAACTGAGGCACCCAGGGGTGGTGGCCTGGACTTGGCGCCAAGGCCACAGAGTCAGAGAGGCTGAGCTGGTCTCAAACCCCAGTCAGTCTCACTGCAGTGAGCGGCCAGGCTGCAAGACGGGGGGCACCCCTACACTCACAGCATCAGCCCTTCCTGAGGGCAGCCGGGAGCAGTGTCCCCACGTAGGTGGCCCTTTCCCAGGGGGCAAGGCTCGCCCACAGAAAGATGGGGAGCAGGTTTCATGGGCCGTTTAGCGGCCGCCTCTCCCCCTGCACACGGACTACCAGGAACATCAGCCCGGCTACCCCCACCCCAGGGGACAGTGAGAATGTGGGTGGCGGACTGATATTATTTTCTCCTTTGGAGCATCTCCCTAACCTTCCACCGGAGCCCACGTTCCTTTTATGATCAGGACGCGTTCAGTGAGAAGGTGGAGGGTGTGGGCTCCGTGAGACCTGGCCCCCTCCCTTACACGCCAGCCAGTCCTCAGGCCTGCCCTGGCCACCCCCCTCAGGGCCTCTGGGAAGACCACTGGCTCCAACTGTGAACTCTGGGGGCCACACTGACTCGACTGGCCAGGGCAAGACCATCCCACCTGCCCTGGAGCAAGGGAGGCTGGCTTGGTAAGAAATTCTGGCCAGCAGAACATGACAGTTCTAAATCATTAAAGATATCAGCCTAATGTCCAGAGAAAGGAGACTCTATACAATACTAAATAATGTTAATAAATATCATTTCTATATATATCTTATATATATATATACATACATAATAAATATATATACATAAAAATACTGTATACAAATTTTGTTTTATATATATCTATATGATAACCCTAACGTTTAAAAAAAAATTCCAATATAAAACCAGAAGGAAAAACAGTAAACTACGGAGCACTTCTCTCTGGGTTTATAGATAATTTTTAGAGATAATTTCTATCTTTATGTTTTCTATATAGTTCAAGTTTTCTATAACAACCATAAACACTTCTGCAATCTGAGCGGGAAAAAGGAGGTCCCCTTTAAGACACACACACTTTCATCTTTCTTCTGAGGTTTGAAGCTTCAGGAAGCACTTTACCCTGACACCAGGAATGAACCATTTCCCTTGGGCAGGATAACATAGTAAGTGTCCCCAAGTGGCTAGGCTACACATCACTGCCCCCCAACACCCACGCCCGTCCTGGCTCCGAGTGCTAGCCTGGGTGGGCCCTTCTCTGGCCCCCAGTCCGTAGCTGCTCCGCTCAGACCGGATGGAAAGTCAGTTCAGAAAGTGCTACTCATACCTCAGGCCTGTCATGCCCTCCAACTTGGCTCCATGGTCTACTCCTCAATTTGGATGAGAACCCAGATGGTATATCTCATTGTAGACCCCACCACAAGTTAAAGAGGATGAAAATGGCTTTGTTCCCTAAATATCCCATGTTATACTCCCAAACCATCTATGAGGCAGAGCCATGAGTACAGCAGAAACCACACTCATTTTTCCCAACAGCGTTGCCAGCACCAGGTTTCCCTGTTGTTATTTCGGTTGGTTAATTTAGCAGAGTAGTACAGCATCCCTCGTGGGTCCCTCCGAGCCGCCTCACCTACCTCTCCTGTCCGCCAGGCATCGGCGGAGAAGCTTGACGGCCTCGCGCCGGCCCTGCTTGGCGGCGAGGGTCAGCCAGTCCACGGCGGTGCAGTTGTTGAGCTCTTCGTCCCCGTCGCCGGCCAGCTGCAGGTAGTGCTTCCCCACCTGCAAGAGGGATCTGGTCACACCACACACCGCGGCAGCCTCCCCGTGCAGCGCCCGGGCCCCCAGTCCACATCCTGCCTTGCCCCGCCCCCAAACCAGGCAACCTTGGGCTCCCTCACCCTGTCCACCCAGTGCTCCCAAGCCAGAGCGGGGTGTGGGGACCCCACCCTTCCACTGATGAAATGAGAGAGAGGGTGGGGTCATGTGGACAGGCAGGAGGCAGGGCTGGCATCAGAGGAGGTGATGCCCAAGTTCAGGTGTGAGCTGGACAGAGGTGAGCACGTACATGCTCCCCGAAGAGTGGTGGGAAGAAAAGCAACACGCCACAAACATGGAAACCCCACACATGGGGGCCCACGCATGGCAGGTACAGGCAGGCTGTACCCAAGCCCAGATAGCAGGCTCAGCACTAGCTTGTCCTGGGCGCAGCCCGAGCTCCCCGCGGACACTGGTCCTTACCTCCGTCTGTGCCTTGGGGTCCCCAGCCTTGGCCTTCTCCAGGACTTCCTCAAAGGGCGTGTCCACATCTCCCTTTGCAGGTCCTTTAACACAGGAAAGCAAGCAGACGGACTGTCACCACGCTGGTCCTTATCGCTTGTTGGAGGACGAGAGGGGCTGGCAGAAACGGGCTTCAGCCCCGAGTCAGGAGCATGAGAGCAGGTGTGGAGAGGGCCCGCCAGGATGCTCCTTCCGTTGCTGCACAGCCAGGGAACAGGGACTGCAAAGCTGCTGAGGGGTTCCAGGAAGGAACCCCTGTTCCAGGCACAAGGACAGAGCGGGGCACAGACCAATAACCACTTTCGCCCCTGGGGTTCACTGCAGCCAGAGCAGCTGATCTCAGGCTTGAACAGGGCTCTAGAAAGATGCAAGAGATGGAATGAAAGCCCCTGAGGTTCTTTATTTAATGATTTAAAGAACCTGCACCCCAATGCCAAGCATCCCAATAAACAAACCAAATCTATGTTTTCCAAGACAGTCATCTACACACGATTGACTTTGGGAGGTCATAATCACAGTACATACATTTTGAAATATACACATATATATTTGCACAACCAACTTTGCATGTGGCTCTGCAGTGAAATGTACCACTTCAGTGGCTCAGAAATCCCACCGCGGGGACACTCAGGGCCTCTGGGCCTCTCCTCTCCATCGGACCTTTAGATTATGCCCAGACTCCCTAATTTTCTAAAACAATGCCACAAACCAGTCTGTGCGTGTATTTTTATTTGGGGGGCATTTTCCTGGCGTGGGTTCTTCAGGCGAATTACTTGATCCAAGGGTCCAAATATCACATACCTCGTGCAATATTTACTTCATAAAACGTTATCTTAAGTTATAAAAGCATCATGTAACTTCACTGATTTCACTATAACCTCTCCTGCAGTGTGTAGCATAACAAAAAGTTGTGTTTTTTTTTAATCACTTTTCACCAGTCCCTTTTTCCGGTTTAAGCAACCAATACAGGGGGCCTCTGCCCGACACCACACCTGGCCTCCACCCATGGTCACCTCCCATCTTAGCAGGTGCTTATCTGGGGTTAACAGACTCTTGATCTCTAATTCAGGGAAATAAGAGCAGTCCCTAGGAACAGTGCTGGATGTCTAGCTATCCCAACCCATCTCTCCAGACCTTTCCCAGGACCAGCTCCATCCACCAGGCTCAGAGTTAGCCCCTGTGTGCAGGGTGCCCGGTCGGGAGGCAGCAGGGCAGGGGCCTACAGTGACACAGCTCTGAAGTTCAAAGGCAGAGTGGCCACGTCCAGTTTGGGGCACACAGGAGTGGGAGCAGGTGGCTGGGGATGGCTCAAAGGGGAAGCAGGTGGCTGGGGATGGCTCAAAGGGGAAGATTCTTCCTGAGACTCACAGGCCCCTGTGCTGCACCCCTCTTGGTGGATGGCTTGCAAACATGATGATACCCGTCCCGCTGTGGAGTTCCCCCTGCTGAGCTTCTTCACCGAGGTCCTGGGACCTCACTTGGCCTGGGCCCAGGACATCCACCCCAGCCCTGGCCCCGGACCTCAGTGCTTCTTAAGTCATCAAGGTCAGCTTTCCCTTCTGGCTGCTGTCACGCTCTCTGCCGGCCCTGGAATGCACTCTCCGGCCAAGGGCTCAGGCTAAGAGAACAAAGAGAAGGGCAGGGAAGGAGGGTGTGTGGGGTTAGAGAAATCCGACCCGAGTGTGAATCTTTAGCACTCTGAGCCTCAGGAGTGAAAGAACATTGCTACCCTATCGGTAAACTGGAGAAGGGAGTGGCAAACCACTTTAGCATTCTTGCCTGGAAAATTCCATGGACAGAGGAGCCCGGCGGACTACAGTCCATGGGGTCACAGTCAGATACAACTGAGTGATGGAGCATCTATCAGTAAACAAAGGATGTGGCAGACCCTCCTACCATGCACTCTGGGGAGACACAGGATGAGAAAGCACAGGATACTGACCTCAGAGAGCTGAGGGGCAGATCAAAGGAATGATTTCCGTGAGCCCAGACTCTTGCATCTACCCCATACACAGAAAAGCACTAAATTCCCTGACTCAAGATATCTGGTTTTCTTTAACAGTAATCTACTGATGTTCCGACTACCTGGTCTTTGTTGCAAAAACCCCTGTGTATCCTGGCTCCTCCCGTCTCTTGGGAGCAGTATTTCAGAGCAATCTGAGATCTGAGAGGCTGTGTTCCAGGGTTAAGTCTTCAATTTTGTCCACCAAATAAAATGTAATTCTCAACTTTTAGGTTGTGCCTTTTTTTTTTTTTCTTCAGTTGACAGCATCAAAGTGCTGTGTGACTGTGCGAGACTCATGTCCAATCCCATCGTCAATATCCAGCCAGTAGGACTGTTAATGAAGAATGGGACACTTGAGATTAGATGCCTGGTCCAGAGTTGGGTGTTCTCAAGGTGCGTCTGCTTCCCCTCTCCATGCCCTACCTCTCTCTGCTGACCCCAGGGCCTCCCTGGCTCACTGAGGCCACGTGTCCTAGTTCAACACCAGGTACCTCCTGCGAGTTCACAGCTCTTTTCCTGACCAACTGAATTTGCAAGTCCAAGGTCATGGAAGATTCAAGTGTAGATCTATTGGCTAAAAAGATTATTCTGTCCATGATTCATTTTCCACAGAAGTTATTCATGGCCTAACATTTTGTCATGAAATGAAAGGAGGGCCCTGGAAATTGTCCCCTCCCCCGGCACAGCCCATCTCCGTGTTCTTGCATCTCTCACGGTCCCACAGGCCTTTAATGGAGATGATCTGTGTCCAGCAGGTCTGGCCCATCTCCATGCCCTGGGCAGGACACAAATCAGCAAATGCTGAACAGACAGGGGGATGAATGGATGGGGGACCGACAAGGAAGGGTCTCCAGCTCTGTCTCCCCAAATACTCGCATGGCGCCTGGAACACGTGTGGCCCAGAGATTGAACTGCCAAGCTCACCTTCCTGATCTGAACAGGTTCTAAGTAGAAATGGACAAGGATGAGTACTGAGCAAGTCAAATGCTCCCATTCTTCAGGACCACCCCGGGTCCCTGGGCTGGGGAGCCTCAGGCATCTCCTCCCAGCAGCCCTGAGGGCTCTGCCAGCCCCTTGATCCCTACCAAGTTCTCCTGGAGCCGGCTGGGAGCAAGAGAGAGAAACTGGCTTCCAGTTTCACCCGGCCGCTGCAATCTAGATTGGCTGGAGCGCATTGTTTAAACTGCTGAATGCACGCCAAAGGCTCTGAGAAGAAGAGCACAATCTGAAACACGCAGTGAGCAACTTTGTTGCTCCCGTCTCTCGGGGCTGCTGCCCTTCTACATCACTGGCCCTGGGGCAAAGCCTTGGCCTCCCAGAGTCCCTGGTCCTCTCCTGATGCCCGCCGCGTGGGCTGAGCTGAGGGAAAGGTGACAAGAACCCAAGGGCATCCCGTGTGTCCTTCTCATCACTGTGGGTAGCTGGGTCACCCTGCGCCAGGGGTGCCCCATCAGCCTTCGAGATGCTAACCCTGGTTCTCATGAATACACAGGAAGGACAAGCCTTGTGACCCCGCCTCTTCCAGGGGCCTGGCTGAGCTCTAAGGCGGGGGTCCCAGCCAGGAGGTCCCAGCTTCCTACAGGCCCGAGCGGGGGTCATGGACCTTGCCCCTCATCACTCACCCAGCAGACATTTACCGAGCACCCGCCTGGACCGGTCTGGATGCCGGGAGCCAAGGGCACTGAGCAGAAAGAGGTAGGAACCCCAGCTCTCTCTACCCACCCAGGGTGCCAGCGATGACAGCCACAGTCCACAAGTGGAATCTATGGAGGTGCCAGGAGTCATCAATCCTGATGGGAGAGGCTTTTTGGAGGAGGTGACGCCCAAGACTTGAAATGCAAAGAGGAGGGGAAAGGTGAGGGATGAAGGGCATATTGTCGAGTGTCCTGAGATCTGAGGAAGCCACGAGACCTGAGAGAGCCTCACTGCCCCAGCCATCTGTCCTCACAACAGGTCATCCTAGAGTGAGGGGGTCACAGGGATGCTACAGCAACCAGACAGATCAGGGCTTCCATCAGAGTCAGGATAAATAATCCGGGTACAGAGCTCCTGAGATCGTCGAGCCAGCACCTCCACTGGACAAGGAGAAACTGAGTGTTTATGGCTGTGACTTGTCCCCAGGGCAGCAGGGACTCAGCGCTTTGCATCCACCCCCTCACCCCATCATATCCCGGCCTTCCTCTCACCTCCCGGCCTTCCTCGGGGCCCATTCCCTCTGTCCAGCTCTGAATCCCACTGTGAAACTGCCTGCCCACCCCCCAGGCCCACCTGATGACTCCAGCCAGAGGCCTGGAATCAGTCTAGCTCTCCTGAAGCCCAGTCCACCCACCGCCCTGCATCACCGCTGGCCTCAGCTCCCACGGTTGTCCAAGGTCATCTCCATGTAACAGAAATCACGCTGCTCATCTCATTTAAAGGCTTTAATGCTCCCCAGAACACCCATTCTCCATACCCTGACCCTCGAGGCCCTACCTGAGACTGTCTGACCTCTTGACCCCACGTCCAACCGCTGCCCAGAGCCATCACCCGTGGAGCCCCTCATGCCCTGTGTGTCTTGCACTGTTTGGGCCTCCCCTCACTGACCCGGGGTCTCCCTCCTAGAGGTGGGCCCTGCCTGCCCTGCCCACCATCTCCTGCACCCACTGGGCAGGCCCTCAGATAACACCAGGGTGAATGCCTCCTGGCAAACGGAACCCACCAGGGGTTCCAGACACCATTCCTGTCTGCAGCCCTGTGGCCACCTAAGCGAGTGCCAGCCCCACACTCAGAACTGGAGGCCTTGTGGACTTGGCACTCCTGAGGGCCTGTGAACCCTGCGAGGTTAGCAGACAGGGCGCCTCGTCCTCCATGGCCCCTGCCTGGTGCCCCCCACAGAGGACAGAGTTACTTGGTTCTTCTGTCTCCCCCTTCCCTTGAGCCTTCACCCCCCCCGAGTCTGAAGACCAGCCTGGGCCATCCCTGCTGTGCTGGTACACAGGGTGCTGCTCTGAGCCGCAATGCAGGAGGCAGGCCCAGGGCCCTGGGGCACTCCAGAGCTCCATCTGTGGTCACCGCTGCCACCAGAGGCCATCACGGTGGCTGAGCACAGACTCGCAGACTGTGTTCCATCTCAACTTGACCTCTCACCAGCTGGTGGCCTGGGGTCCTCTACTTAACCCCTGATGCATGCTCCTTGGAAGAAAAGCTATGACCAACCTAGACAGCATATTAAAAAGCAGAGACATTACTTTGTCAACAAAAGTCCATCTAGTCAAGGCTATATTTTTTCAAGTAGTCATGTATGAATGTGAGAGTTGGACTATAAAGAAAACTAAGCACTGAAGAATTGATGCTTTTGAACTGTGGTGTTGGGAGAAGACTCCTGAGAGTCTCTTGGACTGCAAGGAGATCCAACCAGTCCATCCTAAAGGGAATCAGTCCCAAATATTCATCGGAAGGACTGATGATGAATCTGAAACTCCAATACTTCGGCCATCTGATGCGAAGAACTGACTCATTTGAAAAGACCCTGATGCTGGGAAAGATTGAAGGCCAGAGGAGAAGGGGACGACAGAGGATGAGATGGTTGGATGGCATCACTGACTCAATGGACATGAGTAGACTCCAGGAGTTGGTGATGGACAGGGAGGCCTGGCGTGCTGCAGCCTGTGGGGTCACAAAGAGTCGGACACAACTGAGCGACTGAACTGAACTGAACTGGACGTGGCTGGAGAAGTGAGTTAACATAGACAAGGACCACAAGTGAGGCCTAGCCTGGAAGGTGCTATGCCATCTTCCTCTTGGAAGTACTTACTGGTACTTGACTGATGCTCAGCAGAACTTTGCTAGATGGACAGGGGAGTTAATGAAAACTAACCCCAATCCCTCCCTGGGTGGATGATCTCTGAGCTGTGCAGGGCTGGCAGGGCGGGGTCTGCTGTGTTCCATTCAGCAATGGTGACAGCACAAAGGAAAGGGACGCAGCACAGCCCAGATATGTGGGGTTGGGAGCCCGAGGCCGCCAACCTGCCCAGAACTTGCTCAGTACTCTCCGCCCCTCCCCTCGGGGACAGAAGCCAATGGAGACCACATCTGTTTCCCGACTCTCCTTATCTGAAACTGGCAGTCTTGACTCGGTCTGTCCCCGGAGGCTGTTTCGCTTCACCCAGGTTGAAACCAAGCATGTTTCCAGCCCTGGTCTCCGCGCCCTGCGGCTGCGGGGTGGTGTTTGTGGCTGGACCAAGATTCCGGATCAGGCCTGGGTCTGCCCAAAGGCCTTGGAGACAAAGCAGAGATCTCTGAAGGAGATGTGGAGCTCAGAAGGGCCCAATGGGTATGTTTCTGGGGTAAGGTAGGCATTAGTCCAGCACAATTACACAGGGGAGCACAGGCTTGGTTCACCCTCCAGAGTCCGGAGATCCCTGCAGCTCTGCTGGGGGCAGGGGGCCTTATGGGACAGGAGACTGGGGGAGATCCCTGTAGCTCTGCTGGGGGCAGGGGGCCTTATGGGACAGGAGACTGGGGGAGATCCCTGCACCCATCATCACTCAGTGCTGGTCACTCTGGCAAGTCAGGGGCTTGGTTTCCTGGTCTCTAAATGGAGACAGGGACAGAGCCTTTCTCTCGGGCTGCCGTAAGGGGTCACGTAAAGCCTCTGGGTCCACAGGGCACCTGGCAGGGGCCTCTGCACAGAGTAGGGGTGGTGCTGAGCTGGGGGTGGTCACCTCAGGCAGCCAGCTTCTCAAGGGGAAAACAAAACAACAAGGCTGGGTGAGCAGGAGAAGGGTGGGGTGGGGGCTGAGACCCCGTTAACTCATACGGAGCACCTGGGGGAGAGGACCCTGTGACCACAAAAGTCACGGCATCTTGCCTTGTGGTGGTGCAAGACGCGAGAAAGCACATGCACACGTGCACACACACACGTGCACACACACACACACACGCACAGTCTGCAGCACAAGCCTCCCAGGAGGAGAAAAGAGCCTGACACTCACACGAAGTCGCTGCATGCGGACACACGGGGCCCGAAGCCTAGGTTAAGGCCGGTCACCCAAGAGGGACTGGGTGGGGCCCTAAAACTGGACGGATGCCTCAACGCACATGGCGACCCCCCAGGAGGGTCCTGAAGAGGAAGGGGAGGAGGGGAGGAGGCTTGATGACACCCACGCAGCACATCGGGTTCTGTAGCTCAGGGCACGGACCCCTTCCCCCACAGCACCACACAGGTACCTAAGGGACCAGGGGCCTTGACTCAGCACCACATCCCACGTGCCGGGCTGATGAGCACGAGGTCCCAGCACGCAGGCTCCACGTGGCTGCTCTGACTTCACAGAAACAGTCTCAAAGAGGCGTCCCGACTCCCTGGAGAGGGCACACAGCTCAAGGTCAATAGCCCAGCCAAGCATCCCACCCCGGCTGTCTCGGCCCTTTCTGTACCACCTCGTGCTCCGGATGCTCCATACATAAACAGCTCGTATGGAGAGACGCATGCTCTGGCGTCCCGGCCGGGGTGGGCAGGAAATCAGCACTGGCGCCAAACCAGACAGTGGTTTTCAAACTGCAGACGTCGACCCAGAAGGTCACAGAACCAACTGACCTGCCCAAAGCAGCATTTGTTTGCACATAAAAGCAAGAGCGTGGAGACTTACCAGACAGCCAGGCACACTGTAAAGGCAAGTATTGTTTTGGAAATTTCCATCCCCACTGCGTGTGCGTGTGCGTGTGTGTGTGCATGCAGGCACGTGGGCGTGGGCCAGGTTATGACTACGGTACATGTATTTCTTACTGTGGGCAGAGGTCAGAAAGCCCAACAGGCGGTGAGCCACGAAGAGAAGCCGCGGGGCTTTCACCACCCCTGGAGCTCGTGTCCCCAGTGGGCTCTGTTTTGATCGCTGTACCTACAGTGAAAGCCAAGGCCCCTATTTCACAGGGTTGGTCACTGTGAGTATAAGACAGACATACTGAGAAGCACCGCGTGAGTTATTAGAAAAAGCAACATTGATGCCAGCTATGTTCTCCCCAAACATCACAGCCGGAGACCCAGGGATCCTTGCTTTTATGAAACTCACAGCAAGGCTTGAGGCTTTTTTCACCTACAACAGCCCCCGAAGCGCAAAGGAGCCTTTCATGGCAGCTCCTGTTACAGCCCGCTGCCCGGTCCTGCTCACTCCTGCTGTAGCTCAATCACAAGCCTGACACACAAGCATAACCACTCCGATCCTTCCATCCTTCCTTCCACCCCATCACCTGGGAGGTCCAGGGCTCTCTCCAGGCCAAGCCCACCCAAGGGAAGGTCAGTTCTTCCCTCTGGCCCTTGCCCGTGCTGTGCTCTCTCCCCCCACAGGCTCCAACTTGCTCAGGCATCCTCTCTTCCCAAGGCAGGCCTCCAGCTCCCTCCCTAGCCCAGTACCAGGGCCACCTCTGTGCTCCCCAGGTCCCGTGTTTCCAGGAGATTGTGGACTCTTCAGAGGCAGGGCTCACCTATGCCACCGATGGCCACTCAGGGCTGGCACCAGGCCGTGCTCAGTGAGCAGCAGGTGGACTGACCAAACCCTGGTGACCCTCCCCCAATGTCAATGGCACAACAACCAGTGGTCCCAGCCCACCCGGGGCCTCACACTATCTCATCTCGGCCCCTGAGAAGTGCTTCCTGGGACAGACTGGAAACCTGAGGGGGGCGCCCAAGAGTGGACTGGGGTTTGGGGCCATCCTTGGCCGCCGGGCCTGGGCATGGAGGATGGTGGTCCAGAGGGCAGTGGGGACCTGGGCCAGGGGCCCAGGTGAATTCCAGGGTGTCAGCTGGCCTCCAAGGGGAGTGGCCACGGGGGGCCCCCAGACCAGGCACAGCAACCTGACCAAATGGCCACTTGAGGAGTGGCCATGGTGGACAAGGGATGATGACGTGGGCCGCCCCGAGTGCTGGGGGGGACCAGAGGGGAGCCTGCCTCCCGCCACCTCCCACCACACAGCGCCTGGTGCAGACCACCTGCCAAGTCCCTGAGCAGGTGGGAGCTAGTGCATTCGATGATAAATAATGGAAGGAAACATGACATCTGCTGCAGCCCAAGTCTATGAACTTGGGAGCAGATCCTGCTGGGAGGTGGGAGTCGACAGGCCTGGGTGGAGTGGTTGGGCCCGACTTCAGGGGACAGCCGCCCGTGGAAGGAACCTTGCAGGGGCATGTGGCCCACATGCCAAGACCTGGGTGTCCACGCTGCCCACAGAACACCCCCCGGGGAGGACAGTCCGGCATCCCGGGCCCGCCCCTTACCTGTTCCATCCATCCTCTCTCGGCTCCTGGCCCGCGAGGCCTGGGGCATGGCCGGGGCAGCTGGGTCTCTCACATCTGATCCAGGTCCAACTTGGGGTCCAGGAGCGGGGGGCGCCCCGCTGAACTCCTGCTCCACCGAGGTGGTGGCGTTGAGCCGTGAGCGGGCCTGGGGCTGCGGTGGCGGCGGAAGCTGGGGGCCAGAGGAGCTCGGAGGAGAGGCGCTGGAAGCCATCCTGATGCGAGAAAAACCAGGGGGTCAAATACACGAGGCCAGCCAGGCCCAGGCTGCCCTGGCCCCTAGCTTTTGGTTGAGAGACGGGACGGCAAAGGGAAATGGAAGGGCGCTGCCCAGCATTCCACGTGATCTCACTCAATCTCACGATAGCCCCCGCAAAGACACTCCCATTTTACAGATGAGGAAGTTGAGGGAGGAAACTTGCTCAAGGCCCGCTGGCCTGGCAGGTCCCACAGCAGCCATGAGCTGGACCCTCAGTCTCCAGGACTTGAGTCCCGGGCCTCGGGTGTGCTCATCTGAGAAATGGAGATGCGGCAGGTCGGGAGGATTCAGTGAGATGGTCCACATGGAGCCCTGGGGACAGCATCTGGCTGCACTGGAATGAAGCTGGTCTCCCAGTCTGTCCACCCAAAATCTGTGCAGGGGACCTTATTTGGAAGACAGGGTACTTTGCAGATGTAATCAAGAATCTTGACAAGAGAGCATCCTGGCTTAGGGTGGGCCCTAATCAAGGACTGGGGTCCTTATAAGAGGGTAACACACAGACAGAGAAGAGGATGCCACGTAGAGGAGGGGCAGAGATGGGAGACGTGGCTGCAGGCCCAGAGACACCAACAACACCCGAAGTCAGGAAAGACAAGGCAGGACTCTCCCGCAGAGCCCCCCGGGACAACCAACCCCGCCAACATCCTGATCGTGGACCTGTGCCTCCAGAGCTGTGAGACAAAGTTTCTGCTGTTTAAAGCCACCAAGTTTCTGTCAATTTCTCCTTAGAGCCCTAGGAAACGAATACACTGGCACAAAGTGGAAGTTTAAAATAAACTTGAGAGGGGCTTCCCTGGTGGTCCAGTGGCTAAAACTCTTGAGCTCCCAATGCAGGGGTCCAGGTTCGATCCCTGGTCAGGGAATTCGATCCTACATTCCGCAACGAAATTATCCTGCATGCCTCAGTGAAGACCTGGTACAGCTAAATAAATGAATAATAAAATATTAAAAAAAAATAAACATGAGAAGCAGAGGGAGGGAGGGAAAGGGGGAGAGGAAGAGGGGTGGAAGACAGGTGTGGGGGGAACACAGCCCCTGGAGCAGGATGTGGTCAGGCCTGGCCAACTCCAAAGCCCCCACACCAGGCTTGAACCCCAGGACACAACTCGGCGAGCCTGACGGCACCGGATATGAGCCCACGCTAGACGTGGGTGATGGAAACCGGGGGGCTGGTGTGTCGGAACCGATGACTGGAACAGACTGACAAGCAAAGAGATCCGATGACCAACAGGGGCAAAGGGCTCAATTAGTCAATACTGTTGTTTAGCAACAAGGTGAAAATCACCACTGACACAACTGAGGGAGACCACGAGCCCCAGACTGCGGGGCCGAGAGCTCCAGGCCTTCCCCAGCCCCGGGACCCCAGGCCGGGGCCCTGGGGAGCGGGGACGGGCTTCCGTGGACACAGACACTGAAGCAGATAGGACCGCATGCACCGAGCGGGCTGTCCCCAAGGATCCCACGGCCCCCACCCCAGGCTCAAGGCCACGTCCACCCTCTTCATTGAGATGAGGAAATGAGAGCAGAGCAGGGCAAGGCCAGGGGTGAGGAATCCGGCTCCCAAACTAACCCACCACAGCCACTGTGCTGCCAGTTCTGGGGTCCTGAGCGGGTCACATTCCTCTCTGCCCCTCAGTTTCCTCGACTGTAAATGGGGGTACTGTGAGGACTACATGAGATCAGAGACCAAAAGGGCCAGGCTCCCAGGTATCCAAAGTGTCCAGCTCCGGCTCCCCCAAGCCTGCAGGAGTGGGTACCTGAAGCGTGCCTGGAGACCGCCGTCACCAGAAGAGTCAGAGGAGGCTCCAGAGATCAGACCTGCATTCGCCAAAGGACCCTGGAGATTTCAATCTGGGCACGACTCCCTTGGAGGGACCGAGCCCTTATTTTAAAACATCCCCTTGGCTGTGAACCAAAAGCTTGTCAAGCCACACAGATCTCTGCTTGGAAACCAACGCAGTGCTCAATGCTGTTCCCAAACGCCAGGCTTCCGGGAACCAAACTAAGAGGCAACTTTTGTGAAATCCATCGTCTGGGTAGACAGGCAGGCAGGCCCCGTGGGCGGGCGGCCAGCTGGGGTGGGGGGGGCACGGGGAAAGTCAGCCGCGGATTCGGCAGACAGAACCCAGCTGTGCAGGTCCCCGGCTGATCCGAGACAAACCACAGGAGTCACGTCTGACCTCACCATCTCCTGTGGCTCCCACTGCCCAGGAATCAAGTGCTACCTTCCTGGAGTGGCAGAGGGCAGCTGGCCTTCGGAGAGCTGACTTATACCAGGGATCCTCTGTCACTACTAACAACGCAACAAGCATGTCTGGAACGTGCCCTTCTCAGCAATTTCCACCGATTTCTCCTAGGGGTGCGGGTGGGGGTGGCTGGCCCGGGAGGAGCGTCCTGGTGTTACCCGGCTGTGGTGGATGGTGAGATAACCTGTCCTTCCATGCTCACCCGCTTTCACAGACAGCAACCTCGGCTCCAGAAAGGTGAGATCCCTACCCAAGGCCTCGTAGCTCAGAGTCTTGGAGCTAGAATTCAAAACCACAGAGCCTCTCATTCAGAAAGACCTTGTTTCTGAAAAAGAGGCCTCTCAAAATCTGTCCACCTGCCTCTGCTATCCAATCCCCACCATGCTTTCTCTTCCTCTGTCACTCACTCCCAAACCTGCAGTTCTGTGACCCCCACGCCTTAGCTCTCAAAGTGCCCCCAAGACCTGGAAGTAACCTCTCCGCCGGGACCAATCCAACACGTCGTTCAAGTCAAGGGCCCAACTCGCCCCCTTCTGGGAGTTTCCCAGCTGCCTCTGCCCCGAGTCCTGTCTCCATCACCTGCTCTCAGGGAACCACACAGCACCCAAGGCATGTCTCCTGGAGAGCCCTCTCTGCCAGGTGGACAAGAAGGACTCACACCTGTCTGTCTCCCCATCTATGAGGAAGGATGGGTCAGGAGGGACAGCACCATCCCTCACCAGCAGGACACAATTTTTCCACCAAAAGCCAACACAGGGAGTGAATGTCCGTTCTACCTTTCTTTAGTAGCTACTTAGGGCTTCTCTCAGAGAAGGCAATGGCACCCCACTCCAGTACTCTTGCCTGGAGAATCCCAGGGACGGGGGAGCCTGGTGGGCTGCCATCTATGGGGTCACACAGAGTCAGGCATGACTGAAGTGACTTAGCAGCAGCAGCAGGGCTTCCCTGGTGGCTTAGTGGTAAAGAACCCACCTGCCAATGCGAGAGACCCAAGAGATGCGGGTTCAATCCCTGGTTTGGGAAGATCCCCTAGAAGAGAAAATGAAAACCCACTCCAGTATTCTTGCCTGAAAAATCTGATAGAAAAGAGGAGCTTAGCGGGCTACAGTGTATGGGGTTGAAGAGAGGCGGACAACTGAGCGACTGAGCACGTAACCTCACAAGGCCTCAGTTTCCCCATCTGTAAAGAGGGAATAATGCCTCCAGTGAAGGGGTGCTCTGGGGTGTAAGGGTGTGAAGAAAGAGAAAGCAGTCTGCAAACTATCAATCATTAAAAAAAAAAAAAGCCATTTCTCTCAAGTGCAAAACAAAGGCACATTCAGTTGAGAGACACCTTATAATAGAAATTTCAGAACAGGTAGCTTCTGGCTGGCCTCTTGGGCTAAGTATCATGCATGTCACATTACAATCACAACGAAACTTTTAAAGTGAAATCTCTAGTTAGTGAGAATGGACGAACAGAGGAGGATTAATTTTCAGATTTCCTGAGAGTCGGCCAAACCCTTTATGGATCAAAGGCCTTGTTACTTAAAAACAAACAAAATGACCCATTGCCATGGATGGGTCACAGAGAAGACTACAGATGCTCTCCTGGTGGAGGGACCCACAGTGGTGTCTGGTCCTTCCTTCTCTGACAGTCTTCTTTCCGGCATCTCATTCACTCAGAATCCCTGCTTCCGTGCTTTGCAAGGTACATCTGAGGCAGTCTGGCCTGGGGGAAGGAGCCCTGGCTGGAGAAGAGCTGGCCCCATCTCGCTCTGTGACCAAAGAAAGCAGGTCCCTCCCTCCGGCCCAGCCCGGCATCCTGAATCTCAACCACAGAACAGAGCATCAGCATTGCACTCCGCCCCGCCTCCAAGGCTCCTCCAATGCCTACAAGGAGGGGCGGTCAATCCCGACCGCCACCCCACGGTCAGAGCAGAGCGGAGGCTTGGAACCTGTCATTGTGTCAGATCCAGAGTGGCTGGCATTCTTTCCACATGAGCACCCAGGCATAATTTTACCCCAGCAAAACACAAAAACGCCAGCAACCACAGAGCTCGGTTGAGGGTCTGCCACCCCTGCAAGGGGGCTGCTGGGACCACATAACTACCGACAGGTGGAGAATGGCAGCATGTGGACTTCAGCCCAAGCTCTCTGCTGCTGCTGCTAAGTCGCTTCAGTCGTGTCTGGCTCTGTGCGATCCCATAGACGGCAGCCCACCAGGCTCCTCCGTCCATGGGATTCTCCAGGCAAGAGTATGGGGAGTGGGTTGCCATTGCCCTCTCCCAAGCTCTCTAACCCTTGCTTATAAGGGCCAAGCCCACTTGGCTCTCGACCCCCAGGGGACCACCCACCTCTGAAACAAGCCCTCAGGGGAAGACTCAAAGACATTCACGTACTCTGATGCCAGCTACAGGGGAATAACCTGGGATGCCCACTGTTTCACACCCACCCCACATCCACACCCATCTGCGGACCTCCATGTCTCTGCTCCTACAGGACGCCTCTCAGGTGTGTCCATCATACATTCCAGCGCCATCCAGAGAGGGCAGGTGTGAAACTCACAGCCCCTCTAGATGCTGCTACACTACACAGCCATTAGCCACAACTTGTGTAAGAATATTTAAAGGTAAGGACGTGTTTGTATAACTCTGTTGAGCAGGATTTATAGCAACATTGAGATACTGCCCTGAGTCTATTTAGATGAAAACAAAATGCATCTGCAGAAAAAGATAGAAGAAAATGCCCCCCCTCCAACAGACAGCAATAGTGTCTACGTCTGGGTGAAGAGGGTAGGTGTGTGCTCAGGCGTTCAGTCACGTCCGGCTCTTTGTGACCTCACGGACTGCAGCTTGCCACGCTCCTTTGTCCATGGGATATCCCAGGCAAGAATACTGGAGTGGGTTGTCATTTCCTCCTCCGGGAGATCTTCCCAATCCAGGGATCGAACCTGTCTCCTGTGTCTCCTGCATTGGCAGGCAGATTCTTTATACCACTGAGCCACTGAAGTAGTTTTATTTTATTCTTTTTTCTAAATATGCTCCCCTAATTTTCTATAATGAATGTGAAGGTTTCTGGAATTACAACAAAATGTTAATTCTGAAACCCATCTGTGACTGAGCCCAAAGCTAGAGGGTCCAGGGGTTCTCAGGGTCTGGGATGTCTGCTCTGGCCTGCACAGCCCAGCCGCCTGGCACGAGGCTGCTCAAGACAAGGGCACAAAGCCCTTGGAGACTCCCAGGTACCTATTTTTGTCCCAGAGTCTTAAGGGCCAAACCAAGGAACATTCCAGCTCTACCAATGTGCCAAGTTCACAGGACTAAGGGGGAATCAGGCTGGGGATGCTCCCGCCTGGCCAGGGTGGGTCAGTGGGCATGGACTGTGGGCTGATTCTGTGCCCGGCCTGTGCTGGGCCTCCCCACCCCACTGAGGATCCCACAGGGCCAGCCTTTGCGAACTCGCAAACTTGTCCGGATGGGAAGGATGACACCCAAACAAACAGCCACCAGGATGGCGCACTTGCGGGGGGCAGCAGGCACAGAAGGGGGCCACCCTCAGCCGTGGGAAAGGAGCAGGGCGGGGATTCTCCATGAGAGGCCCAGACCAAGCCTTCAGGACAAGCCAGTACAAGCCAGGCAAGGGTGAAGGAGGGGGAGGAACAGCGGTGTGTGGGCATTTCAGTGGGGGACTGCCCAGGAGAAAAGGCAGTGGACAGAGAAGGAGCTGGCAACACGGTGGGGAAGGTGTACGTGGCGCAGAACTGAGTCTGGGCAGAGGACACGGGAAGGAGAAAAGAGGCTGAGTGGACAGCCGGGAAGCTGGGGCAGGCCCTAAAACAAGTGCCAGGCTTGGTGCTGGGGTTGAGCCCCGGGCAGAAGGAGAATTGAGGGCCGGGCTGCAGGGCAGCGGCAGTTTGAGACCCATCCAGGCTGTGCGGAGACAGGCCAGGGAGACCAAGGAGGGAGCCGGGCAGCCTTCCAGGGAAAGTGAGGAGGCCTGGCCCGGGGCAGGCATCTGAGGACAACTCCTGGACCAGGAGAGACAAGAGCATCCCCAACTGAACGAGAGGGTGTGGAAGCAGGATGTGGTCTGACTGGTGGTGCAGGCCATGGTGGTGGTGCCACTTTCTGGGGAGGGGACCTGAGGGAGGGGACGGAGTCGTCTGAAGAATGGAGCAACCTCTCTACCAGACCCCTCTCATCACCAGCATCATGGACCAGGGTTTGGTCTCTGTCCAGGCACTTTGGGGACTGAACTAGGTCCCCCTTGGCGACCAGCCCCCAAAGGCCTATCCAGCCTTGGCCTGGGAGGGGCAGGGGTGGCCTGAGTGGGGAGCCCTCCAGATTCCTTCTATCCTGGGAAAGAAGATGAGATGTGGTCTCCGGGCAACCTTTCCTGTGTCTAGTCAAGGCCCAGCTGCTGGGGGGAGCAAGAATATAAAGGAACCTTCCTCCAAATCCCCATCAGATGCCAAGGGGGCACCGGTGAGAATCACAGCCCCTTGGAGACAGGCAGTGGGGAAGAATGACCTCTGGGCTTCTCGGCGTGGCTTCCTCACTGGGGCTGCAGTGAGGGAGGCAGCCCGCACACCAGGTACCCGGGGCACTGCTCCCTGAGTGATGGATCCCAGAAGAAGGGAAAGCCCTTTACAAATGGGCCCTGTGCCAGGGGTCACTGTCCAAGGTGACGAGAGGCAGGCATTTGTTCTCAGCGACTGCCCAGGAGGGGCACAGGTTTCCACCAGGCTCTGCCCGATCCACTGTGGGGTCCTGGGTGGGTCATCAAGCCCTAATGAGCCTTGGTTTCCTCATTTGTCAAATGGGCCAATAATCCCATACCCCTAAGACTACTGGACAGTCAAATACTGTGGAAGTGTTAGCTCCTCAGAATTTCTTAACATCAACTACAACCACTGGTGTGAGAGGTCCCAGATCCATCACACCCCGAAGAGGTGGGTCAGATTTCCCAGAAAGTTTCCATCTGTCAAAGCAGAAACTGATGTTCCCCCGGCGGCTGGGATCACCAGGACCCTCAACGCACACGCACACACACGCACACACACACACACACACACACACACACACACACACACAACCAGCAGCCCTCATGAGGGGGTGGGGGGTGACATGCGCCTTCCAGCGGCCCCAGGGGCACTGAGGGCAGCTCAGGGTCTCACCGAGCAGGCCGAGGGGGAAGGGCCATCATGACGGGGCAACTCGAGACCCATGCTGTGGGGCGCAGGGGACAGGGGCGCCCCCTTCCACCCACCGGGTCCCCAGCGCCAAGAGCCGCCTTCCTCTGAGGCCGGTTTTCCCGCTGGCGGTGGGGCTGGGGGGGGGGGCGGGTTCGAAGCCAGACTCGCGGGCGTGACGGTGCTCAGAGCGCGCGGTGCCCCCACGATGCCCGGGGAGCCCAGGCTTAGGGTTGAGGGGGCGCGCATCCCCGGGAGGAAGCCGCGATACAGGCCCGGGCAGGGGGAGCCCTGAGTGTCGCGGAGAGGACGGGACCCTGGCCCTCCAACTTCTGGGGAACTTGCAGGGGACATTGGTACCAGCCGCCCACCGCTCAGATGGGGAAACTGAGGCCGAGGCGGGCGGCCAGTCCAGGCGCTCTCGGTTCGCTTTCCAGGTGCCGCTGCGACCGCCCCTCGCCCCGAAGTACTCACCGGCCCGCGAGAGGGCCTCACGCGGCGCTGCGACGCCCTTGGGCCTCCGAGCTCGCCACAAAGTTGATCGGCAGCAGCTGGAGGGACCAGGGCCGAAGGAAAGCAGCCGGGACCAAGCGGGCTGTACTGGTTTCTGTGGAAGCCGATGAGCGCAACTAGCAGCGCGGGGAGGGGCGGGGCCTGGGCGGGGCCGGGGCGGGGCCCCAGGCCGTCCTCCACTCCCGACGCGGCCCGGAGGACGCGGCGCCGACTCGGCCCGCTGAGCGGCCGGTCTGCCTGCCAATCACGCCGCACCTCCGCCAATCACAGAGCGCCTCGGCGGCTACAGCCTACGGGACCATGGCGCTGCCAAGCTTGAGGACGCCGGGAGGGCGGGTCTGGCCCGCCCACTGCGAAAGTTTCCGAGCTAACTCGGGCCGTGCTGCCCAGACTGAACCCTTGCGTGCCACGCCACACCCACAAGGCGTCCGGGTTGCTGTGCCCGGCTGCAAGCCCACGGGCGAGGCTCAAGACGACCTTTCACCCACTACTCTGGCCCCAGGCTCCCCAACTTCAGATTTATTATCACTGCTCTTGCAATATTAACTGACACGGTGAGTGCCTACTATGCACCAGACGCCTTAATTTTCGGCCCCATCAAAGATGGAGAGGGCTGCCCTAATGGAGCACGAATTGGAAATCCCATTTAATGTGACTCATTTAACCAAGGACTGCTTTAAAAGCACAAGGTCAAATGCAATATAGCATGCGTTCACAGAGTAATTGTGAAATTCGTTTAAAAATATCTATTACCAACCCAGGGAGTGGGGCAAGGATGAGGCAGTCTGGAAACCCTCTTCTTTGGGTCCTTCTCTGGGGTCTGAGCCTGAAGAAGGAAATGATAACCCACTTCAGTATTCTTGCCAGGAGAATTCCGTGGACAAAGGAGCCTGGTGAGCTACAGTCTCTGGGATAGCAAAGAGATGGACAGGACTGAGCGACTAACACTACCCCTGAGGTCTGAGAGGGGTGGTTTGGAGATGAGGGCAAAGGTCTATTCTTAAGCCAGGCCTTGGGGCTGAGAGGCCCGGGTTGGCAGCAGGGGCACCTCTTGGGCTGTGTCTGCTCTATGTCTGATCCTCACAGCCAACCTGAGATGCCTGTCCTGGGTTATCATTGCAGACTGCGGCTCAGAATGGCCGCTGGAAACATGTTACCAACAGGTTGGGAGCAAAGATTCCAGATGGTTCCGGAGATAAGGTCTATCTGCTGAACGCACTAGCTCAGGGAATTTTTAAAGCCTTGTGATTCATATCAGTTCCCTCACTTTATTCCCAGGTGCCCCACCTCTGTCCCATCGCTATCTTCTTGTGTGACCCTGTGAGGCCCACAGAAGAACGAAGGAGCCAGGCATCCAGCAGCACTAGCTTTGCTCCAGGCTCAGTTTGGGGGGCTTTCACATGTTTTTCATTTCACCCCCAATAACCCTGTGAGGCAGGTAGCTTTGGGTTCATCTTTCTTGATGAGAAGATTGAGGCTCAGGCATAGAAGGTTTATTTGTCCAGAGTCATACAGAATTCTTTCCCCCATACAGTATACTAATTACAGAAAACTTGGAGGATCACACAAAATAGAAAAAAGAAAAGAACCACAGGCTGTTACTGTTCACATTTTGTAATGGTTTATGCATATTTAAGGAAGGGTTTCCAGAAATCACTGTGATTACACTGCGCGTGTTGGTGCATGTGTGTGTGCCTTAGGGCAGGGGTCCCCAGCCCCGGGCAGGGGTCCCCAACCCTCAGGGGACCAATACCGGTCAATGGCCCGTTAGGAATCAGGTTGCACAACAGGAGGTGAGTGGTGGGCGACCAAGCAAAGCTTCATCTACCACCTATCATTGCTCCCCATCATTCGTGTCACTGCCTGAACCATCCCCCCAACCACCCATCCATGGAAAAATTGTCTTCTAAGAAACTGGTCCCTGGTTCCAAAAAGGCTGGGGGCCAAGGCACTAGGGCAAAGCCCTAGAAGCAGAATCCCTAGATTCTGAGAGGATTCTTCACATCTATAGATACATTTTTTCTGAAACAGGCTTCTCAAAGTTACTTCCAGTGTATCTCCAAGGGGCACACACTAGCTTGGGGAATTATTTATTTTTTACTCTTGCCTAATATGGTAAGTGGAAAATAGTTTCTTTGCAATTGCAATCTGCATTTCCATGGTAACTCAGAGGCTGGACATTATATATTTCTTAATTTTGAGAAGAATTCACTCTCTCATTTATCTATTGGGAGCTTAGAGGCTCTTTGAAAATGAATCAGATGAGTTTCTTTTATTTCTAACCCAAAGATGGGTATCTTTGAAGGAGGAAAAGGCAAGCTGCTTTGGAATTCTTGCTGGGAAAATGCCATGGACAGAGGAGCCTGGCGGGCTGCTTCCTGTGGGGTTGTAAAGAGTTGGAAATGACTGAGCGCGCGCACACACGTGCCCTCGTCCTTACTGCCCACCCTCTCCTTCAGCTCAGAGGGCTGGAGGCTGACCCGAATGGCTCCTGCAGCCCACCCTTGAGAACCAGCAGCCCTCCTTGCACCTGCAAGCCTGGGAGCAGAGACGCCTCCTCCAGCATCTCGACAGGACTTTTCCAATTCATTCGTCACCGTCCACAAGAACATAAGAGGCTTGTCATCCACTCCCACTGGCTGGCCACTGCCTAGGAGACCACCATCAAGTAGAGGACAAAACCTTTGAAAGGACCCAATAAATAGAGGGAAGAAGACAGGGTAAACAGTTCCTCCTGGGAAAGAAAGAGAGAAAATGAATCACAGTCAGAGCACAGAAACATTTAACATATGCTGTGGGCTTCCCTAGTGGCTCAGACAGTAAAGGATCCCCCTGTAATGCGGGAGACCTGGGTTCAATCCCTGGGTTGGGAAGATTTCCTGGAGAAAGGCATGGCAACCCACTCTAGCATTCTGGTGTGGGGGTCCCCATGGACAGAAGAGTCTGGCAGGCTACAGTCTATGGGGTCGCAAAGAGTTGGACATGACTGAGCAACTAAGCACAGCACAGCGCATGGAATGAAAAAACTTTAAAAGTCATAGGTAAATTCAGAAAGAAAACAGTCAAGGTGGAAATAAAAGGAAAAAAAAAACTGGGAGATAATGTGGAGGGAAAACATGAAAATCATCAGGGAGAAAATGGGAGGCTTGCAGGCAGTTCTAAGAGGTACAGCATTTAAAGAACAGGCACTC
The DNA here is from genome assembly GCF_055505025.1 of Bos grunniens. NCBI lineage: Eukaryota > Metazoa > Chordata > Mammalia > Artiodactyla > Bovidae > Bos > Bos grunniens. The sequence goes on along the minus strand of NC_141170.1, from coordinate 14,735,699 downwards.
CAAAAGGAGCTTGAGGGGAAGCAGAAATGAAAGAAATGCTAATAGAAAATGTCTCGGGGGCTGAAGCTATGCCATAAAGTCCCCAACTCCAAGGATAAGGAGAAAGTCTTGCAGAATTCCAGAAAAAGCCAGTCACATCCAAGAGAAGGAGACTCAGAGCAGAGTCATATTCCTTGGTGACTTTGGGATAATATATAGGGATTCTGAATGTCAGACACTGAGACTTTCCCCTCCTGTGATGAAATTCACATGTCAGGGCAAAAGAAGGGAAATATCTGACATGGCCAGACACAGAGAAGTTTCCTTTTACCCACAGAAGTTTCTTTCTCACCAACACAGTTCAGTCAGAGTCGATAACCCAAGATAGAACTCAGAAAATGGTGGTGAGCAGTGACCTTTGCAAAATTGATGGTTTAATCTAAATATACCTGGGATTCTGTACCATAATTGCTAAGCAGGGATTCTTGAAACATAAGCCACATACTGTAAGGGAAACCTGTGTAGCCTGGAAGTGGAAAAATAGAATTGATCTTAGCAAAACCCAGGAGAAGAGGGAGCAAGGGGTGGAGTGGAAAAGTTCAAGGAGCTGAGTAGTGTGGAAGTTGGGAGGATTGGGAGATTATGCATAAGAGACAAAAAGAAAGGGGAAAAAAGAAACAGCAGGAACAACAAAACATAATAAAGGATGAAAAATTTAAAACCATGGACATCAACTTTCATAAGAAATATGAATGGGCTGCATTTCCTATCTAAAGTCCATTAGACCAGGGAGATAAATACAAATCCAGTTTAAGTGCTGTTTCCAAGAACTGCACCCAAAATGCTAACAAACAGAGGTCCAAAGGGGACTACATTTGAAAACTGAAATTTAAAATGTAACAAGAGTGACAAATTAATGTTGCATAAAGAACTCAAGGCATAAAGCATTCACAGGAACAAAGAGGGCTATTATGTAATGGAGCAAGATACAATCTGCTGAGATTCAATAGTTATAAATCTTAATTCACCAGAAAATATAGCAGCTGTGATGGTTACTTTTATGCATCAATTTGACAGGGCCAAGATTTGGTCAAATATCAGTCTAGGTGTTGCTGTGAAGATATTTTTTAGATGAGAGTAACATTTTATACCAGTAGACTCTGAGGAAAGAAGATGACCCTCTGTAATGTGGGTGGGCCTCACCCAATCAGTTGAAGATCTTAAGAGGTAATGACTGAGGTCCCCTGAGGAAAAGCGAACTCTGTCATCAGATTGCCTTCAGATTTGAGTTGCAACATCAACCTTTCATTGGGTCTCCAGTTTTCCCTACTTATTTTGGACCTGTCAGCCCCCACAATCACATAAGCCAATTCCTTGAAATCTCTACATCTGTCTCTCTCTGTCTTTCTGTCTGTCTCTCTCTCTCATATATATATATATATATATATATATATATATGTGCTTTCGAATTGTGGTGCTGGAGAAGACTCTTGAGAGTCTCTTGGACAGTAAGGAGATCAAACCAGTCAATCCTAAAGGAAATCAACCCTGAATACTCATTGGAAGGATCGACGCTGAAGTGAAGCTCCAATGCTTTGACCACCTGATGCAAACGGCCAATTCACTGGAAATGAACTTGGTGCTGGAAAAGATTAAAGGCAAAAACAGAAGAGGGTGGCAGAGGATGAGATGGTTGGATAGCATCACCATTCAATGGACATACATTTGAGCAAATTCCAGGAGATGGTAAGGGACAGGGAGGCCTGGTGTACTGTAGTCCATGGGTCACAAAGAGTCAGACAAGACTTAGTGACTAAACAACATACATATATTAGACACAGATGCAGATGTTGATACAGATATAGGTATAGATATCTCCCATTGGTTCTGTTTTTCTAGTGAACCCTGACTGATGCAGCACCCAAACTCATAGGGCACTAACTTAGACCTACTAAGAGAACCTACTGAAACACAGCTCTTGTCCTAATTCAATGCCATCTCTCTAGGAGGCCTGTCTTCACTTCTGCACAAAGTCGAAATAACCCTGTGCTTTATTGTTGAGTATTAAATGAATGAATGGCTTCATAAGGAGCTCTTTCTTGCATTCAGGTCAGTGTCCAGACTCTTTAATGGAACATCTAAAAAAGTCTCCCACAGGCTTCCCTGGTGATCCAGTGGTTAAGACTCCATGCTTCTGCCTCATGGGGCGTGGGTTTGATCCCTGGTTAGGGAACTAAGATCCCACATGCCACACGGTGTGGCCAAAAAAAAAAAAAAAAAAATACCTCCCACACTTCATTCTTACTTTCCCACTGCAGTTCTCTGATGCCTCACTGTTTTCAGATTCTGAATTCATGTGCTTGCCCACTTCCTTCCTATTTAAGATATTGAGATATTGTTAGTTGTTCAGTCATGTCTGACTCTTTGAGACCCCGTGGACTGTAGCCTGCCAGGCTCCTCTGTCCGTGAAATTTTCCAGACAAGAATACTAGAGTGGGTTTCCATTCCCTTCTCCAGGGGATCTTATTGACCCAGGGAGCGGACTCGGTTTTCCTGCATTGCAGGCAGATTCTTTACTGATGAGTCACCAGGGAAGACCACTTCAGTTTACTCCACAAGCATTCAGCGATGTCCCACCAGCTCCAGGCCTTGAGTTATCATCTGAAGGATAACAGAGTTGGGGCCTGTTTTAGATTATTATTAGGCCATAAATAGTCCCCTAGATATCAGGCCCTACCTCCTGGAATCTGTGAATGTTACCTTATCTGGAAAAAAATGTCTTTGTAGATGTGACCAAATGACATGTAATGTCATTACATGAGATGGGGTGATTATCCTGGATTGTCCAGGTAGGCACCAAAGACTGTCACAGATACCCTTGAAGGAGAGAGGCAAAGGGAGATCACACACACACACCCACACAGAGAAAGTGATGCGGAGATGGAGCAGACAGAGATTGGAGTGATGCAGCCACAAGCCGTCAAATGCCAGCAGCCACTGATGCTGGAAGAAGCAAGAAATGGATCCTCCTTGATTTCAGTGCAGTGACACTAATTTCAGGCCTTTGGCTCCAGAACTGTTGTTTAAAGGCACTGAGTTTGTGGCAGTTTTTCACAGCAGCCTCAGGAAACTAAGGTAATCCTGACGTTATGTTGTTTCTATGGTCTTGCTGTCACCTGCTGTCCACCAGGGTCCTGCAGATGAACTGGAGTGAGGCATGGAGATTCCAACCTTTGCAAGCACAGCCTTGGGATAAACATAACCAGAGCACTGAACCAACCCCTTGGCATTCAAATCCGTACTCATCAAAATCAAGAAATCAAGGGACCAGGAAAATAAAGAAGCTGTATTGAGAGGTGGGTAGTGCCTTTGAATGACCAGGCTGAGAATTCCACAGACCCAGTGACCTAGGTCCTGAGTGTGTAGCCCCCTGGGCTAGTGAGACCAGAACAACATTTGGGCATGTCAGACACGCACTGGGTGTCCAGGACTGTGAGACCCTAGGACCACTCATGTATCCACATTTCTTTTAATTAATTTATTTATTTTAATTGGAGGATAATTCCTTTATTAATAATTGTGGTGGTTTTTGCCATACATTGACATGAATCAGCCACGGGTGCACATGTGTCCCCACATCCTGAACCCACCTCCCACCTTCCTCCCCACTCCATCCCTCTGGGTTGCCCCAGAGCACCGGCTTTGAGTGCCCTGCTTCACAGACTCCCATGAGGGATTCTGATGTGCAGGGAAATTTGAGACCCATGACTGTAAAGGTGCGTCATTGAAAGTGTGATCTTTGTCCTTCACCTGGGCACCTGTTAGAGATGAAGAAACCCACTCCACCTGAGACCTCCTGAGTCAGAGTCTTCATTTCAGAGAGAGACGCCTGTGATTTGTGTGGATGGTAAAGTAGGAGGTGCCCTGCTTTGGGCTGCAGCTTCCCAGACCAGGTTGCATGCGTCTAAGAACCACCTGGAAAGCCTAACTTGCCCAGGCCAAAGGAGTCAGAAATTTGGATTTATGGGGAGTCCTGGATAGCTGGAAGCAGAGGGGCCGTGCTCCTCATTCAGCAAGTTCAGGAGCGCACTCCAGCCGTGCTCCCTCCAACCCCTTCCCAGCCTCCCTGCTGGAGGCCATTCTCCCTGCTCTTGACCATGTCTTAGACAGGAAACTCTCTTAGTGTTACATCTCCATGGATCTTCCTGACACCATGACCGGGTGGCCTCCCTCTGTCCCCAAGGAAGTGGAGACTCCCCAGGATCACACATCACAGGGCGGGTCAGTGGCAGAATCTCTGGGCTCCCAAGCTCCGCTTCCTCTATCCCCACTTCTCTAACCATCCCCCAATACCCTCCTTCCCTATGTGCCTTTATCAACCCAAGCTCACAGTCCACTCTGCAGAATCCTTAAAACTGCAACAGAAGTGTCCAGAGTTGTGACAGAGGGCCTGGCACCAGTCACATGGCTCTGTGTCACCAGCGCCGGGTGCTACATGAGGGCCGCCCCCCACACACCTCACCTACCCACGCTGACCTGCACTTCCACCCCCCTACACTGCATTGTTGCTGGGGAACTCTGAGCCCCCACAAGTCTGAGTCGTGATTTACTCATCTCTGAAGGCAGTGTGACTGCCACTCTTAAGGGCCTTCCGATGGATTAGTCACCGAACACATCAAGAAGTTTCATACTGGAAAAAAGACCTCCCAACATGCCAAGGCAGCTTTGGGGCAGAAGACAGACAAATGCCTGCTCAGGGGAGAAGCAAGGCCCAGGCATCCCCCCGGGTCCCCGTCACCCCACTAGGTCATTAGGTGGGTTCTCTAGAGGGACGGAACCAACAGGACCTATATGGATATATAGAGAGAAATGCCTTAGAGAGATTCTCATGCAATTACGGAAGCTTACCATTTGCCTTTTGTAAAGCTGGAGGCCCAGGAAGGCTGGTGGTAGTTCCAACCCAAGTCAGAGCACCTGAGCCAAGGTCCAAGGACAGAAGGTGGACGGCCCAGCTCAGGCAGTGTGGATCCGCCCTTCCTCTGCCTTTTCTGTTCTATCCAGGCCCTGAACAGATGGAGGGTGTCCACCCACACTGGGGAGGGTGATCTGCCTTCTCAGTCCCAACTCAAGCACTCTCATGTACACGCTCAGAAAGAAGGCCTAACCAGCTCTCTGCACACCCCTTGGTCCAGGCAGGTAGGCACATAAACTTAACCAGTCACAGCCACTGCAGCGCCGGGGTTGGGGGGGCACCCACTCCCCCAGCGTTGGCTCCTTCACCTGAGAAATGGGCCCAGCCTGCTGGCCTGGGATGGGTGGGGAGAGGTGACCGCAAAAGCCACCAACGTGGGGCCTGCCCGTGGCATCACTGAGGGCAGCTCAGGGGCCACTGATGGTTCAGTCAACAAGAACAAGCCACAGGGCTCTGTGTCACCAGCAACAGGGGCCACATCTGCCAAGAACCTCCTGCTTATTTCCTTCCTGAGCACTGCGGCATGAGATGGAAGAGTCTAAGGTGTATCCACTTCCTTGTTCTGGAGGGGCTTATGGACTGGTTTGGTCCAGAAGCTGGAAAATACCAGCCACCTGTTAGAGAACAGAAATGAGGAGATAACTAGGAAGAAGTGGTGCTGGCTTACAGATTCCCAGCACGCAAAGAAATTGCCACCAGCTGCAGCAGTCAGGGAAGGCCTCCCTGGAGGAGGTGCTGACTTGACTTTTTTTGTTGTTCTTTTTTCTAAAAAGTAGACTTTATTTTTTAAAGCAGTTTCAGGTTCACAGTAAAACTGAGCGGAAAGTACAGATACTTTTAACATATACCCCCTACTCCTTAACACCCAGAGCCCCCTCCACTGTCAACAGCCCCCTCACCCCCACCCCGCAGAGTGGTACACTTGTTATAATCAATGAACTTGCATTGTGCTAAGTCACTTCAGTCATGTTCAACCCTTTGCGACCTAGGCTCCTCTGTCCATGGAATTCTCCAGGCAAGAATACTGGAGTGGGTAGCCACGTCCTTCTCCAGGGGATTTTCCCAATCCAGGGCTCCAACCCATGTCTCTAGTATCTCCTGCTTTGGTAGGTGGGTTCTTTACCACTAGTGCCACATGGGAACCTGTAGTATGACGTCATTATATTGTTTAAAGCATATAGTTTAACGAGGGTTCACTCTTGGTCTTATACCTTCTGTGGATTTAGACAAATTTAAAATACATGTATCCATGATTATAGCATCACACAGAGCGGTTTCACAGCCCTCAGAATCCTCTGTACCCCATACATTCATCCCCGGCCCCCGTCATCAGCCTGGAAATCACTGATTTTTCACTTTCCATAGTTTTGCCTTTTCCAGAAGGTCATATAATTGGAAACGCATAGTAGGGAGTTTTTATAAGATTGGTTTCTTTCACTTAGTAATATGCATATCGGGTCCCTCCATGTCCTTCCTCCCCTGATAGCTCATCTCTTTTCAGCACGGTATGGTATTCCAGGTGGGGATGTGTCCGTTGATCCATCCATCACCTACTGAAGGACATCATGGCTGCTCCCGAGAGGTGCAGACCTGGCATCAGAGAACAGAGCAGAGAGGGTCCTTAGGTAAGCCTGGCCCAGGAGATTCAGGGATCTCCCTGAGCATCAGCTCAGCACACACTTTACCCCACAGGTTGCTGGGAAGGTCCATGAACTAACTTGCGGGAAGTGGCCAGTACAGGGCCAGAGCACAGCAGGACCAGTGGATTCTGGTTCCTGCACATCATCACAGAAATGATCAGTACCCCTTGCAAAGGGTCACTACACCTGGGGGCTCATTAAGTCCACACTTGACCCTGAGAATTTGTATTATCCCCAGGCTATAGACAGAGAGTCAGAAGCTCTGAGAGGTGGAGGGACCTGCCCAAGGTCACGCCATGACACCTCTTTGGTCTGATTGTCCCCAGTCCCTGCTGTGATGCCACGCCACCCCCAGACCCCCTGTCTGAACCCTAACAAGCTCACCTGGGCAGAGGGTCAGGTGGCTTTAGGGAAGATAAAATGTGTCACCAAAAGCGCTCTTTTAAACAAACACCCCCAGTCTGTAAGTTCCCAACTTCCTCGTGTACCTTCCCGGGGGAGGGGGTGCGGCTTTTCCTCCCTCCCTTCGGAAGTGACAAGTTCTCAGTCTGAGTCCCTGCTGTCATCTTTACAAAACCCAGAGTTAGTGGGAGAGGGAACTTATCGCTCACTTTAGCATGAAACAATAGAAGAAAACTTGGGCACACAGCACTCAAACAATGTCAAGAAGTGCTGAACATTACCCAATTCAAAATCCTCCCCGAAACTTTCCAGACACCCACTTAGCAGCAGCGATAGGAACACCATAGATAGGTGTCAATGCAGAGACTGGCAGAGAACGCTGGGCGGAAGAAAAAAATCACTTTTGATATTTGTGGGAGCAATTTGGACAGTTTAGAAAAAGAGATATTGTTTTTGACAATTGTTAGAAATATAAGTTACCCAGAGAGCTTACTGTGATCGCATATAATTGTTTTCCCGAAGTTTTTGACACAATGGAAGCTGTCAGACTGTGGCTGCAACTTGCTCTGTAACTTGCAAAAGAACTTTGAGAACAAGAAAGGAGAAGGAGCCTGGGTACAGGAGATCCTCTTGGCTGTTTGAGACTGTGTGGTACACGAAATGCTGCACGAATGTGTTGAACTGAAATTTCTTTCCTGGGGAAAATAAGAGTGGTTAGCCACGGTTCAGGTGGTCTTTGTGTTGCCCCGATGCAGGGACCACGAGCTGCCATCCCAGAGCACATCCATCTTGGTCCCTGAGCCAAAGGGGACGGTCTGGCCTGATGTCAGCATGTACAGTCTGCCTGGAGACACACCAGGATCCAGGATGTGCCCCACCAAGGGCAGCAGTGTTATTTTCAGAATAAGATTCAGACTTCATGAGGGCCTGTGGGGTCCAGAGGTAGCCTAGGGGCAGCTAGAGAAAGGATGACATTTGAGCTAGATCCCAAAGGAGGGACAGAGTTGTGCTGTAGGAGAGGAGGAGGAAAAGACTCCTCAGGAAGAAGTCAGGATGGATGCAAAGGCATGGAGAAGAGACAGAGCAGAGCCAGGCAGAGATCTGGGCTGATGAGAGCTAAGGGGGTGGGAGCAGCAGCCCAGGAGGCCGTAGAGGGCTGGATGGTGAAGAGTTCAGAGTTTGCAGATTACCCACTGGTGAAGGAATAGCAACCCCATCCCCAACACCCAATGTTCCAAAGTGGTCCCCTGGAGAGGAAGAAGGCATGTTTCATGATAATCAGTTATCTACTGCTAGGTAAGAATCTATGCCCAAACTCAGTGGCTGAAAACAACCAGTTCACCTGCCCTTCATTTTGGGTCAGGGATTTGGGCAGGAATCAGCTGGGTGGTTCTTTCATTGCAGGGGGCAGTGAGCGGTCAGCTGGGGTCCTCCATTTGGCAGCATTCTGCTGGGGGCTGAGCAGGGCTGGAAGGTCCAAGAAGGCTTTGATCTCGGCGAGGCAGTAGTGAGCCATGACGTGAAGCAAGATCTTCATTCCCTGCCCAGGAAGTGAACCTGGGGAGCCTGGATGAAAACCAGGAATCCTAGTCACCCGACCAGCAAGGGCTAGAGGCTAGAAGCTCTTTTCTCCTGGATCTTTGCCCCTGGTGAAAAATGGATTTATCATGGAGGCAGAAACTGTGAATGCAGATACAAAGTTTATCAGAGATATAGCACAACAAGAAGTAGGAGAACACGCAGTGAAATGGTTTGCTTAGCTAAGATGGAAGGCAGAGATGCACACCCAAAGAGAAAGGGTATGGGTGTCCCCCCTAGTGAGGAGGAGAGCGGTAAACAGACAGTTAAGTCATTTATATAGGTCAGTTCTTCCGGGTCTTTGTTTACCTTTAGCCAGTTATCTGGTTTCTTTTTCCACACCTGACCCATCCTGGGACCCTTCCCTGGTTGCGCCTGCACACCCCAGCCAAGACAGATCTCGAAGGGAAGGCTTCTGGGAGGAGCAAGACTCATTATGGCCTGGCATTATCCACTAAATTTTGACCCCCAAGGAGCCTTTCTGCACACGTGTAGTGTCTTCCTTATTTCAAAAAGAGGGGAAGCAGAGGTCTCTTAATCCTTTACTCAAACAGAATCTTGCCCCTCTTTGTCCTTGCCAAGATTACTACCTTAAGGTACTTATAAGAGACAAAGACTGGCTATTCATCCTGTTTCTGTTGTTACTTCTGTTTCAGAGGGCAAGCAGGAGGCTAATTGTAAATGCTTTAACTGGAGAACACTGTCTCAGGAAGTGCTAACAATTTTAAGGATCCAGCCTGAAGCCTACTTCTTCGTGCCCCATGAAATGCAAACAGGAGGCCCAGTTGTAAATGTCTAACCTGGAACCCATTGATCTCCTACCTCAGCTTCACTCACATAAAGTGGACATTGGGCTCCTGCACGTGGCCTCTGTCTCTTCATGTGGCTGCTTGGGCTTCCTCCTGGCATGGTGGCCGAGGGCAGTCAGGCTTCTTATGTGGCAGCTGGTTTACACGAGGGAGGGTCCAAGAGGGGCACGAAAGCTGAACCTCCCTTAAGACCCAGCCTCAGAGAAGAACATCTCTTTGCATCATATGTTCACAAGCTATTGTTCAAAATGAGTCACAGGGGAGCCAGCCCACATTCTACATGATGGGTGATGAAGAGTTTGCAGCCATTTTACATCTGCTGCAGCATGGGACCCCCAGGGAGTTAAGTAACCAGTTCAGTGTCAGGCTGACATAGTGGAGAATCAGAACTCAGGTTCAAGTCCTTGGCTCCTGGCCAGAGGTCTTTCCTCAACACACAGGCTTTAAAGCCACTTATCAAAAAAGGAAAATATTTCATCTAAAAAGACAAGCTGTTGGGATCAGGGCTTTGATTTTCTCCTTCCACCAATTGTCCAGAGACCTTTTAAAGAGTCTGCAGAAATGAATGAAAAGAGCAAAGTGGGAAGCCTTTGTCTTTAGAGAAAAAAAAGAAAAGAAAAGAAGTGGGAGTCAGTGTTACCAAGCAACAAATATAAGGCAGAATGATATGAACAGCATCAAATTAAACAGGGCTTCCAAGCCTTTCTGAAGTCACAGCTCACAGAGAAAAATGGTACTTGTACAGATTAGAGCAAAGGGGTGAGGCTACTCCTATAGGGAGCTCACTGGACCCAAAGGCTCCAGGCATCACAGGCAGTAGTGGATCCTAGTGCAGAGGATATCACTATTCCAGCACACAGGAACCCATTTGTTATCACTGTTATTACCACCATCACCAGTACCACAACCATCGTCATCACCACTACCACCACCAACATCACCACCATCTCTATCACCACCACTATCATCATTACCACCATGACCACTATCACCACCACCATCCCACCATCACTACCATCACCACTATCACCACCATCTCTATCACCACCACTGTCATCATTACCACCACCACGACTACCACCACCACCATCACCACTGTCACCACTACCCCACCATCATCATCCCCACTACCACCACCATCATCACCATCACCACCACCATCACCACCACCACCACCATCTCTATCACCATCACCACCACCATCCCACAATCACCACCACCACCACCACCACCATCCCATCACCACCACCATCCCATCATCACCACCACCATCCCACCATCATCACCATCTCCACAACCATTCCATCATCACCACCACCATCCCATAATCACCACCATCCCATCACTATCATCACCACCACCACCATCATCAACATTACCACCACTATCACTGTCACCACCATTCCACCATCACCACCACCATCCCACCATCACCACCACCATCCCATCACCACTACCATCCCATCATTCCCACAACCATCCCACCATCACCACCACCATCCCACCATCATCACCACCTCCACAACCATCCCATCATCACCACCACCATCACCATCATCACCACCACCACCATTTTCATCACCATAATCATCAACAAGGAAATAGAGCAGAAAAATACCCAAGTAACTTAGGGACTTCACCTCTCTTCCTCATCTCGAAACCAGGATAGTGCTAGTTAGCATTCACTGAGCACTTACTATGTATTGTCTCATTTGATCCTCTCAACAGCCGCATGGAACAAGGGCTGTTCTCTGCCCCACCCCCCCACCCCCATTTTATGATCAGAGGAGGAGAGTCTTTAAGCAATATGTCCAGGGTCATGTAGATCCTGGTGGCAGAGGCAAGCCTGACTCACTCTCAACCACTGAGTGCTTTCCTCTTGGTCCTCCTGTGAAATCCAAGTGGCATCCTGCTTTTACAGCAGAGGCTCAGAATGGTTAAGAGACTTGCTCCCAGCCACTGAGCCAGGGACCAGATCTTGTCTTTTCCTCCTGGCTGGGGGCTCTGTGCCTGAGTCCACACCCTGAGAGCCAGATCTTTATCCAGCCTGCCAGATTTTATGGTCTTCAAAGACTGCTGCCTTCTAGTTACTATGGCTGTTAGCACTCAAAGACAATTGAACCCTCCTGTTAGAGCCCCTGGATGTGTGTCTTTATCTATGCCTCTCTCGGAGCTTGCAGGCAGTTATCTTGCATGACTGAATGGAATGAGACTTCTCTGGAGGTGAAATAAGATCTGTTTGCATGTCTTCCTTCTCCCCACATCTTAGGCCACAGGAGGATGTGTTGATCAGAATTGCAAAAGAGCTATGCAAATTATAGAGTGTTTATAAAAACTTGTTATGATAAACTTTCTGATTAGTAAGGCCTGTGGAACAATTGAGTTCTTGGATAGCAAGCTGACAGTGTCATTTCAGGAATTTATTACAACATGAAAAAGGTATTATGAGAAATAATTGCAAGAATTGCCACATCCAGCCTGGAAAAGAGATGGCTTGTGGAAGCAAGAGCAGGTTGTGCAGACTTTGCACCCACTGTGCCTGCTGCCAGGGCCACCATCCCCTGACCCTCTCCTGGCAGAGCAGGTCTCTGCTTGAAGCTCATCTCGCCATCAAGAAATGGAATCTTTCCTGCCGTATCAGTAACAAAGAATGTCACAGTCATCAACAATTGCAGCCTTCCATATGAGCCGGTGAGCTCAGAGGAAACTCGGGAAGGAAAATAACACCTGCAGTCTAGCAGCCATCAGACTGCAGCCACTTCACACGGTGAGCCCTAAGGAAACTCAGGATGTGAAAACACCAGATACTGGCCCTAGGTAGCTGAGGTGCATAGCAAAGGAATGATTTCTTTGAACCCATTTGCATCTTCCCATAATAGAAAAGCACTAAATTCCTTAACTTGAGATATCTGGTTTTCCTTTAATTCACAGTAATCTTTTGATGTTCATGTTACCTGTCCTCTGTTACAAAACTTCTGTATAACCTGGCTCCTCCCCTCCCTTCCTTGGAGCAGTTCTCTCAGAGTTACTTGAGATGCTGCCTGTCCCGCTTGAAGTCCCCCAAATTCCCAATGAATAAGACACCACTCTCAACTTTTACGTTGTGAATATTTTTTTAAGTCTACACCATTGTGGGAATCTCTGGCCACCTTGACCACCCAGGGTACTGTCTTGGCCGTCTCATTTCATCTGCAAGCCTGAAGATGAAATGGTTCCAGATTATTTATTTGTATTATTAATCATTGAATGAATAAATGAATGGAGTGAGAAATGTTTTCAAATCCTCCACAGAGCAGTCAAAATGACATTTGGTCATATCATCCTCTTCCTTAAAAACTGTCCACAGACCTCCTTGCCCCTGCACTTAGAAGAAAAAACTCACTCCTTTTCCTGCCCACCCCCCAGGTGATACTGCCCCACTGAATTCACACCCATCTCCTTTGTTCCCACCTGTTCAGCCACTCGGCTTCTCTTCTGTTCTGAGAGGGTACCAAGCTCTTCCCACCCCAGGGCCTTTGCGCATGCTGTTCCCTCCACCCACACTCCCCTCCCTGACCTACTCTTCATGCAGTTGCCCCATGCCCTCCTTCTTCCCAGACCATTTTATTCACAGCATGCTTCTTCCACCAACACCACCCATTACTGACTCCGCTGCAGGGTCTTCTAAGTGTCCCTTATTTGTTTGTGAACTGTATTTTTATACTGTATTTTGTATTTCTTTCTTCTTTACTAGCCTGTAGGTAGATTGATGGTCAGAGCTGAGCTTTAGTTACTCCACTGTGTCTGCCTAATAAAGTCCCTCAAAAGGCTGGGGCAAGGGGCCTTAAAACACAGAATTTTCTTCTTTCACAGTTCTGGAGACCAGAAGTTTAAAATCGAGGTATTGGCAGGGAGGTGTCTTCCTGGGGGCTCAGTGGCAGGATCCTTCCAGGCATCGTCCACCCACCCTCCCCTCCTCCCAGCTTCTGGTGGCGGCCTGCAGTCCTCAGTGACCATGGCTTGTGGTGGCATCAACCAATCCTCACCTCTGTTACCACATGTCCTTCTCCCCGGGTATCTCTATCTTCACATGGTGTTCTTTTCTGTGTGTCTGTGTCCAGATTTCTCCCTCCTTATAAGAGAACATAAATCCTTGGATTAGGGCCCATCCTATTCCAGGATGACCTCAACTTAACTGGATTACATCTGCAAAGACTCTGTTTCCAAATAAGGTCACATTCTGAGGTCCCAAGTGGACATAAATTTTGAAGGGGGCAATGCTATTCAATCCTCTACACCCCCTATCCCTGGCAAGCAGTCTACTGTATTTGTTAAATGAATGACTCAATCAATTAATTATCCAGATGACCATTTTCTCCAGATGGAGAGTGAGCATATATGTTCTGGAATGTTCTAGAGGACAGGACATGGGGCAAGAGTCAAGGAGGAAGATTTCAACTCAAAAGGTGGAAGGACTAGTGGTGACTGAGAGGGGCCAGCGTGCTCCCACATTTCCTCATTTCACTGACCCAGTGGGCTTGGCAGTCAGGCCTCGGTTCAGCTGGTGGAGAGAGGACAGGAGTGTCCCAGGAACATTGGTCATGGGTGGCTGCCTCATCAGCAGGGAGCTCCAGGTCACTGGGCATCTGTGCCTTGTGCCCAGCAACAGCTGTGTCACCATCTTGCCAAGGACTCTATTGAGGAGCTTCAGATGGATGAGCAGAATCTAAGAGCCTTTCTAATCCTGAGGCTGTGTGATTTATTATCACAGCCAACACTGCAGGGCCAGTCACACCCAGAGGGCAGTGCTCACGCTTCTTCCAGCCCAGTGCATGGTGGCCTGGGGAGGCAGGGGTGGGGCATGGCCTTTGGTGTCACACTCTGGCAGCAATGATAAACTATCCTCCAAAAACATGTACCCCTCTTTCCATAGTGCCGCTGCTCAGGCAAGGACTGTATTTCCCAGCACCCCTGGTTCTGTGTGTGGTCATATGACTACTTCTCACCAATGAAATGCATGAGAAGTGATGTCACTTCCAGGCTGTGGGTATAAAGAAGCATGTGCCTTCTATACACACTTATTCTCCAACTGCCAGCCAGGCAGGAGGTTCCTGAAGCCAGGGAAACAGTGAAGTCACTGACTGGTAGAGCCTGGGTCCCTGAATCACCATGTGCAGGAAGGCTGTCCACCAATCAGGGTCACCAGATTCCACTGTCAGAGAACAAAAACTACCTTCTACTGGTTGAACTACTGAGGTCTGAGGATTATTTGCTACAGCAGTTAGCATTGTTTAATTGACATACAGACAAACCTGATTCTACTGCTCCACTGGCCACCTAGCCTTGCGCAAGTAACTCTTGTTCTTCTAGCCTCGGTTATGACACAGGAGTAATACGTGTCTTCAGAGGTTGTTGTGAAGAGTGTAAAAGGTTACTAAACCATGTAAAGTGATTTTCACAAAACCTGGCAGCCATTAAGTAGCCGTAATCAAAGTCAACTCCCTCCCCTGCCAAACCCAATACCTTTCTCAGGTCACCTAACAAATCTTTGTCACTTTCCTGCTCTGGGCCAGACAAGACTACACATGCCCTCATAGGAGTTTTCCTGGGCAGACTAGCACATCACTTGAGTAACTAAACCTCTAAAAACAAACCAAAAGGAGTGCTTATAGTTATTGAGAGAAGACCAGGAAGACAGAAGTGAGCCATGAAAATAAGCACCCTCCAGCCCTCTCAACCAGCAGTTCCTGTGTTCCAGTCCCAGCTCCACCACTGACTCTGAGCTCCTGGGACCTGGGATGGAGTCACTTGCTTCCCTGGACCTCAGAGTCGCCATCTGTGAAATGGTTGGAGCCTCCAGCTCTGTCCCTCCATCATCTTACACGTCTCTCTCCACACTCAGAATCCACTCCACTCATCACAGAGAAGAATGTGTCTTTACCTCTAGAGTGCTGGGTGCCTTAAACCTCCGGGCCAGCCAGATAACCTGGATGGCACAGCTGTGACAGCCAGAAAGGCAGCTTAGGGGTAGACACAGGAGTTTGGAGCCTTGGAAAATTCTGGGGCACAATATAGAAAGCTGGATCAGGAAAAGACCCACACCATCCAAGCTCAGGGGACCCTGGGAATCTCACAGTCTGACTGCCTACACTTTATGGATGGAGTCCTGTGGACTGAGAGCAGCAGCAACTTGCCTGAGGTCACCCCATGGCAGTGGGGGCAGCATAAGCACTCAGCACCACAGCCCTCGGCCCCACCATCCCACCAGGCCAGCCCCTACTGAAGGGTTTTCCCCTGAAGACCAGTGCTCTGACCTCTGATGGCAGGCTCCCTACAAATGCAGATTTCTGATTAAACTTGCCTTTGAGGAGGTGGGCAGAAAGTTTCTGTATGAGGGAGGTGGGAGTGCAGGAGGATTTGACTCTTCTTGGTTACTCCCAGCCTTGTTACTGACATTTTTTTTCTTTTTCCAAGGAAATGGTTGTTGTTGTTCTGTTGCGAAGTCGTGTCCAGCTCTTTGTGACCCCATGGACTGCAGCACACCAGGCCCTTTTGTCCTCTACTATTTCCTGGAGTTTGCTCAAATTCATGTCTATTGAGTTGGTGATGCTGTCTAACCATCTCATCCTCTGTTGCCCCCTTCTCCTTTTGCCGTCAATCTTTCCCAGCAAATGGTAGGCAAATCAATTAACCACTTGATTCTGGTGACCTCTACTGGGCACACTTTTAATAGCAATGTTTAGGACTATATTCCTAAAAGCTGTTGTTGGGAAAGATTGAAGGCGGGTGGAGAAAGGGACCACAGAAGATGAGATGGTTGGATGGAAACACCGACTCAATGGACACGAGTAAACTCCAAGATATGGTGAGGGACAAGGAAGCCTGGCATGCCGCAGTCCACGGGGTCACAAAGAGCTGGACACGACTGAGTGACTGAACAACAAAAACAACAACAACTGCATTTTCCGCCTGCTTTTGGAATATTTTTATTTTTCACTGGGTCCAAAATTTTTAGTCGAGTGATGGGAATGCAGGTGAAAAGCACTGTATAAACTGTAGTGTGCTTAGTTAGTATTTTCTAACATGTTGCTATGGATGTGGGGGCTGCTGGCTTTCCAAGATCCTCAGTATAAGTCAACAACAACAAAAGGACTAAACTCAAGAGACAAAGAACTCAGACAACTTCCCCAAGCAGTTTATCTAAGGTTGTGACACTAAGACTCTCACATGCCTGTAGATTCTGTGTTTGTGACAAGCTCTCGGGTGACGTTTATGCAGCTGGTACCTAAGGCAAAGTTTTGAGGAGGAACGAGATGGGGAACTTTGATTTACCCACCTCTGAGTACAGAGGCGCTTCCATGTGCTACCTCACCACCCTGATATTAGAGAAGAGGCAGAGATGTGATTCCCCTGAGGACACACAGCTGGTGAGCGTGGGACTTATACTGAGGACCTTGGAAAGCCAGCGGCCCCATATCCATTGGTTTGTTGTAAGCCTGAATCTAGTTTTGAATGTAATTGTATACAGTGGTATTTTAATGTTTACTGTCTGACATTTCCTGTAACTTGTGGAGTTCATTTCAGTTCAGTTCAGTCACTCAGTCATGTCTGATTCTTTGTGGCCCCCTGGACTGCAGCACGCCAGACCTCCCTGTCCATCACCAACTCCTGGAGCTTACTCAAACTCATGTCCATTGAGTCGGTGATGCCATCCAGCCATCTCATCCTCTGTCATCCCCTTATCTTCCCACCTTCAATCTTTTCCAGCATCAGGGTCTTTCCCAAATGAGTCAGTTCTTTGCATCAAGTGGCCAAAGTATTGGAGTTTCAACCTCAGCATCAGTCCTTCCAATGAATATTCAAGACTGATTTCCTTTAGGATTGACTGGTTGGGTCTCCTTGCAGTCCAAGGGACTCTGAAGAGTCCTCTCTGACACCACAGTTAAAAAGCATCAATTCTTCGGTGCTCAGCTTTCTTTATAGTCCAACTCTCACATCCATACATGACTACTGGAAAAACCATGGCTTTGACTAGACAGACCTTTGTTGACAAAGTAATATCTCTGCTTTTTAATATGCTGTCTAGGTTGGTCATAGCTTTTCTTCCAAGGAGTAAGCGTCTTTTAACTTCATGACTGCAGTCACCATCTGCAGTGGTTTTGGAGCCCAAGAAAATAAAGTCTCTCACTGTTTCCAATGTTTCCCTATCTATTTGCCATGAAGTGATGGGACCAGATGCCATGATCTTAGTTTTCTGAATGTTGAGTTTTAAGCCAACTTTTTCACTCTCCTCTTTCACTCTCATCAAGAGGTTCTTTAGTTCTTCTTTGCTTTCTGCCATAAGGGTGGTGTCATCTGTGTATCTGAGATTATTGATATTTCTCCCAGCAATCTTGATTCCAGCTTGTGCCTCATCCAGCCCGGCATTTCACATGATGTACTCCGCATATAAGTTAAATAAGCAGTGTGACAATATACAGCCTTGACATACTCATTTCCCAATTTGTGGAGGTTATAACAGAAACCAAAAATGACTTCATGACTTGTATATAGTTCGATCACCTATTTATGCATTCTTTCACTATATCTTAATTATAAGGAAAATTTACTTTAAAATTGTCTTCCTCTTTAATCACTGGTTCATCAAAGCTTGATATGGAGATAATGCTTTTTTTTTCCATCAAAAGTGACAATCTTTACACTTAATTTCTATTTATAAGCCCTTGAACGTTTGCAGCATTGCAATAGCTGTCAAAGCCAGAGATTCTAAGCTCACTGAAGAGTTCTAATAATTCTTGGCATGCTGTATTGCAATGTCCATGTGTACAATTTTGTAATAATTTACTGACAAAGTTTACTGCCGGAGTTTCAGCAGTTCCTACCCCAGCCCTCAGGCCTGAGAGTTGATATTTATATAGGTCCCCCCAGGACAGACTCCTGGCAGGAAGTTCCTCCTCTCTTCCAGGGTTTCCTACTGGCCACCATGATCACCACCAGCAGCTTAGGTCCCAGCCCCGGTCACAAGCTCCCCAGGACCCCACAGTGCCCCAGGCCATGCCAGGCATGTGTGTATGTTTGTAGCCCAGCAACCAAGCTAACTGCTTGGAGCACAGCACTGCCACCCGGCACATCCCCTGATCAGGCTCTGTCGCCCTGTCAGACATCAATTATAAAGCACAGGTTCAAAGAAAAACTGATTAAGACTTTCAAGATGGCGACCGAAAAGCATTAAACTCAGTCTTTCTGGGAGCAGGGCTCTGTGAGACTTGAGAGGATGCATATCTGTGAAGCCAGCCCTGCTGACCATCCTGGCTGATGTTTACTGAACTCCCCACATGCCAGACCTGGTCTAGGAACCCATGTAGTTCTCACAACAATCTGATGAGGTCTTGCTATCATCATCCCCATTTTACAGATGGGGAAACTGAGCATCCTAGAGGTAAAGTGATTTATGCAGGGTCACAGAGCTAGCAAGTGGCAGTGTCTGGGCACCTAGTCTGGCCCCAGAGCCAGTGCTCCTAACATACCAGCTGTATGGTTTACTCTACTTCATTCTAGGGCAGGAGGACTATCCACCATTTGTACTCTCAGAGTCCTCAGCATCTCACCCACTTTGGCCCATCTCTGTGGGCAGGCAGAGCTAGATGCCCAGATTTCTTATCTCCCAGCATGAAGAGAGGAAGCAGTTCAGGCCAGAACTCCGACCTGCTCAGTCATAGACTCTGATAATCAAATGTAAGGGGTCTGTAATGAGGATGCCCGAGATTTATTCAATTATTAATAGTCATCTATTGAACTATGATAGGCATCACCTATTAGAAAGCCCTGAAATCAATTTAGGGGGCTGTGCCCAGTAGTTTTAAAATATAAAATAGAAGACAAAGTGTCAGAGTGCACCTCTGAAGTAGGGTGACTATTACTTGGCATGAGTTTGGTTTTAATTCTGTTTGTATGCGCTGGGTCACACAGCAATTCTATTTCTTTCTGTGCCTCCTTGAACAAGTCCATCTCAGATAATTATGTTTCAGCTCCTCTGGCCAGGGGCACACCCAGGCATGCTACAGAAGTGCAATGGCCACTCCTGCCATCTGAGGGCACCGTGGCCCCCTTGTGAGCCCCAGCACCCCCAGCGATTTGGTTTCCCTGGGGTGTGTCCTGCAAAGGCTGGGCCAGGAGCTATGGAGGCACTGCCCGGAAGCATAGGTAACTGGATCTGGAGGGAGTCAGATTTCACAGATGAGGCTTCAGCTGTGGAGGGCAGGGCTTCTTGAAGGAGGCAACACTGAGCTCCGAGACCTGGTCTCTTTGCATCAGGACCGCCCCAACAGCATCATCTCCCACCCCAGTCCCACATCCCATCTAGGACAGTGGCAGGGGGTTCAGCTCCCATGAGGGGCATAAGGAACCTAAACCCAAGCCGGTCCCCATGGTGCCTGGGGAATGGAGTCACTCCAGCAAAGAGGCTCGGCCGTGGGGATGAGCATGAGACAGACATCCGCTCAACACCTGTCAGGTGATCCGGGTGTTATTGTCGCCATGGGACGGATCCTGGCAGGACGGTTGTCAGGGACAACAGGCACACCCACATCAAGTGTCCCTGCAGCATGCAGTCCTGTGCAGGGTGATTTAGAAGGCACAACTCCTCAGTCCCAACAGTGACCCCACTAGGTGTCAACATCCCCATTTTACAGAGCAGAAAACTGAGGCTCATGGAGGCAGCGCCTTGCTCAGAGTCCCACAGCTGCTAAGTCGAGATAACCTGTCTCGGTATGTTTGGGCATTCAGACTCAACTTATTAGATGCAGAAATGGCAACCCACTCCAGTACTCTTGCCTGGAAAATCCCATGGACACAGTCCACAGGGTCACAAAATGTTGGACACGACTGAGCGACTTCACTTTATCAGATGCAGGCTTGTCCAGCTCCGTTGTGGCAAGTGAGGAAACAGATGAAGGGATGAATTCCAGGCCCTGCAGGTTTTGGGAAGCAAAGCTGAGGCGAGGATCAACCCTGCTCACCATCCATGGTTAAGCCTTCCACCTGCACCCGAGAAGAGTCGCCCTCAACTCTGAGACACCTGGGCCCACTCTGCCTCACTTAGAACCTGCCACTACCTGCTTCTCTTGTTTGTTTGGTCCAAAGGTCAGGGCCTGAGACCCTGGGACCTGGATACAGCTCAGGGGTCACTATCAGTGACTGAACACCCTTCCAGGAGAAATCCAGGTTTTCCTGTGATGAAATAAAGGGCTGAGTTTGATGAGTTACACAACCATTGAGGCATTCATGTTTAGGGCTGCCAGATAAAATATGCGGTGTCCAGTTAAAATTTTTTAAACCATTTTTCAGTGTTTCTTAAATACTGCATGGGACATACTTACACTAAAGTTTTTGTTTATCTGGATTCAAATTTAACTAGTGTTCTGTATTTTCATTTGCTAAATCTGGAAGTCCTCTTCATGGTCTAATTTGGATAATCCAGGTATTCTTATTCAGCAAAATTTGTTGAGTGTAACCTTGGCTGTAGGTTAGTGCAGACAGAGTCACTATAGGGAGGGAGAGGCTGAGTTGGTTTGAAAGAGAAAGACGACTGTCTTCCTGCAAAGCAGCTACCCGTCCTGTAGGCCTGTGTGGTCAAAGCAAATAGCTGAATCTCCATAGGTTACAGTTGTCATGGAAACCAAATCTGATCTCCTTGCTGATGGCATCTCTGGCCAATTACTGAGCTTCTTTCGTTCCATCTGTAAGTGGCTCAAGCGGACCTGCCTCACAATGAGATCGGATGTGTGTGGTGGTGATAGCTTAGTTCTCAAGTTGTGTCTGACTCTTGCAAACCCATGGACTGTAGCCCACCAGGCTTCTCTGTCCATAGGATTTCCCAGGCAAGAATATTGAGTGAGTTGCCAAGCATCAAGTGTGTACAAAGACCAAGTACAGACCAGGCCTTCAGCAGCACTAGTGTAGTAGCTATCACGCTGGCTGAACACCTGCCATAAAAATGCTCAGAGACACCCCACCAATGTTTGCTGAGCAGAGAGAAAGATGCTGGGGTCCTCTGCCAGGACTCCAGCCAGACTGCACAGAGACCTCTGCAGGGTCACAAGCTGGCTTTCTCCTCTAGAAACAGTGTCCACTGGGGCAGATACTGCCCTCTGTCCCACCCCGCCCCTCAATTTTTCTCTACCCGCTTCTTCCTCACTAACCCAACCCAGCTTTGCTCTGGACACCCCTGTTTTCAGCTAAAACTACATTTTTCTGACTCCCTTGCAGCTATCTTGACCAAATGCTGCCACCTTGGTCCCTGAGATGCAAATAGAAGTTGCTTTCTGGAAATTCTTTCTAGAAATTGGGACTTTCTGGAAGCTCTTTGTGAAAAGAGGCAGACCAGCTGTCACCCTCCCCCCTTTGCCCTCATCCTGCCTGGAGCACAGAACCAGTGCTGGAGGTTGGGGAGCTACCTTGTGGGCAATGCATGTACACACAAGAACTGCTGTCTTAGTCCCCACTGCTCACCACTCAACCATTTCTTATGTGGTGAGGCCATTGTGGTCACATCTTTGTTGCAGGGAGGCAGACCTAATCCCTGATGTCTACACCCCTGTGTGCAGGAACCACCGTGATCTCCCCTATTTTGTAGCTGTATCTTGATTAATAGCCTATAAAGCCCCATAGCAGCCCCATAACAAACACTGTTGGGTCCCACTCTCATCCCTTGTCCTTTCCACCCCAAGGGGCACACTGGCCAGCCTTCCAACCTTAGCCTTCCCTGCCCAAGGCTCTTCCGGTCTCTTGGGTTCCCCATGTTATCTGCATAGCAAGCAGGAAGAAAAAGGAATTAACCCCTCCTAGAAGTCATCCCCTAGCAGAGTCTGAAGGGAGTTGGTGGATAACTACCCCATTTCCCAGGCCACTGAGTGGGATGCTCTCAGGTGTGTGTCCCACCCTGGCTCCCGGAATTTCCCCAGGGCCCAGCCACAGTATCTTGCCTGGACAATGTGCCCTCTCATGTCTGTCCTCCCCTCCCTGTTTCACTTCCCCACTCCTCTACCTGGGGTTACCTCCCAAACAACCTGCTTGCCTGTAGGTCAGCTTCTGGGGTCTGGCTGTATTACTTCATCTTCACCCTACCTCTTGTGGTTGGTGGGCAGCGCTGGTGTCCTTATAATTCAGTAGAGGAAACTGAAGCAGAAAGAAACCTTATAATTCAGTAGAGGAAACCGAAGTGCTTCTGTACCACTCACGGAGACTGACTGTGAGAGGGAGAGGCGGGCATAGGCTCAGGGACGCTGGGCACAAGGGCTCCAAGAGCAGGTGTGTGCGGCACTTACTCTCTCTGCTTGCAGAGGCAGACACGCTCCACCAACATCTTTCCAGATCAAAGCTGCTCAACTTACAGTTCCTGGGAGCAGACACTGCCAAGCCCGAGACAAAAGATAGACTGAGTCTGTTGTGCAAAGACACACACACACATGATTTATTTTCTCCTGGATCAGTAGAGTAGACAGCTCTCCGACTCATCCTTGCTACCCCATCCTCAGGGGCCCAGGATCCCCACTCTTCTTCCACCGAGGGAGATGGCCCTTTGGAAGCTGACCTCTAATGTGCCCGGGATGCATCCTGGGGTCCCCACTGGTGAAAGGTGTGCACTGCTTTATGCTGCAGAGTTGGGAAGGGAGAGAAGACAGTTTAGTATCAGGAAAAAGTTGTGGAGCCCAAGGGCTGCTTCAGATGGAGCCCAGTCCACGTCTGCTCTGCTTATCCCAGATGCTCCCGGAGAGACAACTGTGTCCTAGACAGAGAAGTGGGACAGGGTCCTGGAAGAGGGGGCCCTGAGAGGAGGGCCTGCTTGGTACCCCATGCACACAGCTCAGGTTCAGATAGGATGGCTGAGTCACATCATGGCACGTGTGTGTTCAGTCACGTCCAACTCTTTGTGAACTCATGGACTTAGCCCGCCAGGCTCCTCTGTCCATGGAATTTTCCAAACAAGAATCCACTGGAGTGGGTTGCCATTTCCTTCTCCAGGGGATCATCCCAACCCAGGGATCGAACCCCTATCCCCCATGTCTCCTGTACTGGCAGGCAGATTCTTTCGCACTGTGCCACCTGGGAAGCAGGTCACACCATGAGCCTTGATTTACTTCCCAGTGTCACCCTCTGAGATCCAGAGTTCCGTGAGGTCATAAAACATCTTGAATTTCTGGCTTCCCAGCACTGAGCCCTGGGCTCAAAGGACGTCTGGGGATGGAGTGAACTGAGTGGGCTGAGGGGAACTTCAGGAAGCAGAGAGTGAGTGGCAGGAGCAGAGAAGCAGCTGAACCTGCAAAACTGCTTCCTGGACATTACCTGACACCAGGTGCATTGACAAATTTGGAGCCAATAATCAAGAAATGCTTTCTGAAAGCTGACCTTTCGCATTATACTGTATCCTGTATACACATTACACAGGCACCACATGCCATGCCTTCCATCATGCCTTCCCTGGGAAGGACACCCACGTGAACACATCTGGACATTAACCAAACCCCACAGCATCTTTTGTCTGCTCCCCAGAGTTGCCAGTGTCATGACTGCAGTAAAAGGATCCAATTCACCAGGTAAGGAAGAAGCCACAGGAAGGGAGAAAGAGTAGGGGCCCATGGGCTTATCAAGACTGGAGAACATGCCTCCCACCTGCTTCCCTCATCCAACAGGAACCCAAGCCTGGGTAACCCTTCTCCCTTAGGAGCACTCACCACCTGGCACCTCTCCCTAAATCTCACTTGTCTAATTGATTCTTGGGACATGGCTGCCAGGTTGCTGGCTTGGGACAAGGAGAGTGGGGCAGTTCCTAGGCAGTGAGGGGCTCTTGGACAGTGGCTGTGCACCTTCTCTTCTTCCTTCTCTCCTCCTCTCCTCCCTATCCTTGCTTGAGAGCATTTGCCCTGGCCTGATTCCATGTGAATTTTGATACTTAACGTGTTGTTGTTGTTCAGTCGCTCAGTCATGTCCGACTCCGCAGGCCAGGGCAAATGCTCTCAAGCAAGGATGGGGAGGAGAGGAGAACGGAAGGAAGAAGGGGAGGGGCCTGCAAGCTCCATTCCTCTCATTGCCAGGACCCTTGGCCTTGAGGCTTAGCTATTTATAGAGCAGGGATGCTACACCTTGTACCCGATGTGCTGTGTTCTGGAGTCACTGCTCCACCGTGATGGTGAAACCCCAGGGGTCCCCCACCTCAGTGTGAATTAGCCGGGCACTGGGGTGCTGTCCCATCTGTAGGAAACAGATAAGCTGTCGATGAACAAGTCCAGCTGTTTCTCGCCAGCACCGTGCTGATGGTTAGCCAGTAATGCACCAGTGAGGTGGTACCAGGTTTGAAAGTATTGAAATCTGCCAGACTGATTGGTACAAACCCACTGTCCTAGGGCCCCTAACTGCCTAGGAACTGCCCCCTTCCCCTTGCCTCAATAAAGCAACACGGCAGCCATGTCCGGAGAAGTTCCCTCTTGTTAATGACTTTGGCCACCACCTTGGGCTTCCCAGGTGGCGCTAGTGGTAAAGAACCCACCTGCCAATGCAGGAGACATAAGAGATGCAGGTTCAATCCCTGGGTCCAGAAGATCTCCTGGAGGAGGGCATGGCAACCCACTCCAGTATTCTTGCCTGGAGAACCACATGAACAGAGGAGCCTGGCGGGCTACAGTCCATGGGGCTGCAGAGCTGGACACGACTAAAGTGACTTAGGACACATGCACTCACCGCCACCTCATTCATAAACAGGAAATGGCAAGATGTGAACAGTAAAAACTTCTAGGGAAGGGACTGGGCAGGGGTGTGGGGAGTGAAGAGGAATGTTCACGTTTTACATTCCCCCAAGCAGTCATGTTTAAATATTTACAATGAAGTGGTACTCATGACATTTTCTTCAGAGAAGGGTGTTGGCACCAGGCCTGCGTGAGACGCAGCATGAACATGCTCTGCGCCCTCGCTCACCTCTCCCCACTGGCAGACCTCTGGGCCCTTCTTTGTCTCAGGAGTTTGGGACTGTCCTCTTGGGTCCTTCCTCTGTCAAGTCCTTCTAGAAGCCCACCTCGCAGAGATAGGGAACTGCCTCGCACCTGAGTGCCCACAGCATCTTGTCCATGGGGGGCAGCTCTCCTCTGGAACACATTGCACCCCAACAGTCTAGTGACCGAGGGTCCAGGCAGTTAGAGCTTGAGGCCAGGGGCTTCTCCGTATCTTCATCCCCTGGCAGCACCCAGATCAGGGACTGATGCCAGTGGGTGCTGGATTTAGGGTGACCATTCATCTCCACATCCCTCGCACCGGGCACCAAGCTTGGATGCACTGGCCATGCAAGAAGTAGGCTAAGTGAAGAAGTGAGGGATGAAGGCACGACTAAGTGAATGGACAGGAATTTCTGGGCCTCAGTTTCACAGACCAGTGAGGACCTGGAGGAAGCATGTGTGAGGCCAGAGGATGGGGAGAGGGACTCACCCATGTCCATTACTCGCAGGCCAAAGTGGGGCAGCATGATGACTGTGTTCAGGTTCTCAAACTCCTTCTCCAGGATGACCCCATAGGTCTTCAGGCTGGCCAGCTCCACCTCCAGCCACTGCTGTCGGTTCTGAAAGGAACACCAAGGTGTTCATGTGGCTAGCCCCAAAACTTTCCAAATGAATGAATAGCTGAATGAATGAGTAAATAAGCAAGTGAATAAATAAATACATAACTATGCACATAAGTGAGGAAGTAAATAAATGAACCAGTAAATAAGTACATAATTATAAGGAAGTAAGGATACATGTAAATAAATAGGCACCAAATGAATAAGTAATCAAATAAGCAAACAATTAGACAAAAAGGGTCTTGCAGCTGCTCTTGTAGGGCACACACAGAAGCCATGAACATAGTCAATCTCCCCTCCCTGAGTCCAAGGAATAAAACAGCTGTCCCACTGACAGAGCACCACCACCCCGCCTTGTTAAAAATACTACTTGGTATTAGACTCTTTATATCTTGGTGCTAGACTCTTTATATCTCTCAGTATCTCACCTGCCCTCCTGCCCAGGTGGTATCCCTGCCTCCTATATATAAATAGGCCTGGGGAGTGAGCTCCCTGAGGGTCAGGGAGCTTCCCTAGCCCCACAGCCAGGGAGAGGAGCCCAGACCCACAGCTGGGCCTGATTTCCGAGTCGGTCCTTCTCGGGCTCCCATCTGCGGGGCCCCCAGCCAGGATGCCCCACGATGGGGCAGCCCCAGGGCGAGGGCAGGATTTGCAGATAAAGTGTGACTGTGTGCCAGGCCTTTGGCCCCTCCCAACATCCCTGGCGAGGCAGATGTGGTTGTCCTCCTCTAAGATATGGGCTGGGAGCTCAGTGAGCCACTCTGCTAAGAAGGTCCCGGACCGTAAAGGACACCCCCTCCCAGCTCCACAGTTCACACCCTCTCCACCAGCCAGGCTGCTGAGCCAGGGGCCCTGGCTGGGCTGACATCCAGGGACCTGTGTCAGGTGGGCCATTGCACAATAACTGGGGTGTTTCCTTTGGTTTTTTTTTTTGTTTGTTTTTAACATTCACTGTTCTTTAATAAACTACACTCAAAGGAGTGTGGCAAACTAGAGGCCACAACATGGGTAGCGGGCCAGGGACATGCAGAAATAGCAGGCCAAATGCCACGGGGCAGTGTAGATGACCACGGAGCCTTGAGTGAAGCCAGCAGGCAGCACAAGAAGGCCCATGGCACGATTTCTGTACCTTGGAAACACTCTGTATTTTACAGACAGACACTCCGTATTTTACAAGAATATGCAACAAGTGTACTCTAGCAGGAACCGTGCAGAGGGAAGTGGCACTGCAGATTGCAATGTGTTCTTTTAATCGGACCACGTGGTCTTCCTCTCCAGCTTCCTGACCCACCAGGCCGGGCCCTGAGCTGAGCAACAGGCTACAGAGATGGGGACTGGCTGCTTCCCTCTGGAGCACCTTACCTGGAACTCCAGCAGCTGCCTCTGCAGGGCCTCCTGCTCTGCTTGCGCTCTTTCTAGAGTCTTCCTCAGCTCTCTGAGCTCAGATTCTTTGACTGGAAGGAAGGCGGAGAGAAGGCTGTCTTTATCTGTTCCTTTCCATCCAAAACCTCCCCTTCTCTTTGAACCACACCTCACATAGGCATAGGCTTCCCTGACAGCTCAGTTGGTAAAGAATCCTCCTGCAATGTGGGAGACCCTGCTTTGATTCCTGGGTCGGGGGGATTCCCTGGAGAAGGGATGGGCTACCCACTCCGATGTTCTTGGGCTTCCCTTGTGGCTCAACTGATAAAGAATCTGCCTGCAATGCAGGAGACCTGAGTTCAATCCCTGGGTTGGGAAGATCCCCTGGAGAAGGGAAAGGCTACCCACTCCAGTATTCTGGTCTGGAGAATTCCATGGACTGTATAGACCATGGCGTGGCAGAGAGTCAGCCACGACTAAGCGACTTTCACTTACTTCACATAGGCAACATTTGGGACCCTGATATGTGCAGGTGACCTCAAAACCCTTTAAAATAGAGTTAATTTTGTGCTTTGATAATAGAAAGGACATCAAGTCATCGAGGGAAATGTGGCAGATATAAAAAGGAATAAAGAAAAACACCCTCCTCTTGCCTGCCAGAGATAATCATGGTTAACATTTGCATGGATTCACATATGCGTAGTTTTATATAGTTGAGATCATAAGGAAGTTATGAAGAGCATGGGTCTTGGATCCCAAGCACTTGGGTTTACATCTCAGCTCACTATCTGTGCAACCATGGGAAGTTACTTAACCTCTCTGTGCTGCACTTGTCTCATCTTTAAAAGGAGGTGATACTATAACCGACCTCACAGTACCTTTATGACAATTAAAAGGTAGTTATTATAAACGTCTTAGACCTGTGCCTGGTGTGTCAGAAGCCTTCAGCTATTTCCCACCTGATTATCTTTATTTATTGTTATTCTCCTAATATTAATAACAACCTTTCATTTTTCCCACTTAATATTATAATACAACCTATTAGGTAGGTTACTCTTACTAGGATTATAAAATCTTTGGTCACCAAAGTTACTAGCAAGCGGTAGAACTTGATTACTCACTTTGCAGAAGTTTAAAGATGAACTCTTGCAAGAAACACAAGTCAAATGAAGCAAAACCCTTCTCTGGAATCAGGCCTCCGAGAAGAAGCGGGTCAGGATACTCGGCTTCCTTCTCTGAGTCCCCTTTGTTCAAATTCTGACCTTCCTCTCCCTCCAGAAGCTCCAGATGCTTCAAGCACTCAGCAGAGTCTTTTTCAAATTCCCCTAAAAAAGCAAAGAAACTCCATGTCAAAGGTCAGCCCCTGAGCACAAGATGAGCGGCTCTTCTGGACCTGGCCCTCTCTCCAGATGTGGGCAAGCCCGTCCGTCCTGAGCCCCCATCCCTGAGTACCAGGTCCCCAGATGTAAAAGAAGAATGCACTGGGACTGGTGCCGAGTGGAGGCTAGCAGGGGAGGCTTCCTGGAGAAAGGAGTCCTTGACTGAGATCGGTATCTTTTTTCCAAACAATTTTGAGATCTAATTCACGTACCATACAATTTACCCATTAAAAGGGTATAATTCAATGGGTTTTAGTATATTCTGGTACATGAAATCATCACAACAATCATTTTTAGAATATATTCATCACCACCCCAAGAAAATCCTGGTTCCTTTTAGCCATTACCTCCCATCCCCCACCACTCCCTCAACCCTGCGTGCTAAGTCATTTCAGTTGTGTCTGACTCTTTGTGACCCATGGACTGTGGCCCGCCAGACTCCTCTGTCCATGGAATTTTCCAGGCAAGAATACTGGAGTGGGTTGCCATGCCTTCCTCTGGGGGGTCTTCCCAATCCAGGAATCGAATCCGCATCTCTTTTGTCTCCTTCATTAGGCAGGCGGGTTCTTTACCACTAGCATCACCTGGGAAGCCCCAACCCTAGGCCTCTACAAATTTCCCTATTCTGGACAATTCATATTCAGGAAATCCTACAACATGTGGTCCTTTGTGACTGGATTTTTAACTTACCATGTTTTCAAGGTCCATCTACGTTATGGTACCTATCAGTACCTAACTCCTTTTCATGGCTGAATGATATTTTCCACTGCGTGGAGGGGCCACATTTTCTTTATGCATTCATCAGTTGATGGACGTTTGGGTTGCTTCCCCCTTGGGGCTACTATGAATAATGTTGTTACGCACATTCATAGTGTTGTGTGAACATACATTTTCGGTTCTCTTAGGTACATACCTAGGCGTGGAATTGCTGGATCCTATATTGGGTGCGCCAAAAGTCCATTCGGGTTTTTCAGTAACATCTCATGGAAAAAACTGAACAAACTTTTTTTCCAACTCAATAGTAACTTTATGCTTAACCTTTTAAGGAACTGTCAGACTACATTCCAACGTGGCTGCCCCACTTGATGTTCCCACTGGCAGTGAATCAGGGCTACGATTCCTCTCCATCTCCAAAACTTACTATTATTCACCTTTTTGTTAGGACTTTGGGGGATGAACAGGAGGGAGACCAGGTGCACAGAGGTGGGAAAGCCATTCCTAGAGAAAAGCAGCTTGAGGGGAGAGACAAAGAAACTGGAGAGTACAGAGCTATGGGGACCATTAGCAGTGTGAGATTCCTGGAAGGTAAGCGGGGTAGGGAACTGGTCTGCTTATCTGCTACAGCCCCCAAGCTCATAATAATAATAGTAGGCCCCAGAGTGTGCCGAGCATCACAGAATTATCTTGTTTCCTTACAGCAGCCCCGTGAGGTCAGTATTATTATCATTATCCCCAATTTTGCACTTGAAAAAGAAAAGGCAGTGGGTAGAAAATTCAACCAAGGTGATAAAGGCCATAAGTGGCGGAGGAGGGAGGCAAACTCAGGTCATTCGTGGCGACAGGGCTCTGCCCACCTAAGATAGCACAAAGGCGGGGATGCCTACTGTTATCACAGAAAGGAGACACCAAGTATTAAACCCCCAGAGCCCCCTGTGGAGGCAGAAGGCACTCTAGCGGTTGCCCAGAAATGGGGTGTGACTGCTCATGGGTACGGTGCTGTCTGGGCTGATGGAAATGTTCTAAACTGAACTGCAGTAGTGGTTGCACATATCTGGGGATATACGGAAAACCACTCTCAGTGGGTGCGTTTTATGGTGTGTGAATTAGATCCCAGGAACACGGTTAAAACAATGAGCTCTGGGCCCTGGCTTCCCATCTGTGCCACACCCGGGTTTTGGTGAGCAGAAACAGAGAGCTGGGCAGGAGTCAGCTTCTTCTAGGGCTGGAACAGGCGATCCCTGGGCTCACACTCGCCTCAAAGGGCACTGTGAACCACGTGAGATCCAGCTCCAAAGGGACGCATGGCTAACACCCCCTCCCATCAGCACTGAGACTCAGAGACCCAGAGACTCACAGTGCGGCTACCCGAGGCCCTGCTTTCCAGCAATATCACAGCAGTAAAGGCAGATGTGGAAACGCTCTCAAGAGCTTGACCGCTAACATAAAACTTGTAGGCTGTTTAGGGGGAACACTAAGTGAGGTGTGCCCACGTCCGTTTCCCTTTAAATAACTTTAGAGGTCCTCAGAGAGTTACACGGAATCAGAGCCACATGTATGTACAGCCTCACGTCTCCCAGCACATGATTTTATAGATTTTGAAATGAGCTGTAAACCTCTCCAGTGAGTAATTTACACAGTATAACTCTAGGTATCTGAGCTCACGTGTTATACTCAGTTGCAAGTAATGCGATGCATTCTCACCTTCACTGCCATTACTCACCTTCAACAAGACATTACTGAAGACGGTTTATTGCCTTACAAACCCCAGACGAAGGTCAGCCTCCTGTAGATCTGTGCATTCCTTCATCAAATGTCTATCGAGAATCTAGCAAGAGATATGTCCTAAACCACATAGCTCCTTCCTTCCAGGACAGTAGACGTGTGTGTGTCTATGTGGGTGTGTCTGTTGGCATGTCTGTGTGTAAGCGTGTCTTGTGTCTGCATGCATGTGCACACATGTGTCACAGGCTGATGGTAACAGTAGAAGAGGAAGATAATTTCTAACTGAAGGGTACATGCTGGAGGCTCAGGAGCGCCCCCACCCCCAAGTTTGGGACCAGGAACAACCTTCCTAGGGGAGGTGGCATCTCAGCTGCACCAAGAAGGCACAAGGCTCTGATGTCCATCCTCGGAAGAGCCCTGTGAGGCGAGCAGCTCATCCTTATGTTACAGAGGCAGTAGTGGAAGCAGAGAGAGGTTAAGTAATTGGCCCCAGGCCACTCAGCAAGCAGGGTGCAGAAGAGAGGCTTAAGTCAGACCTATTTCTGTTTTAATAACATTAAGGAATAGGTGGGAAAAAATGTCACCCCCTAGTTCTGCCCCTGACACGATGGCTTTCATTCTTTGAGGATCTTCCCTAGTCCCAGAGCACGCCTCTGACTTACGCAGTTCCAGTCATTGCAGGGTCTCTGTCTTCTGTGAGTCTCCTTTCACTTCAGTGCAAGATGTTTTAATGGAAAGATGTTGTACTAATCCATATACTTCAGTTTCTTTGGGACAGAGCTCTGCCTTATTCTTGCTGTGTCCCTAGCACCTGGCTCAGTGCCAGGAAGGAATAAGTACCCAGGAGTTATTTGTTGAACATACTCATTCATTCATTCTACAGACACACAGTGAGTACTGACTATGAGCATCAGGCATGGCTCTAGATCCAGGGGATAATGCAGTGACTGAAACGGGCAATTAATCCCCAAACATGAGGGGCTTGTATGCTGGTGGGAGACGGCAAGCAATAACAAAGATGGACAAATGAAAGAGGCCAACAGGAGATGATGGAAGCAGGGAGAGAGATAAAGTTGGAGAGGGGCCCTGGGAGGGGCAGGATGTGTGCAGCACGGCCAGGGCTAGCCTCCTGGGGAAGAGGTCAGTTAAACAAGACGAAGGTGAAGGGGGGAGGCGAGCCTTGCAGGGACAGGCTGAGTGCTACGGGAAGAGAGGATGCTGTGCTTAGGCCTGGAGGCCGCACAGGACGGTGGCAAGGTCTGGGAGCCATTAAGGAGGCAGCGGGGCTCCAGGAGGTTCTAAGGCCCCTGAGGGGTGGGGCCAGAGCAGGGGGGCCCTTGTCAACTAAGAGGCAAGTCTATTTGTGCTTCCTTGGAAGACCCACTCCCCTCCCACATACCCACCTAGCATTAAGAGTGTTTGAATAGACCCTGCCTTAAAATTAAATTTAAACGACAAGGAGTCTCTGGGCTGTGGGTTGGTGAACCCCAGCATAGATGGAGTCAAGGTGTGCGTTTGCCTTGCCGCATCAAGCTGGTTGAGCTTCCTCAGTGACTCAGCGGTAAAGAATCTGCCTGCCAGTGCGGGAGGTGTGGGTTTGATCCCTGGGTGGGGAAGATCCCCTGGAGAAGAAAATAGCTTCAGTTCAGTTCAGTTGCTCAGTCGTATCCGACTCTTTGAGACACCATGGACTGCAGCACACCAGGCTTCCCTGTCCATCCCCAACTCCCAGAGCATACTCAAACTCATGATGCCATCCAACTATCTCATCCTCTGCTGTCCCCTTCTCCTCCTGCCTCAATCTTTCCCAGCATCAGGGTCTTTTTAAATGAGTCAGCTCTTCGCATCAGGAGGCCAAAGTATTGGCATCAGATGGCCAAAGAAATGGCTACCCACTCCAGTATTCTTGCCTGGGAAATCCCATGGACAGAGGAGCCTGCCAGGCTACAGTCCATGGGGTGGCAAAGAGTGGGACACAGCTGAGCAATTAAACAACAACAGCTGAGCTGGTTACCTGTGAGGTTCTGCAGGTGCTGCTTCCCCAGCAGGTGCTCCCTCTTGTTATGCAGGGAACTGAAGAACTGCCTGCAGGTCCGACAGTACAGGTCATTGTTCTCATCGGCCTGTGGACAGAGGTAGCTCCTGGTGAGCAGGGAGGAGGCACAGGGATCCCGCCTTCTCCGAACATAAGTGTTAAAGTGTTAGTTGCTCAGTTGTGTTTGACTCTTTGGGACCCTGTGTAGCCCGCCAGGTTCCTCTGTCCATGGGATTCTCCAGCCAAGAATACTGGAGTGGGTTGCTAATCCCTTCCCAGGGGATCTTCCCAACCCAGGCATCGAATCCAGGTCTCATGCATTGCAGGCAGACTCTTTATCATCTGAGCCACAAGGGAAGCCCCTTCTTGGAATATAAAATTAGCTTAAAATGGCAGATGGGCTTTAGGTGGGTCCAACCGGGTCCAGCTAGTCCCTTTTCCACCTGGAAATCACTGGCCGGTTTGAGGCTTTTCCAAGCACAGCTGAGAATTTCAATTCATCCCAAGGTCTGTGTCACAGGGTGGGACAGAATATTAGGAATGTGGCAAAGAGGGTACAACAGGGAGTGTTTGAGAATTGGTGGTTATAGAGGGAGAGCAATTAGCCAGGACAGTGGTGGCCAGGCCCTCTCGCCCCATGCCCTTTCCCTTTCACCCTACATCCTGTAAACAATGACTCTGTAGGGTTACGTAACGGCTGAGACCATCCACATTACTGGGCACACGCATCATGATATAACTGCTTGGCCACGCACTGCCTTTGTTCATGCATACTTATATGAGCACCACCCAAAACGTCCCTTGCTGCTGCATCAGCCATGAGTGAACAGAGCCTGTCTGCAGTTCCCACAGTTCCTTGAATTTTCTTCCAGCTTCCCTGCACACGTCTTGCCTACCCTGGGTTCATCGATTAGTGAGACAGTGGTATTATCTGAGTCCATGACCAATTCTGAGTTTTTCTTATGTTCAAAGGGTTTGCTTTGCAATGCTGAACAAACTCTATGACTAAATGACAAAGATGTGTCTTCTTATCAGACACATGTGCACCAACCTGTAGGTGCTTGCCTATCCATGGGCCAGTTCTGGAAGATGCACCAGAAACTGGTCATAGTGGACACCAGGGGATGCAGGGACAGGGTGGGTGAGGGAGGGACTGGGTCTCTGGCTGAGCAGAACCCACCTTGCACTGTAACCTTTGTGCACTGTTTCCATTTTTAAAACCAGGCACATGTATTATTTTTAACAGAAAAATAACTTTAAAAGAGGTATATATATATTTGATTTCATGTATTAATTCAGAGATATAAAAACTTGCCAATATCTGACAAGAGATGGGTCCTAGCACAGGCCTGAAGTGTCAGCTCTTAATATCCTCTCATAATCAAGCTTTGAGCTACATAAGGTTATGAGGAAGGCCAGCCTCAGACTACCAGGTGCTGGACTAAGGTCATAGAGGGGGGAAGGAAAAAAAATGAGGTTCTGGAACAGCATGGTCCCTGCTGGTGGAGACATAAGCCTGGCAGGGAGATGGAGACCAAGTCCCGGCAGGCACTGGGAGCCAGTGTAGGCTCCAGGGAGAGGATGGTTGGGCTGGTGGGAGAGCAGTTGGATGCACAGAGCAGGCCCCTCCAGGAGGAGGGGCTGCTGGGGGGCAAACTCCACTCACGTGGCCCCTGCCATAGTGGCTCCAGCCTGGGTCACAGAGGGGCTGACCATCCCAGGTGGACAATTAACTCAGGAAGTCCTTTGCCTTCTAAGTCTCGAATCATTGTCTAATGATAAAGAATGTTATACTTAAAACAATGTTTAAAGTTATTATGAATGCATGTTGAAAGTAATAGAAAAGGGATGCGTAAAAAGTTACAGGTATCCAACATCCCGTTTCTACTCACTGTGGGCAGGACCTTCTTGTGTAGCCTTCCAGAAAGTTTTGGTATAAACACATGTGTGTGTATGCGTGCTTAGTCGCTCAGTCATGTCTGACTCTTTGTGACGCTATGGACTGTAGCCCACCAGGCTCCCCTATCCAAGGAATTTTCCAGGCAAGAATACTGGAGTGGGTTGCCAATTCCTACTCCAGGGGATCTTCCTGACCCAGGGATGGAACCCACATCTCTTGCATCTTCTGCATTGGCAGGTGGATTATTTACCATGGCCCTACCTGGGAAGCCCCATAAATGCATCTGTCTGGCCCCTAAGATTTACTTGCAGGTGTTCTTCATTTGTTAAATATCTATTTCATCATTACTCAAAACTCAAAGAGGAAGCGCCTATGAATTACAACTTAGCTTGGACATCTGACAACCCAGGTCCCCACCACCCTGTCCTTGACCCTATACGCACACTGTCTGCTCCAGGCGTCCAGAACTGTTCACGGCCCCCACACACCCTGTGCTGCTTCCCACCCCCAGGCCTTTGCACGTCCTGTTCCCTAGCCTAGAGCTCCCTCTTTGCTTCATTTCCATCTGGCCAGCATTTTCTCCGGGAATTTCCCATTTCTTCTTCATGAGCATCATCGCAGAACCACCTGCCCTGAGACTGGCCCGGACAGCCTCGGGTGGGGTCCCTCTCACTGTGCATGCGTCTCTATCACAGCAGAGCCTAGTGTCATGGGTTGCACACTTGCCAGTTCGCCCTGGACAGGAGCCGTGGGGCTGCGCTTCACTTCACCCACTTCTGCAACCGGAATCTGGTGCCCTGCCTCCCACTGAGCTGGACTTCATACATACTTGCCCAAGGAACCCGCAAAGAAAGGCCTCCATGAGGGACTGATGTGTGAGGCACGCTCCAGCGATGCATGAACCCCTGCGCCCAGATGTTTCATTTCCTGGGCTGCCATAACCAAATACCACCAAATGAGTGGCTTAGAATAACAGAAGTTCACTCTCTCACAGTCTCAGAGGCCAGCAGTCTGAAATCAACCTGACTGGTCCAACATTATGATGTGGGCAGGGCCTAGTTCCCTCTGGAGGTTCTGGGAGAAGCTGTTCTTACCTCTTCCAGCCTCTTGGGGTGGCTGATGCCTTCCTTACCTTGGGGCCACATCACTCCAATCTCTGCCAGTGGTCACGTGGCCTCCTCCTCTTTGGTGTCAAATCTCCCTTCATCTCCTTCTTGTAAGGACACTTATGATTACGTAATTGTTATTCAGTTGCTAAGTCATGTCCTACCGTTTGTGACTCCATGCACTGCGGCATGCCAGGCTTCCCTGTCCTTCATTATCTTCCAGAGTTTGCTCAAATTCATGTCCATTGAGTCAGTGATGCTATCTATCCATCTTATCTTCTGCCTAATGCCCCTCTCTTAAGATCCTTAACTTAATCACAACTTCAAGGACTTCCCTGGTTTTTGTTATATAAGGTAACATTCACAGGCCCCAGGGATTAGAATGCAGCTATCCTTTGGGAGGCACCATTTCTCAGGTGCCCACACCAAATGAGGCTGATTAGTTTAAAACCACAGTCCCCCAGTACTTACATCCACTGCTGAGAAGTCAAGGCCCTTGCCCTCAAATTCATATCCTGGTGCACTTGTTCCTGATAGACAAACAAACGGCATCACTTTACAAAGCACCTGTGTCAGAAAAGGCCTCAGCCGTGTCGGGAGAGAATCAATTCAAGGGTCAGAGATGCCTTCTGAGGATGAAAACACTTATCCTAAGAGGTCTCCATGTTTCCTGCTGGAGGATCAGGTCTTGACTTCAGTTGCTCAATTTCTGGCTGATTCATGTTGATATATGGCAGAAACCAATACAATATTGTAAAGCAATTATCCTTCAATTAAAAATCAATTAATTAAAAACCTCAGGGAAAATGCATAAATTTTTTTAAAAGAGGTCTTAAAATCCCTTATTATAAACCAAGAAGAAACACCAGATACCTCTGACTTCAATTTATAATAAACATCTAGCCAGGTATGAAATGAAGATTAGAGAGAAACAAGGAAAAATATAAACAATTCAGTTTTTATTAGCATGGCAGAATCTAGGTGGTCTTTTAAAAAATATTCATTATGATTATATTTATATAGTAAACTTTTAAATTTACTGCTTTCAATTAGGCAGAAATACATCTTGTTTAAAAGCCAAGTTCTCTTGGACTAGCCTTTCCTTGTAATACGGCAACTTGTCGTGTGATGACAATCTACAAATAATCACAAAAATAAGAAGGCAATAGGAGACCAACATGGCTGAAGAATTAAACAAGATGAGGTGTTCTCTGCTAAGTCTGACAAATGGCATTTTTAGGGAGAAATACATGAACAGAAAATGACAACTGCTCTCTGGGGACCCTTAGCCAGAGGTCTCAGGGCATGATCTGCTTAACTTTGCACATGAGGACCAGAGGCCTCACAACTCCCTCGGAACCATCTGACACTCCACTTTGTTAATGCCAATTATAAGCTAGACCAGTAGTTTTCAGAGGATTATTTTTATCTGGAGGTACTTCACTGAAAACAAATATTAAGTGGAAACCCAAGAAGTACAATGGACCAGAGTGGAACTGTCTGTGGACCAACCTGTCCCTCTGGTTGTTTTTATAAATAAAGTTTTATTGGCACACAGTCTCACCCATTTGTTAACATATTGTCTATGGTTGCTTTCCTGCTACAACCATAGAGTTCAGTGGTTACAACAGAGACCACGGTACCCATAAAGAGTAAAGCATTTACTATCTAGTCCTTTACGAAGTTTACAGATCCCTGATCTGGATGAAGCTACGGTGAGGGGCTCGTGCCCCAGAACTAAGGGTACAAAGTATGAATATTTGCTGGACTCACTATATGCCAGGCACTGAGTTCCAAGCTCCTATGGTTTAACTTGCTCGATCAGCACCAGACCCAATGCTGCTGCTGCTGCTAAGTCGCTTCAGTCGTGTCCGACCCAATGCAGGGAGGTCCTATTAAAGCCCCACTTTCCATATGAGGAAACTGAGGCCCTGAATGTTTTAATGATTTGTGCAAGGTGACAGAGCCAGGATTTGACCCCAGGCATTTGGCCCACTGAGCCGACACCTGATCACTATGGAGACGGTTTTCCTGACCACTATGGAGACGGTTCTCTGCCAGGCTCAGGTGGGAAAGAGAAGCACCAAAGTGGAGAACTGACGGGCTCTGTTGGGATGCTGGTCAGCCCCAGCATGGGGAATGCAGGAAGAACCCTTAGGATGGACAGTGATGAGCCCTGGTGAGAATGCCCAGTGCTGTTCTAGGTCATGTGCCCCTTGGTGGGGAACATGCCACAAGTAGGGTGGAGTTCCTGTCTCTGCCTTAAGCCTGCAGCCCCCAGAGGCACACTACAAGGATTTTGTTGCAAGCATTTTTTTTTTTTTTTGCACAGTGATCCCAGGAAATGCTGGTAGAGGAGAGGGGAAGTGGGTCAAGGGAGAGGGGAAAGCCAGTAGTGCAGGGGTGGGGTGGAGCTGGCGCTCGCTGAGCAGAAGCCCGCAGTCAACAGGGTGCAGTCCCATCAGAAGCCTCTAGAGGGCGCATGGGACACACTTCAGCAAGGCGGGTAGGGGCGACTTGAGGTCTTTATCCGCCATTGTTGCCCTTCTTGTGTGCACTGGTTTAGGGATGTTTCGTGTCTTAACTTCCTGGCACATCAGGCACGACTCAGGCTGGGCAAGGCGGAGTCCCTACACCAGCAGCATGGACTGAATCAGGGGTGTGTTGGAAATGCAGACCCCAGACCTGCTGGGTCAGAACCTGCATTTTAAAAGGCTTCAGGGTGATCCAGGGCACTTTGCATAACTGAGTTCCATAACTGCCAGTTCCTTTTCTCCTTCTAAGGATTAAAATGGAATCGGTGGCCCAGCACCACTCTGACATTCCCCAGAAGGGGGAGGGAGGGGGTGCCTCCTCCGTAATCAGGTACAAGGTGTCTCAACCCCAAAAAAAAGAGCCACAAAGGGATTACGCCAGCTGCTTTGTGTAGGGGCGTGGCTCCTTCCCCTCCTCCAGTTTTGCTCAGGTTTAATTGACAAATTAAAAAATGTGTATACTTCAAGTGTTCAAAGCAGATGACTGGCTATAGTATACCTTACCACAATCAAGTTAATTAACACATCCTTCATTTCACATAGTCTTCTTTTCTGTATCTGTGGTGAGAGCACTTGTGATCTTGTTTAATCACTAAGTCAAGTCTCTTTTGTGACCCCATGGACTGTAGCCCACCAGGCTCCTCTGTCCATGGAATTCTCCAGGCAAGAATACTGGAGTGGGTTGCCATTTCCTCCTCCAGGGGATCTTCCTGATCCAGGGGTCAAACGTGTGTCTCCTGAGTGGGTACTTACGATCTACTCTCAGCAAATCCAATACACAATGGGGAAAGGACAGTCTCTTCAATAAATGATGTTGGGAAAACTGGATAACCACATGCAAAAGAATGAAATTGGACACATCTTACACCACACACAAAAATGAACTTGAAATGGATTAAAGACTGAAACTGAAAAACACTCCTAGCAGAAAACATCAGGAAAAAGCTCCCAGACACCAGTCTTGGCAGTGGTGTTTTGGATAGCACACCAAAAGCTCAGTGACAAAACCAAAAAATAAACAAGTAGGACTATATCAAACTAAAAAGCTTCTGCGCTGCAGACTACAATGAAAAGGCAGCCTACGAAATGGGAGAAGACACCTGCAAACCGTACATCTCACAAGGGGTTAATACCCCAAATACATAAAGATGTGAATATTGATAGAGGCTAGGACTAAAAGAGAGCTCTCCAAACCCTCCATCTGCTGTAGAGCATCGCATAGCCCCAAGCCTGGAAGACAGCAGCTGCAGTCCACCCCGGCCAGGCTCACTCACCGCACCGCGCCTGCACCTTGAGCGCTGCCCGCCTCCGCAGGAAGGCTCGGTAAGCCTCAGAGTTCTGGTAGGCCTGCAGCTCGCGGATGTAGCGCTGCTTGTCTTCATCCGCCTCACAAACGTACCTCTGCAAGAAGGAGCACAGAGATCCTGTGAGACTCCCCTCATCTGGAGGGGGCTGGTGGGGTCCCCTTGTCTAACTTGCCTCTGTCTCTCTAGGATGCTACCAAGAAGCTATTGCTCATCTTCTACTTACATACCTACAGGGATGGAAACCTCACTACCTAACAGCAAGTTCACTCATTGTTCAAATGATGCAGACCATAGGAAAGGTCTTCCTTCCAATCAACTAGAACCTGCCTCCCTCTGCTTTCACCACAACTGCCAGGTGTGGTCTGATGACTGCAGAGGAGGGTAGCGCTATCAGTGCCCCCACCCCAACTCTGGGACCTTACACTTCTATTCAATTATGGCAGTGCTTAAGACATCAGCGTTTAACTTTGTGCAGGGCGCTGGATGCAGAACAGGTGATAAAGAGATGAATCAGATCCAGCCCCAGGCTACCTCATCTGCTATTGTTTTCCCTCCATTTGGAACACTTGTCTCAGCTTCCCTCCCCTGGCCAAATCTTACTTATCCTTCAAGATCTATCACAGAACATTCACCTCCTGGAGAATTTCTCTGATGCCCCCAGGTTGGCTTGGGCACCCCTACATTGGATTAGATGCCTCCTGGATACCACCCCCCGGACCTGGTAGAAACCTCTGTCCCAGGCACTCCTCATACTGGATTGTATGTGTCCACTTTGGGGGTCCCGACCCCCTACACTATGAACTCCTTGAAAGCAGGGACTTGGACTCACCTTCAGTCACAGAGGCTGGCACCAACTGGTGTAACCCAGGGTATGGGGTGTGTGTGTGTGTGTGTGTGTTTGTGTGTGTGTGTGTAGCCAAAATTTGCTCTAAGAATGCTTGTCAAGTAGTTATTATTCACAGTGACTATTTTATGCACCTGGTAATTTGAAATAAATTATCATGTTAAGCAAAAAACTTTTAAAGCACTGATGTGTTGAACTGGGGGCTT
Organism: Bos grunniens; assembly: GCF_055505025.1. NCBI lineage: Eukaryota > Metazoa > Chordata > Mammalia > Artiodactyla > Bovidae > Bos > Bos grunniens. Next base: position 14,694,622 of record NC_141170.1, on the reverse strand, counting down.
CCCAGGTGGCACTAGTGGTAAAGAACCCACCTGCCAGTGCAGGAGATGTAAGAGATGTGGGTTCAATCCCTGGGTCTGGAAGATCCCTTCGGGGAGGGCATGGCAATATTCTTGTCTGGGGAACCCCATGCACAGAAGAGCCTGGGAGGCTATGGTCCATAGGGTCGCAAAGAGCTGGGCATGACTGAAGCGACTTAGCATGCATGTGTTGAACTGGTCCTAACAAAGTATGGAGCTGAGCATGGCCTCTTTCCCTGGGCTTCTGGAGCCTCTTTCCACCAGGCACGTGGTGCATGGCCTCTGTCCCATTCCTGCAGGGACTTGACTCTACCAAGGAGACAGCTGACAATGCTGTAGCAGGGCTTTTGAAACTACGACTTGGAGGCGCTCCAGACACAGCAGCTGGGGCAGGGAGAGAGGGAAGGATTTCTGAAATTGTGAAAGTAGCTCAGAGACTCCCTAAAATCTTGGATCAGAGGTTCTGCCTCTCCCTGACTCCTAAGAGCTGTCCTGTGCTTTGTAATCACCATGCTTATTCCAAAGACAATTGTCATTTTTGTCTCAGCTGCTCAGACTGGAATGTTGGCAGCCTAAGCTACTGTGACAGGTGGGGACTAACCCTAACCATCTTCACCCAACTTAGTCACCGTAATTTTGCTTTGATCTCTTTTACACGTTAGCAAGGGTGTGTGGTGGGAACATTTCTTCCCCACTCCTGATGTTTCCTTCTGTAAGGGGGGAGCTTAATCCTGCTGGCCTCTCCAGGATCACCCTCCCCTCCATGTGGGAGGAGGGGCTTATCGAGGGTAAATTGGGAGCCAGAACCAGACATGCTCCGTGAGGCCCCTCCTGTTTCCTCCCCTGAGACCTGATGGAGACGGACAGCAAGGGTCCCAGGCTGCTCTTGGCCAGAGTCAGGGGCCTGCCCTGACTGTGATGACCAGGGTTTGTCCACTTGTCTGACTGGCTACTGGATCTACTTCCTGAGTGGTCGCAGATCTGAGTAGCAAAGGGAGGGACTCTATTAATTGACACCATGCTCTCAAATTAGGATTTCTCTGTGATAGTTCATTTGAACCAAAGGTTTTCTATGGCAAAAAAAAGTTGGAAGTGCAGGGGTTAAAGAAGCTCATCTCAGAGTTTTTGCATTTGACCCAAAGAAATGACACTTTGGAGGCAGCAGGCTTTTCTGGGAAGAGTATGGGGGCTTTGAGGTCAGACATACTCAGAAGGAGTTTGGGAGGGCTTCTTGTAGGAGGTGACGCCACAGCAGGCATGGCTTGATCAGGGTGGCTGGAAAGTAGTGGGGGACGAGGTGGCAGAAGTTGACATTGGACATAAATGCCGTGATAAAAGCATGACTGTCATCTAACTTACGGCTGCTTCTTCTGTGACCCCAGAACATACTTCCACAGGAGGTTAACAGGAGCTCTGTGCATAAGGGGTTCCATGGTGGATTACTCTGAGAAGCCTTTCACGAGAGGTGGCAGAGATTCTCGTGCCCTAGCGTGCTGTGCTCCATCTCGCCCTTCACACCTCATTCCAGGAGAGCATGGGCTTCATCTGAACTATTTTAAGTGAATCAAATTATAGCAAAAGGCTCCAAAAAAAGCCCCGCAGAAGGAAAAAAAATCTATTTCCCTTGGTCTGCTCCAGGATTTCCTAAACTTATTGGACAATTTTGCCATTTTTCACAGATTCAGCATTCTGCCTGACAGTTTGGGAGATAGTGGATGCCAAAGCCGCAGAGACCAGTAATTGCTTTTAAGGGGTGAGGTGGGAGGCACCTCGTGCCTATCTTGTGGAACATTCCCTCTCGCTCCAGTATGAAAAGATGGCCTGGGGGGAGCAGCCCCTAATCAAGGCTGCAGACAGCCAGACCCCGTTCTCTGTTCACTCCTCGCAGAAGAAGACTTACTTGCTTTTTCTCTTGTGGCAAGTGAGCCCATTGAGCAGCCAGCATCTTCGTGATTTCCGGGAAAGGCAGACTGGGGTGCTGGGCCCTCAGCTGGCTCCTCTGTTCGTTCAGGAATATCGTGTAACTGCGCCGGGAATGGAATACACACAACAGTGCTGAGCTGCTGTTGGAGGGGAGGCCTGCCGCAGCCACTCCCGCTTTCAGGGTTTCATGAAAACCAACAGTCAAGAGTTTGTCCGTATTTTTCACTCAAACTGGTGAAATGGGGGCTATTTGAAGGTGGCGAAATACATGAATGGCTGGCTTATCCGGAGACTGATGGAAGACTTAAGAGGAATTTCGCCCCCTCCCACAGGAGGGGCATGAAGACTGGGTGGGCAACTTGCTCAAGCCTACTTGAGCCTCAGTTTCCCCCTCTGTGTTATGGACATAATATACCTGTTCATGGGGTGGTTCTATGGCTCAAATGCTCCAGGTACAAGCCCTCCCACCCTCCTGATGAGGGATCTGTGTCAAGGCACAGGGAGAAAGTCTGCAGGTGTTGGAATGAGACAAACCAGTCTTTGGACCAAAGGCCATGTGCACTGGAGTTATGGGAAAACTGAGAAAAGACCTTCACCCTTCGAAACATGTGAACCTTGAGGATAAAGAGAAAAACACTCAAGCTTCCAAAAGAATCAGGTGACCCTCAGAGCAGCGGGAAGTGACTGGCCTGGGGCCTCTTTTCTGCAGCCCAAGATGCCAGGGGATGAGGCACAGGTCTCAGGGCCCTCGGGGGTTGCATTTTGAGCCTTGATGAAGGTTCACTAGATCATCCAAGGCCATGGAGCCCCAGGTATCACAAGCCTGGAAGGGAAACCAGACACACTGGCCCCACGGCCACCCACTTTCCTGTCTGTGACTCAAGCCCAGCTCTCCTTTGAGTATCACAAACTTATTCCAGCTTAAAGAACTAAACAACCCTCTCTCACTCCCTGTGGTGTGAGACTCCGTAACAATCAAGGGTCCTGAAGAACAGATAAAGGCTGAGATGGGACAGAGGCCATCCAGGCTCGGCACATAGTACATCTTACCCTGTCGTAGGAGCACGGGGAACAGCAAGATCCCTCGGGGGTTTCCTTTTCTTGCCTTTAGGCCAGCCTCCTTTCCTTTTCTGAAAGAGTAATACGCAGGAAGACCTCAGGATTGTCAACAATGATTGACCATATTTGAGTCACAGCCCATAATAGGCAACACACTAAAGAGTCCTCGCCACACTCTACTCACGTGACCTCTGATGTCCTGGCAGCTCTGCAGAGTAGAGATGGTCGTGTCCTGAAGATGAGGGAACCAAGGCTTGGAGGAATGCAATCATTACCTGGGTGTCCCCAGCAGGTGCGAGAGCCAGGGATGTTCCCTCCCATCGTGTTATGACTGTATGTGCTTAGTCACTCAGTCGTGCCCAACTCCTTGCGACCCCATAGACCCACCACGCTCCTGTGCCCATGGGGATTCTCCAGGCAAGAATACTGGAGTGGGTTGCCATGCCCTCTTTCGGGGGATCTTTCCAACCCAGGGATCGAATCCAGGTCTCCCACATTGCAGGCAGATTCTTTACCATCTGAGCCACCAGGGAAGCCCAATCACCAGGAAGCATATGGTCATATGATTGGGCACAAACAAGAAAGCAACATGAGATTTGGGTGACTAGGTACAAGGTGAGGGGGTGGGGATGGGGCCAGGCCTTGGTCCTGGAGGCAGGGTGTTAACCTCTGAGCTTGACTAGCTCAGCCTAGGTTCCCATCTCAGCTCCACTTGTGTCATGTGACCACAGGCAAATTAGTAACATCCCTGTGCCTCTGTTTCCCCACTTGTAAAATGGGAATCATAATAGCCTGAACCTTGTGGGTTGTAATGATGATTAAATATGGAAACAATCATGTGGTTCTTACAACAGAGCCAGGCAAGCAGTAGGTGCTCTCTAAATGCAGGCTGCCATGGCCACATGCAGACCCCCTCCTGTGGCAGCCAGTTCTCAGGAAGGAGACCCAAGCTGCAGCTCTCTCTTCTGTTGAGTGTGTTTCTTGGTTCATCAATGGTGCCTGCACCCTTGCTGCCACTGGGATCCTGGGCCATGCTCAGAGCCTAGAGGGCTGAATAAGATGCAGGCTTGGCCCTCAAGTGGCTCAGTCTAATGGAGGAGGTCTGGGGCATATAAATAATGGCAACAACTTATTTCAGGGACTAAGGGTTACAAAATGATAGCCTGGACACCCTTGCATTCAGGGCTCAGTTTCATATTTTTCCTAAACCAAACACACACAGGTGCCAAAAATGGTGGCAAATAATCCAAATGTGGCCTAAAAACCTCTGTTTCAGCTTTCCAGTTTTCCAGTTTTCAAAACTCCCTCCAAGACATGCCCATTTCAGCTTTCCCAAGGCCAGGAGATACACAGCTGGTCAGCAGCCCAGCAGGCTGGCTGGGAGAGGATCTGATACCATCACAGCCAGGCCACATGTGCTGAGGGCCTCAGGACAGAGGCGGTCAGGGCAGCGCCTGGCACTGGGGACTTAAGGAACAAGAACATAGAGCTCAGGCCATGCAGAGGCAAAAAGCCAGGCTAGTAATCACACGTGTTAGAGAGAGAATTCTGCAGAGCATCTAGCAAGGCACCAGGCATGCAGCAGGTGCACAGTAAACAACTCTCTTTCTTTCTCACTCCTATGTGATTGATTCCCGGAGTCAGAAAGGGAATGACAAGCCTTTCAGGACCCTGGAGAGCTCCTGGGTCCTGTGGTCAGCTCTGATTTCTGGTAATAAAAGCTGAAACCATCGCTACAGTCCGGTTCACCAAGAACTTTCCAACACACATGTTCCTGAATTTGAGTCTCACATTCCCTGCTCAAAGGAACTCTTTTAATCACCCCACAACACAGCAAGACACTCAGATAGATGACGTGACTTGGCCACCGAATGGCCAGGCTGAGAGTCAGAGCACACCGTGGCTTCTGTTAGAGCTGTGCCTTCTGAGGGAGACTCCACAGCTGCCTGGAGTCACATGGAGGTAGACCAGGTCACCTGCGCCCTGCATCACAGCGGCCTCCTCCCGTCTGCCTGTTCAGCTCCTCTGCTGAAGCACACAGGGAAAGTTGCTTGTTTTTAACTGGAGGAAACACTTTCATATATTTATTGTTATTTCTCTATATTCTAGTTTTATAAATCAGAAATCAAAATAAAAGTGCTTATCATTTTACTGCCATCCCTGGCCCTTTGTTTCAGCTTCTTTATCCAAAGAAAATCCTTCCTGAGCGTTTTCTGCGTTTGTCCAGAAACCATAGTTACAGAGACAAAGACACTTGGAAAGGCTGCAGGGATGTTTTTCTCTGAAGCTTTTTTGTTCTCGCTGAATTTCTCACACAGGATTTAAACCAAATTGACTCTGCCCTAAATAGAGCCACGTCCACAGTGAGCTGATCATTAATTAGCACTGGGTGTTACTACATGGAGAATATTTCCCACACACTTGAGTACGTTAGTTTAAAAGGAAAAGCAGAAGTAGAACATGGCTGAGCAAGGAAAGACATTGCAAAAAAGTGCAATCAGCAGGCGCGCAGAAGATCAATGGATGGGCAAAATTCAAGGGGGAAATAAAATCCATCTCAATAGGATTCTTGACCAGCATGGACCTTTCATGTTCAGATTGCAACAGACAGGGAATTTTTGATATTTGGTTTTATACACCAAATTTTCTTTTACAAAGAAAATGTCCACTGGGAGTCAGCAGGGTGTAGCAGAAGGTACAGTGTGGGGGCTTGAGTGACAGGTATGGGCTGAGTCCCTGGATCGGACGCACCATGAACCTGAGCCCCCTGTACCTCTGCAGCTCCTAACAGACACAACAAGAGGTAGCACTGCAGTAGGTGAGCTGACGTTTGTAAAGGGCCAGGACGTCTCGGCATACAGCAGCGTTCAGTGCATGTGTTCTTTTTATCGATAAGGGAGAAGAAACTCCAGAACATATCAATGAACAGGATTCTACAAGGCAATCGAGCAGGTCTCAAGGAGAAGAACATTTTCCTGTATGTAACAATCATATCAACCATTTGGGAACCAGACCAAAGCTCGATTGATGATTATAATCACAGTTAGGAAAAGGATCTTGGCTCCAGTGGTTTTACAACTCGCCCAGAAAAGTCCTGGTGATTTTCATGTGGGCAGAGCTTTGTTGAGGGGCATGCACCATCCCCCACCCCCACCTGAATACTGAAGATGTTTATTGCAAGATGTTATCTGCATCACACGTTTAGACACTGTCAAAGGCTGGCTTCCCACCTTTAGATATTATGGTCCTAGCTTAAAACAAAATTCTAGTTCATTTGTTTCTGAAATACACACACTGCAAAAGAAATATTGAGCTGACCAAAAGATTCATTTGGGTTTTTTGTTTTGTTTTTGTTTTTTTTTTATGTTCTTATGGAAAAACCCAAGTAAACATTTTGGCCAACCCAATACTTCTCTGTTTTTCTAAAAGGAGGGTTATTAGACATTACAGCATCCTGTTGCCTAGTTTCTTATCTCAGTTTTAACCAGGTTTGCAGACTAAAACCAGAGAGGTAATGATTCTAAGCACAGTGGAGGGTAGTGGTGAAAGCATGAATTCAGGAGTAAGACTGTCCAGATTCAAGTCCCAGTGACTCCGTGTGCTGGCCCTGAAATCTTGAGCACATTACCTAACCTCTCTGTGCACCAGTATCTTCCTCTGTGCAGTGGAGATACCAGCTCCTACCCCAGTATCTTCAAAGATTAAATGCGTGGGGTCAGGCACCCAGCTGTTAGGGTAGCTGTTATTGTTATTACAGTCAGCCCTCTTGCATTCTAAATCTGCTCTACCACCTTCTGCATCTCTTACCTCAGGAAAGTCATTAGTCCTTTCTGAGTCCCCCTCCACCTGGTAAGTGGAACTGGCTTGTTGAGAAGGTCATTAGGGAAGATCTCTGCAAAGGAAAGTACTTTCCCAAATCAATGCCATGATTTGGGATTAAGCCTTGTCTCTAAGAGATGAAAAGGTCCTGAGTTAAGCTCATTGCACATTTCTCTGGGGGCATGACAGACACTGCCAGTCATCTTCCTAGTATCTATTCTGGCCTCCTCCGTTAGGAATTGAAATTTGATTTTCAGCTGGGCAAGACCACCTGGAATAAAGCCTCCCATGCAACTGGCAGCCATGTGACTAAGTTCTGTCCATTCAAAGTAAACTGAAGTATAGTATGGAACTTCTGGAACATATCATTCAAGGAAGGAACCTATTTTTTTTTTAACCTCTTCCTCCTACCTGCTGGCTGGAATGCAGACATGAGGGCTAGTGCTCAAGCAGCCACCATGGATCATAAGGCATCACGATAAGGACGGTGAAGCATTATGCTAAGGATGGTGGAGCAGTGAGGTGGCTCTGGGTCTGGGTCTCTTCTGACTGTGGTATCAGTGTGCTTGTGTGTGTGTGTGTGTGTGTGTGTGTGTGTGTGCTCAGTCACTCAGTCATGTCCACCTCTGCAATCCCATGGACTGTAGCCCACCAGACTCTTCTGTTCACGGAATTTTCCAGGCAAGAATACTGGAGTGGGGTTGCCATTTACCTCTCCAGGGGATCTTCCTGACCCAGAGATCGGACCCATGTCTTTTGTATCTCCTGAACTGGCAGGCGGATTCTTTACTACTGAGCTACCTGGAAAGCCCAAATTACTATTATCTGGGGAGTTTTTAGTTATGTGAAGCTGAGCCTAATCCCAACTGGTGCAGAGTACTGCTTCTTTTTGGTATTTCTCAGCAGACCTGGTTATGTCTCGCTGTAGTTTCACAATAATAAAGTAAAAAGAAAAAAAGTTTTTTTGTGCACCTATTATGGACCAGACCTTTCAGTATGCAATACTTGTTTAGTCTTGAGAAATTCCTTTAAAGTAGTGAAAGGTTGTTGTTGAATCACGCGAATACACCAGGATTCTTGGCCCCCGGAGGAGAAGAATTCAATCCGGAGCCAGAGACGAGGCTTGATCGCTCAGAGCTTTTGTGTAATAAAGTTTTATTAAAGTATAAAGGAGATAGAGAAAGCTTCTGACATAGGCATCAGAAGGGGGCAGAAAGAGTACCCCTCTGCTAGTCTTTAGCTGGATGTTATATAGTCACTAGCAGTCTGTTAATGAAAGAAAGGAGTGTCTTAAAATTCAGAATGGCACCAGGCCCCTCACCCATAAGATGCATTTTGGGATAATCTTGGCACCAAATGGTTTATCCTGGGCCATAAAATGATTAACTTGAATCTTGAAGAAGGGCAGACCACCATACAAATAGTTTCATTTACATAGATTAGGGGAACAACATCCATCCTGGTTTGTCAAGTAGGTTCTGGGCCAAGAGGCAGAACCGACTTGGAGACAGAGTTTGGGGTAAAGGCATAGCACATTAGCATAGCTTAAGACAAACATTTCCATAAGAAAAAGGCATTGGTTATCTCTAGACTCGAGAATAGCTAACTTCAGGTGAAGCCGGGTGTCATTATGGCAACACAATATTTTAAGAGAAACCTCCCTTTAAATTTGTATAGAGAAGGAAAAAATATTGCTAGTTTGTTTCCTCCTGCCACTTAAGAGAGATAAAAATGTCTGACACTTGCAGGCTATTTCCTCTATTTGGAGACCCTTGGCCTTCCTGCCTGTTACCCTCTCAGTAGATAATGTTATAAGGCTTTCCCAGTGGCCCAGGGGTAAAGAATCCACCTGCAATGCAGGAGATACGGGTTCAATCCCTGGATCAAGAAGATCCCTTGGAAGAGGGCATGGCAACCCACTCTAGTGTTCTTGCCTGGAGAATCCCATGGACAGAGGGGCAGGTTACAGTCCATGGGTTGCAAAGAGTCAGACATGACTGAGAGTACACACAAATAATGTTATCCCTGTTTCACCAAGAAGTAACTGAGTCTTGAAGATTAACACACCTTGTGCAAAGTGTCACAGCTAGAAGATGGCAGAGCCGCACTTCCAATACCCATCTGTCTGCCTTCCAAGACCACCTTCTTCCCACTTAGCCACCACTCAACTACCACGGTGCCCTCCATGCCAGCCCTCACCAACTCCCTTTCCTGCACAGAAAATGGACTAGGTCATCCCCCAGCTAAGAACTGCTCACCTCACCCCAGAACTTTCACCCAAACCCCAAGTTTCCTGGAGTAGTCAGGCTCAGGAGCCAAACTCTTTAAGATCAAATCCTGCTCTGCCAATTATTGTGTGACCTTGAGCAAGTTCCTTGACTTCTCTGTGCTTCGCAGTGTCATGAAGGTTTGAAAAAATAATGCCCAGGAGTGCCAGCCCAGAACCTGGAGCACAGAACATGTTTAAGATGCAGGTGTTATCACTCGTGTTATGACGCCATGACATTGCAGCATGGGAGGCCCTCCAAGCCTGGCCTGGACCGCACTTGCCTTTGGTTCCTCTAAGTCCTGCTCCTTTGGGTCCCCCGGGTCAGTCAGCCTAATGTGCTGCATGGGCAGAGATGCCAGGTCCCGGCAGTAGGTCTGGATCACAGAGCTCCCGGGTAGTAGGCTGCCCGTCCCATTTGGAGGTGGGAAAAGGAATTCTGTGGGCATTAAAACAGCAAAAAACAGCCACATAAGGTCTGAGATACTGAAATCACCATCCCGCCTAGAGTCTGTCCAGCACAGGGACTCTGTGATGTGAACATTTGTGTTTGAAATGCCCACTGCTGCTGCTGCTGCTGCTAAGTCGCTTCAGTCGTGTCCGACTCTGTGCGACCCCCATAGACGGCAGCCCACCAGGCTCCGCCGTCCCTGGGATTCTCCAGGCAAGAACACTGGAGTGGGTTGCCATTTCCTCCTCCAATGCATGAAAGTGAAAAGTGAAAGTGAAGTCGCTCAGTCGTATCCGACTCTTAGTGACCCCATGGACTGCAGCCTACCAGGCTCCTCCATCCATGGCAAATGCCTACAACCTGAGTTGACGGTCATTTCTCTTGGCTCAGCCCCCAAGTCCCTTGAGTTAGCTTCACACCATCAGCAACACAATCCCCTGTGGAACCATGGGTTCCTCTTCACAAAGTCAGGGCAAACTTCAGACCAACTTGACAAGAGTTGTTGAAAGGTCTATTCACACCACAGGTACTTACAGGATGCCAAGTGCATGCTGGGTGTGGCAGACAACCATGTAGAACTGACAAACAGTCCCCCTGGAGTTTACATTGTGAGGGTAGGGGGTTAAACCCAAACACACAGAGTCCTCAGAGCACCACATGGTCCTTGGTAGGCTCTCAGTAATGTCACTTATTTTCCTGACATTTTAAATTGGTGCATTTACAGAAATCTATCCTCTGAGAATGTTGAGGATATTGTCTGCAGTCAAATAAACTCCTGACCTCCTGTGAATGAGGCAGAATGGTAATTATGATCCCATTTTACAGATGGGAGGGAGGTGGGAATGGGACACTTGATAGCTCAGATCTGAGGCTGCAACTCCAATATTTTGGCCACCTGATGAGAAGAGCCGACTCACTAGAAAAGACCCTGATGCTGGGAGAGATTGAAGGCAGGAGGAGAAGGGAACGCCAGAGGACGAGATGGTTGGATGGCATCACCGACTCAATGAACATGAGTTTGAGCAAGCTCCGGGAGATGGTGAAGGAGAGGGAAGCCTGGTGTGCTGCAGTCCATGGGATCGCAAAGAGTCAGACAAGACTGAACAACTGAACAACAAATAGCTCAAATCTGTTAGATGTATGCACAATCCCCCCTCCCCCCACACACACTTAACTATCGCTGTGACTGTAGATGAAGTACCCGGAAGCAGATTGATTCCAGAAAGATGCCTAGAATCACACAGGTGGGAAAGGCAGGTGTGACTGAACCCAAGCCTCCTGGCTACCAGTCCGAGGTTTGTCCTCTGCCTTCAACCTGCACCCCATGTGCTTCCTCATGGGGAGGGGAAGGTAACAACTTTCAAGTTACCATTCTGAAGTGGTATCCTGGTTCAGTTCAGTTCAGTTCAGTCGCTCAGTTGTGTCTGACTCTTTGCGACCCAATGGACTGCAGCATGCCAGGCCTTCCTATCTATCACCAACTCTTGGAGTTTACTCAAACTCATGTCCACTGATTCGGTGATGCCATCCAACCATCTCATCCTCTGTCCTGGTAAGTATTACTTAACAACCACAATGCAGGAAACAGATCCTGCCAGACAGTTCTGGATGCTGACTTGTCTGGGGTTGAGGAAAGACAAGAAGGTATCCACTGACTTCCCTCTCAGCTTCCTGGGAAGGGGAAATACAGCCAAGAGTGATGACAAAACCCAGCATTCTGGAACTTTCCTTGGCTTGTATCCACATGGCCAAGCCTGATCCAGTCTTGCAATCCATCACTAGGACTATTTTTGTTTTTTTAATGGTATTTTTGTTTTGAATCATAACTTGTGGGTATGACTCAGAACTAGGGGGGCACTCCCATGGGTTATGGTAAAAGGCAGACAGCACCCCTCCCTGGTCCTTCAGTACCCGGTCCTTCAGCGCCCAGTCCCCTCCCTGGAGGCCACATTAGGGGGCTCTTCATGGGCCCTTCCAGAGTTAGTCTGTGCATTTACAAACACTTCTGTACCCTGCATAATGGCGAGAGGGCACACTGAACTTTACTTCTTTTGTTGACTACGTCTTTGAGTACTTTCCGCACCAGCCTATTTAGAGCTGCTGCATTTTCTGGTGAAGGGGGCCTGGAATTCTGCTGTGAGGAGGGGTCTTAGAGCAGTTAGCAGACCCAGTAAGAAATGCATGTTCCTCCTGGCCTTGCACACATAGCATTTCATGCATGCAGTGGGCTCTCTAGAAAACTGGGTTGCTGGGTCAAAGGGCATATGTGTTTCTAATTCAGATAGACTCTGGATGTCACATACCCCTCCACAGGGCTGGATCCATTTTACACCCATCAGCAGTGAAGGACTCAACTTCCTCTCGAGGATCCCTGCCGTTGGACCCACAGGTGAGAATCCCACCACCTCCCTCTCTGCTCACATCTGTTTATGGCTCCCCCTGACTTTGGCATGAAGTCCAGACCCCTTAGCCTGGTATTCAAAGCTCCAGGAAGCTGGGCCCTAATGTCTCAACTAGTCTCACACCCATCCAAATGATATAACTGACTCCAAAAGGTGGTGATAAAAATGGGTGATAATCAGACCCTTTGTTCATGTTATCCTATTTAATCTTCAGCATGACTCTAGTTGCCATGGCAACACCCACAGGTAGGGAAAGAAGTTCAGGTCAGTGACTCTCCCAAGTGCCCAGAGCAGGGCAGGGCAGATAGGACCTCCCCCCAACAACCTTGGGTTGCCAGGCCACAGGCAGCAGCTGCAGAAACAGCAGTGGCTGACAATGCAGACTTCAGGGAGCTCTAGGTCCATATTAAGTCCCAGCTCCTAAGTGGGCAAAGGGGTTGCAACGGTGATTGCTTTGCCTAATACTGAGGCTCTAGAATGTTCTGTGACCTGCTCAAGATCTCCAATCCAGAGACAAGTGGTGCTTGTCCTGGGGCCTTGGCCTCCTCACTGGCTGGACAGTACAGTGGTCACACCTATACCTCAGCTAGAACTTTTGATCCCAGACTCAGCTCAGCCACCTATTAACCACATGGTCTCTTGTTCCTCAAGTTTTCTCAGTTGCAGGACTGGGCTACTAAGAGGCACTGGTTATTATAGTGCCTGGCACCCAGGAAGCAGGCTATCGTTAAGAACTGCTGGTAGCCTAAGCCTCCTCAAAGTCCTTATTGGAACATGATAATCCAGTCTGCAAGTTCAACTTTAAGTTCAAATGCCACCTGCCCGCAGGTGACAGAAACACATTAGCCAGGAGCAAAATCATAGGGCTTATCATGAAGGGCAGGAAAGGGCTTTTTCTGCATAAAGGAAGGTTCTGGACTGAGACCTGGATCTTTCCAGCATCAGTGTCAACATTTGCGCTGTAGACGCCAAAGCTTTGACACCCACCACCTGGGCTCGAATCCTGGTTACGTAAGGACCCGCGGGGCCGCGTTCGAGTCACCGAATGTCCTCTATTTTTCACTGTGGAGCACAGTCCCCGCCCCCAGGTCGCCAGGTCTTTACGCGGGACAGGTGAGAACAGATTCGCTGAGCCGAGAGCTGCCCGAACGCCGCACAACGCAACAGCTCTTATGAGCAGAGTCGCCGGCTGACGTGCGCGCGCGTCCGGCCCCAGCGCAGGGGCCCGGGATCTCAGGCTGTCACCGGATCAGGGGTCACCCCTCCATCAGCACCGTTGGGCGCAGACAGCGCCGGACCGGCTCTGGGGCCGCGCTGGTGAGGGGAGGAGGTCATCGGCGCAGGGCCGACTGGGGCGGCGGCAGGGGGCTGACAGATGGGCACCTGAGCTTAGGGACGCGCGGGGAGCGGACCGGCCGGACGCAGGCCCGAGTCACGTGCCAGGCCCTGGGCACCACCCCGGGCATCCACACCCGCGCCGCGTGGCCGGGTTGCACCGGGACGCGCCCACCCCGTCCCGGGGAAGACCCCCCAAACTCCCAAGGAGCGGGGCGCGCGCGACCGAGGGGAGGGGCCGCAAGTCCAGCCACTGACCCGCAGCCTGGCCGCTGTCCCGCTGCATGTCGCCCGCCCGCCCGGGCCGCCGCCTGGCCTCGGCCCACCAGGTACGCCCGCCCAGCGCCTGCCGCTCCGCCCCGCGCCCTGGGCTCCGTTTCCGCCCCGCCCCGTGCGCCGTAGGCGGGTCCTCTGGAGGCGTCACTCGCTGAGCCGCTGCGAGTGCCCGGGGTGCGGGCTTTGTCCACCCTGGACCGCGTCGCGCCGCCTGGACGTGGGCGGGCGCGTAGGGCAAGAGTTACAGCTGCGCAGGGTGCTCCGGGCTCCGGCGTTTCAGAGTAGCCGGGGACTGGGCGGGGCCAGGGTGGAAGGGGCGGGGAGTGGGCGGGGCGGAGAAGTGGGCAGCCCCGCCCCGCTACCGAACCCCCACCTTGGTTGCTGCGGGTCCCTCCACCCGCCCCCTCAGTTACATAAGTGCCCCTATTTATACGTCTCTGAGTATTTTCAAGTCACACAGGAATACATACTGTATTAGCACTGTGGCGTAATTAGAAAACTCAAAGCAGCCAGCCCCCTCTCCCTGAATCCTGCCCCTCAAAGCCAACAACCTGTTAATCCACTGGAGTGCCTCCTTTACGTTAAAAAAAAAAAAATCAAAATACATTTTCACAGATAATTCTAAACATTTAGAGATGGCCACGAGCTGCTCCACCCCTTCAGTGGCAACACTTCCACATTCACATGTCTCCATCCAGCTTGTGGCAGGTGACCTAAAGGCAGTCATGAGTTCAACACACTCTCTGTGTGTAATTTTGAGGTTGCCTATATGAATGCACGATCCCTGGAGTCGGAGGATGTGTGTCCACCAGCCTACCTCTGGCTGGGTGATCTTGGGCTGGTTACTTCACCTCTCTGGGCCTCACTCTCTTCATCTGAGACATGGGGATAATAAATAGTGCCCATTATATAGGATGGTTGTAGGGATCAATGAGTTAATATTCCTAAAGTACATCAGAGGCACTCAATGAATGTGTTAATTGTTTCTGAGGTCCTTCCTCTGCATGTATCAAGGGTAATGAGCAATAACTGTGTAAAAACATAATTTGGTCTTTTCATACTCTGCACAGCTCCCCACTCCATTCCCTTATTTTTATTTTTAATCAACCAGTGGCTTCAACAAATAAGCCACTAAAGCTCTCTGTTCCTCAGTTTCTTCCTATGGAGAATAATAGTATCAATAGCATCACAAGGATGTTTGAGGATTAAATGAGATGCTGTGAGGAGTATATAGACTCGCTGAGTACTAAGTCTGGTGTATATTTCCTAGCTAATGACATAAATAGCTACTCTTAGCTGGTGTTGTCCATGTCCACAGGGAAGCCCCAGGGCTGAGTCAACCTGGGCTGGGACTCCAGAGCAGGAAAGGAGTCCAGGAATCTAGAGTGCCAGTCCTTCTTTCACCAGTGGAGGAAGCTTAGTCCTGGACAGGGAACGTGGCTTCCCCAAGTGATGGTCCTTCCACCTCCCCATGCATCTTCTCAATTCAATCTAATTAAATGCAGTAAATGCAGGATGAGATTCCCCTCCTTGCAAAACTGAGTTAAGAATATTCTCTTAAATCCTTGCGATTAGCTAAGAAAACTATGAAACAGAAGAACATTCCAATGAGATTTATATTTTCATACATTAGACTACATAAAGCTTCTGGAATCTAATCAGTAAAGTGTTGATAAAGGAATGGTTAAATATGTGAGTGGAACAGAAGACAGAACCAAAATGAAATCCCAGAATACATGTTAGGTTAATTTATGACAAACATAATTAATTCAGAAAAATACAATTATTAATCAATACTATTAATTGGCTAGCTATCTGAGAAGAAAAAAGGATGGACTTCAATCTAATTTCAAATACAAAAGTAAATTCTAGATGGATTATGCTGCTGCTGCTGCTGCTAAGTAGCTTCAGTCGTGTCTGACTCTGTGCGACCCCATAGACGGCAGCCCACCAGGCTCCGCCGTCCCTGGGATTCTCCAGGCAAGAACACTGGAGTGGGTTGCCATTTCCTTCTCCAATGCATGAAAGTGAAAAGTGAAAGTGAAGTCACTCAGTCGTGTCCGACTCTTAGCGACCGCATGGACTGCAGCCTACCAGGCTCCTCTGTCCACGGGATTTTCCAGGCAAGAGTACTGGAGTGGGGTGCCATTGCCTTCTCTGAGATGGATTATAGACCTAAATTAATAAAGTGAACAATAAAAATAATACAAGACATTAGGATCCCAATAGCATGCTCAGCTAGACAGCTCACCTGGAACACCCTCCCAGATGAAAGTACTGAGATGGAGGATTATTTATAACAAAAGGCTCTGCTGAACTCACAGAGAAATACCCAAGAACCACATCTCCCACACAAAAAAAGAATAATCAGCCCAGGACAGAGTGGTTATTAACACAGACGTCTGAGCTCCACTGAGTCCAACCACCTACAACATGAACTTCAAGTTTTAGGGACTCATGCTGGTATGGTGGACCAATGAAAAAAATCTGCTCATATCTGCTGCGTCTGGGAGGAAAAACCACAAATGATACAAATGATAGTCTCTCCTGATATTTAAAGCTGGAGGACAGCTCCCATGTGTGTCTGAGTTTCAAACTTGCCCTGCTCCCAGGGTAAACACCCATCAAACTAAATTAAAATAGTTGTGAGTTAGTATTGCCCCTTGGTGGCGCTAGTGGTAAGAACTCGCCTGACAATGCAAGAGATGTAAGACATGCAGGTTTGATCCCTGGGTGGGGATGACCCCTGAAGGAGGGCATGGCAACCCACTCCAGTATTCTTGCTTGGAGAACCCCATGGACAGATGAGCCTGGAAGGCTACAGTCCGTGGGGTCGCAGAGTCGGACACCACTGAGTGACTTAGCACAGCACACATCACCCCCTGGAGCACAAAATAAGCAGATACAAATGCTTTCTGGAGAAAAGGCATCTCCAGTCCGGGCCCTTCACCATATACCATATATGAGCTCATAATAAAAATTACCAGACACAAAAAAATAATGCAGTATAAGTGAGAGTCTGCAGTTCAGTTCAGCTCAGTCATGTCTGTCTCTTTGCGACCCCATGGATTGCTGCATGCCAGGCTTCCCTATCTATCAGTCTCTCAGAGCTTGCTCAAATTCATGTCCACTGAGTCACTGATGCCATCCAACCATCTTGTTCTCTGTTATCCTCTTCTCCTCCTGCCTTCAATCTTTCCCAGCAGCAGGGTCTTTCCCAATGAGTCAGTTCTCATCAGGTGGCCAAAGTACTGGAGCTTCAGCTTCACCATTGGTCCTTCCAATGAATATTCAGGACTGATTTCCTTTAGGATTGACTGGTTCGATCTCCTTGCAGTCCAAAGGGCTCTCAAGTGTCTTCTCCAACACTGCAGTTGGAAAGCATCAATTCTTTGGCACTCAGCTTGCTTTATGGTCCAACTCTCACATCCGTACATGACTACTGGAAAAACCATAGCTTTGACTAGATGGACCTTTGTCGGCAAAGTAATGTCTCTGCTTTTTATTTTTTTATTTTTATTTATTTATTTTTTTTACCCTGTCCTCACGTTGTGGGGCTGGAGAAGCTGCTCGAGATGGCAGTTAGTAGGCTCCCTCATCTTTCCATCAGGATGGAGATTTGAAGAGAGGGCCAGCTCCCTTTCATTCGAAAGCGCAGGGAAATTCCACACTCGTCTCTGCTTTTTAATATGGTCTCTAGGTTGGTCATAGCTTTTCTTCCAAGGAGCAAGCATCTTTTAATTTCATAGCTGCAGTCATCATCTGCAGTGATTTTGGAACCGAGGAAAATAAAGTCTCTCGCTGTTTCCATTGTTTCCCCATCTATTTGCCATGAAGTGATGGGACCAGATGCCATGATCTTAGAGAGTCTGCAGTTAACATTAATTTAGGATCCTCAAGTATTTCTGAGAGTGGACAATTAAATCACAGACTAAAATTAATCAAGTATAAACATAAAAATTTAAAAGAAATAAAAACAAAATAAAAAGAGTTCAAAGAACAAACATCAAACAAAGTGGTCAGGAACATTTGAAAAAGAACCAACTAAAGCAACTTGAAACAAGAAGTATAATCACAAGAATAAAAACCTCAATTGGTGGATCAAGCAGGTTGCTTGATACAATTAGTTAACTCAAGGCCAGATTTCAGGATGTTACCCAAATGCCACTCAAAGTGACAAGGAAGTGACAAATAGGAGAGGGAGTTCTGAGGACACACATGATAGAATGTAGAAGTCTAAGCTGAAAAAAATCAAAACGCCTCAGTGACTTGTGAGCTATCAGATGGCTATATAATTAGAGTATTGGAAGAAATACAGCAGGAAATAATATGTAAAGAAATAACAATAAGAAATTTTTAAAATTTAAATTTGATGAAAATTACAAACACAAAGATCCAAAAGTATCAACAAACGTCAAGAAGCGTGCACACCACACACACACACACACCCCACACACATACCAATTCATGTCTGACATTGCTGAAAATCACTAATAAAAAAAGATAATCTTAAAAGCAGTCAGAGAAAATATCACATCAAAAGGAAAGCAAAGGTCGAAGATCTACACTACCTGAATTTTCAAGATTCAGTGTGAAGTCTGTGGTATTGGCATCAAAGACAGACAAATAGGTCAATGGAACAGAATAGACTCCAGAAATAGACTCACACATTATGTGGTCAATTGATTTTTGACAAAGGTGCAAAGAAAATTCTGTAGAGAAGACAGGCTTTTCAACAAATGGTACCAGAAGAATTGGATATCTATATAAAAATGAACTGTGATCCATACTTTGAACCACATGTGCAAATTACCTCAAAATAGACCATAGACTTATGTAAAAATAAACATTATAAAAATTCCAGGAGAAAACATCAGAGAAAATTGCTGTGATTTGGGCTTGGGCCTGGATCTTAGGTACAACACCAAATGCATGAGAGGTGGTGTGCTCAGTCGTGTCTGGCTCTTTGAGATCCCATGAACTGTAGTCCAGCAAGCTCCTCTGTCCATGGAGTCTTTCAGACAAGAATTCTGGAGTTGGTTGCCATTTTGTACCCCAAGGGATCTTCCCAACCCAGGGATCAAACCGGCATCTTGAGTCTTCTGCATTGGCAGGCGGATTCTTTACCACTGAGCCACCAGGGAAGCCCAATACCAAATGCATATGACATTGATAAAATAGGGAAAAGATAAATGATATACTAGGAGAAACTGTATGATTATATAAATAAATGTGTATCAACTCTTGCAGCAAAACAAACCCATTTTAAAATATCAAAAGATTTGAATAGACACTTTATAAGAAGACATACAGACAGCAAGTAAGCACATGAAAAGCATTAATCATGTCACAGTATTAATCATGCAAATAAAAATGAAAATTAAAGGTACAATGCCCTACCACTACACACTTATGAGAATTCTAAAATTAAAAAGGCAGACCATGCCAGGTTTTGGCTGGAGCTCTCATATACTGCTGGTGGGAATGTAAAATGGTACAACCACTTTAGAAAACAGTTTGTCAGCTCTTAGAACTGTTAAATATACATTCATTTCTGTTGTTGTTGTTCAGCCGCTCAGTCATGTCTGACTCTTGTGACCCTGTGGACTACAACTGGCCAAGCTCCTCTGCCCTTGGGATTTCCTAGGCAAGAATACTGGAGTGGGTTGTCATTTCCTTCTCCAGGGGATCTTCCTGACCCCAAGGATCAAACCTATGTCTCCTGCTTTGGCAGGCGAGTTCTTTACCACTGAGCCACCAGGGAAGCCCCATTTGTTACCTGACCTGGATTTTACACTCTTAGATGCATATCCAAAAGAAATGAGGGCATAATTTACACAAAAACTTACACAGAAGTATTCTCAGCGGCTTTATGTGTAACAGCTGAAAACTGGAAACAATCCAAATATTAACATGTGAATGGACAAGCAAATGGTGGTGTATCCATCCAACAGAATACTTCTGAGCAAGACAAGGAGTGAACTAGTAACTGGTGCAACAATCTGGATGGGTCTCAGAATAACTGCCTAGTGAAAGAAGACCAGGAAAACACCAGGAATGAGAGGTGGGTGTGGGGAAGGGATAGAGGCAGGAAGGAGGGCTCATAGAACGGCTCCAGGAAGCCTTCAAAGGATGAACATGTTCATTATCTTGATTTGTGGCGATGGCTACATAGGTGTCTACACGTGTCAATGTTCATCAGCACTTTATATATGTGCAGCTTATCCTTACTAATTTTCCTTTGATAAAGCTGTTACAAAAATTATAATTGACAGTTTTGAGCAAATATAATTACACCACACCTGCAATGCGGGAGACCTGGGTTTGATCCCTGGATTGGGAAGATTCCCTGGAGAAGGAAACAGCTACCCACTCCACTATTCTCTATGGCCTGGAGAATGCCATGGACGGAGGAGCCTGGCAGGCTACAGTCCATGGTATCACAAAGAGTCAGACACAACTAAGTGACTTTCATTTTTTTCAGTTTGTAAGAAATATCGAAGTAAAATAATGGACATTAGCACAAAGGAAAGGATGGGAGAAGACTGAAATATAAGGTTCACATTACATGGGAAGTTATATGTGCTATTTGAACTAGATTGTGATAAATAAAAGATGCATATTATGAATCCTAAGTCAGCCAGTAAAAAGAAATAAAGATATAACTGAAAAGTTACTAGAGGATAGAAAATGGGATACTAAAAGTACTTAATTTAAAATTATAAAAGGGTAAAAGGGGGAAAAATGAATAAATAAGTGGGAAAAACAGAAAGCATATACCAAGAAGGCAGACTTTAGCCCACATGTATTAACAATAACATTAAAAATGGATGGATTTACCACTCCATGGAAGAGGAATAAACAGGAAGACCCAATGATATGCTGTTTACAAGAAATCCTCTTTAAATATGAAGAAAGATGGGCTGAAAGTAAGTCTTTCGAAAAATAGACCATTCAATATTAAGGATAAGAAATTTCATAATGCTATACAAATATCAGGAAAAAAAACAGGCTTTACAGCCAAGACTGTTACCAGAGAGGTTTCACAATGATAAAAGGATCAGTTCGTGAAGCAGACATGACAGCCTTAGTTATATACATTTGTAATAATAAGGCTTCAAAACACATGAATGAACGTGACAGGACTGAAAGGAGAAATGGACACATTCACAATTATTGTTGTAGACTTTTTGACACTACTCACTCTCTTGGTTATTGACAAAAATCAGTAGGTTCATAAGATCTGAACAGCCTTATCAACCAACGTGACCTCATCGACATTCACAGACTTCTCTACCCACTGAAAGCAGCTATTGCATCTTTTCAAGTACAAATGGAAAATTCACCAAGATAGATCCTGTGCCAGACCATAAAATACATCTCAATAAATTTAAAAGGCGCAAAGCTATACAGAGTATGATCTTCACCAATGGTAGGATTAAATTAGAATTCAATAACAAGAAGATGTATGTAAAATCCCCCAAGTATTAGGAAATTAAGCAACACATTTGTAATTGATATGTGGGTCAAAGAAGAAATTAAGGGATTGACTGGAAACAGGGGGAAACAAAATATTTAAATTTGAATCATACATATTATGTATATAAAATTAGTGAGCTACTTAATTGAGCTTAAAAGAATAGAAGCCATAATTAAAATACTGGATAAAAACCATGTAACCTGAAAGGGAAGTGATTGAGTTTAAAGTCCTTGTCGTTTGAGATGGCAACTGAGAGTTTGATTAATTTAGGCTTTGCAAAATAAATATGGTAGAACTTTCAGGTTAATAACTGAAAAGATGAAAATAAATTAAACCTTTCAAAGAGAGGAAAATAGAATAAGAAAAAAGTTCATGTAATCTAAAAGAAGAAAAAGGAGAAGGAGAAAAAAGCAAGACAAAATCAGATGGGTAGAAATAGCTCCAAAGAGACCTACACTTATGATCTGCTTAGGTGAACAAGCTGATTGGCTTAGGCTGAAGTGTTATTGTTGTAAAAATTCAAAACCCAAGTATTCAAGCCGCACCTGAAGTGTGAGAAGGACATAGGAAGGTTGGAAGTCAAAGGATGAAACAAAATTTATGAAGTAAAAGAAAGCTGTGGTAGCTTTTACTATTGAACAAAATAAACCTTAAATTAAGCAATCATTAGGATAAAGAAGATTACTACCACATAATGAATTTAGCAGCAGGAGGACACAAGCTAGAATTACATGCATGGTATATGAAACAAAGATGGAGAGAACTAAACGGGAAATTGGCAAATCCACTTAGTGGGGCAGTTCACCATACCTCTTTTTAAAATTTTATTTATTGTGGTGAAATATAAAGTTTACCACTTGAACCATTTTAAGAGTACAGTTCAGTGGTACTGAGAATATTCACATTGACACTGTGCAGCCATCATCACCACCCATGTCCAGAACTTTTCCATCATCCCAAACTGAAGCTCTATACCCATTAAACAACAACTTCCCATTTTTCATTCTCCCTAAGCCATTCTACTTTCTGAGTCTATGGATTTGACTACTCTTGTTGTTGTTGTTCAGTCACTAAGTCGTGTATGACTCTTTGCACCCCCATGGACTGCAGCACACCGGGCTTCCCTGTCCCTCACTATCTCCTGACGTTTGCTCAAACTCATGTTCATTGAATTGGTAATGCCACCCAACCAACTCATCCTCTGTCGCCTCCTTCAATCTTTCCCAGCCGTCTTTTCCAATGAGTCTACTGTAGGGACCACATATAAATGTAATCACACAGTATTCTTCCTTTCATGATTGTCTTATCTCATTGAGCATAATGTCATCCATGTTGTCACGTGTCAAATTTTCCTCCTTTTTAAGAGTGAATAATATCCTGGTATGTGTGTCTATGTGTATCAATCACATATGATTTATCCATTTGTCCGTGGATGGATACTTGGGTTGCTGCCACCACTTGCCCATTCAGGTGTGACCTCAACACGTGGTTGCTACCACCACTAGGCTATTCAGCTATAACCTAAGTCAAATCCCTTATGATTATGCCGTGGAAGTGACAAATAGATTCAAGGGATTAGATCTGACAGAGTGCTGGAAGAACTATGGATGGAGGTTCATAACATTGTACAGGAGGTGACAATCAAAACCATCCTCAAGAAAATGAAATGCAAAAAGGCAAAATTGTTTTCTGAGGAGGCCTTACAAATAACTGAGAAAAGGAAAGAAGTGAAAGGCAAAGGAGAAAAGGAAAGATACATCTATCTGAATGCAGAGTTCCAAAGAATAGCAAGGAGAGATAAGAAAGCTTTCCTACGTGAACAATGCAAAGAAATAGAGGAAAACAATAGAACGGGAAAGACTAGAGATCTCTTCAAGAAAATTAGAGATCCCAAGGGAACAGTTCATGCAAAGATGGGCACAATAAAGGACAGAAATGGTATGGACCTAACAGAAGCAGAAGATATTAATAAGAGGGGGCAAGAATACACAGAAGAACTGTACAAAAAAGATCTTAATGTCCCAGATAACCACAACGGTGTGATCACTCACCTAGAGCCAGACATCCTGGAGTGCAAGTCACGTGGGCCTTAGGAAGCATCACTACGAACAAAGCTAGTGGAGGTGATGGAATTTCAGCTGAACTATTTCAAATTCTAAAAGATGATGCTGTGAAAGTGCTGCACTCAATATGCCAGCAAATTTGAAAAACTCAGCAGTGGCCACAGGACTGGAAAAGATTCATTTTCATCCCAATCCCAAAGAAGGGCAATGACAAAGAATGTTCAGACTACCACACAATTGAACTCATTTCACACAGTAGCAAAGTAATGCTCAAAATTCTCCAAGCTAGGCTTCAACAGTACATGAACTATGAACTTCCAGATGTTCAAGCTGGATTTAGAAAAGGCAGAGGAACCAGAGATCAAATTGCCAACATCCATTGGGTTATAGAAAAAGCAAGAGAATGCCAGAAAAACATCTACTTCTGCTTAATTGACTAGGCTAAAGCCTTTGACTGAGTGGCTCATTACAAACTGTGGAAAATTGAGATGGGAATACCAGACCACCTTACCACCTCCTGAAAAACCTGTATGCTGGTCAAGAAGCAACAGTTAGAACCAAACATGGAATGACTGACTGGTTCAAAATTGGGAAAGGAGCATGAAAAGGCTGTATATTGTCACTCTGCTTATTTAACTTCTATTCAGAGTACATCATGAGAAACGCTGGGCTGGAAGAAGCACAAGCTGGAATCAAGATTGTCAGGAGAAATATCAGATATGCAGATGACACCACCCTCATGGCAGAAATTGAAGAGGAACTGAGGAGCCTCTTGATGAAAGTGAAAGAGGAGAGTGAAAAAAACTGGCTTAAACTCAACATTCAAAAAATAAGGTTATGGCATCTGGTCCCATTACTTCATGGCAAATATATGGGGAAAGAATGAGAACAGTGACAAACTTTATTTTGAGGGGGCTCCAAAATCACTGCAGATGGTGAATGAAGCCATGAAATTAAAAGACACTTGCTCCTTGGAAGAAAAGCTATGACCAACCTAGACAGCATATTGAAAAGCAGAGACATTACTTTGCCAACAAAGGTTCCATCTATCAAAGCTATGGTTTTTCCAGTAGTCATGTATGGATGTGAGAGTTGGACCATAAAGAAAGCTGAGTGCCAAAGAATTGATGCTTTTGAACTGTGGTTTTGGAGAAGACTCTTGAGAGTCCCTTGGACTGCAAGGAGATCCAACCAATTAATCCTAAAGGAAATCAATCCTGAATATTCATTGGAAGGACTGATGGTGAAGCTGAAGCTCCAATACTTTGACCACCGGATGCAAAGAGCCGACTCATTGGAAAAGACCCTGATGCTGAGAAAGATTGAGGGCAGGAGGAGAAGGGGACAACAGAGGATGGGATGGTTGGATGGCATCACCAACTCGATCGACATGAGTTTGAGTAAGTTCCAGGAGATGGTGATGAACAGGAAGCCTGGCATGCTGTAGTCCATGGGGTTGCAAAGAGTCAGACACAACTGAGTGACTGAACAACAACCCCCTTTTGGCTATTGTAATTAATGCTGGTGTGAATATGAGTGTACCGATATCTGTTCAAGGCCCTACTTTCACTTCTTTTGTGTATAAATGTGAAGTTTCTGGTTCTTGTGGTAATTCTGTGGCTCAGCAGTAAAGAATCAGCCTACAATGCAGGAGACGCAGATTCAGTCCCTGGGTCCAAATGTCCACTGGAGAAGGAAATGGCAACCGATTCCAGTATTCTTGCCTGAAGAAATTCCATGGACAGAGGAGCCTGGCAGGCTCCAGTACGTGGGGTTGCAAGGGTCCGACATGACTTAGTGACTAAACCACCATCGTGGTAATTCCGTATTTAACATTTTGAGGAATCACCATTTCCCATGTGGCTGTGCCATTTTTACATTCGCAGCAACAGTGCATAAGAATTCCAGTTTCTCTACATCCTCTCAACACCTGTTGTTTTCTGGGCTTTCTTGATAGTAGCTATCCAAAATGAGTGTGAATTGTCAATGTACCTCTTGATAATTTGTAAGCCAAAGAGGAAAAAAGAGCAGGTAAAAAATAAGATCTGAACAGCACATTTATAATCAGCTTTATTTAATGAACACATAAACTTATTATATAAAGAACATTTTTCATTTTAAGAAAAATACCATTTACAGTAGCAAAACAAAATGAGAAATACATTTACTGACAGATATGTAAGACTTTAACGTGGAAAATTATAATTTCATACAGAAAGATTTTTAGGAAGACCCAAGTAAATAGAGGTATTTATCAATATAAGGACTTGATATAGTGTCGCAGCTCTCCAAATTGTGTGGTTTCAAGCAGTTCTGATCAAAATCCAAATAAGGATCTTTGCAAAATTTGCCAAGCTAATTCCAAGATGTATATGGAAGTGCAAAGGGCTAAAAATAGCTCAAATGCTCCTTTAAAAGATGTTCAAATGAGGCGGGATAAACTTTGACAGATATTAATACTTACTATAATGTTAAAGTAATTATGACAGTGTGATATTGACACAGAGGTAGACAAATGGGATAAAAAGAGCAGACCATGAATACATGGAAATTTGATATGTATCACAGGTTGCACTGCAGTTCACTGTGAGGAAGGATGGAGTTTTAAATAAGTGATGATGTGACAACTGGCTATTCCTATCAGGGAAGAAATTGAAATAGGATCTCTAGCTCACAGTGCACACAAAACCCAATTCCAAGGGCATTAATTCTTAAAATGACAAAGTAAAACTTTAAAACATTTAGAAGGGAATATGGGAGAATATTTTTAGTGCTTCAAGATATGGAAGAACTTCTTAAAATGCAAAAAGCACAAATCATAAATGAAAAGATTGAAAAATGGACTGTATTAAAAGTAATGTTTTTATTCACCCCAAGTAAAGTATATTAATATGAAATGACAAACTCATAACTGAAAGAAGATATATGTAAAACATATGCTCAACAAGACATTAGTATATAGAAAGAATAAATAATCCTTGAAATAATATGAAAAAGACTACCTCGTAGAACAATAGGCACGATACATGGAAAGGCACGTTCACTGAGACAAAGTATGCGTAGCCAGAAACACAGCAAGAGTTGCTGTCAGAGAAATTCACAATTAAATGGCTCTGAGACACCACTGTACTCTCACCAGATCAGCAACAACCTAACATTTAGCCAGGAGTATGTGCTGGCAAAGATGAGGAGGAACTGGATTTTTTGGAGAAGGTTGGTTGGAAAATTAATTGGCATGAACATTTAGGAAAACTATTTGGTGGTTATCTTGTAAAGTTGAAGATGTTCATGGCCATGATCTAGCAATTCCATTCCTATGGTACATACTCTGTAATAGCGCTTCTCAACCTGGGGTGACTTTGCTGTCTAGGGGGACATTTGTCACCATCTGGAGGCATTTTTGGTTGTCACAGGTAGGTGGGAGGATGCTGCTGGCATTTAGTGGTTAGAGGCCAGGGACAACTCCTCCCAAAGATTATCCTACCCCAAATGGCAATAGTTCTGCTGTTGAGAAACCCTGCTCTAGAAATCTATCTTTGTGCCTCAGGAGATATGAATCCTTGTGTCCATTGCTGTACTGTTTAAATAGGAAAAAAAAATCACCAGACTCTCTATTTACAGTTCATTCACATGTGTCAAAATGGATGAATTTTAAAACCTCAGTGTCCTGTAAAAAGTAAAACTTTGTAGAATATATATTAATAAATGTGTGCTAAGTTGTTTCAGCACAACTTAGGTCGACTCTTTGCAACCCTATGGACTGTAGCCCACCAGGCTCCTCTGTCCATGAGATCCTCCAGGCAAGAATGCTGCAGTGGGTTGCCATGCCCTCCTCCATGGGATCTTCCTGACCCAGGGATCAAACCCGAGTCTCTTATGTCTCCCATCACTGGGAGGTGGGTTCTTTAGCACTATAGCTACCTGGGAAACACTATATTAATATATATACTGATATAAAAGAATGGTTACCAACTGTGTAAGGGCTTATGTGATATGGTAACATTCTATTTCTTAAGTTGAATGGTGGGTAAAATGACAATTATTTTTTAATATTTTTATTCCTTGACTGTAGTAAAATCTTAGAGTAATGAATCCTATGATCACACCAGTTTCTGCTTAATAGTTGTGGATTGAATCTTCTGTTCATCTTTTATTCCCAGAAGGGGCAATCAAAATTTCTTACTGTTTGAAAGACTACAATCACCTGAAGCTCTCTCAAGTCCTTGTGGGGCTATACTGCTTATGTGTAGTATAATTTCACTGCTTTTTTTTTAATCGCAAGTTTTCTTTTAAATAAAAAAATTCAATATAATTTTTAAAGGTTGCACATCACTTACAGTTGTTACAAAATATTGGCTCTATTGCCTGTGTTATTCAATACATCCCTGCAGCCTGTCTTACACCCAAAAGTTAGTATCTCTCACTCTCTTACCCCTATATTGCAGTCCCCACCAGTAGCCACAAGTTTGTTCTCTAGATCTGAGTCTGCTTCTTTTTTGTTATTTTCACTAGTTTATTTTTTAGATTCCACATATAAGTGAAATTATATGGTATTTGTCTTTCTCTGCCTGACTTATTTCACCTAGCATAGTATCCTCTAATTCCATGCATGTTGCTGCAAATGGCAAAATTTGTTCTTCTTTATGACTAAGTAATATTACATTGCGTGTGTGTGTATGTATATATATATACACACACACATATATGTATATATATGATACATATATGATAAGAAAGTCTCCAAGACTTCTAGACTGTACATGCAGCCTCTTAGATTTTCCTGCAAGAAAAAAATTGGTTTCATTAACAGTTATTAGGTAGTGTTTACTCCCAGTATAGCAAATTGAAAAGTGGCTTGACCGGCAAATGTGACCCTATAAAATACTAAAATAGAAGTTTTATATTATTACAAAAATATTTTCAATCTGAAATATTGCAAGAATGCCAAATAATATATATAAGGTATCTATTCTCCAAATATATATACATATATATATGTATATATATATGTTGTTGTTCACTCGCTAAGTTGTGTCTGACTCTTTGGGATCCCATGGACACCAGGCTCCTCTGTCCTCCACTACCTCCCAGAGTTTACACAAATTCATGTCCATTGAGTAGGTGATGCTATCTAACCATCTTATCCTCTGCTGCCTCCTTCTCCTTTTATATGCGTATATATTCTTTTATACATGCATATACATATATCATCACGGATTTTGTGTGTACCTTTTCCCCTTTTCTTTCTTTCCTCATTTTTCTTCTCAATCTTTCTTTCAAGAAATCTTTCTTTCTAAGGCGGTATATAATGCAACTGACTTTTCCTGAAATTTTCTATTGAGCTTTGGAGAATACATACCTTATATATATTATTTGGCATTCTTGCAATATTTCAGATTGAAAATATTTTTGTAATAATATAAAACTTCTATTTCAGTATTTTATAGGGTCACATTTGCCAGTCAAGCCACTTTTCAATTTGCTATACTGGGAGTAAACACTACCTAATAACTGTTAATGAAACCAATTTTTTTCTTGCAGGAAAATCTAAGAGGCTGCATGTACAGTCTAGAAATCTTGGAGACTTTCTTACCATGAATAAAACTCAGAAACTATATTTAATAAGAAATATAAAGTGAGAAACATTTATATACTTGATTATATAAAAGTTTGTTATTATGTGACAAAGATGCCACAGGTGGAGGAAAATTCACAGTTCATCCAGCAATGAAGACTGGATTTGGAAAAAGTGCCTGAATAGTCATGACAGGCAAAGATGTCATGTTAAAAACTGAAAAAAGAAAAAAGCGCCCCCCCTCAAAAAAAAAAAAAAAAGAAAGAAAAAAGCCCCAACTAAAAAGAGTTGAACAGACAATTCACAAAAGAGCAAATCCTAAGTTATGTATATATTCAAATTCTGCCAAATTTCCCAATAGGCAGAGAAATGAAAACTAAAATAAGAAAGACATATCACTTTACACTCATCATAATGGCAACAATTATAGTATGCTGTAGCATCAGCATTGGTTGATGATGGGAAATAAATACTTTGACATAGACGGGTAAGGTGTCACAGAATCTTGGTAAGGTGACCTCTCAACGTCTACTAAAAGTTTAAACCTCAAACCAGCAATTCCGTGCCTGGGAATCCACCTGTAGAAAGCTATGTGAGGACGCACATGCAAGGGTGTTTATTGTCCACAGTTCTCAGCTGGCAAGGACAAAAGGACGCCGCAATCATGGGAGCCATCCTTTCAACCTTTCAAAAGGGTGAGTCTCGTTCCCTCTGGATGCTGGCAGGGATTTTCACCAGGTGTTGATGAGCATGACAAGTTAGAAGCAGACAAATGTAATTACGATGGGTTCAATGACTCCCCAAATCCCTGCGTGTGTGTGTGCTTGTGTGTACATCTGCAGGTATATAGCATATAATTACAAGCCTCCATAATAAAATATGCTGCATAAAAGTAGTCCGTTCATGTAAATTAGTCACATGTATCTGCACTGGAGGAGCTGCATGAAGACCAGTCACCCGGGGGCCCATGAGGGTAACCCTGTGCATTGAGATTCAAGGTGAACTTTGTTTTCCTCTTTATATCTGCCTGTACTGTTTGAACTTTTTACATAAGCATGTATTATTCATAGAACCAGAAATAGTCCACAGAAAGCTGTTTTCATTGAAAGGGGAAAAGAGATAAAGGAAGCCTGTTCTGGCCCAGGGACCTTGTGGCTGAGAAGGCTGGAGCCCCCACACTGACGGTGGTAGAGAACTAGGGTGCTTTCCTGCCTTGCCTCCCTCAAGGCTGCTCCACCCTGTTTCTGGAGGAGAATCCCCCCACCCCGCGCCATATGCCTGCCAAAGGGAAGAGCCCTGTCCAATGCAAGAGCCTTAATCAGCTACTTTAATGGTCACCATTGTCCTTTTTTGCAAACTTTTAGTTTTGAGACAATTGTAGATTCACATGCAGTTGTAAGAAAAAATACAGAGCAACTCACTGTACTTTTCATTTAGTTTCCCCCATGGTAATATCGCGCCAACATATAACACAGTATCACAATTAACCTTGGTACCAACCATGCACCTTATTCAGATTTCCCTGGGTTTATATGAACTCATGTATGTATGTTTAGTTCTATGTAATTTTATGTATGCAGCTCCATGTGTGGCTACCACGGTCAAGATACAGAGCAGTTCAAGACAAAGATCCCTATTGCTAAACCTTTATAGTCACAGCCACTTCCCCAACTCCTGGCAACCACTAACCAGTTCTCTATTTCTAGAATTTTGTTATTTTGATACAATTATATATATGGAATCATACAGCTGCTTTCACTCAGCATAGTTCTCATCACCATCCTTTGGATTTTAAAATGAATTGATGGAGAGCATGACCTTGGGATTGCAGAGACCTGGCTGTAGTTTCCAGATCCTTTTTGTTAGAGTGACTTGGCCTCTCTGAGTCTCCATTGTCTCATCTAGAAAATGGGAATCACAGCACCTGCCCTGCAGGGATGGAAGTGAAGTTTACTCACTCGTGTCTGACTCTTTGTGACCCCATGGACTATACAGAGCATGGAATTCTCCAGGCCAGAATACTGGAGTGGGTAGCTGTTCTTTTCTCCAGGAGATCTTCCCAACCCAGGGATCAAACGCAGGTTTTCCACATTGCAGGAGGATTCTTTATCAGCTGAGTCATCAGGGAAGCCCAAGAATACTGGAGTGGGTAACCTATCCCTTCTCCAGCAGATCTTTCTGACCCTTGAATCAAACCGGGGTCTTCTGTAACCCTGTGGACTGTAGCCCACCAGACTCCTCTGTCCATGGGATTCTCCAGGCAAGAATACTGAAGTGGGTTGTCGTGCCCTCCTCCAGGGGATCTTTCTGACCCAGGGATCGAAACCGCATCTCTTATATCTCCTGCATTGGCAAGCGGGTTCTTTACCACTAGTGGCACTTGGGAAGCCCCCATTTCTGTTGTTTTGTACTTGTTTTTTTATTGAGGTATAGTTGCTTTGGGATGCTGCTAGTTTCTGTTGTACAATGATGAAATGACTCAACTCTATGTATACACATATCTCCTCCCTCTCTCCCACCCCATCCCACTCCTGATGACCTTTAGATCATCACAGAGCACTGAGCCGAGCCCCCTGTGCTATTTAGCAGGTTCCCACTAGTTATTTGTTTTATGTATGGTAGTATATATATGTCAATCCCAACCTCGTGATTCATCCCATTCCCCCTACCCCCTACATCTACACATCTATTGGTTTCCCAGGGCTGCCATAATCAATTACCATAAACTGGGAGGCTTAAAACAACAGAAATGTATATCATTTCTGTTGTTTTAAGCCTCCCAGTTTGTGGCAATTCTACAGTTTTAAGCTCCCCACCCCCCCCACTTTATGGCAGCCCTAGGAAACCAACAGAGATTTATATACGTGAACCATGAACTTCCAGATGTTCAAGCTGGTTTCAGAAAAGGCAGAAGAACCAGAGATCAAATTGCCAACATCTGCTGGATCATGGAAAAAGCAAGAGAGTTCCAGAAAAACATCTATTTCTGCTTTATTGACTATGCCAAAGCCTTTGACTGTGTGGATCACGATAAACTGTGGATAAACTGTGTGGATCACGATAAAATTCTGAAAGAGATGGGAATACCAGACCACCTGACCTGCCTCTTGAGAAACCTGTATGCAGTTCAGGAAGCAACACTTAGAACTGGACATGGAACAACAGACTGGTTCCAAATAGGAAAAGGAGTACGTCAAGGCTCTATATTGTCACCCTGCTTATTTAACTTATAGGCAGAGTACATCATGAGAAATGCTGGGCTGGAAGAAGCACAAGCTGGAATCAAGGTTGCCCGGAGAGATATCAATAACCTCAGATATGCAGATGACACCACCCTTATGGCAGAAAGTGAAGAGGAACTCAAAAGCCTCTTGATGAAAGTGAAAGAGGAGAGTGAAAAGGTTGGCTTAAAGCTCAACATTCAGAAAACAAAGATCATGGCATCTGGTCCCATCACTTCATGGGAAATAGATGGGGAAACAGTGGAAACAGTGTCAGACTTATTTTTTGGGCTCCAAAATCACTGCAGATGGTGACTGCAGCCATGAAATTAAAAGACGCTTACTCCTTGGAAGAAAAGTTATGACCAACCTAGATAGCATATTCAAAAGCAGAGACATTACTTTACCAACAAAGGTCCGTCTACTCAAGGCTATGGTTTTTCCTGTGGTCATGTATGGACATGAGAGTTGGACTGTGAAGAAAGCTGAGCACTGAAGAATTGATGCTTTTGAACTGTGGTGTTGGAAAAGACTCTTGAGAGTCCCTTGGACTGCAAGGAGATCCAGCCAGTCCATTCTAAAGGAGATCAGCCCTGGGTGTTCTTTGGAAGGAAGGTATTCTTTGATGCTAAAGCTGAAACTACAGTACTTTGACAACCTCATGCGAAGAGTTGACTCATTGGAAAAGACTCTGATGCTGGGAGGGATTGGGGGCAGGAGGAGAAGGGGACGACAGAGGATGAGATGGCTGGATGGCATCACTGACTCGATGGATGTGAGTTTGAGTGAACTCCGGGAGATGGTGATGGACAGGGAGGCCTGGCGTGCTGTGATTCATGGGGTCACAAGGAGTTGGACATGACTGAGCAAGTGAACTGAACTGAACTGAACTGATTTAATCTCCACTCAAAGCTAGGAGGTTATTACCATTATAAGCTCCACTTTACAGATGGGGAAACCAAGGAAAGTCAAAGGGCAATGGCTTGCTTAAGGTCATCAGCTAGGAAGGGGCAGAGGCAGGATCCAGGGCAGGCAGCCTGGCTCCTGCAGAGATGAGCAAGAGCTTCAAGTTCGCCCTGGCAGAATCCCCTCTCCAACACTCTCCAAAGTTCATGGCCATCATAGGCATGATGTCCTCATGATGCTGAGCTGAGACCTACACCCCCGTGACATCCTGGCCTGGGTCGCACACCACAAGCCCATGTGCCAGGGAGGCCACTTTTTGGAGGAGAGGATGGGTTCCTGGCCCCCACGTGGCTGCTTGCTATGTCCTGGGGACCCTCGGCACTAGTGAGAAGGAAGTGACCATACCTGCCTCATCAGCTTGTCCTGAGGATGTGGAGTGAGCACAGGGTGGCAGAGGGGCGTGGATGTACTGCAAAGCTAAGGATGGTGAAGTTGCAGGTGCCTCCAAGCTCTAAGGGGCCTGAGCTATGGGTTCAGGCGGTCATACAGTCTTAGAAATTTTGCAAAAGTGAGATATTTTAGCTGCAATTGGTCAAGACCACCGCTAGGGCTGCCATAACAAGGTACCATAGACCGGACAGCACAGAAACATTTTCTCACAATTCTGGAGGTTACAAGTCCAAGGTCAAGGTGTCCGCAGGGTTGGTCCCTTCCGAGGCCTCTCCCCTTGGTTTGCACATGGCCATCTTCTCCCTGTGTCCTCATGTGGCCTTCCTGTTGTGCGTGTTTGTGTCTCTAATCTCCTCTTCTTATAAGGACACCAGTCATACAGATTAGGAGCCACCCTAAAGACCTCATTTACCTTAATTAGCTCATTAAAGACCTTATCTTTAAATATAGTCAGAGTCTGAGGTGCTGGGGGCTAGGACTACAACGTTCGAATCTGCGGGGAGACCAGTTCAGCCCACAGCTCCCCCCCTTTCCCACCAATTTCACATCATCATACTTCTCCTATCGGGAAGTGCTGGGGTGGCTGAAGGCATTTTGGGGATGTAGCTGAAGGGAAGTTGACTGGAGGATGACTTGACATGTGTTTCGTGGGCAATGTTTATATCCTTAGCTGATCTGTGTAGGTTGAGTTCTTGCTCCCTGAGCGACTCTGATGACTGCCGAGTGTGACCTCCCCTACGCTGTGCCAACCCAGGGGCACCTTGCCTGAGAATATGGGTAAAGGAGGAATGAAGTTTAAAAGGGAGTCCTTCCCGTGGGGTGGCCTGGATTTGCAGAACTTGAGTCACAAGACAACTTTGGAATCACCTGATCCAGGGCCTCTCAGGCTTCAGCAGACACTGGAATCACCAGAGGCACTTAATAAAATTCCGATTCCTGGGCCCTGCTATTCCGAGGCCCCACTTCAGAGTGGAGCACAGGAACTGGGCATCTGCAGTTTTATACGCTTCCCTGTGTGCCTGTGAGGGGCACTGAGGTTTTGGAAGAACTGGCAGAGTCATCTTCTGGAAGATTTATACAATTTCTGGAAGATTTATTTGAATTTGGACAACTGCCTTTTATCCCCCAAATTAATAAAATCGCAAGGAGAAACTGAAAAAAAGAGAAGAAGCAATTCTTCCAAATCCTAGTGTTCACTTATGAAAGAATGATAAAGGTTGTCCCAAATTTGACAACAATCCTAAAAATGTCCATGACTACTAGTGATGAATTATGAAGCCAAAAGAAAATTTCCTAATTAACACTTAAAAAAAAAAATCCATCATCAGAGGAGTACTCTGAATTATCTTTTCTCTGTAGAAAAAAATATTGCAAAATTGTCTTATGGAGACACAATCCAAAAGGATGAAAAAAAAATGTAGAGAAAGATTATAAAGGTCAGTATTAGTTAATTAAAAATTATTATAACTTACAGAGGGGAGGAAGGAGAGGGTGGGACATATGGAGAATGTAACATGGAAACATATACACTAACATATGTAAAACAGTTAATGGGAATTTGCTATATGACTCAGGGAACTCAAACCAGGGCTCTGTAACAACCTAGAGGGTTTGGAAGGGGTGGAAGATGGGAAGGAGGTTCAAGAAAAAGGGAACATATGTATACCTATGGCTGATTCATGTTGATGTGTGGCAGAGAGCAACACGATATGTAAAGCAACTATCCTCAATTAAAAATAAATAAATTTATAAAAAAATATTATCTTATTTCCTGGATTTTATACTGCTTGTGATAGCTGACAACTTAAAACATTTAAACGTTTGTTCTGATTTTTTAAATTATTCTAAACAAACGTTCACTTTTGTACCTGGTTTTGTCATATAATTTTAAAATTTCTTTTTCTTAAAGAGAACCTCCAAAATTGTGAAAGCTCCAGGTGCTATGAAACCTGGTCCACGCCCACTCAAAATCCTCTCCCCAGTTCCTTACCAACAGAACCCTGATTTTGTTTCAGGCAACAATGAACCCTCTTTCATTTTTAAAAATAATTTTCAAGAAGCCAGAGGTGGCCATGTGATACTGACCTGGTGGTACATATAAACAATGGAACATTACTCAGCCATAAAAAGGAATGAAATTTGGGGCACTGTAGTGATGTGGATGACCCTAGAGTCTGTCCTATAGAGTGAAGCAAGTCAGAAAGAGAAAAACAAATATATTATTGCATATATTTGGAATCCAGAAAAATGGTGCCGATGAACCTGTTTGCAGGATAGGAATAGGGACGCAGACATAGAGAGTGGACTGTGGACACAGTGAGGAAGGAGAGAGGGGGATGAATTGACGGGGTAGCACTGACATTAGAAGGCAGTGGCGCCCCACTCCAGTACTCTTGCCTGGAAAATCCCATGGATGGAGGAGCCTGGTGGGCTGCAGTTCATGGGGTCGCTAAGAGTCAGACACGACTGAGCGACTTCACTTTCACTTTTCACTTTCATGCACTGGAGAAGGAAATGGCAACCCACTCCAGTGTTCTTGCCTGGAGAATCCCAGGGATGGGGGAGCCTGGTGGGCTGCGGTCTATGGGGTCGCACAGAGTCGGACACGACTGAAGTGACTTAGCAGCAGTACCCCACTCCAGTACTCTTGCCTGGAAAATCCCATGGATGGAGGAGCCTGGTAGGCTGTAGTCCATGGGGTCTCGAACAGTCAGACATGACTCAGCGATTTCACTTTCACTTTCATGCATTGGAGAAGGAAATGGCAACCCACCCCAGTGTTCTTGCCTGGAGAATCCTGGGGATGGGGGAGCCTGGTGGGCTGCTGTCTATGGGGTCGCACAGAGTGGGACACGACTGAAGCGACTTAGCAGCAGCAGCAGCAGCAGCAGCAGTAGCTCAGACGGTAAAGCATTTGTCTGTAATGCAGGATACCCGGGTTCAATCCCTGGGTCGGGAAGATTCCCTGGAGAAGGAAATGGCAACCCACTCCAGTATTCTTTCCTGGAGAATTCCACGGGCAGAGGAGATTTGGCAGGCTACAGTCCATGGGGTTGCTGAGAGTTGGACATGACTGAGCAACTAACACACAAGTGTAAAATAGATAGCTGGTGGAAAGTTACTATACAGTGCAAGGAGCTCAGCTCGGTGCTCTGTGATAATCTAGAGGGGTGGAATTGGAGGGGTGGAAGGGAGGTCCAAGAGGGAGGGGATATATATATACATACATATAACTGACTCACTTTATTGTACAGCAGAAACTAATACAACATTGTAAAGCAATTATACTTCAATTAAAAAATTAATTGAAAAAAGAATAGAAGTCTCTGAGAAGAGTTTCCAGGAAAGTGGTTAAAGGGAGCCAACTCAGCTGAGGTATGCCTTTTGCCCTTCCCTTTCATCTTGACTGGAGTAGTGTTGGGATC
The DNA here is from genome assembly GCF_055505025.1 of Bos grunniens. Classification (NCBI taxonomy): domain Eukaryota; kingdom Metazoa; phylum Chordata; class Mammalia; order Artiodactyla; family Bovidae; genus Bos; species Bos grunniens. Next base: position 14,657,953 of record NC_141170.1, on the reverse strand, counting down.
CTAGGGGAAGGGTGTCCATCTTGCCACCATGAAGATACTCTGAGGAAGAAAAGTCTGTGTTGAGGATGAAGGAGTGAAAGGGGATAAAATCGGGGAGGTTTACCTTTGGGTTTCTTCCTGAATGAGAAAAAAATGCTTAGTTTGCTTATGCCAAGTCACTTCAGTCGTGTCCGACTCTGTGCGACCCCATAGACAGCAGCCCACCAGGCTCCCCCGTCCCTGGGATTCTCCAGGCAAGAACACTGGAGTGGGTTGCCATTTTCTTCTCCAATGCATGAAAGTGAAAAGTGAAAGTGAAGTCACTCAATTGTGTCTGACTCTTAGCGACCCCATGGACTGCAGCCTATCAGGCTCCTCCGTCCATGGGATTTTCCAGGCAAGAGTACTGGAGTGGGGTTCCATTGCCTTCTCCAACAGTCAAACATAACCCCTAACTAATATACATGTATCAGTGTACCCCAACTCAATGGCTTAAACAAGAGAAATTGATTGTTTTTCAGTTCTGGAAGCTAGAAGTCTGAGATCAAGGTGGCAGCACGGCTACGCACCCTCTGGAGGTGCCAGGGAAAGGTCTAGTCCAGGGATCTTTCCTAGCTCTGGGGGCTTGCTGTTAATCTTTGGCATTCCTTGGCACTGATGCATCACCCCATTTTCGGCCTTCGCATTCACATGGTGTTCTCCCTGTGTGTGTCTCTGCATCTAGTTCAGTTCAGTTCAGTTGCTCAGTCGTGTCCGACTCTGCGACCCCATGAATCGCAGCACGTCAGGCCTCCCTGGAGAAGGCAATGGCACCCCACTCCAGTACTCTTGCCTGGAAAATCCCATGGGCAGAGGAGCCTGGTGGGCTGCAATCCGTGGGGTTGTGAAGAGTCGGACATGACTGAGTGACTTCACTTTCACTTTTCACTTTCATGCACTGGAGAAGGAAATGGCAACCCACTCCAGTGTTCTTGCCTGGAGAATCCCAGGGACAGGGGAGCCTCGTAGGCTGCCGTCTATGGGGTCGCACAGAGTTGGACACAACTGAAGTGACTTAGCAGCAGCAGCAGCAGCAGGCCTCCCTGTCCATCACCAACTCCCAGAGTTCACCCAAAGTCACGTCCATCGAGTCAGTGATGCTATCCAGCCATCTCATCCTCTGTCGTCCCCTTTTCCTCCTGCCCCCAATCCCTCCCAGCATCAGATTCTTTTCCAATGAGTCAACTCTTTGCATGAGGTGGCCAAAGTACTGGAGTTTCAGCTTTAGCATCATTCCTTCCAAAGAAATCCCAGGGCTGCATCTAAATCTCCTTTTAATAAGGATTCCAGTCATATTGGATTAAGGACCACCCCACCTCAATACAACCTCATTAAAAAAATATTATTTATTTATTTATGGCTGTGCTAGGTCTTCTTTGCTGTGTACGGGCTTTCTCTAGCTGCAGTGAGCAGGTAAGAAAGTGAAAGTCACTCAGTTGTGTCCGACTCTTTTCGACCCCATGGACTATAAGGACCATGGAATTCTCCAGGCCAAAATACTGGAGTGGGTAGCCATTCCCTTCTCCAGGGGATCTTCCCAACTCAGGAATCGAACCCAGGTCTCCTGCATTGCAGGCAGATTCTTTACCACCTGAGCCACCAGGGAAGCCCAAGAATACTGGAGTGGGTAGCCTATCCCTTCTCCAGCAGATCTTCCTGACCCAGGAATTGAACTAGGGTCTCCTGCATTGCAGCCAGATTCTTTACCTGGTCCGGATGCACAGGCTTCTCATTGCAGTGGCTTCTCTTGCTGTGGAGCACGGGTTCTAGAGTGTGCAGGCTTCAGCAGTTGTGGCACACGGGCTCAACTGCCCCTTGGCATGTGGAATCTTCTTGGATCAGGCGACTGAACCCGTGTAGCCTGAACTGGTAGATGGATTCCCAAACCACTGGACAACCAGGAAAGTCCAGTACAACCTCAGTTTAACTAATTAATCTGTATGACCTTATTTCCAAAAAAGGTCACATTTTGAGACACTGGGAGTTAGAACCTCAACGTTTGGTTTTTTTGGAACTCAATTCAACTCGTAACACCAAGGCCTGTCCCCAGTGCCTCCATTCTCTGGGTGCCTCTTGACCAAGCATTGAGTGCTGCTGCTGCTGCTGCTGCTAAATCGCTTTAGTTGTGTCCGACTCTGTAGGACCCCATAGACGACAGTCCACCAGGCTCCCCCATCCCCGGGATTCTCCAAGCAAGAACACTGGAGTGGGTTGCCATTTCCTTCTCCAATGCATGAAAGTGAAAAGTGAAAGTGAAGTTGCTCAGTCATGTCCGACTCTTCTCGACCCCATGGATGGCAGCCTACCAGGTTCCTCTGTCCATGGGATTTTCCAGGCAAGAGTAGTGGAGTGGGGTGCCATTGCCTTCTATAAAGCATTGAGTAAGTCCTGCCAAATCAACTACCTGACCCTCTCTGATGCTCCTCTTCCCTTGTCACCGAAGCTATGCGCACGCACCTCTTTGATCTCCACTTGCCTTTTCAGTCTGAGATTCAAAGACAGCCAGTGTATCTGTTAATGAGAGTCTTAGATCTGTTCACAGATATTTCTACTGGGAACATGGGAGGTCTGCCCTTCCCGCCCTGATTCAGGTCAGGCATGGCCGATGACTTGTTTTAGCCAATGAGCCATAAAGCCAAGTGATATGTCTCTTCCAAGTGGAAACTTTAAAAGCTGGTAAAATTTGCCACCTTTCATTCAAAGTGCCAAAAATATTATGCGTACATGGTTTCAGCTTGGGCTCCTGACTGACTAGAGCCAGCAGAGCGCCCTGCTGGTTCAGGTAGGATGTGAGCAAAAAACAAGATGGTGATATTTGGGTTCATTTGTTACTTGGGCTCCACATAGCTTATCCTGATGTATACACTTAGACAAATCTGACAGGGGTCCTACAGACCCCCTTACCTGGTGAGACAGTCTCAGGATAAACAAATTCTTTCTTGTAGCCTGCATGTGCTGGCTTCTGCCCATCTTCCCATCTTACACTTTGGATTCTCAAATATGTAACATTATGTGAGAATTGAACCATAAAGAAGGCTGAGCACTGAAGAACTGACGCTTTCAAATCCTGGTATTGGAAAAGACCCTTGAGAGTCCCTTGGACTGCAAGGAGATCAAACGAAAGGAGATAAAATGAAAGCAAATGAATGAATCTTTGCCTAACTAAATCCTACCCTTCCTTCAAGCCTCAGGTGGACATCACGTGGTCCATTTTACTACTGTTGGGTGACGCTCTTTTGCCTAGTCACCAGGTCTGTGCCACCTGCTGGCTGTGACACATTCAGTATTTTCCTTTAACCCCTGACCTTCAGATCGCTATCTCTGGTTGTGTCTTCTAGACCATGGGTGGCCCCGGACAGCCACAGTTCCAGGTGATATACACCCCCTCCAAAATGGAGGTGAAGTTTCCTGGGGCCCTTAGCTCTAGGTGGGGCCGTCTGCCTGCAACAGCAGCTTCGACTAAGCCGGCGGCAGAGCTGCTAGCTTGGAGGAGCTCAGCAGCGGGACCCCCGCTCCTCCTGGGCACAAGTCGCCGGGTCCACTGCGCAAACTCAGGCCTCCTCGAAACTCTCCTCCTGGCGGCAGAACAGCTCCCGGCAACGTCCCCGGGCTGGGGCGGGGCAAGCGTCCGGCCCTACCCTCTGACTGGCAGGAGGACGGGCCAACCGGAGGGGCGCCCCGGGTGAGGGGCGGGGCCGCGCTGCGAGCGGGGCGGCGGGCGGCTGAGCGAGCTGCAGCCGGGAGTGTGCGGCACGCGCCGGCCGGCTGCCCGGAGCACGGTCACCCGGCGTCGCTGCACCTCGCCCCTCGCCCAGCCGAGCTACGCGCGCATCAGCCCGTCTTTCTCATTTGCTTCTTTCGATTTTTTTTTTTTTTTTTAAATTTTGCATGAATCCTTCTTCCGTTCCGTTTTGTCCTTTTTAAGGCGGGGGCGGTGGCAGCGTAGCTCGGGGCGGGGAGGGGGCGGCCGGAGGATGCGGTGCGGGGCTGCACTCGCTACGCCCGCTGCTGCTGCTGCTGCTGCTGCCCGGCTCGGGCCTGAGCACCGAGCAGGTGGGTACAGGTGCGCGGGGGGGCGGGAGGCGCGCGCTGGTCAAAGGGAACCCGCGGACCCTGCGATCGATGGGGCTGGCACAGTGGCAAGGGAGGCAGTGACCGGTGCCGCCCCGCCCCATCGCCCACCTGCCTCTACCCTCCTCCAGCCTTTCGCGCCCCCTTTAATACCGCTGCCACCTTCGCATCTCACCTCCGAGGTTCCCCACCCTTCCGTTCCCATCCCCCACTCCCTTCCAAATCCCCCTGCGGCGTATCCCGTCCGGAGGACTCCGCGTCGCCTCCCTACAGACGCTTCCCCCGCCTCTCTTCCTCACGCCACCCCCATTTCCACTCCTCTCCCCATTCCGCCCCCAATCTGTGGAGGGGGATGGGGACCCACCGGGTGCCTCCCGGGAGTGGCGCGGGGGATGGGGGGGCGTGGTCGGCCGGTTCCCTGGATGTCCCACCCACTGAGTAGGTCTGGGTCCCCCGGATCTCGGCCGGGCGAGATGGCCCAGAGGATGGAGCCCCAGGGCCGCGCCTTGGAGGCTGGGGGCCGGGAGGGCGAGGCCGCCCCACCCCACGCATTGCACACCCCCACGCTGCTCCGCCCACGTGGGCGCCGGGGAGGAGGCTAGAGAAACGCGAAGAAAGGCTGGTACCCACCCTCCTGCCTGGCCGGCGCGTCCTGGGCGCACTCGGCCTCCGGAGATGGCGCACAGGGATTGGTTCCCGCGGGGCCCGGCACCTTGCCGGATGCCCTGCGTTCAGGCCAGCCACCTCTCGGGCCTCCCGCGCCTTCGCCCCCCGGCCCCTTCGCTCCATCACTCCACCCTCCTGGCTTCAGGCTCCTGCGGATCCGGTCTTGTCATCCCTGATAGAGGCTGCTTCCCACGCTGGAGCCGTTTACCTAAAAGCAGCCACCACCCACCCTCCACCCCCACCTCCCGCGTACACACCACCAGCACCATCCCTCCCCACACACTCTGGTCTGCCCTTCTCCGGACGTCTGGGGCGGCCTGGGCTCTGCGCCAGCCTCTGCCCAGCTCTGTAAGCTCCAGAGATACTGTATCTAACCCTGGTCCTCCTCCGCCACCCCCACCCCTTCCTTGCACACTCACAGGCACACTGTCCTTGGCCTTTGCTTGTGCTGTTCCCCCTCTTGGAACATCCCTACTTCAATTGGATAGCTCCATCTAGAAGAAGGCAGGGAGAGCACGGCGGGCCACCCTCCCCTGCCCCCCACCTGAGTGTCCCTGTATGACAGAGCTGGACACACTGCCATCCTATCCAATAGCCTCCGCCTCCCTGATCAGACTAAGAGGTCCTGGAGTAGGGTGCAGGTAGCCTCAGCTCCTCACAGGGGGAGTCACCCAGAGTAAATATCTGGTCTAAGGGTATACCGCCTCCCATCTCAGGGTGACCCACTGGTGGGGGCCAAGGCTATAGGAGGGGCCCGCTTCTTTTCCAGGGCCTTGAGCAGGTGGGTGGCTCTCCCATGAGCCGGAATGGATGAGGAGGAGGGGCAGATTTGGAGATGGGATGGGGTGGTTAGGAGCCCCCCTTCTTTCCTGCCCCTAGGATGCTTGTCCAGCAGGACATTTGTTAACTTGCTGCTCTGAGCAATCTTTGTTTTGTACAACTCGGTGGAGGCTAATGGATGATTGCAAAGCTTTTGTTGTTGAGACGCCTGCCTGTGGTTTGTAATGCTAAACATCCCTGTTCAGTCTGGGGTGGAGGTGTTCACTCTTGCCTTGAGTCTTGTCCTAGCGAGAAGCCCCTCAAAAGGGTCAGAATATGGTTCCAGCAAATGAATTCATTGCCATTTTTTCTCCTTCACAAATCACCTACAGCTCCCCCTGCCTCCATGACCTCCTCACAAGTTCTTCCCATCCCGGCTTCCCTGGACCACCTCTCCCTCTCCCTGCCACAAAGTCTGAGGCAGACACGCCACCCCTGTGTCCCCAGATTGTCTTCACATTTAGGGGTTCCCCACAGGCTGTGTTTCCTCCCCAAAAGTTTCCCCTCCTTTGTGTGTCTGGAGAACTCCTATTCATATGACATCCCAGCTCTCGTGGTGGGAGATTCTGTGGTGGAGAGTCTTGTGGTGTTCCTTGATTCTGCTCAAACAGATTGTGTGGTTCTCTTATCTCTCACGTCTCTGCTGGCTCAGACGGTGAAAGAATCCGCCTGCAGTGCAGGAGACCTGGGTTCGATCCCTGGGTTGGGAAGATCCCCTGGAGAAGGGAATGGCAACCCACTCCAGTAATCTTGCCTGGAGAACTTCATGGACAGAGAAGCCTGGCTGGCTACAGTCCATGGGGTTGTAAAGAGCCGGACACCACTGAGCGACTAACACACACTTAGCTCTCGCAGAACCTTATATCCGTACATTGTATAATATTTATGTCATTTTTCCTTAAGAAGACCTTGCCCACCAGAGATGAGAGGCACAGTGAGATCTGAGAGGCAGCACGTGATTGGTGGGGCTCTGTCTTCCTGGGGAGGCACCTGTACTGTCAGCGCTATAAGAGAGACACGTGCAGAGAGAGAGAGCATGACAGCTCCCTTCCTCCAACTTGAAGGCTTCACGAGGAGGGGGCAGGATGGAGCCCCCCTCCCTTTTTTTTCCTTTTTAAATTTATTTTTGGCCATGCTGGGTCTTCATTGCTGTGAGGGCTTTTCTCGAGTTGAAGAGAGTGGGGACTACTCTCGAGTTGCGGTGCATGGGCTTCTCATTGTAGAGGCTTCATTTGTGGAGCACAGACTCTAGGGTGCTTGGGTTTCAGTATTTGCAGCACGAGGGCTCAGTAGTTGCGGTTCCTTCCTGGGCTCAAGAGCACAGGCTCAATAGCTGTAGCGCCCTGGCCTAGCTGTTCCGCTGCATGTGAAATCTTCCAGGGCCAGGGATCGAACTCATGTCTCTGGCATTGGCAGGTGGATTCTTTGCCACTGAGCCACCAGGGAGGCCCCCGGAGCCCGATTTCTTAGTGCACAGAGCACGTTGAGGCTGGGAGATGAGTGGCAGAAGGAACAGTTTCTGAGGAAGGCATTAACCAACAGCAGTTGCCCCTGTGTGCTGTGGTTTGTTTATCTCCCTAAGTGTTAAGGGACCCTCTTGCCAATGCAGGAGACAAGAGGCTGGGGTGAATCCTGGTTCTTCTCTCTCTGCCTCCTTCCCCTCTGTGGTTGGACCAACCTGCAGGGCTCCTGAAGCTGCGCTCACTGGTGTCCTGTTCTTGACAGCTGTGTGATCTTGGGCAAGAGGATTAACCTCTCTGAGCCTCTATTTCCTGTACAAATAAGGGCAGTGGTCCGACTTTGGCTTAATTGGTGTGGGGATCAGAAGTGTGGCCTCTGGGCATCCGAGGCACTTAAATAAGTGGTGATGATGATGATTCAATGGACATGAACTTGGGCAAACTCTGGGAGATGGTGAGAGACAGGGAGGCCTGGCATGCTGCAGTCCATGCAGTCCCAAAGAGTTGGACACGACTTAGCGACTGAACAGCAACAACAGGATGATGAAGGAGTGTGTGATACGTGATTTGGAAAAATAAACCCTTTAGCTTTGTCACAGAGTAAACGCCCAGGTTAGAGGCCCTCACCTTCTTTGTCCTTCCCAAGCTAACATCGTCAGGCCAATAAGCTAAATATTCAATAAGCAAGAATGAACGATGAAAGAGATGGGTGCCATGTTGACTAATTCCAACTGTGCAGACTTGTGTGAGAAGGTGCTGAGAACGGTGCCAGAATCCTGAACTCAGAGTCCACTGGCCCCAGAGCAGATCCTCTGATGCCTCTTTTGTCTGGACTTTTTCCTGCTCACTGCTGGAGTCATCTCCATCCATTTCTTAGGAAAACTCTTTAAAAAATTATTGAAATACAGTTGATTTACATTGTTATGTTAGTTTCAAGTGTGCAGCAACATGATTCAGTTATATATATATTTCAGATTCTTTTCCATTATAGGTTATTACGAGGTTTTGAGCCTAGTTCTCTGTGCTGTATAGTAAGTCCTTGTTGGTTGGTTCCCTGTTTTAGGGAAAACCCTTAATGAAAATAATGATCATAGGCTGAAGCTACCAGCTAGGTGAGGTGGGCTGTGAAGGAACAGGGCTGGGTTACAGGACGTGTGCCGAGGAACCAGCTCAGACCCTACTGGCTGTGTGACCTTGGGCAAGTCACTTAACCTCTCTGTGCCCAGTTCCTTTCTCGTGATGTTCACTGAAGGAAAACAGCTTTCTATGGTTGCTTAAACTCCCACTCTTGCCATGAATTATCTTAATTTAAACTGCCTAGCAGCCGGCAGGGTAAGGATTGCATGAACCCCCTTGTTAGGGGCTGTGTCTCGAGATGGAGCTGGAAGAACTAAGCAGTGGTGGAGGCGGGGGATGGTCTCCGTCCAGAGCTTAGGTGTTGCTCCATGAAGCACGCCGATTCCTGTAACGGAAAGACAACTTTCCTGCAGGACTGGTGTGAGAAATCAATCAGAAGAGCCTTCTTAGTGCTTTTAATAGAAACATGTTACCTTAAAGCCAGTAGTAGCTGTTGGTGTTGCTGTAGCCTGAGGCTCAGAAAAAGGCCTGCAGGCTGGCCACCAGAGGGACCTTGGCTTGTCACTCTAGCCCTGAATGCCTTCGGAAAATGTTTTCTTTTCTTGTGCCTTTCCAAAGCCAGAGGGACAGCCCGGGCACCGTGGGTCAGCAGTGAGGAGCAAGGGCCAGGAAGGGGGTCCTGGGGTCCTCACGGTGTGAAGGGCAGGGGTCAGGAGCCTCACCTGTAGGGAGTGGGAAGGGGCACTAGTGCTTGAGGGAGTGGTCCAGGAGGTCTTAATTACCAGGGTGTAATTAACATGCTGGTACCCAGCAGTGGGGCTTCCCAGGTGGCGCCAGTGGTAAAGAACCTGCCTGCCAATGCAGGAGACATAGAGGTGGGTTGGATCCCTGAATTGGGAAGATCCCCTGATCCCCTGGAGGAGGGCGTGGCAACCCTCTCCAGTATTCTTGTCTGGAGGATCGCATGGACAGAGGAGCCTGACTGGCTACGGTCCATAGAGTTTCAAAGAGTCAGACACGACTGACACCATTTAGCTTGCATGGGGCAGCAGAGAGAGGGCACTGGGGTTCTCAGAGTGAGGGAGGAGCCAGCTCCCCAGTGGGGAGGGGGCCTCTGCTCTTGTCTTTGGTGATAGTATTTATTTTCAGAACCACAAGGAATACTGTTCCTCTCACTGAGATCTATGGAAATGAATTGAGACAAATGCTGTTTTCCTTAATGGAAACATTGCCTGAGTACATACCAAAGGCCAGACTATCTACAAGCTATGGCTCATCCACCCGGTGCTTGATGTTGTAAATAAAGTTTTATTGGCACCCAGTCATGCCCATTTGTGTACCTGCTGTCTATGGCTGCTTCTGCCCTATACTGGCAGAGTTGGGCAGTTGGCGCAGACATCTGTCAAGTCAGAAACATTTACTACCTGGCCCTTTGCAGAAGTTTGCTGCCCCCTGGTCTGTGCTCTCTCCCTGGTTTGAGTTCACCCAGTCCTGAACACAACCCCAGGGGCTTCCCTGATAGCTCAGTTGGTAAAGAATCTTCCTGCAATGCAGGAGACCCTGGTTCAATTCCTGGGTCGGGGAAGATCCCCCTGGAGAAGGGATAGGCTACCTGCTCCAGTATTCTTGGGCTTCCCTTGTGGCTAAGCTGGTAAAGAATCTGCCTGCAATACGGGAGACCTGGGTTCCATCCCTGGGTTGGAAAGAGCCCCCGGAGAAGGGAAAGGCTACCCACTCCAGTATTCTGGCCTGGAGAATTCCATGGACTGTATAGTCCATGGGGCCACACAGTCAGACGCGACTGAGTGATTTTCACTTGGATACAACCCCGGAGGAAGATGCTTGCATTTCTCATTTTATTGGTGGGCACATAGAGGCTCTGAAGTCTACCCGGGGTCACAAAACTGGCAGCCCATGTTTTTTTTTTTTTGAGAAGGGGAAGAATTTATATTTTTTGTTAGCTTCTAATTGAATCTTATACATGTTCAGAGAATGTGGTTCCGTATGATACCTATTGTTAAAAATTTCGATTCCACAGTTTCTTAATGTCCCGGTACCTGATGACTTCTTAAAATATCTTTTAAATATATACATATAGTTCAGTGGCATTGAGTATTTCATGGTGTTGTGTAACCACCATCTGCATCCATCTTCAGCACTTTTCCGTCTTCCCAAACTGGCAGGTCACATTCTTAACCATGACCCCATCCTGCCTTGTGGGTGTTTTGTAGAAAAAAGCAAGCATCAGCAGCATTATAATTTAGCACAGGAGGCTTTGGTGGAAGCCTTGGGACTGGATGCTGGTTCTGCAACATACTGACCGTGGATGATGGTCTGTTCCCTTTGAACCCTCTGGAGCTCAGTGGCTTCATTTGTGAAATGGGCATAGCCCCAGGCCCTGTCCCTGCAGACCACGTGGGTGTGAGGATGAGATGCAGAACAGAGGGGAAGGCCCAGCCTCGTGTGCTAGGTAGTATCTGTGATGCTGTCCCTGGAACAGCCACACCTGAAACAGCTGTGAGGTCGGTCTGTCCTCTCTGTGTGGCTCGTGTGTCCCTTTATCCTTTCCAGGTCCTGGAATCATCCACAGGCCCCGTCGTGTATCCTAAAGCCCCAGCTAGACCCCAGGGGACCCGTGTGCTGTGTGGATGCCGCTTTCCTGCCGTCCTTTCTCCCCTGCGGCCCAGACTTGGCTGAAGGGCCACTCTAGGGAATGAAAGGAGGTTCTGTTGCGGCCATCCTGGGGCTGCCAAGGGCCGCCCATCGTGGCAGTAATGCCCTTGTATGTGCCAGGTCAGGGGATGCGCTGGCTCGGCCTGCTGGCCCCCAAGCCTCCATCTCGGCTGTATTTTGATACAGGAGCCCTGGACTGGCCCCTGGCCCCTTCCCCAGGCCTGGGGGGAGTGGGACACACCACCGAGGAGTGTCCTGCTGCCCTTGTGGGACAGACCCTGAGGATTCCAGGCATCTGCAGTGGAGGCGTGCTGCCGTCCATGGGGTCGCGAAGAGTCGGACACAACTTAGCGACTGAACGGCATCAAATGGTGGAGGTGAGAGTGATCTGGTAAAGTCGCTTTCTACTTCTTCTAGCTTTGGAAAGTCCATCTTCTCTCTTTTCCATTTCTATTCTGGTACTTCTGGAGGCTGATCCCTCCTACCTGCTTTCTGAGACATGGGGTTTTATTTTATTTAGCAGAATCACCACCTGACTCTTCTGTCGAAACAATTCTTTTTTTTCCTCCTTTCCCCTGTACTTTTTAAAGCTGAGCTGGAATTCAAGATTAGCCATTTTAAAATATACAAATTAGTGGCATTTAGTATTAATATATTCACAATGTTGTACAGCCAATACCTCTGGGTTTAAAAACAGTTTCATCACCCCCAAGGAAAACCCCTTCCCCCTCCCCCAGCCTTTGGCAGCCACCCACCTGCCTTCTGTCTTTGTGATTCCCCTGTTGTGGAATTTCATATACACGGACTCATATATAATGTGTGGCCTTTTGTGTCTTCTTTCACTGAGCATAATGCCCTCAAGATTCATCCAGATCATAGCATGCATCCATACTTCAGTCCTTTTTAAGGCTGAGTAATGTTCCATTGTAAGGATTGGCTACATTTTGTGACCTATTCATTATTTCCATTTCAAGGATGGACGCTTAGGAGGTTTTCACCTTTTGGCTATTGTGCAGACTGTTTGAAGCATGGCTTAAAGTGTTAAAACTTTCTTCCTGGGGCCCTAGCTGCCAAGGTTCTGTTCTGGTGTTTCCACTCTCTCTTCCCAGTACTCACTAATTCATCTGTTCAGACACTCATCAGATAGCTGTGGATGTGTCCTCCCTGCCCAGTTCTATGCTGGGGACCTCCAGCCTTGACTTGCTCTTGATATCTGGAGAACGGTTTATTGATTTCTCACTTTCCAAGCCAGAGTGTGGGAGTACCCAGAGGCAGGAGGGCCGGCACGGGGCACCCGAGTGGCCCAGAGAGGCAGCTGGCACAGGCAGGGAGCCCAGCCACCTTTCTGTGTGTTCCTGGAATGTGCCAGATGCTTTGCAGTTAGGTCTGCCCCTTGCTTCCTGGCCTCTTCATCTCCTGCCCGCTCCAGAACTGGCTTCTTCTCACCCTTGATATCAGCTTAAATTTCCCCTCTTTGGAGAGGTCTTCCCTGCCCTTCCCTGGGAGATGCCCACCTGCCCCGTCCACTGTTACTGTCCCCTTTGTCCCCTTGTTGCTTCTGACATGAAGATCTGAAGTGGGTTTGTTTCCCCATTTGTGATCATGGCCCTGGTCCTCATAAACTAGACTGAAAGCACCGTGAGGGCAGGAACCTAATCTGTCATATTTTCTGTCTCCTAGCACAGGACGTAGGCATGCAGTAGGTGCCCAAGAAATGTGTTGCTACCGCTTGGAGTCAGATGTGAGTTAATTTCCTAACTTCACCTTGCTAGCTTGATGATCTTGAGCCTGTTACTTAATCTTTCCCAGCTTCACTTTTTTCTTCTGTTCAGTATGGAGAAAGTCCAGTGTCCTGAGCCCTTGGGGTCAGTGTGGAGGTCAGAAATAACTGTGTAGATGGCCCAGAGCCTGTCGGTATACAGTAGATGTTAGTTAGCGCTGCTGCTGCTGGTGGTTCCAAAAGTAGTGCTCAGAATACTTGTGAATGAGTCTCCTAAGTCATGTGCTCGTGTGCCCTGGAGAGTGGAAAATGTACTCTGAATTTCAAAGACTTTGTGGGAAAAAGAGAATGAGGAAGATCTCAGTAATAACTTGAACATTGATTACTTGTTACAACGGAACCATTTTGGATATATTGGCTACGTGAAATGTATTATTAAAATTAGTGTCACTGGTTTATGTTTATGTTTTTTAACGTGGGTACTAGAAATTTAAAATTGCATTTGGGGTTCACATTGTATTTGGGGGGACAGTGCTGCTCCAGAGGTTGGTGGCTTTGCCTTTGTGAAGTGTGTGGCCCTGGGTAAGTGAGTCACATTTCTTCCGTGCTTCAGTTTCCTCCTCTGTAAACAAGAAGCTCGATCTGATGACGAACAATGACACTGCACATTTGAGGGCCTCCTGTGTGCCCCTGAAAGGACCCATAGCCCCATGAACACGAGTGGCTGGGTCCCTGCCCATGGCAGCTTTCAGTCTGAGAGAGGGGAGACCCAAATAAAACACAAACCCCGCCACTAAGACTGTGATTACTCTCTGAAGGGTGTAAGTAAGGATACCTGACAAATAATGGTAGAGTGAAGAGGGCTGGGTCTCTAGCTCGGAGAGGTCAGGGCTGAAACTTCAAAACCTTGGCCACCTGATTCGAAGAGCTGACTCATTGGAAAAGACCCTGATGCTGGGAAAGATTGAAGGCGGGAGGAGAAGGGGACGACAGAGGATGAGATGGTTGGATGGCATCACCGACTCAATGGACATGAGTTTGAGTAAATTCTGGGAGTTGGTGATGGACAGGGAAGCCTGGGGTGTTGCAGTCCATGGGGTCGCAAAGAGTCGGACACGACTGAGTGGCTGAACTGAACTGAACTGTGAGGAGAGCTGGGGTGAATCCACCTACAGCCTGGGGCATGATAAGCTCTAACTGGCAGCCAAGATGAACACTTTGGGATGACCCGAGAGCGCTGAAACATTGGGCCACTCTACTCAAAGTCGCCTCCACTCAGCGGTTCTGGCGTTTTTCATCCCTCTGCATATAATAACTGTACCAGAATTTTTATGTTCTGTGAAGAATTTTCAGTTCATTTCTCAGAGGCCCCCCGGGGAATGTGGGCTTCCCCTGTGGCTCTGCTGGTAAAGAATCCGCCTGCAGCGCGGGAGACCTGGGTTTGATCCCTGGGTTGGGACCATCCCCTGGAGAAGGGAAAGGCTACCCACTCCAGTATTCTGGCCTGGAGAATTCCATGGACTGTATAGTCCATGGGGTCGCAAAGAGTCCGACACGACTGAGCGACTTTCACTCGCCCAGGAATACGGAGATCTCGCTTCTGAGCATCTCGTGGGCGGGGCTGCGCCATGGTCAGCGCTGATTGGATGAGGGCCACTGATGCTCTGGTCGTGGCAAGCCTGTCTTCTGGTGTTGTGCGCCTTCACTGCTGGAGACCGCATCTTCTCTGCTTTCTGCATTTGGGAGGGAGGCTGTATTGAGCTCCTCTTGATCTTGCCAGAAGCCACGAGGGAGACAAATCACTTCACCGTTGGGAGCTCTGGTGGTGAGGGCCGCACCCGGACCCCGGCCAGGTGCGTGTGCTTCACGTGGAGAAATGCCGAGGGAGGCTTTGTCCCAGTTTTTCACGGGTCAGGGGCATTCTCATCTTCCACACACACACACCTGCCAGCAGGTGCCTGACCTTGTGCGCCTGCTGGGTGGGGGCTTAGGGGTGGGCCTTGCACACGTGTAAGTGAAAATGGGTTATTGCGGGCGACAGTGAGTCTTCCTCTCCAACCCTCATTGGGCCGCACTTATTGCTGGAGAACGAGTGACTTACCTGAGGTTGCCCACGTGGAAGTCGAAGTGGTGGGGATGGGGGGTCAGATCTCTGGCTACTCTGACAGTTGCTGATTACTTCTGAAAAGAGTGCAGCCACCTTCACCTGTGTTCAAGGCCCCCGTGGCCTGCTTCCAGCTCATTTCCTGTATCTCCCCCAGTGAATGGTACCCCTCTCCTAAGCACTGTCCCTTCTCCTAGACCCTTGCTTGCCAGCTGCCTCTGCCTACAACAGCTCCCTCACCCACCCCCGCTTGTGAAACCCTGCAGGCTCCAAAGCCCAGCTTGGATGGTGGGGCCCCAGGAGGGACCTATCAGCTTGATCTTCAAGTGAAGATACAGTGAATGAAGTCAGTGGGGCTGGATTAAGACAGGAAGAGCCTGGAGGCAGAGGAACAGACTAAAGAGGCTTCCTCCTGCTCTGCGCAGGGTGTCAGGGCCTGCCCCTGCGTCTGTCCTCCCAGGCCTTCACCAGAGCATGCATCCAGCCATACTGTCTGCCTGCCGTTCCTGAGGGGGTCCAGCCTTTGCACATGCCGGTCCCTCTGGCAGATCTGCCCATTAGTCTTCCCTACCCCATTCACTTGATGAACATCCTCTGCATGTGCTGAGCGTCCATCATCAGCCTTATTTCCTCCAGAAAACCTTCCTTGACAGTACTTCCACATTTGCAGGCCACGTTGCATGTGTCCCTGGGGCTCCTGCTGCCCTGGATTCTGTATTCCAGCTGCCAGTGATTTGCCGGACTTTCCTGCTAGACAGAAGGTTCCAGGAAGTGGAGATGCTGCCTGGTCCACAGGGGGCCTCCCATAGCCCGGCACAGGGTCGGGCCACCGTGGGTGGTCAATAGCTTTTGGCCTTTAGCCTCAGTGTTTGGTGTTGATAGTATGATGACTGATTTGTCTTCACGTCTGAGCCAGGAAATGAAAAATGAGTATGTTTCATCTGCCTATAATGTCAGTGTTGGGAGGGACCTTAACCGAGTGCCGTTGGTTCTTCTCTCTGTTGTTTGCATCGAGTCCATTCTGCCCTTAATAAGCCCCACTCCTTCATGGCAGCGGCCACCTCTAGTGACATCAACTCTCCAAACCTTGGATGCCTCAGTACTTGCGACTGAAACATCCCTGGTTGTTCCGTCAGTCCCGAGATGACAGTTGTGAGGCATCTTCTGTTGTTGTTTAGTCTGTAAGTTACGTCTGACTCATTGTGACCCCATGGACTGTAGCCTGCCAGGTTCCTCTGTCCATGGGAATTCCCAGACAGGAATACTGGAGTGGGTTGCCATTACCTTCACGAGTGAAGCTTCTATGAAACTTAATAAGGTTTTCCTTCTGCACAGGGGGGTTTCACTGCCTTACCGTGCAGCCTGCTTTTACTTTAGGGCAGAAAAAAAAATGTTGGAAAGCTGTTCTTCAGAATCCAAACCATGTTCTTGTGTTCACAGGTCATACTTCTTGTTAAAGTGGTCTGATTTTTCCATTTCTCCAAAGCTGCACCTCAGAACATGCTCTGGAAGGCACATCTCTCTTTGGAAATTGGCAGGGCTGCGTCGTGTGCCAGGGCAGCTGGGCAAGTGAGCTCATTAAGCCTGGCAGCAATTAAGTTTCTGTGGCAAGTCTTGGAGCCTTTCAGAATCAGGGCCAGAAGAGGTTCTTTTGCCCACCAGACACCTTATTTTGAACAAAGGCCTGGATGCCCCCCGGATTCTGCCTAATCTGTTTAAACTATTGGGCAAATGGGTGTTTTACTTGCATGATCTGTCTCTCCCTAGAAATTTTCCAGATACCCAGGACGAGTCCAGTTTATGAGGGCTTGGGCATTACAGATCCCCTGAGTTTTCTATAGACATGGCTAAAGGTGCATGCAAGACATTCATGCATGCATGCTAAGTCCATTCAGTTGATTCCCCACTCTTAGTGACCCTATGGACTATAGCTGTCCATGGGATTCTCCAGGCAAGAATACTAGAGTGGGGTGCTGTGCCCTCCTCAAGGGGGTCTTCCTGACCAGGGATGGCACCCACATCTCATTATGTTTTCTGCATTGGCAAGTGGGTTCTTTACCACTAGCAAGATGGATGCAAGATACTTCATACCAAAATACATAAATAATCCTGTAGCTGGAGAGGATATCAGAAATTGGGAGTGCCCCAGCTAGAAGATGGGGGAGGAGTTCTGGGTGCCCCAAACCTCAGGTGTTTACAACATACATTGTAAATTTTGGATTTCATAATTCATAAGCTCCTGGATTGTAGTTTCACTTTCTGGAGCAGAGGGCTTTGTAGGTAAACTAAGAGGTGGTGGGGAGGGGTGTTAACACTCCCAGGCAGGCATGTGCGCTGATCATTTTGTGGTGTCTTACCTGTTCATTGTTGCAGCTGTAGAACAGTCTCTTGCTCATTAGATCTTTGTTAGCATCTGTGCCAGGTCTGTGAAAGCAATGCCATGGCACTTGAAAATACCTGTGGAACCATCCTTTTCCACCTTGGTCTGAAGCACTGAATTGTTATAACACTTCTCATCATCACATGTCATGAACAGGATCCTCAAAATGTTGTGAATGGCTCTATCTCTCCTCTGTGTGGGAAGGTCAAACTGTAGCCTCAAATTCTCCACCCCAGGAAGCTGGTAATGGACATTATTATAGTTGGTGTTCCATGACTACTGGGTGAGTAATTGATTTGCTTCTGTTTACCGGAACCAGAGAGAAAAAATCAGGATGGATTAGAAAGTGAACCATTTAAGAACCTAAAAATTGTGGGAGAGGTAATTTTGTATCTGAATTAAAAAGAGTTAGCTCTTTGAAGTTCTTGCTGTGACATTGGTTTGATTCATCTAATGCAAAATAACATAGTAAAGGAGGAATAGAGGAACTAAAATGACATGGGACATATAGAAAACAAAAAGTAATGTGGAGGATGTAAACTCAACTATATCAGTAATATTAATAACATTAAATGTGAATGGATTCAACAAACCAATCAAAAGGCAGAGATTGTTAGACTGTATTAAAATGACTTAACTTTATGGTGTCTACAGGTGTATACCTCTTTAGACTCAGATATACAAATAGATTGGAAATAAAAGTACGGGAAAATATACACCATTCGAAGAGCAACTATACGAAAGCGACAGTGACTATACTGGTACCATGTGTGGGCTTAGTCGCTCAGTCATGTCCAACTCTTTGCAACCCCAGGGACTGTTGCCCACCAGGCTCCTCTGTTCATGGGGATTCTCCAGGTAAGAATACTGGATTAGGTTGCCATGCCCTACTCACTGCTATCATACCAGATAGATTTAAAATAAAAAAGCAGAGATAAAGAGGGATATTTTATACTTACATTTAATTACACAACCTAGACAGCATATTAAAAAACAGAGACATAAGTTTGCCAACAAAGGTCCGTCTCGTCAAGGCTATGGTTTTTCCAGTGGTCATGTATGGATGTGAGAGTTGGACTACAAAAAAAGCTGAGCGCCGAAGAATTGATGCTTTTGAACTGTGGTGTTGGAGAAGACTCTTGAGAGTCCCTTGGACTGCAAGGAGATCCAACCAGTCCATCCAAAAGGAGATCGGTCCTGGGTGTTCATTGGAAGGGCTTATGTTGAAGCTGAAACTCTAATACTTTGGCCAGCTGATGCGAAGAGCTGACTCATTTGAAAAGACCCTGATGCTGGGAAAGATTGAAGGCAGGAGGAGAAGGGGATGCCAGAGGATGAGATGGTTGGATGGCATCACCGACTCGATGGACATGGGTTTGGGTAGACTCCGGGAGTTGGTGGTAGACAGGGAGGCCTGGCATGCTGCAGTTCATGGGGTCGCAAAGAGTTGGACACGACTGAGCAACTGAACTGATACTGATACTGAATGATAAAAGGGTAAATTCAACAAGAAGATATAACAATTATAAACACATACGCACCTAACAGCACAACACCCAAATATATGGAGCAAACACTAATTGAAAAGAACGGAGAAGTAGATAATTCAGCAGTAATAGTTGGATATTTCAATATCCTACTTTCAGTAATGGATAGAACAACTAGCTGTCTAGTAAGGAAGACAGTAAGGAAGTAGAAAACTTGAACTACACTATAAACTACACTATAAACCAATCGGACTTAACAGATAGCAATAGAATACTCCACCAACAACATCAGAATACGTATGTGTATATATGTGTTGTGCTCAGTCATTCAGTCACGTCCAACTTTTTGCGACCCTATGGACTGTAGCCCACCAGGCTCCTCTCTGTGGGATTTTCCCAGCAAGAATACAAGAGTGAGTTGCCATGCCCTCTAGGGGATCTTCCCAACCAAGGGATCGAACTTATCAATCCCACATTGCAGGCGGATTCTTTACCATCTGAGCCACCAGGGAGATCTGTGTGTGTGTGTGTGTAAATAACATATTTTTAATTGAGGTATAATTGAGGCATAATACATTAGTTTCAGGTGTATAACATAATGATTTGATATTTGTATACATTATGGAATGATAACTGCAATGTCTAGTGAACATCTGTCACTATATATAGTTACTTAAATTTTTTTTTCTTGTGACAAGAACTTTTAAGATATTCTCTCTTAGCAAGTTTCCAATATGCAACACAGTATTACGAACTATAGTTAGCAAGTTTCAGATATACAAAACAGTATTATTAACTGTAGTCACCATGCTGTATGTTACATCCCCATGACTTTTGTATTTTGTAACTGGAACTTTGTGCTTGCTGACCTCCTTAGCCCATTTTGTCCACTCTCGTACCCACCCCCCACCCCCAGCCTCTGGCAACCACCAGTCTGTTCTCTGTGTCTGTAAGTTTGGTTTTGTTGTTGTTATTTTAAGATTCCACATATAAGTGAGGTTCATGTGGTATTTTTCTTTCTCTGTGTAACTCATTTCACTTAGCATAATGCCCTCAAGGTCCATCCATGTCTCACAAATGGCAAGATTCCATTCTTTTCTGTGGCTAAATAATATTCCATTTTATATCTATCTATTTTACATTTTATTTATCCATTCATCCACTAATGGACACTTGAAAGTCAAAGTGTTAGTTGCTCAGTCGTGTCCAACTCTTTGCAACCACATGGACTGTAGCCCGCCAGGCTCCTCTGTCCATGAGATTCTCTAGGTAAGAACACTGGAGGGGGTAGCCTTTCCCTTTCTCCAGGGGATCTTCCTGACCCAGGGGTCAAACCCGGGTCTTCCACACTGCAGGCAGATTCTTTACCGTCTGAGCCACCAGGGAACAACCAGGGAACTAGCCGCCAGTGGACAACCTAGTGGGTACTTAGGATTTTTCAATCTCTTGGGCATTATAAATAATGCCTCGGTGAACATAGAGGTGCATATATGTTTTCAAGTTAGTACTTTCATTTTCTCTGGATAAATATCCAGAAGCAGAAAATGCCAGATCATGTGATAGTTCTACCTTTAAGGTTTTGAGGAGCCTCCATACTGTCGTCCATAGTGGCTACACCAATTTACATTCCCACCAAGAGTGCACACAGTTGCCCTTTTCTCCAGTTCTTCACCAAGAATATACTTCTCAAGTGCCCATGGATCAATCTCCAGGATAGACCATATGCTTTGCTGTCAAATAACTCAATAGACTTCAAAGGATAGGTATAATACAAAGTGTGTTCCCTGACCACAGTGCAATGAAATTGGAAATCAATAGCAGCAAACACAGGGCCTGGTCCACAGCTGATGCTCAGTTTCACCCTTGTCAGGCTGTCATCTCCAGCCCCTGCTTTTTTCTCCCTCCTCATCCTCCATTGCTCCTCGTTACCCCTTGGACCGCAGTGAACTACGGACTTCCTTACCCGCCGTTTCCAGCGTGTTTGCTCACACTGCTCACTTCTTAGAATGCCTAGTCCTCTGCCTTCTCCACCCTCCCCGTCTTAGGAGGACCTACCTGTCCAGGCTTCCATGACCTGCCTTAATGAGTCACACTAAGGAGATTTTGTAATGAATAGATTACAGCAGTGGTTCTTCAAGGAGGGTCCTGGACCAGCAGTAGCATCCTCGCTTGGGAACGTTTCAGAAATGCGCTGTCTCAGGCCCCACCCTGAGCTGCTGGATCAGAAACACTGGGTTAAAAGTCAGAAATCTGGGTTTTAACTAAATCTGTCTGGGGAGTTCTGATACCCGCCCTCCCTCCAGTTTCAGAATCAGAGTAGGCAGAACTGGTCCCCCACTTCTCTTGTAGTTACACAGTCGGGTTGTTTCTAAAATAGCTGGCAACTGGCTGATTCCCTCCAATAAGGATGAATCACATTTACCATCTTGCTGGATCTGTAGGTGAGACTGCTGCTGCTGCTGCTGCTAAGTCGCTTCAGTTGTGTCCGACTCTGTGCGACCCCATAGACGGCAGCCCGCCAGGCTCAGCCATCCTTGGGATTCTCCAGGCAAGAACACTGGAGTGGGTTGCCATTTCCTTCTCCAATGCATGAAAGTGAAAGGTGAAAGTGAAGTCGCTCAGTCGTGTCTGACTCTTAGCGACCCCATGGACTGCAGCCCACCAGGCTCCTCCATCCATGGGATTTTCCAGGCAAGAGTACTGGAGTGGGGTGCCATTGCCTTCTCCAGTAGGTAAGACTAGGGGACCTTAATTCATAGCATGTAAAGGGTAGTTCTCCACCCAAACATGTACAGATGTGAGAGTTGGACCATAAAGAAGGTTGAGTGCTGAAGAATTGATGCTTTTGAACTGTGGTTCTGGAGAAGACTCTTGAGAGTCCCTTGGACTGCAAGGAGGTCAAGCCAGTCAATCCTAAAGGAAATGAAATGAAAGTTGCTCAGTTGTGTCCGTCTCTTGCGACCCCATGGACTATACAGTCCATGGAATTCTCTAGGCCAGAATACTGGAGTGGGTAGCCTTTCCCTTCTCCAGGGAATCTTCCCAACCCAGTGATCGCACCCAGGTCTCCCACACTGCAGGCGGATTCTTTACCAGCTTAGCCACAAGGGAAGCCCAAGAATACTGGAGTGGGTAGCTTATCCCTTCTCCGGGGATCTTGCCAACCCAGGAATCAAACTGAGGTCTCCTGCATTGCAGGCGGATTCTTTACTAACTGAGCTACTAGGGAAGCTATCCTAAAGGAAATCAACCCTGAATACTCATTGGAAGGATTGATGCTGAAGCTAAAGTTCCAATACTTTACCTGATGGGAAGAGCCGACTCATTGGTAAAGACTCTGATGCTGAGAAAGATTGATGGCAGGAGGAGAAGGGGGTGACAGGATGAGATGGTTGGATGGCATCACAGTCTCAGTGCACGTGAGTTTGAGAAAACTCTGAGAGATAGTGGAGGACAGGGAAGCCTGGTGTGCTGCAGTCTGTTCAGAGGTGACTTGACGACTGAATAATAACAAACCACCTAAGCAAGCACACATTTCAAATTGGTGCTCAGGGTGAAGGGTGTGTCAGCTGTCAGTGGCTTCCTGCAGAAGGAGGCCTGGCCCTGTTACTCTATACTCTGTCCCTCAGGGTGCTGGGCGTGGACTGCTTCATCATTTCTAGGAAAGGAGTGAAGGCAGTGGAGTGTGAAACCAACCCTGAGCCAGGAGTCACAGGCTTGGGTTTGAGTTCTGCCCACCCCCTGCCTGTAATGCTCTGCAGGGGTCCTTCCTCTACACAGTTGTTTGTGGAGTGCCTGCTGTGTGCTGGACACTTGCTTTCTGCTCTCCTGAAGCCCATTGAGCAAGGGTGATAATCAAAGATAATAGTAGAATGACACAATACCCTTCCCTCTGTCTGGGTCTGTTTCCCCATCTGTAATAATGAAGCGGGTTTTTTTTTTTTTTTAATTGTTTTAACAGCTGATCTCCTCCCCCAATATACAAAACAGGGAGGAACTAATTTACCATCACATTTATTTTATGACTTTAAACTTACAGCGTTTCAAATTATGAGTCAGCCCGTGAGAACAGTGAGGTTGGTCTGATGAATACAACTTTCAAAATTAAGTTTGGAGTGTTACTTGGGCTTTATTGTGGGTGTGAAACTATTCTGGTTTGAGAATCTTTTACCCACCACATTTGCAAATGGTAGCGTTTTTGTCAACAACTTGTCTTGCCTTTTGGGGATCCATTTTCCTGGACATGATAGGAAAGTCTCAACACCAAGAAATAAACAAAGCTGAGCGTTCACCTAGTAGCCAGGTCCATGTGCTGGAGTCTTTTGGTGTGCATCTCATTTGAGTTTGCATGCTCTGTCTGTAGTTTAAAATTATTGCACCAGAAAAGAAAAATAGAATCAAACATTGTTGCTCCAACACCCTGATCTTTAAGATCCCTAAGCACCTTCAGGGAGGACCAGGGCTCCATGGAATGTGGTTTGGTACCCAGGCCTGGTCGCCCTCTCCCAGTGCCCCGCAGTCCTGATGGTCTGCTCTCTTAGGTGCTTCTTGTTGTTGTTGTTCACTCACTCAGTCCTGTCCAATTCTTTGTCCCTGTGGACTGCAGCACGCCAGGCCTCCCTGTCCATCACCAGGTCCTGGAGTTTACTCAAACTCATGTCTATTGAGTCGGTGATGCCATCCAACCATCTCATCCTCTGTCACCCCCTTCTCCTCTTGCCCTCACTCTTTCTCATCATCAGGGTCTTTTCTAGTGAGTCAGCTCTTCACATCAGATGGCCAAAGTATTGAGCTTCAGCCTCAGCATCAGTCCTTCCCATGAATATTCAGGACTGATTTCCTTTAGGATGGGCTGGTTGGATCTCCTTGAAGTCCAAGGGCCTCTCAAGAGTCTTTTTCAGCACCACAGTTCAAAAGCATCAGTACTGGCCGCCATCTCTTCGCAGACACCTGTGTCTCTGTGTTGCCATCTGCTCCTCAGTATATCACATTGGGTTGTTTGTTCCGTCTTAGCCTCCAAATGTCCTCACATCCCTAGGACCATGTTCTGGGAAGGAAGCACCTCCAGGAATGTCATTGATGGAGCTGACCCAGGCTGGAAGAAGAGCCACATTAGAACCACACTCACTTCCCAGGTCTCTGTGAGCAGACCTTGAGTGTCCAGTGCTCTCCAAGGATAATCTAAGGATGCTGCCCACTCACTTCTTCCTCAAAACGGACCTTGGGTTACTGGGTTACTGGGAGTGTTTGGAAGGATGATCAGTCATACCGAGAAAGGCTGATGTCTTTCAGAAACCATACACCTGGCTGTGTCACCCCTCTGTTCAGTGGGCTCCCTGTGTCCTAGGATGAAGCCCACACCCCCTGTCAAGACATCTGTGGCCTCATCTCTTGATGCTCTTGCTTTCATCCTTTATCTTCATCTGCTCTGGCTACTATAAGAAAAAATACCATTGACTGGGCAGCTTAAACAACAGAAGTTTATTTCTCACAATTCTGGGGCTGATCAAGGTGCTGGCTGATTCTGGTGAGAGTTCTCTTCTGACTTGTAGGTGGCTGCCTTCTCACTGTGCATTCGTTAAGTGGACAGAGAGAGAGGAAGTAAGCTTTCTTGTGTGTCTGCTTATTAGGACACTGATCCTGTCATGTGAGCCTAATCACTTCCCAAAGGCTTCATCTCCAAATACCATCACATTGGGGATTAGGGTTTCAACATATGAATTTCTGGGGGACACAAACATTCAGTCCATAACACTGCCCCTTGCCTTATGTAACAATCTGTCTTCCTTGAGTTTGCCCTCGTTCCTCCTGTCTCTGTACATCTGTTTTCTTGCCATAGCACACCCTTTCTGCCCCCTCTAAAGGTGGCTCAGGCTCATACCCTCGGGTACTTCCTGACTCCCTAGGCCCTGCATATCTTTCTGTCCCAAACTTGGCCAAACTGTGAGGCTATTGTCTTTCATAGTTTTTCTTCCGCACTGGTGGGAGTCCAGGACCTGGGTGGGATTTGTGTCTGAGGCTTCTGTGCCCAGGACAGGGCCTGGAAATGGGCAGCCACTGGAATGTTGAGTGAATGAGTGAATAAACAAATGAATTAATGAATGAATGGAGTGCATGCTCCTGCCCTTCCTGCCTCAATGCCATTCAACCTTCTTTAGACCCCTGCTGCCTTGTCTGCATGTCTGCATTTCACTCCTGCCAGGGTCCATGTCAGATGTCTCTTTCTTCACACTCTCCTGGGAGCCACAGCCCCAGGTCTGCAGTTATCACCTGGGCTTGTTACATTCATTTCCTCGCCTGCCTCCCTGACTCAGCTGAACTCCTCATGCGGGTGGGGTCACCACTGGGACACACAGCCCTGAGCCATCACATTCAAGGGACTGGGCAAATGTCTGCACCAGATGACGTCATCCTTAAGCCTCTTCCTTCCCTGTGATGGTAGTAACCTGGCAGTGAGTAATCTGGCCATACGTTCTTCTTGGTCCAGGCACCCCAGCCCTGTAGCAAACCCCCGGTCTCACCCCGCTTGTTTCAGCTCAGCCCTGTGCAGCTCTGGAGTCATTCTCTTGAGAGAAGCCAGGATGTAGATGAGCTCTGTGTGCCCCTCCTCCAACTGTGCACACAGCAGGTGCTCTGTAGTTGTCTGGCGAGGAGTGCCCTAAGCATATCGAGCCCCATTGAGTGGCTGGTGTACAAAGGATGTGGAAACCACAAAAGAAGTTGTTCTTAGCTTGAAAGTCACCAGTCACCCTGCTTCTTCTCAGCGGTGTGATTATGTGACTCATTTCAAGAGAGGTGAGAGAGAAATGGCCTGATGGCTGGGGCCTTTTCTGGGACTTGTTAAGGGGCCCTTGTACATTAACAAAGGGGAGATTCCAAAATGGTGCAGGGAGTTTGTGAAGAGTCAGCAAGAAATAGCAGCAGAAAGAGCAAACACTTTGTATTCAGGTGAGGATTTGAGCAAGTCCTTTACTTGCATGCAGTTGAAATTGTGTCCCTATTAAATGAGGAAAACAACCTGTGCTTCTCCAGGACCTCGTGAGAACCAGGATTATGGATGTAAAGACCTGATGCCTTCTTGCTGCCTAAGGAGTGGCACCCATCTATCCCCAGGTATGCAGAATGGCTGTGGCTTCTTATTATAAACATAGTTTCTTTGACTTTTTCTGGATGAGGCAGTGCCTGGGCTTGCCTGTGGCTCTATCTTTACAACCTAGCACAATATCTGACACCTGGAAGCTACATAGCAGAGCCGGTAAAAATGTGGACATTGGAACCAGACCACTTGGGCACAGCCTCCCACACCTACTTGCTAGCTATGTCACCCAGTCAAAGTACTTCTGTCTTTTCTGCCTGAACACTAAATCGGGGCACTAATAATACCCATGTCATGGGGTTGTGGAATTATAGAGAATTTGGAGCATTTGGAAGAATTTCTAGTATAGACTGTTACATAATCAGCGACTGTTACGATTAGTACTACTGGGTGCATATTTGTTGAATTGTATCAAATTCTATTTGATGGGAGAGGAGCGTTGGTGCTGCCATGATGCTTTATTTCCCTTGCAGCACAGTTATTGGTTTCCATTGCTCTTTCCCACCTCGAAGTTTCTCTCTCATTCAGGATCTGGGAAGATTTTACAGTGAAAAGCTAAAGAAAAAGGAAAACCTCACATGCACAGAATGTTCTAAAGGAAGTTTCACCATGTTCTCATCAGATCAGATCAGATTAGTCACTGAGTCGTGTCCGACTCTTTGCGACCCCATGAATCGCAGCACGCCAGGCCTCCCTGTCCATCACCAACTCCCGGAGTTCACTCAGACTCACGTCCATCGAGTCAGTGATGCCATCCAGCCATCTCATCCTCTGTCGTCCCCTTCTCCTCCTGCCCCCAATCCCTCCCAGCATCAGAGTCTTTTCCAATGAGTCAACTCTTCGCATGAGGTGGCCAAAGTACTGGAGTTTCAGCTTCAGTATCATTCCTTCCAAAGAAATCCCAGGGCTGATCTCCTCAGAATGGACTGGTTGGATCTCCTTGCAGTCCAAGGGACTCTCAAGAATCTTCTCCAACACCACAGTTCAAAAGCATCAATTCTTCGGTGCTCAGCCTTCTTCACAGTCCAACTCTCACATCCATACATGACCACAGGAAAAACCATAGCCTTGACTAGACGAACCTTTGTTGGCAAAGTAATGTCTCTGCTTTTCAATATGCTATCTAGGTTGTTCATAACTTTCCTTCCAAGGAGTAAGCGTCTTTTAATTTCATGGCTGCAGTCACCGTCTGCAGTGATTTTGGAGCCCAGAAAAATAAAGTCTGACACTGTTTCCACTGTTTCCCCATCTATTTCCCATGAAGTGGTGGGACCGGATGCCATGATCTTTGTTTTCTGAATGTTGAGCTTTAAGCCAACTTTTTCACTCTCCACTTTCACTTTCATTAAGAGGCTTTTCAGTTCCTCTTCACTTCCTGCCATAAGGGTGGTGTCATCTGCATATCTGAGGTTATTGATATTTCTCTCGGCAATCATGATTCCAGCTTGTGCTTCTTCCAGTCCAGCGTTGCTCATGATGTACTCTGCATAGAAGTTAAATAAACAGGGTGACAATATACAGCCTTGACGAACTTCTTTTCCTATTTCTCATTCCTCTAGTTGATGAGAATTTTGTTACGTGGGTCCTGAATACGAGTAGCAATTTTATCAATAATTGTGTTTATGTTTAGTAGGGAACTGAAGTAGGTGGTTTTCTGATGATATTGAAAGTTTCTCATGATTGAAAAAGTTGTACTGTTTTATATAAGCGTTGCTATTAATTTGGTGACGTTTGATATATCCTGTCAGTATTCTTTGTTCTTGGAGGTGATGGCACAATTTGCAGGAAGGAGCCTTGCTCTTCCTTCCTAAAAATGTTCCTGGATGCCTTCTAAGAACATGCCTGGCATAGTGCTGGGTCCTGGGGAAAGAAGACAAAACTGACAATTCTTTAGGCACCTAAAAAGTGGCCTTAGAGTCAGATACACCTGGGTTCAGTCCTGGCTTTGCCACTTAAACAAGCTGTGGACCTTGGGCAGGCGACTTCACCTCTTTGAGCCTGAGTTTCCTTATATGTCAAATGGGGATAATATTGTTACTTGTTTCACAAGGAGGTTTTGAGGATGGATTGAGATGGGTATCCCCAACACATTGCCTGGCATAGAGTAGGCTCTCATATATGGCGGCTCTTGGTGTAACTGCTGCTTTTAGCGTTCAGGGAAAGGAGTCAGGCCTCAAGAGACCCATGCAGACTGACTCTGGGCCACCCTCAGCCACTTTCCTCTTGTTCTCTGGCTGGCAGGATGGGTAGGGTCACCTTTTCCAGAGGAGGTAGCTGTGTGTGGGGCAAGAGGCCTGGTTTCCTGTGGGTTTGTGGCTTTGCAGCATTGTCCTGTTGATGGCACCTGCGGGTTTCTGGAAGGTGGAGGAGGCAGGTGGTGGTAGATGGGATGAGGTCTCCAAGCCAGCCACCCCGGACATGGTCTGGACTATCTTGTCCCGATCCATCCAGTCTGCCTTTTCACTGTGATATTTATTGAGTAACCCCTGGATGGATGCTTTATGCTCCTCTCTGGGTCTCTGAACCACCATTCAGAGAAGGTAGGAAGAAACAGGTGCTGCAGGAGGTTACATAAGTCTTTAACAGTCAGAGTTAGTGAACGGTGGACCCTAAGCAGGAGAGCTTTGCCTTCTCTGCACCCATGCTGCACCTTTCTGGGTGGGCTCAGCAAGGGGATTATAACAGGCTGAGGTTTGGGAGTGGGTCCTTCCAAGAGCAGATTCATGTGGACTGCACAACAAGATTTCATTTCCTGGGGGAAAAAGAATTTGAAAAGCACCTCTAATCTTTATTTATATATATATATATTTTTTTTTTTCTTTTTTTTTTTTGTCCTCTCAACACATGTGCTAGCTTTATATTTTACTGGAGTTCATACTGCACCAAATTTGTAGCCTGCCCTTCTTTTTAAGTGCAGAAATCCCTGCTGAAGATTTCCCCATCATATTGTTCCTTTGGAACAGGGACAGGAAGCAGGTGGTGGGCGTGGCCAAGGAGGCGGGGTGGTGATGGAAGCGGAAGGGGAGGAGTCAGGCTCAACTTTAAAAGTCAGTGGCAGGAAGTGATTCCTGACTGGCTGGAAGTTG
The DNA here is from genome assembly GCF_055505025.1 of Bos grunniens. Taxonomy (NCBI): domain Eukaryota; kingdom Metazoa; phylum Chordata; class Mammalia; order Artiodactyla; family Bovidae; genus Bos; species Bos grunniens. The sequence continues at coordinate 14,629,296 of NC_141170.1, read as the reverse complement.
GGGAGACGTGAGTCGGAGTTGAGGTGTTTGGGGTAACTTCAGTGCTTTAGTGCACATATTTGCTTTTGGAGTTGAGGAGGCTTGAAAGGGGCGGAACAGAGGAGTCTAGACAGAGGGATGACCTGCAGCATGCGAGTCACTCAGTTAGGACAGAGCCGAGTGCTTCCCAAGCCAATAAGAAAATAAGATGGTGGCTCTGATGTAGGTAGTGGCATTGGAGGAGAGCAGTGGGCTTCGCATTGACATTCAGGGAAAGGCAGCCGTTATTGTTTGACTGCTCTCTGGGTCCATCCATGGAAGGGGCTGCTTTTCTTAGCAGACCCTACAGGGGTGGCCTAAATTCTCGTAATCCATGGAGCATTCTCCGGAGACAGAATTTTCTCTGGCTCAGGTAACAGGACTTGATGTTGGTCCTACAGGCTGTAAGAAATGGAGCCAGGATTCAACCTGGGGTCTGACAGGGAAGTCCAGGGTTTTTTAGGGAGGCCCAGGTTTTCAGGGGCAGGAGCATTGGCAGTCATGGAGGACTTGCTGAAGCAGGCAGTAATGTTGCTTATACACCTTTACTTGGTTAAGCATGAGGCCAGGGTAAGGAGAGCAGAGGATTGGGTTCAAATCCCGCCTCCTTGTGTATGTTTGCATTAGACACACCCTCTCTGGGCTCCATGCCCCATCAGTACAATGGGGAAGTAGGACCAGGTGGCCTTTCTCAACATCCCGTCCGAGTGTGGGGCTCACTCCTTCTCTACATAAGTGTTTGCTAAATATTTTTCTCTTGAGGAAGACTGATGTCTGACTGCCAACACAGCCTCCCTTCCTGAACTCCGTTCCTGATTGCTGGATGACAGTGGGTGTCCAGGTAGGTGTCCCTGTTCATGACAACAAGACTGTGTCCGCCATTTTGAAAGACTCTAACTCTTGTTGGCCACCCAGGCTGTCAGTGATGCTAGGAGAGTCACCCACTGGATGATATTATGGAGTAAGCCCTGGGGCCTGACAGATCTGTGTTCAGATCCCAGTCTTCCTGCATGTTCAGTGCCAGTCCTTTGACTCAGAGAACCTCCATTTCCGTATTTTTTAACAGGGAAGTGTTATCTCACCTAATCCCCTAACCTCCCCACCCCCGACCCCCACCTGCCACCCCCTACCCCTGCCCCAATCCTCTTGGTTTTCTTGAAACTGTGCTGCTTCCCATTTCTGTAGAAAAGTAGCCCTGGGGTAGGAGTGATAAGCCTGGGGTAGGAGTGATAAGGAGCTTGGTAAATGTTTGAAGAGATTTAAAATTAGATTAAAATGTAAAATACAGGGCTTCCTTGGTGGCTCAGATGGTATAGAATCTGCCTGCAGTGCTGGTGACCCAGGTTTGATTCCTGGGTCAGGAAGATACCCTGGAGAAGGGAATGGCAACGTACTCCAATGTTCTTGCCTAGAGAATCTCATGGACAGAGGAGCCTGGTGGGCTACAGTCCATGGGGTCGGTTGGTTGCAAAGAGTTAGACACAACTGAGCAACTTTCACTTTTCTTTTCACTTTTCAAAATGTGAAATACAGCTCAATTCAAGCTTTAGAAATTCTTTGTCGTCATTCACTTGGACTATACTCCTATGGTTTTGCCTCTTGAACTATTCACATCCATAATGTCACCTCAGGCTCCTTCATCCCCTATCAGGGAGAGACACACAGCCTCAGGACGCTGTCTCTGCCCCTGGGGGCCCCCTCCAGGCAGCCCTCCGTGTTGACCCTGAGCAAGCAGTCAGAAATGCATGGGTGTTTGACCTTGTCCTGGCCATAAACCTCTCCAGTGGCTTCCTGCTGTGCTCAGGGTCAAGTACTAGCCCTTTAGGAATTTATTGTCCTCCCCCCGCCTCCTACCCCCCAACATTAGGCCTCTAATCACTCCAGGGTAGCACTGTGCCTTCTTCATCTATGTAGCTTTAGTACCTGGTATCTGACACTGAGTAGATTGTCAGGAAGTGGTAATGATGCTGTCTGTCACTGTATCTACTGAGCAGAACACATCCTCTGCTATTAGGAGTTTCACTTATAGCCCTTTGGATGCCAGTGTTCCTATTTCTTATACAGATGAAGAACCTGGGGTTCAGAGAGGATAATGGGTCTTGACAGAATTAAAAATAATCATTAAATAAATATAGAGTTAGTCTCTTAAGCTCTTTAAAGGGAGCCATGAGTCATCTATTGGGGCTTCCCAGGAGACACAGTGATAAAGAATCCACCTGCCAATACAGGAGACACAAGAGATGTGGGTTTGATTCCTGGGTTGGGAAGATCCCCTGGAGTAGGAAATGACAACCCACTGAAATATTCTTTCCTGGAAAATTCCATGGACACAGGAGCCTGGGGGGCTAGAGTTCATGGGGTCACAAGGAGTCAGACGCAACTGAGCACACACACACACATAAGGCATCTGTTACTTCAATTGGAAGGAAAAAAATCGGAAATCTTTTCCAGGTGCAGAGGGAGTCCAGGATTGGTAGGCATGCTCCAGTTGTGGGCAGGGTCCTGGTCTAAGGCAGCATCCACCGGCCTGGGCAGAGCTGAGTGGGAAATCCTGCCGATGCCCGCCATGCTGGGATGAGCTCCCAGTTGAAATCAGGCCACCAGTTCTGTTTCCTGTGCATAGTGTATCAGTGATGTAGTGATAGTGAGATGTTTGTGGGACTCTTCATCACTTAGTGCTTGTGGAATTTTAGTTACTATTATTGTTCCACTGTGAAATTTAAAGCTATACAGAAGTAAGAAAGCATTTCATAAAGAAAAAGCCACCAGCTTTCATCTTTATTCCCAGCACCTTCTGAACCACTGTTGTAGTATCTTTTCCAGCATTGTCCAGAGGCAGCATGCAGGTCGAGACCTGTGTCAATGAAACACTTTGCTTCTCATGTGGGCTGAAGGGCTCTGGTTTGGAGCGTATTTCTTGGTGCCTCAGTTCTGTTACTCCTGAGCTGCTGGACTTGGGCCGGTTCCTCAACTTCTCTGGGCCTCCATGGCTTTAGCAATCAATGCTCTGGAGAAAACACCACTGCTGGTTAGGGCTGCTGCTTTCTGACATTGGTTGGGATACTGGTGAGGAGAGTCTCAGGGGATTCATGGGAAGGAGGAGGAGGGGACAGATGAGGAAGGGCTTTATCCAAGCCAAGGAGTTTGGTTTGCACCCTGAGGGCAGTGAGGCACCAGCGACAGTCTGTGAATATATTTTACTGTTTCAGATTCTCAGAAACGTAGTGGTAGACACCCAGATCAGGGACCCTGGATTAGAACTCAGCAGGGCTCAGGGTGGCCATGAATGAGGGGGCAGAGGGTGAGGAAGTGGCCAGACTCCACCCCTACAGATGGGGAAACCGAGGCCCACAGTGTCTATGTGACTTCTCCAGGTAGACTCAGCAGTTGCGAGGTGGGAGCCCAGATCCCCTGCTCTTATGCGCTGTGGCCCACCTGACCCAGGCTGCCAGCTCCCAAGGACAGAAGGACCCCACTGTCATGCCCGCGGGCATGTGGTTTGTGTTTTTCTTAGACACAGAGCCGAAGACCAAGGCTGGTATCACCTGAGGGTTCATCATCCTCGATCATGGTGCCTAGAACCCTTTCCAGCTGCCCTGTCCTACTACTTGTCAAAGATTATTCTAATGAGGCATATTATTCTGATTGTCTTTATGTTTTACTTTTCCACTTGATTATTTGGGTAAGTTTGTGGTTTGGAGTACCTCTGACAGAGACATGACCTCACCCTGCATACAACTGCTCTTTAATTAAAGTGCTGGGTCAAGAAAAAGAGTCATTTTGCTAAGTAGGACATCACTGCAACAATTGGTGACATACATTGGAGTGGGAAACGTATCAGTGGTAAAATCTCCTGGTTTTGATAATTGTGTTGTGATCTCATCATGTCTTTGATGTTAAGAGATGAAAGCCACAGCACTGAGGGTGAGCTGTTGTGGTGTCTGCAGTTTATTTTCAAGTGGTTCATAAAAATAGACTTTTATAGATGTATCAATTCTATCGCTATAGATCTATAGATTGTATAGATTCTATCGATGTATAGAAACATCGATAAAGTAGCAGAGGGAAACTGTGAACTATTGGTGAGTCTAAGGAAGATGTGGAGAGTTCACTATACTATTCTTGGGACTTTTCTGCAGTTTTGAAACTTTGCAAATTGAAAAGTTTGTACTTTTCAATTTGTACTCCTAGCAGGAGAGGCTTGGTGAGGCTCGGCTCTGTTCACCATCCACCCTTGGGTCTCTGGCCTCTTCGGCATCTCCATCACCTCTAGGTGGAGAGAACTACTCACTCCACAGTTCCATTCTGATCAGCCTCCTGGGGACCAGTCTTGAATCAGAGACACAGACTTTTGACAGAATTCATTCTACCTTCTTTAGAGAAATCATTTCATTTTCAGAATCTTTCCTTTTGGGTCAACTTTCCTTAAATTTTTCATTTCTCTTCTTGCTTTACATGTTTATTGTGTTGCCTTCTAAAATTACTAAAATCCTATTTTTATTGTAACTATTCAAACCAAGAGGAGAATAAAGAAAGAACTACATTCTCTCCATGCTTGTGGGAACATATAGAAATTCACACAAGCATAGTAGGGCTTGGTGTCTTTGTTTTTTTTATCCTTTGCTAATCTGGGATCCCTACCTCTCCATGAAGACATGACTTAAGGGCTCCCTTCTCCAGGAAGCCCTCCAGGCTCTGAGCACTGACCTTATTTCATTGCAGTCATCTGATTATAAGCCACCACCCCTGCCAGATCGTGGGTAATGCAGGGGCAGCAGCTGTTCCCATTTCATCGTCTGTACTCAAGCCGGGAGCCCAGGAGATGTACAGTCAGTGTTTGTGGAGTGAACAGATGGGCAGGGCCAACATCCTGGGCAAGGATGTTGCCTGAGCAGAACCTTGCAGGTAAGAGATGCCTCCTCTTTCAAACATTCCTTCTAGCCCTGAAGAAGAGAGTTCTAAGGCCCTGGGCATCTGGGATAGAAAGTCAGTTTGGGGAACATGGCCACTGCCACCCTGAGGCTCCCGTGCCCTGGCTGGCTGTCCTAACAATAATGCCCTGTGTGGGCCAAGCTGGTGGGATGGGTCATGAATGACCAAGGGTGGGGCCGGGGCTGGGTTCTCTCTTTTCCCCCAGGCCCAGTACAGGCTGGCCCGCTGGTGGTCTTGGGTGCAAGGAAGAAGTCCAGGCTAAGGCTGGAGAAGCACAGGATTTAGACATGGGACTGGCCTGGGTCTCGTTATCTTGTCCTGTCCTGGCTCCGTCCTCATTAGAGGCACTGCTTTCTGCAGCTGGGATTTATTAATCTTGTCTGCAGATTGCTCGGTTGGTGCCAAGGGACCAGGGCATAGCCAGCTGGAGGAAGTTGAAAGATCAGCAGGATGTAAAGCTGAGGGGCTGGCATCTCAGCTAGTGTGCTGGGGAGTGTAGACAGGAGCATCACTTGCTCTGGGCAGCTGTCCTGAGCTCGCCTGCCGGTTCAGGCTGAGGGGGTCGCAACTCGCCTGAAGGCAGGACTGTAGATACTAGAACATTGGACTGAGATTTCAGAGGATTTTTGTTACTGGAAGAGAGTGGGCTGAGAATTCTCTAGTGGTGTGATGTGTGTCCTGGGAAGAGTGGTCAGCGTCAATTGAGGAGCCTGTGGAGAAGTGAGAAGTTCAGCTTTTCTGTTAGTTTCAGTTATTAATGATGAATATCAGTAATGCTTAACTATTAGATATCTTCATAGCTCTGTAAGAATATATACTTCAGCAACTTTGAAATTAGCATTTTCCCTATTTAATGGAAGCATAAACTGAGTAGGAAAGTGACTTTGAAAAGTCAAGTCTGTGGACTCATTCCTGATTCCATGGCCAGGCCCTGTACCCGGAGTTGACATCTGGAGATGAAAGAAGCACAGCCCTAGTCTCACCTGGTCTAGGTGGTTTCTGAGATTGGACCACCAACATGCAGGACATGTAAAGATCCCTCTTCCACCTTCCCACACCCATCACTATTTTGCATTCATTTCCTTGGCATTTGTCTCTGAACAAACGCTGAACTGAGTTGGTCTAACCAAGCAGGGGTCCCCCCCCCCAGGATCTAACACCTGATGATCTGAGGTGGAGCTGGTGTAATAATGATAGAGATAGAGTGCACAGTACATGCAGTGTGCTCGGATCATCCCAGGCCATCCCCCTGCAGGTCCATGGGAAAATTGTCTTCCATGAAACCACTCCCTGGTGCCAAAATGGTTGGGGGCCGCTGGTCTACACGACAGGAGGTTCTGTATTCTCTCTCTCTCCCAGTCTCTTGTCTGCCTGTCCACCTAGGCTAACAGTCTTTGATGACTGGGGCTGTATTGTGAATACCCAGTGGTGGGGGTCGTGGTGGTGCTGGGAGGGTGGTGGGGAGGGTGGTGATGGTGATGGTGTTGTGGTAAGAAGGGTGGTGGTGGTGTGGGTGATGGAGCTGGTGGTAATTATGGTGATGCTGATGATGGAGGTGGCGGTGAAAGTGACTTTGGTGCTGGCAGTGGTGATGGTATTGGTGGTGGTTTGAGGGTAGTTTTGGTGATGGGTGTTGGTGATCATGATAATTTGGTGGCGGTGGTGATGGTAGTGATGGTGGAAATGATGCTGATAGAGTGGTGGGGTGGTGGGGTACTGGGGAGAGTGGTGATGGTGATGATATTGGTGATGGTGCTGGTATTGGTGGTGGTGGTGTGAGGGTGGTTATGGTGATGGGTATTGGTTACTGATAAGGGAAGAGACGCCTCCTCCTTCACACATTCCTTCTAGCCCTGAGGAAGAGAGTCCCAGGGCCCTGGGCATCCGGGGACAGAAAGTCACTTTGGAGAACATGGCCAAGGCCACCCTGAGGCTCCCATGCACCCTGGCTGTCCTCACATTAATGCCCTGTGTGGGACAGGCTTGTGGAATGGGTCATGAGTGACCAAGGGTGGGGCCGGGGCTGGGTCCCCTCTTTTTCCCCAGGCCCAGTACAGGCTGGCCCCCTGGGGGTCTTTGGGGTGAGGAAGAAGCCCAGGCCAGGGCTGGAGCAGCACAGGATTTACACGTGATGGTGGTGGTGAGAGAGGCAGTGGTGTTGCAGGTGATGGTAATATTGTGTTGGTGGTGGAGACAATGGTGATGGTGATGGTATTGATGATGGTTGTGAGGATGGTGGTGGTGTGGGTGATATAGTAGGGCTGGTGGTGGGAGGTGCCGATGGTAGGGATGGTGGTGGCTGCGGTTTCGGTGGTAGTGTGAAAGTGAAAGTCGCTCAGTCGTGTCCGACTCTTTGCGACCCATGGACTATATTAGATGGTCCATGAAATTCTCCTGGCCAGAATATTGAAGTGGGTAGCTGTTTCCTTCTCCAGGGGATCTTCCTGACCCAGGAATCGAACCCAGGTCTCCCATATTGCAGGCAGATTCTTCACCAGCTGAGCTACTAGAGAATCCCTGTGTGTGTAGTAAAACTTAAAACTATGGGTCCACTTGTACTCACGTAAGCACTTTAGTTCTCAGTCTACTGCCTCTTCATAACAAGTTATGAAGTTGGAATCACCGCTAGGCTCCTTTGCCAGGTGGGACACAGGGCTGCACAGTCAGTGCATGCTAAAGTTGGATTCGAACCCTGATAGATTGGCTGCAGAAAAGAAAGAAGGAAAGAAAGTGAAGTCGCTCAGTTGTGTCTGACTCTTTGTGACCCCCTGGACTGTAGCCTACCAGCCTCCTCCATCCACACTAAATCAGGGTTAGCCAAGTGTGATCCTGGGACCTCCGGCATGACATCACCTGTGGAAATGCTGACTCATGGGCCCAACCCATTTGATCAGCATTACTGGGGATGGGCCAGCTAAGGGGCATTCAAGGAGCTTGTCGTACTCAAGCGCATTAAAGTTTGAGAAGCACTACATTAAGCTGTCACCCTGGCCTGCTCTCAGTTGCTGAGTCAGTCAGCATGTAACCCAGGCTTGCGTGTCTCTAGCCTTGTTCCTTCCAGTGGCCTGTGTGCACCAGAGCATCAGGACCGTGGCCTCCTTCCTGGTGAGATGAGAGCTAATCCAGAGCAGAAGGGAGCAGGGAAAGGGGAAGAAGGGCAGATCCTCTCTTCACTGTGTGCTTGACTCACCTGGGCATCTAGTTAAAATGCAGGTTCTGAGTCAGTGGGTCTGGGGATGGGGCCTGAGACCCTGTATCTCTCATGCGATCCCAGGGATGCTGACGCTACTGGTCTGTGGACCCATTTTTGAGTTGCAAGAGATTCTCATCCTTGAACTTGCATCAGCGGCACCTGAAGGACTGGCTGAACTTACCCCCACATTTCCGATTCAGCAGGTCTGGGTTGGGCCTGAAATCTTGCATTTCTAGCAAGCTCCCTGGCTGTGCCAGTGCTCCACACCTGGAGGCCACACCTGGAACAGGCAAGGCCCGAAACCAGCGGCTGCAGCTTTGGCTGCACGTTGGAATCACCTGAGGACCTTAAAAAACCACTGAGACCTGTACCTCACTCCAGGATGCTGAGTCACTGAGACGGAGCAGGGCCTGGGCATCAGGAATTTTCAGCCAAGGTTGAGAACCGCTGCTGGAGCCAGTTTTTTTTTTTTAACTCTAGTTGCCCAGGTAGTTGAGAATATGATACCATCTTGGCCCCTGGAGAGTTCTGATTCAGTGGCCAGGTGGAGCTGGGCACGGGTATGAACAATCAATTCTCTGGGCTTTTCCAGTGGTCAGCAGGGCTAGGAACAGTTGCCCTGGACTGAGAGCTTGTGCCTGGCCCCTTGAGGCTCCTGTGCTGCTGGCCGTAGGTCCTGAGGACCGGCCTCGTGCTCCAAGCCTCTAATTCCTGCCCTTGGCGAGGTGAAGCGCCTTGTGCTCAAAGAGACTCTGAAGAGATTCCGCTTCTGCTGCTCCCCACTGGGCTGTGTGACCTCCTGGAACTTAGTTAACCTTCCTGAGCTCTGCCTTCATCTATAAAGTGAGGGAAATAAACTATTTGCTCCAAGGAGTTGCCTGAGAAATAATGTTTATAAATGGCTTGCACCGTACCCCGACACTCAGGAGTGCCCCTCAAGATCAGTAGCTGCGTTTTATTTATTTATTATTTATTTATTACTGATAAATCAAATGGAGCGGCTCTGAAACATGAGGAGCAGGAGAATCATGGGGGAACTTTAGGCTTCTGTGAGATTCATTAGGCTCCAGGGCTTCTGGTGCACAGCAGTTTGAAAATCACTGATGTTAGAATAATCTGGTGGTTGTTATTAGCTAGTAGCTTAGAAGGACTCACTCAGTGGTCTTGGACTCTGCGACCCCATGGACTGTAGCCTGCCGGTCTCCTCTGTGCATGGGATTTTTCCAGGCAAGAATACTAGAGTGGGTTGCCATGTCCTTCTCCAAGGGATCTTCCTGACCCAGGGGTCAAATCCAGGTCTCCTGCATTTCAGGCAGATTCTTTACCATCTGAGCCACCAGGGAAGCCCAAGGCACCCAGATTTCTGGCCTAGGGGGCTGATGGGGTATTTCCTGGGGTGAGGAACTTGAGAGAAACACAGATGTAAGGATGGGAAGTGGGGAGCCCAGTTCTGGGCTGCGTATTATGAGATGTCTGTGGGTTAGCAGGAAGGTATGGATGGCACTTGGAGACATGCATCTGAAACACATGAGACAGTCCTGGGCTGTATTCCCACCATCTCTGAGGAAAGGCTCTGGTTCTTCAGCACTTAGAGCTTCTTGTGTTGCGCTGTGACATTGACATCTGGTCGTGTGAGTGAGATCCATTTGCAGCATCTGAAGGATACTGTGTGCCATGAACTGGCTCTGGGTCTTGCTTATGGTCTGCTTTGGCCCTCAGGCAACACTTTGACCGTTGCTCCCCCTGTGTGTTGTCAACCCCTTGCCTCACTTTCTCTGCCCTTCCCTCCTGACACCTGCTCTGAGGCTGCCTCTTGGAGGCCATAGTTAATGGTTTAATGTCTTGGGTCAGGCCTGGTTACAGCTGTCCTTGGTAGTTTGTGGGCATGGACATGGCTCCTCTCAGCCTTGAGGGTTTTGTTTAGTTCCCTTGCCTAATGGTTAAAAGTCAATTTAAAAATAAATCATATATATTCAACATTGATAATTATTAGAGAAGTGCAGACCAAAACTACCATGAGGTCCCATCTCACACTGGTCAGAATGGCCATTATCAAAATGTCTACAAATAAATTATGGAGAGGGTGTGGAGAAAAGAAACCCTCCTACACTGTTGATGGGAGTATAAATTGATGCTGCCACTATGAAGAACAGTATGGAGGTTCCATAGAAAACTAAAAATAAAGTTACCATATTATCCATCAATCCCACCTTTGGGTATATATCTGGAGAAAACCAGAATCAAAAAGATACATGCACCCCAAAGTTCTTTGCAGCCCTGTTTACAATAGGCAAGACATGGAGACAAACTGTTTGTCCCTTTACTGAATGCATAAAGATGTGGTCCATATGAACAATGGAATACTACTCACTCCCCCAAAAGAATGAAATATTGCCATAAAAAAGAATGAAATATTGCCATAAAAAAGAATGAAATATTGCCATTTGCAGAAACATGGAAGACTGTTAATTCTGAGTGAAGTTAGATGAAGTGAGTGAAGATTGCTCAGTCATGTCCGACTCCTTGCGACCCATGGACTATATAGTCCATGGAATTCTCTAGGTCAGAATACTGGAGTGGGAAGACTTTCCCTTCTCCATGGGATCTTCCCAATCCAGGGATTGAACCCAGGTCTCTTGCATTGCAGGTGGATTCTTTACCAGGTGAGCCACAAGGGGAAAGGCAGATATTATATGGTATCACTTATATGTGGAATCTAAAAAATAATATTCAATACAAATGATTTATTTACAAGACAGAAATAGACTCACAGACATAGAAAAAAAAACAGTTACTAAAGGGGAAAGGGGGAGGGATAAATTAGTACGGGATTAACAGATACACACTATATATTCTATATATAAAATAAATAAACAGCAAGGATTTACTGTATAGCACAGAGAACTATATTCAATATGTTGTAATAACCTGTATAAGATAAGAATCTGAAGTATATATATATATATGTATGTATACGTGAATCACTTTGCTATATACCTGAAACTAACACAATATTGAAAATCAATTTTACTTCAATATAAAAAAAAAAGAAAAAATCATGTATATGTGTGTGCACACATACACACAGTTTCCCAGGGCTGCTATAACAAAATACCACAAGCTGGGAGGCTTAAAACAGGTGCTTTTTCCTCTAGTGGATGTGAAGTGCTGTCTCATTGTGGTTTTGATTTTCATTAATGACTAGTGATGTTGAGCACATTTTCATCTGTCTATTGGCTGTTGGTATATATCTTCTTTGGAAAAATACCTATTTAAATCCTTTGCCTATTTAAAAATGAGGTTGTTTGTCTCGATTGTTGAGTTGTAAGAGTTCTTTCTATATTCTGGATATAGGCCCTGTCGACTAAAAAAAGATGTACAACTTGAGAATTGCGAGTTAAGTTTTATATGGGGCAAAGTGAGGACTGCAGCCCGGGAGGCAGCATCTCAGACAGCTCTGAGAGGCTGCTCCAAAGCGGCAGTGGGGGAAAGTCCATATATAAGGTTTGGGTGAAGGGGGAGTACCATGAAGCACTCACTTTACAAAAGGTTTTTTGTTAGTCATGAGGATCTGATGTCACCATGAAGGGATATAGCGCTTCTCCAGATATGAGATGCAAGGGTTGAGATCATGAAATTTGTTCCTAAAAACATCCAATATCTAAAGACCTGTCCACCAGGTTCCCTGTAGCACAGAGTGCCTCACCCTGCTTTGAACTCCCTCAGGGGTTGTTGAAGGTCAACAGCATGGGGTTCAATCTTCTTAGAGGCAGATGGCAAATGCCTTTGTTGTTCACTCATTGGCAGCGCCCTTGATAAGTGCCAATTTGTAGTTGACAGCCTCTTATTGGATATATGGGAGGCTTCCCTGGTGGCTCAGATGGTAAAGTGTCTGTCTGCAATGCGGGAGACCCAGGTTCGATCCCTGGGTCGGGAAGATCCCCTGGAGAAGGAAATGGTAACCCACTCCAGTACTCTTGCCTGGAAAATTCCATGGATAGAGGAGCCTTGTAAGCTACAGTCCATGGGGTCACAAAGAGTCGGACACGACTGAGCGACTTCACTATTGGGTATATGACTTGCAAATATTTTCTCCTGTGGATTTTCTTTTCATTTTCTTTGTGCCATCTGGGTTAGTTTCCTGGGGCTGCTATAACAAATGGCCACAAACTGGGTGGTGTGGTCCTAAAACAACAGAAATCTATCCTTGCCCAGTGCTGGAGGCCAGAAGTCTGAAGTCAGGGTGTCAGCAGGGTCACACTCCCTGTGAGTCTCATGCCTCTTCCAAGTTTCTGGTGGCCCCAAGCATTCCTCGGCTTGTGGCCACATCACTCCAAACCTTCACCACTGTTTTCACGTGGTCTTCTTCCCTGTGTGCCTTTCTGCTGTCTGTTATAGACTCCAGTTCCAGAATGATCTCCTCTCAAGATCCTTAACTTATTATGTCTGCACATACCCCATTCCCAAATAAGGTCACATTCTGAGGTTCCCGGTGGACATGAATTTTTGAAGGACACTATTCAAACCACTGCAGTGTCCTTCAAATTTTAAAATATTGGTCAAGTTCAGTTTATCTTTTTTTTTTTCCATTTGTGCTTTGCATATCTTATCTAAGAATTCATTGCCCAGTTCAAGGTCATGAAGATTTATTCCTGTGTTTCCTTCTAAGGGTTTTTTTCTTTTGTATATGACATGAAGTGGGTATTAGCTTCACTCCTTTGCTTGTGAATATCTAGTTGTCCCAGCACCATTAGTTAAAACGGCTATTATTTCTATCAATTTATCTTGATATTCTTGTCAAAAATAGAAATGACCATACATGTAAAGGTGTGTATTTGAATTTTCAGCTCTGTTCTGTTTATCTCTATGTCTGTCCTCATACAAGCATCACATTGTCTTGATCGCTGTGGCTTTGTGGTGAGTTTTGAAATCAGGAAATTTGTGTCCTCAATCTTTGGTTGTTGTTTGTTTTAAAGGTTATTCATGTTGAAATTTCAGGACTATCTTCTTGAAGAAGTCAGCTGAGATTTTGATAGGAATTGTGTAGAATCAGTAGGTAAATCTGGTCTTAACTATATTAAGTCTTATGATCCATGAACATAGGATGCCTCTCCATTTATTAAGGTCATCTTTAATTTCTCTCCACAGTATTTTATATTTTTCAGTCTTTTACTAAATCCGTTTTATTCTTTTTAAGTTACATTTTTAATTGGAGGATAGTTTCTTTACAATACTGTGTTGGTTTCTGCCACACATCAACATGAATCAGCCGTAGGTATACATACGGTCCCCTCCCTCTTGAACCTCCCTCCCTCCTCCCACTGATACAGCCACTATGGAGAGCAGTATGGAGATTCCTTTAAAAACTAGGATTAAAACTGCCATATGATCCATTTTATTCTTTTAAATATTATTTATTTTTAGAGGTTGTCCCCAAAACAAAATTCCCCACTGGAAGAGACTCCTCCTGTTTGAGAAATGATTGTTTCCCTCCTTTGAGTGCTGTTTCTTCTGAAGATTTTCTTTTTAAGCTGAGCCTAGGAATTGAGGTCCAGACCCCAGGCGTCAGGGGGACTGCACCATAAAGTCTTAGAAACTCAGGTTGGAAGGAGTCTTAGGGACCCTGGCACCAAACTCTGCTTGGGCTATATTGAAGTTCTGAGTTGAATGGAGTCATTTTTTTCTTTATTTCTGTGTTCATCTGTCCTTCCATCCATTCCCCCTCCCGCCTCTTTAACCCCACCACCAGGGTATCCCACATGGCACTCTGCGCTGAGGGATAGAGACTGGGGTGACTTAGACCCAGTCCCTGCCCCCAGGAAGCTCATAGCCCGCAGGAAATGAGGAGGCAGCCTAGATGCCAGCCTCAAAGATGGAGAGGCAGAGGTTAGGGGTGTTGGGGACAGAGAGAAGTCTGTTTATTTTAATGGAATTGACTGGAGTAGATAAAGTTGACGGTGAGGAGCCCTGGAGGGAGGTGACACTGCAGTAGCTGGGACAAAGGAGGGAGGTTTGAGAGAAGATGGGAATGAGAAGGGGTCCAAGGCCAGAGAAGAAGCAGGTGTTGATTTTGGGAGTGCAAGCTTGAAAGTGAGTAACTGCTTCTCGGTTCAGCTTGCTCTGTCCCTTATAGAAAAATACCATTTTCTCCTCTCTCCTGAACAGTCTGTGCTGTTCATTCCTAGCTCATTTTGATTCAGTTACAAACGGAATCATCTTCCAGTTTTATCCGCGAATTGGTTATTGCTAGTATATAGGAAAGAAAGCTATTATTTTTGTCAGTTAGACTTATTCATCTACTCTGGGAGAGTCTAAAAGTCCCATTAGTATATTTAGTCCCAATTGGATGTTTAGTATATTTCATCTTCTTGGTGCCATTGTCACTTCTCTGCAGGCTAATTTCTTCTCCCTCTCTTTTTCTTGGCCCAAACCTACCTACCCCCACTCCATTTCCTGGTTCTTCTCTCCCTCCCCACTGTTGACAGCAGCCTTCCACCTTTTCTTTCTAAGAATCCTCTTTGTTCACACAGCCGCCTTCCCCTGCCCCTAAATGGAAATACTTTCTTGGCTTATCCTGCTCATTAGAGCTGTGATGCCAGTGAGTGTCTCGACTTGGGGCTTTTCCCCTGAGAAAAGGGATCACTCGATTTGTGACCAGCTTTTCATACACAGAAATCTTGCCATGGCCTCTGCTTGGCTTTATTTAACGAGTGCCTTTTTATTCCCATCTTTATGGATTATCTCCCTGTCTGATTGTTCCCTTAGGAAAGATTCTAGAAGTGAAGCTACTAAGCGAAAGCAATCCGCATTTAAAATTTTTCACAGGAGTTGCCAAGTGGCACTCTAGAAGAGCTGTGCCAATTTGTACCCACCAGGAGTGAGCGGGAATAGCCATGTCCCAGGACCCTGCCAACAGTGCAGACCTGTGCCAGCGTGACAAGTGAGAATTCTCATCCCTAGTCTCGTTTTTGGATTTCAGTGAGGCTGAGCATCTTGTCGCCTGTGTACTGGCCACGTGCTTTTCTTTTTGGAGAATTGCTTCTTCATTATTTATGCTTAGTTCTCTGTTGGCACGTCACTTAAAGCAGATTTGATTTGTAAAGCTTCGTAACCTAAAGGGGATATTAACTCCTGGTCTTTAATATGTTGCAATAATTTTTTTCCCATCTTGGGCTCTGGTGTTTTCGCTCTGGGATGCTTTTCCCCACCAGAAGTTTAGCCTTAGTGCCCTCTGTGGACGCTTAAACTGTTGGCCTCCTCTAATACTTGTTTTTAGGAGATTTCTTTGTTCTGTGGTTTCTTTAAAAAAAAAAAGTTGATTTACAATGTTTCCAGTGTGAAACAAAGTGATTCATACACACACACACACACACACACACAGATCTATTCTTTCAGATTCTTTTCCATTATAGATTGTTATAAGATACTGAATATAGTTTCCTGTGCTATACAATAGGACCTTGCTGTTTATCTATTTTATACATAGTAGTGTAAATATCTGTTAATTCCTAATTTATCCTTCTCCCTTCCACCTTTCCCCACTGGTAACCATAAGTTTGTTTTCTAAGTCTGTAAGTCTGTTCCTGTTTTGTAAATAAGTTAATTTGTATTAATTTTTTAGATTCCACATGTAAGTGATGTCATATGATATTTGTCTTTCTCTGTCCACCTTACTTCACTTAGTATGATAATCTCTAGGCCCATCCATGTTGCTGTAAATGACATTACTTCATGCTTTTTTATGGCTGAGTAGTATTCACTGTGTATACATGCGTATATGCATGTGCATATATAGACATGTATATGGTGTGGTATACATACATGGGGATGTGCATATACACATATGTATATGTATACATCTGTTTATACCACATCTTCTTCATCCATTCATCTGTTAGTGAAGCCTTGTTTTTATCTCAGTGTGTAATCCACATGAAAGTTGTTTAAGGATCTAGATAGATATGTGGTTTTATTTGTTCCCAAATAGCTTGTCCTCTGTCCCAGTCCAGTGGTAGGGCATGAGCTATTCTCTCTCTCCCCATTTATGTGGGTTAAATTCCTGTGTCTGTCCTTGGATCCGTTTTTTGAACTTTCTCTCCCATCTCACTGATCTGTCGATCAGCCCACATGGTATCCCTCAGGAAAGAGGCACAGACACCCAGCTTGAAGTTTTCAAACCAGTTTTCCTTTCCTTCAAAAAAGATAGATTTCCTGTCTGAAGATGGCAACTCTGTGGATGTGTGTGTGAAAGTCCCTCAGTCGTGTCCGACTCTTTGCAACCCCATGGACTATAGCCCTCCAGGCTCCTCTGTCCATGAAATGCTCCAGGCAAGATTACTGAAGTGAGTTGCCATTCCCTTCTCCAGGGGATCTTCCTGACCCGGGGATCAAACCCAGGTCTCCTGCACTGCAGGCAGATTCTTTACTGACTGAGCCAATCTGGAGGAGCACAGAAAACCCTGTAGGGTGATCACCCCTACACCTCCAATCCTCTGAAATGTTCTCATCCCTTCTCTCTGCCTAATCATATCTCAGCAGTGGCTCCAAAAGTAAATTTTTATTTAACTTACAAACACTGACTTGCCACCTCTTCCGCCAGACCCTTACTGGGTTAGCCACATGAATTAAGCAGGGGCTTCCGAAGCCATGGCCCCTGCTTGCTTTCTTCACCCAGCACAAAGCCTCTGTGGACCTGTGTTCACTCGCAGCACCTGTGACATTTCCTGCCTGGCAGCCGGTGGGCAGGTAGACACCACCGCTCCACTGCTGTCCCCATGCTGGAAGGTTTTTGGCCTTCAAGTGCTTCGTGTTTGAGGTTGGGGGAAGCTGGATGTCTGGAGCACTCCCTCTGTGCTACCCTTGTCTGTCCACAGTCCTGACAGCATCCCTGGGAGGTGTTGCACCCTCATCATCCTCACTTCCCAGGTTGCGGGCTGGAGACCATGAGGTGAGGGCAGAGGAACCCGGCCAGAGAAAGGGGTGGAGCCAGCCTCCAACTGGGGCCCTGCCTCGTAGCGCTGTTCTCTGTTGCCTTAACCCTGGAAATGTGGCCCAAATAACTTTCGAAGCTGTAGAAGCTTAGTTAGCTCTTGTTCTTTGGGTTGAAAGAAAGTGTTGTCGCTCAGTTGTGTTTGACTCTTTGCAACCCATGGACTGCAGCCCACCAGGCTCCTCTGTCCATGGGATTTTCCACGCAAGGATACTGGAGTGGTTTGCCATTTCCTTCTCCAGGGGATCTTCCTGACCCAGGGATCGAACCTGGGTCTCCTGCATTGCAGGCAGATTCTTTACCGACTGAGCTTTGTTCTTTGGGGGAATAAAATGCTCCATAGAAGAAAAACTGTGCCAACCTAGTGCTGTTGCTTTAAGTGAGGACATCCCGGGAGTGGATTCCCTCATGCAGACGCGCTGTGGGAGGCTCCATGCCGGGTGCTTTCCAGAGAGACAGCTCTAACTGCACAGGGAAAGGGATAACGCAGACAGTGAGCCCCAGTCTATGCACGAGGAGGTGACGCCTCAGGGAGCTTAAGTGACGTGTCCAGGGCAGCCCAGGGGGACAGTATGGCATTCTGGTTCGAGTTCCTGGCCCTTCGCTGCTCTGACAGTTTGTGCCACTGGCTCATTAAAAAGGTCTAGATAATGGTAGATTTTAGTCAAAAGAAGGCAGGTGTTACAATGGAAAGTAGGTGCTAAAGTTTCATCTCTAAGTTTGAGATGTTCTACACATTTGTATCTTTCTAAATGTCACAAATCACCTGGTATAGAAATTGCTACTCTCCAGATAACTTTCAAATGAACCTCATTTGGTTCTCAGAATGACCCTGTGCAATGGGCCAGATTCACATCCCCATCCCTCTTTTTGCGCATGAGGGTCACCAGCCTACGGCATCTGGCTCTCTTCTAACCGTGGGACCGGTTACAGCACGTGCAGGGCTGTAGAGCATTGGCCAAGGGGCGTCAGTCTTTCGAGTGCTGAGAAGTCACAAGAGGACCAGTAACTGTTGCACCAGACCATGTGCCAGGATGAATCTCCGGGGAGTGGTGGGGCTGGGATGAACACAAGTATGGGCCAGAACCATCCTCTGGCACATCCTGCGGCCTCCAGGTATGTAGAGAAGCCTTCCAAATGATGCTGTCAGAAGTTTCCCAGGTGAAGACAGGTGAGAGCCGGTCATTCACATCAGATCATGGGTTGGAACCTCAGCAGCAAAGGGTTGGATGACCAGGACTAATGGGGCCTCCTGCAGCTGAAAGCTCAGGACAGATGGCATTGGGTTGATTTTTGCAAATCATAAGAGAGGGAATGCACAGCAATCTGTTAGCTGTATTGGCATATGACTTGAATTTTTTTTGAAATCAGAATGATGTACTCAGTTCCTGTATTTGAATAAATCTAAGATGACACCAGTTGAGAGGTGTTTTATTGTTTTTTTGTACCACTAAGGAAAGGGAAGAACAATGCTGCCAGCTAAACCGCTACAGGGCTAGGTTGTAAGACACATTCCGTGTCTAGAGTGAGAGAGCATGCAGCTCGGAAGCAAGGCACACAGCAGTGTTCATGTGTTCACATGCTTGTGGATCGTGTCGGAGGGCTGACTTTGTGCTGGGTACAGCAAGGTGAAATTACGTGCACAGGCCCTGCTTCTCTGAGGCACACAGACTGGTCAGATACTTAGATCTGCCAACAGCTCATGGCAGAATTGTTTATTGATTGATGGGTTCATTCAGTCACCAAAGATTTCGTGAGCATCTGCTGTGTGCCAGACACTGTTCTAGCCATCGGAGACCCTGAGGTGAACAAAACTGCTCACGGAGCTGACCCTTTCCATGGCATTGGATATTCATCTCCAGCAGTGGTTCTCAAATGTTACCATGCAGAAAAGCCTGCACACAAAGATTCTGATTGCCAGGCCCCACTTCCAGACATGGTCTGTCACGAGGTCCAGGGTGTGTGTGCATTCAGTCGTGTCTGGCTCTGTGTGACCCCATGGACTATAGCCTGCCAGGCTTCTTGTATCCAGGGGATTTTCCAGGCAAGAATCTGCTGGAGGAGGTTGCCATTTCCTTCTCCAGGGTATCTTCCCCGACCCAGAGATCGAACTCAACATCTCTTGTGTCTCCTGAATTGGCAGGCGGGTTCTTTACCACTAAGCCACCGGGGGGGGCCCTCAGGTCCAGGAGAGACCCAGGAATTGCATTTTCAGAGGCACCCTGGGAGATCCAGGAACAGGAGGACTTCAAATCGAAATGTGAGAAATAGAGTTTACAGCTCTATTAGCACATTAAGGACATCATAGCAGCCCACTGCGTAAATGCTCCACAGTAGTTCAGGGTATTTGCTAATATTTGGATGTTTGGCAGATACTTTGTTTTTGGTTTTCCTCTGGTGAACAAAACATCCGTGAATGTCCTTGCAGCTAAATCCCCCGTAGTTTCTTTCGGGTACATTGGGTACTTTGGCTGACTTTCTAAGGGTGAGGTATGGATCCGCTGTAGTTCTCCCAGCCACCATATCTGGCTCTGGCCTGACTGTCCGGCTTCCTGTCCCACTTGTTAGCTGGACACTTCTGAGCAGCTTCCTGAATCTTCCCCTGATTTTCTCATCCCTAAAACAGGGCAATAATAGTAGCTACATTTTAGGGCTATTGTAAGGAGTCAGTGTAGGTGCTTAGAGCAGGGCTGATAAGTGGAAAGGCTGTGTTATGTGCACGTGAGCTATGGTGGTGGTGGTGGTACCACGTTGGAGTGAGGGAGGGGTCCTGCTTTCTCTGCCCCTGTCTGTGCACAGCAGTGACTCTGAAAGGGAGCTCTGGATACCAGCAGCCAAGCAGCTACGATTTGATGCTAGAGACTCACTTTGTCATCATGGATCCAACTTCATTCTGTCTCCCACATTGTCACCAGAAATTTCCTACCACTTTGGTCTGGATGTGTTTTTCTGCTCATGGCTCCTCCCTGACTTCCCACCCTGCGTGAGAATGAACTGTAAATTCCTTGCACACTGGACAAGGATGGAAGGCCCTTTAGAACTTGGCCCCAGCCCCAAAGAGCACCCCCACCCTACCCCGTCCCATATACTCTGTGCTGTTCTGTGGAGGGAGAGACTCTCTGAGGGGAGACTTCCTGTGGGAGGTGATGGTTGAACTTGGCCATTATTCCTGGGCCTTTGAGGAATGAATAGGAGTTTTCCAGGTGGAGAAAGGAAGAAGGGCTATCCTGACTGCTGAACCAGCACATGCAAAGGTGTAGCTGAATGTTTGGGGTGATGTCAGTAGATCATTGCGTCCTGGTGTGGGGTGTTGGGATGGGGCTGGGTAGTCAGTATATTGAGAAGGTTGCAGCTGTGAGCTGGATCGGAAGGCGCTCCAGTTGCTGGGTTGCAGAGTTGGGGCATGGTTCCTACACGCAGTGGACCCGCCATGCCAGGGCTCTTGAAATCATGCTGTTTCCCTGCCTACCTTTTCATTAGTGCCTTTTTCTGAGCTGCGATTCACCTCTCCATTCATCTTCTGTTTCTAGTATTTAAAGGGCTGTAAACATCTGACAAACTCCTTGCTCAGTTGCTAAGGACACAGAAGGCTTCCCTTCAATTATTTAGCTCGTCGCGAAACTGGGGCTTTGGAAGGCGACCAGTCTCTCTTTGCGCTCTTTGTGGTAAATCCCTTCTGGGAATGCAGATGCGACATCTTGGAGGGCTTTTCTAGCAAAAGGTTTTGCCGTGAAAGCAACTGAGTTATTAAAATAACTTCGTGGGCTAAAAACATGCAAGCAGAGGGTGGAGACTTAGGAGCAGCTTCCCCGAACTCAGCCTTGGCGCTTTCACTGATCTGCTTCTCTTCCTCACCCACCTGGTTTCCTGCCTGGCTCTGCATCTGCCCCGCTCTCTCTCTGGGGTGGCCATCTCTCTGAATGCAGCGTTTATCAGCTCTGAGGAATGCCAGCTGCTGCCTCCCACCGGGGGTGGTGGATGTCGGTCACGTCGGTCAGAGATGGAAAAGAGATAGGCCGTGGATTGTCCCTCGTGTTGAGCAGCCAGTGTTTAGCAAGCACTTGCTGTGACTTGTCTCTCTGGTGGCTCAGAGGTTAAAGCGTCTGCCTGCAATGCAGGAGACCTGGGTTCAATCCCTGGGTTGGGAAGATCCCCTGGAGAAGGAAATGGCAACCCACTCCAGTACTCTTGCCTGGAGAATCCCATGGATGGAGGAGCCTGGTGGGCTACAGTCCATGGGGTTGCAAAGAGTTGGACACGACTGAGCGACTTCACTGTCCCTGTCCACTGTCCTGCTGTGACTTAGCATGCATGCACGCATGCTGTGGAACTAGTGGTAAAGAATCTACCTGCCAATGCAGGAGACGCAAGAGACTCGGGTTTGATCCTGGGTTGGAAAGATCCCCCGGAGAAGGAAATGGCAACCCACTCGACTATTTTTGCCTGGGAAATTCCATGGACAGAGGAGACTGGTGGCCCCCAGTCCATGGAGTGGCAAAGAGTCGAACATGACTGAACAACTGAGCATGCATGCACGCATGCATTCTGTATACAGGACACGAAGCCAGACTTGGTGACAAGAGATGGAATCCAGACTTTCAGAGCTAAAGAGGCCTCGGGAGGGAGTGGTCATCTCATTGAGTATTTCTCCGTGGGACACACATGGCTCCGTAGGTATGAGAGAAGATTTTAGGTAGCACTATTTTTTTTTTTTAAGATTTTTTTTTGGCTGGACCATTTTTAAAGTCTTTATTGACTTTGTTACAGTATTGCTTCTGCTGTATGTTTTGGCCAAGAGACAGGTAGGATCTTAGCTCCCCAACCAGGGATCGAACCTGCAGCCCCTGTATTGGAAGGTGAAGTCTTAACCACCTGGCTGCCAGGGGAGTCCTGGCATTTTATTTTAGTAGGAATTATTTTTGTGTGTATAAGAGAAAATATGCCTAGCCCATCAAGCTTGTGATTTTGTGGATATTATTGCTTAGAATCAAGCTGAAACAGTGTTATGTTTTTAAAACGTTAGTCATTTTAAAGAAAAATATTAAGCAGTTAAAGGGAAGTTGCAAAGGGGCATGAGGGAATTTTGGCAGAGGTTCCTCCAAATATTCTGTATCTCAATTGCAAATGCCCTCTGAGTTATCCACTTAAAGCTGAGTTTTAAAAAGTAGTACATGTTGTATGTGTTTTATGCAAAAATTACAGCAGCTGCAACTGGACGACTTGAAACAATGTCCAGCCCAAATGTGCATTTTTCAAAGGATGAAATTGAGGCCCAGAGAGAGGCGATTCATGGCCCAAGGTCACACAGCACTTTGAAGGAAGTGTAAGTTGCTCAGTTGTGTCTGACTCTTTGTGGCCCCATGGACTGTAGCTCACCAGGCTCCTCTGTCTGTGGAATTCTCCAGGCAAGAATACCAGACTGGGTTGCCATGCCCTTCTCCAGGGGATCTTCCCAATCTAGGGACTAAACCCAGGTCTTCCTGCATTGCGGGCAGATTCTTTACTGTCCGAGCCACCAGAGGCCTATGAGGAAAGAATGGTTATCAAAACCCAGGGCTGATGGCAGTCAGCTCAGAGGCGCCCTTTCTCACCCCAGATCCACCCTGCCTCCAAGGTCTGTGTAACAGGAAGCTGGAGTGCAGCAAGGTCCGGAGTGGAGGCTGCCCTGGTGGGGGAACCTCAGTGCTGGGGACGTGGAGCAGGTGTCTGGGCCAGGTGCACAACTTTCTGGGTGGGGCTCGTGTTTGAGACCTGGTGGCTGCATTTGCCTGCTTATTTGTCAAGGAGGGCGGGAGTGGTGGATGTGCCTGGGTGTGGCTGGTTACAGCAAAACAGATGGTCCTCAGATGAGCAGGTCGGTGGCGTGGGTTATTAGAGTTGCTTAGGAATAACCACTTCTTGAAGAAGATTCTGAAGACATCCCCATGGCAAGAGTGAAGGTCAAAGAACCAGAGTTTAGATTAACTTGGGAGTTAAAACGTCACGTAAACACTGTCAGGTCTCAGATGTTATGACTCTCTTGTTGACCTCCTGCGTTTTGAGGTCTGACCCAGCTCCTCCGGGGCCTGGTCTTATCTTTTCATTCATGGCACACAGAGCAGCTGTGAGATTCCTCAGCAGGTTAGAGGGAGGGTGGGTCCGGGGGAGGGAGGGCACTGAGAACAGAGGCTCCAGGCTCAGGTAATGCAGCTTTCACCAAGGAGGATGAAAGTCAGGCTCGGATAAGTTGTGTGTGTGTGCTTAGTCACTCAGTTGTGTCTGACTCTGTGTGACCCCATGGACTGTAACCCGCCAGGCTCCTCTGTCCCTGGGATTCTCCAGGCAAGAATACTGGAGTGGGTTGCCATTTCTTCCTCTAGGAGATCTTCCTGACCTAGGGATCGAACCCACGGCTCTCGTGTCTCTTGCATTGCAAGCAGATTCTTTACCCTCAGCCATCAGGCTTGGGATAGTTCATCAGAGCAGCTGTGGGGTGTCATGGCCAGAATTCAAAGAAATTTGGCTTTTTTTTGCTGCCCTTTAGGGCACTGTCTGTTGGTTATGTGGTTCTATTCCAGGTAGAATGATTCGTCTCGTTCTTCCTTCCTCCTTCCCTCCCTTCCTCTCTAAAGTGGTTCACGGTCTATCAGCCAGAGTGGTGAGGACTATAATGGGTACCGTGTCATCACAGTCATGTCAGCTCATGTTTGTGAGGGTGTGTCAGGCGCCCAGCACCGTGTGAAACTTTTACTTATATTATTCCATTTACTTCTCACAACAACAGTGAGAGCTGGGTATGGTTATTTAAGACCCCATCTTCCAGGTGTGCGTCCCCTTGAGCTCGCCAAAGGACCACCTGCTTGAGGTGGCTATGTGTGTCTTCTGTCTGGAGACACGACTGCCCCGCTGAAACAGAGGAACACGAGACTGGGGTGTAGACAAACAGGAACCTGTCACTGTTCCCTAACCGTTGCAGTCTAGGTAGCTGGTTTTAGAGACCGGCATTTTCAAAGGTGCTTTGCAACGATTTGCTTCTTGTCAGCAGCATCAGGGCCATTTTCTGGGGCCCAGATGGAGCCTGTCGGGTTTCAGGGAGGAAGCCAGGCAGACGCTGATCCAGGCGCTGCCGGCTCCCTGGGTTATTCATCACCAGAGAGAGGCCGTTTCGGGGAACGCTGCTCAGAAGCCAGGAGTAGAAGCATGTGTCTATTCCTGGACGCGGAAACCACTCAATTCAGCAAGCGGGGCCATGTCCCTGCTGCATCAGGTGCTGGGCAGGGCCCTAGAGACGCAGAGGTGGGTGAGCGCACACGCTGCCCTTGAGGTTCAGGGCGCGACAGTCAAGGTTTAGGTGGACAGAACCCTGATGGGTGGATGCGGCTTCCCAGCCCGTGATCTTGGGCGGGTTGCTTCATTTCTCTGGGTCACAGTTTCCCCTTCTCTGAAATGGGGGGTGGGGTGGGGAGAATGAGAGCATCTCTTTCAAAGAATTATGGTGATCACTGAGCACGTAGCAGGAGCCTGCTCTTGGGAGCTGCTCCTCTCTCTCTCTCTCCAGAATGTTCTGCACTGTAGAAGCAGGGTGGGGGACCCTCGCCATCTCACTCACCTTTTAAACTCCAGAGCTTGGCTTACAGCAAACTTTGTGGTGTGTTTATTGAAAGAATGAATGTGATTATGGCCTTGGAGAGTTTGGCATTTAGGCGAGTGGAGACCTGGGAAGACGGGGTGTGTTCGGGACAAGCAGGGTTCTGAATGGAGGGGGCAGAGGTGCAGGGGTTGGGAGACCCGAGGCCTGGGCAGGGGGTAAGGAGAGTGGCCTGGCTGGAGAACAGGCTTCTGTAGGGAGAGCTGGGAGTGGAGTGGGAGAGATCAGCTGGACTGCACTGCAGCTCTTGACCACCAGCTGGATACTCTCTGAGGTTCTGAGTTGGTCTTTTGAGCCTGAGGAAGAGATGTTTGGGCTTCCCAGCTGACTCAGTGGTAAAGAATCCACCTGTCAATGTAGGAGATGCAGGTCAGAGTCTCGGGCCTGGAAGATCTCCTGGGGAAGAGACAGGCCTCCCACTCCAGTATTCTTGCCTAGAGAATTCCATGGACAGAGAAGCCTGGCAGGTTACAGCTCATGGGGTCACAAAGAGTCGGACACGACTGAGCGACTAACACACACGCAGACAAGAGATGTTTGGACTCCCCAGGTGGCTCAGCGGTAAAGAATCCACCTGTCAATGTGGGAGATGTGGGTTCCATTCCTAGGTCGGAAAGATCCCCTGGAGGGCAAATGGCAACCCACTCCAGTATTCTTGCCTAGGAAATCCCATGGATAGAGGAGCCTGGCGGGCAGCAGTCCATGGGGTCAGACATGATTTAGTGACTGAACAGCAACAAGAGATGTGTATCGTCATCTTCTCCAGGCCTGGTGGCAAATGGAGGCCTGCTCTGTGCTGGTTGGGAGCTGAGAGGCACAGCCCCGCCCGTTCCCCGAGTTTACAGTCTGGTCAGGAGAAAAAGACCCCACAGGTAGAACGAGAACTTGATATCATTTGGACTTTGTGAGCAGATACATAAATATTGAATTTTAAGTTAGGTGATTTTTTTTTTTTTACCATATTGTTTTAATTTGGAGGAGAGATGAAATGAACTTTCCTTCCATCCTGAGCACAAACAGTGCTTCGCAGTCAATTCTGGTTTCAGATCCTGGACTCAGCATTTCTTACCTGGGTGGCCTTGGGCCATGTCACAATTTCACGGGAACGCTCTTCTCCCGTCTGTAAAGTGTGAGAGTCATTCTGTGAACAGAAGACTTGAGGGTCAAGTGGGATGGCCGCACAGAGCCAGGCCTGGACGTGCCCGTTCACTGCTGGTCCCTCCCTTCTGGGAAGAAAAGCTGCAAATACACCATGTGTTGTGGAGAGGATGGGATTATAAATTAATTTTGTTTTCTTTTCTGAACCCTTCAATTTTTTTTCTTCAATTAGCATGATTTTGCTTTTATAATTTAGAATATGACTTACAAAGAAAAGCCCCAACAAGCAATCTGCTCAGTTGGGTCTTTGCCTCTGCAGACTGGCCCTGTGCCCAGTGGTGGCAGGTGTGGGACTCAGGAGGCCCCGTGCTCATGGTGCCGCTCCAAAGCTTTGAAATTTCCCAGGCAGCCAGAGAAAGGAAGACACTTGGTTGGACCCACATACCTTTGCAAACCTTCCCTAGTGGCTCACTGGTAAAGAATTTGCCTGCAGTGCAGGAGACTGGGTTTCAAACCCTGAGGAGGAAATGGCAATCCATTCCAGTATTCTTGCCTGGAAAATCCCGCGGATGGAGGAGCTTGGGGGCTGCAGTCCATGGGGTTGCAAAGAGTTGGGCACGACTGAGTGAATGATCATGCAGGCATCTTTGCAGAACCATGTGTTCACATGCCTTTCCTGCAGTCCAGGAGCTGAAGCTTGAAAACCCTTATTTACTTACGAAGAAACAAATGCAAAGGGGCACCAGTCTTCTGCTCCAGAAACATCTGCTGGGCGTGAGCCAGCGCTGGGGACAGTAAGTCAGTCGGCTGCATGGAGTATCTCATCAGGAAACACACCGGCCACACCATGGCCATCACATCATCGCACTCCACTCCAGCCTGCATTCAGCTTGGAATATGCCATAGAGTTCAGTTAGCATGTACATGTTACCCAACCTACAGCAGTTCCAGAAAGCTCTTCTGCAATGGAAACCCTGCCTGACCTGTCTTGCTGTCACTCACTGTTCTCTGAGCTCCTCCTCTGCCCACATGGACTGTGGTCAGTCCTGGAGCACAGAGCTGACCTGACCAGGCCCTAGCACCTAAGGAGTGGACGTTCAGAGGAGGTCAGCTCTGCGAGGGCAGGGATTTCTGTCTGTTTCATGGTTTCAGTGCTGAGAACCTCGTCCTTCAGAGTAGAGACTCAATAATCCTTTGTTGACCAGATGAATAATTACGTGGGAACAAGCAGTAGATGATGCTAGCCCAGCATGGCCATAGTGGCCCTGTCAGAAGGAAGCACAGGACCTGTGGGTGCCCTGAAGCAGATTATAGAAGCTTCTAGGGGAGGAGACTTGTGAGTTCAGGAGAAGATAGTGTCCAGACTGAGACAGGACCCCTGGTCAGAGGGAGGCATGGAGGCAGAAGCCCCGCCTGATGGGACCTAGGAGCTATGGAGTGAACTGCATGGAAAGGTGGGCATTTGGAGAGCTGACCATGTGGCATCAGAGGAAGTGGAGCAGGGGGTAGAGTCTTGACCGTTGGGGTTAGGCTGAACCCCAAACGTGGAGGACCCTGTGAAGCCATCTAGGCAGAGGGATGACGTGATGGGAACCTGGAGGACAGTTGGGGCCCCCGGAGCCTGGGGAACAGACTGGACCCTCATCCAGAGACCTCATTCCACAGCTGTCAGTTCACCATGGCGTTGCCCAAACATGCTTTCACGTTTCTGTGACTGGCTCAAATATGTTCTCTGTGGACAGCCAGTCCGTGTTTCTTTGTGACTTACTGATGTGTACTTTAACTCTAAATTAGGCCCCTTCAGTGAATGAGTTTTAAGAGTTGATCCTTGCAGAAGCCCTACACCATTATTTAAGTAAAGTGTCATTTTCTCACATCACTTCTAGCTTATGTTGGGAAGATCTCAGACCAGGGTTCAAGTCCTGCTCCTGTGATGTGCTGGCTGTGTGACCTGGGTTGGGGGGTGGGGGCATTGCTGACCTTTCTGCGGTTCAGTGTCCTGAGCTGTGAGATACAGGAGGTGGCAGGTGAGGTGACAGTTATAAGGGATAATGCGTGGAGCATGTCCACCATAAGCCCCGCTCATCAGAGATGATACATCTGATCCGATGGAGCCAGTGTTGTCTGTATTGATCAGACTTTTCTAATTAAGGTTGGCTTCAGGGAAGAGGTTACCCAGTAATTGAAGGTCATTTCCTTCACATGTACTGGACGGCCATGTGCACAGAGGGCAACGGGGTCTAGTGGGCAGGGCCAGGCTTTGGCATGAGTCAGTCCCATGTTTGAATCCCTGTGCTGCCACGTATGAGCTGTGTGATGTCTCTGGGCCTGAGTTTCTAGTTTCTTAGCCTAGGAACTGGGCATACTGATAATTTCCATTACATGAGTGTCGGGGCAGAGATGAGAAGTCCAAAGCTGAGAACCGGATGGAAGTCTTCTGATTCCAGGTCTTGCAGCCTCCACCTTCTTTACCTGGACTGGGTTTTTGAGATTACAGTTGTGTGTCTTTTGCTGCTGCTACTGCTGCTAAGTCGCTTCAGTCGTGTCCGACTCTGTGCGACCCCAAAGACGGCAGCCCACCAGGCACCCCCATCCCTGGGATTCTCCAGGCAAGAACACTGGAGTGGGTTGCCATTTCCTTCTCCAGTGCATGAAAATGAAAAGTGAAAGTGAAGTCGCTCAGTCGTGTCCGACTCTTAGCGACCCCATGGACTGCAGCCTACCAGGCTCCTCCATCCATGGGGTTTTCCAGGCAAGAGGACTGGAGTGGGGTGCCATTGCCTTCTCTGTGTGTGTCTTTTAGATGCTCCATTTACACTAATGCTTAAAAGCCAAGAATGACTGCTTATAACAGTCAGTGCACAGATTTGTTAGTTAAGTTTTTACAGGTTACAAGGTGCCAAATGTGTGCCTAAGTTGAGCTTGTCCAACCTCCCTCCCTACATGAATTTTAGGTGTTGCATCTGGGAGGAAGCATATTTGCTGCCCTGGGGCAGCCTGTGTCTTTCAGGTGGGGTCAAGTGGGGCTTCCCTTGTGGCTCAGCTGGTAAAGAATCCACCTGCAATGTAGGAGACCTGGGTTCGATCCCTGGGTTGGAAAGATCCCCTGGAGAAGGGAAAGGCTACCCACTCCAGTATCCTGGACTGGAGAATTGTGTGGACTGTATAGTCTATGGGATCGCAAAGAGTCGGATACGAATAAGTGACTTTCACTTTCACTTTTTCACTTTCAAGTGCGAGAAGACCCTGAAGAAGCCTCCACTTCTGTGGATGTTCAGAGCAGAGCCTCAACCCTGGCACCCAAGCTGCATGTTGGAATCTCCTTGAAAGCTTAGAAAAATGCCCATGTCTGTGCCCTACCCAGTTAGTCAGTCAGTCAGTTCAGTCGCTCAGTTTTGTCCAACTCTTTGCGACCCCATGGACTGCAGCATGCCAGGCTTCCCTGTCCATCACCAACTCCCCGAGCTTGTTCAAACTCATGTCCATTGCGTCAGTGATGCCATCCAACCATCTCATCCTCTGATGTCCCCTTCTCCTCCTGCCTTCAGTCTTTCCCAGCATCAAGGTCTTTTCCAAGATCAGTTCAATCAGATTCTTTCCGGTGGGGCCCAGGGATGGGTATTTTTGAGTCCTGGGAGATTCTGATGTGCCAAACACTGGGGCATGAGGGCTGTGGGGGTCCAGCACAGGGACAAGACATGAGCTTCAGAGTCAAACTGCCTGGTGCCTCCTCTCCCCAGCTGTGTGACTTTGGGCAGGTCCCTTCACCTCTCTGAGCCTCAAGTTCCTCATCAGTCAAATGAGGAAAACACCATTTGCAGGGGTGTGAGAGTGGAAGGAGATTCTGCATGGGAAGAGCTTGGCTTAGTGCCTGGGATGGAGCAGGCACTCGTGCTATCGTGGCTGCTTTTACGATTAATTGTTAACAATCGTGCCAGTCCAGTGGGATGCACAGATACACCTGTGTCTTCTGGACAGTAACTGTTTTCTTAATTGTGTTTTCTCATGGTTCATGGCTAATGTGTAGAAATGCAATTAATTGTTGGATACTAATCCTGTATCCTTCCACCTTGCTGAGCTTGTGTGTTAGTTCTAAGAGTTTTGTGGGGAGGTTTTTGTAGATTCCTTAGGATTTTCTGTACAGAAGTTCATGTTATTTGCAAGTAGGGGTAGTTTTATTTTTTCTTTTCCAATATGGATGCCTTTTATTTCTTTCTTCTGGCCTTATTGCCCTGGATAAATCTCTAGTGCAGTGTTAAATAGAAGAGATGAGAATAGACATCCTTGACTTGTCCTTGAACTTAGAGGCAAAGCTTTTAGTCTTTCACTATTGAGTGTAATTTAGACTGTGGGTTTGGGGTATGGTGGATGCTTTTTATTTGGTTGAGGAAGTTCCTTTCTGTTCCCGGCTTGTTGAGTGTTTTAATCATGACAGGGTGATAGATTGTGCCACATGCCTTTTATGCATTGAGATGGTCATGAGGATTTTGTCCTTTATTCTATTAATATAGTTATTAAATGGATTCATTTGGATGTTACACCAACTTTGCTTTCTTAGGATTAATCTCACTTAGTCATGGTATATGGTTCTTATATGTTGCTGGGTTTATTTTTCTAATATTTTGTTGAAAAATTTTGCATCTGTATTTATAGGGGATATTAGTTTGTTGTAATGTTTTCTTGTGGGGCTTCCCTGGTGGCTCAGACGGTAATTTGCTCACAATGTAGGAGACCCACGTCTGATCCCTGGGTCAGGAAGATCCCCTGGAGAAGGGAATGGCTTGTTTTCTTGTAATGTTTTTGCCTGGTTTTGGTATCAGGGTAATGCTGTCCTCATATAATGAATTGGGAACTGTTCATTCCGCTTCTACTTTTTGGAAGAGTTTAGTATTGGAGCCGGAAATGGCAACCTACTCCACTGTTCTTGCCTGGAAACTCCCATGGACAGAGGAGGCAGGCGGCTACAGTCCATCAGATCACAAAGAGTCGTGCATGACTGAGCATGCACGCAAAGTATTGATTCTTCTTTAGTGTTGGGTAGAATTCACCCATGAAGCCATCTAGGCCTGGGCTTGCTTTGTATCTAGGTGTAAAGTATGTTTAATATATAATAGTTTTCATCTTTATCATGGCATTACGGTTTTCCCTGAATTGGGAAGGAATGGCTAACATGGCTAGGGCGTCTTTGTTGTTTTTAGTCGCTCAGTCGCATTGGCCTCTTTGCGACCCCGTGGACTGTAGCCTGCCAGACTTCTCTGTCCAGAGCTTTAAAGGATACGTTTACATCAGACTTTGGCCCTTTAGCACTTCCCTGATAGCTCAGATGATAAAGAATCTGCCTGTAATGCAAGAGACCTGTGTTTGATTTCTGGGTCAGAAAGATCCCCTGGAGAAGGGAATGGCTATCCACTGCAGTATTCTTGCCTGGAGAATCTCATGGCAGGCTACAGTCCATGGGGTCACAAAGAGTTGGATGCAGCTGAGGGACTGAGCATGCATGCATGCTTTATAAAAATGCATAGGCAGAAATGGTGGATTTTTTGCCCCAATCAGACCTTTGCTGGCATCATGATAAAGCTCCTTCCTCTCGAGCCTGTCTACCCACGCCAGCCTCTGAGCCTGGGTCAGCATCTCGCCTGTAATCTGGTGTGTGAAGTGATGCTGTGGTCCCGTGTTCCAGATGAGGAGACTGCATGGAAGGGAAGGTACTGGCCCAGATCCATGAGTCAGTAAGTAGCCAGGGAGCAGGCTAGCCTGGCCCCACATCCGCAGGCTTTCTGTTGTCCTCTTATGACTGTAAAGAGTCACTGTGAGAGTATTCTTTTTCTTCTCCATTTTAATAAAAAGTAATAAATAATGCTTGCTGTTCCAGAGCAGCAAGCGTTAGAATATTCTGGAGGGCATGTTAAAACTCACATTGCTGGGTCCATCCCCACTTTCTGATTCAGTAGGTCTGAGTTGGGGTCGAAGGCTTTTTATTCCTAACAAGTTTGCAATTGATGCTGCTACTGGTCCAAGGACCACGCTTTGAGAACTACTTTTCTAGGGGAGGCATCCTAAGTTAATATTAAAAAAAAAATTATCCTTCAGCCATAGGTGAAACTGTAAGAGGCTAAGTGGGACCTGGGGTGGATACAGCAGGCCTGCCTCTTGTCTTTGTTTTAGAGTATGAGGGGGCTAGCCCCTGAGGGGCTCTGTTCACTGTGATCAGCCTGAGTTCAGAGAGGGCCCCAGAAGGAGTCTGTGGCAGTTGAGCCTCGAGCCTTGGTGATGGCAAAAGGAAGTCTCCCGCTTCCAGATCCAAATTCAGACGGGAGGCCACAAAGCCCCTAAGTCTGTTCAGAAAGCTTTCAGAACATATCCAAAGGCAAATAGAAACAGAATAATAAAGACTTAACATTGTCTGCAAACTCCACCAGGTGTCAGGGTGCTGTACAAAGTGCCTTACATGTGTTAATTCATCTAATCCTTTCAGGTGAGAGCTGTCACCATCTGTACAAGTGGGCCACTAAGGCTCAGAGAGGTTAAATAACTTGCCCACAGTCACCCAGCCAGACACGGCCAGAGTGTGTGCTGAACCTGAGTCTCCCCGAGCCCCTAGAAGTCATCAGGGTAGTTTTTCTCTTCATGTTGATAGTGTGGTCTCAGACAGGAGGCCACACGTGTACATGTGTGTGTGTGTGTGCACGCGCACACACACACACACACACACACACACGCAGTGCTGGACCGAGGGAACCAGGATCCCAGGTTGACCTCTGTCACTTCCCACTGTGTCGTTTAACTTCTGCATCCTCAGTGTCCTCAGTGGACAGCGAGGTTGAGTTATTATCTCCAGGGTCACTCCCACAGTATCATTTGTCACTTCATAGAAACTTTGCACTGGGAGTATTTAGAAAAATGTGTCTTTTGGTGGTTTAGTCATAGGTTAATCTCAGCCCCTGTAGATTGAATGCTGATTGTGGCCCATGCCCTGTGCTAGGAGCTTTCCATTGTCATCTCCTGGAACCCTCGCGTCAGAGTCCAGAAGCTGTGAACTTGACCTCTACTCCAGCTGCCTTCTAAGTCTGAGGGCAATGACTCTGGATATATTTTAAGAATTTAAGATTGGAATGCAGATAGCAACATTTTGCTATGTTAGTTTAAGAAATACCAATAATATGAAATAAAATCAAAGTATACAACTTTTTAGTATCACCAAGTCTACCTGGAACTTTTATTGTGTGACAGATCAGTGCAGTGCTCTGTCTGAATTTGCAAAAAAATGTCACGCCGAAAGCTCTAGACTCAGAGAAAGCAGAATCTGAGAAACCTCCTGAGAAATCTGTATGCAGGTCAAAAAGCAACAGTTAGAACTGGACATGGAACAACATACTGGTTCCAGATCAGGAAAGAAGTACATCAAGGCTGTATATTGTCACCCTACTTATTTAGCTTATATGCAGAGTATATCATATGACATGCCGGGCTGGGTGAAGCACAAGCTGGAATCAAGATTGCCGGGAGAAATATCAATAACTTCAGATACGCAAATGACGTCACTCTTATGGCAGAAAGAGAAGAAAATCTAAAGAGCTTCTTGATGAAAGTGAAAGAGGATAGTGAAAAAGTTGGCTTAAAACTCAGTATTCAGAAAAGTAAGATCATGGCATCCAGTCCCATCACTTCATGGCAAGTAGATGGGGAAACAATGGAAACAGTGAGAGCCTTTATTTTGGGAGGCTCCAAAATCACTGCAGATGGTGACTGCAGCCAGGAAATTAAAAGACACTTGCTTCAGCTCAGAGGTTAAACCATCTGCTTGCAATGCGGGAGACCCGGGTTCAGTCCCTGGGTTGGGAAGTTCCCCTGGAGAAGGAAATGGCAACCCACTCCAGTATTCTTGCCTGGAGAATCCCATGGATGGAGGAGCCTGGTGGACTACAGTCCATGGAGTCGCAAAGAGTCGGACATGACTGAGCGACTTCACTTTTCTTGGAAGAAAAGCTATGACCAACCTAGACAGTGTATTAAAAAGTAGAGACTTTGCCAACAAAGGTCTGTCTAATCAAAGCTATGATTTTTCCAGTAGTCACGTATGGATGTGAGAGTTGGACTATAAAGAAAGCTGAGCGCTGAAGAATTGATGCTTTGGAACTGTGGTGTTGAAGAAGACTCTTGAAAGTCCCTTGGTTGATAAGGAGATCCAACCAGTCCATCCTAAAGGAAATCAGTCCTGAATATTCATCGGAAGGACTGATGCTGAGGCTGAAACTCCAATACTTTGGCCACCTGATGTGAAGAACTGACTCCTTGGAAACGACCCTGATTCTGGGAATAATTGAAGGCAGGAGGAGAAGGGGACAGCAGAGGATGAGATGGTTGGATGGCATCAACTGTTTGATGGACATGAGTTTGAGCAAACTCTGGGAGTTGGTGATGGACAGGGAAGGCTGGTGTGCTGCAGTCCATGAGGTTGCAAAGAGTCAGACACGACTGAGCAATTAAACTGAACCATTATGAAAACCTAGGACTCCCATGTTGGGCTGGCTAACGTTGCTTGTGCAGGTCTAAATGGGTTCAAGCCCCCTGGAAAGTTTGCAAGATTTGGCTACAGAACCCACTCCTGGGATGGGAATAATTCTAAATATTCACGAAGTGCCTGCAAAGGGAGGTTCAGTGCAGCTCCTCTCAACAAAGAAGCATCAGCAATAACTCGGTGTCCAAAAATCAGAATGGATACACTCTATGGTGTTGCCACTTTTCAGACTCTCACACAAATGCTTATTTTATGATGTAAAGTGGTGAAAACAAGATAGAAAATGATCAGAGGACACAAGTTTGAAAAATAAGTGAATAGTGAACTCTACATCTAGAAAAACAAGACAGACTGGGAGGAAGAAATCAAAATGCTACCGGTGCTCAGGGTGGATTTTGGGGATAAAGAGAAATTTCTTTGCTTCTTTCTCTGTGTTTTCCCACATCCCTTAAGTGGAGTAGTGTGCTCAGTCACTCAGTCGTGTCTGACTCTTTTCGACCCCGTGGACCATAGCCTGCCAAGCTCCTCTGTCCATGGGATTTTCAAGGCAAGAATACTGGAGTGGGTTGCCCTTTCCTCCTCTAGGGAATCTTCCCAACCCAGGGATCAAACCCATGTCTCCTGTGTCTCCTGCATTAGCAGGTGAATTCTTTACCACTGCACCACCTGGGCATGCTTTTTTAAGTTGAATAGACGGACTTTTAAAGTGAAGGGAAAAGGTGACCAGCACCTTTTCAAAGCCTAAACTACTCTAGACACCTCGAGGGGTGGGTGTTCCCTCTCAGAGCCTGGAGCGGTTTCCGATCAGGCAGGCCTCTCAGTGGTTGCCAAGGTCACCTAGAGCTATGATGGTCAATAGCAGTCCTCAGCATCCATGTCCTGGGGGACTTTCCATTCGGTGCACAAATAGCTCCCAGCAAGTTAAGAGGAAGGAGATGCCTGAATAGCGGGACGGGGGAGTGGGGGGACTTGCAGGCCAGGCACTGACCTTGTGGAGGGGTCGTGAGGAACGACCATTATTTGTTCTGTGTACAGTTGGGAAGGATTTAGTGTATATACCACGTTTGACCTGGGAGCCGTTTCTCATTCTAAATGGGGTGATTAGGATGGTTGAGACTGAGGCTGAGAGAGTTGATTCCTTCACAGGTTGATAAGAAGTCCAGGGGTCCCCAAGGAGAAAGGGGTCTGGCGTTCTCGAGGAGGAGATAGGGGTCTGGAATTCTCAAGGAGGAGGAAAGGAAAACCTTTTTTTTCCCCTCTACATTCCTTAGTCTCAGTCACATAAAACTGTTTTTATCTTTAAGCCTGGAACTGATGATTACACAACAAACAACTCAGTTTAAACTCTACTAAGGATTATATTAGTAATCCTTATAATATATGAAATTATATTATAGTAGTTAAATTGCCAGCATCCGCTGGATCATCGAAAAAGCAAGAGAGTTCCAGAAAAACATCTATTTCTGCTTTATTGACTAAGCCAAAGCCTTTGACTGTGTTGATCACAATAAACTGTGGAAAATTCTGGAAGAGATGGGAATACAAGACCACCTGACCTGCCTCTTGAGAAACCTATATGCAGGTCAGGAAGCAACACTTAGAACTGGACATGGAACAACAGACTGGTTCCAAATAGGAAAAGGAGTACGTCAAGGCTGTATATTGTCACCCTGCTTATGTAACTTATATGCAGAATACATCATGAGAAACACTGGGCTTGAAAGAAGCACAAGCTGGAATCAAGGTTGCCGGGAGAAATATCAATCACCTCAGATATGCAGATGACACCACCCTTATGGCAGAAAGTGAAGAGGAACTCAAAAGCCTGTTGATGAAAGTGAAAGTGGAGAGTGAAAAAGTTGGCTTAAAGCTCAACATTCAGAAAACGAAGATCATGGCATCTGGTCCCATCACTTCATGGGAAATAGATGGGGAAACAGTGGAAACAGTATCAGACTTTATTTTTGGGGGCTCCAGAATCACTGCAGATGGTGATTGCAGCCATGAAATTAAAAGACGCTTACTCCTTGGAAGGAAAGTTATGACCAACCTATATAGCATATTGAAAAGCAGAGACATTACTTTGCCAACAAAGGTCCGTCTAGTCAAGGCTATGGTTTTTCCAGTGGTCACGTATGGATGTGAAAGTTGGACTGTGAAGAAAGCTGAGCACCGAAGAATTGATGCTTTTGAACTGTGGTGTTGGAGAAGATTCTTGAGAGTCCCTTGGACTGCAAGGAGATCCAACCAGTCCATTCTGAAGGAGATCAGCCCTGAATATTCTTTGGAAGGACTGATGCTGAAGCTGAAACTCCAATACTTTGGCCACCTCATGCGAAGAGTTGACTCATTGGAAAAGACTCTGATGCTGGGAGGGATTGGGGGTAGGAGGAGAAGGGGACGACAGAGGATGAGATGGCTGGATGGCATCACTGACTCGATGGACATGGGTTTGGGTGGACTCTGGGAGTTGGTGATGTACAGGGAGGCCAGGCGTTCTGCAATTCATGGGGTCACTAAGAGTCGGACACGACTGAGCAACTGAACTGAACTGAACTGAATCCTGTTATCTTAAAATGTAGATTATGGGAGTGGGTCTAGTAAGATCTTTACAACCTCCAGACATTCTTTTGATTCATTGTAATAACTAATTAAAAAGTATATAACTCCCTTGCTAACACTAGTGAGGCAGGCAGGGCACTCTTCCTAGCCCCTTCTGATGTCTATGTCAGAAGCTTTCTCTCTTTTATACTTTAATAAAACTGTACTATACAAAAGCTCTGAGCAATCAAGCCTTGTCTCTGGCCCTGGATTGAATTCTTCTCCTCCGGAGGCCAAGAATCCCAGCATCTTTCGTTGTTCAACATCAACCTTTCGAGGCGGAGAGGCACCCTCCCTTCACGAACGTTTACCTTGCTATGAGTCCTGGGCTCCGTGCACACGCTGTGCTGAGATTATGGCTCCACACCTCCGGCTCCATCATGGCTCAGCTCTGGGCTCTTGGGAAAGCACTTCACCCTTTCGAACCCTCAGTTTCTGATTCTGTGAAGGGTGAGGAAGAAGGACACTGTTTTGGAGTGTCTGCTACAGCACAGGCGCTGAAGTGCTTCTCACTGGTGCCCCTCCTAAAGTGTTTTCAGTTGACATTAATTATCTTGATTGCAGCTCTTATTTAATTACGTCTTTCTCGGTGCCCAAAGGATACCTTCCATCAGATCTGAGAAATGCCATTCTATCAAGTTGTCTGAGCATTTTTTTTTTTTAAAGGAGGAGGTATGGCTGGTCATTGCAAACTCCTTTTAAGTTAACTACTTAATTTTATTTTTGGTTGCACTGGGTCTTCCTTGCTGTACGTGGGCTTTCTCTAGTTGCGGTGCATGGGCTTCTCATTGCAGAGCCGGGGCTCTAGGTGCAAGGGCTTCAGTAGTTGTGGCACAGAGGCTTACTTCTCCTACTGCAAGTGGGATCTTACCAGACCAGGGGTCAAACCCACGTCCCCTACGTTGGCAAGCAGATTTCCAACCCCTGGACTACCAGGGAAGTACACGTCTGAGCATTTTTTTTTTTTTTTTAAAGAATTGTTTTATTGAAGGATAACTGCTTTACAGAATTTTGTTGTTTTCTGTCAGACCTCAACATGAATCAGCCATAGGTATACATATTTTTTAACCCCCTTTTTATATATAAGCATTGCATGTTCATGTGGAAAATTTGGAGGGGATAGACAAAGAGATTAAAAGTCACTGATTTCCCCACAAAGTGACTGTCAAGTCCGTTCTTACTGCAGCAGGAGGGCTCGTCTCTGACCCAGGAGAGGAGTCTGAGAAAGGCCAATCTGTATCCATGGAACATCCTTAAATTGACCCGGGGAGGCTGGATGTCTGTCAGGCCCCATGCTGATGCAGCAGGCCCTCGGTACACGCTCCAGCGACAGCCCTCGGTACAGCCTTTCGGGCGGGGTGGGCGCTGCACCCCCACAGCTGAGCCGTCCACTCCGTGGGGGAGGCGTGTGTGGAAGGCTGTCTGTCTCTCAACAAGCCCCTCCCCCACAAAGAAAGGAGAGGAACAGCAGGGGACAACCTCAAAGTCCAGCTGAAGAAGCATTGTTCACCGTTATCCTAACGCCAGTCTTTTCTCCCTGTGTGTACAAAGTGGTTCCCTTAAACACCGGGACAGTAGTTATGTGCAGATGCCATTACTTGGTAAATAGTCTGCGTTAGTTTCCTCCTGGCTGAGGGCCCGCACCCTGGGCGGCTGAGATGACACAAGCTTGCTGTCTCCCAGGTCTGGAGGCTGCAGTCTGCTCCCTCTGAGGCTGTGAGCGAGGATCTGTTGCAGGCCTCTCCCCAGCCCCTGGGGCTTTGCTGGCCCTTCTCGGGGTTCCTAGGCTTATAGCTCCACCCCGCCGATCCCTGCCTTCATCTTCACACGGGTCCTTCCTGCGTGCCTGTCTTTGCAAATGTTGCTTTTCTGTATGGCACCAGTCATATTGGATTAGGGCCCACCCCGATGACGTCACTTTAACCTGATTACTTTGTTAAAGACCTTTTTTCCCCAATAAGGTCACATTCTGAGATGCTGGGGGGTTAAGACTTCAACATCTAGATTTTTACAGGAGGGTGAGGAGTTTAACCTGTAACATACATCAAGAACATTTCTCAGTATCATGAAATGTTCTGACATTGTGGTTTTCAAATGTTTTTGTACTTAGAGTGGAACCCTTTTAACAATGAAGTGTTGAAGTCCCTGTGACACCCTTAAACTCATGTTAAAGTTGGGGAGGGAGAGAGGTACCCAGGTTTCGGAGGAGTCCAGAGGTGAGTGGGGCTGGCCTCTACTGTAGTGTGTGTGTGTGTGTGTATCTGCATGTGTGTGTATGTGCGGGTGTGTGTCAGAGTATTAATTATTAATATTAACTGATGAAACGGTTAATAGTTAATAATTAATTGTCCCCACTGTTCCCAGAGGGGTGGGGAAATAAGTGATTTTAAATTTTATCTTTGTCCTCACATTTTTCACAGTGAACATGTAATGCTTATTAACTATTTATACTCATTAATATTAATCACAATAAAAAATTAAATTTTGACTCAATTAACAAGTTAATGCAGCTCATGCCGTACTCACAACAACCCAGCCCCCTGAGGTGGGTGTTGTTACTTTCCTCATTTTCCTGGGTGGAGAAACTGAAGCTCAGAGAGGGCAGGTAACTTGCTCAGAGACACACAGCTAATGAGGACTATAGCTCGCTCAGTCTGATGCCAGAGCCAGCCCTTGGGAACCCTCCACTCCCCTGCCATCCTGAGGTTCTAGAAAGAGATGTTGCATTGGTGGAGTGTGGGTGAGGTAGAGTGAGGCAGAGTCTATTCGTAGGGAGCATGAACGAAGTATTGGATTTCTGCTGTGTCATTTAACACTGCTCTGTGTCTCCCTCTTTCAATTTAACTCAGCTTTCTGGGGCACCCCCATTTCCATCTGTGTTCAGTTGCAACTCTTTCGGGCTGCTCTAAATAGGGGTGTGGAACAGGGCAGCGGGCGCTGATGGCACGGTGGAAGGTGAAGAGCTTTCTGGGTGTGATCAGGACCTGCTGCCCTGTGGGCTCCAATCAGATGACCACAGTGGAGGGGAAGCAGACCTGATTTGTTTGTTTTTTTTCCTGGGCTGGTCATTTCTTGGAAATCTAGATTCTTTACCTTAGTTTGGCTATTAACTAGTTTTAAACACCATCAAAAGGAAGAAAAACAAGCAAGAAAGGGGTAAAAGGTGGAGTGGTGATGGCAGGGGCCCTTTCTGGCTGTGTGAGCATGAGCAGAGGCTGAGCCCCTCTGGGCCTGAGCTGTCTTGTGTACAAAGTATTCCACACGAGCCTCCCTCTCGGGCTCGTGAGGCTTGATGAGGTGACTCTGTGCCCACACTTAGCACATTCTCCTCGGTCCCTAATTGGCGCTTCCCTCATTCCCAGAAGAGAGATTATCACTGAGGTGCTGAAATAGGATATTTCAAAAGTGCTTAAATGTTCTCATGATTATTTGGGTGTCATGTCTAAAACACTGCTGAGTTTTCCAGATTTGCTGGCATATTGAATGCAGCACTTTCACAGCATCATCTTTTAGGATTTGAAATAGCTCAACTGGAATTCCATCACCTCCACTAGCTTTGTTTATAGTGATGCTTCCTAAGGCCTGCTTGACTTCACATACCAGGATGAGTGATCACACCATCATTGTTATCTGGGTCATAATGATCTTTTTTGTATAGTTCTTCTGTATATTCTTGCCACCTCTTCTTAATATCTTCTGCTTCTGTTAGGTCCATACCATTTCTGTCCTTTATCATGCTCATCTTTGCGTGAAATGTTGCTTTGGTATCTCTAATATTGTTGAAGAGATCTCTAGTCTTTCCCATTTTATTGTTTTCCTCTATTTCTTTGCACTGATCACTAAGGATGCTTTTTTATCTCTCATTGCTATTCTTGGGAACTCAGCATTCAAATGGGTATATCTTTCCTTTTCTTCTTTGCCTTTCACTTCTCTTCTTTTCTCAGCTATTTGTAAGGCCTCCTCAGACAACCATTTTGCCTTTTTTCATTTCTTTTTCTTGGGGATGGTCTTGATCCCTGCCTTCTGTACAGTGTCACGAACCTCCATCCATAGTTCTTCAGGCATTCTTGTCTATCAGATCTAATCCCTTGAATCTATTTCTCACTTCCACATATAATTGTAAGGGATTTGACTTAGGTCATACCTGAATGGTCTGGTGGTTTTCCCTACTTTCTTCAATTTAAGTCTGAATTTGGCAATAAGGGGTTCATGATCTAAGCCACAGTCAGCTCCTGGTCTTGTTTTTGCTGACCTCTCCATCTTTGGGTGCAAAGAATATAATCAGTCTCATTTTGGTGGTGACAATCTGGTGATGTCCATGTGTAGAGTCTTCTCTTGTGTTGTTGGAAGGGGGTGTTTGCTGTGACCAGTGCGTTCTCTTGGCAAAACTCTGTTAGCCTTAGACCTGCTTTGTTTTGTACTCAAAGGCCAAATTTGCCTGTTACTCCAGGTAGTTCTTGACTTCCTACTTTTGCATTCCAGTCCCCTATAATGAAGAGGATGTGTTTTTTGGTTGTAGGTTCTAGAAGGTCTTGTAGGTCTTCATCGAACCATTCAACTTCAGCTTCTTCAGCATTAGTGGTCGGGGCATAGACTTGGATTACTGTGATATTGAATGGTTTTCCTTAGAAACAAACAGATCATTCTGTTGTTTTTGAGACTGCACCCAAGTACTGCATTTTGAACTCTTTTGTTGACTATGATGGCTACTCCATTTCTTCTAAGGGATTCTTGCCCACAGTAGTAGATATAATGGTCATCTGAGTTAAATTCACCCATTCTGTTTATTTGGGTGTAAACAGACTTAAGTATGGATTCACAGGTGCCTGCTGGAAGCCAGAACACTTCCATAAGTGCTGAATGAGTGGTCCATTCACTATGCGATTCTCCCCCTCCCATTATTTCTTGATCCTCAAGACACCAGTCTCTATCAAGGTGTTAGGTGATGATTTGAAAACATTTGTAAGCATTTTTGTGGGAGCCAGCAGTCCTACTGGGTAGTGCTTTGGGGAGGAACTTGGCTGTCAAATGTTTGGATTTAAATCCAGGCAGGCTATGGGTCTCAGATCTCTTTTCCGTGTAAAATGGGGCCATAAATGACTTCCCAGAGGGTTTGTGAAGGTTTTAATGCAGTGAATATTAGGGGCACTAGAGTGTTTCACTCTGCATAGTGCTTTGTTCATG
The DNA here is from genome assembly GCF_055505025.1 of Bos grunniens. NCBI lineage: Eukaryota > Metazoa > Chordata > Mammalia > Artiodactyla > Bovidae > Bos > Bos grunniens. Next base: position 14,587,136 of record NC_141170.1, on the reverse strand, counting down.
ATGGCGTTTTTATTAAGGATGGGCCAGGCTGCGTCTGGGAAGTGCCCATCCCTGGAGTGGGGTGGGTCAGCTCTGGCGACCTCCCACAGCTGGGGGATGGGGAGGAGTGGTTCCCAAGGAGGCTGAGCCACCCTGCCCGAGCCCCCAGACTCCAAACAGGTGGACCTGCATCTTTCACCTCCCTCTGCCTAGGTCCTGCTGTCCGACCAGGGCCAGCTCAAGATGTTGCCTCCATCACCCAGCCCCCAGCTGGAAGCCACGTCTCTTGCCCCTGGGTCTCCCCAGAGGGTTATCCCTCATTATCATTTTCTGTTTGGGGCTGCGATCATTTATGGACACATCACCCCTTCCCTGCTGGACTTGAAGTTCTGGTAGGAGTGGGGATAAGATTTATCTTTCTATCCCTGGGCCGTATGCGGTGTGACTGAAGGAGGGCCCTGCAGTGTCATCTGTGTGCACATACAGTCTCCTCTTTCACAGGCACTCGCCAGCTGCTCCAAGGCAAACGCCAAGGTCTCGCTGCCACAGAGTGCCTAGTCTGATGGTGAAGACGGAGCCAACTCAGTGCAGTCAGGGCTGTGAGGAAGAGAAGCCCAGGGGACTGTGGATGTGAAGAGGAAGCCCCCTACCCTTTGGAGGGCGGGTAGGAAGTGGCATCCATGGAAGGTCCCTGGGGGAGTTGATGCCCCCGCTGAATTTTGAAGATGGACAGGTGGGAAGGAGGGGTTGGGCATTTCAGGAGGAGAGTATCAGCGAGGTTTATGAGGCCGTGCTGCAGTAACAAAAGAACCCTGAAAGGTCAGTTCTAGGTCACCCGTGCGCTGGGGCAGGTCCACTGGAGCTCTCTTCCAGCAGTGATTCAGGGATCCAGCCCTCCCCATCTGCTCAGGCCACAAGCTCTACACTTGACTTGTGAGGTCTGTGCAGCAGGAAGAGAGAGAAGAGGAAACACATGGGCTCTTACGTGCCTTTGCACAGATGGGGGAGAGGTCATTGCTGCTCACACATCATTGACTAGGCAGTCACGTGACCCTCACATGTTGCAGGGGAATCTGTGAAATGGAGGGAAGTGAATGGGGATTTGCTGAGCATGCAGGAATCCCACTTCCAGACGTGCTGGGGCCTCAGAGAATGTGGTTCCAGCCCCAGAGCTTTAAGCTCCGCAAGAAACTTGATAAAACTAACCCCCTCCCCCACCCATATTGAGTATTTATATCATGGTTGCAAAAGAGATTCATGGACAGAACAAGAGTTCAGAAGGTAAAGGGAATCTGATTACCAAATACAAGGATTAATTTGTTGGTAGACTTTCAATACATTTTTTAAGGAGTTGGGTGTAACATTGGCCCCGTCTCTCTCTTGCTCTCCCTCTCTCCCTCTCAAAACATAAATAAGCTTTTTCATATGGAAACAAAATCTTTGTATTTATGAGTTTCCTAAGCCTTACATAAGACGACAGATGGTTGCATGGCATCACCGACTCAATGGACATGAGTTTGAGCAAGCTCCGGGAGTTGGTGATGGACAGGGAAGCCTGGTGTGCTGCTGTCCGTGGGGTCACAAAGAGTCAGACATGACTGAGTGACTGAACTGAACTGAAGCCTTACAAAGAAACTGTGAGCAGGGTTACAATCCCATTTATGGTGGGAGATGCTGGGGGTGAAATTTTCTCATAAAATATTCAGGAGCACACGCTGAGATTCCTAAATAGGTAACTTCACGATTCTAATTGGCATGGGCTTTGTCTTTGTGATTTAATTTAGACCATCATTATGATTGCTGGTATTCTTTTGGGTCACGTTATTTTATAATGTGCTTCTTGAGTATCATTTTTATAATACGATTTTAATCCTATTGAATGAATTACAAAGATCTTTCTTTAATTCAAAAGGGGTGAGTTGTACCTTTTTGGTTGTAGCTTGGAGATTGTGGCAACATTGAGAGATTAACACTGGGTGTCAATTTGAGCTTTCATTTCCTTTAGTTGACAATGAATGCATAGAAGTTGACTGGCTTTTCGCATGCGAGCCCTACAAGGTCAGTGTTTCCTTGTAGATAGCCCATAGTTGGGTCTTGTATTTTGAGCCCTTCTAACAGTTTCTGTCTTTTAATTGATGTACTTAGACCATTGATTATTTTTTATTGAGGTATAATTGGCATGTGACATTATAATAGCTTTAGGTGGGCAACAAATGATACAGTATTTATATATATTGTAAATTGATCACCACAGTAAATCTAGTCTTCATCTGTCACCAGGCAAATTTACAAAAATTACTGTTTTTGTGATGAGAACTTTAAGATCCATTCTATTAGCAACTTTAAAGTATGCAACGCAGTATTATTAACTATGCTATCCATGGTCACCTTGCTGTATGTTATGCCCCTTAGACTGCTGATGTTTGGAGTGATGATTGATATGATTGGATTAATGTCTATCATATTTGTTATTCTCTATTTTTGTCCCTGTTTGTTTCTGTTTTTGTCTTCCTCTCTCTGCTTTTTGCAGTTTTAATTGAGCATTGTATATGTTTCCATTTTTTTCCCTTTCCTTTGTTAGTATGTCAATTGTATCTCTTCAAAAAAAATTATTTTTTAGTGGTCACACTCGAGTTTGCAGTACACCAACCCAAGTCTACTTTCAAATGGCACCATACTGCTTCATGTGTAGTATGAGTACCTTATAATAAAGGTTTTTTATTTAGTTCTTATCCTTGCTCTGCTATATATTTTTTTCCCTCTGGATTCTTTCAAGGTTTTTCTTTATCTTTGCTCTTCTACAGCTTCACTATGATATACCTAGGTGTAGGTTTTGGGTCGTTTATTCTGTTTGGTGTTCTCTGAACTTCCTACATTTGTGATTGGAATCAGTAATTTTCAGAAATTCTCAGACATTATTGCTTCAAATACTTCTTCTGCTCCTTCTTCTCTCTTCCCCCATTATACATATGCTGTACCTTTTGCAATTATACCACAGTTATAGGGTATTCTATTCTGTTTATTTTAGTGTTTTTAAAAATTTGCATTCAGTTTGGGAAGTTTGTATTGATGTAGCTTCAAACTCACTGGCTCCTGGGCCATGACCTGTCTACTGAGGAGCCCATCACAGGCATTCTTCGTCTCTGTTACAGCGTTTTTGATCTCCAGGGTTTTGCGTGCTTCTTTAGAATTTCCATCTCTGCTGACATTAGCCATCTAGTCTTGCATGTTGTCTATTTTTTCCATTAGTGCCTTTAGCATATTGATTAGAATCATTTTAAAGCCTCAGTCTGACAATTCTAACATCACTGCCATATATCAGTCTGGTTCTGATGTTCATTCTGTCTTTTCAAACTGTTTATTTATTTATTTTTTTATTTTGCCTTTTAGTATGCCTTGTCGTTTTGTTGTTGTTGTTGAAAGCTGGACAGGAAGTATTTGGTAAAAGGAATCTGAACTGGTTCCCACAAAGTTCTCTGTTCCTGGGTTACAGTTTTGGTAAGTTGTTTTTCTTTGTGTTTACCTATCTGCAGCCATTTGCCCTATGATCTCAGTTCTCTGATGGATAAAAGAAAAGTGACTGATTTTCCATTTGTTCAGCATTTTTATTATATGAATGAGAGTGATGACTCCCAAGTTTCTTACACACCAGACCAGAAACTGGAAGTTTGATTCCGTTGTTTCTGTGTTCTTCCTTCCTTCCTTCCCTTCCCCCCTCATACTTTTATTTTCCATCTTTCCTCCCTTCCTTTCTCCTACGGAGGTCCCCCCCACACACACACTTTTCCTTCGGCAAGACTTTGCCAAAGTGGCCACGGGGCGAACAACTGCAGTGTTACCTTACTATTCAGTTTCTCTGGTACTTGGGGAGGTGGCACCCACGAGTTTAGATGTGCCCTCTGTGGGTCCCTGAGCATGAGCCTTGCTCTTCCAGAGTCTCCCAAATTCAGAATGGCTGAACTTCCCTGAACTTGGCTGCACTTTACTTCTTTGGGACATATTAAGATGGACATGTTAGAACCAGGTGACGGAGGCTGTCCGAAGATTCCCAGGCCCTCCTATCCTTGTCGAAGCTGGTGTCCTTTGCTGTGAAGGCTGCAACCATTCCCATGACCCTGACTTCTAAGATGATCATGCTGACTCTGTGACCGGGGTGACAGTGACAAGTGACAGTGGCAGGTGATGCTGCCACCAAAAGGGAGGGGCGTTCCGACCTCCTGTCATTTTTCTAGGGATTGAAGAGTGGTGGTCCTTGGAGAAGTTTCCCTCTAACCGTCTTTCGACTGTTTTAAGGTACAAAGGACAGGTCTCCTCCTATTCTGCATATGGAGATATGGAAGGCGTCAGGGGGTCTGACAGGAGGGAGCTTTGGGCTGGAGAGGCCTTCAGCATCCCAAGGGCAGGGAGGGGAGGACAGATACTCAGTATCATGGTCCCATGCCCAGCACAGTGCCTGAATGTAGGAGGCAAGCTGAGAGCTTGTGCTGAGCAAATGAGGGACTGATGTGTTCAACCTGCCAAGCCACTCTCAGCACCCAACATGGTTACCCAAGGGCAAGACCAAGGTCCTTGATGCTGTGAGCTTGTGATTTTGCTGGGAACCATATCTGAGTATGGGAGGGGGGTGTGGATTCAGCTGGCAAGTGAGCCAAACCCGCTATCCCGGGCACTCGCATCTCTGTCCACACAGAAGTCAGTTCTTACGTAGTGCTGCTTGGCTTCACGGTTGGGGATTATTTTTACCAAGCACTCAGGAATCCTGCATCCCTTGAAGGGTATGTCCTGCCTTAAATTTGTACCTGTGAAGCCACGCCTGGGCTGGATGTGAAAGGAACGTATGTAATGCTTTCACAGTTCAGCACACGTCCAGAAGGGGTCCTGATGTCACCAAACACCTCTCTGGGCAGGCACGTTGCTTGCTACTGGAGAGTCAAGCAAATAAGATGGTTTCACAGGAGTTGAGAATCCAGCCGGGCAAGCAGACACATAGGAGACCTAAGGAGACGCAGCTATTGGGCCCGATGGCAGGAACCTCGCAAGGCATCCCTCACTATGTGCAGACTTTCCTCTGAGGCAGTGGGACCACAGCAGGTTGACATGATGTTGTTATAATTAATGTTGTTGTTTTGATCATTTTCTGGGTAGAGGGGCAAAGTTCTGTTTAGTTCCGTCACTCAGTCGTGTCCAAGTCTTTGCGACCCCATGGACTGCAGCATGCTAGGGTTCCCTGTCCATCACCAACTCCCAGAGCCTGCTCAAACTCATGTTCATCAAGTCAGTGATACCATCCAACCATCTCACCCTCTGTCGTTCCCTTCTCCTCCTGCCTTCAATCTTTCCCAACATCAGAATCTTTTCCAAGGATTCAGTTCTTTGGCATCAGGTGGCCAAAGTATTGGAGTTTCAGCTTCAACATCAGTCCTTCCAATGAACATTCAGGACTGACTTTAGGATGGACTGGTTGGATCTCCTTGCAGCCCAAGGGCCTCTCAAGAGAGATCCACAAGATGGGGTAATAATAGCACCTGCAGGATAATCATTGGGAGACTTCGATGGGTTTGTCCTGTGAAAGGCTGACCATAGCGCCAGATGAGGGGTGTGGGTTGAGGATTGTCTTTCCCATCAGTAAGCACTCGCTCTTCTTATGCCTCATCACCTGGAGGACAGGACGATGTGGGATGTGTGATGGGCATCTTCAGCGTCTAAAGAGCCTTCTGTGTGTCCGGGGGAGTGGGCTCTTTTGAGGCGGCTTGCGGGTGCTGGAGGCGCTCACAGCAGAAGGTGGCCCTTTTGGTTTGTGTGTTTGTAGCTTGAAAAATTAAGTGATTTCTAAAGTAAGATTGTCCTGGGGAGCAGACGACCCCATGGGGGCCTTCCTGTCCCTGGAAGGACTTTGGAGAGAAGCTGGAAGGCCATGTGTGGGGGCTCCTGCAGAGGAATGACAGGCCCCAGGTTCCCCGCCCACGGGCCTGGTCTTTGTTTACCTTATTTGTTCATAAAGATGCTAGTCCTCTTCGTGAGGGCTCCACTCTTCTGACCTAATTATTTCCCAAAGGTCCCCTTCCTAATATACCATCACATCAGACATTAGGATTTCGACCTATGAACACTGGAGACGCACAAGCATTCACTCATTAGCTTGTGTGTGTGCTCACTCCTCTGTGGTGTACGTGTGTGACGTGTACATTGCACGTGTGTTTCAGGACAGTGTGTGCATTGTGGTATATATGTGGTGTGTGTGTGTGTATGCGGTGTGCGTGTTTCCTTGCATGAATGTGTGGCTTGTGTGTTGGGTGTGTGTTTCAGGACAGTGTGTGCATTGTGGTATATATGTGGTATGTGTGTGTGTATATGTGGTGTGTGTGTTTCTTTGCATGAATGTGTGGCTTGTGTGTGGGGTGTGTGTTTCAGGACAATGTGTGCATTGTGAGCTGGGTGTGTGTGTGCGCGTGATATATGTAGAACATCAACAGAATCCACCCCTGCCTGTCGTTAGAGGGATCCTCAGAGGTTCCTTGGATGCAAAAGGTATAACCTGGACTAGCAAAGGAGGTCAGCCTGATGCAGGCCCTGTGGTGGGAGGGTTCACAGCTGGGAGACTTGGTAGCAAGGGCCGAGAGTCCCAGCTCGGGGGGAGTGGGTGGCCCTGGGTGTAGGGAGAGTCTTGGTGGGGTGGAATCTTGGCTCTGGTGGCCCCTGGAATGAGGGGCTCCTAGGTGAAGGGTCAGCCAGCCCGGGAGGGGGCGCCCAGCTGCTGTGATGAATGACAGCACTGGTGCCCCCAGCGGTGGGGGCTGTGGAAGCTGAGGGCACCTCAGTGCGCCCATGGTGACCACGTGGGTGGTACCCACTCCACAGCCTCTGAAGCACCCGGCAAACTCTGCTGACCTCCTGGTGGGGTCGGAGGAGTAATAAGTTCTCCTCTCCCCACCAGGCCCCTACTCCCAGTGACTCTGACCTGTCTGGGCCTCAGCTTCTTCATCTGTAGAATGGGTCTGTTCTCTTGTGGTGATCCCCAACCCCGCTGGCCTCCTAGTCCAGGTGGTGACTGAGAGTCATCCTGATGAGGCTTGGGCTGCAAGGACACTCTCACCTTCCCTGCGGGGCCAAAGAGGGAGGAGGCCTGGCCCAGGCCGAGTCCTGGGACAATTAGGAGGTGGCCAGGGGTGGCTCTGCCAGGCAGGGGGAGACGTGTGCTGAGGACTGGAGGGGACGGCAGGCGTGGCCCACGGTGGCTTCCGCTGGCTCAGGCTGCGTGGAGGGCTGCCCTCTGTGCCCGTGAGCCCTGTCCCCTGCAGGTGGTCAGCAGGGAGTGGCGGGGGAGGGTCACCCCACTGCCCCTGGGTGAGGGGGGCCGCGTGCAGGCCAGGAGACAGGGGAAGCCACGGTCAGGCAGGAAGGGGTGAGGGCTGGCCAGAGCCATCGCAGGAGGGTACACCTCTGAGAATGGGGGAGAACAAGGCTTGGTGGTCGGACACTTGAGGGTCAGGAGCCCTGGGGGCCAAGGTGAAGGCTGAGCGCCACCCAGAGGGTGTAGAACAGGCCCAGGCAGCCAGGCGCTCCCGGATTGCTGGGGCCAGTGGCTGTTCTGCCATCACTTCTGAGGCCCACCAGCTCCGGGGTCCTGGTTTGTGTGACGGGAAGCAGGGGCCCTGGAATCCTGGCTGCAGACGGTCTGCTCTGGAGGGAGCCGTGATGCCAGTCCCCACACACTGGATGTGTGGCCAGCCCCACTGTGTGGCTGGAAAGTCCTAGGAAATGACAGAGGTTGGTGGCAGGGCTGGGCTGAGTGACTGAGCCCTGCTTCTTGTTCTGGGTGCCCCTTCCAGCCCTTCACACCTGAGCCCTGAAAACGTGTCAGGACAGCCCTGACTCGGTTGACTTTACTTATAACTTCCTATAATTTTTTGAAACTCCCACCGACTATTTCACACCCATGTTGAGTAAGAAAAGAGTGTGGACAGTGCGCATGAGCACCTTATTAATTTGCTATAACTGGAGAACGAGATGTCCTCAGAGTGTTAATATTTTAGACCTTGAAGGCTTTTTAAGTGTTAAAGGAATTATTTACTCTATTTTTTGCGGGGGGGGGAGGGTGTGGCCGAAAAACTTTGCTCTCTAGAAAAACCTTTGCTCTTTTTTCGTTTTCCTATCTGTTTGCCTCTTGCAGAATACCATCTGCCAGTTGTGTGGTGTGTTCTGCTGTTGTTTTGCCCTTCTAATGTCCTTGCTCTTTAATTTTTTTTTTTATTGGAATGTGATTGCTTTACAATGTTGTATTAGTTTCTGCTGCACAGTGAAGCGAATTTGTTTCCCTTCCGCTCTGGGCTGGGCGGACAGACCCCTCAGCTAGCCTTGTGTGTAAATCATTAGATGGTAGGCTATGAGGGAGGGAAGGACAGGGGAGTTGCCTGCGGGGTGGTGTGTGCTGGCTTACGACTGATGTGAAAGGCAGCCGGGAAAGTGGCAGGGCTTGGCGCTAAGAAGCTAAGTTATCTTAAGTCATTAAACAAAGTGCTGAATATGTGCCCTGAGCTTTTTCCCCCTCCTTCCCAATGTACTGCTTTCCAGTGGCTGCCAGAAAGAATTCCCATAAATGGAGTGGCTTAAAACAACAGAAGTTTGTTTTCTTACACATTTGGGAGGTCAGAAGTCCAAGGTCAAGGTCACCCTAATCTTGGATGCTCTCATCTTGGGATCTTCAACTTGATTACATCTGCAGAGACCCTTTGTCTAAACCAGGGTGTGTTCCCGGCTGCCAGGAATAGGATGTGAACATATCTTTTGGGGGCCACTGTTCAGCCCACTCTGGTCCTCATCAGCCAGAAGCTGACGTTGCTTGGGACCTGCTGCCCAACCAAGCACCCTCAGAGTCAACGCTTAAACTCCTTCCAGGGCCAGCGTCACCGGCGCACAGCGAGGTCATAGAGGCTGTCAGGGGGCCCACCTCTTGGTTTAATGCTCTGTGTCACGGTCATGAAAGTCTGAATAGCTTTTGAACCCAGACCCTTGCATTTCCATTTTGCACTCGGCTGCACATTCTAAAGCTGGTCTTGGCCCGGTCTGTGATCTGCAGGACCCAGGAGGTCTGACACATTTGCACCCCTTGTCTCCTCCACTGATGACTTGAGTGATATTTGTTACAGGTTCCAATACCCTGTTTCCTCTTTCATTTTAGCACAGTCACAATCCAGGGTTGTTTATGCATTCATTCCCTGGTTGTCTCCCTGGCTAGAAACTTCTGTGATGGCCGGGACCCTGTCTGGTCCTCCTTTGCCCCCCACGGCTAGCGTGATTTCTGGAATGTACCTTCTCAGGTCCGCTGTCCTTCCCAGCATGGTGCCGAGGAATCATATCTCCTGGCTGAGACTCTTGGGCTCCTCTGTGAGGACTGGGCTGTGCCGGGCTCTTCGGGCCGCAGTGAGCTCTAAATGAAAAGCCGTGGCACAGAGTGGGCACCAGGCTCATCTCAGGTGGAAGCATGACCCAAAGTTGCTCCTGGAGGTGGGGGGGGGGGCAAGGCCTTTGCAGAAGTCATTGGCTGTGGGCTAATCATTGTGACACTGTGTGGCACTCTAAGCCTTGGGCCAGACTGGCCTTGGGTGTGTTCTTGACACAAGGCCAAGTTTGACTGGGCCCAGAACCCTGGGTACCTTCCCCTCTTTCGTCCCATTCATCTCAACATTTATTAAGGCTCCGGCCTGGCAGATGTTGAAGGTGGCTGTCGAGAGCAGTAGGCTTGGCCTTAGCTTATTGGAGTCTATTTGTCCTGGAAATACTGAGCTCAGGCTTTGGGCTGAGCACAGGGTGAAGCAGACAAAGCTGGAAGTCAAGTCCTGTCGTTGAGCGGTTGATTGTCAGGGGGGGCTGACAAATGAGCAAACACACAGGACAGCCCTCAGCCTGTAGTTGGGGGGCTCAGAGGAGGCACCTGACCAACGTGGAGGGCATCCGGGAGGCTTCCTGAAGGAGGCATAATGGGAGCTGGCCGTGAAAAGGGGTGGGGAATTGGCTTTCTCTGTCAGAGAACTGCATCACCATGGCCTTCTGGGGAGTGTATCGGGCCTGGAGTTTGAGGTGGCTACGGGAGAGGTGGTGGGGTGGGGCTGTGGCGTGACTCAGACCCTGAAAGGCTTGTGCTCCTTCAGGGGTCAGGGTTCTCTTCAGAGGCGGCCTGAACCTTAGATGGCTTCTAAGCAGGAGAGTCTCTGTGACTTTCCCTTTTGAGGCCTCAGTTTTCTCATCTGTAAAGTGGGGGATGTGTGCTGAGCTTCTAATGAGATGATGTGCTTTTCCAAGGGGTGCTATGGTTGGGGTAAGAAACTGGGTCATCCCCAGGCATGGCCTCCTGTCTCTGCCCTTTGGCTCTTCTGCTCTTGGGGTCATGAGAGCCTGACCAAGGGGGCCTTGGGTCCAGCCAGTCCAGGGTCTGATAAAAAGGTGGTGTCTGGGACTGGCCCCGGAGACTTAATAGCCACTGTTCTCATGACCCCCAGATACTCTTGGGTTTCCATTCCCGTTCCCACTGCTGTCCATGGCTAGGTTGCCGTCCCAGGGTCTCACAGAGTGGTGGTCCAGTCTGGCTGCCTGCTGTGCTGCCTCGGGCACATGCTTTGCTTCCCTGGGCTCAGAGCCTCATCTGAAACCTCCTTTTTCCCAAGCATCGTCAGTGATCATGGGAGGGGCTGCTGGGAAGGAAAGGGGCCTTCCCATTTGTCAGGCCACTGGCAAGCTGTGACAGTGTGGTACCAGGTGGGCTGTGCCTTGATACCAAGGCTTCTAGCAGTGCCCAGATTCAGCACAGATCACCTTGGCCTTCATGGAGACAACTGGAGGCTGGCATTGCTCCTCCTAATAGATTTAGCTTTGTTTTGTTTAGTGAGTATCTTCACTGGGCCAGGCACCTTGCCAGCACTTCAAATTCTGGTCCCTATGAAGTGAGTGCTGTGGATCCCATTAAACAGATGTGAAAACTGAGGTACTTTCACTTCACTTCACCTTCCTTTAAGAAAAATGGCATCATTTTTTCTGTAAAACAGTAATAGAAAATTCAATCTACTCGGAAGGGTATTAAAGAGAAAAAGTAGCTGCTGGCGCATCGTCACTAGGCTGTCCCAGCCGACGCCTGGGAGGTGAGCCTACCTCCTCCTCACCCCTGTGTCCCCACAACGCAGGGCCTGGCGCCGCGCAGCTGCTCAACACACAGTTGTGATCAAATGCAAAAGATGAACAAATACAGTTCAGAAAACTGCAATCACAAATCATATTTGTCCTTTGACACTGCCTTTTCCTCTCTTTACGATGCTGGCCTTTCTCCCTGTGGGGTTTGCTCTCACCGCCTGGATGTAATTTACCTGACCTGCCTGTTGTGGCTGAGCGTTTCGTCGCTGGGAAGAACATCCGAGTGTTCGTCCAGAGACTGAATCTCTGCTTAGCTAAAGTGCATTCCTAGAAGGGGCGTTGTGGGGCCACAGGATGGAACAGAGGGAGCAACCTCCCCTTTCCCAGGTCTGGAAGATGCTTCCTGCTCCTCGGGCTGTAGGGGAGACACACGGCAGAGGCCCAGGCCGATTTCTGAGAAGCGCTGCGGTTGCAGGAGCAGGCAGGTCAGAGGAGAGAGGAATGAATTATGGTTTGTGCTCTGATAAGTCCAGTTGGAGCAAATGGAGTTCATCCTTCTCTGAAGACAGAATGTACCTTTCTGGAATCGATCTGGGGTGGGGGGGGGGTGGTGGAGGTTGATTACCCCAAATAAACCTCCATGGCACGCTGAGAGACAGCTCTGTCTCCTGTTCAAGAGAGTGTAACTGGCCTCCATTACTGCCTTCCCAGATTCCTAGTTGGATGGACATCCCGGGCCCCCAGGGCTAGCAGGTCATGCTGGACTGGAGTTCATGGCCATCGCACGTCCCTAGCCCACCAGACCCACTGGCATTGACAAGAGCCCCCCACAACTCCCCATCCCACACTTCCCCTGGCCCCCTCCCAACTCCCACCCCACCAAGCAGCCCCTGCCCAGGCCACGGACCCCATGTTACTGAATCCGATGGCCACTTTCCAGTCTTCCTCTTCACCTCTCAGGAGCTGCCCCTGTCGGGTCCTTCCTTCTAGAAACACTTTCTTCCCTTAGCTTTCCTGGTTCTCCATTTTTCTCCTTCAGTCTGCAGACTTCTCGTTCACTGTTCTCCTTGCTGATTTCACGTCTTCTCCCTGACCTCCCAAGGCTGGTCTTCCACCACTCTGGAATGCTCTCTTGTTTTCCTCTCTCCATTTTCTCCCAAGACTTCCCTGGTGGCTCAGACAATAAAGCGTCTGCCTACAATGTGGGAGACCCGGGTTTGATCCCTGGATCAGGAAGATCCCCTGGAGAAGGAAATGGCAACCCACTCCAGTACTCTTGCCTGGAAAATCCCATGGACAGAGGGGCCTGGTAGGCTATAGTCCATGGCGTTGCAAAGAGTCCGACACGACTGAGTGACTAAACTTTCTTTTCTACTTACTAGCTGTGTGGCCTTAGGTAGCTTACTTAGCTTGTCTGCAACTCACTTGTCTCATCTCTATCCTGGCTCTCCTGCAAGGATGATATGCTTCCCTTCTCTCATCACAGGGTTCAGCACATAATAGGTGCCTTGTAACTGTCTTCTGTGGTCACTCATTCATTCTCTCATTCACTCAGGAAGTGTTGATGGGGTGCTTCCTGCATGCTGGGCTCTGTACTAAGCATGGAGAACACTGAGAGAACCAAACAGATGTAGGCCCTGCTTACTTGAAACTCATATCCTGGTGTAGGGGAAATAGACAGGAAGTAAGTGAATGTCTGTTTGTCACACGGAAAGCAGTAACAAGGCAGAGCGAGGGGCAGAGGGCCCAGAGTCAGGCTCACAGCGCAGAGCAGCCTGGGGTTGGCTGGGCACAGCACTGGGAGCTGCGAGCCTGTACTGTCTTGCCAGGCTGGCTTGGGCACTGCCGCTGGGCCCAGAGCTGGCTGTTCTAGCCAACTAGTGCTGGGCTAGTCCTGGGAGTGTGGAGGGAACTGCTAACCATAAAGGTTAGACTCCATAAAGGAGTCTGAAAGCCCAGTTTTCAGAGTGTGGTCCTTATTCCTGCTCCGGCTTTGTGCTCTCGGAGCACAGTGTGGTACCAGGTGGGCTGTACCTTGAAACCACGGGACCCCCTAGGGTCCTGCCTTAGGAACCGGCATCCGGTGACTGAGGCTCAGTGACATTTGCAGACCAAGGCTTACAGTCACTTAGGTGGCATAGTCACATCTTGACGAGGCCAGGACTGGACCAGGCAGAGTTACTCAGTGAGGAGTGGTCACAGGGAACCTCAGCTGGAAGCATGGGAGACGTGCAAATCGGCTTTCTGGGGGGTGATCCCAGGACCATAATAAGCTTCCAGGTGATTCTGATGCAGCCCTAGCTGGAGAAGTGCTTGGTCAGTTTTGAATGGCAGGGCATCCTTGGGTTAGCAGTGCAAGCTCTGGGAGGGAGGCCTCGGTGAATGCTGGCTGCACTCCTGTTAGAGTGCCCCAGGCAAGAGGCACACTACCCCACCTCCACCCCCACCGCCTCTGCTGACCTGGCCTCCTTCTTCTCCCAGGATCCCAAGTGATGGTGGTTTACACGGAGGAGGAGCTGAGCCCTGCGAGACTGGTTAGCACGGCGGAGCTGGGAGTGGTGCCTGCTGGCTGGCGGGAGTGAACGCAAGATCTCAGCGTCTCAACTTGAGAGGAAGCATGTCTAAGAAAGGCCGGAGCAAGGGCGAGAAGCCCGAGATGGAGATGGACCCGGTGCAGATGGCCAACGAGGAGCTGCGGGCCAAGCTGACCAGCATTCAGATCGAGTTCCAGCAGGAAAAGAGCAAGGTGGGAAGGGCGCGGGTCTCCCGGCTCAGGTGAGGGGTGGGCTGTGAATTCCTGGTGGACACACTGCCCCGCGAGGGTGTGTCCCGGGGCTGGGGTGAGAGTGGGCACTTCCACTCTCCAAGCCTCAACTTGCCCCTCAATAAAATGGGTATAACATGGGTACAGAGGCCACGTGGGTGCAAATCCTGTCCTATCCCCCACCTTTGGCTCTGATCTCAGGCCAGTCACTTCACTCTCCATACCATAACCCCCCTCACCTGCAGGATGGGATCATAATAAGGCCACCTGATGGGCCAACGGTCAGGAGTAAGGGTGTAAATACAGATACATGAAGGGCTCGGTATGGAGCCTGGCTCTGTGATGGGAGCCTTTGCTCTGGTAAGGCAGGTATGAGCTTTGGAGCCAGTCAGTACAATACCCAGTTGGGTGCCAGTCAAAGGGCAGGCATGATGGGAAGCCAGTGACAGTGGAAGGAGCCCAGGCTTTCTAATCTTGCAGACCTGGCTTTAGACCTCACCTAGGCTCCTGACTGATTTCACAATCTTAGACAAGTGACCTGAAGTCTCTGAACCTCCATTTTCTCATCTGTAATATGGTATCATAATGACCTCCTGACTTAAGGTTATCATGGGCTTTCATGGTAGCTGTCAGTAAAGAATTTGCCTGTAGTGCAAGAGACCCAGGTTCGATTCCTGGGTCGGGAAGATCCCCTGGAGGACGGCATGGCAATCTACTCCAGTATTCTTGCCTGGAGAATCCCATGAACAGAAGAGCTTGGAGGACCACAGTCCATGGGTTTGCAAGAGTCAGACACAACTTAGCGATTAAACCACTACCAAAGATATATAAAGAAAGCTTGAGTCCCGAAGAATTGATGCTTTTGAACTGTGGTGTTGGAGAAGACTCTTGAGAGTCCCTTGGACTGCAAGGAGATCCAACCAGTCCATCCTAAAGGAAATCAGTCCTGACTATTCATTGGAAGGACTGATGCTGAAGCTGAAACGCCAATACTTTGGCCACCTGATGGGAAGAACTGACTCATTGAAAAAGACCCTGATGCTGGGAAAGATTGAAGGTGGGAGGAAAAGGGGATGCCAGAGGATGAGATGGTTTGATGGCATCACCGACTCGATGGACATGAGTTTGAGTAAGCTCATGGACATGAGTTGGTGATGGACAGGGAAACCTGGCATTCTGCAGTCCATGATGTCGCAAAGAGTCGGACACAACTGAGAGACTGAACTGACCTGAACTGAAAGATATCAGGTGATGGAGACAAAGAAAGCCCACCTTGCACAGCCATGGTCCTTTATGCTGGTGTAGTTCTGACCCGGGTGGTTTGAGGGCAAAAGCAGGCAAGGTGGGAGGTGCTGTGCCAGCCCAGAGAGGAGCCGCCACTTGTGTGAGAAGAGAAAGAGGATGGGATTCGGGCTTGTTCCTGGGGGACCCATCTGAGGACCTTGTCTGGCTGGGGACACGGAGGTTGTACCCTCAGCCCCGCAGGTCCCCTCCCGCTCTGCCCATAGACCTGAGGGCGGGGAGGGCCTGCCCTGGGAATAGCTGCAGGTGTCTGGTTGCGAGCTGGGACTCTGACAGCAGCTGCAGTGCTGAGCAGGGTCCAGCTTCCGGGTGGGGAGGGGGCTGAGGCTTGGTCCTTGGCTCTGAGCCCAGCTCAAGATGGCTGCGTGGAGAACAGAGGCAGAGTCCCTGAGCTGGGGCGATGAAGACTGGGCTTCTAGAGCTTGGGGACACGTATGCCCCTTCCCGTGCCCAGACTCTCACGATTTCCAGCGGCAGTGCAGCCACAGTCTTTCAGCACAGCTGCTGGCGATGCAGCCTGTCCACACCCTGCCCAGCCCAGGAAGGATTCGCCTGCCAGGATCCCCCGGGGTTATCTGCTGCCCAGCTGGGTCTGAGCAGCTGGCTGGGAAGAAGCAACAGCAGCTGTGTCTGTGGGACCAGTGTCCTTTGACCAGGTCTCCATTGCACCTCCACCACCTAACCCGCCTTGAGGTCTTGGGGCAAGCCGGGTAGCTGCCTTATGCCTCAGTTTCCCCATCTGTTAAATGGGGACATCTGATGTGTTTGCCTCTCTGGGTTGTTTAAGGAATGAATAAGAGTCACATCCAGGGCCCTGGGCACTGCCTGTCACGTTGTAGTTACTCAGGGGTTGGCAGATGTTTCTTATGTGTCTGGTACGCAGGCCACACCAGGTACCGTGGAGAGCCTCCTGACCCTCGCAGTGACCTGTGAGGTTAGATGAGGCTCTCCCCACTTTGTTGTCCTTTAGTTGCTAAGTCGTGTCTAATTTTTTGCGACTCATGGACTGTAGACTGTCAGGCTTCTCTGGCCACGGGATTTCCCAGGCAAGTATACTGGAGTGGGTTGCCATTCCCTTCTCCAGGGGATCTTTCTGATTCAGGGATCAAACCCACACCTCCTGAATTGGCAGGCAGGTTCTTTACTGCTGAGCCACGTGGGAAGCCCCCTTCTCCCCACCTTACAGGTGAGCAGACTGAGCATTGGGGAGAAGAAGTGGCTGGGTTTCCGTAAATAAAATACCACAGACTCAGAGGCTTCGACCACAGAGATTTATTTCCTCATAGTCCTGGAGGTTGGGAGTCTGAGATCAGGGTTCGGGCAGAGTCGGTTTCTTCCTGGGGCCTCTCTCCTTGGCTTATAGACGGCCGCCTTATTCCTGCATCCTCAGATGGTCTTCTCTGTGTGGGTCTGTGTTCTAATCTCTTCTTATAAGGGCACCAGTTGTATCGGATCAGGACCCCGCCCTCATGACCTCATTTAACTTGGTGACCTCTTTTAAGACTGTCTTCAAATACAGTCACATTCTGAGGTTCTGGTAGGGGGTGGTGGGGGTTGGTTAGAACAACCACACAGGAATTTGGTGGACACGATTCAGCCCATCACAGCAGGACAGTCCAGTCGTAGGTGTTGGCAGGGGGTTGGAAGCCTGGCCCACGAGAACCCCAGCCTGGGCCTCCCTGTCCCCAGCACCTCCTGCCACCACATGCCCTGGCTGCTGTGTGCTCAATCCAGCCACCTCGTGGCCCTTCCAAGGGTGTGCAGAGAGGGTTTCTGTTCTTGGAGAATTCAGCAATGTGTTTACTGGCTGGTATGATACCTGTGAAAGTCACTCAGTTGTGTCCGACTCTTTGTGACCACATGGATTATACAGTCCATGGAATTCTCCAGGCCAGAATACTGGAGTGGGTAGCCTTTCCCTTCTCCAGGGGATCTTCCGGACCCAGGAATCGAACCGGGGTTTCCTGCATTGCAGGTGGATTCTTTACCAACTGAGCTATCATGACAAACATACATATAAACCTTACGGTTGCATGTAACTGTTACTTCTATATGATCTTGTGATATCCAGTTTTGATGTTGCATTTACAGTGTTGTTACTTCAGCAGAGGAGCCCATAGAATCAAGGGTTGTTGGGAACACACCTGTTGGTTCTTCAAGCCCCCCTGGGCCTGTGCCCCAGGCCTGGGCTGGGCATTTGGAGGTAACTCAGAAATGACCCCATTCACAGACAGGCTGTGTGCTCAGATGCTCAGGGAGCTAGGCAGATGACAGTACTTGGCTTGTGGCACCAGGGATTTTAGGAAACCATGCAGTGGTTATAGGGGCCTGAGAAAGCTTTGCTTTATCTCTCCAGAGGTGGTCTGGAGCCAGCTCTGAAGGATTTTGCTAGCTGGTGAGAAATGGAGCCGGATTCACACTATCCCAAGTATCCAGCATCAACTGGGGGCTTCCTCAGTGTCACCTGGGGTGCCAGGCCACTGGGGGCAGAGTCCCTGACTTGTTGAAGCCCACAGTTTGGGATGGGTAGGGGCAGAGAGGGCAATGGTCAGCACATGGGCTCAAGACAGGTGCTGCCCACCACTCAACAGCTGGTGATTCTTGCAGTGAGCAGCCCACTGTGGTCTTGATCTACCCCGGGTCAGGGACTAATCCAGCTACAGAAGCGAGTCAGGCCCCATCCTGTCCTTCAGGGGCTGGCTCAGGTATGCTGAGAGGGTTGGAACTGGGGTGTGGTCTGTGCGGTGATGGAGGGAATCACATTCCAGGGACCCAGGGGAGGCCCTGACCCAGTCGAGGAAGGCTTCCAGACCCTCTTGGAGAATGGAGGGAAGGCACCAGGCAGAAGGACCAGTGAGCCTAGGAGCCGGGACCCCCTGGGGAGTGGATGCTGTCATTGATTATTTACAAACTGCCAGACCCATCATCCTTTCATTCTTTCTTTCGCTCAGTCCACGGCTGGTTATTGAGCATCTACTGCGTGCCATGCTCTGTCCCAGAAACTGCGCTGCCCTGGAGACCCTCACCCTGAGCTGGTGTCTAGTGGGGGAGGTGGGGAGCAAAGGCCAGGAGGTGAACATGTGACATTTGTTCCATAGTGAAAAATGCCAAGAAAGTAAGGCTGGAGAAGCAGGTGGAGTGGGATTGGAGTAGGGGTGGCTCTTCTGGGAGGTGGTCAGCAACACAGGGGCACTGCAGGTGGAGGGCAGGCCCTGCAGAGACCTGGCCGGGAGCCCTCCAGGCAGAGGGAACAGCTCGGGAAAAGGCCTGCAGGTGGGAAAGTGCCTGCATGTTCGAGGTGCAGCAGGCAGGGAGGTGGCCTGAGCTGGGCAGTCAGGGAGGAGGACCAGAGAGCCATAAGCCAGGGTCAGTCCTGCAGGCCGGGGAGGACTCAGGCTTGTGTGTTGCATGCTACAGAGCTCTCGAGGGTTTCTGTTTGTGTACTTTTGTGTTTTTTGTATGTTATCTATTCAATCCTTTATATCACTACGAACTCTCATTTTATACTTTGGGTTGTCATCCAATACTATTAGGCTGGCCAAAATGTTCGTTTGGTTAATGAATACATTGTTCAATGAAGTTCTTGGTGAAAATGAAAAATGTCTTTTATTTTCACTTAAAACCAAGTGGACTTTTTAGCTAACCCGATACCTTATTTTGCTCAAACCGTTCCAGCTTTGGCCACTGGATCTCTTCCAGCCAGCTCCTGTGTCCCTTTGACACCCCCGCCACTGTGGCCTTTCTTTGTTAATTTCTTCTCGGCACACCCCTACTTTCTGGTCCTGTAAGGTGCTCCTGGTTCATCTTGGATGTTCCCTGCCCCATTCCTAGAGCCACTCACCAAGGCCCTTTGGTCACTTTTATTGGAAAATGGTGTGAAAAACCAAGATCTGGGCACTGGGGGTGCTCACCACTGCTGGCATGCCATTACTTCTGGGCTTAGCTAGAACAGCAAGGAAGTGTATGCATATATACTAACTGTGTATCTATACATATCTAAGCTAGTCCTTAATGTAACCTCTAAATGTGTATTAAGTTAAAGGTGAGTTCTTACTGATGCCCCCAGCCTAATCCAGTACCACTTGGATCCTCTGGCCTCCTTCCCTTGATTATGGTGTCCTCTCTCCAGCAGAGACAGCCTGACCCCACCACCCACTTAGTTACTCAACACTCTGCACACACAGCGGTTTCAGAACAGTTAACCCGCACCCCAAGAATTCAGAGGGCAGTGGAGGGAAATCATCTAACATGAGTGCTGAGGCCTGTGCTGGCCACCAGGGGGCGACATAGGGACGCGTGCACAGGGGCAGAGGCAGGGCGATTGGTGAGGTGACTGCCCCGGTCTCTTAGAGGATTGCAGCTGCCAGCTTGAGCCAGGGTGGTCGCAGGGATGGTTTGAGGAGCGGGGGAGACAGCCAAGCGGAGGCAGACTTCACTGTGCCCACTGGGGGGTGGGGTGGGCAGCGTTCTTCCCGCCAGCCCCTCCTGCCTCGATGCGTGCCCTGTCTTGCTCATTTTGCTCTTGCTGCATTTAGAGCCCAGGTGCTGAGACAAGGCTGGTAAGGTCCCCTCTCTCCTGTTGCCCCTCTGGACTTGGTGGGGTGGCTTAGAGGCGTCTGGCGAGTGAGATGACACGTGACTTCTGTCAACCTGCTCAGCGGGATGGAATAAGGAGGGGGTGCCCTGTGCACACCGGGGCAGCCCCCGCCTCACTGTGCTACACTTGGGTCCTTGCCTGGTCTCGACCCTGGGCTTTTCTAGGTAGAGCTGGTAGGACCATCAGGGTCTTCTCCCCCAGCCCATCCACTGTGAGCATCCCTGGCACCTCTGTTACTGTTAGCTTCAGCTGGCCCCCTCTGCCCCTCCCAGGGACAGGCCCGGCCTCCCCAACCCTCAGACTGCCCTGCACACACCTCTGTTCACACTGTCCACATCCCTCCTTCCTTTACTTATGGGGGACCAAACTTCCCTTCATCTGCTCATTCACTTTCAGCTTTCTCTCTCCCAAGAGTCTTCAAGGGGCAGCTGTTGATGGACTTGTTTCATAGAGAAGGATCAGGGAGGTTTTATAGTCAGGGTTCTTCAGACAGAAAAAGAACCAATAGGAGAGAGAGATGGAGGGGGATTTTTTGTTTTCAAGAAGGTGACTCACCTGGTCATGCAGGCTGACAAATCTGAAATCTGCAGAGCAGGCAGGCTGGAAATTTCAGGGAGCATGGATCTCACAGTAATGAGGCAGAATTCCTTTCTCATTAGGGCATTTCAGTCTTTTCTGTTAAGGCCATCAACTGATTTAAGGCCTTAAGTGAGGCCCACTCACAGTATAGAGGCTCATTTGCTTTACTCCAGGGCTGCTGATTTAAATATTAATCATTAAAAATACCTTCTCAGCAGCATCTAGACTCGTGTTTGGCTGAATGACCCGGTACCACAGCCCTGCCCAGTGGACACGTAACCATTAACCATCTCGAGGTTAGGTAATTTGCCAAGGGAAATGCATTCATCGGCACAGATTCAGAATCCGACAAGATCCCATCCTTTTGACTTCAGGTCACTGTCAGTGTTAACCCAGGAAGTTAGGACAGAGTTGCTCCCTTGGAAGGAGCATGCTGGAAGCACTTAGTCCCTCCCTGGGAAATCACGTTCAGTGTTTAAAGTTCTGGCATCCTGGCCCTTAGTCCCTTAGGAAGAGGCCCATTCTAACTCTCAGGCAAGATGGGCCTTCTGACTGGGTCCATGTTTTATTTCCGTGCTTGTGTTTGATGTAAGGAGACTTGTGTCTTTGCCTGGTGGGTTTGATTTGCTTTTTCCCTGCTGTTTTAAGTAAAGATTTGTCCACCCTAAGTAACATTGTAAAACTCCTCACCTAAAATTAACTTCAGCATGTTGGTGTGCTATAAACAGTGTGGTCGGGGGAAATGATGCCATTTTCCATGGGAACAGCCTGTCCATGAGAGACACATTTGTTTCGGTTCGTTTCGGTTCTTCGGAGATGGATGTCATTTAGAAAACAAATGGATTCTTGTGTAATGTATGTAATTGTGTGATATTTGAAATGGAAAGATCGAATAAAGCCTTTTGGAGTATATGAAGAAAACACTCCCTTGGCACATTTTACAAATAACGTTTTGTTTGCTGAACAGATGAATACATTCTGGTGGGGCTGGCAGCCTGGCATCTGCAGAACACTTTCTCTGGGGCCAGGGACCTGGGAGTAAAGCCTGGCTCTGCCCCTTGGCAGCCCCTCACCCCAGGCAGGTCACTGGGACATCTCTGAGCCTTGGTTGCATACATGCTCAGTCATATCCAACTCTTTGTCACCCTATGGACTATAGCCCGTCTGGCTCCTCTGTCCATGGGATTTCCCCAGGTAAGAATACTGGAGTGGGTTGCCATTTCCTCCTACAGGAGATTTTCTTATCCAGGGATCAAACCCACGTCTCCCACATCTCCTGGATCGGCAGGCAGATTCTTTACCACTGAGCCACCTGGGAAGTCCGAACCTTGGCTGCCTCATGGCAAAACAGTTGCCCCCTTCCTGAGGTGGTGAGGGATTCATGCTGCTGTGGCTCTGGAGCCCCCCAGTCCTGGCAGGGGAGTGAGGGCACCTCTGTTTCCCCCACCCCCACCCTTTTCTACCTTCACCTGCTCCGTCTGCTCTAACTCCAGAGCTCAGGGCACGAGCACTGGAAATGTATTTCTGGTCTACACTTCGATGACACAGATGATTACTGCAGGGCATATTTTGTGACTGATAAATTGTCCTTCCTTGGAAAAACTCCAAATCGGAGGTGATGTCAGAACCTGACCCTCCTCCAACACCTTCAGATGGTTTTCCAGGGCTGGGGAAATCTCAGAAAAACAGTAGGGAAGAGTCTGGGTGGGGCTGATGGAGGTGGCGGCAGGGGGAACTGGAGGGTGGGGGCCCAAGAGGGTCTCAGGGGCCTGTCATACAAAAAGGGACTTGGGAAGGTGGCAGTGAGCCTGGCCGGCGCCCCCAGTCCTGGCCCTGACCCTGACCGAGTCTCCCCGCTCTGGCCGCAGGTGGGTAAGCTGCGTGAGCGGCTGCAGGAGGCCAAGCTGGAGCGTGAGCAGGAGCAGCGACGGCACACAGCCTACATCTCGGAGCTCAGGGCCAAGCTGCACGAGGAGAAGACCAAGGAGCTGCAGGCACTGCGCGAGGTGCTCATCCGCCAGCATGAGCAGGAGGCAGCGCGCACGGCCAAGATCAAGGAGGGCGAGCTGCAGCGGCTGCAGGCCACGCTGAACGTGCTGCGCGACGGCGCGGCTGACAAGGTCAAGACGGCGCTGCTGGCCGACGCGCGCGACGAGGCGCGCAGGGCCTTTGACGGCGAGCGCCTGCGGCTGCAGCAGGAGATCCTGGAGCTCAAGGCGGCGCGCAAGCAGGCGGAGGAGGCGCTCAGCAACTGCATGCAGGCCGACAAGACCAAGGCGGCCGACCTGCGCGCCGCCTACCAGGCGCACCAGGACGAGGTGCACCGCATCAAGCGGGAGTGCGAGCGCGACATCCGCCGGCTGGTACGTGTGCCACCCCGCCCCGCCTTGCGTGCGCGCCGGTCCTGCAGTACACGCACCCCCGCACTCCCCATGCATGCGCACCCTGTCTCTCTTGTACACAGGCACCTTTTCTGTTTTATACACGGGCACCCTGCCCTTCCTGCCCACAGACAAACCGTCCTTCTGTGCACACGCGCCTCATCCTTCCCTGACTCATGCGTGTGGCCTCTCTGCAAGCACGTGCCCCATCCTCCCCTCTTGGAGCAGTAAAGGGGACCACTGTGCTCCCGGCCTGGCTCTAGGCCCTAGGGTTCCAGCAAAGCCCCTCCCATCCTGGGTGCGGAATGGAGGCTTCCGGCAGGGCTCTCCTGTCGGTGGGAGACACCGTAAGAAATGGAAGGACTGGAGGTGGAAGGACCATCTCTAGACTGGCCACCAGCCAATGACAGGGCATCAGTTCACATCTTAACAACCCAGTACCTGGAATGGCAGAAGAGTCGCACTGATTTTAAATTTCTAATGTATAGAAAATCTAAGCGCATACCAGGACTGAGGTTTTAGAGGTGTTCCGCAGCCCCTTTCCCCTCCGTGTATGGAGGCGGTGTTGTCACCTAATAGGAAGAGAAGGCTTTGGAGAAGGTCTCTTCTGTGTGTGAATCCAGACTCCTTCACTTGTCAGCTGTGACCCCAATCAGGTTGCATACGGTCACTAAATCTCTGGTGCCTCATCTACAGAAGGAGGAATGATCACATATCTGTTCCAGCATGCAGCGTGCTGAGAATTAAGTTAACCGTCTTTATCAACAGCCTATAGTTTCTGTAATAGGAGACATATAAAATATGTTCCTCTGCCATAGGAAATGTATAAAAAAAGTGAAAGTGTTAGTCGCTTAGTTCAGTTCAGTTCAGTCTCTCAGTCGAGTCCAACTCTTTGCAACCCCATGAATCACAGCACGTCAGGCCTCCCTGTCCATCACCAACTCCTGGAGTTCACCCAGACTCATGTTCATCGAGTCAGTGATGCCATCCAGCCATCTCATCCTCTGTCGTCCCCTTCTCCTCCTGCCCCCAATCCCTCCCAGCATCAGAGTCTTTTCCAATGAGTCAGCTCTTCGCATGAGGTGGCCAAAGTACTGGAGTTTCAGCTTTAGCATTATTCCTTCCAAAGAAATCCCAGGGCTGATCTCCTTCAGAATGGACTGGTTGGATCTCCTTGCAGTCCAAGGGACTCTCAAGAGTCTTCTCCAACACCACACTTCAAAAGCATCAATTCTTCGGCGCTCAGCCTTCTTCACAGTCCAACTCTCACATCCATACATGACCACTGGAAAAACCATAGGCTTGACTAGACGAACCTTTGTTGGCAAAGTAATGTCTCTGCTTTTGAATATGCTATCTAGGTTGGTCATAACTTTCCTTCCAAGGAGTAAGCGTCTTTTAATTTCATGGCTGCAGTCACCATCTGCAGTGATTTTGGAGCCCCCAAAAATAAAGTCTGACACTTTCCCCATCTAACGCCATGGACTATAGCCCGCCAGGCTCCCCCCAGGCAAGAATACTGGAGTAGATTGCCATACCCTTCTCCAGGGGATCTTCCCAACCCAGGGATCAAACCCAGGTCTCCCACATTGCAGGCAGATTCTTTACTGGCTGAGTCTCCAGAGAAGCCCTAGGAAATGTATATTTAAGGGAAATAGAATGGGGAGAAAACATGTATTTGCCCAAGAGATGGATTGAGCTTAATTTAAAACGTACCAAGGACTTGGTGTCTGTGTGTGTGTGTGTGTGTGTTTGTATTAGTCACTCAGTTGTGTCCAATTCTTTGGGACTCCACAGACCGTAGTCTTCCAGGCTCCTCTGCCCATGGGATTCTCTAGACAAGACTACTGGAGTGGGTTGCCATTCCCTTCTTCCCAACCCAGGGATTGAACCTGGGTCTTCCACATTGCAGGCAAATTCTTTACCATCTGAGCCATCAGGGAAGCCCCAGGACTTGGTATCTGTTTCCATTCCAGTGCCAAGTAGAAATATCCCCAGTTCAGGTTGTCTCCGTGTGTGGGGGCCACTTAGGAGAATAGAGTGAAAGGAATTAATGTCCATTTCTCCCGCTATTCCCCCACTTGATAAATGTCCCTCCTCAGACAGGCCTCTTGGCAAACTGTTCAGAAGGTGGCCTGCATTTTGTTTTTTTTGTCAGCTGAATTGGATTAGAAATGCAGGAAGGCTTCCAGGCTTCCGCTTACACATTTAACATGCCTCTTAAGAAACAATTGAGGAGAAAAAGGCAGTTGTGGTCAGTGTGGGGCCATTGGACTCATTCCTTAGATCAGTTAGGATTAGGTCTGACAACCCTGTTACACAGGGGCTTAAAATCTGGAATTTATTTCTCTGTTAATGTGCAAAGTCTGGAAAGGGCTTCACAGAGTAGTGCAGGCCACAGGGCCTCTCAGCTCTCCCCTCAGAAGGGGCTCTGTGAGGTGGCCCTGTTCCTCACGGCCCCTCCTGCCACGGAGTGCCAGCCATCACATCTTTATCCCTGGTTGGCAGTAGGAGGACAGATGAAGGAGGGTGTGGTCATCTTCCACCCTCAGGTGGTTTCTGGGAATCTTTGGCCTTCCTCCGCTCATGCTGTATCACTCCAGCCTTGGCCACCACGTGGCCTTTCCTTTTCCACATGCCTATGTCTTGTCCTCTTTCTATAAGGACACCAGTTAGTGGATCTAGTTGTGTTGTGTTAGTTGCTCAGTCATGTCTGACCCTTTGCGACCCCCAAGAACTGTAGCTTGCTAGGCTCCCCTGTCCATGGGATTTCCCAGGCAAGAATACTGGAGTGGGATGTCATTCCCTTCTCCAGGGGATCGTCCCAAACCCAGGTCTACCCGCATTGCAGGCAGATTCTTTACCTTCTGAGCCACCAGGGAAGGCCTGCCCCAATGTGTTACGACTTCATCTCAGCTTAACAACTTAGTTACATCTGTAAAGATCCTATTTCTAACAGGTTCATATTCTGATTTCCCAGGTAGACGTGAAATTAGATGGGGACACCATTCATCCACAGGTACCGAGGAGGAGAAGAGAATGGGTCTGGGGGTAGCAGCTTGATTCCTCAGACTTTGCAATGAAGAAGCACTAATGAAATTATCCCCAAATCGATGGATTTGTTGGGAGCTGGCTAAACTGGGGTGTTTACTGAGACGTGTGCGCTGTTGGATGTGCTTGCTGAGAAGTGGCTAGATTCTGTGCCTCTGGGGCAGAGAGACAGCATAGGGAGGACTCGAGAGAGGCTGGCTTGAGTCTGATTCATGGATCTGCTACTGCCTAGAGTGTGGGCGCATTCACTGTTCTGGGCCTCAAGGTTATCTGTAAAGTGGGATAATGTCTACATTGAGGGTCTTTTATTTTTTTATTTTTTATTTTTTTAAATAAAACAAATTGCTTATGCTGCTATAATTGGATTACAACAGCCGCTTGCTCCCACCGGTAAGATTAGGCAAGTAGGACTCCTGAGGGTCTTTTAAAGACTGAGAAAGAGCATGTCTCTTAAGTACAAATGTCGTCCTGAGCTCACAGTAGCATGTAAGTAAGACAGCCATCATCCAGAACTGTTATTTTTTCCCATCAGTTAGAATCTTATGGTTGCAAATGACAGAAACTCTACCTCAAACCAGTTTTCTTGGCTAAAGTAGCTGGAATAGCCTCTGGCACAGCCCCAGTGGGACTAATGATGTCACCCAGGACCTGGATTTCTTAGGCCCTGCCCCGTCTTTTATCGTTCTCAGACTTTAGACTCTCACTGTGCTGGTGAGATGCCATCATTGTGTCAGACTCAACGTCCTCAGAAGAAACAGCCCAGAGAAAGTGAGAGAAGCTCTTTCTTAACTCCTACGAAGAAATAGGAGGGTCCTAGCAGCACCCTCTTCAGGCTGTTGGCTCTGAGTGGGTCATGTATCCATCCCTGAACCAATTACTATTAAGGGGCGGGGCCATGCAGGTGGTGTGAGCCAATCAGGGCCTGCCCTGGGAATTTGGAGTGGTGCCGCCCCACCCCCTTTCATGGTGATAGTGAGACTGTCAGAGAAGGGGAAATGGATGCAGGGACCAATCCAGGAATGTCCCGCACACTCAGGTGATGGGGTTCAGGGAAGCTCAAGAAGGTCACTGTCAGAAGCTCACACTTCATCACCGTCCTCAGGGCAAGGGGAAGGATCACTAAGATCAGGCTGGGAGCCAGACCAGAGTCAACAAACAAAGAGTGACTTCACAGCCGTGTGAGCTGGCAGGTCTCCTAACCTCTGGAACCCCAGGACTCTGTCTGGGGAAATGTGACAACCTAGAAAATATTGGCTCCAGAATCTATTTCACATTGTCCGTCCATTCCTGGATGCCTTCTCCACTAGTGGAGGCTGTTTTCTAGGAACCTGTTCCATGTGATTGGGTTTAAGCCCTTTTCTCACTTACTGGAATCAAGTAGGAAACGGATGCTCTTCTAAGCTGAGGATTTCCAGAGACATCTTGCTTGTGATGCTGTGCCCTCTTGTGGAAGGGACTAGTGTAATGTGGTGGTGGAAGAGAGTGCTTCCTGGCCCCAGAGCAAAGCCAGAAGTGTGCAGCCAGGATGATGAGGGGAACAGACTGGAACCCTACCTGTTAACTTGTAACAGCTCGCACCACTAATTCCCCTGGCTTTATTTTTTCTCCTAGCACTAAGCATGCTCTAGTCTCCTCCAGTATTGACTTCTTCTGCTTTCAGCTACCCTCCCCTCTGGAATGAAAGCTCTGAGGGCAGGGACTCTGATCTGTTTTGCTCATCAGTGTTTCCAGCATCTGTTGATGGCACTCAATTAGGTATTTGGAATTCAGGAAAACAAGTCTAAGTGGTTTAAATTAATGAACTCCTTTCATATTGTTCTTACAGTTTCTGGGTTGAAATGGGCAGTGGCAACAATGTTTCCCGCGTCACTAAGAGTTCTTCCTTGCAGTGGGGAGCTGCTCCCCACACCTTCAGATCAGGTTTAGTCAAAGTGGGGAGCTGCAGGAGATTGTCTTGGGGGACAGGGAGGGATGCAGAGGGAAGGGGAAAAGCCTTTTTTTTTTTCAAAGGCCACTCAAAGAGCTTGTCAGAACTCTGGGACTTTGCTTGGAAACCTCAGTCTGGAGCTTTAGGGGTACCATTTTCCTCCTTTGTAAATCTCAGTTATATTTTATCAGTTTTTCATAGTCTGCTGTTTAAATAAGATAGCCAGGAGCTAAAGTAGATTAATGATGGCCGCCAACATTGATTGTGTGCTTATAAGATGCCAGGTTCTGTGATAAATTCTTCCCGTAGTTGATCTGAATCTCCCCCTAGTTAAACAGGGTGTTATCATTGTCTCCACCTCACAGAGGCTGAGCCTAATAGAGGTGACCCAGCCTGCCCAGAGTCACACAGCTGGTGGGGGCGGGGATTTGAACTTACTTCTGTCTGCCCTCAGGACAGGGCTCTTAATCAGTATTCTCTGCTTGAGTGATCTGTGTCTTGATTCAAGGTGTCTGATTCAGAGGTAGGAGTTTCAACTTCTGATTCGGGTTACAATCAACTTCAATGTGTACCCTCTGCTAACTGCTAAGTCACTTCAGTCGTGTTGGACTCTGTGTGACCCCATAGACGGCAGCCCACCAGGCTCCCCCATCCATGGGATTCTCCAGGCAAGAACACTGGAGTGGGTTGCCATTTCCTTCTCCAATGCATGAAAGTGAAAAGTGAAAGTGAAGTCGCTCAGTTGTGTCCGACTCTTGGCGACCCCACGGACTGCAGCCCATCAGGCTCCTCCATCCATGGGATTTTCCAGGCAAGAGTACTGGAGTGGGGTGCCATTGAGCGTGCTTAATGAGAAGGGCATTTGTATTTGTTTTCTGGGGCTGCCTTAACAAATGGCCACAGACACACTGAAGTTTATTCCCTTGCTGCTCTGGACGCCAGATGTCCAAAATCAAAGTGTCAGTAGGGCCATGCCCCACTGAAGGCTCTCAGGGAGGGCCCTTCCTTGCTCTTCCAGCTTCTGGGGCCTCCAAGCGTTCCTGGGTTTGTGCCTGCATCACTCCAGTCTCTGCCTCTTACAGGGCTCCCCTCTATGTTTTTCCCATTCCTATGCATCTTCTCTTTGTCCTATGGGGATGGTTGTCATTGGATTTAGGATCCACCCAGTTAATCCAGGATGATCTCCTCATCTTAAGGTCCTTAATTACACTTGTAAAGACCCTTTTCCCAAACAAGTTTCTATTCACAGGTATCTGAATTCAGGATGTGAACATACCTTTTTAGGAACCACAATTCAAACCACTGCTGTGTTCTTCATATTTGCACACCAAAGGAGATAAAAGTCTAGGAAGGACAGGAGGTCCTACTTATTGAGACCTAATATGTGCCTGCAACAGTTATAATTAGAGTTGTTTATTTTATGCCTACCGTGTGTTAGGCACTTTCCATGTATTCATTTCACCCTCACAACATCCCCATGATTATCCCCATTTCACAGATGAGAAAACTGAGGCATAGGAAGAAATCAGGTAACCAAACCAAGGTAATGGAGCCAGTGAGTGGTGGCCTTAGGGCCAGGACCCAGCAATCGGTGGCCTTGCTCCTAAGCAGCCTGCCTGTCTGCTGTCCCCTTCTGTCCTCACATTTCCCCTTTTTACATCCCCATTTTACAAGTGAGCCTGAAGCCTGGAGAGGTCAAATGCCTTGCCAGAGGTCACACAGTTCACCAGTGGGGGCTTAATCTCCAGTTCATACCTTCTTACTCCATGCCTAGTACTTTCCCTCTGGCAAGCTGTTTTATAGCACATGGCTTTAACCTTTGAGTTGGGTAATCCAGGCAATATCCACGTTATGTCACCTTATACGGGCTTGCTCATGGCGGGCATGCACAGGTATGTGTTAAATAATACCGTGTCATAAAGACTCTATCCAGAGTTTGTTGAAACAATTCTTACTAAAGCGTTAGTATTCTTTTCAGAAGTTTTTTGTGTGTCTTATCTCAGAATTTATTCCTAAATTCCATGATGATAATCACTGTAGTTGAAACTATTATGATTTTTGTCAATTAATGAAACTCTAGTACTGGGAAATTTTCTCTTTTAACACCTGTATTAGTTTCCTAGGACTGCTGTTACAAAATACCACGAACTGGGTGGCTTAAGCAACAGAAATGTATTCACTCACAGTTTTGGAGGCTAGAAGTCTGAAGTCAAGGTGTTGCAGGACTTTGTTCTCTGAAGGCTCTAGGGGAGGGTGCTTCCTGATTCTTCCAGCTTCTGGTGGCTCCAGGTGTTCCTTGGCTTGTGGCTGCATCACCCCAGTCTCTGCGGTCATCTCCTCCCTGTGCTTGAGTCTCTTTCCTCTTATAAGGACACCAGTCATTAGAGCCGCCCGACTCCACTGTGACCTCACCTTAACTAGTTATATCTGCAAAGACTCTATTTCCAAATGAAGTCACATTCCCAGGTGGTGAGAAGGGCATGGATTTGGGGAGGGGGCACGCCAGCACAGCACCCTTCCTGGGGCAGTTTCTCAGCTGTTGGCTTTTGTGGCCAGAAACAACTGAAGTGTATGGTATGTGGCAGAAGCTTCCTCCTATGAGCTTTGTTCTTCTTGGTTTCCTGTAGGGAATGAGGGACGAGGCTGAGTGAGCTGGGGCTCGTGCTGAGGCGTGCACATGGGGAGACCGAGGCACTCTGGGGCCCCCAGAAGCAGCCAGTCAGTTCTCTGACTGTGGGACTCCTAGAGGTGTCAGAGCAGGGGGAGGAGGATGGAGCGCCAGCCGCATACAGGGAGTTAGTGTCGTGCGTGAGGACTTGGCTGGTCGGGAAGAGGCTACAGATAGGAAAAGGAAACTACATGGAAACTACAGACTTCCATGGTGATCAGAAGTCTGTAAAGTAGATGGAGACAGTCCCATGGAGGGCAGGAAGGCTGGGGGAGTTGATGAAGCAGAGGGTGGGTGAGAGTGTCAGATGGGGTGAGGAGAGAGGACAGAAAATTGTCCAGTGAGTTTGGGGGCCAGGAGAGGGTTGGAGACCTTAGCGAGAGCTGTTTGCTGAAAGGCTGCAGCCCACTCCAGGATTCTTGCCTCGAGAATCCCGTGGACAGAGGAGCCTGGTGGGCTGCTGTCCATAGGGTCGCACAGAGTCGGACACGACTGCAGTGACTTAGCAGCAGCAGCAGCAGCAGGAGACACAGCCAGATGGGAGTGGGAGGCAGGAGGACAACCAACTCCGACCAAGCTGAGGTGCAGGGGGCAGGGTGGGGAGTGGCTGGGTGACCCTGGAAGGTCAGGATTTGACTTTATGTCATGAAGGTAAGAGAGAAAGAAACATAGGTCAGTTTCGGGGTAAGTGTTTGGTTGATGATATAGGTTGAACCCTCAGCTCTGTGCTTCTCTGTGCTGGGGCCGGTGATTGACAGGGGAGCAGGGCCTGGGCTGTGCCCCACGGTGTCTCTCTGCCCTGTGTTGCTGAGTCCAGCCACCCTGGATCCACGGAGCTGCTGAACCTTCCCCTGGGCCCGAGGCCAGCAAGGGAGAGCACTCCTTGGTCACAAGCCCCTACAGTCAGCTGCTTGTTCTTTCTCTTTTCAGATGGATGAGATCAAGGGGAAAGATCGTGTGATTCTGGCCTTGGAGAAGGAGCTCGGCGTGCAGACTGGGCAGACCCAGAAGCTGCTGCTTCAGAAAGAGGCTTTGGATGAGCAGCTGGTTCAGGTCAGAGAGGCTGAGCGGTACCACGGTAGTCCAAAGAGAGAGCTCCCGCCCGGCATAGGGGACATGGCCGAGCTCATGGGCGTCCAGGTGAGGGGCTCACGAAGCACTGGGGCCATCGAGCCGACCGCCTACCCGTCACTGCTCCCACTGGTCATTCTTCTGGCGAACTTGCCTGCCTGCCTTCCCCCATCTCTCGTTCCCATCCATCTGTATACCCTTCCTTCTCTCCCTTACCCATCCCGCTACACGTGTAGACATTCACTGCAGCCAGGCCCAGTGCTCGGCACAGGGAATGCAGGCTGCTGTTGCCTCTCATGGTCTTAGAGTTCAACTGAAAAGAAAGAAATGAAAGCTTGAATGCCGAGTATCCAGTAAGAGCTCAGAAAGGGACCCAGTGAGGACAATACATGATTTAAAGGCAGAGCCCCCTGCCCAGGAGAGGGAGCTCAGCCAACAGACAGGGCATCTGGGGCCACAGCTGGTAGTTAAGAGGCACAGAGGAGGCCGAAGCTGCAGGCATTAATTCATTCACTCATTCATTCATTCACTAAATACTGAAGTGTCTGTCAGGTAGGCTGTGTGCAGACACCATGTGAGGTCCCTGCATCTCAGTGGTGAGCGAGGTGGGCACAGTGCCTGCCCTTGAGGAGCGTCCTGGCACGTCAGCGACATGCCTTCATCAGAGATGCTCGGAGAGCAGGGGCTGAGATGGGAGGTCCCCAGATCTTACGGAGCTGCTGGAGGGTTTGCCGTCTCATTGCCTTGGAGCTGGTCTTTCCACATGTTGCTTGACTTGGGGGAGCCCCAGCACGGCTGACAGTCCCCCTAATGAGGAGCTCACCTTTGTCCTGAGAGTTTTCCGAGAGGGTCCATGAAGCACTCTGACTCAGTTAAGCTTTTTCAAAGTACATTCGTGTCTTGATTCTATTTTAGGATCAACATATGGATGAGCGAGACGTGCGGCGATTTCAGCTAAAAATTGCTGAACTGAATTCGGTGATACGGAAGCTGGAAGACAGAAATACCCTCTTGGCAGACGAGAGGAATGAACTGGTAATCAGCCCCCCACCCCCTCAGAGGCAGATGGAGCCTGCGGGGTTCGGGAAAGCAGTCCTGGGGCCACAATCCAGGCTCTAAACAGGAAGTTAATACCCAGGCTGTCTGGTTTTCTCTACTTTCCCCTGATTTCTTCCTGGTTAAAAATCAAACACACACTTGTTGAAGAGACCTGTTAGTACCCTTAGTTTCTGCGGGAATTTATCCTGAGCTGACAATCAGAGAAGTTCAGTGAGGAGTCCGTGGAGAGGGTGTTCATTGCAGTGATGTCTGTATATAGTAGCAACCAAAACTGAACCCAAACGAAACCAAACCCCACTTGTTCGATCCTCAAGTACTGATCAAAATAATTATGGAACATTTATGCAGTGAATTGTATGCAGTCATTAAGAATGGTGTTTTAGATCATATTTAACTGCCATGGAAATTTGTCCACAATAAATTAAATAATAAAAGCGGTTTACAGAACAGAAACACATTATCATCATCCTGGATAGTGGAAGTTATTTTAGGTGGTGTGATTATGGACAATTTTTATTTTTTGCTTATCTGTTTACTTTCTTTTGCGTAAAAGTTCACATAGTTCTATTTTTAAAGGTAGTGAATGTGAACTTCTGGTTAAAAAAAAAATCTCAAGTAAAAATAGTAACTTCTTGAAAATGCAGGATTGAACAGTTAAACTAATTTTCATGGAGTGGTAGTCAATATATAAACTTCTCGACAGTGCCTCATAGTATTTCTCTTTATTCAAAATTTTGTTATAAAAGTAAGTGTATCTGTATTTTTGAAACACATGGAGATAAAAAGTGTTATTAAGTGTTACTTCTTCATGGTTTTAACAGGATCAGAATGATTTCATTTCCTTCCAGTATTTTTAAAGGCATATTTTTATATAGCTTTCATCAGATGCTCCACCTCATATTATGTCCCCACTTATTGGGTAAATATTCATGAGCTAAAAAAAAATCCCTCATGAGAGGCAAAATAGTTTACTAAATGGATTAGAAAAAATATATTGCTTGAAACAATTCAGACCTGAAGCATTTAAAGAAAGAATTGATAAGCTTGCCACAACTGGGATTTTTTTTAAATTTATTTTTAATTGGAGGATAATTGCTTTTCAGTGTTGTGCTGGTTTCTGCTGTACAACAGCGTGAATCAGCCATAAGTATGCATATGTCCCCTCCTTTAACCTCCTTCCCACTCTCAGCATTCAACCCTTCTAGGCTGTCACAAAGTAACAGGTTGAGCTCCCTGTTACATAGCAACTTCCTGCTAGCTATCTTTTTAATCTTTTTTTAATCTATTTACAGGTAGTAGTGTATACGTGCCAGTGCTACCTTCTCGGCTCGTCCCGCCCTCTCTTTCTCCCGCTATTTCCACGAGTCTGTTCTCTATGCGAGCGTCTCTATTTTTGCACTACAAATGGGTTCCTCAGTACCATCTTTCTAGAATCAACATATATTCATTAATATGCAATATTTATTTTTCTCTTTCTGACTTAACTTCTCTCTGTATAACAAGCTCTAGGTTCAGCCACCTCACTAGAACTGACTCAAACTCGTTCCTTTTTATGACTGAGTAATATTCCATTTTACATATGTGTACTAACAGCTTCTTTATTCATTCATCTGTCAGAGGACATCTAGGTTGCTTCCATACTGTAAATAACAGTGCTGGGATCTTAAAATCATGAGATAACTGCTGTTAACAGTTTGAAGTGGTTCTGACATGCTTTTCATGTTTATGTGAATGTCTTTACACTCAGGAAGAGCCTTTTTTGTTATTTTATGGTTACACACAGGATAGTTTCCCTGTGTATTGTTTTGCAACTTGCTTTTTTCCCTTGATGTATCAGTTACCCCATTTCCCAACCATGCCTGAGGATCTCCCTTTGTCTTTGTAACAACTGTGTCGAACTCTGTCTGTGTGGCCAAACCATGGTTTACTCAACCACTCCTCTACTGGTAAAGATTTAGGCTATTTCAGGTTTCTCTGCTATTGTACACAAAGCCACACAGCAGATACATTTTTGTTTTTACTTCCTGGAACCTTTATCTCTGCAGAAGATTTCTAGCGGTACAATGTATGAGTCAAGGTACATTTTACATCTCATGACTACCATCAGTGTTTCATCTTAACTCTCACATCCTGGTGACCCAAGGCAGAGGTCTGCAGTCAGTCCCTTGTGTTTGGTTCTTGGTTCTGGCACTTTCTGTGTGACCTTGAGCACATCGCCCCACCTCTCTGTGGCCAGGTTCTTTGTGAAATGGGGATGGGAAGGAGCCCCTCCTGGGATCGAGGTGAGGGTTAAAGGAGAGGGGATGCCTGGACACATGGTGAGTACCTGATGGATGCAGTGGGTCTTGCAGCTGGCATCATATGGATGAATATTTGAGTTGTTTCTAATTTTCATCCATTAAAATAACCCTGCAGAAGCTATACCCATGCACGTTCTCGCAACAAGTGTCTGAGGCAGATACTACCATTGTTGTTCAGTCACTTAGCTGTGCTGGGCTCTTTGCAACCCCATGGACTGTAGCACACCAGGCTTCCCTGTCCTTCACTGTCTCCCGGAGTTTGCTACTGTTATTCCCATCTTATAGATGAGAAAACTGAGGCTGAAAGTTTGGCTGTGGTCTTGCAGCTAGTGTGTTGCCGAGGACACTGTATGCAGGAGGAAGAGAGGATGCTTCCAGTTGTGCAGTCTCCCAGTCCCTGCTCCGTATCCCCCTCCAGCATCATTTCTCGTGTCTCTGTCTCTCTGGACTGGCCTGCACGCAGCAGTCAGAGTGATGGATTGTTCTAGAAGGCAGACCCGACCACAGAATGCTTGTGCCTCAAAGCCTTTGGCCAGAGGAGGGTGGGCGGGGAGGGCTGGCGAGCTGGGGGTGGAAACCGATGATATAGTTCTCAGCTCCCTAAATCAGGCCTCACCAGGCCCAGCCCTTCCCATCCCCCACATTGCGTATTCCCACTGCCGTCCATGAAGCTCCTTGGACGCGCCATGTTCTTGCCCCTTCTGACCCCTGACAGTGTGCCTGCCCTGTCTGGAACATCCATGAGGACCTGTCTCACTGTGTTCCTACCTCTCCTACCATCTTTGCTCTCTTCCCCCATCTCTTGGACGGTCACCCCCAGGTGACTGTGTCTTCCCTTTGACGCAGCCCCTAGGACAGGACCCGGGCCCAAGAGGGGCCCTCCAGATGCTGACCAGATGCGAGGTTGGAGGGACACCCCACCAGTCACAGGGACCATGCTCAGAGGACTCGGGGAGCAGCTCAGGGCCGGGTGCTACCCCATCTTTCTCATACCCGCAGCACTGAGCCGGGCCCAGGGATCCTCTGTTGTCTGAAGAATGCTGAGCTTTCACAAGTCTGAGCAGGCACAAGTCTGTGCCTGGGGAGAAATGGTGGCCAGGAGGAGCTAGATGGCTGGACTGACTTTTATGCATGTGAACCTTGACCTCTGGGGGTTTTGCCTGGAGGTAAGGGAAGTGTCAGAGAAGGCAATGGCACCCCACTCCAGTACTCTTGCCTGGAAAATCCCATGGATGGAGGAACCTGGTAGGCTACAGTCCATGGGGTCGCTAAGAGTCGGACACGACTGAGCGAATTCACTTTCAATTTTCACTTTGATGCATTGCAGAAGGAAATGGCAACCCACTCCAGTATTCTTACCTGGAGAATCCCAGGGACGGGGGAGCCTGGTGGGCTGCCGTCTGTGGGGTCGCACAGAGTCGGACACTACTGGCGTGACTTAGTAGTATAGTATGAGGGAAGTGTGGATGCAGCTCAGGCCTCTTGCCAGCAGGGTGACCTGAGGCAGATCTCTGAGTCTCTGTGTTGGGCTGTACCCCTTCCTCTTGCCTTGCCCGAGGCCTCCTGAGGCTCAGGTGGGAGCCTGTGTCTGGAAGCCAGGTATCTGGGGGCTCTTCCTGGTGTTTGCATCACGTAGGCGATGTGGTCCCCACAGGGACGGCTTCAGCCAGGTGGCATCTCCGCTGGCCTCCACAGCTGGGTCTTACAGCTGCTGCCCTCTGTGTCTGTCTGATTGCAGCTGAAACGCTCCCGCGAGACGGAGGTTCAGCTGAAGCCCCTGGTGGAGAAGAACAAGCGGATGAACAAGAAGAATGAGGACTTGCTACAGAGCATCCAGAGGATGGAAGAGAAGATTAAGAACCTCACTCGGGAAAATGTGGAGATGGTGAGTCATGGACCTGAAGCCCTTGTCTCCACCTGGGCTCCTCCAGCCCCTGACCCGAGCAGTCCAAGTTCTCCTAGGCCATCTCCCACCCGCCCCCCACCCCACCCCACCCCATCCCTCTAGCCTCTGTTCCCCAGAATTCACAGTGCTGTGGGCATCTGTGTCTGAAGGAGCGTGTACCAGGTGGCCTGACAGCGGGTTTGCACCTCCGCTCTGCCATCTCCACCTGGGGTCCTTGGGCCCAGCCCTCTTTCTCATCCATGAAATGGGATTGAAAACATCAGTGCTATAGGGTCAGGGACAGGATGGAGTGATGACACAGAAGGTTCTCACAGAAGACCTGGCACCTTGGGGCAGCTCAGTAGGCCGACAATTACAGTTTTGCTCCAAGTGCTTTGAATCAGGGCCTTTCATTTGCTCCAGCAAGAATGACTGGTCTTTGTGGTCAGAGTGGTGTCTTGCAGCTGATGGTTTAAGGAATACTCTGAGCTTCATTGTCCAAAGTAGCCTCAAGCATGCCTATTGTACAGCTGAGAAGACTGAGGCTCCGGGAGATGGAACACCCTTCTCCCTGTTCCCTGGAACGTCCAGGTGTGAATGTGCATTGTTACCACGTGGTGTGCTCTCTTCCCCCAGCACCCACGCTTTCTAGGCTCAGGGCAGACGTCCACCTCTCCCACCCCGTTGCCTGCTAGTCCTTCCTGTTAGCAGTGGGCACAGTCGGCCCTGCCTCGAGCCTGGCCCTGGTCTGCAGCTGTCTGCTCCTCCAGCGTGGGGACCAGGGAGCAGTCATCCCTCCCTCCATCTTTCCATCCTGTATCCCCAAGCCCACACTCCATACCCTGACGCATGGTGGGTCCCTGACAAGGGTTGTGGATGAGCAGCCCTGTAGTGTCCTCTCTTCCCTTGGCTGCAGAAAGAGAAACTGTCCGCCCAGGCGTCCCTGAAGAGGCACACTTCCTTGAACGACCTTAGTCTGACACGGGACGAGCAGGAGATCGAGTTCCTGAGGCTGCAGGTGCTGGAGCAGCAGCACGTCATTGACGATCTCTCACTGGTATGTCTGCGCCTGCACCAGTGCCAAGCCCTCCGTGGGGTGCCAGGAGACATGGGCCTCCAGAATAGCATCAGGGGTGCAGGCAACGTGGGGCGCAGGGGGGCGGGGGAGCGTCTCACGGAGCTCCTCCTGGTGATGGGGCCTTCCTGCTCCATTCTTCCAGAAAGCAGCCTCCACTTGCTTTACACGACATCACCCGGTATCTGGGAGCGGTTTCCATGGTTACTCTTTTTGCTCAGCTCTTATCCAGAGTTTGCTGCCATTAAGAAGCAGCAACAGCCTCTGTTGAAAAGAGTCTCTGGCCTTTACAGAGTGGGTGTGATCGATCTGTCCTGGAGAAGTCTGATGTTTTTTTTTTTAGCCTATTATTGCAGACTGTGAATTTGAAAACCGGAACCTTATAATCAGACCGGAATTTGAAGGACTTGCTAAGACGTGTGTGTGTGTTTGTAAGATCAAGGAGGGGGGAGTGTGAGTATATCTTAAGGCGGCTGAGTGTGACATCCAGAGACTTCTGCTGCTCTCTGTGGAAGGAGCTTAGGGACCATGAAGGGAGCATTTGTAGTGAGCTTTAGTTGTATCTTAGAAGCAAAGAGTACTACTTCAAAAAATAGAAAAGCCAGTGACCAAAGCTCTAGAAAAGGCTTTGACTGTAAGTTGTCCAATTCACTTTGCTTGCTTATCTCTCCATCTCTGCTCCCTCCTTCCACTCACCCATCTATACTCCCTCTCCTCCTTCCATCTGCCTTCCCATCCTCCTCCTCTCCCATCCATTCCTTCCTCTCTCCATCCTGCCTTTATTCCACCCCCCTCCATTTATTCTTTCAACCTTCTTTGCTTCATTGCACATAAAAGTCTTTATGCCACATAAGGCGAAAAAAACACACCCAGCAAAACGATGACAGGGTTGAAAGAGGAATAATAAACAGATAAGACGAGCGAAAATGAAGATGGCAGCGTCAGTCAAGATCAGGAGGGACACATGGGTGGACCATAGGGTTGTTGCCAGGCACCGTATTTGTCTCTGGGTGTCCTGACAGCCAAAGAGGATAGGAGCAGCCTATCAGAAAGGAGATAATCAGGAAGGAGAGAATTTGCTGCTTCCTTCTGGGGCAGAATGCTGCTACTCCTGCTAATACCCCTGTAGGTGCCATTTCTACGGACAGAAGCCACAGGTAATCGCAGTCTCTTGCAGGGCAGGTTCTAGCACTTATAGCAAAGGAAGAAGCTGAGAATCAGGGAAACGAGGTGTGTGTCATCTGGCCAGGAAGAGGCCCCATGGGGCTTTGGCCGCAGCTCTGTGTGAGATCGAAGCCACGAGTTTATTTTCTGTTGGGGTCACTGACAGTAGGTAACTAGGTAACACCGCTTGACTCGTTTTCACTTTCACCACTTTCAAGTTTTATAGCTTCTGGCCCCAAAGGCAGCCAGGGTGGAGTTTTACAGTACTGGCCAACCTTGGCATTTTTTTTCTGGGAGGGTCCAAGTCCAGTTCACGGTGTGGCTCTGTAGCTGTCAGTTCTGAGAAGCAGCCGTGCCCTGGGTGCTCAGAACCTGGGCCTACCCAGGCCCGGTGCAGACAGGTAGGCGCAGCAACTTTGTGAGTTACGCCCTCTTGGAGCCAGTGGGTCCCTGGGCGTGATGTGAAGACTGGCTGAAGATGCAAATGGTTGTGTTTCCTTCTAGGAGAGAGAACGGCTCTTGCGGTCCAGAAGACATCGCGGGAAGGGCCTGAAGCCACCCAAGGTGAGCCAGCGGTGGCACAGCTGCCCTGCTCTGGCTCCATGCCAGGATCTGCAGGACGGTGGTCCAGGGATGGAGGAGGGGAGCGAGCAACCCATAGAGGGGCCCTGAAGGCAGGCACCCTCATATCTCTGCATATTTGATGCAGAAAAACCTGTTATAACTACTTCTCAAGGCAACATAAATAAGTAGGCCATGGACCTGGTTACTGTCATTTATTCATGGAAAATTTACAGACGTATCCTGTATTTAGGCCTCTGGGGATGTGTGCCCAAAATTAAAAACATAAATACTTAGACCTTTTGAAGGATTTAAAGGATACCTGGTCTTGGTTTATAACATCTATATATCCTGTTTTGAAGAATCAGGGGCTTCAGGCTTTTTTGGAATGATGCAGAATGCATTCTTCCTGGAAAATGTGGTTTTGCCCTTTTTATAGAGACGTTGTCCAGATGTCCAGTGAGGTGAGCAGAGGCAGTCTTGGAAAACTCAGATGCCCACAGGGATCGAGCTGGAAAGTAAAAGAACAAATTGGTTTTTTTTTTTAAGATTTTTTTGATGTGGACCATTTCTTAAGTCTTTATTGAATTTGTTACACTATTGCTTCTGTTTTATGTTTTGGTTTTTTGACAAGGGGGCATGTGGTATCTTAGTTCCCAGACCAGGTAGGTATAGAACCCACACTCCTGCATTGCAAGGTGAAGTCTTAACCTTTGAACTGCTACAGAAGTCCTGCAAATTGCTATTTTTTAAAAGGCCTTAGTTTGCATTAACACCTGGAAACATTTTTCACTTCCATGAAGATGTGGGCCTGGTCACCTTCTTATTAAACCAGATGCCCCTCCTGGTTTATCTTTTGGTAGAGATATGGCTATATGGAAATATTTCTCATCTATAAAGAAAACAGCCATGCAGATGTCTTACTGAATGACCATGGATATATGGCTTTGGTGTCAGTGGGACAATAGGGAGTGATGGGGACTGTGAAAAACTGGGTCCAGAATATCAGTTGCTGTAAGAAAGTGAGCCAGGTGATGTCAGATAATTCAGTTATTCAAGAGACGTGGAAATCTCTGCATTAGTGTCCTAGGACTTCTGTAACAAGGTACCACAAACTGGGTGTCTTAGAACAGAAATGTATTAGCTCAAGGTTTTGGAGTCTAGATCTAAAATCAAGGTGTTGGCAGCATGATCCCAGCCTTTAGGGAGATCCTTCTTTGCTTCTGGTGATTTACTGGAAAATTGGTATTATTTGACAAGACTTTCCTTGTCTTCAGTTCAGTTCGGTCACTCAGTTGTGTCTGACTCTTTGCGACCCCATGGACTGCAGCACGCCAGGCCTCCCTGTCCACCCCTCTCTGTTCCTTGTCTTAAAGCTGCACAGCTGCAGTCTCTACTTTTGTTGTCATGTGCTGTTTTCCCTGTGTGTCTCTGTTTTTGCATAGCCATCTTCTTATAAGGACATTAATCACACCCCAATCCAGTGTGCCCCCCTTTTAACTGATTATTGCAATGATTCTATTTCCAAGTGAGGTCACACTCTGAAGTACTGGGGGGTTAGGGCCTTAATATAACCTTTTTGGGTTGGGGGGCTCATTTCAACCCATAACACTTCTATGTAAAATCTCAGGATTGTGAATGTTGGTGCAAATTGTTTATAGTACACTCTGGGCACATAAAATATATCTTGAACCAAATTTGTACATTTGGATAAAGGTTTATTTATAGCATCTTATTTAATCGTCATAGCAACCCTGTGAGGTTGGTGTTATTTTTTCTATTTTAAAATTACAGGAAGTATATAGGTATAAAATATATAAATGAGTCAAAGAGGAAAAGTAACAGACCGACATTTAAACTCAAGTCTGGGGCTCCAAGGCCCAAGCTTATGCCACCAAGTCAAGTTGAATGAGGTACAAGTCTCTATGCACTGACATTAGAATCTCAGAAATGGGAAGCGGTTCAGCAGAACTTGGTTATATTTAAATACCTATTTTTATTATGGACGTAGTATAGCCACATTATAGACTATCTGGAACATAGTGGTCCATCATGGCAGTGCCTCCGCGGTGCAATCAATGTTGGCATTTTAATGCAATCTCCTTCCCCCATCCTTGTTCCGCTTCACATTTTTTAGATACTGTAGCTGTAATTGTAGAATACATTTTTGCACCCTGGGTTTTTACTTACCATTATACTATAAAGCATTTTTCCGTGTTATGATGCTGTCATCATAAATACGAATTTTCAAGACTACATAATCTGTTGAGTGGATGGGCCATAAATTTGTCTAACATTCTGTGTCCACCAAGCGTGTCTGCTTCCAGCTCCTCATGGTTGTGAATAATACTGCAGTAAATGTGTCTGTGCTTAGCAGACTGCTCTTCACCAGCCAGTTCTGCTAGATTCCCTGAGTGTTGAACATTTCATTGGGTGACCACCCTTTCGGTCTTCTTGGACTCCCCGCTTCTGTAACTGTAACCACAGTGAACTCCTTTTGTCCAGAAAACTGTCCATAGTCTAGATCGTTCCCATGGATAGATTCCCGGAAGTCTACATGTGGGTCAGAGGGTGTGAAGGCTTCGATCAAGAACATTCAGCCTTCTGTCTGCTGTATAGAAGGGCTGTGTCCTTTTGCCCCGTTGTCAGTAATGTACACGATGGCCATTTTCACCACAAGACATGTTTAAAAAGTAACCATCGAAAGGAATTCAGTTTGTTGCATGAACTGGCTGTGTTGTGGCCTCATACACCCCAGAAAGGGTTTCAGGAAACCCAGTTTTGTGCCATGACTATATTTTTCAAATGTTGTCAGAATATCCAGAATAAGAGATTGTTTCCCTTTTCCTGTTTCTGAATGTGTCTATGGGAAGAGAACTTCACAAAGGCCTAGACTGGACTTAGGATTGGCTAGGCTTGCATGTACTGCAGGCAAGGTGGGCAGGAGCTGTGTCCTGCTCACTATGTCCTGGTCATTGCCTGGCACAGAGTGGGTGTCCCTAAACAGTTGTTGACTGAATAAACAAATTGCTCTTACTGGAAAAAACGCATTTACCTAACACTGGATCATTCCAGGATGCGGAAGTTTGGTCACTGTAATTACAAGAGTTTGACGCCACTAAAGGCAGAGTCTTGGAACCTCTAGGGGAATTTCCTGACCCGGCTTGGGGTCTTTCCCACTTACTGTGACCCACCAGTATTTTCCTTTTTCTCAGGATTCAATGTACAGCTGTTTCCCTTATGCTCCTGCTTAATCCTAGCTAGTCCAGGGCCGGATGGATGAGTGGATTCATCGGGACCTGGGCAGGTTTTTAGTCCCCAGGGCTTGGCCCTCAGGCCTGGGCGGCTTCCCTTCCTTCTTTCCCACATGTCGTGGGGATCAGTACTTTCTTTTCTCTCCTTAAATAATCTTCCTTGCACTCTGTCCCTCATGCATACATGCACTTTATCACTTTGTCCGGGTCTTTATGTGACAGAGTGTCTCG
Source organism: Bos grunniens (assembly GCF_055505025.1). Taxonomy (NCBI): domain Eukaryota; kingdom Metazoa; phylum Chordata; class Mammalia; order Artiodactyla; family Bovidae; genus Bos; species Bos grunniens. The sequence goes on along the minus strand of NC_141170.1, from coordinate 14,544,167 downwards.
GTGAATGCACCGAAGATTCCAGAACTTTCCGTCCCTGCTCTCCAGCTGTTGCAAGCCTCTTTGGACTCTGTAGTTCCCTGCCAAGGGTCTGCTCCATTTCCACACCATAGCCCAGCTGCTGCAGATGCTCTGAGGACACAGCAGTCATCTTCCAGGGCAGCCAGCATATCCTCAACAGCTCCCGACCTGTCTCACTGGGCTCCTGGGGACAAGACTGGTGTTGGCTGTCCCTGCCTGGGGACTTGCCATTGATTTTTCAGCCCTGGGTGGGGGTTACAGGAGAAGGACCTTAAGTGGTTCCTTGGGCCCTGTCCAGGGTTCAGGGCTTGCTCTGTGGAAGGTGTGATCAGGACCTAACTGGAAACAGAGCCCCTGCCCTGAAGTGGCAGGAGGTAGTGGGTCAGCCATTGGAACGTGCAGCCTAGCAAGGGAGAGATGTGTCTTAGGAGAGAGCTGGGCCCATAAAGAATGGCTAAAATGAGTACAGTTTGCTCACTTGTCTTGAAAGTAGAGCTAAGATCTTGGACGAGGCTCAGGAACCATGGCCTGGAGCAGCAGGAAGTCAGGCCAGCTCCTAGCTGTGAAGCCTTGAACTCTGAGAACCTGTTTCCTGGTTCTTAAAACATCATATCTATGGGATCAATTGAAGCATCTGGCTCCAGGCCTGAAGAGTAGACAGGAATCAGTAAATTATATTATCCTTTTTCTTTCTCCCTTCATCTTAAATGAATAGCTTTCCTTTGGAGGGCCTGTTAGATGCAGGCCCTGCATGGGGGGGTTAGATGTGAGGCCCTGCCTCACCCTGCCCCCCATCCCCCTCTAACTCATGGCCCCCATTTTTAAAAGAGGCGGCTTCCCTATAGCTTAGATGGTAAAGAATTTGCCTGCAATGTAGGAGACCTGGGTTCAATCCCTGGGTCAGGAAGATCCCCTGGAGAAGGAAATGGCAACCCACTCCAGCACTCTTGCCTGGAGAATCCCATGGACAGAGGAGCCTGGCAGGCTACAGTCCTCGGGATAACAAAGAGTTGGACATGACTGAGTGACTAACACTGCTACTACTGCATTTTTAAAGAGAGAGAAATAGTCTCAGGTAGCAGCAAGGTGACATCCCCACCCTTTGAGGGAGGCTGGGAAACATCAAAGCACCACTGGAGAGTCGGCCCTTCCTGGGATCCAAGCGTCAGCTCTGTGGTCCCCTCTCCCGAATGGACCAGGCCTCTTCTGTCACCAGGACGCAGGTCACCCTGGGGATCTTCTCGAAGGTCACTCCTGGTTCGCAGCCCCTGCATTCACTCTGACAGTACACCTGAAACCTATCCAAACTTGACCTTGTGCCCCGAGGCCAAGCCCACAGCCTTGTGGGAGGAAGAACTCGGTGTCTGAAGCTGCCCTGGGACAGAAGCTGGGGTGACATGCCTTAGCCTGGCCACACGCCTGAGTGCTTTCCATCACGTGCACACTTTCTCCATTTTTAAGTAGCCAAAGAAACCCTTTTTCCCCTCTCTGGTCATTTCCACTTGACTTTGTTCCCAGACCGCCTTTCCCCCACGGCTCCGTCCTCAGCCTTTCAGCGTGGGGAGGGCTGGCTCCTGCCTTGTTTGCCGGGTTATAAGCAGCCCCTAGCACAGCGCCTGGCCCTCACCGTGGGGCTCGATCGCATGGACTAAGGGGGCTGTTTATCCTTGCAGTCTTGCCAGGGTTCCCCTCCGAGCAGCAGGCAGCCAAGGGCTTTCGCTCCGTGTTTCAGTCCCTGAAAGGGATGAGGGCTTGGCCCTTCCAGCCTGGGCAGCAGCCCATCATCTTGTTCCCTCTTCAACGGCCAGGCAGGTGGCTAAGCTTCACATCAGAAGCACGTGAAGCCCCACAGGGAGCTGCTCCAAGGGCCGCCTGCTGGCTTTGTGGGCCCTTCGGTAAAGGACTCGAAACGATTGGGGCACTGGAGATGGAACACGGGCGCGGTTTTGAAAGTGCAGGGCCACACTCAGGCAGCTGAGTGGCTCAGCCGCACACGCAGTCTGTACTGTCCTACCTGGGGCAACATCGCAGGTTGCTGGGCAATGGAGAGAGGGAGAGCAGAGCTAGGAGCCTGCCTTGGCCATTTCACCTGCCCAGCGTACCTCATCTAGCACAGCAATGCCCATGGGGACATCCAGATCACTTCCAAAGACTTTGGGATAGACAGGAAGTAATGGTGGTCATAGGCAACATATTCTAGCAGGACAAGACACTCCAACACCAGGAGTGAGCCTGGGGGTGAGACTCAGTCTTCAGAGAGGACCACGCTAGAAGGCAGGTCTGCAGCTCCTGGCCCCCTGCCTAGAGTCAGGAGGGGACCCTAGATCCAGTGTGGAGGGGCTTGAGGCAAAGGCTCCCTGATTCCAGACCCTCCCTTCCAGGCCCTTGCTTCTTCATCTGTGTCCACCTCCTTCCTTTGGGTCCTCATCTTCTGTTCTGGGACCATTGCCACAGCTCTCTGGCTGCTCCCCTGCTTCCAGTATCTTCTCCCACCAGAACTGTCTTTTTAAGGCAGAGGTCTTACCCTGCCACCTTCTTCCTTAAAAAACCCTCCACTGGTTCTCCTTTTCTCAGGAGATGAATCTAGGGCCCTTTGGCTGGGCCCTCAGGGCCTTCCAGGACCTGGTCCTGCTCACCTCCTGCCCCGACCTTGTGGCAGCTCGTGTCCAGCCGAGGCAGAACAGCTCTCAGCCCCTCCATCCCCCTATCCCTCTCATCATTGTCTCGGTGCATCTTGTTGCCCTGGGCATAACAGAGCGTCAGGTGATGGGTACAGAGGAATTTTCACTCTTGAGGAATTTCTGGCAAAGTGGGTCTAAGTAGATCCAGGAGGCAGCCCACTGTACATGTGTCATGGCTTCCACAGAGCCAGGAATCCTTCTGCCAGGGATCCTTCTTCCAGGCAGAGGCTGTCTTTGGTTTTTCTTGAGGGTCCAAGTGCAGAGCAGCTTAGAGAGAAATCAAGTCTTTAGGCTTGTTGCAGAACTCAACAGTTTGTAGATGGCTTGACTTCTAGGATTATCTCCCTCCTCCCTGTTAGCTGAGATTTTTTTTCTATTGCTAGTGCCAAAAATTCAAAGTCGTTTAAGCAAATAAATGAATTTATATAGCTAAGAAGTCTAGACGTCCGGTTTCAGGTACAGCTGGATCCAGATGCTCACGCGCAATTATCAGGGACTTGTCCATCTCCATCTTTCAAGTGTGCTTTCCTCTGGACTGGCCTCTTTCTCAAGCAGACTCTCCCATGTGGTGGCCCAAACAGCTTTAGCAGCTTCCAGCTGGCATTATACCTGACAACCAACCTTTGTGGTCAGAGGATCTCTCTCCTCAGTGGTTCCAGCAAAAGTCCCGGGACCGGTGCTCCTGGGTTCAGCCTGGTCACAGGTCCATTCCTGACCCAGTCCCAACTCTGGAGGCACCTCATTTGGAAAGACAACTTAAAGACTTAGCACTAAATTGCATAGTGTGACCTGGTTACATAGCTCATATCATGGCTACTTTGAAAGGATCAAACATTATTGAAGTTGAAATATATATGAACTTGGCTATATGTATTTTTTTCTCTTGTGAATTGGGGCTTCCAAAGTGGTACTAGTGGTAAACAACCTGCCTATCAGTGCAGGAAACTAAGAGACTTGGGTTCGATCAGTACCTGGGTTGGGAATATTCCCTGGAGGAGGGCATGGCAGCCCACTCCAGTCAGTATACTTGCCTGGAGAACCCCATGGACAGAGGAGCCTGGCAGGCTGTAGTCCATGGGGTTGCAAAGAGTCAAACATGACTGAAGCATCTTAGCACACACTTTTGTGAATTATTCTTTGCCTCTTAATGTTGCTTTGTGCTTAGTTGCTCAGTCGTGTCTGACTCTGCGACCCTGTGGACTGTAGCCCACCAGGCTCCTCTGTCCATGGGGATTCTCCAGGCAAGAATACTGGAGTGGGTTGCCATGCCCTCCTCCAGGGTTGCTTTAATACCTTTCAAATAAAAAGGTTTACTTTTTAATGGTGAAATCTACCCTTTTTTCCCGCTAGGAGGGTTTTTGCATTTGATCTTGTGGCTAGAGAAGCTTCTGCAAGAAGGTGCCCTCATAGGTGCTACATGGGTGTGGGAACTGAGGGCCACTCTAGCTGCCATTTTTCTATCGGATGGTGGTTTGCTTCAGTTCATATAAATGGTAAAACAAATGCTTATGGAAGAATTGCTAAGAACCCATGAGTTCAGCTAGTCTGGGGGCACGCACAGGGTGAGGGGATGAACCGAGAAATTTCCTAAGTACACGAGGCAGGAGGCACCTCCCTGTTTTGTGCTCTGGTCCTGAAGAAGGTTCTCTCGGCATCACGGTTGCTAAGGCTGTTCCCAGGGGCCCTGACGACAGGGCGACTCGGGGAGCCTGGGGCTGGGAGGAAAGCCCCCAGAGAATCAGCCAGCCTGAAGGCTGTCTGCTGTGACTGATTCACCCAGGCCCAGCCCCTGGAAACTGGCTCCTCTCAGCCCACGATCTGCCCCAGAGCCGGCATCCCTTTTAACAAAGGCACACCTTCTAGAGCATCCTGGTTGTTCTCAGAACGGTGCAGCGGAGAAGGAAGGCAGTGGACCTAGTGTGGTAGAGGAAACGAGAGCGCTCTGCAGAAGAATCGGTGCTTCCTCCCAGGACTCGAGAGAGGCCTGGAATCTGGTGGCAGTGATGTGGCTTCCAGCTCCCCTGACATACACAGGCTAGCGGGTCTCAGACTCTCTGCCCCGCCCCCTCCCCGCTCCCGCATCCCCACCATGGAGTACGTCCTCTTCGTGCTGTATTTCTCCTTTTTCCTCTGTCTCTGCACCCTGGTGTGTCTGTACTTTTCTGGCTGCCAGGAGATGACCTACAAGCATGAAGGTAAGCGGCCAGCTTTGGGTCAGTTGCAGTCGTGTGAATATCAGCGGCTGTGATTGGAAAGCTCTTTCCTGTGCCTGGGATTATTGGGAATGACATGGAGGAGAGAGGAGGCCGTGAGAAGCTGGGCTCAGCCAAGAGGTTGTTTATTTGGGGGACGGGGTGCCTCCCTTTTTCCACTCTGTTCACGTGATCTGCTAAGAATGAGCACCTCTGTATATGCAGCATGTCAGTGGAGAAGAAATGTTTATTTTCCAGTCATAGCTGCCCAAACTGCATTTCAAGCGTTTGGGTTGGTTTATAGAAAGATGTCAGCAAGACAGGGCTTTGGTGGCAAAGAAAATAGAAGTCTGGAGAGGTGGGCCCTTTTCCATAGAGGATGCATTTGGAGTGAGCAAAGATGGAAATCTTATGTTCCTGAAGTTATTTTTTCCTTAGGAATTTCCCAGGGAATTTTTGAATGATGGAGGCTCCAAAAAATCGACAGTTTCTATTGTGCTTGACTTTCTTTAAAAACCCCATTATGAGCTGAGCGTTTGAGAAACAGTATTTCCAGGTGATTTTCCTTTCATTCCTTGGAGGCTTGTATGTAATTTCGTGTATATGAACATGCAGTGGAAGGCAGGGTTGCTTGGTCTCCAAAGAAGACAGCCACCAGATTTTCACTTGAAACGTTGTCTTTTTTTTTTTTAAAGCTTGTTTTTTTATTAATAAAGCCATAAATTTATGTGGTGCATTTTGGCTTCCCATATAATACAGTCAATTTAAAAAAACTAACTCTCAGGAAACAAACCAACCCAACCCGTATGTCACACAAGGTGGGGGTGACTCGTGGTCACCTCCCTACTGCCTTGGAATTTGTGTGTGCTGTGGATTCATGGATCGTCTCCTTTGTGGTCATAGGATTATATATTTTAATTTTTTAATTAGAGGAAAGTTGCTTTACCATGTTCTGTTGGTTTCTGCCATACCACAACGTGAATTAGTCCTAATTGTGTATGTATATCCCCTCCCTCTTGAGCCTCCCTCCCCCGTCCCAGCCCTCCCCTCTAGGTCATCACAGAGTGTCAGGCTGGTCTCCCTGCCTTTTACAGCAACTTCCCACTAAATATCTACTTTACACAGGACAGTGCATGTTGGTCAGTGCTACTTTCTCAATTTGTGCCACCCTCTCCTTCCCCTCCGGTGTCCATAAGTCAGTTCTCTATATTATACTTTGAATGTCCTTGTGTGTTTGAGCCCGCCTTCGGAGCTGTTTCTTCCTTCCCTCCTCCCAGCGTACTTCCTCAGGTTCTGTCTCTGGAGCCACATGATACTTCGAGGCGCTCCACTGGGATCCAGGCAGGTCAATTTTAAATGCACAGCTGCAGCGTCTGTAGTTAATACCCTGGTTGTTATTTGTCATTGTTTAGTCACTAAATCATATCCGACTCTTTTGCAACCTCACGGACTGTAGCCTGCTAGGCTCCTCTGTCCGTGGAATTTTCCAGGTGAGAATACTGGGGTGGATTGCCATTTTCTTCTCCAGAGGAATCTTCCTGGCCCAGTGATCAAACTCACATCTCCTGCTTCTCTTGCACTGTAGGCAGATTCTTTACCATTGAGCCACCTGGGAAGCCCAGTACTCTGTTTTAGGGCTCAGTAATTCCCAGGTGGCGCCAGTGGTAAAGAACCCGCCTGCCAATGCACAAGACATAAGAGATGTGGGTTCGATCCCTGGGTCAGGAAGATCCCCTGGAGGAGGGCATGGCAACCCACTCCAGTATTCTTGCCTGGAGAATCCCAAAAAAAGGAGTCTGGTGGGCTTCCATCCATAGGATCACAAAGAATCTGACACAGCTGAAGTGACTTAGCATGCACGCAATTGAGTATTTAACTCTCAGTCCCACAAAGTTTCAAAAAGCAGGTCACCCTAGGTAATGGAGCACTGAGTCATCACCCGCCCCCCCAAGAATAGCCCGCAATGCCTGCAGTGGGTGACCACCGCCTGCGCAATGCCTGCAGTGGGTGACCACCGCCTGGCCTCGTGTCTTGGCCATGTGGAGACTGTGAGGCTTAATGTTTCCTGGGGCTCCATCCTTGTGCTGGGCAGGGGCCTCGCTGCGTCACTGCTCACTGCTGATCAGCACAACAGGCCTGTCCCTGGAGGCCTTGCAGTTAGCAGTGTTTACAAGAAATGAGGTCAGCTGAGTGGCTGCCCAGAAAAACAAGGAGCCTGGGGCTCGGGTGAACCGCATGTGTGCAGACGAACTGAGTGCTATGAATGTGTCCGCCATCAAAGGTCATGGCCACAGCTCTCTGGAGGTGTGGCGTCTGGAGCATCATTGACACAAACTCAGGGGGATTTCTCAACCCGGGGGCTGGAAGTGTGCCTTTGAGCATAGGAATGTCTCCTCCAACTCCACTCAGAGAGGATTGCATTTGACGTTGACGGAGTCTAGTAGGGACTCATGTCTACCTGGTGGACTCGCCTGGGGTGCACCGCCAGGTGGCTGCCCACCGATGCGGGCTGCAGGAGCGAAGGAAGGGACACCACGTGCAAACCCAAACTACTCGTGGGTGAACGTTTGTTTACCGTTGAGTTCTTTGCAAATACTTATTGAGCAACCAGTATTTCTTGAGCGTGTCAGGCCTTGACATCAGCACAGTGTATCTTATGTTAGGCAGTGATGAGCATTATGGAGAAAAATAAAAGAAGAAGAACAGAGAGGCGGGGGTGGGGAAAGGCTAGTTAAGACTTTGATGTGGTGATCAGGGAAGTCTTTTGATAAGTTATGTTTGTGCAAAAACTGGAGGGAAGGGAAGGAGAGGGTCACGTGGGTTCTGGGGGACAGCATCTGGGAGTGCAAAGGCCCTGCGGCAGGCACGTGGAAGGGGCGGAGGTGTGCTCGGCAGTGTGGCTGGAGCACAGTGGTGAGGAGGGGATGAGGCCGGAGCGAGCGGGGGCAGGCGCAGGGCCTGTGGACCGCGCTGTCGATGTTGGCTTCCACTTAAGTGTAGTGCAGGGCTTTGAACAAAGGACAAACACAACGGGATTCTTGTTACAAAATAGTCACTCTGGCCACCAGGTTATGGGACAAAGGCAGAAGCCGGAAGGCCAGTAGTGAGAGGTGATGGTGGCTTGGACCAGGAGGCAGGTGCTGGTTCGTGGAGGCTTGGATCGTGGGTTGAAGATCGAGCCAGCAGGGTTTCTCTCAGAGGCGTGGAGCATGGAGTGGAGAAAGGGGTTGGTTTTTGGCCTGAGGAACTGTAGAGGTGGAGCTGCCAGTGGTGAACACAGGTTAGTCCGAACCTGGAAACAGCCGGTTCGGGAGTGTTAGGTCAGTGTTCTCCAGCCTCCCTGGAACTGTCTAGGAGGTGCCTGACGTGTGACCCGGGAGTTCAGAGGGCAGTACATGTCCCACCTGTGTTAAATAAACAAAAAGCATAAGGCGAAAGCAGTTTGCAGAAACACAATTGTCAATGCAAGGCCATCGTGGGCGCCAGCCGTGGCCGGGGGCCTCCCTCAAAGCCCCATGAGAGATGCTAAACTGTGCAGGGTGACAAAGGAGCTCCCTTCGCCTCACTTCCTGGTTCTGAATTGGTTCCTAATCCTGTTAGTGCACCAGCCACGTTTTTCTGACATCTGGACCCAAGAGCTTGTACACCAGCACTGGCTCTGATGGCAGGAGGTGCCCGAGCATGCGGGGAGCGTCTCTCTGTGTTGATGGGTGGGGAGGGACCCCTGCGAGAGCCTGGTTCAGATTGACGAGTGGGAGCCTGGAGCTTGGCTCCGGATTTAGGTATGGTTCTTTCTTCATGGTCAGGAGCATCCCTGATTTGTAAAATCAAAAACCTTCTCACGGACTATTTGAGGTGGGCGGTGAGGGGGGGAAACCAGTGTTTCTTGGACAAGGGATGTTGATCTGGTGATTGTGGGCTGGTGTCTGTGGTCCCAAGGGACTGAAGCTCTTTGGGGCAGGGACCACACCTGGTTTTGATTGGTTGTGGCCCCCCAGGCCCCACCCAGGGTCTGACCCATAGAAGGCGCTCAGTCAGATGTTCACTTAAGGAATGAATGAATAAGTGAGTGAATGAAGGCCCATCTCTTGTGATATTCGGGGTGAGAGAAGTGCTGGACAGGGTAGCTGGAAGCCCAGCACACAGAGCCTCAAAACTGCCTCTGAATCTGAGTACTGGGTGTATATGGGTCCATTACGCCATTCCTTCTAATTTTATAAGTGTGCTTGTTAAACTAAACTAAAATTGCCTCTTGGGGCACGTCTGGTGAGGACCTGGGCCCCCCGCTCCCCAACTTGCCCAGCCAGTCAGAACCCCAGGTCCACCTGTGGACACTCTGCCCTCTCACCATTCCGTGTCTGACCTACAGCCCGGCATCTCACATGGCCTGCCCCTGCCCTCCCCTCCCCCACTCAGTATAGCAAGGATGCTACTCACCGTGTGTTACCACGCTGGGCACCTTGCTCGGTGACCTCACTTTGTGCTCAGGGGTGAGCTGGGGGTCCTGTGTCCCTCTGATGGAGAAGGGAGCTGGCTCTCAGACAGGCTGTGTGGCTCCCTTGCAAAAGGTCATCAGCACGTGAGCCTGAGCCAGGGTCGGGCCAGCACCCTCTGTGGTCAGCCTCCACCCTCTGACCACCTCTGGCTGCCTCTTTCCCCCTCAGCAGTCACGCACCCCCCACCCCCCTTCTGGGATGCCCCAGTGGCCCTGATGCACAGTGTCTCCCTGCGGATGACAGGGTGGGGGTATCCAGGCAACTCTTGAGTCCCTCTCTCATGCTTTGCAAATTGCCTTTCACAGAAGCATGTTGTGGAGACATTTTTTGGATTTGACGAGGAGTCCGTGGATTCGGAAACACTGTCGGAGACGTCCTGCAACACGGACAGGACGGACAGGGCTCCGGCCACACCCGAGGAGGACTTGGACGACGTAAGCGGGCCTCACCCCTGGGTGCTTGTAAGGGGGTGCCTCCCACCTCACCTGGGCTCTGTAGCCTCGGTCCCTCCCTGTGAGACGAACCTCGCAGGACCTGTGTGGTCACAGCCTGTGGCCAGGGAGGGTGGTCCCCACTTTGACGGGTTCTGAGAATGGCGATGGCGGGGTGCCTGCAGTCTGGAGGGGCCCTTTCCCTTCCCAGCACAGATTTCACACCGGAGACCTGTAGCCACGGCGGTGCCGCTTGCCCTTTGTCATTAAAACTGCTGTGTGGTGGTCTGCCCCTCGCCTCCCCCCAGGCTTGTACACACACACACACACACACACACACACCTGTGTATATAAAGATGGTGTGTCACTGTAGGAGAGGATGCGAGCAGCACAGAAAAGAGCAGACGGAAGCCGACTCCTCTCTCTCACACTTTCCTGACCCTCCGTCTCTGCACATCCACCTTCCTGTCCCCTGCTCCAGAGAGCCTGAGTTACACAGGAGCAAAGAGCAGCCCCTTCCTCCCACCCTGCCCGCTGGGATTCATTCAGGAAACCCCAGTCAAATACGATCTCGTCGGACACACGCTTTTTGATTTGCCTTTTTCACCAAGAATGTGTAACAGGCTTCTTTCAGCACCAGATGCTGTTAGTCATCATCCTCTGTCCCGAGCAGACCCTCGTAGATCCACACGTGCGTCCAGCCTAAGGGCTCCTGATGAGAGGAGTACGGGGCTTCCAGTTTTTCACAACTGCAGCGATGCTCTTTGGGTGGTTGTCTCCTTGGGAGAAATCCCCAGAATGAGACCTGAGGGGTGGGAGGGGTGCCTTTTACAGCCTAGACGCTCGCCGTGCAGTCGGGACTGGCTCACCCTTGTTCCCCTGCACACGATTCAGTGATTCCTGGGGTTCAGGGAGCTCCAGGGTAGATGGCAGAGAAGGGATCTTCTCCCCAGCACTCTCTCCAGAGCCCTCCAGTTAGGTCCTGGCCCGGGCCAGTCTGTTAAGTAAGAGCTGGCAGCGGTCGTGACATCTGCACGTTGTCTTTGCCTGACTTGACCCTGGCACTGCCGTTCACGTCAAGTCACGGGCTTCCTGATGCTTTTCTCTTCCATGACGTGAAGACGACAACCCGAGAAGAGGCTGACCTGAGATTCTGCCAGCTGACCAGGGAGTACCAGGCCCTGCAGCGAGCCTATGCCTTGCTTCAGGAGCAGGTGGGCGGGACACTGGACGCCGAGCGAGAGGCCCGGGTAGGTGCCAGCGGAAGGTGTTGAGGGGTCGGACAGAGGCTGGATGTCCTGTGCATGCCCTTCCCAGCAGCCGGATTCTGTTGAGAGGGGATGGGGGTTGCCTGGCAGCCTCCGCTGTGGTGATGTTCCAGCATTTGGCAAATCCAACGGGAGCTACCTGCCCGTCCTCAGTGCAGGAGCAACATTTGCAGAAGAAATGCTGCTGTCTCAGTGTCCTGTGCCCCTTCCGTTGGCAAGAAGGGTTTCAGAAGTTTGACTCAGTGATGAAATCAGACTCACTGTGAAACAGACATCTCTCTTTCCCGGCTGAGAAACCCCCAAGAATGTTCCTAAGGCACACAGGCAGGGCTGCCCAGTTAAAGCCCACCCAGCGCTCTCTCGGGTCCCTGCTGGCCACCCAGGTCTGGACCATACCAGCCCTCATGGCTGGGCTGACCTCCACCATCTAGTAACGTCCACTCACTGGCCATTAGCCCATCTTCAGGAGTTGCACAGACCAGACTCGGCCAGCCTTTCCCTCTGAAGGCAAGAGGGACCCCTGGGAGTGCTCCTGCTGGGGTGACTTTTCACCCCAGCACACACCCGTTTCATTCCCACAACAGCCCCATGAGGTAAGGGGTGGCAAATGAGGCTGTGGAGGGAAGCTCCTCGGCTACAATAGTGTCAGCCTGTAACCTGTAGGTCAGAGGAAGTACACTGGAGGTGTACGCTGGAGGTGGTTTGGACTGAAGCATGGGTTTCTTATTAAAAAAGCTTCAGCTCCTTGCACCATTCAAAAGTTGAGAGAGTTCACGTAGAAATCCGGGTTCCTGGCTTCTCTTGAAAGCTCAGAGCATCTGGTAGCACCAGTCTTCCCATTCCGTGTAGTCACCTTTGGCTGCAGCTGCTGAGTGGCAGCACCCCCCCTGAGTTGAGACATGTGCCCCTGGTTTGCCACAGTCGCCACCACTCCCTAGTACCCCTCACCCAGTCAGTCTCTCTTATTTATACTACCCGCCTGGTGCTCGGGGTATCTGGTTTTCAGCCCTCGCTGTCGGTGACACCTTTGTCAGGAGATGGGCTGAGCAAGGGAGAAAGTGTGGCTGGCGTTGGTGGTACAGCCACGGCACGGGATCAGGAAGCTGGGCTGGGAGCTGACATGCTGGCCCCTCACTCACCCTCGTGAAGAAGCTGGCCGCTTCTCCAGGCTGCGCTCGTCTCTCAACAGGGGTGGCGCTGACGGCCTGTCAAGGCCTTGCGGTTCTTCCAGGTGTCACACCCGTGGGTGACACAGGAACCAGGCAGGCCAGTCGGCACGTGTGCTCCTAAAAAAAGGACCCGTTTCTCAGGACCGGATGCCACCTTGTCCTTTCCCCTTCTCTGTCATCATCCGGGGGGACCTGCTCACTTCCTGGTCTTTTGCATTTCAGACTCGGGAACAGCTCCAAGCTGATCTGCTGAGGTGTCAGGCCAAAATCGAGGATCTGGAGAAGTTACTGGTTGAGAAGGGCCAGGTGAGCAGAAACGGTCACGTGACCTGTAACTCTTTGCATTTCTATCCCCTTGGTGGTGTCGCTGGGGTCTTGGTGCCCAGGGGGATGGTCTGTTGATCTATATCATTTGCTCTGGAGATGTGAGAGAAAAAAAAAAGAATGTTAGCAGAGTTCAGGCGAGACTATCCCAGCTCATTTGCCTCTTTACCAATTTTTAAAAAATCCATCATGTTCTGAGAGTCTACTTGGCTTTTTCTTTGTTTGTTTGCCAAATGTACAAGAATAGGAGACAACTCCAAACATAAAGTGATCAGCAGAATCTTTTCTGACTTGAATCTGGAAGAAAAGCTGACACTGCCTATGAGGATTCAGTTGTGCAAATGAACTTGCAGCTAGCTCTCAGTGATGGCAGAGGTGGCCGTGGGAGCCGGTCCAAAACTCTCCATGAGGCAGGGGAGCAGTGCAGAACATACACCACAGCCAACAAGCCACAGGCCAGCCCTGCCCCTGACCTGTTACACAGCCCTGGGAAAATTACGTGATCTCTTATGTCTCAGTTTCCTCATCTTTAAAATGGGGCTAATAATAGTACTTAACACATAGGGAATGGGGGAGGAGGGAGACTCAACAGCAGCCTGGGTGGAGTCCAGGGGGAAGATGAGGCTGTTTTCACACTTCTGTCCTCACCTGCCATTGACCTCAGCTTCCCTCTTTCAGGCTGAGCTCACAGGTTGCAACCCGTCCAACCGCAGCCTATGATTAAGTTAACCTCCCATCTGAGGTGCTAGGCCCAGTTTTTGGGTGTGCTCTGCCCCCAGTGCCTGCTAAATAAAGGGGCCAGTCTGGGACAAAGCACATGGCCATTCATTCAGCGAGCACTTTACCAGAGCCCTTGCCCTGTGCTGGGCTCTGTGCTCAGCGTGTGGGATCATGTATCAGTTGGCTATTGCCGCCTAACAAAGCACCCCAAAACTGAGTTGTTTACAAATAACAGAAATTTTGTGTGCTTACAGTTCTATGGATCAGCAGTTTGGGTGGTTCTTCTGCTGGTCTCCCCTGGGGTCACTCTAGAGGCTTCATTTTGCAGCTGATTGGGGATAGATGGCCCCAAATCACCTCAGTGTCCTGTCTGCGCATTAGTGCCAGCTGTTGGCCAGGCTCTCATGGTCTCTCGTCCTCAAGGACGCTGGCTCCTTTAAGTAAAGGTCTTGGAGCAGGAAGAAAGGGAAGCCCCCAAAGCACAAGTATAGGCCATGCCTCTGCCTGCATCCCATTGGTTAATATCCCGTTCACCAAAGAATGCTTCAGCCACACCCAGTGGTGAGTTTGCTCCTTGGGAGGAGCTGCAGAGTCACCTTGCAAAGGGGCAGAGCCATGGGAGGGCCACTGCCAACAACCTCCCACAGGAAAAAAGATGAATGGACCCAGCTCTGGACTCAGCCTCATGAGCCTACACGTGTGTCAATACTGGGAAGACACAGGGTGATACGCGCTGGGTAGAAGGAAGGGAGGGAGGAAGTTCCCTCGTTTATACCTTCATCCATCCCCTGGCATTTACTGAGCATCGGCTGTGTGCTGGGCACCGTGTTAGGTGCTGGAGATGCTGGTATAAAGACAGACTTAGCCCCTCGGCTCATGGAACGTTCCTGGACAGAACTTGTCCAGACAAAGATGTGGTTAGGCAGAGGGTCTCGGATGAGCAGAAGTGTGTTACTGTGATGACACCAGGTCAACGGGCACATCCATGGGGGCGTGGCCCAGACACTTGCCCTCGAGCCTAAGAGAGCAAGCCCTGGAAGGGCTGCCAGGACCAGCTCAGGTGTGCTCCAGGTGCTTTTCTGTCGGTGATAACAGATGTTCAGTTAAGTCACTCAGTTGTGTCCAGCTTTTTGTAACCCCATGGACTGCAGCACGCCAGGCCTCCCTGTCCATCACCAACTCCCAGAACTTGCTCAAACTCATGTCCATTGAGTCAGTGATGCCATCCAACCATCTCATCCTCTGTCTTCCCCTTCTCCTTCTGCCTTCAGTCTTTCACAGCATCAGGGTCTTTCCTAAGGAGTCGGTTCTTCCCATCAGGTGGCCAAAGTATTGGAGCTTCAGCTTCAGCATCAGTCCTTCCAATGAATATTCAGGCTGATCTCCTTTAGGATGGACTGGTTGGATCTCCTTGCTGTCCAAGGGACTCTCAAGAGTCTTCTCCAACATCAGAGTTCAAAAGCATCTGTTCTTTGGTGCTCGACTTTCTTTATGGCCCAACTCTCACATCCATACATGACTACTGGAAAAACCAGTAGCTTTGATACAGATGAGCTCCCTGAAATTTAGGGAACATGAGTGGAGGAGGAATGCACTGCAGACCTGCCAATTCTCTTTTTCAGAATTAAACGTTTAGAGCAGTGGTCCCCAGTCTTTTTGGCACCAGGGACCAAGTTTATGGAAGACAATTTTTACCCTGACCGGGGCGGGGGGTGGTTGGTTTCAGGATGATTCAGCACCTTATATTTATTGTGCTCTCTATTTCTAGTCTGACTCACTAGAAAAGACCCTGATGCTGGGAAAGATTGAAGGTGGGAGGAGAAGGGGACGACAGAGAACGAGATGGTTGGATGGCATCACTGACTCGACGGACATACGTTTGAGTAAGCTCTGGGAGTTGGTGATGGACAGGGAAGCCTGGAGTGCTGCCATAGGGTTGCAAAGAGTCAGACACGACTGAGCGACTGGACTGACTGATTTCTAATCTAAAGCTTCCACTGATCTGACAAGAGGTCTGGTTCCCCGGCCCAGAGGTTGGGGACCCCTGGTTTAGAGGGACAATGAGATCATTCTAACTGCTCTCCTTCTCTCTGGCCTTTTCATAGAAAGGTTCATATGAAGTCACCTTTCCCACTGATGCTTTGTTACTTAGCTGTCTGCTTCAATGAGTATGAACATATTTAGTACTTTTCCTTAGGATTCCAAATGGGTTGAAGAGAAGCAGCTACTCATCAGAACAAACCAAGACTTGCTGGAAAAGGTACGTGGCACCAACACCCTGAGCCCTGCCCCAGCCGATCATGGAGCCCGAGGCCTGCTCCGGCCGCCGGAGTCTCACCCACGCCCGTCCTGAGGGCTCCTACCCACCGGTCCTGTCTCTGTCTTCTGGGTCGGGGCCCGAAGAGCTGGTTTGCAGACGTGGTGAGGCCTGCCAGTCCTCCTTATGCTGGGCTTCCAGGCCACCTCTACCGTTGCCTTGGATTCCAGACCACTCCCCAACCCCCCTACCCCCACCACCTGCTCCCCAGGCAGGGGTCGGTGGGCAGATCCTCGGACAGTCATGGTCCAGTTCATCGACTGGAGCCCGTGGTGCTGGCAGAGCCGAGCCTGTCCTTCCCTTTGTGGTCATGGAACTTGTAGGGAGTCGGCTTGAGTGGTAAATCTAATGCTTTGGGACGAGACCTCAGCTTTATCTTTTTCTTATTTGTGAACAATTCAGTGATTTTTTTTTTTTTTAGTAAATTTACTGAGTTGTGCACCCAGCCCCACCATGCAATTTTTAGAACATTTTCAGCCTCCCTTAAGGATCCCTCTTGCCCCTTTCTAGTCACCCCTGTCTCTCACCCCTCAGCCCCTGGAAACCTGCTTTCTGTCCCAGCAGATTTGCTTGTTCTGCACCTTCTGTCCTGGTGGAAGTGGACTGTGTTAGGCCTTAGCTTCTAAACATCCTCAAATGTCCCAACCGGACAAGCCCAGCCTTGCCTCCTTGGGGGGCGGCGGGGTCCTGTCCCAGCTCTGTGCTGACCTGTCGTGTGGCCGTTCATTGTCCCATGTCCCTCCACAGCATCTGGGGCAATGGGACAGAGCTGGCCACTTCCTGTGGGGCGGCTCCAGGCTTTGGGAGAGATTTCGGATCCCTGGTCCTTCTGGCTAAATTCTGAGAGGCCCGGAAAACTCTTATGCTGTTTCCAGATGTCCCCCTGGGGGAAGTACCACCCCATTAGAGGTGGGGAGGCAGGAGTAAAGGTGACCATGACCCACCAGTGAAAGTGAAAGTCGCTCAGTCGTGTCCGACTCTTTGCAACCCCATGACCATACAGCCCATGGAATTCTCCAGGCCAGAATATTGGAGTGGGTAGCCTTTCCCTTCTCCAGGGGATCGTCCCAACCCAGGGATCAAACCCAGGTCTCCCGCATTGTGGGCAGATTGTTCACCATCTGAGCCATCCGGGTAGCCCAAGAATACTGGAGTGGGTAGCCTATCCCTTCTCCAGCGGATCTTCCCGACCTAGGAATCAAACTGGGGTCTCCTGCTTTGCAGGCGGATTCTTTACCAACTGAACCATCAGGACCTTCATTTCCATGTATTGTCTTGGTCCTCACTGCAGGCCGCCAAGTGGGGGCTGCTGTGTGCCTCCATGTCATCCAAGGAGCTACATAGCTGGCCCAGAGTCTCCCAGTGGGTTTGGGACCCAGGCAGCCGGACTTCCCAGACTTTCAGATCTCCTACTCATAGGAGCCCTCTGGGGAGTCCAGGACACCTTCCTACTGCAACTAGCCAGGCCCTGGGTGGGCTAACTCTGGGAGATCGGGATAGAAGGAATTCAGACAGGCTTGGGGATCATTGTTGCTTCCCCAGGACTGACCTCTAGGAAGGGACTCAACTGCTCTGTGCCTTAGTTTCTCCACCATTTGTGTATTCAGTAAATACCTGGCCCCCATACAGGGCCAAGCTTGGGCTGCAGGGACGAAGCAGGCACAGCCTCTGATCTGGGCCATCCCAGCCCCTGGAGCAGAAAGGGCCCACCGTGCACACCCACTGAGACCCTCCCCTTCCCACCCTACCCCTGATAATGGCCCCTGTGTACCCAGGCCAACATCCCGGGGGTCTGTGATACGGGACACGTTCTCACGGCCCCCGATAAGAAACAGTGCTTCTCCCGCCATTAACCCCCAGGTGTCTCTGGTCTAGATTTACAGGCTGGAAATGGAAGAGAACCAGCTGAAGAATGAAATGCAAGATGCAAAGGATCAGAACGAGCTGTTAGAATTCAGAGTGCTAGAACTCGAAGTAAGAGACTCTATCTGTTGTAAACTCTCAAATGGAGCAGACATTCTCTTTGAGCCCAAACTGAAATTCATGTAAAGTCCCAGATGTTTTTCAAGCATGTGTAAGGGGACCTGTGACACTTGTTTTCTTTTCTTTCTTTCTTTTTCTTTTCTTTTCTTTTTTTTAAATCTGTACATTGAGAATAATTTCACTGCCTTAATATGTTCTGAAGAGAATGCTCACCGAAGTCCTTGGACATGTACCAGAGCTAATCTATTTATTGCCTACGGCTTGTTTTTGCACTTAATAAAATAATTTGTTTTTGCAATATTTTGCCTTTTTTATTTGTGTTTCATTTCCATAACTACTTCTTTCCTGCATGCATAGTCACCTGGTATGCCTTCTGCAAACGCGGACAGAAGCACTGTTGCAATTGATAACACACCTTTTTAAAGTGACCTTGCATGCATGAATCTCACCTTTTGAAAGAGCGGGGTCTGACCTGGCCTGCGGCTGACCTCATAATGTGTTTACTGCTAGTTTGGCCTGTTTTCTCTTTGCCAAGGTAAACACAAGGTAAGTAAACAGGGTAAGAGGAGGTATTTGCAATAGGTAGTTGAGAAAGCTTGTAACATTACTCCAACTCCTTGACGCAGTGAACGCAAACTCGAGCAGTACTGGACTAAATATGTCTGTAACTCAAACTGCAACTCAGGATGATTCCCTTAGCGTGAAGGGAGATTGACTGTTGTCCACAGGTAGAAATCCTGTTGCAAACCTTCAGTGACGTCCCAGATACACAGAGCTGGATCCAGGCTGAGGACATGGATGGTTTTATTGCTTCCAACTGGAGCCCTGCCTCGGATATGTTACTGTATTGCCTTGCTACCACCTGACTTCATAATCCTTTTTCGTTTGTTCGTTTCCATTTCAAACGCATCTACATGTGACACATCGCCTGAGTTTGTGACTGGTTTTCTCTAAGCATCTGTGGTGATACGGCTGTCCTTTCCCTCAGCTGAAGCCTTTGCATGTCCTGAATCCTCGGTAAAAGTGAGCTCCTTGGCTATGTTGGTGTCTCTCAGATTTCGTTTTCTCCTCTCAGCTTCAGTTAAAATTCTGCTTTCTCTAGAACAGGGCTTCCCTATGGCTCAGCTGGTAAAGAATCCACCTGCAATGCGGGAGACCTGGGTTCGATCCCTGGGTTGGGAAGATCCCCTGGAGAAGGGAAAGGCTACCCACTCCAGTATTCTGGCCTGGAGAATTCCATGGAATAGTCCATGGAATAGTCCCTGGAGCCACAAAGAGTCGGACCCGACTGAGCCACTTTCACTTCACCTCACTTCCCCGGGGCATCTCATCCTATACTTTGTTGTGCTAGCATGGACCGTGGCCTGTCTCAGAGCCAGGGCTGGCCGTGTGATTCAGCTCTTGTCTAAACATAAACTGAGTCCTTCGTTCAGGCAGCAGAAGTAGAAGTTAAGAAAGATTATGGTGACTATTTCTACCCCTGTCAGAAAACCTTTCACGGCTCTTTGCTACCCGCCATTTCTCATGAGAATTCCATAAGCATTGATCACTTTACTAGAACTTTCAAGTGTTTCCACCATCCTTTGGAGGAGCCATTAGAAATCAGTTTTCTGACTTTCATTCATATAAAACATGAGCTTTCTTGTGTCAGCTTTTCTATGGAGACCCCCTGTAAGTAAGTATTACAGGTAGAAGAGACATCTATAGACATTGTGAATGTGGTTGTTCGAGTCTAATGAGGGAAATAAGGTTTTCTATCTAAACTGTTTCAAACCAGGTTAGCCAGATTGGGGCTTCGTGGAAATTAATTGAATTAATGGCCCCGCCCTTCCCTTCTCCTTTAGAGGATCTGATTAGGGACCTGCCATCTAGTGCTGCCTTGGCTACATTTCTTAGTTAACGGCTAAAAAGTAACTCTTTGGTTCTGTGGCTCGATTCTGCAGCCGTGGTCCAAAGCAGGCTTACTGACTGTAATTTTGAGGAAATAAAAGCAGTTTGATTTCAAGGTATCATTTGGTGAGGTCTTGGCTGCTGGCTGACCTATCCATTGCTCGGGGTTTAAAGGCGGCTCTGTGTAGGAAACGCAATTGAGACCAGAGTACTGTTTTGCTGCTGTCCTTTGTTTCTGTAAGTAATTGGGCAACTCAGTTCCTTTTTAAAAATCTGTCACTTTACCTATGATTAATGTACTACTTCTGGGGAAATGCTTGCTCTCCTTTTTTAGTAGTTGAGATTTGACTTATCAATCTAAGGCAAGGGTCATTGGAAGGTTAGTGCAGATCAGAAAAAAAATTTGTGAACAAAGTCAGAAGATCGTATTGAAAAAGATACGAAGCCAGGGTCTGGGGTCTGGCCTTGTCACTCAATTGCATGGGACCTCGGAGGGGTCCTGTCTCACAGCCTCCTTCTCTCTGTCCACAAAACGGAAGCATTCACGGCTGCCTCCTGGGGTTATGTGAGGATGAAGTGAGCTAACAATGACTTCTATTGAAATTTCCCACGATTGTTCTTCATCGAGTGTTTAATGATGATTGTGTGACTTCTTGGGCTTTGATCAACAGGTCCACTCAGGACACTCTGCTAACCATTTCTTCCCAGCTGACTAGGTTAAGAAGTAACCCAGTGTCAGCAGGGGATCCGCTGCGGGGCAGACAGGACAGCATCTCTACCATCGACCAGACCGTAGCCTGAGTGCGCACTTACTAGGAACACCTTTGCCAACTGGAATTCCTTGGTTTTTTGCTGAATAACGTGGGAAAATGACAAGTGGTGAAATAATACAATAAAGTTCTGTTTTTAAACCAAATCTTTTCCCCAGGAGAGAGAGCGGAGGTCGCCAGCATTTAACCTCCAAATCACCACCTTTCCCGAGAACAACAGCAGCGCCCTCCAGCTGTTCTGTCGCCAGGAAGGAGTTAAGGTAGCGTGCCCGGGGGGGTGCCCCCACTCTATTATGGCCATGGCCCGCTCGCCCGAATGCCAGGCTCAGCTGGAAAAGGGATTGTGTGCCTGTGCCAGGACTAGAATTGATTTTAATAAGATACCCCCCTGTCGCTCCACTCTGTTTTGAAAGTCAGAGTTTATTACTCCAGCTGGGTCACTAAATTTGTATTCACGTTAAAAAGAGCAGAGGCATGGGATACAGCCTTGAAAGCAAACCCCACCTTGGCCACTTCCTGGCTCTGGCCCAGAGCCTGTCTGACCGTCAGTCTCTTTATCTAGGAGATCTGAGTGGCAACACCCACACCGTGAAAGGGGTGTGACAGTTTTTAAACTAGATAATGAACCTGAAGACTCAGTGAAGTGCTCAGAGCATGCTGAGTGTTCTAGAGACGGGAGCTGGTGGTGGTTCTCACAACCGTTGCCCATGACCCTGGAATCCTGCTAGGCCCGCGGGCACAGAGAGGTCCTTTCGACTTACAGGATCCCATGAGAATTTCTAGAAAGCAGTGTTTGTGCTGGTGTAAAACTCAGCCAATACACGGCAGTTAGCAGCCCTCTCTACTTGAAGGGACCACCAAGAATAACTCTCCGCCCGGCCTAAGAGACAAGGAAGGGAATGGTGTCTTACAAGGAGTGAGGGCTGTGGCCCCAGAGATTGGTGTGGATGGCCTTTGTAGCTCACACAAAATGAACGTTGGACATCTTTTCCAGGATGTGAATATTTCTGACCTTATGAAGAAATTAGATATCCTTGGCGATAACGGGGTAACTATGAGCGATCGGTTTCCGGTTTCGTGTCCTTGTTTTGATTCGGGTGTACTCTGTCGTGGCTTTTGTTTCCGTTTTTGTTTTAATTTCTTCCTGATTTAAGAGATCGACTAAGTACAATGTAAGGCTTTTGTATGGCCGTGTTCCTGCGTGGGTGGCTGGGTCCGCATCCGTGAGAAGTGGGGTTCTGAAGTTAGGTCATCCTGACAGCGTGTGAGTAATGAGGGTTAAAAAGGCCTAAAAATAAATGCCCGGAAAGAAAGTGGAAGCACTCAAGATCTCTGAAATCCCAAAGTGAGACTTTTGCCTTCTTAAAAGACTGGGCTTGAGCGAGGCCCTGTTTCTAAAAGGCTCGGGGTCGCTGTGTGAGGTGTCCCCACCCCCGAAGGGCCGGTCCTCAGACCTGTCACTTCTGTGAGTTGGGGCTGACCCTGGGGAGGCCACTTTCAGAGTCGCGTAGGGCTGACTGTCTGCACGGGATGTGGGAGCAGTGTAAAACGCCCTTGCCCATTTTTGTGTTTTAGAATTTGAGAAATGAAGAACAGGTTGCAATAATCCAGGCTGGAACTGTGCTTGCCCTGTGTGAAAAGGTAGAGCCCAGCGGCATTTCTGTCCATACGCCTTGTCCGAGCTTCCTGGCACCATACAAGAAACTCTACATTGGCGTCTCGCTTTGTTCTGGAAGCATGGTTCTGGTTTCCTGTCTGCGTTTGCATGCGCACGTGCACGCCTGTTTGTTTTCCAGGGGAAAGTCACTCATGCTTATGGTAGAAAGCTTAGAGACGGAGAAAGAAAATCAAAACTTCCCTCGAGGAAACCCGTCTGCGACAGTTGGTTTTATTTCCAGTTTTTTCCCCCCATGCCCCCTTTTTTTTTTAAACAAACAAACAAACAAACTTTGGGTTCATACTTGACTTTAGCTTTTAATCCTGCTTCATAAGCTTTCCCCCATGAGATCGAACGGCCCTGCATCATTCTACCTACAGCCACGCCCTCAGTTAAATATTCTTCTGCTGTTAACATATTAGAGTATTTCTGTATATCATCATGCAGCGATGAGCAAGCATCTTTAATCATAAGTTTCTATCTATGTTTTAAAACACTTCCACAGGATAGATTCTAGAAGTGCGGTCACTGGGCCGATGGGTAAGAGGGTTTTTAAGAGCTTTGACACTGTTCAGTCGTTTCCATAAAAATGGTACCAAGTCGCCTTCTACATGAACGCTACCACTGCCGGTTTCTTGTTCAGCAAGGCATATGTGGCCACTAAGAATTCTGCTGATAGGATAGGCAAAGATCATACGACGTCATTATTTTAATTTTCATTTGTTCAAGTGCTAGTGATAATGAATTTTTTGTGTATTATCCATTTTCTCGTTCCTTGAGAATTGTAATTACGTTCCATTCCGTTTGTTTATCATCCATTCATAGCTTCATTCAATCATGCCTTCATCTATTCACTTATTTAATATGAATTTGGTCATAATAATGGTTTTTCTTACTGACTTCTCTGTGAGGTTTACATGCTAAAGA
This sequence comes from Bos grunniens, assembly GCF_055505025.1. Classification (NCBI taxonomy): domain Eukaryota; kingdom Metazoa; phylum Chordata; class Mammalia; order Artiodactyla; family Bovidae; genus Bos; species Bos grunniens. The sequence continues at coordinate 14,521,324 of NC_141170.1, read as the reverse complement.
TAATAACTTTTGCCATATTTATTAAAAAAAATACATTCCTGATTTGCCTTTTACATTAATTTAGGGTGTTTTAAGACATCCCAACTTTTCAATGTGGTCTTGTCTGTGGATCTTTTTCTTGTAAACGTGAGTTAAATTTTAAAATGCTATTTTTATAGTGATGAAGTCTTAATGATTTTAATCAGGATTCCTTCCAGAATCTTGGAGGACATTTAAAATGTAAATAGTTTTTTTTTTTTTTTTTTGCCCCTGAGAACCTGTCCAGCCTTCCCTGTGCACAGGGCCCTAAATGTTGGCAACAGACTTACGGCAAAGCCTTGCTGAGGTCACACAGCTGGTAAGTGGCGATGCCCACGTCACTGTCTCAGTCACCCGGCTGAGTCTGCATTCTCAGGTGAGCGGGGGTGAGGAGGACTCACACCTGGCTGGCTGTTGGCCCCTCAGATGCAGGTGATGGTAGGTGACAGGGACATGGAGTGCATTCCGAAAATATCCTCTCAGCAGGAGGGCCAAATGTGACAGTGTAGCCTCCTGGAGGTCATGGAGAGAAGCCGGCAAGCGCTTTCAGTTTATACCATGTTCATTCCAACATGCACTACCCAGCTTGCCTGGAGGATGTGCCCAGGGCTCCCTTCTGGTTCCCCAGGGGCCCCTCCCAGGCTGGCTCTCAGCTCCACACCCGCTAACGGCAGGGGCTGCTGCAGGCCGGCCCCTCCATCTCCCTGATCCCTGAGCCTTGCTGGTGAACATCAGGACTCCAGGACACGGCACTTTTAACTGGGACCAGGCACCGCTGCCAAGCACCTGGGACCAGGCTGGGTACTGAGAGGTGACTGATCCATGTATAAGGATGGTGAGCAAAGAGCAGGCAACACCAGGGACCAGGGTGGGGCTGGAGCAGTGGGCCTGGGGAGGGAGTCTCCCTCTCTTCTACCCCCTCGAGCCTCTTGGAGGGTGGCAGGCTGTCTGGAGTCCCCAGCCCTGCCAAGAACAGCCTCTGCCAGGTACCAAATTCTCCCACCCGGACCCTTCTCAATAAACTCCTCCCCACATGCAGCAAACAGAGGTCTTTATAGACTCACAGCCTTGGCCCTGCCTCTGACCCTTGGGGCTCCTCGACAGTTGTGCAGGGTGAGCGGCATAGATCCCTTGTACACCGTGAACACGGGGCCTGCCTGGCATGCGGCTGCTATCTACTTTGACCCTGTCGCCCACTCCTTGCCCACCTATAGCAGCCCCTGCTGGTCGCTGATCATAGAGTCCCAAGTTGGACGGCCAGCACCATGCTCTGCTTCCTAAATGCAGAGACCTGTGCCAGCCGCCCTTGCCTAGCAGCTCCCCCTGAAATCCCACAGGGGTGGCGGCAGGAGTGATGGTGCCCAGGGTTGGCACACTACTCAGGACTGGTGCTTAGAAGCACCAGCACTGGACTCTGTGCCAGTGAGAGGGGCCCAGCTCCCCATTTGGGACAGTCCGTGGAGACTAGACTTAGAGACAGATGTCCTCTCATTTTCTCAGGGACATTTCTCATTTCCTCTGCTACGTGTCTGTGATTGAAGCCCCAGTGCTTGGGAGGTGCTGTGTCTCCCTCTCAGAGAGAAATGGCGCTGAGAGCGCACAGCCAGAGGAAAAATGGGTCAGTGGGACCCCTGGAAGCACCTACAAGTCAGCCAGGGTGCCCAAGTGTCCTGTTTGCCTGGGATGTGGGATTTCAATGCTGAAACAGGGACAAGCTGGACACCCTGGAGCTGACAGGTGCTGTAGGAAAGCTGGCAGTGGGACCCAGAGCCCCAGTGACATCCTCAGCCAGCCCCCTCAACCAAGTCATACGTCATTTTGAAAATTGCCATTCAATTCTGGTATCTGACCAAACTGAGGTTCACTTCAGTTTTCTCTCTAACAGCACGAAATCCCTTTCATAGCCTGTGAGCAAAGTGCCAGTCAAACTAGTTTGCACGGCCCCAGGCATTCCTAGGGGTGCTGGTGCTAGGTGCTAAGTCACTTCAGTCGTGTCCGACTCTTTGTGACCCCATGGACTGTAGCGCACCAGGCTCCTCTGTCCATGGGATTCTCCTCCCAGTGGCCATTCCTCCTCCAGGGGATCTTCCCAACACAGGGATCAAACCCATATCGCTTATGTCCCCTGCATTGGCAGATGGACACCAGAGCCACCTGGGTGTGCAAATGGGGTCCTGCCTGGGCAGCTTGCCCTTCTCCCGTCACCACCTGGGGAAGCCCTGCTCCTGCTGGAAGGTCTGGCCCATCTCAGCACCCGCCAGACCCACCTCTGGTCAGCGGAGTCCAAGATCAGGGGTGTTGCCTTGCTGCCTGCCGCCCACCACCACACAGAGGCTGAGCAGAGAACACGGGATGTCCGCGGCGTACAAGCAATCACAAATCACTCCTCACACAGGTCAAATCCGTCAGAAAGATGGACGCTTTTTAAAAATCCAGGCTCTCACTGGGAACAACGGACTGGAGAAGGTGGCTTAGGCCACAGGAAAGTTTTCTAGTAGTTGGCCCAGAGTCAAGGCCTTGGGACCCTTCTCTGAAAGGAGGGTTGGGTCCTAGAGGAGGAAGTTCCCCACCCCTGGGCTCTGGGACCAGAGTCCTGCACTGGTGGGCAAAGTACCCACTGGGTGAGGGGTGCACTGGCCATGCCTCCCATGAGAGGCCCTCTCCTCGTGCCCTGTTCACTTCTCCTTCAGGGTTTTGGGGGCAGCAGGTGCCCTGTCCCCATGTCTCTTCCTCCTGGAGGATGGCACAACCCTGAACATCCAAGTTCCCTCCCAGAGCGAGGCCCCATAGACATCTGGTGGGATTCTGATATGAAGTCCGTGTCCTCACATGCCCGGGTGCCCAGGGCCAGCACTTTCTGTCCTGACTTTACTCCCCCAGTGGCTGGAAAGGACCTGTCAAATTTTTCTGTGTGTGTGCCTGTTGTGAGTGGGCTTCCCTAGTAGCTCAGCTGGTAAAGAATCGCCTGCAATGCAGGAGACCCTGGTTTGATTCCTGGGTCAGGGATATCCCCTGGAGAAGGGATAGGCTACCCACTCCAATATTCTTGGGCTTCCCTAGTAGCTCAGCTGGGAAAGAATCTGCCTGCAATGCAGGAGACCCTGGTTTTATTCTTGGGTCAGGGAGATCCCCTGGAGAAGAGATAGGCTACCCACTCCAGTATTCTTGGGCCTGTTGGTTCAGACGGTAAAGAATCTGCCTACAATGTGAGAGATTTGGGTTCCATCCCTGGGTCAGGAAGATCCCCTGGAGGAGAGCATGGCTACTCCGATATTCTTGCCTGGAAAATCCCCATGGACAGAGGAACCTGGCAGGCTACGTCCATGGGGTCAGAAAGAGTTGGACACGACTAAGTACAGCACAGCTAATATACAAAGCAAAATTTTTTAGTTTTTTTTAATGCATAATGTGCATAGCAAATCCTTTTTCTTAGCAATAAGAAAAAAACTAGACATCATGTTCTATAAAAGCAAAGAGCAGCTTGTTGTAAGGATTCGAAACTGGACTCTTTTTCCATTTTAGTTTATTCATTTTATGACTGCTTGCCTTAGGATAGTACAAAGAAAGTCTTTTTCATTTCTTGTAAAAAATATGTTTCCCAGTTTCTAAGACACTGCACACCCGCTCAGCCTAGTCTAAGGAAATGCTGCGTTGGGCACCTGCTCCCGAGGCTGCCTCTGTAGCCACCCTTGGGGGCCCAGCAAACGTGAACTCTAGGGGGAGGCTCTGTGGGTGCAGCTTTATCCAGGCTTGTTCCTGCTATGGAGCCAGCAGGCGCCCTACACTTTCTCAGCCCCGTATCCCCCTTCCTTCAGGAAGTGACTGTCAGGGTCTTGCTTCAGGCCAGACCCCGGGCTGGGTGAGGAAACTTAACAGAGCACACCCCATGTGGTGGGACAAGGGAAGCAGCAATCTGTCAGCTGAGTGCTGTGCCGGAATCTGTGGAAGGCCTCGGACCGCACAAACTCAGGAAGCAGGGCAGGCTTCCTGGAGGAAAGAAAGAAAGAAAGTGAAGTCGCTCAGTCGTGTCTGACTCTTTGCGATCCCATGGACCGTAGCCCACCAGGCTCCTCCGTCCATGGAATTTTCCAGGCAAGAACACTGGAGTGGGTTGCTATTTCCTTCTCCAGGGGATCTTCCTGACCCAGGGATCGAACCCAGGTCTCCCGCATTGTGGGCAAATTACCGTATGAGCCACCAGGGAAGCCTTCCTGGAGGAAGCGACACCTAACACAGGTCCACAGGTTAAGTAGGTGTTATCTCTATAAAGACCCCAGGCGGAGGCTGGGGATGGGAGAAGTGGTGACGTTCCGGGTAGAGACAGGAGGTGGGCAGAGGCCCTGAGGTGAGGGAAAGCGGGGCTGTTCCCCCAGCGTTGTCAGGAGCTTGGGGGGCTTTAAGTGGGAGCAGGGAAGGTCCACAAGTAGATGCTAAGTGTTTCTGAGGGAAGGCACTGGCCGAAGGGGATTTGGGGTAAGACGCGAGCTTAGAGGCTGAGAGGGGGGCCTGCCTTGGGCGGTGGCAATGGAGAGTGGTGGGCGGGGTTTTGAACCAAGAGGAGGTAGAACCAACAACGGGAAGTGAAGGGGGAGGAGCTATGGCTGCTCTCAGCTTTTCCTTCCGGGGTCAAGGTGAGATGGGGCCCTTCCCTATGGAAGTGGGCCAGTGAGCCCTTTCTCTGGGGCTTAAGGAATTGGGCTGTGGGAGACATGTTTGGATTAAAGGGGGCATTTCAGAGACATTTCAAAGAGGGAGAACCCATAAGGGAGGGGAGAACCCCAGAAGGAGGACCCCTCGAGGAGAGAGGATGACCAAGGACAGGGGCTCTGAGGGCCCCAAGAGTCCTGGAGGGGCGGCCATGTCCAGAGGAGGAGGAGGACAAGGGGTCTGGGGTGTCGGGACGGGCCCGTCCCCAGGTGCTTGGCCGGCAGGCCCCAGGGCAGGGAGGTTGTCTGTTGGCTTTAGTAACGAGGAGACAAGGGGTCTGAGGCGTTGGGACAGGGCCGGTCCACAGGCGAGTAACAGGCAGGCCCCATGGCAAGGAGTTCGTCTGTGGGCTTTAGCAACGAGGAGGTGAATATTCATACATGGTGTCAAACCCGACCCTCCTGGACACTCTAAAACATTCTCCACAGGGTGTCACCCAGTTACCTGGACCTCTCCCCTGGCTCTCAGGTGCGCTCCTCGTAAAGAGACACCTGCATGCCCACACTTAAGGGGCAGCTGCCTGTGCCCGCTCACCCCCAGCCCAGACCTGAGGAGGGGCAGACACACCCCCATTACCAGCCCATGCAGGTGCCCCCACGGGTTCTCTCAGGCCATCACAGCCTGCTTGTCAGAACCCCCTTCATTCCTGCACCCCATGGTGCCCCTGGCTGTTCAGACATGCCCCACGTGGCTGCAGGGGGCAGCTGTAGGGGTGCAGACCTGCGGGCAGGGTACAAAATCCCCACTTCTCACCTGTGTGACCTTAGACAAGTGACTTAATTCAGCTGCTGTGTCCTTACCTGCAACATGGAGTGACGCTGCCTTCTCCACAGGGTGGTCATGAGGGGGCTGGGTGAGGTCCCAGGCGGGAAGCTGCCAGTACACGGCAAGGTAGAACCCAGGGAGGCTCGCTTGCCCACCTGGAGGGCTCTCAGGGCACACACTTGCAGGCTTCCACACGGATCCATCGTGCATACCCACCACCTCCTCTACATACAGGCTGACCTGGACACACACCTCACACCCACCTTCACGTACATATGCACACGTGTGTACCCATGATTCCTGAGCAAACATCTGTTGAAGCTGAAACATCTGTGCAGACTATGAAATTCCATTTCAAGGACCACCATGGGACATATGGGGGGACCCCTCTGGGCCAGGAGCCTCCTCGAGGAGGGCGGCCCAACGATGGGCACTGGTTCTCACTAGCTGCGCCCTCTGTCCCTGCTGTTTTCCAGTGGCTGAAGCAAATAGAGGGAACGGAGGCGGCCCTGACCCAGAAGATGCTAGACTTGGAGAAGGAGAAGGTAAAGGACATGCCCCGACCCTGGGAGAGAGGGGGTTGACAGAGCGCAGATAAGTCATTTCCCGGGAAGGATTTACGTGTGTTTTGTATTGATATGCATGCATTTCTAAATTTTGCTTTTGCTCTCATCCCTATCCTGTGTGGTCATCATCCATTCACTCAGTTATTCACTTGATACATATTTTTGGAGCCTCTGTGATCCTGGAAACTATGACAGTTTTAGGGGTTCAGTAATGAATAGCAGGGTCCCTGCCTTGAGGGTCTAGCCCGAAAGCCCATGGGGACATGTGCATGGGAGCGGACAGCCACAGTGCAGCATGAGAACCTTAGGAGAGGCAGATCAGTGGTATGGAAGCAAATGGACCAGGGGTTCTGGAGACACAAAGAAGGGGCTCCAGTCTTCGCTTGCCCCTTCCTGGACATGAGTTTGGGAGAGACACATTGGACCTCCTTTTTCTTATGGCTAATGGGGTTTTCTATTTCCATCTCGATGAGCTGGAGGGATGAGCAATGCTGGACACATAGCCCATTATCACACAGTGCTTGGCACCTGTGGGCACCTGATTAACAGTGATGGTAGCTATTCACCAGGGCCCCTGGGCATAGAGCAGGATCTGTCATACTCAGTCTGGGGACGTTGGAGAAGGCTGCCCAGAAGAGATAGTTCTTGAGCTTTCAAAGACCAATTTCCCCAAGTAGAAGTGAGGGGAATAAGGAAGAGCCTGAGGCCTGGAAGCTGCGTGTGGCATGGGAAGAGCCCTGGGCTGAATCCCCAGGCTTGGGTGTCTAGTCCGCCTCCATCACCGGTGAACCGTGGGATCTAGAACAAGGCACTGGTCCTCTCTGGCCCTCTGTTTCCTCCTCTGCAAAACCAAGTGGCTGCAACAGCTGAGCTCTAACCCTGAAACCCTCCAGTCAGTTCTGGAGAACTCATGCTTGGGGGGACTGAGTGATGGAGGGTGGGGAGGACATGTCCAGCAGGGAGAGTACCCAGGAGGTGGGTGATGCTGCTGGTTGGGGGAGAAAGAGCCACATCAGAGAACTATTGAGATAGTCTTCAGAGGGATTCCTACAACCTGGGCTTGGGGAACCAGGCCAGGCACCCAAGAGGAAGGAAGCTGGGGGTGTGGGGAGAGGCTTGATGGAGGTTCCTGGGCCTGGGAGGCTCCTTCTGGGGGTTCACACAGGAGCGACCAGGGCAGACCTGACACCCCTTCTCACCTGAGCACCTGATGGGTCCCCACCTCAGTGGGACTGACTCACTCTTTAGCGAGTGTGAGTAGGCTGGCTCTGAAGAGCTGCCTGGTGATGGGTCCTTGTGCTGATCTTGACCTTGGGCACCTCCTCTTTTTCAGGATCTGTTCAGCAGGCAGAAGGGCTACCTGGAGGAGGAGCTGGACTACAGGAAGCAGGCCCTCGACCAGGCTTACCTGGTAGGACCGGAAGTGGGTTGGATGTTCTGGTTCTTTAGACTTAGCACTACAGGCTGCTCTCCCTTGGGGGCTGATGGCGAATGTGGGGTCCGTGCGGTGCTGAGTGGGCAAGATCCCAATGCCACCTCCACGTTTTGGTTTCAACCTGAACAACTGTACAGATAAATGGTCACTTTTTCCAAGTCAGTCATGATTTTTCCAAAATATTTACTTAACTTGATCATTTTCTCTGGGCATACTTATTCATACTTATTCAGTTCTGGGCTTCCCTGGTGGCTCAGACAGTAAAGAATCTGCCTGCAATGTGGGAGACCTGGGTTCGATCCCTGGGTTGGGAAGATCCCCTGGAGGAGGGCATGGCAACCCACTCCAGTATTCTTGCCTGGAGAATCCCCATGGCCAGAGAAGCCTGGCAGGCTACAGTCCACTGGGTCGCAAAGAGTTGGACACCACTGAACGACTCAGCACACACACTCAGTTCTAGTAACCATTTGAAATGAAGGAAAAGAAACTTTCTGCTTATTAATATTTTTATTAATATTTATTTACATGCTTAAAGCCCAAAGCAAGTTTTCCCATAAGTAGCAAAAAGAGACGCTCACAAAGGAACACAGAAGTGGGACTTGCCAGGCAATTCAGTGGTTAAGACTCATGCTTGCACTGCAGGGGCATGGATTTCGATCCCTGATTGGGGAACTAAGATCCCACATGCTGCATGGCGTGGCAAAACTATCTTTTTAAAAACAAAACACAGAGGTAAAGCAGTGAGTGGAGGGCAGGTGATCATCAGAACAAGAATTATTTGTCATGAGGTTCTGTGCAACATCAAGCCTGGGTCACAGAACCAGTTGTGGGCTTCCAGGTGATGAGTGTGAGGAGGGACCACGCTCAGGTTCATAGGTCATATGGCTTTGAGGGGGCGTTTCCCGGATGTTCCCCACGTCAGAGAGAACTCTGAGCTCAAGGCTGCTTTTTCAGGAAGAAGCAGTGAATAGCAATATCTGGAGCAAGACTTTGCCTAGATCATTTGTAGCTAAATCTTTTGACAAAGAGGGTTTCCACCTAACAAATGCAGAATCAATAACTAAACATTAACTTGCAATCCCCACTTCCATAAAGACAGAGAGCAGGAGGCTGGGCTTAGCACAGGCAGGACATTCTGGACGTGAAGGCTGGTCAGCCTCCTCTTGACCCTTGACCCTTCATGTCCAGGCTCCGGAGGCTTGAAACCCCAGGGCAGGGAGCCGCAGATGGTGAAGGTCGGGAAGGTTTCAGCCTCATCAAGACAAGGTGTTTTCCTCTCGATTGTCATTTCTGGGCATACAATGTTGTAATGGTGGTCAGAGCAACTGAAAAATGAGACCATGTTCATTCTTTTCTCCCTCTCTTTCGCTTTTTTGGGTTTTCCTTGATTCTATCTATCTATTCTATCTTGATTCCATCCTTTTGCAAATACCCTTTCTTGCTGCATTGTACACCATCTCTGTGCTCCCCTGGGCTTCCCCAGTAAGTTCCTAGGAATACTATTTCAGGGGATAACAAGAAAACCTGTGGCCAGAAAAAAAGAGGGAGAGTAATTTTGTTGACCTCTGGCTCCTTAATATGCTTAAGGATGGGCTGAGACTCCAAGAGGAACAGAGGAAGTCATATGTCAAGTTCACAGGTTCTTGGGCCCTCTTCTCAAGGGACATCTTGCAAGGCTGGTGTTCCCCAGCACACTCTGGGAAACTCGGTGTCCACCCTTGGCTGTCAAAGTGCTGTGTGCAGAAAGGCCCTGGGGGACCCTGAGAACCCGAGTCCTGGTTCTGCAGAGGAGACCCCTGGGCAGGCTGATCCTGTTGCTGGGTAGAAGCAACATTCTTACCTGAAGAACATTCCAGGAGCTTCTCTGGTGGTCCAGTGGTTAAGACTTCGCCTTTTAATGGAGGGGGTGTGGGTTCTATCCCTGGTCAGGGGGCTAAGATCCCATATGCCTCAAGGCCAGAAAACTAGAAAAACCACGGGGGCAAAATTATGACAAACTTAATAAAGACTTTAAAAATGATCCACATCAAAAAAAAAAAAAGGAAAAAGACTATTCCAAAGCCTCGAGTGGGATTTCAGGCACATGTTGAGGTTGGAGCTGTGATCAGTGTGAGGCTGACCTGAAGAGTCAGGGAAGTAAAATGCTCCCGAGGGTGGCAGTGCCATGTGCCCAGGCAGAAGCGAGGAGAGCAGGTGCCAGACGCACACCTGTGTTCCTTTGTCATCGTGCAGAGTGAGATGGCACAGGGCCACAGTGAAGCTTCCGGAATTGGATGGTGAGATCCTGGCTGGAAACTGGCCACTTGGGGGTCTCCTAGGAGTTCGGCTGCTGAAGGGGGGCAGCCAGCAGGCACAGGCAAGCTCCCACTCCATGGGGACCCCTTGGCTGTGTCAGTGGACACATTCCCACCTTCTAGTTTCCTGGGGTGATCGCTGGAATTGGGAGAGAGGAAGCCAATGCCTATTGGCTAAAATTGGTCTGGTGGGCCTGGAATTCCCTTGCAGAGTTAGCACAGCTGTGCTGAAACGGGGGAGGCTACAGGAGTAGATGGCCACAGGCACAGAGGGCTACCTGTGTTGACCCCCTGCTTCATACCACTTCCTGCCTCTTCCTGGCAGTTTCCATTAAAACTGGTTGTTGGCCGGTAGCATCTTGGGAAAAGAAGGAGCTGCTCCTAGCAAGAGATTCAGGTGGGGATTTAGGGGAAAAGAGAAGGAAATACTGCTTTCTCTCTTTCATCCTTAGGTATTCCTATAAGGTAACTGTATTTAAGTGTCTCACCGTGAAGTTGAAAAGAAGTAACTTCCTCTCAGGATGAAAACTCCGAGCTTTCACAAAGATCCCCTCCATTGGCTACTAATCTCTTATGTGCTTCGCTAACCAAGGGAGTCTTGCTTTTTGCGGGGAGGAGGGAGCAATGAGGACATTGCCCCCAGTTGCTTGGGGTTGAAATCGCTTTTCTAATGAGCCAGCTGAATGCCAAGTGCCTGCAATTTGGAACACATTTTCCCACGCTACTCCAGATAAAAGAGATTTGTTTCCCAAGCTGGAGACAGTAAATTGGAAGCCAAGGATAAAAATAAAGACGAGTCCAATCAAACCTCTCTTTGAATCAGATATTTTAAGAAGGGATTATGACTATTTTTTCTTTATCTGTGGAGAGCAGAGCATCTTGATTGAATAGAGTAAGACATGTTCTCAAAACTGTGTGCAGGGAACTGGAAGGGGCTCCCTCACCCCACCCCGCTCTGCTCTGCCCGCTGCATGCCTCCCCACCCCGCCCAAGATCCCCCAGCTCAGCCTCGCTCAGCTGCAGTGTCCTGGGGTTTCCTGCCGCCCCCACCTTGTGACCTCCCACTGTCTGTGTCATGTGGGTCGCTCAGAAAATCCAGGAGCTGGAGGCCACGCTGTACGATGCGCTGCAACAGGAGCCGGGGCGGAGGGCCAGCGAGGCGCTGAGCGAGGGCCAGCGGGAGGACCTGCAGGCCGCCGTGGAGAAGCTGCGCCGGCAGATCCTGCGGCAGAGCCGGGAGTTCGACAGTCAGATCCTGCGGGAGCGCATGGAGCTGCTGCAGCAGGCCCAGCAGGTAGGGGAGGGGCCGGCAGGGGGAGGGGCCTAGCTGGTAGGGGTGGGGCAGGCAAGTGGGGGAAGGACTGGTAGGGGGAGGGGCCCAGCAGATGGGGGAGGGGCCGACAGGTAAGGCAAAAGACAGGCAGGGAGGGGCAGGGGCCGGCAGGGAGGGGAAGGCCCAGTTGGTAGGGAGACGGGCCGGCAGGGAGGGGGAGGGGCCAGCAGGTAGGGGGAGGGGTCAGTAGGTAGGGGTGGGGATGGGCATGTAAGGGGAGGGACCCAGCAGGGAGGGGAAGGGGCAGGCAGGTAGGGGGAGGGCCCAGCAGGTAGTGACAAGGACCTGGCAGGTAGGAGCAGGCGCCCCGCCGGGCACCTCTGTCCATCGTCTCCACTTCTCCACCCCTCCTGCCCGCCGTCGGAACACTGACACCTCTGAGGGCCCATTCGCTGGAGAGCTGGCCGTAAAGCAGGTTTCCGTGAAGTGGGGGTGTCTTCCCGTGGACGCCCTCATAGCCCGGCGAACCCTCAGTGATGGAGGGGGGGTTGCTCACGGGCACACTATACCGCCCACTGTTTCTAATCATACATTTGAACAAGGTTCCCACCCTGCTAAATGATAACACAAACCAAAGCGAGGCGTCCCCGCTTCCTCCAGCATCCGTCTTCTGTTTAAACTCAGGTTCTTGTAACAAGGGGCGCCGGCTGGCCGGTTTACTTTGGTATTCCTAAGTGTGTGCGACGTCCTGTGTGAGCCTCTTGTGCTGCTGAGCACACGGGGGCCTGGTTCCCAGGACCCGTCGTGCTGCTGGAGCTGAGGCGGCCCCAGGGTCTGGCAGACCTTGGAGGCTCACTGCTTTAGATCTCTTACCCCATGGCACTCCTGCGGGTGGGACGATTACTTCCGTTTCCCTGATGCGAAAGCTGAGACTCAGGAAGGTTAACTCATGTGCCTGAAGGCTCAACAGCTAATAAGGAATCCTGCCAGTGAGGAAGGATCTAGATAACCACTGGGAATCGATGGCACCGAAGGAGAGGGAGACAGAGAATTGGAAGAAGGAGCCGGTGGAGAAGTGCCTTCTGTCCGAGGCAGCAGAGGCCCCGGTTAGGACTAAGAAGCGAGGATTCCCATTGAGTGCAGAAAAAGGGGTGCGGGGGCGGGGCAGGCACAGCTGACTGCATTTGGTTGAGGAGTGAAAGGGTCGTGACCAAAGGCGAAAGGGTAACTGGAGGTATGAACTCGAGCTCTTCATTCCATTCTTGATTTGGGCGAAGGGACTCCGGGCAGCCCCTGCAGGAGCCCCTGGGCTCCTGTGCTGCTGTGATATGCTCGCCAGCTACTGAGCTAGCCAGCTCTGATGGGCGTGGCTCCTGAGCGACCCGCCTCTGATGGGCGTGGCCCCTGAGCCGGTCTGATGTCTGGCACCTGCTAGGTGTTGGCTGAGCACCTGGAGCTGCAGCACACACAACACATACAACACACAACTTTCAGAGCACGACACAATATAGCACATATAACACACGACAAAACACAGCACAGCACCGTCAGGGCCTCTGGCAGCACTCGGCCGTATCTGACCCAGCCTGAGGCACCGGATGCCTGATTTGACCAGGACACATCCGAGTTTGCCATGGGCTGCAGCGGTCTGTCTTGCCTGCATCTAGCCCATGGGATGCAGTGACGTCACCAGTGTGACTCCTATGGACGTTTTATTTTTCAAGCACTGTTAACTAAGGGGAAAAGTGGATGTAGAGGGCAAAAAATCAATCAGCACATGGCCCCTTTCCCAACAGACTCATTTGGCACATTTACACCATGTTCTGCTGTAGTGCAGATTGGAGTTAATCCACTCATGCCAGCTTGCTTTGTCCTATCCCTCCCCAACCGCACAACCTCTGTCCCAGCCAATCTATCCACTGCACCCCAGAAGGCTTCCTAACACAGCGTAGCACCACCCTTCCCCAAAGACCCACCCTGGCTCCCCAGTTCCCAGAGGATGAAGCCTAGGTTGCATAACCTGACATCCTGACACCCCTGGGCCCGGTGCTCACCTCTACAAATGCATCAGCTGCTTTTCTCACCAGCTTTTCCTGCTCCATGTCACACTGTTTCCATTTGTAACTTTTCTGACATTTGCATGCCAGGCACTGTTCTCTGGGCTGGGGACACAGGGCTTGCCCTCTTGAGGCTTATATTCCAGAGCAGGGAGACAGACCAGTGCTGGCACTTAGAGGAGGCTCCATAAATGTTGGTTCATTGAGGGTCACACCAACCCTCTGAGTGGGGGCCATTGATGCAGTTTCACAGGTGAAATGAGTGAGGCTCAAAGAGGGTAAGCAACTTGCCCAAAGACATAGCCAGGAAGTGGCAGAGCTGGGATGTGATGGCAAGACTCTTTTGAACACTGCCCCTTCCAGCCTCCCATAACCAGGTGAGAGGCTGACCCTGGTTATTTTTTTAAAAAGTCATGAAAGACTAGAATGAGAGTCAGCTTCTCAGGCTGATTTCTTTTTAGATAAAGATAATTTTTTCACTTAATCTTTTTTTTTTCTTTTACTTTATATTGGGGGTATAGTTGGTTTACACTGTTGTATTAGTTTCAGGAGTACAGCAAAGTGATTCAGTTTTACATATACATATTTCCACTTTTTTCAGATTCTTTTCTTATATAATTTATTACATAATGCCGAATAGAGTTCCCTGTGCTATACAGTAGGTCTTTGTTGATAATATATTTCATATGCATATGTTAATCTCAAACTCCTCATTTATCCCTCCCACCCCAACTTTTCCCTTTGGTAACCATAAGTTTGTTTTCAAAGTCCATGAGTCTGTCTCTGTTTTGTAAGTAAGTTCAAAAAATGGACAAATGATCTAAATAGACATTTCTCCAAAGAAGACATACAGATGGCCAAAGAGCACATGAAAAGATGCTCAACATCACTAATTATTCAGTTCAGTTCAGTTCAGTTCAGTCGCTCAGTCGTGTCCGACTCTTTGCGACCCCATGAATCGCAGCATGCCAGGCCTCCCTGTCCATCACCAGCTCCCGGAGTTCACCCAGACTCACATGCAAATCAGAATTACAATGAGGTATCACCTCACACTTGTCAGAATGGCCATTGTCAAAAAATCTATAAACAATAAATCTGAGGAGGAGATGGAGAAAAGGGAACCCTCCTCCATTGTTGGTGGGAATGTAAATTGTACAGCCACTATGAACAACAGTGTGGAAGTTCCTTCAAAAACTATACATAGAATTACCGTATGACCCAGCAATTCCGATTCTGGACATGTATCCATAGAAAACCATACTTTGAAAAGATACATGCACCCCAATGTTCATGGCAGCACTATTTACAATAGCCAGGACATGGCAGCAACCTAAGTGTCCATCAACAGAGGAATGGATAAAGAAGATGTGGTACATACATATAATGGAATATTCAGTTCAGTTCAGTTCATTCGATCAGTCGTGTCCGACTCTTTGCGACCCCAGGTCCATCCATGCTGCTGCAAATGGCATTATTTTACAGATCAGCTCACCAAATTCAGTTCAGTTCAGTTGTTCAGTTGTGTCCGACTTTTTGCAACCCCATGGACTGCAGCACGCCAGGCCTCCCTGTCCATCACCAACTCCCGGAGTTCACTCCATCGAGTCCGTGATGCCATCCAGCCATCTCATCCTCTGTCGTCCCCTTCTCCTCCTGCCTCCAATCCCTCCCAGCATCAGAGTCTTTTCCAATGAGTCAACTCTTCGCATGAGGTGGCCAAAGTACTGAAGTTTCATACTCAGCCATTAAAAAGAATGAAATAATGCCATTTGCAGCAGCATGAATGGACCTGGAGATTATTATACAGAAGTAATATCTCTCTGTCTGAAGTAACTCAGAGAAAGACAAATGCCACATGACATCACTTGTATGTGGGATCTAAAAAAATGATACAAAGGAACTCAGACTGATTTTCAAAGCCCAGAAGTTGTTCCTGGGAGATTTTTGCAAACCCTTCGAAAACTATAAGAGGTTGTCCCCCCCTCCATGTGGCACTGTGATTTCCAAGGCACTGTTCCCTGGGTGCCCATTTCACCCCCAGAGTCACAGGGTCACAGTGCAGTTATTACAGAAGAGGGATTCCACAGAGAGATTAACTGATTACATGACACCCCAAAGCCCACCAGCTGGTAAATTTGGGGCCTGGGATCCAAACCGGAGTCTAGCTGAGTTTGTGCTCATTCTTAGACGATCCCCGCCTTGCAAGGGGATTCTGAGGAG
This sequence comes from Bos grunniens, assembly GCF_055505025.1. Lineage (NCBI taxonomy): Eukaryota > Metazoa > Chordata > Mammalia > Artiodactyla > Bovidae > Bos > Bos grunniens. Next base: position 14,505,989 of record NC_141170.1, on the reverse strand, counting down.
CAGTCACTGTCTCCCTCAGGCGGAAGAAGGTTAGAAACATATCCAGTCTCCTTTATGGAGCACATACTCTGCCAACTTTAAGCATTTTGAACGGGCCTCCCTTGTGGCTCAGCTGGTAAAGAATCCGCCTGCAATGCAGGACACCTGGCTTTGATCCCTGGGTTGGGAAGATCCCCTGGAGAAGGGAAAGGCTGCCCACTCCAGTATTCTGGCCTGGAGGATTCCATGGACTGTACAGTCCATGGGGTCACAAAGAGTCAGAGATGACTGAGTGACTTTCACTTTCTTTTTTTTATCAATTCACTCTATTTTGCTGCCAGTGTGATCTTTCCAAAATCAAAATCTCATCATTTCCCTACTTAAAACCCTTCGCAAACTCCCCATGACACCCCTAAATCTTCAAGCTCCTCACCAGAAAGCTTCTCACTGGAACATTCAGACCCTCTGCCCCCTGGCACCCCCAGCTCCCTGCACACACATCTCATTCCTTCTGCCTGGATTCCTTCTCCTTTCCTCATCTGGAAAACCACCATGGGCTGGATTCTATGCCTCCTCCAGGCCCCCCAGCCCACACCTCAATTCCTTACCCTCCTCACCTCTCTGCCAAGCTTGCCCTTCCCTGAGCCCCCATATAAAATAACACCCCTTCCCTTTCCCTACGCCACTTGACTTTCTCTGTGATGTCTGTATTTATCCAGGGCATCATCCATGTATTTGCGTAGTTCCATTGTCTGAACCTGATGGACCACAAACCCCTTGAGGCCCTAGGCCTATTGAGCCATACCTGCTGAGTAGGCACAGGGCCTATTGAGCCATACCTGCTGAGTGGGCACATGTGCCCACAGTGGTGATTCTCAGAGTAGGGTCTCCAGACCAGCAGCATCCCCATCACCTGGGAATCTGTGGGGAACACAGCTTCTCAGGCCCCACCCTGGAACTGATGGGTCAGCAACTCTGGGGCAGGGCCTCTGGGATCCACAGGGCCTCCAGGTGATGCTGATCTGAATTTAGGAATCTGGACAGAAAGTTTTTCCAGGCCTGAGGATGGGTCTACAAGCTTAATTCGGGCTGATGTAAATTGCCTGGCCATCAGTCCGACAGCCTTTTCCCAAGGAATGAGGTGTCCGTCTGCATTCAGGACTGGTAAGGCTAGTAGCTGTCCCGGCGTATCAACCCTGTCGGGTGATGAAGCGCTATTGGACACATGACAAACTGGAAGAGGTCGTACCTGCCAGGCCTCCTGGTGAAACGCTGCGTGGAACTGGAAGGAACAGATTGATAAAGCACCGGTGGGTGTGCACCCCAGGGAGCATTCGGTGGGTGCAGAGCCAGGCAGGTGGCCATCTCTCCCTGTTGGCCCAGGACTGATGAGTTTCTCAAGACTCTGGACGTTCAGTGCTAAAACCAGGAATGGCCCAGGCTCACAGGGACAGTTTGTCATCCTTAAACCTTCTAAGAACCTGGGTGCCCCCATCAACACTCATCTCCTCTGCCCCTGCTCCCAGGCTCCAGCTAAATAAATCTTAGACATGTCATTTGGTGCTGCTTCAAATCCATGAGCTTTATTGACCTGCCCAAAAGGCACGTCCGTGTCTTGGTCTGATCTTGATGTTTATGTTTTCAAAAGATCCTGCCTTAAGAGTGCAATCTGTTTCCATGCGTTTCAAGAACAGGCAAAAATCTACTTTTAGTGAGAGGTCAGAATAGAGTCACGTGGGGGCCTGAGGGAGCCTCCTGAGTGCTGAAGAGGCCCTCAGTCTTGATTCAGGGGGTGGAGAGACAAGGCTGTTCAACATATAAAAGTGAGTCGAGTTGCCCACTTACTGTTTGTGTGTTAAGCAGCTTATTGTTGTTCAGTTGCTAAGTTGTGTCCGACTCTCTTTGACCCCATGGACTGCAGCATGCCTGGCTTTCCTGTCGTCCACTGTCTCCCAGAGTTTGCTCAAACTCATGTCCATGGAGTCAGTGATACTATCTAACCATCTCATCCTCTGCCGCCCTCTTCTCCTCTTGCCTTCAGTCATTCCCGACTCATTTCCAATGAGTCGCTGCTTAAACACACTACACTAGACAAACAATGAAGAGTGAGATTTGAACCTGGAAAATTTACTTTTTCTGATACAGAACTTAATGTGTTGCAGAGAGTGCGAGAACTGGAGGATAAGCTGGAGATCCAGAAGCGACACCTAAAAGAACTGGAGGAAAAGGTAGGTGGTGTGAGCTCGTGCCAGCCCCTGGCGTCTTCCATGAACCGCTCACGTGGAGTATTCTCTTCTGTCAGTTTCATGAAGCCTAAGGAACAGGCTCTGTCTTCAGCCCTCTCTTCTCTGCCCGTGTCCCCCATACTGGCGGTCCAAGAAATAAGTACTTTTCTAGGGAAGAAAGTCTGAACCCCTCTGACACTACCTCACTGGGAAGGGTGAGGTGACTTTCTCCATGGACTCATTCTCCTTAAATGACACTTACGCCTAGAACCAATGAGTGTTCTTCCCTTCAGGGAAGTCTCTTCCTTCCAGCAGGAAGTGAGGCTGATGCCCAGTCCCACTGGCCCCTATGGTTGTCCCCACTTTACGGGTGAGGACACTGAGCCTGAGAAAGATTCAAACACCTGTCCACAATCCCACAGCTGGGGAGGGATAACCCGGGTCTCCAGGGATCCCACAGTCACCCTACCAGCGCCCCCGCCACATACTGCTGGTCCAGACAGATAAATGAATCCATATACGCGGCATCTTTGTTAGGGCACTTACCACTTCTTGTTCGTCTGCCCAGTGGCCAGGACTTCCTTGAGTTCAGGGACCAGCTTTTATTTATCTCTTTATCAAAGACAGTTCTTGCCATGAAATAGGGCATCATCAAATGTTTGCAGGATGAGTAATAGATGAGTAGAAAACCCAGACTTCCCTGATGGCTTAGACAGTAAAGAATCTGCCTGCCATATGGGAGACCTGGGTTGATCCCTGGGTTGTCGGGAAGATCCCCTGGAGAAGGGACTGGCTACCCACTCCAGTATTCTTGCTTGGGAAATTCCATGGACAGAGAGCCTGGCAGGCTACAGTCCATGGGGTCACGAAGAGTTGGATGTGACTGAAGGACTAACACACACACACAAACACACTCACACAGAAAATCCACAATTGCACATTTTATGTTGTAGAGGTAAGCTCATGTTTGGGAATAGGTGATGGACTCTGACCCCAACTTTGGGGGTGGTGTCTGCTGGGGACAACATGCGTCAAAAAAGCTTTAAGGATGATGTGCTGCCACCCTGGAAAAGAAGATGGAGAAAGGATATTTCTGAGCTTCAGGTGTCTGACTCATTCCATGGACAGAGCAGGGCCAAAGTCACGAAAGCCACCAGAGGGCAGATTCACGGTTGTCTGCAAATGGGATGACAGCCCACTCTTTCTAGAGGGAATCAAACACAATGGCCCAAAGAGATAGTGCAGCTCTTCAGATGCTACACCAGTTTTCTTTCCTAAAAGTCAGCTTTTACACAGATTAACTCACCTTCCTAGCGTCTTCCCTACTGTACCTGGAGCCCCAGGGCCTCCCAGCCTGCACAACCGGCAGTGTCCTCACGGGGGCAGCAGAGGGTAATGGCTGGAGGATCTGGGCCCATTTTCCTGAGTGCCCTGGAAACCCCTTAGGAATTTGGTTTAAGTAGACCCCTAGAGTCCCCATCCGGCTTCCCTGGTGGCTCAGCTGTAAAGAATCTGCCTGCAATGCAGGAGACTCGAGTTCGATCCCTGGGCCAGGAAGATTCCCTGAAGGAGGGCATGGCAACCCACTCTGGTATTCTTGCCAGGAGAATCCCCATGGACAGAGGAGCCTGGCAGCTACGGTCCATGGGGTTGCACAGGGTCGGACACGACTGAAGCAACTAAGCAGCAGCAGAATCCCCATCAGACAGCTGCTCACCACTCCCCCCGCCCCCACACAATTCTGCGGTTATTTTGAGCAGCCAGTGAAAGCAAAAGTGTTAGTCGCTCAGTCGTGTCGGACTCTTTGCGACCCCATGGACTGCAGCCCACCAGGCTCCTCTGTCCATGGGATTCTCCAGGCAAGAATACTGGAGTGGGCTGACATTCCCGTCTCCAGGGTATCCTCCCAACCCAGGGATTGAACCAGAATCTGCATTGCAGGCAGATTCTTTTCCACTAGTGCCACCTGGGAAGCCATAAGGATAAGTTGAAGTGAAAGTATCAGCTGCTCAGTCTGTCGGACTCTTTGTGACCCCATGGACTGGAGCAGCCCAGGGGGTCTCAAGGATACTTCAAGGATACTATTGGCCTGGGCTGGTGGAAAATAACTCCAGCCACCGTGGTCAGCTGTCAGGAACTCTTTCCCCACCACATGCCACAGGGTGGTCTCGGCAAGGACCTCACCATTCTCAGGGTTCAGTTTCCCTATGTAGAAAATCAAGAGCTAGGTGATTCTAAATGTTCCTTCTAGCTTTAACTTCCAGTGATCCTAAAATGTGTTTAAAATTTGTTGGCTGTCTGGATGTTCATTTTTTCAGTAACAATTTAGGGGAGCTATTACCTTGAGGTTTTGGGAAAAAAAACAATGAATTATTTTCAGACACCTCAGATAATATTCAGACATGTTTCTCATAACCTAATCTCCAAAAAGAATCACCAGCAATTCTTTTTGAATAAATCAAGTTGTAAATAAGCTAAGGAAGATCTCTATTTTCAAACTGATCTGTACAATTTTTCACTCCTTTAGGGCCACTTCTTTTTCCTGATATTTTTTTCTTTTTAAAGCAGAAAAACCAGAGGCATAAAAGATTTTAAACAATGTCTTGGAAGAGTGGGCCCTGGCAGGGATGTGGGAGGGGGAGGGGTTCTGTTTGTCTTCTGGTGGGACTGGGTGACCTGGGACCTGGGTGGAGTCTTTCTTGATCTTTGTATGCATGTCATGCCCCGCCTTTGGTGGGACCATCAACCATGACCATCAGCGGGTTCTTCCTGGATATATACTATCCTGCCACATTCTTCAAGAAAGTCACACCCCAGCACCAAAAATTCCTGGTCTGGGAATGTCAGTCCACGCCCTTCTTCTTGCCTGAAGAACCCCATGGACAGAGGAGCTTGGCAAGCTACACGGTCCACGGGGTCACAAAGAGTCAGACATGACTGAGCGACCAACACTTCCACTACGGTGTACCTCTCCCCCGTCTGTATTAGCCAGATGTTTGCAGACTCTGTGGGGTAACCCACCCTGGGCAAGGAATCCCACAGAATGGGTTTCTCAGGTGGAATCAGCTTCTAAAGCCCACTGACCTCCTGTGTCTCTTTCCAAACCCACCCCAGGGCCCTAGCTCTTGTGAAATGCTGTCATTGAATTCCATTCTACATATCTTACATCTTTCTTTCTTTTCTTCCCCCCTCCTCATTTTCTTTTGGTCTTATTTTATAGTTTTTGTTCCTTTTTTTGTTTTTCTCACTAGCATTCATTCTGTGGCCTTGATGACTTCAGTGAGCCAAGAACTCGGGTTGGTATCCTTTCATTTTCATTCATATTTTCTAAAAAGGAGATTTCCTCCCGACTCTGACCATAACATTCCTTTAGGCAATGTGGAAGGTGGCCTTGTGATAGATTGCTCAATGTCAGGCCCACTGGGCTAGAGGCATCCAGGGGCTGCTGGCACGTTCCACCCCTGGGAGGGAGATTGGGGAGTTCTCAGTGAATAAGGTTGGACAGTGGAGACCTGGTTGTCACCCTATTGTTATTTCATCTTGAAAAGGTGGTTACAGTTTTGTCCAAAGGTCCTCTCTATTTTGGCTTTGGTTTTTGGTTCTCTCTGTCGCCTGTGAACCAGTAAATTCACCATACAGTCCACTATAGGCTATTTCCTGTGGAGCAGTAAAATTAACCAGAGTCGGCTTCTGGGGTCAGGGGTCTGCAGGAGTCCATGGCCTGCATACAAAATGCCCAGGAAACCTGTGTAAAGATTCCAAGCCCCTTGCCTCTCCCCCTGCCCTGCCCTTGACCCCAGATCTGGCTTTGATGCCATCCCAGCAGCTGGTCCTTCTCTAATCGTTGGACCCTGCCTGTCTCACACTGAGTTCCTGCTTTGGCACCCAGGCCTACCCCCCTTCTCCCTGTTCTGAGTGCCCACCATGGACTGGGGACTGCCAAGGCCCCTAGAACCTAGAGTTCTGCCCCCTGAGTCCAGCTCATGTGAGGGCCTTGTGAGCTCCAGGGATGCCCATAGCCCAGCAGCTGCCTGGACCCCCAGACTGAGCTCAGACACTGTGTCTGTGCCCGATGCCCAACCCTTGCACCTGAGGACTTTTCCTCGGGTCCTCTGCCCAGTCCTAGGACAGCACTTGGCATGTGGTTGATGTTCATTCAGTGCTTGTGTGGCAAGTAAAAGAAAGACCCCAGGTCTCATCAGACAAGAGTGGGGGTCACTATAGCAGGTTGGGGTGGGTGCAGGAGAACAGGTCATCTGAACCCCATTTCCTCTTTTCCTGGATTGTCGGGGAACGTCCCTCAGTGGGCTCGGCTGGAGGGTTCAGGACAGTGGTGGGGACAGGCGAAGGCAGATAAGCAGGGACTTCTCTAGCCATCCTAACCCTAGGTTCTTGTGTCATTTCCAATTATTTTTTAATTTTCCAGGATAGAAAAAAAGCTTATGGAATAAACTGAGTCCTATGGCAACCCTGACCCCACTCAAACCAAAATTCAACAGCAAAACAAGCTATTCCAAGCCCAGAGACTGAAACCAGAATTTGTGGATACTTGATGACAGTCCAAAGGGGAGGCATTTAGGATCTACGGCTGGGTCCTGGCTGGGTCGGGCTGTAGGAGCTCTGCAGGGACCAAGGGGAATTTGTCAAGCTCAGGGCCACATCTGAGTCCCCGCTATGGCACCTTCAAGAGCCCGAAGGGCAGAGACCCGAATACCAGGAAACTAAGTGCAATTACTAGAAACTGGTTGATTGGAGAGCCGCTGCACTGTCTGGGGACAGACCCGTGTCCTTGTCCCCACACGGCATGCCTCCCCAGCCGTGGTGTGTGTGCCCGGCTAGACACTGACTGTATACATATGTCTCCATGAGCTGTGCCCTGTGTATCCCAGAGTCTGTCAGCCAGAATGACTCAAAAATGTCCCTGTGATCTGAACGCAAAGTCAAGACCCAGTCACCAAAGCCCTCCAGGTCCATGTGCAGCTGAATTCAGCAGCTGGAGGCCAGAGAGAGACATCTGGAGCCTCACCCACTGTGGACAGTGGATGCCAGGACCTCAGATTTACAAGGGGGAAGCCACAGGCTCCATCACTCTTGTGGGTATGACACAGTGAAAGTCCCAGAGCCTGACTGCACCTGGGGTCATGGTGGAACAAGGACTGAGAGGTGGATAGAGCCCCCACTCAGACCACCCTTGGGCTTTCTCGCATCTGGGTTGTCATTTGCAAGGTGTTGGCAAGGAAGAAATGCTGTGTTATGAAGTGATTCCCTGGAGAGCCTGTGAGGACTGAGGCTCCTTCTGCCGTGGTCTGAGACCAAGTCTGCTCTCTTACAACGGGAGAGAAGGAGGCAGCCCTTCCTGATCTCAGGAGACCCACCTCTGCATCAAGCCCCTCAGGAGAATGAATGGAGTGGGGCAGCTCAGGAGGGCAGGACACCAGCTGGTGGGAGTCAAGTTTAGGAGGGAATCCCAGAGAAGAGAAGTCCCTTTTGGATGTTGTTGCAGTGAGTGGGTGGGTGGGGGAGCATCTCCAGGAGAAGACACCCGCTTATATGACTGCCCCCTCCCAAACTTTTGGAAGGAAGACTTTTGGAATCAAAATAAATCAAGTGAAATAGAAGGTAATGGCTGTGAAGGAGAGGATAGCCGTGTCTTATTGAAAGAAGTACCTGAAGGCAAGGATGGTTTTATCCCAAGGATGGAAAGACTCACTGCTCTGTGTTTGTTGGACTGCAAGAGCAATCTGTAATTTCTAGTGAGAATAACCTTTGGAGAAAACCTAAATGACCAAAATTCAGGCCACTGGAGGAATCAAGGAGGGGAGGAGAATCTAAGAAAAGAGCTGAAAGTTCTCAGAAGGACAGACCCAAGGATGGAGAACATGGATCTCAGTACAGAAGGGGCATCCAGCCAGACAGAGAGGGATGTTCAAACAAAACCAAAGGATTAGGGGGCTCTAAGCAAACAGACACCCAAGACAGCTGAGAAGCGACCATTCCTCTTTTGAAATCTAAACCCAAAGCACCGCCACACCAGCCCCATGACTTTCCAGCATCTGATGACCAAAAGCAAATGAACTGATGTCTCTGCTTGGAAAAAGCAGGCATCTGAGCACTCCAGGTAGCAAAGGGAATGTAGAATCACACAAGGAACAAAAATGAAAAAGCACACATGATTTCTCTGGAGCCAAAGAAGCACAGAGAAGCCTTGCTTTGCTAACTTAGCAGTGCAAGTCCGGGAGGTGTGCAGGGTCCCTGGGAAGCTGGACCCACAGCACAGAGCACCCATCGCCTCCCCGCTGCAGGAGTGTGGGGTCTTCTGTCCTCCTGCCCCACACTTCTGTCTACTCAGCTCTCCCACTCAGACAAGAGGATACGAACGATGGTGGCTTTGATGTCAGACCCATCCGGGTCCACTCCCAGACCTGCCACTCCCCTGCAGTGAACACTTGGCAAAATACTTGCCCCTCAGTCTTAATTTTTTCTATCTGTGGAATGGGGGTGATATTCCCACACAGCACTTCACAAAAGGTTTTCTTTGGGTACAACTAGACAGTTAGGCCCAAAGACTCTTAGACACTGTCAGGAGCTGTAGCAGACAGCATTGAACACACCTTTGTGGGAGTCATCCTCAAAGGAGACCTCATGGCCCACAGGGGACCAGGGGCCATTCTCTTTGGCCCCCAGGAGAAAGTTCAGGCGCAAGGGAGTGAGACTTACACAGGCAGGTATGGGAGCTGCCCAGGCTTAGAAGCCCAAAGTCCTCAACAAGAGCCAGCATTTCTTGTGACAGTCCTAGGCATCGCCTCCAAGGTTCCTGCCAGGGACAGGCCCAGTCACAAGAGCCACTGTACTCAGCAGGCCTCAGAGCTCCGGCGGCCCACCAGGTGCATACTCATGTTCTCAGAGGCCATCCACAGCTCCCCGCGAGCCCAGGTGAGGCACAGGGCTCAGGGCTACTGGTGTGGTTGTCACCTAGCAAGACAGCTGATCTTCTGCGCAGGTGTGGTTTCCAGGGCAGAAGAGCTACAGAGTCAACTGAACCCAAGTCAGTCTCACTCAGAAAAGAGCAGGCTTGGGTCCACCCTTTACCACCTGCCTTCTAACAGATCTACTCGGAGTAAAGAGAGAACCCAGGTCAAGTTCCTGATACAGGAATGTCACGCTATGCCATGCTGATTAAGTGCCCAGCATCCCACTCCTCATCCTCCCCTCTCTCCTCAGGCCTCACCCCTCCTCTTACACCCTCACGCCTCACCCCTTCCCTTACGCCTCATCCCTCCTCTTACACCTTTCCACCTCACCCCTCCTTTCACACCTTACCCCTCCTTTCATACCTCACCCCTCCCCTCACACCCTTACACCTCACCCCTCTCCCCACACCTCCCCTCCTCTTACACCCTTACACTTCACTCCTCCCCTCACAACTCACACTTTATTCCTCCTCTCCTCCCCTCTCCTTTTCTTCCTCCCCCTCCACTCCCCTCAGTTCTCGGCAGTGGAAACTTGTGAGGGGCAGAGCAGTGAAGAAGTTTAGATGACAGAATGTGCCCCGCCACCACCTTCTGGCAGCCATGTGGGCCCAGGGATCAGCCCTGCAGGTGACTAGCCATTGGGTGTACCCAGGTCAGGACTTTCCAGTTCTAAAATAGGAAAGTCCTGGGTGCACTGGGCGGTTTTCCCTCCACTGCATGTTCTGAGTTGCACTGACTGAGTCCTATATTCCAGATGCACTGACTCGTTGCCCACGGCCCTGAGGGCCGGGAGGTAGGGTGGGGGAAGGTGCCGCTGGAGGGGGATAGCCCCGGGGGCGCTGTGCGTATGCGTGGGCCCTGCTGAGAGGCCCTGGTCACCCGGGGAGCTGGACTCCATGATTTAGCGTTCACTCGGTGCCTTCCTGGCAGTTGCATTCTCTCTCCTCCCATCAGCCGCCTCCCTCTTTCTTGATCCTTGAGGTACACAGTTGAGCCTCAGGATCTGGGCGGTCTGCTCTCCCATCTCCTTCCAGATTCAGTGTGTGATGAGTAGAAATCCTGCCTGACGTTTCCAGTACAAAAATGTATGTTTGTTTCTCTTCCATTTAACCAGACCCTGCTAGATGCCTGCCAAACTGGGCATACCAGACAGCCAGTTTGGGGTGCTTCTCCCCCGAAGTTGTCTAAGAACCCTTGGGGACTCTGGCTGCTGCTAAGTCGCTTCAGTCGTGTCCGACTCTGTGTGACCCCACAGATGGCAGCCCACCAGGCTCCCCCGTCCCTGGGATTTTCCAGGCAAGAACACTGGAGTGGGTTGCCATTTCCTTCTCCAATGCATGAAAGTGAAAAGTGAAAGCGAAGTTGCTCAGTCCTGTCTGACCCTCAGCGACCCCATGGACTGCAGCCTTCCAGGCTCCTCTGTCCATAAGATTTTCCAGGCAAGAGTACTGGAGTGGGGTGCCATTGCCTTCTCCTGGGGACTCCTACAGACCCCAAACTGTGCCCCCAATTCCAGCTCAAGGGGCAGAGCTGTGGGTTTCCAGACCCCTAGCAAGGCAATGGCACCCCACTCCAGTACTCTTGCCTGGAAAATCCCATGGGTGAAGGAGCCTGATAGGCTGCAGTCCATGGGGTCGGGAAGAGTCGAACACGACTGAGCAACTTCCCTTTCACTTTTCACTTTCATGCATTGGAGAAGGCCATGGCAACCCACTCCAGTGTTCTTGCCTGGAGAATCCCAGGGATGGGGGAGCCTGGTGGGCTGCCGTCTGTGGGGTCGCACAGAGTCAGACACGACTAAAGCGACTTAGCAGCAGCAGCAGCAGCAGCCTCCTCTCACCTCCCTCTCAACCCTCCCCCTACCCCTCAACCTTTCTGGGGCTGCCGTCTGGTCTGAAGGGGGAACCCCTGTGCCCTGCTGTAGGTCAAGCTGTGTGTCCTTCCCATGACCACTCTCAGCCTTGGGGTGCCTCACCCAGGCTGCTGAGGATGCAGGACCCTGTCCTAACAGCTGCCCCGTGGCCATCAGTCTCCTCCCCCCAGGTCTCCAGCTCTGAAAAGCCCACAGAGGTGATAATCCACCTTCCTGCCCTTCTCCCTCAGACACAGAGGGTTCATTCCAAATGGACCCCACAGTCTTAGTTATTTACCCAGAAAGAGTCTGAAGACACATTCTTAAGCAGAGGTTTGGGGCATCAAACGCCCTTTACCTGTCCTGGAGGGAGGAGACAAGATGCATCTTTACTCCAGCTGCTTCCCTAAGAAACGGCTACCTGCTCCCTCCTCCTTGCCGGCCTGGCACTGTGATTTTTTTTTTAGATGGTCATCCTACCTCAGTCAGCTGTCAATCAATCCTCCTGCTTGAGGAGGCTCCTGGCAGCTAGGGTCTCTGGGTACTCTGCCAGGCACAGGACCAGGCACTTGAGAGCTAAGTGACTCATGCAGCAGCAGGGAGGAGACTACTGTTCGTCTCGTTTTGCAAGAGGCAAAGTTAATTGCCTAAGAACTTGGCACATAAGAGACAGAGTTGGACACAGCCCAGGCAGGCAGGCAGTAACTGCAAGGTGCTGCCTCTGTCCACCACCTGACAGCCTGCCCGCTGTGTTCACTGGGGGCCGGGCTCTGTACAGGGGTGCTTTGCCTACAGCAACCCATTTATGCATCAAGAGCTCTTGATGTAGGTGCTATTTTTACCTCCCACCCCTGCCTTTTATGAGAAGTTAAATGATTTGTCCAAAGTTCCGTCAGAGAAACACCAGAAATCTAAGGGCCCCCACAGCGCCCCCTGGCGGCCAATACCCCACCCTGCTGCCTCTGAGATCCCCGTGTTTATTGCAAGCCCCTGAGCCACCCTGCACGGTGGCCATTGTTGGGGGAAAATATTTTAAATTTTTTCTTTTATATTATGATTTATTATAGGATGTCGAATATAGTTCCCTGTGCTATACAATAGGACCTTGTTGGGCTAATTTTAAATTTTTTCCCATCATGTTTGGGAAACATTTTAAAACACAATCTTCTTCCACCAGACTACCTTTCTGCTGAGGTAGATAAGAAAGAAAACGATCGTTATCAAATGAGCACCAAACCAGAATGTGATGTGCATCACAGACCATCTGTTAAGAGATTTTCAAAGGCAGAAAAGAATTCATAATCTTATGAGCCAAGGAGATGCAGCCCTGAAGATACAGATCTTCAGGATAAGCAATAATTTGTTCTCAAATAAAAGAACTTGGCAACATTAATTATTACATGTATGTTACCCTAAATCCATCTGGATATTGGGGTGACCCTCTATGTTAATTTTTTTATACAAAGGAAAATGGAGTTTCTCATATCTTTAGAATGAGATGGTTGTGCAACTTGGAGCCAGGTGACCACTAATGTAAGCTCCGACCCTCCCACGGGAACTAGGAGATGAGGTCCTATTTTCCTTGAATGTTTGCATGCCAAAGAGAGGTCTCCCAGGATCTTCAGAAAGATATCCTGGGTCATAAAACTGGCAAAAGGCTTATTTAGCTTTTAAAAGGATTTACATGTATTTCAAATAGATGAAGAACTATAAGTTTTCTAAAGTAGATCCTCTCAGAAAAGGGCAGGGGAAGTCTCGTCCATCATTTTTAGAGACGTCCGTCTCTACCCTGCAGGAGGAAATGGGAGCTCACTCCAGTATCCTTGCCTGGAAAATCCTGTGAACAGAGGAGCCTGGCCGGCTGTCGTCCAAAGGATCACAAAGAGTCAGACACAACTGAGGGGCTAAGCACGCATTGTCTCTTTAATGGGGCTTCCCAGGCGGCACTAGTGGTAAAGAACTCACCTGCCAATGCAGGAGACATGAGACTTGGGTTTGATCCCTGGGTTGGGAAGATCCCCTGGAGGAGGACATGGCAACCCACTCCAGTCTTCTTGCCTGGAGGATTCCTTGGACAGAGGAGCCTGGCGGGCTATAGTCCACAGGGTCCCACAGAGTCAGACACGACTGAAGCGGCTTAGCATGCACACACATCTCTTTAATGACGTCCATTATTTTAGAGAGAATTAAGCCACTTAGTTTAAATTTCTATTTATTTCTGTACCACTGGGCCTGTTTATGGCACTGGCTCCTCTTCCATGGCCAGCTGCCTCTGTTCTCACCTCCTACACCTTCACAGTGCTCTAATTCTCAAAGTAAGATCTGACCAGGCCCCCTTGCCTCTAAACACTCCAGGGACCCCCACTTGCCACACAGAGATGCCACAGTGCACGTCCTGGAACCCACGGCCCACAAGTATATGGCCCCAAGTCACCTGTCCTGCTTGGGTCTTCATTTCCCCCTTGATTGTGTCTACTGGGCCAGCCAAACCCAATCGCTCCCATCACCTTCATCTTCCTGACTCTGTCCTGGGGCTCTGGTCCTGATGCTCCCTCTCCATGGAGGAGCCTTTTGCCCACTTCTGCCAGCTGCGATGGGTCATTCTCTGGCTACCTCTCCAGCTTCAGGCTCCCCCACACTCGACATGATGTGTTTCCTCCTGTTCAGGGTCTTGGTTCATCCCTCACCCTTTTAAAATATTTAAAAATATATTTTTTTTTATTAAAAAATATTTATTTGGTTGTTTTGGGTCTTCATCACTGCATGGGCTTTTCTCTAGTGTGGAGAGCAGGGGCCACTCTAGTTAGTGGTGCGTGGGCTTCTCATTGCAGTGGATTCTCTTGTTGCCAGGCACAGGCTCTACAGCACATGGGCTCAGTAGTTGCGGCTCCTGGGCTCTAATGCACAGGTTCAGTAGTTGTGACACATGGGCTCAGTTGCTCTGCGGCATGTGGGATCCTCCCAGATCAAGGATCAAACCCATGTCTCCTGCGTTGGAAGCTGGATTCTTTACCACTGAGCCACCAGCAAAGCCCAGTCCCTCGAGCTTTGGTCCAGGCTCAGATTTGAATCCTAACTCTGCCACTGCCCATCTGTGGGGCCTGAATAAGCTCCTCTACCTTCCAGAGCCTCTGTTTCATCATGCCATCTATAAAATGGTTCTGAAAATGCCCATCTCACAGGGTTATCAGAACTGGACTAAGTAAGGCGAGATGGCCCAGTGCAGTGCTAGTTACCCTTCCCCTCCACCTACTCAACTCCAAGCCAGTGATAAATGTTTGCTGGACTCAGAAAGGAAGTTTAAAGCATCATTTATTGCTGGGTGAAAACTTGAGCCTCACTCTTGAGAATCTATAACACTCTCATGGTCCTGCCTGGAAATTTTATTTTACCTCTTTGTACACATTATTCAGTTTGTAACTCCAAGTGGCCTTTCTGCTTTGGGTGAGTGTGGGCATGCTGGCTTGTAAAATGAGAGGCTTTCATTCATATTGTATGATGTTTGTGCAGGTGAAACCCAAGTCTCCCACTCATAAATAATCCACCTGTTCTTGCCCTTCTCAAAGGATATTTTCTTGCACAATCTGAAGCCACCGCAGCCACCTGGAAATCTCCAGAAAGTCAGTGTTGCAGATTCACTTAATTTTATTCAGTCTTGGCCCATGAACTATGTACGGGATGGAGCCAAACGCTAAAGGACGGACTGAAAAAAGTTTCAGTTACGTTGTCAGAGCCCCCAGCAGTGATGGGTTTGATATAATGAACGTTGATGTGAAGATCGACACGTCCTGGATCTTCCAGGATGTAGAGGAGAGTGGTGAGGAGCAGGGATGTTTTCTGGGAGGAGCAGCCAGAAGTCCAGACGTGGACACGGGAACACTCAGGAAGCAGCTGGAATCCTCGGAGCAGAAGCTGTTGGCAGCTGTGGACAAGTACATGATGCCGGAGTCTGGGCTGAGGAGCAGGTAAATATACCCTTTGGACCTCTTCTTTGTGTATGTTACAAATCCTGGGGCCTCCTCATCGTGGTAGAAGGGTGTATTGAATCGTTTCTATGGCTGAAGGAAAGGGAAGTGTTAGTCGCTCAGTCATGTCTGACTCTTTGTGACTCCATGGGCTGTAGCCCACCAGGATCCTCTGCCCACGGCATTCTCCAGGCAGGATAGAATACGGGAGTGGGTTGCCATGCCCTTCTCTGGGGATCTTCCCAACCGAGGGGTTTTTCCTGGGTCTCCTGCATTGGCAGGCAGATTCTTTACCCTCTGAGCCACCAGGGAAGCCATTCTATGGCTAAGGATGCAGGCAAAGCAGTCAGTGTTCCATCGTCTGCCCACAGCAGCCTCTGGCTCCTCTGTCTTTCCCATCCTCTGCTCTGTACCACAGGCACTGAGCCTGTTTCCCAGGCTCCCTTGCTCATTGGTTTTCATGTGGATCCAGCCAATGGGAGGTGCTGAAGGGAGGAGGAGGGAGAAGCCAGGATTCTCCCACCTCTCTTCTGCTCTGGGTGACATCTCCCACAGTGGTTGCCATTCAGTCGTGCCTTTGGCATCCTCTGTGGTCCTGTTCCTGGGCCCTGGAGTCTCCATCTTCTCTCTGTCTGTCCTTCCAGCCCCAGGGGCAGAAGTGGCCCCAGTGGTGGCTAACCTCTGGGTTGCCTGTCCACTCTGTCTGGCCTTTCATCTCTTCTGTCATCTTGGTAGCAGATTCCCTGTGTTTGATTCTCACTGCTGAGCCTCCTGGCTTCCCACATGGTTCAGTGGTAAAGAATCTGCCTGCCAGGGCAGGAGACGCAAGAGACGTAGGTTTGATCTCTGGATCAGGAAGGTCTCTTGGAGGAGGAAATGGCAACCCACTCCAGTATTGTTGCCTGCTGAAATCCCATGGCCAGAGGAGCCTGTTGGGCTACAGTCTATGGGGTTCCAAAGAGTTGGACACAGCTGAGCACAGCACAGCATGAAAATAGCTGAACCTCCTGGCATAGGCTCTATTTTCTAATGGAAGCAACATGGTCCAGAGGTGGGGCATTTGAATCCAGGTCTTTATCCAAAGCCTATGTTCTTGTTTGACACCTAGTCTTGGAGGTTGGAAGTCAAAGATTAAGGTGTGGGCAGGGCTGGTTTCTCTGAGACTGCGCTCCACGGCTTAGCGTTGTCTGCCTTCTGTCTGTGTCTTCTGTGCATGTCGGTCTCCTCTTCTTATAAGGATACCAGTCATATGGGATCAAAGCTCATCCTAATGACCTCATTTTAACTAAATCACCTCTTTAAAAAAAAACTCTGTCTCCAAATACAGTCACATTCTAAGGTACTGGGGTTAGCTAACTTCAACATATGAATTTCAGGGGATATATTTGGTCCAAAGGGGCTTCCCCGGTGGTTCAGACAGTCAAGAATCTGCCTGCAATGCAGGAGACTTGGGTTTGATCCCTGGGTTGTCAGGAAGATCTCCTGGAGGAGGGAATGGCTACCTGTTCCAGTATTTTTGCCTGGAAAATTCCATGGACAGAGGCGCCTGGAAGGCTATAGTCCATGGGGTCATAAACAATTGGACATGACTGAGTGACTAACACACACAGTCCCAAACACAAGTTCTAGGGATTGACAGCTAGAAGAGGCAGGGCCCCAGCGCTGGAGAGATAAAAGTATAACCCACAACTGGTTATACCTGGCAGTGAAAATGAGGTCATGAGGCCTGGAAAAGATTGGTGGGAAACCCCTGCCAGAGGAGACCCTTCCATGTGAGGAAGAGACAGACAGCCTGGAGGCACCATGAGTGATGGAGGGGAAGGGCCTCTGTGGCTGGGGCTGGGATGAGGCCATCCTGGGAAGGCTGTATCCTGTACCCACCTGTGGGGAAATGTGGGCTGGGTCCTCAGTTCTCTTGTCCTCTGTAGCCATTCCCTTCCCCAAATGTGGGCTGTGTCCCACAGAAGCAGGGTGGAAGGGAAAGCAAGATTCGTGGCAAGGGTTCAGAGAAAAAGGCTTACCAAGAGCCTGTGGCATGGGCCACAGTGCAGGTCCTCCCACACACGGGTGAAGATAGCTGTTACTTGAACCCTGTGATACACAAAGTGATATGGGCCCCTTTTCCAGATGGGGAAACAGGCTCAGAGGATGGAATACATTATCCAGGGTCACTAAGAGCTGAAGCCAGGGTCTGAACGCACAATTGTGAACATAGACTTCAGGCTAATGTCACCATAGATTTCCTCCAGGTAAGGTACAGTAAAAGATCAATAGTGTATATTGGATATCACTTCCATTAAAGAGTTAAAATTTAAAAGTATTTATGGTAAAACTAATGCAACCACAGTGTTAGAAATTTGAGAAAGAGAACTCCACTGCCCATAACACCATCATTGTTACAAATTCACTTCCCACCTACATGCAACAAAATTAATAATAACTGAATACTTGTTGAGTGCTTGCTCTGGGCAAGGCACTATTTACATGCTCGACAAGTATTAACAGGGTTAATCGTTCAGTTCAGTTCAGTTCAGTTCAGTTACTCAGTCGTGTCCAACTCTTTGTGATCCCATGGACTGCAGCATGCCAGGCCTCCCTGTCCATCACCAACGCCCAGAGTTTACTCAAACTCATGTCCGTCAAATCTGTGATGCCATTCAGCCATCTCATCCTCTGTCATCCCCTTCTCCTCCTACCTTCAGTCTTTCCCAGCATCAGGGTCTTTTCCAGTGAGTTAGTTCTTCACATCAGGTGGCCAAACTATTGGAGTTTCAGCTTTAACATCAGTCCTTTCAATGAATATTTGGGACTGATTTCCTTTAGGATGGACTGGTTGGATCTCCTTGTAGTCCAAGGGACTCTCAAGAGTCTTCTCCAACACCACAGTTCAAAAGCATCAATTCTTCAGCACTCAGCTTTCTTTATGGTCCAATTCTCACATCCATACATGACTACTGGAAAAACCATAGCTTTGACTAGATGGACCTTTGTCTGTAAGGTAATGTCAGTGCTTTTTAATATGCTGTCTAGGTTGGTCATAGCTTTTCTTCCAAGGAGCAAGCATTTTAATTTCATGGCTGCAATCACCATCTGCAGTGGTTTTGGAGCCCTCCAAAAAAAGTCTGTCACCGTTTCCATTGTTTCCCCATCTATTTGCCATGAAGTGATGGGACCAGATGCCATGATCTTCGCTTTTTGAATGTTGAATTTGAAGCCAACTTTTTCACTTTCCTCTTTCACTTTCATCAAGAGGCTCTTTAGTTCTTCTTCACTTTCTGCCATAAGGGTGGTGTCATCTGCATAACTGAGGTTATTGATATTTCTCCTAACAATCTTGATTCCAGCTTGGCATTTTGTATGATGTACTCTGCATATAAGTTAAATAAGCAGAGTGGCTTAATCCTTAAAAATATTTAAAACTAAGTAATATTGGTATCCTCAATTTCTAGGTAGGGAAATCAAGGTGCTGGCTTAAGTATTTAATAACTTCTCCCCAGTTGCACAGACCATCACGTGGGGTCGCTGGGACCTGGACCCAAGCAGCCTGCCCAGTGGTACCTGCAGCAACAAGGCACCAATTTATCCTGGTGGAAGTTCCATGATACAGTCTCCCAGTTTCATAGCACTCTTTGCAGCTCTACATAGTATAATATATTTTTAATTTGTCACTAATCAGTTAAAAGAAGCTTACTCCTTGGAAGGAAAGTTATGACCAACCTAGATAGCATATTCAAAAGCAGAGACATTACTTTGCCAACAAAGGTCCGTCTAGTCAAGGCTATGGTTTTTCCAGTGGTCATGTATGGGTGTGAGAGCTGGACTGTGAAGAAAGCTGAGTGCCGAAGAATTGATGCTTTTGAAGTGTGGTGTTGGAGAAGACTCTTGAGAGTCCCTTGAACTGCAAGGACATCCAACCAGTCCATCCTAAAAGAGATCAGTCCTGGGTGTTCATTGGAAGGACTGATATTGAAGCTGAAACTCCAATATTTTGGCCACCTCATTCGAAGAGTTGACTCATTGAAAAAGACTCTGATGCTGGGAGGGATTGGGGGCAGGAGGAGAAGGGGACGACAGAGGATGAGATGGCTGGATGGCATCACTGACTCAATGGACATGAGTTTGAGTCAACTCCGGGAGTTGGTGATGGACAGGGAGGCCTGGTGTGGTGCAATTCATGGGGTCGCAGAGTTGGACACGACTGAGCGACTGAATTGAATCAATGAAAAAGGTATTTTCATTGTCTAGTTCTTATCTGTTAAGTGTCTATGTTTCCTAGGGGGTTCCCTGGTGGTGCAGTGGTAGAGAATCTGCCTGCCAATGCAGGAGATGCAGGTTCAATCCCTGGGTTGGGAAGATCCCCTGGAGAAGGAAATGGCTACCCACTCCAGTGTTCTTGCCTGGAAAATCCCATAGACAGAGGAGCCTGTTGGGCTACATACAGTCCATGGGATTGCAAAGAGTAGGACGTGAATGAGTGACTAAACAACAAAAATGTTTCCTACAGCTGCTAAAGCAAATAACTACAAATGTTCTGCCTTTGAACAACACACATTCATTGTCTCTCAGTTCTGGAGGCAGAAGTTCTAAAGTCGCCTCACTGGCCGACAGTCACGGGGTAGCGGGAAGTCTGTGTCCGCCTTTTCCAGCATTTATAGGTGCATTCCTTGGCTTCTGGCCTCTGCCCATCTTCAAGCCAGCAGTGTAGCATCTTGCTTCAATGGTCACGTGGTCTCACCTTCTGCCCCTCTCTCATGAGGACAATTATAATTGCAGTTAGTCCCACCCAGATAATCCAGCATAATCTCTCCATCTCAAGATACCTAACATAATCACATCTACAGTCTCTTTGGCATCTTAAGGTTATATTCATAGATGCTGGTTATATTTGGAGGCCATATTTCAGCCTGATGCAATAAGATTAGTCATTTTCTGCTTAATTTAAGTAATGGGATAATACCAGGATTAAATATTGTCTCAGATTTAATAGTTCATGTTGGTCTCAAAAACTAAAAAAGTTAGGCTTCTCTTTTCTCATTCAGGTATCACCACATTTTATAATCAATCAGAAGGTACTCCTCCCAACTCTCTGACTGATTAACTTTTCCTGGTGGCTCAGTGGTAAAGAATCTGCCTGCCAATGCAGGAGATGCTAGTTCCATCCCTGGGTCAGGAAGATCCCCTAGAGAAGGGCCTGGCAACCCACTCCAGTATTCTTGCATGGAGAATCCCATGGACAGAGGAGCCTGGTGGGCTACAGTCCATAGGGTCGCACAGAGTCAGACACGACTGAGTGACTAAGCATGAGCGCTATTCCTCTGGTTCATTTTAGAAGGAACATGATTTTAATCTATACAAGACGGCACCCTCCCTTCTGTCACTTTAGAGACCTTCCCCCAGGGCCTCAAAACTAGAGTAGGAGAGGGGGCTCTTGGCCTGATCATTAATAACAGTGCATCATTTTATTTAATCATCGCAACAACTCCCAGAGCAAGGTGCAGTTACTTCTTACAGATGAAGATCCTGGGGGTCATAGTAGTGAATGAGCCCTATTAAGGCCTCATGACTGGTGAGTGGGAAAGCCAGCAGGCAAATCTGGGTCCTCTCCCCGGGAAGCAGAGTCTGTCCTGGAGGAGCAGGTCACGTGGTGTGGAGCTGGGTGAAGGATGAGGATGGGTAGAGCTTGTCCACATAGGCTGCAGATGTACTTTCCACAGGTTTCATGGTGATCTAGTCCAGAAGTAAGACTGGCACATGAAAGGGACTTGGATACCAGGCAGGAGACAGACAAGTGAGTCATTGTAGCTCCTCCTCTCTCAATGGGACCAGCAGGCAGATCTTCCCTTTTGGCTTCCCTCCATTCACACGTGCTTCTCCTGTCTATGGAGCTGAGGTCAGAGCTCACTTCCAGCCTGGGTATTACTTTGCATATGATGCAACTTCAGCACTTCCTCGGGATAATAAAAAAGACTTCCAGAGGCTTAGCCATCCCTAACTATTACACAGGTCATTTCCAACTTCTCACTTCTGTAAGTAATTCAGAGTTTTTGTAATCACAAAAAACTTTTTCTGCATTTTAATCATTTCCTTAGAAGAGATTTTCAAGACTGTAGCTCAAGTGGAAAGCATCAGAGCACAGGATTAGAGCCTGAGTTTGGGAGTCATGGGCTTCCCTGATGGCTCAGATGGTAAAGAATCTGCCTGTATAATGCAGGAGACTGAAGTTTGATCCCTGGGTCAGAAAGATGCCCTGGAGAAGGGAATGGCAACCACTCCAGTATTCTTGCCTGGAGAATTCCGAAAGAGGAGCCCTGGTGGACTACACTCCATGAGGTCCCAAAGAGTTGGACATGACTGAGTGATTTTTTAACTTTGGGAGTCATGCAGCCTGGACTCTATAACGCTGTGTGCTGCTGCTGCTGCTGCTGCTAAGTCGTTTCAGTCATGTCCGACTCTGTGCGACCCCATAGATGGCAGCCCACCAGGCTCCCCCGTCCTTGGGATTCTCCAGGCAAGAACACTGGAGTGGGTTGCCATTTCCTTCTCCAATGCAGGAAAGTGAAAAGTGAAAGTGAAGTCGCTCAGTTGTGTCCGACTCTTAGCGACCCCATGGACTGCAGCCTACCAGGCTCCTCCGTCCATGGGATTTTCCAGGCAAGAGTACTGGAGTGGGGTGCCATTGCCTTGGGCAAATTGTCCGGCCTCTCTGATCCTGTTTCCTCATGTGCAAAATAGGAGAAAAGGAGCCTACTTTCAGGTTGATCACATGAGGATTAATTGAGACAATGCAGATGTTTGGTTCAGGCTCAGTCCTTCATTGGTATGACTTGTACTGGGAATTACTGGTTTAGGGTTGAAGGGTTGAGAACACTGTTAAGGTTCCTGGTGCCTTGTTATTCAAAAGATGTCTCCAAACTATTTTAGATTATCTTGAAAAAGATACGTATGAATGTTTTATAAAATGTCATTTTTTTGTCTGAATATCAAATTGACCAAAAAACAGAAGGAAAAAAAAAGACGATCCCAGTGTCTGTGAAAACCTTAGGCCATGCTTACTGCATCCTGAATGTTGGGGCAGCCTGAGCACAAGTTGGAAAAGAATTTCTAGACACGGAGTACCGCAGAAAAGAGTGAGTTTATTAGGAACAAAGAACAGGTATAAAGTGATCACTGTGAGTGCAGAGGGCCTACAACTCCTGATGGGCCAGGGAGAGTCGACAGTTTTCATGGGTCAATAGCCAATGTTTATAGCCTCAAGACAAAGACCATTGCTGCTGGAAGGCTGGTGTTAGGTGACTGGTTGGGGCGTGATAGTGTGTTTACTGGAGTGGGCATCTTTGCCTAACTGGGAGTCAGGAAGCTTGTTAGTGATGATCAAGGGGCTTTTTGGCAACAGTTAGTTACAAAAGGGCTCAATTAGCCTCGGAGGCGTCCTTGGTTCTGGGCACTGCTGCTGTGGCCTTGTTGCAAGGCCTCGCACCTGTGGCCAAGGCAGGACTCAACACTGAGTAAGCGCCTTGCTGCTTCGATGCGCAGGATTCAGGAACTGGAGCTGTCGGAGAGGAACCTCCTCCAGAAGGTGGACCAGCTGAGCACGCGCGTGTTCCAGGAGCGAAGCGCCTCTCTCCGGGCCCAGGAGCAGCTGGACGCGCTGCAGGGGGAGTTGGCCAGCCAGGTACACAGCCCCCCCCCCTTCTTTCTGGCACTTTTTTCTTGTCGCAGCAGAGTCACCCTATGGGTTTTTTCGTGGCAGCAGCTGCGCCTGAATATAGACCATGGGGAGGGTGTGGAGAGCCAGACAGGAGGAGTGAGAGGGGTCCTCATTCTAGCAGTGCAGGCAGGGGCCACTGGACCTGGGCAAGGTCACGTGACTTCCCTGGGCCTCAACTGTCCCATCTGTAAAATTGGGCTCGCATCCTGCCCTGTCCCCTCACAGGGTGGCCTGTGGGAGCTGTGCACCCACTAGGAGCTCTGGCCAGAGGTTCATTTCTGTGGGCTTGGTGCCTGACATCAGGGGAGCCAGCTCTGGTCTAAGGACAAGGAGAAGGACTGATGCCAGGTCTCTGCCTTCAGGAGCTGGCTTGTGGGCGGGGACACAGATGGGAAACAAGTAACTCCAAAACCGGGTGATGGAGCCATGAGGAAACGTGCAGGCAACAGTGTGCTTTCTGGGCCCTGTGAGTTGAGCCTTAGGGGAACAGCATGCGAGGGTGGGTAAGAGCCTGGGCAAGGCACGGAGGTACGGAAGAGCATAGCAGGACCAGGAGTTGAGACAGGAGGGTCCCAAGGAGGACAAGTTGTCAGAACCATGGCGTGAACCAAAGTCTGGAAGCCAAGGGGGAGCAGGACTTTGAGCAGGAGAGGCTCAAGTCAGGGTTTCGGGGATATCACTCTAATCAAATGGGAAAGAGAGATGGTGTAGGGAGGTGGCAAGTTAGAGCATAACTGGAGAAGTGGGTGGTTAAGGGAGTTGGCTCTGGAGGCAGATGTCTGGCGCCAAACCCTGGTCTGCCACTCACAAGCTCTGTGATGTAGGCCAGGTGACTTAACCTCTCTAGGCCTCAGTTTCCTCATCTGTGAAATGGGAACGATACAGCACCAACCTTCCTAACTTGTTGTCTGGTTTAAGGGAGTTAGGCTTTCCCAGTAGTGCAGTGGTAAAGAATCCACCTGACAGTGGAGGAGATACAAGAGACATGGATTCAATCCTTGGGTCGGGAAGATTCCCCTGGAGTAGGAAATGGCAACCCACTCCAGTATTCTTGCCTGGAGGATCCCATGGTCAGAGGAGCCTGGTGGACTATAGTCCATGGGGTTACAAAGAGTCGTTCACAACTAAGCAGCTAAGCACACACACACTTTAAAAGAGCTCAGTTCAGTCCAGTCGCTCAGTTGTATCCGACTCTTTGCGACCCTATGGACTGCAGCACGTCAGGCTTCCCTGTCCATCACCAATTCCTGGAGCTTGCTCAAACTCATGTCCATCGAGTCAGTGATGCCATCCAACCATCTCATCCTCTGCCGTCCCCTTCTCCTCCTGCCTTCAGTCTTTCCCAGCATCAGGGTCTTTTCTAGTGAGTCAGTTCTTCACATCAGGTGGTCAAAGTAGTGGAGCTTCAGCTTCAGCATCAGTTAATATGTGTAAAACACTCAAAACAGTAGGCATTTAAATAGCACTAGTTGCTTTTGTAATTACTAGTCTTTATTGAAGTGTTCCAGGGGAGAGAAAACGAAGGCTGGAGAGCAGAGACTTGGTGGGCAGAGACCCAAAGATCCTGAGAGGCATCCTCTTTTAGCAAATTGCTACTCACAGGCGAGCACAGCAGTTGTCAAATTGCAGGTTGACTCCCGCCAGTGGGTTGTGAAATCAGTTCTGTAACTTGCAACCAGCATTTAAAGATGGAATTGACTAGGAAATATGAAAGGGCATCATGTGTGTGAAGGGGAGTGCTGTTTTGTGAAGCTTGTTTCAGTTGTCAACGCCTGCCACGTGTGTAACGGGCCACGTTCTTAAAAGATGTTTCTTACTGTGGGAGGCAGTCCAAAAAGTTTGAAAAACACCAGATCGATTAGCTTTTAAAGGAAATAGAGGTGAAGCAGGGAAGATAAGTTCAATTAAATCGATGTTAGCCTTTGAGATACCAGGGAGACACGCAAGTGCTGCTTTCTCCCTTTACATTGAAATTTAGGTGCAGAAAGTTGAGTCTATCCTCTTGGGTACAAGCCATCATCATCAAGATCCAGGACTTTTTAACCCGCGATAAAGTGGTGTTGTGTGGGCTCCTGCCATCAACCATGTAATCTCTTTGTAGAAAATCCTGTAATAAAGCCTTATATACATGTAGGATTTCCCAGGTAAGCATACACAGTCCTGGGACTTCCCTGGCGGTCCAGTGGTTAAGAATCTGTGCTTCCATTGCAGGGGGCATGAGTTCAATCCCTAGTCGGGGAAATAAGATTCCTTCATGCCTCGTGGTGTGGCCAAAAAAGTAAAATAAATTTGAAAAACATATGCAAAGCTCTGCAATCACCAGAGGTTCATACTCTGATGGGGAGACAGAAGTGAGGGTGACAAGCCAGAGAAATGCTGGGAGTGAGCTCCAAGACACTGCAGGACCTGCAGCTCTGTGGCCGCACGCCTTGCATTCTGTTCTCCTGTCACCAAGATGCTCCTGGGAACGTCCTGTCACAAAACACTGTTTCCAGGTGAAGGGCAGATGTTCACGGTGGTGAGGGGGCTGGCTCAGGGCCCCCTCGGAGACCACTCGGCCCAGCTTCAGCCCAGCCCAGATGCTAACCCTCCCCCTCTGCCTGGAGTTATCTGCATTTCAGAGCAAGTTTGCAGGAGTGTGTGAACTCTGCCCTTTGTACCTGATATCTGCCAAATGACAATTTGCCCCACTGTTGACTATATTTGCTGTAATTATTTGCATACAAAGACGCCTCATTTCTGTGGCGACCTGTGGTCACTCCCAAAGGTGGTCGAGGTAGACCCCTCTAGGTAACAGAGCTCTGGGCTCTAAGCATCACTGACTACAGGATTCGCACCATCAGGCAGCCCTCGCAGGGAATCTAACTCCAGTTTCTTCTGCCCCAATTTCCCCTGAAAGTAAAGCCTGCCAAGCTGTTCTCAGGTTTCCTGTTTCTCGTTTGCTCTTCTTTGTTTTGTCTTCTGCAAGCTCTTAAGAAATATATGTGCAGGCACTAACAGTTGAAACAGATCTTAACAGGAAGGCAAGTCTACCCATGTGCATAAATTAATTGTGACTATTAGGCCAGGACCCTGTTGTTTTTTGCAGTGAGTGGGTCACCCTGGTCCAGAGTACAGCCCATGGGTCTGGGAGGTCAAGATTTAAGAACAGGGAGGTGTGTTCTCGGATAGGCAGGGAGCCATGCAGAAACAAAAATCCTTGAGACAGACACGTGGTGGATCAGTGACTTTTAGCCGATTGACATTCAGCAGGTCATTTCTCAGTAGCTCAGGGTTGTATTCACAGTAAGGAATGGCTGCTGTGACACTGTTGATCTTGTCTCAGCCAGAAGTCACGGTTTTCAGCTGACCCTTACTGGACCAGGCAGGGTCCTTTTAGGCACTGAGCAACGGAGAAGTCTGGGAGGTTCTGGCGTGGAAGAAGCGACACTCAGGGGGTTCCAGGTGGCAGCTATTTTCAAACTGGTGTGGGGGTACTCCGTGTTGGAACCACTGTGTGTGCACCAGCCCGTCCCCATCCTGACTAAGTTTCCCTGAGTCCTTGTCCTTGGAGCTCAAGGGGACCTGAAGGAAGGCACTTGCGTCCTGGGCAACATTTAAGAGGGCGCCAGTAACCGTCATTGAGATAAATAATATTCGAAGCAATATTTTAATGCAAAAACTAATGCGAAAAGAAAAGGCACGCTGAACAACAAAATATCGAAGTTTCAAATAAAGACAGGCTCGGTGAGACCCCGGGCCGCCTTCCTGACGCCCTCCTCCACCGCCAACCCGTAGGTTCGAGAGAACGAGCGCGCGGCCCAGCGGCAGCGGTGGCGGCTGCGGCGGCTGCGGGAGCGGCTGCGGCGCAAGGACGCGGCGCTGGGGCGGCAGGCTTCGGCCCTGGAGCGCGGCAGGCGGATCCAGCGGCGCCAGCTGCGCCTGGTGCGCGAGCAGGAGCGCATCCTGCGGGCGCAGGTGCAGCGGCTGGAGCTGGACGTGCGGCGCCTCTGTCGCGCCGCCGGCCTCCTGCTGGCCGAGCTGGACACCCCGAATCCCGGCGGCCCCCGATTCTCCGGCCCGGGCGACCTCCGGGGCGCCCCCGAAGGGGCTGCGGAGCTGCGCGCGCTGCGGGCCAGGGCCGAGCGCGGCGAGCGCGAGCGGGACCAGGCGGCCCGCCGGCTGCGGGAGCAGCGCGCCACCGAGCGGCGGCTCCGCGAGCAGCTGGAAGAGCTGCGCTGCTGCATCTATGGGCTGAAGCTGTCGGAGATCGGTCTGCAGGCCCAGGTGGAGGAGCTCACCCAGCACAACGAGAGCCTGCGGGGGGAACTGGGAGCCCAGGCGCCCGGGGAGAGAGCGCTCAGCAAGGCCCCCACTGGTCCCCGTAGCCTGGTAAGTGACCACAACCCAGGGTGCGAGTGATTTTCTACTTTCCTCTTAACTTTCTCGCCCAGCCACTTAGTCAAGTCATGGACTCCTTCATTCCCCAGTCTTCCTCTTCATTCACCCCTCCAAACCACCATCCCCATCTATCCCTCCTTCATTCCATCCACCCATCTACCCACCTGGTGTCACCGGTCCACCCATACAACTTCACTCACCCGTTCACCAGTCCAGCAACCTCCCCATCATCTGTCCACCTGCTCAGCCACCCATCCACCTTTCCATCCACTCACCCTATCTCTTGTTCACCCATCCATGCTCTCTTCTACTCCCCCTCCATCATCTTATTCACCGGACCACCTCGTTCTATCTCTGCATCCAACACTCTCCAGGGAGCCAACCAGCTACCTTTCATCCTTCATCATCTGTCTCTCCTGTACGTCCATTTATCCGACAGTTCATGGGTCCCCGCCTGTGCCAGGCCCCAGGTGCTCTCTTCCACGTGTAGTGTGAAGTAACTGTCCTGTGCTCCTGCCTCCCCAATCCACCCTCTCCCTGGGAAAGCAGTCAGCCTTTCCCACCTCCCTCACAGCTCCGAAGGTGACCATGGTTCCCAGCCTGGTGGTCCTGTATATGCATCTTCATCTCTGCTTGTTTAGACTGTGAGCCCGTCGAGGGCAGGTCCAGGTCAGATGGGTTCCATAGCCGCAGCCCCAGCAGCAGCACACAGGAGACCCCCAAGGTTGGTGCAGTAGAGAATATGCAGGGTTGGGCCCCTTTCTAGTTCTCCTGTTTACTAGCTGTGTGACCCTGAGTAAGTTTCTTAAGCTCTGGAGCCAAGGGCAGGCTGGACATTTATGTTATCATCTAACTGATTAGAAGAGCAAAATGTGTGTTTAATAATACTCCTGCCATGTGCTTGGCACCTTGCGGTGTTTTCAAAGGCATCATTTAATGTTCATAAGTCTGTGAAGCAGGTACTATTAATGTCCGCACTCCACAGAGGAGGCTGAGGCTCAGAGAGGCAGTGCACCGGCCTGTTGTCACACAGCTCAGAAGAGGCAGAGCTGGAATTTGATCCACGCTGCATGTGAGTCCAGGGTGCTCTGTTTCCCCCGGCAAGAGGCTGCTTGCCTGTAAAGGGAGAGTTAAGTCAGCTCCCTCCAAGAGATCAAGATCCCAGTGGTTCGATTTGCATTTAAGGAAAAATCAGGAAGCCACCTTTGCCCAAAGAAGATGGCTTATTGGAAAAAAAAAATCACATTTATCTTCTGGCCTGGACAGTCTATTTCAAATTAACTGGAACTTGAATTTCCTCAAGATCATGACGTGTATCCTGCCTAGATGGTTTTAGTAATGAGTTTGTCTGTGCTCACAGTTTCTCTTTTTCGTACTTCATCCTGCCAGTGTCACCTCTGCGTGTCCTGTTCGTTCTTCCTCCATTAAGTTCATCAGATAAAAGGAAAACAGTGTACCTTTGATGTTGACACCTTGTTGTAATTTCAGAAAATAAATGGTGTAGAGATGAAAATTCTCCCTTAGAATCCTTTCTGTAATTTTCCTAAATGTAAGACTTTAATTTAGGCTGTTAGTTTACATCCTTTATTCTCCCAATCTCTCTGCCCTGCTACTTTCTCTTTTATCTAAGGGAAAGGCTGAATACCTAAATGTTTTAGTGATGAGTAAATATTTTGTACGTTTTACATTCTCTCATTTAATCTTTAGAGCAGCCTTGCAAGCCAGGTGCAATTCCACTGACTAGATGGAGAAACTGAGACCCAGGAGGGTCTCCAAAGAATCAGGGCCAGCAAGGGGACACGGGCCAGATCAGGGCGGTGACTCCAAGATGCTGTCCTTACCTTGGGACCCTGGGGCCGGAGTTGGATCCTGAGCAGTTTGGTGCAGCGTCAGTGGCTGCATTCAGTAGTTTGGGTGCCATCAGTTATAAGCCCCTTGTTGACACACATCTGTGACTTTTTAGATGTTTCAGGCCTTATCATTGAAAAATCTCAAGAAACTGGAGGAGAACTACATCTCTCGAGGGGCTCATGCTCTCAAGACTTTGCTGGAGGTTGTGGTGCCCAGTCAAAAGTCTCTCAAAAATTCCCTGAATTGCCCATCAAGCGTGGTCCCCAGCCATTTTTGCCTCTAGCATTGGGAGAAGCTGGCCCATTATCAGATGAGTAGCAGAGGGAGCAGGGGCCTGTGAAATAGAAAATGCTGATCCTTAAACGTGGGAACCACATGCACTGGGGTTCGAGGCTCGTGCTTTAAGTGGCAGGTGGGACCCCAAGTGGACAGAGCAGTTCAGCGCTCTCTCTTACCAGTGGCGATAAAGTCCAGCAGGTTACTAAGCCTTTCTGTGACTCAGTGTTCTCAACTGTGAAATGGGAACGATACTGAGACCTGCTTCTAGTGTGATTGTGAGGATGCAATGAGAAAGTGCTGGGAAGGCCCTGGCACAGAGCCTGGTACCCGGTAGGATTTAGATTGTCGCATCATTGTCACCGTCACCATCGTCATCTTCACCATCACGTCTTCATGGCCTTGTCTCATCCAGCGGAGATTGGATGGAATCACTCACACTGCTTACATCATGGTTTCCTCTTTCTTGTCTTTTTGTTTGTCCCAAGAGCTTAGGCTTCACTGCATGCAAAGTCGCTTCAGTCGTGTCCGACTCTTTGCAATCCCATGGACTGTAGGCTGCCAGGCCTCTCTGCTCATGGGATTCTCCAGGCAAGAATACTGGAGTCAGTTGCGAGTTCCTTCTTCAGGGGATCTTCCGGACCTACGGATCAAACCTGCATCTCTTATGTTTCCTGCACTGGCAGGCCGGTTCTTTACCACGGGCGCCATCTGGGAAGCCCTGCTGCTGCTGCTGCTAAGTCACTTCAGTCATGTCTGACTCTGTGCGACCCCATAGACGGCAGCCCACCAGACTCCCCCGTCCCAGGGATTCTCCAGGCAAGAACACTGGAGTGGGTTGCCATTTCCTTCTCCAATGCAGGAAAGTGAAAAGTGAAAGTGAAGTCGCTCAGTCGTGTCCGACTCTTCGAGACCCCATGGACTGCAGCCTAGCAGACTCCTCCGTCCATGGGATTTCCTAGGCAAGAGTACTGGAGTGGGGTGCCATCGCCTTCTCCCTGGGAAGCCCTGGAGTCGGTTAAATGTGACTGCGATTTATCTCCTCCGATCTGCGGGAGATACTGATGCAAACTCAGGCTGACAAGGCCCTGGAATGGGCAGGGCCTGTGATCACCAGCTCCCCCATCACAGCAGCCCATGGGCCGAGGGAGACGGAGAGCACTGTGGTGACTTTCCGGGCAGGGCTGTCCCCAGGTGTGGTTCTCTCAGCCAAAGGGCTGAGAACCTCTGCCTGGTTTCAGAGGCCGGAGGTCAGTCTGCAGGGGCAGGTGGGGTGGGCGAGGCCCGGCCTGCTCCAGGATGACCTCACCCTTAGTAGGGAGGTCATTAGGGCATCTGCAGAGACCCTGTTACCAAATGAGGTCACAGTCACAGGTGCTGGCAGGGGGTGGGGGGGCAGTTCGGACTTGAACTTGACTTTTAGGCGACACAATTCAGCTCACAACCGTGCTGTCACGCGGCCAGCGATGACTCTGGCCTCGCCTCCTCCTCCTCCTTGGCCTCCTTCAGGTAGTGTTTCCTCCTCTGTCCTCCTGGGACCTGGGCTGAAGGCCCAGATGATGCACTATCCTTGGCGCCAGGCCCAGCTTCTCTGGAGCAAGTGCCCGTGAACCGCCGGGTGAGCTGCTGAAGGCAGGGTCCTCAGGCTGCTTCCATAGTCATCCTGAAAGACCGCCCTGGGCAGGGAGGTTGGCATGGTAACAGCCCATGGAAACATACCTGGACTCATGTCACCCTCTGTGGTTGTGCAAATGCAAGAACCCAACCCCCACTCCATGTGAGGTGCCCCGTGCGCCCCCATCGCCACCCCACCTTCTTTCTCACCAGCCTTCCTTTCCTCCCTGCTTCCTTCCACCCACACACAGAATCCTTCGGGTCCTCTCTGTTTTCTGCCACAACCCCAGCTCCAGCACAGCACTTGACATGGGAAGGAGCTTGGTAGATATTTATCAAGTGCAAGGAGAGAGGGAGAAAGGACCACAGACTGTCTGAGTCTCTTATCATTGGGGCCCCACGGGTGGGTCCAGGCCCCTTTCAGCCTGCGGCTCAGATGCTCTAGGTTCCTGGCCATCTCTGACCCTGTGAACTTGGGGCCTTTAACCCCTGTGGATTCTGCTGGGCGAAGGGCTAGCAGCGCTCTCTGCCTTCTAAGTGTGTCAGAGTGAAGAGCCCATTGGAGCACGAATGCAAGAGCCCTTTAAACATGGAACAAAAGTCGGGGACCATTTCAGTATAAAATGTCTTGGGACAGCCACTGATTCTGGCTTTTAGCAATCTAGCAGCTTGTCTAGGAGAGTGTTATAGGCAAGGGCTTACTTTGGCTGTCGGTGTCTGTTTCATCATGGTTTGTGTGTTTCTCGCGTGGCTTGTTCTCGCTTCCAAGAGGAGAGCTTCCATCCCCTTCTGATGGTCCCTCCGAGGGGGCCTGTCACCTGGATGATCAGCTTCTTGTTCCAGACATTAGCAGTTCTCCCAGATGGAGACAGGCAGGGCCAAGTCCCCCAACCTGGAGAATCCAGAGCCTGGCCCTGCCCTCTGGGAGCCCCGGGAACCTTGCACGTCATTTAATTTTATGCCTCGATTTCCCTATTGGTCAAATAGAGAGGTAAGTGCTATAAGGGTTTCCTGCAGTGCCCTGGCAAAGGACCACAGACCTCAACAACAGTCCTGGAGCCTGGAAGTCTGAGATCACGGCATCTGCAGGGTCATTTCTTCTGAGACTTGTGAGGGAGGGTCAGTTCCAGGCCTCTCTCCTTGACCGTCTTCCCCCTGTGTCTCGTCGTCTTCCTTCTATATGTGTCTGTGTTCAAATGTCCTCTTTTTATAAGGACACTGGTCACAGCAGATTAAGGCCCGCCCTAATGACCCCACCCTAATTAACTGTGTCTGCAAGGACTGCATTTCTAAATCAGGTCATGTTCTGAGGTCCTGGGGGTTAGGACATCAACTTAGGAAGTTTGGGGAGGACACTGGAGGACACGTCCAGTGCAACTTACTGGATGCATTGTTACAGAGGCCCCATGACTGGCAGAACTGTCAGTTCTGGTTCCTTCGTGCGCTTCTTCACCAGCTTTGTGTGGGTACCAAATGATCCCTGTATTTATTAGGGAATCTTTGCACCAGATGCCATCTCTGGTGCTCTGCATCTGTTGTCCACTCCTTTTGTCCCTCAGCGACCTTCAAGGGAGGTGCTCTCTTATCCCCATTTTACAGATGAGGAAGTGGAGGTATGGAGAGTCCCAGGGTTCCCACAGATACTAAGTGATGGGGAAGGATTTGCACCCTGGCAGATGGATGCGCTGGTGGGTGCCACACTCTGCTCCTCCAGTAACTACTGGTCCATGGGTCAGTCAGCGTTTAACAGATGTCCACTCCACATGACGTGGTGAACTTGGTACTGGGGCTGGGAAGTAAGACAAGACCGCTGCCCAAATAAGATGACAAGACCGCCTAAGGCAAGAGGGTGCCAACAGAGGAAGGGGGAGGGGCCTGACAGTCTGTGGGTCGCTGTTGGGGACCTTGGTGTTTGGGAGGGGAATGCACCTAGGGCCGCGGGGTATGTCACAGTCTTCCAGGCTGTCCTCCTTTCAGAAGGCACTGACAGCCCCAACTCTGCGAATCTTGGAGTCAGAAAGGGCCACCTGGAGAGGAAGAAATGCTCCAGAGGGGGCGCTGGGCGCTTTGAAGTGCCAGCCAGTCACCAGCTCATGGAGGAGCAGTGCCTGCAATTTTAAAGTTGAAATGCTACAACGTATTGATAACCACACTGTAAAGCCAGAGAGTGTGTCCTTCAGGGTCTTGGTCTGCCCCTTGCCCGAAGCTGTGCATGTATGGAATTGCACTTGGAGTTCTGAGATCATTGCATGCTTGTATGCATTCCCAAAGGCTGACTGCATTTCCAAAAGGGTTAGACCCAAAGGGGTTAAGAGCCACAGCAGGTCTTCAATGCCTTTCTCTGGGTAATGGTGTAACCCCCAAATGATCTCCTTTCACGAGCCCCCAGCAGCTCCATCGGCTGGGGCTCCAGCTCCACTTCCTAACCACGGCATTCAGGGCCCTGCTTCTCCAACCCAGTCCTCAGCCTCACTGCACAACACTTCCTCCAGCCTGGCCCAGCCACCTTGGGCTCTGCTCCTCCAGCCTGCTCACCTTCCCTGGGTCTAAAGGCTTCCACCACCCGCTGCCCTTGGCCTCTCAGTAAACTCCTGCTTCTTTCTCTACATTTGGTGAGAATGCCACTTCCTCCAGGAAGACTTTCCTGATTTTACATCATCTCACTCTGGCCTTGGTGTCCCCATCATGACATGACCCGCCCCTGGGGGCCCTAATTCTCACTGTGCCAGACTTGGAAGCCCACCTTCCCACAACTGTGCCTTCCTCATCATCACCAGCTGGGTACCATTCAGCCCTAAATCCCAGCCCCCGGACAGAGGCTGTGAAATGCTTGGCGAGCAAGTGACTCAGTGAATAGATGACCCAAAGGAGATATTTGCTCCATGCCCAAGGCAAATAGAAGCTTCTGGCCAAAGGGACCACCCCAAGATGGCAATGCTGAAGTGAGGTATAGAAAGTGGAAAACCAGAGGGTGGTCTAGCCCCTGGAAAGTGGGTGTCATAGAGAAAATTATTACAAATTATTAAGGTACCTCCACCCAGGACCCTCCTCCCAATTGGTTACTTACATCTGAAGACTCTGGGCGTCATGGTGTGAATTATGGTGAGGATGATCTTTATGAGAGGATATTTTATTTGCTTCATATTTACAAAACACTTTCCCAAACAGGATCTCCTCAAAGCTGGGAGGTTGCCAGGTAGGGGTCAGTGTCCTTGTCCCCAACCCCACAGAGGAGACACTTGCCTTACCTAGGATCACAGAGTATACAGTTTCTAGAGCAAATTGCTTGGAACCCAGCTCCCTGAAGAAACAGTCATTTCAAGGACAAAGTCCAGACCTGGGGAGGAATTTGGGGAGGGAGAGTTTACTCAGGATCCCAGGGGAAAGAAAATTTAAAAGGACTCTGGCTTGCCAGATGTTGGTGGTTTAGTTGCTAAGTCGTGTCACTCTATGATCCCATGGACTGCAGTGTGCCACGCTCTGTCCATGGGATTTCCAGGCAAGAATACTGGAGTGGGTTGCCATTTCCTTCTCCAGGGAATCTTCCTGACCCAGGGATTGAACCCGTGTCTCTTGCATTGCAGGTGATCTCCTGCATATCAGGCAGATTCTTTATCACTGAGCCAACAGGGAAGCCTGGTTTGCAAGATGAGCAAGGCTCATCTGCAGATGTGTCTGAATGCTTTTAGCAAGTGTGCACCAGACACCATTCATGTGCCAAGCACCATGCCAGGACAGGAGGGACTGGAGAGGTGAGCCTGCTCTTCAAAGGCTTGTATGATGATCGCTGCCACAGGGGACAGCTCAAGGGCTGTTGCCTGGCCTGGAGGGTAACACGTTGGCTTGTACAGAGATTAAAAGTCACTCTCTTATTCTGTCAGTGTCAGGCTGTCATCCCAGAGCTGAGATCCCAACACCCCCCTCACTCCAGGTGGCAGCGGCTTCAGGGAAAGTGGACACTCCAGTCAGCTTCTCAGCCCCAGCAGTGTGAATAGAGCACCCTTGGTTGCAGGTATGAGAATTTATCATTGTTCCTTCAAGTCTAGGCAGCCTCTCCTTGCTCAGAGCTTGCATCTGTGCAGAAGTGCGTGTCACACACTTATCACTCACTCCCATAGAGAGCAAAGGCTTTAAAATAGTGTCCATAATGTCAAAAATAAAAACCTAGGCAAAAGTCGCATAAAAGGTAATACAGATGGCCAGTGGTCTTACAAAAAAGGTCAGTTCCATTACTTGTAAAACAAATACAAATGAGCAAAACCTCAAGATTCTGAATATTTGTTAAATATTAAAAGGACCTCAACACTGTTTATAGTTGGTAAAAATTGGAAACAACCCCAATGTCTGATCAGAAGGACCCGATTTGGTAAGTGAAGGCATTCCTTACATAAGAGATTATAATAAGGTGACCCTAAAGCACTGCTTTGCAGAAGAGGTTGTAGAAATTACAAAAGTTGTGGAAATGGTTTTCTGATACCATCCCATGATAAATGCATAAAGCAAAAGTCAACATTTTGTAGAAACAGACTTACGGAAGAATTTAAATATCTATGCATAGAAAAGGGGGAAAAAAAGCCCAGAGGGAAATAGTCTAACACATTTATAATATTTGTGCCTAGATGTCACTGTATTCCTTGTTTTCTTTTTTCAAAATATTGGCAAGTTAAAACTAAAACCACATAAAGTTACAGGCAAATGCTCCTGAGAGTGTTGAAAAGTAGGGAGGGCTGACAAGACTGAGCAGGGAGGGGCAGGAAGGCGGAGAGAAGACCTGAATCAAGTTCGGAGACCTGAATTCTGGTCCTCTTTTCCCATTGTATGTGCTGTGTAACCTTGGGCAAGTCACTGTCCCTCTCTAAGAATTGATTTCATCACTTGTGACATGAAATGGGTATGGCATCATCTTCTCAGGAGTCCTCCCCTGGGTCTCCTCCTCAAGGCAGAGGTCTGTGTGTGTTCCCCATGGCTATGTCCCTGCCCCAGAACCAGGCCAGCCACATAGTAGGGACTCAGAAAGTATTTGTAGAACTGAGTCAAAGTCAACTTGAGTATTAGAATAAAATTCAAATAGAAATGAAGAGCAGAATGGTGGTGGCCTTCGACACCTCCCTCCACCTCCCTTTCATCTGTTCCCTCCTCCTTCCTTCTGCTCCTCTCTTGCTGGTTCTCGCATCTTTGAATTGGTCTCCCTTTCTGCATCCCATTCCCTCTCTTTTCCTCTTTTACCTTCTCCCCCTCTCTCCTTCATTGCCTCGTCTCCATCTAGTTCCAATGGAGATTGTAAGCTCTTGACAAAAATGTTTAGTTCTGATCATGTGGGAAGCCAGTGGAGAAGACCAAGAAACAACCCAAGGTCTGTGGGCAGAAGACACCCACAGACCTGTTGGCCCGTCAACCGGGCCTGTCTGAGTGCCTAGCAGGGCTGCGCCCAGACCCCTCTGCTTTTCATTGGTCTTGGCTGAGGCCTTGTTCAGATACTTGTTAAAAGCTTCTGGATGATTCTAAGGTGTGGCCAGACTCCCCCGGGCCTCTGAGGAGAACTAGACAAGACTGTCACACAGTAACTGGAAGGTCACAAATTGGGGTATGAGGATGGGGTGCTATGGAAGGGAGGAGCTTCATTTGGGGGACAGTCAGGAAGGCCCCGACAAGGAGCAGGTGGGGTGAGCTGAGGTGTGGGGAGGAGAGGAGCAGGCAGCAGGCACTAGGTGTCAGGCCCCAAGGCAGGCGGGAGAAGGTCCATCCAGGGAGCTGAGATGAGGGGGCGGGGCCGGGCCCGTGGGCGCTTTATCTTTCACAGTGGGAAGCATGGAAGGGTTGGAAACAGGAGGGCAACCCAACCCAGTTTTCATTTCAGTGAGATTGAGTGCTCAGCTGCTGTGGGATATGGAAGGGAAGGGAGGGCTTTGCGAGGAGGCGGCAGGTGACTAGTTACCCTTCCCAGGCAGGCGGGAGGAACAGTGTGTGCGGAGGTGCAGAGGCAGGCAGGAACCAGGGTGGGGAGGGGACAAGGAGGTGCTGGAGCAGAAGCCAGGGCAGGGAGTGTCAGGGGCGGTGGTGATGGCCCTGGATGGCCTCCTGTGCCAGATTGCAGCACAGTGGATTGAGGGGGAGCCAAGGCGGGGTGTTTCTGGTCAGTTCAGTTCAGTTCAGTCACTCAGTCATGTCTGACTCTTTGCGACCCCATGGACTGCAGCACGCCAGGCCTCCCTGTCCATTGCCAACTCCCAGAGTTTACCCAAACTCATGTCCATCGAGTCAGTGATGCTATCTAACCATTTCATCCTCTGTCGTCCCGTTCTCCTACCCTCAGTCTTTCCCAGCATCAGGGTCTTTTCCAATGAGTCAGCTCTTCACAGTGGAAGAAGGCAGATTCTTCAGCAAAAGTATTGGAGTTTCAGTTTCAGCATCAGTCCTTCCAATGAACACTCAGGACTGATCTCCTTTAGGATGGACTGGTTGGACCTCCTTGCAGTCCAAGGGACTCTCAAAAGTTTTCTCCAGCACCACAGTTCAAAAGCATCAATTCTTCAAGTGCATTTTAGGGGTCGTCTCTGGCAACTGTGGGCAGGATGGGAGGGGAAGCAGGAGATCCAGTTAAGGGTCAATGGAGGAGTCTGCTGAGAGCAGGTGAGGACCTGGGGACAGGTGAGGAGGGCACGGGGCATCATCTGTCCACTTCCATTTCTTCCTCCCCTAGAAAAGCACCTGACCCATTACTTGTTCCTTACCTGTTTAGTCGCTAAGTCATCTCTTCTCAACTCCATGGACTGTAGCCCACCAGGCTCCTCTTTGTCCAGGGGATTTCGCAGGCAAGAATACTGAAGTGGGTTGCCGTTTCCTTTTCTAGGTGATCTTCCCCAATTCGGGGGTCAAACCCATATCTCCTGTGTCACAGGCGGATTCTTCAGCTCTGAGCCACCAGGGAAGCCTGGGAGTGGGGTTAGCCCTGCTCAGTTGAGTCAGTTTCCTGTAAGAAGCTTTCCCAGAAGACACACACAGCAGATCTACTCAACTGTGTTTGTACTGAAGGAAATTGGGGAAATGTAGGCTCTTGGATCAGAGAAGGCAGTGGCACCCCACTCCAGTGTTCTTGCCTGGAAAATCCCATGGACGGAGGAGCCTGGTAGGCTGCAGTCCATGGGGTCTCTAAGAGTCAGACACGACTGAGCGACTTCACTTTCACTTTTCACTTTCCTGCATTGGAGAAGGAAATGGCAACCCACTCCAGTGTTCTTGCCTGGAGAATCCCAGGGAAAGGGGAGCCTGGTGGGCTGCCGTCTATGGGGTCACACAGAGTCGGACACGACTGAAGTGACTTAGCAGCAGCAGCAGTCTCTTGGATGATATATCGCACCCCTGAATAAAATCCTGGGTCTTTTTCTGTAGAAAGAAGATGAGTTGATAAGGGGAAGCCATATAGAAGCTTAATAAATATTTGCTGAATAAATGTACCCTGAGTTCGAAACACCTGCCTTCCTGCAGGCTCTGTCTGTCCATCCACTGTCAAACATTTATTCAGCACTTAGTGTGTGCCTGGCAGGGGTGATGGTGAAGACAGAATGAAGGCAAGTTTCCTTCCTGAAGGACCTCGGGTCTAGTGTGGAAGCAGGTGGGAAGCAAGCATCACCCATTAGAACCGGGTTAGAAGTACCCGGGGCTGTGGGAACCTGCAGGAGAACTCCCCCCCGCCCCCCATGGACGTTGACCGGAGCTGAGTTTTTCTGCTGGGCCCAGGCCTTCTGTGCTGTAGCTGTAGTCAGGTGCTTGCTGCCTGTCACATGCTCCGCAGGCTGGGAAGGGGGTGTGTGCTGGGTCAGGGAAGCCCCACAAATGTATCCCTGCTTGTCTTTTGGGGCAGGGCCCAGGGACAGCTGGCTTTAGCCATTTGGGCCTGTGGAAAGTTGAGGGACAGGATTCCCAGAGGCCCTGGGCAGGTGCCACCTCTGAGGGTGTACACAGAGGAAACTTCCACCCAGGAAGGGGAGGGGCCTGGAGCCTTTGATGCTGCCTTGGGGAACCCGGGGGCAGCTTGGCTGAACAAACAAGCTCCTCGTCTGCTAAGTGGAGTCTGGGAGCTCACAGGAGGCAGTTGCATTGGCAGGACCAAGCACACAGGGCCAGGGCCCTACCACCAGGCCACGTGCCCTCTGCTGTCCTCACCAGGGGAGGGGGTCCAACTCCCTCCTAGGGTCTTTGGGAGGGCTTGATGGGGACAGGCTTGGAGAGAGCAGTTCAACCAGGGACACCCACCACTCTTTTGACCTCTTGTGTCTTCGTCAAGGATGCCCTGGGCCATGTTCAGGATGAATCGCTGCCCCTGCCCCGGGAGGAGGCGCTGGATGCTTGCAGAAGCCAAGACCCCAACGAGGCACCTGAACAGAGGGGCTCAGCAGGTGCGTGAAGGAGGGGTCTTCAGGGACAGCCACTGATGGGCTAGCTCGCTTACGATGTCCTGATGACCCAACAGGGTGGTGGTCCCTGCTCTGCAGACAGGAAGCTGAGGCTCAGAGAAGTAGAGTCCCTTGCTCACTGCCACCCAGCTGGGAAAAGTGGGCTCAGCCTCCACAATGCCCACGACGAGGTCCATGACACAGGCTCAACCCAACATTTAGGCTCACTCTCTCAGCCCTCAGAAGGGTGCCAGGCAGGCAACACACGTGTCAGCCTTGAGCAGCAGGGTCCTCTCAGGGGGATTTGTCCTCAGGGATTTGTCTTTGGAGAAGACCGTGTGATGACCAGGAGCTTCTCTGTTTCCAGCCCCACCCCAGTGACAGCTCAGGTGTGAGACAGGTGCGAGGTCTGGGAGCAACCAGGCTTGAAAGCCACTTGTCTAAGCTGATGGGAACCAGTGTATTTGCTCACAGTCTCGGGTGTAGCTTCTGGGGTGTCTGCTGCAAAAGCCGGTGCACTCAGGGAGCCCCAGAGCCACGGTGTCCACCTGGCTGTCTGTGGTTTGCGTACAGTCCTCCAAGGTCAAGTTCAGTTTCCATATAAGGCCAGTTATACCCAGTGGTACTGCTGACTGGCAAGGCTGACCGTTCCCCTCCACATTTCTGGGGAGCAGAGCAGATAAGTCAGACAAGGTCAAGTTTGCCCTTGGGGAAATAAGCGGGATCCATTGGCGAAGCCTGGGTATCAGCTCCTCCATCTACTCCGTGTGGGGCTGGGGCCTGGGAGTTATGACCCTGCGTGACCACGAGGGTACGGGGCTGAGGGAGGTGTCCTGGGCTTTGTGGTCAGAGGAGGTGGCTCCCAGACCCGATTCTGCTGTTCATCAACGGATGGTCACTTGCCATCACTGAGCTGGGTTCCTCACCAGACAGGCAGTGGTGACCATGAGGCCACCTTTGGGGGCTCAAAGGCCTTGAGTCACGAGACATACTGCCTCACCCTAACAGCAGATGTTGCTGTTGGTGACACTCTCCGAAAAGTTCCCGGGAGGGTCTCCTCCCTGGTGGCTTAGACAATAAAGTGTCTGCCTGCAA
Organism: Bos grunniens; assembly: GCF_055505025.1. Taxonomy (NCBI): domain Eukaryota; kingdom Metazoa; phylum Chordata; class Mammalia; order Artiodactyla; family Bovidae; genus Bos; species Bos grunniens. The sequence goes on along the minus strand of NC_141170.1, from coordinate 14,465,680 downwards.
TGCGGGAGATCCAGGTTAGATCACTGGGTCAGGAAGATCCCCTGGAGAAGGAAATGGCAACCCACTCCAGTACTCTTGCCTGGAAAATTCCATGGATGGAGGAGCCTGGTGGGCTACAGTCCATGGGGTCGCCAAGAGTTGGACACGACTGAGCGACTTCACTTTCCTTCTTTTCTTTCTTTCCTGTCATTTCCCAGGCCAGTCCTCCGAGGGGCCCCATGCTTGGGGCTGCGTCCGGGCTGGACGAGGCCCTCCTGTTTTGGTCCCCAGCCCACAGACCATGAACAGGCTCCCCAGAGACCTTGCAGGATCTGACCGTGGACAGGTGAGGCCAGTGGCTTTCTCCATGCCTGGGGTGCTAGTTGGGTCTGATGAGCCCTGCTGTGCATGCTGCACAGTGTGACCACTATTCAGGAAGTGGGAGAGGGAGGGGAAGAAGCTCGGGGTTGGAAGAAGATTCTGGAAATAATTGAGAGGGCGATTTGAGCCCCAGGTGAGGAGTGGGCAGGAAGGGAGCCCCAGCTGTGTGCATGGGCCCAGCTGCCACATAGCAAACTTCATCTTGTTGAAACCTCCCTACCACCTGTGGGGCAAAAGCCATGACCCCCTCGTTCTGCAGGGGAGGAGGCTATGATTTCCCAAGGCCTCCTAGCCCTGGAAGGGACTGAGGTCCTGTCTCCATAGCCCACGATCTGTACCATGCCATCCCCTAAGGGTTGGAAGCCTGGTTCCAACCAGCCCTGATGTGGTCCTAGAGAGAGGGGTCTTCCTGCATTACTTTCATTCGCTCACCTCCTGCCCTGAGCCCTGCCTGGTGTGCTGTGTCATGTCCAGAGTGGGAAAGAGCTGAGAGCAGTCCCTGCGGGGGGAAGAGCTTCATAGAAAAGTTGGACCCCAATGGAAGGATGGAGTTAGACAGACTGGAAACCAGGGGTGGGCAGTGGAAGGGCAGGCCAGGTAGGAGGGCCTGCCAGGTAAAGGCGGTGAGGCTGGGAGTGGCCATGGGCTGGGGGCGGGGTAATGGGCACAGGTGAGCCGAGGGCTCCCGGTGAGACTGAACAAAGCCAGGTTTCACCTCCCAGACTGGGTCTATTCTCTGAGTTGGCCCAGTCCTCCTCTCTGGTTAAATGCATTGAATGAAAAGTGAAGGTAAAATATAATATTGTAAAGTAATTAGCCTCCAATTAAAATAAATTTATATTTTTTAAAAAAGTGAAAGTGTTAGTGACCGACTGTTTGTGACCTCATGGACTATAGCTCACCAGGCTCCTCTGTCCGTGGAATTCTCCACGCAGGAATACTGGAGTGGGTTGCCATTTCCTTCTCCAGGGGATTTTCCCAACCCAGGGACTGAACCCAGGTCTCCTGCACTGCAGGAGGATTCTTCACTATCTGAGCCACCAAGTAACTATAAGAATACATTTAAAAGTATCTCTGAAACACCTCCTGTGTGCGCTGGACTGTTCTAGGCTGAGGGTCCCTGCCTTCGGGGGCAGATAGTCTACACTGCGTGTCCACTGAAGCCTCCCATGGCGCTGGCCTGCTGTATGTCCGTGCCGTCCAGCAGAGGAGCCGTGAACCACATGTGGCTTCTGGGCACTTGAAACGTGGCTGGCGTGACTGCAGAACTGAGTGTTAACTTTTATTTAATTGGTTTATATTTGAAGAGCCCCACGTGGGCTGTGCAGGGCTAGGGCAGGAGGTAGGGGGTGGTTCAACAACACACACACAAATATCCTACATGATCTGAGTGAGTGGAGGGTGCGATGGAGGGAGGTCAAGTGGGGTCAATGGACAGACAGTGGTGGAAGTGGCCGGGGGTCCTTTTTGAGTATTTTCTGAGCTGAGACGTTAGTGAAGCAAGAGAGAGAGAGAGAGAGATGGAGGGGGATGGACATTCTAGGCAGAGGGGAGAGTGGGTGTGAGCCCACTGGGGCCGCTCACAGGCCTACTTGTGTTAGGAAGACCCGTATGGCTGGTTGGGGAGATGAAGCTGGAGAAGTGGAGAGGGCCCCTGTTGGGAGAGGGGCGCTTCACACCTTCTCTTCTCTTCCCATCCCTAGTTTACTCCAGCGGAGCCTTGCTCAGATGACCAGACTCTCCTTCTCATCCGTGGCTGCCCTCCGGGGTGGTCCATGGCTGGCTCACCAGTCCCCGCGGAGCTGACCTGGGTTCCAGGGCAGAAGCTCACAGCCAGGCCTGCCCAGGGGTCCTCTCTCGGTGTGCAGGCGTCCACACGCCCTCCCCAGGGCCGGGCTGCGGGCCCAGCTCCCTTGCTGCTGCTACTCCTGGAAGCTCCTCCAGAAACACTGCACACCGAACAGGTGCTGGAGGCCCGGCCCCTGCCCGCTCCCTCCGCCGCAGGACACCCTGGCCGGGGCCACCACCAGCCAAGAGGCTGCACTGCTTTCCTTGGCCAGGAGGTCTCACACATTGCACATCACCAGATTCCCGGGAGAGGATCCGAGGATGGAAAAGACTCTGGGAAAGGGGGAGGAGGAGCCCCAGGGTCAGGGTGGAGATTGGAGAGGCAGGAGGTGAGGACTTCGGGCAGAAAGCAGGCAGAAAGCAGGGTCAGGTGTCAGCTGGGTCAGGAAAGCGGGGAGAATCTGAGGGTGGAGGCTGGGGTCAGGGCCCCAGAGGGCACATGGATGAAGGCCGGGGCTTCTGAACCCCTAGCCGCAGCATCCTGCCTTGGGCGCAGGCAGGAGCTTCCACTACTTGTTCTGCAGGGGGAGCCCTCAGTGTCCTTGGAGGGTCCTGAATCCCTGAGCAGGTGGGGACATGAGGAAGGGCATGTCTGGGGCCTCCAAGGAGAAGGAGGAGGAGGAGGAAGGCTTTTATCATCATCAGAGGAGGAAGAGGGCCCCGCAGCCACATTCTCAGGGTCTCCGGGCACCAATAGGCCATCTTCAGTGGATGCCCAGCTCCTTACAGAGCAGAGCAGAGCCATCAGGAGAGTTCAGGGCAAGGAGGAAGACCCTGTGTGGTCTGGAAATGCTCTGCTTCGCCCAGAGGTAAGCCCTGGGGACGAAGGGCAGGAAGAAGAGGGGGAGAAGGAGCTGTCCAGCCTGGGTCTCAGGGATGTCCTGGAGGAGCCTGGCTCAGAGGACAGTGAGGCCAGGGAAATGTTTTCCCTGTTGGAGGAAGAAGGTTCATCACCATCGCCTGGATTGGCCTTCTGGTCCAAGGAGGCCGGAGCCACCCGTCACCCCTCGGCTCCAAGTAGAGGCCTTGACCAGTCTGCACTCAGAATAGAAGAGTTTGAAAGGGAGATGGAGGCTTGTTTCCAACACCTCTCCATTCTGAAGCTTGGGAGTGGGGGGTGTGGACAGAGAGCTTCCTCATTGGCGGGAGAAACCTGGGGCTTTGCTCAGAGATGGTGCAGCTGCCAGGGGGTCCTGCACCCTCAGCAGGCTTTGACACACCTGGGTTTGGATATTTGTTTTGTTGAGAGAACAAACCCCAGGGAGCCTGGTGAAGATGTTACGCGGGGAGAGACTGAGGCCCTGGGAACCTGCAGCCTTCTTCCAGGACTGACGTTGGATTTGGTTGACCTGAGCCCGGGCCCTCCAGCGGGGCCCTCCGAGCATGGTGGGAACCACCTCTCGCAGCCGCCGAGAGCCCTCGAGAGAGCATGGAGCAGGTTTCATCAGCTCATTTCTGGATTGAAGAATGAAAGGAACAACGTTTTAAGTGATAACGCCAGGCTTCAGGGAGATCAGAAGAGATGCCACCAAAAACTGCGCGCCCTGGAAAAAGAGAGGGGGAGAAATGTGGAAAAAATATCCACGCTTGAACAGGATAAGAGCGTGCTGTTAGAAGACATCTCTCACTTAAAGAGGGAACTGGACCAGTATGTGAAGGTCATTTCTGAGCTTGAAGACTGCAATGGGAAGAGTTACTGCAAGATTTCTGAGCTCGAAGAGGAAAACGATAGATTGAAAGGGCTCCTGGGGCAAATCCAGAAAGCCATGTCCACGAGCATCCAAAAATCCAAAGGTGTGATGGAGCGCGTCACCCTGGAAAACTGGGAGCTCGGTGTACTGACTTCAGAGCTCGGGGTCAGTTACAAACGGCTGATAAATGATATCATCCTGGGAATAGAAGACACGATTCGCACCTTCAGCGGGGAGAACGAACACCTAAGAAGGATCCAAGCCCTGGAAGGGGAGGTTGTATTGGGGAGCAGCACAGATGTGGGGCCTTTGGTGAGAGCAGAGGAGCATCTCCAGGGGAAAAGCACTGTGGAGCAGGTGAACACAGGAGAAAGAGGGGTGCAGGTGACTCAGATTTCAGGGCAACCGACTGCCAGAGGCCCCAGGCCGCCCTTGGAGCAGGATATGGGTCTGGCTGAGGGTTGGACAGGGCCGTGCTTAGGCCTGGACAATTCCAGATGTGGTGCTTATTCTGCTCCGTCACTGGTCCGGGGAGATGCCACAGGATCCAGGGCCCTGCAAGGAAACACCGATGGGTCAGGAGTGAAAGAAGCACATTTGGAGAAAGAGGGAAAAGCACCAAGCTGTTCTGCGGACCAAGGGCGAGCACTGAGGTCCCCGCGCGGTGGCATCCGGGTAGGTTGACTCTGTGTGGCTGTTGAATCATCTTGCTGACTTTCTGTAGCTCTGACCACACCCTTTACTCCAGCGTCCTCCAGCAGCCCTGAGAGGGAGTAACAGTTGCCATCCCCATTTACCAAATGAGGAAATGTAGGCACAGAGAGGTTAAGTGACTTGCCTCAAGTCACACAGCTGGGAGGGATGGAGCCCACATTCTACCTGGGGGTTCAGGCTCCAGAGTCTGTATTCTTGTCTATGACAAGAAGAAGCGAGTCTGCCTCTCTGCTCAGGCTGTTCAGATGGGTATCTGGTGGGACATGGAGAGGGTGTTTATCCTTTAAGATGAGAGCTTGTATTTTCAGACCAAGCAGTTTTTCAAACAGCTCAAGTCATTATTCTACTTATCGAGTCTCTATTGGTATATATGTATTTATTTATATTGAGGTATAATTGACAGCCAACATTGTGAAAGTTTAAGGTGTGCAATTTCTATATTGTAATCTGATTACCACCACAACTTTAGCCAACACCTCTTATCACGCTGCACATTGGGACTTAAAAGGACACAGCAGGGGGCTTTAGAATTTAAACAAGGTTCAAACTCACCTCTGCGCCACCTACATCCGTCCATGACTTCTCTGAGTTGTTTTCCTCATCTGTGAACAATACTCCACTTTCAGGACTCCTAGGATGAAATGCTCGTGACCTTGTTCCAGTGTCTGTAAGATATACAGTGTATCCTTTGTATAATTCATATCTCATCTCTCTGCCTCTGTCTTTCTTCTCTTTCTCTCCAATTTTATCAATCACTTCACAGGATCATCTTTTGGTTTTATTGATGTTCTTTATTGTATGTGCTTAGTCACTTAGTCATGTCTGACTCTTTGCGACTCTGTGGACTGTAGCCCGCCAGGCTCCTCTGTCCATGGAATTCTCCAGGCAAGGATACTGGAGTGGGTTGCCATTTCCTCCTCCAGGGGATCTTCCCAACCCAGGGATCAAACCCAGGTCTCCTGCACTGCAGGGAGATTCTTTACCATCTGAGCCACCAAGGAATGTCTATATTTTATTTCATTGATTTCTTCTAATAACTTCATTGTTTCCTTCCATCTACATTCTTTTGGTTTAGTTGACTGTTCTTCTTCTGGCTTCTTGTGTTGAAAATTTGGATCACTGATTTTCAACTGCTCTTCTTTTGCGATTTATGCATTTAAATCTATGCATTTCGTTCTAAGCACTGTTTTAACTACAACCCACACATTTTGATAAGTTGTACTTTTTATGTCTGTTCAGTTCAAAGCAGCTTCTAATCTCTATTGTGATATCTCCCTTGACCCATGGGTTATTTAGGAGCGTGTTGTTGAATTTCCAAGCATCTGTGTAATTTTTTAGTTATATTTTTGTTATTGATGTCTAGTTTTATTTCATTGCTGTCAGAAACATACTGTATATATTATTGTAATCTTTTGAAATTCATTGAGACTGGTTTTATTGACCATGTGATGGTCTGTTTTGGGAAATATTCTATGTGCCCTTGTAAAGAATGAATGTTCTGCTGTTGCTGAGTATTAATTAGGCCAAACTGGTTAATTATGCTAATCAAATCTTCAATAACTTTACTGATGTGTGGTCTATTCGTTTTGTCATCTACTGAGATGTCTTTTAAGATCTCTTCTTTTTGTTATGTTAGTTTTGATTCTTGTTTTTGAAGGTATTTATGAGCTACACACAGATTTAGGTTTATGATGTTTTCCTGGTAAATCAAGTCTTTAAAGATGATGAAACGTCTCTCATGTCTCACATTTCTTGCCCTAAAATGGACTTTGTCTGATATTAAAATAACCACAAGAGTTTCTTTTTGCTAGTGTTTCCATGGTGTATAACTTTTTTTATACTATCCATATTTTTCCATTCAATCTATCAGTATCTTTATATATAAAGCATATTTTTTAGAAGCAGCATATGGCTTTTTTTAAACTTAGCTCTGAGTAAGTTTGACATCCTCTGCTTTTTAGTTGGAGTGTTTGTTCCATTTTTATTTCTTATCCATAATGGTGTAATTGGCTTATTTTTGCCTTGTTGGTGTTTCTGTTTGTCTGATCTGTTGTTTTCGTTTATTCCTGCTTTCTTTCCTTTGTTTTTGGTGAACTATTTTCTGTTATTCCATTTTCTTCTCCACTGGCTTACTCTTGCATGCATTTTGGTGTCATTCTTTTAGTGGTTACCCTAGATATTTCAAAATGTAGCCATTAATCATTCAAGTTTACTTTAGTACTTTTACCATGTCTCAAAGAATCCAAAAATCTTTTAATAGTTTAACTCCATTAATTTCTTTTTATCCTTTTTCATTGTTTATTTTTGTCAACTATGTTGCTTCTGTGTACAACATCCCTTATAAAGCACTATTTAGATCATTTTAAGCACTCAATAATTCTTTTTATTTACTCGTGTCTTTCTACGTTCTTGCACTGTTCATTCTTTCTTCTGCTTCTGTGGATGTGCTTTACATTCAGCTGAAGAGCTTTTTTATTTCTTGTAGTTTAGGGTCTGCTGGTGATGAATTCTCTCAAATTTCTTTTTATGAGAACAGTTTTTCAACTCTACTTTTAAAAGATGTCTTCTCCTTGATTCAGAATTTTAGGTAGGCAGATATGGTTCCTTCTTTTGACACTTTAAAGACCTCATTTCATTGTCTTCTGGTTCTCACAGTTTCTATTCAGAAACTGAATAATTTGTCTTTTTTCCCTTGACAGAAATGTGTCATTTTACCACAGACTATTTTAAAGACTTGCCTTTTATCTTTGGGTTTTTTTCAGTCAGACTTTGATATGTCTACATGAGGTTTTATTTATGTTTATCCTCCTTGTTTTTTCTGAACCTCTTGAAACTGTGGAGTCATGTCATTAATCAGATTTGCAAAATTCTTGGCCATTAGTTCTTTAAATATTTTGTTCTTTTCAATTTTTCTCTTCTCTCCTAGAAACCCAGACTTTTTTTTTAACTTTATCCCCACATCTTTTGAAACTCTTCTATATTTTTTTCTCTCTTTGTGCATCAGTTTGAGTTTTCTATTGACCTGTCTTCTAGCTCACTAAAAGTTCTGCCATGTCCTGTTTTCTAGTAAATCCATCTAACTAGTTTTTAATTTCCTTTATTGTATTTTGCAATCAAATATTCATTTTACCCTTTCAAAAGAGATTTTGATTCTCTGTTGAAATACTCCATACTATCATTCATTTTGCTCCATCTTTTCCTGTGTTTTAAAGAAATATAATCATAGTTATTTTGCCCTCTTGTCTGCTAACTCCAATATGTAGATCACTCAGTCTGTTTCTATTGACTATTTTGTTTCTTAGTGAAATCCCACTTTTCTCCTTCTTCATGTGACTAGTAATTTTTTTTTTTTTAATGTTGGACACCATGCAGAACATATTGTAGGGATTCCTGTTTATTAGCTTCCTCTAGAGCAGGTTGAGTGAGTTTTGTTCTAGTAGGTAGCTGAATGACCAGCAGATCATATTATTCCCTTGCGTGTCTATTTCAGTTTCCCCCTGAGTACCAGGCTTGATTTCACTCCTGAAGCATGGCCCTGGCTTCTAGGGCATGGCGTTCCAGTGGTATCAGGTGAGTTCTCAGAGCACTGACGGAAGACTGTCCGCTCTGGCTCGGCCATCTTTGTAGCCGTGCACGACCTCCAAAATCTCTTCAGCAGCTGACCTCCCAGCTTCTGTTCTATACTAGGCTTCTGTTGTTGTTCAGTCACTCAGCTGTGCCTGACGCTTTGCAACCCGGTGGACTGTGGCACACCAGGCCTCCCTGTCCTTCACGATCTCAGAGTCTTGCACTATGCCGTGCCACTTATGATTCAACCAAGGACCCAGGGGTATTTCTAAGACAGTGTCTGGATTTTTCCTCTGCAGTTCACTTCTCTCTGCTACTTTGTTCCACACATCCCAGCTGTCATAGCATCCCTGACCCCAGTCTCTGGTTTCATTTAACAGGACCACAGCGTTCAGCTTGGGATCTATTTCCCTAAGCCATGGTTTGCAAAATGTTCCAGGGAGAATGTGGAGCTCATCTTGTTGGGTGTGCTTTTTCTCAAGGATGGTAGCCCTGCATTGGTCGCCATTCGTGCCTGCAGAGAATTGTTTCTGTGTAGTTTCCTCATATCTTACAGTTGTCAAATCCCACCTAGTCAGACCAGGTGGGGACTGGAACGCTGAGGAGGTGAATTTCAAGCTGAGAGTTTCAAGGTTTGAAAGGAGAAGCAGATGAAGAACATTCCAGGCAGAGGGAGAAGCAAGTGGCCAGGCCCTGAGGCAGGAATAAGCCTGGGTTATTGGAAAAGCAAAAAGTTGCTGGCATGGCTGTATCACAGTGGGCACGTGTGAGGTGTAGAGTGAGGTGTAGATGGGAAAGCTGTCATGAGAAAGACCACAGAAGGCCTGGTAGGCTCTAATTATGATCACTTCCAAATGCACTGGGAAACTGTTGGAGGGTTTTCGTCAGAACAACATGATTACATTTCTGTGGTAAAAAGAACACTGTTTGCTATAAAGACACAGGGAAGACACAAGGAGAACAGTCAAGAGGAATTTGCCAAGAGATGATGCTAGCATAGAGGAATTTGAAATTAAAAACAAAAACAAAAACAAAAACAAAACACGGAGGATTCCAGACAAAAACCATAGTTGGAATCAGTGGAACTGGTGGTGGACAGGAGGCAGAGGGGGAGGAAAGCTTTCTGTTTCCTTCATCCCAAGTCACAAACCTGATCGTGTTTTTATTTGTTTAAAATAAAAACCCTTAAAGCTTTCTGTGTCTTCCTGTTGCACTTGGTACGAAGTCCAGATTCCTTCTGGTGAGTTACAATCTGGCCCCTTGGAAATGTCAGCTATTGCTAGATAGGTCCCCAATCTCTACACTTCTGGATCCTAGATTTGCTCCTCCCACATCCCAGCTTTCTCCTGGGAACTGCTGCTCACCCTCCAGGTCTCCCTTTAGGGCTTGCATGTGTGCTAAGTCACTTCAGTCATGCCTGACTCTTTGTGACCCCATGGACTGTAACCCACCAGGCTCCTCTGTCCAGGGAGTTCTCCAGGCAAGAATGCTGGAGTGGGTTGCCATTTCATTCTCCAGGGGATCTTCCCAGCTCAGGGATCAAACCCACATCTCATACTTCCTGCATTGGCAGGTAGGTCCTTTACCACTAGTGCCAACTGGGAAGCCCTCACTTTAGGGCATCTCCTCCCAATCCTCCAGGATGGACTCAGTGCAGAGGTGGCTCACGCGCATCTCTCCCATGATGCCGTTTTTGTAGCTTGCAGTTGGCCGTGATGGCGTTTACACTACAAAAGTCAGCAAACGCTGCACATCTGTGTGCGCTACCTCCCTGGAGAGTGGAGAGAGCCTCTGAAAGTGTGCCTGCCCCAGGCTCTGGCCGTCGCTTCCAGTAACAAGGGTCACTGTCTGGGGCAGTCCCACATGGCAGGCCGGGCTGGCCTCCACTCCGCACTCTCATCCTCTTTAGAATGTCCTGTGGACGCTCTCTCAGGATGCTGGGGATGAAACCCAAGTCACTGCAGAGCAGGGAGGCAGCGAAGACACCAAACTTCCCAGAAAGGCCAAGTTGTTTTGCAAGTCTTAGATTTTACAGAGCCATTCGGAGCACCCATCTGTTCTTGAGGGGGCCCAGTCTGTGAATCTCAGGCCCACGCTTTGTGGATTTCTATTAATTAAAAAAAAACACATTCTGCTATCGTATTCCTGGCTTACAAGCCACCAAGTCACACTTTGTCCTCTCTACCTCCCTGCCATCTTCTCTCTCCTCCCCTCTTGCCAGCTCACACTCAGGTCAGGAACACGTGGAAGAGATGTATTGTGGACTTTCAGTTCCCAGGGAGGCTGCTTCCAATGAAAGCTAGACAGCTGGGACCGTGAGCAGGGCTGTGTGAAGCGTCTCAGGTTTCTGGAGCCCCTGACTTATTGCAGTTGGAGCTCTTATTATTAGCAAGACTGCTCCCTCCCAAGGCCACCTTAGTAGCATGAATCAAGAGCTTAATGATGCTCAGGCTCTTGATACAGAAAGTCACCCTTTGATGACCTCAGGGGAAGAACGAGAGCTGTGTCAGATAAGGCTTTCTGTCACATCCCCAATTACAGCAGCAGAATATTAGAATAATCTGAGTATTCGGTATACCACAGGATGCCATATAGAAACTAACAACAGGTTAGTTTAATACCATGACATGGTATTAAGGGAGAAAAGCAGGATACAAAAGATATATATGGCATATAAATGTTATATAGAAAAAATGCTACTAAGTCGCTTCAGTCGTGTTCGACTCTATTCGACCCCATAGACGGCAGCCCACCAGGCTCCCCCATCCCTGGGATTCTCCAGGCAAGAACACTGGAGTGGTTGCCATTTCCTTCTCCAATGCGTGAAAGTGAAAAGTGGAAGTGAAGTTGCTCAGTCGTGTCCGATTCTTAGTGACCCCATGGACTGCAGCCTACCAGGCTCCTCCGTCCATGGGATTTTCCAGGCAAGAGTACTGGAGTGGGGTGCCATCGCCTTCTCCGAAAAAATATGCGGCTATATATGTGTGTGTGTGTGTGTGTGCACATGCTCAATTGCTTCGGTCACATCTGACTCTGAGTCCCTATGGACTGTAGCCCTCCAGGCTCCTCTGCCCATGGGATTCTCCAGGCAAGAATGCTGGTAGTGGGTTTCCATGCCCTCCTCCAGGGGATCTTCCTGACCCGGGGATCGAACCTGTGCCTCCTGTGTTTCCTGCATTGCAGGCAGAACAGATGCTCTACCCACTGAGCCATCAGGGAAGCCGTGTGTGTGTGTGTAGACATATACACACACATATAACCTGCCTATGTGTATGTATTTATATAAGTTATTACAAAATAAAAATTAGAGTCCAGAACCACTGGGGGCAGTGGCATCACCACCATTTGACCACATTTCTCAAGGTGATGAATCAGCCTTCTCACTTTCTGCCCTCCCAGAAATTCCTTACTTGATGTTCATATGAAACCTGCTCAGGTTTGACCCAAGAAGAGGCCCAGGGACAGGGGAGCCTGGTGGGCTGCCGTCTATGGGGTCGCACAGAGTCGGACGCGACTGAAGCGACTTAGCAGCAGCAGCAAGAAAAGTGCTTAAGGAAAATGCAGTATCTTCTCTTTCTTGTGAATATATGAAACTTTAGTGTAATAAGCATCTCATAATTGGATGTGAACACTAGATTTCAGTCATCATACTGTGTTTCAGTACGATGGTGACGGGCATCTATTAAAACAAACTCTGGGATGCCGTGCCATTTGCGTAGTTTTCATATGCCAAAATAAGCTTAAAAAATAACACTCTAGAATGTTATTTTGTGATTCCCTGGACCTTCCCCAACTCCCCTACTCAAGAAACTCAGCAGGGGCTGCTCACTCGTATGTGTACTTGGGTTCAGTTCAGTTCAGTTCAGTCAGTCGTGTCTGGCTCTTTGCAACCCCATGGACTGCAGCACGCCAGGCTTCCCTGTCCATCACCAACTCCCGGAGCTTGCTCAAACTCATGTCCATTGAATCAGTGACGAGAGACTGAAAATATAAGATAATAAATGGGTGAGAATGATGTTTATGCTGACTGATAGTTTTTGGAATGATTTCTGTTACTTTGTTTTATAAAATCTGTGGACTATGAGACACATAGAAGCAGAAACACAAGAAGGAAAGCAGGTACTGTCTGTTGATGAAGGCAGATTACTTGGAAGATAACCTAAGAACTGCATTCGACTCTGGTTCCTCAGCTCCAGGACCGGAAAGCCTCGGCCTCCGAGGAGGACCTCAGGCGGCACATCAGACGACTCCATCACCAAGTACTGACCCTGCAGCGCCAGCTCCGAGACCAGTGGTCTGCGCACCGCGAGCTGCAGGCCTCTCGCGAGGAAGCGGAGCATCTCAAGGGCAAGGTAGGCTGGGCCCACACTTCCTTTCCAGCCTGTAAACTAATGTTCCTTCACTCCAGCAAGACTAGAAAGTGGAAAGAAGAATTAAGAGCTCACTGGACATTTCCAGCAGTTTGCAAGCATTTATTAGATTTTGAAAGTACAGAGCAGTATAGGAAAGAAAAACAAGCCTTGTAATCCCTCCATCTGGGTAACTTCTATTAGATCTAAAAATAATAATACATGTGTGCATGCATGCTAAGTCACTTCAGTCATGTCCGACTCTTTGCAACCCCATGGTCTGTAGCCCACCAGGCCCCTCTGTCCATGGGATTCTCCAGGCAAGAATCCTGGAGTGGGATGCTATGCCCTCCTCCAGGAATACATGTATATAGCTTTTTAAAAAGTCAAATGGTACCTAAATAAAAGTCTTTTTCCTGTAGGAGGTAAGTGGGTGTGAATATAAAAAAAGCAACAAGAGCAGTTGTTAGAATGGTTTAGTATTGTGTCTGTGGCGGTGGAGACACAAGCTTGTGTAGGTGGTAAAATTGTCCATAAATTGGGACACACACACACAGTAGAGAGATCCAAGTAAGAATGGTGGCTTGGGATTAGCAGATGCAAACCGTTATATATAGAATGGATAAACAGCAAGTCCTACGGTACAGTGTGTCTGTCGCTCAGTCACTCAGTCATGTCTGACTTTTTGCGACCCCATGGACCGTAGTACACCAGGCTCTTCTGTCCTTGGAATTTTCCAGGCAAGAATGCTGGAGTGGGTTGCCATTTCCTCCTCCTCCAGGGGATCTTCCTGGCCCAGGGATCAAACCCGTGTCTCCTGCGTTGCAGGCAGATTCTTTACCACTGAGCCACTTGGGAAGCCCCGTATTGTACAAGGAACTACTTTCAATACCCTGTGATAAATCATGATGGAAAAGAATATGAAAAAGAACATATATATAGGTATAACAGTCACTTTGCTGTACAACAAAAACCCCAAATTGTAAATCAGCTATACTTCAATAAAATAAACTAAAAAAAAAGAATGGTACATTGTCTCCACATCAATACCTGGTTGTAATATACTATATTTTTACAGAATGTTCCCATTAGAGTAAAGCAGGCAAAATATGCAAGAGATCTCTCTGTATTATTATTTGAAAAAAAAAAACTGTACATAAGAGAGGCCAACACAATATTGTAAAGCAATTATCCTCCAGTAAGAAAAATAAAAAAGAAAAAAACTGTATATAAACCTAAAATTATCTCAATATTTAAAAAATGCAGAGCAATATGGTCCTTTCTCCCCCTCAACCCCAACCCCTTCTGACTTCTATTTTTTCAACCCTATGTACCCACATTTCAGTACTTATTTGTGTGCCTCAGTTCAGTTCAGTTCAGTCTCTCAGTCATGTCTGACTCTTTGCAACCCCGTGGACTGCAGCATGCTAGGCCTCCCTGTCCTTCACTATCTCCCGGAGCCTACTCAAACTCATGTCCATCGAGTCAGTGATGCCATCCAACCATCCCATCCTCTGTCATCCCCTTCTCCTCCCACCTTCAATCTTTCCTAGCATCAGGGGCTTTTCCAATGAGTCAGCTCTTTGCATCAGGTGGCCAAAGTGTTGGAGTTTCAGCTTCAGCATCAGCCCATCAGGTTGGCATCAGCCTGTTCAATGAACACCCAGGACTGATTTCCTTTAGGATGGACTGGTTGGATCTCCTTGCAGTCCAAGACTGCAAGACTCTCAAGAATCTTCTCCAACACCACACTTCAAAAGCATCAATTCTTCTGTGCTCAGCTTTCTTTATAGTCCAACTCTCATATCCATACATGACTACTGGAAAAACCATACCTTTGACTAGACGGACCTTTGTTGGCAAAGTAGGTCTCTGCTTTTTAATATGCTGTCTAGGTTGGTCATAACTTTTCTTCCAAGGAGCAAGCATCTTTTAATTTCATGGCTGCAGTCACCATCTGCAGTGATTTTGGAGCCCAAAATAATAAAGTCTGTCACTGTTTCCACTGTTTCCCCATCTATTTGCCATGAAGTGATGGGACCAGATGCCATGATCTTAGTTTTTTGAATGTTGAGTTTTAAGCCAACTTTTTCACTCTCCTCTTTCACGTTCATCAAGAGGCTCTTTAGTTCTGTGCTTTCTGCCATAAGGGTGGTGTCATCTGCATATCTGAAGTTATTGATATTTCTCCCAGCAATCTTGATTGGTCCAGCTTGTGCTTCCTCCAGCCCAGCTTTCTCATGATGTACTCTGCATAGAAGTTAAATAAGGGTGACAATATACAGCCTTGACGTACTCCTTTTCCCAATTTGGAACCAGTCTGTTGTTCCATGTCCAGTTCTAACTGTTGCTTCCTCACCTGCATACAGATTTCTCAGGAGGCAGGTCAGGTAGTCTGGTATTCCCATGTCTTGAAGAATTTTCCAGAGTTTGTTGTGATCCACACAGTTAAAGGCTTTGGCATAGTCAATAAAACAGAAGTAGATGTTTTTCTGGAACTTTCTTGCTTTTTTGATGATCCAGCGCATGTTGGCAATTTGATCTCTGGTTCTTCAGCCTTTTCTAAATCCAGCTTGAACATCTGGAAGTTCACAGTTCACAAACTGTTGAAGCCTGGCTTGGAGAACTTTGAGCATTACTTTACTAGTGTGTGAGATGAGTGCAATTGTGCAGTAGTTTGATCATTCTTTGGCATTGTCTTTCTTTGGGATTGGAATGAAAACTGACTTTTTCCAGTCCTGTGGCCACTGCTGAGTTTTCATGTACTGAAATCATACCGTACAGAAATATTCTGTATCTTGATATTATCATTTAATGCAAAATTTTGGTGATATTTTCAAATCAATACATGCAAATTGAACTACAGTATTTTAAACTCTTGCATATTATTTTTCCAGAGGCCAAACCATAACTTCCTTAATGGAATCTTTGTTTAAGTAAATCTGAATTGTTTCTGTTACTTTGCTCTACAAGCATTTTTATCCATCTATCTTGGAGTATGTTTCTGCAACATATGCAAAGGCTAAAATCTTAGTGAAAGAATTACTGTGTCAAAGGCTATATTGACTTTGATCGATAATGGCAACTAGCCCTCCAGAATGGTTATGTCATTTATACTCTCACCAGGAATGAGTGCAATTGCTTGCCCACAACTGGTTACCCTGAATCATATCACATTTTATATATTTTTTGACAAACTGATGAGTGAAAATATACTATCAACATTTTGATGTGATTTCTGACTCCTTTTAATGCATTTTTTGTATAATCGAATACACTATACATGGAGTTTTATGTCCTCTATCCATATTGCTTCATAGCCTTTATGTCCATTATTTTTGGGACTGTGCAGTAATCTATGGGGTGTTTGTGATTTCTGTTCCCCTACTGTTGGATCTATAGTTATTTCCATTAATTTATATATCATTTTTATGGGGCCGAGGTTCCTTCCCTGATCAGGGAACTAAGATCCTTCAAGCGGGTGTAATGTTCAAAGAAAATGAAGCAGGGGGTAGGGGGAGTTTCTTACATATTCAAGTATGTTTATAAGGAAAAAGGGGCTTCCCAGGTGGCACTAGTGGTAAAGAACCTGCCTGCCAATGTGGAAGACCCAAGAGACATGGGTTCAATCCCTGGGTTGGGAAGATTCCCTGGAAAGGAGCATGGCAACCCACTCCAGTATTCTTGACTGGAGAATCTGATGGACAGAGGAGTCTGGTGGGCTAAGGTCCATTGGGTTGCAGAGAGCTGGACACAACTGAAGCGACTTAGCACGTATATCATTTTTTTTACAGTAGTTCAGAGAATTGGGATTACTGGTTCAAAGAGAAGAAATAGTGCTCATCGTAAATACATATTGCAAATTTGCTTTCCATAAAATGCTGGCACCCACTTCCAAAGTCAAAGCCATTCATGGGGGGATATTTCTCATTGTGCCCTCAATGTGGGAGGTAAGATGACATTTTTGTCCTGTCTGTCACTGATGTGTGAAAAATATAGCTCCAATTATACACATGTTAGAACTTTTTTTTTTTTTTTACCATATCCAATATGTGTTTAAGTCTTTTTGAAAAATTACTTTCATTCTTTTTGTCTTTTTCTGCTTCAGTTTGGATATTTCTTTCTAATCCATCTTTCAGTTATATAATACTCTTTAGGTGATCAAATTTGCTCTTAAACTCATTATTTTAGTTCTTCATTTCAGGTATTGTATTTTGGAGTCTTAGAATTTCCATTTGGTTACTTTTGGATAGCTTCCAGTTCTCTGATGAAAGTCTTGTAATATAATTATTAAGCGTTTTAATCACAGTTACTGTCAGATCTGTCTCTGATAGCTTCATTTTACATTACCACTAGTGAATGGAGAAGGAAATGGCAACCCACTCCAGTGTTCTTGCCTGGAGAATCCCAGGGACGGGGGAGCCTGGTGGGCTGCTGTCTATGGGGTCGCACAGAGTCGGACACGACTGAAGTGACTTAGCAGCAGCAGTGATGGATGAAGGTCCCAACTTCACGTTCTCACCAACATTTGCTACTGTCTGTCTTTTTGTTGCTAATCGTCCTAGTGGGTGTGAGGTGCCATGTCATTGTGGTTTTGACTTGCATTTCCTTAATGGCTAATAACCTTGAGCATCTTTTCATGTATTTATGTGCAATTCATGTGTCTTCTTTGGAGAAATGTCCATTCAGATCCTCCCTCCCTCAATTTTGTAATTGGATAGTTTCTTTTTTGTTGTTGAGTTGTGAGAGTTTATATATATTATAGACACAGGTTCCTTATTAGCTATAGGATGTGCATTTTCTCCCATTCTGTTGTCTTTTCACTTCTCATTTGTTTTTTAATTGCAAATGACCCAGTATACACGTTAGTCGCTCAGTAGTGTCTGACTCTTTGCGACCCCATGGACTGTAGCCCACTAGGCTGCTCTGTCCATGAATTCTTCAGGCAAGAATATTGGAATGGGCTGCCATTCCCTTCTCCATGGGAAGAGAAGGGAATAGCTCACAGCAATATATTCATGCTATTTCTTACACTGAAGTAGAGAGAAGATTTCATCCAAGCCTGCAAATATTACGATGTGCATTTTGAATAGAAGACAGTATGCTTGGAGCTGGCATTTTAATCTTCAGATATATTCAGAGAAGTGTGCCAAAATAGATATATGGAAATGTTCATTAAAGTCTTATTTTTAAAGCAAAGAAATAGAAACAATATAAATTTTCATAAACAAAGAATTGGTTAAATAATTTTGTTCCAATCTCATGATTAAATAATGTGCAAGATTTTAAAAGAATATGATTGGTTTGTATGTATTAAGGTGGAATCAACACCCAGGATTTTATATTAAATGACAACAGCAAGCTGTAAGAACAAGATGTAAAGCATTTTGTATAGTATAGTTTCATCTGTGTGTATACACACATATGGCTTCTGATTGTGGTAATGCAGGGTTGAAAACAGTATTAGAGGTCAAAAGAGCTTGGGGGAGAGGAAGAAGGACTTTTATCTATCTAGCTTTCTTGTAGTGATTACAGAGAAAATCAGAGAGTGAGTGAGAAGAATTCCCAGATCACCCATCTTATTGTAGCTTATGATTTTATGGGTCAGGAATTTAAGGCAGGACTTGGCTGCACAATTCTACTCTGCAGAGCATCAGTGAGGATCACTCAGTGGTATTCACCTGGGCACTGGGCTAGGCTGGAAGGTCCAAGGTGGCTTCATACATGTGCCTGCCGCAGAGAATAATAATGGTTTATATTCACTGAATGTTGGCCAGATACCAGGCCTTGCCCTAAGCACTTTACAGGAATCGATTCATAGAGTCCTCATCCAATCTTCCCCGTGAGGTGGACAGTAATATTACCCCTGGGCTTCCCAGGTGGCACAGTAGTAGAGAATCCACCTGTCACACAGAAGACACTGGTTTGATCCCTCGGTCAGGAAGACTCCCTGAGGAAGGAAATGGCAACCCACTCCAGTATTCTTGCCTGGGAAATCCCATGGACGAGAGGAGCCTAGCAAGCTGCAGTCCACGGGGTCACAGAGAGTGGAACACGACGTAGTGACTAAACAGCAACAACACGGCACCTACTTTACAGGTGAGGAAACTGAGGCACAGGAAGACTTGACTTTCTCAAAGTCACAGGACTCAGGCATCTGTCTAGGACGCCTATAGGTTTAAGACCGCACCAAAAAACTCTGGCAACCTCTGCATGGGGAATGGGGAAATCTTTCTTTCTGACTGCATGCTTGCATGCTCAGTCATGTCAGACTCTTCAACCCCATGATCGGTAGCATGCCAGGCTCCTCTGTCCATGGGATTTTCCAGGCAAGAATAACGGAATAGGTTGCCATTTCCTCCCCCAGGGGGAGGGACCTAGTGATAGAACCCGTGTCTCCTGCAGCTCCTGCATTGGCACGCCATTTCTTTACCACTGAGCTACCTAGGAAGCCCTGCTTCCTCAAGGAAAAGGCAACAGAATGGCTTCATCACCTGCGGTCTGGCAGAGCTCATTCTCTGGTGCTCAGAGAATCCTTCCTCCTCTGATCTGGTCGAGCAGCTGATGGGAAAGGCCTGTGTTCTCACCACCAACTCCTGGGGGAAAAGAGATGCGAGCCAAGCTCTCTGAGCACGGCTTGCCTGTACACGCAGCAAGCTGTGGTACCTGCCACTCAGCGTTATCAAAAATCTTGGTTCTCTTTCAGCTTGACGAACTTCAGAAAAAGCACCATGAAGTGAATTTGGCTGTGACGCCTTTGAAGGTAATATATGTGTGAAATCAGCATGAAATACCTCTTTCAAAAGAGAAAAAGGGAGCGTAGTACTAGATTGGCCAAAAAGTTTGTTCAGATTTTCCTGTAAGATGTTATGGAACAATCCAAGAGAACTTTTTGGCCAACCCGATATTTTTCCCATTAGGAACTAGTCCATGCCTGTTGTATAAAAACAGTGGAAAGAAGAAGGAGAAACACAGCATCCCAGGTTCCCTTCTGAATCTAGCGTCTTCATGTATTTTCTTTTAGTATATTTTACACGTGTCTGAGACCCTACTCTACCTGCGTAGGTATGTCTGTGCCACGTGGGTCTTCACCAGCCTTTGAAGCTGCCGTTCTTGCCAGATCTAAAGCAGGAGACTGCAGTTCATAAAGCCTCCAGACCCTGCGGGTGTTCAAACCCCTCTGTCCAATCTCCTTGCCTCTCTAGCTCCCTCCCTGTCTCTTTTGCATTATCACACAAAAGCACCATGCTGCACTTTTTTTTCTTGGAAAAGTTTTCTCCATGCATCTAGACATTTCCTGAGGACACATTCCCAGATAAGGCATTATGGGCTCATAGGGTTTAATACGCTCGTCGAAGATGTAGTTTGGGTGAGATGACACATGTAAGCTCACACATGGCACTTGGACTTGAGCAGTGCCAAGTGCCTGGAGGGACTGTCCATTTTTCCCACTCTCTGGGCATGGTGGGCCGGGAGGGGCCCTGGGCTGGGAATTAGAAGGACATAGTTGAGCCCCCAGACCCTACTGACTTTGCTGAATCCCACCCCCTCTGAAATAATAGTGATACCCTTTGGCCTGCTCTCACAGCTTCTTCTGACCCTCAGTGGCTACGGCGTTGATGGAAAAGTAGAGCGCAAACTGTAATGCTCTTGAAAATGGGAGGTGTTCTTGCTCCTCTGTTATTTTCGTCATTTGCTGTGTACCGGCAGTACTGGGCACTTGGGCATCATTGCCTAGAAACTGATGTGCAAAGGTCCCTGACCCTCTCTGGGCTGGGCTTGGAAGGGAATTCTGGCAGGAAGGGGTCATCATATCCTCCGTGGAGCAGCTCCTCCAAACATGCACAGACACGGGAGGTCATTTCATGGCCAGAGGGTCACACACTCAAGTCACCCACATAACAGATCTCTCCTGTGCACAGCCATGGAGCGAGGACAGTGCAGGGAATCCAGGAGAGTGTCAGCCTTGCCCTTAAGGAGCTCCCAGGCTATGGAGGAGACAGAACCACAGATGTAAAGATTTACTCCTGGGACAGCAGGAGCCAGGAGCCTGGGCACAGAGGGACCCAAGTTCTGAGCATGAGGGGGACCTGCCCAGGGTGGCACTACCCAGGCTGGCCTCTGAACAGATCTGCACAAGGTTTTTCTGGGCTCAGGACATGTAGGAGCCACAGAAGAGTAGTGAGGAAGTTCTGGGGTGTTGGGGGTGGGGAGTGGATCAGTGTGTCTGGAACACGAGGCATGAGAAACAGGGTCATTGTAGTGGTGGGGCTGGAGAGGCACGGTTCTACCTTTCATGTGTGAGCACCTGCCTGGGCTGGCCAATGCGCGTGCTTTGTCTGCATCATCTCCTTCTGTCTTGATGTGGCAACAATGCCCATTGTACAGATGAGCAAGTCACGGGGTAGAGAGGAGCTTGGTCTCATAGCTGGTTGGTGGAGGGGCTGAAGACCCGTCCAGAAGGCATCCAGAAGGGATGGGCAGCAGTGTGGCCCCTTGATTTCAAAGCTGCCTCTGGCTTCTGGGTGAAGGGAGGGATGGCAGGAAGGAGGCTGAGCTAAGACGGGTGTGTGTGTGTATGTGTGTGTGTGTGTTAGTCGCTCAGTCGTGTCCAACTCTTTGCAATCCCATGGACTGCAGCCCACCAGGCTCCTCCGTCTGTAGGATTCTCCCGGCAAGAATACTGGAGTGGGTTTCCATTCCCTTCTCCAGGGGATCTTCCCAACCCGGGGATTGAACCTGGGTCTTCCCCATTGCAGGGAGATTCTTTACCAGCTGAGCCACCCGAAGTCCTAAGGCAGGGCTGTGGAGAAGGCAATGGCAACCCACTCCAGTACTCTTGCCTTAAATCCCATGGACGGAGGAGCCTGGTAGGCTGCAGTCCATGGGGTCGCTAAGAGTCGGACACGACTGAGCGACTTCACTTTCACTTTTCACTTTCATGCATTGGAGAAGGAAATGGCAACCCACTCCAGTGTTCTTGCCTGGAGAATCCCAGGGACGGCGGAGCCTGGTGGGCTGCCGTCTATGGAGTCACACAGAGTCAGACACGACTGAAGTGACTTAGCAGCAGCAGCAGCAGCAGAGGGAAGCAAAACCTGGAGCCAGTGCCCCGCCCCTCCCACTCAGCTACCCCGCCCCCATAGGAGCCCAACATCCATGGACCCCACCAGTCATGTCTTCACCCTCATCCTTTCAGGCCAAGCTGGCTTCCCTGGTCCAGAAGTGCTGGGAGAGAAACCACCTGATCACACACCTGCTTCAGGAGCTGCGCAGACGCGGGGCGGAGAACCACCTGCTCTCCGGGATGGCGCAGAACATGGTGAATGACGTGGCGCTGGCCGAGTACGTGGCCACCTTCCTGGCTCCGAGGGTCCCAGAGGTAGGGCCCCACAGACCGCCCTGCCCCTCTTCCTGTAGGGACTGTGGGCTCATCCACCTGCCTGTCCACCTCCTGACCTGCCCTGACCTCCCCCCTTCTGTCCCTTGACCTTGCCTGGAACATGGCTCCTCCATGCCAGCGCCTCTGCTCAGGGCTGGCACAGGGAGGTGATCCAGTCATCCTTAACCTTAGAAAGTCTCACAACATGGTGCAGGAGACAGACACAGAAACTGTGCCTTTAATTCAATGCCATACAAGTTCTGTCTCATCAGACATTTCTTTCATGGGTGCCTCAGGACCTTAGCACTTGCCACTTTCTCTGGCAGGATTCCTGTCTGCCCTGCAGCCTCCCATATCTGTCCTTCAGGGCCCAGTGTGGCCTTGCTCAGGAGCTGGCCCTGGATCCCACATGGCACGTGGGCACAACCGATGCGGCAAGTTAGAGGAATTTCCCCCTACTGTTAGAGGAGTTTTGTCAGCCTCTCTGTTGGGGCCAAAGCTGCTCCCTAACCATTTCTGTCTCTCTAGTGCATGGCATGGAAAAGCTGTGCAGGGAATAGTTGTTGAATGAATGAAGTCATGAACTAAATGATTGAGAATGTCCTCTTTTAATGGTCAATGAAAGAGGAGACTGGGGCTCAGAGAGGTTGGGAGACTCATTCACACGCAAGCACACACACACACACTCATTGGGCACACAACCCCATTCCTGGGGACCAGCTAGCAGCACCCCTAACCAAACTAGCTCAGTTCCTGATTGTGCGAGGGGGAAATGCAGCTTCTGCTATGGATATAGCCGGCCCTGTTCTCCACCATCCCCCTGGGGCTCTGCAGTCAGAGGGGCCTGCTTTTGATAGTGTAGCCCTACGTCTGCATCTCCCTGCTTGGCCTTCCCAGCCCAGCCTCTGCAGACCAAACCTCTCTGTCCCTTCCTTCCCCTACAGCCTTTAGGATATCAGGTGTCCTCTAATCCAAATTGCCACACAGCCCATGTGAACTCCAGGAGACCAAGGGGCCTGCTCAGGGCCACAGTGACTTGGTTCAGAGTCAGGATTTGAACCTAGAGCCCCTGACTCCCAGGCCAGCACTCATCCCTCTGCCTGAGGCTTTCAAGCTTCTTCAGAGGCAGAATAGGGGTGGAGAGAGAGGTCGGCATCTTGCTGAGGGGCCTGGCACAGTTCCCATGTCTCAGTTAAGGCAGGACTGAAAGCAGAGTTCCAGGAAAGGTGTTGGCTGTGCCAGGGGTCTCCTGGGAGAGAGGCTGGCGGTGGGCTGAGAAGGCCTCATCGCAGTGAACCCTCCCACCCACCCAGGGGCCGTTCTGTCTGGCAGGCTCTGAAACTAGACCCGATTTGTTCATTGGGATTGGACAGGCTGACTTACATTGACCAAATTCAGAGTCTGAGGTATAAACCTGAACACTAACAATCATTTCTCATGTGAGATCAAGCTATGCACAGGCTGAAATACTGGATGGATAAAAAAATAATCAGCCTGTTCTCTTCCTATAGTGGAGTTATCTACAAAGTCCAGTTCATGGTTCATTGGTTTGTTTGTAAGTCAATCAACATTTATAGTCAGAGAGTCATTTGGGAGCCTGGGATGGAAACAGAGAGAGTTAGTGGTGTCATCAGCCTGACACGTTCATTTCCTGGAAGGATGTGCTTCTGGGCCCGGACAGGCCTCCCCAGGGGCCAGGGTGTCTCCCCTGTGGATATTCTGAAAGGCCATGGCCAATCATAAGCTTATACTCCCTCCTTTACAGGTGACTTTGAATCTGCCATGACCCATTTTGCAGTATTTTACAAATCAGCTCACCAAATTCAGTTCAGTTCAGTTGTTCAGTCATGTCTGACTCTTTGAAACCCCATGGACTGCAGCACGCCAGGCCTCCCTGTCCATCACCAACTCCCGGAGCTTACCCAAACTCATGTCCATCCTGTTGGTGATGCCATCCAACCATCTCATCCTCTGGCATCCCCTTCTCCTCCCACCTTCAATCTTTCCCAGCATCAGGGGCTTTTCCAGTGAGTCAGCTCTTCACATCAGGTGGCCAAAGTAGTGGAGCTTCAGCTTCAGCATCAGTCCTTCCAATGAATATTCAGGACTGATTTCCTTTAGGATGGACTGGTTGGATCTCCTTGCAGTCCAAGGGACTCTCAAGAGTCTTCTCAAACACCACAGTTCAAAACCATCAGTTCTTCAATACTCAGCTTTCTTTGTAGTCCAATTCTCACATCCATACATGACCACTGGAAAAACCATAGCCTTGACTAGATGAACCTTTGTTGGCAAAGTAATGTCTCTGCTTTCCAGTCTGCTGTCTAGGCTGGTTATAGTTTTTCTTCAAGAAGCAGGCGTCTTTTAATTTCATGGCTGCAGCTCACCAAGAACACCCCCATTTTCTTGATCTGAGGAATAGCTTACTGTCCCCTCCACAAACCACAAAAGCCTGGCTCTGCCATTTCATTTCACAGATATTTATTGAGCACCTATTGTCACGAGCCAAGCATGGTGCTGGGGTCTGGGGAGAAATGATGAATCAGGCCAAAATGTGCACACAGACAAGGAGAGAAATAATTGTAAATTACAGTGAGGGTCAAAAAGGAGAAGATTGAGACTATGTGTATGCCTTAATTGCTCTGAGCCTTGCTTTACTCATCTGTAAAATGGGAATATTACATCCTACTTGGTAGAATGAACATGAAGACAGTTGGAGATAACTCATGAAACACCCTGTACAGGGCTGTCCCACAGGTAGGAACTTGGTCCTCGTGTGAGCAGTTGTCAAGGGGTAGGCATCCAGGAGCCCTGGGTTCAAATTTTAGCTCTGCCACTGTCTTACTCTGTGGCCTTAGGAGGGAACACTGACATGTGTCACCACGGGGGCTTTATGTAACTGACTTAGGGAGTCCTCCTGTGTGGGAGGTGCTATTATTATCACCCCCCACCTTTCCAGATGGGAAAACTGAGGCTCAAGGAGGTTACAAGTCATGCCCAAAGACACCTGTCTACAAGCAGCTGTCTAGCTCAGCCTTTTGTGTGTTCAGTCGTTTGCATAAGCAGAGCTGGGTTTGAACCTGGGTTTCTGTGCAGGGCCACTGCAGGGTGGAGAGGCGGTGTGTGTTGGGTGCGGTGTGGGCCTTTGGGGCATGTGGGCAGCAGCAGGGGTCTGGCACGTACAGACCAGGCCCTCAGTGAGTCCGTCCCTGTTGTCCCTGCAAGGCCGATCCTTGTGTGCAGATATTAATATGTGACCCCAGGGACTGTGGCCCACCGGGCCCCTCTGTCCGTGATATTTCCCAGGCAAGGTGCTGGAGTGGGTAGCAATTCCTTTCTCCATGGGATCTTCCTGACCCAGGGTTTGAACTTGGGTCTCCTGCATTACTGGCAGATTCTTTACCATCTGAGCTGCCAGGGAAGCCCTATATTAATATAAGGCAGTGAAAAATAAACGTGATGTATTTAAGAAGCAAAAAGGGCTCCAGGATGGCTCGAGTGAGGGGACTTCCGAGTGGAGAAGTTCTGAGAGGTTAGACACGAGGTCACGGGCACCTGACTGGCCACAGGAGGTTTGCACCCGGTTCTTCAGTGAATGGGGAGCTGCCAAAGAGGTGCAGCAGTAACTGCTGTGCTTTGGGAAGATGATCCCAGCAGGCCTGTGGGCTGGACTGGGCTGCAGAGTCCCAGGCAGGCCATGCACATGGCAGCCAGATGGCTCAGGCCGCAAATACCCAAGGCCCAGGCAGCCAAGCAGAGCCCTGGGGGTACGGAGACCCTTCGTGGTGGTGGCGGCAGCTCCTCCCGCTGGCAGCTGGGCAGGAAGTGGGTTTTACTGGTGCTGATTTTCATTTCAGAGAACACAGATGGAATTCCCGGTGGGGATATTGGGCTTGGGCTCAGAGCCCAGGAGGGCTGCCCGACTGGCTGGGGGGATACTTAACGGACTTGAGGAAGGGGGCACGTGCCAGAGCCGAGAGGGCGGGTCCTGGGAGCCCTGCACTCGGGAGGGGGCTCCCGTTAATCACAGCCTCCTGAGGGAGGGTGGGGTGTGGGCTATGAGGGGGGCATCCCATATGGACAGGCTGCTGTTCATTTATTCCCGGGAGGCAATGATGATGGGAGACTCACAGAGCCTGCCCTGAGCCAGCACTTTCTGTGGTTTATTCACTTCATCCTCCCAACATCCCCCCTCGTCAAGGAGGAGACTGAGCCCCAGCGTCAAAGCTGGTCAAGGTCACACCCGGGAGTGGCAGGCTGGGGTTCAGAGCTGGGGTCCATCTGAGCTCCACCCGTCAGGAAGAGGGTGCTCCCCCTCCCGCCATAGCAGTGGCTCAGGGTCAGTGATCGCCTCCCATCAACTTCCTCTTCTCGCCTTGATTGAGTGGGTGATAGAAATTGAGCCTCAGTGGGCTCAGGCCCTGGACCCCTTTCTCGGGGCTGCATCTAAAGTGTCTTGGTCTGTTGGGCTCACTTAACAAAAATACTACAGACTGGGGGGCTGAAACAGCAAGCATCTTATTTCTCACAGTCCTGGAGACTGGAAGCTGGGAATCAGCCACGTGGTGGGATTCTGGTGGGGGCTCTCTTCCTGGGGTGCAGATAGCCACCTTCTCCCTGTGTCCTCACATGGTGGACAGAGAAGCCAGCTCTCTAACATCTCTTCTATCAAGGACATTGGTTCCTCTGGACAGCCAGAGGACCCTGTCATCATGATCTGATCACTCCCCCAAGACCCCATCTCCAAATTCCCTCACTTGGGGGTTAAGATTTCAGCATGCGCATTTTTGGGGGGACACAGACATTCAGGGCAGAGGACAGCGCGTGGGGGGGATGGGGGCGGCCAGCCCTCAGAGCTGCCACCTTCCTGACCTGCCTCATTGTCCAGGCCGCCACTGTCCACAGGTCAGCCCTGCATCCGGCCTAGTGCCCTTCCCCAGCTCTGTAGGTTCTCTCGAGCGTTGGTCCCGAAGCAGGGAATCCCACGAGGCCAGCTTGGCCAGTTCCCCCACTGTCTTTCAGCTGGGAACATGAGGTCTTGGTACCTCCCTGGCTTCAGCTGAGATGGGAGTGTGAGGAGGGCAGGTTCCTTCCATTCTTGGACTCCCAAATGGACATGGGGGTTCTCAGTCCCACCCCAGCCCCAAACTGACTTGACTGAACAGGGCTCTGGGCACCTTCTTGGGGCCCCCTTAACTTTTTTCCTGACGCCGAGCCCCAGGACATCTCTTTTTTTCTGGATTTCACCAGGACCTAGGCTGTTGACATTCCCAAGCCAAGAAGGAGACACCATTGTTGTTACTTGCACTTGGGTGTCATCCGCTTTTGAAGGCAGATGCTTGGGTGCCAAGGGGCAGTGGAGAAAGGGTGCCCTCCGGCCCATGCCCAGCCTCCTGCAGGCTCCAGGGGTGGTGGTGGGGGGGCGGGGGTGGGGTCAGCTCAGCAAATGGAAGATCCATCAGAGCACTGGATGTCTTATCCCTGTCTGGCTCCCTGCTGTTCCTGGGATGTGAGATTCCCTGCCCTCTCTATGGGCATGGAGTTTCCTTTGGCAGATAAAGACACCCAGACCCTGAAGAATAGCCACCCTGTGGCCCAATGCTCACCCTTCACCTCCTGAAGTCACCTGCTCTTTTAGGCCTGGATAGCACAGGGTGGGGGTTGCTAAGCTCTTGTAGGGCTCTGTGAGACCCCCCTCAAATGCCCATCACGTTGCATCACATAAAGATATTCACTGAGGATATAAGGTCAAGCAGTAATTGCTCCACTGGGGGTGGTCAGGGGCTTGGTGTACTAACACCAGAGGGTCATTGAGACCCCAGCCTTAAAAAGACACATGCAACCAGGCGAGGAAGCTGCTAATTCCACTTCCTCTTGCCCTGCTTTTTCCTCCATTCTCCATGTCCTGGAAACATCTCGCTCTCCTCTGGGCACTGGTCAACAAGATCTATATATGAGCCTTTGGAAATGGAATCTCATCTTGAAAGAAACAGCGAAACTGAGAGCCCTAAACTCCCTTAATTCATTAAATCAACGACCCCAAGCCTGGGCCTCCGAGGATCCAGGCAATTAGTT
This sequence comes from Bos grunniens, assembly GCF_055505025.1. Taxonomy (NCBI): domain Eukaryota; kingdom Metazoa; phylum Chordata; class Mammalia; order Artiodactyla; family Bovidae; genus Bos; species Bos grunniens. The sequence continues at coordinate 14,437,694 of NC_141170.1, read as the reverse complement.
TCTCTTCATCTGCTGCCTTTTATGGAGAATATCCCCCAAAAAAATTTACCTGGGGAGAGAGGCAGGGGAGTGGAGTGTGTAGGGTGAGGCTTTATCCATCTATTACTCTGCGTGGAGCATTTGGTAGATGTTTACTCTTATTTGGTTCTGACAAGACCCTGCAAGGAGCATATTCGTGGCTCCACTCTGCAGATGGAGAGGGCAAGATTCAGAGAATTCAACTGAGTTGGCCAGGACCATGGAACCAGTAGGCGGAAGAGCCAGGTTCAACCTGAGGTTGCCTGGCTCCACGCCTCTCCAGGCTAATGGGATAAACAAGAAGCAGGAGAAATATCTGTAGATCTCTGATCACGTACTGAATGCAGTGCCTCTGAAAGTAGTTTAGTGCCTATGAGGCTACTCTGTGCATACAAAGGCCAAGGAAACCTGAAGTCTGTGTCTAATAAAACTAACTCCAAACCCAGGTGCAAGCAAAAGCATTCCCTTGAAGCATAGCAGTGAGTGGAGAGAAGGAGACTGATTTGGGAATATAATTCCTGGAGGAGGAAGCACACAAAACTAGGCTTTTAAGGATGTAGATGGATGGTGTGAAGACCCTCTAGGCTGGGAGAACAGCATGTGCAAAGGCACTGGGGTGTGAAGGCTCATGGTCCTTGAAGACACAGAGTTTTAGGAGGTGTGAGTGGAGTGTTCTGGGGGCAGGAAACGCAGTGAGAGAACAGGCACTGTGCCTGGTGCAGAGGGTTTCCGATAAGTGGTGCTGTGATTGGATTGGTATCAGAAGATGGTAGGGCCATCATCCACGCCCCTGTATATTTGTCTCTGGATTAGTCAGTCCATTTAGAGGGATAGTCAAAGAGCCCAGGTGTCCCAGTGCAGTGTAGAGGGGCTATGTGATAGGCAGGTGGCTGAACTCAGCCAAGGGGAGTCAGGGAAGATTTCATAGAGGTGGAGACACTTGGATTAGGTATTGATGTATACATAGAAGTTCACTAGAGAATGAGAGCGCAGAATCCTCTGGGCAGAAAGGTGGCCGGTGCAGTGGCTGGTGCAGATACTTGGTGGACACAGTGGAGTTGGGAGAAGGGAGCTATCACAGCTACACTGCACTCGGGGCCCCTTCCCCACTGGAAAACCCAAGAGGAAGCAAGATCTGGGCTGCTGGTCTGGAATCAACTCTAACCTGCCTTGAAGATCCCGCTGTTGCTCTTGTTGAACCCACTGGGAGCCGCCAGGCCGACTAGCTGAGTTCCTACTGCCACTTCAGCTCTTCCAGAGCCTGTGCACTTGTGGGGAAGAGGAGGACAATTGGTCCATGGAGTGGTGCAGGGACTTGGGTCCAGCCTGACCTGGATTCCTGAGTGCTCAGTCAGGGGCCGCAGGGGCAGCTCAGTGATCGGCTGTCACAAGGGGCTGGAAGGACCTTCATGCAGAGAGAGTATTTCTCCTGAAGACTCTCTTGTGTGGCTGCCCTCCTCGCCCTGCCCCCCTCCCAGCCTTTTTTGTTGTTGTCCAGTTGCGAAGTCATGTCCAACTCTTTGTGACCCCATGGACTGCAGCACGCCAGACCTCCCTGTCCCTCATCATCTCCCGGACTTTGCCCAAGTTCATGTCCATTGCACTGGGGATGCCGTCCAATCAAGTCATCCTCTGTCACCCTCTTCTCCTTCTGCCTTCCATCTTTCCCAGCATTAGGGTCTTTTTCAGTGAGTCAGCTCTTCTCATCAAATGGCCAAAGTATTGCAGCTTAAGCTTCAGCATCAGTCCTTCCAATGAGTATTCAGGGTTGATTTCCTTTAGGATTGACTGGTTTCATCTCCTTGCAGTCCAGGGGACTCTCAAGAGTCTTCTCCAACACCACAGTTCAAAAGCATCAATTCTTTGGTGCTCAGCCTTCTTTATGGTCCAACTCTCACATCTGGAAAGACCATAGACCTTTGACTATACAGACGTGTGTCAACAAAGTTATATATTTGCTTTTTAACACATTGTCTATGTTTGTAACAGCTTTTAAAACCTGTTCATCAGTCTCCACTTGGAGATTCAATTTGAATAAAGGAAATGGAAGCTTTTCCTTACACCTGTATCGTTGGGAGCAAATCCTGGACTCCCCTGAAGGTCCTGGGTGGAGGAGGGGGCGCCCTGCCTACACGTGTGCACACACAGGAAAGTGGATCCAGCCATAGGATGCACTTTCTGCAGGGGCCAGGGGCTGCTCTTTCCAGTTGTAGTCAAGTGTGGAAGGCTTTTCCTCCTGTGTCACGCAGAGTAACTGCTGGGATGTCTTTTCTTCCAGACAAGCCACCACCTGGACGTCGAGTCTGAGATGACGGCATTTGTCAGAGGTCAGTGCGATTTTCAGTTAGGAAGAGTCTGCATACTCAGACCAGTCCAGGCCAGCAAGACAATCTGACAGGTGGGCCAGGGTGGGGAAACGCCCACGGTCAAGTGCAGACGACTAAAGGAAACCAGAGCCTGCTGTCTTGCACTCTCTTTCCTGCTTGGCTTTGCCTTTTTGTTTCACTCTTAAGGAGAATATGTTAGAAAAATACTGCCATACGCAAATGGCCAAATTCTGCAGCCCTGTAGTTTCACTCCTGGAAATTCATCCTGAGTAAATAATTCTGTGTGTGGAAAAGCTCAGTGGACAGGCATATACATGCCAGGTTATTTATAACAGTGAAAAACTATTCAGGGAAACTCCAGTATTGTTAATTAACTCTTACTTATCAACTATGAGGGAATTCCCTGGTGGCTTTGTGGTAAAAGAATCCACCTGCAATGCAGGAGACCTAGGTTTGATTCCTGGGTCAGGAGGATCTCCTGGAGAAGAAACTGGCAACCCATTCCAGTATTCTCACCTGGGAAATTCCATGGACAGAGGATCCATGGAATCTACATCTACTGACTGTAGATGGGCTACAGTCAGTGGGATCACCAAGAGTCAGACACGACTGAGTGAACATATGCTATGCTAAGTCACTTCAGTCGTTTCCGACTCTGTGCGACCCCATAGACGGCAGCCCACCAGGCTCCCCCGTCCCTGGGATTCTCCAGGCAAGAACACTGGGGTGGGCTGCCATTTCCTTCTCCAATGCAGGAAAGTGAAAAGTGAAAGTGAAGTCGCTCAGTCGTGTCCGACTCTTAGCGACCCCATGGATTGCAGCCTAACAGGCTCCTCCGTCCATGGGATTTTCCAAACAAGAGGTACTGGAGTGGGGTGTCATTGCCTTCTCTGGAGTGAACATATATACCACTAATATAACTGTACATGAGTATCTGTGAATGACTGGCAGCTTAGGCTAGAAGATAAACTAAAATACCAACAAGGGTTACTTAGATGGTAACATGGGTGGGATTTTGTCGTTCTATTATTCTAATTATTAAAAAGAAAAGAATTTCCCTGAGCCTTATTTTACCAGTGCAGTGGACTGTCAGCCCTGGGGAAGGAGGCTTCCTAGGGGTGTATTTAGGGTTATTTTGTTTTAAGATGATCAATCTAAAAGTGAAGAAAGTATGGATAATGTTACCTTTAGGCAACTGAGCTGCTCTTGATAACTGCTTGCTTAGAGATTCTTATTACTAGATTCTGTTCTTACCAGCTGTGTGATCTTGGATGAGTTAATTAACCTCTCTGAGCCTGGGACCCTTATCTTTAAAAGGAGGATAACGTGATCTTTTTCAGATATGTTAGTGCCTGGTATGTTGCACGGTGCCAACAAATAGGAAGAGAGACCTGGCTCCAGTTTTCCGCTGCTCAGGATGGACCGCCCCTTCTGTACCTTCAGCTTCCATCCCTGCAGTCTGGGTTGGCATCTGTTTCCACAGTTGGAGGCACATCAATTCTAGCTGGTCCTGCTTCTGCCACTAGTTTGTGCAAGCCTCCTCCTTCATCTGGGCTCAGCTTCTTCATCCTTGAAAGAAAGACGTGTACCAGATTGATGAAGTTACTTATTCACTCAGCATTTCTAAAAGACTGCTGCGTTCCAGACCCCTATCGGTGTTGTAGGGTTTACAAAGATGAGCTGGCTTGCAGAGGTGGTGGTCCTTGTGCTGAAGGAGCTTATAGCCAGGCAGTAGACGGTGAAGCAGGCAGGCAGTTTTCTAGGATACCCGAAGACCACGGCAGTACCATCAGAGGGATGTGGGTGTGGCACTCATAGAGTTCAAAGGCACCCTTCAAAAGAGGGACTTTGTCAGGGGGTGAAGGATCTGGGAATGAAAGAGAATGAAAAGGCTCAGAGACTTGCTGGTTTTTAGAATAGATTTCTGGATTGAAGTTTGACTGGGCATACCCTCTTCTAGTTCAGAAATGCCTCCTGAATCCCCAAATGGACAGTGTCCTGCAGAGACCTTTGCATTCAGAGACCTGGCCTATTCCTGAGGCTGAGTGGCCAGCATGGACAGCTGAACTGGATTCTTTGAAGGTGAGAAGACATCAGTCATTTAATTTTTTTTTTTAAATATTGATTTATTTTTCAGTTACTTCGGGTCTTAGTTGCATCATGCAGGATCTTTCATTGCAGCACGCAGGCTTCTCTGTAGTTGTGGTAAGCGGGCTCCAGAGAGCTCAGGCTCAGTGTATGTGGCATACCATCTTAGTTGCCCAGCATCACGTGGATTTATAATTTCCCAACCAGGGATCAAACCCATGTCCCCTGCATTGGAAGGCAGATTCTTAACCACTGGACCACCAGGGAAGTCCCAGTCACTTAATTTCTTAAATAAACAGTTTTATTGAAGATATGGCTTCCCTGATGGCTCAGAGGTAATGCACATACAGAAGAGGGTACAACTCAGAGGTGTACAGCTCCATGAACTGCCATGAAGCGATTTATGCTCATAAAGCCATCATCAGATCAAGAACTAGAAAGTGACCACAAAACACCCCCCCTGCCCCGGTTTCCCTTATGTGTATATTTAGTTGCTCAGTCGTGTCCGACTCTTTGCAACCCTGTGGACTATAGCCCTCCAGAGTCCTCTGTCCATGGGATTCTTCAGATAAGAATACTGGAGTGGGTTGCCATGCCCTCCTCCAGGGGATCTTCCCAACCCAGGGATCAAACCCAGGTCTCCCAGATTGCAGGCAGATTCTTTACCATCTGAGCCACCAGGGAAGCCCAAGAATACTGGAGTGGGTAACCTATCCCTTCTCCAGGGGAATGTCCCAACCCAGGAATCGAACTGAGGTCTCCTGCATTGCAGGCGGATTCTTTACCATATGAGCTACCAGGTTTCCCTTATAGTCTCTTTTTATCCTCTGTTTTTTAATTTTCTCTTTTGTTCTGTGTTATTTTTGTGTTCTGTGTTGTTATTTTTGTGTTCTGTTTCTGGTTATTTTTGTGTGTTCTGTGTCTGGTTATTTTTCATTGAGTGCTAGACATCATGTGTGAGAAAATATGAAGGCATATTTTGAGATTCTGTTTGATAGTATCTTCATCCAGACAGGGCTTTTTCCATTCTTCACACCAGAACTGTTTCAGAGATGAGTTTCATACTTATCAGATTTGTTTGTTTCTTGGTCACTCTTATTCATAGGGCCCAGCCTTTCAGGATTCTAAGCAAAAGACTGTAATGTTTATTAGTGTCCTTCCCCTAGCCCCTGCCCACCCCATGAGGCTGTCAAAAGCTCTGCTTAGCTTTCTGTTAGTGCTTCTCAGCTGCCACCCTCACACACAGGCTCCCCTTTCACTTGGAGGGGAAATACAACCTTCAAATGTGGGCCAGCTACACTTGGTTTCTCTCCTGTCTTGATTAGCTTTCTGTTAGTGCTTCTCAGCTGCCATCCTCACACACAGGCTCCCCTTTCACTTGGAGGGGAGATTCAACCTTCAAATGTGGGCCAGCTACACTTGGTTTCTCTCCTGTCTTGAATTTTAGTCCCATGAATCCTCACAGTCTTTGGGGGCTCTCAGATGCTTTCAAGTAGATCTTTTGTTACATTCTGTCCAGCTTTCCTAGTTGCAGTTACTCAAGGTTTGGTCCAGAATGCCCAAACCAGTCGGAGTCAGGGCTTCCCAGGTGGCACTAGTGGTAAGGAACCTGCCTGCCAACGCAAGAGACGTAAGAAACCCAGGTTCGATCCCTGGGTCGAGAAGATCCCTGGAGGAGGGTATGGCAGCCCATTGCAGTATTGCTGCCTGGAGAATACCATGGACAGAGGAGCCTGAGGGCTACAGTCCCTGGGGTCCCGAAGAGTCGGACGTGACTGAAGCTGACTTAGTAGCATGCAGTCGGAGCCAGAGCAACACTCTGTTTTCCCAGAGAAAACCTATTTTACTTATGAGATTTGAAGTCTGACTGGCCTGAGTTCAAATCTCAGTTGTAATTCAGTGTGACGTTTGGCAGATTACTTACTGTGTCCGTAAAATGGGGATAATGACGTCTACTGTTGATATGAGGATAAAATCAGATAAGCAGAGTTGAATATGTGTCTGGAATATAAGAGATGCTCAAGAAAAAAGAATAGCAACCATTACTTAGGAGGAAACTGATCTTATTCTTAGCATTTTATTTCAACCTATGATTATTGTTTTTTTTCCTGTGGCTTCTCTCCTGCCTTCATGCTTATATTAATTTTTTTAATCTAACAAATGGAGCCAATATTTACCTCTCAGGGTCTCTGGGGAAATTCAATGAAATCATGCACATAATGCAATTACCATACTGCCTGACGCAGGAGGTGTTCAATAAGTGACAGCTGTGTTATTGACTGCCCTTAAGGTTTGTTTGTTTGTTTTTACTGATGGCTTTCATTTTGAATTACTTGTCTACAGGCTCATTATCTAATAATGAGAACGTCTTTCCAGCTCTGATCTTTTTCTAGGAAAATTACACCTGACTTTGGATCATAGACCTACCTTATCACAGGCAGGTAGAAGACATTTTAGGCAGAGGGAATGGTAACTGCAAAGACAGAGGGGAGAGCAATCCTAAAGCATGGGGGGCTGGCAAGAAATTAAACAAGGCTGAAGCATGAAGGAGAGGGGAGTCTAGGAGATCGTAATGAAGATGCTGATGAGAACAACCATGAGAAAGAGCCCCGGCCCCTATATCTCTTTTTAACATTTATGTCTTTATTGTTCCTTTATTTTTGGCTGTGCTGGGTCTTCGTGGCTGCACTCGAGCTTTCTCTAGCTGTGGCGAGCGGGAGCTACTCTCTAATTGCAGTGCGTCGGCTTCTTGTTGCAGAGCATGGGCTCTACAGCTTGTGGGTTTCAGTGTTTGCAGCTGTGGCCCGTAGAGCTCTAGAGCATGGGCTCAGTGGTCATGGTTCACAGGCTTAGTTGTCCCATGGCATGTGGAATCTTCCCGAACCAGGGATCAAATTCATGTCCCCTGCACTGGCAGGTGAATGCTTGACCACAGGAAAACCAGGGAAGTCCTGCCTTCATTTCTTGACTACATACGCTGTGCAGTACATCAGCTTATCCAGTACTCACTATAAACCCACAAAACAGATCTCAACATTCGTTCCACTTCACTGTGAGTAAAGGTGTGGCACAGAGAGGATAAGTAGCCAGGTCACACGGCTGGAGAGCTGGGGTCCCCACCCGGACAGCCTGCCTCGCGAGCTGGCACTCTGGGCATCATGCGTCCAGATTGTGCTGGGCCTTCATGGAGGGGGTTAAAAGTTGTCCCTCCTGCCCTCGTTGAGGTTACAGTCTAGAGTTCGATGTGAGAAAACACCATCCAATGCCTGCAGTCAGCGATATTGGGCAGAAACCGATAGCCAAGCTTTTGAGGAAAAAGTTGGAGCATAAATTGAATGAACAGACCAACCCAAGCGCATCGTAATACTCTCACGGTTCCAGGTTTCTCAGGTGCTCCTCAGCCTTCCTCAGAGTTCTCACCATCCCATAGAAGGCCACTGGATGACAACTCCTGTACCGGAATGATCTCAAGGCCACACGATAGTTTACCGCGAGATGACAGAATGGTTGATGTAAATATCTTTGTTCAGTACTGTACACAGTACCGAGCCCATAGGAGGCCTTGTTGAGTGGATTTGGAAAAAGAACGAGGCAGTGGAAGGGAGCTGTTGGGTGATTTCTCTAGAAGGTCACGCTCACACCTCGTCCATCCTCGGCATTGTATTTCGCCTGCAGCCTTGGTTCTGTTCAGTTGTAACAGGCATTGAGCAGAGCTCTCTGCCCTGCAGAAAAACAGATTGCCAGCCGTCTCTCTGGGCCGGCTTTGGGTAAGAGCTTCCCATAGTGAAAATGAACTCTAAATGACACCAGGGGATTAATGACCTAGAAGCAAAACGGGGTCATTTTTTGAAGGGCAGTAACTAAATTTGTCACATGTCACAATTATTTTATGGTTGAGCTTAGAGGAAAAAATGAAAAAGGGGAGGAAGGAGGTTGGCATCCAGTGGACACTGGCTTCCTTTTAATGAGAAGGTCACCATCTCTTGTCACTGTGAACCACACACAAAATTTACAGAGGACATCACTCTACAGAGATACCAGTCACGGTCTTCCCAGGCCTTCAGACCCGGGGTTTGAGCCTTCCCCACCCCCATCTCTGCTTCCATCCATAACTCAGTGCTGATGGCGTGTGCCTCGCTGAAATGTATTAGAAGCTTCCAGGCACAGAAAGTGCTCAATAAATGTTCATTACCATTGCCATCTCTTCCTTGGATAAAATGTGGGGTCAGAGGGGCTTTTATGAACATTAGAAGCAGAGACCATTTCATTGTGCTTTTGCCTCCAGCTTCCCCTGCCCTCAGGACTGATGGCTGATCCTGAAATATGCCAGGCTTCCGTCACCATGGAACCAGGGCTCCCTGTGCAATGTCTGCAAGAAAAAGGCGGAACGTCCTGTCCTGGCCTCCAGTCTGATGATCTCCTGCCGTCCCCCGAGCTCCTGAGCCCCGCACGGATCCTGGCTTTGCACCAAGAGCTTCGACGAAGCTTCAGCAGCACTTCCCAGGTCAATAAATCACCACTGGAGTTATAAATAGAACTGGGCTGTGCACTCTCTAGGGGCCATTTCCTCCACACCATAAATAATTTGAAGCAGAACTTTCAGAGAGCGTTTTAAGAAATTGGTAGCAATCAAACCCCTCATTCTGTGGCAAGTGGCTTTGCCTGTGGCTTAGGGAGTTGTGGTGATTGTCAGAGCTCAGGAGATGCACTGGACTTGCACATTTTTAGGAGCGCAGCTTTGCAAACGTCCAGGCAGCAAAGGGAATATCGACTGTTCCCAAACCTACCAAGTGGCTGGCCCAGTGGCTCTCCACTGGATGTGATCCCCATCCCCCACCCCCACGCCCAGGGCAGAATTTGACAATGTCAATATTTTTGTTGTCACAACTGGGAAGCTGCTGCTGGCATCTAGCAGGTAGAAGTCAGAGATGCTGCTCACCGCCCTCCAGTGCCTGGGATAGCCTCCTAAAACAAAGAGTCGTCCCGCCCAGGTGTCAGCAGCGCCAGGTTGGGAGTCCTGACCTGATCTAATAGCTCCTAACCTTGTCAGCTGCAGAGAACTGTTTGGTTATGTTCCTACCTGAGGCCCCTCCCCACGTTTTAAAAGATTTTTGTCTACCAAAGGAGATGCTTGATTGAAGTCATTATCTCTTTTACATTTTCGAACATTAAAACCACTTAGAACTTTCCGATAAGTCCATTCATTCAACAGACATTTGTGGAATCCAGCGTATGCCAGGCAATAAGATATGAGGGAGAAGGAGGTGAGATCACGTTGGTCCCTGCCCTGGGGGCTCACAGGGAAACAGAGAGACGCAGGTGTAAACATTTCACCATGCACTCGTGGTTAAGTGTGTCCTGGGACGTGAGACGAAGGCAAGGGCTGGTTCTGCCTGGCTTGGGGGAATGGGAAGTCATTCAGGAAGGAAGCCCAACGAGGTGCTGAATACATGGGTGAGGTGGGGAAGGGTCTTACAGTCAGAGGGAACAGCAGGGGCCAAAGTCTGAGGCATGAAACTTCCTGGTGTGCAACCAGAGCGGAAGCAGGTAGGGCAGCCCGTTGCCAAGCCAGGTGCTAAGAGTCGCTGCCTCATCCCTACCCAGCACCACTTACCTTCTCTGGGAAGGAGACCCTGTCCTGACCTGGGTGTAGGACCCAGGGGTAGAAGAAGAGGCGAGGGGGCTCGGGTCACGTTAGCCCAGACCCTGTGCCCCCGGCTCACCGATCAGAGACTTCATCTCTCTCCTTGGGAGGGGCTGGAGGGAAGGTCAGAGTTACCCTCCTAACTCTGTTCCCACCTGGAAGCAGCTGTCATGGGAGGCCAAGGAAGGACCAGGACAGGCAAACCAAGGGCTCCCGGAGCAGTAGGCAAAACCTATTGATTTTATTTTAATGTATTTTCACTTTTTATGCTGAAATGAACAATGCAAAGAGTTCCCACACAGCCTCACCCAGCTTCCTCGAAGTTAACACCCCAGGTGCCTAACCAGAGCACAAGGAATGAAATGAATAGATTGATTTTGAGGAACCCTGGGAGGCCATCAAGACATAAGGAAAGCACCTCCGAGAGCGAGCATCGGCTCACTAGGCTGCTACCGTCTTCATTAGCCCATGGGATGTGTCATGGGTCATCACGATCATCCACGGTTCCTTGGATGGGTTTACCCATGGATCCACCCATTCATTTGTTCAGTAAGCATTTGATTTAACTGCCACGTGAGCGCCGGGACCTCGGGGAGGTGCTGGGAAACAGGAAGAAAGCAGATGCCTGTCTCCAGCCTCCAGGACCTCCTAGAAGATGGCCCCATCACACACAGAGTCCCCAGATTGGCATGTCGTCCTCACCTTCATGATCTGAACCAGCCCCGCCACCCCGTGACTGCCGATTGTGTGGCATCCTGCAGAGACCTTCACTACGCTGGTTTCCACTCGCCTCTTTTGCCCTCTCCCTCCTTTTTTTCTTGAACAATGCCATTCACTCTGAGCACTGGGACTACGCTCAAGACAAGCTGGGAAACGGGTGACGTTGGGGTGAGCAGCCAGCTGAGCTGCAGGACCGAGCCCGCCGGAGGCAGTCAAGGCCATTTCTGGTTCCCAGACACTCCCGCCAGGTTCAGACATTGGTGTCCTTGAGTGCTTCCTTCCGCCACTGCTCACGTTCGGGGCCTCAGCAGAGAGGCCATGGGGGAAAATCCATTAAAGAAGTCACAGCAGTCTTGGCAGCGTAACCCGATGATTCCATAATAAATCACAGTCTGAAGACAGGAGCCACTTAGTACCCTGAGCCAGGAGTCCCACCTGGAGTGGCACTTTGGATCTCCTCGCACTGGGTCACTGCTTTGTATGGTGATTCCTCCCGGTGGCACTTCTGCGAGGGCAGACTCTGGAAACTTTCTGGCCTGAACCATAGATTCCAGCCCTTGGAAGGGACCCTATGTTCCCCTGCCGCCCCAGGTGGACCTGATGGGACCAGGGCCCAGCTTGGTCAAAACTTCCCAGGCTGGGGACAGGACCTTCCCAGGGTGACCAAGCAAGGTCAGGCAGGAACTTGACCCACCGGAGCTGGCTCAGGCCGCCCCACGCTTCAGGAGTGACCCAAGGCCTCTGGAGATGAGCCAGATGGGTCAGCCTGGCCGCCTCTGCGGAAAGCAATTCATCACATGGCTGTCAGCAAGCTGCAGCCATGGCCTTCTTGGTGAAGCCCGGCCAAGCTATGCAGAACGGGAGCCCTGCACACAGCAAGGTAAATGCACATCCCACCCCGACTCCTGTGAACAGGCCCCACCTGGGCTTTTAGGCAAATCCGATGAGAGAGTTGGCTTGGCTGGTGGCCAGGCAGTACTAGCGTTCAGTGCAGTCTCTCCCTGCACCTGATTCACTGCTGTTCACTGCCGTGCCCTTCTGGGAGGCATTTTGTTCCTGTGTCAAAGCGATCTATTGAGCAAATATTTCCCTGAGCATCTGCCTGTCGGGGCAGATGAGAAGCTGGGGGCCGGGTCTCAGGAGTCTCACTCTAGGTCCCCATCCTCCAGGCTGCTGGGGGGATGGTTGCACAGATGGAGCAGATGGAGCGGCATAAGCAGGGTGTGGCAGGGAGCATGCAGGGGCCAAGGGCGCAAAGCTGTGGCTGACCAGTGAGGGAGGGGTCAGGGAGGGCTTCCTGGAGGAAGTGATGACTGAGGTGGGCCCTGGAGGTGAGTAGAGCTTGGCCAGGGAGGGAGGCCTTGCGGGTAGGGGCAATCACAAGGGCAAAGGCTAGGGGTAGTATCGGGGGTAGGAGATGGGAGGTGGATGGGTAAAACATCTTTCTACAGTCCCCCAGTGAAAAGTGATGCTTTTTTTTGCAATGCTATTATGAGTTTCCTGTGTGATTTTACAAGGGTTGTTAGTGTGCATGCATGCTAAGTCACTTCAGTCATGTCCGACTCTTTGTGACTGTATGGACTATAGCCCACCATGTTCCTCTGTCCATGGGATTTCCCTAGCAAGAATGCTGAAGTGGGTTGCCGTTTCCTCCTCCAAGGGACCTTCCTGACCCAGGGATCAAACCCATGTCTCTTGCATCTCCTGATTGTTGGTCTAGGGAAGACATTTTCATGTTTCAAAATTCAGAAGGCGCAGAAGTCTGCATGATGCAAGTTTCCTTCCCACCCCTGTTCCGGGCTCCCCTCCCAAGAGGCAAACGCGACCCAGCTTCTTAAGACTCCTTCCAGAGACGCTCTGTATATCCTGCACGGTCACCACCCACGTGTGCTCACCCCTCTTCCACCCCGAGGAGCATTATTACACACTCTGGCCTGTGCTTTGCTTATTTCAGTTCCTACAGCTTGGTGATAATTCCACATGAGAACATAAATTTCTCATTCATTTTCTAAACAGTTGCACTGTTGGGAATTCTCTGGTGGTCCACTGGTTAGGGTGCTTCCCAGGTGACGCGCATGGTAAAGAACCCGCCTGCCAATGCAGGAGACATAAGTGTAGGTTCGATCCCTGGGCCGGGAAGATCCCCTGGAGGAGGGCATGGCTACCCACTCCAGTGTTCTTGTCTGGAGAATCCCATGGACAGAGGAGCCTGGTGGGCTACAGTCCATGGGGTCACAAAGAGTCAGATATGACTGAAGCAACCTAGCACACATGCACTGTGCCCGTGTGATTGGACTTGGTGCCTTCACTGCCACCAGGGCCTGGGTTCAATCCCTGGTCAGGAAACTAAGATCCTGCAAGCTGAGTAGTATACCAAAAAAAACACAAAAACCATATTTTAAAGAACAGTTGCACTGTTTTCCATTGTGTGGACAGCCCCGCTTCAATGTACATGTGCATTGTTTCTGATCTTTTGCTGTTAAATCCAGGACTGTCACGACGATGCTTGCCCATCCATCTCTTTACTCATGTGTGAATTCATCTGAGGGCAGATTCCTGGAATCTGGAATTTCTGGGTCAGAGCAGAAAAGCTTTTGTCACTCTGAGAGCCCTGCCCACCCCCACTCCCCAGCCCACTCTGAAGCTGCGTGGCTTTCACCCACCCTTGCAACGCTTGGCGGTCCCTGCTGTCATGCACGCAAGGATGTGCTCTTTCAATTTAGCCTTTCCTTTCTGAGCTCCTGCCATGGATGGGCCAGCGTGGCTTCAGGTGGTGAACTAGACAGACAGGGCCCTGTCCTCAGGAGGAGGGGGGACATTGGACTGGGGAGACAGCTCAGTGGACAGCACCTGCTTCCTGACCTCAGGGAGGGACCATCGGGTTTCCAATCTGCAGGCGCATCCCTCCTTTTTTCGCTCTGATGCTGGGAGGCAGGTGGCCCAGGACCTGAGCACACCTGCCCTGTTTGGCTCCTCCCCTCCCCTTACCTCTCTGTGCCTCAGTTTTTTCATCTGTACAATGGGGACACAACCTAGGGTGGGTGTGAGTGAGTGAGGAAAAGCACTAAAAAGAGGGGACATGGTGAGAACGCCAGGAATGCTGCTGCTGTTTCCTCTCCGTGAGGGTGATGTGAAGAACCGGAATTAGGAGGAATCAGGGAAGTCGAGGGTGACGAGGAGAGGATGCCAATGCTGGTGGCACAGGTGGAGACAGGGCTTAGGACTGCAAAAGCTCTCGGAGGAACATCTGTAAGGAGATTGGGAGACAGTGACGGTGCTGCTGAGGGTCTGTGTGTGGTGATACAGCCAAGCTTGTCCAGGGCTGTAAGGAGCCTGCCAGGAGCTTTTCAACACTGACGGTCACAGGAGCTCAATTCCTGTGCGGGAACTGCTGCTGTTTCCTCCAGGATCTTTGGTCCTTCTCCTTGGTCTGCCTGTTCCTGGAAAGCTTCCCCACGGCTTTGAGGGCATCTTTGTCCAGGTCTTCAGGAGGCAGTCTGGGCTGGTATCGCTCACTTCCTAAAAGCCCCTGTTCATCAACCATAAGGAAGCTCATTTATGCTGCTTGGGCCAGTCCTTCTTGCTTCATTTGACTCTCGTTAAAAATGAACAGATCTAACGTGGGCCATTCAGTATGAGCTGTGCAGCTCTGCCATCATCAGCTGTGTGACCTTGAGCAAGATGCTTGCCCACTCTGTGCCTCAATTTCCTTCTTCTGATGACAGTAACAAATTCACCTCCCAAAGTGTATTCCAGAAGGATTAAGCAGAGGCTAGATGCCTGCATCGTAACTGCTTGTGGTGTTGATGTTATTTTTAAGTTTAACTTGCTGGTATGCCTTCAAGTAGAAAGCCAACATTCCCCGCCATCCAGAGAAAATGTTTTCAAAAATACAGAAATTACTGGTAAGCATGGAAAATAATTTCCTGAGCTGCTTCTCCCCCTCCAACTCCTGGTGAGTCCGAATCTGCAGGACCAGCCCAGCCTCAGATGCTGACGTTCAGCCCTTCAGGGATCTAACCAACAATTCCTCTAGCTTTATCTACCCTCTGCTCCATCCACAGGGTGACCAACACGCCCATAGCACTTGCCCTCCTGTCCGCTCTGCCTAACCTATCCTCCTTGAGAGCAGTTCCAGAGTGCAACAGAGCAGGCTCTGGCCTCAAAAGTCCACCTGCCATTTCCTTTCTGTGTGACCTTGGGCCCCTCGGGACCTCAGTATTCTCATCTATAAAATGGGGACATTTAAAGGACCTCGTATCTTAGGGAGACAGTTTAGTGCACAGAACTTAGCTCATTGCGCCAGATATTATTACTGTCGTTGCTGCTTTTAAGTTCTCTACCTGCTAAAGTCAAGGCTCAGTGTGTCTTCCCATTCCTGGAATTGCATAAAACACAGTGCCCCCCCACTGACCAGATAATAGCCATCGCCACCCCAGACACTGGGCACTCATGGCTTTTATGCAGTGTATCTCTGAAATTCCTCACTGATCAGCTTGTGAAGGATGGTGGTTTATCCCCATTTTGCAGCTGAGAAAACTGAGGTTCACAGATAACCCAGACAGGTAGAGCCCTGGATCTGAGCCCCAGTCTGTCTGGCTCTGACTCTGAAATTAGTTTTTCCTCCATTGGACCTTGAATCCCAGAGCATGACACACAGGTCCTCACACATGTACCTGTGTGATCCACCTCGCCCCATGTATGTCTCTGTCTCCGTCTAAGGAGTTAAAGAGACTTAAGTAACAGACATGGATACCAGGAAGCCTGCACACAGCAGTGAAGACCCAGTAGAGCCAAAAATAAAGGTAAGTAAATAAATTAAAAAAAAAATAATCTGTATTACAGAGTGAAAACTTAAGGCCAAATAATAATTGATGGTAGGAGAGAATAACTATATGCCCCACACTGAGGTTGTGGGCAGCTATGACAATTGAATGGGAAAAATATGATTTCTGAGCTTCCTGGTGGTCAAGGCAAAAGGGGGGAATAACATGGGTTTGATTGCGCTGAATCTCCAGTGAAAGGAAGCAGACTAGAGAATTTTCCTTCAAGCTCTGACCTCCTACGGGACTCATCCTGAGGGTCTCTGTACAGTGGAAGGTGGGTAAACAGTGGCTCGTGTCCCTAGGAGGACACCCGCTCAACCATGTGGGCTATGGAGGGAGGGCCATCTCATAAAAGCTGCTTCCTGGATTTCCCTAGTGGCGCGGTGGACAAGAATCCACTTGCCAATGCAGGGGACACAGATTCCATCCCTGGTCTGGGATGATCCTACATGCCGCGGGCAACCACGGAGGTGGCGCGCCCATGTGCCACAACTACTGAGCCCACACTCTAGGTCTCGAGAACCATGACGAATGAGCCCGAGTGCCACAACGAGAAAAACCACCCCAGTAAGAAGACTGGGCATTGCAACAAAGAGTAGCCTCCCCGCGTGCTGCAACAAAGACCCAGAGCAACCTGAATTTAAAAAAATAAAATCTAATAGAAAATAAAGTTTAAAAAAAGAAGCTGCTTCGCGCCCCCATCTGTGCCATGGGCCACACCCACCTTCACGGGGTTCTCACAGCTCCTTGGGCTCACGGCATCATCACTCGCCCTTTAAGGTGAGACCACATAGACACCCCTGGTGTTAAGTTTTCTTGGCCTGTAGGGGACAAAGCTCTCAGAAGGGGTGCCAGCCTGCCATGCTCCTAAGCCCTGCCTCTCTGCCACGCTGCCTGGCTCAGGGATGCCCGGCGCTTGGATTACTGCCCAGAGCTAATCCCCTCCGTTACTCCTCCCAACCCCCTCCCTCTCTCTACTCCCCACTCTCCCTTCCCCCACCCACCTGCAGCCCTCCCCCACAGGCAGGCACATCAATTCTCCCCTTGGCTATAAATCTCCGCCAAAAGCTCCCAAGGGCCCCCAAGCCCTCCAGGGCTCTGCTCCAAAGCGTGCAGCTCTGACTGCTGGCAGCTGAGAGTAATTGAGCAACGGGAAGCAGGTGTGAGGCTGGAGGTGGGGAGAGTTGGGGGCAGGGCTCACTGCTTCCAGCTGCTGCTACCCTCATCCCGGGGACTAGGACCCCTGGTGTTTGCCTCACACTGGACAAGACCCCAGAGTCAATATCCTCTACCACACACACACACACACACACACACACACACACGGGGAAGACTACAGACAGAAGGTGATGGGTTAAATCTCAATGGCCTCAATATACAATTCCCTATCATTCAGTTCAGTCGCTCAGTCGTGTCTGACTCTTTGTTACCCCATGAACCACAGCACGCCAGGCCTCCCTGTCCATCACCAACTCCTGGAGTCCACCCAAACCCATGTCCATTGAGTCAGTGATGTCATCCAACCATCTCATCCTCTGTTGTCCCCTTCTCCTCCTGCCTTCAATCTTCCCCAGCATCAGGGTCTTTTCAAATGAGTCAGCTCTTCGCACAGGTGGCCAAAGTGTTGGAGTTTCCGCTTCAGCATCAGTCCTTCCAATGAACACCCAGGACTGATTTCCTTTAGGATGGACTGGTTGGATCTCCTTGCAGTCCAAGGGACTCTCAAGAGTCTTCTCTAACACAGTTCAAAAGCATCCCTATCGTTACTGATGGTTTGTTCATCAGACACATGTCAACACTGAGGTCGAACTGTGTCCAGGTGCTGCCCTGGATGTGATCAGCAGAGCAGGATCCAGGCCCACCAGCTGGGAGTGTGGGGTCCATGGTCAGGCAGCAGAGCCAAACAGCCAACCGTCCGCCTCTTCCAGGGCGGCTGGTCTGGTTGTTCATGTTGTGTACTGAACCAAGTATATAGTCCAGGGGCCAAAGGGGGTCAAATCCCCTTGCTGTCTCTTCTTGCCAGAAGACCATGCCTGTCTAGAAGAAGTAGTGCCATTTACGAGTTCACAGAGAGGGCTGTGGGCTGGAGCCATGTGGAATGGGCATTTTTTTGTGATTCTGCACAAATGCTCCAGACCAGTCTCAGCGCCTGATTTTTGCCGACTCAGACCCAGAGGTGCCACGTCAGCAGGCTGAGGTCAGCAGGTCTTGGAGGGTCAGGGAGGCCCAAGGCCTTCCCTGTGCAGCTCTCCAGCTTGCCAAGTGCTACAGGGCTGTTCCTGGCCCCGTGCATCTTTGAGCCTGACTCAAGAGCCCAAGCTGTCCTGAGCCTGGCCTGGGAGCAGCCCTCAACAGGATGGTGGTTTCTGTTCACTGCATCATTAGGAATGACCATGAATTTCTTCCTTTTTTACCCCGAAAGAGTCTGAGCCCTGAATTCTGGGTCCTACCTAGGACCATCTAACTTCTATACCCCAGCCCCGACCCTGAGAGGAGGGAAGGAGCACTAGGTAAGGAAGTTACAGGGCTGCTGCTTAATAGCTGTGTGTCCCTAGGGGAGTCACTTAACCTGTCTGTGTTGATCAGCTGTTGCTTCAATATCGCCAGATAACAAACCAGCCCAAACTCAGCTACCACCATGTCCATGCCCACACTCTCAGGTCTATGGTGCGCTGCGGTTCGGCTGACCAGGCTGGGCTCAGCAGGGCAGCTCTGCTGTAGGCTGAGGCTGGATTCAGGCCTGTGGCACCCATCACCACATTCCCCTTTGAATTCCGGGAATTCATGGTCTTCTGGTGGCACACAGGAGGGTGGATGGGGCATCAGTGCCTCTTAACGCTGGAATATGCCCAGAACCATATTCCAATGGCCACAGCGAGTCATGTGAACAGGTAGAACATCAGTGAGAGGGGAAATGGACTCCTCTGCCCACTCCCCAGTGTTTCAAGGTCATGGGCAAGAGGAGAAAGAACCGATCAGAAACACCCCAACTACTACACCCTCACAGCCGGACTTGGGCGTGTCTCACGTGTGACGGCGATCAAGACGGAAAGCGACCGGACGTGCAAAGAGGAGGAGGCACATGGCAGCTTTCTGCTCCCGCTGCCACCCTCCTTTGCCTCTCCTCGAGTATCTTCATGTGGATATAAAATATGTCCAAGTGAAACCAAACCTCGTGTACCCTCAGTGGAGTAAGGGCTAAGGACCTCGTAGTACATGGAACAGTCATCCTCAAGTGTCAGAGAACCTATCTCTGCTCGCTTTCTGTCTTTCTCTCTTTATCCCCCCTGGTTTTTGGCTCTGCCATGTGGCATGCAGGATCTTAGTTCCCCAGTCAGGGATCGAACCCATGCCCCCTGCAGTGGAAGCACAGATTCTTAACCACTGGACCGCCAGGGAAGGCCCTGTTTTGTTTTGTTTGTTTGGATTGGGCTACACCGCATGTGTGATCTCAGTTACCCACTTGGGATCGAACCCGTCCCCCCTACAGTGCAAGTGCAGTGGTTAAGCCACTGGACCTCCTGGGAAGTCCCTTTCTGTCTCTTCTCACTGTCTCCTTCCTCCCTGGTCTGCCTCCTAGAAACACCTGGCTTTCCTCTTCCAAACACATCTAAACTGAGACATGCAGAAAAGAATGATCAAATCAAGTCCATCCCCCAAAGGAGCCAGGTGGTATTTTATTTTTCGGCTCCTGATCTTTTAGGAAGTTGAAGTATTTCCTCCAAAGTTCCCTTAAGGAAGAGGAGGTGGAGTGAGAAGGGATGTTTCCTGAAGTCCCAGGCCTGGAGCCTCCCTCCCACCGGCAGCCAGGTTTGGGGTGGTTGTCGCCTGGCTGAGCAATCCCGGGGCAGGGGCCCCAGGGCCCAGCTGCTTCCTGTACAGACTTCAATCCTCCTATATTTAGTCCTGCTCTGCCTTCCTCCCTCAGAGGTGCCCTGGGCCCGTCACCAGCCTTCTCAGGATTCGGAGGTGTGATTGTGCTGGCTTCTTACAGGAATTCAGTAGAGCAAAAATGCTGCAAAGTGAGCTTCACTTCTGTGCTCTCTCTTCTCTTCCTCCTCCTCCTTCTGCTGTGGTGTGTGTGCGTATCCTCAGATCAGCAAACCCTGTCAGCTCTACCTTCAGAATTTATCCAGGATCTGACCACCTCCTATTGCCCCCAACACTGTTTTGTTTTGGTTTTTCTGCAGCCGCATCCCCAGTGCCTAGAACTGTGCCGGGTGTCTACTAGGGGTTCAATTAATGTTTATTGAATGAATGAATTAGTTGCTCGATTTTTTTCAGTGGTGCTCCCAGCACCTGTTTTACCATATCTGGTTGTTTCTAGGGCACAGGCTGCCCAGGTGGTGCAATGGTAAAGAATCCACCTGCCAATGCAGGAGACCCAAGAGATGAGGGTTCAGTGCCTGAGTTGGGAAGGTCCCTTGAAGTAGAAAATGGCAGCTTGCTTCAGTATTTTTGCCTGGAGAATTGCATGGACAGAGGAGCCTGGCAGGCTACAGTCCATGGGGTTGCAAAGAGTCGGACATGACTATGCACACACAAGATCCAAACCTTGCTGGATGAGAAATATTACTGGCCTTTTCATGTTTGCCTTGGGGTGGGGGTGGGGTTGGGAAGGAAGTGATTCAGCAGAAGAGGGGGCTGGATTCGAACCCAGGTCCCCTCCCAACCCCTACTTCTCCTGCACTGGGACTTTTGCCTTTAGCTGCTGAAGAAGTAAAGAGCCCAGGCATTTCTAGGGGTCTGGGATGGAAGAAAGGTGGGTCAGAGGGTAAAGATGTCACAGGCAGGGATGGAGAAAGAGGCAGAGGTGTGAGGGTTGGGGGCAGGGAAACGTCATACTCATTCTTCATCTCTGGAAGTTTTCCTTTGGAAGGATTGCTATTTACTACACACCATCTGTCTTACTCATTTAATACAGATGCCTTATCTGTGCCATTATTATTAGGGCCATAAATTTCACCTTATACATAGGGTGACATCTTTTCTCAGCTTAATATTTGTATTTTTGTATCATGGAGATTTTCTTCAAGTATTGGTTTGCAGGATGGTGGACAAAGACTTGGAATGAGACAGACTGTAAAACTAGTACTGAATCTAACTGGCTATGGAACCTAAGGGGATATATTCTCTCTGAGCCTCAGTTCCTCATTCCACAGTTTCCTTTATTTTGTAACCATAACCTTCCTCCCTCCTTCAGAATGATCATTCCAATACATTCAGTACAGATGGCTTTACCGTACTGTCAGGAGGAAAGTCATCTTGTTTAACTATTAGTACTTCATACTATGTAGTGAATGACTGACAGTTTCTAGGAACATTTGTATTTTGTGAAGAAGGTGCTCACTAGCACAGGGGAAATTTTATCTGGCAGATTTGGGAGCAGAGGGGTAAAATGCACTGATGCCTTTGAGGGCCCTTGCTTTATAAATAAAGGCATCAAGACTCAGAGAAGGGGAGCGTGGCTCCCTTTGCCACACAGGAAGTCAGGGATAGAGCTGGGCCTGGGACCTGGGATTCCTGATTCCCACATTGCATGGTACTCTTTCTGTGCATTGAAATGCAGAGGAGAGTTTGTCATGGGGTACAGGTTTGGGTCATATAAACAGTACATGTGCGGTGAATACAACATGAGAAGAACATATAATTCTTCCTCCAACAGTGACCCCTTAGCAAGTTCAGTCTTATTTCTTTTTGTGAGCCATGACAATTTGAGTCTTATTCAACCCAAACCATGAATCACTCCTCTTGGGAATAATGAGAAAATGAGTGAGCTGGGGTTTCCAAGAAGAGGAAGCCTGAAGGACTAGCAGCAGGAATAAGGGGATGGGATAAATTATATCCTTCATTACATGGAAGCTTCTGGAGGCAGGGAATAGACCTCTTTCCTGGCCCTGAGGAGAAGGAGAGGCTGGAAAAGTGTAAGAAAGTCAGATGGCTTGATCTGACAGGAAGTTATCAGGGGCAGAATCTGGGCTGTAAGCCCTGAGTACTGGGAAGATGGGAAGGAAAACTAATCAGCATAGCTGATATAAAAGCAACTCAGACTTTTTCCAGTTCAAGCTTCCAAGTCCGCCTATGACCTTGAGACCAGGATGGGTCCTAACATGCAAAGGAGAGTGTTTCAATTAAAACTGATTTTGGATGCATATATGAATTCCAACATAATGATGGCTTAAATGAAGTAGAAGCTTCTTTATGTACTTCAGGGCTGAGCATTCAGAGGTCTCAGAGGGGCCCACGGGCATCACTCAGTTCAGTTCAGTTCATTTCAGTTCAGTTCAGTTGCTCAGCTGTGTCCTACTCTTTGCGGCCCCATGGCCTGCAGCATGCTAGGCTTCCCTATCCATCACCAACTCCCGGAGTTTACTAAAACTCATGTCCATTGAGTTGGTGATGCCATCCAACCATCTCATCCTTTGTCGTCCCCTTCTCCTCCCGCCTTCAATCTTTCCCAGCATCAGGGTTTTTTTCAAATGAGTCAGTTCTTCCTATCAGGTGGCCACAGTATTGGAGTTTCAGCTTCAGCATCAGTCCTTCCAATGACTTTTCAGGACTGATTTCCTTTCAGATGGACTGGTTGTAGCTCCTTGCAGTCCAAGAGACTCTCAAGAGTCTTCTCCAACACCACAGTTCAAAAGCATCAATCCTTCAGCACTCAGCTTTCTTTACAGTCCAACTCTCACATTCATACATGACTACAGGAAAAACCATAGCTTTGACTAGACGGACCTTTGTTGACAAAGTAATGTCTCTGCTTATCAATATGCTATCTAGGTTGATCATACTTTTCTTCCAAGGAGCAAGTGTCTTTTAATTTTGTGGCTGCAATCACCATCTGCAGTGATTTTGGAGCTCAAAAAAATAAAGTCTTAAAATGTTTCCATTGTCTCCCCATCTATTTGCCATGAAATGATGAGACCAGATGCCATGATCTTAGTTTTCTGAATGTTGAGTTTTAAGCCAACTTTTTCACTCTCCTCTTTCATGTTCATCAAGAGGCTCTTTAGCGCTTTTTCACTTTCTGCCATAAGGGTGGTGTCATCTGCATATCTGAGGTTATTGATATTTCTCCCGGCAATCTTGATTCCAGCTTGTGCTTCTTCCAGCCCAGCATTCATGATGTACTCTGCATGTAAGTTAAATAAGCAAGGTGACAATATACAGCCTTGATGTACTCCTTTTCCTATTTGGAACCAGCCTGTTGTTCCATGTCCAGTTCTAACTGTTGCTTCTTGACCTGCATACAGGTTTCTCAAGAGGCAGGTCAGGTGGTCTGATACTCCCATCTCTTTCAGAATTTTCCAGTTTGTTGTGATCCACACAGTCAAAGGCTTTGGCATAGTCAATAAAGCAGAAATAGATGTTTTTCTGGAACTCTCTTGCTTTTTTGATGATCCAACAGATGTTGGCAATTTGGTCTCTGGTTCCTCTGCCTTTTGTAAATCCAGCTTGAACATCTGGAAGTTCATGGTTCATGTACTGTTGAAGCCTGGCTTGGAGAATTTTGAGCATTACTTTACTAGCGTATGAGATGAGTGCAATTTTGCAGTAGTTTGAACATTCTTTGGCATTGCCTTTCTTTGGTATTGGAATGAAAACTGGCCTTTTCCAGCCCTGTGGCCACTACTGAGTTTTCCAAATTTGCTGGCATATTGAGTGCAGCACTTTCACAGCATCACCTTTTAGGATTTGAAACAGCTCAACTGGAATTCCAACAGCTCCACTAGCTTTGCTTGTAGTGATGCTTCTGAAGTCCCACTTGACTTCACATTCCAGGATGTCTGGCTCTAGGTGAGTGATCACACCATCGTGATTATCTGGGTCGTGAAGATCTTTTTTGTATAGTTCTTCTGTGTATTCTTGCCACCTCTTCTTAATATCTTCTGCTTCTGTTAGGTCCACACCATTTCTGTCCTTTATTGTGCCCATCTTTGCATGATATGTTCCCTTGGTATCTCTTAATTTTCTTGAAGAGATCTCTAGTCTTTCCCATTCTATTGCTTTCCTCTATTTCTTTGCATTGATCACTGAGGAAGGCTTTCTTATCTCTCCTTGCTATTCTTTGGAACTCTGCATTCAGATGGGTATATCTTTCCTTTTCTCCTTTGCCCTTAGCTTTTCTTCTTTTCTCAGTTATCTGTAAAGCCTCCTCAGACAACCATTTTGCCTTTTTGTATTTCTTTTTCTTGGGGATGGTCTTGGTCACTGCCTCCTGTACAATGTCACGAACCTCTGTCCATAGTTCTTCAGGCATTCTGTCAATCAGATCTAATCCCTTGAATCTATTTATCAGTTCCACTGTATAATCATAAGGGATTTGATTTAGGTCATACCTGAATGGTCTACATGCTCCTTCTTTATTTTCTAACATTTCAGATCAAAACTTCCATTCTCAAAGTCCCCTCATGATCTGAGATGGTTGCTGTAGTGTCAGCCATTAAGTCCAAGTTCCAGGAAGCAGAAGATAGGTTATCATTGGGCTTTCCTGGTGACTCAGTGCTAAAGAATCCGCCTGCCAATGCAGCAGACATGGGTTCCATCCCTGACCTGGGAAGATCCCACATACTTCAGAGCAACTAAGCCTGTGCACCACAACTACCGAGCCATGACTACTGAGCCCATGCGCCAGAGCCTGTGCTCAGCAGTAAGAGAAGCCACCACCATGAGAAGCCCACGCGCTGCAACTACAAAGACCCAGCACAGCCACAAACAAAAAAGAAAATATGTTGTTTTTGGTCGTGGAGTAGTAGGAGAAGTGACTCCCTAAGGAGCCCTTTAGGTGTCTCCTGCTGATACTGTCTGAAGTGCAGATACTGTCTGAAGTTCAGAACATAGTCACATGACCATAATTGGCTGGAAAGGAAACTGGGAGTACAGTCTGTTAGTTGGATACCTGGCAACCCCAAACAAAACTAGTGTCCCATTATAAAAAACAAGTGGCAAATGATCAGGGGATTGGCCTCTATGGTCTCAGCCTCAGGTAGCATGAGCTCTTCCTAGGCGTCGAGCATTTGGATACAAAGTCACATACACCTGGTGTGGCCTCACCATTCACACTGTCAGCAACAAAACAGAGCAAATTCATTGGCGTCTTAATGGAAATGTAAGGAAGAAAGAACCTAAAGAATTTCTGTGGAACAAGGGGACAAAATGCTCTATCCACCCCCTTGATGTCTGACCCATGTTTTCTGTATATCATGTATTTCCTCACCATCCTCTTTATTCTCAGAGAACTCTGTACTGGCTCTTCATTGGTTCACCCACAACCTTTTAGCTCTATGAGGCCTCGAAATCTTCCACCACCGGTCTTCTCTGCTGGACCACTTTTAGGAGCCTGACCTTTTGAGGAGAAGAGGGACCCCTGTGTCTGCTCTGATCCAAGACATAGACTGCTCTCCTTTAAAACCTAAGGCTTTGGCCAGGTTGTTCCGTAGGATTAGCCCATCTCTTACTAAGTCAAGCCCTACCTTTTTTCTGAGCCGCTTGAATCGTCAGCCTCATCTAGCATCACATTTCTCACTGGGACATTTGAGTTGCCCTCGCACACTGTTGTATTGTAAGGTCAAGAGTTTTGTCTATATTGAAATCCCAAAGACCCAGAACGCTTGAGGCACTCTGGTTCTAGTCAAAAGACAGCCTGTTTCCTCAAAAAGTTAAAAATAGAACCATCACAGGATCCTGCAATCCTGCTCCTAGGTATACAGCCAAAAGAACTGAATCACGGTCTCAAAGAGAAACCTGCACTCCCGTGTTCATGTATCATCATTCGCAGTAGCTGAGACGGGGAAGCAGCCCAGGTGTCCATCAGCGGGTGAGTGGGTAAGAAAATGCAGTCTGTTCATGCAACAGAATATGATTTAGCCTCAAGAGGAGGGACATTCTGGCACATTCTACAATGTGCATGAATCTTGAGGACATTATGCTCAGTGAAATAAACCAGTCACAAAAGCACAAATACCAAAAAAAAAAAAAAAGCACAGATACTGTGTATTTTATACCACTTATACATTGCTGTTGTTGTTTATAGTCGCTAAGTCATGTTTGACTCTTTGTAACCCCATGGACTGTACCCTCCAGGCTCCTCTGTCCATGAGATTCTCCAGGCAAGAATACTGAAGTGGGTTGCCATTGCTTTCTCAAGGGCATATTCCTGACCCATGGATCAAACCTGAATCTCCTGCATTGGCAGGCGGATTTTTTTTACCACTGAGCCACATGGGAAGCTCACCACTTATATGGGATTATCTAATGGAGACAAATTCATGGAGACAGGAAGTAGAATGGTCGTTGCCAGGGTTGGGGCAGGGGCATGATTGTTCATTGGGTGTAGAGTTTCAGTTTTGCAAGTTGAAAAAGTTCTAGAGAGTTATTGCACAGCAGTATGCATATCTATAAATGGTTGAGATGGTCAGTTTTATTACTGTGTTTTTTTATCACACACACACACACAAAGAGTTGTAGGTTCAGGAAGATAAAGTGAAAAAAAAGCATGATTGCTTTTTTAAAAAACAAAATTTGAAGTACAGTTGATTTACAATATTGTGTTAATTTCTGCTACACAACAATGTGGTTCAGTTATACATATATGTGGTCTTTTTCACATTCTTTTCTCTTATGGTTTATGGCAGGATATCGAGTACAGTTTCCTGTGCTAAACAGTAGGACCTTGTTGCTTATCCATCCTATATATAATAGTTTACATCTGCTAACCCCAAACTCTAATCCTTCCCTCCCCCTTGGCAACCGTAGGTCTGTTCTCTGTATCTGTAAGTCTGCTTCTGTTTCATAGACATGTTCATTTATGTCATGTTTTATATTCCACATATAAGTGATATCACATGATATCTGTCTTTTTCTGACTTAACTCATTCAGTATGATAATCTCTAGTTGCATCCATTTGCTGCAAATGGGTTGTTTCATTATTTATGGCTGAGTAATATTTCATTGAGGGGCTTCCCTAGTGGCTCAGAGGATAAAATATTTCATTGAGGAGGGCATGGCAATCCACTCCAGTATTCTTGCCTGGAGAATCCCATGGACAGAGGAGCCTAGCTGGCTACAAGAGTTAGACACGACTGAAGTGACCTGGCGATATTCCATTGCACGTCTTCTTCATCCATTCATCTGCTGATGAACATTCAGCCTGCTTCCATGTCTTGGCTGTCTTTAATTGTGCTGCAGTGAACTTTGAGGTATGTGTATGCTTTCGAATTATATTTTTCTCTAGATATGTGCCCAGGAGTGGGATTGCTGGATCACATATGGCAACTCTATTTCAGTTTTTTGAGGAACCTCCACACTGTTTTTCATAGTGGTTGTATCAATTTACATTCTCCATACCCTCTCCAGCATTTATCTGTAGACCTTTTAATGATGGCCATTCTGCATGGTGTGAAGTGATACCTCATTGTAGTTTTGATTTGCATTTCTCTGATAATTAAGCATGCATTGCTTTCAAGATGGAGAGAAAAGAAAAAAAGAGTTAGTGCTCAGTCAGCATCTATCCTTTCCTGGGCTTTGGGCTGAGCACTTCATTGCACTCGTGGTCCTGTCAACTTGAAGCAGCAGTCACTGCTTCCGTAATTTTAGAGATAGTTCATGTATTCTCTCATTCCAGCAATTCTTATTGGTCATCTCTTATGTGCCAGGCATGCTCCTTGGTGTGGGACATGCAGCTATGAATGAGTCGGAGGGGGAGAGAAAGGCTATACCCACACTCATATGTGGTGTGAGTTCAAGTCATGACTGATGAAGAGGATGAAGAGGGAGAAAAAAGGATAAAAATGAGGAAGGTGCTCCTATACCTACAGCGGTGTCATCCCAAGATGCTCAGAGCAGTTGACGTTTGGAGCGGAAGATTCCTTGAAGAAGGAATGCAGGAGAGAGGTGAAGTAGCATGTCCTAGAGAACCCAGCTAATAAAAGACAGGTCTGAGATTTAACTTCATTTTGAAAAACATTTTACTATGAAAGAATTCAAACATTTACAAAACAAACAGAATAATAGAAGGAACCCCCATGTAGATGTCACTCAGTTTCAAAAATTAGCAATTCAAGACCAATCTTGTTTTCATCTGTATACCCCACCCCCTGGCTTCCCCCAACACATATTATTTTGAAGTAAAACTAGACAACTTTTCACTTAATTCAAAGATATTTTTGTAACCATCACCACACCATCACCATACCTCAAACAATTCCTTTTTAATCAAATATCCAATCAGTGTACAAGTTTCTAATTATCTTATACATTTATATTAAATTTTTTTTTGCAGTTTTTTGAGTCAAGATCTAAATAAAGTCATCACACTGTGATTGACTGGTGCCTTTTTTGGTAATAAAATATACATAATACAAATTTTACTGTTTTAACCAACATGTGCGTTCATATTGTTATGCAGTCATCACTATCCATCTCTCCAGAACATCTTCATCTTCCAAACAGAAGCTCCGTCCCTGTTCAACAACTCACCCCAGCCCCTGGAGACCACCATTCTACTTTCTGTCTGTGAGTCTGACTACGCTAAGTACCTTGTTTAAGCGGAATTGTACAGTGTTTGTGCCCTTGTGATGACTGGCTTATCTCACTCAGGGTACTGTCCTCAAGGTTCACGGCTGGAGGTAACACAGTACAGCTACTGAATTCATCTCACAAGCCGGGTCCAGGCAGGAAAGAGGAGACACTCTCAAAAGGGGTGACTGAAGAGGGTGTACTCGCTGTCGGGACAGTGGGGGTGAGGGGACAGAGGACGGCAAGAAGGGAAGTAGGGCCTGGAGAGGCCTCTGCTGTTCCCGAGGCTGCAGGGAGCCAGGCTGTGGTGGAGACCCTCAGCCACTGTGGACATGCTCCCAAGGGGGTGCAGAATAAATTCTGAAACCTCTCCTGCCTCCCTCCTGACCCCTCCTCCTGCCTCTCATTGGCTGAACCAAACTGGAAGCCAGAAATCAAGCTAGAGGTCATGTTTAGGGGTCAGCCTTTTGGGTTCCAGAAAATGGATAACGCTGGTGGCTGGGAGGACAGCAGAGGCTCGGCCGGCCCCGCCGGTCGGCGCCCAGCACAGAGCAGATGGCTGTCACTGTTTAGTGTCCAGGTCGTGTCTGACTCTTGACGACCCCGTGGACTGTAGCCCGCCATGCTCCTCTGTCCATGGGATTTCCCAGGCATGAATACTGGAGTGGTTGCCTTTTCCTTCTCCGGGGATCTGCCCGATCTAGAGATCAAACCCACATCTCCTGCACTGGCAGGCAGATTCTTAACCACTAGTGCCACCAGGGAAGTGGAGACAAATTAGAGTCTGTCCCTCGATCAATGAACAGGAGATGCTGAGATGGAGAGAAAGAGACTTCATGAGGGTCAGGAGGCTGGGCAAACCGTGAGCTGTGTCTCCTTGAGTGGGAACTCTAAAGCACTCCCAGATCTTGTTTGCGGGGGGCCCCTCAGTGAATCACTGATGCACGGATGCTCGGAACTCACGTCCATGGATACAATGTAGGGCTTTCCCTCCCCTGGAACTCCAGTGGGCTCTTCAGTGCGGGGGAAGATGACTTGGAGGAAAATGAAGTGAACCCCCGAGGTCTGGCCTTAGCAAGACCTGCAACCAGCAGCTGCTCAGCCCCTGGGGAATCTGTGTGCCAAGCTGAATCAGGAACACCCCCTGAAGGAAGATTGATTAAGATGTCACGCCTTCCCAGGCTGTCTAAATCAGAATGCTGCTGACTAAGGGAAACCTCCGCTCTCTGCCTCGGCTCCCCTAATGCAGTGGGGAATGGGGCTTCCAGGACCCGACTAGATTACCTGCTTTGCTGGAAGAGCTGTAGAATCCTCAGCCCGATGCACCTCCCTGTGCAGATCAAGTGATAGAGCCCCGTATCTTTTACCAAGATTTATTTTAGAAATTCAAGGACAGGCTGTGGGCCTGGAGGCACCTGAGGTTTTCACTGGCTTAGGTTCTTGGACCCTTTATCAATAGAAATTGATAAGATGAGAAATTTAGGCTTTGTTGGGGCCCCTGTTGCAGCAAGAGGGACAAAAACAAGGGACAGTTGCCCTTGCTCGCTCTCCCAGCTGTGGGGCAAGCTGGCTCCTTAAATGCGTGAGGGTGCGGACGGGTCCAGGGGTCCTATCCATTTTTTATCCACCATGCTGTTGGTGCTGTCTCAGTCCATCCAGGCTGCTAAAATAAAATCCCATAAGCTGGGGGCTTATGACCAACACGCATTTATTTCTCACAGCTCTGGGACTCTGAAATCAGGGTGTCAGCGTGGTTTGGTTTGGATTGAGGGGGCTCCACTTCTGGAATTCAGACAGCTCTCTGTGTCCTCACATGGCAGAAGGGAACTCTAGTAGAATCCTTTAACAAGGGCACTAATCCTATTCGTGAAGGCTCTACCCTCATGATCTAAGTACCTTTCAACGGCTCCACTTCCTAATACCATCACATTCAGCATTAGAATTTCAATGTATGAAATTGGGGAGGGGGGCACAAATATTCAGACCACAGCAAGGCTGCGTGATTGCCTCTAGCATTTTCCACCTCTCGTTTCTGGATGGGACTTCACAATTTGCAAAGTATTTCCTTGTGCATGCTCTTGTTTGAGTCTCCCAATGACCATACTAGGGATAAAGAAGAGGATACCCATATTATAGATTGGGAAACTGAGGCTTGATGATGTTTTTATGAATCTGCCCAAGGTCACACAGCTGTGGTAAAGGGCAGAGGGTGGCTTTAATCTTCTTGCCCCCCATGGAATGGAAAAAATACCACATATCTCATACCTCCAGGGCACACCAGATGCTACCTGCTGCTGCTGCTGCTGCTGCTGCTAAGTTGCTTCAGTCGTGTCCGACTCTGTGCGACCCCATAGACTGCAGCCCACTAGGCTTCTCTGTCCCTGGGATTCTCCAGGCAAGAATACTGGAGTGGGTTGCCATTTCCTTCTCCAGTGCAGGAAAGTGGAAAGTGAAAAGTGAAAATGAAGTCGCTCAGTCGTGTCCGACTCTTAGTGACCCCATGGACTGCAGTCTACCAGGCTCCTCCATCCATGGGATTTTCCAGGCAAGAGTACTGGAGTGGGGTGCCATTGCCTTCTCCAAGATTCTACCTACTGGTGCCTAAACATCAACCCAGAGGTGCAGCCCCAGTAAAATTCAAAAGTTAAATATAGGGATCAAAATGTGAACCCCTGGGAAAATTTGGAGGCTTATCTTCAGAGTGAATGTAAAGAAACAACATCATGAAGATGTCGCTTGGTTCTATTGCATTCATAACAATTTTCGGGAAGATACGATCACTTTAGAAGAAGCCTACTATGGGTGCTTCATGGAACACTATAAATAGCTGTTGCTACTAAGAAGAAAGAGGCTAAACAGGTATTGAGTATCTATTCTGTGTCAGTTTAGAAACTTTCCAGATAGTGCCTGAAAATCCAGGGTAATATAATATCCTTATAAATATGCCCAGTGCCTAACCAAGCCTGGAATAGTAGCTACTAGGAAACGTTTTAAATAACATTTTAAAAAACGTTTTCCTGCTTCTAAAAATTGGCATGTATTTATTTGAGTAAATTTGGAAAACACACACACACACCACACGGAATCCCACCATTAGAGGTGTTCACTTTCAACATTTGACGATCATCCTTACGCAGCAGACTTTTTTCAACTTGAGATCATGCTGTGTGTATGATGTTTCCTAGTATCTCCCATCCAACCTGACGCTGTCATCCTTTCAGTTTACAGAGGCAGGAGAGCATGTTGGTTAACATAGTGGATTCTGAAACTAGCCTCTTAGGCCACTTACTGTGTTGTTGTTGTTCAGTCACTTGGTCCTGTCTGACTCTTTGCAACCCCATGGACTGCAGCACACCAGGCTTCCCTGTCCTTCACTATCTCTCAGAGTTTGCTCAAACCCAAGTCCATCAGGTTGGTGATGCCATCCAACCATCTCATCCTCTGTCATCTCTTCTCTTCCTGCCTTCAATCTTTCCCAGCATCAGGGTCTTTTCCAATGAGTCAGCTCTTCACATCAGGTGGCCAAAGAATTGAAACTTTAGCTTCAGCGTCAGTCCTTCCAGTGAATATTCAGGAGTGATTTCCTTTAGGATTGACGGGTTTGATCTCCTTGCAGTCCAAGGGACTTTCAAGAGTCTTCTCCAGCACCACAGGCCACTAACTAGCTGCGGGTAAACTGTACTTAACCCCTCTGTGCCTCTGTTGTCTCAAATGGAACGTGGCAGCACAGCATCTGTCTTATGTTCATTACTTGTAGGAACAAATGAATTGATTATGTAACATACTTGGGCAGAGCCTGGCATATAGCAAGTCTTCACTAAATATTTGATAGTATCAGCATTTTTGGTAAAATTATAAGTCCCACCGGCTACTAACTTTATGCTGGGCATTTTTCAAGGTCTTTCATACGTGTTGCTACATTTCATTTGTGTAACGATGTCAAGAAATTGGTTTTGTCTCCCATTTTGCAGATGTTGAAACTGAGACTTGTCATTGTCCAAGTTGTATGTATGGTGATGAGCACAGGCGAGATTCCTGAGGGTCCCTTTGTGGATTCCTGTGACTCCCCTTTGGGTCCAATCAGACCCTCAAGCCCCTCGTCTGTTCTCGGACCACTCTGCCCCTGATCTTAAGTCTGAGGAAAGCAGAGAGGTGCAATAGTAGCTATTATTGATTAGTCTGGCCTTGATCATTGCTGCTTCTCCGGGCAGTGTGTGCATAAAAGGAACCCTTTTCAGTCTATTTGTAACCCACCCTACACTGTGCCGGGCTTCCCCTGTGGCTCAGCTGGTAAAGAATCCGCCTGCAATGCGGGAAACGTGGGTTTGATCCCTGGGTTGGGAAGATCCCCTGGAGAAGAGTAAGGCTACCCACTCCAGTATTCTGGCCTGGAGAATTCCATGGACAGTATAGTCCATGGGGTTGCAAAGAGTCGGACACGACTGGGCGACTTTCGCTTTCACTTTCACTACCTGCCCCACCATTATTTAAAACCAGGTGCTACCTCTCCTGCAGTTTCCTTAAGCAACTGACTGGGATTCCCCCTGCCAGCCCCTTCCCCAGCACCTGGCAGATGCTCAGCGCTCCATAAATGCACACACAATTTAGCTGAAAGCAAGTCCTTTTTTTAAAAAATAGTTTTTAAAACAATCTGTTATTTATTTATATTTTTTGGCCATGCTGTGTGGCTTGCAGGATCTTTGTTCCCTGACCAGGGATTGAACCCAGGCCCCCTGCAGTGCAAGTGCAGAATCCTAACCACTGGACTGCCAGGGAATTCCCCAAGCAAGTCTTAAAAATAAACATCAGTGAACAGGAGATTCTTGGGATTGAAACTAAGACATTAGAAAGACAAAGATGGGAAATGGAGTCTTTAGTTTGGAGAAGACTTGGAGGACATCCTTCCCAAGGAGCTGTGGGTAGAAGAAGGTCTCAGGGTGAACTGGGGAAAGCCTAAGTCTGAGGTTGGTCCGACCTGGGTCCCACCCCCTAGGTGACCTTGTGTGAGTGTCCTTTTTCCCTTCAGCTCCTTCTGTAAGAGAGGGGAAGTGATGTCTACCCAGTGAGGCTGCTGTGAAAACCCCCATGAGAGAATGTGCTCAGAGTGGTTGTATGTGCTGTGCACGTGTTTAAACTCTTAGCGATCTGATCTACTGTGTTCTAGAAACTGGTATCTTTAATTTCTAGAACCGTATTGGACACACAACATGTGTGATGCATGTTATTGCCTAAATGAATCCTCAAAGGAATCCTCAAAGGAAGAACAAATTTGAGTTCTTCCTTCCATGCCATTCTGAGTATATGGGTCCCAGAGGGAAGTTACATGAGATGGGGAGGAAACAGGGTGGGTGAGAGGATTACAAGGTAAGAGAGAAGAGGTCTGGGCAGAGACAGAGGATGTGGGAAGTGGGGCCGGCACACCAGAGTCTCTGCTCCTCTATCTGCTGAATAGGCAGCCTTACCTGAGGTAAGGCTCAGGTCTTGGGGCCTCAGGTCTTGGGGCCTCAGTTTCCGCATTAGCAATGATCATCCTTAACTCATTGGGTTGTTAGAATTATAAGAATTTAGTAAAATACTTAGAGCCTAGCATAGAGGAAGCACCTAGTTAATGTAAATCACCATGAGAACCCTTAATAATTGGCAGAAGGAAGGTTTATTAGATATTGTTGATCTTGCTGATTAAAACCTTTCCTATTTCATTTATTCACGTATATGGGTGAGATTTGGACTGGCTCTACAGTTTTTTGGCTGACTTCTCGATTGGGGAGATCAGACAGTTTGACTGGGGATAGGTAGTCTAAGATGACGGCCTCGCTTCTGGTGGTTGGGACCAGTCAGCAGTAGGCTGGTCTGTTCAGCTAGGATGCTCATCCCTGCTCCACGTGGCCTCTTATCCTCCAGGAGGCTAGCTCAGGCTTCTGTACTTGGTGGTCTCAAGGCAGCATTCCAAAAGAGAGGTAGCAAATCAACTATACTCCATATAAAATAAAGACTAAAGCAAATGAACAGCTAAAAGAGAGAACAAGAGAGCAGGTGCTTCAAGGTCTCCTGAGGCCAGAACACCCACAATGATCACGACTGCCCCTCTCTGTTCATCTAACGTGTGACAAGGTAGGGGAGTCGTATTGCAAATGCGTGTGTACATAGAAGAAGGAGGAACTCTTTCGACCAGCTCTGCAAACAGTCTTCCACAGAAGCAGCTAACGTTTTTGAGGCTCTGGTAACTTGCCAAGCACATTGGCTTCCATAACTGTTGTCCATGCAGCAAAATTAGCTTCCTGATGAGGTGAGAACTTCACTATATTAGGAATATTCAAGCCACATCTGCAGATCCCTTAAAATGACTGAGATGGTGGGATTCAGCCTGCAGGCTAGGGGCTGGGAGGAGGGCACTAGGGTGCTTTCTATCAGTAAGAAATGCAGGATTCGAAAAAAATGCAAAATAGCCAACTGAATTACAGATGAGAGTTAGGATTTCTTTTGAGGGATCAGATGGTTAGATAGCATCACCGACTCAATGGACATGAATTTGAGCAAACTCTGGGAGCTAGTAGAGGACAGGGAAGGCTGGAGTGCTACAGTCCATGGGGTCTCAAAGAGTCGGACACGACTGAGCAATTCAACAACAAGGACAAAGTCAAAGTCAGGTTGATTTTATTGAAGAGAAGCATGTTAATACTAGCAGAGGTGTGTGGTTTTACCCAGTCAGTAAGCAAGAGAGGGGTGCATGATTTTTGAGGGGCCTGAGTTGATGGGAGGGAATAGAATGACCTAGCCCTAATCTGTCTTGTGGGAGTTCTTGGTGAGGTCACTTTTTGAGACCCTAATGACATACTGGGTGGTATGGACACAGCACTTCTTTCATAGGCTCATTGCTCTTCTCTCTGGATATTTGAAGCCAGGAAGTTTGGAATTTAAAAATGAGAGGCAGTCCTGGGTAGGATGGAGTTGTTAGCAGCTCCTAGAGATATTAGACAATCACTCCTGCCAAGAACAATGAGAAAGCCTGTTTTGTATGAAATACAAAAATTATCCATTTAAATCCTCAGGGAGCAGCTGAATCAGTGAGGACTAGAGGGAGACAGGTTCTGGGGAGGGGAGAACTGTGGAGAGCCAGCTGCTGCTTTTCCTCTGGGTCTTTTGCAACCTGGGGGCAGGACCATGAGTCCAGGTCTGGTCCAGTGGATGCTGCTGCTGGGGACAGAGAGATGCCCACCCATGGGACCAAAGAGACAAGTTAGAGGTGGGGGTGCGGGAGTCAAGCGCCTGCTTCATTTTCTCCTCTGGACATTTGCCAGATTCTAAAGCTGGGGCAGATGGGGAGTAGATAAACCAGTAAGAAAGCCTTTGAACAGTACAGCAAGTTTTCCGCAGTCTGGAGGCTCAGAAGAAAAGGATTCCTATTCAGGCTCTGCCAGGGAAAGGACCCAATGAGCATGCTGCTGGGTTACTGTAGGAATTTGAGCTCGTGGCTCCCTTGCAACCATGGGGAGCTTCCAGCAGGGAAATGACTTCATGTGTTTAAAGACCATTTTGAACTCAGTGTGGAGAAAGGACTGAAGGGGAGAGAACAGTGGAGACAGGATGGTGTGAGGATGCTGCCTGATTCTGGACAATGACTGAGAGGCTGCATGGTGATTGATTTGTTCTATTTCTTTCATAAATCGAAGAAGCAGATAAACATGAGCAGACAGAGGAAGGCTCACTACTTGATGAATGGGCCATCTGTCTCAGCAGCAAACTTGGGAAGATTAGGGTGAAGCCAAGGCAGAAAGAGGCGTCATTTGTCTTAAATTATTAAAAAAAAAGAGAAGAAAACTGACATTATATTGTGAAAGGGATTTGACAGGTTTTTACAATGAGAAAGAAGAATTTGTCTTGATCCATGTGATATTTAGCAGTATTGAAACTGGGGATGATCTGAATTAAGTTTAAAAATAAAACAGTTATCAGAGACTTGGGGATGAATCAGTGCAACTAACTCATTTGAGGAAACTGAGGCCTAAGGAGAAAAATGGCTTGTTTAGGGGACCCAGTAAATGGATCACAAAGCCTTCTAATGTATTTTTTACTTGTGGGGGCCTGCTCTAAGACTATGATTACTTCTTGCAAACATTCCTTGTATGTTTAAAAATAAAGCGTATTTAGTTATTATTAGTTTCAGACTTCTATTCAGTTCAGTTCAATTCAGTCGCTCAGTCGTGTCCAACTCTTTGCGACCCCATGACTCGCAGCACGCCAGGCCTCCCTGTCCATCACCAACTCCCGGAGTTCACTCAGACTCACGTCCATCGAGTCAGACTTCTATAGATACCATTATATCAAGTTTGTTACCTGCGTTCTTCAAATGTGATTTGTCCTAACTGGCATTTTTGTATGCTTGATCTGTCTGAGGAAGATATGTTTAAACATCCAACTTTGGAGTAGATTTAACATTTTCTCTTTCTAATTTTCTTAATTTTTGCTTTGTGTATTTTGAAGCTATATTCTTCAATGCATATAAGTCTAGTATTTTTCTATCATACTATCAATCTATCCTTAATACTGTTTGATATTTTCAAGTTTATTTTGCTTAATGCTGAATAGCTACACTGAGTTTCTTTTGGTGGTTAATATTTGCTTGGTACACCTTTCCCGTTCTTTTAACAGTCAATCTTTCTCTGTCCTTATATTTTAGGTACGTCTCTGGTTGTAGCAGCATGTGGCTTTATTTCAGAAATCCAGTAGGATGATCCCTATCTTTTTTCAAGAAGAGTTTAGTCCATTTATAATTATTATAGTAACTAATGTATACATTTGATTTCCATCATCTTATTTTGTACCTATTATTTACCCTGCCTTTGCTATCATTCTTATTTTTCTCCTTTTGTGCCTTCTGTAAAACTGACTGTCTTCTTTATTCCACACTTTGCCCCGGGTACATATTATATTTCTATTCTTTGAGTACTCTTTAACATTTTATTGTGCATCCTTGGATTAATATCTCTATCATCCACCTGTACACAAAATCCCAGAAGACTTTAATTATGATATATCTTTTTACATTTTCATATTATCCAATAATATATTTCCACTCTGTTTATATACATCACAAATTAGTCATTATTATTTTATATAGTCATTACTTGTTTAGATTTACCAATTTCTTGCTTACCATTCCTTCTTGAATTTTGTATTCTTCTTTTGGGTTCAGGTTAGTTCTGCCTGGAGCCCATTGATTACTAGCATCTTATCAGCAAGGAATTTTAGCAGTTAACCTCAGTTTGTGCCTAAAAATGTCTTTACTTTGTTTTCACTATTGAATGATCATTTACCTGGATATAGAATTCTAGATCTTCAATTATTTCTTCTTGGTAATGTGACAGTGTTATTCCACTGTCTTCTGGCTTCTATCAAGACATCTGCTATTGTGTAATTGCCATACATTCTTAGGTAACCTGTCCCTTTCTCTCTCTTTGGCTGATTTTGGGATTTTCTCTTTGTTTGGGGGATTATAAAGTTCTGCTAGAAGACATATTTATTTTCTCTCTCCTACTTGGCACTTGTAATTCTTAAACCTGAGAATTTATATTTTTCAATAATTCTGGAAAATTCTGTCGTTATATATTTGAATATTACCCTCTTTCCTTTCTTTCCTTCTGGAACTCATACTAGATTGTTGGACTACCTTATTGTTTCTCAACTCGTGACGTCTCTTCCATGTTTTATAACTCTGTCTAAATAATATCCTAGCTAGTTTCCTCAGGTGAATCTTCAATGGTACTGTATTTTTCTGCAGCATGAAGTCTCTGAATTCAGACTCTTTCTATACTTCAGTGTTACCATTTTTAAAGTGGAAGTTATAATAATACCTACCCACCTAAAATTATTTTGAGGTTAAATGAGTCAATATATTTTAAAAAAAGCTCTTAGAGCAATACGTGACCCATATTAAGTACTCTATAAAAGTTAGACATTATTTTTAGAATCTACTTTATGGTGCTATCCAATAGTTCTATTATTTGATGTTCTTAGGAAACTGAACTCTCCTGATTATGTCTTGTGTCTCACTCGTAAAATATCCTTTTCTTGGGTGGTCTGTAATCTTGGCCTATGGGACTTTATCAGTGTGAAGAATCCTGTGTGTCTCCACTTCAGCCATAAGAATGTTATAGGCTCAGCAATATCAGGCCCAGGAATTTCAGGAATATCACTGGCCTGTGGGTGTTAGGATATCAGGCGTATCATAACCAGAGTTTCACTGGCTCAGGAAACCTTTTATCTATTCATTTACTAACTGGAGGTTTGTGCACCATTTGGATGGTATGAGTTCAACCCCACATTCCCATGAGATACAGGCATGTGGTCACATATTCTCAAGGGAGATATTTTTCCCCACTTAGAGCTCTGACTGAGAAAGACAAGCAAATCTTATGATCTCCTGTGCTAAAGGGAGAATTTCCCCACCTAATCTACTGTTTTGCTGAGGGACTTGTCATTCAAGGTCCCAAGTTACATGATGATCTCAGTTCCAGAGCATGACTCTCTCTGCATAAGTGTTATGTCCCATTCCCCTAATTCACAGAGAACAGCACAGCCTTCCCAGGGCACCATCTTTCATGGAGATTTCCCTTCTTGGCTTGTGAGTTCAGCCCTTCATGTAGAAAATGTTTTCAGTGCTTTATCCAGCGATGTGGAAGTCATAGCATCCACCATATTAGGGGAGAAGTCTTCTTTGGTCTTCCTCACAACCTCACACTTAGCATAGAGCCCAGATCAAGGTTGGATTCAGGAAATATTTGTTGAATGGACAGACTGGAAGACTGGACACCTAAGAGCCTAGTCCTCCAGTTCAGAGCCTTGGCCACCACATGGGACCGTGTCTCTACTTGCTCAGGAGTCTGATCCTAAGCAGAGGAGACCATGCCTGAAGAGGACAACAGAAAATTAATTGGAGGGTATGATACTGCCAATGAATTTAGTTAACAGATGTTTCCTTTTCAGCCTGATGCTCTCCATGCCCCAAGCCCAGCAGTAACGAAGGTGACCACTGCCTTACAGGGTAGTGAATGCTTGTTCCATGAGGTAGTGCTTCTCAGGGGTCAAAGTGCACATGATCACCTGGGGGTCTTGTCAACAGGCAGTTGGTCTGGATCTACTTCTGCAACATGGGAGCGAGGAAAATCCAGTCAATTCTGGCAACACAGAGAAGACATGAGCTCTGGACTTGGGTTGAACAGCAGGTCAAATCCGAATCCCATATGGCTCCTCCCCAGTCCCCCTGATTGATTCATTTCAACTGGGTGAACCTTGGCTCTCTTTCCTGCAAAGTACTTTCCTTACAGAGCTGCTGGGAGGAAAAAAGTAACTACCTTTAGTAACAGCAATCATGAATCTAGAGCTTCTTGAGTGCCAAGCACAGTTTTCAGCACTCACATGTATTAACTCAGTCCTAACAGCAACCATACGTGCACACAACTACTAACCCTGTGTTGCAGCTAAAGACATGAGGCATAGAACTGTTGCCCAGCCAGAAAGTGGGGAGTCACATTTGAACCCAAGCAGTCTAGGTCCAAATGCAGGCTGTAAGCCAACATTGTGCTGCTTCCCAGGATATAGGAGGACATTTTTTGTGGTCTCTGGCCCATAAATGTGCATATACAACATTGGCCATTATTATTATTATTATAAATATCATTATTGTTATTATTACTACTATTGTCATTGTTTACAAGTAAATCATGTTCCCAAGTCCTGGGATCTCATGGCTCAGGACCGCCCCCTCCCCATTCCCCCAACCAGATCCACATTGGAAGGAAGGCTTGCTTCTCCCAGCCTGGCTGTGGAAGTGATGTATGAGATGAGGATGAGGATAGATCTTGGGAGATTGGGGGCTGGGATGAGGCAGGTGATTCGAAGCTAAGGCAAAGGAACATGCCAGGGATCAGTGTGGCTGGAACAAGGAATCACAGAGGAGCAGCAGGTCATGAAGCAAAGGCTGATTGGATCAGATCACAGAGGACATGGGAGGCTGTACCAGGGAGTGAGGCATTCTCCTGCAGGAAATGAAGAAGAGAAAGTTCTTGGGTTAGAGGAGGGGTAATTGATTTTTTTTTTAAAGCTCAATTCTGTGTTGAACTTTCCCCTGAAAACAAACTTGCCAAAAATTTTATATTGAGGTTATTTGGACAGAAAGACTAAAAAAAACAGTGGAGATGTGAAAAGGATTAATAACGTTTGAATGATTCCTGATTTTTAAGTATAGATCTGACACTTCCTGTGTGCTTACTAGGTACAGACACTCATTACTTTTTAGCCATTTAGTCTTCACAGCCACCCTGTGGATCCCTGAACTTTGTTTATTCAATTTAAAAAATTGTATATTGAAGTATAGCTTATTTACAATGTTGTGTTAGTTACTGATATAAGCAAAGT
Source organism: Bos grunniens (assembly GCF_055505025.1). Lineage (NCBI taxonomy): Eukaryota > Metazoa > Chordata > Mammalia > Artiodactyla > Bovidae > Bos > Bos grunniens. The sequence continues at coordinate 14,397,140 of NC_141170.1, read as the reverse complement.
GTTTCAGTATATATATATATACACACATTCTTTTTGAAATATTCTTTTCCATTATGGTTTATCAAAGGATACTAAGTATAATTCTCTGTGCTATTAGAGTAGGACCTTGTTGTTTATCCATCCTATATGTAAAAGTTTACATCCGCTAGCCCCAACCTCCCACTCCAACCCTCTCTCAACCCTCTCCCCCTTGGTGACCACCAGTCTGTGCTCTATGTCTGTGATTCTGTCTCTGCTTCATAAATAGGTTCATTTCTATCGTATCTTAGATTCCATGTATATGTGGTATCATGGTATTTGTCTTTCTCTTTCTGACTTACTTCACTCAGTATGATCATCTCTAGGTCCATCCATGTTGCTGCAAATGGCATGATTTCCTTCTTTTTACGGCTGAGTGGTATTCCACTTAGGGCTGGGGTTAGTAGTACTCCATTGTATGTATGCACCACATCTTCTTTATCCGTTCATCTGTCCATGGGCATTCAGGTTGTTTCCCTGTCTCGCCTGTTGTGAATGGTGCCGCTGTGAACATAGGGGTGCCTGAGTCATTTTGAATTAGAGTTTTGTTTGGACATATGCCACCTGATCTGCCTCTTGAGAAATTTGTATGCAGGTCAGGAAGCAACAGTTAGAACTGGACATGAAACAACAGACTGGTTCCAAACAGGAAAAGGAGTTCATCAAGGCTGTCTATTGTCACCCTGTTTATTTAACTTATATGCAGAGTACATCATGAGAAACGCTGGACTGGAAGAAACACAAGCTGGAATCAAGATTGCCGGGAGAAATATCAATAACCTCAGACATGCAGATGACACCACCCTTATGGCAGAAAGTGAAGAGGAACTCAAAAGCCTCTTGATGAAAGTGAAAGTGGAGAGTGAAAAACTTGGCTTAAAGCTCAACATTCAGAAAACGAAGATCATGGCATCCGGTCCCATCACTTCATGGCAAATAGATGGGGAAACAGTGGAAACAGTGTCAGACTTTATTTTTCTGGGCTCCAAAATCACTACAGATGATGACTGCAGCCATGAAATTAAAAGATGCTTACTCCTTGGAAGGAAAGTTATGACCAACCTAGATAGCATATTCAAAAGCAGAGACATTACTTTGCCAGCAAAGATTCGTCTAGTCAAGGCTACGGTTTTTCCTGTGGTCATGTATGGATGTGAGAGTTGGACTGAGAAGAAGGCTGAGCGCCAAAGAATTGATGCTTTTGAACTGTGGTGTTGGAGAAGACTCTGGAGAGCCCCTTGGACTGCAAGGAGATCCAACCAGTCCATTCTGAAGGAGATCAGCCCTGGGATTTCTTTGGAAGGAATGATGCTAAAGCTGAAACTCCAGTACTTTGGCCACCTCATGCAAAGAGTTGACTCATTAGAAAAGACTCTGATGCTGGGAGGGATTGGGGGCAGGAGGAGAAGGGGACGACAGAGGATGAGATGGCTGGATGGCATCACTGACTCAATGGACGAGAGTCTGAGTAAACTCCGGGATTTGGTGATGGATAGGGAGGCCTGGCGTGCTGCGATTCATGCAGTCGCAAAGAGTTGGACACAACTAAGCGACTGATCTGATCTGATCTGATCTTGGACATATGCCCAGGAGTGGAATTGCTAGATGACATGGTAATTCTGCTTTTAGTTTTTTTGAGGAACCTCCATACTATTTTCCATGGTGGCTACACTAACTTAAATTCCCACCAACAGTGTAGGGGGATTCCCTTTTCTCTACACCCTCTCCAACACTTGTAATTTGTAGACTTTTCTTTGGTTATCCCTTTTTACAGATGAGGAAACTGAGGCACAGTTAAGTTCAGTTTCTCAGTTGTGTCCAACTCTTTGTGACCCTATGGACTGCAACATGCCAGGACTCCCTGTCCATCACCAACTCCAGGAGTTTACTCAAACTCATGTCCATTGAGTCAGTGATGCCATTCAACCATCTCATCCTCTGTCGTCCCCTTCTCCTCCTGCCTTCAATCTTTCCCAGCATCAGGGTCTTTTCAAATGAGTCAGTTCTTCCCATCAGATGGCCAAAGTACTGGAGTTTCAGGTTCAATATCACTCCTTCCAATGAATATTCAGGACTGATTTCCTTTAGGATGGACTGGTTAGATCTCATTGCAGTCCAAGGGACTCTCAAGAGTCTTCTCCAACACCGCAGTTCAAAAGCATCAATTCTTCTGCGCTCAGCTTTCTTTATAGTCCAACTCTTCAGTAGTCATCCATACATGACTACTGGAAAAACCATAGCTTTGACTAGATGGACCTTTGTTGACAAAGTAATGTCTCTGCTTTTTACTATGCTGTCTAAGTTAGTTGTAGCTTTTCTTCCAAGGAGCATGCATCTTTTAATTTCATGGCTGTAGTCACCATCTGCACTGATTTTGGAGCCCCCCAAAATTAAGTCAGCCACTGTTTCCAGTGTTTCCCCATATGTTTGCCATGAAGTGATGGGACCAGATGCCATGATCTTAGTTTTCTGAATGTTGAATTTGAAGCCAGCTTTTTCACTGTCCTCTTCCATGTTCATCAAGAGGCTCTTTATCTCTTTTTTGCTTTCTGACATAAGGGTGGTGTCATCTGTGTATCTGAGGTCATTGATATTTCTCCCAGCAATCTTGATTCCAGCTTGTGCTTCCTCCAGTCCAGTGTTTCTCATGATGTACTCTGCATAGAAGTTAAATAAGCAAGGTAACAATATACAGCCTTGACGTATTCCTTTCCCCATTTGGAACAAGTCTGTTGTTCCATGTCCAGTTCTAACTGTTGCTTCCTGACCTGCATACAGATTTCTCAAGAGGCAGATCACATGGTCTGGTATTCCCAACTCTTGAAGAATTTCCCACAGTTTGTTGTGATCCACACAGTCAAAGACTTTGGCACAGAGAGGTTACATAAGTTTCATAAGTTGTCCAGGGGCTCAGGTGGTGAGGGGTTGGTTCAGGAGCCCACTTTCAACCCCTACAGCATGTTACCTCTGCAGTTTAAGAACAAAAGCAGGGGGGCAGACCTAGCTCGCTTCCCTCCTCTAACCCCTCTTTCTCTCCTCTCTCCTCCTCTGACCCTCTCCTCCCACCCCTCCCCACTGCAGCCATGTCACCAGGATCCAGTGTTTTGGCTCTTTTCTATCTTAAAAGGGCATGACTCCCATGCCTCCCAGGGCTGCCTGTGTGCCAGCCTTGAGAATGGGTCCTCCATGTGGGTCCAGGCCACGGAGGACCTCGCTGCTGCCCTAGCCCCTTTTCCATAAGCGCCTGAGCCCCAAGGGAGAAGCCACTGTAAAACAGGGCAGAAACGGCTCCTGCCGAGACAGCCCCCCACCCGCTTTCTTTCCTGCTGCAGACGTTTAACGAGTCCAGGCTGGTTGAATGCTGGTGTTGGGAACACAGGATTGAGCTAGACAGTGCCAGCCCTCAGGGACTCCGGTCACATGAGCAAGTAATTGGAGTGTAGCCTGATGTGATGGATGCTAGTCGGGAGAGTAGAGGTCAGGGAAGTTCCCCGGCGGCTGATGGAGGGTGTGGGGGTGGGGATGGGAGGAGGCAGGCAGGAAGTGCCATTCAAAGAGGCTGGAGGAGGAGAAAAAGCCCACAAAGTTCTGTGAATGGTGGCCTCAGGAATTTGGGTCTTCTCCCAGAATCCAGAGGGAGACATCCGAAGATTTCTGTGAGGTCCTCAAGAGCGTATCTTTGTGTTCTGTGAAGTGAACTTTTAAAAGCCCTTTTAAAAAGTGTTTTCATGGGCCTCGTTGTATCCGATCCTTCCTCTGCCCTCTGTGAGAGAGGAGGGCAGGTCCCACAATCCGCATTTTACAGATGAGAAAACTGAGCTGCCAAAGGACTTAAGGACTCAGGACTCGCTGGGTCACTTAAAATTGACACTTCTCATCACAGTGCTCCTAATCCCTGGTTTGGGGGTAGCTCTTCTAAAAGCAAACTTATCTACAAAAGCTCTGGGGGTAGAGACCAGGATGATAACATTTGGGCTTCCCTGGCGGCTCGGTGGTAAAGAATCCGCCTGCCGATGCAGGAGACATGAGTTCGATCCCTGATCCAGGAAGATCCCACTTGCCAAGGAGCAGCTAAGCCTGTGTGCCACAACCATTGAGCCCGTGCACTGCAACAAAAGAAGCCTCTGCCCTGAGAAGCCTGCACACTGCAGCTGGAGAATAGCCCACACTCATCCCTGCTTGCCCTGGCTCACCTCAGCTAGAGAAAAGCCTGTGCATCAATGAAGACCCAGCACAGCCAATAATAAATACATAAATACAATGATAAAAACAGATGATAACATTCAACATAAACAATAATATTGCGCCACTTATTGCGTGCCTGCTGTATGCCAGGAGGAGCTGGGCTGCGTGTCATCATTAATGCATCATCTATACTAATTCATGAACTGGTGATATTCTTATCTGGCACCAAAGGAAACTGAGGTTCCCAAGAGTTACTTTCTATCAGGTGGCAGATCTGGGAGTTAAACGCCCCTCTCTAATGGTTGAATTCTCTAAAGGAGCTCGGCTTCACGGCTCAATAAATGGACCAAAGATGGAAAATGCTAGAGTGGAAATGATACGCTCTCTGCTCTATAGGGCATTTAGCCAAGTCCTGCAGGCACGGTGCGTGTGCTTGTGTGAACAGGTGGCCGATGGGCTAACACCTGGCAGGTTAGTGAGTTACACCTGCCATCCTGACCAGGAGGATGGGCTAATGTCCAAATATTGTTCAGAAATGCGGCCCCATAAAGAGGCAGATGTTAGAAAGAGCTGAGCGTTTGGGAGTCACGTGGCAGCTCTCTAAATTCACTGAATGAACATCCAGTCCCATGGCTCCTCATCTACCTTCTCGGTGGCCTTAAACCACTAGACTCACTTCCCAGCCTCAGTCTCCCTTCCTCCAAGTGCTCTGTACATTTTCTTGAATAAGTGAACAGAGGGAGCAAATGGCATCGAAGCCAAGGACAACATGGGTGGTGAAGTCTGTGTCAAAGCCCAGAAGAAGAAGTCTGGATCTGGACAGGGCGGGTGGATATGGGGAGCTGGCACGTGTAATCAGAGAATTCCTGAAGGAGGTGGACCCAATGAATCCTCCAGTAGAAAAAGTGGACCAGGGTCAGCCCAGGAGCAGGGAAGGGCTTTTGTGTTAGTAGGATGGAGAGAATAAGGGCAAAGTCAAATCAGAGTGTTTGGAGAGTGGATTCAGGGTCAAAAAGAGTAGGTTTTTAGTTCCGTTTGGCCTTTAAGGTCTGAATAACCTCAAGGAAAATAGCTCTTTGTTCCTAAGCCTTTTTCTCCTCCACAGAGTGAGAATCCTGGTCAATGATTCCATCTCCCCATTAGGAGATTGACAGTGAAAGTCTTCACCGACATGAGAATGTGTTCCTTTACTCAAGAGACCAAATGTGCCTCCTCCTGGTGCTGTTCAGACCCCCTAAGAGCCGCCTCTGTTTTGCCCTGGATACAAACTACCAGGGTCATGGGAACGCACCAGCCAAGTGTCTGGATGGTGAGGCCCCAGGGGGCTCTTTGTGGGGTGTTTCTAGCTCCGTCCCAGACTCTGGGAGTGTCTTTTCAGCCGGGCCTGACAGAGATGGATTCCAGTGACCTGTGAAATCCGGGCATGGTACTTTCATCCAAGTCTCCTTGGAAAAGACCCAGGAGAGCAGATCTTGCTTCATTGCAAGGGCACCAGGCAGGCTGAACCGTCACTCTCTAAGCACAAAGTGTCGATGCAGTCCTGCCCAGGGAAGTACCCCACCCTCTTTCCTTCTTTGTCCCCTCCCCACCTCTCTCCTTCCACTTATTCCTTTGAACATTTTTTGGAGCATCTTCCATGCCTGGCTTCCCTGATGACCCAGCAGATAAAGAATCCCCCTGCAATGCAGGAGACACAGGAAACTTGGGTTCCATCCCTGGGTGGGGAAGACTCCCTAAAGGAGGAAATGGCAACCCTCTCCAGTGATCTTGCCTGAAAAATCCCATGGACAGAGGAGCCTGGCTGGCTGCAGTCCAGAAATTATTAGAGTCAACATGACTGAGCAACTGAGCTCCCATGCCTGGTCCCAGCCAAGTGGATGGCAGAATTGAATCTAAACGTGGTCCTTGCCCTCAGGGGACTCACGTGCTCCTAAGGGACACAGATGTTGGAGCTGATTGTACCCCTACTGAAGGGGTGACCCAGGCTCTAGAGGAGCAATCTGACCTCTACAGGTGCACGAGGCTTGCGGGGCTCTTTCTCCATGCACCCCATTACAAAGCTGCTGCATCTGTCCACCCGGTGTGATACTGGGGAGGAGCCACTCAGATATGCTCTAATTTAAATTGTCAAAATTGTCTAGTATTTCAAAGTTTAGTAGCGTGGTGTTAGTTATTCAGTCGTGTCCAACTCTTTGCGACTCCGTGGGATTCTCCAGGCAAGATTACTGGAGTGGGTTGCCATTTCCTTCTCCATTTCAAAGCTTATGAAACCTCAATGTTTTGACTGTCCCGGCAACCTTATGAAGTGGCCAACTGAAAAAAAAAAGCTCAGAGGAGTTTGAAGATGGTTTGAGTTAACACTTGAAACCAGAGTCAGTCTGAGATGATAGAAAGAGGAGCTTGAGGTGTCAAGGGTTGGCCCCATAGAGCTTTTGAGACTCTGGCATATAGTAAACACGTACATAGTGACTTTTATTACTAGTTGATATTTTCGAAGAAGTAAATGGCACACAGAGACCATCTGATCTAAGCTCCTTACTGGAAGGAGGATGAATCTGAAGCCAGGGAGAGGCAGCACCTTGAACAAGACCCCAAAGCATGTCAGTGTCAGAGCAGTCACAGCATTCAGAGCCCAGGGCCCCTGATTTTCAGTCCTGTACCCGCTCACAATCCTGGAGTAGGAAATGGCAACCTGCTCCAGTGTTCTTGCCTGGAAAAGTCCATGGACAGGAGGGGCCTGGGCAGCTGCAGTCCATGGGGTTGTGAAGAATTAGATGCATCTGAGCACATATACACTCCCCTCACAATATGGTCAACCTCTGCCAGGACCCAACAATTTCCACATGACACCTGGTTGTCATGTCTGGAGGTGTGATCTGAGTCCGGTAAACACAGGAGCAGAAGTTAAAGGCCATACACATTCACGGGGCTATAAACCTATCATGTAAAAACCACCTGAAATTTCACTCCTCTGGTTAGTACCCAATAAAGTTCACTTGCTAAGGGGTGGCAGGTATTTAAAGCTGCTTATTGTCACAAGAGCCCTTAATGACCTAGCGTCTTCAACTCTTAGTTACCCTTTATTAGATGATAGCAGAATTAGGTTGGAGAAGGCAATGGCACCCTACTCCAGTACTCTTGCCTGGAAAATCCCATGGACAGAGGAGCCTGGAAAACTGCAGTCCATGGGGTCACTGAGGGTCGGACACGACTGAGCGACTTCACTTTCATGCATTGGAGAAGGAAATGGCGACTCACTCCAGTGTTCTTGCCTAGAGAATCCCAGGGACAGGGTAGCCTGGTGGGCTGCCGTCTATGGGGTCGCACAGAGTCGGACACGGCTGAAGTGACTTAGCAGCAGCAGCAGCAGCAGCAGAATTAGGTAATCAGATCAGGCTCTTCAACTTTTAATTCTCTCTCAACTTATGGTGGTCTCTACTGATGGACACTTTGGGTTTGACTCAAACAGAGCTCCAGGCAGCTTCGAGCTTGCCGCCAACTGTATTTACTCAAGAGAGTCTTAAGGCACAGACGATTCATTTCCCTGAATTTCTCACTTAGGGTTTTCTTTTCTGTTTATAAGGCGTAAATTGTAAATTTCCCCTCTCCTTCCCTTCTGTCCTTTGGCTTCTGATGCAAGTCACTGTTATTAAAATACAATTCATATCAGAGTCAGTTCTCTTGGGTTTCTCAAAAGTAAATATTTCATATCTGAATTCAAGCCAAGAAGGTGTAATGTTATTCCTAAAGGAGAACGCTCATGCTTTTGCAAAACAAAATGTAAATTCTAGCTGCCTTGGTGTTGGGTTTGGGATAAAGGAATATTTACCCAACTTCCAGCCTTTAACATAAGGCAGATATTGGCTTGAAAAAAAATGTCTGTTGGCAGATGAGCCTGCAAGCTGAAAACTATTCACATCCTTCACCTGGGTAAAACCTTTTGAGGGGATTCTCTGGTTGATCGTTGAGACACAGATATAACTAATTGCACAATTTATCACAGTATTATAATAGCAAGTTATTAGGAACAACCGCAGTGTCCAGCTGCTGGAAGGGTTAAGTAAATGGCAATATATCTCATCAATGAAACATTGGTCATTTAGCATTCATACAACACATACTTACTGAGTGCCTACCGTGTACCAAAGGCAGGGTTAGGAGGTGGGTATACAACGATAAACTGGCAGATTTTGCAGCAGTTCACAATGGCTGCTGCAAATATGGTCCTTTGAGGAACTCTTACAATACAAGATCAGAACGCTTGTGAAATTTTATAATCTTGATTCCATTGAAAACACACGCTAATGTATTCCCTGGGACACTGACTTATTTTTTTACTTTTATTTATTTCTCCAAATGTCTTTGGTTTTTAAACTATTTCCCCAAATCGTATTAAGATGCACATAAAAATATCTTTGGTTTTTAAACTATTTCCCCAAATAGTTTTAAGGTGCACATAAAAATTCTATAGTGGGCGAAAAACAGATTTTAAAAAGCATTTCAATATTAATTTGGAGGTATCCCTCTTAGGAATTGTCCGTATATCAAAAGTTACTCTCCCCTTGGAAGTGACATGGAGTGTCTTCCAGGGTAAGAATGTCTCCTGGCCCCAGAGAGATGTTTTATAGTAGGAAGTGTGGGCTGTTTGTGCCTCCAGCTCATGCAGTACCCACCCCTCTTCCTCCAGAAGCTCACGGAGAATCTTGCCTCCTCTGTTGCCATCCTGTCCCTGCGGACCTGCCGGCTGCTTCCGGTCAGAGCAAACAAAGGTACTTCATCATCGGCTGCACGCATTCCCTGGTGACAGAGGACTTGGCTGCCACTGTCTGAGGTAAGCTGTGTGTGAGTGTGCGGGCGCATGCGCGCACGTGTGTGTGTGTGTGTGTGTGCGAGTGTGTGTGTCTACGACACGGAGAGAGAGAGAGAAAGCCAGCCCACCCGCCAAAGACCTTTATTTACTGTTTCTTGTTTTCGCCCCTGACCTTGTAAGAGTCAATGTTTTGCGGTTCGTATTCCAGGACTCTGCATCTGGTGGACACTCACTGAATAGGATATATGAATTAAAATACATTGTTCAGGGGAATTCTGTGAAAGATTTTTATTTCTACTTTTGACTTAATGAGCTCCATCTCAATTAAATTATCAGGTGTATTATGAACATTTAACGTTTATAGAAGGCCATAAACTTTATGTGCCTTCAGATTGCAAGCTCCGTGTGTTAATGGCAGCTCCATGGTTGCAGAGCTCTCCACCAAGGCGGAACTGGGACACAGAGCTCCAGGCAGGACTCTGGTCCTGGCAGAGCTCAGGGTCCACCCAGGAACACACAACTGGAATCAGACAATGGTGAAGCTGTGTGGTCCATGCTGAGAGCCAGAGGAGGTGCCTGACCTCGAATGGGCAGTGCAGTTAAGGAAGGCTTCCTGGAGGAGGCCACGTCTGTGCAGAAACATGAAGACTGGAAAAGTTACCAGGCAGAGGGCAGGGGTGGAAAGAAGGAACGTTCTAAGCAGCGGGAACAAAAGGGACAAGGGCCCAAGGCCAGAAGGATGGGGAGGAGTTGAATGTGGCTGTAGGGGGAGTGGCCTGTGCTCAGTGATGGGCGGGAGAAGCCAGCAGGGTCTAGAGGGCTCCCACCCTTGAGGTCAGGGGGCCCGATGGTGGTCCTAGACACATGTGGCCAGCTCATCTGTTGCCTTGGGAACTGCTTTGGCGCCTCTGATACCAGGTCACCTGTGGATGACCCGTCTGTTGGCTTTGATGTGCTGCTGGCTGCAGACGACACTGCATACCAGTCCTCTCCCCACCCCTGACCCTCCTGGGTGGTTCACAGCGCTCGTGGCCATTGACCATGTGCAGCTGCTCCTGGGCTGTCTTCCCCTCCACAGCGGTGACCCAAGAAGGCAGGACCACCATGCATTTCACCTGAAATGTGGGCACAAAGAAAGCGCCCATAAAATCCTTATCGAATGAATGGATAAATGAATGAATGAACATGAATGGGCAATCGAGGCACTGTGGTTCTCCCTAAGGACAGCGAGCAGGTGGCCTGGCTGGGTGGGAAACAGCAAGCCTGAAGAATGAATGGTCATGGGGGTGGGTGGGTGGGTAGCATTTTCTACTTATGAACTGGCTTATTTCAATCATCTTAGTTCTTCCTCTGGCTCAGAAATGTGGTCTCCAAGTCTGAGGATACAGGTGCTCTGCTGGGTCATCTATTTTTTTTTTTTATGGAGGTAAATAACCTCCCAGGTGGTGCTAGTAGTAAAGAATCCACCGGCCAATGTAGTAGATGTAAGAGACGTGGGTTCGATCCCTGGGTCAGAAAGATCCCCTGCAGCGGCGCATGGCAACCCACTCCAGTATTCTTGCCTGCAGAGTCCCATGGACAGAGGAGCCTGGCAGGTACGGTCTATAGGATTGCAGAGTCAGACACGACTGAAGTGACTTAGCTTGCACACAAATAATGTAAAATTCATCATTCTAATCATTTTTAATGATTTACAATTTAGTCAAATCATTCAATTTAATCAATTAAATCATTTACAATCCAGGGGGTTTTAGTGCATTCCCAGCGTCGTGCTGCCAGCACCACTCTAATCTCAGAACATTTTCATGAACCAAGAAACAAACTCCATACCCAGTAAGCGGACGATCCCCAGTCCGTCCTCCCCACTAGCTCCTGGCAGCCACTCAGCTAGCTACATTCTGTCTCTACGGATCTGCGTCTTCTGGACATGTCGTATAAATGGACCCCTAGTGTATTTGGCCTTTTCTGTCTGGCTTCTTCACTCAGCAAGTGGTTTCAAGGTTCATCCACGTTGTAGCATCAGCACTTCATTCCTTTTTATGGCTGAATGATAATCCTCTGTGTGGATATGCCGTCCTTTGTTTATCCACTCATCAGGTGATGGACATTTTGCATTCTTCCCTTTTTTGACTACTATGTTTATTCAAGTTACCAAATTAATACATCTTCCTTACGAAAATGCAAACCTGACAAAAATACACACACACACACACACACACACACACACACACACGGTAAAGTTCCCTTGGGATTCACCTCACCACAGCATCACCCTCTGCCCATGGGTACTTCTGCCTTGAAATCTTCCTTGTCTCTCTTCACTTCTTTCTCTACACTGCAGAGAACTTTCCCCGAGGGTGCCACTCTTCCCGGGGCCCCCAGGCCCCAGATTCCTCTGCCTCACTAGCTCCAGCTCACTTTCAACTTTCAGGAGGTGTTGCCACCTCCGGAAGCCATCCCTGGTTCCTAAGGAGGAGTCCTGAGCTGTCCTCACCCTAAACGCTGGTGGATGTCTGTCTCTCTTAGCCTCCCTGACAAGACCATAGCTACCTGAGGCCAGGACCGCACCTCCTAGTCTCTGAGATGGCTGGGTGCATGCTCAGCAAGGGCTCTGCTGAAACTGAATGATTGTGGGATATGCAGGTCAGAGGCGGGTTGCCATAGAAACCCAATTTGGGGATGCCTAAGAGAGGGGCCCGTCTGTTTGCAGCAGCCACCCTTCTGTCAATGTTTCCAGTGACAGACTGGCTGCCTCCAGGACCGCTCACTCCTTCCAGAACCTCCTTGGTGCAGCCACCCGATGGAGTGACCATCGGCCTGCCAGGCCCTGTGGCCTTGGGTCAAGCTTGAGCTTGTTTATATTCTAGTGCTCAGGCTACAGAAGGAACAGTCACCATTTCCAACACACGCCTCTGTGCTCACCAGGTGCCCCTTTGCCTGGAATTTGTTTTTAGTCACCAAATCATGTCCGATTCTTTGTGACTCCATGGACTGTAGCCTGCCAGGCTCCTCTGTCCATGGGATTGTCCAGGCAGGAATACTGGAGTGGGTTGCCATTTCCTTCTCCAGGGGATCTTCCAGACTCAGGGATCGAACTCACGTCTCCTGCATTGACAGGTGGATTCTTTAACACTGAGCCACCAGGGAAGCCCATCATGAGACCTTGGGTCTTTAAGGTCATCAACATGCCCTCCTTAATGTAGCTCATTTCTTGCAGTTCCAGAGGAAGGGGGCTCCCTTTCAGCCACTTCTGCCTCCCTCCCCCATGCCTTCTCTTAGAATCAGCCATTTCTTTTAAGCATTCCCAAACTCCTGGTTCCTTTGTCTCAGGCTAAACACAAACCAAATAGGCAAGCCCCTGTGCAGTCTCCACCCTGTCTCCTCTTTGCCAGGCTTCCCAGTCTCCACTCACTCCGCCCCCTCCCCACACTGCTCCCCGCCCTACTCCTCAGACATGGCTTCCCCCCATCACCGCCCCCCACCCCCGCCAGGTCTTCACCTGGGCAATCCTGAGACCACCTCCTGGTCCTATGAACTTGATCTTTCATGCCACTTGTCCAGGAGCCGCTATTCAGAGTGCTCTCCTGGGGCCCCGGACCCCACCTTCCCCCATTTCCCCTCCTGCAAGTGCAATCTCCAGGCCTCTTCACCAAGGCGCCCTTCCAGCCTCTCAATGCCCTTTTCCCCGGGGTCTGGTCCTTGGCCTGGTGTCTGGCGCCAGCCCAGACCTCCTTCCAGATCTTCCCGTTCCTTCAGAGCCTCCTTCCTAGTCCTGCCCTGATGTCCCACAGCAACTGAAGCTCAGGCAGATCCAAAGAGGGGCTTGTTGTCTTCCTGTAATGCATCGGTGAGCTCACTGTTGCCCCAAGATGCCTAGTCCATTTTGAAAGACCTTGAATTCTTCGAAAAAATTTCATTCTTCGGAGGTGAAGTCTTTCGTTTTAGAATCTATGAGAATAAGGATGTGCGTTCTCAGTCGTGTTTCACTCTTTGTGATCCCATGGACTGTAGCCCTCCAGGCTCCTCTGTCTATGGAATTTTCTAGGCAAGGATACTGGAACAGTTTGCCATTTCCTGCTCCAGGAGATCTTTCCCACGCAGGGACTGAACCCTTGTCTCTTGCATGTCCTGGATTGGCAGGTGGATTCTTCACCACTGTGTCACCTGGGAAGCCGCATAGTGAAAATAAAATTCAAACAGTGTTGTCTAAAGTACATTTCATTTATGCATCTTGGGAGGAAGTCTCCCAATGTCTGGTTCACTTCTATTTTGTACACATTGTCGCCATGCTACATACTGAGCCCTAAACTGGTTGTGCAAAGCGTTAAACCTGGAGTTACTTCATGCCCGTGAAGCATCAGGTAACAGCTGTTACCCTCTCTGAAATACACACTCCCCAGTGCATCTGGCCCAGTGAAACAACACCGTGGATAATAATAGCAGTTACCCTAGGGGACTGTCAGGAGTAAATTAGCATTGAGTATTAAATTAATTAATTAGTACTCAGTGAGTATTCATTTAATAAAACATGTAAATGCCAGGCTCAGTGCTTGGCACAGAGTTAACACTCAGTAAGTGCCTGTCACCACCATCATCACCACATCATACTTATCATCTTTGTTGTCATAATGACTAGACTTGGAATCAGGCAGAACCAAGTTTGAATCTCAGCTCACTTGCGGTGCCCCCTTGGACGCCATGCTTGACTTCTCTGCATATGAGTTTCACATCTGTAAAACGGGAATAATAATGGCCTGGCCTTGTTGCAGAGATAATTAAATAAGCTACATGTGTAAAAGTAAGGATAATGAGAGCCAGTGGAAGGCAAGCAGCGCCCGAGGGCACATGGAAGACATCGGTCCCCTTCTCTTGTGTGTCAGGGAGGGTCACAAATGCCCTGATCATCTTCCTGCCTTAACGCAGTTGTGTGAGATCCCGGGGAGATAATGTGCGGGAAGTGGTTTGGAAATGCTGAAGTGCTATAAACACGTTTATAACGATTATGACTAATTAAAATTTAGGGCAGCCAAGAGGGAGGCATGGTGTGAGATGAAGCTCCAGCCTCCTGCCTTCAGAGGGTTTTTGAGATACTCAGAAAACATAACCAGTTAAGAGACTATGAGTGATGAGTTACTTGGAGCTTGGAGGCTGAAAAGTGAAAGTTAGTTGCACAGTCGTGTCCAACTCTTTGTGACCCCATGGACTGTAGCCCACCAGGCTCCTCTGTCCATAGCATTCTCCAGGCAAGAGTACTGGAGTGGGTAGCTATTCCCTTCGCCTGGGGATCTTCCCAACCCAGGGATTGAACCCGGGCTTCCTGCATTGCAGGCAGATTCGTGGAGTCTGCACGCCAGCAAACTCCCTGGGTCCCTCCATACCTTCAGCTCCTTGTGCATCCATCTCTCCATTCATAAACACACAATGTGTCTACCCTGCACCCGGGGCAGCCAGGGGTGCAGGTAGTGAGGGGGAAGCCCCGTTCCTGCCCCCAAAGTGCTGACAGTCCACACATGAGACAGGAAAGCGGTAATTCAGAACCTCCCCTCTGATGTCCTCTATGGGGTCACCTGTCACGTGCAGGGCCAGCTTTTTTGGAGGTTCACCCCCCACCCCGTCCCCCTGAGTACAGCTCCTTAAGGCCGAGGACTCTGTCTTGTCCTCTGCATTTCCCCAACACCCAGCACAGGACCGGACATCTGGAAGGTGTGGGTGGATGAGTGTCAAGTTGAACCAACTTAATAAAACCTGCTCTCTGAGCAGTCAGGGACCAGGCGTGCATTACCCCAACCCACAAGGTTATTCATATCTCTTTTAACAATGCTGCAGTCTGATCTGGGCCACCACTCTGAGATCTTTCCATTTGTGTTTTCTCTGAGTTCCCATCACTCCCCGCCCCCTCTGCAGAAACTAGAGAGCTGGTGGCCAAGCCCTGGGCTGTGGCTGCTCTAGTTACTGGTTCCTGCAGGGACATCCAAGTGGGATCAGAGACTGCTCCATTGCCTTTTGTGTCCGATGGAGGAGCTGAGTTCTCCACCTTCCATCGCCAGCCCTCTGCCTGCACCCTCAGACCAGCTCCCCCACCCCCATTTTCTCACTGCCGCCCCGCACCAGACAACTGACTGCTCTTTTTTTTCCAAAGAGCAGCACTTTTTATATCACTGCCATGTACAAAAATACTTCCCGAATCTCTCTCACTGTCATCTGCAGAGAAAAGTCCAAACCCCTAAACTCGGCATTGGTAGTCTTCACCACCCTCTCTGGTTCTCTCTCCCCCTCCTCTCGCTCCAACCCCACCTGCCAATGCACCCAACCCTCTGGCTCCTCGCAAGACACATGCTGCCTTTCCCACCCCGTGTCTTTCTCATGGCTTCCTTCATACCTAAGCCCTGCTGCCCTGGGATGCTGCTTCAGAAGCAAGTTCTTCCCCAAAGGCTTCAGTGGTTTCCATCAGCTGGAAGCTGCCTCTAGCCCACATTCCTCACTGTGTCTGCACTGTCTTATGTCATTCATCTCTCTCACTGTCTGTGCACACAGAGACGTGCCATCATATCCATTACGTAGACATGCATGCATGTATGTTTCCCAGATGGCATTTGTCCCAGGGCTCAGGCCCATTTGTCTACAGGAGTCATATTGTATTTCCCCCAGCCCACCTCGTAACTGGGATGAGTCTCTGGCTTCTCTCTGATCCCCCAAAGAATCCCCTCACCCAGGCAGTGATGAGCAATGCAGAACTTACCAAAAGGGAACAGGAGACTGGAAGGGGCTCCATTACCTACTCTACAGCGAGCAACCTCACATCCTCACGGGGACACTTCTCTTCTTCTGGAACCCCCTCAAGATACAAGAGCCCAGAAATGGATGGACAGGGTCCTTTCTGACCCCTGCCCCCACAGCTCACCCAGGTCTGGAGGCATCAGTCAAATCAGTGAGTCCCATCCCACAGTTTCACCGACCTGTGGTCTAAGTGTCACTTGTGGTCAGGGGCACAAACTCAGGCTTCCTAGGAGTTCAGCTTCTTTGCCCAAGGGGATCAATTTTTAGTCACCTGCAGAACTAGCGTCACAACTTTCTTGCTGATCTGAACAAAGTCGTTTACTCTTGCTCTACTCATGTCGTTCAGTCGCTCAGTTATGCCTGACTCTGCAACCCCACGGACTGCAGCATGTGAGGCTCCCCTATCCTTCACTGTCTCCCGGAGTTTGCTCAAACTCATCTCCACTGAGTTGATGATGCCATCCAATCATCTCATCCTAGTACTTGCAATTAAAACTCAAATTCACTATTTATTCTCCTGCCCTCATCACATAAGCTGAACTATATTCATAACTGTCATGGGGTGTTTGTATTCCCACAAATTTCTGTGTTGAAGCCCTAACCCCCAGGGTGATGGTATGAGGAAGTGGGGCCTTTGGGAGTTACTTAGGTCAGGAGGATGGGGCCTGCATAAATGGGATTAGTGCCCTGATAAAAGAGACCCCAGAGAGCTCCCACACCCTGTCTGCAGTGTGAGAATACAGAGAGAAGTTGACAGGCTGCAGGCTGGAAGAGGGTTCTCACCCTGATCTGGCCCTCCAGCTCCCAGAACTGTGAAGAGTACCTTTCTGCGGTTGATAAGCCACCCAGCCGATGGTACTTTTTATCCCAGCAGGCATGGACTAAGACAGAAGCTAACATTAAGTGCTTATAATGCTCCAGGCTGTGTTAGAAGCACTTTGCACACATCCACTCACTTCATCATCACAACCAAGTCTGTAAAGTGTATATTATTATCACACCTCTTTATAGACGTGGAAACACAGAGGTTAACCAACTTGCCCATGATCACAGAGCTGGTGAGAGCAGAGGTGGGATTTGAACCCTGTAGTCTGGCTTTGTGACTGAGCTCCTAGTGACTGTGCAGGACATCATGATGATGAAGCCCTGAGAAATCCCCTATTCAGAGTTGATCCAGATAAAGTGTCTAATATCGTGTGCCTTGTTTGAAGCTCAGACGTGAGCATTCCTTCTCTGTCCACTTTCATTTCAACAGCAATTTTGTCTGTCGTGGTCCTTCCAGAGCCCACTGGGTACCAAGCTGTGACCCCTCTTGCTCACAGCAGCAAATCCTGCAAAGGGGCTTCCACTCAACACCATGTCCATTTCCCCAGGTTTCAGGAAAGATACAGAGGAGGCTCTTGAAGGTGGAGCTGCCATCTTCACCATCTGCGCTTCTGGGGCACGTCTTGAACCAGCTTCCTTGCAAATGCTCAGTAGGGCTTCGGGAGGCAATGAGGCAGATAAGTCCCCCCAGAAAGGGCTGTACCCCCTACCTCCACCCCCGTCTGTATCTGCTTCAGTCCACAGCTTATGAGGAATGAGGGGGCAGACATGCTGTGATATCCTCAGCTAGTCCAGCCAGACTTCCACAACCTCCTGAGCTTCAAGTGTCCACCGAAACCGCACACCGTATTTGCCAACCTGAAGAGCTGGGGCCTCCTCTGAACTTAAAACCAGCCCCAGAGTCAGTGGCAGTACCTCAAACTTTAGAAAAGGCACAGCTGAGGGACCCTGAATGAGAAAGGGGAGCCCTGAGGACTGACATCCGCCCACCCTGCAGCTCAACAGAGGAGACACAGACTAATATCTGTCCTAACAGAAGCCCATTGACAAATTGTCTTTGAAAACCACCAGTCCCCGTGGGCCCTTGAATGAGCCTTCAGCGTCTCCAGGCCATGATCTCTCCACCTGCCTGGACACGAATGTGGGCTGGACCATTAATAAACACCCAGAGGAGCTTTAAATGACCTTGATGCCTGGTCCTCAGGCCGGGAGGCTCCCTCTGCTTGGTTTGGGAGGGGTCCAGGGGTTGACACTTCTGCCAGCTCCCAGGCAGTTTTGACAAGAAGTCTGGATCCAGGTGACCTCCACAGTGGCCCACTCCACCAGGCAGAAACTTCTGGAGTTGCTTGCAAAAGAAACTAAATTCAGAAGGGCCACATAGGCGACCAGTTTCCCCAAAGTGCCTTTGAGAGGTGGCCCCAGGGAAAGTCAATTCACCAGAGAGCACCTAAGGCAGGAGTCGCTCTCGCCTTCCCCTGAAAGCTTTCTCTGAGATTGCGTGCTGCCTCCAGCCCAGGCCTGGCCCTGACTCCCCTTGTCTGTGCGGCTGCAGAGTGTGGGGACCTGATAACTTGACCACTGGCAAAGACTTAGCTGTGTTAAGAGATGGGGCTGGTTTTCTCCCTCCAAAGGTGGTGATGTGAATGATTATGAATGTGGTTCAGGACCTAAACTGCCCAGGTTTGACCTCCAGAAACACCGAGTTCTAGGTGGGTCACCTTGGGCGAGGCATTCAGCATCCATGACTCCCTTTCTTCATCTGTGATGTAGGAGATGAGGGCAGTGCTCCATCCTGGGGAGGCGTGTGATGACCAGAGTCCGGCTCTCCACACTGAACACCCTGAATACTGTGTGATGATGACCATTATGACTATTAGATAATTTCTTTTGATGCGGACCATTCTAAAAATCTTTATTGAATTTGTTACAATATTGCTTCTGTTTTATGTTTTGGATTTTTGGCTGTGAGGCATGTGGGATCCTAATGTCATGACCAGGGATTGAACCCGCGTCTCCTACATTGGAAGGTAGGAGTCCTACCTCCAGGGAAGTCCCTATTAGATCATTTCTTAAAGGGGAGAGAAATATTGGTGTTCCTTGTCAGTAAAGGGTCCAAAATTCTTTTTGTTTCACCTTATTTCTTTCTCTGAAAAAAAAAAAAAGATGACTAACCCAGGTGGTGCTAGGGGTCAAGGACCTGCCCGCCAATGCAGAAGATGTAAGAGACTCAGGTTCGATCCCTGGGTTGGGAGGATCCCCTGGAGAAGGGAATGGCAGCCCACTCCTGTATTCTTGCCTAGAAAAAACCCACGGACAGAGGAACCTGGTGGGCTACAGTCCATGGGGTCGCAAAGAGTCGGACACGACAGTAGCAACCTAGCACACACACAGCCATTAAAATCCAAATGTGAGTGAAGACTAGAAACTTCCTTTGGTCTTTTTAACCCAGGATGACATGTTATCTGTCCAAGATAAGTGACATTCATTTCTTTATCAAATATTTTATCTATCAAATATCTATTAAATACCTCTGATGTGCCAGATGCTGGGCTTGGCATGGGAGTTCTGGCCAGGAGTGAGACAAACCCACCATCCTAGCCTCACAGAACTAACAGCAGACTAAAATGGTACATAAATGCTTACACAAGAAATGAGTCAATTTCAACTCTTGTCATTGCTATGAAGAGGGACATGAGGGTCTATGACCGGGGACTCTGGGTGGGGAAACTTTCAGAGGAAGGAACAATTAAGCTAAGACCTGAAGGGTGAGTAGAGGCCTTCAGGGTGCTGTGGGGAAGAGCATCATCTCAGGGGGAATAGCATATATAAGTCCCGAGGCAGGAAAGGGCCTGGAGACTCCAGGGGTGGTCCCAGGTCAGTGTCCCTAGAGGGCAGCAAGCATGGGAGGGGGTTTTGGGAGATGCAGTCAGGGAGACTGGCCATCCAGGGGGCTGAATGCTGGGGCGGCAGTTTTTGTTTTCTTCTCAGTGCTGCTGGAGAGTTTTAAAGAGGAGATGTGAACTGCCCTGGCGTTGGTTCACTGTGTCTGCTGTTTGGAAAGTTGATAGCAGGGTCACGAGTGGACGTGAGAAAGCCCAGTGAGGGAGCCCCAAGGTGCCGACCATCATGATGAGCTGAAAGGTCCGGATGACAAAAGCTTGACATTCAGACAAAACTGGGGCTGCCGGTGATGGTTGGAGAAGGAGGGAAGAGAAAGAAACCACCAGTGATGGACACGTGCTGTGTGTCAGGGTCAGCGGCGTGGTATCACGTGAATTTTCACACAAGACTTGGAAAGGATTGTAACCCAGGGCTGAGCACGCTTTCTGCTCCGTGATCCTCAATGCTTGACACACCTGCCGTGGTGGAGGGGTTGTGCCGGGGAACCTCTCCTCCAGTTTTGTGTCTTGTGGTTGAATTTTGGGGTCTCCTGTCTCTGGGGGCTTCTTCTGGGAGCTTCCTGATGACAGAAGTGACAGTGTGGTTTCTTTGTCGAGTGTCCCCTTTCACTCTGTGCCTCGCCCTCGGGCCCTGGAATCATTTTTCTTAGCCATCGTTTGTGTCTGTCTGGTCCCTGGCTCTCTGATGAATGACCATGGCATCTCATTGCACTCTGAGCTGATTGCATCGCCTCGCCCTGGGTCTCTGCTTGGCTCACGATGATTTACAGGTGTCAGAGACTGGACACCTCCAGGTGACCTGTACAAACTGAGACCTGGGGTGATCTCTGAAGCACTAGAGAGCCCAATAAGGAAACCCCCCCTGGGGCTGTGAGTGTGCCTCAAGACTCAAGGTAGAAATAGAGGAACCGAAATCCACCAACCTCTCTGCATCCTGGCCCACAGTTGTCTTTTTTTTTTTTTTTTTTTTAAGATCGCTGAGATTTTTCAGTTATATGTTTCTGGACATTTTAATTTTATTTTCTTATCTTAGGTGTCTCAGTCATGTCCCACTCTTTGCAACTGCATGGACTGTAGATTGTCAGGCTCCTCCGTCCAAGGGATTCTGTCTAGCTTTTGCAACCCAGACTCTCTGAGCAGAGCTGTGTGAATGAGGTCATCTTCTCAGAGATTCTCAGGCCTCAACTTTTCCTTTGGACTAAACCTCTCTGGTGACAGCACAGTGCCATGTGGGAGTCTAGGCTTCACCAAGCAAGGTAGTTTTGGTTTCAAATGCCTGTTTTGCCACTTTCCAGTTGGGTGGCTTTGGACAAGACACTTAACATCTCTGAGCCTCAGTCCATCTTCTATAACATGGAGGTGAGAAGACAGGAGTGCTAGTATTAGAGAATTTCATAAAAAAAAAAAAAAAAAGTGTTGGGAGCATCTGGTAGGGTAGGTACCACACAGGTGGTCTGGAAATCCTGGATACACTTAAAAATTTTTTTTTACTGAAGTACGTTAAGTGAAAGTATTAGTTGCTCAGTTGTGTCCTACTCTTTGCAACCCCACGGACTGTAGCCCACCAGGCCCCTCTGTCCATGGAATTCTCCACGCAAGTATATCAGAGTGGCTTGCCATTCCCTTCTCCAGGGAATTTTCCCAATCCAGGGATTGAGGCTGGATCTCCTGCATTTCAGGCAGATTCTTTACCATCTGAGGCACCAGGGAAGTATAGTTGATTTACAGTGTTGTCCTAATGTCTGCTATACAGCAGAATGATTCAATTATACATACATATATTCTTTTTCATATTCTTTTCTATGATAGTTTATGACAGGATAGTGAATATGTTCCCTGTGTTATACAGTAGGGCCTTGTTGTCTGGGTGTACTTTTGTTTGGCCAAATCTTTATTTAGGTCAGACTAGTTCTGCATTGAACCAGGGACCCTTCCAACATCTAAGAAAAGGCAGCTCTGGGGTTCACCCTTCTTGTCTGTGTAGCAGACATTTCGGGGCCCCAGTGCTACACTCTGGAGCCTGTCTCTGCTCTCAACAATAGTGAGACTTGTTCCGAGGTGCTCAGATCACCTTGTGCCCACCTCAAGCACGGGATCCTGTCCTCTAAGCAGAAAAGGGACTTCTGTGCATTGCTTAGAAATCTCAGATGCTGCTTTGGGAGGCACTCAAACCAAGACAGTTTTTATGAACAACAGAACACTGGTTTTTGCCCTTGAGTTACCAAACCAAGACAGTTTTTATGAACAACAGAACACTGATTTTTGCCCTTGAGTAACTCACGCTGTCCTGGGGTGACCAATTCTGTACTGGAGAAGGTGGGCAGGAGCTGTGGTGTGAGGGAGACCAACCCAGAAGCTTGGGTCCAGCTGGGCACAGCCTGCTTCACACCTGCTCTGCACGGGGTGGAACCTAAGTGGCTCTGCTCCATCCCCTCATTGTTGATTGGCCCACAGCCAGACACCTGACCCAAGCAGGCCAATCAGAATTCCACAATTTTTCATTTTGAAACTGAAACCCATTCTCTCTGGGTACAACAAGTTCCACGGTAACTTCAGGAGCTGTCAGTGTATCAGATTCCCTGTGACCGTGAAGGAAGGCAGTGCAGAGTAAGAAAGAAAAAAGTCGCAACCGAGGAGAAACAGAAAGGTTTCTTCCCGGTGGTGCTTGTATAATTGGTTACAGCTGTGTATAACCGCTGCGTCCCTGGGGATGGGAGATCCTCACCGTAAATTCCAAATCAACTTAAACTTTATTTTTGCCACAGGCAATCAAATCATGTGTACAGATACACAACCCGGTATCTCGCAGTAAAAGTACCCAACAGCTTTGGGTACAGTGTTCCCAACAGGTGAGTGAATACAGCCCAAAAGAGATACTGAGGAAGAAAGGAGAGGAGAATAACAAGGACTGATCTTCTAGAACATTCCAGGAGCTAAAGGTACCATTTTGTGTGCATTTCCTATGTAAGGGAAGACTGAGTCCCATAAAAGACCTGTTACTGCAAGCAATAGAACCCCTTAATCACTCTTCAAGGAGTCAGAGGTGTGTGGTCTCGAGGCTGGTCTGGCATCTCAGTGATACCAGCAACCACTCAGCTGCTTTCCCTCCTTCAAATCCACTGTCTGCAGCTTGTTGGTGTTTCTTCCGGGTGATAAGTGCCTCATGGTCACAACAGGGCTGCTCCAGCTTCAGGCTTCACATCTGTGTCCCAAGAGGGAAGGGAAGGTAAATCTTTCCCAGATGGCTCCAGCGGACTTTATTCTGTATCTCATTGGCCAAGTCTGCCCATAAATATGTTCCATGGCCATTCCTACCTGAGGGCCAATTACCACCTTTCCAACCTCTAGGTTGGGAGATGATAGAAGAAAAAAGGATTGGGAAAAGTTGTGAATTAGCCAGCAACTTTCCTTATTAGCATGTGCAGTCCATGGGTCTCAAAGTGTTGGACACGACTGAGCAACTAACACACTCACACACACACACAATACGTTGTGTTGGGAATAGTAAGAACTGGCTGTAAGTGGTCCTTAGAGGGTGTGCTCACAGGTAAGATGGAGGAGGACCTGATGTGCCCATGGGAGCCACTGAAGGTCCTTAAGCCAGGTGGAGGACTGTCAGGACCAGAGCTACATTCTAGAAAGATCACCTTGGTTATTAAGTAGAGGATGGCTTGGAGAGGAGTTGTACTAGGAGCAAGTTAGAGGCATTCCGGTGCTCATTCTATGAATTGAAGATAGTATTTGTAGGCATAGAATTTAGAGTAACCCCTTCCTGAGCTGCTTATTGGATCAAAAATGTGCCTGAGCAGATAAATGAGACTAAACTAAAACTCTTGAGAAATACAGAAGAATTTATCCTGGTGGAGAAATAGACTCTGATATGGCACTTATGATTTTTCAGATGATGCAAATGGCTTTTCTTTGCATTTCTGTGCATAAGCAATTCCAGGCCCCATTAAGTTACTGACTCAGCCACATAAAACGAACTCAAGGTTGCATCTATGGGAGAGCGAATACAAATCACATTAACTCTATAGAATAGGACATTAGACTAAGTATTTCCAGTAATTGAAGAATGAGAAATATCATTATACATTATATGTGTTCCTTCTTATAGAGCTGCTGGCCTTGTTAGAAAGGCTATCTTGTTGTTATCCAGTCACTAAGTTATGTCTGACTCTTTGTGACCCCATGGACTGCAGCACGCCAGGCTCCTCTGTCCTCCACTATCTCCTAGAGTTTGCTCAAATTCATGTTCATTGAACTGATAATGCTATCTAACCATCTCATCCTCTGCCACTCCCTTCTTTTGCCTCCAATCTTTTCCAGCATTAGGGTCTTTTCCAGTGAGTTAGTTCTTCACATAGGGTAACCAAAGTATTGGAGCTTCAGCTTCAGCATCAGTTCTTCCAATGAATATTCAGGGTTGATTTCCTTTAAGATTGGCTGGTTTGCTCTCCTTGCTGTCCAGGGGACTCTCAAGAGTCTTCTCCAGCACCACATTTCAAAAGTATCAATTCTTTGGTGCTCAGCCTTCTTTATGGTCCAACTCTTACATCCATACATGATTAGTGGAAAAACCATAGCTTTGACTATATGGATCTTTGTCAGCAAAGTGATGTCTCTGCTTTTTAATATCCTGTCTAGGTTTGCATAGCTTTTCTTCCAAGAAGCAAGCATCTTTTAATTTCATGGCTGCAATCACTGTCTGCAGTGATTTTGAGGCCCAAGAAAATAAAATCTGTCACTGCTTCCTAATATATTTGTATATTTGGTTAGAAAGGCCACAGTATACTTATTAAAAAGTATACTATTTTTTATAGTATAAAAAAGTATACACACATATACTATTAAAAATTCAGATTATGAAAATTAATTTTGAGTAATGTATGTTTGTTACAAAAACATGTATAAAATAGAGAAAAAAATTTAAGAAGAAAACATCAAAACTCATAAAAACAAAATAGCTGCTGCTATTTTGGCCCATGTCCTTTTTTATCTTTATAGGTAAGTTTCCAGTATTCATAACTGTAGTATAATTTATATGCTGCTTTTTAAAAAATTATTCACATGCATTAAAAAAATTTTTAAGTCTGTATTGAATTTGTTTCAGTATTACTTCTATTGTTTTATTTGTTCTGATTTTCTGGCCTCGAGGCATGTGGGATCTTAGTTCCCCAACCAGGGTTTGAACCCACACCCCTTGCATTAGAAGGCAAAGTCTTAACCACTAGCCCACCAAGGAAATCCCTATATGCTGCTTTTTTAAAAATCTAATCTCATCTTGTAGGTTTCCCCCCCGCCATGATAACATAGTTTTCCTAAACTTCCGTTCTCATGGCTTCATAAACAAAACTTTGTTGACCCCTGTTATTGAACATTTGAGTGACTTCCTTTTTTTTCATAATAAATAATGTGATGCTTATCATTGTGTATAAATTTTTGTCTTCATTGAAGACTATTTCTTGGAGATTGATTCTCAGAGATGGAATTACTACCTCAAAGGGAACAAACAGTTTTAAGCCACTGATACCTACTGCTGAATCAGGTTTTCAAGCTCATGATAAAAGTTCAATTAAAGACAGACAATGCAGTGAGGAAACCCGCCTTCTGAATTCTCTCCCCTGGCAGTGGGCTTGGTCATTAGGTCTGTGGACGATTTATTGCCTTATTTCTAGAGAGGATCAATATGCCCAGAAGCCCCAGTATAATGAGATTCAGAGGGGCCTCAACTCATGAAAGAATCCATCAATTAGACCAGAATGTTAAGAACAGCGAAAGTGAAAATGGTCCAATGAATCTTGATATTGAAACACTGATTAGGGCATTTGGGGGAAAAGAGCATTTTACTTTTATCTATATTTTTTGTATCCCATACATAGGAAACTCATGGAAACAGAACAGAGGTTATCTGTGTCATAGTGTATGCTCTTTCCACTACACACTTGCACGCTGACCCCACTACATTCACTCAAAATTTATTTTAAGAACCATCATTGCAAGTCTGCCAGAGTCCTTCATCACACTTCCCTGGTAGCTCAGATGGTAAAGAGTCCTCCTGCAATGCAAGAGACCCGGGTTTGATCCCTGGGTCAGGAAGATCCCCTAGAGGAGGAAATGGCAACCCACTCCAGTGTTCTGGCCTGGGAAATCCCATGGACAGAGGAGCCTGGTGGGCTACAGTCCATGGGGTCTCAAAGAGACACAACTGAGCAACTAACATTTTCACTTCACTTCACTTCTGCCAGGGCCCTCCATCACACTAGCCCTGTGATGGGTGTTATCACTGTCATTTATAGATGGGGAAACAGAGAGAGATTAAGTATCATGCCCAAGGTCACAGAGGTAGTAAGTTATAGGGCTGGTACACTTTGTCATCATGGCCTTTTATGAAAAAACAGGCCTGATTCTTTTAAAGTAATTTGGAGAAGCTGCTTAAAGTGCTTTTAACACTGATCCTGGCTTATTTTATTTGTAAAGTCTATTTACCGCAGTTATAAGAAATATCCTGTTCATTCCAGTTCTGTCCTGTCACTTGTGCAAAATTGGTATCTCTGTCTCCCATTCATTCATTCTTTCATTCTTTTATGCATCTACTCTTCCCAAATACACACACACAGTGGTGGGTTGGAACTGGCTTCTCCTGGCTGATGAGAGCTGCTTGTGAACATCTCTACCAGCTCCTCAGTGACATCCCATTGGTGGCTGGAAATCATCCACGGTGGGAACATTTATATCACAGAAATTGACAAATGCTAAAAATCAGGGCTGTTTTTTTCTGAGAGCCCTTCATATTTACCAGCTAACCCCTGCAGTTCTCCTGCAGGAAAAGCTGTGCCTTTCTTTATCTTCTTCCACTATCAGTCAAGAGCGACTCTTTATGGCTCCAGCCAGACTCCTCTGCCCATGGAATTTCCCAGGAAAGAAAACTGGAGTGGGTTGCCATTTCCTTCCCCAGGGCATCTTCCCGACGTAGGACTCGAACCCGAATCTCCTGCATTGGCAGGTGGATTCTTTGCTACTGTACTACCTGGGAAGCCCTTGGCTCCTCATCCAAATGAAGCCAGGAGCCAGGAGGGGCCACGGGAAACAGACTTAGCAGGAAGGGACCTTCAAACCAGACTCAGTGTGTCTGAAGAGACACCCTCAGTGAGTGGACCCTGTTCTGGGCTTTAAATACCATGTGAAATATCCCTTCAGTGGCTTAACACACATTCTAGCAAGTCTCATTTTTACTCCATTCATTGATGAACTTCTGTGATAGTATAACTTATAATAAGAAAAGTATATTTGATCCTCCATCCATTGCTCCAGGCACTTAGCTCCCCAAACTCTAGGAATGTCTCAACTGTTGAGATACAGATGGCTTTGTTATGTTAATAAGATGACTGGGGAGGGGTGCCCCCAGGTAACCTAAAGATGGGGGCCAGTTGCTAGGGAACCAGCCATGTGATTAGAGCATTAGAATTTTTCATCCCCCTCCACCAGAGAGCTTCCCAGGTGGCTCAAGTGGTAAACAACCCACCTGCCGAAGCAGGAGACGTGGGTTCAATCCCTGGGTCGAGAAGATCCCCTGGAGGAGGGCATGGCAACCCACTCCAGTATTCTTGCCTGGAGAATCCCATGGACAGAGGAGCCTGGTGGGCTACAGTTCTTCAGGGTCACAAAGAGTCAGATGTGACTGAGCACACCAAGGAGCTATACAAAACAGAAACCTTTAATTCAGTTCAGTCACTCAGTCATGTCCGACTCTTTGCAACCCGATGGACTGCAGCACGCCAGGCTTCCCTGTCCATCACCAACTCCCAGAGCTTGCTCAAACTCATGTCTATAGAGTCGGTGATGCCGTCCAACCATCTCATCCTCTGTCGTCCCCTTCTCCTCCTGCCCTCTATCTTTCCCAGCATCAGGGTCTTTTCAAATGAATCAGTTCTTCATATCAGGTGGCCAAAATATTGGAGTTTCAGCTTCAGCATCAGTCCTTCCAATGAATAGTCAGGACTGATTTCCTTTAGGATTGACTGGTTTGATCTCCTTGCAGTCCAAGGGACTCTCAAGAATCTTCTCCAACACCATGGTTCAAAAGCATCAGTTCTTCAGTGCTCAGCTTTCTTTGTAGTCCAATTCTCACATCCATGCATGACTACTGGAAAAACCATAGCTTTGACTGAGAGACCCTTGTTGACAAAGTAATGTCTATGCTTTTTAATATGCTGTCTAGGTTGGTCATAGTTTTTCATCCAAGGAGCAAGCGTTTTTTAATTTCATGGCTGCAGTTGCCATCTGCAATGATTTTGGACCTTTTATTAACAGAGAGTTAAGAAAGTGGATTGCTTCATCTTTTGGGGAAGTGATGAAGGGTCTGTTGGGAGAATTACCTCACTACTGCTAACCAGGAAATCCCAGACTGACTTGGTAAGACAACATTGCTGGGAGAAGCTGAGACTGCCGCCAGGCTAGAAATTGGTCTTGGTTTGCTGACGCAGGGCTTAGCACAAGTGACTCCATTTGGAGTCACACTGTTGTTTCTTTATAACAAGGCTTTTTAAAAAAGATGGGGTTCACAGAGCTTCCAGGTGGATGGACCAGAGCTCATCCGTGTGCCTGGAGGGTGCGGCACACCAGACTCCATAGGGACAAAAGCTCCTACGCTGGGGACAATCCTGAACCTCGCCCTATGAACCTCTTCATCTGTATCCTTTACAATATGCTTTATAATATACTGGTAAACATGAATAAATGTTCTTCTGAGTTCTGTGAGCCCCTTTAGAAAATTAAACAACATAAGCCAGGGTGGGGACTTCCCTGGTTGTCCAGTGGCTAAGACTCCACACTCCTAATGCAAGGGCCCAGTTTCGATTCGTGGTCAGGAAACTAGGTCCCATATGCCACAATACACTGCAACGAAGACCGAAGATTCTTTGTCACAACTAGGACCCAGCGCAGCCAAATAAATAAATATGAACAAAATAAACAAAATTTTAAAACTATCTTTTAAAAACGTCCTAAGGAGAGGATCATAGGAACTTCCAACTTATCCCTAATTGGTAACAACACAGATTTGTGATTGGCATCTGAAGTGGGGGCAGTCTTGTGGGACTAAGCTTTTAACACGGGAGCTAAGGCTTCCTCCAGGTAGACTTTGTCAGAATTGAGTTAAATCACAGGACCTCCAGTCAGTGTTTCCTGAGAAGTGGAGAATTATTTGGTGGTGTTGGAAAAAATACACACTGAAATTTCCCAACAATCGGCTGTCCAGTGAAACAAATGTCTCTGGCATGGTGGTGAGCTCCCCGTGAGAGGGTGTATCCAAGAAGAGTCTGAGCAAAATCTGTCTCAGATGCTTAAAGGACGTGGGGTTTGGGCTTTGAGAGGGGCCAGAAAAAGCCACAAATTCAGAAGGCATGAAGGAAGAAGAAACAGCAACACTGGTGAAAAATCTATGAGAAAAATAAGGACAGGGTACTACTTTCAAATTCAGTAGGAAGGTACCGAAAAAGAAAAAAACAATATGAGCAGCTTGAGGGAAGGGACTTTATTTCATTATTTCACTGACACCAAAGTAGGTTCTTGCCTGGTGCTTGGTACCCAGAAGGTTCTGGATCAATGCTGGTATCAGTTATTGTTGTTCAGTCGCTCAGTCGTGTCTGACTCTTTGCAGCCCCATGGACTACAGCCGCCAGGTTCCCTGTCCTTCACCATCTCCTGGAGTACCAGTTACAGGACTGGAAAGCTAGTCCAAGCTCAGCCTTATCGATCAAACCGTGTGATTCCCGCAAGGCCACTTTCTCTCTAGAGGTCTGCTTCCTCAAATAATTATACAAGGACTTATTTTAGATGATTTCTTGAGAATAACTAGTATTCTAATTACAACACCATGATTCACACCAAACCTGTTTATAGCATAATGTGGATCACAAACAGACATCATTAAAAATATAAAAATTAGTGGCCAGATGGAGCAGATTGTGAAGGTTCTTAAATTTTGAAGATGTTTATTTATTTTTTTAATTGTGAATTTTGCATTTGATTCCCTTTACCTGCAATAAAATGCTAAATATTCCCTGAGAAAATATGTTAGAATTGGTTCGCATTCAATGAGAACTGCATTAAGTCGATCCACATTGAGTCTATTCTTTGTCAGCACTCACCCTATTCACGAGCGGTGTCTTGGCCGCTTGGGCTGTCACTCATGCCTTTTTCTGTAGGCCCTGGGTCAGGTACTCATGCTCAGTCGCTCAGTTGTGTCCGACTTTTTGCGACCCCATGGACTATAGCCAAACAGGCTCCTCTGTCCGTGGGATTACTCAGGCAAGAATACTGGAGTAGGTTGTCATTTCCTCCTCCAGGGGATCTTCCCAACCCAGGGATTGAACCCAGGTCTCCTGCATTGCAAGCAGATTCTTTACCACCGAACCACCCGGGAAGCCCCCTGAAGTCTGGTAGGTCTCGTTTAAAATTCCCACCCCACCAATTACTGCTGTAGGATCTTGGGAAAATTTATCTCTTAGCCTCTCAAAGTCCTCCTCTGTAAATGGGGGAAATGATAAATGCGGATCATGGAGAGTTTTGAGGATTCAGTCTGGTGGTATCTGTCAAGCGCTCAGGGAAGTAGGTGACACATAATAGGTATAGTCCAGGGTTACTGTTCTTGTAACTTTGGATTATCAAGTTCTGCCTCTGCTGGTCCTTCCACCTGGAGCACCGGCTCCCCAGGGAAGATGCCCCCACAGAACCCTCCTCACTTCTATTTCCCAAGACTCCTGCATCCTGGTCCTGATCGCCTTGTGGAGGCTGCAGATCCTTCTGTCCTTTCCTGCAAGCTCCTGAGAGCACACACTTTGCATTTGTGCCAATCCAGAGCACTCAACCCACTGTCCTGCATGTCCAGGGAGCTGAGTATCTCCTTAATTGACCAATCTGGACTTCACATTCAGATGAGAGACACATAAAAAAAGGGAAATGATTTCTGGTCCAACAACTGCTCCTGATGAAGGGTTAGTGGAATGGAAGCTCCTATTCAACAAACACCCAGAGGAGGATGGAGTTGAGGGGAAAACCCACTGAATGTGCCCATCAGTGCCAGAAACACTTGCCATCAAGTACCTATTCACTGATTCCACCCCCTAGGCACCTAACACTGCTTATGTGACCAAGGCAAGTGCACTCAGTTGCAAGGAATTTGTGTGGCGGCTTTGTGACGTGGAAGGGTTTGCATTTCAAGAGATGAGATAAGACAGGTGGTGGGGCTGGAGGTTACATAGTCCTGGAAGTCTTGCTAAGGAGCTTGGCTTTGTCCTGAGAGCAGAGAAAGACAGAGAGCAGAAGCAAGGAAGTGATGTGATTGGTTTTCTCGTAATTCTGACTGCTGTGTAGAGAGTGGACTAAGGGGAGGCCAGCCCAACAGCTTGGTTGGGAAGTTGTTTCAGTGATCTAGGTAAAACATGCTGGTGGTCTGGGCAGGAAGAAAAGAAGGAAACAGCAGAGAATACCAGTTCTTCACTTTCCAGGTGCCTTTAACCTGTGAAGTAGGTCAATTCAGCATTGTTTGGATTTACAGATCAGAGTGAGAGAAAGAGCAGTGACAGAGAGGTCCCTAAGTATGACCTTCTCATCTTCTCTGTACATCTGCCGGAAAAAAGGCTGTATGACCTTGGGTGTTAAGTGAATGGTGTCAAGGACAGTCACGTCTGTGTTGGCCCCTCCTGTCAGAGTGCAGTCTCTTATTGAGGAGCTCCTGTCTTCACAAAGGTCTGGAACTAAGTAGGGCACTGACTGGTGTCCCCATTTTTGCCCTCATTTTCTTATACCCAAGGGCTTCCCCTCTCCCCATCATGTGGTCGTCTCTCTGCCTGGGATCTCCGTCATTATCCGCTCAGACATTTGCTTCCCTCAATGGACTAGGAGGTGAAGAGGCAGTCTAGTCCCCTCCAACTCCCCTGGCATGTAAATACCTGCTGTTGTTTTATAGAATCATCAATTCTAGGATTGGAAAGGACTTTCAGGTCCAGTGGGTAACTGTTCCTTATGCAAATGCAGGAGTCCCCTCTGATGTCCACACACCTACAGCGCAGTGAGCACATTCTTCCTCCAAGAGGTATCCTGATATTTCAGTCGGATCACCTTCATGCCTCTGACTCTCAACAACCACTGATATTTTGTGAAGTCAGCATTTCATTCTGTCTGAAATTTGAGTTTACCTATTTTACTCACTCAACTGTGTTCTTTAGGGACATAGATGCCCATGTTTTATTTACTTTAACATTCCTCATAGCCTTGAACACAGCACCTGTCATAGAGTGGGAACGTGATAATGAGAAAATGACTAAATGAATGAATGGATGAGTGGCTAGCTCTCAGTGTTAGAAAGTTCTTTACCCTCGGCTGAAGCATGCCTCCTGCTAACCACCGCTTCTGGAGCTGAAGTCCACTCCACACAAACCATATTTTCCTCTTCCTCGTGGTGGCTTCTCACCTGATGAGACCACAGCAACTTGCTTTATTTGCCTCAAACACATCAACCTGTTCCTGCCCAGCTTTTTCTTACCTTGAACATTTTATGTGTTTTCCACTTCTGCCTGGAAACCCTTGACTCTCATTTCTTTCATGGCTGGACCTTCCGTGCCATGTGGGCCTTACCTCCCCAAAAATGCAACATCCAACCACTCAGTCTAGAGTAACTCCCTTTGTCCTTTCACCTCTTTATCTCTCTGTGCTGAATTCTGGGTAAGTTCCTCAGATTCATCTTCCAGTTCACGAAACCTCTCTTCATCAGTGTCTGCCTAGCCTATTGACTGAGGTCTTGGATCTGTCACTCTGCATTTCATTCATAGAATGCGTATGTGAATATTGTAAGCATCGTCATTTTAAAATCCTTTTTACAATCTCTATTGCATGTCACCCTCCGTTAGTGATTTCTCCAATTTATTGTATGCTGATCATCCCTCAGGACTTGAGTATCTTTGTAATTGTTATAATTTTCAAGATGCAACTTTATCAGGAATTATCATCTATGAGTGATCCACATAGGTTATGGAGGGGACCCATCAAGTTCATGAATCTTGGAAGAGCTGTTACGTTAATTCCTTGATGAATACGAGATCAGTGCAAGGAACTGGGTACCAACCTTGTGCACAACGTAGGCAAGAGGTGAGGATTTCTTCTATTTCGTCTCACGCACCTGATTCTAGAAGCATTAACTTTATATGACAGCTTTGTCCTAAGACTGGAACATCATCAAGTGCAGTGGTACCCAGATGCCAGGCTCTTAATGTGTGCACTTCATGTCTAGAAACCACCCAGCTGAATATATGAGTGTGGGACTCAGTGAAAACACGAATTTCTGAGATCTATCTCCTTGGCACTGATTCTATAAGTCTAAAAGTGAGCCTAGGAATCTGAATCTTATACAGCTCTCCATATGCTTCTGATGTATAGTGAAGTTTGGGTACCAGTGGTCCTAGAAGCTCTAGGGACTGTAATTGGATTTATTTTTACCTTGCTTATTTCCTTCAAATAAAAGGATTGAAAGCAGCTTACAGGATACATGCAAATACATTGTGAAAAGCAGACTTAAAAACCACCCACACAAATAAACTGAGGAAGTGAGATCTGACCTTATGCCAAGACTGGAGACACACACAAGGTAATGCTGTGGTCGGTGTCCTCACCAACATCCTTATGTGGCTGGGAATGAAGTGGGAGCCGTTATTATCCATCTCTGGAGACCCTCAATATTAAAAGCCATCTCAGCGAAATAAGTTATGTGAGCAACAGTAGAACTGCAAAGGGATTGCTGCTCTTCGATAGAGTTTTAATGTTTCTAGGGTCCTGCTGCATAAATTGTCCAAATACACACTTATTGGTCTGGCAACACTCAAGAAGACTCTCCTGACAAACTGAATCTGCCTTGCTGAGTCCTCCGAGCCCATGTTCACTCACACTTCTTGGCCAGAGGACTCTTGTTTATCTCCAAGACACCACTCAAATATCACCGACTCCAGGCAGCCCTCCTCCTTCATCTCCTTCCTTCCTTTTGTCCTTCACTCATTAAGCCCTTATCGCATCCCAGCATTGCACTGGAGCTCCCCAGTTTCCCCTCATGCCAGCATCTGCCATGTGGCAGATGTTCCCATCCTCATCTCCCACGATGCTTCCCCTCACTTCTCTGGTCTCTCCCCGCTGGCTGTCTGTGCGCCCTGCCTCTCTCCACAGGACTTTTGCACAGGCTGTGTCAGTCTTCTGCCTGGAATGCTCCTCCCCGCTCATGTTCCGGCTGTCCCCCATTTAGGTTATTCCTTTCTGGCCCCCTGCAGTTGTCTCACTCTGTCTTCCTTCGTGTCCGGGACATAATATTTCTTTCGCGATTCCTAGGTTACCGTCTGTCTCCTTGAGCACACAAGGACAAGCGCTGTAACCTCAATGCCTAGCACCGAGCCTGACAGAGAGGAGGTGCCTGCTAACTTTGTTGAGTGGGTGAAAGAAGACATCCCTGAGAACCTCAGTCTCTTTCTTCCTTTGGATCAGTCATTTTTAAACTTCTCTTGGTCGCTGGCCCCTTTAAGCATCTCATGAAGGCGACACACCCTCTTTGTACATGAATGCTTCTTCACACGAAACTCCTGTGTTGTTTCAAGGTTCAAAAACCCCCAGATAAGAGAGTGCAGAGAAGAAGAAATCGTCCTATACTGCTGGTGGGAATCTAAGTTGATGTAGCCACTATGGAAGACAGTATGGAGGTTGCTCGGAAAACTAAAAATAGAATTACCACATGATCCAACAATCCCACTCCTGGGCATATACCCAGACAAAATTACAATGTAAAAAGATTCATGCACCCTGAGGCTCATAGAGCACTATTCACAATATCTAGGCACCGAAATAGCCTAAACATCCATTGACAGACGAATGAATGAAGGCGATGTGGTACCTATACGCAGCCATAAAAAAGAACAAAATAAGCCATTTGCAGCAACATGGATGCAACTAGACATTATCATACTAATTGAAGTCAGGCAGACAGAGAAAGACAAATACCATATGATATCACTTATATGGGGAATCTGAAATATGGCAGAAATGAACCTATCCATGAAACAGAAATAGACTCACAGACACAGATAAAACTTGTGATTGCCGGGGGGGAGGGAGAGCGAGGGACTGGGAGTTTGGGGTTGGTAGATGCAAACTCTTACAGATAGAATTGGTAAGCAACAAGGTCCTCCTATATTGCTCAGGGAATCGTATTCAATATACTGTCATAAATCATAATAGAATATGAAATAGAATATATATATGTATAATCAAATCATTCTGTACAGGAGAAATTAACACAACATTCTAAATCAACTATACTTCAATAAAATAGAAAAAAACACCCCAGATGAAGAGAGCATTATTAATTTCAAGCTAAGATTCATTTCTAGAGAGAACAGCTGATGATTTATATATAGATATCATGATTTACATGTGTGCACCATCAGTAAGTCAGGTCCGACTCTTTTGTGACCCCGTGGACTGCAGTCCGCCAGGCTCCTCTGTCCATGGGGTTTTCCAGGCAAAAATACTGGAGTGGGTTGCCATTTCCTCCTCAAGGGGATCTTCCCAACCCAGAGATCAAACCCACGGCTCCTGTGACTACTGTATTGGCAAGTGGAATCTTTACCACTGTGGTACCTGGGAAGCCCATCATGATTTAAGCCCAGTTACAAGGAGAGATGACTGTGGGCTTCCCGGCATCTTAAAGTGTTGTGTGTTCAGATGGCTTCATGTAGATGCCATGCAGGTTGGTATGTTCCCTTTAAGAGCTCATCTCCCTGGTTTTTTGTTGTTGCAGGAAAGAAGGCAGCGCAGAGGCAAGTGCATCAAACTGGAAAATATTTACATCGCTCCCAACTGCCCAGTGTAGCAGAGGTGGGCCCATGATTTGAGATCCCTTCGAGGGATCTGAGCTACAAGCCAAACAACCCTCTTCCTATTTCAAGTCACTCTTGAGAATGCCTCTACTCTGTGTAAAACCAACTGGGGGACCAGCGGGATGGCTATTAGCTGTCAGAAGCCTGTATGTATTGGCACAGGGTGGCAGAAGGTGTCAGGGGCTGGAGTCCCAAGGTCCTGAATGGCTTGGCCATTCCTAAGCTGTGTCCCTGCACAGATGACTAACCTTTGAATTTCCACCTCTGCATCTGTTTGAGGGGCCTCATGCCTACTTGACAGTTTTGTTCCAATGACCTAATGAACTAATGGCTGCAAAAGTGCCCCAAACACCACAATGCTTCCCGTGTGATCAGGAATCATAGTTGTTGGTAAAATGCAATTCTGTCTTTTCTCACTCACATACTGACATCTGCTCAGGAGGGCTCTCTGCCATAAAGTACTCATTACCGTTCTATATAGCTGACACCCAAGACTGGTGATGTGGGGCCTGGGAGTGTCACAATGTGAAAGACATCTGAGTAGTCACCTTGGTATTCCAGAGCTTGTGCAGGGCTAGCCTGTGCAAAACACTGTACATGTGTGAGCACTTTCCTAGGGAGAGGGACCATGGACTTTACTAGATTCTCAAATGAGACTGGGACCCCCAAGGGTGAAGCACCCCTAGTCTAGGGAGAAAGGACTCTACTAAGGAACTCAGAGACCCAACTCTGCCTCTAACTGGCCAGTGATGGGCCTCAGTTCTTCATCTGTGAAATGGGTGTGGACATGAGCCCTCTGGCGTCCCTCTCCGCTCAGACCTCTGATGAGTCTATAACCCTCCCTGTATCGTGTCCTTCATCAGATGAGGCTCATCCCGCTGCAGCAAACATCATCTGGGGTCTTACTGTGGGGCAGGCTCTGGCCAGCTCGGAGTTTCTGAACCCAGCCCCCACCTGCTTCCAGAATAAGTAGAGATTTCTTCTTTTCTACACATAAGTCTCTTTGGGCCACTGTGTGCATGAATTTTCCACCTCTCTCAAATAACCAAAGCACCCCTAAAGTGCCCAAAGTACTGGAGCTCTGTTTCTGCTCATCTTACCCAGCAGTTAAAGAGCGCTGTGGCCCAGCAGCTGGGCTCAGACCTAGAGGGTCTGTTTCTTCTGTAAAGACTTGCCTGTAAACTGCAGAGCTGGCCATGAGGCCATCTCACTCGGGCAGCCGAGGGGCTAACGGGGATGTCTGAAGTCTTAACACCCTGAGAAAGGCAACCTGAAAAGCGGGCTGTGCGTGTACAAGCTGGTGAGCTGAGTTCTCTCTTGCCTCTGCTGTGAGGCAGAGGTGGATGGCAAGAAGGCGGCTGGTGGGTGGGGTCTGCCCTCACGTCTGGGACTTCAGCAGGACCAGGGCTGGGCTCACACAAGCCCCACGACACATGGGACAAACCTCAGAGAGTTCCCAGTCCACAGTCCTCAGGCCAGATTTGGTTCACAAGCATATCTTGGTTAGCTTTTGTTTTGTTTTGCTTTGTTTTTTTAATTGTGGTGAAAACATGCATACCATATAATTTACCACCTTCAGTTCAGTTTAGTTCAGTTCAATCACTCAGTCGTGTCCGACTCTTTGCAACGCCATGAATCGCGGCACGCCAGGCCTCCCTGTCCATCACCAATTCCCGGAGTTCACTCAAACTCACGTCCATCGAGTCGGTGATGCCATCCAGCCATCTCATCCTCTGTCGTCCCCTTTTCCTTCTGCCCCCAATCCCTCCCAGCATCAGGGTCTTTTCCAATAAGTCAACTCTTCGCATGAGGTGGCCAAAGTACTGGAGTTTCAGCTTCACCATCATTCCTTCCAAAGAACACCCAGGGCTGATCTTCAGAATGGACTGGTTGGATCTCCTTGCAGTCCAAGGGACTCTTAAGAGTCTTCTCCAACACCACAGTTCAAAAGCATCAATTCTTCAGCGCTCAGCTTTCTTCACAGTCCAACTCTCACATCCATACATGACCACAGGAAAAACCATAGCCTTGACTAGACGGACCTTTGTTGGCAAAGTAATGTTTCTGCTTTTGAATATGCTATCTAGGTTGGTCATAACTTTTCTTCCAAGGAGTAAGCGTCTTTTAATTTCATGGCTGCAGTCACTGTTTGCAGTGATTTTGGAGCCCCCCAAAATAAAGTCTGACACTGTTTCCACTGTTTCCCCATCTATTTCCATGAAGTGATGGGACCAGATACCACCATTTTTAAATACCCAGTTCATTGGCATTAAATGCAGTCACAGCTTGTGCAGCCATCACCCCTGTTCATCTCCAGAATCTTCCATCTTCCCGTATTGAAGCTCTGTCCACACTGACCCCCGTTTCCCCTTCCCCAGACCCTGGAAACCTCCATTCTACTCTCATGTCACTATGACATTGATGACTCTGGGGACCTCATACAAGTGGAATCACACAGAGATTTTTTTCTTTTTGAGACTGGCATATTTCAATTAGCACAAGGTCCTCAAGATTCATCCATGTTGCAGCATGTGTCAGAATTTCCTTCCTTTTTAATACTGAATAATATTCCATTGTGTGGTTGGATCACATTTTGCTGATCCATCCACCTGTCAATGAACATTTGGGTTGCTTCCCTCTCTTGGCTATTGTGAATATTGCCATGAACATTGAGGTATGGAAACCTAGGTTATATCTGTTAATAGGGGAATTAGCAGATGACATTTAAAAGCCAAGAGATTTCTCATAAAAACCTGGATTTCTGGCTTCTCTTGGGAAAAGAGTAGACCTGGCAAGTCAGGGTCTCTAGCTTCCTGGCCATACTCAGAGCTGAATGAGGCCCGATCATTCATTCCTTGCCCCCCAGACAGGCACATAGCCCGGGGGACCTCAGGCCCCCACTCCCTCCTGGTCTTCTCCTTGCTCCCCGCCTCATACGCCTGGTCTGCCCAGCATCTTTCGGTTATGGATAGAAACACAGAGACCAGAGAGGCACAGTGACCTGGGCCCAGGGTCTCACAGACAGGCTGGTGATGTGACTGTGGTCATCCAGGAAGGCTTGGACTGCACTCTGGTTCCAACTCTGCCACTTGCCTCCCCCCTCACCCCCTCCACCGTGACCTTGACTGTTCTGAGACCAAGGTTCTTTTTTTAAGGGAAATGGGAGAGAAGGAACCTTCTCCAACAGCTTCACAGAATCATTGAGACAGACAGAGAAGGGGATGCATGGTGATTAGAACCTGGGGTCAGGATGTGAGGAGCTTATTACACAGCCCGGGTGAGTCAGGCAGCTCAGAGTTTAGAGGTCTGTCTCTTCATCTGCAAAATGGGGAAAGGGGACTAGATTGTTCTGAGAGTTAACCGAGAGGGGGACGGTGAAGCCCCCAGCAGAGGGCTTGGCACGCAGCAGGTGCTTCACACGAGTTCCTCTGGAACAAGTGAGGCTTGCGTTCAGGGCTACAAATCCCCTTGGCAGCAGTGCACAACCCAGCAAAAGACATGATGTCCTGATGTTGCGGGGACAGCCTGGCTGCAGTCTGATTTCAGAGTCAGCCTGATTTCAGAGGCCACCCTCCACCTTTTACCTTCTGGGGCCTCAGGCAGGTCACCCATTTCTCTGAGCTGCAGAACCCCGGCTGTCAGATGGGGTGATATCCTAGTCCTTACCAGCACAAGGTGGGTGAGAAAGCTAAGGTGCCTGGCACAGCATTGATGCTCAGTTGAGTTCAGTTGTCTTCCTTCCCTTTCCAAGCAAAAGTCTCCCTCTGAGGTTCAAAAGATGGCATATTTTCCAAATATTTTCAAAACTAAAAGAGGGAAAAATGTAGTTTTCAGCTTTCCACTGGAGGCTCCTGGGTCCACGTGTTGTTGGGGTTGAGGTGTGACACTCCCTGCGGTACCTTCCTCCATCCAGCCAGGTCTGGGCTTAGAGAAGACACTTGGACAGACCCAGTTCTCACAGGCAGGTTTTGCATCAGTCTGTTGGTTAGTCGGTCGATTACCCCTCATGACATGCCTCTTCTGAGCTGGTTTTAACATGAGGCTTCACCCTCCAGGCTCATCTCTGTTGCTGAAAGTGCATTGCCCCAGATGGCATTCTGGTCCTGACATAACCCATCACTGGTCCTTCTACCCTCAATACTACGTCTGTTACTTCAGTCCTTCCCAGGGACCCCGAGGGAGGCCTCTGAGCCACTTGCGGGCCTGTGAGGCCCTCCTGAGTGGAGCAGTCCATCCTGCTGCACCCAGGAAACCTAAGAGGCCAGGTGTGGCCTCGACAGAGCCCCGCCTCTCTACCTTCAGGCTTTGGATGAATGAAATGGGAAGGCAGATGGAAAATGCACTTGTCAACTCTTAAGTTCTGCATGAGTATACTGGATTTGACCTTCATGTCCTGGAGAGACAAGAGACCACCTGCTGCAGGAGAGAGATTAGGGTTTAAAACAGAGTCACTGGGCTGGAGTCTGGGCTCTGCAACCTTTTAGTTTTGGGATCATGGAAAAATCACTTCCTCTCCTCTATTTACTTACTTGTCAAAGGAGCAATAAAATACCTGCCTTAGCGCCTGCTAGGAGTGTTTATAGATACATGGGATGGGAAAGCGCTTTTCAGACTTCGGTGTGGTGCACACGCTTTCATGTCATTAATTCACATCACTGATCCAATGCACATCCATTACGTATCAATACCTGCTGTGTGCCGCTAGGCACAAGGTGATCTGTCTCATGACAGTTTGGAGAAGGTCTCCAGGCTAAGGAAGAAGAGAATTGCTTGTCAGATGGTTGTTCTGCGCATTCATAGATTGTGATTAGCAACAGCCAGCGAGTTGGCATGGCAACGTTTCCCCGTGAACTGCTAGGCAGTGTTCTTAAAATAGGTCCACCAGAGGTGTAGCAGCAGTGGAGATACACAGAGACCGTGTGGTCTGATGGCTCTGCAGACCAAGATGTGCTGGGAGTGATCATGCCTCTGCCCTTCCCAGGCAGGCCAGTGGTGCAGGAACTAAGATAACAGATCTGGAAGCATCCATTGTTAGAGCTAGAGCCTTCAGTATTAACATCTCTGCCTCTCCCCATTTTACAGGTGAGGAAACTGAAGTCCAGAGAGGTTAAGGGACACACTCATAATCACACAGCTGCGTGATGGCAGATGGAACCAAATCTGGTTCTGATATCTTACGCAGGGCTCTCCGGCTGTGCCACGATGCTCCTTCTTCTGATCTGTAATTCTAGATCTGAGTCTGATGCAATTCGTTTTCTAATGATTACAATCCACATGGCATCACTTGTGTGCGTGCTTAATCTCTCAGTCATGTCTGACTCTTTGCGACCCCGTAGACTGTAGCTCACCAAGCTCCTCTGTCCATGGGGATTCTCCAGGCAAGAATACTGGAGTGGGTTGCCATGCCCTCCTCCAGGGGGTCTTGCCTACCCAGGGATCAGAGCCAGGTCTCCACATTGCAGGTGTATTCTTTACCATCTGAGCCACCAGGCAACGTTTATTTGATCCAAGAATTTCCCCCCATGTTTCTCCCTGGGAAGTCCTGAATCCCAAGATATGAAAACTCACCTACTTCTTAGCTAGGCTGAGATGATTGCAGCTTAAATCCGCCCCTTCCAAAGCCTCCCTACCCTAGTTTCCCATGTGAAAAGGAAGCAGCAAAGCTGATCAAAAGTTTATGAATCATTCTGTGATGAGATTACTGTATGAACTTACTTATCCATCATTGCAGAGGACAGGGAGCCCAAATCCTTTAAAAGATGGATTTCTTTCTGTTTCTGTTACTCAGCGATTTACTGAGTAAACTTTGTAAAAACTTGGGGCTTCTTAACGTTCAGGCAGGTGGGAGCTTCTTTTGAGGGATTCACAGCTTTTCTTTTAATTCCAGGGTGAAATTCCAGGTCTGGAATGAGACACTTCTTGAGAATTCAGTCAACGTCGGAGAATAGGGTGCTAGACTTTTCTGACACATTTGAAACGTTCAGCCCCTTTTTCTGTATTCAGACAGTGCCTTGAAGTGGGAGGGGCTGGGAGTCAGGGGGTGGGTGCAGTGGGAGTCCTGCCACGCCCCCTTCGTAGGCTACCATTGTGCTCTGTAGTGATGATTCTTCATCTTGGTTGCGTGTTGGACTCACCTGGAGAGCAATTAGAAATACAACACCCAGTTCCTCTCCAGACCACTTAAATCAGGTCGTCTTGAGCGGGCCCCAGGCAGGGTCTTTAAAGAGCCCCCCAGTTATTCTAACGAGCAGCCAGGGGGAGAACTCTCAAACTATAGCCTCGCTGTCTCTTTTCATTCTCCCATCCAATGTGTTTATTAAATACCCAGATGCCATTGTGGGTTTCTTTTGTGTCAGACCCATTTTGCTCTTTGCTTAGGAAAAGCATGTATTCTCAGAGGTGACAGGAGGAAAGTTCTCATCTTTGGAATATTTGTATTCCACAAGTTGGCTTGGTAACTTCACCTCCTATGAAATGAAATGCATAGTACACTGTTGCCGGAGCCAGCCGGCAAAGTCGATCAGGTCCTGAGAACGTGCACGGCGGGGCTAAGAAAGAAACTAAAGCAAGAGACTACAAAGATGGGGTCGAGAGGTTCAGACACGTCACCACGAAGGGACGCAGTCTGACACCAACTTTATTCAACATCTCATATTTATACAGAAAAGCGTGAGAGAGACAAAACAGTTGACATTTTTTCTTGGTTAGCCTATACATCTTACAAACAGTCACAAGAAATCTTGAGAGCATGGGAATGGCTCCCTGTTATTATTTCTTACACCAGATAACATTTCTCTGTGCGTGAGAAGTTTGCACAGAACTCCAGGTGCCTGCAGTAAATAAGCGCTTAATCTCTGGGGTGGCGGGACAGAGAGCTATGTTTGCAAGCAAACCCTCAAGGACTGAGGCAGCTCCCAGAGCTGTGTCCTTCGGACAAAGGACCCCGTTCTCACGGGCAGCTCCCCGCACACTGTAGCCAACTGTATCTACGCTGCAGCGGACCTGGATGCTGAGTTCTTGGTAGCTGGTCATGGCACAGTTACACAAAGTTCCGATTACATGACTGAGTGATCAAACAGGCACATAAAGCAGATTTCTTGGGTAGAGTTACTTGCATCCTAAAATCTTCCAGAAATAGATATTCTAAGTCCAGTGTGATATATAAATTGACCAGTCATGTAAGCAAATAGAAGCAGATTTCTCTTCAGCATTTGCACCAATGGTCACCTGTGTTCCTACCTGGCTCTGAAATGCATTTTTTGGAAATTCTCTGGTACATTTTCTTTTGAAAAGACCCTGATGCTGGGAAAGATTGAAGGCAGGAGGAGAAGGGGACCACAGAAAATGGGATGGTTGGATGGCATCACCGACTCAATGGACATGAGTCTGAGTAAACTCTGGGGGTTAGTAATGGACAGGGAGGCCTGGCGTGCTGCAGTCCATGGGGTCACAAAGAGTTGGACAAGACAGAGTGACTGAACTAAACTGAACTGGTACCTTAAGGAGGCAGAGAAGAAGAAACCTCTGGAGTTTGTGGCTGTATTTAGTCCTCTTTCCTGTTTTATGAGAATTTCTAGAAAAAAGAGTGTATGCCTTGAACCTAAAACTGCTTTTAAAATGTCAGTAGGCTTAGGATGGGAGGACTGGCTTTGCTTTATCCCATTTGATTTTCCCTAAATCCTATTCTGGTTTCAGCAAGCACAGCTCCCATCCAAATCTGATGTCTGCAACTTTGGCATAAATGTATTACACAGAGTCGTAGGAAGACTAATGGGAGAGCTGATACCATCAAAATAAGGTTTGCTCTGACAACAATTTTTTTGTCTTTGAAAAACATCATCAGGCGATGCCCAAAGGTAAACTGATGATACCTTTATATGATGGTAGAACAAGGGAAGAGAAAGACAAATGAATGGGCTGAAAACTCAGTATCAACTCTATCAATAGCTTCCTTTTAAAGCAAAAGTAATATGACACAATGTTTGCAAGTATGACATTGAAAGTGATGGGGACAATATATATCTATGCAGCGATGTTATAACTATTAACTATTAGACTTGGCATCAGGACAAGGACACGTTCTGCCTCTCACAAAGGTTGGATTATGGCCCAGAGACACAGAGGTCTATGACTTTGCCACCAACTGGTTGTGCAAGCTTTAACAGAATACTTCGCCTCTTGCAGTCTCAATGTCCTCCACAGAAACATCAAGGAAGATGTGGGCCTTAATGAGTTAGCACAGGTTTCCTAAAGCATTCAGCACAGATTAGTGCTCTGTGGATGTTGAGAACCTTCCCTCAACATATTGAACCTAACTCAGATGCATTTCAGTGCAGTGGTGGGACATGAACCACCAACCTCAGTTGGGTAAGTGAGATGATCTCCCAACGTTCAATGTCGCATAACCAATTTTTGCTAGGGAGGCAGGGAAATGACCTGGGTGTCACTGGCAACGGTGATGAGCATGGCTTGTCAGTTCATTTTGGCAGAACCTCCTCAGTCTTCTCACTCTC
This sequence comes from Bos grunniens, assembly GCF_055505025.1. Classification (NCBI taxonomy): domain Eukaryota; kingdom Metazoa; phylum Chordata; class Mammalia; order Artiodactyla; family Bovidae; genus Bos; species Bos grunniens. The sequence goes on along the minus strand of NC_141170.1, from coordinate 14,353,198 downwards.
CCAGGTTGAATCCTAGGCAGATATCACATAAAAGCTGTGAAGCACAGACAGCATTTTGGAAATTCTGTACTTTCCCAGTGGGTCCCCAACGCACAGGAACTCTACACCTCGTAATTGCATGTATCTAAAAGGACCCCTGTGTTACACATCTCTATTAATCCACACAGGGTCAGAATTTTGGCAGTCCGTGCTCTGCCCCTCCCCTCGGTTTGAAGCACTGGTTCACAGTGGGGTGGTCTGGCAACACAGGCAGACACCCCCCACTTCCTTTTGGATGTTCTGTGGTGGGACCCTCCTTTGGGTCCTGGAGCAGTGGCTGTCCCCAAACTCCCACCTGCAGCGCAATGGACACAGCGATCCATTCTTGGAGATGCCCATCCGATTTCTGACCAGTTGGGTTTTCAAGATTTGTATTGATTGCTCAATCTTGTGTATAGTAGGCTGGCATTTTCTCTTGTTACCAAGATGTATTTTTCTATGTTAGTCAAATGTATAATTTGTGTAATTTTGTACATTAAAATGTATCCTTTTTCACAATTAAAGTTTTCTTTTTTTCCTTTTTGAATGTTTAACTTACTGCCGGTTCATTACAAAGTGCTGTAGACCCTGACACAAAACAAAAAAAAAAGGCACCAAATCCAAGACTCTTGACTTTTGGTGGGGAATAAACTGTTTGGGGCTTCCCAGGTGGCTCAGTGGTAAAGAATCCACCTGTCAGGAGGCGCGGGTTCAATCCATGGGTCAGGAAGATCCCCTGGAGGTGGAAATGGCTACCCACTCCAGTATTCTTGCCTGGAGAATTCCATGGACAGAGGAGCCCGGTGGGCTACAGTTCATAGTTTACTTACTTCACTACTTTTGCTGTAACAAATTGCCATGAACCTAAGAACTTAAAACAATACATGGTTATTATCTTATAGTTATGCATATGAGAAAGCCTAAACGAAACTCACTGGGCTATAAACCAAGGTATTGGCAGAGCTGTGTTCCTTCTGGGGAGGCTAGGGGAGAATTGGCTTCCTTGTCTTTTCTGGATTCTAGAAGCTGCCTGCTTCTTAGGCTTATGTTCTCCTCCTCTGGCTCAAAGCCAGCAGCAGCCCTGCATCTTCACATCTCACTCTGGCTCTTGCACCTGCTTCTGTTGCCACATCTCCTTCTCTGACCCTCCAGCTTCCTTCCATCTTCCACTTATAAGGACCCTTGTGATTGCATGCAGCCAACTCGGATCATTCAGGATAATCTCTCTACCCCAAGATCCTGAACTTTAGCGCATCTGCAAGGTAACTTTTGCCATGTAAGGTTACATACATACAGGTTCTGGGGGTCAGGAGGTGGACGTCTTTGGGAAGGAGGCATTATTCTGCCTCCCACAATCCCCTATGAGCTGATTTGGAGGCTGGAGAAGAAAACAGACATCTTAGAATCAAACAGGCCTGGATTTGAACTGTATCTCCACTTGCTGGCCATATAACTTGAGGGAGCTTTCTTTACTTCTCTAAACCTTTTCTCTTATTTTCAAAATGAGCACAATAATCCATTACTTGCCTCACAGATTTGCTAAGAGGGTAATTAGGCAGCTAACAATGAACTTCAATTCTATTTTTCTCCATTCTATAACTTATGGGTTTTCTTCAATCCTTTTTTTGGTATATTTACCCCAAAAGTCCCTAATGGGGGATATGCCGCAGAGCTGAGTAGTGCCTCCTGTCCTGTGTCCTGTTTGTTCTCTGCCGTCACCTGGAAGGCTTCCTAGCCAGACGGGATGAGCTGGAGGCTTTCCTTCACCAGATGTCACAGTTTAATCCACTCATGAGCACTCCTTCTTAGTCTCTGGACGGCTGAGAGCAGTCAGAGTGCAGGATGGGGAAGGTCACAGTCATCCTCTGGACCAGGTGCAGAGTGCTCAGGTTTTCTGGACTTTCCTCTGTTGGCCTCTGGCAGACATCCCTCCCCTTGGTGTCCCTACAAGCTGGTGGGCACATTTCCTAACTTATCCCCTGGCTTTGTTTCTGCCTCCCTTCCTCTGTTACACTGGCGTTACTGGTCTTGAGATGAGGAGATGCTGTGGAAAGCACTCAGACAAACTGAGGTTTAATCCCAGCATGGTCACGTCCCGGAGGTTCACGTGAGCTGTGGGTTTAAGGTTCGTCATCCTCAGCACCCCAGCCTGGAAACAGAGGTGCTAACATCTGCCCAGGGGGCTGTGGAAAGCGGGATGCGATGTCTGGAAATAAACAGTGTGAGCATAGACCCTGACACATGGTGGGTTTTCAATAAAAGTCAGATTCCCCTCCTTTAGAAGACATAGGAGATGAAGAAGAAAATAAAGTCAGTAACTCAGTGGGCACCCAAGATGTGTGATGGATGAATGTGGAACGATCAGCTGCCCAAGGTTGCATGGAACACAGGATTCAAACTCAAAAATCTAGACTCTCCTACCTATGCCAAGTTCCTGCTTTTCTCTCCCCTCTCCAATGGGAACTTTTCAGCCAGCTTTCTTGCAGGGAGCAGTAAAGGATACTGGTTGAGATACAGATTCTGGGACCAGACTACTGTGTTTCAGTCCAAAGTGGGATCATTCACTAGCTGTGACCCTAGACAAGTTACTTACCTCCCAGAGACTCAGTTTTCTCATTTGAAAAAGATGGCTAAAATGATATGTATCTCAAAGGTCTCTGTGAGCCTTACAAGAGCAATGACATGTAAAATGCCTGCAATGGTCCTTGGCATGTAGCAAACTCTATGAGTGGGAGTTATTCTTATGTTCTCTAGCTTCTGCACAGAGGACTCTTTCTCTCCTCCCTCCATGTCACTCCCTCCTAGTCTTGACAACCGCCTGGCCCTTTCTCCCAGTGAAAAGGGTTTACTTGGAAAGTAGTGAGGTCTCCATCAGCAGCAGTATTTAAGCAAAGCCAGAGAGACTGTCTCCTTAAGATGTGAGAGCAGATGCACGCACCCAGCATGAGGACTGACCTCAAAAGTTTCATCTAACTTAGATTCTTGAATTCTCTATTTCAATGGGTTTGCTTGTGTTTGTTAATCACACAAAAAGCTAGACTCCTTGAGGCCCCCATGGACTATAGCCAGCTAGGCTCTTCTGTCTATGGAATTCTCCAGGCAAGAATTCTGTAGTGGGTTGCTGTTTCCTTCTCTAGGGGATCTACTTGACCCAGGGACAGAACCCAGGTCTCCTTCATTGCAGGCAGATTCTTTACTGTCTGAGCCACCAGGAAAGACCTTTCTAAGGGTTTAGTCACCATGAATAGTTTTGGAGCTTTAGAATAAGTCTCCATGTGGTCTCCAACATGAAATTTCCTTGCTTGGAATGTTCTGAAACAGTATTTCACAGAAACGGGAGCAGGTTTTGTTAAAAATACACTTGCACTGCATCCCGGAGTCTGGGACTCCCAGAACCATGAGGCTGGGTGCTGAAGAGACAGTTCTAGCCCTGGAAGAGGTGGGGGTGGGGGGTGCAAGAGGAGGCACTCACGCCCCCACCTGGGTCCCCACCCAGCCCGATATGGCATGTCTGAACTTGCTCGAGGAGTGGGGGTTGGCAGCTGGCAATTCTGCCCATCCAGAAAGAGCAGCTGGGACCACCATGTCCCTGGAGACTCTTAAGACCCTCTGCCTGATAATGATCAGGGAGAAATGAGACAGGGTATCCAGAGAAGGCACATGGCACCTGGCTTTGAAGGGGGTTAGAGGGAAACTGCAGCAGAACGACCCCCGGACCCCATGCCCTTCACCCTGGCCATAGTCAGAGGAAGCCTGGGACTACCAGGCTGCAAATTCCTAGCTCAGCAAGGGTGGGCTGCATCCGGGGTCATGGGAGGTGGCCCTGGAATGGGGAATATTTGTGTGGGTGACGACAGGACTGTGTGCAGTGTGTGTGAAATGATCTGTCTCTTTGTGTGTCTTTTTCTGGAGCATGTTGCTATTTAAGCTCCCGACTACCCGTATTTCTGGGGTGGATTTGTGTGTGGGCTCCCTGTCGGGGTTGTGTGTGTTGGAGTCACCTTGTGAGTTAGTCTTTGGTATAAGGGCATGAAAAATCTCTTTGTTGCGGGGTTATTGCAGGAGTCAGCCTCGTGTACATGTGTGAGTCATTGGTTCACATGCAAGAGTGTATTTCTCTTGTCTGTTGGCGTGAATGCGGTCCTAGCACATCCCTCCTGCCCTGCGGTTTCATCCTTCCTGGTGTGCAGCCCTGCCCGGTATATGGTGTGTGTGTGTGTTTGTCTCCTTCCCCTGGAGAATGTGAGCTCCCGGAGGGCAGGACTCCATCTATTCTGTTCATGGTGCTGTTGCCAGTGCCCAAAACGTGCTAGGCACCAGAGGGGCACTCAGTATAATAGCACTGAGTGAATGGATGCCGTATCCAATGTGTGAGCATCTCTCTGGTTGTGCAATCAATCTCGGTGTGATGCTGTCTATGCGCTGGGTTGGGTGACTGAGAATTTCTGGCTTGTGTGTATGTGTGTGTGATTGACTAGGAATATATACAAGCTTGTATGTGTATGCAAAATTACCAATGATGTGCATGAAAGAGACTAAGTGTGTCTGGGGAGCGTGTGTGTAACCGACTCTCGTGTGCGCCGGCATGCTTGTGCATCTCTCACGTGTTTGTATGGCGTAATTGTCTACTGTGCTAATACCAACCTGCGTGTGCTTGGCAGTGTGTGCGTGCCCGAGGTTCGCACCCCTCGCTCTCCTCGCGCCCTGCGCTCGGCCTGGGGGCGGGGAGTGGGGGTGCGGCGAGGGCACTGCGGTTGGGCTGCCCGCCCTCGGCGCTGCGGCGAGGGCACGTCACGGTCCCTCCACGCCCTCGCCGCGGTCCCCGCCTCTCGGTCCTTTGTAGCCGGCCGCGGTGCTCTTCGACAGTCGCCCGGAGGCCCCGCCCCAGCCCCGCCCCGGCCCCGCCCCGGCCCGCACCCCGGCCCGCCCCTGCCCGGGCCGCAGTCGCGCCTGGGCAGCCGCGGGCCCGCACCGAGCGCGGAGCGCGGCGCACGGCGGTGGCCAGGGCCGCGGGCGGGCGGGCGGGAGGGTGGGGGCGCGGTCGGGCAGCCGGCCTTGGACCGGTATGGCGGACCGGCGGCGCGCGTGGAACACGGAGGATGACCTGCCCGTGTACCTGGCGCGGCCGGGCAGCGCGGCGCAGACCCCGCGCCAGAAGTACGGCGGCATGTTCGCCGCGGTGGAGGGCGCCTACGAGAATAAGACCATCGACTTCGACGCGTACAGCGTGGGCCGCCGCGGCTCGGCGCGCACGCCGCGCAGTGCTGGCCGGCTTGATGCGGTCGGCCTGCCGGGGCCCGGCGGCAGCGAGGACACGGCCAGCGACGTGAGCGAGCCCTCGGGCTCGGCCGTCAGCTCGCCGGGCGAGCGCGACGACAGACCGCCCGCGCTGCGCATCCGCTGCCCCGCGCCCCGCGACCTGCCACTCGGCCGGGACAATGGCCAGGTACCCTCGGGGCGCGCGTGGGCCGGACGGAGGGGGCGGGGCCCTAGGGGCGCGGGGCGTGGGGCCGCCCGGAGGCCGTGCCCGGGGGCCGGAGTGCTAGGGGCCGCTGCCCTCCGGGCTTGGGAGAGCGCCCAAGGCCCCTCCCCCACTCTATCGTACAGCAGGTTTGGAGAGGTTTGGCCAGTCGGTCAGGGTTGGCCAGCATAGTCCAAGAGACTCCAGAGGGTCTTTCGAGATCCAGTCCCCTGCTCCTCCTCTGCAGAAAGGGAGAGACCGTGGTTCTGAGAAGGGAAGTAAGTTGGCTAAAGCCGCCACATGGTCCTTAGAGCGCAGAGGGCCCTCTGGGGTTAATTTCATCCAAAGGTCCCCATTCTCTGCTTTAAGAAGACGAGTAGCTCTGTTCCGCATTCATCCCTTCATTTATTCACTCACTCATGAGGAATTATAGAGCACCTCCTATGTCACTAGCGCCGGGAGAGGTTTAATGAAATGCCTCTGGTTACACGGCTTAAAGCTTAAGCCTTTCTTGAGTGCTCCCTCTGTGTTTTCTGGGGGGAAGGATTTGGTTAAAGATTGAAATCGTCGGGCAGATAGACCTGGAAACCGCGAGCCGCAATCACCCGACACCTTCAGAGAATGTTTCTGAGTCCCGCACGACGCCAGTGTGCTCGCTTCACAGAGCAAGTTGGAGACAGAGCAGGGATTTGAACCGGGGTCAGTAGACTTGGAGATTTTTCTCCTCGTGAAAGCGGGGGAAACATCAGGGAGAGGGAATGCCAGGCATTGGACCCTAAGGCTCATCTCCCTTTAGTTGGTGGTCACCAGAGCCACTGAGGGAAGATGGATGGATAGACGACCCAGCTGTGGGATATATATGGTCAGGTGCTTGGAGAACGGAAACTGGAGCACCCGACGGCCGGAGAGCCATCGCCTCACCCCAGAACTCCATGTCTGAGCACTGCCCAGGTCCCAGGCCACTATGGGTACTGGGGTCCCTGTTTGGCACTCCCGCCCCACCCCTGGCCACGGTGGGCGCGACAGACTCACTGTGAAAATTAAATCAGTTATGACGCCAGGTAGCGAGCATTCAATAAACATTCGTCGTGTATTATGAGTTTTATCATTATCATCATTTTTATGAACCCTTCTCCCCTTAAATGTTATGAGAGGCATACAATGAGGGAGCCAGTTTGATCTGGACGGAAATCTGGGTGAGGGGGTTCGTGGAAGATTGGGGGCTGGGCCGACCTGTGGCTGCTCCGACTCAGTAGTGGGTCTCTTCCAGCCCCCATCCTCACACCCCCGGTTTTCTGTCCGGGGAGCTCGGGAACTCTCCGTGGTCCTGAATCTGGCGCCTCGCGGAAGGTCTACAGTGCGCGGGAGTGGGGGCGGGAGGGGGGCAAGGAAAGGAGATATCGAGAGGGTCCCGTCTCCTTGTCCGTATCCCTTTTCTATCTCTCCCTCCCCACTTCCTTCCCTGCTGTCCGACCTCACTTGCGATCCAGGATTAAGAGCCCGAGAGGGAGGCTTCGGGGGCCGCGGACCTAGAAGCTGGGGCCAATACGGGAGAACCGTGGTTTCGTCAGGGCTGTGCGTCCTCTTGAGCCTCAGCTTCTTCATCTGTGAAATGGGGGTGGCATCTCCCAGCCTCCCTCATGGCGTGGTGGAGTATCAGGGAGGCGAGAGAGCTTTGTGCACAGCCGGGAGCTGTGGAAGAGCGTCCATCAGGAGCTGCGGTCAATGTCACCAACGCCAGCATCGGCCCTGGGCTCGGCCCCGGACGGCTCTGCAGCCGCGCCTCGGCCCTTGGGGACGCTGGTCGCTTCCTCTTCCACTGCTCCTTCCTCTCCCCCTCTAGCCCGCTCCCCTTTCTCCATGGTTTCTGGACAAAAGGCAGCGCCTCGGGCACGCCAAGGACCCCAGAAGCACTCGAGGTTCGGGACCGTGAAGCCAAGGGGCTCGCGGTCTCCCTTGGGGGAGCGTTTTACTCTCCGCGGGCCGAGCGGCTACGGGGTTCGGGTCCCGTAGCCGACGGGCCTCGCTGCTCCTGCGCGTTGCAGAGGGTACCCGGGCCCTCCCCCAACCCATAAACCTCTTTCCTGGGGAGGGAGGAGGGGTTTCGGTGGCGCAGGCGCAGCGTCTGCCAAGGCCCAAGGCTGAGCGAATGCGGCGCTTTGTACCCGGGAAGTCCACTCGGAGCTGTGGTCTGTTTGGCCAATAGCGAACCCGCGCCCCTCCCCCGAGTTCTCGACCCCACCCCTGGAGCTACCCTGCCCAGACTGAGCCCCGGGGATTCCCTGGTTTGTGGAATCTAGCACTTAGCAACGCCGAGGAAGGGACTATAGAGTGGGGGGAAGGGAGACCCCAATTTCCGGTTAGCACCAAGAATTTAGGACCCAGCTCAGAGCCGAGGCTGAATGAATGAATGTAGGAGAACTGACCTCTAGACTAGGTATGCCAGAACCTGGCTTCCAGATGCTGCTCTGCTGCAGCTAACATGCTTTATATCCAAGAGATATTTTACCTGTGTGTCAGCCTCAATTTCCCACCTGTGAAATGGGAAGCTTATGGCCTAGTGTTCCTGGAATACTAAACTGTTTCTCTTTTGTAAACATCCCATCTTCATTTTAAGGCTCAGGTAACTCTGGTGTCCGTCCTGGACTGGAGGACTGGCTCCCAAGTGGTGATGGAGGTAAGGGCTTCAGGCCCTAACCTGAGAGGTCGGGGGTTGGGGGGTGGGGGGCTTTAGCAGGCCTAGTGCACCCTTCCTCTGGGTGGCAGCTTGACGTATACAAGATGGGGTCTTTTAGCAGAGCCTGTGCCCGAGATTTGAGTTTTGTAGGCCGAAGTGACAAGGTTGGCATTTTAACCTGCCTGGAGATTTGGGGCACCTGTCTGGTGTTATGGGGGCTTGCTAGGGCTCTCCTTTTTCTTTCTTTTGTCAAGTTTATCAAGCCGTGTCCAAGCCTGCTCCTCACCTCTTCCCCAAAACACCATCTGGACCTATGGGTGCTGGGGTTGGTGTTCACTCTCCACTGGAAACCAGGGCTTCCTTCTCCCCCGCCTGACCCCTAACCTGCCCCGGAGGGCTGCGGGGATCTTAGTGACAATGGTCTGGCTCTGAAATCAGCAATCACTGTCTGGTAGACAGGCTCTGGGGATGACCCGGTGGCCCCAATGGCAGGGGGCTGTGTGATGTGAGGGGGGTGGGCTGCAAACGGTAGAGCAGGTCAGCCACTAATTAGGGCCTTGTCTTTGGGGGTCCCTGCTTCTGCAGGGAGGTTCCTACTGAGTCCCCGGACAGACGGGTTCAGTAATTGGGGTGGGAGGGGTGGCAGAGAAAAGATTCATGGAAAAGCCATTAGAGATGAGTCTGGTAGAGGAGGTAAGATATTCCGAGAGAGGGCACAGTTTGAATAAAGGCTTGGACTTGGGGCTGGATATATGCTTGAGCTGTGCAGCGAGTGGCGCAGCAGACAAACGGAGGCTGTGGAATGAGAGGTCAAAGGCGGGAGGTTGCTGGACCGTATCCTCAAAACACTCCAGCAGCCGAGGGAGGGGTGGGGGGTTCTGGGCATCCGGCCCACATTCCGTCCCCCACACAGATGTTCCGGGAGCCCCCCCGCCCAGGCCCCCATGAGGGACCGCACACCTGTGGCGCTGCCCATGGTCTCCGCCTGCGCATCCGAAGTCCATCTCTGGCTTTCAAAAGAGCCCTGAAAAAACCAGACCTACCCAATCGCGAGAGCGAGGCCGGGGCCCAGCCGAGGGCGTGTGCGCGGGGCGGGGGTCGGCGGGGCTGGTTGGTTGGGGGGCGGGGGGCGGAGTGCGGGGAAAGGGGTGATCGGAAGGGAAGCGCTTCCTGGTTCGAGGCGAGAGGGGCGAATCGGGCTCGGCTCCGCGCCGCCGGGAGGAGCTGTCTGTCTGCAGCCCCCTCCTCCCGCCCTCGTCCCGCCCTCCTCGCGGAGCCGGGCGGTGCTGGCAGCCGGAGCTGCGGCGGCGGGCGAGCGGGCCGAGCAGCCGCGGGCAGCCTAGCTCCGTGCCTCTCGTCTCTGGGCCGGGGCCTTTGTCGCCGCGCCCGCGGGAAGCGGGACCGAGAGACAGCCGCACCGAGAGAAAGCCAGCCCCACAAAGTCCCCCGGCCGGGCCGAGGGCGCCAGAGGTGGGGAGGGGGGCCATGTCTTACCAGGGCAAGAAGAGCATCCCGCACATCACGGTAAGCCGGGCCCCCGCCCCCCGAGCCCGCCCGGTCTCGGTGCAGTGGTGAGTGGGCGCCGCCGAGGATCGGCCGGGGTCCGCAGGGGCGGCCGGCCAGGCTTCCTGCGGCGCCGCGGGTGGGGCGGGGCCGGGCTCGGCTCTGGAGCCCCCTCCCCCCAAGCCTCTGGGGACAATGGGGGGAGGGGGAGCCCCTCATGGCGGGGCGGGGCTGGAGCCTCGGGTCCCTCTCCCCGCGGGCTTGCAGCCGCCTCCCCCGCGGCCACCGCCCCCCGCCCCCTTCGCCACGGGGTGTGCCAGAGGATGGCGCGGACTGAGAGGATGCGGAGCTGAACAAAAGAGGGAGGGGCGCGGGGGTCCGAACCCCCTCCTTCCTTGTCCTGGAGCTGAAACTCCAGCGCGGGGATAGAGGGGGGGGGGGTCTTTGCACCGTCCAGCTCTGGCCCCTCGCGGCAGCGTTGCTTGCCTGCTAAGGAGGGGAAAGGGTCGACTATTGGCCCCCACTTCCCGCCCAGACCGGTGGAGTGGAAGTCTGGACCTGGAGACAAGCGCCATGATGGAGGAGCCCCTCCCAGTCCTCACGGCAGCTAAAAATAACCTAATGGAGAGACTCTGGGGGGTTGGGGGCTGTGGCCCTGAAAGGGTTAACACTGGGGTGCGGGGGTTAGGAATGGCGGTGGGGGCTGAGCCGTCCTCTGGGTCCCAGGGTGTGGCCGGAAACAAAGGATCCCAGGTCTTTCGGCTTTGTCTCAGGGTGGGGAGCTGAGGGCACAGCGGGGCCGGGAGACCTGGCCTCCATCCTCCTTGCCTGCCGGGCCTTAGAGCTGAACCACACCGTTCCTGAGGGATGTGGACCTCGGGTGCTGGAGAAAACCGTGGGCCTTGGGTGGCTGGTATCTGAGCAGCCAGATAGATGGCCTGCTGAAATTCCATCTCCATGAAATCCTCGAGAAGATGCTTGAGGTTTGAGACAGGAAACCTAGCATCCTCCTTTATCCAGAAGGGATAAAAGCTCAGGGATGGCCCCAAAGCACCTTGGAGAGGGCCACATTGGGTAAGGGGAAAGGAACTGATGTTACCCACTTATCTGCCCAGTGTATTGTGGATCTTGTTTTATTGAATCTTCTCAATAAGCCTTCTGAAGGGGGCATTGTCCACCTAAAGCTCTCAGAGGCTGGAGCACTGGGGCGCAAATGAGAGGAAGATTGGGAGGGGGCTGGCCCCCTTGCTTCTCCAGAAGAGCCCTGCCTCCTGCCCAACTCTGGACTGAGTCTTCCCTTAGAAAACTCCTCCTTGGCCCAGCTTCAGATCTTGTCAGTAGACCTTTGCTGAGTCACATCCAGAGATGAGACCCCTGAAGCTGGGGGCCACCTCTTAGCCATCCCTAATCCCTGCCCTCTGAGACACAGAGGCATACGTGACCAATCCCTTAACGCTGTAGCTGGCTAAGAATCCACAGGGGGGATGTGGTTGCCTTGGGGCCAGGCAGTGTGGGAGGAACGTGTGGAATATTTGCAGGAGCCAGTCCCAGCTTCTGGACTCTGACACTGCCCTCAAGGTATCTGAGGCAGGAGATGGAGGTGATGCAGTGGTTGATGAGTTCGGAGGCCTGGGTACCACTGTGGCTGTGGACCACAGCAGATCTGTAACCTGGACTGGACCCCAGTTTCCACGAAGGAAGTTTAGCAAGATGGTCTTTGAGGTGGGTCAATGGGAGCAGTGCCTCTGGAGTTGTGTGGCTCTGTCTACACAACCGCAGTAGTCTCCCTGCCTGCTGGCTGTGGCCCTCTGGAGTGGAGCTGAACTGGCCCGGCTTTTATACCAGATGGATCTGGGTGTTCAGCCCTGCTCTGCCTCCTTTCTGAGCCTTGGGGCTCTGCTATCCAAAGTGTGCCAAGCCCTGGCCATTTCACAGGACCCTGGAGCATTCATTCAAGAGGACCCTGGCAAAGGGCTTAGTGTTTGGTGGGCACATGGCAAGGGCTTCAGAACTTCTGGCTGAAGTCCTGCTTCTTTAGTCCTTTGTGCGAAGCAGGCAGTCAACCTGTGTGTCAAAGAGAGTCAGATAGAGTGGCTCTGGCAGCTCCAGTAGCATGGGAAGGAGAGATGCTGAAAATGATCCTTAGTTCCTGGAAAAGTGGCCCTTGACAAGGCATTTGTGTTTGATGTAGTCCACATAGTCCACTCCTGGAGTAGGACATGGCAACCCCCTCCAGTATTCTTGCCTGGAAAATTCCGTGGACAGAGGAGCCTGGCAGGCTGCAGTCCACTGGGTCATAAGGAGTCAGACATGACTGAGCCACTAAGCATGTAGTCCACTCCAGCTAGAAAGGTATGTGGTTTAAGAGGAGAAGCCAGAGAGAATGGACTTGGATGGAGCTCCTTTGTAGGGCCCACAGCTTCTTGAGAACCTTTGGCTGATAATGCATAAGAAGTGACAAGAACTGGAATGCCATTCAGTGAGTGGACGGGCACTGTGGATTTTCACTTACTGCTCCCTTAACCTGTTCAATAGTACTCAGTTCCTAGGTTAATAATAATAATAATAGGATCTGGTCTGTTCCATGCACCTTCTGTGTGCTAAGAAAAGTGGACATAAGATGGGCGTGTCCTTCATCTTCCCAGAATTTAGTAAAGAGGGACATTTCAGCCTGAAATGGTAACAAAGTGTGTGTGTGGGGGGGGGATTGGGGGGGTTGTTATAAGGGAAATACAGGAGGCTTGAGGGAACCACCACAGCAATACCCAGTTCTGGGAAGGGGAGGGAGTTAGGGAGGAGGGAGGGGATTCTCTGAGAGTTAGGGGAGGCCCTGAGGCCAAAGAGTGTGACCCCTTGGAGAAACTGAAGGGAAGTCAGCACTGCGGAGCCCGACCTCTGCATCCAAGTGTGGCTTCTCTGTGCAATTAGAGCAAACCTTGGAGACAGGTAAGATGTTTTTGGGAGCCATGGTGTGTGTGTGGCCTGTGGAGAGACCAAGGCGGGGGGGCTGTCAAAAGGACCAAGATACATCCTTAAGTCCCCTTGATGTTGGGTCTCTGTGCCCCCTTGAGCCTCAGCTCGTTCATCTGAGCGAAGGGGATAAGGTCGCAGCTTTGGCAGTGAAATCAGAGACAGGAGAGAGGATGTGAGCAGAGGAAGAGAAGGGACACCCCAGACAGGGCACAGTGGGGACAAAGGCAGCTGCGTCACAGAAGCCCTCTTCTACTCATCTTGACTCCGGTGTCTTTTCCTGTATTCTTCGCCTCCGCTTTTTTCTGAGATACTAGAGTAGCCTGATAGAGAAGAGGGAAAAAAAAAAAAATCGAAACACTTGGCTTCAGCCCCCAAGGATTGTTTAAAATATTAATAAAGCTCCCTTTCACGTGTGGCTTTTTTAAAAATTAATGGTACAGCCGGGATTAATTTAAGTGGGTTTTTGGTGCCCACTTGGGTGGTTAAGTGAGTAGGGCATCCTGGGTGTGGCTCTGAACGAACAAAGGCTGGTGGCCCTGCAGATGCTCTGTGTCCCCATGGAGCCACCGAAGGGGAGGCAGGAGTGTCCACTGAGATGGTTCAAGAATTATTATCATTACGAATAAGACTTCATGCGTACTGACCATTTGTGATTTTTGCAGACCATTATGGCATTCAAAAGGATTAAAAAAAAAAAAGGATTTGTGTGATCTCTAACTGGGTTTTTTGAGGAAGGCAACCTGTTTCTCAAAGAGTAAACTGAGATTACAGAGTCTTAAAAGCTTCTTCGGTGGCCTGTGAAGAAATGAAGAGGTCCATTCAAACAGGGAAGAGTAGATAGTCTGGTCTGCTTGCTAAAATAGTCACCGTCTGATTGAAATCTTTGTGTGTGTGTGTGTTAAGTCAAACATTCAAGATGAGATGAGCAGGGGAGAAAGTGATCATTAAATTAAAAGTACCTCAGACTCAATTACCTAATAGACAGATGTGCCAAAAGCTTGTTTCTTCCCAAAGATGGTGTTCAGCCTACCTTTAACTATGTGGCTTATCTTGGTGCCTTTTTATGCAAAGAATTTGAGATGCCTACAGGGATTTGTCATGCATCTAGTGAAATCAGCAGGACTGAGACTCAAGGAAGAGCAGAGACCAAACCTGCCAGTGATCTGGCCCACAAGAGGAGTACTAGCGGACATCTGGTTCTGAATCGGGGCTTCTGTCATCTGGGGCAGAGAAGCAGACAGACTCAGCTTGGTCAAGTTCATGATCAGACAAGGAGTAGTTGGCCATATTCTTTGGGGTAAAATTATTTTAAATTAGATTCTTAAAAAGTGTATCAGAGAGCATGCAAGTGATACTGCATTGTGACATCTTCTGTAACATAACCGTACACACTTAGACCTGAGCGCCTGTGTTTTATGACGGACTTGGCCAAGACTGAGTACATGAAAACACATAATATAACGTTTGTGAATGCACATTGTGCGTGACTAACAGATGACAGTTCCCTCCCCCCAACACAGGAGATGAAGATACAGAATGACAGATATCAGCCACTGTTAACTGCAGATCTTTTCTGTTCCTTGAATATTTCATGATCTTGACCTTTCCAGCTAAATGAAAAATTGCACGTGCCTGGGATGCCTGAAAAAGGACCAGAGGGTAATCTGTGGAATAGAGCACAGGTGTTAGAGGTGTTCAGAGAAGGGAGGGCTCAGCTTTTTCCAGAAGCGACTGGAATTGGTCTCTGGGGGCTTGGGGGATGGCATGAGCTAGGTGTTGAGGGCTTTGACTGGTGGAGACATAAGAAAAGCATGCAAGGCAGGTGGAATAGCATGTACAAGACCTGGGCTGGAGAATGAATGTGGTCAGCAGGGTGAGGATTTTACACAGCTGAATCTGAGGGTGAGGAACTTGAAATAAATTTGAATGGCTGGGGAGCGAGAGAATTCTACAGGGCTTTAGAAGTCAGGCAGAATGCATTCAAAGTGACAGAAATAGCCCATGGGTTCAAAGTCTGGCTCAAATGCAAATGGGATGTTTGATCTTGGACAAGTCAGTTCTTCTCTGGGCCTCGGATCCCTTTTCTTTACAGAGTTGGAGTAGCTAATTCAGCTCCAAGTATAGGAAATTCTGACTTTATTCTGAGGGTAATAGGAAGCCTCTAGAAGTTCTTGAGCTGGGAGGATGGTGATAAAGCCAGAATGGAAGAATGTGGACTCTGAAGTCAAACTCTCTGCGTTTGAATCCTAGCTGTTCTGCTTACTTGCTGTGTAATTTTGGTAAGTCACTTAATTTCTCTATGTAGCAAAGGGAGGCCTGGTGTGCTGCAGTCTATGCAGTCATAAAGACTTGGATATGACTGACGCAGCTTAGCATGCACGCATGTACTTTATATTAATATCAGACTGTATTCATAGAACCTTAGGGATTCAGTCCTAGGCAAATATTTGATTTATACCGCGTCAAAGTTGAGAAGAAGCTTTTAAATTTTGTGAATTTCTCTGTGTTTATACATTTGAGGCAGCAGAAAAGAGTGTCCATTGCTTCTCCCCCACCCCCAGCCTCCTCTCTAGTGTAGGAGTTTTAAGTACCCTCTCCTTGCTTACCTCCAGTAGCAGGGAGGTCACCACTTTGCACAGCAGCCTGCTTACTCCTGGACAGCTCTGTTGTTGGAAAGTCTCATATGTAGAGAGTCTACCTTTTGCCTTCAGAAGTTTTCACAGATGCCTTCCTCTTTCACACTGATATTCCTGGAGGATCTGGAAGATATTTCTCAGTTACCTAGGACCTTCTGTTTTTCAAAATATCCCCAGTTCTTTAGTGCAATTTCTAAGTACAATATTTGGATTTTTCTTTCCCTTTTCCCCTCTTCCCCCACTCCTTTTTTCGTTTTGCTGTTCTTTATTTCTGAGCATGGGGAACAAAATGAAATCAAAATAAAACTTTGGTTACTGGGCACCTTTTAAACTGGTTTGGCCTTCCCAGGTAGTACTAGTGTAAAGAACGTGCCTGCCAATGCAGGAGACAAGGGATGCGGATTCAATCTCTGGGTTGGGAAGATCCCCTGGAGAAGGGAATGGCAACCCACTCCAGTATTCTTGCCTGGAGAATTCCATGGACAGAGGACCCTGGTGGGCTGCAGTCTGTAGGGTTGCAAAGAGTCGGACACAGCTGAAGTGGCTTAGCACACATGCAAACTGGTTTAAGTACTTTCTAGGGTCAGACTCCTTTGAGAAGCTGATAAAAGCAATGGAAGGTTTTCCTGCTTCCTCAAAAACACACAGAGCATTCAGCATAAGGCATTGGGCTTTATAGGCCAGTATTTAGTGTGTCGAGAGCTTTTACTTAAGTAATCCTGTAAGTTGGGTACTTTGATTAGCTCCACTAACAGGGGAAAAAAAAAAAAAAACTGGAACACAGAGATTAAGTTCTTACCACAGGTCACCCAGCTAACAACTTGTATAGGAGTAAGCTGTAGTCTCTGGGGTGAAGGATCTCACAGTCTCATGGGTGAAATAGACAAACAAAAATGAGCCAAAAGATGAAGTTGTGAAATGATGCTACTAAGGAGTGCAAGCCCTATGCCATAGGAACTCCAAGAGGTGGACACATGTTCCTGGAGGCAGAGTGCTGTGCCTGACAAGGTGAGCTGGAAATGAACGGGCAGAGCAGGTGTGGCAGGAAGTCCAGGTAGCAGATGCCGTAGATGAAGGCACAGGGCTGTGAAAGTGCAGCTTAGAGAGCCAGAGTGCAGTGCAGCGCTAAACTGCTTCAGTCGCATCCGACTCTATGCGACCCTATGCACTGTAGCCTGCCAGGCTCCTCTGTCCATGGAATTCTCCAGGCAAGAATACTGGAGTGGGTTGCCATGCCCTTCTCCAGGGGATCTTCCCGACCCAGAGGTCGAACCCATGTCTCTTACATCTGTCTACGTTGGCAGGAGGGTTCTTTACCATTAGCGCCACCTTGGGAGGACTTAGATAACCAGACGATAGTGTGAATAGACGAATATGGTGCCATGCTGGGAGAGGGCAGGAGTCAGACCAGGATAGACGAATATGGTGCCATGCTGGGGGAGGGCAGGAGTCAGACCAGGATAGACAAATATGGTGCCATGCTGGTAGAGGGCAGGAGTCAGACCAGGAAGCGCCTGGAGGCTTACTTTATCCTGCGTGAGTCCGAGCTGGAGAAAGGTTTAAGGAGAGGCACACCATGGTCAGTACCATGAACAGAGGAGCCTGGCAGGCTACAGTGTGTAGGGTCCCAAGAGTCGGACATGGCTGAATGACTAAGTACACACATGACATGGTTGCATTTGTGTTTCAGAAAGGTCACTGGCTGTTTTTGGAGGGGACAAGGCAGGCAGCAGGGAGACAGGGAAGAGGGCTGACCTGCGGCAGGTGCAGTGGGAGGTGGAGATCAGCAGGTAGGTATAAGGATACTTCTGGAATAGATGTTGGGTTTGGGGTGTGAGAGGTTAGAGAGAAGCTGAAAACGGAACTGGGCATTTGAATGAGATTTATTTCCCTGGGTTGCAAGGACTTTATAAATCAGACACTAAGCTCTGTCTACACATCAATTCATTTACTTTTTCAAAACCACTCTCTGCCTTATAGATAGAATACTGAAGTACAGAGAGGTAAACGTGCCTAAGGAACAAGGGTAATAAGTGTGGGGCCCTCTTAGAACTCAGGCATTCTGGCCTCTACCCACCATGTCCTTAGCCAGCAGGCAACACTGCTTCCTTGTTGAATGAGCATTAAATGAAATAGTAAGTGTGGAAGCATCTGACTCACAGGAGGCGTTGTCAGTAATTGTTAGGTGAATGCATGCGTGCTCAGTTGCTTAGTCATGTCTGACTCTTTGTGATGCTGTAGGCCACCAGGCTCCTCTGTCCATGGCATTTTCCCAGCAAGACTACTGAAGTGGGTTGCCGTTTCCTCCTCCAGGGGATCTTCCTGAACCAGGAATCGAACCTGCATCTCTTTCGTCTCCCACATTTCAGGCAGATTCTTTACCACTGTGCCACCCAGGACATCTTTATTAGGTGAATAGGGCTCTGAATTTCCTGTCTTACCACTGGAGAGCCCTTTCCAAGTTTCAGAGGCTTTGATCTGCCTACCCACTTTTGGCCACACTCTCAGCAATCCAATCAGAAGTGCTGGTGAGATGCATGATGTTGGGAATGGGCTTGATATGTATGATCTATTCTTGCTTATTCCCATTCTTCAAAGGAGGAAACTGAGGCGCAGGAATCTTAACTAAGAACACTGGGCTAACTATCACAGAACATTGGGTTGTCACTTGGTAGGTACCCAGTGGCACTAGGTTCAGATCTGCCTCCACTATCTCCTGGCTGGGTGACCTTGAGCAGATTATATCACTTCTCTGAGTTTGCCTATTTGTAGCAATAATACCTGCTTCTTAATGTGACTTCAGAATTAAAAACAGGAAAAAAAAATGAATGAGAAATGAAAATCCGTGTAGTGCAACTGGTCCTTTATATGTACTCAGGAATGTAGTTTTCTTGAAGGCAAAGGATTTCTGTCCAGATTGCTTTATATAAGATAAAAAGCAGAGACAAGGAAGTGCAGAAATGGGTCTCCACATACATCCAGATTTGTCTGGCCTCTCCCTTCTGTAGGAAACCTGAAGACCTTTCCCGCTCCTGGGGTCATGACAGAGCTGTGTTATTTTAAAACCAGATATTCAGTTCATCAGGGAGTGTTTGCTGAATGTCTGTTAGGTACAGTGGAGCTTGAGATCTCGCTGTTAAAATTGCAGTTGCCATGGAAATGGGCCTGAGCTCACAGAAGATCCTGCAGCCCCTGGAGACCACCTCTATTTCTGATTCATGAAGGAGGGCAATGCTGCTGTGTCCTCTCCCCATGCAGGTGGAGAACAAATGTGTGTTCATTACATTCAGTCTCAGGCCTGTTGCCACTTCCAGGGTTGCTTTCCTGGAAAGTGTGGCAAAGGGCTGCTGGCTGACAGGCTGTCCCCTGAGGCAAAACCAAAGGCAGATGATTTTTGTGAATTAATAAGAGCATGCAGCTGTACTGTAGGTCGCTCTTGCTACTGCAGGGAGGCTGGTTGGGACAACTGTGGGGGGGACCCTAGAAGAAAGAGGGATCTGGTCATTTGGGGTAGGAACAGAGTCATGGGTTTATAAAGTATTTGAGCTAGAAAATCAGACAGCAGCTACTGGGGCTGTGGCTCCTGGTGCAAGTTTTGGATGGTGTATCAGTTCACTTTGATACAATAATACTGCCTAACAAACAACCCCATAATTCTGTGGCTTACAACAAGAGTTGTCTGTTGTTCTCAGATCTGTGGGTGGCAGAGGCTTAGCTGGACTCAGCTAGAATTGTCTTCAGGTTTCTGTTTGAATCAGGTGTGCTGCTCATAGGATCCCATTCTGGGACTCAGACTGAAGGAGGCATCATTCCTTGGGTCCTGCAGTTTTCACGGTGGAGGATGAACTCTCAAAGAAATTGAGCTGAAACCCACCTGCCTCTTGAAGCTTATGCTCAGATTGGTGCACTCACATCCACTCTCAGTCTGTTGGTCAAAGCGAGTCATGCAGACACACCCACAGTCAGTGTGACTGGAAGAGCCCTGCACCCACGCTGGAGCATGGCAAGGGTAGGAGGGCAGGAAGGAATGTGAAAGAAATAACCCAGTCTTCCACAGAAGGTCTCCGTCAAGAGTGTCTGAGGTATTTGTTAATAACATAAATTCCTGTCCCATAAACTAGATATGGCAATTGAAAATCTTGACAAAAGCACTAGGATTGGAATCCCAGTGGATTTGCAGCATTATCTTGGCTCTGGTGCTGTGTTGTGAGTTGTACTTGCATGAGTGGAGTGCGTAGCTGCCTGTCCAATTGAATGTTTGAGTTGCAAGCGTGAGTCAGTGACTTAATGTCAGTCAGTGGCTTGTAGAGTTTGAAAGGCAAAGAACTTTCAGAACTCACCTTGACATTTCCTTGCCTCATGAGAAAGCAATTCTACCTGCGCTCAATGCATGGACAAGCATGTCCTTTACCTTTTTGAGACTTGTTCTTGTGCTTGCCCTTCAGACACAAAGAGGTTCTTCATCTTTCAAGGAGTAATTTGTCATTTATTTACTCTGAGCCCCTTCCCACTGATAAATCAGGCAGCCTGATCAAAATCTCTACACACTTACAGCCTGTAAGTGGATGGAGTTGCCCTCTTTGTATTAAGGCAGTACCCCTATTTTTGGCACTCACTCATCCACTGACAAAGTTAAAAGACTTGCTCCTTGGAAGGGAAGCTATGACAAACCTAGGCAGTGTATTAAAAAGCAGAGTCACCAGTTTGCCAACAAAAGTCCATATAGTCAAAGCTATAGTTTTTCCAGTATTCATGTAATGATGTGAGAGTTGGACCAAAAAAAGGCTGAGCATAGAATTGATGCCTTTGAATTGTGATGCTAAAGAAGACTCTTGAGAGTCCCTTGGACTGCAAGGAGATCAAACCAGTCAATCCTAAAGGAAATCAATCCTGAATATTCATTGGAAGGACTGATGCTGAAGTGGAAGCTCCTATACTTTGGCCACTTGATGCTAAGAGCCGACTCATTGGAAAAGATCCCGATGCTGGGCAAGATGGAAGGCAAAAAGAGAAGAGGGCAGCAGAATGAGATGGTTATATAGCATTACCAACTCAATAGACATGAATTCGAGTAAACTCTGGGAGATCGTGAAAGACAGAGGAGCCTGACCTGCTGTCGTCCATGGGGTTGCAAAGAGTCAAACGTGACTTCAAGACTGAACAACAACAAAATCCACTGACCCCAGATTCCAGTGTGTGAACTAGTGAAGCATGGTAGGAGAGGGGATGTGGGGTGTCACAGGCTCTCCCCCCAATTTCTTGAGTGGAATAATAAGTATTGAAACAGTGGCACTCAGTGAGATGTACTTGAAACCAGCTATTACATACAATGTGAAGCATAATCCATGATTGTTTTTGATCTGTGGGAATATGAAGATTACAGATATGCCATGATCTAAGAAAGAAAAGCAGTGAAGAACTCCATGGATGGATGAGGTAGGAGGGAGCCAGATCTTCAGCATCAAAAAGTGAAAGTGTTAGTTGCTTAGTCGTGTCTGACTCTTTGCGACCCTATGGACTGTAGCCCACCAGGCTCCTCTGTCCATGGAATTCTCCAGGCAAGAATACTGGAGTGGATTGCCATTTCCTTCTCCAGAGGATCTTCCAGACCCAGGAATAGAACCTGGGTTTCCAGCATTGGAGGCAAATTGTTTGTCATCTGAGCTTCCAGGGAAACCACAATTCATCACAGGGTTTCAGGAAATCTGTTTTCAGGTGCCTGTGGTGTTTCAGGACCATGGACAGCATACAGTACTGCTTTCCAGTCCTTATTTACTTCATGGAACCTGAAAACTTCAGAACTGTGTCCGTGTGTATACTATTTATTTTGCTGGAATCTTACACTTCTCCACTTTTCTGCTTCATGTCTGTGTGTATGTGTGTGTGTTAAGTCACTTCAGTTATGTCCAATTCTTTGTGACCTTATGGACTGTAGCCTGCCAAGCTTCTAGGTCCAAGGGATTCTCTAGGCAAAAATACTGGAGTGGTTTGCCATGCCCTCCTCCAACTTCATGAGCATCTCATACTTCAGAACCCAGCTCAAACATCCTCTCCTTGATGAAATAGTCACTGCCTTTCTCTGTCTCTGTAATAGCAACTTTCACTCTCTAATGTTTTCCAGATAGCAGCCAAGGTTGCTAAACTAGTGACTTTGGGGTAAGTTGTTGGTTTGATGAGAGTGGAACCTTGTTTTTCTTCTAAAGCTCCCCAGACCTTAGTGAGTTTTCTGTTCCTCTAACTTTACTTTGGAAATGACAGACTTTATTCCCACCATGCAGAAAGGAGAACAGAATTCAGGGAGGCTTCATGCTTCCCTCAGGACAGTGATACACAAGATGCAGTATGATCCAGACCTCCCCTCCTAACTGATGGTTGTTTATTTTGCTGTTGTGTGGGTAGAAATATCAGAAACTATAAAGGCTAATTTTTGTAAGTGGCATTCAACATGATACTTGATGTTCTGAAGAGAGCAAAGGCATCCTGCCAACACCTACTGTCTCCTCACAGTTGGGGCTGGAAGGGAGATTAGTGTTGGGTTTGGAGAAGAAAGTCTTCCGTTCTCTGTGCTGCTCTTCTGCTCCTTATGATGTTTGGCCATGGAGATGTGATGACTGCCCAGCACCAAGGTGTAGGCGGGCCCCACCTATATTGAACAACCTGTCCTGTATTGAACAGGATTTGCACTAAGCAAGCTCCTGTTCCCAGGCAGCAGGGTTAGACTTCAGGGAATGTTAAAATAAAAGAGAGATTTCTGATCTGTCAGTCTACTCTGTCCTTTCTTCATGATTTCTCCCCCAGCTTCCTCCCTTTCCTTCTTCCCTCTTCCATTCATTTTCCTCCCCTCTTTATCACTCCTTTATCTCACTCTTCTTTTCTCTCCCCATGCCCTTTGTCTTTTCAAACACTCTTTCTTCTCCTTCCCTCCTAGCTGTCACCTCCTCCCCTCCCACTCAGCAAACATTTGCTAAAAACTTTGTAAGGGTCCTGCATGGTCTCTGGGAATTTGGAGATGAGTCACACAGAGCTCTTCTGGGAATGGAGGGGTATCCAGCCCAGCAGGAGATGGGCATGTGACCAGTGACCAAGAAGTGTGATGAGCATTGTGGGGGAGGGGTGCACAAGGGGCAGTGGGGACACGGGGCAGCACCCCAAAGCCTGCACTGGGTGGAGTCATACTACCAGAAAGCTCTACCATGTAGAGTTTGGTATTTTGCTTTTCCACCTAACGTTTTATTGTCTAGCACTGTGGTTTAGCCTTTAAAATCCCTGGGGAGGGACTTCTCTAGTGATCCAGTGGTTAAGAGTCTGCCTGCCGGTGCAGAGGACACGGGTTCAATCCCTGGTCTGGGAATCTAGGATCTCACTTACCGCAGGACAGCGAAGCCCATGCACCGCAACTACGGAAGCCTGCACGCCCCCAGAGCCCGAGCTCTGCAACAAGAGAAGTAGCCCCCATTCACCACAACCAGAGAAAGCTTGTGCATATCAGCGGAGACCCATACAGCCATGAATAAATAAATAAAAATTCCTGGGGGATATTTTAGCAGCTGAGTGCTAGCCACTAGTGGTGTGGTACCTTGTCACTCATTTTGATTTACCTCTTTGTGGATAATTCTTTGACCCTGTTTGGGATATTATCCTGAGGACACATTCCCAGCACTGAATTTCTAGGTCAAAAGTCAAGATCTGTGATACAATTTGAAAAAGTGGCTGAGGCATACCCTTACTAAGAAATCCCAGCTTGAAGGAAGCTGTGCAGATGATCAGTTTCTCTTCTCCCACTTCCGCCCAGTTTGGGCAGTCTCAGTTCAGAAACTTTGGTGGGCTTGAATTCCTCCTTGGTGAAAGCCTTTTCATTATCGTCATTACCATCGTGGCCAGCCCAGCCTCACGTCTGCTTATGGCGTTAGAGCCCCTGTGAGCCAGCACCTGCTTGCCTCTCCAGCTTCCTCACCCTGTGGTCCTACTTCAGCCAGAGGAAACCACTGACAGACCCCCGAGTACTCTTGGCACCCCCTAACCCATGCCTGTCCCTGCCATTGCCTCCCTCTACCATCTCCTCTGTCTGTGTTAGGTGCTCAGTCGTGTCCAACTTTCTGCAACCCCACGGACTGCAGCCTGCCAGGATCCTCCATCCGTGGGCTTCTCCAAGCAAGAATACTGGAGTGGATTGCCATTCCCTTCTTCATCTCTCTCCTCTGCCACATGGCTAATTCCTACTCAGTCTTCAAGCTCAGAATAAGCACGGTTCTCCTGGAAGGGCTGGAGTGGAGGCCTTCTCTGCTCCCACCACCCCTCTGTCCAAGCCCTTCCCACACTGGAGTGCAAAGGTCTGGTTATGATTCAGTCTCTCCCACTGGCCTGAGAATTCCTTAAGGGCAAGATTTTTTTTTTAGCTGCATGTACTCTTTTTCTTAAGCAAATATTTATTGAGTATAATTTCTGCTACAGAAAATGGCAAAGAATAAACAATGTGTAACTCTGCTGAGTATTCACCAGTGGCAGGCCTGGGCAAAGCATTTTATATACGTACCCCATGGGGTTATCCCTCAGCCCTGTGAGGCAGGGACAATTATCCCCATTTTATAGATGAAGAAACTGAGGCTCAGACAGGTTAAGTCACATGGATAGCAAATGAGCAGGGATTGGAAGCTGCATCTGTCTGACTCTGAACGTTTTGTTCTTACACAACACTGATCCAAGGCCGTGAGCCATGATGAGTGTAAGTCTCTTTAGGTTACTGCTGTCACCCAGGAAGAAGTGAGCAGTCTCTGACATACCCTTGCTGTTAGATTTTTGTTGAATTTTTAAGGAGGTATTTAATTTTCTTTCAAGGTATTTAAAACAGTGAGTCTTGTACAGAGTTTGTCATTGTTTATATCTGCTGACTGTTTGCTCCTTGTGGTAATCCTGGGAGAGGCAGGGTATTGGTATTTTTCTTTTAAATGTGTGATTTTTATTAAGTTCTTCAAAATTATGTGTCATAAAACTTACTGTTTGGAGGGAAGTACAGCTCTAGGGTTTTTCACTCACACTTCCTGCATGAAGAAAGGGAGTCCTAGAGAGCTAGATCCTCAGGTTCTTTCTAAATTGCATCTGATTATGGGTGGTTATGGCTTCTACCATGTGGGTGTGTGCTAAGTCACATTAGTCGTGTCTCTTTGCGACCCTCTTTGTAGCCCACTAGACACCTCTGTCCATGGGGTTCTGTGGGCAGGAATACTGGAGCAGGTTGCCATGCCTTCTTCCAGGAGCCAAACCTGCATCTACTGCAACTCCTGCATTGCAGGCGGATTCTTTACTGCTGAGCCATTAGGGAAGCCCTCAGATGGGTGAACATATTTAAAAATGAGACAAAAGTGTGTTTGATGGAGTGAACGCTGGACAGGAAATTAGGAAACCTTGAGTCTAATCTCCACCCATGTTGATTTTATGAATTTGGGAGGTCAGCCCATCTCGAGCTCCATTTCCATCCAAGGTCAATGGGACCACACATTCCCTGAGAACCATTCAGCACAAACAGGCATGGAGAGCACTGCAGCCATGAAGCACATTTCCTGAGATGTCTTTTGAGAAAAAATATCCTTGTCAAGTGTCCCACAGAATGAGAAGGGTCTAAATTTGGAAAAGATCAACTCAGTTCCCCTCTTGAATATTCACATTACACATCGGCAGTAAAGGATCTGGGAATTCCTGACATAAAAACGATCTCTACATCTCTTTAACCCAGAATTTTCTAAACTCACTGCACCTGGGAATCCCCTTTTGGATCAACATCTATTAAAACCCCGCTGGGCTAGAGTTCCAAAGAACATACTTTTGAAAGTGTCAGTTGAAAGGCAAGCATGCTAGTCATTTGAAGGAAGAAAAAAGAAGTCACATCAGCTCTTGCCTTCTGCTGTGAGCTTATTGTTTTTAGAAATAGGCTGGCCCCTGAGAACAGCAAGAGCCAGTACCCTGATGGTAGCTACACATGGTATCTGCTGGTAGCTGGGGAGTGGGGTGGGGATTTGAACATCTGATTCTAGGAAGAGCAGAGCTGGGTGGGGCTGACCTTCTGGGCACAGTGCATTAAATACCACCTTTCAGGATTAGCCTGAAAAGCCCTTTATTAAATGTGACAAGGCAGACGGCTGCCCACGGAACACCGTGTTTCAGAAACTAGGCGCCAGCTGCCAGTGACTCACATTTCTCTGCTTTCTAGTGCCCAAGAAAACTGCACAGCAGTGTCTTTGCCTCTGGATACGCAGTGCTCAGGGCTCTTTCCTTGGGTCCTGGCTTCTGTCTTAAAGATAAGAGGCAGGTGGTTGGACCTGGGGGTGACTGAGCTTGAAGCCCTTTCCTCCAGAGACCCCCTTCCTGGAGAACAGGACATACGTCTCTTCCTTGGCTTCCTTGGCCCTTGGTTCTTTGTCTCATGGCCACGATGCCGTTTCTCTCCATCTTTACGCAGTTATCCTTCGAGAATTAGTTCAGGTGTTCATCCATTCATCTGTCCTGCCAGGCTGTGCCCAAAGTATTGGAGACCCAGCAGTGAAGAAAACAGGTGAAATCTCTGCCCTCATGGAATCAAGTCTCTGAGGGAACTGCAGGGACAGGTGTAAGCGCTGCCCTCCTTCCGCAGTAACTCGAGTACAGCTGGTTCCCTGTGAGTGGTACCTGATGCAGCCAGCGGGGGAACACACCTCTGATGTCGGTGCGACAAGGCACATTTATAAACACACGTAAATGTAGACTATGTCAGATGTACTGTGTTAAGAACTGTGTAAACATAAAGTGGCTAAGAGGTGAGGGGTCTGCAGACGAGACCGTGATGTAAGGTGTCCCAAACAAGCCAGCCAAGGGGGGGACCCTCAGGTGACACTGATCAGAGAGCTGCCTGGTGCAAGTGAGAGAGTGAATTTCGCCTACATAGTAGGAGTCCAGATTAAGTAGGGTCTCACTAACTTAGCCCTCGCTCTGGAGGAAGCATACTGATGCAAGAACCCACTAGAGGGTTCTGAGTAGCAGGCTGCAGGCTCTGTTTCTGCTCAGCAAGCCTTTTTTGATTCCTTAGTTTGTTGTTTGTTTAGTCACTGAGTTGTGTCCTGTGCTTGTCTTTTAACACTGAGCCGAAGCCCCAGACAGCACTAGTGGTGAAGAACCCACTAGCAGGAGATGCAGGAGATGTGGATTTGATCCCTGAGTCGGGAAGATCCCCCGTGGTAGGAAATGGCAAGCCCCCTCCAGTATTCTTGCCTGGAGAATTCCATGGACAGAGGAGCCTGGCCTGCTGCAGTCCATGGGATCGGGAAGGGCTGGACATGACTTGAGTGTGCATACATGCATGCATTCCATTTGCCGATTCCTTAATTTGGGTGACAACCTTCTTTTCTAGGCTTATGCAGCATCCTCTGCCTTCCTCTCATGGTCAGTGCTATGGGACCACTGGGACCCACCTGAGGCGCATTCTGTGTCTATAGAGGGTTTCTCAGGGGGCCCTGGTGGGATCTAGCCCAGTTACTCACTGGGTACCCTGTGTTAGCTGGATCAATGGGTACCCTGTATTGGATTTCCATGCCTGCCTCCCTTACTCCACTTACTGGAATCACCTCCCAGAATCACTGCTTGGGTCTAAAATCATCATCTCAGGCTCAGTTTTCAGAGGAACCCATGCCAGACCCTCCCTCTGAGGTGGCTACTCTGAATTGTTACTGTTTCAGTTCAGTTCAGTTCAGTTCAGTCGCTCAGTCGTGTCCAACTCTTTGCTTTGCGACCCCATGAACTGCAGCACGCCAGGCCTCCCTGTCCATCACCAACTCCTGGAGTTCACTCAGACTCATGTCCATTGAGTCAGTGATGCCATCCAGCCATCTCATCCTCTGTCGTCCCCTTCTCCTTCTGCCCCCAATCCCTCCCAGCATCAGAGTCTTTTCCAATGAGTCAACTCTTTGCCTGAGGTGGCCAAAGTACTGGAGTTTCAGCTTTAGCATCATTCCTTCCAAAGAAATCCTAGGGCTGATCTCCTTCAGAATGGACTGGTTGGATCTCCTTGCAGTCCAAGGGACTCTCAAGAGTCTTCTCCAACACCACAGTTCAAAAGCATCAATTCTTCGATGCTCAGCTTTCTTCACAGTCCAACTCTCGCATCCATACATGACCACAGGAAAAACCATAGCCTTGACTAGACAGACCTTTGTTGGCAAAGTAATGTCTCTGCTTTTGAATATGCTATCTAGGTTGGTCATAACTTTCCTTCCAAGGAGTAAGCGTCTTTTAATTTCATGGCTGCAGTCACCATCTGCAGTGATTTTGGAGCCCCAAAAGATAAAGTCTGTCAGTAACAATTGGCTTCTTATCCAAGGGGTGGGGCTTAAGGGCAGAGGCTGTGCTTTGTCCATCACCACATCTCCAGCTAGGAGGTAACACAAACAGTAAATGGGCATGTGGCAGAAAAAGTTCTCAGCCTCCAAGAAGTGCAAGTTGACAAATATTAATGACAACCAAGGGTGTTTTGGTGGTCTCAGAATGGCAAATTGGAGAGGTACTTTTGAAAAGCAGTCTAGTTATATTTATCAAGGGATGCAAGCACGGTTTATACTTTTTGACTCAGTTGTTAAATTTCTGAGAATTTAGCTTAACAAACAGTCCAAATTAAAAGAAAAGCTTTATACACAAAGATGTTCATTGTAGAAATATGTATCATTGTGAAACATTGAAAAGAACCATGGGGGAATAATTAACAGTCTACTGTGTATGCATAAAATGAAATATTTTATAACCCCTTAAATGAAATAACTTGAGACAGGCTTATGGTAAAATGCAGAAAGGACACAACCGTGTGTTCTTTCCGGCTCCTAGAATTGGCTGTATCCTTTGCTGCCTTGGGCCTTGGCACGTCAGTTCTTTCTGCCAGGCGCTTAGCACTCACCTTACTGGCCTTCTTCCTTACCTTTTGGTCCGGCTTATCTAGAATTATTTTCTAGATCTGAGCTTTTTCTTATCTGACTCCCCAATAAGGTCAGCAGCCCTTTCGCTTTGTGCCCATGATGGGCACCCTATAATTCTCCTTTTTTGAATCCAACATACTCCCAGATTTGTTAAACCTCTGTCTGTCCCTCACCAACTCCACGAGAGCTCATTCTTCTCCTGTTCTTCCAGGCTCCTGGGCTAGTATCTGATGGGTGAACGGGTGAGTGAATGACTAGGTGTGCTAGGATCACAAGTATGGAAATAGAGGGAAATCGGGAAAAAACATCAGAACAGTGACTGGTGGTGTTTTTCCTGGGGAATGTCACTTTGTTTTTTTGGCCATTTCACTTGTTTGAAAATGTCTTTAAATTGAGTTTTGTTAATTTCAATAATAATGCCTGAAGAAATTCTTGTTCTATTTACAAATGACCCAGTTTATTCCACAAATGAATGACATTTAAAAAGAGGAGGAGATAGTACAAATTTCAGTGGACTGCAGAGAATTATGGGCTGGATGTGTTCTGGGGACTTCAGGTGGATTCCTCTTCACAATACCCCAGTGTAAAAGGACATTTTTGAGATAATCAAGTAAAATTGAACATGGTCTGATTATTAACTGAGCTGAAGGAATTGATGATGACTGGGTTTGTTGGGATAATGGATCTTAGTTTGTTTTTTTTTTAATTGCCTAACAGATTATGTAGTAAAGCATTTATGGGTTAAATGATATCATGTTCGAGATTTGCTTTAAAATATCTCTGAATACAAAGCCAGTGTTTAAGGGGGGAAAGAGGTGAAAGGAGAAGGATGAAGTCTTGAAAGAATCTGGATGAAGGCTAGCAGGGGGCTTTTTAAGACCATTTCTTTACTTTAGAAGAGTTGAAAATTTTATGCTGAAAGTTAGAAAAAAGCATTTCTTGGCTTTTCTATAATGACATTTACTACTTTGCTTGGCTTTTCAGAGTGACCGACTTCTCATCAAGGGCGGACGCATCATCAACGATGACCAGTCCTTCTATGCCGACGTCTACCTGGAAGATGGACTCATAAAGTGGGTGGACCAAACACACCTTTTAAAGAAGCCCATCTCCCTAAGCTGCCCAGCCCTTAGAGGAAGTAGAAGGCTGGCATTCTGCCCCAGAATAACTGTGCTGGCTCTTGTGACTCCCAGGGATGGAGACGTGTGGAGAGGCGCAAACCATGGGTGGAGAAGGGGATGGTGTTTGCTGAGTGCCCCATGATGACATAGGCTCCCTGCCATGGTGCTCACACAGGCCGTGAGGCCCACAGAGGCTGTGAGGCACACACACCAGCCATTCTGTTCTTGGCGGGTGGTGGGCCCCTGGGGGCAAGTGGCTGCTCCATGTTGCAGAATGAGTTAGGGGCAAGGGCCTAATTCCAACCTAGCACACCTGACTAGATTCATAGCTTTTTTTCCCCCTACATGCCTGCAGTTTCTGGAATTGGGTGGAGGGTGCCAGGAGAGAAGGATGCATGTTGGCCTCCAGGCAGGGTTCTTGTCTGGTTTAGGGAAGACATGCTTTGGGACTCGAGTTCTCCTGTGCCTTCTCCTGGCTGGCTGCCTCTTCAGCCGTGTAGGACATCCCAGAGGTGTGAGTCTGGGTGGGCTCCCAGAGCACAATACCCCTGATGGGGAGACCTACACAACAGAAATTTATTCTCATAGTTCTGGAGGCTGAAGTCCTGGGTTGAGGGTTGAAGTGCCAACAGGATGGTTTCTCCTGAGGCCTCTCTCCCTAGCTTGCTGACAGCCATCTTCTTTTTTTTAATTTATTTTTAATTGGAGGGTAATTGCTTTACAATGTTGTATTGCTTTCTGCTGTACAACAGTGTGAATTGGCTATAGGAGTAGGTATGTCCCCTCCCTCTGGAGCCTTCCTCCCCCACACCCACCCCCGACAGATGGCCAACTCCTTGCCGTGGCCTTCCCTCTGTGTGTGCCTCTGGTTTGTCCTCCTCTTTCTTAAAAGAACAACAGCCCTATTGCATTAGGATCCGCCCTAATAGCCTCATTTTAACCTAATTACCCCTTTAAAGACCTTGTCTCCAAACATGGTCACATTCGGAGTTACTGAGGGTTAGGGCTTCAATATGTGGGTTTCAAGGGACACTGTTCAGCCCCTAATACCAGACAGTGGCTTTTACGTGATTTCCACCTTTTACTCTGCTGCTCAGCTCTTCCTCTGGAGTTGGGAAGAGCAGAGTTGGAGATCGTCTCAGATCCAACTTGGGCAGCTGGCCCTGGAAAGAAGACAGAGGGGGTGTGAGCAAGGTCAAGTTCAAATAGGAATGAATGTTTATTGGTGGGTCCGTCCTGGGCGTGTATCCTCTGACGATGAAGATGATGATGGGGAGGAGAAGAGAGGGAGGAAGGGGCAGAGGAAGAGGAGGGATGAGGAGGAGGAGGCTGTGGATTGCCTTGCATGTTAAGGGACCATCTGTGAGGAGTAGGTACTCAGGGCAGCGTTGAGCCCCTCCCGGCCTCCCTCTGCCTGACCCCCCAGCAATTTATCCTGAATGGATCTGACCATTTCCGGTCCAGCTCAGGCCTCACCTCTTCCAGTTTATTCCCTCCCCGTCCCCCAGTTCCCTCTGCACTAAAAATGGCCTTTGCAGAACTTGCCAAGCAGTTCTCCCCTGCGAGACTTGCATCCATAAATCCTCCATCTGAAATGCCTTGCCCCTCCCCCATCCTCATGTCATGCCCCTGCCTCCCAGCTCCTGTTTGTCCTACCGGCCCAGCTCGTGTGGCTCCTCCTCCAGGAAGCCTTCCAGAACCCAGACTGTTTCTCTGTGCTGAATGTGCCCACCTCCCCCTCACCACCTCCGCCAATGCCCTTGCCGCTGATGAGAGATCTTGTCTTACTACCTGCCATCCCATAAGGCCTAGCACTGTGCCAGGGATGGATGGGACCCCAGTATGTTGATAAATGTAACATACAAACCTAGACATCAGAAGGTGAGGACCTCAGTCTCAGCCACGGTATAGCCTGGAACCAGAAAGGGATGGCGGGGTGGGGTGGAGTGTGGTGAGATGCATGGTAAAGTGAGGTTTCTGAGTCACTGCGGCTTAGATGAGGCACAACCGCTCCGCATTGAGCTCCCCACTTATGTGAGGCCTCTGGGGTCCTGAGCGTGAAGGACATAGTGACACGGAACCACTATTCCCACCCGCCATGTGCAGTTGGGGGTTGGAAGATTGCAGTCCAGGATGTGAGCCCATGCTCAGAGGTTGGGCTGCAGTTATTAAGTGCTTGCTGTTTGTGTGAGGTCACCCAGGGTATTCAGGAAATAAGCAGTGTCTGTAAATTCAAGATTCATCAGCTCTTCCTGGGAGATGCCTTTTACTTTTAACCCTGTTGCTGTAAAATTTCTAAGCACTGGAGGTACCTTTCCTGCCTTACTAAGCAGAGCAAATGACCATGTTTGAACACCTTACAGAGTCTCGGATGGTCTCGTGGGGCCCAGGTCCCTGCTGGCTGAGAAGGAGGTGTGGAAGTGAGGAGAGCCCAAGGAACTGCCTGGCACAAGGAGGCTGTTATTCCTCTTCACTCTGATTAAACCCCAAGAATCCTTTCATCTTGCGGCCATTCACCAAGTTTTACTAAAAGCCATTCAGCTATGTTTGTGCAGCATTTGTTATGATTCATCGAGGGCTCCATCCAATTTGCTGAGCATTGGAGAATCAGATGCTGATGGCTGAGGACTTTTTTTCTGAATGGTGGTGAGGGTGGTGCTGGCTGGGGACCGGTGCCTGCTTCTCCCAGTTCCTTCCTTTCTTTTCTTTCCTTCCATCCACATTGTCACTGAGAACCATTCAGGGAGTCCTCCTCCTAATTCGTGGGGGCTCACTGGGTGTCCCGTTTAGTTTAATCCCAGTTTGGAGAGAACCTGCTGCTTCTGTGGAAGGGAAGAAGGAAGGCATCTGAGCTTGGCAGGCAGAGTATGATAGTAGACTGGGGGAGACCGAGCTTGAATCCAGACCCAACACTGGCTCGCTGGGTGGCCTTGGACAAGTTACCACCCCTCTCTGAGTTCCATTTTCCTCTTTTGTAAAATGTGAACACTTCCTCCCTCACAAGTTGTTGGCAAGAGATGAGAGAGGGTTTGTAAAAAGGCGATGATCTGCCTGGTTAGAATGGCCCTGAAGGGTAGGCCTTGTTGACGCTGCGGTGTGGCAGCCAAGTCACACAGACCAGGCTCAGGCTCGGGTGTGATTCCACTGGTTCCCACTGGAAGGCTGTGCCGAAGTGTCTGTGTGCATGTTTGTTCTAATTGGGCTGTGCCTGTTCCTTTGTGAGTGGTACACATTCTGAACATCACCCTGTCGTCTTTAACAGCTAGTGTGAACGTGAATGAGACCTTCCATAAAGGGCTTAGAAAAGTCTTCCGTGGTCAGTGCACAATAGCAGTTCACGGCTCTTGTTATAAGGCTTGGGGGTGACTTCCCTGAACCCCCTTCCCTTCAGCTCCTGGCATCATCCATGATCTTGGAGATGGGCAGTGGGGAGATTGGACCCGGCAGGATTCTCTACATGATGATGGGAATTCTAGAGGGAAGAGGGCTGGCGATTAGAAGCAGCAGCAGCTGCAGTTGTTGTGCTGGTGAAATTGGCAGAAATGCTGACATTTCCTGGGGGCTCACCGTGGCCTTGGCACTGTGCTTGGACTAGAACCGTTTCCATTTTCAGGGCAAACTGTGTGATGCTCCACTTCTTTTGGAAGACCCCCCACATACAGCCCGGTCACCTCTGTGCCCCAAGCCCAGGAGTCCAGAAGATCAAGGAGCTTCTGCTTCTACTCCTGCGTGTGGACTCTGGCGCCTGACGTTTGTGGTCACCGAAGCAACATTTTCCTGCATCTTCATTACTGATGTTTTTAGATAACTTAGAGAAACTAATGTTGCGGCCAAATCCCAACCGTTCAGCACAACTGGATTCCTTTTTAAAAAAATTTTATTTATTTATGCACTTTTGACTGTGCTGGGTCTTCATTGCTACCTAGGCTTTTCTCTAGTTGTGGCGAGCAAGGGCTACTCTTGGTTTCATTGTGTGGACTTCTCACTGCGGTGGCTTCTTTTGTGAAGCACGGGCCCTAGGGTGCTAGGTTTTGGTACTTGCGGCACGAGGGCTCAGTAGTTGGGCTCCTGGGCACGAGGGCACAGGCCCAATAGCTGTGCTGCATGGCTTAGCTGCTCCGTGGCATGTGGGATCTTCCTGGATCAGGGATCAAACTCCTGCATTGGCAGGTGGGTTCTTTACCACTGAGTCACCAGGGAAGCCCCTGGATTTCTGTTTTAAATAACCATTGCTTGTGGTCTCTGGCGGGCGCTGGCCATGGAGGCTGTTGAGTCTGTCCTGGTCTTTCTCCACCCACCCCCAACCCCATCCCTCCACTGGCCCCTAGATACATCTCCTGACTCTGGTTCCAACATACAAGACACAGCCGATAGATGCCGCAGGGGCAAGTCTTTGAGATTCTTAGGCTCTTCTTCCTCCTTCCCCAACTTTTGGAATTTGCCCCACTTCTCGAGGACATTTGCAGGCAGCAAGCACATGGGGAATGGAAGGGCTGGTCAGTCTATCTAGAAAAGCCCTGCCACCCTCAGTGTGACTCCCTCATGGTAAGTTTTATGGTGCTAATGCCTGATGGTTAAGCAGCTTTCCTGAGGCCAGTGCTCACAACCGTTTTCTATGAGGATTGCATGTCTGTATCAGTTTGCCGGGGCTGACGTAAGAGTGCACAGGTGGGGAGGTTTAAACGTCAGATACTTGATTCTTCCAGTTCTGGAGGCTGAATGTCTGAGATCAGGGTGTGGGTAGGTTGGTTTCTTCCGAGGCTTGGGATGCCCGTCTTCTCCGTGTTCCCGTGTGGTCTTCCCTGTACATGTCTGTGTCCTAATCTTCTTTGCTCATAAGAATACCAGTTATATTGGGTCAGGGCCCACCCTAGTGACCTCGTTTTAACTTAATGACCTCTTTAGAGGCCGTTTCTGCAAGTATAGTCTTATTCTGAGGGGCTAGGGGTTAGGACTTAAACATAAGGATTTGGGAATGTCAGAGTTCACTCCATAGCCTTGCCTTTGAGGACTTGCAGAGCTAAGGGGTCTTGTCACTCTGCCTCCCTGCCATTGCTCATCTCTGTCCCCAAGGCAGTTGCCAAGAAACTATGAAGTATTCTTGAGTGACAAGCTGTTCAGAGAACACTTTCCCACTTAAGGCCAATGCTGGTCTCACTGCTCTTGGGTTCAGCTCTGCCCCTGCCTCCCCCTGGAAGCCCTCCCAGATCACCAGGGCTGATGATGTGCTCCCCAACCCCCAGTGTGAACTGGGTTGTAATAAACATCTGCTTATATGTCTCTCCTCATTAGGCTGTGAGCCCCTGGAGGGCAGGGACCCTGCCTGAGTTTTCTCTGTCCACCTGGTGCCCTGGGTGGGACCTGCCCCAGAAACTGCACAGTTGGCAGCCATTTTTTCTAAGAACCAAAATCTGTCTTTGTTGTCTGTTTCCAGGCAAATAGGAGAGAACTTAATTGTTCCCGGTGGAGTGAAGACCATTGAGGCCAATGGGCGGATGGTTATTCCTGGAGGTATTGATGTCAACACCTACCTGCAGAAGCCCTCCCAGGGGATGACGGCTGCTGATGACTTCTTCCAAGGGACCAAAGCAGCGCTGGCGGGTGGGACCACAATGATCAGTGAGTCGTACCCCTGCTTTAGGCCATAGGCTGCTACTTCTCTTTCAAATGCCCAGCATTGTGAGCAACATCAGGCTCTTTGCTCTGGGTACCTGGTGTGCAGAAGGCTAAAGTTTTAGAACCAGTGAGGCAGGTGTTGTTATGACCATTGGGAAAGCAGAGGCTCAGAGAGAGAAGCTGCTGAAATTTTCACAGCTGGAAAGTGGTTGTGTCAGTATTGCTGCTGTGATAATGATGCATAGCATAATGTTTCCAAACTTTGAAAATCACATTGCCATGGAAACCATGGAGGAGTAAGTTTAAAGGAGGAGAGAGTGATTTGCCATGTCCTGAGAGGTCAAGTAGAGTAAGGACTGGAAAGTCAAATTAGCAAAGGCTAATTTGATGCCCTATGTGGGTGGAGGAGTGAGAGGGGTTGGGTAGCAGATACTGCTCTTTATGGCTGTGAAGGGTGGATGTTAGAAACAGGGCGGGAACAGAGGGATGTGCAAAGCCCAGTGTGGTTTGAAAGACATGTCTTCCCATTGATATGCTTTACATCTAAGACTTTATTTGAAAAAGGGATGGTGAGGTTCATATTCTTTTAAGTCCTTTTCACCTTTGCATTCTATGCCCAAGAAGGTAACATGGAGTCACAGGAGACGGTCCAGTCTTTATCGCTGACCGGACTCTGGGAATCTTCTCTGTACTCCTTACTAGTTGTGTGACTTTGGACGTTTTTCACCTTCTTTAAGCCTCAGTTTCCTCATCTGCCAAGTGGGGGTATTTATACTCACTTCATAGGGTAGTTGTGAGGATTTTATTAGATAATTTAGGTAAAGCCTTTGTGGCAGTATGTGACACATCGTAAGCATTCAATAAGCAGTCATGATAACGATGGTGATGAGGAGGAGGAAGATGAGACTACAGTAACAGTGGTGGTGGCAATGAAGACTGAGATGGTGGTGACCGTTTCACTGCTGATGATTTTGATAATGATGGTGATGACAATAACAATATTGATGTTGACGATGGTGAGAGTGATGAAGGGGATGGTGATGCTGAGCATGTTGGTCTGGATGGTGTAAGTGGTGGTGATGATCATGGTGATGGGGGGATAAGGGATGGTCACAGTAGTTATGCTGTTTGGAGGTGATGGTGATGATGGTGGCAGGGAAGAGGCTACCATTGGAACAACTTGGGTCCTGAGCATCTTGGGATGTGACACATATTTTTCTGTCCCAGTTGACCATGTTGTTCCTGAACCTGGGTCCAGCCTGCTGACCTCCTTTGAGAAATGGCATGAAGCAGCAGACACCAAATCCTGCTGCGACTACTCCCTCCATGTGGACATCACCAGCTGGTACGATGGCGTTCGGGAGGAGCTCGAGGTCCTGGTGCAGGACAAAGGTCAGTTACAGCCCCAGAAGCGGGGCACAGTTCTGGAATCATTGTATCTTCGATGGATCTGGTTTGTGGAGTTAAGAATCTCTTTAACTGCATCTGTTCTGAGCCCAACTGTGAGCTCTGCCCTGCCACATGAACAGTGGAAATATTGGACCCTCGTTAAAGAGTCTGTCTTCTTCTCCTTCAGATCCTTTGGAGAATCCCTCTGTTCATAGAAAAAAGCCTGATTTCCTGAGCCTTGCATACAAGGCCCCCACTGACCTAGCCTCACTTTTCTCTCTCCCCACTACACTCATCTGGGTGTTTATTATCCTGAATGGCACCCCTTGAAACCTGCTACACTGCTGGGTCTTTGTTCATGGTATCCCTATACCTGCATCCAGGGATGCCCATTCTTCTCTCTGGTACCCAGCTCAACTATCACCTCCTCTGATTTCCCTGATCAGAATTGCTTTATCCCTTCAATATCCATAGCAGGTTACTGGGGCCTATTTGGCACACCTTTTCCATTGCTTTTGCTTTGTTTTTTGGATTGAAGACCCTTGTTGTCTGTCTGGCTCTTCTGTTAAACTCTGAGCTTATCATCAGAGGGGATCATGTCTGTGCATCTCTATGTCCATCCTGGCCCTCCTCTGTGTGGGCTCACACAGGCTGTCCCTTCACAGTGTGGGTACCTTACAGTGTGTGTTACACCAAATGAAGATAAACTGAACTGAAGACCCACAGAAGCAGAGAAGAGAACAGAGTGAAGAAGATATGAGTGGTCCTCCCAGAAAGGGGGCAATTTTGAGGCTCTCTGAAGAGACAGCCTCAAATAAATGAGATGCTTCAAGGAGAGAAAGGGGGGTACTTTCAATTTTTAAAATATATGTGCTGTGTTTTCTTAGAAAAGTATCATCACCACAATATGAATAAAGAAAATCAAGAGAAGGAAAAAAAAAGTTCCCCCTCTGGTCCTACCCCCAAATCACCACTTACTATCAATGTTAAAGATTATTGCTTTCCATTCCCTATTTAGACAGTTTTCTCCTATATAGTTATACAGTAGCAGTTACTTGGAATTCTTCTTTTTTCACTTAACATTTTATGAATAATCATTACTCTTCATTAATAACTTTTTATGGCTCGTAACATACAATGTAATGGCTCATTTGCTCAGCTATTTCCTTTTTATTGGGCACTTAGGTTTTCCGTTTGCTTTACTGTAAATTGTGTTTGGTGAACATCTTTGTGTATAAACATTTGTTTGCATCTCTAATTATTTCCTTAGATTTTCAGAAATGGCATTACAGGGTCAAAGTTTTAAGTTTTTTCAAAAGTCTGACACTTATTTCCAAATTGCTTTCCACAAAAATGCACCCACTTGTGTGCCCACTGCGCTATGTCCATCACTCCCTGCATGTTTGCACCATCGGGTCTTATTGCTTCTATGATATCCTTGCTAATTTGATGAATAAAAGTCAGTCTGCTGTTGAACATTACAATGCTTCAACTGCTAATTACGTTAAACATTTTGTGCACGCTTTTCCTTTATGTGAATATCTGATGGTGTTCCTTGCCTGTTTACCAGTTTGGGTCTTATAAGTCTGAACTTCTATATCCAGATAGTTTTATCCCTTCATTGAAGTTGCTGTGAGTCGCTCTTTTTTTATACAGAATCACAGTCCAGGATGTAAAAAGATCCCAGAAGTTGGGCTGCCTGGATCTGAATCCTGCCCTCATACTTCTTGGCTATGGGATACTGTGCATGTCACCAAGCTGACCTCTCTGAGGCTCACCTGGTGATCTCAGCACCAGAGCTCTGGTACCAGGGTGAGACCCCTGGTCTGAGCTTGGTGTTAATTCTCCATTCAAAAAAGGAAGCCACTTAAATGTCCATCAGATAAACAGAATGTTTTCTATCCGTAAAATGGAGTGTCATTCAGCTTTGAAAAGAAAGGGAATTCTGACACCTGCTATGACATGGGTGAGCCTTGAGGACATGATAAGCCAGTCACAAGAAGGCCGATGCTGTATGACTGTGCTCGTGTGAGGGGCCTGTTGTCATCCAGCTCATAGAGAGTACACACAGGTGGTTGCCAGGGCCTGGGGGGAAGGGGAACATGGAGTTAGTGTCTGATTTGTTGTTGTTCAGTCACTCAGTCATGTCTGGCTCTTTGCTCCACTATGGACTGCAGCATGCCAGGCTTCCCTGTCCTTCACCATCTCCTGGCGTTTGCTCAAACTCATGTCCATTGAGTCAGTTATGCCATCCAACCATCTCACCCTCTATCATCCCCTTCTCCTGCTTTCTATCTTTTCCAGCATCAGGGGCTTTTCCAATGAGTCGACTCTTCACATCAGGTGACCAAAGTATTGGAGCTTCAGCTTCAGCATCAGTCCTTCCAAAGAATATTCAGGGTTGATTTCTTTTAGGATGGACTGGTTGATCTCCTTGCTGTCCAGGGGACTCTCAAGAGTCTTCTCTAACACCACAGTTCAAAGCAAATCAGTTCTTTGGTGCTCAGCCTTTTTTATGTTCCAGCTCTCACATCCACACATGACTACTGGAAGAGCCAGAGCTTTGACTGGATGGACCTTTGTCGGCAAAGCAGTGTCTCTGCTTTTTAATATGCTGTCGAGGTTTGTCACGGCTTTTCTTGCAGGGAGTCTTTTAATCTCATGGCTGCAGTCACCATCCGTATTGATCTTGAAGCCCAAGAAAGTAAAGCCTGTCACTGTTTCCATTGTCTCCCTATCTATTTGCCATGAAGTGATGGGACTGCATGCCATGATCTTAGTTTTTTGAATGTTGAGTTTTAAGCCAGCTTTTTCACTCTCTTCTTTCACCTTCATCAAGAGGCTCTTTAATTCCTCTTTGATTTCTGTCATAAGGGTGGTGTCATCTGCATGTCTGAGGTTATTGATACTTCTCCCAGCAACCTTGATTCCAACTTGTGCTTCATCCAGCCTGGCATTTCACATGATGTACTCTGCATATAAGTTAGATGAGCAGGGTGACACTGTACAGCCTTGGCATACTCCTTTCCCAATTTGGAACAAGTCTGTTGTTCCATGTTTGGTTCTAACTGTTGCTTCTTGACCTGCATACAGATTTCTCCAAAGGCAAGTAAGGTGGTCTGATATTCCCATCTCTTTAAGAATTTTTCACAGTTTGTTGTGATCCACACAGTCAAAGGCTTTAGCATAGTCAATGAAGCAGAAGTGTTTAATGGGGATAGAGTTCCAGTTTTGCCAAAATGAAAGGTTTCGAAATGGAAGCACAGAAGTGTGCATGTACATAAACCACTTAAAATGGTGCAGATGGTAAATTTTAGGTGAGGTGTATTTTACTACAACAAATAAAAAGCAACATTTATTATTTGCGCACAACTCTGTGGAAAGGCACTTTGGCCTGGGCTCAGCTGGGTGGTTCTGCTGCCCACATGTGGCTTACTTATGCTGTAGGCCGCAGCTGGGAGGTGGGGGCTGCCTGGGATGGCTCTCTGCACCCTCCCTTCCCCGGCAGCTCTCACAGGCTTCTTCCCGTGCTGTCTCCGTGAGGCTGATGGAGCTGCAAGCCCTCTGAGCCCAGGCTTGGAATGTGTCCACTCACACTTCTGCTTCATTCTGCGGTTCAGAGTCAGTCTCAAGACAGCCCACATTCAAGAAATGAGAAAATAGATTCTACCTCTTGAGAAAGGTTGTTGTAAAAGTTTTGTGAATCTTTAAACTATTTACCAGCCTGTTTAACTTCTTCCTGCCTCCTGCTTTTACATGAAATTATCTCATTTATTTGTTTGTTCACAGCTTATTTCCACTAGAATATAGATAGGAATCCTTCCTGCCTCCTTCATAGCTGTATCTCTAGCTTCTAGAATGGTACCGGCCCATAGTCCATACTCAGTGAATATTTGATGAGTCAGACAATGAATATTCCCTGAGAAGGGGCTTCTGGGCTCTCATAAGTTTCAGAGATGGCTCCCCATTTATTCTCTTCTTGAATATTCTTAATGCACATTGTCATGTAAAAATCTGTCTTGCAGCCAATAAACCTATTTATTGTTTATGAATCCAGTTTTTCTTTACTGATATAAATGTCAGCTTCCCTATGTTTGATTACAAGCAAGAGACTCACTCCAGAGCTTGGCTTAAGCTAAACAAAGCAGCTTTCCTTTAGTGATAGAGACGTGTATTCAGGGATCCATGAATACATCTGTGCCATGCCAGGAAGTCTTCCTGTGCTCATCCCTGCCTTTCTCTCTGAGCCAGCCCTGCCCTCCTCCTACCCTTGACCTGCATTCTCTATTTCCGTAGTCCCTGCAGTGGAATACAACAGCCCACACTTTGTCTGGGTGGACATCTGTTCCAAAGACCAGTCAGATGTCCTTTGCTGTCACTTGGACTCAGTCCCTCCTCCTGGCTCAGCTCAGCATCTGTTAGTTGCCCAGCCCTGGACCGGCCATCTGTGATCTGTGGCCATGTGGCGTGAACATGGCTGCTTCCAAGGTTACTGGTTGGATATGGGGAGGGTATTTGCTAAAAAATGTAAGACAGTTCTGAGAACTGGAGGGTGTTATGGATGGATTGATGGCTCAGTAGGTGTTCAGTGTCATCCTTTAGCCTTGGTGCTCCTTGCAGCCTCCTTGGAGGAGGACTGTGATGATGGAGATTATGAATTTGGGAGGTTGTTGAGTAACAGGGCTGACTGTATTTCCCAAAGTTTTACCGCTAGTAGTAGAATTACCGGGCCAAAGATACTGAAGCACAACTCTTGATACGGATTGGTTTTCCAAGCAGGTGCAAATTGGTTGTGCCAATCTTCCTGTCACTTGTTAGGAAAGAGCATCATTTTGATGCTTATTCACTAGCGTTGAGCAGCATATTCTAAAGTGTACAGTACTGAGGTTTCCATCTGAATTACTTTGATTACACATAAGACAAAATAGTGTTTATCTTTATTTGTTAGCCAACTAAAAAAAGTTGTCTAAAAATTCTGAGTGCCTTTTTTTGCTTTATTGCTTTTATTTTAATCTTTTTAAACTGTAAAATGAAGCATGCAGAAAACCACAGAAGAAAAAATGTGACTTTATGAATTACAAGATTCCCCTTTCCAGGTGAGAAATAGAACTTTGCCCCAAACAAAGACCTCCGTGATGAACTTCTCATGGGCCCCTACTGTAGTCACAACTCCCTCCTCTGCCCAGAAGCAACTCCTGGCGATATTCTTCAAATAAGAGGTTTTGAAAAAAGAAACTTTTGTTTAGTTTGTTGCAGATATGTTCACCATGTTGGTTGTTTGCTTTTTATTTTGAATTTTTAAGACTTAACTTATAGAAATTTTCCATTTAAAATGAGTCAACTCTATCATGATTTGGACAAAAGCGAATCTGAGACAGCTTTACCCCCATCCACCCACTCACCAGAACCAGTTCTAAGGCATATTTATCAATTCTGCAAATTCATTATTTCTGCTTTTATATTTGTATTGTTTACTTCTAATTTCTGGTGAATTTCCAGACTGAGTGACTGAACTGAACTGATTGTAGAAGTTTACTCAATCGATATGTTTCTCCTCTCTTTCCAAAAATAACAAAGCATCTAAGGCTATGAATTTACCTTTCACTGTGGTTTTACCTGTTCATTGTTGTTTGGTTGCTAAGTTGTGTCCAACCCTCTGCCATCCCACGAACTCCAGCACACCAGGCTTCCCTGTCCTTCACTATCTCCCGGGGCTTGCTCAAACTCATGTCCATTGAGTCAGTGAAGTCATCCAGCCATCTCATCCTCTCTCACCCACTTCTCCTGCCCTCAGTCTTTCCCAGCATCAGGGTCTTTTCCAGTGAGTTGGCTCTTTTCAGCACATGCTGTGGGTGTGGAAGGTGAAATAATGGTCCCTTGTTCTCGGGCCCCTTGATGGCACTAGGAGCAGTCCTCTCCCCACATGCCCTGCTCCCCCACCTCTGACTGCACAGTAAATCCTGTCATTTCAGCTTTTCACATTCTCACTCCCTCTCCATCCCCACAGCTCCTACCCTGGTTCAGAGCCTCACCTCACCTGTCCCTTTGGCCTTCAGCATCTTCCAACTCGCTTCCATGTCTCTCTGCTGTTCTGCACACCCATCCTTCCAGAAGAGTCCTTCTGGGACAAAAAAGTCCGATCGTGTCATTCCCTTGCTTTAAAAGCACGTGTTTTACTAGACAATAGTGATGGCTGTACAACATCGTGAATGCGCTAAACGCCACTGAAATGTACACTTTAAAATGATTACGATGCTGAATTTTGTTTTGTGTATTTTACCAGAATGAAAAAGCCTAAGGGAATTTTCTTAAAAGCACATGATCTTTTTGCTTCTGACACAGGACACTTTGTAGCACCTGCACATCTAATGTCCTTTTATTCTTCCTTCTGTCTGTGCCGTGCACGCCCCTCCCTCTCAGCCCAGGTAGCTCCCCTCCCTTTCCCTCTTCCCTCCCTTTCCCCCTCCCCTCCCCCTCATCCTCCCCGTCCCCTTCTTCCTCTTCCCCTTCCTCTTCCTGCTCTTTCAGACTCAGCTGACACGTGGCCTTCCCTGGAGGCCCCCTTTGACCCTTATCCCCACCCCCAGGCTAGCTTAGATGCCCCTGCTGTGAATTCTGATGGCACCCTTCCATCTTGGTTGTTACCACTCTGTGCTGTGCTTATTGATTTACCGGCAAGACGTGTTCTTTTTTTTCTTAAATGCATTTTTTGCTCTCTTTTTATCTTGAAACAGGAGTCAATTCCTTCCAGGTCTACATGGCTTACAAGGATCTCTACCAAATGTCTGATAGCCAGGTAGGTCCTCATACACCCTCCACCTCCCCGGGGCAGGAATAGACCTGCCTTG
Source organism: Bos grunniens (assembly GCF_055505025.1). Classification (NCBI taxonomy): domain Eukaryota; kingdom Metazoa; phylum Chordata; class Mammalia; order Artiodactyla; family Bovidae; genus Bos; species Bos grunniens. Next base: position 14,310,027 of record NC_141170.1, on the reverse strand, counting down.
TCAGGAAGGCAGCGCAGGGCAGGGGAGATGTCAGAGCAGGCCGGGGAGGGCCCTGGGTTCAAGTCCTGGTTCTGACACTGAACTGTCAGTCATCACCCTGTATTCCTTTCCGGCTAGAGTGGCATAGAGTGGGGACCCCCTGCATGGTGATTCCCAAACTCAGCTTGTCCTCGGCCTCATGTAAAGACCTCACTAAAAACACAGACTCTTAGATTCCATCAGAGATGCTCAGGGCTAGACTTCAGGAATCTGTATGTCCCGAAAGCTCTGCAGCTGATTCTGGGGCTCAAGCGAGTTTGGGGACCATTTCCTTAGGTCTCTGACTTGAAGCAGAGCCCTGGCTGTTCCTCCAGCCACGTGCGAGTCATGTCCTTTCTCAGTTTTCTCATCTATACAGCATGATCACCGCTGGCCCTGTCAACCTCAAACAATTGTTATGTGGATGAGTTGAGTCAAGGAAGATAGTGTTCTGAGGAGTACAGATGTAGCGGATTACAATTTATTGGGCCCTGGGCCTTCTTTCACTACTAGGACCCCTGGTTTGATTTTGTTATTATCGCTCTGCCTTCTGCTTGTTAAAAAGGTGGGGCAGTGTGGTGGCAAAGGAAATGAATGCTGGAGCCAGGCTGCTTGACAGGAAGCCCCAACTTTGCTGTGTAGCCTGGGCTAGATTTCCTAACCTCTCTGTGCTTTAGGCTCTTAATGGCACTTACCACTAAGAGAGGTTGTCGAGGATTAAATGATTCCGTACAAGTAAAGCTCTAGGGCAGCGCCTGGCACACAGCAAGCGCCATTCGGGTATTAATAAGCAGATTGTCATGATCACCATGGGGTTTCATGTGCAATGGAGGAAGCGTCCATGTGTTCCCTTTCAAAATAGACACTTGGAGTTACAGGATATAACTTAGCCCCGGATGTCCTGGAAACCTTTGATGCAACCATCAAAGGCATCCTAAAGGCTAAAAGTTCATTCAGTTTCATGGAAAAAGTAGTGTGTGTTTCTCTAGCATAGTTGACATTTTCATCTGTTTTATTCGAATGTCTGTTTCACTGAAGCCCTGGTTAGAAATGGAGCTGAGCAGATTCAGGGTACGGGTCCTCAAAAGTGCTCGATAACTCCATATGCCTCCACCACCTGTTGTCTACCCCTAAAAGCACACATCCTGGGTGAGGGAGGTCTTATATGCAAAGAGGACAAAGTTGAGATTGGCAAAGGGAGGGAACATGTGGCTTTGTCCTCACCAGATACAACTGTCTGACTACAAATCCTTTGTGGGTTGGAAGAGGGTGGTGGGCAGTGTGGGCAGGACCTGGATTGGCTAAATCAGGTGATGCTTGGAAGGATATATGTGATCTGGGCATTAGAGTTATTAAAGGACTTGGTCCCCCCTATTTCACTGTGATTTGTAAGATGACATGGGTTGGAATTTTTGTAGAGATGTACACGTTTCCTGTGGTTGTTGGTGGTTGCAATACAGGCTCAGTGGGTTTAATTATACAATTTCAGTAAACTTCTCAGCTGCACTTGTGCCCATCAACAACTACATACTTTAAAGAAGCAAAGCCACAAAGAAAGTGAAAGGCCCACGTGGGTGTACTTGTGGGCATAATCATGCCTTGGTGGGACTTTTATCAGTTATGCCCACCACTGCCACCCCCCCACCCACCTTAACTTCCTGCTTTTGGATCTGGAGGGTGTAGGGCTAAGGGAAGATCTTTTCCCGTGCTCACTTGTTGGACAGCGTGTTCCATTGATGTCGATGGAGCATCCCGGCAGGTGGATGACTGTATGTGTGAGCAATAAGGCCAGTCTTTGCAAATGCTCATGCTGTGATATTTTTATCTGACCCCAACCCCCGTTTATCTCTCCTTAGCTCTATGAAGCCTTCACCTTCCTTAAGGGGCTGGGAGCTGTGATCCTGGTCCACGCAGAAAATGGCGATTTGATAGCTCAGGTGAGTGGTCTGAATTCCCAGCCTTTCTACCTCAGTCTCCTTGTCCTTGTTGTAAAGGCTATGAGAAAAGGGGATGGAAGCACTAATCAGCCAGGTCACTAGGCAGTGAAGGGTCAAGCCAAGAACTGGATGGCATGTCAGACCTGGGTGTGAGTCACTCATACACTGTCTGCATTGTGGCCTTTGGCAGGCCATAGTACCTCTTGGATTGCAGTTTTCTCACCTGTATAATAGGGGTAACATGACTACCCTGTGAACCATGGAGAGTTTGCATGTGCAATAAATGAAGATCCGAAAGAAAATGCATTTGGCACACCTAGGGGACCCCAGAGGCAACAGACGTGGAAACTGGAGTTGCCCGTCCTCCAATGATTTGGGAGCTTTGGGAGCGGGGATAGCGGACAGAGCGCAGGCTAGGAGCAGAGTTCTAGCCCAGCCTCCTCTGTCTCCTGGCCCTCTGACATGGGGAAGGGAGCTCTACCCCAGGAAAGCTCCTGTTCTTTATCTGAGGGTCAGTGATATTGTGAATGCAAAGCTCAGTGTTGGACATGTAGCAGATGGGGTCGTGCAAATTTTTGGATAGAGCGAGACTTGAACTCATTTGGATCATTCTGGCCATAGGGTGGAGAATTTGATGGGGATGGAATAAAGTCAGGTTGACCGGTTAGGATTTGCTCATAGGAAATGAAGACAGGATACACAGGCGGGTGGAAGGGGCAAGAGTACGGTGGAGGAGGAGCACTCTCTGCAAGACTCATGATAGATTGGATGGGGAGAAAGAGGAGGAAATCAAGAAGGGTCACGTCGTCTCCTGCGGGGGAAGGGCTGGGTTAATCATGATGCCACAAATCAAGATAGAAGATTTGGATGCACCCAGTGAAAGTAATTAATGCCACGCTAAGTAGTGTATGTGTGTGTGCTTAGGCACTCACGACTCTTAGCGAACCATTGGACTGTAGCCTGCCAGGCTCCTCTGTCCATGGGATTTTTCAGGCAAGAATACTGGAGTGGATTGCCATTTCTTCCTCCAGGGGATCTTTCTGACCCAGTGATCGAACCCACATCTCCTGTGGGTTCACTATGAGTCAGACACAACTGAGCGACTTTCACTTTCATGGTAAAACTCTACTTCTGTACACCAAAACTTGTTTCAGTTCTCGTGGCTGCATAACAATCCCCCGCCATCCCAGATTTAGCATTCTCAAACAATAAACTTCTTCTGTGTCACGGTCCTGTGGGTCGAGAGTCCAGGTGTGGCCTTCCTGGGTCTTTGACCTTGGGATCTTTCACAGGCTGCCGTGAAGCTGTTGGGTCTGGCTGCAGTTGTCTCATGGCTGGTGTGGGACAGAATTCCTTTCCAGCATTGCTCAGAGGGTTGTTGCTAAGATTTAGTTCCTCACAAGCTATCAGACCGATGGCCTCTATTCTTTGCTGGGTGTTAGACAGAGGCCCCCTTGGCTCCCTGACACATGGGCAGCTACATCATGGTGGCGGCTTCCTTCCAAGTGAGGGAGAAAGAGACCTCATTTGACCTCACTCAATCCTAGGTCTGTGAGATTTATCCCTATGGCTTCCTGAAGCACAGTGTTTTCTTTTTCATCATGGTGTAGAATTACACAGCAGAAATAGATCACAATTTGTTCTCCAGTTGATAGTTTATTTATTTATTTATTTTTCTATTTATGTTTGTTCAGTGTGTCTGACTCTTTGGGACTCCATGGACTATATCCCGCTGGACTTCTATGTCCATGGAATGCTCCAGGCCAGAATACTGGAGTTGGTTTGCTTTTCCCTTCTCCAGGGGATCTTCCCAACCCACGGATGGAACCTGGGTCTCCCGAATTGCAGGCAGATTCTTTACTGTCTGAGCCACCAGGGAAGCCCCTGATAGATATTTGGATCGTTTTAAATTTGGGACTCTTGTATGTAAAGTTTTCTTGAACATTCTTGTTTAGTCTGTTGTTAAACATTTGTTCGCATTTCTGTTGGTAAATACCTGGGAGTAGCACTCCTGGGTGGTTGGGTACATATATTTAGCTTTTGTAGTTACTGTTACCCACTTTTCCAGGGTGCTGCAACCTGTTGTCTCATCAAACGTGTGCGAGATGTTGAGTTTGGAACCTCAATACTTGAAAAAATTATGTATTTATTTTTGGCTGTGCTGGATCCTTGTTGCTGCGCACGGACTTCCTCTAGTTGCGGCGAGTGGGGGCTACTTTCTAGCTGTGACTTGCAGGCTTCTCATTGCGGTGGTTTAGCTCGTTGTGGAGCACAGGCTTCAGTAGTTGCAGCACATGGGCTCAGTAATTGTGGCTCCTGGGCTCTGAGCACAGGCTCAGGAGTTGTGCTACACAGTCTTAGTTGCTCCATGGCCTGTGGGATCTTCCAAAACCCGCATCAAACCCGTGTCTCTGCATTGCCAGGCAGATTTTTTTTTTTTTTTTTTTTTACCTCTGAGCCACCAGGGAAGCCTCTGGAGCCCCAGTTCCTAAATGGGGCTTTTTCGCTTTCTTTGCTGCCATTCTGTGTGTGCGTGTGTGTGTGTGTGTGTTGGCCTCACCACACAACATCTAGAATCGAAGTTCTCCAGAAAGAAAAGAAAGATAGTGCTAAGTCTTGAGATCCCATGAATTGTAGCCTGCCAGGCTCCTCTGTCCATGGGATTCTCCAGGCAAAAATACTGGAGTGGGTTGCCATTTCCTTCTCCAGGGGAGCTTCCCGACCCAGGAATTGAACCCAGGTCTCCCGCATTGCAGGTAGATGCTTTACCAACAGCTATGCAGAAAGCCCAACCAGGGATCAAACCTGGTCCTTGTGCATTGGAAGTACAGAGTCTTAACCACTAGACCACCAGGGAAATCTCTTGCTACTGATTTAAGATTGAGTTTTCTCAGCTCCAGTGAATATGTTACCTTTTGTACACCTGCTTCCCCAGTTCCAAAACATTTTTGACATCTCTGCATTCTTTCGGTTCTTGGGTACCATTTCTACCACTCTAGTGGAGTTTCATGATGGAGTGACAATAATGGGAGTATTCAGCCATGATAGTTAACTGGAAACCCTTCTCTAGCCTTTTGTGATCCGTTCCCACCACGCCCCCTTATTTCATCTTTTGTCTTCTCTCCCTTTTTCTCCTCTTTCCTTCCTTCCAACAGAAATAGTAACTGATGTTTAAACAGTCTTTCACAGGGATGTCTCCGTATCGTAAATCTTTTTGTAAACAGTTTAAAAAATGCCTTGTAAACATCATCTTCAATAGCTGACATTATCCCGTTCTGTACTTAAATCCACCCCAGCTGTTGGATCTTGAAAACATTTCCATTTATGTTCTTATAATAAACTCAAGCTTAATAACCATAAATGCAGAGTTGAAAATTATGATTTTTTTTTTATTGTTGATAGGGTCTGGGGCTTCTCATAGGAACGTGTTCCAGAATGATGATACAGAAACTGGAGAAGTTAAAAATAGCAGCAGCACAGCTGACATCTGGGCGATGTGAAGAGATCACTGTTGAGATACTGAAGTATTCCTAAGGAGGGGGCATCTTGAAGCTTTGGAGCCAATGGATTTGCATCTAGGCCATTAGCTCAGGGAACCATTTCATTTATAAGCTTGAGGTAGAGCTTTCTTGTTAGAAGATAGGTGCCAGAAAGATGAAGCTATAGTAAGGGAATGAGAACTGGGTGATGACTCAAGAGCTCTCACTAGACACTATATGCATGCACACATATATATACACTGCAGATTGTATATACATCACCCAGACATTTCTCATCTGCCACCTTGGTGATGCATGATAGCAACTCCAGGTGCAGGCGCTGTTATTTCCAGTGTGAACTAGAGAAGATGAATGAAATAATGCTATTTGCAGCAAGCATGGGTGGACCTAGAGATTATACTAAATGAAATAATGAAGTAAGCGAAAGACAAATATCATATGATAATGGCTTATATGTGGAATCTAAAATTTAAAAATGATGCAAATAAATTTATTTACAAAACAGAAACAGATGCAGAGACATTAGAAAAGAAATGTATGGTTACCAAAGGGGAAGGTTGAGGGGGAGGGGTAAATTAGGAGTTTGTGGTTAACATATACATTCTATTATATAGAGAACAGATAACCTACAAGGACCTACTTACTGTATAGTACAGGAAACTCTACTCAGTGTTTTATAGTAACCTATAAGGAGAAAGAATCTGAAAAGGAATATATTGGGTTGACCCAAAAGTTCATTCAGTTTTTTCCTTTTGTGTATAACTAAATCACTTTTGGCTTGGGTTTTCCAGTGGTCATGTATAGATGTGAGAGTTGGACTATAAAGAACACTGAGTGCAGAAGAATTGATGCTTTTGAACTGTGGTGTTGGAGAAGACTCTTGAGAGTCCCTTGGATTGTAAGGAGATCCAACCAGTCCAACCAGTCCATCCTAAAGGAGATCAGTCCTGGATGTTCATTGCAAGGACTGATGCTGAAGCTGAAACTCCAATACTTTGGCCACCTGATGCAAAGAGCTGACTCATTTGAAAAGACCCTGATGCTGGGAAAGATTGGGAGCAGGAGGAGAACGGGACGACAGAGGATGACATGGTTGGATGGCATCACTGACTCAATGGACATGGGTTTGGGCAGACTCCGGGAGTTGGTGATGGACAGGGAGGCCTGGCATGCTGCGGTTCATGGGGTCACTAAGAGTCGGACATGACTGAGCAACTGAACTGAACTGAAAATTACTTTCAGTTCAGTCAGTCACACTGTTGTGTCTGACTGTTTGCGACCGCATGGACTGCAGCATGCCAGGCCTCCCTGTCCATCGCCAACCCGGAGCTTGCTCAAACTTAGGTCCATCAAGTCGGTAATGCCATCCAGTCATCTCATCCTCTGTCATCCCCTTCTCCTCCTGCCTTCAATCTTTCCTAGCATCAGGGTCTTTTCTAAGGAGTCATTTATACCCATCAGGTGGCTAAAGTATTGGAGTTTCAGCTTCAGGATTAATTTTTCCAATAAATCCCTTTACTCCTCGCCTAAAGCTAACACAACCTTGTAGATCATCTCTACTTCAATTTTTAACAAAAGGAAAGAAGAGAAGACTGAGTCTCACGAGAGTGTGACCAGTGTGCCCAAAGTCACACGCACGCTCAGTTCTGGAAGTGGATGCCCAGTTGAGGATTCTGTGGTTTCCGCATCCATGTCACGCCCACACACCACCTGCTTCCTTCTCTTATTGGGCAGCAGAGACTTAGAAGTTGGAAGAGTGGAGGGTGGTCTTTGAGGCTCATTTCTTACAACCTTGCTTCCTCTCACTGGTCCTGTGGGGTTGAATAGAGCCCCTGTGGATGGGGACATCGCAAAGGGGGAAGGTGGGCACTGGGAGTGAAGGGGGCAAAGAAGCTGTGGATGTCTCCAGCCATTAGACTCCACACGGTCCAGTCCTCCTGGGCTCAGCTGTCCCATCCGTCTAATGGGTTGGAGGACTGGCCTTTCCTGGCTCTGGCATTCTGCCATCACTGACTCGTTCGTTCTTGTCTTGTAGGAACAGAAGCGGATCTTAGAGATGGGCATCACGGGTCCTGAGGGCCATGCTCTGAGCAGACCTGAAGAGGTAATGGAGCCTCCGCTGGGTGTGACTCTGACATAGCTGAGAGCTTACCCCAATGCTATTCCAGCTGGAACAGCTGGCTAGAGCTCCTGCCCCCGTCCCATTCCCCATATGAGTATCTTGGCACGTGTGGTCTTCTCCAGGGTCTGCCCTGGGTCTCGGGAGCTCTGGGGGCTGCAGATCCATCAGAAGAGTTAGGAAAGGCTCTGCCTCTCCCAGGGCCCAGGAGCTTCCCACCAAGGCCCCAAGGACACTTCAGAATCCCGACCGAGGACTCGGGGTATTTGACAACAGGAACGTGGAGCCCCATGTCCCAGGCACAGCGAGTTCCAAATCACTGCCTCTGCATAGGCCTCCTGTCCGCTATACTCTAAGACTTGACAGATTCCCCCAGGAGTGAGTGATAGGGCGCACCTCTGTGTGTGTGTGTGTTTAGCAGGGACAGAAGGAAGGCAAGCAGATTGAACATCGGACAGGATGGGCGCCCAGCATTTTCTGATGTCTCATCAGATCACTAGCAGTCTTCCCTGATCTCCGCTTTGGTCTGGCCTGTTTGGAACATGGGACACGACACATGAATACACAGACTCCTTATCCCAAGGATTCCTGAATTGGCCCAGTGCTCCAGACATGAGGTCCATGCCCATGAGCTGGGTTCCCAGTCCCTGGTGAGACCAGGAACACACCAGAGACAGTGTTTATAAAGCTTTATAGCATGTTACATTGCCACCAACTCTAGGCATATGAGCAGCGTGGGGACTCTTCTGGGTGTGGCTGCTGTCCCGGCACGTGGCTGTGGCTTGGGCTTCCTGCCAGCCAAGAGTAGCACAGCCATGTGTGGGCCTCCAACAGATTGGAAATTAAAAATAAGACAATAAAAACATCACTGGTTCTTTTATTCAAGAAGTACTGGTCTAGGGTGTACAGAGACCAAACCTCATAGCACGTGGTTTCAAATGGTTGTTGAACAAATGAAGGAAGGAATGTATGGGAACCCCTGTGTTCCCTGATGTCAGGAATTTTATAAATAACCACCTCCAGGCATGTGAGTTGGACCAGAGAGAAGGCTGAACACTGAAGAATAGATGCTTTTGAACCATGGTGCTGGAGAAGACTCTTGGCCAGCAAGGAGATCAAACCAGTCAGTCCTAAAGGAAATCAACCCTGAATATTCATTGGAAGGACTGATGCTGAAGCTCCAATATTTTGGCCACCTGATGCAAAGACCCAACCCACTGGAAAAGATCCTGATGCTGGGGAAGTTTGAAGGCAAGAGGAGAAGAGGGCGACAGAGGAAGAGCTGATTGGATGGCATCATGACTCAATGGACATGAGTTTGAGCAAGCTCCAGGAGATGGTGAAGGACCAGGAAGCCTGGTGTGCTGCATGGGGGCACAGAGAATCAAACATGACTGAGTGACTGAACCACCACCACCAAGTGTGTGAGCAGCGTGGGGACCTTTTGATGGCCTGTTCTGCTTAGGTGATCTTCTGACAGAGCATCCAGAGCACTGCCAATCATGCAAATAACACAGTTCTGCCTTCCAACCCTCTAGCCGAATACATTGCCTTTTTTTTTTCCTTTTTAAAAATCGACAGTGTCTTCCTCCCTTGATGTGACAGATTTCCCTCTGACCACACTTCATTAAGGAAAATCAAGGAAGGCTGATCAGGAAGAGCCCTGGGTGCTCAGAGTCGGTGGTGCCCCCACCCCTCCCCTCATGACCTGTGTGTTCGCTGTGTCCGCAGCTGGAGGCCGAGGCTGTGTTCCGGGCCATCACCATCGCGGGCCGGATCAACTGCCCTGTGTACATCACCAAGGTGATGAGTAAGAGCGCGGCGGACATCATCACCCTGGCCAGGAAGAAAGGTACGTAGCCCAGCACCCGGGATCTCCGCTGGGTGTGAGGAAGGGGCGTGTCCAGCAGGTTTAGGTTCACTGGTGGAGCTCTTGCCCAGGACAGAGACCCTCTGCCAGCCAGGTTGAAAAGGGAGCTGGACAGTGGGCAGATGCCAGATGGGTGGTTGGTTTTAGGTTTGATTCCTGGTGTGCCACGGGCCCCAGGTAAGTGGTGTTCTGAGCCTCATTTTCTCCATTTGTAGCTAAGGTGATTATCCCTCCTGTGGGTCACGTGAGACCATGTATTTTAAAGGTCTGTGAAGAGTTCCAAGTTCTCCCCAGGGTTTCACGTCAAGGCAGTGATGGAGCTGGGGCTGCATCAGCTTCCGGGTCCTCCCTGCCTTCTTTCTGCTTCTCTCTGGGCCCTTCATCCTGGTTCTCCCATCCAGGGCCTCTCAGTGGGTGCATGCACCCAGGCTCCACTGTGGGACCCACAGAGAGCCTCAGCTGCAGGTTGGGAAGGAGGAAGATGTTGTTCCACCGGCCAGAGGGTCTGGGGGACAGCCCCATGCTGGACATGAGGGGAGTGAGGCAGGAAGTCCGCCTCCAGCTCTAAGACTTGGACACACTACTTACCCTCTGACCTGCTCAATGGCCCTTCCCCAAGAGGCTCAAAGGAGGCATTGAAGGGCATTGCCCAGGCCTTATGATTGAGGCCCACAGCCCCCAACAACTAGCAGGTCAAGAGTGAGGAAGGGCGCCCAGATGAGTCTTCCTTCCCAAAATCAGGGCGAGAGAGATGGACAGAGAGAGAATGACAGATGGACAGAGATGAGAGAGAATGACAGGAGCTCATGTCACACGGAGACAGTGGCTAGACTCTTTGATCCTTGTGGACATTCACCAAGGAGGTTCGCCACTCAGACAAGGTCCACCCCATCCACGCTCTGGGAGTCGTATGAGGTTGATCGGAAGCTCTGGGTCACACGGTGTGGCCAGGTGAAAATCAGCAGGAGCAGCACAGCCCTGACAGCATCCACCACCCTCTGTACCCAGAGGGCTCCCCCTTCTTACAGGAACCCTTCATGGAAAGTGCAAGTGGCTCTGGTCTTAAAATTCTTTGATGATATATGTTACTGGGTTGACCAAAAAAGTTAGAGTTTTTTTCCATAAGATTTGACAGAAAAATCGAAACGAACTTGTTGGTCAACCCGATATTTCACCTAATGTGTCCAAAATATTCACTCCACATGTAGTCAAGATAAAAGCACTAACAGGATACTTGGCATTATTTTTTCTGTACAATCTTCAAAATCTAGTGTGTGTATCACCCTTTCAGCACGTCTCATTTCAGACCAACCCCAACTCCAAATGCCTGAAAGCCACGATGTGGCTGGTGGTTTTCATATGGAACAGCAGCTTTTTTTTTTTTTTAATTATTTGTGTGGCTGTGTGAGGTCCCAGCTGCATCATACAAGATCTTCTGTTGTGCGTGAGCTCGCTAGTTGCAGCTCAGCTGTCCTTCTGCAGGTGGGATCTTAGTTCCCCAACCAGGGATTGAATCTGCATCCCTTGCATTGGAAGGCTGATTCTTAACCACTGGGCCACCAGGGAAGTCCGGGAACAGAGGAGTTTTGAACCCCAAATACCTGGTTTTAGTATTTTAAGGGCAAGCTAACGAGCGGAGGTATTGATAGCGCTCTAGGCCAGCGCAGCTTGTGGAGGACCAACTTTGGGTTAAAGATGAGGAAACTGCGGCTCAGAGTGGTAACAGAAGCTTAGAAGCAGCAATAAGCACGCTGGCATAGCTATGCCTGCAGGCCCTGGAGCTGCCGAGAAATAAGGTGACCACCAGCTGTGTGTGGCTATTTCAGTTTAAATGAAGCAAATTTAAATACAGTTTTTAAGTTGGCTCTTTAGTTGCTTCCCTGGTGGCTCAGTGGTAAAGAATTTGCCTGCAAACACTGGAGACTCAGAGACACGGGTTCCATCCCTCGGTCAGGAAGATCCCCTGGAGAAGGGAATGGCATCCTGCTTCCAGTCATGTTGCCAGGAAAATCCTATGGAGGTCTCAAAAGTGTTAGACACCTACCAGGGTCCAGCCCTGGTGGATCCAGGGAATTCAAAGCGGGGACAGCGTCAGCGAGGATCAGGAAACAATTGCTTAATTAAATGTTAATTAAGGATACAAAGAGTAATAGAATAAGGATAGCTCAGTGAGAAGATTCAGTGGAGAAAAGAGGCTGAATAATTCAGCCAGAAGGTGAGAGAAAGAACGACATGGAAGACCAAGTTTCGGTGAACAAGGCCCGCACTTTATTTTCCAAAGTAGTTTTTATACCTTAAGTTATGCATAGAGGATAATGGGAGAAGGGGTAAAGTCATGCAGTAAGCCAGGCTTTCTTCCTGCAAACTTATCATATGCAAAAGTTTAGGTGATTTGCATCATCTTCTGGCCCGGTGATTTGCATCATCTTCTGGCCCGGAGGCCTGTTAACATTTTAAGACCCTTTCTTCAGAAAACTTATTTTTCTCTAAAGGTGATTAGTCAGGCGCCACCCTCCAAAAGCATTAGATAAAGTTGCATTCCTATAGGGCAAAGGTGTGGTGGGCTATAACAAGAAAAAGAATTAACTCAAGGGTCCAAGGTTACAAACATTAAAGCTACTACTTACACCAATTATATCAATCAATACACTGCCAGGGACACAGTAGGTAAGGGATATGGAAACGTAACAAACATTGGCCCAACAAGTGAAAAACCCTTCACCAATACAATTTCTAATCAATCTTTTAACTGCTCAAAGGAATCTGTATTTAGACAGTTTAGAACATCTCATGCCTCTCACAGTTGGGAGGCTCTGAGCAATCACATGTAGCCGTAAAAACCTATTCAGGCAGGCTAGAGGACTTCCAAAGGAGTTTGTAGGTTGAAACACTATCACACCCAGGAGCTTTATTAACTGGAGCTGTAAGTTGACTCTTTTTTTCAGAGAGAGGTAGTGGGGGACAGCCCCCCATAAAGTCAGAGGTGTAGGTGGGAGCACAAAGCAGAAAAGTAGGCAGACTCTGGTTTTGGGGGTAGATGCTCGAGAATTTCCAGGGGGACTCCTGAGGCTCGATCCCACCTTTGCGTATGCCGAGCCTCCTTCCTCATGACCCTTGCCACGGGTGGAGCTCCTCACGCTGGCTCCCGGCAGACACCGCTGAGCGTCTAAACAACAGTGGCATTAGCCCTGTTTCTTGTGCTCTAGGGTCACGTGTGGCTGGTGGCTCCTGCCCCGGACAGCCCAGCACAGAACAGTCCCACCACCACCGTTGGGTGGCACCATCCCAGAGCCAGGCTGCTGGAGACCAAAGCCTCCCTCCCACTTGCCAGCAGTGTGGCCCCGGGCAGATGCCACAGAGCCGTGGGACCAAGTCCCCTTGGCACTTCCTCAGCTGCAGGAATTCTCACTAAGCCTGAGACTTTGCCCGTGGGTTTTTGTTCTGGCAGAAACACCTCTGGCCCCTCCCTGGAAAGTGAGTGCTCAGCAGTGAGCCCCCAGCAGTGACTTGGCGGCTGCATACCCTGGTCCCCTTGCTCCGCATGGTGGGACGGCCTTGGGGCTCCTGGAGCCCCCAGGGCACTGAGCTGTGGGCGCCCACAGCCATGACTGGGTGCTCACTCCCCTGTCCTCGGTGTTTCTCTCGGCCTATGTCCTGTCCTCCACGCCCGCCAAGTTGTTTCCTGGAATCACTTCCAGATAAAACGCTTGAACTTGATTTTTCACTTGAATATCTGCTCCTGGCAGAACCTATGCAAGGACAGCACATCAGGTGTCTGTGCCTTGATTGACCATTGTAAACAGATAATGATCAGATCCAAGTGCTGAAAGTGTTGATGGTCCACAGGGTCACTGAGTGGGACAGCGGGTGCTGAGTGCCTGGTGGCCGGGGGTGGGGCCTCTGGGGTGTATGTGGTGAAGCCTGATGGAGAGGATGCCTGATGGAGAGGACGGGTGTGATTTATCCCCAGTCTCATTGTCTGGCCTTTGAGATTCTATTTTCCTGCATCAGAATCTCCCATGAGAGACCATCCACTGTCAACCATACATGTCTGTTTGCCTCCCAAGGCCCGCTGGTTTTTGGTGAGCCCATTGCTGCCAGTCTGGGGACGGACGGCACCCATTACTGGAGCAAGAACTGGGCCAAGGCAGCGGCCTTCGTGACTTCCCCTCCCCTGAGCCCGGACCCCACCACGCCTGACTACTTGACCTCCCTACTGGCCTGGTGAGAACCCTGGGGTGGCTGGGGTGTTGGGGCTGGGATTGTGGGCGGGGTCGCCGGGCTGGGGTTGTGGGTGGGGTCTAGGGGCTGAGCAGGTGGGTCGGGCCTTTGGGCAGGTTGAAGGGCTGGAGATTGCAACTGCCTCAGACGCACTTGGGAGAGGACCTTGGGCGGGGCACTCCGGAAGACCTCAGAACAAAGCTCCAAGGCGTGGTTTACAGCACGCCTTTGGGCCTTTTGGGCTTCCCTGGTATCTCAGATGGTAAAGAATCTGCCTGCAGTGCAGGAGACCCAACTGAATCCCTGGGTCAGGAAGGTCCCCTGAAGAAGGAAAGGGCAACCCACTCCAGTACTCTTGCCTGGAGAATCCCATGGACAGAGGAACCTGGCGGGCTACAGTCCATGGGGTCACGAAGAGTCGGACACATCTGAGCATCTTAACACTTTCAGGCCTTTTAATCAGTAACTGTTCGAGTTTATAGGTCACCTGCCATCCATTCAGCAATATTTGGGCACCTTCTGTGTGCCTGGCACTGCAGTGAAATAGGAAACACACAGAATTAGGAGTGTGAGACCAGGATCCCAACCCTGATGGACTGTGTCACCCTGGCCATGTCAGCTAACCTGTAATGTCTCTGCATCAGTTGGCTCCTCGGCCGAGTGGGGAGAACGCAGTACCTACTGCAGAGCTTGCTGTGAGGTAGTGTAGGCAGAAAGCCTGGAATTCGGTGTTCACAGCAGCCAGTGCATTCTAGTCTGCTTCCTGCACCCAGTAGGCGCACAGGTGCTTCAGTCCCTTCTCTGCTGTCCGCCAGTGCGCGGCAAGAATACGTGAGGTCACAGGAGAAGGCTAAATGGTGAGGGGTGCAAGCCGTTCTGGAAGTGGAGATGCAAGCTTGGAAGGTTTTCTAGAGGAAGTGACATCAGGCCTGGAGCTAGCGGATGCATAAGAGTTTGCCTGGTGGGTGAGGATAAGAAGGAGCTTCTAATCAGCAGGAACCTTAAGAGGGTGAGGCTGTGTACCCAGCATTGACACAGCGGCCCATGACTTACATATCCAATTGCTCACTCAGAGTCTCTGCAGCCTGAAGTCTGGTGGGCAGTTCCAAGTCCAAAACAAACCCTTGATCTTCCTCCAGGGAGCTGCTGCCCCCCAAATTTTGCCCATCTCAGGAGGAGGCCGGACATGGACCAAAGGTCCTAGAATCTGGCCATTTCTTCCTCCTTGGCTGCAGCCATCCTGGCTAAAGGACCATCATCTCTCACCTCCCAACTGGCCTTGTTTATTTCCATGTGGCCCCTTCCACACCCTCATCGCATCACAGTCTGTTCTCACCAGATGCTGAGAAATTTTAAAACTTTAATCAGACCAAGCCATCCCTTGGCCAGGAGACCTCCAGGGTTCTTTCCTCTCAAAGTGAAATGCAAGTTCCCACGATGTCCCACAGGGCTGAACCGGATCTGACTTTCATTCCTCCCTAACACTGCCTGGCCCTCCCAGGCCCTCCTCTCCCCTCGGTTCCCCTGGTCCAGCCCGCTGGTCTCAAGCTAAATATACCCCAGGCAGGATGGTGCCATAGGGCCTTTGCATTCACTCTACCCCTGCCTAGCACTCTTTTCTTGCTTATCTTCTGATTTGCTCTTTGCTGGAAGATTTCTTCTTAAAGAAGAGTTTGAATCATCTTCTGAAAAATGGCAACCCCAGTGCTACCCCACACACCCTAATACTCATTCTCCTGATAGATACGTTCCTGACTTCTCCACCCCGCACGGGAATGTCAACAAATGCACAGAGACATTTGTCTCTTTCTGCTTGTAGGTGCATCCCCATTGCCTAAGACTATGCTAGACACAGGACCACACACCTTTGTTGAATAAATGAGTGAATATCACATCTGAAAGTATTTTTGTATGTCTAGATGATTGCTCACATGCCTGGGGCTCTGAACTAGAGGCTGGCCTCTGTCCTCATTGAAAATCACAAAATAACGCTCCACTTATTCCATTGATTTAGATGCCACTTTGGGGCTCATCACATAGTCCAAAAGTATTTTCTCTCCAACGCCTGAGGGACGAAAGAGCAAACCCAGTGAGCTTGTGTCACTTTGTTGCAATCAACAAATCAACAAATAGCGTTTTGTCCCTTGGGCACAGCACAGAAACACCAGCCTTACAGAAGGATGACCTGTGTCAGGTCCCATGTGACATGGCAGGAATACAAGGCCAGGGGCATGACCTTCCTTCCAGCACAAACATCCCTGACTCCATGAGACTCACAGGCACGTCCTGGAGGCTAGGTGTTTGACTCATTTATATATTCATTCATTCATTGGCTGCACTCATTTTTTTTTCTTTTTTTAAACCTTGAGATAAAATTCACATAACCTAAAATTCCTTGAGCACTCAGAAAGAAGAGGTTGGTGAAGGAAGGAGAGAGAAGCAAGGGAGTTAGCATCTTTGACACCATTTGTCTGGAGCTGAGCGCCAGGCAAGTAGCTCATGGGCTCCTCAGAGTGACCCTGGATGGAAGGTTCTATTCTCTTCTCCGTTTTATGCATGTGGAAAAGAGGAGTGACTTACCTGACCAGGAGGTGGCAGGTCCGGGATTCAAAAGCAGACCTGTTGGATCTGTAAAGTCAAAGGGTTGTTCAGAGGTCTAGTGAGATGCAGAGTGGAAGTAGAGTCACCCTGCTCAGCTTTAGTAGCTTCTGCTCAGCAGGCTTCTGCACGGATGCTGCATCGTGGGGGCACCATGGACTCTCTCTCCGAGGGGTGAAAACATGCCCACCAAGAGGGAAATGATGCCTTCTGCAGCAACACTGATGGTCCTAGAGATGATCATACTGAGTGAAGTAAGACAGAGAAAAGCGAACATCATATGACACCGAAAGCAGGAACAGATGTAGAATAGATGCTTTCACAACATAGGAAACAAACTTATGGCTACCAAGGGGAAAAGAGGGGGGTGAATTGAGAGATTGGGGTTGACATACAGACACTAGTATATATAAAATAGGTAATGATAAGGACCTACTGCATTGCTCAGGGAACTCTACTCAGCACTCTGTAATGACCTATATGGGAAAAGAACCTAAAAAAGGCTGGATACATGTTTATGTATAACTGACTCACTTTGCTATACTACAGAAACTCAACGTTGTAAATCAACTATACTCCAAAAATTTTTTTTTAAAGGAAAAGAACAGACCAGCGCCCTAGGACCTGTTTTAGGGCAGGAGGAAAAGGCTGACCTGGGGAGCCTTACCCAGAGTCCACACTCATACAGAACCTACTCCTGATGCCCAGGTCTCTTTCCAGTCTTCAACCAGACACCAAAGGCCAATGGACCTTGTGGTGTCACTCAGCAAAGCCTATTGTTGTTCAGTCGCTCAGTTCTGTCTGACTCTTTGGGACACCATGGACTTCCCTGTCCTTCACTATCTCCCAGAGTTTGTGCAAACTCATGTCCATTGAGTCAGTGCTGCCATCCTATGCCTCATCCTCTGTCCATCCTCATCCAATGCCTCATCCTCTGTCACCCCCTTCTCCTCCTGCCTTCAATCTTTCCCAGCATCAGGGTCTTTTCCAATGAGTCAGTTCTTCGCATCAGGTGCCAAAGTATTGGAGTTTCAGCTTCATCATCAGTCCTTCCAATGAATATTCAGGGTTGATTTCCTTTAGGGTCGACTTGTTTGATCTGCTTGCAATCCAGGGAACTCTCACGAGTCTTCTCCAGCACCACAGTTTGGAAGCACCAATTCTTTGGCACTCAGCCTTCTTTATGGTCGCTCACATCTGTACATGACTACTGGAAAAACCATAGCTTTGACTATATGGACCTTTGTCGACAAAGTAAAGCCCATAATGTGCCCCGAATCTCACTAGGGTTTGAGTTTCACAGCCTTCTTGGGTGTTTAAGTCAAAGCCTGATCCTCAACGTGAACTCAGGTCTGAAGCCCACCCTGTTTTGCCTTTGCCAGTGGAGACCTGCAAGTCACGGGCAGCAGCCACTGTCCCTACAGCACTGCGCAGAAGGCGGTGGGCAAGGACAACTTCACCCTGATCCCTGAGGGTGTCAACGGGATAGAGGAGCGCATGACCGTGGTCTGGGACAAGGCGGTGGTAAGGCGGCGGCATCTCCCCCTGGAATGTTCTAGAAACACCCTCCTGGCCCTCCTGGCCCATCGAAGCAGTGTGTTAGGCCCCTGGTTCCTAAATTTCCTTTCTTGCTTCGAGGGAGAAGCAGAATGTACCAGGATGGCACATGGAAAACAGGTGGACCCTTAGGAAAGCTTGAGGAAACTTCCCTGGTGTCCAGTGCTTGGGACTCCAAGCTTCCAATGCAGAGGGCACGGGTTCAACCCCTGGTCGGGAAACTAAGATCCCACATGCCTTGAGATGTGGCCAAAAAATTTTCTTTTTAACTTAAAAAAATTTTTTTCATTAAAAAAGAAATCAATGTGAGCCCTGTAGCATCCTCTGCACGTGTAGATGAGACAGCGGCTGTCGTTTCGTTTTTAAGGATGAAGATATTTTGTTTTGAGCCACATTTTAGTCCATGTAAAGATAACTGTAAACCATGTGTGTGTTCGAGGTTAGGGTTGAGAGCAGGGTACAGAGACTTCCTGTTCCATAAGGAATCCCTGGGTCACACCTCGATCACTCACTTGAAAGAGTAGATTTTTATTCTCAATTAAACTTGGGCCCACTGAAACTGACCAGATATCAGGATGGCCCTCGGGAAAATATTAACACACCTTGGAGTGGTTAATTACATCTCCTCTGCTCTGATGAAGCCAGGCCCCTGGCACTCTTTCAAGGTGGCCTGGTTTCAGCGGGCAGAGGAGAAGAAAATTCTGAAGTCCTTGCAAGGACTCCCGTTGGCTGCTTTAGGTCTGTCCTGTCTGCCCCTTCTGAGCCTACTGTGAGCTGCTCTTCTCATCAGCGGATCTCTGCTTCAGGCTACTGGCAAGATGGATGAGAACCAGTTTGTCGCTGTTACCAGCACCAACGCAGCCAAGATCTTTAACCTGTACCCCAGAAAAGGGCGGATTGCCGTGGGCTCGGATGCCGACGTGGTCATCTGGGACCCAGACAAGGTGAAGACCATAACAGCCAAGAGTCACAAGTCGGTAAGTCCTGGTTTATCAGTGACGCTCCTGCCTTGGGTGAACGGGTCTTGCTCTGCAGTCATTTTAGGAGCCTCTGGTTAAAAATGATTTATGAATTCTCTAACTAAAGTGTGATCTGATATCTGGTGTGACTCCATCATTCTGATTTCTCCTCTGGTTGGAGAGATTGGGAGAGGGGTTTGAAGCAGGCTCAGCTGAACTGTTCTAGCATCTCTCTCTCTCTCTCCTCTCTCTCCCCCTCATCTCTTTCTCCCTCGGTCTCCGGAGTTCCTGGCAGCATTCTCAGCTGACTCTGCTCTTAATTCTATGTGGGTGATATAATCTGAGCCTCATAGAATTCCCCAAGTGAGGAATGCCACTGTGGCATTTAACTGTCCTTCCACTAAGAGACAACAGATCATACAGAGCTGAGTGAGTGCACAGTTGGCTAGTTTTGACTGGAGTTAGTGATTTGCTTCTTGCACCACTTTTTTGACATTTGCAATCCACATTTAGGCTTCAAAAAAATTATAAATTATTGCCTAGCAGGATCACTTCAGGTGACTCAGGACACAGTAGATGAGCAAATGTTAAAACTGAAAACAAGTCATCTGCCTGGGTCCTGGAAGGCAGTGGCCACGAAGAGTCCAAGGCGTAGTATTAACATCTGTTTGTAGAAAATCAATTTGATTATTTCCTTGAAGCCCTGAGTCCACACCTAAAAACCATCACAAACAATAAGGCTGATTCCAAATCAATATAAAGAATCGATACCTTCACTGTGAGATAATTATAGAGCACTTGGAAAAACAGAATGGGAATCAAATTCTTGTTTTAATAATACTCAAAAATGAAGAGTTCCAAAAATGCAATTTCTTCTATGCTAAAAAAAATTCAATAGAATAAAAATATCAGTTCTTTCTAATTTAATCTATAAAGCTGAAGTCATCTTCACATAAAATATAATGGAGTTGTTTTTTTTTTAACTAGAAAATCAGAGTTCCTGGATGGAAAATGTGAGAATAGCCAAAACATTTCTGAAAAAAATGAAAGAACCAGTGCTAATCAGCCCCATTATTAACTCATATTATAAAGCTACAATCATCAAGATAGTTTGGTATTCAGTTCAGTTCAGTCGCTTAGTCGTGTCCGACTCTTTGCGACTCCATGAACTGCAGCATGCCAGGCCTCCCTGTCCATCTATTACCAACTCCCAGAGTTTACCCAGATTCATGTCCATTGAGTTGGTGATGCCATCCAGCCATCTCATCCTCTGTCGTCCCCTTCTCCTCCTGCCCTCAATCTTTCCCAACATGGGAGTCTTTTCAAATGAGTCAGCTCTTCGCATCAGGTGGCCAAAGTACTGGAGTTTCAGCTTTAACATCAGTCCTACCAATGAACACTCAGGACTGATCTCCTTTAGGATGGACTGGTTGGATCTCCTTGCAGTCCAAGGGACTCTCAAGAGTCTTTTCCAATACCACAGTTCAAAAGCATCAATTTTTCTGTGCTCAGTCCTCTTTATAATCCAACTCTCACATCCATACATGACCACTGGAAAAACCAGAGCCTTGACTAGATGGACATTTGTTGACAAAGTAATGTCTCTGCTTTTTAATACGCTGTCCAGGTTGGTCATAACTTTCCTTCCAAGGAGTAAGCGTCTTTTAATTTCATGGCTGCAGTCACCATCTGCAGTGATTTTGGAGCCCCCCAAAATAAAGTCTGACACTGTTTCCACTGTTTCCCCATCTATTTCCCATGAAGTGATGGGACCAGATGCCATGATCTTAGTTTTCAGAATGTTGAACTTTAAGCCAACTTTTTCACTCTCCTCTTTCACTTTCATCAGGAGGCTCTTTAGTTCTTCTTCACTTTGTGCCATAAGGGTGGTGTCATCTGCATATCTGAGGTTATTGATATTTTTCCCGGCAGTCATATTCCAGCTTGTGCTTCATCCAGCCCAGCGTTTCTCATGATGAACTCTGCCTATAAGTTAAATAAGCAGGGTGACAATATACAGCCTTGATGTACTCCTTTTCCTATTTGGAACCAGTCTGTTGTTCCATGTCCAGTTCTAACTGTTGCTTCCTGACCTGCATATAGGTTTCTCAAGAGGCAGGTCAGGTAGTCTGGTATCCCCATCTCTTTCAGAATTTTCCACAGTTTATTGTGATCCACACAGTTTGGTATTAGAGAAAGAGAAAAGAGAGCCACGCAATAGACTGACCACATACAAGAATTTGATTTCCAACAAAGGAGACAGTTGAAATTAGACAAAGACAGTTATTCAGTCAATTGTGTTTGAATACTTAGCTCATAGGGCTAGACCTCTACTGTACTCTCGACTGTAAAACAAATGGAAATGGGTCAAAGACTGAAATAAAATGAAGTTATGAAAGGACTAGAATGATACCCATTTTTAAAAATGATCATTTTGAAGGTGGGAAGACCTAAGCGAGATACAGAACTTAGAAGCTATGAAGAAGAGTGGTCTGTTTGGCCACTGACTACATACAAATAAAACCAAGAAAAAAAAAAACCTTTATATTGCAGCAGGTAATAATACTTATTACTTTATATGACATCTAAAGGCAGAAGATGAACAGGAGAAGTATTGGTAATACAAACAAAGGGAGAAAAATTTTTAATGTATTTTAATTTTTATAATTTTTATTTTAAATTATGAAAGTATGGTAACAAGAGACTTGGAAAATACAGAAGAAAGGTTACATATAATTACACTATATATTACAATTATTTTTTTAAGTAGATAAATTAAGATTTGTAGTTGGATTTTTAATATCAAACTCTCAAAAATGAATAGAATGAATATACAGAGAAGTAGAAGGATATTGTAGACCTGAAAAGCACTATAAACTATTTCAACATAATTAAGATTTATACAATTTTCACACAACAGTAGGATACAAATTCTATTCAAGCTCTCACAGACAAGAAATTTTTTTAACATTGACTATGTCGTTAGAAACCATTAAGGAAAATACTGAAAGCCTAATAGAACAAGGAGCATAAAGCTCAGTGACACGAGAAGAAATACACAAAGCGTTTCTGTTCATTCAAAACCAGACCTGACCTTATGTGTAATTAACCAAATACAAATCATCGTCGTAAAATGTTTTCACCCACACCAGTGACTGAGATGCAGGAGTTTACGACGACAGAGATGAGGTCTGACAAGGAGGCCAACCGACTGATGGGATTTCACTGGGAATATAAAACAGTGCTGCCTTTTCAGAGGGCAAATCTAAGTTAAAATCCATTTACGCTTTGGCCCAAACACCATGTCTAGGAAGATGTTCACATGTGCCTGTGTAGACACCCATGTGTATTTGTCATGCTTTTTAGCAAAAGCAGGAAAATGACCCTCATGTTTGTCCCTGGAAACTGAATAAGTAAATGATATTATGTCCCTGGCCTGCTGCAGTCCCTGGGGTCGCGAAGAGTCAGACACAACTGAGTGACTGAACTGAACTGATTATGTCCCTGGGGTGGAATCCATTTCAGCATTTTAAGGAATGTCAAGACACTTTTAGCCCACGAGATGTGCTGACAGGAACATTCTCGGAGGTAGGAAGAAGAACAAAAGTGGAAACTGTGTACGGAGCACCTGGAACATGAGATGGTTGTTCACATACAGAAAATATCTGGGGGCCCAGGACGGAAGCGACGACAGCTCGTGAATAATAGTTGTTTGTACGGTTTGAATTTTACTTTGTTCATATAGCACCTTTAAGTAATGCAGCAATTATATTAGCTTCTAAAACTCTGTGTGGTCCAGTGGTTAGGACTCTGTGCTTTCACTGCTGAGGCTGTAGGTTTGATCCCTGGTTGGGGAGCCAAGATCCCCCAGGTCATGTTATATGGCCAAAAATTAAAAACTAACAGTAAAAAGCAAAGCCAAAAAAGCCAAAACTCTATGTGGTTGTGAAATACAGAATGTGACATTGTGGGCAATTTATCCTGAGCCTCAGAAGAATTCCCTGGTGGAGGAATGCCAGTGTGAGTCAGGCTTCTCAGTCTGAGAGTGAAGACAGACCTGCTTTTTAAAATGATGTATCTTTTGTGCAATTGGAATTTTCACTGTCTACATGACCTACTTTTTGAATAATCAGAGCGTGTGACTGGTGTTAGTTATATTCACTTTAGGAGTTATGAAAGGAACGCATTATGTTTTAAGGAAATGATTTGTCTTTCAAATTATTTTTTAAAAAGACAGAAAAAATTAAAAAGACCTTCCCCAGTGCTGGAGGGGACTTCATAGACATGAAATCACTAAATAGTCCCCTGTTGCCAATGTCGTGTCAATTCATCTGATGCCTTCAGAAAATTATTTGGCAGTCTGCAATGAATGCCTTTCAAAAGCTCATATCCCTGTGACCCAGTAATTTAATTTTAGGAAACCATCTTAAAGAGTGTTTTTAAAAATGAGATCCCAAAATGTCCATGTTAGCCAACGTGGCTGCATTTCCTAACTCCAGGGGCCCCATTCACATTCAAGAGCCGCAGAGGGTAACAGTTAGATTATATAAAACCACCAGCAACATCAAAGTTTAACAGTGAGGGGCTGATTACACAAACGGAAGGGCGTACAAAGGGGTATTTCATGGCGCTAAGGTGTTTCCCAGAAAGAATAAACACTGGGAATGCCCGTGATAGCCGTGTAGCAGAATCACCGTCAGGATGAACAGGGCTCATGCAGAGAAAAGCCTGGGGAGCTGATCAAACCCGGTGGTTCTCGCCCCGCAGGCCGTGGACTACAACATCTTCGAAGGCATGGAGTGCCACGGCTCCCCGCTGGTGGTCATCAGCCAGGGCAAGATCGTCTTCGAGGATGGCAACATCAACGTCAACAAGGGCATGGGCCGCTTCATCCCCAGGAAGCCCTTCCCCGAGTACCTCTACCAGCGGATAAGGATCCGGAACAAGGTGACGGCCCGGGGACTCTGCCCGAGCCTCCCCTTCCTCCTGTGTAGGAGGAGGGAGCTGAGGACTGGGGTCCCCCTGTGCAGGGGAGGAGGGAAGTGGGTGTGAGGCTGGGCCGTTGTCACTGACTCACACTGGGGACCTGCTTGTGTCCCTGGCCACACGCTGTCTCCCGGGACTTGGGCAGACGCCCACAGACCCCTGGCTGGCTCTGAGCCCTCTGGCGGGCTCCCAGCCTCCCACCTGAGCCCCTGCAGGTTTCAGTTTCTCTGCTCAGGGCTCTGTCTCCTGGGGCAATCCTCAACCCACGCAGAGGGCTGGGGGCCTTGCCCCATTCATTTCTGGGTCCCAGCAGAGGTTTGTGCTGGCAGTTGTTTTGAGCCAGCTGCCCTTAGAGGTGACCCTCTCATCCTCTCTCCTCCTGTCTGGGATCACCTTCCAAACAAACTACCCAACATCCCCTAATCCGTGGTGAAGATGCCCCTAGTCCTCGGTTTAGGGGTCCTTGTAGGCACATCAGGGAAAGTGTTTTCCTCTTGGAAATGGCTTTGGAGTTCTCCTGCAGGAAGCTCTGTGTGTGTGTGTATGCATGTGAGTCTGTGCATGCCTGTCTTTATATGAATGTGTTAGGTTGTATGTAGGCATGTGTGATGTGTGCATTATATGTGTTTGTTAGTATATGTATGCAGGCATGCATGTACATGTGTAAAATTGTGTGTATGCATGTGGCGTGTGTATTATGCATGTTTGTTAGTGTATATCCAGGCTTGTGTGTGCGTATATACACATATGTGTGAATTATGTGTATGTGGAGTGGGGGTGTGTGGTGTGTGCATGCATATGCATGCATGCACACGTGTGTGTGCACGCGCATTTAGGTATGCTGGTGCATGTGAATGTGTGCCTGTGTGTGGCGTGTGTACAAGCATGTGTGTGCGTACTTGTGCATATCCCCAGGGAGACCACAGGTCACTCGCCTGCATGTGGGAATGCATATGTGCATCTTGTCAATCAATTGCTCTTCTCACCCCTCTCAGGTTTCTGGGTTGCAAGGGGTTCCCAGGGGCATGTATGACGGGCCTGTGTACGAGGTGCCAGCCACACCCAAATATGCAACTCCCGCTCCTTCTGTCAAATCCTCGCCTTCCAAACACCAGCCTCCACCCATCAGAAACCTCCACCAGTCCAACTTCAGCTTATCAGGTGAGAAACTACAGCAGCCAAGGCTCCCCACCCTGCAGTGGCTCCCAGCGCCATGAACTCCTGAGAAATGGACCCACAGCCTCAGACACCCGAGGAACCAAAGATGGGAGTGGGGGAATCCCTGCCTCCCTTCCTCCGGGGGTTGTGCAGAAAGCAGAGGGGGTCCATGGGGGCAGCATAGAGATACATGACCCTGGTTTATGAAGAATCTGTGTAAATTGTCCATGTGCTCGTCCTTAATGCACTTGGGTCCATTTTACATTCTTACCCATGAAGCTGAGTATGGAGGGGAAGTCACAGTAGCTGCCTTTGCTGGGTATATCTGCTGGGTCAGATCTTTAGCTAGTCCCATCCATGGTGGTTTGTCACACGCTCTAGTAACTCAAGACTGTTTCAGCCTCACAACAGCCCTGTGTGTAGAGTCATATTATTCATACTTCTTTAAGGAGGAAATTAAGGCCCCAAGACATTCAGTGTCAAAATGCCAGGGCTTGATGCTCAAGTGAATGTGTGTGGACAAAATCAGAAGTTCCCTGGTCCCTCAGCCTTTCTGAAGGCTTTTGGGATGCGTGTCTGCAATTTCATCAGCTCACCACACGAGGGCAGGCGTGCATGTGTTGGGACCTTGGAATTTCAATTGAATGTGGGTTGCTTGCTGTGCCAGGTACTAGGAAGATGGTGATGAATAAGACATGGCTGGGCAGCCTCAGTCCAGTCCAGAGGTTGGCAGACTTTTTCTTAAAAGGCCAGATAGTAAATATTTTAAGTCTTGTGAGCAAAAAGGCAAAATCTAAGGCCATTAAAAAATGCAAAAACTACTCTTAGTTCATGGGCTGTACAAAAACAGAGCTGAGTTTTGTCATGGACTGATTGGTGGGCCAGCAGGAGTGAAGGGCATTTAAATAGAAAGACTATGTGGTTGGCAAAGGGGAGAATGGAGGGACAGAGAGAAGATACCAGTTTAAATACCAGTTTAAATTGTGGGGGTGACCACCTACCACAATAATTCAGGGATCATGCAATGGGGGACATGAATTAAGGGGTCCCTCAATCCAGACCTTCTTGCTTTCCCTGAGCCCATTTGTTCTGGAAGGAAAATCTTCTGACTGACCCTCCCCACAATACTCCTCCTCCCCAGCATTATCCAGCTTTCAATATTTACTTAATACATATTCATTGAGTGCCAGCACTGAGCTTAGTTCTGGAATTTTAAATCTTTAACCACAAGAGAATGTATGAGATTGGAACGGATGGTTAGCTTTGCAGATTTATAACAAAAAAGGCTGTCCTTACCTCCATGCAGAACTGCCCGTTGCAAACAGGGTGGGTAAATCCAGCTCTGAGTGTTCACACACAGGCACACATGCATGCCCACACATGCACATACATGTGCCCCCACACATAACATAAAACACCTTTGTGACATTGGACTTTGGGGACAGACCACTTGGGGCTAGAATTCGGGCTTTTCTGCCCTCCAGTGGTGCTCCTACAATTGACCTGAGCCTCAAATTCCTCATCTGTAAATTGGGGGTAAAACAACACCCTTTTCACAGGACTACTCTGTGCCCTGAACTCAACAACATATGCTAAAGCACCAAGTCTGTGCCTGCACATGGTAGGCAATCAATCAATAATTGTTTGTCCCCGTTTTAGGCTTCCCTGCTAGCTCAGTTGGTAAAGAATCTGCCTGCAAGGCAGGAGACGTCTGATTCGATTCCTGGGTCGGGAAGATCCACTGGAGCAGGGATAGGCTACCCACTCCAGTATTCTGGCCTGGAGAATTCCATGGACTGTATAGTCCATGGGGTCGGAAAGAGTCAGACACAGTTGAGCAACTTTCCCTTTCCCCTGTTGCAAGACCATGAGGCCAGACAAGAAAAGAGAATGGGGTGGTCAGTGCTGCAGGAGGTGGCCCCGGGGCCTCGGGGGGCACAGAAGAGAGAGCATTGGACCCCATGGAGGTCAGGGAGCCTTCCCAGTGGTAAGCCTGGACTGCAGGGTCGGGTGGATGGAGGGCTGGTCAAGACAAGGGCTCCATGTCCCAAGGGCTTGACGTGGGGACTTGACACGAGAGGGCAGGAGCAGCCGGCAGAGCTGGTGTCCACAGATCTCCGAGTGACTGGCCGTGTCTCTTCCCAGGCGCCCAGATAGACGACAACAACCCCCGGCGCACCGGCCACCGCATCGTGGCGCCCCCTGGCGGCCGCTCCAACATCACCAGCCTCGGGTGAAGGCGCTGCATGGATGAGCCAGAGTGAAGGATTCTGGGAAGGACGTCCATCCCTTACCTGTCAGTGTTTGGAAGCCCACAGTTGTGTTTGGTACTGATGGAGGGGGGAGGGAGATGGAATGATGTTCTTTCCCTTTATTTGGTTTAGGAAGAAGTGGTACTAGTGTGGTGTGTTTGCTTGGAAATCCCCTGCCCTCATTCGTGTGTTCATCTGAGTCCACCTCAGAGCATGGCGTCTCCACAGGCCCCTCCTTAGTGAACACAGGTTCTAACCTTGTCTTGTACTGTTCCCTCCCACTCCTGACGCCACGGGCTCCATGGTTCTCCGAGTGGTTCCCTTGCACCCCTCTAGCTGTTCTAGGATAGTTGATGCATGTTACTAAGTTATGTATGCGAGTCCGTGCGTGCGTCTGATGGAAGACGGCCGGAAGACCCAGGTAGACAGACACGAAGCCCAGACCTCAAGCCCCCGCGGGGGGCAACTCCAGATCTCTCGCAAGGAAAATGTGTTCTCATCGGCCCACCCCCCACACCCCCAGTGAGATCCTGGGTGGAACTCCCAGGCAAGAGAGCCCCCCACCCCCAGCTGCTTACCGAGAAGCGTCACCCGCGTCCTGTGTCAGGAACCCTGGTCTCCGTGGTGCCGGTAGCTCGCCATGTCTTTCCGGTCCATGTGTGTCCTTCCAGCCAGCTCCGGACTGCAGGCCGAGCAGGTTCACCCTCAGAAAGGGGTCTCCCGCCCGCATTTAGGGCTGAGGACGGTGGGGCCACGGCTGCTCCTGTGCCCGTGTCCTGGTCCCTCCAAGGCGGATGATGAGCAGTCAGATTTTTAAAGTTTTGTACATAGTTTTCCTTTGTAATCACCCCCATTTTTACTTAACGACTGACTTATTGTGACTCTTATTTCTGAATTCAAAGCTTGTGAAAAAATAAAATCAATGGCCCATTCCCGGACTGGGGTGTTGGCATTTAAGTGGCGGCTGGTTGAGTGCACGTGCTTGGAGCTTCCCCTCATGGTAACCAGTGGTGCTTACTTTAACAAGGACTCGTTAGGTGGTGGGGGACACAGAGGAGGGAGCAGAGGGAGCCTGTGGGGAGTGTTAGATCCTGAGACTGAGGACGGGAAGAGGAGGAGGATGGCTGGCAAAGGGCCGGCTTCTCTGGTGCAGACACTTTCACTGTAGCCAGTTTCAAGCTAAACCAACATGAAGCCCATGAGTCTGTGATCCATACACTGTAGGTTGGCTCCGGTGCCTGGGGCTATGGTACCCATCCCAGCACAAATGGCCACTCCTGTGCCAACCCCCCTGCATTGTCACATGGAGCTCAGGCCAGGGGACCCAACACAAACACATAGCCCCTGGCACCAGGACACCAGAGCCGACCTACAGTGTATGGATTGCGGTATGTATAGTAAGGGCCATTGGCTTCAAGTTCTCCTCCAATGACTTCAGCTCATGAAACAAGAGAGCAAGAAGAGGATTCCTGAACAAAGGCTTCTACTAAATTGAAAGTTCCCTCCTCCCTCCCTCCCTTTTTACTTCCACCAAGTATCTAAGGACTGCATGCTTTGTGCTAGGCATCGGGCTAGTGGGGACAATGCAGTGGGTATATATTCGAGGGGGAAGGTCAGATATTATTACCCAAACTACACACCATGCCAGTTGCTGTAAAGGAGGCATTTTGCAAGGAGCAGAGACATTATCTCCCACTCCTTGTGTCCCCATAGGAGAGGTGCCCACTCTCCAGGGGGGAAATATGGGGGCTCTCTTGGCCTCTTCCTCACTCATTCTCCCCCAGTGGAGGGCGAAACTACCTGATTTCTTCTCCGAACTGAGTGTGCTAACTGGCTCCCTTCCTCCATCCATGGAGATGACTGGCTTCAGGAAACACACCCCTCAGATGTGAATTTAACCACAGTTAGTGATGTTCACCAGGTGACCCTGGGAGGCTGTGGACTCATCTGGGATCTGGGTTAGGGCAGGTTGAGTTGTGTTGGGGATGGGCATATGTGCAGTGGAGGTGTTGCCAGCCATCCTGGCACAAATGGCCACTCCTGTGCCAACTCCCCTGCACTGTGACATGGAGCTCAGGCCGGGGGACCCAACACAAACGTGCCCCATAGCACCTGGCACCAGAAGTGCACCCAGACAGGAAGTGTGCCCAGCAAGGAGGAGAGGCGAGTGTTGCAGAACCAGAGACTGGTCCATGGACATCTCTCAGCTGGCAGATGCAGCAGTAAGTGGAGCAACATTAGAACAAAGAATTATAGGAGTGGTTAGGCAATTCATTGACCTAAAAAATTACTATTTTTTTTTTGTATTTGTGATTTTGTGGAATTCATCAAGTTTTAAAAACATAATTTGTTCTGATCTCATTCTGAATATATATTCACTCTTACTATCTTCTGTAATTTTATTGGCTTTTTTATGAAACTCCCAAATACACAAGTTCCAGACACACCCCCCCCCATCTCCCTACCCCATCCCTAATCCCTGCTAGATCTGGGTCCCCTTGCCAGTCTTCTTACTGTTGTGGGGGTGACCCCGTGGTAGAGGCTTGTGACTGGGGCCATGTCTGTGTCTATGGAAGGAAGGAGCGGGCAGGTTTAGTTCAGGGCAATGTAGGAACAGGTCTTTGTGGACATCGAGTCCCCAGTTTGGCTTCACCAATTACAAAGCTGATATGCAGATGTGTGTAGCTGCTTTGCCTCTATCGCAGCTGGTTCCAAACTTGGATGAGAAATAGAGTGTTATCTACCATCCCCTCTCGCATCCCAGCAACAAAAAGCAGAGACAGTTCTTAAGAGCGAAAGAGGAGGGTCTGATATTGTCAAGAAGGGCAGGGGAAGCTCTTGGAAGTTGTGAGTGAGCCCTGTTGAGATGTCAGCATGGCTAGGAGCTAATGAGGCAAAGGGGATGGGAGGTGGAAGTGTTCCCGGCAGAATGTCATGTGGCAAGGCCATGTGGTAGGCGGGGGGTGAGGCCTGCATGAGGCCAAGAGAGGAGACAGACTGGATGCTGGGTGAGGCAAGGGCATCAGCTGGGCTGGAGGGGTGGCTAACACCAGACCTCACCAGACCCGTGGTCTATGTCAAAGACTGGTTTTTTTTTCTCCTAAGAGCAAGGGATCGCCACTGAAGAGCAGCAGTCAGATCTGTGTTTTAGGAAGTGTGGACAGATTAGAAAAGGATGGTCCAGGGCAGAGGGAAGAGCAGGAGCAGTTAGGAGGCTTCTGTAACAGCAGCAAGATCAGCCCTAAGGTGATGAGAACAAGACAGACCCCAGGCTGGCTGGAGG
Source organism: Bos grunniens (assembly GCF_055505025.1). NCBI lineage: Eukaryota > Metazoa > Chordata > Mammalia > Artiodactyla > Bovidae > Bos > Bos grunniens. The sequence goes on along the minus strand of NC_141170.1, from coordinate 14,279,569 downwards.
AATCCTAGGAGTCTTGACCTTGTATATCCCTTGGCTTCATCCCAGCAACTCAGCTCAGAGAGGCTAAATTTGCACAAAATCCGCCAAACTTGTTATATTATCACTCATGAACCCCTTCCATTTCACCTCTTTCCATCTCTGTAACCTCTCACATTCTGTAAGGACTGGGGACACAACCCAAACGGAGGGAGGGTGGCTGAGGTGTGTCCCCTGGGGGCTTCTGGCCGCTCCTCTCTCCCCTGGCCCGGGGTGTGCTGTGTTCATGCAGCTCAGTGTCAGGCCTGAAAGCCCTCCTCCACACCTGGGTGTCCCACCTGCACCCACCATTGCCAAGGGTCCTGTGGCTTCCAGAGGTCCATGTTCCATTTTGATCACAGAGGCAATTCCATTATCAAAGACACTCCCAGAGTCAATTTGGGATGTGATGAAAACAGACACAGCCCACAAGCCTTCATGGAGAGTAATGTGCCCCACACTGTGCCAAGCCGTCCAGCAGCCTGTGACATGTGACATATTCCTTTGGGCTAAGGAAGCTACATTTAAGCAAAATCATCACCCATGCAAGATCGGTGGAGGTTGGTTTGCTGCTCGTGACCTTCTGAGGGTTCTGGTGCTGCCAGGGCGTCTGCAGGTACCAAACCCTAGTCACCAAATCATTCCCAACATAGGAGGCATTTGGCCTCCAGACTACCTCTGGGCACAAGACCCATGTGACAAAAGCAATTTCTATGTAAACCAGGTTCTCAGAAGACTGCAGGAAGGAAGCCATCGCTTGTTACAAGACTGCAGAATAAGGTGATGTTTTATTTAGCCACAAGAGGGAGCTGCTGGTTAATTTTGGAACTCTACTGGATGCCCAGTCAGGATTTGAGGATGCTCTAATGGCAGATATCCTTAACAAATGATGCAACTAGCATGGATTCCCTCTTCTGTTAAGAAGCCACTCTTTCCTGACTAAGAGAGACTAACCTGGGTTTTAAGAAATATAGATTCAGACCACAGATGGTTGGTCCAGAAAATCCCTGAGACAGGAGCTCCTAGAACCTGAAGCCCACTGTGTACTGGGAATTCATGGAAATACTAAACTCTCATCCCACACACACATGGGCTGGCACCCTCTGCCTTAGGTCAGAGGATGATGCCCGCCCCCCAGCTCCCCAGGGAACATCTGGTGGTGTTTGGAGACACATTTTGTTGACACAGTTGGGAGTGTTCCTAGCATATTGTGGGTAGAGGCCACACGTGTGCTAAGTCTCTTCAGTCATGTTCCACTCTTTTGTGACTCTGTGGACCATGGCCTGCCATCCTCCTCTGACCATGGGATTCTCCAGGCGTGGGTTGCCATGCCCTTCTCCAGGGGATCTTCCTGACCCAGGGATTGAACCCGCATCTCTTAGGACTTCTGCATTGGCCGGTGGGTTCTTTGATGATGCTAAACATGCCATAATACACAAGATAGCCCCCATCCCCAAAGAATTTTCTCACCTCAAATGTCCACAGTGCCAAGATGGAGAATCCCTGATTTCAATTAAAAGAGCAATTTTCTTTCCAGATGGGAATGGCCTCTCCTGGCAGTGGTTGGTCTGGAAGCTTCTGGATATTCCCAGCATCCTCTGGGAGAACCATTTCTCCTTAGGGGAGGGCAGCTGTCTAGCAGAAGGCCTCATGGTTCCCAGAGGAAGTCTTCAGGGTGGGCAAGGCCTCCCTGCATGCATCTTCATTCACTTAGTCGTATCCAACTCTTTGCGACCCCATGGACTGTAGCCTGCCAGGCTCCTCTGTCCATGGGATTTTTTCCAGGCAAGAACATGGAGTGGGTTGCCATTTCCTACTCCAGGGCAGGGCCCCCTACCCAGTGCTTTAAATGTCTCCAACAGAAGACACTGCTGCAGCTGTCATTACGCCTCTATGGGTCCTTGAGTCCCTGGGGTGGGTGAGGACAGGCCCACAGGCTAGGGGTTCCATGGTCTATGTCATGAGACCTGAGACTCAGATCCTCTTATGGAGACCAGGCCAGAGCTGCCGGCTGAGCCAAAGAAGGGACTGGGTCCTGATGAGAATCCGGGTTGGCCAGTGGTCACGGTGCATGGGACAGAGAGAGTGGCGGTGATGAAGATGCAGGAGAAAAGCCCTCGGACCCAGAAAACACCAGCAACACCTGCTTCACCAGCGGCAGAACTCCACGAGGCGGCTAGAGAGCAGAGGGCCCCGAGGCGGGACTGAGGCCACCCAGCCTGGCGAGGGCAGGCCTGGAGGGCATCAGCACTTGGCGGAATGGGAGGTTAGAGAGGGTCATGAAGGAAGGGCTCCCTAAGGAACCAAGCTGTGTCTCAAAGCCGAGGAGATGCAAAAACTTGAAAAGATGTGTTCCCAACACTGGGAGCTTGTCATTTTCACAGGCAGTAGGGTCCGTCTTACTCTTTTAGGCGTTTGCTGGGACTCTGCCATCCATTCTCCAGCCCTGCACAAGCCGGTGGGCAGAGGGAAGACCCCATTGTCCCCCCTACCCCTGGGGTGGCAAATCCTCCTGGGGGAGGGGCAAGTGGGCTTCAGAGAACGCCCGGGTCTTCAGGGCCTGTCCCGAGCAGCCTTAAGCTACAGATGGCTTCTTCTCTTTAGCATCTTCTTGGAATTCTCGCCATCACCAACTTCACTTTCTTGCTGGCTCAGCCTTTTGCTGCTTAAAAATAGGGAAGAAATGCAGTTGGTCAGAACAATGATTCCAGGTCTGTCGTGATGCAGCCATGCATCCAACCTGATCATGTGAAAAGGCAGTGATGGGCAGTCGAAACAGCTGGCATGTTGACATGGGCTGTTAAGAAACAAAACTCCTAGCTCCCCTGTGCTTGGTGGGAGGCCATCCGTGAGCCACAGGAACAGGAAACCCACGCTCAGAGGACTGCGGTGCCCCAGTCCTTGCCGGACCCACCTTGCCGCCAATCCCAAAGTGTCTAAACCCAGTAGCCCTGGTGAGGCCTGGGACTGCCGGCTGCTGTGGCTGGATGCTGGTGGGCTGGAGAGATGGGTCATGGCCAATGGAGCCAAACTGGACACTAACAACAGCAGTAATAGTCACACCAACACTTCCCATCATCACCCATCAGTTCTCGGACCTGAGTCAACACCTGCAAGAGATGCCAGTTTTCCCGCCCAGGTTTAGGAGACCAACAAGGGTCCTATTTTACCTGAGCGATCCTGACGTGGGGCCCCCCGAGGCAGGGTCATCATCCTGGGGACCCCCAGTGTCCCCTCTCTCTCGGGGTGCTGGCTTCTTCCTTTTAGTCCTCAGGGGCTTCTCTGCTGAAGACACGGTAACCAGACGTTGGCACTGGGGTAGTTTCTCTTGGCCTCGCTTTGCCCCAGCCTGGCACTCTTTGAGGAGCTCTGGGGGCCGAGTGCATTTGGTACCTACTGCTCTTAGACCTGCTTAACTCACAAGGAAACTGAGATCTCGCGGGAGGTGAGAGCCTGCCCAAACCCACGCGGCCGGGAGGTGGCTGAGCCGGGATTCACACTCAGTCGGTCAGGCTCCTGCTGTGTTTATCCCACACCCAGCCAGCCTGGCAGCTTCCCGAAGCAGTGAGAACCTGAGAACCTGCAGCTTTTAATAGCCCCCTGTGATCTCTTTTTCTAAAGTGTTTCCCCAAATTTTTGAATATTGTTTTGTTTTTTGGCCATGCCTCGCAGCATGGGGCTTCCCTGGTGCCTCATATGGTAAACAATCTGCTTGCAATGCAGGAGACTCAGGTTCGATCCCTAGGTGGGAAAGATCCCTTGGAGAAGGGAATGGCACCCCACTCCAGTATGCTTGCCTAGAGAATCCCTATGGACAGAGAAGCCTGGTGGGCTATAGTCAACAGGGTTGCAAACAGTCGGACATGACTGAGCACATATATCCCTCCTTCCTCCACACAGCATGTGGGACCTTAGTTCCCCAATCAGGGAGTGAACCCACGCCCCCTGCCTGGGAAGTGCAGAGCCTTAACCACTGGACTTCCAGGGAAGTCCCTGGCCTTCTGTGATTTTACACACTTTCTTCTTGCCGCACCATCTGTGATGTCACTGGGGTTTCCACTGGCAGGGGGAGAAAGACTAATGAATCCCATTTCACAGATGGGGAAATGGAGTCAGATGTGAGAGTCGACTGCTGAGTGGACTTATAGCAGGTTGGAGGGCCAGGGGTCCAGCAGGCATCCTAGTTGAGCCTGCTCATCTACAGACAGGACACACAAGCCCAGAGAGGGTGCATGTGGTGCCTGAGGTCACACACCGGTAGCGGCAGACCTGGGGTCTAGAACCTATATTCCTGCTCACCAGCCTGCAGGGCACCTCCTCCTATGACTCACCTGAGAGCCCACGTTTACTCGAAAATAGTTTGCTTTCGGCAAGAGGTACCCGGGCCAATGCTGCCAGCTCTGAGATGAAGTTCTGTTCAGCTTCCTGAATGCGAAGAGAGAGGGTCAGTGGGGCCTCCCTCTGCCGTGCTCCGCCTCTAAATCCCCTTCCATCAGATCGAGGTGGATGCGCTGAGAGTGGGGACAGGAGATAGGACAGCATTCCCATGTGGAGCATCCTCTGTCTCCCTGAGAAGCATCCAGAGAGGCCTGAAGCGGCCGAGGCACATGGAATGCAGGGGCGGCTGGCCGTCCATCCTCACTCACTTGGGCTGTGGGTCCCACTTTACAGATGAGAATACTGAGGTGTGAGGGACTCCTTGAAGGCAGCACAGAACCAGGATCTAACCCCTCCCTCTGCCTGATCCCTTGGGGCCTCAGTTTCCCCATCTGTAAAATGCCAAGAGTAACCCACTATTGGCTGTGGATGAACCTAAGGCCCTCAGTGACTGTCTACAGGAGGCCCTCAGGGAATAGGTCACCACCCTATCATATCACTGTTGTTACGCCACACTGCTGGTGAATACTCAGATGGGTCAACACTGCTCAGCACTCCCTTTCTGGAATATCTGATTTCTTTTTAAGGGCAGCCGCTTTGCTTTATAGCCATACCTTATCTCACACCAAGGAGATTTTTCTGGGATGAAATATTCACTTTACATCATGAAATATGAGCGTCCTGGATATTCTAAAGTGCAAGCCTTGGGCCCAGCAGCACTGCCTGAATGATGCTAACGTCAGCCTTAACACCGAGAGGGCTACAGGGTGGCGACTGGCACACAAGGGAGATGCTCATTCTTTTCAGCTCAACAGACAAAGCTGATGAGTGGTCCGGGCTTGCCTCCAAGCTGGGCGCTGCAGACCCCAGGGGGAATCGAAGTTCATAATCGAGCTGCAAGGCTGATTTGTCATTAGCCCAGGAGACTCGCCGAGGCTGAGGGGCTCCGGCGCAGGGTGTGTGGTCCCCACGAAGGCGCCTGTGCCTTGGTCACGTGACCACGAGCTTGGCTTTTCACTGTTTCCACTCCCCTGTAAACCACTGCCCACATGGCACACGTGCGTTTGCACAAGTTGTACCTGTAGCTGGGTCTCAAGCTGGGCTTCCAGATGGTCCATGACCCTCGCCTTCCGCTTCCGCGCGTCACGGCGAGTCCGCTGGTGCGTGGTGAACTGAGCCAGGAACTTTTTCTGCTGCGCCAGCATCCTGCGGGAAGGAACGCGGCCGTCAGCGCTGCCCTGCCCGCGGGTTCATCAGACCCAGCGCGACCCTGCCCCCAGGACCTGCTGAATCAGCGGAACTGATGACCGATGGCCGAGCCCTTGGGGAGAACAGGGGATAACCGCCATCGCGGCTTGATTTACTGAAGCCATGCGAGACGCAGTTCTCGACTCCCTCTGCCCCGCGACTGACTCATCAGAAAAACAGATGTCCTCCGATGAACACTGGGGAGTTTACAGAGTCTCACACACAAATTTTTCACTTGATCTTCAGGGTGGTTTGGTAATATCCACAGGACAGAGAGGAGAAGAGCTCGGGAGAAGCTCAGAGGGCCGGGGTGGAGGGTAGGGGGGCAACCCTGAGTCCCACACCTGCAGAGTTCGGGCTGCAAGTGGCATCTTCGTAGGAGAAAAGCCATTTAATTCCGGGGTGTGGCGAGGGTGGGGAGTGGGCGAGATGGTGCCCTGAAAGGACCCGTCTTTGTTTAAAATTTCAGAATTGCCGGAGCTCCTCCCTCTAAAACAGAAGGCTGGGTTTCCTAGAAGGCAGAGTCTGAGAAGTCCTGAATAGGACAGCCTCATTACTGCCAGTGGCAGGGGCCAGAGCTGGGGCTGAAGCAGGGTCCCTGACCTGGAGACAGCGCTCCCCCCCCACCTCCCTTTCAGGAGCAGAGACTCCCTCCCCTCCTCAGCAGACCTTCCTCTGGTCCTCAGCAAAGGGGAACATTCAATTCCACCCACCCTCTTTCGGTAATTGTTCTCTGCCGTCGTCTTTTCCTTGTTATGATTGGTTTTCTGAAAGGCGCTGAACTTCTAGACATGAAGGCAGAAGACACCTTTAGCATCAGCTGCCCATGGATTGTATCTGAAGGCACGAAATTCCACCAGCTCTTGCTTCATGCTCTTCTTTCTACCAGTAATATCTTTCCCTCTCTTTTTGCTTTTTCTGGTAAACTCTTATTCATCCTACAAGACCCTATCATCCATCCTTCCATCCACTCATTCATTGATTCACAGAAGAATTTCTAGACTTCCAGGTGTGATGCTGGCTTTTGAAGACACAGCTGTGAATAGCAGACTCATAATCTCTGCCCTTACAGGGCCCTACTTTGAGCTGAGGGGAGGGAGAGATATCAAACAAGTAACTATGATGCAGCTGAGGTCAGTGCTCTGCAGTGTGGTCTCTCTCACACCTTCAAAGAGGCTGCATTACTTCGCTGGGGCTGCTCTAACAAATGACCCCAAACTAGGAGGCTTCTAACACATCTATCCTCTCTCATGGAAGAGTCCAGAAATCTTCAGTTAAGGAGTTGGCAAGGCTGTGCTCCGTAGGAGGTTCTAGAGGTGAACCTGTTCCCTGCCTCTTCAGGTGCCTGCCGGCACCCCTTGGCTTGTGGCTGCATCACTCCAGTCTCTGCCTCTGTTGTCACATCATCTCCTCCATGTGTGGTCAGATGTCCCCCTGCTTCCCTGGCCATCAGCCAGGGTGATGGCCTCATCTCAAGATCTTTAACATAAATGACATCTGCAATGATCCTTTTCCCAAATAAAGTCACATGTATGGGTCCACCTGCCAACGCAGCAGGCGTAAGAGATGCAGGTTCAATCCCTGGGTCAGGAAGATTCCCCTGGAGGAGGGCATGGCAACCCACTCCAGTATTCTTGCCTGGAGAATCCCCTGGACAGAGGGACCTGGCGGGCTACAGTCCATGGGTTCACAAAGAGTTGGACATGACTGAAGTGACTTAGCATCTATGGATTCCAGAGCTTAGGACATGGACCTTTTGGCTTCCCTGGTAGCTCAGCTGGTAAAGAATCCGCTGATTGCTGAGTCGGGAAGATCTGCTGGAAAAGGGATAGGTGCCCACTCTAGTATTCTTGGGTTTCCCTGGTGGCTCAGCTGGTAAAGCAATGCAGGAGACCTGGGTTTGATCCCTGGGTTGGGAAGATCCCCCGGAGAAGGGAAGGGCTACCAACTCCAGTATTCTGGCCTGGAGAATTCCATGGACTGTATAGTTCATGGGGTCACAAAGAGTTGGACACGACTGAGCGACGTTCACCTCACTTTTGGGGACCCCTGTTCAGCCCGCTACAGAGGCCAGGTGGCTTCTTTCTGTGAGCAGCCTCAGTCCCACACGCATCTTGTCCCTAGTCCTGGTCACTCTCGACTGTCATCCAGCTGACTTTTCATCTCCCCCATGGACCTGGCTCTTGGGAACGCTGGGAAGTGACAGGACTGCCCAGGAAGGGCCTGTGTCCCCTGGTTAGGGCAGGGCTTCAGTCTCAAGAGCTGGGGAGCCACGCAAGACCCTGCAGTCTCAAGGGTCTGGGAGAATCTGAGACACGGCTGTCTGGTGTTTCATGCGATGCCGTGGCTGCAGCATAGAAAGCAGGAAGGCTGAGTGGGGGTCTGGGCAGAGGCTGCAGCTCCAAACCAGGAGGGGAGTGACGAGGACCTAAGACGAGAGAGCCGGCTGAGGACAGGGTCACCTGGTTGAGTGCATCAGCTCGTGGATGCCTTATGTGGACACAAATGCGACTACGGGAATGGATACTTCAAAAATATCCATTTGAAAGAGTTCTGATTCCAGAACTGTTTGAATTTCACATTGCACCACGTGCAGTGCCAACGTCTCTGCCAAGACGGTGCTGACAGCAGTGATGGACATCGGTGCCCTGCCACGTGCCGGCCTCGGCGTGAGAGTTTTGCAGGCTTTGCATGGCTTATCTGACAGTTATACGTCCGTAGTAATAGGTGCTATGGCAACGCTGTTTTACAGATGGGGAACCTGGGGCCCGGGGCGTAAAGGGTGGGAGGGGCCTCTAAGTATCACCTGGTATCCCTAGGTGGGCTCGCTTACAATCCCACCCCTCACCAGAGAAGAAGTGTGAAATTTACCATCTGACTGAGAAGTGCTTCATGTGCGTGCTTATTCTCATATCCTTTTTAAAATCGGTATCTGTCATCACCACGCTGCTCTGTCCCTAGGAGCTCTGGCTGACTTTCACTAGAAACTGCACTTATGAATTCAAGGAGATGGGCATGGAGGGAAAAGCACTGACGGTCATATATGAGTCTCTAAGATCAGTGAGACCCGCACCCCCGCTGGGCTTTGCTTCTTTATTTTCCATAAACCCAGCAGGGTTGGACCAGGTGGTGGCTAAGGCCCCTGCTCTTGGGTCACTGGGGTCAAAGTGGAGCCCTGGGATCACAAAGGACTGGAGAGTGTTAGCAATTCAGATGTTTGGGCCCTGCTCCAAGTCCCTGAGTCTGGGTGTCCAGGGGTGCAACCAGCATGTTCAGCACAAAGCCACGAGAGACAGATGCCCCCAAATCTGAGAACCGCTGGACTGTAGTTTGAAGACTGTGCCAACAGTCAGAGTGAGTCCCAGCCTCAACCCAATGGCAGGGCATTTGCTGACCACTGCTCATGCTAAAGGTCGGACACGACTCAGCGACTTCACTTTCACTTTTCACTTTTATGCACTGGAGAAGGAAATGGCAACCCACTCCAGTGTTCTTGCCTGGAGAATCCCAGGGACGGGGGAGCCTGGTGGGCTGCTGTCTCTGGGTTCGCACAGAGTCGGACATGACTGAAGTGACTTAGCAGCAGCAGCAGCTCATGGCCAGAGGATTTACGGAGGGGAAGCTGGACTCAGTCTGACCTGGGGGACGTTGCGGATCCTGCTTCTTAAAGGAGCATCAGAGAAGGGCTGGGATTTACTCGGTGGCCCAGGATGTAGCTCACTTTCCTCCATCCTGGAGGGCGGTGGTCCTGCTGCTACTTCCAGCTGGTGAGATGCCTCTCCTTAGACAAGGGAGCCCCATCCCCGCTGCGGTCCCACAATGCCCCCTCCCTCATCACAGCGCCTGTGCCGACTTGTTTTCTTTTTAATTTGTCCATCTCTCCCTCTAGGCTCTAAGCTCTCAGGTGGGAAGCACTGTCCCCCGTGCCTACCTCAGGACCTAAGTATGTGCTTATGGGGACATGCTGGTGCTAAGCCCACATCCCTTCAGCCGACGTGGTGGTTGGCTGCCCTTCAGGGGACAGTTTCCATGCATGCCAATGTCTCATTACGAGTACCTCTGCCCAGGTCTCAGAGCTTCCTCTGACCATGGGGTGTGGGGCTTGGCCAGCTCAGGGATGCCTGAGAACGCTGGAGAATTAACGCCTCCAGGGCAGACCCTCAACCAACGTGGCAGGGGCTTGGTAGACTTGGTAGACAAGTCCCCTGTTTTCCTCACCCCTTGCTGGCATTATTGGAAGTTGAGTTCTATACATCTTGTGGGCCAAGGGCTCCACTTTGACCCCAGTGACCCAAGAGTTGGGGCCTCTGCCACTCCTTGGTCCAACTCTGTTGGGTTTATGGAAAATAAAGAAGCAAAGCCCAGTGGGGGTGCAGGTGTGTGATTTAGTTTCAGTGATTTAGAGGCTCATACATGACCCTCGATGCCCTTCCCTCAATGCCCATCTCCTTGAGTCCATAAGAAGGTCCAGACTGGGGTGGGCCTCAGTTGGCATGGAAACCCCTCATTGTCACAGGCCTTATTGGCTTTTCCCTCCTAGTGGTAGGCCACACAGTGCCCCCCACTACACCCTAATCCCTGGAACGTGTGAAGATGTTATGTTACATGGCAATCAGGACTCTGCTGGGGTGATTAAGGTTACTGGTTTTAAGATTTGGACATTAACTTGGATTATCTGCTGCTGCTGCTGCTGCTAAGTCGCTTCAGTCATGTCCGACTCTGTGCGACCCCAGAGACGGCAGCCCACTAGGCTCTCCCATCCCTGGGATTCTCCAGGCAAGAACACTGGAGTGGGTTGCCATTTCCTTCTCCAATGCATGAAAGTGAAAAGTGAAAGTGAAGTTGCTCAGTTGTGTCTGACTCTTAGCAACCCCAATGGACAGCAGCCTACCAGGCTTCTCCGTCTATTTTCCAGGCAAGAGTACTGGAGTGGGGTGCCGTTGCCTTCTCTGCTGGATTATCTAGGTGGGTCTAAATCACTGGGGGACTTCCCTGGTGGCTCAGTGGTAAAGAATCTGCCTGTGATTCAGGATACCTGGGTTCAATACCTAGGTCAGGAAGATCCCCTGGAGAAGGAGATGGCAACCCACTCCAGTATTCTTGCATGGAGAATCCCATGGACAGAGGAGCCTGGCAGGCTGCATAGTCCATGGGTCGCAGAGAGTCAGACACGACTGAGCGACTAAACAACAACAATCACTGGAGTCTGTGAACGCAGAGGTTTCTCCAGGTGCAGTCAGAGAGATGCAGCAGAAGAGATGACAAGTGTGGGCAAGACTTAATGTTCTGGATGCAGGGACCACATCTCTGGATGCAGAGAGAGGCCACTGGGAGGTCAGGGTGGGCCCAGCCAACAGCCACAAGGAAACAGAACCTCAGTTCTACAAGGAACTGGATTCCTCTGACACCTGAAGAAGCCTGGAAGCTTCCAGAGCCTCTGATGATAGGCCAGCCAGCAACACCCTGATTTTGGCCTGGGAGGCCCAGAAAACCAGTAGCATCAGCCTAACTTCTGACATTCGGCTCCCTGAGACAACACGGAGTGTGATAGCGGCGGTGCGGGGGTGGGCGTTGCTACGGCAGCAGCAGGAAACAGTCCTCCTCCTCTTTCCCTGCCCCCTCACCATGCTTCCTGGGCTCACCTGCCCCTGGGGCCTCAGCTAAGCATGGATCAGAGAGGAGATGCCACATCAGGGCTGTGAAGACCACTCCAACCTTGGGACGAAGCCCTCAGCACATCTTGACTTGTGCCCTTCTGCCAAAGTCCTTTCCAGGGGCTGAGAGTTAGAGGGGGAACCAGACGGGGGCTTGTGGGCTGCCACATGAGACAGGAAACCCAGGCCCACAGGTGAATGAATGGGAGGTCAGCTTCTGAGAGTGTATTAGAGACAAAGGCGATGCACAGGGGTTGGGACCTTTGCGTGGGGACCCTCAGCCAGCGGGGAGGCCTTACCTCTGGTGAACAGCTCTGGAGGCTTCCTGAGCTCCACCTGCCATCTCGGCCCCAGACAAAGGATCGGCGAGTTCTTGCTTTTTCCGCAGCTTGTAATCTTCTATTCTCTCACCTGAAAGTGAAAGTCGCACATTCCTGTCTGACTCTTTACCACCCATGGACTGTAGCCCACCAGGCTCCTCTGTCCTTGGAATTCTCCAGGCAAGAATACAGGAGTCGGGTAGCTGTTTCCTTCTCCAGGGGATCTTCCCAACCCAGGGATCAAACCCAGGTCTCCTGCATTGCAGGCAGATTCTTTACTGTCTAAGCCACCAGGGAAGCCCAAGAATACTAGAGTGGGTAGCCTATCCCTTCTCCAGGGGATCTTCCTAATCGAGAAATTTGAACCAGGGTCTCCTGCATTGCAGGCAGATTCTTTACCAGCTGAGCTACCAGGGAAGCCCACATAACACACAATGATCGAGGTGGGTGTTTGAAGGACTCACACTGTGCTGGGAAGGGGCCAGGCGCTGGGGTGCAGAGATGAGCAGGACACACCTGCTCTCAGGTGTGCTGTTTACCAGCTCCACGCTTCACCCGGGGAAGGGCTTTGTGTGCAGGAGGAAGCCACGATTTCCGTCATACCCCATGCACCAATGAGGACAGTACCCCAGCTCTGCCTGCATCTGCTCAGCCCCGCTTTCTTGTAAGTATCAGGAGAAAGGAAAGCCTAATAAGAAAGGGTCAACACTAAAAGGCCACCAAAAATGATTAAAAGTCCACACCAGGAAAGAAAACCAACCTACACAAAGTGCTGTACGCATGCAGTGAGTCCTACAGACATGGGTGCTGAACCGGGTGCTTTCCAAGGAGCTGAGAGGTTTGGTTTCTGAGTCTGAGGTGCACTGGTCTATATATCAGAACACATTTCCTCTTCTTTTTTTAATTATTTAAAACAGTGGTATATTTTGAAACAGATGATCAAAATTATTTTCTCCTGCATTCTTGCTACTACCTGAATTAACTGCTTATTAGACCATAGCCATAACAATATATATTTATATATATTTTTCATATATATATTTTTTCATATTTCATCATATATATATTTCATATTTCCTAGTCATCTTGTGCACGCTGTGTCTTAAGTCGTCTCAGTCGTGTTTGACTCCTTGTGACCCCATCGACCATAGCCCACCAGGCTCCTCTGTCTATGGGATTCACCAGACAAGTGGGTTGCCATGACCTTCTTCAGGGGATCTTCCTGACCCAGGGATCAAACCCAAGTCCCTTTTTTGTCTCCTGTGCTGGCAGGCAGGTTCTTTACCACTAGCGCCACCTGGGCTAGTCATCTCAGAACATGCTTATTCTTAGCTAGCTGCTACATTTATCTAGTTACACTCACCTAGTTGCCATACCGGAGAAGGCAATGGCACCCCACTGCAGTACTCTTGCCTGGAAAATCCCATGGACGGGGGAGCCTAGTGGGCTGCACTCCATGGGGTCGCTGAGGGTCGGACATGACTGAGCAACTTCACTTTCACTTTTCACTTTCATGCACTGGAGAAGGAAATGGCAACCCACTCCAGTGTTCTTGCCTGGAGAATCCCAGGGACGGGGGAGCCTGGTGGGCTGCCGTCTATGGGGTCACACAGAGTCAGACACGACTGAAGCAACTTAGCAGCAGCAGCAGCAGTTGCCATACTGACCGAGCTATGAGATATCAACAGGCCACTGACCTCCCTGGACCCAAGCTTTCTAGAATTAATAGAAAGGTCCATCCTGGATGATCCCCAGGGGCATAGCATTCTAGGACTCTTAAGAGTTGACTGAATGAAAAAAGGAGTTCGTGTGATCAAGTTACATCATTTCAAGGCATTTGTTGAGAAATCCTCTCACTAAGTTGGGGTATCAGGGAAGCAGGAAATTAGAGCTGAGAGGATGCAGGAAGGGTGAGCCTGAGCCTAGCCCCACAAGTCGGGAAACTGAGGCTTAGAGAGGGGATGTGAACACCTCAGTTCCTGAATGTTCTGCAGGGATGATCAATCACATCTGCCTGCTGCTAAAGGAGACCTACCCTTACTTGAGAGAACCATCAGGAAGGATCTATAGCCAGCAGGCAGATTTCTGGGCAGGTCCCAGATTTTATTTGAATGTAGAGCTCTAGTTCCCCAGGGCAAGGGCAGGAAAAAAGCAGCAGCTGAGCTCACTGAGAAAAATAAGATTCATGGGAGACCTGCTCCCAGGACCAGCTTCGCATCCTTCGTCTAGAGATTGTGGACAATCCAGGAAAAACCCATCAGAGAAAATGGGATTCTCCCCTGCTCCAAAGCCCCAGGTGTAGGGAGGACTATTGCAACAAGAGACTTTAAGGAACTGGTTTTTGTCTGTTACTCCATGATGTTCTTGCTGGCCCTGGGGGTCTGGTCTGCTCCATCCCCCGGGTGGCCTCTTACGAGAGCCCACAGGGAAAAACTGACTCTCATGGGTGAATGTGCCCACATATGGGCCACTGGCCTGTTCTTACTCATTGTCACTGTGACAGCTTAAATTGAGGGAACGTCTCTTTGGCCACTAGGAAGCCCAGAGGCAAATGCATGTCACTTCTTAAGTAGGAAAGTGCTCACATATGTCCCAGACGATGACTGAACCTTAACTCCATCTCACTGTCCTCTCCTTGTCCTGCTTCACCTACTTAAAAAATAAAATCCTATTGTACTCTATAGATATGTTTCTTTAAGTGCTTTTTCAAAAGCCTTTGGGGAACAAGTCATTGTCATTGAAAGTATTAGTTGCTCAGTCGTGTCTGACTCTTTGTGACCCCATGGAACGCAGCCCACCAGGCTCCTCTGTCCATGGGATTCTCCAGGCAAGAATACTGGAGTGGGTAGCCACTCCCTTCTCCAGGGGATCTTCCCAACCAGGGATTGAACCCAGGTCTCCTGCATTGCTGGCAGATTCTTTACCATCTAAGCCACCAGGGAAACCAAGGTGGCTTCAAGGTGGTTTGGGGGACAAGGCAAGGATAAATAAATACATAAAACATAAAAAAATTAAATCCTCTTAAATAACCATTTGAAAATGCTGACATCCCACCCCATCCCCAACTAAGAGCACATCTGGCTTGCTGCTGGCAGGGCTTCCTCGTGGAGGGCACCATACCCTGCAGGGTCTTCAGATGCTGCAGCCTTCTCTCCTCGTGGTCCTGCATGACCCTCCCAATCTGCTGGTAATATGCCTGCACAAGCCGGCCGATGCCAGGGCTGGTTACGTAGACACTCTCCACGGCTGCCTCCATCAGCGTTCTCTGTGGGCAGGAGGGGAAAGTCTTAGTAGAGGGCACACACAGAGCCAACTACGGCCAACACAGTCCTGACTCCCATAGTCCACTTACTCCCAAACTTCGCTGGTCCAGAGCAGGTAGAGAGCACCTGGCTGGTTTAAACCAGCATTAATAATCTTATTATTAATGCCAAAGAATGCTCAAACTACTGCACAATTGCACTCATCTCACACACTAGTAAAGTAATGCTCAAAATTCTCCAAGCCAGGCTTCCACAACATGTGAACTGTGAACTTCCAGATGTTCAAGCTGGATTTAGAAAAGGCAGAGGAACCAGAGATCAAATTGCCAACATCCGCTGGATCATGGAAAAAGCAAGAGAGTTCCAGAAAACTATCTATTTCTGCTTTATTGACTATGCCAAAGCCTTTGACTGTGTGGATCACAATAAACTGTGGAAAATTCTGAAAGAGATGGGAATACCAGACCACCTGACCTGCCTCTTGAGAAACCTATATGCAGGTCAGGAAGCAACAGTTAGAACTGGACATGGAACAACAGACTGGTTCCATATTGGGAAAGAAGTATGTCGAGGCTGTATATTGTCACCCTGCTTATTTAACTGATATGCAGAGTACATCATGCGAAATGCCAGGCTGAATTAAGTACAAGCCAGAATCAAGATTTCTGGGAGAAATATCAATAACCTGAGATATGCAGATGACACCACCCTTATGGCAGAAAGCAAAGAGGAACTAAACAGACTCTTGAAAAAGTGAAAGAGGAGAGTGAAAAGGCTGGCTTCAAACTCAACATTCAAAAAATGAAGATCATGGCATCTGGTCCCATCACTTCATGGCAGAGATGGGAAACAGTGGAAACAGTGACAGACTTTATTTTCTTGGGCTCCAAAACCACTGCAGATGGTGACTGCAGCCATGAAATTAAAAGATGTTTGCTCCTTGGAAGAAAAGCCATGATGAACCTAGACGGCATACTAAAGAGCAGAGACACTGCTTTGCCAACAAAGGTCCTATAGTCAAAGCTATTGTTTTTCCAGTAGTCATGTATGGATGTGAGAGTTGGACCATAAAGAAGGCTAAGTGCCAAAGAATTGATGCTTTTGAATTGTGGTGTTGGAGAAGACTCAGTTAAGAGTCCCTTGGACTGCAAGATCAAACAGTCAACCCTAAAGGAAATCAACCCTGAATGTTCACTGGAAGGACTGATGCTGAAGCTAAAGCTCCAATACTTTGGCCACCTGATGTGCAGAACTGACTCACTGGAAAAGACCCTGATGCTGGGAAGGACTGAAGGTAGGAGAAAGGGATGACAGAGGTTGAGATAGCTGGATGGCATCACCGACTCAACGGACATGAGTTTGAGCAAGCTCCAGGAGATGGTAAAGGACAAGGAAGCCTGGCGTGGTTCCTTGGGGTTGCGGTCCATGGAGTTGCGGTCCATGGGGTTGCAAAGAATTGCACATGACTGAGCAACTGAACAACAATATCCCTAAACACATGTTGCTTCTTTCTGCCTGTGGATTTGATCACATTATTTTTGATCACACGTATAATCTGACTCTTCTTCTATACTTCTATAGCATTTACCTCATCTGCACTACTTTTTTTTTTTTTTTCTTTTGCTGTGCCATGCAGCCTGTGGGATCTTCCTGACCAGGGATTGAACCTGTGCCCCCTTAATCACTTAGAACTGGACATGGAACAACAGACTGGTTCCAAATAGGAAAAGGAGTACGTCAAGGCTGTATACTGTCACTCTGCTTATTTAACTTATATGCAGAGTATATCATGAGAAACGCTGGGCTGGAGGAAGCACAAGCTGGAATCAAGATTGCCAAGAGAAATATCAATCACCTCAGATATGCAGATGACACCACCCTTATGGCAGAAAGTGAAGAAAAACTAAAAAGCCTCTTGATGAAAGTGAAAGAGGAGAGTGAAAAAGTTGGCTTAAAGCTCAACATTCAGAAAACAAAAATCATGGCATCTGGTCCCATCACTTCATGGGAAATAGATGGGGAAACAGTGGAAACAGTGGCTGACTTTATTTTTTTGAGCTCCAAAATCACTGCAGATGGTGACTGCAGCCATGAAATCAAAAGACACTTACTCCTTGGAAGAAAAGTTATGACCAACCTAGATAGCATATTCAAAAGCAGAGACATTACTTTGCCAACAAAGGTCCGTCTAGTCAAGGCTATGGTTTTTCCAGTGGTCATGTATAGATGCGAGAGTTGGACTATGAAGAAAGCTGAGCGCCGAAGAATTGATGCTTTTGAACTGTGGTGTTGGAGAAGACTCTTGAGAGTCCCTTGGACTGCAAGGAGATCCAACCAGTCCATCCTGAAGGAGATCAGCCCTGGGTGTTCTTTGGAAGGAATGATGCTAAAGCTGAAACTCCAGTACTTTGGCCACCTATGTGAAGAGTTGACTCATTGGAAAAGACTCTGATGCTGGGAGGGATTGGGGGCAGGAGGAGAAGGGGACGACAGAGGATGAGATGGCTGGATGGCATCACTGACTGGATGGATGTGAGTTTGAGTGAACTCCGGGAGATGGTGATGGAAAGGGAGGCCTGGCGTGCTGTGATTCATGGGGTCGCAAAGAGTTGGACATGACTGAGCAACTGAACTGAACTGAACTGAATAATCTTATTTTCCTTGGTCAGGGATGGTCTGATGCTGGGTGTATGACCCAGTCCTGACCAGTGAGATGCAATGTTAGAGAGAGTCTGTTGAGGGCCTCCCTTTTCCCAACATTAAGCAAAGCCTTGGTGAGGGTGATAGACTTTGTGTTTCCCTCTTCTGGCCAGGACACAGCCTGATGTATGGAGCAGCAGCAGCCATTTTGAGACTATGAGGCAACAAAACCAACACCAATAATGATGGATCAGAAAGAGGTTGGTCCTTGGTCACATCATTGATCCTCTGTGCCAGCCTGGAACCACCACATTTCTTGTTATGTGAGATCAGTAACTTCCATTTACTTAAGCACAGATTTCTGTCACTTGCAGTTATACACAGTCCTCAATGACACACCTTTGGACCCAAAGCAGAACAGAGAAGAAATGCTGGGATGCTCTATCATTGGGGACATGGTTGGGCACTTGTAAAGTCATCACCTTTTACCTTATGAGATGATGGGCAAAGGTCAGGTTCGATTCCCCATTTCAGCAAACATTTACTGAATGGCTTCAAGCTCTGGGCAAGAAAAAAAATGCCCATTCATTATTGTTGAGTGATTCATTATGTTCGTAGGGCTGAGAAATATACCCTGACGTGCTGGCGTGGATGGAAGCCGTGGAGGTGAGGAGGGCTGCAGCTCGGGATGCAGAGGAGATGAGAGTCCGTCTCCTCACCCCTAAGTCCTGCTCCTCCCTTACTGTGGCCGCTTCTCTCTCCCTCTCCATCCAACATTCACATCTGACTCCACCCCCAAGGACTCTGAGCTCTGGCCTTGCACTTCCAGTCAGGAGCTCCCACTAACAGCCTTCCTTGGATTTCATTTAGCACATGTAATGCAGAAGATGGGAGAAGGCAATGGCACCCCACTCCAGTACTCTTGCCTGGAAAATCCCATGGACAGAGGAGCCTGGTAGGCTGAAGTCCATGGGGTCGCTAAGAGTTGGACACAACTGAGCGACTTCACTTTCACTTTTCACTTTCCTGCATTGGAGAAGGAAATGGCAACCTGCTCCAGTGTTCTTGCCTGGAGAATCCCAGGGACGGTGGAGCCTGATGGGCTGCCGTCTATGGGGTCCCACAGAGTCGGACACGACTGAGGCAACTTAGCAGCAGCAGCAGCAACGCAGAAGACAGGAAGTCCCTCTTCTTCCCTGTCAAGTCAGCAAACCCACCTGCACTTCACACCTTCTGTCCCTCTAGGCTCCTGCCACAGGGGGGCGGTGTCCACCTCTCTGCATTGCAGCCTTCCTCCCTTCTCCAGGGCCTCCATCCTGGCCACCCTCCTCTCCTCCTCCCCAGTTTTTCCAGCTGGTGTACCACTCAAGTCAGCAAATACACTTGCTCTAGAATGTCCAATGTTTCAGCCCTCTCTCGATCCCCCTCGGCGCTGCCTGCATCTCAGCTCCCATCCAGCACAACTTCTCAAGTTAGCGTGTCCTCTCCCAGTAGATGATAAGCTCCCTGAAGGCAGGAACACTGCCACCTGGCTCCTCTGTCCCAGCACCTGCCGCAGGGCCCGAGGCCAAGGGGCCCTGTGAACAGAGGTCCAGCAAAGAACATCCTTCCAGACACCGGGCCCACGTTCTTTCTGGTGGGTGTGTGTCTGGTGGGGGTCCGTTATCTAAGCCTGACTCAGAGTCCTTTGGAGAAGCCGAGGAGAAGATATGCCACACGTATGTTTCATTCTGTTTTCACGTAATGACCATTGATTAGGTCAGAGTTGTAAGGTTTTAGGAGAGGGAAGAGACTCTCCCAGCATCGCTAGCCCTGAGGTCTGGATGATGAAGTGTGGCAGACACCAAAGATCTGGAACGAGATGGGGTGTTTCAGAATTGAGGGGCCAATGTCTCTGCTGTGCAGGTGAGTGCCTTTATGTAAATGAAGGGACTCATGGAAGTGCCCTCGAGGGTCCTGGCACATCCCAGATGGGTCTGCTGCCAGCCCAAATCTAAAACACCTCCCATGGGTACCAGCCACAGACTCTCTCTGCTGAGATCTGCAACACGTGGGGGTCCCCTGCCTTTTCTTACAGCTTGAGGGAGGAGGCAGGCAAGGAGAAGCCAAGCACGTGCTGGTCATTCCAGACATGACCAGCCTCCAGTCCCAGCCACTCACTGAGGCTGGGGGGCTTTAAGCATGTCTTCTGCCCAGTGAAACTCCTCAGTCTTCCCACCTGAACAATGGGAAGAAAAATTATCCTTTCCAGGCAAGGGCTGTGGTAAGAGCCCAGTGAGATGAGGCAGTCAAAGCCCCACCCACCCCTCCACTGACTTAGAAGGGCGATGCCCACATCACTTCTTACGAAGGTGGTTTTCACTCCTGTGGTTTGTCATAACTCAGTGCAAGGAGACAACCACGGCTTACTCAAGTCAGACTGATGTTAGCAGCAATGGTCAGCCATCAGGGACAACTCCACCAGTGCTCAGGTTCCGACAGAGGTGGCCAAGGGCAGGGAGGGCCTGCCCCTGGGGGAGGGACTTAGGCTCAGACTCTGTTACCTGCCACTGACTCACTGGGAGGCTCTGGCTGAAATGACATTCCTCTCTGGGCCGGTGCAAGGACCGAGCTGGTGCTCAGAAGGACAGGAGACAGGGCTGGGCAGCGGGCGGAAATCCTCACCGCTCCACAGGGCAGGCGTTCCCTCTTACAGCGAGGGGAAAAGGCAGCTCAGAGGCAAAGAGCTCTGCAGGTCTCAAGGCTCCTGGGCAGGCCCAGCTGCTGCTCTGCTCAAATCCCTTCTCTCATTCACCCCTGATCCCCGCCTCTGGTCCCCTGGGCTCCCTGGGGGCTGGGGTGGCCCTGTACCTTGAAGTCGTCTGTGTCCTTGGCCCGGCTCCTGGAGGCTGTGTTCCGCGCGTGGCCCAGCAGCGCCTGCCCGATGGCGCGCTCCGTGTGCTGCTGCAGGAGCTGCCCGACCTCCTGGGCCTCGGCCAGGAGCTGCTGCTGAAGCTGCAGGCGCGTCTGCTGCGCCTCCTCCTCCAGCCTGCCGGTCTCTTCCAGCACGCGCGCCTCCTGGAAAAGTTGGGTGGGGAGAAGACTGGAGACCCCTGTCCTCTGTGTGGATGCTCCGTGTGTGTGTGTTAGCCACTCAATCGTGTCTGACTCTTTGCGACCCCATGAACTGTAGCCTCCCAGGCTTCTCTGTCCATGGAATTCTCTAAGCAAGAGTACTGGAGTGGGTTGCCATTCCCTGCTCCAGAGGATCTTCCTGAGCCAGGGATCGAACCCTGGTCTCCTGCATCGCAGGCAGATTCTTTACCGTTTGAGCTCCAGGGAAGTCAATGGATGCTCTGGTCAGGACCAAACCAGGAGGTGGGGTTGGCCCTGCCTGGGGTCCCAGGAAGGTTGGAGAAGGGGTAGGAAGTGAGCACCTCTGGGCTGGCAAAAACCTGTACACAGTGGATGAGCCTGGGGATCTTGATGATCCCTTTGGGCATTTATTGAGCACCAACAGTGTGCCCAGTGCCATCCGTGGCTCTTTACATGTACAAGAACTTACTCCATCACCCCAAACACTTTGAGACCTGAACACTAGGGGTGATGAGGACATAGAGGAGCAGAGACGCCGAGCAACTTTCTAAAAGTCACACAGCGAGAGGTTTTTCAGTCACATCGGAGTCTGAGAGTAGTCTGGGACATCATGGAAGCCAACAGAGGGCCCATGGGGAGTCCATCTCTTGAAGGAATAGGGGTTGGAGAAAGAGGCTGGGGAGTCGGAGGTAGGGCAGGAAGTGCTGCCTGCTTCCCACCAAGTCCTCCGGGGCCGAGAAAAAGAGACGGTGAGCTTGTCCCTTACTCATAGGTCAAAAAACATCAGCTGCTTATACAGCTCAGTGGCTATAGCAGACCTGCAGTTAGCCTGTTTGGGTTTAAATCCCAGCCCTGCAATTCACAGTCTTTCTTTAGATTTGTGAAGACCTTAAAACAGACCACAGAGCCCTCTTCTCTCAACCCCTGACGATGACTGCACCTATCTGTGTTCTGACTTTTTGTGCAACTTTAGTATAATTGTCATTATCATATACACTGCAAGCTTTGGGCATACTGGGTGCCCCCAGCAGGGGTACCTATTGTGCCATTGTCCCCACCCACAACAATATGGGAGCAGGGTTGATTTTTTTTTTAATTTATTTATTTACTTGGGGGCTTCCCTGATTGCTCAGTGGGTAAAGAACCTGCCTGCAATGCAGGAGACACAGGAGAGTGGGTTTGATCCCTGGGTCGGGAGATTCCCTGGAAAACGGCAACCCACTGCAGTATTCTTGCCTGAAAAATCCCATGGACAGAGAAGACTGGTGGGCTACAGTCTAAGGGGTCACAAAGAGTCAGACATGACTAAGCAACTAAGCACTCATTTAATTATTTGGCTGTACCAGGTCCCAACTGTGGCACACAGGAGCCTCAATTTTCATTGCAGCTTGCAGGATATTTTTAGCTGAGGCACGCAAGATCTTTGGTTTTTTCTCTCAGTTGCAGCATGCAAACTCTTACTTGCAGCATGTGGGATCTGGTTCCCCGACCAGGGATTGAACCTAGGCCCCCGCTGCACTGGAAGCAAGTAATCTTAGCCAGAGAAGTCCCCAGGATTGGGGCTTTGACTAAACCAGACTGGAACCTGGAAGCCAAGGAAGTGGTACTCCTGCTCTGGGTGGGGCAGGGGCTGAGGCACGGTCTTACCAAGGCTCTGAGCAGTTGCCACTGGTGCTCGTCCAGACACTGGGAGGAGCCCTGCTCCAGGGCATGTTGCTCCCGCAGCTCCTGGAGAAGGCTTTTCTTCCCCGACAGCCTCATCTGGGCCAGGGTGGTGATGGCACTGCCGCGGAGAGCCAGCCTCCGGAGAGCTGAACGCAGGAGCAGTCCGTGCCCCTCCAGGATGCACTGAGTGGACCTTTGGAGACAGTGGGGAGGAGGTTGGGGCGGGGGGGTGAGTGTTCCTGGCAACAGAGTGTGGTGGTTAATTTTATGTGTGAGCTTGGCTGGGCCATGGGCTGAATGGACAGCTGATCCAATATCATTCTGAGAGCTGCTGTGAGGGTGTTTCTGGATGAGATTAATATTTGAATAAATGAGTAAAGCAGATGGTTCTCCCTAAAGTGGGTGGGCCTTGTCCAATCAGTTGAAGGTGTGAAGAGACGAAAAGGCCCACTTAACCACAAGTAAGGGGTAACTCCTCCTGCCTGACTGCCTTGAGTGGGACATGGTTTTCCTTTGTACTTCCTTCTCTTTGTACTTAAACTGGAACATTGGCTTTTCCTGGGTCTTGGAACTGCTGACCGTCAAACTGGACGTCACACCATTAGCCCCTGAGTTCTCAGGCCTTTGAACTTGGGACTGAAATTACATATTGGTTCTCCTGAGTCTCCGGCTTGCCTACCGTGGATCCCGTGACTTCTCAACTTCTCTATATCTGTACCTATGCATGCATGCTAAGTTGCTTCCATTGTGTCTGACCCTTTGCAACTCTATGGACTGTGGCCCTCCAGGCTCCTGTGTCCACTGGATTCTGCAGGCAAGAATACTAGAGGGGGTTGCCACACCCTCCTCCAGGGGATCTTCCCAACCTAGGGACTGAACTCGTGCCTCCTATGTCTCCTGTATTGGCAGGGAAGCTCTTTACCACTAGCGCCACCTGGGAAGCCCACCTGGGAAGCCCACCTGGGAAGCCCACCTATATCTTTACCTATATCACCTATACTATGTCTTCTATTGGTTCTGTTTGGAGAATCCTGACTAATACACTGACCCACTAAGAAACACCCCAAATAGTCATGCCCCACAGGGAACCTTTCCAGAAGCGACAGGTTAAAATTATCCCATCTTCTGCTGCCCATCCTTTTAGATGTGGGTGCACACTTGAGTTATAGTCAGTCATCTGTCCTTTGATTAACCTTTTTAACTTTATCACATTCTGCCTCAAGTTTCAGATGCATATATACAGTTGCCTTCAGTACGTATCCACTCAAATTTCTTACATGACTCTCAAAATTAACACATTCAGAACTGAAGTCATGAACCATTTTTGAGTTCCTATCTCAATGAGTTAAGTAGGAAACTGGTTTAGAGAGGCTCAACATTTGGTTTTCTAACTTGAGGTATTTTCTTACAGCCTGAAAAGTTGAACAGAAAACTGTCAGTCAGTTTACCAAGGAGGAGAGAACCAGCAAACACTCCTAAGAATAAGGAATCACCCCTTGTAAAGACCTAATTTTGAATCAGCTAAATTCACCCATGGAGTGGTTGATCTGCCACTGTCTGAAATCCCTGCTGGAAGTGAAATCCCTGCTGGAAGTAAGATAAATCCTGTCTGGAGGAAGATCCCATCATTCAAAGTCCTAAGTTATTACTATGATTTTTTAATAACACTATCTAGCATTCAATAAAAATAACCAGACTTGCAAACAGATAAGAACTGACCAAAAATAAAGGAAAAAAAAAAAAAAACAGACAACAGAAACATACCCACAAGATACTGGATATTAAAATAGTCAGCTATAATGAATATGTTCAGGAAATTAAATGAGAAGATGAATCTGAGCAGATAACTGGAAACTATGACAAAAATAAAGTGGAAATTCTAGAACTAAAAACACAGTAACCAGCATTAAGAATTCAGCAGATGGATTGAACAGCAGATAAGACACACCTGAGGAGAGTGTGAAGGGGAAGAGAATCAAAACAAGTTATCTAGACTGAACTACAAGGAACAAAAATATAGAATAGCATGTAAGAGACAAATAACCTAAGGTAAAAAAATCTAATAGACATTAAATTGCATTCCCAGGAAGAGTAGGAAGAGAATAATCAGAAGGAATATTTAAAGAGATAAAGATTCAGAATTTTAAAAAACTGATTAATGATAGCAAATTACAGATTCAAGAATCACTACAGATTTAGTAAAAACAAACAGGAAATGCACAAAAACCCACATCCATGTTTAGGCATATTATAATAAACTGATGAAAACCAAAGAACAAAAGAAAATCTTAAAAGCAATCAGAAACAACTGAAATCAGAAACAAAAGATTTCTTTAAAAGAATTTAAAAGACAGCTAAACCAGGATTTTACACCCAATGAAAACACCCCTCAAAAATGAAGACAGACATTTTCAGACAAACAAAATCTAAGAAAATTTGTCAGTAGCAAATCTAAAATAAACAGAATCTTCATGCAAAGAGAAATACTCCTAGGTGGACACTTAAAGATGCAGGAAAGAATCAAGAGCATCATAAAGTGTCAATCTAAATGAATATTGACTGCACAAACCAAAACCAGTATCTTGTGGAGCTGCAAATGTATAAAGAAACTGAAAGTGAACGTCTCTCACTCATGTTCAACTTTTTGCAACCCCATGGACTGCAGTTCACGGAATTCTCTAGGCTGGAATACTGGAGTGGGTAGCCTTTCCCTTCTCCAGGGGATCTTCCTAACGCACGGATCAAACCCAGGTCTCCTGCATTGCAGGCAGATTCTTTATGTAAAATGCCCAATAAGAAAAGCATTTTTCCTCTGTGAAAGAGAAATGAATGGAAATAAAGCATTCTACTGTCTTGAAAGAAGGAACATATTAATGTATGCTATATTTTGGCACACAAAGGATGCAATTCAAAATCTCTGAATCATTAAAATCACAGTAAAAGAATATATAACTAGTAAGCTAAATTATTAGTATATAACATATATACTATATATTACTATGTATAGTATATATATACTATATATTATATATATATACTATATATTATCTATATAGTATATATATAATACATAACTAATAACTAAATTAGAGAGAGAAAACAGAAAATAATAAAACACCTAAACCAAAAGAAGGTAAGAGAGGAGAGGAAAAGGAACATAGAGCAGATTGGAAAAAGATAAAACAAACAGAAAGGAGATAGATTAAAAATTCAAATATATTACCATAAAGTTTTACATTAAATATAAATGGACTAAATATTGGTACTATTAAAAGATATAGTTTTTGAGACTAGATAAATCTTCCAATTGCTCACTACTGTCCTTAACTTGCTCACCAGATTCTCCCTACTTGTTTCCATCTCCTGATACCTCCTTTGTATTATCTAACAATACAGCTATCCACATGCTTCTTGATATATACACAAAATAATTTCCTGGAAAAGACTGGGCAACTAGAAAATTAGCTATATCTAAATAATTTTTCTTATGTAAAATAAAGAAAAAGAAATATTTTTCAGGAAGCTGAAAAAGTGATACCACATTAATAAGTATATAAAGAATATTTTAAAATATAAAATTTGTTAATAAATGGGGAATGACTGAAAATGGGCACAAGTGGTCTTTTTTGGAGTGGTGGAAGTGTTTTACAATTGGATCGTGGTGATGGGTGCAGAACTCTTAAAATTAACTAAAAATCATTGAATTGTACTCTTAAAAATAATGTATGCAAACTATACCTCACAAAAGGTGTTTTAAAAGTTTCTATGAAAGACAACTCTATGAAGTAGGTATTGTTAGCCCCATTTTATGGATGAGAAAATTGAGGGTAAGAACAGTTCCTGTGCCCACACCAGGTCTGACTTCAACCTTTCATACATGGCACTCTGCTATCACTGTGTTTCATATTTATGTTCACAATTTGGTTGTTCTCCAAACCACACTGTAAGGGAGCCCAGGGGGTGGGAATTAACTTACAGATGAGGACACGGAGGCTAGCGTGGAGTATCACACCGGACAGGAGGCCCCCAGCCTACACGAAGTTGTACTCACTCTTCACTGAGGCTGCCGAGCTGGCCCAGGACTCGGTGGATGATGTTCTCATGGTCATCCTTCAGGTGTGCCTGCAGCAGAGTGGACAGTGCATCCTCCTCCATCCACACCTAAAGCCCACAGCAGAGGGACAGGGGTCGAGCTCAAGTTCATTTCATCCATCATTGCTTTGTCGGAGCATACTTTTTGTTTCTTATTTTTAAAAATCCCTTTCTCTTTTGATTTAATTATTTTTCTCCTATGTGCTAAGTCACTTCAGGCATGTCTGACTCTGTGTAACCCCAAGGGCTGTAGCCCACCAAGGGCTGTAGCCCACCAGGTTCCTCTGTCCATGAAGTTTTCCAGGCAAGAATACTGGAGTGAGTTGTCATTTCCTACTCCAGGAATTGTCCCAGCACCGTTTCTTATATAATTTATCTTCTTATGACTGGCCTGTCATGACATTTTGTCTGACATAGTTTCCATATGCACATGAATCTCGTTCCAGGCTCTTTATTTAATTCTGCGGGTCTGTCTGTACCAAGACATCACACTTGAAGTTCTGCAATTTATAACAAGAGTTCATAGTTGCTAGAGCACGTCTCCCCATATTCTTTTGTACAAAACTGTCTTGCTATTCTTGGTTCCTTTTCTTCACATATGAATTTTAGGGTCTGTATATCAAGTTTGGGAAACAGCTTTTTGGGGATTCATTTTGTAATTAGATTGAATTCATAGACTTATTTGTAGAAATTGAATTTTCCTATCCAAGAACAAAGCCTTTTTCTCAATTCTTTAATTCCCTTCAAAAACATTTTATAAACTTCTCCACTGGACTGTGTCAGTCACTCAGTTATGTCTGACTCTTTGAGACCCCATGAACTGTAGTCCGCCAGGCTTCTCTGTCCATGGAATTATCCAGGCAAGAATACTGGAGTGGATTGCCATTCCCTTCTCCAGAGGAACTTCCCAACCCAGGTATTGAACCCTGGTCTCCTGCTTCGAAGGCAGATTCTTTACCGTTTGAGCTACAGGGAAGTCTTCTCCATTAAGGTCTTATAAACACTGGTCAGATTTATTTTTAGGCACCCTGTAGTTTTTATTCTAAAGGGGATCTTTATGATATCACTACTGTTCTCTTCTACTGCTTTGGAAGTTACTTTTTCTATTTCTATTCTATCTACATTTAGAAATTTTAACATATATTCCGGATTTCACAAATCCAAAGTTAATCAACATTTCTTTTACCATAGGATTCATGACTTTCAGCACTTCTGAAAATTTCTTATCCATTATCAGCTTCAATATTATCTCTCTTTCATTCTCTCCTAGAATTCCTGGAGCACTAAGGAAGTCCCCCTAGGACTTTCACATTCTATTCCCATGCCTCCTGCTGCTGCTAAGTCACTTCAGTCGTGTCCGACTCTGTGTGACCCCATAGACGGCAGCCCACCAGGCTCCTCCGTCCATGGGATTTTCCAGGCAAGAGTACTGGAGTGGCGTGCCATTGCCTTCTCTGCCCATGCCTCCTAACCTCTCATATTTTCCATCTCTTTAGCCCTCCATGTCATATTCTGAACTACTTTCTCACCTTTATCTCCTAGTTCACACATTGTGTCTTCAACAATACTGAATTTGATATTTAACTCATCCATTAAATTTCTGTCTTCATGATTACAATTTTCATTCACAAAAGTATGTAGTTTTTAAATGTCATCTTTTTATATCATGTCTTGTTTTTATGCTAGTAATTCGTCTTGTTTTTTTTTTTTTTATTGTTTCAAACATACTTCCTTTATAAGTGCTCTCTAATAGTCTCTTCATCTGGATTTCCTGGCGCTCTTGGTCTAAACTTGGTGCTTGCTGTATGTGCTGGCTCTCACTTGTGGCAGATTGTCCCCTGTGTGTTTCGTAATTCTGGATGTTAGCTCATCTTCAGTGTGGCTTTGTCTGTGAAAACCTCGTGAGGTCCAAGGCCACACAAGTGATGCTCTAAAGAATAGCAGAAACTCAGATCTAAGTCTGTCTGTCTCCAAGGCTCAAATATTTCCTAGGTCCACCATGCACCTCCCTAGCTCACTCACATCACCAGGAAACATAAGCACTTAGAAACATGCAGCTAGCCTGTGTTACACCAAGGGCTCTGTCTTTAAGGTGAGACTCTTTCACTTCCCCTGCATCTGGAGTGTTTTTCTGGAGATGGCCATGCTGCATGCAGAACAGAGACAAAGCACAGAGGCTTCTCTGGTGACTCAGCCTGCAGTGCAGGAGACCTGGGTTCGATTCGTGGGTCAGGAAGATCCACTGGAGAAGGAAATGGCAACCCACTCCAGTGTTCTTGCCTGGAGAATCCCATGGGCAGAGAAGCCTGGCAGGATACAGTCCATGGGGTCGCAAAGAGTCAACCATGACTGAGCGACTAACACTTTCACAGAGGCTTTGAATGTGAGTAAGCAGCTTAGGCTTCAGTTCTCTGGGCCTCGTAATTTAAAACACTTATACTTAATCACACAAAATCACACTGCGTTACCCAGAATTGTTTGTTAAAGCCAGTCTCTGATGTGTTTTGTGAGAACTCTACAATAACCTGTCAAAGTGCTTCGGAAACCAGAACACTCTAGAAAATTCAACACAGTCTAGATTCCCTAAAAAATATATTAACATTGTCACTAAAGTACATGGGGGTCTTTGATGTGCATTTAGAGAAGACAGATAAAGCTAGTAACAGGATCCAAAGGTGGCCAAGAGTACATAGATCATCCAAGCAGACGGTGCCCAAAGTGGTCACACCATTTCTTTAATATTGTTGAAGGCAAGTTCATAAATGTTTGAATTTAGAAGC
This sequence comes from Bos grunniens, assembly GCF_055505025.1. Classification (NCBI taxonomy): domain Eukaryota; kingdom Metazoa; phylum Chordata; class Mammalia; order Artiodactyla; family Bovidae; genus Bos; species Bos grunniens. The sequence goes on along the minus strand of NC_141170.1, from coordinate 14,250,440 downwards.
AAAGAGCTGCTTCCCTGGGCTAGAGTGTTGAACCTGTTAAGTGCTACTGGGTCATTTGTGGTTTCCAATATGGTTACTGTTGTTTCAAAGTTTCATCTACTAAGGAGAGAAAGGGAAAAGGAACCAACAGTCAGCACATGCCTGGTACGTGTTGGGGGTTTTGGAACATTTTCCTATAAAGAAAAAGAAAGAAAGTGAAGCTGCTCAGTCGTGTCTGACTCTTTGCAACTCCATGGACTGTAGCCAATCAGGCTCCTCTATCCACGGGATTTTCCAGGCAAGAATACTGGAGTGAGTTGCCATTTCTTTCTCCAAGGGATCTTCTCAACCCAGGGCTCGAACCCAAGTCTCCCATACTGCAGCCAGACTCTTTACCATCTGAGCCACCAGGGAAGCCCTCCTATAAAGGAGGTGGGTTTATAAGTGAGCCAGGAGGTGAAGTCACTGGTGTGCTACGGGGAGGGAGACACTGCAGGTTTAAAAGCACAGTCAGAGAGGGTCTTGGGGTGAAGGCAGCTTGGGAGAAAGTCCTTAAGCAGGACAAATGAGTCAGGAACGCTGGGGAGCTAGAGGCATGCAAGGATACCAGGGAGGCTAGGGTGGAGTGAGAGGGGAGACAGGGAGGAGAGAGAGGGAGGAGGTCAGCTCCTGACACATGGGGCTGTGCAGGGCAAAATAAGGACTCTGGTTTTTACGCTGCATGAAATGAGCGGAGAAATGAATTGATGTGACATAGTATCTTTTATCAAGTCTAATGTGCCAGTGGTTATGAAATGCAGTTATTTTAGGTCCCATGCAGAGAGAAAAATCACTGCCAAGTAAATTAAGAAGATCTCGGTTTTAGAGATGTTAAAATGTGAGTAAATCTGCATCTTAAAAATGAATGGGATATATGTTCCTTCTGGAGCAGGGAGGGGTCAAGATGGCAGAATAGGAAGACACTGAGCTCACTTCCTCCCACTGGCACATCGAAGTTACAACTATTCACAGAGCACCTATTGATGAGAATGACCTGAAGAGCAGGTGAAAAAAGTCTACAACCAATTGTATAAAGATGAATGGGAAGTTCCTGTACAGCACACGGAGCTCAGCTGTGATGACCTAGAGGGGTGGAATGGGGAGGGGGGTGGAAGGCTCAAAGGGAGGAGATATATGAATACCTATATGGCTGATTCACATTATCGTACAGCAGAAACTAAGACAGCATTGTAATGCAGTTATATTCCAATTGAAAAATTGCCAGATTAAAAAAAAGAAGAAACCACAATGAGAAGGGTCAAAAGGATCGTGTCAGCGTATACTCACGTCCCATAATTACAGGTGGGGGACCCCCAAATGGGAGGATAATTACTATTGCATTGGTTCTCCCCACACAGTGAGGGGTCCAAAGCTCCCCAGCCCAGGGGTCCTGAACTACGAAGATGAACCCTAAGAACGTTTGGCTTTGAAGATCTGCAGGGCTTATATTCGGGAGAGCCAAATGATCATGGGAAACAGAGATCCATCCTCAAAGGCTGCACACAAAATCTCACAAGGTCCAGGATCCAGGGCAGAAGTAGTCATTTGAAAGAACCCTGGGTCAGATCCACCTGTTGATATTAAAGAGCCTGCCAGAGAGGCAGGAGGCAACCAGAGCTCCATCTGGGGACAGAAGCACGGGTGCAGCCATTTGGGGGAGCTCTTTCTACCTCGAAAGCGGTGAAGAATTTGTCTGCAATGCAGGAGACCCAGGTTTGTGGAGAAGGAAATGGCAACTCACTCCAGGATTCTTGCCTGGAGAATCTCACGGATGGAGGAGCCCAGTAGGCTACAGTCCATGGGGTTGCAGAGAGTCAGACACGACTGAGCAACTAACACTTTCTACCATGAGGACACGTGCTTAGAAGCACTCTTTCTGAATCCCCACTCTGGCTTATTAGCACAGGGGTCCAGCCTCGCCCACCAGCCTGTCAGCACCAGTGCTGGGGTACCTCAGGTGAAGCAGCTGGCCAGGCAAGGACACAAGCCCTCCCACCAGCAAGCCAACTGCCTTAGGACCCATAGAGCCTCCAGCTGGCCCAGGACCTGACCCTGCCCACCAACCGGTGGCCCCATACTAGCTGCTAGACCAGCCTTACTCACCAGTAGTCTTAGTAATATTTTTTGGATATGTCTCCTCAGGGGGCTTCCCAGGTGGCTCAGTGTTAAAGAATCTATCTCTCAACCAGGAGACTTGGGTTCAATCCCTGGGTTGGGACGATCTCCTGGAGGAGGAAATGGCAACCCAGTCTAGTATACTTGCTTGGAAAATTCCACAGACAGAGAAGCCTGGGAGACTATGGTCCATGGGGTCGCAAAAGGTCAGACATGACTGAGCATGACCACCCACTCATGTCTCCTCAGGCAAAGGAAATGAAAGCAAAAATGAGCAAATGGGACTAAATGAAACTAAAAAGATTTTGCACACTGAAGGAAACTATCAACAAAATGGAAAGGCTGCCCACTGAATGGGAGGTATTTGCAAATGATGCACCCCACAGCAACAATTACCTTAGGTCCACCTGCACAATCAGGATAATCTCCCCGTTTCAAGGTTCTTAACTTACTTCCCATCTGCAAAGTCCCTTTGCCATATAAAGTAACATTCATAGCTTTTGGGAATTAGGATGAGGAAATCTTTGAGGGGATGTCCCAGCAGACTGAGGAGAAACCTACACACCTGCATTAGAATGGATCACACTTTGAGGACCACTAGGTTAGGGGCGGCGGCCGAGAGGAGCAACCCCACGTTTAAGGAGCAGTGGCTGTGCAGGCACAGGAGGGCTGAGAGGAGCTACTCCACATTCAAGGTCAGGAGGGGGGACCTCAGGAGCAGTGGCTGCGCTTGGCTAGAGCAGCCGTGAAGAGATACCCCACATCCAATGTAAGAGAAACCCAAGTAACACGGAGAGGGCATCAGAGGGCATCAGAGGGAAGACACACTGAAACCATAATCACAGAAAATTAGCCAATCTGGTCACATGGACCACAGCCTTGTCTAACTCAGTGAAGCTAAGCCATGCCGTGTGGGGCCACCCAACATGGATAGGTCATGGTGGAGAGGTCTGACAGAATGTGGTCCACTGGAGAAGGGAATGGCAAACCACTTCAGTATTCTTGCCTTGAGAACCCCATGAACAGTATGAAAAGGCAAAATGATAGGATACTGAAACAGGAACTCCCCAGGTCGGTAGGTGCCAAATATGCTACCGGAGATCAGTGGAGAAATAACTCCAGAAAGAATGAAGGGATGGAGCCAAAGCAAGAACAATACCCAGTTGTGGATGTGACTGGTGATAGAAGCAAGGTCTGATACTGTAAAGAGCAATATTGCATAGGAACCTGGAATGTTAGGTCCATGAATCAAGGGAAATTGGAAGTGGTCAAACAGGAGATGGCAAGAGTGAACGTCGACATTCTAGGGATCAGCGAACTAAAATGGACTGGAATGGGTGAATTTAACTCAGATGACCATTATATCCACTACTGTGGGCAGGAATCCCTCAGAAGAAATGGAGTAGCCATCATGGTCAACAAAAGAGTCTGAAATGCAGTACTTGGATGCAATCTCAAAAACAACAGAATGATCTCTGTTCATTTCCAAGGCAAACCATTCAATATCATAGTAATCCAAGCCTATGCCCCAACCAGTAATGCTGAAGAAGCTGAAATTGAATGGTTCTGTGAAGACCTACAAGACCTTTTAGAACTAACACCCAAAAAAGATGTCCTTTTCATTATACGGGACTGGAATGCAAAAGTAGGAAGTCAAGAAACACCTGGAGTAACAGGCAAATTTGGCCTTGGAATACAGAATGAAGCAGGGCAAAGGCTAATAGAGTTTTGCTAAGAGAACGCACTGGTCATAGCAAACACCCTCTTCCAACAACACAAGAGAAGACTCTACATATGGACATCACCAGATGGTCAACACCGAAATCAGATTGATTATATTCTTTGCAGCCAAAGATGGAGAAGCTCTATACAGTCAACAAAAACAAGACTGGAAGCTGACTGTGGCTCAGATCATGAACTCCTTATTGCCAAATTCAAACTTAAATTGAAGAAAGTAGGGAAAACCACTAGACCATTCAGGTATGACCTAAATCAAATCCCTTATGATTATACAGTGGAAGTGAGAAATAGATTTAGGGGACTAGATCTGATAGACAGAGTACCTGATGAACTATGGAATGAGGTTTGTGACATTGTACAGGAGACAGGGATCAAGACCATCCCCATGGAAAAGAAATGCAAAAAAGCAAAATGGCTGTCTGGGGAGGCCTTACAAATAGCTGTGAGAAGAAGAGAAGTGAAAAGCAAAGGAGAAAAGGAAAGATATCCATTTGAATGCAGAGGTCCAAAGAATAGCAAGGAGAGAGAATAAAGCCTTCCTCAGCAATTAATGCAAAGAAATAGAGGAAAACAACAGAATGGGAAAGACTAGAGATCTCTTCAAGAAAATTAGAGATACCAAGAGAACATTTCATGCAAAGATGGGCTCGATAAAGGACAGAAATGGTATGGACCTAACAGAAGCAGAAGATATTACGAAGAGGTGGCAAGAATACACAGAAGAACTGTACAAAAAAGATCTTCACGACCCAGATAATCACAATGGTGTGATGACTCACCTGGAGCCAGACATCCTGGAATGTGAAGTCAAGTGGGCCTTAGAAAGCATCACTACAAACAAAGCTAGTGGAGGTGATGGAATTCCAGTTGAGCTATTTCAAATCCTGAAAGATGATGCTATGAAAGTGCTGCACTCAATATGCCAGCAAATTTGGAGAACTCAGCAGTGGCCACAGGACTGGAAAAGATCAGTTTTCATTCCAATCCCAAAGAAAGACAATGCCAAAGAATGCTCAAACTACTGCACAATTGCACTCATCTCACACGCTAGTAAAGTAATGCTCAAAATTCTCCAAGCCAGGCTTCAGCAATACGTGAACCGTGAACTTCCAGATATTCAAGCTGGTTTTAGAAAAGGCAGAGGAACCAGAGATCAAATTGCCAACATCTGCTGGGTCATGGAAAAAGCAAGAGACTTCCAGAAAAACATCTATTTCTGCTTTATTGACTATGCCAAAGCCTTTGACTGTGTGGATCACAATAAACTGTGGAAAATTCTGAAAGAGATGGGCATACCAGATCATCTGACCTGCCTCTTGAGAAACCTATATGCAGGTCAGGAAGCAACAGTTAGAACTGGACATGGAAAAACAGACTGGTTCCAAACAGGAAAAGGAGTACATCAAGGCTGTATATTGTCACCCTGTTTATTTAACTTCTATGCAGAGTACATCATGAGAAACGCTGGGCTGGAAGAAGCACAAGCTGGAATCAAGATTGCCGGGAGAAATATCAATAACCTCAGATATACAGATGATACTACCCTTATGGCAGAAAGTGAAGAGGAACTAAAAAGCCTCTTGATGAATGTGAAAGAGGAGAGTGAAAAAGTTGGCTTAAAGCTCAACATTCAGAAAACGAAGATCATGGCATCTGGTCCCATCACTTCATGGGAAATAGATGGGGAAACAGTGGAAACAGTGGCCGACTTTATTTTTTTGGGCTCCAAAATCACTGTAGATGGTGACTGCAGCCATGAAATAAAAAGACATTTACTCCTTGGAAGGAAAGTTATGACCAACCTAGATAGCATATTAAAAAGCAGAGACATTACTTTGCCAACAAAGGTCCATCTAGTCAAGGCTATGGTTTTTCCAGTGGTCATGTATGGATGTGAGAGTTGGACTGTGAAGAAAGCTGAGCGCCGAAGAATTGATGCTTTTGAACTGTGGTGTTGGAGAAGACTCTTGAGAGTCCCTTGGACTGCAAGGAAATCCAACCAGTCCATCCTAAAGGAGATCAGTCCTGGGTGTTCTTTGGAAGGACTGATGCTAAGGCTGAAACTCCAATACTTTGGCCACCTCATGCGAAGAGTTGACTCATTGGAAAAGACTCTGATGCTGGGAGGGATTAGGGGCAGGAGGAGAAGGGGATGACAGAGGATGAGATGGCTGGATGGCAATACCGACTCGATGCACATGAGTTTGGGTGAACTCCGGGAGTTGGTGATGGACAGGGAGGCCTGGCGTGCTGCGATTCATGGGGTCACAAAGAGTCGGACACGACTGAGCGACTGAACTGAACTGAACTGATTCTACATCCTATTCCAATTGTGTAGCTAACAAAATCCACAATATTTAACAATTTCCCTGAGCAATGGGGTATGAAATCACCAAGATCTTTTACCTAGGAAAATAGGTGGAAAATGAATTTTATAGTCTGGGTGTGTGTTTGATTTTCCATGAAGAGTTTTGTCGGTCCTTTTCTTCTCATGACTAAATATTCATCTCGACCACAGAAAGTTCATCTCTTATTTTCATCATCAACAAGGAAATATGGAAAGCAGGAGAGAATACGGATCCCTAAATATCTTATGGTAATTTAAGGCAATTAGACAATCAATCAGTAAATTAATTTTGACATACACACTTTGAGAAAGCAGTCTTGGGTCATACTTATTTAATCAGTTGATGAGGTCATTAACCCTCCTGTTTGCTTCTTGCATGCAAAACTCCTCTCAAAATACTTCCGCACAAGCACAGGAAATTTCACATATGTGCATATGCTCACAAAGTACATGAATAAAAAATAAAACCCAGAATCTAGGTACTGTCTGATATCTACTTAAAATAAAAGACTCATAACTGGAGGTTTTTGGATGAATCATGAGCCTTTGCCTAATAATTTATCAGAACTGAAATTCTGGATTTTTTTCAATATCAATGTTATAAAGTGATTAAACAGATATAGTGCAAAGGGTTTTAGCCTGCATTTGCCTGTGTTATCTTGCAGCAACCACGTAGGGTATTTTGATCCATATTTTTCACATGAAAGCTGAGATTCAGAGAAATTCAGTAAGTTGCACAAAATCACAGAGTTGTGGGAGGTCAGCTAACTGGCTAAAGTCACTCAGGCCATTAATGCCATTGCTGTTGTTTAGTCGCTAAGTCACATCCAACTCTTTTGTGACCCCATGGACTGTAGCCCGCCAGGCTCCTCTGTCCGTGGGATTCTCCAGGCAAGAATACTGGAGTGGGGTGCCATTTCCTTCTCCAGGGGATCTTCCTGACCCAGGGACTGAACCTGCATCTCCTGTGTTGGCAGGCGGATTTCTTTACCACTGAGCCACCAGGGAAGCCCATTAATGGCGTTGTGTGCATGCGTGCCAAGTCGCTTCAGTCGTGTTTGACTCTTTCAGACCCTATGGACCATAGCCCGCCAAGTTCCTCTGTCTCTAGGCAAGAATGCTGGAGTGAGCTGCTATGCCCTTCTCCAGGGAACCTTCCGGACCCAGGGATCGAATCCATTTCTCCAGCACCTCCTTCATTGGCAGGTGGATTCTTTACCACTGAGCCACCAGGGGAGCCCATTAATGGGGCTACTCTGCTACAAATGCAGGCATTCAGCTTCCAAGGTTAGAAGACTGTCTGCAAACCACAATCGTCCTTAAAAGGCCTGACCCCCCACTTGGGGAGCCAACATCAGAGGCACTTTAGATTCATCTGGTGAGCTTTCCAAATCGCTGAGGCCCAGGTTTCCCCCTGTTTCCCCAGAGATGGCAAATGATATGGCCTGGGATCCAGGATTGGTATGAATTGGAGGAATTCAGCTTCTTGTACATCCCCTGATGATCCTGTGCCAGTTTCCAAAGCTGCATATTATCCCTGGAAATGCAGCCAAGTTTTCTCCCAGCTAGTGGGTTTTGAATAAGTAAGTTAAATAAGAAAATCAGGGCTACTGCCCTTTAGGACCTACCAGCCACATATGCAGGAGACGACTACTGGTCATAGGACAACAGATGCAGCTGACGGCAGACTGAAATTTATTAGAAGGAGATCTAATTAACTGGACAGGCAGGTAGCTAGACCTGTGCCCACCCACAGGGAAAGGCCCTGTGTTTGCATGGTGCTTCCATTTACTTTTTGGTAGTTTGGACAGCTCACCTCTATTTTCTTTAGAAAATTTCTACCAGATACATACATTGAGGGCTTTTTGTGACTAACTGAACACTCAACGGAAAAAGACATGGTGTTTCTCATAACAAGCACCTAGGGGTGGGTGGTCCGGGGCTGGGACAGTCTGCCTCTCTGCCCCACCCTCCTTCATCTCGTCTCTAAGTCAAAGGAAGGCCAGCGGTCCTCCAGTCCTCCTGTAACTGCTTTGGGCAGGAAGAACAGGAAATGCTAAAGAGGAAGATGTTTCTTAGCAACACATGACCTTTGTATTAGTGAACAGAAGCTCCCTGCAGGTATTGCACCTTGTCTCATAGGCTAGAACTCCGTCAATGAGGCCACTTCTAGAAACTGGGATACTGAGCATGTTAGTTTTGCAGCCTCTAGCATGCAGGAAAGCAAGAGAGAAGGGAAATTGGGGCATTTTCAAGTGTCACATTTGAAAATCTGACAGTTTTAATTTTTTAAAAATAAAATTGACGTATATTAACTTCCTATGGCTGTTGTAACACAGCACCACAAATCTGTGGCTTCAAACAAATTTAGTACCTTACTGTTCTGGAGGTGAGTCTGGAATGAAAGGAACAGGACTGTTTTCCCTCTGGAGGCTCTGGGGTAGGCGTGAAATCTGTTCCTTGCCTTTTCCAGCTCCTTGAGGGCACTCCCATTCCTTGGCTGATGCCCACATCCTTCTAGCCTCTGCCCAGGACATCACATCTCCTCTGACACTGACCCTCTTCCTTCCCTCTTAAAAGGATCCTTGTGATTACACTGGCCACTCAGATAATTCAGAATAAACGTCATGTCCCCAAATCCTTAATTTAATTGCATCTGCAAGGTCCCCTTTGCCCTGTTAGGTAACATATTCACAGGTTCTGGGGATTAGGATGTGGGGGCATTATTCTGCCTACAACACATATTGTTGTTCAGTCGCTCAGTCGTGTCTGACTCTTTGCGACCCCATGGACTGCAGCATACCAGGCTTCCCCATCCTTCACTATCTCTGGAGTTTGCTCAAACTCATGTCCATTGAGTCAGTGATGCCATCCACCGTTTCTCCTGCCTTCAATCTGTCCCAACGTCAGGTCTTTTCCAATGAGTCAGTTCACATCAGGTGGCCAATATACGGTTTTAATGATGAAATAGACTTTCACTGAAAAATAGAGGAGTCCCCTGTGTGCAGCCCCTCCCACCCCTACCTCAGTCCACTCCCTTGAAGTACTACCTTCTGCCATTTACTTCTGTTGTTCTAAAGAACAGGCTCTGGGCGTCATCTCCTGACTTCCTACACTGGGAGAGGAGGGGTCTGCTCTCTTCTCTTCCTCCCATCCTAGCCCACCCGGCCGGCTGTTGTGAAAGGCTGGCAACCAGAATCTTGGTAAAGCATTCAGCACAGGCACTCGGGGATGCTCAGTGAAAGAAATGCCTCATTATTCTTCAAAAGTTAATGAAAAACGCAGACTCTAGACCCAGTTTTACGAAATGCTGCACCTGCTTTTCCTGCTCTAGGAGATCCTGGAAGAGTTTCCACTGCTGGCTCCGGAAGCGGTCCGACTTCTCCAGCTGCCGAGTCGAGTTCTCCTGGGCCTCCTGCCTCAGGTATTCACACTCTGCCTGGGAGAGGTCGGTTACACGGGGGAGCGTCTGCAGGAACAGGATGTCCGCGAACTTCTGGAACGTTTCCATGGTGCTGCAGTACAGCTCCTGAAGCCGAGAGCCACAAGACGGAGTTACAAGTCATGGTCTCACCCTGGGCAGGACCAAGGTCTCCTCACAAGACACAGAGGAAATCCAGCAAAGGGAACCGTCGAATCACACACGTGTGTGCACATGCGCATGCGCAGAAGCACACACACACAGTAGGGAAATACCGGCTGCCTCCCAGCCCTCTCACCCGCACCCAGTCAAGCCCCAGACTTGCCCCGCTGACCCAGTAAGTCCTTACTCACTGGCATCTCCTCTAAACCTCCATCCAGATTCTGTTCACAGCCCCTCCCTGGTCTCCCTGCCTCCCTCCATCCTCCACATTTAGGTGAGTTATTTGCAGAAGCACAGCCCTTTCATTTCCGGTTCAAATACCTTGGAGGGCTTCTCTTTCCATTGCAATCAGAATTACCTAGCAGGGCTTCAAGGCAGTCCTGACTCATTACTCACCATTCTGCTCTTTCATCCCACCTTCCCCACTCCATTCTCTCTCTAAAAATGTATCTTTTTAATTGTGAAAAATAAAAGCATATAGATAATAATATATTAAACATTTGGAATCCACCATTCAGTTTTCTTTTTTCCCCCAGATTAAATACACTAAAACTTGCAGGTTAAGTTGGAACCCTTTAAGTTCTCTCCGTAATTCTTTTCCCCTCCCACCTAGCCTCCCCAGAATCAGCCATCCCTATGAATTCAGCATCTCTGTCTCCAATTTAGATGTCTATATTTTCACTATATGTGATGTCCACAAACGTGGCTTTTGGTGTGCCTGTTCATTCACATAAATGACATCTCATTGCATGTTTCATTATACAGATACTTTGCAAGCCTCTACACTTTGCCCCACCTCCAGGCACTTGCACATCTGAAATGGACTCCTCTTCATCCTGCAAAACCCCTATGAAAAAACCCCTTCTCTGTGAAGCCTTGCCTGGGCCACTCAGACTAACAAGGGCATTTCTGACCCTGGGCTCCTGCAGCTTTTTGGTTAGCCCCACCAGGGCATCAAAACTACAATTCATCTGTCATTCCTCCTGGACCACAACTGCCTGAGAGTGGCTGCATCATACTCTGCACCTACGTCTCACATCCTCCCAGACCAACCACCTGACTGCAGTTTCTGAATGCATCACACACCAACAGGAGGCAGAATGCCCATTCCCCCTTCTCCATCTAGGAATTCCCTACATGTGTTCCAAATTCTATTTGAGGTCTCCTCTTCTGCGAGGCCTCCTGACCACAGGGCTTCTTGTGGCCACTAGTTGTTTGATTATCCTTTTCATGGACTAGACCATGAGGTTTCTCAAGAAACCTCTTATTACTTTAGCATCTATAGCACCTAGAAGAGTACCTGGCAAATATCAGGTAATAATATTAAAATTGTTAATAATTATGAGTTCTTACTGTGTGCCAGAGTGTCACAAACACATTTCTTGCATAATATCATCATCCAATAGTCCAATGTAGATGTTCTATTATAATTACCATTGTTTTATAGGCAAGAAAAATAAGACCCAGAGAAGAGTTGTAGAGGGTGGATTCTGACTACTGGACTATTGGACTCATGCTTTTAACTTGTATGGTATGAGGATAATTGTTTTTTCTTTTCTTTTTTTTTTTTTGGAAAAATATTCTTAGCATCTCATCTGGTGTACCTAGCTCATACTTGGTGGGCTCAATGAATATAAGTTAAATTTAACTCCATGTTAATTAAACCCAATGACCGTGCATGCATGCTCAGTCATGTCTGACTCTTTGTGACCCCATGGACTGTAGCCCCCAGGCTTCTCTGTCCATGGGATTATCCAGGCAAGAATACTGGCGTAGGTTGCCATTTCCCCCTCCAGAGGATCTTTCTGACCCAGGGATCAAACCCAAGTCTCCAGCATCCCCTGCATTGGCAGGTGGATTCTTTACCACTGAGACACTTGGGAAGCCCAAACTCAATGACTACCATGCTCTGAAAAGCTCATGGCCAAACTTAACTTTGTTTGGAATAAAGTGCCCATGACAGGGACATAAGGGATCCACATCCTTTTAGAAGACTTAGAGATCCTACTTCTGATAGTGGCCAGGCAGGTAATTTGAACCAGTTTTTCCCACTGAGGATGAATGTTTTTAAAAAGCTGGACAAAATGTTTATTAAACCATCATAAAAGTCCCAAAGAGCTAACAAAGAAGTATAGAGTGTAGGGTCCAAGGTCTGGGAGAAGATGGCATCAGAGAAGCATGCCCAGCCTTTGGGCTGCATTTATATACAGGGTGTAGGTCAGTCCACGGAGAAGGCAATGGCACCCCACTCCAGTACTCTTGCCTGGCAAATCCCATGGGTGGAGGAGCCTGGTGGGCTGCAGTCCATGGGGTCGCTAAGAGTCAGGCACGACTGAGCGACTTCACTTTCACTTTTCACTTTCATGCATTGGCAAAGGAAATGGCAACCCACTCCAGTATTCTTGCCTGGAGAATCCCAGGCACAGAGGAGCCTAGTGGGCTGCCGTCTATGGGGTCGCACAGAGTCGGACACGACTGAAGCGACTTAGCAGCAGCAGCAGCAGGTCAATCCAAGGGACATGCCTGCACAGCTGATGGACCCTGGACAGCCTCTGGTAGTTGAAGGGACAGAAGGTGGAGCTCATGGCTCACCATGAATTGGGGCCTGGGTAAACCATTCCACACCAAGGATTGGGAACCCAAAAGCTGCAATACAGAAACATGAGTGAAATGGAAGGAAATCAGATCTGACAGGTTTAAACACACAGCAAACCTGGAATCTGTTCATGCGGGTGGCCCAGTTTATTTCAAGTTTAGGCCTTGAATTAAGGGGATTCTAGATCATTCGAGACCCAGTCATCTGGCAGAAGCAAAGGAAAAAATCTTTGGAGAAGGAGAACATCACTGTATGCCTGAAAATATTTTTGTAAATAATGTACAAATCTGAGATAAGGCATAAAGTGAAAAATACATGAGTATTTAGCCTTCATCTTCTTTTAGCCTTCATCTTCTCTTCACAAGGAGACGAGAATACAAGGAGAGTACACGAGGAGACAAGACCATGACCAAAGAGCTACACGAACAACAGACATGCAAACCCACAGGCTGTCTGGGGAGCACAGTACACAGACTTTAGGGCTGATGCTTACTATGCTTCTGATTTTAAAAGCCACTCTTAAACCTTAAAGCAATGACCTGGCGATTACAAAAAGTAATGCTAGTTTTTTTTTTTTTTTAATTAGAACTTCTAGAATTGAAGAACACTGTCCAATAATAGGAGCCCAATGCAAAGGTTTCACTGCAGTTTAGGTGCAGTTGAAGAGAGAATACGTACAGGAAGACAGATCAGGAGAAAATCTAGGACAAAGTAAAGAGAGGCTAAAGGATGGAAAATATGGAGGGGAAGATGAAGGATAAAAGATACAGTAAGAAAGTTCCACATGTTTAACTGGAGGCCCTGAAGGAAGGAAGGGAGAGTTCAGACAGAAGTCATATTTGAAGTGACAGTGGGTGAGAAATCTCTCAAAACTGATGAAACAAATTTACAGATGAGGAAACTGAGGCTTCATCTGTACATGTGAAAGGGAGGTTAAATAAATTGTGTTAGTTCACCCACAGGACCCTGGTAAGGCTTCACCACACATGATCTAACCATGATGCTCTTAGATGAATTTTTCTAACAATGAATGAATGGGACTATAACTAGCACCTAATAAACACAGGGTCACTGTTTGCTACATTAATAGTAGATAAAACAGTCTTTAGGGAAAAAAAGCTCTTCTAGAGAGAAAGGGGAGCAGTTCATAATATCAAAAGGTTTAATTTGCCAGAAAGATGCAAAGTTTCTAAATTTATATGCACTTAACAAAAAAAATGAAGGTGTCAATCACTCAGCTCTGTCTGACTCTTTGTGACTCCAAGGACTATAGCCCACCGGGCTCCTCTGTCCATGGAATTCTCCGGCAAGAATACTGGAGTGGGTTGCCATTCCCTTCTCCAGGGGAATCTTCCCAACCCAGGGATTAAACCCGGGTCTCCCACACTGCAGGCAGATTCTTTACTGTCTGAACCACCAGGCATTATCCAAATCAATACAATTTGACACATTAATAAAATAAAGCAGAAAAGTATAATGTTAATTATGGGAATAAATGAAGAAAAAACTATTTCACAAATTGTAATTTCCATGCAGAAGAAACACTAACAAAATAGGAAATGGAAGGAAGCTTCCTTAATCTGAAAAAATCTATAGCAAACATTTCACCTGAGGGTAGAAACTATAAAACAATATTAAGAAAAATTAATAAGACAAATAAATACAGGGATATACCATGTTTGTAGACTGGAAGATTTGATACAGTAAAGACATTCATCCTCACCAACTTGATCTATAAATTCAAAATGCTAATCAAATTGGGGGCTATATCAGTAACTTTGTAGACTATAGATTGAAGCTGCACATAACTCTTGAATCCAACAATTCTGCTCCTAGGTATCTGCACAGAAGCAACAGGTGCATGCGTGTATCAAACAGCATCCACAAGAAAGTTCTTGTCAGCAGAATGTGTAACAGTCTAAAATAAGAAGCTACACAAATGTCCGTCAACAGTAGGATGGATAAATGGTGGTGTATTTATACAGTGAAATAAGAATGAACACTGCTGCACACAACAATACAGAGAAATCTCACAAGGCACAAAGCTTGTCTCACAATACAAAGTGGAGTGACGCAAATCTAACATGCTATACAATCCCATTCCCATAAAAGCAAAGACCTAATTTCCATGTAAGGCAGGGTCTGGCTCCTGTGAGCAGGGAGGAGACTGGGACAGGCAGGAGGTATGAGGGGGTTCAGGAATCCTGGCCAAGATCTCTTTCTCAATCTGGACAGAGGTTACATAGATGTGTTTTCACTCATCATTCACTAACCTGTAAGTTTATGTGTTATCCATTTATTTGTATCTGTTACAGTTCACAATAAAAATGGTTTAATAATATGGGAGTGACTTACATTTTCTTCCAGCCCCTGGAAATCCCAATTTCCTGCCAGGCAGGAGACAGATTTTAAACATCTGATTCTCCTACCTTGGAATCTATCATCCCGTAGCAGTGGCTGTGGACATTAAGACATACCTTTTTCTTTTTGGCGCGTGATTGTCAAACTACAAAAATATGCTGTTTGTAAATTCAAGAACTAAAATCACTGCAGATGGTGACTGCAGCCCTGAAATTAAAAGACACTTGCTCCTTAGAAGAAAAGCTATGACCAACCTAGACAGCATATTAAAAAGCAGAGATATTACTTTGCCAAGAAAGGTCCGTCTAGTCAAAGCTATGGTTTTTCCAGTAGTCGTGTATGGATGTGAGAGCTGGACTATAAAGAAAGCTGAGTGCCGAAGAATTGATGCTTTTAAACTGTGATGTTGGGGAAGACTCTTGAGAGTCCCTTAGACTGCAAGGAGATCTAACCAGTCCATCCTAAAGGAAATCAGTCCTGAATATTCATTGGAAAGACTGATGTTGAAGCTGAAACTC
Source organism: Bos grunniens (assembly GCF_055505025.1). NCBI lineage: Eukaryota > Metazoa > Chordata > Mammalia > Artiodactyla > Bovidae > Bos > Bos grunniens. The sequence continues at coordinate 14,235,162 of NC_141170.1, read as the reverse complement.
CAATAGTTTGGCCACCTGATGCGAAGAACTGACTCACTGGAAAAGACCCTGTTGCTGGGAAAGATTGAAGGTGGGAGAAGGGGATGACAGAGGATGAGATGGCTGGATGGCATCACCGACGTGATGGACATGAGTTTGAGTAAGCTCTGGGAGTTGGTGATGGACAGGGAAGCCTGACCTGCTGCAGTCCATGGGGTCGCAAAGAATAGGATGCGACTGAGTGACTGAACTGAACTGAAATTCAAGAAAGGTGAACTTTGTAAAAGCTACATGGTTCACTAGTCGAGGCTCTTTCTAATTAAAAAAAAACCCCAAAACATGCTAGATCCTGTCTGCTCCCTCGACAGAGACACATCGGCATCATTGTCACATGCTCTGCAGGTCACAAAACACAGCACTTCCACTTTACACTGAGATGTTACGTTTGGGAGATGCTGATTCATTCTGTGTCTGAAACAGAACTGGAATTAATCTGTTCTTCTCTCTTAGCATGTGTGAGGGGTCGGATGCAGTGTGGACCGGGGGGGAACCTTGGTGCCTCAGCCTTTTGCACTTTTCTTCAAACACAAGCAGAGGGAACCCAGGCTAGGGTGGCAGTTCCCTTGGACTCCCCTGTCACTTGGCTTCCCCTTCTGCTCCCTGACCCAGAGGAGCAGTGCCCTTCCCTGACTTTTTTCAGAGAAAGTTCTGGAGGGGCAAGGATGCATATTCTGGAGATCATGGAAGGAAGTCTCAATTTTCTGATCTGCAAAAGGGATACGATGCAAAGTCCATCCGTGAAGACAGCACCTGCCTTGAGGACTGATGATCAGGATTACAGACTTCCTAGATGGTACGGTGGTAAAGAATTCGCCTGGCAATGCAGGAGATGCAGGAGACTTCAGTTCGATCCCTGGGTTGGGAAGCTCCCCTGGAGGAGGGCATGGCGACCCACTCTAGTATTCTTGCCTGAAAAAATTCCATGGACAGGGGAGCCTGGCAGGCTTGTCCACAGGGTCACAAAGAGTCAGACACGACAGAGCAACTGAACACACGCAAACAGCACAGGGCAAGCACTTCATAAATGCTGGCTGTTATCATCGCAGAGAGGCTGGGAAAGTTAGTGTGGCTCTCAAATAGGCTGCCTATGGCTATTTTCCTTCCAGGAACTGAACATTTTGGAGAAAAGGCAGTTTGGTTCCATTTGTCTGCAGGGTAGGGAGAAGGGAGGTAAGGAAGGGTGCCCTTCTCAGCAGAGGCAGGAGAAAGCCTGGTGGAGCAGTGTGGGGTGAGCTATGGATTTGGGGAAGCAGAGGAGCAGTAGGGGGTCACCCCAACAGGGTGGGGCATGGAGGGTGGGTGGACTGGGGCAGACAGGGGCTCAGTGCCTCATGAAGGAGGAGTCAAGGCCCGGCAGTCTGGACCAGCAAGGCATGAATGTGACCAGCTCCGAAGATGTCCTGATCACGGTGGGTGGTGACTGAGTGAATAAAACATCCTTCCAGGATCCCACAGGCATGGCCCGGCTCTCTGCTGAGTTTTGGTTCATCAGAGGAACCGGAAATGTTCCCCGGCAGGGATGGTACCCTGCGTGTTCTAAGACACAGTTACCTGCTTCAGAGTAGGGTGTGCCCAAGATCCTGGGACAGAACAGTGCAAGGTCACAGGTCAAGACACAGGTCAAGTTGGGTCTCTTAAAAATGGGAAGTAGGTGGGACCAAGGGTCAGGAGCCTGGGCACCACCTGCATTGGGTCACTCACCAACAATGTGACTGGGGGTGACTCTCTTCCTCTCTGGGTCTTCACCCTATCTGTGCCTGGAAGACAGGAGATGCTGGAGACACGTGTGTGGAGGGGCACACGGGGTCCAGATCTTTCTCTCTCCCAGAGCCATGCCCTTTGCCACATAGCCTTGACAGGTTTTCCCCAGAAGAGTGGGAAGTACCTCCCCAACCCTTTAACTTTGGGTCCGTCACATGACCTGCGTTGGCCAACAGAATGAGGTGGAAGCCAAGTAGGCTAGTTTGGAGGCTAGTCCTCCGCCATTGCTAGGAGAACATCTTCAGGCCGGCCACTGGTCCCAGGAGGAGAGGAGAGACAGGAAACCATGGTCAAGTTGTGTCAGTCATTCCTAGATCAGCCAACTATTGGCAGACACACAGACCCTGGGGATACATCACTGTCATTTTTGGCCACTGGGTTTTGGGGTGTCTCATGCACAGCATTACTGTAGACATAACTGTGTGATTCCACACCAGATGGAAGGGTCCCTAAAGGTGAAAGCTCTGGTGTAAAGGTGTCTTATCCTCACAGCACGCATGGGTTCATCCTGCAAATATCTCTTGAGTATCTATTGTGGGCCACGGCCACTCAGTGAATGAGGCTGATGTGGACCCTGACTTTAGGGAGCACAGCCCAGGATGGGGGCAGGCATCACAAAGGAACTCATGGTACAGTATGGAAAGTGTGATGGAGGAGAGGCTGGGAGCCCTAGGGACAGACCAGGGGATCTAATTGATCTGGAAGGGCTCCCCAAGGAAGTGATGTGTAAACTGAGACAAGAATGAGAAAAAGCCAAACTGAGGGGCTGGAGGAAACAGTATTTAAGCAGCAGAAGAGCATGTGCCAAGGCACTGTGGCAGGAAGGAGACGCTCACCTTCGGGGAGCTGAGGGATGTCTGAGGTTGGCTGAAGGGCAGAGAGCAAAGGACATGACTCCAGACAGGTGGTGAGTGGGACTTGTCATGTGGGCCTTGTGGGCTAGGTCAGGGGGTCTTATGGCCCAAGCAGGGTGGGCCTCATGGACCAGACAAGGTTGGCTTTTGGGTATTGTGTCACATGGGTCTTATGAGTCAGGCCATGTGAGCACTTCATGGACCAGGCTGGGTGGTCATCACGGCCAGGTTAAGGATGCTGGATTTCATCCTGAGAGCTATGGGTAGCTTTCCAGGGTATTAAGTGGGTTCTTTCGTATGGTCAACCTACAAAGAAGGTAGCTAAGAATTCCTAGATCAGAGAGGTGAAGTGATATCACTTCACCAGTGACCAGGCCTCACAGCGGGTACACGGCTGGGTCAGGCCCACAGCCCGACCTGGGTGACTCTTATCTTACCTGCGCTTTTGTACTTCTTTGCAGGGAAATGAGCTGACTGTGAGAATTACTAAAAGGAGAGCACAGGTATAACTGAGTACTACGTGGTAACCTGAGGGCACGGGCACGTTTTACTATATTTACTGGAAATAAAGAAAACATAATTACTTATCATTGTTGCTGTTGACAACTGTTGATCAGTTGTGTCCGACTCTCTGCGACCCCATGAAAGGTAGCCTGCCAGGCTCCTCTGTCCATGGAATTTTCCAGGCAAGAATACTGGACTGGGTTGCCGTTTCCTCCTCCAGGGCATCTTCCTGAACCAGGGATCAAATCTGCATCTCCTGTATTGGCAGGAGGATTCTTTACCACCAAGCCACCTAGGAAGCCCACTTACTCTATTAGCCTTATTGAAACAAAAAGTCACATTCCCGTAGTTTGCTACCGTAAGGCAGATGTGAAAGCGCCAGTCTATTTTTTCTCAGACTCATACTTAGCAACGAGGTATCACACTTTAACCTTGATAAACAACCATGGAATGGACTCGCCCTCTATAGCACCCAGTGAAATCTTCTCTCCAGGGACAGACAGCACCTATATGGGGCCTACACTTCTGTCAACTTTCTTCTCAAGATCTACTTCCAATAGAACACTGCCCCCAAGTCATTGTTTTGGTATTTCTCCCAAACCTAATTTCTTGTACTCTTTGAAAACTTGTTTCCCATCTCTGGTAGACAAAATAATGGCTCCCCAGGATGCCCATGTTCTAATCCCTGGAAACTTTTGAAGGGTCCACTTTACACAGTCCAAGATTTCACAGGTGTGATTAAAGGATTAAAAGGACCCTGAGATGAGATTATCTCGGATTATCTAGGTGAGTCCCACATAGATAATTCCAAGGGTCCTTGTAAATGAAAGAGAAAGAGGCAGGCAGTCAGAGTGACAGGAGATATAGGGTGGACACAGACACAGGAGAAGCCCACCTGTGGCTTGGAGATGGAGCGAGGGACCACGAGCCAAAGAATGCAGGTGCCTCCAGCAGCTGCAAAAGGCAAGGACACGGATTCTCCCCTGGAGTCTGCAGAAGGAACACAACCCTGCTGACACCTTCATTTCAGCCCAGTGAGACCCTTCCTGACCTCCAGAAACATAAGGTGATCACTTCTGTGGTTTTAAGCCACTACGTTTGTGGTAGTTTATTCTGGCAGCAAGAACACACCATCTTCAGGGTGCCACTGATTACATGACACAGCCACTGATTCATTGATTCACTCATTCCATTACTCATCAATGTTGACTGATTGCCTGCACTGTGTCATCCCCAGCTGGATTCTGCAGAACATGTCACAGCAAGCTAGAGGAACGTGGCTTTTGGTTCTATTTTAACAAGACTAGTAGAGTAACTGGACTTCCCAGGTGGCTCAGTGGTAAAGAATCCACCTGCCAAGGCAAGAGATGCAGGAGACTTCCAGCAAGGACTGCCTGCCCCTTCCCTTCCCTTGTCAATTGAATCGCTTCTCCCCACCTGAACATTAGGGCCCTAGGCCTGTATCCCAGACTCCTCAGCTGTGTGACCTTGAACAGAATTTCAGTGCTGTGCAGGAAAGAGCTGACCTGGCTAATAGAGAGGCCTGATCTTAGTCCTTGCTTCCTAGAAGTGACCTCTAAGTTCTTCAAATGTCTTGCTTGATAAGAGGGTCTCTGTTTACCTGGGGACCTTGGACAGCTTTAGACAATCTATGACCATAATGTGATTTAGGTTGGGGCTTTTGGGCCATGTGGCATCAGCTCCACCTGCAGAGGGTCTGGGGGTTAAGGTGAGCCATACCGGTGGTCAACCACATCTACGTGACTGAGCCCCAGTAAGAACTAGGGATGCTAAGGCTTGGGTGAGCTTCCCTGGTTGGCAATGCTCAGTATGTAGTGTCAGACACAGTTCTGGGAAGAAGTCAGTGCTGTCCACGACTTCATGGGACAGGACAACTGGGAGCTTCCTGTTTGTAACTCTAGACTCTGCCCATGTGCCTCTTCTCTTGGCTGACTTTGATCTGTAGCCTAAACTGTAACCATGAGAACAGCTTTTAGTGAGTCCTTCCAGAGCAGGAGTCCCAGCCTTTGGGATCTAATACCTGATGATCTGAGGTGGGGCTGATGTAATACAAAAATAAAATATACAATGAATGTAATGTGCTTGGATCATCCCCAAACCACTCCCCTCCATCCCCCTCTGGAAAAATGTCTTCCACAAAACTGGTCCCTGGTGCCAGAAACGTTGGGGACTGATGTTCTATAGCTGTTTAGAGTCCCTTGGACAGCAAGGAGATCAAACCCGTCAATCCTAAAGGAAATCAACCCTGAATATTCATTAGAAGGACTGATGCTGAAGCTGAAGCTCCAATACTTTGGCCACCTGATGCAAAGACTTGACTTATCGGAAAAGACCCTGATGCTGGGAAAGATTGAAGGTAGGAGGAGAAAGGGGAGACAGAGGATGAGATGGTTGAATGGCATCACTGACTCAATGGACATGAGTTTGAGAAAACTCTGGGACATACTGAAGGATGGGGAAGCCTGGAGTGCTGCAGTTCACGGGGTTGCAAAGAATCAGACATGACTGAGCAGTTGAACAACAACAACAAAAAAACAAGTACTGTTCTATAGAACTGAAGAACCTGAGGGTGGTCTTGGGGACCTCTGGGTTTGCATTTGATATCAGAAGTGAAGGTGATCTTGGGGACTGAAGGAAAGTTGCATGGCTCAAGGTAACCTGAATTAAAACTCCCCTCTGGGTCCTCCCCACCACTCTAGGCAAAACAAAGAACTCTCTCACTCGAATAAAAAATAGACATTAGGTTGATTTCGCCCAGCTCCAAGCCGGCCCAGCCTCTGGCCAATCTCCAGAACTCCTTGCCCCAGCCGTTTAAGAGATAACTACTCCCAGAAACCTTGGAGAAGAACAAGCCCCTTTAAGACAGTAGCTTTCTACATACATATATACTTACTCTTTTCTTAGATAAGTGCAGCAGCTCGATAATCTGACTACTGCCCCTTCTCACCTCATTAAAGGTGATCTGTTCCTGTAAAGTGCCGGTCTCATCCTTTTTCTGAACCTCGCCTACTCTAACTCCGTACCTTACAGGGACTACTCCCAAACACGTCACGAGTGCCTGTCATTATTATTTCTGCTTTCTTCAAAGACAGAGTTTCACTTTTTCTCCTCTCTTCTTTGCCCTAACTTCCTGTGAGAATCTGAAGCTGTGGGAGCTGACCTTGGCAGGGCTGTTATCCTACATACCCAGGAGCTCTTCAGGAGACAGCGTGGGGAGGACAGTCAGAAATAAATAAACAAATCAGCAGGTCTCTGGGGCACCCTGCGAAGCGACAGTGGCAAACTCAGTGCCTGTCATTATCAGGAAGACATGTAATTTACAGGCATCCATCTCAGTCAAGCCGAAAATTTACTGTTTGTTTAAGAGGCCAAGAGACAGTGGGAAGTTAGAAAAATGCACTTTTCTCTGCAGCCTGAGCACCGTTAGGTGGTGATCAAATTCATCTTGCAGTCACCGTGCCTACACTATCTTGATCAGTGTCCAAAGAAAGGGGGGATTATGTCTCCGTGTGACCAGGTCTGGGAAAGAGCCAGCAGACTGCAAGGCAAGTTACCTTGTGAGCGTGACCGGTGCTGACACACCCTTCCAGATGGTGAGTGATAATAACCAGGCTCATGATGACAGATTTCTAAGTGCTCACTGTATGCCACACACATTTCTTTCTATATGCTTTGCACATGTGAACTTTTTCAAACTTCTGAATAGCCATAGGAATAAAATTTATTATCCCCACTTGAAGAGGAGACCCAGATGTTGACCATCAAAATAGACCCCCATCCCATGCCTTCTCACCACCTCCATCAGCGTCATCTAAGCCCAGACCCCCAGCATCTCTTATCCGGAGCCCTGCAGAGCCTCCCCAGGGATCCCTGCTTCCACTTTTGCCCCTACAGTCCGTCCTCTACACAGAAACCAAAGGATCCTTGGGAAACACAAGGCAAGTCACTTCTCTACTCCAAACAGGCTTGAAACGTCCCTTCTTACTCTGAAGTCAATGCAGGGACTTTCCTGGTGGTGCAGTAGCTAAGACACTGAGCTTCCAATGCAGGGGGCGTGGGTTTGATCCCTGGTCAGAGAACTAGATCCTGCATGCCGCAACTCATGATCCATGATGCCACAAGAAAGATCAAAGATCCCGCATGCTATAACTGGTACAGTCAAATAGATAAATAAATAAATAAATAATATATAAATAAATAAATATATATATACGTAAAAAAAAATATATATATATGTAAAAGAAGGCAACGCAAATGTTTTCGGATGGACTGCAAGGCCCTCTGAGACGAGGCTCTGACCTCAGCCCATCCCTGTTTCCCCCTCCCCCATGGCTGCCACACTGGCCTCCCTGCTGGAACCCCACACGTGCCCCTCAAACTTCACAAAAATAAAGTTGAAATTTTCTTTGGTTCACTGTTGAGGCCCCAGTGCTTAGACTGTGGGTTGCACAAAGCAGTGCTTAATCATATTCACTGAACAAATGAACTAACAAGCTCTCAAGCTTACAGCTGGTTGGTGAGGAAGCCACACTCTCACCGGGCCCTGGATCCAGAGTCGGGCTCACCACCCCTGGGCTCAGGGCCTCCTGCTCAACACGCTCAGGGACTGAGCAGAAGGGGAGGTGTTAACTGAGCACCAGCCACGTGCAGGCCTGCCCCCTGCCCCCTGCCCCCTGTCCCCGTGCACTCTGCCCCGTCCCCTGCCCCCGTACACTCTGTGCTGCCACAAAGGCCAACAGGCCTTCTGTCTCCATCTCCCAGATAAGGAAAAGGGCTCTGAGAGGTTAAGCTCTCCTTGCTCAACGTCGCCCACCCAGGAACGTCCTCGCCAGCATTCCAGTCTTCCAATTGGCTTCTTTCCACTACGCCAGAGGATTTCAACCTCGTTCTTTCGGAAATACCCGGTAAAGCAGTTCCCAATACCCAAGGCAATGAGCTCCACATTTAAGGGATGTAAACTTAACCAAAGTTGCCTGGAACCAGGGGACTTCCCAGATGGTGTAGCGATAAAGAACCTGCCTGCCAATGCAGGAGATAAAAGAGATGCAGGCCCAGCCCCTGAGTCAGGAAGATCCCCTGGAGGAGGGCATGGCAACCCACTCCAGTATTCTTGCCTGGAGAATTCCACGGACAGAGGAGCCTGGCGGGCTACAGTCCATGAGGCCATAAAGAGTCAGACATGACTGAAGTGACTCAGCACGCATGCACATATGGAACCAGAGGGCTCTATGTGAAATGACTGAGTGCCGAAGAAGTGATGCTTTTGAACTGTGGTGTTGGAGAAGATTCTTGAGAGTCCCTTGGACTGCAAGGAGATCCAACCAGTCCATCCTAAAGGAGATCAGTCCTGGGTGCTTACTGGAAGGAGTGATGTTGAAGCTGAAGCTCCAACACATTGGCCACCTGATTCCAAGAGCTGACTCATTTGAAAAGACTCTGTTGCTGGGAAAGATTGAAGGTGGGAGGAGAAGGGGACAAAAGAGGATGAGATGGTTGGATGACATCACCGACTCGATGCACATGAGTTCAAGTAAACTCCAGGAGTTGGTGATGGACAGGGAGGCCTGACGTGCTGCAGTCCAAAGGGATGCAAAGACTAGGACACGACTGAGTGACTGAACTGAACTGATGTGAAATGACAACATGAATAATAGGAAACATCTCTTCACTGACTCTGGGGGAGAAGCTGGCACAGGCTTCTGGCCATTTCAGGCCTTTCAAAAGCACCTGCACAGAACTGCCAACACCCCTTCACCTTGCCCCCAACCTCTCCTAACACAAGGTATTTCTAAGTGCCTCCTCCTGAGACACAACTCCAGCAGGGACTGCCCCTTGCTCACACCTGCTGGCCTCTCCTCATGTTTGAAACAAGGGTGTCTTTACCTCCTTGACCAGACTGTAACGGGCCAGCAGCTCGACCAGCCATGGTAAAGCCAAATGTGCAGCATCCTAAGGATATTTGCTGGAGGGATGAGGCTGTGGTCACATCAGCATCATCAACGGATCTTTATTAATAGACAATGCTGTACTTGTGGCCACCCACTGAGACTTGCCAGGCACTGGTATGTGTATTTCCTCTTCACAGCAGTGACCGGGTGCTTTCTTCTGGCTTCGAGGAGGAGGAAAGTGACACTGAGTCGACCAAGACTTTAGATTCTAATCCCAGCTCAAGGGAGGGAGTGACAGCCTGCTGGACACTAACTCCTGCTGGACGAGAGCGCAGATGGGCACAGGGGTCCTGGACATCATCAGAGTCATAGCCCATCTGACTCTCACCCCTTCCCCACCAAAGCTGTGGTCCTCAAACTCTGCTGTGCATCTGGATGTTATTAACATGCAGGAAACTGAGACAAAAGTGAGATAACCTGCTTCCAATTGCATAGCTGGTCAGTGGCTAGAATGGGACTGGCCCATAGGCCAGTCTGGGTTCAGAAACTTGCCTTCACTGCTGTAGTCACAGCCCACGCTCACCAGCATGGGTCATGGTGAGCACAAGAGCACTGAAGTTGGAAAGACTTACTTTAAGTCCCATCTCATTCTAGCAGGCTGGCTGTGGGACCTGAGAGAGATGGTTGAGCCAGCTCAGAGAGGTTTTGTAACCAACTCACAGTCAAGCAGTATGTGAAGACCCAGAGGGGGACTAGAATGCAGTATCCTCACTCCCAGCCCAGGGACTTAAGTCCTGACTCCCTTGGGGATGGTGGTGTTCCTTTCTCGCCTGGGAATCTTGGGCTTTGACAAATTGAATCCCACCTGGCTGTTTTCTCAAGAAGACCCTTCCTGGCGCCTCATCTGTAAAGGAAGGAAAATGCAGTTTCTGCCTCACAAGAGTCTCATGAGGATGAAATGATGCAAAACTCAGAAAGCACTTACGACAGGGGCTGGCCCTGAGCAAAACTGGCTCTGCCATCAGGGTCCTGGGGTTGCTGATACAAAGCACCCAGACAACAGAAGTCTATTGTCTCACAGATACAGAGGCCAGAAGTCAGAAATCAAGGTGTCAGCTTCTTCTGGAGGCTCTAGGGGGATCCCACCTGTCCCTTCCAACTTCTGGAGGCGCCAGGTGTTCCTTAGCTTGTGGCCACATCACCCCAGTCTCGGCCTCTGTCTTCTCACGGCCGCCTTCCTATGTGTCTGCGTCCTCACGATGACCATCTCGTAAGGACATCAGTCATCAGATTTAAGGCCCACGCTAACCGAGAATGATCTCTTCTCCACTAATCACATCTGCAAAGCCCCCCTGCTTCCACATTAGTTCACATTCTGAGGTTCCCGCTGGACATGAAATTCGAGGTTCACTGTTATGGATGGAATTACATCCCTCCAAAATTCATATACTAAAGCCCTAACCCCTATTCTGACTATATTTGGAGATACAGCCTTGGAGGAGATAGTGAAAGTAAAGTGAGGTCATAGGGTGGGGTCCGAATCTGATGGGACTGGTGTCTTTGTAAGAGAAGGAGACACCTGAGGTTTCTCTGCCAGTGAGGGCACAGTGGGAAGGTGGCCGTCTCCAAGCCAGAAAGAGAGGGCTCACTGGAATTCAACCCTGATGACTCCTTGATCTTGGACTTCTAGCCTCTAGAACAACAAGAAAATAAATGTCGGGTATTTAAGGGCCAGGCTGGGGCACTTTGCTGTGGCAGCCTCTCCAAACTCATACAGATGCCACTGAACCCCACACAGCTGCCATCATGACGGAGGTTGTGCTCTCTCCCCTTCCTCGTGTTCTGCCTGGGCTGCCTACTGACTCCTGGTCCACTTGGAGCCTGTCTCCCACTTCAAAGCCTGTCTCAGGCATCACCTGTGGATGGCCATCTTTGAACTCACCTTCATCCCCCCATCCCCGGCGTCTCTCACCCCTCCTCTCTGCATCCATTAGCAGGGATGTTGTAAGGGCAGTGAACTTGGTTTGGGCATGTCCCGGGTGCCAACTACTGTCTGGTCTCACGCACATTCAGTGCTCACAACAGCATCGTGAAGAAGGGCATCACTGGCCCCATTTCACAGATAGGGAAACTGAGACCTAGAGAGGCCAAGTAATGTTCTGGAGGTTGCACTGTGGGGAGGGAGGAGAGCCAGAATGCAGACTCAGGCCCTCTGGATCCAGGTGGACCTTCCCTGGGGCGCTCCCCACCAATGCGGCACATGTCACCTTCTTTCCTGACTGGGGCCACATTTCCACCTTCCCAGCAGCTCTGGGTCCTGCCTGGGGCAGGGTCTCTGTCTGTCTCAGTCATCATCGTATCCCGGAGACCCTCTGACTTTGGAGGGCTTGGCTGCTCTCTCCTGTTTTCTTAGAGCCAGCCCTTGTTCCAGAGCTAACTGAGGTTGCCCAGGGAGAAAGAGATGGTGCCGGCACTCGAACCCAGGCCTCTGTTTCAAGCCTAACCCTCCTTCCTCATCACCGCTCCACACTCACAACACCCACAGACGCCAGCCTACTCTCAACGTGGATGAGCTGACTTTTAAAGACCCTTGCCTCTAGGAACGCTTAGAGGTGAGAGTCCCGAACATCTGAGAAATGGAAGGGGCCTCAGATGTGACCTGGACCAACAACTGCCCTCCCTGGTTTCTGCCCAGAGGGTCTCGGGGTCCCTGGCCCCCGAGGACGTGAGGTTCTCACGCATGCACGGATGCTGAGGTTTTTCGGCCAGTTCTGCCTGGAGGCCACGTACCTGGCAGAGCGCAGCCACGGCCTGGGCGGCCCTGACGTCCTCCTCTTCCTCCAGGTCACCCCGCGTCAGCCTCTGCATCTCCAGGACGTCATGAAATGCCTGCAAGTAAAACAGAGGCCGAATCTGCAGAGAGATGCTGATTTGTTTCCCCTGAACAACCTCCCCGAATGACCCTGCCTCGCACGTTGGAAGGATGTTCACCCTTGATTTATACCCAAGGAAACCGAGGCACAGGAATGTCACATGATTTTCATGGCTTGTGAACTGTGGCTGAGGCCGGGACCAGCGAATCCTATTTCCAGGAAAACGAGACTGCACTTTTGTTCATCTACCCAGCAGGAGAAGATGCCACCCTGCCCACCACCGCCTCCCTGCCCTGTCACCCCTCTCTCCTGACCACAACCCCTAGACATCATTTTCTGATTTCAGCTCCTGGGGACCACTATCCAGGTCTTGGGAGGCCCATGCAGCAAAGCCCGAACCCTATCAGGGTGGTCAGTGGCCAGCCGGGCCCCTCTGACCATGTGCTGGCCCATCCTTGAGGAGCCCAACAGAGTGACAGAGAGTCATGTACCAGATGCTCCAAATACAGTCAGAGAGGCACCTGGGGCCCAAGTACGGAGGGTAGACTCCTCGTAGGGGTCAGCAGAAGGGCAAGAGTCCCTGTGAGGGAGACACGTAAGTTGAGTCTTGATGGACAAGGAGGGGTCCTTGAAGGGAAGACGGGAAGCCAATCCAAGTCAAGTTCAGGGAGCAACAGCAGTGGTGACCTGGCAGTCAGAAGCCTTTGGTCTCGGTGGGAGCAGAACAGGAGGGGAGCTGAGAGGGAGGACCAGAAGCCAGAGAGGGAGGGGCTGGGCAAGAGGCCAAAGTCCACGCTCACTCATCAGTCCCTGTTTATTCGGTTGTTTGCCGCCCATTCATTCATTCAATTATCTGTGCTTTTGTGTGCATCATGCATCCGCCCACTGATTCATTTCTTCGTTCATTCACCCATTCCTTCATGTCTTCGTTCATTCACTCATTTGTCATTTCTCCATTTATTCATTCAGTTATGTGTTGCTCTGTGGGTCCTGGAGAAAGAAATGGCAACCCATTCCATTACTCTTGCCTGGAGAATTCCATGGGCAGTGAGGAGCCTGACATGACTGAGCAACTAACACTTTGTGGGTCCATCCATTCATTCATTCGTCCACTTATTCTTTCATTCACTCATGCGTCCATTCAATCCTTCCCTTCTCGGCTCCACGTCTTCTGAGCATCAGCGTGCACCAGCCTGGGCCGAGATCCTGGGTTACAGAGCTGAGGCATCACCGTCTCCACACTCAGAACTCCCCCTGAGCAATGTGATGTCAGGCAGGAGGACCCGGCAATCCCAGAGTAACAGAGATCTGTATGATCCTATCTTTTCACTCTCATTTCAAATGGATCTTCTCAAAGACAGAAGCAGCCCTCACCCCACTTTATGTCAAATCCAAGAAACCCCAGGCATGGGCCCTCAGAGGAGGCTCTACGGGTGGGCAAGAGCACTGGACCAGGGACCCAGGGATGAGAAGACTTGTCCTCCGTCTTTGAGGGTCCCTCTGCTGGCTTCTCACTGGGGGGCGGGGGAGGTAGCCACACTATCATGCTGGCCCCCAGGGAGGACCAGTGTTTGTGCTCTGGGCCGAGCCTGAACCCTGATACGGTCCTGCCATCCCCTTGGCAGAGCAGAGACAAGCAAATGCTCATGCAGAGAAATAGGCAGGCCATGGCTGTCCCTAGCTTGGTCTGGTTGAGTCCCAACAACCCCATTAGGTAGGCGTGATGATTTCTAATGCACAGATGAGGAAGTTGAAGGCCAAGTGGTCAGCGAGACACCGCAGCAGAGGCAATGCTCAAACCCAGGTCCTGCTGCCCCAGCACCCAAATGCTTAACGACCTTGGGCGACAAGCCAGAGACTAACAGCCCCTCCCTCCACACCCATCGACAGGGCACCATGAGGCAGAGTTCTGTCCTCCGAGGACCCCAAGCCCTGGTCCTTCCAGCCTGTGCTGCACCAGTTTGTCTGTTTTCCTTTAAGCAGGGTGACACCTTGCTTCCTGTCCTCCTGGGGGTCCCCTTGTCTTTTATTCCCAGTCAGGCCACGAGCTCTGTCTAGCTTGCCCACCTCTCTGGTCCTTCCTGCTCAGCTCCATGTGCAGGGCCCTCCTCTGACTTGTTACCTGACCCACCGAGGGGCCCCATCCTTGTCTGTAATTGCCTGCCCTGCACCTTCGGACATGCCTGTCCCCTCTGGGGACACTGCCTGGTGACCTCCATTGTAGGCTGGGCCCTTGTCCGGCACCATTTGTGAGATGCTGTCTCCTCAGACCCTCCCACCGCCTTTCCCTCATCTCAGTGAGGGCGCTGATGCTCGCATCACTGGCTTGTAGATGGGGAAGCTATGGATACAGAGCTCAAGCCCCTTGGCTAAGGTCCTGAACTGACACATGGGATCCAAGGAGAGACTTTCTGTCTGCCGGATGCCAAAGCCTCTGGCTTCCCCAGCACAGTAACAAGGACTAAGCAGCCCCCGTGGCTCCCCTGGATGGCTGTGCCTGTGGACCTGGGCGTGAGTCGGGAGCAGGTCACCTGGAGGAACTCCTCGGGGTGGGCGGTCAGCTGCCCCGCAGCCAGGAAGCTCCTCCGCTCCTCCTGCTGGGCCAGCGCAAGCCTTGCCATCTCCTCCGCCTGGTGCACCAGCGAGGCCTTGACCAGGTCTTTGCCTCGCTGGACAAACTCTGCAATTGGAACAAAACAAAGAACATTGCAGGTCGCTCGCCTGGCGCACCAGCGAAGCCTTGACCAGGTCTTTGCCTCGCTGGACAAACTCTGCAATTGAAACAAAACAAAGAACACTGCAGGTCGCTCGCCTGGCGAAACCTCCAGTGGCTGCTTCTTCCAGGACGTGGAGTGTCAGAAACGCTCATTTCTTATTTTTATCATTTAGGTGCTTCCAAAAGGCTGGTGTTAGGAGCTCCTCAGAGTCCCTTGTCATTTTAAGGGACCCATCCCTCGCTCATTCACGGCCCAGGGTTCAGAGCAACATGCGAGGCTTTCACCCTGACCCTGACCTGGAGAGAAACAAAGGGGCGTTTTCCTGGAGAAAAGAGTATATGTGTATGGGGGAGGGGAGGAGGGGGCACAGGGAGGTGCAGGTGACACAGGACAGAGGGCCTGAGTCTGCAGGAAGACAGTGACATTTCAGACTGGAGTCGAGATCCGAAACCCACCAGGGCAAGTTATATCAGCAGAAGAGGAGGTGGGTGGACCAAGGCCAAGGGCCCCTGTGGTGGGGGAAGGTAAACTTGAGGCGAGAGGAAAGTCAAAGTCGCTCAGTCGTGTCTGACTTTTTGCGACCCCACGGACTACAGTCCATGGAATTCTCCAGGCCACAATACTGGAGTGGGTAGCTGTTCCCTTCTCCAGGGGATCTTCCCCACCCAGGGATCGAACCCAGGTCTCCTGCATTGCAGGAGGGTTCTTTACCCGCTGAGCCACTAAAAACAACCTCTCAGCCTACCCAGGCCCCTCAGCCTCAGAGGCGCACCAAGCACAACGCTGGGAACTGGGGCCTACCAGTGAGCAGGACCTAGCCTAGCTTTCAAGGTGCTCATGGTCCAGGGAAGACAAGAAATGCAGAAGGAGAAGGAATTGTGCTGATGAGGGCTGTGATGGTGGTGGGGGAGGAGACACAGGCAGCGTGGGACCCCAGAGAAGGCTCCTGAGAGTGGAGACAATGAAGAGCCCAGCCAGATTCTGTTCACTTGGGTTTCGGAGGAGATGCTGGGCAAAGAGGTTGGAGAGGAGGTGAGGGCTGGGTCACAAGGGGCTGCAGCCCTTGGAGACACTGGTTTCAGCATCTCGCCTCCCCAACTGCCCCACATGTCATACTTCCTTGGGCACTTTTCCCAGTGTTGGCAAGCTTCCCAGGGCTTGACCTGAGAATCTGTTTAGCCTCTAGCACCAAAGGAAAGAGTGCAGCCAGGAGAGACCAGGGTCCTCCGTCCACCCATGACTGTCTCCTTGTCTCCTCTGTCTTGTTCTATTTCACAGGAGCTCCACCTAGGGGGCTGCTTCACCATCCCAGCCTGGCCACTCCCTCCCACTGGTAAAGCCCTGTCCACCACGTATGGTGACTTCAAGGCCAGATGTATTCAGACTCTATGCCATCCAAACTCCCAGCCACAACAGGTTTCCATGTGGTCACACATGACCACGTGAAACCACAGCACCCAGTGACACAGACATGTGTGGAACAGCCTGGTTGGAGTCCTGAGTCCCAGTCTGGAGAGCCAGCTCTCCAAAGGGCAGTGGGAAGGCACAGCAGAGGGGACAGAGCAATTGCAGAAGGATCAAGCCCATGGCTGCAGTGGAAACTGGTGCTGGAGATTGGACTGTGCCCCCAGAGTGATGAGCTGAAGTCCTAAGCCTCACGCGCCTGCCTTTGGAGGTGGGGCCTATGAAGTTAAATGAGATCCTAGGGATGGGGCCCTAATCACATAGGGTTGGTGCCTTCTAAAAAGAGGAACTCAGGTGAGAAAGCTCGCTCTCTGCCATGTGAAACATGCTGAGAGGGTAGCCGTCTGCAAGTCAGAAAACAGGCCCACAGAAGAAATCAAACTGGCTGCACACTGATCTTAAACTTCTAGCCTCTGGAAATGTGAGAAACAAATGTGTGTTGTGTAAGCCACCCAGTCCGTGGCATCCTGTTACGGCCGCCCCAGCAGGTAAGACACCCAGAGCCTCCCTGGTCCTACAAGGTCCCCAGAAGCTGCTGGAGACCTTGTTAGGCACACAGATCCCCTGCCATACAGACTTCCTGACCTGGAGAGGCCCCGGCTGTGCTTCCACTCAGGCCGCAGACGCACACACAGCCTTGGCTCAGTGCTGAGGAGCCCTCCTGCTGAGGGTCCAAGGAGGTGCAGAGTGGGTACCCGCCCTGCAGGTGGAAGACCTGAGTTTCTTCCTGAGGGTCCCACCAGTGGTGTGAGCTGGACTGTCCTGGGTGCCCTTGGTGTCTTGAGCCCTAACCTGCTCAACTCCCAGGGTCCAGCCCGGGAGCAGCAGCACATGTGGGAAATAATCATGCCCAGTTCCCATGTGCTTGACCACCGGCCACCTTCGTCCATCTGCAGCTGAGCCAGGCCCTGAGACTCCTGCGGGGCTTCTGGGCTTTGTTCTCTGAGTATTCCAGGGGGGGTCTCTGTCAGCCCGAATCACTGATGACGACACAGCAGGCAACACTGGACCCTAGGAGGCAGCCCTATTACCTCTGCTTCACGGGAGGACAATCGAGGCTCAGAGACGTTAAGTGACTGGGGATGGCAGCCTGGGCTAGTCTCATGGGAGCTACTCCTGACACCTGCAAGTGCCACCACCAGCCCTGGCCCCCATGGCACGCAGCACAGCACGGGGTCCCAGGCGCCCAGCCTGGCCTGCTCGCTCACCCCTGCTGAAGCCCTCCGCCTCCTCCCAGAAGGCCTTGTGCTGCTGGGTCAGCAGGTCCTCCTTCTCCCGCCCGGACAGCTTCCCCTCGACGGTCAGCAGCTCCAGGCTGCGGGAGATGCCCGCCAGGCGGCACTTGGTCTCCTCCTGCACCTGCAGCTTCAGGAACTCCATCGTTTTGGCCACGTGTGCCCGTCCCAGCGTCCTCTCCAGGGTGTCCTGGGAAAAGCAATATGGAGAGCATCAGGCTGGGACATTCAGAGTCGGTGCTTGGCCACGAGGGTCTGTTAATAGCCACGGGCTCCATCCTGGGGCCCCTGGTTCCCTGTGAGCAGAGCACAGTTGAAGCTCCCGCTCTCCTGAGCTTCCTGTGTGCAAGTCTCAGATGGGGACAAAGTGGTCCCTCTTGGGGACGTGGTGCGGCCGATGCTGGATGCCGCGCGGAAAGCACCTGGAACACGGTGAGTGTGCCACAGCGGGCTCGCTCGTCTCTGGGGGAAGCTCAATAAATGCACACAACCAAACAGGAAAGTCCACCTCCCTCATCGTCATCCCTCCCAGGTTGACAGGGCTTCTGGGAGAAACAGTAAAGGTCACGGGGCTTCCTGGCCTTCGAGCCTCCAGAAACCAGAGTGCTGGGGATTAAAGAGATTCTTCAGGTAAGACTGACGGGGAGGGTGACCCCAGCTTCTAGACTTTAGAACAGGTCCACCAGCCCTACTGGGTTGTCCTTCACTGAGGACACAACCCTTGGAAACGATGCCTCCCCCATGCGGGACATTTCCATCAAGGGCAGAAGCAGGCCCTGCAGGTCTGCATCTAGGGTCCTTCTGTCTCCAAGAGCAGCAGCTCAAGGAAACGTGTAGAATGGGAGCCCAGGCATGGGGTTAGAGTCGCAGGCCCTGTGTTGCAGTGAAAGGACGCCTTTCCCCTCCTGGGGTGGTCCACCTGGCCCCCGGGACTCCATGGCCACGGCCCGAGTTAGCCTCAGCGCCCCTCTCCCCATCATACCAGCACCCCTGCCTTCTCTACATCCCTCCATTTCCTTCCTGCTGGCCTAGAGCCAGGCCCAGCTCAGGCCCTGGTCAATTCCACCTGGGCAACTGCCCTGACTTTACTGGCATCAAACTGCCCCCTCAGCTCCTCCCTGCATGGCAGATGGAAGGGCCTTTCTGGGGTGCAAACATAACTCTAACATCCCCAGGCCCAAACCCTACAATCACTTCCTTCAAAGCAAATCTAAACTCCCAGGCACAGTGGACAAGCCTTCCCGAACCAGGCCTGGCTGGGCCTCCAGCCTGGTCCCACACCCGTCCTTGCTCTGGACTGCCCAGCATGCCTGGCTCTCAGCTCCGCAGGGCCTTTGCACATGCGGGGCCTCCTCCTGGAACACTCTGCCCACGACCTGTCACTCCTCTGCCTGCCCAGGTCCTACTGTGGACTGTGTGGTCGCTTCCTTGGCTTTTCCCCAACCCTTCGGTCCCTCCTCCTAGCTCCACAGCTCCTGTGCCTTGTTTGGACCAAGAACCCTGGATGCAGGGGCCATAGCTGGGCCATACCCATCACGCAGCCCTGGGCCTCACTGTTTACTGAGATGCATTGGTCTGTGTTATAACAACATGTGAACAGGGCCAGGACAATGATACCCTAGTTACAGATAAGAACGGTGAGGTTTATTCTTGAAGGCCATCAAACTAGCCCAAGGACAGCGGGCTTCCTCCAGTTCAGTTCAGTTCATTTCACTCAGTCATGTCTGACTCTTTGTGACCCCATGGACTGTAGCACGCCAGGCCTCCCTGTCCATCACCAACTCCCAGAGTTTCCTCAAACTCATGTCCATTGAGTCGGTGATGCCATCCAACCATTTCATCCTCTGTCATCCCCTTCTCCTCCCGCCTTTAGCTGGGCTTCCTCCAACTAAATAAATAAGCCTGACAGGCATCAGTGGCCCCATAACCACTAGAGGGTGCAAGAGGATAAGCGCTCCGTGCAGGAGTGGCCGGCAAGCGGTCCCGCCAGGCTCCCAGGGTAGTGGAAGGCGTCCCCCGTCCAGAGCAGCCACCTCTAAGATGGTCCTCTAAGTGAGGCCCCCTGGCTGGGCAGCGACAGTGCACTCTCTGGATTTATATTTAAGGAAAGACAGGCGTGGAGAGAGGTGAGCAGGAACACAGGAGCATAAGATGGGCGGCGGGAGGGGGACAAGGACTTGCACGGGAGGTGCAGGGGCCACTGCTGGCTCTGAGTGTAGCTGGTCCTCAAATGTACCCAGCCTCAAACCTGACTCCAGACCTGCACAGTCTTGGGCACAGTGGATGTGACTTACAGAGTGTATGTGATCATAAAATAAATCAAAATATGTATAGCACTTAAAATAGCGACCAGAAGATAGCAGGTGCTGGTGAATGCAAGCTGCTGTTCCAGTTATCTACAGCAGGTGCCCACCTCTCTCCTGGCATCCTCTTTCTCTTGAACATCCCTAGAGACTGATTCTGATGACCTCTGGGGCCCTTTCTAGGGCTCTTCCAGTTCTGATATTCAGCGATGCTATGTGATACGTTCTGACTGCCCAGGCCAGAACACTCAGATGTCACTAGCTTGGGAATTTAAAGTTCTTCTGGAGCTTATCGTCAACAGACTCCATCATACAGAAGCTACTTTTTATTTTTGGTGCATAGGATACAGGCAGAGCCCAGCTGTCCCACTTCTGTACAAACAAAGATTACAGCCTTTTCACACATCATGACAATGATTTGTTTCTATCTCTTTCCCCTGCTGACATGTGACCTGCCAGAATCCAATCACTAGCACATACTGAGCACTCCCACTGGGTCAGGCTCTGTTGTAAAGGCGTTACCTGTTATCCGCTTTCTAACACTCTCAGAGCTGATGCTATTTGGATTCCCATTTTACAGATGATGAAACTGAGTCCCAGAGAGGTTAAGTTACCTGCCCAATGTCGCACGGCTAATAACAGGCAACTGTGGAATGGGTCAGGATTCTAGCTCAAGTCTGCAGCACGGTTTCTGTAACAGGATGTGGCACACAGTAGGTGCTCATGAAATGCTGACTGAAGGAAGGACCTACTGATAACCTGGAGAAAATTCTTCCCCTTCTTCCTCTCTGGAGTGACTGGCTAATATTTGGGCCAGTGTCAGCTAAGGATACCATTTTTTCCCCCCGGCATCAATATCCTGCTGATGGAATAATAATTAAATACAAAGAAAAAAGAGTAAAAGGAAAAAAATCTTTCTCCTTTGATGAGCATTCATATCGGCAGCCTTATCAAATTAAAGTCCAATTCAAAGGGGCTTGGACAGCAAACCAGGAAGTTTGGGGCACAGGCTGAGGGATGTTATTAGACAGTATAGGGGTCCCAGGTGCGTTGCTTGGCTGGTCCCTCTGCTCACTGGGAATGAAATATCTGTGTCTATCTTTCAGCAGTGCAGAGGAGAGAAAAGAAACAACGTGTACATGATAAGCAAAAGCAGAGAAAGTTCTCAAACAGCTCCGTGCAGCTGGGAATTTGTTATAATGCAGACCCTGATTCGGGAGGGGGACAAGATTCTGCATTTCTAACCAGCTCTCAGGCGATGCAGATGCTGCCGGTCTGTGGACCACACTTTGAGGAACAGAGCGGTTTGTGCAGAAGCAGCAGGAACCTCTCGATTCGACAGGACCATCTCCTCTCTGAGGAGCTGAGTCTTTGGGCTGAGGGCAGGGCGGCTGCTGCAGGTTTCTGAGTCAGGTGTGACCTGGGTGGGTGCATGGGTCTGAGCTTATGAGTTCTCAAGGTCAGAGAAAGGGTTAATAGGTGCATAGTGTCCTGGGCTTTACATACAGCCAGGCTAGTCCAAAACTTCCAGGGCAAAACCCCATGGTGACTATGAGTTTCTTAGCATTTCCCAGGGCCCTGCCTGCAGCAACTCCTGGGATGGAATTTTTTTTATCAGTAATCAAAGCTCAGAGGGGTTAAGTAACTGATTCAAGATCACACAGCTTCAACTGGGTAAGCTTAGATTTAAAGTTGGATTTGGATTTGTGGATTCCTCTGAACCAGTGGTTGGTATTCCCAGTTACACATGAGAATCGTTGGGGCAGGGGGTTTAAAACTGGCAATGCCAGAACCTTCACTTCAGACCAATCAGACTGGATTTCTGTGCAAAAGGCCTGGGGCACAGGCATTATTTTAAGCTCCCTTGGTGATGATACATGGGGCCATCAGGAGAGCTACGCAAAGCTCCATCCACCAGTGGGCGTCAATTTTGATTGCTCATTGTGGTCAGCTGGAACCTTAAAAATCCTAGACTGATTAAGTCAGAATCTCTGGGAGAGGGACCCATCTTGGATTTAAACAGCAGTACTTTTTCAACCTCCTCAGATAACCTCAATGTGCAGCCAGAATTGAGAACCAATGTTCCATGCTGTAGTGACATGGAGCTGGCAGGCTTTTCTATTAATGGAATGGACGGATGGATGAATGGATGGATGGATGAATGGATGGAGAGATGTACAGATCTCTGTGACTGATGGACAGATGGACAGATGGATGGATAGACAGATGGATAGATAAATGCCTGATGGATGGATAGATGGACAAATGGATGCACTGCTTTTCTCTGGCTTCTGTATCCCCATCTACAGTACACGGGTGTGGAACTTAATTATCCCTGCAGCCCTCCAAGCTTCTGATTCCATATATCTAGTCTGAATATCACGTTCCCTCCCTGCCCCTTCCAGTATTACCAGAGCCTGCAAATCCTGAGAATCACGCAACAGCCCTTCAGCTGCAATCATTCTTTCTGTCAGAGTCATCATGAGCTGTCGGGCTTTGGAGCTGGAACACTTAAACTGGTCCACCAGAAAGTGCTGGATGTTTTCCATCTGTTTCCAGAAAGCTTCCATCTGTGAAATGAGAATGAGAAGCAAGAGGTGGGGGAGAGAAAACTTATTTAAGAAAGGTATAAAGCTGTCTGGTTCAGGCTTGAGCATTACTATTCACCCCTTATCACAAACTCAGATTCTAAACACTTCCACAAGTCGGAGCAAGTTATCTTGGCAACAATCACATTCTCCAGAAGTTCCTCCTCGTTCTTTTGTGAGTGCCAGTCAGTTTCAAGGCAGCTTTTCAGCAAACACCAGTGTATGGCTGATAAGGAAGGAAAACACAATGAGATTCCCCAGCTTAAGCAGCTGAAAGACAGCTGCTTAAGAAAAACAGCCTGTGATTGCTGCCTGGGATGGGGAGGGGAGGGGAGGGGCTCATGAAATTCAACAGTGTCCTCCTGGAAGCTTCCGGATCTTTAAAAGGGATTAAATCCATCCTGGAAATAAAAGCATGGATGGCCATTTAAATATTAATTATTGCCCTAAAAGTACAAAAGAACAGTATGGCAGAGACGATGATAACCATAAAAACATTTTGCTTTCCAATCTTTTCCCCTTTCCTCAACCTTGGGCTTCCCTGGTGGCTCAGACTGTAAAGAATCTGCCTGCAATGCAGGTGACCTGGGTTGGGAGGGGAGGTTGCCCTGGAGGTTGCCCTGGAGGAGGGCACGGCAACCCAGTCCAGTATTCTTGCTTGGAGAATTCCATGGACAGGGGAGCCTGGTGGGCTACAGTCCATTGGGTCACAAAGGGTCATACACGACTGAGCAACTAACACTTTTCTCCCCATCTTACTGAGAGCAGAGCAGGAAATCTCCAAGTGGTTTAGTGTTGAGGGCTAAATTTTTGTCACTGCAGCCTCCCAGAGCTCAAAGAATGACATCTGGAGTCATAACAACTTTTCTTTATGGCATGCAGGTTATATGCCAGGCTCCACGTGTCACACATCTCATTTCTAGATAAAATATGTATTGGAAGGACAAGAAACAGGCTCAGGTAGTTAGGTCACTGGCCAAGAGTCAAGAGGAAGAGGGGGATTGGATTCAGGTCCCTTCAGCTCCCACGGCGGTGGTTTTCTCTAGCTTGGCTCCACCCCTCAGATGCCAAGATGGACATTTCTCGCTCAGCAGCACATGGGAGAGTCAGAGCTTAGTGGTATCAGAAGTCCATGCTGATCTTGCTGCTATGGGTACAGACAGATGGAGACCTGAAACTCTGAGTCAATCAAACCAGCCATCTCTCCTGGGCATGGCCAGGAGAAAGCCTAGACCTGTAAGAACTGGCACCTCTTTGAAAATTTTGTCTCCCATCTCCCGGGCCTCATGGTAGCTCAGCAGACCCTTTATAGACCCCCGTCACCTCCTCACTCACATTCACACCCTGCTCTTGCCCTTCTCATCCCATCAGATGACCTCCTTTCCAACCGCTATCCCAGAAGGTGGACTCAATTCAGTTCAGTCACTCAGTCGTGTCCGACTCTTTGCAACCCCATGAACTGCAGCACACCTGGCCTCCCTGTCCGTCACCAACTCCCGCAGTTTACTCAGACTCACGTTGATTGAGTTGGTGATGCCATCCAAGCATCTACAACAGAGGATGAAGGTGGATTATCATCTGTGAATTCCCGCACATCTGGAAACAGAGTTCTACGTCCCAGAAGAGGCAGCTCTGCATCTTCTCTTCCTATCTCAGAGAACCAGGATGCCCACTCCATTGTTCTGAAAAACTCATAATTCCCTTAGCATCCATGACATGATTTTCTCCTGGTTCTTCAAGGTCTAGACTCTGCTTCTTGTTTTGATTCTTCTTGAATCTTGCTCCTTCAATGCTCGCAGGATCCAAGATTTGGCATAAGGCTTTTTACTACCCCTTCTACATGCACTTCTGGACCACAGGCATCTCTGTTATTGGATGATACCAATTTTGTTGTTCAGCCGCTCAGTCGTATCCAGCTCTTTGGACCCCGTGGACTGCAGCATGCCAGGCTTCCCGGTACTCCTGGGCCAGGGGCATCTCCATTATTGGATGCTGCCAATATGTTAGAGAATCTCCTGAGAACTATCAATCCTCTGCTTGAAATGGTCAGACAAGGACAAGATGTTCCACTGCTCTGGGGAGACCACGGACCGCTGGAATCTGGGTTAAGCACCCTCCCTGAGCTTTCTCATCTCGGACATCCTTGTTCTCCGTGTGCTCCTACTTACCTGAGCTCAGTGGAGACGCTCCATCTCCAGGCATCTCCAACTCAAGGTATCAAGCCACATTCAGCATTTTCCCTCCTGACTTCCTGTCATACTGGGGTCTTTATTTCCATAGACCTGACGCTCTACACCCTCTTCTTCCCACCATCACCTCCTCAGACACAACCCTCTCAGCTCTCCCACTTTTTCTTACCTCTCCATCCCTACTGCAAATGCTTTCCTGAAATTCCTACTGGATTAGCCCCCAAACTCCTAACGACCCTCTGTTCAGCAGCCTAAGCAGTGCTTCTAAAACAGAATGAACCAAGCCACCCTCTGCCACTTCAGTGACTCCCGTCTCCTTGGCATGAGATGAAAGCCCTCAGGGAAGACCTCTGGCTTTATCTTGCTCAGCCTGCTTCCTGCCCTGGCTCCCTTCTCTGCCCACCCACTGGACAGCATCCATCCACACTTCCCCCAAAACCTCATCATGGCTCTTTCTTCTATTCAGACTTTCCTAACTCTAGAGAGTAAAATGAATTGCTCCCTGCACTGTACCTCAGGCTTCCCATATATCCATCTATCATGGTCCCTGTAAGCCACAAAGTCCTCACCTGCTCACCTATTGGTACCCCCACCAGACTGGCCTGAGCATCTTCCCACAAGGGCCAGGTCTAAGTTCATTGTAAATTTCTAGTGTCCAGCATAACACCTGGGTGCCAAGGAAATATTTGTTTAATTCAGAATATGTGAACAGTGGGTAGTAGAATGTCAAAGCAAAAAAGAGAATTTGAGGGAAGCCATCCTCTTGAGGATGGTTGAGCCATCCTCATAGCTCAATCCATAAAGAATCTGCCTGCAATTCAGGAGACCTGGGTTCAATTCCTGGGTTGGGAAGATCCCCTGGAGAAGGAAATGGCAACCTACTCCAGTAGTCTTGCCTGGAGAATCCCATGGACAGAGGACCCTGGCAGGCTACAGTCCATGGAATTGCAAGAGTTGGACACAACTTAGTGACTAAACCATTCATCCTCTTTGGAATTTAAAACATGCTTTTATTAGTGATGCCTGGAGTTTGAGCAGTTAGCAGCTGGCATCTGCTCTAACCCACAGGGCAGTAATGTCACAGAGGGTTAGGACGATATTTGCTTTGAATGATAAAAAGATCCATCTAAAATTTAAACAAGGAGAATTCATTAAAGGAAAAAAAAAAGACTCCCTCAGTAAATCTTGGCCCCTTAATTATACCTTCTCTATCGCTTAACTTCAGAAATGGGATCCTTGGCTCCAGGGTATATTTAATACTCAAATACAACAGAGAATTTGAGTATTAAACATGCTTCTAGGTACCAGCTCTTTAATCTTGCCAAATGAACTGTCCCAGAAACCATGCTTTTTATAGGGGAAAGAAAATCCACCACATACATTAGCTATTAGCTGCTCAGAATATTCTCTTTCCTTCTTTTCCACATCTGCCAGGGTGATGTATTCGGAGTCACCGCCACCCAACATCTCTGTGTTTGACAGCTTGACCTGAAGTCTCTTTTCTAATTCCTCCAAATCCTGGAGAAAAAAAGAAAAAGACAAAGAAAATGTATCTTAAATTCTAGAGAAGAAATGCTTTTAATTTTTTACCACATTATCATAAAAAATTTCTTATGATAATTAATGCTCTGGGTATTGTCCTACTGAAGGATTGATGAAAAAAATCTATTTTTCTCATTAAATGTACAGCCTCAGGAATACTGGATTATGTATTTTCTTCTGTATTTTCCTCACCCTCCCCCAAAATAGGCCATACTTTAAAAACAATGAAAAGTATCTTCCAATCTTGATGAAGTTCCAGGAACATGTCATGGTACTCTGGAGTGTTGGGATGGAATATTTCCTCTCCACTCCTCTGGTTTCCATGGGGAAGGATTACTTAGTACACCCCAGGGAGGAAGTGATATGTATTTGATTGGTGGTTCAAAAGCAGGAAGTGAGCACAGCGCCTAGCTTGCCCAGCCTCATCCTCTTTGGGACAGACCATTCAGGGGAGGCCACCACCCTGGTGTGGCTTCAGTCTAGAGTGAGCTGGGAAGCAAGGGTCCCTCTTGTGTGTGGGGAGGTCTGAGGTGGCCCAGCTTTGCCAGTAAGTGATTTAGGTAAGCAATTTAGTTAATCCCGGATTCAGCGTTAGGAAGCCATGATTGCTATATATCTAAGTCACACCCTGCAAGCAGGTTCCTCTCAGTAATTAAGCTGACATTTGTATATATGTCTCCCCAACACTCTCTTAATTAAATCAGATCTTAGAAGGAAAAGGAGAAGTCTATGTATGGAGTCTTTCAAAACCCCACATAGAATGTGGGTGGCAGTTCTGTTTTCTCCAGACCTGTGTTCACTGGTGTGGGTTCAGGTTCATTAGGAAAACTGCTGTTGATTGTCCAAGTGGAAGTCATATGTGGCTTCTAATTCTCTACAGTAACTCTACCAGAAAGAAATGAGGGTTCCTTTCTAGCTGAGGAAACTCATCTATGGGAAGTTGAGATATCTTGTCCAAAGTTCCCCAGTAGGAAGCGGTATGCTAGGTTAGGTCCCTTAGGCCCATGGACTCCAGAGACCCACTCTTCCAACTGCATGCATTATCTGCTTCTCTCCAAAGCAGCTGCCATTTCTGGGTACTTCTCATCCTCATACAGAGGTTCTAAGGCTGCTGTCAATATTAAAGGAAAGAATGCATTTAAAGTCCTCAGACAGATGACATTCAGTGAATAGTAGCCACTATAATAATTAAAATGCTCTGTAAGTGGTAGAGGTGAGATTTGATCCCAGACCTGCAGACACCAAAGCTCTTATTCTTGCTATATGACATACGACATTGTTTCATTACTCATATAACTGCAAGTATCACCACATAATCAATATTTTTTGTTGTTGGAGAGTCATTTAGACTCATTGAACCTCAACTTCCTCAGCTGTAAACAAAAATAATGATGGCCACTCACAGGGCTGCTGTGAAGATTACATGTAAAGCCCTGTGTGCACTGCCTGATGATCACAATGGTGGTGGTACCCAGGATGATGACAAGAAAAATGAAGATGGTCTGCCTTTTCCTTGGGAGGTAGTGATGGATCCTCCCACATGGAATCCAGAGGAATGAAGACGAAACATTCTTTCCCAGTCTCCCGAACCTCATGGTGGTGGTGCTAAGGATGACAATGGTGACCGTGATGAAGATAATGGTGATGGCGGCAGTGAGGGTGATGACAATGATGGAGTGACGATGATGAGGATGATGGTGGAGGGGGTGATGGTCACAGTGATGAAGATGATAATGACGCAGATGATGCTGGTGATGGGAGTAATAAGAGTGATGTCAACACGGTGGTGGTGATGATGAAATGTTGGTAGTGCTTTTGGAAATGAGGAGAAGCATGGTGACGGTGGTGGTGCTGACAGTGATAAGAATGACAATGAAGATAATGATAACGGTGGTGATGGTCATCATAAGAATGATTATGACAATAACAAAGATGGTGCTGGTGATGGAGACATTGATGATAGTGATGCTATTATTATGATAATAATGGCAATGATATTGATGATGATGGCAAAGATCATATAATCAGTGTCTAGCTGCTACTGAGTGTTCATTGGAAGGACTGATGTTGAAGCTGAAACTCCAATACTTTGGCCACCTGATGTGAAGAGGTGACTCATTTGAAAAGACCCTGATGCTGGATAAAATTGAAGGCAGGAGGAGAAGGGGACGACAGAGGATGAGATGGTTGGATGGCATCACCAATTCAATGGGCATGAATTTGGGTAAACCCTGGGAGTTGGTGATGGACAGGGAGGCCTGGCATGCTATAGTCCATGGGGTCACAAAGAGTCAGACATGACTGAGCGACTGAACTGAACTGAGCTGCTATTTTGCTACATGTCTCATACACAACTCTCTTCTCCTTTCTGTAATCCTGTAGGACAGGAATTACTATCCCATGGCACAAATGAAAAACCTAGCATTCTGAGAGTTTGTGAAAGACAGACCATGGTATCAACCTCTACTGCCCTGATTCGTTTTGCTGTGCATAAAACAATATAAAGGTTGTATAGAAGGCGAGAAGAATGCAAAGTGGTGTTAAGAGTTGTAACTAATAAACCAAGTATGTATTTTAAAATTCCCCCAAACTGTACAGAAAATAACATCAATAGTGGTTCTCTTTGAGTACTGGATATGACTGACATTCTTTTTTCCTACTTCCAGTATTTTTCCATATTTTAATAATATATATTGTTATCTTTATATTTATACCTATAGCTTTATATACCATTATATTGTGTTGAAAACTGTATGTTGTAATAAAGTATTTTTATACATAAAAGATACTTTCCTATGATATTATGTTTTATATATCTTAATAAACTATTTTTAAGTTACTTTGCAATATAGGTTGAAGACTTACATTTTCTTGCTTTGAAAGAATCTTCTGGTATAATTCATCATCAGACTTCTTTTTAGGGAGAAGGTCAAGGAGGCACATTTTAAAAATTTGAATAAACATCTATTGCCAAAAAGGGAAACAAAACAAGAAAGATTTAAATAATGGTATCTTCACCCTTCCTTCCTTTTTCTCCTACCACCTTCTTTCTCCACTTCCCCCCATAATTTTTGCTCTAGGAAAAGACCATCAGATTTAAAACCATGACAGTGGTCTATAATGAACTGTGTTTTCATGAAGCTTCTAAAGAAAAATGCCTCATCTCTCCCGCACATATTTATAAGGAGCCTACTCTTTGGGAAACCCCCCACTTTCCCCATTTCCATGAGTGAAGAAAACAGACAAGGAAAAGGGGGAGTTGCTTCTCTGTGGAAACAATCAGAAGAACACTTGTAAGAAATTAAGATGTGTAAAGTCATCCACTCCGGCTCCCTGTCTCAATGGATGGAGGTGTCCTTTAAATCAAGAAGGGCCCTCCAGAGGCAGGGACACCTTGGCAAGTCCAAGGGTGCTGTCTTCACAGTTTGTTTAGTCATTCGCCGATTGTAGGACATCTGAGTCTTTCCCGTCTGGGGTTATTCTGAATAAAGCTGCTTTGAACATTCACATAGAGACTTTTGAGTGAACATAAGTTTTTCTGGGATGAATGTCCAAGAGTACAGTTGCTGGTTCTTCTGCTAACTGCATGTTCAATTTTATGAAAAACTGCCTGTTTTCTGGAGTGGGCTTTTATACTCCTACCAGCAATGTATTAGTGATCCAGGTTCATCACATCCTCACCAGCATTTGGTGTTGCTGCTGTTTTTATTTTAGCCATCTTGATAGGTATGCAGTCACATCTCATGTGGTTTTAATTTGCATTTCCCTATT
The DNA here is from genome assembly GCF_055505025.1 of Bos grunniens. Classification (NCBI taxonomy): domain Eukaryota; kingdom Metazoa; phylum Chordata; class Mammalia; order Artiodactyla; family Bovidae; genus Bos; species Bos grunniens. The sequence goes on along the minus strand of NC_141170.1, from coordinate 14,205,413 downwards.
GTGGGGAAAGGAGAAGGCAATGGCACCCCACTCCAGTACTCTTGCCTGGAGAATCCCATGGATGGAGGAGCCTGGTAGGCTGCAGTCCATGGGGTCGCTAAGAGTAGGACACGACTGAGCGACTTCACTTTCACTTTCCACTTTCATGCATTGAAGAAGGAAATGGCAACCCACTCCAGTGTTCTTGCCTGGAGAATCCCAGGGACGGGGGAGCCTAGTAGGCTGCAGTCCATGGGGTCGCACAGAGTCAGACACGACTGAAGCGACTTAGCAGCAGTAGCAGCAGCATTGTGGGGAAACAGTGGAAACAGTGTCAGACTTTATTTTTTGGGCTCCAAAATCACTGCAGATGGTGACTGCAGCCATGAAATTAAAAGATGCTTACTCCTTGGAAGGAAAGTTATGACCAACCTAGATAGACACGACTGAGTGACTGATCTGATCTGATCTGATTGTCACCCTGCTTATTTAACTTCTATGCAGAGTACATCATGAGAAACACTGGGCTGGAGGAAGCACAAGCTGGAATCAAGATTGCCAGGAGAAATATCAATCACCTCAGATATGCAGATGACACCACCCTTATGGCAGAAAGTGAAGAAAAACTAAAAAGCCTCTTGATGAAAGTGAAAGAGGAGAGTGAAAAAGTTGGCTTAAAGCTCAACATTCAGAAAACGAAGATCATGGCATCTGGTCCCATCACTTCATGGGAAATAGATGGGGAAACAGTGGAAACAGTGTCAGACTTTATTTTTTGGGGCTCCAAAATCACTACAGATGGTGATTGTGGCCATAAAATTAAAAGACACTTACTCCTTGGAAGGAAAGTTATGACCAACCTGGATAGAATATTCAAAAGCAGAGACATTACTTTGCCAACAAAGGTCCATCTAGTCAAGGCTATGGTTTTTCCAGTAGTCATGTATGGATGTGAGAGTTGGACTGTGAAGAAAGCTGAGTGCCGAAGAATTGATGATTTTTAACTGTGGTGTTGGGAAAGACTCTTGACAGTCCCTTGGACTGCAAGGAGATCCAACCAGTCCATCCTAAAGGAGATCAGTCCTGGGATTTCTTTGGAAGGAATGATGCTAAAGCTGAAACTCCAGTACTTTGGCCATTATGAAAAGAGTTGACTCGTTGGAAAAGACTCTGATGCTGGGAGGGACTAGGGGCAGGAGAAGAAGGAGACAACAGAGGATGAGATAGGTGGATGGCATCACCGACTCGATGGATGTGAGTTTGAGTGAACTCCGAGAGTTGGTGATGGACAGGGAGGCCTGGCGTGCTGCAGTTCATGGGGTCGCAAAGAGTCGGACATGACTGAGTGAACTGAACTGAAATGAACTGAATGGCTTAAGGGAATGACAGAGGATGAGATGGTTGAATCGCATCACTGACTCAGTGGACATGAGTTTGAGCAAGCTTCAGTGATGGTGAAGGACAGGGAAGCTTGATGTGCCGCAGACCACAAGGCCACAAAGAGTAGGTCACGACTGAATGACTGAACAACAACAATGGCTTAATGATGTTGAACATCTTTTCATGTGCTTCTATGTGTGTTTACCTGTCAGCCGTATATTCTTTTTGGTGAAATATCTGTTCATGTATTTTGCCCATGTTCCAATTGGATTCTTTATTATTTCTATTGAGGCTTGAGAGTTCCTTATATATTGTAGGTACTGCTGCTGCTGCTGCTGCTGCTGCTGTTAAATCGCTTCAGTTGTGTCCAACTCTGTGCAACCCTATAGATGGCAGCCCATCAGGCTCCCCCGTCCCTGGGATTCTCCAGGCAAGACCACTGGAGTGGGTTGCCATTTCATTCTCCATTGCTAGTTCTTTTTTAGAATGTGGTTTGCAAAATATTGCCTCAGTGTTTTCATCCTCTCAACAGGGTATTTTGCAGAGCAGAAGTTTATTTTGATGAGTTTCAATTTATTAGTTTTCCCTTTTATGGATCATAATATCAGTGTTAATCTAAGAACCCTTTGTTTAGATCCCAAAGATCTTCCTCCTTTTTTTAAAAAAAGATTTACAGTTTTATACTTTAAAGTACATGAGCCATTTTTAGTTAATTTTTGCATGAGGTATGAGGTTTAGCTTGAGGTTCATTTTGGTTTACTTATGAATACTCAACTGCAGGTAATTCATTGAAAAGATTAACATTCCTCCACTGAACTGCCTTACACCTCTGTCAAAGGTCAGTTAGACATATTTATAAAGCAAGGCATCTTTTTTTTTTGAGAAGTAATTGACATAACCAGCTTTGTTCTTTCTGAAGATTGCTTTGGCTATTTGGGGGTCTCATGTGTCCATACAAATTTTAGGATTTTTGTTGTTGTTCTATTTGAAAAATACCATTCAGATTTTGATAGGGACTGCACTGAATCTGTAGATTGCTTTCAGTAATACAGATATTTTAACAATAGTAATTCTTTCAATACATGAGCATGGAATATCTTTCCATTTATTTGTGTCTGCCTTGATTTCTTTCATCAAAGTCTTAAGTTTTCAGTATACAGGACTTTCACCTCCTTGGTTAAATTTATTCCTTGGTATCTTATTCTTTTTGATGCAATTGTAAATGGGATTGTTTTCTTAACTTCTCTTCCTGTTGGTTTGTTTTTCGTGTATAGAAACAGGGCAGATTTTTGTATGTTGATTTTGTACCCTGCAACTTCATGGAATTCATTAGTTCTAATAGTTTTCTGTAAAGTCTTTTCTATGTATAAAATCAGGTATTTTGAAAAGAGTCTTTACTTCTTCCTTTCCATTTTGGATTCTGTTTATTTCTTTTTTTTGTCTAACTTCCCTAGAAATTCCAGTACAATGGTGGATAAAAGTGGCAAGAGTGGGCGTACGTGTATTGTTCCCGATCTTAGAGGCAAAGTTTTTAGCTTCTCACTGTTGAGTATGATGTTAGTTGTGGGTTTGTCATGTATGGCCTTTATTACATTAAGGTACATTCTCTCCATGCCTACTTTGTTGAGAGATTTTATCATAAATACATGTTGAATTTTGTTAAGTGCTTTTTCTGCTTTGAGATGATCATATGATCTTTATCCTTCATTTTGTTAATGTGGTGTATCATGTTGATTGATTTGTGGATGTTGAACCTTCCTTGCATTTCTGGACTAAATCCCACTTAATTATGGTGTTAAAAAGTGAAAGTGTTAGTTGCTCAGTCCTGTCTGATTCTTTGTGACTCCAGGGACTGGGGCCAGCCAGGCTTCTCTGTCCATGGAATTCTCAAAGCAAGAATACTGGAGTGGGTAGCCATTCCCTTTTCCAGGGGATATTCCTGATTCAAGGTTTGAACCTGGGTCTCCTGCACTGCACGCAGATTCTTTACCATCTGAGCCACCAGGGAAGCTATAACCCTTTCAATCTGCTGCTAAATTTGATTTGCTAATATTCTGTTGAGAATTTTTGCATCTGTTTTTACCTGAGATGGCAGTCTGTATTTTTTTTTTTCCAGGAATCTATCTGGTTTTGGTATCAGGGAAATGCTGGCCTAGTGAAATGAGTTTGGAAGCATCCCATCCTCTTCAGTATTTTGGAAGAGTATTTTAGGTATTAAATCTTCTTTAAGTGTTTGGTAGAATTTACCAGTGAAGCCATTGATCCTTCTTTTTTGATCAGGAGATTTGTCAATTTTGTTTATCTTTTAAAAGAACCAGACATTGCTTCGTTGATCTTTTCAATGCTTACTTTTTTAGTCTCTATTTCATTTATTTCCACTGTGAACTTTGTTATTTTCCTTCCTTCTACTAACTCTGGGCTTCTCTCTTTCTTCTTCTAGTTCCTACAGGTGTAAAGTTAGATTGTTCATCTGAGATTTTTCTTATTTTCTGAGGTAAGCCTGGATGGCTATGAATTTCCCCCTAGGAACTGCTTACGCTGCATTCCACAGATTTTGGTAAGTTTTATTTCCACTTTTATTTGTCTCAAAATAGTTTTCAATTTCTCCTTTGATTTCTTCATTGGTTCATTGGTTGTTCAGTAGCACATTATTTAATATTCACGTATTTGTGATTTTCCCAGTTTTCTTCCTGTACGGGTATCCCTAGTGTTATTGAACTCTGCTTTAACCGCACTTTGCAGACATTTCATTTTTATAAATCAAAGGTACCAACCATGTGTTGAGCAAGTATTTCATCATCACTTTTCTAGCAGCATTACCTCACTTTGTGGCTCTGTGTCACATTTGGGTAAGTCTTGCAATATTTCAAATCCTCCACCAGCAAAAAGATTACACTTTGCTGAAGGCACAGATGATGGTCAGCATTTTCAAATAGCAAACTATTTTAAAATTAAGATTGCATATTGTTCTCTTAGATATGCATTGCACACTTAATAGACAACAGTACAGTGTAACTATAACTTTCATATGCACTGGGAAACCAAAAGCTCACGTGACTCACTTTACTATGATATTCACTTTACCGCAGTCATTTGAAACCAAACCTGCAATATCTCCAACGTATGCCTATAACTGATTTCTGGTTTCGTACCACTGTGGTTGGAAAAGATGCTTGATATGAGTTTGCCCTTAAATTTATTGGGACTTCTTTTGTGGCCTCATTATGCTTGCCAATACTAATAAGCTCTAAGAAGATAAAAGTTGGCCTGGCTTTTTACCCACTGAAGTCTAAGGCTATGTAAAGTAACATTCTTTTCTCAGGATGTCCATCTCAAATCTATTTTCTTTTTGACCCCAAACCGAAACAGTAATGTTTATTGGTTTTGTCCCACTTCCTTAAATTTTAAAAACTTTTTCAATTTAGAATAATTATGGACTTAGAGGAAGGTGCAAGAACAGTAGAGTTCTGCGTGCTTTACCCCCAGGTCTGCTATTTTACATCACTGTGGTATTAATGTCATATCAAACCTGGAAATCGACATAAGTCCAGTACAGTTAACCGACCTTACTCATTTTCTATTCATTTTTGCAGGCTTTCATTTGTGTGTGTATGTGTGTTTGTGGTTTTATGCAATTTTACCTCATGTATTCCTATGCGCTTCCCAGATGGCTCAGTGGTAAAGAATCTACTTGCCAATACCTGGTTTCAGTCCCAGGATTGGGAAGATTCCCTGGAGAAGGAAATGGCAACCTACTCCAGTATTCTTGCCTGGGAAATCCCATGAACAGAGGAGCTTGGTATGCTACAGTCCATGGGGTCGCAAAAGAGTCTGCCATGACTTAGTGACTGAACAACAATAGATTCCTATAACCACTGCCACAAACAAGTTAGAGAATCTTCCAGCACTAGGAGAAACCCCCAGTCCTACTGCTCATCTGACAGTAGCCACCCCCTTCCCACAGACCCTAATCTATTTTTGTCTCTCCCATTCTGCTCTTAAAGATGACAACTCCACCTCCTAGACAAGTCAGCACCCTGTCTTCCTCAAGGGCTGCCAGGGAGCTCTAAGCTTCTGGTCTGAGTCACTTCTGAAATCTGACTTGTGATAACAAATCTCTACCAGAGGAACAAAATTTGAAGTCTTTGTATAACATGGCTCTCTCCTCCTCCCTGTGTTTCTCTAGGTCCTCACACATGAAGATATGCCCTGCAGAGAATGAAAGGCCAGGCTTAGAAAGCACTTCTTCCAGCGTGATGTTGATTTCAGCCAGACACATTTCTACTGAGCACCTACTCTATGCAGGGCATTGTTCTGGGCTCTGAGGATACACAGGCTTTGTACTCAAACAAACCTCATTTGGGTTCTGACTCTGCCATTTACCAGCTATGTGATTTTGGGCAACTAATTGACATCTCTGAGCCTCAGGTTCTTCATGAGTAAAACAGCAGTGAGGTTTCCATGAGATCAGACATTTAAAGTGTTTAGCCCAGCAGAGTATCAATGCTTCATAAACAGTGCTGTAATGATGCTGGTTACACATCCCCAAAGAGCCCAGAGCTTTGCCCACAGAGACTTTTCTTTTCTATGTGTTTTTTTAATTTTCTTTTATTTTTAACGGGAGGATAATTACTTTATAATATTGTGCTGGCTTCTGCCAAACACCAACATGAATCAGCCATAGATATATGTATCCACAGAGACTTTTCAAAGTGGGACAACTTAACTCCATAATTCCATAGAGTAAGAGCTGGAAGTATATTATTTTCACACCTATCCTAAAGTGGCCCAGAGAGGGAAAGTAACTTAGCCACAGTAACACAGCTGATAAGTGTCAAAGGGTAGATTAGAACCCAAGTTTCTGACTCTTCAGTTCAGTCGCTCAGTCATGTCTGAATTTTTCTGACCCCATGGACTGCAGCATGCCAGACTTCCCTGTCAATCACCAACTCCCAGAGCTTGCTCAAACTCATGTGCATCGAGTCAGTGATGCCATCCAACCATCTCATCCTCTGTCATCCCCTTCTCCTCCAGCTTTCAATCTTTCCCAGCATCAGGGTCTTTTCCAATGAGCCTGTTCTTCGCATCAGGTGGCCAAAGTACTGGAGTTTCAGTTTCAGCATCAGTCCTTCCAATGAATATTCAGGACTGATTTCCTTTACGATTGACTAGTTTGATCTCCTTGCAGTCCAAGGGACTCTCAAGAGTCTTCTCCAACATCACAATTCATAAGCATCAATTCTTCAGCACTCAGCTTTCTTTATGGTCCAACTCTCACATCCATACATGACCCCTGGAAAAACCATAGCCTTGACTAGACGGACCTTTGTTGGCAAAGTAATGTCTCTGCTTTTTAATATGCTATCTAGGTTGGTCATAGCTTTCCTTCCAAGGAGCAAGTGTCTTTTAATTTCATGGCTGCAGTCACCATCTGCAGTCATTTTGGAGCCCCCCAAATATAGTCTGTCACTGTTTCCATTGTTTCCCCATCTATTTGCCATGAAGTGATGGCATCAGATACCACGATCTTCATTTTTGAATGTTGAGTTTTAAGCTAGCTTTTTCACTCTCCTCTTTCATTTTCATCAACAAGCTCTTTAGTTTCTCTTCACTTTCTGCCATAAGGGTGGTGTCATCTACATATCTGAGGTTATTGATATTTCTCCTAGCAATCTTGATTCCAGGCTGTGCTTCATCTAACCTGGTATTTCTCATGATGTACTCTGCATAGAAGTTAAATAAGCAGGGTGACAATATACAGCCTTGACGTACTCCTTTTCCAATTTGGAACCATTCTGTTGTTCCATGTCCAGTTCTAACTGTTGCTTCTTGACCTGCATACAGATTTCTCAGGAGGCAGGTAAGGTGGTCCGGTATTCCCATGTCTTGAAGAATTTCCACAGTTTGTTGTGATCCACACAGTCAAAGGCTTTGGCATAGTCAATAAAGCAGAAGTAGATGTTTTTCTGGAACTCTCTTGCTTTTTCGATGACCCAAAGGATGTTGGCGATTTGATCTCTGGTTCCTCTGCCTTCTCTAAAACCACCTTGAACATCTGGAAGTTCTTGTTTCTGGTGCTCTTGGAACTTTCCCAGTTCCAGTTGAAGTGTCTCCCTCCATGGAAGTCTGATCACCTCCTCAAAGCCTACACACCCTCAGGTCGTCTCTTATACACTCTCATGGTACTCCATCATTTATTTGCTTTGTCATATTTTTTGCCTCTGTGCATTTTGTGCAGTCTTTTGATTGCCATCTGTCCCCTGAACAGTAGGCTCCATAAAGGCAGGTACTGCTCAGAAGGGTAGAGAGGCTACCCACAGGAAAGATGGGCAGATGAGTGATGGTGAATGCTCTGTCCACGACAACAGGCTGCTTCCCTGTGGGCAGTCGCTGGCTGCTCCAGGGGTGAGGCTGGCCAGGACTATGTCCCTCACCAGCCCGATGGGGCTCTGAGCACAGAAACAATCACCCCCAGGGAGCAGAGCCTTGGAAAGAATTGCCAGGGCCACCTGCACCCAAGCAGGACCAGGTGAGACTGATGAAAGCAGACTGCACTTCAGAAGGGTGAGTGTCTCATACCTGGGCTTCTGCAGGGGCCACACAGGAATCTGGAATCCTAGGATGATTCGTGGTTTCACATACTGGGGCCTGATCATGATGATTGTTCTGCTTACATAGAGCAAAACTTCTTTCTGTTTTGTCTTCAATTTAATGTCCTTTTATTTTCCCAGTTTCTAATGGAGCACCTGTGGGCCTATCTATGTCTGTCTGTCTTTCTCTCCATCTACCCCTCCCCTTCTCTTCCTAACAGGTCTTCTCTCTCATCCCTTTTCTCAGGAGGTCTCCTCCCTCACTCAGTAATTCAGAGGATATGTCTCAAGGAGAAATGATTCCTCCTCTTAAAAAAATTTTTTTTTATTTGCCTGTGCCAGGTTTTAGTTGCAGCACGTGGGAATCCAGTTCCCTGAGCAGGGAGTGATCGAACTGGTGCCCCCTGCAGTAGGCGGGTGGAGTCTTAACCACTGGGTCACCAGGGAAGTCCCGATAATTCCTCTTTTAGCCCGAGTGGCCTTGCTGCCTGGCTAGCCCAGGGGCTTCTGTACTGCAGTGGGACTCATTCCTCTGACTTCCTGTGGCTTGGATCCAGTATCGATTCATGTGTGCCTGGCAGAGACTATCTTGTTTCCTGATGTCCATGGCTCTGATTTCTCCTCTCTTCACTCAGACAAGGTACGCAACTACGCATCTCAGCCCCAACTTAGCACTTTATGACTTAGGGCCTATCTCCTCTCTGTGCCTCAGTTTCCCTATCTGTAAAGTGGACATATTAATGGCACCTACCTTGCCAGGTTTTATGGGGTTTAACATAACCACTTGTGTGACAGCCCCAGGCTTAGTGTGTAGTAAGCGCTCAATAGTTAGTGATCCTAAATCTTATGATCACCATTATCCTTCCTCCAAAAATACTGTTCTCTTTGTTCTCTGTCTCCATCAAGAGGTGTGTCCAGAGAGTAGGTACCCAGCCATCTGCTTAACCCCCACATGTGTACATGCCCAGTCATTAAGTCGTGTCCAACTCTTTTGCAACCCCATGGACTGTAGCCCGCCAGGCTCCTCCATCCGTGGGATTTCCCAGGCAAGAATACTGGAGTGGGTTGCCATTTCCTTCTCCAGGGGATCTTCCTGACCCAGGGATTGAACCCACATCTCCTGCATTGGCAGGCGGACTCTTTACCACTGAGCCCCCAGGGAAGCCCTTAACCCCCACAGTGCTGTACCCCATCTGCAGGCATTTTGTGGTCGGATGCCTAGTCTCTCTCTCCCCACTCAGCGGTGGCTCTGCTGTCACTGATGCCCATTTCCCGAGCGTCCCCAGGACTCCACACACACGGAGGGCAGGCCTCTGGGTCCTGAACTCCACCTACCATGTGCTTCTCCTGCCTCAGGGCCGCGTCCAACTGCAGCAGGTCTTTTAAGTGAAGGTTGTAGACACACAAGTCAAGGTCCACACTGAAAAATGCAAAGAGGAACAGAAGAGACTTTCAGCGGATTTCAAGTGGGGCCCGAGGTTGCCGAGTTATCAGGACAGCCCTGCTCAGGAGGAGCCACGGTGCACCCTGACTGCAGACGTTAAATTCAGCAGTGTGCTAAGATTCCTCATGGCCACCCAGGGCGCTGAGGAGAAATCAAAGAAGACATCTGAAACCCACGTGTGGCCAGAAGGGTACAGCTGCTTGAGAATCAAAGACCGGAGACAGGAACAGATGGAAGGTAAGAAAAATGAACACTTCCTCTGGCCCCGCCCCGGGCATTTTCAGGTCTAGCATCAAGTGTCATCCTTCCCCTCTGCCATCATGCACACATTCTCATGCCCATTTTACAGATGGGAAAACTGACTCAGGAAATCAACAGTCAGAGAAACCCAGTAGCAATCATGTGGTCATAGGGGCAGATAAGTGACAGCATGTAGATAAAGGCCTTTGACTTTTTCTCCTACACAAGCAAAGATGTTTTAAATACTACACTCCCACCTGAGCTATTATGAGTTCTCTACGTCTGAATGCTCAGAAATATCCCTTTCCAGCCTGGCGGGGGAGCCAAGAAAGCTCCAAGTCAATGGCGTCCGTCCTTTCTGGGGCCCCCTGCAGGGTCAACATCTTCTGAGCCCGCTCTCTCCCCAGCTCTGAGCCAGGCTGTGCCTTGTTCATCTCGCCCAAGGCCCGCGGGGACTTGCAGAAATTCAGAGTCGACAGGGGCCTGAGGACCAATACACAAATCTGCTGACTCCTTTGCTGAATAATTACTGTGTGCTGAACTCTGCTCTGGACTGGGCACTTCGGCAATTTAGAGCGTGGACTGCTACTGGGCACTTTGGCAGTTTAGAGCATGGACTGCTAACGACAAGGCACCAGGGTCAAACTTGACTCCAACACTCACCTGCTGTGTGATCTTGGGCAAGTCACAGCCTCTCTGTGTCTCATTTTATTCTTTGTAAAATGAAGGCAATATTAGCATCTACTTCACAACCTTAATGACTGAAGGCTGTTAAGAGGAATTAATTATTTGACTCATGAATATTTATTCATCACTGCATCTGTCTCAGGCTCCCACTGGCTGGTAGGACACAGCTGTGAATAAGACAGATCTGGTCTTCGTGCTCACAAGATAATGTCTGCAAAGTGCTTAGTATTTTGTACACAGAAGGCACTTAACCAGTTCCAGCACTGCTATGCAGGGCATGAGGTACGTCAGTGATTAGAAGAGGCCCTCCTATCTCTCCTCAGGACCCAGGCTGGGTTCCCTAACCCCTCTGCCGGCCAACGCCACACGTTCAGCTCCAGCTCTGACACTGGGTCGCTGTGTGTCCACGGCTGAGTCCTTAACCACTCTGGGCCTCCGTTTCCTCCACTGACCAGGATATGGCCTGTCGGTCTGAGTCCTCCACCTGGCCCCTCCTCACCTCTCGCAGGTCAGCACTTCGGGGAAGCTGCTCGCCCCGAGGAAGCTGCGACCCAGGAACCTGTCGTCGCTGGCGGCCGAGTGGACGCTGGAAGAGGAGCTGCAGTCATCCTTCTCGGCCTGGCTCAGGCTCCCCAGGCTGCTGGAAGGGGACGCCTCCAGTGGCTGGTTCGGCAGGACGGCCTGCTTTAAGGTTTCGTGCAGAGATGGGTTGGAGGAACCGTCGGCCAGAGGCTGGGGGATGGGAGACAAAGCACCCTCTCAGTCCACGTGACCTATCACCAGCGTGTTTCTGTAATTCTACCCACGACACATGCAGTGGGTCCCAGGAAGGCCAGGCCAGGGAGGATGGGGAGGGTGTGAGTGGATTTTGCAGCTTCTACCCCAGGGGCATGGCCATGGCCCCAGGGACCCGCATCACAGCTCCTGTCTCATCCTTCGTCCCTGGAGGCCAGCCCCTCTGAACCAGGCTCCTCCCCGCCAGCTCTCAGACCCCAGGCCTGCTCTGTCTGTCGACCCACCTTCCTTATCAGGGAATGCCCCTGCCCCCTGCCATGACCACACGAGGACACAGCCTAGTGCCTGGCACAGCCGGAGGGCTCAGCAAACATCAGCCGTCCGTGTGTCCAGCCTCAAATCTGCTGCTCCCAGAGGTGTGTACAGAGGGCACTGAGCTGGTGACCAGCTCCAAACCCTCACTGTCATCCCATGCTTCTGGGCCTTTCCGGACTCTGGTTCCCATGCCTCAAATTCCCCTCACTCACCGTCTGTGGAGCAGAAACCTCCTTCCCTCCGGACACAGACCCTTGCATCTTCCTTCCCTGCTCCCTGGGCCCAGCCCGGGGTGGAATCCACAGGTCCCGGGTCACTTCTGTCCTGCCTGCTACCACACACTGTCCTACAAGATCTGCAGGGCTGGGAGGGCCTCCAGGTGAGGACAGTGCCCTCCTGACCACCGGATAATCCGCAGTGCCCACCACCGAGCCTGCCCAGCACAGGTACTCATGAGGAATAAACGCCCTGAATCTGGGAGTTTCGAGCTGTCACCCACCCACCAGATAGTGAAGGAAGTGGTTCCTAGTGTGTGTCTAGGAGGCAGTTCCATGAACTATAAGCAGTTACTGCTCACTGTGAATGTTCCACAGAAAAATTAGTTTAGGAAAGTCTGTGTAAACAAAGTAGAATCATTTATCCCCCCTTTTTGGCCGTGTCACAGCTTATGGGATCTTAATTCCCCAATTAGGGACTGAACCCGTGTCCCTTTTTGGGAGCATGGAGTTTTAACCACTGGACCGCCAGGAAAGCCCCTGGAATCATTTCTTTGGTGCAGGAATTCTCAGAGCTTTCGATACGCCCTGCTGTCCTCAAAAGCAAATAATAATTTAAAAAACTGAATGTGTACTGAGTGTGCAGACATCATAAACTATTCTAAGTCCTACACCCAATACCCCATCTAACCCTCAAGATGACTAGGTGAGGCAGAAGGGCCCTTTATCCCCATTTAGTTGATGAAGAAACTGAGGCCCTGAGAAGTCAGGAAATGGCTAGGAGTAAATGGCTGAGCTGGGAGCTAGGTTCAAGCCTGTCTTCTTTATCACCAGGAGAGCAGGCCGTCCTTTCCTTAACTTACTCAAGCAGGAAACTCCTTCTTTCATGGAGCATCTCCTAGGCCGAGGGCTCCCCAAAGCATTAGGGATTATGCTGCCCTCTGCAAAATGCCTGGCCCCAGGTGTGAACTCCTGGCTCCAGGTGTAAGACCTGCGGGTATGACTCTGGCCCAGCCACTTCCTGCAGCATGACCTCCGACAGGTCATTAGCCTCTCTGGGCCTCAGTTTCCTTGTGCATTAAGTGGAGATAACGGTATTATTTTCCTTACAGGAACATGGCGAGGAGAACTGAAACGCCTAATGTATGACAGACGCTGAGTGTTACGCTGGCCCCACAGTAAGTGTTCAGTTAAGTGTCAGCTGCTGGCATGAGTCCTGGGGTCTCTGAATGAGGAGTAATGTTAGTAACTTATATCAGCATCAGTATTTGTGTCAGTGTTGAAAGAGGAGAGTGGATGCTGCCCTGCTGGGCTGTCGCCTGGCGTCATGAGAATACTTGCTCCACCATGGGCATACCCTGCGCCTGACAACACCATCGTAAAATGGATCCACCCTAAGGGCATGGTCCATTACAAAGCCACAAAATTATCCCTATTAAAATGGCTTGCCATAAAATCCTCAAGTAGGACCCCAAACTGCACATTTGCGTCTCCCCCCTCCTACCCCAATCTCCAGCACGTTACTGGTAAATTGCATTTCTAAGACGGAGCTCAGGACGCTTACCCTGAACTTCTGATTGATGGGATAGACGACTTTTGCCTTCAGTGCAAATGCTGTGATATTGCTGTTGAAAGATGGCTCGTATTCCTGGGAAGAAGAAAGAATAAATGGCGTGGGGAGGCTTTTGGTGAAATGAAGGACAAACCACTGAGTTTCCAAAGTGCCACATCCCATTGGTAACAGTGGCCCTGGGAAGGGACGGCAGTAGACACATTTAGAGCCAAGTAGTGCTCACTTGCTAGGAGCATGGATGGATGGATAGATGGACGAATGGATGGATAGATGGATATATGAGTGGATGGACAGATGGATGGGGCAGGTGGATGGATGGATGGATAGATGGGTGTCCGGATGGATGTGGGAGAGACAGAGGTACAGATGGGTGAGGGGATGAATGGACAAATGTTACAAAGCACATTCTTCATTTAATTCCAAGTCTTCAGCTTTGGAAGAAATAAGGAATTAAATAACATGACAACACCAAAACTTTTCCTAAAAGTTGTGAATCACTTTAATATTTTTAGCTCTACCAAGTGTATAAAAACTTACGTGTGGCAATATTCGTGCAAGTCTTTTGATTAGATCATAAAAAGAAAAGACGTGCTTTGGCAGATCTTTTCACTTTTCTGAGCCTCCATCTTCCCAGACAGGAAGCAGGTAGCCTATCTCCCCCAGGGACGGGGATGTGGATATGGACAAAGCCCCCAGCGGAGATGCTAGAACAGATCCCAAGTGAGGCGATGGACCACTTTGAATCTCAGTAGTAAAGAGCTGCCATCAACCTCTGCTCAGGATCCATCTCCCTGACACAGCTGGACAGACTGACTCGTAGCCTGCTCCACGGCCCCACATCCTCTCTGTATCGCTCTCCTGTTAGGGTCACCCCTGGCCTTTGCACAGTCAGTGCTGAATAAGGGCTTGGACACATCCAGTGGGTGAATGAAGTCAAGCAGACAGACCGGTCAGGAGCCTGGCCCTCCAGGTAGGGAGGAATCTCAACTCAGCAATTCTGAACCAGATGCCAACACCTTTCTACTAAATCTTAAAAAAAAAAAAAGAACTCCATGACAAACGATTGATTGCCAATTGCCACATTCTCCTTGGAACCCCATAACCTATCACGGGGAATGCAGAAGAACTTATCACTTCCTCACAACGTGAAACATTGAAACAGCACCCGACAGAGCCTGTGATGTGGGTTGTACCCATCTTCAGAGAGGATTTCACCACAGTGCCCTTCTGAGCGGGACAGAAGGAAGCTCTGTGGCAGGGCCCCAGGTCTTGTCATGTCTGTCTCTACCTGTGCATGTGCTAAGTCACTTGAGTCATGTCCAACTCTTTGTGACCCCGTGGACTGCAGTCCACCAGGCTCCTCTGTCCATGGGATTCTCCAGGCAAGAATACTGGCGGGGTTGCCATGCCCTCCTCCAGGGGATCTTCCCGACCCAGGGATCGAACCCAGGTCTTTATGTCTAGCTGCACTGGCAGGCAGTTTCTTTACCACTGCTTACAAAAACAGACTCAGATGACAAGAATGGGGGACGTCCACCAACATGTGCCCCCTCCTTAAACTTCCAAGGATGCTGCCATTTCCCAGATGGAGAAGATGGCACAGAGAGGCTGAGCTGTGCACCCAAGGTCACACAGCTACTAAATGTCCAGATCGGGACTAGAGCTCAGATTCCCTAGCTCTCCTCTTCAGCTGCCACTGTCCGTCTCCTTCCATGAGATAGAAATGAGAGGGAGAGCCATGCAATTGCAAGGTCAGTGGGAGTTTAGAGGAGAAGCCCCCAGGTCAGCCTCACCACCCCCCAGGGACACAAGTTCAGATCCGGAGGTACTGGTCACTCCCACACCTGCCACATCCAATCAACCACGAATCCCACCACCCTAACCTTCTAAGCATCTCTCTAGGGCCACAATTCAGGCCCAAGCCATCATCGTACTTACCCCAATGGGTTGAAACAGCCTCTTACCTGACTCCCTGTGCATGTACCAAGGACTTACTGCGTGCTACCACTGGATGGATGTCTGCTCATTTCACTATGATTCAGTCATGATCATGCCCATTTTATAGAGAGGTAAAGCAAGGCTCAGAGGTGGACACTTTCCAATCCAGTCTCCCCAAAGCAATCAAATGACTTTTTTTAAAAAAAAATGATTGCTTTTTTTTTTTTTTTAATTTTTGGCTGCACAGGCTCTTTGTTGCAGCATGCATGCGAGCTTTCTCTAGTGAGAGCACTCAAGCTTAGGTGCCCTGCGGCATGTAGAATCTTAGTTCCCCGACCAGGGATCGAACCTGTGTCCCCTGCATTGGAAGGTGGATTCTCAACCACTGAACCACTAGGGAAGTCTCTCAAACAAGCTTTTAACCTTACAACTCCCCTCGCTTCCTGGCTTTCCTTGGATCTGAGCGAATACAGAATAGCTGCCCCCAGCCCCCAGCAGCCCATCAGTCACAGTCTCTTGAATCTTTGCTGGGAAGATGGTACAACAGCGTGGCAGTAAGACCAAAAAGGCTGACTTCAGAACTGGTGACATACTTTGCGAGGCCCAGTGCCAAATGAAAATAGGGGCTGGCGTGCGTGTGTGTGGGAGGGGCCCTTAGTCAAAAGTGGTTAAGAATTTCAAGACAGCCAAGTCCAGGAACAGGGAGGGGGTAACTGGGCAGAGGGCCTCAGTGGCCACACGGGAGGTCATCTGCCTATGAAGCTGGCCTCCAGAGATGATCCGGGGAAGACACACTTCTTCAAGGAAAGATGAGGAAGCAGAAAGGGTGCTGTGCGTTTTGACACTTCTTCCAAACAGAGGTGGAGAGAAAGGACAGAGTGGACGGGGGTGGAAGATGAGAGGAAGGATTGTTCTCTGCCTTCCAGGGGCTCATCTTCTACAGGGGCGACACCAAACACACACTGCACTTCAGGGAAAAACATAATATAAGAAATAAAGGATGTAGACGCAGGGGTCCACCTGAGATGTGCAGAAGTGGAGCTGAGGACCGGGAGCCTGGGCCGTTTCCAGTTTCTCACAGTGCTTCTTATTAAGTTCCACTGTCCTCTAAATTCTGATCATCTCCCCAACCGTAGCAACACAATTATTCAGAAAATAGGCTGTAGTGCAGATTTACAATGTAAAACTTCTTCAGCTGAAGCAACGCAATTATTCAGAAAATTAAAACATAATTGTCGGAAAAGAAAAACCATTTCACTCGCCCACAAAAGGTACTCTTTTCAGCAAATGCAAAGACACATCCAGAGGGGAGCTGTGCCCCACCACCCCTCCCTTCTCCGAAGCCAAAGGATAGGACGAGGCTGTGAAGCAGCAGTTCCCAGAGTCTTCTGGAACTTTCTGTGTATTTTTGGCTAATGTGAGCTATTTATCGAAGCAGAGTTCATGCAAGGAGTGACATGGACCCCAAATGCCTTGGTTTTCTGGGCATTGGAGGGTGTCAGGGTTACAGCTCATCGCCCTGTTAAAGTCAGCCCTGCCCTCATTCCTTGACAAGCTCAGTCTGCTGTAGACAGGGGTATTTCGGCAAAGCCGGTCACGGGAACAGGCAGATCTGTAACTCTTGGCAATTATTAGCTAGATAATGGGCAGTGGCGAGGCACAGCTAAATAGTTCACAGGTAAAACATTACTAGGTGGAAGAAGTGGGTTAGCCTTCTGGGAGGCAGACAGACTGGGCTCCCCAGCAAGGACTGATTCATTCTGTGCTAGAAGGATTTACAGAGTTGATTCCTGGGTGACCCTAAGGGGCCGCCACCACCACTGTCATCACAAAGCTCAGAGCCTTGAGGCTCAGAGAGGTTGTGTCGCTTGCCCAACAGCACACAGCACACAGGTGGCAGAGCTGGGCCTGGGTTCCAGGATTCTGGATCCCAAAGCCAGGGTTTTTGCATCATATCTGAGGTCGTCTTCTATGTGAGAAAAGTTTTTTTCAAATAGGTTTATTGAGATATCATTCATGCTACTAAACTGTGTAAATTGTACAATGTAATGCTTTTTGGTGTATTCACAGATACATGCAGCCCTTGCTACAGTCAATTTTAGAACATTTTTGTCATTTTGTAAGAAACCTGTACCCTTTAGCTGTCCCCTCTACCCCTCCCACCCCCTGTCCCTACCCTAAGCAACTACCAATCTGCTTTTGGTCTCTTTATGTTTACCTGTTCCAGACATTTCAGATGCTTGGAATCTTATGACATATGGTCTTTTGTGACCAGTTTCTTTCAGTTAGCATCCTATTTTCAAGGTTTATCCATATTATTTTTATGACTGAATGGTATTTCATTGTATGGAGCGACCACATTCTGATTACTTGTTCATCAGCTGATGGACATTTGGGGTTTCCAAGTTTGGGCTACTGTGAACAGGGCTGTCAGGAATATTTGCCCACAGGTTTTCTCATGGATCTTTGTTTTCGTTTCTGTCAGCAGAGTTTTAATCCTACGTGGTGAGGGGATCAGAGGGAATGAGAGAGACAGATGAGGGAGAGAGAGAAACTAAGACAGAGTGACATTCCACAGCCGCACTGTCACACAGAGACACGTGGAGACACAAAGAGAGAGATGGACATACAGGTGGATGCAGTGATACACACACAGACAGACACTGGAGAGACAAGCACCTGGAAACAGAGGCTGAGCAAGTCAGCTGGAGACACACAGCATAGACGAGGACAGGCGGACTCATCTCTGGGAACAGCCAGGCGCTCTCTCTTCCTCTGCAGCTCTGGGGCTTCCGATCCCTGAAGTACGGATAGGGTGTGACTCTCGAAAACTGGATTTTCAGCTTATCCAGAAGCTTCCCCTATGGATTTCCAACTTTTTGGTGAAATTTGTTTTAAAACACCCGGCCTGCTTTCCTCCTTTGGTAAGCGGAGGCTGCAGTCAGGTCCCTGACTGTCAGGGGCCATGGGGGTGTGGGGACGCAGCCCTCCCGGACAGGAGTTGAACATCCCCGGGTCCAAATATCAGCTTCAAGGCTTGGGACAGTGACCTGGCTCCACAAGACTCAGTTTCCCCATCTGGAAAATGGGCATACAAACAAGGTCTATATCATGGAGTGCTGAAAGGATTGCATGAGAGAATTCACATGATGGTTTACATCACTCAAAAATGACATACGTAAAAATGCCTTGAATCCAGTAGGTGCTAAATAAGAAACTTTGTTCTATCTTTCTGCCTTTCCCAGCATCTTTCTCTCTTTCTTTCTCACTCTTTCCCTCCCTCTTTACCTAGATGTCTATATTTACCTTTTGGCAATTGATGCTGAATGACTGGAGTCTGTGGTACCTTCTAGGGACTAGGAAGTGACTAGAAGTCACTCATTCTTTCTTTGGAAGAAATGCCCCCTTCATCCATGGCGCTCACGTATGAAGTGATACCCTATGGGCTGACTCAGGATGGGGGACGTCGGGGGAGGGGACAAAAAGAAAGGTATAGGGAACATCCATCTCTTAACATTTCCATCAGAGGCCCAGAACTCCCACTCCCAGATACTTACTCAAAAGAAATGAAACAAAATGAAAACAAACTTACAGAATATCGGAAATAAAAGCAAAAATAAACAAATGGGACCTAATTAACCTTAAAAGCTTCTGCACATCAAAGGAAACTATCAGCAAGGTGAAAAGACAGCCTTCAGAATGGGAGAAAATAATAGCAAATGAAGCAACTGACAAACAACTAATCTCAAAAATATACAAGCAACTCCTACAGCTCAACTCCAGAAAAATAAATGACCCTATTTAAAAATGGGCCAAAGAACTAAATAGACATTTCTCCAAAGAAGACATACAGATGGCTAACAAACACATGAAAAGATGCTCAACATCACTCGTTATCAGAGAAATGCAAATCAAGACCACTATGAGGTACCATTTCACACCAGTCAGAATGGCTGCGATCCAAAAGTCTACAAATAATAAATGTTGGAGAGGGTGTGGAGGAAAGGGAACCCTCTTACACTGTTGGTGGGAATGCAAACTAGTACAGCCACTATGGAGAACAGTGTGGAGATTCCTTAAAAAACTGGAAATAGAACTGCCTTATGATCCAGCAATCCCACTGCTGGGCATACATACTGAGGAAACCAGAAGGGAAAGAGACACGTGTACCCCAATGTTCATCGCAGCACTGTTTATAATAGCCAGGACATGGAAGCAACCTAGATGTCCATCAGCAGATGAATGGATAAGAAAGCAGTGGTACATATACACAATGGAGTATTACTCAGCCATTAAAAAGAATACATTTGAATCAGTTCTAATGAGGTGGATGAAACTGGAGCCTATTATACAGAGTGAAGTAAGCCAGAAAGAAAAACACCAATACAGTATACTAACGCATATATATGGAATTTAGAAATATGATAACAATAACCCTGTGTACGAGACAGCAAAAGAGACACTGATGTATGGAACAGTCCTATGGACTCTGTGGGAGAGGGAGAGGGTGGGAAGATTTGGGAGAATGGCATTGAAACATGTAAAACATCATGTATGAAAGGAGATGCCAGTCCAGGTTCAATGCACAATACTGGATGCTTGGGGCTGGTGCACTGGGACGACCCAGAGGGATGGTATGGGGAGGGAGGAGGGAGGAGGGTTCAGGATGGGGAGCACATGTATACCTGTGATGGATTCATTTTGATATTTGGCAAAACTAATACAATTATGTAAAGTTTAAAAATAAAATAAAATTAAAAACAAACAAACAAACAAACAAACTTACACACACTCACAGATGCCTTGTTCAGAATAACCAGGCATGGAAACCAACCCACACTTGGTGACACATCCCCACAGCAGACTGAGCAATTGAAAGGGACAAATGACTGATCAGTGCAGCAACCTAGACCAGCAGGCACAAGAAAGCGTGTGATTGCTCTTATGTAAAACTCGAGAGCAGCAAAACCAATCGTGGCAACGGAAACTGTAGCAGTGGCTGTCTGTGCAAGGAGCACTGAAGAAATTTCTGGAATAAAGGAACATTCCTGATTGGGGTCTCAGTGACAAGAGTGTATGCACTTGTCACTCATTAAACTGTAAGTTGAAAATCTGTGTTTTTAGTGTGTAAGTTATACCTCCAAGAGATGCCTACTGGAACATGAAATCTGTTGGGGCTCATCTGGATAATCTGTGTCCTGGACACAGGACATCCTACGTGAGCCTCCTCTGATGCACCCCAACACCCCACTTACGTCTAGAGGCTCCTCATCCTTTGAAGTCAGTGCTTCTCTCTTCCTCCTCCTGGATGGGGACCCAGCTGCCGACGGGGTCTGGATGTTAGACTCCAAATTCCTAAGCAGACTCTGAGTGTCGTCTTTCTAAAACCCAAAGGTGGAGGTGAGCGGGAGAGCATGTCAGAGTCAGTCAGCCGAGCGCCCTGCAGGAGCCATCAGCCCCCCTCCGCCCAGCCGTCATGTCTACTGGTCTCCGCCCCTCCTCCACCGCCTGGCCCTCTGTGTGCAGTGCTCCCCTCCAGGCCCACTGGAAATCAGCTCCACATCCTTCAAGGCTGACCACGTGTCACCTTCCTGACAATCCCCCAAAGCCCCATCTCAGTGTCCTCAGGCCCTGGAAGTGATACTTGGCTCGAGGCTCATTCCATTGTTCTTCTGAGTTGGTCACCACCATGGCTGCCACCCCCAGTAGCCTGAGAGCTCCTTGCGGTGGGGCAACAGCTTAACACGGATTCTGGTCACAATATTTTCATTAAGTTCAGTTCAGTTCAGTCATTCAGTCGTATCCAACTCTTTGCAACCCCAGGGGCTGCAGCACACCTGGCTTCTCTGTTCATCATCAACTCCCGGAGTTTACTCAAACTCATCCATCAAGTCAGAGATGCCATCCAACCATCTCATCCTCTGTTGTCCCCTTCTCCTCCTGCCCTCAACCTTTCCCAGCATTAGGGTCTTTTCCAATGAGTCAGTTCTTTGCATCAGGTGGCCAAAGTATTGGAGTTTCAGCTTCAGCATCAGTCCTTCCAATGAATAGTCAGGACTGATTTCCTTTAGGATTGACTGGTTGGATCTCTTTGAAGTCCAAAGGACTCTCAAGAGTCTTCTCCAACACCACAGTTCAAAAGCATCAGTTCTTCGGCACTCAGCTTTCTTTATGGTCCAACTCTCACATCCATACATGACTACTGGAAAATATTTTCACTAGCCAATCAATACATAACTTTTTTTTAATGTGTGTCTCTGTCTAAAGATGCCTGATTTAACATACTGTTGATTCATTAACCTTGAACTCACAGCCAACAGCACTGTAACTCGTGCCTGGACAAAGCTTATCTAACACATGCATTTTCTCCATAGCACAGCACAGCTTCCTTGTCCTTAGAAACACTAGACTGCTGCACTTCAGCGCCACACTTCATTTTCAACAACAGAAGCACCAACAGAAAGCACAAAGATGAGAAGAAAGAAAGGCACCAAAGAGAACATGGAAAGGACACTTGTTGACAGTATGAGCGGACACAAGAAAGCCGAGTGTGGCCTTGTTCAGTCTCATTTGGAAACTGCACGCCAGGCAACTCATATGTTTCTCAACTCTGCTCCTATTCAGGAAGCACTTCAAAAGCGCCCCAAGTGCCCATTTGGGGGATTACAAAATAAATTTTAGTAAGCAGGCAAATATGAAAACACCGAATCCATGAATAATGAGGATCAACTAGTTCACAATAGAAACCATTCTAGAGTTTAAGATTACCTAAGGTATTTCTGCTTTATTGACTATGCCAAAGCCTTTGACTGTGTGGATCACAATAAACTGTGGAAAATTCTTCAAGAGATGGGAATACCAGACCACCTGATCTGCCTCTTGAGAAATTTGTATGCAGGTCAGGAAGCAACAGTTAGAACTGGACATGGAACAACAGACTGGTTCCAATAGGAAAAGGAGTTCGTCAAGGTTGTATATTGTCACCCTGCTTATTTAACTTATATGCAGAGTACATCATGAGAAACACTGGGATGGAAGAAGCACAAGCTGGAATCAAGACTGCCGGGAGAAATATCAATAACCTCAGATATGCAGATGACACCACCCTTATGGCAGAAACTAAAGAGGAACTCAAAAGCCTCTTGATGAAAGTGAAAGTGGAGAGTAAAAAAGTTGGCTTAAAGCTCAATATTCAGAAAACGAAGATCATGGCATCCGGTCCCATCACTTCATGGGAAATAGATGAGGAAACAGTGGAAACAGTGTCAGACTTTATTTTTCTGGGCTCCAAAATCACTACAGATGGTGACTGCAGCCATGAAATTAAAAGACGCTTACTCCTTAGAAGGAAAGTTATGATCAACCTAGATAGCATATTCAAAAGCAGAGACATTACTTTGCCAACAAAGGTTCGTCTAGTCAAGGCTATGGTTTTTCCTGTGGTCATGTATGGATGTAAGAGTTGGACTGTGAAGAAGGCTGAGTGCTGAAGAATTGATGCTTTTGAACTGTGGTGTTGGAGAAGACTCTTGACAGTCCCTTGGACTGCAAGGAGATCCAACCAGTCCATTCTGAAGGAGATCAGCCCTGGGATTTCTTTGGAAGGAATGATGCTAAAGCTGAAACTCCAGTACTTTGGCCACCTCATGCGAAGAGTTGACTCATTGGAAAAGACTCTGATGCTGGGAGGGATTGGGGGCAGGAGGAGAAGGGGACGACAGAGGTTGAGATGGCTGGATGGCATCACTGACTCGATGGACGTGAGTCTGAGTGAACTCCAGGAGTTGGTGATGGACAGGGAGGCCTAGCGTGCTGCAATTCATGGGGTCACAAAGAGTCGGACACGACTGAGCAACTGATCTGATCTGAAGGTATTTTCTTAAAAATCACCCAATGACAATATTAGAGATAACAAGCATATTAATATTTGTGTACACACGCAACAGCTTAATGTGGAGAATGACACATAAGTATAAATATTCTTGTTATTTCCAATACTGTAATTGAATAACTTTAAAAAACCAATGGATCATGGGAGGGCTTGTCAAATACATCTCACTGGACCCGCCTCTAGAGATTCTCATCAGTGTGTCTGGGGTGGGGTCCAAGAACTGGCATTTCTAACAAGCTCCCAATAATGCTGATGTTACTGGTCTGGTTCATTTTGAGAGTAGCAACAGTCTGAAGGCAACCAGCTCAGATGGAGTTCAGAATCTTTCTGGGAGACAAGTTTTTCTAAAAGAGGAAGTTGATCAAATACCTAATGTACTCAAATATCTTGAAAGGAAATGGAGATAAATGGGACAGAGTTTATTGTTAAATCAATGACATGTACTTAGAATTTAAGGAAATGAAAAATGGGTGATTATTAATTTCAAGGAAAACAAAATCTTGTGCAAGAAAGGAAATATTCATAATCACTGCAGATCCTTGGCTGACAGTGAATTATGTTAAAATTGCAGTAACGAAAACACCAAATGCTGATTTAACCAAACGTACCCCATAACCACACAGGAGGTGGTGATGGTGTGTGGGAAGGGTGTAAATATGAAGAGTGGGGAAAAAAGAGAGTTATTAGTAAATCACTCCCCACTTCCACAGTGGGACGTTAAGCAGCCACATCAGCAGGTTATTTAGATGTGGGAAGTGAATGACCAAAACAGCCAGCTGAACAAGAGTCAAACAAGATGGCTTCAGAGAAGTGAGAAATGGTTGCCAAGGAACATTTTAAATTATGCACATGATTCACTAGTGGTAAAGAACCTGCCTGCCAATGCAGGAGACGTAAGAGAGGCAGGTTCAATCCCTGGGTTGGGAAGATCCCCTGGAGAAGGAAATGTCAATACACTCCAGTATTCTTGCCTGGGAAATCCTATGGACAGAGGACCCTGTTGCAAAGAGTTGTACACAATCAAAGTGATTTGGCATGCACACCTAAGGGTGGACACATTAGTCACTCCAATGTAAACAAAGTTTTAATGATGAAATAAATAAAACTAATAAAACAGAAACCACAAAGGGAAAGTGGTACAAGACAGAATTATAAGCTGGGTGACCTGGACCAGAGTGCCCAGGATCCCTGAGGGAGGAAGTGCCTGCTCCAGCCTGAGGGTTGTAACAGTTCCCTACATGATTTTCTCTCTGGGTTCTAAAGGATGCTTCCTTGGACTGCAAGGAGATCAAACCAGTCAATCCTAAAGGAAACCAACACTGAATATTCATTGGAAGGACTGGTGTGGAAGCTTAAGCTCTAACATTTTGGCCACCCGATGTGAAGAGTCGACTCACTGGAAAAGACCCTGATTCTGGGAAAGATGGAAGGCAAAAGGAGAAGAGGGCAACAGAGGATGAGATAGTTAGATAGCATCACCTACTCGAGGGACATGAATTTGAGTAAGCTCTGGGAGATAGTTAAAGACAGAGGGGCCTGGCATGCTGCAGTCCATGGGGTTGCGAAGAGTTGGACACGACTCATCAACTGAACAACAACGATCTAAAGAATGAGTGGGACAAGAGGGAGAGAACAGATGTGCAGAAGTGCAGAGGTTTCTGGGGATCAAGGGGATTCTGGATGGCTGGATGTACAGACACCTGCGTGCTATGTTGGATACCCTGAGGAAGGTCAGTGACCTTATGCACCATGCAAGGAAACTGGACATGATCTTGTGTAGGCAGCCAGGAGCCACTGGAGGTTTTTAACTGGGAGTCATATTGTTAGATGTGCATTTCAGAAATAGAGACTATAGGTGGGAAACGGAGGACATTTAGAAAAGAATATTGCAAAGATCACATCCAAACCATCAGAAAATCTCATCAGTCCTACCCTTGACCATGAACCCTCTCCATGGCTACAGACCTGAACGGACTTACCACCACCCTCAACTAGACTAGTACAGCTGTGACTAACCAGCTGTACAAACCCAGACAGCTTGGTTAGTCTCTGTCAGCCTCAACTTAGTTGCAAAATGGGTGACTCTATGGTCTGAATGCTGTGTCCCTTACCTCTCTTGTCAATTAATATGTTGAAACCCTAACCCCCAAGGTGATGGTATTTGGAGGCGGGACCTTTGGGAGGACCTATTAGATCATAATGATGGTGCTCCCGTGAATGGGATTAGTGCCCTGCTAAAAGAGGCCCCAGCCATTCCCCTGCCCCTTCTGCCATGAGAGGACTCAGGCAGAAATCAGTCGTCTACAACCAGGAAGAGGACCTTTGCCAGAATCCAACCATACTGGCACTTTGATCCTGGACCTCCAGCCTCCTGAACTCTGAGAAATGTTTGTGTTCATCAGTTACCAAGTTGATGGTATTTTTGCTATAGACACCCAAGCAGACTAAAACAGATACTAACACCTGCCTCAGCAGGTAGCGGATGATGAAAAATTCTGACTTAGGCATTCAGAAAGTGCCGTTAAAGTCCAGCCCACTGTTCATTCTTCATGACCCTGGACAGAGAACAACTTGCAGAGCTTCAACGTCCATACCTGGTAAGTGAGGATGACAGCCTCCACTCAGGCTTGGAGTGAGGCTAGAGAAGGAAACAGCCACAAACCCTTGACAAGGGGCCTGGCACCCACGGAAGGCTCTGACATGTGACTTCTCTCTTCACACAAGAAGCCAATGTCTTTTAATTACCAGGAGGATTTGACAACCCAGACTTTCCTACAAGAGACTTGCATTATGTTAATTTTAACTTTTATCATCTCTTTGCAGCATGACACTCCTCTGAAGTCACCTGGCTTACATCTGCTGACTGCATACCCTGTTCACATGGGCCAGAAATGGGGGGACAAGACCACACTACCTTAGCTCAGATCCAACCAGACTTCATCCCTCAAGGAGGTCCGAGCCACAAGGACCTAAAACAGTGATCATTCCGCCACTGATGGAATGACTGCTGTATGCCAGATACCTCCACATAACATGTGATTCCATAATGACAACTGCCACACTAAACATCCATTAATCCCCTTCAGGCAGCCACCTGTGACCAATCCCATCCACCTCCAATACAGTAGCTTTGGGGTGAAACACACCTGTCATTTGGCAAGATATTTAATCTCTCTGTGCCTCAGTTTCCTCATCTGCAAAATGGGTACATTAATGGAACCAGCTCACAAAGCTGTTTTGGAAATTCAATGAGATGACAATTCAGGTACAGAGTGTGGCTCAGCACCCAGCATACAGCCAGCATTCAGTAAATGCTAGTGTTTCCATTCCCCCATTACAGAACTCATCTGGCTGTGTTACAATCAAACATTTACTAGTAATCTGTCCAACTCCATCTTGCTCCAGAGGCAGGAGCACACTGCTGTCCCCTGGCCGTGTCTAGCAGTAGAAGATGCTCAGCAAACTTTTGCTGTGTGGAATGATGAGTGCATGCTGATGTAGCAGAGCGGACTCCAGCGGGGCTAGCGGGGGAATCCACACAGCAAGGAAGCAGAATGGACAGGCGGTTGCAGAGACTAGGGCAGGTGAGGGAATTCCCTGCCCTCCAGCCCCCCACGGTGAGCCCAGCGCATCAGTCAAAATCCTTGATGCTGCAGAGGAGACCGCGGCCTGGAGACCTCATTGGCTAAGGTCACAGGCAGTTGTTGGATGGAGCGGACCCTTCCGGGGAATCGCAAGCTAAAGCCCATCTGTCACTTGGCCGCCTCCCACTGCAGTTACTGTCTCCAGCCGCCTCCCAGAGCAGAAGGGGAACACCCGTCCCCGGGGCAGGACCCGTCGCGCGCGCGATGCCCGTGATCAGGCTCAAGTGGAAGCCTGGACCCCAGCGCCGAGGGGGGACCGCGCCCTCGCATCCCACACGCGGCCGCCCGCCCGGCCGACCCACCTGGTGCGGGAGACGCGGGCGCACGGAGCGGCAGCCGAGCCAGAGGCCGAGGCCGAGGCCGAGCGCGGTGCCCAGCAGCACGGCGGGGACTAGCAGAGCGGGCGCTGGCCGCACGGCGTCCCGGCCCAGCCGCAGCCGCGCTTCGCTCCCGCAGGTCGTCTCGCCGCGGGCCATCCGGGGGCGCTCAGGCGGCCGGCTCGCCGCCTCCCGCCTCCCGCCGCGCGCTGCCCCGGCCCGCCGCCCGGCGCTCCATCCCTGGCGGGTCCCGGCTGCCGGACTCCAGATCCCGGCGGGGCCAGCGGGGAGGCGCGGTGCACTCTGTCGATTTCTCGGGCCTGTGTAGCCTCCTCCTCCTGCTTCTCTCTTGCTTTCCGGAGCTGCCTAGCCGGAGGGAGGAGCCTGGACCGTTTGCTCCAAACTTTGAGCCACCCCCGCCTCCGGCCCTGCCTTTTGCACTGAGCATGCCCGGCCAGAGGCGCGCTTCCCAGCGAGGAGAACCTTCTGGGAGGAGTCTTGTTTTGCAGAGGGCTCTGATTTCCAGCGGGGCCGGGGACCTCAGCCAGGTCTTCACGCGAGGAGGGTGTTGCTCGGTTCAGTTTATCGAGTGCTTAGAATTTGTTAAGCATTTAGCTTGATGATCCAAGTAACTTTCTTACCAGCCTTCTGAGATGGGCGTTACTATCCTCTTGGTGAGGATCAGGGTCTGCGGTGAGTGATTCATTGCTGGTCTGACTCAGCCGTGCCCCATGACCTCTAGCAGTTGGCCATCCTTGGGTCGCACTGTCCGGCCCTGCCTCTGAACTTGTTTGCCTGAAGGCTCCTGTTTTACTGCTAGTTTCTTCGGGGATGGTCAATGCTTTCCTCTAAGACAACCTATAGAGAGATGCTTACATCCAGCCCTGGCTAGCCACGGAGATGCCACGTGGTCACTCATTCACTCAGCCTACCCAGAGACCCTACTGTCTGAACCAGCACCAGGCCAGCCATCAACCAGACAAGGTCCAGCAGTGAGCATCTTGCAGGGAGATAGGCAGATGAGTTCAGCATCTGTTCTTTCTATAAGCAACATGTGCTGATGCTAGCTCTCATTCTGGCTGCTGGGGTACACACACACACACACACACACACACACACACACTTCTACCCTTTGGAGCTTAATTCCCTATGAGGGCCAGAGCAGAGGTAACATAGGGACCTGTTTCAACAGAGAGGGGTTTCATGTCCTTTTAATTTGCAAGGATTGAATAGTCTTTTTACTTTGTTTCCTCACCTCCCTCAACATCCAGCTCAAGTTTCTGGGTTTTTCCATCATTTCCTCTTCACTCCTTCCAAGCTGGCAAGATGGGAACTACTATGTAGATTTACTTTGTATAAATGAAGGAACTGACAGCTAGACTGGAGTCGTGGTTCGTTCAAGGTCTTGCAATAGGAAATGGGGCAGATAGAGTCACACCTGTGTCTGTCTGGCTTTAGGACTCAGACTCTCTGCCATGCGGTGCTTCTTAAATGTTTCCCCAGGAGCATCTCCAAGACTCTTGGAAACATGTCTGAGGGCAAAAACCAGACGTCCTTGCTTTATGCTGGCTATTTCTTTGGATACTCAGGCTTTTATTTTTAATTTTCACTGCTATGTTTAAAATAGCCAACAAGGACCTACTGTATGACACATGGAACTGCTCATTGTCATGGGGTGGCCTGGATGGGAGGGGAGTTTGGGGGAGAACAGACAACTGTGTAAGTATGGGTGGGTCCCTTCACCGTTCACCTGAAACTGTTACATTGTTTGTTAATAGGCTGTACTGCAATACAAAATAAAAAGTTTAAAGTATGGTGTAATCAGGAAGGGCTAATTTTAAATCTACACTGGATCTGCTTCTGTGACTCTAGCCTTTTTTTTGTTATGATAAACATACATGATGGCCTGCTTCAGGGAGATAACCTGATCTGCCTATGTGTGAAGGACGGCAAGGAAGTGAAACTAACACATCCTCCTGCCTAAGGCTTGCTATTCTAGGGGAATTTGCAAGGACTGAGTAGTCTTTTTACTTGTTTCCTCACCTCCCTCCCATCTCTGATCCATCAAAGAACCTGGCAACCAGGCCCTGACAAGATGGTTATTTTTAGGCACTAACCTGTCATCTTCTCCATCAGCTGGCTTTCCAAACTGTCGTCTTCCTTGCCTCAACACCTTGTGTCTCAGATCCATCGTCCCGTTGTGTGGCGAGCAGAGGGAGCTTGGACTTGGTAACTGTAGTGTTTGCATTTTACTTTAAGGTAGAAATCATCCTCTAAATTTCTAAAAGAATTAATGCTCCAGCATTCAGCCTTTTGCCTTGTCTCACTCCAGGCACATGCTGGGTACCACTGAGGGCAGTGAACCCCATGGGGAAAGCTTGGCTAATAAATTCTCAGGTTCCCAAACCCCACTGTCTTGTCCCTGTGAAGTCAGGAAAGGCCTATTGGAGGGGTAGGAGTAGGAGGCTACAAGCACCGGACTTCCTGCCTGAGACTGAAGAGGCATGAGCTGTCCCTGAGGGCCCAGGGGAATAAGAGCCCTACCCCCTGCCCCCATGGAGAGTTCTGGGAGATTCTTCAGCTGCTGACTCCTGGCTCCAGACACGAGCTCCCCTCTTGGTGTCCCCAGAGAGGTAGGTCCCCAGTGTCTGGCCTCTGCCTGCATGGCTTGGAGCAGGGCTTGGGTTCCCAGCCAGAGGTTGGACTGGGTCATGGCAGTGAAAGCACTGGATCCTGGCCACCTGACCCGTAGTCAGTGACAAGGGATCTGGCCCTCTGGCTTTGCAGAAAAGAATTTCCATAAAGACAGAGTAGTGAAGCAAGTAAAGTATTTATAGGAGGAAAAGGAATACAGTACCTGCAGACTTTCAGATGGAGAGTCCCCGAGTTGCACCCACATGGCAGCTTCAGTCACCTATATGGGGGATTTCTTTGGGTTTTCCTCTGGCCAATCATTATGATTTGCCTGGTTCCCAAATTGGTATTTGGTGTATCTCAGGATCCTCCCGTGTGCGCGCAGGCATCTCTTAGCCAAGCTGGATTCTAATGAAAAGCCGTATAGGTAGAACATCCCTCCACAGCCTGACCAGGGGCTGTGGGAATGGGTCCTTGAGCTGGTCCAAGGGCTCATCCACAACGAGGGCTCAGGCAGTGGGAACAGACTGGGTTGAACTGAACCTAAAAGGACGCGAAAACTGGCCTTGCCCTCTGGCCATGAGCTGCCAATTCCCCGCCCAGCCCCTCTCCTTGCAGTCCTGCACCCCTTTGGTTCTCCTTCTCCAAAAGCTTCTCAGTTCGCTAATGGCGGGAGGGGGAGAGAGAAAAGGGGGCCTGCTGCGCCTGCGTAGACTCGGGAGTCCGTCCACTGTGTATCAGAGAAGGCTTGCTGGAGGAGACGGGCCTGAGCTGAAACTTAGAGAACGGAGCAGGCATTAACAGAGGAGCACTTGGAGGCTCTCAACTTTCTGGGAGCAGGAGTCACCCGATCTGATTTTGGTAGAGCCCCCGGGTGAAGCACGAGGAAACGCAAGTGTGGTCACTTCTCCCAGGCCTCGCCAGCTTGGCTCCCTCCTTCCTTCCCTCCCTCTCGAGTTTGGTCCAAGGCTTCCTGCTGGCCCGCTAAGGCCCAGATGCCAGTGTCTTGCTCCCAGAAAACTTTCCGCGGAGGTTCGCACTGAGCATGCTCGGCGGCGGCGGGGCAGGGCCTGGGGTCCGGAAGCTGCCCCAACTCCGCCTGCACCCGCCACTTGTGGGGTCGCGGGACCCAGGCGGGCGATGGATACCCCGAGGGGCCCGGGGCGCGCCACGTGGGTGCTGGCGGGGAGCCTGCTGGCCGCTGCACTGGCGCTGCCCGCGGAGTCCCGAAACCTCGGCCAGCTCCCCGCGGGGCAGGTTCCCCTCCAGCACCCCCTGGGCCCACAGCCTCTCCGGGACCCCCACACCGTTCCCGGGGCGGGGCTTGAGCGGACCGCCCAGGTAAGGAGGGCCCGCTCCCAGTCTCGGGTCTGACTCCGGAGATTTGGCTTCACCTACGCTCCTGGCGGGGAGGCCCCTTTGGGTTGGGGAAGTTACCCGAAAGGGAGGGCGGGATCTGAGTAAGATGCAACCCTGGTGGATCCCGCTTGTGGCCGGAAAACGCCCTGGAAAGGTGGGGAAAGAGGTGTGGTTTGTGGCTGAGAGCTTGGACCTTATAGGCGGCCCGGTCGATCCCCTTCGGCAACCTAAGAGCTCTGAGACCTAGGGCAGGTCGCTTCTGATCTGTACCTATTGCAGGGTCTACCCCAGCGGGTCGATGTGAGCGTAACTATTGCAGGGTCTACCCCAGAGGGTCGATGGGAGCGTTTAGATGAGTTCAGGAGTGCAGATAGAACGACTTTCGCAGGTGAGTGCTCCGCAAGAGTGCAGCAGTTGATAAAAGGCACAATGGCTGGAGTTTTCTGCGACCGCAAATGTAGCCTGCCCTTGCCCCCGTGTCCCTAGCTTGGGAGGGCGCGGAGCTCTGGCTCACATCCTAGATACGTCCTTCTCCTCCTCTCCCAAATCTGATCACCAGGCCCACTGCTTTTCCTCCTGATCATCTCAGATGTCTGCCCTTCTCCCATCCAGGCTGCCTCTATTAGGTTCAGTCCCCGCTCCCTCAGCCTCTGGCCTCTGATGACTGTTTCCTCTGGGTTACCCCCGCTCCTCTAATTTGTGCGTTCTACCATTCATGTCCCCCCGACCTCTAGATGACCTGTCTGTGGTATACATCTGACCACTTTTCTCCCGTGCTCACACCCACTTTCACTCTGACTGCAGTTGCACATCCAGGCTTCTGCTCCCAGGAATGCCTGTCCAGTGGTCCGGCCCATCACTGCCTTGTGGCTCTCCCAGCCCTTCCTCAGGGCCTGGCTCCTCTTATTCTGTTGCATTTTCCAAGTATAGGCCCCAGGGTGCCTGCTATACTCACTGCAGATATTTAGGTCTTTTAAATGAGATTTCTTTCACTGTCTATGATTGGTTCTTAGGCTTTCACTAGAGAAGACAAAATAATAATACTGTGTCGATTTTCTGAGCTTTTAGAAAGCTCATGATGAACATTTTCACAGGGTCCTTTCACTTGTTCCTGGCCGTTGAGATGGGAAGTATCTGGCCCATTTTGCCGAAAACTGAGACCCAGAGTGCCATGCCCCCCAGGCCCGTCCTGTGCTCTCATATTCAGAGCCCACCCGCCTGTCCTCAACTGCTCTTTCCTTTGGAAAGTCAGTGCCAGAACATTCATGTGGATATTTGTTGCCAGGCCATTCACAAGAGTGCTTTGAAAACCGGAGTGTAAATGCTCGTGTTAACTTATTATTAATATCTATCCCTTCCTGCAAAGGGTGAGGTAATAGTTACAACCATTTCCCAGATGTTCTGAAACTGCTGTGTCCAGTACAGTAGCCCTGGCCACGTTGTGGCTGTTTGAATTTAAACATTGCAGGTGCTTGGTGGCCCCGTAGGTTAGTGGTTACCATATTGGACAGCCCAGACCATAGAACATTCCCACCATCCCAGAAAGTTCTATTGGAAGTGTGCTGGAAGGAGAGAGACAGTGAAGACTTGAGTGGGCAAGAGTCTTCTGAGTGTTTATGGACGGCCCTTTAGGCTTCAGACCTAGGCATCAAGACCTGGGTGCTTGAGATATGAGAGAACAAGACAGTCTCTGCCCTTTAGAATCCAGGAGAAGGGCGCCAAGTGGTGTTAATCTATGGTGCAGGAGTAGGCAGTTCAGGCTGTAGAGAAGTGCAGTGGGCAGAGTGGACTGGAAGGGGTGGCTTTGAGCGCTGTTTGGACAGGGTGGTCAGAGAAGGTGCTTTGGGGCGGTGACAGTTAAGCAGAGCCCTGGATGGAATGAGGGAGGGACATGGGTGCTTCTGGAGAAAAACTTCCCAAAGGAGATTGTAGTGAGGACAAAGGCCAGAGGCAGGATGTGCTTGGTGTGGTCCAGGACCGCAAGGAGGCTGGTGTGATTAGAGCAGGGATGGGGGGAGGAAGGAGGAGTGGGTGGAGGTGGGTCTAGAGGATGGGGAGGGGCCACATCAGGAAAGGCCCTGTGGACTGTGGTTAAGACTCCGACTGTTATTTTGTTGGAAGCCGTGGGTGGGTTTTGAGCAGAAAAGTGACCTGCTTTGATTTGTCTTTTTAAAGCATCTCCGTGGCAGCTATGAGAATAGAGGATAGAGGGTAGCGGTGAAAGTAACGACCAAGAACAGAGGCAGGCAGGAGACCAGGCAAATGATGGAGATGAAATGGACCAGTGAGGTTAGTGGACGGCTGCTGAGAAGTTGCTGGATTGGGGATATATATTTGAAAGTAGAGCCAGCGGAGTTTGCTGTGACTGGATGCAGATTGAGAGAGACGAAGGACGGAGTCAAGAATGAAAACAAGGACTTGGGCCTGAACACATAGAAGACTAGGGATACCGTCAGCTCATATGCAGAAGCCTCAGAAGGCCATGAGGAGTTCTGATTTGGTCTTATTGAGTTTGACCCCCCACCCCTGCCCCCTGCCACGAGGCATCCAGGTAGAGATGTATAGCAGAGTGGTGATGGAAGAGTCCTGATCTGGGTGAGAAATCTGAGCTGGAGATCTTTACCAGGGAGTGGTCAGTGCACACATGCCTTTAACCCCGGTGTACCCAGGACCTGGCTGAGTTTTCCTTGTGGGTAAGTATAGTTTGGGAAGAGTGAGGCCTTAGGGCAGAGGCCTGGAGCAATACCAAGGCCAGACCAGAAAGAAGAAAGGATTCAGCAAAGGAGATCAGAAAGTGTGGCTGATTTTATAGGAAGGAAACCAAGGCTGTGACCCACAGGTCAAGGAAGGAAGGCATTTTGGGAAGAGCGGACTCCCCAGTGATGTTCATATCCCGATCCGTGGAGCCTGTGAGTATGTTCCATCCCTTGGCAAAGGGAGATTGACATTGCAGATGAAATTCACGTTGCTATTCAGCTGACCTTGGATCATCCCGGTGGACCAGTGTAATCCTAGGGTCTTTCAAAATGGAAGAGGGAGGCAGGAGAGAGTCCGAAGGAGATGTAACCTTGGAAGAAGGTCAGAGGGATGTCCCATGAGGCCTCAACCTGCTGCTGCTGGCTTTGAAGATGCCCCATGAGGCCTGTCAACCTGCTGCTGCTGGCTTTGAAGATGCAGGAAGGGACTATTAAGTGAGGAGGGTGGGCTGCTTCTAGAGGCTGAAAGAGGCTCCCCCACAGCCTCCAGATAAGAATGCAGCCCTGCAGACACCTTGATTTTAGTCCAGTGAGACCCATGTGAGACTCCTGACCTCCAGAACCATGTGATAATAAGCATATATTTGTTTTGAGTCACTCTGTTCGTAGTGACTTGTTACAGCAGCCATAAGATGCCAATGCACTCACATGCCAAATACTGCTGGTGAGTTGTGTGCGATGGGGATGGAGAACTGGCTGTGAAATGAGACCGTCGAGGTCATGATGACCTTGTCAGGTGACCTGTGTCATCTTGGAGAGGGGCTTCACACAGGGAAGGGAAGGCTGGACTTTGAAGTGAGGTATCGACTGGTGGTTGGCATGATCTCTGTGGGACCAGGCTGCTCACGGTGGCCAAGGAGCCCCCAGAGGAACCCCTGGGCTAGTGACACCCAGAAACTGATGAGACCTTAAGGGATCCTCGGCTAAGAGGGCCTTTCTGAGTTGTTTGCTCCCTGGGCACTTGGTATCCTGCTCCTCTCCCTGGAGTGGAAGTGTCTGTTGGAGCGGGGCCTTTGTCCTTCCATCAAGTCAGGGACCTGCCACAGAGCTTGCTGTGCGGCGAATGCTGGGGAAAGAATAGGTGGAGAATTCCAGGGGCAGGGATGGTACAGGCAGACGTGTGTGGGAGTTGGTGCCCTGTGGCACCACTGTCCACCTCAGAGACCTCACAAATTAATTCTTTTATTTTTTTAGTTAGCAGATTTTAGTATTTAGAACAGTTTTAGATTCTAGAAAAATCATACACATGGTGCAGAAAATTCATATATATTCCCCTCAACACACAGCTTCCCCTACTCTTGACATCTGACGTTAGTAAGATACGTGCACACACATGTACTTAGTCATTCAGTCGTGTCTGACTCTTTCCAACCCCATGGACTATATAGCCTGCCAGGCTCCTTTGTCCATGGGATTCTCCAGGCAAGAATACTGGAGTGGGTTGCCATTTCCTACTCCAGGGCATCTTTCTTGACTCAGAGATTGAGCCCGTGTCTCTTTTTCTCTTGCACTGGCAGGCGGATTCTTTTCCACTGAGCCACCTGGGAAGCCCTAGTAAGGTACATTTATTACAATTAATGGTCTAACCTTGACAAGCCATTGTCAAAGTCCATAGTTTATTCAGATTTCTTTAGTTCTTGTACCCAGTGTCCTTTTTGGTCCCAGGCCCCCACCCAGGACATCACTTTACATGAAGCTGTCACTTCCTTTGTTGTGAGGACCTTGACAGTTTGGAGGAGGACTGGGTGGGGATTTTGCAGGGTGCTTTCTGTTGGGATTCATCTGGGTGCATCTGGCAACATGCCTTATGGCTGTTTGTGGTTTTTTTTTTTAATTTGTTTTGTTAGTTTTGTTGTTGTTGTTTTCAGATTTCATTCTAGTTTATTACAGTGAAAAAAATACCCCACGGTTCTAAGCACATATTCAATTTCTGAGCATCAAAGGAGACAGATTTAGATACATTAAAATGTGGTTTCTATGTTCATAATGATATGTAGCCACATAAAAAGTAATGTACAGAACACCTTGTCCTACAAAACAGCTTTGGGAATTTTCTTTGACTAGAAATTTTCCCAGTTTGGGAACATTAGCTTAGACATGAACATAAATTCAAGATACTGTTAATTAACTTATTTGAAAGAGTGGAATATTTAAGAAAGCTATTTCTACCAGTGGAAACAAAGATGGAAAACTGTCAAATAACTGTGAGTTGCTTGGAATTCTGCCTGGCTTCCAAAAATTAAGCTGGGAACAGATGTCTGCCCACACAGTGAAAATGATCTAATTAGTCAGTGTTTCCTTAAATGAAACACAAAATGACAAAAATGATTCCTTAGCTGACTCCCAGTCAAAGGGGAAGAAATATTAGATAAGGTGGAAACTATGGTGTGGTCAGAGTCCCTTGGACTGCAAGGAGATCCAACCAGTCCATTCTGAAGGAGATCAGCCCTGGGTGTTCTTTGGAAGGAATGATGCTAAAGCTGAAACTCCAGTACTTTGGCCACCTCATGCTAAGAGTTGACTCATTGGAAAAGACTCTGATGCTGGGAGGGATTGGGGGCAAGAGGAGAAGGGGACGACAGAGGATGAGATGGCTGGATGGCATCACTGACTTGATGGACGTGAGTCTCGGTGAACTCCGGGAGTTGGTGATGGACAGGGAGGGCTGACGTGCTGCGATTCATGGGGTCGCAAAGAGTCAGACACGACTGAGCGACTGAACTGAACTGAACTGAATGGCGTGGTCTTAAATTTCAGGAATAGGGACAAGCAATTTAGAGGAATTTTTCTGGGATGCTCTGCTGTTGTTGTTGACCTTGAACTCTTGGCTGGACCAGCACTGGCTAGGTTGCTCTGCCATGAACTCACCACCCATCCCCCAACCCTCCCTGCCCACCCAACCGTACTATACTTGTTAGAAGGAGGTCCCTATGCAGGGCCTAGAATGGAAGCCCTTAGATTTCTTTTTTCCTGCCAAATGGCAGCAAAGACAGTGTCTGGCACACGGCATTCTTCTGGGAAAATGGCACCTGTTTCCACCTTTGGAAGCATGTTATGAGCTAGTGGTTGTTCTGGCCACACATACCTGTCCCGGGAGATCTCAGGGACAGTGTTTCTACCAGGCGTGAGAGTCCTGGCCCCCATCACGTGGTCTCTTACTATTGTCACTTTTGCCATTGTTGCGGTGACACATGGGCACATGCTCCTTGTTACAAGGAACAAATCAGTACAGGCGGTGTGGAGACAGGGATCCCCTTCTACTGCACACACACAGTCCCCAAGCCCCCAAGGCTAACACTTCTGCATACTCCTGCCTAGGCTTTTAAAAATAATGCATGGTTATGATCTATGGTATTATATGGCATATTGTTAAACATGTAACTATATATTAAATCTATAAGTAATTAATACTAAACATATTATTAAATATCTACATATATTTTCAAATTACTAAATATATAAGTATATGTACTAATAAAGTAACTTACTAAGTATGTAACTATATGTACTAATATGGGGTTTCTCTGATGGCTCAGTGGTAAAGAATCTGCCTGCCAGTGCAGGAGACACAGGAGACTCAGGTTCAATCCCTGGGTCGGGAAGATCCCCTAGAGAAGGAAGTGGCAACCCACTCAGTATTCTTGCCTGAGAAATCCCATGGACAGAGGAGCCTGGTGGGTTACTAGTCCATGGGGTCACAAAAGAGTTGGTCATGACTTAGTGACTGAGCATGCACGCACATGTACTAACATAATTTATATAAAAGATAAAGTGAATATAACTATCAAATATATAACAATATATTAAATATTTATAAAATAAGGTGTCATTTTTATTAAATGAGACTGTATTATTCATCGTATTGTGATCCAGTGATCTCACTTGATACATCTCAGAGTTTTTTCCTAGATGATCATAGATCTGCTTTATTTATATATTTATATTTGCAGCTGTGGTAATATATACATAACAAAATGGTCTTCCCTGGTGGCTCATCAATAAAAAATCTGACTGCAATTCAGGAGACGCGGGTTTGATTCCTGGGTCGGGAAGATCCCTAGAGTAGGTAA
The DNA here is from genome assembly GCF_055505025.1 of Bos grunniens. Lineage (NCBI taxonomy): Eukaryota > Metazoa > Chordata > Mammalia > Artiodactyla > Bovidae > Bos > Bos grunniens. Next base: position 14,167,646 of record NC_141170.1, on the reverse strand, counting down.
GGGCAACCCACTCCAGTATTCCTGCTTGGGTAATCCCATGGACAGAGGAGCCTGGCAGGCTACAGTCCATGGGGTTCCAAAGAGTCGGACACAACTTAGCAACTAAACCACCACCATCATACACAACAAAATTTACCCTCTTATCCCTTTTTAAGTGTACAGTTCAGCAATGTTAAATACATTCACATTTTTGTGTTTCCATCTGCAGAATTATTTTAATCTTGTGATACTGAAACTCTATCCCCATTAATCAACAACCCCCCATTCTGCTGTCCCCGAGCCCCTGACAACCACCCTTCTACTTTCTGTCTCTTATGAATTTTACATATCTCCTATAAGTGGAATCATACACTATTTGCATTTTTGTTACTGGCTTATTTCACTTGGCCTGATGTCCTCAAGTTTCATCCATGTTGTAGCCTGTGACAGATTTGCCTTCCTTTTAAGGCTGAATGATATTTCATTTTATGCCTGGACCACTTTTGATTGGGCTTCCCTGACAGATCAGTTGGTAAAGAATCCACCTGCAATGTGGGAGACCTGGGTTTTGATCCCTGGGTTGGGAAGATCCCCTGGAGAAGGGAAAGGCTACCCACTCCAGTATTCTGGCCTGGAGAATTCCATGGACTGTATAGTCCATGGGGTCACCGAGTGTCAGTCACAGCTGGGCGACTTTCACTTTCACTTTTGCTTATCCATCCATCCATTAGTGGACATTAGGTTCCTTCTACCTTTAGGCTATCGTGAATAACCCTGCTGTGCACAGCACGGGGCTTGGCCTGTTTCAAGGGCTCTAGCCAAGACACTATAGTAATAATCATGATAATGATGATTATTACTGTTTTATAGTGGAGGGCTCTGGGCTTCTTTAGGGCTCACTATTTCACAAAGATGGGATGGAGGGGTTGACTGAGCCCCGTTTGGACAAGTTTTCATCCCTGAACAAGGTGAAGCGAGCTGGGAGGAGTTCTACACTTTGCAGAAGAAATAACTGAGGCTCAGAGAGTCTAAGAGACTTGACTAAGGACACACAGCAGATAAATGGTTCAAGTTCAAATCTAGGTCTCCAACTCCCAGGCCAGTGTTTTATGTACCACTCTGAAAACGAGCAGGATTTTGGGGATTCAGAGGCTTGAGGCTCTCCCCGCATCAGAGGGTTCGTGAAAAGCAGAGTTGGGGTTCGAACTCAGGTCTAACTGTGTGAAATTTCCACTGCACTGTGTCGTCTCCCTAGACAGCTTCCAGGAATGCGATTATATAATCCTCTACTCAGAGGCTGGTGGAGACGGTTGACTTAGAAAGATTTACATCAGGTGTCAGGATAAACGTGCAGCTCCTCTCCATTCAGGCCATTTAGAGATGACTTTTCAACCACTCCTAGCGTTTTCTTCAATAACGTCTTTGTGCCTTTGGACTTTCAGGACTTACCCCTTGGGATTTGGCCCAGTGTGGAAAACTCTCACATTACAACTCCAGGTAAGTTTTTCTCTTGGTTGATTTTTTTATTGATTTGACCATGAGAGAGAACCAGACCCTAAAGCCATAGACCTCCTGCTTCTGCCTCCCTGGTACCCTGCTCACCTGTGTACCCTACAGAGCAAGGGCTGTGAGTCCCCTCCTGCAGCAGTGGTCTGGGGTGCCCAGATCTGAGTTCAGGTAAGGTGGTGATTGATTCTTGGTAAGATTCAATAATAATTGGTAAGAATCAAGAATCAATAATGATTCAGGTAAGGGGAATCTTGATTCTCCCCTGAAGGTGCCTGATGAAGAAAACGCAGAATGTGTTTTAGTGTATGTGTATTAGTCAACTGTGTGAGTTTCTTTTTGCTGCTGTAACAAGTTATCAGGGATTTAGTGGTAAAACAGTATCGATGTATTCTCATATAGTTCTGGAGGGCGAAAGTTCACATCAGTTTAACTGGTCTGATTCAGAGTGTCAGCATGCTCTCCAGGGCCCTGGGAAGAATATTCTTCCTTCTCCAGGATCTGGAGCTTCATTCCTTGAGTCCTGCAGGTCATGACCCTTCCTGCAGCCTCCAAGCCAGCAGCGTTGCTTCTTGCCGCAGTGGTCCCATGACCTTCTCTTCTGCCTGTCAAATCTCTCTCTGCCTCCCTCTGTAAGGCATCTGGGATTACACTTATGGCCCCCTGGATAATCCAGGTTACTTCCCCATGAATTAAACTAAGGGTCCTTAATTTAATCGTATCTGCAAAGAGTCTGTTGCCATGTAAGAGAACATATTTACAGGTTGCTGAGATTAGGACCTGGGTGTCTTTGGGGACCATTACTCAGTCTACCTGACTTCCCAGGTGGCTCAGCAGTAAAGAATCCGGCTGCCAATGCAGGAGATGCAGGAGACCTGGGTTCAGTCCCTGGGTCGAGAAGGTCCCTGGAGAAGGAAATGGCAACCCACTCCAATATTCTTGCCTGGGAAATCCCATGGATGGAGGAGCCTGGCAGGATTGCAAAAAGTCGGACATAACTGAGTATGCATGCACTGAAAGTCTACCACACCAGGTTTCAGAAATCCAACTGAAACTAACCAAGCAATGAGCAATGTGTTGACCCTTATCGCTGGACTGCACAGGCCCCGGATCCAGGAACACAGTGTTCTCAGGGCTCTGCTTTTCACTTTCCATTGAGGCTCCTGCTTTCGTCTGATGAGTGTCATTCTCAGGGACATTCTTTCCATGTGGAAGTAATTGCTGCCACTTGCGGAAAGGAAGAGACTTTCTGTAGCTCGACAGAAGTTCAGGGAAGACTAATGGACACAGTCTGAGTTCCATGCCAGTCCCCAGTCCCATCACTGGGACTTGGGGGGAGAGTCCTCTGGGTTCTGGGCTTAAGTCTGGCCTCCTGGGGACCAGGATATGCTGAGATCCAGGTTTGTCTGTAGAGACTGAGCTAGAATCTTACTGATTAGTTGGGGGGCTACCCTGAAGGGAGGGGTCCTGGGAAGGCAGAACAGACTTTTCATCCAGAATTGACACAGGTTATGAATACACCTTGTTTTATTCCAGGGATAAATGTATTTCATTTTCTAGGGGAGTTAAAAGTATTTTTTAGGTCTTCTGTTACTCTGCCACACTCAATATGTAAGCAAATTTGGAAGACTCAGCAGTGGCCACAGGACTGCAAAAAGTCAGTTTTCGTTCCAATCCCAAAGAAGGGCAATGCCAAAGAATGTTCAAACTACTGTATAATTGCTCTCATTTCACAGGCTAGCAATGTTATGCTCAAAATCCTTCAAGCTAGGCTTCAGCAGTACATGAACTGAGAAATTCCAGATGTACAAGCTGGGTTTTGAAGAGGGAGAGGAACCAGAGATCAAATTGCCAACTTTTATTGGATCATGAAGAAAGCAAGAGAGTTCCAGAAAATCATCTACTTCTGCTTCATTGACTACAATAAAGCCTTTAACTGTGTGGATCACAACAAACTTATGGAAAATTCTTAAAGAGATGGGAATACCAGACCATATTACCGGTCTCCTGAGAAACCTTATGCAGGTCAAAAAGCAACAGTTAGAACCAGACGTTAAACAACAGACTGGTTCAAAATTGGGAAAAGAGTATGACAAGGTGTATTGTCACCTTGTTTATTTAGCTTATATCCAGAGTACCTCATGCAACATGTTGGGCTGGATGAAGCACAAGCTGGAATCAAGATAGACGGGAGAAATATCAATAGCCTCAGATATGCAGATGACACTACCCTTATGGCAGAAAGTGAAGAGGAACTAAAGAGCCTCTTGATGAAAGTGAAAGAGGAGAGCAAAAAAGCTGGCTTAAGACTCAACATGAAAAAAACTAAGATCAGGGAATCCAGTTCCATCATGTCATGGCCAATAGAGGGGGAAAAAGTTGAAGAAGTGACAGATTTTATTTTCTTGGGCTCCAGAATCACTGTGGATGGTGATTGCAGCCACGAAGTTGCTCCTTGGAAGTAAAGCTATGACAAACATAGACAGTGTATTAAAAAGCAAAGGCATCACTTTGCCAACAAAGGTCTGAATAGTCAAAGCTATGGTTTTTCCAGTAGTCATGTATGGGTGTGAGAGTTGACCATAAAGAAAGCTGAACGCTCAAGAATTGATGCTTTCGAATCGTGTTGCTGGAGAAGACTCTTGAGAGTCCCTTGGGCTGCAAGGAGATCAAACCAATCAATCCTAAAGGAAATCAGTCCTGAATATTCATTGGAAGGACTGATCTGAACCTGAAGCTCCAATACTTCGGCCACCTGATGGGAAGAGCTGACTCGTTAGAAAAGACACTGATGCTGGGAAAGATTAAAGGCAGGTGGAGAAGGGGATGACAGAGGATGAGATGATTATATAGCATCACTGACTCAATGGACATGAGTTTGAGCAAACCCCAAGAGATAGTGGAGGACAGAGGAGCCTGGCATGCTGCAATCTCCAGGGTTGCCAAGAGTCAGATACAACTTAGCAACTGAAGAACAACAAGCAGTCTTTGCAAAAGACTTTACAAAAGTTTACAAAATCCAGTGTTTTCATTTGAGTAAAATAGGTTGAGGTGATATCACCATAATCACAGAGAACTTTTAGTCACTCATTAAGCAGACATTTTGGATAAGGGAGGGCAGTGTACTTAGGACCGTGGTTGTAGTGAGAGCAGAGGGTGGAGGAATTAGGTCACCAGGAAGGCTTCAGGGAGGGCTTCCTGGAGGAGGTGTTGAGTCTCAGCTGAGTCCTGAGAAGTAGCAATTAGCAGGAGAAGGAAACAGAGGGAGCCAGGGTGCATTCAAACAGCTGCAGAGTCATGACCGATGACCCACATGACAGCACACTAGTGGGGAGACCGCTGGGTAGTGACGCAGTGGGAGGATGGTCAGGTCAGAGCTTGACTTCCTTCTGTACTGTCTGTGGACAGTAACAGTGTCTGTCCTCATTCAGGTCTCCATCAGAGCCCACGGCTGGGCCTTCTGAGCTCCTGGAGGAGCAGGGGCTTAGACACCCGCACCAGAGACAAAGCCCAGAGTGGCCTTAAGATTTGAAGTCCAGTGAGTTTTTGTCCTTTAGCCCGAAGGACTGGACTGGGGTCTGGAGGTGGGTGTTCTGTCCCACTTGTGTGATTGACTTGAAGAGTCCCAACTGAGCAGCCAGCCTGGGAAAGTGTGTGCTGTTTTCCATGGTGAGGGCCTTTGTCCCCATTCCAACATCGTGAACTGAACCACAGATACTATTCTGGGAAAAAGGATATTGATTTTATCCAGGATCCAGTTCCACATTCTTTTTTTTTTTTTTTAATTTTTCCTACATTTATTTAGAAATTCTATAAAAGGGGTTCTAAAGCAGTTCTAAAGACCTTGCTATCAATATTCTGTGTAAGGAGGAGTGAGAAACAGGATTCATTCTCGGCCTATATACACTTTGTACTTGGATAGAAGATAAATGCTGAAAAGGCATGACTCCACAATGCTGGTCACTTCAAAATAGAAATTTACAGAGTGGTTAGAGGTTTTCCCAAGGGCACAGCTGGCGAGTGGCAGCCAGGATTGGAACCCAGGGCCCTCTGATGCTAACTGTGTAGGAATCACCCATGCCTCCTCCCTTGCCTAGTGGTTCTGACTCAGCCGGTCTAGAGGGGGGCCAGGCTTGTACATTTCAGCCTACAGATCAGGTAAGAAGCACACACTTGAAGAAACTCTTCTTAAGCTCTATGGCTCCCAATGAGAACTTCTCACCTTGGCAAAGAGATAAGTCATTCCTTCATTCACACTCTCGTCCACTTACTCAGTGAAGATTTTCCAAACGCCTGCCATGTATCATGTGGTTTGCTTCTAGAGTTTAACCACTGCCTTTTTGTATTATGTAATGCATGCACGTTGCTGTTTTGCAGAGGAGGCACCATTCGGAATGAAATTCAGTAAGGAAATTGAAGTCTTTAACCCACCCCTGGCTTCTTCAGCCTCTAGTGGGCCATGGGTTCATTCCGTCTTTGCTTTTACACACTCATGGCCTAGGAAGACCTTGTTTAAAAGAGACTCTGCTGTAACACACCGCCTGGTAAGTAACATGTTCAGTTCTTTTAAAGACATATCAGAAGTTGTAAAGAAACTGGTTTTGGATCACTTGTGTAGAAAATGTCACAGGCTTTTGTTCCTCCTCCAAAAAACACCTATTCTTTCTCTTTCACTAAATATAGTTATCATTAGGGAGCAAATCCATTTTTCTTTACAGAGAGTTGCTTCTTCTATACAATATACAGTATTTAGATGAATAGGATGTGTGAATCTGAGCATTAGGCAGCTTTATCTGCTGGTTCTAAAGCAGTGCATGGGGTTTTGCTTTAACTGGATCGATTCTCTTGCACCTGTTATAAAAACGCTGCTACCGATAATAGTGCCAAATGTTTAAAAATTATTTTCCACTCGCCAGGCATGTTGTTGTTGTTCAGTCTCTCAGTCGTGTCCGACTCTTTGCGACCCCGTGGACTGCTGCACACCTGTCAGCAGTCAGGAAGGACAGGCTTCCCTGTCCTTCACTATCTCCCAGAGTTTGCTCAGACTCAACTCATGTGCATCAAGTCAGTGATGCCATCCAACCATCTCATCCTCTGTCATTCCCTTCTCCTCCTGCTCTCAATCTTTCCCAGCATCAGGGTCTTTTCTAACGAGTCGGCTCTTCGAATTAGGTGGACAAAGTATTGGAGCTTCAGCTTCAGCATCAGTCCTTCCAATGAATATTCAGGACTGGTTCCTTTAGGATGGAGGGGTTTGATCTCCTTGCAGTCCCAGGGACTCTCAAGAGTCTTCTCCAACACCACAGTTCGAAAGCATCAATTTCCGGGCGCTCATCCTTTTTTATTGTCCAACTCTCACATCCATACATGACTACTGGAAAAACCATAGGCTTAGCGCTTTCTATGCATAATCTCACTGGAGCCTCATTATGAGTTTCTTAAACAGGTACTATTTTTATTCCCTTTTTACAGATAGGAACTGAAGATTGGAGAGATTAAGGAGTTTGCTCAGGGTCCCACAGGTTGAAGCAGCAGAACTAGGATGTGGGGCCCCTGCTCTTAGCCGCTGTCCCTGCTCCCAGTGTTCCTCATACTCTGTGTAATGTGTTGGTGCCACGTGAGGCTGACTCTCCCCTAAGCTGTCATAATTTATAATGGCTTGAGAACCACTGGGTTCAGCCAACAGGCTACCACGGCGAAAATCTCCTCCTTGGCCCTTGGCTACATTTTGTGTTAGTCTCTTACATTTTGTATTAGATAGTTGTGTGACAAATTATCACCAACATGGTGACTTAGAACAGTGAAATTTATTCTCTCTTTGTTCTAGAGGCAGGAAGGCCAAAGTCAGGGTGCCAGCAGAGCTGTGCTTTTACTGGAGCTTGTAGGGGAAAATCCATCCTTCTCTCTTTCAGCTTCGGGAGCTTTCCTTGGCTTGTGGCTCCATCACTCCAATCTTTATATTGTGATTCTACAGAGAAACAAAACCTGTAGGATGTGTGTATACACACACGCACACACACACACACACGTATGGGAAGGAGGGAGGGGGAGATTTATTTCAAGAAATTGCTTATGTGATTGTGGGGGCTGGCAAAGTCCACGATCCGCAAGTGTGGCCTGGAAACCCAAGAAAGAGCTGATACTCAAGTTGGAGAGGTCTCTGCACAGAATGCACATTTCCTTAGGGGAAACCTTCATCGTTTTTGTTAAGACCTCACCTGATTGGGTGAGGCCCACCCACACTATGATGGGTCATTAGCTTCCTTCAAAGTCCACTGACCTAAACGTTAGATCTCTTCTAAAAATACATTCACAGTGACGTCAGGGGGTGATTGATCAAGTATCTGGGAACCATGGCCAGCCAGCTGACACCTATCATTTACTGTCATACTCTGCTTTCACCTTCTGTGTCCTTTTCTCTGTGGGTTTGTCTTCTCTTCTGTCACTAATGAGGACACTTGTCATTGGATTTAAGACCTGGCTAAAGCCAACCCACCTAAACCCAGAATGATCTCATCTTGAGAGCTTTGGCTTAATTACATCTTCAAAGACCACTTTTCCAAATAGGGTCATTTTCCCAGGTTCTGGGCTTCAGGACGAGCTGCATCCAGCCACCATGGTGGTCATCAGCTTTCAAGTATGTGCTCCATCCCCCTCCTGTGTGTCTTTGCCCAACAAACTGTGTTTATCTGATTGTCATATGCAGGATACTGTGTGGGGATCTGAAGGCTAGAAAGCCAGATGTCTGCCCTCAAGGACTTTCTGGGGTCCTGGAACGTCAAAGCATGAGGGTGAGGTCATGGACAGAGACTCAACCAGAATCAAAGCCCTCAACAGCTCATGCTGCTGCCTGTGGTCAAAGTGTTCTCAGAACATCACTTCTGTTCTCTGCGTCTTTGTTCATTTCTATACAATAGCCAATGAGAGAGTCACACTCTGGAGGAGTGTGCCCTACGGAAGAATCATAGCATATGGAGCTATATCTATCCCTATACCTACCTATACCGATCCTATAATAGCATATGGAGCTATAACCAGCACACTGCCTGGGTAGAGTCCAAGTTTCCTACCTGTGCAGCCTTGGGCAAGTGGTTAACCTCCATGAGCCTTAGTTTCCTCATCTGTAAAATGGGAGAAATAGAATTCATGTGTGTACAGTGATGGGCATACACCTGGCACTTGGGAAAGAATAGCCATTGTTAGGATTATCGGTATCACTGAGAGCTGCCTTGGTCTTTGATTCAGAGTATGGCTCCACCCACCGCAGATGAAGGTGGACAGGGCAGACAGTGGGGATGCATGGCCTGGAGTCAAGGGGCATGTTCAAGGATGAAAATGAACAGGTATCAGCTATGTTTACAAGGAGCAATGGAGCTGGCATCCAATGGGTGAGCCCTGGCTTTCCATTGGTTTCCAGAGGAGGTGTCATGGGGCTGTGTGTGTGTGAGTCACTCAGTCGTGTCCAACTCTTTGCAACCCCTTGGACTGTAGCCCACTAAACTCCTCTATCCATGGATTTTCCAGGCAAGAATACTTGACTGGGTAGCCATTCCTTTCTCCAAGGGATCTTCCTGACCCAGGGATCAAACCCGGGTCTCCTGCTTTGCAGGCAGATTCTTTACCACTGAGCCACCAGGGAAGCCCCTCATGGGGCTGGAAGAGGCCAATCCTGGGTGGATTCTCTACCTGTTAATGAGAGATCCAGCTTGCAAGAAGCACTTCAACACACCATGGTCCATGTTCACCAGGTTCCTGCTGTGTGGCTCGCGTGCCCCACTCAGGACATGTGCGTGCTGTTCTGCTCAGTTGCTCAGCCTTGTCCGACTTTGAGACCCCATGAACTGTAACCCACCAAACTCCTCTGTCCATGGGATTCTTCAGGCAAGAATACTGGAGTGGTTGCCATTTCCTCCTCCAGAGGATCTTCCTGATCCAGGGATGAAACCTGCATCTCCTGCGTCTCCTGCATTGGCAGGCAAATTCTTTACTACTAAAAACCCTGTTGTTGGGAAAGATGGAAGGCAAAAGGAGAAGGAGGAGGCAGAGGATGAGATGGTTCAATAGAATAACTGACTCAGTCAACATGAATCTGAGCAAACTCAAGCCTGGCATGCTGCAATCCATGGGATGGCACAGAATTGGACATGACTTAGCAAGTGAACAACGACAAGGCCTAGGAAGCCAGGACATGTGAGCAATCCTTAAAGGACTTTTCCATAGCTCTGCTCACATTCCTCCTGCTAAAGCGTCAGCCCTGGTTCGCTGAGTCCCTGTGACAATGATGTCATTGACATGCACTTCAGAACAGGACATAGCCCCGTGTCATCACATGTCCACATTTTTCTTTATTCATAGATTTTAAGTTCCAGTTCTGTAAGACTTAAAGAAAAATCTTCAGGGTCAAAATGCATGACTGCAGAAGTAACCCTTCTACCCTGCCTTTTACTTGTTCATTTTTTGGCCACATCCCACAGCATGTGGGATCTTAGTTCCCGGATCAGGCATCTAGTCTGTACCCCCTGCATTGGAAGCATGGAGTCTTAACCATTGGGCCACCAGGAAAGTTCCTCTACCCTCCCGCCACTTTTAAAAGTTCATCTTGTACTTTTATTTAACATGTGTAGCATGAACTGTTTTTCATTTTCTAATAAGTTCTATATTTTATTGTAGTATGGAGACATTTCAAGAGACTTTCAAGGGACTTCTGAGAATGGAGTAATTTTTCAGAAATGTGCAGTGGTGAGTATTCATCTGTGGTTTATACTTAAAGAGAAAGTAATTGAATTTGCTGAAAATGTATATTAGTAGAGTTATGTATTTAAAGAACTGGCAAATCACGTGGCCGTCTACCCGTATCTGAACACGGGTGATGAAGTGACCCACAGGGATCTCATATTTTATATGGAAGCACCAGACTAAGATTTTTTTGGTAACAACAAAATCATTACTGAAAATCCTCTGTGATTATTTAAAATGGGAAAGAAAGCATGTATTTTCTCCCAGATTTTAACATTGGTATGATGTCAACAGTTTACAAATTTATGTAATGTCTTTTAGGTCTTTGATTCTTACTAATCTCATGAGATGACCTTCACATGATCCTTGTGTTGAGGGTCCCCGAGACCATCGTCAGGTTCAATGGTTCCCTAGAAGGACTCAGGGAACTCAGAAAAACTGCTCTACTCACAGTCACAGTTTATTACAGCAGACCGATATAGATTATAGTCAGCAAAGCCAAGAGCTCATAGGACAGAGTTCTGGGGAGACCAGGCCCGAGACACCTGGTCTTCTCCTGGTGGAACTGAAGGAGCAGCATTTAATTATTCCCAGCAGTGGTGTGTGACATCACCAGGGAAGCTCACCCAAGCCGTGGAGTCCAGGATTCTTATTGAGGATCCATCATGTAGGCATGGAGCACTCATGTCACTGACCTCAGTTACTCAGGTCACCTGAACACAGCTTTGCCCAAGGCCCTCACCATGAATCACATGGTTAGCACAGACTACCTGGGGTGGCCCAAGGCCATAAGTATAGCAAGACACTCTTTCCAGACAAGATATTCCACGGGCTTTAAGGGCCAGTCTCTCAGGAGCTGGTCCTCTCTTTGGGATAGGCGGGGTTTGGACAGTCCACCTCTGCTTAGTTAACTGTGTACTGCACAGCTCTCTTGCGGCCCAGGCCTTGGCTCTCTTGCTGCACTTCCTGGAATGCAGTTGTAGCTACCAGTTTCTCATGTGTCTTACTAGAAATGCTTCCTGCTACATGGGTGTAGTTATAAGTATGTGTGCATGCCCATGTGCACGTACATACACATACCTTCTTTCTTCCCCTTTTTACGTAGGTGACAGTACCCTATATACCAAGTTTTACAATTTGCTTTTTTCACTTATTACAATCCAGAGCTCATTCTTCTTGGGGGTGTACATGACTTCTCTCTCTTTTCTCAGCTTCTCTGTCTCTTTCAGCAGAGCTGGGGTGAAGGAAGGGCAGGAATGGTGGGAAATAGGCTTTGAGAGAGGGGGCAGGACACGGTGTCAGAGACCAGGTGGGGAGCCAAGCTGGAGACGGGCCACTGGCTCTGAATAACTGAGCTGTGCAAACACATGGGTGGGCAGAACCCGGAAGGCAACTGGCCAGGAGACAGGAGACCAGCTCAGGGCAAACTTGGAGATCAAATGACAGTCAGAGGCCCGGACTGGCTGGGGCTGAATCTTCAAAATAATGGATTAAGAAAGCGCTGCAGCTTGTTTTTCTTGGTGACCCCAAGTTGTGACAATCTCCCCACTGTAGTCTCACGCATGGATGTTTTTTCATCCAAGTTTCTCTGTGGTTTCACTGCATTTCAGGGTCCTGGTTTCTTTGAACCGGTCTGAGCAACAACTTGTCAAGTGGGAGTCAAAATTCTCCCAGGGCCTTTGAAATCAGACCTGATGAATTCTAGAACCCTCATGAGATTGTAGTCCCTTCCCTCTGCCTGCAGACCTAGTGGGTGCAGCTCGAGCTGGGGCCTTACATTGGGAAGTCGGGCTCAACAGCGAGTCTGGCCTCACTTCCCCTCCTGTCCTAGGTATCTGTGCAGAGTGAGTGGCCATTGGCCCACGTGCGACTGTTTGTGAACAACACCAGGACACCCACGGCCGCCAACCTCTCCGACCTGTTCTTACTCGACAACATCACAGGCCTCATGATCAGGGAGTCGGCTGGAAACCAGACCTCGAGAGGCTTCCAGGCTTTCAGGAAGAAGTTTCTGCAAGGTAATAGCCACGTGTACAAAGTTAAGGGTGGGGCACAATGGAGATACACACAGATGGGCACAGAGCGCAGGATGGGCAGCAGGCATCTTCTTAGACACGGAACTTGTGTTCATGCCGTTGATCCTCATGGTAGAATCTGCTGGCGGGGCATCAGAGGAGGAGACCCCTGCTCAGCGTCTGCAACCAGGAAGCTGGTTTGTCACTTAGATTGAGAGAGGTGGGATTTGGGGAAGGATTTTTAAAAATATGCATATTCAAAGTTTATTACAAACAATTTCAAATGTACACAAAGAGGTTATAGCGAACCCCACTGTATCCATCAGCCAGATGATCAAAATGACCGTCACTCAGTGAAATGAAGAGCTTGTTTGGGGGAGTGCTGGACAGACATGGGAGGGGTTTGGCATCAGCCCAGGAAGCGTGCTCTTGACGTGTTCAGCTGTATTAACGGAAGTGACTCTGCTGCTAATTAGCTCCCGTTCAAAGCGTGACACCATCACTGGTTGGCTTTCAGAGGTGTGTTTCCTGAAGTGAGCTTGTCATTGGTTAATTAAGGAGATTATTTTTCCCTTTTTTTTTAACTTTACAATATTGTATTGATTTTGCCATACATTGATCTGAATCTGCCACAGGTGTACAATTAAGGAGATTTCAAACCAATTCTGGGGGCTTCCCTGGTGGCTCCAAAGTAATGCAGGAGACACAGGTTTGATCCCTGATCCATGAAGATCCCACGTGTGCAGAGCAACTAAGCTTGTGCATCACAACTCTTTTTTTTTTTTTTTACTTTATCCTTTATATATATATATATATATATATTTTTTTTTACTTTTAATAATTTTTCTTAAAATTTATCCTGAACCCTCCTCCCTCCTCCCTCCCCATACCATCCCTCTGGGTCGTCCCAGTGCACCAGCCCCAAGCATCCAGCATCGTGCATTGAACCTGGACTGGCATCTCGTTTCATACATGACATTTCACATGTTTCAATGCCATTCTCCCAAATCTTCCCACCCTCTCCCTCTCCCACAGAGTCCATAAGACTGTTCTATACATCAGTGTCTCTTTTGCTGTCTCGTATACAGGGTTATCGTTACCATCTTTCTAAATTCCATATATATGCGTTAGTATACTGTATTGGTGTTTTTCCTTCTGGCTTACTTCACTCTGTATAATAGGCTCCAGTTTCATCCACCTCATTAGAACTGATTCAAATGTATTCTTTTTAATGGCTGAGTAATACTCCATTGTGTATATGTACCACTGCTTTCTTATCCATTCATCTGCTGATGGACATCTAGATTGCTTCCATGTCCTGGCTATTATAAACAGTGCTGCGATGAACATTGGGGTACATGTGTCTCTTTCCCTTCTGGTTTCCTCAGTGTGTATGCCCAGCAGTGGGATTGCTGGATCATAAGGCAGTTCTATTTCCAGTTTTTTAAGGAATCTCCACACTGTTCTCCATAGTGGCTGTACTAGTTTGCATTCCCACCAACAGTGTAAGAGGGTTCCCTTTTCTCCACACCCTCTCCAACATTTATTATTTGTAGACTTTTGGATCGCAGCCATTCTGACTGGTGTGAAATGGTACCTCATAGTGGTTTTGATTTGCATTTCTCTGATAATGAGTGATGTTGAGCATCTTTTCATGTGTTTGTTAGCCATCTGTATGTCTTCTTTGGAGAAATGTCTATTTAGATCTTTGTCCCATTTTTTGATTGGGTCATTTATATTTCTGGAGTTGAGCTGTAGGAGTTGCTTGTATATTTTTGAGATTAGTTGTTTGTCAGTTGCTTCATTTGCTATTATTTTCTCCCATTCTGAAGGCTGTCTTTTCACCTTGCTAATAGTTTCCTTTGTTGTGCAGAAGCTTTTAAGTTTAATTAGGTCCCATTTGTTTATTTTTGCTTTTATTTCCAATATTCTGGGAGGTGGGTCATAGAGGATCCTGCTGTGATGTATGTCAGAGAGTGTTTTGCCTATGTTCTCCTCTAGGAGTTTTATAGTTTCTGGTCTTACGTTTAGATCTTTAATCCATTTTGAGTTTATTTTTGTATATGGTGTTAGAAAGCTAGTTTCATTCTTTTACAAGTGGTTGACCAGATTTCCCAGCACCACTTGTTAAAGAGATTGTCTTTAATCCATTGTATATTCTTGCCTCCTTTGTCAAAGATAAGGTGTCCATATGTGCGTGGATTTATCTCTGGGCTTTCTATTTTGTTCCATTGATCTATATTTCTGTCTTTGTGCTAGTACCATACTGTCTTGATAACTGTGGCTTTGTAGTAGAGCCTGAAGTCAGGTAGGTTGATTCCTCCAGTTCCATTCTTCTTTCTCAAGATCGCTTTGGCTATTCGAGGTTTTTTGTATTTCCATACAAATTGTGAAATTATTTGTTCTAGCTCTGTGAAAAATACCATTGGTAGCTTGATAGGGATTGCATTGAATCTATAAATTGCTTTGGGTAGTATACTCATTTTCACTATATTGATTCTTCCAATCCATGAACATGGTATATTTCTCCATCTATTAGTGTCCTCTTTGATTTCTTTCACCAGTGTTTTATAGTTTTCTATATATAGGTCTTTAGTTTCTTTAGGTAGATATATTCCTAAGTATTTTATTCTTTCCGTTGCAATGGTGAATGGAATTGTTTCCTTAATTTCTCTTTCTGTTTTCTCATTATTAGTGTATAGGAATGCAAGGGATTTCTGTGTGTTGATTTTATATCCTGCAACTTTACTATAATCATTGATTAGTTCTAGTAATTTTCTGGTGGATTCTTTAGGGTTTTCTATGTAGAGGATCATGTCATCTGCAAACAGTGAGAGTTTTACTTCTTCTTTTCCAATCTGGATTCCTTTTATTTCTTTTTCTGCTCTGATTGCTGTGGCCAAAACTTCCAAAACTATGTTGAATAGTAATGGTGAAAGTGGGCACCCTTGTCTTGTTCCTGACTTTAGAGGAAATGCTTTCAATTTTTCCCCATTGAGGATAATGTTTGCTGTGGGTTTGTCATATATAGCTTTTATTATGTTAAGGTATGTTCCTTCTATTCCTGCTTTCTGGAGAGTTTTTATCATAAATGGGTGTTGAATTTTGTCAAAGGCTTTCTCTGCATCTATTGAGATAATCATATGGTTTTTGTTTTTCAATTTGTTAATGTGGTGTATTACATTGATTGATTTGCGGATATTGAAAAATCCTTGCATCCCTGGGATAAAGCCCACTTGGTCATGGTGTATGATCTTTTTAATGTGTTGTTGGATTCTGATTGCTAGAATTTTGTTTAGGATTTTTGCATCTATGTTCATCAGTGATATTGGCCTGTAGTTTTCTTTTTTTGTGGCATCTTTGTCAGGTTTTGGTATTAGGGTGATGGTGGCCTCATAGAATGAGTTTGGAAGTTTACCTCCCTCTGCAATTTTCTGGAAGAGTTTGAGCAGGATAGGTGTTAGCTCTTCTCTAAATTTTTGGTAGAATTCAGCTGTGAAGCCATCTGGACCTGGGCTTTTGTTTGCTGGAAGATTTTTGATTACAGTTTCAATTTCCGTGCTTGTGATGGGTCTGTTAAGGTTTTCTATTTCTTCCTGGTCGAGTTTTGGAAAGTTGTACTTTTCTAAGAATTTGTCCATTTCTTCCTCGTTGTCCATTTTATTGGCATATAATTGTTGATAATAGTCTCTTATGATCCTTTGTATTTCTGTGTTGTCTGTTGTGATCTCTCCATTTTCGTTTCTAATTTTATTGATTTGATTTTTCTCCCTTTGTTTCTTGATGAGTCTGGCTAATGGTTTGTCAATTTTATTTATCCTTTCAAAGAACCAGCTTTTGGCTTTGTTGATTTTTGCTATGGTCTCTTTTGTTTCTTTTGCATTTATTTCTGCTCTAATTTTTAAGATTTCTTTCCTTCTACTAACCCTGGGGTTCTTCATTTCTTCCTTTTCTAGTTGCTTTAGGTGTAGAGTTAGGTTATTTATTTGACTTTTTTCTTGTTTCTTGAGGTGTGCCTGTATTGCTATGAACTTTCCCCTTAGGACTGCTTTTACTGTGTCCCACAGGTTTTGGGTTGTTGTGTTTTCATTTTCATTCGTTTCACAACTCTTGAGCCCGTGCTCCAGAGCCTGGGAGCCCGGCTTCTAAAATGCATGTGCCCTAGAGCCCATCTGCCACAACAAGGGAAAGCACCGCAATGAAAAGCCCACGCACCACACCTAGAGAGTAGCCCCCACTAGCCACAACTAGAGAAAAGCTTGCACAGCAGTGAAGGCCCAGCACAGCCAAAAATAAACAAGGAATTAAAAAAAACAATAATTCTGGAATGCAGTTGTTACTCTGACTTCAGAGCTGTCAGTTTTCCTAGGAAGGTGGGACTTCTTTTATTCTGAGAAGGTGCCTTGTCTACAGATGAAGAAACTAAGGTGATGAGGAACCTGCCCAAGGCCCAGGGTTGGTAGTCAAGGCGGAGACAGACTCAGTCTGACTTCTCCATGCACCCCATACCCACGATGCTATAGTGCCTCTCACAGGCCTGGGACTCTTACTGACTTCCTTATACATGGCCCACATTGCTCATCAATGCCACCACTCTTTCTGAGTCTAGATGAAACCTCAGAATCCATCTTAACACCATACTATTGACAGAAGCTGTCAGTGGAGTTGGCCCGCCAGTAGTGACCTCTTTGCTGGCGCTGGTTTAAGCATGATGTAAGAAGCATCATGGTACGTCTCAGCTAAGTGATCTTCAATGCCTTTCTTCAATGATGTAAAAATAAATCTCCCCAGTTCTTCAGCTCGTGCTTAGAGACAGGAACGTAGGGCTGAGAGCAGAGCCCAGACTCGATCTCAGACAGAGCTCCCTTGACTTCTCGCTATTTCAGAGCTGTGTGGCCTCCAGAAATCATTGCATTTCTCTGAGCTGCAGACGTGGTATGTGTCCCCCGGACTCACAGAGTCACTGCAGAGTCTGAATGGGGCGACATGGCCTGGCACTCTGCCTGCCTCTCACTTTATCGCTCCAGTGGCCTTGTGTAGTCCATGCTCCTACCATCCCGAACTGGGCACGCTCCTCCCACAGCTCGGCATCAGCTCCTACTCTTGTGTCCCGCTGGAGGACCTTTCTCTGCTCCCTTGCCCCTCACTCACCTGCCACTCCTGCACTTCACCTGCTCGGAGCCAGGACCACACACTTCGCCCATGAACTTGCTGACTTCTGCTCTTGACACGTGCGCTCTGTACATCCCTGAATCTCAGTCCCTGCAGCTGTGAACTGTGGGTGCTCTGGCACCCACTTCTGGGAGTCCTTCTAAAGAAAAGGGAGTTCCCCACCCACAACTCCAGAGCCCATTGGTTCACCTTGGGGTGTGACCCCTCCCTATGGCAGAGGTGCCGTCTCCTAATAGCTGGCGTTTCAATCCTGGCTTCTTATTAAGGGGAGATTTGAGTCAGAAACCCCGTCTTCTAGGGAAGCTTCTCTGTGTAATTAAGCACCAACCAGCGACCATGAGATCAGAAGGGACCCTCCATGATCCCGAGTGGCCTTCTTCTCCCTCTCCCGGGTCTGGTCTGGCACGGCCTCTCTGTGCCTCGTGCTGGGCTCCCAGGACCAGGCTGCCTGGAAGTGTCAAAGTGGCAGCTAGTGTCACCCAAAAGTTAGTTCAGTAAAGACTTTTTCTTCATTGTGTGAATAGGATCAGTGGGAATAAATAGGATCCCCACCTGGATTCCAAACAAAAGAGAAAGGTTCTGTATTTCATAAGTGGATGAGCTAAATACATCCTGAGTTAGGAAGGCTGACCCGCCCAGTCCCAGGCATTTCTGGATGGGTTGGGGGTCCAGGTAAAGCTCCCTGCACCTGCTGACAGCCCTTCCGAGTGAAAGCAGAGTGGGCTCAAGAGCACGCCTGCTTGATTTACTCTCCATGCTAAAAAATGTGTGAGCTCAAAGGGGCCTTGGCTGCCGCCGTGCACTGTGGTGCCGCCGCCTTTCGACAGTGGCCGTGTCTGGGGTGTGCAGGGACACCCCTGCTAACCACACGTGCCTTCTCTCTGAACAGTTGGAGACTCCTTCTCGGTCAGCTACACAGCCTCGCTGGAGGCCAGAGACGTCGGGAGTGGAGACATCCTGCTGCTTCCTGCCCAGCTCTCCTTCCAGAGTTCGTCACCGGTATTGTCTGTGTTACTTGTGGTTTCTGTCTTGTCATTGTTTTTTTAGAAACCTCGAGCACATTATCCATGCTCTTCTTCCTTCCATCCTCCATTCATTCAGTGATGCCGAATTCTGGATTAGTGAATGGGCCCTGGAATCTCACACACTTTGCCGTGAACCAGGCTCCCTTTTAGCTTCTTGTAACCTCTATGGACCTGATTATCAAGATATGTCATGCATAGATGTTAATTTCTTTTTTTTGCCATGGTCTCATATTTATTTACACATGTCTACATAGGTTTTTTTTTCCTTTTTGAAAAATTTATTTACATAGATGTTAATTTCTCATCACCATGTCTTGTGTGTAATAAGCACTCAACCATATACTTTCTATTGATATTGGTTTGCTAGAGTTTGCTAGCAAACTCTATTGATATTGGTTTGCTGTGAAAAGGTACCACAGACCAGCTGGCTCACAAACAATAGAAATGTGTTCGTTCACAGCCCTGGAGGCTGGAAGTTCAGGTCAGGGTATGGGCAGGGTTGTCTTTCTGAGGCCTCTCTCCTTGGCTGGTAGACAGCTGTCTTCTCCCTGTGCCTCACATGGTCGTCCCTCTGTGTGTGTCTGTATCCTCGTCTCCTTATAAGGACGCTTGTCAGGTGCGATTAGAGTCCACTGTGATGGCCTTGCTTTACCTTAATCACATCTGTTAAGATTCTGGATTGTGGAAAAAGCAAGAGAGTTCCAAAAAAACATCTATTTCTGCTTTATTGACTATGCCAAAGCCTTTGACTGTGTGGATCACAATAAACTGTGGAAAATTCTGAAAGAGATGGGATACCAGACCACCTGACCTGCCTCTTGAGAAACCTATATGCAGGTCAGGAAGCAACAGTTAGAACTGGACATGGAACAACAGACTGGTTCCAAATAGGAAAAGGAGTACTTCAAGGCTGTATATTGTCACCCTGCTTATTTAACTTTCTATGCAGAGTACATCATGAGAAATGCTGGGCTGGAGGAAGCACAAGCTGGAATCAAGATTGCCGGGAGAAATATCAATCACCTCAGATATGCAGATGACACCACCCTTATGGCAGAAAGTGAAGAGGAACTAAAAAGCCTCTTGATGAGGGTGAAAGTGGAGAGTGAAAAAGTTTGCCTAAAGCTCAACATTCAGAAAATGAAGATCATGGCATCCGGTCCCATCACTTCATGGGGAATAGATGGGGAAACAGTGGAAACAGCGTCAGACTTTATTTTTCTGGGCTCCAAAATCACTGCAGATGGTGACTGCAGCCATGAAATTAAAAGACGCTTACTCCTTGGAAGGAAAGTTATGACCAACCCAGATAGCATATTCAAAAGGAGAGACATTACTTTGCCAAAAAAGATCCATCTAGTCAAGGCTATGGTTTTTCCAGTAGTCATGTATGGATGTGAGAGTTGGACTGTGAAGAAGGCTGAGCGCCGAAGAATTGATGCTTTTGAACTGTGGTGTTGGAGAAGACTGTTGAGAGTCCCTTGGACTGCAAGGAGATCCAACCAGTCCATTCTGAAGGAGATCAGCCCTGGGATTTCTTTGGAAGGAATGATGCTAAAGCTGAAACTCCAGTACTTTGGCCACCTCATGCAAAGTGTTGACTCATTGGAAAAGACTCTGATGCTGGGAGGGATTGGGGGCAGGAGGAGAAGGGGATGACAGAGGATGAGATGGCTGGATGGCATCACTGACTCGATGGACGTGAGTCTGAGTGAACTCCAGGAGTTGATGATGGACAGGGAGGCCTGGCGTGCTGCGATTCATGGGGTCGCAAAGAGTCGGACACAACTGAGCGACTGAACTGAACTGAACTGAACTGAAGGTTCTATCTCCAAATTCAGACACATTCCGAGACACTGGGGTCAGGGCTTCAGCTATAGATTTTGGGGGGACATGATTCAACCTGTAACCCCATTACCGTGAGCATTTTCATTTTCCATTCACTCTTTTGTTAATCCACGTAGGTGGTGAATGCGGTTGGTGCATTGCCCATGCTATGCGCTGTGCACCCCTGGGGCTACAGAGAAAGAGATATGTCCTTGTCCTCGTGGAGCCTGTGCTCTCGTTGTGTGTGTGTGTGTGTGTGTGTGTGTGTGTAAGTCGCTCAGTTGTGTTCTACTCTTTGCAACCCATGGACTGTAGCCCACCAGGCTCCTCTGTCCATGGAATTCTCCAGGCAAGAATACTGGAGTGTGTAGCCATTTCCTTCTCCAGCGGGTCTTCCCAGCCCAGGGATCGAACCTGGATCTGCTGCATTGCAGTTACTCTGGTCATTTTGTTCAGACTGCAGCCCCTGGAGGAAGTACTTTTCATAACAGATGTGGAAAACGAGGCTCCAGCGTGACTACTCCAGGTCACATGGCAAAACCAAAATCGACCTCACAGCTGCTAGCTCCTTCCATCCAAGGCTGAGAGGCCTGTGTGCGGTGTTTCTGCTGCAGTAAGAAAACTAATCCTGGATAAAATTAAATAAAATGAAAGATTCCATAAAGGTAAGGACCAGATATGAGAAAGCCATATGAAACTGTCAGAAAAGACGAATGTCTCAGAAAACAATTAAGTGCAAAGTCAAGAACGAGAACAGAGAAGGATGAAAAAAAGGAAATAAAAGGCCCAGAAAAAAATACCATCTGAATTTCAAAGGACAGGAAACCAAATATGCTAAAGTCAAAATTTAAGATAAAGGCAACAGTCAGAAACCCACAGTGAGAAACTCAGAAACCCAATGAAATTAAAAGCTCCCTGTGTAGGGTCATTAGGACTTTAGACCAAGGCAGCTTCACACCTCCCAGGAGAGCCTGGGGAGGCTGGGGGGATATTAGGAGGCGTGGAGTCGGGGCTCCCTGGCTGTCACCCCCTAATGGGTCCTGTCCATTGCTTTGCTTGGTGCTTGTGTGTGTTGTACCAACACTATCACCCTGGTAACCCTCCGTCCTCCCACTAGAATGTTGCTCCTTGAGACCCCATTGGTCTTATTCCCAATCTGTATTCTTGGTGTCAAAAATAGAGCCCTGCACACAGTAGGTGCTCAGTAATTGCTCGCTGAGTGAGTGCATGAATAGATCACTGAACTAATGATTCTTGGGCAGGTGTGTGGTTTTTTTTCTTTTTTAACTTCTCTGAGCCTTTGGTTTCTCATCAATAAAAAGGAAGACTGTTCTATGTCTCCAGTCTCTTGGGATAAAAGCGATGATTTTATATTTGCATGTGGCTTTCAGGTTCCTTTCCCTTCCAAGCCTTCAAGAGCTCTCTCTCTGGGCAGTTTTATGGACAGAGTGGAGATTCTAGAGCTCCAGACTTCATAGTGTGTGTTCTAGGCTCCTACCTGCTTGCATTAGACTGTCAGCATTGCCTTTCTTAGACCTGCCTTAGAAAAGTTTCCTAGAAAGCTCGGTGTTTGTTGAGCGCATAAGGGCTGGATAAGGCTCCTATGCCTTGTTCTCTAATTGATTCACCCAGTTGGACTTCAGAGTTTCTTTGGGTGACTCCTGGGCCTTCCTCTAGGATGGAGAGAAGGTCCAGTGTATTTGGAATTGAAAACGATCCAAGTCTGAGGGAAAATCTTGTCAACTCCACACAAGAACATTGGTCTGCTCTGCTTGTCGGCTGTAGAGAGGCTCACACTACAGATGGGAGAATAAAGGAATTATTTAAAAATGCAGGTACCCAATGGGGTGAAATCCTTCATGTTGGCGTGGACTTGGTGTCTGGTACTTCACAGGCTGAAATGCTGCCCTCGCTATGTTTTTAGAATGGTTCAGTGTTTCTGAGCTTAAGTTTTCCCAGTTGAGAAATGAGGGGTGGGGGTCAAAAGATTCCCTTCAAACTCATCTCTTCCAGTTCTGACATTTTAAAATGGTATGAAAGCAATAAAAATAGTTACCACTTTCTAATCCTCACCATAGGAGGGAGGTACTGTCAGAAATGCACTGTGTTTGAGTCTGGAAACTACCTTCTCCAGCTCACATACAGGTATACACACAGGTACACACACAGGAATACACACAGGTATACACACAGGTACACACACAGGTATACACACAGGAATACACACAGGTATACACACAGGAATACACACAGGTATACACACAGGAATACACACAGGTATACACACAGGTACACAGGTATACACACAGGAATACACACAGGTATACACACAGGAATACACACAGGAATACACACAGGTACACACACAGGAATACACACAGGTACACACACAGGAATACACACAGGTATACACACAGGTACACACACAGGTATACACACAGGAATACACACAGGTATACACACAGGTACACACACAGGAATACACACAGGTATACACACAGGAATACACACAGGTATACACACAGGTACACACACAGGAATACACACAGGTATACACACAGGAATACACACAGGTATACACACAGGTATACACACAGGAATACACACAGGTATACACACAGGAATACACACAGTTATACACACAGGTATACACATGTGCACATAGATACAGACACATGCACCTCAACTTCATACAAGGGTACATGAGACAGGACAGAGATGCAGCAGAAGTCAAGAGGGAAGAATTTAGAACATTCATCTCCAGTTCCTTACCGTATATTGTGTAAACATCCCACCCACCTTGTAAAACCATCACTGGATCTCACGTGGTCTGTGTTTCCCGGCTTCAGGCTGTGCTCTAAAACATGTTTCTTAAGCCTTGAAGTTTATATGGTGGATGTAGGCTGATGGTTTCTGTTTTGCAAAGAGATGGAGATAGGCTGCGCAGCACACTTTCAGCCCCTCTCTGTTTAGACCTTGGGTGTCAAGAAACAGCAAGGAGGGACCCAGAGGGAGAAGAGAGAGAGGAAGCCAGCCTTCGAACCCACTAGTTCAGAAGACCCTGAAACCCACAAGACACCACAAATACTCTGCAGCACATACAATTCAGGAACAGAAGGGCCAAGTGATTGCTTCAGAGGTGTCTCTTCTTTAAAGACACGTGTGTGTGTTTTAATTTCCATTGTTCTTCAGTTGCTAAGTTTGTCTCTGACTCTTTACGACCCCATGGACTGCAGCATGCCAGGCTTCCCTGTCCACTGTCTTCCGGAGTTTGCTCAGATTCATGTCCGTTGAGTCGGTGATGCTGTCTAACCAATGAGTCAGCTGTTTGCATCAGATGACCCAAGTATTAGAGCTTCAGCATCAGTCCTTCCAAAGAATATCCAGTGTTCATTTCCTTTAGGATTGACTGGTTTGATCTCGTTGCAGTCCAAGGGACTCTCAAGAATCTTCTCTGGCACCACCATTTGAAGGCATCAATTCTGGATGCTCAGCCTTCTTTATGGTCCAATTCTCACATCCATTTCCCTCCTTAAAACATCAGCTTGTCCACCTGGCCTGTGATGGGTTTGGGATGCCCCAGCGCTCCCAGTGTAGCTGCCGTAACGACTGTAGGACATGGATCAGGGGGTTTCCTGCTTCGGGTGGACCATCGCTCAGGTCAGGGGAAAATGCCTCTAGAGTGGCCATGATAGAATTAAGCAGGGGTTGCCTAGCTCACTCTGGCTCCAAGTCTCCAGGCCAGGTTATCTACGATGATACAGCAACCACCATCACCACCTGCTACACCCAACAGCATTCATACTTTC
The DNA here is from genome assembly GCF_055505025.1 of Bos grunniens. NCBI lineage: Eukaryota > Metazoa > Chordata > Mammalia > Artiodactyla > Bovidae > Bos > Bos grunniens. The sequence continues at coordinate 14,143,577 of NC_141170.1, read as the reverse complement.
ATAGCACTCTTCCTTATGGGCCAGGCACTCTTCTGATTCATCCTCACAGCCAGCCTATGAGAGGAATAAAATCCCCCCTGTACAGATGAGGAAACTGAGGCACAGAGAGGTCAGTACCTTGTCCAAAGCCAGAGTGCTGGAGAACGATGAAGCCCAGCATGAACCTGCATAATCTGCTTCCTTCCACTCCTCTGCATTGCCTTTCAGTTGCAAGATATTCTACCTCCAACCCCAGAAAGAAGCATGTTCTCATGTTGGGTCTCCTCAGATACCACGAGATTGGACAGATAGCAGAGTACATCATGAGAAATGCTGGACTGGATGAAGCATAAGCTGGAATCAAGATTGCTGGGAGAAATATCAATAACCTCAGATATGCAGATGATACCACCCTTATGGCAGAAAATGAAGAGGAACTCAAAAGCCTCTTGATGAAGGTGAAAGTGGAGAGTGAAAAAGTTGGCTTAAAGCTCAACATTCAGAAAATGAAGATCATGGCATCTGATCCCACCACTTCATGGGAAATAGATGGGGAAACAGTGTCAGACTTTATTTTTCTGGGCTCCAAAATCACTACAGATGGTGACTGCAGCCATGAAATTAAAAGACGCTTACTCCTTGGAAGGAAAGTTATGACCAACCTAGATAGCATATTCAAAAGCAGAGACATGACTTTGCCAACAAAGGTCCATCTAGTCAAGGCTATGGTTTTTCCTCTGATCATGTATGGATGTGAGAGTTGGACTATAAAGAAAGCTGAGTGCCAAAGAGTTGATGTTTTTGAACTGTGGTGTTGGAGAAGACTCTTGAGAGGCCCTTGGACTGCAAGGAGATCCAACCAGTCCATCCTAAAGGAGATCAGTTCTGGGTGATCATTGGAAGGACTGATGTTGAAGCTGAAACTCCAATACTTTGGCCACCTGATGCGAAGAGATGACTCATTTGAAAAGACCCTGATGCTGGGAAGGATTGAGGGCAGGAGGCGAAGGGGACAACAGAGGATGAGATGGTTGGATGGCATCACTGACTCAATGGACATGGGTTTGGGTGGACTCCGGGAGTTGGTGATGGACAAGGGAGGCCTGGTGTGCTGTGATTCATGGGGTCACAAAGAGTCAGACATGACTGAGCGACTGAACTGAACTGAACTGGACAGATAGCAGTCATAACGCTCACCTTTCATTCCCTATGTTTTCTAAGCAGAGGAGTATTAGAAAGTATGGGAGTGGATGTTTAGGGTGTTGGGGCTTGGGGGGTCGAGAGCACTGGAATGAAAGGGGATCTCACTGACGTCAGAGCCTGCAGTTCTCTCCTCCTTCCTGAAGGGGGCAGACCAGACCTTGGAGGGGGAGGGTAGTTGCTCAAGGTCATTCCTTTCCCCTGACCTCACCCCCCTCCAAGTGTTTCACACCCTGGTAAGATGCCTGTGTTTCCCTGGCCGTTAGGGGAACTGGTGTCTGGATTTCACACATGCCTCCGGGAGAGGAGGCATGAGGGTTCTACAGACCTTTTCCCCTGGAGTGACTTTAAGACCACCACCAGCTCTGACCACCCCCAACCCCCGACAGTCAAGAACCCACTGTAGCTCCAGGTGGGTGGATCGGAAACAGACCACTTGTTACCCGGTGTCTCAGATGCCAAAACCGGTTGACTGAACTGCTTTCTTTATGCTTTTTTCTAGAACAGAACCCAGCTAAAAGCCCCCTTCACCATAACAGCAGAAGAAAAGATCACGGTAAGAGAAAACTTTGACCGGGAAACCCACATTACACCCCCACTGTGTCTCTTTCTGTCTGTGGTTTGTGGTCTTTTGCTGTCCTCAGAGGCCGGGGAGGGGCCCACCACTGACCTTAGCCTCCTAGACCCGAGCGGAGGCTGGGGGCTCCCTGAGGTCTGGGATTCCCCAGTGTGGCCTGGGGGCTGTCTCGCTGGTTTTCTGAATACCCCCTTCATCTGGGCGAGATGGATTGGTCACTGCCTGGGACCAGCTTGAGGCCTCACCCACCCATCTGTACATCTGTTCAGCGGGCTGGTACCTGCCTTTTGGTGTTTGCCCGTGGCCAGTGGGTGGTCCGTGTTTTGTCTTCCCAGAGCTTAGAGACCTGCTTCTGCGGTCCATCAGGAACACTTCTCCCTTTTTCTTCATCATCTGCTCACCCGCAGCTCATGCATCCATTCATTCATGTGTTCATCAAGTGTTTATTTATCATATAAACACGGTCCACATTTCTTCAACCCCCAGTGTACGCATACTAAGTTGCTTTGGTTACGTCTGACTCTTTGTGACCTTATGGAGCGTTAGCCCACCAGGCTCCTCTGTCCATGGGATTCTCCAGGCAATAATACTGGAGCAGTTGCTATGCCCTCCGCCAGGGGCTCTTCAAGACCCAGGGAACCAACTCACGTCTCTTGTGCCTCCTGCATTGACAGGTGGATTCTTTACCACTGATGCCACCTGGGAAGCCTCCCAGTAATTGCCAGGCCAAGGAGTTTACATTTGCTGAATCATGACATCTTCACTACAATCTTGGGGGATAGATCGAACTTTTAAATTGCCTCCATTTCTTATATGGGGAAACTGCGGCATGCCCAGGTCAAGGCATTTGCCTAAGGTCACATGACCATGTGTCAGGGCTCCCAAGACCACCCCCAGGTTCAGGGTTTCCCTAGGAGGACCCAAAGCACTGCACACATTGTCGTACTCAGGCTGATGTTGATAGAGAAGGGTGCAGAGCAGAATCAGCAAAGGAAACAGACGTGTGGGACAGGCTCTGGAGATACCAAGTACAGGCTTCCCAGGCTCTCTCCCAGTGGAGACACGCAGGGCATGCTGAATTCCTCCAGCACGGAGTTGTGACATCACATGTGAACTGCTGTCCATCAGGGAAGTCATTAGAGACCCAGTGCCTGGCACCTCCCAGCAGGACAGTGTGTGTTGAGTGTAAATCACACCATATGCACAGCAGTTTAGGCCGTGAGCCCCACTTATCAGGGGATGGTGGGAACCCTCTAAAATCCGGGTTCCCAGACACCAGCCATGGCCCAGCATCTGGAGCAGGCCTCCCAGAGGATGGAAGCCTCAGGCCCACTGCATGAGTGCCTTTCTGCACAGCTGGTGTTAGAACGGGATTTAAACCCAGGCCCTTTGGCTCCAGAGCCCTGCTGTTGGACAGTGGACCACACTGCCTCCTAGCAAGCTGAATTCCTACACAGAAGAGGCAGGAACAAAACCCGAGGCAGGCACACAGGTGTAGACAGTCCTCCTGGCTGGTCCGTGCGTCCCCCACTGTGCCCTACGTTGTGGGTGGCCCTCAACAGGTAAAGATCCCTGATTGGGCTGATTGTCATCATTGCCTGTGATTGCCCCTCAGTGGAGGAGGTAGCTGATGGTTGTGTGATTGCAAGAAAGGTCAGAGAACATTCATTTAATCAATATTTATAAGCCCTTCCTCCATGGCCTGATAGCTCAGTTAGTAAAGAATCTGCCTGCAATGCAGGAGATCCCAGTTCAATTCCTGGGTCAGGAAGATCCACTGGAGAAGGGATAGGCTACCCACTCCAGTATTCTTGGCTTCCCTGGTGGCTTAGCTGGTAAAGAATCCACCTGCAATTCAGGAGACCCTGGTTCAATCCCTTGGTTGGGAAGATCCTCCGGAGAAGGGAAACGCTACCCACTGCAGTATTCTGACCTGGAAAATTCCATGGACTGTATAGTCCATGGGGTCGCAAAGAGTCAGACACGACTGAGCTACTTTCACTTCACCTCCATGGCCCAGACCCTCTCATGAGGATGGAGACGCATCATATCCAGGTCTTCAGGGCTGCCTCTGGCTCACGCATTGCCTTCAGGAGAAGCAGGAATAGGTGGCCCCCCCAGGCTGCAGACAGCAGGGGTCTGGAGCCAAAGCGCCCAGGTTCAAATCCTGTTCTAATACCAGCTGTGCAGAAGGGCATTCACACACAGGCCTGAGACTTCTGTCCTCTGGGAATTCTGCTTCAGATGCCTGTTCAAGATCCATGGGTGCAAGGCTAGGCGGTGGAGCAGTGGGTTGGATTTCAGCCCCACTGGTCCCTGGGCCAGGTAACCTCTGCCTGTGGACCATGTTCATGAAGGTCATTATCAAGTGGAGAGATGAGACGTGTCAGTGATGGCTCTATAGTGCTGTGGGGAAAATAAGCTTTTACACCAGAAGCCTGACTCTGAATCCCTGTTCCCCCACTGATTGTATGTGACACTGGGCACACTACTTACCTCCCTGGACTTCAGTATCCTAGTTGTAAAATAAGAATAATAACAATACCTGCTTTATAGGGTGATAACCTAGATAGCATATTGAAAAGTAGAGACATTACTTTGCCAACAGAGGTCCGTCTAGTCAAGGCTATTATGGTTTTTCCAGTGGTCATGTATGGATGTGAGAGTTGGACTGTGAAGAAAGCTGAGCGCCGAAGAATTGATGCTTTTGAACTGTGGTGTTGGAGAGGACTCTTGAGAGTCCCTTGGACTGCAAGGAGATCCAACCAGTCCATTCTGAAGGAGATCAACCCTGGGATTTCTTTGGAAGGAATGATGCTAAAGCTGAAACTCCAGTACTTTGGCCACCTCATGCAAAGTGTTGACTCATTGGAAAAGACTCTGATGCTGGGAGGGATTGGGGGCAGGAGGAGAAGGGGACGACAGAGGATGAGATGGCTGGATGGCATCATTGAGTCGATGGACGTGAGTCTGAGTGAACTCCAGGAGTTGGTGATGGACCAGAAGGCCTGGCGTGCTGTGATTCATGGGGTCACAAAGAGTCGGACATGACTGAGCGACTGAACTGAACTGAACTGAACCACAGTAAATGAATTGAGTCAGGCAAAGTACTGAGCACAGTGCCTGGCATTCTCTAAGTGCTCAATAAGCCTCATCAATGTTATGAAACATGTAAACAATGCTGTTGTGCAACTGTTTTGGATTAACTGTGTGTATCAGAGTCGCAAGCTCAATTTCCATGAGATTCACACCAGTGCTGCAAATGTGTGAGTCAGGCCTATGGAAGATTCAAAGGTGTAGTGGAGTCTGCAGCAGCCTGGAGATTCAGACTGCCCATCACCCACTATCTGTCCCCCGATTTTGCAACATTAAACAAGAGGAAAAAAGCCAAACAGTGTACATCAGCTGTGACTGAATTTGTGAGGTTGTAACCTGACATATAGATCATAGATCAAGTGGTACTGACAAGGTGCAGGGGAGCTGAGTGGACTCGGTGGATCACAGGCCTCTTGGAAGAGGTAAGAGTTCAGTTGGAGCTTAAAGAAAAGGCTTAACTAAAGATGGAGGAGAGGTTTCTAAAATATGCAGCTGAAGATCTGACATCAAGGTTAAGCTTGTTTTGACTGTGGGTTGGATGTGAACCAAGATTTACTGGGTGCAAGCACAGTGCAGAGTCAGACACGACTGAGCAACTAGCACACACACACAAGCAGTGCCTGGCATCATGAGGGTACACGTAATGGCCCTTGCCAGGTAAAGTGTGTGAGCCGCCAGGTTGGCTTGGGCACCTGCGAAGGTAATGTCATTATACTAGGAACATGTGTTGATGAACGGGAGAGCTTGGCAGTGAGGTATAAGCTCCTCTGACATTTTCATCAAGCAGGTAAAACAATTTTGGATTGGCCAAAAAGTCTGAACTAACATTTTGGCCAACCCAATACAAAGTAAAGACATTATGTAACCCGTTATGTAAACTGGGATCTGCAACACTTGGAAGAGACCCCGTTACTTCCTTAATTTTTTATTAATTTCTTGAGGGTGAAACTGACATCTGTCAGACAAGGCCCCAGGAAGTCCTCTCTGCCTCCTGGATGAAAGAGAGGAAAAAATCACTCCACCCTGTGCTGGACATTGAGTGCAGGTGTTCTTTTTTTTAAAAAAAATTTGTTGGAGTATATTTGATTCACAGTGCTGTGTTAATTTCTGTTGTACAGCAAAGTGACTCAGTTATACATATATATTCTTTTTCATATTTTTTCCATTATGTTTATCACTGGATATTGAATATAGTTCCCTGTGCTCTATAGTAGGACCTTGTTTATCCATCCTGTATATAATAGTTGCGTGGAGGTGTTCTGATTCACTCCAGCTTCTCATAGTAAAGCTGGGCATCCTGCCAGGCACCGGGAGAATAAGTCACCGTATTTTACTCGAAGGATCTGGATCTAATCAAGAGTGAGACATTTAAACCAATTGGTATGTCATCCAAATTCATTTCGAGTGTAATTCCTGTAAGAATAATAGTGGAATTGGGAGGAGGAATGTGATCAAATCAATCAAAGTTTCATCTGAAAGTATAAATTTATGAGGCTAGATGAAAAATTGTTGAAATGAAGAATAACATGGGAAGATTTGCCATATTGGATATGAAAAATTAGAAAGCTGTGTTAATACTATATGCAGGTCTTGCAAGAGAAACTAGACCAGTGGATCAAAATAGAGTACCTACACATACGTGTATCTGATAAAATGATATTTCAACTCAATGGGGAGAGAATGTTTCATTTATTAATTTGGGGAGCAATTGACTGGATCTTCTGGAAGAAAAATGAAGATGAACTCCCTCAATAGATATAAATCTAAATAGATGAAATAGTTTGTAAAAAGTAAATCCTGGTTAATATGCTATGGGGGAAAAAAACATCAAGGAAAATCATCAATATTGTCACTCTGCTTATTTAACTTATATTCAGAGTACATCATGTGAAATGCTGGGCTGGATGAAGCACAAGCTGGAATCAAGATGGCAGGGAGAGATGTCAACAACCTCAGATATGTAGATGATACCACCCTTATGGCAGAAAGTGAACAGGGACTAAAGAGCCTCTTGATGAAAGTGTGAAAGTGAAGGAGAGTAAAAAAGATGACTTAAAACTCAACATTCAAAAAACGAAGATTATGGTATCCAGTGCCATCATTTCGTGGCCAATAGATGGGGAAACAGTGGAAACAATGAGAGACTTTATTTTCTTGGGCTCCAAAACCACTGCAGATGGTGACTGCAGCCATGAAATTAAAAGACAGTTGCTCTGTGAAAGAAAAGCTATGACCAACCTAGACAGCATATTAAAAAGCAGAGACATTACTTTACCCACAAAGGTCCATCTAGTCAAAGCTATGGTTTTTCCAGTAGTCATGTATGGATGTGAGAGTTGGACTATAAAGAAAGCTGAGCTTTTGAACTGTGGTGTTGGAGAAGACTCTTGAGAGTCCCTTGGACTGCAAGGAGATCCAACCAGTCCATCCTAAAGGAGATCAGTCCTTAATATTCATTGGAAGGACTGATCTGAACCTGAGGCTCTGATACTTTGGCCATCTCTGCGAAGAGCTGACTCACTGAAAAAGACCCTGATGCTGGGAAAGATCGAAGGCAAAAGGAAAAGAGGACGACGGGATGAGATGGTTAGATAGCAACTCAATGGACATGAGTTTGAGCAAACTCTGGGAGATAGTGAAAGACAGGGGAGCCTGATGTACTGCAGTCCTTGGAAAAGTAGGATAGGACTGAGTGACTGAACAACAACAGCAATGTCTTTATGATGTATTGTTCTTGTTCAGTCACTCAGTCATGTCCGACTGAACATATGAGTTAAATAAGCAGGCTGACAATATACAGCCTTGCCATTTCCTACTCCAGCTTTTTATGATATATAAAGAGCTCCTATTAGTTTATAAGATAAAGAATAGCCTCTGTAAGTAGCTATGTATGATATGAGAATTTCTCAAATACAAGGATTTACAATATGTACCTTTTAGCACAGTGGAGGGAACTTGTACCTCTTCTGGCAAAATCATGTGAATTTGGGTTTCATTCAGAGGGCTTCCCAGGTGGTGCCAGTGATAAAGAACCTGTCTGCCGATGCAGGAGACACTAGAGACACAAGTTCGATCCTTGGGTCAGGAAGATCCCCTGGAGTAGGAAATGGCAACCCACTCCAATATTCTTGCCTGGAAAATCCCATAGGCAGGTGAGCCTGGTGGGTTACAGACCATCGGGTTGCAAAGAGTCGGACACGACTAAGCGTATATGCACACACACACACACACACACACAAACACAGAAGGCTGGGGGCATGCAGTGACATTTCATCACATCTGCCTTCTCCATGTTACATCTTGTTTGAATGACTACCCCAGCCTCCTGCCTGTCCAGTCCTGCTCTCCTGAAACACCAGCCTGCTCACTTTCTATTCTGGAGGGGCTCCCCACTACCTGCTGATAAAGCCCAGTTCCCTTAGGTGGTATTCAGGCTCCATCAAAAATGGTGACCTCTGCTATATCCCAGTGCCATGGGGTTCCTGTGTTTCCCACTTCACTCTGGTTTTACATATGCTGATCTTTTCATTCCCGTCTTCTGGGTAGCTGGCATACATCCTATGGGAACCCTGACCAATTTTCTCCACCTCCGTCATTCCTTCACATCTCCCAAGCATGCTGGTGGCACCCCTCGCTGGGATCCAGTGGCATTGGGCATCCGATAAACCTTGTCACGCTGTGACTTTGAGATTATTCTCCTTGTTGGCACTTAATACATTTTTATTGACATCACAGTAGAATTTTTGCCCAGGGAGAGACTTTAAAGATTACCTAGTTTTACTTCCTCATTTGAAAATAAAAAAACTCCTAGGTCCTGAGATGCTCTGGGAACTGGCCAAGGTCCTGGAGCTTGATGACAAACATTGAGGAATGGAATCATGCTCTGTGGTTCTGCAATCCAAGCCTCATTCACTAGATTTGTAACTTAACAGCTCTGTTAGTGTGTGTGATTATCTCTGTCTGTGGTTACCTGCAAGCTCTGGCTCCTGCCAGAATTGTGAGAGTTTCTGCCCTTAGAGCTGCCCCTCAAGGGCTGTGGGCCAACAGCCCTCTGCTTCCTCAAGCAGTAGAAGGATCTTAGTGAAATTACTCCTAAAATCTCTTCTAGGAAAATCAATATGGTCTCCCTTTCAGAACCTTTCTGGTTTGGGGGGGGGGGGAATGGGATTTAATGTATGTCCATTGTGGACATTTTAAAGAAACCACCACTCTACACGCACACACACACACAGAGAAAGAGAGACAGACACGGAGAAAATTAGAAGAATCACCCGCTAGCCTTGTCGCTAGAGATAACCATTGTTAACATGGTGGTTTCTTGCTTTCCCCAAGCCTATGAATGCATTTCTTACATAATTGAAGTCAAACTGTATAAATAATTTTTCCTCATGGTCGTGTAACTTTTTATTGGATTTTAAGCATTTAAAGCATTTCTTTTGAAAGTCTTTTTTTGGTCTGGCATTGCTCTTCATAAATAACAGTGGTGAAACTCATCAAAGGAATCTGTTACCAGCTAATATGTGATTAAAGAGGTGGTAATAACAGATGATTCTTTTCCAGAGATGAGAAGGAAAGTTAGTGGGGACGCTGGGGTTGGGGAGGCTGGGGTCACTGAGCCACCTCCTTTTCTTTATTCTTAGATAATGAAGTTTAAGATAAATAGGCTGTTTGAAATCTGTGCTTCAAATGATTAGTGGAATTTGTCTGCAAGATTTTTGCCCTTATTTTACAGATGTGGAAACTGCAGTTTAGGGTGGGGGAGGCTCAGGGTCCCCCCCGTGTGGTGGGGGCAGAACTGAGAGCTGAACCCCCAATTAGGGCCTCAGTTCAGTCGCTCAGTCGTGTCCGACTCTTTGCGACTCCATGGACTGCAGCAGGCCAGGCCTCCCTGTCCATCACCAACTCCCGGAGTTTACTCAAACTCATGTCTATTGAGTTGGTGATGCCGTCTGACCATCTCATCCTCTGTCGTCCCCTCTCCTCCCGCCTTCCACCTTTCTCAGCAATTGTGGTCTAGGTCCGTGGTATTATGAGTACGTTCTGCTGCTTCTCACAGCCTTGTTTCTGGTCCTCATCATTTCTCCCTGGACTGTGGCATCCAGGTGTGCTTTCCTCCAGGCTGAAGCCACACAGTAGCCAGATTTCTATTTCTAAAACACTGATCTGACCATGTTACTTCCTGACTTAAAACCCTGCCGTGATCTCCCATAAGCCCATAGAGTGATGTCGCATGTTGCTAACCCACTGTGTTGGAACTGGGCTGTGTCTCTTGCCACGTGCAGGTCCTGCTTATGCCCTTCTGTCTGCCTGGCTTACCCTCCTCCTGGCCTGGCTTACTGCCCTCTGCCCACAGTCACCTCTTGGAAGGTCTTCCTTGTCTTTTGAGCTGAGCCAGGGGCTGCCCCTCCTCCCACCCTAGTCCTCAGGTTTTCCCCCTCACCTCAGCCACCCGTCACCCCACCTACTACAGAATTCTTGCCTGGGAAAAGCCACGGACAGAAAAGCCTGGTGGGCTGCAGTCCATGGGGTTGCAAAAAAGTCGGACACAGCAGCTAAACAACAACAGCAAAGATTAGAAAGGAATTACTTGGCCTCTGGTGAAAGATCAATGAAAATGTTGATAGTTAAGCATAGTTTTGAGGGACTGTGAAGGCTTTTGGCCAGAGACTCAGGAATTCTAAAATTCTGCCCTCCTAGTCACACCCTAATAAGGTGAGCTGGGTGCTCAGAGAGTATCAGAATGTTCACAATGGCACAAGGCCCTGACAGTTCAATGCAGGGCTCCTGGTAAAAGGCCAGGCTGGAGCCTGAGCCCTGCGGAGGCAGCTGTGGTGTGAAAGCTATTAGTCTAGACTTTGTGATGTGAATCCTGGGTCTACTGCTTTCTAGCTCTGTGACTTTAGGCCATCTATTTAACTTACCTGTATTTGGTATTATTATTTGAAAATATGGATTAAAGTAATGCCCACTTTATAATATTGCTGTGGGGAGTGAATGGGTAATGCATGTAATACACTTGGAACTATCCCTGGTTCCCAGTATCTGGTCAATACATATTAGCTGCAATGGTGGTGGTGATAATGGCGATAATGATGCGGCTGGTGGCGATGTTAGTGGTGATGATAATGATGGTGATACGAGTGATTCTAGGGAGCTTCTTCCTTCCCATAAAACAAAATCTCGAGATTCATTCTTCTTCGGTCATTTATATGGAGGAGGAAAGTTGAAGAGTGGAGGCACTGTGGGCAAGTCAAGGAAGCAGGAACTAGCTTAACTTAGCAACACAGATAAATGGAGAAGGTGGAAAAGAAGAAAGTGAGAGTTGTGAGTAGGCTTGCCCCAAGGAGGCAGTCTTTACCTAGGTGTACTTATCACCTGATATTGGAAAGTAGAAATTGCAGGAGAGAAGGGGAGAAAGATGGTATGGTCTGCAGAGCTGGTCTGGCTTTGTCCTCTTCCTAAATACAGGCATTCATTGCTGCAGCCATGTTGTTATTGATAAATTAAGCTCCTGCTCCCCACACTGCCTCTGCTCTTTAAGTTCTCTTGGCCGCACAACTGATTAAGGAGGGCAAGATCTCAAGGTGGAGATTCAGAGAAGGTGGAGGTTGGAAAAAGAGTGGGAGGGAGGTGGCCTGTCTCAGCTGTTCTACTTCATAAAGTAGGAAAGGGAGGGAGATTTTGATTGGGAGAATGAGTTAGTTCTGTTCTTGCCTTTTTTAGTACATTGATCCTGCCTGCCTAAAGTTATGTCCCAGTATTTTTTTTCTGGTTCTCATCCATCATGTAAGCAACTTCTACTGTGGTATGGGAGTTTGGGACTAAAAATGTGTTTAGAAAATCAGACAGCCCCCTGGATGGTAAGTGGTCTGATGTACTAGGGGAAAACACAGACTTTGGAGTCAAACAGAGCTAACTGTGTTGCTCTTTGGCTGTGGACTTTGATTAACTATCTGAACTCTCTGCATCTCCGTTTATCTCTCAATGGAAAGGGGATAATACATCCCCCACCAGATTGCTGAAGATGGATTGAATGAGATAAAGCACTAGCACACTTTGTTCATTTCCTGAGGCTGCCGCAGCAAATGATCACAAAACTTAGAACAGAAACCTACTCCCACACCGTTCCCAAGGCCAGGAGACTGAAATCAAAGTGTCGGCAGGGTTTTGCTCCCTTTGAAGGCTCTAGGGAAGAGTCCTTCCTTGCTTCTGTCTAGCTTCAGGTGGCTCTTGGAAATCCTTCCTCAGCTGTAGCTGCATCACTCCCATCTCTGCCTCCATGACCACATGGTCTTTTCCCCGTATGTGTCTGTCTCCAAGTCTCCATCTCCTTATAATGATACCATCACTGGGTTCAGGATCCACTCTAATCCAGTATGGATTGGGCTTCCTAGGTGGTGCTAGTGGTCAAGAATCCATCTGCCAGTGCAGGAGACATAAGAGATGTGGGTTCAATCCCTGGGTCAGGAAGATCCCCTGGAGTAGAAAATGGCAACCAATTCCAATATTCTTGCCTGGAAAATTCCATGGGAAGAGGAATCTGACAGGCTATAGTCTGTGGGGCTGCAAAGAGTCAGACACGACTGAGCGACCAGACACAATCCCATATAACCTCATCTTAACTTGATCATGTCTACAAAGACCTTATTTCAAAATAAGGTCCCATGCAGAGGTACTGGGGATAAGACTTTAGTATATCTTTATAGATGGCACAATTCAACCCCCTATAGGCACCTAAGCCAGGGAATGGCATATTGTAGGTGATCGAATGTCATTAATGTCCTTCACCTCTCCATTCTTCTCCCTACAGCTGAAAAAAAAAAAAAAATTGCCTTCTGTGAAAGAAAAAACCTTGAAAACATATCACTGATCTACAGCCTTTTGTTCTCTTTAGACAGACGTTTTGTCTCTTTTCCATCCGTATTTTAATATAGGCTCTGTGAACTGCTTTTCATATGTATTGATTTGTTTTTTCTTATCTGGTAGGTACACAAATCAGGGCTCAGAGGGCTGTTGCCAGCACGAATGGAGAGCTTGCATTTCAATTTGGTGCTAATCAAAATGTAAGATTTAGAATCAGGGTGTTTGCATCTGAAAACAGAATTGGTTTTCTGACCATCTCTGATAACAGCCTCTGTGGACAGAGGCTGATTCATCATAGGTGAGTCGTATGTGGCAACACGCTTGTATTCAGGTTTCAGTAACCGTCAGGACCAAAGCTCCTGGTTCTGACATAACTTGGCTTTGATTGTCTAGAAGGTCAAGTTGGCCTTGTTCATCTGTCAGATAAATTTAACCTTAACTACATACAGCCTGCATTGGGATCCCAGGAATGAGAAATGGGTTAGTTGTCTCCCAGCTCCTAAATAATGTGTTAAATGTTCCCATAATCTGCAACCATTGTTTTAATTGAAGTGTATTGATTTACAGTGTTGTTTTAATTTCAGGTGTATAGCAAAGTGATTCAGTTTTGCATATATATATTTTTTTCAGATTTCTTTCTCTTATAGTTTATTACAAAATATTGAGTATAGTTTTCTGTGCTATATGTACAGTAGGTCCTTACTGGTTATCTGTTTTATATAGATTAGAATGTATATGTTAGTCCCAAGCTATTTATCTCTACCCCCCTTACCTCTTTGGTAACCATAAGTTTGTTTTCTATGTCTTTGGGTCTATTTCTGTTTCATAAATAAATTTATTTGTATAATTTTTAAAAATGATTCCACTTGAAAGCTATATCATGTGATACTTGTCTTTCTCTGTCTGATTTGACTTCACTTAGTATAATAATCTCTAGATCCACCCATGTTGCTGCAAATGGCATTATTTCATTCTTTATTAATGGCTGAATAATATTCCATTGCATATATCTTCTTCATCCATTCATCTGTCAATGGACATTCAGGTTGCTTCCATGTCTTGGCTATTGTAACACTGAGCACTGAGGTCTGCAGCCCTTTTGAATTAAACCTGCTGTCACAGGTTGGCTTCTTTGGGAGCAGGTGCTGAGGTAGGGTTTGAGTATAACATAGTGGCCAGTGTGCAGAAGAGTTAACATAGCTGACCTGAGATGGCTGTCCTTAGAAAGGCCAGTTTACAAGGTGAGTCCTTGGCTGGCATTTGGGAACTTGGATTTCAGGACGATCCTCACCATTTACCGAACTAAGAGTGGCTCACGTTGCCTAAAGCGTTCTAATAAACAATATATTTTATGTTGAAAATGTTTTGTTTTCTTCTGGGAGCCTGGAATTTTGGTGCATGCTTCCCAGGTGGCACTAGTGGTAAAGAACCCACCTCCCAGTGCTGGAGACATAAGAGCCATGGGTTTGATCCCTGGGTCAGGAAGAGCCCCTGGAGAAGGGCATAGCAGGCTACAGTTTGTAGGGTCGCAAAGAATCAGACATGACTGAAGTGACTTAGCACACACACACGGTAGCAGGCAGAGGATGCCTAAGTGACTCAGTTCAGTTCAGTTCAGATCAGTTGCTCAGTCGTGTCCGACTCTTTGCGACCCCATGAATCGCAGCACGCCAGGCCTCCCTGTCCATCACCAACTCCCGGAGTTCACCCAGACCCATGTCCATCGAGTCAGTGATGCCATCCAGCCATCTCATCCTCTGTCGTCCCCTTCTCCTCCTGCCCCCAATCCCTCCCAGCATCAGAGTCTTTTCCAGTGAGTCAACTCTTCGCATGAGGTGGCCAAAGTACTGGAGTTTCAGCTTTAGCATCATTACTTCCAAAGAAATCCCAGGGCTGATCTCCTTCAGAATGGACTAGTTGGATCTCCTTGCAGTCCAAGGGACTGTCAAGAGTCTTCTCCAACACCACAGTTCAAAAGCATCAATTCTTCAGTGCTCAGCCTTCTTCACAGTCCAACTCTCACATCCATACATGACCACAGGAAAAACCATTGCCTTGACTAGACGAACCTTTGTTGGCAAAGTAATGTCTCTGCTTTTGAATATGCTATCTAGTTTGGTCATAACTTTCCTTCCAAGGAGTAAGCGTCTTTTAATTTCATGGCTGCAGTCACCATCTGCAGTGATTTTGGAGCCCCGAAAAATAAAGTCTGACACTGTTTCCACTGTTTCCCCATCTATTTCCCATGAAGTGATGGGACCGGATGCCATGATCTTCATTTTCTGAATGTGGAACTTTAAGCCAACTTTTTTACTCTCCACTTTCACT
The DNA here is from genome assembly GCF_055505025.1 of Bos grunniens. NCBI lineage: Eukaryota > Metazoa > Chordata > Mammalia > Artiodactyla > Bovidae > Bos > Bos grunniens. Next base: position 14,128,534 of record NC_141170.1, on the reverse strand, counting down.
TTCATCAAGAGGCTTTTTAGTTCCTCTTCACTTTCCGCCATAAGGGTGGTGTCATCTGCATATCTGAGGTGATTGATATTTCTCCTGGCAGTCTTGATTCCAGCTTGTGTTTTTTCCAGTCCAGCGTTTCTCATGATGTACTCTGCATAGAAGTTAAATAAACAGGGTGACAATATACAGCCTTGATGTACTCCTTTTCCTATTTGGAACCAGTCTGTTGTTCCATGTCCAGTTCTAACTGTTGCTTCCTGACCTGCATACAAATTTCTCAAGAGGCAGCTCAGGTGGTCTGGTATTCCCATGTCTTTCAGAATTTTCCACAGTTTATTGTGACCATACAGTCAAAGGCTTTGGCATAGTCAATAAAGCAGAAATAAATGTTTTTCTGGAACTCTCTTGCTTTTTCCATGATCCAGCAGATTTTGGCAATTTGATCTCTGGTTCCTCTGCCTTTTCTAAAACCAGCTTGAACATCAGAAAGTTCATGGTTCACATATTGCTGAAGCCTGGCTTGGAGAATTTTGAGCATTACTTTACTAGCGTGTGAGATGAGTGCAATTGTGCGGTAGTTTGAGCATTCTTTGGCATTGCCTTTCTTTGGGATTGGAATGAAAACTGCCCTTTTCCAGTCCTGTGGCCACTGCTGAGTTTTCCAAATTTTCTGGCATATTGAGTGCAGCACTTTCACAGCATCATCTTTTAGGATTTAAAATAGCTCAACTGGAATTCCATCACCTCCACTAGCTTTGTTCGTAGTGATGCTTTCTAAGGCCCACTTGACTTCACATTCCAGGATGTCTGGCTCTAGGCCTGAGTAAAAACCCTAGTTGCATGAGTGCCTGTGTGCTCAGTTACTCAGTCATGTCTGACTCTGCGACCCCATGGACTGTGGCCCACCAGGCTCCTCTGTCCATGGAATTTTCCAGGCAAGAATACTGGAGTGTGTTGCCATTTCCTACTCCAGGGCTTGTTGTTGTTGTTCAGTCACTAAGTCGTGTTCAACTCTTTTCGACCCCTTGGACTGCAGCACACCAGGCCTTCCTGTCCTCTAGTATCCCTAGGGCTCCACCCCCTCCACTTCTCCAGGGGTACCAAGTCTCAAATGAGTTTCCCTAGTGGACAGCATTTCACATGGGTCATCACACTGACTGCTGGAGGAATTAAGTCTATTCTGTGTGACTGCTGGGAGAAGAGGCTGGAAACTTGGTCCTGGTTTCCACTGGACTTTGCCCCACGTGCCTTTTCCTATTGCTGATTTTTCTTTGTATCCTTTCACTGTAATCATAGTGTGAGGATGACTATATACTGAGTCCTGTGAGTCTTTGTGAATCACTGAACCTAGGAGGTGGTCATGGGGCTCCCCCATCATAATCAGATCACCTGTGGAGGGGAGGAGTGGGGAGCAGGACTGGGCAGAGGAGATGTTTCAGTTTTGCAAAATGCAAAAGTTCTGGAGATGGTGGTGATGTGTGGTTGTACTTAACATTACTGAAATGTACACTCTAAAATGACTAAAATGGTAAATATTATATAATGTGTGTATTGCTGCATTTAAAAAATAGTTCATAATCTTCTTGTAAGTGGTTGAGCATTCAGAACTTAAAACTCCTAGAAAGCAAGATCCTTTTAAGAGGTCATCAGGCACACTAAAAGACAGTGGAGTGGCAGCATCAGTATTCTGAGGGAAAAAGGTTTTGGACCTTGGACTCAGCCAAGATAACAATCACATGAGTGCAGAGTTACATGAGAAATAAAAGCATGTTCTACACAAATTTACTTCAGCCCACACAAATATGGAAAATGCTCTATCAAACTAAAAAAAACAAAACAAAACATAAGAAAATGTAAGGAATGGATTCCAAAACATAGTTTTTCTTTAATCAGTAATATAACAATGTTATAGGAGGAACTTCCCTGGTGGCTCAGTGGTGAAGAACCCGCCCGCCAATGCAAGAGATACAGGTTCTATCCCTGGGTTGGGAAGATCCCCTGAAGAAGGAAATGACTACCCACTCCAGTGTTCTTGTTTGGGAAATCCCATGAACAGGGGAGTCTGGCAGGGCACAGTCTGTGGGGTCACAAAGAGTTGGATGTTACTTCATGACTGAGCATGCGTGCAATACAGAAAGCAGTAAAGAGACACCTGCAGTTATAGCAGTGCAGCAAGCCTAGAAAGTAGCCAGTCCTCGGTAGATCTGGATGTCAGAGAGCTCCTGGAGTGACGACTTTAAGGAACAACAACAACAACAAAATGACTCTCTGCAACAACTAATATCATTAAGGAAATGGATGTTACACCAGGAAGAAAAAAGAAAAGCAATGAGAAACCCCAGGAAAAACAAAAAGTTACACAGGGATGTGTTGGCCCAAATTGAAGTAATCTTAAAAATATGTCATGATTTTGAAAATTGATAGGGTAAGAAAGGGCACTGCATTAAAAATATGTCACTTTTAGGGGCATGTATTGGGCTTCCCTGGTGGCTCAGACAGTAAAGATTCTGCCTGCACTGCAGAAGACCTGGTTTTGATCCTTGGGTCGGAAAGATCCCCTGGAGAAGGGCATGGCAACCCACTCCAGTATTCTTGCCTGGAGAATTCCATGGACAGAGGAGCCTGGCGGGCTACAGTCGGTAGCGTTGCAAAGAGTCAGACCTGAATTGACTTAGCATACACACGCACACAGGGGTGTACATTTAGTTACACAGGATTACATTCAGTTAATTTGAGTGAATATGCATATCCATTCATATGCAGTGAATATATATGTCTAATCATAATCATGATAGTCTTTAATTTCTTTTATTTTTAGAATTAACTTATAAACCACCACAAAGACTTAAATGTGATTGCAGAATATACATACATATAGGCATGTATAAAATAAATAATAAATTCTGGAGGGCAGAAGTAGTGAAAAGAGATGGAGGAGGAAAATATCGGGCCTTAGTTTCACCATGTTTCTTAGTAAGAAGACAAGAAATATTCTCTAAATTTAATGCCATAAAAATTGAGTTTCAACTTTTCAAAGTTAGGCAAAGATAGCTAACTGAATATAACTATTAAAATTGGGAGGAAGTGTAAGGAGGGATATAAAGCCTTTGGGAGGTAACAAATCCTTCAGATTTTTAGGTTAAAAATTCATGACCTAAATCCACATCTGTCATAGCAGGAATGCATAAACAATGTGTAATGTTGATAAATAGAGAAATAAAGATGCATGTGTAATTTTTAGCATATTTAAGTTAACTAACCATTCTGGTTCACTAAACTATAGAAATTAAAACCAATATCTATTTAACTATCTAACCTCTGGAAGCCTTTGACTGTGTGGATCACAACAAACTGTGGAAAATTCTGAAAGACATGGGAATACCAGACCACCTGAGCTGCCTCTTGAGAAATTTGTATGCAGGTCAGGAAGCAACAGTTAGAACTGGACATGGAACAACAGACTGGTTCCAAATAGGAAAAGGAGTACATCAAGGCTGTATATTGTCACCCTGTTTATTTAACTTCTATGCAGAGTACATCATGAGAAACGCTGGACTGGAAGAAACACAAGCTGGAATCAAGATTGCCAGGAGAAATATCAATCACCTCAGATATGCAGATGACACCACCCTTATGACAGAAAGTGAAGAGGAACTCAAAAGCCTCTTGATGAAAGTGAAAGTGGAGAGTGAAAAAGTTGGCTTAAAGCTCCACATTCAGAAAACGAAGATCATGGCATCCAGTCCCATCACTTCATGGGAAATAGATGGGGAAACAGTGGAAACAGTGTCAGACTTTATTTTTTTGGGCTCCAAAATCACTGCAGATGGTGACTGCAGCCATGAAATTAAAAGACGCTTACTCCTTGGAAGGAAAGTTATGACCAAACTAGATAGCATATTCAAAAGCAGAGACATTACTTTGCCAACAGAGGTCCGTCTAGTCAAGGCTATGGTTTTTCCTGTGGTCATGTATGGATGTGAGAGTTGGACTGTGAAGAAGGCTGAGCGCCAAAGAATTGATGCTTTTGAACTGTGGTGTTGGAGAAGACTCTTGAGAGTCCCTTGGATTGCAAGGAGATTCAAGCAGTCCATTCTGAAGGAGATCAGCCCTGGGATTTCTTTGGAAAGAATGATGCTAAAGCTGAAACTCCAGTATTTTGGTCACCTCATGCGAAGAGTTGACTCATTGGAAAAGACTCTGATGCTGGGAGGGACTGGGGGCAGGAGGAGAAGGGGACGACAGAGGATGAGATGGCTGGATGGCATCACTGACTCGATGGATGTGAGTCTGGGTGATCTCCGGGAGTTGGTGATGGACAGGGAGGCCTGGCGTGCTGCGATTTGTGGGGTCGCAAAGAGTCAGACACGACTGAGTGACTGAACTGAACTGAACTGAATTGAACCTCTGGGAAGCAGAGTTAGAAGAGGGTGAAGAAGGTCACATAGGTTATTCACGTTTCTTTTTAAACCCTTGCCTTCTGTCAAAAACCCATTTTCTCCCACTGGCATGCATGTGTTACCTTGCTTCTCAAAATTTACAAAATGGCTGAATGATTGCCCATTATGTGGATAGAATAAGTCATAGAATCTTAAAATATTTAACCATTCTCCACATTGTGGAGCATTTAGGATACATCCACATTTGTTATTTTATTTAATGTTCTTAAAAACAGTCTTATATGTAAATAAATCTTCTGTGCATATCAACCAACCTGTGTGTAAACTTTTTTTTTTACTTTATTTATTTTAATTGGAGGCTAAAGGATGGGATGTGGAGGGAGGTGGGAGGGTGGTTCAGGATGGGGAATACATGTAAACCCATGGCTGATTCATGTCAATGTATGGCAAAAACCAACCTGTGTGTAAACTTTTATGTATAGCTTCGAATTATTTCCTGAGGCATGAACCCTAGAGGTGAGGGATGGACTTTTTAAAGCCCCTGGTTAAGGACACAGACATTTTTTCCTTCATTTTTGAGTATAGACATTTTGGTAAAAACTCTCCAAAGGATCAAAGTATCATCAAAATGGGAGGCTCTCTCAAGCCAGGCCTGTTTTCTTTCTTTTTTTTTTTTTTTAAGTATTTATTTTTATTTATTTCAGCTGCACCAGATCTCAGGTGCAGCATGCAAACTCTTAGATCTGGCATATGGAATCTAGTTCCCCTGACCAAAGATTGAACCCGAGCCTCCTGCATTGGGAGCACAGAGGCTTAGCCACTGGACTACCAGGAAGTTCCCAGGCCTGTTTTTGAGATAACCTTCTGATGAAATGAGTGGTTAATGGCCACTACATAGCACCTCCCTTTCTGGACCAGTGGAGTCGCCTTGGGTCACCCAGCCCACAGGGGAAGGCAGGGCAAAAATCACATTTCGTGAGCGAGTTTCATGGTCAGGCCCTCTTCTGATGACTTCGCTGGACTTTGTTCATGTCTCTTGTTTAATCCTCAGCACAACCTTTGGAGGGCTCTCATCTCTGTCTTACAAGGAAAGAGCAAAGGCAAAGAGAGGTGAAGTGAGAACTTCCCTGGCTGTTCAGTGGCTAAGATGTTACCTTCCAATGCAGGGGGTGCGGGTTTGATCCCTGGTTAGGGAGCTGAGGTCCCACGTGCCTTGCAACCAAAAGGCAAAATATAAAACAGAAACAATATTGTAACAAATTAATAAAAGACTAAAAATGCTCCGCACCAAAAAGAGAGAGCGAGAGATGAAGTGATTTGCCCAATGCCACATGGCCACGGGGTAGCAGAGCTGGGCCCCACGCCCAGTGGTCTGAGTCTAGAGCCCAGGCTTCAGCTGCTGTGCCGCTCCAGGCCCTTGTCTGTGAGAAGCGTGTAGTCTGGGTCAGCCCTGGCCAGTGCCAACAGGAAGAGCATAATCACACAAGGGAGAAAACATCTCCTTCTTATTAGCTTCTAGCATGTAGCCTAGTACCCAGTAGACACCCAATACATATTTGTCAATTAAATAAAAGAGTCGGACTTTGCATGCAAATCCTCTGGGTTTTTATTTGATTTACTCTCCCTGCTGTGAGAAGTAATGTTTTTATCCCCATGTTACAGATAAGAGAACTGAGGTTCTCAGAGGTCAAGTCCATGGCCCCCAAATATTGTTACCTTCCAGCTCTTTTGATAGAGGAGGCATTCCAATTCAGGTCTGTAGGATTTGAAAGCCAGAGCTGTCCTCATTTTACTCAAAGTGTCTTTGGGAAAATTCAAGGAGTTAGTTCTTGTGAAACCTTTAGCCCAGGGGTTCTCAGAGAGTGGCCCCTGGTCAAGAAGGATGGCAGCAACCCCTGGGAACTTGCTAGAAATGCCTCTTTTCGGTTGCTGCCCAAGGTCTGGTGATGCAGAATCCCTGAGGGTGGAACACAGACCATGCAGGTGATTCTGATGTGAGCCCCGACCTGAGAGCACGACCTTGGCTCCAGGCCTGCCCCATGCTAAGTGCTTAGGGAGATGGCAGCTGCTGCTGTCTGGATCCCAAAGAGATCCCATTCCACCCCTCCCTCTAACCATCATGTTCTGGATCCCAAAGAGATGGTGGAGGGAAGGGTGGAATGTGGGGGGAGCCTAGAACTTACTGCTTCTCACAGTTGTTACTTGGTGCTGGCCACTCCTGGCCCATCAGTGGATCCACATTAGTCCCAGGATGTCACAGAGTGGAGCCCGGAGGAAACCGTCCAGGAGAGAGTACAATTGGCACATTGAATGAAGCTAGCGTGAGCTCTGCAGCTCACCCTGGATGGTCATTATTGGGCTGCCTTCTGCTGTGTGATGCTGCCCCTGCCACGTGCAACCTCCAGAGTGACTCTGACGTCCAAAGTGGGTTCCACCCCTAATGGGTAGTGGTCCCAGGGCCGGGGGAGTGGACAACCTTGAGGGAAGTTGAGGGCACTATGGATTCTTGCTCTGGCCTCTGCAAAATTCTGCCCGACTGAAAGCATGTCATGGTTCCTTCCTGCTGCCTTAGGATTGTTACATATTTGATTGGGGAATTTAACATTCCTGAGTGCCTGTGATGTACCAGCCTTGTGGTGGTTGGTCCTGTCGTGTGCAAGCCTCCATGCTCAGCTCCTTGAAGTGCTTGGGCCCAAAGAGGTTCAGCAGTGGTCCCAAAACAACCAGCTAATAGGAGGCAAAGCTCCATCCACACCGGGCTGGTCTCACTGACTCTGTTCTTGCTCTTCTCTAACTCAGTTGTAACTTGCCTTGAAAGATGTGAAGTGTGACCACGAACAGATCTGTTTCTCTCTCTTATCCCACAGGTTCTGCCAAACCACGGCCTCCACGCAGCAGGGTTCTGCGTGGCCTTCATCCTCTCCCTGGTGCTGACCTGGGCTGTGCTTTTCTTCATGGTTCGATACCAGTGTGTGAAGGGAAGCTCGCTTACCAGACATCAGGTGGGAATCCACGCGCATCTTCTTCCTGGAGGGCAGCTGGTTGGTGGTAGATGTGAGGTTCAAGTTTATCCTTCAACTCTGGATGGATGTCAGGACCCCCGGGGAACCATGATGCATGCTCAAAGCTAGGCCCTCCTGCACAGACTCAGACTGCTTTCCCGGGAGGCATCCCCAGCATTAGCTGTTTTTAAAAGCTCCCTGGATGATTCTAACCAGATGGCCAGGATTGGGAACCCCTAATTCTGGCTGAATCACTGAGTGCCTGCCTGTGTGGCCCACTGTGCATTCATGCCAACACCTGATTCAGGTCCTGGTCTGCCCTTCGTCCTCAGGATGAAGCCCAGACGGCTTAGCGCAGCTTATAAAGAGAGCCCCCTGGGGTCCAGCTTCACACCCCGACATCCCACTCTAGACAATGACTGCTGAGCTCTCCACACTCACCAGGATGCTTCTGTAATACTCCCTCTGCTCTTCAATGAGCAGGATTCTGACACGTCCTGTAAGACTCATCTCTGGCCTTGCCTCTCCTTGGAAGTCATCACTTGGCCACTTCCTGGCCGAGTCAGGGGCCCTCTCTCTGGGTTCTTGCCCTGGCTTCTGGACCACCCTCCTCCCCACTGTTTATCCCCATCTGTGAACTCCTCAGTCTCTGTGTTCCTGTCTTGGTCTGCATTCCCACAGAAGCACACCCTGAGACCAGGATCCAAATGCAAATAGTTTATATGGAAAGTGACCCCAGGAAGTAAAGGTAGGGGATGGGGGAGTGAGATGGGAAGGAAGGCATCCAGTCAAGCTACCACCGTGGGTACCAGGCGCTTCTTCATCCCACCTGGGAACTCGGGACATTGTAGAACCAGCCTCAGAGTGATCCTGCCTGAAGGGAGAAAGAGAATGGGTATTGAGTTATGAAATGCTGCTGGTTGAGGACAGGGGTGGGGAGGGGGCCAGGACAAAGGCGCTATTTCCCTGAAATGGAGTCTGAAGGGCCAGAAGGAGCCTTCAGGGAAAGAAGTGTAGGTGTTGGCTGGTAGATCTTGGGCTCAAAGGCACGGAAGAGCAAGGGCAGGGGTCGTGGTTGGAGGACTGATGCTGGCTGCTGTAATCCCCATTGCCTGGTAAGGAGCCTGGCACTTGGCACTTAGTGAACATGTGAAGGAATGAGTCTCCACTATCACCCCGCAGCCAATCAGAGGATGGACAAACGGAGGCAGGGAAACAGGTTGCTGTCCTAGGATGAGAAGTCACTGCTGGGAGTGAGCACCCTGAGGGGTGGTTCATTTCTGCAGGATCATGGGGTCTGGGTGACTGTTACCCAGAGGTCCAGCAACTTGAAAGGAACATTTGTCATCTTTTTCCTTCACCATGTAGTGAGGAAACTGAGTCCAGTAAAGCCAAACAGCCTTCAGGGGGCCGAGTATAGGCTGAGACCTGGCTTCCAGGGACACCCCCACCTCTGGAGGCTGGTAGTCCTGTCCCGTTGTTCACTTTGTCTCTACTTCCTGGAGGAGAGACTTGTCATTTCAAAGTGAGGTCAACCCACAATCTCCTTGACAGGCAGAAGTGAAGAGAAGAAAAATAGCCCATCTAATGAGACATTCTACTTACTCTCCCAAAGCTGTTATCAATCACAGATGAGCAAGACTCACCCTGCTCATTCGATGAAGGAGCAGAATTCATTTCTCGGAGATTAAAGGCTGATTGTTACAACCACGGGAGGAAAGCAAAGTGTGAATTTGATTTAAGATTTAAGATTAAGAAGACTCTTGTAGTATTTTTTTTTCCAACGTCACAATATGAAATCTTTCCACATTATAAATTTTTTTTTTTTCTTTGTGGTGGTAACCAAGGAGAAAATGTGTTATAAAGCAGAAGGCAGCCCTTAGAGTTAGGTAGACTTTGGGTCAAATACCATGCAGGCTCTTTATGAACTGTGTGAACTCTAATAATGTCATTTTCATCTCTCTGAGCTGCATTTTCTGTATATGTAAAGTGGGGACATCAATACATTTTGTGTGACATTTTCATGATGTAACTCATACAAGGCACAGGGACAGAAATTCTTAAATGTTAGTATAATTATACATTTTTGCGGCATTATTAATGTCAGAGAGCAACACAGATACATCATCTATCCAATTGAAGGATTGAGCTTAATTATCTCTGATGTCACTTCCATCTGACAACTCTATATTCTGATTAGAAGCCAACCAGATCCATGATGTTGAAGTCCATCTGCCATCTGTTAATATTCTTCTGCATCACGATGACGATGACGATGATGGTGATAATATGATGGTGTTGGTGGCGATGATGGTGGTGATGGTGATATATGATTTTGGTTTTGGTGGTGATGATGAGGATGGGGGGACAATGATGATGATGGTGAAATATTTGTATTAGATCTTTATAGTTATAAAGCTCTTTCTATCCCCTGCTTTGTTTTATCCACACAACAAGTCTGTGCAGGGCTACAGGAATTATGATTCCATTTCTTTGGTGAGAAAATGAGGCCCAGGAAAGTACAATGTTGTGCCTGAGTCTTGTCTGCTCACCAGTGGTGAGGCCAGCTAGATTCTCTGATTACAGATCCCCATGTTCCCTCATGACTTTTCCAGCATGTGACATTCACAGGAAGGCCCACTCAACTGTTGTTCCTGAAATTCTCTTGAAGGTTCAGCATCACGAAAACAAGCTGGAGCACTCCCAGTTCACCTCAGCTGATGGTGTGAATGAAGATCTCGCTCTCAATGACCAAATGATAGACATTCTATCTTCCGAGGACCCCGGGAGCATGCTTCAAGCCTTAGAAGAGTAAGTATTCTGAGTCACATTATATTTCCACAGGTATCATGAATGTTCTATCTACAGCAGCATGAGAGCAAATGCTGAGCATATTTCATTCATTGATTCATCCCACTTATCATTCATTTGTCACTCAGTAGTCGTAATCTTTGGAAGAAAAGTTATGACCAATCTAGACAGCATATTAAAAAGAAGAAACATTACTTTGCCAACAAAGGTCCATATAGTCAAAGCTATAGTCATGTTTGAATGTGAGAGTTCGACTATAAAGAAAGCTGAGCACCAAAGATTTGATGCTTTTGAACTGTGGTGTTGGAGAAGACTCTCGAGAGTCCCTTGGACTGCAAGGAGGTTCAACCAGTCCATCCTAAAGGAAATCAGTCCTGAATATTCATTGGAAGGACTGATGCTGGAGCTGAAACTCCAATACTTTGGCCACCTGACGTGAAGAACTGACTCATTGGAAAAGACCCTGATGCTGGGAAAGATTGAAGGCAGGAGGAGAAGGGGAAGACAGAGGATGAGATGGTTGGATACCATCACTGACTCAATGTACATGAGTTTAAGCTCTGGGAGTTGGTGATGGACAGGGAAGCCTGGCGTGCTGCAGTCAGTGGGGTCACAAAGAGTCTGACATGACTGAGCAACTGAACTGAACTGAACTCAACTGAGTCATAATCAAACAACTGCCATGACCTGAACACTATGCTTGGTATTTAAGAAAAAAGATAGAACATAGTTTGAGCTGTGAGGCAGTCTGACCTATTGGGAAGACAAACACAGAAATGGAAGTGACCATGAAAATTTGATGAGTACCATGCTAAGATTGGGGCTCGCCGAACACAAAAGAAAAGGTAATTACCTCTGAGCAGGTCATAGAAATGCTTCCCAGAGGAAGAGATATTTTAACTAATTCTTGAAGCTTTTCAAGTAGATTAAGAGAAGAAAGGCTTTTCAGGCAGAAAAAAGGGCAGATGTCAAGACAGGAAATGAGCAAGTTATATATGTTTGGTGAAGTGTCAGTAACTCAGTATGATTGATGTGAGGATTGGGGTCTTGAGTAGTGTAGTGAAGGAAAGGAAGTGACATATTGAGAGAGAATCCAGACCAGGCGATATGACTGTTGGCTAAACTGGGTTCATCACTTTTCTTTTTGTCTATTTATCTATTTATTAACCTTTAAGGACCAAGATCAAAGTATGTTTATTTTATTTTTTTACTTATTGAATTAACGTTAGTTTATAACATTTTGTAAGTTTCATGTGTACCACATATTTCTACCTCTGTATATATACAGAAGTAGAGTATATTTATGTATATATTTAATATTTTATATATGTATATATATTTATTATTTATTTATGTGTATATATCTATATATATGTATATATAGGTGTGTGTATATATATACACAGAGAAGTAGAGTATCTGTGTGGGTATCTACAGCATGCTCACCACCAAAAATTTAGTTTCCATCCATCACCGTACAGTTGATCTGCTTTATCCATTTCATCTTCCCCCAGCAGCTTCCTCTCCAGTAACCACGATTCTGTTCTCTGTATCTATGAGTTAGTTTTTCTTTGATTTTGTTCGTGTGTTTTCATTTGTTTTCTATATTCCACAGATGAGTGAAATCATATGGTGTTTTCCTTCTCCATCTGACTTATTTCACTTATATAATACCCTCAAGATCCATCTGTGTTGTTGCAAATGGAAAGATCTCATCTCTTTATGGCTGAGTAGTATTCCATTATCCATTCATCTGTTCATGGCCATTCATCTGTCATCCATTATCCATTCATCTGTTCATGGGCATTTAGGTTGCTTCCATAACTTGGCAGTTGTGAGTAATGATGCAGTAAGCATGGGAGTGCATGTGTCTTTTCAAAATAATGGTTTCATATTATTTGGTAAATACCCCAGAGTGGGATAACTGGATCATATGGTGGTTCTGTTCTCAGTTTTTTGAGGAATGTTGAGACTATTTTCCATAGTGGCCATTGCTGTTGTTTAGTTTCTCAGGCATGTCTGACTCCTTGTGACCCCATGGACTTCAGCATACCCGGTTTCCTCGTCCTTCACTGTATCCAGGAGTTTGTTCAAACTCATGTCCATTGAGCTGATGATGCTATCCAACCAACATTCCCACCAACACTCACTAGATAATAGTCCTTCTCACAGGTGCAAGGTAATACCTCACTGTGGTTTTAATTTGTGTTTCCCTAATAATTCATGCTGTTGTTTTCACTTGCCTGTTAGCCATCTGTATATCTTCTTTGAAAAATGTCTATTCAGTTCCACCCATGTTTTAGTGGGTTGTTTTGTTGTTGTTGAGTTGTATCAGTTCTTTATATGTTTTGGATATTACTACTTATTAGATATAATTGCTTGCAAATATCTTCTCCCATTCAATAGCTTTTTAATTTTGTTGATAGTTTTCTTTGCGGTGCAGAATCTTTTTAGTTTGCTGTAGTCCCAGTTGTTTATTTTTGTTTTGATTCTTTTGCCTGAAGAGACATACCTGGGAAGATATTGCTAAGACTCATGACCAAGAATGAACTGCCTATGTTTTCCACTAGGACTTTTAGAGTTTCAGGTTTTAAATTGTAGTCTTCAGTCCATTTTGAGTTGATTTTGGAGTATGATGCGAGGTAGTGGCCTAGTTTCTTTGTATTTGCATGTGCCTGTTCAGCCTTCCCAACGTCATTTATTGAAGAGACTATCCTTTATCCATCGTATGTTCTTTGCTGCTGTGTTGTAAATTAATTGTCCATATGTGTATGCATTTATTTCTGGGCTCTCAATTCTGTCCCATTGATCTATGCTTTTGTGCCAGTACTATGCTGTTTTGATTACAGCTTTGTAACATAGTCTGAGATCGGGAGTTGTGATACCTGCAACTTTATTTTTCTTTACCCTCAGGATTGATTTGGCGGTTCAGTCTTCTGTGGTTTCATATAAATTTTAGAATTTTTGCTCTATTTCTGTGAAAAATGTCCTTGAGATTTTGATAGGGGTTTCATTGAATCTGTAGATTACTTTAGGTAATATGGACATTTTAACAAGGTCATCCTTTCAATCCACTAGCATGGAATATCTTTCCATTTATTTGTGCCTTCTTCAGTTTCTTTCAACAGCACTTTGTACTTTTCACTGTCCACGTCTTTCACCTCTTTGATTAAATTTATTCCTAGTTATTTTATATTTTGTGTTGTAATTGTAAATGGGATTTACTTCTTCATGTCTCTTTCTGGTAGCTCATTGTTAACATATAGAAATGCAACAGATTTTTGTGTGTTGATTTTGTACCCTGCAACTTTATGTGTTTGTTTATTATTTCTTTCAGTTTTTTGATGGCGTCTTTAGGATTTTGTATATATAAAGTCATATCATCTGCAAATAGTGACAGTTTTACTTCTTTCCTTCCAATTTGGATACCTTTAGGTTTTTTTCTGGCCTCATTATTCTGGCTAGGACTTCTGATAACTGTGTGAAATAATTTCTCCCTTTGTGGGTGTGTGTGTGCTCAGTCACTCAGTCATGTTCCACTCTTTGCGACCCCATGGGTTGTAACCTGCAAGTCCATGTAATTTTTCCTGGCAAGAACTGGGATGGGTTGCCATTTCCTCCTCCAGGACATCTTGTTGACTCAGAGATGTAACCCACGTTTCCTACATTGGTGGGTGGGTTCTTTACCACTGAGCCACGAGGGAAGCCCCTATTTCTCCCCTTAAGTCTGTTAATAATTGTTTTATATATGTTGGTGCTCCTATGTTAGGTGCAAATACATTAATAACTTTTATGTCTTCTTAATAACTTTCCCCCCTCATAATAATATACTATCCATTTTTGTCTTCAGGTCTGTTCTGCTTGGTATGAGTATGGCTACACACCCTTTCTGGCCATCATTTGCTAACAATTTCATCCTCTGTTCCTTCGCTTTGAACCTGTGTTTGTCTGTAGAGCTGATGTGGGTCGCTTGGAGGCAGCATGTAGTTGAGTCCTGTTTTTTAATCCATCCAACCACTCCATGCTTTTTGACTGGTGAATTCAACCCATTTACATTTAAGGTTATTATTGATAGATGAAGACTTAATACTACAATTTTGTTTTCTGGTTGCTCAATCTCTCTGCTGTTTTTTTTTTTCTCCTTGTGTTTCTGTCTGCTATTTTGATTTGATGGTTTTCTCAGTGTCCTCTTTTTTATTTTTTGTCTTTCTCTTCTAGATTTATGTTTTGTTGTTACCGTAATGTTTGTGTAAAACTTCTCGTAGATAAAATAGTCCTTCTTTTCCTGATGGGGCTTCCCAGGTGGCTCAGCGGTAAAGAATCCACCTGCAATGCACGAGATACAGGTTCGATCCCTGGGTCAGGAAGATCCCCTGGAGAAGGAAATGGCAACCCACACCAGTATTCTTGCCTGGAGAATCCCATGGACAGAGGAGCCTGGCGGGCTACTGTCTGCTGCTGCTAAGCCACTTCAGTCGTGTCTGACTCTCTGCAACCCCATAGACGGCAGCCCACCAGGCCTCCCCATCCCTGGGATTCTCCAGGCAAGAATACTGGAGCGGGTTGCCATTTCCTTCTCCAACGCATGAAAGTGAAAAGTGAAAAGTGAAAGTGAAGTCGTTCAGTTGTGTCTGACTCTTTGCAACCCCATGGACTGCAGCCTACCAGGCTCCTCCGTCCACGGGATTTTCCAGGCAAGAGTACTGGAGTGGGGTGCCGTTGCCTTCTCTGTCTACAAGGTTGCAAAGAGTCAGGCGTGACTGAGCACACACATGCTGATAATATCACTGTGTGGGTTCCATCTTTTTCTTCTTCCCCTTTTATGTTTTTGTTTTTCTCAAATTATCCATTTTTATGTTGTGAGTTACGAAACTGAAGTAGTTATCATTGTTTCTTCTGCTTTCCCCCCTCCTTTAACCTTTATGCTGTAATAAAATGTTTTAAAACCTATTTTGGGGAAGAGTTCCAATTTTCTCATTCTGTTTATCACCTTACTCAAAATTTTGGGTACTCTGCCTTTTTGTTTCTGGTCAAAAGGCTCCTTTCAACCCTTCTTGTAGGCCAGGTCTAGTGGTGATGAACTCCCTCAGCTGTTGTTTGCCTGAGAAAGCCTTTAATTTCTCCTTCATATCTGACTTATAACCTGGCTGGATAGAGTATTCTTGGATGACAGTTTTTATCTTTCAGTGTTTCGAGAATGCCATTCTGCTCCCTCCTTGCCTGTAAAGTGTCTGCTGAGAAACCTGCTGGTAGCCTAACAGTGATTCCTTTGTAGGTTGCTGTCCTTTTTACCCTGGCTGGCTTTAAATTTCTTTCCTTCTTATTGACTTTCAACAATTTTAATGTAATGTGTCTTGGAGAAGGTCATTTTGCATTGAGGTAATTAGCTCATAGGTTTGTCTAATTCCTTTCCTAGCTTTGTGAATTTTCTGTTATTATTTTTTAAATAAACTCTCTGTTCCTTTCTTCCTCTCTTCCCTGGGATGCTCATCAGCCTAACGTTACCCTTCCCAAACGAGCTGAATAACTCTCTTAGAATTTTCCTCTTTTTTAACATCTCATTTCTCTTTCATCTTCTTACCAGTATCATTTCTAGATGTCTATTTTTGGGTTTGCTAATTCTCTCTTCCATGTACGCTGCTCCATTTCCAGTGTTTTCTAATGCATTATTTACCTTGCGTATGTGTTCTTCAGCTCCAGAACTTCTTTCTGATTCTTTTTTTGAATTTGGTAAAGTATTCCTCCTGTTCATTAATTTTGTTTCTTGGTCCACTGAACTGCCTTTCTGAGTTTTCTTCACGACAGCTACTTTGAATTCTTTATGCGTTAGATCTCAGTATTCCGTGACTCTGAGTTTGGTTTCTGAAGAATTGTCATTTTCTTTTTGTGGTACATTGTTTCTGTGGTTCTTCGTGGTGCTCGGTGAGTTGTTCCTCTGCCAGTGCACTTGAAGGAGCAAACATCTTTTTGATTGATTCTGAGCTGCCTCTAGATATACTTAAGAATTAACACTTTTCATCCTTCCCAGGTGGCACTAGTGGTAAAGAACCCGCCTGCCAGTTCAGCAGACGTAAGAGACGTGGGTTCAGTCCCTGCGTCAGGAAGATCCCCTGGAGGAGGGCATGGCAACCACTCCATTTTCTGACCTGGAGAATCCTCATGGGCAGAAGGGCCTGGTGGGCTACATTCCACTGGGTTGCACAGAGTCAGGCACAACTGAAGTGATTTAGCAATAGCGATAGACAGCAGTCCTCCACTGCCCTTGTCAGAGCTGTGGCTCCGTGTCCTCATCATCACGCCTTGTGCTTCTGGTTACTTGGTGCCTTGCTGTTGCCAGCATCACTGGTGCTGCTACCAGGAAGAGGGCCTCTTCTGCCACCTCTGGGAACCCCTGAGTTGCAGGCGCAGCCACCACAGGGGGAGGGTTCAGGTGGGAAGGAGCTGGAGTCACATGGGCACCTCTAGCAAGTCCAGTGTTGTAAGGTTTATGGGCTCTCCTGCTAGAGGTAGAGAGCTGGGGGACCAGAGTCGTGGGTAACTCAGAGGCTGGAGGGACAGGGTCCCAGGTCCACTGTCACTGCCCAGTTCTCTGCAGCCATGGCACTGCTGCAGCTAAGCTGTCCTCATCTGTGCCACCTCTTCCTGGTGCTACAGGGCAGTATGGGGCTGTGGGCTCATCTGCCAGGGCTGGGGAGACCAGGACTACAGGCATCAACTCTGCTGTTCCCCTGGGTGTGCCTCCTCTGTCTGTTCCTGTGTGTCCACCTTTGGACATACAGGTGTGTGGAATTCTCTGACATCCTGTTGGGCGAAGACACCTTTGTTGCCTTGTGGGTGTTTTACTGATGATAGATTGAAGGGGGAGGCAAAAGGGAATGTCTCACTCCACCATGATGCTGATGTCCTCCACCACAATCCATTTCTTTTTATTTATTGAACCTAGAGTGTTTTGCCTGCATGTGTGTTAAGTTGCTTCAGTCACGTCCGACTCTTTGCAGCCCAATGGACTGCAGCAAGCCAAGCTCCTGTCCATGGGATTTTCCAGGCAAGAATACTGGAGTGGGTTGGCATGCCCTCTTCCAGGGGATCTTCCCAACCGAGGGATCGAACCCGTGTTTCTTACATCTCCTGCATTGGCAGGTGGTTCTTTACCACTAGCACCACTTTGGGAAGCCTTTCTAGTGTTCTATGTATGTGTAATTGAACATAGAGCCAGACACGGTTCTAAGAACTTTACAAATATGTGTAATCCTCATAAGAACCCTAGGAAGCAGGTAACGCTCTTTTCGCCATCTTACAGATGAGAACTTAAGGTTAAGAGGCTTGCCCCAGGGTACACGGTAGTCAGTGAGAGGACAGGTTTCAAACCCACTCAGTTTCTCCAGGCTGGGCACATGGGTCACAGTCTGCTGGCTGACTGTCACTCAGCCCCATAGTGTTCTGCTCAGTTACAAGCTCAGAGGCACAATCGAGCAGCTGTGTGATCCTATCTCCCTGGAAACAGGTGGCTCATAGCGATGGACCCAAGATCCGACCAGAAACGAGAGTGTGGCCTCCTTATCTTTAGAGGGACTGTTCATTGCCTGGAGAGGAGAGCTCTGTTGTGTCTGATTCCCAGCACCTTGTGAGCTAAGGGAGTGTTCTAAGTAGAGAGGGACTTTCCTCCTGCTTGAAAGGGGGCTCCTTACCAGCTGAGTGAGCGCCTTGGTGCAGGCCAGGTTGCCAGCTTCACGAGTCCTAGGCTGACTTCACACCCTGCTGGAATCGGGCCTGCTAATCCATTTCTGGGTGTCAGGGTTGTGCAGCCATTCAGATGTGATCCTTCATTTTAGCTTAATTCCCTAATCAGAATGCCAAGGGTGACAAGTTTAAATTTAACCACACTGTCCGAGAGGGTGGAAAGGGAGAAAGGGGCAGTCACTGGCAGAGATTTGTAAATATCTCCAATGATACGGCACTAGTGGTAAAGAACCTGCCTGCCAGTGCAGCAGACATAAGAGACGTGGGTTCAATCCCTGGGTTGGGACGATCCCCTGGAGGAGGGCATGGCAACCCACTCCAGTATTCTTGCCTGGAAAATCCCATGGACAGAGGAACCTGGCAGGCTACATACAGTTCATGGGATCACACAGAGTTGGGCACGACCCAAGCGACTTAGCACTAATGATATTAAGTGGTATGAGCAGATGATTATTAGTGTATTTCTTAACTAACAGTCTGTTTTCTTCCAAAACTTGAAAATGGGTAATGTTGCGGTCCTTTAATGGACCAGAACCTGGTGGTCCGGAGTCGACGATAAGAAAGTGAAAGAATTAAAAAGACTAATATTCCTTGGGTTATGTGGAAAACCAATAAAGCCCTAGAACAAGGCTTGTACCACTCACGAAGGCACAGGGCATCCTCTCGAGGAGGTCTTGAAAGCCCGGGCAGGAAAGTGAGCTCGGCAGGCTTCCACGGTCCAGAGAACTTAGTCAGAGAGAGAGAGAGAAAGAAGGACGCAGGGACCCAAGTTGATAGTGGAACAACGGTGCTTTACTGAACTCTGTGTGAGTATATATACTGTTTTACAAGGTAGCTTTTTCAGCAAAGATAAAGATCAAAAGACCAGACTTACAAGTTACCAAGGAAACAAGGAGTAATAGGGGTCATAAGGCCAGAAGACAATCCGTATCTTAAGAAAGAGGGTCGTGACTAATCACTTTCACCGTATGGAAAAGTTAATGAAGGAAATCCATGCATGCATTCCATCCCATGACCTCAGTCCTGGGAGCAGTGTGCCGTTCCACTCGTTCCTGTTACCAGGAACTGATAAGGAACAGAGGGCTCATGAGAGACAGAAAACAGCACACAGGAATCCTACTGTTAAACGTTCCCTGACAGAGATTTGGTTTATGTGATCGTCACTTAGATATTTAATTTTTCAAGTAGATAGGGCTCTAGCCCCTTCTAACCTGAGTAATTAGTGAAGCCAAATCCAGCCTCTTTACCCCAACACTGAAATTGTATCTCAGAGATAGAGTTTTGGGTAAAGTAGAAAAGAACAGCTTTATTACTTTGCCAGGCAAAGTGGGCTACTGCCCTCAAAACTGTGTGTTTTGAGCTGGAGTGGGTAGGGAGGAGTTTTCTTTTTTTTAATACTAATTTATTTATTTGGCTGCACCTGGTCTTAGCTGTGGCATGTGGGATCTTTAGTTGCAGCGTGTGAACTCTTAATTGTGGCATGTAGAAATTAGTTCCCCGACCAGGAATGGAATCCAAGGACCCTGCACTGGGAGCACAGAGTCTAGCCACTGGGCCACCAGGGAAGTTCTAGAGGGAGGAGTGTTACAGTAATGGTTCAAAGAGGGCGTGATCAGCTCGTGGACCTTCTTCTGATTGGTTGGTGGTGAGGTAAGTGGGAGTCAGCATCATCAACCTTCTGGTTTCAACTGGTTTGGGGTCTAGTTGCTTGTGGACAACACGTACCTTTAATTTCTCCAAACTGATGGGGGTTTCAGTATCTGCAGAACAGCCCAAAGATATTGTTCTGTGTATCCCTTGAGGGGCAACCAGGACTCTGCCCCAGGGTTGCTCTGCTGTTTCTTTTAAGGGTTCCTCAATTGTCTCCCCATTTCCTCCCTTCTCTAATTAGCATCTGTTTGAACCTGCTGTTGGAACTCAGGAAAGATCAGGGAAACTGAACAAAATCTACTTCCTGTAATAAAGAAATAGGGGCCACAGAAAGACTTTTGTGCCCAGGAGTCCCTCAGGGTCTTGCCTGATATGGTTAATACTATAAAATAAGAAAGCATTGATCATCCCAGCTTTGTTTTAGATCCAAGAAGTGATGGCCTGTGACAAGGAGAGTCTTCCTTTATCCTTATATTTTATAAATTATTTTTAGCTGCTGCAATTTGCTGATACTTGTGTGTGAATGTAATAGGGAAATTGAGGTTCAACAAGATTTTATTCTTGTAAATCACTTAGTAGCTCTGGACTTATATTTCTCACTGGGAACTGATCTTATTTTGTCCAAAGAATATTTATCATTGATTATCAAGCATGACCTGAAAGTTCTAACTAGGGAACTAAGTTTTCTCCTCCCTTCCTTCCCCCATCTCTCTGCCCTCCCTCCCCATCCCAACATGCAATTTTTATTGAATGCCAGTTCTGTTTCAGGCATTGTGGTTGGATGCTTATTTTGGGACCTGGCAATTATTTACAAAATCCTAGCATTGCCAATTACTTTTAATCTTTCCATCTTGACTTATGTCAGGCTTAGAAACTCCCAGAAAGAAAATGTCACTCAGAATGTCAGGGGCTTAGTATGCCTGGGAATCTGTGATGACCTCCCCACTAAACATAGATTGTTTTTCCTCCAGCAAATCACTTATCCCATTTGTAATTGTTCCGTGAGGTTTAGCTGGGATTCTAAACATGCTGGTGATTTGATTGTCACCTCATTTCCGAGACCCATCAGAGCCATAACTTTGCCCTGTTTTGCTGATTTATTTTTCTCAAAGAGCATTTCCTTGGTTTGCTTGGTTGTTTATCTTTTACATTGTTTATTCATAGGCTGCCTCAAACAGAGAGGATTTGAGGAAGGAATATTTCCTCTGATTTTTATCAGGCTCCCTGACTATTATAATGGAGGTGGCTCAGCCCCAGGTGGGCTGGGGCGGGGGTGGGGAGGGGGGGAAAGGAGGAACTGACCATGACTGGCTGGTCCTGGAAGTTTCCGGAACATGGCATGCCCACAGAGTTTTAGCTCCTTTCTTGTTCTTGCCCTGACCACTGCCAAGCACCTCATACCCCGATTTTTCTTAATTCTCACAACAACTCTAACAAAAGAAGCTGATGTTCCAGAAGGTTTATTGGTTTTGCCTGAGGTCACACAAGAGGTAATGGATTGGTCCCAGGCCTGAGTGCTTTCAAATTCACTCTTCTATTGACAGAACAGCTTTTTAAAGCTTGAGCTTAGGTTTTTCTAGAGAGGAAAAGAAAAATAAGAAAGTAAGTCTAGGTCTGCATTTATTTCCTCTTTTATTAAATGGAAGCTTATTGCTGTCTTTTAGTGATACCAACATGACCATGTAAACTGCCTCAAAATTTTGTTTTGTATTAAGTGTGTGTTCAAAGAGTATTTGTAAAACCAAGGCTTTTAAATACGTGTAGAGGCATACCAGAGATACCAGAGAGTTAATGTGGCTTTGGTTCCAGGCCATCAAGATAAAGTGTGTTCCATGAATTTTTTGGTTTGTCAGTGCATAAAAAGTTATGTTTCCATTATACTCTTGTCTATTAAATGTGCAATGGCATTATGTCTAAGAAAACAGTGTCTATACCTTGATGTAAAAATACCTTATTGTTAAAAAAATGCCTTTGATTTGAAATGAGAGACAGAACTTCCTCTCTGTTGAACCCTTCAAGGCCATTGTGGGGTTATTAATTGGCCTCGTTTCCATCTTGTTGTGTCTGAGAGAATATGGAGGCCTGAGGAAAGGGAGAGAGGTGATGGAACAGCCAGTCAGTGGTGCAGACAGAACACACAGGGTATTTATCGGTTGGGTTTGCCATCTCGTATGGGCGCTAGCGTGGTGCTACGAATCAATTCCAGTAGTATTGTCAGAGATCACTGATCACAGATCACCATAAGAAGTATATGATAATGAAAACATTTCACATATTGTAAGAATTGCCAAAAATGCAGCACAGAGACAGGAAGTGAGCAAATGGTGTTGGAAAAATGGTACCAATAGACTTACTCGACACTGGCTTGTCACAAACCTTCAGTCTCTATAAGGCATAGTAGCTGCACAGCTCAGTAAAGCAAAGCCCAAAGATCTGCCTGTATCAAGTCGTTTTCTATGTGCCACTTATAGTATATGTTTTTTGTATACATACTGTGGTTAACTTGATGGCAAAGATTAGGAGAAGGTGCAAGCCTCCTCAAACCAGACCCCCTGGGATGTTTTGTAATTCTGTCAGATGTCCATCTTACAGGCTTCATATGTACACAAGGAATCAAGGAGCAAATGAGGGAGACTCAGCAGGATCTGCTGAGGGGTCGAGAGTGGGATTTGAGGAAGAAAGAGCCATCAGAGGTGATGCTAAGTTTCAGCCTGATCAACTGGGAGACTCTGATGTTATTTCCTAAGATGAAGAAAGAGGACAGGGTTGCATCTTGAGGAAAAGACTGGAAGTTAGTTTTGGACATGGCAACTGAAAGGTGCCTTTGAGACACCCAGATGACAACGTGAAGTGGGCGGTCAGCTGCGTAGGTCTGTTACCAGGTGGAAGCCTGGATGGAGGTGCCAAGTAGAGGGGGTTGATGGAGGAAACTATGGGGAGGACAGGGAGGGGAGGGAACCAGCATGGTCCCCTAAAGAATGCCAGCATTTAGAAGTCAGAAAGATAAGAAGAACCCAGGAGAACAAGGAGGTTCTCAGGAAAGTCATGAGAAGGGGGCTTCCAGAAAAAAAAAAATGGGATGACAGACCATGTCTAGTACTGCCTGGAGTTCAGTCAAGTGTCTTGATTTTGGCCACTGGGATATCATTGATGATCAGAGCAGCTTTGGGGGAGAGGCAGAGGTAGGAAGCCAGGATAGGATGAGTAGAATGGCAACAAGATGTATGGACGGCTTCTTCAAGGTGCTGTGCTATGACGGGGAGCAGAGAAATGCAGCCGGAGCTTAAGAAGAACATGGAGCCATGAGAGGGAATGCTTAAGGCTGATGCCAGAGCATCTTAGCATTCTGATGGGGATGGTCCAGCACAAAGGAGGGGAGGTGGAGGGTGCAGGAGAAACCAGGGATAGCTGCAGAGAAGAGGTCATTCAGGTGTGAGAGATGGAACCAGGGCTCCATTGGAAGCGCTGGAGAGGCATATCACCCATCACACAGGGAAGGAAGACCCAGAGCAAATGCAAATGCGTGCAGATGTGTGGTGGGACGTGTAGAGGTGTAAACACAGCACGTGCCTTTCTGAAGTTTCTTAAGGAAGTACCGGTAAGGACACCAGGGAGGGGAAGCGTGGGGAGGACCGTAAGAAATATGGAACAGTCCTGCCAGAGGAAGAGGTGGTTTACTAGAGAAACCCCAAAGAATTACCAGGCAGGTGGAGGGCCCATTTGAGGCCAGGGGTTCCAGCCTGCTGGAGGAGGCACCCTCCCCTGCAGAGACTGCGGAAGGGTGGTGGTAGAGCCCAGGGCTTAGGAACTCAAGCTCAGCAACCCGACTGCCTGGTTTGGGTCCCAGCTCTGCCACTAGCTCTTGGGTGACTCTGGTTCCCTTATCTATAAAATGGAGATAACTGTGCCTACCTCATAGGGTGCTAGGGCCATGGCCAGCCCCCTGCTCTGCATGGTAAGGGCTTTTCCAGGTGAGCAGGAGAGGGACAAGGGGAGTGTGCTGCCTCCTGTGGCTACTGTCATGAAGTACCATCAGCTAGATGGCGCCAAGCAGCAGAAACTTATTGTCCCACAGTCCTGGAGATTGGAAGTCCAAAGTCAGTTCCACTGGGCTGAAGTTGATGGAGCTGCATCTCTGTAAATCCTCCTGGAGAGGGTTGTTCCTGCCTCTTCCAGCATCCAAGGGGCGGGGCCCAGCAGTCCTTCACTTGTGGCCACATCACTGCAGTCTCTGCCTCCATTTGGCTTCTCCTCTTCTGTATGCATCCAGTTTCCCTCTGCCTGTCTCCTAGAAAGACACTCTTGATTGGATTGAGGGCCTACTGGATAATCCAGGATGGTCTCCTCAAGTCATGGTCCTTCACTTACATCTGCAAAGACCCATTTTTCATAAAAGGTTGCATTGACAGATTTCTGGGAGGACCTGATGTCTTTGAATGGCCATTATTCCAGAAAGTGATCAGGAAGTCTCAGGAGAATGAGGGAGGAAGTGGAGGCTTGAGGACTCATAGGAAGAAGTAAGAAGTGGGTTGGAGGGTTCAAGGAGGTGAGTCATAGCATTGTTTCTGGAATGTTCCTGAGGGTTCTCTTCAGACAAGGGCCATTGGAGATGGTCTCTCCAGAATCCACCTGCCAGTGCAGGGGACATGGGTTCGATCCCTGGTCGGGGAAGAATCCACATGCGGCAGGGCAACTAAGACCATGTACCACAACTACTGAAGCCTGCACGCTAGAGCCTGTGCTGCATGAGAGAGCCCACAGCAATGAGAAACCCACGCACCGCAATGAAGAGTAGCCCCTGCTCACCCCAGCTAGAGCCCACAGCAATGAGAAACCCACGCACCGCAATGAAGAGTAGCTCCGGCTCCCCCCAGCTAGAGCCCACAGCAATGAGAAACCCACGCACCGCAATGAAGAGTAGCCCCTGCTCACCCCAGCTAGAGCCCACAGCAATGAGAAACCCACGCACCGTGATGAAGAGTAGCTCCGGCTCCCCCCAGCTAGAGCCCACAGCAATGAGAAACCCACGCACCGCAATGAAGAGTAGCCCCAGCTTGCCCCAGCTAGAGCCCATAGCAATGAGAAACCCATGCACCGCAATGAAGAGTAGCTCCAGCTCCCCCCAGCTAGAGCCCACAGCAATGAGAAACCCACACACCACGATGAAGAGTAGCCCCTGCTCGCCCCAGCTAGAGCCCACAGCAATGAGAAACCCACACACCATGATGAAGAGTAGCCCCTGCTCGCCCCAGCTAGAGCCCACAGCAATGAGAAACCCACACACCGTGATGAAGAGTAGCCCCTGCTCGCCCCAGCTAGAGCCCACAGCAATGAGAAACCCACACACCGTGATGAAGAGTAGCCCCTGCTCGCCCCAGCTAGAGCCCACAGCAATGAGAAACCCGTGCACCGCAATGAAGAGTAGCCCCGGCTCACCCCAACTAGAGAAAGCCTGCGTATAGACATGAAGACCCAGCACAGCCAAAGACACAATTAAAAAAAAGAAGTGGTTGGTTCAGGGCTCAAATGCGGGTCTCTGACCCGAGGCTGGTGCCCTCTGGTCTTCCTTGTTGCTTACAGACAATTTGATGGAGATTCTTCTTGGACTGAACAAGAGGAGACTCCCTAGGAGGGAAAGGGGCCCTGATCCAAGTGAGGGTGGCCCTCCCCATGACAGTGCACCCTCCCCACCCACATTGCCCTCAGTGGGACTGGGACATAAATGGTGACTTGTAGGCAGCAGGGGCTCAGAGAATACTTATGGCCTTGAAGAACTGCACCTCATCACCTGGGGCCAGATGCCCCACTGGAGACTTGTAGGGTGGTAGTGGGTTTTAGGGGGCCAATACATAACCCCCTCCTCTTTTCTTCCCAAATTCTTTTTTATTTGGCCACACTGCTTGCCTTGTGGGGATCTTAGTTCCCCGACCTGGGATTGAACCTGGGCCCTCAGCAGTGAAAGCTTGGAGTCTTAACCACTGGACCACCAAGGAATGCCCCTCTTCTCAAATCCTAAATGACTTTGAGGATAGCTCATTCCTTTCCCTTTCCTCCCCTCCCCCTCCTTCTCTCTCCAACCCCACCTTCTTTCCATTTTCTTCCTGTATTGATTAAGCATCTGTTAATAGCTTGTGTCAGTTACTGTGCCACATTGTGGGGACACAAATGAACGGGAGCCTGACCCTGGGCTCCCGTTCGGCCCTTGCCCCGTGGTTCTGTGATACTCATGCTGTGTGTCTGTCTCCACATTAGACCTCGAGGAACCAGTCTGGTGGTACTAGGTAAGCATCAGCAATCGTCTTGTGAATGAATGAGTGGCTGAAATTTGTGCTGGGTATTGAAGGGTCATTGGGACACTGTTAGAAGATGAATGGCTTCTGACAAGATAACCCAAGTCTAGGCTGTTCCTAGGTTTCTGGAAGGATCGAGTTCACCCAGAGCATCAGATGACCAAGCATCTTGCTACCCAGGCCAACTGAATTGGAAGCGGCCCTATCCTCATGCCTGTGCTTTGCTACAGGGTCCCATAAGGACCCAACAAGCCACAGAGGGATTTTCATAGCCTGGCAGGCTACAGTGAGGCTGCTGCCAAGCAGAGCAGCAGCAACGCCAGTCTCGTTGCCATGGTGACCCTCACTCGTCTCCCCAGCTAGGTGACAGTTTGTTGGAGAATGTGTGTCCAGCAAGCTCCTCTCAGCAAGTGTTCACCAAGCTCCCACTGAGTGCTTGGCACCAAGCTGAATGAGGTGCTGGAGAGGAAGCCAAGCCAAGGGAGGACCCAAAATGCAACCATCCACAGGGTGAATCATCTCACACAGATAGATACAGCACAAGGAGAAGGCGCAGGCTGGGAAGATCATTGAATTGCACCCTCCACCCCATCCCCACCACAGTGTCTCTGCTGTGTGCAGGTAGTTATAAATGGTCTGTTTAACCTGGGCTTCTCTGGTGGCTCAGATAGTAAAGAATACACCTGCAGTGGGGGAGACCTGGGTTTGATCCCTGGGTTGGGAAGATCTCCTGGAGAAGGGAAAGGCTACCCACTCCAGTAGTCTGGCTTGGAGAATTCCATGGACAGAGGAGCCTGGCAGACTATACAGTCCGTGGGATCACAGAGTCAGGCACGACTGAGCGACTATCACACTTTGCTAACCTCCGCAAGATGTGATGGGTATGCTCTCTGACTCAGCATCTCACCTTCTCCACCCGACTCCTTCCAGACCACGAGGTTCATGCATCCTCTTAGGAATTTATTAGACATAAAAGGAATCATCTCAACAGTTGGGCGTGTCTGAAGGGTTAGTAATGAACTCCCGTCTCCCGCCACCTTGAGTTCCAAACCAGTTGGGAAATAAGACATACCTCAGGCATGTTGTCCAGCCCAGCCACAAAAATCACCCTTTTATTACTTAGAAAACCTAGGTTGGAGGATGTGGCTTTTAGCTGGAGGCATAACCAGCCCCGCAGTTGGACTCTCTCCACAACTGACTTCAGGGGATTCCTGCTCCAATTTTCCTTCACTTCCCTTGTGGAAGGATCACAGACAGAGGCGAGACACACACGGCCCCTCCCCAGCACCGGCCATTTCCATCAGTCAGCTTCAGTGATGGGACTTTGTGCATTTGGCTGGTAGGGCCAGCTGTGCTGAGGGTGGTGGTGCTTCTCACAGACTCTTGGGGTCCTGTCCTGGGCCACCGTCTGCACGTCACCATCCACATTGGTCTGGCACCAGCCTCAGAGAGCAGCCATAAAAGAGCGGGTCAGAAGCAACCCAGAAACTCATTCTGTCCCACAGAGATACATCATCCCAGACTCTGATAATACCCATGTTTGCTTTTTCTTTTTCTGTTTCTTTACTTGATTTTTTGAAGTCACTAATGAACATGGCACAGAATTAGAATGACAGAAAAGGCCGTACTGTGAAAACCAAATTATCGTCTCATCGCCTGCACAGTGTTGTCATCCCCAAAGGCAAAGGCAATGTCATGTACCCTTTAGAGATGGTCTATGACTGTATGGATATTTACACAGACACACCTTTTTTAAAATGCAAAATGATCACATACTTTACCCACTGTTTTGCTCCCTTTTCTCTTACTTTGCAGCGATCTTGGAGATTGTTGATTATCTATACCTACAGAACAACACTGCTCTTTTAAGTGGGTGCATAGTTTTCCAGCAATAGTAATGACAACTGAATTTTTAAAGAATTTAATGTGAATGAAACACAGACCTGGTTGTTTTATTGATGTGGACATATTTAATATTTACTCTTCAGAGTAGGCTCTGAGCTGAGTGCTGTTTACAGATGAGGAAACTAAAGCACAGAGGGTTTAAGTCGCTTGCCAGGGTCACAAGGCAAGTAGGAGCTGTAGTCAGGATGTGGGTTCAGAGCTCATGGTCTTAACCACTGTACCTCCCAGCCACCCACTGAAGAATATGTGGTTGGATTCAACCACGTTTCCTCTTGGTCAGCACTGCAGTGCTTGTCTGGGCACAGACGTGCAAGGCCACCCGTAGTGTGACTTTTTCAAAGGCGAATTGCTGCATTAGTGTGCATTTTAAAAAATATAGGTATTGTCCAGTTGCCCACCATAGAGGCTGGACCAGTTTGCCATCCCCAGTGTTTGACAGCATAACCTAGTCATAGTTAGTCAGTGTTAGTCACTCAGTTGTGTCCAACTCTTTTTGACCCCGTGGACTGTAGCCCACCAGGCCCCTCTGTCCGTGGAATTCTCCAGGCAAGAATACTGGAGTGGGTTGCCCTTCCTTTCTCTAGGGGATCTTTCCGACCCAGGGATTGAACCCAGGTCTCCCACATTGCAGGCAGATTCTTTACCATCCGAGCTACCAGGGAAGTTCTAACCTAGTCAGAGGGGCGGGTGATCTTTGTACCTGTGCTGATCTAATAGGAAACCATGGCACCTCCTTGGAGCTTTAATTCTGCACTTTGCTTATATTGTGTAAGGTCAGACCACTTTTCCTATGTTGAAGGTGTAGTCGTGTTTCCTTGTCTGGTTAGCAGAGGAAGTGGCTTGGGCTTAGCACTGAGCTGCTTGAGCTGCAGTGCTCTTCCCAACTCTTGGCTCCATCACTTAATCACTTGATGGCCTTGGTCAAAACCCTGTGTGTCAGTTTCTTCATCTGAGCATGAGGATGGATGGTGATGATGCCCACGCCATGGGAGGTAAGCATTTAATGAACTCACGCTCACCCAGACGTTAGAGTGCCTGGCTACGGTAAGTGATTCATATCTTTCCAGTCACTTTAGCTTTTGGCTGTATTCTGCCCACTGAATCTCATGGTTTCTTTCTGTGGCACAGCTTCATAGGTTTTGCAGAAATGGACACATGTTTCTCGGTGACTCCCAACTCCTTATTCATTCCTCTGTCCACGTGTGCCATGCAGTTGTTCAGTCTACATTAGGTGGCAAGGGGCTGGAAATGCAAGGGTAAGCCTAACAGGCAGGGTGCTGGCCCCTGGGGCTTATAGTCTAGTGAGGAAGACAGGCATTCATCAGAGAATCACATGGGAAAATACGTGATTCCACACCATGCTAGGCTTCTCTGGTGGCTCAGATAGTAAAGAGTCTGCTTGCAATATGGGAGAACTGGGTTCGATCCCTGGGTCGGGAAGATCCCCTGGAGAAGGAAATGGCAACCCACTCCAGTATTCTTGCCTGGAGAATTCCATGAACAGGGGAGCCTGGCAGTCTACAGTCCATGGGGTCACAAATAGTTGGACATGACCGAGTGACTAACACACACACACACATACACACGGGTGCTAGGCACCATGAAACTTCATCTTGTCTTTAGCACGTGTCTGCCCTATAACCAGCACCAGTCTTGTGACGTGGAAAAGTCATCCCAAGTGCTCAGTAAATGTTGCTACATGAGTGAATAAGAATGTGATTAATACTGTGGTTGCATCCAGTGCTCGTAAAGTGAAAAGTCATAAACTCTGTGTAAGTGTGAGGATAAAGAGCCTAGAGGTTTGTTCACCTCCTGAAACTGTGGTGCTTGAGCTCATGAGGGGTTGAATGTTCCCTGGGGCTCCCAGAATCAGGCACCTTGGAGGTGGTCCTCATGAAATGTCATGATGTGGTGAAGATTAAATGAGCCACAAAGGTAAGTTTTATTTGTATGCATCGATGGGTGGGAAAATAAGCTTTTCTTGGTTATGTAAGAGCACATCCTTGTACACTAGTGAAAGGACAAATGTGGCATGAAAATTGTTTGCACAAATTGCTGGTCATCTGTTAGCTAACTTCAAGTATAAAGCGATTTTTACTTTCCTGGGAAAATAGAATCTTAGAGTCTGGATGCTGCAGAGGATCTTAGAGGCCTAAATTCTTGGCCAGAGAAAAAGTACTGTTACAAGAAGTTGGGTTCAGCTATTCACCATTTGAAAGCTGATACTTGAGAGGCACAGTTGGTGGAAAGTTTCATTTATCTTGCAGGTGGGCAACAGAAGGAGAAGGCATTCTCATGTCCAAAGGCCAAATTCCCACTGCCAGTCAGAGGGCATGAGTTTTTAAAGGGAATCTTCAGAGGAGTATACGTGGATGGAGGGGGCAACATGCAGAAACAGCATGATCAGCTGACAGTCATCTGGAAATTGGTCATGATCAGTGGTCTCATCAGTGGTCGTCTTGATGGTTTTGAGCACAGTTAATCTTCAGTTCTGGGGTCAGTTTGCTCCCATTTGTTTATCTTGATCCAGATTTCTGGCCTCCAGAGCTGTGACCCAAGACATTTCTGTTGTCCTGAGCCTGCCTGGGTCCTAAGATTCTGTTATAGCCACTCCAGGAAACCAGAGTCATGCATGTCAGTTTGGGCAGCTTGTAGTTCTCAAAGGACCTTTCTCATCTTTAACCAGGAATTCTCATCCGGGGTCCCATGGGAGGAAACAAACAGCCCAGGGAATTGTGGGTGTCATCCTGACATGGCCTCTCCTCAGGGGCCTTCACCTGTCCCTTCCAGAGCTCTCCCCCATGTCCATCTCAGCTTCACTGTCTGAGTCCTGGCCTGGTTTTCACCGGCTGCCTGCACTCAACCTCACATCCAGGGCCTTCAGTCCATTCTTTTCAGTGACCCTGACTTCACTGGCCTCCCATTGCTCTTGGTAAAACCCTGTCATATACCCATGACTGGAGATAGTTGGTATGCATGTGGTCACCATCCCCAGATACCTCTGAGGTCACCAGGAAGACGGCAGAACCTGGAACGATGGAAACTTTAGGAAGGTGGCTCTCAGAGGGTTACAAAGTGGACCTTTCTGACCGAGCTCTCCCGCAATGGACAGCTGCCTGAAAGAGCATTTAACGCCCCTCCCGTGTGTGGGCAGAGTGAAGGCTGGGGAACTCCAGCGGGAAAGCATTGAGGAAACCTGGGTATTGGTTGGAATGATGACTTAGCTGAAATCCAAGGTTGATCTCATTTCTAAAGCCGTCTTTAAACGTTCCGTCTTGCAGTTCCTTTCCTGTCACCATCATCTAATCTCCAGGTACAGCAAAATCTAATTTTCCAAAAAAGAATTCATATGCAATCCACCTGTTATCACTCGTCTCTCTACCTCTCTCTCTATCTATCTGCTTATGTTCTCTTCACATTTTCCTTTCTTTGCCATAAAGAATGACACCAAGGAAGACTCTGACAGCCATAACCATAGCAACAACAACGTGAAGTAACATTTTCCAGCATCTGTTTTGTGCCGGGTGCTGGCTCAGGACTTTGTGCATGTCAGTGTGAGGCAGTGGGGCAGAGCATAGAGCCTGGACTCTAGTCACATGGCATGGCTTCAGATGTCACTTCTGCCACCTGATAATGATGTGACTTTCAACAAGATTGTTTAAGTTTTCTGCATCTCAATTTCTTCACCTACCTTACAAGGTCATCATGGGCATTAAATGGTTTGATATCCGTCAAGCTATTAAAACAAAGCCTGTGCATAAAAGTCACTATTAATCATCTCAGTGATCTTCATTAAAAAAAATTTTATTGAAGTGTAGTTGTTAATTTACAATGTTGTGTTAATTTCTGCTGTATAACAAAGCAATTTAGTTATATATACCTATATATGTGTACACATTCTTCTTCATATTCTTTTCTATTATGGTTTATTACAGGACATTGAATAGAATTCCCTGTGCTATACAGTAGGACCTTGTTGTTTATCCCTCTTATATATAATAATTTGGGCTTCTCAGGTGATGCTAGTAGTAAAGAACCTGCCTGCCAATTCGGGAGATGCAGTTCAATCCCTGAATCAGGAAGATCCCTGGAGGAGGGCATGGTAACCCACTCTAGTACTCTCACCTGGGGAATCCCCTGGACATAGGAGCCTGGTAGACTACAGTCCATGGGGTCGCAAAGAGCTGGACTTGACTGAAGCGACTTAACATGCATATATAATAATTTGGCTTCCCGGGTGGCTCAGTGGTAAAGAATCTGCCTGCCAAGCAGGAGACACGCAGGAGATGTGTCCACTCAGTCCATGGAGTCCCAGTGAGTCAGACGCAGCATAGCATAAACAACAAACAGCAACATATAATAATTTGCATCTGCTGGCCCCAGTCCTTCCCCCAACACTCCTCTCCTTTGACCACAAGTCTGTTCGCTATGTCTGTGAGTCTGTTTCTATTTCATAGATAAGGTCATTTGTGTCTCAGTGACCTTCACTTGACAGGGGTGATAATTTTCTCATTTAACCAACTGGGAAACCAGGCTCAGAGACATAAAGTAACTCACCTGAATCACCCAGGGCTTAACAGGGGGAGGGAGAAGCTGAGACTAGAAGCTAAACTGGTGTGACTCCCAAGCTCATGATGTTTTCAGATATAATGAAATATCATCTCCTGAGAAACGGGCAAGTGGAGAGAGGAACCCTCCCTTCTCTTTTTCACCTCTTCCTAAGCTGTCCTGTTGGGGTCTGACCGACAAGGGGAGGTGGGAATGGGGAGTGGGCAGCAGGCAGTGATACAGAAACGCCAGGATGAAAAGATGAACCTCTGTCTACATCTGTGCTTCCTTTGAGGAGCAGCTCAAGGCTGGAGAGAGAGGGCCCAGTGTGACTTCTAAACCAAGAGATCTTTAAGAGGAAAAGGTCAAGGACAAGGACGCAGACTGCTGACCTTGAATCTGATCACAATCTATTTGAGTTTATACCAAACTAAAAAACTTAGTGAGTGTGAGAGTGAGTGAGTGAGTGAAAGTTGCTCAGTCATGTCTGACTCTTTGCAACCTCATGGACTGTAGCCCACCAGGCTCCTCTGTCCATGGGATTTCTCAGGCAAGCATACCAGAATGGGTTGCCGTTCCTTCTTCAAAGGATCTTCCCAACCCAGGGATTGAACCTGCATCTCCTGCTTTACAGGTGGTTCTTTCCTATCTGAGCCACCAGGCTTATGGTTTATCATAACTTTACCCAGCGTTTCACTCACACACAGTGATGACTTACTTAACCTGCCATTACAATTTTGACAGTGAGGACTCCCAGGAGGTCTTTTCCCCTAAATATCCATTGTCCAGGCCCTCGAATCCACTGGATATAAATATGATTTATAGTCCCTGCATGGAATCTTGCTACAGTAAAATGCCATGGAAATTGGCTCCTATGAGGAAAATTTCAGTGTCACCAATACTCAGTTGGTTTTCATGGGTCTATTATGCTTATTATGCTTACATCAGCCAACTTGAAGACACTGGATTTATACTGTAAAAAATGGTCATGGCCATTTCATTTTCCTTCCTTATGAATTACCTTCCATGTTAATGAGTCCTCTTTCTCATTCAGGAGAACATTTTTTGCATCAAATTTTATCCTAATTTCGTCCTGACACCTTACTTGCCATTTGGTGAGAACTTGATTAATTTTTATATGAAATAAATAAGGAAAAAGACACTCATGTTATTTTCTCTCTTTTATCATCAGTAGCTGATCAAAGTATTTATCTGTTCTTGGATAATTTCAGCTGTGCCATTTCTTTTAGAAAGATGTTATCATAGACAAGCCCATTCATACATTTTAATGGCTTATATTTATGAAGTGCTTCCTCTGTGCTGGTCATTGTTCTAATTCCCATGTGAAGTCACTCATTTTTAAGAGGGCTATTGCTTGTACAGGGAGTATGTGTAGCAAAACTGGCCTGAGCAAATCCCTCCCCCTCTAAAGTACAGTGACAAGGTGACATTTCTGTGACCTGAGCAAAGGAATGTTCCCTAGGAATTGTGTGTGTGTGTGGTCAGTAGCATCCACCTCTTTGCAACCCCGTGAACTATAGCCTGCCAGGCTCCTCTGTCCATAGCATTTTCCAGGCAAGAATACTGGAGTGGGTTGCCATTTTCTACTCCAGGGGATTGTCCTAACCCAGGTATCGAACCCTAGTCTCTTGTGTCTCCTGTACTGGCAGGCAGATTTTTTACCACTGTGCCACCTGGGAATCCCAAATGAATGTTCCCTAGGAAAGCAGGTTTAAATCTTGCCAACTCTGCCAACTTTGTGAAGTAGTAGAGAATTTTAAGAATCTCAGTCCAGGCTGTGTAACTTAAAATGTCTTTGTTTCCTGGAAGCATTTGAGAATTTGTGGGGGAGGGTTGGAAAAATATGTGTATTTCACTGTCTAAATAATTGTAAGTGCCATAGTGGGTGATGGGAATTTCACCAGTGGACCCGATCCTATATGCCAACTATACATTCTTAATATGCGTTTTGTTCTTCTGTGCCATTTGGGAAATTAACAGATGATCGCTTCATTAATTGCATGCTATTTTAATTGGTTTAAAGGGACATTTTTCTTTCTTTTGTGGCTTTGGAACACCCTGACAGCTCTTATTGTTGCTGCTTCTGAGCATTTATCCATGGTGATTAACATTAATACTATTAAAACAGAATGTGCCTGTGAACCTGTGTTCCCAGGCAGTCAGAAAGGGTGAGCTGTGAGGACCGACTCTCTTCTGAAGCCAGTTTCCCGGGGGAGAGAATAGTACAGAATAAGGAAATTCCTGCATATAGAAGCGACACACTGCCAGACTCCGTGCATTTTCTATTTCTTACGTCTTTTAACCGTGAACAACCACCTGTGAGGACAGTCCCTGTGAGGTGATGGGGAAACTAAGTCCTGTACCCAGCTTGCTTAAGCTCAGAAGTGGTGTAACAGTGAAGAATATAGGGACATGGCCTCCCTCCTGTTCATTTCGGTCTTCATGTCCCTAGGAAAGCACTTGCAGTTTATCCAACAGGCAGCCACACATACCAGTTTATAAATGAATGAGTGATGAACGGATGGCAACTCTGCTAAGGTGAATGAGTTTCATATCCAGCTGTATTAAATGACCACAAGCTTGGTAGCTTAAAATAACACAAATGTATTGAGTTGGTCAAAATGTTTCCGTAGGCTAGTACAGAAAACTCAAACAAACTTTTTGGCCAACCCAATATTATAATTCTGGAGGTCAAAGTCCAAAATGGGCCTCCCTCGGAAATATCAGGGGCTTCTCTGGTGGCCCAGATAGTAAAAAATCTGCCTGCAT
Organism: Bos grunniens; assembly: GCF_055505025.1. Taxonomy (NCBI): domain Eukaryota; kingdom Metazoa; phylum Chordata; class Mammalia; order Artiodactyla; family Bovidae; genus Bos; species Bos grunniens. The sequence goes on along the minus strand of NC_141170.1, from coordinate 14,093,407 downwards.
TGCAGGAGACCCAGGTTTGACCCCTGGGCCAAGAAGATCCCCTGGAGAAGGGAATGGCTACCCACTCCAGTATTCTTGCCTGGACAATTCCATTGACAGGGGATCCTGGTGGGCTACAGTCCATGGGATCACAAGGAGTCGGAAATGACTGAGCGACTTAATACATTCATTTTCCCTTTTCAGGAAATATCAAGGTGTCAGCTGTAGGAAGAATCCATTTCCTTGGCTTTTCCAGCTTCTTGGAGCTCCTCACATTCCTGCCTTGTGGCCCCTTCGTTCATCTTCAAAGCTGACTATCTCATCACTTCTGCCTCTGCTTCTTTCATCACATCTCCCTCTGATTCCCACTCCTCCTCTGCCTCCCTCTTCCACTTTTAAAGACCTTGTTATCAATTTCTGTTGTAAGGTGGGCTGATTAAACAGCCTGAATTCGAATCTGCAGCCTTTACCATATCACCTAACAGATTCATAGCTTCTGGGAATTAGGACGTGAACATCTCTGGGGGTGACGTTGTTTTGTCTATCACACAAAGCTTCGTTAAAGGTGTGAAATCGATCTTGCCTGTCTCATAGAGAAGTCATTTATTTCTGAACCTGTGAACCACGGTTTGTTTGGCTCCTTGGATGTTTAACCGTGCACGCATCACCTGGAGGCATCTCTTTGCTTCTTCCTTGCTTTGTAACCCGCAAAGTGCTCTCTGCCCGTGCCATGCTCAGTAAATACCTGTTGAGGAAATGAAGGAATGAAATGGACGAGCTTTTGTTTAAAATTAGGTTGATTTGGTCTAAAGGACGTAGGAACCATTTTGATCTAAAACGGTAAAATTTGAGCATTAGAAAGAGTGGCTGGACTCTTAAGACTTCCATAGGCCACACTCCACCCCTTCTGTGTCATTCAAGGACAGAGCGTAGCATTCATGTCCTCTGAGTGCAGCGTTAGACATTCTTCTGTGGGTGCCCTTGTCTCAGGTCACACTGCAGCCTGTACCTATCTTTGAGGTGTTTTCTCCCCAAGTCACACAGCACTGGTGCAAGGAGATTCAGTCCACATCAGGCAAGTGTGGGAGCTTTCTTAACTTAAATGCTTTTTACCCCACAGTTGCCAGCATCTTCTGTAGGAACTCATGGGCATAGCTTCCAGCGTTCCACAAGGGAACCTATGCAAGCATAGGTCCAAGAATGACCTTATTCAGGGACGTTCAGAGGATGCTTCCCTATTCAGAATGTATGGTTCATTTACAAGTCCTTCCATCCAGATGTAATTTATCAATCAGACATCATTTTTATAATAAGCCATGTCGCCTAGTATCACATTTGATGTTCTTGGCCTTCTGAGGTTTTCAGGTAAAAGTTAGCCAAAGCTCAGGTTCTCAGGGAGTTGGGAAAAGTTTTATTAATCTTTTGCTCTCATACCAAAACCAACAAGCAAATACACCAATATATAGACTCCCAACTCATTTGTCACCATTGGAGGTTGCTGTGACACCAACTCTTTAATTAGCAAAGACTCAAACATCTATCCTAATTATGAGCTTTATGTCAGAGTAACTGCATTGTTGAGGAAAGAAAGTCCTTCTTTTTGAAGAATTACAGCTTAAAAAATATAGAAGAAATGATAGAATTAGAAACTGTGATTTTTTTTTTCAACCCCTAACGATGTCATGGATCTAGCTAACAATTACAATGCATATTGAAACCATTAGGTGAAAGGTTAATAGGGAATTTCCTGGTATAGGGATCTTGCTGGCACCACTCAAACCTTTGATCCACCTTTGTATTTTGTAGAGTCATACACCCATAGTGTGACTCTACAGGAAACACATGTTACCACCACTAATGGTACGTTTTCGAAAACAAATTGAATCTGACTCCAATCAAGACCTTAGATCTAACTAATAGTTTGTGGAAAAACAGAGGACAGAAAAACCATGACACCCTTGGAAGCAATCAGCCAATTCCAGAATGTTGGTGATTCTGCAGGATAAATGACCTGGTTTTCCCAACAAATCAGTGGCATGCAAAGGAAAATGGAAGGGTAGAATGATATAGTCTAAAGAAGACTTAGTCAACATTGTCAGATTTTGTTTGGTTCTTGAATTAGACTTTCCACTATAATTTTTTGGGACACTTGAGGTAGTTAAAATAGTGACTAATGCTAATTGTTGGAATTATTGTTAACATTTCAAATATGATAGGGTTAAATGATATTTAATATGATAATGACATCAAGATTTGGTAAAACTGATAAACATAAACATATATATACATATATAGAAATACATATGCACTTATGTGTGTATGTATACATACACATTCACTTTTGTGTATGTGTATTTATAGTGTGTGTGTGTGTGTGTGTGTGTGTGTGTGTGTGTGTGCTTAGTCATTTCTGACTCTTTGCAACTCCACGGACTGTAGCCCGCCAGGCTCCTCTGTCCGTAGAACTTTCCAGGCAAGAATACTGAAGTGGGTTGCCATTTCCTCTTCCACAGCCTCTTCCAGACCCAAGGACTAAACCCGTGTCTCCTATGTCTTCTACATTGGCAGGCGAATTCTTTACCCCTGTGCCACCTGGGAAGCCTGTATGCTATGCTAAGTCACTTCAGTCGTGTCTGACTCTGTGCGACCCCATAGACAGCAGCCCACCAGGCTCCCCCATCCCTGGGATTCTCCAGGCAAGAACACTGGAGTGGGCTGCCATTTCCTTCTCCAATGCATGAAAGTGAAAAGTGAAAGTGAAGTCGCTCAATCGTGTCCGACTCTTAGCGACCCCATGGACTGCAGCCTAACAGGCTCCTCCGTCCATGGGATTTTCCAAGCAAGAGTACTGGAGTGGGGTGCCATTGCCTTCTCCAGGGAAGCCTGTATACATGTATATAAACATTATATATATATATATTCCTGGTAGTTAACGATACATACTGAGAAAATTCGAAGTAAAATGAAATATCCTGGTTTGCTTTAAAATGCTCAGACTTTGAATAGAGTAGCTAAAACATGATTGGTAAATACTGACAGTTTTCCAAGTTGAATAATGATTACATTGGGAGTCCTACTATTCTACTTTTAAATGCTTAAAAATATCCATAGTAAAGTGTTCTTCAGTTCAGTTCAGTTCAGTCACTCAGTCGTGTCCAACTCTTTGTGACCCCATGAATCGCAGCACGCCAGGCCTTTCTGTCTATCACCAACTCCCAGAGTTCACTGAGACTCACGTCCATCGAGTCAGTGATGCCATCCAGCCATCTCATCCTCTGTCGTCCCCTTCTCCTCCTGCCCCCAATCCCTCCCAGCATCAGAGTCTTTTCCAATGAGTCAACTCTTCGTGTGAGGTGGCCAAAGTACTGGAGTTTCAGCTTTAGCATCATTCCTTCCAAAGAACACCCAGGGCTGATCTCCTTCAGAATGGACTGGTTGGATCTCCTTGCAGTCCAAGGGACTCTCAAGAGTCTTCTCCAACACCACAGTTCAAAAGCATCAATTCTTCGGTGCTCAGCCTTCTTCACAGTCCAACTCTCACGTCCATACATGACCACTGGAAAAACCATAGCCTTGACTAGACGGACCTTTGTTGGCAAAGTAATGTCTCTGCTTTTGAATATGCTATCTAGGTTGGTCATAACTTTCCTTCCAGGGAGTAAGCGTCTTTTAATTTCATGGCTGCAGTCACCATCTGCAGTGATTTTGGAGCCCCCCAAAATAAAGTCTAACGCTGTTTCCACTGTTTCCCCATCTATTTTCCATGAAGTGATGGGACTGGATGCCATGATCTTCGTTTTCTGAATGTTGACTCTTATGTTTTACAGTCAGATGCTATTTTCTATCAAATTAGTAAAAATGTTTAAGTAGAGGGACAGGTGAAATAAGGACCCTACTGCGTTGATGGGGAGTTTTTCTGGAAAGTGGTTTTAGCATGATGTCCTAGGAGACTTAAAAATCTTGGTCACATCTGACCCACATTTGATACTCTTTGTGAAAATAATACTGAAGAGATCATCGTGAATACCAAAAACTCTTTACAAAGGATGTTTACTTCAGATTATTTTAGATTTTGAATTTTTCGAGTAACCCAAATGTGCAGCACTAGAAGAATGATTCATTGAATCATGGTACACCGCATCATGAGATATTTTTCAACCATTATGAAAGAAACTTTTGCAGCTTTTAAATACCATTTAAAGATGCCTGCTATAGTAGTAACTGGAAAAAGGACAAACTTGTACTTGGATCTGTGTAACTAAAATATGTGCAGAGAAAAGAAACCGGAAGCAAATACAACAAAATGCTTTCCTTGGTTCTGATTGGGTGGTGGACCTACAGTCAATGAAGTCTTTTTGTGTGTTTTTATTATTTTCCAGATTTTTCTACTGTGAACATAAATTAATTTTGTCCTTTGTATCTTTTAATAGTTTTATAGAGGTATAGCTGAGATACCATAAAATTCAGTCACATTGAAGACAGGCTCATGTATATGTGTATCTTTAGTTGTCACAATCAAGTTTCAGAATCTGAGACCCTGTGAAGTATCTCACAATATTTCCTGAGTAGACTTCATTTTTAGAGCAGTTTTAGATTTACAGAAAAACTGAGAAAATAGTACAGAGAGTTTGTACATATCCTGTACGCAGATTCCCCTGTTATTAAAATCTTCCATACCTACGGCACATTTGTTAAAAATAATGAACCAATAACTTTATTATTAATTAAGCTCTATTTAGATTTCCCTAGTTTTTCATGTCCTTTTTATGTTTCAGGATTCCATACAGGATACCACGTTACATTTAGTTGGCACACCTATAAATTAATTTTTAATTGGAAAGAAGTAAACTTTAATTTTTAAATTCTCCAAATATTTAACCATTTTCTCGTAGTCTTGTTGATGTTGTTGATTTATGGCTTGTTGAGAAAGACCATGTCTTATATTAGTTATATTCCATGTCATTTCCAACATGGTTGGAATTTTATTAAGTAAGATTCTGCTACTTTATTCACCGTCGTTTTGTAACTGGTTGGAGTAGAAGAGGAGAAAAGGAGAGAAAAGGAGAGAAAAGGAAAAAAGAAAGACCTTGCCCACACATAATTGGAAAACCTCAGCGCTCTGAGGGACCTTTGGTTTCTGTTGCAATTTGATGTAATGGAATTCTCTTGACCTTTGTGTTTCCCAGGTTGGAAATTGCAACCCTAAATCGGGCAGACTCAGATCTGGAAGCTTGTCGAACTCAAATCAGCAAAGATATCATTGCTCTTCTGCTGAAAAATCTGACCAGCAGTGGCCAGCTCTCCCCTCAGGTGGAGAGGAGGATGGGTGCTGTGTTCAAAAAGCAGTTTCTGTTGCTGGAGAAAGAAATTCAAGAGGAGTATGATCGGAAGATGGTGGCTCTGACAGCTGAGTGTGACCTGGAAACAAGAAAGAAGACAGAAAGCCAGTACCAGAGGGAGATGGCAGCCATGGAGGAAGCAGAAGAGGTGCTGAAACGTGTTAGTGAGAGGGTAAGGCAGCTTTGAAAGGGAGGCTTTCTTTTGCCTCCCTCCTTCCTCTTAGGGATTCATCATTTACCCATCCATCCCTTTTATCCATCCATCCATCCATCCATCCATTCTCCCCACCTGCCACCCTTCCATCTATCCCATCTACTCATTCATCCATCCATTTATTCACTCACGGCTCATCCATGCTTCTGTCCATCCAACTCCCAACCTATCCATCCATCCACCTACCACCATTCTATCTACTTGTCCATCTACACATCCATCCATCCATCCATCCATCCAACCACCCAGAATTCATTTAGAAAGATTTACTGATCACTTCTGTCTAGGCAGTGAAGGTGCAGAGAACATTGAGACATGGTTCTTGCATTTGAGAAGTTCATAGTCTAATGAAGGATCCTCACGTATAACAAGTGTGACTTCATTCAGCTGTGTTATAATGTTCAAGTGCCGGGGGGGCCATGGGGCAAGTCGAAAGGCTTCATTCTGGGAAAGCATAGCTCAGGGGGCTGTGATGTCAGTGCACGTGTGTCTGTCTGGATTGCACTGTACTGGATCATGGTTCTCTCTCCAGTACGGGCTCTGAACCAGACAAGCCTGGACTCCCCTCTGCTCCTGAAGGCCCTGATTACTTCTGTAAGTCTGTGAATCAAGGCCAAGGGCACCGGCCTCTTCGAGTGGCTGGGAAAAGTAATGCAGGAAAGGAGTCCCTGGGCCTGGGCTACAGAAGGCTCTCCTGCACAGTGCGGGGTCTGGGAGTTCTGATCCGTCAGCCTTCGCAGGGCTGGCCTCTGTTGATCAGAGACCAGCTCTCATTTTTTTAGAGAGTGTCAGTTGCTATCTTGAAAGGAATCATGCCACAGTGTTTTTTCCCCAAGTGTACCAAATCCAGCCTGATTTCTTCCTTCCTTCATGAAAGAGATGGCTGGTTGGCTCTGGTGACTTGAGCCCACATATCCTAATCCATCGGGCGGGAGGAGGGAGTCTAACCTCTACTTAGGAACAAGCTTCTCGACTCCTAACGTCCATTCCCCAGACTGGTGGCTGTGCACAGAATTCCCCAGAAGTGAGGAGAGCTCTTGGGGTGATGCCTCCTGGCTCTCACATGGTCACCTGTGGTCAGACCGTGGACCGGGCAGTAAAGAAGAGAGGAGTGATTTACGCTATCTCGCTCCCACCCACTCCCCTGCAACTGGGGTCCCTTCACCTCAACACCCATCTCATTTTAGGGATGAGAAAATAAGTGTGACTTATCTTCTGTTTGGCTCCTGTATGAATTTCCTGCAGCTGCTGTAACAAATGGCCACAGACATAGTGGCTTAGAACAGTTCACAGAAATTCATTCTCTCACAGTTCTGGAGGCCAGAAGTCCAAAATCACGGTGTCAGCTGGACGTGCCCGCTCTGAAATCTCTTGGGGAGAAATCCCCCCCACCCCCGCCTCTTCCAGCTTCTGGTGGCTCCAGGCATTCCTTGGCTTGTGGCCACAGCCCTCCAATCTTAAGCTCTGTCTTCACATGCCCCTTGACGCTGTCACCTTCTCTTCTATCTCTTATAAGGACACTCATCTTTTGATATAGGACTCACCCAAATAATCTAGGATGACCTCACGAGATCTTTAAGTACATCTGCAAAGACCCTGCTTTCAAGGACGATCACATTCACCAGGTGCTGGAGTTAGAAGGTGGATGTATCTTTCTAAGGAGGGGGCACGGTTTAGCTCACCGTGGCTCCCCTAGCTGACCACACTCTCTGATCTCCATCCATGACTTTACAGGTCAGGACCGTGTTTCCTTGAGCTCAGCACTTAAAAAGAATGCATTATATACAGTTAGTGATTCAGTCCCAAACAGCCTCATTCTCTCTCTCTCTCTTATTTCCTAAATTTGTTCTAATTTTTTTTTTGATAAAAATAATATGCGTTCAATAAAGAAGGCTTGAGAAGGACTGGAAAGCAGAGATCAGCAAGCTGGGACCCAAGAGTCCAATCCTGCCTGGCCTTCTTTTGTCTGACCCTTGAGAACGGTTTCTTCATTTTTAAAGAATTACAAAAAATAAAAACAAAACAAAAAAGAATATGTGGCAGAGACCCGATGTGTCCTGCAAAGCCTAAAATATTTATCTTGTTCTTTACTGAATGCTTGCCAACTCCAGCTCCACAGCATAAAAAGAAGTCCTCCCTTCCAAAAAAAATTGAAACCCATCTGACCACTCAACAGCAGACCAACATTCGTTCAGCCTGTTTGTTGAGTTCTACTGTGTCTCAGCCTGGAGATATAGCTATGTTAAAGGGCCCCCACTCCTGTCCTAGGATTTCAGCATAAGCCCTTTGTTTTAAATATATTTTCTTACAGAGTGAAGTTTATGCAGTTCACTAACAGTATATCATGCTTGTTTCCACTCACCATCACAGTACAGTTTCTGATTTCATGAAATGCTCTCACGCTTAGTTAGCATTCACTGTGGGCCAAGAATTGGTCTAAGCTCATCACCTGGACCTTCTCTTCAAATATTCACACTCACTCAGGGAGGTGGAAATTGATAGGATCCCATGTTTATAGGTAAGGAATCAGATGCTGTAGGACATGTGGCTGGACCAAGATTCACGCAGGCAGCTCATCCCAGCAATTGCACCTCACAGACGCCCGGGGCGATGCAGTTTGAAGTGTTGGGTCATTATTTCCACTGGCCGTTGGGAGCATGGAGAAGGGGTGACACGCAGTGTCTTCCTGCTTCATCCATGCAGGGGCCAATGGGAGGGGACTATCCCTCTGGATCCCCCAGGCCACCGTGTGCAGAGACCAGTCTCTTTATTTAAGCCAATCTGCTTCCAAAAATACCATATGAACGGCAAAAGGTAATAGAGCTATTTCCCTTCCAGTCTGTTCAAACCATTCCATCTTAGAAAACTATTGACAACCTTGTACTTATCTGTTCATTTATTATAGTCACCTTTAGATAAAAATGCATGAAAATATATCAGTCATATTATTCCTCCAAAAATTTGCTTTAAAAAAAACCGAAATGGGCAGTATCAGTTTTCTTGAGTAAAGTTTAGGAATTCCAATAATTAGTATAGCAGTGAATTCTGTTCACATTGAAAGACCTATGTAATCCCAAACAGTTTTCAAAGCATTTCTCCAAGGAGAGACTCTTGGGAGGTCAGTGCTGACCATGGACTCTGAGCGCGGGTGGCTTAGGTTTAGATCTCACTCTGTTCCTCCAGGGGCATTGTTCAGGCTCCCTGGGTCTTGGTTTCCCCATCCTTAAACTGGGGATAATGATGACGCCTGTCGTATAGAACAGTTAATATTAATACTTGTGTAGGACTTAGACCAGAACTTGGCACTGTTGGCCCTGTTCTATACGGTGTTTATCATGATTCATCATTTTGTGTAACTTTAAAGAAGCCCATGGCATAAAACAGTCAGCCTGTGAAATCTTTTCAGTTTGAGCTGGGGAAACAGAAGCCCAGAGGGGAAGTGACTTGCCCAGCTTCCTGAAAGCAGCCACTGGCCATTCAGGGTATGTGCTGTGTACCAGGACTCTTTTCCAGATCTGCCAGCTTCCCAGCTGCTTGGAGAAGAGGCAGCACCAGCACCACCTGCCCTGAGCTCCCTGAGGTCTCATAACTCCTCTATATGTATGCTTAAGGAAGAACTGCCTTACATGCAAGAACTCTTACACTGTAACAACCCCTGGTGGATTTACTTCTATAAAACATTTTTACAATTTGCCCAGCTTTTTAAATTGAGTACAGGGAGTGTCATTTAGTACAGTCATAATTTCTGGATACAGTTTCACATTTTTAAAGGTATAGTTCAATTCAGTTCAGTCACTCGGTCATGTCCGACTCTTTGTGACCCCATGGACCACAGCACACCAGGCTTCCTCCCCTGTCCATCACCAACTCCCAGAGCTTGCTCAAACTCATATCCATCAAGTCGATGGTGCCATCCAACCATCTCATCCTCTGTTATCCCCTTCTCCTCTTGCCTTCAATCTTTCCCAGCATCAGGGTCTTTTCCAATGAGTCAGTTCTTTGAATCAGGTGGCCAAAGTATTGGAGCTTCACCTTTAGCATCAGTCCTTCCAATGAATATTCAGGACTGATTTCCTTTAGGATAGACTGGTTGGATCTCCTTGCAGTCTAAGAGACTCTCAGAAGTCTTCTCCAACACCACAGTTCAAAAGCATCAATTCTTTGGCCCTCAGCTTTCTTTATGGTCCAACTCTCACATCCATACATGACTACTGGAAAAACCATAGCTTTGACTAGACAGATCTTTGTCAGTAAAGTCAAGTCTCTGCTTTTTAATATACTGTCTAGGTTGGTCATAGCTTTTCTCCCAAGAAGCAAGCATCTTTTAATTTCATGGCTGCAGTCACCATCTGCAGTGATTTTGGAGCCCAAGAAAATAAAGTCTGTCACTGTTTTCATTGTCTCCCCATCTTGATGGTGTAGAGTCAGGGTAAATAGCAGTTGCCAGAATAGCCTGCCACAGGCCTGTGATTCTTGAGCCAGGATTGAAGTGCCCTGTCCTGGTCCATGTCCTCCAATCCCTCCATGCAGGTTGCTTTTTCAGGCATTTGAAGCCAAAGGATAAACATGCCTCATTTATCTGAAAAGTCTATTTTAGTGAAAAGTTCAGTAGGGAGTTGTGGTGAATGACCATTATATTAATGTGTCTTTAAAAATGCACATATGTTGCCAGTTTAAAATATAAAAATTTGGATAAAAACCCAGACTTTCAGCTTCTCTTTAAAAAAAAATGGGAAGATGTGGCTACACCAAGTGCATAGTCCTGCAGAGCCTCCCTTGGTGGGTTGACTGGCTGGCCCTGTAGGCAGGGCTTTCTGTCTCCACCTTGCCCCACTCCCCACCACTCTAGTGTGTCCCATGCCAGGCCACTTCACATGACCTCTGCTGGTTGGCAGGCCTGGGAAGGGGTGTCCTTTGCTTTAGACTTTAGTCTCTCATCTGTGCCTCAGGGGAACTGAACTGGAGCAGGAGATGAACGCATTTCTGTGGATTGTGGGAGTGACAGTCTTATCATCTTCAAAGTTTATGTCCCCTGAAAAGGAGGGGATTCATGTGATGTCTATACCAGGGGCCAGGGATCTTGGGGTCTTCTTAGAATTCTGCCCCTGCAGGTGGGATTACTAACATGCCCTCCTGCAGCATGGGTCTCTGAGATGATGGGAGTGCAGATGCATCAGGAGCTCAGTGAAAGTGTGTCCCCTGCCTTCTCTCTGGACCGTAGAAAGTGCAGGCATCCCAGAAGCCACTTCTTACCTCCTGTTTGCCTCCCTTTTACACAAATGATCTCAGCTTGGGCCTGATCACTGGTATTTTTCTCTTCAACTAAGTTAAGAATGAAAGATGATGGAAATAAGCTCGAGAGGCCTAACAGCACAGTCCATTGATGTTTCCATTTTGCGGGCTATTTTCAGGCAGTTTGATTTGAAGATTTCAACCCTTATGAATTTTCTTCTTTGAGATGGTTCTGTGTATGTGTGTATACATGTGTGTGTTCCATGCGTGTGTGCACACATGTGCTTGCATGTGCATGTGTGCGTGTGTAAGTGTATCGCTCTGTGTGCGTATGTGTGTAGCTGTATCTTTGTGCATGTATGTGCACTGTTTGTGGCTGTGAGCATTTATATGCACTGTGTGTGTGCATGTGTATGTTTGCTGGTACATGCATGTGTGCAGTGTGTATGTGTGTGTACGTGTGCATGCATGTGTGTGCTTCTTTGTGTATATGTATGTGCATTTATGTGCACTGTGCATGTGTGTGTTGATGGTGCACGCGTGTGTCCTGTGTGTACATGTGTATTGTGTGTGTGCATGTATGTGTGTGCATGTCTATGCATTATTTCTGGGTGTGTTTATGTGCGCTATGCGTGTGTATATGTGTGCATGTATATATGTACATCACTGGCGGGTGCATTTATGTGCGTTGTGCGTGTGTGTTGGGACATGTATGTGTGCTGTGTGTACACATTTGCACACACATATACATGTGTGTGCTCACATGTTGCGTGCATGTGCCTGTACACACCCGGCTGGTGTGTCACCCCCCACACATTCCCTCTTTTCTCCGCAGTCCGCCATCGAGTGCAGCAGCCTCCTGCGGACCCTGCACGGCCTGGAGCAGGAACACCTGAGGAGGTCGCTCGCTCTACAGCAGGAGGAGGACCTTGCCAAGGCCCACAGGCAGCTGGCCATTTTCCAGAGGAACGAACTGCACAATATCTTTTTTACCCAGATAAAAAGTGCTATTTTCAAAGGCGAGCTGAAGCCAGAGGCAGCAAAAATGCTGCTGCAAGATTACTCTAAAATACAGGTAATGCCTCCAATGAGGCTCCCTCTGATGGAGGAGTCATTTTCCTGAACTGTTTCACTAAATGTCTCCTCTCCCCGAGTTAAGTCCTGTCTCTTCTTTTGTGCTGGGTTCCAGTGAACTAACCTCATCTTCCTTCCACCTCTTGATGTAGAGGGTGACTTTCCGGTAAGCAGGGAAAATAAATGGTGGCTTGAAGCACAGGCCCTGGACTCAGGCTCACCTGGACCCGAATTCTAGCTCCACCACCTGTCAGCTCTGTCAACTAAAGCAAATTGCCAAGTGTCTCTGAGTCTGTTGCCTTATCTGTAAAATGGAAGTAATAGAGTCCCCATACTAAAAGTGGCATGATGCAGATTTAATCAAATTCACAGAAAGCCAGTGCTTGGCACAATATAGGTTTAATATATATAGCAGTTAAAAGTAGAAATGTGTGAGTGCATATATGTACGTGTGTGTGTGCACATGTGTGGTGATGTGTGCCTAGGGCTTATGATCTCTGTCTTCATAGGCTTGGGTGAATTTGTGGGTGTTTGTGCATGGAAGCTTGAGTGTCATTAATCCAGAAAGAATGAATTCCTAGATGACTGTGCAAATACTGGGTTGGCCAAAAAGTACATTTAGGTTTTTTTGTAACATTTTAAGCCAAACGAATTTTTTGGCCAAACCTACCAGACCACCTGACCTGCCTCTTGAGAAACCTATATGCAGGTCAGGAAGCAACAGTTAGAACTGGGCATGGAACAACAGACTGGTTCCAAATAGGAAAAGGAGTATGTCAAGGCTGTATATTGTCACCCTACTTATTTAACACAGAGTACATCATGAGAAATGCTGGGCTAGAAGAAGCATAAGCTGGAATCAAGATTGCCGGGAGAAATATCAATAACCTCAGATATGCAGATGACACCACCCTTATGGCAGAAAGTGAAGAGGAACTAAAAAGCCTCTTGATGAAAGTGAAAGAGGAGAGTGAAAAAGTTGGCTTAAAGCTCCACATTCAGAAAACAAAGATCGTGGCATCTGGTCCCATCACTTCATGGGAAATAGATGGGGAAACAGTGGAAAGAGTGCCAGACTATTTTTTTGGGTTCCAAAATCACTGTAGATGGTGATTGCAGCCATGAAAATAAAAGACGCTTACTCCTTGGAAGAAAAGTTACGACCAACCTAGATAGCATATTGAAAAGCAGAGACATTACATTGCCTACAAAAGGTCCATCTAGTCAAGGCTATGGTTTTTCCAGTGGTCATGTATGGATGTGAGAGTTGGACTATGAAGAAAGCTGAGCGCCGAAGAATTGATGCTTTTGAACTGTGGTGTTGGAGAAGACTCTTGAGAGTCCCTTGGACTGCAAGGAGATCCAACCAGTCCATTCTAAAGGAGATCAGCCCTGGATGTTCTTTGGTAGGAATGATGCTAAAGCTTAACCTCCAGTACTTTGGCCACCTCATGCGAAGAGTTGACTCACTGGAAAAGACTCTGATGCTGGGAGGGATTGGGGGCAGGAGGAGAAGGGGACGACAGAGGATGAGATGGCTGGATGGCATCACTGACTCGATGGACGTGAGTCTCAGTGAACTCCAGGAGTTGATGATGGACAGGGAGGCCTGATGTGCTGCGATTCATGGGGTCTCAAAGAGCCGGACATGACTGAGGGACTGAACTGAACTAATAGTTTATATGAGACTGTCAGTAGTTTTACGAGGCCTGCCTAAGGTCTTTAACCTGCACCTGTATGTGTATGCTTAGTCGCTCAGTCATGTCCAACTCTTTGTGACCCCATGGACTGCAGCCTGCCAGGATCTCTGTCCATGGAGATTCTTCAGGCAAGAATACTGGAGTGGGTTGTCATGCCCTCCTCCAGGGAGATCTTCCCAACCCAGGGATGGAACCCAGGTCTCCCGCACTGCAGGCGGATTCTTTTCTGTCTGAGCCACCAGGGAATGAATGAAATCACTGGTGTGCAGTAACACACCGGAGTTCTGGTCCTGACTCAGGCCCTGTGAGTAAGGGCTGTGACAGAGCAGAGCCATCCCAGGAGGAGACCAGTGGCCCTCGTGAGCCTTCTGGGAAGAGAGGACCCCTCTCTGAAGGTACTGGACATCTGAGCATGAAGAGAACTAGCCAGGCTCTCCTTTTTCCTCTTGGTTTTTCCCACTAAAACTTTAGGAGAATAAGTAAACTCCCGGGTAGGTATTCAGACCCTAGCGCATCCCTTAGGGATGAATAGACTTTGCTGCCCGTTTACTTACTCCTCATGATGAGCTGTGTCTGACTCCCCATGTCAAGAAGTACATGTGTTATTGTTCATAAGACTGGGGACAGAAAAGTAACAGCTGTGGTGATAGTGCCATGGCACAGACACGTTGGTATCTGAGGACCCCGACTCTGAGCTTCCTGACATAAGGGCTCAGATCAGCCAACTCACGGGATCCAGCTCCGTGGAGGATGGAAATACCATCTCAGTGTTCCTATTGTGTTGACCTGCTGCCAGGAACTCTTAAGGAGAAGCTGGCCTTTGGACACATCCCATTGACCATTCCACTCTTCATTGTCTGGAGAGTGCAAATCCTCAGGTGTTGGACCTGGAAAGATTATAGCTTTTGTATGGAAAGGGGACTGTCCAGGGCCTCATATGTTTCTTTTTGAAGAAGACATTGAACCTCCAAGTAACGCATTGCATGAACAGTATTTCACCTGGAAAAGAGACAACAGAGCCAGTCAGTGAGATAATACACTAAGGCTGATGTTTTAATTACTGCAGGTCTCATTTCTGCTGGTTTAATTATGGCTCATCTAATTACTGTGCTACTGGTTGAAGTTGGATTTGTGAGACAACCACTACTGAGCTAGAGCACAGGTCCTGGAATCAGATGGCTGAGGTTCAAAGCCTTGCTCAGTCGTTTACCAGCTGTGTGATGTGGACTCAGTTTCCTCATCTGTGAAATGGGAATAATAGAATCCTCTCCCTGGATTAAGTTAGAAAAGACGAGAAACACTCTGGGTCCAGTGCCAGGCCCAGAAGAAGCACCCAGTGTGTGCTAGGCTATTATTACTCTCGTGTGCTTGCTTGGGTTTTTATGCATTTTGCAAATTCTGAGAATTTCTTGCTACTCTGTGACCAGACTCATCTCATGTCCTTGCTGAATGTGAGGGTGCTGGGGTCAGAGCCAGTGGTGATATATCCCAGAACTTCAGCATCTGATGTGATGCTGTGTTTGGGGAACTTCAGAGGTGTGTTTGGGGAACTTCAGAGGTGTGACCACATGTGGCTGAAGGACACCTGAGTAAAATGTACATTCCATTCCTAAGGCAGCAGAATTGTTTTATAAGACTTTACCATCTGGGTCTTGAATGCACTTTTCAAAGCCCTTTTAAAAAAAATAATTTCTGTTTTAAATTTATTTTTAATTGGAGGATAGTTACTTTACAATGTTGTATTAGTTTCTGCTATTACAGCAATATGAATCAGCTATAAGTGTGTGTGTGTGTATATATATATTCCCCTCCCTCTTGAGCCTCCTTCCCAACCCTCTAGGTCATCACAGAACTCCTGAGCTATACAGCAGTTTCCCTTTCCTATTAGTATGTACTTTTCTCTAAGCCTTTGTTCAGGGCTGGGACATTTAAGGTATTCATCTCGGGGCTTTTGTTCCTGTGTATTTTCTTCAGAAAGGAAATGTAATATTTTAAATGACTAGAAAGAATTTTCTCTAAATTTTAATTAGTTATGTTTTCTCGATTTTTTTTAAAAACAGGAGAGTGTCGAAGAGTTAATGGACTTTTTCCAGGCTAGTAAGAGATACCATCTCAGTAAAAGATTCGGCCACAGAGAGTACCTGGTCCAGAATATCCAGTCATCAGAGACCCGTATGCAAGGCCTGCTGAGCACTGCGTCTGCCCAGCTGACCCTCCTCATCCAGAAACACGAGAGGTAAGACTCCTGAACCACCCCAGATAAGGCAGACAGACAGCCTTCCTCCAACATTCCTCATAGAGACCATCTGCTGCTGCTGCTGCTAAGTCACTTCAGTTGTATCTGACCCTTTGCGACCGCCAGGCTCCTCTGTCCATTGGATTCTCCAGGCAAAAGTACTGGAGTGGTATGCCATGCCGTCCTCCAGGGGATCTTCCCGACCCAGGGATGAAACCCATATCTCTTAATCTCCTGCATTGGCAGGTGGGTTCCTAACCACTAACACTTCCTGGGAAGCCCTAGAGACCATCTACTTCTGTTCATTCACTGAATGCACTGGCTACTTGACTTATTTCTTAAGAATTCTCTAGTTAGAAGAATTGTTTGCATGATAGAATTTTAAAAATATAGTAGTCGAGACGACTTTACAATGAGCCAATATGTTCCCATCATCAACTTCAGTAGGTGCCAGCTTGTGGCCAGTCTTGATGTAGCTGTTCATCCTGACCCTGAGTCGTTTTAAAGCAAACCCCTAGCATTTCACTGAGGCATCAGTGGTGGAGGCTTAGAGGAACTGTGTGGTAAGGGCAGCCTGCTTCGTCTTGAGCTCTAGCACACTGCTGGCTCTTGCATTCACCTTTGTTTTTTGTGTTTTGGGTTTTTTTTTAACTAAATTATAGTTGATGTACAGTGTTGAGTTAGTTTTAGGTGTACAGCACATGGATTCAGTTATACATATAAATCAGTGTATCTGCGTGTGTATATATATTCTTTTTCAGAATCTTTTTTATAAGTTATTACAAAATATCAAATATAGTTCCCTGTGTTATACAGTAGGTCCTTGTTGTTTATTTATTTTATATATAGTGGTATGTATATGTTTATCCTAACTTCCTAATTTATCCCTCCTCTCCTCCGCACTTTGGTAATCATAACTTTATTTTCTATATCTGTGAGGCTTTTTCTTTTCGTAAATAAGTCCATTTGTATCTTTTTTTTTAAGATTCCACATGTAAGCACTGTCATATGATATTCGTCTTTCTCTGACTTACTTCACTTACTATGCTAATCTCTAGCTACATCCTTGTTTCTGCAAATGGCATTATCTGCATTATTTCCTTCTGTTTATGGGTGAGTGTATGTATATATGTATGTATATACTACATCTTCTTTATCCATTCATCTGTCAATGGACATTTAGGTTGCTTCCATGTCTTGACCTTTGGAATTAAGTATATACACACAGATGCTTATCTTGGATTCTGGGTACTTTTTCTCAGCAACATTGGGGTACCATGAAGCCAGGTAAATGGTGTTAATCACTGTAGGTTCTAGCCCCTTGACAACATTTTTTTCTAAGCTAGTCTTTGAGACTCAAGATTGTCAACAATGAAATTTATTCTTTGTAGGTTACAAGCTCTAAAATGAATAGGGCCATGATGATAAGGTTGATTTTCTTAGGACAACCATGGTTTTATGATTGGTTCTACTATCTAGCTAATTGTATTAGGACTTTGCAGTGCCCTTGCCCTCTTTGGGCTTCCCTGGTGGCTCAGAGGGTAAAGTATCTGCCTGCAATACAGGAGACCTGGGTTCGATCCCTGGGTCAGGAAGATCCCCTGGAAAAGGAAATGGCAACCCACTCTAGTACTCTTGCCTGGAAAATCCCATGGACAGAGAAGCCTGGTAGACAACAGTCCATGGGATCACAAAGAATTGGACACGACTGAGCGACTTCACTTTCTTTCTTTCACTTTGCCCTCTTTAATGAGGATTCTGTAAAGTGCAAATTATATGAACACTTCCCACCTAAAGATGCTAATAAATTTGTCACTGCAGTTGACTTGACATTCCTGATTCATTTTCACTCTAGTGAAAGAAGCAGCTCTTTGCCATGAGCAGAAGCACCAGACAGCTGGTTGTACTGTTGGGAGCAGTTTCCAGGGAAGTATATTACCTCTGATTTTTAAATACTATTTTAATAGGTTGGCACAGACATATTTCTGAAATGTGTATCTACTGTTCATTCAGGAAGCTTCCATGGAGAATTTACTGTGTGCCAAGCAGGGGCCTCAACCAGGGATGCAACAGACTGGGAACAGTAGTGGTAATATTGACAGCATCTGAAAAAACAGATCCAGTAAGATATGTTTGAGGAATTGGCTCACATGAGTTGGAGGCTGAAAAGTTCCAGGATCTCCATCTGTAAGCTGGAGGCACAGGAAAGCCAGTGGTGTAATTCAGCCAAAGGCCTGAGAACTGGCGGAATCCCAGTCTTAGAGAAGGAGATGAGATGAGATGTCCCAGTTCAACAGCAAGGCAGGAAAAAAGGGGGGATTTCTTATTCCTCCACTTTTTATTCTATTCAGGCCCTGAGTGAACTGGGTGATGCCCACCCACAATGGGGAGAATCAATCTGCTTTATTGAGCCTACCCATTCAAATGCTAATCTCACAAGAAAACACCCTCACAGAGACACTCAAGCGTGATCTTTGATGTGGGCACCCTGGCCAGTCTATCTGATACACAGAATTAACCCTCACACTGAGCTTTCCCTGATTGACCTCTTGGACTTTGCTTGTGCCGTTCGTGTCACCAGGAGGTCCTAGTCCATCATTTCCTCCTGGAAGAGTCTATTTGTTCCACCGTGGTCCTCTGGAATGTTACGTTCTCCAAAAACTCTTCCCCAATTTCTTCCCTGACAGGTGATATCCCTGTGATATTGAGCGTCCTCTACATGCCTCTAAAAAAGATGATCTTTCCCTTCCTGCATTTTAGTAATGTCTTAGCTGCCCGTTATGATGGTGGCGATTTCTCAGATTCAAACCAAACTAATATGGAGATAAACACTCATCTCCAGCATATTCAAGCTGCAGGTGAGTTTGGACACTGCATCAACTAACTCTGCATCTTTTTCATCTAGAGCAGGCTACTTGGATGAAGATCAGATGCAAGTACTCTTGGAGCGGGCTCAAACAGAAGTTTTTTCTATAAAACAGAAGTTGGACAATGACTTGAAGCAGGAAAAGAAAAAACTCCACCAAAAACTAATAATTAAGAGAAGACGGGAGATGCTGCAAAAGGTATATAAGGAATTCTGACATTTATTTTTTGCATAATCATTGTGAACACCTACCAAGTGCCAGGTTCAGTGCCGGGCACTGGCATCAGAAGGCTAGGATCTGAAGGGTGACTGGACAGGCATCCTAAGGCACCATCTGCAGTTGATTGGTAGTGACTCTTTGGAATGCTGTGATAAGGCTTCAGTGGGTCCTCTCCAGCTCAGCAAAGCTGAGGGTTGTGATAGATTAGTAATGTCTGCCAGGACAAGAGACTAGCAGTGCTGGTTCCAGTGAATAATGACTGGTGGCTGCTATAACATTTATGGAGTGTTTACTTAGCACTGTGCTAAGTGTATTATGTATCTTATTTAATTGTTTTATTAACCTGTGAGGTAGATACTACTATTTTCTGTCTTTTTTCTGACAAAGACATTGAACCTGAGAGGGCTTAAGTGTTATGATCTATTTGAGCTACTACAGAAAATACTGTAGACTAGGTGGCTTATAAAGAACAAAAATTGATATGTCGCAGTTCTGGAGGCTGGAAGTCAAGATCAGGGCTCCAGCAAGGGCAGGTTCTGATGGAGACCCTCTTCAGGTTGCAGATGATAGACTCCTTGCTGGTGGAAGAAGTCAGAAGGGTGGAAGGTGGGGAGGGAGCTCTGTGGGTGGGTGTCTGGCCTCTTTTGCAAGGACACTAATTTCATCCAGGGGCTCCATCCTCATTCCCTAAGCTCCTTTCCAAAGCTTCCTCACCTACATCCTCAGAACATGTGTTAGATTTCAACATCTGCATGTTGGGGGAACACAAGCATTCAGATTACAGCACTAAGTAATGAGGTCAAGGTCACATGTTTAGTGATTGGCAGTTGTGGGATTGAGTCCAAGACTGTGTGATGTAGAGTCTCAGCCTTGCTCTTGACGCTAACCTGCTCAGTTTTTTGCCCACCTGGAGAGGGGGCAAACACAGCAAACACAGAAGTGCACCCTGTGCTGTCTTCATGCTCTGGTAGCACAGAAGTCACCGTCACCTGGGGAAGGCTGCACAGAGCAGGTGCAGCTGAACCTGAGTCCTGGGGACAGGGAGCATCTGGTGTGTGCAAGACAGGAGGGACATTACAGGTGGTGGGCAGGCATCTTGTTCAAACGTGAAGGATTCAGGCAAGGGTGCCCTGCTGTGTGTGGAGCTCCAAGAACATGAGGATTGAGAGGGCAGGGGCTGGAGGAGGCACGCCCAGGAAGCAACACCTCTTCAACGAGGGCAGTGTGCTGGGGTGACAGCTGACTTTCATCCGAGGATGAGGGAACACTGAAGTGTCCCTGAACACTGAAGTTTTCAGGAGAAGTGATGCCAAAAACTCAATCTCTGTGCACCAGTGCCGAATCAGAGACAGAGTTTTGGGTGAAATAGAAAAGCAAAGCTTTATTGCTTTGTCAGGCAAAGGAGGACACAGCAGGCCCTTGCCCTGAAAAACTGTGTGTCCCCACCTGGGGGGATTTGGTGAGTTTTATAGCTATACCTTAAGGGCAGTACTGCTGATAAGGATCAGCATGTGTGCAGGACCTGCACTTCTTTAATCTGGCCTCAGGTGGTCTCTTGATGAGCAGGTTATCAAGCTGTCACCTTCTCTGAAATGAAGAATGCTAACATCTTCCATGATGCTGTTAAAGTGCTGCACTCAATACATCAGTAAATTGGAAAACTCAGCAGTGGTGACAGGACTGGAAAAGGTCACTTTCCATTCCAACCCCAAAGAAGGGCAACGCCAAAAAAATGTTCAAAATACTGCACAATTACACTAATCTCGCATTCTAGCAAAGTAGGGCTCAAAATTCTCCAAGCCACGCTTCAACAGTATGTGAACTGTGAATTTCCAGATGTTCAAGCTGGATTTAGAAAAGGCAGAGGAACCAGAGATCAAATTGTCAACATCTGTTGGGTCATAGAAAAAGCAAGAGAGTTCTAGTAAAACATCTACTTCTGCTTTATTGATTATGCCAAAGGCTTTGACTGTGTAGATCATAACAAACTGTGGAAAATTCTTTAAGAGATGGGAATACCAGACCACCTTACCTGCCTCGCAGGTCAAGAAGCAACAGTTCAAACCGGACATGGAACAACAGACTGGTTCCAAATCGGGAAAGGAGTACGTCAAGTCTGTATATTGTCACCCTGCTTATTTAACTTATATGCAGAGTACATCATGCAAAATGGCAGGCTGGATGAAGCACAAGCTGGATTCAAGATTGCTGGGAGAAATATCAATAACCTCAGATATACAGATGAAACCACCGTTAGGGCAGAAAGTGAAGAACTAAAAAGCCTCTTGATGCAAGTGAAAGAGGAGAGTGAAAAAGTTGGCTTAAAACTCAACATTCTGAAAACTAAGATCATGGCATGTGGTCCCATCACTTCATGGCAAATAGATGGTGAAACAATGGAAACAGTGACAGACTTTATTTTCTTGGCCTCCAAAATCACTTGCAGATGGTGACTTCAGCCATGAAATTAAAAGATGCTTGCTCCTTGGAAGAAAAGCTATGACCAACCTAGACAGCATATTAAAAAGCAAAGACATTACTTTGCCAACAAAGGTCCATCTAGTCAAAGCCATGGTTTTTCCAGTAGTCATGTATGGATATGAGAGTTGGACTATAAAGAAAGCTGAGCACCAAAGAATTGATGCTTTAGAACTGTGGTATTGGAGAGGACTCTTGAGGGTCCCTTGGACTGCAAGGAGATCCAACTAATCAGTCCTAAAGGAAATCAGTCCTGAATATTCATTGGAAGGACTGATGTTGAAGCTGAAACTCCAATACTTTGGCCACCTGATACGAAGAACTGACTCCTTGGAAAAGACCTTGATGCCAGGAAAGATTGAAGGCAGGAGGAGAAGGGGACAACAGAGACGGTTGGATGGCATCACGGACTTGATGGACATGAGCTGAGTAGCTCTG
The DNA here is from genome assembly GCF_055505025.1 of Bos grunniens. Lineage (NCBI taxonomy): Eukaryota > Metazoa > Chordata > Mammalia > Artiodactyla > Bovidae > Bos > Bos grunniens. Next base: position 14,071,631 of record NC_141170.1, on the reverse strand, counting down.
GGAGTTGGTGATGGACAGGGAAGCCTGGCGTGCTGCAGTCCCTGGGGTCACAAAGCGTCGGACGCAACTGAGCGACTGAACTGAACATCTTCCATTAGTTGGGAGTTTCAGTTCTGCAGAAGAGCTCGTAGATGTTGTTATATGTATCCCTTGAGGCAGAACCAGGACCCTGCCCCGAGGCTGCACTCTTGTTTCTTGACTGCTCCTCCCTTGTCTCCAGTCCCCTCCCTTACCTGACTAGAAACTATTTGAAAGGTTTCAGTGCCCAGGAGCCCCACAGGGTCCTGCTTGGTTTCAGAAGGAAGCTTAGATTTGGAATTTAGGAAGCTCAATTGAGCAGCCTGTCAGATAGAATTGAAGGAGCCCTAAGGTACAGACCTATGGGAGGCTCTAGTACTTGACCAGATCAGAAGTGATGAGACCATGTCCTGAGCGTGGGAACAGTGACAGATTCAGGAGATATGAGATGTCAGGATGACATAGGTGGCTGCCAGGATGACATAGGTGGTACCATTCAGGAGGGAAAGGGAAGCAGAATAACTTAAATTGATTGATAGAAACTCTACTTTTATTACCGAGTGTTGGGCCCAACAGGAAGCTGTGATTCTTATCTCAGCCATTGAACTCCACCCCAGCTTCAACATTGCCTCATCCATCTCCATTGGCTCAAGGATCAAAGCAATGGGGCTTATAGCCATATTTCTCTGATGGTCTGGCCTGGTTCATGGTTAGGATCTGCAAGGATGGATGAACTGCAGAAATTCCAGTGATTTTCCATGAATACAATTTCTTACAGTTGCTTTTGCTAAATCTTGTGAGTGCCACAGGGTGGGAATGCCACTCTGCAAAGGCAAAGATTTGTGTTGTATCCCCAGCACTGAGGACACAGGTTCTTAACCTGTGTTCTTAACCAGGTTCTTAACCAGTATTTATAGAAGGAAGAAATTGACACTCTCAGGTCACCTGAACCCATGAACAAAAGATATGTTTGTGCAAAATAGAACCCAGACTATCTGCTGGGTACACTATTATAGGCTTTGCTTTTTATTTCTTCCTTATAATGAGAAGCTGGGTGTACAACTCCAGGGACTATACAGTCTATGGAATTCTCCAGGCCAGAATACTGAAGTGGGTAGCCTTTCCCTTCTCCAGTGGATTTTCCCAACCCAGGGATTGAACCCAGGTCTCCCACATTACAGGGGGAATCTTTACCAGCTGAGCCACAGGGAAGGCCCATGGGTACACTATTATAAATAACACTGTGATTGACATCTCTGTGCATGTCAGCTTTTTTCCCATCACAGGGCCTTTTATACTTTCTGTTATTTCTTCCAGAAATATCCTTTCCCCCATCTTCACTCGACTGAGGTATGACTTCACCCCTCAGGTCTCTCTTGCTGCTGCTGCTGCTAAGTCGCATCAGTTGTGTCCGACTCTGTGCGACCCCATAGACGGCAGCCCACCAGGCTCCCCGTCCCTGGGATTCTCCAGGCAAGAACACTGGAGTGGGTTGCCATTTCCTTCTCCAATGTGTGAAAGTGAAAAGTGAAAGTGAAGTTGCTCAGTCGTGTCCGACTCCTAGCGACCCCATGGACTGCAGCCTACCAGGCTCCTCCATCCATGGGATTTTCCAGGCAAGAGTACTAGAGTGGGGTGCCATTGCCTTCTCCGCAGGTCTCTCTTAGGGCTCCTTTATTTTTTAACATTTTTAAAATTCATAGTAGCATAATTATAGCAAATATAATTACATTTGATGATGGTCAGTCTTTTTTTTTTTCTTTTCCATTATAGTTTATCACAGGATATTATATATAGTTCCCCATGCTCTACAGAAGGACCTTGTTGTTTATCCATATAGATTCTTTAAAAGACCTCTGTGACCTCCTTATTTAAATTGTGTCTCATGGGTCTCAGGGTTTTTTCTCTTAGAATATCTTGATTTTCAGTTCCTATGTGCCTGGGATGTGGTAATAATAATAGCAGACATTCATTGAGGCCAACTCTGCACCAGGCCCTTCTCTAAGAGCTACCTACACATTTTATCTGGAGCAAAACGAGGACTGCAGCCCAAGAGGCAGCATCTCTGATATCTCTGAGAGACTGCTCCAAAGCAGCCGTTGGGGAGGGTCAATATATAAGATTTTAGTGAAGGGGGAGTTCAGTACCATTAAGCACTCATTTTACAAAAGGTTTTTTGGTAGTCATGAGGATCTGATGTCACCATGAAGGGATTTAGTGCTTCTCTAGATACGAGGAGATGCAAGGGTTGAGATCATAAAATCTCTTTCTAAAAACGTCCACCTATCTAGAGTCCTGTCCCACCAGGGTCCCTGGAGCACAGAGCGTTTCACTTACCCTGAACTCCCTCAGGGGAGTTGAAGGTCACCAGCCATAGCAGAATGGGCTTCAGTCTCCGTGGAGGCAGGTGGCAAGTGCCTTTGTTGTTCAGTTGGCAATGTTCTTGGTAAGTGCCAGTTTGTAGTTGACACACGTCTTAAGCAGCTCATTGACTCCTCACAGCTACTCTATGAGGTAGATCCTATTGTTATCCTCTTTTTATAGTTTAGGCACTGGACACACAGAGAGGGCTAGACATGCATTTGGGGTAACTCAGCTTGTAAGTGGAAGAGCCAGGATTGGAACCCAGGTGGTCTGCCTCTTGAGTTCTAACCTACTCAATAAATACGTGTTCAACAAAAGTCAAACAAATGAAGTTTTCACTACATTTTCAGTTATTTCCTTAAGAGTAATTTTCTTTTCTGGGGGGGGCAGACACTTATCAGCTTTATTAACTTACTTAAAAGCCATGAAACCTCAAACAAAAGAGGCAATGCTTAAAGTTCAGCTGGATGAAGCAAATTAAGCCTTTTCCTTTGCCTGGATCCTCACCATAAATCTTGCCTTTGAATTATCAAATTTGCCACCCCTTGCCTTGGGAATATTGTGATTAATAGAGACAGAGGCAGATTTTGTCTAGTCCAGGAGGTGAGAGCAGGAAAGAAAAAATACTGTGAGTGAAGAAGGTGGGAAAAAGATGCCCTGGATCCTTCTTTGAAACACATAAAAGATGATCACATTTTACTAAAGTTCAATCAAGTTACCTGCTCTTCTCCTTTGGGGGGGATGTGTTAAGAAGATAGAGTCTTGTGTTTGCTTTGGCAGCACATACACTAAAATTGGAATGATACAGAGAAGATTAGCATGGCCCCTGCATAAGGATGACATGCAAATTCGTTCCATATATTTTTATACTGATTCACATTGTTGTACAGCAGAAACTAACACAGCACTATGGAGAACAGTGTGGAGATTCCTTAAAAAACTGGAAATAGAACTGCCATATGACCCAGCAATCCCACTGCTGGGCATGCACACCGAGGAAACCAGAATTGAAAGAGACATGTGTACCCCAGTGTTCATCACAGCACTGTTTGTAATAGCCAGGACATAGAAGCAACCTAGATGTCCATCAGCAGATGAATGGATAAGAAAGCGGTGGTACATATACACAATGGAGTATTACTCAGCCATTAAAAAGAATACGTTTGAATCAGTTCTAATGAGGTGGGTGAAACTGGAGCCTATTATACAGAGTGAAGTAAGCCAGAAAGAAAAACACCAATACAGTATACTCATGCATATATATGGAATTTAGAAAGATGGTAACGACAACCCTGTATGAGAGATAGCAAAAGAGACATAGATGTATAGAACAGTCTTTTGGACTCTATGGTGGGGGGGGAGGATGATTTGGGAGAATGGCATTAAAACATGTATAATATCATATAAGAAATGAATCGCCAGTCCAGGTTCCATGCAGGATACAGGAAGCTTGGGCATGGTGCACTGGGATGACCCAGAGGGATGGTATGGGGAGGGAGCTGGGAAGGGGGTTCAGGATGGGGAACACGTGTACACCTGTGGCGGATGCATGTTGATGTATAGCAAAACCAATACAATATTGTAAAGTAAAAAAATATGTATAAATTAATTAATTAATTAAAAAAAAGAAAAAAATTAGCCATTAATACTGAACACCACATACAACAAGAATCACTGGTGTATGTAATCTGCCACATTTCTAAAGCATGCAGTCACTCCTATTAATGTAAATTGAAGCCGGCTATACTGGTCTTGGGCTTCCCAGGTGGTGCAGTGGTGAAGAACCCACCTGCCAGTGCAGGAGACGCAAGAGACCTGGGCTCGATCCCTGGTTCGGGAAGATTCCCCTGGAGGAAGAAATGGCAACCCCCTCCAGTATACTTGCCTGCAGAATCCCATGGACAGAGCAGCCTGGCAGGCTACAGTCTATAGGCTCACAAAGAGTTGGACATGACTGAAGCGACTTCATGGGGTCGCAAAGAGTCGGACACTACTGAGCAACTGAACTGAACTGAACTGAAGCGACTTCACGCACACGTGCACACACACTACCCTTACCAAAGTTAATGTACTCATAAGGAAATCTTGAGAACTTTAGTGAAGTCACCTCTCCACAGCTCCTGATGCTAATCCCAGAGGTCAAAGAATTGTTTTGATTGAGAAAAACACAAACATAACCGAAGACAAGGGAAAAAAAAAATAATCTTAATAGAAACGTCCTCTCTTGTCGTTTAAGGCTTGACTGCAGGGAGAAATCAATAGTCCTTCCAACTCTGAACACACTCTTGAAGTATTTCTCTCCTGTTGGCCTATTTGCAGAAAAATTTAGTTGGTTTTCCTTTTATTTCTTCTAGTATTTACAATAATTTTAAATTTTTAATTGAGGATAATTGCTTTACAAACTTGTGTTGGTTTTTGCTGTACAACAAAGTGATTTAGCCATAAATGTGTGTATATATATATATATATATACATACCTTATATATATAAACACACACACACATACATACCTTATATATATATATATACATACATACCTTATATATATATACATGCATACCTTTTATATACATATACATACATACCATATATATATAATACCATATATATATATATATAAGCCATGTATATATATATGCCTCCTTCCCCACACCCCAGCCTGACTCTCTAGGTCATCCTTGAGGGCCAGGCTGGGCTTCCTGTGCTACACAGCAGGTTCCCACTAGCTATCTGTTTTACACATGGTGGTGTATATATGTCAGTGTTACACTCTCAACTTAGTTGGTTTTCGAAGAGCAAAGCATTCATTCCAAGTAACCATTCAGTAGTTCCTTTCTCCTCTGCTGCTGTCATACTTTGGCTTTCTCCATCGGTCTTTAAGAACATCAGTTCCTTTTTTTAAAGAATAATTTGCCAAATGTGCGATAGTTGGGGAAAGGGCTGTTGATATTCTGCGCCTCCTGCAACTATTCCCCAAAGTGTTTTCTTGAGGGCTGTACCTGCCAAGCCCCGCCCCCTGCTAATTGTCTGCTCTGGAATTGCTGGCAGCACAAGGAACAGCGGAGGGAGCAGCTATCCATCGCTGAAGCCTCTGGGGCTGCTGAGGATGCCGGCCAGTACCTGGGCCAGTGGCGGGGCCTGATGGCTGAGCACAGCGCCGCCCTGGAGGAGCTGCAGGAGCGCCTGGACCAGGCTGCCCTGGACGAGCTCAGGGCCCTGACCCTCTCGCTGTCCGAGAAAGCCACGGAGGAGCTGCGGCGCCTGCAGAACTTAGGAATGACCCAGGAGCTACTCAAGCGTGGGGTGCCTTGGCTCTTCCTGCAGCAGATCCTGGAGGAGCACAGCAGGGACCTGGCAGCCAGGGCCGAGAGGCTGGAGGGCGAGGAGAGGGACCGGGGCCAGGAGGGCGTCCAGAGCGTGAGGCAGAGACTGAAGGACGATGCGCTGGAGGCCTCCACGGAGGAGCAGGCGGAGCTGAGACACTGGGAGCGTTTGATCTTCACGTGAGTCTTAATCCCTGTGTGTTGCCCTCTCCTCCTCTGTTCCTATTGGTGGGGGAGGGATTCCACCTGCTGGTTATGGGCATAGCCAGACACATGACACCTGATCCTGAGTCTGAGATTTGATGTGGCCCAAAGGTGGGGCTTTGGCCACCTGATGCAAAGAACTGACTCATTTGAAAAGACCCTGATGCTGGGAAAGATTGAGGGCAGGAGGAGAATGGGACAACAGAGGATGAGATGGTTGGATGGCATCACTGACCCAATGGACATGAGTTTGAGTAAACTCCAGGACACAGAGGCCTGGCATGCTGCAGTCCATGGAGTCACAAAGAGTCGGACATGACAGCAACTGAATTAAACTAAAATAAAGGGGGCCTTCGGTTGAGTGATACATGCCAGCAAAGCTTTGGCAGCTGTTTGGGGGTGGTACATCAGATTGGAAACTGGAGGAGCCTCAAACACCACCTGCATGGGGCAACAGAAAGGAATGAAATGTGGGCAATGTATAACAAAAATCTGGGTTTAAATCCCAGCACCACCACCAGTTGTCTGAGTGTAGACAAGTTACTTAACCTCTCTGAGCCTCATCTTTCTTGTCTGTGGAATGGGATGACAATGCTCAGTCATTTATGGTGTTTTGAGTAGCACATGATGCTACTGGGTTGTTAGAAAGTGAAGAAAGCATTTTATAAGAAGTCGGGAGGTAAAATTTCTAGTTCTGATTCCATGACTCAGTGATACCCTCAAGGATTCAGCCCTCAAGACCTTTCTGCTCTGCTATACTCAGTGTGCTGCCTTGGTCCTTGGGCTCATCCCTTCATGGTTTCATGATGGCTGCTGCAGCTCCAGGAGGCACACACATCATCTCTTTCAAACATCTGCAGCATTGATCTTCCCTATCCTATTGGGCAGGACTACATCATAAGTCCATGCCAAACTGTTCACCTGCTAGGAGGCTGAAAAGGCCATGATTGTCTTAGACTAGAGGGCAGCACTTCTTCTTTAGGCTTCGAGGGATACATGGTTTCTGTAGCAGCTATTCAACTCTGGCCGCAGCGTGAAAGCAGCTACAGACAACCCGTAAATGAACATCACTGTGTTCCAATAGAACTTTATTGATAAAAACAAACAGTGGGCCAGATTGGGTCCATAAGCCACAGATTGCCAATTCCTGCCTTAGACCACTCAGGATTCCCTCCCTTGGGCTACTAGGGGTGTTTATATCTCCAACATTGTTGGAGGATAACCCCTGTAAACAAAAGCTGAGCTGACAAGGGACAAGGAAGTGACTCTAGATTAGACCATTAGATCACCATCTAGTAAAATGCCAACTCCCAGCATTGACGAGGGGTTGCGTGAACGAGTATGTCAGTCTTTTAACACAACCTTTGATCCGAAATAAGTGGATGGTAAGAGGTACCTGCCATCATCACCACCATCATTCCTATGCAGGAAGAACTCAGATTATCAGGAGGAGAACATACACACAGGTAGATGATTGTGATGAGCAAAGCAGGAGCAATTAACCAGGTGATCATGTGGAGGATCAGGATCTTTACCATGATAGGAAGGAGGTACATTTTAGGTGCTAGCCTCTGAGCTGGTACTGGGAGCTAGAGATGAGGGGACCCTACCCACTGGTGCTGTGCTGAGAGGAGGCAGGACTGGGTGGTGAGCAGCTTGGTGGGTCCTTGTCTGGGTGTGAAATGGGAAGACCAGTCTCACTGCACAAAGAAACAAAATCAAAAGCCCCACCAACAGCAGCACAGTGGAGAGAAACAATAACCCCACCTCCCTAGTCTACTTATTTAGAGTAATAGAAACTGTTTACCTATAAGGGCATAGTTGTGGGCATTTGGCTATAACTTAGTGCTACTTCCTTAAACCAATGGACCCACCAATCAATATTCCATTTCTCTTTGAACAAAGCAACCCAGAAAACCCTATTCAAGCGAATAAACAAAACCAAAGCCCTTTGACCATTCTTTCTTCAGTGTGACCATTCCACAGTTTAACTTGGATCTTAGCCACAATTTCAATTCTGAATCTACAGCTCTTTTGATTAGAAATGGTTATATTGACATAGGACATCCTAGGTGGCTTAGTGGTAAAGAATCCACTTGGCAATACAGGAGACACAGGATACATGGGTTCAATTCCTGGATCAGGAAGATCCTCTGGAGGAGGAAATGGCAATGCACTCCAGTATTCTTGCCTGGAGAATTCCATTGACAGAGAAGCCTGGTGGGCTAGAGTCAATAGGGGTCGCAAAGAGTTGGACACAACTTAGCAACTGAGCACATACACACTTATTGACATAGGATCATAGAGAGGGTATTGGGGGTTGGGGGTGGTGGGTAGGGGAAGGAGTCCCTCCCAGTATATCTGCTCAGTCTGTCTGTCCACCTCCTCTCTTGACCCCATGCTGCTTGCTTGACATCTGTGGTCTTCTCCACCTGCATCAAAGCCTGGGCTCTCCTTGAACCCTTTCAGGGACACCAGATAGCAGAGCGTCGTTCTGCAATGCCCATCCTTCCTTGGTGGCAGTAACATCCATGGAGCAGGGTCCTCCCAAACTCTGTGATGCAGTGTCTCTGCCTTAAGTGCTCTTCCCTGGGGACTGACCCTCCGCCCAGCAAGGAGAGGCCCCAGGTGTTGTGGAGAGGGAGGTTATCTTGGTGTGGCTGAAGTGACCTCTCCCTTCTTTCTCATCTCTCTTTTTTTCATGATTCTGTCCTTGTTTAGCTCACAGTCTTTGTTAGTTTTTGTTGACTTGAACAAACAAGATGCTGTCTTCTCCAAGCCCATACAAATCAGACCCTTAAATGCCACTTCTTATTTGCACAAGCTGTTCTCAGCAGTAATTATTCAGTTCAATCTGCATTTGACCAAAGTCTCTTTGCTCCATCCAACCTGTTTGAGCTGGCTTTTTAAAGTCTGTGGATTGGACTTGACATTCTCATTACCGGATGGTCACCTTCTTCACCTTCATTTGGTTCCATTTTGCTGGAATATTACTAAAGCTGCTGCTGATAAAACAGAAAAAGAGAAATCTTACTTTTCTATCAGAAAACCTCTATGATTTTCCCTAGGGTTAAAGAGGGTCAACTAACAGTATACACAATGTGAGTCTGCTTATATACTTTGCTTATTTAAGACTCTAAGAGGTTGCAGCCTTTATTTCTGAGGCATTAAGTAGAAATGATGTTGCACAATAGTTTGGAAACATGTTTTTATAAGTTTCCTGATTTCAAGTGGAATGGAGTTGCTGTACACTTGGTCTGAGGAAGTGAGAATTCATCAAGATGCATATTTTACCAAAGTCTTTAAGACCTTGTTTCTAAACTCCTGCCTGTATGTTAAACTCCTGCAGGGCAAAGACAGTCTCCCGTGTTCCTGTATGATCCTGGTGCCTATCTAGCTGAGCATCAAGACCAGACCACCCAGCACACGTGTGCATGTCCAGTTGTATCCAACACTGTATTCTCATAGACTGTAGCCCCCCAGGCTCCTCTGCCCATGCAGTTCTCCAGACAAGCATAACTGGAGTGGGCTGCCATTTCTTTCTCCAGGGAATCTTCCCAACCCAGAGATCAAACCCTCATCTCTTACATCTCCTGCATTGGCAGGCATACTCTTTACTGCTAGGCACCACCTGGGAAGTCCCTAGACCACCCAGGGAAGAATAAAGACTCAGATTCATTTCAGAGTTACTTTCACCTTAGAAGCCACATAAGCAGCAAATATGTGGGGCAAGGATTTCCATGAAGGAAGGTACAAAGGAGCAGCTGTGGTTTCCTTATGTGCTTCAGAAAAATTGATGGGTCCCATGGAACCCTGTGGGCTTGAGGCCTTCAGACTGTTTCTGGTTGGGGGCCCACATCAGCTCTGAAAGTCTTATTCTGTTCCCAGGAGAGAACTTTCTAGCTGAGCCGAAATTGCACACCCCTCCATGGAAATTTGGGCCTGATAGACCTGGCCCTGGCCTCCCACAGCAATGTCCTGCAGGTATTTCCAAATTTTAAAGCATCCACAAAGTGTATTTTCTGCAGCCAGTGCTGATCAGACATTGCCAGAATAATCAAACAGATGATACGATTTCATATCTAACGCAATATGGTGGCTCAGTGCTAAAGAATCAGTCTGCTAATGCAGGAAACACGGGGTCAATCCCTGGGTGGGGAAGATCCCCTGAAGAAAGAAATGACAACTCACTCCAATATTCTTGATTGGAGAATCCCTTGGACAGAGGAGCCTGGAGGGCTACAGTCCATGGGGGTCACAGAGAGATACAACTGAGCAACTGAGTGCGCGCACACACACACACACACACACACACACACACCAGCATGACACACATTAGGTGCTGAAGAAACCCATGTGGAATGAATGCCTGATCCAGGAGATGGCGGGCGTTTCCGGACATGGATTTGAGTAATGGAATCTGAGCTTTGAATTTCCACTTCCCCATCCCCAGCACAACCCACCCTGTCTTCTTTTTTTTTGCAAGAACAGACGACTCTTCTTGCTTTTCCAGGAAGCTCTGCTCTTCTGCCTTCTCCCTGTCCGAAGAGGAGCTGCTTGGGATGAGGCAGGAAGTTCAAGGCTGCTTCGCTCAGATGGACAGGAGCTTGGCCCTCCCCAAAATCCGGGCCCGAGTCCTGCTGCAACGATTCCAGACAGCTTGGCGAGAAGCAGAGTTCCTCAAACTGGACCAGGCCATGGCTGCCCCTGAGCTGCAGGTAGGATGGGTGTCTCGGGGCCTCGTGCTGGCAGAGGCAGGGCCTCCTCCAGCTGCTGAGGCTGTAGAATCCGGCTCCAGTGCCGCCCTCAGCCCTCGCCATGTTAGCATCGGGCATTCCCGGAACCGCCTTAAGTTCTGTAGTGGACACCCTGGTACCTGGCTTTGCACTGTCCACCAGCAGTTATGAGTCTCCACCACTCATGGTTCACAGGTCCACCCCTCTCCTGGGCGTTGATTGCCCTTGGTGATGGGAGCCACCTGGCCTGAGAGGTGACTCTCCCTCCTGCCCCTCCCATAGCCACAGCCAGTGACCCACGCAGGAGGCTTGTGTAAGTGGTATGAAGAAGATGCTCATTTCAGCTCAGGTGGAAAAGGGCATCTCTGATCCCAGGGCTTGGAGAGTGATTTACAGATGCCTGTGTGGGCTAAGTCATTTCAGTCGTGTCTGACTCTTTGCAACCCCATGGACTGTAGCCCACCAGGCTCCTCTGTCCATGGGATTCTGCAGGCAAGAATACTGGAATGGGCTGCCATGCCCTCCTCCAGGGGTCTTCCTGACCCAGGGATCGAACCCGAGTCTTCTGCATTGGCAGGTGTGTTCTTTATCACTAATGCCACTGGGAAAGCCCTGACATGCCTATAGTGAGCACCTGTTGCATGCCATCGAGAGGCAACTCTTGGGTGCTGGGTTTACTCCGGAGCCCCCCATGGGCCAGTCAAGGCCAGAGCCCCCACCTTACCTAGCCCTTTCCTCCTCCTGTCCTGGTTCCCACACCTCCTGTGGCTTGCTCTGAACTCCTTTCTCAGGAAACAGCGTTCACCCCAGTCCCTGCTGTCTCTGGCTCTGCCTCCGGGGAACCTGACCTCTACAAGGCCTTTGAACTTGCTGTTTCCTCTGCCAGGAACATCACAGGGCCAACTCTTTGCTGTTTCTTCACATCTCAGTTCAGATGTCATCTACACAGAGGTCCTCCCTGAGCACTATCCAAAGTCAGCACCTCCGCAAGCATCCTTCAGAATGCTGTGTTCTTGCTTCTTCGTAGAATTGACTGCGATTTGGAATGTCCTGGTTGCTCAATGTACTCATGGTCTGTGCACCAGCCCCCACCAACAAGCTCCCTGTTTGTAGTTCCCATTCACCACTCCATCCCAGCATCTAGAATGTGCTTGGTGCTTAGTAGGTGTGCAGTGAGTGTTATTGACTGAACCAACCAACCAGCAGATGTGGGCAGAATGTGGGGACTTCCCTTGAGGTGATATCACATTGATGTTGAAAGCATTTCACATCACTTACACTTCTGTCAACTCAGCTGTGGCTAACAGCAGGGCCGGGAGTAGGTGTTCTGTCCTCATGTTACAGATGAGAAAACTGACCGAGAGGAAAAGTGAATTAATTGACTAAGGTAGGACAGAGTAGAAGGACTGGTCTTGGAGCTGGTGCTTTCTGACTTTAAACCCAGTGCTTCTCCTTGAGGAGGAAAAAAAAAATTCAGCCACATCCTTTCTGAATAAAATCAGTGAACAGCACCAACTTGGAAGATTTTATATCGTTTCACATTAAAAAAAAAAAAAAAAAGGGCTTCCTGGGTGGCGCTAGTGGTGAAGAATTGCCTGCTGATGCAGCAGACATAAACGACTCGGGTTCAGTCCCTGGGTCAGGAAGATCCCCTGGAGAAGGAAATGGCAACCCATTCCAGTATTCTTGCCTAGAAAATTCCACAGACAGAGGGGCCTGGCGGGCTACAGTCCATGGGGTCACAAAGAATTGGACATGACGACTTAGTATGCACATTAAAAAAAAATAGTGAGTTGAGAATTCCCTGGCAGTCCAGTGGTTAGAACTCTATGCTTCCACTGCAGGGACCCTGGGTTCCATTCCTGGTTGGGGAACTAAAATCCCAGAGGCTCTGCAGCACAGCCTAAATAAATAAATACATGAAAATAGTTTTTCAAAAACGTTATGATTTTATTTTGAAGTGTTTTTTTTTTTCTATTTCTCTTATTAGAATGTTGCAAGATATATAAAATGGTGATACTTACAGAGTTAGGAACAGGTTATACCCAAAAATGTGTAAAAAGTTTTGGAAGAGTGAGTTAAAAAATATATATATATCCATGTAACTGAACTGAAGTGTGTTTCCCCTGCTTTTGAGCTGGACCAAGGACTGAAGGGCTGATACCAGCAGGAATTAACTGTCTGACTGTAAGCTGTTCAAAGTTCTGGATTTTGAAAGTGAATTGGCCTTGTGTCCCAGAGGGGCAGAGCATCTGCCCTGGGCCTAAGGTTGGACCCTGGAAACCCTGTAGAGATGCAAGGGCGGAGGTGAGGGATGGAGCCTGCGGTTGGCTGAGCCTGGGTATCTTCACCAGCAGCACCATGAGAAGAGCATCATGGTGAGCAGACCTGGGAGGGCACCCCCAGGAGCCACTCCATTGCCAGGCCCTCCTCTCCTGCCAGCCTGGGGGTGTGGACAAGTTATCCTGCAGGCAAGCGAGCTGGGAGCTCGGACCTAAAAGGTTTTTTTATTCTTATTTCATCTTATTTATTTTAGCCTTCTTTTTCTTATCCATCATTTTTTCATCTATAAAATGAATATAAGGAAGATCACTGTGGGAACTGTTCAGTCCCAAAGTTGTGTCTGACTCTTTGTGGCCCCATGCACTGCAGTGCACCAGGCTTCCCTGTCCTTCACCATCTCCTGGAGTGTGTTCAAATTCATGTCCATCGGGTCGGTGATGCCATCCAGCCATCTCATCCTCTGTCATCCCCTTCTCTTCCTGCCTTCAGTCTTTCCCAGCATCAGGGTCTTTTCAAATGAGTCAGTTCTTCGCATCAGGTGGCCAAAGTATTGGAGTTTCAGCTTCAACATCAGTCCTTCCAATGAACACTCAGGACTGATCTCCTTTAAGATGGACTGGTTGGATCTCCTTGCTGTCCAAGGGACCCTCAAGAGTCTTCTCCAACACCACAGTTCAAAAGCATCAGTTCTTTGGTGCTTAGCTTTCTTTATAGTCCAACTCTCACATCTATATATGACCACTGGAAAAACCATAGCCTTGACTAGATGGACCTTTGTTGGCAAAGTAATGTCTTTGCTTTTTAATATGCTATCTAGGTTGGTCATTGGAGAAGGCAATGGCACCCCACTCCAGTACTCTTGCCTGGAAAATCCCATGGACGGAGGAGCCTGGTGGGCTGCAGTCCATGGGGTCGCACAGAGTCGGACATGACTGAGCGACTTCACTTTCACTTTTCACTTTCATGCATCGGAGAAGGAAATGGCAACCCACTCCAGTGTTCTTGCCTGGAGAATCCCAGGGACGGGGGAGCCTGCTGGGCTGCTGTCTATGGGGTTGCACAGAGTCGGACATGACTGAAGTGACTTAGCAGCAGCAGCAGGTTGGTCATAATAACTTTCCTTCCAAGGAGTAAGCGTCTTTTAACTTCATGGCTGCAATCACCATCTGCAGTGATTTTGGAGCCCAGAAAAATAAAGTCAGCCATTGTTTCCACTGTTTCCCCATCTATTTGCCATGAAATTATGGGACTGGATGTCATGATCTTCATTTTCTGAATGTTGAGCTTTACGCCAACCTTTTCACTTTCCTCTTTCACTTTCATCAAGAGGCTCTTTAGTTCTTCTTCACTTTCTGCCATAAGGGTGGTGTCATCTGCATACCTGAGGTTATTGATATTTCTCCTGGCAATCTTGATTCCAGCTTGTGCTTCTTCCAGCCCAGTGTTTCTCATGATGTACTCTGCATATAAGTTAAATAAGCAGGGTGACAATATACAGCCTTGAAGTACTCCTTTTCCTATATGGAACCAGTCTGTTGTTCCATGTCCAGTTCTAACTGTTGCTTCCTGATCTGCATACAGGTTTCTCAAGAGGCAGGTCAGGTGCTCTGGTATTCCCATCTCTTTCAGAATTTTCCACAGTTAATCAACACAGTCAAAGGCTTTGGCATAGTCAATAAAGCAGAAGTAGATGTTTTTCTGGAACTCTCTTGCTTTTTCCATGATCCAGCGGATGTTAGCAACTTGATCTCTGGTTCCTCTGCCTTTTCTAAAACCAGCTTGAACATCAGGAAATTCACGGTTCACATATTGCTGAAGCCTGGCTTGGAGACTTTTAAGCATTACTTTACTAGCGTGTGAGATGAGTACAATTGTGCGGTAGTTTGAGCATTCTTTAGCATTGCCTTTCTTTGGGATTGGAATGAAAACTGACCTTTTCCAGTCCTGTGGCCACTGCTGAATTTTCCAAATTTTCTAGCATATTGAGTGCAGCACTTTCACAACATCATCTTTCAGAATTTGACATAGCTTGACTGGAATTCCATCACCTCCACTAGCTTTGTTCATAGTGATGCTTCCTAAGGCCCACTTGACTTCACATTCCTGGATGTCTGGCTCTAGATGAGTGATCACACCAGTGTCTGAGGCTCTCGTAAACTCTTACAGACATGTAAGTCAGATTGCTCCCTCCTCTTTCCTTCAAGCCTTTCCTTGGCACTTTCTGCTAGGATACAAGTTCTACTGTGGTCTCAAGGTCTCTACTGTGGTTTCCACCTAATCTGACCCTTGATGAGCCATGTGCTGGTAAACTGACTCTGGATGGAAGTTCATTGTTCCTGATTTGTAGCATTTTCCCATTTCCCTCATGTCAGTACCCATTCTACGGTCAACCGACTTGACATCACAGCACGTGGGCGCTGAGAGAAGTGTACATGAACAGACCCTCCGCTCCACTCTCGCTTCACCCCGTCCCAGTGCCAATCCTCGCTCTAGGTTTCAGGATCTTACCCTCCAGGCCAGCTCTGTTCCTCAGAGGCCCTGACTCACAATTTCCTTCTTTTGTGTGGTCTCACCTCCTTTAGAACAGGAGATAAAAACTAGTTCACTCATGGAGTTAGTGAGCCCAGCCTGAGTGCTTAAAGACATTGGGCTCAGGGGTCTGGAGGCTCAGTGTCGAGTTCTCAGGGCTCCTGTGATGTGGCTGAGGCCACTGATTCTTTTCTCCTGGCCTCAGTCTCCTCCTCTGTCCAATGGGGCATCTGAACTCAGTGAATTATCCTTTAGGTGCTTGCCTCCTCTGAGTGGGCTAGGGCAAGCCCTGAGGACATGCTGGTCCCCTCTAGTGTTATCACCATGGTCATGAGAGTCAGGGCAGAGACTGGTGGGCAGGCCTGAGTCCAGGTCGAGAGCAGGCTCTGGGAGCTCATGGCAATGAAAGAGAGGAGCAAGGGTGGGCATGTGAGCCAGGGAGCGCAAAGCACCAGCCCTCGCGGGAGTGACCACTGACCACATGTTGCTCTGAGCCTCTTAGGTGGGGTGTGTTACGTCGCGTTGGTTGTGCTCCCTCGGGCTGTGCTGCACTGGGCTGTTGTGCTGTGTTACATCATGCCCTGTTGTCACATTCTCAGGTTACGTACCTTCTGTTGTCACAGAACTCTGCCATGTCATAGCTATAGCCTGTGGTGTGTTATATTGGATTGTGTTATGCTGTGTGTATTGTGTTACATTGTTGTGTTTCGTATGTTATATTATGTTGTTATGTTTATGTGGTTTAGGGCCTCCCCGGGTGGCTCAGTAAAGAATCCACCTGCAATGCAGGAGACCTGGGTTTGATCCCTGGGCTGGGAAGATCCCCTGGAGAAGGGAATGGCTACCCACTCCAGTATTCTTGCTTGGAGAAGCCCATGGACAGAGGAGCCATGGGGTCACAAAGTGGGACACGACTAAGTGACTAACACTTATGTTACATTGTGTTTTGTTTTGGCAGTAATCTTGTGAGGTAGGCGCTATTATCTCTGAGGCTCAGAGATTGTAGCATCTGCTACACTCATTCATTCATTTTTTGAATATCAGTTTACTGAGCACCCACGACCTCTTCCTTAATCCCTCTCACATTTGCTGTGGGCTTCAGATCTTTGGGGTCTGTTCCCAGATTTTCACACTCCTGACACCTTGTCCTGCCAGGCTCAGCTGCAGTGTCACTTCCTCACCTTTGGGAGCAGCTAGTATGTGTGTGCAGGGTGTGCAGATTGCTGTTCTAGGAGGATGGTCTATGTCAACACCCCCTGCCCCGGCCCTCAAGCACAGTGCTTCCTTGAATGGATGCATGCAGATGTCCTCAGCAGCCATTCACCTCTGCAGGCGTGTCCCCGTCCACCCAAAGTGAGATAACAGCCAGCACGCTCATTCCATTGCCTTGTCTTCATGGCACTCTCTGAACCTCTGAGAGAGTCTTTTTCCATCTGCAAAGCTCCGGTGCTGCCCACAGGCAACCTTCTCCTCCCCTTGGTGGGACGAGCCCCCAGAGTATGCCAAGATCAAAGGCCAGTGACCAGAGCTCCTTCCAGGAAGGCTTCATCTCTCCACCCCTCTCTGGCTAAGACAGCTGTGCGCTGCAGAGAGCTGCAGGAGTCTCTCTGGGCTTGAGGAGATCGAGGGCTGCACCCGCCTGCTGGTGATCACTTTCTCACCCATGTTTTCTCCCCACTCCAGCCACAGTCCAAGGCCAGAAAGCCACGCTCCAAGAGCAGAAGCAAGATAGACCTTTTGAAGAAGTGCACTGAAGATAAAATTCAGCTGTTCAAGGAACAGGCTCCCGAAGACCTGGTTGAAAAGGTCAGTGTTTCGTTCATCACAGGGCTGGCCGCCGCCTGGTTTGAGAGCACACAGAGCCCTCAGGGGCTGTAAGTGTCCGCCTCCATCCTGCAGCTGGCTTTCACGCCGTGCTCACATCCTGCACGTGGGCACCGCCCCCACCCCCGTGCCTCTCCTCCTGGCCCTTCTGCCTGGAACGCTTTTCCTCCACTTCTCCACCCAGAGGTCTGAGGTGTGTCCTTCACGCTTCCCTCTGGCTCGGTGCTGAGGGGTTCACTTGTGCTGTTTCCCTCTGTCTCCCCCTATATCTTGCCTGCAACCTGACCTCCCTCTCCAGCCCCCTTTCCTCATCTCCCCAGCGAGGCTTTGGTTTGTCTGTACACCATGTATGACACATGCTGCTCATCTGTCCTTCCCTCTTCCTGGGTTTGCCTTTCCGCCTTTCTTTACCTGGACAAGTCAACTTTGTCCTCAGCTGTCCCTTCTTCCAGGAAGCCTTCCTGGAACACCTGCTTTCTCTTTCACCCCTCCCCTACCCCGCCCCCATCAGCTTCCTTTCCTGTCCCAGCATGCCTCACGCTGTGCCTTCATCCACTGGGATGCTGAAGGGCCCATGATCCCTTGGGTGGTCCCTGCTCTCAGAGATGCATATTCTAGACAGACAGCCCTTAAAATGCATGACTATGGTCAGCGCCATTAAAGAAATGAGTAGGATGCTGTGATAGTGCTGGGGCAGGGGGATGGTGAGAGGGAAGTGGAATCAGCAGCAGGTGGGAGGGTCAGGTCAGGTGTCTCTGAGGAGGTGAGGTTTAGGAGTTGACACCACGTTGTCACTGCTGGGGTGCCTGCCACCTCCCCCAGTAAGGGCAGGCCCTTGGAGGAGTGTGTCAGTGAATGGATGTATGGACCATATTCTAGAGCTGCTGTTTTTGTTCCTACCTGCTGTCCCACAGGTCGTTTGCCTAAGTTTTAAAATTATTATTATTTCTTAACTGTATTTCTCAGAACACAAATGCGTCATCTGGCGAAGAGCCATAGCGTCTGCTCTGGGCAAGGTCAGGTCCCTTCCGGGTGTGCCAGGTTGCTGATGTCCCCTGAGACCAAGCGGTAGCACCCTTATTCCCACTCGTGTGCTATGTAAAACTGAGACATGAGACAAAGACTAAGGCAGGGACAGGTGGAAATACCATCTGTCTTACTGTTCAAGGCTAATTCAGGAGCTAGAAATTATGAGAGCCAAATGGGCTTGCTAAGCACCCCAGAATTAAACGGACCAATCTCAGGCATCCGTGGGGTGTCCTGGGGGCAGGCTTCCTGGAGGAGCAGGAATGGGGCTCCAGAGCAGAGCTGAGCCAAGCCTGCCCAGTGGATTCCCAGTTCACCCAGGAGGGGACCAGGAAAGGGGTGGAGGGGGCAGGGGCTACACGGAGGAACTAGCAACATGGCAGGCATGGCAAGACATTTCCCCCAACGCACACTGGTTTGGGACCCACAGTCAGACTTAAGGGGGCTTCCCCAGTGGCTCGGTGGTAAAAGAATCTGCCTGCAATGCAGCAGCTGCAGGAGACTTGAGTTTGATTCCTGGGTTGGGAACATCCCCTGGAGGAGATCATGGCAACCCACTCCATGTTCTTGCCTGGAGAATCCCATGGACAGAGGAGCCTGGCATGTTACAGTCCATAGGGTCCCAAAAAGTCAGACATGACTGAAGCGACTTAGCATGCATTCATGCACGTCAGACATAAGGTGGATATTGTCAGAGAAGGATAAGTTAGGGTTTGGTTTGGTGGGAGTAATGGGTGGCCTGAGCCATAGCCAAGGACACAGTGCAGGTTTGGGGGAGCCCAGAGAGCCTGTAGCCCCATGCAAAGGCTGGTTTGCTGGAGTCTGGGGTCTATCCAGGGGGTGTGGGAGCAGATTTGTGGTGGAAAGATCTCAAGTGTTGGCTAGGAAGACAGGCTGAGTCTCATCAGCACCGAAGAAGGAGGATAGAGACAGTGAAGGATGGGGTTAGAAGTTCCCCAGGTTCCCTGAGCCAGACGCAGCAGCCCACCTTCCCTGAGTTCCCCTGACCCCACGTACATCCACTATTCTAACCTGTTTCTCACTCATTCCATAGGCTTTACCCCTCCTGACTTCCCTCAGAAATAGGAATGATCCATATCCCTATTTTACAGATGTGGAAACTGAGTCTCCAACTGAGTTCACCTGGGTTTCTGTAACCAGGAGGTGGTGGGCCCAACATTTTAAAGCTGTATCTCACCTTCGTCTTCAGGGCCTACAGGGAATATTGTCATGGAACACGGTTATATCCTGCAGTTGTGCAATGTTGGATGAGCATGCTTTGGCTCCCACATCTGTTAAATACAGAGAACGACAGTAACAGCCCACCAGTTTGTGAGGAGCAGTGGGCTGGAAGGTGCTTTTTCCCTTTGGAGTGGGCTCCGTGCCCATTTCTCCCAGTGATGGAGCAGCTCATAGACCACCCCATCCCAGGCTCACAGAGAAAGGCAGCCAAGAGTCACTTGTCAGCTGTGACCTTTTCACGACAGGCCATCTTCACAAATGGCTGTTACACTGCGGCAAGTGCCAGTAAAATAGGCACTCCCCAGTCCGCGGCTTTGGTGTTCCCCCCGAAATTGATCGGCTGCATCTCAACATCCAAGCGGCCGTTGTTCAGATTTTTTATTTGCAGGGTAATTGCAGAGAAATGACAGTGCTTGGGCGGGGGTGGGGGTGGTGTGGTATGGCAACAGCTGAGAGTTGTTTGATCTTGTTTCAGCACTGGGAAGCCCCTCTAAGCTCATGCAGCTGTCAAAATGGAGCAAGGGGGGTTGTTGACCACTGCCCCAAGATCCATGGTCAAGCCCCAGCCTGGCTGGCACCCGGGTGTCCCCAGAGGGACCACAGCTTCACGACTGGGGCTGCAGAGCAGGCTGGGAGCACCTGGCAGGCACCCCCTTTCTTAAATAGAATCTGCATCAGATATCCCCACACCCTCAGCCCCAAATCGCTATGTCCCTGGTCAGGACTCTTCTGTCTGGAAAGACTGAGGGAATTACCCAAGGTCACGCCATCAGGGAGGGGTTGAGCTGGGGCTCCCACAAGGCACTTCTGTCTCCATCACCTGTGCCCTTCCTGTCACGGGGCTGGGCTTGTAGTGACTGCAAGGAGGCTTCTGTCTCCCAGCAGGACTGGTTGATCCTCCTCCCGAAATCCCCTCCCTTGCTTCCACCTGTCTTCTTTTCCTTGACCTCCTTGGCTTTCCCCTTTCCCTCGGTCCCTTTACCTCCTCCTGTTAGAAACATTTTGTGGCCTTTTCTCTGGGCCTGGCCCTGTTCTAGGATCCTGCTCTTGAGACATTCACAGTTTTAGATGAGCAGGCAATTTGTGCATGGACCATTTAGAAGTTTGCCTCTTGCTTTCACATGAAAGCCCCCCTGACTACCCTGAGCTCTGCCTTGATGAGGGGAGTGTAACTCCTTTGGAAAGAGCTGTGTGACTGATTCAGAGAGGAAAAGAGAGACCAGCAGAGGGATGAATGTTGGCCTCCTACCTGGCCACCTTTTCTGTCCAGTGGAGAGGTTATCAAAGTAAGATGTTAACGCTGGTCAGAGGAGCTGTCCAGGGTGGCTGGAGTACACCCATGACCCTCCACAGATACCTGGTCCTTCTGATGGGCTCATTACAAATGCACAGATGCAGACTTTCAACCTGGGGGATATTGGGGGGGCGTGTATATTTTAGAATAAGTTAACCAAGTTCTTGATGAAAGTGAAAGAGGAGAGTGAAAAAGTTGGCTTAAAGCTCAACATTCAGAAAACTAAGATCGTGGCATCTGGTCCCATCACTTCATGGCAAATAGATGGGGAAACAGTGGAAACAGTGTCAGACTTTATTTTTCTGGGCCCCAAAATCACTGCAGACGGTGATTGCAGCCATGAAATTAAAAGACGCTTACTTCTTGGAAGGAAAGTTATGACCAACCTAGATAGCATATTCAAAAGCAGAGACATTGCCAACAAAGGTCCGTCTAGTCAAGGCTATGGTTTTTCCAGTAGTCACGTATGGATGTGAGAGTTGAACTGTGAAGAAAGCTGAGTGCCGAAGAATTGATACTTTTGAACTGTGGTGTTGGAGAAGACTCTTGAGAGTCCCTTGGACTGCAAGGAGATCCAACCAGTCCATTCTAAAGGAGATCAGTCCTGGGTGTTCTTTGAAAGGAATAGTGCTGAAGCTGAAACTCCAGTACTTTGGGCACCTCATGTGAAGAGTTGACTCATTGGAAAAGACTCTGATGCTGGGAGGGATTGAGGGCAGGAGGAGAGGGGGATGACTGAGGATGAGATGGCTGGATGGCATCACCGACTCAATGGATGTGAGTCTGAGTGAACTCCAGGAGTTGGTGATGGACAGGGAGGCCTGGCGTGCTGCGATTCATGGGGTCGCAAAGAGTTGGACATGACTGAGCAACTGAACTGAACTGAACTGAACCAAGTTCCAAAAGAAATCTCTGTTGAGGTTGAACTAAAATTAGAGGCTCATTTGAGAATTGTCTTCTCCAAAAAGTTGGAATGTTTCTTATTTTATGTAGACCTTCTTTTAGGATCTTTCCATTTGTTTCCATTATATAGGGTGAACCTCCATCTCAATATGCTTGGGACAGTCCCAGTCTCCCCTTCACCACATGTCTGTTCCCATTAGCTTTCCCTTATATTTTAAGCTTAGGTGACAAATTCTAGGGTCACATATACCTAAGGTCTTGTGTATTCCTTATGGTGATTCCCAGATATGTTACAGGTTTGGTTGCAATTGTGAATGATGACCTATTTTTAATTATGTTTGGGGCTTATTTGATACTGTTGTGAAAAAGTCTTACCAATTTTTAAAAGTCTTGCCAGACTTCCTTCTTCTGTCTCCAGAGCCAGACTGCTGAGTGCAAGTCCTAGCTCTGCCACTTTCTAGCTGTGTGACTTTGAACAAGTTGCTTAACCACCCTGTGCCCTCCCTAGTGTGCTCATCTTTCAAGTGTGATGGCAGACATACCTATCTCTTGGGATGGTTGTGAGCATGTATCTGTTGATTCTACTGATTTTTTGCCTAATAATTTTTGTGCTAAGTGGCTTCATTCACATCCGACTCTTTACAATACTATGTACTGTAGCCTGCCAGGCTCCTCTGTTCATGGGATTTCGCAGGCAAGAATATACTGGAGTGGGTTGCCATTCCCTTCTCCAGGAGATCTTCCTGGAGATCCAGGAGATCCCAGAGATCGAACCAGCATCTCTTACATCTCCTGCACTGGCATGCAGGTTCTTACCACTAGCACCACCTGAGAAACCCATAATAATGCATCCTGTATGCAAATAATCACAGTTTCGTAACCTCCCTTCTGGTCTTTGCACCTCAATTATTTTTCTTATCAGTTTGTGTCCTTGTCTGGTTATTCCATCAACTCTCTCATTTCCATTGGTTGATTTTTCTCTAGATTATGAATCATATTTTCATGCTTCTTTGCACACATGGTAATTTTTTATTGGATGCTAAACATTGTAGATTTTACATGTTAGGTACTGGCTTTTGTATTTTCTTTATTACTGTTGGAATTTTGACATGTACATATATTGGGATTCATTTTGTCCTTTTAAGACTTGCCTTATTAGGCTGGGTCCAGGAAATGGCAACCCACTCCAGTGTTCTTGCCTGGAGAATCCCAGGGACGGGGAAGCCTGGTGGGCTGCCGTCTATGGGGTCACACAGAGTCGGACATGACTGAAGTGACTTAGCAGTAGCAGTAGCAGGATCCTTTGCAGGATATATTCATTAGTAGTTCTGGAAGTTGGTCTCTGCTGGTTGGTCCTCCTCTCATGACCTCTGCTCTCATTGGCTCTCGGGTTGGGGGCCATGTCTTAGACTTTCCACTTCTTTTCCTTCTGCTTCTAAGTGTGAGATGGAGGTAAAGTTGCAGTCCCAGCCCCAGTCAAGAGCTGGGTTCATCTCTGGGGACATCAGACGCCTCGGCAAGAATAAGGCTCCAGTGTGGGTTTGATAGATGGTCAGAGCTGTTCTCTGCAGGGGTCGATCATGTCAGTGCTGTTACCATCTCTTGCAGGGCAGCCAAGGGGGGCGGCTCGGAGGCACATGCCCAACTGGTAAAGGGACATTTGAGCATCTGCCTTGAGCTTCCCAGGTGGTGCTAGTGGTAAAGAACCCACCTGCCAATGCAGCTTAGACGTGAGAGACACAGGTTTGATCCCTTGATTGGGAAAATCCCTGTGAGAAGGACACAGCAACCCACTCCAATATTCTTGCCTGGAGAATTCCATGGACAGAGGAGCCTGGTGGGCTATAGTCCATGAGAGAGTTGGACAGTACTGAAGCAATTTAGCACGCACACATGCACCTTGAACTTCAGGAAACTCTCAAGAGCTTGGGGCAGTTGGTCAGTTTGTAGGGCTGGAAGGCTGCCACGCATAGGGCCTCTGACCAAGGTTTTACTTGTGGAATGCCTTGACCAGGACAGAGAATGTGGCTTCTTTCTCCTGCTTTAATGCCTGGGCCAATCCATAGAGCAGAGTAGAAAACAGCACAAACTATGTGGCTCATTTTTACTGTCCAGCTATCAGAAGTAGATCTATCTATCTGTCTATTATCTGTCTTTCTATGTTCATCTATCTATCTGTGTCTGTCTGTCACCTCTATGTCTGTCTATCATCTGTCTATCATCTCTGCTTTTTTACTTAACACTGGAATTTCAAGATTTTTCGTATCAGTACATGACAGTTTCCTCGTTGCTTTTTTCATCAGTATAGCATTTCATGATACGAATGAACCCTACATGACTTAACTGATGTTCACTTAAAAGACATTTAGGTTCTTCTCAATCTCTTGATATTTCAGATGATCTTGGAACCTCTGTGTGTATCCCACACCCCTTTGTAGTAAATCAAGTAGAGCAACTCTTACTATTTCCATTTCACAGGTGAGAATACTGAAACTCAGAAAGGTTGAGAGGCTTGGTCAAGATCACATAGCTGTGGAGTGGTAGAATAAAGCCTAAAGCACAGGTCTCTTGATGCTCATTTCTTTGTTCTATTAGCCAATTTTTATTTGATAGATCCAGAAATGAAGACTATTTCAGTTCATCTTTGGTGTGTTCTGTTGCCGGTTTTGCACAGAGTATATCCGTCTAGTCAAAGCTGTGGTTTTTCCAGTGGTCATGTATGGATGTGAGAGTTGGACTATAAAGAAAGCTGAGCACCGAGGAATTGATGCTTCTGGACTGTGGTGTTGGAGAAGACTCTTGAGGGTCCCTTAGACTGCAAGGAGATCAAGCCAATCAATCCTAAAGGAAATCAATCCGGACTATTCGTTGGAAGGGCTGATGCTGAAGCTAAAGCTCCATTATTTTGGCCACCTGATGTGAAGCAATGACTCATTGGAAAAGACCCTGATCCTGGGAAAGATTGAAGACAGGAGGAGAAGGGGATGACAGAGGATGAGATGGTTGAATGGCATCACTGATTCGATGGACATGAGTTTGAGCAAGCTCCAGGAGTTGGTGATGGACAGGGAAGCCTTGCATTCTGCAGTCCATGGGGTCGCAAAGAATCAGACACAACTGAACTGACATACAAATTTCTCATATATATCTTTGGGCTTCCCTGGTGGCTCAGATGGTAAAGAATCTGCCTGCAATGTAGGAGACCTCATATATATCTTTAGGGACATTCAAATATAAATGAAAATGGCAAGACTGTATTTTCTGCTCACCCATGATTTCTGGTATTGTCTTAGTGATGCCCTCTGTCTGAGTGCCATGTCTGCCACATAACCATTCACTCATTCATTATTCATTCACTGTTTCCAGGTTTCAGAATATGCCATGCTTGCACACTTCATTAGCAATCCCTTCATCAGGAGTGAAACTCTTGCCCTGCAATTGACCATGCACCCCAGTGTGTTTCTGCAGCAGCCTCAGCAATTACGCAGAGGTGACTAGAACAGAACGGCTTCTGTCAGCAGCGGCTCTTCACATACCTGTCATTTCAAAAGTGACTGGAGCTTAAGCATGAGAATAATGTGTTTTTTCAGATGACCTGACAAGAGAGAAGATTGATGGTGCAAGTCCTTATAAAGCTTGGGAGAGAGAAAAAAAAAGGGTACTTTGGAAGGGAAAATCCATTCATCCACCTACAAAGACCAGGAAAGCCTCCAGATGGTTCTCTTCCTGTCGGTTCTTGACCCTGTTTTACCCCTCAAGGCAGAGTCTGTCAGGGTCATCTCCCTGAAGCACCAGTTTAAGGGAATTTCCTTGTTTTTAATTTTTCTCTTATATTGAAGTACAGTTGATTAACAGTGTTGTGTTAATTTCAGGTATATACAACAAAGTGATTCAGTGATATGCATACATATCTATTCTTGGTAAATTCTTTTCCCATTTAGGTTATTACAGAATATTGAGCAAAGTTCCTAAGAGAAGTTTCATAGGTTCCCACTGCTCCGAAACAAAGGCAAGATTCCTGAGCTTTACCTTCAAGACATTACAAACAGTCTTCAGCTTACCTTTCTAGTCTTTTATTCTACTTCTGCTTTTCTCATACCAAAATGTTGCCATGGTTATCTTTGGATAGTTTGGTTGAGGTAACATTTTTCTACATTGTCCATTCTAAAATTTCACTTTTCATTTTTATCAAACTTAGGCATGCATGCATTCTTTTAAAGAGTCGTGTAATTCTATGAGTTTTGTGCCCCCCAAAAAGCAGCCCTCTCAGCCACACACATACACATTTGCAAGCCCCAAGAGGTAACAACTTGTAATTGTTCAGTTTGATCTTTTGGTGTTTACATCCATATCATTAAATACCATGCTTGCCTTCCCGTTTCTTTTGGGTATTTTGTCTCTCTCTCTCTCTCTCTTTTTTTTTTTGTCTATTTTTGGTAATATCTATTCACTGTTCTTTGTAGAAGATAAGATACAGCTGTTTTTCTTCTATCATCGTGCAACACATGAGCCCTTCCTATTCTCCCCCATATTCAATGCAGTTAGATCTTACTTAAGGTTTCTATTACTATGATTATTTAAAAAGTATCCACATCTGAGTCATATAAAAACAGATTTTTTTTTCCTATATAACTTTTAGTTTTTTCTGGAGTCATTGTTGTCCTTTGATTTCTTTTTCTTCGGTTACTTTTCTATGTACTTATCACTAATTTAATTACTTTTTGGTGAATGGCCAAATATCCTATCAGGACCATCACACAAGTCATGTCGTCTGTAATTTCCATCTTCTTAAGGACATCTTTGTCTGTGCCTCTGGATAGCTGTGCTCCAATCCAGGCATTGGTCTCTGTACTTCATGCACAGCTGCCATCTTGAGGTCATGCTACGAATTCCCTTCACTCTTCTCTTTCCTGACATGTTCCTTTAATGAAATACAGTCAGTTCAGTCACTCAGTTGTGTCTGACTCTTTGCAACTCCATGGACTGCAGCATGCCAGGCTTCCCTGTCCATCACCAAGCCCCAGAACTTGCTCAAACTCATGTCCATCGAGTCAGTGATGGCATCCAACCATCTCATCCTCTGTTGTCCCCTTCTCCTCCTGCCTTCAATCTTTCCCAGCATCAGGGTCTTTTCAAATGAGTCAGCTCTTCGCATCAGGTGGCCAAAGTATTAGAGTTTCAGCTTCAACATCAGTCCTTCCAATGAACATTCAGGACTGATTTCCTTTAGGATAGACTGGTTGGATCTCCTTGCAGTCTAAGGGACTCTCAAGAGTCTTCTCCAACACCACAGTTCAAAAGCATCAATTCTTCAGCCCTCAGCTTTCATTATGGTCCAACTCTCACATCCATACATGACTACCGGAAAAACCATAGTTTTGACTAGACAGACCTTTGTTGGCAATGTAATATCTCTGCTTTTTAGTATGCTGTCTAGGTTGGTCATAGCTTTTCTTCCAAGGAGCAAGAGTCTTTTAATTTCATGTCTGCAGTCACCATCTGCAGTGATTCTGGAGCCCCCCAAAATAAAGTCTGTCACTGTTCCCATTGTTTCCCCATTGAAATACATCCTGTATTAGTTTCCAAGGAAAGGACACATGAAGGATTTAATATTTTAAAATTTTGCAAGACTGAAAATGTTTCCTTCTGCTCCCATAATTGATGGATAATTTGACCCATCTTGGAATTCTGGAAAATTTTCGTGACTAATTTTGATGATTTACTCCTGGTCTTTAATCTGCCTTTCTAGATCTCTAATTATTCAGACCGTTTATCTATTTTTCTTTTTTTACTATTTTCCTTCTCTTTGTTCTTTTGCTTTACATTCTGGGGAACATCTTAAGTTTTCTTTTTCAAACCTTTGAGTTGTGTTTTTTTTAATTTTATTTATTTATTTATTTTGGCTGTTCTGAGTCTTCTTTGCTGGGCAGGTTTTTTTCTTCTTTGCTGGGCAGGTTGTGGCGAATGGGGGCCACTCGCTAGTTGTGGCACCGGGCTTCTCATTTTAGTGGCCTGTCTTGTTGGGGGCACCGGCTCTAGAGCATGGACTCAGTAGTTGTGGCCCACGGCCCAGTTGCCCTGCAGTCTGTGAGATCATCCTGGACCAGGGACTAAACCCATGTCCCCCGAAGTGGTAAGCAGATTCCTCACCATTGAGCCACCAGGGAAGCCCTTGAATTTTTATTTATATTTTTAATTTTCATTTTTTTTTCAAGAGCTTTTTTCCCCTCTCTCAACAGTCTCTTCTTAAGGAAATAACATTCTCTTGTTGTTTTAAGGCTTCTATAGCTCTTGTATCTTCTGAGAACATTCATTTTTTAAGGTTTTTTTTTCAATTCCTGCATATTTATTGCTATCTCTACATTCATTAGAGTTTTCCCAGGAAAGTGGCCATCCTTGGTGGTCTGCTCATGTTTAAGAGTGGAGTACTTAAAAGCTGCTTGGAGTCTCTAAGCTGTAACTGGGGTTTGCAGACTGTGACCTTCACTCTGGTGTGATTGAGCTGAACCATGAACTTGGAGAACTCCCAACAACAGTATTTTTAGAACTTTTTTGAAGTCTGGTCAGAGTTCCCAGAGAAGACTAGTCTCCTGCCTTGCTGCACATATGTCAGGAGCCAAATGAGGGAAGAGGACTGAGATTTTTAGTAGTCAGTAGGTAAAGTTTCACTTGAGTAGAATAGCCTTCAGATCAGATTAGATCAGATCAGTCGCTCAGTCGTGTCCGACTCTTTGCGACCCCATGAATCGCAGCACGCCAGGCCTCCCTGTCCGTCACCAACTCCCGGAGTTCACTCAGACTCATGTCCATCGAGTCAGTGATGCCATCCAGCCGTCTCATCCTCTGTCGTCCCCTTCTCCTCCTGCCCCCAATCCCTCCCAGCATCAGAGTCTTTTCCAATGAGTCAGCTCTTCACGTGAGGTGGCCAAAGTACTGGAGTTTCAGCTTTAGCATCATTCCTTCCAAAGAAATCCCAGGGCTGATCTCCTTCAGAATGGACTAGTTGGATCTCCTTGCAGTCCAAGGGACTCTCAAGAGTCTTCTCCAACACCACAGTTCAAAAGCATCAATTCTTCAGCACTCAGCTTTCTTCACAGTCCAACTCTCGCATCCATACATGACCACAGGAAAAATTAGAACGGTAGATGCATGTTATAAATCTACTTTCTTTCACCAGGAATCTCAATTGTTAATATTTTTCTACATTGTGTGTGTGTTTTATAATTAGAAATGAAGAAATTTCCTAAAGGAGGAAAGAAAACTCTCAATATTATAAGCTATTGGCTCCAAAATCACTACAGATGGTGACTGCAGCCATGAAATTAAAAGATGCTAACTCCTTGGAAGGAAAGTTATGACCAACCTAGATAGCATATTCAAAAGCAGAGAAATTACTTTGCCAACAAAGGTTCATCTAGTCAAGGCTATGGTTTTTCCCGTGGTCATGTATGGATGTGAGAGTTGGACTGTGAAGAAGGCTGAGCATCGAAGAATTGATGGTTTTGAACTGTGGTGTTGGAGAAGACTCTTGAGAGTCCCTTGGACTGCAAGGAGATCCAACCAGTCCATTCTGAAGGAGATCAGCCCTGGATTTCTTTGGAAGGACTGATGCTAAAGCTGAAACTCCAGTACTTTGGCCACCTCATGCGAAAAATTGATTCATTGGAAAAGACTCTGATGCTGGGAGGGATTGAGGGCAGGAGGAGAAGGGGACGACAGAGGATGAGATGGCTGGATGGTATCACTGACTCGATGGACGTGAGTCTCAGTGAACTCCGGGAGTTGGTCATGGACAGAGAGGCCTGGCGTGCTGCGATTCATGGGGTCGCAAAGAGTCAGACACGACTGAGTGACTGATCTGATCTGATTGTCTTTTATCTTTTTCCTGCACCCTAAAGGAAGCTCTATTTAACAAATTATAGTAATGATAGTGAAAATAATAGTAGTAGTAAGAATATGGCAGCTACTGTTTATTAGGGGCTTAAACCACAGACTGTACTA
The DNA here is from genome assembly GCF_055505025.1 of Bos grunniens. Classification (NCBI taxonomy): domain Eukaryota; kingdom Metazoa; phylum Chordata; class Mammalia; order Artiodactyla; family Bovidae; genus Bos; species Bos grunniens. Next base: position 14,041,884 of record NC_141170.1, on the reverse strand, counting down.
GACATTGTCACCTGTTATCTTATTGTTTGCTTTACACATCCAAAACCAAGACTCAGAGAAGTTAAGCAGTTTGTTTAGGTCACATAGCTACTTTGGTGGTAAGAGTTCATAAGAGATTACAGATCACCCACAAACAAAAGTACACTGACTGGTTTAACCAAAGCCCACTGGCCTCCAAAGTCAAATTAATTTGTTTGAGATTTTTGCACTTTAATGATCTAGATGAGGGGGTGGGTGGAAATGTCTTTCCAGGCATAGAAATCGACTTTGCTATCTTAAATAATGATGTTTATTTAGCAGGGTGCTATTTCATTCAACAAGTATGAACATACCTTTACTGAGTCCACCCCCTTCTTGTTGCAAGATAAAGGAGAAAGTCTTAAATTTTGAATCCATCCAGCAAAGCATGATGTAGACTGACCTGCGTTGGGGGATGGCCAGCCACTCGAACAGGAGTGAATGCTTATATTTAAATAGTGTTTCATCAGCATCTCCTCCCAGCATTTGGATATAAAATTCCTGATGTGACTCCTTCCTGACCTCTGGCTTTCCTTTCTCTTTGCTGGTGACATCCTGGCCTCTTTCTATTCCTTGCCCGCTTCTCTCCAAGAAGGGTGCTATCTGATTGGTGGTATTAACGACGGAACTGAGCTTCCCCCTCTCTTTAGAAGCCCGCCTGCCTGCAGGAAGCCCCCATTCTCTGACCATGATGTGATGAGCTTGTGGGGGAAGCTGGTTGTTTGGGGGAGTGTCCACTCATTTGCAAACTCATCTGAGCCACGTTCTCCAATCTAGTTTTCATCAATATTGAAGCTGACATTTGGTGTCTGGCTGGCTTACCCATGCATCCAGTTGCATTTGTTTCCAAACTTGTGCAAGGAGGAGGGGTGTGATGTCTTGAACTCCTTAGAGTCCCAATAATTCTCTGCTGATTGACAGGTTGATTTTATTTTGCAATAAAGGACATCAGAGAGAGCATAGAAGAAACTCCTTCAAAATGCACATTCTGTCAGGGAAACTAGGAAATTGTTTGAGCTTCACATTTAAAATAAGAGTATTTAGCAGCACACTGTTTTGGAAGTGAATTTTTATTACTTTAGGTGGTTTGAATATTTAATTAAATCGGTCATTAATACTTCATAGAAATGCAAATCTGTATCTTTTCCCAGGAGTTCTTTTAGACAAGGATGAAAGCCCCCTTTAGAGGCACATTCTCATGGTGCTGGAATTAACAAATTAAGTTTTCCAAAGAAGAAAGAAATAGGTTGTTAAAGAATTTTTCTTTTCTTAATTTCACTGTCCAGGTTGTTCTTGCAGTATATACAAAAGGCTTTACACTTATCCCCCATTTTAGGAATAACTTTGCATATATAGGGCTTCCCTTGTGGCTCAACTGGTAAAGAATCTGCCTGGAATGCGGGAGACTTGGGTTCAATCCCTGGGTTGGGAAGATCCCTTGGAGAAGGGAAAGGCTACCCACTCCAGTATTCTGGCCTGGAGAATTCCATGGACTGTATAGTCCATGGGGCCGCAAAGAGTCAGACACGACTGAGCAACTTTCACTTTTGCATAAATAAAATGAGCTATCCCTCCTGGCTACCTCACTGTACCCTGCGTGTCTCCAGGGGACTAGACCTTATAGCTTACTGGAGCCATTACCTGTCCAAAGGTGGGGAAGATTGAAATCACATGGAGGAAACATGAAAATTTTGCTCATGGCAGGTGTCATGAGGGGGCCTTTCATCCTTTTCTTGTTTATCTCCCATCACTCACGTTTTTCCTTTTTAAGAACTTTAGTAGGCTTTCCATAGCCCCCTTTCTGTTGCCTCCAGAGAAAGGCTGCCTACTTTGACCTGGTGGTGAGGGTCTCTGTGCTGTGGTCTCTGTCTGACCTCCATGTCCTTATCTTCCACTTTTCCTCTCAGTTTTGGTCTGATTCACCCTCTCACTAATCCCATAGGGACCCCGTGCATTCCGGCCTCAGTGCCTCTGGTTTTTTGGTCCCTCTTCCTGAATGCCTGGATCCTTCAATATCCAGCTCAAATGCCGAGGTCTTCACAACTTTCCCCTCCCCCTTCCCCTTCTCCATCCTCTAAACTATCGTAGCCCTGTATAAAGACCTCCTTTATGGCACCAACCATGTGCCTGCATGCTCAGTCACTTCAGTCCTGGCTGACCTTTTGTGACCCCATGGACCAGACTCCTCTGTCCACGGGATTCTCCAGGTAAGAAGACTGGAGTGGGTTGCCATGCCCTCCTCCAGGGGATATTCCCAACTCAGGGATTGACCTGCATCTCCTGCATTGCAGGTGGAGTCATTACCACTGAGCCACCAGGGGAGCCTGGCACCAACCATGTCCTACTTTTAATAATAAAATTAAAATGAACAATAAACAACAACCACTAACCATCATTGAACACTCCAATGTGTCAGGCACTGTTATAGTCAATTAAAAATAGTGGATTATTTAATAATCAAAATAATTCTATTTATTTTGCTTCTGGCCAAGACAGAATTTGGAGAAAAAAATGGCAACCCACTCCAGTATTCTTGCCTGGAGAATCCCATGGACAAAGGAGCCTGGTGGGCTACAGTCCATGAGGTCACAAAGAGTAGGACACGACTGAGCTACTAACACACACACAGACAGAATTAAAGCATCAAATTATCCCCTCACCTAAAACGCAACAAAAAGGAATGAACAAAATGTATGAAACAGTGGTTTTTTGAAAACTCTGGTTATTGTTCAGATGATCAGTCATGTCTGACTCTTTGCGATTCCATGGACTGCAGCACGCCAGGCTTCCCTGTCCATCACCAATTCCCAGAGTTTGCTCAAACTCATGTCCATTGAGTCAGTGATGCTATCTAACCATCCCATCCTCTGTTTTCCCCTTCTCCTCCTGCCCTGAATCTTTCCCAGCATCAGGGTCTTTTCTAATGAGTCAGCTCTTTGCATTAGGTAGCCAAAGTATTGGAGCTTCAGCTTCAGCATCAGTCCTTCCAATGAATATTCAGGAATGATTTCCTTTAGGATTGACTGGTTTGATCTCCTTGAGGTCTAAGGGACTCTCAAGAGTCTTCTCCAACAACACAAGTTCAAAAGCATCAATTTTTAGGTGCTCAGCTTTCTTTATAGTCCAAATCTCACACCCATACATGAACACTGGAAAAGCCATAGCTTTGACTAGATGAACCTTTGTCAGCAAAGTAATGTCTCTGCTTTTTAATATGCTGTCTAGGTTGGTCATAGCTTTTCTTCCGGGGAGCAAGCGTCTTTTAACCTCATGGCTGCAGTCACCATCTGCAGTGATTTTGGAGCCCAAGAAAATAAAGTCTGACACTGTTTCCCTTGTTTCCCCTTTTATTTGCCATGAAATGATGGAACTGGATGCCATGATCTTAGTTTTTTTGAATGTTGAGTTTTAAGCCAGTTTTTTCACTCTCCTCTTTCACCTTCATCAAGAGGCTTTTTAGTTCCTCTTCACTTTTTGCCATAAGGGTGGTGTCATCTGCATATCTGAGGTTATTGATATTTCTCCCAGCAATCTTGATTCCAGCTTGTGCTTCATTCAGCCTGGCATTTCTCATGATATGCTCTGCATATAAGTTAGGATGACATGTAAAGCCCTGATATACTCCTTCCTCTGTTTGGAATCAGTCCATTGTTCCATGTCTGGTTCTAACTGTTGGTTCTTGACCTGGACAACAATCAAAAGTGATCCCTGAGATACAGGAAACAAACTGAATTGAGCCTATGATCTGGTGACAGATCGCCAGGCAGGTGGCTGTCCACCTGGTGCTCCAAACCAGGAAGGAGTGGGGTCTAGTAACATCCTTTTGATAACAAGACTTCATGTTTCCTCTGAGCAGGGAAATGAAGTTCTCAAAAAGCAGAGATGTCCCTTTGCTGACCAAGGTCCGTGTAGTTCAAGTTCTGGTTTTTCTAATAGTCATGTGTGGATGTGAGAGTTGGACCATAAAGAAGGCTGAGTGCCAGAGAATTGATGCTTACAAATTGTGGTGTTGGAGAACACTTTTGAGAGTCCCTTGGACTGCAAGGAGATCAAACCAGTCAGTCGTAAGGAAATCAACCCTGAATATTCATTGGAAGGACTGAAGCTGAAACTCCAATACTTTGATCACCAGATGGAAAGAGTTGACTCACTAGAAAAGACCCTGATGCTGGGAAAGATTGCGGGCTGGAGGAGAAGGGGGTGACAGAGGATAAGATGGCTAGATGGCATCACCAACTCAATGGACATGAGTTTGTGCAAACTCTGAGTGATAGTGAGGGACAGGGAAGCCTGGCGTGCTGCAGTCCATGCAGTCACAAAGAGCTGGACACAACTTAGCGGCTGAAGAATAATAGCAACTTGCAGAGGAACTGTTTCATGCTGTGGTTCTGCCTGTTATTGCCTCTGGTCCCTGATAATAGTGGACTGTTTTGTGAGCCACATATGCAGGGCCCCGCAGTGTGTCTTTGAAGAACTAGTTTCCTTTGTCGTTCTTCCTTCTCCAGGGCCTGTGGCCAGGACCACCTCTCCAAGAAGCCTTTGAAGTTTCTCTAAGCAGCATTTTCTTTTCCAGCCAATAACAGCCAAAGTGGACTATTTGCTTTGTTGGGGCACTTTTCCCCTCCTCCCTGTGGCAGAGTTTTTTTTTGAAGGACAGATCATATAGGTGAAATCTGAGCCCTTCAAGCTGGGACTTGCTCTCCTCTGAAGGACACTCAATGGGGACAGGAAAATTATGCAGACGTGGGAGAACCCAGGGCATCGTCATCTGCCAGCCTCTACATCATGGAAATATGCCAACTACTTTAAAACCTCTAAATACAAACACGTGACTCTTAAAAATAGCTTATGTGACAGGAAAAAATGTTTCACAAACTTTTTTTTTTTTCAATTTTTTTTGGTGGTAAAATATACATAACATGAAATGTACTATCTTAACCATTTTCTCAGCGTCCAGTTCAGTGGCATTAAGTACATTAACATTGTGCATAACCATTAACACCATCCATCCCCAGAAATTTTGTGTCTTCCCAAAATGAAACTTTGTCTCCATTAAGCACTAACTCCCACCATTCCTCTCCCCAGCCTTTGGTAACCACCATCCTATGTTCTCACCCTATGAACTTGACTGTTCTAGGAGACTCATATAAGCAGAATCCTATGGGAATTCATGCATTTGTGACTGCCTGATTTCACTGTCATCCACATTGTAACATCTGCTTGAATTTACTTCCTTTTCAAGGCTGCATAATATTCCATCATGTAGATTAAAGAGCCCATTCTGTTTATCTCTCCATCTGTTGAGCAGCACTTGGGTTGCTTTGACTTTGGGCTACTTGGAATATAATTCCACAAACCGTTAACGTGAAATTAAAGGCTTCATCAAGATATGGTGCTTATGCAGGCTACTTTGAGGGTTGTGCTTTAGCTTTCCGGGCAGGGGACTGGAGTGTATACTTACCCTTAGGGGCTCAAGTGGTGAAATCAGAGAGTTGAGTTACATGAGCTCAGTCATGTCCGACTCTGCAACCCCATGGCCTGTAGCTCACCAGGCTCCTCTATCATGGAATTCTCTAGGTGAGAATACTGGAGTGGGTTGCCATTTCCTCCTCCAGGGGATCTTCCCAACCCAGGGATCAAATCCGGGTCTCCTACATTGCAAGCAGATTCTTTACCATCTATTAGACTATGTTGTTCTCTGTAGCAGGTTTTCTAGAGAAAGTGTAAGAGGTAGTAATGTGGAGAAAAAAATGTAGAGATGCTGGAATGAACAAACTATTAATACTTAGTTGAGTGAAGGATTCTTTCATTGAGGATTTCTTCTGAGCCCTTCAGGTGCTAAGGCCCTCCCCCAGAGGAGTTGTTCTGCTGGTGCCAACTGGGAAGAGGAACTTGAGAGATGAAGGAAACACAGAGAAGGGGGCGATAGATATGCCAAGTGAAGTGAAGTCACTCAGTCGTGTCTGACTCTTTGCGACCTCATAGACTGTAGCCTAACAGGTTCCTCTGTCCATGGGATTTTCCAGGCAAGAATACTGGAGTGGGTTGCCATTTCCTTCTCCAGGAGATCTTCCCAACCCAGGGACTGAACCCAGGTCTCCCCAGTACTTAGTTGAGTGAAGGATTCTTTCATTTAGAATTTCTTCTGAGCCCTGCAGGTGCTAAGGACCTTCCCCAGAGGAGTTTTGTTCTGCTGGGGTAAACAGTATGGTGCCAACTGGGAAGAGAAGCTTGAGAGATGAAGGAAACACAGAGAAGGGGGAGAGAGATATGCAAAGTGAGGATGCTTCAAAGTGGCCCCTTGGGAACCAGAGATGCAGAGAACAAACAGGAGGTTTTCCAGAGGACGAGGATGCGTGGCATTTGAATCATAGTAAAGAGTTTGGATTTGCAGATGCAAGGAGCCTGGTGGGCAGGGCATGAGCCATCATGGGTATGGAAGTCTAGGTGTGGGGTGGTGGTGTTGAAACAGACCAGCTGTACCTTAGCCTGGATGGGGGTGAGAAGGGCTTGGAGACCTCGTTAGGAAGACTGAACTTTCATCCTGTAGGATGGGGAAGCTTGAAAGATTTTTCCCTGGAGAGCAACACAGTTCAGTTTCCCTCCAAGAATGATAAATGTGGAATGAACAGCTAGATTCCAAAAGCCCCGCAGTGAGCCTCTTTATGAGCGGAAGTGCCCTTGCTGTCTTATATTACGCTGAGATTCCAGTACTGTTGCTTCTAACTCTTGAGACCTTCCTCAGGGTCCCGACTGGATGACTGGCTGCCTACCTGCACTGATACAAATAGCACCGATACCAGCTGCTGTTTGTAAGCTGCACGTTCTGTCCTCTTCCCTCCCCTTACTTACCACTCTCTGGTCTCTGGCTGGCCCCTCCCAGGTCCGAGGAGAATTGCTTCGGGAGAGAGTGCAGCAGCTGGAGGCCCAGGAGGGACTCTTTGCCGAGTCCCTTGTCTCCCTGCAGTTCCAGAAGGCGGCGAGGATGGCCAGAACCCTATGGGTGTACACCGCCCTCCTGAGCATCCAGGACCTGCTTCTGGAGGAGCTGAACTCATCAGAGACCCTGACCAAGTCAGCCTGCATGCAGATCCTGGAGTCTCACAGCCCGGTGAGTGCAGGACCCAGGAAGGAAAGGATGCCTGCTACATTGCATCCCTCAGTGGTTCTTTCTGGTGACTGCCTCCATTTCTCCCACCATCGGATGGGTGATCCGCCACCCTGTCTCTGCCGAGGGGTCCTGGGGAGGGCTGAGTGAGGTAACTTACATGGGAGGCTGGTGCACTGTTGCTGCCCAAGGCTTCTCTATTTCGTTGCCTTCAGAAGCAAACCTTTTAAATGTTAGCATTTTTAACATCTGGGAACCTGGGATTCCTTTTGCAGCCAGCAGCTGTTTGTTTCTTTGATAGTGCTATGAAAAGTAGAGAGAGAAATGGCAACCCACCCCAGTATTCTTGCTTGGAGAATCCCATGGACACAGAAGCCTTGTAGGTTCCCAGTCCATGGGATCCCAAGAGTCGGATACGACTTAGCAACTAAACCACCACCACCATGAAAAGTAGATGTGTAGCTTTCAATGAGGGCTTCCCAGGTGGCGCCAGTGGTAAAGAACCCACCTGCCAGTGCGGAGATGTAAGAGATGCATGTTGGATCCCTGGGTTGGGAAGATCCCCTGGAGGATGGCATGGCAACCCACTACGCTGTTCTTGCCTGGAGAATCCCATGGACAGAGCAGCCTGGTGGGCTACAGTCCATGGGGTCACAAAGCGTCGGGCATGCCTGAAGCAACTTAGCACAGCTTTCGGTGAAGGGCACCTTAGATGTTATGAAGTATTGGATTTGCTTTTATTTTCAAAATTTTAATTATTACCATTATTTCTACATGCTGCATGTTTTCAGGGTGTGGAAGGTATTTCATAACACAAAAGCTAGCAACGTAACTGCTTTGAGGACTAATTTTAGTTCCTGTATGTGTAATTTTAGAATTTTATGTATTATTATAATAGTCACCTAAATGGAACTCACATTTATTGAGTGCTGTGTGTGTGGCAGGAGAGCACTAACGAGCTGTGTGAAATGGGCCTGCTCTCATTTAAGCATTAATAATTCTTTACTCAATCATGCATCTTAAGACGATCACTTAAGCATGATTAATAATAAGTTGCAATTTTATGCCTTTTTGCAATTATGTTCTTTGTCAGACATTATGTCAGTTAATCATTGAGCCATGCTGTGAACTCGGTAGTGTTTCTGTGCCCAATTCTCAAGTAAAGAAATGAGATTCAGGCAAGTGGCAGGTCAAGCTTTTTCCAAGCTTTTTCCAAGTTTTTCCAAGGTCCACAGAGCTAGTAAGTGAAATCTGTTATTTTCTGACTTTAGCCCCTGGGTCATGTCCACAGATATCTCAGTTGATCCTGTTGATGGAGGTTCCCATTTCTTCATAGAAAATCATAAATAACATTAGACTCTGAAGCATTTGCGCTTGGTCACTCTGTGCTTGGTGTCTGACTCTTTGTAACCCCATGGACTGTAGCCTGCCAGGCTCCTCTGTCCATTGGATTTCCCAGGCAAAAATACTGGAGTGGGTTGCCATTTCCTTCTCCAGGGGATCTTCCCAACCCAGGGATCAAACCTGCATCTCTTGTGTCTTCCACATTGGCAGGTCTTCACTACTGCGCCACCTGGGAAGCCCAGATTCTGAAGAGTCCAGGCTATTTTTCCAGCAAATATAGTGCACCCTGCACCATGAAACCTGCTTGTAGGGATAGGAAGGAAGGGGAAACCTTGTGGATATCCCAGCACAAAACATCCAACACTGGATAAATAAAAATAAATATACTTTTTCTTGCTTTGTGAGTTCACAGTAGGATGAGGAAAATCCCCAAGGGATGAGGATAGCTTGGAAAATCTGAACTCACAGAAAGAGATGAATGCAAACCCAGAGGCTGAAATCCAAAAGCAAAGGGAGAAAACCAGGACCTCCAGGGTTTGGGGGGTTAATTTGAAGGACCAGGAGGCGGGGCTGTGGGATGTCCTGAGGAGTAGAGCAACCAGTGTGGTTGGTGCGGAGGGTGGGTGGTGAGGGGAAGCCACTTGTGCTCAAGGGAGGCCCCAGGATCACCTGTCCATCTCCAGCCCTGCCAGGGTTGGGGGCGGGGAGTCCCCTCTGTGAGTTTGTCATCAAAGGTTTCTGCTAACAGGACAAAGGAATTAAAAAAACACTTTAGCCATTCAGTCAGAAAATCTCCAAGGTGATGAATTAAATTAGATATGCAAATATCTGGCAAGATTGACCATTTAAAAAAGAGGTAAAGAAGTAATATCAGAAGTATAAAAGGCAGCATGACAATAGATGCCCTAGAGTTTTTAAAAATAAGAGAATTCTATGAGAAATAATTTTATGTCGGTGAATTTCAACATTCCTAAAAAATTACAGCTCGCCAAAATTGGCTCAAGTACAAAAAAATCTCCATAGTCCTGTTACCATGAAAGAAATTGATTCAATAGTCTCAGAATCTTCTGACACACACAAAAATATCTAACCTTGATAGTTTTATAGGCCAATTCCACCAAACCTTAAGATAGCAAAATTTTCCAATCTCATATGCAGATCACTCGGATGTTAAAAAAATTAGGGAATATTCCTCATTTCATGAAGCTCATATAACCTTGACACCACAACCAGACATGACTAGTATGAGAAAGAATAATTACAGTTTAGTCTTACCTATGAGCCTAGATGTACAATTCATAAACAAAATATTAATGAATAATCCAATCATCTATAAAAAGATACAGCACAACCAGTATGAGTTTTTCCCAGGAAGGTAAGGTTGGTTTAACACTAAAACATGTATGAACAAAATTCATCAGATTAACAGATTAAAGAAACACAATTCCTGTGATTATTTTGGTATGAATGGAACAGGTAATTTATTGAATTCAGTGCTCATCCAATGTAAGACTCCTTAGCAAATTAGTAATAGGAGGAAATCCTGCAAGATATTTACCCAAACCCATAGGGAGCATCACCGCTAGGCGATTGGCATGGAGGCAAGGTCACCGCCTGGAATTACAGGTGAAGGAGGCGAGGTCTTCAGAGGAGGGGCAGGACCGTGGTCATGTGTCAAGTAAATACGGAACAAAGCAAGACACTAGAAGCCGCTGGCTTTTAATTCCCAATTCATCTCTTCATTATAATGAAGTATAGAGAGGAAGGAGAAGTTTATAAACTCTCTGAGAAAGACCTCAATTCAACCCTAAAACACCTAATGGCCCTTTTTACTTGCAACAACCCTCGTTCCTACTGGCAATTGGGTAGCACATCACGTACATTTTCAATTTGACGTTAAAGCCCTTTTGAGTGACATCAAAGCTTCCTTATTCTCGAATGAGCTCGAAGTAGAAGAGTTAATATGTCCTGAAATGGAAGCAACTGATGAAACTATGGATACAATGCTGGTTTTTTTTTTTTTTTAAATGAAGATTTACATTTGGAGGGAAGACAAACCTATCATTTTACACTTGATATTAGACTTTCATCCTGCAATTTGATCATTCTGGGAAAACCACTTTCTCATTGGGAATGGGCTTTTAAGCTGTTGCACATTCAGAATTTAAAAAGCATGAAATGAAATGCTTTGGAAGCAGTGATTCCTAAGAAAACTGTGTCAGGTTCCCTTCATTTGATGAAGCGTTTAGACTCATTCTGTGAAACTGGATCACAGAAAGGACATAACTGAATCATGGGGTTGAATGGCAATCATGGGCAGCTTTCAATGTGATGGTCCTACTCATAACACATCATGTGACCTCAGGCTAACTGCACCCACTGTATTTAATCCAGTTTAAGTTGCTTCGTGCGTATCTACTTTTCCAAGCCTGGACTGGATGTCTTCCTTTTCTGTCTTCTGCCTTACTGCCCACTCACCACCAGTCACTCTGTTGATTCTGCCTTAATTTTCTCACTTTTGACCTTTGCCCCCCAGCTTCGCTACTCAGACAAATCTGGACCTAAAAACAAAAAATCACACCAGTAGTAGCTCTCATCAGGGCCAGGGCATCGTGTTAAGTGTGTAACCTTCTGTCAGCCCCGAGATGTTTTTATTCCCATTCTACAGATGGAGTTGAGGTTTAGGACTTTTAACTCATTTTGCCACAGTCCCAGAACTGGAAATCAAAGCCCACACCTCCTGCTTGCAAAGCCCAGTTCCTGTTCTCACACCAATTTCCGCCTGCCTCCTTCTTTCCCTACTGCAGTTTCCTCCACCCTTCAGCCAAGGCAACATTTCTGAAAAATAAAAATAATTAGTGACAGCTCCATTCCCAGCTCCATATTTTAATATCTCCCCTCTACACCTCCCTCCCTCAGACCCTGCATTTTAGCCCTCGGACCTTCCTGAACACTTGAGATACATTCAGGCCTCAGTTCCTTTGAAGGACCTCTGTCTAGAAAGCTTCTGCTGCCAACCCTACAATCTCCTCTCTGGCAGCTGCAACAAGCCAAATGTTACCTCTTCTGTGAAGCCATCCATGATTCCCTTGGGCAAAGTTGATTTCTCCTAGCTCTGTGCTCAAGTCACCCTCCATCTAGATTCCCTGAGGTGACCTGTTACCTGTCACTGTATCTGTGTTTGCACAACTGTCTCCCTCGCTAGACCATGCGTTTCCAGAGTCTAGGGGCCATGTCTCATTCACCCCGGAATCCCTCATGTCCAGTAAACGGCCTGGAACTGTCTGTCTTCATCATCATCATCTACCCATCTGTTCATCCATCCATTCATTCAACAGATGTCTACAGAGTGCTTTCCAGAGACAATGGGAGCAAGAGATAGGGCCCCAAGTTAGAGAAACCTGAAGTTACTCCTCTCTCAGGTTCTTGGGACTTCACATGTCCTTATGCTCTCTGCTCCTTAGCTAACTTATTTATAAAATGGGGTATTAACAAATTCCTAGTTTGTGCTGGTTTATGAAGATCAAATACATTAATTTAGTAAAGATACCATGAATTGAATCTAGTACAATGTGGAAGTTCGGTGCATGCTAACTGCCATTATTATTATTAATAATAAGATGATGCTGATTACTCTGACTCCTTCCACAGGCCAGGTGCCTGCTCCCTATCGGGAAGCTGCGGCTGCTGTTCAGTCACTCAGTCGTGTCCAACTCTTGCGACTCCATGAATTGTAGCCCGCCAGGCTCCTCTGTCCATGGGATTTCCCGGACAAGAATACTGGAGTGGGTTGCCATTTCCTTCTCCAGGGGATCTTCCAGACCCAAGGATCCAATCCAGGTTTCCTGTTTGGCAGGCGAGTTCTTTACAGCTGAGCCACCTGGGAAGCCTACTCCCTGCTGGGGAGTGGGATGAACAAGACCATCCCAGAGTCCCTGCCTTAGCATCGAAACTCTAGTGAAGAGAGCAGATTCTAGATTCAATTCTAGAACCATATCTTGGATTCCATTAGTGCTAAGTGGCAGGGGTTTGGGGATAGGACTGACCCCTGGGAGAACCTGCCATCAGCAACTTAGAACCTGCAGGATATGTTTGTTCCCAACCAGGGTTCACCTGGTCTTGGAAAATCAAAGTGTGACATGCCAGCTTTCTGTGCTTTGCCTGTTTCAGGGACACTAGTGGGTGTGTTCCTTCCTTCCCCATGCAGTGGGCTGGGGCTGGCACCTCAGTGGAAACCTGGTGCATGACCAGCTCCAGGCACGCTGACAGAACATGGGAGTGGAAACTCATTAGTGCTGTTGGAAATGCTGTGTTTGGTTATGTTTCCATTTGGGGTGCAGTGAAGAGAAGGATGGTAACAATTGGAAATCTCATCATGCCAGAAGCCCATACTCAGAGCATCCCAAACTTTTCACGGCACTGGAGGCAAAACCTATATGCTCTCCATGCTATGACCTCACTTTACCTCTCTGGCCATTTTCTCCATGTCTTGATTTTTGAGTAACGTTTCTGAGACTTTGATGCAAGCTTTGGCGCCTCTGCAGAAAGGGAGATTGTTTTGTACAAAATTTAGGAGGCTCAAGGACGACCATCACCTGATGACGTCTATCCAAGGCCTCTTAGGATCAAACCCCATACTCACCCCACCCCCAGGTAGAACACTGGCCAATCTGGTGAATAATGGGTTCGATGACAATGGTTTCAATGACTAGCTCCTAAAGCCCACCTTCCTGCCCACCCTCTCTTCCCCGCCTAAACAGACTGTGGATAGTCTCTTGTACCCAGGTTCTCTCACTCTGATGGCCTCAGGCTGCCAATTTCTTGTTTGGCCAGTGAGAGACAGTATAGCTTGGGGGTTAGGGCACAAACCAAATCATGGAGCCAGCTGACCTGGCTCCATATTCTCATTCTGCCACTAAAGATTCATGGACGTGCATGCTGAGTCCCTTCAGTCATGTCCAACTCTACAACCCTATGAACTGAAGCCCGCCAGGTTCCTCTGTCCGTGGATTCTCCAGACAAGAATACTGGAGTGGGTTGTCATGCCTTCCTCCAGGGGATCTTCCTGATCCAGGAACCAAACCCATGTCTCCTATGTTTCCTGCATTGTAGGTGGATTCTTCACTGCTGAGCCACCTGGGAAGCCCCCTTAAGAATCATATGGCCTGGCAAATTACTTTTTCTCTCTGCCTCAGTTTCCACATAGGTAATGGAAAAGAAGTATGGTTTCCATGTAATTTTTACAAGGATTCAATGAGATGAATCTATGCAGGGCATTGAGAGCATTGCTGGGCATGACCTGAGTATGGTTGGTGTGAGGCATGATCCTCGTTTGCTGGTCCAGCCCAGTCTTCATCGTGTAGAATACATGCTGATACCCCACATACATCTGTAACAGGTGTGAGCTGCTAGGCAGGTGCCATGGGCTGCAGGTGAGGGGGTAGAAATGCAGCCCTGCCCCCCAGGAGCTCACACTCTAGCAGGAAATAGAGCATTGTTCTAGTCTGCTTGTGCTGCTGTGTCCAAACACAATAGACTTCAGAGCTTAAATAACAGACATTGATTTTCTCACAGTTCTTGAGGCTGGGAAGTCCAAGATCAAGGTGCCAGCTGAGTCTGTTTCTGGTAAAGAATCTTTGTGGTTTGAGCACACAGCTGCCTTCTCACTGTGTCCTCATGTGACAGAGAGAGCTCCAATCTCTTTTTCTTCCTATAAGGGCACTAATCCCATCATGGGGGTCCCACCCTCATGTCTATCTAAACCTATGCATGACTGCTTGCAGTCCTGTCTGACTCTTTGCAATCCTGTGGACTGTAGCCTGCCAGGCTCCTCTGTCTATGAGATTTTCCCAGCAAGAATACTGGAGTAGGTTGCCATTTTCTCCTCCAGGGGATCTTCCCAACTCGGGGATGGAACCTGCATCTCTTGCATTGATAGGTGGGTTCTTTACCACTAGTGCCACCTGGGAAGCCCTGCTAACCCCTAAAGCCCACACCTCCACACCTCCAGGCGCCCTCTCACTGAGGATTAGGGATCCAGCATATGGATTTAAGGGACCACAAGCATTCATCCAGTCTGTAACAGGAAAATACTAGGGGTAGTGAGTGGGCAGTTGAGGAAGGGGAGTCTGTATCTCCCAAGGAACTTAGGGAAACTGTAGTAAGTCCCTGACAGCTTTTGATTACCAAGGCAACCATTTCGAAAACATCCGACTGAAATAAACAGGTTGCCAACTAAACAGCTAGATAAAAGCAGACTGCCCCACCCATGAAGTTCCTGTTTCTGGGAAGTTCGGTTGACTTACGTACCTGACCTCTTGAGTGAACCTGCTTTGCCCTCTCTGCACCCTAATTCCTGCTCCTTTAAGTTCACCAACAGAGAGAGAACCAGTGACCTCTAGGCACCCCACCTTTGACCCCCAAAAAGGCAGAACACCTGGGCCATGTTCTTTTCTCTCCTTGTGACCCTGCTGTGTGGTGAGGTGTGCCATGTACCCTCCAGAATGTGTTCCTTGTTTTCTCAAGGTCCTTGATGGTTGTGGCTGAGGTGTTGTCCCAGTGCGCAGGCACAAGCTGCTAACTTCGTAACACGCTTCTCTTCTCTGACATGTTTCTATCCTTCATTTTCTAGTGTCTGTTTAATATTTAATTTGTACTGAAAGTTTAATACTGAAGTTTTACTGAAAATAAAAATTTTCAGCTTTTTTATTTTGAAATAATTATAGATTCACAAGAAGTCACAAAAATCGTCATAAGAATCACAAGGACTGGTCTAACCTCAGCATTGGCCCAACAGGGAAATGTCTCTGGGGGCTGCCACAGGGAATGTGGACCCAGGTGAGGACCCCCAGCAGCTCCAGCCAGTAGCGTCATGGACTATGGCTGAGACCAGCACAAAGCACTTTCCCCAAGGAGGGCCTTCTAAAGCCCGTCCTTGAAAGAAGCCTCAGAGTTGGCCAAGCAAACAGGGAAAGGGCCTGCAGGTAGGGGCACAGCATGTGCAAGGGCACGAGGTGTGAGAGACCCGGAAGCAGTCTCATCGTGCTGTTTGCACAGCTGGATGGCAGGGGGTGGACAGTGATGGGGAACACATGTCCACCCATGGCTGATTCATGTCAATGTACGGCAAAAACCACTACAATACGGTAAAGTAATTAGCCTCCAATTAAAATAAACTAATTAATTAAAAAAAAAAGAGGAGGTCCTGCCAGGCTTGCAGCGCCGAGCTGAGAGGGGTGGATTGCATCCTGCGGCCCACCTGCCTTGTGCTCAGTACCTGCCCCTCTGTGTGCAGGAGCTCCAGGAGCTGGAGAGAAAGCTGGAGGACCAGCTGGCACACCAGGAGGCGGCCCAGCTGCAGCGGGCACTGGACAGTTGGCAGCAGTGGGCAGGTGAAGGACCTGCGCTTCTGCAGGAACCAGAGGAGACAGATTCTGAAAGGCACGTCTCTGCTGTCCTGCAGCGAGCCCTTAGCAAGGGTCAGAAGCTCCTGGAGCATCACCAGCAGAGGTAAGCTAAGGGCCCAGGGTACGACATCTTCTCTACGCACTCGTCTGTGGACGGGCACTTAGGTTGCTTCCATATCTTGGCTGTTGTAACTAGTGTTGCAGTGAACACAAGGGTACATATATCTTTCAGAAAACACAATTTTTAACAGCTTTGTAATTTTCCACTGTGAAGAACAGGGTGAAAACTATAATACATAGCATGACTCCATTTTTGAAAACACAAATTCATTGAAAGAAAATAGGCCAGACTGTAATAGATGTGATTTCTGTGTGGTGAGATTACAGGTGACTTTAATGTGTTTGATTATGCTTTTCTGTGTAAACACAACATCAAAGCACAATTCTGTTCCACTGAAATAATTGCATAAGAGGCTGATTCCGTTTGATCAGAGGAAAATGCTCAGAGATGTTGATTTGACTTAGACTTGATTATGGATTTTAGTATATTTAACACCTTAATGTATTCCATGCTTCATGGAGAAAATTGCTGTTGATCAAGCTTTTTGTATGAGTTGTACCCTCACAGGGTTTAGATTGTATTAACCAGCAAGAAGGCAGGATGGATAACCTAGGATACCGGCTTTAATTGGCTGAGGGGATAGACTGGGAAGACCACCTTGTGGGGAAGTCAAGAAGCCTGATGGAGACCTCATGTGATAAGGTGCCACCCAGCTTCTGTGGTCAGAGCCAGGTCCACCCTTGGGAGATGATTCTGGGCCCACTTCAACACAGGAGCACATGATGAAGACCCCAGACCTTGGTATTCTTCAGCACCAGGCATGACAGCTAATACTGAGAGTTTTCACATCAGGATCACCATTGGAGGTCAGAGGGAACAAAAAGTGCCCACTGTACTGAGCAGGCATCTTGAGACTGAAAAGCAAGGCAGGCAGCTCCATTTAACCGATGGATCCATTTATCTATGGTAACTTACTCATATAGTGGATCAGGCGGACAACAACTTAGAAGGCTTCACGGCTTCACTCTAAACCGAGGGGCCATTGAGACAATTTTATAATTAACCTAGGGTATGGGGTAGATCAGAGAAGGCGATGGCACCGCACTCCAGTACTGTTGCATGGAAAATCCCATGGATGGAGGAGCCTGGTGGGCTGCAGTCCATGGGGTCGCGAAGAGTCGGACACAACTGAGCGACTTTCCTTTCACTTTTCACTTTCATGCATTGGAGAAGGAAATGGCAATCTACTCCAGTGTTCTTGCCTGGAGAATCCCAGGGACGGGGGAGCCTGGTGGGCTGCCGTCTATGGGGTCACACAGAGTTGGACATGACTGAAGTGACTTAGCAACAATGGGGTAGATGCTTGGAAATGGGACGTGCGTTCCTAAGTCAAAATTTATGAATGGGTAACTAGTCTCGTGGATGCCAGGAATACTTCAGGGAAGGTTTTCATCCTTATCTAGGGAATAACAAAGCACAGAGAATACCTGACCCTCATGATTGTTAAACAATATCTATTAACTACAAAGCCTTTGATGACAGAGAAGTGATTCATTGCACAGTCCTGGGTGGGTCAGCAGAAGGACAGGAAATACTGTAAGGGCCCAAGATGACATCAGTTATACTCATAGCCATGCAGAGCACAGGCTGCCCTTCAAAGCCACAGAGAAGTCTCCATACAGTCCCACAAAAGTTCTCACTTGAAGGAGCCCTCCATCCTGGTGAGCAGTCCCTGATTCATTTATTTGCGAGATAATCTAGCTAAAAAGAGGCCAGCTTCTTCTGGCTATCTCTTTTGATGGATTTGTTTTTAATCAGGTAGGTTAGGTTTTTGATACTTTGTTTTTTAACCAACTAGACGATCTTCTCATAGGATCACTTTATAACAACACTGAACGTATGGAGATTTTGTTTTCACCCTAGTTTGAGAGAGGAGCAAGAAGACAGTGTCGTGCTAGAAGATTTGCTGGAGAATATGGAGACTGACACCTTTGTGACCCTGTACGGCCAGGTGAGAACAAGTTCTCTGTGTCCTGGGTCCATCCCTTGCCAGCCCATAACTTGACCTCTTTCTCAGAGTCCACGTTTCCTCACCTGCAGGACACAGATGATAACAGGAACCTTGAGAACTGCTAAGAGGATTTGTGAAAATCCCTGGCCCAGGGCCAGCACCTAGGGGATATTCAATTGGGGTTACAGCAGCAGCAAAAACAACAGTAATCACTGCCCTGGTCAGTTTCTTATCCGTGATAAGACAGGCACCCAAGTGGTCTTCTTTTCAGTCTTAAACAGGTTTAATATACACAGAGTAAGTTCTACCAGGAACAAAGTTAGTCATTGAAATCTGGGCCATATAAGGAGAATGCTGAGATTGCACACCACGTTTCAACCTTTCTGTGTTGAGGTTAGGTAGTCTCATTCTTGGCCAGAGCTGCAGCCCTCGTCAGCGTTCCTGAGACAGAGCACGAGGCTGTGCAGACGGAGTCATGTGCAGAGTTACATAACTCTACTAGTGGTGTTTTATGTGCATTCCAAGGTGGGCTTCCTGGTTTCTTTGGGTCTCAGCAAATGTGATTTGTGACAGTGGCTTATGCCAATCACAGGCCATTGGGAGGTAGGTGTTGCTGACCTTGCTTCAGTTCAACGATGTCACTGTTACACTGATTCTTCCCACCTCTCCTTGAAGTTCCAGCTGCTGTGTCTGTGTTCATGTGAAGAAGGTAAATGTAGAACACAATCACTCTGCTGTCTTTTCTTTCCAAGAAAGTACATGCCACCAAGTCTCTGAAGCAAATTATACTCATGTCCTGAGGAGACGCGACCCATGGATCCCTGGTTGCAAGGGGGGCTGCAAGTTCAACACTTCCTTTTCAGCCTCCAGAGAGAGCCAGCAGGGAGCAGGGGTGGGGCACTTTCCGGTGTCAGCCAGCAGAATTGGCCACAACTGTCCATAGGCACATGCATCTTCTCACTTGTATTAGTTTCCTATTGCTGCTGTAACAAATTACTACCAATTTAGTGGCTTAACAGAACACAATTTATTATCTGCTTGTTCTGTGGGTCAGAAGTCCTGCATGGGCTTTGCCAGACTAAAATCAAAGTGTCAGCAGGTCTGTACTCCTTCTAAGGCTCTGGGAGAATCCGTCTCCTCCTCATTCCAGTAATTGTCAGAATTTGGTTCATTGTGGTTGTAGGACTGAGGTTTTCATTTCCTTGCTAGCTGTCATCAGCTGGTGGCTGTTACCAGTTTCTAGAGGCATTTTCTTAGTTCATGGCTCCCTTCTTTCATCTTCAAACTCAACAAATCACATCTTACTGATGCTTCTTCCATCGTCATCACATCTCTCTCTGACCTACCATAGCAGGAAAAGTTCTGTGCTTTTAAGGACCCATGTGATGATGAGGTTGGACTCATCTGGATAATCAGTCTAGGATACTCTCAGCTCATGATCATTAAGCTTCATCACAAAGTCCCTTGCCATGTAAAATGATATATTCACAGGTTCTGGGATGGGGCATGAACACCTTCGAGGCCATTATTCTGCCAGTAACACCAGACAGGAAGACAAGGTTAAGCATCAAAGTGAGTAGTAAGTCTAACATGCTTCTTTCTCTTTGACATGAGAGCTGACCTGGGCTTTCTTGATATTTTCAGCAAGGGAGGAGTACCTACTCATGGCAGGACCCAGGAGAGTACTTGCCATTCACCTCACTGTCTGGCAATTCTACCATCATCCCCTTATAGACAGGTCCTCCAGAGGTGACATTATTGCCCAAGTTCACATTGAGGAGCCCGGTGGAGCTAGAATTGGAGCCCACATTCTTCTACCCCACATCTCTTAGCTTGAGCTCCAGACTGGGGATGGGGGAGGAAGCAGAAGTTTCCAGAATACCTGTTGTGCATTAAGTATCATCCTAGGCACTCATGTCAGTTATTCATTTAATCCTTGCAGAAAGCTGGGAATCAGGGACTATCTTCTCTATTTTGCAAATAGAGCAACCAAGGTATGAATGGGTGGCTCCGGGTTCCAGGGCTCACTGTCCTCCTTGGAGCTCAGGACTCGGCCTGGGGTTGGTGACTACACAGATGTGCTCTTCCTGCTGTGTTGCCCTGCAGAGCACATGCTGCTCCTGGCCTGGGTCTCTGTGGGAACTGAGCCCTCTCCCACACTCACTGTGATTCCCCCTCTTCTTTGTTACTAAGAGACTTGACAGATGGCCAAAGGGTCATGTGTACAATATCATCCAGGTCATCCCTAATTTGTTGGCTCTTTTAAACTGTGAACTCTGCTAAAGAACTGGCTCTGTCAGGAGTAAAATGCTGCTGGGATGGAAGCCTTGAGCAGCAGGAATCATTTAGGAGGGTGACTTTTCTCTGCACCCCCTCCCCATCCTGTGCCTTGTAGAATCCCCCAGCAATGTCTACTCAACTTCATTTCTTTCTTTCCCGCCCTTGTGTATTAGTGAGGGTTTTCCAGAGAAACAGAAGCACAAAGACTTGGGAAAAGAGGGAGAAAGAGGTTTACTTTAAGAAATTAGCATATGTGATTGTGGAGACTGGCAAGTCCAAGTAGGCTGACAATATAGAACAGCAGGCTGGAGACCAGGAAAGAGCCAGTGTCGCAGTTCAAGTTCAAAGGCCCACTACTGGCAGAATTCCCTCTGGCTCAGGGGTCAGTCTTTGTTCTGTTCAAGCCTTCACCTGGTTAGATGGAGCCCACCCACATTGTGGAGGGCAATCTGCTTTAAGTCCACTGACTCGAGTGTTAATCTCATTCAAAAGCTACTTCACAGATATATCCAGAATTATGTTTCTCCATATAAATCTTGGCACTGTGGCCCAGACAAGCTGACCTATAAAATTAACCATCACTCCCTTTGTAGAGGAGTCCTGTATTTTGCCTGTTTCCTCTTTGTACCAGGCAAGAGAATAACCAGGGAAACCCAGTCCCCCTCCCATTCTTTCTACTTCTTCTAAATACTCCTCCCCCTCTTCCTCCTCTTCCTTCTTCTCCTCCTTTTTCTTCTTTCCCCTGCAATCTCTGTCTTTCTCTCCCTCTCCCTCCCCAACCCTCCCCTGCCTCTATGTGTCTTTTGTTTTATTTCCTGCTTATTACACTACCTTAGGGACAGCATAGTTCAAATTACAAAATTTGCATGAAGGATCATTTCCACATGAGCACCCATGTTTTCATATTTATGCAACTTTGCCAACTCCTCCTTCTTCTGCATATTTATGACAATGTCAAAATAACACTCAAATGCCTGCTCTGTGCTAGACACATCACACATCATCCAAGTTAATACTCACTGTTGCTCTGGGGGCCCTGGCAGTGGGAAGAGCCTCCCCTAGGCACTGCTGCAAATCTATCACTCCTTCTGTGATGGCAATGATACCAACAGCAGTGGATATCAGCCCAGTGTTGAGGAGAGGCATGGAGAGGATCATCACTGGACAGATGAAGAAACTGAGGGTCAGAGAGGTGATGTGACTCAGCTAAGGTCCCACAGCCACTCAGTGGTGGAGCTGGTTTTAAATCAGTTTCTCTTCCTTTAAAAGCAAAACTAATACAATTATGTAAAGTTTAAAAATAAAAAAAAATTTTAAAAAAGTGCTACTCATTTCATGCTACTGCACCATTCCCTTTGAAGCAAAATATTTCCTAATTGTTTTGTGAATAAAATGGGAAGGGGGAGCTCATTTTAAAATGAATGGTACTAACTCAGCAAGGCAGAAAGTTTCCTTGTGCTGTGGAAAGAGGTTGGGACCCCACCTGAGGTCTTCACTGAACTCATCTCCTTTACTCCCTCGAGGCTCCAGTATGACTTGTAGACAGTAGAGTGGAATTCTTTTTTAACCACATATAATATGACTTAGAGTCAGCTTAACATCTTCTGAAGAGGCTTTTTTCTTGAATAAATATCGACTGTGCTCCTAGTAAGTGGCAAGTGCTATCCTAGGCCCTGGGATTTTAGCAGCAAAGTAAACAGATGAAGCCCAGGCTCTCAGGAACTGATATTCTAGTGCATAGAGCAGGCAAGCAACAAAATAGATACATAATATATATATTATTTTGTATGGATTATGATCTCATTTTTATAGTCATGTCCGTCTATCCACCCATTGTCCATCACTCCATCTGTCTGCCTCTCCTTTCATCTCTTTGTCCACCCATCCATCCATCTATCCATTCATCCATCAATCCACCTCTGTCTATCCATCCATCCACCAACCATCTCTGCATCCATCCATCCATTCATCTGCCCATTTGTCCACTCATCATCTATCCATAAACTGTCCATAACCCATTTATCCATTCATCCATTTATTCATCTGTATAACCCATCCATCCATCCATTCATCTATTTACATACATGCCTAGAAAGATTCCTAGAGTATGCTTTGCCTAATGCTACTGATAATTATTTCTGGGTAGTGGCACTTGGAATTATTAACAGAATTTTTGTGCTTTTCCCAGGTGGCACTCATGGTAAAGAACCTGCCTGCCAATGTAGGAGACATAAAAGATGCGGGTTGGATCTCTAGGTCGAGACGATCCCCTGGAGGAGGAAATGGCAACCCACTCCATTGTTCTTGCCTGGAGAATCCCATGGGCAGAGGAGCCTGGCAGGCTACAGTCCATGGGATCACAAAGAGTCAGACACGACTGAAGTGACTTAGCATGCAACACACTGCATCCCTAACTCCTGGCCATTTCTGCTCTGTTCTCCATCCCTATGTTCTGTCAACTCTGGTTATTCACTTGGAATCATACAGGATATAAGTGTGCAGCCTGGCTCTTTCCAGGCGGTGGAAAGCCCTAGCGATCCTTCCATTTCTTTCACTGCAGACTGGTATTCTGTGGTATGGCCATAGTACAGTTTCTTTAACCCTCCACTGCTTTAAGGCCTTTTCAGTTGTTTCCACAGCCTGTGCTGTTCCCTCTGAGCCCTATCGCCTCACGGAACATGAGTAGGAGGAGAAATTACTAATTGGCCTGGCTGTAGGCCAGGGCTGTAACTATGATGAGTGAGTTGCCCTGTATCCAGGAGGATAGCTGGAAGGGATGGATGAAGGCTTAGGGAATGTCATGGGGAGCCAAGGCTGCTGACCAAATAGATTTTCTTGACGGCTCTGTAAATTTGGGGACATGTTTTCAAGACCAAGCTAATAAAGTATTTATCTCCCTGGGACAAAAAGTCCTAAGACCGTGATCCATTCAACCCTGCTGTTCATCAAGGTGAGAGCCGTGAGGCTCTGAGTCCCTGCGTTCACTCCTCCAGGAGCTGAGACTGGCGTCGTACCTGTCGAAGCTGACGATGCTGCCGGGGGGCACGCTGCGCCGGCTCCTGACCGTGGCTCTGCCCGCAGCCTCGCAGGCCGAGCTGCTGGCGGTGCTGGACTCCGTGGGCCAGAAGCATCAAGACCACTCGGTGGAGAACGATGGCAGCAGGGTGCAGGCTGACCCGGGCAGGAGGGGGTGAGTGCAGGGTCGGCCGCTTTTGGAAAATGAGGTCCCATTTTCCTGAGAGAGAACGGATCGGGGTGGTGAGCCAGACCATGGGGCACAAGCACACCCGCCTTCCCAGGGGAACTTCCTCACTTAGGGAGCAGATGGCATCCAGGAGTGTCATCATGAATCCTGGAAGTCATGGCAGGCCCAAGGGTTTTGTCCACAGCTTCTCTTTTCATCACCGGTTCACTTCCCAATGGGATCTTAAGACAGTAGGTTTCCTTGGGCTGTAAATATGCCATATACACACAGTAAATGCATAAAGGAAAAAGGCAGAGAGACACCATGGTTCTATCAGCTGGAGCAACTGGCTATTAGCATTTTGTTACAATTCTTCCTCCAGAATGGGTTTGTCTGCTGGGTTGTATGAGTGTGTGTGGTGTGTGGGGGTGTGTGTGCGTGTATGTGTGTGTGTGCGTGTGCCTGAGCACACATGTATAGGAATCCCAGTATATACAGCCTTACCTCCTGCTTTTCAGAACCTTATAGCAGAGGCAAGTTTGCTTATTACCTTTCAGCTCTTGTCCACGTGCAAACATCTTCCTAAGCATCTGTTTCGACTCTTTCTGCTATTTTTATTAACAATTTAAAATTTCATGCTTTTCCCAGTTATAGAAACATCTCCATAGATATTATTTTTCATAGCTGCTTATTATTTTACTGAGGCGTGTAGCATAGTGTATATAACTGTTACTCTATTGCTGACCATTTAGTTTGGGTTCATTTTTCCTCAATTGTGGATAAGGCGGCATAGATACTTTAGGATCAAGTGGCAGGTGTGCATTTTGTCAGTTAAGGGTCTTTATTAAGGAAAGGCATGAAGAGGGATGTTGGATAAGTATGGGGCAGCCAGCCAGTCCACTTGAGAGCAGAATTTATTAGGGGTGAGGCTGCAGGGAAAGCCATGACCAACCTGGAAAGTGCTGAAGGCCAGGCAGCAAAGCCCAGTCCTCAACGAGGATCCACAGGAGGCTAGGGAAGGGCGTCTTGATGCCCGTGAGTCTGTGGAAATGGCATGATTGTGTGGACATGTGTATATGCAGGTTATTTTCCCCGACTTGTAAGGGAGTCCCTGACTCACAAAGGCAAGGTGCACAGCAGAGGGCTAAGAGTAGGGCTGGGTGCCAGGAAGGATGAGAGGGTGACATCAGCTGTAGGGGAGGGGAGGGAGTCTGCAGCGCCCGGGAAGAGCAAGCATTCCTAGAGCTGGAGGGACCCAGCACGGGGCGGGCTGGGGCTGGATGTGAGTGTGCTCACAGGACTGGGGTGTGGGTGGGGTCGGAGCTGGGGTGGGCGTGGTCGGAGTTTCCTGTTTCAGCCTGCTTTCTCTAGTGCAATCAGAGAACACACAGGCAGCAGGTACTGGTGGTAACCCTGGAGCAGGACTTTGCATGGTCACAGCTTGGCCCAGCGTGGATGAGGGTTCTTCACCACCGCCGCCCCTCCCCCCGCTCTGCCTTCCCCATAGCCCCTCTCAGCACCCACTCCCCCCCCAACCCCCATAGCTGCACAATGTGAAGCAGCTGAGGCAGAGTATGAACTTGGCCAGAACCAGGCACCAGTGGACACTCGATCTTGTATTGACTTGACTTGAACCCAAGCCCGTGGACATCTTTACCCCTGTCCTGTTTGCTGTCCCTTCTTCAGTTGAGAATCACGTGGCATTCAGGCTCTCTGCCTTACCCTCCTTCTGAGCTTCCCTTGTACCTTCTCAATCTTCTTATTCATGTATTTATAAAACATGTATGAGCTCTTAGTGTGTCCACTGTCAGGCATCGGTGTAGGTGGGAGAGTAAGGGACAGTCCTGCCGCCCAGAACGTCCACTCTGGGGGAGGTGGACCACACACAAGCCAGCGCAGAGACCTCTTTGCTTCTGGAATCTTCCATGCATTCAACTGCAGGGATGCTCAGACTCAGCTCAAGTGTCCCCACATCTCGGCAGCCTCCCTCTATCTGACCCATGTCACATGCTACCTATCTGTGACCCCTGGACTGGGGACCCCTTGGGGCAGAGACTGTGTCTTGACTTGGCCAGCAAGATGCTTGATCAGTGTTCACAGAGTGAGTGAGTGAGTAAATGTGAATACTCTCAGGGTTTTTCCTATCAGCCAAAGGTCATACTGAAGGAAGGAGTTCCCAGAGGGCTTTTTAGGATTAGGCATCACTTGAAGGTTCTGTTCTTTTTGAAAATATAAGAATGTCCCTTCTTGCCTTCAGGAAACACCAGGGTTGGTGGCAAGCCTTAGAGAGCAAACTTCGTGGAGAACTGATAAACAGAGGATTAGAGAAGATGCTCTGGGCTCAGAAGAGGAAGGAGAGGTATGAGGGCATCTGTTCAGGTGGACTGGAGGGGTTGTCAGCCAGGGTGCCCATGAGGCCAGAAGGGAAGGTGGAGGGGACCATGAAGGGAGGGTTACTATGGACATAGCACACTCCTTCCCTCCAGACAACATCTTTATTCGAAGTGGGCTTAGTTTATTTTTCTTTCAAGGGAGAGCATGAACACAGAGCCATACTACCAAAATGGGCTTAGTTTAAAGTGAAGTAAGTCAGACAGAAAGACAAATATCAAACAATAGCACTTACATGTGGAGTTTAAGAAAAATAATACAAATGAATGTACTTGTGAAACAGAAATAGACTCACAGACTTAGAAAACAAGCTTATGGAACGCAAGTAGAAAGGGGCGGGGAGGGAGAAATGAGGAATATGGGATTAAAAGATACAGACTACTGTATATAAAATAGATAAGCAACAAGGATTTACTGTATAGGTCAGGGAACTGTAGTCAGTATCTCGTAACCTAAAATGGAAGAGAATCTGAAAACCATACATACATAAAACTGAATCATTTTGCTTTACACCTGAAATAAACACAATATTGTAAATCAACTATCCTTCCATTTTTTAAAAAAAAGGCAAAGTGAGCTTAGTCTAGGAACTGAAGATAAGCCGCCTGCTATCAGTGGGAGAATGTTCTATCATTTATTAGCATTTTAATTGCAGTCTTTATTTTAACTAGTGGCTCTTTTTAAATGGGATCTCATTAGGAGAATTATTCCTTATAAAGGCTTAGATTTTATGGTTTACAAAGCCCTTTCTTGTCTTGTTGGACTGAGCCTGCCCACTTTCGGAAAGTGGGCAAAATCCCACAGCCATGCTTTACCAGCTCTGGGAGGTCAGAAGAAGAGACCCCCACTGGTGAAAAGTAGCCGTGGGATTTGGGGGCACTGAACCAACCCCTCTATTTCTCTGAGCTTCCAGGCCACTGCTCTTTTCACTGTATTGAGTCCCTTTCTCTTTGAGCTGCGGTGGCGGCACACCTGGAGAGCAGAGGAAAATTGGAGGCAGGGTGGTTTTAGATCGCTGCAGACAACAGACTCAGGCGCTCACGTGTTTCCCACTAGAAGTTTGGAAAAATAGTAACACGAGTGACAAGAGTTAGGTTAACCCGTTTTAACGTAACAGGTTAAATAGTGATAACCAAAATGTGCCGTGGAAACAGTGATGCCCACAGGACGTGGGAGAGTCCTGCACCTTCCAGAATTTCTCAGGGTGAAGCCGTAGAGACCAAGCTGCCCAGAGAGTCCATGATAACAGTCCCAGAGCCATTGATAATGGGCTGGACATCAAAATTTAGTCCCAGAGGAATTAGATTAGGGTATGGCAACGCACTCCAGTATTCTTGCCTGGAGAATCCCAAGGACTGAGGGAGCCTGGTGAGCTACAGTCCGTGGGGTCGCAAAGAGTCGGACACGACTGAGTGACTTCACTATTGAGCCCAAACCAAGAAAATTAAATTCAGGCCATAAAAGGGAAAGCGCTCCACTAAGGACTGGAAGTCAGGGGCCTAGGATGAGGTTGGGAGAGCAAAGGCATTCCTGGGCTGCACTGATGTCAGTGGTCGAGTGCAGATCAGGACCCCGGGCCCATGGCGCTGGACCACTGTGCCCGCCTTTTCTCTGCCTCAAGGCGCTGTGGATGGGTGGTGGGAGGAGGACAGACTGTGAGTCAGAGGGAGCTGATGGAGCTGTCTTTGAATCCTTGTTCAGATGACACAGCTGCCAGGGCAGGAGTTCGTGGTGATGAGGTTGGAACCTCAAAGCCACTTCTCTTCAGGAAGGGCCCATGAGCCTACCAGAGGCCTCCAGTATGTCAGCCCGCAGTGACATGGCCTTGTCCTGCCCTGCTTGGGCAAAGGACCCTGTGGCTTTCAGGTCATACAGGGCTCTCAGAGGGAGTCAGAGCCATTTTCAAGTGCAGCTGGAACTGAGGGACTGGACCGCTCACGGGCAGGATTCCAGCAATCCTTTTATAGGATATTCCCCCAGTGTGCTGCTCTGTTCTATTTCAAACAGTTTACCTAACTTCTAACTGTTGCCTTACACTCAGATTTTACCAGCCTGTGTTTAGTGTGAGGCCCACAGGCAAAGGCATCATGGACAATGTATCCCAATCATCTGGGGGGAGACGGGAAGCTCTGACTTGTAGCATCTGTCAGGTTCCGTGGTGTGAAACACCCCCACCCTGGCTGATCGCATGCTGACAGCATGATGACAACAGGCTCACCAAACTCCGGAGAAGTGAACAGTCATGAGTCAGTGTGAGCTGTCTGCAGCCGCCCCTGCCATGGGCTTCAGCTAATCTCAGGGGCCACCCTGGCAACCACAGAGAAAACCCTTTAAAATTACACTTGACTGGGGACCTAGGAACCAAGGGGGAGTTTTCCTGGAGAACTCTGTCGGCACGCTCAGGAGAGTATGTTGCCAAAAATGTCCAGTCTGATTTTCTGTTCTCTCTTTAGCATATTAAAGAAGACGTGTCCCCCTCTCAGAGAGAGGGTGATATTCTCTGGAAAAGGAAGTTGGCCGCACCTGTCCCTGGAGTCCACTGACGAACTGACCCCGGTGCCCATTGTAGGGGCAGAAGCTGTTGACTTATTAAACACGGGTGAAAAGCTCTTTATCTTCAGAAATCCAAAGGAGCCTGAGATCTCACTGCACGTTCCTCCCAGGAAGAAGAAGAAGAACTTTCTGAATGCCAAAAAGGCCGCGTGGGCCTTGGGCATGAACTAGCCCAAAGGGAAGTTTCTAGAGTCTGAAGACACAAAGATTTGTTTTCTTCTGCCCATCTGCATGTATGCATGTTTTATGTACAACTCGCAGGTATCGATTGTACATGAAGGAGACTGACACATCTCTAACCCTCCCCCTCTACCACCATGACTTTCGAGGACTCAGTTTAATCTGGTCCCATGAATTCCCAGGTGGCCCACGCCCTTCAGCATCACAAGGGACATGAAGAGACAGGGGACCACCCCATGAACCCTCACTGCTTTCGGTCCCAGCTCACGGAGGATCTGGGGGAGACCCCCCCAGCTCCCAGTTCACATCCCCGAAACACCTGACTGAAGTGTGGGCTGTGTGTCAAAGGGCAAGGCTCTCAGTTTTCACACTGTGTTTGTTACATATTCTATTTTTATCAAGGGAACTTTTGATTAATAAATGCATTTTATATAAAGCTGCTCTCAAGGAGACTCATTTTTGCTTTCTGTAGGAACCATTTATTTACTTATTTTTGATGTTTGTTTTATTTTTTAACTTTTTATTTTATATTGGAGTATAAGAGGGCATGGCAACCCACTCCAGTATTCTTGCCTGGAGAATCCCATGGACAGAGGAGCCTTGTGAGCTACATACTGTCCATGGGGTCGCAAAGAGTCAGACACAACTGAAGTGACCTAGCATGCATGCATAGCCAACTATGCAGAAGGACATGGCAACCCACCCCAGTATGCTTGCCTGGAAAATCCCATGGACAGAGGAGCCTGGTGGGCTGCAGCCTGTGGGGTCACAAATGAGTCAGACACAACTAATCGACTAAACAACAAATAGCCAATTAACAATGTTGTAATAGTTTCAGGTGGACAGCAAAGGGACTCAGCCATACCTATACATGTATCCATTCTCCCCCAAACTCCGCTCCCATCCAGGCTGTCACATAACGTTGAGCAGAGTTCCCCGTGCTACACAGTAGGTCCTTGTTGGGTATCCATCTTAAATATAGCACTGTGTGCATGTCGATCCCAACCTTCCTAACTGTCCCTTCCCCCATCCTTCCCTGCTGCAATGGTAAGTTCGTTTGTTGCTTTCTGTAGGACCCATTTATTTTTAGTCCCTTCTTAGGTTTTGCCCCTATGTTGTGATGTTCAGTAGAGGTTTGCCCTTCATCATTCCAGGTGCCTGAAGAGGTCCCAGCCCCTGGGCTGTACCATCTCCAACTCAAATCAGGAAACCCAGAAGCTTAAGGTCATAAAGCCGATAAGTAATAAAGTCAGGACTCACTGAAGACTTTACGGCCCCAAACTCTCGTCCCTTCTCCTGGACTTGGTAAATGGACACACACTTGCCCGCGCTTGTTTACCAGCAAACTGACTGTGCACAGGTCCTTGTCTTTCACAGCGTGCTTTCCTGTACCCTGACCTTTCCATCCTCATAGTGGTGGTTGCATGAGCATTTCTGAGAACAAGGCAAAGAATACAGTTACAATCGTATTGGGTCTACGGTTACCATCAGAGGTTAAAGCATCTGCCTGCAATGTGGGAGACCCGGGTTCAATCCCTGGGTTGGGAAGATCCCCTGGAGAAGGAAATGGCAGCCCACTCCAGTACTCTTGCCTGGAGAATCCCATGGAGGGAGGAGCCTGGTAGGCTATAGTCCACGGGGTCGCAAAGAGTCGGACACGACCGAGCTATTTCATTTTCCTGACGGTGGGAAATGATCGGAAAGGGAGTCCTGTCACCAGCAAGAAGAAGAAAAGGGATCCCAATGATGAAGCATCTATTACAAGAGAATCGCTTCTATTAATAGACCCTTCCAGCTACTTGAATCCACTTATTAATCCTTGATGATACCCAGCAGGTGGGGATAATTACTCCCATTTTACACCCAAGTAAGCTGAGAGTCAGAAAATTTTAGGTTTCTGGCAATCACACCACCTGTAAAGGAGGAATCCTCACTTTGAACCCAAGTCTCCTAACTTTCAGACCTTACCTGCCAGGAGACTCTGCATTGCCTTTGGCAACCTGAAGGCTGAGTCTCTCTCTCTCTCTTTTTAAAAAATTATTTATGTATTTGGCTTTGCCAGGTCTTAGTTGCAGCAGGCAGGATCTTCCTTGCAGCATGTGAACTCTTAGTTACAGCATGTCAGCTCTAGTTCCCTGACCAGGGATTGAACCAGGGTCCCCTGCATTGGGAGTGCAGAGTCTTAGCCACTGGACCACCAGGGAGTCCCTGTGAAGGTCAAGTCTTATTTGCAGTTTTCCTTTCCCATGGGTACCATGCAGCATGGTGATCAGGGACCTTTACTGGGGGTTGGCACTTCTTCCAGGGACCTCTGTGGACCATTATAGTGGCTGCCAGTTGAGCACATCACTGCTATAGTGGATATGCACAAGTAAGCTGTTCCAATGAAGGAGAGAAAAGTGACTGGGATCAGTTCTCCCATCAGAAGGTCAGGGGAGCAGAGAGGAGAGAAAGGGCAGTGAGTTTCACACACAGCGTAGTGGACTGGAAAAGGCATGGTCTTTGGTATAAGCCAACACAGTCCGATCCTGCTCTATTGCCTGTGAGCTGTGTGTCCTGGGCAAGTCACCTGACCTTTCTGAACCTCATTTCCTTAATCAACAAAGGGATAATGAGATTATAAGAATTAGATGAAACCAGATCTGTGAGGCGCTTGGTGGTGGCGTGGGCCTGCCAATCTATGTCCTTCTGTATTCTTTGAAGGTGATCTGTTTGCTTTTCTAATAATTTCCTGATTCTAGCACTCAGCTGGAATTATGCATGACTGAAAGTAGATTGCACACAAAGATTTGAAAAAATATCTCAAAATTATGGGCTGAAGGCTGAATTAATAAGCTATTAGCAACAACAGGAGGTGCTCAAACTGTTCAAAATCCAACATTTGAACCTAATAATAACTCCCTACGTTAATAGAGAAAGACTAACTATTGGTTTAAGTTCTCTAAACTCGCTGCATGAGAAACATGAAGACATGATGGGAAAGCTTGTGCTTCTGAAATCAGGTAGGTCAGGTTTAAATCTTGGCTCTACAACTTTTGAGCAAGTCACTTGACCACTCTGAACCTTTTTAGTCTCTTTATCTGGAAAGCAGAAGCCCTAATACCTACCTTAGGGTAAGGATGTCACAAAGAGTGAAGATATCACATATCATATAAAATGTTAGCGTACAGTAAAATGTTGGTGTGCAATAGTGCAGCTTATCTATTCTATTTTTACATATTCACAAAATTGAGTTTTATGTTTCCTTTTTATTACTGTTCCACCCTAGATAAATAGACAGTGACCCTTCCAGAAGGGCTGCACCTGCCACAGTACATGGAAGGCTATCCACGAGAGGCTTCCATGAGAGCCAGGCTTCAACAGTACGTGAACTGTGAACTTCCAGATGTTCAAGCTGGATTTAGAAAAGGCAGAGGAACTGGAGATCAAATTGCCAACATATGTTGGATCATTGAAAAAGCAAGAGAGTTCCAGAAAAACATCTGCTTTATTGACTATGCCAAAGCCTTTGACTGTGTGGATCACAACAAACTGTGGAAAATTCTTCAAGAGATGGGAATACCAGGCCACCTGACCTGCCTCCTGAGAAATCTGTATGCAGGTCAAGAAGCAATGTTAGAACTGGACATAGAACAACAGACTGGTTCCAGATTGGGAAAGGAGTGCGTCAAGGCTGTATTTTGTCACCCGGCTTATTTAACTTATATGCAGAGTCCATCTGGAGGAGGCAGTGGCAGCCCACTCCAGTACTCTTGCCTGGAAAATCCCGTGGACAGAGGAGCCTGGTGGACTACAGTCCATGGGGTCGCGAAGAGTCAGACATGACTAAATGCCTTCACTTTCACTTTTCACTTTCATGCATCAGAGAAGGAAATGGCAACCCACTCCAGTGTTCTTGCCTGGTAAATTTCATGGACAGAGGAGCCTAGTGGGCTACAGTCCATGGGATCACAGAGAGTTGGACATGACTGAGCACGCACACACGCACATGAAGGCCTTGCTGTGGGAGTTTGGGAGTGAGATACAACCTGATGGGGTATTTGGGAACAGCTTGAAGCTTATGACTCCAAATCTTTACCTCCAGACTGGACTTCTTCTTGGGCTCCAGACCCTTTTGTCACAGATGCTTGTCCAACCCTTAACAATTTGGCTTCCTAGAAAACCTGTTCCACTACAGACGTCCCCTCTCTGAATGGATGGGACCAAGCCGGAAACTTACAATTATCCTAGACATCTTCCTGTTTCTCAGTCCCCCAAATATGATGACCAAATCTTGCTGATTGCACTACTGCCGTAGTACAGTGGTAAAACTTATGCCCGCCCCGACCTCTCCCTTCCTGCTTAGGTCCTGTCTCTCCCAGATGGTGCCAGCAGCCTCTGCTCTGGGTTGGCTGCAACCAGTCTGTTCTATGGTAGCCATATCTAAGTCACTCCCTTGCTGAAAGACTTCCAAAACCTTTTCATTACTTATAAGACCTCCATGAACTGTCCTCTAATAGCCTTCCTATCTGTGTCTATAAAGGAAGTCTTTACTTCCCAAGGAGCCATTGAGTGGTAATGAGACACAAAGAAGAAAGTGCATCTGGATTTCCATTCTGGATCTGCCATTTACCATGTGGCTCAAAAGAAGCCACCTAACTTGTTTTCCTTTCTTTTAGTAGCTTTATCTGGTTTTGGTATTAAGGTAATGGTGATCTCGTGGAACGATTTAGGAAGTGGTTCCACTGCTTGTACTGTCCAGAAATGATTATAGAGAATTGATATCACTTCTTCCTTGAAAGAGGAGAGTGAAAAAGTTGGCTTAAAGCTCAACATTCAGAAAACTAAGATCATGGCAACTGGTCCCATCACTTCATGGCAAATAGATGGGGAAACAGTGGAAACAGAGTCAGACTTTATTTTTTTGAGCTCCAAAATTACTGCAGATGGTGATTGCAGCCATGACATTAAAAGACACTCCTTGGAAGGAAACTTATGACCAACCTAGATAGCATATTAAAAAGCAGAGATATTACTTTGCCAATAAAGGTCCATCTAGTCAAGGCTATGGTTTTTCCAGTGTCATGTATAGATGTGAGAGTTGGACTGTGAAGAAAGCTGAGCACAGAAGAATTGATGCTTTTGAACTGTGGTGTGGGAGAAGACTCTTACAAGTCCCTTGGACACAAGGAGATCCAGCCAGTCCATCCTAAAGGAGATCACTCCTGGGTGTTCATTGGAAGGACTGATGCTGAGGCTGAAACTTCAATACTTTGGCCACCTGATGTGAAGAGTTGACTCATTGGAAAACATGGGGGCAGGAGCAGAAGGGGACAACAGAGAATGAGATGGCTGAGTGGCATCACCAACTCGATGCACATGAGTTTGGATGAACTCCGGGAGTTGGTGATGGACAGGGAGGCCTGGCATGCTGCGATTCATGGGATCGCAAAGAGTCGGACATGACTGAGCAACTGAACTGAACTGAACTTCCTTGAATAACAATAATCATATGAAACAGTTTCCAGTGAGTCGATCTGGATCTAGTGCCTTCTGTTTTGGAAGGCAAGTAATTATTGATTCAAGGACGTTAATAGATATAAACCAATTTATATAGTCTTTTACTTCTTGTGTGAGTTTTGGTACTGTGTGTCTATCCAGAAACTGGTCCATTTCATATAAGTTATCGTATATGCAGCATTAAGTTTTAGAAAATACTTGTTTGTCTTCCTTTTAATATCCATGAGAATAGTTGTGATGACCATACTTTCATTTCTGATTCATAATAGCTTATTCTTTTTTTGTCCCTTGATTAACATAACTACATGTATAGCAATTTCATTGATCTTCTTCAAGAACCAGAACTTATATAAGAACCTCATTTCCTTGCTCTTTTATTGTCCTATTTTTAAGTTCCTTGACTTATGTTCAAATTTTAGTATTTCTGTTTTTCTAACTTTTTTCTGTTTAAGCTTAAATGGCAGTCCTTTGCAGCCCCCTATGGTCCTCTTACCTCTAATTTCTTCTTTTCCAGGGGAGACTATTCTCAGTACCTTAGCTGTTTCTTGTGGCATCAACCTTTATATTCTTAGGAACATACTGCAACTTCTCAGTGCTGTGTTATTCATACTGTATATTGACCTTTTAGTATAGCAGATGAGAATTTAGCTCTCTTAGACACACACACATGTAAACACACATACAGAGATAAACATACATAGCCTTCCTTTCCGGTTATCTGATGCAATTAAAACACAATTTTCACTAAATATTCAGCATTTTTATTAATAACATTTCATTTGAAGTTGAGCCATGTAGTGAATTTTAATTGCATTTCCTTTTTCTGTGTAACTTTTAGTTTTCCCTAGAGTTAATAATTGGCTAGAAACTGTAGTTATGGCTAAAAATGACTCCTTATCTTTTGGAGAAACATACTGAAATATTTATGGAAGAAATGTGGTGTTAGAGATTTGCTTCAAGATAATATGGAAGGGCTTACTGGCCATGGTGAAGTAACAGACTGAATTTAAACTCCCAACTTAAACAACTAGAGAACTCGACAAAATACAGGAGAGAGCTATTTTCAGACATGGGCAACAGGCAGCATGGGACTGCGATACTGGAAAGAAGGGAAGTAAATGAAGGGAGCCCTACGACTGCCCCAGCTCAGTGCCACAGGGAGTTTTACGGCTGCAGACCAGGGAGGGGAACCCGGGGCCCAGCAGTTTGCTTAGGTGAGGAGACAAAGAATGGAAATCAAGGAGGCTGAGGCAAGTGAGATTTATAAGGCAGAATATGGAGGAGAGACATTAGAGGGGGAAGAGAAAGAGAGAGGGGGCAAGTTAGTATCAACAGAAGGGCTCCTTTGAGTCTGTCTGAATACTGAGCCCTGTGTACACGAGGAGAAACTGTCAGCAGGGAGAACGAACCACCAGAAAAAGTAGTTTTCAAACAATTCCCAAAGCTCACCGAGGACTGGGAATATTTTCCATTCCCACTAGCCTGAGTGTGATGCATCGGCTGGTCTTCTGATGGATCTTGCCTTGGTAGTGGGAATAAATTAACTGCTCTGGGCCCATCATAGCAAAGCTTAAAGCAAGTCTCAACAAATCTATAGAGACAGAGAGTAGATTAATATTTGCCTGAAATCATAAGAGATGGGCAGGAGCATGGGGAGTACGGAGAGTGGTAGCTATTGGGTACATTTTGGGGTAGTGAAAAATTTCCAATTGTAGATTACAGCTATGATTGCATAACTCTGTAAATATACTACAAACACAAGAAACTATACTTTCAGTGGGTGAACTTTACGGTATGTAAATTTTATCTTGATAAAGCCATTTAAAAGATTTAAAAAATAAAGAAGAAAAGAAGCCTCAGACAATTTAAACTGATCCCAAGTGACTTAGAAGCATGACAAAACAAAGCCCAAAGCCACTTAAAGGAATGCAAGATACTCCAGTGTTCAATAAACATAAAGTCACTGGTGTCTGGCATCCAATTAAAAATTACCAGGCATGCAAACAACAAGAAGATAAGATCCATAAGCATGAAAAAAAAAAAAAAAACACCCATCCAATTGAAATTGTATTAGAAATGACAGATAGGAAAGTATTTGCATATGAGAACATTAAGTCAGCTATTATATATTCCCTGTATATTCAAAATGAAGGAGAAAATATGAGCATGATGGGAGAAGTAGAAGACATAAAAGTTTTCAGGCAACTTCTGGATTCAGATCTGACATGTAAAGTGCTTAGAAGTCAGAACTTCTCTCTCTCCAACAGGAAGAAAAGCTGAAAAAACTGAAAACCAATGTCTTTTCTGGGGCCCATCAGAGAACTGAAGTCACAGGACAAACTCCCACCCTGATATCTGAAGGCACAGTCTAACTGAGAGAGTCCCAGAAAGACCCAAGACTTAAACAGATTCTGTGTAAAGGGATTTGTTTTGTTGTTCAGTCACTCAGTCCTGTCAGACTCTGCGACCCTGTGGACTGCAGCATGCCAGGCTTCCCTGTCCTTCACTATCTCCCAGAGTTTGCTTAAACTCATGTCCATTGAGTTGGTGATGCCATTCAACCATCTCCCCTGCTACCCTCTTCTTCTGCCCTGAGTCTTTCCCAGGATCAGGATCTTTTCCAATGAGTTGGCTCTTCGCATCAGGTGGCCAAAGTATTGGAGTTTCAGCTTCAGCATCAGTCCTTCCTGAATATTCGGGGTTGATTTCCTTTAGAAAAAAGATGGAGACAGATATTCCATGCATGTCAACACTAATCAAATAAAGAAAGAAAAGAAAGTTTACAAGGAAGCAAATCAGACTTCAGAACAAAGGAAATTATCATGGATGAAGATAATACATATTAATAAATGGGTCAGTTGTTCAGGAAGATATAGCAATCCTAAATACATATGCACCTAACAATAAAGTATCAAAATACATGAGGCAAAAAGTGATAGAACTACAAGGAGAAATACTCCATCTAACAGCATCTGCATACACATCCTTCTCAAGTTCACATGCAAAATTCCAAATATAAACCATATTCTGGACCATGAAGCACAACTGAAAAAAATCTAAAAGAAAAGGAATTATACAAAGTATGTTGTCATATCACAGTGTAACTATACTAAAAATCAAAAACAGAAGAGAGGGCTGGAAAGTCTCATAAGTATTTGGTATTAAAAACACACTTTTAAATAACACATGGGTCAAAACGAAGTCTCAAGGAAAAATTTTAAAATACTTTGAGTTGAACAAAAATGAAAATACAACTTGAAAAATGAATGGATGCAGCACAAAGAGTATGTAGGGGAAAATGTATACCATTAAAGGCATATAGTAGAAAAGACAAAAGATCTGGAATCAGTCGTCTAAGTTTCTCCATTACGAAGCTGGAGCAAGAAGAGCAATGTATGAGACAGACTCAAATTTGAGGCTCTGTGTTGCCCCCGAGGAGCTGTGGGACTCTACACTAGCTTCTCAACCTTCACACTACTGATTTTGTTCATCTGTACAGCCAGGATATGAAATAGTACCCATCTCATGGTTGTTGAAAGGATGAAAAGAGAAAGTCAACTCCCAATGAAGTATGAAGTGTTAGACACTCAGTTGTGTCTGATTCTTTGTGACCCTGGCAGACTCCTCTGTCTGTGGGATTTTCCAGGCAAGAATACTGGAGTGGGTTTTCATTCTCTTCTCCAAGGTATCTTCCCAACCCAGGGACTGAACCCAGGTCTCCTGCATTGCATGCAAATTCTTTACCATCTGAGCCATCAAGCCATCTGAGCCAACTCCCAATGTCCAGTGCATATTAAGGGCCTAACAAATGATGACTGACTGTGTTGTTATCGATGTCTTTGTGGCAGTACAGCCTAATATAAACATTCTATATTTTATTCAGTTTTGTTGTTGTTATTCAGTTGTTCAGTGGTGTTGATGATGATGAGTGGTTAGGAGAGCTTTAACAAATACAAATAAGTAAAAAAATATGCAGACTTATGGGAGATAACAGTGTTTACCATTTAATCAATTCTGTTCAGTAAATGAATTAATGAAACAGGAAAGAAGGAAATGAAGGAGGGAGGGAGAGAGGGAAGGAAAGAGGAAGAAAAGAAGGAGCCTTATTTTTCAAGTGATTATGTAGAAATAATAAAAAAAAATAAAGGCCTTGAGAATGCAAAGCAAAATGTTAACACTACTTGTTCCCAGAGAATTGATTACAGATGATTTTCTTTTATTTTTCCTTTGTGCTTCTCAACAGCTTCAAAATTTGTTTAAATGAATCTCTATTGCCTTTGTAATCAGATAAGAGCAGAGAATGATATCTAAATTCAGAGATTTGGTATAAAGAACATGATTTTCATTATTTTCCTTCTAATCATATTCCTGGTTTAGAAGTATCGAAAATCCACTTCACATAACAATAATGAACCGTAAAACCAACTTTCCTACCAGTTTTTCTACTGTGCTATGATTGGGTAGATTTGAGTGATCAGCCAACACTCGTGATTTCAGTTAGAGATTGAGTTCTGCTGCATGTAACAGGAATAAAAGGCTCTAGTGAGGTACATAAGATAGAAGTTTAGTTTTTTCTCACATAACACACACTCTAGAAGTGGCATCCAAGCTGGGACAGAGCTCCACGATGTCATCAATGCCGTCTTTCTGCTCAAGCCGTCCTAGGTGCATGGCTTCTGTCCTCACAGTTACCTCATGGTCCCAAGACGGCTGCTGCAACTCCAGTCATCACATCCTCACTCTAGGCTGTGAGAAGAAGGAAGAAGAGCAAAATATACCAATTGTGGCAGCTCACTTTAAAGAACTTTTCTAAAAGCCCCACTTCTGCTTGCAAATTATTGGCCTGAATTAAGCCACCTGACTGTCCTGGGTACAACAGTGGATGTGAAATGTCATTTTGGAACTGGCATTCTCCAAACTGAGCTTCCCAGGTGGCCCAGCTGGTAAAGAACCTGACTTCCGTTGAGGGAGACATAAGAGACATGGATTCAATTCCTTGGTCAGGAAGATCCCCTGGAGAAGGAAATTGCAACCCAGTATTCTCGCTTGGGAAATCCCATGGACAGAGGAGCCTGGTGGGCTACAATCCATGGGGTCACAAGTAGTGGGACACAACTGAGCACACACGAAGAAGAAGTTAAATAGAAAAGGTTTGGGAGGGCAATTCAAAATCTTTGCCAAATTCTTGTGTGGTCAATGGGAGACCAGAAATAGTTGAGAATTTTCTTATGGGGAAAAAGCTAAGGCTTCTGTGTGCCATTTCTTCTATGAACATTCTCATTTACTCCTCAAAACTCTTTAGACTCAGAATTGGATATTACTATTACCATTTACCTCTGGAAACTTGGACTCAGAGTAAATTTGTCCATGAGACTCACCCAGCTATGCAAATTTCAGCTGGGTTTCTAACTTGGGTGTCTCTGACTCCAGAGCGCATGTCTTTCCTCTGCACCATTCTGACTCCCCTGGTCTGCAAATGGAAGCATCATTCACTTATCCTTTCAACCACTGGTCAGTGCACTGGGTATTGACACAGAGTAGATACTTAGGGAATATTTGTCCAATGAATGAATGAGTAACTGCCTTGTGGGGAGGAGCTCATTGTCTTCCTGGTGAGGCGCATCGATCAGGGCCACCCAGAGCCATCTACAGGATGTTGTGATTCCCTCTTTCTAGGTAGCACTGAGGAAAATGTGACCAAGGATACTGGGTGCACCTGAGCTGGGAGGACCAACTGGGATGCTCAGACAGGAAAGGAGCTCAGGCTTGAAGAGTCATAGTGAGGATGGGAAGATGAGGTGAAGGAGTTCTGGAGTTAAAGGGTCAGGGTGACAGGGCGGGTCCTGGAGACAAGGCTGGACTTGTCTCAAAGCTCAGTGTCCTCAGGGAGAGACAAACTGGGGGCTCAGTCTGGGCATCCATGGGACCCCCTCTCCGTATCTTCACCAGTTTGCAGCCCCTCACTTTCACTCTCTGATCTCCTTCTCAGCAACTCAGTTTTGGCAATTTATGGAGTGAATGTCCATAAAGTGCCCATCTCCTGATGGGCAGGAGACTCTGGCAGTTTGTCCTGAAGCTCCAATTTCATTTTTTGAATTACATGAACTTACTCTTCCATGTTGGTGAATTGGCGAAACTTGCGATGACCAAGGGCGTTCTGTGGACTCACCCTCAGGTCTCCAGCTCCTGGGACAGTAGGTTGTGCTTGCTTTGAAGGTTAACATGCCCACACTTTCCCTATAATTGTGCCTTTTGAAAGTGAGAAGGCGGGAGTGTGTAGGTATATGGATGGTGGAGTTGTGTTCTTTCCAGAGAAAATAAGTGTAAATCTCAGGTGGCTCCACGAAAGCAACGGTTAATTTCATTCCTCCTCTAGTGGGTCAAACATTTGACAACTTACAGACACAGGTTGCAAACACAGAATTTTCTCTTTTTCAGTTCAGTTCAGTCATTCAGTTGTGTCCAACTCTTTGCGACCCTATGGACTACAGCACGCCAGCCTTCCCTGTCCATCACCAACTCCCAGAGCTTACTCAAACTCATGTCCATCAAGTCGTGATGCCATCCAACCATCTCATCCTCTGTCATTCCCTTCTCTTCCTGCCTTCAATCATTCCCAGCATCAGGGTCCTTTCCAATGAGTCAGTTCTTCGCATCAGGTGGACTGTGTATTGCAGTTTCAGCTTCAGTCCTTCCAATGAATATTCAGGAATGATTTCCTTTAGGATTGACTGATTGGATCTCCTTGCTGTCCCAGGGACTCTCAAGAGTCTTCTCCAACACCACAGTTCAAAAGCATCAGTTCTTCGGTGCTCAGTTTTCTTTATGGTCCAACTCTCACATCCATACATGACTACTGGAAACACCCACTGCTTTCACTAGACAGACCTTTGTTTCTCTTCTTCTGTAATGATTTAATTTCC
The DNA here is from genome assembly GCF_055505025.1 of Bos grunniens. Lineage (NCBI taxonomy): Eukaryota > Metazoa > Chordata > Mammalia > Artiodactyla > Bovidae > Bos > Bos grunniens. The sequence continues at coordinate 14,000,926 of NC_141170.1, read as the reverse complement.
ATTTCTAGTCATCATTTTCTGCTCTAGAAAACTTGACCTAGCTGCAGCCAGGTAAGCCCCATCAAAATCAGTGATTTCTTAGTTTTAAACACAGGTATTTGCAAAGTTTCTCCCTCCCCACTTCTCCACCCCTGCCATGTTGGTCTCTGGGAGAGGGAATCACCCACGGGTTTCCCTTGATGAGCATCCTGAGGGGTACAACCAGCCTACTGATGTTTTGTTGTCAGTTTCCCCCTCAGCTGGTGGCCAGGGTGCCCACACTGTCATCCATGCTTGTGTCCCCTCATCACACCCCTGGCTCAGCTAGGACCTGCACCCTTCCCTTACCTCCCCATGCCACGCCTGTGTGGAGATGAATTCCCTGGCACTGCCCTCCAGTCTAACACCACCTGGACCTCACCGTACTAACCCAACTCCAGCACCTTGATGACAATGTACCCTTTCCTTGAGGCTTGTGGTCCTTCTGCAGCCCCAGAAAGGAAGCAGTTACAAGTGCCCTCCAGATGCCCCTTATTTAACTGAGGTTCTATCCTTCCCCTTCCCCACCTTTGGGGTTTGCCTGGAGAAGGTGTTCCAATGTGGGATTCCTTCTATAAGACACTCTCTTAGCCTCCTCTCCTATTTTTTTCTCTTTTCTTCCCCTCTTAGTCTCACCTCCTGTTGAGTTTGAAAATGGTTTATATTCTTAATATATCTTTGCCAGCTCTATTGTGCATGGTTTAATTTGTATATTCAGCATCCACCCAACTCTCAGATCCAAGAAACAACTTTGAGCCTCTGAAAACTTGCCTCTTACAGTTGAAGCTTTGGGTTTCAAACCTGTGTCTTCTATGATTTTCAAGAGATTGTTTTGTAAGGCATTATTTTGCCATGCCTTGCCATGCCATGTCAAACCTGTGTCTTCTATGATTTTCAAGAGATTGTTTTGTAAGGCATTATTTTGCCATTGACATGCCATGCCATGGCACAGGGAGGTAAGAAAAGGGAACGAAATGCATGCTGGCAAAGGAGCTTATTTCCAGTCCTTCCAACTCATCTTACCTCAACACGGTCTCTCTCTCCAGGTCTCACCTTCCCCAGAGTCATGCCAGACATTGGTCCTGGCCTTTCCCCCAATTCCTTGAAAAGTATCAGCATCTGTTGTGCTTCAGGGTCTTTACACCTGATCTGTTTCCCTTTCTGGCAACACACACATGTGTACATGCACACACATATATGTGCATACATGACTTCTGTTGTAGTCTGATTTCTGCCAGGTCATTCTAAGGAGATGACCATGTGTGCTGGTTGTTGCTGCTTGTTTAGGGTGGATGGGAAATGAGCACAAGGAAATACGTGCTGGTTGTGGGTGGGGGGCTTGCTTAGCCTAGAATTTTCTCTTGATCCACGTTCATGTGTCTGATAGGAACTCCACAGATGTTTGTTATGAGGGTGGACATCTGAAAGGTAAGGATATTTCTATATGATCTTAGACTAAGCATTCCAATCATCAGAACCTCTGTTCTCATAATTATAAGTTGATCAATAAGGAATTCCTTCCTGCCTGTATCACTTAAGCAATGTGGGGGGAGATGTGGAGGAATTGTTTCCATGGAAAGGCAGAGAAAACCATTTACTGGTGATACTCTTGAGGTTGGCAGTGGGCCCAGGAAAACTGAGGAGGGGCCTGGGATAGCTGTGTGGTTCCCATGAACAGGGGATGCATGAACTTCCCCTGCCATGATAAGTGGTCCTTTTGCCCAGAAAGAGAGCTTTGAGGAGCCAATCCTGAGAGCTTGCTATGTGACCAAGAACTAGCCTCTCATGTGTAAGATCCTACTTATGTCTCATAGTAACTCTGCAAGGTAAGTACTAACATTACCCCCATTTTACAGATGGGAAAACTGAGGTACAACTGGTAAGTAAGGCACACAGATGCAGGAAATTGCAGCTGAGGGACCCAGGATTAGAACCCAGGCTGTCTACCTCCAGAGCCTACATCATCATCAGATGACAAGGATGAGTGGTGGCACAGAGGGGTAGAGATGTTGGTTCTTTTAGGAGGTCCCCACAAAAGCTGTGGGCATTGGAAAATGCAGACTCCTTACAGGAAGCTGAGGCACACGTCTTGGGTGTAAATGTTGCGGGATTCCCAGGCACAGACTACTTTCTCATTGCATGTCCAAGCCAGATCTACCCAGAAGCTGATCTGTTATAGGAATCAGTAAGCATTTGCTGAATTGACTTGAAAATAAGGTGTTAACAAACGTTACGCCTCCCAAGACTTGTTTTCTTACCTAGAAAATGAGCATAAGGATCTCTACTGCCAAGCCTGTATGTGTGTAGGTTAAAAGAGTAACAGAGTCTCAGATAACTAGAGGGGTGATGGGGAGGCGATGGTGTCCCGAACCTCGATGGTGGGTCAGAGCTCTAGAAAGGAAAGGCAGCAAGTCCTGTGTGTTGCGCACCTATGGGAAAGAGCAACTTTCTGTCAGGTGGCCGCATTTAATTGTAGGACCTTGCGAGATGAATATTCTGTTCCATCGACATTGGTCCTGGCCTTTTCCCTAGCTCCTTGAAAAGTATCAGTGTCTGCTCTGCTTCAGGGTCTTTACACCTGATTTGTTTCTGCTTCCTGGAATGTTTCCCTTCCCTGCAACACACACATGTACATACACACACACACATACATGCACACATGTGCCATCCTTATTTTTCTGCCTGGCTAGCTTCCTTAGATCTCAGATGTCCCTTCTGAGAGGCATTCTTTGATATCTGGACCTAACATGCCCTCTCTTCGTTCCCCTGTGGTTCCCATATGTCTAACTTCAAGTGTGCATCACTGTGGTTGCTGGTATACATCTGCGTGCCTGGGATGCCAGAGACCAGTGGAGGCTGTGACTTTGTCTTATCTGTGGTACCCACCCCCATGCATCCCCGGCACCTGGCACAGGGCTGGGCATTTACTAACTGCTCTACTCACATTTGTTGCATGAGTGCGTGAATCATTATCTTCTCCGGTTTGCCTGGTGGCTCAGATAGTAACGAATCCACCTGCACCACAGCAGACAGTTTTGATCCCTGCGTAGGGAAGATCCCCTGGAGGAGAAAATGGCTCCCTATCCCAGTATTCTAGCCTGGAGAATTTCTTGGACAGAGGAACCTGGCAGGCTACAGTCCATGGGGTCGCAAGGAGTTAGACACGACTGAGTGACTAACAGTTTCGCTTTTCTTTGCATTTTCATGCTAGGAGAACAAGGCTCAGAGACATCAGTGACCTGCTCAGAGTTACCCGGCTGGTGAGAGGGACTCCTGCCAGGTGTGGGACTCTGAAGCCACAATGGCAGAAATATCAACAAGCCTTGAAAAGACTTCAAAATTCTGCGAAAAGATGCAGAGGCTGAGAAGAAAGGACATGAAACCACTCCTGCATTCTAAACATGTACAAAGGTGGTGGTGGGGTGGGGAACCAAACGCATGCTCGAAAAGGAGCTTGTTTTCAGCCCTTCCAGATCATCTCATCCCAATGCGTTCTCTAGCTCTAGATGTCACCTTCCTCACAGACAAGCCTGACCCCTCTCTTTCAAATGACAACTCCCTCCAAACCCCTCTCCTCTCCATCTCTGCCTGTTTTTCTCCATACACCACCTGACACATACCTGTGTATCCGATGGGTTGTGTAGGGTCTGCATTAAGGTACAGGGGTGTCCATTCCATGCAAACAAACCTGGGATTCAGGTTTATTCACTTACAGCTGTATCTTCAGTGCCTAGAACAGAGTCTGACATCTAGTAGGCACTCAATTAAAGGTTTTAGGAATTTATGACAAAGGAAGAAATGAGTAAGTGAAGAAAATCTGCATCTCTCTGCATCTTATGCATATTGATTCTTCTCTTAAAAATCTATATCCTCTCTGAACAATATTATTATGACAGTCAGACTAAAACTCTGCTGTTTGGAAAGGTCAGAAATGGCTGAAATAGAAAAAATTAGATTTTAAAAATTCATTAGCCTGGATAAGTGTGCAGTGATGGGGAGCATTCAGACACTGAGAGTGGGAGTAGAAGTTGAAAGAGCTTCTCTGAAAAACCTACTTCCCCACAAATTTGCTAGTAGTATATGCTGTTCAAGTGTTAGAATTTTGCCAATTTGCTGGGTGAGAAATTGCACATTAAGGTAGTTAAAAAAAACTGTTCAGTTCAGTTCATTCGCTCAGTCATGTCCGACTCTTTGCGACCATGAATCACAGCACGCCAAGCCTCCCTGTCCATCACCAACTCCCGGAGTTCACTCAGACTCACTTCCATCGAGTCAGTGATGCCATCCAGCCATCTCATCCTCTGTCGTCCCCTTCTCCTCCTGCCCCCAATCCCTCCCAGCATCAGAGTCTTTTCCAATGAGTCGACTCTTCGCATGAGGTGGCCAAAGTACTGGAGTTTCAGCTTTAGCATCATTCCTTCCAAAGAAATCCCAGGGCTGATCTCCTTCAGAATGGACTGGTTGGATCTCCTTGCAGTCCATTGAGGTATAATTGACATGTAATAAATTTCACATGTTTAAAATGTACAATTTAATGCATTTTGAAGTATGGATGCAGTTGTTAAACCATCATCAAAATCAAAAAGTAAACATATGCATCCCCCCAAAAGTTTCTTTGTGCCCCTTTGCAATCCCCCTCTCTAAAGCACCCTTTCCCACATCCCCAATCACTGACCTGTTCATATGCTATAAATTAGCTTGCATTTTAAAGCATTTTATATAAATGGAACCAAACTGCTACTGCTACTGCTAAGTCACTTCAGTCGTGTCCGACTCTGTGTGACCCCATAGACAGCAGCCCACCAGGCTCCCCCCTCCCTGGGATTCTCCAGGCAAGAACACTGGAGTGGGTTGCCATTTCCTTCTCCAATGCATGAAGTGAAAAGTGTAAGTGAAGTCGCTCAGTCGTGTCCGACTCTTAGTGACCCCATGGACTGCAGCCTACCAGGCTCCTCCGTCCATGGGATTTTCCAGGCAAGAGTACTGGAGTGGGGTGCCATTGAACAGCCTTCTTTATTTTCTTTCTTTCACTCAGTGTAATCATTTCAGGTTTCATGCATGTCATTGTGTGCATTAATAGTTGGATAGTGTGCATTCTTTTTATTACATAGTAATACTCAGTTGTGTGGATATACTGCAAAGTGCTTCTTCACTTACCTTTTGATGGTCATGTGAGTTGCTCCAGACTGGCTATTATGGGCTTCCCTGGTGGCTCAGCTGGTAAAGAATCCTCCCGCAATGCGGGAGACTTGGGTTCGATCCCTGGTTTGGGAAGATCCCCTGGGAAGGGAAAGCTACCCATTCTAGTATTCTGGCCTGGAGAATTCCACGGACTGTACAGTCCATGGGGTTGCAAAGAGTCGGACATGACTGAGAGACTTTCACTTTCACTTCGGCTATTACGGATAAAGCTCTGTATGGACATGTGTTTTCTGTCTCTTATATTGTTGTTGTTGTTTAGTTGCTAAGTTGTGTCCATCTCTTTTGGGACCTCATAGACTGTAGCATGTGAGGCTCCTTTGTCCATGGAGTTGCACAGGCAAGAATACTGGAGTGGGTTGCCATTTCTTTCTCCATGGGATCTTCCTGGATCAGGGATCGAACCCACATCTTCTGCATTGGCAGGTGAATTCTTTACCACTGAGCCACTGGGGAACTATCTCTTTTGGTTTTTCCCCATGGATAGTATATAGAAATATGATGTTAACTATACTTTTTTTCAGGGATGTCCTTTACCTTATGGAAGAATTTTCCATCAATTCCTACTGTGTTAATAGTTTTAATCAGAAATGAATGCTGCATTTTGTAAAGTTTTTAAAATTTTTATTTCATAAGAGATTTTTCTTTTCCATAATTTTTAAAATAAATTAAATTGATTGATTTTTAAATATTAAATCAACTTTTTATTCTTGGGGTAAACTCAACTTGATATATTTTTCTTTTAAAATAAAATATCACTATTTGCAAAAATCTTCCTGAAAACTTTTGCAACTAAGATCATGAATAATATTCATCTGCAGTGTTCTCTTCTACGATGGCCACCTGATGCGAAGAGCTGACATTTGAAAAGACCCTGATGCTGGGAAAGATCGAGGGCAGGAGGAGAAGAGGACGAAAAAGGATGAGATGATTGGATGGCATCACTGACTCAATCGATGTGAGTCTGAGTGAACTCTGGGAGTTGGTGATGGACAGGGAGGCCTGGTATGCTGCGGTTCATGGGGTCACAAAGAGTCGGACACGACTGAGTGACTGAACTGAACTGAATGTTCTCTTCTGCTATCTTTCTGGTTTTGGAATCAAGGTATTACTGGTTTCATAAAAATGAGTTGGAAAGTATATTCTTACTTTACTTTTCTGGGAGAGTATGGGGAAAATTAGGTTTATTTCTTCCTTAAATATTTGCTAGAATGCAAAGGGAATTTGGGTACTGAGAATTTTCATGATTGGGATATTTTAAATTAAAAAGTCAATGTCTTTAAACACATAGAGACTTCTGTGTTTTTTAAAATAATCTTTGGTAGTTTACATTTTCAAAGGAATTTTTCCTTTTCACCTGTTGACATATTGTTCATTTATTGACATAAGGCTGTTCATAATATTTTCTTTTCTTCTTTTTAATTTCTGTAGAATCTGTACTGGTGCTACTTCTCTCATTCCTAGTCTTAATAATCTATGCTGTCTTTGATTTTTTTTTCATGATTATGAGCTTGGCTAGAGGCTTATCAAGTTTACTGACCTCTTCAAAGAACCAGTTTTTAGTTTTAGTGATTTTTCTCTACTGTTTTTTCTATTTCTGATCTTATTTTCATTATTTCCTTTATTTGACTTAATTCAGGTTTTTTATAAAATATGGACTATTTTTAAGTCTTTATTGAATTTGTTACAATATTGCTTCTGCTGTTTTCATGTTCTGGTTTTTTGGCCATGAGGCATGTGGTATCCCAGCTCCACAACAAGGGATTAGTCCTGCACCACTTGCATTGGAAGGTGAGTTTCCAAACACTGGATGGCCAGGAAAGTCTCTACTTGAGGTTTAATTTGCTCTTTAAAAAAAAAAAAATCTAGTTTCTTAGGGGAAAATCTGAAGTCAAGTCTTTCTTCTTTTCTAATATACACAGTCCTTTAAATTTCCCTCTAGTAAATGTGTTGGTGACTCCAATAAATTTTGATCATTTCTGTTCTGAGTCCATTTGATTTCTTATCCTCTTCATTTTCATCATGTTTCTTGATTCTTTACATGCCTGACATTACTTTATTTAATGATAATCATTGTAGCTTGTTAGGGGCTAGATTGGAGAAAGAAATGGCAACTCACTCCAGTATTCTTGCCTGGAGAATCCCAGGGACAGGGGAGCCTGGTGGGCTGCCATCTATGGGGTTGCACAGAGTCAGACACAACTGAAGTGACTTAGCAGCAGCAGCAGCAGCAGGGGCTAGATATTTCTGTGTCCGACTCTTTGCAATGCCATGGACTGGACTCCTCTGTCCATGGGATTCCCAAGGCAAGAATGCTGGAGTTGGCTGCCATTTCTTTCTCCAGGGGAGCTTCCCAACCCAGGGATCAAACCTGGGTCTCTTGCACTGCAGGTGGATTCTTTACCGTCTGAGCCACCAGGGAAGCCCTAGATATGTTTGTATTCTTATAAATATCCTTTGTTCTTGGATGCAATTAATCACTTGGAGACATTTTGATCTTTTGAGTCTGGTTTTTAAGATTTTGGTTCAGTGGTAAAGAATCCACCCACAAATGCAGGACATAGAGGAGTCTTGAGTTCGAGCCCTGCGTCAGGAAGATCCCCTGAAGGAAGAAATGGCAACCCACTCCAAGATTCTTGCCTGGAGAATTCCAAGGACAGAGAAGCCTGGAGGACTTCAGTCCATGGGGTTGCAAAGAGTCGGACATTACTGAGCACGCAGGCACACATTTAAGATTTATTAGGTGGGCCCAGAGCAGTGTTTAGTCTATGGCTAATGGTCCATCTAGTCAAAGCTTTGGTTTGCTAGTAGTCATGTATGAATGTGAGAGTTGGACTATAAAGAAAGCTGAGTGCTGAAGAATTGATGCTTTTGAACTGTGGTATTGGAGAAGACTCTTGAGAGTCCCTTGGACTGCAAGGTGATCCAACCAGTCAATCCTAAAGGAAATCAGTCCTAAATATTCATTGGAAAAGACTGACGATAAAGCTGAAACTCCAATAGTTTGGCCACCTGATGTGAAGAACTGACTCATTTGAAAAGACCCTGATGCTGGGCAAGATTGAAAGCAGGAGGAGAAGGGGACGACAGAGGATGAGATGGTTGGATCACATCACCGACTCAATGGATATGAGTTTGAGTAAGCTCCGGGAGTTGGTAATGGACAGGGAAGCCTGGTGTATTGCAGTCTGTAGGGTTGCAAAGAGTCAGACACGATTGAGCAACTGAACTGAACTGAATTATTACCCATTATTGAGACGTGCTTTTTCTTGGTACTCTACAGAATGATCCCTGAATTAAAATGTTGTAAGATCTGGGAGCAGCACTATTCGCAGCCCTGTGTGAGCCCTGAATACTCTTCCCTCTAGTCCTTTTTAGTGGTTCTTTCACTGGCCTCAAATAGTTTTCTCACATGCATAGTACTCTACTGATTAGATGAGGGCTGCTCTTTGAAAGTCTCTGAAATTCTCTCCTCTGCAGTGCCCTACCCAGAATCTCTGGCCACCTTGAACTCTCTGGACTCTGAGCTCTGTCTCTTTAACTCAAGGAGCCCTTGGACTCCATCTGAGTTCCCTTCCCTGCAGGGATGCCTGTAATGTCTCTCAAGGCAGAAAGTGGGACAATCATAGGGCTGACTTCATTTATTTCCCAACTTTCAGGTTCACTGTCCTTTATTGCCCGATGTCCAATGTCTTGAAATTGGTTGTTTTGCACCTTTGTCTATTAAAGACATTTTTCCTAGGCAGAGGGTAAATCTAGCTCTTGTTTACTACATCTTGGTCATAAGCTTAGACTGTTGTTCAGTTGCTCAGTTGACCCCTTGGACGGCAGCATGACAGGTTTCCCTGTCCTTAGACCAAAGTGATTTTAATTTACTTTTCTCATATCAGTAAAGTTCTTCATCTTTTCCTACAATTGAGATTCTTTTTCTGTGAATTTTTTATTCATTTCTTGGCTCATTTCTCACCAGGGTTTTTCTTCCTTCTATAATTCTGGAAAACTCTATAGAGATTTATATGTTAGGGGTACTAACACTTTGTTGTTCTTGCGATTTAAATTCCAGATATTTTCCTAGTATATTTGTCATTTAAAGTTTTATATTTTTTCATGCAAATGTTTTTAATTTGTATGTAAAAATGCTTTCCCTTATTGCTTCTAAATTATTAGATGTATTCCTTTAAAAAAAAAAAGCAATATAAGTAAGCACATTGTGGAGAAACCAAGCATTCGGGTAAACTCTTCAAGCATCCCTTGGGTGAAGGATGCTAAGGTTCTGATATAACAGCTAGACTGTCAGTACCTAGGTTTTTTTTTTTTTAAAGAGAATAGTATCTTTGAAATACACTTGTATTGAATATTTATATGAATTTGTGTTGTAAAATATTTGCTGAAGTTGGATGAGGTAAACCCCTGCATGTTGAATTCAGTTTCATGCGTGCATACTAAGTCATCTCAGTTGTGTCTGACTCTTTTGCCATGCCTTCCTCCAGGGGATCTTCCTGACCCAGGGATCAAACCAATGTCTCTTACATCTCCTGCATTGGCAGGCAGGTTCTTTAGCACTAGTCCTACCTGGGAAGCCCTGAATTCAGTTGTATGTTTTTTCAAAGCTCTGTTTATAGTGAAAGGGTCCCTGGGAAGAAATACCAAGCACAGGAACCCAGGCAGAAAGACTGACATTTAGGGATGGGCAGGGAGGCAAGGCTAGAGAAATGTGGTGTCATCATTGATTGAGCATGTACTATGTAATAGCACAATAGAAGAACATAGTTGTAAGAGAAAGTCTTCAGTGGATATAGCCCTGTTTGTGGTTGCCTAGTCTGTGGAATAACCTTCCTAAACTTGGACTCTTATCCTCCTTATGATTTCTGCATCCCCGAAGCAGAAATCAGTCACTCACTTTCCCAGCCTCCCTTGCCATTCAGAGCAGGCATGTGACTCAGTCTTCACCAATCAAATGCACTGACATAAGACTTTGATTTGCAAAATAGAAAGGATTGGATGAGGCAAGCACATCTGGAAATTCACTTTATCAGGAGAATTACAGCAGAGGCTGCTTCAGAGAGGGGCAGGCAGGGCTGGTGGGCTGGGGTTCACCCTCCCAGTGAGCCTTGTGAGCTAAGATGTCCATGCTCAAGGGAAGTGGCAATAGGTGAACTTCACTGGAGGTGACAAGTAGGGGCATTTGGACATTGTTTCTGGATATTGTCACCACCTCAAACTTGATCTTCAGACTCTTTGATTGGGAAGGGTGGGATCTGGGAAGTAACACTTCTTTAACTTGCACCTTCTTCCAGCTAATAAGAAAAAATAGAGGGAGACAATAAAGTTCTCCTTGTTTTCTTTAGAGAATAGAGATGAGAGAAAATAAAACCATTGCTTCGTGGCCACCAACCATCCTCTTTGTTCATTTGAAAAGAAATTGAGACTTTTCTATATACCAGATGCTGTGCCAAGTGATAGACTTCTGTGAGAAGCAGGAAGAAAACCAGGATATCAAAACTTTTGACCAGTGGGGATATCAAAAACAATAAAAGCCTTTATCACTCACTGCAATTGTGTCTGGAAAATAATTCTGTGCAGGCTGCGTGGTGTGAGATGTTCGAAGTTGTTGAACATGAAGCCCAAACATGTTAATTTGATAAATTAGCAGGAGGTTATTCCACCCCTACTTCGCAACAAGATCACAGGAAATTTGCTAACACAGAATGACAATATGCTAAGGGAAAAAAAATCCCCAGAAGTGATCAATAACCCTTTAGTTCCCATTGCTATGAAATGGGAAAGACTTTAACACTTGTTTTAAAGTTTATTTTACTGAAGTATAGTTTATCTACAATGCTGTATTAATTTCTGCTGTATAGCAAAGTGTTTCAGTTATACATGTGTATATATTCCTTTTCATATTCTCTCCCATTATGGTTTATCAGAGGATATTGAATATAGTTCCCTATGTTACGCAGTAGGACCCTGTTGTTTGTGCATTCCACAGATAATAGTTCACATCTGCTGACCCCAAACTCCCAAATCCCTCTCCCACCCCCGCTTTCCCCTTGGCAGCCACAAGTCTCTTCTCTACATTTGTGAGTCTGTTTCTGTTTTGTGTGCATGACTTTATAAGTGATACCATATGATATTTGTCTTTTCCAACTACTTCACTTTTTTAGTATGGTAATCTCTAAGTCCATCCATGTTGCTGCAAGTGGCCTTATTTCATTCTTTTTCGTGGCAGAGTACTATTCCATTGTGTATATGTACCATCTCGTTATCCATTCATCTGTCTATAGACTGTTATTAATAGGTTGTTTCCATGTCTTGGGAAAGCTTTTAAACTTTAATGGTCAATGCAAAATAAAATAAGACACAAACAACCTCTCACCTTTGTACAGTGTCTCACAATTTCCAAAGCATATGTATTCATTCATTTAAGCAGTTCAGTTAATGGAAGATCTACTGAATGCCACACTCACCCATCTTTCCTCAACCCATGTTTTATTTTTCACATAATGCTATCAGTCAACTTTCTTAGTCATGAGCAATAGAAAGGGACTCTGGCTGATATAGTGGTGGTGAAAGACAATAACAGTCTTTACAGTTAGATACACTGACCTGTCTTTCTATCCCATGCCAGCTATGTGACTTGGAACAATGTTAATTTCTTTGATCTTGTAAAGATGGTAAGTCAGCTCATGTGTTTCCTTTGCTCATAGCCTTCCAAAGGCTTCCCATCTCAGGCAGAGATAAGGTCAGGCTCCTTTCTCTACCCTGTAAAGTCAAACAACTTGACAGTTATGTGCCTGACTGCATATCCCACTCCTTCCTCTTATTCTGCTCCAGCCACTTTGGACCTTGCTGTACCTCAAGCAGCCAGACACGCTGCTGCCTCAGGGCCTTTGAACTTGCTGATTGCTCTCTCTGCAGTACTCTTCTCTCACCATCTACAGGGCTTGCTTCCTCACTTCCTTAAGCCTTCATTCAAACATTGCCATCTCAATGAGGCCTTCCCGCGTTGAAAACTGCAAATCCATCCTTCCATCCTCCTCCTATCATTTCCTGCTCTGTTTTTCTCCATATCACCCATCAGCTTATAACATACTGTGTCATCTACTTGTTTATATTCTGTCTCCCTTTGCTGCAATGACTGCTCCATGAGAAAGGATGCATTCAAGCACCTGAAATCCGAGAACACAGTAGGCACATCTGCTGAGCAAATGAATGAAGCAGGCCAGCTTCCTGTCCTCCTCACCCTTGCAGTGGGTGGTTAGAGTCCCTCCTGACACCTGTGAGGATGAAATGAGATTAGGTCCTTAGAATGCCTGGTGTACCGCCCGCAAGTACCAGCCTTGGTGCCCCGCTGTCCACCTTGTGGGCCAGCTTCTCACTCCACACAAGCTGTCCAGGAAACAAACCTGATTAATGCCCTTCACCTTGACTACCCTGAGCATTGTGCTTGAAGAAGCTTTGAAGCCAGTAACTATCAGCCAGTAAACTGTCTGCCAGAGGTTCAGCTCAGAGGGGGCAACACTCAAGGGGTCACTGGGGAGAGAGGAGAAGGATGCTCAGTTTTAAAAGGAAGCAGGAAGACATCGATCCTGCAGATGGGAGGGGGGCAGCAAAGGACACACTTCCAGCCTGAAGGATGCACAGTCTAGCTGGGTGCACGTATGTCATGGTATAGATGTGATGTTGGAATGCAAATAAATATTGAGCAAGTACAGAGATTCACAGGTGGGAGAGCTCACTGTGGGCTATGGTAAGAAGGGAAGACTTCTTTGGGGAGGTGACAATTTGATCAAATTATATTGTGAAGGATTTGTGGGTATCTTGGAGGCAGAATAATACCTAACTTTGAACTAATTAAGAAACGGTAGTGTAACAGGCTTCCCAGGGGGCTCAGATGGTAAAGAATCTGCCTGCAATGTGGGAGATCTGGGTTTGATCCCTGGATTGGTAAAATCCCCTGGAAAAGGAAATGGCAACCCACTCCAGTATTCTTGCCTGGGAAATCCCATGGACAGAAGAGCCTGGTGAGCTACAGTCCATGGGGTGGCAAAGAGTTGGACAAGACTGAGCACCCCTAACCCAGGAGTGTAACAGGTGGAGAAGAAAATGTCATCTTTAAAGCCTGAATTGGAATATGGTTTTTCAGGGCACTAGTCCACCAGCTTCTTGATCTGCTGGCTTTCAGAAGAGTCACTCTTCCTTGTCTCCCCACCACCACCACCACCATGGACTGGTCCCTGTACCTGAGCTGAGTGGCCACATCAATTTCCTCTTACTTCACCCTCGCATTAGGTAGGCTTACTCCCTACCATCTCAACAGTTCACACGTACAAGATGAGTTCAAACTTAACCCCGATCTGGTCAGGAGTGCTCTCTGATGGTGCATAGCGGTCCACTCTCTGAGGAGTCTGAGACAAGCATGCCCAGCTCAGTGATGAAACACAGAGGGGTTCAGATGCTCCCTTTTATGGAGGGGATGGAAATACTCTTGCCTTTATGGAGATATCCAAAGTGGGGAAGAAATTTCTCTCCTGGGAGATCTGGCCAATTATGGCTGGCTGAAGTTCAGGTTGATTTGGAAAACTAACAGAAGCAATGAATTGAGACAGGTATATTAACACCACCCTCATCAACATAACAACAATAGCATCTCAGCAATCCAGCAACCACAACCGTAACATCACCTCCTTCAGTCCTAGGGAGCAGCTTAGCGTGTTTGCTTAACATGAATCACCCCATCTAACCCTCACAGGATTTGCCTGAAAAGATGAAATGTGGAGAGACTGTGAATGAAATTATACCCCTAAGATATTTGTCATCTGGTAGAAAAGAACTGTTTTGGAGGTACACATACCTGGGTTCTAACCCAGGGTCTTTTATTACTCGGACAAGCAAGTTCCATAACCTCTCTGAACTTTAATTTTTAATCTCTCATGGGGGAAGAAAAAAGAATCCTAGCTTTGTTGTGAGGACTGAGTAAGGTTTTGTGTGAGGTACAGGGCACCCTCCCAGCGGGGTCACCTGGAAGGCATCTTGTCAAATGAGACTCCAAGAGAAACAACCAGGAGATGAGGTCACCCTCTTATTCACCCTCTCTCTGTTCTGGGGTCCTTTATCTTTCATCATTTTGCTTCCTCTCAGCTGGGAGCTGTCAGAAAAGCTCAGAAGGGTAGGGGAAAGACAGCTTTTATCCCCTACGCTTGTCATCTTCAGCTCCTCACTGATGCTCAGCTCTGTTTTCTCAGGAAATGTTTAAAAAAAAAAAAAAAAAAAAAACCTTCACAAATACCGAAACAACTCTGCTTCTCTTCAAAGTGGACTCTCTGAAGACAAGAGGGAATTGGATCTCTGTCTACCCAAGGACCTTGTTTATAAGTTGGGTTCTGTGTGTTTGTTCCCAAGAGAACCAGCACAAAATAAACCCCAGGATGCTCAGGGGGTCCTGGGGCTGGGAGACACCTGCCACTGAACAACAACACACTTTGTTGAGGCTCCACTCCTGAAGGCAGCACAACGCTTTGAGAAGCGGGGTGGGAATGGTCCATGGAGCATGTGCATGTGCGAAAGATGGCTGACGCAACGCCCCCCACCGCTGGCCAACAGAACTCGGCCATGAACAGAGGCACATGCCCCTCCTCATTCTGCAGTCGTCGGCACTCATCAGTGAAGCTACGGTTCTTCTTCTCAGTGGGTTTCCTCAAGTCAGGGACTGTGTTGTTTGGTTCGCCACCCTCTGCCTTAGCTCATTTCAGTTCAGTTCCGTCGCTCAGTCATGTCCAATTCTTTGTGACCCCATGAAGTGCAGCACACCAGGCTTCCCTGTTCATCAACAACTCCCCGAGCTTGCTCAAACTCATGTCCGTTGAGTCAGTGATGCCATCCAACCATCTCATTTTCTGTCGTCCCCTTCTCCTCCTGCCTTCAATCTTTCCTAGCATCAAGGTCTTTTCCAGTGAGTCAGTTCTTCACATCAGGTGACCACAGTATTGGAGTTTCAGCTTCAGCATCAGTCTTTCCAATGAATATTCAGGACTTATTTCCTTTAGGATGGACTGGTTGGATCTCCTTGCAGTCCAAGGGAGGCTCAAGAGTCTTCTCCAACACCACAGTTCAAAACCATCAATTCTTCAGCCCTCAGCCTTCTTTATAGTCCAACTCTCATATCCATACATGACCCTTTGAAAAACCATAGCTTTGACTAGATGGACCTTTGTTGGCAAAGTAATGTCTCTGCTTTTTAGTATGCTGTCTAGGTTGGTCATAGCTTTTCTTCCAAGGAGCAAGCATATTTTAATTTCATGGCTGCAGTCACCATCTGCAGTGATTTTGGAGCCCAAGAAAATAAAGTGTGTCATTGTTTCCATTGTTTCCCCATCTATTTGCCATGAAGTGATGGGACCCGATACCATGATCTTAGTTTTCTGAATGTTGAATTTTAAACCAACTTTTTTGAATGCTTTTCCCACCTTGGGCAGATTCTGATCTTTGGTGAGACTCCAGCCTCAGCCCGACGGAGAGTGAAGCGTAGAAGCAGAGGTCATCCTCAGAGTCTGTCCCACCACAGGCCAAGGTGCAGACTTGTGTATTCTTACACTGGTCATTGTTGGCACTGGGGTGGTGGGGTGGAAGGGAAGGCCCTGGGAGAGTTCTCAAGTTCTTTTCGCAATCTCCACCAGCAAAGAAGACTCTAGTGCCTGAGGCAAGTCTGGGAAAGGTTACAGGACAAACCCGTGGTGGCAGAGCATACAGGGCGTGGGGGTGGAGGCACAGAGCTGGTGAGAGGGCCCGAGGAGGTCTGGGCTGGGCCTCCTGTGCTTAAAAGGTCAATGTGGAGAGGAGGCCTGCATGGCTCCACTCACACTGTCCTGCCGATCTGGGCAGAAGGAGACCTGCACTGCTACAGTTGGGGGTGGTCATCCTGGGGTTTGGGGCTGTAGCCCCAGCCAGCAGCAGGATGTTCTAGATGTGACCCTGCTTGCAATGTACGGAGTTTTCACGTGTGCAAGTAGCTGTGAGGACAGGGGCTTGATGTGCTGGGGTCTCTGGCACAAGACTCTTATAATTGGAATAACGATATTTAAAACGGAAAAATAAAATGCAGCACTTCTGAATGGGTTGTTGATGTTGCTGTTGTTGTTTAGTGACTGTCATGTCCAACTCTTTGTGACCCCATGGACTGCAGCATGCCAGGCTCCCCTGCCCTTCACTATCTCCTGCAGTTTGCTCAAATTCATGTCCATTGAGTTGGTGATGCCATTCAACCATCTCATCCTCTGCTACCCCCTTTTTCCTTCCATCTTTCCCAGCGTCAGGGTCTTTTCCAATGAGGGGACTCTTCATACCAGGAGGCCAAAATATTGGAGCTTCAGCTTCAGGGATACCCCACCTGCCGATGAGCCTTGACGCAGAAATAATGCTAAACATTTCTGCTATTATTTTTTATGATTGTATATTACTCAATTTTATACATATATGTCTATAATTATAGACATTATTTTTTGAGATTTATTCTTTACATTGAGAAACAAGGGATCTAGTCTACTTGCTCTATTATCCACTTCCTCTTCCCTCCTTCTACACTTTCTTAGTTTTCTTGAGGTTTTCCTGTCATCTGTGGATTGATTAGAGGGTGAATGAGTTTAAATACAAGACAGTTTAAGCTTTGGGCCCCTCAGCTTCTCAGGCTCCTTCCAAAGCTGTGGATCTAATTTTGAATTTTCAAGATTATGCTCAGTTTCTTAAAAAAAATTTAGTCCCCCAGTCACGTCTGTTTCTGAAACCCCATAAACCATAGCCCACCAGGCTCCTCTGTCCATGGGATTCTCCAGGCAAGAATCCTGGAGTGGGTTGCCCATTCCTTCTCCAGGGGATCTTTGAAACCCAGGGACTGAACCTGGGTCTCCTGCATTGTAGGTGGATTCTTTACTTTTGAGCCACCAAGAGGTTCCCAATTTGTTCAAGCTCCAGACCCTCCAAATCTGGATCTGCCCTGTTAACTTTATAATGTCAAATATATGTACACAGTATAGGTATATAGCTTTTAGCTGTACTAACACTCTGTAGTCACCATGCTGTAATGAGGATGGTAGGTATGTAAGCTCATTCAGTCATGTCCAACTCTTTGTGACCCTATGGACTGTAGCCCACCAGGTTCCTCTGTCCATGGGATTTTTCAGGAAAGAATACTGGAGTGGGTTGCCATTTCCTTCTCCAGGGAATCTTCTCTTCCTTCCCAGAGATTGAACCTGTGTCTCCTACATTGTAGGCAGATTCTTTACCAGCTGAACCATTGGGAAGGATGGTAATAAGCTCTATTTCTTTCTTTTTTAAATTGGGGGCATAATTGCTTTACAATGTTGGGTTAGTTTCTGTTCTACAATAAAGTGAATCAGCTATATGTGTACATATTTGCACTTCCCATCCACCCCTTCCATCCTACTCATCTGTATCATCACAGACCACCAAGCTGAGTTCCCTGTGTTATATAGCAGGTTCCTGCTAGCTATCTGCTTGACACATGGTAGTGTATATATGTGAATTCCAATCTCCCAATTCACCCCACTCTTCCCTTCTCTCCCTTGTGTATACATGTCCATTCTCTGCATCTGTGTCTCTATTCCTACCCTCAAATAAGTTCATCTGTACCATTTTTCTAGACAGCATATTAAAAAGCAGATACATTACTTTGCCAACAAAGGTCTATCTAGTTATAGCTATGGTTTTACCAGTAGCCATGTATGGATGTGAGAGTTGGACTATAAAGAAAGCTGAGGACTGAAGAATTGATGCTTTTCAATGGTGGTGTTGGAGAAGACTCTTGAGAGTCCCTTGGACTGCAAGGAGAGCCAACCAGTCAATTGAAAAGGAAATCAGTCCTGAATATTCATTCATTGGAAGGACTGATGCTAAAGCTGAAATTCCAGTACTTTGGCCACCTGATGCGAAGAACCGACTCACTGGAAAAGACCCTGATGCTGGGAAAGATTGAAGGCAGGAGGAGAAGGGGACAACAGAGGATGAGGTCATTGGATGACGTCACCAACTCAATGAATATGAGTTTGAGCAAGCTCCTGGAGATGGTGATGAACAGGGAATCCTGGCGTGCTGCAGTCCATGGGGTTGCAAAGAGTTGGACATGACTGAGCAACTGAACTGAACTGTACCATTTTTCTAGATTCCACATATATGTTAATACATGATATTTGGTTTTCTCATTCTGACATACTTCACTTAGCTCTATTTCTTATTGCATCAATTGAAACTGGGCCTGTGGACTCTCATAGTGAAAACTGAGTTGCTTGGCACCTGGAGAATTCTCTCCATGTCTTCACCCTTCATCTTCTGACTTCTATCAGCTAAGTCACAATCATATTCTCTTTATTAAATATAAAGAAAGTATCCCTGCTTTGTCCCAGGTTTGATTCTATAATTTTAAACCAACCAAAGTATTTGCAATATTATATTTGTCATGTTTGAAAGTGACAAGTAAAAGTGAAAGTCACTCAGTCCTGTCCAACTCTTTGAGACCCCATGGACTATATTGTCATGTTGGTGTGGATGTAAATTCCTTCCAAGCCAAGCTGTTTGCTTAATTCCAAGGACAAGGGTTCACCATGAAAGAACCACAGGAAGGAAGCGATTTGGGCCTGGATTTGGGGGCTGGTTCCTTCCTTCACCGAGTGTGTGGCTTTTATAAGTGATTCTTCATCCCTAGGCCTCAGTTTCCTCATCTGTGAAACTGAGATCCTAGCTGAGACCTCATCAGGCTGTGTGTGCACACAATGTAGAGTGAGTGCTCTGAATACTTCAGTGTTGTTATGAATACTGATCTCAGGCATCTCATGCTCCATCAAATTAAGCTCATACTCTCTTTACTCTCAGTTCTATGACATTTCTTCCACTTGCTTCTCCAGCCATTTTATTGAATTTTTTATTGGGGCCATAATTTTTAATTTCCAGAAACTCTTTTATACTCTTCCCCTCTTTTTTTTTTTTTTTTTAGTACAGCTTGTTCTGTTTTTCTTTTAATGGCTGCAATACCTTCTCACATCTCTCTGAGGATATGAATTCAATCTTTCAGGGTTCTCTTCTCTTCCCTGAATTGACTATTTCCTTCGGGGAGAATTGGTCTGTGTTTATCCTGGTCCTCTTTCTCCTTCTTTTCCCCCGAGGTCTGCTTTGGCCGGCCTGTTCTTACGGTTTGTCAATAAAGGACTAAGCTGATGGATGAGGTGCTCTGTGGGCTTCTGCTGGTGTGTGACCATGTTTGATCTCTTGGCTTTCTCACAAATGAGGTTATGTGGGCATTCCCCATGGGTGAGGCCTGCCAGCACAAGGCTTGACTTCAGTCTGTAGGGTTGGTACAGACAGACAGACTGCCCCTCCCTTAAGCATAAACTCTACCCTGAGCACTAGGAACTGCAGTTAAGTTTGCCTTCCTGTTTCTTTGGAAATTAGGACTCCAATTTCAGTCTTGGAAAAGAAATTGAAGCTTCTGCTGGCATGTGAGTAGAAAGAACACTGTTGTGAGGGTTGATGGCCAGGTCTTTTGTACACACAGCTTTTAAGATCCATACACTCCAATGTTCACGGTAGTGTTATTTACAACTACCAAGATATGGAAGTAGCCTAAGTGTCCTTCAGTGGATGAATGGATAAGAAAGATGTGGTTTAAATATACAATGGAATATCCCTCAGCCATAAAAAAGAGGGAAATGTTGCCATTTGCAGTAACATGGATAGACTTCAAGGGTATTATGATAAATGAAAGAAGTCAGATAGAGACAAATACTGTATGACATCACTTATATATGGAATCTAAAAAACACAAAAGACTAGTGAATAAAACAACAAAGAAGTATAATCACAGCTACAGAGAACAAACTAGTAGTTACCAGTGGGGAGAGGGAAGAGAAGGGGCAACATAGGAGTTCAGTTCAGTCGCTCAGTCGTGTCCAACTCTTTGAGACCCCATGAATCATAGCACCCCAGGCCTTCCTGTCCATCACCAACTCCTGGAGTTCACTCAGACTCACGTCCATCGAGTCAGTGATGCCATCCAGCCATCTCATCCTCTGTCGTCTCCCTCTCCCCCTGCCCCCAATCCCTCCCAGCATCAGAGTCTTTTCCAATGAGTTAACTCTTCACATGAGGTGGCCAAAGTACTGGAGTTTCAGCTTTAGCATCATTCCTTCCAAAGAAATCCCAGGGCTGATCTCCTTCAGAATGGACTGGTTGGATCTCCTTGCAGTCCAAGGGACTCTCAAGAGTCTTCTCCAACACCACAGTTCAAAACCATCAATTGTTTGGCGCTCAGCTTTCTTCACAGTCCAACTCTCACATCCATACATGACCACAGGAAAAACCATAGCCTTGACTAGACAAACCTTTTTTGGCAAAGTAATGTCTCTGCTTTTCAATATGCTGTCTAGGTTGGTCGTAACTTTTCTTCCAAGGAGTAAGCATCTTTTAATTTCATGGCTGCATTCACCATCTGCAGTGATTTCGGAGCCGCAAAAAATAAAGTTTGACACTGTTTCCACTGTTTCCCCATCTATTTCCCATGAAGTGATGGGACCAGATGCCATGATCTTAGTTTTCTGAATGTTGAGTTTTAAGCCCACTTTTTCACTCTTCTCTTTCACATTCATCAAGAGGCTTTTTAGTTCCTCTTCACTTTCTGCCATAAGGGTGGTGTCATCTGCATATCTGAGGTTATTGATATTTCTCCTGGCAATCTTGATTCCAGCTTGTGCTTCTTCCAGCCCAGCATTTCTCATGATGTACTCTGCATATAAGTGAAATAAGCAGGGCGACAATATACAGCCTTGACGTACTCCTTTTCCTATTTGGAACCAGTCTGTTGTTCCATGTCCAGTTCTAACTGTTGCTTCCTGACCTGCATACAAATTTCTCAAGAGGCAGGTCAGGTGGTCTGGTATTCCCATCTCTTTCAGAATTTTCCACAGTGTATTGTGATCAACACAATCAAAGGCTTTGGCATAGTCAATAAAGCAGAAATAGATGGTTTTCTGGAACTCTCTTGCTTTTTCCATGATTCAGCGGATGTTGGCAATTTGGTCTCTGGTTCCTCTGCCTTTTCTAAAACCAGCTTGAACATCAGGAAGTTCACAGTTCACATATTGCTGAAGCCTGGCTTGGAGAATTTTGAGCATTACTTTACTAGTGTGTGAGATGAGTGCAATTGTGTGGTAGTTTGAGCATTCTTTGGCATTGCCTTTCTTTGGAATTGGAATGAAAACTGCCCTTTTCCAGTCCTGTGGCCACTGCTGAGTTTTCCAAATTTGCTGGCATATTGAGTGCACCACGTTCACAGCACCGTCTTTCAGGATTTGAAATAGCTCAACTGGAATTCCATCACCTCCACTAGCTTTGTTCATAGTGATGCTTTCTAAGGCCCACTTGACTTCACATTCCAGGATATCTGGCTCTAGGTGAGTGATCACACCATCGTGATTATCTGGGTTGTGAAGATCTTTTTTGTACAGTTCTTCTGTGTATTCTTGCCACCTCTTGTTAATATCTTCTGCTTCTGTTAGGTCCATACCATTCCTGTCCTTTATTGAGCCCATCTTTGCATGAAATGTTCCCTTGGTATCTCTGATTTTCTTGAAGAGATCTCTAGTCTTTCCCATTCTGTTGTTTTCCTCTATTTCTTTGCATTGATTGCTGAGGAAGGCTTTCTTATCTTTTCTTGCTATTCTTTGGAACTCTGCATTCAGCTGCTTGTATCTTTCCTTTTCTCCTTTGCTTTTCACTTATCTTCTTTTCGCAGCTATTTGTAAGGCCTCCCCAGACAGTCATTTTGCTTTTTTGCATTTCTTTTCCATGGGGATGGTCTTGATCCCTGTCTCCTGTACAATGTCATGAACCTCAGTCCATAGTTCATCAGGCACTCTATAGAGTCCCTTAAATCTATTTCTCACTTCCACTGTATAATCATAAGGGATTTGATTTAGATCATACCTGAATGGTCTAGTGGTTTTCCCTACTTTCTTCAATTTAAGTCTGAATTTGGCAATAAGGAGTTCATGATCTGAGCCACAGTCAGCTCCTGGTCTTGTTTTTGTTGACCGTATAGAGCTTCTCCATCTTTGGCTGCAAACAATATAATCAATCTGATTTCAGTGTTGACCATCTGGTGATGTCCATGTGTAGAGTCTTCTCTTGTGTTGTTGGAAGAGGGTGTTTGCTATAACCAGTGCATTTTCTTGGCAAAACTCTATTAGTCTTTGCCCTGCTTCATTCCGTATTCCAAGGCCAAATTTGCCTGTTACTCCAGGTGTTTCTTGACTTCCTACTTTTGCATTCCAGTCCCCTATAATGAAAAGGACATCTTTTTTGGGTGTTAGTTCTAAAAGGTCTTGGAGGTCTTCATAGAACCATTCAACTTCAGCTTCTTCAGCATTACTGGTTGGGGCATAGGCTTGGATTACTGTGATACTGAATGGTTTGCCTTGGAAACGAACAGAGATCATTCTGTCATTTTTGAGATTGCCTCCAAGTACTGCATTTTGGACTCTTTTGTTGACCATGATGGCTACTCCATTTCTTCTAAGGGATTCCTGCCCGCAGTAGTGGATATAATGGTCATCTGAGTTAAATTCACCCATTCCAGTCCATTTTAGTTCGCTGATCCCTAGAATGTTGATGTTCACTCTTCCCATCTCCTGTTTTATCACTTCCAATTTGCTTTGATTCATGAACCTGACGTTCCAGGTTCTTATGCAATATTGCTCTTTACAGCATTGGCCCTTGCTTCTATCACCAGTCACATCCACAACTGGGTATTGTTTTTGCTTTGGCTCCATCCCTTCATTCTTTCTGGAGTTATTTCTCCATTGATCTCCAGTAGCATATTGGGCACCTACTGACCTGGGGAGTTCCTCTTTCAGTATCCTATCATTTTGCCTTTTCATACTGTACATAAGAGTAGGGGATTTTAAAAAAGATTATTATGGGATTATGTGAAATCATGTGTGTGTGAAACCTTTGAAAGTTGTAAAGCACTATAGAATCAAAACTAATAAACAGAATCAAAAACCCTTTTTATTTTATAATTTTAGATTTTTGCAAGAGCTTCAAAGACAGCAAGATTAACCTTTCCTAGTGTTGACATATTACATAACCATAAAACAGTTGTCAAAGCTAAGAAATGAACATTGGTACTTACCAGTAACAAAAATCTGGACTTTTTATTTGGAAGTCACCAGTTTTTCCACTAATGCCCTCTATCTGTTCCATGAGGCCATCCAGCACACCTCGTTCATTTAATTGCTGCATCTCCTTAGTCTCTTGTAAGCTGTGATATTTATCAGTCTTCCTTGTCTTTTGTGGTTCTGGTACTTTGATGAGCAGGAATTTTCAGTTGAGGTCTGTCCAGTGTTTTCTCATGACTGCTGGGGTTATGGATTTGGGAGAAGCATACTGCAGAGATGAAGTGTCTTGCTCATCATATCTGATTGGGGTACATGGTATCTACAGGATTTTTTCCTTGTTATCTTTGACTACCTGGGTTAAGTGGTGTGTGTCAGGTTTCTCCACTGTAACATACCCTCCTCCCCTTCCATATTCTATCTGCTTTAGAAGTGAGTCACTAGGTTCTGCCCACAGGTCCCAGGATAATTGCCATACTTTCTCCATGATCCACTTCCCTACACCATTCTTCCTTCGTGAATGAGTTGGTATCTCAGCCAAATTTGGCACATTCTCTGGGTATTTGCACATAGAGGATACAGAATGTCAGGGCAGTCTTTCCCTTCACGTGCTTAATTTTTAGAATTAGAGATATATGATGGTAGTTTTTTTACTCCATCCTACATGAAAATCTACTCTGTAGTTTGAGAAAATGCCATAAACTGGAATCTCTCTGGCTTCCAGTGTTCTCCTTTAAGATTTTGGTCTTACAGAAATCCAAGACCTGATGAGACAACATAAGCGGAGTGCCTGCCCTGGGGCCTGGTGTGAGGTCCATTCTCAGTAAATGACAGTTCCCTGCTGCCTGAGCGATCTCAGGGCTTTCCACCTCTAACATTCTAAAGTCCTGAGATTACAGTCACCAAATCACACATGACTATGAGCCAATTCTTTTCATTGGATAGAATTTTAAGGCAGAAAGAAAATAGGAAATCCCTATTTCTGCTGCCTCTTGCCTCTATTTGATTAATCAGAGCCAGAAAGTTCTGAGTGGGGGCCATTGCTAATAAAACTGCAATATTTCTTGCAACTCAGTGAAGTCTGTGTTTTCTTTTGTTAAGAGCTATGTGCTTTGCCAAAGCCTGTTTCCCCTTCATCTTTTCTAACAGAACTTTGACCTTGGTCATGCCTCTGTACCATTCCCATATCACGTAGAGGAAGGTGACCTCATCTGAAGCATAAGAGAGTAGATTGCTACTGGTCTAAACTAATCAGAGCGCTTCATCCTGTATGTTGGTGATAATTTAGGATGGGCCTGTGAGCCAATCTTGTTGATGAGATGTGGGGGAAAGTCCAAAGGATTCTGGGAAAGTCTTCTTCTCTGTGAGAGAGAGCCACAGGAAGGTCGTATTCCTTTTCCTTGCCCCAATAGGCCTGTATCTGGATAGGATGTGCACAGCTGTGGCCACCATCTAATGACCAAGAGGGTCAACATCCTGAAGACAGTGCCAAAACATCAGAATGTCAGGGTGGAAAAATGCACAGAAGCTGGGCCCTGGTGATGTTCTCGATCTGTGGGCCATTCTGTGCCAGGGATTTGCCCTCCCCTGGTCTCCTTGTTAAGTGGGACGATACATTTTCTTGAGTAAGGTGGTTAGAGTTGGGTTTCTTCTTACTTAGAGCAGAAAGCAAACTGATACACTACATTTTTGGAAAAATCCTCCTGCAAACAAGCAGCCTTTTCAAAACACCTCTCCAGAGACTCTTACAGTGGTGTGCTTTAAATAGCTGATATTTTTATCTTAGAGAAAACGTGTGTGTGTGTGTGTGTGTGTGTGTGTGTGTGTGTGTGTGTGTGAAGGGAGCAGGAATGTTGGGCAGAGGGGGAACCAGCTGACTAACAAAAGCAGAAAGGAGAAAAGGCTCAACCCAAGGCATTCAGAGTGCATACTCTTCCCATAAGAAGGATGAAGGAGAGGAGAGGACAATTTTCATAAGTGTGTATTCATGCCAGGCAGTAGGAGCTCTAAACACATGGCTTTATTGAATTCCCAGGATAGGGCTGAGAGATTTCAAGTGGCTTAAAACATAAGAAAAGTCCTGGCCCTTTACCACCCCAATCCAATTCTTTGATAAGTCCTCAGATATGTCCCAAATCCACTCACTTTTCTTCATCTCCAGGGTTACCAAGCCTTAGATCTTGGACTTCTTGCTTCAATTTTGAACTTCCCACAGGGCTCTGCTTTGAGATTTCAACATTGATACAGTCATTCATTCATTGATTTCTGTTATATTCTTATATCCTGAGCTCCCTTGAGAACTTGTGAGCTGGGGAGATGGGGAAGGGCTGGTCAACAAAACAGGATTCAAGTTTTTCTCATCCTGCCCAGAACACCATCCAGAACCCCTTCTTTCTCAGCCTTAATGGTTAAGTTGACTACATATGACACATGAAGTGAATTCTTGTTTAGAAAATGCCATTGAATTGAACATAGTAGGTGGTTGTACAAATAGATTCTTAGCATGAGGACGATGCCAGGATGCAGTCTCTATGCCTGGAAAGGTCTGAGTGTTACTCACCACTCTTCCTGTAGAGAGGAAAGACTTAGCAGGTGTGGGTGTCGGGGGATGGAGAATAAACATGAAGTGCAAAGAGGCTGAGAGGGAAATCCATTAATCATGTTTGTCCGTGATTACCCAGGAAGAAGCAGCTGCTTGTTATTTGTGAGAGTTAGCAATTAAACATGAGAGACGCCCCGCCGTGCTCTCATGTTTGAGGTCAGAAGAGGAAATGGGACAGACAGCGAATGGTGACAGGCGCAGTGCGTGGGCTGACTCATCAAAGTGGCAGCTAACTGGTAAGCGCGGCCAGGCTGGGCACCACGGTGGGCGTGTCTGCACTCCTTACATGTCCACTTAAGGCAGCTCACTGCTGGGGGGCCAACTAGACACAGCCCACCACAGTGGAGTTCACAGTCTGGACTGGGGTGGGTGGGACACGTAACCAGAGCTGTGCTACTGAGCTCAGGTTTGGCTGCTCGCTGCTCAAAAGCTAATAACTCTAGAGCCAAGTGTCAGTAGAAAGGAAAGGTGCTTAAATCAGATAAGATGTCAATCTGTGGAGAAGGCGGACTCATGTCCAGAGGACAGCTCTGAAGATTCTGCTCAGCCATGGCAGTGTTTAAAGGGAACAATGGGGTCAAGAATCTGAGTCATCAAGGCAGGAGGTTGAGTTCTGTATCCTTCACCGCTGCATGCAGACTGGTAGACTCTCTCTTTCAGATTTTATCTTGCTCATGTGATCTACTTTCAGGATTCCTTAAGGGGCTGTCGTGGGGTAGAGAGCTAATCCTTCTTTCCTGGATTCTTCATTCTTCTTTTTAATCTAAGGAAAAAAGCAACAGGCTAGACAAGCCATATTGTGTATTTGGGAAAGAGTAACTCGGAGGAGTTAGTTTCAATTGCTTACTGATCTCATTCCTTTACTTAGGTTTTAAAGGTTAGAGAAAACAGAAATGGGTAAACAAGAAAGGGGCAAAAGAGCTACTTTCAATTGGTGTAGTATGGTAAATGCTGCCAGAGTTAAACTGCATAAACCAGACGCTATACGCAAAGGCCTGCTGGGAGCACTTGCTGCACAGACAGGAAGAAAAAAGAAACAGAGGAACTTTCAAGAATACTCAACTGGGAAGGAAGGGGTCACTGACAGGGGTCCACAGTTGAGAAAAAGCCCAACAGTCAACTCATGAGGACAAAATGGACCATAGATTTCTCTGCAAATTCTTCTCCTCCATGGGGGAGTTCATGGGGCTGAATTGCCTGTGAGCAAGTCAAGGGTGCACTCTCAGTCTGCCCACCTAATGTCCGAGGTGTGTTTCCTGGATCAGAGGTCAGCAAACCTTTTCCCCAAAAGGGCCAGATGACAAATATTTTCAGCCTTGCAAGCCATCTAATTCATGTGGCAAATACTCGATTCTGCCTTTGGAGTTTGAATGCAGCTGTAGACACACAGAAGCAAATGGGTGTGGCCAAGTTGGCCTGAGAACAGAAGGGTCTAGATCCTTGTTACTCCAAGCATGGTTCCTGGTCCAGTAATATCAGCATGCCCTGGAAGCTTGTTAGAAATGCAGAATCTCAGACCCCACTGGGGGCCACCTGAATTAGGATCTGCTGCTCACAAGGACTGTTCCTGAGACTTCCACATACATCACTACCATATAGAGTAATCACATTTTTGTCACGTGTAAAATGGAGAGATAATTCATATACCCAGCACACTGGGTGGTGTGAGAATTCTGAGTGTTCACAGATTGACAACGCTAAGAGACCACTCTCCACGGGTCTCCTCTGTCGGTGCATGCCTTCTAAGTGAGAAGGATGGCCCTTTTGTTCTAGAAGATCTTCTCAAGGATGTTTGTGCAGCAAACTTGACTGATGGAGACTGTGTCTCCCTCAGGGCAAAGGGCTGAAGTGCTCAGTGCCTGGTATAAAACACCCGGGTTCCCTGAGCTTAGGGCACCTCTTGTGTAACGTACTCCACTGCATGCGTGAGTGTGCTGGCCTTCTTCAGAGCATCCTGAGGGCAATGGGACACCAAAGGACTTGCTGATGCTCTGATACTACTGTGCTTGTTAATAGTAATAAAGTCCTCTGATGACTCAGGAGTCTCTTGACACACCTCCCTTTCCTGAAGGAAAGGAAGTTTCCTGGATGGATCAAAGTCGAGGAACCCATCAAGTGTTCTCGGCAACTTCTCCCTGCAACTCCCTTTGCTTTTAATTCCACAAGAAAGGAAGGATGGGTAGAATTTACTTTTCCTTAGCCTCTGTCCTTGGCTGGTTCCTGGGAATCTCCTGTAGGATGCTCAAGGTCAGAAGTGCTAGGGTTGTGACCTGATCCAGAGATTCCATCCCCTGGCCACCTTCTTTCTCCCTTCCAGAGCAAGTGGCCATAAAACACCAATGTACTGGAAAATGTTATAAACCTGCGTCACAGTAGCATGGAAATGGTATGGAACATCATATCAGAGCTGGAAGCTGGATGCTGTGTCCCCAGGAAGATTCTCTTCCAGGTGCTCTTCCTGGTAGAAGACAGAGTATCCTTGTAGTAACAAGTGGTAAGGTGACTCTAGAATCTCTACAGAGCAGGGACTCAGGATGCCAGTCTGGATGGATGGGAGATTTGCCTTAAAACTGCTTTTGTTTAGCAGGCACCTTCTGCTTAGCTAAAGAGCACCTTTATGGGGTGATTTTGTAATTCTAAGAGAGAATGGGAAGGACCCCCAAGCCCACCCTGTGGGGTCACTGCTCTGTGATAGAATGTTCATGAAGTTTGAACTTCAGCTGACAGTTCAAATCTTGGCTCTACCACCAACTAGGTAAGTGGCCTCAGGCAAATTATAGGTCCTCCAAAGAGTTTGTTTTGCTCATCTCTAAGATGTGCATACTGCATAGAATTAAAATCATGTCAAGTTCCTGGCAGAAAGTGGGCCTGGAATAAGCTCTGGCCTCTCTTGGGACTCCTGGGGGAGAAGCAGGCTGGAGCACTGCCCACTGGGCTCCCTCCATGCCTGGTCTTTGTTGCGGCTTCTGGGAAGGTCACTGCTAGCTATTTGACCCAAAGCCTGCAGTAGATTGAGTGAGAAGGCACAGAGATGGAGGGCTTGCACAGAGGGTAGCTGATGGAGACTGTTGTCTGCAGAGCTCAGCTTGGACAATTTGTGGGAAGAGCTTCATGAGGTGGGAAGAGATGCCTTGCTTGTTGAGAACTATGGCTTTGCATGGAACTCCATGAGTTAGCGTGTGCACACCTTCAACCAGAGCCCCATAGTTGACCTTCATAACTGCTGTTTGAGAAAGGCAGCGCAGGAATTACCAGGCCCCACTCCAGTATTCTTGCCTGGAGAATCCCAGGGATGGGGAAGTCTGGTGGGCAGCTGTCTATGGGGTCGCACAGAGTCGGACACAACTGAAGCGACTTAGCAGCAGCAGCAGCAGCAGCAGCTCATGGGTGCAGAAACTGACATTCAGAAATGTAAGGACTTGCAGACAGCCTGCCAGTGGTTCCACACAGTGAATGGTGGGGCTGTGATTTGAAGCCAAGTCTCCCACTCTAAAGCATTTCTTGCTGGGCCAGTATCAGATCAGGTGGGCTTGTGCCCACTCCAGAGAGGACCAGTGTGTCCAGTGGGGAGCAGCCTCCCAGCCATCATTGGAGATGTGTGGATGTGGAAGACACTGCCTGATTTCTGTGCAGGCCAAGGACCCTGGAAAGGGAAGTGGACCAACCTATGATGGGAACTGAGGTGAGTCTGATGGATGGGGGTCCCTAAAGGAAGCTGAAAGATAAGACCTGGCAAGGGGGCAGGGGGCATCAGGAGGCAGGGACCCAGGGACAGTGTGTCACTGCGTGGGACCTTCCCAGGACCAATCACATCTTGTACTTTCAGAAGGTGAGGGAGGAGGCCGAACGGCAAGAACTGAGTTGCCTGCAGCTCAAGAGCTCTGCATTGGAACCACCATTAAAAGAGCTGATTATAACAAGTCCAAACTGTGTCTCTACAGGCTGGAAAGAGAGAAAGGGGTGGACGTCAGTGTTCTGGCAGAAGCCCGGAGGTCATAGCTCATGGTGGCCAGGAACCATGATGGTCAACACAGCAGAGAAGTGACAACAGCTGTGGGCACCAAGGCTTTCTAGTGACGCCCCTTTTTCCCACTAGCGGGGAGGGGCCCTTCTGGTTAACATGAAAGTATTTTGTGGTTACTCAAGCAAGTCTGGAGACAATTCTGGACAATATAATGACTGTAATTCTGTCAGTAAGTGGGAAGGGACTTCAAGCATGTGGCTTGGAGTTTACTATTACTATGAAAGTGAAAGTTGCTCAGTCATTTCCGAGTCTTTGAGACCCCATGGACTATAGACAGTCCATGGAATTTTCCAGGCCAGAATACTGGAGTGGGTAGCCTTTCCCTTCTCCAGGGGATCTTCCCAACCCAGGGATCGAACCCAGGTCTCCCACATTGCAGGCAGATTCTTTACCAGATGAGCCACAAGGGAAGCCCAAGAATACTGGAATGGGTAGCCCAACCCTTCTCCAGCGGATCTTCCTGATCCAGGAATTGAACTGGGGTCTCCTTCATTGCAGGCAGATTCTTTACCAACTGAGCTATGAGGGAAGCCCATTACTAGTATTATAAATGTGAGTAATTTTTACTTATTGGCACGAGAAGACTGAAATATATTTCACTGGAAATGGGAAAGCCCTGTCAATGTTACCAGTTTCCAGCTTGTCCCTCTGTGCCTAAATCTCAAATCATAAGGTGACTCCTCATGCAAGTTCTTCCTTGGGCACATATTTCTTTTATTGGATTGCTTTCCTGACAACTGGCCTGAGGCTCTGTACTCTGGGAATGGGGGTTTGGATGAGGGAGGAGGGAAAATTCATCTGGAACTCGAGACTCAGGTGATATGTCTCTTAAGGGGATGGCAGGGGGACTGGGTACTTCATTGGTGGGTCAGGAAGAGGCAGCCTCTGGGAAACCACTGGGACAGGGAGAGAGAGAAGAAAAAAAAAAAGGCCTGGGAGATGGCAGTGGGGCCAGATAGGTGGCTGCCAAAAGCAAGCTTCACCCACTTGGAGAGTTTGCGTTGGTCTTGCTTTTATCTCATTTGCCCCCAAATTATTAGTTGTTGGTTAGTCGCTAACTTGTGTCCTCCTCTTTTGTGACCCCATGGACTATAGCCCACCAGGCTTCTCTGTCCATGGGGATTCTCCAGGCAAGAATACTGGAGTGGGTTGCCATTTTCTTCCCCAGGGGATCTTCCTGACCCAGGGATCAAACCCAGCTCTACCTACATTTGCAGGTGGATTCTTTACCACTGAGTCACCTGGGGAGCTCAAATAAATGATTACCTCCTGTGAAATAGGTGCTTTCAGGACTGCATATGGGAAGTGTGAGGAGGTAGACTTGAGAACCTGACCTCTCTTAGCAGTTTGGGGAGAGAGGATGAGTCATGGTTGAAAGTAACCCTGTCATGCAGTTGGCAGAAATCAGAGCTGTAAGAAAGTCACAGAAAATGTGAGAGAGGGTATGTGGGGAAGATTATATCTGTCTTGGGTCAGGGTTGCCATGAGACGCAGAAGGCATCATGGAGGGGGTGGAATTGGCCCATGAAAGTCACATATTTTGAGATGCCGATGTCGAGATGGGGGTTGAAAGGGGTCCCAGGTAGCAGAGGCAGGTTGGCAAAAGCAGGGAGGTGGCAAGTTAAGGAATCTGTACAGTAGAGCAAATACTGTTGATTTGTACCCATGTGTGTGCTGTAAGGTTTGAGTGGCAATATGAGGAAATTTTAAGAGTATTTTCTTTAGGTGGAGAATTTTCTGTATTTTCCTCTATTACATAGATTGTATCTTTGCATGTGTGAAATAATGATGAGATGATCACGGTGATGATGATGGTGATGGTGGTGATGATAGTGGTGGTGATGATGGTGATGGTAACGATGATGGTGATGACAATGATGATGGTGATGATGCTGCTGCTGCTTCTGATGATGATGATGATGGCAATGGGGATGATGACAGCGGTGGTGATGATGGTGATTATAACCATGATGGTAATGCTGCTGCTGCTGCTTCTGATGATGATGATGATGGCAATGGGGATGATGACAGCGGTGGTGATGATGGTGATGATAACGATGATGGTAATGCTGCTGCTGCTGCTTCTGATGATGATGATGATGATGGCAATGGGGATGATGACAGTGGTGGTGATGATGGTGATGACAATGATGATGGTGATGATGCTGCTGCTGCTTCTGATGATGATGATGATGGCAATGGGGATGATGACAGCAGTGGTGATGATGGTGATGATAATGATGATGATGGTGATGATGATGGTAATAATGATGATGATGGTGATGATAATGATGATGGTGGTGATGATGACAACATGAATTGTGATCAAGTTGGACTGAGCCTTAAATTGCCAAGCTTGGTTTTATTCTGTGGGCAAAGGAAACACACCACTGACTTGATATAAGACCTGATATACTCCCTACCTCCCTGCCCCCCATCTCTTTTGTTTCTTGCTGAATTCGACTCTAAGGGGACATTGCCCATCTCACCCAACCATACATAAGAACAAAGTTGTAAGAAGGAATCTCCAAGAAATAGTTTATTCTGAACAAGGAACAAGGCTGACTTGAACAGAGCCAGGAAATCCAGTGTCTCGGGCTACTTCCAGCTCCTGCCCCTAATTCATGAACTCAGTCCAGTGAGACACCCTCAGTGTAGCCACGGTCGCAGTGAAGAGAGAAGCAGCCCCATTATTTCCTGCAGGGGACAGGATGGTGCCCACAGGGAACAAAGAATGAAAAGTGTACAAAACAGTGGACATGTGGACAATACCATCTAGAAACAGCCTGGGTTCGAAGGAGGAAAACAAAAGACCATTTCTTTCCTTTTTTCAAATAAAAACATAAACCATGTGATATATGAAAATGTCTCTTAAGAAATCTAAGAGGTTTATGATGTAAATAGTGAAAGTTGGATAAAAATAAAAACACAACTGAACTTTTCACAGGACTGTACAGATATCAGAGACTCCAGAAAGATGAGTTCAAAGAATCTAAAACACCAGGCTTGTTTCTACAGAAAACTGACCTGCCCAATGAGTGAAACAAGAAAGTTTCTTAAAATTACATTGATTATGATGTTGACCAAAAACTGCTACAAAGTAGTTTGGGTATATCACACACAGGATCTTAATTAACCTTTTAACAACCCCAGGGGTTAGTTTTTTTAATTCCCATTTTAAAATGAGAAAACTGACACTGAAGTGATTATGTGATTGCCTGAGGTCTTCTGGTTAGTAAACAGCAGGGCTGGATTCCGATCACAGTCCTGATTCCAAGTCTAACCTTTATTTTGGTTGCTAAAAGCATCTCCCAATTCAAAAACAAAGTGCTCCCTGAACAGATCATCAAGTAGTTTGCTCTTAGCATGAGCCACCATCATCCTAGCGTAAACTTTCTAACCGACTGGGCTTCCTAGTTTATCAGTGTGGAGCAGCCTCCTTGATGGCAATTGGAGATCCTCTTTAAGATGGTGCTGATGAGATGATGTCACCCCCTTCCAGGAAAGAAAACTTGGATGGAGACAGAGACTCAGAGTTCTGCCATGGGACTGGGTTTTGGGAGGAACTCTGCTGACACTCTTTAGGGGTGACCGACGGTCAATGACTTGACCTTCTGAATGGGCATCGTCCTGCCATCCCAGCACCAGGGGTGGGGTGGGAGTGGAGACCTGCTGAAATTAAAGATGGGGACAGTAGCAGGCCAACTTAGAACATCAGAAAGACTGGCCTGGCAGAGGAGGCAAAAGAGGACACTTCCGGTTTTGCTCCAGGATTGGGGGATCGTGTTTCCATAGGCAGGGCAAACACATCAGACAATTAAGGGCTGAATTTTCAAAAGTATGCCCTGAAGACCAGGGTAGACCGAATTGCAAAGTTGTGATGGGTCTAGTTGCTTTAGGGGATGGGAGTGCACTCCAAAAAGTAAGGTTCTATTTCGCCTGTATAAATAATGTCATAAATGTCAAAGGTTTTGCATGTCTACTACCCAATTGGATTCTTCCAATAACTTTGTAATCAGAGGTGGGGCATTGAGCTGTGTGACCCCTTTGACAGATGTGGAAAACTGAGGCACAGAAAGGGCAAGGCTTGTCCACAGATGTGCAGGGAATTAGCTGGGCAGCTTGGACCACAACCAAGGCTCCCCAGCTCTGAGCCCAGGGCCTTCTCTGCATCTGATGTTATTTGGGGTGAGACGGGGACCATCGTGGCACAGAGAGGGGCTTTCGGTGGGCAGGGCAGAGGTGTGTGCAGTCCTGCTGGAAGCCGCAGGTGGTGGCTTAGCTGCTGCAGCCACGAGAACAGGCATGGACCAGAATGTTGTTGTTACACCCGTCCTGGAGCTTGCCCTGGGCCTGGCTCCCGGCTCGGCCTTCCATGTCCAAGAGCTGGCCGCCCTGCCCCTGCTGCTTCCTCAGCCTGCAAATAAGCACAGCACAGACCCAGTTAGCGATGTGGAGCAGGGGATGTCCAGGCACAGAGGGGAACCAGAGAAATCAAGGAGACTTGCAAGAGCAGAATGCTGTGTCTGGGAGCCCGCAGGCTGGGTCCGCACCCAGCTCAGGTGGCTCTGATGAGTTACTCAACCCCCAACGCCTTGGTCTCTTTATCTGTAAAATGGAGATAATAATTCCTACCTCATGTCTCCTTGTGAAATCCACAGGAGATCACGTATATAATTTCCAAGTTTACACAGTAGGTAGAGGGTGAGCCCCACACATCATTCACACGTATTAAGTCCTGAATGCCCACTGGTGGACCAGCCATCATGCCCAGGAGCAGAGGAAGCCCTGGCCAGCAAAACAGTCAGAGTGTCTATCCTCATCAAGTTTACCACCCGACGGGGGAGTTGGATATACATCAAATTATCTCACAAAGGTAATTATAGGGGAATGGAATGCAGAAGTAGGAAGTCAAGAGATACCTGGAGTAAGGGGCAAATTTGGCCTTGGAGTACAAAAATGAAGCAGGGCAAAGGCTACCAGAGTTTTGCCAAGAGAACGCACTGGTCATAGCAAACACCCTCTTCCAACAACACAAGAGAAGACTCTACACATGGATATCACCAGATGGTCAATACTGAAATCAGATTGATTATATTGTTTGCAGCCAAAGATGGAGAAGCTATATACAGTCAGCAAAAATAAGACCAGGAGTTGACTATGGCTTGGATCATGAACTCCCTATTGCCAAATTCACACTTAAATTGAAGAAAGTAGGGAAAACCACTAGACCATTCAGGTATGACCTAAATCAAATCCTTTATGATTATACAATGGAAATGACAAACAGATTCAAGAAATTAGATCTGATAGACAGAGTGCCTGAAGGACTATAGGCAAAAGGTTCCTGACACTGTACAAGAGGCAGTGATCAAGACCATCTCCAAGAAAAAGAAATGCAAAAAGGCAAAATGGTTGTCTGAGGAGGCCTTACAAATGGCTGAGAAAAGAAGAGAAGCTAAAGGCAAAGGAGAAAAAAGAAAGATATATCCATTTGAATGCAGAGTTCCAAAGAACAGCAAAGAGAGATAAGAAAGCCTTCCTCTGTGATCAGTGCAAAGAAATAGAGGAAAACAATAGAATGGGAAAGACTAGAGATCTCTTCAAGAAAATTAGAGATAACAAGGGAACATTTCATGCAAAGATGGGCTCAATAAAGGACAGAAATGGTAGGGAACTAACAGAAGCAGAAGATATTAAGAAGAGGTGGCAAGAATATACAGAGAACTGTACAAAAAAGATCTTCAAGACCCATAAAACTACAATGGTGTGATCATTCACCCAGAGCCAGACATTCTGGAATGCAAAGTCAAGTGGGCCTTAGGAAACATCACTACGACCAAAGCTAGTGGAGGTGATGGAATTCCAGTTGAGGTAACTCAAATCTTAAAAAATGATGCTGTGAAAGTGCTGCACTCAACATGCCAGCAAATTTGGAAAACTCAGCAGTGGCCACAGGACTGGAAAAGATCAGTTTTCATTCCAATCCCAAAGAAAGACAATGCCAAAGATTGTTCAAACTACCACATGATTGCACTCATCTCACACGCTAGCAGAGTTAAAAATTCTCCAAGCCAGGCTTCAATAGTACATGAACTGTGAACTTCCAGATGTTCAAGTTGGATTTAGAAAAGGCAGAGGAACTGGAGATCAAATTGCCAACATCTGTTGGATCACAGGAAAAGTAAGAGAGTTCCAGAAAAACATATACTTCTGCTTTATTGACTACGCCAAAGCCTTTGACTGTGTGGATCACCACAAACTGTGGAAAATTCTTAAAAGAGATGGGAATACCAGACCAACTTACCTGCCTCCTGCGAAATCTGTATGCAGGTCAAGAAGCAACAGTTAGAACTGGACATGGAACAACAGACTGGTTCCAAACAGGGAAAGGAGTATGTCAAGGCTGTATATTGTCACCCTGCTTATTTAACTTACATGCAGACTACATCATGGGAAACGCTGGGCTGGTTGAAGCACAAGCTGGAATCAAGATTGCCAGGAGAAATATCAATAACCTCAGATATGCAGATGACACCACCCTTATGGCAGAAAGTGAAAGTGAAGTCGCTCAGTCGTGTCTCTTTGCAACCCCATGGACTGTAGTCTATCAGGCTCTTCCGTCCATGGGATTTTCCAGGCAAGAGTGCTGGAGTGGATTGACATTTCCTTCTCCAGGGGATCTTCCTGACCCAGGAATCGAACCCAGGTCTCCGGCATTGCAGGCAGATGCTTTACCCTCTGAGCCACCAGGGAAGCCTGCTGCTGCTGCTAAGTCACTTTAGTCGTGTCCGACTCTGTGTGACCCCATAGATGGCAGCCCACCAGGCTCCCCCATCCCTGGGATTTTCCAGGCAAGAACGCTGGAGTGGGTTGCCATCTCCTTCTCCAATGCATGAAGGTGAAAAGTGAAAGTAAAGTTGCTCAGTCGCGTCCGACCGTCAGCGACCCCATGGACTGCAGCCTTCCAGGCTCCCCGGTCCATGGGATTTTCCAGGCAAAAGTACTGGAGTGGGGTGCCATTGCCAGGGAAGCCTAAGAAGAACTAAATAGCCTCTTGATGAAAGTGAAAGAGGAGAGTGAAAAAGTTGGCTTAAAGCTCAATATTCTGAAAACTAAGATCAGGGCATCTGGTCCCATCACTTCATGGCAAATAGATGGGGAAACATGGAAACAGTGAGAGGCTTTGTTTTGGGGGGCTCTAAAATCACTGCAGATGGTGATTGTAGCCATGAAGTTAAGACACTTGCTCCTTGGAAGGAAAGCTGTGACCAACCCAGACAGCGTATTCAAATACAGAGACATTACTTTGCCAACAAAGGTCTGTCTAGTCAAAGCTTTGTTTTTCCAGTGGTCATGTATGGAAGTGAGACTTGGACTATAAAGAAAGCTGAGGGCCGAAGAATTGATGCTTTTGAACTGTGGTGTTGGAGAAGACTCTTGAGAGTCCCTTGGACACAAGGAGATCCAACCAGTCAATTGTAAAGGAAATCAGTCCTGAATATTCATTGGAAGGACTGATGCTGAAGCTGAAACTCTAATACTTTGTCACCTGATGGGAAGAACTGACTCATTTGAAAAGACCCTGATGCTGGGAAAGATTGAGGGCAGGAGGAGAAGGGGACAACAGAGGATGAGATGGTTGGATGGCAACACTGATTTGATGGACATGAGTTTG
This sequence comes from Bos grunniens, assembly GCF_055505025.1. Taxonomy (NCBI): domain Eukaryota; kingdom Metazoa; phylum Chordata; class Mammalia; order Artiodactyla; family Bovidae; genus Bos; species Bos grunniens. The sequence goes on along the minus strand of NC_141170.1, from coordinate 13,963,226 downwards.
AGCAAGCTCTGGGAGTTGGTGATGGACAGGCAAGCCTGGCGTGCTACAGTCTATGGGGTCTCAAAGAGTCAGACAGGACTGAGCGACTGAACTGAACTGATCTCATAAAGAAATACCTGAACAGATGAGCACCCAGACTTACAATATACTCCACGACAAACAGTATTGAGGGAGTTTAATTCTTTAAAAAAATTTTTTTCTTGAAGTATAATTGATTTGCGTTATGTTAGTTTCTGGGTCCAGTAAAGTGACTCGGTTGTATATCTCTACATGTCTATTTATATGTTCGTTTTCATATTCTTTTCCATTGTGGCTTATTACAGGATATTGAATACAGCTGCCCTTGTCATTTATCTATTTTATGTATAGTAGTTTACATCTGCTAATCCCAGACTCCTAATTTATCCCTCCTCCCTTCCTTCACCCTTTGTTAACCATAAGTTTATTTTCTTTGCTTTTTTTTGTTTCATATATGATATTATACATGTTTCAATGCCATTCTCCCAAATCATCCTACCCTCTCCCTCTCCCAGAGTCCAAAAGACTGTTCTATACATCTGTGTCTCTTTTCCTTTCTCACATACAGGGTTATCATTACCATCTTTCTAAATTCCATATATATGCATTAGTATACTGTATTGGTGTTTTTCTTTATGGCTTACTTCACCCTGTATAATAGGCTCCAGTTTCATCCACCAACTGATTCAAATGTATTCTTTTTAATGGCTGAGTAATACTCCATTGTGTATATGTACCACAGCTTTCTTATCCATTCATCTGCTGATGGACATCTAGGTTGCTTCCATGTCCTGGCTATTATAAACAGTACTGCGATGAACATTGGGGTACACGAATGAAACTAGAGCACTTTCTAACACCATACATAAAAATAAACTCAAAATGGATTAAAGATCTAAATGTAAGACCAGAAACTATAAAGCTCCTAGAGGAGAACATAGGCAAAACACTCTCTGACATAAATCACAGCAGGATCCTCTATGACCCACCTCCCAGAATATTGGAAATAAAAGCAAAAATAAACAAATGGGACCTAATTAAACTTAAAAGCTTCTATACAACAAAGGAAACTATAAGCAAGGTGAAAAAGACAGCCTTCAGAATGGGAGAAAATAATAGCAAATGAAGCAACTGACAAACAACTAATCTCAAAAATATACAAGCAACACCTGCAGCTCAATTCCAGAAAAATAAACGACCCAATCAAAAAATGGGCCAAAGAACTAGACATTTCTCCAAAGAAGACATACAGATGGCTAACAAGCCCATGAAAAGATGCTCAACATCACTTATTATCAGAGAAATGCAAATCAAAATTACAATGAGGTACAATTTCATTCTGCCATCCAAAAGTCTACAAGCAATAAATGCTAGAGAGGGTGTAGAGAAAAGGGAACCCTCTTACACTGTTGGTGGGAATGCAAACTAGTACAGCCACTATGGAGAAGAGTGTGGAGATTCCTTACAAAACTGGAAATAGAACTGCCATACGACCCAGCAATCCCACTGCTGGGCATACACACCGAGGAAACCAGAATTGAAAGAGACACGTGTACCCCAATGTTCATAAGTTTATTTTCTATGTGAGTCTGTTTCCATTTTGTAAATAAATTCATCTGTATCATATTTTAGATTTCACGTATAAGTCATATCATATGATATTTGTCTTTCTCTGTTTACCTTTCTTCACTAAGCATGATAATCTCTAGGTCCATCCATATTGCTGCAAATGGCATTTTCATTCTTTTTTATGGTTGAGCAATGCTACATCTTCTTTATCCACTCATCTGTTGATAGACATTTAGGCTGCTTTTGTGTCTTACCTATTGTAAGTAGTGCTGCTATGAACACTGGGGTGCCGAGTTTTCTCTGGATATGTACGCAGGAGTGGGATTGCTAGCTCATATGGCAACTCTTTAGTTTTTAAGGCTCCTCCTTAAAAATAGTGGCTGCAGCAATTTACCTTGAGGGAGCAGGGATGTGAACACTGCATTTCCTAACAGCTGGCCACCCGGCTGCTTTCCATGTGATTGTGGAGGTCAACATCCTTCCCTTTCTGATCTCATCAAGTTCAGGATCATGCCCTAAACCATAGCTGTCATGACGTGTAGATGGTTAGGCCAAAACATGAAGCTGAGACATTTAGGGAGGCAATGAGAAGTCTGAGACCAGGGAAGAGCTCAGCTCAAACCCTGGATCTCAACACCAGCCACTTGAGTCAAGGGGTCAAGCTGTCTATCTTGGGAGCCTCAGTTTCCCGATCTATCACTGGGGACTATATCACTTACTCAGCAGGAGGCTAAAGGGAATCAGAGAGGATGGGCACGAAATATCTAGTACAGAGCAGGAAATAATCATATTACTAGAGTTCTACCTTGTTCTGAAAGACACAGGTTTCAGCCGGAATGTATCCTTTACATTAGTATGTTCTGTCAGATGGAGTGCGGGCCTACAGCTTGATTTAAACGAAAGAGCTGTTTCACCCAACAAACTTCTGTGTGTGCTCGTCACATGCAGAGAACTGTGGAGGACCCTCAGGTGAACACATACACAGCCTCAGATGGATCTCAGTTTGTGTGTGTGTATGTGTATGGTGGGGATGCTGTGTGTGTGTGTGTGTGTGTATGTGTGTGTGTGATGGGAATGCTGTATGTGTGTGTGTATGATGAGGATGCTGTATGTGTGTGTGTATGGTGGAGATGCTCTGTGTATATTATGGGGATGCTGTATATGTGTGTGTGTGTGTGTACACATACATGTGGTGTGGATGCTGTATGTATGTGTGTGTATGGTGGGGATGCTGTGTGTGTGTGTGTATGTGTGATGGGGATGCTCTGTGTGTGTGTGTATGTGTATTATGGGGATGGTGTGTGTGTGTGTATGTGTGTGTATTATGGGGATGCTGTATGTGTGTGTGTGTATGATGGGGATGCTCTGTGTGTGTGTGTGTGTGTGTGATGGGGATGCTGTGTGTGTGTGTGTGTGTGATGGGGATGCTGTGTGTGTGTGTGTGTGTGTGTGTGATGGGGATGCTGTGTGTGTGTGTGTGTATGATGGGGATACTGTATGTGTGTGTGTGTATGATGGGGATGCTGTATGTGTGTGTGTGTATGGTGGGGATGCTGTGTGTGTGTGATGGGGATGCTGTGTGTGTGTGTGTGTGTGTGTGTGTGTGGTGGGGACACCTAGTGTTTGGAACCATGCTAGTATTTGAGCAAGTCCTCCAGCCAATGCTGAAACATCAGCAGCAACACAGCAGTTTATAAGATAGGGAACTTGGTGGCTATTGCTTCCTGTCCTTTGTCTACTTGCAGGACCCAGGACCAGGTGTGCAGTCCACCTGCCTCTGAGGCTTGCAGTCCTCCAGGTGGGACAACTGGGGAAGGCAGGCAGGATAAAACACATCATCCTAGTGGAGGAGGGGTCAGGACCAAAGGGACAGAGCTGGGATCTAAAGGACAAAGTGGGCAAGGAGGGGAGAATCTATGGGGAGGGAGGAGGGTGGTCGGATTTCATCTGCAAGGCTGGGATTGTCTGAGAATCTTGCTCCTGTTTTCTTATTCCCTCCCCTTCATTCAGAGAGACTCTCTCAGGCATCTCTGGAGAGAAAATCAGATCAGAAATAGGGAAAACTCAAATGACAAGAAACCTATGGAAGCGAAAAGGAAATTGTTTTACTTACAAAGTAGGACATCGCTATTTGGTTCACATCTGTAATATTGCATAATTCTCTAGGTATATTGCAAGATAAAGATGAATGCCATTAAGATTTTCTTTTAAATGCCCAAACATAGCTTAGATAGCATTACTATCTCTAGACTTCTGTACTCTCTGATTATAATGCAAAATAAAGCTTCAAAAGCCGCATAATAAAGAGTGGAACATATGGAAGAGGGAGCCCCAGTAAGGGAGAGATGGAGTCAGAAGTCTTGTGTAGATCAAGGAAGGCTTCCTGCAGGAGGCAGCTTTTGAGCTGGGCTTTAAGGATTGATGTGGAATGTGGGTAGCTGGAGGGAGGGAAGAAATTTGAAATAAAAGGACACCAGTGCAGTAAGGCACAGAAAGTTAAAAAAAAAAAAATTCCAGGGTGGATCAGTCTTTTTTGGAGCTATGTAATTTCAGCAACTTCAGCTCCTCCTCTTGGACAGAGCTGTTTTAAAGAGAACTGGCTGTTTCAAGTCTCCCCTCTTCTATGGAGGGTTGTATGTGGAACAATATGACCTGAGTGCTGGGGGCTTCGAACAGTAAGTAAATGAGACGTGAGTCATGCCGCTTGCAACTTACCACCAGGCTCAGTGTGAGATGAGGAGACAGAACCAAAAAGGAAGAACCCTCTCTAGACACCCACCCATCCCCCTACAGGCTTACAGAACTGGATTCTGATCTAGTTCTTGGAGGCTCCAAAGCCTGCCTTCTTCTCTCTGCATCTACAGTCCTGCCCACCTACCAACTATTCACCATCCATCTACCCATCCACTTTCTCTTCACCTATCATATACTCTACTCCACCCTTCCATCCATCCATCATCCACCCATATGTTCAATTATCTGTTCCACCCCACCCCTACGTGTCCACTCCTACTCACTGTGTCCCCCCTCCATCCACTTACTTATTCACCTACCCATCCATGCACCTCCTATATAGAAATCTATCTCATCCATTCATTATCCATCCATTCATCAATACATCCCTCCATCCACCCATCTGCTCATCATCCATCTACTGACTCACCTGTCCCTCAATTCACTATCCACCCTATCCATTGATTGCCCCCAGAGACTCCCTATTTACCCATCCACCCACACAGCTACCTCCCATCTGTCACCTTTTCATTTACTATCCATCCACCACCCTTCTGCCTATTCATTCATCCATCTACTCCCATATTTCCATTCATCTGATCAATCATCTGATCCACCTATTACTTCCATATCCTTCCACTCATTCTTTCCACCAGCTATGAGTGTGCCAGGCTCACAGTTGAGGCCTGGGGAACACAACAGAGAGCAAACAGTGAATGTTCACTGTGATGAAGCCTCTGCCAGAGGAGGCAGTATGGCCCGGCATCCAGGGCCTGGGCTTAGAGCCAGGCTATCTCGTTCTGTCTCTGAGTCTGCCACTTACTAGCCATGTGACTTTGGGAGGCTGGATTCCAACTCAGGTCTGTCTGTCTCCAAGGCCCCTGCTCTTTCCACTGAATCTCATGCCTTTCAATCCGGATCTGGGAGGAGACAGCGTGGAATGATTTTGCCATGCTCTAAAGAAATTAGAAAGGCTCTGCTGCTGCTGCTGCTAAGTCACTTCAGTCATGTCTGACTCTATGTGACCCCATAGAGGCAGCCCACCAGGCTCCCCCGTCCCTGGGATTCTCCAGGCAAGAACACAGGAGTGGGTTGCCATTTCCTTCTCCATAGAAAGGCTCAGTTTGCTTAAATAGAAACCCAGGAACCAAGACAATGATGTGAAACCATATGGTTGGTCCCAAGAGCTCACTTCCATGACTAGCCCAGAGCCCAGTTATCTATATTTCAGGAGGAAATGAAAAAGGATTTTACATATCTTAGTAGATGTAGCCCAAGTCTACTGATACAAATTGGCTAGTTATCTCTGCAATGGCAGGAACATTTAATTTTCTCAGCCAACTTTATCAAATTAATTGTCAGTTTTGTGACCAGAATTCTGAGTGATGGATGTGAATGCTCTCAACGTCCCGAACTCAAGCATTAATTGTCAGAAGGAAGTGCTCTGTGATGGAGACTCTCGATTAACGAGAACAGGACATATTAAAATTCGTCGTAATATGGGCTGGAGGCATTTTTCAAAGGCAAAGCACTACACAGGACGAAAAGAAAATGGTTAGCAATCAAAGTAATTTCAAACCAAGCTCTTTCACACCCCGAGGATGCAGTCAGATTAACACCAACATTGATCTACAGCCTCAAATCCAAGGTACAGCCTGGCTCCCTGGTTCAGACTGACCAGCTTTCCTTTGTGCTGGGTGCTTCAAAAAGGAAAACACTTCAAGTACTGTCACACCTATTCATATCATTTCACTGGTTATATGCGTCCAGAACCGTGTGGCATCTTGGAGTGGCCGTGTGGTGTGGTGGGAGAATGCAGGCTTTGGAATCATACAGAATTCAATCAGGATCCCAGCTTTGCTGTGAGTGGCTGAGGGACCTGGGGGAACTCACCCAACTTCCTGAAGCCTCTCGTTCCTAGCCTGTAACACCCCCACAACACCACCTCTTTAATGAAGGTGAACAGATGCATAGTATGTACCTGCCTGAAACAGGCACTTTATAAAGGGCCGGGATTTTTATGATGATGACTGCAGTGTGGATGTGTGATGCATGTACTCAGTCGTGTCTGATTCTTTGCAATCCCATGGACTGTAGCCCACCAGGCTTTTCTGTCCATGGAATTCTCCAGGCAAGAATACTGAAGTGGGTTGCCATTTCCTCCTCCAAAGGATCTTCCCAACCTGGGGGTTGAATCTGCATTTTTTTTTTTTTGCCTCCTGCATTGGCAGGCAGATTCTTTACCACTAAGTCACCTTTCTTTGTTACTGATTGCAGTGTGGGGATACTCCCATTTCACAGATGGAGAAACAGGATCAGTAAGTCAAGTTTAACTTCCTGCGGTAGTTCTGATGAATGTCTCACAGCAAGAAGGTCCCCACAGATGGTTCCATTCTAGGGGATCAAGGAGGGAGACACAGAAAAGTGCAGGGTACTGGAATGGGGTGACATAGAGTGGCTGAAGGTCAGGACCCAGCAATGGGTGAGACAGGCAACAGGCTCAGGTGGGGGAATCCAGTCGCACAAGTCGTGGCGGGATCCAGGGGGGGTCTGCAAACCAGGAAAGGCTGGGCATGGAACTGGTGCCTGGAACCGGGTCTCCAACCTGGTTGCTGGTCTCCCCTCCTCTGGGAAAGGGCCACGGCGTGCTGTCTGTGACCTTGCATCAGCCGGCCGGGGGCAGGTGCACAGACAATGTGTGCTGGAAAGCTGGGCAGGTGGATGCAGGAATAAACGCCCAGCCAGGTATCTACTGCTCATCAGCTGCCTGTTTGCACAGGTTGGCAGGCTCTGTCTCAACACACTTAGAGGGAAAGGAAGCCAATCCCAACTGAATGGAGTAACAGGGTATCCTCGCTGGACAAGAATTCATGACCACTGGCAGAACTGGCGAGCTCACAGACCTTGTGGATGACAGTTTGCATGAGTCAAATTGGAGCTCTATCTCTTGTGGCCAAGGGAGTTGAGATAGATTGCTGTTTTGTGTGTATATGTAAGTGTTGGTTTAAAAATTAAGGCACAATGATGTCTGACATGGCACTTAATTGATACAGTACTATATTGGCCTGGTAATTTTGTGTATAATAAATATTACTAGTAAATATTTGGGCAGTGCTGACTGATCGTGTAGGAAGGGTGTTAAGTGCTTAACATTTGTTCACTCACTGGTCCATACAATGGTCTTTCATATAGGGTAGGTTTTAACACCCCCTTCCCTGGTGGCTCAGACAGTACAGAATCTGCCTGCAATGTGGGAGACCCGGGTTTGATCCCTGGGTTGGGAAGATCCCCTGGAGAAGGGAACGGCTACCTCCACCCCAGTATTTTGGCCTGGAGAATTCCACAGACAGAGGAGCCTGGCAGGCTATAGGTCATGGGGTTGCGAAGAGTTGGACACAGCTGAGCAATTTTCACTTTCACCACTTTACAGATGAGGAAACTGAGGCACTAGTGTGAGGTCCGAGGTCGCAAAGCAAACATGGATCAGGATTCAAAACCAGGCAGTCTGATTCCAAAGGCTGCGCTCTTAGCTATTATGTATACTGCCTGTCCACAGTTAATAAAAACCAAAGAGTCAAAGTTACTGGAAAGTTCTGGAAGGGCATGCACCAACTTGAAGAAGAGTTGTCTGTTTGGGGATAGAAGGTGGATATTGAAGAGAAGGGATGTGATTTAGGTCATACCTGAATGGTCTAGTGGTTTTCCCTACTTTCTTCAATTTAAGTCTGAATTTGGCAATAAGGAGTTCATGGTCTGAGCCACAGTCAGCTCCTGGTCTTGTTTTTGCTGACTGTATAGAGCTTCTCCATCTTTGGCTGCAAAGAATATAATCAATCTGATTTCAGTGTTGACTACCTGGTGATGTCCATGTATAGAGTCTTCTCTTGTGTTGTTGGAAGAGGGTGTTTGTTATGACCAGTTCATTTTCTTGGCAAAACTCTATTAGTCTTTGCCCTGCTTCATTCCGTATTGCAAGGCCAAATTTGCCTGTTACTCCAGGTGTTTCTTGACTTCCTACTTTTGCATTCCAGTCCCCCATAATGAAAAGGACATCTTTTTTGGGTGTTAGTTCTAAAAGGTCTTGTAGGTCTTCATAGAACCATTCAATTTCAGCTTCTTCAGTGTTACTGGTTGGGGCATAGACTTGGATTACTGTGATATTGAACGGTTTGCCTTGGAAACAAACAGAGATCATTTTTGATATTGCATCCAAGTACTGCATTTCGGACTCTTTTGTTGACCATGATGGCTACTCCATTTCTTCTGAGGGGTTCCTGCCCGCAGTAGAATAGTGTCCACAGTAGAACAGTTGTACAGTGGAAGTGAGAAATAGATTTAAGGGCCTGGATCTGATAGATGGAGTGCCTGATGAGCTATGGAGTGAGGTTCGTGACATTGTACAGGAGACAGGGATCAAGACCATCCCCATGGAAAAGAAATGAAAAAAGCAAAATGGCTGTCTGGTGAGGCCTTATAAATAGCTGTGAAAAGAAGAGAAGCAAAAAGCAAAGGAGAAAAGGAAAGATATAAACATCTGAATGCAGAGTTCCAAAGAATATCAAGAAGAGATAAGAAAGACTTCCTCAGCGATCAGTGCAAAGAAATAGAGGAAAACAACAGAATGGGAAAGACTAGAGATCTCTTTAAGAAAATCAGAGATACCAAAGGAACATTTCATGCAAAGATGGGCTCGATAAAGGACAGAAATGGTATGAACCTAACAGAAGCAGATATTAAGAAGAGATGGCAAGAATACACAGAAGAACTGCACACAAAAGATCTTCATGACCCAGAAAATCACGATGGTGTGATCACTGACCTAGAGCCAGACATCCTGGAATGTGAAGTCAAGTGGGCCTTAGAAAGCATCACTACGAACAAAGCTAGTGGAGGTGATGGAATTCCAGTTGAGCTATTCCAAATCCTGAAGGATGATGCTGTGAAAGTGCTGCACTCAATATACCAGCAAATTTGGAAAACTCAGCAGTGGCCACAGGACTGGAAAAGGTCAGTTTTCATTCCAATCCCAAAGAAAGGCAATGCCAAAGAATACTCAAACTACCGCACAATTGCACTCATCTCACACGCTAGTAAAGTAATGCTTAAAATTCTCCAAGCCAGGCTTCAGCAATATGTGAACCTTGAACTTCCTGATGTTCAAGCTGGTTTTAGAAAAGGCAGAAGAACCAGAGATCAAATTGCCAACATCCGCTGCATCATCAAAAAAGCAAGAGAGTTCCAGAAAAACATCTATTTCTGCTTTATTGACTATGCCAAGGCCTCTGACTGTGTGGATCACAATAAATTGTGGAAAATTCTGAAAGAGATGGGAATAACAGACCACCTGATCTGCCTCTTGAGAAATTTGTATGCAGGTCAGGAAGCAACAGTTAGAACTGGACATGGAACAACAGACTGGTTCCAAACAGGAAAAGGAGTACATCAAGGCTGTATAATGTCACCCTGCTTATTTAACTTATATGCAGAGTACATCATGAGAAACGCTGGACTGGAAGAAACACAAGCTGGAATCAAGATTGCCGGGAGAAGTATCAATAACCTCAGATATGCAGATGACACCACCCTTATGGCAGAAAGTGAAGAGGAACTAAAAAGCCTCTTGATGAAGGTGAAAGTGGAGAGTGAAAAAATTGGCTTAAAGCTCAACATTCAGAAAACGAAGATCATGGCATCCGGTCCCATCACTTCGTGGGAAATAGATGGGGAAACAGTGGAAACAGTGTCAGACTATATTTTTCTGGACTCCAAAATCACTGCAGATGGTGACTGCAGCCATGAAATTAAAAGACGCTTACTCCTTGGAAAGAAAGTTATGACCAACCTAGATAGCATATTCAAAAGCAGAGACATTACTTTGCCCACAAAGGTTCATCTAGTCAAGGCTATGGTTTTTCCTGTGGTCATGTATGGATGTGAGAGTTGGACTGTGAAGAAGGCTGAGCACCGAAGAATTGATGCTTTTGAACTGTGGTGTTGGAGAAGACTCTTGAGAGTCCCTTGGACTGCAAGGAGACCCAACCAGTCCATTCTAAAGGAGATCAGCCCTGGGATTTCTTTGGAAGGAATGATGCTAAAGCTGAAACTCCAGTACTTTGGCCACCTCATGTGAAGAGTTGACTCATTGGAAAAGACTCTGATGCTGGGAGGGATTGGGGGCAGGAGGAGAAGGGGACGACAGAGGATGAGATGGCTGGATGGCATCACCGACTCGATGGATGTGAGTCTGGGTGGACTCTGGGAGTTGGTGATGGACAGGGAGGCCTGGCGTGCTGTGATTCATGGGGTCGCAAAGAGTTGGACACGACTGAGCGACTGATCTAATCTGATATGATTCAAGAGAAGCAAGCAGTCACCTGGTCTAATTGTTTGCACACTGCAAGAATCCCTTCTCTAGCATCCCTTGCACAGAGCCAGCCCATCTTAACCCAAACCCCACTGCCCTCCTCCCCAGATCGTCCACTTCACTTGGGAACTGCTCAAATCCTTATAAACTTTTCCTTTGCATAGAATTGCAACTGAGAAATCCGTGGCCTGATAGCTCCTCCCCCCTGACCTTTGGTGCACTTCCTGGAATTATTCAGATGATTCTAATTTTTCTCTCTCTAGGGATATACCTTCAATTCTTAGGAGCCCCCAAACTAACCACCTTTCACTGTCCCCCAGATTCACCCCATCCCACTCTCCACCTGCTCTCCAGCCTGTGAGTCTGACTTGTAGGAACTGTATCAAAAACTCCTAAGCACTTTGGGCTTCCAGGGGTTGACCGCTTGGGAGCCCTGGCAGAAATTAGAAGGAGCAAGGGCATTAAGTCCCCAGTCCCCTTCCTGTACTGGCCCCTGGGGCTACTGGGAACCTTGGAAGGTCACTTCTCCAATCGAGGGAGCCTTCTGGATGGCCTCCCTCTCATCTCTTCAACCTCCCAGTGGGAACACCTTGCCTTCTCTGAAGCCCCAGTTTACTTACTGCACAAGCCTCTATGACGTCCTTATAGCCACACCTTTGTAAAGGGTCCTTTGTAGATAAATTATCCTTGGAGAGTGTCTCCTCTGCAACTGTGACTGATACAACATCATTTCTAGTTCCTCAAGAGATGTCTTTTCCTTAAGTAAAAGCTCAGTATAACTGTCTGTTCTACTTTCAAACCTCATCACTTATTGGGAAGATCACCTTGTATGCAACACTTATCTTGCAAATTCAATAAGAGCCTTTGGCCAGAAGCATTAAAATTCTATTTTATCTCCTATTGCCTGAAGCAAAACCTATTTGAGGAAGTCTGAGGATGGAGTCAGCTGCACCTTGGGTGTGATATAGCAGAAAGGAGAGGATTATCTTACTAAGCATCCTCTTTCCCCTTTTGCAAACAGATGAGCTCTGGGGGAAATAGAAGGGATGGCACCCTCAAGTTTCTGAGTGATAGGGACTGAGACTTGTTGAGTTCATTCTTACTCAACACCTCCTCATTTAATACCTACACCACCCTTCCAGATAAAGTTGGGCAAATGACTCCTTCTCTGTAGATGTCATGCGTGTGTGCTAAGTCACTTCAGTTGTGTCTGATTCTTTGTGACCCCATGAACTGTAGCCCACTGGGCTCTTCTGTCATTGGGATTCTCCAGGCAAAAATACTGGAGTGGGTTGCCATGCCCTCCCCCAGGGGATCTTCCTGACCTAGGGATCAAACCTGCGTCTCTTGTGTCTCCTGCATTGTAGGCAGATTCTTTACCATTGAGCCACCAGGAAGTCCTCTGTAGATGTCAATACTTACAAATCAAGGTTGTGGTGAGGATTTATTTTAGATAAAATGTAAATGTGTATAAAGCATCAAGCACAGTGCATGGTATGTAACAGGCTTTCAATATTCTAAAAAATGATAACCTATTTCACTTAACTGGCTAGCAATGAGATTTCCATATGTAACAGGGAGAAAATTAGACCACCACCACCAACAACAACATTTACTCTAAAACAGATCACTGGATCCTATTTATAGCTTTCAAATTTACACATAGCCTTATTTCACATAGGATTAAATAAGGCCTATAAATATTCATATAAAAATTAGGGTACCTCTTTTTGACTAGAGAAATCTGATGCAAGGAAAAGTAAAGATAGGTCTTTAAATGAGTTAAATCTGAGCAGACCAATGACCATATGTGCTTTAGAGCAACATGATACAGGGTTGCATACAGTTGAGGCAATTTGTCAGGGTCTGTGTGTCTCCTTAACTCACTCAAGTATTCTTGCCTAGAGAATCCTGTGGACAGAGGAGCCTGGTGGGCTGTGGTCTATGGGGTTACACAGAGTTGGACACGACTGAAGTGACTTAGCATGCATGCATGCATTGGAGAAGGAAATGGCAACCCAGTCCAGTATTCTTGACTGGAGAATCCCTAGGACGGAGGAGCCTGGTGGGCTGCCATCTATGGGGTTGCACAGAGTCGGACACTACTGAAGCGACTTAGCAGCAGCAGCAGCAGTGTGTCTCCTTTGGCCAACTGAAAACTGGCCATGTTTTATTTTCTGTGGCTGAGATGGATATGTCAGGATCAGTTACCCTTTTTAACCCAGCTGCAATTTCCTCTGACTGAGACCCTAGCGAAGAGGACTGCTGCTGCTGCTAAGTCACTTCAGTCGTGTCTGACTCTGTGTGACCCCATAGACGGCAGCCCACCAGGATCCTCCGTCCCTGGGATTCTCCAGGCAAGAACACTGGAGTGGGTTGCCATTTCCTTCTCCAATGCAAGAAAGTGAAAAGTAAAAGTGAAGTCGCTTAGTCATGTCCGACTCTTAGCGACCCCATGGACTACAGCCTACCAGGCTCCTCCATCCATGGGATTTTCCAGGCAAGAGTACTGGAGTGGAGAGGGCCCTGATTCCTGTGTGATTTCTTGATTTTGAGTTTTCATGGAACTAGAGTTTCCCTCCGGTCACTTTCATCTGGGGCTGAAATTCCTCCCGCGGTTTCAGGCCATGGAGTTGATTTCCCCTGGCCGTTTCCTTGTGTTTGGAAAGGTGCCACTTTGCTTCCCATTTAGTCGCCTGGCCCCTCTCTCCACTCTCCCTTAGACACATCACTGCAGTTATGCTTTTATCAGTTTCTCTGACCGTGAAACAGGCAGGAAGACACTCACGGATAGACCTGCGATGAGAACTGGGTGAGAAAGTGGCTGCAGGGCCCTGTCCCCACCCTGAGCTCGACACACCACAGGCGCTCTCAACTGTCAGCTGCTGTTCCCTTTCACCTGCTCCTGTGAAATCGAGGTTTGCACCACATTGGGAACCTCAAACTGGAGAGAATGTCAGTGCACTGGCCTTGATTTCAGAGGCTGGATTCTCAGAGTCAGCCTCTTCCTAGCACAGAAGTTAGAAGGAGGGTGCCCGAGGAAAGGTTTTCCCCGTTTTATAGACGTATCTGGGAAAAGTGGCTCTAACTCTGTCCCTCCTTCCCTGTGGGTTGTTGAAGAGCTGAGAAGGATGTCAAGGTTTTCTGTGAGTGACACAGACCTTGGTCAAGTCATGGAGTCACTGATGCACAGCCCAGCCTTTATTGACACACTTATGGAGCCTGAGGCTCAGAGAAGCTGGAACCCCACCAGGCTGGCCACCGAGAGAAGCAGAGCCAGGACCTGCAATGTCCACTCCATTCCCAAGCCTGAGATGAGTTATCCTCATACCTCCTTGCCACCAGTTCCCAGAGGCTCCAGGCCACAATGGAAGGTCCCTATCTATCTGCTGGGAAACTCCAAGGAGGCCACATGGGCAGATGAAGCCAGCAAACTTTGAATACACTGTGATTCATATTAATTTATATCATCTGGGCCACCAGATGCAAAGAGTTGACTCATTGGAAAAGACTCTGATCTGGGAAAGATTGAAGGCAGGAGAAGGAGGAGACAGAGGATGGGATGGTTGGATAGCATCATTGACTCAAAGGACATGGATTTGAACAAACTACAGGAGATAGTGAAAGACAGGGAAGCCTGGTGTGCTGCAGTCCATAGGGTCGCAAAGAGTAGGACACGACTGAACAAATAACACTTTCATTACACTTTGGGCTCTGGAGCTAGACTGCCTCCTTATACTCCCCTCCCTCCCTGCTATCTCTTGGCCATGTGCCCGCCACCTGCTTTATGCCTACCCTTCTCCAGCTGCAAAATGAGGCAATAAAAGTAGCTGGCTCACAGGATGGATGTACAGACTAAATGTCATACAGCGAGTGCCCTATAAAAATGAAGCCTAATAACATCAGCTCCCTGCAAGTCAGGGCCCCACAGGACACACTGGAAAGAACCCCAAATACACCACTGCAGAAAGTAACCCCTTCCTTCATCTCACAGGGCTTGTTCTACCAGACAGTGAGCCCCATGGGAACAGGGACTTTGCTCCCATTCTATCCCCAGTACCCCACCCAGTGGGGATGTGGAATAAGCACCTGCTGGACACCTGGATGAAAGCATATGTAGCAGAAAGAGCCCAGAATCCAGTGGATGGAAGATCAGATTTCAGGTCCTTCATGTTACAATTAAGAGCTGCAAGAGCTCAGGAGGAAGGAGGAGAAGGAGGAGGAGGAGGAGGAGGAGGAGGAGGAGGAGTACCTTAGAAAATGTGATGGGTAGGGATTTGAGCAATGGTTCTCAAGCGGGGGCGATCTGCCTCCCAGGTAAAGTTTGGGGCCATTTTTGGTGTCATAGCTATGGAGGTGCTATGGATATCTAATGAGTAAAAGGTCACAGATTCTGCTAAACCTCTTACAATGTATAGAACTGTCCCCACATCAAAGAATTGATGTCAAGAGTCATCAAATGGCAATAGAGCTGAAGTTGAGTAGCCCTGGATTAAGGAAACATGATATAAAACCCATAAAATCACATACAGTCATTATTAATAGTATTACTAAATATAGCATGTGCAGTATTTGATTATTAAAATGTAACGTTTTCAAGGGCTCCAAAGGTAGCTTTAGTATGATTTTAAATGTTTAAGTTCTTTACAAGATGAAGCAGATAGAAAATTCCTTTCTCATCAGGGGCTTCTTATACTGCAAAGCTTTGTCAACTGCTATTGAAAAGACCTTTTGGAAAAATCACCCCTGCTCTGATCTTTGGCTAAAATTGGAAGACAAGCCCCATGGTGCATTTCTCAAACTAATGGGAGCTCAGCTGCCCGGGTCCTTGGAAGCCTGGACCAGTCCCTGGAACCAGATGCTCCACCTCACTCAGTGGCCTTTTGCCAGCGGAGACCATGATCCATTAATAACTGTGTTTCCAGAAAATTAGGCAGTGCTAATTTTAATTTTGTTTTCTGTTTAGAAAGTGAGGTCCAGAGAAGTCAGACCTAGGGCATCTCCTCGACGTTTGCACAGTGGTCCAAGCAAGGCTGTGGCCCAGTCTGTACCCTTTAGGCCTCAAGCGTCCTGAGGTCATAGATCCTGCTATATCCACTTCTGTGTCCCCAGGTACCAGTCCAGGATAATGATGCATCTTTCAAAGGACCAATGAGAATCTTCCATGGGAGCTGATGCAATAGGTGCCCAGCTCATGTCCCCCTTAAAGCCTGGGACAGTAGTCCCATGACGCAGGGGGACCTTTGCTCTGCCCAAGAGCTTCTTCTGGTTGAGGAAGCACACCTGACCATGCAAGAGGCAGGTGGCTGTGCAGGGTGTTTGTGTCTGTAGTGGCATCCTTCAACACATGAGGGCTCAAAGTTGCAGATGAATGATTCAAGGCAAAGGACGAAGAGGAAATGGAGGGTCTGCCACGTGTATGCATCACCGACGTCATCTTGGGCCTATTCAGTTCCTCCTGTCCTTCCACTAACCCTACCTAGGACTGTGCTGTGCAATAAATCTCTTCTCCATTGTCAGTGGATTTGTAAAGAATGTGTGTGTGCGTGCTCATTTGTGTCCCACTCTTTGTGACCCCATGGACTGTAGCCCGGCAGGCTCCTCTGTCCGTATAATTTGTCAGGCAAGAATACTGGAGTGGGTTGCCATATCCTCCTCCAGGGGATCATCTTCCCTACCCAGGGATTGAACTCTTCTCTCCTGCATTGACAGGCAGATTCTTTACCACTGCGCCACCTGAGCAGCCCCTTTGTAATGAACAGATATTGTTTAATGATCATAGATATTATTTAGCTTCCCAGATGGCGCTAGCGGTAAAGAACCTGGCTGCCTTTGCAGAAGATCTAAGAGACACAGGTTCAGTCCCTGAGTGGGGAAGATTCCCTGGAGGAAGAAATGGAAAGCCTCTCCAATACTCTTGCCTGAAGAATCCCAGGGACTGAGAAGCCTACAGTCCATAGAATTGAACAGAGATGGACAAGACTGAAGTGATTTAGCACACAGCATAATGATCATTAGGTCCAAGTAGCATCTCTGCTCTGTTAGTCTCCAAATAAGGACAAAGACCTTGGCTGACATATTTTTGGCACCCACCCATCATAAATCAGATAGGGTCTTGACTTAGGAACTCAGTTTCTGTCTTCAAGCACTTCCCTTCATAACTGAGCTTAACTATAAAACTCCTGATGGTCCCTTAGAAGTATGGAGTGCAGCTGGGGATGCTTCCAGATTGCCATATGCCTGATCCAAGTCGTTCGTAAGTTACCCATACAAAACTTCATAATTCTGCTTTATGGAGCTGCCCTCCTGCCTCACTTTTCAGTCTCAATATACAGTGTCAGTTCGTTGGGCATTTTTCATTCCTTCTGTTCTTGGGGACATTTTTAGATGGGATTCTTTTGGGCTTCCCAGATGGCTCAGTGGTAAAGAATCTGCCTGCCAATGCAGGAGACACAGAAGACTCGGGTTCAGTCTCTGGGTTGGGAAGATCCCCTGGAGGAGGAAATGGCAACCCACTCCAGTATTTTTGCCTGGAAAATTCCATGGACAGAGGAGCCAGGTGGGCTATAGTTTATGGGATGACAAAGATCTGGACACAAGAGAGTGTGCACAAACACCCGTGACTCAGCCAAGAACTAACTGGAGGAGGCACAGTTTGGGTACATGGGTCTCTAGGAGAAATTCTCAAACCCTGAGGCGTCAGAATGACTGGAAAGATGTAAACTGTAGAGTCACAGGCCCATTCTCTCTACTTCGGATTCAGAAGGATGCTGTACTTGTTTCCTAGGGTGGCTGTAACAGGTGTCCCCATCTGGATAGTTCACAACAACAGAAATGTATTGTCTCACAGTCTGGAGGCAGAAGTCTGAAGTCAAGCTGTCAGCTGGGTTAGCTCCTTCTGGAGGGGCTGATGGAGAATCTGTACCAGGGCCCCTCTGGCTTCTGGTGGCTGTGGGTCATCCTTGGCGCCCCTTGGTTTGTAGATGCATCACCCCAGTCTCTGCCTCCATCTTCACACAGTCTTCTCTGTGTGTCTGTGTCTCTTATCTTCTTCTTAGGACATCACTCATATTGGATTCATGGGCTTCCTTGGTGACTCAGGGGTAAAGAATCCACCTGCCAATGCAGGAGATGCGGTTTCTATCCCTGAGTCAGGAAGATCCCCTGGAAAAGGAAATGGCAACCCATTCCAGTATTCTTGGCTGGAAATCCCATGGACAGAGGAGCCTGGCAGGCTGCAGTCCATGGAGTCATAAAGAGTCAGGCACAACTGATGGGCTGAACATGCATGCATGCATTTCGGATTAAGAGTCCTCTGTTCCAGTATGATCTCATCTCAGCTAATATCTGCAACAACCCTATTTCCAAGGATTGGAAATAAGGTTGTATTTTGAAGTCCTGGTGGCTAGAACTTCAACATATCTTTTGGGAGGTCATAGTTCATCCTGTTTAACAGAGGCAGCAACTCTAAATGCTAACAACTCCCACCCCAGGAGTTCCTGACAGGAACCCCCGTGACCATGGCACTTCCTTCCAGTTCACCTTTGCAGCACCCTCTGCACAGACAAGGGCCTCCCCAGTGGCTCAGTGGTAAAGAATCCGCCTGCAGTGCACGAGACACTGGAGACATGGGTTTGATTGCTGGGTCGGGAAGATCCCCTGGAGGAGGGCATGGCAACCCACTCCAGTATTCATGCCTGGAGAATTCCATGGACAGAGGAGCCTGGTGTGCTAACACCCACGGGGTCGCAGAGAGTCGGAAATGACTGAAGCATCTGAGCACGCACATAAGACACGGAGGAGATAAGGTCTGTAATGACTACGCAGGAAGTAGGAACAGTGTGTTTCAGGCGGACGGCCAGGCCTGCAGAGACCAAAAGGAGAAGAAACTGCCAGAGGAGGCAAGGAGAGGGCAGCAAGGTCCCAGCAGAGCATGAAGGGAAGCTTGGTTCAGTGTCTCAGTGTCCCCTCTCAGCATCCCACTGGCCACGTGGCTGATGTTGGAAAGGTCTTTAATTTTCCAGCTACTCCAGTGTCAGCAGAACAGGTGCTTCATAAACAGGACTGCAGAAAGGAGTACAGGATGCGTGGTGCCTATCTCGCTAATATAAAAGAGATTTTTGGAAACCCCTTTCACTCATGCTCCTAGATGTCTACAGAATCATGTTATTCTCCAAGAGTGATAAAAATGCATCTACAAAGAGGATTGTACAAAATATTTATGACACCTTAATTCCTAATAGATAAATTCTACAAACAGCCCAAATGTCCACAAGAAAAATGGATAAACCATGTGTGTACTATTTATATCAGTTCAGTTCAGTTCAGTTCAGTTCAGTTGCTCAGTCGTGTCTGACTCTTTGCGACCCCATGAATTGCAGCACGCCAGGCCTCCCTGTCCATCACCAACTCCCGGAGTCCACTCAAACTCATGTCCATCAAGTCGGTGATGCCATCCAACCATCTCATCCTCTGTTGTCCCCTTCTCTTCCTGCCCTCAATCCCTCCCAGCATCAGGGTCTGTGTAAGGAGTCAGTTGTTCGCATCAGGTGGCCAAAGTATTGGAGTTTCAGCTTTAGCATCAGTCCTTCCAATAAATATTCAGGACTGATTCCCTTTACAATTGACTGGTTGGATCTCTTTGCTGTCCACGGGACTCTCAAGAGTCTTCTCCAACACCACAGTTCAAAAGCATCAATTCTTCGGCACTCAGCTTTCTTTATAGTCCAACTCTCACATCCATACATGACTACTGGAAAAACCTTAGCTTTGACTATATGGATCTTTGTTGGCAAAGGTATGTCTCTGTTTTTTAATATACTGTCTAGGTTGGTCATAGCTTTTCTTCCAAGGAGCAAGTGTCTTTTAATTTCATGGCTGCAGTCACCATCTGAAGCGATTTTGGAGTCCCCTAAAATAAAGTCTGTTACTGTTTCCATTGTTTCCTTTTCAGTTCAGTTCAGTTGCTCAGTCATGTCAGACTCTGTGACCCCATGAACCGTAGCATGCCAGGCTTCCCTGTCCACCACCAACTCCCTGAGTTTACTCAAACTCATGTCCACTGAGTTGGTGATGCCATCCAACTATCTCATCCTCTGTCATCCCCTTCTCCTCCTGCCTTCAATCGTTCCCAGCATCAGGGTCTTTTCCAATGAGTCAGCTCTTTGCATCAGATGGCCAAAGTATTGGAGTTTCAGCTTCAGCATCAGTCTGTCCAATGAACACCCAGGACTGATCTCCTTTAGGATGGACTGGTTGGATCTCCTTGCAGTCCAAGGGACTCTCAAGAGTGTTCTCCTTGTTTCCTTTTAACAGATGAGAAATTGCAGCAGGGTGGTTATGGGTGGCTGTAATGTGGGTCCTTTCCCGGGTACATCATGGAGCAGGGATAGGGTTTGACATGGAGGGGTTGGCGAGGTACAGGACAGCATCCTTGTGGGGAGAAGCTGGGGGAAAGACACTGCTCCCAGCACACCTGCCCTGACAGGTAGCCTATTAGCCTCAGGGCTACTGGGGAGCAGAGACGCGGGGACGACAGAGCAGAAACCTCCGTCAAACCCACACACATCTCCCCTTTCCCATCTTCTTCCATGCCTCCCACTTTCACATATGCTCATCCTGACCACCCCCATCTGGAAGACAACTTCCATCCTCCATCTTTATTTTGACAACTCCTGTTAACGGTGCCAGCCTCACTTCAACTCCATGACCACAGCTCTCACGGGGGTTCTCAGTATAGCTGGGTGATCTTACTACATTCACCTTTCCACGTAAGAAAGAACATCTGATTGGTCAAAGCCACTATATAGTTGGGTTTCTGCTAAAAAACAGCCAGATGCCACCTGACAACACAAGGAGGGGTATCTCATTTTCATTTTCTTTTTAAGGGAAACAACTTGGGTTCTTCAGGTTCCAGATGGAAGCGTCTTCTGACACACAGTGCCACACACAGTGTGATTGCTCCCTGCTCGGGTCTGTCACCCTCTGCATTTCACAGGCTCCCATTTTCCACCCAGGTACTCTTTGAGGATGCTACAGTCCCTGCCTAAACCACTGGAGGACCCGAGCCAAGGCTGCCTGGAGCTCATTCTCACTGTGGTCCAAAGTGCCCAAGCTGGTTTCAGCGGAAGTTCCCAGGACTGACTGTCTACCGTGGGGAAGGGACCATGAGCCTCAGAGCAGACAGGACCACAAAAATGTGATGGGTTCTGAAACCTCTTATAATCCTAGCCCTCACCTGCTCCAAGTTTCTTCCCATCCTGCTGGGACCAAGGACATGATCAGTGTGGGTGAGGCTGTCTGAGAGATGAGTGATGTTGATGAGTGAGTGATGTTGTCTGGCTTGGTGTGTCTGTGTTTGTGTGTGTGTGTTTGTGTGTCTACTAGCCTAGATTTGTAGCCACCCAGGACAAAGGACAGGCTACTGCCTCCTTCATCTCCCCCAGCGCCCACTGGGAATGGGGCCCTGTCCAGCCCATCAACCCAAACAGCCCTCCCCAGGGCCCTCACACCCTGCTGCACCTCCCGCCCACCCCCTGGCATACTCTGGGAATTCAAGCTTCTAATCCAGCTGCAGGTGCCCACCTCTGCCAGGCCACCTTGCTTCTCTGTGTATTGCCCTCACTGATGGACCTCCATGCCCTGGCCTCCTCGCCCATCAGGGCACCGCCAGGCATGGCACCTCCAGGAGCTTCCCTGACACCCAGGCTGAGCTGTGTGCCTGCTGCAAAGTCATGCCTGGGCTGCCCTCTCCCACAACGTGTGGACCCTCTGTGGCTGCCACCTGCGAGAAGCCGAAAGTGGTGGAACACGGGTGAACACATAAGGGTCAACTGGGCATGTGTCCATCTGGCCCTCCTGGAGGGACGGAAGCGGATCTGATTGTCTCTGCAAGCCCGAGGCCTGGGTGAATGACTAGATAAATGGAGCTATGTGCTGTGAGTCCTGCCTGCAGGGCCTCGGCTCCTGTTGTGTGAGCCCACGGCCCCTTGAGGCCTCTCTCTGAGTCATCAGGCACTGGTGGATGGACCCCCAGATGGTAACATGGGTGGGACCAAGCCTGAGCCTCCACTTCCTCGGCTGCTGTAAGGGCAGTCATGTGATCAGGTCAGTCATGTGATCAGGTCAGTCATGTGATCAGGTCAGCCCCTCCCACCTTACCATCATCCTGTCTCCTGCCAGTCCACAATGCTGGGGTCCTAGCACAGCCCACACCACGTTATCCCATCAAATAATGATAATCACAACAACAATCATAACAGTTATCCTTTTCCTGAATACTCCTACCACGCCAGGCCTTGAATCAACCTTACAGCAACCACACGGCAAGGGCATGATTTCCACTTTGTCGTTGCTGACAATGAGGCTCCATGATGTTAAGCGACCTGCCCTGGGTCGCTCTGGCAGCAGCAGACCCAGGACTTGATCCAAGGCAGTTTTTCTCCGGGTCTCGGGCGCGTAGCCATCTGCTGGCCTGCCCCTCCATGCCAGCATCCTGTGTGCCATCAGTCCTGCTGTGGTCACCCCAATTCACATAAAGACCCCCAGGGCCCAGAGAGGTGAAGTTGGAGCCTTGCTTGGGCCAGACGGCAGAGGCAGGATTAGAATAATGGGGTCTGCCTGCTGGTTCCCTTCCAGCATTGTGGCTGGCTTCATGGGGTTTGGGGGCCTTGATTCACCCAGGGAGACCATGGGTCCCTTGAAAGGGCTCTGCCCAGTGGATCCTGGTAGCATACTTACTTCTCTCTGTTGAATACGATGAATTCCTTCCGCACAGTCTCCAAGCACTGCTGGAGGTGTCCATTCTGTCAAAGAGCACAGAGAGGGGACCGTAAGTGACGACGCATCCTCCCTGGAGTGAGGACGACCAGACACTGATCTAAATAGGATGCTTGGGGATGGGGACAAGCTAAGCAGCTGGAACAGCCCTGACTGTACAGGTGACAGTGTCATGGGGAGGTAAGGGCTGACAGAAGATGTTTTTCTACATGTTAAGCCATTAAATGCAATGTCAAAGTCTTGTTAAAATGGGCTATGAGTTGAGTTTGTTTGTTTGTTTTTACATTTTGGCCACATGGAATGTGAGATCTTAGTTTCTTGACCAGGGATCAAACCTGCACCCCACTGTGGTGGAAACACAGTCTTAACCACTAGACCACCAGGGAAGTCTCTGGAATATGAACTGAAAATCAGGACCCTGGTTTCCTGATCACTTGAATGTTCATGAGGCCTGATTGAGCAGCACGGTGGGGGAGGGGGAATTCAAGGCGGTCACGAAAAGATGCTCATTCTCCTCAGGAACAGGAGCCAAGGACCACGGTCTCACAAATGTTCTAACACACGTCTCACAGCTGCCTGGATGCAGGATGGACGTGCATGTGTCTGCAGGACCCCCACCCGCTGTGGGCCCACGTGAATGCCCACCCAGGCCTCCCCTGGCCAACTTCTGCATTAGTCCCAGCACACAGCCTAGGGTCCACAGTACTTTTAGGGGCTACAGAGATTTTTTTTTCAAATAAGCTGAAAAGAATGAACTTTTAACACCGAATGCTATATTTGTCTTCATAGCAATGTAATCATAAATTGTAATGTTTAATATATTTTGATGGAGGAAGGGAAAGTTGTGGGGTGAACTGTGTCCTCTAGAAAGATGTGTTGTAGAAGCAACCTAAATGTGCATTGACAGATGAATGGATAAAGAAGATGTGGTGCATATGTACAGTGGAGTACTCCTCAGCCATAAAAAGAATGCTGTAATCCCATCTGCAGCAACATGGACGGACCTAGAGAATATCATACTGAGTGAAGTCAGTCAGACAGAGAACGACAAATTCCAAGTGATATTAGTTTGTTGTTGTTGTTGCTGATTATTCAGTCATGACTGACTTTGGCAACCCCATGGACTATAGACTGCCAGCCTCCTCTGTCCATGGGATTCTCTGGGCAAGAATACTGGAATGGGTTGCCAGGGGATCTTTTCTATCCAGGGATCAGTCCTGAGTCTATTGCATTGCAGGCAGTTTCTTTACTGCTGAGCCACCAGGGAAGCCCATGATGTTACTTAAGTGGGATCTAAAATATGACACAGGTGAACTTATGAAAAAGAAACAGACTTACAAGACATAGAGAACAGACCATGATTGCCAAGGGGGTGGAGGTCAGGGAGGGAAGGATGGGAGGTTAGGATTAGCAGATGCAAACTATTAAATACAGAATGGATAAACCACAAGTTTCTGTATAGCACAGCGGGAACTATATTCAATATCCTGTGATAAATTGCAATGGAAGAGAATACAGAAAAGAATGTATATATTCCTGTAACTGAATCACTCGGCTGTAGGGCAGACATTAACACAACATTGTGAATCACTATACTTCAATAAAAATAAATAAATTGAAAAACACATGTTGAGGTCCTAACGCCATGTACTGGTCAATGTGACCTTATTTGGAAACAAGGTCTTTGCAGATGGAACTAGTTAGGATGAGGTCAACCTGGAGCAAGGAGGGGGGCGCTTCCTAAATTTGATGACAGGTGTCTTTAAAAGAGGACTGTGTGAAGACACAGAGAGACACAGAGAGGAAAATGCCTTGTGAAGATGGAGGAAGAAATGAGAGTGATGTAGCTACGAGCCAAGGGGTGTCAAGGGCTGTAGGCCACTGCCGGAAGCTGTAAGAGGCAAGGAGGGAGCCTCCTGAGAGCCTTTGAGAAAGCACAGCTCTGTTAATACCTTGATTCTGAACTTCCGGTCTGTAGGATTGTGAGTGCACACATTTCAGTTGTTCCAGATCAGTGTGTGACACTTTGTGATGATAGCCTAGAAAATTAATAAAGGACCCACAAAGGGTGGCCTTGGATGCCTCCACAGTATAACACCTTTGCAGAGGGTGTGGGAAAAAAGAAGAATGACTTTTTTTCTTTCTCTTTTCTGAGAACAAAGAAGATACAGAGAACAGTGAGCAGGCCTGAACATTCCTAGTTTTTTTGCTCCTAACTCTGCATGTCTGTAACTAAGTTTGCTTCACTCCTATTTTCCTTTGACTCTATGCTAAATACATCCTGTTTCTGGTATTCACCCGTACAACACCCTTCCCCTTGTAGTTACATATCAGAAAGAAGGCCGCAAGGCACCGAACTGCCAGACTCAATTACTGGGTTACTGATGCCAGCCTATGACTGTCTTTGAAACAATTCAAGAGGAAGAAATCAAGATCCTAACACATTAGTACCTCATCACCAACTCCTGACTTTGATCTTATATAAGCTCCTAGACTCCTCATGGAGGTGGGGGCGGGGGCACAGTTCTTGGAGGCACGAGCCTACTGTATTCTCCTCTCCACTGGCTGAGAATTAAATCCACCTTTCTATTATCTCCAGACTCTGTCTCGTATTTTTTATTTAGCTTTGGTGGGCAGAGAAGGCCAAGATTTTGGCCAGCAACGGGTGCTGGGCTCTACTGGGCGCAGCACTGAAGTCCCTTGGCATCGTTCTTGGGTTCCTGATCAGAGATACAGAGATTCCTACACTAGGAGCCGTGCTAACGTGAAAGATGAGAGCTAGAACGTATCGACTCAAGCGATGCTCTCACAGCATCCTGCTCTGAAAGATCACTCGTTTGATGGAGGCATTTGATTGACTGCAAACGAAGGCATTTGGGAGGGTGAAGTGACACGCCACACTCCCCGCCCACCCCTCTTGTGGCTAAGGAGCAGCTCAATCACATTCACTGGACTATAGGGTTCCTCTCTGTCAGGGTGTGCTCCCAAGACAGTGCTCACCAAAGGACAGCTGTCCTTAGAGCCATCTTTGGATCTGTTCTTTGCCAACCTCTTCTTCTTTTTATGAAGTGGTTTGGATTCAAGAATCATCTCTTCAAGTTCAAATGTGGGATCGCAGTTCAGTCTCCCTTTCTGAAAAGAAGTGGAAAAGGAAACACGGTTTGCCTTGGTTCCGCATCACTGATTTGTATTTTCATTCATTAATTCAATCACTCATTCATTCAATCACTCATTCAACAAGTAACAGTGAGCTACTCCTAGGGTGTGAAAGAAAGTTGTGAAAGTGTTAGTCACTCAGTTGTGTCAAATTCTTTGTGACCCCACAGACTGTAGCCCACCAGGCTCCTCTGTCCATGGAGTTCTCCAGGCAAGAATCCTAGAGTGGGTTTCCATTACCTTCTGCAGGGGATCTTTCCAACCCAGAGACTGAACCCGGGTCGCCTGCATTGCAGGCAGACTTTATACCATCTGAGCCACCAGGAAAGACCCCCCCCACAGGGGACATATCTGCTCATTTCTGTCCTGATGATGAACACTGACACATTCTCACTGCACATGTCATTCATTTAGCCCTATAATCCCCACCCACCTGTTAATATCCACATGTTTCCTTCATCTTGTGTGTGTTCATTTCATGAGATTGAGTTCAGTTTACCAATCTGGTACTTTTCACATATTTTCTCATACCCTCCTCCTCACGTCATTACTACTTTTTATATTAATATAAATATCATTTTTAACAAATCCATTTAAAGATGCCATTTCTGGCCAAAAAGTGAAAGTGAAAGTCGCTCAGTCGTGTCTGGCTCTTTGAGACCCCGTGGACGGTAGCCTGCCAGGCTCCTTTGTCCATGAAATCATCCAGGCAAGAATACTGGGGTGGGTAGCTTTTCTCTTCTCCAGGGGATCTTCCTGACCCAGGGATTAAACCCAGGTCTCCTGCATGGCAGGCGGATTCTTTACCATCTGAGACACCAAATCTACCCAGTTCTCCATCCTGGCTGCAGGTGCCCTGCAGCTGAAGCCAGTTGACCCTCAGGCCTGCGGTCATCCCTGGGAGCCTCTGGGCTAGCTCCTCGGCCTCCTTCCTGTTGGCCTCCTTCATTCATCCTCAGCAACCACCTGTCCACTCAATGGTGTAAACCTGACACTTTTACCTCCCTGCCAAGAGCACTGCAGTGTTTAGAGGGCGCAGTCCAAAACCCTTGTCATGATCTCCGGAAGTCTCCAGGGTGTAGACTGTGGTCCCTTCCACCCTCATTCCCTACTGTTTTCTTCTATTTTACTCTGCTCCAGCTATAAAGCTTTCTCACTGTTCTTTGGAAGCTTTTTGCTGCCTGGAGGTGCATGATCTTGATATTCCCTCTGCCTGGAAAATTCCACCCTGTCTTTACAAGCCTGGTTCCCTCACTTGGTTCGGATTTCTGCACCTCTACCTAAAAGCAGCCTCTGCCTCCTTCTCCTTCACCCCGTTCTCTGTCTTCCTAGCTCGTTCTCTGTGTAGGAATTGGCATCACTGCCTGATGTCACGTTACACGGTTACTGGTGACTCACTGTCTTCCTCTCATGAATTTGAGTAAGCTCCAGGAGTTGGTGATGAACAGGGAAGCCTGGCATGCTGTAGGCCATGGGGTCGCAAAGAGTCGGAGATGACTGAGCAACTGAACTGAACTGAACTGTTATATATTTACTGGTAACTCACTGTCTTCCTCTACCCGACAGGCAGCTTGTGAAAGGGTGGCTCATTGACTCCCATTACCCTGCTCTCACCCACCCAGGGCCTGGATCTGTGCACATTGAGGGTGTGATTTAACAAGAAAAAGGAGGTTTTGTGCCCCTGAGGACTCACTACAGGGAGGGAAGCCACCCAACTGGACTGCGCAAATCAGGTCCAAATCCACGCCGAATCCCAGTGAAAGGTGATTCCTTTGGAGCTCAAATGATGTGGCCAGCAACCCCCCTCCCCCGTGCCAGCTTCCAGAGTATTCCTGAATACCCAGGAGGGAGACCCTGCACAGGGCTGGATGTCATAGGACAGGACCTCACTCACATTGGGCACAAAGCCGGGTGTCAGTGCCTTCTCCAACACCGCATCCCAGTTCATGTCGGCCAAGTAGGGTGCGCTCTGGACGTCACCAAGGCTGGACAGGCGGCTCTCAGGGTCCTTGGTCAGGAGCTGCAGGCAATGAGCAAACGTATGCAGTTGGGCAGGACTGAGGTTCGCAGAGCCTCCGAAGATGGAGTCTTGGGAAAATGAAGGTGCCTCTGCTTCCACGTTCCATGAATGTTGTGCCCTGTCTGGGCTGCTTGTGTTGAAGCATTGTACATGCTCAGTTGCTAAGTCAGGCCCAACTCTTTGTGACCCTATGGACTGTAGCCTGCCAGACTTCTCTGTCCATGGGATTTTTCCAGGCAAGAATACTGGAGTGGGTTGCCATTTCCTTCTCCAGGGAATCTTTGTGACCCCAGGATCGAACCCGCAACTCTGCGTTTCCTGCATTGGCAGGTGGATTCCTGACCACTGAGCCACCAGGGCTGCTTATTGAAGTGTCACGTATGCTTATACCTGTTTACAGTCAGGGAGGAGCTGAGAGGCTAGGCTTCCCCAAGGTCAACCAGCAAGGGCCTCTTTGGGACTAGCTTTTCAGCCTCCATGCTCCCCTCAAGGACTCTTACCCTGGGATGTGCTACCTGCCAATGATGTCTGCAGAGGCTTCCAATTAAAAATAAAAAGAATCAGCTGTCTCGTTTTGGAACGTTCAGCTTGGTAATGGGATGCATAATAAAATTTTCCCCTGGACAGCTATGAGGTGACCTCTGCAGCCTGACGGAGTAGTCTCGTTTGTAGCCAAGATCTCATTTTTAGCTTCTCCTCAAATAGAGTTTCTGCTAATAAGGGGTGATGCAGTAAAAGGGAAAAAAATTAGCTGTATCGTATTACATTGCATCCAGAGGGGTTTTCAGGTTTCAAAACACTGGCTTGTCTGATGCTAAGAACACAGCGGCTACAAATGAAAGACAGGACCCAGCCCTGGGACAGCCACTCGGTAGCCATGTAGCTTCAGAGGAGCTGCTGACTGAGACAAACATGTTTCCTCTGAAAGCAGGAGGAATAATGGTAATTCTTCCACTTCTGGTTCATGATTAAGATGAGACCCAAAGGGGGTTGGTGAGGACCTGGGACACCTCTTGGCAGGATGGCATGCCCCGACGCTGGCAGATGGTGGCTGGAATCAGGACCCCCTCACCAGGTGGCTCTCACCGTCACTCCAGCTAGTAGGCTGGACACCTGGCAGATGCTACCTGCTGATCATGGGGGCCTCTCTCTAGGAGCTGCCCCCCCAAAAGGCAGGTGCAGATTTAAACAGAGATGCTATTTCAATGCCTGGGGGTGAAGTTTATGGTTTAGGGTAGAAGCTAGTTCTCTGACTCCCTGGGTGTGCAGGAGGCAGTGTTGGCAGGTGGGTAAGGCTTCTGGGTGATTCCAATCAGCAGTTGGGGTTAAGGACCACTGATGTCTAAAATCCAGGAGCTCAATCTCCCCTTAAGCAATTTAACTAATGAGTAATTCCCCAAGTTGTCTACAGCAGGGGTCCACAGCCTCCAGGATCTAATGCCTGATGATCTGATGTGGAGCTGAAATAATAATAGTGGAAATAAAGTGCCCAATAAACCTAATGTGCTTGAATCATCCCCAAACCATCCCCCTACGCCCAGGTCCATGGCAAAACTGTCTTCCATGAAACTGATCCCTGGTGCCAGCAAGGGTGGGGACTGCTAATCTGCAGCAGTGGAAGGATTAAGAGCTGACATCTCGAGTTCAGAGAATGAATGACTGTGTTAGTCGCTCTTTGCAATCCCTTAGACTGTGGCCTGCCAGGCTCCTCTGTCCATGGGATTTTTCAGGCAAAGAGTTCAGAGAGCTTAGACTCAAGTCCTCTGCTGCCCTCTAACAGCCTTGCGGGCTTGAGTGAATAATTTTGCTTTTCTAAGCCTCAGTTTTCCCATCTCTAGTATAGGGGTAATAACAGGACTCCTCTCGAAGGGCCTGTAAGGACTAAATGAGCAGAGTATAGAACACAACATTCCCCCAACGAGCACTGGCTGCCATCCTCACAGTTCCTTCATTAAAGGTAACTGGTGCCCACTGAGCATGCGCACACACCTGCCGACCACACGCAAGGCTCAATCCTGCGTCTCGGAGGATTCTGAGCGAGTTTAGCCAAATGCCAGCTGCTGAAGAAGGGCATCAAAACCCACTGCCTATGCCAAACTGGAGCTTATCAGAACACAAACAACGGGGCCCACCCCGCCGTTTCTGATTCAGCAGGTCTGTGGTGGAGCCTGAGAAACCGCATTTCCAACGTCCTCTCCCAGGTGATGCTGGTCCAGGGACTGTACTTGGAGACCCACTACTTTATTCTACTAGTAAGAATTCCAGATGTTCAAGCTGGGTTTATAAAAGGCAGAAGAATCAGAGATCAAATTGCCAATATCTGTTGGATCATCAAAAAGCAAGAGAGTTTCAGAAAAACATCTACTTTTGCTTTATTGCCTATGCCAAAGCCTTCTACTGTATGGATCACAATAAACTGGAAAATTCTTCAAGAGATGGGACTACCAGACCACCTTACCTGTCGCCTGAGAAATCTGCATGCAGGTCAAGAAGCAATGGTTAGAACCAGACATGGAACAACAGACGTTTCCAAACTGGGAAAGGAGTATGTCAAGGCTGTATATCATCACCCTGCTGATTTAACTTACATGCAGAGTACATCATGTGAAATGGCGGGCTGGATGAAGCACAAGCTGGAATCAAGATTGCCAGGAGAAATATCAATAACCTCAGATATGCAGATAACACCACCCTTATGGCAGAAAGTGAAGAAGAACTGAAGAGTCTCTTGATGAAAGTGAAAAAGAAGAGTGAAAAAGTTGGCTTAAACCTCAACATTCAGAAAACTAGGGTCATGGCATCCAGTCCCATCACTTCATGACAAATAGATGGGGAAACATGGAAACAGTGACAGACTTTATTTGCTTGGGCTCCAAAATCACCGCAGTTGTGATGGCAGCCATGAAATTAAAAGACACTTGCTCCTTGGAAGAAAAGCTATGACCAACCTAGACAGCATATTAAAAAGCAGAGATATTACTTTGCCAACAAA
The DNA here is from genome assembly GCF_055505025.1 of Bos grunniens. Classification (NCBI taxonomy): domain Eukaryota; kingdom Metazoa; phylum Chordata; class Mammalia; order Artiodactyla; family Bovidae; genus Bos; species Bos grunniens. The sequence continues at coordinate 13,932,596 of NC_141170.1, read as the reverse complement.
GGTCCATCTAGTCAAGGCTATGGTTTTTCCAGTAGTCATGTATGGATGTGAGAGTTGGACTATAAAGAAAGCTGAGAGCTGAAGAATTAATGCTTTTGAACTGTAGTCTTGGAGAAGACTCTTGAGAGTCCCTTGGACTGCAAGGAGATCCAGCCAGTCAATCCTAAAGGAAATCAGTCCTGAATATTCATTGGAAGGACTGATGCTGAAGCTGAAACTCCAATACTTTGGCCACCTGATGCAAAGAACTGACTCACTGGAAAAGACCCTGATGCTGGGAAAGATTGAAGGCAGGAGAAGGGGACGACAGAGGATGAGATGGTTGGATGGCATCACGGACTCGATGGACATGAGTTTGAGCAAGCTCTGGGAGTTGGTGATGGACAGGAAAGCCTGGCGTGTTGCGGTCCATGGAGTCAGACATGACTGAGTGAACTGAACTGAACAATTCCTAGGAAAAGTCAGGAGATACCCAATTTCTTAAAGCTCAGTGAGTTAAAAGATGATTTGTAAAAATTTTAAAGAACCATATACATTAAATATTTCTAATTATTAGAAGTTGGTAGCGGGGTGAAAAAAGTCTGAGGTCTTTGTCATCCCAGATTTTACTTCAGGCCACACCGCTCTGTCCAGCGGCTTTGTGATCTTGAAGTGAGATGGTGAGAGCCCTTCCGTGAGATGTTAGAACCCCACCGACTTTGGTATTTTCACCACTGTCCCTCCATTCGTCCTCTCGTTCCTTAGTCGGCTGGTCTGTTTGTTTCTGCACTGAGTGACCAGCTCCCTGGCCAGGTAGACGGGCGGCTGCCCCCTTACCTTCTTTAGCAGGGCGACCATGCCCTTGCACCACGTGGAAGAGTAGTGGACACGCTCCACCTTGAACATGTTAAGGATCTCGTCGATGGGCGTGGCCGAGTGGATTTCATATGGTCTCTGCAACAAGGGACAACAGACAGCATCAGAGACGGCCATCCACACGCCAGACACAGAGAACAGACCTGCGGTTGCCAAGAGAGACAGGGTAGGGGAGGGATGGACTGAGATTGGGATTAGATGATGCAAACGATTACATATAGAGTGGATAAACAACAAGGTCCTACTCTATAGCACTGGTAACTATATTCAATATCCCATGATAAACTATAATGGAAAAGAATGTATGTATCTGTATCTACTTAAATCTATGTCTATATATGCATAACTGAATCACTTTGCTGTACAGCAGAAATTAAGACAACATTGTAGATAAATTATAGTTCAATAATTAAACTTTGGCCACCTGATGCAAAGAGCTAACTCACTGGAAAAGACCCTGATGCTGGGAAAGATTGAGGGCAGGAGGAAAAGGGGACGACAGAGAATGAGAGGGTTGGATGGCATCACTGACTCAAAGGATGGGAGTCTGAGCAAACTCTGAGAGATACTGAAGGACAGGGAAGCCTGGCATGCAGCTGCAGTCATGGGGTCACAAAGAGTTGGACATGATTTAGTGACTGAAAATCAAAAATAAATAATATATAAAAAAAACTGTGTCAATATGAGGGGTGGTTTATTCTTTCCCTGCAGGTAACAGTGGGTGTTCCAATTACATGGCTGAGCAGGTGGCCTGGACCCTAATGTCAACAGTGACCAGTGCAGGAACCCAGTGGGTGGGTGTTCTCTTACAGCCCCAGAAGGGTCAGTGATTGGTGAGGTCACATAGCCAGGAAGCGGCAGAGGCAGGACCCATACCCTACAGCCTAACCCCAGAGTCTCTGTTCCAGACCTAGGCCTGCAGAGAGGAGTGGCTCTCACCATTCACAGCCCCCCACCCTCTGGCAGGCTTGGCTGCATCTTCCCTGCCCTGGCTGAGCCGCCCCACAAGTGAGCAGGGCAGGAATCACCAAGTCTGGGTCTGGTTGGGCGAGGGAAGCAGGGAGGCTGGGCCATTTCCCCCTGCCATCCTTTCTTCTGCACCAGAAGGATGCCTAAGCCCTGTTCACCAATTCCCCAGCACGGCAGAGCACTGAGCTTTCTGACACATTCTCTTGACATTGGAGTGGGCAGATTTCTTTTCTTTTTTTGGCCTCCAAACACCTCTCAAAGCTTGGAAAGGCTCCTTTGACTGGGACCTTGGGGAAGTGGCTGAACAGTAGCTGACTCCCTCCACCCCTCCCACCCAAGAACAGCTCTTTCAGAGCCTCTTCTTCACCCTCCACCTGGCTGTGTACTCCAGGAAGCTTCCAGGTTTCCATCAGGGTCACATGACCCAGGGCTGGAGCAGGCAACTGTTTCCTAAGTGTGTATGTTTCAATGACCAAACTGATCCTGGAGAAATCTGGAGGAATGAGCTCATTGTTAATCCATGTGACCTTGGTTGACTGGTATGGAGTTCCTGCGAAGCGGTGGGGGGCGCTCCTGGTAGGTGGGATTACAAAAGCTACATCTCTTTGTCCTCAGGGCACCGAGCAGTATCTGCTGCCCAGCAGGTCCCGGAGCAGAAGGACAACAAAGATGATGGTCAGATCATTCAAAGTTGCTGATGGAACACGGACCGTCAACCTAAACACCGTGCTGGGCTCCCATGGTGCATAAAGGGCCAGCTCCAACCTCGTGGAACTTGGATTACCATGGGGCTGCAGCAACTGGAGACGTCAGCTGGGAAAAGGGAGGTGATCCTGAGCCCTGGTTTGGATACAATTCCCTGGAAGGAAGTGCCTGTATCTCTACCAAATGGGCCCTGCCCCCCCACCCCCCCTGCCGAGGAAGATGCCTGCCGACATGGGCGCACCTGTGCCTTCTGATACATCCACCTAGAAAGGGGCTTCTTCCTGACTGGCTGCCTCCTCTCTCATCTGTTTTACTGAATTGGGAATCTCCCTTCCGCCCAATAGGGCAAAACCCCAAACCATGAGCTCCCTGTGTGTGCGTGCATATCCGATTCTTTGCGACCCCACGGACTGTAGCCCGCCAGCCTCCTTTGTCCATGGAATTCTCCAGGCAAGAATACTGGAGTGGGTTGCCATGCCCTCCTCCAGGGGATCTTCCTGACCCAGGGATTGAACCGGGGTCTTCTGCATTGCAGGTGGGTTCTTTACCATCTGAGCCACCAGGGAAACCCGTGGACTCCCTAGAAAGTCTAATCAGCTTGCTACACTAACATTCTTTAAATCTGGCTTCAAACATTTTTGAATTTAATAGGCAGTGGAGTACAGTTTCAGTTTTAAAATTTCCACCCAAAGCTGCTGCCTGCTTTCATGTTGCAGGATCCCTTTGCGTTTCACCAGGAACAACCACCACAATTAGAAATGAGAGTGAATATTCACTGAGAGCATCTGGGATGTGACACAAAGCTCCCAGCATCTCCATGAGCTGGCTACTGTGAATGTGACCACCTGGGCTTTCCAGGTGGTGCTAGTGGTAAAGAGCCCCTTGCCAATGCAGGAGACAGGAGACCTGGGTTCCATCTCTGCATCGGGAAGATCCCCTGGAGGAGGGCCTGGCAACCCACTCCAGTATCCTTGCCTGGAGGATCCAATGGACAGAGGAGCCTGGCAGGCTACAGTCCATAGTGTTGAAAAGACTTGGATATGACTGAGGCGACTTAGCAGGCACACACAATATGACCACTTTACAGCAGATGAGCCGGAGGCCCCAAGCCCCAGAGCTAGAATGTGATGACATCGACATTAAAGCTCAGGCAGTATCAACCCCCAGCTCACCTCTGAGCACTACTGTCGCAGAGGGAATTGTGTCCCTCAAGTTTATATGTTCAAGTCCAAATCCCAGCGCCTCAGAAGGTGGCCTTGTTTGGAGACAGGGTGTTTACAGAGGTGATCAAGTTTACACGAGGTCATTAGCAGGGACCCCCCAATTCAATATGACTGGTGTCCTTGTAAACAGGGGAAACCCTAGAGAAAGACCCTAGTACCCAGGGAGATAGACATAGAGGAGACACCAAGCAAGGAGACACAGGGAGAAGACGGCCGTCTTCTAGCAATGAGGAAGCATCTTGATGTGAGGTGTAAAGGGGCAGGTTCCTTCACCACTTCACCACTTCCTTCACTTCAGAAGGAGTCAGCCCTGAAGACACCTTAAACTTGGACTTCCAGGCCCCAGAGCCACGAGAGAACAGGCTTCTATTGTTTAAGCCGCCTGGTCTGTCGGACTTGGTCACAACAGCCCGAGCAGACTAAGACCACTACCCTAGCCATCCTCAGGCAGAGTTCTAGGGAAGGTGTCTGACTTCTGCTTTGTTCTGGGAGGTGTCAGTGCTGTGTAGACCAGGCTTCTGGTGTGAGCAGACAGACAGGGTCCCGACCCCTCTCAGCTCTTCATGGAAAAGATGGCAGTGAGGGGTTTCGGGTGTGGGGTGCATGCTGGGGGGCCCCTACAGGGGCTGCTGGGTGCACGGAAGGGGTAGAGGGTTGCTGTCTTAGTGCGGGAGGGGGTTCAGGAAACCAGAGTTCATGCCACCACCCAAAGACCAGCCTTCAGGGGTTGAGACTCTGGTTTTTGAACTCTTAAGGATCGTTTCAGGATCGCTTCTTCCCATCTTTTTGCCTCTCAAAAGGCCATTTCTCTGACTCCGGTCCAAGCCCTGCCCTGGTAACCCAGCTACTGCAGGTGTCAGGGTGCTGGCTCACCTCTTCATTTTAGTTTGCAAAACTGAGGCTGAAAGACAAAAAGTGACTTTCCCAATGCCCCAAAGACCCAGATTCTCCTTTGCGGCTCTTTCCATCAGAGACGGGAACTCAAGCACCCAACTGGAGAATCAGCCAACAAGTGTACAGACTTCTGTTATCATTTACGCTTCATTCTATTTCCTACTTGGCTATTTCAAGGCATCTATGAATTTTACTTGCCCCCCCAGGCCCCTCAAAGAGCCTTTCTCTCTCTCTCCCCCGACTTCTGGAGGGAACCAGACCAATAAAAACAACGATGAGAATAACAGTAACCATAATCAGCCATGAGGCTAATATAGCAGTTAAATACTTCTGGAAATGCATTTGGAACACTATGACTAAAATCTGCACTGCATCTTGAAGCTCCAGGCTCAGCCTTGATCTGTTTGGGTGGTTGTGGAGACGAGAATATTGTTCAATATTAAGATCAATATTCCACCGACTTGTGGTCAAGAGTTCTACTGAGGCTTGGTCTCACTCATTGGTCTTAGGATGTGCTAAGAAAACCGAGTGGTATTTATGAAAGTGAAAGTGTTAGACTCTCAGTCCTATCTGACTCTTTGAAACCCCATGGACTGTAGCCCGCCAGACTCCACTGTCCATGGAATTCTCCAGGCAAGAACACCAGAGTGGGTAGCCATTCCCTTCTCCAGGGGATCTTCCCAACCCAGGGATCAGAGCCGGGACTCCCGCATCGAACCAGGGAAGCCAGCAGTATTTTTAAGGTGATGTAATTACCTGTTCAGCTGGTGAAAGTGATTTTGGCAGCAGGGCACCTGATAGACTCATTATGGAGTGCAAGTGTGTCTATTCCAGGAAACCCAGTTTACAAAAATTCCAATTTACCAAGAAACAGAATAAGCAGGAAAAGAATTGCCACAGACCTGTTATTTTAACTGCTAGAGCTGAGCTGGGCCTTGGGGACCATCTCATCCAATGTTTTTCCCCCAAAATCTTTTTGCTCAAAATCCAAAACATAGAACAGATGCAAGTGAAGAACAGTTCCCCAGGTTGCTTAAAGCTCCAGCAGCTGGAGAAATCTTTTTCCCTCTATGAACTGTTGAATCATTCCTGCAGTCCTTTGCTTTTAGGAAGCAAAGCTTGAAAATCCCTTGCTTTATGGGAACTGGAGGAGCAAGGTCAGAGAGTTCACTTCACCCCAGGTTTCTAACTTCCAGCTCAGCGATCTCTCTGCTTCACTGAGGGACAGGAAGGCAGCGTTCGACTCAAGGGCCACCTCTCTCACTTTGCTGGGTTAATAAACCAATAGATGCTCGTCTCTGTGGTTGAGCCCACCACTTGGCGTGCATCCAGAGGTTCTTAGTTCTGCTGCAAACTGTAGGCCCTCCATGCATGTGTGTGTGTGTGCTCAGTCGCTCCAGCCACATCTGACCCTTTGCAATCCTATAGACTGTAGTCCACCAGACTCTTCTGTCCACGGACTCATCCAGGCAAGAATACTGCAGTGGGCAGCCAGTCCCTTCTCTGGGGGATCTTCCTGACCTAGGGATTGAACCTGGGTGTCCCACATTGCAGGCAGATTCTTTACCCACTGAGCCACCTGAGAAACCCTAGGACCTCCATAACCCTCCTCTATTTCCCATCACCCCCACCTTCTCTGTCTACTGAACCTTAAGGAGAAATGCTGACTGGAGTCAAAGCCAAGGGTAATACCAGGTGAGGGAGGTGGTTGGGAGGAAGCAGAGAGGGTAGAAGTCTTCACGGTGCCATAGTGTGGATTTTAGGGCTCTACCTGCGGCTGCATGCAAAGCGCATTGTGCCAGGTCATGGGCACAATGTGGCCTGACGTTCAGAATCTCCTTTCGCTCATGCCCTTGAGTACTCTGGCAGTGGTTCTCAACTGGGGATAATTTGTCCCCTAAGGGACGTCTGGCAACATTTGGCAACATTTCAGTTGTGGGGGTGATTCCAGCTGGTCTCTAGTGGTTAGAGGCCAGGAATGCTGCTAAATACTCTCTAATGTACAAGGCAGCCCCCCACACAAAATGGTATCCAGACCCAAGCAACCATAGAGCTGAGGCTGAGGAATCCTGTGCTTTGCAACCACCAGCCCAGACCATTCAAGAGCTGCAGCAAAACTGGGCATTCTCCAGGGAAGAATACTGGAGTGGGTTACCATGCCCTCTTCCAGGGGATCTTCCCGGCCCAAGGGTTGAACCTGCGACTCCTGCATTCTACTTGTGGGGAGAGGGATGTCAAGGGGAAGGGTCTCTTGCGAAGCTCAGCTGTGGATCGGTGGCAGCTCAAGAATCAGGCAGATTCTTTACCCTCTGAGCCACCAGGAAAGCCCATAGGTAAGCCTTAGGCAAGCCTGTGGGAGGTAGTTTTCATTCAGTGCCTGAGAAAACTCACAAGATCACCTATATTATTTTTTGCATTCTTAAAAAACCACGTGCCATAATACGTTTTTTGAGGAACTCAGGGGAAATAATTGAGTTCAACAGCAGAGAACAGTTGCTTGAACCACAGGGCGATAATGAATAACACTCACATAGCTTGGATGGTTTTCACCTAGCTGTCATCATTCATTCATTCCCATCCCTCATCACCCTGCACTGGGAGCCCCTACCTCCAGGAGTGCTGACTGCCAGCTTAAATATGCAGATGACCGTGGGATAACGTTAAAAGAGCAGCCGGTGATGGGAACTCACTCTCCACAGTCGTGTGCTGGGTGCCAGACCTATAAGGTGTCATTGTGTTGTTCAGTCACTAAGGTGTTCCCGACTCTTTGATGCTGTAAGGCGACTAATATGAAAGCCGTGTGTCCCAGCTGGGCACGTGGATCCTGGGATAACTTCAGTGCCACAGAATAGAATGGAAGGATGTTATTATCCTTATTGTATAAGGGGGAAGCCATGGTCCTGAGAGGTTAAGTGGCATCCTTTTCAAATGATATTTGTATAGAAAAAATATGCCTCCAAATTAGTTTAACATAATTCTTCCTGCTAAAATAAAACTGAGCTATTAGTTGCCAAAGAGTTCCCTTAGTCATCTTTAGTTATGAAATTTAAATGAAATAAAACAAAAATACTCACTGAATGCCCCACTTTTATAGGACACTGAGCTAAGTATTTGGGGAAGATTGGGACAAAAATAACAATAGCAAAAAACAAGCAGGAGAGTCTGATCGAGCATGAGTACGTGATGTTGTGGGCTGAAATCATGAGATTGGGGTGCTTTGAGTGTTTGAGCTGCCACTGATTCGTGGCTGAGCTTAGCAAGAGACCCTTCCCCTTGACATCCCTCTGCGCACAAGTAGAATGAGGGCCTGGACCAGAAGCTGGTTAAGAGCTTTTTAACACTCAGGACAGTGGAGCTGGCACATGGGCCATCAGGACAGACACCCAGGGCTCCTTGCCAGCATGGTGCACCACCCATGGGACATGGCCGTCCGACTCTACCCAAGCCTGGTAGGACCTGAGTTCCCCCGCCAACTTCCACAGTCCCCATGCTCACCACACAGACACACATCTTACCCAGCCCCGCAGCAGCTCGTAGGCTGTGACACCCAGGGACCACCAGTCAACGGGGTAGGAGTACCCAGGGCCTCCGTCCACATACACCTGGAACACTTCCGGCGCTGCCAAAGACAGGACAAAAGACATCACTGGGCATCTCACTTGACATGCATCATGCCCAAGAAGGAGGACATGGGGCCAGGAGCTGGACTGTGAGGCTCACATCCCATCGACGATGCTACATAGTTACTACCATCTGTAAGTCACAAGCCAGCTTGAGACAAGCTGCAGGCATTGCAAGCAACCCCATGTGACACCTGGGGCAGAATACAGACAGGGCGCCCCGCTGCAGAGGGCGGTCTGCTGGGGAGTCAGGGAAAGCAGGCAGGGAGGAGGGTTTGGTGGAGCATGAATCATGGTCAGCATGGGGAATAAAGTCTGAGTTAAGAGGAAGAGCCTACACCGTCACGGAGCAGGACCCTGTGGGGCTCCTGGGCACAAAGACTTTCTGTGCCCGCTGATTCTTTGATGACAGGAAATGAGCTTCACTCAGTGTCTGTGACCTTCCCTTAGCTCCAACCTGTAGTTTCAAACAGATGCAAAGCAAGGATGGGAGGGGATGCAGAGACAAGGGAGGAACAGACTAGAAACAATAATGCAGCCTTGGGGCAGAGTCCTGGTCCCCTCCCAAGCGATACACATAACATTTTGGAGCTCTTCTGCAGATACTAAAACCCCCACCAGGTGGGAGAAATTAAGGGTCTGATGTGCTGTGCTAAGTCGCTCCCATTGTATCAGACTCTTTGCGACCCTATGGACTGTAGCCCGCCAGGCTCCTCCGTCCATAGCATTCTCCAGGCAAGAAATACAGGAGTGGATTGCCATGCCCTCCTCCAGGGGATCTTCCCAACACAGGGACTGAACCTGCACCTCTTGCATCTTCTGCATTGGCAGGGGGGTTCTTTACCACTAGCACCACCTGGGAAGCCCAAGGGCCTGATGCCCACAAGCAAGTAGACCCAGACTGGTTAGAACCAGAAGGTGGATGATGCGGACCTCACTTACCTCACCAATAACCAATCAGCAAAATGTCCGTGAGCTTGTCACCCTCTTTGAACCATTACTATAAGACTCCTCACTACCCACTCCAGGTGGGGACACACAGCTTTGAGGGCATTTGCTCACTGTGGCCCCCTTTGCCTGGAAAAGCAATTTGTTGTTGTTGCTGTTGCTGAGTCGTGTCTGACTCTTTGCAACCCCATGGACTGCAGCACCCCAGGCTTCCTTGACTTTCACTATCTGCTGCTGCTGCTGCTGCTGCTAAGTCGCTTCAGTCACGTCTGACTCTGTGCGACCCCACAGACAGCAGCTCACCAGGCTCCCCCGTCCCTGGGATTCTCCAGGCAAGAACATGGAGTGGGTTGCCATTTCCTTCTCTGCACTATCTCCTGGAATTTGCTCAATTTCATATCCATTGAGTCGGTGATGCTATGTAATCATTCCATCCTCTGCCACCCCTTCTCCTTTTGTCTTCAGTCTTTCCCAGTATCAGGATCTTTTCCAATGACTTGGCTCTTTGCATCAGGTGGCGAAAGTACTGGAGCTTCAGCTTTAGCATCAGTCCTTCCAATGAATATTCAGGACTGACTTCCTTTAGAATTGACTGATTTGATCTCTTTGCTGTCCAAGGGACTCTCAAGAGTTTTGCCCAGCACCACCCATTCAAAAGCATGAATTCTTTGGTGCTCAGCCTTCTGGTCCAGCTCTCACATCTGTACATGATTACTGGAAAAATTATAGCTTGGACTATATGGACCTTTGTCAGCAAAATGATGCCTCTGCTTCCTAATACACTGTCTAGGTTTGTCATAGGTTTACTTCCAAGGGCCAAGCATCTTTAATTTCATGGCTGAAGTCACCATCTGCAGTGATTTGGAGCCCAAGAAAATAAAATCTCTCATTGTGTCCACTTTTTCCCCTTCTATTTGCCATGAGGTGATGGGACCAGATGCCATGATCTTAGTTTTTTGAACGTTGAGTTCAACATTCAGCTTTTTCACTCTCTTCTTTCCCTGTCATCAAGAGGCTCTTTAGTTTCTCTTCACTTTCTTCCATTAGAGTGCTATCATCTGTATATTGGAGGTTTTGCTGTTTCTCCTGGCAATCTTGATTCCAGGTTGTGATCCATCCAGCAAAGCAGTAAGCTATTCTTTCCTACTTCACCCAAAACTCTGTCTCTGAGATTTAACTTGGTGTTGGGGTACAGAGGCCAGATTTGGTTCACTCCTAAGGGGCTGAGAAGCTAGGTAAATGTCAGTTTGCTTTGGCACCAACACCAAGTCAGATGTCCCAACAACCAGAATGGTTAGAGCCCTTGGTGCCTAGTCTAGTCTCAGTACAACGTTATTTTAGCATAGGTGGGAATCAATACAAAATACCCAGAATAAGTAAATGCACAGAGAAAGAAGGCTGATCAGGGGTTGCCAGGGGCTGGTGGGGGGATGGGGCGCAACTGCTCATTGGGTTTCCTCTGGGATGATGAATGTTCTTGAGCTAGACAGAGCTGGTGGCTACACAATGTGGTGAAGGTACTAAACGCCACTGTGTTTGCTTGCAAACAATTCATTTTATGTTATGTGAATTTTACCTCTGTAATAAACCAGTGGAGGGTGGAGCCCCCAGAGGGATGGACCCTCACTCCTCAGGGGGCTGCAGCTGTCCTGGGGTCCCCTGGGGTCCTGCTGCTTCCTAATCTGCTGGAAGGTAGGTTCATCACTGCATCACCCCCAATTCACCAGGCCAGGAGTGCATCTCAAGCTTTAATTGCTCACACTGGCTTCCAGGAAAGTCTTGGGAAATGCAGGTCATTTCTAGAAAATTAATTTACAGATGTAATTCCATTTTACAGGTGTCAGAGCAGCCAAGCTCTGTCATGGGGAACCAGGACATGTTGTGACTAAAAACATCTCAGTTTTCAGACTGGCATTCAGATGGCGTGGGGGCAGGAAGGGCCAGAGGAGGCAGACAAGGGTAGATAAAGGATGCTTGAATTTGGCTCTAGATGGGCAGCTGGACACTTGAACCTGTTGTTGTTCGGTCACTCAGTCGTGTCTGACTCTGTGACCCCATGGAATGCAGCATGCCAGGCTTTCCTGTCCTTCACCATCTCCCGAAGCTTGCTCAAACTCATGTCCATTGAGACAGTGATGCATCCAACCATCTTGTCATCTGTCGCCTCCTTCTCCTCCTGCCTTCAATCTTTCCCAGCATCAGAGTCTTTTGCAATGAGTCAGTTCTTCACATCAGATGGCCGAAGTATTGGAGCTTCAGCTTCAGCATCAGTCCTTCCAATGAATATTCAGGACTGATTTCCTTTAGGATTGACTGGTTTGATCTCCTTGCAGTCTAAGGGACTCTCAAGAGTCTTCTCCAGCACCACAGTTCAAAAGCATCAGTTCTTCCGCACTCAGTTTTCTTTATGGTCCAACTCTTACCATCAATGAACCTGACCCTCGGCCAAATTCTAGCTGTCCTCCAGCAACCCACACCATTTATTTTGTATTTTATAACAACTGCACCCAAAGATTCTCCTTTCCTCCTCACGACAACCCCCAGGGTCATATTATCATTTGACACGCTTTCCCGAAGAGGTTCAGAGAGGGACAGCAGAGCACATGAAGTCACACAGGAGAGAGTGCAGAGCTGAGGTGTGCCTTACATACTAGTCAAATTCCAGTTTGAAGTAAGCTTTGCATCAACGTTTGGGTACAAAACCATAATCAGTCTACGTTGGGGAAGATGTTATTGGGAGTTTGGGGAAATGTCATTTTGGTTTATTTGAGCCTCACCAAGTGGTATGTGTGCTGGGGAATAGGAAGAAGGTTGGTGTGATTGCAGCTGGGTTAACACATTCTCTTTGCTTCAGTTTGTAAAGCATGAGCAATAATAAACAGTCTATTCACAGGGTTCTTATGAGTATTAAGGAAAAATGCTGGCTAAGAGCTAAGCCCGATACCAGGCTGGTCCATTGTGAGTGCTCTGGAAATCTTGGGCATGGTTTTTGTTAGTAGAATTGGCATTCAAATGTCCTCTCTTCATAAAACTCAACTTCTCACTGTCCTCCCAGTCAGCCTGGGGACCATCCTAAATTCCAACCTCCTCAGCCTCATGACTCATCAGTCTCCAGACCCTATGAGCTTGGCATTCTGGGCATCTTTCCATCTTCCCCTTCCTATCCATCCTAGATCAACCTGAATTCAAAGGTGGTAGTTGTACCGGTTTAGTAAACATCTGGCAAGCGAACATTTGATTTCCTAGCCTCTCGGGGCACTAAGCTGTGCTATTCTGCATCCCACTCTGGGAGCCTGAGGCTGGGCTCCAACCCAGAGGGGCTTCCTTCCCTGCACCCCAATCTGTGCACTTGTCCTTCTTCCCTCTGTGCGAAGGGTTCTGATAAAGGAGACAGTCGTGCAGGCTTGTGCAGAACCAGGACTTTGACAGCTGCTGGCCCGGCCCACGTGCTCAGACCAGGCCGGAGGCAGGGACACGCTCAGGACTACAGGAGAGGCTGTGTGTCCAGCTGTCCCCATAAAGCCTTGTCATGCCTGACTGCCCCAAGCCCATCTGGAATTCATAGTAGAAGCAGCATCTGACCAGTTCTGTCTTGGCTGTCCTGACGAGCCAAGTGACAACTATCTGCAGCCTATGACTCCACTCCCAGAGAAGGTGGCAATCTCCCTTCCCTTGCACACCTGGGGCTGAGAGAACATAAACAACATTTATGTCACAATCCATATGCCACCAAAATGACTGCTGTAGTGCCCTGGAACCAGTGCTTAGAAGTGAGGGCGTCATAGAGGGTTAGAACTTGAAGGACAGGTACAAGACACACACCTGCCACCATTATTTCATGTATGAATGAATGAGTGTGGAAACAGTTTGCTAGGTGCTGTGTTAAGGATTTTACACATACAGCTTCCTTCATTCTTCCAGTCACCCAATAGAAGTAGTGCTACAATGATCTCCACATTCCAGATGAGGAGGTAGAGTGTAGTTGGGTGAATGAAAGCGAAAATGTTAGTTGCTCAGTCGTGTCTGACTCCTTGTGAACCCACGGACTGTAGCCCACCAGGTTCCTCTGGCCATGGACTTCTCCAGGCAAAAATACTGGAGTGAGTAGCCATTCCTTTCTCCAGGGGATCTTCCTGATCCAGGGATCCAACCCAGGTCTCCCACTTTGCAGGCAGATTCTTTACCACCTGAGCCACCGGGGAAGGTGAATAGTGTCCGCAAAAGACTATATCCAAGTACTAACCTCCAGCATCTGTAAACAGGGCCTTATTCAGAAATAGGGACTCCGCATGTGTAATTAAGGACATCAAGATAAAAATCATCCTGGATTCAGGGTGGACCCTTCCTAGATTCAGTGTCTGATGACTTTATAAGAGAAAGGAGAGATTTGGGACACAGAGAAGGCCAATGCAGGAGGCACAAGAGACACGGGTTTGATCCCTGGGTTGGGAAGATCCCCTGGAGTAAGAAGTGGCAACCTGTTCCAGTATAGACTCTTGCCTGGAAAATTCCATGGACAGCAAAGCCTGGTGGGCTATAGTCCATGGGGTCACAGAGTCAGACACCATTGAGCACACATCCTTAAAGCACCCTGAACCACAGATGAAGAAAAAAGAGACACAGAGAGGTAAAGGGGCAAGTTCAGGGCCATCTAGGTGGTGAGTGGAAGAGTGTGGAAGGCTGTTCTTACAATTTTCTAGAGGGGACTCAATACCACTATCCCACTGTTATCATAAGCAGTGGCTTTCTTTACAATGCTAAGAGCTGTGCTATTAATGTGCCATTGACTGAGCATCTACCATGTGCTAGAAGCTCTTCAGGTTTCTCTACCTCTATTATTTACTCCTCAGGGAAGCTAATACTTATGGAACACTATCTGCAGCTGCATGTGCGTGATCTCCTTTTAACCTCAGAAGGACCTTGGGAGGTGAAAATGATCATTATCTCCGTCTGAGGAAGCAAAGCTATGGTTTTTCCAGTAGTCATGTATGGATGTGAGAGCTGGAGCATAAAGAAAACTGAGTGCCAAAGAATTGATGCTTTTGAACTGTGGTGTTGGAGAAAACTCTTGAGAGTCCCTTGAACTGCAAGGAGATCCAACCAGTCCATCCTAAAGGAAATTAGTCCTAAATATTCATTGGAAGGACTGATGCTGAAGCTCCAATACTTTGGCCATCTGATGTGAAGAACTGACTCCATTGGAAAAGACCCTGAGGCTGGGAAAGATTGAAGGAAGGAGGGGAAGGAGACAACAGAGGATGAGATGGTTGTATGGTCTCACTGACTTGATGGACATGAGTTTGAGAAAGCTCTAGGAGTTGGTGATGGAAGGGAAGCCTGGCGTGCTGCATTCCATGGGGTTGCAAAGAGTCGGACACAACTGAACTGAAGAGGAAGCCAGGCTTGGAGCGGTGACAGACCTATCAAGGTCCCAAGTCTCATTGGAAGCCTGGCTCCCCTCATTCTCCAGTGTCATCCAGAATGATGACCAGAGCCTTGCTCTGTCTCCTTCAATATCCATACATTTCCCACCATGTTATACCATCTTTACATGTATGATGAAAAGAAAAATAATGTATCATAAAAAATATATGCACACACACACTACATATATGTGAGGTGGTAAAGAACCCGCCTGCCAATGCAGGAGACATAAGAGATGCAGTTTTGATATCTGGGTGGGGAAGATCCCCTGGAGGAGAGCATGGCAACCCACTTGAATATTCTTGCCTGGACAGTCCCATGGACAGTGGAGGCTGGTGGGCTATAGTTCATAGGGTTGCAAAGAGTCAGACAAGACTGAAGTGACTTAGCATGTAGTATATATGTACATACTTTACATGTCTTATAGTACAAAATCTCTCCAAAGTCAATGCATTAAATCTGCAAATTTAATTGGAACCCAAATCAAGAATGTTTATGAAGGTCTAAGAATGCTAAATTTAGGAAATCAAGGTTTTGACATAATCCGAAAGAATGTGTAGTTTGCCATTAACATGCACATTAATAAAAGTGGCTCTTGAATCACAGTGCCCCAGCAGCAGCCTTCCTCGCTACATCCCCAGGGTCCTTCATGGTGCCCAGTGAATGCTGAATGCTCTGTGGATACTTGTGAGCCCATGAATGAATACCCTGGGCTGACACCAGGCTCCATGGAAGCGGCTTCTCCAGCATGACTAGGGGCATGAAAAGATCAGCCCTACCTCCCATCAACCATTTCTAGCAGCAGCTGAGCAATTCTGCCAATGCAGGTTTTAAATGGAAAGTGAGTCTGGATTCCAAGTGGCATCAGAGAATTGGCCTTCCAGAAAAGCAAGTACATGGGGTGTCGAATGAAAGAGATCGCCTCAAGGCAATGAAAATATGCCTTTGGTGGATTTTGCCACCTTCGGCTCACCACGCAGAGCTACTTCCTCATTAGACTAAAAATATGGAAAAACTCCCAGAAACCTCCTAAGTTATAATTATTAGCCTGCTGCTTTAGCTCTATGAATATTCCTGAAGGCTTTGATTGCTGCAGTGGAGTGTGACACACTATTCAATGTCTAGCTTACAAGTTGACTGGCTTCCAGGATTGGCTTCCACAGGTAATTGTGTCCTTCTGGACTGGGAATATAGAATCACCACATTTCAGCCTAGAGGGGACCTTCAAGGTCATTTCCTTTCTCTCCTACATTTTGTAGGTGAGGAAGCTGAAGCCTACTGGAGGCGTTCCATGGCTTCCAGCCCAGCTGGGGCCAGAGCCCAGGCCTCCTGTCCACTGAGTCTCACTTCAGTTTGCACATCCCAGCCAGTAGAATGGCCAGATCTGGACACCTCCACCTAGAAGCCCCACAGGCATGGCATTCTTACTATGTCCAAGCCAAATCACCCCTCTCCAACTGCCCCTTCTCCTGGGTTCCCAGTCTCTGCCAATGGTCTGCTCAATTGCAAGAGTCAGAAATCAGTCTACGCTTTGATGTGTGCTCAGTTGCACAGGTATGTCTGACTCTTTGCAACCCTACACACTGTAGCCTGCCAGGCTCCTCTGCCCATGTAATTTTCCAGGCAAGATTACTGCAATGGGATGCCATTCCCTACTCTAGGAGATCTTCCGGATCCAGGGACTGAAACTGCATCTCTTGTGTCTCCTGCACTGACAGGCAGATTCTTTACCATTAGCGCCACCTGGGAAGCCCATGCTTTGATGATTTGATTAACTCTTGATTCATCATTGTTCCCTTCCAGAATCTTCCTCTTCTCTCTGATCCTCTTTCATAACTGTCTGGACTAATGACAGCCCCTCATGCACCCTAGCCTGGGGATGTTTAACCCCACCCACCTGTTCCTGCACTCAATACGTCAGCAAATTTGAAGAACTCAGCAGTGGCCACAGGACTGGGAAAGGTCAGTTTTCATTCCAATCCCAAAGAAAGGCAATGCCAAAGAATGCTCAAACTACCGCACAATTGCACCCATCTCACACAGTAGTAAAGTAATGCTCAAAATTCTCCAAGCCAGGCAACAATACGTGAACCGTGACCTTCCAGATGTTCAAGCTGGTTTTAGAAAAGGCAGAGGAACCAGAGATCAAATTGCCAACATCTTCTGGATCATAGAAAAAGCAAGAGAGTTCCAGAAAAACATATATTTCTGCTTTATTGACTACACCAAAGCCTTTGACTGTGTGGATCACAAAAAACTGTGGAAAATTCTGGAAGAGATGGGAATACCAGACCACCTGATCTGCCTCTTGAGAAACCTGTATGCAGGTCAGGAAGCAACAGTTAGAACTGGACATGGAAAAACAGACTGGTTCCAAACAGGAAAAGAAATACATCAAGGCTGTATATTGTCACCCTGTTTATTTAACTTATATGCAGAGTACATTATGAGAAACGCTGGGCGGGATGAAGCACAAACTGGAATAAAGATTGCTGGGAGAAATACCAATAACCTCAGATATGCAGATGATACCACTCTTATAGCAGAAATTGAAGAACTAAAGAGCCTCTTGATGAAAGTGAAAGAGGAGAGTGAGAAAGTTGGCTTAAAGCTCCACATTCAGAAAACTAAGATCACCGCATCTGGTCCTATCACTTCATGGCAAATAGATGGGGAAACAGTGGAAACAGTGGCTGACTTTATATTTTTGGACTCCAAAATCACTGCAGATGGTGACTGCAGCCATGAAATTAAAAGACGCTTACTCCTTGGAAGGAAAGTTATGACCAACCTAGACAGCATATTAAAAAGCAGAGACATTACTTTGCCAACAAAGGTCCATCTAGTCAAAGGTATGGTTTTTCCAGTGGTCATGTATGGATATGAGAGCTGGACTATAAAGAAAGCTGAGCGATGAAGAATTGATGCTTTTGAACTGTGGTGTTGGAGAAGACTCTTGAGAGTCCCTTGGACTGCAAGATCAAACCAGTCCATCCTAAAGGAGATCAGTCCTTGGTGTTCATTGGAAGGACTGATGTTGAAGCTGAAACTCCAATACTTTGGCCACCTGATGTGATGAACTGACTCATTGGAAAAGACCCTCATGCTGGGAAAGATTGAGGGCAGGAGGAGAAGGGGATGACAGAGGATGAGATGGGTGGATGGCATCACACACTCGATGGACACGAGTTTGGGTAAACTCCGAGTGTTGGTGATGGACAGGGAACCCTGGAGTGCTGCAGTTCAAGGGGTCGCAAAGAGTTGGACACGACTGAGTGACTGAACTGAACCTGCTCCTGCAACACTTTTCTAAGTCAGTAGCATCAATGAAAAAAAAGAGACGGAATGTGTGAATGTGGTGATGATTCAGGCTAGGCTTACTGCCATGACAGCCTCATGCAAGCTGTCTGACCTGTTACTTTTTGCCTCGATTGTCTTCATCTTTAAAAAGGAATAACTGTATCTGCCACATCATGTTATGGAGAAGAAAAAAGTGAAGTTCTGCATGTATTTATTAAGCACAAAATAAGTGCTCTATAAATGCAATATAACATTGTGTTATTATCATTCATATGTTCAAATTACTTAATTAAAATCACTCCAAATTTTTCTGTATACTCTAGAATAAAAGTCAAACTTCTTAGCATGAAAAATTTATAAAAAATTAGGTTCCAGTTTCCTCATATTTTGGCCACTGTCTTTATTATGCCTGTTGTGTAACCTACTCCAGTATGCTTGCCTGGAGAACCCCAAGGACAGAGGAGCCTGGTGGGCTACAGTCCATAGGGTCAGACATGAATGAGCAACTGAGTATATGCCAACAGGAAAAAATAGGACATGCTTTATTTTTAATCTTCAGTGACTTGCCTGATAATCTTTACCAGATTTTTATAATCATGAACTCCTATTTATACCTCAAAACACAGACCAAATTTTACACCCACTGTGGAATGTTCATCAAGTCCCTTCCTGATCCTCAGTTCCCTTCTTTCCCCCTCTCACCAAGCATATCACTGTTCTGGATTCTTACCAAACCCTTGTCTGTTTGTCCCCTACAGCACTAATCAGGCCATATTGTAATTAAGGATATACATGCCCATTGCCCTCACTGGACTGTGAGCTCTTTAAACAAGGATATGACTAGGTCAGGGTGAAAACCTCAGGGATTAGCATGAAGCTGGTCTAGATAGAGATGCTCAAGGAATCAGAATAGCAGAGTTTGAAGTCACAGAATCCTGGCTTTGAATCTCAGTGGCCACCTTTGCTGTTTATCACTGGACAAGCACTTAGCTTCTGCATATGTCTCAGATCCCCTGGGATAATAACAGCCTTTACCCCATAGCGAGATAACATATGGGAGTCATTTAGAACAAGGGCTGATGCAGAGCAAATTCCAAATAGATATGAGCTAGTTATTATTGTATCAATTCATCACTGAATGAGAAATGAAATACATCCATAAATGAAAGACCAACTAACGGATGGACATGCTGTACATGGCCCCAGATGATTCAGAGTTCCATCATCATTCTTTGATTAGAGTTTGCAGAAAAGCCATGAAAAGCAGAGATAAGCAGGATGACTGGCCTCTGTCTGTATTCCTTAGGGTAATTCATGTTCCTTTGGCTTTTTACCTTGGAGATGAAATCAGGTGTCACACACATATTAATTTGAGATGAAATGAAACTGCTGTGTCAATCTGATAATTTCTTTTTATTTGGTGATACAAATAGCATTAATAGCAACAGAAGACTTGTTTTATTAAAGTATGTAAGACACTGTTCCAGTGTGGACCAGTAGGATCTCACCTGTCTGCATAAGAGGAAAAGCAGGGGAAGCTTAATTGGGTGAGTAAATACAGAAGGTCTGATGCTGTTGTTCAGTTGCTCAGTCATGTCTGACTCTTTGTGACCTTGTGGACTGCAGCACGCCAGGCTTTCCTGTCCTTCATTATCTCCCAGAGTTTGCTCAAACTCATGTCCATTGAGTCGGTGATGCCATCCAACCATCTCGCCCTCTGCCGTCTGTTCTCCTGTCTTCAATTTTTCCCAGCATCAGGGTCTTTTCAAATGAGTTAGTTCTTCGCATCAGGTGGCCAAAGTATTGGAGCTTCAGCTTCAGCATCAGTTCTTTCAATGAATATTCAGGACTGATTTCTTTTAGGATTGACTGGTTTGATCTCCTTGCAGTCCAAGGGACTCTCAAGAGTCTTCTCCAGCACCTCAGTTAGAAGGCATCAATTCTTTGGTGCTCAGCATTTTTTTATTGTCCAGGTCTCACATGTGTACATGACTACTGGAAAACCATAGCATTGACTATACAGACCTTTGTTGGCAAAGTAATGTCTCTGCTTTCTAACATGCTATCTAGGTTCGTCATAGTTTTTCTTCCAAGAAGCAAGTGTCTTTTAATTTCACGGCTACAGTCACCATCTGCAGTGATTTTGGAGCCCAAAAAAATAAAGTCTGTCACTGTTTCCATTGTTTCCCCATCTATTTGCCGTGAAGTGATGGGACCAGATGCCATGATCTTCATTTTTTAAATCATTTTTTTTAATGTTGAGTTTTAAGCCAGCTTCTTCATTCTCGTCTTTCACTTTCATTAAGAGTTTCTTTAATTTCTCTTTGCTTTTTGCCATTAGGGTGGTGTCATCTGCATGTCTGAAGTTATGACGAGGTACAGAAATAAATGATGTACCAGTAGCAGAAATCTACTTCATGTGAAATGTGTCAGATTAAAGTAACAGATTATTACCATCTTTCTAAATTCCATATATATGCGTTAGTATACTGTATTTATGTTTTTCCTTCTGGTTTACTTCACTCTGTATAATAGGCTCCAGTTTCATCCACCTCATTAGAACTGATTCAAATGTATTCTTTTTAATGGCTGAGTAATACTCCATTGTGTATATGTACCACTGCTTTCTTATCCATTCATCTGCGGATGGACATCTAGGTTGCTTCCATGTCCTGGCTATTATAAACAGTGCTGCGATGAACATTGGGGTACACGTGTCTCTTTCCCTTCTGGTTTCCTCAGTGTGTATGCCCAGCAGTGGGATTGCTGGATCATAAGGCAGTTCTATTTCCAGTTTTTTAAGGAATCTCCACACTGTTCTCCATAGTGGCTGTACTAGTTTGCATTCCCACCAACAGGTTAAGAGGGTTCCCTTTCCTCCACACCCTCTCCAGCATTTATTATTTGTAGACTTTTGGATCGTAGCCATTCTGACTGGTGTGAAATGGTACCTCATAGTGGTTTTGATTTGCATTTCTCTGATAATGAGTGATGTTGAGCATCTTTTCATGTGTTTGTTAGCCATCTGTATGTCTTCTTTGGAGAAATGTCTATTTAGTTCTTTGGCCCAATTTTTGATTGGGTCATTTATTTTTCTGGAGTTGAGCTGTAGGAGTTGCTTGTATATTTTTGAGATTAGTTGTTTGTCAGTTGCTTCATTTGCTATTATTTTCTCCCATTCTGAAGGCTGTCTTTTCACCTTGCTAATACGACCCAGAGGGATGGTATGGGGAGGGAGGAGGGAGGAGGGTTCGGGATGGGAAACACATGTATACCTGTGGCGGATTCATTTTGATATTTGGCAAAACTAATACAATTATGTAAATTTAAAAATAAAATAAAATTAAAAAAAAATAAAGTAACAGATTAACAAAAAAGACCTTCGGAAAGTTTTCTAGAGAATGATGGAAAGTGCTAACTGAAAGCACAGGATTGGAATCCAGTGCATTTTACAGTCAATATGTGAAACGGGATAAACATCCAAATGGCATGTCAGGCTGATTAAGTTCATTTAGACAGTGCTGCTTTCTTAAAGGATTCCAGGATTTCCTGTTTATCTGAGGCCAATATTGCTCATTAAAATTTCACACTGTCCAAAGCTTTGGTTGGTATACAAGAACCACATGATCTGGCCCTGCCATGCCTCCAGGCTCCCTCTCCTTGTCTACTTTATCAGGCCAATGTAGCTTCCTTCTAGTTCTTTCTATGTGACAAGCTCCTTCTTACCTCAGGGTCTAGGAAAATACAATTCCATTTCCTGCAATGCTTTTCCCCCTTTTGTACTGCACAACATCTACCTGTCCTTTAGAACCCAGCTGAAAGTTCACATCCTCATCAGTGTTATCCTGTCCCCTCCAATCGAATCCATCTGTCTCATCAGCACCTGTCTTTCTGCAACATAATTCTTATAAAGACCTCAAACAATTCTGCTTCTGTTGAAAATGTAAGAGTTGGAAATAGTCACTCTGAGCCTAACAATGGTCATGTATGGATGTGAGAGTTGGATTATAAAGAAAGCTGAGTGCCAAAGAATTGATGCTTTTGAACTGTGCTGTTGGAGAAGACTCTTGAGAGTCCCTTGGACTGCAAGGAGATCCAACCAGTCTATCCTAAAGGAAATCAGTCCTGGGTATTCATTGGAAAGACTGATGTTGAAGCTGAAACTCCAATACTTTGGACACCCGATGTGAAGAGCTGACTCATTAGAAAAGACCCTGATGCTGGGAAAGATTGAGGGCAGGAGGAGAAGGGGACGAAAGAGGACAAGATGGTTGGATGGCATCACCGACTCAATGGACATGGGTTTCAGTGGACTCTGAGGTTGTGATGGACAGGGAGACCTGATATGCTGTGGCTCATGGGGTCGCAAAGAGTCAGACATGACTGAGTGACTGAACTGAATTGAACTGATAACCCAAATACATGAAAAGTGAAATGAAACAGAGAAATTTCTTGAAGCATAAATGACGAAATGTTATTTAAGATTTACATGGTTTTTCTTACTTAAGAAAAAACAGATAGAATTGATCAAGTCTATTAAAGAAATCAAAGTCATAGTTAAAAACTTTCCTGCAAAGAACTGCATGCCCAAGTGGCTTCAGTGGTCAATTCAATCAAATATGCTAAAAATAATACCAGTTCTCCACAAATTTTTCCACAAAGCAGAGTAGGAGGGAGCATTTTCCAACTTACATTGCCAGCATTTCTCTGATACCAAAATTACACAAGAAAGTTACAAGAAGACTATAAATATTCCCCATGAACCTAGATGTAAATATTGTAAATGAGATATCAGCAAATTGATTATAGCATTATATAAAAAGGAAAATACATTATGACCATGTGGGATTTACTCTGGGAATAGAAGGCTTGTTCAATATTCTAAAATAAATGTATTTCAAGGGACTATGGAAGAGAAACCATATGATTATCTTAATAGTCACAGAAAAGATATTTGAGAAAATTTGACATTCATTTATGATTTTTAAAAACTTAGAAAATTGGAAATAGAAGGAAATTTCCTTAATCTGATGAAAAGCAACTACAAAAACCTTATAGCTAATATCATACCTAGCAGGAAGACAAACAAACAAAAACCCCACAACTAATTGATTTACGACAAAAATCAGGATCAAGACCAAGTGTAAATGTTCTAGACAGGGCAATAAGACAAAGAAAGGCATGCAGATTGGATAGGAGAAAGTAAAACTGCCTTTACTGCCTACATAAAAAATTCAAAGAATTTACTAAAACACCTGCTGGAACTGATAAGTGAATTCAGCAAAATTACAGGATATCAGGTCAACACACAAAAATCAATTGTGTCTTTAAAGATTAGCAATGAATGACATGGAACTGAATTTCTCAAAAATACGCCATTTGGATAGCATCCAAAATTCATAAGATAAGGCCTGAGTGAGTGAGTGAGGGAAGGTCACTTAGTCGTGTCCGACTCTTTGTGACTCCATGGACTATACAGTCCATGAAATTCTCCAGACCAGAATACTGGAGTCAGTAGCCTTTCCCTTCTCCAGGGGATCTTCCCAACCCAGGGATCAAACCTAGGTCTCCTGCATTGCAGGTGGATTCTTTACCAACTGTGCTATAAGGGAAGCCTAAGACAGGTCTACTTGTAACAAAATATTTGCAAGATTGGTAGGCTGAAAACTATAAAAGAATCCAAGGTCATCTAAACATATGGATAGAGATTCTGCCTTCACGGATTGGAAGACTCAACATTGTTAGGTTGTCACTTCTTTCTAAACTGACCTAGATTCAGTGTAATCCTAACAAAAGCCATCAGGACTTTTTTTGGGGGTGGGGGTAGAAATCAGCAATCTGATTCTATGATAAAATTTACATGAAAAGGCAAAGGGTATAGGAATAGCTCAAATAATTTTGAAAAGAAGAAAAAATTAAAGGACTTTCACTACCTGATTTAAATATTACTATGAAGCAACTGGAAAAGTATGAGACTGGCCAAAGCATAAACAAATAGATCAATGGAATCCAGAAAATAGACCCATACATTTATGGTCAGTTGAGTGTTGATGAAGTTGCAAGGCCAGTGCAATAGAGAAAGAACTGTCTTTGCAACAAATGGTGCTGGATAGAACAACTGAACAGTCTTTGCAAATAAATGAACCTTCACATCATATTCAAAAGTGAGCTCAAAATGGACTATAGCTCTAAATATAAAATGCAAAAGTATAAAACTTCTATGAGAAAACAAAGGAGAAAATCTTTTCGACCTTATGTGAGGGAGGAGGGAGAAGGCAATGGCACCCCACTCCAGTACTCTTGCCTGGAGAATCCCAGGGACGGGGGAGCCTGCTGGGCTGCCGTCTATGCAGTCACACACAGTCGGCCACGACTGAAGTGACTTAGCAGCAGTAGCAGCAGCAGTGATGGAGGAAAAGATGCTTAGATATGACAGCCAGTACATGATCAATAAATGAAAAAGAAATTGGACTTTATTTGAATTTAAAACATCTGCCTTTTAAAAGACTCTATTAATGTAATAGAAAGATAATCCACTGACTGGTGAAAATATTTGCAAACATGTCTGGTAAAGGACTTATAACCAGAATATATAATAAAAGTCAGTCAATCCAATAAATTAATGGCCAATGATGTGAGCACATACTTCACAAAGAAGGTGCATGGATAGGATCCAAGAATCCCACTTCTAACTAATTATTCTATAGAAGTAGCAACTTAAGTCAATCCTAAAGGAAATCAGTCTTGAATATTCATTGGGAGGACTGATGCTGAAGCTGAAGCTCCAATACTTTGGCTACCTGATGTGAAGAGACGACTCATTGGAAAAGACCCTGATTCTGGGAAAGATTGAAGGCAAAGGGAGAAGGGGGAGGCAGAGGATGGGATGGTTAGATAGCATCACCGACTCAATGGACATGAATTTGAGCAAACTCCAGGAGATAGTGGAGGACAGAGGAGGAGATCATGGAGGACAGAGGAGCCTGGTGTGCTGCAGTCCATGGGATTGCAGAATCTGACACGACTTTGCAACTGAATAACAACAACTAGAAGCTAAAGTTTGTATAAAAACCTGCATGTAAACAGTTTATCTTTAATTTTGTAAAACTGGAAACCACTCAAATGCCCTACAGCTGGTGGATGGATAAACTGATTATGTATATTCATTCAATATACATACTGGATGTGTATTTGGGGCTTCCCTTGTGGCTCAGAGATTAAAGCGTCTGCCTGGAATGCGGGAGACCGAGGTTCAATTCCTGGGTAGGGAAGATCCCCTGGAGAAAGAAATGGCAACCTACTCCAGTATTCTTGTCTGGAGAATCCCATGGACCGAGGAGCCTGGTGGGCTACAGTCCACGGGGTCGCAAAGAGTCGGACATGACTGAGCGACTTCACTTTCTCTCTTTCACTGTCTTTGTGGTTCAGCTGGTAAAGAATCCACCTGCAGTGTGGGAGACCTGGGTTCGACTCCTGGGTTGGGAAGATCCCCTGAAGAAGGGAAAGGCTACCCACTCCAGCATTCTGGCCTGGAGAATTCCATGGACTGTATAGTCCATGGGATTGCAGAGAGTCAGACATGACTGAGCGACTTTCACTTTCACTTTCATTCATCCAAAGGAGTCCTACTCAGCAAACAAAAGGAAAACTGCTGATCCCTGCAACATAGCTAAGTCTCAAACACAGCATTCTGAGTAAAAAAAAAAGCTAGATTCCCAAAGTTATAGACAATATGGCTCTGTTTTTATGACTTTCTGGACTAGTACAAGTTATAGGGGTACTGATCACTAGCTCCCAGGGACTGAGATAAGAGAATTTTAGAGGTGCTGGAACTTTTTCTCTGTCTTTGTTATGGTGGTGGCTGCATGACTGTGTTTGTCCAAATTCACAGTATTATACACTAAAAGAGTGCATTTTGCTGCATGGAAATTCTTCCTCAAAAATAAACATCTCAAACTATGTTTATTGGTTTGATGATTTGCAAAGTGATTGTCTCTCTCACAAACAGCCAAACCAATGAGGGCAGGAATATTTTGTTCACAGATGTATTTCCAGCCTGTAGAACCCTGCCTGCCATGTGGAAGGTGCTCAACAAATCTCTGTCGAATGGATGGATGGATGACTGGCAGGTTCTCAGGGAAGATACTGGGTCTTGGAGCCTCACTGACCTGAGTCTGAATGCTGACTCTGTCACTTTCTCTGGCACAGAGGGCAGCACGCTTCACTTCCTCTAACCTCCATCATTTCTACAAGGAAAGCACAAGCGTGGCCATGGGCCATGGTGCCTCCACAACAACTCAACACAGTGAGTGTGTTTGCTCACTGGGGAAAGGACAGCCCCCTGGTCTCCCAGGGCACTCCCCCCCCACCCCCACCTACTCCCAATCCATCCAGCTGTAACCATGAATTAGGATCTGTTTTGAGTCTGTTTTCTTGACTAGACTGCAAGCTCCATAAGGCAAGGAAATGTCATATCTGGCTCTGGATTCCCAGGGCTTAACATATACCAACTAATCAAGCATCTGAAGGATAACAATGACAAGTGCAACAGTAGTAATCTTAGCTACCAGTGTGATGTATCTACACTTGGCGTTACGTCACGTACTGGTCTTCCACAGTCACATCGTGAACTCCTCACAAACAGCCTACTAAGGCCAATTGAAAGTGTTAGTCAATCTGTGTGCTTAGAAGTTCAGTGTCAGTTAGTGCTTAGTCGTTAGCGTCCAACTCTTTGCAACCCCATGGACTGTAGCCCACCAGGCTCCTCTGTCCACAGGGATTCTCCAGGCAAGAGTACTGGAGTGTTGCCATGCCTCCTCCAGGGGATCTTCCCAACCCAGGGATCGAACCCAGGTCTCCCACAATGCAGGCGGATTCTTTAGCCACCAGGGAAGTTAGTCACTCAGTCGTGTCCAACTCTTTGTGACCCCATGGACTGTAGCCCTCCAGGCTCCTCTGTCCACGGAATTCTCCAGGCAAGAATACTGGAGTGGGTTGCCATTCTTGCATAACCATTAGTCCCATTTCTCAGATGAAGACACTATCAGGTCCCGTGGTTCATCCTTCACCATGCTGGGTGCTTTATGTACCTTATACTGGATAATGTAATTTATCTTAGTTCATCTAGTCTCTAAGCAGAAGATACTCAAACTGCCCGATGCTGAAGCCCACGCTTCATCGAGACCCATTCCTGGCAAGCTCAGTTACCTGTTTGCTTCTCCAAGGACACCCTTGAGGCTGATCCCATGAGTCTGATCATGACCGTCTCTGGCATTGGCATATCTTCTGGTTCCATGACCCTTATTATGGCATTCAAGACCCTGGTGCTTTGGTCTGTCTCGTCTCTCCCTCCCACCTCCTCTAATTCTATAAAGCTATTAAAAAACAGGACCACTAGGGTCTCCCAGACCACCATGTTATGACCCCATCCATGCCTTTGCATGGACTGGAATGGCCTCTCCTTACCCTCACCCAGCAGCTGAGCTGTGAACACACCCTGTGAGTCTAATTCAGATGGTCCCATTCTGGGGAGTCTTTCTTGACAGGGATCAGCTTACATGCAGGCCTTCACAGCTGTCTGTCCCAGAGATGCTGAGTCCCTGGGGCCCAATGCCTGACTCTGAGCCCTGCACTCCTGACATGCAAACATTCCATGTTTGCTGAAAGAATGCTCAGTTCTTCATCTCACTTCAGATGGATAAACTGAAGCCCCAGACAGCTGCTGGAACATTTCTTACTTCTAATCTGGCACCTTTCAGAGAGTTCTTTTTTTCCCTGTTTGTGAATTCCATCTGCTTTTTTAATTAATGAAAATTCAGCTCTATGCAAATGTTTCTTCTGGGATCATTCTTCATGAGCAACCTTTGGGAGCTTACTCATCAGCCCGTTCCCTGAAAGCATGTTTGGAACATTCTGGGAACTTGTTATTGGGCCTTTGAACCAAATAGCTCAAGTGAACGAAGTCAACAAAGCTGCCGCTTGGTAGCAGGAATTTACAGCCCTGGGAACTGCAGAATGTGACTTGATTGAGAGAGTTTTCCCCTCACCCTCATCTTCCCTACTAACCTCCTACTGCCTGGCACTGCCAACCCCTATGGTCTCTGAAATTATTTCCTTTTGGTAAATAAGTTGCACTTTCCAAATCTCACAAAAGCCTCTCCTGCACATTTGTTTATCAATTCAGTACCAAAGACCCCTTAATTAGAAGGACACCAGAAGTCCGGAATCCCAGGTACAGCTGGGATAATACACCTTTCTCTTGTCTGAGAAATGTGGCTTTCTGATACAAGAACTCAGTGTCAAAAGGCAACTTGGTATAGTGTCAAAAGCATGAACTTTGGAGGCAAGTGTCCATCAACAGACAAATGGATAAAGAAGATGCGTGTGTGCTAAGTCACTTCCATCATGTCTGACTCTTTGTGACCCTACGGACTGTAGCTGCCAGGCTCCTCTCTCCCTGGGATTCTCCAGGCAAGAATACTGGAATGGGTTGCCACGCCCCCCTCCAGGGGATCTTCCCAATCCAGCGATCGAACCCACACTTCTCATGTCTCCTGCATGGGTCGGTAGGCTCTTTACCACTAGCACCACTTGGGAAACCTAAAGAAGATGAGGTGTGTGTGTATATTATATATCTGTATATATACCATGGAACAGTACTTGACATAAAGAATGAAATGACATCATTTACAGCAACATTGATGGGCCTAGAGATTGTCAAACTAAGTGAAAAAACCCAACAGAGAAAGACAAATACCATATGATATTGCTTATATGTGGAATCCAAAAAAATGATATGAATAAACTTATTTACAAAACATAAATAGACTTATAGACATAAAAAGCTTATGGTTACCCAGGGAAAGTGGGGGAAGCATAAATTAGGAGTTTGGGATAAATATATACACACTACTATATATAAAATCAGAGAAGGCAATGGCACCCCACTCCAGTACTCTTGCCTGGAAAATCCCATGGACAGAGGAGCCTGGTAGCCTGCAGTCCATGGGATCACTGAGAGTGGGACACGACTGAGCGACTTCACTTTCACTTTTCACTTTAATGTATTAGAGAAGGAATGGCAACCCACTCCAGTGTTCTTGCCTGGAGAATCCCAGGGATGGGGGAGCCTGGTGGGCTGCTGTCTATGGGGTCACACAGAGTCGGACACAACTGAAGTGACTTAGCATAGCATAGCATAGCATATATAAAATAGATAACCAACAAGGACCTACTACATAATGAAGAGAACTATACTCAATATATTGCAATAACCTAAGAGAAAAGAGAATGTTTAAAACAATATTTTTTAACATTCTCTTTCCATATATATATATATATATATATATACACACACAGACACATAACTGAATCACTTCGTTGTATACCTGAAACTAACATGACATCATAAATCAACTATATTTCATTAAACATTTTTTTTAAAAAGAGCAGGGACTTCAGACCCATATACATGTGGCTTCAAATTCTGGCTCTATCCCTTGGCAGCTGTGTGATTCAGCGTAGGTTAATTAACCTCTCTGGGCCTCAGCTTACTCTTATATAAAATGAGAGAGATATGAAAAACTCTCCTGGATCTTCTGGGGATTAAACGTGATGACAGACATGTGATGGGATCACAATACATGTCCAGCTTTCTTCTCCCTTTGGAAGGTGGGGCCACTGTAGAGAGTGGCCAGCTGGGTCACCACGGGCCTGCTTTCCCAGAGGCTAAGAGCAAGGACAGAGGAGCCTCAGATAGGAGTGGGAAGCTGAGGCACCCAGGGAAGTCTGCTCTGAATGGCGGTAAAGCAGGGGCTGAAAGGTCAGCATTGGGAGAACACTGTCTTGAACTTCTCCAGTGCTCAAGAACCCAATTTCCTAGAGATCAATTTTCTTTTTGGAAATAGCCTAAAGGCAGTAGGAACTAATCTATAGGGTTATGGAGGCGGCTCCAAATGGGAGATTCTTCTCCCCTCTCCTCCATGTTCCCTCTGCAGATGATGACTCTTCTGGCCTCTCTCCACCCCTTCGGGCAAGATGCTCCTGGGCTTAGAACCAGTGTTTTTCTCTCCCACTGCCTTGGCTTTGCTGCATCTCCATGACGGTAACTCTCAATGCACAGACTGAGTCCACACCACTCTCCAGATGCTTGGAGTACATCCGAATGTCCGGAAGTTCCTACAGACACCTCGCCTCCAAGTCCATCCTTCCCACCATCCCTCGCACTCGCCCCTCCTGTGGTGCTCTCTGCACAGGAGCCTCCCTGGAATCCACTCTGCTGCTAGACCCAGAGGCCTGGAGGCAGCTTTGCCCCCTCCTTCACTGCCATTCTCCATCTCCAAGTCCTGCCCATCTGATCTCTGTTGGCTCTTACTGCAGATCTGACCTCCAGAACTGCCTCAGACCTGGATTCTTCTGGAAAGGGATTTCAGAAGGATCGTCAACAATGAAAGCTGTATTGGGACAGTATACTAATGCATATATATGGATTTTAGAAAGATGGTAACGATAACCCTGTATGTGAGACAGCAAAAGAGACACAGATGTATAGAACAGTCTTTTGGACTCTGTGGGAGAGGGAGAGGGTGGGATGATTTGGGAGAATGGCATTGAAACATGTATAATATCATATAAGAAACAAATCGCCAGTCCAGGTTTGATGCAGGATACAGAATGCTTGGGGCTGGTGCACAGAGATGACCCAGAGGGATGGTATGGGGAGGGAGGTGGGAGTGGGGTTCAGGATGGGGAACATGTGTACACCCGTGGCAGATTCATGTTGATGTATGGCAAAACCAATACAATATTGTAAAGTAAAAAATAAAAATAAATAAAAATACTTCTGTTATAAAAAAATTAAAAAAAAAAAGAAAGAAAGCTGTATTGGGGTCTGTATTTAGCATCCCAAGGGGACTCTGAAGTAGACAGATCTGCTCATATGTATACCCTCTGCTGTTCACACTGACTTGGCTCTGCTCTCATCCTGATGTCAACCTGGGCAGGTCACCTAACTCTCAACCCATTTTCTCGACTCTAAAAGTGGGAATAAATAATTGTGCCTACTTTATGTTTATGAATGGCTTCCCAGGTGGCGCTAGTGGTAAAGAACCTGCCTGTACATGCAGGAGACATAAGAGACATGAGTTTGATCCCTGGCTCGGGAAGATCCCCTGGAGGAGGGCATGGCAACCCACTCCACAATTCTTGCCTGGAGAATCCCATGGACACAGAAGCTTGGCAGGCTACAGTCCAGGGTCACAAAGAGCCAGACACAACTGAAGTGACTAAGCACGCACGCATGTTTATGAGGCTTAAATAAGGTTATGGATAGAATGCCTAGCACATAGTAAATACTAAAAAGTATTGTTTCACTATTATGTAATTTATTAAGTTAGTGACAAATAACACAAGGAGTCAATTCTGGAGACGTGATGACATAGTTCTTGAATCTCCACAATCCACATATAAACACTGGCAGAGCAGATACAAGATAAAGCAAAAACCATGGGCAACACTTACTATAAAGCTAAGTTGTTCCCACAAACCCCAAAATATAAGCAGATGGGAACAAACCAGCAACAGTCATAAGCCCTCTATAGCAGTGATTTCTGTATAAAAATAACACAGCTGATGATGCACCAGAGGACAGAGAACTCCAAAAGAGTCAGCAGACACTGACTGGGAAGAATAGCCAGTCTGAGAACAGCAGCTGAAACAGTGAGAAGCTTGTCCAGCCCCATCTCAGGTGAATGAAAAGTGTCCTTGGTGAGTTCTGCAGAAGTTGGAGTCTGGAACACAAAATCCATTCACTCAATCCAGCCAGAGCTCTCTTCTAGGAAGGATCCCAAGGAGAAACTGTTGGGAGTGAAATCAAAACTAAGCAGGATGGGGGCCCTACAGATGAAAGAAAGGGGAGGTCCAGATGGAAGTGGGCAAGAGGACTGGGCCAGGAAATCCCAGGTAGCAAGCTGCCTAGGGACATGACATGTCACATAAACAATAGAAGAGGCAGGTCGGTTAGAGAAGCTACCCTGAATCACACCATCTTCTAACGATTCAGGAAAACCAACATTAAGTGAAATTCCATGCAAAGTGATTGTAAGAGAAAGGACAATGGCAAGCAGAACAACACTGGACAATGAAAGTACCTCAGAAAAGACAGTGTGGTGGATTGTTTCATGAATGGTTCCCAATGGATCAGGCCATCAGGTACCCACACTCTACGCAGTCCCCTCCCATGTGGGCCCTGGTCTTTGTCACGTCACTTGCTTTGGCCAATTGGACATCAGGAAATGTGAAGCAAGGAGAGGGTCGGTAGGCACTTGAGAGTTGGGCTTTCCTTCCTGAAACTGCTGCCATCATGTGAGCAAGTTCACTCTTGTCTCCTTGGTGATAAAAGACCATGCAGAGAGAGGGGCCCGTTCATTTCAGGTGTCCCACTCCAGTACTCTTGCCTGGAAAATCCCATGGACGGAGGAGCCTGGTGGGCTGCCGTCTGTGGTGTCGCACAGAGTCAGACACGACTGAAGCGACTTAGCAGCAGCAGGCTGGCCCAGCAGCTGAATGAGTGGGCCTAGCCAAAACCAGCAGAAAAACCACTCAGTCAAGTAGCAGATGTGATAAATAAAAGATTGCTTCTGTTCTAAACATCTAGGTTTTGACATGGTTTGTCATCAGCAATTGATAACTACATAGACATTAAGAATGAATAATATAGACATTAAAAATTATGCAAGACATGAAAGAACATGTAAATTATGATTTAGATACTCAGAAATCTCATAAGAGGACTCGTGAAAAACATCAGAAAAAAGGAAAATTATTTCAGAAACAAATACTTCATGAGAAAGCACACAAAACAAATACAATAGAGACTGCTTTAAAATAAAGAGAAAGATAAAAAATTGAGAAGCAAATTGAACATAGGAAGAAAGACAAAAGATTTGAAAATGGCAAATGTTGAGGATTGGCAAAGAAGACCCAACATTCAGGTAATAAGGATCCTTAACAAAGAAAAGAAAGTAAAAGAACAGAATGTGGATTAAAGCAAAAGACATTTCTGGGAGCTTCCCTTGTGGTCCAGTGGCTGCGACTCCATGTTCCCAGTGCAGGGGGTCTGGGTTTCATCCCTGGTAGGAGAACTGGATCCTGCATGCCGCAACTAAATATCCCACAACTAAGACCCGGTGTGTGTGCTAAGTCACTGCAGTCACACCTGACTCTTTGTGACCCCATGTTATAGCCCACCAAGGTTTTCTGTCCATGGGATCTTCCAGGCAAGAACACTGAAGTGGGTTTTCATGCCCTCCTCCAGGAGATCTTCCCAACCCAGGGATCAAACCCACGTCTCTTATGTCTCCTGCATTAGTAGGCGGGTGTTTTTTTAACACTAAGCCACCTGGGAAGCCCTCATAACTAAGACTTGGTGCAACATGACCTTTCCATCAAAAGTCCTACAGAAAAGCCAACCTGAAACTATATTGGAAGGGTAATGTATACTTCAGAATACAGACCTGCAATGACCAGCAGCAAAACGTATTTTGGCAACACCGCTGGACTTTAACGAAAAAGAAGAAGGGCTTATTGCTTGTTTTTTCTTAAGCCTGAGCCAAGCTGGAATCAAGATTGCCAGGAGAAATATCAATAATCTCAGATATGCAGATGACACCACCCTTATGGAAGAAAGTGAAGAGGAACTACAGAGCCTCTTGATAAAAGTGAAAGACGAGAATGAAAAAGTTGGCTTAAAGCTCAACAGTCAGAAAACTAAGAGCATGGCAACTGGTCTCATCACTTCATGGTAAATAGATGGGGAAACAGTGGAAACAGTGGCTGACTTTATTTTTGGGGGCTCCAAAATCACTGCAGATGGTGATTGCGGCCATGAAATTAAAAGATGCTTACTCCTTGGAAGGAAAGTTATGACCAACTTAGACAGCATATTAAAAAGCAGAGACATTACTTTGTCAACAAAGGTCCATTTAGTCAAGGCTATGATTTTTCCAGTAGTCATGTATGGATGAGAGAGCTGGACTATAAAGCAAGCTGAGCGCCGAAGAATTGATGCTTTCAAACTGTGGTGCTGGAGAAGACTCTTGAGAGTCCCTTGGACTGCAAGAAGATCCAACCAGTCCATCCTAAATAAGATCAGTCCTGGGTATTCATTGGAAGGACTGATGTTGAAGCTGAAACTCCAATACTTTGGCCACCTGATGTGAAGAGCTGACTCATTTGAAAAGACCCTGATGCTGGTAAGGATTGAGGGCAGGAAGAGAAGGGGACGACAGAGAATGAGATGGTTGGATGGGTATTACCGACTCAATGGACATGAGTTTAGGTGAACTCCAGACAGCTTAGGTAAGGGCCAGAGGTGTGAGAGAGCATGGCTGGGGTCTGGTGTGGGGGTGGGAGGTGGGCTGAGGGAGGGGTGGGATGTAGCAGGAGAGGAACGCTGAGGCCTGAGGGGGCCTGGAACACTCACCCATGTAGGGCTTGGTCCCGGCCATGGAGGAAGCCTTTTCTGCGCCTTTCACGACTGTCGCTATGTTGAAGTCTGTGATGTGAACGTGTCCTGGAGACAGAGAATCAGAAAAAGCAGTTAGCAAAAGCTGCAGGCAGCTGGGTTATCTCCCGTCTGATTTAACAGTGTGGTATGCAAGGGGGGATGTACAGGAAGAAAATATTAGAACTTTTATTTACATTTGTGTTTATTTGATACTTTAGGAGGGTCTGTTTTGGCCACATCATTGACAGTAGCCAAGCTATGGAATCATAATAATAAGTGGAATCACAATCACAAGTCAATCCTAAAGGAAATCAGTCCTGATGGAAGGACTGATGCTGAAGCTGAAACTCCAATACTTTGGCTACCTGATGTGAAGAACTGACTCATTGGAAAAGACCCTGATGCTGGGAAAGATTGAAGGCGGGAGGAGAAGGGGATGACAGAGGATGAGATGGTTGGACGGCATCACCGACTCGATGGACATGAGTTTGAGCAAGCTCTGGGAGTTGGTGATGGCCAGGGAAGCCTGCTGCAGTCCATGAGGTCGCAAGAGTTGGACACAACTGAGAGATTGAACTGAAGCCATGGAAGCAACCTAAGTATTGGACCTTGAGGGCATTATGCTAAGTGAGAAGTCAGACAGAGAAGGACAGATATTGCACCGTCTCAGTTGTATGTGGAATCTAAAAAAAAAAAGCCAAACTTATAGAAACAGAGAGTAGAAAAGTGGTTGCCAGGGGCTAGAAGAGGAGGAAATAGGGAAAGGTTGGTAAGAGGGTACAAACTTTCAACACTAAGATGAATAACATTCAAGGATAATGCAAAGCATGGTGACACTTAGCATAAGGCCCTCCAGGTCCATCCATGTCGCTTCAAATGGCAAGTTTTCATTCTTTTTTTTTTTAAGGCTGAGTGGTATTCCGTTATATAGCTAAACCACATCTTCTTTACCCCTTCATCTGTTGATGGTAGGTTCCCAGATTCCCCGGAGAACCAATACTGACTATTTGGATTTTCCTCCTTCTCCCCTCCCACCTTCCTTCTGACACTTTCTTTTCTCTCTTCACCACCACATCTCCTTGTCTCCTTCCTCCCTGTCCCTCTTCCTTCCCTCTTAGGGTACTTGACATCAATGTCCCATCGGCTCCCATTACTTTAGGCTGGACAGAAAGTGGTTTCCACCCTCAAGCCCCCTCCCTACTCAGTTCATCAGTATTGTACTAAGGCCCCCACTGGCCAGAGCAGGTGGACAGAATAAGGTGCCCTCAGGGCATGAGTATCCTCTCTTTACACCCCTCCCCCACCCAGTGTTTTCCTGAAAGGAGGAGTCTGGTCTCAAGTGTCTCATTTATTTATCAGAAGCTTCCACTCTCTGGACCAGTGCCTCTAAACTTTAACATTTTTATTATGTCCTCAATATAAATACTAAGCTCCCTGAGGCTTGGTTTTCTCATCTGTAAAATGGGGATGATGATAACAAAATATACATCTCAGAGGGCTGTTGGGAGGAGTCAGAGAATTAATACACAAGAAATGGTTACAGCATACTGCCACACAACAATGAGGGCATTTTCTGTAAGCATGGCTCTTAGCAGCATTATCCTGCCAAGGTGTGGCTCCAATCCCTTCTCCAGCTGGGGCCAATCCACCCTGCACCCTCCCATTGCCTCAGTTCTAGTTCTAACAAACAAGTAAATTCAAGTCCAGTTTTAGACTGTGAGTTATGTGAAAGTAGCTGGACATCTGAGTGGTTTCTGCACCCCACACCTGTACAGTTCCAAGCACAGCAGTACCCTTGGGACGGAATTCTGGAATCTTAGAATATAGATGGCTTTTACGTGGTTTCATTTCTCCCACTCTTAAAATTCTTTAATATTTGCATGATGAAAGTAACGCCAGCTCATTATAATAAATCGTAGAATACAAATACATGTTTGAGTTTCTCCTTTCAACATCCTAGGGTCTCCTCTACCTGCCACATAATCACACTGATTCATTTAGCTCCCCCATTCTTTCTCGCTTTTGCTTATGCAAATGTATATCCACATATCACAGGACTTTGGTTTGTTCTTGCAATAAAGAGATCATACTCCATCGATCATTCTAAAAGTCACTTTTGCATTTAATTTGGCTTTGGGATGGAGCACGTGTCTCCAGGTGGCTTTAATAGTTGGCTCAGGCTGAGCATATGAACAAATCATGGCCCATGAAAACTGGGGAGATGATTTTCTAGGGGGTTCAGGAAAGGAAACGTTTTCTTCCTTTTCCTTCCAGAAGCTATCTAAAGTGATATTCTCTGCCTTTGGCTGGTGTGATGTGGGGAAATGACCCCTGCCCCAAACTGTAGAAGCCATTGGGTGCCACAAAGAAAGACAAGCTAAAGATGAAGCCCATTTTTGGAGAAGGCAGAGCTGCAAGGACAGCAGAGAAATGGTACCAAAGCCTGATCAAACCCTGCCTGAAGCCATATTCCACTGGGCTTCAGTTATACGTGCTGAAAAACACATTGCTTAGGGCGATTTGAGTTGGGCTCCTTGTTGTCTGCCACACACTGTTGGTGTCCTAATTCATGCAGACACTTACCACAAGATTTCAGCAGGTTATTTCACTCTATAAGCCTCCTAATATTAATAAGTACCTGGTAGGGTAATTGTGAGCATTCAACAGGGTGTTTAGGGACTGAGGATGTGACCTTTGAGCAAAGATCTGAAGAAGAGAGGCAGCAAGCCAGTGGACTTCTGGGGGGAGGAGTGAGGTGGCTGAGGGAACTGGCAGCACCAGGACCTTGCAAGGGCCAGCAAGGAGGCCAGAAGGAGAAAGGGGGAAAGGGCTCAGGTGGCTTTTACCCCAAGCCTGAGGGTTTTGAGAAAGACAGACACAATCCCAGTCATTTGTATCACTTTGGCTTGTGTGTGGATTACTGGGGCAAGACTCAAAGCAGGGAAACTGATTAAGAGGGGAAAAAATGCATCCCTCATCTATGTAAGCTGCTATTGTTTAAGGTTGCGTAAACGGTACAGAATTGGTGCTGAAGTTCATGTTAGTCGTTGAAGAACTTCTGTCGGGGGTGGGGTATGGCTACCCACCCCCCTTTTATAAAAATTTTTTGGATGTGGATCGTTTTTAAAGTCTTTCTTGAATTTGTTACGATGTTGCTTCTATTTTAGGTTTTGGTTTTTTGTCCGTGAAGCTTGTGGGATCTTAGCTCCCTGACCAAAGATTGAATTTGCACCTCCTGAATTGGAAGGTGAGGCCGTAACCACTGGACTGCCAGGAAAGTCCTGCCCTTCCCCCTCCTCGAGCCTGAAGTTCTAGAGACCAGTGACCCATCCACGGTTGGCAGCTGAAATGTGGAGAGCCATGTTTTGTCTCTAGTTTCTTTCCAGTGGGCGCTTCCACCGCCCCCTGTTGCCCCCTTCAGGGTGGAGTCACCCGGCCCTGTCCTTGTTTCCTCCTGGCCCTCCAGGGTGGAGGCTCTGGGGCAGCTCTGAAGCAGACCTGTCTTCCCAGCAAGTTACCTCCAGCAGGAGTGCCAGACAGCAGAACCCCATTTTTGATTTCCACACCATGCTAGCTGATGAGCTGAAACTTCCTGGTGTGCCTCCTTTACCGGTTGAGTCAAGATGTGGGAAAGTGAAAATTAGTGCCATACGAGGTCTCCTCTGAGTCCCTTCTCAGGAGAACGGAAATTTACTACAAAGTGTGCACATATGAACAGTTTTCGGCTATTTGCTTTCTGTAAATTAAAAACATTCAGCAATCAGTGAGAGAATGAGCCCAGTATACGGTGTGAGATCCATTAGTAAAAGTTTGAATGAGAATCATCAACAATTGCCCTCCCACCCCTGTTTGTGCATCCTGTACTCCAGCCCTGCTCTCTCCTTTCTCTGAACACATGGAAACTCATCACACCTCCAAGACTTTGACACCATTTGGAAAGCTTTGCCCTCTGCCTGGCAGATTTCCATTCATTCTTCAAAACCTGGCCCAAGAGTTGTATTCCTGATGGATGGACATCCAGCCTTTGCTTGATTGCTTCCACTAACAGGAAACTCACTACCATGGGGGGTTGTGTCTCAGTTGACTTGCTCTGCTAAAACAGATTACCATGGACTGGGTGGTGTAAACATCAACATTTATTCCTCAGTATCCGAGCCTGGAAGTCCAAGACCAGAGTCCAGCACGCTAGGGTCCTTGGTTTCTTCCTGGGTTACTTGGCAGGTTTCTTGCTGTATCCTCACATTGTGAGGAGAGAGCAAGCTCCAGTCCCTTCATCCCATTATAGAGCACAAATCCCATTGTGGGGGCTCCAATCCTTTGACTTCTTCCAAACCCAATTACTTCCTAAAGGCCTCAGCTCCAAAAGCCATCACACTGGGAGTTAAGGCTTCAACATACCAATTTAATTAATTCCATGCACACTTAGTCCATGGAAGACTGACTGGTTTAGGCCTCTCTCCTGGACCCTCCCAACTCCTCTCCATTTTCATTTCCATCCTAGCATCCACTATGCTGTATCTGCTGTGTCTGTCTCCTTGAGACCAGGTATCCTCCCTTGTTCATTTCTATGTCCCCTGTATGTTAGCACTGGCCTGATCTGGAAAAAGTACTTAACAAGTGTTTGTTGACTGGCTGACTTACTGACCAAATAAAAGATGGAATGAAAGAAATATGGTGAGCAAATGCTATCATCTTTCTTCATTATTTACTTCTTAGAGCTATCATGATATTTACAGGATCTGACAACATTCCATTTTTTACTTTTAAGACTACAGCAGCATCAATTTTTCAACCAGATCTTAAATGATGAGACTCAGCCACCATCTCTGTGATTTTGTACTCCCTGGGGCCAGCATCAGGCTCGGCATGTGCATGAAAAGTGTACGGAAGTGAGAAATGGGCCATAAAGAAGACTGAGTACCAAAGATTGATGCTTTCAAACTGTGGTGCTGAAGAAGACTCTTGAGAGCCCCTTGGACAGTAAGGAGATCAAACCAGTCAAT
Organism: Bos grunniens; assembly: GCF_055505025.1. Classification (NCBI taxonomy): domain Eukaryota; kingdom Metazoa; phylum Chordata; class Mammalia; order Artiodactyla; family Bovidae; genus Bos; species Bos grunniens. The sequence continues at coordinate 13,893,151 of NC_141170.1, read as the reverse complement.
CCTAAAGGAAATCAACCTTGAATATTCTTTGGAAGGACTGATGCTGAAGCTGAAGCTCCAATATTTTGGTCACTGCTTCGAAAAGCCAACTCACTGGAAAAGACTGATGCTGGGAAAGATTGAAGGCAAGAGAAGGGGGAAGCAGAGGATGAGCTGGTTAGATAGCATCACTGACTCAATAGACATGAGTTTGATCAAACTCCAGAAGAGAGTGAAGGACAGGGAAGCCTGGTGTGCTACAGATTATGGGGTTGCAAAGAGTAGGGCACAACTTAGTGACTGAACAACAACAACAATCTGTGCATTTGGGGGAAGAGCACTTGAAACTCTACACACTAAGGATGTGTCAGTTATTTGTGCCATGGAACTGGGGGATGGGATGATGGAGATTATACAGGGCTAAAGTTCCATCCACAGTCCCCGCACTGGGAAATAATTACTGATGCACAGAATCAACTCAGCATTACCAGTAGCAGTGACTCCTGCTTTGAAGACTGGTTCCTGCATTTTCCTTGCATATTCCAGGAGGAAGCATCCAAAGCATCCTGGATTTTGCTGTATTTTCACTTGCTTCTCCTGCAGCCATATTGCACCAGTGTCTGTTCCTGCTCCACCATGCTCCCTCCCTTCCCTTCACCCCTCTCAGCTCCTGAAATGAAATTACCTTAACTCTGTATGGATATTTACCAAATGAAGGAGGACAGTGGAGTGATCTCACTGGGACCAACAAGGCCACAGCCTGGGAGAAGATGAGAGTCTGCTTGGGAGGGGATAGTCAACCCAGTGGCAGGCTTTTAGATCTGTCCTCAGAAGCCAAGATTGGACTTCAGGTAGTAGCCATCAGAGGGCGCTAGACCAGAAGTTAGGATGGCAAGAAGGCCCTGCATAAGAGATGATCTTCTACCACATAATTTTTTTGCCTTGTTTCCCTGAAATTCAGAGTCAAGTCTCATATGAACATCTGTCTCCATCTTAGGTGGTTTACAGGTGTACAGCGTGCCTAAGCCAGAGGTCAGAGTGGTGCTGCTGAAAAGATGCAGCTGGATGCCCAAGGATGCTCAAGAGGATGAGAACCCTAGCTGTGGATCCAGCTACCCCACCCATGGAAGGCCCCAGAGCTCACTGGTAATAAAGCTAATAATATCTACTTCCAAGATGCTGGTGTGATATAACCCTGTGATATAACCCTGGATGCCGATCCTCCCCTTAGGATCATCCTGAACACTTTTCCTTCCTCCCACTTCTCTTCATGGAGATCATACTGAACTTACTTCAGGACAGTGGTAGAAAGAGAGAAAGAAGAAGGAAGGAAGGAAAGAAGGAATTGAAGAAAGAAAAGGAAAGGAAGGGAGAGAGAAAGAGAGAGAGAGAGGGAGAGAAACAAATCAAATTCTAAGGTACCAGCTTCTTCAGGCTTCATTTGGCTTTACTGCAGTAGGAAGACTGACTGTGTGAAGGCAGGCCTTTGCCTGATGTAGAATGAAATGACCCTCTGATTTTCTTCTGCTTTATTTGCTTTGACTTCCTTCCATTTGTTGGTCATAGGGTAGGAAGGCAGGGCTATCAAAACAATCTGTGTGTTCCCAGATCTCCTGAGACAGAAGAGAACAAAAAACTGGGAACAAGAAATGCAACAGGTCTGGGGTTTCCTAAGCTCCTAGACTGAGATTTGGGGGAATTCCCAGCTGCAGTCCATGGGGTCATAAAGAGTCAGACACAACTAAGCGACTGAACAACTCAGCTGAGATGAGTTTCAATACCTTCCGCCAGATATACTGTGATTTCATAAAATCTGCCCAGACTTCACATCCTATTTGAGTTGATCCTGCTTAAACACCACCTCACTCAAGGCTTTTGAATGAGCTCAGTAATTCTGTTTCTTTCCCCTTTCTCTACTTCTGTGGCTTTTAATTTAATGTTAAATCACTAGATTTTGGTTAATTAGTTACTAGCATATCCAAGGCTACCTGACCAATGTGCTCCCCTTCCATATGTATTTTGGTATGTGATTTTACACAATCATGCAAATCACAATGAATCAGATGCAGAGAGGCTTTTAGAACACTTTCTCAGCCATGATCTGCTCTTTGCAAGGACTCTGAGGGGCACTGGGATAGAGATTATCTTTTGACACTTAGTATCCTTTTCCACTCCTTTCTTTCCTGCCCCCTGTATTATAAGGACAAGAAAGAGAGAGAGAGAGAGAAACAAAAAAACATGTCTTGACTCTCTTGCAGCTAGGGTTCTGGGCAAGATTTAGATTCTGCCATTCAAATGCATGCTGTTCAAATGCACTCAGGCAAGATTTGGAATGGGGTTTCCCTGGTGGCTCAGACAGTAAAGAATCCACCTGCAATGTGAGAGACCTGGATTTGATCTCTGGGTCAGGAAGATCCCCTGGAGGGGGGCATGGCAACTTACTCCAGTATTCTTGCCTGGAGAATCCCCATGGACAGAGGTGCCTAGCAGGCTTCAGACCATGGGGTCACAAAGAGTCAGCCATGACTGAGTGACTAGCACAGCACAAGGTTTGGAAAAAGAAAGTAAGCCAAGGGAGAAAGCCATTTGAAGGCTGGAGTTACACCATCTCAAGCCAAGGAAGTATGCATGTCACCAAACCAGAAGCTCAGGGACAGAACTGACACCTACCCATCCCTGTTGCCTTCAGAGGGAGGACAGCCCTGCAGACATCTTGACCTTGGATTTCAGTCACCAAGACTGTGAGAAAATACATCTCTGCTCTTGATTGCCTCTCAATTTGTGGGACTTTGTTCCAACACCCCTGGGAAGCTAATACAGGAGGCTATTTATTGGGGGGTCATGAGAGATTCCTTACACAGGGTCTTCAGGACCTTAAGACATCACATTGTACTAGACACTTCCTTCCACTCCCAGCAGTCTTCAGAAAGAATCTCAATACAGCCCTCCCAAGGATCCCAGTGTAGCTTTAAACTGCATTCCTAAGTTTTATCCTTAAACTCTTGGAACCCTATCTAGAATAATGACACTAACTCTTTGTTCCTCAGACTTAGCAGAAATACCTCTACCCCTCAATTTGCCCCAGTGGTTCTCTCCACTTCCATCTCCGCTGTTCCAATCCCTGTATCTCAGGCTTCAGCATCAATACATGCCTTCTGTTAATTTCCTGGACTCTCTTCCTGCCAAGATGGAGATGGCATGGCACACACAGTGTTCTGATGAGGGGGATAGGGGTGTTGCTGCTGCTGGATATTGCCATTTTGGGGAGCACTCATCACAATTATCAACAAATATGTTAGCAACAGATGGAGAGGCAATTCTTCAAAATGAGTCCAGTGAGTGCATGCTCTGAAATATTGTCTATTAATAGAAAACTTGAGGTATAGTAAAGCCAACAGATTAAGAGACAACTGCCATTGAAAAGACAAGCCTGTCATTCATGGTTCCTAAGAGGAGGGGACACGTCATACCATTGGGGGTCACCCCGGGGAAGCATCAGGGTCATTCACGAGACACAGGGACAAGGGAGAAAATGTGATCAAGAGCTTCTCTGGTGGTTTCTGTGGGAAGGAACAGGAGAGGCAGGGCAAGCAAGCTTAGGACTGGCTAGTCTGAATAATTTCAGGAGTTTGGGAAGAGGCAGGGCAAGCAGGCTTAGGACTGGCTAGTCTGAATAATTTCAGGAGTTTCTGGGGGCACAGGACTGTCCCTGGTCATCTGGATCCTGGCACAGGGAAGCTTAGGGAAAGTGGACGGTGGCCTGGAGTGTGCAAAAGTCAAGCATCCACATACAGGAAAGAGAAGACACAGTGAATACAATGAGAAAACAAATTCACTCTGCTGGTGTGCCTTTACTAAAGATCCTAAAGCTCCAGGTGAGGTTTCTGACCCCCAAGTGTTCATCCCAAGGCCACTGAGAAGAGTGAGTTCTACACTTCATAGCCAGCTGTTCTGAGACCATTGGAGCTTTCTCACTGGCCTTCTAGAATGCTCTGTTGCCCTTTCCAACGCTCTGTTGACTCCATGCATGCTGCAGGATCCAGCAAGCCCTCCCTCCTCCTCCTCTCCAAGCCTCACTGCCCTGGTGTTCCTGCACAGCTTCACCCTGTCCTGCCCAGCACTGGCCTTGCTGGGTCTGTATCACTCTATCTCTCCTGCAGCCCTGGATACACCTTAGAACCACCTGGTAACTTTAAAAATCCCACTTTCTCCTGCAAGATGAGTCAAATAGGACTTCTAAGTTTGGCCCTTGGAATTGGCACTTTTTATAGTTCCTAGGTGATGTGCAGCCATGGCTGAGAAACACTACCCTAGACTGTGAGGTTCTTGACCACAGAGGCTCTGTGTCCTTCGGTCACCTGGCACAATGCCTGGCCTACAGCAGGTCTGCAAAATGATGGAGTCACTTTTTTGCATACAGAAGAGGAAAAAGCTACAGCTGTCTCTTGGTATCTTCAAGAGACTAGAGTCAGGACTCCCACTGATACCAAAGTCTTTGGATGTTAAAATCCCGTGTATAAAGTGGTGTAGAATTTACCACTTGGGCACACCTGCCCAAGTTTTTTCAACTTTTAATACCTAATACAATGCAAATGCTATGTAAATAGTCATAAATACAATGTATATGTTATATAAATAGTTGCCAGCAGTGAATTCAAGTTTTGCTTTTTGACACTTTTTGGAATTTTTTTCCCCAAATGTTTTTTGATCTGAGATTGGCTGAATCTGAGAATGTGGACCCCTCAGATGCAGAAAGCTAACAGTATACCATCAGTAAATTTGAACAAGAGTCTTCAGTGACACTCAGGGCAAAATGCAAACACTGCCCTTCTGTCTCTGACTCCCAGTTTTTTGCCCATTTTGAGGGAAGTCAAACTCCAATACTTTGGCCACTTGATGCACAGAGCTGATTCATTTGAAAAGACCCTGATGCTGGGAAAGATTGAGGGCAGAAGGAGAAGGGAATAGCAGAGGATGAGATGGTTGGATGGCATCACCGACTCAATGGACATGAGTTTGGGTAAACTCCAGGAGTTGGTGATGGACAGAGAGGCCTGGTGTGCTGTGGTCTATGGGGTCACAAAGAGTCAGACATGACTGAGTGACTGGACTGAACTGAAAGCTCCCCAGTGATGCTTTCAAACTGTGGTGCTGGAGAAGACTCTTGAGAGTCCCTCAGACAGCAAGTCCCTCAGACAGCAAGCCAAAAGGAAAGAGTCAATCCTAAAGGAAACCAACCCTGAGTATTCATTGGAAGGACTGATGTTGAAGCTGAAGCTTCAAAAGTCTAGCCACCTGATGTGGAGAGCGGACTCATTGGAAAATATCCTGATGCTGGGAAAGACTGAAGGCAAAAGGAGAAAGGGACCGCAGAGGATGAGATGGTTGGATGACATCACCAACTCAATGAAGATGAGTTTGAGCAAGCTCTGGGAGATAGTGATGGACAGGGAAATCCTGGAATGCTGCAGTCCATGGGGGTCTCAAAGAGTTGGACACAACTGAGCAACTGAACAAAAATAACAAGTTCCACATGTGTTAAAGACCACCACCCCTACTTGTGCTAGTGACTCTTCCTTTTCTATGAGCATCTTACAGATGATTGCATTAATCTCTGCAATTCTTCCCTCCTCTTGGGATCCATCCTTCTTGGGATGCAACTTGGCAGTGCCCAACCCCCCAGTTGGTTGGGTCTTGTGACTTTCTTTGCCCACTGAGATGGCAGCAAATGTGACACAGGTGGAGGCTGAGTGACTGGACTTTCCCTGCTCCTTCTCCTGCTCTGGCCATGCAAGGTCACATGGGGCTGACCTGCCAGAGGATGACCCATGAGCCGCTGGGCTGAGCTGTCTAGTCCATGAACCAAAGTCATGGTGTACCGGCAAGCAGCCAGGTGAACCCCAGACATGGCAGTGAGCACAGCCAATGTCACTGCAGCTGCCTAGCTGACCCTGTTGGACCTCAGTCTTAGGAGCAAGCCCTGCCTATGAAAGCTTCAGAGACCTGTGAGCTTAATTGGATGCATGTTTGTGCCATTATATTCACGTGGTTATTCATCACCCAGCATCACTGTACCAAGAGAAAATTAAATGCAATCCCTTCCCCCTACAGTTTAAATTCCCTATTTCCTCAAGCACTTTGCCCTCAGCCCTAAAGCACACTCAGCTCTTCTCCTCATACAACTCTAGTATGCTACGTCTTCCTTCAACTTCCTTTAACCTCCAGGAATTGTCTTCTTCGGGCTTCCCAGGTGGTGTTAGTGGTTAAGAACCTGCCTGCCAGTGCAGGAGACATAAGAGACATGGGTTCGATCCCTGGGTCAGGAAGCTCCCCTGGAGGAGGGCATGGCATCCCACCCCAGTATTCTTGCCTGGAGAATCCCATGGACAGAGGAGCCTGGCGGGCTACAGTCCATAGTGTCTCAAAGAGTCGGACACGACTGAGCGACCTAGGATGCATATGCTATCTCTCTGCTTTTGCTGTTAGCCAAGAGAACCCAATCTCAAAGGAGAATTAGGACCCATTCTAGGAGATGAATCCAGCCTGGCGGACAAGAAAGCAGGGCAGACACTGGGGGAGCAAAGTCTTCCATAAGTCTTGGATTTTGTGTAACCAGCAGATCTTGAACATTTTTAATAAAAATATAAATGCAGTTATTTAATTATGCTTATGCTTCATTGTAAACACAGCAACCAACTTGTTCTCTGAGAAAACATTTAATGAGATTCATCAGCAAACTCTTTAAGTAGGAACACACAGTTAACTGTTTTGTAAACTTTTTTTAATGCAGTTAACAAAAGGCTAAGGAGATCTGTGAAGAAGGCTGAACGCCGAAGAATTGATGCTTTTGAACTGTGGTGTTGGAGAAGACTCTTGAGAGTCCCTTGGGCTTCAAGGAGATCCAACCAGTCCATTCTGAAGGAGATCAGCCCTGGGATTTCTTTGGAGGGAATGATGCTGAAGCTGAAACTCCAGTACTTTGGTCATCTCATGTGAAGAGTTGACTCATTGGAAAAGAGTCTGATGCTGGGAGGGATTGGGGGTAGGAGGAGAAGGGGACGACAGAGGATGAGATGGCTGGATGGCATCACTGACTCAATGGATGTGAGTCTGAGTGAACTCCGGGAGTTGGTGATGGACAGGGAGGCCTGGCGTGCTGTGATTCATGGGGTCGCAAAGAGTCAGACACGATTGAGCGACTGAACTGAACTGAAGGAGATCGAATGTACAGAATGGTGATTATAACTAATAATACTGTATTGTGGAGTTGAAATTTGCCAAGAAGGTAGATCTTAAATGTTCTCACTATTCACACAGTAAAAATGCAACTATGTAGATATATTCCTAAGTATTTTATTCTTTCCGTTGCAATGGTGAATGGAATTGTTTCCTTAATTTCTCTTTCTGTTTTCTCATTAGTGTATAGGAATTCAAGGGATTTCTGTGTGTTGATTTTATATCCTGCAACTTTACTATAGTCATTGATTAGTTCTAGTAATTTTGTGGTGGAGTCTTTAGGGTTTTCTATGTAGAGGATCATGTCATCTGCAAATAGTGAGAGTTTTACTTCTTCTTTTCCAATTTTGATTCCTTTTATTTCTTTTTCTGCTCTGATTGCTGTGGCCAAAACTTCCAAAACTATGTTGAATAGTAATGGTGAAAGTGGGCACCCTTGTCTTGTTCCTGTCTTTAGAGGAAATGCTTTCAATTTTTCACCATTGAGGATAATGTTTGCTGTGGGTTTGTCATATATAGCTTTTATTATGTTGAGGTATGTTCCTTCTATTCCTGCTTTCTGGAGAGTTTTTATCATAAATGGATGTTGAATTTTGTCAAAGGCTTTCTCTGCATCTATTGAGATAATCATATGGTTTTTATTTTTCAATTTGTTAATGTGGTGTATTACATTGATTGATTTGCGGATATTGAAGAATTCTTGCATCCCTGGGAGAAAGCCCACTTGGTCATGGTGTATGATCTTTTTAATGTGTTGTTGGATTCTGATTGCTAGAATTTTGTTAAGGATTTTTGCATCTATGTTCATCAGTGATATTGGCCTGTAGTTTTCTTTTTTTGTGGCATCTTTGTCAGGTTTTGGTATTAGGGTGATGGTGGCCTCATAGAATGAGTTTGGAAGTTTACCTCCCTCTGCAATTTTCTGGAAGAGTTTGAGCAGGATAGGTGTTATCTCTTCTCTAAATTTTTGGTAGAATTCAGCTGTGAAGCCATCTGGACCTGGGCTTTTGTTTGCTGGAAGATTTTTGATTACAGTTTCAATTTCCGTGCTTGTCATGGGTCTGTTAAGATTTTCTATTTCTTCCTGGTCCAGTTTTGGAAAGTTGTACTTTTCTAAGAATCTGTCCATTTCTTCCACGTTGTCCATTTTATTGGCATATAATTGTTGATAGTAGTCTCTTATGATCCTTTGTATTTCTGTGTTGTCTGTTGTGATCTCTCCATTTTCATTTCTAATTTTATTGATTTGATTTTTCTCCCTTTGTTTGTTGATGAGTCTGGCTAATGGTTTGTCAATTTTATTTATCCTTTCAAAGAACCAGCTTTTGGTTTTGTTGATTTTTGCTATGGTCTCTTTTGTTTCTTTTGCATTTATTTCTGCTCTAATTTTTAAGATTTCTTTCCTTCTACTAACCCTGGGGTTCTTCATTTCTTCCTTTTCTAGTTGCTTTAGGTGTAGAGTTAGGTTATTTATTTGACTTTTTTCTTGTTTCTTGAGGTGTGCCTGTATTGCTATGAACTTTCCCCTTAGGACTGCTTTTACCATGTACTAAAGACCTATACATAGAAAACTATAAAACACTAGTGAAAGAAATCAAAGAGGACACTAATAGATGGAGAAATATACCATGTTCATGGATTGGAAGAATCAATATAGTGAAAATGAGTATACTACCCAAAGCAATTTATAGATTCAATGCAATCCCTATCAAGCTACCAACAGTATTCTTCACAGAGCTAGAACAAATAATTTCACAATTTGTATGGAAATACAAAAAACCTCGAATAGCCAAAGCGATCTTGAGAAAGAAGAATGGAACTGGAGGAATCAACCTACCTGACTTCAGGCTCTACTACAAAGCCACAGTTATCAAGAGAGTATGGTACTGGCACAAAGACAGAAATATAGATCAATGGAACAAAATAGAAAGCCCAGAGATAAATCCATGCACATATGGACACCTTATCTTTGACAAAGGAGGCAAGAATATACAATGGATTAAAGACAATCTCTTTAACAAGTGGTGCTGGGAAATCTGGTCAACCACTTGTAAAAGAATGAAACTAGAACACTTTCTAACACCATACACAAAAATAAACTCAAAATGGATTAAAGATCTAAATGTAAGACCAGAAACTATAAAACTCCTAGAGGAGAACATAGGCAAAACACTCTCTGACATACATCACAGCAGGATCCTCTATGACCCACCTCCCAGAATATTGGAAATAAACGCAAAAATAAACAAATGGGACCTAATTAAACTTAAAAGCTTCTGCACATCAAAGGAAACTATTAGCAAGGTGAAAAGACAGCCTTCAGAATGGGAGAAAATAATAGCAAATGAAGCAACTGACAAACAACTAATCTCAAAAATATACAAGCAACTCCTACAGCTCAACTCCAGAAAAATAAATGACCCAATCAAAAAATGGGCCAAAGAACTAAATAGACATTTCTCCAAAGAAGACATATAGATGGCTAACAAACACATGAAAAGATGCTCAACATCACTCATTATCAGAGAAATGCAAATCAAAACCACATTGAGGTACCATCTCACACCAGTCAGGATGGCTACGATCCAAAAGTCTACAAATAATAAATGCTGGAGAGGGTGTGGAGGAAAGGGAACCCTCTTAACCTGTTGGTGGGAATGCAAACTAGTACAGCCACTATGGAGAACAGTGTGGAGATTCCTTAAAAAACTGGAAATAGAACTGCCTTATGATCCAGCAATCCCACTGCTGGGCATACACACTGAAGAAATCAGAAGGGAAAGAGACACGTGTACCCCAATGTTCATCGCAGCACTGTTTATAGTAGCCAGGACATGGAAGCAACCTAGATGTCCATCCGCAGATGAATGGATAAGAAAGCAGTGGTACATATACACAATGGAGTATTACTCAGCCATTAAAAAGAATACATTTGAATCAGTTCTAATGAGGTGGATGAAACTGGAGCCTATTATACAGAATGAAGTAAGCCAGAAAGAAAAACACCAGTATACTAACGCATATATATGGAATTTAGAAAGATGGTAACAATAACCCTGTGTACGAGACAGCAAAAGAGACACTGATGTATAGAATAGTCTTATGGACTCTGTTGGAGGGGGAAAGGGTGGGAAGATTCGGGAGAATGGCATTGAAACATGTAAAATATCATGTATGAAACGAGTTGCCAGTCCAGGTTCGATGCACGATACTGGATGCTTGGGGCTGGTGCGCTGGGACGACCCAGGGGGATGGTGTGGGGAGGGAGGAGGGAGGAGGGTTCAGGATGGGGAACACATGTATACCTGTGGCGGATTCATTTTGATATTTGGCAAAACTAATACAATTATGTAAAGTTTAAAAATAAAATAAAATTTAAAAAAAATGCAACTATGAGTGGTGATGGATATTACCAGTTGATTGTGGAGCTGATTTCACAATGTATATGTGTATTAAATCATCATGTTGTACACCTTTAAAAAATCACATTGTACAACATATTGTACTACATATATACAGTTTTTATTTTCCAGTAATACCTCAGTAGAGCTAGAGGGAAAAGAAAGGCAACAATGACTAAGAAAGGAAAAAAAGAAAAGCTAATGAGATTCTATCTGCTGTCATAAATCAGAGAAAGGAAAACCATGGTCACAGCCTCCTCTCCTGTCCTTCTCTCCTGGGGAGACTTGTGTTTTCTGAGAATCTCTGCTCCTAATTTTCCTTCTGCACTTTCTGAAAAGGCACCCACTGGATGCTAAAGATGAAGGAGGGGAGGGTATCAGCCACTCACTCCTTAGTGTGTTAGTGTTCAGTGCTCTGTTCCCATACCAAGCTTGATAAAATAGGATCTTAGAGAAGAGAGACAAGGGTCCAGTAAGAGGTGCTTGGGGAGTGTGTGGAATGCTGCAAAACTATAGCACAGGGTCAGGACACTGTATAAGTGGGTGGTGAAGGACAAGGTGACTGCAGCGATGAAATTAAAAGACATTTACTCCTTGGCAGGAAAGTTATGACCAACCTAGATAGCATATTGAAAAGCAGAGACATTACTTTGCCAACAAAGGTCCGTCTAGTCAAGGCTATGGTTTTTCCTGTGGAAACATATGGATGTGAGAGTTGGACTGTGAAGAAGGCTGAGTGCCAAAGAATTGATGCTTTTGAACTGTGGTGTTGGAGAAGACTCTTGAGAGTCCCTTGGGCTGCAAGGAGATCCAACCAGTCCATTCTAAAGGAGATCAGCCCTGGGATTTCTTTGGAAGAAATGATGCTAAAGCTGAAACTCCAGTACTTTGGCCACCTCATGCGAAGAGTTGACTCATTGGAAAAGACTCTGATGCTGGGAGGGATGGGGGCAGGAGGAGAAGGGGACGACAGAGGATGAGATGGCTGGATGGCATCACTGACTCGACGGACGTGAGTCTCAGTGAACTCCGGGAGTTGGTGATGGACAGGGAGGCCTGGTGTGCTGTGATTCATGGGGTCGCAAAGAGTCGGACACAACTGAGCGACTGAACTGAACTGAACTGAAGGACAGGGTGTGGTGTTGGAGAAGACTCTTGAGAGTCCCTTGGACTGCAAGGAGATCCAACCAGTCCCTCCTAAAGGAGACCAGTCCTGGAACTGAACTGACTGACAGGGAGGAAATATGAAAAATGCGAAAGGGCTGAGGTGGAGAGGTGAGGCCGAGTGCAGAAGGGGAGGAAGGAAAGGATGGATGCAGATCCAGGAACTCAGGAGCGAGGGAACGCAGAGAAGGTGGTGTGAGCTGTGGCCCGAGGCTAGGCTGTAGCGTCGGGCAGGAACTGTGGCATCAGGCAGGCCCAGCTACCCCACAGGCTCCCTGAATCTCCTTTCTTTGTAGATGAAGCAGCTGAATTATTCCTATTGCCTGGTGTTCCTGTCTTGATTTTGCTTTCCAGAAGGAAAGCTGCCCAGGGTCTGAAAGGTCTTTGTCCCAAAGTCTCTCTCAGTCAGTAGGCAGGGCTCCGAGGATTCCAGCCAGAACCCTGCTTCCCAGGCCCCTGGCTTCCAGGACAGCCCTGCCAGGGGTCCTGCATCACTCAGCCTGGGCCTCCGCTTGCCTCCACCTCACCTGCTTCCGTGGTCTGAGCAGAGAAAGGATAGGGGAGGCCGAGTCCTATAAGCTAACACAGCCCTCATGAGCACCTCTTATGTCTCGGTGCTGGGAGCCCTCACTGTCCCGTCTTACACCTTCACGGCCCTGCCAGGTGGTATTACTTCTGCTATGTAACCTGCCCAAAGACACACAGCTAGTTGGGGGACCAGTTGAGACTCGGGTCTGGGGTTCCTGACTTTTACATACAAACTAGGGACCCTGATTTGCATCCTCAGCTCTGCCCAGTTTTCCCTGGCATCCTGAGGTTGTCCTTGCTCTTTCATCAGGAGTCCAGGGATTTCAACTCACTGCCCCAAGGTATGTGGTCTGGTTTTAGCCTCTGGCAGGAGATTGGAGCGCTGAGGGTCCCATCCACCATTCCCATTCTGCCTCCCAATACCAAAGGGTTTACACAGTGAGGTAGGATTCCCTGAGACACACGAGTCCTAGAGAGGCTTCGAGCCACAGCATCAGCCTGCGTGGAGTCGGGGAGGGAGGTCTAGCACAGTTGTGTGGAAGAGTCGACAGATTCATCTCTGGATGATTCAGCAGCATCTCATGGATTTTTCCCCACCTGCTCACTCCAGCCCACCCTCCCCCAAACCCTTGAGGGATTAGTTCCTGAAAGAACATCAGTGAATTAAGTCTTCAAGTCCACCATGATTGGACTTGGCTTTACAGCCAACAGCGGCTATATATCGGCAGCTATAAAGGTGCCATTGGCATGGACTGCAGTGGACTGTCAATCATTGCTGGGTTGTACCCTGGACTCATGGTCCTAACTTGGTTGGATACCACATGCTGGGGGTTGACTCAGAACACCAAGGCCCAGGTTCTCTAAAGCAGGGTCTGTCCTCTGCTTCTTACCAAGCCTCCCAGGGGATTCTGATAAGACCAGAGTCAGAAAGCCACTGACAGGGAACTATCTCCATAGACCAGCAGTGTCAGGCTCAACTGGGAGCAGTGAGAAATGCATAGTCCCAGATCCAACTCAATCTACTGAATCAGTTTAAGAATCTGCCCTGACTCCTCATGAAAGCTTGAGAAGCCCGGGTGAGGAAAGGCTTTAGCAGATTACTGATGATTGATGTCTAGCTCACCAAGCATACTCTATCTCACTTGATCCCATGACAATCAGGAAGGTGGGTACCATTTTGTCTGTTTTACTGAAGAAGACATGGAGGCTTTGAGAGGTGAGTGTGAGTGACTTTTCTGAAGCCCTTAGGTTCACAGGTTGGGGGGCAGGGGTGGGAGACTCAGAGCCTCCACCCCTGTATCCCATTCCCACTTCTGCCCTGTCATTCTCACACCAGGATGTGGACAATGATGTCTTCGGATGTGAAACCTTCAGACACGTTGGACTCGACTCACCACGGCAGGACACAGACCAGAAACTTACACAGGGGTCTGTTCACCAGGATTGAAACAAAAAAGGCTTTCTAGTCAACCCCAAAATACAACTCACCAGGACCCGCCCCCCGCACCCACCCAGATTCCCAGAGCCTCAAAATTGCCACTGAAACAGTCTCTAGAAAGCATTCATAACAGGCTTACCATGTTCGTCCAGCAATATGTTGTCTGGCTTGATGTCTCTGCAAGAGAAAACAGAGAAGCTGAAAATATGATTCCTTGAGTGCATGGAGGAGCACATGTCAAACACAACAGCTGTGGACAGATACCTGACAACACCCAGTGTGCTTGTATCTCCCCCAGCGTGAAGGCTCAGACAGCAAGCAGGACGGTTATTATTATTACGAAAGCAGAGCCCCATGCGCTTACTTTTCTCTTCCTGGAACTGCAAGTGGATTGTGTGAGTATGTTTTTTCCTGAATTTTTAATGATGTCTGGCCAGTTGACTCCCAGGAGTGACTGCTCACTGAGCCCTGGGTCTCTTCGGTGGGTACAGACAATTTTGCTTCCTGGTGGAATTTAGCCCTCCCTCCTTGGTAGGTACTAACCTCCCAGGTTTAATGTCCTTTGTTCCATAGACCTGGGAATTGCAGCTCTAGGAGGGTCAGTAACTTGTCCGGGTCAGAGATGGACCACAGCCTCTGCTAGTTTTTGTATGATCTCAGGAGATGGGACATTTATTATACAGAAGTGAACGGAGCATGCATTTCTAAAATCTGTGATTTTAATATGGAGCTTCAGAAAGCACATGCATGTTCATGATGAGTACATCAGGGTTGAAGGTGTCAATTGAGTTTCTTGAAAGATCACACCCAGCAATCAACCAGTTTTTGCAGTTTGTGAGCTTAGGAGGTTTTCTACATTTTTAAAGGATTGTAAAAAGCAAAACAAGACACACACGTAGCACACGAAGCAAAAATGAAAAGAAATGTATCACACACACTGATGTGGCCCTCAAAATCTGAAATAGTTATTATCTGGTCCTTTTAGAAGGTTGCTGATCCGGTTTAGGGCTTCCCTGGTGGCTCAGATGGTAAAAAAAAATCTGCCTGTAATACGAGAGACCCAGGTTTGATCCCTGGGTCAAGAAGATCCCCTGGAGAAGGGAATGGCAACCCAGTCCAGTATTCTTGCCTGGAGAATATCAAGGACAGATGAGCCTAGCGGGCTATAGTCCATGGGATCGCAGAGTCCGACACAACTGAGCGACTAACACTTTCACTTTTAGGGTAACAGTGGGCCATGTGCAGCAAAATCTGAGCTAGGCAGTTTCTGAAAAATTCAGCTCTCCTCATCTTTAAAGCAAAGGGCCCCCAACTCAAAGCTGTGCTTTTTAAAGGCAGGGGCTTTGCTTTCTTCACTTTTTGTACTTTCAGCATGGTGCCTGTAACCAGCAGACACTGTCAGAGAAAAACCAGGACAGTAGTTAAAACACTTAAGATAGATTTTATTCAACAGCAATCCCCAAAGTAGAAAAGGGATCTCAGCATAGAACTGGGCTTCATTCCAAACACAGTGTGGACAAGTGGGAATTTGAAGCAGAGGAGGTAGGGGTTGGTGGATGGAAAGTCATTAACTTTTCATCAGTATTCTCACTGAGGACAGTCCAGGGCATCAAACCACTTGAGGGATGAGCAACCTGATCAGAGGATGATGAGTTTGGGAGGATGTTGGATTATGGCTAAACCGACTTAGTGAAGGTAAGAGTGACAGTCGCTCAGTTGTGTCTGACTCTTTGTGACCCCATGGACCATACGGTCCATTGAATTCTCCAGGCCAGAATACTGGAGTGGGTAGCTGTTCCCTTCTCCAGGGGATCTTACCGATCTGGCGAACGAATTCTGGTCTTCTACATTGCAGGCAGATTCTTTACCAGCTGAGCCACCAGGAAAGTCCAAGAATACTGGAGTTGGTAGCCTATGCCTTCTCCAGCAGATCTTCCTGACCCAGGAATCGAACTGGGGTCTCCTGCATTGCAAGCAGATTCTTTACCATCTCAGCTATCATGGAAGCCCCTAAACTGACTTAGTAGGTTTTTACTAAGACTGAACAATGCATAAACCGACATGGAAGTCCAAAAGATGATGCCTGGTTTCAAAAGAACTCAGAAGAGCCTGAGCAGAGATTTAGAGAGAAGAGAATCTTTATCAACACACAGGAAACAGGGAAGAATGAATGTGAGGGAAACACAGCCTTGGAGAAACTGAGTTGACACTTTCAGCTCTGATTTACACATCATTAGCAAGCATACACTTTCCAAAGTGTTGTATTAAAGCCATAGATTTTAGAAATGCAAGCCCCACTCACCCATTTAGAGTCAATGTCAAATCCTTTGAGACTAATGATGGCTTTCTTTGAAATAAAAAGTGACTGCTCCAGAGTTTATTAAATAGCAATTCTACCAGAAAACACAACGTGGTTATTTGGAACCATATGAGGCAATGTCTGTGGCTTTGGGGGAAGAAAGAAACACTCAATCCATATATTGAAATTTTCATTTTATTGTGACTTTTCCCACCATGAATATTGATGGGCATTAAACCATGAACTCCATGCTGCCAAGTTCACCAACATTCCTGGTGAACAGAGATGGGTTGTTAATGGATCCCCCAGGGGAAGGATGAACTTGAGAACTCACACAATTAAAACAAAAGGCAGAAGACCTGGAGTCAAGCGTTTGTGGCTCAAATCAGCAAACACTTGGCCCCTGTCTAGGGCCTACCTAGAGGGCCCTAGGAGGGTTGCTTCAAGAAAGGTGAGAAAAGGGAAAACAGATACTTGTTAAGAATGAAAACAGCAGCGAATGTGAAACAGCATCCTTTCTTTAAGGTGTCACTGGACTAGGGTGACCTTGTCTGGGGCCTGGAGATCTCAGAAGAGGTAGCCATGGACCAGGAGCCTGGACCCCAACGGCTGCAAGGTCCTTGACCTGAGTTGCTGCCTCCCCTGAGGCTGAGCATGCCCTGTCTTGGGGTTTTCTGACCACCCCTCTCCAGTCCTTCTTTCTTCATCCTTCATCTCCTCCTTCAATCCCTTCCCTTTCCTTCTGGGGACATTCCTCAAGTGCTTCTTCCTGGCAGATCTTGGCAGACAGCTTGACCTGCAGAGGCTCCAGACATAGTCCCTCCCCTCCAGAAGCTCAGACTCAGTGGGAAGGGGAGGGGAGACACGCAGGTGGGAGGCTCAGAAGCCATAGTACGGACCAGCTATGGAGCCCAGGGAAGAGGGAACGGCTGGCTGGGGATCACATGGACCAGTGGGGACCAGGGTGGCAGAACCAAGAAAAGATGGGGCAGTGGTGGCAGGACTAAGGAGAGGCGACTGGCATAGGTGGGTGAATAGTATCCTCTCAGAATTCAGAATACTTAGGACCTCAGAATGTGATGCTATTTTGAGTCACTGCCTTTGCTCCTCCAAGGAATTAGTTAAGGATCTCAAGATGAAATCGCCCTGAGTTTGGGGCTGTCTGTCATCTTAGGAAGGAGACAGGGGTTTGGTCACAGACACGATGGGGAGAAGAGGCCACGTCTAGACAGAGGCAGAGTCTGGAGTGATGTGGCCACAAGCCAAGGAGAACCAGGAGCTTCCAGAAGCTGGAAGAAGAAGGCAAAGATTCTCTCCAAGAGCCTCTGGAGAAGGCTGGCCCCATGGGCACCTGAATTTCAGCCTTCTGGCCAGAACTGTGAGGTCACAGATTTACATGTTTTGAAGCCACCAATTTTGTGAGAATTTGCTGCAACAGCCACAGGAAGCTACATGCCTAATGGAGCAGAAAGAGAGCTTATGGAGGAGGTGGGTAAATGTCAAGCTCCAACCAGAGTCCCCCAGTGACCACGGTGTGACCTTGGATAGGACCACCGTCCATTAGAGCCCATCAGAAGGTCCCTGTTTGTGGTCTCTTACATCCTGAGAACCAAACAGGGGCAGAAGTATGAGTAACCTGGCTTTCTAGTTGGCGCTAGTGGTAAAGAACCCACTTGCCAATGCAGAGGACATAAGGGATGCAGGTTCGATCTCTGGGTCAGGAAGACCCCCTGGAAAAGGAAATGGAAACCCACTCCAGTGTTCTTGCCTGGAGAATCACCATGGACAGAGGAGCCTGGTGGGCTACAGTCCATGGGGTTGCAGACTCGGACATGACTGAAGGGACTTAGCATGCACAGGTGACTTGGCAAACTAGACCCCACGGCTCCAAGGAAAGAGGGTGTTCTGTCTGGGTGAGTACTACTCAGGAGCAACCTTCCTGAGTCCCCACGCCCACCCCTCTTGCTGTTGGGGTGAAATCCCTGTACCTCGGCTTCCCTTGTGGTGTGGACAAACCATCTGACACATGCTCTGCATCGGCTCTCAGCACACAGGGGAGTCAGCAATCCTCAAGCATCCCCTCCACGGTCCCTGGGGCCATGACAGTGGACAAGACAGAACCAGTCAAATGGAGCTCGCTTCTAGGAGGCAGACAGGAGTGAAAAACGGACACAACCCCAAGTTGGGACAAGTACTCTGAGAAGAACAAATCAGGGTCTAGAAAGGAGACCTGCTTTGGGTAGGCGGCCATGGAAGGGCTTTCAGAAGATGTGGCATTAGGTTGACATCTGAATGGCAAGAAAGAGAAAGTCTGATATGACCCGGGAGCAAGCTCTCATTTTGCTGATGAAGGCAGAGAAGGCTGAGAGGGTGAATGGTTTAAACCTGTGACATCCATCCAGCTGAGGGGACAAGACAAAGGTGGCAGGGTCATTCCAATGATTGCAGGCTATCAGACTTATCCTGGCAGGCCTGAATACAGGAGCCTCCCTTGCCGGCCGTCCTGTGCGAGCAGCTACATGGCAGGGGCCTGCAGGCACTTCTAGAAACTGAGTGTCAGCAAGGAAACAGGGACTTCACTCCTGTAGCCACCAGGGACAGAATTCTGTCAACAACCAGGAGACCTTGGGACAGATCCAGAAAGATCCAGAAAGGAAGGCAGCCCAGTGGGCTCCAGGATGGAAGGCTTGTGACACCCTGAGCAGAAGGGCTAGCTAAGCTGTGCACCGACTCCTGACCCCTGGGAAACTGAGGAAATAAATGTGAAAAGCCGCCCCTTTAGTAGAAACTTGTTCTGCCATGATAAAAGACTGCTACGAGAGCTATATGATCTTGGACAGCATACTCTGAGCCTCGCTTGCCTAATCCGGAAAATGGGAATGATGGTTCCTATCTGACAGTGGCTGGGGGGGGTGTATACACAGAGGTGCTATCATGGGAGGCTTAGTGGGGCTCCCGGTGCATAAGCCGTGCTGAAATAAACAACAATGCGGGTTC
Source organism: Bos grunniens (assembly GCF_055505025.1). NCBI lineage: Eukaryota > Metazoa > Chordata > Mammalia > Artiodactyla > Bovidae > Bos > Bos grunniens. The sequence goes on along the minus strand of NC_141170.1, from coordinate 13,874,109 downwards.
TATCATGTTCTTTAAAGGGAGCTTCTTAAGCTTTTACAAATGAATTAGGTCTCTTTCATTGGAAACTCACCAGGCAGACTCTTGCAAAGCCTTACAGAGCAGCCGGGAGCCTGAGTCATTCAGGATTTAATAAGAATAGCATTTATGGGCAAAGCATCTTATTGGAACCTCTAGGTTAGCGGGTTCCAGGGCCATTTCCTCCGGTTCTACTTTTCACATTGATTGTATCTCGGCTCAAGCACGTCATCCAGCTGAAAATTAGCCCGTGTGTTTGGAAAGGGCATCAGAAGCACTGTGTGGACGGGCAAGTTTGTGACGATGTTTTCTGAGGACAGACCTATAATTTCAGAGCTGGGCAAAATGACACTTTGATGGAAAGTGTGCTTGCAAAGGCTATAAAACCCGGTTTTGCTTTTGAATTATCCCCCAGCCCCCCAATAAAACAAACCATAAAATGTCAGCCGGTCTATTTTAAAAAAACAGCACAGAAGTGGCTCTGATTCAGACTGCAAAAAAGGGCCATGGGGACATATCTGCATGTGTCCCTTTGCAGGGGGTCTCTGAGTGTCTGCAATCTTATGCAGCAATAAAGACAAATGAAAACCTGCTGGAAAAGGAGCCACGTCTGTGAAATGAACATCTGTGGATATTTTACCCCTAGGGAAAGAACATACTGTTGACATCACGGAGGAGTAAAGGGAGATGGACAGGAGAGGCCATGTTTCTATCCCAAATCTGCTGGTCCTGAGGTCTTGGCACAACGCCCAGGGTAGAGCCTCAGTTTCCCCATCTATAAACTGGATAATAACATGCACTCCAGGTAGTTATGGCAAGGATGTTTTCATCCTGCTCACTGTTAAAGCACCCAAAAGTGTCCCAGGTGACTCAGTGGTAGAGGATCCTCCTGCAATGCAGGAGATGTGGGTTTGATCCCTGAGTCTGGAAGCTCCCCCGGAGAAGGCAATGGCAACCCACTCCAGTATTCTTGCCTGGAGAATCCCATGGACAGAGGAGCCTGGTGGGCTACAGTCCATGGGGTCTCAAAAGAATCGGACATGACTTAGCGACTAAACAGCAACAAAGTACCTAAATCTACATCCTAACTATTACAGGAACGTTATCATGTTCTGAAACACAGATTTGACGGTGTCAGTCATCTGGTCCAGAAAGTTCCGTATTTCTTCACTGCTCTCCAAGGGGGTCGCATGTAGAGCATTACAGGCAGGACTGGGGACCGAATGAAGGATGGCCAGTTCTGAGCACAGACAAGACCTCTATTTGATTAGGGAGCCAACTTCAGGTTGTTGGACTTAGGAAGCAACTCTTGGCATCTTCCTTCAGGCTGGCTGAGTACTAGATGTTTCTGTCCAATGTCAGTGGGGATTTATGACAGCAACCAGCCCAGTGCCAGGCCCACAGGATACAGACTTGTGGTTAATAACATAGGGCTGGGCTATCAGATTGGGCACCAGGGAATAGGCTGCAGGCAGTGACCAAGCTGGGGTTAAAATGCTGGGATTCACCTTGGCTGTGGACCTCGGTGGCCAGCTGGCATCCATTCAGCAGAAAGACGATGGGGGACGGGCGGATGAGCTTGGTTCTTGCATTTTGGGGAAGGCCATGGACTGTCCTTCCACTAACTGGGTACCAAGACTGCAACCAGGCATCATTGTTACCAGTTAGATTTCACTTCTTTCTCTCATCTTTCCCCTGCTTCCTGTGGAAAGCAGGGACCATGTACAGACCTCAGCCCCCAACACAATGCCTTCATGTTAGCAGAAGTCCTGATACTGTTAAGATCTGCAGTTCACGGAGAGCTTCCTGTGAGCCAGGCACCCTGTGGGCGGGTCACGTGGGTTTCACGAGGGGTATAGCTTCTCTGGATCAGGTGCTGTGGTGTCACTTTCTCTGTCACCTCTCTCAATTCCGACCCAACTCTGAGAGGCAGGTATCACTCACTACTCATATTTTATTATGAAGAAAGAAGTATTTACAGAGGGTCAAAGGTCACATGTCAATAGACAAGACTCATTCTCATCTTGCCTCTAGACCAATGTTCTCTACCTGGGGGAGAAACTCAAGAAGAAAATGAATTCGAGTTCGAGAATCTCAACTAGGCAGTACTAATTCAAGGAGCAGGCTTAAATAATCTGATTTGATAAATAAAATTATGTCACTTGGATTTCAGGATATGTTTCTTTATTACAACATCCAAGTACAAGGTTGTATTTGTTTTTTCAGTTCAGTTCAGTTCAGTCGCTCAGTTGTGTCCGACTCTTTGCGACCCCATGAATTGCATCATGCCAGGCCTCCCTGTCCATCACCAACTCCCAGACTTCACTCAAACTCACGTCCATTGAGTTGGTGATGCCATCCAGTCATCTCATCTTCTGTCGTCCGCTTCTCCTCCTGCCCTCAATCCCTCCCAGCATCAGGGTCTTTTCCAATGAGTCAACTTTTTGCATGAGGTGGCCAAAGTATTGGAGTTTCAGCTTCAGCATCAGTCCTTCCAGTGAACACCAAGGACTGATCTCCTTTAGGATGGACTGGTTGGATCTCCTTGCAGTCCAAGGGACTCTCAAGAGTCTTCTCCAACACCACAGTTCAAAGGCATCAATTCTTTGGCACTCAGCTTTCTTCACAGCCCAACTCTCCCATCCATACATGACCACAGGAAAAACCATAGCCTTGACTAGATGGATCTTTGTTGGCAAAGTAATGTCTCTGCTTTTCAATATGCTATCTAGGTTGGTCATAACTTTCCTTCTAAGGAGTAAGCGTCTTTTAATTTCATGGCTGCAGTCACCATCTGCAGTGATTTTGGAGTCCAAAAAATAAAGTCTGACACTTTTTCCACTATTTCCCCATCTATTTCCCATGAAGTGATGGGACCAGATGCCATCTGGTCATGGGACCAGATCTTCGTTTTCTGAATGTTGAGCTTTAAGCCAACTTTTTCACTCTTCTCTTTCACTTTCATCAAGAGGCTTTTTAGTTCCTCTTCATTTTCTGCCATAAGGGTGGTGTCATCTGCATACCTGAGGTTATTGATATTTCTCCTGGAAATTTTGATTCCAGCTTGTGATTCTTCCAGCCCAGCGTTTCTCATGATGTACTCTGCATATAAGTTAAATAAGCAGGGTGACAATATACAGCCTTGAGGTACTCCTTTTCCTGTTTGGAACCAGTCTGTTGTTCCATGTCCAGTTCTAACTGTTGCTTCCTGACCTGCATACAGGTTTCTCAAAAGGCAGGTCAGGTGGTCTGGTATTCCCATCTCTTGAAGAATTTCCCACAGTTGATTGTGATCCACACAGTCAAAGGCTTTGGCATAGTCAATAAAGCAGAAATAGATGTTTTTCTGGAACTCTTTCTTTTTCCATGATCCAGCGGATGTTGGCAATTTGATCTCTCGTTCCTCTGCCTTTTCTAAAACCAGCTTGAACATCTGGAAGGTCACGGTTCACGTATTGCTGAAGCCTGGCTTGGAGAATTTTGAGCATTACTTTACTAGCGTGTGAAATGAGTGCAATTGTGTGGTAGTTTGAGCATTCTTTGGTATTGCCTTTCTTTGGGGTTGGAATGAAAACTGACCTTTTCCAGTCCTGTGGCCACTGCTGAGTTTTCCAAATTTGCTGGCATATTGCGTGCAGCACTTTCACAGCATCATCTTTTAGGGTTTGAAATAGCTCAATTGGAATTCCATCACCTCTACTAGCTTTGTTTGTAGTGATGCTTTCTAAGGCCCACTTGACTTCACATTCCAGGATATCTGGCTCTAGGTGAGTGATCACACCATTGTGATTATCTTGGTCATGAAGATCTTTTTTGTAGAGTTCTTCTGTGTATTCTTGCCACCTCTTCTTAATATCTTCTGCTTCTGTTAGGCCCATACCATTTCTGTCCTTTATCGCGCCCATCTTTGCATGAAATATTCCCTTGGTACCTCTAATTTTCTTGAAGAGATCTCTAGTCTTTCTCATTCTGTTGTTTTCTTCTATTTCTTTGCATTGACCCAAATGGCTTTACTAGTCCATCCTAAAGGAAATCAATCCTGAATATCCATTGGAAGGACTGATGCTGAAGCTGAAACTCCAGTAATTTGACCACCTGATGCAAAGAACCAACTCATTGGAAAAGACCCTGATACTGGGAAAGATTGAAGGCAGAGGAGAAGGGGATGATGGAAGATGAGAGTTGGATGGCATGATAGACTCAGTGGACATGAATTTGAGCAATCTCTGGGAGATGGTGAAGGACAGGGAAGCCTGGTGTGATGCAGTCCATGGGGTTGCAAAGAGTCGGACACGATATGGTGACCGAACAACAACAACAAATGGCTTTACAAAGCATCCATCTGTCCCTTCTTACATAAACCCCTTTAATGGCCCTCTGGTGCCTGCAGCACTAGTGGCCAGACTTTAGGATTCCATATTCTAACGTCATCTCAAAAATAAAAAGTGAATGCTGAGATGTAGTTGTCAAATATTCAACCCATCAACTGAAGGCATCAAAGAAAACCAGCAAGCTCTACCACTATACTGTACACAAAGAGGGAAAGAGGAGCCTTGAAGTTATGAGGACACAGTTTCAGAGTAAGACCCAATCCTGGAGACGTGTTTATTATTTTTTAAAATTTATTTTATTGAAATATAGTTGATTTAGAATGCTGCTGTAACAAATCACTACAAACTTAGTGACTCGAAGCAGATTTTCCTCTTACAGTCCAAAAATGCATCTTCAGGGCTAAAAGCTGGTGTCAACAGGACTGAGTTCCTCTGGGACGCTCTAGGGAGAACCTGCTCCCTTGACTTTTCATCTTCTAGCGAGGCCTCTGTTCCTTGACTGTGGCCCCTCCCTGTCACATCTACTACTGACGCTGACTCGCCCTGTCTGTCTTATAAGGACATTTCCGGCTATATTGGACCCACCTAGATAATCCAGGATAATTTTCCCAGCTCATAATCCTTAACATAAACATATGTACAAAGACTTTTTTTTTTTCTATGTAAGCTATTGTGTTCACAGATTTGGGGGGATTTGGACGTGACACCTTTACAGGAGGGATGATTCAGCCTACACTGCGTGTGTGCTTAGTCACTCAGTCGTGTCTGACTCTTTGTGACCTCAGGAACCATAGCCCACCAGGCTCCTTTGTCCATGGGATTCTCCAGGCAAGAATATTGGAGTGGGTTGCAATTTACTACTCCAGGGGATCTTCCTGACCCAGAGATCGAACTCGGGTCTCCTGCATTGCAAGTGGATTCTTTACTGCCTGAGCCACAAGGGAAGCCCATTCAGTCTACATCATGTCCCCCCAACTTCAGAGTTGAAGTTCTAATCCCCAGTACCTCAAAATGTGACCATACTTGCAGATACAATCTTTCAAGAGATGATTAAGTTAAAATGAGGTCACTGGGGTGGCCCTAATCTAATCTGACTGGGTCCTTACAAGAAGAGGCAATGAGGACCCAGACACACACAGAGGGATGACTGTGTGCAGACACAGGGGGAAGGTGGCCATCTGTAAGAAGAGACCGACCCTGCTGTTCACTGACCTTGAACTTCCAGCCCCCAGAATCATGAGAAAATAAACTTCTGTTTAAGCTGCTTAGTCTGTGGAACTCTGTATGTAGCCCTAGAAAACTAGTATCATCCTTACCTTACTGGACCACAAAACAGAGGCTGAGAGCAGTTAAACCTTTTCTCCAGGTCACAGAGTCCAAGATGGAACCTGGATGTACCAGTCAGAGACCCAAGACTTGATTTTAAGGCATGGAAACAATTTTTACAGTGTACACACAGTCTAGCCAGTCAGTTCTTTCTTACATCTGGCCTAAAACCCCATGGAGCAACTCAAATCATTTTCTTCTCCTTTGGGAGAGAAAGTGCATCCAGTCAAGCCATGTTTCAGGCTTGTTGTTTTTCCTTTAATCCTGCAAAGAACAAACAGCAGCATGGTTGACATTGATTAATTCTGTTCAAATGCTGGGCCACTCCACGGGGCCTGGATGTAAACTTGGTTACTAAGGCAATTGCATTTGGCTAATTATTCCCAAGTGTATCTTGTGGAGAATTCAAGGCTCTCGGGATTCACAAACACATTCAGGGATGAGCTGGGTTCAATTAATTCCTTCATGGATGGATGAGCCTAGCAACACACCTCCCTAGACAAGGGGCTTCCTTCCTACACAGGCCAGGAAGGGTCCATGAAGTCCTCACAGAACCACCCAGGTCAGTCTTATTTTCTTTCTAGTTTCTCTAAGAATACTAGATTGAAAAGGTCTGTCCGTGAATCAGTCTGTGAACTCCTCAGTGCAGGATTCACCGCAGAGCATACGGAAAACTATAAAAGTGTATAGAAGGACAGGATGCTGGCCCTGCAGTGACCTCAGGACCACCTGTGATGATGAATGAAGCTTTGAAGCCCTTTATACGTGAACTCTTCTACTGCCTGGGTCTCAGTTTTCCTCATCTGTAAAATGTGGATGAAATGAAATAATGTATGTAAAGGATCTAGCTCAGTTCCTAGCATACAGTAGACGCTCAAAAAATATGACTGCTTCCTCCACCTCGACTCAGTACTATTGCACAGGGCATTTAGAGGGAACAGGATGACGCAGGAAGGGAGACAGAAGAGCTGACCTCAAAAATGATTATGACTATTCTGCACATATGTGCACACAACTCATGAAACTCCTTCTGTATACATACGTGCTATTGTAGAGCTCACAAACCCCACACTGTAATTTGTTTAACCCACATGACAGCCTTAGAGAATCAGCATTATTTTCTTTTTATGGACAAGGAAACTGAAGCCTTGAAGAGAGATGAAGTGACTTCCCCTGGTCAAAGTTAAAGTGGCAGCAGCAGGATTTGAATCCAGCTCTCCTGATGCCCAGTGCTCTTTCCATTTCCTGAGTGGCCAGGCACCCTGACTGCATACTGTGTGCATGCTGTACCACCAGGACCTAGAGCACAAGCTACCACAAAGAACACACTGGGTAAACAATTGTTTGGATACTTGAGTGGGTGAAGGCCCAGCATTCAGGACTGCCTGTCCTGTGATTCCTCTTCTTCTATTTCTCAAGGTTGGTCCACAGTCTACAGAGCTCCTCTGAGCAAGGCAGCTACTCAGGACACACCCTAGACCAGTTACAGAGTCCCAGGCCAGGGAACCTGCCTTCCCACCAGCTCCAGTGGGTTTCTGATGCCTCCTCAGGCTTGAGAGCCTTGCTCTGCTCAGGGACATGATGGATATCTGAGTTGTCTGTCCCATCACACCTTCCACCACAGTGGGAGGCTGCATTCAGGAGAGGAATTTTCCAGAATTCTCAGTCTCCAATCCCTGGCTTGTAGGCATCGCTTCATTAAAACACAGGGCCCCAGTAATGGGCTCCGGTTCCTGTGGGAATCAGTTAGGACTGTGTTATAGCTACTGAGTCCCATGGGCCACCTCGGGGGCAGGTCTGTTTGGTTTGATTGGTGTGATGAGGGTAGGGCGAGGGCAGAACCACTTCTCCACTCACAGCATGGATCTGTGTGCAAGAGGGAGCCAAGCAGGTTCATTAAGCGGGTTCTAAAGCCACCAGACATGGCAGGTACTGATCAGCTGGCAAAGGAAGGAAGCAAAAGAGACCTGACAGCCACCCAGCCACCGCTGATGGCAGGGCCCAGACTGGAACCACAAATGGAGGAGATTTCCCTTCTCTGATTTTACTAGGAATGTGGGAGGCCTCGTCAGAAAGCGGAGTCTGTGTGGAGCATTACAGAGAATTAATATTTTAAGAGTTGCTATTTTCAGGGCCCAGTCTCTCTGGAAGTATTTCATCCAAGGGAGTGTGCTGCCAAAATGTGTAAGAGTCACCGCGTTCCAGCCTGTCAACACTGAAGGGACCTCAGGTCTATCTGAAACAAACTAGCCCCGGGTCTGGCAACTTTGCTCAGCCTCAGTTTTCCTCACCTGTAAAGTGGGACAAACATCAAGTCTACCTCTGAGGGTTGTTGTGAGGATTCAGTGCAATGATGTGTACAAAAGAATTAGCTCAGGTTTGGTCCATGGTGAAGTTCGAGTTAATACATCCAAAAAATTTAAAGTACTTAATTTAGAAATAAGAAAATCTTGGTTGGGGGAAGGGGAAATTCTATAGAAAGCGGAAGAACTGAGACCAGGTTGGAAAGCTGGAGTCTCCTCGCTACAAGTTGTTGAGCTTTACATTTTTAGGGACAGGTTAAAGAAGCAGACCACAGAGAGGGGTCGAGGGGTCCTCTGTCGTGTCTCCCTCTGTTCCTTCTACCCGAGGGAAAGGAAGACACAGCTGAGAGGGAAGTTTAACAAGATTTGAACAGGGCATCTGCATGTGCATTTTGTACGTGTTGTGCTCAGTCGCTCACTCATGTCTGACTCTTTGTGATGCTGTGGACTGCACCCTGACAGGCTCCTCTGTCCATGGGATTCTCCAGGCAAGAAAACTGGAGTGGGTTGCCATGCCCTCTTCCCAACCCAGGAATCGAAAGTGTGTCTCCTGCATCTCCTGCATTGCAGGCAGGTTCTTTACCTGCTGAGTCATGGAGGAAGCCCCTCATTTTGCACTGCTGCTGCTAAGTCACTTCAGTCGTGTCCGATCCTGTGCAACCCCACAGACAGCAGCCCACCAGGCTCCCCTGTCCCTGGGATTCTCAAGGCAAGAACACTGGAGTGGGTTGCCATTTCCTTCTCTGATGCATGAAAGTGAAAAGTGAAAGTGAAGACACTCAGTCGTGTCCAACTCTTAGCGACCCCATGGACTGCAGCCTACCAGGCTCCTCTGTCCATAGGATTTTCCAGGCAAGAGTACTGGAGTGGGTTGCCACTGCCTTCTCATTTTGCACTGGACCCCTCTAATTATGTGGGTGGTCCTGCTTTTACCTCCAGTCATGTAATTCTTAGGCTTTTTGGCAAGGTGGCTTTGTATCTTCATGCTGTGGTTGAAAACTTGAGGCTCAGAGAAGTCAAGAAGCCCACTCATGGTACAAAGGTCCCTGGTATCACCATCATCATTACCAGCATCATCACCATGTCATCCTATCACCACCATTATCATCATCAACATTGTTGTCACCATCACCATCATCACCACCCTCATCACCATCTTTATTGTGATCATCACCAGCATCATCACCATGGTGATCCCCACTAGCCTGCCCCCCCCCCACCCAACTCTCTGTTCCATCACCCAGGATACATCTTGCATGACAATAACACAATGTGAATGACCACATTTACAGTATGTTTTCTTTTCACTCCTTGTCTATCCTTAGAAATAAAGAAAGTGCTAAGTCATGCCCTACTCTTGCGACACAATGGACTGGAGCCCATCAGGTTCCGCTGTCCATGGGATCCTCCAGGCAAGAATACTGGAGTGGGGTGCCATTTCCTTTTCCAGGGGAACTGCCCGACCCAGGAATTGAACCCAGATCTCCCGCATTGCAGGCAGGTGCTTTACCAACTGAGCTACGAGGAAGGTAATCTCCATGAGAATAAGAACTGGCCTGAGTTTTGTCCACTCTATTTCAAGTAGAGAGCAGTTCCTGGCACATAGTAAACTCCAAAAGTGCTGTGGAAGGAGTCCATGATTGCCCAAGATGCCATTGTCAGAAACTGCTCTTACTTTACATTTTTTCATCTTAATTAATCTTCCCAATTACCCCTCAGGAAGGACAATGATTCCCATTTGATGGATGAGGAAGCTAAGTCAGAGTTTAAATCCCTGTATACACACAGAGAGAGGGAGAGGGGCTGGGAGAGGATGCTTGTAAAGTCATCCTCATCTTTAACACAAAACTTTTCTCTTTATAACATCAATTCATTAAATTGGCTTCCCTGGTAGGCTCAGTTGGTAAAGAATCTGCCTGCCATGCGGGAGACCTGGGTTCAATCCCTGGGTTAGGAACAGCCCCTGGAGAAGGGAAAGGCTACCCACTCCAGTATTCTGGCCTGGAGAATTCCATGGACAGTACAGTTCATGGGGTCACAAAGAGTTGCACATGACTGAGCAACTTTCACTTTTACTTCACTTTCATTCACAAAATTAGGCAGAGCATTAGTATTAATACAATTCCTGTTTATCTCCTAAGCAACCCCCTTCCATTTCATAGCATTATTTCTGTACAGAAGTTTGGCCTTTTGTGTTTCTCTTGGTAGCACTGGAGAGGTTTGGGAAGGGGTCGGAAGGACCCTTACAGCGAGGACCCTGGAAGTGAGGACCTTGGACTAAACATAAGGGGAAGAGACTGGGGTGTACATGGCAACAGGGCCGGGGTTGCTCTGATGCAGCCCACTCTATTCCATTTTCTTTTTATCTGTTGAGTGAGGAGAAATGAAATAGCTCACAGCCAGCTGCAAGATAGGTCTGGTTAGGGGCAGTCACCAGAATAATAACATATTCAAACTGTCCCCAGGAAAGAAGCAGTGGCTCAGCAGACGCCTCACGCACTGAACGTGGCCCGGTGACTCAAGTAACCTCATGTGTATGTGGTTTCATCACGTCCTGTCTCAGACAATGGTGGCTCCAGCTGCGGTCCAGGCACTAGTGATGCCAGCAGCCCCTGGAGCACAGTCCTCGCTGTTATTAGTAATAGAGTCACCTCTACGAAGATCCTCAAGTTTCACCACATGCTCAACGAGAGGAATACCTATACCCTGCCTCCTTGGAGACCTCAGGTAGCTGCCTTGGGGTGGGGCTGGGATCTAGAGGTTAAATTTGCTTGAGGTCCCAAGGATGCATCAGGGGAACCATCAGCCTTTGGAACAGTCTGCTTGTAGTCGTTGTTCAGCTGCTAAGTCATGTCTGACTCTTTGCCACCTCATGAACTGCAGCATGCTAGGCTCCTCTGTCCTCCACCATCTCCCGGAGCTTGCTCAAATTCATGTCCATTTAGTCGGTGATGCTATCCAACTATCTTATCCTCTGTCATCTCCTTCTCCTCCTGCCCTCAACTTTTCCCAGCATCACGGTCTTTTCCAATGAGTTGGCTCTTCGCATCAGGTGGCCAAAGTATTGGAACTTCAGTATCAGTCCTTCCAATGAATATTCAGGATTGATTTCCTTTAGGATTGACTGTTTTATCTCCTTGCAATCCATGGGACTCTCAAAAGTTTTCTCCAGCACGACAATTCCAAAACATCAATTCTTTGGCGCTCAGTCTTCTTTATGGTCCTACTCTCACATCTGTATATGACTACTGGAAAAACCATAGCTTTGACCGACCCTTGTTGGCAAAGCTATGTCTCTGCTTTTCAGTACACTCCATGTCTAGCTTTGTCATAGCTTTTCTTCCAAGGAGCAAGTGTCTTTTAATTTCAGAGTCTCCTTCAGCTGTTATAACAGCATGCCACAAATGGGGCAAGGAGGTGGGGAGCTTAAGAAACAGAAATTTAGGTTCTCACAGTCCTGGAGACTAGAAGCCCAAGATGAAGGCGTGGGCAGGGTTGACTTCCTGTGAGTCATCCCTCCTTGGCTTGTAGATGGCTGTCTTCTTATTGTGAACTCACATGGTTTCATCACTCCTTTCAGGTCTATGTCCTAATCCTCCTCCTCTTAAAAGGACACCAGTCATGTTCATTAGAGCCCACCCTTATGATCAATCTTAATCATCTCTTTAAGACCCTATCTCCAAATATTGTCACGTTCTCAGGTATTGGGGGTTAGGATTTCATTATATAAATGTGTGGGGACACAATTCAGCTCATAACAGTCTCTCATTGGAAACCCTCTTGGCCTCTGGTTGGACAGTAGGAGGATGGGCTCCTCTAGAGATGGTTATTGGGAAATAGATGTCCAGGAAGAGCCAGCAACCCTGAAGGCAGAGGGTGCATGTGGTCGGCATAAGGAAGAGGCCAGAGAGTGGACTGAATGATGGAGGTAAAGGATGTTAGAGAGTGTGGGGACCCTGTGACGGAGTCAAGGGGACCCTGATGAAGGTCTGGGAAGAAAGGAAATGTGACAGGCATAGATGCTGGTGCCACAGGTCTTGGAGATCTGGGTTTGAATCCAGCTCTGCCAATGATCTCAAAAGGAGCATAAGAATATCCACTTATAGAATCCCAATAACTGGTTACTCTCAACCTCACCGTTATCATTGACCAGCCATGGTAGGGAGGAGGGAGCCTAATTCAGGGCTAAATCCTGAGGTTTCTTCCCTCCCGCACAGTGCTCCCTTCTCCCCAGCCACAGTGTTGAGCCCTGAAAACTCTCTGAGCGCCCACTATCTGCACAGCCCAGAGCTGACCAGGGACTTTACCTGTCTACATAGAGCCTGTGACCAGCTCTCAGCCACATGCCTGGGCAGAATTGTCACTGCTTTTGTAGGTGAAGCATTGTCTGCACAAGGAAGGGGAGCAACATGCCAAGGTCACACCAAGGTCAACAAGCTAGGGAGGGTCAGAAGCACCAATGAAACCTGGAGCTTTGGGATGGGGCTCTAGGATCATTCCAGTCACAGCTCTATGTGCTGGGCCAGTGTTTCTCAGAGAGTCTCCATCAACTCCATCAAAACCACTATCAGCAGCCTTGACTAAATTAAAATGCAGACACCTACCACCTGACACAGGAAATAAGACTTTCTGGGGAACTGGCTAGTGGTCTGCTTTGTGGGTGCTGACCTGCACCCTCAAGGTTGAGGACCATTATACGATCTTTGGTTTTGTACCCTCTCTACCAATTCCTTCCTTGCCCACATTCCCTTCCCACTCAGCTAGCATTTCATAAAGCACGTGCCATCACCAATGTTTTGACTGATTAGTTCAGGAGCTACACGGAAAGCAGTACACTATTGGACATTTCAGTTTTGGCTTCATTCTCCTGATCAAGAAGAAAGTTAGCCTGGTACTTTGACCATCTCTCCATCACTTGCTAATCCCATTCTCTTTTTAATACAAAGAGAGAGAGGGTAGGACTCAGCTCACACTTTTGGTTGAGTTTTGTTGTATGATTTTGTTTTCACTGATTTTTCTTGACAGTCACCTTCTATTTAAAGCAAGTGATATTGGTTTGCTGTTTCAGATATGAACTAAAAGTCCTTTAAAAGGAATGCATTAAATGAAAGAAAAATCAATTGACAAAAAAAGGGAAGCATTTGGTTGGTGGGGTGATGGGCAAATATTAAGAGGGCATTTTGTGGATCCGAAGTTGGGAATCCTGTCTCAAAGCTGTCTGTCAGTTTGGAAAGTGATCTGAGATGCTAAAGCTTACCAAGACAGGTTCTTCATGCTTTAGCCCTTTGGTAGCTATTTTAGGTTTGAGAGCTCTTTCTTATGCCTAAATGGAAAAAAAAAAATGTGAATTTTAATGGTGAAATATAAGGACCAGGTATTTTTGAATTTGAGGGTATTTCTAGATATATCACATCACATTGATGTCCATGACTCCCTGGAATCAAGACTTATTTGGTAGATAGAGCAATACAGTCCTCTCCAACAGTGTAAATGTGCAGAGAGCCAGCAGGGGTCACAGGGGCCAGGGGTGTATTTGGGAAGCAGCCCCTTCTTAGGGTGGAAGGACTCAGAGCAGACTTCTTGGAGCTGAGGACCCAGGAAAGCAGCAGGGGCCCGGGCCCCAGGCAGACTGGACATGCCATGGGCAAGGGAGAAGGGGGTGCTGGTGTACAGTACAGGCTGGATGACACAAGGCAGGTGGGGAGGTGGCCGCAGCGGGTTAGGAGGAACAGGGCCACTGGGGTCTGGGCTTTTTGAAGAGACCCAGGAGAAGCCCCTGGAGAATTTCTAACTCAGTGGAAACTTGCTTCTTTAGCATTTGAAAGAGACCCTGCTGGACAGCTTGGGGAATAAAGAGGGAGAGAAAGAAGGTAGGGAGACCACCAGGAGGGTTATCAAAAAGCTGGGAGAAAAGTAACTGAGTGTGGAGAGGAGGAAACAGATGCTGGTGGAGGAGAGGTGGAAAGTAGAGGGTGGAAGGTGGGGGTGGAATCCAGGAGGAGAGGTGGGAGGGAGATGGGAGGAGGGGTGGGAGGTGAAGAATGGAGGGCGGAGGGACGGGAAGTGGGGGAGAGGAGGGAAGGATGACTGCAGATTCTGACCAATAACTTCAAAAGGGGTTCAATACGCCTGGGGGCTCTGCTTCTTCCAGACTCACCTTCATCAACCTGAAGCTGATAAATGGCCACGTTGGTGACCGTTCCCAGGGATCTGTATGTCCTTATGGAGGAGAAAAGAAGACAATCTCTGAAAGGGTCAGCCTCTCTAAGACAAGTAGGGTCCTCGGCTCCTGTCAGGGCTTCCCTAATAGCTCAGTTGGTTAAAAAAAAAATCCGTCTGCAATGCAGGAGACCCCAGTTTGATTCCTGGGTTGGGAAGATCCCCTGGAGAAGGGAAAGGCTACTCACTCCAGTATTCTGGCCTGGAGAATTCCACTGGCTGTATAGTCCATGGGGTGGCAAAGAGTCGGACACTATTGAGCAACTTTCACTTTCACTTCACTTGGGCTTCTGCCAGTGCTATGATTGGGTCCCTCTCTGTCTATTCTCTGACAGATGGCAGGTGGGGAAGTGATGAGAGGGAGAGAGAGAGAGAAAAAAAAAAAAAAAACGGCTTTGTGTCTTCCTAAGTGTTGTAGACACCACTCTGGAGAGAAGCGAGGGAAGCAGTTTCGGTGCCAAGGGGAGCTGTGACATCAGACATCCCTCCTGGAACCCAGCTGGCATCACTTGCTCACTTTGTGACCTGACCTAACTTGGTGATGTGAAGTTTCTAAACTTTGCTTACTTGCAAAGTGGAGGCAACAATTTCTGTCTCCAGGGAGTGCTATGAAGCCTAATGTGATAACAAATAACAACAGGACACCTAATGCTGGAGGAACAGGAAGGAGAAAGCAGGGCTGAGTTAGGAGTGAGGCTGCAGGAGCCTGGGGAGGGTTTGGGGGAGGCATCAGGACTCATTCCAGCTAGGGCGAGGGCCTTGGTCCAGTCTCACTGCACTGTGAGGATCCTGCAGGGGTGTCGCAGAGAGGAACAAACCTGACTCCAATACTAGATCTATTCCTCTAGCTCTAAGCCTTGTGCTCTGTGGCCTATGCTGAGTCATGCTGGCTTTGCACCTTTGTAAACGAATGTTACCTGTAGCTTGAAATACACACGACAGCGCATTCTCAAGGTTCTGACCATTATAGGTATAACACTTTCCCATTAATTGTTGTTGTTTAGTTGCTCAGTTGTGTCCGACTCTTTGCGACCCCATAGACTGCAGCATGAGAGGCTTGCCTGTCCTTCGCCATCTCGCAGAGTTTGCTCAAACTCATGTCCATTGAGTTGGTGATGTCATTCAACCATCTCATCCTCTATTGTCCCCTTCTCTTCCTGCCCTCAATCTTTTCCAGCATCTGGGTCTTTTCCAGTGAGCTGGCTCTTCACATCAGGTGCCCAAACTATTGGAGCTTCAGCACCAGTCCTTCTAATGAATATTCAGGGTTGGTTTCATTTAGGATTGACTGGTTTGATCTCCTTGCTGTCTAAGAGACTCTCAAGAATCTTCTCCAGCAACACAGTTCAAAATCATCAATCCAGCTCACAGTCTTTGTTATGGTCCAACTCTTACATCCATACATAACTACTGGAAACACCATAGCTTTGACTATACAGACCTTGGTTGGCAAACTGATATCTCTGCTTTTTAATACTCTGTCTAGAGATAAAACATTGCAGAAAACACAGTAGCATTTGTCTTGTTGTAGGATCATGGTGACCAAATCCATGTGGACAGCTGCAAGAACAAAGGATTCCAGCACTAAGAAGTTGCAATAACCAGCCACACCCTCTCCCCTTTTGGTAGAAAAGAAGCCTGAATTCTAATTCAGGGTAGATGGTTCTTTGTGATACTAGTCCACCATCTTCTTGGTCTGTTTGGCTTTCCGAATAAAGTTGCGATTCCTTGCCCCAACAACTCATTTCTCGATTTATTGGCCTGTCCTGCCATGAGCAGTATGAGCTTGTACTTGGTTGACAAGGGTTTCCAATAGGGGCGGGACATGTTCTGATTTACATTTGTAGAAGATGGCTTGACACTTTCCGGTAAACATGGGGAATTGACAAGATGCATTCAGATCATTAGAATGCAAGCACCAGGTAGACAAGTATGGCCATGTTTCTGCTCACTGCTTTGGAAGAACGCCTGGCACACGGTAAGTGATCATTAAGTATTTATTCAGTGACTGGATGAGTCCCCAAGGAAGACAAGGAATAAAACCAGTATGAACGCACTGGGACAAAGAGATCAGGGCCATTTATACCAAAGGGTGAGCTGTCATCACATGTTTAAAAAGCCAAGCATAAAAAAAAAAAAAAAAGCCAAGCAGAAGGAGGAGCCAACTGAATGGACTGTTGGAAGGTCTTATGTCAGTGCTCCTTTAGGGGAGCCTGGCAAGCCAGTTACTCACAGAACTTCAGAGAATCTCCAGCTACGGAAAGACTGGGGTCCACTGAAGATGGGCTGTGCTGGGGGCTGTAGAGCTGACACTCTTCACCTACGCTGTTGGACCCACAAATCCACTCCCAGCCTTATGATGCTGAGTCACTCACAGGGAAGGGTGGACATGTGCACATGGCTGAAATGAGCAGGGGAATAAAGAAAGGTCTGACTCATAAAAGGTGTCCCAACTTCCATGTCTTGTCCTGTAGCCACATCCTCAGAGGCCAGGCTAAGATCAACACCATTCACAAGACTGAAGAGGCCCCAGAGAGTGAAGATTTTCAGACACTGACATGGCCAGTTGCAGCGTGATCATCCCATGGAGGAGCTTCTCCACCAGCTCTAGCTGTCTGATGCTCCACCGGGGTGCCCTCCAGGCCCAGGACCTACCAACCAGTTTTTTATTGCCTCCTTCTTCACTATCAGTTAATGATTATCAATGACCAGTAGCCATTTGAGGAAAACCTTCAAAATGAAAAGCAGAGAGAAAATAAAAACATCAAAGGACTTCAGAGGAAACAGAAATAAATGCAGAGAAGAGGAAACTTCAAAATAACTACAATTAATATCCTCAGAGAGTTAGGAGGAGATACTGTATAAAACAAAAAAACACAATAAGGTGCAATGAAAAAGGAACCATCAGAGAAGGAGAAAGAACTCTTGGAATTAGCTATCTGACAACTAACAAAAAAAGAAAAAAAAAAAGAATCAAGAATCAATAGGTTTGGTTTCAGGAGAAACCACACTTCAAATTTTGAATTTTCATCTTTTCTCAACCATACAATATGCAGTGTCATGATACTGGGTAGCAGGAGAGGCTGCAGTTCCATCAGCCACAAGTTCACAAGGTAAACAGCCGATATACTTACAGCCATTCTACGCCCAGACAGCTTTTCTGTTTCTCACTTCAGTACAGTATTCAATAAACTACATGAGCTATTCAACACTTACAGGTTGATATATGGCAAAAGCACTATCATATTGTAAAGTAATTAACCTCCAAGTAAAATAAATAAATTTAAAAAATAAATAAATAAACTTAATCCAGTCATCCAAACAAGCCACTAAACATCCCTAAACATTTGAGGAAAACTCCAGTGTGAAAGGTAAATATTCAAATAGGTAAAAAAAAAAACACTTAACTATAAAATGAGCTTTGTGTTGGATGATTTCACCCAATGATAAGCTAATGTCAGCATTCTGAGCACATTTAAGGCAGACTAGGCTAAGCAAAAAGGCTAGGCTAGTCTAGTCTAAAGCCTTTGACTGTGTGGATCACAACAAACTATGGAAAATTCTTCAAGAGATGGGAATACCAGAACACCTTATCTGCCTCCTGCAAAATCTGTATGCAGGTCAACAAGTTAGAACTGGACATGGAACAACGGACTGATTCAAAATTGGGAAAGGAGTATGTCAAGGCTGTATATTGTCACCCTGCTTATTTAACTTATATACAGAGTATATCATGTGAAATGCTAGGCTGGTTGAAGCACAAGCTGGAATCAAGAGTGCAAGAAGAAATATCAATAACCTCAGATATGCAGGTGACATCATCCTAATGGCAGAAAGGGAAGAGGAATTATAGAGCCTCTTGATGAAGGTGAAGAAAAGAGTGAAATAGCTGGCTTAAAACTCAACACTAAAAAAAGATCATGGCATCTGGTCCCATCACTTCATGGCAAATAGATGGAGAAACAATGGAAATAGTGAGAGACTTTATTTTCTTGGACTCCAAAATCACTGCAGATGGTGACTGCAGCCATGAAATTAAAAGACACCTGCTCCTTGAAAGAAAAGCTATGACAAATCTAGACAGTGTATTAAAAAAGCAGAGATATTACTTTACTGACAAGGGCAGTATAGTCAAAGCTATGGTTTTTCCAGTAGTTATGTACAGATGTGAAAGCTAGACAATAAAAAAGGCTGAGTGCTGAAAATTGAGGCCTTCAAACTGTTGTGTTGGCAAAGACTCCTGACAGTCCCTTGGACAGCAAGATCAAACCAGTCAATCCTAAAAGAAATCAATCTGGAATATTCATTGGAAGTACTGATGTTGAAGCTCTAACACTTCTGCCACCTGATGTGAAGAGTTGACTCATTGGAAAAGTCCCTGATGTTGGGAAAGATTGCAGGCAGGAGGAGAAGGGGGAGACAGTGGACAAGATAGTTGGATGGCATCACTGTCTCAATGGACATGAGTTTGAGCAAACTCCAAGAGATGGTGAAGGACAGTGAAGCCTGGTGTGTTGCAATCCATGGGGTTGCACAGAGTTGGGACACAACTGAGTGACTGAATAACAAGGCTAAGCAATGATGCTTGGCAGGTTTGGTGTAAGAAATGCATTTTTGACTTGTAATATTTTCAACTTACAATGGGTTTATCAGGATGTAACCCTATCATTCTCAAAGAGATGGGAATACCAGACCACCTGACCTGCCTCTTGAGAAATCTATATGCAGGTCAGGAAGCAACAGTTAGAACTGGACATGGAACAACAGACTGGTTCCAAATAGGAAAAGGAGTACGTCAAGGCTGTATATTGTCACTCTGCTTATTTAACTTATATGCAGAGTACATCATGAGAAACACTGGGCTGGAAGAAGCACAAGCTGGAATCAAAATTGCCGGGAGAAATATCAATAACCTCAGATATGCAGATGACACAACCCTTATGGCAGAAAGTGAAGAGGAACTAAAAAGCCTTTTGATGAAAGTGAAAGAGGAGAGTGAAAAAGTTGGCTTAAAGTTCAACATTCAGAAAACGAAGATCACGGCATCTGGTCCAATCACTTCATGGCAAATAGATGGGGAAACAGTGGAAACAGTGTCAGACTTTATTTTTGGGGGCTCCAAAATCACTGCAGATGGTGACTGCAGCCATGAAATTAAAAGACGCTTACTCCTTGGAAGGAAAGTTATGATCAACCTAGATAGCATATTGAAAATCAGAGACATTACTTTGCCAACAAAGGTCCGTCTCATCAAGGCTATGGTTTTTCCAGTGGTCATGTATGGATGCAAGAGTTGGACTTAAAAGAGTTGGACTTAAAAATTGGAGTGAAGAAAGCTGAGCACCGAAGAACTGATGCTTTTGAACTGTGGTGTTGGAGAAGACTCTTGAGAGTCCCTTGGACTACAAGGAGATCCAACCAGTCCATCCTAAAGGAGATCAGACCTGGGTGTTCTTTGGAAGGAATGATGCTAAAGCTGAAACTCCAGTACTTTGGCCACCTCATGTGAAGAGTTGACTCATTGGAAAAGACTCTGATGCTGGGAGGGATTGGGGGCAAGAGGAATAGGGGATGACAGAGGATGAGATGGCTGGATGGCATCACCAACTCGATGGACGTGAGTTTGAGTGAACTCCGGGAGATGGTGATGGACAGGGAGGCCTGGCGTGCTGGGATTCATGGGGTCGCAAAGAGTCGGACACGACTGAGCGACTGAACTGAACTGAACTGAACTGAACCCTATCATAAGTTGATGAAGATATGAGTATCTATCCTTTCGGTTCTGTTTCTCTGCAGAACCCTACAAACACAGATGGGCAAGTTATACCCATGAGGACTCATCTTGTTTCTCTGTTTTCTGGGTGACTCCGACTCATGCTTCAAGTCATAGCTCCAGAGGTGTCTCCCCCTAGAAAGCTTTTCCTGGGTCCAGAGCCTGACCCCACGGCTGCTGCAGTCATATCTTTCAATTGCATGCATGCATGCTAAGTCATTTCAGTCACGTCCGACTCTTTGTGACCCTATGGACAGTAGCCCACCAGCCTTCTCTGTCCATGGGATTCTCCAGGCAAGAATATTGAAGTAGGTTGCCATGCCTTCCTCCAGGGGATCTTCCTGACCAGGGATCGAACCTGTGTCTGTCTCCCGCATTGGCAGGTGGGTTCTTTACCACTAGCGCCACCTGTTTTATTTTCCAATTGGTGTTAACAAAATGTTTGACTCCTAGTCAGCATCCAGTTAATCTTTGTCAGTCTCATACGAGCAAAGTGAAGATTTACCACTGGGGCCATGTGTCTTGTGTCTTGAAAGGCCTCCACTCTGCTGAACCCAATCTAAAACTTTATTGGGCTTCAGGCAGAAAACTCAGCTTTCATGCTCTGTACCATGAAATGCCTTGCAGAAATCAATCTGAATTCAGGGAAGACATACAGATGTGTGCTGGAGAGGAAGAGTTGGGAATATTAGTGTGGTTGAATCCCCTTTCTCCTGCTGAGGCCTTGTGCGCAAAGTGTGTAGACGCAGTTATTTATTGCAATGATAGGAATGAAGCTGAAATCTTATTAAATAGTCCACTGACCCAGAAAAGATGAGAGCAGATCTGTCATCTTCTCCTTTTTAAACATTCTGAATTTTTTGCTCTAGTATAGGATGAAACATTGAATTAATGACAATTGCCCTGGCAGGGTGCCAACACAGAATAGTAATGACAATGTCTAGAATGTTGAATGAAAGCTAAGGGGTGCTGGATACCATGACTCCTGGCATGATGGAGGCTTCAAGGCTCTGGCAGAAAGAATGGATGCCATCATGGTTGTTTTCAGTAAATTAACCAAGTCCGTGAGTAACCTGGTTAGACAGAGGTAGTAGGAACCAGGGCCCAGGGCTGTGGCATCCTCTGCTTCCGTTAATACATCTTCTGCTCTCCTGCTGGGTATCCTGATCCCCAATCCTTTGGATTTTTTCCTCACGTGTAAGCCCTTCTAGCTGTTGGTGCCTATCTGTCTGTCATGGGGTGGGTCGACTACTGGCTAATTTTGTTGTGCTCTCATTCTGGACCACCAGCTTTATCTTTATTATTTGCCTGCCTTCAGGGATGAGTAGGGTCAACTTGAGTGCAGCCCACATCCTGGCCTTTTTCCAAGGGTGGAGAAGTGGCCGGTGCCTCTGGGAGGACATCTGTGTGACCATTTGGGTGTGTCCTGCACGGCAGGACACTCATCCTCACTGTGTCACCTGATGGACACTGTCCCTCTCTGGTCTCCTGGTCTCCCTGTCCCTAGTCCCATAGGCCAGTATCCTGGGATGATCACACAAGAGAATCTGTTTTTAAATATTTGTATCTACTTTATTGTAAAAAGGTTTATAAAGAGGTTTACACAACACATATATGATCACTGCTGCTGCTGCTGGTAGGTCGCTTCAGTCTTGTCCGACTCTGTGGACAACAGCCCACCAGGCTCCTCTGTCCACAGGATTTTCTAGGCAAGAATACTGGAGTGGGTTGCCATTCCCTTCTCCGTATATGATCACTGGGTTACAAAATAATAACTGATTATGTGAGGGAAATAGAACACAAGCCCTTTGAAAACTGCACCCTTATTCTATAGAGCACTTTTGCATGACTGGAAAAAGACGCTCCCCCTTTACACAGAGGTCAATCTATGTCTCAGGCACACATCTTGTTTTGGTAAATAAAGTTTTATCGGAATGCAGTCACCCTCATTCATTGATGTATTATTATCTATTATTACTTTCACACTACAAAGGCGGAACTGATTAATGAGACAAAGACCTTATGACCCACAAATCTAAAATATTCACTCACTGACCCTGTAGGTAAAACATCTGCACAACAAGCTAAGCACAGGCAGGGCTGGATTCTATCTCCCCTGTCTTCTTCTACTGCCCTGCCTTGTGTTGTCTTCATAACAACATTGCAAAGGAATTATGACAAGAGACAGGCTCAAGAATGACAGACTTGGGACTTCTCTGGTGGTGCAGTGGTTAGGACTCTGGGTTTCCACTGCAGGAGGTGTGAGTTTGATCCCTGGTTGGGGAACTAAGATTCTGCATGTTGCATGGCATGACCAAAAACTAAAAAATAAATACAAATTTAAAAAAGAATGATAAAGGCACGGCCAATCCCCAGATAGGTTCCTCTGATCTCCTTTTTGACCAGATCTAATCCTGGGTGCTGTCTTTGGCCTGCCAAGTTTTCTTTTAGGAAGAATCCTCCTGCTACAATAGTTTAGTGAGAGTCCCCCTACTCTTCCTTTTTTTTCTTTTTCTTTTTGATGTAGACCATTTTTGAAAGTGAAAGTCACTTAGTTGAGTCTGACTCTTTGTGATCCTATGCTATATGTGATCCCATCCCATATACAGTCCATGGAATTCTCCAGGCCAGAATATTGGAGTGGGTAGACTTTCCCTTCTCCAGGGGATCTTCCCAACCCAGGAATCAAACTGGGGTCTCCTGCATTACAGGCAGATTCTTTACCAGCTGAGCCACAAGGGAAGCCCAAGAACACTGGACTGGGTAACCTATCCCTTCTCCAGGGGATCTTCCCAACCCAGGAATTGAACTGGGGTCCCCTGCATTGCAGGAGGATTCTTTACCAACTGAGCTATCAGGGGAGTCCCTTGAAGTCTTTATTGAGTTTGTTTCTGTTTTCTGTTTTGGGATTTTGGCAGTGAGGCATTTAGGATCTTAGCTCGAGGACCAGGGATCAAACCTGCATTAGAAGGTGAAATCTTACCCCTGGGAGTCCCATCCCACTCTTGATGTCTCTTGCTAGTAAGTGTCCATCTGCTGATCCTCCACTCTGCTCCTTGGCTAGAAATCCCCACTGTCATTGCTGTATTTGAATCTGAGCTTGATCTCTCTTCTCTATGGTAACAGTCTTGATCCCTTTGCAATAGTCCCGAATAAAGTCTTCTTCCCCATTTTAGCAAGTGTCAAGGGTAATCTTTTCTTTATCAGAGTTGAATACCTTGCCTGAAGTCGCATGGTCCATCAGTGACGCATCAGGGCTCCCATCCGGGCTCTGAGGCATCCAGCCCGGCAACTCTGGCCTATGGCACCTGCCTCTCCAGCCAGGTATCCAAGATTGGATGCTGCTCACACACACTGGACTCTGGACTCGAGTTTGGGGACACTTTTGCTCGACTGAAACACTGTTTCCTGCCCTGGAAGTGTAGACAAACCTCTGATTCACACTCTCAATCACTATCTTTACCCACTGATGCCATTAGTCACCTCTTTGGAATTAAAGTCACTTAAAAGGGCTGCCAAAGAGTTCATTGATTCTTTGGTCTACTCATTCAAAACGCGGCGCTCCTTCAACATTGCAGACACCGAGTCAGCCAATGAGAATCCCACACGAATATGAAGAAGTCCACAAGAGCCTGACCACGGGTGAACTGCTGAAATCAATGCCGTTTAATGTGCTTGTTCACAGCTTCACAGACCGTCTTGGCTCGTAACTAGGAAATGCACCTAACAGGGTCACGATTGAGATCTTCGTGTTGCCTGAGACCTGGCCACCAGGTCCAAGAAGTGGGCTCACCAAGTGTCAGCACAGTTCTGTGTCCTCCAGCTGCCACTGCACCCTAAACCCTCTTATAAGAAGACCAGTGAGGGTTGAGAGTGAGAGCCATCAGGCATGACATGCCCGCTTGGAGAAGGAAGCTGAAAAACACAGGAAGAGGTACTCCGACCCTCTGAAGCTAAGAGAGAGGCTAAGAGACTCAAAATAGAGACCTCAGCTGCCTGTGAGAATTAATGAATGGGGTTTTATCCACTGTCTGCTCAGGCCGTGAGCCTCCTATTTGCTCTTTTGCTGACCTCAACAGCAGAAGAAAGAATGAGAGTAAGCGATACAGGCCAATTAGCTGGATTTAGGTTTGGCCGCTAGATAATTTGTGGCTTGACTAAAGAAAGAAGTTTATTTCTCCACCATGTAGTAATTTAGAGGTAGGCACCTGACAGCCAGCACAGCGCCTGGGCACCACAGAGTCTTTGAGGAACCAGGTTCTTTCCAGCTCCCCGCTCTGTCATCAATGGGGTGTGGATTCTCCTCCCGTTGGATAGAGCTCCAGGTATCATGTCTCCATCCAAGCAGCCAGTTGGAAGAAGTGGGGAGGAAGAGGCAAAGAGGTTGTGTCAACTGGCTCATCAGAAGGTTCCTAGAAGTTGCCTTTGATATTTCTGCTCACATCTCATTGGCCAGCACCCAGCCCATGATCACAGCTAATGGAAAGGAGGCGGGCAACATGGTGTTTATTCTGACAGCCACATGCCTAGCTAAAATGTACTACTATGGGCCATGGGAATAACAGCTACAATTAACCATCCAAGTGTCCCCTTTGGGGTGTCCTTCAGAGGAGAGGAACTGAAGGGGGCGGAAGAAGGAAGCTGTGCTCTGAAACTCCAATGTCAGGATGCCCCTACCAGGCCCTCCTAAGAATTCACTCAGACCCATGAAAGACAAGGCCATCTGTCACCAGGACCACCTGGGCTCACCTCCTACTTGACCTTGGGCATGTTTCTGTGCCCCATGCCTGAGATTTGTAATTTGTAATTTGGGAATAATAATAGATCTAATTCAGGAGGTTTCTGTGAGTATTAAGTGAGTTATTGATTGCAGCCCCCTTAAAACCAGCCCCCAAAATTGGTAAGCTTGCTGTGGTTATCACTTGGACATCTCCATGCAGAGAGTGTCCACACACAGTCATCATTGTTGTTGTTAACTTGTCTCCAAATCTTATGCAATCCTGTGGGCTGCAGCCCACCAGGCTCCTCTGTCCATGGACTTCTCCAGAAAAGAATACTCGAGTGCGGTTGCCATTCCCTTCTCCAGGAAATCTTCCTGACCCATGTCTCCTGCAATGCAGTCGAATTCTTTACCACTGAGCCACCAACGAAACCCCCATGGCTGGTTGGTCAGCCAACAGCAAAAGGACTAACATGGCCAGTTACACAAGTCCCTTTTATCTCCCTCTTCTTTGACCTGACACACCAAGAAGTAGGAGACCCAGAAGCAGGGTCGGGGTGAGGGGGTTGGTGGAGGTGGGTATCTCCACACTCATATTGCTAAGGGGAGAGATGAAAAAGGAGAGGGCAGATAAGCCCCTCCCCACCTCAGTGTCCATAGCCACACCTGCACAGTGACTGAAGAGGGGAAGGCTCTGGATCTTATATAAGAATCCAATTTTAAACTGGACCACACTGCACTTTGGATTAGCAAAGTTTCCTGGGATGTGATGGAATCTACCCAAAATGCAATCAGCTATCCAACAGAGAAAGAACATTCACCACTGCACAACTGAACAAGGATTAGACAAAAATAAAGAAAATTTGATTTAAATAAGCCCAATGAGCAGAAATAATGTAATAAACTGGATATGCTCACACTTCCCTCCTACAAGTTGGCTTGCACTTGGCCAAGTGTGGCAGCCCACGGAAGTTTCAAGTGTGCTCCAATAGATGAGCTGCGGGGTGGGGGGGGAGGGGGGAGGTGTTCGGTGTTGGTGCAGGGGAGCTGCCAGCCCTCCAGCCTGGGACTCTGTCCTGTGTGCATCCTCTCTCCAGCATCTGGTTCAGCTGTCCTCCAGCCTCTACTGATGGGCTCAGGAAAAGGCTACTACTCACTGCCTGCTGTTGGCCACAGGCTGGGCAGCTCCACATCCTTTATGGAGAATCCAACCAGCTCCCCCATCACATCTGCCACAAATCTGCCCACAGGGGCCACACAATTCAAGCATTGTTCCTCTCCTATGTGACAAATCAAAAGGCATAAAGAGCTATCCCTGAGCTGCTCCAGAACATTTCTGAATCATGGGATGGGTGGTGGTGGTGAATGGTCTTTCACTGGGTACTGTCAAAGGGATTACAAATTGCCGAAACTGTCTTGAGAAAGAAGAATGAAGCTGGAGGAATCAACCTCCCAGACTTCAGATTATACTACAAAGCTATAGTCATCAAGACAGTATGGTACTGGCACAAAAACAGAAATATAGACCAATGGAACAAGACAGAAAGCCCAGAAATAAACCCATGCACCTATGGGTACCTTATTTTTGACAAAGGAGGCAAGAATATGCAATGGGGCAAAGACAGCCTCTTCAATAAATGGTGCCGGGAAAACTGGACAGCTACATGCAAAAGAATGAAATTAGAAAACTTCCTAACACCATAAACAAAGATAAACTCAAAATGGATTAAAGACTTAAATGTAAGGCCAGAAACTATAAAACTCTTAGGGGAAAACATAGGCAGAACACTTGATGACATAAATCAAAGCAAGATCCTCTATGACCCACCTC
The DNA here is from genome assembly GCF_055505025.1 of Bos grunniens. NCBI lineage: Eukaryota > Metazoa > Chordata > Mammalia > Artiodactyla > Bovidae > Bos > Bos grunniens. Next base: position 13,847,591 of record NC_141170.1, on the reverse strand, counting down.
CTAGAGTAATGGAAATAAAAACAAAAGTAAACAAGTGGGACCTGATTAAACTTAAAAGCTTTTGCACAGCAAAGGAAACTATAAGCAAGGTAAAAAAGACAACCCTCGGAATGGGAGAAAATAATAGCAAATGAAACGACTGACAAAGGATTAATTTCCAAAATATACAAGCAGCTCATACAACTCAATACCAGAAAAAACAAAGAACCCAATCAAAAAGTGGGAAAAAGACCTTAACAGACATTTCTCCCCACACAGATGGCTAACAGACACATAAAAAGATGCTCAGCATTGCTCATTATTCAGTTCAGTTCAGTCGCTCAGTCGTGTCCGACTCTTTGAGACCCCCATGAACCACAGCACGCCAGGCCTCCCTGTCCATCACCAACTCCCGGAGTTCACGCAGACTCACATCCATCGAGTCAGTGATGCCATCCAACCATCTCATCCTCTGTCATCCCCTTCTCCTCCTGCCTTCAATCTTTCCCAGCATGAGAGTTTTTTCAAATGAGTCAATTCTTCACATCAGGTGGCCAAAGTATTGGAGTTTCAGCTTCAACATCAGTCCTTCCAATGAACACCCAGGATTGATCTCCTTTAGGATGGACTGGTTGGAATTCCTTGCAGTCCAAGGGACTCTCAAGAGTCTTCTCCAACATCACGGTTCAAAAGCATCAATTCTTCAGCACTCAGCTTTCTTCATAGTCCAGCTCTCATATCCATACATGACCACTGGAAAAACCATAGCCTTGACTAGACGGACCTTGTTGGCAAAGTGATGTCTCTGCTTTTTAATATGCTGTCTAGGTTGGTGATGACTTTCTTTCAAAGGAGTAAACGTCTTTTAATTTCATGGCTGAAATCACCATCTGCAGTGATTTTGGAGCCCAGAAAAATAAAGTCTGACACTGTTTCCACTGTTTCCCCATCTATTTGCCATGAAGTGATTGGACCAGATGCCATGATTTTCGTTTTGTGAATGTTGAGCTTTAAGCCAACTTTTTCACTCTCCTCTTTCACTTTCATCAAGAGGCTCTTTAGTTCTTCTTCACTTTCTGCCATAAGGGTTGTGTCATCTGCATATCTGAGGTTATTGATATTTCTCCTGCAATCTTGATTCCAGCTTGTGCTTCTTCCAGCCCAGCATTTCTCACGATGTACTCTGCATATAAGTTAAATAAGCAGGGTGACAATATACAGCCTTGACGGACTCCTTTTCCTATTTGGAACCAGTCTGTTGTTCCATGTCCAGTTCTAACTGTTGCTTCCTGACCTGCCTGTAGGTTTCTCAAGAGGCAGGTCAGGTGGTCTGGTATTCCCATCTCTTGAAGAATTTTCCACAGTTTATTGTGATCCACACAGTCAGAGGCTTGGCATAGCCAATAAAACAGAAATAGACGTTTTTCTGGAACTCTCTTGCTTTTTTGATGATCCAGCAGATGTTGGCAATTTGATCTCTGGTTCCTCTGCCTTTTCTAAAACCAGCTTGACCATCTGGAAGTTCACAGTTCACATATTACTGAAGCCTGGCTTGGAGAATTTTAAGCATTACTTTACTAGTGTGTGAAATGAGTGCTATTGTGCAGTAGTTTGAGCATTCTTTGGCATTGCCTTTCTTTGGGACTGGAATGAAAACTGATCTTTTCCAGCTCTGTGGCCACTGCTGAGTTTTCCAAATTTGCTTACATATTGAGTGCAGCACTTTCACAGCATCATCTTTTAGGGTTTGAAATAGCTCAACTGGAATTCCATCACCTTCACTAGCTTTGATCATAGTGATGCTTCCTAAGGCCCACTTGATTTCACATTCCAGGATGTCTGGCTCTAGGTGAGTGATCAGACCATTGAGATTATCTGGGTCATGAAGATCTTTTTCGTACAGTTCTTCTGTGTATTCTTGGCACCTCTTCTTAATATTCTCTTCTTCTGTTAGGTCCCTACCATTTCTGTCCTTTATTGAGCCCATCTTTGCATGAAATGTTCCCTTGGTATCTCTAATTTTCTTGAAGAGATCTTCAGTCTTTCCCATTCTGTTGTTTTCCTCTATTTCTTTGCACTGATCACTGAGGAAGGCTTTCTTATCTCTCCTTGCTATTCTTTGGAACTCTGCATTCAAATGGGTATATCTTTCCTTTTCTCCTTTGCTTTTCATTTCCTGTCCTTTCACAGCTATTTGTAAGGCCTCCTCAGACAGCCATTTTGCTTTTTTACATTTCTTTTTCTTGGGGATGGTCTTGATTCCTGTCTTCTGTACAATGTCATGAACCTCCGTCCATAGTTCATCAGGCACTCTGTCTATCAGATCCAGTCCCTTAAATCTATTTCTAACTTCCACTGTATATTACTCAGCCATAAAAAGGAACACGTTTGAGTCAGTTCTGATGAGGTCGATGAACCTAGAACCTATTATACAGAGTGAAGTGAGTCAGAAAGAGAAAGATAAATATCATATTCTAACACATATATAAGGAATCTAGAAAAATGGTTCTTAAGGATTTATTTCCAGGGCAGCAATGGAGAAACAGACAAAGAGAATAGATTTGTGGACATGGGGAGAGGGGAGGAGAGGGTGAGACATATAGAAAGAGTAACATGGAAACTTACATTACCATATGTAAAATAGATAGCCAACAGGAATTTGCTGTATGGCTCAGGAAACTCAAACAGGGGCTCTGTATCAACCTAGAGGGGTGGGATGGGGAGGGAGATGGGAGAGAAGTTCAAAAGGGAGGGGATATATGTATACCTATGGTTGATTCATGTTGAGGTTTGACAGAAAACAACAAAGTTCTGTAAAGTAATTATCCTTCAACACAAAAATAAATTAAAAAAAAACACCATGTGTTACATTTCTCTTTTAGCTTAGTTCTAGGGAGAAACGTGAGTTCTTTCTGGGTGACAAGTTGTTCTCCTTTTTATTTCCTGAAGTTAAAAGTTAAATATGTAATGTGTGCATGCGTGTGTGTGTGTGTGTGTGTGTGTGTGTGTGTGTTAGTTGCTTGGTCATTTCCAAACTTTGTGACCCCATGGGCTGTAGCCTACCAGGCTCCTCTGTTCATAGGATTCTCCAGGCAAAAATACTCAAGTGGGGTTGCCATTCCCTTCTCCAGGGGATCTTCCCAACCCAAAGATTGAACCCCGGTCTCCTGCACTGCAGGCAGATTCTTTACTGTCTGAGCCACCAGGGAAGTCCAGGAGAAAAGCTAAGTATAGACAGAAAGAAAAAGGTCTGGACATTGAGATCGGCAGATTTAAGTTCAAACGTCTTCCATCACTTACTATCCCCATCATCATCCATGTGCTATTAAACTTTCTGGGTCTCAACGGTCATAGCTGAAAAATGGGAGGATGGTGGGTCATAATGTTTAACAGACCTGATGGTTGTGTGGATTTAATGAGATGTATGTACTTAATGGAACCCTGTAATGCATTAGGCATGTGGTAAGTGGTAGTGATCATCATGGCCACAATGGACACTGCTGCTGCTGCTGCTAAGTCACTTCAGTCGTGTCCGACTCTGTGTGACCCCATAGACGGCAGCCCACCAGGCTCCCCCGTCCCTGGGATTCTCCAGGCAAGAACACTGGAGTGGGTTGCCATTTCTTTCTCCAATGCATGAAAGTGAAAAGTGAAAGTGAAGTCGCTCAGTTGTGTCCGACTCTTAGCGACCCCATGGACTGCAGCCTACCAGGCTCCTCCGTCCATGGGATTTTCTAGGCAAGAGTACTGGAGTGGGGTGCCATAGCCCTCTCTGACAATGGACACTAGGCACTCTAATTTGTCTTCCAAATTTAGTAGTCTAGGAATTTGACACCAACTTCGACCAAGGCATGGTCAGGATTTGGACCTAAGTTTGTCTATGTGAAATGCCAGGTGCTTCTGCTCAATGCAAAACATTATGAAGAGGTCACAAAGAATTCAGATATATCCGACGCCATCTGAGTCATCATTTGGCCGTTCATGCCTCTCGCCCTGCTTAGGAGGACTGGTGTGTAAGTTTCCTTCTCTGGCACACACTTTGGTACCTTCCTGGAGTTTGCTTAAATTTATGTCCATAAGTCAGTGATGCCATCCAACCATCTCATCCTCTGTGGCCCTTTTCTCCTTTTGCCTTCAATTAGCCTCAAGGTCTTTTCCAATGAGTTGGCTCTTTGCATCAAGTGGCCAAAGTACTGGAGCTTCCGCTTCAGCATCAGTCTTTCTAATGAATATTCTGGGTTTTCCTTCAGGGTTGACTGGTTTGATCTCCTTGCAGTCCAAGAGTCTCTCAAGAGTCTTCTCCAGCATCACAGTTTGAAAGCACCACAATTCTTTGGTGCTCAGTCCAGCTCTCACATCCGTACACTTTTCATGCATATCTCTAAACATCCATGAGCACGGCAGTGCAGAATCACAAGTTCTAAATTAGGTCTTGTAACACTGCCTTTTAAAATTCCAAGCCCCCCGCAGGCTGATTCTTGGCAGCAAACCTTTGTAGCACACAACACACACACACACACACACACAATCTTGATAACTTCCACTTCCCCAGTGACTCACTAATCAGTCTCTTTTGAAAAATGAGTAATATCAACATTGAAGCTCCCAAGTTAACTTTTCACTATTCCACAGGAAAAATGTGTGTTGAAACATTAGGGATATCGCCTGCTGCCAACCTCAGTAGAAATTCTCTGCATTTTCATGCAGTTGATGAGGCTGAAGGTTTTCCATCATGAAAGTCTCTTTTCCAACCCAGCATCTGGATTTACTGCTGTAAAATAGAATGTGACTTGATTTGCAGCTCTTTTAAAGAATGCAGGTAAACAAGATGAATGGTGAAAACATGTAAGGAATTTTAAAATGGGAATGAGGTTAGGTATATTTAGGTTTTAATGTAGAGAAAGCTTAAAGATTTCTTATTGCTCACCTTACTCACTGGTTCTAGATGTATCTAAAACCTACTGTGTGCCAGGAACTGTTAAACCCCAAGGGAGCAAGATGCACAAATGAACAAACCTACAATCTGGTGGAGGAAGTAGATATATAAGTTTTTGGGCTAAGAATATGCAAAAGTTCAGTGGAAACACAGAAGAGGGAATAATTACATTGTTTAGAAGAATCTGGGAAGATTTCTCAAAGGATGAGCTTCCCTGGTGGCTCAGACAATAAAGCGTCTGCCTGCAATGTGGGAGACCCAGGTTCAATCCTGGGTCAGGAAGATCCCCTGCAGGAGGGCATGGCAACCCATTCCAGTACTCTTGTCTGGAAAATCCCATGGACTGAGGAGCCTGGTAGGTTACAGTCCATGGGGTCTCAAAGAATTGAACACGACTCAGCGAATTCATTTGCCTTTCTTCAAAGGAGGAAGTATTGTTTTTCTAGGAAGAGTTGAAAAAAGAGGGCCATTTAGCCTGAATGAACCCTGTGAACATATGGAGCCCTAAAAGGACACAGGGGGTATGGACTAGAGTGGCATGTTTTCTCCTGCTTAATGTAGTGTCCTGCCTCTTCTTCTGGTTCCTTTGGGGAACCTCTTCTCTCTTCATTGTGGTCCCAGAAGAACTGTTCATGGGGCTCAGAGGGGTGGGTATATGGCTCAAATATCTAAATTATAATATTCCATAAGTCTTTCTATAGGGATTCATTCAGAGATAGTCATGTGACTCAAGCAAACCAATCAGAAGATGCTCAGGGATAGTCACGTGACTCAAGTAGATCCATCAGAGGTTTTGCAGGGATAGTCATGACTCAACAACCTATCAGGTTTCTCTGGGGTTAATATATGAATTTGGTGACAGAGAAGACTGGCTTTGACTGTGATGGCCAATCTGGGGACAAGGCAGCCTGGGACTGTTGCCCCACTGGACAGCTTGTTTGCTGAATGAAGTTAGCAGACAGCTACAAAGCAAGACCTGCCTCTCCTCTCCCTCTCTCTCTGAGATTGAGCTTCAGCAATATCAGATGTAGTCAATGTCCAAGTTTTTAAAACAATTTTCCTTTTTTAATTAAACTGGTTTGATTTGAGGTTCTATCCACTCTAACTTTATCAAAACAGTGATAACAAGTTGCCATACCCTAGTAGCATAAAGGAACTAGAGGGCAAAATGAGAATTAAGGATCAGATTATGAACAACAGGGCCAAGGCATTCAGACTTCATTCTGTGGACAATGGGGAGTGAGTGAACATTTTTTTTTAATATAAATTTTTTTATTTAATTGGAAGCTAATTACTTTACAATATTGTATTGGTTTTGCCATACATTGACATGAATGAGCCACGGGTGTACATGTGTTCCCCATCCTGAAGCCCCCTCCCACCTCCCTCCCTCTAAGAAGCAAAGTGACATGGTTGAGTTTTGTTTTAGAAGGCGTCTCTAGCAGGGGAATGAATCAGGAGATCTTGGATTCGTTAGTTCACGCAAATATTGTGAGGGCCTCCACTGAAGTAGTCAGGGAGAAGAGAAAAAGATGAATATTTTGAAACTGATAATTTCATCTGAATATGCCAGGAGGCCGTTTTCCTCTTTAGTAACTGAGATGACCCAATTAGCAATGAATATTGAATTTTCGTATGTTCAATAATGGAGTAAACACGTCATAGAATCATCTCTCATATAGCCAAAGCCCCATAGGTACGAGGACGTGTGTCGCAATTAGCAAGCAAATCAGTTAATAAAGAAAACAAAGGAAGAGTCACAATAGGAAAGGTGGCCAAACGCATTTCTCCACGTGACATTCTATGACTGGTTACAGCAGCTCTGCTCTATCTGGATAGAGCTCTATCTACTCTATTCGGATAATATCTTTTTCATAACCTTGAAATTTTTCATAACCAATAACCTAAATGTATTCCACTTTGGTCTAAAAGCCTCAACTTTTGAAGAACCTTATAATATCTAAAAGAAGCAAAGAAGACATAGTAACTGTGAGCAAAGGCCACAGAGCTAGCACCAAGGCTGGAGTCTGTATTTCACGTGCAGTCTGCCCAGAATCCACAGGCGACATATCACCCAGGCCTTGGACTCTGATTCAGAACACCAGCAGCAGGACCTGCTTGCAGCCCTGACTCACCCTGTGGCCTTGATAAACCATAGCCTTTCCCTGGGTCTTGATTTTCTCTGTCTATAAAATAAGTGGAGTTATAAGAGATAGTCCAAGCTAAAGAATTGCTGTGTGAATTATACGTAATAATACAAGACTTTCTAAAGTTAAACTGTTTGAATTTAAAAATACTTATGCAAAAGGTGAATTTATATAAGAAGGGGAGTATAGGGGAGTTTGGGGGGAATGGATACGTGTATATGTTTCGTTGAGTCCCTTTGCTGTCCACCTGAAACTATTAATATCATAACACTATAATCAAACTATTAATTGACATCATAATAATATCAATTGGCTATCAGTTCAGTTCAGTCACTCAGTTGTGTCCGACTCTTTGAGACTCCATGGACTGCAGCACACCAGGCTTCCCTGTGCATCACCATCTCCTGGAGCTTGCTCAAACGCATGTCCATTGAGTTGGTGATGCCATCCAACCATCTCATCCTCTGTTGTCCCCTTCTCCTCCTGCCTTCAATCTTTCCCAGAATCAGGGTCCTTTCCAATGAGTCAGTTCTTCACATCAGGTGGCCAAAGTATTGGAGTTTCAGCTTCAACATCAGTCCTTCCAATGAATATTCAGGACTGATTTCCTATAGGATGGACTGGTTGGATCTCCTTGTAGTCCAAGGGATTCTCAAGAGTCTTCTACAACAAAAAGCATCAATTCTTCAAAAGCATCAATTCTTCAGCACTCAGCTTTCTTTATAGTACAACTCTCACATCAAGACCTGACTACAGGAAAAACCATAGCTTTGACTAGATGGATCTTTGCCGGCAGAGTAATGTCTCTGCTTTTTTACTATACTGTCTAGGTTGGTCATAGCTTTTTTTCCAAGGAGCAAGCGTGTCTTAATTTCATGGCTGCAGTCACCATCTGCAGTGATTATGGAGCCCAAGAAAATAAAGTCTGTCACTGTTTCCCCATCTATTTCCCATGAAGTGATGGGACCAGATGCCATAATCTTCGTTTTTTGAATGTTGAGTTTTAAGCCAGCTTTTTCACTCTCCTCTTTCACTTTCATTAAGCGGATCATTAGTTCGTCTTCACTTTCTGCCATAATGGTGGTGTCATCTGTGTATCTGAGATTACTGATATTTCTCCCAGCAATCTTGACTCCAACTTGTGCTTCATCTAGCCCAGCATTTCACGTGATGTACTCTGCATGTAAGTTGAATAAGCAGGGTGACAATATACAGCCTTGATGTACTGTTTGGAACCAGTTTGTTTGGAACCAGTCTGTTGTTCCATGCCCAGTTATAACTGTTGCTTCTTGACCTGCATATAGATTTCTCGGGAGGTAGGTAAGGTGGCCTGGTATTTCCATCTCCTGAATAATTTTCAACAGTTTGTTGTTATTCACACAGTTAAAGGCTTTGGTGTTATCAATAAAGTAGAAGTAGATGCTTTTCTGGAACTCCCTTGTTTTTTCTATGATCCAACAGTTGTTGGCAAGTTGATCTCTGGCTCCTCTGCCTTTTCTAAATCCAGCTTGAACATCTGGAAGTTTTCAGTTCACATACTTGATTGGAGAATTTTGAGCATTACTTTGCTGGTGTGAGATGAGTGCAATTGTGCTGCAGTTTGAACATTCTTTGGCATTGCCCTTCTTTGTGATTGGTCATTTTTCAAACTGACCTTTTCCAGTCCTGTGGCCACTGCTGAGTTTTCCAAATTTGCTGGCATATTGAGTGTAGCACTTTCACAGCATCATCTTTTAGGGTTTGAAATAGCTCAACTGGAATTCCTCACCTCTACTAGCTTTGTTCGTAGTGATGCTTCCTAAGGACCACTTGACTTCACATTCCAGGATGTCTGGTGCTAGGTGAGTGATTGCACCGTCATGGTTATGTAGGTCATGAAGATCTTTTTTTGTATAGTTCTTCTGTGTATTCTTGCCACCTCCTCTTAATATCTTCTGCTTCTGTTAGGTCCATACCATTTCTGTCCTTTATTGTGCTCATCTTTGTATGAAATGGTCCCTTGGTATCTCTAATTTTCTTGAAGAGACCTCTAGTCCTTCCCATTCTATTGTTTTCCTCTATTTCTTTGCACTGATCACTGAGGAAGGCTTTCTTATCTCTCCTTGCTATTCTTTGGAACTCTGCATTCAAATGGGTATATCTTTCCTTTTCTCCTTTGCCTTTCAGTTTAGTTCAGTTGCTTAGCTGTGTTCGACTCTTTGCAATCCCACAAATTGCAGCACGCCAGGCCTCCTTGTCCATCACCAACTCCCTTTGCCTTTAGCTTCTCTTCTTTTCTCAGTTATTTGTAAGGCCTCCTCAGACAACCATTTTGCCTTTTTGCATTTCTTGTTCTTGGGGATGGTCTTGATCCCTGTCTCCTGTACAATGTCACGAACCTCCGTCCATAGTTCTTCAGGCACTCTGTCTATCAGATCTAATCCCTTGAATCTATTTGTCACTTCCACTGTATGATTGTAAGGGATTTGACTTGCTATACACCATACAGTCAATTCAGAGAAGGCAATGGCAACCCACTCCAGTACTCTTGCCTGGAAAATCCCATGGACGGAGGAGCCTGGTAGGCTGCAGTCCATGGAGTCGCTAAGAGTCGGACATGACTGAGGGTCTTCACTTTCACTTTTTACTTTCATGCATTGGGGAAGGAAATGGCAACCCACTCCAGTGTTCTTGCCTGGAGAATCCCAGGGATGGGGGAGCTTTGTGGGCTGCCATCTATGGGGTCGCATAGAGTCGGACATGACTGAAGCGACTTAGCAGCAGCATACAGTCAATTGGCTATATTACATTACAAAATAAAAAATTTAGTAAAAAAAAATCAAAAGGTGCATAATCCTATTAATAGGTGTTCAACGGTCATCCATCAGACATTCTTGATTGGTGCTGTTCGGGCTACACTAGTGATGAGAACATGGTTCCAAGCTTGTAGAGGCTGAAACCAAGTGGGAGAAACAGTTGAAGTGAAGACTACAGGGATGGTCATTGTGATAGCGGGGGTCTATGTGAGGTACTTTGGTAGCAGAAAGGAGAAAGCACGGAACTCCAGTGTGCCTGTCTTTGAAGTCATGGTAGTTGTCATGGAGGGGACAATGCTGGAGTCGGTGGGGACACCATACCCACAATGTTCTAGGGAAACCAACCAGTAAGTGTGGAGGATGGACTGATGGAAAGTCAAAGTCTAACCAGCTAGACCAGGAGGTTGTGCTGGTCACAGCCCTCTTAGTGGTCTCATCTATTTCCTGTCCTTTTCACAGGGACCGCATTTCTCAGCATCGGTGTCTTCTGGCCTCCAGCTGGTGTTGCCCTATGTTGGAAGACTGGAAGTTGGGGAGGAGCTAGGCGCTTCCTTTGGGCAGCAGCCCTAGCAGGACTGCATCTTCTCCAGGTCATTGTTCCAGTACCTGCCTCTGTGGTACGGCCTGGCTCCAGCTCTCATGGAGCAGATCCTCTCAGGGTCTAGGCCCATCAAAGGAACCTGGCTCCCAGGCAGGACGGCATCCTCCCTACCCCCTTGCTCCATGTGTCCCTTCAGGGTATGTAGCAGCTGCCCTGTTTATCTCTTTGTTGCCTTGTAAACCCTTGTTTGTTCCTCAAAAGACATACATCAGTGTCACCAATTCCTGGTACTAAGTTCCCTCCGTTTGAAATATTCAGGGTTGTTTTCACATTCTGCCTGCATCCAGACCTATATACAAAGGCTGATGAATTAGTTCAAGTAAGAGATAATGATGGATGGAGGCAGTGAGGGGAACCAGGAAGATTTGACAGTCAAGTGGATGTGGGAATAAAGGAGAGGAGAGCTGACAGAGAGTTTCCAAGATGACAGGACCCACCAATTTGCAAACAGAATCATGAGTGCATAAGGGCTTAAATTTATTCATCCCATTCCTAGGGTTGAGCTGACTGTATATGATTTGTCTTCATATCTCCAATTCCAATCTGAAGTCAAGGAACAGATGGGAAATTTCTACATGCAGCACTAAGGAGAGTTCGTCCCGCAATATGCAATTTTTATTGCTTTTCCAAATAAATAAATAACAGTGTATGTGTATCCTGATGGAGATGAAATCTCTCATATTAAAGAAAGCTTGTTTACTTTTTCAGAAAGAACTCTGGTTTCTGCACCAAAACATTTAGAATTTGTAAATGCCTCTGATGATAGTGGAAAGGAAGCAATCTCAATTACTGTGAGTACTAGAAGTTAATTCTAATATCTAAGTTAATTCTAGTATCTTCCAAACTGAAATACTGACTTTGATCTTTCCTTTCACATCAGAATCCCATGAAATTAACATTTGTAACTGTCTCCTAACTGGCCGCCTTAACCTAAACTTTTCTTTCAGAATGCCTGTTCTGTGCGGTTGCTCAGAAGACTCCCGTACATTGTTCATCTCCCCATGGCTGACAGAACAAAGTCTGAGCTCTATTCCAGTAGTTGAAATTCCTCAACATAAAACTCTAGCATGGACAGCTTCTCAAAAAATTAAAAATAGAATTACTATGTGATCCAGCAATTCCATTTCTGAGCTTGTGCCTCAAAGAACTGTTTATAGCAGCATTCATCACAATATCCAAAAGGTGGAAGCAAATCAAAATGTCCAGAGACAGATGAATGGGTAAACAAAATGTGGTATATACATACAGTGGAATATTACTCAGCCTTAATAATGAAGGAAATCCTGACACATGCTGTAAATGGATGAACCTTAGACATGATGCTAAGTTAAATAAGCCAGTCACAAGACAAACACTATAGAAGCTCACTGATATGAGGCGCCTAGAGTCAAGTTTAGACAGACAAAAGTGCAATAGTGGTTGCCAAGGGCTAGAAGGAGAGGGAATGGGGGAATCGCTGGTTAATGGGTTTATTTTGAGCTTCAAGTTGGCAAGATGGAAGAATTCTAGGTTGTACAACAGTGTGGATGTACTTAACATTACTTAACTGTACAGTCGAGATGGTTAAGTGCTATGTGTGAAATGAAGTCACTCCGTCATGTCCAACTCTTTGGGACCCCACGGACTGTAGCCCGCCAGGCTCATCCATCCACTTTTCCAGGCAAGGATACTGGAGTGGGTAGCCATTTCCATCTCCAGGGGATCTTCCCAACCCAGGGATCGAATCTGGGTTTTGAGCACTGCAGTCACTCTTTACCATCTGAGCCACCAGTGAGGCATCAAGTATTATGTGTATTTCACCACAATAAAAAATAAACAACTCTAGCTCAGCCTTCCAGTTTCATCCTGTCTTGTCTGCTGCAAGGCTCATCCACGTGATTCCCACCTAACTTACCTGAGCCTCCTGTTCACATGATCCCACAATGCCCTGCATCAGTTACGCCCTCCCCAACATCACAGCTCCGATGATCAGGGAACAGTCAGCTCCTCACAGCACAGCACATACCCCTCCTAAGCCCCAAAGGGTTGCCTCATCTCACCTGGCGTCCTGTCCCCTGGGTGAGCTCACAATCACATTAAACCCTGACTTAGGGCTTTTTCTCTCCAAGCACATGGGGCTCTCTGCTGTTTCACTGTAATGTGTGAGCATCTTTGATCTTCCCAACCCTGGGCATGGAGTACTTTGAAGACTTCCATGGCTCTACCCCAGTTCTGTTACCCCAGAATGGAGTAATGGATCTGGGACCTTGCAGTAGAATTTGTCAAATGGAGTCTCTCTTTCCAGGTAAGTGAGCTGTGGCTCATTTGGCAAAATGAGGTATCAAGGGCAGGTTATCTGAGCTTCCACTGAATTGTGTCTCTGCTCTCAGAAAGAGCCGTGCCTTCTCTTCAGCTGTAGGGAGGGGGGCTACTTCCCCTTCTCCTGCCTATAGTCCATCTTCCATGCAGCAGGCAGAACGACCTGCGAAAGCACCTCTGTTGAAGCCACAGATCAGATCATGTTAATCCTCTGCTGAAAACAGGATGATAGCTTTCCCCTCTGTCAGGGTAGAAGCCCGAGCTGATGAATCCCAATTCCCCTCGATCTTACCTCCCACCCTGGTCTCACTTCCACCACTCCCCCCAAAGCTCCAGCCACGTTGCTCTCTCACTGTTCCAGAGACACGCCAAGGACACTCCCATCTCGCCACCTGTACACCAGCAGCTGGAAAGGCTGCTTGCCCCAAGACTGCCACAATCCCACATCTCCCATCTTGCAGCTCATGCTCACATGGCCCAGGATCAGAGAGGTCTTTTTCTGACTGCCCTCTGTACAGCAGCAGCAAGCCAGACCCCTGCTTGTGGTCTGCCCTATGTTGCCATTGAATCTGAGAGCACTTAGGTAGCGCTGGAGATAAAGAACCCACCTGTCGATGCCGGAGACCTAGAGACGAAGCTTCAATCCCTGGGTCAGGAAGATTCCCTGGAGGAGGGCAACCCACTTCAGTATTCTTGCCTAGAGAATCCCATGGACAGAGCAGCCTGGGGGTCTACAGTCCACAGGGTCACGTAGAGTCAAACATGACTGAAGTGATTTAGCACACACACACACACACCTCATCTCCTGGGGCTTCCCAAGTGGCTCAATGGTAAAGAATTCACCTGCTGATGCAGGGGATGCAGGAGACATGGGTTCAATCCCTGGGTCAGGAAGATCCTCTGAAGGAGGAAATGTCAACCCACTTCAGTAATCTTGCTTGGAAAATTACATGGGTAGCAGAGCCCGGCGGGCTATCATTCCATGGGGTCTCAAAGAGTCAGACACGACTGAGCACGCACACATCTATCATATCCTGACATATTATATACACATCTATTTACTGTCTGCCTCCCTCCACAAGAACATATGCAGTAAGCAGGCAGAAACTTGATCAGCCGTTCACTGCTGTAGCCTTAGCCTGACATGATGTAGGTACTAGGTAAGTCTCTGTTGAGTGGATGTATGCATGGATGGATGGAAGAAAGGATGGCTGGCTGCATGGACACATGCACGCATGTTGGATGGATGAGTGGAAAAATGAATGAATGAGTACCTGTGAAGGCTGCACAGATTATCAGTTCCAGCCCAAGGGAGATAATGCAGAGTGGCATGGTGCTGCTGCTAAGTCGCTTCAGTCGTGTCCGACTCTGTGCGACCCCATAGACAGCAGCCCACCAGCCTCCCCCATCCCCGAGATTCTCCAGGCAAGAACACTGGAGTGGGTTGCCATTTCCTTCTCCAATGGATGAAAGTGAAAAGTGAAAGTGAAGTCGCTCAGTCGTGTCCGACTCTTAGCGACGCCATGGACTGCAGCCCACCAGGCTCCTCCGTCCGTGGGATTTTCCAGGCAAGAGTACTGGAGTGGGCTGCCATTGCCTTCTCCAGAGTGGCATGGTAGTCGTTATCAATCCGTTGGTATGGAAACAGCTACACCATCCTCCTCTCTTCTTCCTTTATTTCAATCCTTATCTGATTTAAAGTAATTATTCCAACAAGCCCTGTGGCCACTTCCACAAGACAAAGCCTGTATTTAATAACCTTACTCAAGGTCCTGTACAAGAAGACCTGAAGTCAGTCAACCCCTTTCACGTGCCAAATCCTCCTCCTGGAAAAAATGTTCTCCGCCATCTGTGCCTGTTAAAATGCTATTCAGACTTCAAAGTACAGCTGCTCCGGAAGCCCAGGCAAGATATATAGTGTATGTGATCTCTTACTTCTTGGAATTATCAGGATATTTTATCTCTACTTACCCCTTCTTATGATTCATATCCTTTCTAGCCCTATATTTTCTTCACTTGCTAAAAGTGGGGGAGGCTACACTGAATCATAATAAGATATATATATATAGAGACATATATATTATAATAAGAGATATGTATCTGTAGCAGTGTGTATATGTATATATATGGTTATCTAGAGCACCAAATATGGTATTTAACCGCTATTTTGTGGATTATTTTTTTAAAAATTGGAGTCTAGCTGCTTTACAATGTTGTGTTAGTTTCTGCTGTACAGCCAAGTGAATCAGCTCTATGTACACATACATCCCCGCTTTTCTGGATTTCCTTCCCATTTAGGTCACCACAGAACAGTGAGTCGAGTTCCCGGTGCTATGCAGTGGGCTCTCTTTAGTTACCTGTTTTATACATATCCCAATCCATCCCATCCCCTCTTGCTATCCATACGTTTGTTCTCTATGTCTGTGTCTCTATTTCTGCTTTGCAAATAAGTTCGTCTATACCGTTTTTCTAGATTCCCCATATATGTGGTTGCTATTATTATTAACAACCAACGTGCTTCTCCCACAAGGACTGAGGCTTCTTGAGGGTAGTTTTGTGTCTTAATGCATCTGCCCTTAAAGCCCAAGCTCTGACACTTTCCCATCATTGCTTACTGAATGACTGCAGGAATGAATGAAGGATTCTACTTGAGAGAGGGATGCAGGGCCTCAGGGAACAGCATGGGAATAAGGCTTCAGCAGCCTTCGTGTTCTCACTACGTGGTGCCATTTCCAAAAATGCTGACCCGGTTTTCTGATGCTGTGTTCATCGTCTTACTTTTGAACATCTTCTGTAAAACAGCCTTTAATTTATTGGATTCTTTCAGAGATTTGTTTTCTGCCTTCAAATTCTGCTCCCAGATTTCATTCCAGTTTCTTTGACGTTACATTGAGACCCAGGTCCTTATTTCTAAAATTTATTATCTAACATAAATGCTCTCCACCCAATTGCAGGAGCAATTTATACCCCGGAGATGGAACAATCCCTTTAAGAAATAATTGGATTCTCTTGTATCTCACTTTTTTATCATCACAAAGCCATAAATTCTCAAAATGCTGGCCTATAATAGAAGGGAAACCAAGCTTTGTGCTTAGAAATAACAAAGTTACTCCTGAAATTGAATTGGAATTTCCATCCTAAATGACACTTCTGAATGCCTTCAATTTCTTTTCCCAACTGAAAATTTCTTTCTCGTTGCACTGATGCTGGGCCCAGAGGGTAGTGAAGAAGGATTGCTGAAGTGTTTGTTCTTTAATCTGATGAAAACTGGTAGTTTATTTTCGGCACAGTGTTGCCTGAGAGGGGTGGGGAAGATATTTAAGATACAAAATTAGGTCATATCAGTTTTATCCTGTGTTTATTAATTACTATTACTCTACTATGAATCTCACCAGAGGCTTAGTATGTGTGAAGCAGGCATTATGCTATGAGCATTTATGGATCATTTCATCCGATTCTCACATTAGCCCATTTTAAAGATGACAAGACTGAGGAATGATGAGATGAACTGTTCTGAGCTCTCACATTGTTAGGATTCCAATCCAGGCAGTCCAATCTCAAGGTCATACATGATAGACAAACTGTAAGTCTCACTGTAAAGTGCCAAAATTTAGGATGATATTAAGGTGATTTCAACAGCTCTGAATTTTTATCAAATGTATTTGCTTTTCTAACACACTCACCTCCTCTACACCAACCCAACAGTGCAGTTTTCAACAAGGATTTAGAAAAAATGTATAAGGGAAATATAAGACAATTTAATCATTAACAAAATATACTAATTTCTATAGCAAAACTACTAAACTGTGTATCTGAAGATACATATGATTATTGATGTATCCATAAATAGAGCATTGCTATTTAAAAAAATAAAAGTTTACAAAAAAACAAAGCTCACATTTGATAAACACCTTCCCTTTAGAGAGAAATCTATGCTTTGATTTTCTTCATTAAAAGGATAACATTCAAGAAAATTTCAAAATAGGAAAAAGAAGAAAAAGAAAATCTCCCTTGAGCCCCAGTGCCCTGGAAAATTGTTTGTTTAATAAGCAGACATTTCTTTACATAGTCATGCAATTTTATAAGCTATAATTTTCTTCCAAAATCATAAAAGTAGCTTTTTAATATCACAGGATTTCTACAGTAAGCACTATATATATAAGCATATCGTAGTCTCAGGTCTCTTAAAAGTAGGCACACACTTTACTAAGCTGATTTCTTTCCTTTAGGTTATTTCAAAATTATTGGTTATTGAAGCAACACTGTAATAAATATCCTCGGGCTTAGAAGCTTTTATGCAGGTCAGACTGGAGCCCTACGACATATTCCAAGAAGTGAAATCAGTGGGTCAAAATGCATGAATATTTTAAAAGTACTTGATTCTTATTGCTAAATATCTTTTCAAAAGGGTTTTAACAATTTCTACTGCCATCAGCAAACAGATATTCAGACTGCCCAGAGACCATGTTTCTAGAATGCTTCATCTCAGGAAACACCCCTGTCTCCCCTACAAGTAAAATCCAACCCAGATACCATCATCTCCCTGCAGCCTGAATGACCCTTGAAGCCAAATTAAATCCTGGCTCCTCTGTGTGTTGTGGCACTCTGAACAAGCTCTGAGCAAGCACTTCCCACCTCAGCTGAGAGGGTCAATGCATGTCTGTCTCCCTAGGCCACCTGGGAGCCCAGTGGCAGGCACACAGTAGGTACTCAATGCGTAATTAAGAAGATTTGGAGGTTTTAAGAAAAAGACCACATATTTATGTATCAGGATGTCTGATGTGCTGTCTGGCACACAGTATGTGCCAATTAAACACTTACTAAATGCATGAATGTGATCCTGAGATTAAGTTTACTTCAAAGCCTGTCAAAGCAGAAAAGCTACTACCTGGGAAATCTGTTTCAATTCCTTAGGCCTCAGTCATTCATTTAAGGCATAAACATTTTTTTCCTTTTTAAAAAAAATTCTTTTCCAATATGGTTTATTACAGGATACTGAATGTAGTTCCGTGTGCTATACAGCAGGCCCTTGTTGTTTCTCCATTCTCTGTATAATAATTTACATCTGCTAATCCTAAACTCCCAGTCCAACTTTCCTCCACCCCCCTCCTCCTTGGCAACCACAAGATTTATTCTCTATGCTTCTGAGTCTGTTTCTGTTTTGTAGATAAGTTCATTTCCGTCATATTTTAGATTCCACATGGCAGTGACATCATATGATACTTGTATTTCTCTGTCTGGCTTACTTTACTAAGTATGATAATCTCTGGGTTCATCCATGTCGCTGCAAATGGCATTACTTCGTTCTTTTTTATGGCCGAGTAATATTCCACTATATATATATACATATATATATATATACCACAGCTTCTTTATCCATTAATCTGTTGATGGATGTTTAGGCTGTTGGCATGTCTTGGCTACTGTAAAAAGTGCTGCTGAGCCATAAACATTTATTAAACACCTACTATGTGCCAAAACCTAAAATCAGGAACCAGGACATAGGTAATTCTGAAAGCACCTTTTGGAAGAATATACAGTTTTGGGGGGTCTCCAGCACACAATAGTAAGTGTAGGGAAGTCCTCCTCGAAGTATGAAGAGGATGCCCAAAGGAGGAACCACCCATCTCTCCTTGGACCATTTAGGAGTCTTTATACAGGAGTGGCTTGGAGCTGGAAGGTGACAGTGTAAGCTACACTGGGTCCTCCAAAAATATGTCTAAGTCCTAACCCCCTCTGTCTGTGAATGTGACCTTATTTAGAAGTAGGTTCTTTGGAGAGGTGATGAAATTAAATATCTTGAGATGAGCTCATCCTGGGTTTGAGGTGGTCCTATGACTGGTGTCCTTATAAGGGAAAGGAGTGGGGGATTTGAGGCGTGGAGATGAAGGGACCACAAGTTCACATGAAGGTGAAGGTGGAGGTTGGAGTGATGTTGCTGCAGGCCAAGGTACACCAGGAGCCATCGGAAGGCACTGCCAGGAGACGAGGAAGAAGCCTCCCCTAGAGCCTTCAGAGAGAAAGAACCCCAGCCCTGCTGACATCTTGGACTTCTGGCCTCCAGACCCGGGAGAGAATAAGTTTCTGTTGCTTTAAGCCACCAAGTTTGTGGTACTTTGTTGCAGCAGCCACAGGAAACTAATGAGATGATGCAGAAGATGCCAAAGGCTTTATATCCCTCTTTTCCTCACTTCTGCAAAGACTGCTGTTCTGAGAGGTTGGATTCCAGGCAATGGACTGGGCCACTGTGTGCTGAGAGGTGAGTGCAGAGGTGGGCTCACTTCTTCCTGCTTCTCCCTTCCTTGCAGTCAGAAATAAAGTCATGCAGCCCACGTCTTCCTTAACTAACCACCTCTTTCCTGATCTGCTTCCTCTCATACCACAGACCCATCCAGGGATGTGTCTGGCTGGGGCCAGCCAGGCTGTAAGTCTGCTCAGCACCTCCTGCAGGTTTGACCACTCCTATTGCTCACTTCTCTCTGCGGCATCCTCCTGGGCACAAGGAGTGAGATGCAGCCCCCTGGCCTCCGGTTTGAAGGTGCTGAGTCCTCAGTAGCTCACTGGGATGATGCTCCATGGCATCTGGCTCTGTTCCTAGAAATGGCTTTTTTGAGGTTTGGGGTCCAAGCCCAGCTGTTAGTAAAGTGGTGCTTGGGTTTCCCAGAGGGTTGTGTTCCTTGGGAAAGTCATGTATTTGCACAGCTGTTGGTTTGGAGCAGGATTTGGGGCAATATCCCCTAAAGCAGTAATTCTCAACCAGGGGTGACATTGCCCTCCAAGGCACATTCGACTGTATCTGGGGACATTCTTGATTGTTACACTTGGCAGGGAAGGAGAGGAAGGGCTTTAAGCACCTAGAACGTAGAGACCACAAATGCAGCTAAAAGTCTTTCAGTGCACAGGACAGCCCCCACCAGAAAGAATTATCTGGACCAAAATATCAACACTGTCAAGACTGAGAAACCCTGCTCTATACCCTTCAGAATTCCACCATGAATCCTAATGTGCTTAGTCACTCGGTCGTGTCTGACTCTTTGTGACCCCATGGACTGCAGCCTGCCAGGCTCCTCTGTCCATGGGGATTCTCTAGGCAAGAATACTGGAGTGGGTTGCCATGACCTCCTCCAGCAGATCTTCCCAACCCAGGGATTGAACCCAGGTCTCCTGCACTGCAGGTGGATTCTTTACCACCTGAGCCACCAGAGAATTCCCAGTTGGGAATAATTTAACCAGGTGGACTGGGTAAGTAAAAGCATTTTAAAGCACCATGCAGAGGAAGAACAGAAGTGGAAGACAGCAGGAACTCGGGAAAAAAGTAAGGAGTCTGGAACAAGTGAATTTAAAAAGTCTGTGGGTGGAACCAAAGGAAGAGGATGCAATGCAAGAGATGAGGCTGGAGGATGGGCTAGAGTAAGGCTCTCAAATATCACCATCATCATCGTCACCATCAGCTTTGTCGTCTTCTTCATCACCATCATCATCACCATCATCAGTAACTTTTGTCACAGAAGCTCATGTTTATTGAACACTTACTGGGGACTAAGTTTAAACATGCAACACATTATTTTAGTTTATTCTTTAAACATCCAAGTGTAGTTGGGTATTAGTTTCGGCTTGTGACAAATGACCACATACTTAGTGGTTTAAAACAACAAAATTTGTTCTCTTACAGTCTAGAGGTCAGAGGTCCAATGGAAAGTCAAGGTTCTGGCAGGGTTTGCATTCCTTCTGGAGGTTCTTGGGGAGAATCTGTTTCCTTCCTTTTCCCAGCTTCTAGAAGCCACCTGCCTTTCCTGGCTCATGGCCCTTTCCTCCATCATCAAGGCCAGAAAAGCCTGGGGTGAAGGCTGAGGGCTCACATTGTATCCCTTTGACTTCTTCTTGTTCCTCTTCTTCCACTTCTAAAGAGCCTTGTGATTCCATCGAACCACCTGGAAAATCCAGGGCAATCTCCCCATCTGAAGCCCTTGGCTGGGAATATAACATATTCACAGGGCTCAGTAATTAGGATATGGCCATCCTGTGGCAGGGGCAATTTTTGGTCCACCATCATTTTTGCTACAGGTAACAAACCAGAGCTTCAGATCAGTTAGATGCTGTGCCTGAGCTCACAAACTCCCAATGCGGGGGTGCAGGTTCAATCCCTGGTCAGGGAACTAAGATCCCACCTGCTGCATGATGCAGCCAGGAAAAAAAAAAAAGTCCAAAATGGAGCAGATATATTTATATGTATGACTGATTCAATTCATTGTTCAGTAGTGACGGGAAGAGTTGATTCATTGGAAAATACCCTGATATTGGGAAATACTGAGGGCAAAAGGAGAAGAGGGTGGCAGAGGATAAGATGGTTAGATAGCATCACCAACTCAGTGGACATGAATCTGAGCAAACTCTGGGAGATAGTGAAGGACAGGGAAGTCCTGTGGGGTTGCAAAGAGTTGGATACAACTTAGCGACTAAACAACAACAACATAAACAACATTGTAAAGCAACTGTGCTCCAATAAATGTTAATTTCAAACAACAACAAAATACACGTAGGCAACTATACCAAATTATCACTAGTTAAGACAGTTTCTCTTTCCAGAATTCAGGAGGCACAAGCCTAAGGGAGTGACTCTATTTACCAAAGAGAAAATTAAATCATAAACACACAAGCATTCCAAAGTGAGAACACAGATGCAAGCCCCATCAGTTCAGACAACCAAAGCTGAAAACTAGTGCTGTCCGCACAAGATAATGAGCAACTCATCTGGAAACACCAAGGGCTTCGGGGACAGAAGAGGTGAATACTGCCGCAGAAAATAGAGTTCTATTTGCATGTACATGTGAAAGCAAAAGGTGTCACTTTTTGGTGATAGTCACATTTTTTTTTCCTTCATAAAAGCCTGGATAATAAATATTATGTGTAAATATGATAGAGAAACTGACTGCCACTTACTATAAGTATAGAGACAGTAAGAGCTTGGTGACTTGAGATGTCCACTTACTGTTTGCTCTCAGGCAAGTTATTTCCTCCCCATGAGACTCTGGTCTCACCTGTAAAATGGGGCTGATAATGGGCCCCATCTCTAAGGCCTGGTGTTGGGATTAGGTGAGGTCATACCTGTAAAGCACTTAAAGTAGAGCCTGGCACATGCAACATGCTCAGCAAATTTTTATCTACATCATGGGTATAGTATCTTACAAAGTGATTCCTATTTTGTTACCTTCCAATCACAAGTTCCAAATATGGGGAGAATGCACTGCATTTGCAGGAGACCTAGGTTTGATCGCTGGGTCAGAAAGATCCTCTGGAGGAGGAAATAACAACCCAATTCAGTATTTTCCTGGAGAATCCCATGGATAGAAGAGCCTGGTGGGCTACAGCTCCTGGGGTTGCAAAGAGCCAAACACAATTGAGTGACTAACACTTTCACTTTCAGTTCCAAGCTCTGCCCTAGTGAGTAACCTCCTTCTTAAACTGTTCCCACCCAAAGACACAAAATGACAAAAAATCTCCTGTGTGTGTGTGTACCTGCACATGCTTCATTTACTTTTTATGTGTTAATATTTAAAAATTAAATTGTCCACAGAGAACATGAATGATGACTTCAAGAAGAAAGCCTGAAGAGCATATACTTTAAATAAATGAAAATCTTCAAGATAATCAGAGAATTATTTTTCAATTACATATTTTTGAATCGTTTGAACTTTGCAACATGAACACATATTATCTGTTACAAATAAAATCTTGACTTAACCCTATTCTCCATAGCAAAAAAACAAAATTTACTCCTTTCTTTTCTCAGTGTATTCAATAAAGTAACAAAAAGTTGTAAAAATACAAGTGAATAACTTGTATTACAAGTTATTCACTAAAGGGATAGTTCCTATAAACTTAAAGTATAAATAATGGCCCATCTCTGAGAACCTTGTCTCCCAGGTAATGGGCATCAAGCTAAAATATCTTTGTGTAGCTCACAGGAAATATCCTGACCAGGGACACCTGTGAATGACTGCAGGAAGGAAGAAATTAACTCACTCTCTCTGGAGGCTTCAGAGACTACGCCAAAGCCTTTGACTGTGTGCATCACAACAAACTGGAGAATTCTTCAAGAGATGGAAATACCAGACCACCTGACCTGCCTCCTGAGAAATCTTGTATGCAGGTCAAGAAGCCACAGTTAGAACCAGACATGGAACAACAGACTGGTTACAAACTGGGAAAGGAGTACCTCAAGGCTGTATATTATCACCCTGCTTATTTAACTTATATACAGAGTACATCATGAGAAACGCTGGGCTGGATGAAGCACAAGCTGGAATCAAGATTGCCAGATTCAAGACTGAATCCTGAATTCAAGAAATTCAAGATTGTTATTGAAATATCAATAACCTCAGATATGCAGATGACACCACCCTAATGGCAGAAAGTGAAGAAGAACTAAAGATCCTCTTAATGAAAGTGAATGAGAAGAGTGAAAAAGTTGGCTTAAAACTCAACATTCAAAAAATGAAGATCATGGCATCTGGTCCCATCACTTCATGGCAAATACATGGGGAAACAATGGAAACAGTGACAAACTATTTTTTTGGGCTCCAAAATGACTGCAGATGGTGACTGCAGCCATGAAATTGAAATATGCTTGCTTCTTGGAAGAAAAGCTATGATTAACCTAAATAGCATATTAAAAAGCAGAGACATTACTTGCCTACAAAGGTCCATCTAGTCAAAGCTATAGTTTTTCCAGTAGTCATGTATGGATATGAGAGTTGGACTATAAAGAAAGCTGAGTGCCGAAGAATTGATGCTTTTGAACTGTGGTGTTGGAGAAAACTCTTGAGAGTCCCTTGGACTGCAAGGAGATCCAACCAGTCCATCCTATAGGAAATCAGTCCTGAATATCCATTGGAAGGACTGATGCTGAAGCTGAAACTTCAATTCTTTGGCCACCTGATGCGAAGAACTGACTCATTGGAAAAGACCCTGATGCTGGGAATGATTGAAGGCAGGAGGAGAAGTGGACGAAAGAGGATGAGATGGACATGAGTTTGAGTAAGCTCTGGGAGTTGGTGATGGACAGGGAATCCTGGTGTGCTGCAGTCCATGGGGTTGCAAAAAGTCGACTGAGCAACTGAACTGGACTGAACTCTGGAGGCTGACCAGAATTAGAAATGTTGAACTTTATTCCCTCCTCATTTAGCACAAAAGAAGCCTGAATTCTAACTCAGACAAGACAGTTCTTTGGGACAGGAGTCTTCCATCTTCTTGTGTGTGTCTTCCATCTTTATTTGCTCGCTTTCCAAATAAAGTCACTATTTCTTGCCCCAACAACTTGTCTTTTGATTAAAAGACCTGTCATGCAGTGAGTAGTTGGGAGTAGACATGGGAACCCACTCCAGTACTCTTGCTGGAAAATGTTATGGACAGAGGGGCCTGGCAGGTTACAGTCCATGGGATCACAGAGAATCAGACATGACTGAGCGATTGAGCATGCACACTCGCATGTGGTGAGCAGTATGATCTTGGACTTGATAACAAAATGATAAGCTATAAAACAGCACTGTATCCTTATCTTTTAGACAATTTGTAGAAATGAGAAATAACTTTGGAAAATTTGCTCTTCTCAGAAATAATGCTAGTTTAAAGAAAATTGCTTGCTGGTGTTTCAGGATTAAACAATTATCCTTCCTAAAGGTAAAAACAGAGAAAAAAAGATTTCTGACTAAGATCATAAAAAAACCCTCAAATAAAATTTATAATTAGCTTTAATGATAGAAAGGGCTTCACAAATATTTGACACATTAAGCAGATATTTTCTCAAGGCTAAATACTTTCAATCAACAACTCCAAGGCAAAGATGTAGATACTTTTCATACATCTACGAGATTCCTGTCTTGGAAAGGAAGCTTGTGAATCTGATGACGTGAAGGATCACTGAGATTACAAACCTTTGAGACTGTGAGTTCATTTGAATGTGATGCAGATTCAGGGCTGGAAGCAAAATAAAGTACACTATATAAATAATCAGACTTCACTGAGAGATTTTTCCCAAGGGAGTGAAAGATATGGCCCTAAGGCTTTCAGGCATTTTCAGACCACAATTTGATAGAAGTAACCTCACTGGTGAAAATTTTTCCCCAAAAGAAGCTCGAAAATATTTCCCTAAAGCCACTTCAATTAGCATTTAGGTCTCTGCTCTGTTCTAAAGAGTGAACAAGCTTGCTGTTTACCAGCTTATATTTGGATTAGATTGGATCTAAAATTACAAGATAGAGGAAAGAATTACAGGTGCCCTGAACCTCACCTGAGCCATGAGCTCTCTTCAGATCAGTTCATTTTCCCAAAATTGATAGATGTAGTACAACAGCACCTGCCATTCATCAAGGAGACTCCGAGAAGCCTTTATTGTTCATATCCTTTATTTTTGTGATGAAAGGTAGTTATGTATCAAAAGAATTATGACTATATTTTGCAGTGAAACTTTGTGAAATTTTTAACATCAAATTTATAACATCCTTTAATTTCAAAGGAATTTCATGTTTGTGCAAGCTACTTTGGGAAACTTTTGAGAGTCTGACTCTTCAGATATCAAGGGATATTTGGG
This sequence comes from Bos grunniens, assembly GCF_055505025.1. Classification (NCBI taxonomy): domain Eukaryota; kingdom Metazoa; phylum Chordata; class Mammalia; order Artiodactyla; family Bovidae; genus Bos; species Bos grunniens. The sequence goes on along the minus strand of NC_141170.1, from coordinate 13,822,246 downwards.
CAGAAAAATTATAGGAAGCTGTGCAAGATATAGGTAGTGACCCACTGCATTTGAACTTGTGTTTTCAAGTAATTTCAAGTAAGGCATGTCCTTCCTCTCTTGAGTATTTCTTCATTGATTCAATATATAGTTATGGAGCACTTACCCTGTGCCAGACAGTAAGTCAGGTGTGATTTACAGGCTAGGGGCATCACCACTAGAAGCCTTCCTTGCTTCATGGCCACTGCTAGAATACAGCCTTCCTTGGGGGGGTTGATGAGATCCATCTGTGCATATTGTCATTTTCAGATGTGGAAGCACCCTCCCTCATTTAAGTGCTCTATCAACAGTTCAATGCATTTTGAAAGATAAGAAAGTCAGGACAGAGCATGCTCATCTGTGTGAGGTCCAGGGTAGAACTGAGATCAGAGAGTGTCAGTTTGAAACCTGGCTTATGACCTTCCAGCTGTGTGTCAGGGTGCAAATTGTCTAATCACCATGACAAATGAGGGTAATCATCGTATCTTGCCCATTGGACTGACATGAGAATTAAATGAGGTGATATTTATATGTATATTAACATACACACATGCACATATCTGCACATGCTACGTTGCTTCAGTAGTATATGACTCTTCATGACCCCATGGACTATAGCCCGCAAGGCTCCCCTGTCCATGGGATTCCCCAGGCAAGAATACTAGAGTGGGTTGCCATGCCCTCCTCCAGGGGATCTTCCCCACCCAGGGACCAAACCCACGTCTCTTACATCTCCTGTATTGGCAGGAGGGTTCTTTGCCACTAATGCCACCTGGGAAGCCCATATATATGCACACACATATGTGAACACACATATACACATGTTTGTATGTAAGCATATATTCCTATGTCTAGTTTAAAGTAGTGTTGACACATAAGAGTTTAATAAGCTTGATTCACTGGTGCTGTTTTTACTCATCTGATTTTCTATGACCTGGCCCTTCTGGGTACCTAGTGACCAGCTCTGGCTGAAGAGCCCTCTGGGGAGGGGCCTTCAGCGAAAGTTATTCTCCATTACCAGTTGAGTTAGGTCATTCCCAAACTTCAGCCCATCAATGATTAACATCAGTGGAGGTCTCAGGATGTGCCCCCTACTGAGCTGACCAGTGCAGGCTTTACTCACCCAAACTCTCTCTAGGAGCTCATCTGCCCAGTGTCTCCTGCATTCCTCTTCTCCGAGCTAATGGTTATTTGTCCTACAAATCACAGATGCATGTCCCAGAGGAAGACTTGCCAGCCTCCTCTGTGCTCCCCGCCCTGCCCCCCACCTCAGTCTGGGCTGGGTGCCCTCTTCAGAGCTCCCTTCTGCCCCAGGACATGTGATGTCCTGTCCTGGGTGCTCCCCCTGGACTGCAGTAATCTGGCCCCTAGGGGGGTTGCCTCCTCCATCTGGGGAGTGCTCCCTGGTGCAGGCAAAGGGTCCCATCGGTCATTTTCCTCCCAGGGCTGGCACGTTTCTTAGCCCAGAGTGTTTTGGAAGATTGAAGGGCCAACTCAAGTGCTCTAAAAAGTAGATCTTCTAATTGTTTTAAAATAATGATTTATTTTGAACCCACAGTGGTATTTCCCTGCTTCAGTGCTTTCAAACCCACTGGGTTATACTCTGAAATACCTTTTTTTTTTTTAATTTATTTATTTTTTATTGATGGATAATTGCTTTACAGAATTTTTCTGTTTTCTGTCAAACCTCAACATGAATCAGCCATTGGTATACATATATCCCTGTTATATTCTACAAATCCTCAACATCAGCCTCAAAGGATGGAGGTTTGTCACCACTGAGAATAAATGAACACCTGGCTTCAAAGTCAACTCCTCAGATGAAAGGAAGAGAAATGAGGCATGTAAGGCCCCACCCCAACCCCTCCCAGGCACAGTTAAATCCTTTATGAACTTTTTTCTCATGGAATTCACATCAGAGCCCAGCAAAGCAGATGTCATCAGGCCCATGTTGCAGATTAGGAAAAGGAGGTATGAAAAGCTAAGTCACGTGTCCGAGTCCACCAAGATAGAAGATAAGAAATTACTGGCAATTCAACTCAGGCTTGCATTTGTCAAAGGATTCTATCACTTGCAAGTGTGGCTACTTGGGAAGAAGCAACATTCATCAGTCTGTATAAAATATGGCACTGAAAATGTCTTGTACGTACGCAGTGGGGGACTTATAAGATCAGCTGTTGAATGAATGAGAAACATTGCCCAACACTGTCCTAAATCCCTATGCAAGGTGAATACAGACACACATCATTTCAAGTCTGTACACACGTATACAGTGAAAAAGAGATTTGTTGAACCATATGGGAGAGGGAGAAAACCGGACTCAAATCTCTGCCAAGTCTGTAAGTTTACAAATGGTAAGGTAATTCCATTTACTTAGAGGATTTTTTAAAAACAATTTCCCTATACTGTTGGACAGCTCCTTTTCTCCAAGGTAGATTTAGAATCTGAGGACAGATGACCCCAAAGAGAGCAACTTTAAAATATTTATTGAAATATAATGAAATGGTTCCAACAACCATGCTCTTTTTTTAAAAGTTTTGTTTTAAAGTCTATTTTATCTGATATGAGTATTGCTATTCCTGCTTTCTTTTGATCTCTATTTGCATGGAATATCTTTTTCCAGATGTATGGCAAAACTAATACAATATTGTAAAGTAAAATAAAATAAAATAAAAAAATAATAATAAAATGTAAAAAAAAAAGATTTGTGTGTGTGTGTGTGTGTGTGTGATGTAGACCATTTTTAAGGTCTTTATTGAATTTGTCGCAATATTGCTTTTGCTTTATGTTTTTTGGCTTTGAGGCATGTGGACTCTTAGCTCCCTAACCAGGGATAGAACCTGTACCTCTTGTGTTGAAAGGTGAAGTCTTAACCAATGGAGTGCCATGGAAGTCCCCCAACCACCATGCTCTTAACTGACAGTTTCATTTTCGTCTGGTCTGTCTGCCCTGGGATGCTGGCCTCTGTCTCACTCAGGTCCACAAAGACTCAGTCTGGGGGGTTGTAGGCGAACAAATCATCTATTGCTATTCTATTGCACATCTATGGCACACTAGCAGAGCAATGACAGTGAAAATTGGTGAATGACACTGATACAAGAGATTAGTAAAGAGCTCACATCTTTCCGTGCCTTCAAAGCAGCCCAGCCAGCCCACAGAGTCTTCTCTAGTACTAAATGACCTTCCTTAACAAATATAGCACAGGGCTTACAAGCAGAGACTCTGGAGCCAGAATTCCTGCGGGCAAAAGCTAGTCTTTGACTGTGTGAATGAACAATGCTCCTCAGTAAACAGGTCGCATTTCATTGAACATTCCCTTTACTCCTATATGGCTAAGGCTGCTGAGGCTATTACTACTACTACTGTTACCATGGTGACTACTACAGCCTCACCTCTTCCCCCTTCCTCTTTCTAAATACTTTTCCTTTTCCTCTTTCTTCTTCATTTGCATTCGGTCATGTGTGCTACTATTTGTGTCAAAATTATACACGTGAACAATTCCAAGAATCAAACTGTACTGAAAGTTTTGTTACAATTTTTAGCAACAATTCATATCTTTCTCTCCCACTTTTCCCTCTCCATCCCATTCATCTGTCTCAGGCTATAATTTTGGTATTTATTTGGTATTTAGCTCTTTATCTCGAAGTGTATAGGACTCATTGATTTTCAGTTTCCTGCTCTATCTACTGTCTTCCCACTATGGATGAAAGCGTGTGTAGCAGTCTTTTTCCTTTATGTGTCCGCAAGAGACACACTCATCTCGCCACTCCCTCACTTCCCCAGCGGTGTATTAATATATTTTTCTGGTTAGGTCAACTTTCAGGGTTTAGGGGATTATGACTAAGCATGCTACACAGAGATGCTTCATGTAGTAAATTGTATGATATCCAATGTCCTAGCTAACACTTTGATTCCTTGGAGTTAAAAAATTACCTTCTTTTTATTGTTGAGGTTTTTTTCTCCTGACATCATTTATTCAACTTCAGATTCTTAACCAACTAAATAAATCTCTCAAGGCAGCCAGATATCTTAGCCATTTTTATCAGTTCACTTTTCCTGAAGAAGACTCTCCGAGGGTCTTTTGATCTGACTCCAATCAGAACTAGTCATGGTCTACACCTTAGGCACAGCTGACATTGATGACCTGCCCATCATCGTGAAGCTTTTGCCTCTTTCTCTCCTTTGCTGGAGCTCCAGCTTTCCATATACCATGTCTTCCTCCTGATTTAGCCCTTCATTTTAGTAGAGTCCACGTCATTTTCTAACTACTTGAGACAAGATATACGAGAGAGAGATTTTTTGAGACCTTGAACTTGTAAAAATGTACATCTCAGATTTGATTGATTAGCACGTTTCCTCCGCCTTCTAGTGATAGATAATCCCAAAGGATCCTGATTCCTCAGCCTTTATACCCTGTTCTTCTGTGCAGACTTATTGGCTTTGAAGTTTGTTTTGATTTATGTCTGTTTCTAGTCATTACCCTGCAGCCTTGGTGGACCCTTCAATCTGGAAACTCATATATTTCAGGTCTTTATTTCATTGATGATTTCTTCCCCCTGTGAAGTGAAGTGAAAGTCGCTCAGTGGTGTCTGATTCTTTGCAACCCCATGGACTATACAGCTCATGGAATTCCCCAGGCCGGAATACTAGAGTGGGTAGCCTTTCCCTTCTCCAGGAGATCTGTCCAACCCAGGAATCGACAGGTCTCCCACATGGCAAGCAGATTCTTTACCAGCTGAGCCACCAGGGAATGTTTTCCCCCTTTTCTTCACCCCCTCCATCCCTCCCTATTTTCTTTCTTTCTCTCTGTCTCTCTCTCTCTTTCCCTTTCTTCTTTCTCTGTCTGATGTTGAACTTCCTGTTCTGGCCCTCTAATTCTCTTATATTTTCTTTTTCCTTCTTATTCTACTGTTTAAGGAATATCCTTAACTTTGTCTTCCAACACATCTTCTGAATATTTCATTTCTACTTTCATGTTTTTAATTTATGAGAACTCTGATCTGAAGTTTGTTCTTTGAATGTTAAGTAAACATAGCGTTTATTTTACAATTGCAAAAATCTGTTCATTCCTCTGAAAATACCAAGCATGATTCTTTTGATAGTTCTTTCTCCTGGCAGAGTCTCTGTTTATTCCAAGCTTTTTTTTTCTTTTTCCCATTTGATTGCATGGCTCTCATTATTCATGTTAGAAGATTTCTCTGGATGTCTGATAATCTTTAGTCATCACTAACCCAGTTGGGAGCTTACAGCAAAGAAGCAGGTCTCGCTGACTGTGAACTACACTCCAAGGGAACTGGGGAACTTCTGATGTCATAATCTCTCTCCTCTTGGCTCAGCCACATCCCCCCTGAAATCATTCCAGTGTCCAGCCTGGAAGCTGAAGTCTTGAGCCCAGCTGGAAGTGGGGTGGGTGTGTTATTCAGCATCTGGTATGGATGCATCTAGTTAGTTGTGCTATCTTCAGTACTGCTTCCCAACTCAAGAGGCTTAATGTACTTCAGTTCAGACACCCTCTGTTTTACTATCTTTAGTGAATAAGCCTTCAGTCTTCTGCTTGGAAGAGGAAGGGACAGACATCCAGTTATTCAGGATGGGCAAGCAGATTGGTGCTTTTTAAAATGTCTTAAAAGGCTTTCAAACCCTGCACCCCATTTTAGCCTCTCTTTTATCCCTTCTCCCTCCTTCCATCATTGTTGATGACTATTCATTTCTGAGCCTTTGAAGAGATTCTTTAACATCTATCAATTCATGGTTATTTCCAGACACAACTCAAAATTCAGCTTCTGGTGTCGTAAGCCACTTACCACGAAACACCTTCTTTCCAATTTCCCCTGTGTTTTGCAATAGTCTCCTCTTTAGTTTTCTCCATCTTTGTGAATTTACCATTTTTCAAACATACTTCATTTCCATTTTATGGAGATTTTAGAAGTGAGAAAATGTAAGTGTGTGTGTGCACATGCATGCGCGTGTGTGTGCTTAATCTACCATCTTTACACAGAAATTCAAGTGCTTGTCTTTCCCAAGTCTTCCTACATTGTACAAGTTAGAAGAAGACCCTCTAGGCACAGTGCAAGACCATGGGTGCACAGATCTGCAGCCACTCATGCCCCCTCCTCTGTGGTCAGAGAGAAGACCTCATTAAGGATCCCACTGCTGGACTTCCCTGGTGGCTCAATGGTAAAAATCCACCTGCCAACACAGGAGATGCAGGAGAGGCAGGTTTGATCCCTGGATTGAGAAGATCCCCTGGAGAAGGAGATCTTCCACCACAACCAGTGTTCTCACCTGGAAAATCCCATGGACAGAACAGCCTGGTGGGCTACAGTCCGCAGGATCACAAAAGACTCAGACACGACTTAGCGAGTAAACAACAAGGATCCCATTGCTATCTGAAGGCTCTTGCTAGCCTCCTGCCTCTGCAGTCAAACTCACCTTACTCATCTGTGCTGTGCACAGGCAGGGAAAAGTCAAGGTCCTGAGCAAGAGCCCAAAGCTCTTGCTTATATCCAGAGCCCAAAGCCAGCACCAAAGCTTTGCAAGAGGAAGAAGTCCTCCACGATGCACAGCATTGATTTCAAGGTATGAAAAGTAAGAGAGTAGAATCCGTCATGTTCCCAATTCATGCCACTCCTTCTAACCTGAGTCTGAACACTCCAGGCTCCCAAAGACATACCAGAATGGAAAAGCAAAGGGCAGCCACGTCTCTAAGCAGTGGGTACCAAGACAGGAGGGCACATGGGCAGTGGCGGTGTTTCACCTCAATGCAGGTGATGATGGAGTAGGCTGTCTGCAGAGAAGGTATGAGCAATAATAATGTTGCTCTGCTTTTTATGATCTCCATGTACTGCCACATCTAAAGAATGTCAGTGAGAAAATATTCTCCATGGCTGCAGACTGCTCCCATCACACCCTACCCACTGGCATCCCTCTGGGGATGATGTTACCTGTGGATGATGTGGTACCGCTGCAGATACTCCAGGGCCAGGGCCAGCTCACAGATGTAGAGCTTCACGTCTCCTTCTGTGAAATGTACATTCTGCTGCAGGTGATAACGTAGATCCCCTCCAAGCAGCAGGTCCACCACCATGAACATGTCCTCCTCATCCTGGAAGGAGTACCTAGGAGCACCGAGAAGCAGAGAAAGTTAGGGATGGAGATGTCTCCCATGCCCTCAAGGTCAATGGCCCCATTTTCCAGAAGCGCAAGCTGAGGCTCAGAGAGAGGCACTGATGCTAAGTCACAGTGCCCTGTGGTGAAGTACCAGTCCTCTGGGTCTGAGCTGACAAATGGGACCTGAACCAATGCTGGTCTCCAATACGCTACTTCATTTTTAGTGCATGCTTTAATTAGACATAGGCTGAGCACCAAAGAATTGATGCTTTTGAATTGTGATTTTGGAGAAGACTCTTGAGAGTCTCTCGGACTGCAAAGAGATCAAACCAGTCAATCGTAAAGGAAATCAAACCTGAATATTCATTGGAAGGACTGATGCTGAAGCTGAATCTCCAATACTTTGGCCACCTGATGATAAGAGCTGGCTCGCTGGAAAAGACCCTGATGCTGGGAAAGATTGAAGGCAGGAGGAGAAGGGGATGACAGAGGATGAGATAGTTGGATGGCATCACTGACTCAATGGACATGAGTTTGGGTAAACTTTGGGAGATGGTGAAGGACAGAGAAGCCTGGCATGCTGCGTCCATGGGTTGCAAACAGCCGGACATGACTCAGTGACTGAACAACAACAATGGACTTCAGTAAGGTCTCCAAAGCTGCAGTCTCCTCTCCACTCCATTCCCCTGCCCTCCCCACATGTGCCACTCCCCACTAGGAGCTTGTTTCTACAGCCCTAGAAGGCAGTGATGCTCTTGTAAGAAACACCCAAGCTTTAAGGGAACTGGCAATTTCTACTTGGATGGCTGCTTGGAACCCAGCTGGTGCCCAAGCTCCATGGAGAGACCACAAGAAGGAAAACCAAGGTGCTCCACTCGACAGCCTCAGCTGAGCACCCAATGCCAGCCATCGCCAATCAGCAGCCTTGGGAGTGACCCCTTTGGGAATTTGGATATTTCGTTATAGCCCCAGCTGACATCACGTGGGGCAGAACCACCCCGATGAGCCCAGTCAACTCACAGAACATGAGATAATTGAGTGATTGTATTTTGAGCACTATGTTTTGGGGTGTATTTTTTCCCCAAAGCAGTAAGAAATGCACTTAGGCCTTTTATGGATCAAAGAGACAACAGATAAACCCTAAGAATGGTGTCAAACAATTGTAAACTAGAATCACATCATAAAATGTTGTCACAATCCACATGGAACCATGGACTGTAACAAGGACTTTGCAGAATGACTGGATGTTGTCCTGGATGCTTAGATCTGTGTCTCAGATCCTTGAATATTATATCCTGGGCCAGACGGGCTATCCCTCTTGTTGGACAGAAGAGGGAAGAAGGGCCTCAGTGAGCCAGTGTTAGGGTGAAGACAAGGACCCACACCCCTCAGTCTTGCCTCACTTACAATTACCCACTGTTGGGATGCTGCTGTAGTCGCACACTGCTGTGTTTCCCTGCCCTGGCTGTGCAGACCAGGGGAGGGAACCTGATTCGGTCATAGAAGAGGCGACAGACCCTGTGATTATGGGATGGAGAGCTCCAGAACTGGGAGGAAACCTAAATGCCATCTAGTCCCATATGACAGACATCGGGAGCCAGAGGGAGCGAAGAAATGGCTGGTTTATGATCTAAATGTCTGGTCTTCTTTTTACGCTTGTCAGTAAAGCTTTATAATTTTCTACTTAAAAGCCTGGGATGTATGCATTTTTATTATGATATTTTTATTATCATCGTTGTTATTATCACACTTCATTATTGTTTTTTAAATTTATTCTTAATTGGAGGATAATTGTTTCACAATATTGTGTTGGTTTCTGCCATACATCAGCATGAATCAGCCATAGGTATACATATGAAACCTTGCTATTGTTATGATATTTTAAAATAGATTTTATTTGAGAAGACAGTCTTTTAAAGTAAGATGTACTCACAGGTCATTGCTAGGGGAAGATGTACTCTGGAATTGCTTATGTTTATCTTGAATTTAGCAGCTTGGCTGACCTCTTAGTTATAATATCTTTCTAATACTTTTTCCACTTTTGAAAGTGTTAGTCGCATAGACATGTCCGACTCTTTGCAACCCCATGGACTGGAGCCCACGAGGCTCCTCTGGCCATGGGGATTCTCCAGGCAAGTATACTGGAATAGGTTGCCATTCCCTTCTCCAGGGAATCTTACTGACCCAGGGATCAAACTCAGGTCTCCCACATTGCAGGCAGATTCTTTACTTCTTGAGCCACCAGGGAAGCCCCACTTTTTCCACTTATTACATGAAATGATGATTCTTTCACAACAACTGCCATGTTCATATATCCTTGCAATCCTCATGCCCCCTACTTCTTCTTCCTTATTTTATTTTACTATCCAGGACCTCCAGTAAAACACTGATTATAAGAGGTGACATCACGCATTTTCATTTTGGTCTGGAATATAGTAAACTCTATTAAATAAATTGTTTGCTGTAGATATTTGGTGAATAACTTTTTTTTTGCCACACATGTGGCTCTTAGTTCCCTGACTAGGGACTGAACCCATGCCTCCTGCATTGGGAGTGTGGAGTCCTAACCACTGGACGACTGCCACTGGATAACATTTATCCAGTTAAGAAAGTTGCTGTCTAGACTGCTAAGAAATGTTATTAAGTGGTTCAGAGGCTTTTTTTTTTAACATTAAAATGTCTTTGCATTCCTAAACTAAACCTTACTTGATAAACACACTCATATATGTATATCTAAGTAAATAAGACACATATATACGTATCTATTACATCAGATCAGATCAGTTGCTCAGTCGTGTCCGACTCTTTGTGACCCCATGAATCGCAGCACGCCAGGCTTCCCTGTTCATCACCAACTCCCAGAGTTCACTCAGACTCACATCTATCGAGTCAGTGATGCCATCCAGCCATCTCATCCTCTGTTGTCCCCTTCTCCTCCTGCCCCCAATCCCTCCCAGCATCAGAGTCTTTTCCAATGAGTCAACTCTTCGCATGAGGTGACCAAAGTACTGGCGTTTCAGCTTTAGCATGATTCCTTCCAAAGAAATCCCAGGGCTGATCTCCTTCAGAATGGACTGGTTGGATCTCCTTGCAGTCCAAAGGACTCTCAAGAGTCTTCTCCAGTGTAATAGATATACACATCATAGAGAAGTATACTAGATATAACATATACTATATATATTTTTAAAAATTGGATTAATGTTTTTCATTTAGGATTTTTTTTATTCTCTTTGTATATTGATAGATTTGGTTTATTTTTTTTAATTTTTATTTATTTTTTTAAAATTTTATTTTATTTAACTTTACAATATTGTACTGGTTTTGCCATATATCAAAATGAATCTGCCACAGGTATACATGTGTTCCCCATCCCGAACCCTCCTCTCTCCTCCCTCCCGCTACCATCCCTCTGGGTCGTCCCAGTGCACCAGCCCCAAGCATCCAGTATCATGCATTGAACCTGGACTGGTGACTCGTTTCATATATGATATTATACATATTTCAATGCCATTCTCCCAAATCATCCCACCCTCTCCCTCTCCCACAGAGTCCAAAAGACTGTTCTATACATTTAGGATTTTTTTATCAAATGTTACAAGTGACACTGGCTCAAATTTTCCTACCTTTGTCCTGACCCATTTTGGTATCATGGTAATACTGACTTTGTATGATGAAGTGATTTTTTTTTTGTCTATGTTCAAGAAGAGTGCATAAGAGACGCCATTTGGTTGCAGAATGTGTGGTCTCAAAACATCCTGCATTTCCCTATTTCTAATTCATGTGGGATTTTCCCTCCTCACTTAAGGTGTACCTGTTGGATGTCTGATGATTCCTGCTCCTTTCTCTCAGCAAAGAGAGGAAAACTGACTAGGAAATTTATGCACCTCTATTGCACTCATTTCATATGATAGTAAAGTAATGCTCAAAATTCTCCAAGCTAGGCTTCAATAGTATATGAACCAAGAACTTCCAGATGTTCAAGCTGGATTTAGAAAAGGCAGAGGAACCAGAGATTAAATTGCCAACATCCATTGGGTCATAGAAAAAGCAAGAGAATTTCAAAAAAAATCTACTTCATTGACTATGCTGAAGCCTTTGATTGTATGGATCACAACAAACTATGGAAAATTCTTCAAGAGATGGGAATACCAGACCACCTTACCTGCCTCCTGAGAAATCTGTATGCAGGTCAAGAAGCAACAGTTAGAACAGGACATGGAACAACAGACTGGTTCCAAATTGGGAAAGGAGTATGTCAAGGCTGTATATTGTCACCCTACTTTTTTAATTTGTATGCAGAGTACATCATGAGAAACGCTGGGCTGGAGGAAGCACAAGCTGGAATCAATGTTGCTGGGAGAAATATCAATAACCTCAAATATGTAGATGACACCACCCTTATGGCAGAAAGCGAAGAAGAACTAGAGTCTCTTGATGAAAATGAAAGACGAGAGTGAAAAAGTTGGCTTAAAACTCAACATTCAGAAAACTAAGATCATGGCATCCGGTCCCATCACTTCATGGCAAACAGATGGGGAAACAATGAAGACAATGAGAGACTTTATTTTCTTGGGCTCCAAAATCACTGCAGATAGTGACTGCAGCCATGAAATTAAAAGACGCTTGCTCCTGGGAAGAAAAACTATGACAAACCTAGACAGCATATTAAAAAGAAGAGACATTACTTCACTGACAAAGGTCTGTCTAGTCAAAGCTATGGTTTTTTCAGTAGTCGTGTATGGATGTGAGAGCTGAACTGTAAAGAAGGCTGAGAGCCGAAGAATTGATGCTTTTGAACTGCAGTGTTGGAGAAGACTCTCGAGAGTCCCTTGGACTGCAAGGAGATCAAACCAGCCAGTCCTAAAGGAAATTAACTCTGAATATTCATTGGAAGGACTGATCCTGAAGCTGAAACTCCAATACTTTGGCCACCTGATGTGTAGAACCAAATCATTAGAAAAGACCCTGATGCTGGGAAAGATTGAGGGCAGGAGGAGAAGGGGACTACAGTGGATGAGATGGTTGGATGGCATCACCGAGTCAATGGACATGAGTTTGAGCAAGCTCCAGGAGATTGTGAAGGACAGGGATTGCCTGGACTGCTGCAGCCCATGGGGTTGCACAGAGTCAGACACGACTGAGGGACAGAACAACAACTGGCCACTGGTGCTGGTTCATCAGGCCCCCTTGCAGATGCTTTTGCAATCAGCATGTGGACACTGAAAGAAAAACCTGTTCCTCTAGGCGTGCTTGGCCAGAAGCTGTAACTGTGAGACTGTCTAGATCCTGATGCCCAAACGAAGATGAGACCCACCTGAAGCTGCAGGGAGTTGAGCCAGGCTGAGATATAAGTACAGAGAGAGGCCCTGCTGGAGGTGTGGGCTCCAGCCCAGGCAGAAGAGTGGTCTGTCCCTGAATTTCATGTTTACATGGTCAATGGCTGTACTTTTTGATTAAAGCTACTTAACATTGTGCTTCATTCACTTGGAACTGAAAAAGTCATTTGATGCATCCTTCTACTTATTTGCTCCTGGAGAGAAAGGTCTAGATGGTCAAAAAGGAATGACAGGAATCAGCTAATATATGCCCCCTACAGATCCTCAATTTATATTCCAATAGTTGATGGACTATTGAAACACTGTGTTAATAAGAGTGAGTTCTGCACTCTCAATTCACAGCTAAACAGTCAAAGGGCATCTCATTCCATATTCCATCAGAACTCTTTGGAAGAGCGACATGAATTTTCAGGAGAGAAACAAGCAGACTGGAATGAATTCTAAAGAGGAAATTTAAAATGCTAAGAGAACAATAATTTAGGCAATAACTCTGGTTACGGCTTTTTCTCGCTGAGGATCCTTTGTCACCTGGGCCATGGACTCTGCATTCCCCAGGAGTCTCAACGCTATTATCTGAGAACAGAGAATGGCCTTGTATTGATCTCCCTGTGGTTTCATGCTGTTCTCCAGCCCCGTGCTGTTGTCTCTTTTGCTTCTTCTTGGATTGGAATAACAATTACGTTCTCATGATACTGTTGCATATTGTCATGGAAATGATGGAGATCAGGAATGAGAAACCTACACCGGATTACAGTAACAGTGACCATGGAGAAATCAACATTCAAGATCAAAGAAGGTGGGGAGCTAGAAAGGCATCAGTCCCGGCCTGGACATTGACACAGGCCACCATAGTGGCTCAGTGGTAAAGAATCCGCTTGCCAGTGCAGGAGTGGCAGAACATGTGAGTTTGAGCCCTTGGTTGGGGAGGTCCCCTGGAGAAGGAAATGGTAACCTGCTCTAGTATTCCTGCTGGGTTAATCCCACAGACAGAGGAGCCGGGCAGGTACAGTCCATGGGATCACAAAGAGTCAGACATGACTGAGCACGAACACACAGCACGTGTGTTGGTTTTTTTTTTTTTTTTTTTTTTTAAAAGCATTTGCTACTTTATTACAAAATAGATTAAAAGTGACTTGCTAAATACATGTAACATAATACAGTTGAAAATAGGTAAACTATCAGTCAAGTCAAAGAATAAAAAAGAAAGTCAAGAAAATGGATGCAGGCAAAAATACCCCAATTCATACTCAAAGAACCTGCCTGCAAGCCAGAAGTGGGTCATCAATGGGACTCTAATCTTCCCCAGCAACTAGAACAAAGTGAAAAACACGACCAGCTCCATGATTCAAGGGTCAAGGTGAAAAAACAAAAGTAAACTTGTTTACTTTTATGATTCATATGTTTATTACTGGGTACAGAAGCCAGAGAGACATCTTTCCCACTGGCTTCTTATAAATATGGCATTCTGTAACGTGCGATCAGTGAGCTACATAAAATTGTTCTGTGGACTTCCTTGGTTGTTCGTGGCTAAGACTCCATGGTCCCAAAGCAAGAAGTCTGGGTTCAGTCTCTGGGCAGGGAACTGGATTCCACATGTCACAACTAAGAGTTCACATGCTGCCACTAAGAGATCTTGCATGTCACAATTATGACCTGGTGCAACCAAATAAAAAGTAAATGTTAAAAGATAATAAAATAGCTCTGAACAGAGTCACAAGTTTAATGGGAGATTCTTTTGTATGATGTTCCTCAGCGTAGGCTGAATGTGTCAAAGCCCAAGCCCATAAACACAGTGCTTCGTGGGGCAATAGCAAGGTGGTCCGGGCAGCGTGATCATGGATGAACTTTCTTAATAAAAGAAATGATGGCAGATGGCCTCAGGGACTACTTTACAAACATGAGCTCATGCACACACCAACAAAGACTCTAGGCTTCTACCATCCAGCCAGCCCTGTGCCAGAAGCTGGGGTTCAGCGGGAGAAGTTGCCCCAGATGTCTCACCTGAGTTTGGGATAGCCATAAGGGGTCTGGAGTTCGATGTTCCATGCCAGGACAAGTGCCCCAGGTGATCCATTGCTGCATTTCCATTTCTTGCCCTTTGCCATGAACCTACAGTCCCAAGGAGACTCTTTGTTGTCATGTCATCTCTACCTGATCACTCAAAATGTTTCCTAATCCTGCCTTTCTACTCTTTTTCATCCATCATCCTCTTTTCAGTTTAGAGCAGTAGTTTCCAACCAGGGGCACCTTTGCTCTCATGGGGACATTTGACAACATCTAGAGACATTTTTGGTAGTTACAACTGGGGGAATGGGTGCTACTGGTCTCTAGTAAGTAGAGGCCAAGGTTGCCGTTAAACATCCCACAATGAACTGGATGCCCCCATCACAAAGTGTGACCTGGCCCTGAGTGTCCACAGCACCAAGGCTAAGAAACCCTGGTTTAGATGAATGTGCTCCTTTTAGGGGGCTTCCCTGTGGCTCAGCTGGTAAAGAACCCGCCTGCAATGCAGGACACCTAGGTTCGATCCCCGGGTTGGGAAGATTCCCTGGAGAAGGGAAAGGCTACCCATTCCAGTATTCTGGCCTGAAGAATTCCATGGACTGTATAGTCCATGGGGTTGCAAAGAGTCGGTCATGACTCTTAACCTGGAAGACCGAGCTGGGTGACCCTTTTTCTGTCCCTGTGCACCCTATAATAGTTAACACCGGTGTGCTGCCCACCGTGTGCCAGGCACTACTCCACGTACCCTATGTCTATTAACTCATTGCATCCTCTCAACGGCCCTTGGAGGTAAGTGTTACCATGAGCTGCCTTTGGCAGATTTGGACACACTGAGACTCAGAAAGATGAAGGACTATTTTCCAACTGACCCAGCCAGGAAATGGCAGAGATGAGAGTTGAACCAAGATGATTTCTCCATCTCCAGATTCTAGAATTATTATGGGAAGTAAGGTCTGGCTGCTTGCTGCTTGAAAGCCAATCAAGAAGCAAGATAGATGGAAAAGAAGTTTGCTTTATTTCGGATGCCAGTAACTGGGGGAAGGGCAAACTCATGTCCAAAGGCAAATTCATGTCCAAAGACGAACTTATGTCCAACAATCAGTGGGCAAGAGCTTTTAAAGCCAGTGCAGTGGGAGGTTGGGAGGCTACATGTAGAAACAGCACAGTCAGTTCTTGACATCTTGAAATCAGTCATGCAGTGGTCTGGTCAGTTATCTTGATTGTTTTAAGCAGTAATTGGTTTTCAGTGTTCCAGGGTTGGTTTGTCCCTATTTCCTTGAGGCCAGTTCTTGGAACTGTGGCAGCTTATGTGAGGGCTACAGTCTCGTCATCATGTATTAACTTCTTCTACCTGGTAGGGGTTTAAGTATCTACAAGACAGCTCAGTTCAGAATATTATCTACAGCCCTTAATGAGGAACTAAAGTCCTTGATTTTCTATAACAACTAAACTATTATCATTTTGCCCTGTTTGACTGCTTTCCTTGGTTTCTTCATTCTCTCACTTCTCTGGTTAAACTTACTCTTTGGCTAAAGTGTTTCCACAGACAAAAGGCAGGCTGAGGACATGGTGCTGAAGGACCATAGGGTCCTGCTCCATTTCAGAATCCCTGCTCAGGGCTCTGGTGGCACTTTCCTTGTGGCACAGGGACCCTCTCTCTCCTGGTCTCTTCTCCCCACCAGACAGCCAGCTGTCTGGCACAGGGACCAAGCTATTTTTAGCTTTGTGCCCTTGCATTTAGCCCATTACTTGGAGCATCAGACACACTCAAGAATGAATGAATCATAAACACCCAAAGGACCCATAGTCTATGTGGCACATCAGTCTGTCAATTTCATGCAGAAGCTTGAGGGAGCGGGGAGATAGTACAGAAAGAAATATGGGAGGTGGTGGGTAGATGGGAAAGGAAAGCTTAGTGTTGGGTACTGGTCTCTGTCTGATGTTTACATCATTGCTTCCAGGAGCTTCTTGTCCTCCACACTCCTCCCACCTGCCAGCTACACAGCAGGTTTTGCAGACTCTAAAGTACCATCTCCCTGTGTCAGTGCAGAACCTTGTTCTTGTGACTTCATGGTTTCATTTAATTTGTAAATTAAATTTGTGCTTGCTCCTGCTTTCTTCTAAAGAAGTGCCTAACAAAGTAAGACTGATGGAGAGGGAAAATGTGGAATGAAGGGGAGGCGAATGGTGCGTCCATGTGGACAAACTGGCTGTGAGCACGGTTCAACCTCCTCCGCAGGGCACAGCAATAAGGCAGAGCAGAACGGACAAATGCGCTCACTGTCTAAATGAGACGGAGCCAAACCTCTCCTCTTGGGCTTAACTCCAAAAGAAATGTATAATTTGCATTCTTTACAAAGGGGCATGGAGTAAGAAACAGGAAGTGAATAATGGTAATGCACACTAGGAGAGTGTGTCCCGTGTATATCTCTATATTCCTGGGAGATATTGGTCCTTAGTTTTCACTGCACTATCTTTATCTGCCTTTGGTATCAGGGTAACACAAGTTCATAAAATGAATTGGGAAGTGTTCATTTCTCTTCTATTTCCTAGATTTCCTGGAAGAGATTGTATAAAATAGGTATTAGTTCTTTAAATATTTGTTAGAACTCTCTAGTGAAACTATCTGGACATGGAATTTCATTCTAAGAGCTTTTAAATTATGAATTCAGTTTATATAAAAGTGATAGGATTATTTAATTTTTTCTTGCTTAAGTGTTGGCAGTATGTAGATTTTGAGAAATTGCTCCATTTCTTCTAAACTGTCAAATTTATGAGTATAAAGCTTTTCACAGTGTTCCCTTATTATCCTTTTAATGGCTGAAGAATCTTTAGGGATAGCTTCTGTTTTATTCCTGATTTTCATAATTTGTACCTTCTCTCTGTTTCTATTTGTCAGTTTTGCTAAAGTTTCATCAGTCTTTTTTCTGAAGAACAAGCTTGCTGTTCCACTGATTTTTTTTTTCCTACTGCTTTCTTCTTTTCAATTTCATTGATTCTACTCTATAATTTCCTTCTTTTTTCTTTCTTTGGGTTTATTTTTCTAATCATTTTTTTAGATTTTTGAGATGAAAAATAGATAAAATTTTGAGACCTTTTCCCTTTTCTAATGTAAGCATCCAGAGCTATAAATTTATAAATCATCACAGTTTTAGCTGAATCCTACAGATTTTGTGTTTTCATTCACACTTGTATGTATCTTTATCTCTTTTGAGGCCTCTTCTTTAACCCAAGGATTATTAGAAGTCGGTGTTTAATGAACAAGTATCTGGAGATTTTCCTGCAGTCCTTCTGCGAGTATGGTCCAGTGTGGTTGCATTATGGTCATAGCACATGTTCTGTTATGGTTTCATTTTTTAAAGTTTGTTGAGGTTTGTTTTATGAACCAAGAACCAGATATATTATCTGTGAACTTTCCACGGACACTTGGGAAAAAAGTCCTTTCTGCTGTTACTTGTTGAAACGTTCTACAAATGTCAGTTAGGCACTCTTGGTCATGGTGAAGTTCATCCTTTTATATCTTTGCTGACTTTCTGTCTAGAAGTTCTATCAATTGCTAAGACACCCCCAGGTATAACTGTGGGTTTTTCTGTTTTTCCTTCTAGGGCTATTAAATTTTGCTTCATGCATTTGGAAATTGTAATGGTTGACTCACTTATAACATTATTTGAATCATCTTAATACAGTGCCCTATATCAATTACCATGTATAAATTTCATTTTCTATTTATAAATATTACCTATTTCCTACTGGGTCTCAGCACAGCTGGTTTTACTTGTCCCTTGTTATAAACAATGCTGCTTATGCTCACAGGCACAAGATAGCTTGTTAAACAAATGCACCGAGCACCAGCCGTATGTCAGACCCTGGTCTAGGTGCTGTGGATACGTAAGCAAACAACAGAAATCACATCCTGTCTCTGTGGGATTACGTAAAGTGGAGTAAGCAACCAGCACGGTGGGAAGCACATAGAAAGTCTTAAGGGGAACTAGTTATAACAATGAGCGGCTAAATGAACAATGCTACATTCTGATGCTAAATATATGGAATGATTAATGTGTATCACATTCTTACTCTTGCAATCCTTGCAATAACTCCAGAGCAATATACAATTATACCTATTTTGTGCGTGCTCACATGTGTGATAAGTTGCTCAGTCGTGTCAGACTCTTTGCGACCCCATGGACTGCATGCAGCCCACCAGGCTCCCCTGTCCATGGGAATTCCAAGGCAAGAATACTGGACTGGGTTGCCAGTTCCTCCTCCAGGGATTGAAACTATGCCTCCTGCATCTCCTGCTTTGCAGGAGGGTTCTTTACACTCTGCCACCAGAGAAGACTTTACACCTATTTCCCTAAGCCCGAACAAGCACCTAGAAAGTTTACCTTATTTAAAGTCATACACTTGATTTATTTTTTTTTAATTTAAATTTATTTAATTGGAGGCTAATTACTTTACAATATTGTATTGGTTTTGCCATACATCAACCTGAATCCACAGGAAGTGGGGCATATTAACCAGTGGCAAATGGGAGGTTTTTCAGTAAATGGTTCCGCATCAATTGTATGTCTATGAGGAGAAAAATGAATTCTGACAGACCGCATATCATACACACCTAAAAATTTCAGAAGGACTGTAAATCTTAATGTATGATACAAAACACTGAAATTTCTAGGAAAAAAAAACATATGGAAGAAGAGTACAGGGAATAAAGACTGATGGCTAATAGATATTAAATGTTTTTTAGGGATGACAGAAATGTTCTAAAATTAGATAGTGGTGATGGTTATGCAACTTGCAAATATATTTAAAACTACTGAATTGTGCATTTAAAATTGTGCATGTGGAAATTTTATAGCATGTGAATTTATATCTCAATGAAACTTTATCAAAAAAAGCAATGTACACAACAATGTTCAGTATACTAAGCCATTTATGCAAGAAGTGGAAGGACTTTTTTTTTAAGGAAATAATATATGGGTTATTTAGGCATACATAAAAGATCGCTGGAATTATAAGACTGACAACTATGATCTGGGCAGGATCACTTGATGGCCTGGTTTTAGGACTAGAGGAAGGAATTTTCACTATTTACCCTTTTGCATGATGGATAGTAACACTGACATAAATATGAGCAAACTCTGGGAATGCAAGGAGTCAGTTAGCAACTGAACAGCAATAACAAATTATGAACCATATGAAAATACCTATTCAAAATTGAATAAAATTAGCTTAAGTTCATACATTTAAAGTGAAAGAAAAAAGGGCAAGAGATTTGAAGAGTTGCTTGAACAAAAGGAGGGATATACAACTAGTACATATAAAAATATATAAAGTGTTCAGTCTCATTAGAGAAGTACAGATCAAAATGAAAATGTGGTTTCATTTGTTGGGTATGAAAATGTGATTTCATACCCAACAAAATGGCTAAAATAAGAACTAGGGACAACAGCACAAGTTGCTGGCTCTGTAACAGGCCTGCCTGTCATACACTGCTGACTGTAATCCAAATTGGCCAAGTACTTTGGAAAAGTACTTAGTAGTATCTACTCTGAGTATCTACAGTACTCAGGTTGAGTATCTACACTAGCAAAGTAATGCTCAAAATACTCCAAGCCAGGCTTCGATAGTACGTGAACTGTGACCTTTCAGGTGTTTAAGCTGGATTTAGAAAAGGCAGAGGAACCAGAGATCAAATTGCCAATATCCGTTGGATCATAGAAAAAGCAAGAGAGTTCCAGACAAACATCTACTTTGGCTTTTGACCACGTCAAAGCCTTTGACTGTGTGGATCACAACAAACTGTGGAAAATTCTTCAAGAGATGGGAATACCAGACCACCTGACCTGCCTCCTGAGAAATCTGTATGCAGGTCGAGAAACAATGGATGATTTGGGAGAATGGCATTGAAATATGTGTAATATCATATATGAAACGAGTTGCCAGTCCAGGTTCGATGCATGATACTGGATGCTTGGGGCTGGTGCACTGGGACGACCCAGAGGGATGGCATGGGGAGGGAGGAAGGAGGAGGGTTCAGGATGAGGAACACATGTATACCTGTGGCAGATTCATTTTGATATATGGCAAAACAATACAATATTGTAAAGTTAAATAAAATAAAATTAAAAAAAAATAACAGAACATACATTCTTCTCAATGTTATGTGGAACATATACACACCAATATAGACCTTGAAACCATGAAATTGATCCAAATTCTTGGGATGCAGTGAAAGCAGTGCTTAGAGGGAAATTTATAGCATTAAGTGCATATATTAGAAAAGAAGAAAGATTAAAAATCTGTGATATAAGCTCCCACCTTAGGAAACAAGAGAAAGAAAAGCAATTTAAGACTAAAGCAAGCAGAAAAAATTAAAAAAAATTTTGAGGGAGAATCATTAAAATTGAAAATAGGAAATCAATGGGCGAAATGAAGAAAGCTATTTGAATGAAATTAATGAAAATCTGAACTCTAGTTAATAAAATTGTATCATTATTAAAAAAAAAAAAAAGAATTGGACATGAGCAGAAAAAGAAATAAAAGGAATCCAAATGGGAAAAGAAGAAGTAAAACTCTCACTGTTTGCAGATGACATGATCCTCTACATAGAAAACCCTAAAGACTCCACCAGAAAATTACTAGAACTAATCAATGAATATAGTGAAGTTGCAGGATATAAAATCAACACACAGAAATCCCTTGCATTCCTATACATTAATAATGAGAAAATAGAAAGAAAAATTAAGGAAACAATTCCATTCACCATAGCAACGAAAAGAATAAAATACTTAAAAATATATCTACCTAAAGAAAATAAAGACGTATATATAGAAAACTATAAAACACTGGTGAAAGAAATCAAAGAGGACACTAATAGATGGAGAAATGTACCATGTTCATGGATTGGAAGAATCAATATAGTGAAAATGAGTATACTACCCAAAGCAATTTATAGATTCAATGCAATCCCTATCAAGCTACCAACGGTATTCTTCACAGAGCTAGAACAAATAATTTCACAGTTTGTATGGAAATACAAAAAACCTCGAATAGCCAAAGCGATCTTGAGAAAGAAGAATGGAACTGGAGGAATCAACCTACCTGACTTCAGGCTCTACTACAAAGCCACAGTCATCAAGACAGTATGGTACTGACACAAAGACAGAAATATAGATCAATGGAACAAAATAGAAAGCCCAGAGATAAATCCATGCACATATGGACACCTTATCTTTGACAAAGGAGGCAAGAATATACAGTGGATTAAAGACAATCTCTTTAACAAGTGGTGCTGGGAAAACTGGTCAACCACTTGTAAAAGAATGAAACTAGAGCACTTTCTAACACCATACACAAAAATAAACTCAAAATGGATTAAAGATCTAAATGTAAGACCAGAAACTATAAAACTCTTAGAGGAGAACATAGGCAAAACACTCTCCGACATACATCACAGCAGGATCCTCTATGACCCACCTCCCAGAATATTGGAAATAAAAGCAAAAATAAACAAATGGGACCTAATTAAACTTAAAAGCTTCTGCACAACAAAGGAAACTATAAGCAGGGTGAAAAGACAGCCTTCAGAATGGGAAAAAATAATAGCAAATGAAGCAACAGACAAACAACTAATCTCAAAAATATACAAGCAACTCCTACAGCTCAATGTCAGAAAAATAATTGACTCAATCAAAAAATGGGCCAAAGAACTAAATAGACATTTCTCCAAAGAAGACATACAGATGGCTAACAAACACATGAAAAGATGCTCAACATCACTCATTATCAGAGAAATGCAAATCAAAACCACTATGAGGTACCATTTCACACCAGTCAGAATGGCTGCGATCCAAAAGTCTACAAGCAATAAATGCTGGAGAGGGTGTGGAGAAAAGGGAACCCTCTTACACTGTTCGTGGAAATGCAAACTAGTATAGCCACTATGGAGAACAGTGTGGAGATTCCTTAAAAAACTGGAAATAGAACTGCCTTATGATCCAGCAATCCCACTGCTGGGCATACACACTGAGGAAACAAGAATTGAAAGAGACACGTGTACCCCAGTGTTCATCGCAGCACTGTTTATAATAGCCAGGACATGGAAGCAACCTAGATGTCCATCAGCAGATGAATGGATAAGAAAGCAGTGATACATATACACAATGGAGTATTACTCAGCTATTAAAAAGAATACATTTGAATCAGTTCTAATGAGGTGGATGAAACTGGAGCCTATTATACAGAGTGAAGTAAGCCAGAAGGAAAAACACCAATACAGTATAATAACGCATATATATGGAATTTAGAAAGATGGTAACAAAAAAAAGAAAAATGGTAACAATAACCCTGTATACGAGACAGCAAAAGAGACACTGATGTATAGAACAGTCTTTTGGACTCTGTGGGAGAGGGAGAGGGTGGGATGATTTGAGAGAATGGCATTGAAATATGTATAATATCATATATGAAATGAGTCGCCAGTCCAGGTTCAATGCACGATACTGGATTCTTGGGGCTGGTGCACTGGGATGACCCAGAGGGATGGTAGGGGGAGGGAGGAGGGTTCAGGATGGGGAACACATGTATACCTGTGGAAGATTCATTTTGATATATGGCAAAACCAATACAATATAGTAAAGTTAAATAAAATAAAATAAAAAAAAAAAGAATTGGACATGAAACAACAGACTGGTTCCAAATAGGGAAAGGAATATATTAAGGCTGCATATTGTCACCCTGCTTATTTAACTTATATGCAGAGCACATCATGTGAAATGGATGAAACACAAGCTAGAATCAAGATTGCTGGGAGAAATATCAATAATATCAGATATGCAGATGACACCACCCTTACGGCAGAAAGAGGAGAGAAACTAAAGAGCTTCTTAATGAAAGTGAATAGATGGGGGAAACAATGAAAACAATGACAGATTTTATTTTGGGGGGCTCCAAAATCACTGCAGATGATGACTGCAGCCATGAAATTACAAGACACTTGCTCCTTGGAAGAAAAGCTATGACCAACCTAGACAGCATACTAAAAACCAGAGACATTACTTTGCCAACAAAGGTTTGTCTAGTCAAAACTATGGTTTTTCCAGTAGTCATGTATGGATGTGAGAGCTGGACTATAAAGAAAGCTGAGCACTGAAGAACTGATACTTTTGAACTGTAGTGTTGGAGAAGACTCTTGAGAGTCCCTTGGACTGCATGGAGATCCAACCAGTCCATCCTAAAGGAAATCAGTCCTGAATATTCATTGGGAGGACCGATGCTGAAGCTGAAACTCCAATACTTTGACCACCTAATGCGAAGAACTGACTCATTGGAAAAGACTCTGATGCTAGGAAAGATTGAAGGCAGGAGGAGAAGGGGACGACAGAAGAGAAGAGATAGTTGGATGGCATCACGGACTCGATGGACATGAGTTTGAGTAAGCTCCAGGAGTTGGTGATGGACAGAGAAGCCTGGTGTGTTGCAGTCGATGGGGTTGCAAAGAGTCAGACATGACTGAGTGACTGAACTTAACTAAACTTAGGTTGAACATGGTTTCCCTGGTGGCTCAGTGGTAAAGAATCCACCTGCCAATGCAGGAAATGTGGGTTCGATCCCTGATTTGGGAAGATCCCCTGAAGAAGGAAATGGCAACTCACCCCAGTATTCTTGTCTGGGTAATCCCAATGGACAGAGGAGCCTGGGAAGCTACAGTCCATGGGGTCACAAAGAGTTGGACATGACTTAGTGACTAAGTAACAACTCAAGCTGAACAAAAACATGACCAGTTATCCAACAATTTCTTTCTTCTGCAGATATCCAGCAAAGACATTCACCTGCATATACAAAAATACATGCACCAAAATGTTTGCACCAAGAGTTTTGATTTTTGCAGGGATACCACAACAAAACACCATAGACAGGGGTGGAGTGGGGTGAGGATTTAAAAGACAGCAATTTACTCTCTCACAATTTGGCAGGGTTGAAAGTCCAACATCAAAGTGTCAACCTGGGGCCTCTCCCTTAGGTTTGCTGATGGCTGTCTTCTCCCTGTGTCCTCATATGATTGTCCCTCTGTGTGTTTCTGTGTCCAAATTTAATCTTCTTATAAGGAGATCAGTCAGATGGATTAAGATTCACCTTAATGACATAATTTACCCTTAATTACTTCTTCAAAGACGCCCCTGTCTTCAAACACAGTCAGATTCTGAGGCACTGGGGGTTTGGATTTCAACACATTTATTTTGAATGGACACAATTCAGCCCCAGTGAGTCTGTTATCTGTTCACAGATTCATCTGCCACTTGGGCCTTCTCTTCTGTGCATCCTGTTGTTATTCATCATCCATTTATCTATGGAGCTGTTTGATTCTCTAATTAGTTGTGTGTGTGTGTGTGTGTGTGTTAGTTGCTCAGTTGTGTCCAACTCTCTGCAACCCCATGGACTATAGGCTTCCAGGCTCCTCTGTCCATGGAATTCTCCAGGCAAGAATATTGGAGTGGGTAACCATTCCCTTCTCCAAGGGATCTTCCTGACCCAGGAATCAAACCTGGCTCTCCTGCATTGCAGGCAGATTCTTTACCTGATTCTGAGAAGCCCTAGTTATTTGTAGGTGCTGTTTACATATTGGAGACTAAACTTTTGACATGTATATATGCTGACAATACCTTCTCTCAACCAGTGTTCTGACTATTCACTTTGTTTCCTGCAGGGATCTATTTCCATGCAGCAGCTTAAACTTGTTAATTGTGTCTTATTTTCTGTCCCTTTGATCTATCTCCACATGAGACAGGTGAAAGTCTCTCATCAAATATTTGACTTGTTATATTTCCTTATGATTCCAGCAATTTTTGCTTCATATATTTTTCAATTTTGTATCAGCATACAACTTCAGAGATGTGAATTTTTCTTATCATTTTGTAGTTTATTCTCATTATCCTGAAAAAAAATTTTTTTGCTGTGATGTCAATTTTGACCTATATTCTTTTCCTGATCTATCTTTTTACATCTCATTACAAATAGTTTTTCACTATCTATCTTCATGTTTTTTGCTGCACTCTTGTAAATAGGCCATGCATAGATTTTTAAAATATCCAAACTGAGAGTTTGACTATTGTTTAGTGAGAACAGTATGTTCACCCCTATTATAGTGACTGATATTACTGCTATCTTTATGTGTAGTGCTTTCTGTCTACCATACTTTTCTCCTCTTCAAGTTCATTGATTCAGTTTCTTTAATTACCCTCTTGGCTATTTCTAAACTTTTAGTGCTTACATTTAAATATTAACATCTACATCATCTTACTTAGCAAGGTATTGAATTAAACAATGTTTCTACTTTCTTTTTAAAAAACATAGAAGTAGTATGTTTTACTATGATCACGTCTTTTTCTATATCCTTTATGTTATTGTTACCTAGTCTTTTTTTAACCTAGTTTTTAGAATTAAATTTTATTTATGTTAATCTTGTTCAACTTTTGTCACTTATATATATACATATATTTTTGAAGTAATTTTAAATATAATACAATATATATTTTATATATATAAAATATATGTTATATACACAATAATTATATATATGTAATATATACATATAAAACACATGTACCTGTGGCTTGTAAATAATAATTCAATAAACTCTATAGCTACTGCCCAAATTAAATAGAACCTGATTCTGAAAAGATGGTGGAGAACACCAGGAACCTATTCCCACCTCAACAACAACTGTACTGGTAGAGTGTCTGATGCAATTATTTTGGACTCTGGAGTCTGACGAAGGCTTGCAACTTTCAAGGCTTGGATTTAAGTTAATTATGGCTAATTTCAGTGCTTAGTACAGCAGCAGCTACCCATCTCTCACCCCCAGGCCCAGAGCAGGCAGATGTTCTTGTGTTCCAGGAGCAGCCGGCACACAACTTGCAGAAGGCAGGGTGGGCCAAAAGGGCCCTGAGCTTCAAATGTTGGAGATCTGTGACCTGACTGCTAATTGTTTCTGACCACAGAAGCAAAGACAAAGAGGCGGGGGAGCATTGCTGTTGTATCTCCCCTTATTGTTGTGAACTCCTCCCCGACTGGCTGAAGTGACCTTCAGGGGACTTAAAGGGCATGTACCCGTTTCACCCCACTTTAATTTTTCTCTTTTCCTCTTTTGGGAGTCAGATATTAAAGTCTAGTACATTTAAAACCACATTTATGGGGAAAATTAGAAATTCACCATGCATGCATAGGGAAAAGCACAGTCTCAGAAAAAAAAAAAAAAAATTAAGAAGACCTAAAGTTTACACCTCAGGCTGATCCCTGGCACAGGGACAACATACAACAATCAAAAACAAAAAAGATCCTGAGGAAGGGAAGAATCTGATTCCTGAGTTACCAAATCATTAGATTAAAAAGTCAAGTTTTGAAAAAAAGTGTCATGAGACATACAAAGAAGTCAGAAAGTATGGCCCATTCAAAGGGAAAAAATAAACAAGAAACTGTCCCTGTGACAAGATCTTATAGCAGATTTAGTAGACAAACACTTTGAAATAATGGTCTTAAAGATGCTCAAAGGACTAGACTAAAGGAAGCTGTGGAGAAATTCAAGGAAATGATACACAAGCAAAATGGAAATATCAAAAAAGAGCTAGAAAACCTAAAAAGAAACCAAAACGAAATGCTGGAACTAAAAATTATAATAACTAAAAGGAAAAATCACTATAGGGATTCAAAGGTAGATTTCAACCAGTAGACGAATGTATCAACAATGTTGAAGCTAGGCCAATGGAAATTATTGAGGCTGAAGAAGAGAAAGGAAAGGGATTGAAAAAAAACAGAGCATGAGGGGTCCTCTGAGATACCATCAAGTGGACCAACATACACATCATAGGAGTCCTAGAAGGAAAAGACAGAGAGAGGCAGAGAGACTATTTGGAGATATAATGGCTGACGCGTCCCAAATATGAGGAAGCGCATGAAAATGAACATCCAAGAACCTCAACGAAGTCCAACAGGATGAACTTAAAGAGACCCACACTGAGACACATTATAAAAACTGGGGAAAACCAAGACACAGTCTTGAATGCAGTAGGAGAGAGGCAACCTGCCATATAATATACTGCTAAGTCACTTCAGTCGTGTCCGACTCTGTGCGACCCCATAGACAGCAGCCCACCAGGCTCCCCCGTACCTGGGATTCTTCAGGCAAGAACAGTGGAGTGGGTTGCCATTTCCTTCTCCAATGCATGAAAGTGAAAAGTGAAAGTGAAGTCGCTCAGTCGTGTCCGACCCTCAGCGACCCCATGGACTGCAGCCCACCAGGCTCCTCCGTCCATGGGATTTTCCAGGCAAGAGTACTGGAGTGGGGTGCCATTGCCTTCTCCGGCCATATAATATAAGGGAACCACAATAAGATTATCTGCAGATTTCTCATCAAAAAATTTGGAAACCGGAAGTCAGGGGGCTGATAATATTCAAAGTTCTAAAACAACAACAAAACAACTCTCAAGCAAGAATCTTATATCCAACGAAAAGTCCTTCAAAAGGAAGCGAGAAAATAAGACTCCCCCAGATAAATAAAGTTGAGGAATTTCATTACCTCTAGACCTGACTAATAAGAAATTCTCAGGGCAGTCCTACAGGCCGACACAGAAGGATACTAGACAATTTGAAGCCATAGGAAGAAATAAAGGTCTCAATGAAGGTAAATACAGGGCAAATGTAAAAGCTAGTATGGTTGTAATAACAGTTTGTAATCCCACTTTTCATTTTCTACATGGTTTGAGAGATTAATGCTTTTAAAAAAAGCAATTATTAGTCTAAAAGTATTATTATAACTTTAGTTTGTAACTCCACACTTTATTTTCTACATAATTTAAGACATTAGTATATTTAAAAAAAAAATATTAGTCTATGTTTTTAGATACACAGTGTGGTGTTGTTTAGTTGCTAAGTCATGTCTGACTCTTTTGTGACTCCATGGACCATAGCCCACCAGGCTACTCTGTCCATAGGATTTCCCAGACAAGAATGCTGGAATGGGCTGCCATTTCCTTCTTTAGGGGATCTTCCCAACCCAGGGATCGAACCTGTGTCTCTTCCATTGGCAGGCAGATTCTTTACCACTGAGCTACCAGAGAAGCTCAAATACACAATATATAAAGAAAGGTGTGATTCTGGGACGACAAGCACTAAAAGGAGGAGTGGGGATGGAGGTGTAAAGGAATGGAGTTTGTGTATGTTACTTAAGTTTTATTTAGGGTAAATCCAAATTAGTGTTGTAATCTTAGGATGTTAAATTTAACTCCATGGTAACCACAAAGAAAATAGATACAGAATGCACACAAAAGAAATGAGATAGGAGAGTGAACATTTCACTACAAAAAAATTAGCTAAACACAAAAGAAGACAATAATGAAGAAAATGAGACGCAAAAAGCTCTAAGGTATATAGAAAACAAATAGTAAAGTGACAGGAAATGAAATACCACCTTGTTAGACAGCCTTAAAAAGGAAGGAAATTCTGACTCACTCTACAACATGGATGAACCTGGAAGACATCATGCTGAGTGAAATAAACCAGTCACCAAAAGTCAAATACTATATGATTCCATTTTTATGATCCTAGAGTAGTCAAAATTACAGAGATAGAAAGAATGGTGAGTCCAGCGATGAGGAAGGGGAGAATGGGGACTTATGGAATAGATTTTTGCAGAATGAAAAGAGTTCTGGAGATAGACAGGGGTGATGATAATATGAATGTACTTCATACCATTGAACTGTACACTTTTAAATGGTTATGATGGAAAATTTTATATGTGCACTGTGCCAGAATAAAAAATTAAATTAAAAAACAAAACGCAGAATCTGACCAATAGCACCTAAGTACTTGCAGACCTCCCTTCAATTATATCTTCCTCTATCTCCCAGATAGAACTTCATTCTTTTAAAGAAAATTTATCCTTGTCTTGCTATTTTATAGATTTAATACCATTATGCATATATCTGAAATGTGTTGTCTGGTTTAGCATAATTCAAAATGCATACACTGGTACTTATTACATAGCAGTACTTCTCAGTAACAAAGTAGGTGATGTACATTCAAGCCCCAGTACTTGTGAGGTGTGCACTTCGGGTATCAAATTCACATGTGAAATAATCTGTTTTTTCTTTCCAGAGCCCATCAGAGACTTTCTTGTTGTATCCTTCTCTGCTGGACACTTTTTTTCCTGGTTGACTTTTCAATGAAGGCACAACCTTCAGAAGGTTCTCAGTGCATGTGGAGGTCTCAGTTCACACTCTCCATCTTACATTTGCCCATAGTCTTATCTTCTACCCCTGGGGGTGCTGAACCCTAAGTCCCAGTGTAACTGAGGTCAGCGCCCTCACCTGCTTCCAGGCAGCTAAGGTGTCAGTGCATATCCTTCATGCTCCGGTTTTCAGTGCCCATCTGCTGGCACATGAAGGTTTTCCTTTCTTTCAAGTCAAATTCTGTACTTAAAATAGTTTTTAAAAATATGCTTCATCCCGTGTTTCTTGGTCTTTTTACTGAGAGGCTTTTCGTGTCCTGTATTAGAGCACTGCTTTGCTATAAGTAGAAACCAACATACCATCTTGAACAACAGCTTTTTTTTTTTTGCTCTCACCACCCCTGGGACCCTTCACCAGTCATCTCATTCACCTTACCACTGACCAGCATGAATGCGGACTACAAAGTGAGGCTTCTTGATCAGTCACTCTCATAAAGGGCATCCTAAAGATGGATATGCGGTAGAGAGTCATATCAAGCATTAGAAACAGTTCCTGGGTCACTCACTCATTAATCATTGCACAAATAATTAGAGAATATCTGCTTAGTGACAGGTAAGGCTTAGTATAACCAGCAATATTTTATTGATGGTCAAAAAATGTTTAAAAGATCCAGATTGCAGGTTCTCAATACATGCAATTTTTATACAATTAAAAAAAAATCTGTGTATCCTTTTCAAATATGAAAGGAAAAATACAATGTAAAGGCTCCTGAAAATGTTGGTCATATGAACACTAAAAAGCACTACATGTGAGTGAGCTACAGAGGCATAACTATGAGGCGCAGCTCTTTATATCTTTTTTTTTTTTTTTTTTGAGTGATCAAAACACCTCCCATTAATTTTCCAGCCAGGTAGGCAGGTGAAAATAGATTTATCCACTTGTTACAAATGGAGACAATGGATCTGAGAATGCACCCATAAGCAAAGGAAGGCTCAGGCTTCAATTTCTTGATATCGGTATTAGCTGATCCACAAGCACCCCAGTAAAATTGCGGCTGATTGTAATGATCTAAACCATCTAAGGCAATTAAAAAAAAAAAAAAAGAATGAATTGGCTGAGTTGAAAAAAAAATACTCTAGACAGCTTTCATGCTCCAGAAATGACCTGTTCTCTAATAGTTCCTTCACCACTCTGTCCTGAAAATTAAAAGATACACACTGGCACCAATAATGATTCAAATGAAGTCAGCACATTCAAGTCAATCTTAGAATGAGCATTGATTCTCTCTGCACTCTGCCATCTACAACACAATCGTCCTACCATGCAAAATTGAACATGCTTGCTATACTCGATCTTTAAAAAAACAATTAACAAGAACAAAGCAAACAAACCTGTTTGGCTTTCATACGCTCCATGTTTATGATATGGATTTGGAGTTGCAGAGAACAAACTCAGTGAGATAAAAAGATCATTTGGAACAATCCATGTCTGTTTGAAAGTATGGCACTCATATTCAGTGGGAGCTAGTCCAAATGAATGGCAATTAAACAAGTATTTATAGAGTGTCCTCTATATGAGTCAGTCAGTGAGGACATTGGAAAATCCCACAGGCTCCTGTTCTCACTGTGAGGCAATTTGGTGCTTCAGAAAAATAGCAGAGCTGGGCACTTGGACAGAGCAGAGGTAGAGACTACATACTACCATTTGCCAGCTGTGTCTCTCTGGGCAAGTATTTCAAGTCATTGAGCCACATTTTCTTTCTTTGTAATATGATTATTGCAAGAATAAAAACAATCATTAGTTGGTATAAGAAACATATGAGAAGATGCATGTGGAAGCAGTTTGAAAAATAGATACAATATTTTTTAAGAGTGGTGTCCGACTCTTTGTGACCCCATGGACTATAACCTACCAGGCTCCTTGGTCCATAGGATTTTCCAGGCAAGAATTCTGGAGTGGGTTGCCATTTCCTTCTCCAGGGGATCTTCCTGACCCAAGGATCAAACCCGGGTCTCCCAAATTGCAGACCGATTCTTTATCTTCTGAGCCACCAGGGAAGCCCATAGATGCAATCACTGTTCCATTACAATGATAAATGAAACAAAAAGAATCTCCCTGTGTTTTAAGTCCTTTGGTTTTCCTCTCAGACAAGAAGCTGCGACATGATGTACAATAGCCCTTTCAGTGAATTCCTTCAAGGTTTGACATCAGAGGCCCTGAAAACATCAAATTCTCTATCTGCTACTTGAAGATATCTTTGAATATCTCTATCTTCAAGTAGCAGCCTGGGGAAGAACTTGGAATGGAATCTTTGGATGGCAAGGATGGCATATTAAGAGAGGGCCCCTAGCTGAACTCCCCAAAGTAGGATGTGCATTCTAAGAAGCCTGTATACTTTATAAAAGCATCAAAACTTGATAAAAATTCCTTCAAAATGCTGGCTGACTGTGTTCTCCCTTGGTTCTTAGGTGAAAAGAGATGCTTGGGGGCGTTTACAACAGATGATAAAGTGATGTGTTGTGGCACCTGGAAGAATTGGGATATGCATGGCTGAAAAGCTGGTTCTGTTTAAAAATGCTAAAAATTCCTAATGAGGCTCTCCTTGACTTCTCAGATTTGGGCCCTGCCTTTTCTTTGAGCCTATCTTTCTCCCCACCCCAACCAGTGACCTGGGCACCAGTCACACTCAGTGTGACTGACTCAATGGTGGTTCTTCCCACAGGGGACCCTCCCAGAATTTCTCAACTCAGCTCTAAAGCCCTGATCATCCCTGCATCCACTCATCCAATATTTTCAAAGCATGCACTGAACACCAGGTGCTGCAGAAATTGATGGGGATACAAGGATGACAGTCATGGAGACAACATCAGATCTACAATGTAAAGGGTGGACATGAGATAGCGAGCAAAGGATTCATGGGGATTCAGAGCAATCCTGACAAAAGTGCACCTCTTCTGAGAAGACTTATTCCCCTCACAGGCTGGGTCAGAGACCAACCACAGATGAACCACAATAAGAAGATATTTGTATTGAAATGAATTAGCAGAGGTTTTAAACAGAACACTAATAACAAAAAGTCAGACTCTTGGAATCATGACTGAATGCCACTGCTGCCAGACCAGAGTCTGGGGCTCCCCTAGTGGCTTAGTGGTAAAGAATCTGCCTGATAATGCAGAAGACACAGGTTCACATGTTTGATCTCTGGGTCAGGAAGACACCCTGGAGAAGGAAATGGCAACCCACTCCAGAATTCTTGCCGTGGGCAATCCATGGACAGAGGAGCCTGGTGGGCTAGAATCCATGGGGTTGAAAAGAATTGGACATGATTTAGCAACTAAATAGCAGCAGCAGCAAGTTGAAACTACATCATTAAATAATATTATATCGTTGGTTTACTTGGTTTATCTGAATCTAGTCTGCGGCCCCGCCCCTGTCCCCACATCAGGAAGGGCCTGCTTTTACAGGACAAAAGCACTGTCAAAAATCAACTGACCGTATATTTGTGGATCTATCCTTGGACTTTCTGTTTTGTTCCATCCATCTGTCTATGTTGATACCAATACAACACTGTCTTGATTATTGTATATTTATAACTCTTGGATTAGTTTTGTAACTACATTCTTAGTAGAAGGAAGTTCCCATCTATTCTAAGTAGATATTGCTTTGTAGGTTTCTTTTCTTGTAATGTCTTAGTTTTAAAAATTGTTTTGGCTATTCCATTTCCACATATATTTTAGAACAAGTTTTTAATTTCTACATAAAAGCTTGCTGAGATTTTGACTGAGGTTGTATTGGATCTGTGGATCAATTTGGGGAGAATTTATACCATAGCAATATTGAATTTTAAGACCCATGAGCAAGGTATGTCTCACCATGAGCAAGGTATGTTTTATAGTATTCAATGTATAAGTCTTATATAGGTTTATTCAGATTCATCCCTATTTCACATTTTTATGTTATTATAAATGGTATTTAAAAAAAATCAATTTCTAAATGTTTATTCTTAGTACTGAGAAATTCAATAATTTTAAATATATTGATCTTATCTGGAATTCTACTAAGTTCTCTTGTTATAATATTTTTATCTTGATTCTATCAAATTTTCTATATAAACAACATCATCATGCAATTTGCAAATAAAGAGGGTTGTATTCATCCTTTCCAATATGAGTGCTTTCTATTTCTTTTTCCTGCCTTATTGCACTGGCTAAAAACTCCAATATAATGTTTAATGGAAGTAGTGAGAGTGGATATTCTCATCTTGTTTCAGATCTTTGGGAAAAAGCATAAATTTTCTCCATTAAGTACAATGATATCTAAGGTTTTCTATAGATGCCTTTTATTGGGTTGAGGAAATTCCCTTCTACTCTAAGCTTGTTAAAAGTTTTTAGCAGAAATGGATGTTTGATTTCATCGAATGCTGTTTCTGCACTAATAGGAATGATTATATATTTCTTCTTTTTTAGCATGCTTATATAGTTAATTCTATTATTTTTCAAATGTTAAACCAATCTTGAATTCCTGAGATAAATTTCACTCAGAAATTGATATCCTTTTTATGTATTATTAGATTTGATTTTTAAAATTTTGTGAATAAGCCAGAAAGAAAAACACCAATACAGTATACTAATGCATATATATGGAATTTAGAAAGATGGTAACAATAACACTGTATACGAGACAGCAAAAGAGGCTATGAACAGTCTTTTGGACTCTGTGGGAGAGGGAGAGGGTGGGATGATTTGGGAGAATGGCATTGAAACATGTATAATATCATATATGAAATGAGTTGCCAGTCCAGGTTTGATGCACAATACTGGATGCTTGGGGCTGGTGCACTGGGATGACCCAGAGGGATGGTACGGGGAGGGAGGAGGGAAGAGGGTTCAGGATGGGGAACATGTGTATACCTATGGCAGAATCATGTTGATATATGACAAATCAATACATTATTGTAAAGTTAAAAAATAAAATTAAAAAAAGGAAAAAAATTTTTGTGAATATATTTTGCATCAATATTCTTGAGGGATATTGGCTTGCAGGTTTCTTTTCTTGTAATGTCTTTGCCTGGTTTTCATAACAGGGTAACGTTGAATTCAAAGAATAAAGTGGGGAGTATTCCCTCTATTGGTATGTCTTTAAGTTCACTAAACTTTTCTCTTGCAATGTCTAATCTGCTATTAATCCTATCCAGCATATCTTCAACACATTTAGTTTTCAACTCTAGAAGTTTGTTTTAGGTCTTTTTTATATCTTCCATGTCTCCACTTAACTTTTTTAACTCATGGAATACAGTTATAATAACTTTTAATGTCCTCATATGTTTCATATAAATTTTTCATTCTTTTTTTTTTTTTTTTTGGTTGTTTCAAGCAGGAGGATAAATCTGGTCTCTCTTATTCCATCTTGGTAAGAAGCAAAAGCCCTTAGCCTACATTCTGATACAGAGTAGATTTTCCAAAAGAAAGACTGATGGAATTAATACTTACAGAATGCTCAACGTGCCAGGAATGCACAGTGAATAGGACAGAAAAACCTCTGTGCTCCTAAGTTTACAGTCTAGTGGGGGATGACAGCAAACTAACATGAAGCGAAAAGTAAATACATAAATGAGACAATTTTAGATAGTGTTAGGCAAATGAGAGCGATCACTAGGGATTGGAAGAGACTGGGAAAACAGCCTTACAGATATTGGTCAGGGAATGCATCTCTGAGGAGGAGGTGAACATGCAGTAGTCATGGGGAAAGGCAATGCAGGCAGAGAGATCCACAGGTACAAAAGTCCTGAGTGGGAGTGACCAAAGCACACTGCAGTGTGGAATGAGGACCAAAGAGGCTTACATGTAGTGAGAGAGAGAGAAGGGGAAGACAGGGGCCAGATCAGCTAGAATCTTATACATCAGGGGCGAGGAGTGCAGTAGAGTGGGGAAACTGCACACAAACATGCAAGAAATATCAAAGTGAATTTTTCTTTACATCCCTCCCTCGAGAATGATGAACAACAAACATCAGAGAAATTGGCTCATTCTTCCTTGCATCTGCACAATGTATTCAACCCACAGGCTGCTGGCAGTCAGGATGGAATGGTCCTAAACCTACTGCTGTCCTGCACCTCATCCAAGACATCCTCCCAACAGCACACCCTAAGCACCGCGGGCAAGCCATTCCTGCAGTCTCACAGCCATCCTCCTCACTCTCTGGCCCCGAAAGGGAAATGACAGAGCTGCAAACTGTATGGCAGCTGCCACATTTCCTTCCAGATATGATGGAACATAGAAATGGATGAAGCACACAAATGCTCTCTTTGCATGAGAAAAACTGGTACGAACAGTATCTCTTTAGAGTGGGTTGCCATTTACAATCATAAGCAGAACCATTTTTTGGTTTCCTTCCCCCACATTCTGGTGTAATTTGTTTTCTCCATATCTGGCTTTGAGAAATGCATAACCAGAATATCTGAATAAACTTGATTTATGTCCCAGCTGTGTGACTTACTCATTGTGTGACCTTGGGCAAGTCATTTAATCTCCTTGAGATTTTGTTTCCTTTCCTGAGATATGAAGAAGTTCTCACCTTTCCATCCTCTCCCAGGGGAGCTGCTATTAACCATATTAACATAAATGAGTCCTTCTGTACCTAGATAATGAGGCTGAGTCACACACAATCCTCCATGTAAGAAGATAATTTGGTGTTAAGCTGAAAATTCTAGGGAAAATGGGGAGGGGGGAGAAATCAAGGTCACAGTCTATAATAAATACTTTTACTCTTATTCAATTTTAAAAATTAAAGACTGAACTGAATTTAAGGGAACAGTGATGGCATTGCACCCATTGACTCAGACATACTGAAAAACTATTACCACCCATGGCTCTCTGGGAATCTTTCAAATCTTCCTCGCTCACAGTTTCAACAAGATGATTGAAAATGCGGTTTGCTCTTGGCAAACCAAACAAATTTTCTGTGTAATGTCCTCCATCCAAGCATTCTACATCATCTTGGTTACATGGTTCAGGAACCTATCTTGTGGGTCCCATCTTGGTCCTGTGGACCCCAAAGTGTTTGGATGTTTGAGATGGGAAATCCTCTGCTTGGCCTTTATTTAATTCTGCAGTGGGCAAAATGTATTTAAAAGCATAAAATCTACGTTCATGCAAAAGATTCTGGGGTTTGAAAAGGAATTATAAGTAGAGTAACTTTTGAGCTAACCAAGTAGTTTCACCTTCTTCCTGTTATTTCACATTGAAAAGTCAGCATAACCATTATCCCCAGTGTGTAGACAGAAACCTGAACCCTAGAGAGGACAAGGGGAATTGGTGAAGATCACAAAGATGGTGAGAAGAGACTGACACCCAAATTGCTTTTCCAAACTCAGTGCTCCTTTAAGTAAGCCATGCTAGAAGAAAGCTATGACTGGGATAAAACACTATTAATATAAGACCAAATTATTTTGATTCAGACTACTGCAAATTATTACTTTCACTCTGTTCCTTAGCGACTGCAACTGAGTTCTTTATCTAATTTCTTCACCTTTTCCCAGAGTTCACCCCACCTCCCAAATGAGTCCCATCTGCGAATTTAATTAACCAGCTGCTGTCCTGGTCTTCCAGATCGTTAATTAAGATCTTCTTTGAAACCAGACCTAACCCTTTTACCCTCAGATATCCCCTGGAGACTTTCATGAGGCTCTGAAGATAACTGTTTATTTTAACCCCACATTATATGCTCAGCTTGCAAAGAGAGTTTTAGAACCATACTATTTCAAAAAGTTAATTTCTCCAGGGACAGACTGTGAGCCAGCTCTGAATGTTTTATCAAAATCCAAACAAAATAAACTGCTTTCAAATGTTGTTTATGCTTTTGTTTTTATTAATGTTAGGTAATTAGAAAAAATATTAATAACATTTGCTGTAGAACCTTTGGTTTAAATCCCAAACCTGCTGAATGCGTGTATTAACAGGGGACTACATGTATATCAGCAGACTAAAAATAACCATCCATTTATCTCTTTCATGCAGGAATCCAAGATCTAGAAAGTTACCTTAAAAAACTAAATTAAAATAAGAAAAAAACTTTATGTATAAAGATGCTCATCATTCTATACATTACCAAACATTGGGGCTGACCGTATTATCTAACAATGGGAGAATGGTTAAGCACATTTTGATACATCTGTGTTATGGGATATTATGTTGCTATTAAAATCAACACCATGTAATTACAGGGAAGGCACTTGGGGATATAATCTCAAGTGGACAATAAAGAAGACAAATAAGCAAAATTTAAGGTTATTTTAAGGGGGCTTCCCAGGTGGCTCAGTGGTGAAGAATCTGCCTACAGGCGTAGGAGCTGCAGGAGATGGGAGTTCGATCCCTGGTTCGGGACTATCCTCTGGAGAAGGAAATGGCAACCCACTCCAGTATTCTTGTTGGGATAATCCCATGGACAGAGGAGCCTGTTGGGCTATACTCCATGGGGTCACAAAAAGTCAGACATGACTGAGTGACTAAGCACGCACACACAATTACTTTATATAGAAGTAGGTCCCTATGGGCAAACATGGGAATGACCAGGAGTAAAGATTAAAAATAGTCAATTTGGAGTTATAAGATTGTGGAGGTTTATTTGTATGTTTAAGTTAATATGTATGCAATAGATAAAGCTAGACTACCCTAACTCAAAATATCTTAGAAACATTATTGATGATCATGGTATGATTCAGGATGCTTGCACTATAGCTCTCTACAGCAAATGTGTTAAAGCCTACCCACAGACGTTGGACCCTATGTCTGTTAGCCCGGAGGTACTTCTAACCTCCAGTATCTGTATCTCTAAGCCCAAAGATGTTTATCCAGGACCTGCAGGAGGCCATGCTTACAGCAGATCAGAACATCCAAAGAATCAACATTTCCTTAGGAGGAAATTTCAACTCTTCTTAGGAGGCAACCAAACATTGAAATAATCTCACTTTTCAGGTGGTGTAATTCTGAGATGTCTCTTTTGCATCATTTCTCAGATTCTAACGAAGGACCAAAGAAAGTCTTTAAAGTTTTTCTAACATTTACAACAAGAACAACCGGTTATCCACATGAAATAACAGGAATATCAATAACTACCTCATATCATACACCAAAGATAATTTGAAGGAGAAAATAGATATACAAGTTGGATATATTTTCTAGAAGAAACACAGAAAGCTCTCTCTGTGATGGGATAAGTAAGAATCCTTAGGGGATAAAAAGCAATGAACATAAGGAAGACTGATCAACTGCAGTTCATCCAAACTAAAATCTTTACTTACTAATGACACCACAAAGAAAAAGAAAAGCAAGTTACAGGCTGGGCTAAAATATCCAGTGTAAAAATGACAAAGCATTTTCATCCAGATTTTATAAAGAACCCCTACAAATCAATAATAATTAAAAAACAACCCAACTTAAAAAATGCAAAAGACGTGGGCAGACACCTCACAAAAAAGATATATAAATGCTAATAAGTAGATGAAAGTTCCCAACATCATTAATTATCAGAAAAAAAGGGAAATTAAAATCACAAAGAAATGCCTGTACACATTGACTGGAATGGCTATAATTTAAAAGGCTGGCAGCTCCAAATGTTGAAAATGTTGTGGAGCAACAAGAATCATAAATTGCCACTGAAAGTGGACGTGTTAGTCACTCAGTCGTGTCCAATTTTTGAGACCCCATGGACTGTAGCCCACCAGGCTCCTCTGTCCATGGGATTCTCCGGGCAATACTGGAGTGAGTAGCCACTCCCTTCTCCAGGGGATCTTCCTGCATAAAGAATATGCAGGCATATTCTTTACCATCTGAGCCACCAGAGAAGCCACCATTGTCATTAGGGAGCAAAGATTTGATAACTTTGGAAAACTCTTTGGCAGGTTCTTATAAAGTTAAACAATTCAACTTTTCCCAAAGTGTTTATCCAAT
Organism: Bos grunniens; assembly: GCF_055505025.1. Classification (NCBI taxonomy): domain Eukaryota; kingdom Metazoa; phylum Chordata; class Mammalia; order Artiodactyla; family Bovidae; genus Bos; species Bos grunniens. The sequence continues at coordinate 13,782,604 of NC_141170.1, read as the reverse complement.
AGAAACCAAAGTATAAGTTCACAAAAAGACCTATATAAGAATATCCATAGTAGCCTTCCTCATAGTAGCCCCAAACTGGAAACAGCAAATGTCTATCAATCAGAGAATGGATAATCAGTGTGGTATTTTCACATAGCAGAACACTACACAGTAAGAAGAAGGAATGAATTACATGTACTCAACAAATGATATGGGTGCATAGCCTGCTCATTTGTATCTGACTCTTTGCAGCCCCATGGACTGTAGCCTGCCAGGCTCCTCTGTCCATGGAATTTTCCAGGCAAGAATACTGAAGTGGGTTACCATGACCTCCTCCAGGAGATCTTCCCAATCCCGGGATTGACGCTTCATCTCTTGTGTCTCCTGCATTGCCAGCCAGATTCTTTACCACTAGTGCCCCCTGGGAAGCCCTTATGAATGATATGCATGTGTGTGTGAGAATGTGTATATGTGTGTGTGCACTCATTCATGTCCAACTCTTTGCAACCCCATGGACTATAGCCTGCCAGGCTCCTATGTCCATGGGATTTCTCAGGCATGAATACCAGAGTGAGTTTCTATTTCCTTCTCCAGCGGATCTTCCTGACCCAGGGATCAAACCCGCATCTTTTTCGTCTCCTGCACTGGCAGGCAGGTTCTTTACTACTGTCCCATCAGGGAAGCCCCTTGAATGAGAGAGCTGAATCTCAAAAACAGTGCTTGAAAGCCAGGCACGAGCTTTCCATTCATATGAAATTCTACTAGGCCAAGCGAAATGACGGTGATGGACATAAGAACAGTGATTTTCTGGAAAGCAGAGATGGAGATTGACAAGGAAAGCACACAAAAGAAATCTGGGAATGATCGTTATGTTCTTTGTTAGCAACTGAGCAACAACATCTTGGTAAGAACGTGGGTTACATGGATACTTTTGTCAGAACTGATTAAACTAATTGATGCATCAAATTTAACAGTACACTTAGGATGTGTGTAGCTTGCTTTGGGAAAAAGAAAAGAACTAAGCCAGTCCATTCAAAGACATGCTCTACTCATCACTCCCTACTCTCCAGTGTGTGGTAATTTGCCAAGCCATCGGGCACAGGTCAGTTTAGGAAACACTTCCCACTCAAGACGGTGTGTGTGTGCGCTCAGTCATTTCAGTTGTGTCCAACTCTTTGTGACGCTATGGACTATAGTCCATCAGGCTCATTCACAGGATTCTCCAGGCAAGAATACTGGAATGGGTTGCCATGCCCTCCTCCAGGGGATCTTCTCAACCCAGGAATCAAACCCACATCTCCTGCGTCTCCTGCACTGCAGGCAGATTCTTCACCCACTGAGCCACCTGGGAAGCCCACTCAAGTCTGCAGGGACTGAATATAAGCCAGAGACAACCAATAATTCCTTTCATTGGCTTTTGGTCCCTGTGAATACGTTAGCCTTGAATAGCCATCCTTCCACATTTGACTCAAGCTGATTCTTCTCTCAGGTCTGACTTCTAGATGGATTGCTTGGCTTGGGGACACATTGTAGGTTTGGACATTTGTGGTTTTGGCTGACAGTCTCTAGTTTAGGGGATGAGAGCCTCCAGGAAGAAGTATACCCATAGGATGAGAGTCTGGGGCACTGAGGTGAAGGGAGGTTTCCAAGGATATGGACATTCTGAATAAAAGATAACCAAAAACAAGCTAAATAATCTATTCACGGTTGAGAGAAAAAAAGTTACAGAAGGCAGATGCAGAAACCAGGAGGGATGTCTAAGTCAGAGAATTGAGTGTGAGATGAAGTCAAACACTCAAAGTTGGATACCGACCTCAGAGGTGGGGAAGAGTCAGCCCAAGGGGAGAGTGGAGGTGAAGAGTCAGCCCAAGGGGAGAATGGAGGTGAAGAGTCAGCCCAAGGGGAGAATGGAGGTGAAGAGTCAGCCCAAGGGGAGAATGGAGGTGAAGAGTCAGCCCAAGGGGAGAGTGGAGGTGAAGAGTCAGCCCAAGGGGAGAGTGGAGGTGAAGAGTCAGCCCAAGGGGAGAGTGGAGGTGAAGAGTCAGCCCAAGGGGAGAGTGGAGGTGAAGAGTCAGCCCAAGGGGAGAGTGGAGGTGAAGAGTCAGCCCAAGGGGAGAGTGGAGGTGGGGGTTGGACTCAGATAAGTGGAAGAACAGGAGGCATTTCTTGAAGTAGGGAGCCTTGGAGGACTATATACTTGATCAATGACAAACCTATTTAAAACGCCTCCTGCACACCCAGGGAATTACAAGAAAACCTTGCCATCCACCCTGGGAAATGGTGGGAAAAATCACCCACACAAGAAACAAAAATTGCAAGTCTGTATCAAATGTGGTGTGAAGGCGAAATTCATACCACCCATCTGATAGACATTTAACAGAAAAACTGGCCTGACTAGTGGAAACTGAGAACACAGCAGAAGAAAAGATGAAATACTTCTGCAGTCAAGGTGACACAGAAAACTGGCTGAAGATGAATTCTCTGACAAAAACTTTAACCACATGTCAGATGTTTAAGAAAAGAATTAGCCTCTCAATAAATGGACTTAAAGGAACACTATGAAAGGGGGCTGCAGATAATTATTTTCAAATTGTTTAAAGAAAAGGAATAGAAGCCATAAGTCAAAAATAAGAACTTGAGAACAATAACAACCCCCACCAAAAAAAAAAAAAAACAGGAAAATAGAAAAATAATGAAACAGCCCAAACTATGTGCTGGTCACAGTTCTGCATAATAGATAAGAATACATCACTGCAGAAAATGGACAAAACCCTGTCTTCCAGAGCATTCATTCAGGAGGGGAAGATCACAAACAAACATAGAAAATAATTTTAGCAGTGATCAACATCACTTAATTGTGCCAAGATCAAGTGAACACATACATTAACCAAACACAAAACGAGCAAAGTCGTGCATACATGGCTCATGAAAGAAAGAAAAGAGGACATTTGGTGTCATGGATATGACACAGTGCAGCTGTATTGAATGGGCATGGAAAAAAAGTGCAGATTTCACCACAATTTCATTAAGATGAAGGATCTAAGACATAATCCGACCTTCCTTCTTAAGCAAAGCTCAGTCTTTGATGTCCCATGCTCCAAATCTTCTTGAATTCAAATAGTTCCTCCTCAATACAATACAAATCCAGAAGAAACCTTCTCCAGAAAATTCAATTTCTATCTTTAAGTGACTTCTGCCATTTTTAATTGAAAGTCTTATTGAAATAATTTTAGACTTATGTGGGATTCTAAGGAATAATTCAGGGAGACTGAATGTACCCTTAACCCAGTTTCCCACAAATAGTAACAAAACTGTTATACAACAACCTGGAATTGACACTGGTGCCAGCCTCCTATCTTAATCACATTTCCTCAGCTTTACTTTGTATTCATAGGTGTGTACATTTGGTTCTATATAATTTTACCATATGTGTGGGTCCCTGAATCCACTCTCACGGTCAAGATACTGAAAAGTTCCACCACCACTAGAATCCCTGGCCTCGTCCTTTAAAGACCACACTCACCTCCATCTTCTCGTGCTCCACCACTGTGCAAGCCTCTAATCTGCTCTCCATTTCTAAAACATTTTTTTCAAAAAAGGTGATATAAATGGAATCATAACACAACTTTTTGGAAGTGGCTTTTCTCATTCACAATAATTCTACAGAGATTTATCCAGGTTGTATACATCAACACTTTTCTTTTGATTGCTGAGTCATATGCCACGCTATTCATGTACAGCAGTTTATTTAACCACTCACCCATTGAATTACACCTGTACTGATTTTTAGCATTTGGCTATTGCCAACTAAGTTGCTATGATTAGGGTTTTTAAATATTTATTTATTTGGCTGTTTCGGGTCTTAGCTGTGGCACGAGAATCTTTGTTGCATCATGAGGGATCTTTCACTGATGTGCACAGACTTGCTAGTTGCAATGCACGGGCTCAGTAGTCATGGCACATGGGCTTAGTTGCTCGTTGGCGTTTGGGACCTTTGTTCCCCGACCAGGGATCAGACCTGCATTGCAAGATGGATTCTAAACCCTTGAACCACCAGGGAAGTCCCTATGATTAGGTTTTGTGCGAATGAATAAGTTTTCATCTTCTAGGATTCATTCTGGAGAGTGCAGTTGCTGAGTCACACGGCAATTCAAGAAACTGCAATACTGAGAAAGTTTTACAGAGCAGCTGTATCATTTCATATTCCCACCAGCAGTGAAGGAATGATCCAATTTCTCCACGTTCTCACTAGCATTTGGTGTTGTCACAGTTTTTAAATTTTAGTCATTCTGATAGATGTAACGTGATTTAACACTGCAGTTTAAGTTTGCATTTCCCTCATGGCTAACGATGTTGAAACATTTTTCATGTGCTTATTTGACATCTGTGTATCCTCTTCAGTGAAATGACTACTCATGCCTCTTGCTAATTTTTAAAGTGGATTTTTTTTTTTTTTACTGCTATCTACTCTAGATAATTGTTCTTTGTCAAATGTGTGATTTGCAAATACTTTCTTCTAGGAGCTTTTGTACGGCGAACATTTCAAATTTCAATGAAGTCAATTTTATCAAATTTTGGAGCTTGCTTCTAATGTCAAGTCTAGGAATTCTTCACCAAGTCCTTGATCCTCAGATTTTTCTCCTTAATTTTTTTCCTATAAATTTTATGGCTTTACATTTACACGATTAATTTTCAGTTAACTTCTGTATAACATGTAAGGTGTAGGTTTAAGTCTTTTTTCCATTTGACTATGAATCCCCAAGTGCTCCAGCATTATTTGTTGAAATGCTATCTTTCCTCTTTTGAAATGCTTTTGATCTTAGTAAAAAAAAAAAAAAAATTAGTTGAGCACATTTGTGGTTATATTTCTGCGAGTTTCATTCATTTCATTGATTTATAGTTCTATCATTCTGCTAATACCACACAATCTTGATTAGCATTGCTAAAGGATACTTTATTATCAGGCAGAATGCTGTGCTATGCTTAGTCGCTCAGTCATGTCTGATTCTGCGACCCCCATGGACTGTAGCCTGCCAGGCTGTTCTGTCTGTGGAATTCCCCAGGCAAGAATATTGGAGTGGGTTGCCATGCCTTCCTCCAGGGAATCTTTCGGACCCAGGAATCAAACTGTGGTCTCCTGCATTGCAGGCAGATTCTTTACCAGGGAAGACCATCAGGTAGACTAAGAAGAACTTATTTCTTTCCTTTTAGGATTGTTTTAGCTTGTTTAAGGCCTGTGCTTTCCATAGTTTGTCCTGGTCAACAAAACTCCGTGCTGGGATTACGCTAGGGTTATGTTTGGATTGTTTGAAACCTATAGATCCTTTGGGAAGAACTGACATATTTGCTTTGCTGAGTTTACCAATCCATGAAGATGGTATGCTGCTTCATTTATTTAGGTCTTCCTTGAGTTCCTTCTTTAGTACTTGCAATTTTCAGCACACAGAGCCTATAAATGTTTTGTTATGTGTATATCTAAGTATCTCATTTATCTTTGAAGTAAGCATAAATGATACTGTGTTTAAAATTACAGTTTCTGCATGTCCATTCTCAGAATATAGAAATGAAATGGATTTTTGAGTAATGGTTTTTTATTCTGCAACCTTGCTAAACTCACTTATTAGTTCTTGGAATTTTTTTTTTTCGTAACTTCTTTTAGGTTCTTTATATAGACAAACATGGCATATGCAAATAGAATTGTTTTATTTTTCTCTTTCTACTACATATACATTTTTCTTTTTTATTACCACATTGACTAGAACTTCTAGTATTATGTTGAATAAAAATGGTGGGAGTGAATATTCTTGCCTCATTCCCAATCTTCTGGGAAAAAAATTCAGTCTTTCACAATAAGTGTGAAATTAGCTGTTGATTTTTTTGTAGATGTTTTTATCAAGTTGAGGCTTTCCCTCTATTCCTAAAATGTTGATAGTTTTTATTATTAATGAGTATGGGGTTTTATCAAATGCTTTTTCTGAATCAATAGATATGAACATATGGCTTTTTAATTTAGACTATGAATATGGTAGATTACATTGACTAACAATGCTGAAGGTTGAACCTTGTGTATCATGGATAAATCCCAGTTGCTTGTGGAGTATGACTCTATAGATTGTTGGATTCAATTTGGTAATATTTTGTTGTGGATTTTTAGGTGTACGTTCATGAAAAATATTGTTATGTAGCTTTTTTTTGAGGGGGGATTGGTACTATCTTTGTCTGGTTTGGATATCAGGTAATACTGGCTTTTTTTAAGATGAGTTGGGAATGTTCTACTCTCTTCTATTTTCTGAAAGAGACTGTATAAAGTTGATGCTAAGTTTTCTCTTTTTTTGGCCACACCACGTGGCTTATCGGATCTTAGTTCCCCAACCAGGGACTGAACTTACGCCCCCTGCAACAGAAGCACAGAGTCCTAAGCACTGGACCACCAGGGAATTCCTGGTGTTGATTCTTCTCTACTGTTTGGTAGAATTCTCTGGTGAAACTGTCTGAATATGGAGATTTTTTATTAAGAGTACTTAAGTTACAAACTCAATTTCTTTAATGGTTCAGATAATCTATGTCATACTAGTTAAGTTTTAACAGTTTGGGATTTTCAAGGAATTGTTCCATGTCTTCTAAGATATTGAATGTATTTTGAGTATAAAGCTGACTAAAGTATTCCCTTATTAACTTTTTAATGCTGCAAGATCCTTACTGATCATCTCTGTTTCATTCCTGATATGCATGATTTGTTTCTTATCTTTTCATCTTTGTCAGTCTGTCTGGAGGTTTTTTCATTTTACTGATCATATCAAAGAACCAGCTTAAAATTTTTTTTCTCTATAGTTTCCCTATTTTCAATATTGTTGATTTCTATTATTATCTCTGTTATTTCCTTCCTTTGTTTGGGTTTAGTTTGCTCTTCTTTTTCTAGTTTATTGAAGTAGAAACATATTGATTTGAAATTTTTTGTTTCTAATGCAAGCATTTAATGCCATTAGTTTACCTCTCAACATTGCTTTGTTTCACACATATTTTGATGTATTTTATTTCCATTTCCAGTCAGTTAAACCCATTTTTTTTAAATCTGATACCTCTTAACTGATGCTTTATTATATAGGAGTTTGTTATCTAAGTTCCAGGTATTTGAGTGTTTTTCTGTTATTGATTTCCAGTTTGAATTCATTATAGTCAGAATATACTCTGACTGTAACTCTTTAATATTTGCAGAGACTTGTTTTATTTTATTTTTAATCTTTTCCAGGGTGTGATTCCAAAAACAATTTAGACATCAACCACTTGGGAGTGATCATGAACTCCATTCAGCTCTTTAGGCCTCAGCTTCATCATGTATAAAACTGCTGTGGATTTAAGTAGACGTCCTGAGAGCCTGCTCTGTACCAGGCACTGTGCTGGGTGCTCTAACACAATGCTAGTCCTAGTGACACCCTTGCAGAAAAGACACAGTTGATTCTCACTGTTCATGGAAGCTCTGTTGGATGAAGTTGCTGTGAAAACTGGATTAGTGACTAGCAAACCAGTGGTCCTAACAGGCTAGGCTCCTATGAGCCTCTGGTCACAACATTCTATCAACCAATCAATATCCTTGCTTTGTGTGTGTTTCTGTTTAAAGACAACTTGCTTGATGCATCTTATTGATTAGTTAACAGTGAACTCACGGCCAACAGCACTATAACTCATATCTGAATGAAACTTACCTAGCATATATTTTCTCCATAAGGCACATCACAGGCTTGAGATTAAGAATGCTAGACAGCAGTTCAGCACCAGGTTTGGTGGCCATTTAAAACACCAAGAGCAACAACAAAAAGCATAAAAATGTGGTTGTAGAAAGGACACATGCAGCAGTGTAAGAGCTGAAACAAGGCAGTCTTGTCCAACCTCATTTGGGAACACACACATCTGGTGACTCTTATTTTGTGGCTCCGTGCATGTCCACAGATGACCATGAAAGTGCCATGAGTATTGATTTGAGGCTTTCAAATAAATTTTTGTGAGTTGTAAATTTGCAAATATGGGATCCATAAATAATGAAGATTGACTGTACTCTTATCCACACTTTCCAGATGCAAAAATGGAGACTCAAAGAGGTTATGGCATCATCCAGTAACAGGCAGAGGGTGTTCCTTCCATAATACTAGCTCAATTCATGACATTCCCCCAGGCTTTCTCTTGCTTTTCCTGAACTCAGCAAACCCAGGGCAGAAGGGCAGCCCTTCCCTCCTCTGAGTTCCAAGAGCAGCTATAAGGATGCAACTGTAGCTCACTCACATTTACTGAGCGCTTGCCGTGTGCTGGGTGCTGGGCCAAGGGCTTTGCATGCACTGACTCACTTAATCTTCACAACCACCTTTGTGAGTCTATGTTAATATCATCTCTGTAAAAATGCACGGAGAGCACAAGTGATGTGGCCCCTGTCACCTAGCTCATAAGAAGAGGATCCAGGATCTAATTATAGGCAGCCCAAACCCTTGGAAGGTGCACTGCACACACAGCCTTGGACTGAACCCTACCTCTACTGCAACACAGCATGCTGTGTGGAAATTATATGCTTCTTTATTTCTCTCTGAAAGATTGTGAGTTTCCAAAAGACATCAGCCTGTTTTCTTCCTCCTTGTGTCCAGATGCTGACATGGAGCAGGTTGCCAGTGAATGACAGAGAGATAAATGAAGGTGTGAACCTCTATCCTCCTGGTACCCAGCATAGGGCTGGGCACACAGTGGCTACTTAGTAGGTGTTTGTTCTAGAAGATGATCAACAGTTTTCATAAGCAGCATCACTTATCAGCAAAAGAGAAAGAACACTAAGTTCTCTGATTGCCCCTGCCCACCAGCCCCAGGCAGGCTGTTGGAGCCAGCTCCTCTTCTGAGCCACAGCTAGATGCATCCTGGCTCTGGGAGAGTCCAGCTAATTAGACTCTTGTCTGCCAACAGAGAGCGTCGACAAACACAGAGAGGAATTGTTAGCAGCGAAGAGGAGGGGAAGGCGGGAGTGGGGAGGCGGGGCATCAGCAATTTGTTAGAGGCAATGAAATGGAGCGAGTTGTGCCTCCTGCTAAATTACCATATGTGCTAATTGTATATGCATCAGTAATTGTTGGCTGCTGCTCATTTACATTTGATTATTATATTTGCGGTTTTTAATTGCATTTGAATATGTCTTCCCCTAATACTGTCAAGATCACCATAGCTGTCAGCAATCCTCAGTGCCTTTTCTGCTAACAAAATGCAGATCTGCTACCCAGGCCTTCATCTTATCCATATGAAGATGGGAATAGCTGTGATTAGCTACCATACTAAGGACGACTAGTTTCTGAGCATCCACTGTTTCGGAAGCTGTCCTGGGTGCAGAATTTAAAGTCTGACAAAACTGAGTTTCATTTCTGGCTCTGTTCTTTACCACTGTGTGATTTTAGGCAAGTGACTTAACCTCTCTGATCCTCCATTTGATTCTGTATAAAAACGCATGCTTTGCACAACTGCTGTGGAGGTTGATAACAGTAGGTTAAAGGGCCAGCTGTGTGGCAGGGGTTGAATAAATGATGCTGTGATTACTGTCATTTACCCTGAAATCTTCCACGTCCCCATTGTCTCTATCTTTGCTAAGAGTCCAATCACTCAGCTGGAATGAAGTGATAAGCTTCTCAGCGGGTCTCTCTGCCTCCCTCCTCTCTGCCCAGGCTACTACACACATACAGATGCACATCTGAATGCATGTCTTTTCCATGTGCAGAGATGACCCTTTGCAGCCTGAAGGACAAGCTCCAAACCTCATAAAGAGACACACAGACCACATACGGGGTCTGCCTGCCATGATCGAGGCTGCAAGCCACCCTGATAAGATGGCAGGCTCACTTCTGCCCCTGCTGGGAGGGCTGAGGTCTGCCTGCCATGATGGAGGCTGCGAGCCACCCTGAATAAGATGGCAGGCTCACCTCTGCCCCTGCTGGGAGGGCTGAGGGTAAAAAGCCCTCAACTGAGTTAGAATTGCCTCAGCTAAAGAAAACTGCCTTGGCCAAGGTCACCTCCTCCTTCCTGGGGCATCCCACAGCCACCGCCTGGTCAGCCTCGGGGTAGAGAAGCCTGGTCCGAAATCCCCACTCAGGATAACTCTGAAGAGCTGGTCAGCTTCAAAATACACTGCGGGGTCATCCAAGGCCTCACTGAGACTCCACCAGGATCAAGTGCCCCTGTGCTCACCCTGCCTCCTCCCATCTCTTCCTTCTCCAGATGCTGAGCCCCAGGGCGCTTGCTAATTAGGCTCCCCACCCACCCCTTGCTTGCTGATTTCCACCTCAGAGTCTATTTCCCAAGAAACCACCTTGCAACCCAGGCAACCTCTCTAGATGGGTGACCCATCTCTCACGTGTCTGATACACGCGGATGTCTTTTCTCCCCACTGGCCATTCACTGCCCCAGCTCCCTGCTGTAACTCGCACTTCTCTCCCTTTCCAGAAGGTCTTTTCAAACTTGGCAGCCTAGAGAGCTCCTACTCCTCCAGCAGGTGCAGATCAAATAGCACCTCCTCTGGGAAGCCTCTCCTGATTGTCCCGAGCAGTATTCAAGTGTGGGTCCTCTGGGCCCTGAGAGGCCTGTCTGTCTCTGAACAATGTAGGTCACTTAAAACCTACAAGGGTAAACTATTATTCTCTCAATGCACTATGAGGAAACTGAGACTTAGGTTCTATAACCTGCCCAAGGTCACACAGCTGCTAAGTGGCAGAACCAGGACTTGAGCCCAGCACCAGATGGCCTGCACTTCTATCCCCAGGGCTGTGTCACTTTGCAATACCATCACCATTTTTGTTTCTCTCCTCTGGCTTGATCCTCACCACACTAATACTGACCCTCTTTGGGCACTGTCCTTAGTGCTTTCTATGAATTCTGCACGAGCCCATCCGTAGGCACAGAGAGGTGAAGCAATGGGGCAGAGCTGCACAGCCAAAGCTAAGGAGCCTGGATTTGGACTCAGGAAGTCTGACCCCAGGGTTCACACTCTTCTCCCACATAGTGTTTAAATGAGATGGAAGTCACTGAATGATTCTGAGCAATGACATGGTAAGAGGTCAAAGGACCCCTCCTCCCCCCGGCTGCTGTGTTGCAGAGACTGCAGAGGGGCCAAGGAGGGGAGAAGGAGACCACTTAGGGTTGAGACCATGGTGGTCAGAGAAAGTTATGGGGAAGTGAAGAGGAGTTGTCATGTTCTGAGCAGCAGTTTGCATTCATTCACTCATTCATCCATTCATACATTCATTCATTCACTTTTTCTCAGGGTGTTCTTATGCACCTTTCATAGTTCCATCCTCCCCTGTACGAAGCCCCATGTGAGATGTCAAGGACTGTGGGGGTGAAGGCAGGTATAATTCCCACCCTCACAAAGTTCAGAACCTCACCAGGAAAGGAGACAGGAAGCATGATTGCATAAGACATTCTAGGAGGTCAGGGCTCTTAGGGCATGTGGGGCTTATCTCAGAGGAGCAGATCCTTTGAGTCCAGGCCAAGCTCAGCTCATACGAGGCTGCAGGAACTCAATGAGAGAGTTAGTTACTAGGGGCACAGGATGTCTGACCCAGGGCTTAAAGTTAGAAAAAGTAGTGAAAGGTGTTCAGACACTACGGAGAGAAAAGCTGAGGCATGAGCTTGGCTGAACACTCAGAGAATAGAGATGCTCTAAGTCTGCAGTGAAGAATGCATGTGTGCATGCTCAGTTGCTCAGTCATGTCCGACTCTTTGCAACCAAAGGGTACAGCTAGGTTATTGCATGGGGAAGCGGGAAAGGGATGGGAGGGATGGGACTGGGGCGGGAGGGCTTTCAATAAGCATTCACCTTGGGGCTGCTCCTTTAGGTACCAAACTCCTCCCTGCTGTATGCTCCTAACCCCTAGAAAACCTCAGGTCCTCCTCCTGAGATTCTAGGCCTGGACACCCTGTCAATATGTCTACACCCTGTCTATGACAACAGGTTCAGTCTAATGAATTTCACACATGTTTATGAAAGACAGTCTGGCTTACAAAACAGTAATCTTGTGAGATGAACCATTTGTAAGTTTGAAGTGTGGTCCCAGGAAGGTTATGTTCTCCCTCTGGGTTCAGTGTCTGCATCAATAACAGACGGGAAGGCCTGATGAGATCAAACATCAACTCCGGAACACAAAGCCTGCAATTTCCTTCTTCTAATCTCAGAATAATAAACAAGCAAGGCAACCACTCACAGGCAATACAGCACTTGGACTTGTAATATCCTTGCACATACTATATACTTTGCATATTACACTTCTTTCAACAAAACCCCATGAAGTGTAAATTGCCCAAGAGACATGAGTGCATATATTCACCACAGACAAGAAAATTCACATCAGCCTCAATAACAGCAGCCCTAAATTATAGGCAACCCAACTGTCCATCCATAGGAAAATGATTGAATAAACTACAGCATATTCATATATCAGAATAGTATACAGCGGTGAAAAAAAAAAAAAAACTTCTGAAGTACAACAGATGAATCTCAAAGACACTGTTAATTAAAAGAAGCCAAACACGAAAGAGTATTTTTCCATTGTTACATTCATGGCAAAGTTTCAAATGCTGGCAAAGTTTCATAACTTGATTTGGGTGGTCATCAACTTCCCTGGTGGCTCAGATGGTAAAGAATCTACCTGCAGTGCAGGAATCGCAGGTTCAATCCTTGGGTTGGGAAGGAAAAGCGAGTGTCTACCCACTTCATATTCTTGCCTGGGAAATCTCATGGACAAAGGAGCCTAGTGGGCTACAATCCTTGGAAGTCACAAAGAGTCAGACACGACTGAGAGACTAAGCATACGTATGTAAAATTCTAATTACCTGAATAGCTAAGATTAACGCAATTTGCTATCTGTGTGTTATGCTGTTGTTGTTTAATCTGTTGTGTCGACTCTGCGACCCTATGGACTGCAGCCTACCAGGCTCCTCTGCCCTTGGGGTTTTTCAGGTAAGAATACTGGAGTAGATTACCATTTCTTTCTCAAGGGGATCTTGCCAATTTTACCAGGGATCAAACCCATGTCTCCTGCATTGGCGGGCAGATTCTTTACTGCCAAGCCAAAATAAATTTTAAAAAGTCTCTGAAGTGAGTATTCCAAACAGGAAAAAGTCAGATGGCTGAGTATTAATTAATAGGAGGGGGAACTCAGATGGCTGTGACGCTCTCAAAATAAGATAAGAAACATTACTGATGCTGATCCTCTAGACACCAAATCCTATTAGTTTTTCTACAGCTTGATATATGAAAAAATAGACCTGCCCCTCCTCCAGCCCCAAATAGATAAGACTCCTTAGATATAAGATCTCAGAGATCATGTGCTCATTTTCCTCAGAGCACTTATCTTAGTTTAAAATAACACACTATTATGCTGATTGTTTGATTAATCTCAGTCTGCCCCATTGGGCTATGAAATCTAGGACAGTGTCTGATTTCTCTTGCTGTGGAATCTCCAACATTTAGCTCAATGCCTCGTATGCAGAACATTCTCAAAAAATATGTTTTAGTGAGTGGTGGCAACTAGTAATAAACTAAGAATTTTATATATGGGATGTTTATTGAGGTTAACTCAAAAGAAAACCCAAGATCATAATATCCACTTCATTTCATGAGTCTTTACATTTATATTTGGTAATCTTTAAAAATGTACAGGCAAAATTTGAAAAATTGCATCAAAGAACATAACACATGTGAGGTCAATGGGCAAGACCTGACTGAAGGTTACATTCTGGTTGCAGTTAAATTAAGCTAGACCTTAGGACTCTGATGGTGGGAGGGATTGGGGGCAGGAGGAGAAGGGGACGACAGAGGATGAGATGGCTGGATGGCATCACTGACTCAATGGATGTGAGTCTGGGTGAACTCCGGGAGTTGGTGATGGACAGGGAGGCCTGGCATGCTGCGATTCATGGGGTCACAATGAGTCGGACATGACTGAGCGACTGAACTGAACTGAACTTAACTGAGACCTTAATAACAAAATGTTAACTAGAAAATCCCCAGGTAATTGGAAATTTAAAAATATACTTCTCAAAAACTAATGAGTAAAAGCAAAAATTACCATGGAAATTAGAAAATAATTGGAACAGAATGATAATGAAAATACAATATATTAAAACTTGTGTGATTCAGATAAAGCAATGCTTTGAAGAAAATTATAGCCTTAAGTGCAGTGTTACAAACAAAAAAATGATGCTAAAAACTAATGTTGCATGTATACCTCTAAAGAAATTAGAAAAAAAACATTTTAAATTGCAAACTGGGAAATAATTTTTAAGTGCACAATCAATGAAATAGATAAAAATGAACAATATACAAGATCAATAAGACCATTACTTCTTGGAAACCACCAATAAAATTAATAAAACTCTGGAAACATTGATGAAGAAAACAAGGGAAAGATATAAACAACACCAGGCATGAAGAAAGAGGCATCATTACAGATCCAAGAGATATTAAAAATATAAGAGGTATGGTAAATTAGTGTATGACAATAAGTTTGAAATTTAAGTGAAATAAATAACTCTAGAGAGGCATGGCTTACTAGAACTAGCACAGGAAGAAGTTAAAAAACTGAGTGATATTAGTTCAGCCATTCAGTTGCATCCGACTCTGCAACCCCATGGACTACAGCACGCCAGGCCTCCCTGTCCATCACCAACTCCCAGAGCTTTCTCAAACTCATGTCCATTGAATTGCTGATGCCATCCAACCATCTCATCCTCTGTCGTTCTCTTCTCCTTCTGCCTTCAATCTTTCCCAGCATCAAGGTCTTTTCAAATGACTCATGCAATAAGATATAAACATTTGTCAGCTACTGAGAATTTCAGACACACAAGCCACAATTCTTGCCCCAAAGAAACAGTCTCAAAAACATGTCTGGTTGGAGGATTAGGCTTGGTCTTATGCAGCCTTTCTTCAGGCAGAAGTTTCTGGGTAGGGGGGTGGGGGGGTGGGGCGGCTCCCTCTAGGCAGAGAGAAGCAACAGGGCAAGTGGATGAACCCTGTGCTACTTTCTGGGTGGGGTGCTGAAAACCCTAGGGGCTTTTCTAGGAGACGGTATTGGAAAGGGATGCCACGGCCAAATTTTGTAGATCCTGAAAAGCCAGAGTGAAGAGTCTAATAGTTCTGGTAAGTGTTCAGGAGCAAGGAGAAAATCAAGGATACATCCTTAGGAAGCCTAAGGCAGCAGTGGTGGTAGAAGGATTAAAAGGGACAAATGCTTAGAGAGAACGGAGAAACGGTGAGAGGAAGTACAATCAATCAGGTGAGAGAGGAAGAAGCTCCCTTTACTAGTCACTACTGAATGCCAAGCAAGGCACCAGGGCACTTTATCAGTCACTGCATGTAGCTCTGACCCTGATTCAGTGATTTTACTGCCTCTGTTTTGCAGATGGGGAAACCAACCCCTGGGCTAAATACTCTACCTAAGATCACACAGAGGGGCTTCCCCAGTGGCTCAATGGTAAAGAATCCGCCTGCAATGCAGGAGATGCAGGTTCCATCCCCGACCGGGGAAGATGCCCTAGAGAAGGAAATGGCAATCCACTCCAGTATGCTTGCCTGGAAATCCCCTGGGTAGAGGATTCTGGTGGGATCCAGTTCATGGGTTCTTGAGAGGGACACGACTTAGCGACTAAACCACCACCACCCCAAGATGACATGGGTTAGAAGTGGTACTGCTAATTTATATCCAGGTGTGACTCCAGCTCAGATTCTTTCTCCTCATCCTTTTCTCTCCTCAAAATGAGTGATAATGACAGCCTATGGTAGAGGGGATAGGTAAGTGTAATAGAGTGCACAGGATGGCTAAAGAGCAAGAAACAAAGGAGGACACAGGGCTGGAGAAGACGCATCAGCTACCTGCACAGTATCACTCTCTGAGATGAGGCACAGGCAGTCGTTACCATGGATACAGAAGATGATCCAGTTTCTTCCAGTGCCCATGACCTTCAGTTTTATTTCCTATAAAATGGGGATATTGAAACTGATGTCTCACTGTTCTGGTAAGAATGAGATGTTCTTTATCTGATGCGTACAGCACAAGTCCTGGCACAAAGGACTTGTATACAGGATACTCACAAAACAATTCTGTTATGGTCAGTTGTAACAAATGTCTGATGGGAATTTATGTAAAAGGGGGAAGAGATAGAGAAAAGACATTGAATATAGAAAAAGTATCTCATCACAGAAATTCCTCCTTTCCCATCTTGTTCCTGAAAGCACCTCAACTAAGTCACCTGGGCTGGGTTTTGCCATAGGCTAGCTGGAGATCTCTGGGTTGGAGAAGTTTAAGGAATGTGAGGGCTTCCCTGGTAGCTAAGCTGGTGAAGAACCTGCCTGCAATGTGGGAGACCTGGGTTTGATCCCTGGGTTGGGAAAATCCCCTGGAGGAGGGCATGGCAACTCACTCCAGTATTCCTGCCTGGAGAATCTCCATGAGTAGAGGGGCCTGGCAGGCTACAATCCAAGAGGTCACAAAGAGTCAGACATGACTGAGTGACTAAGCACAACCCAGCACAAAAAATGTGAACTTCATAACTCAAGCCTTCCATATATTCATTAACAACTTATACCTTCTCAGAGAGCTTTCATAAACATCATCCAGTTTCTGCATAACCCACTGAGAAGCAGCAAGGGAGCACTATCAGTCTTAACATCTCAGAGAAAGAAACTGGTACCCACGTGGGGTCTGACTTCTTATCAAACATCGTAAAACAACTCAGGGGAGGAGCCAGGCTGAGAACTCCAGAGTTCAGACCTTGGGAAACAGGCTTTCAACCTACCTCTATGCTTGATATCCAGATCAAGGAAGAAAATTATTTTAATAAACATTAAGCCTATGCTTTAATATGAATGTTATGGGCTTTGGGCTTTGGCTAAACCCTGAAGATACACACAGATAAATATACTTACCCCTTACTTCAGCAGATCCATTGTTGCCTTGCTGCTGCTGCTGCTAAGTCACTTCAGTGTAATTAAATTGTTTTTGTTCCTTTCCCCCCACTAGGCTGTAAACTCCTTAAGAGCAAGAACCACATCTAGTTAGACACCATTTTCCCTGATGCTCAACACAGTATCTAGCACACAGTAGCCGATGAATAGTTTTGGAAAAAAGGAAAGGGAGTGCGAGGGAGGGAAGTAGGGAGGGAGAGGAGGAAGGAAGACAGAGCGAGAGAAGAAGGAAGAGGAAAGGAAGGGAGGGGAGGAAAGATGCATAAACGGAGGAAGGAAAGAAAGGAGGGATGGAAGGAGATGGAAAGTGAGAGAAAGAGCCTGGGCTCTAGAATCAGAAACCCTGAGTTGGGATACCTTCTCTCACCAATGGAAACCATGAGCAAATCTCTCCACCTGTCTAAATAATCAGACACCAGGGACCAACCTTCGACAGCCTGTGCACGTGGTCAATGAGCTCACTCTGCAGAGGACACAGGCCTTAGTGACTTGCTGAGGCTTCATGGTAAGGGTGTGATGGAGCCTGCTCCAAAACCTGTGCTGACCTCATCTCAGCCCACAGCCTCCCTGGTTGTGGTAGAAAACAGGCTTTTTCCCTCTGAATAGCTTTTAGGGTAGGAGATCTTTCCATGGTGATGGACTCTCCAGTGACTGTAGCCCAGCGCAGAATATCTGGCATGTATAAAGGCACCACACATTTCACCACAAGAGTCCTTAGTGACTCATTTAGCTAAGAAGGCAAGGTGCTTCCTCTATCAGCAGCGATTAGGAAAAGGAATCAGAATAAGACAGTCCTGGGAGTGAAATGACAGTGCACAAAAACCAGGGACTTTATTCCCCACCACGGGCAGAAACTCAATAACTCAGACTTGTCCTTTGAAATCTGACAATAAGGCTGAGGGCGTCTTCAAGTATGACTATGGCTCTTGCATCTTCTACCCTGCTCCATCGATTAGAATGAGAAATCTTAGTATTAGCTCTAACATATAGAAGTTTCACATAAATTAGAACCAACACTTTCCTCTGTCTTCTTACTTACACACCTCTTTGCTGCTCGAGACAGCTCAGCTATCACACTGAATGAATCATGGGCTTTGGAAGCTGAACTCCAATTTGGAGAAGGGTGGGTTATTTGTTCTATCATTCAATTTTGGTCTCCATTCTCAAGGAGCTCAGAAACCCATGGAAGCTTCAGGTAGGTACACTGGTAATTTTCTTTAAAAGGTTTTTCGATGTAGGCCATTTTTAAAAAACAAGCCTTTATTGAATTTGTTACAATGCTGCTTCTGTTTTATGTTTTGGGTTTTGGCCCTCACGGTGTTTGGGATCTTAGCTCTGACCAGAGATCGAACCGGCAGCCCCAGCACTGGAAGTCAAAGTCCTAACCTCTGAACCACCAGGGAAGTCCCTACACTGGTCATTTTTATAAAGTGAGAAAAGTGGCATGATGGAGGCAGGGTGCTCTGAGAGTTCTTCAGAAGCAATGGTCCAAACAAGGGTTGGTAGGGTTGGGGTGGACAGTCAGTGAGGACTTCCTGGAGATGAGGGAGCAGGGAAACGAATAGAGGTTGACCAGGAAAAGAAACAGAGGGCAAGGCATAGGTGAGTGGATGAAAGAAAATATCGCCTGCTGTCACCAGCTATATCAGTAAACAAAGGATGTTGCAGGCATCAAGTCTTCAGCCACTGCAGCCACCCTCCTGGACTGTGCAGTGAGGAGACTCAGGATGAAAAACAACAGGCCCTAGATGGCTAAGGTGCATATTAAAGGAATGATTTCCATGAGTCCAGATTCTTACATCTTCCTATATATTTTGGTTCCTCCCTTACCTCTTCGAGCTTAGAGCTATCTGAGAGGCTGAGCTATCCCTTAGAGCTATCTGAGAGGCTGCACCCCAGGCTTAAGTCCCCGGAAAGTCTGCCAAATAAAACACAATTCTCAACTTTCAGGTTATGTATTCTTTTTTTCAGTTGATAGGTAAAAGGAACAGCACATGCAAAGGCAAGAATCTCAGCCTTGCTGGACAGCAGGATATATATGGAGGAAGGGCTAGAGTTGAAGAGATAAGCAGTGACCAGATCATTTGGGATCTAGAGTGCCTAGCTAAGGACTTGGATGCTATCCTGTAAGACAGTGGTCCCCAACGTTTTTTGCACCAGGGATCAGTTTTGTGGGAGACAACTGCTTACCTCCTGATTCCTAACAGGCCACTGACGGATACCAGTCAGTGGCCTTGGGGGTTGGGGACCCCTGCTGCAACAGATGGAGTTTTTCAGTCACGAACGACTCTTTGTGAGCCCATGGACTGCAGCACACCAGGCTTCCTTGTCCTCTTCTGTCTCCCACAGTTTGCTCAAGTTCATGTCCATTGAGTCAGTGATGCTATCTAACCATCTCTAAGAGATGGGTGCCAGTGGATTACTAAGGGAAGGAATAACATGAATATAATTGTGGGTAGATGGGTCACTCCAGAGGCAACTAGAGATTAAACTGAAATCCTCTGTGACGTACCAGGACAGGGAAGGATATGAGTTTTAGGGCTTTGATCGTCTAATTGAGGATGTTACACTAAAATGGAGAGAAAAGAAACTAATGTTCCAGCACTGCGAAACTGTTCACTAAGGAATATATCAGGGGCAAGGCAGTATCAGTAAAGGAGCTTTTGTGCATCACTTTCTGATTCACAAAAGCAAAAAAGACTAGGAAAGGGCGAGGGGCAACTGACATAGCTTTTGATGTTCCTAAACCAACGCTAGAAGGAAGAGAAGGGAAAAGGAGTAAGGATTATGGCCACAGACTAGGTGTTTTCATATATGCTGGTTGGCCCATGTCATTTCATCAGTAGGCAGTCTATGCTACCTTTACCATTTTCAGAGGAGAAAAGTGATGCTTAGATAGGTTAACAGGAAGGTAACAAAGGCCATCTGTGGAGATGAGCGGCAGAACCAGGACCAAGCAAAGGTATGTGTGGCTTTAAGTCCTGCATTGGATCCTTCATGCCACAGGCAAGCAGATACTTTATCACAGACTGATTCAGCAAAGGCCTCATCTGTTTACACCTCTTTCTCCCCATGCCCTAAGGAACCCCCCTCATGGATTCTTAGCCTTGCAACTTGTACTGTCCACGGTGACAACAGTATCCATGAAGATGCACCACCTGTGCTCCGGGACTTACTCTCCTGCTGCTCTGAGACACTGCCCTGCGAGTCATGCTGAGCCCCCAGCCGACAGCCAGACAACCCCAGGAACCAGAGCCACTTGGCTGACAGATGGTTGACTGCAAATGTGTAAGCAGCCCCTTTGCCTCGTTTCTGTTGGATCATCTGTTTTCTGCAGATCTCAGTCATAAAAATGAGATCATTAGGCAACATTTTGCTTAGCTCCTGATTTCTGCTTTACTAAATATACACAATACCTTACCTAACCAGGTGTTTCCTTTCCTGGGTCAGCAGGGGTAAAAATGAAGAATTAAGTAAATAAAGGATGACTGACCCTCTACCCCTAGATTTTCCTTTGTAAATTTGTAGGTGGACCACGTGGGCAAAAGAACATCCAATTGCAGGCAGACCACATGAGCAAGACAGTGTTCCAAGCAAAATCAGGAAAAGTCAACAGGTCTGCACACAATGTAAAGATGATCAAAATGATCAAGAATCTGACTTCTGGCCTTAAAGATGAACCAAGAGTGTTTCTCCCTTCTCCCTTTAAAACTGTCATGGTTGGGCAGAATCTTTGGTCACTGAACCTAAGCCCACCACTTCCCTAGTTGCTCACCTTTCTGAGTAAAGTACATTTCTTCTCCACCAAAGCTTGCCCCTCAATTTACTGGCAGTTGAGCGGTGAGAAGTTGTTTCTGCGTTCAGTTACATGGCACCAAGAGCCCAGGTCAAACCACAAAAAGCACAGCTCAGTCAAGACAGCCCTATTTCGGACCCACCCACAGAATCATGAGCTAAATAAGCAGTAGCTGTTTAAAGCCTTGCATTTTGGAGGGATTTGTTCTGCCAAAAAAGTTAAAGGCTACATACACAGTCACTGAGAAAGCTCAATTGGCTGAATTGGCCAAGAATACAGAGTTTGAGTTCATGGAAACTCCTTCTTTGCCATTGGACATTCTGAATAAAATTTTACTATGGAAGGGGATTTTCAGCAGTATTTTGAGAAACAGTCAAGTTGTCTGACCAGGAAGGGGTGAGTCTTTCCCTACTGATTCCATCCTCCAGCCCAAGGCTCGCTTTGCCTGCAGAACTGATGCTCAGTGGACCATGGACGATAGATCGTGAAAAGCCCACGGATCCTCTGGATGAGAGATTCCCAGAGAGACGGGCTCTCCCCCATCATGCTCACTAAACCACAGTGAAGCCCTACATGTCCCCCGCACAGAACTGCTTCCATGTCTGTGAGTGAGGTGAATTTGATTAACTTTTTATTTCCCTACAAATCTAAGAAATCACAAAGCTTGATCAAATCCCCAAACCCTGGGGTCTGCAGCAAGTCTCTCTCTGCCTCGCCAGGACCTGGCACACAGTAGGTGCTCAATAACTGTGAGGTTTCCTAGAAGTCCATCTGCTCTCTTAGCTTCAGTTCCCTTAGGTGGAAAATAGGATAATAATGTAATGGTATTCTTTATACTCTGAAAAGCTTTTAAAGAGAAATAAGTAAGAATTGATGCTTTTGAACTGTGGTGTTGGAGAAGACTCTTGAGAGTCCCTTGGACTGCAGGGAGATCCAACCTGTCCATTCTAAGAGATCAGTCCTGGGTGTTCTTTGGAAGGAGTGATGCTAAAGCTGAAACTCCAGTACTTTGGCCAACTCATACGAAGAATTGACTCATTGGAAAAGACTCTGATGCTGGGAGGGATTGGGGGCAGGAGGAGAAGGGGATGACAGAGGATGAGATGGCTGGATGGCATCACCAATTCGATGGACGTGAGTTTGAGTGAACTCCGGGAGCTGGTGATGGACAGAGAGGCCTGGCGTGCTGCGATTCATGGGGTCGCAAAGAGTCAGACACAACTGAGAGACTAAACTTAAACTGAACTGACTGAAGTGAGATCAATGTGTGCAAAATAACCCACATAAGGATTATTTTTAAAGTGATTTACACCACATGAAATTTTTAAAATATTTTAGTAGGTAAGGGAAAGGGAGCAGGGTACAGAGCTAGATATAATAATACGTGGCTTCAAATTCTAATCCCCTCACTTAATATCTGTGTTGTTGTTATTGTTGTTCAGTCGCTAAGTCAAGTCTGACTCTTTATGACCCCATAAACTTCAGCAGGCCAGGCTTCCGTGCCCTTCACTGTCTCCCAGTTTGCTCAAAGTCATCCAACCATCTCATCCTCTGTCGCTCCCTTCTCCCTCAATCTTTCCCAGCATTAGGGTCTTTTCCAATGAGTCGGCTCTTCAGATCAGGTATTTCCTGAAGTATTAGAGCTTCAGGTTCAGTATCAGTCCTTCCAATGAATATTCCAGGGTTGATTTCCTTAAGGATTGACTGGTTTGATCTGCTAACAGTCCAAGGGACTCTCAAGAGCCTTCTCTAGCACTACAGTTTGAAGGCATCACTTCTTTGGTGCTCAGCCTTCTTTACGGTTCAACTTTCACATCCATAAATGACTACTGGAAAAACCATGGCTTTTGACTGTGTGACCTCAAGCAAATTTCTTAAACTTTTCTCCCCTCTGTTTCCTCAAGTATAACATAAATTATGAACAGAATTGTTGCATGGTTTAAATAAAATGTGTGCAGAAGATTGGGAATAAAGGCAAATGAAAACCTCAGACCCATTAAGATGGCTACTATCAAGAAGAAAAATAACATAATAACAAGTAGTGGTGAGGATGTGGAGAAATCAAAATTTTGTGCACTGTTAATGGGAATGTAAAGTGGTCTGGCTGCTGTGGAAAACAGAATGATGGTTCCTCAAAACACTGAAAATAGAACTACCATAAAATCCAGCAATTCTGCTCATGAGTGTACACTCAGTGTCCGTAGGAGATTGGTATTGGTTCCCCTCTCAGATACCAAAATCCACAGATGCTCAAATACCTTATATAAAATGGCAAAGTATTAACATTTGCATATAACCTATGCACATTCTCTCATTACACATAGTATAAATCATCTTTAGGTTACTTGTAATTCCTAACACAATGTAAGCGTTGTGTGCACACTTGTTAAGTGTAGCATAAGTGTGATGTAAGTAGTTCTTGTTGTTCAGTTGCCAAGATGTGTCCGACTCTTTGCAAACCCAAGGACTGCAGCATGTCAGGCCTCCCTGTCCCTCACCATCTCCTGGAGTTTGCCCAAGTTCTTATCCATTGTATCAATGCCAAGTAGTTGCTGGCGTCCAGCAAATTCAAGTCTTTCTTTCTGAAACTTTCTGGTTTTTTTTTTTTTTTTTGGTCTCCAGTTGGTTGACTCCATGGACGTGGACCCTGAAGATATGAAAAGGTGACTATATATCCAAAAAAAATCATGAGTGATCTAGAAGGCAGGATCTCAAAGAAAGCTTGTTACTCACCACTGCCAAAAGGCAGAAGCAGCTCAAGTGTCCATCAGTGGATGAAAGGACAATCTATCATTTACATACGCAATATTATATTACTCAGTCTCGAACAGGAGGGAAATTCTGATGCACGTTACAGCATGGGTGAAACCTGAGGACATTATGCTTACTGAAATGAGCGACTCACAGAAATACAGATACTTTATGGTTCCATTAAGAGTCCAACTCTTAGAACAGAAAATAGAAAGTTGGTTGCCAGGGGCTGAGGGGAGAGAGAAATGGGGAGTTAGTGTTTAATGCATACAGGGTTTCATTTCCAGGGTCCAGTGTAACAAGATGAAAAGCATTCTGGATGTTGGCTGTACAACACTGTGACTATAATCGACATGATTGAATTTTATGCTCAAAATGGTTGAGATGGTAAATTTTATGTTTTTTGTTTGTTTGTTTGTTTGTTTTACCACAATTAAAGAATATAAAATCAAGACACAGTGCCTGGCATGAGGAAGTGCTTTTTAAAAAAATTTTATTTATGTTTGGCTGTGCTGGGTCTTCGTTGCTCTGCACAGGCTTTCTCCAGCTCTGGTGAGCAGGGCTACTCTCTATTTGTGGTCCATGGGCTTCTCATTTTGGTGGCATCTCTTGTTGCAGAGAATGGGCTCTAGGGCATGCAGGCTCAGTAACTGTGGTGCACAGGCTTAGTGGCCCTGAAGCATGCAGAATCTTCCCAGACCAGGGATCAAACCTATGTCTCCTGGATTGGTGGATGGATTCTTAACCACTGGACCACCAGAGAAGTCCCTGAGGAGGTGCTTTGTGAAAATCGCTTAATCGTGTCTGACTCTTTGCCTCCCCATGGACTGTAGCCTGGCAGGCTCTTCTGTCCATGGAATTCTCCAGGCCAGAATACTGGACTGGGTAGATGTTCTCTTCTCCAGAGGGTCTTCCCAACCCAGGGATCAAACCCAGGTCTCCAGCATTGCGAACAAATTCTTTACTATCTGGGCCACCAGGGGACTCAAGGTGCTTAAAAGATGCTTATTAAATAAAGGAAGGCAGGAAGATGGTAAGAAAAGAAAGATAGAGGGAAGGAGAGTAACACCAGAGTACTTATAATTCATTCATTAATTCATGTACTCAACAAACTTTTCTATATCTTAGCTTTGACTCTTATTAGCTGTGTGACCTTAATAAAATCAATCAACCTTTCTAGGACCCACTCTGTACATCTGCTATATTTAGGTGCTACCACCCAATGTTTGGGATTCTTCGGGGAACTGAGATAATGAAGGCAGTAAGTGACAGTTGTTCAATCGTGTCTGACTCTTGAAATCCTATGGATGGTAGCCCACCAGGCTCCTCTGCCCATAGAATTCTCCAGGCAAGAATACTGGAGTGGGTAGCCATTCTTTTCTCCAAGGACATTCCTGACCTCAGCATCGAACCTGGGTCTCCTGTTTTGCAAGTGGAATTTTTACCATCTGAGCCACCAGGGAAGTCCCTCATGAAGGTAGAAACCTCTGTAAACCACAAATTCAGTAAAAATCTTGCATATATCAGCAGCAGCAACAGAGAGCAGTGTTGATTTTACACTACAAAATATTGGCGTAAAAAGACATGGTATTTTTATCACCATATTTTGGAAAGCTTCTAAAAATAAGCCATTGACAAGTACTCCAGTGAAAACACTCACTGTATAAAAGGATAAGTGTCTCCTAAATAATTTAGCTACAAGTTAAATGAAACTGACCAACACAGTTTTGCAATGGTGGTCTTGTGTTTAGAAAGCAAAAAGCAAAAATATGAGAAGTGTCTGTTTCTTAAGTAGCAAAATAAGGAACATTTCCATAAGATACACAAAGGCATATTGTATCTCCAAGTCACAATATACCCTTTGTAACATGTGAGTTCCCTATTGATGTGACATGAAAGCTTGGAACATCTGCACGCCCGGATACCTTAATGTGGAGACTAGCGCACGTTACGTGAGGACATGAATTTTGGAGATTTGACCACCCACCCACGTTCGAATCCCAGCCCCCCACTACTTGCCAGCTATGTGACTCTGAACAAGGGACTTCATATCATTTTTGCCTCATTTTCTCACCTGTAAAATGGGATCATTGAGATCTTACTGAGAGGGTAACAGGCAGGAAGGCCAGGGGTCTCCAAATGGAGCAAATAGGCTGCAAGTGTCAGACATTTTTATCTCTCTTAAGCGGCAGGAGGAAACAAACTAGTGATATTTTTTCCTGCTCTATACAAATTTAAGAGGAGGTTTCTCTTAAAATACAGTGTTGCCATAATGACACCCGGTTTCACCTGAAGTTAACTATTCTCAAACCTTGAGTTAACCAATGCATTTTTCTTATGGAAATGTTTGTCTTAAGCTAAGTTAATGTACTATGCATTTACCCTAGACTCTATCTTCAAGTCGGTTCTACCTAATGGCTCAGGACCTACTTGACAAACCAGTATGTTATATTCAATTGTTCCCCTAATCTATGTAAACAAAACTATTTGTATGTTAATCTGCCCTTCTACAAATTTCAAGTCAATCGTTTTATGGCCTCGGATGGTGCCAAGATTATCCCAAAATACATCTTATGGATGGGGGGGCCTGGTACCATCCTGAGTTTTAAGACATTCCTTTCTTTGATTAACAGACTGCTAGTGATTTTTCACTTTCATGCATTGGAGAAGGAAATGGCAACCCACTCCAGTGTTCTTGCCTGGAGAATCCCAGGGACAGGGGAGCCTGGTGGGCTGCCGTCTATGGAGTCGCAAGAGTCGGACACGACTGAAGCGACTTAGCAGCAGCAGCAGTGACTATATAACACCCAGCTGAGGACTAGCAGGGGGTACTCTTTCTGCCCCCTTCTGATGCCTATGTCAGAAGCTTTCTCTATCTTCTTTACACTTTAATAAAACTTTACTACACAAAAGCTGTGAGCAATCAAGCCTCGTCTTTGGCCCTGGATTGAATTCTTCTCCTCCAGAGGCCAAGAATCCTGGTGTCTTTTCGTGGGTCAACAACAACCTTTCATTACTTCACAATGATATGACAGATTGTATATTCTGACAACACCCACAATGTTACCCTAGAAAAGCTGTACAAAATAAATGCATTCACCTCTAAAGCTGCCAACAACAAAGAGAGAGTGGAAAATAAGGGAGGCAAATTGAAACTAAATCCAAGTTTGCCCTGGGCATCTTTGCTGATTTCAGAAAAAAAGAGGCATGTGCTTCACTCAGCCCAAGGAGATCAACCAAGGCCTTGGGCCCATGTGAGTAACTCAGAATGCATCAGCAGAATGAAGAAGAGAAACTATGATAGTTTTTTCTCATATCCTACTAGTTTATTGTTTTATTTTTTTGTTGAAATATAGTTGCTGTACAATTTTACATGCATTACAGGTATACAATGCAGTGATTCATATTTTAAAGGTTATACTCCATTTATATATATTATAAAATATTGGCTATATGTCCCATGTTATACAATATATCCTTGTAGCTTTGCCCCTCCCCCATTCTTTCACCCCATGGGTTAACTGCTAGTTAGAACAAAGTAGTTCTATATCTGTGAGTCTGCTTCTTTTGTGCTATATTCACTAAGATATATTCTTAATAGACCCAGAAAAACATGTAAGATTCAACATTCATTTAGATTAATAACAAACTATACACTAGGAATCAGCCCAATAAATAATGTCTTCTGAAAACCTACAACATATATATTAAAAGCATCCTTTTTAAAATCAAGATGAAGACATAGATCCAGCCAAAGGGATGAGAAAGAAAAATGAAGACTATTAGGAAGAGATAAAAACCATCTAAATTTGCAAGTGGTATGATTGCTTGACTAGACAAATCCAAGAGAACCTAATACTAATGATAAGAATGGTTCTGCATATAAGATCAATAAGGAAAAATACATTGCATTTAGTTACTAGCCACAAACAACTAGAATATAGTTTTAAAAAGATAAAAAGTTACCTAGGAATAAGTTCCACAATTGATGCACAATTGTTTCTGAAGAAGATTATAGCACTTTTATGAAACCTAAATAAATGGAGAAAAATACCATGTTCACAGATTCAATAACATAAAAATGTCAGCACTCCTAAAATTAACCTATAAATTCAGTGTGTTTCCTGTCAAAACTCAATAGTTTTAATAGAATTTGACAATGGATGCAAACCCTGTATGGAAGAACAAAGAATGAAGATATCTAAGGTAAATTTTGAAGATGAAAAGGATGGAAAGACTTACCAACCAGAACCTAAAATTTATCCTAAAGGTATAATTAAAGAAACAGATATATTGGTAGAGGGATAAACAAGCAGACCAGAGAAACAGACCCAAGTACACATGGAAACATGACAAGTGACAGACATGGCATTCACAGATCAGAGAAGAAAGATGCAGAAAAGCACAACTACAACAGAGAGATAGATTTGACTATGTTAAAACAAACTTCTATGCATCAAAAGTCATCATTAGAAAGTAAATAGATACGCGACAGAGTTGAAAATATATAATTGCAATGTATCTGACTGAAAAAATATTAATATTAATTAAGACTGTATAAAGAACACGTTAATAATAAAAAAAAACAATAGTCAAGAAAACATTTAAAGTACAAAATGGGGTAGCAAAACAAAGTAAACCTAAATAGCAACTGAATATTAAAGAGAAGTGAAAGAGGTTCATTTCTTCCATTAACCCAAGGAGACTTCCGTTAACCCAAAGATCAAAAATAATCCATAAACATTGTAACACTGTAGTTTTTCTAAACTCTCAGAAAGAGCCCAGGTGTAAAGGAATGTATGGGAACTAAATTCCAGAAAGTGATGAGCTACTGACAGGAGAGGAAAGCAACACAGCTGTGCTCAGACCTGGCAGAACATTGGGAGAAGCAGGACTCCACCATACAGAGCGGGAAATTAACTAAAGCTTTGTTATTGTTGTTGTGCAGTCTCCAAGTCTTGTCTGACTCTTTGTGACCCCATGGACTGTAGCACACCAGGCTTCCTTGTCCTTCACTGTCTCCTGGAGTTTGCTCAGACTCATGTCCATTAAGTCGATGATGCTATCCAATGATCTCATCCTCTGTCATCCCTTTCTCCTTCTGCCTTCAATCTTTCCCAGCATCAGGGTCTTTTCCAATGAGTCCGTTCTTTGCATCAGGAGGCCAAAGTATTGGAGCTTCAGCTTCACCATCAGTCCTTTCAATGAATATTCAGGGTTGATTTCCTTCTGGATTGACTGATTTGATCTTGCAGTCCAAGGGACTCTCAAGAGTCTTCTCCAGCGCCACAGTTCAAAAGCATTAATTCTTCAGCGCTCAGCCTTCTTGATGGTCCAACTCTCATATCTGTACATGACTACTGGAAAAAACATGACTATACAGACCTTTGTTGGCAAAATGATGTCTCTGTTTTTTAATACACTGTTTGGGTATGTCATAGCTTTCCTTCCAAGGAGCAAGCGTCTTTTAATTTCATAGCTGCAGTTACCCATACAAAACATAACTATGTGAGGTGATGAATATGTTATTTTGATTGTGGCAATCTTTTCACAATGCATGTGTATAGCAAAACTTCACAAAGTATACCTTAAATATATATAATTTTTATTTTTGAATTATGCCTCATTATAGCTGGAAAGAAAGAAAATAATCAAGCTAAGGTCTGGGGGAAAATATTTGTAGTATATATCTGAAAAAAGACTCATATCCAGAATATACAAAGGGCTCCTACAAATCAACAAAAGCTAAAAACAACTTCACATGTCATGATAAAATGCTATTTAAAACAACAATGTTTCACAATATCAGATTTCCAAAAACTTTAAATTTGACATCATGTGTTGGCAGGTATGTGGAGCAACAGGAACTATCAGCATCTTCGAAGTGATACAAACTGATAAAACCACTCTAGGGGACAACTGACTTTATCTGGTTGCTGTACCATATAACCCAGCAATCTTACTTCCTATCATAACATGGAGAAACACTAATAAAAACACACACAAGCAAACAGCATGTATAAGAAGGCACATAACAGCATTGTTTGTAATAAGAGAAAAGTAGAAACAGCACAAATATTCTCCAGCAGAAGAATGGATAAATATATTGTGATATTTTCCTGTGACAGAATCTTTATAGCAGTAAAAATGAATAAACTTCTAAACACACACACAAAATAACAAAGCAAGTTGGATAACTCTCATATCTTGTATCAGTAATATAACACTTAAAAACATGCAAACAATATCATATGTTGCTTATCAATACATCCATATGTCGAAAAGTAATGTAAACTTTACCACTGGATAGTGCTTATGGTCATGTTTCATTGTATTTTCACTCCTCAGTGTTTTCTTAAGAAAGGTGATAGGTACACTGGTATATTTTTTCTGTAGGTTTAAATTGCAGTAAGGATATATTTCTTGAGCACATGGCACACATAGGAAGTCAATAAAGACATTGATTTAGTAATTGAGTTCTCAGAAATAACTAAAAAAATTCAGGGTTTCAAGATAAAAGTTTCTGCAATTCATCTTTTAATAAGGTTAATATGTTAAAAATCTATTGTAAGTATTAAAAATATTGCTTACTTAAGAGACAGGGAAAATTGTAGGGTAGGAATTAATTTGATTATTTGGTCCAGGAGATGTTTAATAGCTAGGCGAAATTTCTCCCTTCAATTTTCTATGTTTCTTGATGGATATAGTTACAAATTAACTTTTCTTGATCTCATCATTTGTAAACGTCAATAAAGTATCATTCCCACAAATCATAACCCAATTTCAGGCTTGACGCATCCTGCAAATAAGTAGCATAAAAGAATTTACAGTTAAAATGGAAGTTGGCAGTCTTGCTAACCAGCCCCTCTCTCAAGGCAGAAATTCACTGTTGGAGGGTCATCCAGCCCGAGTTATATCCTGCAATGAGTGCGCCCACTCGCAGTGAAAGCAGCCTATTTCTTTCCTGAGCAGATGTACCTGTGAGAATGTTCTTTCTTAGTTGGAGACCAAAGATGCCTCCTTATAGTCGAATGCCATCACTGCTTCCAGTTTTATTTGTTTAGTTATACTGTCACTTGCTCACTCCCTCATTCACCTACATATTCAAAAACATTTACTGGAAGCCCAGGTTTGAATCACGGCTTCAGTCACAAAAGTAGGTAAATCATGGTTACAGAGAAGTAGACAGACAATGTCAATTTCATCTGTTAAGTGCTATGATGGAGAGAAGCCCAGATCAAGACGGGAGCACAAGTGAAGTACTTAGAGCAGCCCAGGCTGTCAGAGAAGGCAAGCTCCCTGGAGGAAGCAAGAACGGGTAGGAGCTACACGGAAGAGGTCCCAGCACAAGGAATAAGCAAGATAAAGCTATGGGTGTGTGAAAGACAATGATGCATTTGTAATAGATCATGGTGTTCATATTAATGCAACCAGATATACAGTTGGCGAATGAAGATAGAAGCCAAAAGAGACTCGAGTCTAACCTTCAACATCATTCAGAAAAACAGACAAAGCTGTTTTTTATTTAATATAGCCACACAAATAATTACAGTTGAGAGTCCATACTCATCTTCTTTTTTGCCTTTGAGTCTTTTATGCACCTGCATCACCCCTCTGGTTTCCCAGGTGGCTCAGTGGTAAAGAATCTGCCTGCCAATACAGGAGACTCGGGTTTGGTGCCTGGACCGGACAGATCCCAGATCCCCTGGAGAAGGGAATGGCAACCCACTCCAGTATTCTTCCTGGGAAATCCCATGGACAGAGGAGCCTGGCGGGCTACAATCCATGGGGACACAAAGAGTCAGAGACGACTTAGTGACTAAACAACACCACCACCTTTTAGTCTCCTCTTAGTGAAGAAAAAGGCCTCTACTTCTGATTTGGACCAGTTACTCTGATTCTTTTTCCATCTTATCTAAGTAAATGTTGAAAAATATTAGTGAGAGAGGACAAAGGTCCAGTGATCCTTTACAAGAAAACTCACTTTAAGCATCTTTTCATGTGTTTGTTAAATGAGTTCTCTTGTAAAGGATCACTGGACCTTTGTCCTCTCTCACTAATATTCAGAGAAATGCAAATCAAAACCACTATGAGGTACCATTTCACACCAGTCAGAATGGCTGCGATCCAAAAGTCTACAAGCAATAAATGCTGGAGAGGGTGTGGAGAAAAGGGAACCCTCTTACACTGTTGGTGGGAATGCAAACTAGTACAGCCACTATGGAGAACAGTGTGGAGATTCCTTAAAAAACTGGAAATAGAACTGCCTTATGATCCAGCAATCCCACTGCTGGGCATACACACCAAGGAAACCAGAATTGAAAGAGACAAGTGTACCCCAATGTTCATCGCAGCACTGTTTATAATAGCCAGGACATGGAAGCAACCTAGATGTCCATCAGCAGATGAATGGATAAGAAAGCGGTGGTACATATACACAATGGAGTATTACTCAGCCATTAAAAAGAATACATTTGAATCAGTTCTAATGAGGTGGATGAAACTGGAGCCTATTATACAGAGTGAAGTAAGCCAGAAGGAAAAACACCAATACAGTATAGTAACACATATATATGGAATTTAGAAAGATGGTAACAATAACCCTGTATACAAGACAGCAAAAGAGACACTGATGTATAGATCAGTCTTATGGACTCTGGGAGAGGGAGAGGGAGAGGGTGGGATGATTTGGGAGAATGGCATTGAAATACGTATAATATCATATATGAAATGAGTCGCCAGTCCAGGTTCGATGCATGATACTGGATGCTTGGGGCTGGTGCACTGGGACGACCCAGAGGGATGGTATGGGGAGGGAGGAGGGAGGAGGGTTCAGGATGGGGAACACATGTATACCTGTGGTGGATTCATCTCGATATTTGGCAAAACCAATACAATATTGCAAAGTTTAAAAATAAAATAAAATAAAAAAACCTCACTTTAGATTTCCATCATCAAATATGCTACGTGGCTGAAGAGACATATCACGGAGACTTGACCTTGACATGCTCCTCTCAAGGGGAAAGGGCAACTTTGGCATGACATATCCTTTGGATAACAAGCTGCTGCCTGCATCTCAACTTGGTCACACACCACCCGTCCTATGATTCACTCTCATTAAGGCTCACATTCATTTCTAGCTCATGCTTCCTTTTTTTTTTTTTTTAATAAGTCCTTTCCCTTATCCCAGATTCGTTGTCTTAGTCTTTCTGGTAAAGCCTCGGAGAAAACAGCAGCACATTTTTCACTTCCCAACAATTACATGCAGCTGGGCATACAGACCTCGTTGAAGAAGCTGGGTTCTTTCTTATTAATCTCCCAAGTGGGAAACTCTTCACAATAAAAGCTGAACTGGATACAAGACATTAATAACTCACATCTGCAGATGTTCATACAGCATTTTCACATCCAGTTCTTCATGTGATGGTCCTAGAGGCACTCCCTAACACACACACTCCTGGGCAGCTTGAAGCAGGTGGTAAAATGCAGGAGCACCCTGGCTCTTGGATGCCCCAGTGGCTGTGATAGGAACCCTTTGCCTGCCTATCAAACTCACCTATTTGCCTTTGGCTAGCTGCTCAAGCCGGAGAAGGCAATGGCAACCCACTCCAGTACTCTTGCCTGGAAAATCCCATGGACGGAGGGGCCTGATAGACTGCAGTCCATGGGGTCGCTAGGAGTCGGACACGACTGAGCGACTTCACTTTCAATTTTCATTTTGATGCATTGGAGAAGGAAATGGCAACCCACTCCAGTATTCTTGCCTGGAGAATCCCAGGGACGGACAGCCTGGTGGGCTGCCGTCTGTGGGGTCGCACATAGTCGGATATGACTGAAGCCACTTAGCAGCAGCAGCTGCTCAAGCAGAGGAGCTATCAATCAAAGTGTACCATTCCTTATACAGAAGTAGGGAGCCTGTGTGACAGCCAGGCTGGCCAATCATATGGTCCCATTCCTCTGCTTGCAGAAAGTGGCTCAGTCACGTGACCAAGCCTGACCAGAACACTCTTTAGGGGGGGCAGGGTTTGCATAATTTAGCCTTAATTCAGGCTAGATCTCCCTGATGATTCCTGGAGGTTCTAGACAATCTTTTTTTCTCCTTCTTGGTTACATATTTTGCTTTTCCTACAAACCAAGTTCACCAGAGAGCCTCCCATGTGGCCGTAATCAGGAGCTCATGATATAAGCAGAGACAGCACTGGTGTAGCTGCTTTGGCAAACTGTTTGACAGCATCTTGACGTGAGACCTTTCCACTTACGTGCTGTGATCCAGTTGTTCCACATCAAGGTATACATCCAGCAGGAAAGTGCATATGCTTGTACCAAAAGCCTTGCAGTAGAATGTTCCTAGAAACACCATTTGTTAAGAGTCCCAAACTAGAAATAACTCAAAAGTCCATCAACAATGAAATGAATAAAAAACTGTGGTGTAGTCACACAATGAAACACTATACAGGGACGAGAACAAGTGACCTACAACTGCCTAGGGTGGTATGGATGAAGTTCAAACCACAATGCTGAAAGCAGGAATCCAGACACAGAAGTTCTGGTCCCATCCTGTGTGCACATTATCTATGTCTCACGCCTACTGTCTGATGGGATTTATATAAGATACAAACACAGGCAAAGCAAACTCATGCTGTTCTAGGTCAGGACAGTGACAACCTCTGGTGGGTGGAGGCTGAAGGGGGTCTTATGGAAGCTGATATGCTATGATTCTTGTTCTGGGTTCTGGTTACATGGCTGGGTTCAGTTTTAGAAAATTCTTTGAACTCTTCATTTATCACGTGTGCACTTTTTTGTATGCATTTAACTTTTCTAAAAGCTAAACTGTGATAGTTTTGAGCTGTGGTGTTGATGCTTTTGAACTATGGTGTTGGGGAAGACTCCTGAGAGTCCCTTGGACAGCAAGGAGATCCAACCAGTCAATCAAAGGAAATCAATCCTGAATATTCATTGGAAGGACTGATGATGAAGCTGAAGCTCCAATACTTCAGCCACCTGATAAGAAGAACTGACTAATTAGAAAAGACCGACTCTGATGCTGGGAAAGATTGAAGGCAGGAGGAGAAGGGGATGACAGAGGATGAGATGGTTAGATGGCATCACCAACTGGATGGCCATGAGTTTGAGCAAGCTCCAGGAGTTGATGATGGACAGGGAACCCTGGTGTGCTGCAGCCCATGGGGTCACAAAGAGTCAGACATGACTGAGCAACTGAACTGAACTGAAAAGCTAAATGATTTAAAAGAAAGAACAAAGGTTATTCATCCAGAAAAAGAGAAGACTTGGAGGGGAGGCACAACCGTCGATCCTTCTGTATCTGAGAGAGTTCCACGTAGAAGCAGGTAGAAAACAGAACCTGAAACAGGAGGAAAATGACCGGAGACACTACAGCTGAGTGTAAAGATGACCTTTTTGAGAATAAGTTCTCCTTGAGTCTTCACCTTTGGAAAGTGGTCAAAAATTACAAACTTCCAATTGTGAGACAAGTAAGTCCTGACCACTGTGTTGTACATCTACAACTGATATAATAGTATGTTTCAGTTATATTTCAATAAAAAAAAGGCCATGTGGCTGTTTCATAGAAAGGAAAGGGGAGTATGGTGGTTAAAATTGGAGAGGTACTCAGGGACTAAATCGTGCCATTATGGGTCACATTAAAGGATTTTATGCCGCCTTTTAAGAGTAATGAGAAGCCCCTGTACTGTTAATCTGAGAGTGATGTTATAAGGACTACATTTGAGACATTTTTACCATGACTGCCATGGGTAAAATGAACAAAAAAGGGGTTAAGAATGAGTAAAACAGAATCACTTAATGGGGATGAGTGTTCATTTGACAGATGAGTGTGTACATATATATATATATATATATATTACAGCTATATATGTATATGCTATGCTAAGTCACTTCAGTTGTGTCCGACTCTGTGCGACCTCATAGATGGCAGCCCACCAGGCTCCCCCATCCCTGGGATTCTCCAGGCAAGAACACCGGAGTGGGTTGCCATTTCCTTCTCCAGTGCATGAAAGTGAAAAGTGAAAGTGAAGTCGCTCAGTCGTGTCCGACTCCTAGCGACCCCATGGACTGCAGCCTACCAGGCTCCTCCGTCCATGGGATTTTCCAGGCAAGAGTACTGGAGTGGGGTGCCTTTGCCTTCTCTGATATAATGTATAACAGATATATATATAAAAAACCTTCCCAGGTGGTGTAGTGGGTAAAGAACCTGCCTGCAATGCAGGAGATGGAGACATGGGTTCAGTCCCTGGGTGGGGAAGATCCCCTGGTGAAGGAAATGGCAACTCATTCCAGTGTTCTTACCTGGAAAATTCCATGGGTAGAGGAGTCTGGTGGGCCACAGTCCATAGGGTCACAAAGAGTAGGATACAACTGAGTGACTAAGTACACACGCACACACACACACACACACACACACACATATACTTGAGTCACTTTGCTATATAACAGAAATTAACACAACATGGTGCTTCAACTATACTTCAATAAAAAATTTTAAAAAAAAAGAACTGTAGGCATTGAAAATATGAGTCTGCAACTCAGAGGACGAGATCTGTCCTGGAGACCTTCCTGTGGGCACTGGTGGCATATGAAAAGTAATAAAAGCAGAGTAACAGAGGAAAGGAACTAGAATGAGAGAAAAGAGGACCCAGAAACTCAGTCTGAGGGACATTAACATTTAAAACCCAGGCAGAAGAATCTGTCTTGCATCTCCAGGAAATTTTTCTAAGAGTGAATTTGTTTGTCACACTGACCACCCCAAAAATCCAAAACTGAAGAATATTTTTTGTATCATCAATGGACATGAATTGAAAACCTTCCTTTTCCCAGGTAATCTCTTAGGTGCTGGAGATACAAACCTCAGGCATATTGTTTGCCCCTGAAGAGCTTATGGGCAGAGAATAACCATAACCAGCTATGTGGTCATGTCCTGAATTGCTCTACATCTCACAATACCCAAGAGGAAGTAGCCAAGATGAAACATTTTCTGCCTTTATCATAAGGAGTACTCTGGGCTCAGCTATACAGAAAAAAATAAAGTTTTCTTCCTGGGGGTGAAAAAGAAAAAAATAACTTCCCCAGTACAACCTGGCCTGAGAGGCAGCTTTGTCCAGCAATACACCACAGCTGATGGGCAGTAAGTATCCAGATTCTCCTACAAATGGATTCCCCAGTCACCCCACCCATCCTGGTTCTCCTGGAGTCTAATTCTTCTCCTGTCCCCCCGGCAGGCCTCCCAGTGCTGGGTGCTCAGTTCCCCTTGTTTGTTGACGGGCTCTTAAGTGACAAGACAGGACTGAAGCCCACCTCTGCTGGCCAAGAGCCCATCTCCCCTCCTCTGCCTCCAACACCTCTGCCTTCACTTCTGCAGACCCACTCTTAGGAGGAGAAAGTTATACCCAGGGCCTGATGTTATCAGCCTTGTTAAGAATCTAAAGTGCTGTTGGGTTCAAAGGTTCAAATTGATGCTTCTCTTTTTAGCTAAACGAGATGGGAGCCGACTGTTCTCAACAGCCTCTCTTCCTCAATGACAAATCTTTTATCCAGTCAAAACAACAAGTTGTGTTATAACCTGGATTTAGTCAATTATGATGCCAGCTTTTTGAGCACAGGTGAACTTCTGCCATATTTGGCTAAGGTATGTGTTAGTTGCTCAGTCGTGTCTGATTCTTTGCGACCCCATGGACTGTAGCCCACCAGGCTCTTCTGTTCCTGAAATCCTCCAGGCAAGAATACTGGAGTAGGTACCCACTTCCTTCTCCAGGGGATCTTCCTGGCTAAGGTATAACCTTCTATTTATCTTCAGTTATTTTCACATAGACATGATCTTGGATTAAGTCACTGGGTTGAGTTTGACTTGCAATCTAGAATGAATAGTCAAAGGAAGACACTGTTCTTTCTGTAGACAGATCCACCAAATTCTTAACTACCCTCTGAATGGTCCAAAAAGTCCACACCATTCACAATGCTTCAGTGCAACCTTTCAAAGGAGAGAAGAATAGCAGCACCATCCAACAATCCAGCACCGTTCTAAGCCCTTGCTACATGCACCCTCATCCACTTCCCCATAACACAAAGAGGGACATACATTGTCTTTCTCTTTCCAGGGAGAGGAAACCACAGCAGAAGGAGATTAAGTAACTTACCCCAGGTCACATAACCAGTAAATGATGGAGCTGGGATTCAAAATCAAGTATTCAGTTTCCAGGAAATGTCTTCTTGTCCACCATGCTGCCCACCCAGCACCCACTGAATTTTAGGCATTGAACACAGCACCATGCACAGCAACCTCGCGCAGGAGACAGACAAGAACCCATTCTACAGATGAGAAATCTGGAGTTTACACAGATTGAGCTTCTTGCCCAAAGCTACCCGCTAGTAAACGATGGGGATAGACTAGCTCATCTCCAAATCCGTGCATGACAAGGACCCATCTCCACCCTTCTGCTCTCCATCTCAACCAGTCAGCACAAGACCTGGCACATAATAGGCATTCAGTCACTATTAGATGGGGCTTCCCAGATGGCACCATGGTAAAGAACCTGCCTGCCAATGTAGGAGATTCAGAAGAAGAGGGTTCAGTCCTTGCGTTGGGAAGATCCCCTGGAGAAGGAAATCATAACCCACTCCAGTATTCTTGTCAGAAAAATCCCATGGACAGAGGAGTCTGGTAGGCTACAGTCCATGGGGTCACAAAGAGTCAGGCACAACTGAGCAGGCATGCACATTGCACATTTACTATTTGCTGAATGAATGAATAAATGAATGGATAATTTCTTACTACCTTTATTTGGGGCTCTTTCTCTCTTGTATCTCTGTGTCCTCTCCCTGTCTTTTTCTCTTGGATCTTTCCTTTTAGCACATGATTCTCATAATCCTGACCCTTGAAAAGAGAGACTTTCTTCTTGTCCCTAGATCCTCATGGGGTTACTGATTCCTTTTGATTCCTCTCTCTTTCATTCTTTACATTCATGTTCTTTAAAGATGTGTTTACACTTGTTTCTCCTCCTTCCTCCCTGACCATCAGTCTTGAGCCCTTTGTCATCTGGCTTTTCTTTTCCACCCACAACCATTCCTGCGGGAACTATTCCTTCAAAGGTCACATCCATCATTCATTTGTTCAATCAATATTTATTGAGTGTCTGCTGTATGTGAGGCAAGGCAGCTAGAGCATGGAAAAAGTCGTTCGTGAGCTGTTCACCTCTTGCAACTCAGGAAGACACAAATAAAACATGTCAGGAGAAGTGAAATAAGGAATGTGAGTGAGGGCCATAAGTTCCTTGTGAGAGTGACAAGTGACGAGTGACAAGCGGTGTCCTGAGTCTGGCAGGCGACCTCTCCTATTGCTGTACAACCCCATAGGAAGCCTGGGGGACCTGGGAAACTGTACCTACATCAGCCGGCTTCCTTGATTACTTCCCATTTTCTTGTATCTGTCTCCAGAAGTTTATATATCCTTTTCTATCTAAATAGGTCTGTTGGCAGTTTTATACCCATCATTATGACAATAATTCTTCCAGTTTCCTCCATCTCCACTAATTTCTTGATAATCCATCCACTCCTTAAATATTGGTATTCCTGAAGCTTCCATTATAGGGATTGCTAAGATCCTTTCAGTGCGTCTACACAGTAAAAATTATTTTCATATTATTAAATCTTTATTTGCCCAAACTTTCATATTCGCATGAGAGTATGGTGGAGTTTTCCAAAAACCACATGACATGTTATGATGTCAAATTTAAATGGAACACATGTTCATATTATATACTCTTGTGTTTTGCAGACCTTTCTGAGGTGTCAAGTTTGAGGTATACATATGTTCATTGTTGAAGATTATCTCGGTTTGTCTCACACTTTCCACTGTGTTATTAGCTACCTTTGGTTATATCTGCTTAATAGCTGTAATTTCATTATCATCCAATAAATTGTTCATTTGAAATCCACAAGTTCTCCTTATACTTACTCAGACACATCAAAACTACCCTATGTTGTCCTGTTTTGTAATAATACTTAGAAAATAATTTCAAAATAATTTCTAGAAAATAAAAATATAAAAATTTAAATCTTACCTAAAGTTTTTGTTATTTTATAACTTAGGATGGGGCTTCCCATGTGGCTCAGTGGTAAAAGAAACTGCCTGCCAATGCAGGAGATATAGCAGTCATGGAGACACAGGTTCAATCCCTGGGTTGGGAAGATCCCCTGGGATAGGAAATGGCAACACATGCCAGTATTCTTGCCTGGAAAATTTCATGGACAGAGGAGCCTGGTGGGCTGAGACTGCAACAAGTCGAACCCGACTGAGCATGCACTCATTCCCCTTTTAATATTTACTTTAAAATAAATGAACATTTATAATATATCTGTCTTCTGTTTAGGGATAGAGCATTAGCTTAAAAAAATCTAGACAATTCACCTCCTCCAACCCATAGCCGAAACATCTGTGAGTAAAACTGCTGAGAAAAATGAAACTAACATATCAGACAATTCTGACTCATGGAAGAGAGGAATCTTCTCCAAAGAAACTAGGTAAAAATACAAATAAAACTACAACAAAAAACGAACAAAATTACTTTAGTTCCCTCAGCTTCACAGATGATAATAATTTATCTTTCTGTGTTCTATAGAATACAGCATTTTAGAATATTACTGTGCTGACAGTTGAATTAGGATATCTTTATAAGGCCAATCATTTGGAATTTAAAGAAAAAGGAATTACATGAATTAGACATAGACAAAACAAGCGCCTTAAAAGCCAAAAAAAAAAAAAAAAACAGTTGGCTTATTGCAGTTTTTCATGGTTTAAATGGAAAACTCACTCAAATGTGCTACAGGATAAGTTATCACATTTCATTTCCTGAGGAAGGAAAACGATAGCTCAGGGGCCAGTAAAGCCTTCTATCACTGACATTACTGCATGCCTGCTGGAGGATAAATCAGCAAAAGAAATCACAGCATTGCCAGTTTCCAACAATACAGTAACCTTTGGCATCAAAGAAGTTAGTTGCGAACATGCAGACTGAGCCATCCAAACAAATAAGGAACTGCACTTTTGCCTTACACATTGACAGGTACGGCAGGATTTGCAGTTTTGCTTCTATTCCTCTGGTATCAGCACTAACGCATCATCAAAGAAGATCTTGCCACAGGGGTGCTGAAGTATTCAAAGTGCTGACTAACCTACGAATCTTGGCATGTGTTCTCACTGAGAGCACAAATGAACTGATGGGTGAAATGGATGGTCCCTTTGTACAAATTTAAAAAGTGGTACCGAGCTGTACCAACAGTGCTTGTGTTTC
Source organism: Bos grunniens (assembly GCF_055505025.1). Lineage (NCBI taxonomy): Eukaryota > Metazoa > Chordata > Mammalia > Artiodactyla > Bovidae > Bos > Bos grunniens. The sequence continues at coordinate 13,741,779 of NC_141170.1, read as the reverse complement.
TCACTGCTACACACTCATAAATAAAAGCCAATTCACTTACGAACGGTACTGATGAAGCAGGAAAAAAACTGTATTAAACTTATACCCTTTCTAATATTCTGAGTGACAAGATGGGAAATGTGTACAAAGCCACTTCTCTCCAGAAAACAAACCAACCCTTCTGCATTTAATTCACAAGCTGAATCCATACACTTTTCTCAGAAGATGCTATTTTTACTTCAGCGATTGACCTACTGACAAACCTGAAGATGAATGAAGCCAGCCTGTCATTTCAAGAAAAGAAAAATCTTATTGAATTTGTTGCTGGTAATAAAATTTGAGTTTTCAAGTGAAAAAGTAGACATTTAGGAAACTAGTGTCTAGTTTGACAGCTTTCCAACACTTAAAGATGTTTCCGATGAGTTTGATACTGATATTAATGTGTATTTTTAAATATTGGATAATAGAGTGTGCCAATACTGAGAAGGTCTGAGTCAGTCATTGACTGTTTCCCAAATTATTATTATTTACTCATATATTCTGTTACAAAATAAAGCAGGGGTAAAAGATCCACTTAAATTTCAAGACAGACTGAAAGATTTTAAGGTAACAGAATATGAAAAATTCATTGACATGGCTTCAGATTTCGTACCACAACTGACCTTTAAGGAAATGCCACTCATTGGATTTTAAAATAATATCAAAGATGAATATCCAAAATTATCTGAAAATGGCCATCAAAATATTTCTCCCTCAACCAACTACATCTCTGTGTGAGGCTGCATTTTCTTCATATACTTCAATGAAAGCATCATATTGAAACAAATTGAAAGTGGAAGCAGATATAAGTACACTGCTTTCCATAAACCCAAATATTATAGAAATTTGCAAAAATGTACAATGGCATTTTCTATTAGTTTTGTTTTGGGAAAAAATAGGCATTTTTAATAAAAATTTTATTAATGTTAACATGTAGGGGATTTACTGTTACCATTTAAAATTCATTTATAAATAAATCTTTTTTAATTCCTCTGCTTTCATTCCTAAAATGGCAAATGTTCATAGATACAACCCACACAAACAAAATCTCTCTGAGGTCCTCAGTAATTTTCCTTAGAAGCATTGTAGTATTATATTTAATCCTCACAGCTCAATGACATTCAGTCCAGTTCAGTTCAGCCACTCAGTTGTGTCCAACTCTTTGCGACCCCATGAATCGCAGCACGCCAGGACTCCCTGTCCATCACCAACTCCTGGAGTTCACCGAAACTCATGTCCATCGAGTCGGTGATGCCATCCACCCATCTCATCCTCTGTCGTCCCCTTCTCCTCCTGCCTCCAATACCTCCTAGCATCAGACTCTTTTCCAATGAGTCAACTCTTCGCATGAGGTGGCCAGAGTATAGGAGTTTCAGCTTTAGCATCATTCCTTCCAAAGAACACCCAGGACTGATCTCCTTCAGAATGGACTGGTTGGCTCTCCTTGCAGTCCAAGGGACTCTCAAGAGTCTTCTCCAACACCAAACTTCAAAAGCATCAATTCTTCGGCTCTCAGCTTTCTTCACAGTTCAACTTTCACATCTATACATGACCATTGGAAAAACCATAGCTTGACTAGACAGACCTTTATTGGCAAAGTAATGTCTCTGCTTTTGAATATTCTATCTAGGTTGGTCATAACTTTCCTTCCAAGGAGTAAGCGTCTTTTAATTCATGGCTGCAATCACCATCTGCAGTGATTTTGGAGCCCCCAAAAATAAAGTCTGACACTCTTTCCAATGTTTCCCCATCTATTTCCCATGAAGTGATGGGACCACATGTCATGATCTTAGTTTTATGAATGCTGAGCTTTAAGTCAACCTTTTTACTCTCCTCTTTCACTTTCATCAAAAGCTTTTTAGTTCCTCTTCATTTTCTGCCGTAAGGGTGGTGTCATCTGCATATCTGAGGTTATTGATATTTCTCCTGGCAATCTTGATTCCAGCTTGTGCTTCTTCCAGCCCAGCGTTTCTCATGATGTACTCTGCATATAAGTTAAATAAGCAGGGTGACAATATACAGCCTTGACGTACTCCTTTTCCTATTTGGAACCAGTCTGTTGTTTCATGTTCAATTCTAACTGTTGTTTCCTGACCTGCATACAGGTTTCTCAAGAGGCAGGTCAGGTGGTCTGATATTCCCATCTCTTTCAGAATTTTCCACAGTTTATTGTGATCCACATAATCAAAGGTTTTGGCATAGTCAATATAGCAGAAATAGATGTTTTTCTGGAACTCTCTTGCTTTTTCCATGATCCAGAAGATGTTGGCAATTTGATCTCTGGTTCCTCTGTCTTTTCTAAATTGAGTATTACTAATTACTGATCCCAGCCTTTGCTTTGGTCCTCCAGAAGCAAATCCTGAGATGAGGCATTGTCTGAAAGAAGTTTACTAATAAGGCTTTCTAGGAAAACCAGTCAGGAAGTAGAGAAGTGGAACCTAGCATGAAAAGAGGCCAAGGAAAACATTCCTAGAGGGAATCCTGAGGGGTAGGAAAGGAGATCACTCACTCCTCCGATGTTCCTGACTGAGGTTCAAGGGAGCTGAAGACTACACACCTACACCCAGGTATCTCCAGGAGGATATAAATTCTCAGGCAATTCCAGCAATACGTGCATCAGGCAAAGAAAGTTCTGGAAGGCTGAGAGCAGCCCGACAGCAAAGCACCATGTAGGTGCTGGCAAGCTGAAGGGAAGCACGCTGGGATCCATCAACAAGTGGGAAAGGGATTCGAGCAGGCAAGGGCATGGGCAGAATACTGACAGCATCTAGGCATATGCCCATCTCACAGGAGGAGTAAGTGATTTTCCCTCCCACCCAGATATGTCTTACTTCCATATTATCCATCTTAGTAGAGAAATGCAAATCAAAAGGACAGTGAAGTACCACTTCACACTGGTCGTAATAACGATCATCATCAAATCTACAAACAATAAATGCTGGGGAAGGTGTGGAGAAAAGGGAACCCTCTTACACTGCTGGTGGGAACATAAATTGGCACAGTTAGTAAAGAGAACAGCATAGAGGCTCCTTAAAAGACTAAAAACAGAACTACTGTATGATCCAACAATCCAACTCATGGGCATATACCCAGAGAAAATGGTAATTCAAAAGGATACATGAGCCTCAATGTTCATTGCAGCAGTGTTTACCAGCCAGTATATGGAAGCACCCTAAATGTCCAGTGAATGGCTAAAGAAGATATAGTACATATACAGAATGGAATATTGCTGCTGCTAAGTCACTTCAGTCGTGTCCGACTCTGTGTGACCCCACAGACGGCAGCCCACCAGGCTCCCCCATCCCTGGGATTCTCCAGGCCAGGAACACTGGAGTGGGTTGCCATTTCCTTCTCCAATGCATGAAAGTGAAAAGTGAAAGTGAAGTCACTCAGTCGTGTCCGACTCTTAGTGACCCCATGGACTGCAGCCCACCAGGCTCCTCCGTCCATGGGGTTTTCCAGGCAAGAGTACTGGAGTGGGGTGCCATTGCCTTCTCCGGAAATGGAATATTACTTAGCCATAAAAAAGGACAAAATAATGCCATTTACAGTGATGTGGATGGACTTAGAGATTGTCATACTGAATGAAGTCAGACAGAGAAAGACAAATATCATACGATATTCTTATATATAGGATCTTTTAAAAATGGTAAAAATGAACCTACTTACAAAACAGAAATTGAATCATGGATGTAGAAAACAAACTTACAGTTACCAAGGAGGAAAGGGGAGGATAAATTGGGAGATTTGGCTTGACATATACACACTACTATATATAGACAACTAAAATGAACCTACTGTATAGCATAGGGAACTCTTCAATACTCTGTAATGACCTATACAGGAATAGAATCCAAAAAAGAGTGCCATGGAAGCCTGTGCTGAAGTCCATGGGGTCACAGAGTCAGACATGACTTAGCAACTGAACAACTATCTATCTATCTATCTATATATATATATATCTCACTTTGCTGTACAGCAGTAATACAACACTATAAATCAACTATAGTCCAATAACAAAATTAATTAATAATTTTAAAAAACCACACTTCCAAGCCTGAACCATAGGTATCACTAAGAATCCTCCACTTCCCTTATCTCCTATCTCCAATAGGAATCAAGCCGCCAAGCCCTGCCAATGATACTTGCTTAACATCTCAGGAAAGCATATGCAATACTGGGTGCATTTTATTGCTGTAAAGTTGGGTGAGGAATACAGCTTATTCTACTAGTGAAAGTAGAAATACCACTGATTATAAGTGTTAATCACTCAGTTGTGTCTCACTCTTTGTGGCCCCATGGACTGTAGCCCATCAGTCTCCTCTGTCCATGAGATTCTCCAGGCAAGAATACTGGAGTGGGTTGCCATTCCCTTCTCCAGGGTATCTTTTCAACCCGGGGATTGAACCAGGTCTCCTGCATTGCAGGCAGATTCTTTACCATCTGAGCCACCATGTAAGCCCATACAACCTACTACTTCCTTCAAACAGCAGATTCTGGAACATCAACATTGAAGGAGTTAGATTCATAGAGTTGGATCCATAGATCCTTAACCCACCATCCTGGTGGACGAGGCAGTAACAAAGAGAAGGATGTGAACTGCTTCCATACAGGCCATCTCTAAGGAATAGAAATAGCCAGACACCCTCAGAGGAACAGTTTCCTTCAACATACCAGTTATTTTCTATAGAGAAAGGAGGTGTAAGTGAAGCCATATATCTAATTACTCAGAAATCCAATAAAGTTATGAGAAGCATGAAGAAATGACAGCAGCTTATTCTCCAGTAAATTTCTCATAGGATGGTTTGGATTTTTTTTAGTAGAAATTCTTATTTGGGATGTCAACTTGATAAAGAGGAGAGCACAGAAATGGTTCTCACTGCCACTGTTCTAGTTGATTACTGCAACAGGAACCTCACTCGCCTCCCACCTCTGCTCTTTCTGCCTACTTTCAAGGCCACACTCCCAGGAGATCCAGCCACAGAATAAATTATTTCATGCTACCACACTCTACTTAAAATCCTGTGTCACCTCATTGTCTTCAGATGAAATCTAAAGTCCTAAGCCTAGTATATGAGGTTCTTAAATATCTCCTCTGTCTTTTCAGCCTCAGCCCAGTTGTTTGGTGTTTTGCATTTCATGTTTCTGTTCCTGTCATCTGCTTATGCATGAAACACCTTCTCTCTCCCTCAAACTGACCTGCAACCTGTCCCCCACTGTTCAGTATTCAGATCAGAGGTCATCTTTACCAGAGAGCCCTATGTGACCTCAGCAGGCTGGCATGCACATCACACTGTCCTGGGATTTCTTGAATACTTGTTAATCATCACAAAAGGACTTGTACTCATTGAAATTTGGAACCCTGTCCTACTGATCTTTAGACTCTCAAAGATTATCACAGTGCCTGGCACAAACCCAGAGGCAGTGGATGGATGAACAACGGAAAGAAAGTTTCAGGACCCTGGTCAGTTCCCTAGGCCTTCTTTCACTCTGATGGTTCCTGAAGCCATATTGAGTGAGGATTCTGGAGTTATTCTCATCTTCTCTTTGGGACTCTCAACTGCTAAGAATACCTCCTACCCTATAGGCTGACCTTCATAGTTCTTACCCACAAGGTTCAATCCTTTATCTGGCTTCTCATAAGCTGTGAAAGTGCTGCACTCATATGCCAGCAAATTTGGAAAACTCAGCAGTGGCCACAGGACTGGAAAAGGTCAGTTTTCATTTCAATCCCAAAGAAAGGCAATGCCAAAAAATGCTCAAACTACCGCACAATAACACTCATCTCACATGCTAGTAAAGTAATGCTCAAAATTCTCCAAGCCAAGCTTCAGTAATACATGAACCATGAACTTCCAGATGTTCAAGTTGGTTTTAGAAAAGGCAGAGGAACCAGAGATCAAATTGCCAACATCCGCTGGATCATTGAAAAAGCAAGAGAGTTCCAGAAAAACATCTATTTCTGCTATATTGACTATGCCAAAGCCTTTGACTGTGTGGATCAAAATAAACTGTGGAAAATTCTGAAAGAGATGAGAATATCACACCACCTGACCTGCCTCTTGAGAAACCTGTATGCAGGTCAGGAAACAACAGTTAGAACTGGACATGGAACAACAGACTGGTTCCAAATAGGGAAAGGAGTATGTCAAGGCTGTATATTGCCACCTTGCTTATTTAACTTCTATGCAGAGTACATCATGAAATGCTGGGCTGGAAGAAGCACAAGATGGAATCAAGATTGCTGGGAGAAATATCAATAACCTCAGATATGCAGATAACACCACCCTTATGGCAGAAAGTGAAGAGGAACTAAAAAGCCTCTTGATGAAAGTGAAAGAGGAGAGTGAAAAAGTTGGCTTAAAGCTCAACATTCAGAAAATTAAGATCATGGCATCTGGTCCCATCACTTCATGGCAAATAGACGGGGAAACAGCAGAAAGAATGTCAGACTTTATTTTTTGGGGCTCCAAAATCACTGCAGATGGTGATTGCAGCCATGAATTAAAAGACGCTTACTCCTTGGAAGGAAAGTTATGACCAACCTAGACAGCATATTGAAAAGCAGAGACATTACTTTGCCAACAAAGGTCCATCTAGTCAAGGCTATGGTTTTTCCTGTGGTCATGTATGGATGTGAGAGTTGGACTGTGAAGAAAGCTGAGCACGGAAGAATTGATGCTTTTGAAGTTTGGTGTTGGAGAAGACTCTTGAGAGTCCCTTGGACTGCAAGGAGATCCAACCAGTCCATTCTAAAGCAGATCAGTCCTGAGTGTTCTTTGGGAGGACTGATGCTAAAGCTGAAACTCCAGTACTTTGGCCACCTCATGCATAGAGTTGACTCATTGGAAAAGACTCTGATGCTGGGAGCGATTGGGGGCAGGAGGAGAAGGGGATGACAGAGGATAAGATGGCTGGATGGCATCACCAACTCGATAGACGAGAGTTTCGGTGAACTCCGGGAGTTGGTCATGGACAGAGAGTCCTGGCGTGCTGCGATTCATAGGGTTGCAAAGAGTCAGACATGACTGAGCGACTGAACTGAACTGAACTGAATTCATCTACTTCCTATTTATAAGCCTAACTCAAGACACTATTATCTCTTTCCTGGGTCATCACAAAAGCCTTCTAAATAGGCTGTTTACTATGCTCCCTAATCTGTCTTACCCACAAAAGTCAGAGTGAGCTTTTAAACACACAAATCAGCATGGCAGACTAAAGGTGGACACCAAATTCTTTGCCACCACCCCCATCAGTAGGTGCAATCTACTTATGCTCCCTTTGCGTCTGGGCTGGCCCAGTAGCTTGTGTTAACTAACAATGAGGCAGAAGTGTCTCTGTGTAACTCCCAGGGCTGGGTCTTGAGTAACAGCAGTAAAAATTTAAGCCATTTATAGAGCCCTGAGAGGTTGATAATGAGGTACTTGACCCACTGATGTATCACATGGAAAACAATAACAACAACAACAACAATAATAAGGGGTAAATATATATATAATGGAATATTACTCAGCTATAAAAAGGAATGAGTCTATCATATACAGTGAAGTAAGTCAGAAAGAGAAAAACAAATATTGTATGTTAACACATATATGTGGAATCTAGAAAAATGAAGCAGATGAACCTATATGCAGGGCAAGAATAGAAACATAGACATAGGTAAGGGACTTGTGGACATAGTGGGTGTGGAGGGGAGGGGAGGGTGAACTGGGAGATTAGGATTGATATATATACACTATCCCGTGTAAAAGAGATAGCTAGTGAGAACCCGCTACATAGTAGAGGGAGCTCAGTTTGGTGCTCTGTGATGACCTAGAGGGTGGAACGTGGTGATGGAGTGGGAGAAGGTCCCAGAGGGAAGGGATAAAATGTACATACATAGCTGTTTCATTTCACTGTACAGCAGAAATTAAGACAACATTGTAAAGCAACTACACTCCAATAAAAAATAATAATACCAGCTTCCATTTAAGAAAAGTTCTTAGAAGGCCTAAGACCTTTTTAGATATATAAATTTCACCATGTCTTAAGATCCTATGAGGCTGGTAGTATTATCTCTATTTTTCAAATGAGAAGATTGTAGTTCCATAGATTAATTTTCTCAATAAACCAAGAGCAAGCATTGAAATCCTTGCCTAACTGACACTGACACTCTTGGTCCTTCCTGAAGGAGGATGCTCAAGTCATCTTTCCTCTCTCTTTTCCTTGCCCGTCCCCAAGACCAGATACGAATATTAAGAGACAAGTTCAACTGGGAAGAGATCTTATTTTCTCCAAATTAAAACAATGAGTCAGATGGGTTTCAGATGCCACATTGCATAACAGTGATATTTGTCCTGCCCTAAGAAACTCCCCACAAGTACAAGGGTCAATCCCGTAATTAAAGCCATATGTTAACCAGTGCCCTCATTTGCTCACTCCCTCCTTCCAAGTTTCATTGCTCTTCAAACCATACTAATGAGGGAGAAAGGCACTGGCACACCTCCATAGCTTCAATAACAGCAAAATCTGTGATCAGGGACACTCTTCTGCCTGCTTCCTCCCCCATCACCCCTTCACCTTCACTACTCGCACCGCTTCTTTCTCGTAAAATGCAGAATGACCTTCTGGCCAGGAAGAATGAAAAGTACTTCAATTCTGTAGGTCAATGGCATTTTTATGAACCCTAAATTATATCTGACAATCATAATCTTGCCTTTAGGTTAAAGAATGCAAAATTATGCCTCCTCCAAATCAATTTAATCTATAATTTAAATTACTGACTGCTCACGGGGGCCAGCACCATGGTGATAGTCACAGGGCAATGCAATCAGCCTCAAGGATGCTGAGCATTGGCAGTTCTCCCAACTACATAAGCTGGGTTTGCTGTGCCTAAGCTATTTATTTATCATGTCACTGGCACACACACACACACACACACACACGCACAAAAGGGGATGGCAAAGGATGAGATGGTTAGACAGCATCACTGACTCAATGGACATGAATTTGAGCAAACTCCAGGAGACACTGGAGGACAGATGAGCCTGGGAGATTACAGTCCATGGGGTTGCAAAGAGTCAGTCACAACTTAGTGACTGAACAACAACAACAAATCAATATAAATCAACAAAACAAACATCACACCCACTTCACCTGGTTAAAAGCCCCATGGGTCTTAGGGGCTTCTGATTGACCTTGGAATAAAAACTAGACATCTGAAGCTAGTTCAGAAAGCACTCCACCTCCCCCAGGCTTTTCCTCTCTTCCTGCACATCTACCATGCCGGCTGTCTCCACACGCCTTGTATTTATGTGCCGTCCATCTTCACCCGTGCAAAGAACTTCTCACTGCTCCATCTGCCTTCTTCAGTCTGACAAACTCCAGTCTATGTTTCAGGTCACAGCTCAAAAATCACTTTGGCGAGGAGGCTTCCCAGACTCTGACCCATTGACCAGATGAGGTCCCCTACTTTATACTCTCGGAGTTTCTCAACCTTTCCCTGTCATGACAAACATGGCACTTTGCTGTTTGTATTTACACCAAGTTCCACTGGACCATGAGGGTAAAGGTTGTATCCTTGATAGATAACAAATGCCTCGCACCTAGATAAATGGCTATTATTTGTCTCTAGCAGAAGCCCTCAAAATGTGGTCCCCAGACCAGCAGCATGACATCCCCCAGAGACCTGTCAGAGATGCAGATGCTCTGGTTTTATCCCAGACTTACAGAATCAGAAACTCTAAGGGCAGGCCAGAAGGCAGTGCTTTTAGCAAGCTCTCCAAGCAATTTTGATGTGCACTGAAGTTTGAGACCCATTGGTCTTCTTAGAAAATTATAATTAAGGTATAGTTGGAGGACTTCCCTGGTGGTCCAGTGATTAAGAATCTGCCTTGCAGTGCAGGGGAGAACTAAGATCTTACATGCCTTGAAGTGACTAAGCTTTTGAATTGCACCCACATGCCACAACCTCTGAGCCCATGTGCTACAGAGCCCAAGTGCCACAACTGGAGAGCTCATGTGCTGCAACTACTAAAGCTATCAATTCGGTCAGTTCAGTTCAGTTCAGTTGCTCAGTTGTGTCCGACTCTTTGCGACCCCATGGACTGCAGCATGCCAAGGTTCCCTGTCCTTCACCAACTCCCAGAGCTTGTTCAAACTCATGTCCATCGAGTTGGGGATGTCATCCAACCATCTCAGCCTCTGTTGTTCTTTAGATCATGAACTAAAGCAATGCATGCAATCCAAGATCCCATGTACTACAACTTGGAGAAGAAAACGGCAATCCACTCCAGTATTCTTGCCTAGAGAATTCCATAGACAGAGGAGCCTGGTGGGTCCATGGGATCGCAAAGAGTTGGACACAACTGAGCAACTAAGTACCAGAGGTACTCAGGGGTAGCAAAAAAAAAAGTTAAAAAAATGAAATATACTTGGTTTGCAATATTGTGTCAGCTCCAGGTGTACAGTTATTCAGATATATGTGTGTGTGTATATGTTATTACAAAATATTGAGCATACTTCCACATGCTATATAGTAAGTCTCTGTTGGTTAACTACCTCTGTTGTTCAGTTGCTCAGTCATGTCCGACTCTTTGTGACCCCATGGACTGTAGCCCACCAGGCTTCTCTGTCCATGGGATTCTCCAGGCAAGAATACTGGAGCGTGTTGCTGTTTCCTTCTCAAGGGGATCTTCCCAGATTAGGGATCGAACTCATGTCTCCTATACTGGCAAGCAGATTCTTTACAACTAAGCCACCTGGAAAGCCCTAACTATTTACTTCTGAACAGCACCAAGAATCAGTGATCTTTAATACGAAGGCACTCACACTGGAACAGGTAAAACTTAACCCTGCTCAACCACGAAAGGCAAGACTGGAACCAATGGGTCGATATCCTTTGCAGGCTGATTTTGGATAAGGGACAGGAGGATTTTCCCACAATCAGCCAAGTTTCGTAACAGAATGCCCCTGAGAAAGAGAGCAGGGCACACCAGGCCCCTAGCTGTGCAGATACATTTTAGAGTTACACTCAATAAACGGTGACTTGAATGGTGGAGAAGAGATTGCTGAGTCAGATAATACCAGCTGCCACGTTTCTGCTCATCTCAAAGACTCTTGGAGGCACCCCAGGTGTGCCTCAGTTCAGTTCAGTTCAGTTGCTGTCATGTCCGACTCTTTGCGACCCCATGGACTACAGCACACCAGGCCTCCCTGTCCATCACCAACTCCCGGAGCTTACTCAAACTCATGTCCATTGAGTCGGTGATGCCATTCAACCATCTCATCCTGTCGTCTCCTTCTCCTCCTGCCTTCAATCTTTCCCAGCATCAGGGTCTTTTTCAATGAGTCAGTTCTTTGCATCAGGTGCCCAAAGTATTCAAATTTCAGCTTTATCATCAGTCCTTCCAATGAATATTCAGGACTGATTTCCTTTAGGATGGATTGGTTGGATCTCCTTTCAGTTCAAGGGACTCTCAAGACTCTTCTCCATCACCAAAGTTCAAAAGCACACAGAGTTGTGCCTACTCTGAAGATTTAAAGGAGCATAATGAAGCTTGGAGGGGCTTAGGTAAAACATCTTTTAATATTGAACAAATACAACAAAAACCATCAACAGTCCTCTACCCAATTTCAGGAGAAGCTAAGCCATAAGGATTTTATAAATGGCTCTAAATTTTAAAAACACAATTAAATCTAAATGGGAAGCTGGTTGACTGAACAAAGAAAGTTCACGTCCAGGATATCTGAACAGGAGAAGCTGCTGTTATTGGAAATCAAAAGAAGAGTGTTCCCTGTGAAAGGTGCGTTTATGTGCTGTCCCCTAATTGCAGCCGACTGAATAGATAATCATTTGGAGTGGAAATGATGTCAGAAGTCCTGCAGTCAAATTGGAGAAAGATGTAAAATCTGATTGAAGTGACTAAGATCTTTGAACACCTCCTGACAACAATCAACAGATCTACTCCCTATTTAGAAACTGCAATTCACACCACTGCCATACAGATTGCAGAACGGTTCCCTTTTGACTTCGAACTTAGAGTTAACTCGCTATGTTGTCTAGAGTACTTGACTCTGAAAGGGTCATGACTGACACCACAGAAGGCAAAGGATTCCACACAGTGTGGGGTCACTGTTTGTCCCTGAAATAGACGGTTCAGTGATGATCCCACCTAACTGATGCTTTGCTTTCATGTAAAGGCCTTGAAAAGTGATGATCAGACTCTTAATATATCCATCATTCCCAGATGTCTTTGTGTCACAGTTTTGAATGGATGATCCAGCCCTTTCCACATACTGCTACCATTCATTTATCAACAAGAAAGAACTATGTGAGATTTCCTTGGTGGCCCAGTGGCTAAGACTCTGTGCTTCCACCGCAGTGGGTGTGGATTCAACCCCTGGTTGGGGAATTAAGATCCTGCATGTTGTGGCCAAAAAAAAAAAAAAGAGCTATGTTAAGTAAGTAGCTTAGAGTCTCAATAACTTTCTTGATTTCTCTCTGGATGAAATGCTTTCTTGCTTCATCTTAAAACTTTAACCCTTTGTTCATATCTTTCTCAAAATAAAAACACAACTTTGGAAAATTTATGGTTCAGTTCAGTTCAGTTCAGTCGCTCAGTCGTGTCCGACTCTTTGCAACCCCATGAATAACAGCACACCAGGCCTCCCTATCCATCACCAACTCCCGGAGTTCACTCAAACTCATGTCCATCGCGTCGGTGATGCCATCCAGCCATCTCATCCTCTGTCGTCCCCTTCTCCTCACTGCCCCCAATCCCTCCCAGCATCAGAGTCTTTTCCAATGAGTCAACTCTTCACATGAGGTGGCCAAAGTACTGATTATGGTTACCAAAGGGTACCATAGGGGAAAGGGGGCTGAAAAAATAAGAGTTTGTGATTAACATATACATGCTACTATATATAAAATAGATAACCAACAAGGACCTACTGTATAGCACAGAGAAACATATTCAATATTTTGTAGTAACCTATAAGGGGGAGGAATCTGAAAAGGATATATATATATATATATATATATATATATATATATATATATAGTGCACGGTATATATATGCATACATAATTGTTTCCTATTTTTAATTCATATTGACAGATGCTCCAAATCTGTGTGGTGTTTTTAGTTTGGTTTTTGAAGTACAGTTGTGTTAGTTTTAGATGTAAGAAAAGTGATTCAGTTATACATACACACACACACGTATATATATACCTGAATTGCTCTGCTGTACACCCAAAACTAACACAACTATTCTTCAAAAAACAGAATTTAAAAAACCTCACAAATCTGGAGCATTTGCCAATATGCACTAAAAATAGGGGGGAAAAATGACAGTTTCAAGGAAAAAAATGAAAATTCAAATCTGTAAGGATCACAAATGTTAAAGAAGAATAATAATTATGTTAAGGAAAAATGAAAATTTGTCCCTGTATATACAATCTCTCCTGGATGTACAAAAATGGGCCAAAGCAAAAGACTAAAAACGTGCCAAACAAACTGAGACGGAGATAGTTTGATTGATGGGATCATAAGAGATTTAAAATTTCTTCTTAATTTTCTCTTATTATTTATCAGGTTATAACAATTCATACCGTGTGACTGTGGTGCAGGGTTAGACAGACAGCAAAAGAAAGACAACCCTGAAACAAACCCATAGGTACAAAAAAATGATACAAGACACGGCAGGTCACTGAAGATAGGGGGGTCTTGTGCCCAAGAGGGAATATAATAAGTGATGCTGAAATAGTGGGCTCTCCAGAGGAACAAGATAAAACTCAATCTAAATATCACCATATACAAAAATCAACACCTCACACCATATCTTTTGGATTTAAGAATCAAATGGGAAAAGCCAAATTTCAAACTGTTAGAAGAAAATACAGGAAAATCTCATTATAGTCTGGAGACTGGGAAAGATTTTTCAAAGATATATACTAACTTTAAAAAGAAAAAAAAAACTGGTCATTTACTTCCATTAAAGCTAGGATCATTTCTATAAAAATTTACCTCGCTCAGTCGTGTCCGACTCTTTGCAAGCCCATGGAGTATACAGTACATGGAATTCTCCAGGAGTGGGTAGTCTTTCCCTTCTCCAGGGGATCTTCCCAACCCAGGAATCGAACCCAGGTCTCACACATTGCAGGCAGATTCTTTACCATCTGAGCACCAGGGAAGCCCAAGAATACTAGAGTGGGTAGCCGATTCCTTCTCCAGCAGATCTTCCCAGCCTAGGAATCGAACCAGGTCTCCTGCATTGCAGGCATCTGGATTCTTTACTAGCTGAGCTACCAGGGAAGCCCCCAGATTCACCATAACATGTGAATTCAAGCTATAAGTTGTAAGAAGATGTTTAACATATATAAATCAATAAGGAAAAAGACAATCTTAGAGAATGACTGTCTGAAACAAGGGGCAGAGAAGGCTTCCCCAAGAAAGCAATATTTGTGATTTTAATGAGGCAGGCTTCTCTACAGGGGGAGAAAGTTCAATTAAGAGGAGTGTTGAAGCCCACTCATTAAGCAGACCTAAGCTCTGTTCTTCAACAACCTTTGTGTCAGTTATAAACACGATATTTGCATCTTTATCGACCTTACTTCTGGTTCATTTCTCAACTGGTTCCAAGCTGGGGTGGGTAAAAGAGAGGGAATGGTATTACTTATTAGACTCAAATCCCAACAGAAAAGAACCTGACTTTTATTCTGGATGGTTTTGAACAAGTATGACATGACCTGACTTCAGTTTTTGTGAAGTTCATCCTGGTGGCTCTATGGAGAATAGACTCAGGGGCAGAGATGAAAGCTGAAGGATCATTAGTCGACTTTCACCAAACCCAGAGCAGGCAGCAGGGTGGCTTGGTGACAGGAGTGGAGGGATAATAAGCCATCACAGCCAAAGGAGTGTGGTATTGTATTGAATGGGGGAAGCGGGGGAAGGGCGACCAAAGATGAGACCTAGAATTCAATCAAAATGAAAATAATAGTGGATATGAATTGTCTTAAAGATAGAGGTGCTAATTCATAATGGCTCTATATATGGCTAATTCATAATGACTCAAATATAGATATACATAATTTTATTATATATTATTATACATTGTATATATTATTTATATAAAGAGGGTATTTCTACATATGCATTCATACTGATGCTGAAGCTGAAGCTCCAATACTTTGGCCACCTGATGCGAAGAGCTGACTCATTGGAAAAGGCCATGATGCTGGGAAAGATTAAGGGCAGGAGGAGAAGGTGGCAACAGAAGATGAGATGGTTGGATGGCATCACCATCTCAATGGACATGAGTTTGAGCAAACTCCAGGAGATAGTGAAGGACAGAGAAGCCTGGCATGCTGCAGTCCAAGGGATTTCAAAGGATCAGACACGACTTAGCTACTCAACAACAGTATACATGTATATGCATATAGTGCTTAGGTGCTCAGTCGTGTCTGACTCTTTGTGACCCCATGGACTGTAGCCTGCAGGCTCCTCTGTCCACAGAACTTTCTAGACTCCAGTATTTTCAAGAATACTGGAGCAGGTTGCCATTTCCTAGTTCAGGGGATCTTCCCAGCCCAGGGATGGAATGTGCATCTGTCTCTTGTGTCTCCTGCGAGGCAAGCAGATTCTTTACTACTGCACCCCCTGGGAAGCCCATATATGCATATTTATATACATAAACATGATCAGGCTTTATCTGATATTTAGAGCAAGAGGATGCAGAGAATCTATTTTGTGCTGATGCAATAAGAAAACACAAAGAATGTAAACTTTTCCTTTTAAGAGAACAATGCCAACCTTCTGCTTGCAGTAATTAATTTCTCTCTGCCTGGGTCATCGGAAGCTGCTTTCAACTCACTCGGCAAGATTTCCTGTAGGTCTGCTCATCACTCACGAACATTTTATCCTTAAAACCGGCAGCCTCAACCTAGTGCAAATATGACATTTATGTCCAAATTGAATGTGCATAAAATGTCATCCTACCCTCAGCCCAGCACAGCAACTTCCAATTATATCATGTTTTAAGGGGTGATGACAAATGCAGGAGAGATCGCCCAGTGGCCTTTGCTAAGATAACAGAATGGGAGCATTTGGATTAAATCACAGCATGTCGAGGGCATTCTGACTTTAGGGGCGCCACAAGACTTTGATTAAGCCACCAATGGGTGGCTTCTTCAGAAGGATTATGGCGGGGCTGGGTTTCACCCACAGCTTCTGTACCTTTTATGGTCCACACAGACCCTATTAAAACAGAAGATCAAGAATTATGTTCCAAGAGCTCTTTATTAGGCTGGCAGCAAGGCCCCAGGCTGTAGGGAAGAGATGGTTATTTTGTGAGGTGTCACATCTGAGCATTACTTTAGCAAATAACCCTGACTGCCTGGGGCCGGATCCTGGTCAGCCATGGGCAGCTGCACCACTTTGGACAAGTGTTTTCAGAATCCTGTGCTTCAGTTTCTCCATCTGTTAAATGTGAACACTAATCCCATCTACTTCCTTACTAATCGTGAGGATTAAAAAGGATGACTTGCATAAAATACTATGTCTTGATGGGCTGGGGCAGTTGTAACAAAACACTGTGGACCAGGGGCCTTAAACAGTAAAAACAAACTGTTATTCTTCTATGTTCTGGAGAGCAGAAGTCTAAGCTGAAGCTTCCAACAGATTTGGTATCTGGTTCACAGATGTTCTTCTTGCCGCATCCTCATGTAGTAGAAGGGCCAAGGGGGCTCTCTGGGGTCTCCTGTATAAAGCGTTAATCTCATTCATGAGGCTCTGCCCTCATGATCTACGCTGAGTGCATGCTGAGTCACTTCAGTTGTGTCCGACTCTTTGCCAATCAATGGATTGTAGCCCGCCAGGCTCTTCTGTCCATGGGATTTTCCAGGCAAGAATACCCAAGTGGGTTGCCATGCCCTCCTCCAGGGGATCTTCCAAACCCAGGGATCGAACCCACATCTCTTATGTCTCCTACATTGGCAGGTGAGTTCTTTACCACTAGTGCTACCTGGGAAGCCCCCTCATGACCTAATCACCTCTTAAAGGCTTCAGCTGCACACATCAGCATATTGGGGTTAGGTTTCAACAGATGAATTTTGTAGGACACAAACATTCGGGGTATAGCACACCAAAAGAGTCCGTGATGCACACTGTACATTTAAGAAAGACTAGTAGTAATATTATCTTTAAGTAGGACCACCTGCCTTAACTCTATCACTTTCCCTGGCACACAGTAGGGACAAAATAACCATTTGTTCCAAGGATAATGAATGAATTATCATCACACTCTCACCTTCAGTTTCCTCACAGGTACAAGGGGACAGTAATGTCACCTCCCAAGGCTGTCACAAAAATGAAATAATATGGCAGACAGCAAATAAATGGCAGCTCATAAAATGATCTTTAAAAGCCTTATTCACTAAACTAAAAACAAAATCAGAGACCAATGCAAAAAGACAACCTATGAAATGGGGAGAAAATATTTGCAAATGTTGTGACCAAAAAGGGCTTAATTTGCAAAATATACAAAGAGCTTATACAACTCACTAACAATAACTACAACAGCAAAAAAAAAAAAAAAAACAGTCAAAAAATGGGCAGAAGACCTAATAGACATTTCTCCAAAGAAGATATACAGATGGCCAATAGGCACATGAAAAGATGCTCAACATCACTAATTATCAAAGAAATGCAAATCAAAACTATGGTGAGGCATCACTTCACACCAGTCAGAATGGTTGTCATTAAAATGTCTCCAAATAACAAGCCCTGATGAGGGTGCAGAGAAAATGGAACAGTGTAGAAACACTGTTGATGGGAATGTAAATTGTGCAGAGCCACTATGGAAAATAATATGGACATTCCTTAAAAAACTAAAAATAGAGTTGCCATGTGATCCATCAATCCCACTCCTGGGCATATATTCAGAGAAAACTCCAATTTGAAAAGATACATGCACCCCAGTGATCATAGCAACACTATTTACAACAGCCAAGACATGGAAGCAACCTAAAGGTACACCTACAGAGGAATGGATAAAGAAGATTGGTATACAAACATAATGGAATATTACTCAGTCATTAAAAAGGATGGAGTAATGCCACTTGCAGCAATATGGATGGATTTAAGAGATTACTATACTAGGTGAAGTAAGTCAGAAAGAGAAAGAGAAATACATAATATCACTTATATGTGGAATCTAAAATATGATACAAATGAAACTTATTTACAAAACAGAATCACAGACATAGAAAACAAACTTACATTTACCAAAGGGAAAAACCAGTGGTGGAGGGAAAAGTTAGGAGTTTGAGATCAGTAGATACAAATTCAGTTCAGTTCAGTTCAGTCGCTCAGTCGTGTCTGACTCTTTGCAACCCCATGAATCGCAGCACGCCAGGCCTCCCTGTCCATCACCAACTTCCAGAGTTCACTCAGACTCACGTCCATCAAGTCAGTGATGCCATCCAGCCATCTCATCCTCTGTCATCCCCTTCTCCTCCTGCCCCCAATCCCTCCCAGCATCAGAGTCTTTTCCAATGAGTCAACTCTTCACATGAGGTGGCCAAAGTACTGGAGTTTCAGCTTTAGCATCATTCCTTCCAAAGAAATCCCAGGGCTGATCTTATAAATTACTACATAAAAAATAGATAAACAAGGTCCTACTGTATAGCACAGGGAACTATATTCAATATTTTATAAAAAACAGGATGGGGAACACATGTACACCTGTGGTGGATTCATGTCAGTGTATGACAAAACCAATAAAATATTGTAAAGTAATTAGCCTCCAAAAAATAAATAAATTAAAAAAAATAAAAAACATAATGGAAAAGAATATGAAAAAGAATATATATATATATATATAGTGTGTGTGTGTGTGTGTGCATGAATATTTGAATCACTTTGCTGAATACCAGAAATTAATACAACATTGTACATAAACTATAGTTCAAGAAAAAAATTTTGAAAATCAGGGAGACTTCCCACTTGCTTGTCTTTACAGTTTAAAATGCAAATTTGTTTAAGTTTCAAATGAACAGGATTGCATTTTAAACAGTGAAACAAGATTGTTTGTTTGTGTTTATTTCTCTCTGGGAGGGAATGATGCCTATTTCATAGGGTCATTATGCAGCGTGAGTGAATCAATGCAAGGGAAACCTGGCCTGTAGGAGATGGAGAATTCCCTTCGCCAAAGAAACAAACCGATAAACACCAGATCCTGCAAGGAATCGGAGCTGTCAATCTCCATCTCCCTCCCCCTTCCGCCTGAATCTCATAAGCCAGTGGGCACAGCATGGTGACCTCCTGTGGTTTGAGCTCTGTCACTGGAGGGGAGCTGGTCCTTCTGGTCACCCCACTGTGGGCGAGGCCACTTCTGGTGGTTGCTGATGCTACTCTTGCTCCCCATGTGGCAGCTCTACATCCAGACACTTCAAGTTTGGGGGAAGCTCTCCTTCTGTCTGTGCTCAGCCTTGTCCAACTCTTTATGACCCAATGGACCAAAGTCCACAAGGCTC
Organism: Bos grunniens; assembly: GCF_055505025.1. Classification (NCBI taxonomy): domain Eukaryota; kingdom Metazoa; phylum Chordata; class Mammalia; order Artiodactyla; family Bovidae; genus Bos; species Bos grunniens. The sequence continues at coordinate 13,722,248 of NC_141170.1, read as the reverse complement.
CTCTATCCATAGGTTTTTTCAGGCAAGAATGCTGGAGTGGGTTACCATTTCTTTCTCCATCTCTCTCTCTCTACCAGAGTTACAAATTGTATCCATTAGCACTGGACCAGAATAGCCTTCACTTTTAATTTCTTACAAGAAACCCATGGAAGAGGTCTGAGGAATAATGGGTATTTGTGGGAGTGGGGAAGGGTGGTCAATGGGCAAGTGAGTTCACTGGCTTAAAAAATTTCAAAATGGTTTTCTCAGAGCCTTTGCATACCACCTTTCACATGACTCCTGGAGCGGAGATAGAAGAAGAAGTTCTAAAGCTTACTTAATCAAAATACACTCTTGTACACTGTGTAATGTGTTACTATGTCCCAAGGAACAGATTTAAGACTGTATTAAATGCCCATTTATCTGCTGTTGAATATCCACCAGTGGCTACTGCAGGGTTGGGCACATGACTGTGAACTCCACTTCCCATCTCTGCCTTCATGGAGTCTAATGTCTAAGAAGGGAATGACTGGCAAGTCAATCAAGCCCCAAGTGGAGTTCATGATACACACTTGTAAGAATGCAAAAGCACAGGAGTTCAGGTTTAGTCTGAGGTGAGGGCAAGAAAAGTCTCCAAGGAAAAGGAAGGGTTTGGGATTTTTGATGTAAGACCAGCTAAGGTTTGAACATACAGAGATGGTGGAGCAGAAAGGACAGCAGGGCCCAGGACAAGAAGGCTAGAGCAGACAGGCCTGGGCTGTCATGCCAGCCTAAGGACAGACGAGGTGAAAAGCAAGATACGCACAATGGGTTAGGACATCCTGGGAAAGGCTTGATGAGGAAGGGGAAGGGGAAAAGAGGGGTGGGACAGCTATGTGGCTATTGTCCATAATCATAATGATAAAATATTTCTACTAGGATATTTGAGCACCACTTCATTTTAACCACTGTTAACTGGCATTTGACATTTCAGATCTTGCTTAGACCTCCCAAGTACCCTCTGACATAGGGTTTCCAACCCCTGTAGCTTAGTGAGGTGGTTAAGAGAAAGAACTTTGGAGACAGAAAGACCTGGGCTTAAATCGGGTTCCACCAACTACTGGTGTGTGACACTGAGCAATTCACTTAACTTCTCTGAAAGTGTTAGTTGCTCAGTCGTGTCTGATTCTTTGGGACCCCACAGACTATAGCCCACCAGACCCCTCTGTCCATAGAATTCTCCAGGCAAGAATCTGGAATGAGTAACCATTCCCTTTTCCAGAGGATCTTCCCGACCCAGGGATAGAACCTGGGTCTTCTATATTGCAGGTAGATTAGTTACCATCTGAGCCACCAGGGAATCCCTAACTTCTTTGAACCTTAATCTATAATCTATCTCCTGGTATTGTTGGGAGCTGACAGAAAGCATTAAAAGTGCTTAGCAGTGCACCTAGCATTTAGAAAGATTGAAGAAACCAAAGTTCAGAAAGCATAAGGACTTGTCTGAGGCTACACGACTAATAAACAACAGAGCAGGCATTTGATCTGCAAGCTACCAGACACCAAAGTCAGTGATCACTCCAGAGTGAACTGACTGCACTGTGATAATGAATGATGATGATAAATAACTAATATTCATTGAATGCTGGCTCATTGCTCTGAGCACTTTCTGTTGTTTAGTCACTCAGTCCTGTCTGACTCTGCAATCCCACAGACTGCAGCATACACCAGGCTTACCTGTCCTTCACCATCTCCTGGAGCTTGCTTAAACTCATGTTCATGGAGTTGGTGATGCCACTCAACCATCTCATCCTCTGTCGTCCCCTTCTCCTCTTGTCTTCAATCTTTCCCAGCATCAGGGTCTTTTCCAATGAGTTGGCTCTTTTGCATCAGGTGGCCAAAGTATTGAAGCTTCAGCTTCAGTATCAGTCCTTCTAATGAATTTTTAGAGTTGATTTCCCTTAGGAATGGATGGTTTGATCTCCTTGCTGTCCAAGGATCTCTCAAGAGACTTCTCCAGGACCACAGTTCAAAAGCATCAATTCTTCAGTACTCAGCCTTGTTTGTAGTCCAATTCTCACACCCATACATGACTACTGGAAAAACCATAGCTTTGACTATACAGACCTATGTATTATTGTCCAACCTCTGCAACAATCCTATGAAGCAGGCACAATTATTATATCCATTGAACAGATGAGGAAACTGAGGTCCAGGATGGTGAGATGACTTGAAAAGACATGCTCGCTATCCTGAAAAGAAGGAAATGGCTCATTGCAGAGTGATCCAGGGGTCACCCCATGTTCATCTTTGCTGAACTGCAGTGCTGAATTGGCCTCTTTGTTAGGTGACCCATGCCTGGAGCTATGGAAGGGGGATGTCTCAGCGCTCAAGCCATTGGCCCCAACCAGACTCCATTTCTTTCCTCAAATGCACTTAGAGAACCTACATTTGCATACGTAGGCTGGAGATTCAGTCAGCGACATTATGCCTTTGTAACAAGATGCTATTTTCAAGGAAATGGCTGCTAGATTACATATGTGCTGAGCTGTGGGCGTGTGTTTGACATTTTAACTTTCCAATGGAAGCGCTTCAATGATGCATAATTTAAGCCTTCTAGGAAACACGAAGTTACACCCACATCAGGCAGTCTCTAAAATTCACATATTTGACCAAAACTCCTTGCAGCAGCAACATGAAACATATTGTCCTTGGAGAAGGACAAACATATTGTCCTTGGGGCGAAGATGAAATGTTCTGGGTTTTGGAAGTAGACCTTTGGGAGGGGCCACAACTTGATTCTATTTCTTTTTAGCCTTTCAACTCTGCACAATTCTTTAAAGTTTCCAAACTATTTTCTCCTATGTAGAATGTTGTTGTCGTTCAGTTGCTCAGTCGTGTCTGATACCTTACGACACCATGGACTGCAGCACACCAAGCTTCCCTGTCCTTCACTGTCAAACTCATATCCACTGAGTCAGTGATGCCATCCAACCATCTCATCCTCTGTCTTCCCCTTCTCCTCCTGCCTTCAATCTTCCCCAGCATCAGGTGGGGAATTTTTCCAATGAGTCTGCTCTTTGCATCAGGTGGCCAAAGTATTGGAGCTTCAGCTTCAGCATCAGTCCTTCCAATGAATATCAGGATTGATTTCCTTTATGACTGACTGGTTTATCTCCTTGCTGCCCAAGGGACACTCAAGAGTCTTCTCCAGCTCCACAGTTCAAAAGCATCAATTCTTCGTCACTCAGCCACTTCCAAAAGGTTTATGATAAAAAGGTACGATAATGCAGATGAAGGATCTAGCATGGAGACCAGCACTTGATAGATGTTCAATGTAAACAATGGCTACTATGATTATTATATGGTCATTATCTGTCCAGTTCCATTTAACAACCTTTTATCGAATTACACATAACGCAGTCAGTTCTCTAAAAAGTCAAGAAGGCAAGAGACAAGGGGAAGAAAGGCCCATCTTTGCCTCCTTGTAACATAAGAATGGGTGGAAATAAAGCAATTTCATGAGATTTTTCTCTTGAACACTGTTATTCCTCTCATCGTCTTCAGAATTTTGACTGTAGGTTGCCTCCATCAAGAAATGTAAACTTGTATACCTGTGGCAGATTCATTTTGATGTTGTGCAAAACTAATACAATATTGTAAAGTTTAAAAATAAAATTAAAAAAAAAAGAAATGTAAACTTGTCTTTCTTATACCTAATCTCCCAATCTCTCTCTCCTTCTATCCATCTTCCTGTCAATGTCTCAGTCCAGACACACATCTCCTCTGCCCTGAACCTCTTGTTCTACAGAAGCACTGAGGGGTGGATGCTGGGAGAAAGAGAGGGCATGATGGACAAGGAGGAGGGACCGTGAGGAGGAGAAGCACCCAACTGGGCTGGACTTTGAAAATTAATCAAAGACATTGGGGTTTTTTCCCCCTGAAAGCAATGAGGTTGTGGGGTAAGGGTGGGAGGGAAAGTCATGAACATCTCACAGAGGGGAGGAAGTAGTTTCTGAAAATGCAATTTAATGAAGATTGCTAGTGAGGTATCACAATAATTGGTCAGACACTGAACAACACAATCATATTAAGTGGAAGGGATTGCTTTGGATGACTCAAGCCAAGATTAGACTCTCTCATCTCTTTCCAACCCACCATGAAGTGAACAATGAATTCTTAAATGGATCTTCCTTCCTGTCCCACCTCAATGACCAAGCACTGGAAGTCACAGGTGGGAATTCAAAGACAGAGCTTGACCAGGTAGTCTGGGGGCTCTTGTAGCATCAGAGACAGAGCTCTAGTTTGAAGCCAGAATTATGCCTAAAAGTCCCACCACATGAGTGATTCAGTCATTTAGTCTTGCTGGGGCTCAGTTTTCTCACCTGTAAGTGGGGAAATTTCTCATGACTGGTGTGAAGATCAAAGGTCATAACAACTACAAAATGCTGTGTATACAGTAAGAACTCAATAAATCATGTGTGACACTTGGTTCTCCTCCAAAACAGAGATCATGATTTATTCTTATTTATCTCTATATCACCGGTATTTGATTATCATTCATTCTACTCAACAATATCTAGTTCTCCTTCCTTCCTAGGTACGTGGTAGAAACACGTTTCCTGACCCCCTTGTGATTGGACAGAGCCCTGTAACTCACCCTGAGCTGTGACCAGAGATGGATGTTTCTTGTTTGGGAGCTGAGCTTCCTTTCCCTCTGGCCCACCATGGATGATACATCTCCATATATCATCAACCTACAGGCCTGGATCCCTGTGAAAAACAGGACCCTCTGCCAGGCCAGGCTGGATGAACTGTAGCACGAACAACACACAGAGCTTTGCTGTTTAGAGACCGTGAGAAGAGGGGGCTGTTTGTTACTGCAGCATAGCTTAGCCCATCCTGACCGATACAGCAGGGCCTGTAACATCATAGCAACTCATAGCAACTCAGATAATGTTTTGTTTTTGAACAAATGTACATAAAAGGAATTGGGGATTAAAAAGTGGGGAGCTGGAGGGAGGAAAAAAAAGAAGGAATTAAAGGAAGTATCCAGATGAGAGACAACAAATACACAACCAATGTCACATGGGCCTCTCTTTGTTACATGGCTAGAAAAATAAAAGCCTATTTCTTATTCTGGTTCTGCTCTCACTAGTCTGAGCTGGCAAAAGTGGCAGGATCAGCCTGGGGCATATCAAAGAGGCTTTAGTTCTCCAGGAAGTTGGAGAAGATGGAGACAGATGGGAGATGACAGGGGTCAGGATAGGGGCTGTGAGGTAAATATTTCAGTCTGTGGGACACATAGCTACTTAACTCTGCCTTGGTCATGTGACAGCAGCCACACACAACACATAAAGAAATGAGCATGGTTGTGTGGCAATAAAAATTTATTTACAAAAACAGTAGGCACATCAGATTTGTTCCATGAGCCAGTTTGCCAACCCGTCAACATGGAAAATCAGAACCATCTAAAGAAGTTCAGAATCAAGTGGATCAAGAATGGGATGAACCTGCAATGGCACTTTGACCCAGGTGGAATGAACAATATAAAGAGAATTAAAGAGAAAAGAGAAAGCAGAGAACATAGCCAATGAAACTCAAAGATGAAGGCACCCCAGGCCCAACCCCCAACCTCCTCTTCTTCCCGAGCCCTGGCTCAGCCTCTTCCTTGTGTGTGTGTCTGTCTTCAGGGGGGCAGAACGGTTCTGACGAATGCTGTCTCGTCTCTGCAGAAACAGATCTGGGTTTCTGGAAAGGTTCCACAGATGGGCCTTCCACCTCCCCCTCCACAGCTGTTCCCACTCTGCTCGTGTGTGCATGACTCACCATCAGTCATTTCAATTACCGAGGCCTCCATTTGCCAGCCCCTCCATCTGCCAGGGCTCTCCCTTGCCAGGCCATCAGCCACCACCCCTGAGAAGTAATGTCTCTGCTATGAGCTCAGGACTAGAGAACTGTGACAATCTCTCCAAGCAATAGCCATTGTCCACTACTGACCCCCTTATTGTTTCCAAGAAGTATGGCAGCTCAGTGCAGGGGCAGCCAAAAGCAGGGGCTACTGAAAGTGAATATTTGGCAGGACGCTGCTACAAATCCCCTTAAATGGGAGCCATTGCCTGCCCAACTGTTAGAGCCATCCCCGGTTGAAGGAAACTCGGGAGTCAGAGGAAGTTCTGATGAATTATTGTGAGAGAAGAAAGTCACAGTTTTTGTTGGAATTATAAGAGGGTTGGTTTGGTGTGTGTGTGTGTGCTCAGTCGTGTCTGACTTTTTGAGATTCAGTGGACTGTAGCCCTCCAGACTCCTCTGTTCATGGATTTCCCGGCAAGAATACTGGAGTGGGTTGTCATTCTCTTCTCCAGGGGATCATTCCAACCCCAGAATCGAACCCACATCTCTTGTATCTCCTGCATTGGCAGGCATATTCTTTACCCCTGAGCCACCTGGCAAGTTGGAGGTTTTGTTTTTCTGTTAGGCATGATGACCTGGGAAAATATTTGACCAGAACCTATAACTAGCCTCAAACCTTGTCACAGATTTGAGAAGAAAACAGAAAAGGTGACACTCTAGACTAAATCCATTGGCTGAACACTATAAAGCTTTTCAATCCAATTCCCAGCTGGGAAGTCTTGGCCCCTCTTGGACTGGATTGACTGGGCCCCCTGGTGCTAAGTATATTCCTTTGACCTAAGCAGAGACAATCCAGATGGCTTGAATTAAAGCCAGCTCCAGCTCCCTTTTCTACTCCTTTGCCTCAGGACTCCACCCTAAACTCATGTCCCAACATCTTCTGATGGAGAGAGGAAGAAAAGTGAGAGTCATCAGGAAAGACTTCCTCTAAGACAGGACAGATTCTCCCCAAAGGCCCAGAGTAGAGACAAGGGCTCGACACAATTCTAGGTTTTCTTACTTTGAGTCACATGCAGGGGGCTTCCCAGGCAGTGTTAGTGGTAAAGAGTCAACCTGCCAATGCACGAGACACAAGAGATGCAGGTCCAGTCCCTGGGTTGGGAAGATCCCCTGGAGGAGGAAATGGCCACCCACTCCAGAATTCTTGCCTGGAAAATTCCATGGACAGAAGAGCTTGGTGGGCTACAGTCCATGAAATCACAAAGACATGATTGAGTGACTGAACACAAACAAGCACAGACCACCATCATCACTGCCACCAGATTCTCTACCTATTCCTTCCAAGAGCAAACCTCTGAAATCACAGCTCATCTACAAAAAAAAAAAAAAAGAAAACACTGTCCCTGTCATCAGCAGAGACTGCAAAGGTAGAGAAGCCATCCAGAGAGACCCTCAGGGTTCCAGCCACTGACAACATAGTCTAGTTTAGTCCAATCAGGCCCATGGGCCACACTCCTCCTCTTCCATGACTCATGTGCCCTGGACACTGCCTTGTTTTTGGAGAGAGTGAGGGAGACAAGGCAAAGGCAGAAGAGACTCAAGAACCCCAGCCTCACTTACAGCCACCAGAGCTACGCCAAGAAGGAGGAAGAACTAGAACTATATTTTGCACAAAGACCAAGAGTCTTGGGTTCTTGTCCTGTCACTATCACTCATGTGCTCTGTGACCCACACCCCCTCTCTGGGCCTCAGTTTCCCCCTCTGCAGCCCATCACAGTCTCAGCACAGCACGCACATATTCAATAAAATGCTCCTGAAATGAATTATGGGAATCTCACTAGTTAAACTCTTGGACCCTGTCCAGCTCTAGAGTTCTCGGCCATTCGTTTATCACCATTTTTCTATGAACACAGATTCAGATGGGGGAACCAGAAGTTCCAAAGACCATGTTTGTTCTGCTCCCCACACTGCCCATTTCAGAGTTCTACAATTGGAACAGAGTTCCTATTTCAGATAAGCACCATTCTTAGTTAGGATTTTCCGGAAGCAGAAGACCCTGAGATGTGGATTCATCAGTAAGTGATTCATTAAGGAGTGCTCCCTGGGAGACCAGTGGGATAGAAAGTAATGGGCATGACATCAGGCAAAGACAGCCTCAGCCTGGTCCTGCAGGGAGCTCCGGAGGGCACATTCCTCAGTGCGAGAGAGCTGAGCTCTCACAGTCCTGGGACCATCGGTCAATGGCCAGAGGGTCACCTGGAAGGGGTGTAAACTTCCAGGCAGGCACTTCTGATTCTGTAGCAAGTTGCCATTGTAAATAGTTTTGCTTGCTTTTTTTTTTTTTTTCAGAGTTTTTTGTTATTGTGTAGAAACACATCTAATTTTTTGCAGGTTGATTTTGTATCCTGTGACTCTATTGAATTCATTTATTAGCTCTAACAGCTTTTTGATGAGTCTTTAGGATTTTCTATTGATTGGATATATAGAAACTTCATCTACAAACAGAGACACTTTTACTTCTCGCTTTCCCCCTCAGTTGCAAGTCCCTAACAGAGACACTTTTACTTCTCGCTTTCCCCCTCAGTTGCAAGTCCCTAACACAGACACTTTTACTTCTCGCTTTCCCCCTCAGTTGCAAGTCCCTAACACAGGAGGAGAGGCTCACCCAGCTGCTCAGACCCTCGTATCCATTTGTGGAACCTCAAAAAGCAACCTGTGCGTATCTTCCTGCCAGCTGTTCCTCCATCACAGGGTCCCAGGACGGGTTTGGCCTCTGCTTCCTGCACCCATTTAATTCACACCTCCTAGGGCTGAGCGGCTAGCAGCTCTGCAGTTTCAACCTGGCTCCATCTTAGACTCACCTGGGAACTCACTGATGCCTGGGCTTCGGTTTCGTCTCAACTACACCCCACTGAGTGGGGTCCCCGAATCCATCATTGGCAAAGTCACCAGAGTGATCTGATGCTCAGTAAGGTCTGAATCACCAAGAGGCTACTTGGTTCAGTACATTCAGGGCCTACTGGTCATAACTCAGTTCTGCAGCCGCATCTGGGTTTCTGGATCCTTATCTCTAGCTTTCAGCTGGAAGAAGAAGTTTCCAATTCAGACTCAAGTCCAAGCCAAGCTTTCCAAACCTGCTTTGGGCAGCACCACACGATAAGGTGGGGGGATTCTGCCAATATATTAGTGACACAGCACTTGCCCATCTGGCTCCATATCCATGTGGATCTGCTCTAGTGCCCCAACCCTGGAGGAGAAAAGCAGCAAGGGAGGGCCCGGGTGCCACGTGTCCCTCACACACGATGTGGGAAGGTTGCAACCACTTTAAAAATAGAACAGCTTATTTCAGTATGTCTTGGCCAGTCCTACAAGTGACTTTAGGTGACTTACAACATAAACATGGAAAACAAAATGGTGATAAAATTAGAGATTAGGGATTGAGGAATTTTAATTTCAGATAGAAAGCAAGGCAATAAAAAAAAAAAACAGCAGAGAAATGCTGATCGAAATAAGGCAGGAAATGAACACACAAATCACACTGAAGAATGAACGTCCTTCAGTGTGTGAAGATCTCTGTGACATTTAATAACATAGATTTCAAACTAAAGCACTAGACATTAGTCCTGTTTTACAGATGATAAAACTAAGTTTCAATCAGTCATCCCAAATCCTTCAGCCTGAGACTCTAATTCAGGCCTACCTGTCTGGGAGTTCTCTCTTCTTAAGGCATCATGTAGCCTCTTTAAGGTGGTTTAGCTCTGAACTTTCTTTCAATCATAGAGGAGAGGATGACACAGCCAAACACACAATTTTCATTATGAGAATGAAAATACATTCCAGTTCTTCAGGGAAAACAAACTTCTATCCAAGCACTGAGTTCAAGAATAGCATCACTCTTCACAACAGCCAAGACATGAAAACCACCTAAATCCCCACCAATGGATGAATGGATTAAACAGATGCAGTACATATATACAATGGAATATTACTCGGCCATAAAAAGTGAAATAATGCCATTTGCAGCATCATGGATGGGCCTAGGGATTATCATACTAAGTGAGTCAGAAAAAGAAAGCCAAATACCATGTGATACCACTTATATGTGGAATCTAACATACGACACAAATAAGAAGTGAAGTCGCTCAGTCATGTCTGATTCTTTGGAGCCCCATGGGTGGTAGCCTGCCAGGCTCCTTCATCCATGGGATTTTCCAGGCAAGAATACTGGAGTAGTTTGCCATTTTTTTCACTAGGGGATCTTTCCAACCCAGGGATCAAACCTGGGTCTCCCAAACTGCAGGAAGGTTCTTCACCATCTGTGCTACCAGGAAAGCCCTATAAACTTACCTACAAAACACAAAGAGACTCACAGACATAGAGAGCAGACTTGTGGTTGCCAAAGAGGATAGGGGTAGGATGGGAAGGACTGGGAGTCTGGGATTAGCAGATGCAAACTATTATATAAAGAATGGATCAACAACAAAGCCTTACTGTATAGCACAGGGAGCCATATTCAACATCCATAATGGAAAAGAATATGAAAAAGAATATATATATACACATGTGTGTGTATAACAGAGTCACCTCACTGTACAGCAGAAACTAACACTGTAAATCAACTATACATGAATAAAATAAACTTTAAAAAAACGAGGAAAGAAAGGTGTCCCTCAGATGGAATCAGGGAAGGTTTCACAGATGAACACTGGGCAGGGTTTGGTGGAGCAAGCAGGAGTTCACCAAGCAAACAGGGTTAAGAGAAAATTCAGGAAAATGGAACAGCACGTGCAAAGGCGTAGATAAGTGTCTAAAACCACTGGTGCTGGAGATTGGCTCCAAAGAGCCTAGTACTTGTAGAGCTCAATGTGAGGTTAACTAATTTAATCACATTGTCAAGTTCAGTCAAAGAGACGAGAAGAGAACATTTAATTTCAAGACGCACAATAAAATCTTATTAAGGTGGGCTCCACTAATTCGGAACATGAAGCAATTCAGAGAGGTAAAATGAAGCTTTTGAGGAGCTGATTTATAATAGAAGCAAGATTAGAGACACCAGTTCCAAACCACATAGGCTACTAATAAGTTTTCAAATATTCAGGTGTGTATGGTCACATAGCAACCAAGATATGCTAATAACAAATACTTAATATATTCATTAAAATAGTTCCCCATGGTACCGCTCCTCTCTATACCTTATTAGACTTTCTACTCCCCGCACAATGTTGATATACGTGGGCCTGCCTCACTTGAGCTGTTTTTGCATGAATCACCGCCACGCATCCTTAAATTAAACAGCACTCACTGCATGCCTGATGTTCGGATGCTCCCCGGATGTGTGGTTGAGAAAGGCGGATGGCCACTCATCTGCATTTGAACGTCTCATACAGGGTCTCTGTAAAGCTTGAGATGCCTTTAAGCATAACATCCAGACTTGAAACTGGTGACTGGCTCAGGGTTCCTCAGACATCTCATTATTCCTGATACAAAGCTCAAGAGTGCTGGCAAAATGGAAATTGTTAGAGTGCTTTAGACTGATGTTCCCTCTCACTGCACCTCATATAAAAGTTCAGGATTGGGAGGGAGAGACAGGATACACCTTCTTTGTATAAACACTGTGCACAGCAGGAATTCTAAACCAGTTGGACATCAAGATCTCCCACTGTGGGAATTCCCTCGTGGTCCACTGGTTAGGACTCTGAGCTTTCACTGTCAAGGGCCTAGGTTCAATCCCTGGTCGGGGAGCTAAGATCCAACAGCCATACAGTGTGGCCAATTAAAAAAAAGAAAGAAAGAAAATTAGGATCTGTCATCGTGTCTCTCACCTAAACACAAAGAGAAGATACAAAGTTTGGATGCGAGGCACCTCTCCACACATGGTCCCTCTAACTGGCACCTCCTTCCTCTTCTTTTTTGCTCCCTGAAACCCTGCCTCTTCCTGGGAATAGACTATGATGTTGGCATGGTCAATAGATGACGATGCTGGCATGGTCAACAGACATGACCCACGGATGACTCTTGGGCTATGTGGCTGAATGTCCTGCAATGGAGGTGGGTGGGGTCTATTTCTACCCTCCCTCCTGCCCAAACCAATCAGTCCCCCAGAGACTGAAGCATAGCAGCTCTCTTTCACTTGTCCTTCAGGACACAACTCATGTATTCACTCAGAAAGAATTTATTGAACAAATGCCCAATAATCTTCTGCAAAAAAAAAAAAAAAAGGCAGTCTTATTGGGAATCAAAGACACATGCATTAAAACAACTATAAGAGATCATCTTGTTTTGCTTCTGAAATTGCCTGGTGAGAAAGTGGTGAAAGAGGCATTTTTAGAGACTATTTGTTAAATGGTCACATGTTTCCAAAAAAACCCTTTATTCCAGTGTGTTGACTTCAAGGAATTTATATTTTAAGCAAATTATCATGGAAGCAGAGAAAGTTTTATAAGCATCATAATAGCTAACTTTGACATTTAACCATTGCTGGGCACCATGCACCTATTTTAACATAGATTCAATGAAGTTCCCAGTCAGTGAAGTATGAATAGTCTATCACAGGAGTGGTTTGGATGAGACGGCATAACACATTTTAAAGAGAAACTGACATGCAGAAAGGATTAGTGCATTTTAGATATTGCTATTTTGTCATTGTTATTTCCTCAAAAAGTGACAACACATATTCTACCACAAAACATAACAGTGAGATTTATTCTAGTTAAGATGAAACACTTCCGATATATTTAATAATATAATTAACCAGATTTCAAGTCAGGGAAACCAAACATCTAAGCATCTTGATGATTCTTCCAAAGGCATCTAATAAAATTCAAAGTCAACTCCAAAAATAAAGAAACTGTTAGAAAAAACAAGAAGGAAAGGATAACATTCTTAAGGTTATCAGTGCAACTAAACAAGGGAACTAGTGAAGAGGTATAGATCTTGGAAGTGAAGTGAAAGTCGCTCAGTCATGTCCAACTCTTTGTGACCCCATGATAGTCCATGGGATTCTCCAGGCAAGAATATTGGAGAGGGTTGCCATACCCTCCTCCAGGGGATCTTCCCAACCCAGGGATCAAACTCAGGTCTCCCACATTGCAGGAGGATTCTTTACCAGCTGAGCCACCAGAGAAGCCCCATAACTATTGGAAAAATAGAATATATTCACTCATCATTCAAGTATTCCTCCATTTTACCAATATTTCTGGAGTGAACTCTTCATGATCAAGTTCTGGTGGCCCAGAAATGATGCATTCATTTTGGAGGAAGAAGGAAATAAACAGGATAAGAAGTAAATGAACAGGATAATTAATGATGATGACCTGGCTCTGAAAAAAAATAATTAAGAGTACTGACAGATAGAAGGGCTGTGGCCATAAGACCCTTTGCATCACACCTTCATCTCTCCCTGCAGCCATTGAAGGGATGTCACAGAATTCAGCCTGAAAACCACTGGTTCACCCACCATCATGCCATGTAGTCAAGTGAGACCAAGAGGATGGCAAGGGATGAGAGACGGTCAGCCCCAAACAGTGGGTGACATACAGAGCTGGGCACCTCCAGTAAGCTCCACCCACAAACCCTCATCTGCACAGTCTACACAGGTGACGATGTGTTAAAGCCACAGTCTCTGTCGGCCACACTCCCCACCACACCCCAGTGTTCCTCAGACCCAACCCCTTTCTTCATTTAGTTCCTGTGTGCCCCTGTATGCACCTGAGCCAGTAAGTACTACTTTGGCATAACTTCTCGTCCCAAGGACCTGAGGATAAGGGTCATTTCTCAAGCCCACCTGCTCACAGGAAGAAGCCAACTCAGGTCCTGACAGATTGCATACCTGCTGCTTCTGAAGAGGTTTGCATGGAGATAACAGGTTTCGTGTCTGCCATGGCACCCTCCATCGCTGCTAGTAACACAGAGCATCTGATTCAAGGCCATGCAGCCACGTGTTTATATGAACTTGGACTATTCCTCGTGAAATTTTCATCGGCTACATCTCCCACACTGGTTCTTCCTTTGGTTTTTTCGCTTAATAACAATATATCTTATCCTCAATTTTAAAGAATTTGTCACTTTAAGTAATTTGGGGAGCAAAACTATAGGATAGAAAAGGAATAGAAGAAGAGAGAAGGAGAAGGAAACAGGAAGAGTAAGAGAACTTTGCAGAGGGGTACCTGGTGGACCACGAGGGAATTTCCACAATGGGAGATCTTGATGTCTGGCTGGTTTAGAATTCCTGCTGTGCACAGTGTTTATACAGAGAAGTATCATTGAGGGTGTGGGCCTTGTATCACAAGTGCTACCTGTGAGATGGTTCCAGGTGTCTCTGGCGTGACATTGAACGCCATCAAATGCAGAGCAAAGGGCCACTTACTCCAATTCCGATTGCATTTCCATCTTAACTATATTGAGGCGAAACTCTGAGTTTGATGCCAGCCTCTCTTCCACACTCTCCTACGACTTGTCAATCTCCATTTCAAGCCACAAAAGACCTGGTCTCAGGTTCACCACCTTGGCAGGCAACAGTATTTAGTTAGAATTTAATGACACAGTAAGTTTCAAGGTATAAATTCTTAGGGTTGCCTTCTATTTAAGACAACAGAATACAGCTTTTTACTCACAGGATGATACCAAGCTTTTAAGATCAAGTTAATCTAAATAAAAAAAGGGAGTTGATGCAGAAATGTTAAGCCCATTATATGCAGGTGGTTTTTAAATACGAAGATGATGACCGTATCACCATGAGGGACCTCTATGGGGCCTCTCCCACCTCCTTCTCCAGGACATCACAGAATCAATTTATCATCTGAAAAGTGGACAAACACTTTCCAAGGTCGTTTCAACATTTTTTTTTTTACTGGTTGAAATGTGCCTGGGGAATGCCAGGCTGCTAGCATAAGAAGGAAGACATGGAGGAAAGGGAGGCAGCAACAAGAAGGCTGGCGTAAACATGCATCTGATAGAAATACATCTTATAAATGCCTTATTTCCCCACTTCCATCGGAGCCAACGGCCTTAGACCCATCCCAAAGAATATATTGGCAAATCAAAGGTATGTGCCCTGCCAATCAAAAGGAAAATACACTTCTGTTGTGAATTATGGAGAAAATAATTAAAAATGAAAGCCAAAAAGGATTTCTGAGATCAAGAAGCACTTAAGTGCATCGTTCCATTGCTGGGGCACATATGTTTGCATATTAAACTCAGCAAGTTCTGGGGGTAATTTATCATCCACGCAAAATGTGTTTTCTGTGCTGGAAGCCAAGGATGCAGAGATGAAAAGGCACGGTCCCCACCCTCAAGAACACACTGGGAGAACAAGCGGGCTCCCCATTTCTTCCACACATCCCTCCCTTTTCTCTCCCGTCCACTGAGAAAGTACTATGTTCCAAGCCGTGGACTGGGTGCAACCATCCAATTCAACACCACAAATGGATTATCAAGTGCCCACCTGTGCCCAATCCGGTTTTAGATCCTGGAAACACAGCACACGAGATAAACAGAACCCTGGCCTCAGGGAGCTCATATTTATTCTGAGAAAAAAAAATCTATAAATAAATGAGCAAACACCAGAGGCAGCAAGGAGCTGTGCTTTCTACATAAAACAGGGTGATGTGACAGAGGAAGTCTGGGAGCTGGATGAAGCTGATGGTCCAGGATGGCCTCTTGTGAATGAATGAGCCACGACCCTCTTTTGAGATGGTCAGATGGAACAATGACCGGGCAGACTCTGAGAAGGATCACCGAGAGCACCAGCCATGTGCTGCGGGGACCCAGAGGAGGAAGCAAGGATTTCTGCTCTGGATGGAGACGCTCAGAGGGGATGGCTCTGGGAGAGGAGGGTTTCTGACTCTGGCTGCCTTTGTAGGTTTCCAGCTCAATGTGTCAACAACCCAGCAAACACATTGGGCTTCCAAGTCAGCAAACTTCCAGAAATCTCTTTTTGCACAAGTGTTGAGAACGATGCTCCTTCTGCACCACCTTTTAAGATATTTCTCCTGAGCAACCTAAATGTCCACTGACAGAGGAGTGGATTAAAAAGATGTGGCACACACATACAATGGAATGTTACTCAGCCGCTAAAAAAGAATGAAATAAGGCTCTTTGCAGCAACATGGATGGACCGAGAGAGTGTCATACAGAGTAAAGTAAGTCAGAGAAGGAGAAATGTCATATGACATCCCTTATTTGTGGCATCTAAAAAGAAATGATACAAATAAACTTACAAAACAGAGACTCACAGACTCAAAGAATGATTTCATGGTTTCCAGGGGGAAAATGGGAGGAAGGAACAGTTAGGGAGTTTGGGACAGACATGTACACACTGCTGCATTTAAAATAGATAACCAACAAGGACCTATTATTGTACAGCCCATGGAACTCTGCTCAATGTTATGTGCCAGCCTGGATGGGAGGGGAGTTTGGGGGAGACTGGATACATGTGTATGTATAGCTGCGTTTCCCTTCGATGTTCATCTCAAACTACGACAACATTGCTAATCAGCTATACCCCAATACAAAATAAAACATTTAAAGTTTGAAAAAAAAGATATCTCTCCTAGTTTCACACGTGGCTGTTAAAATGTGGATGAAAATGAAAAACGCAATGTCACCTGTGAAGAAGTCCCTCAGGAGCCGTGGGTGGGTCCATGCTGGGCACCCTGAAATTCAGAAATTCAGTCAGAAGAGGGTTCACAGAGAAGCAACATGCACACCTGCGATTCCTGTTGAGAATCCGCACCAGCTGGATGGTGGCCGAGGCTTCCGTGGAGTGTGGGGAGTCAGGGGAAACAGTGAGAGATGCTCAGGCTTTAGAGTGAGACAGATAGGGGTTAAAATACTGACTCCCCGAATTCACGGTCTGATGATGCTGGGGAAACCGCTCCGTCTTACCGATGTAAGTCTTTGCATCTACAGACCAAGATAATGATGCTCAGTGCATCTCTTTCACTCATCTAGCACAGGAAGACAGCTCATGATACATTGCGAGGAATGGGCTGAGAGGTGGGAAGCAGGGGAATGAAGTTGAGTCTTGCAGAGGCAAAGTTTTACAAGCAGAAAGAAGGTCACATGTAGATGGGGCATCAGGAGTGACAGAGGGGAATGATGGTCCACAGAGCTCTCACGGGCAGCCAGGAATATCTGAGGACCAAACTACTGTGTTGCAGGAGAGTGTGAAGATTCCATGGTCCCCTGAAAGTTTTGCACAGCACAAGTCTCCCTGGAGATCCAATATCAGGAAGCATGGTTCTCAAGGTCATTTGTGATGTGTTTTCCAAGGAAGGATCATCATTTTGGACTGAGAACCTTGCAAATTCCCACCCTGCCCCTCGTGAGCAGGGTGGACTTAGACTGTCATTTACCACCGTCTCTTAAACAGTTCTCAGGGCAAAAGCCCAAGCGGCTATTTATCATCGAAGCACACACTCCTGAGAGTTGACAATAATGACGTTGTGTTTTCTGTGCCTCTCCTCTGTCTGGCCCTAATTCCTGACTTCCCCAGGTACTGCAAGGCTCCGGGTTGGGTGGGGGCCGAGTGTGGCTGGGGAGCCTGTTCAGGCATCCTTTCCTGTCCCCTGTGGTGCCCGTCACTGACCCGGGTACAGCAGTTAACACGAGTGTGTGACAGAACATTCTTTAACCATAAACGTGCTGCCTCTGGTTTTGCACACTGTGATGTAGTTTCATTATGCCCGTAATTCTTTGGATTTGATCACATAGCCTGGGTCATTCTGCTCTGCCTCTCACAGTTGGCTGTGCTTGGGCCCCGTTCTCAGCCCGCAAAGCAGGCTGCGGGTGGTCCAATCCCCGACTCACAGAGCAGGAGAGAGGACTCAGGCTGCTGGCTGTCAACATCGTCAAGCAGCAGAAACTCTTCCTTAAATGAAGCCACATGTAGAATATGAAGAAACATGAACGCAGAATGAGGCAGGACAGAGACCAAGTCCCTAGACTTTCAGCCCCATCAGGCCCGAGTAACCTCTAAGGAACTTTCTGGGCCCCCAGGTCTCCATGGAAACCAGGGAAGGACCAGGGGATAGAGTTTAAGCCTTTCAGGCCACAGGGGAGGAAACAGCACCCAGAGAAGGAAAGTGTCAAATCTGAAGTGAGTGGATACAATCCCAAAGATAGGTCTGTTTTCTCTTCAAAATTCTAATACAATTGCAAACAACTCTTCTTGCATCAGCTAGAAAAATGTAGATGGTGCAACATTCTGGAAAGTCTAAGTTCTGCAGGAATCCTGGCTCTCTCCTGTTAACTGTGAGGCCCTATACAATCAATCACTTAAGCTTCTCCAAGCCTCAGTTTCCCCATGTGTAACAATGCCTGCCTTGGGGACCTGCTGTGGGCAACGGGTGCCAGGAAATCCATGAGGTGCCACTTAACTTGGGGAGTCTCCCTGACGCCATAGCAAATGCCATGCTTCTTCTTCCTCCACAATGTCAATTTCCTGGGCACATGCACCCTCTTCCCAGCACTCGCCAGTATCTTGAATTGTCCGTATTTTAATAATTATTGGATTTTTGCCTGTCTCCTGTCCAAACCAGGAACAGGGATGCTCCATGCAGTTGAAGCCATGCCTTTTGCTTTACACATATCATCAGCACTTACGACCATACCTGGCACATAACAGGCACTCAATAAATACGTACTGGAGGAATGAACTCATGAGTCCAAGGACAGCGGGCGCTCGTGCAGAGCCCCAGTCTGATGCACAGTCTGTTCGTTTATAGCCCTAACCCCCCTCGGCCTCAGCTGTCTCTGTAAAGTGGAGAGGCCCAGAGCCAGCTGACAGGGCCCCAGGAATGATGAATGGCATGACCCCAGTGGAGCACTCAGTGCAATGCCAGGTACCCAGCAGGTGCTTAATATAAGTTCGCTATTAGAGCAGCCACCACTGTTATCCACCAGAATGTAGAAGGTCACTTCCACTTCTCAGCTTCATACACTTTACTCTGGATCACAGGTAAGGGGTGAAACCCCATGTGTCCAAATTAGGAAAATCTTTTCTACTGGGTTTAGAAGACTAAAGGGTTCGCTTTTGGTTTCCAGGTCAGTGTGGATTAGTGAGAGTGAAGAACCAAGGAAGTCGCCACCTACAGCTCCCTGCACATTATGTGGGGGAGATGGGACATTTACTCATTCCATCCCTCATTCAGCTGTTACTTAGTGAGCCATGTAACTTCACGTCTTTAATGCCAAGACGTGATCCTGAGCCCTGGGAAGGAGCAGTGGAAATGCAAGAGATTCTGCCCTTTTGGAATCCTTCCTTCCTTCCTTTGTGTCTGTGTGTGTGTGTTTAAATGAGGCATAGAAAATAAAGAAGATGAATAAGTAAAATGGATCATGTACTGTAAGGTTAGGAGCCGCCAGGGTAGAGAGGAACTCACAGTTTTAAATTGGGTGGTCAGAGAAAGAGCTCAAACAGGAGAAAGACCTGCTGGAAGTGAAGGGGTATGCCCTGCAGGTGTCCCCAGGAAGTTGTCCCAACAGAGGAAACATCAGTGCAAAAGACCAGAAGTAGGGACTGGTGGTGGGTGTGTGCCCAACTGCTGGAAGAAAATGGGGAGCTGCCATGTGACTTTCAAAAATGAGGAACAAGGACACCATGGTTTCCAATTTAATTAAGCTCACTACAGTGAATACACTCTTCCCAAATGTATTATATCCTAATGCAACTTTTGTATCTCTTGGGGATAGAGCTTAACATAAAATTGCTTGTCATTGAGACTCCCTCATCTTTAACGAAATCCTTACATGTTTAATCACTTAGTCATGTCCAACTCTTTGTGACCCCATGGCCTATACAGTCCATGGAATTCTCTAGGCCAGAATACTGGAGTGGGTAGCCTTTTCCTTCTCCAGGGGATCTTTCCACCCCAGGGATCGAACCCAGGTCTCCCACATTGAAGGTGGATTCTTTACCAGGTGAGCCACAAGGGAAGCGCAAGAATACTGGAGTGGGTAGCCTATCCCTTCTCCAGTAGATCTTCCTGACCCAGGAATTGAACCAGAGTCTCCTGCATTGCAGGCAGATTTCTAAATCTTCAACATGATAAAGGACATCCCTGGTGGCTCAGATGGTAAAGCGTCTGCCTACAATGCAGGAGACCCAGGTTCAATCCCTAGGTCAGGAAGATCTGGAGAAGGAAATGGCAACCCACTCTGGTATTTTTGCCTGAAAAATCCCATGGACGGAGGAGCCTGGTAGGCTACAGTCCATGGGGTCGCAAAGAGTCAGACACTACTGAGCGACTTCACTTTTCATGTTTAACTGCATTCCCTGCCTCCCACCAGAAACTTCATACACACAAACTGTTTACGGGATTTATGTTATTACCCACAGTTTTTCTCAGAAGGAAGTGTAAGAATGTATATATCTTGCTAACAAATATATCATTTCCATAGACCTTTCAGGTACACATTTGATTTGGACTTCAGAAAGCATGGAAAGGAGGGCGGTACTATACCCATTGTACAGATGAAGAAACTGAGGCTTTACCCAATATCTAACCACCGTATTTCTTCTTTTTAATTCCTCTCAAGGCATCGCTCTCATTGCTCATTCACCTTCAGACTATGAGGCTTATCCCTGAGCCTGGCTCCTAGAAGTTGAGTTTAGGAAGAGCAAATGCTTTGGTGTTAGACCTGGGCCTATCAGGGTTATTCTGGGCTGGCTTATACTGGCTCATGACAATTGCTGAATTTTCAGAAAATTTGCAAGCTGGCTGGCGTGCAATTAATTTGGTATAAACCATTTCCTAGACTGTTATTGCTGCTGTAATAGAGTACTATAGACTGGGGGACTTATAAACAATGGAAATTCCTTTCTCAAAACTGTGGAGGCTGGAAGTTCAAGATCAAGATCAAGGTGTGGGCAGATTTGAGGTCTGGCGAGGGTCAGCCTTCTGGCTCATAGATAGTTGTCTTCTTGCTGTGTCTTCACGAGGCAGAAGGGGAAGGAGTGAGTAAGGAAGCTCCATGGGGGCATTTATAAGGGCATTAATCCCATTCATGAAGGCTCCACCCTCGTGAATTAATCAACTCCCAAAGGCCCTCACCTCCTGACACCATCCCATTGCAGATTAGGCTTCAAACATATAAATCCAGGGAAGACACATACACCAAGTCTACAGCAGACCATGATGGGAATATTTACACCCTGGGAATTGGCTGACACTACAAATCAGGGTTTGCATTGTGTCCCCTTGGTCTGCTGGTTGTTAACCATTTCCTGGTATATTGTTGCCTCTAATCCCAATGCCACCTCCTGTCAGCTACTTAATCTTGCACGAGTTATTTAACCCACCCATCCTCAGCTTCTCCAACTGTAAACTGAAGACAAGAACATCCACCTTGAAAGATGGTTTGAACCAGTGAAGTTGCTCAGTCATGTCCAACTCTTTGTGATCCCATGGACTGTAGCCTACCAGGCTCCTCCATCCATGGAATTTTCCAGGCAAGAGTACTGGAGTGGGTTGCCATTTCCTTTTCCAGGGGATCTTCCCGACCCAGGGATTGAACCCAGGTCTCCCACACCGCAGGCAGACGCCTTACCATCTGAGCTACTAGGGAAGTGTTGTAAGATGGTTTAGATCAGGCTAAAATAGGAAAAGAGCCACGTACCATGGATGACCCAAATAGGGTAGTGTTACTAAGATTTTAAGACATGGATCTTAAGACCACTTGATAAAGTGTGGGAAGACTTTAATGAGTACCAAGGACCAAGGAGAGCCCTAATTACAGAAAAACCATGGGAAGTATAAGAAAGAGTCAGAGAAACGGGCACCAGAAGGGACTGTGTCGGGGGTTGGAAGGTGGGGAAGCAGAGGTCTCCAAAGACCACTGGCCAGTCCAAGGGAGTCCTGGCTTTCCCTCTGACCTTCTGCAAACTCCACGCCCTTCCTGATTGATTGATGGACCACCCCCCCACTTCACTCACAAGAACTGTCTGACATAGCGCCCAATTCTATCCTGCCTCCAGCCTGGTTTTTCATGGAACAACCTGTAGCTCCTCATCCCTCCCTTTCCACAGTTCAGTGCTGACCCTTTGGATATCAGAATGGAGCTGGGACATTTTATAATCCCCACTCACTCCCTTAGGGATGACAAACCTATTCCACTTAAAAGTAAAATTTGGGAAATCTGACATCTTGAAAGCACAAACCAAGTGACCAGTGATACTGACAAATCCTTGAATAGTAAAAGGTGAGACAAGGACCCTGGACATGTCAGCATCACCTCTTGCTTCCTTCTAGTAAGGGAGTTGCCATGGTGATGGAGACTAAAGAAGATGCTGCTAATTGGAATTGAGAAAACCCCATGAGCATTTCCCGTCTCTGACCCCCAGGACATGGTGGCCATTTGCTATCTCTATATTTTTTAAGTTACCCAGGCCCCCAAAGGACAGTGACTACTTAAGGAAAAGACCAGAGAAACACAAATTGGTTAAAGGGTCTGTCCTTTCTCATCTGTAAGCTCTGTAAAGATCAGGAGTGACTATCTTGCCCACTGTTCCATCACCAATGCCAGCACAGATGCTGCAGATCCTTAACAAACATTGAAAGAATTAATTTATTGAACACTGTGGATGCTGAGACTACAGAGGCGAATGAGACATGGCCCCAATCCCCAGGAGTCTCACACTAATGGAGGAAACAGATGTACAAGCAGATAAATGTGATTGAACTGCCTTGTTCTGCAATAGAGTCCAGAAGGAAGCACTACCTGTCGTCACGTGGGCAGCAACCCTGAGGCAGTTCGGAGGAGAAGGTAGTTGCTGGCCTATGAACTCCAAGAGGGCAGGAGACAGAAGGATCCTCTTCTTCTCTGGACCCTAAGAAATTAAGACGGGGGCACTTCCCTAGTGGTCCAGTGGATAAGAGTCCACCTACCAATGCAGGAGACATGGGTTTGATCTCTGGTCCGGGAAGATTCCACATATAGCGGAACAACTAAGCCCGTGTGCCACAACTACTGGGCCCGCACTCTAGAGCTCCCAAGCTGCAAGTACTGAGCTCCTGCCTCGCAACTACTAAAGCCCACACACCTAGAGCCTGTGCTCTGTTACAAGAGAAGTCACCGTAATGAGAAACCCACACACTGCAACTAGAAAACAGTCCCGCTCATCACACCTAGAGAAAGCCCACGCACAGCAATGCTCAGTCATGTCTGACTCTTGGCCACCCCATGGACTGTAGCCCGCCAGGCTCCTCTGTTCATGTCCATGGGGATTCTCCAGGCAAGAATACTAGAGTGGGTTGCCATGTCCTCCTCCAGGGGATCTTCCCAACCAACGGATTGAACTCAGGTCTCCCACGTTGCAGGTGGATTCTTTACCGTCTGAGCCACCAGGGAAGCCCAATGAAGACCCAGTGCAACTACAAGCAAAATTGAAAAAAAAAAAAAAAACTCTTTTAAGAAATTAAGCCAGTGCCTGGTACACAGGAAGAGTCAAATAAATGTCTATTTAATGAATGAATACTTGTAGGGGAAGAGCAGACGTTCTCACAGAGAAGAAAGGGGAATTGATATTCCAGGCAGAAAGAACAGCAAATGCAAAAGGCCTGGAGGGATCAAAACGACAAGATGAATGATGGGTCCCACTAATCACTTAGTGTGGCTGGAACAAAAATGCACGAAGACAGGAGCAGGCATGGGCGTCCAGAGGAGGGACTAACATAATATCAGAGGCCAGGTTGTGAAGAAACATTTATTCTGTGGGCTTTGGGGAGTCATTGCAGAATTCTAATCAGAGGTGGGGTGGGCTTAGATTTGCACTTTGATGAGACTTTCCCTGTGCTGTAGGCTAAATGTTTATGTCCCCTTCTCCCAGTTCATATGTTGAAACTCTAGTCCCCTGTGTGAGGGAGACAGAGTGGCCGGGGGATAATCAGGTCATGAGGATGGAGCCCTTGTGATGGTATTAGTGCCCTTATAAGTAGAGGCAAGACAGTGCTCTCCCTCTCTCTCCCTCTCTCTCAGACCAAGGGGAGGGCACAGCAGGAGGACAGCCATCTCTACACCAGGAAAAGGGTCTTCATCAGGACTTGACCATGCTGGCCCCCCGTCTCAGACTTCCCAGCCTGCAGAACTATGGGAAACAAATGTCTATTATTTAATCCACCAGTCTATGGTAATCTGTTATGGCAGCCTGAGCTGAACAAGACAACTTGTGTGTGGCAAACTGGTGATGACTAAGTGCTAAAATGCCAGTTGGGAGGTTGTAGCAATATTCAAGATCAAAGATGATTATTTTAATGAAAATGAAGCTGCTCAGTAACTGGTGATTCTTTATACAGGGCTTTGGTGTGTGCATGCTCAGTCTCTTTAGTTGTGTCTGACTCTGCGACCCCATGGTCTGAAGTTCGCCAGGTTCCTCTGTCCATGGGATTTTCCAGGCAAGAATACTGGAGTGGGTCGCATGCTATCCTCCAGGAGATATTCCCGACCCAAGGATCAACCCATGTTTCTGTGTCTCCTGCACTGCAGGCAGATTCTTTACCACTGAGCCCATCAGGGAAACTCTGTACAGGTCTTTGTCCTTCATCAGAGGTTCCCTAAGGGACTTCCTGTCTCTGTCCTCTCTACAACCTTCTTTCCTGCCCCCTGCTTCAGACAGATCAGCTCTATCTTTCAACACCTTATGTAGTTTTACTTGAATCAAAGGTCTCAATGCCGAAGAAAAACTAGCCACTAATTTAAGTGGTTCTTTCTTGGCTTCCAGTAGCCTGTTAGAGAGCTGTGTCATAATTCAGCCATTCTCTACTCAGGGAAGGCTCTAGAAACAATACTTGCTATGAGAACTGTTTACATTAATTGCAGGTATCTGTTCTCATCTTGTTCTGCCAGGTATCCACCCCTCCATCCCCACAGTTACTTCAACAGCAAATAGGGCAGGGGAGGCACCTGCCCAGCTGTAAATAGAACATTTAACAGTCTAGTAAATGTAGTCAATCTGGTAAGCAGAATTGGATTTTGAAAATACAGTCTGAAAATACACACAAACTACCTCCCCACTACCACTGATTGAGACAAAAGTCTTTAGTACTGAAAACTCAATCCATCTTCTAATAGTCAGCAAGCACGTCCTCATGTTCACAGCTGGATGAGGACAGGATTGGTCCAGCCAGCCCATAGCTGACCTGAAGGACAAGTGCTAGTCCTACCAGCAGCAGTGGAGGTCCCTGACCCAGCAGCCGCCTCAAGCTCAGGACCGTGTGGATGCTTGTATGCATTAATATTGCCCTGTTTGGTCTTTACAGCAACCCTGTGATGTGATCACCTTTTCACTTCCATTTTCCAAAGAAGTAAACTGAGACACAGAAGGGAGACTCAAATCACTCTCAAGGCATCTGTACTAGTCTGCTCAGGCTGCCGTAACAAAACCACCACCTGGGAGACTGAAGCAGTGGAAGTGTATTCTCGCACAATTCTGGAGGTTGGAAGCCCGAGATCGGGGTCCAAGATCAGGACGCAGGCATGGTTGTGTTCCGGTGAGGGCTCTCTTCTTGGTTTGCAGGCAGCCCCCTTCCTGCTCTGTCCTTACATGGTGGAGACTCGAACTCTCTCCATCTTCTTACAAGGCTACCATCCTTTTGGATTAGTGGTGGTAGTTGCTTAGTCATGTCCAACTCTTTGTGACTCCATGGACTGTAACCTGCCAGGCTCCTCTGTCCATGGAATTCTCCAGGCAAGAATATTAGAATGGGTTGCCATTCCCTTCTCCAGGGTCTCTTCCTGACTCAGGGATCGAATTCAGGTTTCCTGCATTGCAGACAGATTCTTTACCATCCGAGCCACCAGGGAAGCAGACAGGTAAAGATCACATTGGATTAGGGTTCTACCCTAATGACCTCGTTTAACCTTAATAGCCACCAAAAGGTCCTATCTCCAGATACAATCACATTGGGAGTTAGAGTATCAATATATGAATTTTTGTGGGGCAGGGAGAGGGTGGGGAGGAAACACAATTCAGTCCATAGCAACCTCTTCACCTACAAGAGGCAGAGCTGTTATTAGAACCTGGGAGGTCAGACCTCAGAGCCCGAGTGTTGGAACTCTCTGCCTCATCTCTCCCCTCCCCTCCTCTCCCACGCCCTGCCTCTCCAGGGCTCCTGTTACTGCACAACTCCTCTGTTTGGGGTGGGATATTTCATCACCTTTTTCCTTTGCTCCAGTTGTCTAAAGCCCCAGAGAGCAGAACAGCTTTGCTTCAGAACAGGTGAAAATATTGCACTTGACAACTCAACCTGAATCGTCACAGGCTTGGGAACACCCATCATTCATTCTCTAGAGGCCAAACTGTCGCGAAAACTAATCAGTGCCTGGTCTTTGCCTCTGCCAGTTATAGAGCATGTCAGCAAAAGACAGGAATGAGAAGGGGCGCAGTCAGGCGCTCCAAGGCCATGGTAATTCACCCTCCGTGTAATGAGATGAAAAGCTGACGTGTAATTAATTCAAAGCCATGGCGTCCTTATGAGCCTGACAAGTGATTCCACACCACACTCCCTGCTAGCAGGGTGACAGAGCAGCCAAACAGAAGCCTCGCAGGAGGTGTTCCATGCAGGGAGAAAGGGGAAACGGTGGGCAAAGAAGGGAAGGGCCAGGGCCTTCTCACAGCAGCAGTGGTAGAAGGGTTGCAAGCGTGGGCCATGAAGTCAGACTGGATTCAAGTCCCATCTCCTCCATCTACTAGTGGTGTGACTCAATTACCCCATCTGTAAAATGGGGACAGGTCACTCAATGCCAGCCCTGTATGCCAGCTATTGTCCTAGACGACTGTATTTTCAAGATACGGTACTATAAGATTAGAAATGTTTTCTTTACTTTTGTGGGTTTTTTAAAAATAAATAATTTGTGTGAAAAGTACTTTAAACCTATTACAGTACAGTATTATACAGCTGATTGTGTTAGTTGGGTACCCAGGCTAACTTTGTTGGTCTTACGAACAAACTGGACTTACGAATGCATTCTAGGAAAGATACTCATTCATATGCAGGGACTTACTATAAAAAAAGAATTACACACCAGAATGCAACCTAGTGGTGGTGGGATTCTAGATAACCATTTCCTTCTTGTTGTTCTTGTTTAGTTTCTGAATCCTGTCTGACTCTTTGCAACCCCATGGACTGTAGCCCACCAGACTCTTCTGTCCATGGGATTTTTCCAGGCAAGAATACTGGAGTGGGTTGCCATTTCCTCCTCCAGGGGATCTTTGCAACCCAGGAATCAAGTCCACGTCTCTTGCAGTGGCAGGTGGATTCTTTACCACTGAGTCACTGGGGAAGCCCTATTGCCTTCTTCCGTACATCATTTTCTGCATTTTGCAATGAACCTATACTGCTTTTCTGATCAGAAATGGTGCAGCCACTGTGCAAAATAGTCTGGAGGTTCCTCAAAAAATTAAAAATATAACTACCACATGATCCAGCTACCCCATTCCTGGGTATTTATCCAAAGAACAGAAAAATACTCATTCAAAAGATATTTGTACAACTATGTTATAATAGCCAAGATATGGTAATAACTTCACAGCCCATCAACAGACGAATGGATGGAGAAGATGTGGTGTGTGTGTGTGTATATACATAACTGATTACTACTCTGCCGTAATAATACAGATGAAATTTTGCTATTTGCAACAACATGGATGGACTTTGAGGGTATTATGGTAAGAGAAATAGATCAGATGGAGAAAGACAAGCCCTGTATGATTTTACTCACATGTGGCATATAAAAAACAAACAAAAAATACATGAACAAACCAGATCAATCAAAAACAAACACATACATGCTGAGAACACAGTGGTTATCAGAGGGAAAGGGGCGGGGCCAGGGGAGTGTGAAGTGATGAAAGGGGATCAACTGAATGGTGACGAATGGAAGCTTAATTTTTGGTGATGAGCACACTGGAGTGCATACAGAAATATAATGTTGTACACAAGAAACAAATATAGTATTAATAAACCAAATGTCCCCTCAACAAAAAGTAAATTAGAAAATTTCTCTTGCATAGCAATTAAAACATGAAGCGGTTTTATTTCCCCCAAATAACTGAAGTACCTGTGTGGCTGGATTCATGACAGACACACACTTGTTACCAGTCTCTAATGTATGACATTTCCCCATAGAAATGCCCATCTGAGGCATTTGGTAGGAGGAAGCTGGGTAGACTGGGAGGTATTAGAAGCCTCAGAAAGAGGAAACTTCACATGCAAAGGCTCAGAGGCAGGGAAACCACCAGCAAAGTGGCAAATCTAGGACACAAAGCAGAGACAAGAGCCAGCAGTGCTATGCAGAGAGTTTCAGAACATGGATGGAACTGGGCCCTGTGGGCCAGATTCAGAAGTTGGAATTCAGCATGTCCACACCGGGCAGCCATCCAGAGTGGAGTAAAACATCAGCTCCCAAAAGTCCTTCTTGCCATCAACATCATGCAGGTGATTTTCGATAAATTCCCTTAGAAGACTCCCACTTGGCATCCTCTTAAAACATTGTACCTGCGTTCTCAAACATACAACAACCTTCTCTTCTAAATCAATTTCAATTCCGATTCACCAGGTAAGAGAATAGAATGAAAATTAAGTATGTGCTTAATGATTTCATCAGAAAATGACAATAGTCATTGGAAAGCATACACAGTGATATATTCAAAAGAACATCCGAACCCAGAAAATTCCATTTCCTCTCTGAACAATGCAGGATTCCTGCTGCAGAGCCATGTCTGTGTTTGGCCGCACCATGAGGCATTCACAGCAACCCTGGAGGGACTCACTCACCAAAGATTGACCAGGAAAGGATGCTCCAGGCCCTGCATGATCTGGAGTTCCCGGAAGACGTTCCGCACCTCATCCCTCTCGATGCACTTCTGCTTGTTCATGTACTTCATCGCATACATTTTCTTGGTGTCTCGCTTCTGCACGATGCACACCTGAGTGACAGCCAAAGGGGAGAACGTTCAGACCAACATTTCAAAAGAACAAAAAGGGAAAGCTCCTCACTGCCTCCCCACTCCTGGGTTCAAGGCTCGGTTCTGAAATCCTGGTGGGCGAGCAGCCCTGGCTATGCCATAGTCCCTCCACATTGGCATCATGGAGGAGCTGCTGATCAGGTATTTACACTAAGTACTGCCCATATAGGGATTCCTTGGTGACTCAACCTCAAAGAATCCGTCTGCCAGTGCAGGAGACATGGGCTTGATCCTTGATCTGGAAAGATCCCTGGGAGTGAAACTTAAAGTCGTTCAGTCCTGTCTGACTCTTTGCGACCCCATGGACTATACAGCCCAGGGAACTGTCCAGGCCAGAATACTGGAGTGAGTACACTTTCCCTTCTCCAGGGGGATCTTCCCAACTCAGGGATCGAACCCAGGTCTCCTGTATTGTAGGGGGATTCTTTACCAGCTGAGCCACAAGGGAAGTCCAAGAATACCAGACTGGTAGCCTATCCCTTCTCCAGCGGATCTTCCCAACCCAGGAATCAAACTGGGGTCTCCTGCATTGCAGGCAAATTCTTTACCAAGTGAGCTATCAGGGAAGCCCTCCCCTGGAGAAGGAAATGGCAACCCACTCCAGTATCCTTGCCTGGAAAATCCCATGGACAGAGGAGCCTGGTGGGCTACAGTCTGTGGGGTCACAAAGAGTCAGACACAATTTAGTGGCTAAACAGCACAACCGCCTTCAACTGCAAGGAAACTGCAGCTGAGTGTGCTAATTAGAGTTCAACAAGCTTCTCAGTGTCAAATCCACAACACTTTGACTTTGGAGCAACTCCCTAACTCACAAGGGGCTGCAGTGGGAGGGGGAACCTGCTGTCAGAGAAGGCTGTCTGGAGGCGCTAATGCCAGAGGGGAGTCATGAAAGGCTGGCAAGATGGCAAAGTCAAAAGAAGAGACGTTCAAGGAAAAGGAAAGATATAAAGGAGGACATGGAGCCTTAGGACACCCAGCAAGGAGTACAGTGTCACTGGAAAAAATTAGCAGGAAGAACAGATACCGTGTTCCCAACATCCTGACAGGGTTTTGCCTTCCTTTCCCCAGGTTGCCACATCAAAGGACCACAGACTGGGGGGCTCAACACAGGAGACATTTACTGTCTCACAGCTCTGGAGGCCAGAAGCTCCAAATTAAAGTGCTGGCAGGGCTGTACCCTCTGCAGGCTCTCAGAGAGAATCTTTCTTGGCCTCTTCTAATTTCTGAAGGTTGTTACCAATCCTGGATGCTCCGTGCTAGCAGCTAAATAAGTCAGTAAGTGTTAGTCGCTCAGTTGTGCCCAACTCTTTGTAACCCTATAGACTGCAACCCACCAGGCTCCTCTGTCCATGAGATTTTCCAGGCCAGGATACTGGAGTGGCTTGCCATTTCCTTCTCCGGGGGATCTTCCCAACCCAGGGATCGAACCCCAGTCTCCTGCACTGCAGGCAGATTCTTTACCGACTGAGCTACAAGGGAAGCCCTTACTAGCAGCTCCATCATGTAAATTTGGGGGTGGGGTGACACTGTTCAACTCAGTACAGTAACTACTCTTAACACCCTCACTTGACAGATAAAGGAAGAGATGCACAGAAAGGTCTTAGACCTTCTTCACACCTTGGGACTCAAACTCAGGCTCTCTGCCCCTCCAGCCGGTGCTTTTCACCAATGATGCTCCTCCTGGGAAACAGGGCTGTGATGGACAACACCAGGGATGTGGTCGCCGGCCTGGGAGTGCAGGGTTTTCTCCAGGCAGCCCAAGTTGCTCTTCTGTTGGAACTCGGGACCCTTTTGGCCCCAACAGGCTGTGAATCTGAGGCGGATACAAGACGGTGGGGGCTTTCCTGGTGGCTCAGTAGTAAAGAATCCATCTGCCAATGTAGGAGATCTGGGTTCGATCCTTGGTCCAGGAAGATCCCACATGCCATGGAGCAACTAAGTCTCTATGCCACAACTACTGAGTCTGTGCTCTAGAGCCCAGGAACCAAAACAACGGAAGCCCCTACACTCCAGAGCTGGTGCTTGGCAACCAGAGAAGCCACCGCACTGAGAAGCATGTGCACCACAACTAGAGTAGCCCCGATTCACTGCAACTAGAGAAAAGCCTGCACAGCAACAAGGACCTAGCAGAGCTCATTAAAACAAACAAAAAAAGAAGATGATGGACAAAAGCCTGAATTCCGATTCCCACTCTGGTTCTTGCTGTCTTTCTGAGCTTCTGTCTCAGCATCTGTCTGAACTGAGTTATCAAAGCCCACCCTGCCCCACTGGGATGAAACTAAATAAGACTGAGGATGTGAGAGAGCCTGGCTGCATCTGGGGGATGATAAATGTCACCCGAATCTTAATGTCTTAAAGAGCACATTTCATGAAACCTCCAAATGAGTGTTTTTCTAGGCAGTACATCAGTGGCACAAAGTTCTTGTTGTTCAGTAGCTCAGTTGTGTCTGCCTCTTTGTGACCTCGTGGACTGCAGCACACCAGGCTTCCCTGTCCTTCACTATCTCTTTGAGTTTGCTCAAACTTATGTCAATAGAGTCGGTGATGCCATCCAACCATCTCATCCTCCGTCGTCCCCTTCTCCTCCTGCCTTCAATCTTTCCCAGCATCTGGGTCTTTTCTAGTGAGTCAGCCCTTCGCATCAGGTGGCCAAAGTACTGCAGTTTAAGCTTCAGCATCAGTCCTTCCAATGAATATTAAGTGTTGATTTCCTTTAGGATGGACTGGTTTAATCTCCTTGCAGTCCAAGGGACTCTCAAAAGTCTTCTCCAACACCACAGTTCAGAAGCATCAGTTCTTTGGTGCTTATCCTTCTTTATGGTCCAACTCTCACATCCATACGTGACTACTGGAAAAACCATAGCTCTGACTATACGCACCTTTGTTGGCAAAATGATGCCTCTGCTTTTTAATACACTACCTAGGTTTGTCTAGGTTTTCCTTCCAAGGAGCAGTGTCTTTTAATTTCACGACTGCAGTCACCATCCACAGTGATTTTGGAGCCCAAGAAAATGAAGTCTCTCACTGTTTCCATTGTTTCCCCATCTATTTGTCATGAAGTGATGGGACTGGATGCCATGGTCTTACTTTTTTGAATGTTGAGTTTTAAGCCAGCGTTTTCACTGTCTTCTTCCATCTTCATCAAGAGGCTCTTTAGTGGCATGAGGTTGAAGGCTCACAACCTTTACCAACAAACTTTAAGTTTGTATAAAGCCAGAGGAGGCAAAGGTGTGCTATACAAAAGCCCTGTGGGGCCCTGGTCCACAGGAATCTGAGACCCTTCTACAGCCCTGAGATCCACATCTGCAGGCAGACATGTGGTGGGTGGATCATTCTACTAATTAGGGTTTCCCATCTCCGTCACTCTTCATTTGTCTTCTCAGAAAAGGTGTGGAACAGACACGACTTCTGCCAGGGCTGGGAGCCCTGAAGTCCAGTCAGCTGCATCATCTCAAAAAGCTGAGGCTGTGACTCCATGGGGTCTGGGCAACACCCATGTGAGAGGAAGAGCCCCTGTCCCCCCTACCCTGTCCCCAGCTCTTGTTGGTATAACTGATGGTGGGCGAAGGTGCTGAGAGATGGCTCTCACCTCCCCGGGAAGAGGGGAAGTTGACACTCACTGCAGCTCAGAGGCAGCTCAGGAGCTAGGGGAGACTCTTCAAAATGGGATTCGAATTCGAGCTTTCAAAGCAGAGCTCGTGAGTTGCATAGGGCTTGGACGTCTGACTCTGGGTACCAGATAAGGAAGGGAGGTTGATACAGAATGTTGCCTGGAGGGGTTGAGCATCTCAGCCTCCTGGGCTCAGAACAGGTGTTCCAGAGGGAACGTCAGCCCTCCTTACCAACGGTCAGCTCTGCTCAGGTGCTGGGAAATTTCCAAACAGAGGAGGTGGGTCCCAGGTGGCCTCAGCACTCCTCAGCAGGGCAGCACAGAACCCCTTCCACCAGAAACCACAATTAATGAGGCAGACTACATGCAGTTTGGCCAGAGCCACTCCAGCTGCTGACTGGCAGTTAACAACCCTCATTAGTCTAATTCAGTTAGGAATTGATTTATCATTTATTAATAACAATTTATTGGGGCAAATAAATAAATGCTAGTGAGCATGGATTTCAGATGACTTGTCGTAAGAAAGACATGTGGCCAGCATACTGTGCATCAGAAATCTGGGACCTGATCCCACTTTGGCAGAGAAGGGGGACCACTGGGTGTTGAGAATCTCCATCACACTGGCATCCAGTAGTCCCCAGTGGACTGCTCATTCACAGCACTGAGGACCTCAGTCTGCAGCACCCTCAGAGGTCTGGGAGGGCCCTAGGATGGTGTATTTTTAAAAAGCTTCCCAGGGGAATCTGATGTGCAGGCCAGCTGAGAATCCCTTTGCTGGACTCTTCAGGAAAGTCCTTGTCTGGCTGTATCCTCAGTGACCTTTATGGTCAGGACTGTGAACCCCACTCTTCAGCTCAGGCAAGCCTGGCTCTGGGGAAACAGATGACCCCAGAATCAGAGAAACCAGAGCTGTGCTGGGAACCCAGGACTGTGCAGGTGCAAAGGCTGGTGCTGCCCTTCCGTGGACCAGCCTGGATGCTTCTTCGTACATGATTCAGTTGACCTTTGCTGTGCTGCCCACCCCATCCTCAGCTTGAGTGCACTTAGCAAATCCTGCTGATTGATGTACAGCTGTAGTGTAACATTTAAAGACACTGGTGATGCTTGCAGGAGCAAGAATCTGAGCGGGGGAAAAAACCAAATTGGGGAAAAGTGAAAAAAATCAGGATTAAATAAGGTCAATATGCCAGCAAATTTGGAAAACTCAGCAGTGGCCACAGGACTGGAAAAGGTCAGTTTTCATTCCCTAAGAAAGGCAATGCCAAAGAATGTTCAAACTACGACACGATTGTACTCATCTCACACACTAGGAAAGTAATGGTCAAAATTCTCCAAGCCAGGCTTCAGCAGTACATGAACCATGAACTTCCAGATGTTCAAGCTGGTTTTAGAAAAGGCAGAGGAACCAGAGACCAAATTGCCAACATCTTCTGGATCATCAAAAAAGCAAAAGAGTTCCAGAAAAACATCTATTTCTGCTGTACTGACTATGCCAAAGCCTTGACTGTGTGGATCACAATAAACTGTGGAAAATACTGAAAGAGATGGGAATACCAGACCACCTGACCTGACTCTTGAGAAACCTGTATGTAGGTCAGGAAGCAACAGTTAGAACTGGACATGGAACAACAGATTGGTTCCAAATAGGAAATGGAGTATGTCAAGGTTGTATATTGTCACCCTGCTTATTTAACTTATATGCAAAGTACATCATGAGAAACGCTGGGCTGGAAGAAGCACAAGCTGGAATCAAGATTGCCGGGAGAAATATCAATAACCTCAGATATGCAGATGACACCACCCTTATGGCAGAAAGTGAAGAGGAACTGCCGGGGTCCAGCCCCGGTGGATCCAGGGAATTCAAAGCAGGGACGGCATCGGCGAGGATCAGGAAACAACTGCTTAATTAAACGTTAATTAAGGATATAAAGAGTGATAGAATAAGGATAGCTCAGTAGGAAAATTCAGTAAGAGAAGAGGCTGAAATAAGGATAGCTCAGTGAGGAAATTCAGTGGAGAAAAGAGGCTGAATAATTCAGCCAGAAGGTGAGAGAAAGAATGACATGGGGAGACCAAGTTTCGGTGAACAAGGCCCGCACTTTATTTTCCAAAGTAGTTTTTATACCTTAAGTTATGCATAGAGGATAATGGGGGAAGGGGTAGAGTCATGCAGTAAGCCAGGCTTTCTTCCTACAAACTTATCATATGCAAAAGTTTAGGTGATTTGCATCATCTTCTGGCCCGGAGGCCTGTTAACATTTTAAGACCCTTTCTTCAGAAAACTTATTTTTCTCTAAAGGTGATAAGTCAAGCGCCACCCTCCAAAAGCATTAGATAAAGTTGCATTCCTACAGAGCAAAGGTGTGGTGGGCTATAACAAGAAAAAGAATTAACTCAAGGGTCCAAGGTTACAAACATTAAAGCTACTACTTACACCAATTATATCAATCAATACACTGCCAGGGACACAGCAGGTAAGGGATATGGAGACTTAGCAGCAAACATTGGCCCAACAAGTGAAAAACCCTTCACCAATACAATTTCTAATCAATCTTTTAACTGCTCAAAGGAATCTGTACTCAGAAAGTTTAGAACATCTCATGCCTCTCACAGTTGGGAGGCTCTGAGCAATATCATGTGGCCGGAAAAACCTATTCAGGCAGGCTAGAGGATTTCCAAAGGAGTTTGTAGGTTGAAACACTGTCACACCCAGGAATTAAGTGGAGCTGTAAGCTAATTCTTTTTTCAGAGAGAGGTAGTGGGGGACAGCCCCCCGTAAAGTCTGAGGTGTAGGTGAAAGCACAAAGCAGAAAGTAGGCAGACTCTGGTTTTGGGGGTAGATGCTCGAGAATTTCCAGGGAGACTCCTGAGGCTTGATCCCGCCTTTGCGTATGCCGAGCCTCCTTCCTCATGACCTTTGCCACAGGCGGAGCTTGCTCCCCCCAAGGAACTGAAAAGCCTCTTGATGAAAGTGAAAGAGAAGAGTTAAAAAGTTGGCTTAAAGCTCAACATTCAGAAAACTAAGATCATGGCATCTGGTCCCATCACTTCATGGGAAATAGACAGGGAAACAATGAAAACAGTGGCAGACTTTATTTTGGGGGGGCTCCAAAATCACTGCAGATGGTGATTGCAGCCATGAAATTAAAGACGCTTACTCCTTGGAAGGAAAGTTATGACCAACCTAGATAGCATATTGAAAAGCAACAAAGGTCCGTCTAGTCAAGGCTATCGGAGAAGGCAATGGCACCCCACTCCAGTACTCTTGCCTCAAAAATCCCATGGATGGAGGAGCCTGGTGGGCTGCAGTCCATGGGGTCGCTAAGAGTCGGATATGACTGAGAGACTTCACTTTAACTTTTCACTTACATGCATTGGAGAAGGAAATGGCAACCCACTCCATTGTTCTTGCCTGGAGAATCCCAGGGACGGGGGAGCTTGGTGGGCTGCCATCTATGGGGTCGCACAGAGTCGGACACAACTGAAGTGACTTAGCAGTAGCAGTAGCAGTCAAGGCTATGGTTTTTCCAGCGGTCATGTATGGATGTGAGAGTTGGACTGTGAAGAAAGCTGAGTGCTGAAGAATTGGTGCTTTTGAACTGTGGTATTGGAGAAGACTCTTGAGAATCCCTTGGACTGCAAGGAGATCCAACCAGTCCATCCTAAAGGACATCAGTCCT
The DNA here is from genome assembly GCF_055505025.1 of Bos grunniens. Lineage (NCBI taxonomy): Eukaryota > Metazoa > Chordata > Mammalia > Artiodactyla > Bovidae > Bos > Bos grunniens. The sequence continues at coordinate 13,686,184 of NC_141170.1, read as the reverse complement.
GGGTGTTCATTGGAAGGACTGATGCTGAAGCTGAAACTCCAATACTTTGGCCACCTCATGTGAAGATCTGACTCACTGGAAAAAACCCTGATGCTGGGAGGGATTGGGGGCAGGAGGAGAAGGGGGCGATAGAGGATGACATGGCTGGATGGCATTACCGACTCGATGGATGTGAGTTTGGGTGAACTCTGAGTGTTGGTGATGGATAGGGAGGCCTGGTATGCTGCGATTCATGGGGTCGCAAAGAGTTGGACATGACTGAGCGACTGAACTGAACTGAAAGGGGAGTGGTCATGCTGGGTACCATTGTTCAAATATCTTTTTTCTGACGTGAAGATTGCGTTTGGCAGACAATGATTGTTAACTACCTAAATGCATCCTCTCCCTTCTTCCTTTATAATAGGACAATTTTCTTCAAGGAGGCAGTATGAGCTATTAAATACTCACTTGCAGCCAGAAGTAGCCATAGTTCTGACCCGTGAGATATTAGACTGTTTCTGACTTCTAAGTTTGCTTTTTGCTTTTTGACTTCTGCTTTTGCTTTCTGCATAAAAGGGAATAGCTACAGATGGTTTCAATTTTCTCCTATTCCCTACTTTTATTCTCCTTTTGACCTTGCGCTTTCTGCATAAAGGGTAATAGCTACAGATGATTCCAATTTTCTCCTCTGCATCACTTTTATTCTTTCTACCTTGAGCACATATGTAACGTCTGGAGCTGCAGCAGCCGCTTGTGATCTTGAGGCTACAAGAGTCTCAGAGATACTGAAACTGTTACCATGGTGCCACCTACCTTCAAACTTCTTGTTATATGAGAAAATAAACCCTCTTTGTTTAAGCCACTCCAATGGCAGATTTTCTATTTCTCACTCCTGAGAACATCTTCATCTGATATACAAACTATACAATGATTTTTCATGGCACAGAAATTCCATGTGGGCTGTTGCCGGGAGCTGGCATGGCCGAAGAACCCTGACAATACAAGGAAGAATGATTATGAGAAGCAGAAGGCTGTGATCTATGGAGCCTCATTAAAGTGATCAAAAGTTAGCTTTGTGAAAATACTCATTTGGATGAGTATTTCAGTCAGTAAACATTTGATAAATGCCTGCCATGGTTCTGGCACTGTGCTAACCATGAAGATATGGCATGGCTCTAAGCACTCAAGATTTGATGGGATAAACAAACAATACTCAAGAGTGAAGACAAAGTACCTCACTTCAGGTCCCCGGGCCCCATGCAGCATGGCCCCAGCCCCGCTTTACTTCTACCTGTTACTCTCCTCCCAGCTCGCTTCTTACCCTGGCCTCATGCCATTCCTGTCTACACGCTTTCCCCACATGTACAGTCTTGGTTGCTCACCTCCTTCAGGCTCTGCCCAGGAGTCACCTTATCCCAAAAGCCATCCCTGAGCTCCTTCTGTGAACGAGCCAATCCCTCCTCAGTCCCCACCCCCGTACCTGTGTCCCTGTCATCCACCTCCCATCACCAAACATGCTTCTGGGTTTGTTTCCCTTTTGTCTGTCTCCCTTGCTATAGTGTAAACCCCATGATAACAGGGATTTTTCTCTCTTTTATTCACTGCTCCCTCCTTAGTGACTTGAACAGTGCCAAGCACAACTAGTTGACCTCTGTGGCTGGCTAGCTAGTTGGAGGAATGGATAATTACTACTTCAGAAAGAGCAGTGCTGTGAGACAGATGAGCACATGAAGCTAAGGTACCTGAGAAGAGGAATCCTAACCAGGACCTGTGATTAGGAGAAGGCATTCTGGAAGAGGCTGCATTTGAACATTCCTTGTTTCTCAGTCAACAAGGGTTGGCGTCATGACGATGGAAGTGTGGGAGGAGGTGGAAGGAAGGGCATTGCCAGGAGAGGGCACAGTCCCTCTGCAAACACAGAGAGCTGGAACATGTATGTTAGTAGTGCTCTCAACTTCCTCATCTGTAAAATGGGGGTAGGAGCGTACCTATCTTAGTGGGTGATTTTGAGGGTTACATGATAAGCACTTACTAAATTATTATTGTTGTGATTATGGGAGAAGGAAATGGTAACCCACTCCAGTACTCTTGAATGGAAAATCCCATGGACAGAAGAGTCTGGCAGGCTACAGTCCATGGGGTCGCAAGAGTTGGACACAACTAAGCGACTAAACCACCACTACCACCATTTTGATTATGATCATTATTCATACACGTTATGAAGGTAAGAATAGAGAATGTTGAAGAGATGTGCAGAATTGGCCCACCAAGGAGCTCAGGAACAATTTCACAATTGTTTGATGTGATGGTGAATCGTATGTGTCAGCTTGGCTGGGTCATGATGCCCAGGTATATGGTCAAACAGGATTCTGTATGTGTAGGTGCTTTTGCATGCATGCCTGCTAAGTCACTTCAGTCATGTCCAACTCTCTGAAACCCTATGGACTGTAATCCGCCAGGGTTCTCTGTCCATGGGATTCTCCAGGCAAGAATACTGGAGCAGGTTGCCATGCTCTCCTCCAGGGCATCTTCCCAAACCAGGGACTGAATCCACATCTCCAGCACCTCCTACATTGACAGGCAGGTTCTTTACCACCGGGTGCTTTTAGATAAAATTAATTTGTGATGAATTTAAACAAGTGGACTTTGAGTAAAGCAGATTGCTCTCCATAGTGTGGGTGGGCCTCATCCAATCAATTGAAGACCTCAACAGAACAAAAGACCGACCTTCCCCGAACAGAGGGAATTCTGCAGCAGATGGCCTTTGATCTTACACAGCAATATCAGCAACTTCCTGGATCTCTAGCCTGACAGCCTATCCTGCAGATTTTGGACTTGCTAGCCTCCATCATGATGTGAACTAATTACTTAAATAACTCTATCTCTATCTCTCCCTGTACACCTCTTATTAGCTCTGTCTTTCTGGAGAACGTTGACTAATACATATGGCAATGAATCAGCCAGGATCACAAGTCACCACCTAATGTCAACTTCTCCTGGGCCTGGGGAGCCACTGAGGCCTCCAGGGCTGGGCATCTGGCTTTTCTCCACAGTCCACTAAAATGTAAGCACAGGAAGCTCAAACTGCATGGTACTTGATTCTAAAGTATTTGTCCCCAGTCAGCAGAAAAAGAGACGGCAGAATGAAGAGGCATCCCTTGCCTGGGGCACAGCCCCATGGTGTGTCCAGCTTCACTCTAAGCTGAACTGGCCTCTCCTTGGGATGCTAAGAAACAGTGCACCCACCCCATGGACCCTGCATCTGTGAGTTCTGATCTGTATCAGGTGAAGCTCACTCCCGTTCACCTGAGACACTGCATGGCAGATATCATGGAGATAGACCATGGTGAAAACCGAGGCAACAAGTGTGAGGAGCAGAAGACAGATGGCCTTGCATGGCATGTTTAAAAGGTTGGTGTTGCAGGTTGAATTATGTTTCCCCAACTCTGCATGGTGAAGCCCTAACCCCCACTACTTCAGAATGTGAGGCATTTGGAGACACGGCCTTTAAAGAGGTAATTAAGTTAAAATGAGGGCATGAGGGCAGGCCCTGATCCAATTGGGCTGGTGTCCTCTGGCCTCCAGAACTGTGAGACAACCACTTCTGTGGCTTAAGCACCCAGGCTGTGGAATTTTGTCACATTGGCACAAGCAGGCCAATATGGTTGGCTTTTGTCCTGAGGACACTGGGGAAATACAGAAGGGTTTAAAAACTGGATCCCAGCTATACAACTGTGAATGAAAGAATAAAGGAAATAACATACAAACATACAACGTGGAAGATATGGCGTTTGGGGGGAGGGGAATGTTTTTCTAACAACAGGGTGGAGAGGAGTGTGGAGGTAATTCCAAGAGTGTTTTATAAATAATTTATTGCCACTGCTTACGCACACAGTTTTCCTCAGGAGTCATAAGGGACTTGCTTTGTTAGGAAATGCCAAAAGGCGTCATGGGGACAAGGGTCCAGGACCAGCCCTGTTACTTCTAACCCCCTTATCCTGGAATGTACTCTCTAGGATGAATCAAGGTTGGCACCGGTTTATAGGCAGAGAAAGTCCTCAGGAAGCTCATCCAGAAGATGGACTGAGACGTCATTGTGGGAAAATGGGAAATGCAAATGAGTAATAACGTCTGTTACTAATAAACTGGTCAGTAATGGATCATTTGCTCTGGCCAAGCTTGAAAGCCATTCACGAGTGAGCCTGCATTTCCTCTGATATTTAGCTCTTAAAGCAGTCCATGGAAGCCAGCAAATTCCTCTAACCCATGCCTCAAGCCAAACACGGACTAATTAATATGAAAGGAATAAGTGTGTGTGCGTGCTAGTTGCTCAGTCCTGTCTGACTCTTTCCAACCCCATGGACTGTAGCCGGCCGGGTTCCTCTGTCCATGGGATTCTCCAGGCAAGAATACTGAAGTGGGTTGCCATGCCCTCCTCCAGGGGATCTTCCCCACCCAGGGATCCAACCCAGATTCCCCTGCATTGCAGGCAGGTTCTTTACCATCTGAGCCACCAGGGAAGCCCATGAAAGGAATAAACACTTCACTCAAAAGAAATGGATTCCAACCCTTATCAAAGATGCCTGCATGAACAATGAAAGGTGCCAGTAAAAGCATCATGCTAAAGAATTCTAAAACTGATTCTTCCATAAGAATAACAGCTCATTTCAGAGACACAGAGAAGTGAGACATCTTGCCCAGAGTCACCAGGTTGACCCAAATTCCAGCTCAGCTCTGTCAGACTTAGAGATGAAACTGTCTAACAATTGTGCTATAAAACGATGAACTCTTGCAATGTCCTGAAAACAGCAAACATATGCGCCAGGCCCCCACTTACAGCAGGATGCAACATTGGCTGGGCGTCTTACACACATCTGCTGCCACCGCCCCATCACTAACTCTGGCCCTACCACAGGACCTTTGCATCGGCTGGCCGCTTTTGTCTGTGAAGTTCTTCCCCCTGAATCTCCACGTGGTCTGTCTCCTTAGCAGCTAGGTATTGGCTTAACTGTCTCCATCTCAGAGAGGCCTTCACTGTTGCCCTCTCCTCCAAGGAAAGCTGTCCTACCCTCCCAGGTCATCACATTACACATTTTCTGCAGCGCAATTATCAGCACTGAGATCATGTTTATGTACTGTTTGTGTATTTATCTTCCCTACTAAACTGTCAACTCGGTAGCATCAGGGACCTCATTCATCTTGCTTGCCACACCCTCACAAGTACGCAGACGAACATTGGGACAGAACAGTTGGCAGAAACGTTTACTGTCTGACTCAAAGTCCTGCTGTCCTTTCCACCCCTACTCCTATCCTAGAGGCCCAGCAACTTAAAAGATGAAAATGATTCCAAAACTGTACATTTTTAAGGGAAAAAAATATGCTGATCAGTCAAATGTTTCTGAACATTCAAACTGATAAAACAGATACATAAGACCAAATCTCTAAAAACTGCAAAATTGATTTGTTGCAGTCTGGGCAGTAAATTGGTTAGTCTGCTATTAATCAAATAGTTTTTCACACGCAGATGTAAAAGTCGGGAATGTGGAAGGAGACAGCTAATAATATGCTTGTGTGTGGAAATGATCGTCATTGCATAATAAGATAGTGTGGAGTCTGGAATTATCATCTGTGCAACTCCTGCTCAGTTTTATCCAGAATCTGCCTTTAAGGGACATAAAAAGCTATTATCATATAACTATTCCACTTTCTGCTGTTTTATGTGCAGACTGCCTCTGGCTATTCCATGAATTTTAATTAACTCTCTGTTTATTTTGCTTCAACCCTATGACTCTCTAAGCACAGGGCCCATTTGCTAATCCAAGAAAGACACTTTTGAAGTGAACTTCTCAGGAAGTTCTCCCAAAGGTATCTTCCTCCTTCCCTTGAAAATAATTAAGCCCTGTCGACTTTCAAGTTGACTCAGAGCAGAGTACTCCAGCCTGGACTTTCTCTGCTGGAGCAAAAGCAAAACATTCACCGGCTCCACCTTCCAAGGGGTCACGAGGAACTTGTGAGGCAGGGAGAGTGAGCCTGGAGAGAGAGGGGGCCTCTGTGAAAAATGAGAGTTTGCAGCAAGGGGGATGCAGAAATTATCCTCAGGACCCTAATCCAGAGGCAGTCAGTATAAACTGGTCAACTAACTCTTATCAGTTAATTTGTTAATTATCAAGGTTTTCACTCATTTATATAATATTCATTCATTTAATTATGTAGCATATATGTCATATGCATCATATACACATTGTATATGTAAATAAATATTGTATGTGAACATAAATATACACACTGCTTAGTGTATATATATATGCATATATGTGTGTTTATATACATACATGTATGTAGATATATACTGTACTGCTTTGTGGGCATACATATACATATATGAGTGTGTGTATGTATCTATACACTCTATGTGAACGGTGGGTATATATGTATACATATACATATATGAGTGTGTGTATGTATCTATGCACTCTGTGTGAATGGTGGGTATATGGATTGTTGTTTAGTTGCTCAGTCGTGTCCAACTCTTTTGTGACCCCAAGGACTATAGCCTCTGTCCTCTGTCCTCCTCTGTCCATGGGATTTTCCAGGCAAGAATACTGGAGTAGGTTGCCATTTCCTCCTCCAGAGGATGTTCCTGACCCAGGGATTGAAACTGTGTCTCCTGCAAGTCTCCTGCATTGCAGATGGATTCTTTACCACTGAGCCACTGGGGAAGCCTGGGTATATGTATACGTGACTATACATACACAAATACACATTAAATATACCACTTAATGTGTACGTATATAGATGTATAGATATATATGCTGCTTAGAAGGTATATATGTATATAGATATGTGTGTTTATATATACTATACATTTATATTTGTGTAGATATATGCATACACATACATGTGTATATGCTATATACATATACACATGTCTATGTACACTGTTTCCTAGGTATGAATACATGCATATTCATAAATGTGTGCTCATATACATATTTTGCTTAATGTATTTGTAAGTGTATATATATACTGCTCCGGAGAAGGCAATGGCACCCCACTCCAGTACTCTTGCCTGGAGAATCCCATGGATGGAGGAGCCTGGTTGGCTGCAGTCCATTGGGTCGCTAAGAGTCGGACATGACTGAGCGACTTCACTTTCACTTTTCACTTTTATGCATTGGAGAAGGAAATGGCAACCCACTCCAGTGTTCTTGCCTGGAGAATCCCAGGGACGGGGGAGCCTGGTGGGCTGCCGTCTATGGGGTCACACAGAGTCAGACACAACTGAAGCGACTTAGCAGCAAAAGCAGCAGCATATATACTGCTCAGTGAGTATATATGCACATGTATATATGCATTATATACATAAATTCCATATATATATGTGTAAATATATATGTGTGTATATGTATTATACTTTACATATATACAGTTGCACTCAGTAAGTACTGCAGATCAAACTGTGAACAATAAGGAAACATTCCTACCCTCACAGAGCCTATGTTCTCAGGCATAAGACCAACAACCACAAGGAAAAACAAACAAGTATTTAATGGATTTACAGGTAATGACAGGTGCACTGAAGAAAACAGGACCAGGAAGGGCACATGGATACGAAATGCTTGGGGTGGAGTCAAGTGGGGTGGGTATTCAGGGAGAGGACACTTGAGCAGAATTCTGTACAGGATGGGTGACCTTTGCAGAGTTCTAAGGGAAGATATCAAGGAGGTGGGCCTAGCAAGTGCAAGGTTCTGAGTTAGAAAGAAGTTCAGCATGTTCGGAAGATGAGAAGAAGGGCTGCAAGGAACGAGCAGGAAGATGGAGGGGCAGAGAGGAGTGTCAGTGAAATAGGCATAGCCAGATTGCAGGGCCTTGCAGGCTGGCATAAAGAGGTTGGCGTGCATTCTCAATGGCAGGGAAGCCCCTCAACCATTCCATCCAATTCATACTTTATCACATCACTGGCTGCTATGTAGACCGGAGCCTTCCTTATTCTTTCTCTCTCTCACTTATACATGCTCTAGGCAGCATTTATTGAGCCTTCCCCACCTGCTGGGCACTGAGCCAGCTGCTGATGGGACTGGCAGGTGACTATGACCAACCCTAACTTTTCAAGAATCTCACAGTCTGACGGCTGAGGCAGAGGAGCAATCTGAAGACCACCTCTAAGCAAGATGTGCTGTGAAGGATGGCAAGAGGAAGCTGAGAGAGTCAGGTCTTCCCCTGATCCCTCCAGGTGGCTACCCAAAAGTTTCCAGAACCCACCACATAACCTAGAGACAAGATAACATGGAACGCATATGAAAAATGCCAACCATATGCCAGGTCCGGGAGTTGTATGGTCTCTGCCACTTATTTTCACAGTAAACTTTGAAGATCACTCTGAGCATTGTTTCCTTCTTTTAAAGTCTTCACTTTAGAAACTTATTTTTGTTCAATTCAATATAGAATTCCAGATTGGTGGTTCTTCTTTATTATCACTTGAAAAATGCTGTTCCCCTATCTTTGGCTTGCATAGTTTCCATTTCCTAACACAATGTGCCCTTCTGTCCCCTGGTTCATTTCAAGATTTTATATTAATGGTTATAAGCCACTTTTTAATTTGACTGTGATGATCTTTGATGATGTTTTCCTTGTGTTCCTTTTGCTTGGAGTTGGTTGAACTTTCTGGATATGATTTTATCATTTTCATCAATTAAACAAACGAACCATTATTTCCCCAAATGTATTTTATATGCCCATCCCTCCTTCTGAAACTCCAGTTACACATACGGTAAATTACGGCACTTTGTTCCATAAGTCACTGAAAGTGAAGTGAAAGTGAAAGTCACTCAGTCGTGTCCAACTCTCTGCGACCCCATGGACTGTATAGTCCATGGAATTCTCCAGGCCATAATACTGGAGTGGATAGCCTTTCCCTTCTTCAAAGGATCTTCCCAATCCAGGGGTTGAACCCAGGTCTCCCACAATGCAGGCAGGCGGATTCTTTACCAGCTAAGCCACAAGGGAAGCCCATAAGTTACTGAAGCTCTGTTAATTTTTTCCTCGGTGCTTCATTTGTATAGTTCCCATTGCTATATCTTCAAGTTCACTAGCCTTTTCTTCTACACTGCATTTGTTGCTGTTATTCAGTCACCAAGTTGGGTCCATGGAGTGCAACATGCCAGGCTCCTCTATCTTCTACTATCTCCCAGAGTTTGCTCAAATTCATGTCTATTGAGACGGTGATGCTATCTAACCATCTCATCCTCTGCCTAATCTGCTGTTAATATCCCATCCAATGAATGCTTCATTTCATATATTGTAGTTCTCATTTCTAGGAGTTCTATTTGAGTGGCTACCACAGGAAAGCTGGGTAGGGGGAAGGGAAAGAGAGGGCAAGGGAATTAAGAGGGACATGCTACTAGGTACAAAATAAATAAGACACAAGGATATAAAGTATGGCACAGGGAATATAATCAATACTTTATAATTGTAAATGGACTATAACCTAAGAATATATCAAATCATTATTTTGTGCACCTGAAACTAAACATTATAAGTCAACTATGAAAGTGTTGGTTGCTCAGTCATGTTCAATTCTTCAAAGCCCGCCAGGCTCCTCTGTCCATGGCATTCTCCAGGCAGGAATACTGGAATGGGTTTCCATTCCCTTCTCCAGGGATTCTTCCCCACCCAGGGATCAAACTTGGGTCTCCCACATTGCAGGCAGATTTTTTACCATTTAAGCCACCAGGGAAATAAAAATATGAAGATAAAGTAAAATTGCACTTTCCTGTGTCCAAAAATTTCCTAGACATGAAAAGAAGCAGGAAAATATGGCCCACAAGCAGAAGGAAAATTAATAAAGAGAAACAGACTCAGAAATGGCACCAGTGATGAAATTAACAAACAAGGACTTCCATGGGGCTATTATTCATGTGCTCTCTATGCTCAAGGATAAGGAAACTGTGAACATAATAAGGATAAAAATGGGCATTCTCATGTTTTTGGAGAGGAAACAGAGGTTTGCAGAAAATTTATGACTGGTCCAAGTTCATATGGCTAGAAGCAGCAGGACCAGAATCTGAGCTCAGGCTTCCTCACCTCGAAAGCTCATGCTCTTTCTCCTACATGTTGTTCCTTCCCAAAGCAAATGTCCAATGTTTTGGGATGTTGATGGACTCTCTCCTCCTGACTCTCATGGTTTCTTGCTAATATACATGTGACTAAAGCTACTTTCTTCCTAAATTCTGTATTTGGGAGGGACATGTGGGAACAAAACAGGCTGGTGGCAGTGGGGTCTTCTCCAGGCTTCTGATGCATCATGTGTAAAATGGAGATAATAAGGCCCAGCACACTGAGCTTTAAGAAGACAAGAATGGTAAAAGGGTTCAGTTCCTAGGACAATGATTGTGAGTTAGCCAGGACTCTCCAGGTTGCAAATACTGGGAACCCAACATGATCTCTTCCATCACCTCCACTAGCTTTGCTTGTCGTAATGCTTCAAAGCAGAGATATCACTTTGCCAAACAAGGTTCAGTTCAGTCACTCAGTCATGTCCAACTCTTTGTGACCCCATGGACTGCAGCATGCCAGGCCTCCCTGTCCATCACCAGCTCCCAGAGTTTACCCAAACTCACGTCCATTGAGTCGATGAGGCCATCTAACCATCTCATCCTCTGTCGTCCCCTTCTCCTACCACCTTCAATCTTTCCCAGCATCAGGATCTTTTCAAATGAGTCAGCTCTTCGCATCAGGTGGCCAAAGTATTGGAATTTCAGCTTCAACGTCGGTCCTTCCAATGAACATTCAGGGCTGATCTCCTTTAGGATGGACTGGTTGGATCTCCTTGCCAACCAAGGTCCATATAGTCAAATTTATGGTTTTTCCAGTAGTCATGTATGGATGTAAGAGTTAGACCATGAAGAAAGCTGAGTGCCAAAAAATTGATGCTGTCGAATTGTGATGCTGGAGAAGACTCTTGAGAGTCACTTGGACCAAGATCAAACCAGTCAATCCTAAAGAAAATCAATCCTGAATATTCATTGGAAGGGCTGATGCTGAAGCTGAAGCTCCAATACTTTGTCCACCTGATGCAAAGAGCTAACTAATTGGATAAGACTTTGATGCTGGGAAAGATTGAAGGCAGGAGGAGTAGGGGATGGCAGAGGATGAGATGGTTGGATAGCATCACTGACTCAATGGACATGAGTTTGAGCAAGCTCCGGGAGATAGTGAAGGACGGGGAAGCCTGGTGTGCTGCAGCCCATGGGGTCACAGAGAGACATGACTGAGTGACTGAACAACAACAACATGATCTTGCATAAACAAAACAGGGTACCAGCTTCCGTGGCTGGTAAGGACAGTGGATATAGCTATAGGATTGGAAGAACAAAAGGTGGAGGCACTGGTGGTACCTGCCCATGCCCCTCCCCTGAACCTCCACAGAGCTCAGGCTGCCTATTGTGGACACCTGAGGCTCTCTGCTAGGGCCTTTTTCTGCCCCGGATGTGAGTGAAGTGAAAGTCGCTCAGTCGTGTCCGATTCTTTGCAACCCAATGGACTATACAGTCCATGGAATTCTCTAGGCCAGAATATTGGAGTGCGCAGGTAGCCTTTCCCTTCTCCAGGGGATCTTCCCAACCCAGGGGTCAAACTGGGGTCTCCTGCATTCCAGGTGGATTCTTTACCAACTGAGCTACCAGGAAAGCCCTACTTCTGAAGCCTTTTTCTGCCCTGGATCAGTCAGTTCAGTTCAGTTCAGTCACTCAGTCGTGTCTGACTCTTTGCGACCCCATGGACTGCATGTGGACACATGGGGTGGAAGAGGTGTTTTCTGAAGAAAAGAGATGCTATTGCGATAAGTAAGGGACATGAAAAGCATGCTGGACAGTAGAAAACAACAGCCTTTAGAGTCCACTGATTCACCATTCCTTTTCTTTGTACAAATGAGAAAACTAAGCTTAAGATTGGTTAATTCACTATCCCAAGTAAGCACAACTGAAGCATATCAGAGTCAGCCTGCTTCCCAGATCGAAAGTGTTTCCACTGAGATATGTAGAAATTCATCTGCCATGCCTCAACTGTCCTAGAATTAAGTCATAAAAGTGTTATAAAACTCTTCAGTAAATTCTTGCTAAAACCAATGGATTGCCTGCAGCTGTTTACTTTGGTGCTTCACTGGGGAAGCACAATCTACCCCCCGCATGAAAGTCAAATAAGATTTCTGCAAATTCACATGTGCTTTTTCCTGATAACCAAGGCTACTGTCGTACTTTAACAGTGAAATGTCTTTCTTGAAAACTCGTAATAAATGCCAGCTATCAAACCCACCAAAGGCTGAAAGCAAAGCCAAAGTACCCATTCAATAGTAGGAGGGTGGTTCTCTTCATCCTAGCCCAGCACACTTCCACCCTGAGTCTCATAATAGTCATGTAGGCTCATCTACATTGACATGAAAAGCAGTAGTTATTTGGTATTTTGACCAGAACAGAGCTTTGTTTGATTGCCTTGAAGCAACCACATCCTGAATACTGGCTGTTTGTGTACGTTCTACATGAATTTGGGTGTCATCAAGATACTGCCACAACCTAAGAGTGACTTAAACATAAATTCTCCTCTAGAAAGCTTGCATTTTTCTTCAGAACACCCACTATACCCAAAGCTTGAATATATTTATGCTCTGAACCACAGGTTCTGAGAACCAAGCCAGCAGCCAAAGAGCAGCACAGATGAAGACAGAAAAGGAAAAGAAAACTTTCAGGATATAATCAAGTAATAACTCATGAGGGCCCAGGCTAACGGATCTGATAGTACTGACAGGAAAGGGTGCAAAGGGCTCAGGGCCAAGATCACCACTGACTCCAGGGTAAAATGATACACTTCTACGTGGTGCCAGTTGTGTTGTGGGTTAAGGGAGTTGCTTCAAGTTTTCTTCAGCCACAAAACGCTCAACATTAGGGTAAGTGACAACAGAAAGTAATGATTTAAGAGAATTTTTAAAATGTTTTGTTGTTGTTGCAGAAGTTCAGCCCTCCCCATGGGACTACAGGCAAACTTTCTAAATTCTCTGGATCATAACTCTTCTAAGAAATCTAGAGAAGAACCTCAAACGCAGCACATAAACTCTGTCCACGTTTCTGGCTGAAGTAACTCACATGCATAGAGCAGACTGTAAGCAGTACAGAGCAGAAGAAAAAAAGAAAGGGACTGAGATTTATGTGCATGCCCAAGAAGAGAGTATGCAGTATAAATCCAACCAAGGTAACTTCTTGTTCAAAATATTTTTTCAAAGAAATACAACACAATCCAAAGTCTATACAACATAACATTCACAATATCCAGGATGCAAGCCCAAATTACTCAGCATATAAAGAACCAGGAAAACGTGATCTATCCTTAATCAAGGTGAATCTTAAGATGACCCAGATGTTGGAAATAGAATAAATGATATGAAAACAGCTCTTAAGACTAAGACTAAGCTGCAGGGTATAAAGGGCAATATGGTAGAATAAATGAAAATATGGGAAATCTAAGAAAAGAGAAACTATTTTCTTTTAATCCAGAAGTTATACCTAGGATTATCATAGTCAAACTGCTGAAAATCAAAGATTAAAGGAAAATCTTGAAAAGAAAGAGATGGATGTGACATATTATTGCTGTTGCTGCTGCTGCTAAGTCACTTCAGTCGTGTCCGATTCTGTGTGACCCCACAGACGGCAGCCCACCAGGCTCCCCCATCCCTGGGATTCTCCAGGCAAGAACACTGGGGTGGGTTGCCATTTCCTTCTCCAGTGCATGAAAGTGAAAAGTGAAAGGGAAGACGCTCAGTCGTATCTGACTCTTAGCGACCTCAAGGACTGCAGCCTACCAGACTCCTCCGTCCATGGGATTTTCCAGCCAAGAGTACTGGAGTGGGATGCCATTGCCTTCTCCAGACATATTACTATCAGCTAATAATGATTCAGCTTAATGACCTCCCAGCAGAAAGCACAAAGGTCATTCAGTTGACAATGGCACAAAATCTTTAAAGCAATGAAGAAAAAGTTGTCAACCCAATAATCTGTATCCAGTAGAAATAGTCCTCAAGAAAGGTGAAATAAATGCATTTCAGTTTAGTTCAGTTCAGTTCAGTCGCTCAGTTGTGTCTGACTCTTTGAGACCCCATGAATTGCAGCATGCCAGGCCTCCCTGTCCATCACCAACTCCAGGAGTTTACTCAAACTCATGTCCATTGAGTTGGTGATGCCATCCAACCATCTCATCCTCTGTCGTCCTCTTCTCCTGCCCTCAATCTTTCCAAGCATCAGGGTCTTTTCAAATGGGTCAGCTCTTTGCATCAGGTGGCCAAAGTATTGGAGTTTCAGATAAAATAAAATTAAGAGAATGCATTGATTGGAGATTTGTGCCACATAAAATACTAAAGGTTACCAGAGGGAAATTCATACCTTCATGAAAGGTATGAGTAATTATTAAGGGCTATTTTCCTTCTAATTTTTTAAAGGCCAAAAACCCCCCACATACTTTTAAGTATATATATTTTACATATACATTTGTTGGAGAAGACTCTTGAGAGTCCCTTGGACTGCAAGGAGATCTAACCAGTCCATTCTGAAAGAGATCAGCCCTGGGATTTCTTTGGAAGGAATGATGCTAAAGCTGAAACTCCAGTACTTTGGCCACCTCATGCGAAGAGTTGACTCACTGGAAAAGACTCTGATGCTGGGAGGGATTGGGGGCAAGAGGAGAAGGAACAGAGGATGAGGTGGCTGGATGGAATCAGTGACTTGATGGATCTGAGTCTGAGTGAACTCCGGGAGTTGGTGATGGACAGGGAGGCCTGGCGTGCTGCGATTCATGGGGTCACAAAGAGTCGGACACGACTGAGTGACTGATCTGATCGGAAAGCAACAAACTATAATGTTGTATTGGAGATTTATGATTTATAAACTATAACACATGACAGCTATAGTATAAGAGTTGACAGGTGTGGTAAATAGATCTATACAGTTGCCAGCTTTTTAGATTTTATGTGAAGTATAAAATATTAACTCTAAGCAGATTGAAATAAACTATGAGGTGAAAGTTGCTCAGTCGTGTCCATCTTTGCGACCACATGGACTATACACTCCATGTAATTCTCCAGGCCAGAATACTGGAGTGGGTAGCCTTTCCCTTCTCCAGGGGATCTTCCCAACCCAGGGATTGAACCCAGGTCTCCCACATTGCAGGCAGATTCTTTACCAGCTGAACCACAAGGGAAGCCCTGAGGATATGCATTATAATCCCTAGAGCAATAATTTTAAAACAAGGAAGTATGGCTGTAAAGTCATGAGATAAATGGAGATTCTAAATCATTAGTTAATCTAAAACAAAACAGGAAAAGAGAAACCAAAGAACAAAAGAGAGAACAAGAACAAATAAAACCATGCTAAGCCTAATTGAAACCAAATCAATAACTACATTTACTGTGAATAGACTAAAAGGTAGAGATTGCCAGACAGATTTAAAAAGAAGCAAGTTCCCAGGTGATGCTAGTGGTACAGAACCTGCCTGGCAATGCAGGAGATGTGAAAGATGTAGGTTCAATCCCTGGGTTGGGAAGATCCCTGGAGAAGGGAATGGCAACCCACTCCAGTATTCTTGCCTGGAGAATCCCATGACAGGGGAGACTGACATGACAGGGGTTACAATCCATAGGGTTGCCAAGACTTGGACACAGTTGAAGCAACTCAGCAAGCATGCACACAAGACCTAACTATATGATATGCTCAAGAGATTAATGTCAAATATAAAGACACAGATAGAATGAAAGAAAATGCATGGAAAAATATATGCCATGTAGGCTAGAATAACTATATGAATTTCAGAGAAAATAAGCTTAAAAAAAAAGATCATTAGCAAGAGATAGAAAAGAACATTTCACAATGATAAAAAGGTCAATCCATCATGAGGTCATAACAACTATAAATCTGTATGGACCTAATAACAGACCTTCAAAGTGTCAGATGGAAAACTGACAGAAATAAAGGAAGAAGAAACAACTCTAGGATCAGAGTTGGAGATTTTGTACAACTGGCTCAGAAATGGATAAAACAACTAGATTGTTACAATCAGTGAAGATGGAGACCAAGGAAGGAGGTGGTTCAGGATGGTGGTGTAGGAACGTCCCGGACTCATCTCCTTCCATGGACACAATAAATTCACAACTACACATGGAAAACACCCCTATGAGAATGACCTGAAAACTAGCTGAACAGCTTCTCCACAATAAAGGATAAAAAAGCCACATCAAGATGGGAAGGAGAAGCAGAGATGTGATCTCACAAAAAAAAAATCTCCACCCCCCCAGCCTGGTGACCTGAAATTGGGAGGGGGCTCACAAATAGGAAACTTCACTCCAAAGAGCCAGGGGTTTGTGCCCACATCAGGCATCTCAACCCTTGGAACTGGCGCTGGTAAGGAGAGCCTGCAAAATGTCTGGCTTTGAAACCCAGCAGGATTTACATCTGGAAGAATATAGGGCTATAGAGAACAGAGAATTTATAAAGGGCTTGCATGAAGATTCACTCATCTTGGACCCAGTGCAAAAGCAACAAACAGGCCTAGGTTTAGATCTTATGTGAAGGAGATTCACTTACTAACTTTAAACCCTAAGGTTCATTAATTAACCTTAACCCCTCTGCTGGATGGGCAGGAATCTGTTGGGAGTCTTCCTGGTGCCATTCTTATCCTCTCCCCTTCTAGCACCAGTGTTTGTGCCTCATCTTCACACCGCTTCTCAGCCCTGCCAAAGCCAGTAGGCACATGCAGGCCATACAGGGGATGCCCCTTGAGCATCTGGCTCTGCTGTGCAGGCGGAATTGTGTTTTGGTGCCCCGTGGGTCTGAGACAATCAGAGAAACTATTCTTGGAAGGCCCCCATACTCCAGTCACTGTACAGACAATCGACTGAGATGTAGCCCGTCTTCCTGTGAAAAAAGCTGATCTACTGGTCTTGGAGCTTCAGCCCAAGGGACAGGCTTCCAGTTTTCCATACATTTAGAGGCTATGGACATGGTCTAGGGGATGTCCTCTTTGTGTACTCCCGTGAACTCACTGCAGCTCCCTGGTAACTCCCAGTGAAAGTCAAAGTCTCACAGTCGTGTCTAACTCTGCAATCCCATGGACTATAGCCTTCCTGGCTCCTCTGTCCATAGAATTCTCCAGGCAAGAGTACTGGAGTGGGCTGCCATTTCCTTCCCCAGGGGATCTTCCAGATTCAGGGATCGAACCCAGGTCTCCTGCATTGCAGGCAGATTCTTTACCAACTGAGCCTCTAGAGAAGCCTGGAAATGAGATCAAACACTCATCTGGAGCCCTGATTTTTGCAGCTGTCACCAATGAGTTATGTGTAGATCATCTGATGTGAAGGCCAGTGAGGTTTACAATTGCAGTTCTATATTACTGTATGTATTGGCATACCTTAAAATGTGTGGCCTGCAAGTCCAGCTTCTAATCAGCCTGAAGCTAAGGGCTAACTGAAATTCCACTCTCTGGAACATTAACAGGTCTTTGCACACCTTCAACAACTGGGAACTATGAAGAATAAGTCAGAGACCTAAGATAATCACAAACATTTAAGAGACAATCAAGAGCTAGGGCAAGGTTAAACAATAAAGTTAATCTCCTTCATAAGGCCAGTATTTCAAGACTGGCAGAGATAGCTGCTTCATGTAATATTAGACACAAATACAGAGAGTCAAGCAAAATGAAGAGAGAAAGGAATATATTTCAAATAAAAGGAAAAGATAACTACCAGTTTAAAAACCCATAAGGAAACGGAGATAAGTAGTTTAGCTGAAACAGAGTTCAAAATATTGGTCATATAGATGCTCACTGAACTTGGGAGAAGAATGGATAAACAAAGATAGTACTTCACCAGAGACAGAAAATATAAGAAAGCATCAAGTCAGTTCAGTTCAGTTGCTCAGTCATGCCTGACTCTTTGCGACCCCATGGACTGCAACACACTAGGCCTTCCTGTCCATCACTAATGCCAGGAGCTTGCTCAAACTCATGTCCATTGAGTCGGTGATGCCATCCAACCATCTCATCCTCTGTCATCCCTTCCTCCTGCCTTCAATCTATCCCAGCATCAGGGTCTTTTCCAATGAGTCAGTTCTTCACATCAGGTGGCCAAAGTATTGGAATTTCAACTTCAGCATCAGTCCTTTCAATGAATATTCAAAACTGATTTCCTTTAGGATTAACTGGCTGGATCTCCTCTTGGAGACTGGCTGAGTCTCCTCCAAGGGACTCCCAAGACTCTTCTCCAACACCACAGTTCAAAAGCATCAATTCTTCGGTGCTCAGCTTTATTAACAGTCCAATTCTCACATCCATACATGACTACTGGAAACACAAAAGCTTTGACTAGACGGACCTTTGTTGGCAAAATTATGTCTCTGCTTTTGAATAAGCTGTCTACATTTGTCATAGCTTTTCTTCCATGGAGCAAGCATCTTTTAATTTCATGGCTGCAGTCACCATCTGCAGTGATTTTGGAGCCCCCAAAAATAAAGTCTGTCACTGTTTCCACTGTTTCCCCATCTATTTGCCATGAAATGATCAAACCAGATGCCATGAACTTAGTTTTCTGAATGTTGAGCTTTAAGCCAGCTTTTGACTCTCCTCTTTCACTTTCATCACAAGGCTCTTTAGTTTTCCACTTTCTGCCATAAGGGTGGTGTTATCTGCATATCTGAGGTTATTGATATTTCTCCCAGCAATCTTGATTCTAGCTTGTACTTCATCTAGCCTGGTATTTTGCATGATGTATTCTGCATATAAGTTAAATAAGCAGGGTGACAATATACAGCCTTGACGTACTCCTTTCCCAATTTGGAACCAGTCAGTTGTTCCATGTCCAGTGCTAACTGTTGCTTCTTGACCTGCATACAGATTTCTCAGGAGGCAGGTCAGGTGGTCTGGTATTCTCATCTCTTTAAGAATTTTGCACAGTTTGTTGTGATCCACAGTCAAAGGCTCTGGTGTAGTCAATAAAGCAGAAGTAGGTGTTTTTGTGGAACTCTCTTGCTTTTTTGATGACCCAACAGATGTGGGCAATTTGATCTCTGGTTCCTCTGCCTTTTCTAAATCCAGCTTGAACATCTGGAAGTTCCTGGTTCATGTACTGTTGAAGCCTGGCTTGGAGAATTTTGAGCATTACTTTACTAGCGTGTGAGATGAGTGCAACTGTGTGGTAGTTTGAGCATTCTTTGGCATTGCCTTTCTTTGGGATTGGGATGAAAACTGACTTTTTCCAGTCCTGTGGCCACTGCTGAGTTTTTCAAATTTGCTGGCATATTGAGTGCAGCACTTTCACAGTATCATCTTTTAGAATTTGAAATAGCTCAACTGGAATTCCATCACCTACACTAGTTTTGTTTGTAGTGATGCTTCCTAAGGCATCAGGAAGCGTCCATAAGCCTCTTATCCTTCTCCATCAGAGGGCAGACAGAATGAAAACCACAATTACAGAAAACTAACCAGTCTGATCACATGGACCACAGCCTTGTCTAACTCAATGAAACTATGAGCCATGACGTGTAAGGCCACCCAAGATGGACAGGTCATGGTGGAGAGTTCTGACAAAACGTGGTCCACTGGAGAAGGGAATGGCAAACCACTTCAGTATTCTTTCCATGAGAACCCCATGAACTGTATGAAAAGGCTTCACTGGTGAATATTACAAATGCCCAAAGGTTTAATACTTATATTTCTCAGACTCTTCCTAAAAATTGTGGAGAAGGGAACATTCTCAAACTCATTTTATAAGGTCAGCATTGCCCTGATGCCAAAACCAAACAAGGATCACACACAAACAAAAATTATAGGCCAATATACCTGATGAACATACCTGCAAAAAATTGTCAACAAAGTATTAGCAAACTGAATTCAACAATATATTAAAAGGATCATGCACCCTGTTCAAGCGGGATTTACTGCAGGGCTGCAAGGATGATTCAACATCCACAAATCAATCAGCATGATATACCACATTAACAGAATGATGGCTAAAAATCACCTGATCATCTCAATAGAGGAAGAAAAAGCTTTTGACAAAATTCAACATTCATTTATGATAAAAACTCTCAACAGAGTGAGTATAAAAGAAACATATTTCAACATAATAAAAGGCCATGTATGACCAATCCACAACTACCATCATACTCAAGAGTGCAGAGCTGCAAGGTTTTCCTTTTAGATCAGGAACAAGACAAGAATGCCCATTCTTGCCACTTTTATTCAACACGGATTAAATCGTGAGGATATTATGCCAAATGAAATAAACACGTCACAGAAAGACAAATACTGCATGATTCCATGTACATGTGGTATCTAAAATAGTCAAATTCATAGAAGCAAGACTGGAATGCTGGTTGCCAGGGGCTAAGGGGATGAGGGCATGGGGAATTACTATCTAATGGGCATAAAGTTTCAGTTAAGCAGGATGAATAAGCTCTAGAGATCTACAGTACAGTGTTCTCTGTATAGCCAACAATAATACATATATTGTACGCTTAAAAATTTAAGCAAGTAGATCTCATGTGAAGTCTGCTTTCCACAATAACTTTTTAAATAAAATGCCTACATTGAAGGAAAAAGCTGCTGTTAGCCATCACATAAATTTGTGGTTTTTTCCCACTTTCCTTATTTAGATTCTCAAAGAAGAAATAGCATTAGCAACCTTGAAATAATTACCATTGTAATTCACCTAAAGCAGGGCAGCCGTGGTAATTTAATTTTCAGAATGAAATTACAGCATATCCAAAGGAAACTATTCAGACTTCCTTTCACATTTCAAATTTGGCAAATTCAAATCTTTCTGTCAAACAGGAAATCCCCAGTGCCCAGCAATCAACACAAAAACAAACACACAAACATGCACATTAGTATAAATCCAGTGGTCAGAACTTTTATATTTTATGGATGAAATTTTTAAAAATCCACCATTCTTACCTTTCCAAAACTGCCTTTACCAATGGCCCGCAGAATCTGAAAATGGTCAAAGTTGACTGTAAAAGAAAAAAAAAAATGAACAAGTTAGATTTGTCAGTCCTTATATTGATTCTTAAAATGTCTTCACCTGAATATCTAACCATTTATTTCCAATGGCTTCTGGTTTACTGCATCGTTTGCCATAACAGCACTCCACCCCTGAATGGCTGCTTTGTATATTCCACTCCCCCATCCCCAACACATATATTTGGCAATTAACACTTCCCCAGTGTATATAAAGGAGGAGAGACATCTTTTGGGCCAGAGGGAAGGGATAACAGAGAAAAACTTGGATACTTGGATTACCATATTCTTGCACCCTGTTCCCTTTGCCAAGATGACTTTACTTCTAGTCTCTGTCTTGCCACCAAGCACTATTACCTTACACATTCAGACATCAGTTCACCTGTCTCAGTGTCCAAGGAGCTAATCCTGCCTCCATTATGAAACCTCTGGACCACCAAGTGACATGATTACATCGTAGTCTTTTCCTGCTAGGGTGTCTCACCTCTGGTATCATGAGCCGGAAGGAGGAGGACAATAATTTCAAACCCTGCACTGCCCTGTCTCCAACCCACTCCAGTATTCTTCCCTGGAGAATCCCATGGACAGAGGAGCCTGGTGGGCTCTATTCCGTAGGGTCACAAAGAGTCGGACGTGACTGAAGCAACTTAGCAAGCAAGCAAGCATTGCCCTGTCTCATGTCTCTCTTTCACCATGTTTCTTGATGGGGCTCCCCATTCTTGCTGTCTATTGCCTTATTCCAGTCTGGCTTATACCTCATCCCCACAGCACAACATCAACAAAGTATGGCCATACCACCCAAGCCAGTGGACGGTTTTCTGTCCCCATTTTACTTGGCCACTCTCTCCCTCTTGAAACATCTGCTTGTCTTCTGTGGAAGTACACCTTCTCGATACTCCATTTCATGCCTCAGTTCTTTTGCACATTCATCCTTTACCTCCCACCCATTAAATACTGGATTCCATCAAACCTCCATCCTACAGCCTTCCTCTCCTCACTGGCTCCAAGGGCTCTCATCATCACCTAATGGCCAATAACTTTCCAGGCTGTGTGTACAGATTGATGCCAACCCCACAGTGACTCCTGGGGGCTTCGAAGTTACCCTGAACCATTTCAAAGGATCCTAAACAAAACCTAGGAGAGAGTGTGGAGAAAAGGGATCCCTCCTACACTGTTGGTGGGAATGCAAATTGGTGCAGCCACTATGGAGGACAGTGTGGCGATTTTTCAAAAGACTAAAAATAGAGCTGCCATATGATCCATCAACTCCACCCTTGGGCATATATCCAGAAAAACTATATTCGAAAAGATACATGCACCCTAGAGTCCACAGCAGAACTATTTACAATGCCTAAGACATGGAAGCAACCTAAACGTCCATCAACAAATGAATGGATAAAGAAAATATGGTACATATAGTACAATGAAATATTACTCAGCCATTTTAAAAAAGCAAAATAATTCCATTTGCAGCAACATGGATTGACCTTGAGGTCATAACACTAAGGGAAGTAAGTCAGACGAAGGAAGACAAATATCATACAATATTCACTTATGTGTATTCCCTTTGGGATTAACAGATACACACTACTATATATAAAATAGATAAACAACAGGACCTACTGTATTACACAGGGAACTATATTCAGTATCTTGTAATAACGTCTAATAGAAAAGAATATATATATATATATACACACACACACATATATATAGACTGGTGGTTGCCAAGGGGGAGGTAGGTGAGAGGGATGGATTTGGAGTTTGGGATTAGCAGATGCAAACTAGTGTAGAGAGGATGGATAAATGACCAGGTCCTACTGTAGAGCACAGGAAACTATATTCAGTATCCTGTGATAAGCCATAATGGAAAAGAATGTGAAAAAGAATGTGTGTGCATATATATGGCTGAATATATAACTGAATCACTTTCCTATACACCCGAAACTAACACAATTTTGTAACTCAACCATTTGTCGTTGTTGTCACTAAGTCATGTCCAACTCTTTAGGGTCCCTTGGACTGCAGCATGCCGGGCTATCTGTCCTCCACTATCCCTCCACTGTCCTCCACTATCTCCTGGAGTTTGTTCAAATTCATGTCCATTCAGTTGGGGATTCTATCTAACCACTGCATCCTCTGATAATCCTAAAGGAAATCAACCCTGAATATTCATTGGAAGGACTGATGCTGAAGCTGAAGCTCCAAATCAACCATGAAACTGAAAGTGAAGTCACTCAGTTGTGTCCAACTTTTTGCAACCCCATGGATGGTAGCCTACCAGGCTCCGCGGTCCATGGGATTTTCCAGGCAAGAATACTGGAGTGGGCTACCATTTCCTTCTCCAGAGGATCTTCCCAACCCAGGGATTGAACCGAGGTCTCCTGCATTGCAGACAGATGCTTTACCATCTGAGCCACTGCTGCTGCTGCTGCTGCTAACTTGCTTCAGTCGTGTCCGACTCTGTGTGACCCCATAGACGGCAGCCCACCAGGCTCCCCCGTTCCTGGGATTCTCCAGGCAAGAACACCGGAGTGGGTTGCCATTTCCTTCTCCAGTACATGAAAGTGAAAAATCAAAGTGAAGTCGCTCAGTTGTGCCCGACTCTTAGAGACCTCATGGACTGCAGCCTACCAGGCTCCTCTGTCCATGGGATTTTCCAGGCAAGAGTACTGGAGTGGGGTGCCATTGCCTTCTCCGATCTGAGCCACTGCTGCTGCTGCTAACTTGCTTCAGTCATGTCCAATTCTGTGCAACCCCATAGACGGCAGCCTACCAGGCTTCCCCATCCCTGGGATTCTCCAGGCAAGAACACTGGAGTGGGTTGCCATTTCCTTCTCCAATGCATGAAAGTGAAAAGTGAAAGTGAAGTCACTCAGTCGTGTCCAACTCTTCGTGACCCCATGGATTGCAGCCTACCAGGCCCCCGTCCATGGGATTTTCCAGGCAAGAGTACTAGAGTGGGGTGCCATTGCCTTCTCTGATCTGAGCCACTAGTGACACCCAAATCAACCATACATCAATTTAAAAAGAAGAAGAAGAAAGAAAGCAGGCCTAGGTTGAGTGGTTCAACATTCATTTGACCTCATAAGCTCAAAGCCTGGAACTAATCCCTGAATCCTCTCTTTCTCAACTCCACACCTAATCCTGCACTAGGTGAGGTCTGTTTCACCTCTTCACTGTCTCTCCCATCTGTCTCTCTATGGTCACCCTCTGGTCTAACCCACAGCATTTCTTGTCTGGACAAACCACAGTGGTCTTCCAACATCCTCCCTCAGGAAGGGGGTCTTGCTCATCCTCTGCTTATACTCCTCCAAAACACCCCTCCATTGCTTTCAGGGAAAGGGGAAAATTCCTCCCCATGGCCAAGAGACTACACAGTTGGGTCCTGCCACTTCTGTTTCACCTCCCATCCCCATCCCCAAACCCACTGAGCTCCAGACACGAGAGCTTTCTTTCCATGCTCTGAGCAGCCATTCCCTGTGCCTTTAATGCTCTTTTCTGGGCCCTACACTTGTTAACTCTGCTTCCTCTTCATTCTTCCACATTCAGAGAAGGTTGCCCTCACCCTCCAGAGTCTGCTCTCCTTGTTATACAGTCTCACAGCATCCTGGGACTTTCCTCCAAAAGTCATCACTCTGTATTATTTTATTTTTTAAATGTATTTATTTGTGGGCTGCACCACACAGCTTGTGGGATCTCAGTTCCGGGACCAGGGATTGAACTTGGGCCACAGCAGTGAAATCCCTGAAAAAAGAAAAAGTAGAATAGGTAGACTGACTGACCTTTTTTTTTTTTTTTAAGCCGTGCTGCAGGGCATAAGGGCTTCCCTGGTGGCTCAGACAGTAAAGCACCTGTCTGCAATGCGGGAAACCCAGGTTCAGTCCCTGAGTTGGGAAGGTCCTCTGGAGAAGGAAATGGCAGCCCACTCCAGTACTCTTGCCTGGAAAATTCCATGGATGGAGGAGCCTGGTAGGCTACAGTCCATGGGGTCACAAAGAGTCGGACATGACTGAGCGACTTCACCTTCGTGCTGCAGGGCATGCAAGATCTCAGTCTCAGCCAGGGATTGAACCCTCTCTCCTTGCAGTGGAAGCTCAGAGTCTTTAACTACCAGACCACCAAGGAAGTCCCATTGTGTATTACTTTACATGCATCTGATTAAGATCATTGATCTAGCATTAGACTCCAAGTTCCATGAGGTCAAAGGCCATGTTTGTTTTTCTACGGTGTCCCCACAGCTAGTAGGGCATTAGAACACAGTCATATTTAAGAAATATTCATCAATTAAAGGGATAACTGAAAGCAGATCTCCATATTCATGGTGCCAAATGCAATCCCTAGTACATAATGAGTGTTTGGTAAATATTTCTGAATCAGATTGAATTACCGCCAGTTTCCAATGACTAGGAAAGACATGCTATTTACAAAAGATGAAGTGAACTGATTAGTTCACTACATTATGGGGGCAAGGATGGGGAGAGGTGAATGAATACAATTAGCTCCCTATGTATTCAACTTAATGCCATGGAAGATAATTATGTTGAATTGTGTCCCTGCCAAGCCAAAGTCAGAATTCAGTGTGCCATCTAACACCTAACGTGCTTAGTATAGAGAGACAAGGTTAACGGTTAACTTAGCAAAACCTGGGTTCTTTGACCTAGATTGGCTTCCTTGGTAAATAACTTGCCAGGAAAAGAAATTCTCTTATTTTTTCCTCTTCCCCACTCACCAGAGCTCAAGGGAAGAGAGAAAAGTGAGGAGCTTGGCCTGCATGTATGATGTGACCAGCAGTGAGCTCGGAAATGTACATATATTATCAAGTGCTCCCAAGGTCCCAGGAGGCATTTGCCACCTGCCCCCAATTAGCAATAAACATCCCCACTTCCCTGAAGGCTCCACACTGCTTTGTGCTGCCATGGGTGTGCTGTCATTTCACCTCCTTGCAAAGCCATTCCTCCAACACTCTTCATTTCAAGAAACACTCCTACCTGGCCTTTGACACATGGCACATGCTCATGAAAGAAAGAAAAGTGATTTGTTCTCCACTCCCAACAAATCACTTTCTTCTTCTTAGTGCAATCTCAGAACCTTCTGCAGACATCTGTCCAGGGATCAGGAAACCCCAGCCTCAAGTCAGACTGCTTAGGTCCATAACTCAACTCTGCCTAATGACCTTGGATGACTTAGCCTCTATGTGTCTCACTTACCCCATCTGTAAAATGGGACCAACAGTGCCTACCTTCCATAAGAGCATAGAATAGTGCCTGGCACACAGCAACTTCCCTACAAGACTTAGCTGTTCGTGTTGGGGATGAGGAACAATCCTTCTGCTCTGCTGGGTTCTTCCAGGAGGGATATTTCACTGAACATTTGTGGCCTCTGGCCCCATCAAAGGTGGTGGGAGTTGTCCAGCAGTAAACTGGAAAAGGGATTGCACCGGTGCATTTTTGCTTGCCCTGCGCTCTCTCTGGAATGGCTATCTTTGGGGAGTAAGCTTTCCCTCTGTTGCTTCTTGTCAGAAGCGTTTCAGAGCCAGGCACCATGTAGGGGAGGTCTACAGGGTACTGAGTAGATGCTGAACAGGTAGGTGAGCTTGGCTAATACTGGGCTTCAGAATCAGTGGGTCCTTGCTGCTGCCCTCCTGGGTCCCATTCCTCAATCCCACCTAGATCCCTTCTAGAGGTAAGGCTTGGTTCTCCACTGGCCTCCTCTTTTGTCTTGAAAATAAATGGAAGGAGCTTTAATTACTGAGCAACCCGGCAAATGCCTAAAACTACTGCTTCCCTGGTGGCTCAGACAGTAAAGAATCTGCCTGCAATGCAGGAGACTCGGGTTCAATCCCTGGGTCGGGAAGATCCCCTAGAGAAGGAAATGGCAACCCACTCCAGTATTCTTGCCTCGAGAATTCCATGGACAGAGGAGCCTGGCGGGCTACAGTCCAAGAGGTTGCAAAGTCCGACATGACAAAGGGACTAACAGACTGCTTTAGTAATTAGCATTATAATATTGCAAATAAGCTCATTCATCCACATCCTCATGAAATGTGTACTCATGGGTGTGGCAGTGGGGATCTAACATAAGGTACAGGGCAAATAGGTATCTATTTCATGTTTATTTGCTTATTGGTCTAGATTGGATTTAAGTGATTGAGCATATGGCCTGGGTTTTCCATTTATTTGGCAACCCTCTGACCTGATATACATACACTTACATAAAAGTGACTCCATGTATACACTGTGAATAAGGGAAGGGTTACACTTGGCTGATAAGCAGATTGAAATGGTTGTAATCAGTGAGTCCCAAGCCAAAGATGGATCCTAGAAATCACATTCTCATCTAGGGCTGTTGGCCCAGAGCAAGAGGAGTTGGATGGTGGGTGTGAGAGGGGTGATGA
Organism: Bos grunniens; assembly: GCF_055505025.1. Classification (NCBI taxonomy): domain Eukaryota; kingdom Metazoa; phylum Chordata; class Mammalia; order Artiodactyla; family Bovidae; genus Bos; species Bos grunniens. Next base: position 13,658,763 of record NC_141170.1, on the reverse strand, counting down.
GCGGGTTTCTCTGGGCGACCACCTTGTCCTGGTTTGCCCAGAACTTCCCTGGTCCTAGCACTGAAGGCCCTGCATCCCTGGGAACCCTGCAGTCCTGGGAAAACTGAAAGAGTTGACCTATAGGTTTCTAGATCATGAGCATTGCCAGAGTTGGCCAGGGGAATGGGAAGGTGAATTCCTGAAAAGCAGTGTCTGTTTGGACTTTCCAACACTTAGAAAGGACTGGAGTTTCCAAGGGTAACGCTGTAATAAGTGCACTGTGAAAGCAGAAGTAGATAGCACGTTGCCAGCCAGAGGCAAAGCCAAGAGGTGCCAGTGACCTCACCTAAAAACACAAGGGCAGGGACACCTGCCTGGAGGGCTGTCACATGGATGATGAAATGACACAGGAGCCATGAAGTAACGAGTTGCCTGCCCTGCCAGGCCCAACTCGCCCTTTCTCTTTGACCAGGAAGCCTCAGGTATGTTAGGGAGCAGTGTGGATAGCCCCAAGCAGTGAATCACAGTTCATCGAATCCAGTGAGTTCATCAAGATTCCCTGCTGCTGCTGCTGCTGCTGCTGCTGCTAAGTCGCTTCAGTCGTGTCTGACTGTGCGATCCCATAGACAGCAGCCGACCAGGCTCCCCTGTCCCTGGGCTTCTCCAGGCAAGAATACTGGAGTGGGTTGCCATTTCCTTCTCCAATGCATGGAAGTGAAAAGTGAAAGTGAAGTCACTCAGTCGTGTCCAACTCCTAGCGATCCCATGGACTGCAGCCTACCAGGCTCCTCCGTCCATGGGATTTTCCAGGCGACAGTACTGGAGTGGGGTGCCATTGCCTTTTCCACAAGATTCCCTGGAGGCTTGTTAAGATAGATCATGGGTCCCCTTCTGAATTTCTGGGCAGGGGCCAGAGACATTGCATTTCCCAAGTTGAAAGTTCTCAGGTGATGCTGCCTGTCCACTGGACACCTCTGTTCCCCACGGTCCTAGACACTCATTTAGCGGACAGTGACTTCATGACATAGGTCCAGTCAATGAGATCTAAGCCTGTTAACAGTGGTATTCCTGGAAAAGCATATTTTCCTGATGAAAAGGGACAGTTATAGCTGGAGTGGTTCTTGAACATGCCCACTCTTCCTCCATGAGTAAGGATATGATGTCTGGAGCTACAGCAGCCATCTTGTGACTATGAGACAACAAACACAAGCAGAAGACCAAGATATGGACACAGAAGCCACTCCATATTGTTGGGCCCCTGAAGCCATCCAAAGTCCTCCTACCTCTGGACTTATTATATTAGAAAAAATTACAAAACAGTCTTATTTGTTCAAGTCACTATGAATCAGATTTTCTACTACTAGAAGCCAGAAGCATTCTTCTCTAATATACAAATACAGTCACACTAGTAGGAGCTTAGTAAATGCTATTTTATTGTTGAATTTCCAGCCTCATTGTGACTTTTCTGAATGGCAGAAGAACAATTGTTGTTTGGGGTATAACCAGAGGGGCCAATCTACCTGAATTTGAATTCTGGCTCCACCATGCATTGGCTGAGTGACCTTGGCAAAGTCACTTAACCTCTCTGTGTCTCAGTCTCTTCACTTACAAAATGAGTAAACTAAAATATCCATCTAAGGTTGTCATTGGCTTCTTCGCAGGTGGCACAAGTGGTAAAGAATGTGGCTGTCAATGCAGGAGATGAAAGATATGCAAGTGTGATCCCTGCATTGGGAAGATCCCTTGGAGAAGGAAATAGCAACCCACTCCAGTATTCTTGCCTAGAAAATCCTATGGACAGAGGAACCTGGTGGGCTACAGTCTGTGGGGTCACAAAGAGTCAGACACAACTAAGCACACACGCACACACACACACACACACACACACACACACTGGATTGTCATTAATATTGAATGAATCAATGGAGGTAAAGTATTTACAATAATGCTGGGTCAGAAGTAATGCCTATCAATATTAAGTATCATTATCATTATTATTCTGTATCACTAGTTTTCCCCCACTTTTCACCTTTATGACACAACACTAGTTTGATTAACTCATGACCAAACACTGCAGGGGTGATAAGCGAGAACTGTATTAGTGCCTATTAACTACTGATGGTAATAATCATGCTGAGTAAATTTGGTTGTTCTATCTTATGAGCCAGTGGGTTCTTTTCTCATTTCCATCAGACCAATTATTTCTAATTAATTTCATAGCACCCTTTCAACATGCAATATTCATGAAGAAGCTTATTCTGAGAGCCAAGTGTGAATTTTTTAAGATGGCTAGTTACTCTTTAAATAATCGCTAATGGTAAGTAAACCCCAAGCAATATCCTATAAAAATACATCAAGCAAAGACAGTGAGTAAATGTCCCCTTTTCTGTCTCCCTAAAAAGCTGAAACTCTGGAGTTCATTCCTTTTACCAGTGCACTTGGGCTGATCATGTATGTGTAGGAAATTTCACTCCCTATGTCAGTGATGATTTCTGACATCATTTTAAAAATTGGAAGATCTGGCAGAACAAGCTCTCTGATGTCCCTTGACAACAGGACAACAGTCTTCTCTGAGTCACCACTCTCCATGCCTGCCCAGTTCAGGCATCTCTGTTTCCTGCCTGATCCCATCAGTATTTGAGGTTTTGGTCATTGGACTGTACTAGAAAAGAACCTATCAAATGGGGGAGATGGTAAGGTGCAGAGGTTGAAGGGAGGGCTTGATGTTCCTCACTGCTAGTTTTAAACCTAAATCCACCATTTTTTGCCATTGTGAACCCAAGGAAATAAATTAACTTCCCCAGCCTCAATTTTCCCATCAGGAAAATGGGGGTACTGACACCTACCTCCCCAAGTCAGGGGGAGGGCCATAGGCAGTGAAAGCTGAAGGCTGATTCTATAAACGGAGGCCATCATGAACAGTATCAACTCAAACCCTACAGGAGCTGTGAACCCTGAGCCTGGCCACTTAGTATCTACAGTCTGTTTATTCATCTCTCAAATAGGGTCATCTTTCAGTTCAGTCACTCAGTCTTGTCCGACTCTTTGCAACCCCATGGACTGCAGCACACCAGGCTTCCCTTTCATCACCAACTCCCAAAGCTTGTTCAAACTCACATCCATCGAGTCAGTGATGCCATCCAACCATCTCATCCTCTGTTGTCCCCTTCCTTCTCCTGCCTTCAATCTTTCCCAGCATCAGGGTCTTTCCCAATGAGTCAGCTCATCACATCAGGTGGCCAAAGTATTCGAGTTTCAGCTTCAGCATAAGTACTTCCAATGAATATTCAGGACTGATTTGCTTTAGGATGGATTGGCTGGATCTCCTTGCAGTCTGAGGGACTCTCATGAGTCTTCTCCAAAAAGTTCAAAAGCATCAATTCTTTGGTGCTCAGTTTTCTTTATAGTCCAACTCAGTTTTCTCTCATATCCTTACAGGACTACTGGAAAAACCATCAGATCAGATCAGTCGCTCAGTCGTGTCCGACTATTTTGACCCCATGAATCACAGCACGCCAGGCCTCCCTGTCCATCACCAACTCCCGGAGTTCACCCAGACTCACGTCCATCGAGTCAGTGATGCCATCCAGCCATCTCATCCTTCTTCGTCCCCTTCTCTTCCTGCCCCCAATCCCTCCCAGGATCAGAGTCTTTTCCAATGAGTCAACTCTTCGCATGAGGTGGCCAAAGTACTGGAGTTTCAGCTTTAGCATCATTCCCTCCAAAGAAATCCCAGGGCTGATCTCCTTTAGAATGGACTGGTTGGATCTCCTTGCAGCCCAAGGGACTCTCAAGAGTCTTCTCCAACACCACAGTTTAAAAGCATCAATTCTTCGGCACTCAGCCTTCTTCACAGTCCAACTCTCACATCCATACATGACCACAGGAAAAACCATAGCCTTGACTAGACGAATCTTTGTTGGCAAAGTAATGTCTCTGCTTTTCAATATGCTATCTAGGTTGGTCATAACTTTCCTTCCAAGGAGTAAGCATCTTTTAATTTCATGGCTGCAGTCACCATCTGCAGTGATTTTGGAGCCCAGAAAAATAAAGTCTGATACTGTTTCCACTGTTTCCCCATCTATTTCCCATGAAGTGATGGGAACAGATGCCATAATCTTCGTTTTCTCAATGTTGAACTTTAAGCCAACATTTTCACTCTCCACTTTCACTTTCATCAAGAGGCTTTTTAGTTCCTCTTCACTTTCTGCCATAAAGGTGGTGTCATCTGCATATCTGAGGTTATTGATATTTCTCCCGGCAATCTTGATTCCAGCTTGTGTTTCTTCCAGTCCAGCATTTCATGATGTACTCTGCACATAAGTTAAATAAACAGGGTGACAATATACAGCCTTGACGTACTCCTTTTCCTATTTGGAACCAGTCTGTTGTTCCTTGTCCAGTTCTAACTGTTGCTTCCTGACCTGCATACAAATTTCTCAAGAGGCAGGTCAGGTGGTCTGGTATTCCCATCTCTTTCAGAATTTTCCACAGTTTATTGTGATCTACACAGTCAAAGGCTTTGGCATAGTCAATACAGCAGAAATAGATGTTTTTCTGGAACTCGCTTGCTTTTGCCATGATCCAGTGGATGTTGGCAATTTGATCTCTGGTTCCTCTGCCTTTTCTAAAACCAGCTTGAACATCAGGAAGTTCACGGTTCACATATTGCTTAAGCCTGGCTTAGAGAATTTTGAGCATTACTTTACTAGCGTGTGAGATGAGTGCAATTGTGCGGTAGTTTGAGCATTCTTTGGCATTGCCTTTCTTTGGGATTGGAATGAAAACTGACCTTTTCCAGTCCTGTGGCCACTGCTGAGTTTTCCAAATTTGCTGGCGTATTGAGTGCAGCACTTTCACAGCATCATCTTTCAGGATTTGGAATAGCTCAACTGGAATTCCATCACCTCCACTAGCTTTGTTCATAGTGATGCTTTCTAAGGCCCACTTGACTTCACATTCCAGGATGTCTGGCTCTAGGTCAGTGATCACACCATCGTGATTATCTGGGTCGTGAAGATCTTTTTTGTACAGTTCTTCTGTGTATTCTTGCCACCTCTTCTTAATATCTTCTGCTTCTGTTAGGTCCATACCATTTCTGTCCTTTATCAAGCCCATCTTTGCATGAAATGTTCCCTTGGTATCTCTGATTTTCTTGAAGAGATCTCTAGTCTTTCCCATTCTGTTGTTTTCCTCTATTTCTTTGCATTGATCACTGAAGAGGCTTTCTTATCTCTTCTTGCTATTCTTTGGAACTCTGCATTCAGATGTTTATCTTTCTTTTCGCCTTTGTTTTTCACTTCTCTTCTTTTCACAGCTATTTGTAAGGCCTCCCTAGACAGCCATTTTGCTTTTTTGCATTTCTTTTCCATTGGGATGGTCTTGATCCCTGTCTCCTGTACAATGTCACGAACCTCTGTCCATGGTTCATCAGGCACTCTATCTATCAGATCTAGGCCCTTAAATCTATTTCTCACTTCCACTGTATAATCATAAGGGATTTGATTTAGGTCATACCTGAATGGTCTAGTGGTTTTCCCTACTTTCTTCAATTTAAGTCTGAATTTGGCAATAAGGAGTTCATGGTCTGAGCCAGTCAGCTCCTGGTCTTGTTTTTGCTGACTGTATAGAGCTTCTCCATCTTTGGCTGCAAAGAATATAATCAATCTGACTTCGATGTTGACCATCTGGTGATGTCCATGTATAGAGTCTTCTCTTGTGTTGTTGGAAGAGGGTGTTTGCTATGAGCAGTGCATTTTCTTGGCAAAACTCTATTAGTCTTTGCCCTGCTTCATTCAGTATTCCAAGGCCAAATTTGTCTGTTGCTCCAGATGTTTCTTGACTTGCTACTTTTGCATTCCAGTCCCCTGGAATGATGAAAAGGACATCTTTTTTGGATGTTAGTTCTAAAAGGTCTTGTAGGTCTTCATAGAACCGTTCAACTTCAGCTTCTTCAGCATTACTGGTTGGGGCATAGACTTGGATTACTGTGATATTGAATGGTTTGCCTTGGAAATGAACAGAGATCATTCTGTCATTTTTGAGATTGCATCCAAGTACTGCATTTCAGACTCTTTTGTTGACCATGATGGCTACTCCATTTCTTCTGAGGGATTCCTGCCCACAGTAGTAGATATAATGGTCATCTGAGTTAAATTCACCCATTCCAGTCCATTTCAGTTCACTGATTCCTAGAATGTCGACATTCACTCTTGCCATCTCTTGTTTGACCACTTCCAATTTGCCTTGATTCATGGACCTGACATTCCAGGTTCTTATGCAATATTGCTCTTTACAGCATCACACCTTGCTTCTATCACCAGTCACATCCACAGCTGGGTATTCTTTTTGCTTTGGCTCCATCCCTTCATTCTTTCTGGAGTTATTTCTCCACTGATCTCCAGTAGCATATTGGGCACCTACTGACCTGGGTAGTTTCTCTTTCAGTATCCTATCATTTTGCCTTTTCATACTGTTCATGGGGTTCTCAAGGCAAGAATACTGAAGTGGTTTGCCATTCCCTTCCCCAGTGGACCACATTCTGTCAGATCTCTCCACCATGACCTGCCCATCTTGGGTTGCCCCACGGGCATGGCTTAGTTTCATTGAGTTAGACAAGGCTGTGGTCCCAGTGTGATTAGATTGACTAGTTTTCTGTGAGTATGGTTTCAGTGTGTCTGCCCTCTGATGCCCTCTTGCAACACCTACCGTCTTACTTGGGTTTCTCTTACCTTGGGCGTGGGGTATCTCTTCACGGCTGCTCCAGCAAAGCGCAGCCATTGCTCCTTACCTTAGACGAGGGGTATCTCCTCACCGCTGCCCTTCCTGACCTTCAACGTGGGATAGCTCCTCTAGGCCCTCCTGTGCCCAGCTCCTTGGACTGGGGTTGGTCCTCCCGGCCACTGCCCCCTTTAGTCAAAGGAGTCCCAGTCTATGGAAAAACCATAGCTTTGACTAAATGGACCTTTGCTGGCAAAGTAATGTCTCTGCTTTTCAATATGCTGTCTAGGTTGGTCATGGCTTTTCTTCCAAGGAGCAAGCGTCTTCTAATTTCATGGCTGCAGTCATCATCTGCAATGATTCTGGGTCATCTTTGCTGCTACTGCTACTGCTGCTAAGTCACTTCAGTCATGTCCGACTCTGTGCAACCCCATAGACAGCAGCCCACCAGGCTCCCCTGTCACTGGGATTCTCCAGGCAAGAACACTGGAGTGGGTTGCCATTTCCTTCTCCAATGCATGAAAGTGAAATGTGAAAATGAAGTCCCTCAGTCATGTCTGACCCTCAGCGACACCATGGACTGCAGCCTTCCAGGCTCCTCCATCCATGTGTCATCTTTGGGGGCCCATTATTCTGCTGACCCCACCAGAGAGAGGCATAAACAGTAACTATGTTGGGAGGAGAACAGGTGGTTCAGGCCAGGCCTTTAAAAGGAGAGAACAATCGAGCAGATACTCGAAAAAGGCCATGCAAATATCCAGGGGATGGTTACTGCAGGCAGAGTGAATAGCAAGAGCTGAGGCCCTCGGCAAGAATATGCATGGTGCTCGGCAAGAACAGCAGGCAGGCAAGGATGGCTGGAGTGCAACTGGACAGGGAGAGCAAGCAGGAGACCAGGATCTGAAGGACGGTTAGGAGCTGACCATACCGGGACAGGGTAAGAGCTTTAGGAGATTTTTTCTAAACATGGTGGGAAAGTACTAGAGAGTCCTGAGTAGAGAAAATAAAAAACTACAGTTGGATGATGCTGGCTTAAGCTATTTGGAAATAAGCACATTTAGGTGTGATCTCAGGGAAACAAAACTGCCACATGATTGTAATTAAGGATGTGGAATCCCAGCACAATTATGTTACAGTTGGCTAAATAAATTAATCAGAAAAATGAAGCAGGCACAAAGATTTTTAGGCCAGTAAAACTACTCCATGTGATACCATAATAACGGTACATGTCATGATACATTTGTCCAAGTTCACAGAACGTGCAACAGGAGTGAACCCTCATGAAGACTATGGACTTTGGGTGACACTGATGGGTCAGTTTCATTGGTTCACTGCTTGTAAAAATGTATGGCTATGGGCGGGGAGGTGATAATGAGGGAGGCTGTGCATGCGAGGTGGCAGAGACATAATGGAAGTCTCTGAATCTTCCCCTCAATTTTGCTACAAACCTTGAAAGGCTCTAAAAGAAAACAGTCTCAAATTAAAAAAAAAAAAGAGGGTAACCAGCCAGCAGCCCAGGAAAAAGAGAAACAACGTAAGCATATAGCAGAGTTGGTCCAGTCTGTCCACATGTGGGAAGCAGGGACAGGGCAGTCTCGTTATGAAATTCAGGTCTCCTCTCACATCTGTGTCTATGGCTTGCTTATCCTGATGGGACGAGGGGACCTCAGAGGTGAAAGGGCTCTGCTCACAAGGAGTTCAGGCCTAGCAGGGAACACAGCTAGATTCTGCAGGCACCTGAGCTGATGCAGTAGCTGTAAGGACTAAGGTCATAGAGAGGGACTCCCTCCATGCTGTGGGGACAGTCAGGAAAAGTTCTGAAAAGCAGAAAACCTTGAGTGTGGGTTTGAGGAATAACAAGAGTTCTCCAGGGGGTGAGGATAAGAAGTAGGGATTCCAAGAAAAGTTACAAGGAAAACTAACACCCAGAGGCATGAAACAGCAGGATGAGTTCTTGGAACAGGAGGACCGGGTTATGAGTATTAAGGCATGAGTAGGGTGGGGATAAAAGCAGGAAAAGATGGGGACAACAGGGAATGAGATGGCTGGATGGCATCACTGACTCAATGGACATGAGTTTGAGCAAACTCCAGGAGATGGTGAAGGACAGGGAAACCTGGTGTGCTGCAGTCCATGGGGTCACAAAGAGTCAGATATGATTGAGCGACTGAACAACAACAGTGGGGTGGGGTTAGGAGGGTTAACCCACCAGATCACTAAACATCTCTTCAGGGTAAGGATGCATCCGGCCTCCACAGGAGCTTTTTAGGAAAAGCACTGCCTAGGGGGGATCCTGTCCCTTTATTTATCAAGCCACTGAGTCCCTGGGATTCAGCCTCTTTCTGGTAGAATCAGAGCTCTGATTCTGGTAGAGTAGAACCAGCTGTGGGACAGGAAGGCTTTAGTTATTTCCAGCTGTGCAAACCTGGACAAAAAGTGATGTCTGTGCCAGCTCTCACACAATGATTCAAAGAGAAATCCTGCATGACTTAGTTGTTGTTGTTCAGTCCCTAAGTCGTGTCCTTCTTTGTGACCTCAAGGACTACTAAACACCAGGCTCCTCTGTCCTTCACTATCTCTTGGAGTTTGCTCAAACTCATGTCCATTGTATTGGTGATGCCATCCAACCATCTCATCCTCTGTTATTCTCTTCTCCTTCTGCCTTCAATCTTTCACAGCATCAGGGTCTTTTCTGGTGAGTTAGCTCTTTGCATAAGGTGGCCAAAGTACTGGAGTTTCAGCTTCAGCATCAGTCCTTCCAACGAATATTCAGGGTTGATTTCCTTTAGAATTGACTGGTTTGATCTCCTTGCAGTCCAAGGGACTCTCAAGAGTCTTCTCCAACACCACATTTCAAAAGCATCAATTCTTCAGCACTCAGATTTCTTTATGGTCCAACTCTGATATCTGTACATGACTACTGGAAAAACCATAGCTTTGACTATATGGACCTAGAGCATGACCATTTCTCCTGGAAACCAAGCTCTCAATTTTCTGACTTTTGACAAAGGAGCAAAAACAGTTTGGAGGAAGGACAGTGTTTCAATAAGTGGCACTGGAACAACTGGACATCCATGGGCAAGAAAATGACCCTCAACCCAAGTCAAGGCTAGAGTCTTTGGCAGGGGGCAGGGTCAGTTCACTGATGAACTGACTGGGAACAGGAGACAGCCCTGCCGTGAGGTCTGAGGAAGAGCTCGCGCTGCCTGGAGATAGATCTGCATACACTTTGAAGCTGGAAAGTTTGGGACAAGGATTTAAAGGGCTGCCACTTTCATTGTGAAAGAGAAATCAGACTCCTTGATGATGGCAAATGGGGATGATGGACATAGAAGTTCAAGAGAAGGTAAGAGAGAGAAAGCCAGGGATGGCACCCTGGATGGCCCCAGAACCCAAACAGACCCATGTGGCCCAACAGCTTCAGAAAAGCCACATTGGTCCAGGCAGCAGGACAGTCAACTCAGCACCTGCCTTGGTCCCGGGCCTGCCCATCACTCTTGCCTGCCATCAAATGCTGCTACAGCAGCCCCCACCCGCAGTGACCTCTACCTCCAGCAAGGTCCTCCAACTCTGGATTCTAACATCTAACCTTGAGTGTTTAGGGGCAGAAGCCTGTCCCACGAACCTCCACGCCCCCAATATCCAGCTCAGGGCCTATCCTATACACAGAGGAAGGGCCTGTATTGGTTTTCCATGCTGTGTAATATCACATTTATAGCAGCTTAAAATAACATCCATTCATTAGTCCACAGCTCTGCAGTTCAGAAATCTGAGTGAAAGCAAGTAGGTTCTCTGCTTAGGGTCTCACGAGGCCAAAATCAAGGTGTCAGCTGGGCTGCTTTTATTGGAGATTCTAGGGGAAGAATCAGCCTCTTAACTCATCAAGGTTGTTGGCAGGATTCAGTTCCTCATGGTTGTACGATGGTGGTCCCGTCTCTATCCTGACTGTGAACCAGGAGTTTTCTAAGCATCTGGGGGCTCATAATATCACCTCAAATGCTTCTTATGCATCTGCCCTCTCTTACTGTCCTTTCTGTAATCAGTTGGAGAAATCTCTCTGCTTTTAGAGGGCTCCTGTGATTAGGTTTGATACACTTTGATAAGCTCCTTCTTGCAGTGCAACATGACATAATCACAGGAGTGGAGTGGGGGCCAGGATGCTTTGTGGGGGCCATCTTAAAACTCTGCCTCCTACAGGGCCAAATAAATGATGACTTCATTGTTGTGAACTGCTAAAGACTGGGGATGGCCCCTAAAATACACACGCATGTACACACACACATGCATACATGCATGTAGGGACACACACACAATTTTATTCCTTTACTAGCCTAATGCAAAACAGAATAATGAGATGAGAAGCCTCACTGAAATGCTTTATATCCATGGCCTGTGGTGCTCCTTTGGAGTTAAGAAGATCTGTTTATTTTGTATTTCCTTCCTGACCTTCACGGAGATCTGATTCTATTTTAAGCCCTGGGGCAGAACAAACCAAACTGGGTCCCAGCCATCCAGGCTCTGCCCATCAAGAAAGTAAGGGGCACTGCCCAAGTGGAGGAAAGCCCTGGAGGCATGGGGGGCTGGACAGAGAGGGCACTGGCCACCCTCTCTGACAGCTCTAGGTGACTCCAGAGCTCAGAAAGCACTGATGGCTTTTAAGGAGAGTTGGGATTATACAGCTCTTGGCAAGCACAGTGAAATCCTTTGCCACCTAGACATCTGAGAAGCTCAAAGATTTCAGGATGTTTTCTCTGTGAGAGAGCCAGTTTCCATAATTCAAAGAAGGGCTTGATTTCCGAGTGGATGGGCTACACAGCAGCTCCCCAACCTACGGACTGAAGGGATAATGACATTTTGGCAGAAGCATGGCATGAGAGAACACCTTCTTGAGGAGGTGGGTTTACTTTATCTGTCTCCTCCCCACTCCTGTGAAAATTAAACAAGATCACACACAGAAAGGTTTAAGGCCAGAGCCCAACACGTACTAGGTGATCAGTAAATGGTAGCAGGATGATGGGGATGATGACATGATTGATGTTATGGGCTGAACTAGGTGTGAAAAGAAGGGAAGTGAAAAGCAAAGGAGAAAAGCAAAGATATACCTATTTGAATGCAGAGTACCAAAGAATAGCAAGGAGAGATAAGAAAGCCTTCCTCAACGATCAATGCAAAGAAATAGGGGAAACAACAGAATGGAAAAGACTAGAGATGTCTTCAAGAAAATTAGAGAAACCAAGGGAACATTTCATGCAAAGATAGGCTCAATAAAGGACAGAAATAGTAGGGACCTAGAAGAAGCAGAAAATATTAAGAAGAGGTGGCAAGAATACACATAAGAACTCTACAAAAAAGATCTTCATGACCCAGATAATCATGGTGGTGTGATCCCTCACCTAGAGCCAGACATCCTGGAATGTGAAATCAAGTGGGCCTTAGGAAGCATCACTACGAACAAAGCTAGTGGAGGTGATGGAATTCCAGTTGAGCTTTTTCAAATCCTGAAAGATGATGCTGTGAAAGTGCTGCACTCAATATGCCAGCAAATTTGGAAAACTCAGCAGTGGCCACAGGACTGGAAAAGGTCAGTTTTCATTCCAATCCCAAAGAAAGGCAATGCCAAAGAATGCTCAAACTACCACACAATTGCACTCATCTCACATGCTAGTAAAGTAATGCTTAAAATTCTCCAAGCCAGGCTTCAGCAATGCATGAACCATGAACTTCCAGATGTTCAAGCTGATTTTAGAAAAGGCAGAGAAACCAGAGATCAAATTGCCAACATCCGCTGGATCATCGAAAAAGCAAGCGAGTTCCAGAAAAACATCTATTTCTGCTTTATTGACTATGCCAAAGCCTTTGACTGTGTAGATCACAATAAACTGTGGAAAATTCTGAAAGAGATGGGAATACCAGACCACCTGACCTGCCTCTTGAGAAACCTGTATGCAGGTAGGAAGCAACAGTTAGAACTGGACAAGGAACAACAGACTGGTTCCAAATAGGAAAAGGAGTACGTCAAGGCTGTATATTGTCACCCTGCTTATTTAACTTATATGCAGAGTACATCATGAGAAACGCTGGGCTGGAGGAAGCACAAGCTGGAATCAAGATTGTCAGGAGAAATACCAATAATCTCAAATATGCAGATGACACCACCCTTATGGCAGAACGTGAATAAGAACTAAAGACCCTCTTGATGAAAGCGAAAGAAGAGAGTGAAAAAGCTGGCTTAAAACTCAACATTCAGAAAACTAAGATCATGGCATCTGGTCCCATCACTTCATGGCAAATAGATGAGAAGAGTGACAGACTGTATTTTCTTGGGCTCCAGAGTCACTGCAGATGGTGACTGCAGCCATGAAATTAAAAGACACGTGCTCCTTGGAAGAAAAGCTATGACCAACCTAGACAGCATATTAAAAAGCAGAGACATTACTTTGCCAACAAAGGTCTGTCTAGTCAAGGCTATGGTTTTTCCAGTAGTCATGTATGGATGTGAGAGTTGGACTGTGAAGAAAGCTGAGCACCAAAGAATTGATGCTTTTGAACTGTGGTGTTGGAGAAGACTTTTGAGAGTCTCTTGGACTGCAAGGAGATCCAACCAGTCCATCCTAAAGGAGATCAGTCCTGGACGTTCATTGGTAGGACTGATGTTGAAGCTGAAACTACAATACTTTGGCCACCTGATGCAAAGAGCTGACTCATTTGAAAAGACTCTGATGCTGGGAAAGATTGAGGGCAGGAGGAGAAAGGGACGACAGAGGATGAGATGGTTGGATGGTATCACCGACTCAATGGACATGGGTTTGGGTGGACTCCGGGAGTTGGTGATGGACAGGGAGGCCTGGTGTGCTTCGGTTCATAGGGTCCCAAAAACTCAGACATGACTAAGCAACTGAACTGAACTGAAATGTGCCCTCCTAGGATTCACATGCTGAAGTCCCCGGAACCTTAGATGTGACTTAACTGGAGAAACGGTTTTCAGAGATGAAGGGAAAATAAGGTCACTGAAAGTGTTAATTGCTCAGTCGTGTCTGACTCTTTGTGATTCGCAGGAACTGTAGCCCCCCAGGCTCCTCTGTCTATGGGATTCTCCAGGCAAGTATACTGGAGTGGGTTGCCATTTCCTTCTCCAGGGGATCTTCTCGACCTGGGGATTGAACCCAGGTCTCCTGCATTGAAGGTAGATTCTTTACTCTCTGAGCCACCAGGGAAGCCCAAAATAAAGTCACTAGGGTAGGTTTTAATCCAATATGACTGATGTTCTTTTAAGAAGAATAGATTAGGACACAGACATGCACAGAAGCGAGACCATGTGAGGACACAGAGAGAAAGGTGGCCACAGAAGGAACCAACACTGCTGACTCACTGATCTCAGATTTTTCAGCCTCCAGGACAGTGAGGACATAAATTACGGTAGTTTAAGGCCCCCAGTCCGTAGTGCTTTGTCACGGTGGCCCAAGCAGACTCATACAATAATGATGATGCTGTTGATAATTATTAGAAAAGCACAGGACTGTGAGACATGAGGGACCCTGGGTTGTAAAGAGAGAGCTCTGTGAGTCATACCCCATCACCCACTGCAGTGTGGATCCAGGGAAGAGAGGCTGGGAGACATGTGGTACCCGGACAAGAGAGTCGGAGGGTCTGTGGATCCAGGGAAGAGAGGCTGGGAGACATGTGGTACCCGGACAAGAGAGTCGGAGGGTCTGAACTGGAGCTAAGACAGGAGGAAGGAAAGGGATACAAATCAGCAGGACACTGGAAGTGGACACAGAGGATGGCAGGTGTGGGCCTCATGATGATTCTGGATCCCCAGCACGGGCGCCTGATTAGATATGCACAGCAGGGTTCACGCTGGAGGCAGAGACAAGAGGAGAAAGACAATTTGTGGGCAAAGATGGGGACTTTGGCTTGGAGCCTGTGAGTTTGAGAGGCCTGTGGTGATAAAGAGACAGCAGCAGGACCCAGCAGAGAGGAACTGGTGAGAGGATATTGAAACAAATGATCAGGTATTGAAACAACCGCCTGTGAAGAAAAGAGAAATCATGAAAACTTAAAGGACATAATGAAATCTGTGTCTCCCAAAAAGCAACTTTTGTAGTTCAAGTCACCACATTAGTCTCAGAACGTATAAACATGCTATTTGAAATTTGTGAAGTCATATATGATCTTACATTCCCATGTTTATAAGCTGAGGGCACACGTTCAGAACTGAGACTATCCTTATCTCTTTATTTTGAAAATGGTACTTTTGGAAACAGCATCATACAGTCACAACATATGCTCAGGTTTTGTCAGATTCTTGGAAAGAGATAAAACCTTGAGAACAGCAGTCTGAAAAAAACTGACAATATCTGAGAGAAAAAGAAAAGGAAATGAAACTTTTTGGAAATCTCATGCCTCCCACTGTCCAGCTGAGCTCCAACGTCTGTCAGATATTTGCTGAGAAAAAGACTAAACCATTTCTTTCTTTCTTTTTTTTTTTTTTTTTTGGTTCATTTTGTAGAAATGGCAACTGCTCCAATATCAAGACCAAAGCAGATCAGATCTCTCAGGTAGCAGGCTGGATTGTTCTCCGTAAATCCTCTCTAATTTTCACAGTGACTTTCAAAGGGAGTGAAATTACCATTCCCATTTTGCAGACACAGAAGCAAAGGCCCAGAAAGGTTAGGGGAGCCTCAGGTCCCACAGTGCAGTGGGGAGGCGCTGGGTCTAGAGTCTGGTGTGTGTGTTCAGTCATTTCAGTTGTATCTGACTCTTTGCGACCCCATGGACTGTAGCCTGCTAGGCTCTTCTGGCCATGGAATTCTCCAGGCAAGAATACTGGAGTGGTTGCCATTTCTTTCTTCAGGGGATCTTCCTGACAGATGGATCGAACCCAGGTCTCCCATGTCTCCTGAATTGGCAGGTGAGTTCTTTACCACTAGTGCCACCTGGGAAGTCCTAGAGTTGGGGACATGCACCAAAGTCCGAGTTTGGAGCAGCTGTGACGGCAGCTGAGAAATCTGCTGACCCAGAGGTTACACGTGCTCCTACCCTTCCGTGAGCTTTCCCAGCTACCAGAGTGTCAACCTGCTCATTTCTAACATGGAGAGGCCTTCGCACACAGGAAAAGGTGCAGAAAGTGTTTACTGAACTGTGGAAACAACAGCAAACTCAGAGCATGCCTAGGCAAAGGGATGGGGGAAGTTCATCATCATCAAGACCGCCTACAGCACGCAATCCTGCAAGAAGGGGGAAACTGGCTGTGGGGGTAAAATTATCCACATCTTCCTCCTCTGTGTGCAGAGCACAGGCACACAGAGTCAGCGTGCACAGGTACCCAGCACAGCTGGGCTGTCACAATCTCACAGCACGTGGGGAGTGGGGAAGACGATTGTAAAACAAGGCATCCAAAGGCTCCTGGAACGAGCGTGGAGAGGCGATGATAAAAGAGAGGTTGAGGAGCCGTAGCTGGCCCTGACCAGCCGAGCTGGGGGGAAAGAAGGACAGACAGAGCATCGTTCGGCCAAGCGTTTTGAGCAGTCACATTGGTCATTCGTGTACAAATACTGTGTCCAGCTAGGTGCTCTGGGAGGAACAGTGACCATAACTGGTCATCCTTCCTGTGGAATTTACATTCTAACCAGGAAGACAGAGAGGAAGTTGGCAAATAACTAAGATAACAATAGCAGGTGGCGATAATCTGCATAAAGGAAGTCAAGTGGAGTTGGAGTCATCTGCTTGTGGGGAGGGGACCCTCCACGGGTGGGCAGGGCAGGCCTTTCTGAGCAGGTGGCTTTTGAAATAGAACCTGAAGGGAGAGAAGCCTTTAGCTCTGTGGGAACAGAGCAATACATGCATCTGTGTTCAGCACAGGGGACAGCATGTGCAAAGGGACAGAGACAAGTTCGGTGTTTCTGTTGTTGTTCAGTCGCTCAGTCGTCCATGGACTGCAGCACGCCAGACTTCCCTGTCCATCACTGTCTCTTGGAGTGTGCTCAAATTCATGTCCATTGAGTTGGTGATGCCATCCAACCATCTCATCCTCTTTGGCTCCCTTCTCCTTAATTGGATGTAGTGTTTCTGAGGACCCAACAAAACACTGTGTGTCTGGAGTGGGATTGATAGGAAGGGCAGGTGGGGGCGAACTGAAGTCAGAGAAGCAGGTGGGCCCCTCAGGCCAGTGTTTTAGAGCTTGGAGTACATTTAAAAGCAGGGGGTGCTATGGAGGAGTCCCAAGCAGGGACAGTATGTGACCCCACTTAGATTTTCAGACGATCCCTTTTGCTGCCTGTGGCAAGTGAAGGGTTGGGAGCGAACTCAGAAAGGGGGTATGGGTTAAGAAGCTGCTATAGCCACATCAATTACCCGATGTCTGAGACCACTCAGTGCCAGGCCTGGGTCTCAACCCTCACGGTGAGGAGCTCACACTCTCTTCACTCTCTTATTGGCGGAGTCAAGACCCCGAAACGCCAGGAACCTTGCCTGTGGGACAGAGGTGCAGATGGGTAGGCCTGGGAGTTGAACCCAGGCCAGTCCAGCTCCAGAGCCTGAGCTTGAAACCACCAGGCCCACAGCGCCATGCACGACGATGTGCACTGGCCCAGGTGGCCGTGGCATCCGGGAAAAGAAAGAGATCAGAGGCCAGTGGGAACTAACAGAAATGGCACAAGTGAAGGTCAAAGTAACGGCAAGCACCAGCCACACTGGGACACCCCCACCACAAGCCCTCTTCTTCCAGAAGCAGGTGGAAGCCCCCGTCTCTGAGGGTCTCTGGCACAGACACCAGAGTAAGTAAGACAGCCCTCTCAGCTTTCCTGAAAAAAAGAAAGAGGCTCCAGCTCTAAAGTTGAGCTTCCAGCTGTAAACGTTGAGCTTCCGGCTCCTAAAGTTGAGCTTCCGGCTCCCAAAGCTGAGCTTCCGGCTCTAAAAGTTGAGCTTCCGGCTCTAAAAGTCTCTTCCCATCCTCCTGCAAGGTACTAGCTGGCCATGCTTGCAGGCAGGACAGGACGAGCTGTCGAACTTGCAGGGCTCAGTCTAAAGTGAAAACGCATGATCCCTTGTTCAAATATTATTAAACGTTTCAAGATGGTGACAGAGCATCAGACCAAGTGTGGAGCCCTTCTGAGGGTGCAGCCCTGAACAACTGCCCAGGTCCCATGCCATGGCGCTGGCCTTGTTTGCCAGTAATGGGTGGAGAACACACTGGGTGTGCTTGTGTGTGTGTGTGTGTGTGTGTGCAATAAATGTTTGAAGCAGAACATTTATGTCATTATCATTGGAATCCATTCCATTTCAATCTGACAGTCTGTCTCTCTGGCTTAATGAGAGAAAACCAAAGGAAGACGATTAAGATCAGACAAGTCCTGCCACCAGACAATTTACATTCTTACAAAACTCCAGTGAGACTGCTATTGTGTTCAATGTTACAATTAAGGTAACTAAAGCTCAGAGAGATTAATTAATACCGTCAATTTCTCACAGATATTAATGCTTCATGCTTGCATCATTCTTGCTGGTTCAAAAAGCATTTCATCCTTGTCTGACCTTCACAGCACCCAGGGAGAAGTACAGAGCAGAGACGCTTCTCCTTGATTTAATAGGAGCCAAGTGTCTTGGCCAAGTTCCTACAACCAGCCGAGCCCCAGCACCATAGTAGGAACCAGCCCACCTGACTGGTCCACAGCCACCCCTCAGGACCAGGAGTCCTCGTTCTGCTCCTCCACAATGGGCCCAGTTTCTCTGTACACACCTGGAAATGGGTTACGGGTCTGGCTGCACTTTTTGAATTGGCCATGAGGAAACTCAGATCTGCGTGGGGGCTTTAGTAGGGACACACTTCTGCCTTCGCCCTGGCGCTGTTTCTGCCCCATCCCTGCTTTCCTTCCTTGTCGTTGCACATATTTTCATCTGTGCTGCCTTCTTATACTTCCAGTGCCGGCCAAGACAACTTACATCTTTCCTTGCATGTGAAGGAAAGCAATTTTTCAAGCTCACACGCACGTGTCTCCCTCACCAGCTCTGATCCTTCTCAGGGCCAGGGGCTGTTTGGGAAAGCTGATGGGGCCAAGGGGTGGAACTGGGTTGGGCTCAACTGGCCAAGTGTGTGCAGACCAGCGCATGAGGCCCCGGGGGCATCCTAAGGAAAGGGGGTGTGGGCGGATGAGGAAGGGGGGTGTGGGTGGATGGGGAAGGCATTGTGGGGGGTAGGTGGGTGATGAGAGGGGTGTGGGGATGGGGGGGTGATGTGGTCTCCCATTTGGAAGGTAAAGCAACTTCAGAAAGCTAACCAATGACACAGGACAGCCTGAGATGTGACACTCACAGAGGACCACCCAAGAGCATCCCCCAATCCCAGCACCTCTAACCAAATCCAACCATGATTTCACCATAAGCCTTGACGATCCAGCTCAGGTAGCCTCCAGCTACCCACCCCCTCCCATGGAGGACAGGTTTCCAGCAACCTATGACAATACGTGAACTGTGAACTCCCAGATGTTCAAGCTGGATTTAGAAAAGGCAGAGGAACCAGAGATGAAATTGCCAACATCTGCTGGATCATCAAAAAAGCAAAAGAGTTCCAGAAAAACATCTATTTCTGCTGTATTGACTATGCCAAAGCCTTTGACTGTGTGGATCACAATAAACTGTGGAAAATTCTGAAAGAGATGGGAATACCAGACCACCTGACCTGCCTCTTGAGAAACCTATATGCAAGTCAGGAAGCAACAGTTAGAACTGGACAAGGAACAACAGACTGGTTCCAAATAGGAAAAGGAGTACGTCAAGGCTGTATATTGTCACCCTGCTTATTTAACTTACATGCAGAGTACATCATAAGAAACGCGGGACTGGAAGAAGCACAAGCTGGAATCAAGATTGCCAGGAGAAATATCAATAACCTCAGATATGCAGATGACACCACCCTTATGGCAGAAAGTGAAGAGGAACTAAAAAGCCTCTTGATGAAAGTGAAAGAGGAGAGTGAAAAAGTTGGCTTAAAGCTCAACAATCAGAAAATGAAGATCATGGGATCTGGTCCCATCCCTTCATGGGAAATAGATGGAGAAAAAGTGGAGACAGTCTCAGACTTTATTTTTCTGGGCTCTAAAATCACTGCAGATGGTGACTGCAGCCATGAAATTAAAAGACGCTTACTCCTTGGAAGGAAAGTTATGCCCAACCTAGATAGCATATTGAAAAGCAGAGACATTACTTTGCCAACAAAGGTTCATCTAGTCAAGGCTATGGTTTTTCCAGTGGTCATGTATGGATGTGAGAGTTGGACTGTGAAGAAGGCTGAGTGCTGAAGAATTGATGCTTTTGAACTGTGGTGTTGGAGAAGACTCTTGAGAGTCCCATGGACTGCAAGGAGATCCAACCAGTCCATTCTAAAGGAGATCAGTCCTGGGTGTTCTTTGGAGGGAATGATGCTAAAGCTGAAACTCCAGTACTTTGGCCACCTCATGCAAAGAGCTGACTCATTGGAAAAGAGTCTGATGCTGGGAGGGATCGGGGGCAGGAGAAGAAGGGGATGACAGAGGATGAGATGGCTGGATGGCATCACCGACTCAATGGACGTGAGTTTGAGTGAACTCCAGGAGTTGGTGATGGACAAGGAGGCCTGGCATGCTGCAATTCATGGGGTCACAAAGAGTTGTACATGACTGAGCGACTGAACTGACTGACTGACTGATGACCTCATAAAGCAGTGAGAACAGGTCACATCTCCCTGACTTGGTTCATTAATGTAAGGTTAGGGGTTTGGAAGAGCTAGGGCTGCTGAGTAATCCCAGAGAAATGCCAGGCTCAACTTGGGTCATGCATCATACCCTCTGCTCATGGAATAATGAGCCCACGCTGCTCCCAATTAGGGCGTCACATCCCTCCAGCTGCCGGCTCTGCAGGAGGCACGGTGTGTTCTACAGGAGACGCGCTTCCTCTGTCTTCCTGTCTCTGTTTATTGGAAGACAGGAGGGAGTTCTTTGAAAAGGCTGGAACTCACACAAGTGAGTCCTATGCCTCTATGAGGAACTCCTTTTAAAAGAAAACCTGACGTTTAATAAAAAACACTCTAGTGGAAAGATGTCAGAAACATCTGTTATCTATTCATCAGTTATATACTTACAGGGAGTTTATTCTTTGATGTTGTCAGTGCTGTGTGTCGAGACACAGGAACAAACAGGACAGACAGCATCCCTGTCTTCCAAGAGCCTAAAATCTAAGAGGAACCTGACGTTCAACAGGAATTTCACCTGTATTGGGCCCAAATGCTGGAGGCTACACGAAGAGGCACTACATTAAAGAATATACCTGGGGGGAGGGAAGGCTCCTCTGAGGAAGTGAACTTGACACTGAGACCAGAGGAGGCACAGGGGTTGGGCAATGTTGGGAGGAAAGGCAGGAGGGGTGGAAGAAGGAGGAGAGTATGAGAGGTTATCCCAAGCAAATGAAAGAGCAAGGTCAAAGATGCTGAAATGGGGGTGAGGGGAGCAGAGGTTAAAGATGATACTGGAGAGGAGGCAGCAGCAGGCCATGCTGAGCTTCTAAGGTTGGATAAAGATGTTATTCTTCATCCTGAGGGCAGTGGGGATCCTACAGGGCTCTGAGAGGCAGAGGGGGACTGTGTGTGTGTGTGTGTGTGTGTGTGTGTGTGTGTACATGTGTATCTTAGAAGGAGGGGAGATATGATCTTAGCAAGATGACTCATCCATCACAGGGCTAGCCGATGCTGTGTAACAAGTAAGCCCCAAAACTTGATGGGTTATAACAAAAGATGTTTGTTTTGTCACTCATGCTACTTGTCCACACAGATCAGCCAATAGCCCCCTCTACTGCGCTCACCCAGGGACCCAGGCTGACTGAGGTTCCATCGGAACTACTACGTATTTTACTCCTTTGGTTGTCTCTCTCTTTCCTGAAACCAGCGTATCTGTCTGTTTAGTCCACTCCCTTCTCCTCAGGGCCCAGCATGCAAAAAGCATTTATTCAACCACAAATTTTGAATAAATGAATGTTGAACACTTCAGTCGGTCACAATCATCCATCATCCCCAAGAGCCAGCCAAGAGTCTTCCTTCCCTACTCAGGGACTTTTCTTCCCCAGCCCTTTATGAACCCCACTCATGGTTACTTTTTCCAATCGCAGACCTCACCTTCACAGAGAGGCTTTCTCAGACTACCTTCATGATGTCAACTTTATGTGTCAACGTGACTGGGTGTGAGATACCCAGATATTTTGTCCAACATTATTCTGGAAGTGTGTCTGTGAGGGTGTTTTGGATGAAAGTAACTGCTGAATTGGTAGAATGAATAAAGCAGATTGCCCTCCCCAGTGTGGGTGGGCCTCACCCAATCAGTTGAGGGCCTGAACTGAACAAAAATCTTAACTTTTTGAGAAATAGGAGAACACTCGAATCGACTGCTGTGAGTTGGGAAATCAGTCTTTCCGCCTTCAGACATTAACTGAAACATCAGCTTTTTTAGACCTCAAGTCTGCTAACCTTCAGGCTGAAACTTATACTATCAGCTCTCCAGGGTCTCCAGTCTTCTGATGACAGGTCTTGAGACTTCTTGGGCCTCCATGATTGCATGAGCCAATTATTTATAACACACTCCTTTATCTAGCCAACCATCTACCCATCCACCCATCCTATTGCTTCTGTTTCTCTGTATTCCTTGACTAATACAACACTATAGCTGACATTACTGGTACCCTACTCATCTTTCTCTCCTTACCATCACAATGTATGCACTGAAAACACCTACATATCCTTGATGGAGGGCTTTCCCTGGTTATCGGACTCTGCTCTGCCCTGCATGCAGCTGGTAAATGCCCCAAACTGAAAGCACCCGGGGGGGAACCTTCAACCAATGACTGGTGAGCATGGGTGGATCAACACCCCATGTGCCTTGGATACAGGTATGGGATGACACTAAGGTGTGTTATACACCACTTCCTAAAGTCTACAGGTGCCCACAGAGGCGATTCACTGGATAACACAAGCCTTACTGGATGCCTTCCCTTCCCTGCCTCACGTGCCCTCCCCTCCATGTTTCTTGGATTCGCCTTCAAAGCAAACTGCTTGCACGTGGATCCTTGCCTCAGGCTCAACTTCTAGAAACCCAAACTAAGACAAACCCCATCAAGAAGGTCCACACACATCATTTTCTATTACAGGACCCTGTATGCTTCCTTCCTGGCATATATCACATTCTCTCATTTTTTTATGCATTCATTTGTTAGCTCACTGTCTCATTTGTAATAAGTGCACTTGACTATCTTTATTTCCCTTGTGCCAAGTGTGAACTGGTTGTTCAATAAATATTTAATAACATCTGTCAGATAAAGGATGAAGGAAGGAACTAACCCTGGACATGTGCCTTCTCCTGCCCAGACCTTGGCTCCCTCACTAGGAAAGTGAGGCCATTGTGCATGGCACCTGGAAGGCTGCTTCTGGCTTTACATTCTGAGATCCAGAGCCATCAGGGGCTGGCGGGATAATGAAGTGCAGGGTTTTGTTGCCGGACAAGGCTCTGGGTAAGAACGTGGCTTCAGTCCGCATTAATTTGACAAGGAAGCTGGAGAAAGCATGGCAATTAAGAAAGAAGAAAAAGGCAGAGGGAAAAATCTTTCTTAGAGGTGGTCTTTGGCAAGCTAATGACAGAGTGCAGCCTGGTGCAGAAAGAACATTGGAAGTGTTTGCATATAAATTGCCTTTTAAGGTTTCCATTCTTCAAGACTAATGAGTGTTTCAGATTTAAACATAACTGTTCTCCCCTAATTACTGTTTTAGTCACTCTCCTGTTTTTCCCCCTGATTTCCACTTGTGAGTCTAGGACGGAGAAGGATGAGCCCACTTCCTGGGGTCAACGACCCTCAGCATCGGCAGATTTAAGGTTTGCAGGTGATCCCAAAGCATGCTGTGGTGGTTACAGAAGTAGAAATGTAATATTGTACATACGAAAAATAACAATAATAAAGTTTCATTTAAAAAAAAAAAAAAAGAAAGAAAATTGCTGCTCAAGGAGGTAGAGCAGTTGCCCAGATCCCACATCTAAAAATGGTAGGTTTGGGCTTCAAATCCAGGTGTGCGTGGACTTCTGTGTTTTCCATCACCAGATCTGTTAGTCATTTAAAAAACGGTTATAATTCTCAGGGGGAGAAAAGCTTTAAATTGCAAGCCACTGACTCACAATAGCAAGAAATGGAAATGAATGAATAAAAGCATAGGCCACTACCAAGTAAAAAGCAACTTATATAATTTTTAAAGAAACACACATGACAACTAAATGCAATATGTAATTCTGAAAGGGCTCCTGAACTGTGAAGTTTTTTTACCTCAATCTGAGCCCCTTTGCCCCTCCTCATCTCGAGATGAGGGTCGATTCTCTTGCTTTGTCTGGAAAGGAATCGCGACGTTCCCGTTGCACCTCAAGAGGAAGCCAGTCTCACATTGAAAGTCGACAGGAACCCTTGTGGGTCATGCCACAATCCCAAAGACACTGATTTCCTCATCCACTCGAGATAAGGCCTGATGTCCCTGGACCGATTCGAATGGAACCCTGAGTATCATGAATAAACATGAATAAACATTTAAACCATCTTTAGTGAAAAATATCCATATAGAAAAGGCATATTCACCATGTCCTTACATTATGACAGACACTAGTGGAGCAACTGATAAAGTGTGAATAAAGTCCACTGACTTAAAACAAAACATGCGTAATACCAAATGAACTTGAATTTGATTCACTCACTCTGCAAGTCACTTGACTTGTTGACATATAAAAAACTCAACAGAAAGTCTGAAGAAGCCTATATATCTCAGGAAGTAGAATATACAATTAACTATACTGTCACAAATAAGTCTTTAGGTCCCAATGGCCTCTTCCACTGAAGTATGGAAGAACACCAAAATTAGGTAAATTCTTCTAAAAAACAGAAAAAGGGAAAACATTTCCCAATATGTTTCATGAGATCAGCGTCATCTTGACATCAAAATATAAGAAGAACATTATAAGAAAGGAAAATTATAAGTCAATCTGATTCACAAACATAGATGCAAAAATCATAAACAAAATATTAACTGACTAAATCCTGCTATAAGGTTACTATAACAGGACCAGGTTCAGTTTATCTCAGAAATGTAAGATTAAAGACATTACAGATGAAGAGAAAAAAAGGCACTTGAAATAATTTTAATTAATGCATTAAAAGCATCTGATAAAATCCAATACCAATTCATGACAAAACACAGTAAATTTAGAAGTAAAGTTCCTTTAATCTGATAAAGAGTATTTACAAAAGAAATTATACCTAATGGTTAAATATTTATATAAATTGGGAAAGAAGCAAAATGCTTATCACCATTTCTATTCAACCTCTAGTAGGTCCCAAATAATTTCTTTGCCTCAGAAAGACATAAAAGGTACAAGGTTTAGAAAAAAATATATAAAACATCTTTGTTCACAGAAAACACAATTAGATACATAGAAAGTCAAAAATAATCTACAGAAAAACTTAAATACTTAATAAGTAATTTTAGAAAGGACACCAGATATAACATCAATATACAAAAAGCAACTGTATTCCTATGTGTCATTTTATTTTATTTTTTAAATTTAAATTTATTTATTTTAATTGGAGGCTAATTACTTTACAATATTGTATTGGTTTTGCCATACATCAACATGAATCCGCCATGGGTGTACACGTGTTCCCCATCCTGAACCCCCCTGCCACCTTCCTCCCTGTACCATCCCTCTGGGTCATCCCAGTGCACCAGCCCCAAGCACCCTGTATCCTGCATCAAACCTGGACTGGCGATTCATTTCTTATATGATATTATACATATTATAATGCCATTCTCCCAAATCATCCCACCGTCTCCCTCTCCCACAGAGTCCAAAAGACTGTTCTACACATCTGTGTCTCTTTTGCTATCTCGCATACAGGGTTATCATTACCACCTTTCTAAATTCCATATATATATATATATATATATATATATATATATATATATAAATGCATTAGTATACTGTATTGGTGTTTTTCTTTCTGGCTTACTTCACTCTGTATAATAGGCTCCAGTTTCATCCACCTCATTAGAACTGATTCAAATGTATTCTTTTTAATGGCTGAGTAATACTCCATTGTGTATATGTACCACTGCTTTCTTATCCATTCATCTGCTGATAGACATCTAGGTTGCTTCCATGTCCTGGCTATTATAAAGAGTGCTACAATGAACATTGGGGTACACATGTCTCTTTCAATTCTGGTTTCCTCAGTGTGTATGCCCAGCAGTAGGGTTGCTGGGTCATAAGGCAGTTCTATTTCCAGTTTTTTAAGGAATCTCCACACTGTTCTCCATAGTGGCTGTACTAGTTTGCATTCCCACCAACAGTGTAAGAGGGTTCCCTTTTCTCCACATCCTCTCCAGTATTTATTACTCGTAGACTTTTGGATCGCAGCCATTCTAATTGGCGTGAAATGGTACCTCATTGTGGTTTTGATTTGCATTTCTCTGATAATGAGTGATGTTGAGCATCTTTTCATGTGTTTGTTAGCCATCTGTATGTCTTCTTTGGAGAAATGTCTATTTAGTTCTTTGGCCCATTTTTTTGATTGGGTCATTTATTTTTCTGGAATTGAGCTGCAGGAGTTGAGTGTACATTTTTGAGATTAGTTGTTTGTCAGTTGCTTCATTTGCTATTATTTTCACCCATTCTGAAGGCTGTCTTTTCACCTTGCTTATAGTTTCCTTTGTTGTGCAGAAGATTTTAAGTTTAATTAGGTCCCATTTGTTTATTTTTGCTTTTATTTCCAATATTCTGGAAGGTGGGTCATAGAGGATCCTGCTGTGATGTATGTCGGAGAGTGTTTTGCCTATGTCTTCCTCTAGGAGTTTTATAGTTTCTGGCCTTATGTTTAGACCTTTAATCCATTTTGAGTTTATTTTTGTGTATGGTGTTAGAAAGTGTTCTAGTTTCATTCTTTTACAAGTGGTTGACCAGTTTTCCCAGCACCACTTGTTAAAGAGATTGTCTTTAATCCATTGTATATTCTTGCCTCCTTTGTCAAAGATAAGGTGTCCATAGGTGCATGGATTTATCTCTGGGCTTTCTATTTTGTTCCATTGATTGATATTTCTGTCTTTGTGCCAGTACCATACTGTCTTGATGACTGTGGCTTTGTAGTAGAGCCTGAAGTCAGGCAGGTTGATTCCTCCAGTTCCATTCTTCTTTCTCAAGATTGCTTTGGCTATTCAAGGTTTTTTGTATTTCCATACAAATTGTGAAATTATTTGTTCTAGCTCTGTGAAAAATACCATTGGTAGCTTGATAGGGATTGCATTGAATCTATAGATTGCTTTGGGTAGTATACTCATTTTCACTATATTGATTCTTCCGATCCATGAACATGGTATATTTCTCCATTTATTAGTGTCCTCTTTGATTTCTTTCACCAGTGTTTTATAGTTTTCTATATATAGGTCTTTATTTTCTTTACATAGATATATTCCTAAGTATTCTATTCTTTTTGTTGCAATGGTGAATGGAATTGTTTCCTTAATTTCTCTTTCTATTTTCTCATTATTAGTGTATAGGAATGCAAGGGATTTCTGTGTGTTGATTTTATATCCTGCAACTTTACTATATTCATTGATTAGCTCTAGTAATTTTCTGGTGGAGTCTTTAGGGTTTTCTATGTAGAGGATCATGTCATCTGCAAACAGTGAGAGTTTTACTTCTTCTTTTCCAATTTGGATTCCTTTTATTTCTTTTTATGCTCTGACTGCTGTGGCCAAAACTTCCAAAACTATGTTGAATAGTAGTGGTGAAAGTTGGCACCCTTGTCTTGTTCCTGACTTTAGGGGAAATGCTTTCAATTTTTCACCATTGGTTTCTTCTTTGTAATCGCATAAATCTTTCACCTATGTGTCATTTTAAAAATAACATTCAAAGAGCATCATACACTTGAACATCTATAATGCTTATCTGTAATCATACAATTAAACATCTAGAATGTTTAATTATATACAGGTTTTTGCATATCTAGAA
Source organism: Bos grunniens (assembly GCF_055505025.1). NCBI lineage: Eukaryota > Metazoa > Chordata > Mammalia > Artiodactyla > Bovidae > Bos > Bos grunniens. The sequence goes on along the minus strand of NC_141170.1, from coordinate 13,631,014 downwards.
CATGCGTAAGAGCTCTACAAGTCCTACTGAGAGAAACAGAATGACTATAGAGGGCTACATCATGCTCATGGATTTGAAGACTCAATATTTTGAAGATGCTAATGGTCCTCCAAATTTACCTATTTAGTTGACAAAATCCCAGCCATTTTTTAAAAGAAAACAGACTACCTGTTCCTATGATCATATGGAACTACAAAGGACCAAGACTAGACAAGGCAATCCTCTAAAAGAATGATAGAAACATTAAAATGCCATTATCTAAAGTTACAAAGTTAGGGGAATTAAGGAAATACATTATTGGCATACAGACTGACAAACAGAGCCATGAAATAGAGTGTGACACCAAAAACAGACAGATACACATACAGTCAAATCCTTTAAGACATGCTTTTTGCAGGTTCTTGAAGAATGGATTCCAATATGACCCCACTACCCTATATCCATGACATGGGGAAGTCCCCTTTCACAAGTCTGGGGTTGACCATTGGCCTTCTTCTGGCCAAAGGGATGATAGGAAATGTGACATACACAGAGATTAAAAAGTCCTTTCACATTATGACTTTCTCTTCCCTCTTAGAACCTAGACAGCATATGAACCAGCCAGCCTATCTTGCTGTAAGATGACAAACCACAGGAAAAGATGCCCCAGCCCACCCAGGGCTTGGTTGCAGATGTATAAGTGAGTCTCAGCCCAAATGGCTGACATGCAGAATTGTGACCAAAATAAATGGCAGTTGTCTTAAGTTACTAAAATTATTTTGATAGTTTTTGTTATACAGTAATAGAAAACTGTTCACAATGGCCTTTTCAATACACATAGAAATAAATATTATCCCCTCCTCCACTTCCCCCATAAATAAAATTAACTTCCGATGGATGGAAAATCAAAAGGTAAAAATATAAACCTTCAAAGGTTACATAGGAAAAAAATAGTGGGGACTTATAAGATTTCTTTAAGAATATTGGAATTTTAAGAAAATTCTTAAAAGAATTTTAAAAATATTTTTTAAATATTTGGGACTTATAAAGTTTTTTTTAAACAGGGAACAAAATATGTCTAACTCTATAAAGGACACACTTATTATGTTAGCTACATTGAAGTAACAATTCCTGTTCACTAAAAGATACCAGAAAGAGAACTAAAAAGCCAAAGTGTAAGAATATATCTGCAATGTATCTACATGAGAAATGATAATTTTTCAAAATATATCAAGAACACCTAAAAATCAGTAAGAAGAGAGAGAACCCAATTTGAGAAATAATTGGTAAAAGACCAGTAAAGATATTTCATAAAATGAGTATCAAAATAGCCAATATGCAGATGAAAATGCTCTCAATATCATCAGACATCAGGGTGATATAAACTGAAAACATAAAATGGATTATCACTGCACATTCACCAGAATTTCTAAAAGTATAAAGAATGACAGTACTGAGTATTGGCAAAGATGCATGAAAATTAGAATTCTCATATATCTCAGTGCAAATGTAAATTGGTAAAAACATTTTGGAAACGATTTGACAGTGCCAATCAGAGCAAACCATTTGCATATAACCTAGCAATCCACTTCAAAGTACATAATCCCAAACTTACGGGTACCACCCAAAGTACATGTTCAAGACATATATACAAGATTTATTCCAGTCCCAACTGGAAACAACTCAAATTCCATCAATAGCCAAAAGGATATACTGTGATATAATCAAACACTGAAATATAAACACCAATTAGAATAAACGATCTACAACTACATGAAACAATATAAGTAATCCTAAGAAATACAATGTCAAATGAAAAAGTCACATGCAAAAGAAGATACACCATGGGTCTACACTTAAAGTTCAAAACCTGGGGGAAGAAATGAAGTGGATGAAGTCAGGGCAATGGCTATCTTTGGGAGCAGGTGAGTGGGAGAAACCCTGGGGTCTGGGAGAGACATGGGCTGTGGTCCTTGAGGTCAGTAGTTTTTTTCTTCTTTTTTTTCTTTCCTTCTTTTCTGCAAGAGACTCAGTTGCTTTTACTTTTTTATGGTGAGAACACTCAATATAAGATCTACTCTCTTAACCCATTTTTATGTGTACAATATATTATTCACTATATGTACAATATTAGTACAGCAAATCTCTAGAGCATACTCATCTTGCTTAATTGAAACTTTATGCCTACTGATTAGTAATTCCCCATTTCCACCTCCTCCCAGCCCCTGGCAACTACCATTTCACTCTTTGATTCTGTGAATTTGATCATTTTAGATTAACTCATATACAAGGAAGGAATCATGCAATATTTATTTTTCTGTGACTGGCTTATTTCATTAAGCATAACGTACTCAAAATATATCCAAGCTATTATATATTTTAGAATTTCCTTCCTTTTCAAGGCCAAATAGAATTCCAATGTATGTATGTACATGTGTGTATCTGTGTGTGTGTGTGTGTGTGTGTGTGTGTGTATTCTATTCATCTATCAATGGATGCTTAGGTTGTTACAACATCTTGACTACTACATATAGAGTTACAATGAACACAGATAAATACCCAGAAGGGGGATTCCTCGATCATAGGGTGGTTCTGTGTGTGATTTTTTGAGGAACCTCCATTCTGTTTTCCACAGTAGCTGCACTGTTTGCATTACCACCAACAGTATACAAGGGCTCCAGTTTCTCCGTATCATTGCCAACACTTGTTGTCATTTGTTTTTTTGATGATGGCCATCCTGACAGGCATGAGTGGCATCTCACTGTTTTAAATTTGCCTTTCCCTGCAAATCAAATGGAACATTAGTGACTTCAATTTTTTTTTTCCTGTACCTGTTGGTCATCTGTTATGTCTTCTCTGGAGAAATGTCTATTCAAGTCCTTAGCCCATTTCAAATTGAGTTATTAGTTCTTTTTATTATTGAGTTGTAGGAGTTCCTTATATATTTTGGAGTTTAACCCCTTATCTGATATATGACTTGCAAAACGTTCCCCAATTCTGTAAGTCACCCTTTCACTCTATTGACTGTTTCAGGCTTTTCAGTCTGGCACAGTCCTGCTTACTCTTCATTTTGTTACTTGTGTTTTTGGTGTCATCTCCATGAAATCATTGTCAAGATCAATATCATAAAGATTTCCCCTTATGTTTTCCACTAGAAGTTTTACAGTTTCAAGTCTTTTATTTGTCTTCAATCGATTTTGAGTTGATTTTTGTGTGTAGTGTGAGATAGAGATTCAATTTCATTCTTTCACACCTGGATATTTAGTTTGTTGAAGAGACTATCCTTTCCCCATTGCATATCCTTGGAACTGTTAGTAAAGACAGGTTAATCTTAGATCCATAAATTTACTTCTGGCCTCTCTATTAATTTCCATTGGTCTGTATGTCCATCTTTATGCCTGCATCATATTGTTTGGACCGTGATAGTTTTGGGATATACTTTGAAATCAGGAAGTGTGATGACTTCAGCTTTGTTCTTCTTTCTCAAGACTTATTTGGCTATTTGTAGTCCCTATGGTTCTATATGAATTTTAGAATTTTTTTTCTATTTCTGTAAAAAATATCATTGGGATTTTGATAGGGATGGCACTGAATCAGTAAACTGCTTTGCATAGCATAGACATTTTAACATTATTAAGTTTTCCTATCTGTGAAGACAGGAAGACTTCCCATTTTTAATTTCTTGATATAAGCTGTGGTCATACAGGTATCACATTATGAAGACCACCTCAAGCTGCACATTAACAATTCACATAGTCATTTATATGTATATTGTACCTCAATAAAAATATTCACAAAAACTAGACCATAATTACTAAGATACATGGAATATATGGAAAACAATGAGTTAATAATTAGCCTCAATTAAAAAAATGAGAGAAAAAAACTCATTGGATGGATAATACTGGGTCTTGCAAAGACACAACTTCTCTGAAATTTGATAAAGGGAGTTACACATTTATTATGCCCTTATCACATGAGGTAAAGTTCTCTCACTTACTAAATACTAAAGGAATGGTAGAACTAAAATTTACCATTCTGCAATTCCTCAGTTAATAACTGGTTCAGACAATGGTCATTGATGGATGTTAAAATTATTAGGTGGAAAGTTGATGTGAGATTTTACAAGGAAAGAATAAGACTGTCACTACCTAACCTACTTACCAATCTTAGCATCGCTAAACATGACAACCCAAAATTGTACATGAGGCAAGAACCACTAGAGAAGAATCCATGCCAAAAATAATTAAAGGTAAACCTAATCCACACTTAATGTCTAACTGGAGATCTGCAGGACACATAAGGGCTAGGAGAGCAAATTAAATATCACCACAAAGAAGCAATAATAAAACCCTACACATCAGATATTTTTCAGGACAGCTCATTTCTTTAACAAGTAAGTAGCATTAAAAAGCAATGTTTAAAGAAAACCCTTGTTTGGATCTCAATTTCAACAATCTACAAAGGCATATTATTCCAAGTAGGTTATATATCTGAGTGTGAATAACAAAACCGCAAGTCCTCTAAAGGAATACTGGGAATATTGTAAATTTTCTTGAAGAAATAGGTAACAATCAAAAACTTTAAACAGTCATAATTTTAATATTAAAACTTGAGAAGCATCTCCACTGAAGTAAAAAATAAGACAAGGATGCCCTCTCTTACTGATGCTATTCAAGAATTCAACCTATTGGGAAACAATAGGCAACATCCTTTCCTATTTTGGAAACCAGAATAGACAATAAATATTTCATTCCTATTTTGGAAACCAGAATAGACAATAAATATTTCAAAGAGGTTCAACTTCACTAGTATCAGAAAACACAATTTTAAAAACTCATCACACTGGCAAAAATTTAAAACTTGATAATACTGAATGTTGCCTAGGTGTGGATAAACAGGAACTATTAAGATTCCAGGTTGGAATGCAAATTACTCCTCTGGGGAGTAATCTGTTGGTTTCCTATAAATTCCACGATGGCAAACCCTATGACCCAGCAAATCCACTCTTTCTCAGTGCATATTTTGTAGAATGTGCCCCATAGCACTTCCCAGAAATCTGCATAAGGAAAGCCAAACAAGAAAGCTCACATCTATATCAACATGGAAATAAGTTAATAAATTGTGGTATACTCCTGGGCAACACTGTAGAGCAGTTACAATAAACGAATTGCATCATATGAATAAACATTAAAAACGGGGACTGAGAAAAGCAAGTTGCAGAATGATCTGATTTCATTTTGGTAGAGTTTAAGAATAGGATTTACTCCTTGGGTTACAAAACATTAGGCAAAATTAAAAAAAAAAAAAACCATAGAAATGTTTGTGGTGATCTCTGCAGAGGGGAGAGGATTATGGTGTGATAGGCAAGAGGCTTCAACTGTATCTATGATGCCTCTTTTCTTAAACTGGGGAAGGATATGCTGGTGGACACTGTATTATTTCCATTGTATTATTGTCTATGTTTCACATATTTCATTAAAAAAATCATTAATGAAAGACTGATCCTAGTCATGAATCCCCAAATCCACAAAGGACTCTAGATATATCGCTTGCAAATGGCAACGGTCAGTGGTATGAGGTTATACCTGAGGTCACAACTTCCCCACAAGTATAGAGAGAGTCAGTGGCAGACTTGAACTTCTCTCCTTCTGTGAGTTGGTCAGTGTAGCCAGTGGAACCATGGCAGAAAACAGAAGCCTGAAATGGTTAAGGTACACATTGTAGCAGCTGTGTGTCTGCAACCCCAAATCTGTGGTTTGAAGCCAATTTTTTCCCTTCCCCCTGCAGCTGTTCCAGGGGTATCACTTACCTCTGGAAAACAACCATTTGCATTTCTTTTTCCCTCAAAACATGCTTCTGGAGCCTTATCTCCTCTTTGTCACACTGAGATGCTGATTTGGATTCATAATAAGTGAATGGGCTGCAATGGGGCTCTGAAGGTGTCCATATCTAAGATAAAGGCGTGGGCCAGCCCCCAGGGATGCCAGCCAAGTGACACAGATACATCCCATCAGTGTAAATGCTCCTGTTCACCCAGAAACACCTGCCTGAACACCGTGACCTCTGGAAAGGCCTGTCAGTACCCAGGAAATGCTGTAATAAATTATCACAGACTGTGTGGCTTAAGCAACAGAAATTTATTCTCTTGTGAGTCTATTAAGGTGTTAGCAGAATAGTTCCTTCTGCTGCGTCTGGGGGTGGGGGAGGGCATCTGTTCCAGGCTTTTCCCCCAGCTTCCAGTAGCTTTCTGGACATCTTTGGCATCCTTGGCTTGTAGAAGCCTCACCCCAGTCTCTGCCTTCATCATCACATGGTGTTCTCCCTATGTGTGTGTCTGTGTCAGAAAATTCCCCCTTTTATAAGGACACCAGCCATACTGGATTAGGGTCCACCCTGATGACCCCCATTTTAATCCAATTGTCTCTGTAAGGACACTGGCTCCAAATAAGATCACAGTCTTAGGTCTTGGAGGTTCTGCTTCATTGACTATGCTAAAGCCTGTGTGGATCACAACAAACTGTAGAAAATTCTGAAAGAGATGGGAATACCAGACCACCTTACTTGCCTCCTGAGAAACCTGTATGCAGGTCAGGAAACAACAGTTAGAACCGGACATGGAAGAATAGACTGCTTCAAAATTGAGAAAGGAGTACGTCAAGGCTGTATATTGTCACCCTGCTTATTTAACCTATATGCAGAGTACATCATGAGAAATGCCAGGCTGGATGAAGCACAAGCTGGAATCAAGACTGCCAAGATAAATGTCAATAACCTCAGTTATGCAGATGATGCCACTCTTATGGCAGAAAGTGAAGGGGAACTAAAGAGCCTCTTGATGAAAGTGAAAGAAGAGAGTGAAAAAGCTGGCTTAAAACTCAATATTCAAAAAATTGAGATCATGGCATCCAGCCCCATAACTTCATGGCAAATAGATGGGTCAACAATGGAAATAGTGACATAATTTATTTTTATTATGTTATTTTATTTTCCTGGTCTCCAAAATCACTGTAGATGGTGACTGCAGCCATGAAATTAAAAGACACTTACTCCTTGGAAGAAAAGCTATGACAAATCTAGACAGCATACGAAAAAGTAGAGACATCACTTTGCCAGCAAAGCTATGGTTTTTCCAGTAGTCATGTATGGACGTGAGAGTTGGACCATAAAGAAGGCTGAGCACTGAAGAACGGATGCTTTTGAACTGTGGTGTTGGAGAAGACTCGAGAGTCCCTTGGACTGCAAGGAAATCAAACCAGTCAAGCCTAAAGGAAATCAATCCTGAATATTCCTTGGAAGGACTGATGCTGAAGCTGAAGCTCCTATACTTTGGCCACCTGATGCATAGAGCAGATTCATTAGAAAAGACCCTGATGTTGGGAAAGAGTGAAAGCAGGAGAAGAAGGGGACAAAAGAGGATGAGATAGTGGGATGGCATCACCAACTCAAATGGACATGAGTTTGAGCACGGTCCAGGAGATGGTGAAGGATTGGTAAGTCTGGCATGCTGCAATCCATGGGGTCGCAGAGTCGGACAGAACTGAGCGACTGAACAACAAAAAAATTAAGGGGGCTCTGGAAAAGTAGTGCAGTTCTGGGAAGAAAGGTGACTTTATTACCAATATCTGTTGAATGAATGAACACAGGCCTTCTGCTTGACGGCTGGGATCTTAATCACTGGGTAACACTGCACACGACGCATCAGGGAAACTGAAATGTACTTACAAGGGGCTTTCGCTGAAAAAGCAGGCCCCTTAGTGTAAATCTACAGCAATTTCCAGAAGACAGGAATTTTCAGTTGCAGTGTTATCATTACACAGCCTGTTATTCAGACCCAGAGGGTAGAATTGCAAATTAAAGAAATGCTTTGTATTAAAAAAAAAAAATTCTTTCAGAAGACTAAGTCATTATTGTCTGTAATTGGGGTACAAGATGGGATAAAATTTCCATTCTATCAGAGATGATGATAAAGGAATCATTTCTATCGTTCCATTCTCGAAAAAAAAAAAATAACGGAGTTTCCAATGAACCTTCATATCAATAATGATCTTAATTATCCATCCCCTTTTTGTGAGCCAAATGCCTCTTCTTTCAGCATAAACAAAAGAGGTAATTTTAGTTTTTCTTTTCTTGTGTTTTTTTTTTTTCCAATCTCCTTCTTCTCTCTTCCTCCCTCCCTCCCCCCGCCCCACCTCTCTCTTTCAGAAAAACAACTGCCGGACATACATTCCTGAATCACTGTTCCAGATCTGCTGCGGAACAGTGCAGACCCTCCTGGGAAGTCACATGCCGTGTCCCCAATCTTCCTGGAATGACAGCAGCTCCGGGTTGAAAGAAATCTTATCCTCTTGCATCAATGCTCCTCCAAGGCCATCTCGCTGATCAGTGGCCATCTTCTCCCAGTTTCAACACCTCCTGTGGCCATGACAGCTGTCCATTCGCCTCTCCAGAGAATGCTCACAATGACCAAGGAATATGGAGCATGTGATCAAGAATTCGGGGATCACTGACTATTCTGACTTTGTCCTATCGCCTTGGGCAGCAACTCCCTCTCTCTGCACCTCACATCATGCGTTACTGCTGGAAGCCCTCTGACTTTTGGCCTATTCTGTGTGGGTTTCTTTTTAAAGTATTTATTTGTTTATTTGGCTGCACTGGGTCTTAGTTGTGGCTTGTGGGATCTAGTTCCTGAGCAGGAATGGAACCCGGGCCCCCTGCATTGGGAGCACAGAGTCTTAACCATGGTACCACCAGGGAAGTCCTTGGTGTTTTTTTAAGAACTGAATTAGACACTCACTTTTAAAACTTGAATAGTTCATATAATAATCCAGATCTCCAGCTTCTTTAGAAAGGCAACAATCTGGCCACTGCCCTGGCCCAGGTTCCTGCAGGGAACACTATGCTGGAGTTGGGTGGTGACTGCCCACTCTGGCTGGGACCCTCCCCTCCTGAAAACCCAGAAGCCAGAAAGGAAGAGGGTGAGTATTGCTCCCTGGAGGCAACAGAGCTGGGGACCACAACATACACACCTCTGTGTTTCTGGGCCATTCTCTGCATGTTCTCCCAACCAACTCTGCCCATTGAAATTCTCCCCATCCCTCAAGGCTAAGTTCAAAGACCACCTCCTCCAAAAAGCTTCTTTCCATGCCCCCTGCTCCCCAATCTGAAGAAGTCTCCCTCCTCTTACTTCCTCTAATTCCTAGACTCAACCCTGCCATGTCCCTTTTCAGATCCTTCCTTTCAGTCCACTTAGCTGTGAACACACACACACACACACACACACATATCAGACTTCTTGAGGATAGAGGCCCTAATTCATCTGTATTCCCTAATTTAGCACAATCTCTGGTGAGCAGAATAACACACCTCATCCCCAAAGATGTCCATGTTTTAATCACTGGAGCCTGCAAATGTTATATTACATGGTGAAAAAAAGGGATTAAGAGAGCAGACCGAACTGAGGTTGCTAATCAGATGACATGTAGATGGGGAGATTTTCCTGGATTATCCACGTGGGGCCAATATAATCACAAAGACCCTTAAGTATTGAAGAGGGAAGCAGAGAAGTCAGAGTGATGTACAGTGAGAAGGCTTCAGCTGGCCATTGCTGACTTTGAAAACAGAAGGATGCCACAAGCCAAGGAATGAAGGCAACCCACAGAAGCCAGAAAAGGCAAGGAATAGATTCTCCCCTACGAGCCTCTGAAAGGAAGTAGTCCTTTTGATACCTTGATCAGTTCAGTCACTCAGTCGTGTCCAACTCTTTGTGACCCCAAGGACTGCAGCATGCCAGGTTTCCCTGTCCATCACCAACTTCTGGAGCTTATTCAAATTCATGTCCATTGAGTCAGTGATGCCATCCAACCATCTCATCCTCTGTCATCCCCTTCTCCTCCTGCCCTCAATCTTTCCCAGCATCAGGGTCTTTTCAAACGAGTCAGTTCTTCTCATCAGGTAGCCCAAGTATTGGAGTTTCAGCTTGAACATCAGTCCTACCAATGAATGTTCAGGACTGATTTCCTTTAGGATGGACTGGGTGGATCTCCTCGCAGTCCAAGGGACGCTCAAGAGTCTTCTCCAACACCACAGTTCAAAAGCATCAATTCTTCGGTGCTCAGCCTTCTTCACAGTCCAACTCTCACATCCATACATGACTACTTGGAAAACCATAGCCTTGACTAGATGGACCTTTGTTGGAAAAGTAATGTCTCTGCTTTTTAACAAGCTGTCTAGGTTGGTCATAACTTTTCTTCCAAGGAACAAGCATCTTTTAATTTCATGGCTGCAGTCACCATCTGCAGTGATTTTGGAACCCCAAAAATAAAGTCTGTCACTGTTTCCACTGTTTTACTCACCCACTAAAACCCATTCCAGATTCCCAACTTCCAGTGCTGTAGGAGAATTGGATTCTTTTAAGTCACTGGTGATAGTAATTTGTTAGGGCAAAAATAGGAATCTAACATACCCTCTTTTTATACAGTTGGTGCTCAATATATGCCTGTAGATACTGAATCTGACAGCATCTTCTTTCTCTGCATCCCAGAATCACCTAAGGACAAGGATGCATCATCTCTCACCCTACACAGTTGAGTCACCAGGGCACACAATTAACTCCTAATGAGAAACCAGCTTGGAAAAGACAGAAGATGGGAAGAGTACAGGGCTTTGGCTTTAGAAGATGAAGGCTGGAATCCTGGTCCTCTACTCAGTAGGTACAGTAACCAGAAGTTCTTTCACTCTGATAAATCTCAGTCTCCTCGCCCATGAAACAGGGATAACAGTACCTCCTTCCAGAATTACTGAGATAAAGAACTGGTACACAGATGAGATTTGAAATGTCTAGAACATACATACTCATATGTGCCACAAACTCATTATAAACTCTTAGGATGGCATTTCAACCCAGTCTGCTGCTGACACTGGGTTTTGTAACCTAGGAAAGAGCTCTGGTTCTCAGCCAAGAAATGCTTGGGAGGTGTGTTAGCCCCGGGGTGTACTTGTTCCCTGGGTCCTTCTGTTACATGAATAAAACATACAGATCTTAACACTCCATTTCCCCCCCTGCACTACTGTGAAGATAACAGCTCTCTGCTTTAAGTTACTGACTTTAACACTCATTTTCCACCCATCTTCATACCACACCCTTTGCACGACAACTTTCTGGCATCTTCTTTCAAGAGATGGGAGTTTATTTCCCCAGTCACTGCATCCAGACTGGCTTGGAGATGTGATTTAGCCAAATAAATGTGACGGGAGGATGGTGGGCCAGTTCCAAATTTAGGTCACAAGAGGCCTTGCACAAGTATGCCCTTTCTCTTGTGTCCTGCCACCACCTATCGACAAGCACAAACCAACCAGTTGGCAGATGACAGGCCACGTGGAACAGAGATGACCCACCCCAGCCATGGCCATCCTAGACCAGCCAATGCCTGGCTGACCCAATAGCTGATTGCAGACAGCTCAGTGAACCCAGCCGAGATGAGCTGAGCCCAGTGCAGGTCAGCGGAAGTGCCCAGCTGACTTGCAGACTCATAAACAATGATAAGAGCTTATTGTTTTAAACCACTCTGTTTAAGGTACTTTGTTATGAAGCAATTTAGCCAACTGATACATATCCCCTTGTTACTCACTAGTGTTTATAGAGACCTATGAATCACATATCCAGGTGACCGATGGGTGAGAGATGAGGGTGCTGTTTGAGTATTAACCTTTACATCCTTTAGAAACTGTAAAAATGATTCCTCTGAAGAGACAGATCAGTTATGCAAGTTAGAGACAAAGATTCACATGTCACTTCATGAAAAGAGTCCCAGCTCTAATATTTTTCCTCTTGGCTCCCCTTCTGTGCCTGATGTCCAGAACAACAATGACAACACGGGACTGGCAAGAAGAGGGGATGCTTGGCAAGACCATAACAGTCTGCTGAGGAGCAGGCAAGGACTGTCTTCGCTGATGTGCAGAGATTCCTATTGAAAGAGCAAGATCTGGGATCTAGGGTTTCCTATTCTAACATCCTGCTGACATTACTCCCCGTTTGTGGAGTTTACATGATACCATCCAATTCCTCCAAATAGTATTTTTTACATCAATAGAAAAATAATTCCAAAATACAAATGAAACCACAAAACACCATGAACAACCAAATCAACCTTGAGGAAAGAAGGACAAAGTTGGAGGCATCATACTTCCTGTTTTTAAAATATATTAAAGTGTTAGTCACTCGGTCATGTCCAACCCTTTGCAACCCCATGGACTGTAGCCCGCCACGCTCCTCTGTCCATGGGATTCTCCAGGCAAGAGTACTGGAGTGGGTTGCCATTCCCTTCTCCAGGGGATCTCTCTGACCCAAGGATCGAAGATCTGACCCAGGTCTCCTGCATTACAGGAAGATTCTTTACCATCTGAGCCATGAGGGAATATCAAGATACAGTAATCAAAATATATTTTACTGGCATATAGACAGATATATAGACCGATAGAACATAATAGAGAGAGTAGAAATAAATCCACACATACGGTCATCTGATCTTCGATTAGAGAGCCAAGAATACACAATGGGGAAAAGACAGTCTCTTCAATAAACAGTGTTGGGAAAACTAGATATCTATATGAAAAAGAACAGAATCGGACACTGATTTCACATCATACACAAAAATCAAAATGGAATAATGACACAAATATGATTTTTTATGTCTTTAATTCATACACTGTAAAACTTCTAGAAGAAAATGTAGAAAAGCTGCTTGATGTTGATCTTGGGAATGATATTTGGAGTGTGACACCAAAAGCACAAGCAACAAAAATAAAAGTAAACAAGAGGGAGTACATCAAAATAAAAAGCTCCTGCACAGAAAAGGAAACAAACAACAGAGTAAAAATAAACTTACAGAATGGGAGAAAATATTTCAAGTCATATATCTGATAGGGGATTAATTTCCAAAGTATACAGAATTCCTACAACTAAAGAAAACTAATTAAAAAAAACTAATAACCCCATTTTAAAAATGGACTAAGAATTTGAAGGGCTTCCCTGGTGTCTCAGTAGGTAAAGAATCCACCTGCAATGCGGGAGACCCAAAGCTGAAGTTCCAACACTTGGCCACCTGATGCAAAGAGCTGACTCATTAGGAAAGATCCTGATGGTGGGAAAGATTGAAGGCAGGAGGAGAAGGGGATGACAGAGGAGGAGATGGTTGGATGTCGTCACCGACTCAATGGACATGAGTTTGAACAAGCTCTGGGCAATGGTGAAGGACAGGGGCACCCGGTGTGCTGCAGTCCATGGGGTTGCAAAGAGTCAGACATGACTGAGCAACTGAACTACAACAACAGCAAGAATTTGAGTAGACATTTCTCCAGAGAAGACATAACAAATGGCCAACAGGTATAAGAAAAAGACAACATCAGTAAGCATCAAGGAGAGGCAAATCAAAACCACAATGAGATATCATCTTACAACTGTTGGGATGGCTATGATAAAACAGCACAAAACAGACAACCATTACTGGCAAGGATGTAGAGAAATCACAATTCTTGCACACTGTTGGTGGTAACATAAAATGGTGCAGCTGCTATGGAAAACAATATGAAGTTTCCTCAAAATATTACAAATACAATCACCACGTGACTCAACAATCCCACTTCTGGCTATTTATCTTAAAAAAATGGAAATCAGGCTCAAAGAGGTATTAGCACATCTGTGTTCATCACAGCACTATTCACAATGGCCAGGCTGTGGTAACAACCTAAATTGTTCACTGACAGATGAATGGATAAAGAAGATGTGGTATATAGTTACAGTGGAATACTACTCGGCCTTAAAAAGGAAGGGAATTTGTATTATGTGACAACATGCATGAACCCTGAGGACATTATGTTAAGTGAAATAAGCCAGTCACAGAATGCTCAATATTACATGATTCTACTTATAAGATATCTAAAATAGTCAAATTCATAAAATGAGTGGAATGGTGGTTGATCAGGGCAGAGGGTAGAAAGAATGAGGAGTTGGTAATCCATGGACATAACGTCTTAGTAAAGTAAGACAAATAAGCTCTGAGACCTGTTGTACAGCATTGCGCCTACAGTCAACAGCATTTGTTAAGAAGGTAGATCTCATGTTAAGTATCCACGTAACAATCAAATTAAATACATACACACATACATACATACATATGTTTCCTAGTTAGCATAACAATCATTTTCGTGTTCCCTTTTCCTGCCTACAATAAAAGTACCATGGGCAAGGAAGCCAGTTTGATTAAATGAGACTTCATATACATAACACACAGCCAGGACAAGAAGAAGAAACAAGGTCTTAAGAACTGGAATGACTGAGGTGCAAATCTCTGCTCTGTCACTTACAAGCTAGGTAAGTTCCTTATTTTTTTAGCTTCAATTTCATCTTCTCCAGAGTGGGAATAAAAACACTTACCTCCTAAGGTCACTGTGATGGTTGAGTGAGTTTCCACATGGAATGTGCTTGGCACTTAGCAGGAGCTCAATAAATGTTAGTCCTTTCCCTATTTACAAATTCTGGTTGCTGTGAGTGTTAATATTTGCTCCTATTTTTCTGCCCACAGGCAATTATCTAGGTTCCTTACGTGGCAGCACCGAAGTACCTATCTCCAAAGGGGACTGAGGTTTTTGAACATGGGCTGACATACACATACTTCACACTCCCCCTTCCCATAATCTCTGGTAAACCTCAGGGTATTCCCAAATGGATTCTGTAGTTGCCATAGACTCCAAGTATCTAAAAGCTACCAAACAATAAAATGCTTCTGAGGCTTACAGCCTGATAAAAGGCACTCCTCAAGTTCAAAGTGAAGTTTAAAAAAAACAAAAACAGCCCCTCCAACAGATCCAGGGTGAGCTGAGGGAGTCTAATTGAGCAGGATGTGTGCTGTGACTGCGTGAATGTTTTATCTGTGTTGTCAAAAAGCCATCTGGAGTGAAGTAAACCTGGAGCTCAATTTTCTTGGATTACGTGGTCACTCACAACAGTGGGTGTGCAGAAATGCTGATCGCCCGCTGGCTCCTCCAGCATCACAAGCGGCTAACCATGCTGAGACAGAAGCGGATGTTTTATTATTCTTTTTAATAGGAAAGTACAAAAATTCTAAAGTGCTAAGACAGTATTCTCTTTATCCCTCACACCAGCTGTCTGAAAATTCTAAAAGGATATTTTGGTGTAGACCCAAATGTTTAGCTCTTTTAGGAGTATTCTTAAAGCATATTAAACAATTCTTTACTACGTTAAAGCACATGCTTATTGTAGAAAATATTTTCCTGCTTAGAAAATGTAGAAAAGTAGTGGGAATACAATGAAAATCACTTCTAATTTTACCACCTAGTGAATTATAATTCCCAGCAGTAATTTTTTCAGCTCATATTTTCAAGCTGCTTTTTCACTTAAGTTTTAAACATCTCCCATCAAAATTACCAACAAACGTTAACTTTGTGAGATTGGTAACATTTCATCATATTATACCCACTAATTACTTAGCCATTCTCTGAAAACTGAACATTGAAATTATACGTGTTCTCCATCATGAATTATGCCACCATGAAGATTTCTAATTGCACAACTAAAGGGACATGTGAGCAGTTACATCTCTTTTAAGAACCAACATTTCCCCAGAATCAAGTACAGGGTCTGGAACAATGCATATTGCTTTAATGAATGAATCCTGTTATATTTTTAGAATGTAATTTCTATTGCTATTTCTTAAAGCCATATTTACAGCCTTAGCATTAAGTCACTATCCAAACCCCAGCCTGGCATCTGAGGTTGGTCTGATCTCTTTCCAGAGTGCCCTGGGCCACCTCTGCCTGGACCCCAACCACACCACTGATATATCCTCCAACTGTGCCCTCTTAATGAAAATGTCTCTAGCTCTCATTATCACAGCTGTCTTCTTCCAAGCAAAGATGGTCACTGTCCACAGCAGAACCTGCCCCTCAGTACTATTAGACAACCTCGGTCTCACCTGCCTCCTCAAGGGGGCGCCAGAGTCCCATTCCTCTCTGCACTCCTGGTACCCAGCTCAGGGCTGGAAGCTACTCGTTGTGTGTGTGTATGTGTGTGTGTGTGTGTGTGTGTGCAGTAAAAGCAGGCTGGGATGAACTAATTAATTGCACGACTTGACCTAAGATTGCACTATTGATTCTGAAATAACTAGGGGCAGAAAATAAGTACATGGTTTTCACTGACATTTTTCTTTTGCTCTGGCTGTATTAATCAAAATTCACCAGAGAAATAAAACCTATAGCCCTTCCATCTATTCTGTTGTTTTTCAATCACTAAGTCGTGTCCCGACTCTTTGTGACCCCATGGACTGCAGCACACCAGGCTTCCCTCTCCTCCACTATCTCCCAGAGTTGGCTCACACTCATGTCCATTGAGTCGATGATGCCATCCAACCATCTCATCTTCTGTGACCCCCTTCTCCTCCTGCCCTCAATCTTTCCCAGCATCAGGGTCTTTTCCAACGAGTCAGCACTTTGATAAGTTGAAGGACGGGAGCTTCAGCTTCAGAATCAGTCCTTCTGGGGCTTCCCTGGTGGTCCAGTGGCAAAGAATCCGCCTGCCAATGCAGGAGACACAGATTCAATTCCTGATCCCGGAAGATCCCACATGCCTCGGAGCAACTAAGCTGGTGCACCGCAACTACTGAGCCTGTGCTCTAAAGCCCAGGAGCCTCAACTGCTGAGCCCATCCCCTCAACTGCTGAAGCCCGTGATGGGCAACAAGAGAAGCCATCACAATGGGAATCCCGAGCACTACAACTAAAGAGCAGCCCCCACTCGCCGCAATTAGAGAAAAGCTCGCACAGCACCCAAGACCCAGGGCAAACAAAAATAAATACGTAAATAAAATTCCAGAAAGATTCAGTCCTTCCAATGAACATTCAGAGTTGATTTCCTTTAGGACTGACTGGTTTGATCTCCTTGCTGTCCAAGGGACTCTCAAGAATCTTCTATCCATAACTATACAATTTATTATAAGATACTAGTTCATGAAGTTATGGAGACTGTCCAACAATCTTCCGAGTATAAGCTGGGGACCCAGGAAGACCTTACCACTGGAAGGGCTGGGAGCTAATGGCATGGATTCCAGTCTATGTCTGAAGGTATGATAACCTAGAACCTTGTGGGCTGGAGAAGACTGATGTCTCACTGTAGCACAGAGGGCAAATCCTCCCTACCACCATCATTTTATTCCATTCAGGCCCTCCGTGGATTGGATACTGCCCACCACCTGGGGAGATCAGTGTGTTTTACTCAAGTCTACTGACTCAGATGCTGATCTCATCTGGAAACTCTGACACTGACCCCGACAAACAAATGTTTACCCAGATATCCGCTCATCCTGTGATCCGGTCAAGTTGCCATGAAATTAACTGCCACATTTGCTTTACTATATTTTACAGTATTTTTATTGAGGTATATAGTTTACATACCACAAATGCACCATTTAAGTGTACTTACAATATTGTAAAACCATTTATTGTTGTTCAGCCACTCAGTCCTAACCACATGTGATGAGTGCAATTGTGCAGTAGTTTGCACATTCTTTGGCATTGCTCTTCTTTACGATTGGAATGAAAACTGACCTTTTCCAGGCCTGTGGCCACTGCTGAGTTTTCCAGATTTGCTGGCATATTGAGTGCAACACTTTCACAGCATCATCTTTTAGGATTTGAAACAGCTCAGCTGGAATTCCATCACCTCTACTAACTTTGTTCCCAGTGATGCTTCCGAAGGTATACTTGACTTCACGCTTCAAGATATCTAACTCTAGGTGAGTGATCACACCACTGTGGTTATCCCGGCCACTAATCTTCTTTGTATAGGTCTCCTGTGTATTCTTGCCACCTCTTCTTAATATCTTCTGCTTCTGTTAAGTCCATACCATTTCTGTCCTTTATTGTACCCATCTTAGAATGAAATGTCCCCTTGGTATCTCTAATTTTCTTGAAGAAATCTCTAGTCTTTCCCATTCTACTGCTTTCCTCTATTTTTTGCATTGTTCACTTAGAAAAGCTTTATCTCTCCTTGCTCTTCTTTGGAGCTCAGCTTTCATATGGGTATGTCTTTCCTTTCCTTCTTTGCCTTTTGTGTCTCTTCTTTTCTCAGCTACTTTGTAAGGCCTCCTCAGGCAATCATTTTGCCTTTTTGCATATATTTTTCTTGGGGATGGTTCTGATCACTGCCTCCTGTACAATGTTATGAACCTCCATCTATAGTTCTTCAGGCACTCTGTCTATCAAATTTAATCCCTTGAATCTATTTGTCACTTCCATTGCATAATCGTAAGGGATTTGATTTAGGTCATACTTGAATTGCTTAGTGGCTTTCCCTACTTTCTTCAATTTAAGTCTGAATTTTGCAATAAGGAGTTCATGACCAGAGTCACAGTCAGTTCAAGGTCTTGTATTCCCACTTGGAGAATCCCATGGAGAGAGGAGCCTGGCAAGCTACAGTCCATAGGGTCTCAGAGAGTCAGACATGGCTGAAGCGACAGAGCATGCACGCATGCACCATTTTACACTCCCACCAGAAGGTATGAAATTTCCAATTCTCCAATTCCTGTCAAGCTTTATTGTTTTGCATTAAAAAAAATTATTGTTATATCCATCCTAGTGAGTATGAAATACTATCTCACTGCGGTCTTGATTTACATTTCTCTAATAATTAAGATGATTTTGAGCATCTTTTCATTTGCTTATGTACCATCTGTATGTCTTCTTTGGAGAAATTCTATTCAAATTCTTTGTCCATTTTTCAGTTGAGCTGTCCTTTTAGTTTTGAATTGTTAAAGAGTTCTTTACATATTCTGTATACTAGATCCTTATCAAACATATGATTTGCCTAGTTCATTGAAATCATCTAATTGGTTGGCACGCAGTTGTTCACAGCATTGCCCTTAATCATTTTTCTTTCTGTAAGGTCAACAGTAATATCTTCACTTTCATTCCCAGTTTTAGTAATTTGAGTCTTCCCTCTCTCTCTTTCTCTCTCTCTCTTTCTTGTCAGTCTAGCCCAAGTCTTAACTACTGCACTTTATTATTTGTTCTTTTCAGAGAACAAATTTTTTGTTTTGTTGATTTTCTCTATTATTTTTCTATTCTCTATTTCATTTATTTCCATTGTGTTTGCTTGTGTTCAGTTTGTTACTTTATCTAATTTCTTAAGGGCTTCCCTGATGGCTCAGTTGGTAAAGAATCTGCCTGCAATGCTTCTTAAAGTCAAAGGTTAGGCTATTAATTTGAGATTTTTCTCCTTTTTCTAATATTCAGTTCAGTCCAGTTGCTCAGTCGTGTCTGATTCTTTGTTACCCCATGGACTGCAGCACACCAGGCCTCCCTGTCCATCACCAACTCCCAGAGTCCACCCAAACCCATGTCCATTGATCAGTGATGCCATCCAGCCGTCTCATCTTCTGTCATCCCCTTCTCCTCCTGCTCCCAATCCCTCCCAGCATCAGGGTCTTCTCAAATGAGTCAGTCTTCGCATCAGGTGGCCAAAGCATTGGAGTTTCAGCTTCAACATCAGTCCTTCCAATGAATATTCAGGACTGATTTCCTTTAGGATCGACCGGTTGGATCTCCTCACAGTCCAAGGGATTCTCAAGTCTACTCCAACACCACAGTTCAAAAGCATCAATTCTTCAGTGCTCAGCTTTCTTTATAGTCCAACTCTCACATCCATACATGACTACTAGAAAAACCATAGCCTTGACAAGATGGACCTTCGTCGGCAAAGTAATGTCTGTGCTTTTTAATATGCTATCTAGGTTGGTCATAGCTTTTCTTCCAAGGAGCAAGCATCTTTTAAATTCATGGCTGCAATCACCATCTGCAGTGATTTTGGAGCCCCAAAAAATAAAGTTTGACACTGTTTCCACTGTTTCCCCATCTATTTGCCATTAAGTGATGGGACTGGATGCTATGATCTTAGTTTTCTGAATGTTGAGTTTTAAGCCAACTTTTGCACTCTCCTCTTTCACTTTCATCAACAGGCTCTTTAGTTCTTCTTCGCTTTCTGCCATAAGGGTGGTATCATCTGCATATCTGAGGTTATTGATATTTCTCCCGGCAATCCTGATTCCAGCTTGTGCTTCATCCAGCCCAGCATTTCGCATGATGTACTCTACATGTAAGTTAAGTAAGCAGGGTGACAATATACAGCCTTGATGTACTCCTTTCCCTATTTGGAACCAGTCTGTTGTTCCATGTCCAGTTCTAACTGTAGACGTATACTATAAATCTCCCTCTGAGCACAGTTTTCAGTTCATCCCATAAGTTCTGGTACATTGTGCTATCCTTTTCATTCATCTCAAACTACTTTCTTTTTTTTTTTTTTTTACAGGCTTTTATTATCTAGTTAGCAATGTGTTGCGTACGTTTCATATATTTGTGAACTTTCCAAATTTTCCTTATTGAATTCTAATTTTATCCTGTTGTGGTCACAGAGCATATTTTATACGACTTAAATATCTTTAATAATCTTATTTATTATTTTTGGTTGTGCTGGGCCTTTCTCTAGTTGTCATGAGTGGAGGCTACTCCTGAGCTGCAGTGTGCAGGCTTCCCACTGTGACGGCTTCTCTTATTCTGGAGCACAGGCTCTAGGGCACATGGGCTTCAGTAGCTGCAGCTCATGGACTCAGTAGTTGCGCTCCTGGGCTCTAGAGCATAAGCTCAATAGCTGTGGCTCCCAGGCTTAGCTGCTCCATGGCATGTGGGGTCTTCCCAGACCAGAGATCAAAACCAGGCCTCCTGCACTGGCAGGCAGACGCTTTACTACTGAGCCACCAGAGAAGCCATGACTTGAATGTTTTTAAGTTTATTGAGATTTGTCTTACATCCAAATATATAGCCTGTCCTGGAAAAGTGTTCCATAGTGAATGAGAAAAATATGCATTCTGCTACTGCGGGCTTCCCTGGTGGCTCAGCAGTTAAAGCGTCTGCCTGCAATGTGGGAAACCTGGGTTTGATCCCTGGGTTGGGAAGATCCCCTGGAGAAGGAAATGGCAACCCACTCCAGTACTCTTGCCCGGAAAATCCCATGGACGGAGGAGCCTGGTGGGCTACAGTCCACGGGGTCACAAAGAGTCAGACACGACTGAGCGACTTCACTTTCACTGTTGGTTGAGAGCTCTGTGATAAAGAATCTGTCTATATATATGGAATTTAGAAAGATGGTAACGATAACCCTGTATGCGAGACAGCACAAGAGACACAGATGTACAGAACAGTCTTTTGGACTCTGTGGGAGAGGGAGTGGGTGGGATGATTTGGGAGAATGGCATTGAAACATGTATAATATCATATATGAAATGAATCGCCAGTCCAGGTTCGATGCATGATACAGGGTGCTCGGGGCTGGTGCACTGGGATGACCCAGAGGGATGGGATGGGGAGGGAGGCGGGAGGGGGGTTCAGGATGGGGAACACATGTACACCCGTGGCGGATTCATGTCAATGTATGGCAAAACCAATACAATATTGTAAAGTAATTAGTCTCCAATTAAAATAAATAAATTTATATTAAAAAATAATTTAAAAAAAAATCAGAATCTGCCTGCCAACACAGAAGACATGGGTTCGATCCCTGGATCAACAAGGTCCCCTGGAGAAGGAAATGGCAACCTGCTTCAGTATTCTTGCCCAGGAAATCCCATGGACAGAGGCGCCTGGTGGGCAATACACTGCAGAGCAATGGGGCCGCAGAGAAGTCAAACCAGACGTAGCAACCAAGCAACAAACTGTTGAGTGAAGAGTTTTCTGTACGTCTGTTAGGTGTAGCTGTTTTCTAGTGCTGTTCAAATCAGTTTACTTTTGATCTTCTGTACAGTTGTTCTGCACTGTGGAGCTCCAAGGCTAGTGGAGGTGGTGGAATTCTGGCTGAGCTATTTCAAATCCTGAAAGATGATGCTGTGAAAGGGCTGCACTCAATATGCCAGCAAATGTGGAAAACTCAGCCTTCACCACAGGACTGGAAAAAGATCAGTTTTTATTCCAATCCCGAAGAAGGGCAATGCCAAAGAAATGTTCAAACTACCACACAATTCAGAAAACTAAGATCATGGCATCTGGTCCCATCACTTCATGGCAGATAGATGGGGAAACAGTGGAAACAGTGGCTGACTTTATTTTTCTGGACTCCAAAATCACTGCAGATGGTGATTGCAGCAGTGAAATTAGAAGAAACTTACTTCTTGGAAGGAAAGTTATGACCAACCTAGACAGCATATTCAAAAGCAGAGACATTACTTTGCCAACAAAGGTCTGTCTTGTCAAGGCTATGGTTTTCCCAGAAGTCGTGTATAGATGTGAGAGTTGGACTATAAAGAAAGCTGAGCACCGAAGAATTGATGCTTTTGAACTGTGGTGTTGGAGAAGACTCTTGAGAGTCCCTTGGACTGTGAGGAGATCCAACCAGTCCATCCTAAAGGAGAGCAGTCCTGGGTGTTCATTGGAAGGGCTGATGTTGAAGCTGAAACTCTAATACTTTGGCCACCTGATGTGAAGAGCTGATTCACTGGAAAAGACCCTGATGCTGGGAAAGATTGAGGGCAGGAGGAGAAGCGCATGACAGAGGATGAGATGGTTGGATGGCATCATCGACTTGATGGACATGGGTTTGGGTGGACTCCAGGAGTCCAGGGAGTCCTGGCGTGATGGACAGGGAGGCCTGGCATGCTGCGGTTCATGAGGTTGCAAAGAGTCTGATACAACTGAGCGATTGAACTTAACCACACAATTGCACTCATTTCACGTGCTAGCAAAGTAATGATCAAAATTCTCCAAGCCAGGCTTCAACACTATGTGAACGAAGAACTTCCAGATGTGCAAGATGGATTTAGAAAAGGCAGAGGACCAGAGATCACATTGCCAACATCTGCTGGATCATCAAAAAAGCAAGAGAGTTCCAGAAAAATATCTACTTCTGCTTCACTGACTATGTTAAAGTCTTTGACTGTGTGGATCACAACAAACTGTGGAAAATTCTTCAAGAGATGGGAATACCAGACCACCTTACCTGCCTCTTGAGAAATCTGTATGCAGGTCAAGAAGCAACAGTTAGAACCAGACATGGAATAACAAACTGGTTCCAAATTGGGTAAGGAATACATCAAGCCTATATATTGCCACCATGCTTAGTTAACTTATATGCAGAGGATATCATGCAAAATGTAGTTGGATGAAGCACAAGACAGAATCAAGATTTCCAGGAGAAATACCAATAACCTCAGATGTGCAGATGACACCACCCTTATGGCAGAAAGTGAAGAGGAACTAAACAGCCTCTTGAGGAAAGTGAAAAAGCTGGCTTAAAACTCAACATTCAAAAAACTAAGATCATGGCATCTGGTTCCATCACTCATGGCAAGTAGATGGGGCAACAATGGAAGCAATTAGGGACTTCATTTTCTTGGGCTTCAAAATCACTACAGATGGTGACTGCAGCCATGAAATTAAAAGATGCTTGCTCCTTGGAAGAAAAGCCATGACCAACCTGCTGCTGCTGCTGCTGCTGCTGCTAAGTTGCTTCGGTCGTGTCTGACTCTGTGCGACCCCAGAGACAACAGCCCACCAGGCTCCCCCATCCCTGGGATTCTCCAGGCAAGAACACTGGAGTGGGTTGCCATTTCCTTCTCCAGTGACCAACCTAGACAGCATATTAAAAAGCAGAGACATTACTTTGTCAACAAAGGTCTCTCTAGTCAAAGCCATGGTTTTTCCAGTAGATATGGACAGATGTGAAAGTTGGACCATAAAGAAGGGTGAGTGCCAAAGAATTGATGCTTTTGAACTGTGGTGCTGGAGAAGACTCTTGAGAGTCCCTTGGACTGCAAGGAGATAAAACCAGTCAGTCCTAATGGAAATTAATCCTGAGTATGCATTGGAAGGACTGATGAAGGTGAAGCTCCAGTACTCTGACCACCTGAAGCGAAGAGCCGACTCAATGGAAAAGACACTGATGCTGAAAAAGATTGAAGGCAGGAGGAGAAGGGGACAGTGGAGGATGAGATGGTTGGATGGCATCACTGACTCGGTGGACATGAATTTGAGTAGCTCTGGGAGTTGGTGATGGACATGGAAGCCTGGCATGCTGTAGTCCATGGGGTCACAAAGAGTCGGACATGACTGAGCAACTGAACGACAAGAGTTGTTCTACCCATTATTGATAATGGAGTATCTAAGTCTCTAGCTATTATTGCTCAGTGTCTATTTCTCCCCTCGATTATGCCAGTTTTTGCTTCACGAATCTTGGGTTTCTCTTTCAGATAAATGTTTGTTACATCTTATTGATGGATGGACTCTTTTACTTTCAACCTATTTGTGTTTGGGATTTAAAGTAGATCGTTAGTAGGCAGCAGATCATTGGATCATATTGTTTGTCCACTCTGCCAATATCTGCCTTTTAGTTGGAGAGTTTAATCTATTTCTCTCTTTCTCTCTCTGTGTGTGAGTGTGTGTGTGTTCAGTCATGTCTGACTCTTTGTAAGCCCCTGGACAGGTTCTGTCCATGGGTTTCTCCAGGCAAGAATACTGAAGTGGAGGGGATTTTCCCCACCCAGGGACTGAACCAGCATCTCCTGCACGGCAGGCAGATTCTTTACCACTAGCACCACCTGGAAAGCCCCATGCATTTCAACTAAATATAATTACTGACGATGTAGAACTTACTTCTACCATTTTGATATTTGTTTTCTATGTTCCTTATACATTTTTTATTCCTCAGATCCTCCATTACTGCCTTGTTTTTGTTAAGGAGGTTTTCTAGTGCACCTTATTCAATTTCCTGATCATTTCTTTTCCTATATAATTTTCAGTTATTTTCTTAGTGGTTGCCCAGGGTACTGTAACTGACAATTTATAAGAATCTAGTTTAGATTAATACCAATTAATTTCAAATATAGAAAATCTTATCTCACATATATCTCCATTGACCAGCTTTATGTTGTTATTGCCACAAATTAGTTTTTAAACATTGTGTGTCCATCAAGAAAGATTTATAACTGCTTTACAAACTCATCTTTTAGCACAGATAAAATGGTAGCTCAGACAGTAAATAATCTGCCTGCAATGCAGGAGACCCAGGTTTGATTCCTGGATCGGGAAGATGCCCTGGAGGAGGGCATGAAAACCCACTCCAGCATTCTTGCCTGGAGAATCCCATGGACAGAGCAGCGTGGCAGGCTGCAGTCCATGAGAGTGCAAAGAGTCGGACACAACTGAGCAACTTTCACAGATAGAACAAAAAGAGTTAAAAACAAAAATACATTTATACTGTCCTCTGTATTTACCTGCCTTGCCGCCTTTGCTAGTGTTCTTTCTTTCTTCACGTGGGTCTCAGTTAATATCCTGTGTCCTTTCATTTCATGACTCCCTTTAGCATCTCCTGCAGGGCAGGTCTGCTAGTAACAAACCATCTCAACTTTTGCTTCTCTGGGAATGTCTTAATTTCTCCTTCATTTCTAAGGGTATTTTTGGTGGGATACACAATATTTAGTCAACTATCTATACATATATTTAGCACTTTGTGTATGTCTTTCATTTTGTCTATGTCTTCTGGTTTCCATGATTTTTGATGAGATGTTAATATTACTAATATTAACAAATGCTAATATTATTGAGGACCTCTTCCATGTGATCAGTAACTTTTCTTTTTTAAAGATTCTCTTTATTTTCAACCTTTGATAGTTTGGCAATAGCAACCCACTCCACTACTCTTGCCTGGAGAAGCCCATGGATGGAGGAGCCTGGTGGGCTGCAGTCCATGGGGTCGTGAAGAGTTGGACACGACTGGGCGACTTCACTTTCACTTTTCACTTTCATGCACTGGAGAAGGAAATGGCAACCCACTCCAGTGTTCTTGCCTGGAGAATCCCAGGGATGGGGGAGCCTGGTGGGCTGCCGTCTCTGGGGTCGCACAGGGTCAGACACGACTGAAGTGACTTAGCAGCAGCAGCAGCAGTTTATCTTAGGTCTCTCTGAGTTTACCCTATCTGGTGTTTGTTGAGCGTCTTGTAGGTGTAGTGTTAGTTGTTCAGTGGTGCCCGACTCTGTGACCCCATGAACTGTAGCCCCCCAGGCTCCTCTGCCCATGGAATTCTCCAGGCAAGAACACTGGAGTGGGTTGCCATGCCCTTCTCCAGAGGCTCTTTCCAACCCACAGATCAAACCCGGGTCTCCTGCATGGCAGGCAGATTCTTTACCATCTGAGCAACAGGAAAGATCAGACCTGGAGATGCCAGGGATTGAACCCAGGGCCTCATACATGCAAAGCAAGTGCTCTACCACTGAGCTACAACCTCTGTGTAGGTGTAGGTGCAAAGCAAGCGCTCTACCACTGAGCTACAACCTCTTAGGTGTAGGTTAACGTTTTGATCAAATTCAGAAAAGTTTTGGCCATTATACCTTCAAATACTCTTTCTGCCATTTTTGCCCCTTCCTCTCATTGAGAGGCTCCCATCATATGCCTGTGTTGATATATCTAATGACATCCTAACAGGTCTCTGAGGCTTTATTTTTCTTCATCCTTTTCTTTTTCTGTTCCTCAGAATGGATAATCTTAATTGACCTATCTTCAAATTCACTGCATTTGTATCTGCCTAGTTAAATCTGATGCTGAGCCCCTATAGTTTAATTTTTCATTGTAGTTATTATACTTTTCAGCTCCAAAGTTTGTATTTGGTTCCTTTTTATAATTTTATCTCTTTACTGATATCCTACTTACTGAGATATAGTTCTCATGCTTTCCATTAGTTCATTAAGTGTAGTTTTCTTTAGCTCTTGAACATATTTTAAATACCTGATTGAAAGTCTTCACCTAGAAATTCTGATCTCTTGGCTTCCTCGGGTACAGTCTGTATTATTTATTTTCCCATGGAACAACCATACATTCTTCTTTCTTTGTAATCCTTGCAACTTTTTGTTGAAAACTGGACACTGGATATTACATTGTGGCAATCTTGAAAATCAGATTCTTTTCTTCCCCCAGCTCAGGGTTTCCTGTAGTTGTTGCTTGTCTCATGACTTTTCTGAACTAATTCTGCAAACTGTGTATCATTTATTATATGTATCCACTGAAGTCTCATTAGCTTTTTTATTATCCTTGTTGTTCAGGTGCTATGGCCAACACTTTGTGACCCCATGGACTGCAGCACACCAGACTCCCCTGTCCTTCACTATCTCCTGGAGTTTGTTCAGATTCACTAATGCCATCCAACCATCTCATCCTCTGTCATCCCCTTCTCCTCCTGCCTTCAATCTTTCCCAGCATCAGGGTCTTTTCCAATAAGTCAGTTCTTTGCATCAGGTGGCCAAAGTATTGCAGTTTCAGTTTCAGCATCAGTCCCTCCAATGAATAGTCAGGGTTGATTTCCTTTAGGATTGACTGGCTTTATCTCCTTGCAGTCCAAGGGACTCTCAAGTGTCTTCTGCAGCACCATAATTCAAAAGCATCAATTCTTCAGCACTCAGCCTTCTTTAGCCTCACATCTGTACATGACTGCTGGAAAAAACATAGCTTTAACTATACAGATCTTTGTCAGAAAAGTGATGTCTTTGCTTTTTAATACACTGTCTAGGTTGGTCATAGCTTTTCTTACAAGAAACAAGCGTCTTTTAATTTCATGGCTGAGGTCACCATGCGCAGTGATTCTGGAGCCCAAGAAAAGAAAATCTGTCACTGTTTCCACTTCTTCAGCTAACAGCCGTAGATTTCCCTACATTTCTGTACAGAAAAGAATCTTCCCCATGTTTGCAAAGGGGCTCTGTGAGTGTACTGGAGCACACTTTGAATGCTCAGCTATGAAGTGACAACACAGCTTTAACCTTTACTTCCTGCTGGTACAGACCCTCAAGGTAAGCCAGAGGTGAGATCCTAGGGCTTTCACATGTTTTTCTTAAGCATGTTCACAGAGCTTCATGTGATACCCCAGGAATATGGTGAAACTACTCAAAGTCTTTATTACCCAAAGCATCTCATTCTCCAGCCTTTTCACCCATTATTCATTCCCACTGTTATCTGTTGTCTCATGCAGTGATCACTAAAACATTTGCCTGTAAGTAATTTTTATCAACAACCCCACAGACAGCAGTGGGACAGTTCCAACTCAGGTGAAATAAAGGTAAACCTTTCCAGCCAGTCTTCTTCCAGAGAGACAATAGACTGATCTAATAAGGATTATTCTTTGTGAGTGAGGTCCAGGCTGTTACCTCTTGCACGTGGAATATGAGCTGTTATTTTCAAGGCTATTACTGGGATAGGAAGTGGGAAATAGGATGAAGGTGAGTTAAAATATTACAAAGCTTGCTATTCTTACTGAGATTCAGCTGTTTTTCTTGAAGAAGTGCTCCTTGGGTTTCTGTAGACCTTTGGTTAATTTCCAGAGTTTCAAAATGTTCATTCTGACCATTTTTGCCAGTTTTGTTTTTTTTTTCCAGAATTTCAGAGTTCCTTGCTCTGCCAATCTCACTAATATCCTTTTGATGTTTGTTTTGGATGTGACTAAAGGTGCTCTCAGAGAAGGCAATGGCACCCCACTCCAGTACTCTTGCCTGGAAAATCCCATGGACAGAGGAGCCTGGTAGGCTGCAGTCCATGGGGTCGCTGAGGGTTGGATACCACTGAGCGACTTCACTTTCACTTTTCACTTTCATGCATTGGAGAAGGAAATGGCAACCCACTCCAGTGTTCTTGCCTGGAGAATCCCAGGGATGGGGGAGCCTAGTGGGCTGCCATCTATGGGGTCGCACAGAGTCGGACATGACTGAAGTGACTTAGCAGCAGCAAGGGTGCTCTTGATTTTTACAATGTGTTCCCTTGGAGTTATCCTGAGCTACGTTTCCAGTGTGCATTCTCCAGAACACGAGTTCCATGGGGAGACAACTGGTGTGATAGTTCTGTGCTGAAATAAGTTTGTAATCCACATGTTGAAGTTATACATATCTCCTTACCACAGGATTTCTCAGAATTCATAATTGCTACCCTAATGATGCTGTACACCTTCAAGGGAATATACAGTATAAATAAAACAACAGCAGGTAACTTGTGGGCCAGAAAACTATGTTCGGTGCTTCTGTTTATTATCTCATCTGATTCATACCACCATAAAATATTATTCCTACTTTACAGGCAAGGAAACTGAAGCACATTAAGTTTAAGTAAATTATCCCAACTAGGAATTGCCAGAGTTGGGAATTTAATCAAAGTTGTTTTATAGCCTTTGCCCTAAGTCAATACACCACACTGCAGGATTTCCTAACTTAATTTGGTCAGAGAAACATTTGTTCACAGAGAATCTTGGAAAACTAGCATGTCTCAGAATACATTCTGTTAAACGCTAGGCTAAAGCACACTTAATGACCAAGAAACCAGTCTGTGTTTTTCTCAACACTTTCGCTGTCATAAATCATGCCACAGACCCTGGCTACCACATTAAATATTGATTGAAGAATGGAACATGGAGCTCGTCAACCTATAGACTATCAACACATAGGAGTTTCTGAATTTTAAGTGTCTCCTCGGGGGCAGGCGTGAAAGGTTACCATAACAAAACCAAAACCAGGAGATTCTATCCTGAGGCAGAAATTAGCAATATAATTTGAATTTATGAAGTCATAGCAGAACTAAATGAAGGGGCTCCACCTTAAAGATTTGTTTTTCTTCAATTCTTTGCACGAGTTATTTTTTCCAGCAAAGAAGGCAATTTGTTCTCAGCATAGGAAAATTTGAAAAGAAACCCAAACTATGTAAAGGAACAGAAAATAAAAATCTTAATTTCTTCCACTCAGAAGCAATTTCTGTCAACGTAGCTCTTTCTAGCATTTTGAGGACCTTGTTTTCTTTTCATCCTTGGAATCTTGCCATACATATAATTTTTATTACTATAATTATTTTTTCATGCCATTAAAACTCTTCATAAACATCTTTATTTGCAAGCCTTCAAAACATTCCACTCCAGGGAGGGATCATAATTTACAGAATCTTTCCACTCACGTTGACTAGTTAGGTTGTTGCTCATCTTTCACTGTTTTAAATAATTCTGTGATAAACAGCTCTGGATGATCACAAAATGCTAAACTAGTCCATCCTAAAGGAAATCAATCCTGAATATTCATTGGAAGGACTGATGCTAAAGGTGAAGCTCCAATACTTTGGCCACCTGATGCAAAGAGCAAACTCAATGGGAAAGACCCTGACGCTGGGAAAGACTGAGGGCAGGAGGAAAAGGGAACAACAGAGGATGAGATGGTTGGATGGCATCACCGACTCAATGGGCATGAGTTTGAGCAAACTCTAGGAGACAGTCAAGGACAAGGAAGCCTCGTGGACTATAGTCCAAGGGGTTGCAAAGAATTGGACACAACTTGGCAACTGAACGATGACAATAATCTTACACACCAAGGTTGGTCCAGGTAGAAGTTACAGTGAAATACACACACACAACCATGTCAACCAACAGGCTACCATCTCCAGCCACAGTGATGTGAAGAAAGGATAAATGTGAAACAGTGAGAGATCAGTGGAAATGAATCCACAAATTTAGCAAAGAAAACTATATCTACAACATGAAACATCTAATAAAATCACAAGGTTTTAAAATAGAAGTTAGAGGGGCAGCTTTTACTGAGAAGCATGGTCTTATAGAGAAAAACAGACATGGAAAGTTCAAGAAACCAGGTAACAGAAATGGAGCAATCTGTAGCTAAGGAACCAAAATGGAGACTATTCCCCTCCTTCTGCTGTTTAAATACATGATGAATAACCACCGTTCTAGTGATTATTCCTGTATGTAGTGGGCACTGGAGATGATTCTAGCCCTTAATCACTTGAAACACTAGTGGTGCCCGCATCCACTCACTGAGCATGTGCTGTATGCCTGTGTCTATGTAAATGGCTGTACCTACTCCACCTCATTTAGCCCTTTCCCCAAAGCAAGTACAATTATATGCAATTGACTAAAGTGGAAAGTGAGGCTCAAAAGTTGAGTAACCTGCCCCAGGTCCTCCAGCAACAAGTAACTGAAGCAGAACTAAAAATTATCTCTGTCCAGGGTCTGTGACCTTCCGCAGTACCATGTGGAAATTTGACAAATTTCCTCTTTGACGAATTCCATGAACAGAGATGGAAACATCTCAAAAAGCATTTGAAGTCAACAGAACACAGATTTCTAAATATATTTTGAAAGCAAATATTAATTGAAGCTGAATTTTAGCCATCTCAGGGACTCTCCAAGAGAAGTCTTCAAGGTGACAAAATGTTAGAGCTTTAAAACTACTCATAAACATTTTTTAACTTTGGAACATCTAGTCCAAGAAAATGATCTGAAAGGCAGAACATGTGGTATGTAGTAGGATGTTCATCATAGCACCATTTTATAATAGCAAAAAAATGAAAATGATACAAAAAGCCAATACTAAGGAAAATAAAGTAATTTTATTTAGTGTACTATTTTGAAATCACTAAAAATTTTATGTAAAAAAATTATCATTACACAAAAAATACAAACAAACCATAATGCATAGCGGAAAAGTTGAATGTAAAATTTTACTGCACAAGGCATGCATTTGAAAAGTACTTATGCAGAGAGGGAAAGAAAGTGTTCTAGCAAGTAAAGCAAAATTTAATACTGGTTTCCACTCAAAGTTAGGACCACAGTAGTGATTTCTGAACTCTTCTTAATTTTTATCCTGTATCAGTTTTATGAGAGAATAAAACTAATAGGGATTCCAAGCAAATAAAGACCAGTGTACTCATTCATGCACATATTAGAGCTGCTATGACCTTCCCAGCATGCACTGATGCATGCTGGGATATAGCAGTGAATTATTAATAGAAAGTTAAAAACTCCCACCTAGGTATAGTTTAATCTTAGTGCAGATGTAAACAATTAAGACTGAAAAAATAAAACATATAATAGCTAGATAGCAGTAAGGGCAAAGTGAAACATCAAGATGCATGGAAAGTTTAAAAAGAAAGATCAGAGAAGGCCTCACTGACAAAAAAAAAAAAAAACATTTCAGAAAAGACCTAAGGGAAACAGGAAGCCAGTCACTCACGTATCTAGGGAAACAGCATTTCAGGGAGTTGGCACAGCAAGTGCAAAGGTCCTGAGGCTATGCTGGAGTATTAAAGGAAAAGCAAGACAGCAGACGTGGCAGGAGCAGACAGTAAGAGCCATGGGCCTGAGGCAGGGAAATGCAAGGGCCAGCAGGAACGTGATGGGGAAGTAGAAGAAAAGGTGGTATCCAAGAGGTAGCTGGAGGTCTGATCATGAAGGGCCTTGTAGAATTCGAATCTCTGGCTTTTTCGGTGACTGCAGTGGGAAGCCACAGAGGGCTCTGAGCACTGGACTACTGTGATCTGAGTTACAATGTAATGGGATGACCCTGGCTACTGCATTAAGATCCGGGTGTAGTGCGAACAATCGGGAGGCTGCTACAATGACTTAGAGAAGATGCACAGACCAACTGGGAGCAGAGTGCAGGAGGGCTTGCTGCAGACAGTGAGGGGTGAGAGGTGGGAGAAAAACACAACAGTCAAGGATGACTTGACCAAAATTTCGACCTGAAGAATAGATTATATAAAGAACAGATTATCCATGAGCCCCTGGCAGGAGCCATTCAGGAGGAAAAAAAATCAAGATTTCAATTTTAGACACAGAGCGAACAACCATGTGTAAAATCTTCTACCTCACTAAGCAAAGCAATCCCAGTGTAAATAATGAGATTAAATGTTTGCCTTTTTAATTAGCAAAGATGTAAAATATGAGAACCTACCTTGTTGACTAGGATGCAGTAAGCCAAGCAGTGGCATACATTTTCCGAGAAATAATTTGGGAATAAAAATCAAGACTCCTTGCCATATTCATAAATTTCACCCTGTTAAAATTTCCCTTCAAATAATCTGTTCTAGGAAAAATAGCAAAAAAGTACAGGCAAAGATTTATGTATGCAGTTCCAGTCTTATTTCTAAAAATGAAAAACTGAAAGGAGCCCAAACATCCAACAATAGAGATACAGCTGAAATACTATTATGTACTCACACACACAGGCAGAATATTGCACAGCCATTAAAAATTTTCATAAATTGTTAAAACAAAGATTTTAAAGGGAATGGCAATACACAGTGTAATACAGTATAATATGCTGTAAAAAAATGAATACTAAGAAAAAGATTTGGCAAGGAATTACTAAAGCATCACAGTTGTCCCTGGGTGCTGACAACACTTGTTTCTTCTAATTGCAGTTTTTTCAAAGCATTTTAATTTTAACATTATGAAGAAAAACAATTTTATTTTCATGGAGATGGCTATTCTACTCTCACATGTAGTGATGGAAAATGAAACACACTTCAACCTGTGCTAACACCAATCCCAATATAATGCTCCCTGCCTTGTGCTGGCCTTTGCTCTCAAGGGATGAAAGAGTTGAACCATCTAGAAGAAATGAGTGGTGGAGATAGTTGCAGGGGACTGAGGTCAGTCACTGAAATTCTAGCCATCTTGACTTGAGAAGCTGAGAGGTGAAGGATTACTCCCCAGAACCCAATATTCTTCCTGGATCTGATGTCAGGAGGCATCCCAGGTGATATTTAAGCCAGAGTGGACAAAAGCCAGGAAGTGACAAATGAAATCTGGACCTAGGACTTCCAGAATTCCAGACTCCCAGAATTTCCCAACAGATGGCTAGTGGGAAAGGTCCCCCCTACATACATCAACCTACCATACAACTGCACTCATCTTACATGCTAGCAAAGTAAGGCTCAAAATTCTCCAAGCCAGGCTTCAGCAGTATGTGAACTGTGAACTTCCAGATGTTCAAGCTGGATTTAGAAAAGGCAGATGAACCAGAGATCAAATTTTGCTTTATTGACTACACCAAAGTCTTTGTATGGATCACAACAAACTGTGGAAATTCTTTAAGAGATGGGAATAGCAGACCACCTTACCTGCCTCCTAAGAAATCTGTATGCAGGTCAAGAAGCAAGAGTTAGAACCAGACATGGAACAACAGACTGGTTCCAAATAGGGAAAGGAGTATGTCAAGGCTGTATATTGTCGCCCTGCTTATTTAACTTACATGCAGAGTACATCATGTGAAATGCCAGGCTGGATGAAGCACAAGCTGGAATCTAGGTTGTTGCGAGAAATATCAATAACCTCAGATATGCAGATGACAGCACCCTTATGGCAGAAAGGGAAGAAGAACTAAAGAGCCTCTTGATGAAAGTGAAAGAGGAGAGTAAAAAAGTTGGCTTAAAACTCAACATTCAGAAAACTAAGATCATGGAATCTGGTCCCAACACTTTATGGCAAATAGATGGGGAAACAATGGAAACAGTGACAGCCTTTATTTTCTTGGGCTCCAAAATCACTGCAGATGGTGACTGCAGCCATGAAATTAAAAGACACGTGCTCCTTGGAAGAAAAGCTATTACCAACCTAGACAGCATATTAAAAAACAGACACATTA
This sequence comes from Bos grunniens, assembly GCF_055505025.1. Lineage (NCBI taxonomy): Eukaryota > Metazoa > Chordata > Mammalia > Artiodactyla > Bovidae > Bos > Bos grunniens. The sequence goes on along the minus strand of NC_141170.1, from coordinate 13,596,533 downwards.
CCAACAAAAGTCTGTCTAGGCAAAGCTCTGGTTTTTCCAGTGGTCATGTATGGATATGAGAGTTGGGACTACAAAGAAAGCTGAGCATCGAAGAATTGATGCTTTTAAACTGTGGTGTTGAAGAAGACTCTTGAGGGTCCCTTGGACTGCAAGGAGATCCAACCAGTCCATCCTAAAGGAAATCAGTCCTGAATATTCATTGGAAGGACTGATGTTGAAGCTGAAACTCCAACACTTTGGCCACCTGATGTGAAAAACTGATTCATTGGAAAACACCCTGATGCTGGGAAAGATTGAAGGTGGGAGGAGAAGGGGATGACAGAGGATGAGACATTCGGATGGCATCACCAACTCTACAGACATGAGTTTGAGTAGGCTCTGGGAGTTGGTGACGGACAGGGAGGCCTAGTGTGCTGAAGTCCATGGGGTCACAAAGAGTCGGACATAATTGAGCGACTGAACTGACTGAACTGAACTGATTCTCCATATCTGATTACCCTCAATATCTAATTGGGTTCCTCATCCTCTACCATCCTCCAGGTGATGTCTAATCACCCTGGCCTGTCTTCAGCAAGAATTCTGTTAGTTCAGTTTCTTCTGAATTCTCCCTTAATCTTGACATACCTACAAATAATTTTCCATCCCATGATCCCCACCATTCTCCTTGACTATAATTTCCCATTGCCCATGCTATATTAGAGTTGAATCTGAGCTCTCTCCTCCACTGCCAGACCCCACCGCAGTGGCCCTTACATTTTTCAAAATGTCCCTCTCCTTGAATAATGTCTTCCTTACCACACTTTAGCAAGTAGCAAGTGTCCTTGAATAATTCTTTTCTTTAACAATATAACCTCCTGACATATAATCTGTCTTAAAGTAGCCTTGAAAGTATTACAGTGGTGTAGGTCCTCTGGGGCCCTAAGATACTGTGATGTTACCAAGGGATCCCAATCTCCTGCCTTTCTAGCAGAGCATCCTTGCAAAGAATTACATGGAACTTGGGCTGTTGTACAAAGCTGCCAGGTGTGTCTTAGGCAAGGAAACAGGCAAGAGCTATTTCGATCATTTAACCTTGAGTGGAAGAGACAAGAAGCAGTCTTGGAAAGATGGAAGGGAGGTACACAGGCTGAACAACAGGTCAACCAGGGAGAGGCTTCACCTCCAGTGCCTGCTCTGGTCATTGGAGATAAGCTACTGGGGGTGCCTCCAGGAGTATTCTGAAGTTGACTGGGCTCAGTGGGTATGGTTTATGATGAGTTAATGATACAAGCCTTCACAGTTGAATGGGCAAACAGGCCTACTGCAATGACATCTTAGTGGCTGGGGTGAGATTGGAGGATAAAGAGGGGCTAACAAGAGGGCTGGACTATAAAAGGACATGGCTGTGTGCAGGAGGGAGGTGGACAGGGTGGTGAGACAGGGTAGTGAAACATAATATTTTTGTTGCATTCAACTTATTTTCATGGTCATGAAATTTCCATGCGGTTGATAAACTGACATGAGGAAAGCCACTCAACGTAACAAATGGTAGGAGGTTCATTTCTTCTTTCAACAAATATACCATGGGGACTTCTGCACATTGTACCATGCCACGTTCCAGTTCCTGAGTATATAGAGAGAAACAGGGGGGATGAAGTCCACACAAATGAGGTCAACTGCCTCCAGGGTACAGTTCAGAAACTCAGCAGTCCTCTAGCCAGACAGAGCAGCCCATCCTAAGAGCATCACTGCAGATGGTGAGGCCTGAGCCAGGAAGCTCCCCTTTCCCTTATCTCCTTGCCCTCCTTCCCCCAGTGACCCAGCCCTTCCATAACAATTTAAAGAAAGAAAAACACTGCCCAGGAAAATTTCACAGCGAAGAAATAAAAATCTTCCTTCTGACCTACACTTAGTTACAAAAAGGTCCAAGTAGCCTACCATATCAATATCTTTTCCTATAATTGTGGCCACTGTAACCATGGCAAAGATTTATACGTGCCGAGTTTATCATCATCACCATCTTGCAACCTGTAATTACCATGTACACAGTTCATCAACTTAAAATTCAACATCTTTTTAGCACATTTTCCCACAGCATTAGCTGGTAAGATACAAAATGCAGATTTTGTCAGTATAGATCAGCCTTGTCAAAATGCAGTATTTACTAGTGTAGTGTAAAGCCTGATAGTTGTTGGGTTTTTTTTCTTTTTTGTAACGCAAGTGCCTGACTTAAGCTTTGATTGCTGAGACATCCATTTCAAAAAGGCACCCACTTCAAAGACGGCTATCTCAAACAAACATATTGCCAGCCACATGGCGAGATAAAGAGCCAGGCTTCCTCCCTTGACTGAGGTTCCTTTGTTTAAAGATCTTGGTTGATTTTGGTAACGACTATTTGGGCCACATGCTTCATTTATTTCTCTTCCGATACTTTAAATTCCTGCTTTTATGTTTTAAATTCACTAATAAAGAGTGAACCCACAAACCCCAAGGCCTCCACCCTCAATAAAACAGAACCCCAGGTCCACATCCTTCACCTGTGACCATGCTGTGTGGCTCCATGTGTGCTAAGTGATTTCCAGGTCTAATAAACGAGATTATTAACTATAAAAATAACAAAAAGAGTGTACTAGAACTAAATTTGGTTTATCATTCAATTTATCCAATGATAATTGTTTTCAAAAGAAGAAAATAAAATTGGACAAAAGGGTTAATCACTGAAATGAATTAAGAGCCTATAATAGATATGTGTTCATGCATGCTAAGTCACTTCAGTCATGTCCAATTCTTTGCAACCCTATGGACTGTAGCCCGCCAGACTCTTCTGTCCATGGGATTTTCCAAACAAGAATACTGGAGTGGGTTGCCATGCCCTCCTCCAGGGGATCTTCCCAATCCAGGGACCGAACTCACGTCACTTATGTCTCCTGCATTGGCAGGTTGGTTCTTTACCACTACAGCCACATGGGAAGCTCAATGCATGTAAGTAAATATAATGCTTTTCCTTAAAGACAACTGAAATTTAAAGAAAAAATAATAACAAAGTATATCCTATATGGGAATAAAAATAATATGACACAAAAGGACAAAAGTAGAATGAAATTACACTAAGAGTCTGTCATGATTCATGAAGTAGTATAATACTGATTCAAGGCAGACTGTGATAAACTAAGAACACATATTATAATCTGTACAGTAACTTTTAAAAAATATAGAGGCTTAGCTAAAAAGCCAATAGTCAAAATAAAATGGAATATTAAAACATATTAGATTTATAAAAATTCAAAAGGGAAAAAAGGGAGCAAAGAACAGAGGGAAAAAATAAACAAATGGCAAAGGCAGAACTACACTCAACACATCAAAAATTATACTAAACATAAATGAACTAAATACTGCAACTAAAAGGCAAAGATTTTTAAACAAAGCAAAAAAAGAAGATACAGCTATATGCTGTTTAAAGGGATACTTAAATTCAAAGACACAGTAAATTAAAGTGAAAGACTGGAAAAAAGATTTACCATGCAAACATATGTGCATGTGTGCTAAGTCACTTCAGTCGTGTCTGACTCTTTGCAACTCTATGGACTATATAGCCTGTCAGGCTCCTCTGTCCATGGGATTCTCCAGGCAAGAACACTGGAGTGGGTTACCATGCCCTTCTCCAAGGGATCTTCCCGACCCAGGGTTCACCCACATCTATGTCTCTTACTTTGGCAGGTGGCTTCTTTGCCACTAGCACCCCTGAGAAGCCCTACTATGCACACACTAAGCATTAAAAAGCTGGTATGACTATATGTGGCCATGTAGAATTCAAAGCAGCTGTATTTCCAGAGACAAAGAAGATGATTTCATAATGATAAAAGTGTCAACTCATCAAGAAGGCAAAATAATCCTAAATGTGCATATTAGTAACATATTTCAAAATATGTACACATTGACGAAACTAAAAAGGACAGAAAAATCACCAACAAATACATATATTAAAACTCCTTTCTCAGTAACCATTTTTTTTTAAGCAGCAAAACTCATTAAGGATACAGGAAATTTGAACATCCCTAAGTGACATTTATTGGGCTTCCCAGGTGACTCAGTGGTAAAGAACCATCTGCCAATGCAGGAGACACGGGTTTGATCCTTGGGTCAGGAAGGAGAAGGAAATAGCAACTCATTCCAGTGCTCTTGCTGGGGAAATCCCATGGACAGAGGAGCCTGGTGGGCTACAGTCCATGGGGTCACAAAAGAGTCAGACAGGACTTAGTGACTAAACTACAAGTGACATTTATAGAACACTACACCGATCACTATGGGGTGTGCATTCCCTCCAAGAGGCCATGGCAAGGTGACCAAATTTCAGGTTCAATAAACTCTGAAAGACTGAAAATAAACAGAACTGGGAATGGGAGTCTGACACAAATGAGAGAGCTGAGTCTTTCAACCTTGCTCCAAAGTTGTCAGTGTCTGCTATTGAAATGGCAGGTGTGAAAGACAGGGCAGGACTGGCAGGACTAGTTACGAGGGTAGATGCCACGTGAAAAAAAAAGTCAGGGTGACTCCAAAGTTTTGGCCTTCACTACCGAAGACTAGAACTGCTATGTGCCTATGTAGGGAAGATGGGAAGGATCAGATTTAGGGATCGGGCAGAGGGGCACTAAGACTGAGATTCCTAACAGATATCTACATAAAACCTTTGGATTGGCTATTTAAAATTTAAGTCTGTAGGGTACAGGTTGTATTTATAAAAAAAAATGATGGGGTTGTCAGCATATATTATGCTGTGTATGTGCTTAGTCGCTTCAGCCGTGTTAGACTCTTTGTGACCCTATGCACTATAGCCCGCCAGGCTCCTCTGTCCATGGGATTCTCCAGGCGAGAATACAGGCAGGTTCTTTACCACTACTGCCACCTGGGAAGCCCCAGTACTATACTAGTGGTTTTTTTAAATAGCTGCTGCTGCTGTTGCTAAGTCGCTTCAGTCGTGTCCAACTCTGTGCAACCCCATAGACGGAAGCCCATGAGGCTCCCCTGTCCCTGGGATTCTCCAGGCAAGAACACTGGAGTGGGTTGCCATTTCCTTTTCCAGTGCAAGAAAGTGAAAAGTGAAAGTGAAGTCGCTCAGTCGTGTCCAACTCTTCAAGATCCCAAGGACTGCAGCCTACCAGGCTCCTCCGCCCATGGGATTTTCCAGGCAAGAGTACTGGAGTGGGTTGCCATTGCCTTCTCCATTTAAATAGCTATTACACCTCAAACCAACATCATATTTGAGACCCTCTACCTGACAGACCTGAGTCAGGAATTTATATCAAAATCTAACACAATGTTCCTATTATTTACAAACAGATAAACACTTCTTGGAATTCCCAGGTGGCACTAGGGGTAAAGAACCCGCTGCCAATGCAGGAGACATAAGAGACACGGGTTTGATCAGTGGGTCAGGAAGATCCCCTGGAGGGGGCATGGCAACACAGTATTCTTGCCTGGAGAACCCCGTGGACAGAGGAACCTGGTGGGCTACAGTCCATAGGATTACAAAGAGTCGGACACAACTGAAGCAACTTAGCAAACACAGAAAGAGGGGGAGTAGGTACATCTGCATCAGGGAAAACTCAGAAGCATAAGCTAAAACGCAAACCAAATTGCTAATCTGCATACCAGGACCTGATCTTGTGTCTTATTTGCTGACTAAGAAAGAAGAGTCATATATTATAGCTTTGTTTCTTTTCCTATCCTTTACACGACAGAAATTCAAGGAACTGGTAAACAGAAGCTCTGAAAGATTTATAACCTCAGTTTAAGACAAAGATACCTCAGGAAGATGAAAAACATTTGTTATATTCTGGAAGAAATAAAATGCCAATGCAAATCACTTTCAAATGTAACTCGAAAGCACAATTCTGGTTCACGCGTGAAAGGTGTGTTCTGCTAAGCTCTCTTTGATTCTCCAGGAAGATTGATGGAGTAATTATACTCCGGAAAGGAAGGCTAAGAAACTGTGTTGGAACTTATTAAATATGACATGCAGCGACTTTGTGATTTTGTTTAAAAAGTGCACTTAAGATTAATTACATTTTAAATGAGATTTATAAACACCTTACACCACTTAAGTGAACTGCATAAAATTCTACTGTGCCACGATTTTGTTTGAATTTGATAAGTTATATTGCCTATAAGTGGGAGCTCACTGGAATTATTCACAGGGTAAAGGGACTAGATTTGTAAAAACACCGGTAGGTGTATTTGTGCTTATCTGTACATCAATATATAGTGATAAATGTGACTGTCTACACATATGCCACGATATCCAATTATGGGCATTTACAGCCTTCCTCATTTCTGTTTTATACTGTCTTCCTAGCCACCAATTTCTCCCCCCGCCAACCCATCCTTCAGTCTGCAGGATGACCATTCTAAAATGGAAACTGATCACATCATCTCTTTCCAGTTGGCCATCCCTACTCAGCAGAGCATGGACCTGCCCTCCTCTTTCAGCCCCGCAGTCCTATGACTGTTTTCTCAACACCTAAGTGAGAAAGAAAGGACAGAGCCTGGACCTGCCCTCCTCTTTCGGCCAGCCCGCAGTACTGTGAGTTTTCTCAACACCTAAGTGAGAAAGAAAGGGCGAAGCCTACCAGAACTCATCAGCAGAGTGCCTAGTGCCCATCTACCCTGGCCTGTGACTGACTGGTCCTTCCAGGGGACAAGAGGAGACTTCCGTAGTGAGGGCCCCAGTGGTCTAGTGCTTGATCTGTGCCCACATTTGCAGCAAGGATTTCCAAGAGTATTAGGATAGACAAGACCACATGGAACAGCGATTGACACTTCAATGGTGTCAAGTACAGAGACTAGGACTTTCAACATACACAGAAGACAAAGAGATGTTTAAGATGAAAACCATTAGTGTCACATCATCTTCTACTAAGAGGGCTGGCTTTGGGGGCATGCAACCATACAGAGTGCTATGCTCAGAAGCACCTTGCACTCAGCTTAACGCTCTGGAGTTGATATCTTTCACCCTAGAAGTGTTACTTTGTAAGGGATTACAATGGGCATAGTCATGTACGGATGTGAGAGTTGGACGAGAGCTGAGTGACGAAGAATTAATGCTTTTGAACTGCAGTGTTGGAGAAGACTCTTAAAAGTCCCTTGGACTGTGAGGAGATCAAACCAGTCAATCCTAAAGGAAATCAGTCCTGAATACTCACTGGAAGGACTGATACTGAAGCTGAAGCTCCAATACTTTGCCCACCTGATGCGAAGAGCTGGCTCCTTGGAAAAGACCCTGATGCTGAGAAAGACTGAAGGCAGGAGGAGAAGGGGACGACAGAGGATGAGATGGTTGGATGGCATCACCGACTCAATGAACAGGAGTTTGAACAAGATCCGGGACATGGAAGCCTAGAGTGTTGCAGTCCACGGGGTTGCAAAGAGTCAGGCATGACTGAGCGACTGAACTGAACTGAACAATGGGCATACACGTGAGCAGAGGCTACACACTCAGTGTGTGTGTCCCTCACTCCCACATGGTATTTGTAATGCTCCACGAGCACAGAATTCTGGTGGACCCACAAAGTGTGGAGATTCAGCAAGACCCAGGGAAGTGTATTTTGTCTACACCAGAGTAAGCAGGGGGCACTGATCGCCCTTGGAGACTAAGGATTCTGTTCCAACCAGAACCAACTTGCTCCAAATGCAGAAAGAAGCAAATGTATCCTAAGAAACTGTAATGACCAAGGAACCTTAGTCATATTCTTTCCTTCATGTGCTACTTCCCTGTGTCAGCAAATCATTGATGCTGAAATGATGACACGGGAGGAAAGGGAAAGACAAGACAACCATAGCCTGTCCTCCCCTCTGTCTCACCTCACTCATCAGTCAGTCCAAGGCAGGCAGCATTGATAGAAAGTGCACACATGAAGGAGCGAACAGAAAAGAACTGAGTCTGTTTTCTTCCATGTTTCTGTTGTTCTGGAGAACAAGATACATGTGCATCCATGCACTTTGATGTACGAACTGGGCCATTTCCATGATTCTTCATATGAGTTCAATGCTCTTGCATTTGTATTTGAAATTGGAACTGCACAATACAGAGATGGAGAAATTCTTGCTAATAATTTAAAATTATTGTTATTCATCTAGACTGCTATCAAAAAGCAGGTAAAAAACACCATGACAAACCAAGAGAAAGAGAAAGACCATGAAAGCAAAGTTATATAGTTTAGTACCTTTAACAGCATTTCTTCTCATTTTGGAATGAAGGACCACACCTTTTTATTTTGCACTAAGTCTCATGCATAATGGAGTCAGTTCTACCAGCTAAGAACAAAAAATCACATTCCTTAGTGTATGGACATGTGTGTATGTGTGCCCCCCCAAAACTCATGCATTGAAACCCTAACCCCTAGTGAGATGACAGAATTTGGAAGTGAGGTCTGTGAGGGACAGTGTGTTGAGATGAGGTCAGGAGGGTGGGGCCCCATGATGGGATTAGTGTCCTCACAAGAGGAAGAAGAGACTAGAGCTCTCTCTCCCTCCACCAGATGAGGACAGGAAGGGAAGACAGCTGTCTGCAAACCAGAATAAAGATCTCACCAGCACCTTGACCTTGGACTTTCCAGGGTCCAGAATTATAAGAAATAAATGTCTGCTGTTTAAGCCACCCAGCCTGTGGGATTTGTTGTGGTGGCCCAAGCCGAGCAAGACACACAGCATGACAGCCCAGGGCCTTCAGTGCCCAGCTCCGGGCTAAGGCTCCAGTCCCATCTCTATAGCTTCCCTCCCCATGTCCGCTCCCCCACCACACCACTCCCTCATTCACTCTGAACCCCTCCTATCCACCCATTAATTCACCTCTGCATGGTGCTGCCACCGCCCCCCAACCTTAAAGGGCCTCCCCAGCCCCACATTCTCAGGTCTTCTCCTTCCCTCACACATTACCTCCCCTTCAATGCCTCCTGTCCCTCCCTCAGGACTGGATTCAGAAATTGCCTTTTCTGGAGACACCTCCCAGAGCTGATCTGGGGCCTCCTCCGGAATGTTGCATTGAAGTTACTATCTAATAGTAAAACTAGGTGAATTCCTTTTCTAGGGCCACCCGAACAAAGTACCACAACTGGGGGTCTTAAAACAACAGACACGTATTTCCTCACAGCCCTGGGGCTGGAAGTCCAAGATGGAGGTGTGAGCAGGGAGGGTCTCCTCTGAGGCAGTGAGGCAGTCGCTGAGCTGTGCCTCTCTCCCGGCGCCTGGCGGATCATCCAGGTGTCGGGGTGCCTCGGCTGGCAGCCATACTACCCCACCTGCACCTTCCCGTGCACATGGCACTCTCCTCGTGTGTCTGTCTTTGTGTTCCAGTTTTCTGTTTAGGGGAGAGTACTCTTGCCTGGAAAATCCTATGGACGGAGGAGCCTGGTAGGCTGCAGTCCACGGGGTCGCTGAGGGTTGGATTTGACTGAGCGACTTCACTTTCACTTTTCACCTTCATGCATTGGAGAAGGAAATGGCAACCCACTCCAGTGTTCTTGCCTGGAGAATCCCAGGGACGGGGGAGCCCGGTGGGCTGCCATGTATGGGGTCACACAGAGTTGGACACGACTGAAGTGACTTAGCAGCAGTAGCAGCAGGGGCCCACACTAATGACTTCTGTTTAACTTACCTACATCTGTGTCTCCGAATAAGGTCACATTCTGAGGTACTGGGGTGAGGCTGTGGCATACTCATTTTGGGGGATTCGATTCAATCCACAACACCAGGCATCCAGAAATTATTTTTTCTGTTTCTTTTTTAACTAATGATTATCAAAGATTATAATTGTACAATATTGAGAGGTACAGAACAAAATATAATTATTGGAGGACAACTGCTCTACAATATTGTGTTGGCCTCTGCCACACATCAACACAAATCACCCACAAGTATAGCTATGTCCCCTCCCTCCTGAATCCTCCTCCCATCTCCCTCACCATCCCACCCCTCTAGGTTGTCACAGAACGCTGGGTTGAGTTCCCTGTTTTACCACTTGCTATCTATTTTACAAGTCCCCTCAAGCATCTAAGATGAGGGATTCCCAGGAGGTCCAGTGGTTAAGATTCTGCCTTCCAACGCAAGGGGTGCACATCTGATCCCTGGTCAGACAACTAAGATCCCACATGCCTTGGGGCCAAAAAAACATAAAACAGAAGCAGTATTGTAACAGATTCAATAATGGGCATTTTCTAAAAGACAAGGGCCCGATATCTAATCCTTTCTAAAATCCCACTCCAGCCCCCAAGCCCTCCATGGGGGCTGCCAAGAGATTTAGCAAAAAGACTTGAAAGCTGGCTTGATACATGTCTGTGGCATCAACCACCGATGAGAGGATGGCTATTTCCTGCACACTGGCTCCACACACCTTGCCAGAGTCAGTCTTCTGAAAGCAAACCTTAGCCTTCCTGACAGCTGCAATGAGGACTCAGGCAAAGAAGCTTTGACGGCAGAGTCTGTCTGAACTTCAGGGCTGTTTCCCAGGAGAATGGAAATGAGGAATCCCTACTGATGATTCAGGCTGCAAGCAGGAGGGAGTCAGAACCGTGTTCTTTTTCAGGCTGAATGAAGCAGCAGCCCTCACCTCTTTCTTTGCATGTATTTCATGCTGCCTGGTGTTGTCAGGTGCCCTCCTAAGCACTGCTCACTCTAAGAAGCATCATCTCATTCTGTTCCCATGGCAACTGTGTCAGAATGCATCCCATTCTGCAGAGGAAGAAACTGAGGCTTGGGAAGGTTAAGGCACTGCTCCACAGTTCTGTCATATAGTCACTCAGTCATGTCCAACTCTTTGCCACCCTATGAACTATAGCCCGCCAAACTCCTCTGTCCATGGGATTCTGCAGGCAAGACCACTGGAGTGGGTTGCCAGTTCCTTCTCCAGGAGATCTTCCCAACCAAGGAATTGAACCCAGATCGCCCACATTGCAGGCATATTCTTTTACCATCTCAGCCACCAGGAAAGCCCCATCGTTAGTTAATATGTAGAAATATCAGGGTTTAAACCTGTGTAATTCCCTAAAACCTTCCCTTTTAACTCCTATGCATGACCTTCTTCAGTCACAAAACAATCTAATTTTGAGATCAAACCATCAATCCTAAAGGAAATCAACCCTGAATATTCACTGGAAGGACTGATATTGATGCTGAAGCTCCAGTACTTTGGCCACCTGATGCAAAGAGCCAATTCACTGGAAAAGACCCTGATGCTGCAAAAGACCGGGGGCAAAAGGAGAAGAGGGTGACAGGATGAGAGGGTTAGATAGCATCACCAACTCAATGGACATGAATTTGAGCAAACTCTGGGAGATCGTGAAGGATGGAAGAGCCTGAGGTGCTGCAGCCCATGGGGCTGCAAAGAGTGGGACTGACTTAGTGACTGAACAGCAACAACAATACAGCATGTATTATGTGCCAGACTACATAGCAAGCAGTTTGATGCTTTCAAACTGTGGTGTTGGAGAAGACTCTTGAGAGTCCCTTGGACTGCAAGGAGATCCAACCAGTCCATTCTGAAGATCAGCCCTGGGATTTCTTTGGAAGGAATGATGCTAAAGCTGAAACTCCAGTACTTTGGCCACCTCATGCAAAGAGTTGACTCATTGGAAAAACTCTGATGCTGGGAGGGATTGGGGGCAGGAGGAGAAGGGGACGCCAGAGGATGAGATGGCTGGATGGCATCACCAACTCGATGGACCTGAGTCTGAGTGAACTCCCGGAGTTGGTGATGGACAGGGAGGCCTGGCGTGCTGCGATTCATGGGGTCGCAAAGAGTCGGACACGACTGAGCAACTGAACTTAACTGAAGTCATTTACTCTTCAAGAACAGTTTATGAAGTAAGTATCACTGAATCCCCATTTTACAGATGAGGAAAGTGAGGATCAGGGAGGAGAAGAAACTTACATGAGGTCATTCAGTTTGTGGGTGGCAGAACTCCATGGAACTCCAGGAAGCCTGATGCTAGGGTCTGTACTCAACCATTGTGCTGTGGAAGGGGCTTTCCTGCTGGAAGACTCTAGGGTGGACCTGCCAGGGCACCTGCTGTCTCCCAGAGACACATAAGCCCAGAGGCCAATATATTATCTTTAAGCAGGACTGGAAGCTGGAGTGTGACTGAAAGAGTGTCAAGCTGCAGCTCCAACACTGGTAGCAAAGTACGGGGCTCACTTCCCTTCAAGGACCTGCCCTCCTCTTCCAGCTAACATGCAAACGTCTGCTGTGGAGACCTCCCCATGACCCAACCCGGCATCCACACAGCAGCTCCCCAGGGCTGCTGGGAGTTCAGTCATTACAAATCCACTCCAAAAACATCTACTGACCAGGTCACAAATGAAGGGTTCTCAAAAGATTAATGATATCTTGTTGCACTGGATAGCCTCCTTGTGTATCTATCCTACCTTCTCACAACTTTATCTTTCTTCCTATTTGTAGAAGTCTTAACCCATTCTTAATTTAAGCTAGAGATAGAAATTGTCTTTGTAAAAAGTTCTATTAAAGTAAAATCAGTCAAGACACAGAAGAGTATCAAGTAAATAACAGTACAGGTAATACACAGCTGACGTAAAAAAATAATTCCACAGGTTGGACGCAAATGGCTGAGTTTTGAGAAAGATTACCATGAGGGAAAGAGCTTTCCAGTTATTCAGAAAGTATAACTCAGTCAGTTCAGTCGCTCAGTCGTATCCCACTCTTTACAACCCCACGGACTGCAGCACATCAGGCTTTCCTGTCCATCAACAACTCCCAGAGCTTGCTCAAACTCATGTCCATCAAGTTGGCAATGCCATCCAACCATCTTATACTCTGTTGTTCCCTTCTCCTCCTGCCTTCAATCTTTCCCAGCATCAGAGTCTTTTCCAAGGACTCAGTTCTTCACATCAGATGGCCAAAGTAGTGGAGCTTCAGCTTCAGCATCAGTCCTTCCAATGAATATTCAGGACTGATTTCCTTTAGGATGGACTGGTTGGATCTCCTTACAGTCCAAGGGACTCTCAAGAGTCTTCTCCAACACCACAGTTCAAAAGCATTAATTCTTCAGCACTCAGCTTTCTTTATGGTCCAACTCTCACATCCATATATGACTACTGGAAAAACCATAGCTTTGACTAGATGGACCTTTGTTGGTAAAGTAATGTCTCTGCTTTTTAATATGCTGTCTAGGTTGGTCATAGCTTTTCTTCCAAGGAGCATGTGTCTTTTAATTTCATGGCTGCAGTCACCATCTGCAGTGACTCTGGAGCCCAAGAAAATAAAGGCTGTCACTGTTTCCATTGTTTCCCCCATCTATTTGCCATGAAGTGATGGGATGAGATGCCATGATCTTAGTTTTTTGAATGTTGAGTTTTAAGCCAACTTTTTCACTCTCTTCTTTCACTTTCATCAAGAGGCTCTTTAGTTCTTCTTCACTTTCTACCGTAAGCGTGGTGTCATCTGCATATCTGAGGTCACTGATATTTCTCCCGGAAATCTTGATTCCAGCTTGTGCTTCATCCAGCCCAGCATTTCTCATGATGTACTCTGCATATAAGTTAAATAAGCAGGGTGACAATATACAGCCTTGACGTACTCCTTTCCCGATTTGGAACCAGTCTGTTGTTCCATGTCCAGTTCTAATTGTTGCTTCCTGACCTGCATACAGATTTAAGAGGCAGGTCAGGTTGTCTGGTATTTCTGTCTCTTTAAGAATTTTCCACAGTTGTGATCCACACAGTCAAAGGCTTGGCTTATGAAATCATCCAGCACATAAAAAAAATAACCACAGCACATTTTGAAGCTCTCTCACCTTCTGAGATGGCCCACGCTCTGTCTGCGGAGTGTGCTTCTCTCTAAATAAACCGACTTCTTATCTATTACTTTGCAAATTCTTTCACTACGAAGCAAGAACCTTAAATTAACCAGCAACACAAGGACAGACACTTTATAAAGCAGTGGGACCCACACAAGCCACTACAAGAGTCACAGGCCTGTCAGCACAGAGCCTGCAATCTCCTGAGGGCGTTAAGGAAGGATTCACATGAAAAAGCAGAGAACTACAACCATGATAAATGTCATTAAGGGGCACATGGTAATTTGATGGGGGAGGGGGGTGTCCCTGGAGATCTTGGCACTTTGAAGAAAGATGAGTGGGAGGTAACTAAGCCAAATGGGGAGGAGGGGAGCATTTCAAGCAGAACAAGTGATACCCACTCGTTCCTGGGGACAGGAATAGGTATGGAACTTACAGGAATCTGAAAGAATGTTCACGTGGCTATAAATAACAGCACTGGTTATAGGAAGAATGACATCCTAGGGGAACTAAGAGTGACTTAGAGAGTGACTAACTTTGTACAACAGTGACCACACGTCAGGTATTCTAAGACCTTTAAGTGCCCTGAGCTATTTAACTCACACGAGGAATAGAACTCACGCGAGATGAAATGAGATGAGAGAGGTGGGCAGATTCCAGACCATATAACCTTGGAGGCCATATTACATTCCCAATATTAATCCCAAGATGGGCAAAACCATTAAGCAGGACCAACATGGTCATATTCGTGATATAAAGCTGTGATTCTGGTGGTCGGATGGGGGACGTACTCAAAAGGAGAGAGGGAGGCGGCAGCTTTGGAATCCCATGAGGGGGTATTGAATGGAGATAGTGGTGGTGTGGCTGAAAAGAAGGCATAGATTGGGGAGATATTTGGGAGTTAAAATCAGCATAGCCAGGTGCCTCGTTGGATTTGCGGGGGTTTAGGGAGATGGAAGGATGAAGGAAAACCTCAGAGATTTTGGCTTCTGTGACCCGGTAGATGATGGTTCAGTGCACTAAGCTGGGAAACTCTGAAAGAACATGAGGTTAATTGAGGTCATTTTGAATCTGAGGTATTAATTCTTTTGCAACATGCAAAGTTGCATCTAACATCTAAGTGGAAATATATACACAGGCACACAGATCAGGAGACCAGAGTAAAAACATGAATTAAAGAAATTACTGAGTCACTGTTGTAGAGGAATTGTTCTTGTTCAGTCGCTCAGTCGTGTCCGAGTCTTTGAAACCCCATGGACGTCAGCACGCCAGGCTTCCCTGTCCTTTGCCTTCTCTCAGAGTTCGCTCAAACTCATGTCCATTGAGTCTGTGATTCCATCCAACCGTCTCATTCTCTGCCATCTCCTTCTTCTCCTGCCATCAGTCTTTCTCAGCATCAGGGTCTTTTCTAGTGAGCTGGATCTTCAGGGTCTTCTTCTAATGAGTTGTGGAGGAATAGGCACCAGGTATTCATGTACCATCTCTCAGCCACAGATCCACTGCTTTGTGACACTGGACAGGACCCTGTAGACAGTTCCCAGCTGGTTTCATGTTTGGCATGGCCAACAGAGGGCGCAAGAGAGATGCTGCCAGACTGGAGTGGGAGGAAGGGATGTCCCTTTTTCTTCCCGTGTGCTGCTTTCCGGGTGCAGCAGTAGGTCAGCATGCATGGGGCTGGCAGCCCTCATCTCAGAGGTCCTCGTGAACAAGCTGCAGGCAGCACCTTCTGGCAAGTTTCTATGCCACCCAGTAGGATGCCTGTTCCTCTGACAACCAGGCCATGCCCTTGACAAAGAGATCTGAAACACCGCCTAGATGCCGAAGGGGGCTATCTTCTAGGTATTTCTGAGTCCTTTCCTTGTTCACTCACCCTCAACCCAAGCAGGAGCAGCTGTTTTACTAGAGTTGCTACTTCTGGACCTCCTAGAGACCTGACTCCTTTTCAGCTAAACCTTTTGACTAGATGACAGTTCTTTGTACTCCTGTTCAGTTGTTAAGTAGTGTCAGACTCTTTCCAACTCCGTGAACGGCAGCATACCAGGCTCCTTTGTCTTCACTGTCTCCCAGAGTTTGCTCAAATTCATGTCCACTGAGTCAGTGATGCTATCCAACCATCTCATCCTCTGTTGCTCCCTCTTCCTCCTGCTATCAATCTTTCCCAGCATCAGGGTCTTTTCCAATGCATCCGCTCTTTGCATCAGGTGGCCAAAGTACTGGAGCTTCAGCTTCAGCAGCAGTCCATCCAATGAATATCCAGGGTTGATTTCCTTTAGGATTGACTAGTTTGATCTCCTTGCTGCCCCAGGGACTATCAAGAGTCTTCTCCAACACCACAGTTCAAAAGCATCAATTCTTCACACTCAGCCTTCTTTATGATCTAACTCTCAACTGTTCTTTGTACTACAATTTCCCTTTTTGACATTACTTTGGTCTCTTGACTGCACTCAGACTGTACATGACTGAACATAGAGGGGTTGACAAGATAACCTGGGGAGACAGTCCAGATGGTTAAGGAAGAAAGAGATCTGAGGGCTCAGACTTGAGGAATTCTAACATTTACTGCAAGCAGGAGGAGGCTGACTGTTCAAAAAAGATGGAGAAGGAAGAGCCAATAAACATCACAAAGGACTTAAAATGGGCAATCACCAAACTGGAGACAATATTAATAACACATATAACTGACAAAGAACATGTAAAGAACCACAAATCAATCCACATCTTGTATAAGATTTATAGGCATACATCTTGTAGAAAAATGAACAAAGCTATAAACAGACACTTAACAAAACTCGAATCTAAATATATGAAGAAACCTCAGCTGTGTTAAGGAGGAAATGCAATTTACAAAAGCAAGATGCCATTTTACGCTCATTCAACTGGCAAATATGAAAATGTCCATAACAGCAAATAATGGCAAGGAAGAAAAAGTGTGCTGTCCTATAGGGTAGCTGCGAGCCACATGTGGATTCTGAACACTTTAAATGTAGCTAACAACCAGTCCTGGAGAAGGCAATGGCACCCCACTCCAGTACTCTTGCCTGGAAAATCCCATGGATGGAGGAGCCTCGTAGGCTGCAGTCCACGGGGTCGCTAGGAGTCGGACACGACTGAGCGACTTCACTTTCACTTTTCACTTTCATGCTTTGGAGAAGGAAATGGCAACCCACTCCAGTGTTCTTGCCTGGAGATCCCAGGGACGGGGGAGCCTGGTGGGCTGCCGTCTATGGGGTCACAGAGTCGGACATGGCTGAAGCGACTTAGCAGTAGCAGCAGCAGCAACAACAACCAGTCCAAATTAAGACATGCTCTAAGTGTAAAATATATACCTAATTTTAAAGACTCAGTATGAATAAAAGGACGTAAAATACCTAAATAATTTTGATACTGAAATTATAATATTTAGTTATATTTATTAGGTTGACCTAATTCTTTTTATCTTCTTAATGTTATGAGAAGAAATCTTAAAATTACAAATGTGGCTTGTATTTGTGGAATTCATCATAATTCTTTAGATTTAATCTGATGTAGAACAATGCAAGTATCTATATGTGGGTGATCAGAGTATAAATTAGGCAACCACTTTGGAAAACAATTTGCTATTATTTTTACAAAGTTGAACAAATGCCTGTTCCATGACCCAGCCATTCTCTTAATGGTATACATTCCAGAGAAACTCCTGAATATGGGCACCAAGTGCCAAGTTGCATCCAACTCTTTGTGACCCCATGGACTGTAGCTCGCCAGGCTCCTCTGTCCCTGGGATTCTTCAAGTAAGAATACTGGAGTGGGTTGTCATACCCTCCTCCAGGGGATCTACCCAAACCAGGGACTGAACCCACATCTCTTATGTATCCTGCATTGGCAGGGTTCTTTACCAGTCACTAGCACCACCTGGGAACCCCCATGTGTACCTAGAGATATATACAGAATTGTTCGTGGCAGCATTGTTCATAATAGTCAAAAATTAGACAGAGTACAAATGTTCACTGTCAGTAGGAAGGAGAGAATGCGTGGTACAGTCACGTGATGGAACATTATCCTGTAATGGAAATGAAGACAATACAGCTATATCCAGCACAGACGGATCTTAGAGATTCAGTCTTGAGCAAGAACCACAAAGTACACTAGAATACAGAAAACGTGGTACCATTTTCATAAATTTCGCAAAGCAATAACATTTAAACACTGTATAGTTAGGAATGGCACCCCACTCCAGGGCTCTTGCCTGGAGAATCCCATGGACGGAGGAGCCTGGTGGGCTGCCATCTGTGGGGTCACACGTCGGACACAACTGAAGCGACTTAGCAGCAGCAGCAGCAGCAGTTAGGAATGAAAAAGCATAGGAAAGCGGATGGAGTCGGGAAAACACGCCCAGGGAGCTTCAAAAGAACAGGACAGGCTCTCCTCAGTTGGATCATGAGTTTATGGGTGAGCTCATTTTCTTATTTCCAAGAAAGAAAAGACTTACAATCATATGCTAGTTTTAAGAATCAAATGATCATAATGACCCTAGTCAGAGTTATTTCGCTAAAATGATACAGCCAAACGTAGTGAGTGGAGGAATGAGTTATCACGAGAAAGTCAGGACACCAAGTGAAGATAATTTTGGTGGCAAGTATGGCTGTGAAAGTGAGGCATGTGGGGTGGTAGGTCGAAGGTGACATGGGTACCAGGGAGAGCTTATTTTTAAAATAGAAAACATGCATAGCTATGGCTTCCTTGGTGGCTCAGAAGGTAAAGAATCTGTCTGCAATGCAAAATACCCGAGTTCAATCCCTGGGCTGGGCAGATGCCCTGGAGAAGGAAATGGCTACCTATTCGGGTATTCTTGTCTAAGGAATCCCATGGACAGAGGAGCCTGGTGGGCTACAGTCCATGGGATCACAAAGAGTAGGACATGACTGAGCAACTAATGCTTTCACTTTCACTTTCTTTCACGCACAGATAAACACTGAGAAGAAGACGTTGGCTTCTGGTTGACTCATGTAAAAGTTCCTGCTAATAAGAACTAGAATAACTATACAAAATATATTTTTTAAAATCCATTTGAGGCATTCATAGAGCTATGAAAGGAGTGAGGAGATGCAAGTTGAGTATAAAAAAGGAGCCCAAATAGATGGGACTAGTACTGGGGTCACTCTTTCTCAAGAAGCACCTGCCACATTTGAAAGCAGCTTTCAGGAGGCTAAGAAGTCAAATAGGCTTGTGGGTCTGGAAGCCCTGATAGGACTTAAGGATAGCACACACGCTAAAAATCAAACTCTACCAACAAGGAAGAAGCCTGGTAAACCCTGCATATCCTGTAAGGATGCCCAAGGGCTTTGTTTCAGGAGTGAGTGTGAAATGGATGAGAACAGTCTTTACAGGACATCTCATCATCTCAATCTCCATGAAGATTGAGATCTAAAGCAATTTCTGGCACTCCAGCTTCACTTTAGTTGCCCAGTCAGGTCCAACTCTTTGCAGCCCCATGGACTGCAGCATGCCAGGCTTCCCTGTCCATCACCAACTCCCAGAGCCCACCCAAACCCATGTCCATTGAGTCGGTGATGCCATCCAACCATCTCACCCTCTGTCATCCCCTTCTCCTCCTGCCCTCCATCTTTCCCAGCATCAGAGTCTTTTCCAAGAGCTTCAGCTTTAGCATCAGTCCTTCCAATGAATATTCAGGACTGACTTCCTTTAGGATGGACTGGTTTGATCTCCTTGCAGTCCAAGGGACTTTCAAGAGTCTTCTCCAACACCACAGTTCAAAAGCATCAATTCTTCAGCACTCAGCTTTCTTTATAGTCCAGCTCTCATATCTACACATGAAAGTGAAAGTGAAGTCGCTCAGTCGTATCCGACTCTTTGCAACCCCATGGACTCTAGCCTACCAGGCTCCTCCGTCCATGGGATTCTCCAGGCAAGAGTACTGGAGTGGGTTGCCATTTCCTTCTCCAGGGGATCTTCCTGACCCAGGGATTGAACCCGGCTCTCCCGCATTCCAGGCAGACACTTTAACCTCTGAGCCACCAGGGAAGTCATCTACACATGACTACTGGAAAAACCACAGCTTTGACTAGATGGACCTTTGTTGGCAAAGTAATATCTCTGCTTTTTAATATGCTGTCTAGGTTGGTCATAGCTTTTCTTCCAGGGAGCAAATCTCTTAATTTCATGGCTTCAGTCACCATCTGCAGTGATTTTGGAATCCAATAAAATAAAGTCTCTCACTGTTTCCATTGTTTCCCCATCTATTTGCCATGAAGTGATGGGACCATGTGCCATGATCTTTGCTCTTTGAATGTTGAGTTTTAAGCCAACTTTTTCACTCTCCTCTTTCACTTTCATGAAGAGCCTCTTTAGTCTTTGTTTCTACCATAAGGGTGGTGTCATCTGTATATCCGAGGTTATTGATATTTCTCCAGCAATCTTGATTCCAGCTTGTGCTTCATCCAGCCCAGCATTTCGCATGGTGTACTCTGCATATAAGTTAAATAAGCAGGGTGACAACATACAGCCTTGACGTACTCATTTCCCAATTATCAACCAGTCTGTCATTCCATGTCCAGTTCTAACTGTTGCTTCTTGACCTGCATACAGATTTCTCATGACTCCAACTTAGCTGCCTCCAAAAAGCAGACAGAATACCTTTCTGAGGAAACATAACATCATCCCAAGCCTCACATTATTTTCTCTACTGTTTCCTCAATAATGCCTAGAATGCAACAACAACAACAAAGTAAATGAGAAAACAAGATGTCTAAAAGAAAACAACTGGCAATAGAAATAGGAGGTTGCCAAATAACAGAGTTACCAAACACGTCTTCTAAGTACGCATGACCGACATGTATTGTTGTTCAGTCGCTAAGTCATGTCCAGCTCTTCGTGACCCCATAAGTAATTAAAATGCAGGTTTTGAGAATTTCAGTGGAGGTGAAAGTCATAAAAGAGAACCAAACAGTGATGATAGAACTGAAAAGTGCAACAATGAATATTAAGAACCTGAAAGTTATACTGCACAGCTGAGAGACAGACCTGAAGTGACTACAGAAGAAACAGGCTGGAAGAAATTATTCAGACTAAAAACAAAGAAAAACGAAAGAATTTTATAAGTACATAAATATCATCAGAGCCACACGGGCCATAGTGATAAGGCCTAATATCTGTGTAATTTGAGTTTGATAATGTGAGGAGAAAGAGAAAATGTCAGATGTGATACTAGAAGACAAAATAAGAATCCTGCAAAATAACAGTACCATTCAAGCACAGATACAAGAAGCAAGAGCCCCAGCACATAATGGCCAGAACACCAGACCTATGCACACTGTAATTAAATTTCTAATTTAATTTCTGATTTAGATTTTATATACAATTCTCAGAAGCAGCAAGACAAATAAAATATAACAGCTGAAAAGGAGCAAAAAAAAAATAGTACCAACGGTTGTCTTTTAAAGCAGAAACAAAAACCACTATATAACAGAATCATACATTCAAAATGCTGGAGGAAAAAGCTGCCAACATAAAATTTGAAATCCAGAAAAATAATCACTCATAAAGTTTGCATGCATGCATGCTAAGTTGCTTCAGTCATGCCTGACTGTTTGCAATCCTATGAACTGTAGCCTGCCAGGCTCCTCTGTCCACGGGATTCTCTAGGCAAGAATACTAGAGTGGGTCACCATGCCCTACTCCAATGGATCTTCCTGACCCAGGGATCGAACCCACATCTCTTGCATCTCCTGCCCTGGTGGGCTTTACCACTAATGCCACCTGGGAAGCCCATAAAGTTTAAATAAAGACATTTTCAGACAAATAGAAAGTGAGATTTGTCACCAGAAGGCATACACTAAAGAGAATGCTAAAGAAAATGCCTCAGGCAAAATGAAGATAATTCTAACGGAAACTTCCAAGTGAAGGAAGAAATAATGAGGGAAATATGTGAGTAAACATAATCAATGATCTAAGATCCTATCTCAAAAATCTGGAAAAATAACAGTAAGTTAAACCAAAAAGTACGTGTCTGTGTATATTAGTCGCTCAGTCATGTCTGACTCTTTGCAACCCCATAGACTGTAGCCCACCAGGCCCCTCTCTCCATGGAATTCTCCAGGCAAGAATACTGGAGTGAGTTGCTACTTCCTTCTCCAGGGAATCTTGCTGACCCAGGGATCGAACCCGGGTCTCCTGCATTACAGGCAGATTCTTTACCATCTGAGCTACAGGGAATTCCAAAAAGTACATAGGAGAAAATTAAAATGAGAACATAAATCAGTGAATCATTAGCAAATAATAAGAAAGCCAAGGCTATTTTTAAATTTAAAAAAAATGAATGAACCCAAGCAAGACCAACCAAAAAGTAAATAAAAGAGAAAGAAAACACAAATTACCAAAATTAGAATTAAAAGAGAGGTAACATCACAGAGCCTACAAATACTGAAAAGATTAAGAGGATCTTATGAATATTATGCCAATATATTTGAAACTTGGAAATAACAGTCCTACACAAACTCTTACTGAGAACTGCAAGAAATGGTATGCTTCCAAATTCTTTTAATGAGGCCACTATAATCTTGGTACAAAAAACTAACAAAGACACTAAGGGAGTGGGGGAGGAACATACCGGGAGTTTGGGATTAGTAGATGCGAACTATTATGTGTAAGGTGGGCAAACAATTAGGTCCTACTGTAGAGCACAGGACCTATAATCAATATCCTGTAATAAACCATAATGGAAAAGGATATGCAAAGAATATACACATGTATAACTGAAGCACTTTGTTGCACAGCAGAAATTAACACTACCTTGTAAATCAATTATACTTCAATAATTTTTTTAAATGACATTAAAAGCGTGCTCTTTCTTACTCTTCTCTACAAGAGTTTGTGGAGGGTTATTATTGTTATTATGTCTAACATTTGGAAGAATTCACTTATGTACACATCTAGACCTAGAAACTTTCCTTTATAAGAAAGCTTCTATTATAGGTTTGATTCCTTAATAGATAGAAAATTATTCTAATATTTAAATTCTCCTTGTATTATTTTTGGTTAGGTTGTGTTTTTCAAAGTAGTTACTTTATCCGAGTTTCAAATATACTGGCATAATGTTCATAGTATCTTCTCATGAAAAACTTATAAACAAAATATTAGCAAATCAAGTCTAATAATACACCACACCATAAGAGAGTAGGCTTTAGGCCAAGAATGAAAGGTGGATTTACTATTCAAAAATACTCTAAAATTTTGATTCTTCACCTAGTCAGAAAAAGGAGGGAATTCCCTGGTGGTTCAGTGGTTAGGACTCCAGGCTTCCGTTGCTGGGGGCCAAAGTTTGATCCCTGATTGGGGTACCTGCTCCAGTATTTTTGCCTGGAAAATTCCACAGAGGAGCCTGGCAGGCTACAGTCCATGGGGCCGCAGAGAGTTGGACACGACTGAGCACAGCACATTGGGGAACGAACATTCCACAAGCCGCACAGCATGGCCAAAAAAACAAATAGGAGAAAATCCACGTGTATCTCAACAGATGGAGAAAAGGCTCAGTTACATTGCAGTAACAAGCAGCCCTGAATTTCAGTGACTTCAAAAAGCTGAAGTTCCTGTCTCACTGATGCCATGTCCCAGGTCAGGTGACTTGGTGACTGGTGTGGCTCCGTCTCAAGTCGCACTCACTCTGGGAGCCAGGCTGAAGTAAGTTCCACCATCCAGAACATCGTGCTTGCCCAGAGCTAGGTACATACTAAGTGACATCTAGTTCATAAGCACTTTTTCTAAGATGTAACTGACATGCATCACCTCTGCTCACAATGACCAACGCGAGGCACATGGTACCACATAGAGGGATGGGACATGGGGGAACAGTGCTAAAGCCCCACATCCAGAGAACTGGGGCCTTTATGTCCCTGACTTCACAGAGAGATGACCAGAGGCTAGAATCCTCAAAGAATAAGGACACTGCAAGGAGGTCATAAAAACCAAGTGCTGAAAAGAGTTAGCTTCCAGGTCCGGTAACAACATTGGTCTCCACTTGTTCCTTGGTTGGCTCTGGCTAAGAAGCCTAGTTTTCTCTTCTTGGGTAGTTCTGGTACCCTGAACTGTTTGTCCTATAATTGTTTGCAGGAGAATATCCCTTTAGGGCATCAGTTCAGTTCAGTTCAGTCGCTCAGTCGAGTCCGACTCTTTGCAACCCTATGAACGGTAGTACGTCAGGCCTCCCTGTCCATCACCAACTCCCAGAGTCCACCCAAACCCATGTCCATTGAGTCGGTGATGCCATCCAACCATCTCACCTTCTGTCATCCCCTTCTCCTCCTGCCCTCCATCCTTCCCAGCATAAGGGTTTTTTCCAGTGAGTCAGCACTTTGCATCAGGTGGCCAAAGTACTGGAGTTTCAGCTTCAACATCAGTCCTTGCAATGAACACCCAGGACGGATCTCCTTTAGTATGGACTGGTTGGATCTCCTCGAAGTCCAAGGGACTCTCAAGAGTCTTCTCCAACACCACAGTTCAAAAGCATCAATTCTTCTGTACTCAGCTTTCTTTATAGCCCAACTCTCACATCCATACATGACTACTAGAAAAAGCATAGCTTTGATTAGGCTGACCTTTGTTGGCAAAGTAATGTCTTTGCTTTTTAATATGCTGTCTTGGTTGGTCATAACTTTCCTTCCAAGGAGTAAGCATCTTTTATTTCATGGCTGCAATCACCATCTGCAGTGATTTTGGAGCCCAGAAAAGTAAAGTCAGCCACTGTTTCCACTGTTTTCCCATCTATTTGCCATGAACTGATGGGACTGGATGCCATGATCTTGGTTTTCTGAATGTTGAGTTTTAAGCAAATTTTTCCACTCTCCTCTTTCACTTTCATCAAGAGGCTTTTTAGTTCCTCTTCACTTTCTGCCATAAGGGTGGTGTCATTTGCATATCTGAGGTTATTGATATTTCTCCCGGCAATCTTGACTCCAGCTTGTGCTTCCTCCAGCCCAGCGTTTCTCATGATGTACTCTGCATATAAGTTAAATAAGTAGGGTGACAATATACAGCCTTGATGTACTCCTTTCCTGATTTGGCACCAGTCTGTTGTTCCATGTCCAGTTCTAACTGTTGCTTCCTGACCTGCATACAGATTCCTCAATAGGCAGGTCAGGTGCTCTGGTATTCCCATCTCTTGAAGAATTTTCCACAGTTTATCATGATCCACACAGTCAAAGGATTTGGCATAGTCAGTAAAGCAGAAATAGATGTTTTTCTGGACTCTCTTGCTTTTTCGATGATCAGGACCTTCACTGTTCCCTGTAGGACAGTTTCTCTGTCTCTGTCTGCAATTGCTCAGAGTCCAGATTTTAGACAACTGACTATTGCTAAGAATATTTTGTTCCTTCCAATTCTCTCAGGAAAATGCCTAAGCTCAGTGCTAGCTTAGGCTGTTTGATCCTCCTAAAATACTGATCCTTTTTCTCTCAAAGCATTCAAACACTTCCCTCAAGACTCGAAACAAATCCTGTCACCATCTTAACACCCTATTCACTCCAGATCATATCCTGAGAGCCATCTCCACTCAACCCATCCTTTTATGTCCCATGAAGCAGGAAGTTTGTCTCACCCAGAAAGCAGTAGGGGAAAACTCTGCATTCTGACTCAAAGGGAAGAGAAATGACAGCCCAAATCACCTTATGCAAGAATCTGATACCCATTGATCACTGCTGGTTGCCATTTTTTAGAAATTTCATGGGAGTTCTTTGAAATTGAGAATTATAGTCCCAGAGCAAACTTTACAGACAGTTCTCTACTCAAGTAAGTGTCAAGGTTGAAATTAAGGGACAAGAATAGAAAGACCATTCTAGACTCCAATCCAAGTCAGTTTTCCAAACCAACTTCATTGATAATATGTCTGGAATTTCTCCATTTGTTTCCCAATAGCTTCTGGACCCAGAAGAATGTAAGAAATTGGCCCCCAGTAAATGCTTACTCTCATCTCTCAATCAACAAGGAGTGGCCAAGGGCCTTCAGTGGCCCCTTTCTAGGCCTTGCAAACACAAAGGTGAAAAGGAAAGAACTGCTGCTGTTTATGAAGTCTAGCACAGAAGCGGACATGCAACCAAACAATGAAATATGGCAAGCCAAAGGCTTCCAAACCATGGTTCACAGAACACAAAAACAATAAGCACTGGTGTGGATGCTTCTGTTTGTATTTACCTGCCTGCCCCAGGACCCACTTCCCTTCTTCTGTTGATACTCCAATATCCATTGAGAATATTCTTCATAAATCTCAATCCAAAAGAAGATGTGGTACATAGAAACAATGGAATATTACTCAGCCATTAAAAAGAATGAAATAATGCCATTTGCAGCAACATGGATGGAATTGGCGAGTGTCATACTGACTGAAATAAGTCAGACAGAGAAGGAAAAATATCGTATGACATCCCTTATGTGTGGAATCTAAAAAGAAATGATACAAATGAACTTACTTACAAAACAGAGATAGATTCACAGACTCAGAGAAAGAACTTCGGTTGCTGGTGTCAGGAGAGGGGGGAAGGATGGGAGAAGGGATAGTTAGAGAGTTTGGGATGGAAATGTAGACTTGCTGTATTTAAAATGGATAACCAACAAGGCCCTACTGTGTAGCACAGGGAACTCTGCTCAATGTTATGTGGCAGCATGGATGAGAAGGGAGTTTGGGGGACAATGGATACATGTATATGTATGGCTGGGTCCCTTGCTGTCCACCTAAAATCATCATAACATTGTTAATCGGCTATACTCTAATACAGAAGAAAGAGTGTTGTTGTTTTAATCTTCTTAATCCAAATGCCTCAAAGGGAACCAATGCCACCCCCTGAATCCAAGGGTGGATATGTGATCCAGCTCAACCAGTTAGAGCCTCCCTGTTCACAGCCTTGACCCAGGACCTTATCAGATTCCATCAGAACTAACCCTAGAATGTTCTCTGCAATGATGGTGAAAAAGATATCCCCTTCCCACACTTGGAGCTGTGGGGCTGTGAGCCTGGGGGTGGTAAGGGCTCCTCCATGGGAGGGCTTAGCTCCTCTAAGCCCACTTGGAGCCTCACAGAGGACAGAATTCAAGAAGGAAGATTTCTGATGATATTATTCAGGAACCTGGTCCAGCCACAACTGATGAGATTTACACCTCCATTCACTGGTTCACTCATCCATCCATCAAACGTGTACTGGGCATCTGGTACGTGCCAGGTGTTCTTCTGGGCCTCGGGAACACAACAGTGAATCAATCACACCATATCCCTACTTTAAGGAGCTTTTAACTCCTTGTGGCGGTGGTTGTTGTTCAGTCCTCCAGTCGGATCTGACTCTTTGCAACTCTTTATAACTCCTTAGGAGGAGACAATGCATGAAAAAAATGAAGTCCATGTTAACAGGATCATTCGAGTTGCTGCATGGAGGTGCCACTGAAAGGAGGAAGAGGAAAAGTAAGGAGGTTATTGTTATAACCTAAGCAAGAGAGGTGACCCTGGCTTGGACCAGAATAATAGCGTTGAGAGGGAACCAGAGCCAATTAACTGCTTTCAAAGGAACTCATGCTGCTTTTCGGTCACTTGCAGCTGATGGAGGCTGGCATGCCCTATTCCATCTCGTTTCAGATTCCATCCACATTAAATACACTCACTTTACGCACCACTAAGAAGGAAGAAATGCTGCCAGTTAGCCGATGGTGTGATTCTTTCACATCCCTTGAAAGAGCTCCTTTAGACCTTTTATGAATGTTAGTAGGAACAACTATGAACAGCACATGCAAATAATAAAACTATATCACAAGTACCACCATGATCAGCAGTCATCATAAAGCACATCCCAATTTCAGAAATATTAAAACACAGGGAAATGTGTGCCTTAGAGTCAATGAAATCCAATAGTATGTACACATTTGTCTGATTTTATAGAGATGATTGAAACGTGGTTTATCCTTATGAAAACTATGCTTACTTTCTAGAAGGGCTGAAAGGTATAAATGCATCTGACAGTTCACTTCTACTTCACCTCTCAGATTGACTCATGGCCATTTTCTTAATCCCCCACGTACAAGAGGAATCAACATGAATTTTTAAATGAGGCATAGATCTTTAAATGTAATTTTCACATCTTAGACTCCTGCATTAGACACACACATGCCTGGTACACATAAGGACACCAAGCCCATAAGCCCACATCCCTTACATGGCATCTCTCCACATTATGAAAGCAAAGTTCATTCAAAGCAATTCTGAGATTCCTCAGAATATTTTTCACTTCCACCTTTTGCACAAGCCATAACTGGTATTAATACAAGGATGGAAAGCAATGTATAACATAAGTGAGCTTGCTCCAGCGATAAAAGACTGAAGACAAAGTTGGGAGTGAATCCTGCAGCATTAGAGATCTCAGTCACTTTGTGAATCACAATGACAAGGACACCCCGGGTTTAAAAGACTGTCTAAGTGAATCATGATTGCAACTTCAGGGAGTGATTTTTTTAATTGCCTTCATCATCTGAACAGGCACAGAGAAAAACAACTTTTGTCGTATATGTATTTAAACAAAGAAGATATTTTCACGTTCTAGGCTGCATGCAAAGTTACCTGACCCAATAATTATAACCCAATCATTATAAAAAGAAATAACATTTCCTTTTAAATGTCCCTTTAACTCCTGAAAATCTAAAATGAGAATACCCACAGCTGGTTACAAGGTTGTAAAATCAATACTTTCAAATGTGGGTGCAGGCCATAAGTTGATACAACATTGATTTTTTAAAAACCCTTTAGAAATATAATTTAAGAACATGTTTCTGAAATCCTAGAAAGTATTCAATTCTTTTGATCTAATAATCTCACTCCTTGCATCTAATTTTAAGGAATTCACTTTAAAAAGGAGGAATGCTTTATGTATAAAATTTTCAATCAACTTACTTATAAAGATGAAAAACTGACAATAGCCTGCATGTCTAACAACAAGAAAAGACTTACGTAAATTATGATAGTTCCATCAGATGGAATATTACAGCCCATTAAAATATTAACTTTGAAGACATTATAACAACATAATCTACTTAAAATACGATGCCAAGAGAAAAAGCAAAAAGCATTTTATTGTGACAAGTGTATCCTTATGTAAAAACATCTAGACATAGATAAGGACAGTAAAGGAAACAAACAAAACAAAAAAAAAAAGTAAAAACAATTTTGCCACAAATCTAGAAAGGGAGATGATTTTGCTTTCATTCCCAGAATGTGTATTATGATATGACTGCTCAACAAAATGTTTTTTGAAGATGGTAGCTGATTATTGTAAATGATCAAGTACATTCAAGGTGTATTGTTACTATCTTCCTATAGACATTTGCATAAAGAGACCGCTATCATATTGTGATGCATGTGCTAGTCTCATTCTGCATTGGCCCTACATATCTGTTAGAGATGAATTTTCCTGTAGATCTCCAGAGGTGGCACAGGGAACAATGTCAGGTACCAGACGCTGGAGTAAAGAGGCCTGGGGGTGAGTCCATTCCCACACAGGCCATGGGACCTTAGTGAGTTTTCTGGAGGGCTCTGTAACCCCTCTAGTAAAATGCAGGTGCGGAGACCTCCCTGGCTGAGCTGTGATAATGATTTCCAATTAGGTATGAAAAGGAGTCCACACAATGCATCACTAAGCTAGAGTTTTTAATATTACCTAGATACAAGATGGTTATGGTACAATGATGCAATGACAAATTTCCAGTTAGAGTGTAGCTTTAAATTACTTACAAACCAGGTTTGTTCCAGTTGAGGAGGTATCTGCATCTTCAACCCAACAACTCTGGTTTGCAAGAGCATGTTCTTTGGCTGGACCATGTCACTGCCCTGTTTAAAATTCTTCCATGACCACAGGTGCCCCTAAGGTCGATTCCAAACACATGGCCACTGGGTCCTTTAAGATCAGCCCAGCACTCAGGACCTGAGGCTTCCCTCCTCACACACCACATTGTAAGAGTACTAAAGTTCCTACAATCTCCCCAGTGAGCCATGTTTAGATGCTAAAGCTGAAACTCCAGTACTTTGGCCACCTCACGGGAAGAGTTGACTCATTGGAAAAGACTCTGATGCTGGGAGGGATTGGGGGCAAGAGAAGAAGGGGACGAAAGAGGATGAGATGGCTGGATGGCATCACTGACTCCATGGACATGAGTCTCAGTGAACTCCGGGAGTTGGTGGTGGACAGGGAAGCCTGGCGTGCTGCGATTCATGGGGTCGCAAAGAGTCGGACACGACTAAGCGACTGATCTGATCCGATCTGATCTACCTTTGCATATTCTGTTCCCTCCCTCTGAAATACCCTTCCCCTCTCTACCAACCTCTCCTTCCTGGGAACTCATACCATTTCTGCAAGGCTTAGTCTAAGAGGAAGTCTCCTCTGACCCCTCCTCCCTGTCCCAGGGTTAGGGTCCCTCTTGCAAGATACCAAAGTCCCTTGAGCTCCTTGCATCATCCTAGCTATCTGCCCTGCAAGCTCCCTGAGGGTTAGAAGCTTACCTCCACCTTCCTCATAGTCCTGTTGCCCAACACAGGGGTGAGTGCAGAAAAGATGATCAGTAAATGCCTATGAAATCAATGAATCAACTTGCACAGGTGTTGAGAAATAGACTGGCAAAACCAAACAAGTTAATGTTTCACTGAGCTGGAAACTGGTAAAATGAGAGTCCTAACCTTGGGCTTTAACCAGTTGACCTTGAGCCTGACCACTTTTAGTATGAGGAACAGCAGGAAAATCAAAAGGTGGCTCTGCTAGATATAACTATTTTGCCAATAAATATTTTAAAGCAAAGTTCCCGGAATAAAGAAAAAAGACAGTTGTCAATATAAGGGACAAAAACTTCCTCTGTAAATAAAAGAAGGACATTAAGAAAATTATCTAAATTACCTTTGACCCAGGCTAGTACCATGAACCTCTAAAATCGGGAGTGATAAAATTGTGTGCTTTTCTCTGGAAAGGAGTCCGTGGCTTTTATCCAAGTATCCTGCTATAGACTAAACTGTGTCCCCACCAAACTTCAGATGCTGAAGCTTCAGCCTTCAATATGACTATATCTGGAGAGGACTTCTAAGGAGATAATTAATAGTCAGTGATGTTATAAGGGTGGGGCCCTAACCCTATGGGATTGGTGTTCTTATAAGAAGAGGAAGAGCAACCAGAGATCTCTATCTCCGGAGCACACACAGGAAGGCCATGTGAAGACCCAAGGAGGAGGCTGTCTACCAGCCAGGAAGAGAGCCCTTGCTGGAAACCCACCCTGAAGGCACCTTGATCTTGGACTTCCAGTCTCCAAAACAGCAAATAAATTTCTGTTGTTCAAGCCACCATCACCAACAGATTCTAATGTCTAAGCATCTGTGGTATCTTGTTATAGTAACAGCAGCCTGAGAAGACCAGCATTGGTCCCTTCCCTAAAATAGACAGGAAACTTTTGACTTGTTGAAAATAGAAAGGTTTTGACCCAAGTCATCCTCTCCATCTGTCAATGAGTTTGTATCTTCTCACAAGGTCTGAGCAGCTCTGAATGTAACCTCACAGGACAAAAAGGCTCCCAGAGGAACAGGCCTGCCCCACGTCCACCTCAAGCAAGATGTCCCTAGCAGAGCACACATTTAAATATCGATTTCAGTGTCGAGATCACTTTGCTTTCCATAGAGCAGTTCAGGGTTACTGTGAGCTTGGTTGGGGGAAGTGTTTAGCTACACAGTGTCTGAATGCTTTCTGGAACACACAAGGGCCTCCCCCACCCACCTGTTTACCTGTTCTCTGTCCACTCCTGGCTCCCCACCTACCTGTGCTCCAGAATAACAAACAGGAAGGGATCAATCCTCCTTGGGTCCCCACATCCTACGCTGGCCCCACTTAAAGCCCTTAGCATGGTCCTCAGTGCCACCAGACTGGGAACTCCTGTTAAGAAAGGGCCAGATGGGCCTGACTCAATTACACTGACTGTACTCAGGTATTCTTCTCAGAGGGACTGTGGGGTGAGCTTTTGACTACCATCCGCAACCTCAGACTTCCCAGGCAAAAAATCCACCTGCCAATGCAGGAGATGCAAGAGAAGTGGGTTCAATCCCTGGGTTGGGAAGATCCCCTGGAGGAAGGCATAGCAACCCACTTCAGTATTCTTGCCTGGAATATTCCACAGACAGAAGAGCCTGGAAGGTGACAGTCCCTAGAGCTGCAAAGAGTCGGACACAACTGAGCATGCATGCATGTACAGCCTTGGAAGATCTAGAGACCATGACCAGTGCCCAAAAGCCTACTGTCTCCAGGGCAAGAGTGTCCAGCCTCCAAGCCAGCAGTGACACATCCCTTTCTTCACCTGTAAAATAGTACAACAAAGGTACCCACCTCCTAGGGTTGCCATGAGGCCTGAGTGAGGACATATAAAGCCTAGAACAGTGTCTGGTACATGAAATGTGTTCAGTAGTCCTGGCTCTTATTGAGGGCACACGAGACTGGAGAAACCGGTGCAATAGGAAACGGAGCTTTCACAGGCAGAGTTACCAGATAACAACACTATGTGCAGACCTCGGTACTGATTCTATTTACAAGGCACTTCTCACATGGACTACCAGTGGTTAAGTTTCAAACAATCCCCTAAGGTAGAGGGCGGTTATCATAAGTTATCTCCTAGATGAAGAAAGGAAGGTTTCAGAGAGGTTAAGGAAGTTGCCCCACAGAGACACAGCGCTGGGAAAGGGGTTCTGCTGGTCCAAACACCAAGCTCCACCGACCTGAGCCGCAGGAACCCAGTTCTGGAGTTTCGACACGGTTGGACCGCCTACAACACTCCTTCACCTGGGAGGCGGCCAACAGCGGGACGCCTTCCGCCCGGCCTCAAGAGTTTAACCAGGAAAAGTTTCCCCAGGCTGTTCTGGGCGAACGAGGAGGGCAGCATGGAACCTGCCGGTGCACCAGACCAAATGCATAGTACACACACGCGCGCGCGCGCACACACGCGCGCACATACACACACACACACACAACACCGCCTTCTGCAGCCGCCGGCTCTAAGGGGGGACCTCGGCTTCCCCGGAGCCCGAGCAACATACGGACTCGCCTCCGAAGTCCACTTGTCCCTCCTGTCTCCCCAAGTGAAGCCTCGGCGTTCTCCCTTCCCTAGGAATCCGCGCCCGGCCCTCCCTGGGCGCCGTCTCCCGGGCCCCCCTAAAGGGGCGCCGAAACAGAGGAGTTGCCTCGGAGGAAAGCCCCGCGCCCGGCACGGGTCGGGCGCGCCGCCCGCGCTCAAGCCGAGGGTAACGGGGAAAGGAGGGCTGCCCGACCGAAGCCCTCTTACCTTCCTCATTCTCGTCAAACACCGGGGGCTTGTGGGAGTGGTTCCCGCCCATATTCCGCCGCGGCGGCTGCCGCTGCTACATGCCCGGCCGCCGGGATGCGGGGCGCGCCGCGCGGGGTGCGGATGCGCCGCGAGCGTCCAGTCCCGGCTGCCGCCGCGCGCCGAGCCGGAGGGGGCCGAGCGCCGCGCAGGGGCGGGAACCGCGCCCCCTCCTCCCGGGCGTCCCCCTGTCCCTGGCGTCGCTCTCCCGGCGTTCCCGCCGCGCCCCGGCCACGCTAGCTCGTCTTCCGGGCCGGGTTCCAGGCGCCCGCACGCACCCGAGAACGCGGGAGCTCCCAGCGCCGGGGCCGCACGGAGCCGCGCTCCTCACTGGAGACCGGAGGCGGCGCGGGAGGAGGAGGAGGAACAGGAGGGGAAGGAGGCGATGGGCGCGGGCTGCGCAGAGGGGGCGCGCGAGCGCAGCCCCGAGGGCGGCCTGGAGGAGGGGGCGCGGCGGGCGCTGCGGGCCAGCGGGTCTAGGAAGAGTCGACGCGGGCACTCGAATTGAGCGCCGGGTTCGCCCAGAGGAGTCGGGCGCTCACCTCCCGGCGTTAAGCAAGTCGTGAGCCATCTAGTGTGCGCCGGGCCCCAGCCAAACGCTTTAGAAGCGCAATCCTCTGTCACCTCCAAAAACCACTATTGCCCATTTTAGAGTTGGGTAGACTGAGGTTCAGGGGTAAAGGAGCTCTTCGGTTAGTCGGCACTGGCTGCGGAGGAAGCCCCTCGGACGCCCCATTGACCTTATTTGCCCACTTGAGCAGAGTCCCAGGCAATTCTGCAGCAGACGTCTTTCCTCTTGGTGTTTTCTAAATGTTTAGTCGGACACGACTGAGCGACTTCACTTTCACTTTTCACTTTCATACATTGGAGAAGGAAATGGCAACCCACTCCAGTGTTCTTGCCTGGAGAATCCCAGGGACGGGGGAGCCTGGTGGGCTGCCGTCTATGGAGTGGCACAGAGTCGGACACGACTGAAGTGACTTAGCTTAGCAATGAGTCTGGACCCTCTCGGACTCAATTTCTCCCCTGCATTCTACGGGGGAAACTGAGTCCCAAAGGGGGCGGAGTTTGCCTCCAAATCATTCTCCCTAGGACTGGCTGCGCATGGGCCTCGGGAGTCCCCTGAAACTGAACTAAAGCCTGTTAGCAAAAGGGACGGGGATGCTTAAGACGGGGGTGCGATGCGTGCGCCCCAAGGCTCTCCTGGGGCGAGCGCGGACTCTCAGAGGGACCCGCAGGTTACCCGCGCAGTGCAGTCCCGCCCGCCCAGCGCGCCAGGCAGCCAGGATCGTTGGCCACATCCTGCCATCTACTGGGCGTCTTCAGCCACCGTCTGTGCTTCGTATTAATAGAAAGCAGCGGTTCTTTTACTTCCCCATCCTTTCTCCCAGCCCCCTAGTTTTGCCTCTGTCTCTGTCTCTCTCTCTGGGAGACGAGGGGGAGAAGGAGACTATGGATGGATGAGATGGTTCTCTAACATCACAAGAAACCTCCCGGAGACGATGGGAGGTGAGTGAACCCTGGGAGCCAGCCCCATCCAGCCAAAGTTTCAGGACTGGCCCAAACCACTAGGCCTCATGGGTCAGACAAGCCTCATTCACAGAACTGCTCCCACCACTTACAGTCTCTGTGCAGTTCCAACTTCGAGTTCCCATCTGTGAAATGGGGAGGTTGGTATTAACTCCCCAGCATTGCTATGAGGATTCTATCACATCATATTTATAAAAGTGGGTAACAGGGCCCAGGGACATAACAATGATGAATAAATATTTCTTGCTTTTCATTTTACTGACAAGCATTGGCTGAGTGGCCAGGCTATAGCGAGCAATATAATGAACCAAGATAAAGCAGGTACAGCCCCCAGATCAAGGCAGGAAGAGGGATGGTGACAGGCATGAGCACTGGGTCCTGTTCCTCCCAGATTTCACCTGACTTTGACATTCTCTAGCAGGCTAACTTGGGTAAATTACTTAACCTCTGCTGGCCTCAGTTTGTTCACCCATAACATGGGTATGATAATAATGGTATTTTCACCCTTCCTAGGGTTGTTATGCAGAATAAATGATGTTGCTACGTGGAACGCAATAAACACAACACAGGTGTTAGTATTATCTTCCATAAGGAGCTGTGGTGTAAATTGTACTCTGGGCTCACAGTTCTTCTCTCCCTGTCCTTGACATGGCTCACTGGGATGAGGGGGCGTTTCTTACTTTCTGACCACTGACATGGAGCATGCCATTGAACTTAGTTTGGCCACTGATCTATGGGAGGAAGTGATGGTGTACCGGTTCTGAGTGACAGCCTTAAGATGTCACATGTTTCAGCTCTCTTGTCCTTCTGCCATCCACCATGAGAAGCGCTGGCCTTGGGTAGCCTCTGAACCCCAAGGGGCACACTGAACCCCACATGTAATCTGAAGCAGAGCTGCTGTTGAGTCCTGCCCCAGGGCCACGGGTGTGAGGTGTGGTTTGTATCAAAGCCATAGTAGCAGAGTACAGAACCAAGGTCACTTCCAAAGCTGACTGAGCCCCTTTGTAACCATTTCCAAAAGCCCCCCTGATCAGCACCAGCAGGCTTTTTGACCCAATATTAGGCAAAAATGCCCACCTCAGTAGTCACCCTATAGCACCCTACCCAGTCACCTAATGTCAACTTTCCAGCAGGGATTTTCTTTGTCCCAAGACTATTAAAATTGGCTACTAATCCAGAAAAATTATCAATTCTCTGTGGTCTGTCAGGAGGCTGGCCCACTGTGCTCACAGTGCCTACTTTATCTCTGCTCTTTATTCTTAATAAACTCGCTCCCTTCTGAAATGCTCTGTGTCTGGAAATTCTTTTCCATCCCATGTTGACTGCTTCAACAGCTACAAGCTTACAAGCAAGAAAATTAAGTGTTCTTGTAAGCCACTGAGATTGGGGGGAAGTGCTGTTCCACAGCATTATCATGGAAAAAGCTGATGAATACAGATATTCAATTAACAGTCATGCATGCAAAGGCTATAACTGCAAACTGTGTCGTGTGGAAGGAACCCTAGGAGGCTGTGAGAATACAGGAAGCCCCTGTCCCAGTTCTGAGAGTCTGGGCAGGTGCAGGGTCCCACGGAAAGAAGTCATGAGCATTTGTTCAAGAAGGACGACAGAGGATGAGATGGTTGGATGGCATCACTGACTCCATGGACATGAATTTGAGCAAGCTCCAGGAGCTGATATGAACAGGGAAGCCTGGCGTGCTGTGGTTCATAGGGTTGCAAAGAATTGGATACGACTGAGCAACTGAACTGACTGAACTTCCTCCTTTGTTGAACAAGCGTTTTCTGGACAATTACTGTGGGTCAGGTCCTGGGGTGGGTGCTAAAGACAGACCCTGTGATGAATAACACAGGATCTATGAACCTGAAGTTTAGAAGGCTGGTGCAGGACAAGGGCAACACACACAGGGAGGCCCCTCAAGTCATCGAGTCCAAGTCTGTGCTACTCGCCACGAGACAGGCCAATGAATTAGGAGACAAGCTGTTGGGGAAAGGAGTAGGGACTTTATTTGGAAAGCCAGCAGACCAAGGTGATAGTGGACTAGTGTCTTAAAAAGAACCTTCATCTTTCCCAAGTTACAATTCAGGCTTCTCTTTTACTCAAAGGGGAAGGGGTGTGGTTAGTTGTTCCAAACTGCCTGGCGTCAGAATCCTTTGCTCTTGCAGTTATCCACTAGGTCAGGCCACAGTGTTTCTGTAAACCTTCAACATGGCAAATGTTATTCCTTGTTCTGCAACTTTTTATCTCTGTATAAACAGAAAAGTGTTATACCTCTAAAGATCAGGGCCTTGAGAAGGGGCTATCCTGTATATCTCATGCTCAGTTCAGTTCAGTTCAGTCGCTCAGTCGTGTCCGACTCTTTGCGACCCCATGAATCGATATCTCATGCTAGAGGCAATATTATCATATATTTTTTTGCCTGCGACAGTGTGGCATGTGGGATCTTAGTTCCCTGACCAGGGATTGAACACACACCCGCTGCAGTGCAGGCATAGATTCTTAACCACAGGGAAGTCTCAACATTCTTAACTGGTAGCAAAAGCAGTAAACAAACACAAAGGTTAAAGTAAAGGAAACAGATCCAAGATGGAGTCAGATTTGTTCTTCCTTATCCACAAAGAAGCCAACTGGAGGGAGATGGTGTGTGAGCTGAGATCAGAAGGACGAGAAGGAGTCAGCCATGTGGGAGGAAAAAGGGGTAGCTGGGTAAAGTACTAAAGCCGAGTAAGGGGGGTTTCGGCTGTTCCAGGAGGCTGGAGCAGTGTCGGAGCACAGGGGTGGTCAGGATGGCATCTGTGATACATCGTATGGAGCGCTCTCTGGGTTCCAGGTCCGTGCCAGCCATTTGCAGGAAGCATGGCCCTCCAAGCAGCCTCTTCCCTGGATCCTCTCCCATTTATAGATATTATTCCAGGCCTGTTACTTCCAGTGCTTTTCATGGATCACCCCCTTTTAATCCTCACAACAAACCTGGCCAGTGGGCTTGACCGTAACCCCTGTACTGACAGACACAAAAGCATAGAAAGATTAAAGCCGAGTCCAAATGGTTGCAGAGTGGTGGAGGTTTCAGTCCACAGCTGAAACATAGTTATCAGATCGTAAAGAAACGGTGTAGGGAATAGTGGCTGTGAAATTCAGATCATTTTAATTTTCTTTTTAAAGTAGTTTTATATTATTTTCTGTACTATCAATATTTTAATAATAAGCAAAAACAATGAGAAATATTTTCATTTTCAAAAAAACTTGTGGGCACTAATCCACACCTGATTTTGTAAGGCACATTTCATGGTTCATACCTAAGTTACTATGTGTCAAGAGGCAGTGCTAAGAAATCCCCATTTTGCAGGGGATCCAAAATCCTTCATTTTGGTTAAAAAGAAGCTCAGAGAGTCAAGTAGCTTGCCCTTAATGCCACCGTTGCCACCTATGGCCATGGTAAAAAGTTATCATAAACTTGGTGTCTTAAAGCAGCAGACGTATATTTCCTCACTGTTCTGGAAGTCAGAAATATGAAATGAAGCTGTCTGCACAGTGGATTCCCTCTGGAGTCTCTGAGGTAGGGCTCAGTTACAGGCTTCTTCCTGCTTCTGATGGCTCCAGGGACTGCCTCCTTGCCTCAAGGCTGTAGGACCCCATCCTTGCTGCCATCCTCACGCAACCTTCTGTCTTTTCTACGTCACCTCCTCCTCTGTCTTTTGTTGCTGTGCTTAGTCACTCAGTCGTGTCCAACTCTTTGCGACCCCATGGACTATAGTCCTCCAGGCTCCTCTGTCCATGGAATTTTCCAAGCAAGAATACTGGAGTGGGTTGCCATTTCCTCCTCCAGGGAATCTTCCTGACCCAGTGATCAAATCCCCGTCTCCTGCATTGGCAGATGGATTCTTTACCACTGAGCCACCTGGGAAGCCCTCAATACAAGAAGTGTACCTGATAAAACCTTGGTTAGAGGGGATGTCCAAATAGCTTCTAGCAAAAGACTTCTTCCCTGTTGTCATTTTGTCCTTTAATTAGCATGCCCTGAGCTTGTCTTTTATATCAGATGCTGCGCTAGGAGCATTAAGGAGACCAGCAAGTAAAAATGCATCCTGACACCTGCTATGATAAAAGGCTGTCCAGGGTGTCCTGGAGGCAGAGCAGAGGATTTGTGGTTGTTCTCTGTGTCTCATCATCTATAAAATTATCATTTGTCCCAAGGATTATGTGAGCTACACAGCTATAGATTTAGAAGAGATGTAAGTGAATCCATATGCATAATTAAGGCTAATACATAGTATATATGCTTCAAAGGTAAGTAGAGGTTTATGTTTTCATTCCACATAGAAGGTCAGCTCTTAACTCTTCCTACTTACAACTCCATAAAATATTCTTTACCAAAAAAGATTTTTCAGGTGCTGAAAGACGGAGGAAATTTCACTGGACCCTTGTCTTCAGAAGCCCACTGCCCAAAGAAGACAGATAAGAACTCCATTCTCCTACCGGGTCTGGGTGAGGTCTTTGGTCAAGGAGACAGAGTCAGGTGTTTAATCTGACCACCCCAGCCTCCCCACCAAGACTCATTTCCAACCAGGAAGACCTCCAGATGTGGAAATGGGGTACAGATGACAAGGTGGTGTGCTCTATCACTCTGCTGTCCCTATCAGACAGCTGAGGCTGGGAAGCCTCCAGAAACTCTCTTCATGACTCTTTGTGGCTGCAGGAATCAGTCCTGTACTGCCAGCTGAATTATTCTGAAGTAAGTATTATACCTCACTCTCCTTTCTCCTGCACAATGTGGAGTGTCACTCAGCCTTCTGAATGAGAGTGGCTGAGCTACTTGATGTTAGCCATGTTCTAGACAAAGCCAGCTTACAGATCTGGCTCTCTTGCCTGGCTCACATGCTGGTAAGGCTTTGTGCGGTCTTTTGACTCCCTGCAAAATAAATCAATAAAATAAAAGCCATCTGCTTCTCTGCCCTGAGAGGATCTGTCTTCTGTCCACAGAAGGTTAACTGTGGATAAACCAGGGAAGTTACAGTCTAGGGCTGCTCCTATGAATCTGACAAGGGATTGAGAATACGATTTTGTGTTGCGTCTCGAATACCAAATAGAGGCACAGAAAATAAGAACTGGGATGCTTTTTCTGACTTCAGTTTTCGTGAGTAGATTCTCGGGGCTGCTGCTCCTATCACAGAGAGAATGATTAAGCATTCACCAGACTTGCATTTAAAGCTATAAACTCCAGCAGATTTAACCTGTAATTTTATGTAGCACGGTCATGCTGAGGAGGCTCATATAATTCTCCGGGGTAGGATGTCTTCTGTGCCAAACCGTTGTTGTTTTGTTTTTTTTTTTAATCTGCTAGATCAGCTTTTGTTATCTTTTCTGTTAAGCCTATTTTATTTAAAACTTGATTCTGGTTCACTTAGAGTAAATACCGTCTGCTTGCATTCTTTTTCAATATGTTCTGTTTGGCAGCGTTGTACATTATAAAGAAAAAAAAAAAATAAGAAGAAAGGCTGTTTTGTGGCACACCAAGATAAGGAATGGTTTGTACAGCCAATTCGTTGTTGAAAATCACTTCACTCGGGCAGCAAAATCTCCCTAAAGATTTTTTTTAAATGGTAATTTCAAAGAGTAACCTTTTATTGTTAAGAGCCTTTGTGGGTGAGTGTGTGTGTGCACAACAGCTTACTTAAAAGAAGGGTCTGTCACTTGCTACTGTGGCGGTGTAACTGCTTTTCCTGGGTAGTCCAGCAATTCTGAGCGCCTCATTCTTTTTTTAAAACAACTTGCATAGTAGCTCCATGTTGACCTCAAATTAATTAAGTGTTGGAGGGAAATTCTAGCTGTAATGTGAACCAGGCTGGGTCAGGAGGAAGGCTTAGTAGCTGCCAAAAGCAGCATTCATGGAATGTGTAACACTGTGTTCCCCCCTGGGTTGACAGGAGTTCTTAGGGGCTTAAAGGAATGAATACCGCAAACTGCACTTGAACTTGTGTGGACTTATGTATGTGTGTGCTTGCCCATGCAAGCATGTTTCAGTATTTTAGTGGGGAGAGAGTAAAAGTCTTTCTTTGTTCCTTAAAAAGTTCCCTGAGTCTTCCTCTGCTGAAAAAAAAAAGGACTGAGAACCACTGATCTATAGAACCACTGCTGCTAAGTTGCTTCAGTCGTGTCCGACTCTGTGCGATCCCATGGACTGCAGCCCACCAGGCTCCCCCATCCCTGGGATTCTCCAGGCAAGAGTTCTGGAGTGGGTTGCCATTTCCTTCTCCAATGCATGAAAGTGAAAGGTGAAAGTGAAGTTGCTTAGTCGTGCCCAACTCTTAGCGACCCCATGGACTGCAGCCTTCCAGGCTCCTCCATCCATGGGATTTTCCAGGCAAGAGTACTGGAATGGGGTGCCATTGCCTTCTCTGGATCTGTAGAATAGTTGTGAACTAAAAATGCCACCTGCTCTATCAGTGAACAACACCAGTGATGTTGTAGCTATCAGCCACTACAGCCACTCTGGATGGTGTTGGTGAGCTCTTAAGGAACTCAGGATGGAGACGAAATACTTGCCCTCCCCTCAAATCATCAAATTGTAGTGTCCCCTCCCAGCCTAAACCCCCTGAGGAAGTTCAGGATGAGAAAACACAGGATACTGACCCTAGATAGCTGAGGTGTATATCAAAGGAATACTTTCTTTTTATGTTATGCTTTGCTTTTTATTAATTTTTATTGGAGTATAATTTCAGTACAAAGTTGTGTTAGTTTCTGCTATATAGCAAAGTGAATCAGCTATACATATATACATATACATATATACATATACATATATCCCTTCTTTTTTAGATTTCCTTACCATTTAGGTCCCCACAGAGCACTGAGTAGAGTTCCCTGTGCTGTACAGTAGATTCTCATTAATTTTCTATTTTATACATACTAGCATATATATGTCAATCCCAATCTCCCAATTCGATGATCCAGCGGTTGTTGGCAATTTGATCTCTGGTTCCTCTGCCTTTTCTAAATCCAGCTTGAACATCTGGAAGTTCACAGTTCACGTACTGTTGAAGCCTCAGTTGGAGAATTTTGAGCATTACTTTACTAGTGTGTGAGATGAGTGCAATTGTGTGGTAGTTTGAGCATTCTTTGACATTGCCCTTCTTTGGGATTGAAATGAAAACTGAACTTTTCCAGTCCTGTGGCCACTGTTGAGTTTTCCAAATTTGCTGGCATATTGAGTGCAGCACTTTCCCAGCATCATCTTTTAGGATTTGAAATAGCTCAACTGGAATTCCATCACCTCCACTAGCTTTGTTTGTAGTAATGCTTCCTAAGGCCCACTTGACTTCACATTCCAGGATATCTGGCTCTAGGTGAGTGACCACACTGTTGTGATTATCTGGGTCATGACAATCTTTTCTGTATAGTTCTTCTGTACATTCTTGCCACATCTTCTTAATATCTTCTGCTTCTTCAAGAGATGGGAATTCCAGACCACCTTATTCTGCCTCCTGAGAAATCTGTATACAGGTCAAGAAGCAACAGTTAGAACTGGACATGGAACAACAGACTGGTTCCAAATAGGGAAAGGAGTATGTCAAGACTGTATATTGTCACCCTGCTTAAACTTATATGCAGAGTACATCATGTGAAGTACTGGGCTGGATGAAGCACAAGCTGGAATCAACATTGCCAAGAAAAATATCTGTAACCTCAGATATGCAGATGACACCACCCTTATGGGAGAAAGGGAAGAAGAACTAAAGAGCCTCTTGATGAAAGTGAAAAAGGAGGGTGAAAAAGTTGGCTTAAAACTCAACATTCAGAAAACTAAGATCATGGCATTTAGTCCCATTACTTCATGGCAAATAGATGGGGAAACAATGGAAATAGTGTCAGACTTTATTTTGGGGGGCTCCAAAATCACTGCAAGATGGTGACTGCAGCCATGAAATTAAAAGACGCTTGCTCCCTGGAAGAAAAGCTATGACCAACCTAGACGGCATTTTAAAAAGCAGAGACATTACATTACCAACAAAGGTCCATCTAGTCAAAGTTCTGGTTTTTCCAGTAGTCATGTATGGATGTGAGAGTTGGACTATAAAGAAAGCTGAGTGCAGAAGAATTGATGCTTTTGAACTGTGGTGTTGGAGAAGACTCTTGAGAGTCCCTTGGACTGCAAGAAGATCCAACCAGTCCATCCTAAAGGAAATCAGTCCTGAATATTCATTGGATGGGCTGATGGTGAAGCTGGAAGTCCAATACTTTGGCCACCTGATGTGAAGAACTGACTCATTGGAAAAAACCCTGATGCTGGGAAAGATTGAAGGAGGAGAAGGGGATGACAGAGGATGAGATGGTTGGATGGCATCACTGGCTCAATGGACATGAGTTTGAGCAAGCTCCAGGAGTTGATGATAGACAGGGAAGCCTGGCATGCTACAGTCCATAGGGTTACAAAGAGTCATTACTGAGCTGAATCTCCCAGTTCAT
Organism: Bos grunniens; assembly: GCF_055505025.1. Lineage (NCBI taxonomy): Eukaryota > Metazoa > Chordata > Mammalia > Artiodactyla > Bovidae > Bos > Bos grunniens. Next base: position 13,553,400 of record NC_141170.1, on the reverse strand, counting down.
CCTGTCCCTCTCTTCTCCTTTTGGTATCCATGAATTTGTTCTCTATGTCTGTGTCTCTATTTCTATTTTGCTAATAATTTCATCTGTACCATTTTTTTAGACTGCACATATAAACAATATTATACTATAATTGTTTTTCTCTTCCTTACTTGCTTCACACTGTATGACAGTCTCTAAGTCCATCCATGTCTCTGCAAATGGCACAATTTCATTCCTTTCTATGGCTGAGTAATATTTCAAGAGTAATATTTCAAAAGAAAGGTTTCAATGAGCCCAGACTCTTGTATCTTCCCACATATAGAAAAACGCTAAATTCCTTAACTTGAGATACTTGGTTTTCTTTAATAGTAATCTTTTGATGTTTTGACTATGTCACCTTTTCTGTAAAAACTCCTATAAACCCTGGCTCCCCACTTACCTCTTTGGATCAGTCTTTCAGAGCTAGCTGAGATGCTGTGTTCCAGGCTCAAGTTCTCAGTTTTGTCCACTGAATAAAACATAACCCTCAACTTTTAGGTTGCATGGGGGTTTTTTAGTCTACATAAGAAGTCACATGAAGTAGCACTAATAATAAAAGGCATCATGTATTGAGATGGAAGGTGTTTGACCTAAGAATGACTTAGGAGGCAGAAGACAGATTTTAAAAATTCTATTGTCACTGCCTCATTATTCGATCTCAGATAAACTACTTCCCGTCCCTGGGCCTCAGTTTCCTTATCTGTAAAACTAAAAGAATAAAGGATTTGAGCTGTGTGACAAAGACTACAACTTGATTCTTGCTATTAATTTGTCCCTTCTTTCCTTTTAATAACAGAATATGTGAAGAATCTGTTTTAGCTGAGCACATGACTACCTGGCTAGAGACTGTATATCCCAGCTTCCTTTGGAAATAGGAGTGGCTATGTGACTAAGTTCCAGCAAATGGGATGTGAGAAATGATGCGTATGGTGACTGCTCCCACCTGTATAGACTGTGATAGGGACTTAAGAGTGAGCAGCTGCTTCCACCCTGAAGGAGAGGACCCCACCCTAGGAAGGAACAGACTAACCAGAGAAGGAGCCCAGGTCCCTGGATAACCTCAGACAGAACACCCTTCTGACCTTGGACTACCTGCCCTAACACGCTTCTGACCTCTGGACTGTTAAGAGAGGATGTTGTTGCTAAGTTGCTAAGCTTCATCTGACTCTTTGCAACCCCATGGACTATAGCACACGAGGCTCCTCTGTCCTCCCTTATCTCCTGGCTGTTGTTTAGTCACTCAGTTGTGTCCAACTCTTTGCAGCCCCATGGACTGCAGCATACCAGGCTTCCCTGTCCTTCCCTGTCCTTCACTGTCTCTTGGAGTTTTCTCACACTCACGTCCTTTGAGTCAGTGATGCCATCCAAACATCTCTGTCATCCCCTTCCCCTCCTGCCCTCTATTTTTCCCAGCACCAGACTCTTTTCCAATGAGTCAGCTCTTCGCATCAGGTGGCCAAAGTACTGGAGCTTCAGCTTCACCATCAGTCCTTCCAGTGAATATTCAGAGTTGATTTCCTTTAGGATTGACTGGTTTGATCACCAGTCAAATTTGCTCAAATTCATGTCCATTGAACCAGTGATGCTATCTAACCATTTCATCCTCTGCTGCCCTTTTCTCCTTGTCCTTCAATCTTTCCCAGCATCAGGGTCTTTTCCAATGAGTTGACTTTTTGCATCAGGTGGCCAAAGTATTGGAGCTTCATTTTTAGCACCAGTCCTTTCAATGAATATTCAGGGTTGATTTCCATAACATACTATTATAGTTAACCACCATAGTTATCATTGTTTCTTTGGTGCAGCAGTTTAGCCCAGTATTTAACTATTACAGATTGGATGAATGCCAAGACCATCATCTTCCTTTACATCCAGAGCAAATGGACACATAACAGAGGGCCAGCAAAGTGAGAAAATGAATGAACAAATGAATGGGTTTAATGGGCATATCAGGAATGTGATCGAGATAATTCATGAACTGGACTGGCTATGGATAAGATCATGTCTAAGTATCCTTCCAATATTAAAATTCTGTCGTAATGCTTCTCAGAACTGAGGTTCATTTGGGAACATGGAAGTGACTGGCATCGTCTTAACTGAGTGTCTTCCAAATAAAGGATGGGGAGGGGAGATTCTAAGAGGGATCAAGGAGATATAATGCACACTAACCCCTTCACTCTGCTCTGCCCCCTTTCAGTTATTTATTCATTCACTCAACAAACATGTGCTTGTTACATGCCAGGCACCAGTGGGTACAGAAATGAACAAGTCCACATGCCAACCCTCACAAGCCAATGCAGAAAAGGGGGCAATGGGTAAAGAAAACCAGAGTTGTGGAAGCTGAAACAGGTTGAAACATGGAGACATCTTAATCTTTGAGTATCTCCAGAGCTGGTCTCTAAAAAAGAACTACCTTTATCACTACTGACTTCAGCACCATCAGGAGTTCCTGATTTGCTTTGGGGAACTTCATCTGTCCGAGCCAGTTCTCAGAGTGCTCAAGGCATCTTCACTGTAGGTCCACTTCCTTTGCCTGCAGAGTAATTGAGATTGATTAGCAATGAACCTGGAGTTCTGGAGGGATCAAAGTTCCAGCCTGTGAGTGAGAAGAGCTGATTGTGATCAGAACCCACCGTGGCTGTTGGACCACTCGTTCATTACCCAGTCATTCCGCTCACACAGGCTTCCTTTCAATTTCCTCACTGGTGAAATGGGGATAATTTTTCCTGTCTTAGTGTTATAGTGGAAGCTACCAAGGGCTTCCCTGGTAGCTCTGCTGGTAAAAAATTGCCTGCAATGCAGGAGACCTTGGTTCGATTCCTGGGTCGGGAAGATCCCTTGGAGAAGGGAATTGCTACCCACTCCAGTATTCTGGCCTGGAGAACTCCACGGACAGAGGAGACGGGCAGGCTACTGTCCATAAGGTCACAAAGAGTTGGACACGACCAAGAGATTTTCACTTTCATAGTGTTATTGTGAAATTCAAAGCAAAGGACCCAACAGAGGGCCTGCTGTCTACCAAGGGCTCCCATGCAGGTGAATAGATACTGATTTGGTAGCATGAGAAATATTGCTCTAGCCCAGGAGTTCTCAGTCGGGGTGATTCCCACACAGGGGAAGTTTGGCAATGTATGGAGACATTTTTTTTTTTTGGAGACATTTTTGATGGTCATGAATGGTGTGGGGGAAAAGCAGAGCTACTGGCACCTAATGGGCAAGAACCAGGGAAGCTGCTAAACATTCTACCATGCACAAGACACCCCCCAAGGAAAAAAAATATCCCTCTCAAACGTCAATGGTGTCAATGCTGGGAGATTGTGCTCTAGTCCATCAAAATACCAACTTCAACGTGACACATTCAAACTCTTGCTAGAGACCTATAGTATGCAATTTACAATGCCACCTTGCATTGGTATTTAATATATAATTATAAAACAATATTTCTGGATCATAAGGCAGTTCTATTTCCAGTTTTTTAAGGAATCTCCACACTGTTCTCCATAGTGGCTGTACTAGTTTGCATTCCCACCAACAGGTTAAGAGGGTTCCCTTTTCTCCACACCCTCTCCAGCATTTATTATTTGTAGACTTTTGGATCGCAGCCATTCTGACTGGTGTGAAATGGTACCTCATAGTGGTTTTGATTTGCATTTCTCTGATAATGAGTGATGTTGAGCATCTTTTCATGTGTTTGTTAGCCATCTGTATGTCTTCTTTGGAGAAATGTCTATTTAGTTCTTTGGCCCATTTTTTGATTGGGTCGTTTATTTTTCTGGAGTTGAGCTGTAGGAGTTGCTTGTATATTTTTGAGATTAATTGTTTGTCAGTTGCTTCATTTGCTATTATTTTCTCCCAGTCTTATGGACTCTGTGGGAGAGGGAGAGGGTGGGAAGATTTGGGAGAATGGCATTGAAACATGTAAAATATCATGTAAGAAACGAGTTGCCAGTCCAGGTTCGATGCACGATACTGGATGCTTGGGGCTAGTGCACTGGGACGACCCAGAGGGATGGTATGGGGAGGGAGGAGGGAGGAGGGTTCAGGATGGGGAACACATGTATACCTGTGGCGGATTCATTTTGATATTTGGTAAAACTAATACAATTATGTAAAGTTTAAAAATAAAATAAAATTAGAAAAAAAAAAACAATATTTCTATGACTGTCAGCTGTAATTCTGGAAACTTTGTCTCAAAATAGCAGCAGCGCAAGCTTGAGTTCCTTCTATCCACGTATGAATTGCTGCTGGCAGAACCTGATCCAACTTGCTCAGGTCCACTTGATTACTCATCAGGAAACAGCCTCATCTTCTAGTCTGGTCGGCAATTCTGGAGTTTATTTTCTGACTTCAGAGGCACGCAATCCTCATAATCAGAACCATAAGGGGCCTGCTGTGTGGAGAAGGAGTGGGATGTTGATGATGGTGATTACCACTATAAGCTGTGATGATTTGAGCGTTTTTTTGCAGCCAACATTCATTGAGCACTTACTACATTCCAAGCACTAAATGCTAAGTGCTGGGCATTCATGGGAAATAAACTAAATGCTAAGTACTGGGCACTGAATGGGAAATAAAATAAACACAGCCCCCATGCTAATTGCACCTCGCTGCTTTCAGATGGCTTTAGCATATATTATTATATTTGCACAAATCTTTGAAATAGGCAGGAATGGGAGTGGCTAGAGGTGAGAAAGTTACACTTACAGACAAGTGCATAATTAGGATTCTAAGTTGCAAACAGCAAAATGAGTCCTAAGTCACATACACATAAAGGGATAGTATTGAAGGATATCTGTTAGCTTACATAATCCCTGGGATGGCCAGAGAATCGAATAGGACATGATGCAGCCAGTAACCAAGATCATAGCTCCCCACTGAGCAGGCTGCAGGCCCAGTCCCACTGCTTCTTGGCACTGGCATTGGACATGCTGAACAGGAGGTGCAACGTGACCATCAATTTCTCTTCTGAAGCCAATTCTCCTTTAGTTGCTTCTAATTGGTGGGATCTAGGTGACGTCCTTTGTCTTAGCTGCAAGGGAAGCTAGGAAAATTGAATTCTGGTTCTGCATTGCAGAGGTAAGCAGGATTCACAAAGTGGAAATTTCCTTCCCTAAAATAAAAAGCTCATTCAAAAGATAAAGGGCAGGGCTGCCCTGGTGGATCAGTGGTAAAGAATCCACCTGCCAGTGCAAGAGACACAGGTTCAGTCCCCGATTTGGGAAGATCCCACATGCCACAGAGCAACCAAGCCCATATGCCACAACTGTTGAGGCTGTGCTCTAGGGGTTGGGAGTCACAACAACTGAACACACCCTCCCTGAAGCCAGTGCTCCACACGAAGACAAGATACCACAATGAGAAGCCACACACAGCAACTGGAGAATAGCTCCCCCGCTCCACAGCTAGAGAAAAGCCCATGCAGCAACAAAGACCCAACACAGCAAAAACTAAATGAATAAATTCTTTCAAAAAAAGATAATGAGCAGCCACCATAATGACATATGTCCAATCGCAGAGCAACCACGATGCCGAGCCCCAAATCCTGTGATAAGCAAGGCACAGACCGTTAGTGGATTAAGTGGATTAAGTAGGTAGATTATTGCAGTAATGGCCTCCAACTTGTATTTGCCTTTCTTTATTCCCACCCCCACCAACCTAGTATTTTATATCCAGTGAAATTATCCTTTAAAATGAAGGAGACATATGACTTTCTCAAACAAATACTGAGGGAATTCAGACCTGCCCTACAAAAATATGGTGAAAGACGATCTTTGGGGAGAAGGAAAATATTGTAAGTCAGAAACTTGGATCTATATAAAGGAAGGGAGACGTTCCTATAGAGAAGGAACAGTTCAGTTCAGTTCAGTCACTCAGTCATGTCCAACTCTTTGCTACCACATGGACTGCAGCATGCCAGACCTCCCTGTCCATCACCAACTCCCGGAGTTTACTCAAACTCATGTCCATTGAGTCGGTGATGAGAGAAAGAACAAATACAGATAAAATACAATCTTTTTTTCTTCTTATTTTTCATTGTTCTGGAAAATAATGCTGTTTAAAATAATAAGATTAACAATGTATTGGGTAATTATCATATGTGGATAATGAGATTAATGACAAGAATATCACAGGTATGGGAGAGAGGAGCTAGGAAGGGAAGACACCAGGGTTCAGGGGTATTACCAGTCCAAGTGCATGTAGCCAGTAAATGAAGGATAGAGAGTCAAACCTTGACCTCTCTGATCTATATTCCATGTTTTTTTTCTCTCCATGAGAACCCTAGTTATTCCTCTGGGAATATATGGGAATGAGCTCCAGGTCTTCTCTTTTGGGCCCCATTTCTCAATGAAAATTGGGGAAACCTCAAGTTTTTCTTTGTTGTTGGTGACATTTCTCTGAGTCACATACGTAAGTGACAGCACTGGGACCTCCATCTCTGTAAAAGCAGCCCATTTATTGCAAAGACTTAGAAATATCTGAGGTCATCTGGTAGACCCAGGGCTCTGGCCTCGCTGGTTCATCCCTTCCACTCACTAATAATCCCAGTCACCATTTACTAAGTGAAAAATATATGGCAGGGTCTGGACTAAGAATGTGACATGGATGTATTAGCATTTACTCCTGTTGGCCTTATTATCATCCCTGTTTAACCAAACAGGACAGTGTGTCCAGAGAGATTAGGCAACTCATCTTGATAGGTAGAACCATGTCTTCCACGAAGGTAATATTCATGTCTACCACCCAGTGGAGGGACCCTGCCCCTATTGCTCTCCTTTTATGCAGGAGAGCCAAAATGGAAACTTTTCAAATGGACAGATAATTTAACATTTTTGGCACCAATGTGGATTTCAGTGCCAGCTCTTACACTTGTGTGGGAACGCCAGCCCAGCACCTCGGAGTCATTCACTGGAAGTAGGAGTCCCTCTGGTGTGAAGAAGGAATCTTCCTACACTGTTGGTAGGAATGTAAATTGGCATAATTGCTATGGAGAAAACAGTATGGATGTTCCTTTAAAAACTAAAAATAGAGTTACCATGTGATCCAGCAATCTCATCCCAGGGCATATATCTAGACAAAACTATAATTCGAAAAGATACATGCACCCAAGTGTTCATAGCAGCACTATTTACAACAGCCGAGACATGGAAGCAACCTAAAGGTCCAACAACAGATGAATGGATAAAGATGTGGTGCATGTGTACAGTGGAGTACTGCTCAGTCACTTCAGTCATGTCTGTCTCTTTGTGACCCCATGGACTGTAGCCCGCCATGCTCCTCTGTCCATGGAATTTTCTAGGCAAGAATACTGGAGTGGGTTGCCATATCTTCCTCCAGGAGATCTTCCCAAACCAGGGATTGAAATTCTACGTCCTGTGTCTCCTGCACTGCAGGCAGATTCTTTACCACTAAGATACTCAGCCATAAAAAGAATGAAATAAATGTTGCTTCCATTTTCAGCAACATGGATGGATCTAGAGATTATCATACTAAGTGAAGTAAGTCAGAGAGGAAAAGACAAGTATCATATGGTATCACTTAAATGTGGAATATAAAAATAGTACAAACGAACTGATTTATAAAGCAGAAACAGACTCACAGACATAGAAAACAAACTTAGAGTTGCAAAAGGGGAAGAGGTGGGAGAGGGATAATTTAGGAGTTTTGGATTTGCAGAAACAAACTACTATACATAGAGCACAAGGAACTACATTCAGTATCTGCAATGAACTATAATGGAAAAGAATATGAAAGAGCATATACATATATAGTTAACATATAATCTCTTTGTTATAGACCAGAAACTAACACAACAACAACAACCAAAAGATATGAGATACATTGTGAGGATGGAATACACAGTTTTGAAAAAAAGAAGTGGTTCTGGTCTTGGGAAGTGAAAAGTATAGCCCCCACACAGGAGAGGGGACCCCACAGGGCTTGCTATCTCCTGATCCACACAGACTACTCAAGTCCTCAAGGTCAGTCTGAACTGAGTGAGTGAGTGAACCGACGATTCAAGGGCAGGCAAAGCAGGTCTGAATCTGTTTTAGAATCAGTTGTCCTCTGCTATGCCAGGCTCTGTGCGAGCTTCTAAGTGGCCCCTCCACCTTGGCATGTGGTGGGCCATCAAGCTACCTTTTTCAGTTTTGCAGTTGTTCTCTATATATTCTTCAAGATCTTACTACATGCTGCTCAAGGCAAGGCAGAACACAGAAAAAATAATCTCCCTTTGCAGAGTTTACATTCCAAGATGAAAGACAGACAAGAAAGCAAGTTTTTTTAAATTTTTAAACAAAATATTTCACTGGAAGTGACCAGTACTCTGAAGAATTAAAATTGCCCTTAACTCAAACTGAAATAAACTGATTTGGGATGCAGTAACAACCCTCAATCAGAATCTAATAGAAAAGAGTGTGTGTTCTTCTTAGACCAAAGCACGAGGGGCTTCTTCTGCACTGCCCTCCCCACCCCCGCTTTTAGCTGGCCTGGCAAATCATCAACACACATGCAGCTTGTTAGAACTCCGGGGGCCTCCGTCCCAAGGGAGCTAGCACGCAACGTCCCATAATCCTAAAGACGGTTCAGAAACCTAGGAACACTTCCCGGCATCTCAGGCATTATCTTCTAAAAACAAAATGTGGCTGCATGCCACTGCTTCCAAGATTTGTAAGTTGATTCACTGCTAATACTAGAGACAGACACTGCTTCCAAGACTAAAGAGAATTGGAACAGCCAAAGGATTTATTTACAAGAAAAGACAAATGATCTAGCACATGGTACCCCTGCTCTGGAATTCCTGAACCATCAGATTCCTGCATAACAGAGTACTGTTTCCCTGCTGGCCTGAGGACCCATTTCTAGCTCTCATTTGGTTCTGGTAGGCAGATCCAGAGACACTCAAGAGTGGGCAAGAATGCATGGGATGGCTGAGGAATATTTTGCATTACTAAATATTCTTTGCTGGAGAAGACTTGAGAATCCCTTGGACTGCAAGGAGATCAAGTCATTCCTACAGGAAATCAATCCTGAATATTCACTGGAAAGACTGATGCTGAAGCTGAAGCTCCAATATTGTGGAACTTCCCTGACCAGGGATTGAACCCACACGTGTTTTTTGGGAAGCTCTGGATCTTAACCACTGGACCAACAGAGGAGTCCTACAGATTCTTTATATCAGCAACTGGGTCGACATTGAACGCTGGAATGGAAAATTTTACAGTATTTCATAAGAATAGTCCATGACACTTCTTCACATTTTCAAAGCAATAAATCCTTTTTCATTGGTTTAAAGTATTTTCATTTTAATTTCTCTTCTATTATAATGCATAATTAGTAATTATATTAATAATTTATATTCTGTGATAAGTTATATTCTGACTTTCAGTTTAATAATTTTGAATATTCTAGAAGAAAAATATTTTTTAAAACACAAATGAGCAATTTTTAAATTATATTTTATATTCTGTGATAATTTATATTCTGCCTTTTAGTTTAAAACATAATTTTGAATATGATAGAAGAAAAATTTTTTTGAAAACATCCATGAAGAATAATTTTTTTTTTGAGCCTACAGCACCCAGTATTCCCAGGCGGTCTCCCATCCAAGTACTAACCAGGCCCGACTCTGCTTAGCTTCTGAGATTAGACAAGACGGGATGAGTTCAGGGTCGTATGGCCATAGATTAACTTTTTTTAAATTTTACAATTACTTTAATTTGTATTTCTGAGGCAAATACATTCTAAGTTTACTAACTTTGAATATAAATGTTCTCAAAGACCCTTTAGCTCTCTGAGTATGAGTCCAAGTTTTTTCTGGGGATGCCTGGCTCTTATTCCCTGCCTGGGGGGGGCCCTGACAAGCCTCTAGAGTCCAGCTCAGTCATCTCCTTATGTGCAAATAACCCCCAACTGCCCCCCCACCCTTCCCACCCCCCCCAGCCCCAACCCCACTTATTGCCCAACCCTGACAAAGTCAAGTGTTCCTCCTCTACCCTCCTGTGGCAGTAGGGCATCCCCTGTTCAGACAGGACATACGTGGGAAGGGTTTGCCTGAAATATTGGGGAAGGAAGCATTATTGTTCAATGAATTGTCCTTCTTTTCATAGCCCCTTCCTCCTGTCTGCATGATATGCCAATCCCTCCTCCAGCCCCTACAAGGACTAGGAATGTTTCAGTCACCATTTGCCCATTTATTGAGCAATTATGTTCTTATTAGTATAATAAGCATGTTACAAACAATCACTTATTTTAATCATCCTAAAAGATTATTTTTCTTTTTAATATCCAAACAGTAAAGGCTCAGAGACAGATTCATATATTCATTTCTTTGATGAAACTTATCAAGACTCCTATGTAATGGTTGCTATTGGGTGCTAGAAATAAAATGAAGGAAGGAAGTATGTTACAGATAATTTAATGGTGATATGAAGTTGTGTGGTTGTGAAATGATGTCAATGGTGAGTGACTGAGCCCAGCATATCCAGCAGAGGTGGTCAGGCTTTAATCTCTGAGTGTTCAGCCATGTACTAAAATCCACTCCCACCCCCAGGTGAGTCTGCAAATATAAGCAGAGTTTTCCAAACATCTGTGGGACTCTGGAACCAAATTTATATTTAACCACAAAAATGCATTTTTATTATCATTCAAAGGAAGTCACTGATGGCCAAGGAGGGAAAGCAGACATCAGCCATCAATAGAGAATTCCATGAAGACTCTTGCCCCTGACTCTTGCAGGACTTCTGTGGCAAGACTGCCACAAAAATGCGTCTGCAACCCTTGTCTGATGATGGAGCCTGAGAAGAGCCCAAGATGCTCCTCAAGCCACCTGACAAATTTACTCAAGGGCTGAGACCAACTGAAGAATCAGCTGAATGAGTGTAACGATGCTAAAAAGCTTTTTGGACTATAACTGATTAACAATGTTGTGATAATTTCAGGTGGACAACAAAAAGACTCAGCCATACGTATACATGTGTCCATTCTCCCCCAAACTCCCCTCCTGTCCTGGCTGCCACATAACATGAGAATTTGGGATGGACATGGACACTCATTATATTTAAAATGGTAACGAAAAAGGTCGTACTGTATATAGGACAGGGAGCTCTGCTCGATATTTTGCTTATTTTTGAACAATAGTTCAAGCAGGAAAACATGAAGATTATTCTGAAAAATACCTGACATGTACACAACAGGCAAAGTGTTTTTAAGTGTGCAGATTGATTTTTTTTTTGCAAAACATGGGACAAAACTGTCATTTTGACAGCAATAGCAACGATAAGAAATCTGTCGCAGGACACACTGCAGGAGTGTGGTATTTACAAAGGCTATTGAGCAAATGTGTTCGATATGTCATTCATTCATGAAATCCAAGGGAGAATAGCAGCAATATTTCTGGACTCAATTGCTGTGCTGGGTGCTCAGGATTCAACTCGGAGTAATACAGAAGGTGTACAAAAAAGAACAGGAAATGGACAGGGAAGCATGAGAAGCTAGGGGAGAGAACACAGCAAGTGGTTCCTCTTGCCTGGAATCAGAAAATGCTTTGTCAGGGAACAGACAGTCCAACCACCAGAAGTCTGAGCCTCATTGCATTAGGGTTGGGAGCAGGGAATAGTGTTCCAGGCATGTGAATTGTGTGCTCAGAAGCCCAGGCATCATAGAGAAAATGACACGTTTGTGGCACATTTTTATTGGATTGTAATTGATTGACAATGATGTGTTAGTTTCAGGTATATTGCAGTGAGCCAGTTATACATATGCTTATATGCGTGTGTGTGTGTCTCTGTGTGTGTGTTCAGTCACTCAGTCATGTCCAACTCTTTGTGACCCCATGGACTGCAGCCCACCAGGCTCCTCTATCCATGGGATTTCCCAGGCAAGAATACTGGAGTGGGTTGCCATTTCCTCCTCCAGGGGACCTTCTCGACCCAGGGATCAAACCTGCATCTCCTGTGTCTCCTGTATTGCCGGAAGATTCTTTACCACTGAGCCACTGGATCACAACAAACTGGAAAATTCATCAAGAGATGGGAATACCAAACCACCTTATCTGCCTCCTGAGAAATCTGTATGCAGGTCAAGAGCAACAGTTAGAACCAGACATGGAACAACAGACTGGTTCCAACTTGGGAAAGGAGTACATCAAGGCTGTATATTGTCACCCTGCTTATTTAACTTATATGCAGAGTGCATCATGAGAAATGCCAGGCTGGATGAAGCACAAGCTGGAATCAAGATTGCAGGGAGAAATATCAATAACCTCAGATATGCAGATGACACCATCCTTATGGCAGAATGCAAAGAAGAACTAAGGAGCCTCTTAATGAAAGTGAAAGAGGAGAGTAAAAAAGCTGGCTTAGAACTCAACATTCAAAAAATGAGGATCATGGCATCCGGTCCCATCACTTCATGGCAAATAGATGAGGAAACAATGGAAACAGTGACAGATTTTCTTTTCTTAGGCTCTAAAATCACTGCAGATGGTGACTGCAGCCATGAAATTAAAGACGGTTGCTCCTTGGAAGAAAAGCTATGACTAAGCTAGACAGCATATTAAAAAGCAGAGACATTATTAGAGGTCCATCTAGTCAAAGCTATAGTTTTTCCAGTAGTCATGTATGGATATGAGAGTTGGACTATAAAGAAAGCTGAATGCCAAAGAATTGATGCTTTTGAACTGTGGTGTTGGAAAAAACTCTTGAGAGTCCTTTGGACTGCAAGGAGATCCAACCAGTCGATCCTAAAGGAAATCAGTCCTGAATATTCTGATGCTGAAGCTGAAACTCCAAAACTTTGGCCATCAGATGCCAAGAGCTGACTCATTGGAAAAGACCCTGATGCTGGGAAAGATTGAAGGCAAAAGCAGAGGGCGGCAGAGGATGAGGTGGTTGGATGGCATCACTGACTTGATGGACATGAGTTTGAGCAAGCTCTGAGAGTTGGTGATGGACAGGGAAGCCTGGCATGCTGCAGTCCATGGGGTCGCAAAGAGTCGGACACAACTGAGCGACTGAACTGAACCAAACCGAACTGAACTGACTGAGCCGCTGGAGAAGCCTATATATACATACATACATATACATATAATTTTTCCCTTATAAGTTATTCCAAGATATTGAGCATAGTTTCCTGTGCTATGCAATATGTCCTTGTTGGTTATGTATTTTATATATAGTAGTTTTGTATATGTTAATCCCAAACTCTTAATTTGTCCCTCTCCTCTGCTTTCCTATTTGGTAACCATAAATTTGTTTTCTATGTCTATGGGTCTATTTCTGTTTAGTATATAAGTTTGTTTTTAAGGGGCACGTGTTTTACAAATATGTGACTCCCATGCATAAGAGGTTATTGTTAATAGTGTAGTTGTTGAGAAAGTCTTGATTACTTTCCATATATCTTCTGGTTTATTTTTCAAGACTAATTCTGTAGATGTAGGAGGCCCAGCTGCTGTTGAAAGCTCTGCTGAACAGATGAATAAGAAAATAATAAGAATGCAGAGATTTAGTTGAAACAGAATCAGGAAGACCTAAAAGTAACAGGCGTGAAATCAGCATGACCTACCTGGAAATGTATGCGATACTCCTCCATAATTTTGTAATATCTTTAGGGTCCTACATCTCCTGTGCATCAGTGAATTCAGCCCAGTGTGAAAAATAATCTGAAAGTCTATGGTGAGTAATACAGTCTATGTGCGTATATTTGGCATATTTGGATACCCCCAGCCAATGAAGATGAGGAGCAAACGGTGAGGACCATCAGCTCTGGGACCCAGAAGATCTAGGCTTTATTACCAGCCTGCAGGCTTATTCTGTCTGAGCCACCAAGGAAGCCCTCCAGCAGCAGCATATTTTTGGCAAGACATGTGACTCCTTTGAACCTAAGAGCCTCAAGAGTAAAATGAGGATTTATACCCAACTCTTGGGATGTTTGCTCAGAAAGTATTGAGAGCTACAGCTAAAAATGCTCCGAACCCATTTATGCCCTCCTTACCTTCCTGATTCTGTGCCTTAAGCTAGCCGCCCTCTCAGAAACTATGGCCTTTTCATGAAGGGAAAAAGGAACTATTCAAAGAAAAAAGAAAAAAACCATAGTAGGTCACACTTAACACGAATCTTCGTGCCAGCAATGTGGACGCACAGCCAGCTTCTGAAATGGTTCCTGAAGAAGCGAAATGTTTTCCACCCAAGGTTTAAGTCCTTCTTGCCCACTTCCTGCCCTGGGTGTGTGTTGGCTTCGAGGCTTCCTGAAAGGACGGAGGCCAAAACACTCAAAGCGCTTCCCGAGGGAGGAAGCCTTAACCTCGCAAAGGCTGGAATCCGCAGGACCAGGACGATGAATGGAGGTTTCAGAGGCTCTTGTTTATGGTGGCGGTGCTGCAGCAAGGCCTCCCAGGATTTCATGTTATGGGAGGAAAAGGGACAAGGGCATTGTTGATTCATTTCTTCCACCCACATTCTCAGTCCTTTTACCAGGTCCAAGCCCTCAGCCAGCTCCTGGGGATAATGATGGTGTGTCCCAGTGCCCGAACCGCTCAGGGTGCAGTGACTTGAGGAGATGGGGCTGGAAAATGTATTTTGGGGGATGGAAATCACATACACACACACACACACACACACTCACACACACACACATATGGGTTTTTTTTTTAAGATATTTTTGACATGGACCATTTTTAAAGTCTTTATTGGATTTGTTACAATATTACTTCTATTGTTTATTTTCTGGTTTTTTGGCCTCAAGGCATGTGGGATCCCAGTTCCCAGAACCAGTACCCCCTGCATTGGAAGGCGAAGTCTCAATCACCCGACCATCAGGGAAGGCCCTGGAAATCATATAAATAATAATAACAGCAAGCCCACAGTGCTGTCCCTACCCCAGGCACTGGCTGGTCGAAGGGCTTTACATGTCTCAACCATTTCTTCCTCTCTTAGCCCTGAGCATGAGAAGGGTGATCACCAGCATTGTCTCCATTTTACAGGTAAGGAAATAGAGAACTCATCCAGCAAGAAGGTGACTTAGATCTCTGGTTCGAGTTGAAACCCCAAAATCAAGGTGGCCCGCCACTAGGAAGCAGAATGGTGCGGGGCAGGAGCTGGGGGAGAGGAAGAGGGGGGGTTAGTGTTTTAAGGGGTACAGAGTTTCAGTTGGTGGAGATGAAAAGGGTCTAGAGATGATGGTGGTGATGGCTACATGACATTGTGAATGTACTTAAACCAGTGAACTTGACACTCAAAAACAGATTAAACGTTTAAAAAAATACTTAATCTATATTTTACCACAATAAACTTTCTTTCATAGGTGCAGGGGAATATAGCATAGCTCTAGAAATACTTAGGACACTGCAGGAGAAATGGATCATCTTTCATTATAAAAGAAATAATTAAAGATGGAAACAGTGGTACCGATTTTTCATAGATTAGGAGCCAAAACCAGTTCCTGGTCTCAGGTCCTAACCTGAAAAGAACTCTGGTTGTATATGCGTGACTCTAATGCAACAAGCATGTTTGTTGAGTTAAACCAATTCTGTTAATTTATTGAAAAGAATCAGTTAAGTGAATCATTTAACATCCTGTAAACAAAATAAAGGGGAAAAGCATCTTTGAATACTATCTCTAACACAACATGTATCTGCTAACAATCAGGGAATTTTCCAGGTGCCGTGGAGCCAGGGTCTGGGAAGGGAGATTACTGTTGAGTGAGCATCCCCCATTCTGCCTGAACCAGATACCCCACTTCAGTCCTCACAGCCACCTCCCTGTGAGGGGCCTCGGGGCACTGAAATCCGAGGGATCAAAGCACACTGCAAAGGGGTGGCTCAGAGCCCAGGGTGCCCGTGAGCCAACACTCAGGCTGTGTGGCTGGCAGACTGGTCCTGCCCAGGGCAGAGAGGACGCACTGTGTCCATGACCGATGCCTTAAAACAGCAGTCCCCAACATTTTGGGCACCAGGAAGCGGTTTCATGGAAGACAGTTTTTCACGGACTGGGGTAGGGATGTTAGTTTCAGGGCGATTCAAACAACACTGCATTCACTGTGCACTCTATCTCTATTATTATTAGTACATCAGCTCCACCTCAAATTATCAGGCATTAGCTCTCAGAGGTTGGGAACCCCTGCCTTAAAAGCAATGAATCACCACATTGAGCATGGAGAAAAATCCAAAACATCACCTTAAATAATAGTCACCCGTCATTTTCTAAGGAAATTAAGGTTCAGAGATAGGGTAGCAAGCTGCCTAGTATCACACAGCTTGTTAGCATAAAAAGAAATTATTTTCTTCCCACTTGCCGTCACTCTGGCCCTTCAGTTCAGTTCAGTCTCTCAGTCATGTCCGACTCTTTGCAACCCCATGGACTGTGGCACACCAGGCTTCCTTGTCCATCACCTACTCCCAGAGCTTGCTCAAACTCATGTCCATTCACTCTGTCCCTTAACAAATTTTTATTGAGTTCTTTCTCTTAGTTGGCAGGGTAGTGGGGTATTAGCAACAGAGAGTTGAGCCAGCTTGTCTGGTTTGAACCTGGGCTTCACTCTAATTAATTGTGTGACCTTGAGCAAGTTATTCAAGTTCTTGCCTTGCTAGTGCCTCACCTGTGAAGCAGGGATGTGACGGTACCAGTGGTCACCTGGTTGGGGTTTTCTGAGGGTTGCCGTGGCTCGTGTGCACAGTGCCCTAACAACAGCACCAGATGCTCAGCGAGCTCTGCACCCATACTGGCCGCTGTCAGTTTCCAGGTCCTCAGACAAGGCCTGGTGGGATGCGACAACTTTTATCGCCTTTACTTCATCTTAGAGCATCCATCCAGGGTCTCTGCTCAGCCTGGGGACACAGTTCCTCCATCAGGAAATCCTGAGTCTGATATACACACTGGCAAATAAACCACTGAAGGGCAGCCTGGGGAGTATTACACATGTGTTATTAAATTGAAAAATTATAATCCTCAAGGAATAATCTTCAAGTAAAACGTATTGCTTGTTGTATTTGTTTTCTATTGCTGTGTAACAAATTACCACAAACCCAAAAGGTTAAAGTAGCACCCATTTATTAGCTATTGGCCCTGGAGGGCTGATGTCTGGATGCAGTCAGCTGGGCTCATCGCTGTGGGTTGCATTGGCCTTTGTCGCGTGTCTGGGAGCTCTGGGGAAGGATCTGCTCCTGAACTCATTCAGGTTACTGACAGACCCAGTTCCTTATGACTGTATGACTGAGGCTCCCATTTCTGGACTGGAGGCCAGCCAAGGCCACTCTCTGCTCCTAGAGGTTGCCCCGTTCCTTCTTGTGTGGCCCTCTCCACCTTCAAACCAGCAGTGAAAGTCAAATCCTTTCTACACTTGGAGTCTCTCTGACTTCCCTTTCTTCCACCAACTTGGGAAAACTCCCTGCCTTTAAAGTGTTGGTGTGATTGAATCAGCTCCCCTGGGTAATCTCCCTTTTTCAAGTAACTCAAAGTCAACTGATTAGTAATCTTCAGGACATCTGCAAGATTCCTTTTGCCATATAATTAACCAAACCACTGAAGTGATGTTCCATCCTATATGGGCTCCACCCACACTCAAGGGGATGGGGTTCTACAGGGGTCTGGAGGGCATGGTCGAATTCTGTCTACCACAGTCAGGCTGGGCTAGGTTCTGCTGTTGTAACAAACAAACCCTAGTCCACACCACAGGTGGGCTGGGGTACAGCTCCAGGTCTTTATCTCAGCCACCATCTCTGACTCTGTGGTAGCAAAGCAGAGAGAAAGGGAAAGTAGCAAAGCATGTGCGGGCTCTTAAAGCTTCTGCCTGGAAGCAAAACCCATCATGTCCTCTTACGTATCATTGCACAAAATAACTCAGGTGGCCTCACATGATTTCAAGGGGCCAGGGAAGCTCAATCCTGGCATGGGTTCAAGAAAGAGGAAACTGGATGTATTTGATGATGAGCACCAGTGATTGCCACAAAGGGTGAATCATCAAAGAGAAGGCAATGGCTGTGAGCACCAGTTCTCCAGTGGGCACTCTGCTGGTTATTATATCATTCAGGACCTTTTTCTTTGCAAGACAGAGAAAAAAACCTCACTGAAACCAGCTCTAACCAAAAAGAAACCCTAGGTCTGTAGCTAGAAAAGACCCCAGGATGGCTTACAGAGTCCAAGGGGGAATTCCAGGACTGGGCCCCTGGGACTAGAATCAGGGAGGTAGTTCCATCAGGACTCATTCAGACTCCAAACTCATTCAGGTTACTGACAGACCCAGTTCCTTATGACTGTTTGACTGAGGTTCCCAGTTCTCCATCCATCTCCCAGCTCTGCTTCTGGTCTTGACGGTGCCTCCAGCACAGCAGCTACTCCAGCATAGGAGACATAATTACTGGCAATCACGTGGGAACACTGGTGGAATGAGAATGATTTCCTTCCTTCACCCATCAGTTCATCCCAGGGAAGGATGCTAGCTGGTCCATCCAAGTGGAGCTAGTGGTAAAGAACCTGCCTGCCAATGCAGGAGAAGAGACATGGGTTCTATCCCTGGGTCAGGAAGATCCCCTGGAGAGGGTCATGGCAACCCATTCCAGTATTCTTGTTTACGAAAATCTCATGGACAGAGGAGCCTGGTGGGCTATGGTCCATGGAATCACAAAGAGCCAGACAGGACTGAAGTGACTTAGCATGCATGGGCTATCACCATTACCATGGTGGGGAGGGAAGAACTGGCTTAAGATGGAGTGAATGACCAAGGTCCATAACTGGGGGCGGGGAGGGGTGGGGCAGGAAAAATGAAAATAAAGAAATGAAAACCACAGCCCCCGCAGTCATTCCAGCCATTTCATGTTTATTTCATCTTCACAGGAACTCTGGGCGATAAATGTTATAAACCCCACTCTTCAGAGGAAACCAAAGGGTGACAAGATTTGCACCGTTACATAACAGAAGTGAGATTTAAACTAAAGTCTGTATCCCTCCAATGTCTGCACTCTTTCTGCAAAGCCAAACTGGGATTTTTCTTGAAGGACTTGTTCTGAGTCTTTTCTGCAAAAACAGACCCAAAGAAAACGTTTGGGAGAATTTGTCTTGCACACTGTTCCCTATTAAAATTTGAACCTATGTTTTGAGGCTTATAGAGGGGTCTCTATTCTAAAGTATGGGATTATTTTCGGAATTACTGCCCCAAAGCAAAACCCGACCTCGGTGTTTGTCTTCATTCCTTCACTCTGGACCATGTGGGCCAACTTTCCACTGGGGTTTGCCAAGAGCGCAAGCAACAAGCTCAAAATATAGCACACAAACAGGGGGATACGTGAGGCTTTTAACCAAAGGAACACTGCTGTCAACAGGAACCCTGGAGGCAACATTAAGGCTAGTTGTTCAAGCTACACCCCTCCCTCAAATACCTCCCAGCTGTCCCTGCTGGGTTAGGACAGCACAGGCATCACTGGCCCCTAGTTTCTAACCTCAGAATGCAGGCAGGAAGGAGGGACCCGGAGGTGGTCTCTTTGCTAGAGAAGTGGCCTCCACCACCAGCCCCTAAGGTCAGCATCTCAGACTCCTTGTGTGTCTAGAGTAATGTTTTTCACAGGATGGAAACTGCCACCAGGCTCTTCCAATGGCTGGCAAAAACAGCTACTGGCTGGAATTTGGGCAACAGAGATCTGAGATTGGCCATGGCCATTTCAGCCTCGACTGCCATTATAAACAGGTATAGGGCAAGAACACACAGAACACTTGAAAAGGTGTGATTCTGTGTCTGAGCCAAGTAACAAAGAGTTCCTATTTCTTCTGGTCTGTTCAGGAATTTCCCACAACTCCCTAGGGCTGAGAACACAAGTATTTCCCTCATTACGTGTATCACTTATGGAATATGCCAGTCTGAACAGCCAGGAGGAAAAAGTTGAGAGCTCTTTACCTAGAAGTACTAAAAAGGAGTCCCAGACTATGAAAACACAAGATCACAAGACAGACACAGTAGGCTCTACTAGCAGCACAAAGCTTAGGATTTCCTTCAGTGGTCAGGGGATGAGATGGCATGTGTCCTCCCTGGACAGGGATGGGATAGCATATGTGATAGACTCTACTGGCAGCCACTTTGTGACCACACAGACACCTGGATGGAGTCAGTCACATACGTGTCAGTTCAGGTTCAATCAAAGAAACAGAAGCAGAGACATTATAAGAGATTATTTTACCCTAAAGAATCAGCTGACATGGTTGTGGTGGATGGCCACGAAAGTCCAAAACATCAGGGCAGGCTGTGAGGAAGGGCTAGCTAGAACTCATAGGGATGGACTGAATCTATTCCATAAACAGAATTTCTTCTCCTTCAGGGAAGTTCTTCTTCTTTAGCTCTACTCTTAACATTGTTCAACTGATTGAATCAAGCCCACCTAGAACATCTAGAATAATTTCCCTTCCTTAAATTCAACTGCGTGTAGACTTTGATCACATCTACAAATACCTTCACATCTGGAGTAGCATGTGGTTGAATAACCAGGGATTTTAGTCTGGAAGAGCTGACATGTCAAAAGACCATCATAGCATGGAATAGGGACACAGAATAAAATGATTTCCTGGTGACTTCTTTGAGTTCCTAGATCAAACCGTTCCTGAGCTCCACACTACTGCCAGTATGTTTCAGTTGAATATTTTAAAAAGTCTGGCCATGGGTATCTCAAGCTGTGTTTTCTGTAACTCACAACTTTTAGTCCTAACTGACACAAGAGGGGCCCAAACAAAGGAGGTGACAGTTCTGAGCAGACCTTTCAAAGAGGGCTGGGTTCCAATCTGGATTCCAGCTAGTGGGAGACACATTGATACAGACCAGGATGGATAAAGGAACAGTCATTACCATTTAGTGGGGAGATGTTTACAGGCCTCCTTGCTGTGGACAAAAAGACAGATAGGAGATTTGCTTGGCCTGTAGGGGATAGATGAACAAGTGGACATGTCAAAGCCAAGGAGAGTGAAGGGGCCATGGGAGCCTGTGTGAGCAAGTGGAAGGAACCTAATCCAGCAAGGCAGGCTTCCTGGAGAAAGTGACATTTCAGCTTGGTCTGGCAGGTAAGAAGAAACAAACCAGGAACAAGCAAGGCTGGGGAAAGACATTGCAAGAAGAGAGAATGGCACATAAGAAGGCCAAAGATCACTTGCACGCGGTAACCACAAGCCCTAGGGATTGCTAATGCTGTGTGATTCAACTAAATTTACCTTTCTGTGCCTCAGTGCCCTTGAATGATGAGACTAGACCGAATGCATTAATCCTTGCACAGGACTTGGAAGAAGGCAGCATTCCAGGATTAGTTTATCATCACCATCATTACTGCATCATTGTCATTGTCAATACCTGATAAAAAGTGTGGGAAAGACTGGCAGAGATGGCTAAAGAGCTCGGCCTGGACCAGGCCACAGACCTCAGACAATCTTCCAGGCCTCAAGGAACCAGGGGAAAACATGAAACAGAGGCCAGCCAGCATGAATTTCTGGTTTTGGAATGGCTACTGGAAGGAGAAAGGACCCTGGGCAGAGAGATGGTAATAGAGATGTAGATGTAATTGTGGAAAAGGATCTTGAAGTCATTGCCCATGGGAAAATGTTTATGAAATTGCTTGCTTAGAAAAAGAGTCGATGCTGAGGGACAGGGACAAGCGGTGACAGACAGACAGAGGGCTGAGAACCACCCAGGGCTGTTCTGTAATAGAAGGTACTGGAGTTTTAGATCACAGAAAAGAGTCTTAAAGAGTAATGAGCTCCCCATCCAGGGAGGTATACAAGCAGACTCTGGATGAATGCTTGACAAGGAAGCTGTAAAAGAACACAAGCTTCAGGTGGGTTGAGGCAGATCATTTCCAAGTTCCTTGCAGCCTTGATCTCTGTTCTCCTACAGAACCCCAGAGAGACAGTATATTAGTTTTCTGTTGCTGCTGTAACAAAATCACTATAAACAGAATGACTTAAAACAACAGAAATTGACTATCTCACAATTCTGGAGGGCAGAAGTTGGGTCTGGAGGCTCTAGGGAACGATCTTTTTTTTTTTCTTTCCCCCTTTCAGCTTCTCATGGCTTCCTGCATTCCTTGGCTTGTGGCCTCTTCCTCTGTCTTCAAAGAAGCCTGCAGCATAGCATCTTCCAAATTCCCTTTCTCTTTCACTGTCTCACACTCCCCTATCCCTCACACCCATGCCTGTCCCACATCCCCACAACACTCCTCACAGATGGAGCCATCACCAGGGAGTGGTTCCTGGGACACCAGGATTTTCACCCCCTTTCCCTTGTTCAGTGAGTAAATTGGTCTTCCCTCTCCTTGCTGAGGACAGCATTCCCGTCATCCACTCTTATCCTAATGTCCATCTCAGGCCTGCGCACACTAGATTCTCAATAAATAAAGAAGAGTCCGGAGAATGAATGAAGAATCCCTTTAAAGAAAATGCCTGGAAGATACCATTCTAGCTGAGAAGCATTCACGCCCTCATTAGCTGTGGTTGTTCAGCTCTCCTGGCATGATGAAGTCCCTGTGATGGGACCTCTGTTCCTCACCTTCATCAAGGGGGTTGGGAGAAACCTTTGGAAGAAGACAAAGGCTTTAGTCTGTGGGGAAATTCCAGCCTGGATTTTTAACATTCACATTCCAGATGGTATAACCTGATGCTGAAGGGGCTGGGGAAGGGGCCGGAGAAGGGGGCTGGCTATAGGAGGCAGGGCAGTGTCACAGGAGACCTTTGTGAGCAGACACACACGGGGGAACCCCGGGACCACTGGCATCCAGGGCAGGGTCTAGCCTCTCTGCCGGGGGAGCTGAGTCAGGCTGTGCTCTATGCACTTCTTAATGAACTTGTGCCTCGCTTTGAGTAACAAAATTAACAGCCACCAGGTTAATTCAGCAAAGCTTTCCTGAGCATCCGCTCTGCCCAGCTGGGTGCTGGGTGCTGACAAGCCAAGATGCAGAAGGCGCACATGGCGCGTGGGAAGACAGACAGGATCCGCTCAGCAGGATGTCTGGTGCTCAGGGTGCAGAGGGTGCTTCTGATTTGCCCAAGGAGCCCCATCAACAACAACAC
Source organism: Bos grunniens (assembly GCF_055505025.1). Taxonomy (NCBI): domain Eukaryota; kingdom Metazoa; phylum Chordata; class Mammalia; order Artiodactyla; family Bovidae; genus Bos; species Bos grunniens. Next base: position 13,530,361 of record NC_141170.1, on the reverse strand, counting down.
ACGTGTCCAGGGTGGAACCAGACAGGGTCTCCCTGCGATACATTTATCTCACCATCAAGCGCGCAGAAACGCCTGTTTGCCAGCACAGCGACGTCTCCTTGATCGGACGGTCCAAGGACTTGTTTTGCTGCATGGGTTTGTTTTTCTTCCCTGTCCTGAGTTTAAAGCTCCTTCGATGAGCACGTCCAGAAGCCCTGGGGCGTTTCAAAGCAGACTGGAATTCCCGTCTGGGGCTGGTTTGTCTGCCAGGGACGCCCACACCCCAGGCCCCACCATGGAGGGAGTGAGGAGACCCCTTCATTCAGAAGGAAAACACATCTGTGTTTTCCACTTGGACCTCCAGAACACACACAGTTCTGCCCAGTCTGAGAGGGCACCCAAGAGGCAGTCCCCAGGCCCTCTCACTTAAAGTGTTTAGAGAACAGGCTCTAAACCAAACAGGAAGGGAAAGCTGTGATCCCTGCCTGGGGCTTGAACACAGAAAAGTAGCAAAATAGAACGTCAGGGTGGGAAAGGACCTCCAACTGCCCCAGGAGGTGCTGCTCTGTTTATGGACAGAGGATGGGCACCAGGGTCAGGAAGTGATTTTTCAGGGCAAACAGAGACAAGGACGGGCTGGAGCTGGACTTTCATCCCTGCTGTTGATCCTCGATGCCGCCCCACATCCAGGACACCATCCTCCTTTCCCTTAACCCTCTGGTCCTCCCCATGGGTCGTTTTCTTCCGGGAATGTGTGCCCAACTGACCCCTCTTTTGCACCCCCTGCAGTGAGACAGGCTTTGGAGACAGGCAAACACAGGTCTACAGCTTTGTCTCTCCTTATTGACTTTGTGACCTCAGATAGTTTCATTGTCCCTGAGACCCTCAGTTTTTCCATCTGGGAAATGGGAATAACCCCACCCACTTTACTGACTTTCTGTAAGGTTCGTGACATTTGTGACAACCTCTGTGTAGTGGTATAAATTAGATGCCTCATGCTGGTGCATATTCGATGCTCGGGGTTAAAGAAGAACCTTCTTCTCCTTTGACAGCTCCTTCTCCCAGCTTGTTCCTTGGTCTTGGGCAGCCCAAGAGCTCAGTCCCTGACAGCAAGAATCCTGCTCCTCCCCAGTTCCACACTGTGGGGTGGGAGAATGGGAAACAGGTAAAGCACAGAGCCTCATGGGATCCATTTGCCTCAAGCTTTACGACCTTGGGCATATTGCTGGAACTCTGTGAGCCTCGATTTTCCCACCTGGAAAATGGGACTGTTTTCTGTCCCTGCCTCCCAGGGACGCTTGTAGGAAACGAGACAGTGACATTAGCTCCGGCTGTGATAATAGCTCAGCATCTTTTATTCCTCACCACGCTCTTATCATCCCTAGTTAAGAAGAGAGAAGAGTTAAGAAACTTGCCCAAGATCATCAAAGAAGCTGGTGACCACTCGATCCACTGAGCACCTAAGCGCAGCGCTTACTCCTTTAACCGGTACCCACGCTCCTATGTTTACAGGAGAGCAGCCTGCAGAGCATCATTGCTAAAAGAGACATATTTAGGGGACTTCCCTACTGGTCCAGTGGCTAAGACTCTGTGCTCCCAATGCAGGGGGCCCAGGTTCGATCCCCGGTCAGGGAACTAGATCTTGCATGCCACAACTAAGACCTGGTGCAGTCAAGTGAACAAAAGAGAGAGAGACATTTGGAGAACCCACCCTTTCCAAGGGTCTGCTCTGTACCGGGGCTTGTGCCAGGAGCCTGACGTGGACCAGCCTGGGGGATGCTCCCACACCCCTACCTCAGATACTAGCATGAGCCCATCTTCCAGATGCAGAGATGCAGCTGCTCAGAGGGCAGCTGGCCAGTCAGTGGTGGGTGGATAGTGATACCCAGCTGCCTGATCCCAAGTTCTGGATCACTGATGCTCAATCCATCACTTCTGGTCCCTTAGCCCCATTCCATCCAGTTCTGCTCCAAGAGATCAGTCAGTTTAAAAAACAAAACAGTCCCCATTCTAACTGAAAGGGTTGACTGCCCCAGCGTTGAACCACCCACTCATCCATCCTGTCTCTCTCTCGTCCTCCCTTCATCTACCAGTCCTGCCACTTCAGGAAGAGCGCCTGCCAAGAGAGAAAATTCTATTGCACGTTGTGTGAGAGAAAGACCCCACTTCCCTTCCAAGTGTCCGGCACCCCAGCCCAGACAGCCTCTTCTCTCAACAGGGGTGGTGGGGGCTTCAGGTCTGAAAGGCTCCAGTGTCCCCCAGCCAGGTGGGCGTGGCCTTGGCCTTGGCTGGGCCCCACAGGAAACAGAGGAGTCGCGGAGGACCACCCCCAGACCTCTGCTTAAAAGGGAGGCTGGCCTGGGCTGCAGTCAGGCCGCCTTTGCACCATGACACCCCAGGTGTTCCCCCTGCTGCTGCTGCTGCTGCTCCTGGCTGGGCTCCCCACCACACGGCCGACTCCCCCGACCTGCTACTCTCGGATGCTGGCCCTGAGCCGGGAGATCACCTCTGACTTCCAGAGCCTGCAGGCCACCGAGCCCTCGGTGAGTGCCCTCAGCCCCCACCTGAATGAGGATGGGAGGTCCATGCAGACCCAGTTCTCAAAAATTTGCCTTTGGACTGGGGGCTAGAGGGGGACCGGGGGTGGGGGGGAAATGCTCTTTTCCTTTTCCAGTCAATGTTAATTCCCAGGGTATTTGTGCTTTATTCCCGTCCTATTAAATGTCCATCGTTTGTGCTTCCTCTTTACTACAAAGAAAATGCAATCCAAGACATCAAAACTTTTGTTTATAACTAGTTGACTCAATGGACATGAGTGTGAACAAACTCAGGGAGATAGTGAAGGACAGGGAAGCCTGGCGTGCTGCAATTCATGGGGTCCCAAAGAGTCGGGCGCGACGTAGCGACTGAAGAGCAACAAGCTAGCAAATATCAGAGCATCTGTTTTAAAATCTAAAGAGAGACAGACAGAGAGAGAGAGGAGAAAAGTTCCCATAGAGTGTAGAACCCCAACTTAAGGAGGGCCAAGGAGTTCAGCTTGTTTATTCTCCCCACTAACCAGTAGGAGCTGATGGGGTGACTCCTGAACCGGCCCCACCTCTCACCTGCCATGGGACCTGAGCAAATTATCCAGCCGAATCAGAGAATCTCAGCATCCTGAGCTGTGAGATGCACTTTGGGCAGCTGGAGGGTTGCAAACTGGAATGCAGACACAGTCTGCCCAGTGTAAACAACCCTGGACTTCAGCCACTGTTCTCACTGCTCTGTTAAGCGGAAGACGCAGGGGCTTGGAACCCAGAGTCTCTAAGGGGCCACCCAGAGCTAAAATCTGGCCTCCTGACCACTCTTCCAGCATAGATACAAACTGAATTAAACTTCAAAGCTCTGGCAAAATTTAAAAGTGTCCCTTCACCACTTGTGAACCCTTCACATAAGATGCACTGTTCTCAGATGTGGGGCTTATGGTACCTTGACACCTCCTTCGTGTTTTCTTTTTGAAAGTTAAATAATGCGTATTTTTTCGTAAGTTATGAAGCTCATACAGCTTGAAAACAGTTGGAAAAGGCACAAGACAAAGAAGAAAATAAATATTACTGCAATCCTACCACCTAGAGGTGACCTGCTGCCATCACATTCAGAGGATAGGATTTCAGTTCTTGATCTGTGCATAGGTATCCAATCCAAGTGTGTGTGTGTGTGTATAGACAAATCGAAACAAACAGCACAGCAGTTCTGCAATTTACTTTCTAACAATGCCGTCAAAATAATATTCCTTTGAAACAGCACTTGGTTGTACTGAAGCGCCCTAATTTATCCACAGATTCCTTGCTATTAGATGTGTCGAGCACTGGTGCATAGAGCGTGCATGTATGCTAAGTCTCTTCAGTCGTGTCCGACTCTTTGCGACCCCACGGACTATAGCCCACCAGGCTCCTCTGTCCATGGGATTCTCCAGGCAAGAATACTAGAGTGGGTTGCCGTGCCCTTCTCCAGGGGATCTTCCCAACCCTGGAATCGAACACTCGTCTCTTACATCTCCTGCATTAGCAGGCAGATTCTTTATCACAAGTGCCACCTGGGAAGCCCAAATACGTAGAGCAATCATCTTTAAAAAAAAAAAAAAACATGATTTTAAAACTTAAAATGCATAGATTCAGAGCTGGAAGGAAGTGGAGAGATTATGTGTTCTAACTCTCTAGCCTCACAACTGGGAAACTGAGTCACCAAAAAGAAGGAGATCTATCCCCGGCAACAGGGAATTTACTGGTTGGAAAAGACCAGAATCTGGGTTTTCGGGTTTCGGGCCAGCACAGAAGCAAAACTAAAACAGAGTGATATAAAAGTATAACTATATATACGGCTTTCTATTCCTATAGCATACGTTACATGTACTACTATATCTAGATTACAGTTATGCGTGCATGCATGTTCAGTCACTAAGCCATGTCTAATTCTTTTGCTACCCCGTGGACTGTAGCTTGCCAGGCTCCTTTGTCCATGAGATTCTCCAGGCAAGAATCCTGGAGTGGGTGGCCATTTCCTTCTCCAGGGGATCTTCCCAACCCAGGGATCAAACCTGCGTCTCCTGCCTCTCCTGCATTGGCAAGGTGGTTCTTTAGCACTGAGCCACCTGGGAAGCCCCCAGACTATATATATAGAACTGTATATATATAGTTATAACTGTATATATACATGTTCTATGTGTATATATATATATATATACACTTACATATTTATATACATCTCCCTCTCTCTACACGCATATATGAAACAGTTCCCTAACTCATAGTATATGACATAAAGTTTGCATTCTAAATTCTAGAAGAGCAGTTGACCCTGGGGGAATGTGGCAGACAGCACAAGAGTGTATGTGCATGTCGGCATCAAGGAAGTCCCTGGGGACCTGGGGCTGGGCCAGCTGCCTGGGGGCTGACAGAGACTTCTGTGACAGGGGTGTGTCCCTGTGGGCATCCCAGAAAGCCACTTCCCTTTCCACAGGAGGCGTGTGTGAGATACCTGCCCAGGCTGTATCTGGATATACACGTAAGAGCGGTCTGCCTGCCGCAGGGGGTTGGGGGGCAGGGTGGGGGGTCGGGAGACATCCGGTGAAGAAGGACCAGCCGGCCCCAGCTCCTGGCCCTCTGACTACTGACTTCTCCCACGAGACCCCTCCCTGTCATCCACTCGCAGAATTACTGCGTGTTGGCCAAGCTGCGGGACTTTGTGGCATCACCCCACTGCTGGAAGCTGGCCCAGGTGGACGCTTTGAAGGACAAAGTGCGGAAGCTGTACACCATCATGAACTCCTTCTGCAGGAGAGTGAGTGACGCGTTGAACATTCTTTTCCTACTTGTTATGGGTCAAGAAATTAAGAGACGGGTTAGAGGAACAGGGGAATCAGGAGGAGAAAGAGAAAAGCTTATGGGGTGCTTCCAGTTCACAAAGCCCTTCCTCAACCCCGTTGCTCTTGCCAAGTGCTGGGGACTCTGGACAAGGCTCCCCACCTCCACCAGCCCCACCTGCAGCACCCAGGACCATATGAAAATCGTATAGAACAGATTCTGCCGGCAGTCAAATGGGGTGGGATGAGAACTGCGGAATTCTGAGAACTCCCGCGCCCTGGAGAGCCAGTTAGAGGAGACTTTCTAGGGGAGAGGCTTTGGGTGTGCTCTGTGATGGGAAGAGTCCACATCAGAGGGGAAGAAGACAGGAAGAGCAGAGAATCAGCAATGGTTAGATGTAGAAAGTTGGGTCATGTGGTCTTAGGGGCACAAGCTTCAGCATCAGGCAGACCTGAGCCCCTGTCTTCATAATAATTAAGGATATTATGTTGGTAGGATAATAATACCTACACCCTGACCATGTGTGTGCTGGGCGCTGCAGTAACTCCTTGGTAATAAGATCTCTAGCAAGGCGAGTAAACATATAAAGAAGGTAACTACACATAGAATGCCGAGCACCAGGCCTGACCCAGGAAACTTTAGTACTCAGCTATTAAGATTTCTAGCTTTAAGTTTTATTAAGATTTGTTTAGGCTTGATCCCTGGTCAGGGAACTAGATCCCACACACCACAAAGAAGACTTGGCATGGCCAAAAGAATAAAAATAAATACATATTTTTAAAAGATGTATTTGTTACTTTGCATCGGGGATGAGACATGCATTTCCTACTCCACCACTTCCCTCTTCATTCCTCTCTCTGCTTGGTGGTGCTGGGGAGAGATGAGGAAAACATAATTGTAATACAATCTGAGAATGCTACTATTGACTCTGAAGTGTTTGAGGGTGAGACCTACTGCTGTTACTCCTGGTATCCCCAATGCCTGGCCCCAGAGTTGTTGCTCTTTACCCATCTATCCATCCATCTGGTCAACCAACACACACACGTGAATTCAATAACAAAGGAATATGAGATTCAATGGGTGAAGTTTTCACACAAAGGGGAACAACTGAACAGCCTTTGAGGATAAGCAGGAGCCCTATTGCTGTGCATGAGTTCTGTGGCCACCTTTAGTGATGTTCCTGTTTATTGCACATCTTTTTCAGGATTTGGTGTTCCTGACGGATGACTGCAATGCGTTAGAATACCCAGTCCTAGTAACCACAGTCCTCCCAGATCATCAGAGCTAAGGCAGCTCAGACCAGAGACAGAACCTGGGCGAATGAAGTTATGTCAGCTGCCCAGACACAACAGGCTAAAGCCGTGGCCCCCATAGCTCTCCTTGAAACTGTCACGAGTTTGTCTTCACCTTCTGAAAACCACAGCTTGTGCTCCCTAACCCTTGGAGTCAATTCTGAACATAATTAGAAGCTTTGCTTCTCATTCCCCCTGTTTTTGTCTTGCCAGGATGGTTAGATATACAAGCATGTTGATTTGGTCACTGAGAAGAAAAGGGCAAATCAGCTTCTCTCATATGAACGGTCAGCTTGCAAACAAGCAAAACAGTATGTTTGTAGTACTACTTCAATGGCGTGGTGGTGCCATTTTTCTCTCTTGATAGAAACCAACTTACATTTAACCATGCTTCTATTTTATACCTTCTCCAACTACAAATGTTCCTTACAGTTAGCTTTCATTTTTTAGAAGAAATTTCACTGCCTGTAAGATGTATTTGTAAGGTTTGTAATGACGTAGTGCTGACGGGAACCACTCTTTCATTGAAAGGTGATGAAAATCAAATAAAGACTATCATTACAGTGAGAAACACGTGTCCTGCTGTACTCCATCCAAGGTGGGTGTCAGGGTGTTTATTTCCTGCCCTTTCTGCAAGTCGCTGCTTTTAGCAAGATACGTCTTTCTGCCTCTTTCCATCGAGCATAGGTATTTCTTGGTCTGTTTCAAGCCACTTGTGTAAATCTGTTTTCAAAGTATCAGAAGATGTTGCAGTTTATGTTTGAGGAAGACTGTATCCTGCATTGTATCCATGGCAGTGCGGTACCTGACATTTCACAAACATCGGTTCAGGGAGGTTTCATCACAAACCTAGACATGGGCATCATAGGAGGCTGGGGCTCGTGTTGGTTAGGTAACTTGCCCAAGGTCAGCAGCTGGTAAGTGGGGATTCTGGATTGAACTCAGGGGCTCTAAAGCCCACACTCTCCCCAGTGACGCAGGCTGGTTTTCTGCAGGTGAAGGATGCTTGCTTAATAAATTCATGAAATCAACAGTATCATCGTGGTTAAGTAACTGGATTGCTGAAACGGTTTCCATATATTGATTTTTTAAAAGCTCACATACCACACCAGGGGTCTTTTTGTTTTCTCTCCTTTCTTTTGTACATGTGGGCCATACTTTCCTTTCCTGGTCTTTCGTGTCTCTGACTTAGGTGATCTATGAGAATGGTTTAGCAGGCTATGCTTTTCCATTTAGAAGCACAAGCGCAGAGAATAACTGTCCTAGTGTCCCAAGGCTGCTGTAACAGGGTACCACAGACTGGGGCCTAAATAGGAGAAATGCATTGTCTGATAGTCCTGGAGGCTAGAGGTTCCTAAATCTAGTGTTGGCAGGGTCCTCCTCTCCCTGAAGGCTTTAGGATAGAGGGTCCTTCCTTGTCTCTTCCTGTCTTCTCGTGGTTTCTGGCAGCCCTTGGCATTTCTTGGCCTGTAGACACATCAGTTCAATCTCTGCCCCCGTCAACACGTGCTGTGTATCCTGCGTCTGTGTCTCTGTGTCCAAAATCCCCTCTTCCTGAAGTAAATTTTCTCTGTTTGCAGATGACATGATCATAAATACAGAAAATGCTAAACACCTCATCAAAGAAAACCTGTTAAAATTAATAAGTGAATTCAGTGAAGTTACAGGAGAGAAAATCAATATATGAAAATCAGTTGCATTTCTACACACTAACAACAAACTTTCAGAAAGGGAAATTTTTAAAAATCCCATTTATAATAGTATCAAAAAATATAAAATGCATATGAATTAATTTAACCAAGAAGGTAAAAGACCTGTACACTGAAAACAATAAGAACTGATGAAGGAAATGGAGGAAGACACTAATAAATGAAAAGTTATCTCATTTTCATGGATTGGAAGAATTAACACCATTAAAACAAAAATCTTGTCCATACACCCAAAGTGATCTGCAGATTCAAGACAATCCCTATCAAAACTCCACTGGCATTTTTCACAGAAACAGAAAAGGCAACACTATCATAAAAGTCATATGGAACTACAAGCCATATGTAGTTTGGCTTGTTTTCTCAAGCCAAAACAATCTTGAGAAAGAACAAAGCTCAAAGCATCACCCAACCTAATTTCAAATTATACTAAAAGCTATAGTCAAAACAGTATGGTACAGGAGGAAGACGCGGTCGCGGCTGCAGCGGACTTGTGTGCCGCCTGCTCCTGCTCCTGACTCACCGCTGTTCGCTCTCGCCGAGGAACAAGTCGGTCAGGAAGCCACGCCGCAGCCAGAAAAAAAAAACAGTATGGTACAGGCACATGGGTCAGAACACATAGAACCGTGGAAGAGAATGGAAAGCCCAGATATACACCCATGCATAACTTTGACAGGGTCACCAAGAATACATTGTAGGGAAAAGACAGTCTCTTCAATAAATGGTGCTGGGAAAATTGGTCACAAGGAAAGGATGAGACTAGACCCCTATCTTACACTACACACGAAAATAGATCAAAAACTGAAGTGTAAGACCTGAAATCATACAACTACTGGAAGAAAACACAGGGGAAAAGCTCCCTAACATTGGTCTCAGCAACGATTTTTTGGTTATCGCACTTAAAGCACAGGTATGGGTTTCCCTGGTGGCTCAGATGGTAACAAATCTGCCTGCCATGCAGCAGACTTGGGTTCGATCCCTGGGTCAGGAAGATCCCCTGGAGGAAGGCATGGCAACCCACTCCAGTATTCTTGTCTGGAGAATGCTATGGACAGAGGAGTCTGGAAGGCTACAGTCCATAGGGTCCCTCAGAGTTGAACACGACTAAAGCAATCTAGCATGCGTGCAACAAGAGCAAAGTAAACAAGTCATGCTATATCAAACTTAGAAGCTTCTGCACAACAAAGGAAGCCAGCAGCAAAATGAAAGGGAAACTTACGAATGAAAGAAAATCCTTGCAAGCCACATATTTGATAAGGAGCTAATACCCAGAGTATATAAGAAAATTTTCAACTCATAGCAAAAAGTTCCAAGTAATGGCTCAGCTGGTAAAGAATCCTCCTGCAATGAGGGAGACCTGGGTTCGATCCTTTGGTTGAGAAGATCCCCTGGAGGAGGGAAAGGCTCCCCACTCCAGTATTCTGGCCTGGAGAATTCCATGGACTATAGTCCATGGGGTCGCAGAGGTCGGACACAACTGAGCGACCTTCACTTTCACTTTCAATCTTATTTTTAAAGGGGCAAAAGATCATCTGAATGATGATCATTTCTCATCATGCATCATGAGAGAAATGGAAATCAAAACCGTTTGGTGGTTTTTGATGAAGCACCACCTCACATCTGTTAGGGTGGGTTTTATAAAAATGACGACAGATAACAAGCTTTGCAAGGATGCAGAGAAAAGAGAATCCTTGAACACAGTCGGCAGGAGTGTAGATTGGTACAGTCATTATGGAAAACAGTATGGAGGGTCTTCAAAAAATTAAAAATAGAACTACTATGTGATCCAGCAATCCTACTTCTGAGGATATCTCTGAAAGAAAGAAAATTAGGAACCCAAAGAGATATCTGCACACCCACCTTCGCTGAAATATTACTCACAAAAGCCAAGATATGGTAACAATCAAAATGTTCATTGATGGATGAACAGATAAAGAATTTTATGGCTATATATAATGGATTATTATTAAGCCACAAGAAAGAAGGAAATCCTGCCATTTGCAACAATATGCATGAACTGAGAGGACATTATGCTAAGTGAAATTAGCCAGTCAGAGACAAATATTGTAGAATTTTATATATGGAACCTGAAAAAAAAAAAAAAGTTGAACTCATAAAAACAGTGGAATGCTCATTACCAGGCCCTGGGGAGTGGGGAAGATGGTGCGATACTGGTCAAAGGACAGAAAACTTCAGTTATAAGAGAATAATCTCTGAGAATGTCATGTACAGCATGGAGACTGTAGTTAATAATTGTGCTGTGGACTTGAAATTTGGTAGCAGATTTGGTCATTCTAAGCGTTCCTCACCATACACAAGTGAAATAAGTAACTATGGGAAATGATAGATGTGATCATTAACTAGACTATAGGAGTTCTTTCACCAAGTATAACTTCCATCAGATCATCACCCTGTAGATTTTAAATATAGACAGTTTTATCTGAAAATCATACCTCTATAAAGCCAAAAAAAAAAGCAAAAGAAACAAAAATGTCCTCTTCTTATGAGAGGGTAACAGGCAGGAAGGCCAGGGTTCTCCAAATGGAGGAAATAGCCTGCAAGTGTCAGACATTTTTATCTCTCTTAAGCGGCAGGAGGAAACAAACTAGCAATATTTTTTCCTTCTCTATACAAATTTAAAGGGAGGTTTCTCTTAAAATACTGTGTGGCCATAATGACACCTGGTTTCGCCTCAAGTTAGCTATTCTCGAGCCTAGAGATAACCAATGCCTTTTTCTTATGGAAATGCTTGTCTTAAGCTATGCTAATATGCTATGCCTTTACCCCAAACTCTGTCTCCAAGTCGGTTCCGCCTCTTGGCCCAGAACCTACTTGACAAACCAGTATGTTACACTCAGATATTGTTCCCCTAATCTATGTAAATGAAACTATTTGTATAGTGGTCTGCCCTTCTTCAAGATTCAAGTTAATCATTTTATGGCCCAGGATAAACCATTTGGCGCCAAGACTATCCCAAAATGCATCTTATGGGTGAGGGGCCTGGTGCCATTCTGAATTTTAAGACATTCCTTTCTTTCATTAACAGACTGCTAGTGACTATATAACATCCAGCTGAAGACTAGCAGGCGGGTACTCTTTCTGCCCCCTTCTGATGCCTATGTCAGAAGCTTTCTCTATCTCCTTTATACTTCAATAAAACTTTATTACACAAAAGCTCTGAGCGATCAAGCCTCGTCTCTGGCCCCAGATTGAATTCTTCTCCTCCGGGGGCCAAGAATCCCGGTGTATTCGCGTGATTCAACAACAACCTTTCACTTACAAGGATGCCAATTATTAGTTTAGGATAAACTGTCCTATTTCCAAATAAGGTCCCATTCATAGATCTGAGGGGTTAGGATGTCAGGGTGTCTTCTGGGGAGACAAAATTCAACCCACAATAGTCAGTCTTTCAACTGATAATGTTGTCACAAAGGACAATTATGCAGCAAACTAACCCTTTGTTACCACCATCTACCACTTCCTGCCAGAGGCTAAACGTGGGTGCCAGGCACCCACACACACTAGCCCACTGAACCTTCACAATGATGCTGCTGCAGGTTGGGTGTTCTCAAACCCAATTTACAATGTAAGACATGCCCTTGGGGTCAAAGGTTAAGTGATTTTCCCAGACAGCTGATAAAGAGTGGCAAAGAGATTCCAGATAAATAGGCACTAGAAGTGTTCATTTCACAGCTCTGTGAGTGAGTGAAAGTCACTCAGTCGTGTCTAACTCATTGCGACCCCATGGAGTTCTCCAGGCCAGAATACTGGAGTGGGTTGCCATTCACTTCTCCAAGGGATCTTCCCAAGCCAGGGATAGAACCTAGGTTTCCCATACTGCAGGCAGATTCTTTACCAGCTGAGCCACCAGGGAAGCCCACAGCTCTGCTAAGTCTTAGCTAATTCTAGGTAGCATAGTAAACTAGTGAAAACAAAGACTAATTTACACATTCCAGGCATTTACTTGTTTGTTCATTTCTTCCATACTAACTGAGTGCTTACTATGAACTCAGCAAATACTGAGATGCAAAGTAAAGAATTCTTCTTTTTTAGCAGAGAGGGCATATGCAAAACCAAAGACATTACAAATAAGGCTCCCTGAGATGAGGCAGAAAGGTTTCTTAGAGGATTCAGAATTTGAACAAGGTCTTTAGACATAACTAGGAACTTGATGAGATGAAAAGGAGGCAGAAGATAGAGTGGATCCAAAGGCATGGAGACTGAAGTGAATGGTGGCGTAGTTGGAAATCGGGAAGTGGAATTGAGAATGTAGTAGGGTCAGAATGGTGTGGGTCACGGGAGGCTGCCAGGGACATTCAGGCAGAGCATGTCTGTCATCACCCTAGTTGTGGAATAATCAGGGTCACATAAAGAAGAATCCTTTTCTGGGCAGAAAGATTGGGACCTAATGATAGGAAGTTATCAATTTCTGAAAGTCCCTTGGCTTTGAATTTCAAAACTAACAAAATGGGGACACGACTCCTCCACTGTGAACCAGCCCATTGCCAAGCCAGATGTTTGGGCACCAGCCTGGGCTCTTTCTCCTTCTTTCTCTGTTGGGTGTGTTAGTCACTTAGTCATGTCCAGCTCTGTGTGACCCAACACAGACTGTACCCCACCAGTTCTCCTTTGTCCATGGAGTTTTCAAGGCAAGAACACTGGAGTGGGTAACCATTCCCTCCTCCAAAGGATCTTCCTGACCCAGCGATCAAACCGGGGTCTCCTGCATTGCAGTCAGATTCTTTACTGTCTGAGCCACCAAAAAAGCCCTTGTTTCTCTATAGCCAACAGGTCAATCCCATCTTCTCTGCATCTGTTGACTTCTCCAATTTCACCATCTCAATATTAGTTCAGAACCTTCTCAGAACATGGCATCCAACCTTTGTCCCTCTCATGGAGGATGGAGCTAATGGTTGGGAACTGTAAAGTTATAGGATGCTTTGCAGAGACTAATGCTGCTGATGCTAAATAAGGGCTTTGGAGATCAAGGTGAGAATTTGGTCCCCTGATCCTTACCCCACCATTGGCTCTTTTTGTCCCAAGTGAGATTCTGGCAATCACTGGTCCTTCTTTCCCGAGACTTCCCCCATCAGAAGGGTTTTTTTCCCTCATATGCTTGTTAATTGTTAGAGCCTAGGTTCTTTCTTCAACTGATTTAACCCACCTAGAGAAATAACCCCCAAATTCACAACTCCCATTCAGACTTTCCCAAGAAGCTTAGGCTAATTTTTCAACTACCTTGTTGCTATATATTCTCTTGTGTGTGCGTTAGTTGTGTGTCTGACTCTTTGCAACTCCATGGACTGTAGCTTACCAGGCTCCTCTGTCCATGGAATTTTCCAGGTAAGAATAATGGAGTGGGTAGCCATTCCCTTCTCAAGGGGATTTTCCCAAACTGGGGATCAAACCTGGGTCTCCTGCACTGGGGGCAGGTTCTTTACCATCTGGGCCACCAGAGAAGCCCCATATATTCTGTTAGAGTCACCACAAGTATCACAAAATTGACTTCTCTAAAGGTAAGTCTTGCCTTTCTTGTCCATTGGTCTTTCCTGCCTCAGTAAAGTCACCCCATCGTTCAGTATCTGCTTCTTCCAAAAACATGGACTTGGGTCCCCTAATTTTTTCCCCTCACCTTTCTCCTACCTTTGCAATTAATCAGCAAAACCAGTACTTTCTGCCTCCAAAGCATTTTACATGTCATCTTAACTAGGCTTAATGGGGCTTCCCTGGTGGCTCAGAGGTTAAAGCATCTGCCTGGAATGTGGGAGACCAGGGTTCGATCCCTGGGTCAGGAAGATCCCCTGGAGAAGGAAATGGCAACCCACTCCAGTACTCTTGTCTGGAGAATCCCATGGAGGGAAGAGCCTGGTAGGCTACAGTCCATGCGGTCGAAAAGAATCCAACACAATTGAACTACTTCACTTTCACTTTTCACTTTAACTAGGCCAGAGAGTGGGCTGAATATCATGTTAAACATTATTCTAGGCGTGTTTGTGAGGGTGTTTCCAGAGAGATTAACATTTGACTTGGTGGATGAAATAAAGAGATTGCCCTCCACAATGCTGGTGGGCCTCAGTCAATCCACAGAGGCCTGAATAGAACAAAAGGTTGAGTGAGAGAGCATTCTCTCTGCCTGACTGCCGAGCTGAGACATCCATGTTCTGCTGTCCTGGGACAGGAGCTCACACCATCAGTGCTGTTAATGCTCAGACCTTTAGACTCAGACCAGAACTTCTATTATTAAATTTCCAGTTCTCAGACTTCTGTACTCAGACTGGAAATATACCATCAACTTTCCTGGGTCTCCAGTCTATAATTGACACATCATGGGACTTCTTGGACTCCATAATTGTGTCAGCCAATTCCTTACAATAAATCCTTTTTAAATAAATATGTTATATATTTTTTGTTGTTGTTGTTCAGTTGCCAAGTCATGTCTGACTTTGTGACCTCATGAACTGCAGCACGCCAGGCTTCCCTCACCGTCTCCTGGAGTTGGCCCAAGTTCATGACCATTGAAATGGTGATGCCATCCAATTGTCTCATCTTCTGCTGCCCCCTTTTCCTCCTGCCCTCAATCTTTCCCAGCATCAGAGTCTTTACCAATGAGTCAGCTGTTCACATCAGGTGGCCAAAGTATTGGAGCTTCAGCTTCACCATCCATCCTTCCAATGTTATATCTGTAAATATATAAATAAATCCAGGATCCTAGAGACTCCTGGTTAATACATTGAACTTGTGCTCTTCTCTCCATACTGCTGCTGCTAAGTCACTTCAGTCGTGTCTGACTCTGTGTGACCCCATAGACGGCAGCCTACCAGGCTCCCCCATCCCTGAGATTCTCCAGGCAAGAACACTGGAGTGGGTTGCCATTTCCTTCTCCAATGCACAAAAGTGAAAAGTGAAAGTGAAGTTGCTCAGTCGTGTCCGACTCCTAGCAACCCCATGGACTGCAGCCTACCAGGCTCCTCCATCCATGGGATTTTCCAGGCAGGAGTACTGGAGTGGGGTGCCATTGCCTTCTCCTGACCCTGATCCCCTCTAATTGTCTTTCTGTCTTTATGAATTTTCTCCATACCTGTTACCAATATCTTGGTCAATGTCATCATGACATTGCAGCTGGCACTGTGGTTGCCTCCCAGCTTTCACTCTGGCCCTCTCCCATCCAATTTCTACTCAGCAGCCAGAATAGTCTGCTGTAAAATATCAATTTGATCTTGTCCTTCTCTTATTGAAAAAGTTTCTACAGCTTCCCACTTTGAAATTTGAAGTTCTCATCTTGGTCTACAAAGCCCTTATTGACCATCACACCACCAGTCTCTGCAAAACATTCTGTAACACGATAGTACTTGGTCGTATGTCCATTTGCGTACTTATTTGCTTATTCTTTGTCTTTCCCACTAGACTGTTCACTGCAGGAAAGCAGGGACTGTGTCACTTTGTTTCGTCATTTCATCCCCCCACCCAGCACCATGCCTGACACTTAGTAGGTAAAGGGCTTCCCAGGTGGTGCTAGTGATAAAGAACCCACCTGGGTTCTATCCCTGGGCTGGAATGATCCCCTGGAGGAGGGCATGGCAAGCCACTCCAGTATTCTTGCCTGGAGAATCCCACGGGCAAAGCAGTCTGGTGGGCTCTATAGTTCACAGGGTTGCAAACAGTTGGATGTGACTGAAGCAACTTAGCACACATACACAGTAAATATATCTTGGATGTTTATAGAGACTGGATACTACTTACTGGAAAGACTAAGAAAAGTCAACAATCCCAGTTGGTCCATGCCCACTCTTCATAAAATAAATACTATTCAAACATTCATATTTGCAGCCTTGAAAGCCCGATTCCCACAGTTGTTTTTTTTTTTTTTTTTTTGTGATTCTTACTGTTTGGTCACCTTCAAAACCTCAGTAACTCTCTCTTGTAATCGTGTCTCTGTTTCTGTCTGTCTGTCTCTGTCTCACACACACATATACCCTCCCCCACCCCACCCCCCCCACCCCCACACACACAACAGACATACCTTTTGCGGGCGGGCACTCATTCTCATGGAGCTCTGAGTGAGCTCTTCCATAAAACATGACTGTCTGGACTGGAGCCAGCAGCAGAGATCTGAACAGAACCCTTATCTTTTCTTCCTGAGGCGTCTAAAATCTAAGTCATCAGTCTTGTCTCTCTCGGAGAAATTTGCTGACAACAGCATTGCACCTTCACACCCAGGGGCGACGTCAGGCAACTGAGGACTACTAGGCAAAAATCCTCACAGTTTAAGCCTCGTTGATTTGCAAAAGTGCTAATAACGTGAAATCATTTTCTGCATTTGCACAATATTCAGATCTGTACACAATCAGATCAAGAACTGCCAGGATAATATGATATCATTTGTACGAGGAATCTGAAATATGACACAAAAGAACTTATCTATGAAACAGTCTCACAGACATAGAGAACAGACTTGTTGCCAAGAGGGAGGGAAGGATTAGGAGTTTGGGATCAGCAGATGCAAACTATTACATAGAGGATAGATAAACAAGAAGGTCCTACTGAATAGAATAGGGAACTATACTCAGTATCTTGTAATAAACCATAATGGAACAGAATATAAAAATATCTATCTATCTATATATATGTCTGTATAACTGAATCACTTTGTCTGTATAGCAGAAATTAACGCAATTATACTTGGATAAAATAAAAAAAAAAAAAAAAACTCGCGAGAGAGTAGCAAACTGCCCTTGAAACTAATTAGCTGTTGGAGGAGAAGAAAGAGTAGGAAAAAAGAGCACAGTATGTAGAAAATGGCCATCAGTCAGCAGTGATAACTGCGGTTTACATTCCTTCAGAGTGAAAGCATCCCAGGAATTATCTGGGCCTTGGATATACATTTCAGAAACTTTTGTAATCCAGTTCCTAAAATGCAGCACTGCTTATTATTGAAAGATTTCCTGGCAGCTACCCAAAGACAAGGAAACGTGCTCAAGTTGTTGCTTTTTAATTCACTTCACCTTGATCTCCTGTGGCTCAGTGGTAAAAGAATCTGCCTGCAATGCAGGAGCAGAAAAAGATGTGGGTTCAATCTCTGGGTTGGAAAACCCTCTGGAGGAGGGCACGGCAGCCCATTCCAGTATTCTTTTTTTAAATTAATTAAATTATTTATTGTAATTGGAGGTTAATTACTTTACAATATCGTGGTGGTTTTTGCCATACATTGACATGAATCAACCACGAGTGTACATGTGTCCCCCGTCCCAAACTCCTCTCCCACCTCCCTCCCCATCCCATCCCCCTGGGTTGTCCCAGTGCACCAGCTTTGAGTGCCCTGTTTCATGCATGGAACTTGGACTGGTCATCTCTTTCACATATGGTAATATGCATGTTTCAATGCTATTCTCTCAAATCATCCCACCCTCGCCTTCTCCCACAGAGTCCAAAAGTCTGTTCTTTGCAGTCTGTGTCTCTTTTGCTGTCTCACATATAGGGTTGTCATTACCATCTTTCTAAATTCCATATATAAGCGTTAATATATTGTATTGGTGTTTTTCTTTCTGACTTACTTCACTCTGTATAATAGGCTCCAGTTTCATCCACCTCATTAGAATGGACTCAAATGCGTTCTTTTTAATAACTGCCACTCCAGTATTCTTGCCTGGAGAATCCCATGGACAGAGGAGGCTGGTGGGCTATAGTTCATAGGGTCACAAGGAGTCGTACACAACTGAAGCGACTTAGCACACGCAGTTTGATCCCAAGGCTCCAGAATCAACCCATCTGAAGATGCTATAAAATTGGAAGATGCTCCTTGTTTAGATGATGGGCTTAGATCACTGTCACCGTAAGAGGCACCCTTCCACTGGCCCACAGCTCTGCAGACATTCTGAGCCTGTAAGTCCTTCAGCTTGAGAGAAGAAAAATCTGGAGTTATGCTGTAACATTGTCTACTGATTCTCTGAGATACTCTCAATTGATTGATGATGATAACTCCTTACGTGGAAATAAAGTGAAAGTGTTAGTCACTCAGTCATGTCCAATCCCATGGACTGTAGCCCACCAGGCTCCTCTGTCCATGGGATTCTCCAGGCAAGAATACTGGTGTGGGTTGCCATTTCCTTCTACAGGGGATCTTCCCAACCGAGGGATCAAAGCCAGGTCTCCTACATTGCAGGCAGATTGTTGAACATCTGAACCACCTAGGAAGCCCTAAAAAACTACCTCTGTGCTCCAGGTAGATGCTCTCCTGTGTCTCCTCCACTGCAGGCAGATTCTTTACCGCTGAACCTTTTGCAATTTACAAAATGTTTTCATGTCTATTTCCCCCTTTGTTAACTTTAGTTCTTTCCCCAGCGATGAGGATGGGTGGATCAGGACAGATCATTTCCAACTATACCTTTAAAGCAAATCTTCAATTAAAGCCCTTTGTTTCTACAAACGTGCTTAAAAATTTAAAATATGACAATATCAAGTGTGAGGACATCAGGCAACTAACACATTGCTCATGGATATATTCTTGGAAAAAGATTTGGTGTAGGGCTTCCCTGGTGGCTCAGCGGTAAAGAATTCGCCTGCAATGCAGGAGACTCAGATTCAGTACCTGGGTCAGGAAGATTCTCTAGAGGAGGGCATGGCAACCCACTCCAGTATTCCTGCCTGGAGAATCCCACAGACAGAGGAGCCTGGAAGGTACAGTCCATGGAGTCACAAAGAGTTGGACATGACTAAAGCAGCTGAGCAGCAGCAACAGTAAATCTGAAGATGTGCATGCCCTGTGATCCAGCGATTTTAACTCTAGAATATACCCTAGGGAAATTCTAGCACACATTTCTTACAAATATGTCTAAGAATGTTCACAATAGAATGTTTACAATAACAAATCTGGAAAGAAGTCAAAATGTTATCAATGGAAAAACAAGCTGTTGTAGAGTCATATAATGATAATAATAATGAATATATTACAATGGTACATAATAACACAGCTGAATCTCAGGTACCTACAGTGAGGAGGAAATATAAGTAACAGAAGAGGACATGCAAAATGATTTCATTTATGTAAACAATGAAAACAGGCAAAGTGTAAAATATATTTTGGGGCTAGAAACATATGGGATAAAGCTTTAAAGAAGTTCACGAAAGGGCTCAAAATAAGATTCAGGACAGAAGATAGGTCTTTTAGGAAAATAAGTTATTATGTATTCAATATTTTATAAGTAAAAAGGAATAGCAGTCATATCAAAAACTAATTGGGAAATGCAATGTAAAAACCAGTTCCATATACAAAAGCAGCAAACCCCCACAAGATACCTGAAAATAAATAAAAGTAAATATGTGTGCAGACTTTAAGGAGAAAATTTAAAAACTTTATTAAAGGACATAAAAGAATGTCCTATATGGATAAAGAGATAAGCCATAATTTATGAATCTCAACTTTACTGAAATTCAGTGTATTCAGTGAGCACCCCAACAGGAGAGATCTTGATATGCTGAACCTAAAATTTATAGAAAAAATGTAAAAAATTAATTAAATTTTTCAAAAGAAGAAGAAAGGGAGGAGAATTTCCCTAAAATATCAAGATGTTATAAAATTAATATGCCAGAGTACTGATGCAGGGATAAAAAAAAATAGCCAGTGGAGCAGAACAAATGAAATTTAGTAAATTTCTGAGAAACCATGACAAATCAGTGGAAAAATAATAGACAACACATTAAGTGCTGCTGGGATAACAGGATATCTGCTTAGGGAAAAAATGGAAATTTGATCTCTTCCTTACACACAAAAATAAATGTGAAAAGGATGACAGACTCAGTAAGTAAAACTGTATTTTAAAATATTTAAAAGAAAATATGGCAGAATTTCTTTGTATTTTTAGGATAAGGAAATAATTCTTAAACAAGATCCAAAGAATGCATCCAATAAAGGAAACATGAATAAATATAATGCAAGGTTTTTATGGGGCTTCCCTGGTGGCTCAGTGGTGAAGAATCCACCTGCCAAGGCAGGAGACGTGGGTTCGATCCCTGATCCGGGAAGATTCCACAACTGCTGAACTTGTGCTCTGGAGCCTGAGAGCTGCAGCCGCTGACGCCCCCATGCCCTAGAGCCCATGCTCTGCCATAAGAGAAGCCACCGCAACCAGAGCAAAGCCACTGGTCACTGCAACTAGAGAAACACACAGCAACAAAGACCCAGCACAGCCCCACATAAATAAATACAATTGCATATTTTTTTTTAAAAAAAGAGCAATTTCCAAATATTTGGTAAAGCTATTTCCTTTCTAGGGATATAGCTCAGACACACTGTCACAAGGAGACATAAACGAGGATGTTCATTACCACCTCATTATTGGCTATAATGGAACAAAGAAAAAGAGCCTGAAAGTCCTACAGAAAAATGAATACATCCTCATAGATTCATTCCATGAAATATTACACAGCAGTTAACATGAATGAATCAGCTGCCCATGATTCAAGGAGCACCGACTTCAATAACTATTGTCTAACAAGGAGTGTGTGTCCCCTAGAAGGTCTTCCCTTGTAGCTCAGCTGGTAAACAATCCGCCTGCAAGGCGGGAGACCTGGGTTCGATCCCTGGGTTGGGAAGATCCCCTGGAGAAGGGAAAGGCTACCCACTCCAGTATTCTGGCCTGGAGAATTCCATGAACTGTATAGTCCATGGGGTCACAAAGAGTCGGACACAACTGAGCGAATTTCCCCTAGGATAACTGTATACGTTTAAGACTCAGGTCGGACACGACTGAGCGATTTCACTTTCACTTTTCACTTTAATGCATTGGAGAAGGAAATGGCAACCCACTCCAGTGTTCTTGCCTGGAGAATCCCAGAGATGGGGGAGCCTGGTGGGCTGCCGTCTATGGGGTCGCATAGAGTCGGACACGACTGAAGCGACTTAGCAGCAGCAAGACTCTTAAAAACTTTTTAGATGCATAAGAGAATGGACTGGAAACACATTGCATTCATGTGACTGGTTGCTTCTGGGAATAGGGAAGTGAACACAGCACAGGGATGGAAACAGAATTTCAACTTTACCAGTAATGTTTGATATTTTAATAATTTTATTTATTTATTTCTGGCTGAGCTGGGTCTTGGTTGCTGTGTGTGCTTTTCTCTTGTTGCAGTGAGCAGATGATCCTGTCCGTTGTAGTGCCTGGGCTTTTCACTGCAGCAGCTTCTCTATTGTGGAGCACAGGCTTTAGGTGCTTGGACTCCAGTAACTGTGGCACATGGGCTCCGTAGTTGCAGCTCCCAGGTTCTAAAACATACAAGCTCAGTGGTTGTGGTACCCGAGTTTAGTTGCTCCGCAGCATGTGGGATCCTCCCAGATCAGGGATCGAACCTCAGTCTCCTGCACTGGCAGGCATAGTCTTTACCACTGAACCATCAGGGAAGTCCCAGTAATGTTTTTGGTTTTTGTTAAGCTTGAGCATGCATGACAAAATGTTGACATCTACTGGATCTGAGTTGCGGTGTTTATTTATAATTCGTCTTTTTTTTCCAGTATGTTTCCAATATTCCAGAATTATAACTGAAATCATCTCCCAATAAATTATTCAATTATTACTTTCCTACCCACTCTGCACCCCCCTCCCCGATTTTCTAGCCACTTCTTCCTGTGAAGAGTATAGCTGAACTTTGTTCTTTAACACAGCACCACAGAGATCTTAGAAAGCCATACTCAGAGAGGGTTAGAAAATTGCCAAAGGTGACCCAGCCAACAAGTGGCAGGATTTGTACTCACACTGAAGGTTCCAGACTCTGAGCCCACTGCTGTTTCTACCAATGCAGGAATTACCCGAGAGGACTCTATTGGAGGACATTTTAAGACTTGTGTTATGGGAGCTCAAAGGACAGAGTGAGAGCTTAGACATTTGCTCAAAAGTTTCAGAGAGGGAAAGAGACTGGCTAGCAACACACAGCTGCTCCACTGCAGACCCTCCAAAGCCTGAATACGCCCCTCCACAGCCTACATGCTCCACTCCTAGCTGGGTACTCTGGGCTGGTCCACAGCGGAGCAGCCACACACCTCACACCTCAGCTACTGGCCAGGGCCTGGAGGAGGTCTAGTTCCCCTGCTCCCCACTGAGCCCCAGTAGGAACCATACACTGATCTATTCCAGGTACAGAGGACATCTGTGTGGGATGCCCATCTCCTGGCCTCCTGATGGACGAACACTATCTGACATCCTCACGACTTCTTCACCAGGTTATCCTACCTGCTCTCTGAGGAAAGGGAAAAATAAAGATAGAAGAGTCGCAGACCCAGAAACGATGTCCCTGGCGTCTTTGCCCATTTTGACATCCTTTCAAATGCCCCTCTGGCAGTTTGTGCTTTCTCTTCCACGTATTTTTTATTCTGTGTGTTCCCTTCTTGTGGGCGTGCATGCATGCATGCTAAGCCTCTTCATTTGTGTCTGACTGTGACCTCATGGACTGTCACCTGCCAGGCTCCTCTGTCCATGGGATTCTCCAGGCAAGAATACTGGAGTCGGTTGCCACACCCTCCTCCAGGGGATCTTCCCAACCCTGGGATCAAAATTGTGTCTCTTAAGTCTCCTGCAATGGCAGGTGGGTTCTTTACCAGTGTAACCTGGGACGTCTTCTTGTTGGCATCGTCATAGAATTATCTGCTCCAGCCCACAGACTCGATAGAACGTTCCCACCAGGCTGATCAGCCAACCTCCCCTTTCCTCTTCCCACCCCGCCCCCATCCCTGAATCCACAATCCTCCACCAGCCCCTGTGAGTCCCACACGGTGTCCCCGGTGGGGTCTCCTGCCTCTTAGACGCCCCAAACCACCAACGCCTCACTCCTCATCCCTCCCAAACCCCTTGCCTCTCCTTGCAGTTTCAAATGGAATGATTCAGTAAGTTCACTCCCTGGAGCAACATATTTATAAGACAAAGAATGGTGTTGTTTTAATTTAAAGGAAGAGACAGTGAAGGACTCATTGCTGGAAAATTAGTCAAATCCTGTTTTTCTGATAGGTCCATGGTTATGACACATATGAACAAAAAGAGAATAATTAATTCAGATGCACAGTTTTTGATGTTGGAAAATGTATGTGGACCCTCAGTCACACGCTGATGAACTGAAAACCCTGTTCAGAGAGGCATCCACGGAGGACGGCGGCGGAGGACCACAGCCCCCCTAAAACGATGCTCTTGACAGCCTTTGGCCCTGCTGAGTCCTGGCTCCCAAGCACCCAGCACAGGCGTTGCTGGCATCCCAGGCAGCGCACAGAGCTGGTTTCGGCCTTATCGGTGTCACAGGCCTCCTGAAAGCGCTGATAAGCCTCCCTCGCTGCCGCCTGGATGCCGCCTGAATGGACAGTGATTCCAGGCTTCATCAAATGGATTTACAGCCCGTACTTATCTCCGGCCACAGGTTGTGCTTCCTCCGAGGACACTGGGCCCGGGAGTAAGTGCCCCCTTCAGAGCGTGGATACGGCTGAGGGATCCATCCGAAGAGGGAGCTCGACTCTCCCCGTCCCACCTCCATCTGGGGGTCTCCCCCATTCTCATGACCCCTCTATTCTCTGTGATGCTTAAGTTCACAAAGCCCGTAGGACACACTGACCCATGATACACGTTGTGTTTCAAAAAACAACAACAACCCGAGATGCATTTAGAGCAAAACGATTTCTTCCATCTTTAAGATGACAAAAGGGAGTCTTCAAAGACGAGTTAACTTACCTGAAAAGGCAGGGAGTCAGGCAGAAATAGTCTGGGACCAGCTCCTCCATCCCCCGTCCCCCCTCCCCCTCCGGGATCATGTGACCAGCTTCTAGCCCGCACCTCAGACTCTCGGCTGTAGAATAATCCTCGTTCCTCCTGGTTACATGGTTGCATGTTTTTACATCTTATTTGGCAACATTCTTTTGTGGCTCCTGTTTGGGGAATGAAATGGTCAGATGTTACCCATCCTGGGCTGTGGGTCGGGAGGAGGGGTGGGGGGGAGATATTTTGATGGGGCCCCACGGGAAATGTCCTGGCTGCTCACAAAGTGGGGTGTGTTTTGATTTTGAAATCACCCCACCTCTGATGATTCTCCCACCAGAATAGGCAAACAGGGTAAACCCATAGACCAGGGGCCCCAACCTCTGAGATCTAATGCCTAATGATCTGAGGTGGAGCTGATGTAATAATAATAGAGGCAGAGTGCGCAATAAATGCAATGAGCTTGAATCATCTTGAAACCATCCCCACCCTCCTGGTCCGTGGAAAAATTGTCTTCTACTAAACCTGTCCCTGACGCCAGAAAGGTTGAGGACCACTGCCATGAACTGTCCCCAGCATCACGCAGAGGGTTAGGGCAACCTTGGGAGACAGAAGCAAAGGAATACAGACGATCGGCCTAAAGCAATGCTGAGAAGCAGTCTTCTCCCATTGGTGGACGAACCCTGGGTGTAAACTGATAATTCCCCCACAGGTACTTAGGACAAGTCAAAGTGTTAGTCGCTCAGCCCTGTCCAACTCTTTGGGACCTCATGGACTGTAGACTGCCAGGCTCCTCTGTCCATGAAATTCTCCAGGCCAGAATACTGGAATAGGTAGCCATTCCCTTCACCGGCTCTTCCCAACCTGGGGATCGAACCCAGGTCTCCCGCATATGCAGGCGGATTC
The DNA here is from genome assembly GCF_055505025.1 of Bos grunniens. Taxonomy (NCBI): domain Eukaryota; kingdom Metazoa; phylum Chordata; class Mammalia; order Artiodactyla; family Bovidae; genus Bos; species Bos grunniens. The sequence continues at coordinate 13,505,414 of NC_141170.1, read as the reverse complement.
TTGACCATCTGAGCCACCAGAAAAGACCAAGAATACTGAAGTGGGTAGCCTGTCTCTTCTCCAGCGGACCTTCCTGACCCAAGAATTAAACTGAGGTCTCCTGCTTTACAGGCAGATTCTTTACCAGCTAAGCTACCAGGGAAACTTTGACCTTAGGAAGGCTTCTGGAATAGAGGGTCTAAGGAGAAATGTGGAGGAGCAGTTGGGGTTGCCAGCTGAAGCCAGGTGGGGGCTAGGGGCAGTCAGGAGGAGAGAACAGCTCTGGCAGAGGTGTGGCGGGGTGACCCACTCCAGAGCATCCCTGGCATTGTCACATGGCTCAGCATCAGACAGGGTACCACGTACAGGTGAAGGAGACACACTCTCCAGCCTCACACCTGGTTCCAATCTGAACTCTGTCCTTTACACCTAGCTCTTGGCCTCAGTTTTCACATCTGTAAAATGGGGTTAATGATAACACCTACTGAAGAGGGCTGTGCCAAGGGTGTGTTGATGAGTGATGGCATGGAAGTATTCGGAAAAGAGGCTGGCATACGAGTGGTTCATCTATAGACATGAACAACTGCCATTACTAGGAGACACTGAGCGGGAGATGGGGCTGAAGGCAGGGTGGAGCCTTCATAGGCACCCCCTGTGGATATGAGTCAGGGGAAAGGGGCGCTGCTTGGAGAAGCTGAAAGCTTTGTCTGGATGCGCCGACTGTCAACAGGAAAAGCCAGAGCATCCGAAGCTAGCCTTGAGCTGAGGACAAGAAGTCCTGCCAAATGCAGTTAATTATAAATAGATTTACACACGCGAACGAGGTTCTCAGCCAACCGAGCAAATATTTATGTGGGGATTTGGGAAACAATCCCTGTGACCTTTCTATGTGCCTTTCTGAAGCGATAGAGGATTCTCAAAGGCCTAGTTGCAGTGCTGTGTGGATGCTTAAAAAAATCAATCCACACTTGGCTGATGCCGGATAACTGAAGTTGAGAACTTTAATGATGCTTGCCTTTCACAGGTGGTACTGCCTTCTATTCTGTGGACTGAAAAGAGAGACCAGGGTGGGATCAGCAGGCTGTCAGAGGGGACTCTCTTCCCTGACGGGCCCTCCAGCCCTCTCTCTCTCCTTAGGACACTGATTTGATTGTGTGCCTCTGAACCCCCTCTGAACAGCCCCCCAGTATCAGCTGGACTAAAGGAGGCCCCCCCTGGGGTCACAGAGAGAAGCACTGGAGCAGGTCTCAGAGAAGAGGGTGACCACACGGCACCCAGTCCCCGCATGACCTGGGCAAGTCACTTCTTCTTGTCTTCCCTTTCTGGGATGTGAGTTGGGGACCAAGGAGAGGAGGAGTGAGTTACTCAGGTCTTGGTGGCCCCTGTCGTCTCCCGCCAGGGTCCTCAAGCTTGCTCTTTTCCTCTGGCTTGGGCGGACAGCTGGAGTTGGTGGATGGATGATCATTGATGGGGCCCTTCCCTCCCAAAGTGTCCGAGCCCTGGGTGACCTGGACGAGATGGGGGTTAACTCAGCTGAAGCCAGTGTCCAGAGACTTTGTGCGGCAGGAAAGGCACCGCTGCCCTCTAGTGGTCACTAGCCAGAATGAACTACGGCGGTGCCCAGAGGGCTCCCTGCAGGCTTCAACCAAATTCCGTTAATGACACGGAGACCCTACAGCGTGCCAGAACCCAGTGTGCTCAGGGTGGGTACCGTGGTGGGTCAAACATGTCCCATCCCAGGAAACACATGCCTTGGGGCACGATGGGTGCACACTATGGATTCATGCATAGCCTTTAGCTCCCTGACCTTGAGCCCATTTTTTAATCCTCTCTGCCTTTTTTTTCCCTGGTTTCCATTTCATGAACATTGGGCTATAAATTAAATGTCCTCCTAGCTGCAGTTAGTCATCATAACTACCTCCCTGCAGCCCAAATCCAAAGCCTTCTCACCATACCACTGCTCCCACGCCGAACTAAGCCACCAGCATCTCTCCCTGGCTGCCCCCTGCCCATCCTAGCCCTGCCCAGCCCCCTCCACACACAGCAGCCTGAGAGAAACCTCCACTTTGAGATGCTGCCTGGGCATTTTACAGTAAAACAACCAGCTCACACCCAGAATTTGGACATTGAAACAAGGACTTGAGCTTAGGATTCCTGCCACAATTTCCCGCTCTGCTTTTCCTGGGGCATCTTTTACAATAAACATTTAGTTTCGCTCGCTCTCTCTCTTTTGGCATGTGGCTGTCCAGTTTTCTCGACACCACTGAAGAGGCTATTCTTCTCCCATTGTATGTTCTTTGCTCTTCTGTCGTAAATCAATTGCCCATATATATGTGGTTTTGTTTCTGGGCTCTCAGTTTTGTTCCACTGATTCATGTATCTGTTTTCCTGCCAGTATCATGCAGTTTTAATTACTGCAGCTTTGTAGTATAATTTGAAATCAGGGACTCTGATACCTCTAGCTTTATTCTCAAGATTGCTTTGACTATTCAGGATCATCTATGGTGCTGTATGAATTTTTTTGTTCTATTCTTCAAAAAATGTCCTTGGGATTTTGGTAACGATTGCACTGAATATGTAGATTGCTTTAGGTAATAAGGACATTTTGACAATGTTCATTCTTCGAATCCATGAGCACGGAATATCTTTCCAACTATTTGTGTCTTCTTCAATTTCTATCAACAATATCTTATACTTTTCAGGTCTTAAAAATGAAACTGAGCTGCTGTCTCACACTATACACAAATATTAGTTGAAATGGATTAAAGACTTGACTGTGAGACCTGAAACCATAAAAGTCCTGGAAGAAAACATGGGCAGCATGCTCTTGGACATCAGTCTTTGCAATATCTTTCTAATATCTCCTCAGGCAAGGGAAACAAAAGTAAAAATAAGCACATGAGTGCCGAAGATCCTAATGCAGAGAAAGACTGAAGGCAGGAGGAGAAGGGGATGACAGAGAATGAGATGGTTGGATGGCATCACCAGCTCAATGGACATGAGTTTGAGCAAGCTCCGGGGGTTGGTGATGGACAGGGAAGCCTGGCGTGCTGCAGTCCATGGGGTCACAAAGAGTCAGACACGACTGAGGGGCTGAATGACAATACAGAGTAGAGGCATGAGTCTGATCACTCACACATCCCAGAAACCGGGGTGGGGACACAGCAAGCTGGGGGAAGGCGGCCCTCCATCCCGGGTCATGGGGTAACAGGAGATGGACAGTGGGGCAGAAAGCCCCTCTTACAAGGTAGCTGGAGTGGAAGTCACTAAGCTTTCCAAGTCTCAACTCTAAACGGTTATTTTACTTTTAAAAACTCTTTTATTTTTAATCAAGGTAACACTGATCTGTAACATTTTATTTTATGTATACAGCATTGTACTCCTACTTCTGTGTGCCCTGCTACTCACTCACCTCCAAAAACCTAGTGTTCATTTGTCATTATATCGTTGACCCTCCTAATTCACCCGCTTCGCCCTGCCCACCCCCCCAGAGCACACCCTCCCCCATAACCACTATCCTGTTTTCTGTATTTGCATGTTTGTTTTTGCTTAGTTTGGTTTGTTCATTTGTTTTGGTTTTGTCTGTTTGTCTGTTTGGTCTATTAGTTTGCTTGTATTCCACCTTCTGTGTTTGTACTTCTCTGTCTGACTTATTTTCCTTCGCATAATGCCCTTAATGTCCATACATGTTGTCACAAATAGCAAGAGTTCATCTTTTTATGACTGAGTAGTATTTCTGTGCATGTGTATGATCTTCTTTAGCTATTCATCTGTTGCTGGACACTTAGGTTGCTTTCATATCTTGGGTTATTTTGCATAATGTTGTGATTAACATGGAGGTGCAGGTCTGATCTGTTCTTCCTCGTTATTGAGTTGTATGAGTTCTTTATATATTTTGGATATCAACCCTTTATCAGATATAGCATTTGCAAATATCTTCTCCCATTTTGTATGTTTCCTTTTGTTTTATTGCAGGTTTATTTTGCTGTGCGTAAGATTTTTAGTTTGAGGTAATCATTATCAGTATCAGTCGTGTCCGACTCTTTGCAACCCCATGGACTGCAGCTCGCCAGGCTTCCCTGTCCATCACCACCTCCCAGAGCTTGTTCAAACTCATGTCCATCGAGTTGGTGATGCCATCCAACCATCTCACCCTCTGTCATCCCCTTTTCCTCCCTCCTTCAATCATTCCCAGCATCAGAGTCTTTTCCAATGAGTCAGTTCTTCGCATCACGTGACCAAAGTATTGGAGCTTCAGCTTCAGCATCAGTCCTTCTGATAAATACTCGGGACTGATTTCCCTTAGGATTGACTAGTTTGATCTCCTTGCATCCAAGGGACTCTCAAGAGTCTTTTCCAACACCACAGTTCAGAAGCATCAATCCTTCAGCTTTCAGCCTTCTTCATGGTCCAGCTGTCACATCCAGACATAACTACTGGAAAAACCATAGCTTCAACTAGATGGACCTTGGTCAGCAAAGTAATGTCTCTGCTTTTTAATATGCTGTCTAGGTTGGTCATAGCTTTTCTTCCAAGGAGCACATGTCTTTTAATTTCATGGCTGCAGTCACCATCTGCAGTGATTTTGGAGCCCAAAAAAATAAAGTCTGACACTATTTCCATCATCTTCCCATCTATTTACCATGAAGTGATGGGATTGAATCCCATGATCTTCATTTTTTGAATGTTGAGTTTTAAGCCGGCTTTTTCACCCTCCTCTTTCACTTTCATCAGAGGTTCTTCGGTTCCTCTCCAGTTTCTGCCATAAGGGTAGTGCCATCTGCGTATATGAGGTTACTGATATTTCTCCCTGCAATCTTGATTGCAGCTTGTATTTCATTCAGCCCAGTGTTTCTCATGATGTACTCTGAATATAAATTAAATAAGCAGGGTGACAATATACAGCCTTGACATACCCCTTTCCCAATTTGGAGCTAGTCTGTTGTTCCATGTCCAGTTCTAACTGTTGCTTCTTAACCTGAATACAGTTTTCTCAGGAAGCAGGTAAGGTGGTCTGGTATTCCCATCTCTTTCAGAATTTTCCAGTTTGTTGTGATCCACACAGTCAAAAGTTTTGGCGTAGTCAGTGAAGCAAAAGTAGATGTTTTTCTGAAATTCTCTTGCTTTTTCTATAATCCAGTGGATGCTGGCAATTTGATCTCTGGTTCGTCTGCCTTTTCTAAATCCAGCTTGAACATCTGGAAGTTCACGGTTCATGTACTGTTGAAAGCGCAATGTATCGAAACTGCATCTTATATCAGAACAACTCTGAGGGTTTTCATTTCCCCAGAGTAGGAGTTTGGATGTTGCAGGTGGGCTGTGCCTCATCCTTTAGTAGATCATCCTCATTTTTTTTTTTTTTTAATTGAAGAGTTAGTTTCAAGTGTACAGCAGTATTTCAGTTATATATATACATATATATATATAGTTGTATATAGTCATATAACATAGCTATATAGTTATATATATAGTGATTTAGTGTGCACACGCATATATATGCATGTGTGGAAGCTAAGTCACTTCAGTCGTGTCTGACTCTTTGTGACCCTATGGACTGTAGCCCACCAGGTTCCTCTGTCCATAGATTTCCCAGGCAAGAATACTGGAATGGGTTGCCATGCCTTCCTCCAGGGAATCTTCCTGACCCGAGAATAGACGTCTCTCATGTCTCTGCATTGGTGGGAGGGTTCTTTACTGCTAGCACCACCTGGGAAGACATATGTGTGTGTGTGTGTATATATATTCTTTTTCACATTCTTTCCCATTATAGCTTATTATAAGATGCTGAATATAGTTCCATGTGCTGTACAATAGGTCCTTGTTGGAGGACAAGACAATCCTGACTTCCCAAAGTCCAGGTCCACAATCCATGACTTAGCTGACCCAAGGTAGGCAGACCAGAGTGGTACCTGGGACCCACAAGATATGCCAGCCCAGACCTGGATTTGTACTTTGCATCAGGAAACACCCACACCTTTCGAACTACAGGACTTGGGAGCCAGTGTCCACTCGCCCATTTTACAGACTGGAAAACAGGAGATCAGAGAGTAGAATGGACATCCATGATCACACCTGCCCGAGCTGGAGCCTAAGGTCCTGATGCCCAGGCCTCTGCTCACTAGGCCTTCTTAGACTCCACTTTGGAGGTTTTAAAAGATAAGTTTATTTCCTCTCATGTGCAAGAAAGAAATGGATGTGAGAGGGTGAACGAGGGAGGTGCTTCCACTGAAATCTCCGCGCCCCCGCCCACCACCCCAGTGTGGGAACCCGGGAGGAGAGAGGGCTAGAACTCACCAAAAGCAGCTTGCAGCGCCCACGGCCCTCCTTTGCCCTGCATTCTTGACACCTGACCCTCCTGGTTCTCCAGGTCTCAGTTCGGGCATGGTGGCTGGCGACAGCTCTCTCACCCCTGACAGAAGTCAGACCGCAGGCACTTCGTGGGGTGTGGTGACTTGTGGGGTTGACAGCCAGCCCTGTAGGGTCCAACAGGCACCCGTTTGCACTATGGGGAGTCAGGTCCAGCGATGGGGACCAGTCCCTGGCCAGCCAGTCTCGAATCCCTGTTCAAGTCCTCTGTGAAGGGTGCCTGTCTCAGCCTTGGCACGTGGACACCTGGAGCTGGTTAATCCTTTGTCAGGGGTAACCATCCTGTGCTCTGTGAGATGTTCAGCAGCATCCCTGCTTCCACCCCCTAATGCCAGGAGCATCACTTGATGACCACCCACTCTTGAGGGTCAGAAATATCTCAGAAATGGTCACATGACTGAAAGTTAAAGTTGTGTCCAACTTTTTGCAACCCCAGGGACAACAATAAAGTCCATGGACAACTCCAAGCCAGAATACTGGAGTGGGTAGCCTTTCCCTTCTCCAGGGGATCTTCCCATCCCAGGGATTGAACCCAGGTCTCCCGCATTGCAGGCATATTCTTTACCAGCTGAGCCACCAGGGAAGCCCTAGAATACTGGAGTGGGTAGCCTATCCTTTCTCCAGCGGATCTTCCTGACCCAGGAATTGAACCAGAGTCTCCTGTGTAATGGGTGGATCCTCTACCAGCTGAGTTACCAGGGAAACCCATCAAGTGTCTTATGATGGAGGCAAAAACCATCCTCTGGTTGAAGAACCACTAAGCTAGGACCAGCAGCATATTCCCTCTGTACCTTGGTCCCAAAATATTCTTGTGGGGTCCTGTAGCAAGAAAAAAAAAATTAAATGTTAGAACATGCACATTAATGGATGGGCACAGGCCCTGGCCGGGCCCCTGGGGTGGTGCCTTCCCATTGGCCATCACCATGCCAACTCCTGTAAGCATTGAGTGTCCCTGAGCCAATCCAACCCTCTCCTTTCATGGAGGAAGGATGTGTAGCCCAGAAAGGGTAAGCAATCAGCCTGAAGTCACACAGCAGATTTCCTTGTCTCATCCCCCTACCAGGGCTCTTTCTAGTGCCCCACAGCAAGCCTGGATCCAGCCAGCACCAGTCAAGAGGCTCAAGGTCCTCTTTGGGGGATGGAACAGGTCTGCTTCCAACAGGATAGTCACAGGCAGAACCTCATTTTCCTGTTATAAGGCTGTGAAAATGTGCAAAGCAAAGTGTTGTAAAAACATTGGCCGGGGCCAGGGCAGTGGAATGAACAAAGCCTGTTCTCCATGTGAGCCAGCTAATAAAAGGAAGAGCCCGAAATTGTTTATTGCTATTATAAGGGTCATTTTTCCCCCTATAAAAAGAGTAATTTTCGTTTACAGGGACCCTGGGCAATTTTCCATCTAATTTGATGTTTTATAATGTCTGCAAAGCCACGCAGCCTTAGTTGGCTGTGCGGCCGTAGACATTTTATTTTCAAGTTTTCGAGGTTATTGGTTCATCAGGAGCAAAGGAAAAATGTGGCGGGGTTTTCATGGGTCCTGGTGAGAGAGGGGCCAGCGAATGGTCTGGGAGGTGGACTGGAAATGAACTTGCTGCGAAGCCCTCAACCCCACACACTTCCCTCCCCTTCAACATCAGGCTGGAAGGGCTGCAGGGAGGCTCATTGCCCCAGGTGTTGCTCCGCACCCCACCCCACTGCTGCCCGCAGTAACACGGCACCGCCCCCAGCCCCAGCCTCCAAGTCCAGAGCCCCCCTCCTGCCAGTCCAGCTCTCCTGTGAAGTGTGGTTTGGACATTTTCACTTTTAACCATCACAACAGCCCATGGGGCATGAGGCTATTGGTATCCCCGGCTTGCAGAGGGAAAGCTTCTTTGGGGAAGGTAACCACTGGCAGGAGGCGGGGAGCCCCATCTGAACCTGGTCATTGGTGTTAAGGTCTAATCACCCCATCTACACTGAGGCAGCTGTCTTCCCACCATCATCAGGTGATCCCCCCCCGTCCAGCTCATCACGTTGTGCCCCAGCATCATCCTATAAAGTAGGCAGGATGAGGCTGTTTCCTTGGGAGCTTCTGAGGCTTCAATGAGCTCACAATGGTGAAAAACAGCTCCGGGAAGAGGTTGGGAGAAGCCCCGACACATGAAGTCCCTTCCTGTCTGAGAGCGCAATGAGGGAGAGGTTATGGGAGGAAGGAAGACACGGGAGAGGTGAGAAGAGGCAGGGTGATGGAAGATGAGACAGACAAGTGGAGAGGCACAGGATGCTGGGGAGAGGAAGCCCAACAGAGCAAGCATGTTCCTCACTGTGGTTCTTACTCTGCACCAGGCTGGGCGCTTCACGTGTATCAGTTCAGTTCAGTCCCTTACTCGTGTCCAACTCTTTGTGACCCCATGAATTGCAGCACGCCAGGCCTCCCTGTCCATCACCAACTCCCAGAGCTTGCTTAAACTCATGTCCATCTAGTTGGTGATGCCATCCAACCATCTCATCCTCACATCTATAGCTGTGTTCATAACTCATACAAGGACAGTGAAGACCATGGCATCTATTTTACAGATAAATCTCTTCTGCAGGGGCTATATGTGGGCATCTCCCACACCAAGAAGGAGGCTATTTCAGGGTTCCCAGCCCAGCCTAGGGAGCAGGGTGGACAATCAGACCCCCCAGCTCCTGGGTGTGTATGTGCATGCTCTCTCAGTCGTGTCTGACTATTTGTGACCCAGTGGACTGTAGCCAACCAGACTCCTCTGTCCATGGGATTCTCCAGGTCAGGATACTGGAGTGGGTTGCCATATTCTCCTCCAGGGGATTTTCTCGACCCAGAGATCGAACCTGTGTCTCTTGTGTCTCCTGCCTTGGCAGGTGGATTCTTTACCAGCTGAGCCACCAGGGAAGCCCTCTCTTCTTCCAGGGCCATCTATATGCCTGAGAAGACAGACTCGGCAGATATTAAAGAGAGACTGTTTCTAATGAAAGTATTGTTTTAGACAACGCCTCTTCTTATTGAGACAGACAATACCACAGATGAACTCAGGGAAAATTAAAAGCACCTGAATCTCAACCCAAAGACAACTGCATACATTGCCAGATATTTATATCAAATGGATCATCATACAAATTACACTTTGTAAGTTCTTTTTAGCTCAGTAATTACAATGGACAAGTTAATATTCTGGACAGCAACTCTAACTGCAGCAGAGTGCTGCATTGTACGGCTACAGCAAGCCTTTTGCTAACCATTCCCCTTCAGTTGGACACTTACTTAGGTTGTTTGTGTTGTTTTTTGATGGTTTAGAACACAGAGTTGGACAGCCTCGTAAATGAGGTACATGTCCTTGTTTGTAAGAGCCCTTTAACTACACAGGCAGCATGGCGGGGACCCCAGAAGGGCCTCAACTGCTAAGAAATCAACCCAATGCCGCCTCTCAGTGTGGAGCAAAGCCAGGATGCCGTGGCCTTGAACCCCTCTCAGCCACCTGCCTTGGGGTTAAGTCTCAGTTTCCTCGCCGGTGAAGTGGACATGTTAATTACACTCCCTTTGCCCAGCTGTGTGAGGAATAAACTCAAGACCTACACACCTCGGGGTCTCTTTCCAGATCTCCCTAGAGAAAACGGGACAGCCAGACCCCACCCCCAACCAGCAGACGTCAGGGCAGAGAGACAGAAGGTGGAGGAGAAGGGCAATAGCAAAGGAGGTTCAGGATCAGATAAGGAAGACCAAGGCGTAGTGGGTGAGAGGGGAGGGGTGAAGGACAGAGGGGCCGATGTTTTGCCTCCAGGTCAAAGGACATGCTGGAATGCTCCATGCGTGACAGCAAGAGAGAGAATGGAAGCTCTGACTACAAAGGCACAGGGCAGCCCAGCAAGGGGCTTGTCAGCGGCAGGTTCCTCCATCTCAGGAGTCAGGAGGGCCCCTGGCTGTGTTTCCTGTTGCATCCCACTCAAGCCTTGGCTGCCGTTCTGCCTGCCCCACCTGCCTGGCCTGGAGGGTCTTGATGATGAGGACCACATTCCAATCATTTCTCTATCTCCTGAGTCCCCAGGCCCTGCTTGGCTTAGAGTCAGAGGCCAGGATAAAGGAATGAGCGAGTGTTTGAGATGGAATGTAGAGGCTTCAATAAAGGGCTTCCCTCATAGCTCAGTTGGTAAAGAATCTACCTGCAATGCAGGAGACCCCGGTTCGATTCCCTGCGTCCAGGGAAGATACCCTGGAGAAGGGAGAGGCTACCCACCCCAGTATTCTAGGGCTTCCCTGGTGGCTCAGCTGGTAAAGAATCCACCCACAGTGCGGGAGACCTGGATTCGATCCCTGGGTTGGGAAGATCCCCTAGAGAAGGGAAAGGCTACCCACTCCAGTATTCTAGCCTGGAGAATTACATGGGCTGTATAGTTCATGGGGTCGCAAAAAGTCGGACACGACTGAGCTACTTTCACTTTCACTTTCAATCAGGAGCACCAGCTAGATGCAAGGATGTGCAGTGGTCATCAGAGATTCCAGGAACTGACAAGACCTGGACTCACTTCCCTACTTGGCTACTGATTTATTCTTGAGTTTCCTCACCTCTCTCTCTGCAATTCAATCCTCTTGTGGGTAAAATGGGCAGGGTTAAGAGGTGGCAGGAACTGATGGGGATAACACATAAGCGCTTTTTACTGAATGTAATTATACTTTGGAAAAAAAGAGAAAAGGTAAAGTGAAAGCCAAAATCTGAGCTCCAGGCTGTGATTGCTAGGGGATCTGTGTATATTAAGGGGCTTCCCTGATAGCTCAGTTGGTAAAGAATCCGCCTGCAATGCAGGAGACCCCAGTTCAATTCCTGGGTTGGGAAGATCCCTTGGAGAAGGGAAAGGCTACCCACTCCAGTATTCTGGCCTGGACAATTCCACAGAATGTATAGTCCATGGGGTCGTAAAGAACCGGACATGACCGAGCGACTTTTTCACTTTCACTGTCAAGGGCATCCAGTATCTGTTTCAATGGGTGTGCTAAGACACACAGATGCAGAAATGGCTCTTATGAGGGAAGACGTTTTTATGTTGGAGGCATGAGGCATACCACGCAATGCAGGGCCACTTGAAGGAACACCAGAGTGGGTCAGGACTCAGAGAGAATAAGGGGTCAAAAGCGTTTACTGAGGTTCTCACAGGGAGGAACCGGGAGGCATAGTGAACAAGCTGGTCTGAATAATATCAGCAGGCCCTAAGGCACAGGTCTGTCCCCAGCTCTCTGGTACCCTGAGGGGATGAGGAGAAACGTGGAGGCTAATGGTCCCAAATGTGAGAACCAGATGGAAGGGGCGATGGGGTGTGGGCTCTGGTTTGGTTTGAATTTAGAAAGTACACTTGTGAGTGAATTATTATCTGTAGGAATTGGCTGGTCCTGGGAGGGGCAGTCCTTTCAGGGTCAGCAAGACCCGAGGAGCAGAAGCATCAGAATACAGAAAAGACATGGTGAGCACACCACGGGATCCAGTGGAAAACGGGGCTGTGGGGTCCGCCGAGTGGAAACCTAGCTCCATCTCTCACAAGCTGTGTGACCTGTTAGCCTGTTACTTAGCATCATCCCTCGGCCGGAAAATGAGGCTTGCAGTAGCTGCCTCCAGTGGCAGAGTAAGTGGGATCAGCCGGGCATCTGCTTCGGGCACAGATCAGTAAGAGCCTCATCCATCAGGAAGCACTGCCAGCTACTGAAGGTCTCCGCACAGGAGTCCATGCACAGCCACCAGAGTGGGAACTTAAGCCCTGGTCCTGCCAAGCTGGCTGCAGCCTGGAGTGGAAATAAGCCCATGCCTCCCTCAGGGGCTGTCCCACCCCTGCTGGCTACTTCTGCACCAGCCTCTGTGAGCTTCATCAACTTTCTCCAGCCAATGGGAGAGACTGTGAGGGTGCAAATCGCAGCCATCCGAGATCCAGAAACAGAATGAGACATTCCGCAGGGCTGCTTCCCCCAAACGAGGGCTTTCTTTTATTTTAAACTCTTTAAATATGCCTCCCAAGATGCCGTCTGGCTTGGAAAATTACTATAATAAATGTATATATAAGTCTCTTATTTTGAACATAGAGAGGCATGCAATTTTTATTAGCAGAAAATAAGTGCCCTCTCCCCTTCAAATAAGCATCCAGCAAATGCCTGGTCAGCTGCTCAGAATCATTTCGGCCCTTCTGGCTTACAGACTCTCTAGGGGGAAACGGGAAGGTGTCTGGGAGACTCTGGCATCTCGTCCTTCCCCATCATCCCAGGGGGCTTGGCCCGTTCCAACCTGGCAGACCCACCCCTCTTGCTCTCTGCAGGGAGCATCGTGCAGACATAGAGCCTCGGTTCCTCCTTCTTCTCCCATCTCGTCGCCACCATCCCAGGCTTCTGGCCTCCTGTCTCCTGCCCATCTTCATCAGACTCTGTACAAGTCAGCCCCTGGGACAGGGAGATGAAGGCAACCTGGGGTCCACCCCTGGGGGAACAGAGGGGAAAGGCAAGGTGGGCACCCCTGGAGCATAACATAGCGGCCTAAAGGGATGAACCTACCACTGTATGATGGCTACTCAGTAAGACCCAGGGCTGAGAGTGGGAGAGAATGATAGAGGGGAGGGAGGGAGAGAGAAAGGGAGGGGGAGGGGAGGGGAAAGCTGAGAGTTAAAGAGGAGGGGGAGAGGGAGGGCGGAGGGATAGAGGGGAGGGGAGGGATAGAGGGGAGGGGAGGGATAGAGGGGAGGGGGAGGGATAGAGGGGAGGGGGAGGGATAGAAGGGAGGGGAAGGGCTAGAGGGGAAGGGTGGGATAAAAGGGACGGGCAGGGGGGGGAGATAGAGGAGAGGGGAGAGGGGAGGAGGGGAAGAGGGAGGGGGGAGGGATAGAGCGGAGGGGGAGGGATAGAAGGGAGGGGGAGGGAAAGATAGAGGAGAGGGGAGAGGGGAGGAGGGGGAGAGGGAGGGGGGAGGGATAGAGGGGAGGGGGAGGGCTAGAGGGGAGGGGGAGGGAGAGATTGGGGAGGGGAGGGGGAGGGAAGGATAGAGGGGAGGGAGAGAGTGGGGAGGGAGGGAGAAAGAGAGAGGGAGGAGGACGGAGAGGGGGAGAGATGGGGAGGGGGCGAGATGGGAAGAGGGAGGGGGAGAGGGAGGGGGAGACAGAAAAAAAAAGAAAGAAGAAAAAAAAAAAGATGACCTATGAGCCAATATATGTTACAAAAACATTAACACTATATCCATCACAAATTACAACGCATATATAACAGCATCCAAATAAGACATGCACACTTGCACATATGTACACACAGAAGTGGAAGTGAAATATGAGAGAACCAATCGACAAAAAGAAAGGATTTCCCAACCAGAGGAAGTCAAGGGTCAGGCAGTGAGGATCTGACCGCCTGGACCCCTGCACCTGAGGGCCAGCAAGAAAGAAAAAGGAGAGGCCGCTAAACACTGACACACATATGCCCTCTCACACTCACACACACACACACTCATGCACACACACCCTCATACCCTCTCTCACACACACATTATACTCTCTGTTACACATGCACTCACACATATACATTTATACTCTCACACATGCACGCACTCACTCACACACACACACTCACACACACACATCTATACTCTCACACATGCACTCACTCACACACTCACACACACACATTTATACTCTCACACATGCACTCACTCACACACACACATTTATAATCTTTCTCACATATGCACTCACATACACACACTCATGTACACACACCCTCATCCCCTCTCTCACACACACACTCACACACACATTTATTCTCTCTCTTACACATGCACTCACACACACACACACGCACCCTCTCAAACACACACTCACAGACTCTCACACCTAAAGCATGCCTGACTCTTCAGCTACTAAGCGAACTGCACAGCCTCCGTGTCCAGCTCTGGCCGCACTGTTTCCTCTGCCTGAAACGCTGTTCCCACCCCTTTGGCCACACCATCCACTCTGCTTTGCCTCATGCTTCAGCTCTCTGCTCCCGTGCCCCTCCCGCGCCTGATGCCCACCTGGGTGCCTCCTCGACGTCCCTCCCAGAGCTCCTCCCTCACACCATCCTGTCCTTGGGTGCAGTGAGGCCAGGCTCAGCACCGCCTGGCCACCCTAACCCCTGCAGGCTCCCCTCTGTCACGCTCACCACAAAGCCGCAGGCCCAGGGGACACTGCAGCCGGCAGATCCAATACCTCTGGGTCCCTGTCCCCGATGAAGCCCACCCCTCCCACCCCTCTGGCAGTGCCCCGCTGTGGTCCTCTCAGCCCCCTCCCCTTCCCCCAGGGATGCCTTCTCACTCCTATTCCAAAGGTAGCCTGACTCCCCTGGGCCCACTCGTCTCGCTCCACACAGTCCCTGGGGGGCTCTCCACACCATAGCTTCCCTGTCCGCTGACCCACTGGCCCTGTAGGCACCATGGACCCCTTCCCAGTGCAATACACCCAAATGATAACCTCCCCCTCCCCCAAGCCCACTGCTGTGCCTGGCAGCGCCTCTGGTGACATTAGAAACCTGGTGTCATCTGCCACATCTCCTTCAGTTCAGTTCAGTTCAGTCACTCAGTCGTGTCTGACTCTTTGCGACCCCATGGACCTCAGCACGCCAGGCCTCCCTGTCCATCACCAACTCCCGTTTACTCAAGCTCATGTCCATTGAGTCAGTGATGCCATCCAACCGTTTCATCCCCTGTCGTCCCCTTCTCCTCCCGTCTTCAATCTTTCCCAGCATCGGTGTCTTTTCAAATGAGATAAGAAAGCCTTCCTCAGTGATCAGTGCAAAGAAATAGAGGAAAACATCTCCTTCAACCAGCCACAAGTCTTCACCTTCCCGACCTGGACTCTGTCCTTGGTGTTTTTGTGCCAGCTTCCCACAAGATGGTGCCTACCATGGGGGAGGGCAAGATGCAGGGAGCAGAGGCCCGGCTCAGGGAGATTACTATTTGGAGACAGGCGAGTGCAGGTGCCGGGCAGCAGGAAGGGCCCTAAGGTGCATCTCAGGATGGTTGGATGGACTAAGAGGACAGTGTTCACCTTATCTGGCCCCAGGTTTGTCCTGCAGGTACCAGGTGGAGTCCTGGCAAGAGAGACCCTCTCAAACCATGTAACTGGGAAGATGTTGGTACAAAGACTACTCATAAAGGTGAGGACAGTGCAAAACCTGGGGACTGGTAGCAGGGGGAGCTGCTACTGCTTCTTACCCAGAAGGTGGGGGCAGGCATAGCCACTGGACCTGATGAGGCAGGAGCATGCCTGGGATATGGGATGGTGGTGTTCCAGCAGAGGGAAGCAGCTAGTCCACAGAAACTACAAGTATCTTGTTTATTTATCTGTTTTTGGCTCTGCAGGGTCTTCATTGCTGCACAGGCTTTTCTCTAGTTGCGGCGAGCAGGGACTACTCTCTAATTGTGATGTGCGGGCTTCTCATTGCGGTGGTTGCTGTTGTTGCAGAGCACGGGCCCTAGGGTGTGTGGGCTTCAGCAGTTGCGGCTCCCAGGCTCTAGAGCACAGGCTTGGTCACTGTGGCACATGGGCTTAGTTGCTCTGCAGCATGAGGGATCTTCTTAGATCAGGGATTGAACCCCTGTCTCTTGCATTGGTAGGCGGATTCTTTACCACTGAGCTACCAGGGAGGCCCAGAACTATACTTTCAGTTCAGTTCAGTTCAGTCACTCAGTTGTGTCTGACTCTTTGCGACCCCATGGACTGCAGTATGCCAGGCCTCCCTGCCCATCACCAACTCCTGGAGCTTACTCAAATTCATGTCCTTCGAGTCGGTGATGCCATCCAACCATCTCCTCTTCTGTCATCCCCTTCTCCTGCCTTCAATCTTTCCCAGCCTCAGGGTCTTTTCCAGTGAGTCAGTTCTTCGCATCAGGTGGCCAAAGTATTGGAGTTTCAGCTTCAGCATCAGTCCTTATTATGGAGGTACAGTAAGGCCAACAGATCAGGAGAGAACGGATTTTTTGCTGTACTCACAGATCCCAAAACAAGGGACAGGCACAGCATGGCAGGCCACATAGGGAAGCACCAGGGTCGGTCAGGAGCCGGAGGAGTAGGGAACCTGGGCGGGAGTCTTTCTTGTGGTCTCTATGGGAAGGAACAGGTGAGGCAGGGTAAGCCGCCTTGCGATGGGCTACTTTGAATGATTACATCAGGCTCTGGCAAGAGGTTGCCCCCCGTTGTCTGATACCTGGGGATTAGGACAGGTGGTCCAGAGTGTGTGGACCCCATAAATGAGGTGGTTGGAGGGTGTGGGCTCTGGGTTGCTTGGTTTGCATCAGAAAGTGCACTTGTGAGTGAGTTGCTTTTTATCTCTAGGAACGGGCCAGCCCAGTCCTCCAGGTGAGGGAAGCATCTGAGTAGAGAAAAAAAAAAGACATGATTAGTATACCATACAGAGAAAGAGTCAGGGAAACAGATGCCCACCTCTCACTGTGCTCCTGCCTGGCATCTCCCACTGATGTTGCCCACTGACCAAACCCTTCAGGAGGGCAGAGGATGTGAGGGGCAATCTACATAGTCAGCCTCCTGGGCCCAGAACAGGGAGAAGTGGACCACAGTCAGTGGACATTAAAGTGAGCTCATGGACAGTGAATAGATCAATGTCATCAATCCAGCGTGATCCAAGGAATCGTGTTAGAGGAAGCCTCTCCTGATCTGTGTTTTGAGGGATGAATAGGCATTTTCCAGGGAGCGCCTGCCAAACAGAAGAGGTTGCACAAGGCCTTGGGAATGAACACAATATGTATGGCAAACTGCAGCCTTTGCAGTATTGCCGGATTGGGGAATTTCCGGGGAAGAGAGTGGCTGGCATGAACTAGGTGCTTGGGGACTGTCTCTACCTTATGGCGTTTCATTCTCTTGGGACCTGTCTACAAAGCAACAGTTCCTGGGTGTCAAGTGCTTCCCACAGGAGCTTCTATAGAGTCGATGCTCAGTGAGCTTGGTCATCACAACTATGACTGTGTTCAGGAGGAGGTGTAATAATATCACGTAGACCAATTTCCAGGGCTCTGGGGAGGTTCAGGTAAGACGATACCTAAGGAAGTTCTTCGCAAATCAAAGGACCGACAAAACCCACCTCACGAGCAGTACGTGGTCTGCTGTCTGGATAGGGGAAATGGCCAAGGGATCAAGTCCAAGGACTCCAGTGCCCTGGGGCAGGCACGCTAGCTGACCTGTTTGGACCTCACTAGCCTTATCGATCAAGTCATCCAGAAGGACCAGGCAGGATGCCAGTGTTCGTTTCTCATCTGTGATCTGCCTTGACTCCAAGCCCGTACTCCACACCCAGTTTTATGGCAAAAGGAGAAATAGACCTCTGGGGCCAAAGAATACAATACCCTTGGATGCCCCTGGCCATGTAAGACGGTCTGAAGGGGCTTTATCACTGTGCACAGTGGCTGCCAAAGTCAGACCGAAACCCTTCCCAGGAAATTCTTGGCTCTGCCTGTGAGCAGCCCGTCTCGTGGAATTAATTTTAGCCCCTATGATGCTAGAGTCGTGCAAACAGAGACATATAAAACAGCACCCCCAAGCCTTCTCGCAGCAATAAATACTGAACTGGGCTGCATTTATGCGCAGTGAGCGTCTGCCCCACTGCAAAAAGCGTGAAAGCCATCCCGAGTGGGAGCTGGAATGTTCAGAGGCTCCTGGTGCTGCTGGGCCCGACTCAAGGCGCTCACGCTCTCTTCCCAAGCTCGTTCCATCTTTCTGCTTGGCTTGCGGCTTTCCAGGCTCAGGCTCCAGCCTTTGCAGGGCAGCCAGCCAAGGTGCAGGTGATCTGCAAGGTCTGTGGAAGCCCAAGCGGAACCATCTCCTCGGCTCCAAGCAAGCCCACTGGGGAAGGGGCGCTTGGAAGAGTGTTTGGCTCCCGGGGTCTCTGGGCTATAGCCTGCAATGCTGGAAACAGGTTTTGAGATCATCTAGTTCCATCCGGAAATTTCAGAGGTTTTCAATGTCTTGATCAAAGTCATACGACAAGTTAATGGAAAGAGTTGGCCTTTGTCATCATGGTGAAGGACCCCGGCTCAAGGATTTGGCACTGGAGAGTTCTGGGTTCGCACAAGTCCTCGTTTTGTGACCTCAAGTAAGTCGTTTCCACTCTGGGATTTGGTTTGCTTGCTTGTAAAATAAATGATAGCAGCAAGGTATAATGGGAATTCTGGGAGAATCAACTTAGAGGGTGTGTGTACAGACTAACCTCAGTGTCCAGCTGATGGTGAGTGCCAAAGAAATGGCAGCTCTTGTTATGAGGATGTCTGAGTAGAAGCACATTCTAGTTGGGGTTTCCCTAAGCAGAGACAAAGACAGGCAGACATCCTTTATTTGGAAGATAATACCAGGAGAGTTGGACTATAAAGAAAGCTGAGTACTGAAGAATTGATGCTTTTGAACTGTAGCGTTGGAGAAGGCTCTTGAGAGTCCCTTGGACTGCAAGGAGATCCAACCAGTCCATCCTAAAGGAGATCAGTCCTGGGTATTCATTGGAAGGACTGATGTTGAAGCTGAAACTCCAATACTTTGGCCGCCTGATGCGAAGAACTGACTCATTTGAAAAGACCCTGATGCTGGGAAAGATTGAGGGCAGGAGGAGAAGGGGTCAACAGAGGATGAGATGGTTGGACGGCATCACTGACTCAATGGACATGGGTTTGGGTGGACTCCGGGAGTTGGTGATGGATAGGGAGGCCTGGCATGCTGTGGTTCATGTCCCAAAGAGTCAAACACGACTGAGCGATTGAACTGAACTGAACTGAACTGAATACCAGGAAGCAGGAATGAGGAAACAAGGACTGTGAGACAAGAAAGGAAGAGAAACTACAGCAAGAGTCTGTTGTAGGTGCTATGGTGGCCAACAGGAGTCCAGTTCTGCCAGTTGACTTCATGGAGAATATTAAAAAGCTTCACTGAAGGATTTTGAAAAGGATTATGTAAGTGAAAAGTGAGAGCATGTAAATTACTGGGAAAGCTCAGTGCTGTCTTACAATCAGTTACGGATTGATCGGGACAACAGAAACCACTCTGGGTACTTTTTTAATATTTATTTTTGTCTATTTGGCTGCACTGGGTCTTAGTTGCAGCACGTGGGTGGGCTCTTTCAGTTGAGGCATACTGGATTTTTAACTGTGGTGTGAGGGGTCTTCAGCTGCAGCATGTGAGATCTTGTTCCCGGACCAGGGATCGAACCTGGGCTCCCTGCATTGAGAGTGTGGAGTCTCTGCCGCTGGACCACCAGGGAAGTCCCCCGATCCAGGTCTTTAAGCAAGCAGCAGTGTGACACAGGAATTGGAGATTTCCCTTGTCTTTGGAAAGGTGTACGAGCCAAGCTCAGGAAGGGCATTTCTGAGAATTCTGTAGGTTCAGAGATCACGAGGAAGATGCCTGTGGCTTTGATGTGAGTGATGTTCAGGAGGATGCTCACAGCTGCAGTCAAAACCCTGTCTTTGTAATACCCTCCTGAACTAGAGATTACACACTCCTTCCCTTCCTTCTTCCAGCTACATGCTGGTACTGCTCATAGGTGGACCCTAACTAAGGACAAGGGAGTCTAGGAAATGCAGTTTGCAGGCTTCATGGTGCTGGGTATATAATGAGGAGCCTGGAATGGCTAGCCTGGTACTGGGAATGAACACACAATAATTGGCATGGTCCTAGATGTCAATCCCTGCCCCCCAGATTTAACTTTGAATGCAAGGGAATGCCAATTAAATCCTCAAGAACTATAAGATTCACAAAGATGAATAAAGATCCAAGGATAATCAAGATAAGATTGAAGAAAAAGGATGAAGTAGAGGAACAGGGGGAGGAGGAAGGGTGTGTTGGGGTTCCCATGATCACCTCCACTAGGAGGATCACAGGACTTGACACACAGTCATCCTCCTGGCTGTGATTGATCAACATGGAAGGATCCAGAGCAAAACTAGCAAAGGGAAAAGGCAGAAGGGCAGAGTCCAGAGGCAACCAGGAGCTCCTCTTCCAGTGGAGTCAGGCAGGGTGCATTTAAGTTCTCTAGAAGTAGGTCGTAACAGGACATGTGAACCTGGACCACCGGGAAAGGCCATTTGAGACTAACAGCATCACCGACTCAATGGACATGAATTTGAGCAAACGCCGGGAGCTAGTGAGGGACAGGGAAACCTGGCCTGCTGCAGTCCATGGAGTAACTGAGAGTCTGACACAGCTTAGCAACTAAACAACAGCAACACCCAAGATTTCTGGGGGAGCTGGCCACATAGGCATTCTCTGCCTGGCACATACCGAGACTCCAGACTCTCAGAAGAAAAGCAGGTGGTCAATATAAACAGTTCTGTTTGTACAAATGGTTTCCACATGGTGAGACACTCTTATCAGTTGTGAAGATAATGGAAACCTTCTGAAGTCCAAGTTCCCAGATGCCAACCCAGGGCCAGCTTTGCAAGCAAGCCTAGGATATCAGTCTCAAGCCTGCTGCATTAACTCTTTTCTGTACAAAGGGAGTGGAGAAGGAAATGGTAATCCACTCCACTGTTCTTGCCTGGAGAACCCTGCAAATGGAACAGCCTGGAGGGCTGCAGTCCGTGGGGCCACAGGGAGTCGGACATGACAGGAACGACTTTGCACGCACACGTGTACAAAGGGAAACTGACTCTGCCAGATATAAACCTTCTTATAACACTATAGTAATAAAAATAATGCAGTGTTGGCCCACAGATAAGAAATACATTAATGGAGACAACAGAGAAAATGCCAGAAGTTGATGCCCCGCCCTTATATACTGATACAAAACTAGCATTACAGATCACTGGAGAGAGAGATTATCATTCAAGAAATAGTTTTGTAACCATGAAATTTTTTTTATTTTTGTAAAAAAAAGGCTTTGTAGCAATAAAAAACAATTAAAATTAAATCTCCTTCTCATTCTATTCATAAAAATACCTGATTTCTGAGCAAAAGACTACAATACAAAAGATAAAACAAATACTTTAAAGAAAATATTATAAATTTAATACAGGTAAGGATATCTTAAAACACATAAAACAGTAAAAAAGCCTCATGATTAGATTTGGCAATAATTTCTTGGATATGACACTGAAGGAACAAATTACAAAAGAAAAAAATAGATGAAATGAGTTTCACCAAACTTAATAACTTTTGTGAAGCAAAGGCCCCTATCAACAGAATGAAAAAAAATCCATGGAATGGGAGAAAATATTTGCAAATCATACATCTTACAAAGGATTGCTTTCCAGAATACGTAAAGAAATCCTACAACTTCACAAGACACAGCCCAGTTTTTAAAATGTGCAAAGGACTGAATACAGTGTTTCAAAATGGTTATGAGAAAACAGACATTGTAACAAGAAATACATGGACAAAATATATGGGAATGCATTCACAGAACAGAAAATCCAAATAGTCTATAACGTCTTAGGAGTTGCTCATTCTCACTGGTAATCATAAAAGCGCACAAACAAACAATAATAATGTCATATTGATGTTTCTTGACAGGCAAGCAATGTTAAAATCTGATAATACCAACACTGATGGGCTGTGGGCAGATGGGAACTTTCACACAACAGCGGGAGAGAAAGCTGATGCAGCCATTCAAGAACAATTCACCAATATTTAGTAAAATTGAAAGTGCACACAGCTTAAAGAAGACAGCTTTAATATGCATAACGGACAAAGGATTGGTTCTGAAAATATATAAACAACTCTGTAGCAGCGTCCACACAGACATCTAATGGCTGGGTGGTAGCCTGTCTGAAACCCTCCGTGAAGACTGAAGCCCCACTAAAGAAAACCAAGAAAGACCATGAACTTGGGACTTCACTTGGTCAGCTCAGGCTGCTATCACAGAATACCATAGACTGGTGGGCTTGAAAGACAGCCTTTTTTTCTTGTCATCTGGGAGACTAGGAATCCAAGATCAGAGTGCTGACATTATCAGTTTTTGGAGGGCTCTCTTTCTGGTTAACAGACAGCCACCCTCTCAGTGAATCCTCAAAAAATGAGTGAAAAGCAAATTCTCTCATGTCTCCTCTTGTTGCTGTTGAGACTCTAAGTCGGGTCTGACTCTTTGCAACACCATGAAGCAGTACTCGAGGCTCCTCTCCTTCACCGCCTCCCAAAGCTTCCTCAGATTCACGTGCATTGGGTTGGTGATGCTATCTACCCATCTCATCCTCTGCCGCCCTCTTCTCCTTTTGCCTTCGGTCTTCCCCAGCATCAGAGTCTTTTCCAATGAGCTGGGTCTTCACATCAGGTGGCTTAAGTACTGAAGCTTCAGTTTCAGCGGCAGTCCTTCCAGTGAATATTCAGGGTTGATTTCCTTAGGATTGACTGGTTTGATCTCCTTGCAGTTCAAAGGACTCTCAAGAGTCTTCTCCAGCACCAGAAGCAGAAAGCATCAATTCTTCAGCGCTCAACCTTCTTTATGGACCAACTCTCACATCTGCACATGATTACTGGAAAAATTGTGGCTTTGACTACATGAACTTTGTTGGCAAAGTGATGTCTCTGCTTTTTAATATGCTGTAGAGCTTTGTCATAGCTTTCCTTCCAAGGAGGAGTGCCTTCTTATAAAGGCACTGATGCCATCACACACACCCCCACACATCTCCCAAAGGCCTCATCTCCTACTACCATAACCTCTGGGTTGGGGCTTCAACACATAAATTTGTGGGGATACAAACATTGAATCCATAGCAAGCCTGTTTCCTTTCCCTCTTAAAGCCTCAGTTTTCTCATCCATACAATGGGGGTGATGTGAACATCTGCCTCCTAGGATTGTAGTGAAGAGTACACGGGCTGAGCTCTGCAGCTCCCAGCACACTGCGACCACTTGGTCAATGTTGGTGCCTTCTGGTCATTAGCAGGTACACTTACCCCAGACATCTACCAGCTATGAAGAGGAAAATCAAGCCTAGTAAATGTTTTCTTGGTCTATGACCTTTCTCTCCAATTAGAGATAAAACTCCAGGACTTCTTAAAAACAAGGAGATGAACAACAGAGAATAAGCAGTGACTAATGTTTGTCATGACACAGATGTAATAACTGAGGCTCAGAGAGGGACTTGCTAAAGGTCAAACACACACAGCTGAGAGGAGATAAGAATCAGTCTTTGGGACCATTCCTTGTCCTAGCTCCGTACAGATTCTGCTTACCTTGTTTTGCTTGTTCAGGTTTTGGGAACTTGCTCAATCCTATAGCTGCATAGATTTTTCTTCCAAATAAGCTCTCCTAGATCCCCACCCCAGGTCAGGTGATGAGCTCAGAGACAAAGGCCATGAGCTGAGGTTATGTTTCCTGACTCACACAGCAGAGGCTCACTGGGCAGGGTCTGGCTTGAGCTCCGGTGAGTCATTAAGCTTGGCCCAAGGTGGATCCTGGAGGGCAGCATTCCAAAGTTTCCCATCAGGAAGTACCCACAAGGGGCAGCTCAGGCTACAACGGGGTCCTAGGCTCCCGGGTGCCCCTGTGTCATTGTGTACACTTTTGCATATGCTTAAATATGCTAAGCTTTCTGTTAGCTAGGAAGGGAGACAAGGTGGCATGTGTGTATTTCGTAAACATGGTTTCATTTAGTTTGCACAGTAGCATTGTAGAGTGCGTGCCATACATCTTCACTCTTCAGATGCAGAAATTGAGCACCAGGGATGGAAGTCACCTGCTCAAATCCACACAGCAAGTGAGGGGCAGAGCTGGGACCAGGACTTAGGATCTCAGAGGTACCGCTCTGTCCACTCATCTGTCAGACTAGGTCCTCCAAGAGGCAGATGCCAAGACAGGATTAAATGTACAAAGATATTTTAGGGGAACCACCCATGAGAGGAGCCAGTGAGGCTAGGACAGCTGCCTGAAAGCGATACAGTCTGCCCCAGTGAAGGGGAAAGCAAAGGATGGTGGGAGGAAGCTTCCTAAATGAAAACTCTGTGCCATCTCAAGAAGCTCCCACGAGATCTTTGGGGAATCTTCAAGCCAAACCCAGGGACGGAGGAGCTTGGTGGGCTGCCATCTCTGGGGTCGCACAGAGTCAGACACAACTGACGCGACTTAGCAGCAGCAGCAGCAGCAGCAAGCCAAAGTCAGCCATCGGAAAAGCACAACTTGCCCCAGACATGGTGATGAACCTCAGAGCACACACGATCCCTGGGCCTTTACACGCTCTGCAGTCAGGGGTCTGCAAGGCCCCTCCTCACAGTCTCCACACTGTCTGATTACCCTGCAACTAATTGTCTCAACATTTTGAAAAGCTATCCAGCAATGTGTATGAGGAGCCTTTAAACAAATTTACCCTTTCCTCTAGAAACTCCCCTTCCAACAGATTATTATAATGGAATATGGCCAAGTCCAGGGAAGTCTTTATGGGCAGTGTGGATGACAGCAGTGTCAGAAAAATAAGTACACACATATACACACACACGTACATGTACATGTATAATACACATACACACACAAACATATAAACACACATATACACACATGGAGCACACATAAACATGCATGCATAACATGTATACACACAGGAGTAATATACAAACATACATAATGTAAATACATATAGGCACAGATAAGTACATAAACATAATGCACACAACATACAAATACAATATGCATAGCATATGTGTACACACAGGAATAATATACACATATATAAGGCATATGGGCTTCCCCAGTGGTTCAGCTGGTAAAGAACCAGCCTGCTCAGGCAGGAGATGCAGGAAACGCAAGAAATATGGGTTCGATCCCTGGGTCAGGAAGATCCCCTGAAGAAGGAAAGGGCAACCCACTCCAGTACTCTTGCCTGGAAAATTCCATGGACAGAGGAACCTGGCAGGCTACAGGCCATGGGGTTGCAGAGTCGGATATGACTAAGCACGCAAGCACAAGGCACATATTCATAAGCACACGTATATGCCATGCAACCAGGCATAGTACAAGCAACACATACATTCACTGATGCAGACACACTTGAACATATATAACATACATATATACATAAACACACATGTGACATAGGTGCACACACATAACATACTGGCATAGAACTGTTTTCTCTGATTGGTGAGGTGGTATGTTTTGACCATCTACAGAGGCAGTTGGATTCCACCCAAAATGTCCCACAGATGACATCACACACACACGTTAAAGGAGCATAAAAAGATGTATTACTTACATAATTGATGCCTCTAGGGAGATCAGGGCAGCCTCTCAAATTTGTCCAAAATGGCTTGAGAGCGCAGGGAGAGGAGCCTGGCTCTGGTTCGTACTGTGGGTAGAAGTGGGGCTGGAGTGAGGATTCCCACACACCATGGGTGGGGAAGGACTTGAATGGTTTGAATCTCCTGCCAATGCCAAAGCAGAGAACACCCAGATGTTCTCATCAGCTTGCCCAGATAAGGAGAAGAGCTAGGCATGAGGCTTTAAAGCTGTCAGCAGTCAAATATCAAAAAATGGAATCTACTTCCTTATTTCAGGGAGAATCTGACCTACATTTATCCTCTTTCCTCAGATGGGTGTACCAACATATTAAAAGCTACTATTCCTGTAGCTTCCTTCTCTCACTCACTTCTGAAGACTCAAAGGGGTACAGATGAGTGAGTAGCAGGTGAAATCTCCAGCAGGCTTTAGCAAGCCTGGTTAAAGCAATCAAGTCACATTGAATTCTCCCATCAACAATTAGGCAAGATCTGTCTGAATTCTGAGTCTATTTTCAAGCTCAAGTTTTCAAACATAAGCTCCTTTAGTCCTAACATAAGAATATACTATGATACATTATATATACATTAAATATATGTATGTAACATGATATCAACTATGTAAAATTAGACATAAGCTTGAAAACACAAGTGCTGGAATAATAGCAGTGATTTTCCTTCTGTGACATTCTCTCCCTTTTCTATATTTTCCAAAATTTCTGACCGTGTATTACTTTCAAGAATCAAAAAAGTTTTCTTTTATACTTATACTCAACATTATTATTTTTCTAAGGACTTCCTTGTAACAGGGTTTAGACCCATCGTGGGAGGAAATGGTTAGCTCAGAATGTGAAAGAAGGAAAAATGTGGCATTCTCCAATAGATCTGTGACATAAAAGCTCCCAACTGAAAATTGTTACTGTGAAACTTTGTAAAAAAGATTCCTATGCCAAGAAAAGTCCATTCAGAAGTTTGTTTTGCTTTTGACAAAGTTTATTTTCAATTGGTTGAAGTTAAATAGCTGAACACATAATCTTTTCTTTAGTATTCTGTAAATGTATTAATTAGAGAAGGCTAGGTAACAATTAGTTGCAATATGGAGGGGTCCCACACAGTAGAAGTGTATTTCTGCTTATGTAACAGATATGCAGATGACACCACCCTTATGGCAGAAAGTGAAGGACTAAAGAGCCTCTTGATGAAAGTGAAAGAGGAGAGTGAAAAAGTTGGCTTAAAGCTCAACATTCAGAAAACTAAGATCATGGCATCTGGTCCCATCACTTCATGGCAAATAGATGGGGAAACAGTGGCTGACTTTATGTTCTGGGGCTCCAAAATCACTGCAGATGGTGACTGCAGCCATGAAATTAAAAGATGTTTACTCCTTGGAAGGAAAGTTATGACCAACCTATATTAAAAAGCAACATTAAAATGTTGACATTACTTTGTCAACAAAGGTCCATCTAGTCAAAGTATGGTTTTTCCAGTGGTCATGTATGGATGTGAGAGTTGGACTATAAAGAAAGCTGAGCACCAAAGAATTGATGCTTTAGAACTGTGGTGTTGGACAAGACTCTTGAGAGTCCTTTGGACTGCAAGGAGATCCAACCAGTCCATCCTAAAGGAGATCAGTCCTGGGTGTTCATTAGAAGGACTGATGTTGAAGCTGAAACTCCAATACTCTGGCCACCTGATGTGAAGAGCTGACTCATTTGAAAAGACCCTGATGCTGGGAAAGATTGAGGGCAGGAGAAGGGGACGACAGAGGATAAGATGGTTGGATGGCATCGCCGACTCAATGGACGTGAGTTTGGGTAAGCTCTGGGAGTTGGTGATGGACAGGGAGGCCTGGCGTGCTGCAGTTCATGGGGTCACAATGATTCAGACACGACTGAGCGACTGAACTGAACTGAACATGCTGGGGCAGGATAAGTGAGGAGTGGGAGACTGGAATGCCGCATAATCTGTGAGATCATTCAGGGACCCAGGCTGACCAAGGCTTTGACTCTCCAACTGGTGACTTGCAAAGTTGCCTTTGTCATCTCCATTCCAGCCGTGGATGTGGGAAGAAATGAAGGCCATGAGAGGTTTTCATAGCCCAAGACTGTAAATGGCTCACCTCACTCCTGCTCAATTCCATTTGAACTCTAATTCCTTTAGAACTCAGTCATTTGGCCACAACTAACCATGACATCCACCAAGGAAGAAGAGAAGCAGGTTTTAATTAAGCCCCTAGCACTTTCTACCAGAGTTTACAAGGCCTTTTTATGCCTAGCAAAATTAAACAATCACCCACAAGAGGTCCAAAATAAATATTTGATCCTATTAATGAAATGAAATAATTAAACATCTTTAAAAATTTGAATTACATTTATAAATTGTTTATACTTGATTTCCTTTTAAGTGTTTCAATGGTCTGGCAAGCTCTCCCAATACTGAAATAATTATTATAAATCAAATAAAATAAACTTATAAAAGCAATGATTTAATAATTTTATATGCATACACACATATGTCTTATAAGATTTCCACTAAAATCACAAGTGTAAATCAATTATTCAACTGTACATGTGAGTGGAGCTAAAAGACTATCCCTCTAAAACACTAAATTCTATTAATACCAAATTTACAGAATCCTTAGTATGAAAAAAATTTGGTGGGTGTTGGTTTTTTAAAATAAATTTACAGAATCCTACAATTTGTTTAGTATGTATAGTATCCTCCTGGGAATGCTTTACATCTTGCCCACTGGGTAATGCCAGGATTTGAGTGTGTTTATTGACTTAGAAACAATGAGGGGTAGTTGGAGGAGGTCTTGAGAAGGATCAGCAGTCCCTGATTGGCAGCTACTTCAGGAAATCTCACTGGAGATTCAGGCAGTAGGAGGTTAACCTCCTGAGATAGGAGAGGAAGGATTGGTCTACTGGTAAAGGAGACTTGGCAAAGTTTAAGGGTTCAAGGTCATCACTGGAATCTACCCATACATCCACAACCTAATTTTTGAGGCCCCACTTTCCCCTAGTCAATGCCCTAAGTTTAAGATAAAATAATAAGAATAGAAATGTATGTTCATAAATGTTTATAGCAACTTTATTCGTACTAGCCAAAACTGGAAACACTGACAGTGTTTCTACTGATATAAAATTCTCAAAAACCTCATAGGTCTCCCATGTATGTCTTAGGGAGTCATCCCATGAGACAAGAAGATTCTCCACAGATTCTTCTCAGATAATCTCATACCTATTTTTGGCTTCTTTGAAATGGCTGAGATCTGAGACTCACATCTTTAATCTCTTCAAAGAGCCTTTTGTGTAACTGAATGTTCTGACCTTGTCATCTTTCAGAGGTATTAGCCAAAAGTTGTTAAACCATACTTTCTTGACAGTGAATATCTCAATTTTAGTGTCTTCTACAATCTGGAGAGGCTGAGAATTTTCTGGACTATCAAGTCCTGTTTCCTTTTAGTTTAATATTCTTCCCTTAATTTACCTCTTTCTTTTCACATTCTACTCTAAACCACAGAAAGAAATCAGATCAGAGCATTACTTTTTTGATTAGAAATCTCAACTAAAAGTCCAATTTCTACCATTTCTCTTAAATATTGATCTGCATCTGCATGTAGGAAAGCTATCTGAGGGTAGGGAAAGAATTACCAGAAATGATTAGAGGGGGGAAAAGAATTCCTGGAACTCACACAAGTTCAGCAAAAGTTCCTCTTCATACCAGCCAGAAAGGGAAACCTTATAATTCATGGACAATCAAGTGGAGAATTCAGAAAACTTTTGCTTCAGTAGTGGGTAGAAACTTGCTTTAGACTAAAGGATGCTCTCAGTTCAGTTCAGTTCAGTCGCTCAGTCATGTCTGACTCTGCGACCCCATGAATTGCAGCACACCAGGCCTCCCTGTCCATCACCAACTCCCAGAGTTCGCTCAAACTCAGGTCCATCGAGTCGATGATGCCATCCAGCCATCTCATCCTCTGTCATACCCTTCTCCTCCTGCCCCCAATCCCTCCCAGCATCAGACTCTTTTCCAATGAGTCAACTCTTCACATGAGGTGGCCAAAGTACTGGAGTTTCAGCTTTAGCATCAGTCCTTCCAAAGAACACCCAGGACTGATCTCCTTTAGAATGGACTGGTTGGATCTCCTTGCAGTCCAAAGGACTCTCAAGAGTCTTCTCCATCACCACAGTTCAAAAGCATCAATTCTTCCATGCTCAGCTTTCTTCAAAGTCCAACTCTCACATCCATACATGACCACAGGAAAAACCATAGCCTTGACTAGACGGACCTTTGTTGGCAAAGTAATGTCTCTGCTACTGCATATGCTATCGAGGTTGGTCATAACTTTCCTTTCAAGGACTGTCTTTTAATTTCATGGCTGCAATCACCATCTGCAGTGATTTTGGAGCCCAGAAAAATAAAGTCAGCCACTGTTTCCACTATTTCTCCATCTATTTGCCATGAAGTGATGGGACCAGATGCCATGATCTTAGTTTTCTGGATGTTGAGCTTTAAGCCAACTTTTTCACTCTCCTTTTTCACTTTCATCAAGAGGCTTTTTAGTTCCTCTTCACTTTCTGCCATAAGGGTGGTGTCATCTGCATATCTTACGTTATTGATATTTCTCCTGGCAATCTCTGGTCCTACCTAATAAATCAGTAAAAGTAGTTATTTAATCCATTTAATTATGAACAGTTGAGAAAAATAGAAAATAAATAGTAAATTAAGACCAATAATATTAACAAATTAAATGTTAAATACACCAATTAAAAGACAAAGCTTACCAAACTAAAAACATTTAACAATATGCTGCCACCAAAAAAAAAACAAAAAAAAAACTTCTCCTCCAAAAGAAGAACTTAGTAATAAAAATGCAAATAGAGTTAAAAGTACAAGATGAGGAAAGATACCTATGCTATCACTAATTAAAAGATTTCAGATCAAAGAATATTATCAGAGACAGAGAGCAATTTTATGACGATAAATTCACAAAGAGGACATTGGTTTTAAACACGTATGCTCTGCTAATAAGAGTTCCAAAGCACATTAAGCAAAAACTAACAGAAATGAAAGAACAAATAGAGAAGTCCACAATTATAGTGGAGATTTCAACACCCCTCAATATTAATAGAAAAAGTAAACAGAAAATTAGTAACAATATCAATTATTTGAACAATACTATTAATCTGCTTGACCTAACAGATTTTTTGAGAACACTCTGATGGACAACAGCAGAATACACATTTCATTCTCCAGAGGATCTTCCTGACCCAGGGATTGAACCTGGGTCTCCTGCATTCCCGGCAAACACTTTAACCTCTGAGCCACCAGGGAAGCCCTAGAAAAAGTAAACAGAAAATTAGTAACGATATCAATTATTTGAACAACACTATTAATCTGCTTGACCTAATGGATTTTTTGAGAACATTCTGCTGGACAACAGCAGAATACACGTTACTTTCAAGTGCATAGAAAGCATCTGCAAAGATAGTCCATATACATCATAAGAATTAAGTTTCAGCAAGCTTGCTGCTGCTGCTGCTAAGTTGCTTCAGTCGTGTCCGACTCTGTGCGACCCCATAGACGG
This sequence comes from Bos grunniens, assembly GCF_055505025.1. Lineage (NCBI taxonomy): Eukaryota > Metazoa > Chordata > Mammalia > Artiodactyla > Bovidae > Bos > Bos grunniens. The sequence continues at coordinate 13,474,297 of NC_141170.1, read as the reverse complement.
AAGCCCACCAGGCTCCCCCATCCCTGGGATTCTCCAGGCAAGAACACTGGAGTGGGCTGCCATTTCCTTCTCCAATGCATGAAAGTGAAAAGTGAAAAGGAAGTCGCTCAGTCGTGTCCAACTCTTAGCGACCTCATGGACTACAGCCTACCAGGCTCCTCCATCCATGGGATTTTCCAGGCAAGAGTACTGGAGTGGGGTGCCACTGCCTTCTCCGTTTAGCAAGCTTAAGAGCATTCAAATCACACATGGTATGTTCTCTCATAAGATAATTAATATCTGGAAAACCCTCAAGTACATGGAAACCAATTAATGCACTGCTAAGAAACCCATGGGTAAAAGAAGAAATAACATTTAAAAAATATATTTTGAATTGAATGAAAATGAAAATAACAAAAGTTTTGAGATGCAATTTAAATAGTACTTAGAGGGATATGTTTAGCACAAAATGCCTATATTTAAAAAGAGTAAGGTCTCAAATCAATGTCCTTCCACCTTAAGAGGCTAGGGGAGAAAAGAACAACTGAAATCAAGCAGAAAAAAAAGATATAAGGATTACAGTAACATGAGTAAAATAAAAAGAGAAAAACAAAAAAAAAGAAAAGAAATGGAACCTAAAGCTGATTCTCTGAGAAGTTCCATGCTAAAACTGATATACTTGGGCTTACCTGGTTGCTGAGTTTTAAGGAATCCACCTGCTAATGCAGGAGACATGAGTTTGATCCCTGATTTGGGAAGATCTCACATGCCATGGAGCAATTAAGCCCGTGCACCACAACCATTGAGCCTGTGCTCTAGAGCTGGCAGTCACAACTATAGAAGCCTGTGCCCCGCAACTAGAGAGTAGCCCCCACTATCCACAACTAGAGAAAAGCCTGGGCAGCAACGAAGACCCAGCACAGCCAAAAAATAAATAGATAGATATATTTTTAATCAGACTGATCAAGACAATAAAAGATAAATATATAAAATACCAACATGAGAGAGGAAACATCACTACAGATACCACAGATATTAAAAATATAATAAGGATATTATTAACAACTTTATGACAATGAATTCAATAACTTAGATAACATGAACAAATTCCTTGGAAGAAATAGACGGCCAAAACTCTCTCAAGAATAAATAGATAACCTAAATAGTTCCATGTCTTTTAGAGAACTTGAATTTGCAGCTTAATATCTTCCTACAAAGAAATTCCATGCCCAGGGACCTTCACTGGTGAATTCTACCAAACATGTAAGAAATAAACAATACGAATTTTATACAAACTTTCAGAAAACTGAACAGGAGGCAATATTGCCCAGTTCATTCTCTACAGCCAGCATTACCTTGATACCGAAGCTAGACAAAGACATTGCAAGAAAAGAAAACCGAAGACTAATATTCCTCACAAACATAGTTGCGAAGAAACTTCTCAAGTTTTAGGCTCCACAAATTTATAAAAATGATAAACATCATGACTGGTAGAGTATTTCAGGAATACAAGGTTAGTTTAACATTTAATTTAATTCACATTAACAGGCTTTTAAAAAGTCACATGACATTATAAAAAATACAGAAAACACGCTTTATAAAATCCAACATCCATATCTGATTTTTAAAAATCTTAAACTCAAAATAGAACTTTCTCAACCTTATAAAGGGCATCTATGAAAAACCTAGAACTAATGTCATAATTAATAAGGAAAGACCCAATGCTGTTCTCCTGAGATCTAGAACAAGACAAAGATGTTTGGTTTCATCCTTACTAGTCAACATTTTATTGTAACCAGTACAATAAGGCAAGTAAAGGAAATACAAGATATCTAGATAAACTCTCGGAGAAGGCAATGGCACCCCACTCCAGTACTCTTGCCTGGAAAATCCCATGGATGGAGCAGCCTGGTAGGCTGCAGTCCATGGGGTCGCTAAGAGTCGGACGCGACTGAGAGACTTCACTTTCACTTTTCACTTAATGCATTGGAGAAGGAAATGGCAGCCCACTCCAGTGTTCTTGCCTGGAGAATCCCAGGGATGGCGGAGCCTGGTGGGCTTCCGTCAATGGGGTTGCACAGAGTCCGACACGACTGAAGCGACTTAGCAGCAGCAGCAGCAGATAAACTCCGCTTATTGTTATGTGGCAGCCTGGATGGGAGGGGAGTTTGGGGAAGAATGGATCCATGAATATGTATGGCTGAGTCCCTTTGCTATTCACCTAAAACTATCACATTGTTAATTGTCTATACTCCAGTTAAAAAATAAAAAGTTAAACAAATAAATAAAAATATCAAATGTTGATCACAGCAAAAAAAAAAAGAAAAAATGAAAGATACCCAGATGGAAAAGGAAGGAGTAAACTGTCTTGATTCACAGATTATATGATCCTTTCTACAGAAAATCTCATGGAATCTAAAAAATTTAGAAAACAACTTTAAAGCTGACCTAATAAGTGAGTTTATCAAATTTGCAGGATATAAGATCAACATACAAAACTCCATTTTGTCTCTAAATATCAGCAATTATAAATCAGAAATTTAAATTAGAATGCCATTTTGAAGAGCATCAAAAGTATAAATAATTATTCAGGATAGTCTGTCAAAAGTGTGCAAGAATATATATTGAAAACTACAAACATTGCTGAGAGGAATTAAAGAAAGTCTAAATAAATAGACAAACTGTGTTTGCAGATCAGTAGACTGTGTTCATGAATCAGATGACTATTTGTTTGATGTCAGTTCTCCCCAAACTGACATATAGGTTCAGCTGTTTTCAAATTTATTCCCAGCAAGTTCTTCTGTAGAAACTGACCAACCAATTATAAAATTCATGTTCAAAAGGCCCAAAATAGGCAAAGTAAATCTGAAAAAGAACAAAGTTGGAGAAGGCACCAAGAGAAGGAGATGGTGGCCCACTCCAGTGCTCTTGCCTGGGGAATCCCATGGGCAGGGGAGCCTGGCGGGCTATAGTCCTTGAGGTCACAAAGAGTCGGACACAACTAAAGTAACTCAGCATAAAGTTGGAGGACTTACACTATCTGACTTCAAGACATTATATGTCTACACTAATCCTGACACTCCCTGGAGAAGGGAAAGGCTGCCCACTCCAGTATTCTGGCCTAGAGAATTCCATGGACTACACAGTCCATGGGGTCACGAAGAGTCAGACACGACTGAGTGGCTTTCACTTCACATACAGAGACATACATATATCGGTCCATTGATTTTCAACAAAGGCACAAAGCGATTTAAGTGAGACAAAGACTGTCTTTCTAACATGAGTGCTAGAACAATCGGATATCCTTATGCAACAAAACGAACCTTGATCTCTACATTGCACCACATACAATAATCAACCAAAATAAAGCACAGGCCTGAATGTAATACCTAAAGCTGTAAAGCATCTAAAAGAAAACAATGAAGAAAAATTTTGAGATCTTTTTGTTAGGTTATGTTTTAGATGTGACACAGACAGCACAGTCCATAAGAGGAAAAAAAGGCTACACTGGAGTTTGTCAAAATTTAAAGCTTATGCTTCTCAAATGGCATGCTGGGAATAAAAAGGCAAACCACAGACAGGAAAAAATATCTTTGCAAAGAATGTGTCTAATACAAGACTTTCACCCGAAACATATAAAGAACTCTTAAGACTCAATGACGAGAAAACAAAACACTCAGTTTTTTAAATGGGCAAAATATTGAACATACACTTCATTCAGGAAGATATCTGGAAGGCAAATACATAAAAGGGTGTTCAATACTTTCATGCAAATTAAATCACATTCAGATACTGAAAAGGCCACCCCCGTGTCCTCTGCCTGCCTTTTGTCTGTAGAAAAACCTCAGTGAAACAGTAAGTTTAATCAGAGAAGCGAGAAAACGCAGAAGCAAAGGAAAACAATCAAGACCAAATAATAATAGGTTAGTCACTAAACAAAGTCAAGGACTTCTAGTTCCTCCTCAAGGGCTATACATAATATTCCAAGCCATATCCTTTGAGCTGTCTTATAGAGACTGGAACTCCCACCAGGTGGAAGAAGTTAACATGATGACCAGACTCTTGCCGTAACATCAAGCTGCCACATTTCTGAGAACTGGCCTCACAGAAATGGGAAAACAACCAGCCCTGGAACTGAAGATTAACTGTACTCAAAACAATCAAGATGACACTGATCAGATCACAGCGTGACCAATTTCCAGATGACTGTCAGAGCTGACTGCGCTGTTTCTGCATGTACCCCCCTCCCTCTACCTAGACACCCTGGAAACTCCCCTTTAAAAGCGCTTGCCCACATATTGCTTTTGGACATGAGTCTGCCCTCCTCTGGTTGCTGGCCTCCAAAATAAAGCAAACTTTCTTTTCCACCAACCTCACCTCCCAAGTGTTGGCTTTAGACGGTGAGCAGCTGGACTCCAATTTCAGTAACCATACCATGACACATCTATCAAAACATCTGAAATTTTAAAGATTGGTAATGACTGCAGGGAGATCCAACCAGTCCATTCTGAAGGAGATCAGCCCTGGGATTTCTTTGGAAGGAATGATGCTAAAGCTGAAACTCCAGTACTTTGGCCACCTCACGCGAAGAGTTGACTCATTGGAAAAGACTCTGATGCTGGGAGGGATTGGGGGCAGGAGGAGAAGGGGACAACAGAGGATGAGATGGCTGGATGGCATCACTGACTCGATGGACGTGAGTCTCAGTGAACTCCGGTAGTTGTTGATGGACAGGGAGGCCTGGCGTGCTGCGATTCATGGGGTCGCAAAGAGTCAGACACGACTGAGCGACTGATCTGATCTGAATACCAACTTTTGGCTAGCACCTAGAACACTCATACATTACTAGTGAGGATGCAAAATGGTGCAATTATTTCGGAAGTCCATTTAGTAGGGTTTTTTTAAGTTAAACATAAATCTGCCATATGAACCAGCCACTCTACTTTTAGGTATTTACCCAGCATAAATGAAAGCATACAACTATTCCAAGAGATACACAAATGTCTCAGTTCAGTTCAGTCACTCAGTCATGTCTGACTCTTTGCGACCCCATGAACCGCAGCACGACAGGCCTCCCTGTCCATCACCAACTCCCGGAGTCCACCCAAACCCATGTCCATTGAGTCGGTGATGCCATCCAACCATCTCATCCTCTGTCATCCCCTTCTCCTCCTGCCCTCAATCTTTCCCAGCATCAGGGTCTTTTCAAATGAGTCTGCTTTCTGCATCAGGTGGCCAAAGTATTGGAGTTTCAGCTTCAACATCAGTCCCTCCAATGAATACCCAGGACTAATCTCCTTTAGGATGGGTTGGTTGGATATCCTTGCAGTCCAAGGGACTCTCAAGAGTCTTCTCCAACACCACAGTTCAAAAGCATCAATTCTTCTGCGCTCAGCTTTCTTTATAGTCCAACTCTTACATCCATACACTGACCACTGTAAAAACCATAGCCTTGACTAGACGGACCTTTGTTGGCAAAGTAATGTCTCTGCATTTTAATATGCTGTCTAGGTTGGTCATAACTTTCTTTCCAAGGAGCAAGAGTCTTTTAATTTCATGGCTGCAATCACCATCTGCAGTGATTTTTGGAGCCCAGAAAAATAAAGTCAGTCACTGTTTCCACTGTTTCCCCATCTATTTGCAATGAAGTGATGGGACCAGATGCCATGATCTTAGTTACCTGAATGTTGAGCTTTAAGCCAACTTTTTCATCCTCTTCTTTCACTTTCATCAAGAGGCTCTTTAGTTCTTCTTCACTTTCTGCCATAAGGGTGGTGTCATCTGCATATCTGAGGTTATTGAGATTTCTCCCGGCAATCTTCATTCCAGCTTGTGCTTCCTCCAGCCCAGTGTTTCTCATGATGTACTCTGCATATAAGTTAAATAAGCAGGGTGACAGTATACAGCCTTGATGTACCCCTTTTCCTATTTGGAACCAGTCTGTTGTTCCATGTCCGGTTCTAACTGTTGCTTCCTGACCTGCATACAGGTTTCTCAAGAGGCAGGTCAGGTGGTCTGGTATTCCCATCTCTTTCAGAATTTTCCACAGTTTATTGTGATCCATACAGTCAGAGGCTTTGACAATAGTCAAAATATTGCAACCATTCAAATGTCCATCAACAGGTGAAAGCACAACTGAATTGTGGTCTACCCAAGCAATGGGATATATTCTGCAATAAAAAGGAATGAACTCTTGATTAAAACAACAAGTGTGATGAATCCCAAAATTATTTTGGTGAGTGGAAGAAGTCATACAGATAGGAATACCTGCAGTAGGATTTCATTTCTGTAAAACTCTAAGAAATGCAAAGTAATCTGTAGTAACAGAATAAATCAGTGGTTGCCCACCATCAGTGGGGATGGGGACAGATGAATGGAGCAGAAGAGTTGCCAAAGATCACGAGGGAACCTGGGGGTGATGGACCTGTTCACTCGCTGGATCACAATGGTGGTTTCACGCCTGTGTGCATTTGTCTGAACTTCTCAAATTGTGTACTCTGTGCAGTTTATACTATGTCAGTTATACTCAGTAAAGCTGCTTACAAAAAATTTCATATCATGGAGCTTATATTCTACACCTGTGGATCCTGTTGCTCAGTCACTCAGTGGTGTCTGACTCTTTGTGACCCCCAGGGACAGTATATCCTGCCAGACTCCTCCATCCGTAAGAATTTCCCAAGCAAGAATACTGGTGTGGGTTGCTATTTCCTCTTCCAGGGGATCTTCCAGACCCAGGGATCAAACCCGCATCTCCTGTGTCTCCTGCACTGGCAGATTCTTTACCACTGAGCCACCTGGGAAGTCCTGTCCCTATGGGGGCGAGGCGGGGGGAACAAATTGAGGGAATCACTCCAAATCCACATATATTGGCTCCTCACCACCTGACACAATCTATAGTTACCTGTTTGTTGCTTTCTCCCCTTTTCTTCCCACTAAGCTCCCAGAGGGCAGGGACTTAGTCCATTGTCACTGATGAGTTATAACAGGGTGAAAAAAAGTTTCTGCTCTTGGAACTAAGCTCCTGGCTGGGAGACTGGTGTGATGGGTCAGCTCGGGGTGAGGGAGGTCCTGAGGAGCCCTCACAGCTTCTGAGACCCGGGGAAGCATGTGATGAAGTTGGGGGACAGGAGTGGGTAGCCAGAAGGTAGGAGGCATCACTTACCTTCACCCCATCACCCTCTCCACCCTCCACCAGTTCTCTGTCAGTGCCACAAAACTGTGGACTGTCTGGAACCTGTGGGTTTCTCCCTGCTTGCATTACTTGGTGGTGGAGCTGAGCTGTGGGCATCAGGGAGTCATGGGGGAATAAGAGAGGATGAGGAGGCAGGGGCTGGGCCCTGAAAATGTAAATCCAGAGGTTAACAGGCTCCCTGGGGAGGCTTGGTGTGGCCTTAGGCAGTGGATGGGATTCAAGGCAATCCTACCTGGGTCTCAAGTACTGGGGAGGTGCCCAAGACTGCCCGAATTACAGCAGGGAAGGGAGACTAGCTGAATTGAAAGACTTGGCAGGATCTCGAGTTTACAAGTCGAAGTTCTTGCTTTCTCTCTGAAGCTCTGTGCCCCTGAGAGAGAATTCACTGTACTCTTTTCTTCATGGTGAGGCAGGAACAAGGGAGAGAAAAAGAACAGAGCAACAGCAAAGCCTCCCCCTTCCAATTAGTTGCCAAGAGAGGCTGGCTCTTCGGGGTGCTGGGTGTGTGCCTCTGGCCATGTGGCCTCTAGGAATCCTGGGGTGAATGGCCCCAGAGTGGGGAGCAGGGGAAGGCAGCCCCCTGGCTAAAAGAGGCTGGGGGAGAACCAAATAACCAAGGCATTCACATGAGGAGCTTTGTCTGCTGGTTCAGTGCAAATTAGCAATTAGCAGGGGCTGGCACTGGGCCACCTCCCTTGCCAGGCCAAGTGGCAGCACGTGTCATTTTGTTCTTGGCTGGAGACCCGCAGGCTGGGTGGCAGGGAGCAGAGACCTAGAAGACTGCTCCCACCACAGTGGCACGGTGCCCAGGGACCCCCCAGCATGCTGCCTTCTTCGACAGCAGCAGACAGAACACACAGCAGAGCTGGACAGGGCTCTGGGGTCCTTGTTTCCACCACTGCCCTCAACAGAAGGAAACAGTCTAAGAGACCACGTGATTTGCATAAGGTCACCCAGTCAGGGAGGTAGGGAGCTGGGATCTAAGCTCTCCTGCTTCCTAATTCAAAGCAGATGCCCTGAACCAGAGGTTCTCAAACTTGAGAAGGCATCAACATACCCTGGAGGCTTGTGGGAACAGTTTTTTTTTTTCCCTGCCCCGCCTTGGAGTTTCCGATTCATTTGCATTTCTAATAAGTTCCTTGGTGTTGCTGCTGCTGCTGGTGGTCCTAGGACCACACTTTCAGAACCACCCTAAAACATTTATTCTAAGATAATGAAAGAGAAGATTTCCTCCCCTTATTCATACTCAAAATAATTGCAGGGTGTAGGCAAAGCCTAGCAGAAAAACATGGAGGCTAGACAGATCACTTGACTGGCATCAGAAGAAACAGTAACTACAGCTGAATTCCTGTCTCTTTCGCTGGTGATCCCTTTGGGATAGATGTAAAGGAACCAAGCTCACAGGAGACCCAAAGGGGACCCTGGAGCCTGGTGCATGTGCGTTTACCTTTACAGGGCTGTCCTGACTAGGTTCATGTAAGCTTCCAACCCATACTCCACCCACTATTGCCCGAGAAGTGTTCCAGGTGAGTCACCCACACTGGTTTTGTTGGAGGCAGTGTCCCAGACCTATGGGTACCAGATTTAGTCAGACAATAGGTTAAATACGAAACAATCAATTACATGTGCATTTCAGATAAGCAACAAAATCAAATTAGGTAGTCTATGGCCCAAGTACTGCGTGGACGTACTCAGATTAAAAATTTTTATCTGGCAACCTCGCTCAGCCCCTGATCTTGCCCGAGTTCACCCCAGCCCCCTGTGTGCTGAGCTATATCTGATCTATGGCCCAGCCTACTCCTCCCCCGCAGAGGTGCTCAGGATTAAAATACTTCATCCATCAAAGTGCATAGAACCACATCTGGCTTTATGAACTGTGCCTCCCAGTTCCTTGTGGGTACCATATTCTATAAACATTTTACCCCATTCCTGCTCACTATCACCTTGCAAGGCACCCATAATTCCATTTTACAGGTGAGGAAGTCAAGGGTCATAGTGAGTAAAAGGAGGAGGCAAGTTTATTTTAAAATTATTTGTTAGTTTTATTTTTAGTTGGAGGATATTTTGCTTTACAAGTGTTGGTTTCTGCCATACATCAACATGAATCAGCCATAAGTATGCGTATATCCCCTCCTCCCACCCCTCTAGGTCATTACAGAGCGCCTATTTAAAAATTTTAAGTAAAACTTGTATTTATTTAAGCTGTGTGACATGGTGGTCTGCTGTATGCAGACATAGTGATAACTGCAGTCCAGCTCATTAGCATATTGAGCTGATTAAACTCATGAACATATCTCCTCCTTTAAGGGTGTGATGGGAGCACCTAAAACCTACACCCTTAGCCAATTCCCCATACTGGAGACAGTACTCTAGTATACATTGGTTCTCTTTAGTGGTGCCCTACTTCACTGTGAAAGTCACTCGTCCTCTTATGCACCCAGTCCCTCACACCTGCACACTGGCCAGTGTCATGAAGCATTCACGACTGCCCAGGAGGACGAGGTTCCCGGAGCCATGCCATTGTCCCCATGGCTTGGCACGGGTGTATGGGTGTTTAGCTCAGCCCGGTGTTCTGGAGATTCCCTGAAGTGGAGTCTTGGCTTTGGCTTATGAGATGCTGAGATCTTGGCTTTTCGTATGAGAGAATAACTCAGACAAATGATAGATACTACAGTGAGAGGATCACAGACTTGTTTTTTTTTTTAATTGATTATGTCTTTAAATTAACAATTTATATAAATTTTATTTATTTTTAAAGATTTGTTTTGATATGGATCATTTCTAAATTCTTTGAATTTGTTACAATATTGTTTCTATTTTATATTTTGGGTTTTTGACCTCGAGACATGCAACATCTTAGCTCCCTGACCAGGGATCGAAGCTGCAACCATTGAGTTAAAGTGAAGTCTTAACCACTGGACTGCCAGGGAAATCCCAAAAAATTTTATGTAAAACGTAAAGATTACACTCATTTGCAGTTATTACAAAGTACTGGCTATATTACCTGTGTTGTACAATATATTCTTGGGCCTATCTTACCCCCAATAGTTTGTATCTCCCCCTCCCCCACCCATATATTGTCCCTCTCTCCCTCTACCCCACCACTGGTAACCACTAGTTTGTTCTCTAGTGTTCTCTGAGTCTGCTTCTTTTTTGTTATATTCACTCATTTGTTGTATTTTTTAGATTCCATGTATACGTGATATCATTCTTATATCATTCATATATTTAGAAATATCATACTGTAGTTGTAAAAGACCATAGACTTTAGGGTCAGACAGACCCAGCCATCAGCCCTTACTGGATCACCCAGCAGCTATGTGACCTGGGACAAGTGGCTTCATCTCTCTGAATCTCAATACGCTATACTGAAAAGTAGATTAATCGTATCTACCTGGGATATAGTTCCATGAGTCAAGGCATGTGGTCAAGCTGGAGATGGCAAGAGTGAACACTGACATTTCAGGAATCAGTGAACTAAAATGGATGGGAATGGGCAAATTTAATTCAGATGACCATATATCTACTACCATGGGCAAGAATGGTTTAGAAGAAATGTAGTAGCCCTCATAGTCAACAAAAAAATTTGAAATGCAGCACTTGAGTGCAATCTCAAAAATGACAGGATGATCTTGGTTAGTTTCCAAGGCAAATCATTCAACATCACAGTAATCCAAGTTTACGCCCCAGCCACTAAAATCAAAGAAGCTGAAGTTGAATGGTTCTGTGAAGACCTACAAGAGTTTCTATAACTAACACCATGAAAAGACGTCCTTTTCAACATAGGGGATTGGAATGCAAACGTAAAAAGTCAATTGACAGGCCACACAGTCAAGTTTGGCCCTGGAGTGCAAAATGAAGCACGGCAAAGACTAAGAGTTTATAGCAAATGCCCTTTTCCAACAACATAAGAGATGACCCTACACATGGACATCCCCGGATGGTCAATACCAAAATCAGACTGATTATGTTCCTTGCAGCTAAAGATGAAGAAGCTCTATACAGTCAGCAAAAACAAGACCTGGAGCTGACTATGGCTCAGATCATGAGTTTCTTATTGCAAAATTCAGGCTTAAATCGAAGAAAGTAGGGAAAACCACTAGACCATTCAGGGATGACCTAAATCAAATCCTTTATGATTATACAGTAAAGGCATTGAATAGATTGAAGGAATTAGATCTAGTAGACAGAGTGCCTTAAGAACTATGGATGGAGGTTAGTAACATTTTATAGGAGGCAGAGACCAAAACCATCCCAAAGAAAAAGAAATGCAAAAAGGCAAAATGGTTGTCTGAGGAGGCCTTACAAATAGTTGAGAAAAGAAAAGCAAAGGAGAAAGGGAAAGCTATATCCAACTGAATGCAGAGTTTCAGAGAATAGCAAGGAGACTTAAGAACACCTAAATTAAGTCAACAATGCAAAGAAATAGAGGAAAACAATAGAATGAGAAAGACTAGCGATCTCATCCTGAAAATTGAAGATACCAAGGGAACATTTCATGCAAAGATGGGCTCAATTAAAGACAGAAATGGCAAGGATCTAATAGAAGCAGAAGAGATTAAGAAGAGGTGGCAAGAATACACAGAAGAACTATACAAAGAAAGATCTTCATGACCCACATAACCATAATGGTGTGGTCACTTACCTAGAGCCAGACATTCTGGACTATGAAGTCAAGTGGGCCTTAGGAAGTATTGCTATGAATAAAGATATTAGATGATGGAATTCCAGCTGAGGTATTTTAAATCTTAAAAGATGATGCTATTAGAGTGCTGTACTCAATATGCCAGCAAATTTGGATAGCACAGCAGTGGCCACAGGATGAAAAGTCAGTTTTCATTACAATCCCAAAGAAAGACAATGCCAAAGAATGTTCAAACTACCACAAAATCACATTCATTTTGCATTCTAGCAAGGTAAATCTCAAAATTCTCAAAGCTAAGCTTCAACAGTATGGGGACCAAGAATGTGGACCAGTATGTGGACTTCCAGATATACAAGCTGGATTTAGAAAAGACAGAGGAACCAGAGATCAAATTGCCAACATCAGCTGGATCATACAAAAATCAAGGGAATTTCGGAGAAACATCCACTCCTGCTTTATTGACTATGCCAAAGCCCTTGACTGTGTGGATCACAACAAACTGCAGAAAATTCTTAAAGAGGTGAGAATACCAGACCACCTTACCTGCCTCCTGAGAAATCTGTATGCAGATCAAGAAGCAACAGAACCAGATGTGGAACAAAGGACTGGTTCCAAATTGGGAAAGGAGTAAGTCAAGCCTGTATATTGTCACCGCGCTTATTTAACTTCTATACAGAGTACATCATGTGAAATTCTGGGCTGGATGAAGCACAATCTGGAATCAAGATTTTCAGAAGAAATATCAACAACCTCAGATAGGCAGATGACACCACCCTTATGGCCAAAACTTAAGATTCTTTTGTTGAGGGTGAAAGAGGAGAGTGAAAAAACTGGCTTAAAACTCAACATTCAAACAACTGAGATCATGGCATCTGGTCTCATCACTTCATGCCAAACAGATTGGAAAAAAGTGGAAACATTGGCAGATTTTATCTTCTTGGGCTCTAAAATCACTACAGACTGTGACTGCAGTCATGAAATTAAGATGTTTGCTCCTTGGAAGAAAGCTAGGACAAACCTGGATGGCATATTAAAAAGCAGAGAAATCGCTTTGACAACAAGGTCCATATAGTCAAAGCTATAGTGTTTCCAGTAGTCATGTATGGATGTGAGAGCAGGACCATATAGAAGACGGAGAGCCAAAGAATTGATGCCTTCGAATTGTGGTGCTGGAGAAGACTCTTGAGAATCCTTTGGACAGCAAGGAGATCAAACTAGTCAATCCTAAAGGAAGTCAGTCTGCATATTTATTGGAAGGACTGATGCTGAAGCTGAAGCTCCAATACTTTGGCCACCTGATGCAAAGAGCTGACTCATTCGAAAAGACTCTGATGCTGAAAAAGATTGAAGGCAGAAGGAGAAGGGGACGACAGAGGATGAGATGGTTGGATGGCATCACCGACTCAATGGACATGAATTTGAGCAAGCTCCAGGAGATAGTGAAGGACAGAGAAGCCTGGAGTGCTGCGGTCCATGGAGTCACAAAAAGTTGGACACGACTTAGTGAGTGAACAACAAACAGCAACTACCTCCACTCCCCTAGCCTTCCAAGAGACTGAAATGAAACAGTAGGTGACAAATCACTTTGCAGACTGCAAGGGGCTATGATGGGGAAGCCAGGGTTTCTGGTGAGTCCTGAGGTCTCAGGAGATGGGTCCCTGAGGCAGCTGGCTCTGATGGACGGCCAAGGCTGAAATCAACTGAGGCTTTCCAGGTGTCACAGTGGTGCCACCAACCAAGGATGACAAAGAGTCCCTCCCCAAAACAAGTCAGAATGAGTGTTTTAGCCATTGTCCATAAAGTGTTGCAAAGGGATCCTTTTTAATTCATTTGAATGAATTCGTGTTATCTGAGATGGAGAGAGAAAGGACAACTCACTCCAGTACTCTTGCCTGGGAAATCCACAGACAGAGGAGCCTGGCAAAGAGTCCCACAGGACTTAGCCACTAAACAGAACAACAAATGTTGCCTGAGATGCTCATTACTGGGGTGACCACCACTGAGGGGCTTTCTGGAACACTGGCCTTTCGGAAGAAAAATCAAAAACAAAAGACGAACACGGTTCGAGGAGACCCAAGACAAGCTGGTCTCCCTAATTGCTGTTACTTTACCATTGCTATTAAATCCCTTAAATTTACTCTTTATATCTTCCTCTATAATCCATAGCCCATGCCATCATTTCCCATTACTAGCAATTCTCATTCTTAATAAGCACTGCATGACTTCCATGATAGTTTTACAGCCGGTACATATTTAGAGTCTCTCATTGTTCCCCTGAGACATGCATTTGTTTCTGGTTGCTCTGAGGCACTGATGGACATTATATCTCATCCCTGCACTCCCTAGCAGGTGACCTTGAGGGATCCAAGGTATTTCTGTCCTCCCAGTTTCTGGAGGTGGTCACATCTCTAATCTATTCCTGGGAGAACAGAGCCATTAGTCCCAGGAACAAATGACAACCACAGAAAACCTCCTGGGGAAACAGAAAGACATGGGTGCCTTGTTCTCCTTCACAACAAGGGCTTGACGGAGGCAAAGCTGTAACTTTTACCCCCAACCAAGCCCCCTCTCCAGCCTTCCATGGTGAGGTCCATCCAGGTCACCCACCTGCAGCAAAGATGCAGAATCACATTGCTCAATCTGAATGCAGACTCTACCACAACTTCACTTGATTTAAGTAATTAAAATCATGAAGATGCTGAACTTTCAACATTCCAAGCCACAGTGGGTCCCCTTGCTTTCTTTTCTCATTAATTTAATCCAGACATTGGGTTTTTGAGGAATTACTATTTCCTCAGTGCTCCAGAAAGAACCACAGAGGTTGAAAGAAGGAGATGAGAAATCATCTCCTCCTGGGACTGGTCCTACAGTGATAACACCTATGGAGGGCTTTGGAGCCAGAGCAATCTGAGTCAGACCCTGGGCTCTGCCTGGCACCAAGGCTGAGCATTAGGTGAGTCTCGGAGGCTTTTCCTGCTCTGTGACATGAACCTCATGACTGCCTGACTCACAGAATTGCTGTGAAGTTGTGAATCATGAGCTTTCAGATGCTCAAGCTGGTTTTAGAAAAGGCAGAGGAACCAGAGATCAAATTGCCAACATCCGCTGGATCATCGAAAAAGCAAGAGAGTTCCAGAAAAACATCTATTTCTGCTTTACTGACTATGCCAAAGCCTTTGACTGTGTGGATCACGATAAACTGTGGAAAATTCTGAAAGAGATGGGAATACCAGACCACCTGACCTGCCTCTTGAAAAACCTATATGCAGGTCAGGAAGCAACAGTTAGAACTGGACATGGAACAACAGACTGGTTCCAAATAGAAAAAGAGTACGCCAAGGCTGTATATTGTCACCCTGCTTATTTAACTTATATGCAGAGTACATCATGAGAAACACTGGGCTGGAAGAAGCACAAGCTGGAATCAAGCTTGCCAGGAGAAATATCAATAACCTCAGATATGCAGATGACACCACCCTTATGGCAGAAAGTGAAGAGGAACTAAAAAGCCTCTTGATGAAAGTGAAAGAGGAGAGTGAAAAAGCTGGCTTAAAGCTCAACATTCAGAAAACTAAGATCATGGCATCTGGTCCCATCACTTCATGGGAAATAGACGGGGAAACAATGGAAACAGTGGCAGACTTTTTTGGGGGGAGGCTCCAAAATCACTGCAGATGGTGATTTCAGCCATGAAATTAAAGATGCTTACTCCTTGGGAGGAAAGTTATGACCAACCTAGATAGCATATTCAAAAGCAGAGACATTACTTTGCCAACAAAGGTTCGTCTAGTCAAGGCTATGGTTTCTCCAGTGGTCATGTATGGATGTGAGAGTTGGACTGTGAAGAAGGCTGAGCGCCGAAGAATGGATGCTTTTGAACTGTGGTGTTGGAGAAGACTCTTGAGAGTCCCTTGGCCTGCAAAGAGATCCAACAAATCCATCCTAAAGGAGATTAGTCCTGGGTGTTCATTGGAAGGACTGATGCTGAAGCTGAAACTCCAATACTTTGGCCACCTGATGCAAAGAGCTGACTCATTTGAAAAGACCCTGATGCTGGGAAAGATTGAGGGCAGGAGGAGAAGGGGATGACAGAGGATGAGAGGGTTGGGTGGCATCACCAACTCAATGGACATGGGTTTGGGTGAACTCCGGGAGTTGGTGATGGACAGGGAGGCCTGGCATGCTGCAGTTCATGGCGTCGCAAAGAGTCGGACACGACTGAGCGACTGAACTGAACTGAGGAGGTTATGACACACGTGTGAGGTATGAAGCAGGCACACAGGCAGTTCAGAAATGAGCCACATCTTGTGATCACAGGGAAAGTGGTATAGTCATGCAAATGTTTATATTCCCATATAAATGGTGATTGGAAGCAAGATACAAAGTCAAATATTTGAAGTGTATCTATTTAATGGGCTTCCCCAGTGGCTCAAATGGTAAAAAATCTGCCTGCAATGCAGGAGACCTGGGTTTGATCCCTGGGGGAAGATCCCCCTTAAGAGGGTATTACCCATGCCAGTATTCTTGCCTGGAGAATTCCATGGACAGAGGACCCTGGTGGGCTACAGTCCATGGGGTTGTAAAGAGACGGACATGACTGAGAGACTAATACACATACATACTGTTTGATGTAATAAGTGATTTTAGAATTTTATAATATTCCCTGCATCCCCTTTTGACCTGTTGAGACATTCAGGAGCCATCAATAAAACCACTAATAAGAACACCAAAATAATAACCCACATCGATGGAGGACTTACCAGTAATAACTGGAACAACAATCCAACTGTTATTCCAATAGCATTATTAATGTTATATTTTAAAATGTTACTTTAATTATTAATATTGTAATTAATAGTTATATTATTAACATTACAATATCATTATACTAGTATTGTAACATAGGATATAGTAGTAGAATATTACTACTATTATTAATATTCCATCAATTTTGTTGCTTAGTCATTAAGTCATGTCCAACTCTTCGGCAACCCCCTGGAGTGTCCTCTGTCCCTAGGATTTTCCAGGCAAGAATACTGGAGTGAGGTGTCATTTTCTTCTCCAGGGTATCTTCCAAACCCAGGGACTGAACCCGTGTCTCCTGCATTGCAGGTGGATTCTTTACTGCTTGAACCACTGGAAAAGCCCTAAATGAAAAACTGACTCATAGAGAGATGGATCACAGTGCCTGAGGTTAAACCAGTGGAGCTGGGATTTGTGAGTGGTCTTTGTCCATCATCTCTGAACCACCATCCACATTTTGACCCATCATGGTCTGGAGGCTGTCTTCAGGCCTGAATGTACCATCGATCATCCCCTCACGTGTCCACTGGGATTCCTTGGTTTACATGCAAAGGAGTTAAGGCAGACACGTTTGGTCCAATGCGGCACTCAAGCTTTCGTCACGGAGATAAGTTTCATTACTGGCAGATAGTGTCAATATAGGTTTATGGTTTCTACGATAAAAGTTTAATCCACATAAAATGATAAACAGATGTGATTTCCACTTGATCTAATGCATCCAGTCACCATTCTTCTTCAGGATCGCCTTCTCCCCAGGTCTAATCAACTCTGTGTAGAGAAGCAGTAGATAGAAATTGAGTAGAGAAAAGAACAACTCTTATTCTAAAAGGAAAATGGAGGAACTGGTAAGAAAGATGTACCGAGTGGGGAAATCAGCCAGTCTTCACCCTAAATGGATCTTGGAGTAAACTGCTCTGGGTTCGAGTCCAGACTCTGCCACAGATGGACCTGTGACAATAAGCAGTTATTTCCACGTGTGATATTAGTTTCCTAGGGCAGTCATGACAAAGCCCATCAGAATTCGGGGCTTAAACAAAGAAAATCACTGTTACCAGCACACAGAACCACTTCCCTATCACCAGCAATGGAGTTTCTGGGCACAGCTGCACACAGATGCATGTGAGAGTGTGTATGTATAATCACTTCTGTCCAGAGGAAATTGGGCCTTTCCAAGATCTTTGGTGTCTGGGAATCTGAAGCTTGCTTTGTGTGTCTCACCTTTCTTTTTTTCCTTTCATCTCACCTTTCTAAGTATCAGGTTTTTCTGCAAAATGGGGGAAATAAGACCTAAAACCTAATTAACTGAGTTAATATACATAAAATGTCCATAGTGCACCTTGAATGTTCAAATGTACCTCATTGGCTATTTTTAGATTGGGAGTCATTACTTTATAGATTTGTTGTTGCAATAAAATGAGGTTCTGTGTCCAAGTACCCACCACAATGCCAGGCATATGGCAGGCGGTGGCCAATTAGTGATGGATGTTCATTTTAGGAAGAAAGTAGGGATGCTTAGGTTCAAAATCTCAAGGTCAATGTCCCTGGACAGAGCTGAAGCTTCCAGAGCTCTCTTTCATTGACCTCAAGGTCAGAAGATACAAGGTCAGAAATGGGAAGACCATCGACCAACATCTGCTGCCTGCCTTCTGTTTGCAATGTTCCAAGTTCTAAATTACATAGTTCTGTCTCCCCTAATGTGAGTAGATGAGTTATTTAACTGTGAATTAAATGCAGTGACTTGAAGGTGAAAATGTTAGTCACTCAGTCTTTGACTCTTTGCTATCCCATGGACTATAGCCCCCCAGGCTCCTCTGTCCATGGGATTTCCCAGGCAAGAATACTGGAGTGGGTAGCCATTCCCTTCTCCAGGGGATCTTCCCGACCTCTGTGGCACTGAGAATCAGGCTCAGGCAGATCCTATACCATCTGAGCCACCAGGGAAGCCCTACAGGGCCTTGAGTTCTGCTAAGGTATAGAGGTGATTTGTTTACCCACAAGTTACATTCAGTCTCTGCTATTGTTGTCTCCATTTTCAAGAGGATGAAACAGAGGCACAGAGAGGTTAAGTGACTTGCCTGAGACCCCACAGCAGTGAGTGGGGAAGCTGAATATACACTGCAGGGCTCTGGCCCAGGGCCCTCTGTCTTAGGCAGGAGAGCTGGTCCTTAGGCAGAATCATTCAGCCCAGCCGTTCACTCCAAGAGGAAAAGGTGGCAGCCATCTGGACCATCTGAAGGCCCCCAGCATGTGCGATGGACCGCAGTCCCACCCCAGCAGCTCAGAGCCTGAAAACAGAGCCCCTCATGCCGCGGGCTGATTCCCTCGCACACGCGGTCAACCAGCCTGAAACAACCATCGCAAATCCATTTCCTGTTTTGACAGCTCAGCCGTCCACCGTGTCACTGCTCTCAAACGGGTCCCTTGCCTGCCAACCCTCCTGGAGCTTCTGGAGCTCCGTCGTGCTTCTAATCAGGATCCCATGGAACCACAGGGGGCAAGAGGGGGTAATCAATCCCACGGAAAGCTGCACAGATGGATGGTCTGAAGGGCTGACGTCTAAATGTGCTAAGTGTTCACAGACTCCCTGGGCCTCCAGGGCGTTGAGGCCTTCAGCCTTCAGCTTCTCAGCATCACTCAGAAAGGTGATAATGGGCATTCTTACTCACTGGAAGCAGCTGCCAGCACCCAGCACCCCACCCCTGCACCAGTGTGGCTAAGCACGTGTGCGAGAGGCAGAGAGACAAAGACAGAAAGTCCTTTCTGGCAAATTCAAGCTCTGCCACTAACTAGCCTGGTGACCCTAAAAGTCACTTACATTTTTGGAACTCCAGTTTTCTCATCTGGAAAATGAAGAGTTTGGATCACATCAGTGTTTTCAAATCCAGAGGAATCCTAGAAATTTCGGGACGTGCTTGGCCTCATTTAAAATCCTGAGCTTGATAAAAAGAGAAGCCCGTTCCAGAATTCTATTCCTGAGAGTGTGACAGTCACCACGCCCCTTCCCTGAGCCCTGCTGGCGAAAGGACACCATCCAGAGGGCAGGGCAGCAGACAGGTGTCATATCGACTTGTCTCACACTTTGCTTCCTGCCAAATGACTGTAACTTTAGCAGTAGCTTCTTCTAATCTGTTCACTGATATGGCAATCAAGCAACCAGTATTTAATGCCAATGTGGGCCTAAGCTAGTCCTTGGAGTTCAAATCCCACAACCTCTCTGAGCTCAGAAAGAAAGGGAAAATGAAAGTCGCTCAGTCGTGTCTGACTCTTTGCCACCCCATGAACTGTACGGTCCATGGAATTCTCCAGGCCAGAATACTGAAATGGGTAGCCTTTCCCTTCTCCAGGGACTCTTCTTACCCCAGGGATTGAACCTAGGTCTCCCGTATTGCAGGCAGATTTTTACCAGATGAGCCACAAGGAAAGCCCAAGAATACTAATGTGGGTAGCCTACCCCTTCTCCAGTGGATCTTCCCAACCCAGGAATTGAACTGAGGTCTCCTGCACTGCAGGTGGATTCTTTACCAACTAAACTATCAGGGAAGCCCTCCGAGCTCAGAGTACCAGCTAAAAATCGTGGATACTAATGTCTCTTTTGGAGGTAGTGAGAACTAGAGAAATTAGCATACACAGAATTGCCTGACATGTCTGTGAAAGTAGTATTAGTTGCTCAGTTGTGTATGACTCTTTGGACTGCAGCCCGCCAGCCTCCTCTGTCTGTGGAATTCTCCAGGCAAGAATACCGGAGTGGGTAGTCTGCATTGCAGGCAGATTCTGTACCATCTGAGCCACCAGAGAAGCCTCTGTGAGCCTCAAGAAATGCACATTTCTCTTTCCTAAGAGAATCAAGGCATAGTGTTTGATTGACTGTGTCATGGAGAGTAAAGACAAGGATTCGGGCTCCCAGAATTGTTTGACTTGGCTGCAAAGTAGAGCCACTTCAAGTGGCTCTCTGTGTGTGCTGGGAACGGTGGAAGACAACATTCACCACACACCTGGAGAGGTGAGCCACTGCTCTTCAAAGCAAGTGAATCTTGGCTCTCTCATGCAAAGATTTTTCTAGAGTTCCTCTGGAAACTAATTTTAGAAACGGAGAAATGTTAAAGCGCATGATCGTTATTGGTGATTTGATCATCCATTCAGCAAAACCTCGTTGGAGTAAGTGCTTTGTGTCAGTTTTGGAGATACAAGGAAAGACGATTGTGAAGATCTAAGTGTTCCTGTTGTTGGAGTTGAGACTCCAGGCTGCCAAGGCAGGGGGCTTGGGTTTGATTCCTGGTTGGGGAACTAAGATCCCACATGCTGCCTGGTGTGGCCAAAACACACACACACACACACACACACAAACAAAAACAGAAAAAAGTGTTCCTGTTGTGATTTTACCATTGATGCTGTGATGGTGGTTGTCTTCATTATTTTTTATAATGATATACATGTTCCAAAGCATTCAGTAGCCTAATTTAATTGTTTTGGAGGTCGAAAATTTTTTGGCGCTAAGTAGAGCAACTCAGGAAACATTCAATGGAGAAACAGTTCAGAGTATCTTCATCCCATTTTTTCATAGTGCTGTTCCTTATAATCGTATTTTATCTTAGTAACACCACTGTGGAAAAGGAATGATTGTTCCTGTTTTATGGATGAGAAAACTGAGGCTCAGAGAGAATACAAGTCTTACCTGTCATCACATGGCTGAGCTGCCATTAAAAGCCAGATTTCCTTAAATATAGCCAACATTGTATAGTATCTATATATGCAGTCTACCACTTAAAAACTGTGTATTTTGTACACCTGAAACTTATACAATATCATAAGTCAATTATACCTCAATTTTTTAAAAAAGTAAAACATTCCAGATTCCCTGATGCAAATTAGTAAGTGTGTTTCTGACAATCTGCAATACCATGGACTGTATAGCCCACCAGGCTCTTCTGTCCATGGAATTTTCCAGGCAAGAATACTTAGGTGGGTTGTCATTTCCTTCTCCAGAGGATCTTCCTGACCCAGGAATTGAACTTGAGTCTCCTGCTTCTCCTGCATTGGCAAGTGGATTATTTACCACTGTACCACCTGGGAAGCCCCAGGTTAGTAAGAGTGACACAAAATAATTAGACCCATCCTCTTGTCGTTGTGGAAGATTTCCTTAACAGCCCAATTCCTCATCCCTCCCTGTATCTACACCCTTCATGAATGAGTTCCATTTGGAAGGTTCTTTCCTTCCAAGCAAAGAATACTGTCTACCCTTTGACTTTGGTTTCAGCCATGTGAATTACTTTGGTCAAAGGAAAGCTGGCAGGTATAATATGACCCGTGGCATGACTGGGCTCCTGTGCTGTGGTCACAAGGAGAGCAGGCCTGGATTAGAACACCACCCCCTGGAGGAGGATGAGAGGCACATGGAGCAGAACCAAGAGGCCTAAATGATTCTTGCTGAGACTAACGGGCCAGCAGACATATGACCAAACCCAGTCAAGATCAGCCAACCTTCCCCTGATCCTTCAGCTAAATACATGCTTACTGCTGTATGTCACTGAAATCCTAGGCTTACTTGTTATGCAGCTTTATTGTGGGTAGCTTGTACATCATCTCATTCTGTTTTTAGATCACAGTGGTAGCTATAGTGTGATGCAGTTCTCTTCAATGTAAGTTTCAGTATGCCAAGGACCCACTCAGGGGCTCAGACAAAAGATGAATGTAGCAGGTCTTCCCAGAGCATCTATCTTACTAGATAAGACATTCAAATCATCATATCTGTGTTTAAAAACTGTATTTGGTTATAATACATCACAAGATGCAAGGTTTGTATGAATTAACAGAAGACATTAGACCTTGATGACATTTTCCTTATTCGAGGGGTCCACAAGACTTCCCTCTACAACCCCTAAGACAACCTCTCTCTGATATGAGTACTTTGGTGAGAAAATGAAGCACTGATCTAATAGGAACTTGGACTAAGAAGCACAGGGATTCTAGAGTTTTCTAGCATATGGCCTTAGGCGAGTCGCTAGTCCTCTTTTTCCTCATTTATTAAATGGGCTCCAGGCTCCCATGCAGGAGTGTGAGGAAAATCAAATAGCATAAGGGATTTTCTGTTGCAAGTTTAAGGTATGGATGCTTCTTAAGACCTAATACATAAATAACAGTGACAGCAGCAATAAGAAGTTTCTGTTGGCGCAAACAAGTCTTTGCACCTTCCTCTAGCCATTGCTCTGCTTAGGAACTGCAAGCAGTAAGATCCATCCCTTGGAATCCAAGAGAAGCACACACAACTCAGGGGGACGCGTGAAATCACAGCGTGCTCGTGCCAAGACCCTAATGAGGGGCTTTAGCACTGGTGCTACTATTATTTTTTGTCCAGAAGTGTTTACAGAGGCTGGCGGGGGTTGGCTCACTGTCCAGAACCTTCAGGCCGACACGGTCTCTTCCCTGCAAATAAACGAAGCCTTGAAATATTGTGTTTTTATTTGTGCCCTGGGCTTTCTCTAAACTAACATACCCTGTGCTCTGTTTTCCTTTCTGTGCTTTAATGCTCTCGTCCTCAGCAGGGGGAAATAATAAATGGAAGAATTTGCAGACCGTGGATTGAAGTCTGGAGACCCTGTGGTATCTCTAAGCCCTTTGGGTTTAGAAGTTAGAGAACCCAGCTGCCCAAATGAGAAATCAGAGGCTCAACGCCCCGACTTCTCCTCCTTCCCCTCCTTCCTGCCTCCTATTCCCCCTCCCCAGCCTCCACCTGTCTGCCCTGCCTCCAGCAGGAAGCGCACCCATCTCTATGGGTTGTACCTGGATATTTGCCCTAAAGAGATCCTCCCTACCTGCCCTGCAACCCATGTCTTGACCCCATTGCCTCTGGCCTTGACTGTCTGTGCCAGCCTCATTGCCATTCCCCTCCCATTCTGCCTGCCCTACAACAGATCCCTCTTTCTGATCCCAAGAGCTAATGGAGTCTTCAGTGTTCTCCCGTTGCCAGTGGGAGAGGTCCAAGTTTTTTAATCTAGAATACAAAGACCTTTCCAACCTGGTCCCAGCTCTCCTATTCAGACTCCTTGCTTCCCCTCCCTCCCTGGCACAGAACACCCGAGTCATGCCAATTTGACCACAATTCCCATCCCGTAGTACCTTCTCCTGTCTTTGTCAGGTCTCCCTTTCTCTGCCTGGGAGATTTCCATTTGGCCACTCAATCCCGAGTCAACTCTGATCACCTTGGGCAAGATTTTCACTCATTAATAAAAGTTTAGCAAGGCCCTGGGGACAGGGCCAGCTTGATGGACATGGAACCTGGGCAGTTTCACGGATCCCATATCTGGAAGGACCCACGGCTTGATTTGATGCTCTACTACCGCCATCTTGAAATTCTTCTTTCTTGAAATTCTTGTCTTTGAACTTGTGCTTCATAAGTGAAATCCCATGGGGCCATAGCGAGTGCCCAGGAGCAGAGGGGGTACACACAACTCCGTGTGCCTGCTGTTCCTTGCCACACCATCCACGCCTGGCGTTCATGAGGCCCCATGGGCACAGAAGCCCTGTGCGCCCACCATGAGGGAGTTGAACAAGACTCAAAGCAAGTTCAAGGTAAGCGTGTTGCATCTACGGCTGAGCAGCAGGGGTCTCTGACAGCCTCCAGAGGCCATGCTTCTTATTGTAACTGGGACTTGTATCAAGTTCAGAAAGAAGGCAATGGTATTCTAAGAAGCACTAATGACCAAGAAATCCTATCACATCCCTTCCATCTCCTGTCACTTCCCTGCATCAGCCAATCTCACTTGGAGAGTGATGACATACAAGGAAAGGAAAGATCGACTGACCCATGGTTCCTTTACCTTTCTGTCCTTCCTCACTCATCAGTGAGCTGAAGACTAAGAGCATTGGTGGAATATATGCACATCAAGAGGTGAAATGAGAAGAGGTGAGTTACTTTAGGGCAGGTTCCCCTGTTCCGGTAAAGATGAACCACATGTGCACATCTGAGCTACAAGCATGGAGTTCCTGACATTCTGCATGAGAGTTAAATGCTCTTAGATTTGCCCTGAAAACTGGCATCACACAATTTAAAGATAAATGATGAAAGTCATGCTAATAACCTTTATTTAGACTGCTGTTAAATGGTGAAATTGTTAAAACACCATGAGAGTTCAAGAAAGAGGCCACAAGAGAAGCTTTATATTTTTGTGACTTTGATGACATTTTCCCCTGTTTTTGAAAAGGGGGCCTCTCATTTGTGTTTTGCATCTAGCTGGCCTTGCCTAAGGAGACAGACAAGACCAGGAGGTGTCTCCCACCCTTAAGGACCTGAGGACCCAGAGCAAAGACAGGTGTGAGACATGTGTTACAACCACAGACCTGGGCTCACAGCTCCACGTCCATCCCCCTCCCAGCACCTGGGTCACCTTGTGGTCACTTTATCATCCTTCCACCCTCTAGGCTGTGCAGCCATGAGACTCAGGCTCTGGTACCCAGGATTCCTCAATGAGTGCCTCCTGAATGAACAGATGACCTCTGACTTGGTACCCTCTTTGTTCGCATCATTAATTGATCCCCATTCAATGGAGACATATTTTTAGAGATGCTTGTTTTGAATTGAATCTCTCTTGGCTTCTCTTTTTAAAGGGAATATGCACACACGCGCACACACACACACATTGTAATTGCTTCTTGTTGAGACTATGAGGACACAAAGATTAACTAGAGGTGAAATGTGCCTGGGCCCCCGGGGCTCTCACACGAGCTGATGTCTTCCATGGATCTCCATTATTAGACCCCAAACCAGAAATCCAAGAGCTTGTCTGATTGCCAAATCCTAGAATTTTGGCAACACGTGTCAACCCTCCCCAGTGTGACTACTCCCAGGCAGTCACATGTCACTGCAGTCTCCTAAGCATGTGTCTGCCTTGTGCAATTCATTTTACTGAATGAATGAATAGGCTGGATCAAAGGATGTAAAACAAAGAGTATCAAGCTAGAGTAACTCAAGCTACCATTAAGCTAGAGTTTGCTCCCGTACCCCCCTTCCCTACAGCAGGGCTTGGTGGGCATGCAATTTGTTGGTATTGTAGCACGGACCCGGAGACCCGCTGGCCCTTATTGCCTTGTGCTGAGGGTAGGTAGCCAGACTGATCACGTCCAAGTCCAGCTTTTCAGAGGCTGTCGGGTGGACAGGTTAAGGGTACATGCTTCAGAGCTAGACAGATAAGGTTCTAATCCCATCAGTCCTGCTACTTTCTGCGACTTTGGGTAAATCACTTATTGCTTCTAAGACTCAGCCAATCTGTAAAATGTAGGGTGAGGAGGAGTACCTCATGGGATTTTACAGAAGAATTTTATATAATGTATATTTTAATTTTTTATGTAATATTTATTTTTTAATTGGTAGTTCTGGCAGTGATAGTTATCCTTATTTTTATCCATATCCTAGACACACACAGAAATCTTAAGGCAGCCACAATGCAGAAATATTTATAGCTTTCAAGGTCGTAAGAGCTTTCATCTGTACAACTTGGCCCCAAGATATTTTTCATGGACTAGCGTACGTGACTAACAGGAGAGAAGTACAGCAAAGGACAGAAGGCGGGACAAGCATTCAGTGAACTGAACAGAGGCCAGGTCTCTCCCTGTTTCCACTAAAGGCAAAGTTGCCCCCCACTTCCCAGGCCCCTTCACCACCCTCCTGTCACCCCACTCTCGGTGCCCCCATATCCTGGTGACTTTGTCTTCACGTGTTCATCCACCAAACACTGACTGACGGCATACAGTGTGGCTAGCACTGTGCCGGCCACCGGGGGTCTTGTGGGGAACAAGAAAGAGGTCCCTGCCCTCATGGAACTTATGGTCTGGCGGAGGAAGGCAGACCCTAACCAGACACATACCAAATACACATTTCATTACATATTGTGGTCAGGATTCTGAGGAGACTGCATAGGGAGGGAGGTGAGAGTTAGGAGAAGAGAAGGACCTCCTGAAGAGGGAGTTGAGATTTATTCGAGATAGAATTAGAAGGAGCTGGCCAGGCAAAAAGGCATGAGAAGGGCTTCCATGGCAGAGGATGCAGCATGTGCAAAGGCCCTGGGATAGGAATGAGTTCCATGGATGTGGCTGGACGATAGCCAGCAAGGCAGAGATGGCATGAAGGAGCTCACATTTACTAAGCACTTAGCACCCTTCTAAGGGTTCCGGGTGTACTGACTCAATCCTCACAACAATCACTTGAGAGAGCTATTATTCTCTTTTTTTAATCATCATTTTTCAGGAAGAGAAGCTGAGATCCAGAGAAGTTAGGTGGCTAGCTCATGGCCACCCAGATAATGAGTCATTGAACCTGGATTCAGTCTCAGGCAGTCTTGCTCCAAAGCCCTGCCTGACCCACTGAGCTGCCTTCCACAGAGGGGGCTGCAGAAGCAGCCAGAGGACCGTAGAGGCCAGGTTATAGAGTCCGTTTTCCTTTAAACTGCTCTTGTCTTTGTTCTTTAGATTTGAATCCTAATTCTCCTACTAGCTAAATGGCTGGCCCAAGACAAATTCCTCAGCCAGCCTTTATTTCACTGCACATCTATCTATCGCATACCTACCATGTGCCAGTCATGGTGCAGAGGTGGGAGAAGAGACAATGGTGAGCAAGAGCAAGGGTGGACCTACCATCAGATACTCAGTCTACTTGAAGTAAGAGGCTAATCGAATAGTCAAATGGAGATAAGGGCTCTGGGGGCAGAAGCACAATCCCAGGAGAAGCTGTAATGAGGGTCCAGTCTGGACTAGGAGTCAGGAACACCTTCCCTAAGGGATCCACATGTGAGCTGAGTCTGCAAGGATAAGTAGGAAATATCCCGATGAAGCAGGAGGTTGAAATAGAAATCAGGCTGCCTGATAATAGAACACCCAGTTACATTTGAATTTCACATAAACAACAAATAATGTTTAGTAGAAGTATGTTCCAAGTATACAAACGGTGCTCAGTAAAGTTCAGGTGCTACCAAGCTACCTTCTGCTATTCCTCCTCTTCCTCCTCTCCACCATCATTATCTCCTTCTCCTTTTCGACTGCCTCCAACCAATTCTAGATCCCATTACCAGCCCCTTGCTATCTAACTGCCTTCATGTCCCCCCAACTGCCTTCATTTTGGAGTGGCTGCAGTTGTCAGTCCTCCAATTACTGGGACTAAGTGACTGAGAATTAAATCTGGAAATCCTACACATCTGGGTCTCATGACCATCTTTAAGATTCTAAAATCATGACTTCAAATAAAATCACTCTGTTCACACTTATGGTTCTAAAAAAAAAAAAAAAAAGAAAGGAAGGAAGGAAAAGAATGGAGTGTCAAGATTCTGATTATTATCTTTTTTCTGATCAAAAAACCCTAGAAGTGAATATTTTGTTTGGTGTCCGCTAAAGATATTCCACGACAATGTTCTTCCTGTAAATGTGATATTATACTCTAGAAAGAAATAGCTGCTACAGAAAGGGGGCTTCCCTGGTGGCTCAGATGGTAAAGAATCTGCCTGCAATGCAAGAGACCCAGCTTCGATCCCTGGGTTGGGAAGATTCCCTGGAGAAGTGAATGGCAGCCCATTCCAATATTCTTGCCTGGAGAATTCCATGGACAGAGGAGCCTGATGGGCTTTGAGTCCATGGGGTCTCAAAGAGTCTGACATGACTGAGCACCTAACACTTTCTTTCACACGCAGTCAGTTACTACAGCAGAGGCTCCAAGAGAAGCATTTCTTTCTCTTACATACATAAGCTAGCCAGGCAGCCGCTATGCTGCAGATACCTTCAGTGCAATTCAGTTGCTCAGAGTTGTCCAATTCTTTGCGACCCCATGGACTACAGCACACCAGGCTTTCCTGTCCATCACCAATTCCTGGAGCCTGCTCAAACTCATGTCCATCGAATCAGTGATGCCATCCAACCATCTCATCCTCTGTCATCCCCTTCTCCTCCCACCTTCAATCTTGCTCAGCATCAGGGTCTTTTCCAATGAGTCAATTCTTTGCATCAGGTGGCCAAAGTATTAGAGTTTGAGCTTCAGCATAAGTCCTTCCAATGAATATTCAGGACAGATTTCCTTTAGGATTGACTGGTTGGGTCTCCTTGCAGTCCAAGGGACTCTCAAGAGTCTTCTCCAACACCACAGTTCAAAAGAATCAATTCTTCAGCACTTAGATACCCTAGCTTGTTGTTATATTATCTTTAAGGTGTTGTTTAATTGTCTGCCTCTGATCATTCCAACATCTGATGTCTTTGTAGGTCTATTTCTACTGTCTGTTACTTCTGTGGATTATTCCTCATGGAGTCCTGTTTCCTTGTTTTGTTATATTAAGTAAATAAATGAGCAAATGCTTCCACTGAGTCCACCAGCACTCTGTTTATATACAAACCAATGGGAAGTGAAGAAAAGATGCTGAAGAGGGTACAGCCCTGCCCTGAAGGGCACAACACAGAGCTTATGCCAATCACACTCATATCTTTGGAGCTGAACTTAGCCAAATAGTCACAGCTAGAGGCAAATGCCGAGAAAAGTAGTCCTCTCTTTGGAGGTGGGTATGGTTCAGCCAAAATGTCAGGCTTCTCTTACCATAGAAAGAGAGGAGAATGAATATTGGAATACACCAACCGTCTGCCAAGAGCCTAGGCTCAGAAGTCACTCAAAATAAACTCAGCTGGCACGTTCTTCCGCTTGGGCCTGGAATCAGGGTGGCTAGGAAGACCAAGATGCTGGGGAGTAGCAAAAACACAGAAACAAATCTTAGGCTAATTAGGACAAGCAGCTAAATGTGATGGTTCATGCCAGCTACAATGAAAGAGCAAGTTTTCCACCGCAGTTGCTCATAAATTCAAAACAGCTTCCGTGAGGGGGAAACAGCTTGAAAAACTTCTGTGAATATAAATATATTCACAGAAGACATGCACGCACACACACACGTGCGCACACACACACACACACACACATAAGAGAGAGAGATTTGAAAGAGAGAGACCAACTCAGCCCAGCCCTGGAAGAACATCAGAGTTAGATTATGTCACATAACGAAGGACAACAGTTGATGCTAATGAGAAAAGTTACCACATTGTACTTGTATGTTTGAGTTCTTTTAAAACCGGTCCTTATTTTATGTCTGTATTTATGTCTGCCAATTATTGGGTTGTTGAACGTTTGTGTTGCTGCTTAAATGAAAGCAAACCCATGTGTGATCTCGCTTCTCATTCACGCGGTGAAGTCTTAGTGCGTTGTGCTCTCTACCAGGCAGGGCTCCAGGCCGGGCAAGGAGGCAGCCATTGCAAAGACTTTCTCCTCCAGAATGTGTGCACAGCCCCTGGAAGGATGTAACCATTTGACCTATCTACCCTTTCACAGCAGCACCACAGAGCTAAAGGCATTCTGGAATCGTCCACCAGAATGTAAAGGTGAGCTTATAAGGAAAAGAGACTCTGGGGAAATACAGTCAGGTTTGAGCTCATCCTCCCCAGCATCTCATTGCATGGCTTTGGGTACCAGCTTCATCTTGACGTGAGGATCACCTGAAGCCTGGCAGCCAGCAGCTGGCATCATGTAGACATGAGGGCAACGGGCTTGAGGACCAACCAGGTGGAACTGGCTTTACTCTTGGCTCTGACTTCTCTGGGGTGACCAACTGTCCTGGTGTACCTAGAGCTGAAGGTTTCCAGGGAGATGGAAATCTTCATGCTAAAACCAGGACCAACCCGGGGCCTGATGGGAAAGTTGGTCACCTTCCTCCCAGACTGGTCACCCTGGTAAGGGACACAAACCCCTCTGAGCCTCAATTTCCTTGCATATGAAAGTGGGAGTGATGGTGTCTGCCTTCCAGGGGAGCCGGAGGGAATCAAAAGGGTGCCTTGTGAAGAATAACTATCATCATTGTTATTGAGAGCATTCATCCCTCCAAGCTAAATTTCCAATACTTTGGCCATCTGATGTGAAGAGCTGACTCATTGGAAAAGACCCTGATGCTGGGAAAGACTGAGGGCAAGAGAAGGGGATGGCAGAGGATGAGACTGTTGGCTGGCATCACTGATTCAGTGAGTCTGAGCAAACTCTGGGAGATAGTGAAGGACAAAGAAAACTAGTGTGCTTCCATGGGGTCACAAAGAGTCGGCCGCAACTGAGTGGCTGAACAACAGCAACTCCTCCGACACTACCCTCTGCTGGATTGGGTATGGGGCGGGGTGTGTCCTTCTGGACCTGGCCAGGCTCCACCCCTCCTGGTGCTTTTGGGGTCTCCGGTGTCTGAGGCCAGAGAAAGAGCTGCTTAAATGAAAGCAAGTGTTGCATGCCAGGAGGGAGGGTATAGATGTTTTGTGAATAAACATATTTGCCCTTGGGGAAAAAAAGAGTATTCATTTTTCCCTTCCTGGGCTCCTTTTTTATCATGTCCAAGGTGCTCAGTTTACCAGGAGGGCTTGGACAGCTCTGCCAGCCCGTTTTAAAGCAACCGAAGTGAAGAGCTTTCTCTCTGATGTTTCTCCAGAGAGGGGTCAGGGAAGACCCATAGTTTCTGAGGTACCCCAAATCCTGGACCTGAGCCCTCCTGTCCTTCCCACAGGGCTTAGGCTTCAGGTCACTTATAAACCTTCCCTCCGGCCATTGTTAGAGCCATTGCTGGGCTCCACGGCTCCAGGACAGTACACCATGTGTGACCTTGTCTAACCTCATCCTGATTGCACTCAAAAGTCCTGACTAAAAGTAACTACCGAGAAAGAAAAAGGTCAGCTACAGGCTGGTGTTTCTTTGTCAAAGGAAAACAAAATTCTCCATTCATTCCAAGTGAAATTGCTTCATAACCCAATGATTTCATCCAGCCTCCCAGGCTCCCAGAAGGAGCTGGAAAACCCTTAGGACACGGCTAAGTGCAGCGTGCCCGTTCTGCACCAGAGGGGTGCGAATGTGCAGGAATGTAGAAGCTTCTCCAACCTTCCGGTTCCATCACAAATGACCACTTTCCAGGCCCAGCCCTCCAGACCTTAGAAAGGCAGATGTGTACGTTGATTGCAAATTCGATCTGTTTGGGGAGACAGAGAGGGTGGTTCTAAGGGGAAAATGCCAGAGCATTCTTTTTTCTTTCCTTCTTAAAGAAGGAAATACACGCATATTGATTCTGTGGGAAGCTAATCTTAGAGCTCAATCTGTGCTCTGGGTCTCCTGCTGAAAGAAGTTTTAGATGCTGAGCTATCAGACTCCAACCATCTTCTAGAAGTTACTGGAAGGTGCCCCACCACCCAGGACCACCTGAACCATGACTAGATGGCGGCTCCTGGAATCCAGGAGTGATTCCAGGCTCAGAAGAAGCAGAGGTTTTCAGGAGACCGTCTTCCTGAGTTTGTCCCAGGTTCCACCCTCCTCTTCCTGTGTCTCATAGACCATAAAGGTGTCCCAGGTCCATGACTAAACCAATCAAGTGCAAGGGCCCTGGGGCACGGTCATTGATTTAGATCCACCAAGACCACAGCCCTGGGTCTGGGCTGGAGGCAGCCTCCTTCAAAGCCATGACCACAGGAGAAGGTTCTGCTGGGGACAGAGGAAGTAGGGGGATAGATAGTGAGGAAAGCAAACAGCTCTCTGATGCTCACTGAGGCCAGACACCATTTGTTCCTCCAGTACCTCTGGTCACCCTCAGCCACACAGCCCATGAGGTCACTGTCAGCACCTGGTCTGCACACCCTTGGCTGGCCCCAGAGTCCCCTGGCTTCCTGCATCTCTGCCTAAGGGTGTTCTCTGGTCACGTGGGCCATCTATGGCCCACACACAAGCGGATAGAGGGTTCTGGGGCTTTAACACCCCAAGATCAACCCAGAGCTTGTGGACAAACACCCTAGGATCCTGGCCCCCTTTGGGGGGCAACTCTGGGTGTGTTCTGAACTCTCTCTCAAAGGTTTTGGGGGCCCACCCCTTCTTTTATCCCCTTCCCCGTCCTTCCCAGGTCATCACCAAATATTGGATTGACCAAAAAGTTCATTTGGGTTTTTCTGTAAGATCTTATAGAAAAACACAAACAAAGTTTTTTGGCCAACCCAATAAATTACTGAGGGCTTCCCTGTTGGCTCAGTGGGTAAAGAATCCACCTGCAATGCAGGAGACACAAGAGATGCAAGTTTGATGCCTGGGTGGGGAAGATCCCTTGGAGCAGGAAATACTTGAATCTACGTGTTGTGGAGAAGGAGATGGCAACCCAGTCCGGTACTCTTGCATGGAGAATCCCATGGACAGAAGAGCCTGGCGGGCTACAGTCCATGGGGTCACAAAGAATCGGACCCAGACTGAGCGACTAAGCACACACACAATCTATGTGTTGAGAGCCTGCTTTAGAGGAGCCCAATGTAATTATTGGACAAATTTATTGTCCCCATTTTATGGGTAGGGCAGCCAGGTTTGGGTGCTACCAGGCCTGGGGATCTACCTTGGTCGCAGAGGTGCTAAGTAGAATGGAAATGACTGTCGCCCATGTGGTCTCTTCACTGCATCACATCAGGAAAGGTTGCTCACCTTAGCCACTCCCTTTTTTAGCACTATGAGCTGACTGGGGGACTTGTCACAGTTCAGAGCTGCCACTGCTAAATAACCACGGCCAAAAGATAGTATCCTTTGCATGAAACACCACAATCCATTACAGACCATGAAGCCCATACCCACCCCATCTCTTCTGAGCCCCACACCACTATGAGATGGGCAGGGATATTTCTTTCCTAACATCCTGCCCTTGAGGACACAGAAATGGTGGGGTGTCAAGTGGCTTATCCATCTAGGAAGTGGCAGAGCTGGGACTGGAATGCAAGTCCCCATCTTCATCGTGATGACCTTCTAAGTGGCACGAGCGTGAGAGCCCATCACAATGAGAGTCAATCCCAGAGGAAATTCTACCAGGAATAGACAGCCCCACCCATGAAGACTCAACAGTGATGAATGACTTTCACAACCTTGAGTCAGTTTCAGGGAAAGTGTCCTCTTTCAACCAGCCAAGTCAGAAGGAGCAGCCCATCTGCCAAGGGAAGCCAGGCCAGGTCAGATTCCAGAACACACTTGGAAAACTGGAAGGCCACAGTCTCAGCTGGCATGGCACAGGAGATGGAAGGAGTCTCAGCCCCAAGGTGGATCCTGGGCCAGCATTCTGTGGCTGCACCGTTTGGGAAGAACGTGGCACTGAGTCTGAAGGGATCATCCTCTTCCCTCTCCCCAAAAAGGTACAGTTCAGTCAAGAAGAAACGGGATGTGCAGGCTTCTGGAAGGCTGGAGCTGTCAGGGCCCTTGAAATCAGCCTAGGCTGGGGTCCAAGACTCTTATTCATAGATGAGGGAAATGGAGGCCCAGAGAGTGTGAGTGAGTCACCCAAGGGCCCATCTCTCCACCGATCAGAGAAGGCCAAGGCTCAGATCCACATGTCCTGGCTCCCAGCCCCCTGCCTCTCCTCTGCTACTCATTTCACATTTAAGAGGCAAACACTTATTTCTCACACTTGAGCAATTTGGTCTTCACAGCCTCCCTATGAGGATGGCAGAGAAGGGGCTATCTCTCTATTTCCTACGAGAGGAAGCTGAAGTCCAGAGTCACTGCTGAGGTCATCCAGAGACCATTAGGACCCTCACAGCAACAAAGGACGCAGGGATGGTCGGCAGACAAAGATGAGAAGGAAGTGGAGGCTGGCCAGGCATGGGTTCCTAATCTACACTGATCTAGGGGGAGAGTTGGATTCATTTCGATGTTGGGCAAAACTAATACAATATTGTAAAGTTAAAAAAAAAAAAAAAAAGAAGCCTGACTCGCAAAGTCCCAAGGCCTGGCCGTCTTTCCAGAAGAAGAATCTGACTTTAGACAAATCAGCCACTCAGGGTTCAGGTTTAGGGGAACCAACTCCGTTACCATCTCCGCCAAACTCTAAACTTTGGCGTTATCTTTGAGTAACTTAAAAAAAAAAATTAACCCTGAGGAATATTAGGACATGTTCATCAGCACCTCCTCCAATATCCCCTGTCTACCTCAGTCTCATACCTCCCTACAAGGGCACACTCAACATGGACTCGAAGAGAAAAACTGGCAAAAAATTTTGCTGGACGCTCACAGTGACTTTCTCAGGCCTCTTTCAAATTGCATCTCTCTCCTCATTCACCATGACAATCTGTGTAAGAGGTTGGAGGAGAAGTTCAATGTTCTCTGATGGTCCAAGGTTTTCAGCTGCTGGTTGAGCAGGGCTGGATTCAGCTCTTCTCAGAGCCTGGGGTCTTCGGACAGAAAGTGAAGCCTGATAGAATCTGGGCAAAAAACTGGGGGTAGAAGCTCTGTTCTCCTAACTGGGAGGCCAGCATTGCCCCGTCTCCTTCAGTCTCTCAAAAAGAGTCAGAGGACACCCCCTACAGGCCTGCCATGGTGGTGCAGGGACGCTTTGTGTTCCCAGCACTCACAGCCAGGGAGAAAACCAGAGGTGGACATGGAGTGTGGAGATGGGGGCCCTGGTGGAGGATATACATTCCAGTCTCCATGGGGCACAGGAGAGGCTCAGCTAAGAATGCTTGACGGGCAGGTGAGGTGGTCAGGGAAGGCTTCTCAGAGGAGGTGATTTGAGCTGAGACATGTCACTTGGCCTGGGTTGACAGGAGGCCAAAATCTCATCCCGTCACCCCCTGCCACGAGAAGAAGATGAGGAATCAGCCAGCTGAAGAAGGTAGAGGTGCATTTGAAGGGAACAAGGTCAACAAAAACACAGAGGTGTGCTTGATGGGAAGTGCTCATGTCTGTTCCAGAGCCTGGAATGTTCTAGAGTTCTAGAGCTAGAATGTTCTAAAGTTGTAAGCCTGGGAATGTTCCAGAGTTCTAGAGCTTAGAGTGGTCTAGAGTTCTAGGGTCTGGAATGTTCCAGAGTTCTAGGGCTAGAATGTTCTAGAGTTGTAGGCCCTGGAATGTTCTAGAGTTTTAGGGCTAGGATGCTCTAGAGTTGTAAGCCCTGGAGTGTTCTAGAGTTCTAGGGTCTAGAATGTTCTAGAGTTGTAAGCCCTGGAATGTTCTAGAGTTCTAGGGTCTGGAATGGCCTTTAGTTCTAAGCCTAGGATGTTCTAGAGTTCTAGGGCTAGGCTGTTGGAGAAAGTATGGAGAGAGGGGTTAGAGAGGGTGCTAGGGACAAGATGGGATCTTTTGAGGACCTCATATGGCCTCACACTGTGGCCAGTGGGAAGGAAGCAGAGGAGGAGTGCAGATGGAGGGTATGGATGGAGAGACGGAGGCACAAGGAGCACCAGGGTGGACGGAGCACCCCTGTGTGCTATTCCAGGTGCTGTCCATATCTGCTGTCTCTCACTCAGTCCTCCCACAGGCCTGGGATGTGGGTCCTGCTGTTGTCCCCCCCATTTTGTAGATGGGGGGATGGGGGCTGGAGAAAGAAGTCTATTCATGTGACCCAGAGCCCACCACCGGGAGATAGACCTGATGCCCTGCAGGCTGCCCTCTCAGGCTGACTCTGCCCTGCAGCCCAGCTTCATCCTGGCCCCGAACGAACACATTCCTCACTTGCTTCCCAAAGTCCCATCAGCATCTGACAACAACAACAAGAAAAAGGCCCAGAGGATCTGATGCATGCTGCGAGAGGTGCCAAGTTCTTAATGTTACCCAGCTGTGCAGAGGGGTTGGCCCGGGCAACCAGAGGCACCGTGATTCAGATGGGCTGGACAGGGGTGAGTGAGTCAGGGGCCCAGCACCCAAGCAGTCCATCTGACCGTCAGCTCCCTGAAGGGAAGGTGTAAACTTTCTGGATGGCTGACCCACATCAGGTGTCAGGACACAGGCTGGGTGGCCGCCACCTCTGCCATGCTCTCAGTGCCTTTTATACTCACCACCCACTCCCCTCACTTTGAATACTGGTTCTTTCTGCCCTCTGAGGGCTTCCCATCCTAGGTGCTGCCCATGAGTCTTCTCTGGACAGCTCTGATTGGCAGCTGTCAGGCACAATTTGATTCAGGAACTCAACATTGCTTTCGATGAGTTAAATTCTGGTGAAGCTGCTCAGGGAGTTGGATTCTCAGTGATGTCCATCTTCCAGGAATTCTGGGTCACCAGGGCCTGGAGAACAAGACCATCCTTTTTAGCCAGGCGGGATCCCCAGAGCCTCCAAGGTACTCAGATGAAGGGAGAAGAACATCAGAGCCTCACACAGAGCCTTTCCTTCAGTTCCACCAATTTTCTGGCCCCAGGGTGTTTGGACATCGTTTGCCTGGGTTCCCCTGAGCACAGGGAGCAGACAGAGGTGGGCCAGGGCAGAGAGAGGGCATACTGCCAGTCCAGACACTAGACCGGAGATGGCCTCTGCTCAGTTCCAAAGAATCCCTTGGTTGATCTGAGCTCCAGGGCACAGATTTCACAGGGCTTTGCCCACAGGCCCCAGCCTGGCAGCTCAGAGGTGCAGGGAAGCATGTGGGGATGGGGGTAGCAAGAGCCTAGAACACCTGAGAATGGAGAGTCTGACTCTTAGCAGTTTGCTCCCTAGGGGGAGGGACCA
Source organism: Bos grunniens (assembly GCF_055505025.1). Taxonomy (NCBI): domain Eukaryota; kingdom Metazoa; phylum Chordata; class Mammalia; order Artiodactyla; family Bovidae; genus Bos; species Bos grunniens. Next base: position 13,437,201 of record NC_141170.1, on the reverse strand, counting down.
GGGAAGGGTGGGTGTGGAAGCAGGTGGGGCTACAGTAGCAATAGGAACTGGAAACAGGAAGCAGGAAGTAGGAAGTCTCTGTTGCAGAGGTGGGAGCAGAGGGCATCTAAACCCCAGGACAGGGCAGGAGGCATGTTGGGATTACAGACCCAGATTCAAGGTATCAACTGGAGAGACCCCATTGAGTTGGCCCATCCCTGCTTCTCCCTTTTCCTGACACAGCCCGGTCACGAGGGTGGACGTGGAAAGTCTTGTCGAGTGCTTGATCTCCTCGACCCAAGTGACATGTCCAAGTGGGAGCTCTGGACACAGCTGAGCTGACCATAGTCCTTCTCCAGAATTTATCAGGAGGAAGTGGGAGAGGAGGTCGTTTTTGCTCTTGGATCTCAGGGCCCCAGGGCCGTGTCTCCCCCAGTGACCACAGTAGAAGAAAATAGACACACAAGAGACCCAAAAATAACCCCCAGAGAGAAATGGATACCCAAGGCTAAGAAAGAGAGGCCTGGGGTTTTTGTGTGTCTGTCCTTTCCGCAGTCTCATCTCAGCTCTTCCTATAACTCATACCTTGAGCCAGCAATGTTCCTCTTGCTCTTAATTAAATGGCCTAAGTTCGGTTTCTGGCACCGGCAACCAAAACAGTCTCACACACAACACCCATCCAGGATCCAGTTCCCAAAATGACGTGACCTTGTGGGTCTCCCCTGAGGCACCTCCAGGACTGGGGCCAAACGCCAGCCCAGCACAGACCCCATACATGGTAATCTGCCTATCCGATAGGCTTTCTCTGCCTTCACCACCCCCAAGATGGTACGCTTACAGAGCAGAGCCCAACCTATCAGAGGGGGAATGTTTGTTGCATTTATTAACTAATACAGGTGGCCCATGTTGGCCCAAGCCAGTAGGGAACATGTCTTCAGGGATTCCAGAAGGTGGAAGTGACCAGAATCAGGGGGCTGGCAGCCTCTGGTTCAGTTCTGAGTAAATGTGAGGCCAGAGGGAAAGGCAGGACTGACAGCAAGATGCAGGACCTGTGGGGACAGGTGAGAACATGTGAGGGGCAGCCCCTTCCCACCCCCCAGATCAGATCAGATCAGATCAGTCGCTCAGTCGTGTCCGACTCTTTGCGACCCCATAAATCGCAGCACGCCAGGCCTCCCTGTCCATCACCAACTCCCGGAGTTCACTCAGACTCACGTACATCGAGTCAGTGATGCCATCCAGCCATTTCATCCTCTGGCGTCCCCTTCTCCTCCTGCCCCCAATCCCTCCCAGCATCACAGTCTTTTCCAATGAGTCAACTCTTCCCATGAGGTGGCCAAAGTACTGGAGTTTCAGCTTTAGCATCATTCCTTCCAAAGAAATCCCAGGGCTGATCTCCTTCAGAATGGACTGGTTGGGTCTCCTTGCAGTCCAAGGGACTCTCAAGAGTCTTCTCCAACACCACAGTTCAAAAGCATCAATTCTTTGGCCCTCAGCCTTCTTCACAGTCCAACTCTCACATCCATACATGACCACAGGAAAAACCATAGCCTTGACTAGACGAACCTTTGTTGGCAAAGTAATGTCTCTTTTTTTCAATATGCTATCTAGGTTGGTCATAACTTTCCTTCCAAGGAGTAAGTGTCTTTTAATTTCATGGCTGCACTCACCATCTGTAGTGATTTTGGAGCCCAGAAAAATAAAGTCTGACACTGTTTCCACTGTTTCCCCATCTATTTCCCATGAAGTGGTGGGACTGGATGCCATGGTCTTCGTTTTCTGAATGTTGAGCTTTAAGCCCACTTTTTCACTCTCCTCTTTCACTTTCATCAAGAGGCTTTTGAGTTCCTCTTCACTTTCTGCCATAAGGGTGGTGTCATCTGCATATCTGAGGTTATTGATATTTCTCCTGGCAATCTTGATTCCAGCTTGTGTTTCTTCCAGTCCAGTGTTACTCATGATGTACTCTGCATAGAAGTTAAATAAACAGGGTGACTATATACAGCCTTGATGAACAAAAGGCAAGTACAGGATGTGTATTCATTCATTTAGCAAATATTCTTGAGGACCTACTATATGCAGCGACTCTTGTGGGCACCAGGGATACAGCACTGAATGAGACATGTATGTCCTGTCCTGATAAAATTTATGTTATGAAGAAGAGGAGGCAGATAGCAAAAAATATAAGCAAATAAACATATCCTTATGGCAGAAACTAATACAACATTGCAAAGCAACTATACGCCAATCAAGATTAATTAAGAAAAAAAAAGTATCTTGTGGCAAATGGTGACAAGGGCTTTGAGGATGAAGCTGTACAGGAGGTGGGATTTAGGTGGGGGGTCAGGCTGGCCCTCTGAGCAAAGATATGACTGAAGAGAGAAGGGGAGGTGTGCCTACAGCCTTTCCCCAATCTGGCCAGATAAGACATTCTGTTCCCACAAGACAGATACAGGAAATGATGGCCAGGGGTTTCTGAGACCAGCCCAATCCTGCAGCTTCTTTTTTAAAAATAAGTCTGTGTTTACTTATAGGCTGTCCTGGGTCTTCATTGCTGCACAGGCTTTTCTCTAGTGGCAGCGCTCAGGCTTCTCACTGCGGTGACCTCTCTTGTTGCAGAGCACAGGTTCTAGGGCAAGCGGGCTTCAGTAGTTGTAGCTCCCCGGCTCTACAGCACAGGTTCAGTAGTGGTGGCACACAGGCTTAGTTGCTCCATGGCATGTGGGATCTCCCCGGATCAGGGCTCAAACCCATGTTCCCTACATCATCAAGCAGATTCTCTACCACTGAGCCACCAGGGAAGTCCCTCCTACAGCTTCTGTGGATGGAAGTAAAATTCAAACCCAAGCCTGCCCGATTTCAAAATGCACGTTTCTTCAAAGCAAATCTCCGTCCCTTACAGGTGCAGGCCTGGGGACCAGGTTTGCAGAGAAGGAGCAAGTGACAGTCTGTGGGCAAGCATGTGCTGAGCAATCACCAGGAGCCTGAGGGGGTCCCATTGTGCATGAGCAGAGGGAGCCTCCGTTCCATCGGGCAGCATCCAGCTCACCACCGGCCCCCAGCCCTCTGTTGATGATGAAGCATTTGGGCAGGAATCACATGTCAAAAGTGATGGGAGGCCTGGCTCTCCAGGGACTCAGAGCCTGTGATGGGCAAAAGAGTGACTTTTCCCTGCCCCGCACGCAGGAGCCCACATAGAAGGTGTTAGGCGCTGTTCCATCTTGAACCAAAAATGGGGACGAGGTCAGTTTCAGAGCTGAGTAAGGGTATCTCAGACTCAGACAAGAAGACCTATCCGAGAGATCAGGGAGATTTTGGAATGTCGTGGCCAAGAGGGCAGCACCAGCCCTGGCTCTGCAGGTAGCAGATTCTGGGTTGGAGCTGGGATCATTGATGGAAGCCGCTGGATGCCTGGGTTGAGAAAGCCTGGTGTGAATGGACAGTGCACACAGCCTTACACCCCAGAGACAGGCGGGGGCGGCATCTGAAAATGCGGAAGGGTTGTTCCAGCTTCTCTGTGTGTCTAGGTGCAGCTCCCTGTGGCCTGTGTCATTCAGTGAATGGATATGGGGCAGAGGTGCAGCCAACTTGGTGTCACCAGAAAGCTGAAATTGGCAACTCCTCCCTGGTTTGATCCCTGGGTCAGGAAGATCCCCTGGAGGAGGAAGTGGCAATTCCGTCTAGTATTCTTGCCTGGAAAATCCCACTGCCTGGTGGCCTACAGTCCACAGGGTCGCAAAGAGTCCAACACAACTAAGCGACTAAAAAAACAATGCCACATCCAGTGAAGCCAGTTGTTGGGGAGACACAGGCAGTAAAACCCCAATAGCACAGGTTGGGAGTCAAATTCCAGCATGGTCTCAGACCCTACTGCACCGCCATTGACAAATCATCTCTGAGCCCTCTCCTTTCTTCCAGAAACAGGGTGATCTTAAAGGCTATTGGCAGGGTTGTCCTAGAGCTCATGAGGGACACCAGGAGCAAAGAAAGGGATCTTCATCATTAAACACAGGAAAACGGAGTCCAGATTCTGGCAGATGTCCCTGCAGATTCAGGGGTCTGGCATCTCCTTCGGCTGGATGCTTGGGACATGCTGACCTGATGTGAAACATGATTCCCTGAGCTCAGAGCAGGGTGAGTCTTGCAAGGGACACGGCCCACAGAGTCCCAGACCCAACAGGGACAGCATCGCATACCTTGAAAGAATACTCATGTAGAGCAGGACTGCATACCAGTCCTGGCTCCAGTGACCTTGGGGAAATCACTTCTTGCTGACTCTAATACCCCCACCTTTTCTCTGCCCACATGACAGACTCCAAGCCCCAGGGAGTATGATCAGGGGCACAGAGGACCCAGGGCATAAGACAAGGGAATGGGGCTGGCAAGCATACCACCCTTAGGTAAAGGGGCAGGTGATTCTGGTCCCGCCTCTATCAGCCAAGCAGACATGTGGGGCCAATGGTTCCAATGCTTTTTTAAAAGAAGGCTGAAATTCAGATTTTTATGTGATGGCTCCAAATATTAAGTATTGGTAGCTAAATCTGCTTTTTTTTCTCTCTAGACTAGGCATAACACCATTTAATCCAAACATAGAATTCCCGACTCAATGGACATGAGATTGAGCAAACTCTGGGAGACAGTGAAGGACAGGGAAGCCTGGCGCACTGCAGTCCATGGGGTCACAAAGAGTCAGACATGACTTAGTGACTGAACAACAGCAAGGGCACGTCTTTAGGGGTTGAACCATAGACTGCATCATTCAGGGACCTATGCACCCTGGCTTCTGGGGGTGGTCAGCCAGCGGTGGGCTCTGGGAGGTGTAGGTTGGGGGAGGGAGACAGGGAGAGAGGAGTTGTTCTTATGATGACCAGGTTTCAAATTTAAACATCTCCAGGAAAGAAGAGAGCTTCAGCAGTGGCTGACACCAACGCAGTCCCTGGTCCAGGGCTGCTGGCCTTGCAGGATCCCAATGCCCTGGCATCCTCCCCTTGTCTCTTCAAAACAGGAGGCAATGATTGCACACGTTACTATTGTCCCAAGACTACATCTCTGCCAGTGTCCTCATTTCTATACACAGCCCGTGACGAAAACTCATCTGAATGGACTTATTTCAGTGGACTTCTGCTTCCTGCAGAACCCTAATTACACAAGTTATATTCATTTATTAATAAGTCTCACAAGTGGCCAGAGGAAAGAGGAAAATATTGTTGTTTAGTAGCTAAGTCATGTCCTACTCTTTGCGACCCCATTGTAGCCCACCGAGCTCCTCTGTCCATGGAATTTCCCAGGCAAGAATACTGGAGTGGGTCGCCATTTCCTTCTCCAAGGGATCTTCCTGACTTAGGGATCAAACCCATGTCTCCTACACTGGCAGGTGGATTCCTCAAGACCGAGTGACCAAGGAAGGCCAAAGAGGAAGTCCAAGAGTGTTAGTCACAGTCGTGTGTGACTCTCTAGTCAGATTCTCCAGGGATTCTCCAGGACAGAATACTGGATTGGGTTGCCATTCCCTTCTCCAGGGGATTTTCCCAACTCAGGGATTGAACCCAGGTCTCCCACACTGCAGGCAGATTCTTCACCATAGAGCCATCAGGGAAGCCTTAAGAGGAAAATATCTGGATGCAAATCCCCACTCTTCCCCCAACTGCTTATCACATAATCTTTCCAAGCCTCAGTTTCCTCATCTGTCCTGTCAGAGGGCTAATGGACCAGAGATGACTTATGATAATGTCTAAAGCTTCCAGCCAAACTGACTGGGGAAACCCACTCGCTTTGAGCCTAAATTTAAACAAGCTTGTTGTTGTTGTTCAGTTGCTAAATGTATCGGACTTTTTGCGACCCCAAGGGCTGCAGTATGCCAGGCTTCCCTGTCCTTCACTATCTCCCGGAGTTTGCTCAGATTCATGTCCATTGAGTCAGCGATGCTATCTAGCCATCTTATCCTCTGCCACCCTCTTCTTTAGCATCAGGGTCTTTTTCAATGAGTCAGCTCTTCCCATCACATGACCAAAGTATTAAGTGATCAAAGTATTAAGTGACCAAAGTATTGGAGCTTCAACTTCAGGATCAATCCTTCCAAAGAATATTCAGGGTTGATTTCCTTTAGGATTGACTGGTTTGATCTCCTTGCAGTCCCTAGGACTCTGGTAGTTATCTGCAAAACAGTGGCATTTTCTGGGAATGAATGGCCAGTGATCTGCAGAGAGTGTCATTTCTGAGCAAAGCCTTGGCACTCTGTGGCTCCCTCCTGCTCCACCAGCACTCTCCACCCTGGGCCAGCTCCCTCATACCCTTGATTGACAGACTTGAGAGGTGGGAAGAATGGGGACTGGTTTTCCTGGGACCAAGGGTCAAATCCCAGCTCAGCCACCTGCTCTCTGTATAATCAAGGACAAGTCCCCTTCTGTCTCTGGGCTGTTTCCTCATCTACATAAGAGGGTTTGTCCTTGAGCTTTTGTGGTTTCTACCAGCTTCCCCCTGCCAGGGATCTCTGGTGATTCCTAACTCTGTGGGCCTAACAAAAGTTCTTCCCACACATCCTCGACAGCACTGTGTCATAATTAAGCATAAAAATTAGGAAATTCCAAGCCAAGCTTTCCTGAATCGTGCGGGTAGAAGAAATGTTTGAATCTCCTTTCTTGGCTGAGTCTTTGCAAGGCAAGCGTTTCCAAATGTTTGGCCCAGTCCCCCTGCCTGAACCTCCCCCTGACGGCCTGTCCTCAGGAGGAAGGCCCCAAAGATAAGCAGGGAGGGCTAGCCCTCAACCAACCAGAAGGCTGCCCGGCTGACCGTGGATGACCCATTGGCTGGGCCTCCCAACACCTGGATGACTGACTGCGATTCTGGGCTTCCTTTGCTCCAGATGTGTTTGGCAGCTGCCCACCATCAATCAGGGGGTTTGGGTTTGGAAAACTGAAGATCTGCAAACAAAGGCACGAGTGAGAAGGGCGAGGCCCGGTTAGAAAATATTGAAATTCATCCTGGTTTCCTTTGAGCCAAAAGAACAGGCTGTTCCCTGGGTTCCCAGGGACCATGGAAGAGGGAGAAAGTGGGGCCTGAGAGCCGATGGAAGCTGCTTGGCCGCCATTTTGTAAGACTAGGCCAGCTCCCTGAGAGGAGCAGACCCTGGGTTTGGAACCCAAGTTTGTTACTTACTAGTTGGGTAACTTGGTCAAGTTACCTCATCCTCCTGGCTCCCACTGGAAATGGAGACAGCAATATTTATCCCACAGAGTGGGTGAGAGGATTAACAAAGATCAACTTGGATGACAAATGGACAGGTCACTGATATATCATCTGCAACCTATAAGAGAACTCCAGGACTACCACCCAAAGGTATCGAAAGCCTGATTGACACAAAAGCAGACTATGGTTGGAAGAGTTCCTGGGGACTTAGTGTCTACGCGTGTGTGCCTGCGTGCCAAGTCACTTCTGACTCTTTGCAATCCCAGGGACTGTAGCCCACCAGACTCCTCTGTCCATGGGATTCTCCAGGCAAGAATATTGGAGTGGATTGCCTTTCCCTTCTCCAGCGGATCTTCCCCACCCAGGGATCAAACCTGGATCTCTTGTATTGCAGGCAGATTCTTTACCAACTGAGCCACCAGATTAGCATCTATACAGTCTCTTAAATATTCAAAGTTTATCCCACTCAGTACTGTGTTTTCATCCCGGTGTGCATTCAGGGATGCTGTGAGGAAAAACCATTTTAGTTACCATGAGAGGTGAGGACAGGGCTCCCTGCTCCCCACTGAGCCATCCTTCTGAGGCCTGAAGGGAGATGTTTCTCTCCACTTCAGGACCAGGAAGAGTTGTGCTACTCTCTGTGCTACTCTACTGGCCTCTCAGCAACCGTTCCGTTTCACCTTGGGGACACCCAGCATCACTTGCCTGGGTGTCCCTCTGCACCAGATGCTGGAGGTCTGAGACTCTAACCTGTGACCCACCTCTGCCAACTCTCCTGAGCCTCGCTCTGCAAACTGTGGGCCAATTTCACCTCGCCCACCTTGGATTTTTCCTTCCTTCCTTTCCTCTTGACCTGATACTTATTTTCTTTTTTAAGCCAAGTTGGATTTTGAGTGTTTGTGCATGACTCTAGATCTCCCGAGGGAAAGTTGGAGATGGAGCGTTAGATGATAACCAGGCAGGGAGATACAGGGCTCAACACGGAGCCTACCGCACGGTGGGTGGTACCTAATGCACTCAGCAAATATCTCCTATGTGATAAAAGCCACACTGACGCTGGCAGATGAGGGCCAGGAATGGCTTTCCTTCCACAAAGCAAATATCTGGTGTGCCTGTAGGGGTGTCCTGCTCATGGCCATTGACCTGGGGTTCCCTGGATTCACCTGGGGGGTCACCTGGTTGCCATGGTAACTCGGGTACTGCCTCATCTGTGCCTGCCTTCTCTTATGTGATGTTTTGTCCATCACAAAGCTCCACGTGGCTGCCATCTGCTCTGTGTCTCATTTTACTCTCTGCACAGAGCGGAGGTGAGGAGGGCACCCCAGGGGAAGAGGAGGGTTTGCAGGCAGCCGAGGCCGGGCCTGACATGGGCTGGGAGACCCTGCCTCTGTGACCTTGTGGGGAGAGTATGGGGAGTGAGCTGTGCAAACTGGGGCAAGCCTTCAACCCCCAACCCCCGAGCCTGTCTCCTCTCTTGTCTCACTGCCTACTTCCCAGTGGGGTGGGGGTGGGTGGGCTGGAAGGATTACAGATCTAAGGGATGCTCTTCAGAAAATATTTATTGAGCATCTACTGTGTGACAGGGCACTAGGAAGTCATCAGGGAAAAAGGCACATCCAGGTCCTTCCCTCAGGGAGCTTATACTCTCCAATGGGGATGCGGGTGGGGTGGAGGGAAGAGGAAGCAGATAAATAAATATATAAACTAGAAAATGAAGGTCATAAGGGCCATACAGAAAATTACTGGGTTGGCCAAAACATTTGTTCAGGTTTTTTCCATGAGATGTAACAGGAAAATCCAAACAAACTTTTTTTTGGCCAAGCCAGTAAAAGGGGTTGTTGAGACAGTGACTAGGAGGATGCGCAAACGTCAGAGTTGCCAGCAGAGAGGAGATGGATCCAGAGGGATAACTGGAGAGGAGCTTCAAGACGTGGCCCAGATTGTGAAACAGAGGTCACCAGAGTGTAGGAATTACACAGCCAGGGTGGGAGGAAGGCACACTGGCTGGGATGTTCAAGTTTGCGGTTTTCTATTACCCAGAGACAGGGGAATAGTTACTGGCCCAGTTTGAGGGGTAGAAGATGTGAAGGACATACTGTAGCCATTTACAGCTGCACATAATCCTGTGGCCGTGAGACGGCTCCCTGAATGCACCACCCTGCCTGGCTGCAGACCGGGTTCTTGGAGAAACCTACCTACTGTGTGCACTGCCCATCACCTGACCCGGCACTGCCAAATGGCTGTCAGCTGGGAACGGAACCATATGTTTCCACGAGTCAAAACACCCAACTCTCTTCCCCAGTGAAGGGAAAAACATCTTGATTTCAACCCAGAAAGGGCTGGACAGATGGGAAGCCAGAGAAGCAGACTGTTTGATTACCTGGCCATCGTCTGTGTACAAATAGAGAAAGAAACTTCTGTGGTTACCTTGATAGCTTGGAAACACTCACATCTGTAACTCTGAAACATTTGATTATAGCTCGAGGAAATCATATTCCAGGCTAGCATGTATTTCCCTCTGAGTGAAGGAAAAAGTGTGTGTTTAAGAGCAAAGGATGGCCCCCAGATGAACATACAGAGGTTGACACGTTCAGGTAACTCTGATGGGAGGTGTCAGAGACTGGCTTCTCTCTCTCTCTCTGGCTTCACCACTTACCAACTTCAAGGCCTTAGAATAATCACTTCACCTCTCTGGGGACAATGAGACTCCCCATTCCATGGGAGCTGTGTGGATCATTTGAGTCAAAAAGTTTGAGTGTTTTATAAACTGTAAAGTGCCAAGGAACTTTTGTGTGTGTGCGTGAGAGCTCAATTGTGTCAAACTCTGCACCATCCAGACTGTAGCCTGCCAGGTTGCTCTGTCCATTGGATTCTCTAGGCAAGAATACTGGAGTCAGTTGTCATGCCCTCATGCAGGGGATCTTCCTGACCCAGGGCTCAAATCCACACCTGCATCTCCTGCATTGGTTCAGTTCAGTTCAGTTCAGTCACTCTGTGTGTCCAACCCTTTGCGAACCCATAGACTGTAGCATGCCAGGCTTCCCTGTCCATCACCAACTTCCAGAGCTTGCTCAAACTCATGTCCAGTGATGCCATCCAACCATCTCATCCTCTGTCATCCCCTTCCCCTTCTGCCTTCATTCTTTCAGTGTCTTTTCCAATGAGTCAGTTCCTTGTATCAGGTGGCCAAAGTATTGGAGTTTCAGCTTCAGCATCAGTCCTTCCAGTGAATATTCAGGACTGATTTCCTTTAGGATTGACTGGTTTGATCTCCTTGCAGTCCAAGGGACTCTCAAGAGTCTTCTGCTTTGGTAGGTGGATTCTTTATACCACTGTGCCACCTGGGAAGCCCTGCCAAGGAGTAAAATTGATTTTTAGTTAACAACTGGACACTTTAAAAAATTAATTTATTTATTTTAATTAGAGGCTAATTACTTTACAATATTGTAGTGGGTTTTGCCATACATTGACATAAATCAGCCATGGGTGTACATGTGTCCCCTATCCTGAACCTCCCTCCAACCTCCCTCTCCATCCCACCTCTCAAGGTTCTCCCAGTGCACCAGCTTTGAGTGCCTTTTTTACACATTGAACCTGGACTGGCTATCTATTTCACATATGGTAATATACATGTTTTAATGCTATTCTCTCAAACCATCCCACCCTCGCCTTCTCCCACAGAGTCCCAAAGTCTATTCTTTATATCTGTGTCTCTTTTGCTGTCTCACATATAGGGTCATCGTTACCATCTTTCTAAATTCCATATATATGCTGGACACAACTTTTGACTCAAAACATTTTCACTGGCCCCGCTCAGTCCCTCTTGTAGCTCCTGTCCTCTTTTCCTGATCATCCTTTGGCTGGTTTGACTTCATTTTAGGAGTGCTGGGATGAAAATCAAAATTGCTGGTGAAGATGCTGAATGTAAAAGGCAAGAGGACTAAATACTACTTACTCAGAGATAAACCATGCTAGAAACTAATGGTGATCAGCCAGACCCCATTCACCTGGTGGGCATCATCCCTCTTGCTGCCATGAAGGTGCACAATGGTGATTCTCAGCTGCCCCTTCCCTGGAGCACTGCTCTTCAATTTTTGGAATGTATTTGAGGAGTTACACCCTGTCCCCATGCTGGCCAGGGTCTGCATGCAGCCAATTTCTGACTAATATGTATATACAAAGTTCTCGTCCACCTTGCCTCAACATGAGATATTCCAGAGCTCCCCATGGGATCAAGCTGTGCCTAGAATTTAGCTGAACTCACATCCTGGCCAAGTTGCACCCCTGGCCCTGGCCCTGTCAGAGACGTCATCTGAAAGTATTCTCTCAGCATCTCACTTGCACGAGTTTCCCTAGTATGGGCTCTGATTCTCGGGAACCCAAGGGAACACGTTAGGTTTGGTACCAGATCCTAAGAAACAGATTCTTGGGACAGACTCTAGAGTTGGATCACTCTCTAGCCAGATGAGAAGACGACCTCATCACTGGTAGTTGAGGGGAGTCCACGGCAGGCTGTAGCAGCACAATTGGGAATTTCACCTGTGTGACTCAGACGGTAAAGAAACTGCCTGCAATGCAGGAGACATGGGTTTGATCCCTGGGTTGGGAAGATCCCCTGGAGAAGGAAATGGCTACCTACTCCAGTATTCTTGCCTGGAGAATCCCATGGACAGGGGAGCCTGTTGGGCTACAGTTCATGGGGTGGCAAAGTTGGACATGACTGAGCGACTAACACTTTCACGCTTCTCACTTCCGCCTGGGTTCATCAGAATTTTGAACAGTCAGTAAGAGAGATGCATTAGCCTGTGTGATGTTGCCGAAATGTGGACGTAGAGGAGAAACAGGAACTATGCAGTTGAGTGACTGCTGTTAACCAGCAGTGAAATCAAAATTCCAACTTTGCTATCACCAGCTAGAAGCAAAACTTTTTTTTATCAGTTATTTGCCTGTTAGTGGATTAAATTTTATTAAAAAAAAAATTGGACTGGGCTTCTCTGGTGGCTCAGTGGTAAAGGAATTCACCTTCCAATGCAGGATCTGCAAGAGACACAGGTTCGATCCCTGGTCCAAGAGGATCCCGTATGCAGTGGAGCAACTAAGCCCATGCACCGCAATAACTGAGCCTGTGCTGCAGAGCCCGGAAACCTCGACGACTAAAGCCCACGTGCCCTAGAGTGCCTGCTCCACAGCAAGAGAAGCCACCGCAGCAAGAAGCCTGTGCACCACAACTGGAGAGTAGTCCCCGCTCGCCACAACTAGAGAAACGGCCATGCAGAACAAGACCCGATACAGCCAAAAATAAATAAATAAAATTATGTTTAAAATTGTTGGACTTATTTTTATAAAGTATATAAAATTTTCAGAAAAAAATTGCTTTCATTGCATTACTGAATAGCTGAGAAAGGTGAGTAAAAAGCACACATAACACCCCTGCCAACACCATTCAGCACTTCCCTTAGGTTATTTGTGTTAGATAAAACTGAGAACAGTTTTTCCTATGTTAATAACTTAACATCTAAGTTCTTATAATGATTCTATTCTGATCCAATTTTAACCATTGGACTTAGAAACCATCTGTTTTTACTTATTTGGTGAATTTAGTGAATGCACCATTAAGCCAATTTCTAGCATTATGGAGGAATGAACACTTATCCAGCAATCCCACTGCTGAGCATACACACTGAGGAAACCAGAATTGAGACACGTGTACCCCAGTGTTCATCACAGCACTGTTTATAATAGCCAGGACATGGAAGCAACCTAGATGTCCATCAGCAGATGAATGGATAAGAAAGCTATGGTACATATACACAATGGAGTATTACTCGGCCATTAAAAAGAATACATTTGAATCAGTTCTAATGAGGTGAATGAAACTGGAGCCTATTATACAGAGTGAAGTAAGCCAGAAAGAAAAAACACCAATACAGTATACTAACGCATATATATGGAATTTAGAAAGATGGTAACAATAACCCTGTATACGAGACAGCAAAAGAGACACTAATGTATAGAACAGTCTTTTGGACTCTGTGGGAGAGGGAGAGGGTGGGATGATTTGGGAGAATGGCATTGAAATATGTATAATATCATATATGAAACGAGTCACCAGTCCAGGTTCGATGCACGATACTGAATGCTTGGGGCCGGTGCACTGGGATGACCCAGAGGGATGGTATGGGGCGGGAGGAGGGAGGAGGGTTCAGGATGGGGAACACATGTATACCTGTGGCAGATTCATTTCGATATATGGCAAAACCAATACAATATTGTAAAGTTAAAAAATAAAATAAAATTTAAAAATTAGAATGTTTGTTATACTGAGAACACAACAAAAAGGAAGTGCAGGACTCCTCCCTTGTCATCCCTCCCCCTTGAATTAAAGGGAGAAAGCTGTCAGGCTCAGGTGGGTTAATCACCAACTGAAAGTCAAATGTGGGAGTCAGATGCTCCCATGACCATGTTTCAAAGACTTTTATCTCTGCCACTGGGGGGCAGACTGAGCTGAAGGCCAAGATGAGGCTTAACTCAGGTGAGAAAATTTCCAGGAAGGTAGAATTCTCAGCCCGGGTGAGTGTCCTCTGCCAATGTCAAGGCAACATTAAGGAGAGAGCAGACTCTTCAGACCTGAATTGGAGACAGCTCTGTAGGTGCAATTGAGAACTTTGAAATTCCCTTGAAATACCCTGACTTTGGAGAGGGGCCCACCCCCCTAATAAGGGATCCCCTGCTTGAAGCCTCAAGAAGGGATGCCTGACAAGACAAAACTCTCCCACATTATAATCTTCCCCAAGTCCCCTTCTAGCAATCAGACTACTAGTTAGGGTCAATCTCAACATGACCCTCCCCTGGGGAAGTGCTACGTCTCCCAAGGGAAGAGTTTCAGGACTGGCTAATGCATTCTTAAACTCGGCTTAAAACTCAACACAAAAAGCTAAGGTCATGGCATCTGGCCCCATTACTTCATGGCAAATAGATGGGGAAACAATGGAAACAGTGACAGACTTTGTTGTTTTGGCCTCAAAATCACTGCAGACAGTGACTGAAGTCATGAAATTAAAAGACGCTTACTCTTTGGAAGAAAAGCTACGACAAACCTAGACAGCATATTAAAAAGCAGAGACATTACTTTGCTGACAAAGGTCCATCTAGTCAAAGCTATCGTTTTTCCAGTAGTCATGTATGGATGTGAATGCTGAACCATAAAGAAGGCTGAGCGCTGAAGAATTGATGCTTTTGAACTGTGGTGTTGGAGAAGACTCATGAGAGTCCCCCAGACAGAAAGGAGCTCAAACTAGTCAATTCTAAAGGAAATCAACCTTGAATATTCATTGGAAGGACTGATACTAAAGCTGAAGCTCCATTATTTTGGCCACCTGATGCAAAGAGCCAACTTATTAGAAAAGACCCTGATGCTGGGAAAGATGGAGGGCAGGAAGAGAAGGGGGTGCCAGAGGATGAGAAGGTTGGATGGCATCACTGACTCAATGGTAATAAGTTTGAGCAGGCTCTGGGAGATAGTAAAGGACAGGGAAGCCTGGTGTGCTGCAGTCCATGGGGTCGCAAAGAGTCGGACATGACTGAGAGACTGAACAACAACAGTGTCCTCTAGCAGGAAGCTGAGAGTCACATCTGCAGTGGACTTCAAGGTACTGGGTCCAGGAGATCTAATATGAAGCTGGGTGAGGGGGATGGATTTTGTTGACATGGGGCAGGAAGCCACTCTCCCAAAATACAGGCTTTAATATCTTGACAACAGACCCAGGGAATGATTTTAATATGCTGTTCTTAGAAGCTCTGAAAAACTGAGGGACCTCATTATATGAAGTAGAGATGTCAGACTGTGATGGAAGATTCTGGAAGAAGAGCACAAAAGACTGAGTGAAGAGGTCATGCTACAATATAATGGGTCTATATATCAGACCATAAAACCTGTTGTTCTGACTATGTTCTCCAGAAAGGCTTGAAGGACGCTGTATTTAACAAGGCCATACCAAATGCCCTGGTATGAGGGGCAGAAGCATCATTGAGAAACTCGTTAGTGGTCACCTTCTGTAATCTGGAACTGATGGTAGGAGACGCTGTTGTAAAGCATAAACGGGGATGATGGGATTTCCAAATAGTAGAGGACAGGTGGTAGCATTTTATTATCAAAAACAAGGTGGGAGTAATTACCTTAAATAGGCAATCAGGGACCCCTAGCCCACAAATATCTGGATATATCTAGTAAATATAAGGATATGGATATATCTAGTAGAACATGGTGTTCCTAAAGCAAGATGGCTAGGAAGCCCCCCAAATTTTAATTAATATGTAATCAAAAGAGATCAGGGAGAAAGACGATCAGAAGGCTCATGTCAGTCCCTGTGACTTATAAAGAGTCATAATCCTTTGCTGATTTTTAAGAATGGACTTTCAAGAATACTCTGACAGAAAAAAAAAAAAAAAAGCATGAGTTCCCAGAAGGAAGGGCCTTATATCACCCTGGCAAGGGTAGAGAGGAAAGATTTCCCAAGATCTTCTCAAAAAGAACCTATGACCATTTGTGTGGCCAATCATACCCTGGAGGAAAGAACTGTCCGTAGCTTTTGAGGATGATTGCATACTTAGTCCAAGCTGACAATGAAGAGTGCCCAAGTGCCATCGTGGCTCTCTCGTGGGGGTGGAGCATGTTAAAGTCAGGCCTGACCTCTGAAAACCCCAGACGAATCATGGCAGAGGACCATGGATTACCACAAATTTACCCAATTAATTGCTCCAATGGCAGGTGTTGCTCCAGAGCTTGTATCTTTACTAGAGCAGATTTAATCTAGCTTCTGATATGTGGCTTCCCAGGTGGCTCAGACAGTACAGTATTTTTGCCTGCAATGTGGGAGACCTGGGTTTGATCCCTGGGTCAGGAAGATCCCCTGGAGAAGGAAATGGCAACCCACACCAGTATTCTTGCCTGGAAAATCTCATGGACAGAGGAGCCTGGCAGGCTATAGTCCATGGGGTGACAAAGAGTCAGACACGACTGAGAGACTAACACTTTCACACTTTCTGATATGTAGCATGTGGCTACTGATAGACCAAATGGATTGCATACCAAATGCATACCTGTTAGGAAAAGGAATGGGATGGCATGCAGTCACAGGGGGTGAACAGCAGCGTACCTGTTGTCCCCCAGCATACCTGTTGTCCCTGCTCTTCCCCAGGTCTAGGTCAATTTCCCACTTTCCGTCCCAATACAGGTTGAAGGAACCTAGACTGTGTCGTGGCACCTCAGATTACCATACCTATCCTCCATACTGACAGCGCCGTGTCCTTGGGACCTAAAGCCTTGTTAAGATACATGAGCTCCCAAGGGTGGAGGCAGCCTATGGATGGAGTGTTCAGGGGTGCGGTGATCTAGTGAATGTTGGGACAGCCTCTCAAGAAAAGGACAAGCGATTGCACTTTGCACCTTCAACCAGTAAGAAAGAACTACAGCTACTGGTAAACCACTCTGGCTTCTGAAGTCAGTATATTCCACACTTGGAAACACTGCTTCATTGACTTCTCAGATGATGCCAAGTGTTGAGGGGGCTAGTTTTGAGGGAGTTAAGATGAGATCATACTGGATTAGGGTGGGCCCCATATCCAGTGGTTGGTGCCCTTATAAGAGGCCATGGGAAAGCATCAGAGAGCAGAAGGCATATGATGATGGAGGCAGAGATTACAGTGACGTGTTTGGAAGCCAAGAAACACCAAGGACTGCTGGGAGCCCCCAGGAGCCAGGAGGGAGGCTGGGGATGGCTTCTCTCCTGGAGCGTTCAGAAGGGAATCAACCCCACCAACACCTTAATCTTCAGCTCTGGCCTCCAGACAGTGAGACAACAAATTTCTGTTGTTTTAAGTCATCTTTGTTTTTGCTGTTGTTCAGTTGCTAAGTTGTGTCCTCCTCTTCGCGATGCTATAGCCTGCCAGGTTCCTCTGTCCATGGGATTTCCCAGGCCAGAATACTGGAGTGGGTAGCCGTTCCCTCCTCCAGGGGATCTTTCTGACCCAGGGATTGAACCTGTGTCTCTTGCATCAGCAGGTGGATTCTTTTCCCCTGAGCCACCAGAGAAGCCCCAGTTTGTGGTAATCTGTTACACACAAAACTTAAATCAGCCTCTCAGAACTGCCCACCCCAGGGACAGGAGACAGGGCATCCCTGCAGGAGTCTCCACTCTTCCTGGCTGAGTGGGGTTAATAACTTCCCTGCATCTCTGAATTGCACCTGCTCAGGGGTCAAGGGAGATGCCAGGGTACTGGAGAAGACCTTGGGCAGAAAGATTCCCATGGCTTATCTGAGCAGGGATGCCTCAGAAGGAGGTGAATCTGAGCTTACAGATAACTGGGGGTTGTGAACAAAATCAGGGACGTCCAAGAGGATGTGATGGGACTCTCAGAGATGTCAGCTACAACCACCACCATAACTGAGGGCCTGGGGAAAAGCTGTCTCTCCTTGTTCACTCACACTTCCTGCCATGACTCTTCCAACCTTGCCCAAGATTATTTCATTCACTCATTCATTCCTGGATCACTCACTCCCTAAACTCCTGCTCTGTATTAGGCTTGTGAATATACAGATGGATGGATCCAGTCCCTGGGCTCAGTGAGTTTCCAGTCCAGTAAGCCTTGATCCCTGGAAGCAGAGCAGGTCATGGGAACACAGAAGGCAGAGGCAGCTTGGCCAGAGCTTGGGGCTGCGGGTGGAGAGGGCTGGGTGGGGAAGGACAGAATGGCTTCCGAAGAAGACGATGGAGGCAGAGGGAGGAGCACGTGGAGTGTGGAGGATTTGGGGGAGGACGTGCTGTTCGGTGTGGTGGGAGGGAGTATGGTGGGACAGATGGCAGATGAGTGACGGGGTCCTGCCTCTGCAGCTCTCCAGCCCCCTGCCCGTCCATCCTTCCTGCAGCAAAAACCTCTCTTCCCTTGCAGACTGCCCTTCCCTGCTCCAGGAGGTCCTTGAGGGGCTTGAAGCCCTTGCACCCAGTTGTATTCGTTTCCTGTTAACACATAACAAAGTTCCTGGCTTGAAACAAAGTTATTCTCGTACAGTTTTGGAGATTGAAAGGCCAAGATCAGTCTCAAAGTCTCCTTCAGAAGGCTCTAAGGGAAAAGTCGTTTCCTTGGTTCACTTGACTTTCCCACCTTCTAGAGGCTGCCACGTTCCTTGGCTCATGACCTACTCCCATGTTTTCAAGGCCATCAGACTTGATGAAAACCTTCTCATGCTGCTATCTCATGTTCTTTCTCTCTTTTCTGCCTCCATCTTCCACTATAAAGAGCCTAATATGCCAGCAAATTTGGAAAACTCAGCAGTGGTCACAGGACTGGAAAAGCTCAGTTTTCATTCCAATCCCAAAGAAAGGCAATGCCAAAGAATGCTCAAACTACTGAACAATTGCACTCATCTCACACGCTAGTAAAGTAATGCTCAAAATTCTCCAAGCCAGGCTTCAGCAATACATGAACAGTGAACTTCCAGATTTTCAAGCTGGTTTTAGAGAAGGCAGAGGAACCAAAGATCAAATTGCCAACGTCCGCTGGATCATGGAAAAAGCAAGAGAGTTCCAGAAAAACATCTATTTCTGCTTTATTGACTATGCCAAAGCCTTTGACTGTGTGGATCACAATAAACTGTGGAAAATTCTTCAAGAGATGGGAATACCAGACCACCCGACCTGCCTCTTGAGAAATCTGTATGCAGGTCAGGAAGCAACAGTTAGAACTGGACATGGAACAACAGACTGGTTTCAAATAGGAAAAGGAGTACGTCAAGGCTGTATATTATCACCCTGCTTATTTAATTTATATGCAGAGTACATCATGAGAAATGCTGGACTGGAAGAAACACAAGCTGGAATCAAGATTGCCAGGAGAAATATCAATCACCTCAGATATGCAGATGACACCACCCTTATGGCAGAAAGTGAGGAGGAACTAAAAAAAAACTTTCATCACCTCTTGATGAAAGTGAAAGAGCAAAGTGAAAAAGTTGGCTTAAAGCTCAACATTCAGAAAACGAAGATCATGGCAGCTGGTCCCATCATTTCATGGGAAATAGATGGGGAAACAGTGGAAACAGTGTCAGACTTTATTTTTGGGGGCTCCAAAATCACTGCAGATGGTGACTGCAGCCATGAAATTAAAAGACACTTACTCCTTGGAAGGAAAGTTATGACCAACCTAGATAGCATATTGAAAAGCAGAGACATTACTTTGCCAACAAAGGTCCGTCTAGTCAAGGCTATGGATTTTCCTGTGGTCATGTATGGATGTGAGAGTTGGACTGTGAAGAAGGCTGAGGGCCGAAGAATTGATGCTTTTGAACCGTGGTGTTGGAGAAAACTCTTGAGAGTCCCTTGGACTATAAGGAGATCCAACCAGTCCATTCTGAAGGAGATCAGCCCTGGGATTTCTTTGGAAGGAATGATGCTAAAGCTGAAACTCCAGTACTTTGGCCACCTCATGGGAAGAATTGACTCATTGGAAAAGACTGTGATGCTGGGAGGGATTGGGGGCAGGAGGAGAAGGGGACATCAGAGGATGAGATGGCTGGATGGCATCACTGACTCGATGTACGTGAGTCTGAGTGAACTCCGGGAGTTGGTGATGGACAGGGAGGCCTGGCATGCTGTGATTCATGGGGTCACAAAGAGTCGGACACAACTGAGTGACTGAACTGAACTGATGATTGGAGAAGACTCTTGAAAGTCCCTTGGACTGCAGGGAGATCCAACCAGTCTATCCTAAAGGAGATTAGTCCTGAGTGTTCATTGAAAGGACTGATGTTGAAGCTGAAACTCCAATACTTTGGCCAACTGATGCAAAGAGCTGACTCATTGGAAAAGACCCTGATGCTGGGAAAGATTGAAGGCAGGAGAAGGGGACAACAGAGGATGAGATGGCTGGATGGCATCATTGACTCAATGGAGATGAGTTTGAGTAAACTCCTGGAGTTGGTGATGGACAGGGAGGCCTGGTGTGCTGCAGTCCATTGGGTTGCAAAGAGTCGGACACGACTGAGTGACTGAACTGAACTGAACGATTACACAGGATTACCCAGATCATCCAAGATCACCTCCTCATCTCAAGGACATTAAGAACCTTAATACCATCTGCCATCTTAACTCCTTATCTTAACGTCATGAAACTTGACATCATCCCAGATCCTAGAGATTATAACATGGACATATCTGGGTGCAGGGATGCTGCTTATCACAATAGGATACACCAGTGCTAGCATTTCAAAGTATCATCTCATTTTGTCCTCAGAACAACAAAGTAAAGTAAGTACTATAATAATTCCTATTTTATAAATGAGAAGTAGGAGTAGGAGAGAGAAAGTGAAGTCGCTCAGTCGTGTCCAGCTCTTTGCCACCCCACGGACTGTATAGACTACAAAGCTCCTCCGTCCATGGAATTTCCCAGACAATACAGAACTTCCCTGAAGGGCAGGAGGAGAAGGGGGCGACAGAGGATGAGACGGTTGGATGGCATCACCGACTCGATGGACGTGACTTTGAGCAAACTCTGGGAGATGGTGAAGGACAGGGAAGCCTGGCGTGCTGTAGTCCATGGGGTTGCAAAGAGTCAGATACGACTTAGCAGCTGAACGACAACAATGACAAAGGCAGGCTTGAGGACCAATGGATTGTTGCTAAACTTTAATCTAAGTAGGAAGCATCCTATTAACTGAAGAAATTTTATTTTACTCCCGTAAAGTCTGCAAATTTGGGCCAGAGCAGAATTGTTCTGACTGCAGAGCAGATGTGGAGGCAGCCACTAGGGGTCCTCCTTCTCCACGCCTGCTGCCTGCTTCCCATAAATAGGAAGTAAATACTTAGAAAACATCAGTCCAAGAGGAAAACTGTTAGCCTGCTCAGAGGTCCCACTCATTGTCACTCTCTTCACAGAGATTCTTCCTTTCAATATCCTGCAGTGGATTTCTATCCAGATTTTTTCCCCCTAGAAGCTGAAGGATTACAAAACAGGAATCTTTATGGGGGAAGATATTGCGGGGTGGGGGGTGGGTAAAATAACAGTACATTTTCTCAGCAGGCTATATGCCATCCTGGCTTCTGACCTGCTTCCATCTTGGTACCCACCACCCAGAAGAGCACCCTGCCAGCTTCACCAGCCCTTCATGAAGGATGACCTGAAGAGATACAGGCCGTCTCCTCTCCCATCCACCCAAAGCTCACCTTCCAAAGCCCAGCTCCCCAGCTGAGGGCCCAGTGCACACCACACACATCACACATACATGCACACACACACACACACTAGAAAGTGAGGACCGGGAGATGATGCGATTTACCCAATCTGTGCAACAGCAAGAAGCAGAGTCACAATTTGAATAAACCTTTTCAGACTGCAGAACCCTCACTGCTTCTATCATAAAAGAAAAAAAAAGGGCACACACAACTTTTTCTTGGCCTGGATGCCCTACACCCTTCTCATGTCACCACTTAATATTCAAATGTGGAGAATTTCCATGCTGGAGAACAAAAAGTCAAAAGATTTTCCCTAGAAGGCCTCGGAGCTTGATTTCTCACAAATGGCCCCAAGGATGGAAAAAGTCTCCCAAATTGAGACTGGCAGGAGAGCAGGGCCCATTTTGTCTGATATTTCTTCTCTCCTTTCTTGGCACTGGCAGGGTCGGCTTGCGCCAATGGAAAATTCCCAAGTGCCAAGCAGTTCTCAGATAATCTGCACGCAAAAAAAAAAAAAAAGCCTTTTAACTAAGACAGCTCATGAGGGATTAAAGCGGGGCACCAGCCAAAGCATTTTTTTTTTTTTTTTTTCAGATTCCTGACGTCTTTTTTATGTCTATCAGGAGGTTTGCACTCAGCCTCAGTCTGCCACTTAGACCAGTGCTGAGTCCCATTAGAACCTGGTTTTGGGTTTCCTGATGACCCCAGGTCCAGGCTTGGAAGTTCCCCACAAGGAGGAAGGGGGCTGCTTGGAGGGCCGAGGAGGCAGGTCTCTGCTTGCTCCTGTGCAAACTGTGGCCAGGAGAGGTTACAGGCAAGCTTGGAGGTGACCAGACCAAGATTGTGCCAGTGACTCTGAGCCTGCTGGAGAGCTTGGAACTGAAGATGGAAGGGTGGAAAGAGGTAGAGATTCAAAGAGGTGGGAAAGACTGACAGGAAAAAGATCCTAGTTCATAAAGACAAAATCTAGTACGTAATTCTGTACCCATAAGACAAAAGATTTTTTTTTTAATAATCCTACATACATGACGCCATCTTGTATTAACAGTAGTGTTCGTATATTCATTTAGGCAATATTTTTTAAACACTTAGGCATCAGGCATCATGTCGGAACGGAGAATTCAACAGTGAAAAAAAGAAAAAAAAAAAACAGCCAAAGCCACTGGTGGCAGGGAGTTTTTAATCCCAAGGGTAAAGACGAGCATTAAAAATAACAGTAACAGAGCTAAGTGGTGTTGCCAGAGCCCTGTGAGAGCGTGGGACAGGGAAAGCCAATGTGTATTTGGCCTTGATGTTCTTATGACGCATGTTCACCCAGGGTCATTTTTAATCTTCCAAACAACCCTAGAGGTAGGTGTGACTGTTATAATCAGTAGCTTTTCCACATTAGAGATGAAGAAATAGGCTCAGAGAAGTTAAGGAGTTGGCTGGAGGTTCCCCAGGGCAGTCTAGAAGGCAGGTGGGTCTTCCCTGGGTCTGGGATGCTTTCCTTCCGTGCAGGGCCGGGGGGCAGCCTCGGCTACCAGGCAGATCCAGGTGGAGGTACAGGCCCACCACGGCTCAGGCAGTCCAGCTCCACGGTGTGGGGAGGCTGCCTACCAGGCACCCCATTACTCAAGCTTCTGCTAGCCCCATGACCTTAGCAAGTCTATGCCTTTTCTGAGCTCAGCTTCCCAGTAATAGGGTTGGGTCTTTAAGGACCCTTCCAAATCTGTCCTACTCTGGGGTTAAGAACAGGCTGAGATTTCCTCCAGGAAGTCTCCTTAAGCATCTCTCCTGGTCAGTGGGGGCGACAGTGTTGATTTCAGAGCCGTGGTTCGTAGGGAGTGTGTTACCTGAACCGTGCATAGAACCTTGTTAGGATGCCTGTGCGGGATGGTGGATGGGTCTCTGGAAATGGTTTCACGGAGCATCCAGTTCATACGTGGGAGAATTCTGTGAGATGCTGTAATTGATGCTTTCACTTTTACAAACTCCTTCCAGTGGCATAACATTAGTTTCCTGTGGCTATCCTAACAAGTTACCCACAAACTTGGTAGCTTGAAACAACGGAAATTTGTTCCCTCGACAGGACTAGAGGCCAAAAGCCCGAAATCAAGATGTCAGTAGGGCTCAAATAACGAATGCTGGAGAGGATGCAGAGAAAATGGAAGCCTTCTACACTGTTGGTGGGAATGTAAGTTGGTGCAGCCACTATGGAGAACAGGATGGAGGCTCCTCAGAAAACCGAAAATTGAGCTACAATATGATTCATCAATCCCACTCCTGAGCAGATATCCAGACAACTCGTGTCCGACTTTTTGCAACCCCATGGACTGTAGCCCACCAGGCTCCTCTGTCCATGGGATTTTCCAGGCAAGAATACGGGAGTGGGTGGCCATTTCCTCCTCCAGGAGATCTTCCCAACCCAGGAATGGAGCCCACATCTTCTGCATCTCCTGCATTGGAAGGTGGATTCTTTACCACTGCATCGCCTGGGAAGCCACATCCAGACAACACTACAATCCAAGAAGACTCCTGCACCCCTGTGTTCATAGCAGCAATATTCACAATAGCCAAGACATGGAAACACCCTAAAAGTTCATGGACAGATGAATGAATAAGAGTGGTACATATATACAATGGAATACTACTCAGCCATAAGAAAGAACAGAATAATGCCGTTTGCAGCAACATGGATGCCACTAGAGATGATCATAAGTGAAGTCAGAGAGAAATATCATATGATATGTGGAATCTAAAATATGGCGCTGATGAAGCTATCTATGAAACAGAAATAGACTCACAGACATGGAGAACTGACTTGTGGCTACCAAGGGGGTGGGGGATAGAGAAGGGATGGACTGGGACTTCAGGGTTAGTAGATACAAACCAATACAGATAAAATGGATAAACAGCAATGTCCTACTGTGTAGCACAGAGAACTATATTCAGTATCTCATGATAAACCTGTAATGAAAAGAATATTTAAAAGAATGTATATATGTGTATAAATGAATCACTTTGCTGTGTAGCAGAAATTATTAATAATACAATATTGTGAAGCAGCTATACTTCAATTTGAAAAAATACTTTGAAAAAAATGGTGTCATTAGGGCTGAGCTCCTTCCGGAGGCCTTAGGAGAGGACCCTTTTTGTCTCTTCCAGCTCCTGGTGGCTGTGAGTATTCCTAGGTGTGTGGCCACATCACTCCAACCTCGAACCCGTGGTCACAGTGCCTCCTCTGTGTGCCTCTTATAAGGACCCTTGTCACTGGGGTTAGGGCCCACATGGGTCATCCAGAATGATCTCATTTCCAGATCCTTAATTTAGTCACATCTGCCAAGACTATTTTTCCAAATAAGGTCACATTCACAGGTTACAGGTATTAGGATATGGACGTATCTTTCGGAGTTATCATTCAACACTGCTCATGGCATATTTGAGTTTTCACCGGCTCTTATACTTTATATAATGGAATTGTACTGGAGTGGACCCTCTGTGATGCCTCCATTTTTAGGATGGGGAAATCGAGGCCCAAAAGGACATCTGATTCACCCCAAGTCACATGGCTAAAAGTTGTGGAGATTAGCGACAACTCCTATGTCCCTCCATAGGGAGTGGTTACACGCATTTTGGTAGGTTTTGTTGGGGAATAGTATGCTCCTGTTAAAAAGGATGTGGTTGCTCTAATGAGCTGATATAAACTGAAATCCGAGGCCAATGATTGGATTAGAAAAGGAAGCTAGGGAATAATGCTCACAGCCTGGTTTGTGTGACGTTTTCCCTATTCCTGTGGGGTCTTGAGTACATAGGACTGGAAGGCTGCACAGGGGGAGGTTAGGACCAGGCTCCAGAAACAGACCTGGTCTTCCTCTCCACTCATCAACACTGGCTCTGGGCGAATTACCTGGCTGGCAGAGGACCCCTTTCCTCATCTGTGGTATGGGGACAAAAACAGGGCTTACCTCTTGGGTCATTATGAGATGGTGGCTACAAAGTACTGGATTTAAGTGATGGGCAATAGTTGTTATTACTATTGTTTTCATTATCATCAGTGGATTTATTATTATGTAAATGTCTCAAAAATTTCTATGTCCATACAAACACTGCAGATGAAACACATTTATTTACACTTCCTCTAACAGGCCACTACAATGATAGGAAAGGAATTTTTAAAAGGCATTCATCTGTGAGGACAAAGAGTGCAGGAATCAAGAGATGTC
The DNA here is from genome assembly GCF_055505025.1 of Bos grunniens. Classification (NCBI taxonomy): domain Eukaryota; kingdom Metazoa; phylum Chordata; class Mammalia; order Artiodactyla; family Bovidae; genus Bos; species Bos grunniens. Next base: position 13,411,607 of record NC_141170.1, on the reverse strand, counting down.
TGTAAGGTTTGGGAAGATGGTGAACAAACGGGCAAGTGGTATGCAGCCTAGCAGAGCCAGCTCAAGTGAAATCCAAGTCTTAGAGGAGAGAGTCTATAGGTGAGGTGGTCATGCCCAGAACCAGAGGATAAGACCTTGGAATTAGAGGCCCGGGTGTGTCTAGAGATCGGGCGAGAGACGAGTAGAAGCAGAGGGGACTGATAGAAAGTTCTCCCTTGTGTATGTCAAGATGCACACTCATCTCCTGTTCTAGTGAACCCCTGGAGCTTTCTTCTCTGGAGAAATGGACCCAGGTAGGCTCTGGCCTCCAAGATACTAGATACCTCTGAAGGAGGCAACCTGGAACTGGGCTGAAAACAGCATGAGGAAACATTCTGTACTTACAATGGGGAGACCTCATGGTGTCTTTCTCTCCTCAGCTCTCAGGAATCTACTGGCTAGATTCTACCCTCGATACCCTTACCAGGGAAGAAATTGATGGGAATCTCTCTGGGGAATCCCACTAGCTTAAGGGGAAAGGCCCATAGAAACTGTCATTTGGGCTGGATCACTGCCTTACTTACTAGAGGCTTCCCCAATGGCTCAGTGGTAAAGAACCTGCCTGCAAGGCAGGAGACACAGGAGACATGAGTTCGATCCCTGGGTCAGGAAGATCCGCTGGAGAGGGAAATGGCAACCTGCTCAAATATTCTTGCTTGAAAAACCCCACACACAAACAGAGGAGCCAAGTGGGCTATAGTCCCAAGGGTTACAAAGAGTCGGACATGACGGAGCACGCACTGCCTTCCTGCCCCATCAGGTAGCCCGCCTGTCCACAAGACCAGCCCATGCCCACAGAGCCTGTGGGCAACTTTTTTGTGCAGCATCGTTTTTTTTTTTTTTGGGGGGGTGGTGCAAAGATCATCCATTTGGGAAACACCTCTAAACGGGAAAGAAGAACTTGGAGAAAAAGAGAGACAATGAAGCAAGCAGAAGAAAACTTTTAAAATATAATTCAAAGCCTCAGAGAAAATACTGCGTCTGTGAAATAAGAACATAATAAGATGCTATAAAAAGGGAACATTCAGAGAACACAGAAGAGCTCTTAAATATTACAAGCATAACAGTAGGAACAAAAATATCAAGGAAAAGAATGAAAGATAAAACAGACGAAATCTCCTAGAAAAGCACTGTAGGACATAGGTGAGAAAAGATCAAAAAAAGATTTTAAAAACGTTACAGTTTCAGTCTAAGCAGCCTAACAGCCAAGCGATAGGACATAATAGGAATTCTGAAAAAGAACCGATCAGATTAACATTTCAGGGTAGTTTCTTGCAACCTAATGCCATGGGTTTCCAGACTGAAATGACTTACCTGGGGCTCAACACAAAGAATAAAAAAGAACCGCACCAAGATACATGATGATGATATTCCCAAGCAACAAGAGTAAGAGAAGGATCCCCAGTGCCTACAGAGATAAGATAGGAATCAGAATGACATCAGACTATCAGTAGCTGGAAGTGATAAGACCACAGAGAAATGGTTCCAAGGTTGCAGGAGCAAATATACACTCAAGTCAACTATCTTTGAAATGTGAGCATGAAATGAAGACAATCTCAGTCATGCAAAATTTTGAAAATTTTACCTCCCATGAACCCTGCCTCAGAAAGCTACTGAAAGAGATCTCCAGCAACACAGGAAATAAACCAAGCAAAAATAAAAAAAAGAGGGGGCGGGGAATGAAACTCAGAAAACAGGGGTTCAACCCAAGAGAGTGGCAAAGGAAATGTCCCAGGTGATGTGGAAGAGACATTCAAGGCTGACAGCTGTGCTGTAGTGTGAGGGTAATACCAGTGGTAAGAGGTTAATACTCTCCAGGAAAATTACTTCACTGGGGAAAAATGAATCTGAGAGATTAGTATGGTATCTGGTACATGAACTGGCCCTGGATAATTTCCATTTCTGAAAAAGTGAGGAGATGAATTAACAACAGACACACAGGAAATTATATAAAACTTAAAGGCAATTATCAACTCCAGGAAGAAGAAAAAGTTATACAGAACAGAAACATAGTAAATGTTAGCATATTATATGGGGTGATTGTGAACACAATTTACATAGTCATAATACTAAATAACTGAACTGAACTGAATACTAAATAATATTGATTTAATAAAAAAGGGATTATAATTAGACTAGCGAGAGGATAACTGGGGGAACTAGTGTAAGAGCTCATTTTTATCTTGGTAATATAAAGTCCACTGATAATGTTGGATACAGGAAAAAATCAAGAATTATCAGTGTAGAGATATTACTAAGAAAGAGGGAAGAAAACACCAAAAGGAATATCTAAATGTTGGAAACGGTTGCATCTAGCTAGAAGAATTGAGGTGGGCAGGATGCAGGCTGCTCTTTTTCATTATAAGTCTTTTAAAATCATTTCACTCTAAAAACTATATAAATTTACTTCTTTCTAAAAATAGCTTTTAAAACCCTACCATCTCTGGGGAGAATATTGGAAATATGCTCTATACTCTTTGTATCATTTTTTCTCTCCCAGTGGGAAAGTCTTTAAAGTATGGCTTATATTAAAACAAAAACTAATTTTTTTAGTGGGTAAAAAAATGGATCTGGGATTTGAACCCAGAACTCTGACCCTCTTTGGGGACGGGGCTAGTATCTAAGGATGAGGGAGACAAAACTTGGACCAGCAAGACATGTATGACTTGGAACAGCAGAGGGACTGGAAAAGGGAATTCCCAGCTGGGAAAAGACACCAAATATTTGGCTCAAAACAAGAAATCCACACAGAGATTTTGGTTTGAAGCTTTGGAAAACATTTGTTTTTGTTCCTCGTAAAAAGTGGATGACGAACCAAATTATTTGAAATGAGATTTTAACAAGAAAAAAAAACTAATAACATTTCATTAGCATTCTCTTACCAGACTGCTATTAACAAGTCCAACCAGTGATTTTGAAGTTCTTTATCATCTCCAGTGAAAACCACCAACACCTGGAGAGAGTTTGGGGTTTATTTGTCTGCTATTTGCTTTTTTCCTCCAACATTCTTTCTTCTTCTTCTAAGTGTTTTTCTTATTTTGCATTTTTGCAACCATGTCCAGAGTGCTTTCAGAACTTATTATTGTATTTAAAAGGCACTTAAAGCAAGTGTGGGTGGACTGAATGGACATAGGCATTTGAACTTAATTTGAATTCCAGATACAGGCTCATTAGCTGTGTGATCTTGAGCAACTGACTTACCCACTCTGGGTTCCAGTATTCCCTGAACAACCGGGTCAGGATGCCCATGCCATCATATTAAACAACAGGAATAAGGGACCGAGTTGGCCCTCAGCAAACAAAAATCATTCTTTCTTTCCCTCAACCACATACAGAAAAGTACCCAAATGCTAAGGACTGAACTTAATCTTAATTTCATCCTGGCAGAATTTCTTACATTCACCTGTACTTTAAGAACTTCTGGGAAATCTTTGTCAAAAATGGTCTCATAGACATCACAGATGGAGGGCAAGAGCTTCTCGGAGAGCCTCAGCATTCAGCGGCCGTGCCCTGGCCTGGGATCTGTGGTAAAACGGGGTCCAATTCGCTATTATGTCTTCAGGCTCCAGCTCATCCATGTGCTGGAAAAGAAAGACAGCCAGTTGCAATGCAGAAGGCAGGTCCAAGGAAAAGCAGTGCAGTGTACAAATACAGTGGAAAGAGAACACAGGCCCAGGAATCCAAACATCCAGGCTAATTCTAGTCCGTTCTTGCCTGTGCAACCTTAGGCAAGTATTCCAACCTTTCTGGGCCTTGGCCTCCTCGTTTGGCAAAAGAGAGTTATAACTCCTGCCTTGTCAGCCTTGCTGATTTGGGTTGAGAGTCTACGAGAGGAAGGGCTTCTGTGATAGTCCAGTTGGTAAAGAATCTGCCTGTGCAAGGCAGGAGACCCTGGTTCAATTGCTGGGTCGGGAAGATCCCCTGGGATAGGCTACCCACTCCAGTATTCTTGGACTTCCCTTGTGGCTCAGCTGGTAAAGGATCCGCCTGCAATGTGGGAGACCTGGTTTCAATCCCTGGAGTGGGAAGATCCCCTGGAGAATGGAAAGGCTACCCACTCCAGTATTCTGTCCTGGAGAATTCCATGAACGGTATAGTCCATGGGGTCACAAAGAGTCGGACATGACCGAGTGACTTTCACTTTCTTTCTACGAGAGGAGAGTGGAGCTGGGAGACATATCTGTGTGTTTTTACCCCCAGAATTTCTGCTTTTCTCTTTTCTCTTCCACCCTGGCTAATGCTTGGGCAGGAGTCGGGGGGACAGGATCCAAGCCTCAGGCTTTCTGGATTCTGAGTCCCAAGAAATTAATAATAGCAGTGACTTTTGAGGCCTTGCTAAGTCCCTGTCACTATTCCAAGCATGTCACATGCATTGACTCATTTAATCCCCATACTAGTCCCAGGCGGTAGGAATTATGACACCCATTACACAGATGAAAAAAACTGTTAACTAGAGAGGTGAACTAACATGCCCAAGATCACACAGCCAGTGAGAGGCCAGTACCTGAACCCGAGCTTCCTGGTTCCAAGAACAGCACTCACTTAACTCCATCCAGCTCCACATGCACACCCAGCCCATTGCTCCTCAAGGTGTCCTGCATTCACTCTGGACAGGGATGCGGCAGGATATGAGAGCTGGCAGGCTTGCGTGGACATGATGGCCTTTTCCTCCTTTACCATTTTTCCTCGAGTCCGAATTCCCAGGGCTGTTGGATTGGAGGCTGTTGACTTCTCAGCACCCATCTGCCTGCCTCCTGGTCATTTAGGTCGCCCAGGTTCTCCTCTGAGAAATGGATGGCGGTGTGGACCGCAACCAAGAGCTGGGCTCAGTGCTCACGGGCCCAGTGTGCCAGCCAGCTGCACCCCAGACCTGCAGGACCTACAGCTGCCCACAGAACCTCTCAAGACTCTTTCTGTGTATGAGATGATAAGTTTTCATTTAATTAATAACTATTAGGGCTTCCCTCATAGCTCAGTTGGTAAAGAATCTGCCTGCAATGCAGAAGACCCGGGTTCGATTCCTGGGTTGGGAAGAGCCTGGACAAATGGCAACCCACTCCAGTACTCTTGCCTGGAGAATCCCATGGAAAGAGGAGCCTGGCAGACTACTGTCCATGGGGTCGCAAAGAGTCAGACACGACTTAGTGACTAAACCACCACCACCAAGCCCTACTATGCACTGAGCACTGTTCCAGGTGCTGGAGCATAGTCATTGCCTCAAAGTGCTGAGAGTCAAGTATGGGAGAGACAGAAAATAAACAGGTAACACATGCTCTGCTGTCAGGCAGTGATTTATATGAACATAAAGCAAGCTTAGGAGTGATCTTGCAGTGACAACAACACAATTTTATTTATTTTATTTTACATTTTTGGTTGCACGGGGTCTTTGTTGCTGTGCATGGACTTTAACTGCAGCGAGCAGGGGCTGCTCTGTGTCACAGTGCACAGGCTTCTTGTGGTGATGGCTTCTCTTGTGGAGCACAGGCTCTAGGTGCACGGGCTTCAGTACTTGCAGCTAGTGGCCTCTGGAGTTGCGGGCACCCGGGCTTAGTCGCTCTGCAGCATGTGAATTTTTCTGGACCAGGGAGCAAACCCACGTCTCCCTGCATTGGCAGGTGGGTTCTTACCCACTGTACCACCAGGGAAGTCCCAGCAATGAAACTTAGACAAGGTGGGGGTGAGGGGTAGGAAAGTCATCTCTGAGACATTGGAGCAGAAACCTAAGAGAGAAAGAGAGAGAGAGCATGCAGGTATACAAGTACCCAGGGGAAAGCACTGCAGGCAAAGGGCAACAGCAAGTGCAAAGATCCTGGGGCAGGGGCACGTGTGCTATGCTTGAGAGACACCCAGAAAGTCAGAGGAATCACCATGGTCTGAGCAACTGGGAAAGTCATAGGGAGTGCGGACAGGGTTGGGCGGGTGGCAAGTGGAGGATGGAGATCATGTAGGCCTTCTGGGCCTGGTATTATGACTCTGTACTTTGCTGTGAATGAGATGGGAAGCCATTGATGTGTTTAGAGCTGAGGAATAAAATGATCAGATTTCAGTCTTTTAAAGATCCCTCCCACAGGTGCTATGGCGAACTGGACAGGATGGGCCAAACAGCAAGATCAAGGGTCTTGGAAACCATCATAGCAAAACTCACCAAAGGCAGAGGAACAGCAGAGATGTTTGCTTTGGACTTAGGCTGGACCAGATAACCTGAGCGCCTGACCTCCCTCTGCTCCTCCTCCCAGTGGGACCCCCAGACTGTCACAAACTCTCTCCAAGCCTCAGTTTCCTCACATGGCCCATGAGGACCCGCACCCATGTCTGGCTGTCTACCCACCCAGCTAGCTCTCTGATTCTGAGCCTAAAACTTTCTAGAACCCCCACCGCAGACACATCACCCCTGAATCGAAGAGCAGGTCCTGCTGGTGTGCTCCCAAGGGCACGTCCTCATAAATCTGGGACTCCTGGGGAAGCCGGGGGCATCCTATTTTATGAAGACTTGCTTATTAGCTGAGAGGTGGCGCTTACCTCTGCCCAAACCCCTGGGGCCATGCAACTTTGCTGGCCGGGTCAGCGGTACTAAACCCTCAGGAAGAAATACCCACAGGCTACCTGGTACACTCATTGGAAAAGACCCTGATGCTGGGAAAGATTAAAGGCAAAAGGAGAAGACAGTGGTGAAGGATGAGATGGTTGGATGTTATCACCGACTTCAAGGGACATGAGTTTGAGCAAACTCTGGGAGATGGTGAAGGACAGGGAAACCTGGCGTGCTGCTGTTCATGGGGTCGCAAAGAGTCGGACACGACTGAGCAACTGAACAACAGCAGCAACCTGGTACACAGAGCGAGAACTGGCTGCATAGACTGTGGGGTGCGGGGCAAAATGAAAACGCACACCCCCTGTTCGGAACGCAGAGGGGAAGTGTGTTAATGGGGTTCATGTAGAAAGTGTCTGCCCCTCTCTGTAGTCTCGCTCTTGCCCTGTCTGTTGCCTATGCGGGATCACTTCCTTGCGCTCACAGGGACAATGGCAGGTGTTCCGGGGACACCACACGGTGACTTGGCTGCAAGTGCACAGCCCACCAGCTGCCAGCTGTTCAGCTCCCCTTTCTGCCAACCACCAGGCCTAACCAGCGATGGGGAGGTCAAATCAGTCAGGCACCTTCTCCTCCTCCTTGACAAATGGGCGATTCCCAAAGGTGTTTCAGTCTCTGCTGGGATGCGCTGGGTCCCGGATCCAGGTGGACAGGAGGCTCGCCCCTCCCGTGTTGCCTGCTGAACACGTGCCCCACCTTCAGATGCCCTGGGGCCTGCCTTTCCCCACCTGGGCACCCAGGCCCCTGCCAGATGGTGGGCAGCAGTGGTCATGGGGCAGGGGCAGAGGGGGAGGCTGGGTGGGTCCTGGTCGCCAAAGAGGAGGGGAATCAGGCAGCCAGAAACTATTGCTGGGAGGCAGCTGGAGGCAGGTCCAAGCCGCCAGCTCATAAGACATCACTTATGAAATGTAAGCACAATGATAAAATTACTAAGGACTTTGAGATGGGGGATGTCAGCCTTAAACCCCCAGCTTCGGTTTAAACCCAGCCTTAAACCCTCTTCTGAGAGTGGGTCCCTGTGTGATGGCACTGGTCACAGGCCCATGAAGCCCATGAAGCCTTCCATGAGGAAGATGAAATCAGAATGGCCCCTGCAGCCACGGATCTGAGAGGCCGGGTCAATGAACTCCCTGGCGTTGGGGTCCAGTGACTCGGCCTCTCAGATCCATTGCTTCAACCCTGGACTCTGAGCAGCTTGATTTAACCTGGAGGAGCCTTAGATCTTAACTGATAGGCACTTTAAGAGAGCTCAGGAAGATTCTCAAAGCGCCTCCCTGGACCATGAAGTTTCCAGCTCAGCCCCCATCTCTCCTATCTCTCCTTGTCTCCTTGGAAACCACTTCCCCCAGTCCCGCCCCAAAGTGGAGGAAAAACTGGGTATTCCGGTCAAGTGTCTAGGGTTCACCCGGAAGCTGCTTTGTGATCTTGGACAGGTCACCTGATGTGTGCAGACTACAGCTGACCCTTCTGGGAAAAGGAGTAAAAGACAATCTTTTCTTTAAAGGTCCTGGGGTGGATGAAATGAAATAACACGTGTTAGGCACCTGGTACAGAATCTGGCTCAGAGTAAGCGCTCCTTCAGGGGATGTGGCCAGCACGTGCTTTTCCACCCTTAGCCCTACTGAGCACTGGCCTGAAAAAAACCTACCAGACCATAGCCTGCCCTCCATTCACAGGAGGAAAGATGTTGACAGATGTACTTAGTGCCAGACTTGAAGCATGAATAAAGTGAAAGGAGGGACTCAGGGAGCTGAAGGTCCCCTTTTGTTAATAACTCCAAGGGAGCAGAGGTGCCTCAATAATGAGGCATTTGAGGGGGGAGTATCTTCACTCTTTGGACACGTAGTCCCTTCCCTCCAGGCACCCACCCAGCACTCACACAACCCCAAGAGTGAGTGCTTCCCCAAATTTTGCACCCTGAGCTCCTGGCTTAACTTCCAGGTTGGAATCTGGTCTGGCCACATGGCCTTGGGCAAGTACCGTCACTTCTCTGGACAGCAGTGTGCTTTTCTGTGCAATCAGTTCAGTTCAGTCGCTCAGTCGTGTCCGACTCTTTTCGATCCCATGGACTGCAGCACGCCAGGCCTCCCAGTCCATCAGCAACTCCCTGTGTTTACTCAAACTCATGTCCATTGAGTCAGTGATGCCATCCAACCATCTCATCCTCTGTCGTCCCCTTCTCCTCCTGCCTTCAATCTTTCCCAGCATCAGGGTCTTTTCAAATGAGTCAGTTCTTCCCATCCTGTGGCCAAAGTATTGGAGTTTCAGCTTCAGTGTTATTATTGTGTACAATAATAATCCTATGTATGTCCTCGGCTCTTGTGAGGATTAAATGGGATGGCGCAGGGCGGGCGTTGGGCTCAGAGTCTCCGCACCTGTGCAGGGCACAATACCAGGCAATCCCCTGCCTTCGCTGGTATCCAGACCTCAGTTTGCTAAGCTGCGGAATGAATTCGGGGCAGGCCCGGGAGAATGGCTGAGCTCCGGGGAGTGGGGAGCGCAGGCCGGGGGTGGGGTCTCACAACTGGCTCACAGCTGGGCCTCCAGGAGCCAGGCCGGGTGCCAGAGGGAGGAGGGAGGCGACGGAGCTGTGAGCCGCGGTAGCCTTGGGGGGTGTCGGGGACGGGGGGGCGGACCCTGCCTCACAGCTGAGGCCCAGCTGGCTCCTAAGGTCTCCAGCGATTCTGGAGACTCCAGGGTGGGAGCTGGGGGGAGGCTCGGAGTCTCATATCTGAATAAGCTCGCAAGGGAAGGAAACTACAGCGGGGCCTGGGGCTTACCTCACCCCCTCCAGGTTGCGAAGCTCCTCCAGAAACCCTCTCTGTATGTGGGGGGCGGTGGGGGGTCGGGGTGGCGGGCAGTGGAGGCACAGAAGAGAATGAAGGGTGCCAAGGAAAAAGCATCTCTTCAGGGTTACCCTGATCCAAGCCATCATCACATTCCCTCTAACCAGGAGGGCGGTCCCTCCTCTTCCACCTTCCCGGTTCAACTACATCTCTCGGAGCTTCTGAAAATGCAAAGCGGACCCTGGAGGCCACTTCCGGCCTCGGCCCAGCCTCAGGGCCTTTGCACTTGGCTGCCCCTCTTCACAGGAGGTTCTTCTCTTGGCTCCTCTTTGAATTCCAGCTCCTCCTCACCTTTTGGGTTTCAACTCACAGGTCACCTCCGCAAAGAGGTCCACCTTGACTGCTTCCATTATACTCATCACGGCCCTTCCAGGCCTTCGTCTCTAACTGCAGTTGGTATTTGTTTGTTACCGTGTCCGCCTTGTTCCACCTCTGAATGAATCAATGAAGGTACACCAGACCCACACTTTCTGCCTACGACCTGTTCCAAATAGCAGGACCCCTTCAAGCCTCCGTTTTCTCATCTGTCACTGAGGACATAATTCCATTGGTGAAAACATCGCATCTCTAAGGTGATGTCCAGAATGGTTTCTCCAAATCCAACATGGATTTAGGGGGGCACCAAGAATCTAGAGCAAGGCAACTGGTCAGTCTTGACTGTGGTCCTAGGGGTGGTTCTGCCAAGTGCTCTGGCCTAGGTGCCAGCGCTTCCTGGTGGCTCTGTTGGCATTCGGATGAGTTTCTTAGTTCATGCTGGAGGTGAGGGGGTTGGTGGAAGACACTGATGTGGTCTTAGGCACCTGTGTGACCTTTGGCAAGTCACTGTATCTCTTTGTGTCGTTTTCCTCACCTGTGAAAGAAAGTGAAAGTGAAAGTGAAGTTGCTCAGTCGTGTCCGACTCTTTGCGACCCCATGGACTGTAGCCTATCAGGCTCCTCTGTCCATGGGATTTTCCAGGCAAGAGTGCTGGAGTGGATTGCCTTTTCCTTCTCCAGGGGACCTTCCCGACCCAGGAATTGAACCCGGGTCTCCCACATTGCAGGCAGACGCTTTACCGTCTGAGCCACCAGGGAAGCCACCTGTGGCTGTAATAAGGCTTAATAAGAGTGCCTGTGTCTCAGGGAGAGGATTTAAGGATTAATTCCGGGCCCACAAGTCTTCCCTGATAGCTCAGTTGGTAAAGAATCTGCCTGCAATGCAGGAGACCCCGGTTCTATTCCTGGGTGGGGAAGATTTGCTGGAGAAGGGATAGGTTACCCACTCCAGAATTCTTGGGCTTCCCTTGTGGCTCAGCTGGTAAAGAATCTGCCTGCAGTACTGGAGACTTGGGTTCGATCCCTGGGTTGGGAAGATCCCCTGGAGAAGGAAAAGGCTACCCACTCCAGTATTCTGGTCTAGAGAATTCCTTGGACTGTATAGTCCATGGGGTCTCCAAGAGTTGGACACAACTGAGCAACTTTCACTTTCTGGATCCACAGAGGGTTCAGAATCTTCTATCCTTCCCATCAGCATCCAAGGGCAAGAGCACCACACTGAGCAAAAAGAACACTCCTGCCGCTTCAGACTCACTCAACACCTTAGGACCACCCTCCTAGCCCTTGGGGAATCCAAGCAGGCATGTCTTTCAGTCGGCGGCCAAAGCATCTGAGGAGGCTACCAGCAAGACCAGACCAGCCAGACACGGGCAGACGCGTGTCCTCCAGACGTCCTAGTTCAAGTCACCCCAGCTTCCTCTGCATCAGTCTGGACATGACTCCTTTCTGGTGACCAGAAAACTGAGGCTCAGAGAAGCGAAAAGGTAGGTGACAGCGCCCAGCAAAAGCCTACCTCTTACAGAAGCTCTGCTCAGCTCTCACTATCTCTGTGCTTCTTCCGGAGTCAATCTATGCCTCAGTTTCCTTGTCTATAATGGGGCTACCAGAACTGTGTGCTGTCCCAGTAGTGAGGATTCCTTGGTATGATCCACATGGAGCGCTTGGAATGGTCCTTATACGTGCCAGGGCTCTATACGTGTTAGTTTCAGTTATCTCAGGAAGGACAGGTCTGCGGTTATTTTCCATCTCCAGCTTGGGAGCGCAGGTGACATGCTAGACCAACAGACCTGGGAGGAGCGCTTTTCCTTTCACTCTTTCCAAAGCTCCACGGAGTCACTGTTGTGTCCATTTAGCAGACATGGAGCCTGAGGCTCGGAGAATCTGAGAGGGGAGTCCCGTGTGGGCTTGCCACTGGACGTTTCTTTGGTGGAAGAGCCCCAACTGCCACTGGGAAATAGAAACAGCGGAGGGGTCATCAGAGAGAAAACTAGGTATCTTTTTCAAATAGCATCCCCAAACGTAGAGTTCAGCCTTCACCGCCTGGGAGTCCGGATGGTGCCCTGCTGGGAAGGCAGGGAAGCGGCCCGGCGCAGAGGAGGCTTTGAGGTCGCGCCCCACCTGCCCGAACCTAACCCGCCTCGTTCCGGGTAAACAACGCGGCACGTGCAGCCTGTAGCGCCCCGCGTGCGCGCGCACGGTGCCTCCGCGCCAAGCGCGGAGAACTCCAACAGGACCACAGTCCCGTCCGTCTGTGAAACCTGCTTCCCGTGGGTGGAAGAGACAGCCCCTGCGGCCCCACTGCAACAGACTGCGATCCAGCCACCGTTCGGCGCCCGCCAGGAGCTGTAGTTTCTTGGTCTGTAAAACGGGCAGCAAAGGGGGCCGCGGCGGGGCTGGGCTGCCCTGACCTACCCGGAGTCTCTGGTCGGGGCGATCCTTCTGTCCAGCCAGGCCCCCCGAATTAAGAGCAGGCGGTTGAATTCGCTTTTACTCCTCGCAAAAACAGATCGATATGGCACTCCGCTGCGATGTTCTAGGTCTTGACAGGCAGGCTTTAGGGGCTGATTCTATAGGTTCCAAGAGGGGCATTAATTTGCTAGAATTCATCATCCAGAAAAGCATAAACTTGGATTTCAGCCCCCCATGTCTGAGTCGTCAGCCCCGACTCTTGGAGTATCTAGGAAAGTGTGTACAACACACACACACACACACACACACACACACACACACACACCTCTTTTAGGTACTCACAATCCAGGGTAACTGCCGGCAGTGCCCAGCATCTCACAGAACACTTTCTTTCATTTTATACCAAAAATATTTCAAAGAGATTGTTGCCGCATTCCGCACTTTCTTTTTCGGAAAGTCAGGTTCAGAGAGGTTATGAAATTTGCCCAAGTTCACACAGCTAAGAAGTACCAAAACCGGGATTCCTAACACCAGATGGTCTGATTCCAGCGGTAAACTGGCTGCTGCTTCTAGAAGCACCACCTTCTCGCTTGGGGACAGGAAGGGGGGCGGCAGCTGAACGGATATTTCAGATCTTGAGCCTGGATTCTTCTGAGCACAAGCAGGGCGTGGGGTCTGATTCCAGGGAGACCCTGTGGAGGCTGAAAGCCGGTTTGGGAGAAGAAGGGTTATGGGAGGGGGTTCCGGAGGAGGAGCCCCTGGGAGAAGGAAGAAGAGCTGGAGTCACCACGGGGTTCCAGGGAGTGCCCAGTGCTCCCTTTGGCATTCTCGATGCCTCCCGGGAGAACCTCTGGCGTCCCAGAACTGATCCGGCGCACACGCGCGCCGGACATTGCCCCCCCACCTTGTCCTTCACGCAGCGGATCTCCCCCACCCGGTTCTCACCCGCTGTGCTCAGAGCTGTGTATGCCCTTCCCCTGTGGAGCCCCCCACCCCCGCCCCGTGGGCCAATCTCCTAGTGCCTTGCCTCTGCCTGAAGTCTCTTTCTGTGGGCTGGACATCTCTCAGTACCTCATTTCTCAGTTCATCTCCCCCCAGTCAGTGTCTATCAATGGGTCTCCCCTGCCGCCTTTACGTTGTAAATATCAGAGTCACCGGGGCAAAGAGACAGAACTCCTGCAGGGACGTTCGAGGACAGCTTAGAAGTGTTGGGGCTGTTCATTGGGACTCTGGGTGTTGGTTGTGTGCTGTGTGTGCTTGGTTGAGTATGTGTGTTGGTTTTGTGTGCACACAGTGTGCAGCGTCTTTGGTTTTGCGTGGTTGGGTGTCTGCGTGGGTTGGTTGTGGGTGTTGCATCGCATGTGTTTGGCAAGTCCTGTTTGGGTGTGTATCTGTTGACTGTGTGGGTCCGTGTGCTGGGTGTGCATGGTTGGTGACTTGTGCGAGTTGTCTGTGTGTGTGACGAAGGTTGATCTGATGTGTGTTGGGTGTCAGCGTTCGTTGTAACATGTCTTGCATGGGTCAGTTCTGTGTATGTTAGATGTGTGTTGTGCTGTATGTCTGAGTGTGTGCTTGCGCGTATGCTTGCGCGCCTGCGCGCGCGCGCAGGCGCTGTCTATCGCCGAGGGCGCCTAGCCGGGCGTCAGGCAGCAACCAGCACTGCCAGAGCAGGGGCTGTGGGCCCCCGAGGCCGCGGGAGGGCGCTGCGGAGGAGGCCGGCCGGGGTGATGAGAGGGTCGCGGAAGGCGTGGAGCAGGGGTGCGGCAGTGGGAGTTGAGTGGAGCGGCAGGAAATCCCAGAGTCTGGAGTGGGGAGCACGCCGGGGTGCCCTGGAGGATGGACCAGGGGCGGAGGGAAGGTTAAGGTGTTTCCCCGGGCGGCCAGCGGCGGGGCTGGGGAAGTGTCCCTGCCCGGCCGCGGTGTGAGCGGCTGAGAGGGGCGGGGACGGAGCCGGGGAGGCCGCACGGCCCCGGGGGCTCGGCCAGGCCGGCGCCAGCCGCCAAGTTGAAAGGCTGCCGCGGCCTCTCCTTGCTGCTTCCCATTGCGCCCCCGAGGGCTCCAGGCGGGGCGCCTGCCGAGGCCGGGCCGGCCTCTCCTCCGCGCCGGGGGTCACTCAGGGGCAGTGGTCGGTGCGCGGCCCGGACCAGCCTCATGGGCTGTGGGACTCGCACTCAAGGCTCCGGCCTCGTGCTTCGTAAATGTCTTCACTGAGTCTCCTGAGCTAGCTGGGCCTTCCGCCGCGGGTCAGAGAGCGGAGAAGGGAACCCTCGCACCAGGCGGTCTTAGCGCGCGCTCTCCAGCCCCTCTCCAGCCTCGCAGAGTCCCTGACCGCCCAGGCCCCGCCGACCTGCAACCACAGCTAGGAGCGTCCCAGGTCCCCTGCCGCCCGGTAATCTCAGTTCACTGGCTTCCGCGCCATGGGCTTTGGTCTCGCCGGAGCGGTCAGAAGCGGAGTTTTTGCTGACCGAGACTTATGTCTCCTCCCCAACACAACGAAAACGCCTTCACAGACATTGTGCAGGGCAGGTGAGGTGTCCCTCCTGATCCCCAAGGGTCAGGGCTAGAAGGAGTTAAATTCGGAGAGCCAGGGCCCGAGTTCTGAGGGGCGGGCTTTCCCAGACCCAAATTGCTGGCCCGGCACTGTGGGACCCTCAACGAAAGGGAGCCCGGCAGTACCGGAAAAGCCTGGATCCCCGAGTGGAATCTGTGTTCGGAATCCCTGCTCTCCCCTTTATTGGCTGTGTGACCTTGAAAAAACCGCGTAACCTCTCTGGATCCTTGTTTAAAAAAACAAAAAATCTTAATTTATTGGGAAGCGTAGAGAAGGTGGTGCCCTCCGGAACTTCAGCACACAGTAGGCTGCATTAAGCGCTGGCTCCTCCTTCATCACAACCTCTAAACGAGGTAGGTGGCGACTCCGTTGTGATTGATCCCAAGTTTCCTGCCCGGGAAGGAAATTGATCCGTAGAGGACCGGACGCGGGAACCCCAGCCCACTCTGTCCTCACTTGATAAACAAGCAACTGCGTTCCAAGGGTTGGGCTGGACGGGAGGCAGTGCCCCCACCTCGCCTCGAATTCCCGCCGGACCCAGCTGAATCTGTCTCAGGTCCTCACCCCAGAGCAGAGCACCCTCCTGATCCAGCAACCATTTATTGAGCACCTTATGTGTGCACGCCCTATCGAGGGAGGAAATCCAGAAACAAAAAGCGGTGCAAAGAAGGGGCTGAACGAAAGAAAACAAAAATGGGGAAAACTGGGGACATAGGAGTGAAAGGAAACAGAGACCCAAGGCCCACAGCAGGGCTGGGGCGCGCGCGCAGGCGGGCGCGGGCGGGGGTCGCAGGGCGGCGGTCGGTTCCAAACAAGCAGAGGCTCTGAGTGGGGGATGGGGGCGCGCCCGCCTCGCCTGCAGCTACCGCCAGGCTGGAGCCTCTGCGCGTCTGCCGAGCTCGAGCCGTTGCTCATTACTGCAATTATGTAGCTCTAAGTTTGCCTCGACCCTAAATTGCCAAGTTTCGAGGAGCCAGGAGGCCGGTGAGCTCGGGCCGCGGGAGACACCCGATCCCGCCCTGCCATTCCCCTCTCCCACACGCGTGGAAAACATTCCGGTGTGGCCGACGCACCGTGAGCTGAGAAGATTCAAATCTGCTCGACATAACCGGGGCGCCCTCCCGCGCAGTAGCTCGTTAACACGTCCCCAAAATCCCGGGGACAAGGGAAGGATTCCCAGGCCCATTTCGCAGATGAGGAAACTGAGGAATAGAGTGATCTTCCCTACGCAGAGTCAGGCAGCGGACATCAACCAACGGGTTTCTCTGACTTAAAGTTTAGTACAAACCCCCAGTATAGGAGAGTGGCCGGGGGAGTTTCAGAAAGGAACTCAGATTTGTGGAAGCCCGGGTGTCCCGCGCGAGGTCACTCGGGATGTTGAGTTTATACGGGGGGTAAACATTCTTTCCGTGTCTGCAAGAAATAGTGATGCACCTAAGCGCTTTTAAGGGGCCGCGTGGGCGCCGGAGTCTGAGACATTTTTAAATATCACTCCCCTCTCTTGGGGATGAAGAGGACCAATTCGGGCCATGCTTGTTGACCCAGAGGCCGGAGACCACCACCCCCACCCCCGACTGCCTGATCATTGGAACTTTCTTTTCTTAGGGAAGGGAGTGGTGACAAGTTCGACTGTAGCCCCATCCGCGGGACAGAGCCTTTGTCAGAGCTACGTAGATCGAAGGATCCAGGACGCAGGGTACCTCGGAACTCGCCGGCACCAGCTGAGAGCCCGCCCTGGGTGGCTGCGAACCACCCCGAGCTCTCTTGGAATTCCGAGGCCAACCTCCGCCTGGGGCTAGAAACCGCGTGGTGAGCCCCAGGTTTCCTCCCCACACCATAGCCGGTCTCTTATCTGCAGAGATGTCTACCCTCCCCGTGTCCAACGTCAGGTACTTCGGGTTCTGACAGCCCTTGGTCTCCTGGCTTCCTCCTCGAAAAGGCCGCCCGGGGCTGCCCTGTCTTGAAATTTGGAGACGCCCCCACAGCCGGACAGAGGTGGAGGTGAGCGGGGAGCCCTGATCTGGTGAGAATTAAGTCAGGGCCCCCAACTCGAAGGAGAACAGAGCGGCTCCTGGAACATAGTAGGCTTTATTTACTAGAGATCCTTTTCTGCCTTCTACATGCTAGCAAAATTGCCCCCGGAAGGCTAAACTTGGCGCTTGTTCAAATATATTCTCCTGGTAGCCTGAATATAACCTACTATATGAAAGAAAAACCCAGTTTGTAGGCAAGCCTCATGCAAAGGACACCCCACGGCGCTTAGTGTATGGCTGCCCTGCGTTTTCAGCAAACAATTTTTAAAGGGGTCGTAATAGGGAGTGTGAAGGCACTCACATTCTGGCAGCCTCAAAATTAGTTCCTCAAACTGCGTCTACACTGGCCACAGCGGCGGGTGATTTAAGAGAAGGGAAACGATGCCTCTCCATCCCCCACCTGGCCTCCTGTGGGAAAAACAGGTTTGCGGGGGTGGGAATTGTCTGGATTAGCTGTCTGCAGTCATCAAACCATTTGGGTGATTCTCTTTGTTTTCATAGACGGGTTAAAAGGGGAGAGAAAAGAAAAGACTCGGTTATGGGTCGCCTGAACAAGTGTCGATTTCAGCTTAAAGTGAATTGGAAAATTGAGCCTAATTATCCAAGGTAATTGCTTCAATTCTCCACTTGACTTTGCTAAGGCAGATCTGTCCTGTGTGTTCAAAAAGGCAACCCCTCTGTCCCTGAATATTGTTGTCACCTTTGAAAAGTTGCTGTTACCAACTACCACCAAACTGAAAAGCAACCAAACCTGAAGAGATGGCAAGGAGTAAAATTAAGACTAAACGAATGAGATAATTTCTTGTAGCTTAAAATTAATTTATTTAACAAATATAGCTATAATATAAATGATAATAAAATTTCAAATATACAGTATATTACAACAATCCCTTCCAAAGGGAATCTTGAGAGCCACCCAAATGTACTGTTAAATAGAAACAGAAGTTTTTAATTTTTATTTTACAATTTCTTTCTGGTACTGGTAAGAGAGAGGTCCCTTCAACCTACCTTTGTCACGCATCTGTGTATCACTCCCCCCACCCAAAAAAAACCAAATGTTTTACTGTTGAAGTTCTTTTAAAGTTTTCTGTTGGCAAGACCCAGGATCTGCCTCTCCTGCAAAGTTCTTCTCTTTCTCCCCAACTGTTCTCATTTCCAAAATCTTCAAACATGAATTTTCTCTGTGCTTTTTCCTGCCAGGTGTTAGGACAGGAGGCAGCCACGCAGGAGGCACGGCCTCTAGATCTGGTCCAACCACTAACTCTGCTGGGGACTGTGGATACCTTTGGAAACCTCTCTGTCCTCAGTTCCCCCATCTGTAACTCGAAGGGATAGATCTAGCTTCTAGAAGAGCGTCATGGGGCCCTCCCAGCCACTTTGGGGGAGGGAATCAGACTTCAGAGAGTTTACTCCGGTAGCAACGGAGGACAAACCAGAGCAGTGTGGGGGTTAAAGAGAAGGTGCCAGGCGGTGCTGAACAGGGGAGCACCTCGTGGGAAGGCTCCTGTTGCTTGCTGGAGGGATCGGCTGGCACCCTAGGTAGGCAACCCTGGGCCTTCTATGTCAGGTGGTACATGCTGTAGCCCACGTGGGCTGTGTAGAGTCCCACGGGCGCCACGGGCAGCGCGGCGCGCTGGAAAGGGCCAGAGGCCCCGTAGAGCGAGGCGCCCGCGGCGGCTGCTACGGCGGCAGGGCCTCCCAGTGGGAAGGAGAGGCCGAAGGCTGCGGGGGGCAACATGGGTTTAGCGGCCATCTTCAGCTTCTCCAGCTCGGCCTCCTGCAGTCTCTTGGCCTTGGCGCGGCGGTTCTGAAACCAGATCTTCACCTGCGTCTCGGTGAGGCTGAGCGAACTGGAGAACTCGGCGCGCTCGGCGATGGACAGGTACTGCTTCTGGCGGAACTTGCGCTCCAGCGCCAGCAGCTGGGCGGTGGTGAAGGGCGTCCGCGGCTTGCGGTTGGTCTTGTGCTTGCGCAGGGTGCAGGCCGGAGGGCTCAGCCGCCCTGAGGGGCCGAAAGAGAGAGAAATGCAGAGGGTTAAGAAAGTGGAGCGCCATCCGCCCCGAAGTGGGAATAATAATAACAACGCCCGCTATTCATTTGCGTCGAGCACTTCGGCGCCAGGCGCCCTCCTGGAGCGGCACTTGGAAAATGTCTTCTCCAGCTCCCACCGCCGGCCCACAGGGTAGACGTTCTTGTCTACCTTTTGCAAATGAGGAAACGAAGCTTCCAGGTAAAGCTCAGCCGTGTTCAAAGCCAGATATAATTGGGAAGAGGTAAACAGCCCTTAAATCTAAGTGGCTGCTTAGGAAGGCTTTCTCCCACCACCACTCAGGTTGGGACGGGTGGATATTAACAGGACAAGAAATGCGCAGAAAGAGGCCCTGCACCCGAGATCATATTTAATTTTAGGCGTTGGCTAAACATTTATCATCTGTGCCCACTAAGTGCTCAGCGCCTGGGGATACGCCGTTCTGTGGCTGAAAATCCGTATCTCCCAATCCCACACTCTTATAACAGTGTGGTCCATGGGGTCGCAAAGAGTCGGGCAGGACTTAGTGCCTATTCTAAGCTCGGGCCTCGCTGACCAGAGGTGGAGCAACCCCGGATGTCACACCATAGCCGAATCTCAAATATAAAAATGTGCCACAGTCTGGGGCTTGCTTTTAACGGGGCTTTTTCTTATGATTGTTCCAATTGTGTTTTAGGCCTGTTCCACACCCAGCTCCTTGGCCTCTGGTGTCTCTCATATGTGTGCCTGTTATGGGCAGAATGCAATGGCTTCTCCTCGACCAGTGCTCCAGTCCACAGAGATCAACGCTGCTGGTGCCCAGCTGCCTTTTTACTTATGGCTTCAAAATATACCCTCAAGGATGGGCGGTGAGAACACCTTGGCAGAGGGCTCACGCGGCCCTGGACAGGGTCGGCTGGGCGAGTCAACGCCTGCCACACCCAGCAGCTGCCGCCTAGTTAAAAACGTGGAACACAATTATTCCCAGGACAACAGAGATCACCCCGACTTTGGGTCAGAACCCAGGCCTGAAAAGAATTCTTAAGTCCTGGAAGGGACGCTTTGCCTACGCAGCAGCTTCACTGGGGGAGAAATGAATTCAAATCTAGAGAATGTTTTCACCAGACGGGTTTTGCCTAATTATGCAATTTTCTTTTTGGAATGCTTTAAAAAAAAAAAAAAAAAGATGATCCTCTGGGCTCTCAGGCCACCAGGATGTGAGTCAAACGAAAACTGGTGCTAACATCCCCCCTTCTTCCCTGGTCGAGACCATTGGGAGTCCGGGAAGCAGTTGGCCCCCGACTCGTTTTCCGCCGGGCCACCCGAGGGGCGGGCGCCGAGGGAAACGTCACACCCTTCGGTAGTTAACAGCCCAGCGCTAGGCCACCTTCTCCGGCCATTAGGCCCAGGGAGGGGCTAGCCTTTCAAAGACGTTTAATCCCCCGATAAAAATCATTCCTCAGCATCACGCCATTGAATTCGGGTTGCTATTATGCCGCACCAAATAATCGGAGGAAACGAGGAAAACTTGGGAATTTCCCGTGCTCCTGAAATATCTCCGAGTGTGTTCGCTGGGCAGAGAAGCCCGGTGGCCCGCGAGGCCTCGGAACGACCCCGAAGGGGTCTTTGGCGGCTGGAGTCCGCTTGCACCACCCAGCCCGAGACATTTGGGAGCTCCAGATCATGTTGGAGGGGGCGCCTCCCACTAATTGACTTGGTGCCCCGCCCCCTCCACTGGAACCTGAGCGCTTCGCCTCCTCCCCCTACATGATCCATCCACCCTGAGCACCAAGTATCCACCTGAAACACGAAGGGGGCGGGGGAGGGGGGATTTTGCAAGAGCTTCGAAAACACAGTGGGCAAAGAAATACTCTGGTGGGTGGACGTGGAGAAGGGGAGGGGGGCGCACTAGGCTTCCACGATGAGAAAGTGAAACTCTGCTCTGGAAAGATGTCCCGCACTCTTCGAACCCACCCGTTGGGGTAACGGCGAAGTAACAGGGCTTAGGCTCTGACAGAGGAGCCAGTCGAGACTCCTGGGGTCGTTTGGTGGGGGCCCGAGGAGATGGTGCCCAGACACCCGTGTCCTACAAGTGAACTCCTACCCGCAGCGTCGCCTGGACAAGGCGAGAAGCCCGAGAAGGTGGACCGAGAGCTGGGCCTGGGCCAGGCCTCGAACCCTCTTCCTGGGTGGGAGTGGGGAGAGGCGTCGACGCCCCCCCGCCCCGTGCTCCGCGACCACTCATCTACAGCACCGGTTCCAGGTACCCGGCCGCAGGTACGCAGACGCCGGAGACAAACAGGCGCCGGAGCGCGGCCTGGCGCCCTCGGGTCCCACAACCCCGCCGGCCCCCTCCCCCGCAGCCTGGGTTCTGGCTACTTACTGGACGGGGGCGGGGAGAAGCGGGGATTCTGCATCCACGGGGTCCTCTCGGGTTTCTCGGGGCTCTCGGCTTTGACGAGCGCATCTTCTGGCAGTTTGAGGAGTCCTCCCACCGAGAAATGGCCGAGCGGTCGCGGCGAGGACGGCGCATCCGGGGCGCCCAACGACCCCGGCCGGGCACCTAGAGGCTGCGCGGAGCCGCCCGCCGCCTGTGCGCCCTCCGAGGCCGCCAGGACGCTGTCCTTCGCCCCGGGCTTCCTGTGATCGGCCATGAGCGCCTCCACGCTGAAGGGCAGGAGCGAAGGGGACACTTTGGGCTTGGCCCCCTCCTCGTCTGCGCCCATAGCGGCCGCCGTGGCCGCGGTGGTGCTGGGGGTCTGGCCTCCGCCGCCCCCCGCCGGCTTGCCGAAGGCGGAGTCCTCCACTTTGACACCGAGTGGCAAAGAAGTCATGTCAGCAGCCGGGGCCATGCAGAGCCGGGCCACCCCTCCAGCCGCAGCTCCGGCCAGCCGCCGGGCATGAGCTTCGGGCGTGCTGGGAGCGCGGTCGGCCTCTGGGAGCGTCCGGGGCCCTGGCCGGGCGGGCTCTACCGCGCGCGCCTCCCGCCCCTTCCCAGAAGGCCAGCTCCGGCGCTCCGGGCCTGGTTATCCGCTGGCGCCGCCGCGCAGGCGGAGTTCTCGGGCTCACCAGCCGGCTCCGGGTCGGGCCGCCGCTCCCCAGAGAACTTGTTAATAAGGCGAGGCCAGCGCGGCGGCGGCCAATCAGCGCGCGAGGGGGAGGGTCCGGCGCGATCCATTGGGCCCCGCTCGGGCGGACTTGCCCCGAGGCGCGCTGGGCCTCGGGGCGCGTGGGGCTGGGCCCAGGCCCCAGGAGGGCAGAGGAGGGGAGTGGGCGCCGGAAAAACTTTCCTCCAAGCTACAGCCCGTGCCGCCTGTCCCTGTGTGGGTCCCCCTGGGTCTCTTATTTTTTTGTGTTCCTGGGGGACTTCCCCTTGTGCTTTATGCTACTCTTCTGCTCTACCCCCTTCCTCCCTTTGCCTTATCTCCCTTCTTTCCAACTTCTCCCTTTTTTTCTCTATTCCTTTCCTGTTTCTCTCCTGCCTCCCCCTTACCTTTCTGTTGTGTCAGCTGCTGGTGTGTGTTTCTCCCTAGTGGATAGTAGAGGATGGTTCCCCTCCTTACCACGGTAATTGGAGTTGAAGTCATTTCTTGTATATTCTTTTTATAGTTAAAAAAAAAAAAAACCTGCAGGCTTATCTATTATAGTAGAAAGACATAACATTAATGTATTCTGTAAACACCTTCATTTTCTTCTGTTTCAATCTTCAAAACTTTACCTCTGCGTGTAAGTGGGCCTTTGTCTTAGAAGTGCTGGACTGAAGTTTGCCTAAGAAGCCACTTTGGCGTGGTGCTACGGATGTTAAGAATAAGATTGCATTATATTATCTGGAATGCATAATCGAGTTTCTCGCTGTGAACTTTAGGGGCGGGGGTGGGGTGGGATTACAACACCTATACTGGCTACCGGCTGGGGGAAGGCCGGTCATTTTGATAAAGAAGTTACTGAATATAAAACCAACAGAAACGACCCCAAAACACTAACCTGGCCTTAATGTGACCTCGATCGCGTGTCCGCAGAAACAATGATAATTCTCCATCTCTGGATCTGATCTTGGGGGGTTAGGGAGGTGTGGTGGTACATTTGGGAGAGAGGGCGAAGAAATGAGGACACTCCCAGGGACGGATCCTCCACGCTGGGTATGAGAACTTTTATGCTGCCAATTTCGGAGGAAACGTGATTTTTATTTTTGCTGTTTAAAAAAAGAGGGGAACATGAGTTGGGGGGGGCGGTGTGCGGAGACGTAAGATCTACACAAACTCGGATCGTGGCTCCGCTATTTTCTGCGCCTCCTCTTTATGGCCTCTTATCCCGGGGCCCAGGCCGGCGGCTCCCCGGGAGCTGGCGGCGGTGATTGGCGGCTCACCGGCACCGGCCATTGATGGCTGCGGGGTTCTAATCTCCAGGAAACACAAGGGGCTGCTGTGGCCATTTAGGGGTAATTATCCGACCGCGGAGGGACAGCGAATTCCCTCGCCTTTTAACTGGGCGCAATAAAAGCTGTAGATTAGGGGCGTCCAGATTAAGGAAAATGAATTACTAGAGCGGGAACTTTATTACCTGGACGGCGTCCGGGGTCTGGCGGAAGAGGTCGGGATGCAAACGCCGGGGAGATTGGCAGCCTCGCAGAAGTCCGCAGGCTCCACGACGTTTAAGGCCTGGGGCGGGTTAGGGAATATCCTCGCATCTGTGAAATTCACGCCGCCTCTGCAGACCTCCTGCACTCCCAAGCCCTGGGCAGGGTTTAGGGCCTCCAGCTCGCGTCTGGCCCAGCTGGAGGCGCGGCGCACCGTTGCGGCCTCTCTAAAGACAGGGGACCCCTGGGGGAGACAGGAGAATAGAGTCCTTCTTCCAGGCCAGGAAACCTAGGCCCCAGAGGTTTGCTTGAGGGTTCAAGGATAAAAGGACATATACTCCCACTTTAGAACTATAGGAACTGACACTCAGCGAGGCTCCCAGTCGGGATGACCAACTTCTATCACCCGCATTTCCAATTAAACTCTCCCTAGGACAACAGGCACGTGGGAATCTTATTCTGCATTAGGGTTCAAGAGGGAGAGACAACCGAGGCCCCTAAGTTGTTTAGGTCAACCTTTTCAAATTGATCAGTGCGACTTTCTGTTGGGACTTGCTTTTGTTCCGCCCTTGGCTCCCATCTCAACAAGTTTGGCTTCCAGATCACTTTGAGAATCTACTATATCTCAGAACTTTCTCACTAGAAAATGCACACCAGCAAAAACAACTTCAAAGGAGGACCCCCTTGGAGTCCGCCAGATAAGACCACCACCACCACCACCACCACCACCACCCCCTGCTTTAGGGCTTTAGGGCGGACCTGGGGCTCGAACCCCGAAAGTGCAGGCGCGAGGCGCAGAGGGGGCTCAAAACTGTGTCTGGCCGGCGCAGCCAGTCCAGGCCAGGCCGCGGACCGGACGGCCGGGCGGCGGGAGAAGGGCCGCATCGCTAATTGCGGGGATAAACAATCTGTCACGATCCCTCAGCGCGCCTAATAGGCAGACGAGGATGTTGTTTTTAGGCGCCAGCGGCGGCCCGATCAAAGGCAGCAGCCGGCGCAGGGGCCCTTGAAGTCGCGCGCCCCCGCCTCCTGGGAGCAAACTGCCTGCACCCGCAGCCCAGGGCCCTGCCGCCGGCCCCTGGGTTTCGCGAGCCCGGCCCGAACCCCAGGGCCTCTTTTTTTTAGGTTCGGACTGGGTTCGTGTCTCCTCTGGCACGGAAACGGCGGGAAGGATGTCTGCGGAGGAAAAGGGGTGCAGAGCCGTGGATTCCATGTGGAATCCGTGCTCGAAATCGCGCCGGGATCTTCCACCGATCCGCCCCTGGGCTGCGGGGTAGCGGAAACGATGCCCACAGTCTCAGAGAAGGGACTTTGAGAAAAGGAACAAAATATCTGTCTCCCGGGGCGTGTGGTTCCCGAGGAAGGAAGGGCACACGTTGGGGGCAGTGAGAGAGCGCCTTCTCTGCGTTGATTTTTTGTCTGGGCCTTTTCGGATTTCCCGGTTGGCGGTTTCCAAGAGCTGACAGGGCCGGGGGGCTGCGCCTGTTATCTCGCCGCCAGCACTAGCCCCCAGGCGCTTCTACTGCCTGCATTTCTCGGCGTGGCCGCGGCAGCCCAGAAAGCCGGGCTGTAATTCATGCCTGGCAAGGGCAGGGCTGGCTCGCCGCAGATAAAGCTCGGGGACTGGCGTTCGGCTTCCATGCTGTCGCACTCCGCTCCCCTCCCTTCCAGCCTCGCTCCTTCTCCCCTTGTTCCCGGATATCTTAAAGCACTCCCCGCGCCCCAGATGGGAGCACCTCCGCGTTTCGGATCCTAAAGACGGCTTGTCCTGCAGCCACTCTCTGGGCAACTGGTGGTGGTGGTGCTCTTCCCCTTTCTCTCCCTCAATACCCCCCCCCCCACGCCTATTTTATAGGACTGTGTGGCGGCCGAGGAAAAGTGGTGTTTTTAGCACACACACACCCCCCCCCCCCGCCCCCGCCTCCTTGTGGGCAAAGATTCCTTTGGCGAGGCATCCCGTCTTAGAGACCGCCGTCTTTATCTGGGTGTTGGCGCGGCGGGTTCGAAGAGCCCGCAGCAAGATCCCTCACTTCTGGCATTCGTTGTCACCTCCGTCGGGTTTTTGTTTATGCCCCCTCCCCCGTTTCCCAATGCATTTTGTGGCCTCGACCCAGGAGTCCCGCGTGCATTTTTTAAAAATGTGCAGCTCAGTGGGATCCCCCGGCAATTAGCGAGCCCCAAACAGTCCTCTTTAATAGAATGAATGTGCTATGAAAACCGATTACCCGGAACGATTTATTTTGGTGGGAATTCACCAATCTTCAGGAGGGCGATGGAGGGGGACGGGGGTGGGGGTATTTTGTCATGGGGATGGAGGCGGGTTGACAAGTAGACAGGAAGCCCGACCAGGGGACCCCCCAACCTGCGGAGGGGGGCCTCCCGACCCCAGTTCTCCCGCCTATTGGCCTCTGTCTCCTAGAAGTGAGCGGCTGGGAGTCAGATGTTTGGGAAACTGGGAGTCACTGATGGAATCCTTTGGGAAGAGTTACAGCTTTCCAGAGAAAGACACTGGAGAGCTCAGAACTCCAGGGAATCTTCAGCTATTGCCTGAATATCCGCAGCACAGATGCGGAGCAAAAAAAGCTTTCTGCTTGCCTGGGACCTGGACAGAACTTACGCCTTTTAAGAGTTTTGGTGCCCTTTTTAATTCGAAGTAAAAAAAAAAAAAACTGGTTGTAAAAAATATTTTCTTCTTCTTGCTATTCCTCCGCTTAAGCGGGCCCCACTTGTGCAGTGGAACTGCCCAAGTGCAGTGCATTTTACCCGGCGCCAGAGAGAAATCGACAAGTCCGACTCCCTGCTTCTTCCCCTTCCCGCCCTTCCATCCCCTCCCCCTTGCTTCTTTCCCCCAGATCGGGCCTGGGCTTCCTTGTGTCTTTAAATTCGGAAGAGGGTGAGGGGTGTAGATCTGCGGGGGAGAGAGTGGGCCCCCCTTTCAAATGGCCCAAATTAATGTGATCGCGACATGAGGGTGCACTTGGGGAAGATGAAAGCGGAGGCCGGCCGGCTCCTCCTAGAGCTCTATAATTATAGATAATATATCCCATTTCAAAGCAATTAGACCAATCAGGCGTAACGAACCACTTTGCTGCCGATGAATAACAAAGGCGCACGGTTATTTAAGCCCAGAGATGTCAGGCAGACCCCGAGGCTCCAGGGGCCGACCAAACATCTTCCATCCTGGCTCTTCCACCCTGGGCTAAAGAAGGTTCGCCCTTCCCGCCCCCTCTAACCCCCACCTCCAGGCTTTCCACCGAGGGCCCCATCTCAGTTCCAGCAGGGGCCTGGAGGGGCAGGGGGTTGGAAGAAGTGGAAGGAAAAGAATTGACTTTTTTTGAGCTGGGTGTCAGGACTCTTGTCAGAGGTTTCACAAACTTTATCCGATTTAATCCTCTTTACTTTGGGAGATAGGTATTATTATAGGCTTTCCCACTATTTCCAGATGAGAGAATAGAATCAGAGAGGCTAAGTATCTTGCCCAGGGTCACACAGCTAGGTAGTAGTGGCGCCAGGATCTGGACACAGGTGGGTCTGAGCCCCGAATCCACTCTTCACTCTGTGGCAGTCTCTCTCAGGGAGCTTTCAAAAGAGGAGATGCTCTAAAACCCAGAGGGTGCTGTTAGGACTTGATGACGCTGCCTCCCTCAATCCGAGAAATGGGTTTTGGTCCATCACTACACTTCTCTCCTGCGGCCCACCGCCTTCTAGAATTTTGAAAACTGTCCAGTTTTCCCATGAATTTATTAAATGTAGAGAATCTCAGGTCTTTCAGAAAAAAGACATCTGGGCTGCTAGCTGATACACCAACCAAAGGCCGAGGACTTTTTTTTTTTTTCCTGAGCCTCGATTTGTCGGATTTAAAATGGGTACTCTGTTCCTCAGTTCAGATAACGCTGTTGGCCCTCCGGAAGACGCCACACCGCGGGACTCCACCGCACTGTGGCAGGTTCCCAGCGCTTTGAGCACATCTGAGGCATCCGGGATGGGCTGGGGGGTCTGGAGCCTTCCTCAGGGCTTGCCATTTCCTCTCCTGCAGGAGGACGTGGGATGGCATGGGCGGCCCTGCCCCTCGAATGGAAGGTAGCCCAAGGTACCTTCCAGGTGGGGAACCTCATATTTCACCCCCAGCTCGACCACGGGGAAAAGAGACTGAACGGGGAAACCAGACCAGGGCGGAGATGGGCAGGAACAGTCATCAATAGACACATGAAAAAAAGACAGCCACGGGGATGGCGGAGGATAACAGCCCTGGATACAGCGATGCCGAGAAGCCGAAGAACCTCTGCCATCCGGGGACTCTTGAAGGACCTAAATATGAAGTGGAATGGAAGGCGAGTTTGGGATGCCTAGGAAGGCCAGCGCTGACACGGGAAAAGAGAGCAGTCGAAGGTGGGGCGGGGCGGGGACGGCTCAGGGAATGTCCTCCGAAGTGCGGCGGACACCCCACCGTGGCTGGGCCGAGCGCGCGCGGGCCAGGAGGGGTCCCCGGGACTTGAGAGGAACAGCGGGGATGAGGGTTTTGGGTGGGGCTAGGTAGTCTTGGAGGCCCCTGGGCCCCCTTCTCACCGCGATTCCCACCTCCCCTCCTCTTTTTCTTGGGTCCCTGACTTTTCCTTCTCTGCGTCCTCCTTCTCACCCTCCGTGTCTCTCATCTGTCTCGGAGGCGGGTCTCTGCCTCAAGCGTGTCTCTCTTGGTCTCTTCGGAGAGATGTGGAAACCTCGATCTCTTCACCCCTCTGCCGTCTCTGGGTCCTTCGGTTTCTATCACCAAGTCTCTTTCGGCCCCACTCCCCCGTCTATCCCTTCTCCGAGGTTTTTATCTTATTCTCTCGCCTCCCGCCCCGGCCCGTTTCCCATTTCTGGAGCGGCAGTTGGCACCTTCGGGAGCGGCAGGAAGCGCTCTTCCGGGCCCTGGTACTGCCCTCCCACCCCCTGCCCGAGGCTGATCGTTTCTCTTCTGAGCCTCGGTTTCCCTGTCTGGACCTTACAAGGTCTCTTCCTTCTAGGGTTCTCGAAAGGATGGAAAAGGGAGGTGGCAGAGCCGAGAAGGTGCCCAGCGTGGGCACCCAGTGGGGTCAGCAGACCTCCAAGGTATCGCTCAGAGTCCTTCACCCCCAGCGTCCCAGGATTGACAGTGGAAACACGGAGCAAATGGAAACACAGAGCACGCTGGGGAGGGCGCGGGAGTGGCCGGGGAACCCACCAGAACCGCCGAGAACTGGGGAGGGGAGGTTCTGTAAGGAGAAGCCCTGCTCCAAGTCCTTGACCCAGCCTGGGGCGCTTAGGCCCGACCCCAGCCATTTCCCTCCTGGCTGGCTACTCAGGACCCGACCTAAGGGCCCGGAAGGGTCCGGCCAGGCCGTCCCAGGTCTTTGCGCTCCGGCCCTAACTACCCTCCGCCTTCTGGAAAAGGCAATGACCCGCCTCTGCCCTCCACGGCTTTTACGCCTTTGCTATCCTTGGACCTCGCTTTCCTTGCCGATGAGCACGAAGCAGGGCTGCTCCGTGATTTAAAATGAGTTGGGCGCTGCCTTCCTGGGGAGGGCGGAGGGCTCTGGGAGACACAGGCGGGAAAGCCTCCAGCCTGCACTTAATCAGTGCGCTACGGAACACACACTCCATAGACAGGGAAACAGACGCAAAGAGGAGTCATTTCCCCCTGGTCTCTGAGCTAGAAACGGACAGAACTGGCACTAAAATGTAAGCTGTCCAACTCCTTTGTTTTTGTTCAGTCACGACTCTTTTTTAACCCCACGGACTGTAGCCACCGCCCCCCCCCCCCCCCAAGATTCCTCTGTCCATGGGATTTCCCAGGCAAAGAATACTGGAGTGGGTTGCCATTTTCTCCTCCAGGGGTTCTTCCCCACCCAGGGATGGAACTGGTGTGGCCTACATTCACAGGTGGGTTCTTTTATCCCTGAGCCATCCGGGAAGCCCAGCCCCTTACCCAGTGTTCATCCGTCCCCACCCTCAGGAAGGTCAGGAAACCCTGGACGTTCCAACTGTGCCCAGTGGCTTGAATCTCTGTGACCATCCAGAAGACCTTGTCCATTTGCGAGGACTCATTTGCAAACGGGGCTTCCCAGGTAGCTGTAGTGGTAAAGAGCCCTTTTGCCAACGCAGGTAGATGTAAGAGACCCCTGGTTCGGAAGATCCCCTGGAGGAGGGCATGGCAACCCATTCCAATACTCTTGCCTCTCCAGGCATAGACAGAGGAGCCTAGCAGGCTGCGGTCCATAGGGTCGCACAGAGTCGGACACGACTGAAGCGACTTAGCACGCACGCACTGGCGCACTCTCGCCCTGGTAGGTTCAGGGAGCGTCTGTCCTGCCTCTCCGGTGAGGGCCGGAGCAAGGGCTCTGGCACCCTGGGCCAGGCGGGGTTAGGCTCTTGAAGCCAGGCAGGCTGGAGGGACCCGCTTTGACTGAGCACCGCCTCTGAGCTAGGTGCTTTCGATGCATCATCACAGCTCCCGAGGTGGTCGTCCTCCTTCCCAGATGAGAAAAAAAAAGAGAACTGAAGTAGCACATTCTGGGCCGCGCAGCTGAGCCTGGGGACACCGGAGCTGGGAACGGTGTCACGGCGCACTTTCGCTGCACCACGCATGTAGGGACGAAGGGAAGTCTGCTGTGCCTCGATCAGCCTCTGCAAGGGGTAGACGGGCCGTGGAGGTTGTAAATGCCCGAGGCTTTGATTCCGTTCTGCTTTCCCCCCACTGCCAGCAGGTTTCGGGTTGGAATCTCAGACCCGCAGGTTCCTGAAGCTCTTGGAAGGGGCAGGGTCACGGCTTCTTCTGGGGCCACGCCCTTCATTACACCACGCCCCCTCGCCTCGCCACGCCCCTCGCCACGCCACGCCTCTCTGGACTCCGGGCTTGCCTTGGGGCTTTGTAGCATGTTACAGAATGAATGACGACCCTCTGCCGGACCTCAATTGCTGCATCAGTGCTATGGAGACCTGAGCTCCTCTTTGCCGCCCTCCCTGAGAGTGTGTGAGAAGGATCTGAATCCAAGGAAACTGGAAAACTGAGGAGACAAATGCCAAGATGGGGAATCGTAAATTCTATTAATATTAATAATAGTTAATACAACAATGACTATTGCAAAGTACTCTTCTGAGCTCTGAGGGTGACTTAATTCTTTGAATCTTGGCAGCAACTCTATTTTTAACCCTGGTTTACGTACAGGAAGGGCTTCCCTCATAGCTCAGTTGGTAAAGAATCCGCCTGCAATGTAGGAGACCCCCACCCCCACCCAGGTTCGATTCGTGGGTTGGGAAGATCCCCCGGAGAAGGGATAGACTACTCACTCCAGTCTTCTTGGGCTTCCCTTGTGGCTCAGGTGGTAAAGAATCTCCCTAAAATGTGGGAGACCTGGGTTCTATCCTGGGTTGGGAAAATCCCCTGGAGAAGGGAAAGGCTACCCACTCCAGTATTCTGGCCTGGAGAATTTCATGGACTGTGTAGAGCATGAGGTCGCAAAGAGTCGGACACGACTGAGCTACTTGCACTTCACATAGGGGAAAGATGGAGTAAAGTAGTTTACATGAGCAAAAACGGTCTTGCTAGGTGGCTTGGTGGTGAGGAACCCATCTGCCAGTGCAGGAGACACAGGTTCGATCCCTGGGTGGGAAAGATCTCCTGGAGAAGGAAATGGTAACCCACTCCAATATGCTTGCCTGGAGAACTCCCTGGACAGAGGAGCCTGGTACAGTCCACGGAGTCGCCAAAGAGCAGAACATGACTGATTGACTAAACAACAATAGCAATGAACAAAAACTCACAAAAACAAGGTGTTCGAGGATTTCCCATGGCACCCAGGGGATTCTCAGGCCCGCCACTGCATGGATGGACCTCCCTCTGGAGACCCCTGCTCTGGACTCCCTGGTGGGGAAAGGGCAGAGCAGGCTGCAAAGCCTGGCCCATTCACAGCACTGGTGCTTCCAGCTGCCCAGCTCTGATCCCTGGGAGTGCCTCTGGGGTGGCTCCACAGAACAAGCTTGTGTGAGCCCCCAGGACTAGGACAGGGCCAGGCAAAGAGGGGACACTTCAGAGGCGAGGTGAATGGATGACCAGAAGGCAGTGTCAGATCTTCAGCATGAGCCGGGCCCTTAACCCAGAGTATCAGGCCAGACCCATTAGGGCCAGAGACCTGAGCCCTAGGCTCAAGTGTGAAAACAGTCCATCTCAGCGCTATCAAATAGTTCTTGATGGCCTTTTAAAAGAACACTCCCTGGTCAGGGAACTGGATCCCTCATGCCACAACTAAGGTCTGGTGCAGCTAAATAAATAAATACAAATTATATATATGTATGTGTGTGTATATATATATAAAGAACACTCAATTGCTGGCCCTGCCAAGTTTAAGCCTCCTTTAAACCTGAAGTTGAGTTCTCAAAATCACTGCAGATGGGGACTTCAGCCATGAAATTAAAAGACTCTTGCTCCTTGGAAAGAAAGCTATGACAAACCTAGACAGCATATTAAAAAAGAGACATCACTTTGCTAACAAAGGTCCTTATAGTCAAAGGTATGGTTTTTCTAGTGGTCATGTACAGATGTGAGAGTTGGACTATAAAGAAGATTGAGCATGGAAGAATTGATGCTTTCAAATTGTGGTGCTGGAGAAGACTCTTGAGGGTCCTTTGGACTGCAAGGAGATCAAACCAGTCAATCCTAAAGGAAATCAGTCCTGTATATTCATTGGAAGGACTGATGCTGAAGCTGAAGCTGCAATACTTTGGCCACCTGATGCAAAGAGCCAACTCATTGGAAAAAACCCTGAAGCTGGGAAAAGACTGAAGGCAGGAGAAGAGGATGACAGAGGATGAGAGGTTGGATGGCATCACCAACTCAATGGACGTGAGTCTGAGCAAACTCAGGGAGATGGTGAAGGACAGGGAGGCCTGGCGTGGTGCAGTGCATGGGGTCACAAAGAGTCGCACACTATTGAGCAACTGAACAACAGTAAGCTACCCTTCCTCTGAAGAAGCCAAGGCCCAGCGAGATCTGACAGCAGGCGCATGGTGTCACCCAGAAGGCCCTCCATGATCCAGCGGCATGCCCCTAGCCAGCTGCCTGCCTCCACCCTACAGGACCTTCCCTGGCTGCCTGTTTCTCCCTGGGTGTTCTGACACCGACTGTGCAGACTGCTGGATGTGGGGAGGATGTGACAATGCATCTTTCATCCGGAGGCTCTGCCCTTCTGGAAAAGCTTCCCGGCCTTCCCAGTAGAAGAGAAATATTCTGGACAGCCTACTCCCCAACCTTTCCTGCAGAAATGAACAAATTCTCAAAGGGCCCTTCCCCAGCTAGGGGTGCCCCCAACCCTCTTGGACTTCCCAATCCAACCCGACCTCAAAGGGACCCTTTCCATCCGCACAGAGACCTCCTATCTGATCCAATGGTGGGTCCTGGGTCGTAGCCCAATTAAGTGAAAATATATCTGGGCTTATCAGGTTCAGGCGTGGTACCCTCGGTGATCCCCCGGCGGCCCCAGAGGGTCCCTGTCTGATTTTCCTGCTCAGACACACTTGTTTAAACAGACCCCTCTGGGCCTCCCAGTAACGAGAGCCAGCCCGAAGCCTGATTGCCAGGTAAAGGGAGGCCTGGCTCACGTGGTGAAGGGAAAGGCGAATGGGCGAGCACAGGTGGAAGCCGCCTTTGGAACCCTGAGCCATCTCTAGAAGTTTGCTCCGTGGGTTCAGCTCCCAGCTCCCTTCCAGCTTTGTGCCCTCCCCACCGCTCCTCTGCCTCCCTCCCTTTCTCATTCTGGGAGAGGATGAAATGAATAGGAATGCCTCAAGTGCTGAGATGGAGTGATCGATCTGGTGGTTTATTTCTGCCATCACAGTGACCCCAGGAGGTGACTCCTCCAAACCTGGGAGGTTCGCACTGCTGTGCCTCTTTACTAGGTGAGAAAAGCAGGGTCCTAAGAGGTACAGGGGCCTGGGTTGGCCGATATCTAGAGAGAGAATCCCTGCAAGCCCATGATCTTTGCACCCCCACGGTGCCCTGAGGACAGTTTGTAGCTGAGTCAAGGTCCTGGACAGTGTTTGCACATGCTGAGCAGAGGAGAATCAGCCAGTCCAGGTGGGAAGAAGAGGAAGGACAGAGGCAGGTGGGGGAGGAAAAGGTAGGTTGTTTAGCATTTGAAGATCGAAAAGGTGACCCTGGGGCTCTACGGCCACCCTGCCTACCCTCTGGCATTCCCAGACACTCTGGGCTTCTGGTGAGGGGAAGGCATGGGCCAGTGTGGCCTTACATGGACTCTGTTTTCCCAGCAATAATAGTCATTAAAGCTGTCTTCTCAAGCCCTCATTATCCTGTGTTTATAAACCCTTCCAGAAAAACAAAAGCCAGCCCAGCACGCCTCTCCCCGGATCATAGGCAGGCATGTCGGTTCTCCCTTCTTATTGCAGAGAGAAGTCTTCCCTGAGAGTCTAGTGATGGGGCAGTGACTTTTATAGCCTCTTGTTGCCTGTGAGAGCGTGTTGGAGACTTTCCATTTTGAAAGGCAAATTCGGAAGAATTTTCTGGACTAATGTTAAGATTTTGCCGTTACGATGCAAAGGAGGGCAGTGAGAAGGGAAGGCAGAGAAGTCAGTCATGTTGGCTCTGTGTAAAGTGCTTTAATTATCTTATCACACCCAACAACCTTTACATCCAGGCACTATTAACCCCTACATTCAACAGATGGGAAAACAGAGGAGAAAACAAGAGGCTGTGGTCCGAGGCTAGGAGTTTAGTGGACTGTTTGCTTCTGACCTCAGGCACCTGTAGGATATTCATGAAGTAATTACCACCATGAAACTTGCCAAACACCCATGGTGTACAGACTTTTCATACATGATCTTGTTTAATCCTCCTGGCTGCATGTGGTTCATGCTGTGGTCTCCATTTCCTGGGTGGCCAAAAGGGTGAGGGGTGACGTGACAGGGCAGCTTGCCCAAGGTCATTCAGCTACTGGAGGGTGAGTAAGGACTTGAACTTTGCAAAAGAGGAGGAAGTAGTCACTTTGGCAGGGGGTGCGGCGAGGGGAAGACTGTAGAGGCTGGTGAAACTAAAAGGAAAGGAAACCAATCTTTTGCCTGGCCTGCTTGCCCCCCGCCCCTCATTAAGAGCCCCCGCGATCGCACCCTCCCCACATGTGCTCTGACATCAAAGGTGAGGGAGGCAGGTTCCCTCTGCTCAGCTGGTGCATCTTAGGCAGAACAATCCCAAGCCAGAGGCTGGGTCTCTGCGAGAGCGGGTCTCCAGATCAAAGGGAGAGAGGAAGGAAGAAGAGCCCGAGGAGGAGGAGATGCAGGTTCATCAAAGTGGCTCCTCCCTCCTGCTCCGCTTGGGTTTGCTGTGCGTGTGCAAACCCCTGGGGTGGGATGGGGGTCTTCAAGCAGGAGACTTGAAGCTCAGCCTCCTCCTGGGTACTGGGGTGCTCCTGAGTGGCGACACAGGGCTTCCCAAAGAGAAGCTAAAAGGTAAAAATCAGTGCTATGGAATCCCGCCACGGCACCAGAAATCCCATCTACTCTCTTGGTACTTCACAGACTGGTTGCCACGTGCTCTTCAAGTCCGACCTGCGAGGTGGCCTTGTGGTCCCACCGGTTCTGGGAGAATGGGTCGGGTGACTTGCTGAAGGTCGCTCAGCAAAGCGACATCCCTGCCATGGGGCAGACTTTGACTTGAAGTTGTCCTTTCTGTTTGTTTCCTAGGGCAGTGTAATGAAGTATCGATACCACAGAAGGCATGGCTTAAGACAGAAATGTGTTTTCTCACGGTTCTAGAAGCCAGATCAAAGTCTTGGCAGGGCTACACTTTATCTAAGACTCTGGGTAGAATCCTTCTTTGTCTCTTTCTGGCCTCGTGGCCGCTGGCAGTCCTTGACTTCCAGCTGCATCACTCCAGTCTCTGCTCTGTCTCCTCTCTGTCTCCACACTGTCTTCCTTCTCTGTGTCCGAGTTCCTCTGTTCTTACAAGGACAGCAGTCCTATGGACGAAGTGTAACTTCATCTTGATCACTTCCTCAAAGATGCTGTTTTCAAGTAAGGTCCCCTTCACAGGGCTGGGCTGTTAGGGCTTCTTGGGAGGGGACATGTACAATCCACAGTAGGATGTGTGTGTGTCCTCCTCTGTGCCCAGGGAGCTCTCTGGTGCTGCTGGACACCTGGGCTCGGAAAGCAGTAACCCAAGAGCAGAATGATGGCAACGTGCCTTGAAGGGAACCCAGTGCCATTTTGTGCAATAGCCGAGGGGCGCCCTTAGACCCATTTTACAGATGAGGAAGTTGACGTTTGGAAAGATTCAGTAGGAAAGCCTGGATCTGAAATAGTATCGATCTGACTGGATAACCAACCACTGTCCCCAGGGATTGGGGTGGGCAGGCAAGGGTTAAGGCTGAGGCGGGGCAGGTGGGCTCAGTCCAAGCCATGCTGACTCACTGGGCCTTAATACTGCTGCTCTGGCTGCTCCCCGTGGGCCCTGTCCGTTGCCTGGGAGCTGATTAAGATGTCACAGAGGATTATGATGTCAGGTGCAAGAATCACACTCCAGGAGGGGTGACTGCTGGGCCGGGAGGGAGGTTACCCTTAGCAACGGAGACAGGACATCCATGCAGAGGAGCGGCACAGCCCAGTGGGAAGGGCAAGGGGGGTGGGGTCACGCTGTCCTGGGTGTGAATTCCAGCCCCTCGACTCTCCAGCTGGGTGACCTTGGGGAAGACACCACACCTTCCTGGGCTACCTGTTTCTCAGATGCAAGATGAGGGAGAATACTTCCATCCCCCATGTAGATCAAACGGTTGAAGAAACCCCCTGCCTCCGTAAGCCTCTGCCAAACGGCGGTCCCCAAGGAAGCCAGGCATCAGCTCTGGAGTCGGGGCTCAGGCGTGGGCAGGCTTGCCAGAGGTGGCAAAGAAATGGTGCCAAACCACCTCACTGCCAAGAGCTGAGGCTGCTTGGAAAGCACCATCACCTGGCCACGGGGAGCCCCGTCAGCAACCTTCTTTGTGTCAACCAGCGGGCGGTGAGTGGCTCTGCCCCGAAGCCTCCTAAATGTTCCGCTCAAATAATGCTGACCGCAGCACGTAGTCACTGCCTGTTCACTTGTTGCTTTCGCTGTTTGGCCCTGAACCCTGTTTCTTTAGAAGCCGGCATAGTGCCAAACAAATGTTTGAAAAATGAAGGGCAAAAGGAAGGTGTTTTCTCAACTTCCCTTTGTATTCCTTGGAAAAAAATTTCTCCTGTCTTTGAGAAAGAAATATTCCTCCTCCTCTGCAAAGCCATGCTGCCCCAGAGTCCTTAATTCTAGTCCTCTTATTTCCTCAAGTCTTGACTTTTATTCATCCACTCACTCATTTAGCACTCAGCTGATCAGCCATCCACCCATTCATCCCTCCTTCATCTATTTATCCACCCACCCATCCTGTCATCCATTTTTCTATTCATCCATCCATCCATCCCTCCACCATCCACCCACCCATCCATCCTTCCATCATCCATCCATCCTTCCATCATGTATCCACCCAGCCATCTACCCATCAGGGCAACAGGCAAAAGACTCTGAACCACATCCTTTTCTAGGTCTGCAGGGCCCACAGGGTCAAGTCAGATGAGTACCCTGGCCCTACGGAGTTCTCAGTCTTGTAGGGCTGAAGAAACATGAATGGAAATGCCCTTGAGGCGTAAGAGAAAAGGAGGATACTTCAAAGAAGGGAAGGCCAGGTACCGAGGGGCCCACAGAGATGCTCCACTTGGGAATCAGGGAAGGCTCCTGGGAGGAGCAATAGCAGAAGGGAGGGGCTTCTTGGTGGAGTAGAATTTGGGCAGCAGAGGTGAGCAAAGAGGCAATTGGGAAGCAAACTCACTCTTCCACAGCCAGTCCCACGTGCTGGTGTCTCCTCCCCTTTGCAGAGCCTTCACACCCGTCCAGAGAGGTTGAGTAACTTCCTCCAAGTCACTCAGCTTTGTTGGTAGAGGCGACTGGAGAAGTTCAGGTTTCATATCCTCAGAGAGGCCTTCCTGGACTGCTTCTGCGGGTCTCCCTCTGCCTGTCTCCCTCACGCCCTGTCTGGTCACACCTTGTCTACCCCACTAGGAGGCTGTGCTCCAAGAGGGCAGTGACCTTGCGTGGCTCCCTGTCTCTAGCACCTGGAGCACAGCGGGGGCCCAAAGACTTGTTTCCTGGGGTTCCGTGTGGGGGGCACACATCCTGGACCAGGTTCCCTGGTCCCTGACTCTCTGAGGTCCTTTTGTCTCCGGACGCCTCTCTCTCAGCTGCCTTCTGACTCCACCAGCCTGGTCTTCCAGGTGTGCAGGGCCCATCAGCTGAACATAGCTCAGGCCTCCTGGTCAGGGCGGGCGTCCCCCCTGCACATTTCTGATCGTCTTAGGAGACGCACACAGAGCAAGAAGATAATTGAAAAGATTATCCGGGGATGGGACTGGTGGATGGTTGATTTATCGCGTGTCATCCCTACTTCAGGGTTTTTATTAGAAATTGAAGAATGGCTTCCCAACTTGAGCCTCAGGGCTGCGTTTAACCTCCAGCCATCATGCCGACCTGCACTGTTTTCCGGGCTGTCTGCAGTCATCGCATCTCAGAGCTCTGGGTGTGATCCCAGTAGCAGCAGCAGCTACCCTGCACTGAGACCCAGCCTCCCCGCTTCTCCTTCTTCTCTCCTCCCTCCTCCCCTTCTTCTCTCCTCTGTCCAGCTCCAGCTCCCCGCCTCCTCCTTCCACTTCTCCCTTCCCTTCCCTCTCCTTTCTGTCCTTGGGGGAGTTGAAGGAGGTGGTTGGTAGGATGGGAGGGGGCTTTACTGAGAAGGTGGAGGACCCGTAATGATGTTGAAGTCGACTCCAGCCTAGATGCTTAGCCATTATCTGGGACTCGGCTCAAATGACCTTCTTCCATGGGGCCAGCCTTGATTCTCCCCTCCTGTGTGTTTCCAGAACTCCTGGCTGGCCCTTCTGTTCATAGGAACGCATTCTTCCCACCTGGCACTGCAGTTGCCTCCTCCCTCTCTGTAGGGGCAGAGGCTCTGGAGGAGGGGGTGTAGTCTGGCAGGGGCTTGACCCCCGGGGGGAGTGGGAGCAGGATGAGAGGCCCTGAGGTGGGGGCAGCTAACCTGTTGGGGGACGATGACAAACAAGGAAGATCGGCTGGGGACCAGTGTCATAATCCAGGTGAGACTACAACCTGGTTGAGCTGTGAGGCTTTGAGGTCCATCCCTTTACCTCTCTGAATCTTGTCATTTCTCATTTATATTCTGGTGATAATGACACCCACCTTAGATGCTCGCCTTGGAACAATATTGTCAACTGGACCAGCCCACATCAACTTCATCTAAAACGCAGCTCTCGGGCCCTACCTTTGACTTGCCGCTGATTCGGAAAGTCTGGAGTGGGGCCAAGCAAGCCCTCCAGGAGACTCTTGCACAGGAGAGTAGCTGCTGAGAGCAATACCCAGGATAAGGCAGGTAAAGGAGTTGGCGCAGAGAGGCAGTGGGGACTCCATGTCCCTTCTTGCGTGCTATGATGAAGCCATGGGTTTTGTTCTGATGGCAAGATGCTGACCAGAAAGGAGTGTGTGATCCGGGGTCTGTAACAGCAAATGCTGGCAGACACACAGATCTGCAGAGCGCCTTCCCTTCCCAAGGCCTCCTCGAGCTTCAAGGAAGGAAACAGCCCCTGGGGCAGGCCCTACTGAGGGAATGCTGGAAGCTCCAGTCCGAGAAGGAAACAGCCCAGGGTTCCAAGCAGCCTGGGAGGAAGCCTTGGGAAGGAAGGGCAGCAAGCTGCTTGAGAATCAGTGCAGGGTTATCTGAGCTCCTTTTGTGTTCCACCTGTTTCTCATCACTAGACCTTTCTCTTAGAGAGAGGTGGATTGCCCGTTTACTACCCTTAGAGCTGTGCAGGTAATGGACACCTGCACCTGGGAGAGAGAGAGAGAGGCAAGGACTGACAGTTCCTACTGTGGGCCAGAGATCTGGGGAGAAGCCTGGGTGAAGACAGAGGCAGAGATGGGGACGATACAGTCACAAGGAAAGGAACGCCATGGGAAGTGAAAGAGCCTGGAACAGCTTCTCTCCTGGAGCCGTCGGAAGGCACAGGTTCAGCTGATGCCTTGACCTTGGACTTCTCACCGCCAGAGCTGTGAGAGATGAGCTTTCTGTGGTTTAAAGCCCTCTATATGTGATCCTTTGCTATGTCATCCCTGGGAAGTGAATACAGATTTGGTTTTAGTCCCACCAGGAATGTTCTGAAGAGGGTATGTTCCTCCCCATTACGCAGATAAGAAGGCTGAGAGTCAGAAAGGTGAAGTGCTAAGGGTCACTCAGCGCCCAGGATCCCAGACCAGATGTATCCGCACCCAAACAGTGTGTGTTCCCTGCGCAGCTTTGCTGCAGGCAAATGCCCACCCGTGGGCTTGACTGGGACTTCTTTCCCTTTGCTCCTGTCTTGGGCTCCCGGTGGGACAGGTGTTAACACCTCTGACCCCAGCACCCTCTTTCTTCTCGCTCTCCCCCTCGCTGCTCCCCTGGATCTGGCTTCAGGGGTCCTTTCATACTTTCCTATCTCCTGGTTGAATAACCTGGAAACTCAGTCCTGAGCCACTCCCATCCTCTAGATGGCTGAGCCCCCACCACTCCGAGGGTGGTCGCCAAGCAGCAGCAGCAGCCTCACTGGGGATGGTCAGCAATGTCTAGAGCACCGCCAAGACAGAATTTGCCTTTTTACAAGACCCCCAAGAAGCCTGATTGGCACTTGGGTCTGCAAACTGGAGTTTGGGTCTGTGTAGCCTTTGGCCCCCATTGCTCCTGGGGTGTCTGTCCCGACCTTTGACTCAGGAAGGGTCGTGTCGGGCAAGTCACAGGGAGTGCAGGCTTTGTCACTCAAACCAGAGCTTGATGTGACTGCTGGCTCTGCAGCTGGTCAGCTGTGTGACTTTGGGTCGATTTCTGAGCCTCTCTGAGTCATGTGTTGACATCGGTGGATTAGTGAACCAGGGTCCTTCACAGCACAGGAGCCCACAGAACCGCACTCAGCGGGCTCACCCAGGTGACAGCTAAGTGCCCCAAAGTGGGGACTTTATGGGGACAGGAGCCGAGCTGGAGAAGTTCCTGGGGCTTCTGGGGAGATGCTTTCTAGTTCCCCTGATCATCATCACACTGCCACCCCCACTGCACATTCTCCTGCCCTATTTTCAGAAAGCCTTGGTCGCAGGACCCTGGGGTCTGCGGAGGGCAATGGTGATCAAGGCCAAGGGTAGTAGGTCTTCCTTCCCTCCTGCCTGGGCTGGTGTGTGTGTGTGGAGCGTGTCTCCTGGTCCATGCCCCCCACCTTCAGATGGCTGTGCTCTTCACCTGCTTTGCCACCTGCTTTGTCATTCTGATCCCAACCCTCTCTCCTGTGTGTCTTCTCCCAGCCTCCCACCCTCCTCTCTCCCCTCCTTCCCTGCCCTCTGCCCTGGCACAGGTGGGGAAAGGTCCTTGGTTGCCTCTTCTCTATTCCTCCCACACCTGACCCCTGTCCTCTTTGTCCTGACAAGCGCCAGGTCAGGGAGTGAGAGTGCTAGTCACTCAGTCGTGTCCAACTCTTTGCAACCCCATGGACTGCAGCCTCCCAGGCTCCTCTGTCCGAGGGATTCTCCAGGCAAGAGTACTGGAGTGGGGTTACCATTCCCTTCTCCGGGGGAATCTTCCCAACCCAGGGACTGAACCTAGGTCTCCTGCATTGCAGGCAGATTCTTTACTGTCTGAGCCTGCCAGGTCAGGACAGTCCCTAAAATAAGCTACTGGCGATCACGCCCAGTTCCCAGTCCCCTACCCATCTCTATTTCTTCCTCCCAGCCACCCACCTCCGTGTCTCCCTCTCTGCCCCTTTTCTTGTTTCTCTCTGTGTTTGCATGTCTGTTTCTAAATGTCTCCCTCCTTTCTCACCATGGAAACTGATTTTAATTCTGACCTCATTCAAATGATTACAAATAGGAGGGGGAAACCACAGGCCTGGAATCTCTGCAAGGAGGCACCTTCCTTGGGTGGGGCCGGGTGCCCCTCTCCCTGATCTGAGCCAGGGTGGAGCAGGGGCTAGGACACACCCCAAGGCCCTGGGGTCAGATGTCCACGTGACCCAGGCTGGTCTGGGAACACTGGGCGGCCCTGAACTGGGCTTCCGGCCTCCCTTCATCACCCCAGGCCCCTTTCCTGCAGCGGCATCAGTGGAACTTTATGCTGACCAGGCCCTGGCTCTGGGGAGGATGGGGTTGGGAAGCCCGTCCTGAGGTCGGGCAGAGGCCGGGACAGCTTACCTATCAAGACCTGTTTGCCTGATTCCTGCTTCCAGGAGGTAGGCTACAGGAGACACAATCAGGGGCAGTGGGAATCGTCAGACCTCTTTCATCAGCGGAGATCTGTCTCTCCCTTCATCCTTCGCCCTGCCCTGAGATAGACCTGCCATCACTCGAGTACTGCAGAGAGAGAAACGCCTCTGTCCTCATCCAGTCCCGAGGTTTAGCCAGTAAGGAAGGATTAGGGTTTGCGAGATAGGGGATGTTGTTATTGTTCAGTCGCTCAGTCCAAGGGATTCTCCAGGCAAGCGTCCTGGAGTGGGTTGCCATTCCCTTCTCCAGGGGATCTTCCCGACCCAGGGATTGAACCTGGGTCTCCTGCATTGCGGGCAGATTCTTTGGCGTATGGAATCTTCCTGGACCAGGGATCGAACTCATCTCCCCTGTGTTGACAGGCACATTCTCAACCACTGGACCACCAGGGAAGTCCAAGCTAGTGGTTTTAAATTGTGAAATTCCTAATAAAAATTCGGATCTCCAGCATCTCCACAGTGTCCGACTCTTCGTGGCCCCATGGACTGCACCATTCCAGGCTTCTCTGTCCCTCACCATCTCCTGAAGTTTACCCAAGTTCCTGTCCATTGCATCAAGATTACCTTAAAAGATTTAACTAAGAGATAGAATTAAAAGGTTTCATGTTTCTTGCCTCTGTTCTGGGTCTTAAAAATGAATGTTTTTGTTCCAATTCTGAGGCAGTCAGCCCCAGTCCTGGGCTTCAACCTCCACCTCTAATGCTGAGCCCTCCTCCCCAAAACAACACAGACCCGCTCGACATGGAGACACATTCACATCCATGCACATACAACTCACACACTTGCATACATACTAAGTGCTCCTACACACCCGCCCACACTCAGATAACATACTCACACACACAAGCTTATACACACTCACATGTAGTCATACACTCAAATCACATATACATGGCACACAACTCTCTTGCACACACACACACACACACACAGAATTTCCCCAGCTTTAACTGAGAAAATACACAGACTCGTAAGACTGCTGATGCTACAAAGAAACCTCAGAGGCTCTCTGGTCCAGCAATTGCGAATGCACTTGGCCCAGACGCAGGCTGACCCCTGGCTGATGGGGCTACCCTACTGTGATTTTTTTTTTTTTTTTTTTTAATACAGTACCTCCGTTGAAAGCGTAGGGCGAAAAGCGCAGCTGCAAAGGGCCCACGGAGCTGTGAGGTTCCATGGCCAGGTCTCGGCCGGCGCCTGAGTACGCAGCAACGGAGGACAAGATTCCGTCCCCTACTGTGATTTTAAGAGATGCTGTGGATCTGAATTTTTATTAGGAATTTCACAATTTAAAAACACTGGCTTGGACTTTCCTGGTGGTCCAGTGGTTGAGAATGTGCCTGTCAGTACAGGGGACATGGGTTTGACCCCTGGTCCAGGAAGATTCTACATGCCAAGGGGCTACTCAGCTCATGTGCCACAAGTACTGAAGCCTGCGTGCGGCACGTACTGAAGCCTATGTGCCTCGAGCCTGCACCCCACAAGAGAAGCCACCACGGTGAGACGCTTGCACACCACAACGAAAAGTAGCCCCCACTTGCCACGGCCAGAGAAAGCCTGCACACCAACCAAGACCCTTCACAGACAAAATTAAAAACAAACAGAAATGCTGGCTAATGGTGTTAACTAAAAGCAACAACACAGCTCTTCAGGTTCCAACCGTTCTGGGGGCAGCCAGTTGAGAACCTCTTAGAAGGGCCAATGCACCCATTTCCCAGATGGGGAAACTGAGGTTCAGAAACGTTAATGGCTTTTCCAGGGTTGCTCAAGAAAAGAACTAACACAACCTGAAATAGAGCTGAGAGCTTTTAGGGTTTTCTCAACTGCTTGAACCTGATAAATCCAGATTATTCACCAAAACAAAGATGATCAAAACAGTCATTTCCCTTAACCTGAAGTTAATATTTCCTCCAACAGTTCAAATGTCACTTACTCAGAGGGTCCCATCTAGAGGACCTCCTACCCTTTGCACTCTCCTCTCTTTACCCTACAAACCTGTTTTTGTTTCTTCCTTGCAGTCATCCTGATTTTCAATGAGCTTCCTTTGCCAGAAGTTTATTTTTAATGGTAGTCAGTGTCCTGTTTGCTCTACCCTCAGGCACATGGGGAGTCCCAGCACAGCCTTT
Organism: Bos grunniens; assembly: GCF_055505025.1. NCBI lineage: Eukaryota > Metazoa > Chordata > Mammalia > Artiodactyla > Bovidae > Bos > Bos grunniens. The sequence continues at coordinate 13,367,744 of NC_141170.1, read as the reverse complement.
CTTGGCCCCTCATCAGTGGATAGGGCCATGTGACTTGTTTTAGCCAGTGATACGGAGGCAGAAGTAACTTATGTCACTTCTGGTAAAAGACTTCATATCTGTTGTGCAGTCCCACTGAATACCCTTCCTCCCAGGCTTGGCGACAATCAGTCTGGTCCCCAGTGATGAGCAGAAGCAGGTGGCCCTCATGGATGTTCAGCCTGAGCAAGAAATAAACTTGTAGTCATCATGGAAACTGAAGGGTTGTTTGTTACTGCAGCATAACTTTTCCTATCCTGACTGTTACACTTTCAATATGCCCATTTCCCACTATTGCAATGTAGGAAAAAACCTTGCCTGTTTGTTCACTGTTGGTTCCCAGTGCCTGAGACCCAAATCTGGTACTTCGTAAGTACTTAATGAATGTCTGCTCAATAAATGAATACATCAGATGGTGCAGTGGGTGATACCACAGCCTTTCAAAGTAAGACAGACCCAGACTGGAAACCCAGCTCCGCAGAATGAGCAAGTGACAACTTGTCTGAGCCTCACCTTTCCCTCCTGTCAAATGGGGACATGATGAGCCCCATCTCACATGGGTGTGCCACAATGGCTTGAGAACATCCATCCTGCATTCCCAGCCCTGTGCCTGGAGTGGGGAAAGTCGTCAGGAAGAAGAACTGATGATATTCTCATTAACGTGATTGATGTAGCCACAGGAGCAGCTTTCAGAGTTTCCCCAGACTCAAGGTACAAAGTCTATGCCAGGGTCCCGTCCTAGAGGGTCTAATCCAGTAAACCTGGCCTGGAGCCAGAAATCTGCATTCTGAACGGGCCTCCTGGGTGATCTGATGCAATGGCTTAAGAAAGCTCACTTGTTTTCATTGAGGAGCCTGATCTATTGTTAGTTCTGGGAAGGTGGAAGGCTTGGTCTGCCTGTATTTAATCTGGCATCAGATCAGAGGGGTCATGCTTTTCTCATGGCAATAATACTGAAAACAGTTTGAAGCACTTGCCACGCACCAAGCTCTCTGCCAAGATGGCTAACGGTTCTCCACTCATAGTGACCCAAGAGGAAGAAGTCATATCCCCACTTTACAGATGAGGAAACTGGGGCTCAGAGAGGGACAAGTCTTGCCCAAGTGCACCCAGCTAGGGAATGATGGAGCCTCTGAGGAACTAGGTTTCAAATTCTGTGATGTAATGAGCGACTCAATCTGTAAATGATATTGATGTGGGTGAAGGGGTAGTGTGGGGAATCCTGCAGGGATCTCCAAAAAAAGAGAGGCTTAACAAGATTAAGTCTAAATGCTGCAATTTACTTAAAACAATTGTATTGAGTTATAAGCAAATACGATAAGATACCCATATTTAAAGTGCATGATTTGTTAAGCTCTGACAAATTTTTTAAAAAATATTTATTTGGCTGAGCTGGGGCTTTGTTGCGGCACCTGGGATCTCCTTTGTGGTATGCGGGATCTTTTTAGTTGTGGCATGTGGGAACTAGTTCCCTGACCAGGGATCGAACCCTGCGTTGGGAGCCAGAAGCCTTAGCCACTGGACCACCAGGTGAGTCCCAAGTATCAATAAATTTAAACACCCGTGAAGACTTCATCTCAGTCAAGATCATGAACTTGATATTTGTCTTGGTCCTCTTGACCTCTACAGCAAAACGCCACAAACCAGGGTCCTTGAACATCAGACATTTGTTTCCTCGAAGCTTTGGAGCCTAGAAATCCACCTTCAGGGTTGTGGGATGGTCAGGTCCTGCTGAGGCCTGTCTCTCTGGCATACAGGAGGCTGCCCTCTCCCTGTGCCCTCACGTGGCATTTCTTTGATGTGTGTTCATAGAGAGAGAGGCAGGTCCCTCTCTCCCTCTTCTTATAAGGCCCCCAATCCTATCGGACTAGGGTTCCAGCCTATGAACTCATTTAACTTTAATTACCTCATAAAAACTCTATCTCCAAATATAGTCACATTGTGTGTTAGGGCTTCAAATTAGGGGGGAATATAACTCAATCTTTTGCAGTAACTAGCTCTAAAACTTCACTCCTTATCTAAGCGTGGATAGAAATTTATGTTCATAAAAGTTTATTGCAAAATTATTGTAATAGTGAAAAACAAAAACTACTTAAATGCCTAACCATCAGAGAAAAGCCAGATAAATTATAGTGCATCTATTAATACACAGTAAATTATAAATGCAAACCCAGATCTAGGACAGTGCCTGAGACTTAGTAAAGTGAATGAAAATTTAGTCGCTCAGTCGTGTCTGACTCTTTGCAACCCCATAGACTGTAGCCTACCAGGCTCCTCCATCCATGGGATTATTCAGGCAAGAGTACTGGAGTGGGTTGCCATTTCCTTCTCCAGAGGATCTTCCTGACCCAGGGATCGAACCCAGGTCTCCCACATTGTAGGCAGAAGCTTTACCATCTGAGCCACCAGGGAAGTCCAAGACTTAGTAAGTGCTTAATAAAAAAGTTAAAAGGCTATGCTTATGAAGAGTTTCTAATGATATGGAGAAATGCTTTAGATACAATATTATATGAAAAAAAAATCAGGATTTAAAATGCCATTAGAAAGCTACTTCTAACTGTGTGTACAACAAATATAAACACAAAGAAAAGACTAGAAAACATAACAATTTTAAGAGAGGTTGTCTTAGGATGATGGAATTCATGGAAATTATATCTGTTGCTTTAAATAAATACTCTATTTAAATTCTTTAGTTTCCTAATTCTTTAAAATGAACACACACTACTTTTATAAATAGGAAAAAACCCTGTATTTGTGAATTAGAAGCAGCACTGGAAAACTGAATTGCTTAAAAATGAAAGAGGAGAAACCCAGCTTAACAGAGGTTCATAAAAATGACCCTAAACCCCTGAAAAAATAAGACAGTTGTGGGTTTGTGTCACAGATTCTAACAGATGCGTAACTGGGGGCAATTCACTTAGATCTCCTTGGGCCTCAGTTTTCACATCTATAAAATGGGCACCACAATGGTCCCCTTGGGAGCATGCTATGAGCTCAACTGAATGTGTTTTTTATCCTTACTTTTCCTGTCTTCATCCTCCCTGGTCTCTTTCTTTCATCTTTTGCCTGCTCCTTACATTGCTGATTCTTTCGCTTGTTTATCCAATTAAGATTTGTTGACAGTTTTTTGCAGGCTTGGACTAGCTCCTGGGATGCAAAGATAAATCAAACATTTGCTCTTCGCCTTCAAGGAAGAGGAAAATGTCCTCAGTGGACCAGAGACAGGCCAGGCTCTCAGGGCCAACCACTTCTTGTTGTCAAGACAGCACAGGAACCCACTCACCTGCTGAAGGAACCTGTCTTACATCGACTGACCTATCCGTGCCCACAAAGGGGACTGGCTCACGTGAGCCCTCTACTAGCAAGTTCTAGATCCATCATCCTAATTCCACAAAGGAAGCTGAGAAGGCTGCAGATGAGGTACATAACTCTGATATCAGATGGACTTGAGAAGGAGCAGACGTCTGACCCAGGCATGGAAGGGTTAAGTAGGAGCTTAACAAACAAGGAAAGTTCAGGGGAGAGGGACAGAGTCTTCAAAGGCCTGGGATTTGACCTGCATTGTGTGCAGCGTGACTCGTTCTGGATGGAGTGGAACATGGACTATACAGTCAGCCTTTGGACATGGCCAAGGGGGTAGACGGGGGGCGGGGTGGGGGCAGGAGTCACATCCCAAAATGCTTTGTAGGTGGAGCTGAGCAGTTAGATCTTTAACCCAGAGGAACCAGGAGCCACTGAAGGGCTCAGGCAGAGATGCCGGTGGATCAGTGAAGAGGGTAGACCAGGAGAGAGAGAGAAAGCAAGAGCAAGTGTGGGAACTGTTTCATAATACAGGGAGGGCTGTGGGGACGTGATCTGGCGAGGGGGAGGGGTGGGTGGTAAACTCGGAAAGATACAGGGAAGGGAGAGTTGACAAAGCTGGGTGACTGTCTGGATGTGGGTGGGGCGGGAGTGGAAAGGGACTGCCTAGCTCCTGGTGGGAGTGACTGTGAACAGGGATGGTCCCTTCAAAGGCAGGAAAGGCTGGAGGAGGCTGGGGAGGAGGGGGAGAGGGTGGAGGACTGGGAGGAGGAGGAGAAAGGAGTAGGGAAGAAGAGGAAAAAGGGAATAGGATGGAAGGAGGAGGGGAGGAGGGGGGAGGAGGGGGAGGAAGAGGGGAAGTGGGGAGGAGGGGGAGAAGGGGGGAGGAAGGGGAGAAGGGGGGAGGAAGGGGAGAAGGGGGGAGGAAGGGGAGAAGGGGGGAGGAAGGGGAGGAGGGGGAGGAAGAGGGGAAGTGGGGAGGAGGGGGAGGAGGGGGGAGGAGGGGGGAGGAGGAGCTGATTTCTTCCTTAGAGGGACGGGGTGAGAGAACTCTGCCCAGAGGGGAGTGGAGCCAGGAACCTTTTCCCCATGCCCTTGGGAGACCTTCCTGCCCTTCTGAGGCCCTGCCAGGCTTAATAAGGGCCTGTGATGTGTGCAGACCGTCAATTATGGAGATGAGTTTATTTTGAAGTCCAAGATAGGAATGGCAGTGTCTCGATCAGGTATGTGTTTACACCTCCAGGTCAGAGAGGCCAAAAATAAACACGTTGTCATGGCCTCAGAGGTAAGCCCTGTCCCTAGAAAGGTGCTGTGCTGAGGTCTGCCCTCCAGACTCTGGTCCTGGGGGAAAGGGGGTGGGGGCTACACTCATTTACGGGGTCCCTGCAGTGGGCCAGGCAGTGCTGAGAGGCAAAAGTGGAAAAGCGTTAGTCACTCAGCTGTGTTTGACTCTTTGCGACCCCATGGACCGTAGCCCACCAGGTTCCTCTGTCTGTGGGATTCTCCAGGCAAGAATACCCGAGTGGGTTGCCATTCCCTTCTCTAGGGGATTTTCCCGACCCAGGGATCAAACCTGGATCTCCTGCTTTGCAGGTAGAATCTGTACCATCTGAGCCACCAGGGAATCTGAGAGGCAAGAGTGGTGCAGGAGGGCCAACAATGGCCCTCCAGGGTGAAGGCCGTTGTCTGGAGGAAGCAGGCAGGACCAGGCAATGACAGTGGGATGTAGTCAGTATTGAGAGCAAGGAAGGACTTGGACTTGGGGCTGGGGACCCCGGTGTGGCGGGGACGTCTTTGGCGAGCGCTGGAAGAAGGTAGTCTGGGGCAGGTGCTACGATGGGGTGGGTGGGAAGCTGCCCCTCAACTGTGTTAAGCGTCCCGTGGCTGCTGTAACACGGAACCACAGATCGGGGAGCTTAGACGACAGGGACTTAGCCTCTCACAGTTCCGGGGTTCAGAATCCAAAGTCAAGGTGTCAGCAGGGCCGGGCCCCCTCTGAAAATCTGGGGAGCTACCTTTCCTTACCTCCTTTCAGCTTCTGGTGGGTGCCAGCAGTCCTCCGCTTGTAGCTACAAGCTTCAGCTTGTATCTCAGTCGCTTCAGTCATGCCCAACTCTTTGCAACACCATGGACTGTAGCCCGCCAGGCTCCTCCGTCCGTGGGATTCTCCGGGCAAGAATACTGGAGAGGGTCGGCTTGTAGAGGCATCACTGTAGCTCCTACATCGTTTACACAGTCTTCTCCCTTGTGTCTGTGTTTCTTCTCTTCTGAGAAGATCACCAATCGTATTGGATTAAGGTCGACCCTAAACTAGTACGACCTCATCTTTTGTTTGTTTAGAAGGGCAAAAATAAATTGAAATTTACATTAACGTATGTGGTACTTCTTGTTCAAAAGAAATGCATTCGTAATCGACACTCTACAAGAAGTAGAAAACTACATTTATATCATCTAACTGTTTATATCATCAACAAATCTGTTGCACTAAAAAGAAATTTTCTCCATAGAGACAAAAAGTAGAATAGAGGTTCCCAGAGGCTGGGAAAGAAGGGACCCGTAATTACTGCTTAATGGGTGCCCAGTTCTGTGTGGCTCATGAGAAATCTGGGCAAATGGAGAGAGATGATGTTTGCATAACCCTGTGAAAGTACTTAACGCTCCTGAATTAGTACAACCTCATCTTAATCACATCTGCAAAGATCCTGTTTGCAAATAAGGTCATATTCACAGGTGCCAGGTAAAGATGACTTTGGTGGATGACCATGTTCACCCCAGTGCCAGAGGGCCCGGTGGCACCGACTTCCACCTGAGAGCAGGGAGAGGTGCTGAGCAGACCCAGCTAGAGAGGGGAGGCAGAGGCCAGACTGGGGTGCGCTGCAGGCCAGCAAAGAGCCTTGGCCCTGGATTGCAAGGTCAACAAACACACGTCCCCTGCTCAAGGAACACAGATGGATGAGCCTGAGTGGAAAATCCTTGCAGAATATTGCAGAAGGGGACCTTGGTTTGCATCTCCAGAGGGCTGTCTGAACTCGAGGGTCTCTGGCCTCCTCTCTACCGAAACCAACTCTGCAGGTTTACTCCTTGGCAACAGTTAAGGTAGAGAAATGCAGTCAGCCCAGCAGCAGCCCCCCTGTCTGGTGTCTGGCATTGCTCTCCTTCTTCCTACAGCAGTTCTGTCTCCGGAAGGCCTTCCCTTCCCTCCAGGGAAGACCCCTGCTTTGTCTGCCAGGCCTGGTTCTCCCTGTCCCAGACCTTCTTGGGCTCCCTGAGCGCAGACCCTTGGGGTCCCTGGGGATGCCTGGCTCCCCAGCTGCATCTCCTCTGAGGAGGCTGGAAGGACAGGATGCTTACTTCTCAACTTCCTGGGTGCCAGCCATTATGGGCTTCCCTAGTATCTCAGAGGGTAAAGCATCTGCCTGCAATGCAGGAGACCCAGGTTCGATCCCTGGGTTGGGAAGATCCCCTGGAGAAGGAAATGGCAACTCACTCCAGAATTCTTGCCTGAAGAGTCCCATGGACTGAGGAGACTGGCAGGCTATCATCCATGGGGTTGCAAAGAGTCAAGCGCGGCTGAGCGACTAACACAAGCTAGGCATAATGCTCAGTGCTTTGAATTAATTTCTGATTTGAAGGCTCCCAACCACTGTGGGGTGGCTCAGTGGTAAGGAATCCACCTGCCAATGCAAGAGATGCAAGAGATGTGGGTTCGATCCCTGGGTTGGGAAGATCCCCTGGAGGAGGAAATTCATTCAACTCATTCCAGTATTTTTGCCTGGAGAATTCCATGGACAGAGGAGACTGGCGGGCTACATCCATAGGGTTGCAAAGAGTCTGACACGACTGAGTGACTAAACACACACGTACACACACACACACAGTCACTGTGGACTTGCTTAGCCTCATGTTAAAGAGGTGGGTGCTGAGGCTCAGAGCAGTTCTGCCGTCAGCCAGTGAGAGTGTGGTGGTTAATGCATCACCTTGGCAAGGCCACGGGGCCCAGTTGTTCAGCTGAACAATAGCCTAGATGGTACTGTGAAGGTATTTCTTAGGTGTGATTAACATTTGTATCAACGGACTTTACAGACAGAGGAAGACGGTACATATGATCTCACTTATATGTAGAATCTAAAAGATACAACAGACTAGTGAATGTAACAAAAAGGAAGCTGAGTCACAGATACAGAGAACAAGCTAGTGGTTACCTTTGTGGGCAGGGGCCACATGGGGGTGAGCAAGAGGGAGGTATGAACTCCTGGGTAAGATAGGCTCAAGGATGTATTAGACCATGTGGGAATCAGGGCGAATATTTTTTAAATAACTTTCATGGGAAGCAACCTTTTAAATTGTATAAAAGATTTTTTAAAAATAAACCAATTTTGACTTTGAGTAAACCAATTTTGGACTTTGAGTACAGTGATGGCCCTCCATAGTGTGGGTGGGCCTTATCCCATCCAAAGATGATGCTCTTTGCTGAAGAGCAAAGACTAAGATTTGGAGAAGAGAAAATAATTGTCCTTAAGACTGTGCCCTAAGAATCACCAGTCCAGGTTCAATGCATGGGACAGGGTGCTCAGGGCTGGTGCACTAGGATGACCCAGAGGGACGGGATGGGTAGGGACATGGGAGTGGGTTCAGGATGGGGAACACATGTACACCCGTGGCTGATTCATGTCAATGTATGGCAAAACCACTACAATATTGTAATTAGCCTCCAATTGAAATGAATAAATTTTTTTAAACTAAAGTTAATATTAAAATAAAAAGACTGTGCCCTAGAAACTTTGCCTGAGTAATCTTTCTCTCATCTATCTATCCATATAGGATAGCTATATAGATATTGGGCTTCCCTGCTGGCTCAGATGGTAAAGAATCCGCCTGCAATGCAGGAGACCTGGGTTCAATCCCTGGGTTGCCAAGATCCCCCTGGAGGAGGGCATGGTAACTCACTCTGGTATTCTTGCCTGGAGAATCCCCATGGACAGAGGAGCCTGTCAGTCCCAAGTCCATGGGGTGGCAAAGAGTCAGACACGACTGAGTGACTAAGCACATATAGATATAGACACACACAGAGATCTAGACACAGAGATATAGATGTAGCTGTAAGCATTTTTATCTTTCTGTCTATCCACCCAGTTGGTTCTGTGTCTCTGGAGAAGCCTGATTTACATAAACAATGAAGCCATGATTCAAATGCTGGGTTGCCTGGCCCCAGCTTCTGCCCGCCCTCTCCCTTGCAGAGGCCCATGGATGAGATGCCCCAGGCACTCGTGGGTGGTGTCTGCACCCTGGCCACACAAGGTGTGCTCCTCGGAGCAGCAGCATTTCCGCATCAACTGGGAGCTGGTTGGAGTGTGCAGTCTAGAAATCTGAGTCTGGTCAGAGGGAACCAGAGACAGCATCTCAACAAGAGCCCAGGTGATGCAGAAGCACACTGCTGTGAGAAACGCCATGGCTGGGAGGGCAGGTCTTCCTTCCTCTCCAGGCAAGCCTTCCATGTCCTCACTGTACCAGCCGCCTCCTTTGACACAGGGTAGGCACTTCATCAATTCTGATTGGCTGATGAGTTGACCTCTGTCCAGCCCCTAATATTTAGAATTTGGCCTTCCAGCCTCTGTATCTTTTATTTCCTCTCCAGATTTCTTTTTTAAAACTGGGGTAAAATACATGGAAGTCTTGCCGGTTTAACTGTTTTAAGGTCTCCAGTTCAGTGGGGTTAAGTACATCCACACCGTTGTGTAGCCTCCCACCGTCGTTCATCTTCAGAACTTCTTCATCTTCCCAAAGTGAAACTGTCTCGTTAAGCAAATTATTTCTCCTCCCCCAGCCCCGAGCACTCACTGTTTCACTTTCTGCCTATGCATTTGACTCTAAGTGTCTCATATAAGCAGAATCATGGAGCATTTGCTTTTTTTTTGTTTTTTGTTTTTTTTGGTGACCAACTGATGCTGGGATTTCTTCGGAAGGAATGATGCTAAAGCTGAAACTCCAATACTTTGGCCACCTCATGCGAAGAGTCGACTCATTGGAAAAGACTCTGATGCTGGGAGGCATTGGGGGCAGGAGGAGAAGGGGACGACAGAGGATGAGATGGCTGGATGGCATCACCAACTCGATGGACGTGAGTCTGAGTGAACTCCGGGAGTTGGTGATGGACAGGGAGGCCTGGCGTGCTGCGATTCATGGGGTTGCAAAGAGTCGGACACGACTGAGCGACTGAACTGAACTGAACTGAACTGATGCTTATTTCACTTAGCCTAATGACCTCACGTTTCATCCAAGTTGTGGCAGGTGTCAAGAGTTTCCCTCTTTTTAAAGGCTGAATTACGCTCCACTGCATGGATGGACCGCCTTGTCCATTCATCTCCTGATGGATTGTAGGTGGTTTCCCACCTTTTGCCTATCATGAATAAGCTGTGAACGTGAGTGCGTAAATACCTGATTGTGTCTCTACTTTCAGCTCTTGGGGTGCATGTATACCAGACGTGGAACTGCTGGACCACATGGTAATTCTGTGTTTACTGTTGTGAGGAATCCCCATGTGGTTTTCCACAGCAGCTGCATCTTTTTACATCCCTTCCAGCAGTGCACACGATTCTCATTTTCCACATCCTTGTCAATATTTGCCATTGTCTGTTTTTTTTGGTTTTGATAGCAACTGTTCTAATGGGGACGAGGTGATATCTCATTGTAGCCTTGATTTCAGACTCCTTTTCACACCTGGTGCCCCAAAGACACTGTGTTTTATTTACCTGCATCCTCAGCACCTAAGACCCGTCTAGTCAAACTATGGGTTTTTCCAGTAGTCATGTACGGATGTGAGAGCTGGACCATAAAGAAGGCTGAGCGCCAAAGAATTAATACTTTCAAATTGTGGTGCTGGGGAAGACTCTTGGGAGTCCCTTGGACTACAAGGAGTGCAACCCAGTCAATCCTTAAGGAAATCAATCCTGAATATTTTATTGGAAGGACTGATTCCGAAGCTGAAGCTCCAGTACTTTGGCCACCTGGTAAGAAGAGCCGACTCATTGGAAAAGACCCTGATGCTGGAAAAGATTGAAGGCAGGAGGAGAAAGGGGCGACAGAGGATGAGATGGTTGGATGGCATCACCGACTCAATGGACATAAGTTTGAGCAAACTCTGGGAGATAATGAAGGACAGGGGAGCCTGGTGTGCTGCAGGCCTTGGGGTAATTAACAGTCAGACATGACTTACCGACTGAACAACACAACCAGCATTTAATGTCACACAGAGCAGGACTCCAGTCACAATGTGCTGAATGAATGAGTTCATTGCTTGAGAGATTTGTGGATGAATTCCGTAAGCCAAGCTCAGTTTTTAAGCCCTCTACCTGATGGAACTAATCTGCCCTGCATTTCTTTGCTACAGTTCCCATCATTCCAGATCGGGAGAGCAAACTACATCTGTCTGATGCCACCACCCCAGGGACCTGGAGAAGCTAGCTTCAGGGCAAGGGCAGCCTGGCCTGTCGTCCCTCAAGCCAGTGAGGGCTCACGCCAGTGAAGGGCTCTGATTCAGTGAGGGCTTTTTTTTTACCTGTTGTAATTTTCCCCCAGTGGATCCATAATTTCACCAGCAATTCATGATATATGGTGGCGTGTGTGTGTGTGTGTGTGTGTGTGTGTGTATGTGTGTGTGTACTGTGTGTGTGATGTTTTGTTCCCTGTAGAACTACGATGGTTCACAGAGGAGCCAACACCGGCTTTGCACTCAAACAAGCTGGGATGTAAATTCCAGGGTGGAGACAGCCCTCGGAAGGGGCGTCTAACCATTGGGAGGCCTCGGATTCCTTTTGGTATGTAGACTGGGGACAGCAGTCCTCTCCATGTCTGTTGGTCCTGAGGATATTAGATAATAAACATTTATTGGCTGCATCTGTGCCTCACGTATATCGATGCATTTGAGTTGGGTACCTTGATCTCCGTTTTTCAGATGAGGAAATGGAGGCTCAGAAGGGTGGGTGATTGCCCAAGGTCACACAGCTCGAGAGTGGCAGAGCTGGAGTCGAAACCCTGATGCTGTGGCTCCAGAGCCCACGCGCTTGACCTCTGGGAGGTCCTCTTGGGACAGCAGCAAACCAGCGAGGCAGATGTTGTCAGCGCAAGACTCAGAGAGGTTGAGTGACAGCCCAAGTCACACAGCTGGACTGAGGTTCAACACAGGTGGCTCTGAGGCAGAGCTTGAGCTCTTGGCACTGCACGGGAACCACGGTCGTGAATGATAACTAGCAGCTAGCTGCCAAAGCTGGGGAATTTCACCTACACTGCTCTTTCACCAGCTTTAAGAAAAGTGTCATGGTTGAGCCGTATGGCCCTGAGCACCCCGGCTGCTCGCCAAGGCCTCTGTGGACGGGGGTGGTCCTGCAGGTGAGCCGAGAGCCTCTTGTGCAGGGAGCCCTCCACTCAGCTGCCCCGGGGTTGGGATTATCCCCACTCCGGCCTGAAGAGCCCTCGCCATCCAACAGTCAGCCGCCGCCTCCCTCGCCATCTCCCGCCCTCTGGGGGTTGTCACGGCAACGGCTTGGGCATCTCAAAGGCGTCTCCTTCAATAATCTAGGCCTCTGATCTCCGGCAGGCCTGTAATGAAGGGACAGTTTGTTAGCGCTGACATAAACACTGGGTTACCCGAGCTGTCTATTTCATGTCGTGTAAGAAGTCAGCTCAAGTCGGCCGACAGCCCAGCAAACTGTGAAGATATTTATTTGTTCAGCTTCCTACGGTGAAAACCAATGTTTATGAGGCCAGGATTTTTTTTTTGTAGTCGTTGATTTTTTTTTTTAAGAAAAGAACGATGTCTCCGAAAGTGATCATGAACATTTCTTTCCTTCAGCTGACCCTCAGCTAAGGCAAATGGAACACCAATAACAACAGATGGGGGGAGACCGTATTTGCTCCAGACTGTCTGGTTTATGAAGCCCTTTCCTGGTTTACAAAGCCTTTTCACTGCTCCTTTGGTGACATGTCAGTTCTGAGAGAAGGCAGGGCATCCATGCTTGTCTCCGTGGGCGGAGGTGGGGAAGGAAGGCAGAGAGGTCTAGTCACATATCCAAGGCTGCACAGTGGGTGCATGATGGAGCAGGATAGGAATCCACCTGAGGCTTTCGAGGAAAAAATCCACAGTTCCTGCCTCTTCCTGTGCAGTGATGCTTTCCTGCAAGGCATGCAAGGAACCGAATATCTTTTACCCAAATTCACAGTTGGAACCGGACAGGGAGTGTGTGTCTTCGATCTTTCTGTGGGTTTTTATTATCATCAACTTGATGGTGATTTTTTTTTCTAATAGAGAATTATAAGAGCACCCTCAAAACCAAAGACTTGCTGCTGTTGGTTTTATATTTCTTCTTCTTAGTCAGCCCCTTTATTGTGGGTCTTGGGGGAAAAGGGAAGGGTCCAGATTCTAGGAACTTGGCAGGGCCCAGTGACCACCAGGGCCTCACCCTGGGGCTTGGGGCTCCTCTGTCCATCCTGGGCTTCAATCTTAGGGTCCCATTCTACCTGTCTGGCAAGGTTCCACCCCTTGCTCTGGCCCGCTGTGACCATGTGAGGTAGGGCAAGTTTCCTCACCACTCTGAACCTCAGTTTTCTCTTCTGTAAAACAAAGCTGACAATCCCCGTCCTTGCCTCACAGGTCAGATTCCTCACAGAAAAGGAGCACCTGCCAAACATCAAATATGTTTAATTCTTGGGCAGCCCGGTGATGATGAGGAAAGAGCTCTGGGTCCAGCTCAGAGCTTCTGATTCTGCGTCCTCTGAACAGTTTACATCACTTCTTGTGTTTCTGCTCATTCATTGCAAAAGCAGAGGCCATCCTGTCCCTCCTGTGAATTTTTTTCATCCATCATTTACAACTCTCTGAGCATATGTACCCATCTGACAGAAGAGGAAAGTGAGGCTTGGCAAGGTCAAGTCACTCAACCGAGGTTCCTGGAGGTCCTACGTGGCGGATCTGGGATTTGAACCCAGGTTTGATTAGCTTCTCCTTCGGGGCCACAAAATGCCCCTTGGGAGAAGGGTGGGAAATGCAACATTTCATCAAAAAGGGATTCACCCGTGCTTCTAATTTTCCTCTCCTGCTTCCACTTCCTCTAACTCTGGAGGCTTCTCTGCCTTCCACCCTTCAGAACCCAGGCCTCCCAACCTCTGACAGCAGGAAGGCATCCTGGTCTCACCCACCCTCTTCTATCTGTCCTCCCTTCCCGGGGCCCAGCCCGACGAGCAAGGGGCGGGGCGGGGCGGCTGGCCGGCCTCATTCCTCCCAGAGCCGCTTTCTGCAGGAGCCAGTCCCCAACTGTCCCCTGGGGTCAGATCCATCACACCACTTGATCAGGCCTGCTCCGCGGGAGGGTCAAGTGGCCGGCTGCTGCTGGGCGCTGGGAGCCCCTCACAGCCATATTTAATTTAATTAAGGCTGTCAGCACTATTGATTTTGGCAGTTTCAATTACTAGCCTGTTATGGTTTCTGGATCAACTGATCTGTGATGGAGCCTATCAGCAAAGACACACATTGAGGAGAGGGCCCTTCATCTCCTTTAAAACCCGACACATCCTGCCACGGGCTGTAAGTTATGGCTTTTATCCAGTCCTGCGCCCCTTCCCTTCCTCATAATTAATTTCTCATTAGACAGCTCTTTATTGTTTAATTTGTGCAGTTTATAATCAAATTGGGCACATTAATTGTCGTTGAATTTAAGGCTAATGAAAAATAAAGGTTTTCAATAACTTATCCTTCCATTACTCCCGACAAGATAAAATAAAGCCCTCGGAGAAGTGTCAGCTTTTTAAATTATAAATTAGGTTTTTTAAAGAGCATGGGCATTTAAGGAGCAGTTATCACACATTTAGTAATTAAAATCCTATGCTGCAAAACAATTATTAAGATATAATTATGCTGCTTTACTCTTAGGCAGCCCAGCAGCTGGGTGAAGCCTTGATCCTTCATTGTAATGGGGTGGGGGCCTCTGTTGGGTTCGAGGAGAGAAAAGCTACGTGGGCAAACTGGGGAGCCAGGAGGTGTCCCTGTGCTTTTGATTGAAATTATTTGATCAGAGGAGGCGGGTATTGAAGGGGTGCCCACTCCTGGGTCCTTCGGGCCTTTGAAAGGCTGTCTGGGGCCCATGAGTGTGCCCGGCCTGGGCTGAGTCCTAGAGGCATAGCCACCAAGCAGACATGGCCGGACTGACAGACACACAGACAAAGGGACGCACAGGCTGGCAGGGAGTGAATGAGGGAGGAAGTGGTCAGACTCACCTGCAGGGTGACTAAGTCCACCCGTGGGAGTGGTCAGTTTCACCTGTGAGGGTGATGAGATCCACGTGTGGGGGTGTTCAGATCTGGCTGTGGGGGGTCAGGTTCACCTGTGAGGGTGTTCAGATCTAGCTATGCGAGGGTCAGGCTCACCTGTGAGGGTGTTCAGATCTAGCTATGCGGGGGTCAGGTTCACCTGTGAGGGTGTTCAGATCTAGCTGTCAGGGGGTCAGGTTCACCTGTGAGGGTGTTCGGATCTAGCTATGCGAGGGTCAGGCTCACCTGTGCGGGTGTTCAGATCTAGCTGTCAGGGGGTCAGGTTCACCTGTGAGGGTGTTCAGATCTAGCTGTCAGGGGGTCAGGTTCACCTGTGAGGGTGTTCAGATCTAGCTGTCAGGGGGTCAGGTTCACCTGTGAGGGTGTTCGGATCTAACTATGCAGGGGTCAGTTTCACCTGTGAGGGTGTTCAGCTCTAGCTATGGCGGGGGTCAGGTTCACCTGTACGGGTGTTCAGATCTAGCTATGTGGGGGTCAGGTTCACCAGTGAGGGTGTTCAGATCTACCTATGGGGGGGATGATCAGATCTACCTGAGGGGTGAACTGGATTCTCTTGTGCAGGTGGCCAAGTAGGGTTTCCTAGTGGAGGTGATAACTTGAGAGGTAAAAGTCTTCACTGCTGGGAGAGTGAGGGGGGCCCTGAAGGCAGGGGTCCCAGTGTGAAGAGGCTGGTGGCAGATGACATGGCTGTTCCTTCGCAGGAGAGACTGATCTCTAGGTGGGGCAGAAAGTGTAGAGCCTGGAGGTCACCATGGAAGGACCAAGACTGAGGGAACTGTGTGTGTGTGTGTGTGGTGTTTTAATGACCAGATACCAAATAGGACACTGCAGCTGAGTGCCTACTATGTGCCAGTCACTCTGCTAAGCCCTGTCGTAACATTACCTCATCTACTCCACCCATGTTCCTCAGGGAACATGCTCCCATTTTTCAGACAAGGAAGCTGAAGCCCTTGGAGGTCAAGCCTACCTGGGTCTTGGATAGCAGCATTAGATTTAAACCCAGACCTCTTTCACACTCCACTACTTTGCACCAGCAGCTCCGTGAGCATCTATCATGTGCAGGGAACCACGGCAGGGGTTGCAAGAGAAATAGGTGAGGTAGACAAGATGCAGGGCTTCCCGGGTGGCACTAGAGGTAAAGAACCTGCCTGCCAATGCAGGAGATGCAAGAGACTTGGGTTCGATCCCTGGGTTGGGAAGTTTCCCTGGAGGAGGGTATGGCAACAGACTCCAGTGTTCTTGCCTGGAGAATCCTATGGACAGAGGAGCCTGGCGGGCTACAGTTCATGGGATCACAGAGTCGGACACGACTGAAGCAACTGAGCACACACGCATGCAGACAAGGTCCAGAGATGCGTGGGATCTGGTGTGTCCGCTGGAATCCAAGAGGATGCAACATGACGTGACAAGGGGCACACATCAAAGGTGGGCTTTGTCCTAAATACAGCACTAAAGAATCTCCTTGGTCCAACTCCCACTGCTGGATTTATGCTTTGGAAAGAGATTCACACACTCTCTTGCTTAGCACCACTGAGCCAGGCCCTCAGGACCAGAGGTGAGAAGCAAAAGAGAGGAGGTTGATGTTCTACTAGTGAAGCAGACTTGAATGGAGAAGCTTCCAGAAAGATATGTGAGGCTGCACAGAGCAGGTTTTTTTGGGCTCATAGGAGTCCCTGGAAGAGAAGTCAGCAGTGACCTCCCTGAAAAGTGACATTTAAGCTGTAACACCAGGGATCAGCAGGAGACTCAATGACAAATCCACAGAAGGAGTCAACTGATAACTCCATCCCAAGACAGAGGGAAGCCCCAGGGAATTTCAGGGCCTCAGGCAAACCACTCACCCTGTTTGTGCCTCAGTTTCCTCGTGTGTAAAAATGATAGTGATCAGCCACTCTAGATGACCTTTCAGGTCCCTGAGCCTGTGGGTTTGGGGTCTTTAAAAGTCTGTAAGACTCCTGGGCTGAAGGACTGGGAATTGCTTTGAAAATGGTTGTCTATCGGTAGCCACCGTCCCAGTCCAAATTCCTAATGTCTGTCTTGGGGACATCTGAGAGTCTCTACCTGAAGAACCAATTCTGCCTTCCTTCCAGGACTGCCATACACAGCCAAATAAAGGCCTTGCCTCTTCACCTCCGAAAAAACTGTGTGCAATGCAGGAGACACAAGAGCCATGGGCTCAATCCTTGGGTCAGGAAGATCCCCTGGAGTAGGAAGAGTCAACCCTCTACAATATTTTTGCCTGGGAAATCTCACGGACAGAGGAGCCTGGTGGGCTATAGTCCATGGGGTGGCAAAGAGTCAGACTTAGTGACTGAACACACACACACACACACACACACACTTCTCCATCTCCATGCTGAAAGGCCTGTTGCCAGGCCAGCTCTTCTGTTTCCAAACAAGGAATCAACAAATCCCTCACATCACTCTGAGAGCTGGACCTTGTCTGCCTCACCTATCTTTCCTGCAATCCCTGCCATGGTTCCCTGCACACAGTAGGAGCTCACGGAGCAGCTGGTGCAAAGTGGTGGAATGTGCGGGGGGCCTGGGGTGGGGATGAGACCCAGGACTTATGGTGCCCTAGCTCTGCGCCTGCGACAGACAGACAAAGCATCTTCCACTCTCTAACTAGTTCATCCTCACAAGTGCACCCAGAGTTAGAGATTTTGCTCCCTTTCTACAGATGGGGCTGGAGAAGGCAATGGCAACCCACTCCAGTCTCTTGCCTGGAAAATCCCATGGATGGAGGAGCCCAGTGGGCTGCAGTCCACGGGGTCTCGAAGAGTCGGACACGACTGAGCGACTTCACTTTCACTTTTCACTTTCATGCATCGGAGAAGGAAATGGCAACCCACTCCAGTGTTCTTGCCTGGAGAATCCCAGGGACGGGGGGACCTGGTGGGCTGCCATCTCTGGGGTCGCACAGAGTCAGACACAACTGAAGCGACTTAGCAGCAGCTACAGATGGGGAAACCGAGGTCAGGGGGTTTCGGGAAAGGGAATGCTGGTTGATCCAGTCCTCCCTAAAACACTGTCCATTCCATGATCCAGGAGCCCAATAAGAGGTCCCCATGAGAAATTTCTATTAGATGGTAGTAAAAGCTCTCTTCTGCAGGGAATACTTTGCTTCCAATAACCATCCACCTTTGATTCCCAGGCACAGCAGTCCCCAGACAGTGGAGACGTCTCCCCTGTCCTCTGGAGATGGAAATCCAGGATCTACATGGACATTCTATACTGGATTTAAATTTCCTCAAAATGCTCCACAAAGAAAGCTATCAAACTAGTAGAACTCTTTTGTGGTCTGTGATGTTTATAACTGGTCCAGTTGGAGAATGTCTGAGTGTCCTCACAGAGAATGTGGTGATGCTCCTGCCCTTTGTAGGTTCCTATAATAAAATGTGGCAACCCGCCCAGAGGTCCAGCCTTGTGAAAGACCTCGACTCTGCTATAAGTGGTGCCAACAGCTGCCAGTCAGCGAGCCCTCCCGAGTGCCCAGCACATTCACACCTGCTCAGGGTTAGCTGGATTCTTGGAGGCGGTGCTGCAGCCCACCGTCCTGGAACCCCCTGACCTCAGATGAACCAATGGAGACTCATAGGAAAAGTGTCTCCAGCCACATCGCACTATTTAGCATGAGGTAAAGTTGGGGTTGGGGCTTCCCAGGTGTCGATAATGGTAAAGAACCTGCCTGCCAATGCAGCAGACACAAGAGACATGGGTTCGATCTCTGGATTGGGAAGATACCCTGGAGGAGGGCACAGCAACCTGTTCCCATATTCTTGCTTGGAGAATCCCAGGGACAGAGGAGCCTGGCAGGCTACAGTCCATGGGGCTGCAAAGAGTCAGACACGATTGAAGTGACTTAGCATGCACATTTGCCTTAAGCTGTTTCTTGTGTCTTGGGATATTAACCGATTAATTTGAAAAGAGTCACGATGCTAGGAAAGATTGAAGGCAAAAGGAGAAGAGGGTGGCAGAGGATGCAAGGATTACAGAGCATCACTGACTCAATGGACATGAATTTGAGCAAACTCTGGGAGATAGTGAAGAACAGGGAATCCTGGTGTGCTGCAGTCCACGGGGTCAGAAAGAGTGGGACTTAGTGATTGAACCACAACAACAGAGTTGGGCTTGGTGTCTAACCCAGACTCCACGTGACACCACAAGGACTTCAGACTCACAGAAACTAGGAGATAATAAATATAGGTTGTTTTAAGCCACTAAGATTGTAGCAATATTGTTACACAACAGTAGACAATGACAATCCTCTGTGGGTCTGTCAATTTCTGCACATCTGACTATCAGAAGTACAGACGGCCTTTGTTCCGCATTATCTTTTCAAAGATGTTTGCAGGCGAACAGTTTTGGAAGACAAAGAGTGTCTGCCTCCCAAGTAGAGGGCAGATCCATTTATCATCTGCTATAATGAAGATAAACATCTCCCTCTGGGGCAAAGTTTGGGCAGGTTTTCTTGCAGCTAGTTAGAAAATATTCGGGCTCCCTAAGTTTGGGACTCTTTGAGTGCAATGCAACCCACTTCCCATGAAGTAATTTCTTGGCCCTGTTGCATCACCCTATGGGAACAGGGGGCTTGGGGAAATGGTTCGGGAAAATGATGATGCCCTGGTTATGGCGATCATTGTCAGTAATACACCACTCACTGTGTCTGACCCAAGAGCCTCATGGCTTCTGCCAACATCCATGGAACTGTGATGGGCTAACTCATTAGCTGGCAAGCAGTTAAAATCCCAGGCCCTTCACTGTCCCTAGCAGAGGAGTGACATGACCTTATTTGCATTTTTAAAAGCTTTCTTGGGCTGCTGTGTAGAGGAAACAGGCAGGCAAGAATGGAAACAAGGATAAAAAGTAGGATTTTCCACAGTCATCCAGGCAGGAGCCCACTGGGGTGCTATGTGCTGAATGTTTCTGTTCTTCCCAGTCATATGCTGAAACCCTAACCCTCAATGTGATACTATAAGGAGGTGGAGCTTTGGGGAGGCAATTAGGTTTGGATGAGACTATGAGGGTGGGGCCCCATGATGGGATTAGTGTCCTTATAGGAAAAGGAAGTGCATGAATGCTCAGTCATGTCTGACGCTTTGTGACCGCATGGACTGTAGCCTGCCAGGCTCCTCTGTCATGGGATTCTCCAGGCAAGAATACTGAAGGGGTTTGCCATATCCTACTCCAGGGGATCTTCCCCACCCAGGGATCAGACTCCCATCTCTTTAGTCTTCTGTATTGACAACCAGATGCTTTTACCACTGAGCCACCTGGGAAGCCCCATAGAAAGAGGAAGAGACTCCAGAAATCTGTCTTTTTCTGCTGGTGAGAAGGTGGCTGTCTATAAGCCAGGAAGGGCTCTCACCAGGAACCAAATCAACCAGAGCCTTGATCTTGGAGTTTCCAGCCTCTAGAACCTTAAGAAGTATATATCCATTGTTTAAATGCTCCAGTCTACAATATTTTATTGTGGCAGCCAGTGCTCACTGAGACAAGGGGCTTGGACCAGGGCAGAACTGGTAAAGATGGTGATGTGATCTTTGGAGGAAGGTCTGGCTAATTACTGAGGGGTGAAGAAATGGGAGGGAGAGCTCAAGGCACTACTGCGTATTTGGCATGTGCACATGGAGTGAAGGTAGCTCTATTGGTTAAGATGAGGATGGAGGGGCCAAGGGGAGGGGGTAAGAAGAAACTGGTTTTGGACATGTTTGATAGGAGATGCCCATTAGACGTATAAGAGAGCAGATGGGTATATGATTCTGGAGCTCAAGAGAGGGGTGGAAAGAGACATGCATGAGAATGCAGGTAGGAGAGAAGGGGAGAGATGAAAAGAAGCTTTGGGATGGGCCTTTGGGGTCTCCAGCATGGGAGAGTTTGGCTAACAGGTCAGCCAAGTTCAAACGAAGGCCCTGAGCACTGACCAAGAGGAATGAAGGCCTATGTTAGAGTCAGAAAGCCCCTTGCCAGGCCAGGCATTCCCACTTTTGTTTCTGGCTTATGGGGAGGTCCAAAGATTCTTGGACAAGGGTCCCTGAAAAATAGAGGCCCTTTGGGGCTTGGAGAAACAATTTGCTAACTGGTATGAAAGTATTCTGCTAGTTAAACAACCAGAATAATCACCCCAGAGTCCACTGAATATCACCTACCACCAAAACTCCTTGGCAGGGGCGACCTGGGCTCCCCCCAGTTTCTTGATCTTCCTCCCAGCGGGACCGGCTTGATTGCCAACTGGTCACTGCTTCCAGCTCCTGAATTTTCATTAAAATCCTGGGCATCTCCCCAGAGCTCAAAAGGGCCCCAATTAATTACAGGCAAATGTTGGCTCTCCCCCCGGAAATCTGCCGCCCTAGCCTGGCTCTGTCCCCTATGATTTTATTAAAATCCACCTTGCCAGCCAGGGCCCTGAGATTTATGACCACAGCTAATAGGCTGCCTCCCCACGAGACATAAATCTGGGGCCTGCCCAGGGAACTGCTCGCTGCTAAGAGGCCGGTTAATTGTTCCACCTAGAGGGTTCCATGGAGGAATGTTCAATTAGGCCTCTCAGAAAATTTGGAGCATTAAACAAGGTGAACAGGGATTTGGGCGCCATTATTTTCTGAGAAACAGCCCCTTTTTGCTCCCTTGGCCAGTTGCAGGCCGCTGGGCCTCCTCTGGTTTTTCTCGGGCCAGGAGTCATTCTCAAGGGTCATGGAGCAGTGCTCTCCGTCGTCAGTTGGAAAAAGACAGCCCCAGGATTTATCATCCTACAGAAGTCCTTGGAACTTTCTCACCCAAAGTCAACTGCTGAGTGGCCTCCATGCGTCCTTAGTGAGTCACCTCAACTCTTAGGGCTCCCGTTTCCCTTCCTCTAAGATGCACTTGGTTGCTCCATCTGCCTTACAGGGATGCTGGAGCATCGGTTCATTCATTCGTTCATTCTACCACTATGGGCCGAGTCATCAGCACCATAACATATTAGCTTCCTAGGTGCCAGGAATGTGCCAGGTCTGGGGCTACAGGGAGAAAAACTCAAGGTCCTGCTCTCCCTCAAGGATCTCGCAGTCTTGATGGATGGCAGATGAAGAGACCCTGAAGAAGTAGACTGGACAACACCATGCTAGAGGCTTTGGGGTTGGTGGGTAGGAGCCTAAAGGGGCCGCCTAACTAGCCAGAGGATCGCATCAGTCAGGGAGGACTTCCTGGAAGAGGAGACAGGAATACATGCTTAAGTTGTACCTCAGCATGGCTGAGATCCCCCATGGCATCAACCCAGCACATCCCATGGCAACATTTCTTTCTCAGATGCTTATTTGTGAGCACACTTTGGGAATACCTTGCTGTTACCCTAGACTGACAACCACAGGTAAGGCGTCTACTGCTATAGATTAAGAGCCTGGAGTTCAAAGAGGGTAACAGGCCCACAGCCACCCAGCTAGTAGATGGCGGAGCAGATGGTGAATCTGGGGCTGACAACTCTGCAAGATGTGTGTTCAAACTTGGGACTCCAGGCACCATGGCCCATAGCCTGGTGAACAGCTGGCAGTGATGGCCACAGACCCCAGATCCCATCCTCTTCTGGGTTCTACCTGTGGGAGAGGCCTTCCAAGTCACTCCTTCTGGAGACCTGAATTCTGGCAAGGCCTTCATTTATCCACACCTCTTTGCCTGAGCCCAGCTGTGACCTTGGTCTGGCCTCCCAGGCTACGCAGTCCCCCGTCAACGGAAAGAGAATCTCCTTCTCTCTCTCCTCCAGGATGGACCAATCCCCCAGGTTTTTGGAACTCGGCCCCCAAATGGGTCTGGAATCAAGGCTGAGCCGCCACCAACAGATCTCTGTGTGTACATGGTGTGTGTGCTCAGATGCTCCGTTGTGTCTGATTTTTTATGACCCCGTGGAAGGTAGCCTGCCAGGCTCCTCTGTCCATGAGATTCTCTCAGCAAGAATACTGGACTGGGTTGCCATTTCTTCCTCCATGGGATCTTCCCAACCTAGGGATCACACTCACAAGTCCAGAGTCTCCTGCATTGGCAGGCAGATTCTTTACCACTAGTGCCACCTGGGAAGCCCTGTGTTATACACCACCCACCCCGGAAGCTGTCTCCTGATTAAATATTCTGAATCGCCATACACAAAAAATACCACCTCTTTCCTGTTGAACCATAACTGGTATCAACACCAAATAAAATATAGACTGAAACATGTCCCCTAGGTTTAGATTCGAACGATGAGAACACCGATTCCAACCTTATTTGGGTCAGTGAGTTTTGGGCTTCTTCTGATTTGAGGCTGAATATTTTTCCCAGTCTCACCTAACTCATGGACAAGAACATCACACAGGCAGCTCATTCTCTAAACCCAACCCCTGCTCCTTAATGAAAACGACTTGCAAAGTGGAAGGGAGCTCGAAAGGGAGCTGCTCCTCCCAGCGACCTTGTTTCACCCACTTTGCCTTCTGGACCTCAGTTTCCTCATCTATCGTGGGGAACAAAACAAGCACCCTCTGAAGCTGGTTTTGGGGCTGTGTGGTGAAACATGGTCGGGAAAGTACTTTACAAACTGCAAAGTGCCACAAGAACAGGAGGGATTATCATAATGCTTTACATTTTTATTTTTAACCTGCATGAAATTCTGGAAACTGTTGGCTGCCAAGAAATGCTAAGCTGTAGTTTATGTTCCACGGGGAAATCGGGTTTATTTTAAGTGGGGAATTGCATGGTGTGCAGTTTATTTATCTGGGAAACATGGCTGGATCCAAGGCAGCCCCAGTCACCCGGCTCTCAACTTGGCATTGCCCCTGAGTTTGCTCTGACAGATCCTTCTGTTCACAGTGGAGGCACTTTCCAGAATCTGGGAACAAGGCTGTTTTCACCCAAGGTCACTGCCTCCCTTACCTCTCTCAGCTGCAGGGTCGGGCAGCCTGCCCCATACTTAAGCGTGTGTGCGTGCTCAGTTGCATCTGATTCTTTGTGACCCCATGGACTGTAGCCCGCCAGGCTCCTCTGTCCATGGGGATTCTCCAGGCAAGAATACTGGAGTGGGTTGCCAAGCACTCCTCCAGGGGATCTTCCCGACCTAGGGATTGAACCCAGGTTTCCTGCATTGACAGGCGGATTCTTGAACACTGTGCCACCTGGGAAGCCAAACTCAGCTCCCCTACAAATAAAACAGTAACTTTTCACACCAGAAGAGGTGTGGCTGCTGGATTCATTAACAGACAAATAGCAACAGCCGATTCTCCCAGCAGGGCCGCAGTGGATGGACAGGTTCTGGACCTGATCCTCCTTCGGGAGGGATCCCTCATTTCCCACCTTTGGAGAGGGAGCTTTGGTGGCCCACGCTGTCTCCTGAGTCCTTCTCCAGACAGGCCCTCAGCTAGAGATCCATCTTGCTCAAGGGGAGGACGGAGGAGAAGCCCCAGTGCAGGGAGGGGCCAGCTCTATTTAAAGGGCCACCCCTCCTCCTGGGTCCCTCTCCTGAGCCCATAGTGTATTAATAACTGCAGTGCTGCCAGGTCTTGCTTCCTTCCCTCTTTCTGTCTGCACATGAACCTGTTTCCCAGGGAACTGGACCTGTGACAAACCCTAAGAGCAGCTGGCCCACTTCAGAGATGGGAAAACTGAGGCATAGAGTATGAGTTCATAAATATATGGTTCAATCTCCCTTTTTTCACATAAGTGGGATAATATATACTGACCTGAAATGTACCTTTTTTGGTTATCTTGAGTATCTTCCATACCAAAACACACGTTGAGCCAACTTACTACTTTAAACAACTTTTAATGTTCTCCTCTAACAGAGATTTATGTTGCTTCTAGCTTTTGCCATTACAGATGAAGCTGGAGAAAAACCTTGCTCGTAACTGGTGGTGCCAGAGGGGAGGGTATAGGGGGGAAGGCAAGATAGGTGAAGGGGATTAAGGGGTACAAATGTCCAGCTATAAAATAAATAAGTCACAGGGATGGGATGTACAGCATAGTGAATATAGTCAACAATATTGTCATAACTCTGTATGGTAAGCGATGGTTTTAGACTTATCATAGTAATAATTTCATAATGGACAAAACTATCCAATCACCATGACGTACACCTGAAACCACTCTGATATAATGTATGTGTATGTGTACGCAGTCACTCTTTGCGACTCTTGTGGACAGTAACTCGCCAGGCTTCTCTCTCCGTGGGATCTTCCAGGCAAGAATACTGGAGTGGGTTGCCATTTCCTACTCCAGGGGATCTTTCCAACCCTGGGATCGAACTTGTGTCTTCTGCACTGGCAGGTAGATTCTTTATCACTGAGCCACCTGGGAAGCCCAATATTATATAGGTATTATTATATATATATAGCCCAATATTATAAATTTGACTCTAGGTCAAATTTACTTCAATAAAAAAGAAAAAGAAGGTAAGAGACTCAATGAGGTTCCACAGCCGGAAATCGGCAGAGTTGGGATTGGAACCAAGAGCTTCTGGCCCTCAGGGAGGTGTGCTGGGCACTCGGCATCAGGTGCTGGTTTGGTCACTAAGTCGTGTCCGACTCTTGGGAGTCCATGGACTGTAGCCTGCCGGGCTCCTCTGACAGTGGAATTCTTCAGGTAAGAATACTGTAGTTGGGTTGCCATTTCCTTCTCCAGGGTATCTTCCTGACCCGGGGATTGAACCCAGGTCTCCTGCATTGCAGGCAGATTCTTTACCGGCGTCAGTAGACACCTGCTGTGTGCCCACATGGTGCGGCCCACCCGCAGCCCACCAGACACATGGGCCTCCTGTGCACAGGGAAGCCTGGAATGTGAAGAAGGCAGCTTGGGTGGCAGCGCTGACCATGTGGCCACTCTGCAGACCTCCCAAGCCATTCTTCCCTCCCTGTGCCTCCCTGCAGTGCCCACAGCTCCTGGTAATAGACCTGCCACCTTGGCCTAGACCATGAGGCTCCTGGCGCCCCTGCCAGAGGGGAGGGATGGGATACCACTTGTCCGTCCACGGGGACTCAGATGATAAAGATGCAGTCCCTGCAGACCTACGGCTCACATCATCTCTAGGGAGACTGATAATGTCAACAGTTCTCTTCCCCAAACTTGATGCCAGTGCTGTGCACCAGAACACAGAGGAAGGAAACAATCCCAGCCCTCTCTCCCTACCCAGACTCACTATAAGGCTGCTAGCTGCAGAAAAGCACCCTGGATGCCAATAAAAAGTAGCCTAAATCATTGGAAAGAAGGCCCAGCCTCAATTCCGTTTTTTTTTTTTTTTTTCTGTTCCAGTAATCATATGGATTTAATGGAACCAAGTTTGTCACGGAGCCCAGTTGCAAGGAATTCTGGGAAATGTAGTTTTGGGCTTTGCAGTCCCTGCAGCTGAGGTGAGCAGGGATACTGGAGCCAAGCCAGCCAACCACATCCATGTGTTCCACATCAATTCATGCTGCAGTTCTGTGGCTCCTTTCAGGATCCCACACTTCCTTATATGTTTCTATTTATGCTCTTCTCCCACGAGAATGTACCCACAGCACCTATCCAGGACAGGGCCTTCAGTAAGTGTCCATAGAGTATTTGTTGAATGGATAAATGTTGTCTGGTTTACATACACCATTGCATCTGCCTCCCACCAATTGCTCTGACCCCAGCCTTTCACCACTTCACCCTCCACACTGCCTGCCACTTGGGATCCTTCTCCCAGAATGAAGCTCATTCCCTCTCTCCCCGGCTGAGAATCTTCCCATGGCTCCCAGTTGCTGAAGGATCAAGTCCAAACCTCTTGCCAGCCTGCAGAGGCCCCTTGAATCCAGATGTTGCATGCTCAGGCTCATCTCCTATGCATCCTCCCCTGCTCACTTGGTCTGCCCTTGTGAAAGTGTGAAAGTGTTTGTCGCTCAGCTATATCTGACTCTTTGCAATCCCATGGACTGAAGCCCACCAGGCTCCTCTGTCCATGGGATTCTCCAGGCAAGAATACTGGAGTGGGTTGCATGCCCTCCTCCAAGGGATCTTTCTGATCCAGGGACTGAACCTTTGTCCCCAGCATCGGCAGGCAGATTCTTTACCATCTGAGCCACCAGGGAAGTCCCTGGTCTACCCTTCACTGCCTGCCATTCACAACACACATAACTTGCTTTGCTTCTCTGCACTGGGTTCCTCCCTCACTTCTTTGAGGGGAGACTCCTATTCAAGCTTGAAAGCCCAACCCCAAGCTCCCCTTCTCTGCAGTGTGGTGGTTCTCTATTTATCCTTTCCTGTTTCCTTATTTATCTCCTCTCCAGATTGTCAGGCTTTAGAGGCCAGTGACCCCATTCTAGTGATCTCTGCAACTCCAAAACCCATACCTCTCACAAAATGGGCACATAGGAAATGCTTAACAGATGAAGATGGATGAATGAGCACTCAGTGTGAGTACAGAGATCAGTGAATTGTCGGTGTAGCTGGAACTTAGGATTCGGAACATATTTAAGGAATTATACCATCTTCCTGACTTGATCCTCACTTCCAGGGCCATGACGTGGTCAGGAGGCAGGTTTCATTTCCATTTTATAGGCGAAGAAACTGAGGACTGAAGAGGTTTAAGCAACACACATCGGCCAGTGGGTGAACCGAGACCAGCACGCTGACCGCACGGCTCCAGAGGCAGCGCTCCTGACTCTGCTCACCCCTGGGCAATGGGACGTGCCACAATTAAGACTTCGCTGGGAAGGAAGGGCCTTTTGATCCAAATTACATGGCCCTTTGTGCTAGGAGCAATTAACACGGAGCCACCGGAGCTGGTGCTCCCGCCCGCGTGGGCGACGCGGAGGCATCATTATCTGGAGCCAGGGAGCCTGCCCGGCCCTGTCCCAGACTGAGGGCCTGGTTGGTGCCCAACACGGCCAGTGGGGCCTGGGCTTCTCAAACCAGGCTAGGGAGCTTGTGGGACATCTCTCCGCTGCAGGCTGCCATTTGGGCCCCAGACCCACTGGCTCCAGCCCTCATCATTTCCCACCCAAGTACTAACCAGGCCCGATCCTGCTTAGCTTCTGAATCAGACAAGATGGGGTGTGTTCAGGGTGGTACAGCTCTAGACCCTCACCATTTCCATACTGGCTCAAGCCTCCCCTTCTCAGAGGGGCCCACTCTGACTACCCCAATGAAATCTGTACCCTCTACCTTCAAAGCCACTCCCAACCCCTGGTACTAACTTAACTCGTCTTTCTTTTGACCTATGTCTCCCCATCACCTCATCTGAAGCCTGGCTTCCAGGAGACATTCAGCAGACCCCGGGTGAATGAATGAACACAGGAGCACTGCTGTTCAGGCGTCAAGTCGTGTCTGACTCTTCGCGACCCCCTGGGACTGCAGCACGCCAAGCCTCCCTATCCCTCACCATCTCCCGGAGTTTGTCCGAGTTCATATCCATTGAATCAGTGATGCACTCAAAATGTCAGCAACTTTGGAAAACCCAGCAGTGGCCAGAGGACTGGAAAAGGTCCGTTTTCATCCAAATTCCAAAGAAGGGCAGTGCTAAAGGATGCCTAAAATAGGAGTACTGGGGCGCCACTGATAGTGGCGTGTCCTTGAGTGAGTCACCTTACCCCTCTCCAGGCCTCCATGTGCCGCTCTGTGGAATGGGGAGAGGCATTGCTACCTCCTCCAGCCAGTGTCAGACTCCAGGGAAGCAGACTTGGGAGCACTTAGTGTGGGGCCTCACGTTTCTTCGGGCCTTGAACTGTTTTCCTGGCCCTTCTGATTTCCCCACGACTCTGCAGGGGTACTTGCTAGTCATCTCATAAGACCTCACGGCTCTGAGTGACTATCCAAAGGTAGAGGGAATCGTGGTCCCATTGGCTACTGCCAGATAAAAAAAAGGACCCCAAACTTAGCAACTGAAAACATCATTTTGTTTCATGTCATGATGTGGGGGTCAGAGATCCAGGCAGGGTTTGTGGGGTGATTTTCAAGCTCCATTTGGCTTTGGCTAATATTCCGCAGGCAGCTGGGCCGACCTGAAGGCGACGTGCAAACACAGAAAGACAAGTTCAAGGTGCTCCCCTCTACACCTGGGTTCATTATCCGAGTCTTGGCCTCTCCAAAGAGCGAGTGACGCTGATGGAATGACCCCTGTGATGTCATCTCCAGCCAGCAGCCCTCTCTCTAACTCCAGAAGTCATTTGGCCAAAAGCACAAAGCTGCATCTCTCTCTGCGGAAGCTGGATCAGCTCCCCAGGCCATCTGCCCCTCCTGGCAGTAAGCGATGCAAGCTCAGCATTTGCTGTATTAGGTGGAGTTCCTGGGAAATGGCCTCCGAGACAACGATTTGCGGGCAGGGAATTTATTGAGGAGTGATCCAGGCAACACCAGCTTTCAGGGAGTGAGGGGAGAAACTCTGGGCAGAGAAGCTGAACTTTGATACAATCTCTGCAGAGGTTCTGTGACTGGGCTGACCTTCAGAATCAAGGCCAGGCTTCTGCCTGCCCTGGCACTGACCAGTCATTCCATTCAATCTGCCCCAGTGAAGGAGATGCCACCCGGGTGAGGCTGCTGTCAGCCAGGTGAGGGCTGGGATGACAGGAGGGATGATGGTATTGGAACGCATCACAGCATCTACTGCAGTTGCAAAGGAAATTGCTCGGGCCACTGTAACAGAATACCGCAGACTGGGGGCTCAACGGCTGACAGTTATTTTCTCACAGTTCTGGAGGCTGCAAATCTGAGATCAAAGCGTCAGCACATCCTGGTGAAAACACTCTTCCTGACTTGCAGACGGCTGCCTTCTTGCTGGGCGAAAGAGAGCCTCAGCCTCTTCTAATAAGGTCACCAATCCTATGAGACTGAAGCCCATCCTTATGACTGCAACTGAGCACACACGCTAAGATCTAAGACAATCTCCTTAATTAACTTCAAGGGCTTCCCAGGTGGGGCTAGTAGTAAAGAACCCGCCCTCCAATATAGGAGACATAAGAGACACCCTGGTTTGATTCCTGGGTCGGTGAGATCCCCTGGAGAAGGGAATGGCACCCCACTCCAGTATTCTTGCCTGGAGAACCCCATGGACAGAGGAACCTGGCAGGCTACGGTCCATGGAGTTGCAGAGTTGGTCACAACTACATACACACACACACACACACACACACACACACAGAGTCACACTGGAGTTAGGGTTCAGCACATCAATTTGGGGGAATGGGGTCGTAGTTCAGTTTGTGGCATAAAGCTTTCAAAGATGACTTCCTGGAAGTGGACAAAAGTGTAAAAATGTTTTTTTCTTAGTTTCCTGTGGCTGTTGCAACAAATTGTCACAAACTTAGTGGCAACAGAAATATATTATCTTACAGTTCTGGAGGTCAGAAATCTGAAATGAGTCTTGCTGGGGCTAATATTGAGATAAATTCCTTCTAGAAGCTTTAGGGGGAATCCACTTCCTTGCCTTTTCCAGCATCTAGAGATCACCCGCATTTCTTAGCTTGTGGCCAACCCTTCCATCTTCAAAGCCAGCAGTGTAGTATCTTTTATTTCTTCTGGTCTCGGCTTGCATTCTTGTATGTCTCTCTCTACATCTGACTCTTTGCCTCTTTTTTTTAAAAGGACCCTTGTGTCTACAACTCCATCTCTGAGGTTCATCAACCTTAATCACATCTTCAAGGTCCCCCTTTCTATGCATGGTGACATAGTCCCAGGTTCCTCGGACTAGGACATGGACATCTTTGGGATTATAATGCTGCCTACTAGTTGTTTTCAAGAATTTCTCCAGCCACAAGCAAAATGGAGACAAATGAAGACCTGGTGGCATTAAATCAGAGCACATTTGATGAAGAGCAAACCCAGCGCCACGAGGACTTTATTGGAGCTTTCAAGGAGAGCAATTTGAATAGCTAAACCTTGGGAGAGGCCTCTGCAAGCCCTGATGAATTCCTCCAGCATTTTGGTTAAAAAAAAAAAAAATGATGCCATTTATGTGGTGTGCCTCATTGTCCTCACTTTGTCAAGATCTCCTGAAGGGTCAGCCCTCATCTGTCTGGACCAGTCCCAGGAATCAATCCATAGTTTTAATAGACTAAATTTTTGAAGTATAAGCTGTTTTTCCCAATGTAAAATTTCATTTACAAGACCGACCCCAATTAGCCTCTTCCTGTCTCCCACATGACTTACTATGACTTTTTGGTCCCTGTCCCAGAATCCTGCATCCTTGACAGCAAGGCCTCCTGCTTGCAAACAGCAGCAGGGCCCAGAGTCTCCGCAAGGCACTGGACTGGAGCACAGGAGGAGGGGGCCGTTCTGCTGGGAGGCAGGAGCTTGGGTCAGAGCCCTTCACAGATGAGCTGATCCTGTGATGTGGTTCTGCTGCAGCCAGCAAGACAGGGGGCGTGTGTCAGGCAGGGGGTTCACAAGAGTGTTAACCTAGATGCCTGGAAACACCCAGAAAGTTCTGGAAGGTTCTGGAACTCTATGCCACCCCCAAAGGGTGCGGTGGTAATGGGGGTACTAGGAATGAGAAGGAGAAGGCAATGGCACCCCACTCCAGTACTCTTGCCTGGAAAATCCCATGGATGGAGGAGCCTGGTAGGCTGTAGTCCATGGGGTCGCGAAGAGTCAGACACGACTGAGCGACTTCCCTTTCAATTTTCACTTTCATGCATTGGAGAAGGAAATGGCAACCCATTCCAGTGTTCTTGCCTGGAGAATCCCAGGGACGGGGGAGCCTGGTGGGCTGCCGTCTATGGGGTCGCACAGAGTCGGGCACGACTGAAGCGACTCAGCAGCAGCAGGAGCAGCAGGAATGAGAAGTAAAGTACATTACAGCCCAGGTAGGAGGGGCGTGGTGACAAGAACCGTGGAGCTTCCCACAAAGAACCCATCTGTGAGGTAAGACTGTGAACAGAATTGCAGCTACTTTCAGCTCACTGAATGAGAAGCATTAAGAGACAGGAGCGATTTCATCTACTGAAGGAAACCAAGTCTGACAACATGGTGCTTGATTTATGACTTGAAGGGTGAATAAGAGATAATTAGTCAAAGAGTGCATGGGCGTGTTGATTAAGATCAGATCAGATCAGATCAGTCGCTCAGTCGTGTCCGACTCTTTGCGACCCCATGAATCGCAGCACGCCAGGCCTCCCTGTCCATCACCAACTCCTGGAGTTCACCCAGACTCATGTCCATCGAGTCAGTGATGCCATCCAGCCATCTCATCCTCTGTCGTCCCCTTCTCCTCCTGCCCCCAATCCCTCCCAGCATCAGAGTCTTTTCCAATGATGCATGTAAATGGTTATTTTCTTATGTAGTTCCCCTTGAAGTCATATTTATACTATTAATTTGCTCAGTAAGCTATTTATTCAAATACAGGGAGAATTCATTTTATCAATTATGGTTACAGACTCTTAAGTCAGCGAATCCAGTGAATAAAATATCAACATAATTAGATGGGCAAAAGATAAGAATTAAATATTTGACTTTATCTCAGACTTACTTTATCTACCTCTGTAATATTTAACTTTAGTTCCCAAGTTTGTTTACCACTTTTAATTTTCAGACTATTCAAATCTGAGGGCTTCCCAGGTGGCACAGTGGTAAAGAATCATCTGCCAACTGCAGGAGATGCAAGAGATGCAGGTTTGATCCCTGGGTCAGGAAGATCCCCTGGAGTAAGAAATGGCAACCCACTCTGGTATTCTTGCCCAGAATGTTCTGTGGACAGAAAAGCCTGTCAGGCTACAGCCTGGAGGTCACAAAGAGTTGAACATGACTGAGTGACTAAGCACACACACGAGAGAGGAAGGGACGTGGTAAAAGTGCCATTGTTAGGAGTCCAGGGTCCTGAGTCACACTGCTTGGATCCATATTCTACGTTTGACTACTTCCTAGCTATGTGACTTTGGGCAAGTTACTTCACTTCTCTGTGATTCTGTTTCTTTACTCTTCCTAGGAGACTGTTGAAAGGGATGCACTGGGTTGGTTTCTGCAGACGTCTAAGGCCAAGCTTTGGAACAGGAAAAGCATTCAGACATCTGATCTCGTTGGTCTTCTCCTTAGGATCCCGTTTTACTTTGGGACTATTTTCTTCTTACTGAAAATGATGTTATATTTGGAATTTATAATTTATGTTGTTATATCTTTCTTATCCATTATTTCAGTTTTTCTTCCTGGCAACCTTTTTTAAAAATACCTTTTTCTTATATATAATTGATGTAAAAAATTGTATATATTTCAAGTGTATAACTTCATAAAATATTATGAATATTTATGAATGTGCGTGGCCTTGAATATATCATATGAAATTGATTAACATAAGAATCATCCTCTCTCAAAACTTCCTGATGTTTCTTTGGAATTTCTTGCTACTCCTCGTTACTTCATACCCCAGGCAACCGCAGACTTTTTGTTACTACAGATTTTCTAGAATTTTATGTCAATGGTATCATACAGGATGTACCATTTTGTCCAGCCTCTTTTACTTAGTGTAATGAACTTGAGATTCATCTATGCTGTTGAATGTACCAAAAGATCATTCCTTTTTAACTGCTAAGTAATATTTCATTGATAGATATACCACAATTAGTTTGCACATTTTCCCGCCAATGGACATTTGAATTTTCTCTAGATTGTGGCTATTACAAGTGAAGCTGCTATGAACGTTTGTGTTTAGTCTGTCTGGACATATGTTTTCATCTCTCCTGGAAAAACACCTAATCATAGAATGGGTGGGTCTCTGTAGATGTATAGTTTTTTGAGAAACTGCCAAACTATTTTCCAGAGAGGAAAACATGAGCCTTTGGTTGCTCTGTATCCTCTCCAGCACTTGGCGCAGTCTCTCTGTCTTTACACTGAGTCATTCTAGAGGATGAGTAGTGTTAATATGTCCTTGTGGTTTTAATCTGCTCTTCCCTAATGGTTAATCATGTTGGGCATTTTTTCATGTGAATATTTGCCATCTACATTTATCTTTTGTAAACTGACTATCCACATCTTTTGCCCATTAAAAAAATAATTTGAGTTATTAGTGAGTTGTAAGAATTCTTTATGTATTTTAAAGCCCTTTTTTGATAGGCATTTTGTAAAACACTTTGCCCAGTTTGTGGCTTATATTTTCACTTATGAGTGTCTTTTGAAAAGCACATCTTTTTACTTGATGAAATGCAGCTTGATTTTATATTTTCTTTATGCGTTGTGGCTTCTGTGTCTTATTTAAGAACTCTGCCAAATCCACAGTCACTGTGATTTTCTCCTATGCTTTCTTCTTGAAGCTCTATAGTTTTATCTCTTACGTGTAGATTACACGTACATTTAGATTTATTATCTATTTCCTCTCAGTTTTAGCATGTGCTTTGAGGTAAACATCAGGGCTCATCTTCTTGCATATGGCTATCCAACTGTTTTGGCATCATGGATTGTAAAATTATCCTTTCCTCCTTGAGTTACCTTGTCACTTTGGCAAGAATCAGTTGTTGGTCCTGACAGAAGGTATGTAGCAGCTATACGAGATGCTAAAAAGGAAATGATAGGGGATGGAGAATGTCGGTATGGAAGTACCACTGAAAAATGAGTTCACCAAGTATTTTTCTGCTATTAATTTCTAATTTAATTCCATCATGATTAGAGAACATACTTTATATAGGATGAATCCTTTTAAATTTATTAGGACTTAGCTGGGCCAACTTAGGTGATAGAGTTATTCAGCTCTTCTATGTTCTCAGTGATTTTTGTTCTACTTGTTCCAGCAAGACTGAGAGGGGGTGTTCCGGTCTGTCACTAATTATGCCTTTGTTTATTTCTCCTTTTAATTCTATCAGTTTTACTTCATGTATTTAAAAATTTTATTAATAGAAGCCTAAATCTTTAGGATTGTTATTTCCTCCTGATGAATGACCACTTTATCATTTTGAAATCATTCTTCTTATCCTTGGTAATATTCTTCTCTCTGATATCTACTTTATCTGATATTAAGGTAATTATGCTAGCTTTCTTTTGCTTAGTTTAAGGATGATCTTTTCCTATCCTTTTTATAAAAATGAATGGTGTATGTAGGGAATAATAGTTGGGTTTTGTTTTCTTAAATCCAATCTGACAACCTGTTCCTTTTAATTGGAGTGTTTAGACTATTTACATTTAATGCAATTATTTATATTATTGGCTTTAAATCTACCATCTCACTATTTGCTTTATAAATTGTCTCATTTGTTCTTTATCCTTCCTTTCCCTTTTCTGTTGTATCTATTTTATTACTATTTTTACGGTGCTTTTATAAGTTTTGTGTTGGCTCATTTGTTACATTTCTGTTTTGTTTTTTAGCGATGCTTTAGGACTGATGGTTTACATTTGTAACTTACCCCAGTCTATCCTCAAGTTATGCCACTTCACATACAGGGTAGGACTCAACCCCTCTGGGCCTTTGTACTGTTGTTATCATGCAGTCAACTTCCACACATTACAAACCACATAATACACAGCTATTATTGCATTTTGGCTTTAAACTGCTCATTGTGTTTTAAGGGCAGCAAAGATAAGGAAAGAAATCTTATAGTTAACAACATATTTACTGGTGCTCTGTTTTCTTTTGTGTAGATCCAGATTTCCATTTAATACCTTTTCTTCTGCCTGAATGGCTTCCTTTAATATTCCTTGTAGTATTGTTTTCCTCTCTGCTTTTTTGTATGTCCTTTCTCCTAACCTTAAACTTCTTTTTATAGTTCACCTCTCTTTTTAGAGGTATTTTCACTGGATATAAAAATGTATTTGTGTTTTCTTTTCTTTTAGTTCTTTAAAGATTTTGCTCCACTTATTTCTGGCTTGTATTGTTTCCAATGAGAAATCTGCGGTTATTGTTCTTATTGTTTCTCTCTATATAATGTATTTTTTAAAAAATAGATTATTTTTTTAAGATTTTCCGTTTATCACTTGCTTTAAGCAATTTGGTTATGATGTGCCTTGCTGAAGTTTTCTTGATGTTTCTTATACTTGGGATTCATTGCGCTTCCTGACTCTGCTGGTTAAAGTTTTCATCAAATTAGAAGGTTTTTTAGCTATTATTGTAGTTCTTCTACTGTCTGTTTTATTCCCCGTCTGTCCTCTCCTTCAATCACACCTTTATTCACGTATTAGAATTTGTACTACAGCTCACTAATGCTTTGTTAACTTTTTTTTCTCCTAGTCTTTTTGTTTTTCCTCTGTTTCACTTTTCATAGTTTTGCTATTATGTCTTCAGGTTCCCTAATATTTTGTCCTGAAGTTTCTAATCTGCTGTTAATTCCACACAATGTTTTAATTTTAAAATCTGAGACATTGTAGTTTTCATTTCTAGAAGCTTGATTTAGGAGCTTTTGCCCCCACATTTTCCAGATCTTGATCTAGTATGCCCAATCATTACTCTGCTTTCTTGGATGTATTCATAGTTATTTTTAGGATACTTGCCTCTTAATGATCTGTGCCATTTCTTGTTCTATTTTCACTGATTGATTTTTCTCATCTTTGATTGTATTTTCCTTTTTCTTTACATTCCTGGTAATGTTTTATGCCATCTATTATGATTTTTATTTTATTGTGTGCAAGATATTTTTATATTTGACGTATTCTTGAGCTTTTTTCTGTGACGTAGTTAAGTGACTTGGAAACTATTTGTTCCTTTTGGTGCTTGTGTTTAATCTTTTAGATGGTATCAGGGAGGCCTTTACTCTAGAGCTAATTTTACCCACTCCCGAGGCAATAAATACCCTTCTGCACATTCTACCTAAAGTCCTTTGAACTATAAGATTTTTCTACTCTGGTTGATAAGAACTCCAACTATTCCTGGCCCATTTAAATTCTAAGGATTTTTTCCCTCTCATGCCTTAGTGGAGGGTGGTTTCCAAAGATGCATGTGCTGAGCAGACCTCAGGTGAAGATTCCAGAGGGACTGTCTGCAGATCTTTGTGTGCATTCTCTCCTTGCTAGTGTTCCGCCCTGTATACTCCAGTCTCATTGTACACCCGAACTCCCAACTCCATTCTCCAGCCCATGGCCCCTGCCAAGTTTTACCTGGACTCCACTTCCCTGCACAACTCTCTGGAAATGGCCTCTAGGCAATAATCTGTGCAATTGTAAGGAACCTCTCGTTTTTTTTTTCACTTTTTCAGGGATTGCACTGCCTAATGTCCAATATCTGAAAATTGTTGTTTCTCAAGCTTTATCTGGATTTTTAGGGAAGGCTAAACCTTATCCCTATTTCTACTGCTTTGTAAGAAACAGAAGTCTTCTTATAAAATTTAAAGGTAGTTTTTTTCCCCCTCCTCTTTAACTGACCAAGAAACTCAGGCTCAGAGGAGTTATGACACTTTCCCAAGGTCACACAGCTGGACTGTGGAAGCGCTGGGTCTGTAAATCAGATCCCCTGCCTTGGAAGCTTACCTAATGTGCCACACCACAGCCCCATGCTGATAACCCTCAATAAATTGACTAGGGGTGGGCATGAAGAACCCAAGTTCAGCTATTAGAATTGCTGTCTCTTGAATCTCCATTTGTGTCAAAGATTCCCCAACCAATGCATCCTCCTGAAAATTTAGGGAATGTTATGGACTCTCTTCCCATACAATACAATTTTAGGAAATTTTTGACCTTGTTGTGACAGAGATGGCAGGTAATCTAGTCACTATCTACTCTCCTTCTTTCTTTCCAAGAACACTCTAATCTTTTAGGGTACATTTAGCAGTGTGACTTCCCTGGTGGCTCAGATGGTAAAGCGTCTGCCTACAATGCAGGAGACCCAGGTTCAATCCCTGGGTCAGGAAGATCTCCTGGAGAAGGAAATGGCAACTCATTCCAGTATTCTTGGCTGGAAAATCCCACGGACGGAGGAGCCTGGTAGGCTACATACAGTCCGTGGGGTCACAAAGAGTCAGACACGACTGAGCAACTTCATTCACTTAGCAGTGTACTAACTCAGATACACATACAATTTCCCAGTCTCTCATGAAGTTTGCAGTGACCAGTGGAAGGTATGGGGAAAACTTCCCAGGAAAGGTCTTACACTTTTGCCCCTTGCATTTATCCCTTTTTCCTGATCAGAAAGACACCCTGAGGGTCAGTGTGGAGGAGAATACTCCCTGTTACCATGAGGACAAGAACCCTCATGTTGGAGTCCATAGTGGAGGAGGCATGCACCCTGAGTCCCAGATCCTGGACCTGCTCGTTCAGGAATTCTCATGTGAGAGAAAAACAAGTCCGTATTTGACTTGACCCCTGTCAGGTGTCTATGTCTCACTGAATTCCTTAAGGAGAAAAGAGACTTTGTCTCCTTCATCTTTTGACTATAATTTTCATGATGACAAGAGCAGGGCTGGAACGTGGTGGGAATATTGTAAATGAAAATGACAGATGCTGTCTGAAAGTATAATAAGACCCAACGTTATCACCCATTAAAATACAAAGAAGCTGATGAGATTAGTCCACGAAGAGGGCAAAGTCTTGCAGAAACAGGATTCAGAGAAGTTAGACACGACCTCAAGTAGTGAGCTGCCACTGAGGCTACAGATCCGCCTCTGGCTCTACCAAGGGCTTGGGCAAATCACTCCTCTTCTCTGAACCCGTGTTTCCTTCAGAATAGAGGGACTAAAGTCCTTCTCAGCTCAGACCTTCTCCTTGGCTTTGACATGATGAATCCAGTGATTATTACAAACCTACTCTCTTCCTGTAAAGGTCCATAGACATTTTAAGACACCCCCTCTTGAGCAAGGGGGATGTAGACTCAGCCTGTAGATCAGTCTGTCCCATTGCTGGTTAGGAACCACTTCTTGTGGGAGTTTGGACAGCAGGCTTTCCTTGAAGGAAAGGGTGTGGTCCGTTTTGGGGCACAGAGATACCCCAGGTCAGGCAACCAGGAGATCTGCTTGGTCAAGGACCATTCAGCCACTCAGTGGAGGGACAGCAAAGCCAGACAGCAAGGAGTAAGTCAGATGGACCAGCACAGCCTCGAGGGCTATCTCTAAGCCTCAGTGTCCTCCACTTCGGCACATGGATCATGGCAGCAGCTTCCTGAAAGGAATTAGGATCATTAAAGGAGATAAGAAGAATTTAAGTTGTCCATGACGCCAAGCTCCAAATGCAGACTATTATACTATAAGTGAAAAGTGAAAGTCTCTCAGTCATGTCTGACTCTTTGTGACCCCATGGACTATACAGTCCATAGAATTCTCCAGGCTAGAATACTGGAGTGGGTAGCCTTTCCCTTCTCCAGGGGATCTTCCCAACCTAGGGATCAAACCCAGATCTTCCGCCTTGCAGGCGGATTCTTTACCAGCTGAGCCACAAGGGAATACTATAGGTCCTCCGCAGTGTGCTGGGGGATGTGGATGGAGTAGGGGGACTGAATTGACCCATCTTGCCAAACACCTCTGCAGCATACTTGTGCTTGACACCCAGTCATCTTTAAAACTTTCAAAGTATATCAGGAAGATTTTTCCATTTTATCCCATTTCATATTGCTCTTTACCTCTGCCAACTAGGATTTATTGTTTCCATTCTCATCTTTTATGAGGTGAGGGTAGTATCTGGGAGAGGTAAAGTATCTTGCCCAAGGTCATGTGCTGGTCAGTTGCAGGGCCAGGTCTGGGTGAGGATGTGGTCTTCACCTTTAGGGATTTATCCTGTGTCTATTTCACAAGAGAAGAGGGACTCAAAAGATAAGCTGCCTGCATGAGAACATGCTACTTTGTAATGAACAACATGTGAAAGTTCTGGGATGCACATTGGAGAAGTCTGGGAAGCCTCAGTGTGGAAAGAGGCAGGGAGGAGGAAGAGGAGGAAGCCATTCTAGGCAGAAGGGTATTCCTAGTAAAGTCACAGAGGTGGAATTTAGCCCGGGGTGTTAAGGAGCTATAGCAAGAGATGAGACTGGTTAGGCAAGAAGCACCCAGATTTTGGAGGTCCTGGAGGATACACTAAGGAGCTGTCAAGAGTTTGGTTTAGTCTCTTAGCCCTTAGTGGGAGATGCTGGAGACTTCTGAGCATAATAACATTGTGATAAGAACATATGGCTTGTAGAAAATCACCAGGCAGTGTGTGCAGGATGGAACACATGGGGAATGTGGTTGGTGGGATTCTGGAGGAGGAATGAGCAAACAAAAGAAGCAAGTCAAACTGAAGTGATGGAACAGGGATGAGGAAGTGAGGACGGGTGGGAAAAGGAGTTCCTGATGGTTGAAAACATCAGGGAGACTTTGATCTGACAAGTCCTATTTGCTTCTTTTGTTATCAGACATTGGAGAAATTTCTTCAGCGTCTAAAGATTAGGGCAGCAAGTGGTAGAAGGAACAACGTTGTGTGGTGCCTAAGAGAGGTCTGGGAAGTGGGGCGGGTTATCTGTTGGAAGCTGATTCTACAGGTTATTAGCCATGTGATCTTGATAAATCTCTGGGACCTTCAGTATCCTTATCTATAAACTAGAAGGCATAAAAAGATATAGTTCTTATGTCATAGGATTGATGTAGGGACTGAAAAAAGAGAAAGCAAAGTACTTAACACAATACCAGAACATAGCGGTAATAATAAGTGCTTGATGATGGTGATTATTGTTATCATCACCACCACCACCAAAATCACCACCATCGTCATCATCTCAACAGCCATCGTCATCTCCACCATTATTACCACTAGGACCACCATCACCACCATCATTATCACCACAACCACCGTCATCACCACCATCATTATAATCTCAGCAATCATCATCATCCTCACCATGATCCCCATGACCAGCATCACCGCTGTCATCACCACCACCATAGTCACCGTCATCCCCATCAACACCACCACCACCATCATCATCACCACCATTGTGTTGCAGAATCACAGGCTGACCAGGTTGGAAGAATTCTTGGAGGTTTCCTAGCCCGGTGCTTCTTATTTCACAAAAGGAGAAACAGACCAGAGACCGGCCCAAGGTTAAGCAGTTAGTTAATGGCACGGCTGGAACTAGTACCCAGGTCGCTGGGCCCCTACTCCAGTGTCCTTGACACCAGACCAGTGTGACACCAGTGTGAATAGGCTGAGCAACAAATATTCTTCACAACAAGCATTCTTAGGGAGAGGAAGGAGATTTGATGATTTTTTCCCCTCTTCCAAGGATCCCAACTCTTCCCCTTTTTTGTTTCATCTTTCCATAGTCGGTCATCTACCTATTGCTTTCAGACCCTCAGCAGGTATCAAAAGCAAGGGTGTTTCTTGTATTTTTTAAGTGGGAAAAATATTTTTTTAGTGAAACAGAGAAAAAAAAGACAAACTAGGGGCCACTTTTCTTGGTAGCCTCACTGATCCAGAAGCTCAAGTTCTGACACGAATGAAAAGCAAGGCTAAATCAATAGCAACTCCTACAGAAAATTCTATTATGAATGCTCTTAAAATTCTTACAACATTCTCGAAGAATTCCAATGGAATTCCAGAAACTTTTGTATGGAATTTTTGTAGCAGATCTTCATGGACTATTTCCTAAGCATTCCTGGAAGGCCTGCTACACTTTTGGGAGGCTGCCCCTAGAATTCTCCTGTCGCTTGCTCCTCTTTCTCACAGAAGTCTTCCCCAAGTCCCATAGTATGGTCATAGAAGACCTGGGGAATTCTCAATGAATTTTCACGAAAACCTCCCAGAGTTGCTGTGCGATCCTTAATGAATTCTCACAGAAATATCATGGAATTCTACTAGAAACACTCCCTCAACTTCCATGGAACTTTTAACTAACTCTCATGGCATGCTAATGAAATCCCCATAAAATGTTCACAGAACTTGCATTCAATTATCTTAGAGACTGAAGAAGACACTCGAAAATCTTGCAGAATTCCCTGGGAACAAAAGCAAACTGAAGCCTCTTGAAACCACCAAGGACAAGGCAGGTCGATCAGGGATCTCTGTCAAAGGACGCTCAGGACCAAGAAAGAAATGGGTGTTCTTCAAATGGAACAAAAAAGTGGGTAGTAGATGTGACTCAAGCTGCATCTTCCGACTTGAGTAGCAGGAAAGAAGACGCAAGACAGGGGACAAATCTGGGTTTTCTCATCAAATATTTTCCCATTCCACCCTGTGTTGTCACACTTCAAAGGCATCGCCACCCTGGACCTAGCAACAGTTGAACGGAACGTGCCCATAAAATCCTTCACGTTATTAGTCATCCCCCATCCCCTTCTCTTGGAGCCCCAGGCTAGCCGTGAATGTTCTCCAAATCATTAATTAAGCCTGAGTCAATTAAAAGCCTTGGATGTTGGCACATAATGGGCACCATCTATTGAGGGAACGTAATTCTTTTCAGGGTGGAATACAGAGACGTGCCGGCCATGACTGCATTGAGCCCTCCCCAGAGCCTGCTGTTTCAGGACAATACACTGGGTTTTGCAAGTCAACCTCCACAGAAACTGGATCCCAAAGGGCTCGGCATGGGGGACAGCTGTTACACAAAGGGGATGCCCAGGGAGGTCAGGGAGGTGGCCGGGAGTGGTACCCAGCCTTCATTGCAGAGGCATCTGCTAATGCCTGGCTCGCTCTGAGCCAATCTGGCCTTGTCCCAAATTCTGGGCCTGGGATCCGAGGCCTGACAAGCTGGCCCACTGGTCTTCATGCACGGTTTACTGAGCAGTCCTGGGTGGACTTCCCTATTCCAAGCTAGGCTGACTCCAGCTAGTTCCTGAGGTCCCAGCTCATGACAACTGCTCTCTAGGGCACCCCAGGCTAAGCTCAGCATCCCCAGTTCATGCTTGCATGGTGCCTGGCATATATCCCAATCCTTGTTAATTAAATGTGGGATGGATGGTTTAGAACCTGGGCTGTAGGACAAAAACTCACCCTTTTTATTTGTTTTACGATGTTGTATTAGTTTCTGCTGTACAGTGAAGTGAATCAGCTATATGAATATATATACCCCCTCCCTCTTGAACCGTCCAACCTCTTTCACTACTGACTCTACAGGGCCAAGACGGCACCTGGCACACACGGGTGTGCAATTAGATGATCGTTGAATGAATGAACGATGACGATCCCCAGAAGGCTATGATAACAAGAACTGTAAGGAACAATAACGGAAGGCTTGCTGTGTGCCGGCACTGGTTTGAGCCTTTCCAGGTCTTAAACACTTTTAGTAGAAGAACGACCACAGGAAAAAGGCACTTGTGCGGAATTTTTATGATAAGAAATATATGCTAGGTGCCCACTATGTGCTAGGCATTACCCTTGGCACTTGTTTTCCTTGTCACCATTCAAGGTACAAGTTATTGGTTGAGTTCCATTTCAAGCTGTTGAAGCCGCTGTGACCAGTTCCTTGCAGTGTGTGTGGCCCTGAAATCCACCGGGATCCAGAGTCAATATTGACATCAATAATAGTCCCAAACATCAGGGCAGTTCCCTGTCTTGTTTTGACGTTTTATTGTTTACTTCTCATTGGCCAGACCTGGGTCTCCAGGGGGACCCCAAGCTGCCAGGATACTGGGGCACTGAGTGTCTCATCTTTGCAACCTCTAGTGGGGGATGGACTAGCAAGATGGGGGAGCTTCTGGGGGAGCCGTCAGTGGTGGCTGCCAAAGTCCTGGGAAAAGCAGTGAAAAGTGGTGAGCGTGAGCCACAACCTTTCCTTCACAGAAGGAGGAGGGCAGAGATGCCACCCTACTGACCACCAACCTCTGGGTCCCAGAGGAGCAAGGAAAGATGCTCTGCAGACTGAGCCAACTTCTCCACTTCTGACCACCTTCCTGACTGTTACCACATCCGCATGCCACGTGGACTTCATTTACTTAACAATTTTCTTTCAATTCTTATCTTTTAAAAACTTGAATCTCATACTAAGCAACAATATCAATGAAATCACAGTTTGGGGGTGTGTGTGTATAGCAAAGACCAAGGTCTTTTACACCAAAATGACTGTCCCTTTCTTCCCTGTAGAAGCAGCCTGATTTCT
Source organism: Bos grunniens (assembly GCF_055505025.1). Lineage (NCBI taxonomy): Eukaryota > Metazoa > Chordata > Mammalia > Artiodactyla > Bovidae > Bos > Bos grunniens. Next base: position 13,324,261 of record NC_141170.1, on the reverse strand, counting down.
TTGTGTGGCCACCAGGCTGCTTGGAATAACAACTTACTGTCCTGGTCTCTTTTTCGGCTAAGTGTGGTTTTATAACCTGGCCTGATCAAATGATGGAACAAAAGGTATGAGTCAAAGGAGAAGAATGAGTCTGTGTTTTTTTTTTTTTCCTTTTCTGTTCTGTTTCTTGCTGTCTGGAATGTAGGCCTGATGGCTGGAGCTCCAGCAACTAGATTAGACCTTGAGATGACCTTTCTGAAAATGGAAATCCTGCGCAGCAGAGATAGGAGGAGGTAGGGACTTGATCTTGCCCCTTGACTTTTACCTAAGGAGAGGTAAACTTTTATTACTGTTGAAGCCACTCATTTGCTGTTTGTCAATTTCAATGACCTATTTCTAACATAATGTGCTAGAAAATTTTCTGAGTACATATTAAAATAAATGCCTAAAAGGGACTTCCCTGGTAGTTCAGTGGTTAAGATTCCATGCTTCCATTTCAGGGGGCACAGGTTCAATCCCTGGTTGGGGATTTAAGATCCCATATGCCATGCAGTGTGGCCAAAAATAAATAAGTAAACATATGCCTAAGTATTAACATTCTGAAAGGTTCATGACCAGTGAACCTTTGGGTTGCCCTAAAGGGAACGCTACCAGAACTTAGGAACCATTGAGATCCTGCAAGTGAAAAAATCTTAAAAACTAGGAAGTGCTCTGCAAACCTCACCTTGGTGCATTGATGATGCAAAGTGTACACGCACAGCCCCTCTGCTTTCTTCCCAGGGATGATCAGAGCCTTCCATCTCCTTTCTCAGATGTGGCAATAACCTCAGAATTCACACTGAAACTTTTGAAGATAGAATTCCAAAGCCAAGAGTCATGGCTTCAAGTTGTGCCCTCTGCTGCTGGTTACTTGTGTGACCTTGGACAAAGTATTTAATAGTTGATTCCACTCAAATCAAAGCATTAGGTTCAACTCTCCAAATATTTGCTGTCCCTTAGTGTGTGCCTGTTGCTAATGCTTTGCGTCAGGCTCCCGGCCCTTGAGAACCTCGCTGTCTGGCTGAATGTGGATCTGGCCCTGGGAAATCGGGACGAGAAGAGTTAGAACAGAGACCTGGGCTCAGGGCATCAGATGCTGTGAGTTATTAACAGTTGATGTGCTGAAGCCACTTTTTGAAATTGAAGTATAGTTGATTTACAATGCTGTGTTAGTTTCTGGTATACAGTAAATTGATTCAGTTATACATATACATATTATTTTTCATATTCTTTTCCTTTATGGTTTATTACAGGACAGGGCTTCCCAGGTGGCTCAGTAAATAAAGAATCTGCGTGCAATGCAGGAGATGTGAGTTTGATCCCTGGGTTGGGAAGATCCCCTGGAGGAGGGCATGGCAACCCACTCCAGTACTCTTACCTGGAGAATCCCGGGGACAGAGGAGCCTGGAGGGCTACAGTCTATGGGGTGACTGTATGGGGTGTCAGACACTGTAGCCTGGAGGGCTACAGTCTATGGGGTGTCAGATACGACCTAAGTGACTGAGCACACACGCACACACAGGATACAGATTACAGCTCCCTGTGCTGTACAGTAGGACTTAGCTGTTTTTCTTTCTACATCGTAGTTTGTGTCTGCTGGTTCAGAACTCCTGATTCATCCCTCCCCCATCTCCTTTCCTCGTTGGTAACCATAAGTTTGTTTTCTGTGGCTGTGAGTCTATTTCTGTTTCGTAAGTTCATTTCTGTCATACTTTAGAGTCCACATACTCCTTATTCCACTTTAGATACCGCGATATCATATGGTATTTGTCTTTCTCTTCTGATTGACTTCACTTAGTATGATAATCTTTAGGTTCACCCCTGTTGCTGCAAATGACATTATTTCACTCTTTTCACGGCCAGTAGTATTCCGCTGCGTATATGCACCACATCTTCCCTGTCCATTCATCTGCCAGTGCACATTTAGGTTGCTTCCGTGTCCTGGCTACTGTGAATAGTGCTGTTGTGAACATTGGAGTGCATGGATCTTTTCAAATGATAGTTTCCTCAGGATAGATGCTCTGGAGTGGGAGTGCATGGTCATGCAATAGCTCTGTCTAGTTTTTTAAGGAACATCCATACTGTTCTCCATAGTGGCTGTACCAGTTTACAGTCCCACGAATGGAGCTAGGAGGGTTCTTCTGCACCCTCACTGGAGCCCTTCTTAGTACCAGCTCTGCCCATGCCTCCCCAGTTCCATGCTGTGTTGGCCATGGTGGGAGGTGGGAGCACTTACACCATGGAAACTGCCAAGTGCTAACAGATGAGGGGCTTTCCCAAGCGAGCTGGTTGTTAAACATTCCCCATTGTGTTACCGATTGTTTATTGTATGTGAAGCACGAAAGAGTGCCTGGCGCACAGCACCCTCTACACACTCAGTGACGGCCTTGTCGCCGTTCCCGCAGGGCAATGAGGCGCGCAAAGAACCCAGGCCTAGGCATCTTTCACTGCAACTTATGGGTCAGTTCTTGAACCTCAGGACCTAGGAGGGCATGGCCAAAGGGCAGGATGACCTTGTTCCTGACGAAAAATAGGATTCTTTGCTGTTGGCCACACGCCACTGCTTCTGTTCAAAAGCAACAATAGTTCAAGAAGCAGCTTTGTGTTCCTGTTTTAACTGGCCGTTGAGCTTGCCTACCACTGTCCAGCTCTGTGACTTTGAACAAGTTACTTGACCTCTCTATGCTTCAGTTTCCTGGTCTCTAAAATGAAAATGACAATGGCATCAGAAAAGTGGCACCTAGTAAGTGCTCGCTCACGTCCAGTTTCCCTGGTTGAGCGCTTATTAAGTCTTTGGTCCCAACACTTCACGGCAAATAGAAGGGGGAAATGTGGAAGCAGTGACAGACTTTATTTTCTTGGGTTCCAAAATCGCTGCAGATGGTCACTGCAGCCATGAGATTAAAAAACACTTGCTCCTTGGAAGGAAAGCTATGACAAACCTAGATATGTGGTGTATTAAAAAGCAGAGACATCACTTTGCAGACAAAGGTCCTATAGTCAAAGCTACAGTTTTTCCGGAAGGTGTGTAAAGGATGTGAGAGTTGGTCCATAAAGAAGGCTGAGCACCGAAGAATTGATGCTTTTGAATTGTGGTGCTGGAGAAGACTCTTCAGAGCCCCTTGGACTGCAAGAAGATCAACCACAATGAATCCTAAAGGAAATGAACCCGAGTCTTCATTGGAAGGACTGATGCTGAAGCTGAAGCTCCAATACTTTGGTCACCTGATGGGAAGAGCTGACTCATTGGAAAAGACCCTGATGCTGAGAAAGATGGAAGGTAGGAGGAGAAGGGGACAACAGAAGGTGAGATGGTTAGATAGCATCACCAATTCAATGGACATGAATTTGAGTGAACTCCAGGATATAGTGGAGGACAGAGGAGCCTGGCGTGCTACAGTCCATGGGCTCGCAAAGAGTGGGACTCTACTTAGTGACTGAACAACAGCAGCAGTAAGTACTCAGTAAAGTTTACCACTACTAACTTAACATACTGCTAACATCAGTGGGACCCTCACATCTGGGTACCTTTCACCTCCACCCACAGCTATTGAACAACCAGATCCAATGAGATTCTTTAGCACTGTTTGGAAGATGCACAAATGAGACGCAGAGAGTTTGGAGGTCCAGTCGAGGAGGCAGTGTAAGCGGTGTGGAATCTGGCACACTCGGTCCACCCTCACCCTGCTCTGTTGCCCCACACTCAGACTGCCTCCGCCCCTTCCCAGCAGAGCAGCTGCCGGCCAAAAAACTTCTGTGTCCCCCTCCTCGCAGCGGGAGCTTCAGAAGTCAGTGGCTCGGACAATTGCACTTTCTTTTCTCTTTCCAAAGAGGGATCAGCTTTGGAAGCCCTCTGAAAGAGCTGTGATTACATCTTCATTTGTGGGTAATGGGATTAGCATGGCCCATGGCAGAGCCTGGAGGAGGGGACTGGCAGCCCGGATGGTGATGGTGATGATGATGGTGATGGCCGGGAAGAATTGCTCTGGGATGCTCAGCCTCTCCACATGGCCAGGCTCTGAACACTGTGGGGTGGGGGAAAGAGGGGGGGAGGGGCGGTGGGGGGGGCGGTGGGCAGGGTGCACTCCATGGCCTCTGATGGATGCAAGGAGCGGAAAATGGAATTAGCCCCATCCCGAAGTACGGAGGCTTGGCTGCCTCTCCCAGCCCTGGACTCTGCTCATCAAAGATCTCTGGGCCCAGAGATGCCAGAAATTTCTCTCCGTGAATAACGATAATGAGATAAAGGGTGTCTGTGTGTGTGTGTGTGTGTGTGTGTGTGTGTGTGTGTGTTGGGTGGGGATGTCTTTTTGTGACTACAGTCTCCAGCTCTCCCATCCAGGAGACCTCTCCCAGGCTATGAGACATGGGAAGAAACAAAAGCTGGAGCAGGGCAAACCAGGAAGCCCGAGCCTGGTGATGCAACCTGCCTGAATCAGCTACATGCAGTTCTCAGCAGCCCTACTACCAGCCACGACTGTGATACTGGCGACACATATCACAGTGAGGCTTCTTTGTCACCTGGCTTCTGTGCCAAGAACTTGTGAGCCTTATTTCATACAATTCTCACCATATTCTCTGAAGGCCAGTACTGGCCATCCCAGGATGATATAAAAAGCGTCCCATTTTACATAGGAGGGAATTGAAGCTTATGGATAACTGATGCTGAAAAAACACCCTCTAAATCAACATTGGTGGTCTCCAAATGGGGGCTTTGGAGACCACTGGAGAGATTTTGAATGTTGGGGTAATGCATGCTAACACATGGTGTATTCCGTTAATATTTTTCTGGAAATTTCCTCTTCGAAAAATTTTAATTTATTATTTTCCTAACGTTTCATTTTGAAAAATTTCAAGTCTATTAAAACGTTGCATGAATGAACATCCATATGCCCTTCATGTAGATTACCAGACATTCACATTTGCTGTATTTGCTTTCTCTCTGTTTATATATATAATGTATATTTATATATATATATATCTGTATGTATATTTATGCACATAGTTGTATATATGTGTGTATATACATGTAGTTGTGCATATGTGTGTATGTATATATGTAAGTGTATGATGCATATATGCATATATACTTTGTGGTGAGCTGTTTGCGAACATCAATGACATTACCTCTAACTACTTCAACATGTATCTCCTAAAACAAGAGCATAACCACAATTGTGATTATTACACTCAGGAAATTTAAGTTTGATTCAATTCTAATTATCTAATTTATAATCCATATGCAAATCCCCCCCAGTGAACCCAATAATGTCTTTCAGAGCTTGTTTCTTCTTGTAAATCCAGGATACAGTCAAGGACCATTCGTAGCATTTACTTTATCTTCTCTCCGATATGTAATCAGAAGTATTGCAAGCACATCAAGGAAGGGGATTCTGTCTCCCTGTGTGGTTAGGGACTGCTGTGCCAGCAGATCACAGTAAATTGTCTCTCCCGTGCATGTGGCACCTTCCAGAAGCCCTGCCTGTGCCATATTGCATCAAAGAGTCAGTACAGTGATAATCCCTGGAGCCTGTTTTGAGGGGCTTCCTGCATTCAGGTTCCTCACTCACCAGACAGGAGGTCACTTGGTCTGGAGTCCCCAACAGCCTCCTCCTCTCCCCTCACTCTCCCAACCCTGCCTTTGTTCAGAGCAGCAGCGAGCCCATAGGAGACAACAACTGATCTGGACCAGCCCCAGCCATCCCAGCAGCCTCTGCTGGGTGCTCACTTTCTCAGCCTCCCCTCCAGCTATGGTCGGCCAGGTGACCAAGCTAGCCAACAAAGGCAGAAGGGGAAGTCGGCTGACGTATCCATCTCTAGGTACCTTTTTCCTTTGTTGATAAAAAAAAGAAACTGCTTCAGGAATGCTCCTCCCCCTCCTTTCTTTCCTGCCTTGAACTTGGTCGTGATGCCTGGAGCTGCAGCAGCCATTTGTGACCAGAAAGCAGCAAACTGTCTGAGGATGGAAAGACCCTGGTTCTATGCTATAATGTTCAGTTGCTGCTCCAGCCCTGAACAGCTACCTCCCACTGCTCCTGCTGGGAGAGAAATACACATCTTTATTGCCTAAGCTGCTATTGAGCGCATTCCTAATTGATACTTTCAGAGGCTTCTAAGAAACTTCCAGACACAGTGGAAAGTATAAGGCACATGGGGCCAGACAAAACCAGGCCCAAACATCAGAGTCAGACTCTAATTAGATCTATGAACCTGGACACACAATTAACCTCTCTGCATTTCAAGGTCTCAGCTACAAAAGAGTGAGGAAGACAGAAAGAAGGAAGGAAGGAAGGGAGAGAGGAACGGAGGGGGAAGGAGGAATTCCAGGAAAGCTGTAAGGCTGGAAAGATATACTTTCATACCTATATTGAATTGCTTGATGTTTGTCTTTCTGTCTTCAACAAATATTGGGCTTCCCTGGTGGGTCAGATGGTTAAGAATCTGCCTGTAATGCAGGAGACAGGGGTTCGATCTCTAGGTTGGGAAGATCCCCTGGAGGAGGAAATGGCAACCCACTTCAGTATTCTTTCCTGGAGAATTCCCATGGACAGAGGAGCCTGGTGGGCTACAGTCCATGGGGTCACAAAGAGTTGGACACGACTGAGTGACTAACACTTTCACTTTTCAACAAGTATTTGTCAAGTTCCTATGCACCATCCATTCAATAACCCTTTAATGAGCATCTCCTATGCTCTATGCTCTGTTCTAGGCACTGCAGGTATGTCTGTGAAACAGAATTTCCTTCAGGTTTCAATTACATGGCAGTAACTCAGTTGGTCCAGAGATGGGCTCGGTCCCATTTTCACAGATGAGGAAACGGAGGTTCAGAGAAGTGCCTCCACAGATGCCTATCTTGTGCTGGTGGAGCAGGGCCACCCCTGACCCCAGGTGATGGCAGAGCCGTGCTTCTCTGGATCTCGGGATCAATCACGGGAAACGTGACCAAATCACAAAGTTTTTGCAGTCATAAATGCTCTAAAAAATGCATTTTCATGCATTTCCAGCATCTCTGGGAAGTGTGTTTCTGATTTGATGCCATTTTACCAGATACATAAAGTAGATTATCTGGAGAATGCAGAGGCTCAGTGGTGCATTGTGAGCCAATAACCTTTGCTTTAAACTCCTCTCGACTGATGGAATCACCGAGTTGGATGGAATCAGAACTGATGGAATCACCAAGCTGGGGGAACACTGGCCCGGCTGGCACAGAGCATGCTCTTCTATTTATTTTTAACATTCTCGTCTTTTCTATATTTTAATTTTTTACTGGAGTATAGTTGATTTACAATGTTATGTTAGTTTCAGGTATACAGCAAAGTGATTCAGTGTATATATACATACGTATACATATACATTCTTTTTCAGATCCTTTTCCATTACAGGTTATTACAAAGTGATTCAGTTTACATATATCAGTTCAGTTCAGTCACTCAGTCATGTCCGACTCTTTGCGACCCCATGAATTGCAGCACGCCAGGCTGTCCATCACCATCTCCCAGAGTTCACTCAAACTCATGTCCATCAAGTTGCTGATGCCATCCAGCCACCTCATCCTCTGTCGTCCCCTTTTCCTCCTGCCCCCAATCCCTCCCAGCATCAGAGTCTTTTCCAGAGAGTCAACTCTTCACATGAGGTGGCCAAAGTATTGGAGTTTGAGCTTTAGTATCATTCCTTCCAAAGAACACCCAGGACTGATTTCTTTTAGAATGGACTGGTTGGATCTCCTTTATATATATATTTCAGATTCTTTTCCATTATAGGTTATTACAAGATATTTCAAGTTCCCTGTGCTATGCAGTAGGTTCTTGTTGGTTATCTAATGCATATATAGTAGTATATATCTGTTCATTCCAAACTCTTAATTTATCCCTTCCTGCCCTTCGGTAACCATAAGATTGTTTGCTAAGTCCATGAGTCTGTTTATATTTTGTAAATAAGTTCATTTGTATCATTTTTTGTAGATTACACAAATAAGTGATATCATACATTTGTTTTCCTCTGTCTGACTTTCCTGTCTGACATTACCTTGCTGACAAAGGTCCATCTAGTCAAAGCTATGGTTTTTCCAGTACTCATGTATGGACGTGAGAGTTGGACTATAAGGAAAGCTGAGCACCGAAGAATTGATGCTTTTGAACTGTGGTGTTGGAGAAGACTCTTGATAGTCCCTTGGACTGCAAGGAGATCCAACCAGTCAATCCTAAAGGAAATCAGTCTTGAATATTCATTGGAAGGGCTGATGCTGAAGCTGAAGCTCTAACGTTTTGGCCACCTGATGCGAAGAACTGACTCAATGGAAAAGACCCTCATCCTGGGAAAGACTGAAGGCAGGAGGAGAAGGGGATGACAGAGGGTGAGATGGTTGGGTGGCATCACCAACTCAATGGACATGAGTTTGAGTAAACTCCAGGAGTTGGTGATGGACAGGGAGGCCAGGTGTGCTGCAGTCCATGGGGTCGCAAAGAGTCGGACATGACTGAGCGACTGAACTGAACTGAACTGAACTGTCTGACTTACTTTCCTTGGTACGATCATCTCTATGTCCACCAACATCGTCTTCTCCTCTAGCTATGCAAGGAGCCTTAGAAATTCAAGTGCAGTGTTTCTTCAATTAGGGGGAAGAACTCCACTTTCTAAAACTTCTACTAAGGTGCTGGTTGCTATCATTCCCTATCTCATTTCTTCCTCATGTCAACTCTGGGATTTAAATAGCTGTTATTCGTTCCACGTTACAGATGGAGAACCAAGGTTCAGAGGAGTCACATAACTTGCTCAAGGTCACACAGCCTCCAGCCCAATTGTGATGATTTGCTTAGCATCTGTCTTCCTATTTGATGGTGAGGGCAGAAACCACGCCTGTTCCATTTACCATCAAATCCCCCTCCTTCAGGGCCTGGCACCTAATAAACAGCTGTGGGATTGAAATGTACCGTCTGGGACCCCTTGCTGCTGCAGGGGAGCTGTGGCTACAAATCTCCGATGTGGGTGACTTAGTCTGAGAGGGGATGAGCGTGTCATAGGGCAGACAGAGGGAAGGGGAATCAAGTTCCAGAAAAAGGCAAAGCCCGGCAGCAGCCAGATACCAACGTGGCTTTCCAATCATGACCCGGGATCTGCTGCATCTGGGTCTCTGCTGTTTCCATCAGACAAGTTAACCAAAGCCTGGTGCCACTTCCTGAAACAAGAAGGGGAGGGAAAGACACACAGGACTGGCACTAGGGCTCAGAGTGAGCTGGAGCTTCTGGGCACACCTTTCCCTTCTCCAGACCTCAGTTTCCCCATCTGTAAAACGAAGGCAGCTGGCTTCCTAGACTCAGTCTTCTTTCAGTTCGAACACACTCCTCAGCACTAAAATGACTAGGCTTTTCCTAGTCCCTAAGAAGAGAAAAACTCAAAAGTCTAGCTTGACACACCTGCTTCTTTTTTTTTAAGTTGTTATAAGGAATCATTTATTGATGAATGTTACTGAACACACTGTCTAGCTTTTTTTAAAAGTTGTTACAAGGAATGCTTTATTGATAAACATTGCTGAACACACTTTCTAAAGTTTCTTTATTTTGATTTTAGAATGGATATATGTATATGTACAGCTGAGTCTCTTCACTGTTCGCCTGAAACTATCACAATATTGGGCTGTACCCCAGTACAAAATGTTTTTGGTGTTAAAAAAATAGTAACAACTACATTTCAATGAAAAGGGCCTCACAAAAAATTAAACATTTTCTTACATCACTCTCTTGAGCAATAAAAACAATGGCTTGCTTTTCCAAAAAAAAAAAAGTAATACAATTTTATTAAAAATGAAAAAAAAAAATACACACAACTTATCCAGTTGCAAAGACCAGGTAACTTAACCAGCAATCAGGAATCCACCTCAGAAGTGCACAAATGATAACAAAAATCACACTCACAGGCATTTACTAGGTATTCATCATCCGCTTTCAACAGATGAGCAAACCGAGGCACAGAGAAGGTAAGTGATTTTCCCAATGAGCTACAGCTTCTAAGCAGTGGAGCCTGCCTCTCAGAGTCTGTGTTCTTAACCATCACACATCCAGTCTGGTGTTGCTGAGTTTCAGACCAGGACCCAGATCTTACACACAGTGTCTCTCATTGAACTGCTCTCTGGGAAGACATTTTCATTACCCCTATTTCCAGAGAAATCAGCTCTTGCTTACAAGGAGGCTGAATTTGAACTAGGGTCTCCCCTGCAAATTTTGTCCTCACGTCCTGAGAGCTGAGTCATTAAGCAGTCTGACATAGGCTCTGGAATCCCTGCTTTTCCACCCAGCTCTGTGACTGCAGGAAAGCTGCTCAATCTCTCCGATCCTTTGTTCCCCAGCTGTTTCATAGAACTGCAGGGGGTGTAGTTCTTTTTGCTTTGCCTCAGGGAAGGAGCAAACAACTCCTCTGATGTTATTTCCATGGAGGCTGTCACGCTGGGGAATTGAGGAAACACACGCCTGCTTCAGGCATTCCCTTGAAGTTAACAGGGCCCAGGTTGGGAGGCTCTGTTTGTCCCACTGCATGTGAGGATTTGAGAGCAGCCAGGCTCCTCTGTCAGCCTGGTAGGCTGCAGTCCATGGGGTCGCTAAGAGTCGGACATGACTGAGTGACTTCACTTTCACTTTTCACTTTGAAGAAGGAAATGGCAACCCACTCCAGGATTCTTGCCTGGAGAATACCAGGGACGGGGGAGCCTGGTGGGCTGCCATCTATGGGGTCGCACAGAGTCAGACACGACTGAGGCGACTTAGCAGCAGCAGCAGCAGCAGCAGGCTCCTCTGTCAGTGATCAGATCATCCCCCCACCCCACTAGGGTGCCTGGAATGCCACCACTGTGGTCCCCAGCACCTCCTGACTCTGAGTATTTTAGACTTGGGTTAGGAGATTCACTCCCGTTTTTAGAAGGCTCACCTTGTGCTATGCTAAGAGCTTGGCATGTATTATTCTTTGAGGTAAGCAGTGTTCTCTCTAATTTATAGATGTGGGAGCAAGGGCCCTGTTTCATATACTATGGTGGTGTTATATGATGAAAGGCATCCAACATCCCAGCCAAACTATATGGCTATAGCTGCCTGATAAATCCTGGCTGTGAACCTGAGGCTGTGGACTCCTGGAGACCAGGACTGTGTCTGATCCATGTGTATATCCCATAGCAGGGCTTGGCACATAGTAAGTGCCATAGTAAGTGTTCCTAGAATGAATGAATGAGTGGGCCCCCTGTGTCCTGTGTCAGTGACTAACTGGCAGCTCACCACACCCAGTTCCTCTTCCTCCTGGACACGCAACTGAACTACATTTCCCAGACTCCCTTGCAGTTCTGGCCAACAGAGCATGTTCATGCTTAGTCACTTAGTCGTGTCTGACTCTTTGTGACCCCATGGACTGTAGCCCACCAGGCTCCTCTCTCCATGGGATTTTTCAGCCGAGAATACTGGAGTGGATTGCCATTTCCTTCTCCAGAGGATCTTCTCAACCCAGGAATCAAACAGGGGTCTCCTACATTGCAGGTGGATTCTTTACCATCTGAGACACCAGGGAAGCATGAGCTACCAGGGACGCATGACACAGAGCAATAGAACATGGGGAGATATTAGGTGCACCGTCTCCAAGGCTGGTTCATAAAAACTTTCCATGCAACCTTCCACTCTTTCCTTCCTCTTATTGTCTAACCATACGCAGAGGATCCAGCAAAGAATTCAGAGGCTGGAGGAATGGTGGAACTACAGGATGAAAGGAGCCTGGTGCCGAGTCACCGTGCAGAGGAAGGCTGTGGCAAGCACCTGCATTGGGCTGTTATTCGGCTAAAAAATAAACGTCCATCACGTTAATCAACTCAAGTGTGGAGGTTGTTTGCCATTGCCTCAGACCACCATCAGACCACCACTGATACTGGAGTTGGAAAAGAAAGCTTCTCCTAGAATCAGAGGCCCTCTGGTTGAAAAGAACCTTGGATACCACAGATGCAAAGCTCCCCTTACAACATCTCCATCCACAGTTCTCCCAACCAGGCTTGCACACCCACCATGACGGGGAGCTCACTCCCAGTGCAGCTGTCATCTTCTGTCTTTGGACTGCCCTGGCTGCAGGAGGGATTTCCTTACTCTGAGCCTTGCCTCAGCTCCCTGCAGAGCCCACCGGCTTCTCAGTCTTCACATAGCTGAGAGTGAAGGCCAGGCGCTCCTGGGTGACCCTTCTTTCTCTAGCCAACGAATGTGCACTGAGGCCTCTGGCCTGCCAGGCCCTCTCCAGGCCACTCACTGCCCTCTGTCCACCTTGCCTCTGGGGTGTGTTTTGTAGCACCCACACTGTGTTAGTCATTTCCTGTGCACACAGTAGGTCTGGTTTTCATCACCTCTGCCCCTGGCATTGGTCTCAATGGGAAGTGACTATAGAAACATTTCCCCAACCATCACATGTGCAGCTCTTGGCACCTTTTATCTCATTTCATCCTCACCACAACCCTAAGGGATATGGGTCACCTTACTCCCATTTTACCAAAGAGGAAACTGAGGTTCAGAGGAGTGACGCTATTTGCCCCAAGGACTATAACTAGAAAGCGTTAGCATGCGTGCTAGTCACTTCAGTCAAGTCCGACTCTTTGCCACCCCATGGACGATAGCCCACCAGGCTCCTCTGTCCATGACATTCTCCAGGCAAGAATACTGGAGTGGGGTTGCCACACCCTCCTCCAGGGGGATCTTCCCGACTCAGGGATCGAACCCACGTCTCTTACGTCTCCTGCATTGGCAGGAGGGTTCTTTACAAGTAGCACCATCTGGGGGCTTGAGGCTCAAATCCAGGTGTGTCTGCTACGGAAGCCCAGGTTCTGCCTCTCAGATGGTGGAGAGCAGCCCTCCCCCAGCCCCCAGGGAACTACTGATAGAAGCAGGCTAACAACTCTGGCATTTAAATAAACAGAAGCGGGGCTTGCTTCCCAGACCAGCCATCCAGGCCTGCATCCGTCTGCCTTGCTTAGCCTGGCCGTGTCCCTGGAGGGCTGTGGCTCCTCCCTGGGCACCAGGGAGGCGGGGATTATGGGAGGAGCCTGCAGGGTCTGTGCTGCAGCCATTGCCTGTGTCCAAATCAGTTAAGGGAAGCCCAGAGTTTGGCAGGGCCAATTGCTGGGCAGACCTCTGCTGACTGGAAAGTTGCTAACATATGTCCCTAATCCGACCTGCTGGCATTTTCCTGGAACGCAAGAGCAGCTCTGAGGGCCCTCTGAGCGGGGACAGTAGGACCCCAAGTCACTGGTCCTGTGAACCTACTGTGTGCCAGGGGCTCAGGCACATCATTTGCTTTCATCCTCACAACAGGTTAGAGAGGTGGAAAATACTAGGCCCATTTTCCAGGTAAGGAAACCGAGGCTGTGAAAGATGAAGTCATCTGTGAACGCAGCTGGAGGTGGGAGAGAGGAGATTTGTTCACACTCGGGCAGACCTGGGTTTAAGTTCCGTGTTCAGGCTGTGATTCCCCAGCCTTGCTGTTGGGAAACATTTATCAATGGCGTCTTACCCCTCCCTAACCCCTTGCACACCATATGCCCTGTATGGATCATGGGACCATATGACAATGGCCTCCCTGGATCATGAGCTTGGTGAGGGCAGAACTGATCCAATGAACCCATGTGTCCCCATGGTTGGCACACAGGAGGGCCCTGGAAGAGGTGAGGGAATGAGGCACAGGGGTTAGCTCTGTGAGGGTAGGTGGGGGTGGGGTGGGGGGGTGTGGGGAACAGGGGAAAGAAGGAAGCAGGCAGTGCAAAATGGCACAACGTATGGAGAGAGAGTCAGTAAGAAGGCAAGTCTGGAGGGGAAGCAGGCTGCAGTAAAAACAAGAGAGAAACAAAGGGAAAGTCCCTCAGCAAAGGGACGAGCTCAACTTCTACAGGAGAACAGACAATAAAGCAGGGCGCCATCTCAGGAGGTAGTGAGCTCACCGTCCCTGGAGGTGTGCAAGCAGGGTTGCGTGAACCTGTGACTGAATGGTCCTAGGGAGGAACCGTGAATCTCACAGTGGCTGTATAGACTTCAGCCCCTGAAGATAGAGGTTCGGATCGTAATAACCGCCCCCAACACATAATCACGTTGCAGTGCTAGTTTCACAGTTCTCGTGGCACTTTGCATGAAGGTAAGAAGACCTAGAATTGTAAGCTCAGCTCTGCTTTTCTACTTTGATATAAGGGTTCTGTCCTCCATGAACGTTCTCAAACCCACACGGAGACCAGCTGTGATTCCGATGAAGGCTGCAAAGCACCATCACCACCAGATCAGGTCTAAATTCCTCCACCCACATCAGCACTGTCTGCGGCCTCCTGGTCCCTCCCCAGCCTCCTCTCCTTCTGCACCTCCATCCAGAAGCCAGAGCTGCCCCCGCCAATCCTTCCCTGGCCCCCTTGGTCTGGCATTAGGTGGAAGCTGACCCTAGAAAGAAGTGTGACTTTCAACTCCTCCGTCTGACCCAAGTCCAGGTTGAGTTTTCTTCAGCCCAGGAGGTCCCCAAGGAGGCTTACAGCCACAGTCTGTCTGCCAGCAGCTGGAGGACCTCAACAGGGTCCTCCATGTTGGGGAATTTTCTAGCTCTGTGACCTCAGCCAAATTGCCTAATCTCTCTGAGCTTCAATTTTCTTAACCCCAAAATAGTATGAGCAGCAGTTTGCAAATGTTTTGGTCTCAGAAACCCTTTGCCCTCTTAAAAATTGTTGAGAACATATCAAAAAGCCTTTGTGCATGTTGCATCTACTGACATTCAGAAATTCAAACCGAAAATGTTTTAGAGCATTATTGATTTATTTAAAAATAAAAAAATCTCTTGCATTAACATGAATAACATACTTTTAACTTTCAAAAAATTCAGAGAAAAGAGTGGCATTGTCTTATACTTCTGCCAATCTGCTTACCGCCTGGTTTAACAGAAGCTGGATTCTCGTAGCTACGTCTTCGTTCAATCTGTTGCAGTGGGTTGTCTGCTTGCAGTATATGAAGAAAATCTGGCCTCACACAGAGTTAGAAAACGGAGGAATATTTTAATAGACATTTCAACTAATTTCTTGATATCACACAAAACTTGACAAATGGTAGTATTTTAACAGCTAGTTATGCTGTGAAATATGAAAACACATTGATGAACTTTTGGCGTTTTGTTATATTAACATCCATTGGTCTGTCTGGCCCTTTGAACAGATTGTTTTACCTAAGTGTGATTTTGAAACTTCCTGCATTGGTTATTTATAAAGTGCTGGATCACTGACTTCTGAGATCTTCCAAATGTTGACATGTTAAATGATATAACATCAAAAAATCCATTCATTCATCTCACTACCAACTTCAATCATATCACCATGCGGAAAATGAGTCTCTCAGTAATCAAGCTCACGATAGTAGAATCTAGTTTCCCAAAATTCTAAATTTTGTCAAAAACTCAGATCTTCTCATTGGCAACAAACACTGTTCATTGCTCGCTCCATTCATTTTCAAAAAATACCTGCCCCCAGTCCACGTCCACATGACCGTAGTTAGCCTGTCAATCAGTCTTTCAACTTACAATGGTCTTTCTTGAAAAAAGTAGCTAGTGCAGCTCAAACCCAGACGATTGAAGTTGCTTTTCCTCAAGGCAATAGTCATACTTCAGTCTGCAATTTTGTCACACAGAATATTAAAAAGATGTGTACTTGAGGGTTGAGAGTTAAGAAAATTAAAGAGTCTTATTTTATTTCTCACTAAAAAGCACATAGCGGTGAACAGTACAATGACTATAGTAGAGGTTGGGGCCAGTGCTTCTGTTCCAGTTGAGGAATCAGGTTTGCTCGTCACTGACATTGCAACATCAGTAAAATGTCAGCACAGTGAACCCGCACTTAGTATTAGTCATAATATTAATATTAGAATACTAGATAGTATTAGTATTGCTAATACTACAACTAGCATTATAATAGCACACTAACAGCATTATAGTATGAACACAGTTGGGGGCTTCCCTGGTGGCTCTGTGGTAAAGAATCTGCCTGCAATGCAGGAGATGGGGGCTCAATCCCTGGGTTGGAAAGATCCTCTGGAGAAAAAAATGGCAACCCACTCCAGTATTTTTGCCTAGGAAATCCCATGGACAGAGTTGCCTGGCAGGCTGCAGTCCACGGGGTTGCAAAAGAGATGGACAGGATGTAGCGACTAAACAACAGTAACATGAACATAGTTATTACCTTGGAGACCTCAGGGAACCCCCAGATGTTTGTGGGCCATCCTTTGAGAACCACTGATAGGAGAAAAAAAAAGAGTATGGTATTTAAAATCAGGTAGAGCCGAGTTAGAACCCCATGAGGTGCTTTGTGATTTTTGAGCCACTCGCTTACCTTCTCAGAGCCTCAGTTTCCTCATCCTTAAAACAAGGATTGGAGAAGGCAATGGCACCCCACTCCAGTACTCTTGCCTGGAAAATCCCATGGATGGAGGAGCCTGGTAGGCTGCAGTCCATGGGGTCACGAAGAGTCGGACATGACTGAGCGACTTCCCTTTCACTTTTCACTTTCATGCATTGGAGAAGGAAATGGCAACTCACTCCAGTGTTCTTGCCTGGAGAATCCCAGGGACAGGGGAGCCTGGTGGGCTGCCGTCTCTGGGGTCGCACAGAGTCGGACACGACTGAAGCGACTTAGCAGCAAAACAAGGATTATGTTACCTGTCTTGCAGGCTTGTCTCCAAACTCAAATGAAACAATGTCTATGAAAGTTCTTGATACAGTGCCAGGCATTTGTAGGCTTTTTATAAATATGTCTTCTCTTCTGTTATGTAATGAACTGTGTCTCCCAGAATTCCTACGTGGAAGGTCCAAATGTCAGTGTGATTGTCTATGAAGACAGGATCTTTATGGAGGTATGCTCACTCAGTTGTGTCCGACTCTTTGCGACCCCAGGGACTGTAGCCCACCAGGCTCCTCTGTCCATGGAATTTTCCAGGCAAGAATACTGGAGTGGGTTGCCATTTCCTACTCCAGGAGATCTTCCTGACCCGAGGATTGAACCTGCATCTCTTATGTCTCCGACACTGGAAAGCAGATTCTTTACCACTTCGTCACCTGGGAAGCCCTTTGTGAAAGTAATTAAGGTTAAATGAGATCATAAGGGTGGGGCCCTAATCTGATCCTTTTAGGAAGAGGAAGAGAAACCAGAAGTTTTGCGCCCATCGCCCCCTCCCAGCAGGCAGAGGGGAAAGGCCTTGTGAAGACTCAGTGAGAAGGAAGTCATCTGCAAGCTGAGAAGAGAGCTCTTGTCGGAGACTTGCTAGCACCTCGTTCATGAACATCCAGCCTCCAGAAAATAAATATGTGTTGTTGCAGTCCTCAACTGTCTGTGACGTTTTGTGACGACAGCCTGAGCAGGCCAATGCACCCTCCTCATACCCTTCCTCTCCCAAGGCCCTTGTATTGTTGGTTAGGATGGTTTGAAAGTCCTTTGTTAGCTGGAAAGAACTGGGCATGAGCAGATGGTAACAGTGTTAGGAACTCCTTTCCCAGACGGTCCTTGGGCAAAGCTCCCAGCCTCGAGGATCATGCCTTGAAGATTTCTGATGAGAACATTCCAAGATGCCAGTGGAAAATCCTGATGCTGGGTATTTGTAAACCATATTGGGAAGAAAGCAATTTTCTGGTTTGTTTTCTAAAACAATAAACAGTGGAAAGAATGCCCGGGTGCTAGTTTGGACTACCACAAGTCAGAGAAAATCAGCTTCAAATCCGAAAGCCATCCAGCAGACTCACCAAGCAGACCTGTAACGTGGGGACACCCACAGCCCATTCGCTGGTGGTGGTGGTGGTGACGACGATGGTGACAGTGGTAAAGATGATGCTGTTAATAATACTGACGGTGGCGGTAGTGACGGTGAGGTCAATGATGACGACAGTGATATGATGGTGACGGTGATGAGAAAGATGATTATGATAATGAAGATGCTACTGATAACGCGAGCAGTGATGGTAATGGAGACGATGGCCAAGACGATAATGGTAACGATAGTGACGATGGAATGATGATGACAATACAATTTTTTGGGGGGGAGGGAGGAGCATCAGCTATATGCAAGGAACTGGGCTAAGTGCTTTACATGTGTCATGTTATTTGATGAGATAATTTGATGAGATAATACCCGAGAAATAGATATCTTACACCCATTTTACAGATAAGAAAACTGATCCCAGAGGGGCTGAATCACTTGCCCAAGCACACAGCTGGTGAGGGGCTGAATTTGTACTCTCTCCACCTGTCCCAGGAATAATTTCTTTTTTCTTTTCTCTTTTCTTTCCTTTCCTCAGTTTGTTATTGGGACAAAACCTCAGCAGGCAAGAGACTGAAATCAGGGTTTGGAGTTGTAGGGAAAGGAAGCTGAGTAACTTGCCAAAGTCACAGAGCTTGAAAGTGGCCACGTTAGGGTGTGACTTCAGGCCTGTCCTCCAAGGCTCTGTCTGGCTTCAGGAGCTTGGGGCTGATGGGCAGGAGTATGGCCTTGTTGGAATTGCCAGCTTGACCTTCAGAATCCAAGGACTCCCTTGGGGAGCCAGGAGAGGGAAGAAGCTTGGCCTCAAAGACAACAGCTGGGTGTTGGGGCCCCACCCGGCTTTCTTCTTAGCCCTGGCTACCCCCTCCTTACACCCCATCCAGCCCCAAGCCAGCTTCCTGAGATGGTCTCAGCCAAATGCTGACTGCAGCCAACTCAAGTGGGACAGGCTTGCCAGAGAGGAAGCCAAGAGAATCTCACGTGTTGGGTGTCTGTGTTGAGAGGTGCAATGGGGTGGCAGGGAGCAGCTCAGTGGAGATGGGGAAGGAAGAGACAAAGTCTGCAGCCCCTGACATCTGGTTTGACCCCTACCCTGGCTCTGAGGGACCAGTATTCCCATCAGGCACTGAGGTTCATAGAGGTTGAAACTCCTGCCCAAGCTCCTAGAGAAGGGAGGAGCTAGAATTGGCACCTGGGTTCCTAGTCCTCTCACACTAAGGCCCTTCCCCCGACACTGCGCTGCTTCTCTGATGCATGGACAGGTCAGGTTTTTCTGGACAGCAGGCCCTGGAGATGGAGAGAAGATGCATCTACCTTCAGACCACATGTGGGCAGGTGGCGGGCAGGGAACCAGCCCGTCACTATGTCCTGGCCTCGGACCAGGCTGCTCCACAGCCTCCAGGAGCAGGGGAGACTCGGATGACTAGGTGATTATGATTAATGGAAATCTGATGCTCAGAGAGGTCAAGTGACTGGGCAAGGTCACACAGCCGCTGTGTGGCCCTGCTGGGGGTGCAAGGACCTAAGGTGGGCGATTGTTTCCCGCAATGACAGCAGGGACAGCAGCCCTTATGTGGCCCTGTGCTAACTGCCGTGTATTGATCCTCCCTGCCCTCTCAACAACCCCATATGCTGGTTATTATTACTATGAGGCACTGAGAGCCTCGCTAACACACCAGGAAGTGGGGCCCTGGGTTTGAACATAAGCAGCCTTCCCCCAGGCTCTGGGCCCCTTTGCTTTACTTGTCTGGCCCTCCTGCCTTCTTTGATCAGCGCTACGGACCCCTGTAGGCCTGCCTCAACCCATCCTTTCATCTCCTGTGCACAGATCCACTTCAGGGTTTTGTTTTAAATGTTTCTTTATGCGCTTGACTGTGCTGGGTCTTAGTTCCGGCATGCAAACTCTTAGAGGGGTCTAGTTCCCTGACCAGGGATTGAATCCAGGCCCCCGGCATTGGGAGTGCAGAGTCTTAGCCACTGGACCACCAGGGAAAGGCCTCTCAGATCCATTTTGGAATGGGGATACATAAAGGTTAAGTGAGGTCACCTAGCTCATGAGAGGCAGGGCTAGGATTTGAACCTAGTTTACACGCTGCCCCTGCCCACCTCTCTGGCCTTAATCTCCACCTTATTTCTGCGAGCCAGACACACTCATTCCTGCCTCAGGGCATTTGCACTTGTGCTCTTGCTCAGGGCCTCTGGCTGAAATGGGCTTCTTCTGGCCCCTAGTTCATGTTCATCTCCTCACAGAGGCCTTCTCTGATTGACAGGCTGCTCCCAGCCCCTCCTGAGTCCTTTCTGCCACAGACCCCACTCCACCCTGAAGCCATCTCGCCTCTTGGCTTTCACATGGGCTGTCTGTATCTTCCCCTTCCTGGGCCAGGTCTGTCTTGTCCATTCACGAATTCTCAGAGACATATGCTAGACTGGCACACAGCGAGGACTCAGTGTTCATCCAAGGCAGGTTGACTTGGGGGGATGCTGGGATCTGAATTTGTTGTTGTTGTCAGTTAGTAAGTTGTTTCTCTTTGTGACCCCATGGACTGCAGCACACCAGGCTTCCCTGTCCTTCACTATCTCCCAGAGTTTGCTCAAACTCATGTCCATTGAGTCAGTGATACCATCTAGCCATCTCATCCTCTGTCACCCTGTTCTCCTCCTGCCCTCAATCTTTCCCAGCAACAGGGTCTTTTCCAATGAGTCAGCTCTTCGCGTCAGGTGGCCAAAGTACTGGAGCTTCAGCTTCAGTATCAGTCCTTCCAGTGAATATCCAGGGTTGATTTCCTTTCAGATGGACTGGTTTGATCTCCTTGCTCTCCAAGGGACTCTAAACAGTCTTCTCCAGCACCACAGTTTGAAAACATCATTTCTTCAGTGCCTAGCCTTCTTTATGGTCCGACTCTCACATCCATACGTGACTACAGGAAAAACCACAGCTTTGACTAGATGGACCTTTGTCAGCAAAGTGATGTCTCTGCTTTTGAATATGCTGTCTAGGTTTGTCATAGCTTTCTTTCCAAGGAGCAAGTATCTTTTAATTTCATGGCTGCAGTCACTATCCGCAGTGATTTTGGAGCCCAAGAAAAGAAAATCTGTCACTGTTTCCACTTTTCCCCCATCTATTTGCCATGAAGTGATGGGACCAGATGCCATGATTTTAGTCCTTTTGAATGTTGAGTTTTAAGCCAGCTTTTTCACTCTGAATGTGTGTCCCCCCCAACTTCCCAAACTGAAACCCTGATCTCCAATGTGATGGTATTAGGAGGTGGGGACTTGGGTCAGAGCCTTCATGAATGGCATTATTGCCTAATAAAGGAGACCCCAGAGAGCTCCCTCATCCCTTCTGCCACATGACATCACATGAGAAGATGGCTGTGTGTGAGGGAGCAGGCTCTCCCTAGACATGAACCTTCTGTGATCTCAGACCTCCGTCCTCCAGAACCGAGGAATAAATGTTTCCTGTTTCTAAGCCACCTGGTCTCTGTATCCACCTGTAAAAGCATCTGAATGGACTGAGAGAAGAAGGTGCTCCTGTCCCCATTTCACAGGTAGGGGACTGAGGCTGGAGCAGGGTAGCAAGTGGGATGACCAACAGCCCCAGTTTGCCTAGGACTTCCTCGGTTTTAGCAAAGAACCGGGCACATCAGAAAGGGTGGCCCTCCTCTCTCGTCCTCCCTCTAAGATGAACCTGGCTTGCTGGGCATGGTCCCTCCATCCCCAGGCAGCCCCATTAGTGAGAAAGGCCTGGAACTGCAAGGCTACTATCCAGCTATGATGCGCGGTCTTCTCATTACGGCAGCTTTTCTTGTTGCGGAACACAGGCTCTAGGGCGCACAAGCTTCAGTAGGCATGCGCAACTGCCCAGGCTCTGAAGCGGAAAACAATGAAAAAGGAAATAAAACGCCAACCACCGCCACCAGGTAGCCGCTCTCTCCTGCTCAGTAAGAGACCAATCTCTTCCCCAAACTACATGAGACCACCTATCCTGTCATCACCTGACACTGGGAAGTACTGAGACCCTGGGGGGTTGGCTCCAGGGGCAGGTTAGACAGCTCAAGTGACAGGGATACGGAGGCCCAAACCAGGACTCTTGCCATGTGGCTTCCTTCCCGCTAAGCCAGGCCTGCCCCTCGTGCATGTCCACCCCTATACCCACACCCACCTATGCATGTGCAGACATCTGCTTTATATATGAGTACATATATATAATTTTATTTATCTTTGGATGTACTGGGTCTTCATTGTAGGCTTTTCTCTGGTTGTAGCAAGAGGGGGCTTCTATCTAGTGATGCGCGGGCTTCTCATTACAGTAGCTTCTCATTGCAGAACACAGGTTCTAGGGTGCACAAGCTTCGGGTGTTGCAGCACGTGGGCTCAGTAATTGTGGGTCCTGGGCTCTAGAGTACAGGCTCAATAGTTACGGCACACGGGCTTAATTGCTCCACAGCATGTGGGATCTTCCTGGACCAGGGATCGAACCCCTGTCTCCAGCATTGGCAGGCAGATTCTCTACCACTAAGCCACCAGGGAAGCTGGTTTTGAGTTTATGTAACATGCATGCTTAATCCATTCAGTGCTGTGACGGCATCACAGAGATAAAGTCCTTTATCTTTGCATCTGCATGCTGGGGAAACCAAGGCACAGAGAAGGGAAGGGGAGGAGACCTGCCATGCAGGGTGACCAACTCGTCCCCACCACCCTGGTCTTATAGAGTCCCAGGAATCCCTCAGTCCCAGGCACACCCGTATGGCTGGGGGTCCATTTCCCAGTTTGACAGTGATGGGCACGGTGCCAGGAACCTGAACTCTATCATTTCATGTCATTCTCACACAAAACCACTTTATGGAAATTATTCTTCCCATTTTACAGCTGAAGAAACAGGCTCAGAGAGGTTCAGTTGCCCACCTAGCAATAAAAGTGATGGAGCCAGAATTAGAATCCAAGTCTTTGTGTGACCTTCAGGTTTTCCACAAAGACAAAACGCCCTCCAATACACCCATTTCATCAGGATTTACAGCTCTCTTCCTGCAGAAAAGGGAACTCAAATCACTTTTCTGGGTTGGAAATGGATTGTCGGTGTTGTTCTTTTGAAATAGAATTTGTCTGAACAAGAGGTCATCCATCAGAAAAGAGATTCCACCACCAGGAATGGTGGAAGGAGAGCTCCCCTTAAAGACCTTAAGGTGGCCAAGAACCAGGCCGTGGGCAACTGAAACTACAAGACTCTCCTGTTCAGCTGGTAGCAGGTATCCCTGGGGGTCACCCTAAGTGGAGCCATGCCCAGGGATGGCCTGTGGCATTTAAGCCCCTGAGGGCCACAGATCATTATCTCTGGGTGGGGTCTCCTGGTTTCCAGGACTTAAAAGAACTTGGTAGCTCTCCTGGGGCCCAGCCATCCTATAAAAAAGCTCAGACTAGTCTATTGATGGGGAGAGACCATGTGGAGAGGGTGAAGCCATCTGGATTGTGTTGGCCCAGCCAAGCTTCCAGCTGAATGCAGCCACGTGAGCAGAAGAACCGCCTGGCTGAGTCCGGCCAACCCACACGATCATGAGATGTAATTAATCATTGCCATCTTAGGCTTCTGTGCTATCAAATGATAACAAATAATGGAAACAACCCTTGAGTGTTTCTGTGTGTGTTTCCCAGGAACAAGGACATTCTCTTACATAATTACCAACTGCAGTTATCAAAGTCAGAGATTTTAGCATTGGCACCATATTATTATCTAATCCATGGTCTTTATTCAAATTTCACCAGTCATTCCAATAATGCCCTTTACAGCATTTTTTCCCTCCAGTCCCAGAGCCTTTAAAATAATTTTGCTCCTATTGGCTAAGAGTATCACATACAACCACAGAACAGTAGGGCTGTCATATGTGAAACCTATCACCCATCCACGCAAAGGAAATAGGGATTGGCCAACCCCCAGGCCCATGGTCCTAGTCATCTCCCAGCCCCAGGCAGGGAAGCCCTGGTAGAGTGGAAGGAACTCACTCTTCAGACTCAGAGCGGGTTGGTTTCCTGATTCTACCCCAACTCTCCTTGTGACCCCGCACAGGAGATCCCACCACCACCCCAGCCTCAGGTTCCCACCTGCAAAAATAACCACTTCCCAGATGGATGTGTTAATCTCATGGGCCTGCCTGGAGCAGAGCATGCCAGGAGGCAGGCATCCAGTAGACAGGGGTTTCATCCTTCCTTTCCGACAAAAAGCACTTTTTATGGGTGAGCTACATACATTTTGGCTCAAGAAAGGCTCCATGCCCACAAGACAGAAAAACAAATATTTTGTGTTAAAAAAAATGGCACATTCCTGGGACCACACTGGCTTCCCTGACTAAACATACCATGCTAGGCCCCCAAGATTACCAGTCCACCATCCCCAGAAACATTCAGTGGCCGAAACAGAATTCCATCAGTGGCTTGAGAGAGATGCTCAGGTCCAAGTGGTCCACGCAGATGTTTCCAGAATGTAGCCAGACAGATGATGCCCCTCTGGGAGCCAGATGTAGCAATTCATGTGGGCCACTCTCCACTCCCTTACCTTTATCCCTGATTTGCACTTACAAATTCACTTTGGGGTTTGGCCTCCCTGCAGGAGGCCAATCCATCTCCTGCAGGATTCATAAAAGAATCCAGTGACTGGCTACCACACAGCAGGGGGCCAAGGTGGTAATTACATGGGCCTGTCTCTGGGAGCAGAGCCCTTGGCAAAAATGAAAGACGCGGTCCTTTCATTGATGGAGATTGCCTAGAGAACCCTTGGAGATAGAATTAGAAGCTACCAAAATGTTGTTTCAAGCATGCCAAAGCCCAGGAGAGGCACCTGTGAGCAGAGTGGGTATGATCATGGCAGGTGGTCCCTCCACAGGACCTCAACCTCACTGCCCCACTGGCAGCATCAGGCACACCCACCCCACTCAAGGGGTGTGATGTTGAGGATCTGAGAGTTTATGGGCCTGATCTAAAGTCAGAGAGTGCTGGGTTCACACCCTGGTCCCCCTGGCACTGAGTCCAGTCCTGTGACCCAAGAGGCTTCTCTCTTGTGCTTTCTCACGTGGGCTCTGGAGCCGGACCGCCTGTGTTCAAATCCCAGCTCCGTGCTTCCTTGTATGCCCTTTAGCCCTCTGTTTTCCCATCTGCAAAATGGGAACAACAATGTGAACTCCATGATCAGGTTGCTGTCAAGGGCTTAAAATGGGGCTGAGAGCAGGTGCTGGGTTATCACACCATCTCGTCTTTAACCAATACAAATGTTCCAACATCATTAGCCATAAGCAATGTGTTATTACTGTAACTGAAGTGAAATTCACCTAGCTTTAAATTAACCATTTTCAAGTGTGTGACTCAGTGACACTGAGTGATTTCACTGTTTTGCGCAGCCAAAACCACTACTGGTTCCAGAACATTTTCATCGCCCCAAAGGGAAATCCTGTACTCATTAACCAGTCACTCCCCATTTCCTCCCACCTCCTGGCAACCACTCATCTGCCTTCTGTTCCTATGGATTTGCCTCTTTTAGATGATTCATATAAACGGATCACACCATATTTGTTCTCCTATGTCTGGCTTCCTTCATGTGGCATCAAGGTTACAAGTTCATTCACATATAGTATGTATCAGTGCTTTATTCTTTTTTCTGGCTGAGTAATATTCCGTTGCATGACTATGTGTGTGTATCTTGAAAAAGAAAAGAAAGTAAAAGTCACTCAGTGGTGTCTGACTCTTTGCAACCCCATGGACTATACCGTCCCTGGAATTCTCCAGGCCAGAATACTGGAGTAGGTACCCTTTTCCTTCTTCCCAACCCAGGGATCAAACCCAGGTCTCCCACATTGCAGGCGGATTCTTTACCAGCTGAGCCACAAGGGAGTCCACGTGTGTATCTTATACATTTTGTTCATTCATTCATTTATCAATTGATGGACATTAGGATGTTTCCTGGAGAAGGCAATGGCACCCCACTCCAGTACTCTTGCCTGGAAAATCCCATGGAAAGAGGAGCCTGGTAGGCTGCAGTCCATGGGGTAACTAAGAGTCAGACACGACTGAGCGACTTCACTTTCACTTTTCACTTTCATGCATTGGAGAAGGAAATGGCAACCCGCTCCAGTGTTCTTGCCTGGAGAATCCCAGGGATGGGGGAGCCTGGTGGGCTCCTGTCTATGGGGTCGCACAGAGTTGGACACGACTGAAGCGACTTAGCAGCAGCAGCAGCAGCAGCAGGATGTTTCCATCTCTTGCCTATGGTGAATCATGCTCTTGTGAACACTCATGTACAAGTTTTGTATACTCATCTGTTTTCCTTTCTCTTGGGTGTACGCCTAGGAGTTGTGGATGCTGGGTCCTACTGTATTTCTATATTTAAGCTTTTGCAAAATCTCAGAACTGTTTTCTAGGGTTGGCAGCACCATCTTACACGCCCACCAACAATCACAAGGGTTCTGAGTTTTCCACATCCTCACCAACACTTGTCATTCTCATTTGTTGATTATGGCCACCCTAGTGGATGTGGAGGGGGTAACGATGTGGTTTCATTTTCAAATGAAACCAAAAAGTTATTTTCTTCACTCAAAAATTGATCTCTCTACATTGACCCTCTGTGAGCTCAACAGGAGACTCAAGCTCTAGATGAGGACAGACTGTGGCTGAGAATTTCCTCTTGCTGGGCCTCAGTTTCTCCCATTACAGGACCCAGTTGGTCTGGATTAGTGTTTCCCATGCGACCTGTGGTGTTAGCAGCCAGGAGAAGAGGCTTGAGACACGTTGCCCCTAGAGTGGCATCTTGCAGATCCTCCCCTGGGTACCAGAGGAAGAAGATGAGTCATTTTGATGAACCTGTCTCCACCTGGAGTTTTTCTTCTTATACATAGAACCTAGTACACACTTGTGAGGGATTTTGTCCCACGGATCAATTTAGCTCTTTGGGATTATCGTGTTAATGTCTTAAGCAGAACCCCCAGCCCTCCTGGACACCGACAAGCTTTCGAGCTAGATCAGAAGCATGGAAAGTCCCTTCCCACTTGCATTCTAGACTTTTCCAGCCACTGTCACTGCCCTGTATGGGCCCCAGGAACCCCTGTGGAACATTCCAGGCCCCCTCTGTTTCTATTTCAAGCACTTCCCCGCTTTTGCTCATGCTGTATGCCCCCTCTGCCCAGAACACTCTTCCTCATCTTCTTCACCCAACTTGCTTCTACAGGTCTGTGAAGGCTCAGTTTGGCATCACTTCCTCCAGGAAGCCTTCTCTGATGCCCCACCTGGATCCAGGAGTCCCTTCCTTGGATCTCAGGGACCCCTCTGTCATGGCACTCTTTACCCTGTTTCAAGTACTTTCTACTTAACCAGCCTCCTCCACTGGGCTATTAGTGGAGCAGGAACTTGCAGCAGGAACTGCAGAGTTCATCCCGTAGCCTCTAGCATCCATCCAGGCTGTGTCTGGGATAAAGTGTGCACCAAGGGTGGTGTCTGCACCAAATTTTCCTCTGGGCTCCAGCTTTCCCTTCCTCATGCAGTCTTGGTGGACACACAGTCCTGGTACCTGACCTGATTCAGTCATGAGTTGGGCGAGGAACTCAAGCTGGGCCAATCAGATGTTCTTTCCTGAGAATTTCAGGCATGATAGAGTGACTTGAGGTCACTCTAGTTGGCACCAAGTTGTTCTGACTTCTTACTTCCTGGCAGCTAGAAGTCCAGTTTCCCCAGCTCCTGTCTCTCTGAGGCCTAGTAGTTCAGTGTCTCGCAACTTCTGGGACCTGTCCTAAATCTTGGAAATGAATATTTTTCTGTTACAAAAAGATTTGCCAGAGTCCTTTTCTGTTGCTTACCTCCAAAGAACCCTGGCAGATGCAACACATCTAAATTTTTTAAAATAGATGTGTGGATGGGGCAGAGATAGGATGGGAAGGGTGAAAGGAAGAGAAGGCACCGTTGGCAGAGAGATCACCACCGACAAAGATCCCTGGGAATCTGCATGCTGGCTGGGATGCTGCAGCAAAGGGCGGTGGGAGGAGTCCTGACTGTCAAAACCAAGCCTGAGAGTCAATGCTGGGCAAAGCATGAAGTGGAAGGCAGGCTTCATCCATCCTCCATGAGGCAAGGGCTTCACAGAGCTGCTGGGAAGCGCGCACTGAAAGCATCACCTCTAGAAAGCGTCTGCACCAGGACACTCTCTGTCCCCTGCGATTTGTTTATTTTGTCTCCATTGTGATTTCCTACAAAACAGAGAGATGATGCTCAAACACACACAGCAGCTTCAGGTAGCGGGATTGGGGACAGGAGGGAGCTGGGAATGAGGTTCTGGATGATGCCCCTCTTTTCGATGGAGAATCTGCGATGCGGTGCGGTGCTCCACAGCCAGTTGAGAAACCGAGGCCTGAATCAGCTGACGGCACACGCTGAGGAGTGGTCTCATGTGGATAAAAATTCACACTCTATCCCTTAAGCCTTTCAAAAGGTGGGCTCCAGATGGACCAAAGCTTCAGATGTGAATGTTACAATAACAAAGCCAATCAAAGAAAGCATAAGAAGGCGTCATTGTGCCCAAGATAGATTCTACTCCAAAAGACTTAAAAAGGGCCAGACAGAAGGGAGAAGAAATGATGGATCCGCCTGCATCAAAATTAAGGATTCCAGCTGATGCAGGAGGCCACAGGCAAAGGCAGCAGACTGGGCACACGGCACAGACGCAACTGACAAGCGGTTATGATTGAGAACATACTGAAACTCTCAACAATAAAGATAGAGGTCTGACAGAAAAATGCCCAAAGGGGGAGCCTAAAGAAGACAGGCCTAAATGCCTCATAAGAGATGTTCAAACTCATTAGTAAAGAGAAGCACGATGATTTAAAACGTGAGGCATGGCAGACGTGTTAGGAGAAAGGACTGTCCCTGAGTGCGTGGTTGGGCTAATGTTGAAGGTAACATGAGCAGGACAGCCTGGCCGGGGCCCCAAGCCCCAGGTCAGGAATCAGGCTGCCAGGCAGCCAGCACGTAGGTCTCTGGCGGGCGGGATACAGATGCCCAAGTGGCCCATGGGAAGAGGGGGACGGGGGACAACCTGGCGCCCAACTTTTACTAGGAAACACATGTAGTGGTCAAGGTGGGGGCTCCAGGCATATGACACCATGGGGTCAGGTGGTAAGCAAGGGGAACACTGGTGACAATCCGAGGTCACAGAGCAAGGCCTGCATTTCTCGTTCCAGCTTCTGCTGGGCCACTTTCTAGCTGTCTGAACTAGGGCAAGGGAACCCTCTGAGCCTCTGTCTCCTCTGGCAGATGAGGGCATTGGGTAAGTCCTACAGCCGCAGCAGCACCCTCAGGGCCAGGCCCCTAGTAGGTGCTCAGTAAACAGTAG
This sequence comes from Bos grunniens, assembly GCF_055505025.1. Classification (NCBI taxonomy): domain Eukaryota; kingdom Metazoa; phylum Chordata; class Mammalia; order Artiodactyla; family Bovidae; genus Bos; species Bos grunniens. Next base: position 13,295,116 of record NC_141170.1, on the reverse strand, counting down.
TCACCAGTTCTTGCAAACAAGGTATCTGCAGCAAGGCCAGGCTCCCACACAGGGAACTGCTCACCCTTGATTCTCAGGATTGCCGGCTACCCAGCCAGAGTGCCTGGAACCTTCTGGGCACCGAGTTCTTTATTTAGGCTCCTCAAGTCAAGTCTCTCCAGTTTCTCTTTCTGGCCTTATTAGAGGCTGCACTTACCGCCCCCCCAGCATCCCCCGCCCCGCCCCACCCCGCCAAGCTTGGTCCTGCCACAGGAAATGCAGCCCGGCTGATCCTGAGGCCAGAGTGGCCTCCTTCCTGCCCACCCCCACCCCCGCCGCTGGGGCCCTGATTAGCCTGGGTATTGGATGACCCTTGCTCTTCTTTTCTGCCCCGCAAGGGTTAATCAGCCTTCCTGCTGGGCTGCTGGGCGGCTCGGAAGGAGGCAGCAGGGCGGCCTGGCGGCAGGAGGCTTTCATTACTTTGATGGGATACATGTGCTCGGCTTTATCTCCGGCCCTTTCTCCCTAATTCAGCGCTTGAACGTCTCAGCTGTCGGCCCGCCGATCTGCAGACAATTGCTCGGGGTAATACTATCCGGAAAAAGCTGATAAAACGCAGATGTGACGAGGCCTCTGAAATTTGCGGTTTGCTAAGTGGTTCGCTGCGATGCTAGCCCGTGGCCGGGCGGCTTCCCCGCGAGGTTGGGAACGGAGGGGGTGGGAGCAGCCTTTTTTTTTTTTTTAAGTGAAAGGTTGAAGAGAGGAAGTGACTGTGGAATTTATTTTCTATAATTAACGGAGATGGGCAAATAGAAAGTGGAGGGTGATGTGACCATCAGCGGGACTCAGGAGCTGACCGGCCCCTCTGCTGGCATCCTAACCAGCCTTGTGGGACCTCTCCTGGAGTGAAGTTTTCCCCCCCGAGTTTCTCTGTGCAGCCTGGAGTTGGGTATGGTGCAAGGGGTCCTGGGGTGGGGAGAGCCTGTGTGACCTCCGGCAACTCACCTGACCTTTTGTTCAGCCCACTCAACCGAAAGACCAAATCACTAACAGCCTCAGTTACTCACCACTCCTGATGCTGTGATGTGATTGGCAGGGTGTCAGGCACACAGTAGGAACTCAGTTAGTGATGTGGAGGTTCCTTCCATTCGCTGAGGTTCCCAGATGACCCCAGAGAGTGAAAGTGGCAAGATGCTGACGTGAAGAGACTGGATCCCAGTCAGATGGTAGGCGAGAAGCCAGGTTGTTGGTCCCCAAATTATGACTTTTCCAGGCCAGAATCAGGAGGCTGGACCCCTTGGGTGAAACAACAGTCACTGGGGTCTTCCTGCGCCAAAGGAAGGGTTAGAGCAGTGGCCTTTGACTGTACGTGTTCCCAGACCACCGTGATCGTGCCTGTTCAGGAGACCGGGGAGGGGTGCTGAGAAACTGCATATCTCACAAGGTCCTAGTGAGGCTAAGGTCCCTGGGCCACCCTGTGAGTAGCAACAGGTGGGAGGACCCCAGTGCATCGGGAGGACCCCAGTGTATCAGGCTGGAGAGAGGTTCCAAGGACATCACAGGGCTTATCCCTGCGGAAGTCTCTGCTGACCAGAGAGGGCCGGCAGTGTGGTCAGTGTTGCTCAGCACATCTGGGGCAGAGCCATGCTGAGGTTCGCCTCTGATGACACACGAGTTCCTTCGCTGGCTGAGAGCTATTCTCACACAGTGGGGCTTCTCCGGTGGCTCAGCAGTGAAGAATCCGCCTGCAGTGCAGAAGCTGCAGGAGCCTGGGCTCTACCCCTGAGTCAGGAAGATCCCCTGGAGGAGGGCATGGCAACCCACTCCAGTATTCTTTCCTGGAGAATCCGGAGGACAGAAGAGCCTGGCAGGCTACAGTCCATAGAGTCACAGAGTTGGACAAGAATTAAAGTGACTTAGCATGCATATATCCACATGAAAGCATCCCAAAGACAGCACACTTCCTTACGTCCTTCCCAAATTGCTCTGATGACAAAGGAAAAAGTATACAAATAGATCCCATTATGTGCTACCCTCAAGGCTGTATAACGTGGTTCTCCAACAGCCGATGGGTCTGACTCACAGCAGCAAATACTGCCATCTGTTTGTGGACCCCAGGCCTCTCTTGGTGCGAGCATCTCCCCGCAGATTGATCAATAATCCCACAAAAACAGCCTCTGGAAAGATGGCCACTGCTTCAGGTTAGCTGTTTGCTCTCCTTTATGTTTATGCTAAGGTGAGAACAGCCAGCATGCATCGGGCCCTTTCCCTGCTCTTACCTCTTGTCCCAGCCCGGAGCAGTGAGTTGATCATACCCATTTTTCCGATAAGAGAAACTGATGCCCAGGAAGGCTAAGTCATATGCTCACTCCCAGCTAATGGGACAGACCTGGGATTGAAACCCAGGTATGTTTAACAGTGGTCGGCTCCAAAGCCGCACACCTGTGTCTGTCCCACCCTGCCTCCGGAAAGACAAATACCATTCCGGGTGAGTGCACAAACGCTTCAGCCAGCTCCAAAAGTTAGGGCCAGGGTTGGGTCTTTCGCTACCATTAAAGTGCCCGATTGCAGTTCCCACCTTTCAAAGAGAGAGGGCGTCTCTCCTCCTGCTGGGTGTGGGCAGAGCTGGTAGCAATTTTCCCACAATGTGTAAATTAGTCAATCTCCGAGTCTGTAAACGGGGGCCTTTGAAGGGGCCTTAATGAAGCACTCCATTAGGGCTTAATGACGGCCGCCTCCAGCATTACTGGACCCAGTGCCTTTTGATGTCTTGGGGCCACGGGTTGGAGGCTCAACTTATCTCAGTGCCCCGGCAGGCTTAAAAAAAAAAAAGGCAAAAAAGCCCCCTTAGAGAAGTTGAAAATTTTTTAATGAAAAAAGTTAGTCCTGGCCTGACTGATGTTGGCACTTCAAAGCCAGTGCGCACTAAATTGCTGTAGACTGCTTAATTCAAAAGTGCTCCCTCGCTGGTGACAGCCCAATGGTGACAAAATACAATTGGCAACAGGAGACGGGCAAGATCAAAGGCTGGCTATTGTAATAGTTTTGTTCCATGAAGAATTGCTTATTGTCAGGAGTTTTTCAGCCTTTTTTTCCCCCCACTCTTCTTTTCTTTCTCTATTTTTTTTTTTTTTTTTGGCTCCAGCGCCATCTCAGTATCTTCTGGGTTCAGAATCCGCGTACTAAATACTTGTAATTACATCCTTTTGATAATACATTTCAGTTTGCAGAGGCCACAGCTGCCTGTCCGTCTCTCTCGAGGTTCATGGAGCTGTGTGGTTGGTTGGACCGTAAAAAAACCATTTTTGTGTTTTTGTTAGAAAAGATCTGATGAGGCACCTGGAGAGTAAATTAGACCTGGGATCCGCTCCTTATAGTACTGGGGGCTGTTTTAGGATTTAGTTCAGATTAAACGCCTGCTGGTGGGGGCCCTGGCGGAGCAGAGGGATAACATCAGAGAACTCGGCTCTGAGGTCCTGCTTGATTCTCCCAGTTTCTCCTAAACTCAGTTTCCTCAAGGGCAACCCTGGGGCTCATCAGAGCCCACAGAAATACTTGCCTTGTAGGGTTTAAAAGACTGGGAGAAAGTGGGTATAAAAGCACCATGTAACCTGGAAATTTCCCAGGTGGCTCAGCAGGTAAAGAATTTGCCTGCGATGAAGGAGACCTGGGTTTGATCCCTGGGTCGGGAAGATCCCCTGGAGAAGGAAATGGCAACCCACTCCAGTATTCTTGCCTGGGAAACCCCATGGACAGAGGAGCCTGGCGGGCTACAGTCCATGGGGTGGCCAAAGAGTCAGACACGACTTCGAGACTAAATAACAACAACCTGGAAAGGCCTTGCTCCTCCTTGGTTTTGGAGGGTCTGTATTCAGTCTCCTCAGTTTACCTGCTTCTGAGGCCCCAGTCACTGCCTCGGAACACAGAACCTGGAATGAGACATTCTGGTGAGCTGGAGGTCCTCTAGGTGAGGGATCACACCCTCGCTGCTCTTCTCAGCAGTATGACTCAATTGGGTCCCTTAACCCCCCCAAATCTCAGTTTCCTTCTCTGTAAAATGGGACTTATCACCCTTGTGCTGCCCTGACCTGACCCAATGCTCAGACAAGCAGAAGGATGCAGAAGCAACTTCTGAACAGCCACAATGCCATCAACACCACCAAGTCATTTCACATTAGTTTCCGATAGACATAGCTGGAGGAGGCTGTTTTGAGCCGGGTTGAGTCTGAGGATGACTGGGAACCTTCAGGAAGCAGAAACGCTCCGGTTCCTTTTATTGCTTCTAATATTAGTCACCAGGAAGCCACCCCATGAAGCAAACGAGCTTCGTATCATTTCCTCGTCTTGAATTAATTAAGAAGGCCGGTATGGGGACAATTAGAGAGACCTTAGGCTGATGACATCTCCTTGCGATGGAATTTGCTTCTGCATCCACTCTGCCTCCCTTGCAATTTCCCAGATCCTGGCAGGTTTGGTTTTTTCCAGACAGGGTGTCTCAGCTATATGGTAGGACTGGATTCGTGATTCTGCCAACATGTGGGGGCACACATAGCCCTGGGGGACAACGGCTTGAGGGTCAAGTCGATGTTCATCTATTAACGTGGAATCCTGGCTTGCTTTCTACCTTCCTTTCCACCTCCCTTCGGCCACTCGGCCACCCTTACTGATGTTTCTGTCTGTCCTTTGTTTTGAAATTCCATGGGCAGCAAACGTTCTAAATTCCCAAACATTTTAAGCAAACATTCTAGGGTGGCACTGTCCTAAAGTCAACACTCTACAGGGCTCCACTCCCACTTTCTGAGGGTGCTGTCCAAACGTCCACAGGCCGTGTGAGGCCCCCAGTGACTCTGAGACCCGCCTGTTCCCCGTAATCACGCTCAAGTATGCATAAACCCAGCTGAGCAATTATGAATAATTAAATCAATTAGAGACAGTCTAGCACTAGGGATTATGGCCGCTCGGGTGTGGGCCTCTGTAATATTTTAACAGTAAATGCAAGAGCCCCAGAGAGGGCTGGCGGGAAGAGGGGAACAAAAGCGGGTCCAAATGCCAAGCCATGTTGCTTGGTGACCCTCCTCTGCGGAATCGGCAGCCTTCCCAAGGAAAACAATGGCAATGAAATGCCAATAAAATATTTGGGGGGCAAGTATGAAAGCTTCGAAATGAGTTAATTAAAAACGGATAAAACACGAACCGCTGAAAGTATGTTGAGTAAATTTCGGGATTGAAATTTGACAGAAGGAAAAGGTTCTTGAACACGAAGCAGAACTTTTTAAGTGGCAGGGCTAGGCAACTGGGTCATCTTCTATACCAACCTCCCTCCGTCCCCGCCGTGGAGGGAAGCTCAGTGGAGCCTAGAAGGCAGTGACAGCGGTCTGTGGTTCCACAGCCCAGCTGGGGCACTTCTTTAAGGCTATCTGGGGACTGGGGGCCCAGAAACTTTTGGATGTGGGTGGCATATGAGGTGGGTGAACTCCAAAAGGAGCATTTGCAGAGTTTTGCATAAGCCAAGCAAAATCTTGACTGCGTTCACGTCGGCGTATCACAGTTAGCCCCCCCATAAATCCCCACAAGCGACAAGTGGAGAGACTCATGCTGTTGTGACTCAATTCCCCAGAAAGCAGCCAGCTAATTTAGATGGAGAAAGAGTCCGGAATTGAGGACACATCCTTAAAACATCTTCTTGGGGAAATGGAACTCTTCCCAGCAGCCCAGCTGGTTTGAGAGCTGCCGTCAAAAGTCCTGGCTTTCCCAGTCCCACTGCCCCAGTGACCTGGACATGGCCGGGGTCTCAGGGTTTAATTGTGGACAGTTCAGGAACAATTAGGGCTATGATGGATTTGATGATACCAACAGGGACATCATCACTTTTCTGTTTTCTCAGAGTCTGAGCCAAAGCATGGCTTGGCTCTGATCTGCTTGGGCCCAGAAGAAAGATCTGAACGGAGCCCCTCACGTGACAAAGGACAAATGTGCTTTTGAGTGGTGATGTGTCCAGGCTTGCCAATGAGGGCAGACATGTTGCACAGGAAAAAGTAGGAACGTCAAGGGTTGTCTCCAACAGCCCAAGGCAGCCCTGTGTTCACAAGTGTGAAAAAAAGCACAGCTTCTCACACTTCACTCTTCCAAGGTCCTAGTTAATGGTTTGCATCGGCTGTTCACTCTTACCCTGATCTTTGAGACTGGCACCTCTGTGCTCAAAACAAGGCTACCGAGCTCAGAGAGGTCGAGGAACCTGTGTAAGCCTCCACGTGAAAAGGGGCAGACCAAGATTCAATCCAGATTTTTCTGGGTAGATTGCTCGCACTCACAGTTCCTGACTTCTGAGGCTTCTCGGCATGAGTACGATGAATATTGTGCTAACAACCAAGGGGATAAAGATACCCCAACGATATGCTTCCCCAAGATGAATGAGTTCAGGGCCCTCACCTGTAATTTGCAGGATTGTTGCAAGGATGAGCAATCACATCCCTCTTCCCTGTTAGTCATTCAGTCACGTCTGACTCTTCACAGCCCCATGGACTGTAGCACGCCAGGCTCCTCTGTCCATGGAATTTTCCAGGCAAGAACACTGGAGTGGGTTGCCATTCTCTTCTCCAATGCATGCAAGTGAAAAGTGAAAGTGAAGTCACTCAATCGTGTCCGACTCTTAGCGACCTCATGGACTGAAGCCTACTAGGCTCCTCCATCCATGGGATTTTCCAGGCAAGAGTACTAGAGTGGGTGCCATTGCCTTCTCCAGGAGATGTTCTTAGGTCTCCCAAATTGCTGGCAGATTCTTTACCATCTTTATCTACCAGGGCTTCCCTGGTGGCTCAGACGGTAAAGCATCTGCCTGCAATGCAGGAGACCGGGGTTCAATCCCTGGGTCAGGAAGATCCCCTGGAGAAGGAAATGGCAACCCACTCCAGTATTCTTGCCTGGAAAATTTCATGGACTGAGGAGCCTGGTAGGCTGCAGTCCATGGGGTCGCAAAGAGTCAGACATGACTGAGTGACTTCACTTTTCTTGACCATCTGAGCCATGGGATGGTTTAATCACACCCCTATGCAGACCCAGTTTCCCCCAAATCCCAATGAGCTGGCTTCCTCCAAGCCTGATCCTTTGAGGGGCGGGGGGACTCTCACCATCAGGAACCCTCACAGGTCACTAGCTGTGCCCCCACCTTCAGCTCAGGCAGTCTGCTGAGATTCTGTTCCCAGTGGCCTCAAAAGGGACCCCAGCACTTTTGAGAGTCTGGTGGGGAGATCTCAGGAGCACGTCCTCTTCCTCCAGACTCTGAAAAAGCTTATCCTCTCCACCATCCACTCAGTATCTGTGTCCACAGGCCGATTCCAGTTCATCCAGCAAGTGGCACCAGCGAAGCCCTGTGTTCTCAGGGTGCCCACACAGAGGGTGCCCCGCAGTGAGATTCAGAACCGGGGGAAGGACCTCCTCGCTCCTGCTGTGGCACACATAGAGGGTCCCCTGTGGTGCTGCCTAGGGCTCTACGGGCACAGGGTGAAGTGACGCCCTTTTTCTCTCTAGAAGCTGTCATCTCTAGGGAGCCACTGGGTGTCTGTCCAGGGGACGGATCTGAGTGAGGCTGCTGAGTCCCGGGCCGCTCTCTTCTAGGGACCTGGGTTTTGTCGCTAGGTAGTTCTCTCCCAACTGCTGTGCCTGCCTAAACAAGTAACGGACCCTAGAGTCTGCTCTTTCTCAGCAGGCTCCTTAGCTGCCCAGGCATCAACCCTGGGGCTTTCTTTGACCATTAGCCAGATGTGCCCATAGAGGTTTGCCCATCAGCAGTGGAGGCTCTGTGGGTCCACGCTGGGATCCCTCTCCACACACGTGATGCCTCGGAGGATGCCCTTACTTCACGTGATGCATAAGATTAGAAGAACTGATGCTGAAGCTGAAGCCCCAAGGCCCCCTGATGCAAAGAGCCGACTCATTGGAAAAGACCCTGATGCTGGGAAAGATTGAAGGCAGAAGAGGGTGACAGAGGACGAGATGGTTGGATGGCATCACTGCCTCAACAGACATGAATCTGAGCAAACTCTGGGAGATAGTGAAGAACAGGGGAACCTGGTGTACTACAGTCCATGGAGTTGCAAAGAGTTGGCATGAATTAGTGACTGAAAAGCAACAACAAAATTAGTATAAAGAACAAAAGTGCCCTGTCCGCCTGAATCTGGAGTAGGAAGAGCAGATTGGCATCATCCCATTGAAACTTTCACGACAATAAGATCAGCCCACCCTTTGGAGCTGAGGGTGGAAGCGGGTCCACTGCAACCATTTCGCCCAGCAGGTGCTCGTGAAAGCCCTGGGGTAGGGTCCTGGCACCCCAGGAAGAGTCTCTCCTCGTTCTCACGGCCACCGGGAGGGTTGGGCAGCAGAGCCCGAGCCGGCAAACTCCTCCGAGTGGCCTCCGCCCCCGGAGGTGGGGACGCGTCTCCTGCTGTCAGGACAGTGCAATCCCATGTTGCTAAGCCCTTCTCAACCACCAGGAGCCTCGTGATCAACTAACTCCATGGGAAACTTGGTAGAAATGGGGCCTAGATGACGGGCATGGGGAGTCAGAGGAACAAAGACCCAAATCTTTTGGATCTGCAGTTCTCTCCAGGACCCACCCTGCACCAACCCTGCACCCTGGCATTCATTCCATCCTGTGGCTGTTACAAGGCAGTTCTGTCCCTGGTTGCGGACAACTGGCCCTGGTGACAGCAACCTGATGGGAATCTGAGTTCCCCACCCCCACCCCCTTACAGCCAATCAGGTCACTGTTCTGAACCTCAGCTTCCCCATCCAGACAATGGGGATAACCCTCAGGTCGGTCTGGCTGTCCCACGAGAAAAAGGGGAGGAAAGAAATGAAACAATGGGTGATGAGTGACTTGCAACTGTGAAGTGCACGTACATCAAAGACCTCACTATCTTACCAGGAATCCAGCGGAATCAGAGCATTTAAGGCTACGTATCTTTATTTGGTTTCCCAGACATGACAGTGAGGAATGAGCAAATCCCGAGTGTGTGTTTTTCCAAGGATTGTCACTTTCCAACTAGGCTTCATCCCTTGGGGGCCACAAAAGGGGAGACTCAGGGGGTAGAGCTCAGGGTTCACCAGCTTAGCTCTGCTCTCTTTTCTGCTTTACAAATGTTGAGACTTCCATACAGAAAGATGCTAACCCTCAACAGAAGTCTAAAAGCCACAAAGTGCCCCCGGTGGACTTGTGGGGAAGACAGACCCCACAGATAACCCCAGGCAGGGCCCCAGAGGAAGAAGTCGAGCTCTTTGCTGAGTAAAAAGGAAAGACAAATCCTTTTTTTTCCCAGGATATGACAATGTCACACTGGCCTCCTGAGATTCCTGGGAGAGACATGGCTCCAGGAACAGGGGTGCGCCTGGCATCTGATTTGCTCAAATCTCTCCAAGCTCAATGCAGGAGACCAGGATTCAGTTCCTGGGTCAGGAATATCCCCTGGAGGAGGAAATGGCAACCCACTCCAATATTTTTGCCTGGGAAATCCCATGGACAGAAGAGCCTGGTGGGTTAGAGTCCAAGGGGTTGCAAAGAGCTGGACACAACTGAGCGACTGAGCACTTGGGCTCACACGCTCCAAGCTCTCAGCTCTCCTGGCTCCAGACTCCCTGGGTGACTTCGATCCAGTCATTTCCCCTCTGTGAGCCTCAGTTTCCCCACCTGCATCATCAGGGGGTGGGCTGGAGGGTTTGTGGGCACCCTGTGAGCTCTATCACACTAATCCTCTATTCGCCAAGACCCTCTCCCTGCCAGGCCCATGTCACCCTCTCTGAGCCCTGCCTCCGTCTCCAGGGGCTTCCAGCATCCCCACCTCTGGTCAAAACCCCTACAAATCCAGACTTCCCCTCCTCCCTACGAGGCCACCGTGGAAAGCAGCAAAGGCGGACAGAAAGCAACGATGTTTTAATTTACTCGATTAAATCACCATGTGGACAGAGGTTCGCGAAGGAATCTGCTCTACAGAACTTTTCGTTTAATAGAATTAGTTGAAACCAGATCAGCCAAGCCCCTGTTCCTGCAGGCCATCTGCCCAGACGGGGAAACGGCTTCCCTAAATAGAACCCCATGCTGCCGGGAGCCTCTTCTAAATGGCCGGCAGGGAGCTGCCCCCTGCACCCGCCTGTCTGTTCAAATGGGTTCAAAGTCCTTCCCTTTGGGGCCAGCCAGGCCCTCAGAGCTCACGTCCACTTTCAGCTAAGACTTGGGAACTATAATCAGATTCACATTCAGTTCCACCTGCGGGGGACTCCTGCCAAAATCAGGGACTGTGCAAAGGCGATGCCAACAGAGAGCCTTTTAATTCAGAAAAGAAGGCTGTCAAGTTATTGGCCTGGACTCTTTAAGAAAATTAGATAAACTAACATTTACTCAGCATTTTAGAATCTCCCAAGAAGTTTTCCCACATGTTTTATTTAATCCTGTGACAATCTTGCAGGAAGGTTCTTCATGGTCCTTTTGTAGACGAGGGTGAGAGAGGTTTAGTAACTCCCCCAAGGCCACAGTTAGGAGTGAGGACCCAGGGACCTCTATTGCATGAGTGCTCAGTCGTGTCCAACTCTTTGCGACCCCATGGACTTGTAGCCTGCCAGGCTCCTCTGTCCATGGGATTATCCAGGCAAGAATACTGGAGTGGAAAGCCATGCCCTCCTCCAGGGGAGCCTCCCAACCCAGGGATCGAACCGGGGTCTCCTATATCTCTCGCATTGGCAGGCAGATTCTTTGCTGCTGAGCCACCAGGGAAGCCAAATCGAAGTAGTATAACTGCAGTGTCTCTTGTACATGGGAGAGTTTTCTGCTCTTCTGTGTATGTGGGCCCAGAGCTGCTGGTTCGAATTCCACCTCTGCCCATCCTAGGTATATGACTTTGGGGAAGCTACCTGTTCTTTCTGGATCTCAGTATTGTTGTCTCTGAAATGGGAGAGGGCAGTGACCCCTCTCTCGAGGTCAAGTGAGTTGACGCGGAAAAAACTGTCTGGCACCCCAGACACACATTCGATGTTTGTAACCCAAGCTGGGAATCCCAGGTACCCACCTAAATCCTATAGGTGGCCTCCTTTTATCCTTTATCCTTTTATCCTTTATCCTTTTTATCATGCCAGGGAGAAAGCTGCCAGCACAAGGACACTCAGGAAAGGGGACTCACTGTTTAGAACAAGGGTTAGCAAACTCTGGCCCTCGGGTCAAATCCAGCCTGTCTACTTTCATAAATAAAGCTTTATTAAAACACAGCCACACCCACTAGTTTACATATTGTCAATACCTGTTGTGACAGAAAGCATAAGGTCCTCAAAGCCTCTAAGAGTTACTGTCTGGACAGGTGGCCCTAGTGGTAAAGAGTCCATGCGCCAATGCAGGAGACATAAGAATCACGAGACACAGGTTCAGTCTCCGGGTCAGAAAGATCCCCTGGAGGAGGGCATGGCAACCCACTCCAGTATTCCTGCCTGGAGAATCTCATGGACAGAGGAGCCTGGTGGGCTACAGTCCATAGTGTTGCAAAAAGTCCGACACAACTGAAGTGACTTAGCACTCATGGACGAACCTGTACAGAAAACGTTTGCCAATGCCTGATTTAGAGTAAGAGGGTCATACAGATCCTCCCCCGCCTCCCACCCCCACAAAGAGGCTGAGCTCTAGTGGGGGAGGAGAGGGGAAGTTGCTTGGGGACATTCTATCCTAATTGTTAATGAGCTTGTTTAACCTCTCAGGGTCCCACTCCCTGATTCTAGAGAACAGTTTGGGTCTTACGTGTTTTAATGTAGCATTCATGTTGAAAGAGGAAATTATGAATGTGCCCTGATTAGTCGGCCTTGAGGAGTTTAAAAGGAAGGAGGTGGGGTGGGGATAAACTGCTCTGTTATCAACGGCCACTTTATAAGTCTGGGACTTCCACCGCGGGGAGTGGCTGCTGTATGGAATTGATCCACACGGAGATTTATAAGGTCAAGTTTTATGAGCCTACAGATTCTCGTGGTGTATTACCACATCCTTATTACAAGCTCATGCTGCTGTCCAGTTAAACCAACGGAGCTAATATATTACTCCTGCCTGCCTGGGCCTGAGACTTGAAGGAAACACTGCAAATAAAATACTGCCTTTGGGACTCGATCGTGTCCTGTTTTTTCCCGCACAAATGACTTGGGTTGTTTTTCGTCTCTCCCTAAACCCACAAACTGCCAGGGGGACTGTTTAGTTTGTGTGCTCAGAACAACGCCTGGGGGGTGGCCCCGATGGGACACTCCTCCAGCTGACCCTGGTGACACCTCTCCAACGGGAGGGGACAGCCCCAGGGCCCTGCGTAGACACTGCACAGGAGGGATGTCTTCACTGCTGTCATGCTAACGGGACCGTCAATTAAGGCTGGGTTGTTTGTCTCTGGGCTGTTTGAATGGAGAAGGGAAAGGTGGCAGCCTGAACCAGGACACGCCCAGGCTGGTGTGGGCAGCTATGCCCTTGGCTCCGAGCCTCTTGACCCTTGCCCTGGGGGACTCCCAGGATGGGATTCCAGGACAGTTTTGGGGAGCAGAAGCAGGGGCCATTCCAGGCAGGGGAGCGGGGGTCCTGGCCCCACCTCTATGACTAGAGCGACACATGGAAGTGATTTCTAATCCATCTCTGTTACAGATAATACGGGATGATCTTCTGTCCAAATATGCACATTTACTTCTCTTTTCAATGAATGAACTGATCTACACACACACACACACAACACACACACACACCCCTCTGGTTCTGAAGCCAAAGCAAATTCTGACGACAGCTGGCTGAGATGACCCCCTAGAGTCTGTAATGCCCACAACATGAGGTCCTGCTGTTTCCCCCTCCATTCTGCCCTGGCCACACCCCACCCCACTTCAGGTGCTGTCAGAACCCCGATCCAGAAAAATCTGAGCCTCTGGATCCATTCTAGGGGCCAGTGGCAGATGAGCGCTGGCAGGAGGGTCAGCCTTGCCGAGTTCTTGCCCCCTCGGCTTGGTGACCACAGGCTGGTCCCAGCTCCTCTCTGGAGCTCATGGCTCATTTCCGCTTCCTTACAAAAAAGGCTCATTTCTAGAAAGCAATTTGGCCATCTGCATGAAGAGTCTTAGATCATTTTGATTCGGGAATTCTACTCCTAGGAATCTATCTTATAGATATTTGTATAAAGATTAGGGGTCAAAGTATGTATCCTGGTGTTGTTGATGTCAGAGGGTTGGAAATAACATAAACATCCAACCACAGGGGACTGGTTAAATAAACGTAGGGTCATCTAGTCAATGGAATGCTAAGCAGTCATTAAATATTTATCTTTGTAATGAATTTGTAATGACATGAGAAAAGCGGGCTGTAATGCTTGTGGATAAAGCAGGATACAAGGGGCAGCTAAACCCTGGCCCCTGCAAAGCTGGAGAAGATGCAGGCTCTGGGGACCAACTCCCAGAAATTAAGGTTCCTCCCTCTCCCCTATCAGAGCCACAAGGGCAGCTGCAGGCCCACCTGGAGACCGAGTCCAGTCTCACCCTAGTGTGTCAGGCATGACTTTGCATCTCCCTACACGTGCTCCCTGCAGGCCATGAAGCCAATGGGTGCCCAGGGCTCCCAAAGCACCTTCACAGACCTGTCATTGGTCACGTGCTACGGAGTACCTGAAGAGAGGTATTGTCCATGCCCAGGTACTTGACACAGAGAGGCTATGTGAGTGGCTCAAGGTCACACAGAAAGTTGGTGCTGCCTGGATGTGAACCCAGGCAGGTCCACCTCTCCAAGCCCAGGGTCCATTCCCAGTGAAGTCCCCCTCTCTGAGCCTGCTGCTGGGCACTGAGCATGTAACACCCCCCTGGATAGGCCGTACTTACGGCTGATCTTTGACTCAGCAGAGGATGAGGTGAAGTAAGGTAGGGGAGGCTGGAGAAGCGGGGTGTTGGTGGCGGCAGGGAGCTAACAGGTATCAGCCTTCCCACTGTCAGGCCCTGGAGCAGACGCTATATAGCTGATAGAATAAACACGCGGCAGTAGCTGCTTACCTTGCAAGTGAAAGTCGCTCACCCACGCCCCACTCTTTGGGACCCCATGGACTACACAGTCCATGGAATTCTCCAGGCCAGAATTCTCCAGGACTGGGTAGCCCGTTCCCTTCTCCAGAGGCTCTTCCCAACCCAGGGATCGAACCCAGGCCTCCCACACTGCAGGCGGATTTTTTACCAGCTGAGCCACCAGGGAATTCTAAAATCGCCACTGCCTCCTACACGGCAGGTACTATTATTAACCTCACTTACAGGTGGAGACACTGAGAGAGCATTCCTTGCCCAAGGTTATGGACTAGCAGATGGCAGAGCTGAGACTCAAACAGAAGCAGACAGGCTCCGGAGCCCAGCTGAAACTCTCCCATCTAGACCCACAGCAAGGGGGCCCTGCGATTCACTCTCTCTCTGCCTTAGATCCCACTGGATCTGCCGGGGTAAAAGACTAATCCTCAATCCTAAAGTCTGTCAGAGCCCTGATGGCTCTCCAAGCAGCCCTTTCACGCCGTGACTTGATGTCTCTGCATCCTCAACTGCGGGTGTCCAGTGTAGGGGGCTGAGAAGAACAAGAAAGCATGGGAAAGGTCATACCTGGGGAAGACGCGTGGTGGGAGGCGCGGCCACTTCCTCTCTCGCTCCATTGGCCAGTATCAGTCACGCGGCCCTGAGATCTCCTGAGGCTGGGAAGGCAGAGTTGGGTAGGGAGGGCTAGGTAAACTCCCCAAGGAGAAGTGAGGTGTTGGTAATGACTTTCATGGTCTGCCTTTCTGGACACCAAGTATTCTGTAAACAGCTCATCTCAGAACCAACTTTCCTGCCCCCCTATAAGAGAGAGCTTCAGACCTCACAGGGCCCAGATTGGAGTTTGTCTGGGCCCAGAATGGGGTTCAGGGAACCCACATTCCTACCCCCCAGCTCCCCACCCCTCCCCCCATCACACCTGGAAGGCTCTAGAGGCCCCGAGGCTCCCTGACCTAGTCCCTTGTCCTTGGTGGTTGAGAAAGTTGCCAATTTGAAGAAACGGGCAGCAAGCCAGGGTGACCCTTAGGTAGGGCCTGGTCTGGGTCTGGGTGATGATAACCCCCGCCTGCCCCCTTACTTTCTGTGCCTGGTTGTCCTTCCCCATTTCAGCCCTCCCCAGGCAAAGGCAGGACAGGCTTGATGTCCCAGCTCCACTGAGCTAAGCTGGGTGACACTCTTTTTTGAAAATCTATGGGAAAAATTTTTTTCTCAGTTATCTGTCAGGAGTAGCAAAGCCATTGTGTGAGCCAGTGTCCTGTATCTTACCGACCCTGTGCGTCTTGCACCTGATCGTATTTGCCTCTTTGCTTTGGCCACAAGGAAACACAGTCACCCTAGAAGTTCAGCTGTGTAAATGCTCACCACCTACGGCACCCTCTGCAGTCTGAACTTAGCTTGGCTCCACCTTACTTTCCTATTGCACCCAAATGTCCTCATTTCCCCCCTTTCTTATTGCATTAAATGTATCCCCTTACAATGTCTCAAGTCCTCTTCAATGTGAAGAAGTATAATATACATAAGTCCATTAAACCCTCCTGCCCCAACATTCTGCTTCCTGTCCCCTTCCCACTCCTGTTCCTAAGGATTGCTCTAATGAATATCCTAATGAGACACTTTAGTTTTTAAACAGTCAACACTGAGCCAGACATCCAGAGAGATGGAGAATGCAAAGAACCACATTGCACAGCCACCACCATCGCCAGAGTCCACATGGTCATCCCAAGGGGTTTCTTAACTTTTTTTTTTTTAATCCCAGCCTTAAAATGACATCAAGAGCTCTGGAGAAATTTCAGGCACTGTCTAGTTTTCCTTCTGCCCTTCTATTGTTTTATGGCCTTGTTAAGAGAAGATGATCATGTCTGATGCCAAAAATGGCTCCATCCCAGTGTTTCCAATGGCTCTGCCAGCCGCCCTTCCCCAAACAGCCTCAGAGGCTGGAGGGAATGTGTCCTGGGGCTCTTGGATGCCTCATACAGAGCTCAGCTAGGACTCGAGAACACATAGCCGTCATCATAGGTTGCAAGGAAGCATGGCTCAGAGAAGTGGGTGTTTCCCTCATTGACCGCTTCAGGAGCATCTGAGAAACCGATCTTGAACGTGCCCATGCTTCCTTCTCACTGACAGTCATGTTGCTATTGCTGTTCAGTCGCTCAGTCGTGTCCAACTCTTTGCAACCCCATGGACTGCAGCATGCCAGGCTTCCCTGTTTTTCACCACCTCCTAGAGTTTTCTCAAACTCATGTCCATTGAGTCAGTGATGCCATCCAACCATCTCATCCTCTGCCATCCCCTTCTCCTCCTGCCCTTAATCTTTCCCAGCATCAGGGTCTTTTCCAGTGGGTCAACTCTTCACATCAGGTGGCCAAAGTATTGGAGATTCAGCATCAGTCCTTCCAGTGAAGATTTAGGGCTGCTTTCCTTTAGGATTGACTGGTTTGGTCTCCTTGCTGTCCAAGGGACTCTCAAGAGGCTTCTCCAGCACCACAGTGCGACAGCATCAGTTCTTTGGCGCTCAGCCTTCTTTATGGTCCAACTCTCACATCTGTCCATGACTACTGGAAAAACCATGGCTTTGATATATTGACCTTTGTCGGCAAAGTGATGTCTCTGCTTTTGAACATGCTATCTAGGTTTGGTCATAGTTTTTCTTCCAAGGAGCAAGTGTCTTTTAATTTCATGACTGCAGTCATGGTCTGCAATAATTTTGGAGCCCCCCAAAAGAAACTCTGTCACTGTTTCCACTTTTCCACTATCTATTTGCCATGAAGTGATGGGGCCAGATGCCATGATCTTAATTTTTTGAATGTTGAGTTTTAAGTCAGTTTTTTCATTCTCTTCTTTCACCCTCATCAAGTTTCTCTTCTTTTTCTGCCATTAAAGTGGTATCATCTGCATATCTGAGGTTGCTGATGTTTCTCCTGGCAGTCTTCATTCCAGCTTGTGATTCATCTAGCCTGAAGATCCATTCATCCTCATGATGTACTCTGCATAGAAGTTAAATAAACAGGGTGACAGTATACAGCCTTGTCGTACTCCTTTCCCAATTTGGAGCTAGTTTATTGTTCCATATCCGGTTTTAACTGTTGCTTCTTGACCTGCATACAGGTTTCTCAGGAGACATGTAAGGTGGTCTGCTATTCCTACCTCTTTAAGAATTTTCTGCATTTTGTTGTAATCCACACAGTCAAAGGCTTTAGCGTAGTCAATGAAGCAGAAGTAAATGTTTTCTTGGAATTCCCTTGCTTTTTCTATGATCCAATGGATGTTGGCAATCTGATCTCTTGTTCCTCTGCCTTTTCTATATCCAGCTTGAACATCTCGAAGTTCTCAGTTTGCCTACTACAGAAGCCCAGCTTGAAGGATTTTGAAAATAATCTTGCTAGCGTGTGAAATGAATGCAACTGTATGGTAGTTTGAGCATTCTTTGGCATTGCCTTTCTTTGGGATAGGAATAAAAACTGACCTTTTCCAGTCCTGTAGCCACTGCTGAGTTTTTCAAATTTGCTGACATATTGAGTGCGGCACTTTAACACATTATCTTTTAGGATTTTAAAAGCTGCAATTCCATCATCTCCGCTAGTTTTATTCATAGTAATGCTTCCTAAGGCCGAATTGACTTCACACTCCAGTATGTCTGGCTCTAGGTGAGTGACCGTACCATCGTGGTTATTTGGGTCATTAAGACCTTTTCTGTATAGTTCTTCTGTATATGCTTGCCACCTCTTCTTAATATCTTCTGCTTCTGTTAGGTCCACACCATTTCTGTCCTTTATCACGCTCATCTTTGCATGAAATGTTCCCTTGATAGCTCCAATTTTCTAGATCTCTTGTCTTTCCCATCTGTTGTTTTCCTCAGTTTCTTGGATCACTGAGGAAGGCTTTCTTATCTCTCCTTGCTATTCTCTGGAACTGCGCATTCAGTTGGGTGTATCTTTCCTGTTCTCCTTTGCCTTTTGCTTCTCTTCTTTTCTCAGCTATTTGTAAGGCCTTCTCAGACAAGGACTTTGCCTTGTTGCATTTCTCTTTCTTTGGGATTATTTTGTCACTGCCTCTTGTACAATGTTATGAACATCTGCCCATAGTTTTCAGGCACTGTTCACCAAATCTAATCCCTTGAATCTATTTGTCACCTCCACTGTATAGTCATAAGGGATTTGGTTTAGGTCATACATGAATGGATTAGTGGTTTCCCTACTTTCTTCAAGTTAAGTCTGAATTTTGCAATAAGGAGCTCATGATCTGAGCCATAGTCAGCTCCCGGTCTTGTTTTTACTGACTGTATAGAGCTTCTCCATCTTTGGCTGCAAAGAATACAATCAATCTGACCGGTATTTGCCATCTGGTGATGTCCATGTGTAGAGTTGTCTCTTGTGTTATTGGAAGAGGGTGTTTGCAATGACCAGTATGTTCTTCTTGGAAAAACTATTAACCTTTGCCCTGCTTCATTTTGTACTCCAAGGCCAAACTTGCCTGTGACTCCAGGTATCTCTTAACTTCCTCCTTTTGCATTCCCATCCCCTAAGATGAAAAGGAGACCATATTGTGTGTGTGTGTGTGTGTGTGTGTGTTAGTTCTGGAAAGTCTTGTAGGTAGGTCTTCATGGAACCATTCAACATCAGCTTCTTTGACATTAATAGTTGGGGCACAGACCTGGATTACTGTGATGTTGAATGGTTTGCCTTGGAAACAACACTCATGGGATTAGTATAAATTAGAGGAGGCCTATCAGCTACCCTTCCGTCCATCAGAATGGAGATGCACACGGAACTGGGTCAATTCCTACTTGAGGTATGGACTTGGTGACCGAAGGACAAGCAGGGTCCCATGAGAAATGGGGCCAGAAGGCAAGAGCTTAGAATTGAAGCTGTCTTACCCACTGAGTCACAGGCTGGAGTATGGGGACCTCACTTCTACAGGGTGGGGAGACCCAGGGGATCTTCCTTCTGGAGACATGAAGTGTATGATGAATTCACTATGCCCTAGAATGGGCATCCTCAGAGAGCAAGAGCCACAGAGAGAGAGAAAAGGTGGCACCTGCTTCATTTGACTATGAAAATCCCGTACATTAGTCTTGGGCCTGATGGTGTTGGGTTATGACCAGGCATATGCTACAGAGGAGCTGCTAAGGAGTACTGACCTGTAGAAGAGAGAGAACAGAAAAAGCTCCTTTTATCCTGACCCCCTAGACCCTGCAGAGTTGGTTGAAGTCTCCTCCTCTGATGAGCCACGGCAGGACTTGGAAAGGGGCTCATGGTAGAGGGTTGTACCATGGCCCTGACTTACAGCCCTTCCCATCTCCTTTGCTGGGGCACTTTGATGTCTCTTTTGCTGAAAGGGGCTACAGGCACATCTTGTTTTATTGTGCTTCACAGATACTGAATTTTTAGAAATTGCAGGTCTGTGACAACCCTGTGTCAAGCAAGTCTATTGGAACCATTTTTCCAAAAGTGTTTGCTCACTTTGTGAATCTGTGCCATGTTTTGGTGATTCTTGTAATATTTTAAACTCTCTTAAGCAAAAAAATTATGACTTATTAGGACTTCCCTGGTGGTCCAGTAGCTAAGACTCTGTGCTTCCAATGCAGGGGGCCCAGGTTTGATTCCTGGTCAGGGAACTAGACCCCACATGCCACAACTCAAGAGTTCACATGCTCAATCTAGAAGGCCCATGTGCTGCAGCTAAGACAAGGTGCAGTCAAATAAACACATAAATATTAAAAAAAAAAAAAAGATGATGACTTGCTATAGCTCAGATGAAGTTATCATTTTTTAGCAATAAAGTATTTTTAAATTAAAACTCCAATATTTTGGCCATCTGATGCAAAGAGCTGACTCATTGGAAAATACTTTGATACTGGGAAAGATTGAAAGCAAAAGGAGAAGGAGGCAGCAGAGGGTGAGATGGCTAGGTAGCATCACCAACTCAATAGACATGAATCTGAGCAAACTCCAGGACATAGTGAAGGACAGGGGAGCCTGGCATGCTGCAGTCCATGGGACTGCAAAGAGTTGTACTGGACTTAGCAACTGAACAAAAACAAAGAAAAATCGTCTTTAGACATAATGTTATTGCATACATAAAAGATTAAAGTATAGTATAAACATAACTT
Organism: Bos grunniens; assembly: GCF_055505025.1. NCBI lineage: Eukaryota > Metazoa > Chordata > Mammalia > Artiodactyla > Bovidae > Bos > Bos grunniens. Next base: position 13,274,985 of record NC_141170.1, on the reverse strand, counting down.
TTATATGCACTGGAAAGCCAAAACATTCAAATGACTCATTTTATTGTGATATTTGCTTTATTGCAGTGGTCTGGAACTGAACACCCAGAACCCCTGAGATCTGCCTGTGTCTCTTTATTCATCCACTGGACATGCTTTAGCCAAAAGGGTGTGAGGGAACGTGACACATGCAGAAACTTGAGAAGGTGCAGATGTGTTTCCTTTCTGTTCTTGCTCCTCTGCTGTGGCTGTGAGAGCCTGCCAGGGCTGGCCTGCTGAAGGAGACATGTGGGGTAGCCCCAGTCCCCTGACTGTCCCAGCTGAGGTGCCTCCAGATCAGTCAACCTGCCACCAACTGCCAGAAATGAAAGAGACACCAACCGAGCTCAGAAGAATCGCCCTGCTGAGCCCAGCCAGAATCAGTCATGGACGAGATGCTTCCTTGTTAGAGCCACCAAGTGTGAGAGTGATTGTGAAGCTCCATTATCATGGCAATAAATCACAGTCTCCATTTGCACGAGCTTGTCTGAGCTGGGCAGGACCCTAGAAAATCTCACCTGGTGATTTTAAAGCTGCTTTTTTTTTTTAAAGGACCATTGCAGATACATGTTTCATATTTCAATGTTTTAACACAGTTGTTAACTGCTATAGAAAATGAATTAAAAAAATAACATTGACTCACATAGATGGAGAACAGATTTTCACACACTGGAGGCCACCACAAATGTGTTATAACTTGGACTGCCAGGTTAACTAGATTTTGTTCAGACCTAAGAAAAAACAACCCTCCTTTTCCCCTCTGTGTAACTAATTGTTAGCTGAGACCACTAGACAGATGTGCCACCATTTGCCACTATTTAGCTCTGTGAGTCGGAGAAGGCAATGGCACCCCACTCCAATACTCTTGCCTGGAAAATCCCATGGACGGAGGAGCCTGGTGGGCTATAGTCCATGGGGTCTCGAGAGAGTCGGACACGACTTAGTGACTTCACTTTCACTTTTCACTTTTATGCATTGGAGAAGGAAATGGCAACCCACTCCAGTGTTCTTGCCTGGAGAATCCCAGGGACAGCAGAGCCTGGTGGGCTGCCGTCTATGGGGTCGCACAGAGTCGGACACGACTGATACAACTTAGCAGCAGCAGCTCTGTGAGTGAGAATTCCTTTCAAAACTGTAAATTCCAAATAGACTCCAGAAATCAGAAATAAATTCACTTCAGCAGCAAAGAAAGCAAGTCTCAGAACACCTTCTTTTAATTGTTTATATTCAAAACTTCACTGGCTCAAAGTAAACATTACCATGGATTAATGAAATGCCACTGATGTCGTGTTTTTTTTTCCCCCAGAAATCTGTATATGAATCATCGGGCAGGAATGGCCGGACCTGGACCTCACATCTCTGAGCAGCCATTGGCTGGAAGGAAGGGGTGTGGCTGTGAGATGGTTGCTGCTGCAGATCCCAAAGGGGCAGCAGGTGGAGGCTGTGGTCACCTTCACTCCTTTAGGTCAATTTCCTCATGAAGAAAGATCAGAGCAGCAGCTGCAACTCTGGACACATGCTTCCATTCAGGACGAACCCCTTTGCTCTCTCCTGGGGGTATAACCCTGAGACTGGAGTCTGAGAATCAAATTCAGAAAGGAGCTGGGGGGGGGGGTAAGGGGGAGGGGGGAATCATACCTTGAACATCAGTGCTATTAAGAACTCAAAGCATTTGTTCATTCATTCATCAGCCAGTATTAAGAAAGGCACTACTCTGTGCCAGGCACTGGGACCTGAGCACCAGAATTCAAGTCTGGCCTGGTCTTTGTGGAGCTGCACTCTAGCAGAGCAGAAGGGTAGTGCAGGGCAGTGGAAATATGGCAGCCCACTCCAGTATTCTTTTTTTTTTCCACTCTAGTATTCTTGCCTGGAGGATTCCATGGACAGAGGAGCCTAGCGGGCTATAGTCCATGGGATCACAAAGGGTCAGACACAACTGAGTGACCAACACTTTCACATTTAACAGGCATAAAATCACATCTAGTAAAATGCCTGATGCTTCAGAGACACTTGAAATATAGCAGTTCCCTTCCTCCTTCCCTGCCAAGTTTGTTTGTTTGTTTTTAGCTTGTAAATACCCAGTAAATTATACGTCATTTACTAATGTTTACCCCTACCCTACTCCTACTTTGTCTCTGATTTTTACCTCTCCCTTTACGCATGCAGTAATAATCCCTGCTCTATTAGTTCCTGAGGGCTGCTTGGGCTTCCCTGGTGGCTCAGAGGTTAAAGCGTCTGCCTGGAATGCAGGAGACCTGGGTTCGATCCCTGGGTCAGGAAGATCCCCTGGAGAAGGAAATGGCAACCCACTCCAGTACTCTTGCCTGGAGAATCCCATGGACAGAGGAGCCTGGCAGGATACAGTCCATGGGGTTGCAAAGAATTGGACACGACTGAGCGACTTCACTTTCACTTTCAGGGCTGCTGTATACATTACGGAGGTTTAAAGCAAATGAAATTTATCCTCTCAGTTCTGGAGGCTGAGGAATCAAGGGGTCAGCAGGGCCATGCTTCTTCCAAAATTTCCAGGGGAAACTACTTGTCTCTTTCAGGTTCTGGTGGCTCCAGGTGTCCTTAGGTTGTGGGCTCATTACTCCAGTCTCTGCTCCATCTTCACATGGCCATATCCCTCTGTGTCTCTGTGTCTTCACAGGACCTTCTTATAAGGACACCAGTCATTGGATTTAAGGCCCACCCTAATTCAGTGTGTTGTTGTTCAGTCGCTAAGTCTTGTCCCATTCTTGTAACCCCATGGACTGCTTCATGCCAGCTCCTTTGTCCTCCATTATCTCCTGGAGTTTGCTCAAATTTATATCCACTGAGTCAGGGATGCTATCTAACCATCTCGCCCTCTGCCATTGCCTTCTCCTTTTGCCTTCAATCTTTCCCAGCATCAGGGTCTTTTCCAATGAGTCAGCTCTTTTATATTATTTGGCTAAAGTATTGGAGTTTCAGCTTTGGCATCAGCCCTGCCAATGAATATTCAGAGTTGATTTCCTTTAGGATTGACTGGTTTGATTTCCTTGAAGTCCAGTGTGATCTCCCTTTAACTATATCTACAAAAGCCCTATTTCCAAATGAGGTCATATTCTGATGTTCCTAGCCGACATGAATTTTGAGAGGACATCACTCAACCCAGTGCAGTGCCTCACAAGTATTAAGTGCATCTGAAGTGCTGTGCTGAGAGCTCAGCAGATTTTAGCCACATCAACTGTGCAGAGCACTTAGAACAGAGCCTGGACACAGAAAGTATTCATACTCTTACCACTGTTACTCATCCTCATTACCAATCTCTAAGGCAGGACTAGGAGCATCCCACTGGTTATAAAGTGAGACTATTACTTTATATCTACATCCCTAATTTACAGATGTAGAAACTAAAACACAGAGAGGTCAAATTACTTGGTCAAATTACCAGGGCCACACAGCCCTTTGGGATGGAGGCAGCACTCAGGCCCACGCAATCTGGTGCCAAATTGCCCTAAACACCATTCACACCAAGTCATGGGGATAAGGTGGGCATCCTCCTCAAAGAGTTTCCTTGTTGTTGTTGTTTAGTCATTCAGTCGTGTCTAGCTCTTCGTGATCCCATGCCAGGCTTGGGATCATGCCAGGCTTCCTTGTCCTTTATCATCTCCCAGGGCTTGCTCAAACTCATGTCCATTGAGTCACTGATGCCATCCAGCCATCTCATCCTCTGTTGTCCCCTTCTCCTCCTGCCTTCAATCTTTCCCACCATCAGGGTCTTTTCCAATGAGTTGGCTCTTGACATCAGGTGGCCAAAGTATTGGAGTTTCAGCTTCACCATCAGTTTTTCCAATGAATACTCAGAACTGATTTCCTTTACGATTGACTGGTTGGATCTCCTTGCAGTCCAAGGGACTCTCAAGAGTCTTCTCCAACACCACAGTTCAAAAGCATCAATCTTTGGCACTCAGCCTTCTTTATGGTCCAACTCTCACATCCACACATGACTATTGGAAGTCCATTGTAATTCTTGATTATCAGCTGCAACTGCTCTCCCGTTTCAGAGACAAGAAAGTTGAGGCATAGAGAAGCCAAGTGACTTGTGACTGCGGTGCTGTGACTCCTCCACCTCTCAGTCTCCCGTGGGGGGGTCGAGGGGGGGTCCTTGTTTATTCAACACAAGCTGAATGACAATTTGTGCTCCCTTCAACGTTCCAGGCCTAGGATCTATCATGGGCTCTGTAGCTGCAGTCGGTGAAATCTGTTTTGTATTTAATGTGGCAAATTATGCCAAGTACACCAACCCAGAGCTGTTTAAAATTCCTCTGGGCCTTGAGGACAGCACTTCAGAAAAACATTTGCTTTGCTGTTTTCCCTGCTGTGGTCCTTCTAGCCCTTGGTGTGCCCAGAGCAGACCTGTGGCCCTGGGGAAGGCCCCACGGGAGCCTGGGATGCAGAGGAAAGCCTTCCTCCTGCCTTCTCTCTTTGCCTCTCTTCATTTTCTAGAGGCCTCCGGGGGAGTTTAGTCCATAACATGAACCTAGACTTGGCCCTGATCTAACCCATTTACAGCCAAGGGAAAAAAAAACTCCCCATTTTTCATACAAAATGTTTTACACAGGACTTCACTCCAGGTCCTCAGTGACAAAGCCATGCTCCAAACCATCGAAGGTCAGTTGTGGGCTACCCCGGGGCTGTGACCTCCCCTCAGATGCCAGGGCCATGGATAGAGCAGGTTCAAGATGCCTCTTCTCCGAGAACAGGAATCCGGGGGCCAGGAGGTAGGAATAAGTGGAGAACTTCCAGAGACCCAGCTAAAGATTACAGACTCAAGGGCCCACAGGGGTTTGGCAGGAAACATAAGTGGGCAAAGCGAGGTCAGCGGGAGGCAGTAGGGAGTGGTGGGGACTGTGGCGCAATGTAGAGACTGTGATCCGTCTCCAGGGCAACTGTTCTCAGCTCTGGCTGAGAGTTCCTGGGCAAGAATAAGCCTGTGCTCCCAGATCTTCTAATTGGTCAAGAGAAATAACGCTCTGAACTTTTTGGTGAACCAATTTTTTCTAGGCTTTCTCTTAAAATTCTTCAATTTTTCAATGTTGGTGATTCATTCAGACTTTTTGAAAAATACTGTCTGGCTTGACCAAACACATGTTTGGGCTGTCTTACAGGCTTTGGGTCAGCACTTTGAGACCAGTTGAAGAGACACTGATACCATGACTTCTTGTTAGTTTCAATCTCTCAGGAGCAGGTGGTCCTTGGCGAAGGCATACACCCAATGTGGAACCCCATCCTCTCAGTTTCGAGATGCTTGGGTATCTTCGTGTCCACATTCCTTCCCTTGCCAACTTTGTTCCATCTCAGGCTTTAAATGAGCTTCCCAGATGGCATGAGTGGTAAAGAACCCGCCTGCCAATGGAAGAGATACAAGAGACATGAGTTCAATCCCTGGATTGGGAAGACCCCCTGGAGGAGGGCATGGCAACCCACTCTGGTATTCTTGCCTGGAGAATCCCTTGGACAGAAGAGCCTGGAGTGCTACAGTCCATGGGCTCGTAAAGAGTCTGACATGACTGAAGTGACTTAGCACACACACACATGCTCTAAATACCAGCAGATGTCCCCTAAACTGGTGTTTCCAGGCTCTTCCTCTCCTCTGAAGCCCAGGATCAAATGTCCAACTTCTGCCTGACAACTTTATTGGGATGTCTAATAGCTCCCTCAAATTTAATATGTCCTTAACCCAACCATGCAGGGTGTCCATCCCCTCAAACCTATTTTTCCTGCCATTTTCCCCATCTCGGTACTAAGTGTGTCCTAAAACATCTGGCTGAGCTCAGCCTAGTTCAGCCAACTCCAGTCACCCTGTAGATGAATGATGACTACTTGAAGTCACTAAGCTTCTGGGGCAATTTTGTTACGCAGCAATAGCTGGCTGATACAGTGGTAGCATCTCTTCTTCCACTGTAATCACTTTTCTTGCCCCCATGCTCAACTTTTGAGGGGCATATTGTTCAAACAAGGCAAAAACAAGGGAAGCGCTGTTGACAAGCACACAGCAGCAGGGAACCACTCATACTAAGAAGAATCTGGAAGTCCTCCGGGATCAACACCATCTGAAATACACTCTCCTTATTTGGAATGTAACTAGAGACTTTTCCCATTCATCATTTTATTTAGGAGAAATGTTGCGTTGAGTTATTTGAATGTAAATATCATTTTTCCTTATATAAACACTGACAAAAAATAAAATACTATGAGACACAGATAGTATATAAAATTTGGGCATTAAAAAAAAGAGAAACATCCTCTCGGGAAAACATTAACTGGGGTGGGATTCTGGGGAGGGGTGTCTATATTTCTTCAATTCTAAGACCAATGATAGATATCACTGAATTAGTAACAACTTTCCTTCTGAGAAAAAAAGTAAAACGTTCCATGTACATTTAGATTTTGGCATCTCAAATGCAGAAGAGTTAAACAGACACAACAAGACCCTAGATTTGAGGACACACAAGTGCTCCCAGACATGCACATGCCCAGGGACACAGCAGCTGTCCCCCTTGAAATTCCCAGCTGATGCTGATGACAGAGTCTGGTCAGAGCAAGTGTGTCCTCCCAAAGCGCCTCAGATCACTTTAATTGAGACGACAAAGCTTGGTGCGGCCACTTCACTTTGATCTGTATCAAATCCTAAATGGAAATGCATCTGAGCTCCCTGCCAAATATTCCCGTGAACTTGGGGCTGGGGGCTGGATTCTGCCCCTGTGCGCCTCATCCCACCGGTCCTGCCACAGAAGGATTCACAGGAATGCTGTCTGTGAGCTGGGCTTGGAGAGGCCTCCAGGAGGTTCTCCTGACACCCAAATATCTCCCTCACTGCCAGTCACGCTGTCTGAAATTCCACTATTAAATTCTTGGATTTTATTTTTTTCCTTTTTAATGCAGAAGAAGCCTTAGAAATTATCTGTGTCCGTCAAGGTTTAACCAGGAAGGTAGAAGCCACTTTCAGACATTTTAAGGCAGCAAGGTAGCACAGAGATTAGTGATAGCAGGAACCACCAGCACCCCTGGATGGGGACAAAGTAGAGGTGCCAGTGGGGCTGTGGTAGGGGCCACGCGATGGAGCCAGGGCCACAGGGGGCTGGAGCGGACGGGGTGAAAGCTGAGTCATGCAGGAGGCAAGGCTGCTTCTGGACATTCTGAGAGGCACGGGAATGGGAAGTCCCCGGCCCCACCTCCCCTTCCTGATCTGCCCTCAGGCCTTTCTCCAGAACCTTCCATTCATTAAACCCAGCCAGTGTTCCATTTTATGGACAGACCAGTGTTTTTATGCATTCACCTACTATACAGTGGGAGTGAGAAATAGATTTAAGGGACTAGATCTGATAGACAGAGGGCCTGATGAACTATGGACGGAGGTTCGTGACATTGTACAGGAGACAAGAATCACGACCATCCCGAAGAAAAAGAAATGCAAAAAAGTAAAATGGATGTCTGAGGAGGCCTTACATACAAATAGCTGTGAAAAGAAGGGAAGTGAAAAGCAAAGGAGAAAAGGAAAGATATACCCATTTGAATGCAGAATTCCAAAGAACAGCAAGGAGAGATAAGAAAGCCTTCCTCAACAATCAATGCAAGGAAATAGAGGAAAACAATAGAATGGGAAAGACTAGAGATCTCTTCAAGAAAATTAGAGCTACCAAGGGAACATTTCATGCAAAGATGGGCTCAATAAAGGACAGAAATGGTAGGGACATGACAGAAGCAGAAGATATTAAGAAGAGGTGGCAAGAATACAGAGAAGAACTGTACAAAAAAGATCTTCACGACCCAGATAATCACGAAGGTGTGATCACTCACACTCACCCAGAGCCAGACATCCTGGAATGTAAAGTCAGGTGGGCCTTGGAAAGCATCACTACAAACAAAGCTAGTGGAGGTGATGGAATTCCAGTTGAGCTATTTCAAATCCTAAAGGATGATGCTGTGAAAGTGCCATACTCAATATGCCAGCACATTTGGAAAACTCAGCAGTGGCCACAGGACTGGAAAAGATCAGTTTTCATTCCAACCACAAGGAATGGCAATGTCAAAGAATGCTCAAACAACCCCACAATTGCACTCATCTCATGGTGGGCTGCCGTCTATGGGGTCACACAGAGTCGGACATGACTGAAGTGACTTAGCAGTAGCAGTAGCATATGCTAGTAAAGTAATGTTCAAAATTCTCCAAGCCAGGTTTCAGCAATATGTGAACCGTGAACTTCCAGATGTTCAAGCTGGTTTTAGAAAAGACAGAGGAACCAGAGATCAAGTTGCCAACATCCGATAGATCATTGAAATAGCAAGAGAATTCCAGAAAAACATCTATTTCTGCTTTATTGACTATGCCAAAGCCTTTGACTGTGTGGATCACAATAAACTGGAAAATTCTGAAAGAGATGGGAATACCAGACCACCTGACGTGCCTCTTGAGAAACCTGTATGCAGGTCAGGAAGCAACAGTTAGAACTGGACATGGAACAACAGACTGGTTCCAAATAGGAAAAGGACTATGTCGAGGCTGTATATTGTCACCCTGCTTATTTAACTTCTAGGCAGAGTACATCACGAGAAACGCTGGGCTGGAGGAAGCACAAGTTGGAATCAAGATTGCTGGGAGAAATATCAATAACCTCAGATATGCAGATGACACCACCCTTATGGCAGAAAGTGAAGAACTAAAGAGCCTCTTGATGAAAGTGAAAGAGGAATGTGAAAAAGTTGGCTTAAAGCTCAACATTCAGAAAACTAAGATCATGGCATCCAGTCCCATCACTTCATGGCAAATAGATGGGGAAACAGTGGAAATAGTGGCTGACTTTATTTTTCTGGGCTCCAAAATCACTGCAGGTGGTGATTGCAGCCATGAAATTAAAAGACGCTTACTTCTTGGAAGGAAAGTTATGACCAACCTAGACAGCATATTGAAAAGCAGAGACATTACTTTGTCAACAAAGGTCCGTCTAGTCAAGGCTATGGTTTTTCCAGTGGTCATGTATGGATGTGAGAGTTGGACTATAAAGAAAGCTGAGCGCCAAAGAATTGATGCTTTTGGACTGTGGTGTTGGAGAAGACTCTTGTGAGTCCCTTGGACTGCAAGGAGATCCAACCAGTCCATCCTAAAGGAAATTAGTCCTGAATATCCATTGAAAGGACTGATGTTGAAGCTGAAGCTCCAGTATTTGGCCATTTGATGCGAAGAGCTGACTCATTTGAAAAGACCCTGATGTGGGGAAAGATTGAGGGCAGGAGGAGAAGGGGATGACAGAGGATGAGATGGTTGGATGGCATCACCATCTCAATGGACATGGGTTTGGGTGGACTCTGGGAGTTGGTGATGGACAGGGAGGCCTGGCGTGCTGTGGTTCATAGAGTCTCAAAGAGTCAGACACGAATGAGCGACTGAAATGAACTGAACTGAACTGAAATGATAGACGTTTAAGTTGTTTCAGTTTCTTACTACTACAGACAAAGCTGCTGTGAATATTTGTGCACAAGTATTTGTCTGGACATGCACCTTCATCTCTCTTAGGTAAATAGCTACAAGCAGGAGTATGTAATATGGTAGCTATGTGTTTAAATATTCAAGAAATTGTCAAAGTCTTTTCCAGAACTTTACCTCTTAGCCTTCCCACCAGCAATGTATGAGAGCACCAGCTGCTTTATGTCCTCATCAGCACTTAGTATTGTCTGTCTTTTTAATTTTAGCCATTTTAGTGCATGTGTATTAGTATCTCATTAGACTTAAATGTGCCCTTCTTTGATCATTAAGAATGAGAACCATCTTTTAATACACTTATTTTCCGTAAGTCTCTTCTTTGATGAAATGTCTGTTTAAATATTTTGCTTAATTTTTAGAATTTTCTTTTATCAAATTTGGAGTTTTTTTAAAAAATATATTCTAGATACCAGATCCTTATCAATATGTGATTTACAAATATCTTCTTTTCAGTCTATGGCTTGTCTTTTTAATCCCTAAACAGGGATTAAAACATCTTTTAAACAGGGATTTCAAAACATGTTTTGAAAAACAGAAGTTGTTAATTTCAATAAAGTATAATTCATCAATTTGTTCTTTTTAGGTACTGTGCTTATGGTTTTGTACTAAGGTCTTTGCCTAAATCAAGGCCATGAATATTTCTATGATGTTTTGGTTTTAGGCTTTCCATTTAAGTCTATTATCCCTTTGAGTTAAAATTTCTATGCTTCAGGGTAAGGATTGAAGCTCTTTTTTTTTTTTTTTTTTTTGCATCTGGATATTTAATCCATTATTTACAGAAATTTAATTGGCCTTACTCCTTTGCTAAAATTCAGTTGACTTATATATTATAGGTGGGTAGGATGGGTGGGTCTATATCTGGACTCTTGATTCTACTAAGGGTTTTTAAAAATCTATTTGTCTATTTTTATGCCAACAGCACACTCTCTTTATAATAATTCCTGAAATCAAGTAGTGTGGGTCTTCCAACTCTGTTTCTTTGTCAAGTTGTTTGAGCTAGTCTAGCTCCATATGAATTTTAGAATCAGCTTGTCAACTTCCATCAAAAAAGCTTCCTGGGGTTTTGCCTAGGATTGCACTGAGTCTCTGAATCATTTTGGAGAGAACGGACATCTTAACAAGTTTGAGTCTACCAATCTGGGAACACAGTATGGCTCTCCCTTTATTTACGTCCTCTTTAATTTTTCTTAACAATGCTTTGTATGTGTGTGTGTTTAAGATACAGATCTTGACTATCTTTTGCCAATTCTATCCCAAGGAATTTTCTATCTGTTGTTCTATTGTATATGGCAGGGCTGGACCAATTGGCTAAATCTCACCCACTGCTTGTTTTCCTCAAACTTCCACTGGAACACAATCACGCCCATTCGTTTACATATTGTATGTGGCTGCTTTTGCCCTACAACTGCAGAATAGAGTTGATGTGACAGACTGTTTCTAGACCACAAGCCCACCGTCTGGTCCTTTATGGAGAAAGTCTACTATATCATGGTGGCAGCAGCTGATTGGCCAGCACTTGGCCACGGGACACCTGTGGACCAATCAAGGGACTGAGTGAGGAGTCACCTAGGAAAATAGTTGCCTTGGAAACCACCTGTTGAGGGGAAGGAGCACTTCCCTGAAGCAGAGGAGCTGCTCCTAGAGGTGGCACGGGCAGGCAAAACAGGGTGCCCATCACCCCGTACACCTATGAGCCATAACAGTAATTTTAAAATAATGGGCTTCCCTTGTGGCTCAGACAGTAAAGAATCTGCCTGCAATGCGGGTCTGGAAGATCCACTGGAGAAGGGAACGGCCACCCACCCCAGTGTTCTTGCCTGGAGAATAGCATGGACAGAGGAGCAGGGCAGGCTACAGCCCATGGGGTTGTGAAGAGTCCAATAGGACTAACATCTTCACTTTCCGCCAGGCATCATTTTGCCATCTGTCTCGCCAAGCCAGTCTTATAAGAACTCCACAGCATATTGCTTTCCTCACTTTCTCCTTGAAGAAACAGGCAGAGGTGAAGCAACTTGCTCAAAGTTGCTGCCAAGCTCAGCATTCTCCACGTCACACCCTCACAGCTGCCCTGCCATCAGCATTGGGGTCCTTGCTGTTCAGATTTTAAAAATCAAGGCTTCTGGAGATTAAGCCAGGTGTCCTGGGCCACAGCTATAAGGTGGTAGAGCCAAGATTCCAACCCAGACCAACCTGACCAAGTCTGGTCTCTGTCCACCATTCTGATCCACGGTTTCTCTCATTTTACCAGCGGGAGACCTGAGACCGAGGAGGTGCCGGGTCCTGGGAAGGTGGTTATTTCAACAGAGAATGATGGCTCAGAGACCCTTATTCAAGAAACGGGGGGAAAGTGCCGTTCACAATTGACACTGAAATAATAAGCTCTCCCTATATCTTCCAGTCTCTCTCTCGACTTGCCAGTCTTTTTTAATTTGTTATTTAACAGCATCTTATGAAAAACATTTTAATGGTATATGATTAGCATGAATTTTACCACTCATCTTCATAATGTGCATGCTAGTTTTAAATGCAAATATAAGAGCATGTGACTTATAGACCAAATGGCAAGAATCACACATTTGTATCTCATAGCTCATATATATTTCGTATGTAGCATATGTATTTGGTTCTCACCAGAAAAGTGGAAACAGTACAAAACTAACTCAGTTTTTAAATTTTGCTTCTTGACATACGCACATTCTATCACCCCTCAACACTTTCAGGTCACTCACTAGTAAAAAAAAAAAAAAAAAACTAAAGGGGAAAGGAACTGGGTGTTAGCACCCTTCCTTTTGCTTGAATGCCATCCTTTATAGCATTAGGTGGCTCTTACAGGGAAATAGCATGAGACGGAAAGGATATCGTGGATGGTTTGGATTTCTTAGAATGTCATTGTCTTTTCTGCATTTGAAATAAGTTAAGGTTGGAACAGAAATTGTAGCTTCTTCCAACTGTTATCACTCCCCCTTTGGCAGTCTGTAGATGGAACCGTCTTACCTTGTACTTGCTTTGAGTCTCACTGACCTCTCATACGTTTGGTTCCATCAGAATTCTGCACTACTGGAGCCTCGTAGACACTACACCCAAACGGGGGGCGGGGCCAAGAACTTGAGGAAACTCTGGACACCTAGCCTCTGTTCTGTTCGTGCGCATGCTCTGTTGTTCCATCAGCGATCACTTGCAAAAACACAGATGTGAACTCGTGCCGCCAGCCTTGCTGACAGTCAGGACTACCTGTGGTTCCCGTTTCTGCTCTATCCGCCCCTCCAACCCGCGAACTCCCACTGCCTCAGCCTCCCTAAACTCCTGTCAGGCCCCCAAACCCACTGGGTGGAGTGAGCCCCCAGCCCTTCGCCTGCACGGTTCCCTCTGCCTAGACCTCTCCTCCCCTCTGCCGGGTGAATTCCTCTGCCAGCGCTTCTTCGTGGGACTCTCCATGGACCTTATCTAGAGGAGCAAACTCCTCCTCCTTCTTTGGAGCCTCCTTCCCACCCCTGCTTCTCTCCGGGAGTTATCTGTGTGCAGTGATGAGAGCCGGATTCTGGAACCCGAAGAAGTGTTCAAACTTCAGCCTCCCACTTACTCTCTTGGGGATTTTGGTCCATGACTTCATCTCCCTAAACCTCAACGTTCCCATCTTTAAAATGAGGCTAATCCCAGGACTGCAAAGGTCTGCGGTGCCGATGAGATGTGGGCAGCTCTTCTCCGCCCCCGCGGTACACTGAGCGCATCTGTTCCTTTAGTCATCAGCATGCGTTCCCTGGAATTCAGAGTCATCCCTGCAGTTCCTGGGCTTTGCCTGAGCTCTTCCCCCGACAAGCAGTGCTTGTGGACTCTCCCCCTCCTTTTGGGAACGACGTTTCAAGCGGGAGGCAGAATATGCCACCCCCCACCCCACCCTGCGCCTGTCCCATTGCCCCGGAGTCAATCGCCTGCAGGATTCAAAGCGGATTCCAACCTCCTTCTTCATTTTCCATCCGCCCCAGCTAGGATTCCCATCCTGCCCAACCCTCCGAGCCTCCATCGGGGCTGATTTGTGTTTACAACTCTCGTTTCTCTGTTTGTGTTCCCCTTCCCCTCCCAGGCCTCCAGCCTGCATCATCCCTGCTCCTCATCTCTACTCTCCAGCCCCTCACTTGTTCAGCCCCCTTAGGGCCAGCACCAGTTTCCTCTCACAAACCTTAAGAGAGAGAGAGAGAGAAAAAAAAAAAAAGGCAGCCACCAATGCCAAAAGCTTCCACGAAGCCCAGACACCACACCATAATCATCTGGGGTTCCTCTACGTAATCACAGGTCCTGCCAAGTCTCTGGTTTAAAGGGAAAAAATATTATGTAAATATACATATCAGACTATTAGGAATTTTCAGTGTAGATTCCAAATTATTTGCAGCCTTGAAAAGAGGTAGATAACCCTGGGTTGGCATCATTCCTGGCAAGCTAGGGGGCCACCTCGAGCCTCCATAGTTTTGTCTGTGAGGTGGATGCATCTCAAGCAGTTCTGTATGGGCCGAATGACTCAAGGTAAAAGAAGAGTGGACTCAGCACCCATGGCTGGGTGGGCTCTGAGTGCTGTATTCATGTCTCTCCTCTTGAACAAAATTTTCCTCAAATGGTGGTGGGGGGGGCGGTGGGAATGAGCAAGAATTTACAAGCAGCCATGGGGGCGCCAGTAAAACCCGAGGAACAATTATTTCAGGCAGGAGCGTAGATGCTACTGGAAGGTCCATGGGCTTAGATGGAGCCGGCTTCTGAGAATCTAAGCAGCTCAGAGGGGAAAAAATAAATAAATGGTTTCTCTAATACGGGGCCATCTGGCGATTTGATAAAAGTATTGGGTTTCTCAAGGCAATCTGCGAGTGCTCCCTGGGCGCCAGCGTTTATGGCTTAAATATGACTCGCCTGTGGAACCAGCATTACAAATGGGAAACAGCAGCTCACGAGGTTGTTCCCTAATGGGAGCCTTTCATCACCCAGTTACCCTTAAGCGTCTCCCTTCCTATTGTAATTGGCCCTAAATGAAAAGCATTAGTCCCGTCAATAAAAACTAATGGTTCTACTTACTAAAAAGAAGGGGGTGGGGACAAGAAGAGAGATCTCTTTAAAGGCAGGAAGGGACTGGCGTCACCTCCCTTCCGGAAGGTCAGGATTTGATATTGGGGTGCAGAGAGTTACAGTGGGGAAAGTGCCCCTCCAGGAGTCGGGAGACTGGGTCCCCATGCTGGCTCTGCTGTGCCTTGCTGTGTGACCGTGGATGGGTTGCTCTCCCTCTCTGGGCCTCCCTGATCTTTGTTAAAATGGATATATATATATATGGAGCCGCTCTGGTCTGCTCACAGTAGGGCTGGTCTCAAGGATCAAAGGCAAGCTGAACTCAAAAAGTCTTTGCAACTGTAGAGGGCCTGAGTCCTAGAGATGTCATGGCAATTTGATCCTTCCTGGAGATGGGAGCTGTCCCCCAGGCATTTCTAACTGTCTTCTGTCAGGACCAAAGGGAAGCCTATTTAGGTTCCCTGCGGCTGCCCAGCCCACAAAGAGAGGCTGTTTGAAATTAAACTGAGAAGGCATTCTCCATTGGGTGGCTTGGGGAAAATAGTTTTATTTATTCGTGTGCATAAGATTTTTCAGAAATGGTTTAATCCTCTCCTGGAAATGGACCACCCCCAGCCATGGGGGCCCCCCAGGGCACGCAGTGGGGAAGGTGTGTCCTCCAGTAAAGCATGATCATCAGAGCCTACGGATCAGAGGTCCAGGAGCCAGCCTGCGTTTTAAACAACCCTCGCTACAGACTTGTCACATTCTACTTCTATTTTGTTCTCTGGCCCTGGAACATATGGTGCAGGCTGTACCTGCTAGGAGGTACAACCATTGCAGCTGAGAGGTAGGAAACTTATGCTAGGATCATTTGCTGTGGACCAGACCTCTCACCATCTGAGCCACCAGGGAAACCCCTTGAACATCAAGGAGACCAAACCAGTCAATCCTAAAGGAAAATCAACCCTGAATATTCATTGGAGGGATTGATGCTGAAGCTGAAGCTCCAATAACTTTGGCCACCTGATGTGAAGAGCTGACCCACTGGAAAAGACCCTGATTCTGGGAAAGATTGAGGGCAGGAAGAGAGGAGGGTGACAGAGGATGAGATGGTTGGATGGCATCAGCGGATGCCATCCATCAGCAGATGCCATCCAATGGACATGAGTGTGAACAATCTCCAGGAGATAGTGAAGGGTAGGGAAGCCTGGCCTGCTGAAGTTCATGGGGTCGCAAAGAGTAGGACACGACTTAGTGACTGAACAACAACAGACTCCTCACCAGGAGCTGAGGAGTCAGTATGGTCTGTGCTCCTGCAGATTGTGATTCCCATGTCATCGATGAGTAAATAGAAACTCAGCCTGGCAAAGCATCCTGGTAAAATGTCCTGCTCAATTCCATGAAGCCACACAACAGCAAAGGAGGCAGTAGATTCAGACTGGACACCAGGCAGGTGCTTGATCCTTCAAAATGGCTTTCTTAGGACAGTGGACCATGGGAAGGGGTCAGGGTCGGGTTTCGGGGCAGACACTAGAATTGCCACACCTCTGTTCTAGTGCCCTTGCCATCTCGGAGCACACTGCCACATTTCCCATCACCAGCACTTATAGTTCCATGCCTGAAGTCTTTCTCTGGCCACCAGAGACAGAGCTAGAAGTGCTGGGATTTCACACCTCCCAGGAGCAGCCCCTGGGAAGTGTCTCAGGAAACTTGGGGTATATATACCTCAGCTCCCTCTCCCTTTGGTAAGGTAATCCTGAGTTGCCCATCTATATCTCTTTCCCAGAATTTTCAGTAGGCACAAGCCACAGTCTGCTGTATGACATATTCTTCATTGACTGTCTTCTCCTTCCCATCTCACTTTCCTTTGTGCCTTAAATCTGTGTCTCATGGCTCTGCTTCTGGAAGAATCCAAACCAAGATGAGCAGGTTGGAGCTGGGGCACTGACCTGGCAACTGGGTCATTCAGTGTCAAGGAGATGGGAACCCAGATCAAGGTTGGGATACAGCCATATTCATTCATTCAACCAATATATGTTGGCTGTCACCCTGATGAGCCATGCACTGTGCTAGGGCTGGGGTTTCCTGTGAACTTATCCTGTGATAAAACCGAGATTATCGCCAACCTCGGGGAAGTCAGGGGGAGGATTCCATCAGTAAGTGATAAACAAATAGACTGTCAACAACTTACACCAGGGTGACGAGGATGAGAGGAAGTGACCAAGCAGGATAATATCAGCGACGGATGTGCTGCCTCGGGGAGGATATGTGTAAAGAAAGCAGACAAGGAGCGAGAGAGTGGCCCCTGGGAAGGCTCTGAGCAGGGGAACAAATGTTTCACCTGTAGGGGAAGCTCTGAGCTGTATTTGTCACAAAGCTAAAGTGGGGTTTTAGGACCTGATGGGCATTTAAATAGGACAAGTAGTTGAAAACCTGATTCAACCTGGCTTTCATATAAAAGGGAAAACGTTGCCTACAGGGGTAGATGCTTTTGAACTATGGTGTTGGACAAGACTCTTGAGAGTCCCTTGGACTGCAAGGAGATCCAAGCAGTCCATCCTAAAGGAGATCAGTCCTGGGTGTTCATTGGAAGGACTGATGCTGAAGCTGAAACTCCAATACTTTGGCCACCTGATGTGAAGAACTGACTCATTTGGAAAGACCCTGATGTTGGGAAAGTTTGAAGGCAGGAGGACAGGGGATGACAGAGGATGAGATGGTTGGATGGCATCACCAACTCAATGGGCATGAGTTTGAGTAAACTCTGGGAGCTGGTGATGGACAGGGAGGCCTGGCGTGCTGCAGTCCATGGGGTCACAAAGAGTCGGACACGACTGAGTGGCTGAACTGAACTGATAGTGGTAGATGAAGTTTCAGATATAAATGGAATTGGGGATCAATGTCTTCAGGAACTGCCTTTGCTCCTACCATCCTCTTGGTTCACAGACTGATGTTGATTCTATTTTTAGACCCTCTCTCCCTTGCAGCTGAATACTTGCCAGATACACCCAAATGCTCAGCAAAAGGCTGGAGATTCTTTTTTTTTTTTTTATTTTTTTATTCTTCCAATTTTATTTTATTTTTAAACTTTACATAATTGTATTAGTTTTGCCAAATATCAAAATGAATCCGCCACAGGTATACATGTGTTCCCCATCCCGAACCCTCCTCCCTCCTCCCTCCCCATACCATCCCTCTGGGCCGTCCCAGTGCACCAGCCCCAAGCATAGGGCTGGAGATTCTTATTGGTCCACCGAAGTGGTTCATGAAAAGTGAAAGTGAAGTCACTCAGTTGTGTCCGACTCTTCTCGACCCCATGGACTGCAGCCTACCAGGCTCTTCCCTCCATGGGATTCTCCAGGCAAGAATACTGGAATGGGTTGCCATTTCCTTCTCCAGGGGATCTTCTCGACCCAGGGATCAAACCTGGGTCTCCCGCATTTCAGGCAGACACTTTAACCTCTGAGCCACGTAATTTCATGTTAAGGCCAAATGATATATTGATTGATTGACATCTGGGTCATGCGCCACCCTCCCAACAGGGCTAATGAATGATGGATGTCACTGGAAAGCAATGCTTTTGCCCAGCAAAGGGAAACAATGTTTTCTAGAAACCCTATGCCCCCATGGGAATGGCTAAAATGAAAAAGACTGACAACACCAAGTGTGGGCAGGGATGTGGGATAACTTTCGAATGCTGCTGATGGAAGTCCTAAATGGCACAACCACTTAGAAAAAAATGCTTGACATTGTCTACATATAATACCATATGTCCCAGCTATCCTATTCCTGAGCCTATACCTGGCAGAAATGGGTGCTTATATCCCTCAACAAGGTTCATGGCAGCTTTCTGCATAATTGCCACAAAGTGGAAATGAGCCAGGTGTCCATCACCAGTAGACTGGATAAGTATATCCTGACATATGTGGGAGTACTACCCAGCAGTAAAAAAGAATAAACCAATTCCAGGTACCAACCTGGATGTATCTCACAGATGCATGATCAAAAGAAAGAAGCCAACACAAAACAGCTCTGTGTTTCTATTTACTGTGATTCTATTTACGTGAGATTTTTTTTTTTTTAAGATAATTTTTATTTATTTGCTTATGGCTGTACTGGGTCTTCGTTGCTGCTCAGGCTTTTCTCTGGATGCGGGAGAGGGGGCTATTCTTCACTGCGGTGCGTGGGCTTCTCTCTGCGGTGGGTTCTCCTGTTGCAGAGCACAGGCTCTAGGGCGAGCAGGCTTCAGTAGCTGTGGTTCATGTATTTAGCTCTGCAGCACAGGCTAAACAGCTGTGGCACACCCACTTGGTTGCTCTGCAACATGTGGAGTATTCCCCAACCAAGGGTCGAACCTGAGTTGCCTGTGTTGGCAAGCGGGTTCTTTGCCACTGAGCCACCAGGGAAACCCCTACATGAAGTTTTAAGGGAGGCAAAACTCTATTTAGTGAAAAGAGTTCAAATAGTGGTTATCTTATCAATGGTGCTGAGTCGAAGCAGAAGGCTACCAGGATATGGCAAGTTTCCAGTCTTTTTGTAGGTGGTGGTCACCTGGATATATACACTGGCAAAAACTCATCAAGCTGAGCTGAACATCTAAGACTTCTATACGGAATATATGTATGTTACACCTCAATTAAAGATTAAAAAGAAATTAACTATTTGAATCTCCCCCCAGAGCACCATGTACATCTGTGTATCATCTTTCCCCTGACTATTCTATTATTTTATCCTTATTGTTCCTTCTTCCTGATTGCTTAACCTATTTCTTTTCAGCCCATCCTATTGTGTCTCTGTAAACTATCTCAAACTCTTTCACCATGAGAGAAGTTGAAAATTTAAGCAGGAATTAAAAAAAAACTTGAGCAGTTGTCTTCTTTTTCTAACATAATGAAAGTGATTCTCTTTTTATTGCCTTAGCTTCATTGCTTTTCATCCTAAATCAAGATTTTTCTCTGTCTGCCAATTTGCAAATGGACCAATTTCTACCAATTGGCCTTAACATATACAAATCAGTCTCATAAATAAAAACAAAAGTTTTCCAGCCGACACACTTTGGTTTTCCATCTCCAGGCCCCTGCCCCACGGTGTGCTTCTGGCAG
The DNA here is from genome assembly GCF_055505025.1 of Bos grunniens. Classification (NCBI taxonomy): domain Eukaryota; kingdom Metazoa; phylum Chordata; class Mammalia; order Artiodactyla; family Bovidae; genus Bos; species Bos grunniens. The sequence goes on along the minus strand of NC_141170.1, from coordinate 13,255,329 downwards.
TAAAACAAGAGAGCTATCATTCTCTTCGACACAGCATAAACTGTCATCTTTGCCTGGTTAAGTCTCAGATGCTGCCTGCCAAAAGCAGGCCTCTGATTCATTCCACTGAGATTCCAGAGTAATCTGCCTTGCGGCCTGCAACCAGAGATGCCTTCAGCGGACCCCACGATAAATTAACATTTAATCCTGGCCCAGGGAATGCCGGGGCTGGAACAGCCTCTGGGGACGGCTGAGCCCACCCCTGTGAAGTCAGGGATGGGGCCCCGGCCTAGCTCTGTGCCCCGTGGACCCACCACAGTCCAGGGATGGATGCGATTTCCAGCATGGCTGGATGCAGGGCTCAGTCAATGGCACTGTGTGATCCTGAGATCAGGAGAGCCTCTCCAAGCCTGTCTCTTTCTCACTCTGCCGCCATAAGCCGAGGTGCACAGTGGATGCCTTATTGATTCAGCAACCTCCTCTGTGTCTTGATGCCCTCTGAATTGCAAGCTGGTGAGCACAGGGACCCCATGGTACCCCCAGAGCCCAGTGCTGGACACATAACCAGGACTCAGGCAAAGTTTGTCAGAGGACTAAAAACAGTTCCAAGCGATACCACTGCCTGGTTGAGCATAGGAAGCCAGGGAGCAGGGAGAATCAAATATGACAACCAGGTCGTGACTTAGACGACCCATTGGACAGTGATGCCATTGACCTCAAAGAAGCACAGAGGAGAGGGAGCCAGTGGTGAAGGAGAAAGATCAACCTTGGCCACATACCTGCTCTGTCCCCCAGACCAGCACCATCTGAGAAAGATGATGGGCTCACAGATACACTCAGAGCTGCTGTTCTCGTTCACCCATCAAAATGCTCAAACAGAACAATCGAACAGAATAAAGGCGCTCCGTTTCCAAGGGCGGGATTCCAGTCTTAGCAAGAAAAGAAAGCATCTTTACTTGAGATGGAAATGGATTGTGGGGTCAGTAGAGATAGCACCCAGCTCTGAGAGATGGGACGGGGGCTCAGACTTGCCTCTGGGGCTGGGGGATATGGAAGTGGACAGGTGGGTGTTCACCCTGGGTAGCCAGCTAGCCCCACCCCAGAGAGATGGGCCAGGAAAAAGCTTCAGTGCCCACCCGGTGAAGGCTGAGACATGACCCCCAACTGCAGGGCTCCAGGCAGCTCCAGGGTGAGCCCCATGAGTGGCCTGAATTTATGTTTCAGAAGGAGGCGAATCGGGGAGATTCATACCAAGAAACCTGAAGAAGGAACTGGGTCTGGGGCCAGGGCAGGGCAAAGGGACAGGGACAAGGGACTCCCTCCCGTGAAAGCCCAAGTTCAGAGCCACACAAGGGAAACCCGAATCGGTTTGAAGACGAAGAAGTTGTCCCTGCTGGGCTGTCACCTCCAACAGACAGCCTGACGTCCCAGCAGCTGCCCCAAAGTGTGTGCAGTGGTGGAGGGCTGTGGGAGGGGGCGGGCTCAGTCCATCGCCTTGCAGACTGTTGCAGACAGAAGGAGCTCGCCCTGTGGTGGTCACTGGGCAGGAGCTACAGGGGCCGTGTGCCCGCAGGGCTGTGAGCCAGGCAGCAGATGGGAGGAGCCAGGGAGGGCTGTGGCACTATCCGCTCAGCATCCGCGAGGCGCCTGCATCGGCATCCCTCGCTCTGCCCAGTGAAGTTCTTAACCCTCACAAGCACCTCTGGAAGACAGTCCATCATCACCGCTTCACTGACGACCCCAGCACCCCCCAAGAAGTAAAGATGGGCTCTCAAAGTCACATCTGCAGGCTCAGAACCCGGAGCTGGGAAAGCAGACTGCAAGACCAAGCCTCCTGATCAGGCCTCCTGATTCCATGGGGTTTGAAAAGATGCCCCAGGAAGGGGTGCCGGAACCTCCGCACCCATCCCCACAGAGAAGAGATGCTCAGTGTTCACAGGCCTGCATGGTCATGAATTTTGAGATCTATTCAGCCAGTTCCTAGGAGGGCAAAAACTCCTTTATTATGTCCTAAGACCCATCTATGAAAATATTAAACAATAATAGCATTTCATAAGCGTTCAGCTCTTTGCAGTGTGCAGACTTATCACCTGCATGAATGCAATCAACACCCCCCTCTCTCCCGGAGCAACCAAGTGCAGAGGTTGGACGTTTTCCGGCGTGGAGACAACTGAGGCCCAGAGGGGTTAAATGACCTGCCCCATGTTGCACAGCATATGCGTGACAGACTTTTCACTCAAGGAAGCCTAAAGTCAAAGCTTATGTCAGCATTGTCTCATGACAATAAGACTTTTTATTGAAGGGGAAAAAAATTTTAACATATGATGGATAGGAGGCAGCTTGATGCTTTTAATTTGAGGAGCCTACCCCCAAATTGTAAGGTATTTCCTTTCCAAAACAGACTCAGAAGTGGTTTTGCTGTTTTCGTGGGACCGTCTGCGCCGAGACCCTCAGTGACCACTCGGAGGGCTGAGGTACCGAGCGGAAAAAGGATACTGCCCACCCGCACCGCGGAGCCTGGTCCTCCCAGAGAGGCCTAGAGGGTGCTCCAAGTCTTTACAGAGGAAGCGGCACGTTCCCACCATCTTGTAATTGCAGACTGCTGGGTAACCAAGCCACGGAAAGCGATCAGACTCATGTTCCTGGGCCGGCTTCAGAGAAAAATCCTGAAAGCAAATTGTTGCGGTGGAAAAAAGACTGTCTTTGTGCCAAGGAGTTCTGGGGGGCAGGAGAGGGGGGGCGTTCCTGTGCTTCCCAAGAAAGTATCTATAGTGTTCATCCCATTTCTTGGGCAGCACCCAGGAGGGTCACCATCTCCTTTTCAAGCTTCTGTCCCCTGTAGGGGTTTGTGACCATGGCTAGCGACTGAACCTCTGTGCCTCAGTGTAGAGGCATCGAGACCCACCTGCCAGGGTGGTTAGAGGATACAGAAACATGACAGAGGTGAGCACCTAGCCCAGACCTGATGCACAGCAAGCTTTGCTAAATGTCACATTTCTGAGCGTCACAGGCATGCACCCCTCTCCCACCAGGCAGGGGGCACTTGCTGCTCAAGAGGAGGGGTACATACTCCCACAGTTCTGAACCTGAGATGTTGAATGAAACTCACCTCACTGGCCTTCAACTTACACAGATTTCCTGGGAAAGTGTTAGTCGCTCAGTCATGACCGACTCTTGGCGACCCCATGGACTGTAGCCCACCAGGCTCCTCTGTCCAAGGGATTCTCCAGGCAAGAATACTGGAGTGGGTGTCCATTCCCTTCTCCAAGGGATCTTCCTGACCCAGTGATTGAACCCAGGTCTCTTGCATTGCAAGCAGATTCTTTACCATCTGAGCCAATAGGAAGCTGTAGCTCAAATTCTGGAGAAGGAATGGCAACCCACTCCAGTATTCTTGCCTGGAGAATCCCAGGGATAGAGGAGCCTGATGGGCTGCCGTCTATGGGGTTGCACAGAGTCGGACACGACTGAAGCAACTTAGCAGTAGCAGCAGCTCAAACTCTGACACCTAAAGCATGGGGGCCGCTTGTGAGGCTTCTGCCATGGCTGTGTATGCTGGCAGTGAGGGAAGCAGCACTTCTGAATTCTAATAAGGCAATCTGTGTGTTCTGCTTCACCAAGTCAGCGTGCAGCAGACAGTTTGCTATTTTCCCACTGAATTGCTGAGGGATGTGCTGCTCAACTAGCGGGAAGTTCTTATCTCCTTCTTGAGGATCCCTTTCTACATACTGAACCTCCCCCACCAGCTGTCTCATAATTATTTGGATCCTTGGAGACTCACTCAGCCACGAAGGGATTATTCTTGCCTCTTTGGTCCCTTTGGGAAATGGAGTCTCATCTGCCCGCTACTGTCATTACTCCCTGTGGCCACAAGATATCACTGTTGAAGAAGGGCTTGGTGCAGTCTGGGTAACATCTGCTCTTGCAGCTAACCCACTCTTGTTCTTTGGAACAATCAAAAACACAGGGGTTGTGGTTCATATTCCCACATTCCCATACTCAACCATTGCTTCCCCCCAAATACCCACTGTACAAGGGTGACCAGTTCCAGAAAACTTTTCAGAATAGTTCTTACCTTATGCCCAGACCAGTTTTTCCCTGCCGACCCTCTGTGATGGTCAATTTTATGTGTCAACTTGGCTCGGCCATGGAATCCAGCCATTTGTGCAAACATTATTCTGGATGTTTCTGTGAACATGGTTTTAGAAGAGATTAGTATTTAAATCAGGGGACTTTGAATAAAGCAGATTGACCTCTGTAATGTGAGTGGGCCTCATCCAATCAGCTTAAGGCCTGAATAGAATAAAAGTCTGACTTTCCTCAAGCCAAAGGGAATTTTACCAGCCTTTGAACTCAAACTGCAACATCAGCTCTTCCCTGGGTCTCCAACCAGCCAACTACCCTGTAGATTTTAAATCTGCCAGCCTCCAAAACCATGTAAGCAATTTCTAAATAAATAAATAAATCATACATATATATATATTTATATATCCCATTGGTTCTGTTTCTCCAGAGGACTCTGACAAATACACCCTCCACCCCTGTTCTGATCAGGACTCTTGACACTTTGTCCTACCTTCAGATCTTTGCTGCAGTGAGTTCAGCCTTTCCTAATAACATTCTTCAATTTGGAATTTCAGAGAATGGATATAGGAAACTGACTCCCTGGACTATGTAAGCAAGGTGGTCTGAGCAATGAGGGTCCATCTGCCTTATAATTTACAAACTCGGGCTTCTCAAAGATTCTTTGCTCCAACTCCCAGGGGCTGAGAATCCCAGGATGGCTTCTAACAATCAGAAGCAGTCACAGACAGGACCATCTCTGGGCCTACTAAGTGTGCCTGACACAGACTCTCTCATCTAATTGGATTCTCCGCTGGTCCTGGGAGGTGGGTGTTGTACATTTCACAGTGAGAAAGAAGCCTGGCAAAGTGAGTCACCTCCCAGGTCACATCATGGGTCAGTGGCAAAGCTAATATGCCCCTCAGAGTTCATAATAATGTTTTAATAAAAATGCTATTTTTTAATAGAAAAGTAAAATTGGATTTGTGCCTTAATCTTCAACCTATTTTAGCTGTCTTGGGGCCAGACTGCACTCCAAACTTTTAAAACCATTTTTGGATTGATTAGCCAGGAACAAAACAGCTTCTAGGAGTGTGCTTAGCAATGCCAAGCTGTTAACTTCCAGCAAAAGTTGACCACGATATTGAAATGAAAACTTGATAATATCTATTATTTATCATATTGTTCCCCCACCATCCCTTTATGAAAAATGGATGGAGGCCCAGAAACCCTAATTGCCATGCTTCTTCCAGATGGGAAAAATAATAATTTTTCTCTGTTCTGCCTTTTATTTTTTTGTATTCAAATAAAGTTTATGGAGAACTCAGAGTTTATTCCATCTGGTGGTTATGGAAAAGCACAAAGTTCTGACTGTGTCCCAAACCTTTGGGATAAGTCTGGCATGAACTAGGTATACGACACTACAAAAGTCACTCCATCTTTCTGAGTCCCAGTAAAAACAAGAGGCATAACTGGAGAGTGCAAAGTCCCCTCCAAGTCCCATGGTCCAACAGGCTCTGGTCTGACAGACAGCCCTGGGGCTCCTCCAGGGGTAGAACATTGCTCTGGAGAGAACGCGGCCCCAAGGCCCTTCTGTTCTCCGATACAGGTAACACCTTCATAATCTGAGCATTTCCAAGGCCCAGATGCTACTCCTGGCTCACACTATTGGCTACAAAATCTTGGACGACTCACCGAATACCTTGGCCTTTCTTTATCTGCATTTTCCACACTGATAAAGCGGGGATGATAACACTGGGCTGGAGCCTACCATGAAAACAGGAAACGGCTTCCCTTAAAATGTTTGCAAGGCCGAGCACTCCACCGGGAGAGTCCCTTGGAAAACAAGGTTTGGCTGCCTACCACTCACGCCCTCTTTGGCCGTTGCACAGTTTCTGTGCAATAATTGCCCTCCCCACATACGGTCTGCAGACTGCTGGGGGTGCCTCCTCCCCTGACGGTTTGCCCCAACCTCTGTGTTACTGAGGAAGAGGAGGGCCATTTGACTAGGCAGAGACAGAGAGAGTTACGGCTGGATGGTGGGGCAAGTTTTCTACGTCTAGTCAAGCAACTTCTGCTCCCCTTGCCTGGATCTGACGCTCCTCTCCCCAAGAATGCCCATCCTCCAGGGGCACGGGCAGTTCTTTCCAGTGAAGTCAGGAAGGGCTAAAACTGGCAAAGTTTCTAAAGATCAATTTTCCAGTCAATTTCTATCCCTCAAAATGCCCTGCCCCTCACACACCCTAGGAGTGCCCAGAGGAAGCGAAGTGGAGGAGGAGGGAATAGCTGTCTGGCCAGGAGTGCTGGGGCCAAGACAGCTTGGCACCTGGTTTTACAAACAGCAGACCCTTTAGAGAGAAATGTGTGCTCACTCATCCGGGGCAGGGCCTTCTCTGAGCCTGGGAGACAGAACTTGTAAACCAAAGGGATGAGGAAGGATCTTCTTTTTAAAACTGGATGGAGGTTTCTCTGATGGTCCAGTGGTTAAGATTTCGCCTTCCAATACAGGGGTTGTGGGTTCAATTTCTGATCAGGGAGCTAAGATCCTGTATGCCTCATAGCCAAAAAACAAACAAACAAAAAATGTAAAATGGAAACAATATTGTTACAAAATCAATAAAGACTTAAAAAATGGTCCACATTTAAAAAAAAAAAAAAAAAAACTGGGACAAAGAGTGGCAAACATCAGTTAAAGCTTCTCTCTCTCCTCCCTGGACACTGTCTCTAGGGTCTGGCCTAGGTAAAGACTAGCCAAAAGTAAGGTTTAAATGTCCCACAAAGAAGTCTACACTAGAGACTGTTGCTGTTCAGTCGCTAAGTTGAGCCCAACTCTTTTGCGACCCCATGGTCTGTAGCCCTCCAGGCTCCTTTGTCCATGGGATTTTTCAGGCAAGAATACCATTGTGGGTTGCCATTTCCTTCTCCAGGGGATCTTCCTTACCCAGGAGTTGAACCCATGTCTCCTGTTACTGGTAGGCAGATTCTTTACCACTGAGCCACCTGGAATAGATGTTTACATAAATGGATTTAACAGAAATGTTAGTCTGCACACATGGCTGTCTCTGCTGTTCTTTGAGCTGATTACTGATGAGAATTTTTATTATAGCCCATAGATTTTGCACCAATGAGGAAGGAATGACAGCCCAGACCTGGCAGGAACCCAAGGGCTGACTCCGAAGCCTGATGCTTGGTTTCTGGTTTGAACAAATGGGTAGGTGTTGGGGTCATGCTCCAACGGGGAGCCCCGGAGGAAGAGCAGCAGGGAAGGAAGATGTGAGTTCATTTGGAGAGTTTCTGAGTCTAACCTTCCAGAGCCAAGACCAAATAAACGGTTAGTCAATTGTTCAATATTTACTGAGCATGAAATATAGTCTAGACATGAAGGATTTATTGACAATACAATTCTGGACAATATACTGGCAGCCCAAGCTCCAAATTTATATCACCCCAGGATGTGGGAGAATTTAGGAGGAAGCTAAGAATCCAGAATTAGTAGACTACTGGCCCCAAAAGGCTGTTTTAAACCGGAAGTGACTGAGTTAACCTTGAATTGGCGACAAAACATTTCCACCAACAAAGTAACTGGAAGGTTTATAAGACAAGCTGAGTTCAGTGGGAGAAAACTTCTGTTCTTGAGCCCATCATTGCAAGAGAAGGAGAAAAAGGAAGAGCAGGAAAAGAAGCAGGCGGGCAAGAGAGTCAGTTAACACCACCACTGAAATGGAGGCACAAATACCTCCCTTTCTTGCCCCACAAAGGAACAAGAGGAGCAAACAGCAGTGAAGGCACTTTGCAGACTCAAAACTACACTTTCTGGTTGTGAAACATTAGTTTTAAAAATAAATGTTTTGTTGAGGAATGGAAGCTTTTGGACCCTGCTTGAAAGCTGTTTAGTGGTCAGCTCATTGCTAGGGCACGGGTCTCCAAATTATTTTGATCTGGTACTCATTTAGTAAAGCAAGTTTGCACCATTAATACATGTTAGCTAATTTCTTTATAAATGCAGTACAGGTCCTGTAATTAATGGCTGATATCCCAAGACACAAGAAGCAACTTAAGGAAAAACGTAAAACCAAGTCTCAGAGACAGGTAAAAGATCTGTGGCTGCTTGGAGCTTGGTGGGAGAGAGGTATGAATAGGCAGAGCTGAGGATGTTTAGAACAATAGGATATCTGTATAATATTATAATGGAGGGGGTGTGATCACATACATTTGTCAAAACCTATAGAATGCCCAGGTGCTTCCCAGGTGGTTAGGTGGTAAAGAAACCACCTGCCAATGCAGGAGATTCAGGAGACGAGAATTCAGTCCCCTGGTTGGGAAGATGCCCTGGAGGAGGAAATGGCAACCCACTCCAGTATTCTTGCTGGGGCAATTCCTTGAACAGAGGAGCCTAGAGTACACAGTAGCCACTGAGCACACACAATGAAACCACAGAGGTACTCATCCATTGTAAGAATGTAGCACTAATGAAAGATGTTAATAACAAGGGAAATTATGCGAGTGAGGGGAGTTATGGGAACTGTCTATACTTTTCATTCAATTTGGTCTATAAATCTGAAATTGCTCTAAAAAATAAAATCTATTAATGTAAAAAAAGTTTTTACCAAAAAGCCATTTTATTCAAGAATTTCACATGGTTTTAAAACATTAAACCCTCCTGAAAAAAAAAAATTTTTTTCCCTTAAGTCCAGTGAAATGAATTTAACCATCTGCATTCATCCTAAAGGCAAAGCAGGCTGGTCTAATCCTTGTGAAAACCCATAGGCCAGCCCCGTTTTGACATTGTGAAAATCCATTTCTTAGAATCCTTTCTATCCCAAAACGAATTTGATATGCTTTCCTTTCATCGACCGCTGGGAGTTATTCTAAGGGGGTGGTCTCCGGGTTCTTTTTGTTATTTCTGGAGTTTAAAATAAGCTCCATGTTGTTATGGAGGAGAGGAAGGTACATGAAAAGCTTAACGGGTTCCATTTCATGTTCCAGAACACAAATATTTCAAAATCAATTATTTAGCTCCTCGCTAGAGTCTTCAAAACCCGTCCATAAGTCATAACAGAGGTGCCTGCAGGGCAGGAGGCCCCAAGCGGCCTCTTTGTTGTTATTTCGAAGTCTGCTTGCAAGTTCGCGGCTGGTGGATCTGTTGGGAGCCCGAGTGAGCATCTTCCTGACTTGTGTGTTAGAGCTCAGTTTCCCTTCTTTTCTGTCACCCCCAAATGCTGTGAGCAGAGTCACAGCTACACCCCAACACAGCCCCCACCCTTCCCGGCCCCTTTTGGTTCCCGTGTGCTGAGCACTGTTCTGCGAAGTTCCTGTGTTATGTTGCTTCGTTACCAAGAAGTCTCAAAGGGTGGATATTAGAATTATCCCATTTTCTGGATAAGGAAACTGAGGCCAGTGGTGCTAAGGAGCTCTGATGCTTTAAAAATTTCACAACAACAGACCTAGAGATGATCCCCCTGAGTAAAGTGAGTCAGACAAAGACAAATATCATATGATATCACTTACATGTGGAATCTAGGAAAATGATACAAACGAACTTATTTAGAAAATAGAAATAAATGCACAAACATAGAAAACAAACTTACAGTTACCAAAGGAGAAAGGAGGGAGGGATAAATTAGGAGTCTAGGATTATCAGATACACACAATTATATATAAAACAGATAAACAACAAGGACCTACTAATGGAAAAGAATCTGAAAAAGGAAAAATATGTAAATATTGAATCACTTTGCTGTACACCTAAAACTAATACAACATTGTAAATCAGTTCTACAACTGATTGTAAATCAACTATATTTCAATACAAATTTTAAAATAAAAATTAACATAAAAAATTGGTGCTGGAGAAGACTCTTGAGAGTCCCTTGGGCTGCAGGGAGATCAAACCAGTCAGTCCTAAAGGAAATCAATCCTGAATATTCATTGGAAGGACTGATGCTGAAGCTGAAGTTCCAACACTTTGGCCACCTGATTCAAAGAGCTGGCTCATTTGGAAAAGACCCTGATGCTGGGAAAGATTGAGGGCAGGAGAAGGGGGTGAAAGAGGATGAGATGGTTGGATGGCATCACTGACTCAATGAACATGAGTTTGAACAAATTCTGGGAGATAGTGAAGGACAGGGAAGCCTGTGCTGCAGTCCATGGGCTTGCAAAGGGTTGGAAACGACTGAGTGACAGAACAACAGCTAATCCAGAATGACCTCATCTTAACTTTAGTAATTACATCTGCAAAAACTATTTCTAAATAAGGTCACGTTCACAGGCAGTGAGGGACACGATCCAAACTGTGACAGGGGCTGAGTCCAGTGGGTTCTGAGGGAAGAGTACTAAGCACAGGAAACAGACAGTGCAAAGGCCCTGTGGCAGGAATGTGACCTGCATGTTTGAGGAAGAGCAGAATTTGGTGCCCTTCTGGACCCTTTCCAGAGGGAGGCAAGACCACATCTTGCTGCAGTAGTGCATGATGGCAGAGGAAAGAGACCACATCTTTTAGCCTTAAAACTAGGAAATTCTGCTGGTTTCAACAACATGGATGAAACTTGAGGCCACTATGTTAAGTGAAATAAGTCATTCAGAGGCAGAAACCATATGATCTCCCTTACTTGTTGAATCTTAAAAAAAAAAACAAAAAAAAACTAAGCTTATAGAAACAAAGTAGAATGGTGGCTGCCAGAGGCTGAAGGGTGGGAGAGTGGGAAGATGTTAGTCCAAGGCTACACGCTTCCAGTTAGAAGACGAATACGTTCCGGGATTTAAAGTATAACATGGTGACTACAGTTAACAATACCATGTTTTTGACCTGAAAGTTTCATGCACACACAGAGGTAGCTATGTGAGGTGATGGGTGTGTTAACTAACCTAATGGTGGAAGTCATTTCACAATATAAATGTATGTATGTGAATCACCATACGTAATGTCAATTACAACTCAATAAAGCTATAAAATAAAGCCTCATTTCTAAGTAGCAATGGACACAAGTAAACAACCATGTGATGTGAAATACCTATCATTTCTACTAGTGACAAATTCACGGGGACTGCCAGTGCTTCAGTGGTTCGTTGTCTATACTCATGATCGAAGGAAACGGCTAGATTCCATTCAAGATTAGTAAAACTAAAGACACAGTTTGTTTCTCCTGCTGGACCTATTCCGAGAGCTGGTGCTTTCTGAACTAATGTTTGCATGAGAAATCACCCCTCGTATCATCCCAATGAATCCCCTTTGATGCTAGAGGAAGTCTGCCATCAGAAGAAATGGGTTTTGAAGCTCTGTCTACACCTCCTCCCCCACAGGGGTATTGATGATGGCTAAACTCTGGTTACTTCTCCTTACACAATGTGAGTCGGGCTGATCTCTTTCCATGTTGTTTCTTGAGCATCTAGCCAGGAGAAGAGCCACGCATTCACAAAGCCTCTGTGGAACAGGCATTATGCTGGGAGCCTCACAATAGCCCTTCAAGGCAAGTAGCCCATTTCACAGCTGAGAAAATCAAGGTTCAGAAAGGCCAGATCTGTCTAAGTTCCCAAAATAAGGAAGAAGTGAAGCCAAGATTCGATTTCTGGTCTGACTCAAAGTCACATACTCCTATCCATGATGTCATCAGAACAAAAAGACTTGATGCTGTGTGTGTTTTCTACATTAAAGCACGTGGCTCCATTTAGAAAACATGAACTGGCGATCATTCTGTAGTAATTTTATTATATACCCAGCCGTCTTCATTGGACCTGAATGTTTCAACAGATTGGATAATGGCCAATGTGCTCAATCGTGTCCGACTCTTTGCAACGCCATGGACTGTAGCCTGTCAGGCTTCTCTGTCCATGGAATTGTCCCAGCAAGAACACTGGAGTGGGTTGCCATTTCCTCCCCCAGGGGATCTTCCTAACCCAGAAACAGAACCTGAGTCTCCTGAGTCTCCTGCTTTGCAGGCAGATTCTTTACCACTCAGCCTTCAACAGATTGCCTACAGATTTTCAGTGATCTGTGAGAGCCCTCAAGTGCAAAATATGATCTGTGTAATTATAGCTGTTGTGCTTTCCAAATTATTTTCTGATGTCAAACTTAATTCTCTTTCTCTTTGCCACCCAGCAGACTTGCTACACACTGTCCAGCTTGACTCAGCTGCAGCCCGACTGCCCAGGAACTCTTTGGTAGGTTGAACGGTGGCCCTCCAAAATATGTCTACATCCTATTTCCTGAGCCTGTGAATGTTACCTTACATAATAAAGGAAAGAATTTTATTTTATATGGCAAAAAATGTGATTAGGTTAAGGTTTTAAAAAATATTTATTTGGCTGTGCTAGGTCTTAGTTGCAGCATGTGGGATCTAGTTCCCTGACTAGGAATCGAACCTGGGTCCCCTGCATTGGGAGCATGGAGTCTTTTCTGGACCGCCAGGGAAGTGCCTACATTAAGGTTTTTGATAAGAGACACTAATCCTAGACTACCCAGTGTTTAGTTGCTCAGTCATGTCTGACTTTTTGTGACCCCATGGACTGTATAGCCCACCAGATTCCTCTGTCCAATGGAATTCTCCAGGCAAGAATACTGGAGTGGGTTGCTATTTCCTTCTCCAGGGGAATCTTCCCAACCCAGGGATTGAACCTGAGTCTCCTGCATTGCTGAAGCTCCAATACTTTGGCCACCTAATGTGAAGAACTGATTCATTGGGAAAGACCCTGACACTGGGAAAGATTGAAGACAGGAGAAGAAGGGGATGACAGAGGATGAGATGGTTGGATGGCATTACCAACTCGATGGACATGAGTTTGAGCAAACTCCGGGAGTTGGTGATGGACAGCGAAGCCTGGCGTGCTGTAGTCCATGGGGTTGCAAAGAGTTAGACATGACTGAGTGACCAAACTGAACTGAATTCCTGCACTGCAGGCAGATTCTTTACCGTCTGAGCCACCAAGGACCCAAAATTCAATAACGTGTCCTTAATAAGAGCGAGGCAGAGGGAGATCAGACACACAAGGCAGGGATGTGAAGATGGTGGCAGAAGTTAGAATGACGTGCCCCCAAGCCCAGAAACATCCAGGACTGCCCACAGGGGCCAGAAGCTGAAAGAGGCAAGGATCACTCTGCCCAGAGCCTTTGGAGGAAGCACAGCCCTGTCGACCCTTTGATTTCAGACTTCTGGTCTCAAGAACAGTGAGAGAATAAATTTCTGTTACTCCAATCCTCCAACTTGTGGTAATTTGTTACAGCACCCTCAGGACGCTAAGACAAACCCCAGCAAATGGAAACCCTAACACGCTGTCTGTCCTCCCGGCAGAATCGTGGACCACCGGAGGCTCTTGCTTCTTTCCTATGTTAGGATTCCGCACCCCCTCCAAAGAGAACCACTCACTCCGTTGTGTGTCCACAGGGTAAGGACCACATCGGCCTTGATGGCTGCATAGCCCCAGAGCGAGGAGAAGATGGAGTTGCCTCATATACCTTCATCCATGAACACTTGAGGTTCGGGCATCAGCTCCATGGGTTTGAATCTCACCTCTTACACTTAGTGTGGCTGAGTAACTTTGGGCAGCTGATCTCTGAGTCCCCTTTGGCCCCTCTCTTACACAGAGGAGATCAGTACTATCTCATCAGGCTGTTATGAGGATGCAGGGAAATAACATGGAAACTTCTTACAGCAATGCTGTCACTTCATAGACGCTCAATGTGTCTCCGTTATTTTCATCAATAATTACAAAAAGAAGGAAATAAGCAGTACTATTAAGAGTAGAAGAAAGAAATCTGGATGAAGTATCGGAAAACCAAGTTTGGTGTTTTGGTGTTTTATCCACAACATTCTAAACTATTCAAATACAGAATCAGATATACAGATTAATAACTATGCTGTATGTGTGTATGTGCGCTAAGTCTTTTTAGTCGTGTCTGACTCTTCGCAACCCCATGGACTGTAGCCCACCAGGCACACATCAAACTATTCAAATTACAAAACCTTTGTCTTTGCTGATTCTAATGCCAATGCTTATTTTCTATATTAGTATTTTTACTCTTACTTGTATTATTTCCTTCCTTTTACGTTATTTGGGCTTGTTCTCTCCTTTTTCTAACTTAATTATGTGGATACTTCCTGTTGCATTTGACAGCTGTAGTATCTTATTTATGTCAATTTGATTCAGTTTTGTAATTCTATTATTTAACTCTTGTACATTCTTACCCAATTTTTATCTGTGTATCCTATTAATTATCGAATAAGTTCGCTAAACTCTTTCACTATAATTTTATTTATTTTTTATTGCTTTATTCCTCTTTTTACCACTCTTAATTTTTGCCCTATGAATTTTGAAGCTGTGCTATTAAACATGCATATGAATTTAGAATTGCTATAAGTTAGTGGTGAATCAGTGATTGTATGAAGCATCTTTTCATCTTTAATAATGCTTCTCATCTTAAAGTCTGCCTTGTCGGATGTTAGTATACGCACATTTAGCTTCCTTTTGCTCAGTGCTGTGTGGGAATTATTTTTCATTCTTTTGCTTTCAACTTTTTTCTCTTTACTTTTAATGTGTGCTTTAGTAAGCTACATAAAATTGGGCATTTTTATTTGTATCATGTCTGACATTTATTCTAATTGAACTATTTAGCTCATTCACATATAATACCATTTCTTATATGGTTGGTTTAAATCAGAATCTTACTATTTGTTTCTTATTTTTGTTCCAACTATTCTATATCACTCTTTCTTTTTATTAGTCAAATATTTTCGTATTCCTTTCGTATGCATGTTTGTCATCCATTCCTTTGCTACATTTTTAGTGCTTACTCTAGATGTTACAATGTGCATCTTTGCCTAATACAAATGTGTATTTTTACTGCTTTCTGGATAATATTAACTCTATTAATATTCTCCTGCCTTCTGTGTTGTTGTCACATAGTTTAATTCTACATACATATTGAACACTACAGGGCACTCTTAACTGTGTATGCAGCCAATATTCACTTACCCTTACTCACATGTTTACTCTATTCATCACTCTATTCTTTCCTGAGTTTCAGCGTTCCCATTGGGGACTGTGCCTTTCCTCTGTGCCATTTCTCTGCCTGAGAAATTCCTTTTAACATTTGGTGTAGGTTTGCTTTAGTGCAGGTTTTCTATGCTTGATTTTTTTTGCCTAGAAATATGTTTGTCTAATATTCATATTTTCCCCAAAATTCAAGCTTAATTTGGATCATTAAAATACTTTGATGACCCACAGTATTTTTCATAGAAGTTTCAAGACTCAAAGGCTTATTTTACTATTGTGTTCTGATTTATTCATTTGCTCAATTTTCAGTTGAGAATAATTAATTTTTTACAGCTTTGAAATATAAATTCACATAAGTAAAATTAACCTATTTTAAATGTTCAGGTCAGCGAGCTTTGATCAGTGTATACAGTTGGGCAACACCATCACAATCAAGTTTAAGAATGTGTTCATCATACCCCTCCAAAAAAAAATCTCCCTTGACCCTTTATGATCAACCCCTTCCTACACCCTCAGCTCCATGAATTATTAATCTGTTCTATCACTATAATTTTTATATTTTATATAATTTAACAAGTGGAATCACGTTGTATGTAGTAATTTTACAACTGGTTACTTGCACTTAGTTTGATTTTGGAGATTCATCCACATTGCTGCCTGTATCAGTTCATACCTGTGCATTGCAGAATAGCATCCCATTGTATGGATATGTCTCATTTCATTTTTACATTCATATATATGAATTAGATTAGGTGATTTAGGGTTATTTTTGTTTTCAGTCTTTAAGGATATCTTTGCCAGCTTCATAATTCGAAGTTGGCTGGCCGTTATTCTCTTGTAAGGCATTATTTGTTAATTCTTTTAGTTTTTGTTTGTTTTTTAAAATTATCTATTTCTCTTTCAGTTCTGAGCATTTTTTTCTCTGGGCAGATTTGTTTTTTTCTTTCAGCACTTTGAAGATGTTGCTCAACTGTCTTCTGACTCACATAGCTTCTGATAATACATCTGCTGTAATTCTAACCCTTGTTCCTCGGTATGTAATGTGTCATTTTTCCTCTGGCTGCCTTCAAGATTCTCTCTTTATTTTTAGTTTTCAGCAGTGTGAATATGATGTGCCTAGATTTTTTTTTCTACTTCTGCTTGAAGTCCTCTGGGCTTCTAGGATCTCGAGCTTGTTGTTATTCATTACCTTTGGGAAATGCTCAGCCCTTATCTCTTCAAAGATTCCTTTGTCCTGATCTCTTTCTCTTCTCCTTTCAAGAATCCAATAATACATATCATAGACAATTTAATGTTGTTCCACAGCTCCTGTATGCTCTGTTCTGCTTTTTTGCTCTCCTTTTTTCCCTTCATATTTCAGTTTTGTAATTCATACGAGCCTGTATTCACGTATACTGATTCTTCATTTATGTTGAGTCTACTGATGAGGCTTTTGAAAGCATTCTCTACTTATTTCACCAATATTTTTATCTCCAACATTTCCTTTTGACTCTTTTGGTGTCCACCTCACTGCTGAAATGCCATTTGTTCATATGTGTTATCTACTTTCCCCACTAGAGCCTTTAACCTCATTAGTCATCGTTACTTTGAATTTCCTCTCTGATAGTTACAGAACATGGGCCCTCTTTTAGTCTGGTTATGTTGATGGCATCTTCTCTTGACTGAAATTTTTCTCCTCATTTTTTTATGTGTCTTATTTTAAAAATTGATTTCTAAGCCTCATATTTGGAACAGTAGAGACTAATATAAACAGTGTTTATGCCTGGAAATGAGCACATCTCTTCTAGTAGGCTGTTATTTTCAAGACTGATTCAATCTAGTCTGGTTTTGAATTGGCTTTAGGTTTCGTTGTTATTGTGATTGTCTTCAATACATCACCAGATTCACATTTCTTTGGTTTTACATTTTACTTAGAGTAGGGCCTGGCTTGTCCTAGGATTTTTCACAATATCCCCACTTTACCCTTAGCTTTAAGGTTCCAGTATGAGCCTATACCACAGAGCAGTCCCTCCTCACAGCCCTGCTCAACCCCCAGTGGTAGAATTCTGCTCCTGGCTACTTGGTGTTTGCTAGCTCAATATTAGGCATGCCCTGTGCTCCTGCGGCTCATAAGTGGGCCTTTCTTAGTAATCTTGCTTTCTCGAGCAGTAGGAATCTCTGGGTCAAGGATGGCTTCCTGCCTCTTACCCAAGGATAAAGGGCTTTTCCTCCTTCCAGCTGCAGTAGGTCTAGAGTGCACTGATCAACTGGGAAATCATATGAGACAATGACAAAAAGGAAGCAAAGGACCAGAATACAAAAGGCTTCGAATCCATGGTGAGACTTGTGATTTCATTTTGAGTAGCATAGGAAACTACCAGAGGGTTTGATCGGTGACATGATTTGTTGTGTTTGATTCTCTGGAGGCAGAGGGGAGACGGATAATGACTAGAAGGGGCCAGAGAAGGGGTCTGGGCAACTGATAATGGTCTAGACACCAGTTTCACAGCTGTGTCCAGCCTGTGAAAGTCACTGATCGAGCTGTATACTTATAATGTGTGTACTCTCTGTGTGTATATTAAATTTCAGTAAAAAGTTTTACAATGGCCTTGTCAAAGAAATGAAAAAGAAAATGTAGGAGTCTTGGTTGTCAAGGAACATTTCAGTTTGTTGGTTACTCTGAACTCTCCTAGGCAAGCAGGTGAAGACAGTTAATGAACCAGGTGTCCAGGAAAGAATGCAGCCTGGTTCCTGTCTTCAAGAAGGTCTTGGGACCTTCTTGGGACCTCCCAATGCGGGGTGCACAGGTTCAATCCCTCGTCAGGGAACTAAGGGGCTTTGCTGGTAGCTCAGCTGGTAAAGAATCCGCCTGCAATGCAGAAGACCGGGGTTCAATCCCTGGCTTGGAAAGGTCCCATGGAAAAGGGAATGGCTACCCACTGCAGTATTCTGGCTTGGAGTATTCTGGCCTGGTTGCAAAGAGTTGGACACAACTGAGCAACTTTCACCTCACTCTTTTGGGGAACTAACTAAGCTCCCTCATGTTGCATGACACAGCCAATCAATCAATCAAAACATATAGACCAAGAAGGTCTCCAACTAGTTGGAGGGACAGGCTTGTTTTGTTTTAGAAATTTATGATTTCTTATGGCAAGTGCTATAATAGGGGTTTTACAAGATGATACTGGGTGGGGGGCAAGTGAATAATATGAAGGAAGCAGAAAACGTTCTCAAAGGAGGTGACCCTTGGGTTTTCTCCTAAAAAGACAAACATACGTCTCCGTTCCAAGGGGTATACAAAGGCACAGTCCATGCTGGGAAGGCCTGGTAGTTTGCTGTGTCCTGAGCTTTGGGCTCCAAGGAGCAAATGGGGCTGAAGGAGCAGATAGAGAGTGGCTGTGAAGGACCTGGGGCCTGGCCGCCTGGCTGCATGCAGTGTCCCACAGAGATTCTTGGATCGGGGAATCCAGGCACAAGAGGAAGGGAGCAAACACTGGCAACAGGCACAGTGGACTAGACCAGAGTTTTTTGCAGCCTCTGCCCTAATTTACTTTCCAGGCTACCCTTGGAGAAGGTGATTGCTGGCTTAATTAACCAGAATGGTTTTTCCCCAAGAATTCTGGGTCATCATCTCTTTGCTCCTATACAAAGGCACAGGGATTGTGGAGTCTATTGGTCACTCATTGCACTGGACCTTAACATTCTTTCTTCCCATTCCAGACCAGCTGTGTGGCTTTGGGGAAGTCCTTCAACAGCTCTAGGCTCCTGATGCCCCCTAGATAAATTAGGGAACCAAACTTTGTGCTCAGGGCAGGAATCAGAACACATAATCTCAAGAACAATTTTATCTCATGTTAGTGACTTTGTAATAGTAGTGAGCGATAATGTAGACTGAACACTTCATGGACACCTAGCATTAATAATTGCCATATACACGGGCTTCCCAGGTGGCTCAGTGGTAAAGAATCTGCCTGTCAGTGCAGGAGATGTGGGTTTAATCCCTGGGTCAGGAAGATCCCCTGGAGAAGGAAATGGCAACCCACTCCAGTATTCTTGCCTGGGAAATCCCATGATCAGAAGAGTCTGGTGGGCTACAGTCCATGGGGTCACAAAAGAGTCGGACATAACTTAGTGACTAAGTGACTGAACAATTATATGTAGAACCCAACCCTCATAACATTATGGGGAAAATACTGTTGTGAGCCTCAATTTATAGACCAGAAATCAGAATCACAAAGAGATCGGGTCACCCAAGGCCACAGATAAGAACTAGCAAAGTTGGAATTTGAACTCAAGAAATTTGTCCTTAGATTCACATCATTGGCAACTATATTTTAGTCCTTCTAGGCAAGCCAAAGATGTTGCAACTTATATGTTTTTACTTTTGGAGAAATTCATATACTTGTGTAAAAATATTATTATTTTCCTTTTCATCCTGTTTCCCAGGGAATTTGCTCCAAAAGAGAATTCCCTTCAGGCCCATTTAATTTGGCATCAAGAATTTTATTGGTCAAACCTCCCTTTTATTAACATTTCATTTTATGAAAGTTCAGTATAATTGCACTGGTCACATTTTCTCACAAAATTATTTTCATAGGGGAAAAAAAAAGAAAAGCAGCTTAACAGAACCATTGTGTTTGAAATCAGGAGGTAAAGGCCAAGACAGTCTTTCTTGCAAAGCATCCTCCACTTTTCTTCCCTGGAGGAGGTGCCATTGGAGTTTCCTAACAGGGTCCTCATCGCTTTCAATGTAGGGTCTCAAGGTGACATCAAGGAGGGTTCACTGCTATCTCAATCCCCTGATGCCACAGAAACTGCACTCAGAAGCAAGTATGCTTCATCTATAGACTGTCAGAACTGCTTTGGGAATCATTAGTCTAACCCTCCCTGGTGGCTCAGTAAGTAAAGAATCTGCCTGCAGTGTGGGAGACCCAGGTTCCACTGCTGGGTCCAGAAGATCCCCTCAAGAAGGGAATGGCTACCCACTCTAGTATTCTTGCCTGGATAATCTCATGGACAGAGGAGCCTTGTCCATGGGATTGCAAAGAGTAGGACATGATTGACTGACTAACACTTCATTTCACTTGAGAAACTGAAGTTCAAAGGTACTTTGTCATGTCCAACTCATTCGGCAAATTAACATCAACTTTGAACCTAGGTTTTCTGGGTTTTGCTTAGGTATTCTCCCCATTCTAGGCTAAGGGAAAAGAAGCTGAAAATAAATAAAAAAGAAAGATTTGAACTTGATTTCACTTAGGGCAAATTTTGTTGTCTTCAGCAAAATGGTGAGATTGAATCTTAAAATGTTGTAGTTATGAAAAAATATAAAAAATAAAAGGATAACATGTCAGGGAAAGATATGGAGAGAAAAAGAGTAGCAAAAGGTCCTGAAGACTCACCAAAGAAATAACCAAGCACCAGGGTCCATCACTGGCCAATTTCTAGAAGCCCAAAATTTCCAGAAAGGGCAAACAGCACAACCTTCCAATTTGCATTGGAAAATACATTCATATTTCAGAAAAGCAGTGTAGCTAGCTGTTCATTAAGAAGCTTTAGACAGCCTGTAATCCCAGCTCATAGGAAATTACTGCTCTCTTAAGCAATTCCAGGTTTGTTTTTTCAAGCCAGAGGTCTGCAAGACTTGCAGAGTTATTACTGGTTTATTAAAAATTCTGTGGAAATAAAGCAAGAGGTCAAGCCTGATTGCCTTCGAAGATGGTAAGCAACTTCCATTAACCCAGGCACCAGAGCAGCCAAGGATTTTCACAAACTTGTGAGCGAGGTGCAGAATGTATGCTGTATGCAGAGAGAGGAGCTGGCACTTAGGAGAAAGATGTGAGAGACGTGCCACAGGGATGAGTGTGGCATTGCCACTTACCTCCAGAGGCCTTGATAAAGCCTCATCACTCAGGTGAATCACTGAGTCTATCAGTGGACAGCATGGTGGATGCACTGAGATGTAGACCCATCCCTGCTTTACTACTTACCTGCTGTGTTGTCTTGGGTTTGCCACTTCACCTGTATGCACCTCTACATCTTTACCTGCAAGATGGGCATAATGATATAGGCATCACAGAGCCATTAGAAAAAGTAAAAAATGTATGGAAATGTCTAAAGTCTTTATCGTCATTAATTACTATGTCTTCTAGCATTATTCAGTTCAGTTCAGTCATTCAATTGTGTCTGACTCTTTGCGACCCCACGGACTGCAGCATGCCAGGCCTCCCTGTCCATCACCAACTCCCGGAGTTTACTCAGACTCTTGTCCATTGAGTCGGTGATGCCATCCAACCATCTCATCCTCTCATCATCCCCTTCTCCTCCTGCCTTCAATCTTTCCTAGCATCAGGGTCTTTTCAAATGAGTCAGCTCTTCGCATCAGGTGGCCAAAGTATTGGAGTTTCAGCTTCAGCATCAGTCTTTCCAATGAACATTCAGGACTGATTTCCTTTAGGATGGACTGATTGGATCTCCTTGCAGTCCTAGCATTATTAGTATTATTATTAGCTGATCTCCAACTCTGACCACGTAAGTTCATCCATATTATAACGATGAGAGATGTGGTGCCTGGCTTTGACAGAGTCAGAGTTTAGAAATGTTACAAATGTCAGAGTTTAGGTCTGAAGAAGTAGGAACTAGGGAGATACTGAAGGCTTTTCATCAATGAAATAAGATGCTGAACCAGCATTTGAGAAAGACGGACTTGAAAGGATTATGCAAAACAAGCTAGAAGATGAAAAAGACCAAGGGTTGGTAGGTCAGCTCAGAGATGATTATAGCAATGAAGGCAGAAGGAAGAAAGCGGGAGGCAATCACTAGACCTCTAAAGAATTCTTGAAGCTGAAATACAGAGACACAAACAAGCAGGGAGCAAAAGTGACTTTGAGGAAATAGACTATGGAAGAAAGAAGAAAGATACTGCATCCATGGAGCAAGAATATGCTGCTGTATAAAAGGAACCACCACAACAAAAAAAGCTGTGTTGGAATTTTAAAATAGAGATGATAAGATTAAAGTTTTTGACAATAAACATGAATTTGAAAAATTTTGCAAAAACTGAGAAAATGGCAATGAAAAAATAAAGGAAGAAAAGTGGAGACAAGAAAGAAATGAGAGTTCTGCTCAGGAAGTTTAATATACAAATGACAGAAATTAACAAAAAGAAAAAAAAAATACAAGAAGAATTCTTAAAGAAATAATTTTCAAGAATATATTCCAGAACTGAAGGCAGGAGTTTTCAGATTGAAAAAGGTCCAACACAGTAGACAAAAAGCAACTCACTACAAGACACACCATCAAGAAATCTGAGAGCACTAGAGATAAGGAAAAGATACTGTGATCTTCCAGAGAGAAAAAGTAGATCACATGCAAAGGGACAAGAACTGTGACAGCATCAGGCATCTTCACCACAACAGCCCCACCTCTAGAAAGCAGTGGTGCAAAATCTTTTAACTCAGAAGGAAGTATTTTTTATCCCAGAATTTTACACTCCAGCCCTATAACATAGACTATCTTCAGACATTCAGCCTTATAAAATTTTAAATTAAAAAAATCTATCACAGAAACCTACCCAAGAATGCACGTTTGTTTCTAGAAAAAGGAATAAACCAATTAAGAAAAAAGAATCCAGCACATAACAAAACAAGATTCATCACAGGAGAGAGGCCGTGGGATGCTGGTAGATGGAGAGCCCAGACTATAACTCTGCATTTCAACCTTGACTGCCTCAAGTCAGAAATCTCCAGAAGAGACTTCCTCAGAAAGAAAAATGTGCAAAATACCCAATATATCTGAACAGCATTTATGTGGTTATAATAATGTAAAGGCAAATATTAATCTAAGCAAAATGAAGCTAAAATGCACTGGGAAGCTGGAAAGATTCAAAGGTTGGAGGGGGAGGTGGATAGAGGAGGATGAAAGAAAACAAAACCCAATCTTCCACAGTGAAAAGGCAAAAACGAAAAATCTAGCAGTATAACATAAGCACATTATCTTGTAATAAGAAGGTAATTTAAAAACAAAAACTCAAGCAAAACTGTTGAAAGTTGTGACCTCTGAAGAAAGCAGAAAGACTGGAAAGGAGGCTTCGTTTTTCACAGCAAGCACAGGAAAATTATTTGACCAATTTTACGTTGGGTACATGTAAATTTTGATTAAAAATTAAAATTTAAAGAAAGAAGACATAGGTTGCATTCTGCAATCTTGGGGAAAAAACAAACAACAGAAATCTCGTTGTGAGCTCAAGTGAAAGCCCAAAACAGCCTAGAACTATAAAGACAACTTTGGCTGTCATGGCAAAGGGCCTTCAGCTAGATATTAAAATTTTGAAAATCCATCCAACTCTGCACAAATTCGTTATGTGACTTGGGATAAATCCCATGAATTCTCTTAACTGTGCTTTCTCCTTAGAGCAAGATAGGAATTGAACTACAGAGTCATAGAGATCCCCCATGGACCCCACATTCTGTGTCCAAGGTACTCAGATTATGAACTCTTTCCCTGACCATAAAATGAGAGAAAGTGAAAGTAAAGTCGCTCAGTCATGTCCAACTTTTTGCAACCCATAGACTGTAGCCTACCAGGCTCCTCCGTCCATGGGATTTTCCAGGCAAGAGTACTGGAGTAGGTTGCCATTTCCCTCTCCAGGAGATCTTCCCAACCCAGGGACTGAACCTGGGTCTCCCACATTGTAGGCAGATGCTTTACTGTCTGAGCCACCAGGGAAGTCCTTGACCATAAAAGTCACACAAAGTTGCATAGAGGTGATACGGAGGAGAGACAACTCAGGAGACACTGCAGCTCATTCCCTCCTGCTCTGAGAGCTCAGCCAGGTCAATAGAGTTACATTCATGGAGAAGGATGGAAATTCAACTAGCTCCCCCTTCCTAACAAGTTGCCTGGCTTCTTCCTGTGAACCCCTCTTCTCTTTGTCTGTAGAGCCTCCCTAGTGCAGTGTCCCTCTCCGGATGCCTCTCCTAGGCATGTCCATACAAGGTGGAGCACTGATCTCTCGGCGGCCACCGGTCCTGCACCATCTGCTACTTCTCTGCTGGAAGTTTCCCCCAACGCATCAGCACTGACTCTGCTAGGGACACGTGGTGCTAGGCTCTGTGTATTCTCCGCAGGATGGATACCTGTGGGACCCAGAGACGCTCCCAGGAAGAGCAAGCCTCCCTAACAGCAGCCGGCTCCCCAGAATCAGCTCTGGACTAAGATGCTCTCACTTTAATAGAAACAGGCTGGAAAACTCTTTATGACAAATCGAAACCAAACCCCATGCCTTGGCTGTGGGTTATTTATTGAAAATCACCACGTTTTAAGAGCGGCGAAGAACATAAGTGCCTGTAGGCTTTGGCGAATCCTCTAAGAATTTATATTCTAAGCAGCCACACTGCCACCACGGGAAGGAAACTGTGAACCAGAAGTGCACAGTGAGGAATCGTTTAAATAGAGAACCAGAAAAGCCTTAGGCTTGTTATAAATTCTGAACCCAGATATTCTCTGGAAGAAAAAACCTTCCACTGAGTGAAGGTATCCTTGTGTCTACTGAAGTCTCCTGGAAGCAGTATTGGCCTTCTGTATGTGGCAAAAATGGCCACTATCCCAGAATACTCCCCACCATCCTCTTTTAAAACAAATCCATACAATCCAATAAAATAAATGAAAACTAAAGAAACCAGAGTTTAATATTCAGGGGATGTAATTCAAGTATAGCCAACTGGACCACTTCCCTGTTAATCAGAAAAACAGCAAAGTTTTTCTCCTTGTGTTCTTTGTAGAACATAAAGTTAATACTCTCTTTAGGGAGGCCCCATGGATGTGTGGAAGGAACACCAGATGCAGAATGGAAGCCTGGCTTGCCTTAAACTCACTACATCTCCCAGGAAAGGCTCAAGACCAGATTTTCCCCAACCTGACTGTATTAGAATCACCTGAGAGCCTTCTTTAAGAAATCTGATTCCCAGGCCCTCAGACTCTCAGCTTCCAAGTATAAGGCCCCGCTCTCTGTGTCCAATTCCCAGCTCAGGGTCTCTCTTGCCTCTGCTGCTGCTGCTAAGTCACTTAAGTCACTGCTAAGTCGTGTCCGACTCTGTGTGACCCCATAGACAGCAGCCCACCAGGCTCCCCTGTCCCTGGGATTCTCCAGGCAAGAATACTTGAGTGGGTTGCCATGTCCTTCTCCAATGCATGAAAGTGAAAAGTGAAAGTGAAGTCGCTCAGTTGTGTCCGACCCTCAGCGACCCCATGGACTGAAGCCTTCCAGGCTCCTCTGTCCATGGGATTTTCCAGGCAGGAGTACTAGAGTGGGGTGCCATTGCCCTCTCCGTCTCTTGCCTCTAACTGATCTCAAAAGAACTCACTTCTCTTCTCTCCCCATCAAGGAGTTGGGGCTCTTGGACAATGAAAACCAGTGATCAACACTTTTCAAGGTGATGGTTCATTATCATGATTGTGGCAATGGTTTCATAGGTGTAAATCTATGTCAAGTCATGCATCTTAACTCTATCCAGTTTGTTGTATGCTGATTATACTCCCAGAAAGCTGTTTTTAAAAGTAACTAATCAGATGGTTGAGTGGCAACATCTGCTTTCAGGCTGGTAGCATCACCATCTCCAAAGGCAGCAAGGGGCAAACACACGAGTTACAGTACGTAGGTAAAGCTGCTGTCACCCATAGGTCCTAAGACACATTGGCCCCAACAAGACAGAAACTGCTTCTTCTGTCTCATGACAGCCCAGAGGAAGGCAGGCAGCCCAGGCTGGGTGGGGTCCACCAGGTTCCTTCCATCTTGTTCTATGGCCATGTGATGGGAGTTGACCGTGGCTATCCATGGGCACATTCCAGCTTCTAAGAAGTTGGGAAAAAGAGAAACTGGAGGGTTAGTAAGTTCCTTTTAGGGAAATGTTGCAAAAGTGGCATACAACCCTTCCACTCACCTTTTCTTGATGAGAACATGGTCACGTGGCCACACTTGAGCTGCAAGGGAAGCTGGGAGATGTAGTTTCTGGTTATTAAAATTGGGGAGGAGAGGACTTCCTTGGTGGTCCAGTGGTTAAGAATCCACCTTGCACTGCAGATATATTTCCCTGGTCGGGGAACTAAGGTCCCACATGCCAGGGGACAGCTAAGCCCACGTGCTTCAATGAAGACCCAGCACAGCCAAAAAAGAAAAAAAGGAAGGAGGTTTCTGGGCTTCCTGGTAGCTCAGCTGGTAAAGAATTTGCAATGCAGGAAACCCTGGTTCAATTCCTGGGTTAGGAAGATCTGCTGGAGAAGGGATAAGCTACCCACTCCAGTATGCTGGCCTGGAGAATTCCATGGACTTTATAGTCCATAGGGTTGCAAAGAGCCGGACATGACTGAGCCACTTTCACTCTGTTTTGGGTTTATATTATTAAAAGGAAGGAGAACAGTTAGCCATCTCTGCCCTAGTTTTGAGGAGATAATGAGGACAAAAATATGGGGAGAACACAAGTCTCAGTAAATAATATTGCCACACAGAGCAGGTCCTTAAGAACTCCAATTCCTGTTACTAAGGTGAGTGATGTGTCAGTTTCCTTGTGTTGCCATAACGAAGTATCTCAGACTGGAGGTGGGGGGTGGGGCGGAGTTTAGATAACGCAGATTTATTGTCTCACTGTTCAGGAGGTTGGAAGTCTGAGATCTGGCTGTCACAGGGTTGGCTCCTTTGAGAGCTGTGAGAGAAAATCTGTCCCAGGCCCACTCTCCCAGCTCCCAGTAGCCTGAAGCATCCCTTGGCTTGTGGATAATGTTCTTATGGGTCTTGACCACATCTTCCCTCTGTATGTGTCTCTGTCTCTTCACATGTATTTTTTCCATAAGGACGTCAGTCATATTGAACTAGGGGCTCACTGTACTCAACTGTGACCCTATCTTAACTAACTGCCAAGACCCTATTTCCAAATAAAATCACATTGAGGTATCGGGTGAGGGGCACTCCAATGTGCAAATTAGGGGGAGGAGCAATTCAACCCATCACAAGCAGGAAGAGAGCACTCAGGACACTCAAGTTCGTGTCCCAGCCCTGCCACTGGCTGGCTGTGGACAATCTCACGAGGCCTGGTCTCATTGACCTCCTTTGTCAAAGATGAAATAACCATGGCAAAGGCCTCAAGAAAACTGGGAAGGGCCTCGGTGAGACAGGCTGGAACCTGGGACCCTTCTCTGCAGTGCTTCCGTCTGGACAAATAGACAAAGTTGTCCTTGAGCAACAAAATACACACAGAAACTATAAGGGACTGAAAAAGAAAAAAAAACAAAAACAAAAAAAACCCCACCTCATGCACAGCTGGGCAAATTATGGACAATAAGACACAAAAAGACCAAAAGAACCCAACTGCCACTTCTGAAGAGCCAGGAGCAAAAACAGGGTACTGCACATGCCCCCTGCACACACACAGCACAGCCAAAGGGCTGGGCGAACCACCTCAGTTACCCCTCTGTCCTGACCCCTGGACCCACTCTTACCCTCACCCACTATGAGGAACCAGCTTCCCCCTCTCAAGGAGCAAGCAAGGAAACCTGGTACTTATTCCTGCTCCCCTGTCTTGCAGCAGGGACCCCAATAAAACCTTGCCTGAATTTCTCATCTGGTTTCTTGTCAATTTCTATTAATTAAGGAGGTCAAGGGGCTTTCCAGGTGGCACTGGTGGTAAAGAACCTGCCTGCCAATCAATGCAGGAGGCATAAGAGATGTGGGTTTGATCTCTGGGTTGGGAAGATCCCCTGGAGGAGAGCATGGTAATCCACTCCAGTATTCCTGCCTGGAGAATCCCGTGGACAGGGGAGTCTGGCTGGCTACAGTCAGGGCGATAGGATCACAAAGGGTAGGACACAACTGAAGCGACTTTGCACACACATACACACACACACACACACAAGGAGGCCAAGAACCCTGATCAGTAACACTGGTGATTCTCTGCCTCTCACCCTCCTCTGAAAGGTCAGCTCCAGAGGAAGACGTATCTCTGGCACGAGCCCAGCTTCTCTTCCTGGGGTGCCCTCTTTTTTGAATTAAGCTTTGTGGAGGATTATCCACACTGCTCAAGTCAGAAGGGGCCTCTTAGAGAGAAATGCTACCATGGGCAAAATACCTTCAATTCCCTTAAAGGGAAAAAAAAATTCCTTTTGGTCTACAGATGGGTAATTGTGTTCACTGTTTCCAAATGTCCACATGCCAGCCTGGGCCAGCTTTCTACTGAGATCAAACGGACTCCCGGGTCTCCTTTCTACTGATGTGGGTGTGCCTTTAGCCATGGTGTAAAAAGCTGATTCCTCCACAGAGTGGACTGGGCAGACTACACTGTTCACACGGCAAAGAGATGAAGAGTCAAGCCTTTTCCAGAGTCAGACACCAGAAGTCACACCCGCTGTGAGGAACTCTCAGGCTCCCAGATCCTACAGTCTAGGTTGCCCAACACATAGAAACAAACCTGGAACATCCTTGAGCTCAGGCTGTGAAAGTGTTAGTCGCTCAGTCATGTCCGACTCTTTGTGACCCCATGAACTGTAGCCCACCAGGCTCCTCTGTCCATGGGGATTCTCCAGGCAAGAATACTGGAGTGGGTTGCCATTTCCTTCTCCTGGGGGTCTTTCCGACCCAGGGATCAAAGCCAGGTCTCCCGCATTGCAGGCAGATTCTTTACTTCTTGAGCCACCAAGGAAGTCCAGGCTAAATTCAGGCTAAGATATGCTAAAGTGGTAACCAGATTGCCATTTATGAATGTATCAAATCCACATGTTTTATGCCTTCAACTCACACAAGGCTCTGTATCAGTTATATCTCAATTTTCGAAAAACTTCTGGACCAGCTCATGAAAATAAAAAGGCAAGCAAGTTTTTCTGGTCTAGGTTTAAATTTTTGTGATTATAGGCTAGGCTGAGTCTTATCATGAGTTGGTATTTGTTGGTGTTTTTAGAAATTCAGTTGGTGAGTTAGTGTGAATGAGAGGGGAGAAAGATGTGCCCTCAGGCACACACCTGGCGGGTGTGAGAGCTGATACAAACCTCCCTTGTCCCAGGACATCCTGAAAATGTGCCCGCAAAGCCTGAGACAGGGCCTTTACCCTAAGGAAGAAATCAGACAAGTTTACATCAAAGACGGTCCACACTGTTTAAAATGGCAAAGAACGTGAACAACCTAAACGTTTAGGGAGAGCCTGCAGCTTGCCCCTTGGATGCCTCGAGTCTCAGCTCCAGAGTCAGCCCATCTGGAAAGCCCTCTGGACATCCCTCATCCTCTCCTGTTCCCACCATAGCTCTCCGTGTGTGCGTGCTCAGTCGTGTCCAACTCTTGACCACCCCATGGACGGTAGCCTGGGGCTCCTCTGTCCACGGGATTCTCCGGATAAGAATACAGGACCTCTCCACAACTCCACTACAGCAACAGCATGCATTATGAGCCTTTATTCAGCACGTTTCTCTTTTAAAGACGCCAGAGTTTGGCAAACCACGGTAAGCCAGCCCCCCACCTGCTTTTGTAAATAAAAGGTTAAGGCACACAGCCACACCCATGGCTCACATATCCTCTATGGCGGAGACCAAAAGACCCCTGGTGTTTACTCTCTGCCCTTTACAGCGAAAAGCTTGCCAACTCCTGAATGACGCCAGGAGCCCTCTGAACAAAGAAAACATCTCATTCATTTCCACGACCTGTGAGGCCTGTGTGGTGCCAGGCACACAGTAGGTGCTTCATGAATGTTGACCAGGTCGATTGATGAACCTGAACTGTCAAAGAGGCAGAGGTTCTCATACTTGTAAGCGCATCAGCATCATCACCTTGGTTGTTTGTTAAAATGCAGGTTCCCAGGCCAAATGCCCACAGGTCTGATTTGACAGCTTGATCCCTTACACATTCCCAAGGTGACTCTGGTGCTGACAGACCTCACATGGGCTCTGTCAAGAGATACTCGTGGTGACACAGGGCATCAGGCAGGTTTCTAGCAATATGGTGGGGCTAGATAACCCTCCTGCAATGGGCTAGAAAAAAACACAGGAAACTCAATTTAAATGCAGAGCTAAGCCCCTGAAAACAAATAAAGGCAATTTCTAGGGCTTCACTAAGTGGGAACTGACATTCAGAGCAAGAGTACAGGTGACCTGTGTCTGGCCTGGGTGGGGGAGATGCAGAGCTTGGATAACTTGGAGGCTGGGGCCTTAGGGGCTAACTGGGGCCAGAAGATGAGGCCCTAAGCCCAAGCACAATGGGAAGTTAGAACTGAGGACCCCACCAGGAATGGGGACCCTCAACCGACTACAACTTCAGAGAGGGATGGATTAGAAAAATCCTTCCACCACCCCTGGGAGCTGACTGACAAGCTGATCTCTCTCAACCACATTGTCCTTTAAGACATTCCTATGGCTTATTTGCATTCATCCTTGGTATCAGCAGTTACATTCCCCATGTAGTTGAAGAACTTTCCAGCAGAGGAATTAACCTAAGAGGGCAGGTTAGCTAGCATCATCAATCCATCCTTGTTGATTGCTTTAGAAATTAAGTTAGTAGCCCAGCGGTGATGGAGGTGGGTATCTGGTGTGCCTAGGAGAAGCACGTGCCAAATCTCCTTGAATATGTAACCCTCAAACTCAGCAGCAGAGTATGTCCACAAAAATGAGCTCACCCTCCACAATCACAAAACAACGAGAGTGAGTCGGCAGACACAGCCGAACACTAATCATAGAATTGTCATATCTTACTGTTTCTCACCACCTTCTCCGGGTGGAATTACTGCTTCTGCCCATGTTCTCTCTGCAGTTTATGGTCAACCTTGATGACCAGTTGCTAAAACACAGTCAGATCACATCTCTCCTTTGCTCAAAAACCCTCCTGTGCTTCTCCATCTCATATAGAGTAAAAAGCTGTGGGGCTCAACATCCCCCAGCCCCTCACGGCCTTTGACAGCTCACCTTTAATACTGTGACTCATTACCTCACTCTGTTCCCGAAGGCATCCCAGACACATCCCAAACACAGCAAGTCTGTTTACTTACTCTGCTGTCTGTCTTCTCTATGGCCTTGTAAGCATAAGATCTGGCTTTTGCCTTGTTCCTCGCTGTGTCCCTGGTGCCTGAAAGAGCGCCTGGCACATACTAGATGTTCAATCTGAGTTGAATAAATGAATGAATGAATGAGGACAACAGAAAGCCACTGCTGCATTATCATAAAAGGAGTAACTTGATTCTGTTAATGCTTTAGAAAAATCACTCTTCACATGAAAACCATGACGATGTTCCCCACCTCCTGCCTCTTTGTATAGATTTCATGGCCACGGCCACCATGCAAGGTCAAGGAGAAGTGAACTATTTTTATGCCTACTTCATAGGTGAGGAATTGGAGGCTTGGAGAGCTTAATCTCTCATCTGACTTCATGCAACTGGAGGGATGGAATTGCAACCACCTTTCAAGACACTGCACTTAGCCACCCACTTTCCTACCTGCCAATCTTCCCCTAGTTTCAAGTTTCAGTATGAAATACCTCATGAGAGATTTAGAGCTGAAAACCTAAAATCATGTGTTCCTTAAAGAATGGTTCCAGGGATGAAATGTCATTTAATGAGGTGTCTCATGGCAGGATTACTTGTGGGGATATTTCATCCAGGAAGGGACTGAAGTGGGAAGTGGCTGCCTCTGTAGGGTCAATGTTAACAGAGTTGATTGAGATGAAAAGCCCACCCAATGGGACACAGATGTCCTGGACTCAGCCCAACACCACCCACCACCAGCTGGCCCCGACCGTCCTGGGTCTATTTCCTCATCGACAAGAAGCAGAAACTCAGACTGATGGAAGGCTACGTCTTTTCTGGCTTGAAAATTCTCTGCAGAGCCATTGATGGTTGAACTTGAGAAACCAAAAAGTACTGATTCTCTTTCTCTAGTAAACACTCTTGTGATCGTTTCTCTGTCTGTGAAATGAACCCAAACACAGCTGTCAGGCACCCCAGGATCCCTGGTAACGCCCAAAAGCCAAAGCCCATGTCAGAGGAGGCTGTACTAAACTGTCACCATCTAAATGACTCGCCCTTGACTGACCTAGCACAGAACATGGTGCTGAAAGCTGGAAGCCTAAGCAAGGCCTGGGTTCAAATCCTGACCCCACCTGCAGTGAGTCACTTAACCTTCAACTTCAGTTCTCTCCTCCACAAACCAGAGGTATTCCCAACTCAGTGGGGATGCTGAGAGGACTCTGGGAGGTTAGCGCCATCAAACACTGAGCTTCCATTAGGAAACTGTCTCTCCATTGACCGAGCATCGTCAGGAAAGGAGAAAAGACAGTGTTGAGCTCACCAAGGCTACAAAAGAAAGTTCCTTCTTGGCTCAACCCTCTGCTCTGCATCAGCTTCTGTCCTGGACGCCTGGACACAGTCCACCGGGACCACATTGCTTCTGTGCTTTGGGCACGAAATAGCTGGTTTTAACAGCACAGACTCCAGAGCCGTGAAAGGACAATTTGCAAATACCCATAGCCAAAGGCCCAAGGGGATACTGCCAGCCACGACACGTCAGAATAAACACGGATGGATTGGATTGGGAAAAGAGCTTGTGTTGACAATGTTTGCTAAGCCTTGCCCAGCTGCTGGGGGTCGGGGGCAGCCGTGGGGGAGGCCTGTGATGTCCCCGGCCGCCCGTCCTGCTCTCTCTGGCACCCCTGCTCCTTTGCTCCCCGCCCCCACATCACACCAGCCTTCTGTCCCTTCTCAGCCCCGAGTGGGCCTGGCACACACTGCCCCACAGACGGAGTGTTCCCCATCCCCATCCCCACCCCCATCAGGGGCAAAGTCCCCTCAGCCTGCAGATTGGTCTCTGTTTAAAACTAACCTCCATGAGGAGACCCTCCCCTGGCCTCCCCCAGGGTAACCCCCCATAAGAGTGGTCCCCCTGGCTTTGCTCTTACAGCCCCTGTAGAGTCTCCCTCATATAATGCATCACACTGGCAACTATTAAATGATTAGTATAACTGAGTGACTGTCATTACAACTAAACAGTGGCTTTCTGGAAAGGAATGGCATCCTCCGTGTCTGTCCTGCCACTGCTTAACCGCCAGGCTCGGCATCTCGTAAGAATAAACGAATGAGGGAGAAAGGTCGCACGTGCTAAATCAATTCAGTCATGTCCGATTCTTTGCAACTCCATGGACTGTAGCCCGCCAGGCTCCTCTGTCCATGGAATTCTCCAGGCAAGAATACTGGAGTGGGTTGCCATGCCCTCCTCCCGAGGATCTTCCCAGCCCAGGGATCAAACCCACATCTCTTCCATCTCCTGCGCTGGCAGCCAGGTTCTCTGCCACTGCACCACCGGGGAAGCCCCAGATGAGAAAGCGGAGAACCATTCTATGGGCTCCTACTGTGTACCGGCATGTCTCCATCCATAAGTAGGGCTTATGGATGAGGAAACGGACAAGGGAGATTCCCAAGGTCTCTTGGGCCAAGAAGTGAGGAAGCAGGAACTGAATCCAGGCACCAAGACCCCGAACTCAGTGCCCTTGAATGACCTCTTGCTGCTCAATCCTCTGGGGTTCCAGCAGACCCCCCTCGACCCCCTCAAGTCTCTGAAGTCACCCCAAAGTGGGGGGTCCCCACATGATAGTTAGAAGATGGACACCCCGTTGGGTATAAAGTCGCTGGCACCTGGAGACATTCATGGAATGAGCGTTCTCTTTCTTTCTCTGTTCCATGCGGCCTGGAGAGTCCCGCAAAGTGCCTCCAAGTGTCTCAGAGATTGTGGGACAAGGGCGAGGGTTCATTCCACCTCCCCCCGATCCTGAGGGCAGCAGAGGAGGCTGAGAGGACAGAGCAGTGCCCAGCCCACCGAGCTGATGTGCGAGCTCTCACTCGTGTAGACAAGGCTTAGTGAGCAATGCGAGCGCAGGGAATTTGCTGAAGTTAACCACAGCTTCAGCGCCAACACAATGGCGTCCTGGGAAGCCGGCTGAAGGGAAAACAAGATTACACACATCCTGCCGGGTCCTGTGAGCATCGGGTTAATGAGGCTTGATGCCTGCCTCTCTGTGGTCAAAGAAATTAATCGCAGCCCCAGTGCCCATCTCACCGGCAGAAGACAGGGCCTCCGCCTGCACCTTTGTGAACCAGCTCCTGATTCACTGGCCTTGAGTGTTTGGGGCGGTGCCCCTCCTCCCTTCCATCCACATGTCAGATTCTTACTTGAAGTCAGTTCTTTCCTTAACACTTACCTACAACCTCTCTGACCTTGACAGGTAATAAATAGTAGGCGTAAGAATTTTGTTGTTGTTCAGTCAC
The DNA here is from genome assembly GCF_055505025.1 of Bos grunniens. Classification (NCBI taxonomy): domain Eukaryota; kingdom Metazoa; phylum Chordata; class Mammalia; order Artiodactyla; family Bovidae; genus Bos; species Bos grunniens. The sequence goes on along the minus strand of NC_141170.1, from coordinate 13,221,049 downwards.
TGTGTCTGACTCTGCGGCCCCTTGAACAGCAGCACACCAGGCTTCCCTGTCTTTCACTGTCTCCCGGAGTTTCTTAAACTCACATCCATTGAGTTGATGACTCTATCCAACCATCTCATCCTTTGCCGCCCCCTTCTCCTCCTGCCTGCAATCTTTCCCAGCCAGCATCAGGGTCTTTTCCAGTGAGCTGGCTATTCATATCAGGTGGCCAAAGTATTGGAGCTTTAGCATCAGGCCTTCCAAAGAGTATTCAGGGTTGATTTCCTTTAAAATTGACTGGTTGGATCTCCTTGCTGTCCAAGGGGCTCTCAAGAGTTTTCTCCAGTACCATAGTTCAAAAGCATCAGTTCTTCAGCACTCAGCCTTCTTTATGGTCCAAAGCTCACATTTGTATATGACTACTAGAAAAACCACAGCTTTGACTATATGGAGCTTTGTCGGCAAAGTGAGGTCTCCGCTTTCTAATAAGAATAACCATGTCTAACCTTGGAGTGTCTACTCCATACCACCCACAAACATTACACCATAACACCCACAGCACTCTTAGGAAACAAAGACTATTATTGTCCCATTTCACAGACAAGGAAACAGAGGTGGGAGGAATGTAACTTTCCCAAGATCCACAGTCAGGGTCCACACCTGGCATGGGACTCTCAGTGCCAGGTACAGGCGGGCAGAGGGTAGCTCTGTGCGAAGGCCTTGGGACAGATGTTACAGAGGGAGGCCATGGGTTAACTCTTCATCTCTCTGAGCCTCAGTCCTTCCAAATAGGAAGCCCCACTTCACAGGATTGAATGAGGATTAGAAGTGGAAATTCATGTGTACTGGGGATCACAGCATGTGACACAAAATATTGCAGAAGAGTGGTTTGAACTCACAGCCCTTGTGATCTGACAGCTCACAGAGGCAGGATGGGCCCCAAGGTCAAGATGCACCAGGGCCTGGTGATTCTGGGGTCTGACGGCCCTGGGATGGAAGTCTGGCTCCCTGACCGACTCTGGGGCCTTGACTCCAACTGCAAGTTCCTCCATAGTGGGCCCCTGGCTGCAGCCTCTTCATCTGTTTTCTGCTTCCCAGCCTAGAGTCTGGTACATAGGACGGATGAATAGATGGATGGAAGGAGAGATGGCTGGAAGGATGGACGGATGGGGGATGAGTAGATGCAGGGATTCATGGGTGGATATGTGAATGGATGATGGAGATGGAAGGATGAGTGGGTGGATGGGTTGGTGGTTGGACAGAGTTTCAAAACTAAAAGGAACTGGTCAGCTCAATACAAATCTTCCTCTTCATGCGAATAAAGGCCTGAAGTAGGAAGTGACTTACTCAAAACCACACAATTAATTTGGAGAAGGTGATGGCACCCCAGTCCAGTACTCTTGCCTGGAAAATTCCATGGACGGAGGAGCCTGGTAGGCTGCAGTCCATGGGGTCATGAAGAGTCGAACACTCTCCCCTTTCACTTTTCACTTTTATGCATTGGAGAAGGAAATGGCAACCCACTCCAGTGTTCTTGCCTGGAGACTCCCAGGGTCGGGGGAGCCTGGTGGGCTGCTGTCTGTGGGGTCACACAGAGTCGGACACGACTGAAGTGACTCAGCAGCAGTAGCAGCAGCAGCAGGGCTGAGGACCCTTAGACCTTTTAACCCTGCCTCTCCATTCCTTTAAGTTTCCTGATGTCATTTAGCACTTGGGCTGTGACTTGAAGCAGAGAACCTGGATCATACCATCCAGAGTCCCTGCCCCGTGTGCCCGTGTCTGACTTATGTGTGATGCTGCCTCCTTCCGCCTTCCCGAAGAACACCCCTCCACCCATCTCCTCTCTCCTCTGGGACAATATCCCCACCAGGGGGACCAAGGGGCCACTCCCAGATTTAATTCTGCTAAGGGCAACAGAAATCATCACGGCTATCAGTTACTGAGCTTTTACTCAACGTCATATTTAAATCGACCTTTAGATAGATAAGAAGAGTGATAATGAGGTTAAAAATAGTCACAGATAACACTGACTGGAGTTTCTTCTGTCCCAGACATTGTGCTTAGCACTTTAACTTAGCTCAGTGAGGTAAGCATCATCCTTTCACAGGAACCTGAGGCACAGAGAGGTTAAGTGACTTGCCCAAGATCACACAGCACTGGAACTCAAGAAACTTGGATTTCAATCTGGGAGTGTCTGACTCCAGGTTTGTGCACCTGGCCCCCAGTGTTTCCCAGATTACACAGACCAAAAAACAAAAAACCTCTCATCATGACCAGCTGCAACTTTATGGGGGATTTCATAGCATTTTCTACTCAATTTCTCACGTGTGCTTGGTCACTCAGTCACATCTGACTCTTTGTGACCCCATGGACTGTAGCCCGCCAGGCTCCTCTGTGCATAGGATTCTCCAGGCAAGAATACTGGCGTGGGTTGCCATTTGCTTCTCCAGGGAATCTTCCTGACCCAGGGATCAAACCTGAGTCTCCTTCATTGGCAGGCGGAGTCCTTACCGCTGAGTCACCAGGAAAGCCCTCAATTTCTCTTGACTCCTCAGCAAGGTAGGAAGGTGGGCCAGATGAGTCCTGCCCACATCTAGACTCTAGAACTCTCTCGTGTACAAAGACACTGAAAGCCTTGAGGTCAGCAAGCTTGGCTGCTGTACTTAAAGCTGTCACTAACTGGCTGTGCAACGTAAGGAAAGTCACTTAACCTTTCTGAGCCTCCTAAATAACACATTAGGGTCATTCTGTCTTTTAGGTGTATTTTGGATGGGGAGAAAGAACAACTTCCAGGGCCACGGATTTTCAGAACCATCCCAGGGGCTCAGAGGCCTCCTGAATGTGGAGGAAAGGTGATTCAAAAGAGCTGCCTGCATAGAGGGGAAGGGGCAGCCAGCCCCAAAGCCCACTGGAAGATTCTTCATCTATAAAGTTGTTGTGGGAGCTGAGGGGAACTTTACAAGTGACTCCAGACGAGGGGTTGTCAGGCGGCCTGGCCACAGAAGAGGCAACAAGGCAAAGATGCAATTTCAAGGCAGCTCTTATTCAAACAGCAGAAAAAATTGTCTAAACATTGGCTTGGCTGCCAAGGCCACAGGGGCCTCCTGCAGTCTTGTCATTCCATGAGCTGAGAAGAGTGAACCACATGGCCCCGCGATGCAGGGTACCCTGCCAGCCAGGACCCTTCAGTGGTGCTGACGTGTCCTTGTCCGCTGGCCCTGTCCACTCCAGCAGCCTGCCTGGAAGGGACTTCTTACCCTGAAAGGGCTGCTTCAGAAGAAGCAAAGAGACGGATGAGTGAGAACTGAGTGTAAGCAAGAGCTAGGAATCAGGGGGACTACCCCCACCGCCAACCCCACCAGGCCAAAGTCACGGCTGGGGCTGGCCAGGAAAATCAGCGAGTAGCAGACTCCACCAGGCCCTGTGTCTGCCTAGGAGCAATGCTGAGGGGGTGGCGGGGATGTGGGTGTGGGGGCGGGGAGAAGGACTCTTCTGGGGATCAGTTTAATTCTCACAATAGCTCTGTAGGGCGGGTACTGTTATTCCCATCTTAGGTATGAGAACAGGGATCCTCAGAGGATAAGGTAGTTGCTCATTTGTATGGCCATCAAGCTGGAGAAAGGAAATGGCAACTCACTCCAGTATTCTTGCCTGGAGAATTCCATGGACAGAGGAGCCTGGTGGACTACAGTCCATTGGGGTCACAAAGGGCCGGACACAACTGAGGGACTAACACACACACACAGCTATCGAGCAGTGTTTTCAAGGTTTCAATCCAGGACTCAAAGCCCATGAACTCCTGCCTCAGTGTGTCCCATGGCTGCTGCTGGGCCCTCAGTGAGCCCCAGGAGCAGGACATGTCTCTGCATTTCCCACCAGACAGATGGAGGAGGTTCCCACATGTAGTTTGCACCAAGGGGAAGATGTCCTGCCTTTAAGACAGCAGAGGCAGCCCCCTGTTGCCAGGGCCATCAATGTGCACGCATAGCACCTCCCACGCAGCCTGGAGGCCACAGCAGACGTTCCCAAACAAGCCCCAGGGCTCCTCTGGCTACAGGGGTTCATCTGCTTGACCAACGGGGTGGCCAGAGCCCTAGAAAGTGGACCCTCCAGGAGCCATCCTTAACAGTGCCAGACAAAAGTTGGAGGGTCAGTCCCCTGGGGTTGCCCTCCTCCGTAGAGCAGCTCCGGGGTGGGTTCTGCTCATTCTCTGGACCCTCTGGGGACCGAGCCCAGGAAGCCCACAGCAGGGACCTCCCACTTCACCCACTTTGCTGCCTCTCCTTTTCTTCCTGCCTCACTTCCCTTCTCTGGACTCATCACCCACATCCATCACTTGAATCACATCCTTGTCTCAGGCTCTGCTTTAGGCAAATCTGCATGCAGGGCTTCCCTCATAGCTCAGTCAGTCAAGAATCCACCTGCAGTGCAGGAGTCCGCTGGCAATGCAGGAAACCCAGTTCAATTCCTGAGTTGGGAAGATCCCCTGGAGAAGGAAACGGCAACCCACTCCAGTATTCTTGCCTGGGAAATCGCATGAACAGAGGAGCATGACTTAGCGACTAAACTACACCACACATGTAGACAACGACCCTGGAAGTAATAGGTGCCGTGTCAAGGGGGCGCTCCAGGCCACACTTGAACTCACAGCCCTAATTCTGAATCCGTCCTTTTTTTTTTTTCTTTTGGAATATAGTAGCTTTACAATGTTGTGTCACTGTCTGCTGTACAACATTGTGAATCAGCTATATGTACACATATATGCTCTGCTTCTTGATATATGTGGAGGATATTCATATGCTCCTCCCTCCCAGCCTCCCCCACCGCATCCCTCCAGCTCATCACGGAGCACCGAGCTGAGCTCCCTGCGCTGTGCAGCAGCTTCCGCCAGCTGTCTGTTTCACACATGCACTGCATATGTCAATGCTACTCTTTCAGAGTCGTTCTTAACTCCTCCTCCCTGGATTCCCCCTCATGTTTAGTGATCTGGATGCTCATCTGGCGCTGTTTTCACTTCCATCCTTACCTTGCTGTGGGGACTGGACTTCAGGGTCATCCTCCAGGCTCCTTTTCTACTCAACTAGACACTACCACTCCCGCCCGTCCAGGCCTGCCTCCTTCTCCCTTACTCTCACTTTCATGAATTGTCTACAGTGTCTCAGCCCCATGAATGAGGTCGGACAAAGAAGGGAAAGTCGATGTTGACTCCCATGAGTATGGTTTGGGCCAGCAGGTGGACGGTGATGTCAGTCAACCGAAGAAGACCTTAGGGCGAAAGAAGTTTTGCTAAAAGAATAAGCATCAAGTTAAAGTGCCAGAGGGACAACCCATGGTGATATCCAGGGAGTGGGTGGAGCTATGAAGCTCAGACTTAGCAGATGAGGTGTTGCTGAGAGATTTCCATCACAAGGCAGATGGGCTAAGTCATCAAGTGGGTGAGATTCCCAAAGGCCAGGGCCTGACTCAGGATTTTAGGGGCCAGGAGCTTATACAATTTGGGATGGGGTTGCTTATTAAACCCACACAATTATGAAACCAGAATTGCAAGCCCTCTCTCAGACCCTTGGAAGGTATCCTTACTGAGTGAGGGACACTAAAGCTTAAGTTTGTTAACTTCGCAGTAAACTGGCCTCAGAGTAGGGGGCTAAGAGACAGGTACATTGTAGTGAATGCACTTTCTAATGTTCTGTCTCCATCACTACAGTGTGAGTATCCTGAGGTGTAGAGTTATGTCAGCTTCACCTGTGGTCCCAGATCCCTGAACAGTGAGGGACTGCATCAGCAGAGTTCAGTGCAAGCAACAGCAACATGTCTAGGTATTTTTGGCAGGAAGGTATTCAGTATGGAGGAATAGGTGCCAATGGAATTGTTGGAACAGCTGGATGTGTAAAAGTTACACTTCTGCTACTGGGGTTTTGGTCACCACTGCTTCAATGGTCACCACTGCTTCAATTTTGGCCTCAGAAAACAGATAGATATCCCTGCTGGTATCCCAGCAGCCACACACCCAGGAACTGATAAGTAGAGTAAGACATCAAGTGTGACCACTGCAAAATCTTACGACAGCCAGAGCCTGCCCATCCACTACCACAGCAAGAACCCTGTTTTCCAAATCTTTTACAAGCTCATCTCACTAGCAGAATCTAAATTATATCCAGAACCCAACAAAGGGGAGGCTAGATAATGAGATTTTTATCCTTCCAGCCTCAGGGAAACAGCAGGGTGGGGAGGTCTTGGAGGGGGCACAGGTGACTGCCAAGTGCCCATGAAAAGTATCAAGACAATGGCACAGAGCGGGTGCTGTATTCATTGTTGTTCAGTAGCTCAGTCATGTTCAACTTTTTGGAACCCCATGGACTGTAGCACACCAGGCCTCCCTGTCCATCACCAACTCCCAGAGCTTGCTCAAACTCATGTGTATTGAGTCGGTGATGCCAGCCAACCATCTCGTCCTCTGTCATCCCCTTATCCTCCTGCCCTCAGTCTTTCCCAGCATTAGGGTCTTTTCCAGTGAGTCGGCTCTTCATATCAGGTTGCCAAATTATTGAAGCTTCAGCCTCAGCATCAGTCCCTCCAATGAATATTTAGGATTGATTTCCTTTAGGATTGACTGGTATTCAAATCTACAAGCATATCACTCCAAAGCTTTGGATTCTGAAACAACAACATTCACCATCTTACAGTTTCTGTGGGTCAGACAGCCAAGCACAGCTCAGCTGGGTGCTCTGCTTCACAACCTCTGCCTGGATGCCATCAAGGTGCCAGCCCTGGGGTGGTGGTCTCATCTGAAGGCTCTGCTGGGGAAGGAGCCACTTGCTCGGTGATTATTGGCAGCATTCAGCTCCTCGTGGCTGTTGGCTGGGCCTCAATCCCTCATCAGTTGTTGGCTGGAAGCCACGTGGCTTCTCCCACATGCCAGCCGACTTCATCAAAAACAAAAGCCGAGCAGTTGAGAGAAAGAATCTGCTAGCAAGATGAAATCAGACTTTTAGAACCCAATGATGAAAGTGACTTCACATCATTTTTGCCATATTCTCCAGTTGGCAGTGAGTCATCGGGTCCAGCCCCCACTCGAGGAGAGGTGCTTATCCAGAGTGTGAATACCAGGAGATGGGGATCATTGAGGGCCATCCATTATGTTAACCATCCACCATGCTAACAAACGCTTGGTGAACATCTGACTGATGTAAGGAAAAAGTGTGTGTGGGGGGAGTGGGGGCTCCCTGGTGGCTCAGTGGTAGAGTCTGTCTGCCAATGCAGGAGACGCAGGTTCAACCCCTGGTCCAGGGAGACTCCACATGCCTTGGGAGCAGCTAAACCTGTGCGCCACAACTACTAAAGCCCACGAGTCCTAGAGCCCATGGTCCTCAACAAGAGAAGCCACTGCAATGAGAAGCCCATGCAACACAGCTAGAGAGTAGCCCACGCTCACCAGAACTAGAGAAAGCCCACCATGAGCAATGAAGACCCAGCACAGTCATAAATAAATACATAAAATTAAAAAAAAAATTTTTTAAAGGAAACGTGAAGGGAGACTGATATTCCTAAGAAGGGCCATCTGGCTGCCCACACACAACTACACCTGGTCTTGGGGTCCTGATGGAATCACCTGGCTTAGAGTTCCCAAAGGTGATCAGCCTGGGTGAGGCCAGAGGACAAAGTGGGGACACCTCACTGAAATCCACTCCTGTGACAGATGGATGAACACCAAATATCCTTTATAATGAGAAAGGCGATGGCCAGGTGGACCAGCTATTTGAATCAGCTGCTGCATGTCATATTGTCGCAGTTTGACCTAACTTTGCCTTCTCTTCTAAGACTTTTATTTCCCTATGTCTCTTTTTCCATTTTTTGGCCCCAACATCCACATAGTAGACTGTGGCAATTCATTCATTTGGACACACTCAAGTGCCAACTAGGTACCTCGTTAAGCAAAAGGAACACAGAAGCAAGAAGGCCATGGCTCTTCCTTCTAGGTTTTTTGCAGACCCAAGGTGGGGACGTGAGCACTCTGATAACTAGGTGTGACGAGAAACAAGCATGGGGAGGGGGCCTTGAACTCCGACCCGGAGGGACAAGAAGGCTTCCCACGGAAGTGACTCTTAAGATGGGTCTCAGGCGTGGTTCCCCAGCCTCCTCCTGGAACATTTTTGATAAAGAGTGCCCTGTCTGGGGGCACCTTATTTTAGTCTTTGTTTAGACTAAAAAGAAAAGCAACTCAGAACTTACTTATCCTTAATGAAGTTTGATTAGCCCAGGACATCAGCCAACTGGAAAGAAAAATCAGTTCTTTTAACTTTCAGAATGTTTGCTTCAGCATGAGGGAAGCCAACACTTTGCCTCAGTGTTTCCATCTGTAAATGGGGCTGATCATATACTTACTTGATAAAGTTGCCAAGGATGAATAAAAACAAGGTTCCCAAAGTCACTTTTTGAAAAGTGAGCCACCCTTCTCAGTAGCTTTGAGGATATCAAGATGAAAGAAAAGGCATACATAAAATTCTATGATTCTCTGAGAACAAAGTAGGCCAATCAATTTGTGTGCTTAATAGGTGACTGACTAGAAGACAGAGATGGGAAAGCTGTGCAGAGCCAAGGAGGGAACCAGCGAAATTGATGAGAACCCAAGGGTGATTTACAAAGGCAAGAACAGGGATGGAAAAATCAGTAACACCATACACAATGGAATACGCAGGTGTCAATGAAACTAGTGTTTGCAAAGCAGCTTTAAGGACATAAGAATATGCTTGACCGATTATGAAAAGAAAATAGATGCAAAATTGTGTGCCTAGAGGCATGAAAATTATTCCAAGAAAATACATGTGCAGAGGAAAAGGAGTGGAAAGAACTTTGCTTAAATAAAACCACCCGGTAGTGGAACCTCAGCTTTTTTATTTTACATGTGAGTCTTCAGATTTGCCAAATTTTCTATGGAGGGTGTGTTATGCTTTGAACTCAGAAAAGAGAAATGTTTAAAGGTAAAGAAAGAAGACCAGGAAGAGGCAGAGGAGAAGGGGAATGGATGACCACTGGAAAAGATATTGGAAAAGGAGAAATCCAACGTTTCTGTTGCTTAAGGTGCCCAGTGGGTTATGGCAGTCCTAGGAAATGAACACACCCACCCTGCTCCAGGCGCATCATCTCATTTAAATTCACGACACAGTGGCAGGGCCAATTGAGATGCAGTGACTTACCAAGGTGTCTTAGCCAATGAAACGGTGGCTTTTAAGAGAGGCAATCGATAGAGATAAATGGAACTGAAAAATGTAAAATTTTAAAGAAATCAAGTACTGTGTTCTGGTATTAGAGTCAATGAAGGTGACATTGACCTGAATGGGTGCTCAAGTCAGTGGGACTTTTGCAGTCATGCAGTCAGTGCCTGCGTGCTGTTGTTCAGTCATGTCTGACTCTTTGCGACCCCATGGACTGTAGCCCACCAGGCTCCTCTGTCTGTGGGATTTCTCAGGGAAGAATACCAGAGTGGGTTGCCATTTCCTCCTCCAGGGGATCTTCCTGATCCAGGGATCGAACCTGCATCTCCTGCGTTGGCAGGTGAATTCTTCATCCCTCAGCCACCTGGGAAGCCCATGGAGTCAGGGTGCAGATCACATTTCTCAGCACTGTAACAGCAACACAATCTCCCAGACTTGGTAACAGGGTAAAGAGCTGAAGACTCTAAAGTCCATGCCCCATTCACAGGGCCTCCACACTCTTCCGTTTTGGAGAATCCTGGATGCTTTCACACCCAGTCATTTTATGGAAACACAGACACACACTTAGACGTATATACATCACCACCTCCAGCCACCGCTACCCTGGATGCCTCTCACGCTCCCCCCAAGACACAGGTGCCCACCCGGGCTCCGGCAGATCTGCCACGTAGAGCAGATTCCTTGCCAGATTCCAGATGAGACCTGAAGGCTCTCCCCATGCTTCTGTTTGCTCTCTAAGCACTCTGCCAAAAGCCTGGGAAGAGGGTCCCTGAGGAGGTACTGTTCCTTCAGAAATTAAAAAAATGAGGACACAGAGAGTAGAGCCACTCTCCGGTCCAGCTCACCTAGACTGGCAACTTGAAGGAGAACCACACCACTGAGCCCAGCCTGAATGTGTGCCCTAGATGACACACACACCATGAGAAATCATTTTGATCGCTGAATGACACCAAACTCTGTGGTTGGTTGTTACATGGCATCATCAGGCCACAGTTGACTGATACAGGATATTAATGGACCTTAGAAGTGCTTGGACATCATTAAACGTGCTTCAAAACCCTATGAATTGTAGCCTTCCAGACTCCTCTGTCCATGGGGATTCTCCAGGCAAGAATACTGGAGTAGGTTGCCATGCCCTCCTCCAGGGGATCTTCTCAACCCAGGAATCGAACCAGCATCTCTTGCGTCTCCTGCTTTGGCAGATAGAGTCTCTACTACTCAGCCACCAAGGCTTTAAATTGGTAAAGAACTGTTCCTGGTATGGCTTGATGCAGCAAGTAGTAGGGAAGGGGAATCCCTTGTTAAAACCATAGTAACAACAAAAACAGCAGCCTTTAGAAGCAGGAAGAAAAAGAGCTAAAAGCATAGCCTCTGAGTTCAAATACAAGTATTATCCCTCACTAGCTAAGTGACCTTGGGCAAGTTATTTAACCTTTGTGTTCCAGTTGCTTACTCTGGATAATAATATGTCTAAATTATAGGACTATGTAAAGACTCAATGAATTTTTACATGTACAGCCTTATGCAGTATCTGACACTCTGAGTATACATTGAGTACCTACTGCATACCAGGCTCTAGGCTGGGTTCTGTCACCCTGCTACTGGTTAGCCTCCCAATAAATCCATCAGCCCAATTTTGCCACTTAGATCAGAGAAGTTAATCTGTCCAATGCTTTCTATCTACATATCTGCCCCATAGCCTGAAATCTGGAATGCTTTTCCTTCAGGACCCCTCCCGTATCTTCCTCAGATCTCAGCTCAGTTGTCACAACTTCAGAGACATTCTCCTAACCTTCTCCACCCAGCCCACTTCCTTATCACACACTTTCACAGTCTCGTGGGGCTGTATCAGTCAGGATAAGCCAGACTTTGCTGTAGTAACAAATAAGCCCTCATCTCAGTGGCTGATCAAAGGTTATTTCCCTCTCATGCTGCAGGTCCATTGTGGGATGGTGGGAGGTGGGGGGTGGGGCTAATTCATCATGGTCTGTCTGGAACCAAGGTCAGTCAGAGGCTTCATCTTGGCACATGCTTGCAATCCACTGAAACAGCTGGAAGGGAACAGGGCAATGGTTCCTTGGCTTTTAAAGCTTACACTCATCACTGAGTCACATGACTCCTATGCTCACGTTTCATTGTCCAAAGCAAGTCATGGCCAGGCCTAACTTCAAAAGAATGGGAAAGTGCAACCCTATCACATGTATGATGAGGGATGGGGAGACCACCTCTCCAGAGAACATCACTAGTAATTACCATAGTGGCAGTGACCCCAGGTGTGAATTGACACGCATTTTCTTGACTGATTTATGTCAGCCTTTCCCCCTAAGACTATATGCTTGGAAGAGGGTCCCTGTCTGGTTTTGCTCATCCTTGCATCCCTGGTGCTTTGCACACTGTAGGCACTTAATAGGTATACTGAGTACATTATTGTAGTGATTCCAACATCACCCCATGATAACATCTGGATTTCAATCCACCTCCAGCTAACCTCTTGCTGTATCCTTGGAGAGCAAGGAGATTGAATCAGTCAATCTTAAGGGAAATCAACCTTGAATATTCATTGGAAGGACTGATGCTGAAGCTGAAGCTCCAGTACTTTGGTCATCTGATGTGAACAGCTGACTCATTGGAAAAGTCCATGATGCTGGGTAAGATTGAAGGCAGAAGGAGAAGAGGGCAACAGAGGATGAGATGGCTGGATGGCATCACCGATGCAATGGACATGAACTTGGGCGAACTTCAGGAGATGGTGAGGGACAGGGAGGCCTGGTGTGCTGCATGCAGTCCACGGGGTAGCAAAGAGTTGCACACGACTGGGCGACTGAACAACAACAACCAGCTAACATAAACAGTTTTTCTCATATCACTGTACCAACATCTGAATTCTATAAACTATAGCCTAAATTGGGTATCCTCTTTTCAAGTAAGTGTATTTTTGTTTGTTTTATTAATTCTGAAAGCATTCAGATAGGAATAATATGATTAATTCATGTCTCAGTGGGGAATTAATTCAATCAGATTTTTTAAATGGAAAAACAGGGCTTGGTTCTCCCTCAGAAATTGAGTCTGGAACATAGGAGATGGGATGGAGCATGAGATAAAGAATGAAGAACAGGAAGGAGGGAGGGCTCGTTTCAGAACAGTTACTTCCTGGCAACATTTTGAGATGAATGACAATCTTTGGCCATTTCCTAGTTTTGCCTACTGTGGACTCTGGCTGTACAAAAGGAAGCAATTCCAGCTGGACAACCCTGATTCCTTCCTTAGAAGGCCCCAGCTCAAAGAAACTGTCATGGGACTGCAAAATTCCATTCAATTTGAGTATACAAGTAAGAGAGGAATCTGCACAAATCTAACTTTCCTTTTTCTTAATTGCGGTCAGAAGTCATTTGGCCTAGAGTAAGCAGGCCCTGGTTATGAAATACTTTTACTGAAAGCTGCCCCACGCAACACCCTGTTATCCTCAGGGCCTTGTGCAATGGGATACAGAAGCGCCCTCTTGTGTAGCACCTGAGAACTACAAGCGCAGCACAGCCATCACTGGACAAACCTCTGTTTTGCAAAGGATAAGCATTCCTAAGGCCCTTTCTTTTGTTGCCAACCACTAAAATCTCAGACTCCACGCAAAAAGCCTAAAAGATGCACATTAGCATGGGATTCTTAGGAGTAAGGCAACAGAAGGTATGGGAAGAACTGAGCTATGGTCTGACAATCACGTGTTCACAGTAATGAAGCTACTTGTATATTTTCAGTAATCATGACTTTTCCTAACTGCCAGCTTGAGCTGTACAATGAACAAAGATGAAGAATCTCCTGTTTTTAAGGAAAAGAGAAAGCATACTTGGACAAATTAGGAGTTTGTGACTAACAAATGTGTGTATACACTACTATGTATATTAAAATAGATAACTAGCAACAATCTGCTGTATAACACAGGTCAATATTCTCAATATTTTGTAATAACCTATAATGGAAAAGAATCTGAAAAAAATAGGTACATATGTATATATAAAGGAATCATTCTGCTGTACACTGGAAATTAACACGTTGTTAATTAATCATACTTCAATTTTCAAAAAAAATTTTTGAAAAATTTTCAAACAAATTTTTTTTTATTAAAGATATCCTTGGAACATGATCAGAGTTAGGGGCAGGGGTGGGGTTGGGAGTGATAATTCCACACAGACATTTTTGCTTTGAGAATCTAAAGAATTCAGCAGAGAGACTTTTTTCTGAGATGAACAGGCATGTTTTAAACTGGTCTGTGATTTCATCTCCTTTTTGGTTTTCAAAAGCCTGACTGGGGAGCACACTCAGGTAGAGCATTTATATTTTAGCCTGAGGATTTCCTGTCCCAGAAAAGACATTTCTGCAGACTCGACTACTGGTGACTCAGAAGCACAAACATCAATGCAAGAGGTTTCTAACCTCAAAGGCGAGGCATCCCCAGGCACTTTTATTGGTTTCATCCTTGAGGTCGATTTAAATCTAAAATTTTTCCCCAGAAAACACTCACATCCAGCTCCTGCTTGCATCCCAGCAGATAGGGGGCCCCTCTCAGGCCCACGGAGTAAGACATCCAGCTCAAATGCCAAGGAAATTCTTATCAAGTCACAGCTTCTTTCTGTGGGGAGGGAGGCAGGATAGTTGAAATGACTTGAGGCAGATATGATCATAGTCATAAAGAACCCATAATTACCAGTAACATTTACTAAAGAATTTAAGTATAGGAAAAGAAAGAGAGGAAAAAGAGAATGAAAACAACAAAGAGTAGGACAGTTCATGCTGTCAGAATCTTAAGAATGGGTTTCCAGAGCTTTCTGGAAAGTTCTGGAAAAGTCCTGTCGCCCCTTTGGGATCAGGAAAAATGTGGGCTCTTGGAAGACAAACACTGTCCCAACTGAATTCCGCTCCTCTTTTTCTCCAAATGTTACTTGAAAAGAGAAAATTCAAATCGACAAAATCATGTTTTCATTTTGGGGCTTAGAGGGTACAGAAGACTGTAACAGCCCCAGGAAATCCCAATGACAAGAGAGATTTTAGGAAAGGGAGTGGCAAAGATGGGAAAGGTGTTTGTAAAATAAGTGCGCACTATGGCCAACCCCCCTGATGCTCAGATGCTCAGCTTCTAGGGAAGAGAAGGTGGTGGTGTGAACTCCCCATGGCAGTGGGAAGGCTGAAGGTTTCAGCACGAACAAACACGGGTAGTGTTTCCAAGCTGAATCTTTGCCCACAAAGTGGTGTTTTTGGCTTGGTCCTCCGCTAAATCTTATGAAAAGGCCTCTCTCTAAAGTGCCCTTTGGATGGAGACCAAAAAATTTGCCCTCAATATAAACTACTGGAGAAGTGGCAGAGCCACTATTAAATGTGGTGGAGAGACACCCCCCAGTGTGCGAGTCCCAGGCCCCCTGCTCAGAACAACCACCTGAAGGAACCCGGGGCCCAGGAGATGGACCACAGGCCCCACCACTCTCTGACACTGTCTGCTTTTCAGTGCGGGCACCATGTCTATCACAATAAACCTTTCCTTTTGTTTTTAGCTTCCCTGGTGGCTCGGTGGTAAAGAATCTGCCTGCCAATCCAGGAAGCACGAGTTGGATCCCTGGGTCCAGAAGATCCCTGGAGAAGAAATGGCAACCCACTCCAAGAATAAGCCTTGCCTGGGAAATCCCATGGACAGAGGAGCCTGGCTGGCTGCAGTCCATGGGGCCGCAAAAGAGTCAGACACAGCTTAGCAACTGTACAGCAACAGACCTAATTCAAAAATGTTCTTTTCTTTCCTCACTTCTTATTTCATTTACTGGAGAAAACTTCTCTTCCTATGTCTATTTTAGAGTGATTTCTGGGGAATTGATAGACCTGTAAGTATTATGATTGTTTTCTACTGTTTTCGTAGAAATGTCGTACAATATACCTGCCCTTTCCATTTACATTAAAACACAAACACAAGCCCCCAAACTGCAGGGCAAAGTGGGAACACAGCATGATGTACAATTAGCTTCGAATCACTGCAAATACCTCCTAACTCTTTTAGCTTCAGGCCCAAGATGCTATCTGCAAGGGGAGATGTTTCAGGGCTCAGGGACCCCCTCCTCTGCAAAATGCCCCCACTAAAACCCACCCCCAGGTCACAGGCAGCTGCCTCACCAACCACCTGCTTGGTAGAAGCAAAAGCAGAGGCTGCAGGTTGGTGACACTGAAACTCTACACTGACCATTGAATGTGCTTTCATAACATGATGGAGCCTGGGCTTTGGGTATAGCGGGGGGAGTTTGATCTCCACTGAAAAGATGCTGTGAAGAAATTTCAGTGAGTCTGGGGGCTGGGGAAGGGAGCAGGGCAGTGACGTAGAACTAATAGCAGCAAACTCAGATAACCCTGGTAGAATAAAAGGCAGAGAAAGATGCGGAGATATCCTCATTTTTTATTCTGTGGTATTGTAAACAAATGTGGGTGTGGCTCCCAGGAAGTCATAACTGCAAATAATAGGCTGAGTGGATGGATGGATACGGGAGTGGATGGACAGGTGGACAGGTGAGTAGAAGGTGAACTGGTGGAAGGGTGGATGTGTAAGTTGGCAAGTAGGTAGATGCAGGAGACTGGTGGCTATGGGGATGAATAGGTAGGTGGGTAAAAAGAATGAGCCTTGTCCCATTTTTACATGTAATTTCATTACAGCATTCCTTCTTCCACATCCACAGGTCTTTTATTTTTAAAATTGCCATCAAGCACTGAATACAGTATATTAGCCACTCTATATCCATTGCCAGTGGACATATACATTGATACAACTTCTCCAAATGATAAAACTTATCAAGAGTATTTAAAAGATTGGTACATAACAATATTTACAGCTGCATTAGTCACAGTGGCCAACAGGTGGAAACAGCTCAAATGACCAGTGGCTGAGCAAAATGCAGTCTATATATATGATGAAATAATCACCTTTAAAAAGGAAGGAAACTCTTTTTCTAAACAACTTTTAATAGTTCAACTAAAAACTTGAGAATGTTCATCAGACTTGCTACTGATCTAATGCTGACCACTGGTGTTCTCCTTGTGAACACAGCGTACCTGACAGAGAACTATTTTCCCAGAAATGGCCCTGGATTGATGGTGCTTTCCCCATGTGCCCTTGTAACTTCTCAATGGTGACCAAGGACATTGTTTTTGGTTTCTGTTTTGTTTTGTTGTTCCGGCTTTATTGAAATATACTTCACAGATAAAACTGTACATATTTATTTATTTATTTGTACATATTTAAAGTGATTTAATATGATACATTTCAGTGTAATTAACAAATGCCCCACTTCACGTGGTGACCTTTTTCTTTTTTGGGGGTGTGTGTGTGTGTATGGTGAAAACTCTTAAGATCTACTTTCTTAGCAATTTCAAGTACACTGTACATATTGTTAACTATCAGCACCAAGTTGTACATTAGATCCTGTGAACTTATCTTAAAACTGAAAGTCTTTACCTTTTGACCAACACCTCCCCATTTCTCACACATACACACACCCCAACCTCAGCCCCTGGGAACCACCGTTCGCCTCTCTGTTTCTATGAGTTTAACTTTTTTTTTTTTTTTAACAGATTTCGTATATAAGTGGTCCCATACGGTATTTGTCTTTCTATGCCTGGCTTTATTCACTTAGTATAATGCTCTCCAGATTCATCCATGTTGCTGCAAATGGCAGATTTCCTTCTTTTTATGGCTGAATATTATTCCATTTTGTTTGTGTGTGTGTGTATAAATCAGGTTTATTCATCCATTCACCCACTGGTGGACAATTTGGTTGTTTCCACATCTTGGCTACTGTGAATGATGCTGCAATGAACACGGGAGTACAGAGATCTCATAATCACTGATTTTGTCTCAGATATAGATCTAGAAGTTGGGTTGCTGGATCATACAGTAGTCCTATTTTTAATATTTTGAGAAACCTCCATACAGCTTTCCACATGCCTTTACCAATTTACATTCCCACCAACAGTGTACAAAGGTTCTCCTTTCTCTACATAAAAAGAAGGACATTCTGATACATGCTACCACATGGACGAGCACCCTCTTTTCCTTCTGCCTTCAATCTTTCCCAGCATCAGGGTATTTTCCAATGCATCAGCTCTGTGCATCAGGTGGCCAAAGTACTAGAGCTTCAGCTTCAGCATCAGTCCTTCCAATGAATAATCAGGGCTGATTTCCCTCAAGAAATCAGGATTGACTAGTTTGACCTCCTTGATGTCCAAGGGACTCTCAAGAGTCTTCTCCAGTGCCACAGTTTGAAAACATCAATTCTTCGGTGCTCTGTCTTCTTAAGGTCCAGCTCTCACATTCATACATGACTACTGGAAAGACCATAGCCTTGACTCTACAGACCTTTGTCAGCAAAATGATGTCTTTGCTTTTTAAAACACTGTCTAGGTTTGTCGTAACTTTTCTGCCAAGAAGCAAGCGTCTTCCAATTTCATGGCTGCATTTTTGGAGTCATGCATTCAAATGATAAAGAGCTGGCTACTTGAAATATTGTCCACAGGCCTAATCCAACACCAGCACACAGCAGGCATACAGTAAACCTCTGTTGTAGAAATGAGTGCATTGAAAGGTAAATGAGTGAATGCATCAGTGAAATCAGTGAAGGACCACATTCATTTGGCGGGTGGAGAGATGAGGATTCTAGAAAGGAAACGTCCCAGGAAAGAGGAGCTTGCCGATTTAAAGTCCCACTGTGTGCCTGGCATTCCTTGTCCATCCAAGACCAGTCCTCACTCCTGAGCCCTCAGAGTCAAGGCAAAAGTTTATCCTTCCCACCGTCCTGCATGGGTCCATAGGGAGCCACACTATGTCCAGGCCTGTCTGCTCTTTCCGCACCCTCTCCTCCAGGTATCCCTGTGAAACCCCTGAATTGCCCAGTTCTTGAAAACACCATTGTGTTTGCCCCAAGTAACTGAACCCTGGAGAATTTCTGCAGGAATCCAGGCGGGTCTGCAGCAATGGCTGCGAACCCTGTGGTGCCTGAGACCGGCCCTTTGCGCATCTTTATCTAACAAGGCAGAGGTTCCTGCTAATTGGGTTTGTTCGTGGGTGTTCTACGAGGTCCTACAAATTGCTGTCAATAAATCCGGGACCTGGAGCAATCCTGGAGGCTGACTAGGGAGTTGATAAGAGCAGCCTCAGGTCCCTTGGAGGGGCCTGGAAGGTACCTGGGAGGCCCCCACCCCGCCTATTAGCAGCCCAGCCCCTCCCGGCTCAGTTGACAGCAGCTATTTATGCTCTGGGACCTGGAGACGCTGTTCTTCAAATGACTTAACGGCTGCTCGGAGGGGGTCATAAATTAAGCCTGGAATCCCCAGGATAAACATCTCCAGGACTCACCTTGTGGCTGTTCTCACAGCGCTGCTTTTGGAGAAATCACAAGGCACATTTTTTTCTGGAGCCAGAGTGTTGGGAGAAGCCCACACAGCCCCTCCTCAAAACACACCAGAGAGAAAGGCTCCCTCCCCAGACGGATAGAAACATCTGCTCTGGGAGGGCAACCGCACTGAGGAGGCGGGCTTAGGAAGCCTCCACACGCGGACCATCCCCGGGTCCAACTCCCCAGTGAAGGCTATTCCCCTGCCAGCTTCTGCTTCAGGACTTAGCTCTAGCCATGACAGATGCAGTGCAAAGAACATGGTTTTGGAAGCTGGAAGCGAGCTTGGAAGCCAGCTTCGGGGAGCAGAGCAGCTTCCTCATGTCGAGCCTTGGGGGTCTTCATTCATAAGATGGGAAATCATGGATGGACGTAGAGAGTGTCATACTGAGTGAAGTGAGTCAGGGGAGGAGAAATCACGTGATAGCCCTTATACGTGGAATCTAAAAAAAAAAAAAGATACAAAAGAACTTACAAAACCAAAAGAGACTCACAGACTTAGAAAACGAACTTATGGTTGCCTGGGGGAAAGATGGGGGGAAGGGATAGTTAGGGAGTTTGGGATGGTCATGTACACCCTGTTATATTTTAAACGGATAACCCAAAAGGTCCTATTGTATAGCACGTGGAACTCTAATCAGCGTTGTGTAGGCAGCCTGGATGGGAGGGGAGCTTGGAGGAGAATGGATACTGTATCTGTGGCTGAGTCCCTTTGCTGTTCACCTGAAACTATCACAACATTGCTCATCAGCTGTACCCCAATACAAAATAAAAAGTTTAAAAAAAAAACTAAAAAATAAGATGGGAAATCAACCCACTCATGTATGGGGTTTGTAATAGACCACTGGGGCTGCCATCACAAAACACCAGACTGGGGCACACGAAGCTCAGAAAGTTACAGTCTCATAGTTCCGGAGGCTAGAAGTCCAAGGTCGATGTGTCAGAAGGGCTGATCTCTTCTGAGGCCTCTCTTCTTGGCTTGTAGAAAGCTTCTGCTCCCTGTGACCTCACGTGGTCGCCCCGCCGTGTTTGTCCATGTCCAACTCGTCTCTTTGTCTAAGGATGCCAGTCCTAGTGGATCGGGGCCACCCTAATGACCTCATTCTATCTTAATTAGCTCTTTAATGATTGTCTCAAAACGCAGTCACATTCTGAGGTTCTGGGGGATAGAGTCACAACATATGGATTTGGGGGGACACTGTTCAGCCCATCGCAGTGCTGACTTGAGTGGACTCGTCTCCAGGGCCTTGGGTCCTCCTTCCTGAGAGGATGCACCAGGAAAGAGGACTCAGATTTGCTGCACACCCACTATGTGTTGGGCTTCCTGGGTGGTGCTAGTGGTAAGAAAGCCCCCCGCCAAAGCAGAAGACATAACAGACGCAGGTTCGATCCCTGGGTCAGGAAGATCCCTTGGAGAGGGCATGGCAACCCACTCCAGTATTCTTGCCTGGAGAATCCCATGGACAGAGGAGCCTGGCGGGCTACAGTCCACGGGGTCGCAGAGTCCGACACGACTGAAGCGGCTTAGCACGCAGGCACTGTGTGCCAGATGCCACGCTACGTGCCTCGTGTACGTAATAGTCTTTGAGTGGAACCCTGTGTGTTAAGGGATTGTGTGTGTGTGTGTGTGTGTGTGTTTTGTTTCCTACTGAGAGTGAGGAATGGAAATTCCACCATGGGATAGGGGCATACATGAGTTCTAAGGCCCCAAGAGTTCTAGAAAGATGAGTTTTGTTTACAATTATTCACTCATCCAATACATTTAAACTGAGTTCTTATATGGCCAGGTGTTTTAGGCAAACAGCACATAAATATCTCTGTCCCACTGGAGACTGCACTCTAGTGGAGGGAACCAGATCATTAGTAGACATAGTGAGCCATGTAATACGTTAGGGGAGCGGGTGCCTAGGATAAACAGATGGGCAGTGCCTCCCAAGGGAGCTGGGGGGCTATGCTTTCAATACAGGGTAGTTCTGACAAAAGCTGAGCAAGGATGTGAAGGAGGAAGGGAGGTAGCCATGCAGATGCTCAAACGCAGCATATTCTTGGCACAGGGAACAGCCAGTGCGACTGTCCTGTGGCTGAAATGACAAGGAGGTCAGGGGGCTGGCCAGAGTCAGCAGAGGGGAGTTGACAGAGGAGGCGGGACAGGTGGCAATCAGGCCCACATCCAGTATGACTTGGAAGGCCTTTGCCTTCTCCATCAGGGAAATGGAAATTATTGGAGGGTGAGAATTAATGAGGGGAGGCATCAGGGTAGGCGAATTCGGAAAAACAAATGGGATGAAAAACCATGTCAAGAGATGTCCGTGACCCAGACCACGTGCTGGCAGACCACCGAAAGGTGACCGCAGTCAATGCCAGGCCTCTGACCCGCTCCTGGAGAAGCCAGAGGCCAATTTCACAGCTGGAAGGCCGGCTTTTCAGAGCTCGCCCAATAGCACACACTATCGGCCCTTAGGGATGGTGGTACTGGTGTGGATTAATACAGAGAAACCTGATAAATAGTTAACTGAAGAAAAAGCAAGGCCACAAAACCGCAGGTGGGAAGCAGTGTAATGAGTGGCTCACGCTGGGGTTCTGGGAGCAGGCTGTGGGCTTTGAATCCCAAGGCTGCCGCTTCTTGCGTAACCTCAGGCACACTTCACACTACGACATCTCACGTGTACGATCTCATGGTGGCTTTAGAAAGGTGGCCGAATGGACAATCCTGTGCATAGGACAAAAGGTAAGGAAAGATGCTTACCAAGGCCATGATATGGGGTGGAGGAGAACAAGGAATATTGTTGCCCACGGACCTCCTCTCTGCTTACGGATTCCAGAGCCTTGGGAACCCAGACACATCCCACCCCCATTCTCTCCCACCCCACCCCACCACACCCACACAGCCACAGCAGATAAGCCGACTGCATTCTCCCAATGCTTCCAGGGAGGAGTGGGTAGTAAACTGCTAATTTATGGGAACTTTTCCAGCTACAGGGTCCCTAAGATCCCCAGCAGGGATGACCCGAGCCAGTGGAATAAAATGGGTGATTAGATATCCAGGCCCTGACATGAAGCAGCCCCGTGTGTCAGGCAGGAGGTGGCCTCCATCAAGGCCCCCATGAGCATCAGATAAGGACCGGGCCAGAGGGAAGACAGGCCCCCTGACAGCGCTGCTGCTCGCTAATCACACCCAGAGCAGGAGCCAGCTAACAGCACCCTCGGCCCCCTCTTTGTGACCCCATGGACTTTAGCCATCCAGGCTCCTCTGTCCATGGGATTCTCTTGGCAAGGATATTGGAGTGGGTTGTCATTCCCTCCTCTGGGGGATCTTTCTGACCCAGGGATCGAATCCAGGTCTCCTGCATTGCAGGCAGATTGTTCATCATCTGAGCCACCAGGGAAGCCCGTATAAGTCTATGTAAATTACTCATATACTAGCTAATTTTTTAAAATTGGGAAATTTAAAGCAAAAGTTTAAATTTCTATTTTCTCTTTAAAAGTTGAAAGTCATGGCCTCTCTGGGGTCATTCCCACCTGGCTGAAGCTGGCAGTCACTGTCCACTTGGGATAGGGCATCAGCTGCACCCAGCCTCATTCCCCAACCCTTGTTTTCTGGCCCCCATGGCATTGGTGTCTCAGCTCCTGAATATGAGACGGCTAACCTCGGACACAGCCTTGAGACAGAAATTTTATTAAATACATAGGCCCATGGCTGTTTAACTAGAAAGACATGGGATGTAACACCACCATTTCCTGCTGATCCAAGGGAGTTGTTACCCTGATGATAATTTCTCTTACTATTAATGACCACTTGTTATATCCCCACCTGTGTTGCCTCTTATTTAATCTTCAAAACAACCCAGTGAGAGTTGAACATTAGCTCCATTTTACAGATGAGGAAACTGAGGCCCAGACCCAGTAAGTGATATGCCCAGCTGTAAAGTGGGAAGACAGCATTCAAGGTCACTTCTGCTTGACTTTTCCATGTTCTCATTGGTAAAGAAGAGTTACCTTCAATCTAAGGAAGCCATCTGGGGTAGGAGAAAGAGACCAGAAGCAGGAGTCAGGAACCCTCCTTTCAGGGAGGCCCCAGCTTGGAGTTAACACAGGTTCTCAAAAGGTACTCGCTGCCCTGAACCCCATCTCCCCACCGCCACCATGAGTGGACACTATAATGGGACCATGGGCTTCCCCTTACATGTCAATCAGAAGGATCAGATACAATCAGATATTTCCAAAAGGCAATACCTTTCTAAAGGCAAAAGCTTATTAAGGAAGGAGATGTAATTCTGCAGCCCCCAAAGAGATGCAGTTTCGATCCTTGAGTTGGGAAGATCCCCTGGAGGAGGGCATGGCAACCCACTCCAGTATTCTTGCCTGGAGAATCCCATGGACAGAGGAGCCTGGTGGGCTACAGTCCTTGGGGTCACAAAGAGTCCAACAAGACTGAAGCGACTGAGCACACGACACAAACAAGCAAACCAAAGTCAAAAGGAAAAATGAACTTTTAATGTTAGTTTTCAATACAAAAAAATCCAGGAATGTTCATACTCTGCTTTGGGACTTGTCTCCACTTCACAAATGAGGCTCCCACCTTTCTCAGGATGTCACCAACTAGCCTCTGTAGATGCAAATATATACAAATTATACCTAAAGGGGTGGGTGAGGGGCAGAACACCAGAGCCCGGGTGGAACCCAGGTGCACAACTCTCTGAAGCTCCGCTTTCTCGTCTGTAAAATGGAGCTGGGGACTCAGATACGACTGAAGTGACTTAGCAGCAGCAGCGGCAGGGGCTCGTGCGCGCCTGCTGGGAGAAGACGCCTTCTGATTCTGCAAGCTCTGAGGCCCATGCTGAGCCAAGTAGTGTGTTAGCTGCTCAGTCGTGCCCAACTCTTTGCGACCCCACAGACTGTAGCCCACCAGGCTCCTTTGTCCATGGAATTTCCCAGGCAAGAATACTGGAGTGGAGTGCCATTACCTTTTCCAGGGAATCTTCCTGACCTAGGCATCGAACCCAAGTCTCCCGCATTGCAGGCAGACTGTTTACCATCTGAGCTACCAGGAAAGCTCAGCTAAGCTACCATGTGAGGTTCGGTCTCATCTGAGCCACCAGGGATTACGAGCCAAGATGCTGGGCTTTTCCTGAGGATTCAAAGAGCCACAAGGAGGGTTCACTGGATTCCCAGGTACAGGACACAGCACGCACTCCTGATGGATGAGCAGGGCTCCCATGGGGAACAGAGAATGCCTTCCGTCCCATTCTAAGAGGGAGGGTCACTCTGCGGTCTGGAGGACACCTGTCCCACGCTCACCCAAACCAGTCATCTCTACTCCTTCTGCCTTCTAAGGCACCCAGAACCAGCCTCTACTGACTCGCCCTGGATAACCTGGAGACCACTAACATTGATGGAGCGCTTGCCAGACCGAAACTCCATTTTACAGATCAGGACCTGGAGACACAGGAGCTTAAGCGATGTGCCTGAGTTCACACGGCTGCTCAGAGACAGCCAGGATGTGAACCCTGACCCACTGGGTCCAGCCCCTACCCTTGGGCTCTGGTATAGGGCTCCCTGCTGCCTCATCTTGGGGACTTCTTAAGCTCAAGGCCAACGCCGCATCCTCTCAGAAGCCTGCCCTAGCCACCTTCTAACCATGGCAAAGGTTAGCCCAGGTGCCTCAATGCCCATAAACCAGGCTTTTAATCCCTGATGGCGGCCCACCCTCAGCAAGCATGCAAGATAGCCTTTGTTACTGCCATTGAATGATGGGCGCCTGAAGCTCAGGACATATAAGTATCTTGACAAGGCTGTACTGCCCATCAGTGCTAAGGCAGGATCTGAACTCAGGTTCACCTGATCCCAGAGCACCTGGATTTCCACTCTTACACCCTATCAGACTGTCAAATGCAGCAGCCGTCACTCGTCACAGTGACACCCAGTGGTCAGGAAAGGTCTCGGATCAGAGGGACTTGAGCAGAGACTCGACGGAAGGAAGAGGTCAGGGGAAATGGGGAATAGCTGGCAGAGAGCAGCAGTCCTGAAGGCTGAGCGGAAAAAAATATTTAAATGAGGAGCAAATAGGGACTTTCCTGGTGGTCCGGTGGTTACGATTCCAGGCTTCCAATGCAGGGGGCACGGGTTCTATCCCTGGTTGGGAAACTATGATCCTGCATGCTGCGTGGCCAAAAAAATAAATAAAAAGTAAAGAAAGATGGAGCAAATGCTGGCTGTTGAAGGATGGAGAAGAGGCCAGAGGCAATTCCTACTGACGGCCACAGGGGCGGGGGAAAGAGAAGGCCACCACAATGAGGGCTGGAAAATGCTGGACTCCAACAAGGTGAGGGGGCTGCTTCACCCTGGGGCCTTTGGGGGCTTTGAGGGGTGGGTGCACCTTCTGAAGGGGCTTCCCTGGTGGCTCAGCGGTAAAGAATCCACCTGCAATGCAGCAGTCACAGGAGATGTGGGTTCAACCCCTGGGTTGGGAACATCCCCTGGAGGAGGGCATGGCAATCCACTCCAGTATCCTTGCCTGGAGAATCCCATGGACAGAGGAGCCTGGAGGGTTGCAGTCCGTAGGGTGGCAAAGAGACGTGACTGAAGCAATTTAGCACACACAACACCTTCTGAAGGCCCAGGTGTGAGACAGCATGCATGTGGCTCCCAAGTGTATCTGACCTCCAAAAGCATCTCCAGGATAAACATTCCTCAGATAAAGAGTTGGAAGTATAGAAAGCAATTTTCTCCAGGGGCTGTTTTCTGGGCTAGAACAGAAGATGCAGTCTCAAGCCCTCAAAATGTGACCCTGGGAAAAAAGACCCAATCCACAGGTAGATGCACCTCCTGCTTTCTGAGCTGCCACCCTGGGAGGCAAGGAGATGAAAAAAAAAAAGTCTGTGGGAACGAGAGCAAGGGCCTCAACCTCCCCAAGCCTCAACTTGATAGCACTTCCTGTGCTGGACTTTTGGAGAATTAAATGACTCAACTTGTGAGGAAATGGTCAGATCAACCGTGAAGCATTGAATAATTATGAGTCACCGTCACTCTGAGTCATCATCACATCTCTTAACAATGGTTTAAGATGTTAACTTTCCCCCAATACATTTGCGGGCTTCCCAGGTGGCTCCAGTGGTAAAGAACCCACCTGCCAACGCAGGAGACGTAAGAGGTGAGGGTTCGATCCCTGGGAAGATCCCCTGGAGGAAAACATGGCAACCCACTCCAGGATTCTTGCCTGGAGAATCCCATGGACAGAGGAGCCTGGCGGGCTACAGTCCATGGGATCGCCCAGAATCACACATGACTGAGTGACTAAGCATATACAATACATTTATATGTCAATGGGGACCTTCTTGAAAAGTAAAGCCTGAGTCAAAAGGGTGGCAGTAAAGATAGAAATATCGACCCACCCTCCCCAAAGACAAAAATAATAATAAGTAATAAAAATGGCAAAAAAAAAAAAACCCAGCAAAAGTTACCCTTCATTTACCATTCATCTCTGCTTGGTCCTTTACCTCTATAAGCAGTGACCTGATGGGGTAGACATTAGCGTCTTTATTTTACAGATGGGGTAAACAAGACGCAGAGAGGTGAAGTAACCTGTCCAAGGACACACAGCAGGTGAAGATGCCACTGGGAAGGGAAGTAATTGATTTCTTCATCCATTTACAAAATATCTGCTCCCTCTGTCCTGTTCTCTAGTGTTTCCCAGGGGACTGACCTCACCAAGGCAGAAATGGAATAAATGATGATGGAGAAATGCCAGAGGTGCTGAGAGAGCAAAGTTAGGCCTTAAAGACAGGAGAACTGCCTGGAGGAGGTGATGCTGACACTGAGCTTTGAACATGAGGACTTTGGAAGCAGAAAGACAAGGGCATTTCAGAGCAAGGGAACAGCTTGCTACCCCGGGTACAAACAGCAGCCTGAGTGCTTTCAGTCACATCCTATCCTCTGTCCTCAAGCATGCTCACTGTCAGTGCCTGGTCAGCGAGGGGTCCCCTTGGAAGTATGGGCTCCCTTCTTTTCCAGGTCCTGCCTTTTGGAAAAAAGACCAAGCACGGGACCAGAGTCCGGGTGCCAGTACTGCCACCCTTGGGCAAAGTGACCTCGGGAACATCGTTTTGAGGCTCAGTTTCCTCAGAAAGGGCATTGTCTGGGACAGTGATTTTCAAAGCGTGGTGTCTGAACCAGCAGCAGCAGCCTTGTGTGTGTATGTGTGTGTGTGAAGTCGCTCAGTTGTGTCCGACTCTTTGCGACCCCATGGACTATATAACCTACCAGGCTCCTGTGTCCATGGGATTTTACAGGCAAGAGTACTGGAGTGGGTTGCCATTTCCTACTCCAGGGGATCTTCCCCACCCAGGGATTGAACAAATTCTCACCCCAGACCTGAGGAATCAGGAACCCTGAGGGTGGGGCCGGCAAACTCTGTCTTAACAAACCCTCCTGGGTTGATGATGACCCCAAGCCTGGTCCTAGGACCTGCCACACTGGCATCATCGGGGAGCCTGTTAGAAATGCTGAGTCTCAGGTCCCAGCTCTGACCTACAGAATCTGCATATCCACTGGAGCGCCAGGAAGTCTCTTGCAGATTGACGTTTGAAAAGCACAGTCCTGAGAGGTGGGTGACACCTCCTGGCAGCTATAAAGCTCTACCCGGCCCTCTGGAGAAAATCACCCAACCTTTTATTTCTCTTTCTCCAAAGACTCCCAGGCTCCCGGGCAGGAGGGAAGCCCTTTAGGTTCAGTTAGGGCTCTTTGATCCTTTCCAATCTCTGATAAGAACTGGGGGCAAGGGGCACTGGGGGGAGCCCCCTGGCAATAAGGGGAAAGTGTTTTCCTCCAGGAGGCATGGAAACCGAGTAGCCCTCTTCTGCCATCTTGGCCAAGGAATGTCCCCTCGCAGAGCCTCTGGAATTGGGAAGAAATTCCATGCAAATTCCACGGCCATCCCAAGCCAGTGCGAAAATCGCAAGAGCTACCCAGTGTGGTGCGGCCCAGCTCGAAATTGAGTTCAAAACAATTACCAGCCGACATGTGTTTCCTATGAACGGTGCAAGTGTTAAAACGGATTTAATTTTCTTTTGTAAATAAAGAGGCCCATCCAGACCAGCCAGTTTATCTCCCTGGGAGAGATGAAAGTGTTTCATCTACCAGTAGCCTCTGCCCGCTGCGGAGGTGGGGGGTAGCTATCTGGGCCCCATGTGTTCTCTATCTTGTAATCCAAAGTCATCTTTCCCATGTGGGACTGTTTGGGCACCATGGGGTCTTGGCTGGAAGTCTTATTTTTAGTTACCTAAAACGGTATTCCTTTTCTTTCTTCTTTTCTTTCTTTTTTTTTTTTAAATTCATATTAGTGATTCATAAACAGTAAAATTAGTCTGCTAGAGGCTAGTGGAGGCATCCATCCTGGTGGCGCCTGCTTTCCTGGGTTAGTAGTTAAAATAAATCATTGCTGTCACAATGGAATTCAGGCCTAAAAATCACCTGTAGGAATCCCCACCGCCTCCCCGCTCCACCTCCCCAGGACCCCAGAGCGTCAAGGATCAAAGCTATCTCTCCCAACTCCAGCTGAGGGGGTGAAGGAGGGATGAGGAGGGAGAGGGGAGGAGGGGGAGGGAGGGGGGAGGCGGGGGAGGGAGGGGAGGAGGGGGAGGGAGGGGGGAGGAGGGGGAGGGAGGGGGGAGGAGGGGGAGGGAGGGGGGAGGAGGGGGAGGGAGGGGAGGAGGGCGAGGCCCAGGAGGAAAACCCCAGAAGTTATACCAAACCAGGAAATGAATGTCTCAGCTCTATTGTTGAAGCTGGAAGCATGAAAGTATGAGGCCAATTTATGATATTAGTTGTTTCTAAAGCAAAATATGATTAACCACTTTATTATGTAAAGTTATGCTTCCACTTAACCTCCTCGAGCTGGCATCCAGAACTAGGGAGTGGGGTGGGGGCTTTTTGTTTTTTTTAACTGCAAATTTAATAAAGTCCAACATGCCCAAACTTCCTGACTTCCACTGTCCAGCGCTGGTATCTCTGGAAACTTCAATCGTGGGAGATAACTCACCCAGTCTGCTGCCTACCTTCAGCGGCCGATGCCCTAATCCGGGATCAGGCAAATAAGCTTTCATCTTCGCAGCACTTAAGTTAATTACATGGAGGCCGGTGGAGGCCCCGGAGCCGACTGGGCTCTGCGCACAGCCCTCCCGAAGCCAAACATCATAGGATCCAGATGCAAACCCTTGCCAGCTTAAGCCCAACAAATTTCCTTTGTCAAGAAATGCAAACAGCCAAACATCGCCGCGTAGGCTACTTCAGTAAGTGGGCCTCCTTCTGGGGCGCTGGGCCCGCGGGGCGGAGGCCAGAAGCGAAGACCAGAAACCAATTAAAAAAAAAAAAGCACGAGTGGTCAGGGCCTCTTCGCTGTTTCCCAGGCGTCCGGCGGGTTGCTCTGTTTTATTTTGGACGGATTACCGATCAAAATGACTGGCCGCCTGCTTTAATGGAGCCGGAAGTGTCCCGATGATTTAGGAATCCATCCCAGCAGTGGGAATGCCGCAGTGGGGGAGGGGCTGCCCCCCCCCCCCCGCCCCCCGCAGACTTCCTTCTAAGTTGGCTCCTGCACCCTGCTCTCTGATTCCCTCCAATCTGTCCCAGTTTGCATGGTTCCTTGGCTTGGACCACCCCCCACTCTGCAGATATCCTGTCCCTGCTCTCTGTCTCCCTGGGACCTGCGTTGTCAGGCAACCTTCTTCCCTGACTTTGTGTCCCACCTGCCATCAGAGTGACATGTGGCCCTCTCTCTGCCCCCTGCTGTGCAGGGTGGCTTGGACTGGGTGGGTGAATCTGCCTGATTCTGGGGGCGGCCAGAGAAAGCCCACTAGGGCAGTGTGACTAGGACAAAGTTCATCAAGCCACAAAGCTGGAATTTTGACTCTGTCTGCCTGACTTTGGTGACTCAGGGCTCAGGTGGGGAGTAGAGGAAAGTGCCTGATTAGCTTCCTGTTGTGGATAAAATTGTGTCTCCCCAAAAGATAAATTCAAGTCCTCACCCCCAGGAGCTGTGAATACCACATTACCTGCTACTACTTACTATTTATTACTTGGAAATCAGGTCTTTGTAGATGTAATCTAGGTAAAACAGAGAGCATTCTGGGCTCAAATGGACCTGAATCTGATGGCTGAAATGCCTAGGAGAAGACAAAAGTTTGGAAACAGAGACTCAGAGAGGAGGGAGATGGTCATGTGAAACAGAGGCAGAAACTAGGGTGATGCCACTATAAGCCAGGAGCCAGTAACTGCCAGCAGACACCAGGAGCTGGGAGACACTGAAGGAGCCCCCTCTTAAGCCTTCAGAGGGAGGGTGACCCCCAACACCTAGATTTCAGAGTTCCAGCCTCCAGAGCTATGCAAAATACATGTCTGTGAAAAAAAATGCATGGCGTGAGAGTTGCGAGTTATGTATTATTTGGGACAAAATGAGGACTATAGTCTGGGAGACAGCATCTCAGATAGCTCTGAGAAACTGCTCTAAATAGGTAAGGGTGAAGGTCAGCATTTATGTGATTCTGGTGAAGGGGGAGTTCATGTAATCAAGCACATATTTCTGCAGAAGGTTTCTGCTAGTCACAAGGAGCAGACATCACCATGAAGGAATTCAGTGCTTTTCTAGATATGAGGAGATAGAGTTGGGCTCATAGAGTCAGTTCCCGAAAATATCTAACCATCTGAAGACCTGTCCTGCTGTTTTTTTCCCCAGAGCACAGAGTCCCTCATTTCTGCTCTCTACCCTGAAATCCTTTCAGGGGGTGTTGAAAATCAGCAGCTGCAGCAGCACGTGATTTAATCCTTGTAGAGGCAGATGGCAAGTGCCAATTTGTGGTGGTGTTCAGTCACGAAGTTGTGTCCAACTCTTTGAGATCCCATGGACTGCAGCATGCCAGGCTTCCCTGGTGTGCCAATTCGCACTATCTCCCAGAGGTTGCCAATTTGCAGTTGATGTTTTAAACCACCCAGATCATGGTGGTGAACTGCTTTGCAACCCCAGGAAGCAAACACACCTTCTAAAACTACCTGTCTGTTCCCACCTGGACCCGAGCATCTGAACTGGATGGTGGGGCAGTGACTCCCAAAGCTATGCCTGTCCTCTTGGCTGGCACACAGCGCTGAGACCTGCAAATATCCAGCTGACTTGCAGGCTACAGCCAAGCCCAGTGCCACCCTTTCCGCCTCTCGGACTCTATGCCTGGCCACCAAGTCCCCTCCTCTGTGGCTACCCTGGGGCTTTGTAGCCCCCTGCACTGGACTGGGACTGCCTGGCAGGCCCCCAGCCCTTCCCCCAGGTGTCCCTCCTCCCCGGAGCATACTTCTCTTCTAGGCCTGTTAGGCTCACCCAACTCTCAAGACCCAAACCCAGGGTCCATCCCCCCAGACTTCGTGAGCGCCCCCCTGACTCCCATCCAGCCTGACTTGGGGCCTCCCTCTGTGTCCCCGTGGCCCCTCACATAGCACCTGTCACTGTCTACTGTCACTGTCACTTGCAGGATTCACTGCTGTGAGGCAGGTGTCACAGCTGACCCACCTGGAGGGCACTCTCCGAGAGCCCACCCTGCTCCCATGTGTGTGGGATGAATAAGCAACTAATACATAAGTGTGAGTATCCCAATGCCATCCCCGAATGTGTACCCCACGTGAAACTCAGCATCCCCTCGAAGGTCATGGCCCCCACATAGGAACAAAAATAGGAAGGGACACCCCAATAGGACCTGCCGTGCCCTAGAAAGGCGAAGAGAAATAAAGAGAAAAGCACTCTGAATTCCTTAAGTTGGCACATTGAAGCCAGACCTGAAACATACTGTCTGAGCTCTTGCTTTTGCTGTGTGCATAGAAGGAAATTGAATTTTGTCTCATTGGAGAACAGTCCCTCCTTCAAACCCATCTTATCAGCCTGTGTCTTTGCCTGTTTACTTTCTCCTGGGGGAAGATCCCCTGGAGAAGGAAATGGCACCCCACTCCACAGGGCTTCCCTGGTGGCTCAGTCAGTAAACTGTCTACCTGCAATGTGGGAGACTCAGGTTCAATCCCTGGGTCAGGAAGATCCCCTGGAGAAGGAAATGGCAACCCATTCCAGTATTCTTGCCTGGAGAATTCCATGGACAGAGGAGTCTGGTGAGCTATAGTCCATGGGGTCGCAAAGAGTCGGACATGACTGAATGACTAACACTTCGACCAGTACTTTTGCCTGGAGAATTCCATGGACAGAAGAGCCTGGTGGGCTACAGTCCACGGGGTCGCAAAGCATCAGATGTGATTGAAGCGACTTAGCACACACTTTCTCCTGAGGGAATATTAAGGCAAGAAGGGCAATCTTATTAATGCCCTGAAGGCAACTAGCTTGGAAGGACCCAGCATAGAACATCCTCTCATCGATGCTGCGAAGAAAGTTCCAGAGACAGATTGGTGTTTCACTTATGGAAAAATATCTCTGATCCCTGAATCAAGGAAGACTCTTTCTAAAAGTTCACCAGCCAATAACTTAATATTTCCCCAATGGCCACAACCCACCAGAAGGAGAGTTGGGACAGGCCACATTCTCTGGTATAAAAGTCTAATTTTTATACCGAGCTTCTTGCTAAGCTTCAAATATGCTGCTCTCTCTTGTTCCTTCTGCTGAAACTCTGTTCCTGACATGTCTTGGCCCTAATACCTACTCCTCCTGCTGTGGTGCTGGTGGTTTAGTCACTAAGTCGTGTCCTGCAACCCCATGGACTGTAGCCCACCAGGCTCCTCTGTCCGTGGGATTCTATAGGCAAATACTGGGGTGGGTTGATATTTCCTTCTCCAGGGGATCTTCCCAATCCAGGGATCGAACCCAGGTCTCCCACATTGCAGGCAGATTCTTAAATGACTGAGCCACCAGGGCTCAGCTTAAATGTCACATCCTCAGGAAGGCCTTCAATCCCATCCCTGCAGGCCCCCATGTGTGTGAGGATTTCTAGGTGAAGTAACTATCTCTGCCCTGGTCACACTGTACCCCAGCATCCAGCACCCAGCACAGAGCAGACTCTCGGTATCCATAGAGATGAACAACATAGCTGTTTCCCTATAGCCCTGTTTCAGTGAAGGTCACAAACCAGTGTAACCAGCCATTCAGGCTTGACAGCTGTAACAGAGACCCAGAAAAATAGCAGTTTAACAAGGTAGAAACTCATTTCTCTCTTATCAGGAATCCAAACTCCCTCTATCTTCTCCCTTTGCCTTAATAGAAAACGTCTACCTCAAGGCTATGGTTTTTCCATTAGTCATGTATGGATGTGAGAGTTGGACCATAAAGAAAGGTGAGCACCAAAGAATTGATGCTTTTGAACTATGGTGTTGGAGAAGACTCTTGAGAGTCCCTTGGACTGCAAGGTGATCCAACCAGTCAATCCTAAAGGAAATCAGTCCTGAATATTCATTGGAAGGACTGATGTTGACGATGAAGCTCTAATACTTTGGCCAGCTGATGCAGAGAACTGACTCATTGAAAAAGACCCTGATGCTGGGAAAGATTGAAGGCAGGAGAAGGGGACGACAGAGGATGAAATGGTTGGATGGCATCACCAACTGGATGAACATGAGTTTGAGCAAGCTCTGGGAATTGGTGATGGATAGGGAAGCCTGGCATGCTGCAGTCCATGAGGTTGCAAAGAGGCAGACACGACTGAGTGACTAAACTGACTGTATGACCTCATGATCCAAGATGACATCTCGGGCTCCTGTCCTCTCATCCACACTCCGGCCAATGAAATGAAAGGGGACAGAGGAAGGCAGGCTCCCGCACTTAAGGATGTGCCCTGCAGATTGTACACGTCACTTCTGCTTGCATCCCACTGGTCAGAGCTTGATCACATGGCCTCACCTGTCTGCAAGAGAGTCTGGGAAAGTCATCGTTGAGCCGGGCAGTCACATGGCCAGCTAAGAACTCGATAACTATAGAAAAAGGACAGAACAGATATTAGGGGACAGTGGGCCTACTCTGCCTCCCCTGGAATCATCCTGAGGAACTCTCACACGCCTCTCCTCCCAAATATTTCTCTAAACAATCACTATATCCTTGTCCTTTGATTTTTACCGTGAAAGTTCTGCCCCTTCTCCCCTCACTACTGTATCTCAGATCAACCACGTTCGTTTGCCCCATAGCTGGAAACTGCAGTGGTCTCCTCCCATCCCTGCTCCTGCCACCTTTTGCCCCCATCCACCCACCGTCTCTGAATCCACCTGGTCCAATCCTGTGGTGGGCAGTTTGGAAATATCTACCAAAAGGACAAATTCATAGAGCCTTTGAACAGTAATTCTATATCTGGGAATCTACCCCACCACTGCCTTAGTCTGTTTGGGATCCTGTAATAAATTGCCACCAACTAAGTGACAGACAAGCAATAGGAACTTATTTCTCACAGTCTAAGATCAGGGTGCCAGCAGCTGGAACAACAGGCAGTGAGTGCAAGAAAGTCCAAGCTGGGGTGTGGCTGCTAGGTGCGCTCAGCTAGTGAAAATGCAGCACACTACACACCTGCACAGAAGTTTCTAAATTTAAACTTAACGTTTTCTAAAAATAAAATAAAACTTGTGCATTTAACATGCTTACAAGTAATTGAAACCTAAGTATGGACCAAGAGCAGAGGAGGAAAAGGAAACGGATATTATGGCATGATGACGTCATGGGTGCAAGTGTTTTCCTTTAATATCATTTTATATCATTTATGTCCTCTTCCCTTTTTCAGATATAAATGATATCATTATATCCTTTGAATAATGAATGAAGCAAGAAGGATGAGGGGCAGGGAGGAACTGGCCACCTCCTCTCCTCCTCTCCTATGGGGTGATGAGGGCAAAGGAAGAAGATGGTTGTCAGGCCAGTTTGCTCATGCCATCGCGTCTTGTCCACAGCCCAGTCAAGTGCTGTTAGCCTTGTGGACAGATGAAGGCATTGAGATTCCCAGATATAGAATTACTGTTCAAAGTCTCTATGAATCTGTCCTTTTGGTAGATATTTCCAAACTGCGCACAGAGAAGGGGCTACAACTTCTAGGGGGGGCGGGTCACACAAGTCTGATCACCAGAAGCTGCATCACCCACCCAGAGGACACACAGCCAGGAGCCTTCATGTGCCCCTCAGCCAACGACAAATGTTTTTCGTTCAACAAGTGTTTTTAAAACATCTGTTCTAGGTGCTATTGTAGATGCTGAGGATGCAATACTGCCCTGCTCTCGTGAGGCTGTCATCCCAGTGCAGCGGATGAAAAGTGCACAAGGAAACATGGAGAACTTGGAGCAAGGGAGATGGGGCAAGGGCTCTACTGGGAAATAGAGCAGGGTCAGGCAATGAGCGGAACTGTGTCTGCGTCAGGTGGCCAGGGAAAGCTCCTCTGTAGCTGTGACCTGGAGCAGCGGCCACCATGGCAGTTAGCAGCAGGGGTCTCTAGGGGTGAGCATTCCAGGCAGACAGACGAGCATGTGCAAAGGCCCTGAGGCAAGAATGGTTTCACTGTGTTTGATGAAGAGCAAAGAAGTCAACAAAGCCAAAGCAGAGTGGCAGGAGCTGGGAAAGAGAAGGAGCCGAGGCCTAAACCCATCACCCTGAGGCCACGATTGGGGTCCTAGATTTTATCTGCGAGAGAGGTGAGCCACTGGGTTTTGAGCACAAAAGTAACATTTGAAAAATGGCTGGAGGGGGATATATTCATCTCCCAGGGTTGCCGGAACAGATTACCCCAAACTGGGTGGCTTACAACAACAGACATTCATCCTTTCCAGTTTCAGAGGCCAGGAGTCCAAAATCAAGATGTCAACAGGACTGGACCCCTCTGGAGGCTCCCTTACACGCCTCGCTCCTGGCTTCTGGTGGTTTCCCACAATCTATGGCGCCCTGTGGCTTATAGAAGCCTCACTCCAGTCTCACATGGCCATCTACACATGGCCTTCCTCTCTGTGTTTCTTCTCCCCTCCCTTCTTTTCTATGGATGTTTGTCATTGGCTTTGGATTCCACCTGGGTCACATAGGATGCTCTCATTTCAAGATGCTTAAAGCCAAACTCACAGGTTCTGGGTGGATGTATCTTTTGAGAGCCAGTGTTCAACCCACCATGGGGGCCAGGGTGGACACAGGGAGGGGACCAGTTAAGATGCTACTTCTCTCACTCAGGTCAGCGATCCTGATGGCTCACCTGGACCAAAAAGGGGAAAGTCGAGTCTCAGCAGGTTTAAGAGTTTATCAGGAGATGGAATTCAAAGGATGTGACGAATGACCAAGTACAGAGAGTTGAGGAAGAGGGCACAGTTAATGATGACTCAACCGCCACCCTTTTGGCTTAAACAACTAGGTGTGTGCTCGCTCAGTCACGTCCAACTCTTTGCGACCTTGCGAACTCTAGCCCGCCAGGCTTCTCTGTCTGTGGGATTCTTCAGGCAAGAATACTGGAGTGGGTTGCCATTTCCTCCTCTAGAGGAACTTCCTAACCCAGGGATCGAACCCAGGTCTCCTGTCTCCTGCATTGCAGGCAGGTGCTTTACTGCTTGAGTCATTAACTAGGAGGATCATGATTTTAAAATCTTTTATTTCATCCAATCCTATACCACAAAGCTTACCCTTCTCACACAACATTGTAAATCAACTATCCTCCAATGTAAAATAAAAATTAATTTTGGAATGTTTAAAAAGTACCCTTCTCCCCAGAACCAATTACCCCAGTTCCCAGAAAGAGCACACTCAATCTCTTAAAGCTGCCCTGCTTCCTCACGGGGCCCCAGGAAACACAAGAAGACCTTCGTGTGATTGCTAAGTAATTGCTTTTCAACTGTAAAAGTAATTAAGAAATGGCACCAATTTCCCTAAATGTAATGCAATTAAATCCACTGGCTTGGAAAATCATTTGCGATAAACTGAAACAGCAAAAGATCAGGGGAATTAGGCAAGCATCTGACACTAGGGACAGAGTGTCCTCAGGGGCTTTTCCCCTGGAGGGGTGGCTGTGGCAGGTGCAGGATGCGGCTGGCAAAGGAGCGGGGTGGGGTAGAGGATGGGAGGGCCAGATGCCAGGCTGGAGGCCCGGCCGGGCAGGGTTACCTGTTGGAGGGGGGGAGGGGGGAGCCCAGGGACCAGGTGGAGTGGCATAGAGTCCTTACCCCAGGAAGTCAAAGGCAGCTTCAACTTTGGTCAAGAAGGTGGTAACGGAGGGACTTCCCTGGTGGTCAACAGTTAAGACTCAGAGCTCCCAATGCAGAAGACCTAGATTTGATCCCTAGGCAGGGAACTAGATGGGACAGAGCACAACTAAGAGTTCACATGCTGCAACTAAAGAAAAAAAGATCCCACATGCCGAAATGGAAGATCAGTGAGCCTGCACACCTCACCCGAGACCCACACAGCCAACTAAGCGTTGTTGTTGAAAGTGCTGCTCAGCGTGTCCGACTCTTTGTGACCCCGTGGACTGCAGCCCACCAGGCTCCTCCGTCCATGGGACTTTCCAGGGAAGAACACTGGAGTGGGGAGCCATTCCCTTCTCCAGAAAAAAATATTCATTAATAAATAAATATTTAAAAGTAAAGTGAAGGAAGCAGGGTGAGTGACTGGACTGAGGAAGGAAGCTGCACCATGAATAGACGCTGGGGAAATCAGGTGCAATTGGGTCAAGAAATTGGGTCAGGCCGAGCACTTCAAGGCCAAGACTGTGATCAAAAGGCAGTGTCCAGGGTCTCTTCTTCAGTGGTTCCCGCTGCAGGTCCAGAGTGTCATGGCTGAAGGGAGCAGGAGTGCCAAACAGATCTCCCGGACAGACTGGAGCTAGCACCTCTGGAGCAGAGTGTGGGAGAGAAATAAGAAAGACATTTTACATCAGGCGGCGAGCTCTAGGTTCAAATCCTGACTCACAGGATTTGTTTTCTTGAGCACTCTACTAAGCTCTCTGAGTCTCTATTTCCTTTGCCGTTAAGAGCATAACCGTTGTTCCCAACAAGCACATTGTTAGGGAAGGATGGACCCAATGTGCACGATGGGCTTTAGAAAATGTCAAGGCCCACACCAGACGTCCACTGAGGTTGTTGAGAGAGGGTCCTCCATCCTCCGACCCCTTCATCCCGTCTCCTTCCCCTCCCTGGGACCTCTTTCCAGCTGAGACTTCCTTCCACTCCCTCCCCACCGCAACCCCCACCCACCCCACCCCCGCCCTCCACTGGCTCCCTCCCCTTGACCAAGGCCCCTACCCCATATCCCTCAGTTTCCTCCAATATGAAGGAAAGTAAAGCCTCTCCCTCACAGGGTATTGTAAGGATCAAAAGAGCTAATGCAAGAAAAAATGTGAAGATCAAGCCAGGCCCACACCTCTGCAGGAGAGCTCAGCTATTGTTATTATTATTACTAGCAATCTGGAAAACAGCCAGCAAAGAGAAGACGCAAAAGTCACCATTACTGCCAATCCTCCCACCTAGCAGGAACTATCATTAGCAATTGAAGAAGAACCTTCTCGACCTTTCAAAAATGCATATTGTTAATTTATTTCGTGGAGTTGATCATATTCTTACACACTGTTTGGGGAACCTATTTTTGTCATTAACAATCTACCCTGAACAACTTTACATGTTATCACACTATACATCATCATTTTAAGGTTGCCAGATGATTTATAGTATTATCACATGCATGTGTAATCACTCAGTCGTGTCTGACTGCGACCCCAGGGACTGTAGCTTGCCAGGCTCCTCTGTCCATGGGATTTTCCAGGCAAGACTACTGAAGTGGGTTGCCATTTCCCACTCCAGGGAATCTTTCTGATCCAGGTATCGAACCCAAGTCTCTTGCGTCTTCTGCACTGGCAGGCAGATTCTTTACCACTGAGCCACTGGGGAAGCCCAGTATTATCACATCATTGTTTAACCACTTAGCAATTCCAGGGACTGTTGGCAAAGCTGGTCTCCATGCCTTCTTTCCAACCAATTCCCACACCCCAGTTCTAGCCCAGTTTCCCTCTGGCCAGACCGTCCTACAGATCTCTATGAAGTAAGACACAGTTGTGAGAACAACACCTCCTATTCAAAACACCTTCAGTGGTGCCCTGGTACTTAACAACTGAAATTGTATCGTCTCTCCCTGGCATTCGAGGCTCTCTCCAAAATGTTGCCCCAATCCTGTTGGCTCCTAAATCCCCTTGTCATACTCCACAGATGGCCCCAAGGACCCTCATCACTCTTGCTGTTCCCAGAACCCTTAAGGAACTTCTTCCCCCATCCCCACATGTCTAGATCCTACCCATCTTTCAAAACCCAACCAAAGTTCGTTTTCTCCCTCTAAAACTTTTCTGCTGCCCATTGTATCACTCAGGATCAGATTCAGCTAGGGGGACTCAATACAACAGTGACCTAAACAAGGTAAAAGCTCATCCTCTCTGGCATGAGGATGACCTGAGGTAGATGATCCAGGGTCTAGTATGGTAGCTCTTCTGCAATCTGGCACCCAGATTTCTTCATTCCTGGGATGATTACTCATCCTCATGGTCTAATATGGTTGCTAGAGCTCCAGACATTGCATCTACATTCCAGAGAGGAGAGTTTGTTTTATTTATTTAATTGGCTGCACCATGTCTTAGTTGTAGCACATGGGATCTTCAATCTTTGTTGTGGCATACTAACTCTTAGTTGTGGCATGTGAGATCTTCTTCCCTGACCAGGGATTGAACCTGGGCCTCCTGCATGGGGAGGGCAGAGTCTCAACCACTGGATCACCATGAAATTCCAAGAGAAGAGTTTTAAAGACGATGAAAAGAAGAATGCATGCACTCTCTTTCAGGAAGCTTTCCAGAAATACCACACAGGACTTCTGTTTGTATCTTATTACCAAGAACTCATTCACTTAGTCACCCAGGTAGAAAAGAGGCTGGGGAAGGTAGTCATGTACTCATTACCAAGAAAGAAGGAAGAATGGATACTGAGAGACAGTCCAGCATCCCACTGCTAGAAGAAATAGCTCCTTCCTCTAAGCTCACGACGCTTCTCCCATAACACCAGGCTCTTACTCCAGGAGGCAGCAGGGTCTATGGAAAGACAGAAGCTTTGGAATCAAACAGACCTGGGTTTAGATCCTGGCTCGTGGCTTTCTAGCTAGACCGTTTAGGAAACACTTAAAATGTCTCAATCTCTGTGTCTTTAAAGAAAAAAAAAAGAAGCAGTTCTGTTCTGAGGTCATCAAATAGTCTTATGGACACAAAGTACGCAGGAAAATGTCACATAAGACTCTGATAGATAATCATTGGCCACAATTCCCTTCTGCTTTGTGTCATGAAGCCCCACGTATTCCATATACCACACAACTATTCGAGTGGTTGAATCCAGGCTCCTGGCACATGGTAAGGGCTATCAGTAATATTTGTGGCATTCAGCTGACCCCAGTTGTTCTGTCCCTTCTCCTGGGCTTGTTCTGGCTCTGCCTTGGTCAGTGAACTCTTGGCCGCTGGGATGCTGAGCATGTGGCTGACTCAGCTTGTTTGGGATGGGGCCCAGAGACCTAAATTTTTCATCTCCCTAGGGCTGAGAATTATTGGTCCAGACATAAAGCCCCTTCCACCTCTAACTCTATAAGCTCTTGACAGAGCAGGAAGCAAGCACTCAGTAAATGTCATGGTTGTTATGTTGGCTCAACTACCATTGCTGGAAAAGGTCAGTTTTCATTCCAGTCCCAAAGAAAGACAATGCCAAAGAACATTCAAACTATCACACAATTGCACTCATTTCACATTCTAGCAAGGTAATGCTCAAAATTCTCCAAGCAAGGCTTCAACAGTACGTTAACTGAGAACTTCCAGATGTACAAGCTGGATTTAGAAATGGCAGAGGAACCAGAGATCAAATTGCCAACATCCGTTGGATCATAGAAAAAACAAGTGAATTCCAGAAAAACATCTACTTTTGCTTGATTGACTACGCTAAAGCCTTTGACTGTGTGGATCACAACAGACTATGGAAAATTCTTCAAGAGATGTGAATACCAGACCACCTTACCTGCTTCCTGAGAAACCTGTATCCTATCCAGGTCAAGAAGCAACAGTTAGAACCAGTCATGGAACAACTGACTGGTTCAAAATTGGGAAAGTCTGTATATTGTCACCCTGTTTGTTTAACTTCTATGCAGAGTACATCATGCGAAATGCTGGGCTAGGTGAATCATAAACTGGAATTAGGATTTCCAAGAGAAATATCAACAATCTCAGATATGCAGACGATACCGCTCTAATGGCAGAAAGTAAAGAGGAACTTTAGAGCCTCTTGATGAAGGTGAAAAGGAGAGTGAAAAAACTGGCTTAAAACTCAACATTCAAAAAACTAAGATCATGGCATCTGGTCCTTTTATGCCATGGCAAATCGATGGGAGAAAAAGTGGAAACAGTGACAGATTTTCTTTTCTTGGGCTCCAAAATCACTGCAGATGGTGACTGCAGCCATGACATTAAAGGATACTTGCTCCTTGGAAGAAAAGCTATAACAAACCTAGACAGTGTATTCAAAAGCAAAGACATCACTTTGCCAGCAAAGGTTCATATAGTCAAATCTATGGTGTTTCCAGTTGTCATGTATGGATGTGAAAGTTGAACTATAAAGAAGGCTGAGTACCAAAAAATTGATGCTTTCGAACTGTGTTTCTGGAAAAGACTCTTCAAAGTCCCCTGGACTGCAAGAAGATCAAACCAGTCAATCCTAAAGGAAATCAACCCTGAATATTCATTGGAAGGACTGGTGCTGAAGCTGAAGCTCCAATACTTTTGGCCACCTGATGCGAAGAGCTGACTTGTTGGAAAAGACCCTGATGTTGGGAAAGATTGAGGGCAAGTGGAGAATAGGGTGACAGAGGATGAGATGGTTGGATGGCATCACTGACTCAATACACATGAGTTTGACTAAACTCCGGGAGATGGTGAATGACAGGGAAACCTGGTGTGCTGCAGTCCACGGATCACAAAGAGTTGGACCCGACTTAGCAACTGAACAACTGTTGCTAATAAACGAACCCTAAAATGTAGAAGCATCAAACAGCCATTTCTTTGTACTCATAGTTCTGTAGGTCAGGAAGTTGGGCAGGTTTTCTCTCTTCCTCAAACTCTGAGCCCCAGCCAGGAGACTCAAATGGACGGTAGCTTGAAGGCTGGGATCACCTTTAGGCATTTTCACTCCCATGATTGGCCGTTGATGCCACCTGTCAGCTGGGCTGTTGGTTTGAACACAGGTGGCCTCTCCCTGTGGGCTCGGTTGGGCTTTTTTGACAGCATGGCCTCTGGGTCCCGAGAGACAGTGACCTGAGAAAGCAAGACAGGCACACGTGGCATTTTTATGATCTAATAAACTGGGCTGTCAGTCAAATAGTATCACTTCCACCATAGTCACAAGCCTACCCAGGTCCGAATGGAGAGAAACGGACCCCACCACTCAGTGGGAGCAATGTCAGTGTCACAGTATCAGGACAGGTGGAACAGGAGATATTGTGGACTCTGACTTTAGAAAGTACTGTCTGCCACAATATAATAACAAGAAGAAGAGGAGGAGGAAGGAGAAGGAAGAGGAGTAGAAATCATTGTCATCATCTGTGATGACCCAGGCCAACACCACTCCATGTGAATCAGCTTTGGAAATGGACACTCTCAGATCTGTCACCCACCAGCCTTGAGACCTTGCGTGAGACCCTTCTCTGTGCCTTATGTTCTGAATTTATACCATGGGGATCAGAATTCTTCCCTCCCAGCACTGTGTGTTGAAAATGAAAGTGTTAGTCACTCAGACACATCCCACTCTTTGTGACCCCATGGATTGTAGCCCACCAGACTCCTCTGTCCATGGAATTCTCCAGGCAAGAATCCTGGAGCGGGTAGCCAATCCCTCCTCCAGGGGACCTTCCTGACACAGGGATCGAACCCAGGTCTCCTGCATTGCAGGCAGATTCTTTACCATCTGAGCCACCAGGGAAACCTCCAATGCTGTGGTGGATCTTAAATATACACACAACACACATAAAGTTCCTAGGGCCTGGTGTCGTCTCCCTCCACAGTGAGATGCAGGTTTTCTATCCAGGGTTGAATTAGAGCCAGCCTTCCCCATGGACACTTCTGCAGCCTCGTGGGGCGCTCGATCAGGGTCATGGACCATGGGGGCCCGGCCAGCGATATATCCAGGCCGAATGTTCTAATGGAGTCATCATGGGTCTTTTAAACTTTAACTTCCTGGATGACTATCCTTTGAAGTTCCCCGAGGTGGTTGGAGACTCTTTGCAAACCCCCTTGACTTGCCCCCAGTGGGATATTTGGTTGGTGATATGGCTGGAAAGATCCACAGGAGAGACACGCTGTATCTTTCTTCCCAAACTCCCCAGTCCTCCAAGGAAAGGCCGTGTTTGGTTTGAAAACAGAATGGCTTTATCACCAACCAGAGCCCTGGATGAAATCTCTCCCCCTAAAGCTGAATAAACAGCCTGGGCTCCACTCACACCCTGCTCTTAGCTCTTGGGACCCATTTGGGCTTATCTAGGCCCTTGCCTTTCACCCCGGGGTTGCTCAGATGCCCTCTTCTTGGAGGTGTGCCCTTGAACCCCAGAACACCCCACAGGCTGGAGACCTGCATGCTGCTCCATCTCCTCCTGGCGGGAGGAAGAGGCAGCTGGATTTGAGCCTCTTCCTACTCTGAGCCTCAGTGACCACATCTGCCAAGTGGGCATAATGTTGCCTCACCCGACTGGGTCAGGGGTGAATGAGATTATTTTAACAGGAAGCACTGGTGTGGTAGGGGCTCAGGGAACCCTAGCTTGATGTGCAGAGAATGTGGCCAGGGTGGGATCCAGGCTCCGGCTGGGTTCCAAACATACTCCTTGTGTGCTGGGTGACCTTGGGCAAATTCATTAACCTCTCTGAGGCTCAGCTTCTTCAGCTTGTAAATAGTCTTGTGATCATTAGATTGCTGCAGAGATTAATACAGTGCTTGAACACTGTACCTAATGCCCAGATGCTTCATGAATGATCATGATTTATTAGAATTGTCATTATCATTAATTCATTACAGTTCTTTAGGCAAGGACTTATAATTTATTTAATCCCAACACTTTGCGGACACAAAATGGAGCTCCTTAACATGGTTATGGACAGACTCCTATAATTTTAGTTCATTTCTATTTTTTAATAGAAACTTTTATTGAGATCACTGTAGAATCACCTCCAGTTTTTTCATTTTCTTTTTTTTCCCCACAGCGTGTGGGGTCTTAGTTCCCCAACAAAGGATTGAACTGGGGCCCTCAGCAATGAAAGCACAGAGTCTTAACCACTGGATCGCCAGGGAATCCCTAATTCATATGCAGTTGGAAGAAAGTACACTTCCCCACAGTAACATTGTACAAAATAATACTGTATAACATTTACAAAATATTTTTTATTTCCCAACCAGCATGTTGATTGATAAAATCCACCAATTTTAATCAGATTTTCCAGTTTTATTTGTTCTCATTTGTATGTGTGTTTGTGTGAAGTTCTGTACAATTTTATCACCTGTGCAGATTTGCGTATCCCTACAGTCAAGACACCACCATAAAACCCCTTTGTGTCACGATCCTATCGTCTTGAAACTAGAAAGGACCCCTAGTTTGAC
The DNA here is from genome assembly GCF_055505025.1 of Bos grunniens. Taxonomy (NCBI): domain Eukaryota; kingdom Metazoa; phylum Chordata; class Mammalia; order Artiodactyla; family Bovidae; genus Bos; species Bos grunniens. Next base: position 13,176,831 of record NC_141170.1, on the reverse strand, counting down.
TTTACAAGTCAACATAGCATATAGATTAAGAGGGGCTCAGTGATCTGCCCACCTGGGTTCAGATCCTGGCTGTACAATTACCCCTGTGTGACCCTGGCAGTGCCTCTGTAGTCTCTGTTTCCTCATTTGTAAAATGGGAAAATAACAGCTCCCAGCACACAACAAAGCATTTCATAAACACAAGCTATTGGTATAGCTTCCAGAAGTTAATGATGAAGAAACCCAGGCCCAGGAAGAAAAGATACTTGATCAAATCACACAGCAAGTTGGAAGCAAAGCTCATGTGGGACCCCAGGCTGATGACTGCACTAATATTCTGCTACTTGACCAGGTTCCAGATGCTGCCTGGCTGGGCAAGTATCCCCACCATTGACGCCTGACTGAGACAAGTGGCCTACATTCCACCACCACCCCCACCCCTGACCCCACCTCAACTGCCACATCTGCAAAATGGGAATGGCAGTGGGGCTGCAGTCAGAATTTGATGACGTCATCCACATGAAGTAATTAACAAATTAAGAGCCAGTATATGCGTAGCTATTATTAATGTTAAGTCAGTTGATATTACTATTTAGTGGCATGGTCTTAACTGATTTTTTTTTAATTTAAATTATTGTGAGGACCCCGTGGGTTTGGAAGTTAAAGTGAGCAAACATATCAAATCACAAAATTGTACAGGTGGCCCTGCATACCTATGAATTCAGAACTAGCAGATATTGAGGGCCTACTCTGTGCTAGGTCACTTCAGTCGTGTCTGACTCTGTGCCACCCTATGGACTGCAGCCCACCGGGTTCCTCTGTCCATGAGATTCTCCAGGCAAGAATACTGGAGTGGGGTGCCATGCCCTCCTCCAGGGGATCTTCCTGACCCAGGGATGGAACCCATGGCTCTTATGTCTCCTGCATTGGCAACCGGGTTCTTTACCACTAGGGCCATCTGGGAAATCCCAGGTCTACTCTGCTATACTACTTTATCCAAGGGACTTAAGCATCTGAAGATTTTGGTATCCCTGGAGGTCCTGTAACCACTGCCCCAGAGATACTGAGAGAAGACTGAGTAAGGGAATCATGGAACATTATCACAGAATTCACGTATATTCCGTTAGAATTGAAATAAACATGACAGAACTAAAGGCTTTAAGTAACTAAGCCAGGCTGATCCTCTCCAGTGTACAGGGAAAGCACAGTTTCTCATTGCTCCCAACAGAATGTCCTTTTTGCAGCTGGATTAACTCCTGAATACAGAAAACTTCTGATCCTGTACTTGGAGCCTGCTGTTAAAATGTCATTTCCCAAAAACACAGGTTACAGTCCTCTCTCTCTCTCTCTTTCCCTGAGATCACAGGAGGCATTTGGGCCTTTAAGATAGCATTCATTTGGAGAGAGATGGTAATATACAAGATTAATGAAAATCAGCACAATCCCTCTGAATAGACGAGAGCTTTTGTTCAATCGTTTGTCCTGCTGTTAATTATGCGTTAGGTGGTGATAAATGCTTTAAATCAAGCAATGCCTTGAAAACCATTTAAATGATTTTCACCTAATTAGGTTCCCTGCCTTGTTCTGAGCCTGGGGGATCCCTCCGTGTGTATCCCCCCTCTTCGGAAATGAAACATGCCAGGGGGATCCACAGAGCCTGAGCCCCAGAGGGAAGGAAGATTTCCTGGCTCCCATCGGCTCTGACCCACCCCAGTGGGCACACAGGTGTGAATGATTTCTCGGAGTGGCTTTGCAGATCAGAGATCAAAAGGAAATTTATCAGTTTCTGTCTCCCTTCAGCCTATTCCAGCCAGACTTTATAACAAGACCCTATCCACCTTAAAGTTGAGAGGCCCCCGGAACCAAGGGGAACAGGGAGAAAGGCCAGCGAACACTCACTGTCAGACCAGGGGCAGAAACTGCTTCATGGCCTCAGGAGGGTGGGGCAGGGAGGGGTGCTAGTTAGCGCAGTTCCCATAAAGGCTCCCCTGCTCTGCTACCCGCTACCCCTCCTCAAAGTTAAAACATCATCTGTGCATCTTAGAGAAACTGGCTAAAGGTGAATGTGGCTTCCCTCGTGGCTCAGCTGGTAAAGAATCTGCCTGCAATGTGGGAGACCTAGGTTCAATCCCTGATCCCCTGGAGCAGGGAAAGGCTACCCACTCCAGTATTCTGGCCTGGAGAATCCCATGGACTGTTGCAAAGAGTCGGACACAACTGAGCAACTTTCACTTCACTTCACTTCAAAGGTGAATGGACTGTCTGAAGAGGAAGGGGTAGGTGGGGGTGGGGGGAATAACCTAACCTCCTAGAGAATCGGGATCCTTAATCTGAGGCAGACGGGAGGCCAAGACTCTTGCAGCCAAAGTACAAGTTTGGGAATCAAGTGAGCTCCTCCTCCTGGGGGGCCTCCAGGATTGCAATTCAGCCCGTTCTAACTCAAGCAGGACCCTGGTCCCTTTGGTCACCACCCCTCTTTTCTGCCAGGAAATGCAGATATTTGAAGACAGTTCATCTGCAGGCAAATGACCACAATCCCAGGCTTCCCTGGTGGTTCAGATGGTAAAGAATCTGCTTGCAAGACTCGCGTTAAATCCCTGGGTTGGGAAGATCCCCCGGAGAAGGAAATGGCAACACACTCCAGTATTCTTGCCCGGAGAATTCCATGGACAGAGGAGCCTGACGGGCTATAGTCCATGAGGTCGCAAAAAGTCGGACATGACCGAGTGACTAACACACACACACATACACACAACCACAGTCCCTAAACTGTGAAATGCTGACCCTGGCACTCTGACATGACCTGATTCTCTGATCCAAGTCTGAATCCCAATCAAGATTCACTACCTCCACCACCTCTGTGGATTCCTGATCCCCTTCTGTCTCCAGGAACTGAAACATCACAAGGACAGTGGCTCCCACTGGGTTTTAACCTCTTGCCACCCTCTCTGAAGCCAGAAGATCCAAAGAGAAAAATGAAACAAGAATTAGTTCCTTCAATAGACACCTCTTATAGCTTAAAAAAAAAGTAAAAGAAAAAAGAGCCAGTTCACATTTGAAGTTGGAATCTTCGTCGGAGCTTTTCCCCTCCTTTCATCCGGAACAATTCTCCCATTTACGCTACAGAGGGTTGCAGAACCCCCTGAAGTTGTAATTATTTGGACATTTTTGGAACATGTCTGTTAATGATTTGTGATCCTAAGGACTTATTTTGAATTAATTCCTCTTTTAAAGGGCAGTTTGGTCTCCCAATAAGGGGCAGACCCTGAATGCCACAGCCTCTGCCTTTGTGCTAAATGAACTCTTTAGAGGTTCCAGATGACGCCTGGCACCGGACAGAAGGAAGCCAGCCAGAGAGGTCACCGCTCTGGGCCAGCTTCCCGGGACGACTGCCCCTCCCCATCCGCCCCTCCCCCTCCCCGCCATCACTGGGCAGGAAGCGGTGCCCCCCAGCCAGGCATTTCAGAAATGCCTTTGAGACAACCGGCCAGGCCAGCAAGGCCTTGGTGAGCTCTTAGCAGGGACAAAATGGGGGATGGAGTCCCCAGGCTCCTCAGACCCCCACCCAGAAGGCCCTTAATCACCCCTCCCCCCTACTATTTTTTATTGTGGTAAAATAGACACAACATAAAAATTATCATTTTAACAATTATTAAGTGACAGTAAGTACATTCATTAAGTGGCACTGAGTACTTTGGCCACCTGATGCGAAGAGCCAACCCATTGGGAAAGACCCTGATGCTGGGAAAGATTGAAGGCAGGAAGATGAGATGGTTGGATGGCATCACTGACTCGATGGATACGAGTTTGAGCAAACTCCGGGAGATGGTGAAGGACAGGGAAGCCTGGGGTGCTGCAGTCTATGGGGTGGCAAAGAGTCCGACGTGACTTAGCAACTGAACGACAAGACAGAAGTACGTGCACACTGTTGTACAGTTAGCTGTCACCACCAGCCTCCTCCAGAACTAAGTCTGTAGCTGTTGCCTCTGCCCAGAGAGCTTTTCTTTTGCCTCTTAGCTGGGCTGCTGCTGCTGCTAAGTCACTTCAGTCGTGTCCAACTCTGTGAGACCCCATAGACGGCAGCCCACCAGGCTCCCCCGTCCCTGGGATTCTCCAGGCAAGAACACTGGAGTGGGTTGCCATTTCCTTCTCCAATGCATGAAAGTGAAAAGTGAAAGTGAAGTCATTCAGTCGTGTCTGACTCCTAGTGACCTCATGGACTGCAGCCTACCAGGCTCCTCTGTCCATGGGATTTTCCAGGCAAGAGTACTGGAGTGGGCTAACTCCTAGTAACTGTCAAGTCTCAACTGAAATGCCACCTCCTCCAGGAAGACTTCTCCGGTAGCCCCATTAAACATGTAACTCCCTATTTTCCCCTTCCCCAGCCCTTGGCACTCACCATTCTACATTCTGTCTCTATAAATCTGACTACTGTAGGTACCTCATGTAAGAGCGGAGTCATACACTATTGGCCTTTTTTTGGACTGGCTTATTTCACACAACATAATGTCTTCAAGGTCCATCTGTGTTATAGTATATGCCAGAGTTCATTCCTTTTTAAGGCTGAATCATATTCCATTATGCATACACCACATTTTGTTTATCTGTTCGTCTACCATTGGATATATGTGTTGCTTTCCCCTTTTGCTAAATGGTGAACAGTGGTGCTATGAGTATGAGTATGCAGATATGTGTTGGAGTTCCTGCTTTCAATTGTTTGGGGGTGTATACCCAGAGGTAGAATTAATGGATCATAAAGTAATTCTGTTTTTAATTTATTTATTTTTAATTGAAGGATAATTGCTTTATAAGATTGTGTTCATTTCTGTCATACAGCAACATGAATCTGCCATAGGAACACGTGAATCACATAGCAATTCTGTTTTTAGTATTTTTAGAAACTACTAGACTATCTCCCCAGAGAAGGCAATGGCACCCCACTTCAGTACTCTTGCCTGGAAAATCCCATGGGCGGAGGAGCCTGGTAGGCTGCAGTCCATGGAGTTGCTAAGAGTCGGACATGACTGAGTGACTTCACTTCCCCTTTTCACCTTCATGCATTGGAGAAGGAAATGGCAACCCACTCCAGTGTTCTTGCCTGGAGAATCCCAGGGAAGGGGGAGCCTGGTGGGCTGCCGTCTATGGGGTCGCACAGTCAGACACGACTGAACCAACTTAGCAGCAGCAGACTATCTCCCACAGCTGCTGAACCATTTTACATCCTCACCAACAGTGCGTGAGGGTCCCAGGTCCTCCACATCGTCCCCACCACTAGATTTTTCCAGTTTGTTTGATAGTAATCATCCTAATGGATGTGAGGTGGTATCTCATTTTGGTTTTGCTTTGCATTTTCCTGATGGTTAGTGATACTGAGCATTTTCTCCATTGCTTATTAATCATTTGTGTCTTTTTTTGAAAAATGTCTACTCGTGTCCTCTGCCCATTTTTTATTGGGTTGTTTGGTTTTTTTGTTATTGAGCCACAGTTCTTTATATATTCTGGCTATTAACCCATTATCAGATACATGACTTGTGAAGACTTTCCCTGCTTTCACAGACTGCCTTTCACTCTGGTAATAGTGTCCTTTGACACACAAAATGTTTTCATTTTTATGTAGTTCAATGTATAGATTTTGCCCTTTGTTGCTGTGCTTCTTAATCACTCTTGCCTTGAAGTCTACCCGTTCCCTCCACCTAGAGTATTTTTCCTTCACCTCTTAGCTGGGCTAACTTCCAGTAACTGCCAAGTCTTAACTGAAATGCCGCCTCCTCCAGGGAGTTTTCTCCGATAGCCCCAGCCTGGGATAGGTGCCCTTCCTCGTGTTCCCAGGGATGGAGGGCTTCCTTCAACTGGAATATTTATTCAATTATATTATAACTGACCTTTCCACGAATATATACATATGCCCCTGGACTTTGAGTTCCATCAGGACAGGATTTTACTTTCTAATTCATTAGCCAGGTGCAGTGTTTGGCATAGGGAAGGCTCTCAATCAATATTTGTTGATAGAAATAAGCTAATTTTGTGGCTCCAGATGTTTTCCTTTATAAAGACCTCTTACATAAGAAAGTATCTTGTAAATCCTCCCCTGATAGAAATTCTATTTCCATGTTTATATTAATGAAGAATATCCATGATGGAAACAGTGAGGTTGTCAAATAAATGCTTCTTCTAATCTCAACAGCATCAAAGGTCATTCCATCTATCACCGTACTAGGTTTGCTTGGAGATTCCAAGACAGAATAATTAGTTTCTGTCCCCTTTCCTGGGATCCAGAGCCCACAGATGCAGTTCAGTTCAGTTGCTCACTCATGTTCAACTCTTTGCAACCACATGAACCGCAGCATGCCAGGCCTCCCTGTCCGTCAACAACTCCTGGAGTCCACCCAAACCCACGTCCATTGTGTCAGTAATGCCATCCAACCACCTCATCCTCTGTCGTCCCCTTCTCCTCCGGCCCTCAATCTTTCCCAGCATCAGGGTCTTTTCAAATGGGCCCGCTCTCTGCATCAGGTGGCCAAAGTATTGGAATTTCAGCTTCAACATCAGTCCCTCCAATGGACACCCAGGACTGTTTTCTTTTAGGATGGACTGGTTGGATCTCCTTGCTGTCCAAGGGACTCTCAAGAGTCTTCTCCAACACCACAGTTCAAAAGCATCAATTCTTCAGCACTCAGCTTTCTTTATGGTCCAACTCTCACATCCATACATGACTACTGGAAAAACCATAGCCTTGACTAGACAGACCTTTGTTGGCAAAGTAATGTCTCTGCTTTGAATATGCTATCTAGGTTGGTCATAACTTTCTTTCCAAGGAGCAAGCATCTTTTAATTTCATGGCTGCAATCACCATCTGCAGTGATTTTGGAGCCCAGAAAAATAAAGTCAGCCACTGTTTCCACTGTTTCCCCATCTATTTCCCATGAAGTGATGGGACCAGATGCCATGATCTTCGTTTTCTGAATGTTGAGCTTTAAGCCAACTTTTTCACTCTCCTCTTTCATTTTCATCAAGAAGCTTTTTAGTTCCTCTTCACTTTCTGCCATAAGGGTGGTATCATCTGCATATCTGAGGTTATTGATATTCCCCCGGCAATCTTGATTGCAGCTTGTACTTCTTCCAGCCCAGCGTTTCTCATGGTGTACTCTACATAGAAGTTAAATAAGCAGGGTGACAATATACAGCCTTGATGTACTCCATTTCCCATTTGGAACCAGTCTGTTGTTCCATGTCCAGTTCTAACTGTTGCTTCCTGACCTGTATACAGGTTTCTCAAGAGGCAGGTCAGGTGGTCTGGTATTCCCATCTCTTGAAGAATTTTCCACAGTTTATTGTGATCCACACAGTCAAAGGGTTTGGCATAGTCAATAAAGCAGAAATAGATGTTTTTCTGCAACTCTCTTGCTTTTTCAATGATCCACCGGATGTCAGCAATTTGATCTCTGGTTCTTCTGCCTTTTCTAAAACCAGCTTGAACATCTGGAAGTTCATGGTTCACATATTGCTGAAGCCTGGCTTGGAGAATTTTGAGCATTAATTTACTAGTGTGTGAGATGAGTGCAATTGTGCGGTAGTTTGAGCATTCTTTCGCATTGCCTTTCTTTGGGATTGGAATGAAAACTGACCTTTTCCAGTCCTGTGGCCACTGCTGAGTTTTCCAAATGTGCTGGCATATTGAGTACAGCACTTTCACAGCATCATCTTTTAGGATTTGAAATAGCTCAACTGGAATTCCATCACCTCCACTAGCTTTGTTCGTAGTAATGCTTCCTAAGGCCCACTTGACTTCACATTCCAGGATGTCTGGCTCTAGGTGAGTGATCACACCTTCATGATTATCTGGGTTATGAAGATCTTTTTTGTACAGTTCTTCTGTGTATTCTTTCCACCTCTTCTTAATATCTTCTGCTTCTGTTAGGTCCATACCATTTCTGTCCTTTATTGAGCCCATCTTTACATGAAATGTTCCCTTGGTATCTTTAATTTTCTTAAAGAGATCTCTAGTCTTTCCCATTCTATTGTTTTCCTCTATTTCTTTGCGTTGATCACTGAGGAAGGCTTTCTTATCTCTCCTTGCTATTCTTTGGAACTCTGCATTCAGATGCTTATATCTTTCCTTTTCTCCTTTGCTTTTCACTTCTCTTCTTTTCACAGCTATTTGTAAGGCCTCCTCGGACAGCCATTTTGCTTTTTTCATTTCTTTTTCTTGGGGATGGTCTTGATCCCTGTCTCCTGTACAATGTCATGAACCTCCGTCCATAGTTCATCAGGCACTCTATCAGATCTAGTCCCTTAAATCTATTTTTCACTTCCACTGTATAGTCATAAGGGATTTGATTTAGGTCATACCTGTATGGTCTAGTGGTTTTCCCCACTTTCTTCAATTTAAGTTTGAATTTGGTAATAAGGAGTTCATGATCTGAGCCACAGTCTGCTCCTGGTCTTGTTTTTGCTGACTGTATGGAGCTTCTCCATCTTTGGCTGCAAAGGATATAATCAATCTGATTTCAGTGTTGACCATCTGGTGATGCCCATGTGTAGTTTTCTCCTGTGTTATTGGAAGAGGGTGTTTTTTATGACCAGTGTGTTCTCTTGGAAGAACTCTGTTAGCCTTTGCCCTGCTTTATTCTGTACTCCAAGGCCAAATTTGCCTGTTACTCCAGGTGTTTCTTGACTTCCTACTTTTGCATTCCAGTCCCCTATAATGAAAAGGACATCTTTGTTGGGTGTTAGTTCTAAAAGGTCATGTAGGTCTTCATAGAACCGTTCAACTTCAGCTTCTTCAATGTTACTGGTTGGGGCATAGACTTGGATTACTGTGATATTGAATGGTTTGCCTTGGAAATGAATAGAGATCATTCTGTTGTTTTTGAGATTGCATCCAAGTACTGCATTTCAAACTCTTTTGTTGACTATGATGGCTACTCCATTTCTTCTGAGGGATTCCTGCCCACAGGAGTAGATATAATGGTCATCTGAGTTAAATTCACCCATTCCAGTCCATCTTAGTTCACTGATTCCTAGAATGTCGACGTTCACTCTTGCTGTCTCCTGTTTGATCACTTTCAATTTGCCTGGATTCATGGACCTAACGTTCCAGGTTCGTATGCAATATTGCTCTTTACAGCATCGAATCTTGCTTCTATCACCAGTCCCATCCACAACTGGGTGTTGTCTTTGCTTTGGCTCCATCCCTTCAGTCTTTCTGAAGTTATTTCTCCACCGATCTCCAGTAGCATATTGGTCACCTACTGACCTGGAGAATTCATCTTTCAATGTCCTATCTTTTGGCCTTTTCATACTGTTCATGGGTTTCTCGAAGCAAGAATACTGAAGTAGTTTTCCATTCCCTTCTCCAGTGGACCACATTCTGTTAGACCTCTCCACCATGACTTGTCCATCTTGGGTGACCCCACAGACATGGCTTAGTTTCATTGAGTTAGACAAGGCTGTGTTCTGTGTCATCAGATTGGCTAGTTGTCTGTGATTATGGTTCCAGTCTGTCTGCCCCCTGATGCCCTCAACCATCTATTTTATTGATAGGAAAATTAAGTCTCAAAAGGGGAAAGGGAATTTCCCCTGATTCCAGCAGTGATGATAATATGTCCTAAAATACTGCAAAAATCCTGCCCTGTTCTCCCTGAAATATGGCCTACTTTTGTTGTACTTCATACAGAATTTGGGAAAATCTAGTGGCTGTGGCATAGACAAGGCTGTGTGTCCATCACCCTGTTTCTTCTTCCCAAATACATCCTGGTCTATATTTCCCAGTACCCCTTGCAATTCAGCAGAAGACCATAGGACTCAATTATAGCCAGTGGCACATAGGCAGGGAGAATGGAAGTTGCTGTAGTCCTTAAAATCATCCTTTCCCTTCACCTTTCCAGATGTCTTGGCAGCCACATGTTTAAGATAATAATGTCCCAAGATGGAAGAAACCTCACAGCATGAAAATAATTCCTTCAAAGTGCTCTGAAGTCCCTTGTCCAAGAACCTTGATGGCCATTGTGTTTGGACTTGAATAGGCTTGTTGTTCAATCGAGAAGTCGTGTCCGACCCTTTATGGCCCCAAGGACTGCAGCACATCAGGCTCCCCTGCCCTTCACTATCTCCTGGAGCTTGCTCAAACTCAAGTGCACTGAGTCAGTGATGCCATCCAACCCTCTCATTCTCTGTTGTCCCCGTCTCCTTCTGCCTTCAATCTTTCTCAGCATCAGGGTCTTTTCTAATGAGTCGGCTCTTCACATCAGGTGGCCAAAGTTTTGGAGCTTCAGCTTTAGCATCAGCCCTTCCAATGTATATTCAAAGTTGATTTCCTTTAGGATTGAAGAGTTTGATCTCCTTGCAGTCCAAGGGACTCAAGAGTCTTCTCCAACAGCACAGTTCAAAAGCATCTTCACATTCAGCCTTCTTTATAGACCAGAGGTGGTGTTACATTATCTTCAGCCCAGAAGGAGAAAAAAGATTCAGGGATCCCATATTTTCAGAGAAGAAATCATACAAAGTGATTGGAGGCTGGTGAGTCTACTTATAATTTAAGTGAATAAGCTCCATATCCTACCATAAAGTAGTGTTTTATGTGCAAATAAAATATTTAATAACTTAATATGCAATGATGTATATGCTTTGAGGCAAGATGGTAACACATTCTGAAGCTGTTTAGCAGGAGCTCTGTATGTAGCAGTGATGAAAATCTAGAGTGGACTGGTAGTTATTGTTTTTTCCAGGAACCCTTCATTTCATCTCAGAAAACATGGACAAAAGGGCTTCTATAAAAGTAAATTTAAACTGACCTTTTCCCTTCCTGTCTGGGGAAACTTCCTCTATTTTCAGGGTTCCCTTGCCCATGAAATGTCACAGCCTCACCTTACCAACAAGACATTTTGAAATGACAAAGTGTTCATCAAAATCAAATTCTTCTTTGTAGCAACATGGATGGATCTAGAAACTATGATTCTGAGTGAAGTAAGTCAGACAAAGGAAAACGTCATACGATATCCCTTACATGTGAAATCTAAAAAAATGGTACAAGTGAACTTATTTACAAAACAGAAATAGAGTCACAGGGGTAGAAAACAAACGTATGGTTTCCAAGGGGAAAAGGGGGAGGGGTAAGCTGGGAGACTGGGACTGACATATACACACGTCTATACGTAAAGCGGATGACGAATAAGGACTTGCTGTGCAGCACAGGGGACTTTATCAGTACTCTGTAATGACCGGTATGAGAAAACAATGTAAAGAAGAGTGGATATATGTATATATCTATAACTGGTTCTTTACTGCATACCTGAAACTAACACACCATTGTAAATCAACTATGCGCCAAAAAAAATTTTTTTGAAAACATCAAATTCTTCTGTCCTAGGTTTGCCCAATTAAGTGGTGACATCCTTTCTGTTTGTTTGTTTTTTCATTTTAACCAAAGCTGAATCAAAGTGTTAATTCTTAATTTCAACTTCTGACTTTGAGAATATCATTTTCATGAGTGCTAGAGAGTACAAATGTCAGTGCTTAAACAAACGAAAGGGACAAACCCTGTTAGCAAAGTTGCAAACTCTGTTAGCAACGGCATATGGATACAGACCTTTTCTAATGATCTCTTGTGTTAATAAAATCACCTCCATTTTTAAGGGACTTGACCAATGACACAGAGCTTTCTGCTGCAGAGCTAAATTTAATCCCCATATGCTGAGAGGTAAACCAGGTAGGAGGCTTCCTGGAGGTGAGAGGCCTGTACAGAGTAGTATGGACAGAATAGAAATTAACCAAGGGTGAAAAGATGTTCTAGGCTGAGAGAGATCAGTATCTGTATTAGGGCTCTTCAGAGAAATAGAACAAATATAAATGTTTCTATTTACTGGTTCTTTCTTTTTATTATTTATTTATTTATAGGAGAGAGGGAGAGGGAATGAGAAATTGGCTTTAGGGCCGAGAAGTCCCACCGGAAAGGCAGCAGTATAATCCAGTCTGAATCTGAAGGCTTGAGAACATGGGATCTGATGATGTAAATCCCAGTCTAAGGGCAGAAGTTGACGTGAGATGTGCCAGCTCAGTGAGACAGGAAAAGAAGGGACAAATTCCTCCTTCTTCCACCTTTTGTTCTGTTCAGACCCTCAGTGGATTGGATGATGCTCCCCACTCACCCCACCTTATCTCCCCGCAACCCCGCACTGGTTGAGAGGTCTGCTTTCCTGAACCCACCCATTCAAATGCTAAGCTCACCTGGAAACACCCTCACATTCACAGCCAGAAACAAGGGGTTGTGGGGAGTTTTACTGACCGAGCTGTGCACTTGTGGGACCCCAGTTTCCCAACTAGGGATCAAACCTTCACACCCCTGGACTAGAAGTCTAGATAGAAGTGCCGGGACCATCAGGGAAGTCCTCAGAAACAATGTTTAATCTGGACACCAGGTGGCCCCCTCAAGTTAACACATGATATTAACCACCCCAGCATCATCATCCCTTCTAGTGGTGGAAGGGAAGGAGGTAGAATATCAGAATATGATATATCCATACAGTGGAATATTTTTCAGCCCTAAAATGGATACGTTTCTGCTTCTACAGTCTGGTGGACCTTGGAAATACATGCTGAGTGAAAGAAACCAGTCACAAAAGGTCACATATTGTGTGATTCCATTTCTATGGAATGTCCAAACAAGGAAAATCAAGCCAGCCAATCCTAGAGGAAATCATCCCTAAATATTCATTGGAAGGACTGAGGCTGACGCTGAAGCTCCAATACTTTGGCCACCTGATGGGAAGAGCCGACTCATTGGAAAAGACCCTGATGCTGGGGAAGATTGAGGGCAAGAAGAGAAGGGGACGACAGAGGATGAGATGGTGGGATGGCATCACGGACTCAGTGGACATGAGTTTGAGCAAGCTCTGGGAGATAATGAAGGACAGGGAAGCCTGGCGTGCAGCAGTCCATGGGGTCACAAAGAGTTGGACATGACTTAGTGACTGAACAAAAACAAACAGAGATAGAAGGCAGGTTAGTGGTCGCTAGAGGCTGGGGGAGCATAGCATCAGGAGGGTTTGCTAATGGATATGGGGGTTCTTTGCAGGGAGGGTAACAGAAAGGTTCTGAATTAGACAGTGGTGATGGTTATACAAGGGTGAATCTACTAAAAACTACTGAGTGTACACTTTCAAATAGCAAAGTCTATGTTACTTGAATTGTATCTCAATAAAACTCTAAAAAAGAAACTATTATGAGAGATACTGAGTAAACAAATAAATTGAAGTAGCATAACAGGAACATGGCGTATCATACAGGGGAAGGGATAATAAAGTATAGGGGTAGCAGGAGGACTGACTCATTGGAAAAGACCCTGATGCTGGGAAAGATTGAAGGCGGGAGGAGAAGGGGATGACAGAGGATGAGATGGTTGGGTGGCATCGCCAACTCAATGGACATGAGTTTGAGTAAACTCTGGGAGTTAGTGTTGGACAGGGAAGCCTGGCATGCTGCAGTTCATGGGGTCGCAAAAAAATCAGACACGACTGAGCGACTGAACTGAACTGAGCAAGAGGGCAGGGACATCCCCTGATTGGGACTGCTGGGACTGAACGCTGAAAGATGAGTATGAGTTTATCACACTGTGAGAACAGCCCAAGCAAAGACTTGGCCAGCTGCTCAGTGTGGCCGGAGTGGGGCAGGGCACTGGGAGACCCTGGAGTGGGGTTGGAGAGGGAAATGTCAGGTTGCTGAGACCAGAGACGGATCACGCAGCCCCAGGCCAATATTTTAATTTAGTCATTCCTATAACTGCAATCAGGGGGTTTCCATGCTTGACTGCTGGCTCCAGGAGAACAGCATAAGGGTATGACTTGTTTTCAACTGTTGGCCCAGCAGCCAGCCCAGTGCACCCCAGGAGGAAGCTTCTGGAACTTACTCTCATTGTCCACCTCAGTAGCCTTTCATGGGCTCTGCCAGCTGCCCTGCTGCCCTGGGAACCTGCTGTCCCAATACATCAGACCATGCATCACTGAAGCCATTGCATCAAGGCAGATGCTCGCTCCTAAGGCCTGACAGCATGGGTACTCTAATGCAGGAACCCAGTCTCAGATGCCCAGCACTCTCATATGCCGAGGCAGGAAGTGAAATTCACATGAGATGCAATCACAAGGCAGATGCAGAATTCTCTAATTCAAGCCAACCGCTCCTCCAAGGTCAAAATCCCACTGTACCCAGACTCTGCAGCCATCTCCAGCTGAACCAATCAGTGGGCGAAATAACCCTGACTTGTTCATGCAGAACAAATTTGTCTCCTAAACAAATACCAATCAGCCAAATAGCCCAGAGTTAAATACACTGACCTCGCGATAAACTTAAATAAGCCGTTGGGTTTGGACTCGTGGGTGGGGGGCTCTCCCGGAGTTCTTTCCAGAGAGAGGAAGAGAGAAGTCCGGGAAGATCCGATGCTTTACCAGGGTCGCTGTCTATGCCCTGAATTTCTGATTGAGGGATGTGGTGAGCTCCAAACTCAGGAAGCCCCCACCCCAACTGGGAGAGCAGCCCAAGTGTGGAGCTCAGCAGATGGGAGCCCACTCAACTGCTCAAGCCCTCCTGTTTTCTGGGAAAGCCAGAGCCACTCTGGGCGGGGGTGGGGCAGGCTCAGGCCTGAGGGGTTAGAGACTAGGGACAGTGTCTCAAGCCCCATTGCATCCCATGCAGACCTCTCCATAGAATAAGAGTAGCGGAGACATCGACTAATTTTGTATACGTCACCATTGCACACATCAACCCTTAAAGTTAAGTTCAGTTCAGTCACTCAGTCGTATCCGACTCTTTGCGACCCCATGGACTGCACCATGCCAGGCCTCCCTGTCCATCATCAACTCCCAGAGTTTACTCAAACTCTTGCCCATTGAGTCGGTGATGCCATCCAACCATCTCATCCTCTGTCATCCCCTTCTCCGCCTGCCTTCGATCTTTCCCAACATCAGGGTCTTTTCAAATGAGTCAGCTCTTCACATCAGGTGGCCAAAATATTGGAGTTTCAGCTTTAGCATCAGCCCTTCCAATGAACACCCAGGACTGTTTTCTTTTAGGATGGACTGGTTGGATCTCCTTGCAGTCCAAGGGACTCTCAAGAGTCTTTTCCAACACCACAGTTCAAAAGCATCAATTCTTCGGCACTCAGCTTTCTTCACAGTCCAACTCTCACATCCATACATGACCACTGAAAAAACCATAGCCTTGACTAGATGGACCTTTGTTGGCAAAGTAATGTCTCTGCTTTTTAATATGCTGTCTAGGTTGGTCATAACTTTCCTTCCAAGGAGTAAGTGTCTTTTAATTTCATGGCTGTCGTCACCATCTGCAGTGATTTTCAGTTCAGTTCAGTTGTTCAGTTGTGTCTGACTCTTTGCAACGCCATGAATTGCAGCATGCCATGTCTCCTTGTCCATCACCAACTCTCGGAGTTCACCCAAACTCACATCCATCGACTCGATGATGCCATCCAGCCATCTCATCCTCTGTCGTCCCCTTCTCCTCCTGTCCCCAATCCCTCGAAGCATCAGAGTTTTTTCCAATGAGTCAACTCTTCGCATGTACTGGAGTTTCAGCTTTAGCATTATTCCTTCCAAAGAACACCCAGGACTGATCTCCTTCAGAATGGACTGGTTGCATCTCCCTGCAGTCCAAGGGACTCTCAAGAGTCTTCTGCAACACCACAGTTTAAAAGCATCAATTCTTTGGCGCTCAGCTTTATTCACAGTCCAACTCTCACATCCATATATGACTAGTGGAAAAACCATAGCCTTGACTAGACGGACCTTTGTTGGCAAAGTAAGTCTCTGCTTTTGAATATGCTATCTAGGTTGGTCATAACTTTCCTTCCAAGGAGTAAGCATATTTTAATTTTATGGCTTCAATTACCACCTGCAGTGATTTTGGAGCCCAAAATAAAGTCTGACACTGTTTCCACTGTTTCCCCATCTATTTCGCATGAAGTGATGGGACCAGATGCCATGATCTTCGTTTTCTGAATATTGAGCTTTAAGCCAACTTTTTCACTCTCCTCTTTCACTTTCATCAAGAGGCTCTTTAGTTCTTCTTTGCTTTCTGCCTTTAAAGTTAGGTATTGTTATTATTCCCACTTTACAGATGAAGAAACTGAGGCAACTTGCACAAGGTACTACACCTAGCAAGTGACTGAAAGGAGATTCTAATCTGGGTCAGTCTAACTCTATAGCATGGGTTGTTTAGTCGCTAAGTCATGTCCAACTCTTTTGCGACCCTGTGGACTGTAGCCTGCCAACCTCCTCTATCCACAGGATTTCCCAGGCAAGAACACTGGAGTGGGTTGCCATTTCCTTCTCCAGGGCATCCTCCTGACCCAGAGATTGAACCTGTGTCTCCTGCATTGATAGGTGGTTTCTTTACCACTGAGCCACCTGGGAAGCCCATAGCCCAGGTATTAACCATTAAAGCGCTGCTTCCTGATAGCAGGCCAGCAGTCCCAGTTTGCATGGGCCTAGGGAGATTCTAGGGCACCAGACTTTCAGGGCTAAAACTGGTTGTCCCAGGCAAACTGGGATGGTGGTTTATTGTGATGGGCTGAATAGTATTAATAGCACCTCCCATCCAAAGATGTTCACATTCTAATCCCTGAGAACTATGAATGGCAAAGGGGACTATGCAGACATGATTAAACTGAGGATCTTGAGATCCTCAGGAGAACTCCAGGATAACCCTTAAAGTTAGGTATTGTTACTATTCCCACTTTACAAATGAAGAAACTGAGGCGACTTGCACAAGGTACTACACTAGTAAGTGCATAGGATAACTCCAGGAGTTATCCTGGATTATCAGGGTGGGCCCAGTATCATCACAAGAGTTCTTTTAAGTGGGAAGCAAGAGCATTCATCAGGAAAAAGACAATGTCACAACAGAAGTAGAGGTTGGAGTGACGCAATGCTCACTTTGAAGGTGAGGAGAGGGCTATAAGGCAAGGTACTCAGGTGGTCTCTAGAAGCTGGAAAAGCCAAAGGACTGAGTCTCCCTGGGATCCTCCAGGAGCCAGTTCTGCCAAAACCTTCACTTTAGCCCAGTGAGATCCACAGGGGACTTCCGACTTCCAGAACAGTGAAATAGTAATTGTATGTTGCTATAGCAGCAATAGGAAAACCGACACAGACACCCCAGTGGCCTCCAGGCACTGGCCTTGCCACTCTGTCTTATCTTCTTCTTCCAGAAGAAGGAGCAAACACTGGCTGACCAGCTATGGTGTCAGGCCCTGAAAGGGTCTCGCTCATTCTTTCTTTCTTTTTTATTTTTTAAAGATTTTATTTACTTATTTTGATGTGGACCATTAAAAATGACCCCCGTAGCTCAAACAGTCTACCCAGGTAGCTCAAAGAATCTGCCTGCAATGCAGGAGACCTGGGTTCAAGCCCTGGGATGGGAAGAGCCCCTGGAGAAGGGCATAGCAACCTACTCTAGTATTCTTGCCTGGAGAATTCCAGGGAGAGGAGCCTGATGGACTACAATCCATGGACTTGCAAAGAGTCAGACACAACTGAGTGACTAACACACACACACACACACACATTTTAAAAGACTTTATTGAATTTGTTACAATATTGCTTCTGTTTCACGTTCGATTTTTTGGTGGAGAGGCATATGGGATCTTACCTCCCTGACCAGGGATCAAACCCTCACCCCCTGCAAAGTTTTAACCACTGGGTCACCAGGGAAGTCCCTCACTCATTCTTTCTTGCATCGTCTCATGAACACCTGTGGACAACGAGTGTGAACATGTTATTATTATGATTCTCTGCTTACAGATGAAAAGACTAGGCAGGAACCAACGAAGTGGGTTTTGGAGAAGCACATTCCTGAATCTGACGGTCTGCCCAGGCTCTGAATTTCACCCCTGAGCCCCATCCTAGAGCTTGGGGCCCTCTATTCCTGGGCTGCTCCTGTTCATTCATTCATTCTGCAAACACTGAGCTGGCAACTTGATGCCAGAACAGCCCCAGCCACTGGGAATTCAGAGACAAGCACCACATAGACTTTGTCCACAAGAACCTCAAAGTCTAAGAGGCCAATGGTCTCCAAAGTGGGAAAATTCACAGCCTTGCACAGTGACGCTGGAGTGTAAGAAAATGGGTCCGAATTGCTACTTCTGTTGATTCTTACCTAGTAGTTACCAGGACTTAGGAAATTAAGCTCCACTGCATTTAATAGGTGGGTCAGTATTGGTGCCCAGAATCCCACCTGGCTCCGGTGGGTTCGCATGAGCAACCCACAGAAATGAGGGCTTGTCACCTGGTGGAATGTGCTGAGGATGGGGAGGGGATTTGTAATGGTGCTGGTTCCTCCTGCAGTTTGTCCAGCACAGCGCAGTGTGGTTATCTGCAGCGGGTACGGTAGGTTTGCAACTTTATATTATCCTGCTAATTACACGAACTTTAACAAGGACACACAGCTGAACAATTCCTGCAGAGAAAGACAGTGTGACATGTAAGCCTGAGCAGGCCAGAAAACAACAGATTTGATGCCGCTTCTCCTCCAAGTACGAACTCTCTCCTCTCAGGTTAAAAACCCTGACAGCTAATCAGAGGCAACGGAAAAGGGAGAGAGAGAAAGAGACTGAGAGAGTTAGAGAAATTCATCAGGAAAACAAGCTAAATATGGACCCCTGCCCGCTATTAACAACACATTTCTCTGAATGATTATATACTGTGCCTGGAGATATTAACTACAGGTTTTATACAGTAAGATATGTTTTTTTAAAAAAGCACCCAAAAGATTATGAATAATTTTTGTTTTAGCACTGAGAATGAAGAGAATAAAAATATACTTTTAAGAAATGTTGTTTAATCACTTTAAAAATCCATTTCAAAATTTGTCTTTTCTGTAAGATTTTAACATTAATTACATATTTAGTTATTATACATGCATAATTTATAAACACAGATGGGGTGCCTGCTCTTTGCATGTGGAAAGCATGCTTTCTGGGGTAAACACATTTTTTAAGTGAAGACAAGTGATAGAGGTGACGGGCATGTCAACCATGAAGTTGATAAAACGTTACCGATGCCTGTTTAGCAAAGTCAGCTGCCTACACTCCGTTCCCTTCTATGCCAAGAAAACCCTGCGTGTTCTCTCTAGGTGTCAATGTGCCCGCTCATTTCTCAGTCTCTTTTGCAGTCAGAGGTCCCCGTGTGATAGTCTTCCGGCCAATGGCAAGTGTCCTGATTATCAATTGCAGTGCAGGAAAATCAGCTAATAGCAATCGTGATCTATCTCCTTTATGATCTGAAGGTAGGCGGGGCTCATCTTTGCTCCGGGGGCGCGAGGAGCCATCTCCAAGTTGGCTCACCCATCCAACTGGCAAGCTAGTGCTGGCTATGGTCTGAAAACTGTAGGCTGGGGGCCTCGGTTCCTCTCCATGTGGGCTTCTCTGGGGGGTGACTTGGGCTTCCTCACAGCATAGCAGCCTGGTTCAGAGAGAGAGAGGGGATTCTAAGACATAGGAAATGCAAACTGACACTTCCTTAAAACTTGGACCTGGAAACCAGCTTGGCACCTCTGCTGCTATATTCTGTTGGTCAAGCAGCCCTCACACCGTTTCATATTCAAGGCAAGAACACAGAGACCCTGCCCCTTACGGAGGGAAGTGGTAAAGAATTTATAACCATCTTTAATCTGCCGGTACCTGGAAGCAGGGGTTGCTAAGGGTTACTAGGAAAGCTTGTACATCCTTCTCTACCATTGCTTCCTTCTTCCTTTTCTTGGAACTCAGGTTGGTGTAGAATGCCCCTCCTGTAACCAGGAAGTACCACACTGATGATTGCCACGCACTGGAGGGGTGGGGCGGGAGGAGCCGGGAACCCTGGGAACATCACGAAGCTGCTGCCCCCGCCCGGAGGACAGTCCATGTCGAGGCTCTTTGTGAAATGAAAGGACATGCTCTGCTCCTTGGTTCAGCTCCTCCAGTGACATCTCAGGGACAGGCAGCTAAACAAAAAGTCCCTAAGCCAGAGCTCAAAGCTCGAGGAGCACAGAGGACAGAAGGATGAGACAACTTTATAGGGAAGTGATGTTGGAGATCCAACCAGTCCATCCTAAAGGAAATCAGTCCTGAACATTCATTGGAAGGACTGATGCTGAAGCTAAAACTCTAATATTTTGGCCACCTGATGAGAAGAACTGACTCATTGGAAAAGACCCTGACGCTGGGAAAGATTTAAGGCAGGAGAAGGAGATGACAGAAGATGAGATGGCATCACTCAATGGACTCAATGGACATGACTCAATGGCAAGACTCAATGGACATGAGTTTGAGTAGACTCCAGGAGTTGGTGATGGACAGAGAAGCCTGGCATGCTGTAGTCCATGGGATCACAAAGAGTTGGACACGACTGAGTGACTGAACTGAACTGAACTTACGTTGGAGTCAAGACTTGAGAGGTGAGTAGACGGCATAAGATTTCCTGTATCAGAGGCACAGAGGGACACTCTTCACTATGGCTGCCAGCCAAAGCTCTGCTGCCTGAGTTGCGGCCCCTGGGGAGCACCATCTTCCAGGATCCCTCACTTCTTCTCAGCCCCCTGAGACCTCCTTCTCCCCCAATGTCCCCAAGCCCACCCGTGGCATCTTCTCATGCCTACCCCCCTCCCCCCAAGACTGTTTCAACAGCATAAGCACTAGGCAAGGAGTCATTTAGAAAAGAGAACAAAATGGGAACCAGGCACCTTCTAGGAACCAGGTCCTGGGCTCTGTTTCCTGCTTGCTATCATCTCTTTTAACTCTTGCAACCACCCTGAGAATAGGACACATATCCCACTTCACAGGGGCAGGGGGAACCAAGGCTCAGAGAGGTTAAAGACATAACCAAGGTAGTTGAGGTAGTTATGGTTTTTCAAGTGGTCATGTATGGTTGTGAGAGTTGGACTATAAAGAAGGCTGAGCACTGAAGAATTGATGCTTTCGAACTGTGGTGCTGGAGAAGACTCTTGAGAGTCCCTTGGACAGCAAGATCAAACCAGTCAATCCTAAAGGAAATCTTGCCTGAATATTCACTGGAAGGACTGATGCTGATGTTAAAGCTCCAATACTTTGGCTGCCTGATGTGAAGAACCAATTCAGTAAAGACCCTGATGCTGGGAAAGACTGAGGACAAAAGGAGAAGGGGGCAACAGAGGATGAGATGGTTGGATAGCATCACTGACTCAAGGGACATGTGTTTGAGCAAACTCTCAGAGATAGTGGAGGAGAGGGAAGCCTGCAATCCTGCAGGACTGTGACCCTGCAGTCCACTGTATTGCAAAAAGTCAGACACAACCTAGCGACCAGACAACAAAGTCACATAGCTACTAAGGGAGGAAGCTCAGTGCAGAGTTCAAGCTACCTATGTCCCTTCAATGTATGCTTTCATTCCAGCCGAGAATGCACCCAATCTGCATTTAGGAGCCTTGAATTCAACTCTTACCCCAGACACCCATGCTCTATGTGGCTTAAACCACTTATTTCACCTCCTTGAGCCTCAATTTCCTCATTTCTAAGATGAGTGAGTTCTGAGGGCTGAATAGGAGCTCTCAGAGGAGGTTTGTCGCTTCAATATCCTTTGATCTTATGCAACTTCGGATAACATCAAGGTTTATAAAAACAAAGTATCATCAAACGAGCTTGTAATAAAATTCCAAAGCAATATGTAGCGGGGAAAATGGCTGTAAATCCACAGGATGTCAATTCCAAGTTGAATACAGTTTACAAGAATATGGTTCAAATATCACAAGGTCAAAACAATTTTGAGCTTTCCAGTATTTACAAACATACCTCACTTCATAAACCTTTCCAATCCACGCTGCACAATATATACAGGACCATTTTAAAATGACTCCAGTTAATTTGATGTGGCTTGAAGTGAGGTCTGTTAGAAATGTGCTACTAATTTTGGACTTTTGTGTTTAGGGGAAAATGCGATTGAAGCTTAATCCAATTTTCTAACACCCGAAAACAGCTACAAGGAAATAGACAGGCACGAAGGAACAATGGCAGAGTTGGCCCCAGAAAAGGCTCAACTCACCACTAACTTGCCCTGCTGGAATGTTCCATACCAATAAAATGTTAGCCCTTCAGGCATGAGGGAAAGTCAAGACATGAAGGTAGCTCATAATGGCGCAAGGAGCTTAGTGAGAAAAGTCAACTTAGCTGGTACTGCTGCCCTTGAAAAACTATTTCTGGGGGACATATCTGCTCTGACTAGCTGCACAGAGGACTTTCTCTATATATCCACCTGATCTTAGAACTAGATGACTGATGATAGTAAAATTTATCATTTGTGTGCTTGCATGCTAAGTCGCTTCAGTCATGTCCTATTCTTTGTGACCATATGGGCTGTAGCCCACCAGGCTCCTCTGCCCATGCGATTCTCCAGGCAAGAACATTGGAGTGGGTTGACATGCCCTCCTCCTGGGGATCTTCCCAACCCAGGGATTGAACCCACATCTCTTATATCTCCTGCTTTGGCAGCTGGGTTCTTTACCACTAGTGCCACCTGGGAAGCCCTATCATGTGTTGACCTGCCCCCAGTTCAATACTTTGGTTGCCTAGCTAATTGTAGTCTCTTCCTTCTTCTATATCGACCTTATCCCATCAGTTCAGTTCAGTTCAGTTGCTCAGTCATGTCCGACTCTTTGCAACCCCATGAACTGCAGCACGCCAGGCCTCCCTATCTGCCACCAACTCCCAGAGTCCACCCAAACCCATGTCCATCAAGTTGGTGATGCCATCCAACCATCTCATCCTCTGTCGTCCCCTTCTCCAGCCCTCAACCTTTCCCAGCATCAGGGTCTTTTCAAATGAGTCAGCTCTTTGTATGAGGTGGCCAAAGTATTGGAGTTTCAGCTTCAGCATCAGTCCTTCCAATGAACACCTGTGACTGATCTCCTTTAGGATGAACTGGTTGGATCTCCTTGCAGTCCAAGGGACTCTTAAGAGTCTTCTCCAACACCACAGTTCAAAAGCATCAATTCTTCTGCACTCAGCTTTCTTTATAGTCCAACTCTCACATCCATACATGACCATTGGAAAAACCATAGCCTTGACTAGACAGACCTTTGCTGCTGCTGCTGCTGCTAAGTCGCTTCAGTTGTGTCTGACTTTGTGCGACCCCATAGACGGCAGCCCACCAGGCTCCCCCGTCTCTGAGATTCTCCAGGCAAGAACACTGGAGTGGGTTGCCATTTCCTTCTCCAATGCATGAAAGTGAAAAGTGAAAGTGAAGTCGCTCAGACCTTTACCACTCCCCTAAATCCAGGTAGGTCTGAGCCAAATGTGGTGGGCTCATCCTCCTTGTTGTTTAGTTAATAGGTTAGCATGTGAGGCAAATTATATTTTCTGAAAATGGCTTCACCCATATAAATCCCATCCCATGTGCTGTTCTGAATATATCTTTGACACTCCTCCCATTGACAGGCAGGGGTCTTGGTATACCCTCCCTCTGAATTTGGGTGGGATTGTGTCTGTGGCAGAAAAATACCACATGACTTCTAAGGTGAAAGTGAAATTTATTCAGCTATGTCTGACTCTTTGTGACCCCAAGAGATACAGTTCATGGAATTCCCCAGGCCAGAATACTGGAGTGGGTAGCCATTCTTTTTTCCAGGGTATCTTCCCAACCTAGAGATCAAACTGAGGTCTCCTGCTTTGCAGGCGGATTCTTTACCAGTTGAGATACTGGTGAAGCCCTAAGGCGAAGGCATGGGTAGTATTACACCTGGTTCTCTGGGGAGGCTTGTTCTTGGAACACAGCCAGCATACTTTGAGGACACCTGAGCAGCCCAAGGAGAGGTCCACATGAAGAGGATCAAGGTTTCTGGCCCACAGTCCCAACTGAGCTCGCAGTCAAAAGCTATCACTAACTTGTCAGTGGTGTGAAGGTGCCATCTTGAACCTGGATTCTGTAGCTTCCAATGGAGCCACCCCAGCTTAGGCATGGAGCAAAGATGAGTTGCCTTTCCCAAAATGCAGATTTGAAAGCCAAATAAATGATTGTTGTGGTTATGTCACTGAATTTGGGGATGATTTCTTATGTAGCTGTAGGTACCCAGAATAACATGTGATCTGTTCTGCAAATAAAACATAAGTGGAAGATGGATAGAGATCATCTGCGAAAGATTTCTTTACTCTTCAAAAGACATGCACAGGGAAGAAAAATGTCCTATTTCTCCCTCTGGACATGGGTATGGGAGAATCTGATGTATGGAGCTGCGGCAGCCATATTGCAATTATGAGAGGTGCTAGTGAAAATGCTGAGAATAAAGAGCATCGTTAAGCTGCTGAATTAGCCAACAACCTTATCTCCTGCAACAGCCCTATCTCTGGACTCCCTTTTATGTGACATAGTAAGTTAATTATTGATTAAGCCAGTTGAGGAGGGGTGTTTTTTCAATCAATCAATCAATCAATTCAGTTGCTCAGTCTTGTCCAACTCTTTGCCACCCCATGAACCACAGCACGCCAGGCCTCCCTGTCCATCACCAACTCCTGGAGTCTACCCAAACCCATGTTCATTCAGTCGGTGATGCCATCCAACCATCTTCCTCTGTCGTCCCCTTCTCCTGTCCTCAATCTTTCCCAGCATCAGGGTCTTTTCCAATGAGTCAGCTCTTCACATCGAGTGTTCTCTTCAGTTCAGTTCAGTTGCTCAGTCGTGTCCGACTCTTTGTGACCCCATGAATTGCAGCACGCCAGGCCTCCCTGTCCATCACCAACTCCCGGAGTTCACTGAGACTCACGTCCATCGAGTCAGTGATGCCATCCAGCCATCTCATCCTCTGTCGTCCCCTTCTCCTCCTGCCCCCAATCCCTCCCAGCATCAGAGTCTTTTCCAATGAGTCAACTCTTCACATTAGTTGGCCAAAGTACTGGAGTTTCAGCTTTAGCATCATTCCTTCCAAAGAAATCCCAGGGCTGATCTCCTTCAGAATGGACTGGTTGGATCTCCTTGCAGTCCAAGGGACTCTCAAGAGTCTTCTCCAACACCACAGTTCAAAAGCATCAATTCTTTGGCACTCAGCTTTCTTCACAGTCCAACTCTCACATCCATACATGACTACTGGAAAAACCATAGCCTTGACTAGACGGACCTTTGTTGGCAAAGTAATGTCTCTGCTTTTGAATATGCTATCTAGGTTGGTCATAACTTTCCTTCCAAGGAGTAAGCATCTTTTAATTTCATAGCTGCAACCACCATCTTCAGTGATTTTGGAGCCCCCAAAAATAAAGTCTGACACTGTTTCCACTGTTTCCCCATCTATTTCCCATGAAGTGATAGGACCAGATGCCATGATCTTCATTTTCTGAATGTTGAGCTTTAAGCCAACTTTTTTCACTCTCCTCTTTCACTTTCATCAAGAGGCTTTTTAGTTCCTCTTCACTTTCTGCCATAAGGGTGGTGTCATCTGCATATCTGAGGTTATTGATATTTCTCCTGGCAATCTTGATTCCAGCTTGTGCTTCTTCCAGCCCAGCGTTTCTCATGATGTACTCTGCATAGAAGTTAAATAAGCAGAGTGACAATATACAGCCTTGACGAACTCCTTTTCCTTTTTGGAACCAGTCTGTTGTTCCATGTCCAGTTCTAACTCTTGCTTCCTAACCTGCATATAGGTTTATCAAGAGGTGTTCTCTTACGTGTAGCCAAATGCATCCTAACTTATCATGTAGTCTGTACTTTGCATCATTCTATTTAATTGCAACAATAAGACTGAAAGATAAGTATTAATTCCATCAGTTATGGGCTGATGAAACAGGCTTAGTTAAGTAACTTCCCCAATATCATTTACCAGAATTAGGGGAACAAAATTCATGTCTAGGTCTGTCTGACTCCAAAGTCTGTGCCCTCCATGACATCCCATATGTCTTTGTCTCTGCCTATTGAGACAAGCATTGACCTGGGAGTCAAGATCCTACGGTCAATTTCAGACTCTTTGCTAATTTTCTGACTTTGAGAAATCGCCTCATCTCTGAGCCTGTTCTTTTGTCTTAAGCCTTGCAGGGTTACTGAGAAGCCCAAGGGTTCATTTCATTTACTGTAACATGAATAATGTTTGGACACATTATACAGATAAATATTTCTATCTCCTCTTCCTTATTATAAATCTCATTCTCTGTTAGCCATTCTGCTTTAGGGTCCCAGGAAAGAGAAGAACAAGAATGCCACCTTGGAGTGAAGAGAGATTGACAGAGGGAAGCCCTAGTAGACAAGAAGGAGAGTGGCAGAAGAAAAGAGAGCTCTTGAAGAGAAGAGAGAAGGAGGTAGAATGGAGAAGTGACCTGCCTGTGACCTTGAAGTAGAAATATCCACATAATTTGGAGAAACTGGAGGATAGCAGGTGCATAACCCACCAGCCGAGGCAGCACCAGAGGAGGCTGCAACCTGCTAGGAGAAGCTGTGCCTAGCATGTGATCCAACCACCACCGTGGCA
Organism: Bos grunniens; assembly: GCF_055505025.1. Taxonomy (NCBI): domain Eukaryota; kingdom Metazoa; phylum Chordata; class Mammalia; order Artiodactyla; family Bovidae; genus Bos; species Bos grunniens. The sequence goes on along the minus strand of NC_141170.1, from coordinate 13,150,392 downwards.
GTCAAGGGCAATAGGAAGCATCAACAGAGGGCATGTCTGGATACATGACCCAAAGGAGGCACGGCTCATTCCCCATGATCAACAGAGCATCCAGAATTTCCCAAATGCCTTCAGTTCAGTCATTCAGTCATAGCCAACTCTTTGCAACCCCATTGACCGCAGCACGCCAGGCTTTCCTGGCCATCACCAACCCCTGGAGCTTACTCAAACTCATGTCCATCTAGTCAGTGATGCCATCCAACCATCTCATCCTCTGTCAACCCCTTCTTCTCTTGCCCTCTGTCTTTCCCAACATCAAGGTCTTTTCCAAAGAATCAGCTCTTCACATCGGGTGGCCAAAGTATTAGAGCTTCAGCTTCAGCATCAGACCTTCCAATGAATATTCAGGGCTGATTTCCTTTAGGATTGACTGGTTTGATCTCCTTGCAGTCCAAGGGACTCTCAAGAGTCTTTTCCCAAATGCTTTGGTGAGAGGCAAAAAGCACAAGGGGACCTGTCAAGGCTCAAGTCAGAAGGAAGGAGCCACAGAATGCAGGGATTTGAGACCAGAAGTACAGTGCCAACACCATTTGCAATGTGTGCCCAGACGATGCCCTGGAGGCTAGCTGTGCCCAGCTGACCCTCATTAAATCTGACACGGGGGTCCAGGGACCAGATCAGCCCAAATGGGACCTGTCACCACAAAATCAAACAGACCCAAGGACACCACAACCCCCCGCCTCCATAGGGTCATGGAAGCATCATCCCCACCTCTTGCAGATGCCAAGAAAGGAGGAGACCCTTATAGTCTGAGCAGGTACTTGAAAGGGACTCTGCTACTGAGACATGCAATTGTGGACGAGACTGAGATTCCAAGACTAACAAGTTGTGGGTACCTCTCCACTTTCTGCTGCTACTCAAAACCACAGTTAAGGTCATTTTCAGAAACTATGGAAGTTGCATTTCCTTTTCCTGTGTGCGAGGTGGTGTGTAAGGCTGCAATCCCACTCTACCCGGTATGATTATTGGTCCACCATACCCTGAGTCTGGGAAAGATTGAGGGCAGGAGGATAAGGGAGCAATAGAGGATGAGATGGTTGGATGGCATCACCGACTCAATGGGCATGAGTTTGAGCAAACTCTGGGAGATAATCAAGGACAGGGAAGCCTAGCATACTGTAGTCCGTGGGGTTATAAAGAGTCAGACTCTACTCAGCAACTGAACAACAACAACAATATCGTCTCAAAAGAAGACTCCTGTGAAAACTCATTGTAAAAAATATTCCAACTGGAGGAGAGAAGTGAATCCAGGTGACCTGGATTTCTTCCCAAGGCCAACTGGGACCCATTGGTGTTTTAAGCAGGGAAAAGTCTGAAGAGGTTTGTGGTTTAGGAAAAGCTAGAGGCAGCAGGGAGAAGCGGCAGGATTTGAGGCCCAGAGCCTAGGATGTGAAATGGTCCAGAAGAAAGAAGATGGTGAGGATCCTAGACTTAAGCAGGGCCCACACAGGAAACCACTAAGGAAGGCAAGACTCAAGACACAGTCCAATAGCAAGTCTTGTCGCCGTCACTTAGCACCTCCCCCTGGGCACAAACCAGCTCCTTTCTGAACCTCAGTCCCTTCAGTCAAAGTGAAAGTGAAAGTTGCTCAGTTGTGTCCTACTCTTTGCAACCCCATGGACTATATAGTCCATGGAATTCTAGTGTGGGTAGCCTTTCCCTTCTCCAGAGGATCTTCCCAACCCAGGGATCAAACCCAGGTTTCCCACATTGCAGGCAGATTCTTTACCAGCTGAGCCATAGGGGAAGAGCCCAAAAGGAGAGGATAACACTGATCCAGCAGAGATGTGAGGAGTGTTCAGAGAGATCATAGGGAAAACACACAGCACAATATTTCTTCTGCTACAATTTCTTTCCCCACCCCTGCCCCCCACTATGGAAGGATAGGTTTTCAAATAGCAACAAAGAGGTCTAAGAGAGGTACACCTGCCTCTACTACTGTTAGGAAAACAAACAAGAAGCCTCTGTCTTCCGCTTGGAGCAGGAATTATCTTTACAGCGGCAAGCTGGGATCTGCAAAGCACAAGAGAATTTCATTACAAGTCTATAAAAAGGCACTCGGAAAGAAAACCCTCCGCACGAGGGGCCTCTGCCAACCACATCCAGATGTGTCATGAGAACAACGTGCCCCTTAAGGATTAGGTGAGACCCAGGATCTTGAACCAGAGCATTCTCTGCTTCTGCTTACCGTGAGAGATCTGGCAGGCTCTTCTCTTCTCAGGCCCTCAGTCTCCCCTACCTGGGAGGGGAATAAACACCTCTGCAGTTACAAGAGTCCTATGAGGCTTACGAGGAAGCATAGGTGAAGGGGAGAAATCCCGGTGTGGAGTCACCTGGATGACCTTGGGGGAGAATCATCCCAAACCTCAGCTTCCTCATCTGTTAAATGGGCACAGCACTCCCTGTCTGTCTCCCAGAGTTCGGTCATTCTTCCAAGTCTGAAGAATGGAGAGTGTCTGCCAGGTATGGGGCTAAGACTAGGTACCAGAAGGGTCACCAAAACACAGCAGATGCAGCAGTTGCTGTCTTGGGACTTAAAAATGTTGGTCAAGGTTGCCCCTAAGAACAGAACAGACTCCTCTATACTGAGGCAGTCAGGGCAAAGAACCTCTGGAACAGGGCTGCCCGGGTTGGAATTCTAATTCTACAGTTGACTACCTGAGCCACTTTTCGGAAGTCACTTCCCCTTTGCATACCTCAGTTTCCCCATCTGTAGGATGGAAATAATACTAGTCCACTCAATTGTAAGAGCTCATTGAAGTAAAATGGGGAAGGCTCTTAGAAGGGTTATCTGCATGTCCTCTCTTCGAGTCTTTTTTTTTTCAATATTTATTTGTTTATTTATTTGGCTGTGCCAGGTCTTAGTTGCAGCATGAGGGATCTTTATCTGTGGCATGTGGGACCTAGTTCCCTGACAAGAGATCGAACCTGGTCCCTAGGCATTTGAAGCACGGAGCCTTAGCCACTGGACCACCAGGGAAGTACCCACCCAAGTCTTATTTCGTAACAAAAGGCTCTACACTACCAGGCCCCTGTCCCCTTCCAGTCTCATTCCCTAGTATTTTCCTGCCATGTACAGTCACCCAAAATCTAGGAACACCAAGCCACTCCCAGCCTCCAGTCTCGCAAACACTTTGATCTTGGATGTCGAGAACTGAGAAAATTAACGTCTCTTGTTTAAGGCCTCCAGTCTGCGGTGCTTTGTTAAGGCAGCTCAAGTAGACTCATACAGATACACGTGTAGGACATTTTTATTATTTTTTTCACATCCTCTCCCCTTCAAAACAATTTTTTAAAATATTTAATTGGAGGGTAATGGCTTTACAATATTGTAATGGTTTCTGCCATACGTCAGTATGAATCAGCCATAGGTATACGTATGTCCCCCACCTCCCACCCTATCGCACCCCTCTTGCTGTTACGGAAGCTAGAAAGATGGTCCTGATGAACCTGTTTGCAGAGCAGCAATGGAGACGCAGACAGGAGCAGACTTGTGGAAGAGTAGGGGAAGGAGAGGGAGGGACAAATTGAGAGAGTAACAGTGAGACATATACATTACCATATTTAAAATAGCCAGGCGGAATGTGCTGTATGATGCAGGGAGCTCAAACCCAGTGCTTTTAAATTAATTTTTAAGCCAGTGCCTAAGTCACATTGGGCTTTCTTAGTGACTCAGTGGTAAAGAACCCGCCCACCTGCCAATGCAGGAGACCTGGGTTCAAATCCTGAGTCTTGAAGATCCCCTGGAGAAGGAAATGGCAACCTCTCCAGTATTCTTGCCTGGAAAAACTCCATGGACAAAAAAAAAAAAAAAACCCTCCATGGGCGGCCATGGGGTCACAAAAGAGTCGGACACAACTTAGCAACTAAACAACAACAACTCACATTACTGGTCAAATTGGAGTTTTTGTTTTTTAGTTAGCAATATCTATGAAGAATCGGACGCAACTAACCAACTATCGCTTTCATATCAAGGAGAGCACCCCAGACCACTATATCAGCTCAGTTCAGTCGCTCAGTCGTGTCTGACTCTTTGCGACCCCATGGACTGCAGCACGCCCGGCCTTCCTGTCCATCACCAACTCCCGGAGCTTGCTCAAACTCATGTTCATTGAGTCAGTGATGCCATCCAACCACCTCATCTTCTCTCCACATAGAAATCCAATTTTTAGGGACTTCCCTGTTGGTCCAGTGATTAGGACTCTGCTAGCCTAGTGCTTCAGTCCCTGGGGTCACAAAGAGTCAGACACGACTGAGCGACTGAACTGAACTGAACTTGCAAAGCAGGGAGCATGGGTTCAATCTCAGCTTGGAGAACTAAGATTCCATTTGCCATGCGGCTCAGAAAAAATAAATTCTCAAAAAAAAATCTAATTTTTAGAAGATGAATAATCATAACTTACGCAACCTTTCCAGTCCTGATAGACTTTCCAGTTGCTTCTAGACTTTTGCCACCACAAACGCACGACAGTCAAGCCCCGTTCCTACGGCCTCGTGTCTGTGTGCTCGGTTGTATCTGACTCTTCGCAACCCCATGGGCTGTAGTCCGCCAGGCTGTCTGCCCATGGAATTTTCCAGGCCAGAATACTGGAATGGCTTGCTATTTCCTCCTCCAGGGGACCCAGGGATCGAACCTGTGTCTCTTGAGTCTCCGGCATTGACAGGCGGGTTCTTTACCACTAGTGCCACCTGGGAAGCCGTTCCTGTGGCCTGACATATAGGCTTTTCATTTCTGCAGAGGAGATTCCCAGTGTGGGATGGCAGGACCAAAGGAAATGTGTGTTTCTAAATGTTAACAGATTCTTACAGATGACATTCCCAGGAGGCCTTGCTAGTTCCCAAGGACCCAAACAATAACTCCTGGTCCCACCAGCAAAATACAGTATCAGAAACTTGCCCTCAGAGTTCACGGCTAGCTCCGTGTCTGTAGAAAGCCCCAGTTCCTTTGAGACCAGCTAGCCAGGTGGTTTCTAGGTGGCAGGGAAATAAGCTGACAGATGGCCTGGGTCTTGGCTGAGTGTCCGTGGGCAGGTTGCTCAACCTCGCTGAGTCTGGATCGTCATCTGAAGAGGACCCAGACCGGGTCCAACTCACCTTGCAAGCACTTGGTGGGAGAGACCAGACACAGAGGGTCACGTGACATGTCAGGGATGATTCTCCCATCCCCTGAGCTGACCTTCCTGACCACACTGCTCTGGAGGGCGGTGTCTCCGAGCCCCATTTATCCTTCCTCCCAGCCTGCTCAGCATGCCTGGTCCTTCCCTAGGATGGGCCCTTCTTGAGCACCACTGTCTGCCCGTCCTTTGCCTCCCCATCTGTACCCCGCTGCATCCTTCCAAGGCCTGGTCTGCCACACTGGAGGTCAGTCTTCATTGACAAGTGACACTGCTCTCTTCCTTGTCACAAGTTTGGCAAGTCAACCTCATCAATTCACCAAAATAATAACAATACTGATATATATTTGCTGAATGGTTACCAGGAGCCAAGCACTTCTCTAAGGGCTTGAACCTGATGTGCATTAGTTCATTTACTCTTCACAGCAACCACTGTTACAGGTGAAAAAATGGGCATGGACCTTGACCTCCTGCTGCCTTGTAATCCCCTGTAAATTTCACAGGACCCAGGACCCTTCTAGGCCAGGCATCCTTGTGCCTTGGGGAAGAGCCTCAATTCACCTTCATCCTCACGCGTGCGTGTGTGCTAAGTTGCTTCAGTCGTGTCCAATTCTTTGCCACCCCAAGGACCATAGCACACCAGTCTCCTCTGTCCATGGGATTCTCCAGGCAAGAATACTGGAGTGGGTTGCCATTTCCTCCTCCTCCAGGGGATCTTCCCAACCCAGGGATTGAACCTGCATCTCTTACATCTCCTGCATTGGTCCTCATGGGGAAACTCAGTGCTCTAGGCAAGCAGGGGCCCCACCCTGTCTGTCCCAGGGGCTCCTCTCTGGCCCCCAAGTTCCAAATATTGAGTTGGCCAAAATGTTCATTCAAGTTTTTCATAAGATGTTACGGAAAACTCGAACAGACCTTTTGGCCAGCCCCATAGGTCTGCGGCAGGTTAAGCCACGTTGGATGCCTCCATCAATCTCCCTCCTCCCCTACCCTCACTTATCATTAATTCTGCTCTCACCTGGAGCACCAACTATGTGCCAGATGCTGTGGAAGCAGAGCTGGAATTAGGCCAATGCCCTCCTCCCCCTGGGGGACTACAACGTGGTCAGAGCTTCATACCCAGAGGGGTCCCCACCCTGCCCAGGCACAGTCAGGGAAGACTTCTGAGGGAGGTGATCTTCCAGAAAAGAGATAGGAGGACCTTATTGTTCCTGGAAGAAGACACAGCAAGGGCACGGATTCAGAGGTCGTCAAGAGAAGGCCACTTGGAGTGGCCACCCAGCACTGGATGCACTGCTAAGTTCTGAAAAGTGCCTGGATTCCTTGATTCTGGACACCTTCCATTCTCAGAGACCAGAATTAGAATTACTGTCACGGCTGCATCTGACATCTACTCAAACCAATTCGTTATCATTAGGAAATGAATCCCTAATGAATTTCTGCCACCATTAAGTCTGATTTACAGTACGGGTAATCACCCTTGGAAGCACATGCTTTATCCCTTTAATTAATAATCCCTGCTTATCAGCAAACCTAATGATCATGGGACAAAAAAATGGAAGTAAGCCTCCCGACTCCAGCGCCAGCTTCCCCATCTCACCTTTGCGGATGGGGGAGAAGGGTCAGCTCTCTGGAAAGCCCGTCTTCCTGTGAGGGTGTTAACAACCCCGATCCTGCAGCTGAGACTCTGAGCCAGCCAAAGGGCAGGGGCTCAGACCTCATGGTCCACAGGTCACAGTCAGCCTCTGCCGTGCCAGGCTCCCTGGTTCTCTGCAGGCTCACCCATGCTGGGGCATCTCCATGCCGCCAACAGGGTCCCGTCTAGACTTCAACAAATCTGAACAAGCCTCTTCCTGCTTAAAACCCTTCAGGACCACCCTTGTGTCCCAGTGCTCTGCACCCCAAAATCTTCTGCCTGAACTTTCCTCTTATATACCCAGCATCCCTGCCCATTCTTTTCCTGACCCCACAAGCATCCTTGCGTGACCTTATGCATCTTTCTGACATGAGCTTCCTTCTTTTCATTGCCACGTACACAGCCTTCTCCCATCCCTCTACTTCTCCCCTAAGCCCTTTGTAAGAAAATGATCTGTCTGCATATCTGGGAGGCAGGTGGGCAAGTCAGCAAGTAATGCAAATCAGGAGCCACCATTAGCACATGCGAGGCAGAGTGGGAATGGATGGGGACAGCCAGGGAGAATTTTGGAGATGAGTGGAGTAGATGCTTGAGAGCCAATTCTGTATTAATGTTCCATCCACTATTACTAACCACTCAGCAGGGACTTTACTGTGGTATGTCCCATAAATGTCACATCAGTGCTGAGAGGTAGGTATTATGACCCCATTTTATGGATGAGAAGACTGAGGTCCAGAGGCATCGAATATGCCTGGGGTTATGCAGAGCCCATGAGTGGCAGAGCTGGATCCCAGGCCCTGAGTGTCTGTCCTGAGGTGCACACTTCCAAGGGTATTGGTTTTTCACAGTTGTTTTTTTTTAAGGTCTTTATTGAATTTGTTACGATATTACTTCTGTCTTACGTTTTGGTTTTCTGGCCACAAGGCATGTGGGATCTTGTGGCCAAAAAGCCAAATGTGGGCTCTTCGAGAAGGCAATGGCAACCCACTCCAGTACTCTTGCCTGGAAAATCCCATGGGCGGAGGAGCCTGGTAGGCTGCAGTCCATGGGGTTGCAAAGAGTAGTACACGATTGAGTGACTTCACTTTCACTTTTGACTTTCATGCATTGGAGAAGGAAATGGCAACCCACTCCAGTGTTCTTGCCTGGAGAATCCCAGGGACAGCGGAGCCTGGTGGGCTGCCGTCTATGGGGTTGAACAGAGTCAGACACGAATGAAGCGACTTAGCAGCAGCAGCAGCAGCAGCAGCATGTGGGACCTTAGTTCCCCAACCACTGATCCCTGTCCAAGTCTCTGGGTTCATCTCCTGCTGCTCTGTCTCCTGTGATGTGGCTCCAGCCACACCTGACACAGGTGTGAGCACACCGGGCTATCTCCAAGCTCGAGGACTGCACCTGCTCATCCTCTCCCTCCTTCGTCAGCTCTAGCTCCAAGTCTTCCCAAGGACACCCCCCACAAGAAGCCTTCTCTGGCCCTCCCAGACTGTGCCCCCCAATCATGGGCTTCCATAGCACCTGGGCTGACCCCATAGCATTGAACTTACCCACTGCAAGGCAGCTCTTGGAGGAGGTTTCCCATGACAGTGATTAAGAGGGTGAACTCTGGACCCCAGCTGCCTGGGTGTGAACCTTGACTTCCAACTTGCCATCTGCATGATGATGGGCGAATCACTTGGGCCTCCTGTGTGCCCTCTGTCAATGAGGTACAGACCTGTGCCTCCCTCATGGGGCCCTGTTAGGATATAAGGGTAGATAAGGCTTAAAGCTCAACATTCAGAAAACTAAGATCACGGCATCTGGTCCCATCACTTCATGGCAAATAGATGGGGAAACAGTGGAAACAGTGGCAGACTTTATTTTGGGGGGCTCCAGAATCACTGCAGATGGTGACTGCAGCCATGAAACTAAAAGATGCTTACTTCTTGGAAGGAAAGTTATGACCAACCTAAACAGCATATTAAAAAGCAGAGACATTACTTTGCCAACAAAGGTCCATCTAGTCAAGGCTATGGTTTTTCCAGTAGTCATGTATGGATGTGAGAGTTGGACTATAAAGAAACCTGAGTGCAGAAGAATTGATGCTTTTGAACTGTGGTGTTGGAGAAGACTCTTGAGAGTCCCTTGGACTGCAAGGAGATCCAACCAGTCCATCCTAAAGGAGATCAGTTCTGAATGTTCATTGGAAGGACTGTTGTTGAAGCTGAAACTCCAATACTTCGGCCACCTGATGCAAATAACTGACTCATCAGAAGAGAACCTGACGCTCGGAAAGATTGAAGGTGGGAGGAGAAGGGGACAACAGAGGATGAGATGGTTGGATGGCATCACCAATTCAATGGACCTGAGTTTGGGTAAACTCTGGGAGTTGGTGATGGACAGGGAGGCCTGGAGTGCTGCAGTCCATGGGGTCGCAAAGAGTCGGACACGACTAAACAACTGAACTGAACTAAACTGAAGGCTCTCAGAAGGGCTTCCCCAGTGGCTCAGCGGTAAAGAATCTGCCTGCCAATGCAGAAGATGTGGGTTCAGTCCCTGGGTTGGAAAGGTTGCCTAGAGTAGGAAATGGCAACCTACTCCAGCATCCTTGCCTAGAAAATGCCATGGACAGAGGGTCCTGGAGGGCTACAGTCCATGGGGTCGCAAAGAGCTGGACACGACTGAGCAACTGAGCATGCGTATGCAAGGCTCTTACAACAGTGCTCAACACATTTCCGGTCAGGAGGTCATTCTTACTCACACTCATGCCATCTGTACATCCCCCCGACCCGGCCCAGCACTGGAGACTCAGTAGTTGCTCCATAAATATTTGTTGAGCTGAATTACCCTCACAAAATGGAAACAGAACTTGGCTCACAAAGAGGGCGATCACTCATATTACACATTAGGCGATTTTTCCAGAGTTCATCATGCCAAATGTTGTACATTCTTTATTATAGCAAGGGCAGCGAGATTCATTAAAGGGTAGTGCCGTTTCATTAGAAACCCTTATTTTCAGAATTTTATAACTCGGCCACAAAAATTCACTCCAGGCAAAAACGCTAACTTTCGTCTGGAAGTAAATGGGTTTATTTTATAAATTTTTATGCATTTTCCACACATAAACAAATGGCTAGATAAACCATTCTTTAATGGAAGGATTGCAAGAGGAAAACTTGATATTTTGGCATAGGAGACAGCAAAACTAAAAAAGAGGGTTGGGGCAGGGCCGGGGGCTTGCTTGGGTGGGATGTGGGCTTCACTTCGCATTTATACATAATCTCTTCTCAGAGCTTTTTCAGAGGTCCCTTGCATCATGAACAGAGGAGCCTGCCAGTCCATGGGATCACAAGGAGTTGGACATGAATGAAGCAACTTAGCATATAGCATGCTTGCTTCATAATGACTGTCATTGTGAGGGCTTCACCAGGCCAGCTGCTGTTCTAAGTGATACATATGTGTTAACAAATTCCTCCAAACACAAATTGCATGTCCTCCTAAAGGATGGGTTTGTGTGTGTTAAGTCGCTTCAGGTGTCTCTTTGTGACCCTGTGGACCATAGCCTGCCAGGCTCCTCTGTTCATGGGATTCTCCAGGCCAGAATTCTGGAGTGGGTTGCCATGCTCTTCTCCAGGGGATCTTCCTGACCCAGGGATCAAACCCACATCTCTTATGTCTCCTGCATTGGCAAATGGGTTCTTTACCACTAGTGCCACCAATCATGTCCCCCCAAAATTTGTGTCCACCCGGAACTGCTAAATGAGACTTTAGTTGGAAATAGGTCTTGGTAGATGCAATCAAGGTAAGATAAGGCTATACGAGATAAAGGTGCACCCTCAACCCCGAGACTGGTGTCTTTTTAACATTTCATTTACTTATTTATTTTTGACTGATTAAGTCTTCATTGCTGGGTGAGCGCTTTTGCTAGTTGTGATGGGCGGCCTTCTCATCGCGGTGGTCTCTCTTGTGGAGCACAGGTTCTAGACTATAGGCTCAGTAGTTTGTGGCTTGCGGGCTTAGTTGCCCCAAGGCGTGTGGGATCTTCCTAATCCAGGGATTTAATCCATGTCCCCTGCACTGGCAGGCAGATTCTTCACCACTGGACCACCAGGGAAGCCCCTGCCTCGTGTCTCATAAAAGAAAAAAAAAAAAAAAAAGCAGGGATATTGAGACCCAGGCACACAGAGGTGAGAAGGCGCTGGGATGACAGAGGCAGAACTTGGAATGACACAGCGGGAGCCAAGGAAAGCCAAGGACTGCCTGGAGCCTCCGGAAGCTGGTAAAAGCCAGAGGATTCTTCTTCTCTGGAGCCTTCAAAGGGATCCCAGCCCCACTGACACCTTGCTTTGGGCTTCTATCCTTCAGGACTATGAGAGATTACATTTCTGTTGTTGTAAGCCACCCGGTTCGTGGTCATCTGTTATAGCAATCCCGGGAAACTAAAGCAAAGCCAGCCTTGGGTAAGTTACCTGTTTGCACAGCAGGTAGGCAGAGCTGAGATGGAGACCCTGGTGGGCTTCAGGGTTCAGAGGCATCCTCAGTCCCTACCTGGCCATCAGCAGATATCACATAAACTTTTTGAGCTCAACAATAAACAATATGCCTGAAGATGACTGCATCTCCTAATCCTTTCCCAAGTCCCCACAGAAAGAATAGGAGGAACGAGCACCTCCAACATTTTGTTTTCATTTAAGGAATTAATATTTATTTATTTCTCTGCATCAAGTCTTGGTTGCGGCGTGCAGGCTTAATTGCCTCTCGGTATGTGGGGGTCTTAGTTCCCCAACCAGGGATCGAACCCATGTCCTCTGCAATGGAAGGCAGATTCTTCACCACCTGACCACGAGGGAAGTCCCACCTCTAAGGACTTTAATTCGTAAGCTACCTCTCATTCATTTCTACACTGCGGTAAGATCTGATTAGGGCAACAACATAGATCTTTACACACATTCAGTGTCTAGGAGAACAAAGTCACAAGGGAAAGCGACTTGATAGTGTCTGGGTCAGGGTGGGAACCCCACCCTCATCCTCAGACAGGTCCTCTGTCCTTCGCACCTGGCCACTCTAACCCACATGCTGCACAGCAGGGGCATGTCCAGGGGAGGGGATGCCAGCAATGACACAGTCATTTAAAATGCACAGGGACTTCCCTCGTGGTCTAGTGGTTAAGAATCTGCCTTGTGGTGCAGGGAACATGGGTTCAGTCCCTGGTCAGGAAACTAAGATCCCATAGGCCTCGAAGAAACTAAGCCCATGGATCACAACTAGAGAGTCCATGTGCTGCAACGAAAGAAACCCCATGATGCGGCTAAGATTCAAGGCAGCCAAAAAGCAAGGTCCACAGCATAACTGAGTCATTTTGCTGCACACTGGAAACTAAAGCAACACTTGAATTGACTATACCTCAGTGAAAAAGATAATAAAATGTCCATATCAGTTCAGCATGATACATGTGGAGAATGTGCACAGTGCTGTGAAGTGAAGAAACAGCTTACAGAATGGTATGTCTAGTGCACAGAATTCTCATAAAGTGCAGCTGAGGGAGCTCCCTGGTGGCCTAGTGGTTAGGATTCTGGGCTTTCTCTGCCATGACTCTGGTTCAATTCCTGGTCAGGGAACTGAGATCCTACAAGTCACACAGCCAAACCAAAAAAAAAAAAAATTTTTAATAAAAAATAAAGTGTAAACATAAACAAAGAAAACAGTGTGTGTGTGTGTGTGTATGTGTGTGTGTGTGTGTGTGTGTGTGTGTGTATGTCCAAAAACACCTAAGAAAGAATGAAGAAGAGTTGACAGGGGCTTCCCTGGTGGCTCAGCTGGTAAAGAATCCACCTGCAATGTGGGAGACCTGAGTTTGATCCCCTGGAGAAGGAAAAGACTACCCACTCCGGTATTCTGGCCTGGAGAATTCCATGGACTGTACAGTTGATGGGGTTGAAAGAGTCAGACAGAACTAAGTGACTTTCACTAATAACAGTTCAATGGCACCCCACTCCAGTACTCTTGCCTGGAAAATCCCGTGGACTGAGGAGCCTGGTGGACTGCAGTCCATGGGGTCGCTAAGAGTCAGACACGCCTGAGCGGCTTCACTTTCACTTTCATGCATTGGAGAAGGAAATGGCAACCCACTCCAGTGTTCTTGCCTGGAGAATCCCAGGGACGGGGGAGCCTGGTGGGCTGCCATCTCTGGGGTCACACAGAGTCAGACACGACTGAAGTGACTTAGCAGCAGCAGCAGCAGGAAGATAGTAGGGCTTCCCAGGTGGTGCTAGTGGTAAAGAACCCACCTGCCAATGCTGGAGACATAAGAGGTGTGGGTTCGATCCCTGGGTCAGGAAGATCCCCTGGAGGAAGGAATGGTAACCCACTCAAGTATTCCTCCCTGGAGAATCCCGTGGACAGAGGAGCCTGGCAGGCTACAGCCCATGGGGTCGCAAAGAGTCGGACACGACTGAAGTGACTTAATACACACGAACACACACAGGAAGATAGTAAGGGTCACTTTTGCCATATTGTGCTTTACTTATTGTCTGAATTGTTTTCAGTGAATGCATATAAATTTTGTAATTAGAAAAAAATAACCGAACTTTCTACACTCAGGGAAGGCCAGGAAACCTGCAAACTCCAGGGAATTGTGCAGGACATCTCCTGCAGAGCGGGCACCATAAACCCCCCAGGTCACAGGGTCTCACCCAGCAGAGGCCCAGTGGAAGAAAGACTTCTGAGTCAGTGGCCCAGATGAACTGAGTTTCAGCTCTCCTCTCAGCTCCCCCTGCAGCCATCCCAGTAAGCAGGCCTTTCTCATCTGAAATGCAAATGAGTTCTTTAAAGTTAATCTGAACCTCCTGGCTCAGTAAGTAATAGTTAAGCGAAAAAAATAAGAGGGCCTACCAAAGCCCATGAGGACCTGATCATTTATAGTTAGCAGAACAGTGTCACCAGAGGGGACTTGAGTGTTCTAGAAAGAGAAGCAGAGACCGGCAATCACCCTTGAGTGGCAGAAAGGCCCGGGAGGTTCTTGTTCAAGACAGTGTGTGCTAAGTTGCCTGAGTCATGTTTGACTCTTTGCGACGCTATGGACTGTAGCCCACCAGGCTCCTCTGTCCATGGGATTCTCAAGGCAAGAATACTGGAGTGGGTTGCCATGCACTCCTCCAGGGGATCTTCCTGACCCAAGGATTGAACTCAAATCTCATGGGTTTCCTGCATTGGCAGGTGGATTCTTTACCACTAGTGTTACCTGGGAGGCTAATACAAGTTTCCTATGGCTCCCAAACAAATTACCATAATCCAGATAATTAAAACAACAGACTTATTTTCTCACAGTTCAGAAGGACAGAAGTACCAAATCAAGGTGTCTCGGATTTTGTACGCCCCCTCCTAAGGCTCTTGAGGAGATTCCTTCCCACCTCTTCCAGCTTCTGTGGCTCCTGGTGTTCTTGGCTTGTGGTTGCATCACTCCGGCCTCTGCCTCCGGATTCACACAGCCCTCTTCTTCCTGAATATCTGTGCAACTTCTTCTTACAAAGACTGGATTTAGGCCCACCCTAACCCAGTATGATCTTTCTGTTTAGTCACTAAGTTGTGTCTGTTTGACTCTTTGCTGCCCTATGGACTGCAACCGTCCAGTCTCTTTTGTCCAAAGGATTTCCATGGAAGAATACTGGAGTCTTTTGCCATTTCCTTCTCCAGGGGATCTTTTCAGACCACAGACCGAACCCTCATTGCCTGCATTGCAGGCAGATTCTTTACCACTGAGCGTCCAGAGAATCGTAATTACCTCTGCCAAGATCCTATTTTCAAATAAGGCCACATTCTTAGGTTCTGAGGTGACATGAACTTTTAGGGTACACTATTCAAATCAGTACAGAGACATACTGGTTCCTAGGACTAGGCCTACTCCCAGTCTACCCTGAGGTTGTCTGTCTCAAATCCCACATCCTAACAGCATCTGGTGACTGCTACACCTACCCCTTGGAGCATCTGGTCATTCATCAAACAGTCAAGAACTATTAACTCAGTAAATAAAGAAGGACCCAGACACATTAGGGTTAGACATCGGCGTGCACATTTGCTCACTGTGATGGCTGATTTTATGTGTCAAGTTAATTGGATCACAGGTGCCCAGTTAAACATTATTTCTGGGTATATCAGGGTTGGGGGTGGGGTGAGTGTTTCTTGATGAGCTTAAACTCGAATGTAGACTGAGTAAAGCAGTGTGGGCTAAGTTGCTTCAGTCGTGTCTGACTCTTTGTGACCCCACGAACCGTAGCCCACCAGGCTCCTCTGTCCATGGGTTTCTCCAGGCAAGAATACTGGAGTGGGTCGCCATGCCCTTCTCCAGGGGATCTTCCCAACCCAGGGATTGAACCCATGTCTCTTAAGTCTCCTGCATTGGCAGGCGGGTTCTTTACCACCAGAGTCCCTCCACAGTGTGGATGGGCCTTCTCCAATCAGTTGAAGGCCTAACTAGCCTGAAAGGCTCACTAACAAAAAATTCATTCTCTCTGCCTCTCTTCAGGCTGAGACATCCATCTTCTCCCACCTTTGAACTTGAACTTGGACTGGAACCATTGGCTCTCCGGCTTCTCAGACCTTCAGATTTGGACTGGAACGACACCATCAGCTCTTTGGTCGCTTTTCCATTCAATTTATGGCGTTCCCAGCCCAGAGTGTGACTTCACCACAGCCTCCTTCCTCCCAGGCCTCCATGACTGCAAGGCAATTCTCACTATGCTGTCTGTGGGCCTGTACATATACCTTCTTCACGAGGCACCTTCCACTTCTGAATGCTTAATATTAGCGGAGTCATCTTAATATGTTGACATTTCTTAAACACCTATTCCATGCCATTCACTAGGCAGTTACTGAGCAACTATTACATGGAGGGCCAACGCTTGCTACTCGGGCAGCAGGAAGGGTAAAGAATCCTTCAGGATGTCTAATTCTCTGGGTAGAGCGGAGGGCACAGAGTCACAAGATTTGGAAGTCAGCATCATAGACCCTCAAAGAGGTCTTTTTTTGAATTTAGTTTCTATTGCAGTGCAGCTGCTTTCCCATGTTGCGTCAGTTTTGCTGTACGGCAAAACGGATCAGCCATACATACACATATATCCCCTCCTTTTGGACTTCCTTCCCAGTTAGATCACCACAATGCATCACGTAAGTTCCCTGGGCTATGCAGTATATTCTCATTAGTTATCTATTTTATACACAGTATCCATAGTGTGTATATGCCAACCCCAATCTCCCAGTTCCTCCCGCCCTCCCTTTCCCCTTTGGTATCCATACATTTGTTCTCTACATCTGTATCTCTATTTCTGCTTTGCGAATAGGTTCATCTGTACCATTTTTCTGGATTCCACATATATGCGTTAATATACAATATTTGTTTTTCCCTTTTTGACCTACTTCACCCTGTATAATGGTCTCTAGGTCCATCCAAGTCTTGATTCATTAAATAAATAGCTCCATCAGGTGCCATAGGTTTAAGTCCCAAACCAGTGCTTGAATCCTAACCATACCACTTTTGGGGTAACACCTGTATTAAGACATCCTACACACACCATACAATTTAACTATTTACAGTGTATAATCCAGGGTGGGGAGAGATGGGTGGGAGTTTGAGATTAGCAGATGCAGACTAGTATATACAGGATGGATGAACAAGAAGGTCCTACTGTGCAGAGCAGGAAATTATATTCAATGTTCTTTGATAAATCACAATAGAAAAGAATATGAAGAAGAATGTATACATATATAAAACTGAACCACTTTGTTGTACACGAGAAATTAATACAGCTTTGTAAATCAACTATACTTCAAAAAATAAATTAAAAAATAAAGTGTATAATTCAATGGTTTTTAGTATTTTCACCACAATCAACTTTAGAATATTTTTATCATCACTACGAAGAAACCCAATATATTTTGCCTATTA
Organism: Bos grunniens; assembly: GCF_055505025.1. Lineage (NCBI taxonomy): Eukaryota > Metazoa > Chordata > Mammalia > Artiodactyla > Bovidae > Bos > Bos grunniens. Next base: position 13,133,687 of record NC_141170.1, on the reverse strand, counting down.
GCCCTAGTCCCCCATCTTTCCCAACCAAAGGCAATAACCATTTACAGATGTTCCATAGACAGAATCATACAATGGGTGATTTCTTTCACTTAACATGTTTTCACTGTGCATCCATGTTGTAGCATAAATCAACACCTTTGTCCTTTTTATAGCTGAATAATATTCCATAGTATGGATGGACCACATTTTGTTTATCTATTCACCAGCCATATATGTTTGGCCTATTTCCACTTTTTTGTTATTATGAGCAATGCTGCTATGAGCATATGCATACCTGTTTTGGAGTAGGCATCTTTTTTTCCACCCTTTGGGTAGACTGGAGTGAGATTGTTGGGTCCTATGATAATTCTGTTTTACTTTTGAGGAGTTTCTGGATTGCTTTCCACAGTGGCCACACCATTTGCCGTCCCAGCAGCTGTGTATGAGGGTTCCAACTTCTCCACATCTTCACCAAGCCTTGTCATTATCTGTCTTTTTGACTCTACTCATCCCAGTAGGTGGGAAATTGTGCACCATTTTTTAAACTACCCTTTACTGGTCTCTTAGAAAGCATCAGCAACTCTGCCAGGAATTTTCCACTCACTATGTCATTTGTCCCTTTCAATAATGCCATGAAGCAATTACTTTTATTCTCCCTCTTTTATAACAAATACTGAGAGAGTGAACAGGTGTGCCCATGATCATTCAGCTTAAGCACACAGGCCAATTGCTACAGCCGTTTGCCTCTCACGTACCAGCTGTAAGACGGGAGTAATAAAGAATATAGCCACTCAGTGTGATGTGAAAATGGCATGAAATAATACGCCTAAGTGCCTGGTGTTCCCTCATTCACTCATGCATTAGCATCCAACAGGCACTTCTCAAGCACTGGTATGATGGAGGCAGTGTGCTAGGCCCTGTGTGAGCTAGAATGTATTCTGCAAAATGTGGTTGGCCGACCAGCAGAATCAGCAGCCTCTGGGTGCTCGTTAGAAACACAGCACCCACACACATCCTGAATCAGAAGCTGCATTTTGCCAAGATCCCCAAGTAATTCATCTACTCAGTAAGGTTTGAGAAGCACTTCATGAGAGCAGTGAGTACAACCGAGACTGTTCATTCAAATCACTTGTTCAGTTCAGTTCAGGTCAGTTGCTCAGTCAAGTCTGACTCTTTGTGACCCCATGGACTGCAGCACGCCAGGCCTCTCTGTCCATCACCAACTCCCGGAGCTTACTCAAACTCATGTCCATTGAGTCAGTGATGCCATCCAACCATCTCATCCTCTGTCATCCCCTTCTCCTCCCATCTTCAATCTTTCCCAGCATCAGGGTACAGCTTCTTATTTTTTAATTTAATTTTTAGTTTACATTAAAGTACAGTGGACTTACAGTGTTATGTTAGTCTCGGGTGTACCACCAAGTAATACAGTTACACACATACATATGTGTATGTATGTATGTGTATTTCAGATTCTCTTCCCATATAGGTTATAACAGAGTATTGAGTAGAGTTCCCTGTGCTAGAGTTCTTTCCTTGCTGATTATCTATTTTAAATATAATAGTGTGTGTATTAGATGCTAAGTCATGTCCAACTCTTTGCTTCCCCTTTGTCGCCCACCAGGCTCCGCTATCCGTGGGACTCTCCAGGCAAGAATACTAGAGTGGGTAACCATGCCCTTCTCCAGAGGATCTTCCTGATCCAGGGGTCAAACTGGAGTCTTCTTCACTGAAGGTGCATTCTTTACTGGCTGAGCCACCAGGGAAGCCCAAATATAGTAGTGTGTACCTGTTAATCCTAACCTTGTAATTTATCCCCCACCCCTCACCTTTCCCCTTTGGTGACCATAAGCTTGTGCAACTTTTAAAGCTAGAAATGCCAGCCTCTCTTCTCCTCCCACTCTGCTTTCAGGTTCTGATTCAACTGATTCAACTTTCCTCTCCTGGTGCAGGGATCCAATTGTGTGTCAAGGTCAGGAACCTACACTGGCGACCACGTGGTACATGGCTCCCGCTCCCAGAATGAGTGATGTGGCTTTGAACCAGGAGACTGGTGAAATAATCTAAGCCAAGAATAATGGTGTCTGGATGGAAAAGGAATAGCAGACCCCAAAAGTGTCTAGGGGATGATCCCAGCAGAACCTCACCAAGGGAAGCAGAGAAAGAACGCAGTGGTGACATCAGTGGTGACCACGCGACTGAGCAGGAGCTGGTGGTACCATTCTGGTAAGGAGGCAGTGGTCATGAAAGTAAAGAGCGTACAGACAAGCTGAGTTGGAGGGGGCCTTTGGAACAGCCAAGGAGGGGTGTGTTGCAGGTAACACAGTAAGTAGATCTGATGCTCCGAAAGAAGGTGAAGGATAGAGACATGAACTGGGCTGTGCAATGACATGACCTTTCAGACCATGCGATCACAACCTTTTTTTATTTTGGAACATTCAGTTCAGTTCAGTTGCTCAGTCATGTCCGACTCTTTGTGACCCCATGAATCGCAGCACGCCAGGCCTCCCTGTCCATCACCAACTCCGGGAGTTCACTCAAACTGATGTCCATTGAGTCGGTGATGCCATCCAGCCATCTCATCCTCTGTCGTCCCCTTCTCCTCCTGCCCCCAATCCCTCCCAGCATCAGAGTCTTTTCCAAAGAATCAACTCTTCGCATGAGGTAGCCAAAGTACTGGAGTTTCAGCTTTAGCATCAGTCCTACCAAAGAACACCCAGGGCTGATCTCCTTTAGAATGGACTGGTTGGATCTCCTTGCAGTCCAAGGGACTCTCAAGAGCCTTCTCCAACACCACAGTTCAAAAGCATCAATTCTTTGGCGCTCAGCTTTCTTCATAGTCCAACTCTTGGGTCCATACATGACCACTGGAAAAACCAGAGCCTTGACTAAACGGACCTTTAGGCTATGTTATGCAGATGGACCTGTAAGTGTGGGCTACAACTCATCCGGCTTCCTGGAAAGCAGTAGGTTTATCAATCAAAACCTTGGACCTGGGCAGGAATTCCTGAAGAAGGGAGATAAGAAGACACACTTTCTCTCTGGCCTGGAGTCTAGGAGACTAAAACGTGCCCTGGAGAGTTACCTGCTCCCATGTAGTCACATTAAGTACATTTATGTATGTCTATGACCCAGGGGGAGAAGGCAATGGCACCCCACTCCAGTACTCTTGCCTGGAAGATCCCATGGATGGAGGAGCCTGGTAGGCTGCAGTCCATGGGGTTGCTAAGAGTTGGACACGACTGAGCGACTTCACTTTCACTTTTCACTTTCATGCATTGGAGGAGGAAATGGCAACCCACTCCAGTGTTCTTGCCTGGAGAACCCCAGGGACGGCAGGGCCTGGTGGGCTGCCGTCTATGGGGTCGCACAGAGTCGGACACGACTGAAGCGACTTAGCAGCAGCATGACCCAGGGACCTTTACCTACATGGAGACTCCATGGAAATTCTCATTCAGAACTAAAGGGAAAAGGGTTTCTTTGAAACATTATTTGTGGTGGAGGGATTGGAGGTGATCTGGGTGTCTATTCATCACCAGGAGGATGGATGACTAAAAGGGGGCAGAAATCCGCCTCAGAGGAGGTATATGCTACATGAGTCAAGTGATTTACAGAGCAAATTCTTTGGTCTGATAACCTCTATGGAGATTAAAAATCCATGAACAGACAAAATAACACTACCTATTTTCCAAGTATCCTAAGCTGCTAAGTCACTTTGTGTCTGACTCTGTGTGAGCCCATAGACAGCAGCCCACCAGGCTCCCCATCCCTGGATTCTCCAGGCAAGAACACTGGAGTGGGTTGCCATTTCCTTCTCCAATATGTGAAAGTGAAGTCACTCAGTCATGTCCAACTCTAAGCAACCCCATGGACTGAAGCCTACCAGGCTCCTCCATCCATGGGACTTTCCAGGCAAGAGTACTGGAGTGGGGTGCCATTGCCTTCTCCGAGTATATATTTTCCAAGTATACATAATAATATAAGGATGCCCATTGTTATAGCCTAATGTTTTTGTGCCCCTCAAATTCACATGTTGAAAGCCTACTTCTGATGTAATGGTATTTGGAAATGGGAGCTTCAAGAGGTAATGAGGTCATGAGGCTGGGGCCCCAGGATGAGATTAGTGACCCTGCAAGAAGAGGAGACACAGTGAGACATGTGTGGGCACGACGAGATGGCAGCCGTCTTCAAGCAAGGACCCCACCAAGAAGCAAAACTTAGTCTTGGACTTCCCAACCTCCAGAACCATGAGAAATAAATGTCTATTGTTTAAACCACCAATCTATGGCATTTTGTGATACCAGCCCAAGTAGGCTAAGACACTCAATAAACATTTTAAAGTGCTTGCCTGTGGTGGTCATGGGGAAGGGGTGTAGAGGAGACAGTGAAGATGTGCAATGGAGATAAAAAGAGAATAAATCAATAAAGCAAAAAAGAAGCCTCCCATAGGGCAATGATGAATGTATACCATGAACTAAGGAGTAGGATTAAATTCTCCACTTCTGACTTCTTAAGATAAAACTGGAAGAGGGGTGGCCCTGTATGCTCTTGCCAAGTCAGTGCTTCATCTAAGGCAGTGGGTGAAGCCAAAAAGTGAAGGTCCCTAAAACCCTCTTTATATGGATCCTCATGGCATGACACAGTCCCACAAATCCCGGAGAACAGATTGGCCCTTGCGGTAGCCAGCTTCCAAGACAGTCCCCTGGGATCCATGTCTCCCAGCACTCAAGTCCCTATGTAGTCAACCCCTTTATTGAACCAGGGCTGCCTCTTGGTGACCAGTAGAATGTTAAGGAATTGAAAACGTGTGACTTCTGAGGTTAGATAGAAAGCATTACAATGACCACTTGCTTGAGGGAAGACCAGCCACCATGCCAGGAGGATACTCAAGCAGTCCTGTGGCAAGCACATTGGCAGAGGAACTGAGAGCTCCCCTCCAACCCCAACCAATAGCCAGAAAGAACTTGCCGGCCATCTGAATGATCCACTTTGGAAGTGGATTCTTCAGCCCCAGCCAAGCCTTCAGATGATGCAGCCCCAGCTGATACGTGAGTGCAACCACAAGAGAGCTCACAAGTGGCTGTCCATGAGATGCCTTCCTCTATTCCTGCCGCATGGAAACTATGACTGTAATAAATGATACTGTCACGCCACTACAGCTTGAGTTGATTTGTTACCTAGCGTGAGATAACTTCAGTTCAGTTTAGTTCAGTCACTCAGTCGTGTCCGACTCTTTGCGACCCCATGAATCGCAGCACGCCAGGCCTCCCTGTCCATCACCAGCTCCAGGAGTTCACTCAGACTCACGTCCATCGAGTCAGTGATGCCATCCAGCCATCTCATCCTCTGTCATCCCCTTCTCCTCCTGCCCCCAATCCCTCCCAGCATCAGAGTCTTTTCCAATGAGTCAACTCTTCGCATGAGGTGGCCAAAGTACTGGAGTTTCAGCTTTAGCATCGTTCCTTCCAAAGATATCCCAGGGCTGATCTCCTTTAGAATGGACTGGTTGGATCTCCTTGCAGTCCAAGGGACTCTCAAGAGTCTTCTCCAACACCACAGTTCAAAAGCATCAATTCTTTGGTGCTCAGCTTTCTTCACAGTCCAACTCTCACACCCATACATGACCACAGGAGAAACCATAGTCTTGACTAGACAGACCTTTGTTGGCAAAGTAATGTCTCTGCTTTTGAATATGCTATCTAGGTTGGTCATAACTTTCCTTCCAAGGAGTAAGCATCTTTTAATTTCATGGCTGTAGTCACCATCTGCAGTAAAATTACACAGCTCTGTTGGTTCAGACCTTGTAAGCCAAGCTGTTTACCTTCTTTGGTCTTGTTACCCTTATTCCCCTTGAGTTTTTCCTTCATTCATTGTTGGTGTTTAGTTGTTTAGCTGAGTCCAGCTCTTTACGACCCCATGGATTGTAGACCACCAGGCTCCTCTGTCCATAGGATTCTCCAGGCAAGAACACTGGAGGGGGTTGCCATTTACTTCTCCAGGGGATCTTCCTGGAGGAAGATCAAATTCACCCAGGGATCAAATTCACATCTCCTGCGTCTCCTTCATTGCAGGCAGATTCTTTACCATTAAGCCACTAAAGAAGTCCTTGGATGGAGCCATAGCAATATTAAGAAAGTTTCTTGTGTCAGCTGTGCTTTAGGAAAACCAAGAGGAAGGGATTTGTTCGCTCTTAGGTCAGAGATTTGCAGGAAAGCAGGCCCTTCCTGACATTCCCCAGAGGAGGAGAAAGCAAGAATTCCAAAGAAAAGAAAACTCAGACAGGGCTGTGTGGCCAGTTGCCCCCTCCTATCAGAAAATTCTCCTCTCTGGGCTAATCTGGGAGACTCTGGATTTGATTTGATTAAGGCAGATAGCCTTGCTTTCCTGGTATCTCTAGGCTTTACGTGATCATTTAAAACATGGGACTGGATGAATTAACTCTGGGAAGAGAGGGTTTCCAATGAGTTTCCAGAGAGCTGAGCCCTGGGGAGGAGCAACAGTCAAGAAATTACCTTTGGAAGAGGAGGCAGAAAGGACAATAGGAAAGGATCAGACATAGGGTCAGATCAGGGCTCCAGAGGGTCTTGGAAACCAAAGGAAAAGATCTTAAATTGGGAGATTTTAAAATGTAAGTGTAATGGCTGATTCATGTTGAGGTTTGATAGAAAACAGCAAAATTCTGTAAAGCATTATCCTTCAATAAAAAATAAATTCATAAAAAAATGTAAATTTACAATGCAAAATTTTGAATGTAAAATCTTCACAATATTTTTGTAACAAGGTGTATGCGTGCTCAGTTGTGTACAGCTCTTTGCAACCCCATGGACTGAAGCCTGCCAGGCTCCTCTGTCCATGGAATTCTCCAGGCAAGAATACTGGAATGAGTTGCCATTCCTTTCTCCAGGGGATCTTCCTGACCCAAGGATCGAACCCGCATCTCCTGCGTCTCCCACACTGGCAGGCGGATTCTTTACCACGGACAGACAAACTAGAGAACTGGATCTCATTTGCTTAAACGAGAAAGAAGGCTGGACATGATGACAGCTCTGCAGGCATCTGGGAGGAAGGTTAAACCCTTCACAGATCCAATAAATGTGATCCTCACCAGTTATACTTCTCAGAGCTCCTCCTCTGGACCCAAACAACCTGGATGGTCACCAGGACCCATCCTTGCAAAAGCATCTACTACCATTCAAGAAGGTGAAGTCATTTCCCCATGTCTGCTTCTCGTCTTCAGACAAGGCACATCTCTAGAAACTGCTGAATACATGGTTTTAGCAGAAAGATGGGTTCTGTCTGCAGTCACTGCTCCCTTTTGTTTCTATGTGCTCTGTCTCTGTGTGAATGCTGAGATCTCACTGAGCATCCCCCAAAGAGGGACTGCAATCGGCGTGCTGAACCGTCCCCGGAGGAAACACACAATCATCTTCAATGAGCAGAGGACAATGAGGAGGGGTCCTGTTACATAATTGAGGAGACAATGTCTTTGAGACTCAGTCTGGTTCACTTTTCACACTAAATTAATCTTAATAAGCATCTGCTTTGAGTAAAGGAAGTTTTGTGATAATTCAACCGTGACCTCTGTGAATGTCCAAATGATTTCACTTTGGTCCCCGCCAGCCCCAAGTATCCTATTGAAATGGTCGTCTTTATTTCATGATCATCAGCATGTTAACATGAGCTGATTAATCCCATCAACCTAACTACACAGATCGGACGCAGCCCAGGGCTATGACATCATTAGCTTCGGGACAAGATTGCAGAGGATGGCAGACGGGGCCAGTCAGCTGGTCCCACAGGTCATTCGATCCAGGCTCCTTGTTTCTGAGAATGAAAAGCAGATTCTCCCTGCAGCTTGCTCTCTGGCTCCAAGATCCAGGTAAAACTGTCCCTACCCGGGCACCCCTACTGGGAGCACATGTTATGTAGGCCCACTGAGTCTTTGTCCCCGCCATGGAACTGTTTGTGGCCAGGCCACTGGACACTCAGGCAGGAGTGCGGACCCACCAGCCTGTGGGTCTCAACGGCCAGTATGACCTCTGCCAGCCTCTCTTTACCCTCCTCCACCATTTCCTTTTAAAATACTTTTTATTTTGTATTGGGGTATAGCCAGTTAAAAATGTTATGATGGTTTCAGGTGAACAGCCAAGGGACTCAGCCATACATATACATGTATCCATTCTCCCCCCAACTCCCCTCCCATCCAGGCTGCCACATAACCTCGAGCAGAGTTCCATGTGCTGTACAGTAGAACTTTGTTGGTTATCCATTTTAAATACAGCAAGCAGGGTGTACATGTCCATCCTAAACTCTCTAACTCTCCCCCTCATCCCCACAGCAACCAAAAATTCATTTTCTAAGTCCTGTGAGTCTCTTTCTGTCTTGTAAGTAAGTTCATTTGTATCACTTCTTTTTAGATTCCACGTAAAAGGGATGTCATACAGTATTTCTCCTTCTCTGTCTGACTGACTTCCCTCACTATGACAATCTCTAGGTCCATTCATGTTGCTGCAAATGGCGTTATTTCCTTCCTTTTAATGGCTGAAGAATATTTCATGGTATATATGTCCCACATCTGTCTCCATTCTTCTGTTGACAGGCTTTTAGGTTGCTTCGGTGTCTCGGCTATTGCAAACAGTGCTGCAATGAACACTGATTCCTCCGTCAGTTCTGAGCACACCTTCCTTGTGACTGCATCACATACTTTATTCAGAGCAGGAGCCCCTAACTACCTGGACATTTGTGTTCCCTGCCACCTGGCAGTCATCACACCCAGCATCTGCATCCATGATCGTTCAGGAAGTTTCTCTTCCCACTATTTATGGGCTGTGTGACAAAGTCAGTCACAGGATTCTGCCTCCTCTGACCCCGAAGAGGGATTCTGGGACCAGCAGCAAGCATCAGCATCACCTGGGAATCTGTAAGAAATGCACATTCTCAGGGCCCTTCCAAACCTGCTGCATCAGAAAGCCTGGGACTGGGGCCCACGAGCTGCGTTTCGGTAAGCCCTCGCAGTGGCTCCATCATATGCCAATACTAGAGGTAGGCAGGTGGACCAAATTACTCCACTGTGGCCACGAGTCCACAGTCTACACTTGGGTCCCTCTTGGAGTTGTACATTCTATGGGTTTGACAGGTGGATGGTGACATGTATCCACCATGACAGTATCATACAAGAAGAGTCTCTGCCCTCAAATCCTCTGCGCCCCATCTATTCATCCCTCCATTTGTGTTGACTTAAGCCACTAGTTAGGCCTTCCCAGGTGGTACAGCTGGTAAACACCCACCTGCCAATGCAAAACATGCAAGAGATGTGGGTTCAATCCCTGGGTTAGGAAGATCCCCTGGAGAAGGAAATGGCAACCCAAGCCAGTATTCTTGCCTGGAAAGTTCCATGGTCAGAGGAGCCTGGTGGGCTATAGTCCATGGGGTCACACAGAATTGGACATGACTTAGTGACTCAGCATACACACACACATAAGCCCCTCGTCTGTGGTAATTTGTTACCATAGACACTTTTTCCCTCCCCCAAACTTCGATCTGGAAGAGAGTAAGGTAATACAGAAGGGGGCTATGGCCAGTTCCCCAGCATCAGCTTGGCTACTTGCTTCCCGTGACTCACATGCCCTGCCTCCCCACAGGTGCCCTGATTTTTGTCCATCCAGAGCCTGCCTCAGCCATGATCGATTGTCATCATCATAGAAGTGGCCTTTCTGCTTCAGTTGGCCAGAGTTGGTGCTTGTTGCTTGCAACCCAAGGGCCTTGTCTCCAAAGTGCTGATTTGAACAACAGTTAGAAGTGGTGCCCATAGCTTACACTGAATTCAGTGCTTAGGATGTTGTTGTTGTTGTTCAGCTGTTAAGTCATGTCCAACTCTTTGCAACCACACAGACTGCAGCATGTCAGGCCTCCCTGTCCCTCACTGTCTCCTACATTTGCCCAAATTCATGCCCATTGAGTCAGTGATGCTACCCAATCATCTCATCCTCTGCTGTCCTCTTCTCCTTTTGCCTTCAATCTTTCCCAGCATCAGGGTCTTTTCAAACGAGTCAGTTCTTTACATCAGGTGGCCAAAATAATGGAGCTTCAGCTTCAGCATCAGTCCTTCCAATGAATATTCAGGTTTCTTTTCCTTTAGGATTAATTGGTTGGATCTCCTTGCAATCCAAGGGACTCTCAAGAGTCTTCTCCAGAATCACAGTTCGAAAGCATCAGTTCTTCAGTGCTCAGCTTTCTTTATGGTCCAAATCTCACATTCATATATGATTACTGGAAAGATCATCATTCAGTTCAGTCGCTCAGTCATGTCTGACTCTTTGCGACCCCATGAATCGCAGCACGCCAGGCCTCCCTGTCCATCACCAACTCCTGGAGTTCACTCAGACTCATGTCCATTGAGTCAGTGATGCCATCCAGCCATCTCATCCTCTGTCATCCCCTTTTCCTCCTGCCCCCAATCCCTCCCAGCATCAGAGTCTTTTCCAATGAGTCAACTCTTCACATGAGGTGGCCAAAGTACTGGAGTTTCAGCTTTAGCATCATTCCTTCCCAAGAAATCCCAGGGCTGATCTCCTTCAGAATGGACTGGTTGAATCTCCTTGCAGTCCAAGGGACTCTCAAGAGTCTTCTCCAACACCACAGCTCAAAAGCATCCATTCTCCAGTGCTCAGCTTTCTTCACAGTCCAACTCTCACATCCATACATAATCACTGGAAAAACCATAGCTTTGACTAGATGGACCTTTGTTGGCAAAGTAATGTCTCTGCTTTTGAATATGCTATCTAGATTGGTCATAACTTTTCTTCCAAGGAGTAACCGTCTTTTAATTTCATGGCTGCAGTCACCATCTGCAGTGATTTTGGAGCCCAGAAAAATAAAGTCTGACACTGTTTCCACTGTTTCCCCATCTATTTCCCATGAAGTGATGGGACCAGATGCCATGATCTTCGTTTTCTGAATGTTGAGCTTTAAGCCAACTTTTCCACTCTCCTCTTTCACTTTCATCAAGAGGCTTTTTAGTTCTTCTTCACTTTCTGCCATAAGGGTGGTGTCATCTGCATATCTGAGGTTATTGATATTTCTCCTGGCAATCTTGATTCCAGCTTGTGCTTCTTCCAGTCCAGCGTTTCTCATGGTGTACTCTGCATATAAGTTAAATAAGCAGGGTGACAATATACAGCCTTGATGAACTCTTTTTCCTATTTGGAACCAGTCTGTTGTTCCATGTCCAGTTCTAACTGTTGCTTCCTGACCTGCATATAGGTTTCTCAAGAGGCAGGTCAGGTGGTCTGGTATTCCCATCTCTTTCAGAATTTTCCACAGTTTATTGTGATCCACACAGTCAGAGGCTTTGGCATAGTCAATAAAGGAGAAATAGATGTTTTTTTGGAACTCCCTTGCTTTTTCAATGACCCAGCGGATGTTGGCAATTTCATCTCTGGTTCCTCTGCCTTTTCTAAAACCAGCTTGAACATCTGGAAGTTCACAGTTCACATATTGCTGAAGCCTGGCTTGGAGAATTTTGAGCATTGCTTTACTAGCGTGTGAGATGAGTGCAATTGTGCGGTAGTTTGAGCATTCTTTGGCATTGCCTTTCTTTGGGATTGGAATGAAAACTGACCTTTTCCAGTCCTGTGGCCACTGCTGAGTTTTCCAAATGTGCTGGCATATTGAGTACAGCACTTTCACAGCATCATCTTTTAGGATTTGAAATAGCTCAACTGGAATTCCATCACCTCCACTAGCTTTGTTCGTAGTGATGCTTCCTAAGGCCCACTTGACTTCACATTCCAGGATCTCTGGCTCTAGATGAATGATAACACCATCGTGATTATCTGGGTCATGAAGATCCTTTTTGTACAGTTCTTCTGTGTATTCTTTCCACCTCTTCTTAATATCTTCTGCTTCTGTTAGGTCCATACCATTTCTGTCCTTTATCGAGCCCATCTTTGCACGAAATGTTTCCTTGGTATCTCTAATTTTCTTGAAGAGATCGCTAGTCTTCCCCATTCTGTTGTTTTCCTCTATTTCTTTGCATTGATCTCTGAGGAAGTCTTTCTTATCTCTCCTTGCTATTCTTTGGAACTCTGCATTCAGATGTTTATATCTTTCCTTTTCTTTGCTTTTCGTTTCTCTTCTTTTCACAGCTATTTGTAAGGCACCCCCAGACAGACATTTTGCTTTTTTGCATTTCTTTTCCATGAGGATGGTCTTGATCCCTGTCTCCTGTACAATGTCACAAACCTCAGTCCATAGTTCATCAGGCACTCTATCTATCAGATCTAGGCCCTTAAATCTACTTCTCACTTCTACTGTATAATCATAAGGGATTTGATTTAGGTCATACCTGAATGGTCTAGTGGTTTTCCCTACTTTCTTCAATTTCAGTCTGAATTTGGCAATAAGGAGTTCATGATCTGAGCCACAGTCAGTTCCTGGTCTTGTTTTTGCTGACTGTACAGAGCTTCTCCATCTTTGGCTGCAAAGAATATAATCAATCTGATTTCGGTGTTGACCATCTGGTGATGTCCATGTGTAGAATTTTCTCTTGTGTTGTTGGAAGAGGCTATATGGACATTTGTTGGCAAAGTGATGTCTTTGCTTTTTAATATGCTATTTAGGTTTCCTTCCAAGAAGCAAGCGTCCTCTAATTTCATGGCTGCTGTTACCATCTGCAGTGATTTTGGAGCCCAAGCAGAGAAAATCTGTTGGATGGTAAGAGAAACTTATTTCCATTTGTAGGATACATTTTAAAACAATACTGCCACAAAGCTAAGAACTTTCCATGGAAGGAAGCAGATCTGGTGGTTCTAGTTGCCAAGAAAGTTTCTTGAGACTTCTCGACCGGGCTGAGAACACAGCAAGCACCATCAGAGCCTTATTTATTTGATTCTCATGACAATCGTCTAGAGTGGACACTACTGTGTTTCCCTTTACAGGCAGGAAACAGAAGAACAGAGAGGTTGGTAGGCCTGTCCAAGGCCACACAGCCCTCCTTACTCAAAGGGTGCAAAGACCACCATGCAATCTGAAGCTCTGGTGTTGTTTTTCAGCTATGTCGCTCATAGCTCAGCACCTTTCTGTACGTCCTCCCTCTCCTATTAAAGGGAGGTCATGATACCCATGTGGCAGGTGGGCATAGATAAAGTGCCGCAATGCAAAGAGAGACATCTCAATGAACTTGTGCAGATGAGAAAACTACAGCCCAGAGAGGACAAGGGATATGCCAAATACCAGACAGCCAGTGGCTGCCAAGGTCAGAAATAGCATTCTGAGCCAGACCCGGAAGTTTCCAGAAGCTTTCTCAGCAACTTTAGCCATCAGTAAAAAATCTATTCCTTTTCACGGAAAGTTGTGCTCTCTGTGGCTGTTTTGTTTTAAACTCTCTCCTGGAAACTAAGATAGTTTTTTTTTTTTTTCTTAACATTTTAAGGAACATTTCACTTTCATTTATTATTGCAAATTATAACTTGGATATGAAGACATGAGCTAATTTGGCCTGCTTTTCAATTGGGATTTGGGTCTGGAACACTATAGGGTTAGAGAGACAGATTCAGTCCAGTTATTTCAAGATTTCTGCATGCACATGGATACACTCACCAGTATCGCAAAACGAAGTCGGGGTTGGAGGCAGGAAAATTGAGAGGCCAAGCAAATCAGGTCTCCCCTGGGTGACCTGTCTGCAGACCTCAGCACGCCACCTACCCAGCCCTTTGGAGCCCATGCACGCACACACACGTGGCTTAGATTTCTCTTCCTCGGCCTGGCATGGAGATTTAAACACAAATATCCTGTGAGAGGAAATGAGTTGGTGTCGACTCCTCGACTCGCAGATTCGCTCCACTTTCTCTGACTTTAGCAAGGACTCCAGGAGTGGAAGAGGCCCACCTGGGGTAGACATGAGTCTGGAGGCAGGGCACCTGGGCCCCGGGCCATTCTCTGCTGCTCACTCACTCTGTGATCACAGGTGAACCCTCCACCCTCACTGGGCTAGTTTGTACACTAGGGAAGGGAAGAGTGACATCTTGTACTGAGAAGAGATCCCAGCTAGAACCCCTAGGGTTCACTCAGTTCTATTAGATATTTGTTGAGCAACTGCTCTGAGATGCACAGAAGCCATGGATATGAGCAGACGCAGTCTTGGGATGAGAAGTTCATCACTGGGCATCAGGGAGGTACCAGAGTATGCTCCATCTTTATCCTCAGGTCTATCATGAGCCATGATTTGGATAGCCTTGATATTACAGCCTGAAGTATCCCTCCCAAGTTCATATATTGAAGTCCTAACACCCAGAACTTCAGGATGTAAATGTGTTTGGAGATAGGGTCTTTAAGAGGATACTTAAGGTTAAATGTGGTGTGAGTGGTAAAAAACCCACCTGCAAATGCAGGAGATGTAAGAGACATGGGTTCGATCCCTGGGTTGGGAAGATCCCTTGGAGGTAAGGCCTGGCAATCCACTCCAGTATTCTTACCTGGAGAATTCCATGAACAGAGGAACCTGGCCACTTACAGTTAATGGGGTCGAGAAGAGTCGGACACGACTGAAAGTGACTTAGCGTGCATGCACGAATTTATAAGTGTGAATGCTCAGTCATGTCCAACTCTTTTGTAACCCCATGGACTGTAACCTGCCAGGCTTCTCTGTCCATGGAATTTTCCAGACAAGAGTATTGGAGCAGGTTGCCATTTCCTTCTCCAGGGGATCTTCCTGACCTAGGGATCAAACCTGCATCTCTTGCATCTCTGCATTGGCAGGCAGGTTCTACACCATTAGCACCACTAGGAAGCCCCAAGTTATAAGGCTGAGGCCCTAATCTGGTAGTTCTGGTGTCCTTATCAGAAGAAGCGTGCATGTGTGCTAAGTCACTTCAGTCATGTTGTTGCAGGAAGAGGGGCCCCTTCCAGAGCCTGAAACTGGGCTCTTGCCTAACACTCAGAAATGAATTGTCTGAAGAGACATATGTGCTGACAAAGCAAGAGATTTTATTGGGAAAGGGCACCCGAGTGGAGAGCAGTAGGGCAAGGGAACCCAGGAGAACAGCTCTGCCACGTGGCTCACAGTCTTGGGGTTTACGGTGATGGGATTAGTTTCCGGGTTGTCTTTAGCCAATCATTCTGACTCAGAGTCCCTCCTGGTGGTGCACGCTTTGTTCGGCCAACATGGATGCGGGAGAGAAGGATTCAGGGAGGTGGTCGGACATGTGGTGACTCCTTTAGACCTTTCCCGAATTCTTCTGGTTGGTGGTGGCTTATTAGTTCTGTGTTCCTTACCAGGACCTCCTGTCATAAAACAACTTATGCAAATGGTTACTATGGTGCCTGGCCAGGGTGGGCGGTTTCCATTAGTATGCATCCCCTAAGAATGTCTGACCATTTGCGACCCCATGGACTATAGACCGCCAGGCTCTCTAGGCCACCAGGATACTTCATGCAAGAATACTGGAGTGGGTTGCCATGTCCTCCTCCAGGGAATCTTCCCGACCCAGGGATTGAACCCATGTCTCATGTCTCCTGCATTGACAGGTGGGTTCTTTACCACCAGCACCATCTGGGAAGAAGTGATACCAAACAGTTGGCTGTCTGTCTCCAAGCCCAGAGACGCCGTGTGAGGACACAGTGAGAAGGGGGCTGTCTACAAGCCAGGAAGAGAGGCCTCACCAGCAACCAACATTAATGGCAACCTTGATCTTGGGTTTCCAGCCTCCAGAACCATGAGAAAATAACTGTCCTTTAAGTCAGTCCATGATACTTTGTTGTGGTGACTTGGGTGAACTAATACACCTCTTCTCGGGCTGCTTCAGTCCTCCAACTAGGTCACTGAATCTTTGCCTTTTTTATCCCTAACCCCTTTAGAAATCTGATAAAACCACAGATGGTGGAAAACACCATGTCAGAGGCCTCTCCTGCCCACTAAGAAACAGTCATGAGAGGCCCTTGAAGCCCAGCTGGTCTCAGTAGTGCCTGCCAGCCTCAAGTCTCCCCACCTGGTCTTACG
The DNA here is from genome assembly GCF_055505025.1 of Bos grunniens. Classification (NCBI taxonomy): domain Eukaryota; kingdom Metazoa; phylum Chordata; class Mammalia; order Artiodactyla; family Bovidae; genus Bos; species Bos grunniens. The sequence goes on along the minus strand of NC_141170.1, from coordinate 13,117,711 downwards.
CACTAACATAGAAACTCTCCCCTCTTCCCTCTCAACAATTAACTGCTATCTCGAGCAAGCAAAGAACACTGGGGTCTCTCAGTCACCGTCAGACAAACCATTAACCATTTTTCACTAGAGAAGAGGACCCACACGGAGTTAGAAACTTTCTTATGCAAATCCTATCCAAAACTTAACTCAGACTTCCTCTGCTCCTGGCTATAAGCAAGTAGCTATACGAAAGTATTCAGACTAAACTCACTGAGAACAACTATGAAGGCTGAATCTCTTTTTTAAAAAGAGCTGTTTGAAAGGCCTTCAAAAATATCCCAGTCAGTCCAAACCCCAGAGGAACACACTGAAGTAAGTGTTATCTCCTCTGCTGATTTTAACTCCTGGGGTATTTTCCCAATGTGAGTCATAGAAGCCGAATCAAAAGCAGGGGTCTAGAACATCAGGCAGCTACTTACTTAGATCAGAAGGATAAGGAAAAAGAAACAGAGATCTGAGTAACAAGCACCTATGATGGAGAGGCAAGGTACCGGAGAACGGAGAACCGCAAGGAAGTGAGTGCTGTAGTCCACACTGAATTTCTCTGCAAGAAATGTACCAAATTTTAAAACTATGAGATCACAGGGAGAGAGACAGAGAACCCAACCGGAAAGCACCTGCTCAGAGGCTGAACACAGACTCTGGCACTCTCATGGGTTTGGGGAAACAAAATTTGGAATTCACGGTAAATCAAAAGAAAGATTCCTAATAAACACCTCAGCCTTTCAGTTGAAATCCTAAAGGGCTACCCTCCAAGAATATGGTAAGGCAAGACATGACTCAATGAAGATGATGTACCCATACTTTATCCATCAATAAGGAGAAAATTAAACCCTTTCTGGAAGAATAAGACTTCATCCAGAAGCTCTACAATTTTTCATACACAATTTTCAGCATGCAATAAAAAATTACCAGGCAGGATAGAAACAGCATTGAATGCCAAAAATAGAAAAACAAAGAGTGAAAACAGATTACAGAGGAACCAGATGTTGGAGTTTGCAGACATAAACTTTAAAAGAGGTACGATTAATATGCCCAAGAAAATAGAAGAAATGATGGAGAAAATCACCAGAAACTGGCACCTATTAAAAAAAAGAGTCAAAGCCTGCCAGTTTTCCCTCAATAGACTACAGGTGCTGACAATCATGTGATTTAATTCCTTAAAAAATCCCTCTCAATAAATCTGTATCTATAAACATATATAGATATATAGATAGGGAATATATATGTTATGTATATATATTAGAGTTCTCTGCAGAACTCTAATACAGACAAGATCAATCATTGAAGAGAAAATGACTCATCATTTTCCTAAGTTTTACAGGGATATCAACACACAGATTCAAAAAACTTTACAAATGCCAAGCAGGATAAATACAAAGAAAAAAGACCAAGAAAGTCAGGGGGGGTGGGGGGAAACACTGGCTCCAGTTGTTATGGTTATAAGAGGATGGAGCTGGGATGAGGCTTCCCATGCAGGTTCAGATTTGTATGGTTCAGATTTGTGTGGTTCAGATTTCCCACTGGCACAGACGGAAGATGCACCCAGGTTTTCTGAGCTTGCCCAGATGTGAGGCAAAGTAAGAAGAGGGAGAGGTGGCTTGGAGGCCCATCAAACATCAAAATAAAGAGACTCTATGTCAGCAAATTGTGGTCAAACTACTGAAAAGTAACAGCAAAGAGTATAACCTTTAAAAGATGCTTTATCTTCAAAGAGCAATGATAAGACTTCTCAATAGAAATGATGGAAGACAGACAATATCATGGCATCTTTTGGGCACCTAACTAGAATTCCATATCCAGGGAAAATATCACTTTTTAAAGAAAGGGAAAATAAAGACATTTATACAAATATGGAGAAGGAAATGGCAACCCACTCCAGTATTCTTGCCTGGAGAATCCCACGGACAGAGGAGCCTGGTGGGCTACAGTCCTTGGGGTCACAAAGGGTTGGACACAACTGAGTGACTTTCACTTATACAAATAAAATTTTAGAAAGCTTATTGCCAGAAGATCAGCACACTGTAAATTAACTATACTTCATAAAAATTTTTTTAAGATATGAGATACATTGTGAGGATAGAATACACAATTTAAAGAAACTCCAATGTAAAATTTAAAAAAATTTAAATCATACACAGAGCTGAAAATTAAAATAAAAATTCTCAAAGAAGTAAATAGAAAATCATTTTACTTTGTTTTTCTGCTTAAAATGGCTGTACATATTTAGTGAAAATATTTAAAACCTACAGAAAACTATTTTAAAACCGGAAATAAAAATCATGCATATAATAAAAAAACTCAAATGGCTAGTGTATGTATGAATACCTACTAAATGTTATAAACCACCAAGAAATGCAATTAAAACCCTGAGTTAACCACAATTACATCCACCAGATTCGCTAAAATGTAAAAAGTGGTAATACAAGTGTTGATGAGAAAGTGAAACAACTGAAATTCTCTCATACAGCCAGTGACAGTATAAAGTGGTACCAAAACTTTGCGAAACTGGCAGAATCTACAAAAACGTACCCTAAGATGCAGCAACCCCACCCCCAGGCATCAATCCAACAAGAATGTATTACATAAGCACACCAATAGAGACTGCCAGGAATACTTCTAGCAACATTAATCACAATAAGCCAAAGACTGGAAACAAACCACACAGCCTTCAAATGGAAAAGACACCAACTGTGTTGTTGTTGTTCAGTCGCTAAGTCATGTCTGACTTTGCATCCCCATGAACTGCAGCACACAAGGCTTCCCTGTCCTTCACTATCTCCCGGAGCTGGCTCCAACTCATTTCCATTGAGTCTGTGATGCCATCCAACCATCTCATCCTCTGTTGCCCCCTTCTCTTGCTCTCAGTCTTTCCCAGCATCAGGGTCTTTTCCAACGAGTCGGCTCTTCACATCAGGTGGCCAACTGCATTATATCTGTGCGATAGAATTCAACACAGCAAGAAAAAAAGAACAAAGCTATACATGGATGTCTCACAGACACAAGGATGAGTGAAGGAAGCCAGATACCATAGACAACACACTTGTGTTTTCATTTTCGTAAAATGCCAAAGCGAGTAAAAATAATCTATGGTGACAGAAGCAGCTGTCTAAACAGCAGCTCCACTTAGTGGGGGATAAAGACTGGAAGCAGGCATGAGGGACACTTCCAGGAATCAGTTGTGCTCTGTATCTTGATCTGAGTGGTGGTTTTCAGGGAGCATCCAACATTTTGTAAAAAACTTTAGAGCTTAAAGTTCACACTTAAGGTTTGCAAAACTGGCTGGATATATGTTTTAACCCTATAAAAAGTTTGCCCCCCACTCCCAAAAAGTAGAAACTTTAATTTCTGGGCCGGTAGGATAGTGGTTAATTGGAGGAGGGCATGGCATCCCATGCCAGTACTCTTGCCTGGAGAATCCCCATGGACAGAGGAGCTTGGCAGGCTACAACCCATGAGGTCACGAAGAGTCGGACACGACTGAGTGACTAAGCACAGCACAGCACAGGGTAGAGGTTAAAGAGACAGATCTGGAGTCTGACAGCCCCAAGTCCATATCTTGGCTCAACCACTTATAACCTGTGTTTTCTGAGACTAGCCTCTCTGTACCTCAATTTCCTCCTCTGTAAAATAGGGATAATGTGTGTATGTGTGTGTGTGTGTGTGTGTGCATGCTCAGTCGCATTTGACTCTTTGCCACCCCATGGACTGCAGCCTGTCAGGCTCCTCTGTCCATGGTATTTCCCAGGCAAGAATACTGGAGAGGGTTGCCCTTTCCTTCTCCAGGGGATCTTCCCAACCAGGGATTGAACCCACGTCTCTTGCATCCCCTGCATTGGCAGACAGATTCTTTACCGCTGCACCACCTGGGAAGCCCCCCAAAAGGGATAATACTATTAACAGTACCCAAGTTTAAGGTTGTTTTGAAGACTCATGAGTTGATCCAGGCAAAGTTTTTACAACAATGGCACCCCACGCCAGTACTCTTGCCTGGAAAATCCCATGGATGGAGGAGCCTGGTGGGCTGCAGTCCATGGGGTCACTAAGAGTCAGACACAACTGAGCGACTTCACTTTCACTTTCCACTTTCATGCATTGGAGAAGGAAATGGCAACCCACTCCAGTGTTCTTGCCTGGAGAATCCCAGGGACGGGGAGCCTGGTGGGCTGCCGTCTCTGGGGTCGCACAGAGTCGGACACGACTTAAGCGACTTAGCAGCAGCAGCAGCAGCCAAATATATAGTAAAATCTTAATAAGATTTTACTGCTTTTTTTTTTCCATTGGTGTTATTATCTTTGCATCCAATCTGAGGGCCACACAAAGCTGGGGCCAAAAAGCAAAGACCTTACACCCTCAGGCATTTGTCCTGGGAAAATGAAAACTTGTGTTCACACCAACATCTGTACACAAACATCCTTCAGCAGGTGAATGTTTCCACACCTTGGAACACCACTCAGCAAGGACAAGGAACGAACCATTGCTCCATGAAACAGCTTGGGTGAGTCTCAAGGGAGTAATGCTGGGTGAAAAAAGCCAATCCTAAAATCATACAAATGTATGCTTCCATTTATAAAACATTCTTGAAATCACAAAATTACAGAGCTGAAGAACAAATTTGTGGTTGGAGGGGTGGGGTATTCGGGGTAAGGGAAGAGAAGTAAGTATGGCTGTATATGGTGAAGGGGCCTTGTGATGATGGAGCTGTTGTGTATCTTGACTGCAATGCTAAATGCATGAACCTACAAATACACTAAAATTGCACAGAATTAAATATATATGTGTGTGTGTATCTGTATACACACTTGAGTACATGTAAAACTGAGGTGAAATCTAAATAAGCTTGGTAGATTGCATCAATGTCAGTATTTTTATTGATATTGTAGGATAGTTGTGCAAGACATTATCTCCAAATGATAGTCATAGTTCCCAGTAATCATGTATGGATATAAGAGTTGAACCACAAAGAAGGCTAAGTGCTGAAGAATGATGCTTTTGAACTGTGGTGTTGGAGAAGACTCTTGAGAGTCCCTTGGACTGCAAGGAGATCCAACCAGTCCATCCTGAAGGAAATCAGTCCTGAATATTCATTGGAAGGACTGATGCTGAAGCTGATGCTCCAATACTTTGGCCACATGATGTGAAGAGCCAACTCATTGGAAAAGACCCTGATGCTGGGAAAGACTGAAGGCAGGAAGAGAAGCTGATGACAGAGGATGAGATAGTTGGATGGCATCACTGACCCAATGGACATGAGTTTGAAGGACAGGAAAACCTAGCATGCTGCAGTCCACAGGGTTGCAGAGAGCTGACATGACTAAGCAACTGAACAACAAAATCACTGGGGAAGACTGGAAAGAGGTTGCACTAGCTCTCTCAGTAGGATTTCTTGGAACTGCACGTGAATCTACAAAGATCTTTGATGTTAATCAGCCAAGGTTTGATGCTCTGGTAACTTTTGGCAGATTGTTGTTGTTCAGTCGCTAAGTTGTATCTGACTCTTTGCAACCCCATGGACTATAAGACACCAAGCTTCCCTGTCCTTCACTATCTCCCAGATTTTGCTCAAATTCATGTCCACTGAGTCAGTGATGCTATCTAACCATCTCATCTTCTGCCACCTCTTTCTCCTTTTGCCTTCAATCCCAGCATCAGGGTCATTTCTAATGAGTCAGTTCTTCACATCAGATGGCCAAAGTATTGGAGCTTCAGCTTCGGCATCAATTCTTCCAATGAATAATCAGAATTGATTTCATTTAGAATTGACTAGTTTGATCTCCTTGCTGTCCAAGGGATTCTCAAGAGTTTTCTCCAGCACCACAATTCAGAAGCATCAGTTCTTCAAGGCTCAACCTTCTTTATGGTCCAACTCTCACATCCATACATGACTACTGGAAAAACCATAGCTTTGGCTATATGGACCTTTGTCAGCCAAGTGGTGTTTCTGGTTTTTAATATGCTGTCTAGGTTTCTCACTGCTTTTTTCCAAAGAACAAATGTCTGTTAATTTCATGGCTGCAGTCACTGTCCACAGTGATTTTGGAGACCAAGAAAAGAAATTCTGTCACTGTTTCCACTTTTTCCCCTTCTATTTGCCATGAAGTGATGAGACTGGATAATCTTAGTTCTTTGAATGTTGAGCTTTAAGCCAGCTGGTAAACTCCCTCAATCCTCAGCTTCCCCATACACCAAGTGGAGATAGTTCCTAGGGTTATATAGTAAGGATGGAGTCACTGAGCCTAGTGTCTCCAGATACATAAATTTTCAACAAATGTCACTTTATGGAAAGTTACAATTGTTACAAATAAGAAGAGGGGGTGTTAAGGAGATAAACTGATTTGTCCTAGGTTGGCCTGAAAGGAGCCAAGATTCCAGTCCCTGAAGCTGGGTTCTGTCCGGTCAGAGGGGAGAGAGGATCAAAAGTGGGAAATTTGGGGGTGGACACACTGGTTTTCTCCGCCTGACATTGTGCTTGAGTGTGTTGGGAGAGGGAAGAATTAGGAACCTTGAAGAGGTGCATTTGGAGACAAAAGAGGAAGGGGTCAGAGAGCAGACACCAAAAAAAAAAAAAAATGCTGAGAAAATCAAAGGGCTGCTGGGCAACAATAGTTTGGGGGCTATTGTGTTCTGGCCCAGATCCTCTGGCTAGATCTGAATGGAGTTCCCCAGCCGTGTCCTCCTCTCCCATCAGGGTGCAAGCAGAGGTCAACTGGGTTCAAGGATGTGACAGCTGCTCTGGACATGAAACGCACTGCACAAATATTTGTTCTTGTTGCTGTTGATGATGATAATGATGACATGACGATTTTTGTAACTGTTGATTGAAAGAACTCTTGGCATCATTTTGCATTTTTCACTGCCCTCGCTGGCCCAAATCTAGGCAAACTTGTTGTCAGTCTCCAGGTGCCTAATGCTGGCGGGGCTCAAGGTCTGGTCTTTCAAAACCAGAAGTGACCACCAAAGCCCTCTAGGTCCTTGCCACTCAAAGTTGATCCAAAGATTGGCAGAAGCAATGGCATCACCTGGGAGTTTGTTAGAAACACCCGCCCGAGATTGCTTTGAACAGCAGCAGCCTGGGTTTTAACAGCAACCTCAGATGACGTGCCTGAGCACCACTTCTCTACTCCAGACTGCTGATTTATTGCCGGAAACAAAGGCACAGAGAGGGTGAGGGACTGCCCCAAATCCCAACATGTTTGCACCAGAGTCAGCGCCAGAACCCAGGTTTGAGGGCTCCCAGACAACTGCTTTTAGCTAGAAGCCTCTGGTTAAGATGGATGGAAGTGGAATGGGGCTGAGCCTCCCAAGTAGAGAAAGGTTCTCTGTCTTCTCTCCTGAAAGCTGTCCTGGTAGGAAAACAAGGCCCCTCGGTGACCTCACTGAGCTTGGGCCTTGGGTACAGATTGCAAAGTCTACCCAGCTTGCAGACATAAAAAAAATCCTCCTCTTCCCAAGAAGCTGGTACAGAAACATCACAGGAGCTGGGCTGTTCCCGGGATGGCCCACTTCCTCTCTTTGGGCCTCGGTCTCCCCATTTGGAATCAGAGCTATCCTCTGACAACAGTGATGATGTGCCTGAACGGCCTGGTACTGGGTCCTCTGTAAAGAGTCACACGTGCCTCCAAGCCTGGGGCTCACGAGACACAGGAAGGTCATTCCGTGTCTGCTAAGGATACAAGGAAAAGTGGGAGGCAGTGGGAAGGCTGCACCCAGAAAAAACACAGAGAATCACAAGCCGCCACTGTTGGAAACATTTCTTGGGCCCCACTTGCCAAAGCCAACCTTTGGAGATTTCCCTTCCCCTGGTGTTCATTTGGGTGACACCAACTGCTTCTCCCATGAACCGTATCAGTTGAAGAATGACAACACTGAAAAAGGCATCAAGTTAGAAACCTACCATTCCATCTTCACTTCCCAGAAGAGGAACCTGAGACCCAGAGAGGGGCAGAGGCCTCCCAGGGGACACACAGCATTAGCAGTAACATCCCGACTCTCCACCCCTTTGTCTGCAACCCTTCCTATCTCATATCCTCCCCACTCCTCTTCTAAGACTAAAGTCACAATTCAATATTGACTGACAACGTGTCCTCCCTCTATCGGAGGTAGGAAGGTGGTTGAGACTTGATTATGGTTAGTTCCTGATGTGCGGAAGCTCACTGCGTAGCAGGGGCTTAGTCAGAGGAGACTCTGCTTACTTCAACGTCACAATCATGGGCTTTCCTGGTGGCTCAATGGTAAAGCATCCACCTGCCGATGCAGGAGATATGGATTCCATCCCTGATTCAGGAAGATCTCACATGCCCCAAAGCAACCAAGTCTCTGCCACCACAACTATTGAGCTGCACTCTAGAGCCCAGAGCGGCCACTGCTGAGCCCACGTGCTACAACTGCTAAAGCCTGGGTCCTCTAGATCCCGGGTTCCACAACAAGAGAAGCCACAAGAATGAGAACACCGAGCACCCCGACCAAAGTAGCCCCTGCTTGCCACAACTAGAGAAAAACCTGCACAGCGATCATGAGCCAACACAGGCAAAATTAAAGAAAGAAATATATTTTTTTTAAAAGTCACAACAGTGGAAGGATGGGAGGTGGTTCCCCCCATCCCCGTGATGTGTGGGGTGGGACTGGAGTGGGCAGGGTATGAAGCGGGTGGGACCATTCTAGGGGGTGGGTACCCTAGGGAAGAGCAGTCAGCTCTCAGGGTTGAAGGACAGCTTTCCAACAAAGATGTTGGAGGATTTAGCAAAGTTTCAGGATACAAAATCAATACACAGAAATCACTTGCATTTCTATATACTAACAATGAAAAATCAGAAAGAGAAATTAAGGACTCAATCCCATTCACCATTGCAACAGAAAGAATTAAATATCTAGGAATAAACTTACCTAAGGAGACAAAAGAACCATACACAGAAAATTATAAGAAACTAATGAAAGAAATCAAAGATGACATAAACAGATGGAGAGATACTCCATGTTCCTGTGTAGGAAGAATTGATATTGTGAAAAATGACTATACTACCAAATGCAGTTTATAGATTCAATGCAATCCCTATCAAATTACCAATGGAATTTTTCACAGAACTAGAACAAAAAATTTCACAATTCATACGGAAGCACAAAAGACCCCAAATAGCCAAAGTATTCTTGATAAAGAAGAATGGAGCTGGAGGAATCAACCTTCCTGACTTCAGATTATACTACTAAGCTACAGTCATCAAGAAAGTATGGTACTGGCACAAAAAGCAGAAATATAGACCAATGGAATAAGATAGAAAGCTGAGAAATAAACCCATGCACCTATGGGTACCTTATTTTTGACAAAGGAGGCAAGAATATATATAATGGGGCAAAGACAGCCTCTTCAATAAATGGTGCTGGGAAAACTGGCCAGTTAAATGTAAAAGAATGAAATTAGAACACTTCCTAACACCATACATAAAGATAAAATGGGTTAAAGACCTAAATGTAAGACCAGAAACTATAAAACTCTTACAGGAAAACATAGGCAGAACACTCAGTGACATAAATCAAAGCAAGATCCTCTATGACCCACCTCCTAGAGTAACGGAAATAAAAACAAAAGTAAACAAGTAGGACCTGATTAAACTTAAAAGCTTTTGCACAGCAAAGGAAACTATAAGGAAGGTGAAAAGACAACCCTCAGAATGGGAGGAAAGAATAGCAAATGAAACAACTGACAAAGGATTAATTTCCAAAATATACAAGCAACTCATACAACTCAATGCCAGAAAAACAAAGAACCCAATCAAAAGTGGGAAAAAGACCTAAACAGACGTTTCTCCAAAGAAGACATACAGATGGCTAACAAACACATGAAAAGATGCTCAACATCGCTCATTATTAGAGAAATGCAAATCAAAACTACAATGAGATATCACCTCACACCAGTCAGAATGGCCATCATCAAAAAGTCTACAAACAATAAATGCTGGAGAGGGTGTGGAGAGAAGGGAATGCTCTTGCACTGTTGGTGGGAATGTAAATTGATACAGCCACTATGGAAGACGGTATGGAGATTCCTTAAAAAACTAGGAACAAAACCACCATATGATCCAGCAATCCCACTCTTAGGCATATACCCTGAAGAAACCAAAGTTGAGAAAGACACATGTATCCCATTGCTCATTGCAGCACTATTTACAATAGCTAGAACATGGAAGCAACCTAGAGGCCCATCAACAGTTGAATGGATAAAGAAGTCGTGGTACCTATACACAATGGAACATTACTCTGCCATAAAAAGGAACACTTTTGAGTCAGTTCTGATGAGGTGGATGAACCTAGAACCTATTATACAGAGTGAAGTGAGTAGAAAAGAGAAAGATAAATATTGTATTCTAACACATATATATGGAGTCTAGAAAAATGGCACTGAAGAATTTATTTACAGGGCAGCAGTAGAGAAACAGACATAGAGAACAGATTTATGGACATGGGGAGAGGGGAGAGTGTGAGACGTATGCAAAGAGTAACATGGAAACTTACCATATGTAAAATAGATAGTCAATGGGAATTTGCTGTATGGCTCAGGAAACTCAAACAGGGGCTCTGCATCAACCTAGAGGGGTGGGATGGGGCAGAAGATGGGAGGGAGGTTCGGGGGGAGGGGACTTATGTCTACCTATGGCTGATTCATGTTGATGTTTGGCAGAAAACAACAAAATTCTGTAAAGCAATTATCTTTCAATTAAAAAGTAAATTAAAAAGAAAAAAAAGTTGCAACAGTGCAAGGATGGGAGGCGGTTCCCCCCACCCCCACCCCCTGCAACGTGTGGGGTGGGACTGGAATGAGCAGGGCGTCCAGCGGGTGGGACATTTCTAGGGGGTGGGTACCCTAGGGAAGAGCAGTCAGCTCTCAGGGTTGGAGGACAACTTTCCAACAAAAATGTTGGAGACCTGGAAAAGTAATTTTTGGCTCCACCTTGAGAAAAGCAAAGTCAAAACTAATAAATATTTAATTAAAGGTCTGTAGAAGGTAGCGCGGTGTCAACATCATTAAGTTGCTAAATTAATTATCCCTAAAAATTTCACTACATGTGAAAACGATTTCAATTTTCTCACTTTGCAAGAATGTCCCAGTTCACCCAATCAGTCCTAAGAAGTGGCAGCCATTATAAATTAGGGCCTTGTAACCAAGTAAAGCAAAATTAAAATTATTAAAAAATTCTTTCAAAGTTTTTATCACAATAAAGCTCTGCATAATGTGTGGGATGTTGCTTTTTTTAAGAGTTTGCTATGATGAGGGTTGAGACATCCAAAACAGGGGTATTTAAGGGCCTTCGTACTTTGGAATGTTAACCAGCTCAGGGCTGGTGGCAGACTAGGCTGCCACAAATCCCTGGGCAAGTCACTTGGCAACTCTGAGCTTCTGAAACATTCAGGGGAGTCAGAAACCCCAACATTGGGAGCCTGTTGTGAGAATTCATGTCAGGCAATAGAGAGATATGGATACTAGCTGCGAAGCAAAATTTAAACGGGTGGCAAAATAGCTTAGTATCCAAGATAATATTTTAGTGCAATATACTTTTTAACTGTGGTGTTGGAGAAGACTCTTGAGAGTCCCTTGGACAGCAAGGAGGTCCAATCAGTCCATCCTAAAGGAAATCAGTCCTGAATATTCACTAGAAGGACTGATGCTGAAGCTGAAACTCTAAGCTGAAACTTTGGCCACCTGATGTGAAGAACTGACTCATTGGAAAAGACCCTGATGCTGGGAAAGATTGAAAGCAGGAGAAGGGGACGACAGAGGATGAAATGGTTGGATGGCATCACCGATTCAATGGACATGAGTTTGAGTAAACTTTGGGAGTTGGTGATGGACAAGGAGGTCTGGCGTGCTGCAGCCCATGGGGTCACAGAGTCAGACACGACTGAGCGACTGAACTGAACTGACTTTTTCAAAGCAAAATTAATGCACACACCAAAGAAGGCAGATAAGCAAAATACTAAATATGAAAGTACGATCTTTCGGGGATACTAGGGCTGGCCATTCTTGAGGGACCATTTTAGTTTTGCTAACTGGTGGCACAGTTCCTCCGTGCTTCGGTTTCTTTATCTGAGGGACAAGGCTAATCATCTTCCCAACTGGAGGAATTTTGGAGGAGCAGATGCTAAAGAATCTGGGTGGCTCAGATGCTAAAGAATCTCCCCACAATGCGGTAGACCCCGGTTCCATTCCTGGGTCGGGGAAGATCCCTGGAGGAGAGCATGGCAACCCAGTCCAGTTTTTCTTGCCTGGAGAATCCCATGGGCAGGGGAGCCTGGCTGGCTACAGTCCATGGGGTTTCAAAGAGTCAGGTACGACTGAGCGACTAATATTCCTACTAAAGGACTTAGAACAGTGCGTGGCAGGTAGGCGCTTTAAGTCTTCACTGTTACGGTGAAAAGAAAGCGTTGCGTTCGGTGGGAACTTCACACGTCGTAGGAGAAAGCCAAGGTCACACTGTCCCCAAAATTTGGTTTGCGCCAGGGCTGGGCAGAGGCGCGACCTTGCTGCAGTTGACAGCGGCCCGCGCCGCAACTCCCGGCCCCAGGAGGCACTTGAGGGGCTCGGGGTTACCGGACCAGGCGCCGGGGAGCCGGGCGGGGGCGCGCGGGGCCGGCGCGGCCACCCGCTGGTCCTCGCCGCGCTCGCGTCTCCGCCTTTGTCCCGCTCCGCGCGGCCGGACGCGCGCTCCTCCCAGCTCCCCGAGGCGGCCGAGAGCCCTTTGTCCGCCCAGCGGAGTCTGGGGGCGGCCCTGACACTTGATCCAGCCGCCCAGCAAGCCCTTCATTAGGCCTGGCCGCACTTCAAAGTGTGAGCGACCGTCCAGCTCCGAAGGCGAGCCCCGCGGTCCCAGAGGGCGCGGAGGCCGTTCCTGCCCTGCCGCGCCCGGGACACAGAGGGGGCGCGGGAGTCGGGGCTCGGGTGAACGTCAGCTCCTTTGGTGAGAGGTGGGGGGACGCCTTCCCCTCAAGCCGGCCAATAATGGAACGCTTCTTGTCCATTTCAGACTCTAAACGGAAATCTTCTCACGAATGTCTGAGAAAGCTTTTCCTTTGCTGAAAACAGAGATCAGATGTGGTTAATCCAGTCTTTCCTGTTTCTCCTGGCTTGAGCAAGGATGTGATTGCTGGAGTTACGGCAGCTCCCTTGCATTTATGAGGGAATAGCCCCAAATTTCACAGACAGTGACCCCATCATCATGAGCTGCTGAACCAATGCCTGTTATGACCTATCTCTAGACATTTTACTACCTGAGGAAAATACCCCTGCTCTCTGTTTAAGCTTCCCTGGTGGCTCAGAGGTTAAAGCGTCTGCCTGCAATGCGGGAGACCTAGGTTTGATCCCTGGGTCGGGAAGATCCCCTGGAGAAGGAAATGGCAACCCACTCCAGTATTCTTGCCTGGAAAATTTCATGGACAGAGGAGTTTTGTAGGCTACAGTCCATGGGGTCGCAAAGAGTCCGACACGACTGAACGACTTCACTCACTGTTTAAGCCACTATTAGGAGGGTTTTGTGTTGGGCAAGCCTTTTATAGCCATCATGCCATCTAATCTTTGTATTAATCCTATGAGAAAGTGGTTTTATTGCCATGTAAGAATTTTTTCACAAGCTCGATCTGCTAAGGCTCTGCTTTTGCAGTTCTACCCACTCTTGAAAAGCAGACCGTAGTCCATTTGCACTCACTCCAACACAGTAAGTTGGAGTTTTAGTCTACCCAGATGTGGTCTAAGCAAGAAATTGCTTTGAGAAACAGATGTGAGCCAGAATCCACCACCTCCATCCAATAACAAGGGAGGAATTGGTGAGCTGAGCTGGAAAAAGATCTGGGGATCTTAGGGTTCTGGGGTTGCCACAGCCATTCTGAACTTGATGCAGTTTACTGGTGGATACTGGGGATAAGCAGAAGGCATGCTGAGGATTCTCTGAACATTTCTGGGACCCCGGGGGAGCCAGTCTCCTTCTCTAGAAGCTCCAATGGAAGACAGGGTGGGTGGTGCTTTCAAAGCTCCCCATTAGAGTCAGTCAAATGATACAAACCTCCACTTGCTTCTGATATTATGGTCTGCTAGTTCACCATTAAGGTTGTCATTTGGGTTAACAAGCAAACATCCTGGGAGGTGAAGAAGAAGGTGAATACTATCAACGCTGCACTCCTCAGTATGGATTATTTGCTTCCATTTTGTAAGATGTAGGCAAAAAGTTCTCAAAGAAAAGAAGTGTTATTAGGGGATGTTGAATAAATGTTGTAGCACGAATATGCTTGTGTATGAATGAGCTGCATTCATAAAGCAGTGCTCAGAAACTTACTGGTGGGCTGAGGAGCTTAACCCAGGTGTGTACACACACATACACACACAAACTCTCTAACAGGAGATGCAAAGCTTTTGAGGTCTTAGGTAGCAGAAACAAACTTCAAAAGTTCGAGAGGTGAAAACAAGGGTGCTAATGTAATAAGACTACGTTTACCAAAGGCAGATGTCGGATGCTAAGCATTCGTCCACAATTGCCTCACACGGGGGAGATGGGAAAGGCAAGGCTTAATAGCAGCAAGGATGACAAAGATGGGGATGAGGGTGGCGTGGGGGAAGGAAAGGGAGAGGGGAGGCTGGTGGTCTCCAGCTCCTGTGAATCCAGAGTAGGGCCTGGCTGCCAAAATATTAATGAGTTTCTGAGCCACTGTAACACAAGCACAGTTTTCAGAACGGGAGCCCCCAGAGGCATGAGAGTCAGACCACACCTGAAGTCTAGGGCTCAGTTCTGGGAAGAAACACAGGCAAAAGGTGACCAAAGGAAAAGCCACGTGACAGGAAAGGGAACTGGGGTGGCAAGCAGGGCAGAAGATGTGGCCTCAGAGAAGCAGGAAGGCTGCGGGGGGCAGCTGGAGAGCAAGGACTATGTCTGATTCAGCTCGGTATTCCCAGTGCCTGATGCAGAGCCAGAGATACGTTCATGGCTCTGTTAACAGTTCCTGAATGAACAAACTGGAGCATCCCAAAACGAAAGAGCTTTCCCATGAAGGAGAGTTCCCCATCCGTGAGGGTTTATCTGTACGAAATAGATGGTCCCTTGCTGGAGTTTTCCTAGGAGAGATCCAAGCATCCAATAAGGGCTTGGAATAGATGCTAAAGATCTATGTCCTGAGCATCTTACTCCATAAGTCTAGATATTAAAGAGCTTCCCAGGTGGCTCGGTGATAAAGAACCCACCTGCCAATGCAGGAGACCTGGGTTCAATCCTTGGGTTGGGAAGATCCCCTGGAGAAGGAAATGGCAACCAACTCCAGTATTCTTGCCTGGGAGATCCCATGGATGGAGGAGCCTGGAGGGCTATAGTCCACAGCATCACAAAGAGTCAGATGCAACTGAGTGACTAAACAACAACAGATATTAAAGTCCTCACCAGGTCTGCCTCTCAGGCTATATTTCTCTTTCATCAGTGATTCCCAAAGAGAAGGAAGGGATGAAGAACAGAGGAGTGGCCAGTGTGAGGGCTGTCAGCTCCCTGAAACTACTCCCCTCTCTCCCCACTCTCAAGAGGAAGGCACCCCTCCCTGGCCCCACCCCCAGTGCACCCCTTCACTAAGAGCGTTCATTATGCTGCATTTTTCCTGCCTTTGCCTGGTTCACGTGTAACAGCCTCTCTTCCCGGAGGTCTGGCTGCATTTGCTTTGTACCATTTTGCCATCAACACTCACACAGTGCTGCTTGAACAGTACCTGTTAGTAAACATTCATTGAATGAATGGGTGTATGAATCCTGCACTCTTTAGACTTTGTTAGGAATGTGTTTTCTACACCGGCATATCATTTATACAATATTCTTAGGTAGTTTGTGTATACTCTCCCACTGGAGGAAAAAGGAAGGCAGATGGGGTGGGAGGTGGGGAGACATTCTGAAGAAGTAAAAACGACCCTCTGTGGGTTTCGGAAATGTCTGGGATATGATGCCTGAAGCTGAAACATCAGGTTGCATTTACTCTGGCTGTTCTGTAAACAACTATACATTTCCTAAAAAACAAAAAACAAACAGCAAAACCTCTTGTTACTTCTTTGTAAAGAAATCATGTGAGCACGTACCTCTGAGATTCTGGGTCTTGATAGCCTTTATTTTACTTGCTTTGGTCTCCAGGGTTTAGAAAACTTGTATATTGATCTTGTGCTGTGTATAAGGGCTTTCATTGTTGTTGCTGTTGTTGTGGTGGTGGTCCCACCCTGCAGCCTGCAAGATCCTAGTTCCCCCATCAGGGATTGAACCCTTGAAAAAGAAAAGGGCAGAGTCCTAACTACTGGTGTCTTCCCTGGTGGCTCAGACGGTAAAGTGTCTGCCTACAATGCGGGAGACTGGGTTCGATCCCTGGGTGGGGAAGATTCTCTGGAGAAGGAAATGGCAGCCCACTTCAGTATTCTTGCCTGGAAAATCCCATAGATGGAGGAGCATGGTAGGCTACAGTCCATGGAGTCACAAAGAGTCAGACATGACTAAACAACTTCCCTTTCGCTCACTAACCACTGGAATTCCCTGTGTAAGGGTTTTTGTTTTGTTTTTTAAGTCTTTATTGAACTTGTTACAATACTGCTTCTAGTTTATGATTTGGTTTTTCATCCTTGAAGCATGTGGAATCTTAGCTCCCTGACCAGGGATGGAGCCCACACCCCCTGCATTGGAAGGTGAAGTCTTAACCACTGAACCACCAGGGAAGTCCTTGTGTAAGAGTTTTTAATGAGCAAGAGGGGGAAAAGTGCTTGAAGAAATTTCAGTGGTGGTGGAGGGCGGGGAGCTCTCTATTCCCTATCACAGTTCCTGCCGCTAAAGCAGTGCCTGACCCACAGTAAAGGCTCAGTAAATAGAGAATGGATAGAATCGTTACTGTCTGCTTCAGTGATAAATATCACACAAGGAGCACATTATTAATAGTACTAGTTCATACACCAACACCAGAATGGTTAAGTGTGATTCTGATGTTAAACACAGAGAAATAAGATGAAGGAACTAGTCAGTGGTGGTAACTGAATATTGGATTCAGAACAAGCCATGCATGGGTGTTACCTGCCACCTGCCCAATCCGATCTTCCCCTAGTTATTCTTGGATCCAGATCTCTGGCTACCTTTTTCAATGCTTTTGAAGACAAGGTAGGATATAAGTATTAAGTGGGTGGGTGGATAAAGAGTGAGCTAAATGACAGATGGAAGATGGACAGTGAAATTGATGGGTGAATAGTCAACTGCACACAAAGGCTCCTTCTCTGTCTGTACCTATAGTATCAGCCTGGCAATTTTAGTCTGGCAACACATCCTAACCAAATAGATTGGCCTCTAACTCTTCCCTGCCAGTTCTATGCCCCACCCAGGGTTGCAAACCCCCTGAAGTCTTGAAAGTGGAGCATACTTCACTACAGTTTTTGCCAGACCTCATTATTTCAGGAAGATGATACTCCAGCCAGTGGAAAGATACTGAGTGCATGCAAAAACTCCTTAATTGTGGGTTTCCTTTTGCTGTCTGCTCCCTTAATAAATTTGGAAAGTATTTTATGGAAATTATATTCTTTGAGTGGAGCCCTCACATTTTCCAGCTCCACGAGCTAGAGCAGAGATGGGGCAGAGCTGGATGGAGGAAAACAACTGCCTGGGAAAAATACTGCTGCCCAAGGAGATGGTTATTGTCACTGCATCTGCTTTTCAACTCTACATCAAATTTCTCTTAGGGAAGCTGTATGTAAAGGTGAACTTTGGGGATGCCCATGTGAAGGGGGAGCCAGAAATTTGATGGGCAGGCAACAGAATGGTGGTGAGGCACCTGGAATAACTCCAAGGACAGAAAGTATTGTATAAAGTAAGCCTGGAGATGCCTGGGATGAGATTGAGTGACTTAAGGAGGATGCGTGGGTGAGAGTGAGTGAAGGGGAGAAAAGTGAGGATGTTGGTCCAGCCAACAAGGCAGAGTTAGAAGGGTGGCCTCGTGGGCAAGTCTGGCCACGCCAGGAGCCCAGGGGGAGAGATAGCTCCTAAACTGTTTTGAATCCACTTCTAGTCTCAAAGCCAGAGTTCCTGCAGCTGCTCTGTACTTCCGCCTGTCTGGCCCCTGCAGGCATTTCCGGCATAACTGCTCTCTCCGTGGGTGGCATTTCAGACTGTGGATCTGGGCTCTTTGGGTTTCACTTCTGCTCTTTACTTACTGGCTGTGTGACTTTTAGCAAGTGTCTTAACCATTCTGTACCTTGATTTTTCCTATCTATAAAATGGGAATGATAAGAATAAGTAAGCTAGTAAGTGGTACGTTAAGGATTTGCTCTCATCACCAGCATCGTGATCATCCTCTGTCTCTGTTAATTCCCTGGATCTGGAAGATCCTCTGAAGAAGGAAACCTATTCCAATATTCCTGCCTGGGAAATCCATGGACAGAGGAGCCTGGTGGGCTATAGTCCAAGGGGTCACAAAAGAGTCAGGCATAACTTAGCAAGTGAAAGAACAACAAATCTCTGTTCATGGCAATGAGGAAGGTCAGTTTATCTAGTTGTGGGGAATAGATGTCCCATTCCACTCTCATCCGGAATTTCCTGGAACCTACACTCTCCAAGGCCAAGACAAATGAAGGCACTACCACTCAAGGTGGAAGAGGAGGGAGACCTGAGGTAGAGAAGGAAGTGGCAGAGCTCATGCCAGAGGCGCAAATGAAACGTTTGCCTGTCATTTACACGGTTCCCCGCCCCCAGTGGGGCAGAGGAGACATCCCTTAAGTCCTTGCATGGGCCCCAGAAGCAAAGATGAATGACAGCCTTAGAAGAGGAAGGACCCCGGGGGACCTCCAGGGCCTCAATAGACCAAGAAGTCAGAGAGGGAAGAACAGAAAGTTCTGAGGGGAGGAGGTCTCTCTGCAGACCTGAGAGGGCAGCCATCAAAGCGGAGGTCCTGCTGGCTATGGTGGGCTGGATTCACACTGGGAAAAACAGCTGCCACTGCCTCTCCTCCTTCAGCCAGCCCGTAGGGGTGAGAACCTGGTGTGGAAGATGATGTGAGCATCATCTGTTCAGTGATGGAAACCATGACTCTTCTTTCTACAGTGGGGGGATGGAAGGCCAGCCCTGGCTTCTTCATAAACTGCTGAGTCCTGGGGGTCTGTCAGGACGCATCTAACATGTGAAAGTCCTTTGGTTGTAATTAAGGACTTCATAAGTTGAATTAGTGGATTATTATAATGAATTTGACATTTCTGACATAACACTCTGGAGTGTATAGGGATGTATGTGATAACTGTTCAGTAATTGACTGATACAGGTTCTTTCTTAAAAACCTCTTCCTGATTATAGCCACTTGACTTTAAATCCCTTAAAACACAAACTTAACCCATCACAGGTTTTTTTGGGAAATAACTCAAAACTACTTCAACATTGATGCTCACAGTGAGACTTTCATGTTCAAATTTTAACTTGAAATTGTAATTTGCCTGCCCTTTTAATGAGCTATTATTAAAACCAGTGGCTGACTTAAAGGCTTCCTAAATTAACACTGAGAAACTTGGCTTTCCTAGTTGGGTTTGGGGAGAGTTCCAGCAGTGTGGCCCACTCCTGGTTATTGATAACTTTTGGAATCCTGCTGGGTTGGCCTGCCTCACGCCTACAAAGCAAGGAAAGGTGAAGACAAGTAATAATGGAGACCTAAAATACATCATCAGGAATAAATGTGTTGTGAGGAAATTCCAAGCTTTATTAAATGCACTTTTGGTAAAAGAAGCCCTACAGAGAATTTCTTAATAAATTTCAGAGAGGGGAGGTGTTTGGTCGCTGGAGTAGCCTACATAAGCAATTGTGGTATTTCTGGAATGTCAAAACGGCAGATTGCTGGAGGTGATCACTCAGCCTGTATCACAACTGTTTCTTAGGATAGGCTGAGGTCGAGGACAGTGGTTTCAGGTTGGCTGAGACTCCTGTTCTTGTCTTAAAGGATTCTGTGAGGGACATGGACTCCTCAGTTTGGAAAGAGCTTGAGAGTATAGCCATTCCTACATGGAGCTGATCTTCCCACATGTAAAAATCTGTGGCCGGAAGAGACACTGTCCTGATATTAAACACCTTGGTAACTCGTTCCCAAGTCCAACAACACCCACAGCCAGGAAATACTTCTTGATGTTTAGCCTAAGTCCCTCATGCTTCAGTGTAAGCTCATTTCCTCTCACTCTGTCCAAAACAGAAATAGGGAACAGCTGCTCTCCATCCATTGGTTCATGCTCCTGAGGACCTTTACTTCATCCATTCCCTAAGTCTTCTCTTCTCCAGAATAAATAGTCGAACTCCCAGAAACATTCTCTGAGACTGACCCAAACCACAGTGTCCAATTACTTTCTGAGTGCTTCCTTTAATTCCAACACTGATCCAAGGTACCGTCTCAGCCTTTATTCAACCTTGAATAGTGCCCATTAGCTGGGTGATGCAGAGACTGGAAAGTAAACCAAGGCTCCTTCCAATTCTAGAAGAAGACTCGCCACGACTTCCAGTTGCCCCAACCCCATGAGCCATGAAATCTAATCCTCAACAATCTTATTGCCATAATGGCTGTACTTTTATTCCAGCTTTGTGCCAGATGTTGCCTTATACATTTCATATAGATCAGTTGGGCTTCCCTGGTGGCTCAGATGGTAAAGAATCTGCCTGCAATGCAGGAGACCTGGGTTTGATCCCTGGATCAGGAAGATCCCCTGGAGAAGGGCATGGCAACCCACTCCAGTATTCCTGCCTGGAGAATCCCATGGACAGAGGAGCCTAGCAGGCTATAGTCCCTGGGGTCACAAAGAGTTGGACATGACTCTCATGCAACAATTCTGTTGGATATTTTTATCTTTATTTCCCAGATGAAGAAATAACTTCTAAAGATCTCACTACTAATAAGTGGCTGGGATTTGAACATGAGAGTGTAAGACTCAGAGCCTGGACTCTTGCCACAGTGCCAGGCTAAGATCTGTTTTCTGCTCCAAAGAGTCTCATCAAGACTGGGATGACTGAAATGGCCAGAAAGGAGGACCATAAGAATATCTTCTCTACTGCCCTATTCCTGGAACTGAGTCCCCTTTCTCACTCATGCTGATCTTCTCCTAGCCCTGGAGAATTTCATTCTTCAGACATCTCGTTTAAAACAATGAACTCTGTTATTGCACTTGCTACATTTAATTATAAAGATCTGTATAGTCAAAGCCACAGTTTTTCCAGTAGTCATATACATATGGGAGGCTTGGACTTTGGCTGAGCGCCAAAGAATTGATGCTTTTGAATTGTGGTGCTGGAGAAGACTCTTGAGAGTCCCTTGAATGGCAAGGAAATCCAACTGATTGATCCTAAATGAAATTAACCCTGAATATTCATTGGAAGGACTGATGCTGAAGCTCCAATACTTTGGCCACCTGATGCTGAGTCAATTCTTTGGAAAAGACCCTAATGCTGGGAAAGATTGAGGGCAGGAGGAGACAGGGCAACAAAGGGTGAGATGGTTGGATGACATCACCAACTCAATAGACATGAGTTTGGACAAACTCTGAGAGATGGTGAAGGACAGGGAAGCCTGGCGTGCTGCAATCCATGGGGTTGCAAAGAGTCGGACACGACTTAGTGACTAAACAACAACAGAAGGTGGAGACTTCAGCTTTGCTTTTATCTTTTCAGTATCTAGCATGGTGCCATTTATTGAGTAGACACTAAAAATGTGTTCAGAATCTGCCTGAATGGATGGATGGGTGGATATAACACACACAAATCCATACTTACTAATCACCCCAATTCTCAAAAGTACTTATATGATACATATAAGTCTAGAAACACATGGGCCCCTTTGTATAAATGCCTCTCTTCTATTTCTACCTCCACTTCCAACCTCTCCACAAAGCTGGTTTGGGAGCATCGAACAGTTGAGAGATAAAGAACTGAATCTCATTTCCCCCTGTAACTCAATGTGTGACCTTGCACAAGTCACTTGTTTTCTCATCTGAATTATGAGGGGAATGGCCTGGATGGTATTTGAGCCCCTTTTCTGTCCTAAATTCCCATAATTCTATGGCTATCTACCTACCTTAATCAGACTTATCTAAATAATCACAAAAAACACCACTTCATGCTGAAGAAACACAGTCATAATAGACTAAGCAAAACCAAATGCCCTTCAATATCCTGTTGTGAACTATAAAATGTCCCCTAAAATCACATTTTCCCCTTGAAACAGGATGTAAGAAAAATATTTTCCTATTAAATCCTTTTAAAGTGCAAGGGAAAGCATTTACTCTGTGATTTGCCGTCCAACTCAATAAAAAGGGGAGGATTCAGCCATGTTAATTACAGAAGATACTGTCAGAAAAGCAAAGGCGGTGGAAATTCAGGTTGGAAACCAAGATACCACGCCAGCAATACGATGCGCGAGTTTTCTGGAAGGAGCTTCCAAGTGTGTATTGAGCAGTTTATTTCTGCCATTACGTGGGGAAAACCAGTAAATGAGTTTTTATGAAGTGATTTATGAAACTCCTGGGGTGGAGGGAGGGAGAACTGGGAGGCAGTGGCACCACCATACAACCCTGTGGGGGAGAGGGGAGAGAGAGGGCTTGAACTTTGGTAGCTGTTCATTACATTGCTGCAAGCTGCATCCTCTGAAATGGGTTAAGCAAAGTGGGACACTCCTTAAAAGAGGTAAAAGAGGCTAGAAGATTTCAGAGGAAATCTTGGTACTTGAGATACCTGAAAGCCTCCTGTTAGATTAGAGCTTTTAAGGGTAGAGATTCTGTTTTCCTTATTTCTGTAGTCCCTTGGAGTGTTAGGAACAGGGCTAGAAACATTGCTCCAGAAATGGAAAAAGAGGTGGATCTCTGTGTTCATCCAGGAAGACAGAAAGAGGTGTCTACTCAGCTCATAATCAGCTCTCTTTTCTGTTGGAGTGAACCCCCTGCTCTGTGCTGGGCTTAGTCACTCAGTCGTGTCCGACTCTTTGTGACCCCATGGACTGTAGCCCGTGAGGCTCCCCTGTTCATGGGATTTCCCATGGCAAGAATACTGAAGTGGGCTGCCATTTCCTTCTCCAGGGGATCTTTCCTACCCAGGGATTGAAGCCAGGTCTCTTGCATTGCAGGCAGATTCTTTACCAACTGAGCTACCAGGAAGCCCTGTGGTAGGCAGAATTATAGCCCACCAAGGATATCCAAGTCTCAATCCCTGGAATGTGAGAGTACTTGGCAAGGGGGAACCGAGATTGCAGATGGAATTGAGGTTGTTAATCACCTGGCCTCCAGATACAGAGATTATCTCAGACTACCAGGTGAGCCCAATATAATTACATGTGTTCTTAAACATAGAAGAGAGAGGAGCAGAGCTGGCGTCACATGATAGCTTGTAAGAAAAGTGATGCAGTTGTCAGAAACCTATTTATCTTGTGTAACTAAAATTTTATACCTGTTAATTAGCAAACCCCCTCCCCCAGCTCCTGGCAACCACTATTCTTTTCTTCCTTCTATGGGTTTGACCATGTTGTTGTTATTCTTGCTTAGTCACTAAGTCATGTCCCACTCTTTGTGACCCCATTGACTGCAAGCACACCAGGCCCCTCTGTCCACGGGATTTTCCAGGCAAGAATAGTGGAGTGGGTAGCCGTTTCATCTTCCAGGGGATCTTTATGACCAAGAGATTGAGCCCACATCCCCTGAATTGGCAGGCAGATTCTTTACCATCTGAGCCACCAGGGAAGCCCATGATTATTTTAGATACTTCATATAAGTGCAATCATGAAGTATTTATTCTTCTGTGAATGGCCTCTTTCACTTCGCATAATGTCTTCAAGTTTAATCTGTGTTGTTGTATATTGCAGGATTTCCTTCTTTTTTAAGACTGAATAATATTCCACTGTATGTATATATCATACTCCTTTTTTGAACCCACTCATCTATTAATGGATATTTAGATAGCTTCCATGTCTGAGTGCTTGCAAATAGTGCTATGAACATGGAAGTATAACTATCTCTTTGATATCCCAATTTCAATTCTTTTAGCTAAATATCCAAAATTAGAATTGTTGGATTATATGGTAGTTCTGTTTCTAATGTTGTGAGGAAACTCCGTATTGTTTTCCATAGTGACTACACCATTCTGCACACCAACCAACAGTGTACAAGGGTTCCAATTTCTCCATCATCCTGACTTCTTTAGCTAGGTTCCTTCTTAGGAACAAAAGTTTATTCTTTGAGTTTCCCATACCTAGAGTCATGGTCCTTTTTAGAGCCCCTGAGAAAAAATATTTTTTGATGAATTTCTTTAGGTCCACATCCTAAAGTGAAAACACACACTCCAAGTTCTCTGCTCTCAGTACAGTGAGTTCCACCTCGGCATGGCCAGCCTTCCAGGGTCTGTCACTCCAATCCTCCTAATCAGGTCTTTCCTATTGGTTCAGTTCAGTGCTCAGTCGTGTCCGACACTTTGCGACCCCGTGGACTACAGTACGCCAGGCTTCCCTGTCCGTGGCCAACTCCAGAAGCCTACTCAAACTCATGTCCTATTGGTTAGACGTAGGTATAACCTAACTGTACAAAAAAGATCTTCATGACCCAGATCACGATGGTGTGATCACTGACCTAGAGCCAGACATCCTGGAATGTGAAGTCAAGTGGGCCTTAGGAAGCATCACTACGAACAAAGCTAGTGGAGGTGATGGAATTCCAGTTGAGCTATTTCAAATCCTGAAAGACGATGCTGTGAAAGTGCTGCACTCAATATGCCAGCACATTTGGAAAACTCAGCAGTGGCCACAGGACTGGAAAAGGTCAGTTTTCATTCCAATCCCAAAGAAAGGCAATGCCAAAGAATGCTCAAACTACCGCACAATTGCACTCATCTCACATGCTAGTAAAGTAATGCTCAAAATTCTCCAAGCCAGGCTTCAGCAATATGTGAACCTTGAACTTCCTGATGTTCAAGCTGGTTTTAGAAAAGGAAGAGGAACCAGAGATCAAGTTGCCAACATCCGGTGGATCATGGAAAAAGCAAGAGAGTTCCAGAAAAACATCTACTTCTGCTTTATTGACTATGCCAAAGCCTTTGACTGTGTGGATCACAATCAACTGTGGAAAATTCTGAAAGAGATAGGAATACCAGACCACCTAATCTGCCTCTTGAGAAATTTGTATGCAGGTCAGGAAGCAACAGTAAGAACGGGACATGGAACAACAGACTAGTTCCAAATAGGAAAAGGAGTTCATCAAGGCTGTATATTGTCACCCTGCTTATTTAACTTATATACAGAGTACATCATGAGAAACGCTGGACTGGAAGAAGCACAAGCTGGAATCAAGATTGCCAGGAGAAATATCAATAACCTCAGACATGCAGATGACACCACCCTTATGGCAGAAAGTGAAGAGGAACTAAAAAGCCTCTTGATGAAAGTGAAAGTGGAAAGTGAAAAAGTTGGCTTAAAGCTCAACATTCAGAAAATGAAGATCATGGCATCCGGTCCCATCACTTCATGGGAAATAGATGGGGAAACAGTGGAAACAGTGTCAGAATTTATTTTTCTGGGCTCCAAAATCACTGCAGATGGTGACTGCAGCCATGAAATTAAAAGACGCTTACTCCTTGGAAGGAAAGTTATGACCAACCTAGACAGCATATTGAAAAGCAGAGACATTACTTTGCCAACAAAAGTTTGTCTAGTCAAGGCTATGGTTTTTCCTGTGGTCATGTATGGATGTGAGAGTTGGACTGTGAAGAAAGCTGAGTGCTGAAGAATTGATGCTTTTGAACTGTGGTGTTGGAGAAGACTCTTGAGAGTCCCTTGGACTGCAAGGAGATTCAACCAGTCCATTCTGAAGGAGATCAGCCCTGGGATTTCTTGGGAAGGAATGATGCTAAAGCTGAAACTCCAGTACTTTGGCCACCTCATGCGGAGAGTTGACTCATTGGAAAAGACTCTGATGCTGGGAGGGACTGGGGGCAAGAGGAGAAGGGGACGACAGAGGATGAGATAGCTGGATGGCATCACTGACTCGATGGACGTGAGTGTCAGTGAACTCCGGGAGTTGGTGATGGACAGGGAGGCCTGGCGTGCTGTGATTCATGGGGTCGCAAAGAGTTGGACACGACTGAGTGACTGATCTGATCTGATCTGATCTGATAACCTAACAGGTCCTTCCTCTCTGTCCTTTACCTACTGAAAGATAACACTGTAATGATGGTAAGTGACGAATGCACCCTATAGACTCTTTTACAAGATATCTTGATATAGGCTGTATTAGTTAGCATAAGATAATTATGCTACAGTAACAAACAATCACACATCTCCGTGGACAACAAGAGCAAAGGTTTACTTCTCACTGCCAGCACACGTCCTTGGTTGGCTGTGCTCTGCATCCTCTATACTCACGGACCCAGGCTCATGACCCAGCGGTAAGTCACAGATTGCCATGGCAGAGGGAGAAGAGAGAACAGTGTATCACACATTAACTCTTAAATTTGCTGCCCAGAACCAACACATGTCACTTTTCAAAGCTAAAAGGAATTACCTGATCATGGTAGTCATCAATAGGCCAAGGAGCTATAATCCTCCCCTTGGAGGGACCAAGAATATGACTGAACAATAAAACAGACAGTTTCCAGTTACTGTTTATATATTAATAGCAACTGTGGCAAGTCTATGATTTCATATACACATAAAACTGGTCTCTCTGTACTGCCCTGTAGGGATTTATACTTCCAAGCATTGAGCACCCTCCATACAGCAGTAATGCCTGCTTACTAGGGTGGTAGGGCAATAAAACCAACATCTCTATAAAGGATGCAACAATGACAAAGCCTCAGTGGCTGACAGCAAGTCTATTTCTCACTCAAAGCACAGTTCTGTCATGACTTGGGTATGTGGATGGGCCAGATTATCCTCCTTTTGGCAGAGGCTGAATTTGATGACTTTTATGAGAGTCCCCAAATGACTCTAAGTTGCCTTCATCTATCCTAATTGTATGGAGGGTGCTGTTACAGGGAACTATTGATTATCTTCAAGAATTTCAATATGCCTCACTGTTTTTCAAGAGAAGAGAGCCTAGTCTAATGAATGAAGCATCGTTACAAATGAAACATAATTTAGGTACCATTTCACACTCAGCAGTTTGTAATACACTTCCACTATGCTTCTGTTCTTCCTTTTTATTCACATCTCTCGGCTTTACGAGGTTTCGAATAGTTATTAAGTCCGTGGTCAACTGAAGTGACCATGCTCTTTGAGGTTAGAGGAGTAAAATAATAAAAATGCAACATCTTTCATCCTATGGTCTGTGGGATACAAAAGATCTTTGTAACTTTTCTAGGAATTTGATGTGCTTGTGGTCACTTGTGGCTTTAGAGCCTGATGTCTTGAGCTCATTTGGGTCTCATCTCCATAATCCCCTTTGCTCTTTGCAATGCAGACAAAAAAACTTAGACTTTTCTCCAGAACTTTTAACCAAAAAACCCAACCCCAACACACTACTCACTGAAGGTTTGCTGTAGTTTGGCCCCTCCCACTCGAAAACCCTACACAATGGGCTACTCTCCCCTCTCCTGGCCCCTTCCCTGGGTTCTGGTTCCTCCCTCCCACTCTTAATTCAATCCCGTTCATTTTATTACGCAGCGTGCTTTAACTCTTCTTTCCTTCTACTCTGCCCCAGGCTTACCTTCACAGAAGCCAGAGACTCAGTGTCTTAATACAACAAGGGGCGATTTCTGTGAGACGGAATCATTGGTAGAGATTTTGTAATTTCTTTCTCAATTTCTCTCCCTTACTCTGTTGGTAGAAGAAAGCCATATGAAAATTTATTTTCATCATACAGGAGGGCTGAAGTGGCTACAGTTTGGGTTTCAAATACTATTTTCCCTCTTCATTTTAGGTACTTATGTACTTTCTTGACATCTATTTGCGATAAACTTATTTAATACAGAGGGCCTTAAATTTTTGGTCTCAGCAATGTTTCACACTCTTAAAAAATTCCTAAGGGCTCTAAAACTATTTGTGTCAATGTGGGTTTTAGCTATAGATACCTACCATATTAGAAATGAAAACAAAACTTTCAAATATTCATTCAGTTAAAAACAAAGGATGCATACATCTTAATACAAGTGGCATTTGGTTTTTTTTTTTTTTTTGGTGAAACAAATATATTACCAAAACAACTTAGTGAGAATTGTTTTATATTTTTGCAAATCTCTTTTAAAGTTTGGCTTAATAGAAGACAGCTGTTTTGCACAGTGTTTTGCAACATCACAAGCCACCCAGCCTCCAGGAAACCCAATTGTGCACAGTTCATGCAAGACAAAGAACTAAAAGACAAATGTATGGATGTGAGAGTTGGACTGTGAAGAAAGCTGAGCGCCGAAGAATTGATGTTTTTGAACTGTGTGTTGGAGAAGACTCTTGAGAGTCCCTTGGACTGCAAGGAGATCCAACCAGTCCATTCTAAAGGAGATCAGTTCTGGGTGTTCTTTGGAAGGACTGATGCTAAAACTGAAACTCTAATACTTTGGCCACATCATGCAAAGAGTTGACTCATTGGAAAAGACTCTGATGCTGGGAGGGATTGGGGGCAGGAGGAGAAGGGGACGACAGAGGATGAGATGGCTGGATGGCATCACTGACTCGATGGACGTGAGTGTGAGTGAACTCCGGGAGCTGGTGATGGACAGGGAGGCCTGGCGTGCTGCTATTCATGGGGTCGCGAAGAGTCGGACACGACTGAGCGACTGAACTGAACTGATGAAAATAATTTTTATTTTGCCTACCACTATGGCAACCACATTTTAATACATATTCTAGTTGCACATCCTCTCAAAAAGAAAACAAACGATGAAACCAAAGAGTCCTTGAATTAAATCTGAACCTTGAACCAAACTGTAGAAAGAACTCATTGGCTAACGTGCAGTCAACTTAAGTAACTAAGACTTAAGACGGTATATTTAAAAAGCATACATGAGGATGGACAGAAACCAGCCAAACTCTTCCATCTTTGTCTCCAACTCATAAATTCCTACTCATTCTTCAAATCTGCTTTCTCTATGGAGTGATGCCTTCTCTATAGAGTGATGGCTTCTCTATAGAGCTTTCCCCACTGTAATTAATAACAAGAATGATAGAAATAACGTTATTATTAATAAAGGTAACTAGCTGTCATTGGTCTTGAGGAGTCAGTTCAGTTCTGTTCAGTCGCTCAGTCGTGTCCAACTGTTTGCGATCCCACGGACTGCAGTACGCCAGGCCTCCCTGTCTATCACCAACTCCCGGAGTTTACTCAAACTCATGTCCATTGAGTTGGTGATGCCATCCAACCGTCTCATCCTCTGTCCTCCCCTTCTCCTCTCGCCTTCAATCCTTCCAAGCATCAGGGTATTTTCAAATGAGTCAACTCTTCGCATCAGGTGGCCAAAGTATTGGAGTTTCAGCTTCAGCATCGGTCCTTCCAATGAACATTCAGGACTGATTTCCTTTAGGATGGACTGGTTGGATCTCCTTGCTGTCCAAGGGACTCTCAAGAATCTTCTCCAACACCACAGTTCAAAAGCATCAATTTATCAGCGCTCAGCTTTCTTTATTGTCCAGCTCTCACAGCCATACATGACTACTGGAAAAACCATAGCCTTGACTAGACGGACATTTGTTGGCAAAGTAATGTCTCTGCTTTTTAATATGCTGTCTAGGTTGATCATAACTTTTCTTCCAAGGAGTAACCGCCTTTTTATTTCAAGCAATGTCAAAACAGTGCACGTGTTATCTCGCTTAACTTTCACACTAACACTGAGGAAGGTGCTGGCTTCTCTTTACAGATCAGGTGGGTGAAGACTGGAAAAGAAAGGCCTCTAGCTCTGTGCCCTGCACACCTGATCTGCCCTACCACTTACTGCACCCAGGTGGTCACCATCCATGTGCTTCGGTCCCGCACAAGGTGGGTCAATGAGGTCTGGGTCAGGCTGAGTCGCCTCCTACCCCGGCAACCCGCGCGGCCGGGCTCAGGCAATGCCCGGAGCCACGAGAAGGGATCCAGCTTCTCGATCCCCTAGCTCCCGGGGCCTGAACGCCGCAAGCGGGCTCGGGGAGCTCGGGACTCCGGGACCTTTCCTCGCGCAGCCAAGCCCGCCGAAGTTTGCCGGGACGGGAAACTGGCGCTGGTGTGAGCGTCGGTGAGGAAACCGGTCCACGCCCGCGGCCGAAGGCCGGAACCTTTCTCCTCTCTCCGCGGCAGCCCCGCTCTGCTCGGAACTGTTTTTCTCGCGTCGCTGTTGTCGGGCGGAAGGGTGCGAACAACGGAACGGTCCTCCAG
Organism: Bos grunniens; assembly: GCF_055505025.1. NCBI lineage: Eukaryota > Metazoa > Chordata > Mammalia > Artiodactyla > Bovidae > Bos > Bos grunniens. The sequence goes on along the minus strand of NC_141170.1, from coordinate 13,087,384 downwards.
CCGCCGGGTCGTCGCGCCGCGGTCGCCGGCTGCTGACGTGAGCCGGCTTGGTGGGGCAACGGTGGGCGCGGGTCGCCATGGCGGTGGACATCACACTGCTGTTCAGGGCCAGCGTCAAGACCGTGAAGACGCGCAACAAAGCACTGGGAGTGGCAGTGGGCGGCGGGGTGGAGGGCAGCCGCGACGAGCTGTTTCGCCGGAGCCCCAGGCCCAAAGACGACTTCTCCAGCCGAGCGCGCGAAGTGGTGAGCTGGTTGCTATGGAAACGGCGGGCTGGAGAGTTGAGGGCGCGGATCCCAAACCCGACTGTCTGTGTCTGGTAGAGCAGTGTGTCAAAGAGCCTGGGGAAGGTGGTATGAAGAGGGGGGCGGGAGAGTTGGTTCCGGAGAGCTGACGGCTGTCGGGAAACGAACAGTCTTGGATTTTCCCTGGTGCTCAGACGGTAAAGCGTCTGCCCGCAATGCGGCAGGACCCAGGTTCGATCCCAGAGTCGGGAAGATCCCCTGGAGAAAGGAAAATGGCAACCCACTCCAGTACTGTTGCCTGGAAAATTCCACGGACGGAGGAGCGAGCCTGGTAGGCTACAGTCCATGGGCTCGCAGAGTGAACTTCACTTCATTTTGGGTCGAAGAATGGGGACGCATGTTGGGAACTCGGAATTCTGTCAAGTTCATGGGCTGCTTCCTGAGCTAGTGATTTAGCTGTCACTCTTCAGACCTGAACGCCGGCGAGGCTTCCCCCATAGTTTTCTGCTTTTCCTGTCGCAGCACTGACCGCGGTGTATTACTTCTTTGGTTTACCCGTCTCATCGCCTTCCCCTTCCCTGCCCCGCCTTGAGATCGCAGGTGGCTTTCAATTGATCTCTCACTTCTCCTTGCTTCTCATGGACTCAGGCTAGGAACGGGCTAGTTTAGGGTGTTCTTTCACAAGCATGCTCTATTCCAGTCATCTAAACTCCTTTCTGTTTCCTGAACACAGCCGACTTAGGTTCAGGAGAGCCGTGACCTGCTCCTTAAGGGCAGGAACAGTGTTGACTTCACTGCAGAATCCCCAAAGCCTGACTCCTAACATTGCTTAGTAAGTGTTTGTTGAAGGAATGAATGAACAAATGGTTGTCTGTCTTCCCCGCTACACTGGAAACTCTGTAAGGGGAGAGAGAAAGTTTGCCAGGTTCACTTTTGTCTCCATGCCACCAAGGATGGATCTCGTTTTTGTGGACCTTGAAGCTTATACAGTTCTGTCTGTCCTCTTTAAGAAATAAAAATCCAAAATTACAATAAAAGGTTCAGAACTTTAGGAGGTGCAAGGGAGGGGCCCTGAGGCTTAAACTTCTTGGTAAATCCACTTCTGTTTGATACACAGTGCATGCAGTGTCTGGTACTTTGTAGACACAGTTTTCAATGAATATATGTATGCATGAATTAGGGAGTGGCAGTTGGCAAAGGATATTCAAGCCTTGGAAGGAAAGTTGGTCCAGATGTATATATTCAGTCCATCAGAAAGCATCTATTAAGTGCCTACTTTCTGACCACCATTGTGTTAGAATAATGTGATTTAAAAGGAATGGTGGGCAGACATATTACCAAAAGAAATGCCACAAAGCCTTGTAGATGTCATGTGGGACACAAAGCAGAGTGTATTCAGTTAAACCTCAGGGCCAAGAGAGGCTTTACAGAGGAGATGATGCCTGAAAAAATCTTGTAGGACGAGTAGTTGGTTCCAGTGCAGACAGGGTGGAGAAGGGCCTCTGAGGCTAAGAGAAGCGTGTGCACAAAGGTGTGAAGCTAGATAACGTTATGCTCAACTTGTTTATACTCAGTGTGTGTCTACTGGTTGAATGACAGATTAGTAATGGCATTTCAGATTCTCGGAGGAGGAATTTTTCATAGCTGAACAACTCCAAACAGTGATAATTATGGCTCTTGGCAACGGGAGCTTGACTCATTTGGACTGTGGGATTAATGGGGATATTGGGAGTAGAAACTGGGTCTTGAATTTAGAAGAACTGGATTCCAGTCTGCTACTTAGAAGTGGGTGACCCGGGCAAGTCCTGTTATCTGTGTCTCACATCCCCTTTGTATAAAGTGGGCATGATAATACCTTACTTAACCGGAAAGCTAATTATTAGGATCTTATGAGACCTTGTACATATTGTAAAGAGCTATAATGATTATTATTGTTCCTCTTCACCCCCTACCCTGTTGCCAGGTAGGCTGTTTAGACGTATTTTCATCAGTGTTGTGAAACTTTATTCCTTACACCACTTACCTGTCATGTACTTTCATTCTTTCTTGTAAAGGGAAACCAAGTCAGTTCATAAAGGAGTCTGAAAATCCTGTGCGGGTGCTGATAGCATCACTAGAGGAGACAGCAGCTTTCCTGTCTCTCCACCATAGCAAATGTGTGGCAAGTGGACAGCTCTTCCTCTCTCTCCCCATCCCTGGGACCGTGGAAGCTGGTGTTAATTTCCCAGCAGATCCCTTTTGCTCAGAATCCCGTGCAACACTGCCCCAGGCAGCTGTTACCAGTTGTTGGATCTGACATTCAAGTTGAAATTTACTGACATCCTATCTAATATATATTAATAGTAAAAATAGAATCTGTATGCCTAAAGCAGAACCATGGGCTTTTTTTCTCTTTAGTACTTAAAAGGACCTGAAGTTTGTGTTGTTCAGGCTTCTCATTTTGTAGATGGGCAAACTAATACTCAGGTAAGTAAAATGCCTTGCCCAGAGTAATAATTAATGAGGTCAAAGGGCAGGGCCAGAGGAAGAAGCCAGGTCCTTTAACCCCAGTTGAATGTTGTTTATTTCCCATCCCATACATGCATTTCCACTCTAATTTTAAACCAAAAATTCCTTAGCTGAGTTTCTTCTTCCTGAATTAATACAGAATTCATAACTGGATACTGAATAAGATTTGGAGCAGAAAGTCCTGAATTTGAATGCCTCTTATTTACCGCAAGGCCTTGGGAAAGTTATTTGACCTCAGTTTCCTCACTTCTAAAATAGAGCGAATCATAGCAACTTGATAAGGTGGTTATGCAGATGAAATGAGAAAAGGTGTGCAAGTGCTTGCATGAGTGTGACTTGTTCTGGTTGCACGTAAGGGTGGCCTTGTGTAAACTACCTGGAGGAGGAAATGGCAACCCACTCCAGCATTCTTGCCTGGAAAATCCCAGGGACAGAGGAGCCTGGTGGGCTACAGTCCATGGGATTGCACTAAGAGTCAGACATGACTGAGCAACTGAGCACCCAGCACTGTGTAAACCAACCCGAGGAAAATAGAAAAGTTTTGGCTTATCTACCTGGGAAACATAGGAAGGAGCTTCTTTCTTTAGCTCTTATCCATAAAACTCCAGAAAAGGGCTCTAGTTGGTTCTGCATGGGTTCTGAGCCCTCGTTAGGAAGTCATTCAGTCGTGTCTGACTCTTTGTGACCCCTATGGACTGTAGGCCACCAGGCTCCTCTGTCCATGGGATTCTTCAAGCAAGAATACTGGAATGGGTTGCCATTCCCTTCTCCAGGGGATCTTGCCGACCCAGGGAATGAACCCAGGTCTCCTGCATCGCAGGCAGATTCTTTAGCGTCCGAGCCATCAGGGAAGCCCTCCTTATGGCTTGGCCAATAGATGGGTTGAATGCTGTGATGGCTGCCCCACCAGAACCTTGGAAAAGGGAGTACTGTGTCTAAAAATCAGGGAATAAGGGATACTGGGCAGGCAAAACCAACGCAGATGTTCTTTCTGGTCCCTAGCACAGTGCCTGACCTGCTTTCACGTTACATGTCTGGTCTTCAGCTCCGTGGGGAAGAAAAACACTAGAATTGTAGGAGTTTGTAATGACAGGCTTCATGCGGGAATGTGTCCTGAGGTGCCTCCTAGGGGGCAGCTCTTTAATTCTCTTATTAATTTATAAAAATTACAGAGGCCAGGGGAAGCAACATGCAGTAAAACAAGACACCTCTAAGCAGCCAAACCGAGTGTGCATGAACAGCAGGAGCCAGCCTACAGGACGTCAGGAGACCTGTGTCCTGGCCCACATTCAGCCACAAGGGGCAGACAGCCTAGTCTTTCTGCGCCTCAATGTTCACCTTGGTAAAACTGACAGCTTAGCCCATGATTGTAGCAATTTCTTATAAAGCAGAGATAACCTAAGATAAACATCGGCTCTGAGTATTTTTTGGGAATTCTGTTTTCAGATTAAGCATGCCCGTGAGTTTTTCTTTGTTCATTATACATTGCTTTTGTGAAAGCCAAGTGTCACTTATTTTTTATTTTTGTAGGAGTGCATTATCTTGAGTTCCTGACTTCAAATCAGACTTCTTACAGCAGCCCAAAGGCAAATGGTCTGCTCCCCGCTACCGTCCCGAGCGCCTCTCCTTTTACCCTGCACCAGCTGCCCTGACCACCTTGCTTTCCTCACAGCCTCCAGGCACATCCCCACCTCAGGACCTTTGTGCGTGCCCTGGACCTGGAGCGCTTCTCTCCCAGATGCCACGCGATTGGTTGTTATGCCTCTGCTCATGTGTTGCCTCAGTGATCCCTCCCTCCACTGCCCTGTGTGAAATAGCATCCTTTTTCTCTCCTTTACTCTGCTTTATTCCTATTATTTAACATACCGTGTATCCATCGACCTGTTTATCCACTGGAACATATACTTCATGAAAACAAAGACTCCTTAAGTTTTAGAGCAGTGCAAGATAGATTCTCAGTAAATGTTTCTTGAATTAATGAATGAATGTTATTTACTGTGTCACTTTGCTTTGAATTTTGGAGCTGGTTGATCTCTGTCTAAGGCTCCTTCCAATTCCAGAAAATGTGTGAGCCTAACATGATTCCTTAATATTATATAGCATGTATATACACACTTAGGGCTTCCCTTGTGGCTCAGATGGTAAAGAATCTGCCTGCAATGCAGGAGACTCCGGTTCCCTGTCTGGGTTGGGAAGATCCCCTGAAGGAGGAAACGGCAACCCACTTCAATATTCTTACCTGGGAAATACTGTGGACAGAGAAGCCTGTTGGGCCACAGTCCATGGGGTTTCAAAGAGTCGGATATTACTGAGTGACTGACGTGCACACACATATACTTAATCCAGTGTCTGGAGTAAACATTGAATAAATAGTGGCTTTTATTATTAAGATTTTGTTCCTACCTCAGGGAGTTTATAGTCAAATGGAGAAGCGGACACATAAATACCACAACAACTCAAGTGGAAGTGGAACTGTAACACCAAACATTGATACCCCAGGGCCTTCTCAGTTTTCTTCTGAGATGTAGTGTTGACCTTGTGTGCCAGTCTTTGGAGCCATAAGTGAATCTGGGAATAGGAGTATTATCCAGAGTATTCTTTTTATTATCCAGAGTAGCTGGAAATAGACTTTATTCAAGGATTGAATATAGTTCTACGTAAATAGAGTGTCAGTTGAGGAGAGCATGGTTCAAAGAAGCAGTATCAGGCAACAGGTGCTACAGTCAGTGAGAAGCTTGAGAGAGGGCCTCACAGGACAGAAAAAGATCAGGAAACTGTAGATTTAGGAGGCAGGCTCCAAACACAATGTAGTCTGTTAAATCATATAGACTTTTTAAAAATTAATGCAGAATTCCTTTTGCAACTGATATAAAGAGCTGTTTTGTCTAAGGCTGGGATGAGAGGGCTGGGAAAAGAGAAGTTAATTAGTCAGCTGCCTCTCCACCGTCCCCCCCTTCTCCTTGAGGATCCTCTTTGGAATCACCTGTAGGGCTCAGAGAGACACAGTCTCACTGTGTTAGTGTTCTTCAGGGCCTCTTTTAACTTCATGATGCGGTGTTTTTATGGATCTTAATAACCAAGTGTAAACTGTAAGCGGGACTCAGTGCCAGAGACTTTCTATGATATAAATAGTGAATCCTTTGTGGGGACTGCACTTATGAATTTTTCCAGCACTTATGAAGACTGTAGCTTTTGAAATTACATTTATTCAATACTAATTGGTTTAGTCCATCTCCTGTAATCATTGGACTCCTGATACGTGTCAGTCATTGTGAGGACATTAAAAAGTTATGACATCTATGTCCTGGCTTTTAGGAAATACAGATGCTGCTGCTGCTGCTAAGTCACTTCAGTCACGTCTGACTCTGTGCGACCCCATAGCCACTAGGCTCCCCTGTCCCTGGGATTCTCCAGGCAAGAACACTGGAGTAGGTTGCCATTTCCTTCTCCAATGCATGAAAGTGAAAAGGGAAAGTGAAGTTGCTCAGTCATGTCCTACTCTTAGTGACCTCATGGACTGCAGCCTACCAGGTTCCTCCATCCATGGGATTTTCCAGGCAAGAGTACTGGAGTGGGGTGCCATTGTCTTCTCTGAGGAAATACAGATGAAGGGTAACTAAAGCTCCTTGAGGGAGAATCAATGGAAAAACAAACCAGACTTTGAAGGACAAGAACCATTCTACCAGACAAAGGAAGGGGATTAAATCACCTTCCTGGCAGAGGAGGGGCTGTGAGTGAGGGCGCTGGTGTTCAAGAGCAGGGTGACTAGGGGGAGCAAGGGCAGTGCTGGTGCGGCTGGAGCCCGTTCCTGGGGCGCCTGGGAGAGGGGCGGGGAGGCAGGAGAAGAGGCTGTGCTGGATGAGGTTAGAGCAGAGGTCGACCAGCTTTGGGCCACAGGCCACATCCAGCCGCAGCCAGTTTTTATAACTGAGGTTTCAGTGGAATGCAATCATATTCATTTTAGGCTATGGATGCTTTTGTGCTATAGTGACAGATAGAACGTTGGCTAGACCTTGGGCAACAGCATCGTCAGCAATGCTGAGGAATTTGGACTTTATGCTCTAAGCGGTGTGAGCAGAGGCAGGAGAGTTCATATTTGTATTTTAAGATGATCAGCAATATTGCAGATGGGTTTGGAGTGAAAAACTCATTAGGAGGCTGTTGCCGTGATTCAGGTGAGAGCTGATGAGCTAGTGGATGGAGTAATGACTGGATGAAGGAGATATCTAGAAAGTGGCTCTTTTAAAAATGTAGCCGTTGGTGGGGTTAGAAAGAAGAGGTAGAACAATTCCCAGCTTTCTAGTTGGAAAGTTTCATGGTGATAGATACCACAACGTTTTCTTCAAGGTTAGAGTCGGATGCCAGTTACTCGTGGCTTTGCTTTCTCAGTTCTAAACAGTGGAGAATAGATCCACCGAGCCCAGAGGACGGAAGTTTTATTGAGACAGCAGTGAAAGCGTTAGTCGCTCACTCATGTCTGACTCTTTGTGACCCCATGGACTGTAGCCCACCAGGCTTCTCTGTCCATGGAATTCTCCAGGCAAGAATACTGGAGTGGGCTGCTGTTCCCTTCTCCAGGGGATCTTCCTGACCTAGGGACCCAGGTCCCCCGCATTACAGGTGGATTCTTTACTGCTGAGCCACCAGGGAAGCCCATTGAGACAACAGGTGGTGGGTGACTCCCCAGTGGCATTGCTTCTTGGAAAAGCTGGATTGGAGAGCATAGCTGGAACCAAGTGGGGTCCTCTAGTTTTGTCATACTTAGAACGTGGAGATGGTTGAATCTTTAAAATAGACACCTAGTACGTGTGCCCAGCCATTACCTCACAAATCCAGCAAACACTGGGCTGTGCCTCATTATGGCGGCAGACACAAGGCGAGTCCACGGCACCAGACTGCAGATGGGGCTATTCAGCAGGGCCCAGTAGGGGCTTCCCTGGTGGCTCAGCTGGTAAAGAATCCGCCTGCAATGTGGGAGACCTGGGTCCCATCCCTGGGTTGGGAAGATCCCCTGGAGAAGGGAAAGGCTACCCACTCCAGTATTCTGGCCTGGAGAATTCCATGAACTGTATAGTCCATGGGGTCGCAAAGAGTCGGACACGACTGAGCGACTTTCACATTTAGACTCCAGGATCTTATACAGACTTGTTTTCAATAGTGCGCTCTTTCTTCTTGAAAGAAATTCATCTTTGTGGTAATGATTGTGTCACTTACGTATTCTACATACATATTGTAGAAGTTTGATTCTCAGGGATAGTCGTCAGTTAACTTTCTTCTTTATTCCAAGAAAAATCTGGAAAGGGTCAAAGAGTTCCCTCTCTTCTCAGTTTGTCGTTGGCAGGTAAACAGTTCAGTGTATGACCTACTAGGATAGGGCTGCCCAAACAGGTCCTCTCAGGGTGACCTTTGGAATGAGTTCTTCTGTCCAGGGTCTGATTCTGTCTTGCAGACTTGAGAAGGAGATTTGTCCACATACCAAGGAAAGAACCATTTTCAGGGCAGGTATCAACGGAGCTCACACCAGCTTGTGTACAAGCAGAATACTAGATTGTTCATTTACTTTGAGTGCTATAACTAATACTCAGAAGGATCCAAATTTTGGAAAGTCAATTATTTTTGAACTTCTGTAGGTCCGGAACTCTGTTGAGGGCTTTACATACCTGATCTCAATTAATTTTTCTCTGTTTAGAGGGACAGAAGTATAATATTATTAAGTGATTTTACAATGTTGATTGTATCATGAATAATATAATTCTAGAATTCATACGAACTTGATGTTTGAGGTTTCTTGTTACATGGAAATTTTTATGGGCTCCCTCTGGTGGCAAAGTATCAGTGACGTTTACAGTGGTTAATTATGGCTTGTGTTATGAAAAACTTACTGTGTTTTAAACATATTAACTTTAAAGTTGATGTAAGAAGAGGCCCCGTCTGAACCCTCTAAAAGAAAGTGAATAAACCAGAGAAGTGAAAGTATAATGTGTTGAATGAACTCATATAACTCGGCTATGAAAAGCTTGCCGCACACTTGTAATTTTAAACTCAGCAGTACGTTTTTCTTCCTGACTTTCAGGTTCTCAGAGTCTATAAATACTAGAATCTGCCCTCTACTTGCCACAGTCTAACATACGCCTATTTGTCAGAACTTTCTTACGGAGCTCGTAAGCTATGTTTAACCAAGAGAAGTGAGTCTTTTCATTTCATAATATTGTACACATTCCTGTTCACTTTTTTGGACACATGATAAGAAAATCCTGGTTAAAATCAACGTTTGTTTTTTATAGCCTAAGTAGAAATGACAGGTTGCTGCATATCTTGGCTGGGAGAAATTGAGAAAGGAATTAAAAAGCATAAGTTTTGAGTTATAAATACTTTGGGACTTTGCCAATAATTAATTATCTGATCTTGGAGAACTCACCTAAACTCTATTTCTGGTTTTTTGTTTGCTTTTTTTTTTCCCCCCACTTTACTTGTTTATTTAATGAGGAACTTTCACTAGATTATCGTTAAGAATTTTTCCATGATCAGTACTCTTCTTTCTGAAAGTCCCAGAATATATTTTTAAATGCTTTTTATAGCACCTGGTGATATTCCTCCCTGACTTTCTGTGTACTTAGAATTTTTCACCTAGATTAAAAGAAAAAAAATTTGTTTTTCAGAGTTCTCATTTGGTATGTTTCCACAAACGTATTTGATTTAGTAGTGATTATGTACTCTTGTAATGGGTTTTATCAGTGGGGTATGTTTTTCAAGTTGACTGATTTTGAAATCTGACTATAAAAATAGTAAATGCTCATTGAACAGGATAGAAAAGAAAGTGAAGTTCACATATACTACTTATGGCCAGAAATCACCACTGTTTTAATTTTAGTATATTTTTTTTCAGACATTTTTCTTATTAAAAAAAAACAAAACAATTTTTCTACAATATTGTTTTCTAGCCCCCCCCTCCTCTTTTTTTTTTTTTGGTCTTATCTTGCCTTCTTTCAGTTCAGTTCAGTTCAGTCGCTGAGTCGTGTCCGACTCTTGGTGACCCCATGAATCGCAGTGCGCCAGGCCTCCCGGTCCATCACCAACTCCGGGAGTTCACTCAAACTGATTGAGTCGGTGATGCCATCCAGCCATCTCATCCTCTGTTGTCCCCTTCTCCTCCTGCCCCCAATCCCTCCCAGATCAGAGTCTTTTCCAATGAGTTAACTCTTCGCATGAGATGGCGAGTTTCAGCTTTAGCATCAGTCCTTCCAGTGAACACCCAGGACTGATTTCCTTTAGGATGGACTGCTTGGATCTCCTTGCAGTCCAAGGGACTCTCAAGAGTCTTCTCTAACACCACAGTTCAAAAGCATCAATTCTTCAGCGCTCAGCTTTCTTCACAGTCCAACTCTCACATCCATACATGACATATGGAAAAACCATAACCTTGACTAGACGGACCTTTGTGGCAAAGTAATGTCTCTGCTTTTGAATATGCTATCTGGGTTGGTCATAACTTTCCTTCCAAGGAGTAAGTGTCTTTTAATTTCATGGCTGCAATCACCATCTGCAGTGATTTTGGAGCCCCCCAAAACAAAAGTCTGACATGGTTTCCACTGTTTCCCCATCTATTTCCCATGAAGTGATGGGACCAGATGCCATGATCTTCGTTTTCTGAATGTTGAGCTTTAAGCCAACTTTTCCACTCTCCTCTTTCACTTTCATCAAGAGGCTTTTTAGTTCTTCTTCACTTTCTGCCATAAGGGTGGTGTCATCTGCATATCTGAGGTTATTGATATTTCTCCCGGCAATCTTGATTCCAGCTTGTGCTTCTTCCAGCCCAGCATTTCTCATGGTGTACTCTGCATAGAAGTTAAATAAGCAGGGTGACAATATACAGCCTTGATGAACTCCTTTTCCTATTTGGAACCAGTCTGTTGTTCCATGTCCAGTTCTTACTGTTGCTTCCTGACCTGCATACAGGTTTCTCAAGAGGCAGGTCAGGTGGTCTGGTATTCCCATCTCTTTCAGAATTTTCCACAGTTGATTGTGATCCACACAGTCAAAGGGTTTGGCATAGTCAATAAAGCAGAAATAGATGTTTTTCTGGAACTCTCTTGCTTTTTCGATGATCCAGTGGATGTCAGCAATTTGATCTCTGGTTCCTCTGCCTTTTCCAAAACCAGCTTGAACATCTGAAGTTTCACAGTTCACATATTGCTGAAGCCTGGCTTGGAGAATTTTGAGCATTACTTTACTAGCGTGTGAGATGAGTGCAATTGTGCAGTAGTTTGAGCATTCTTTCGCATTGCCTTTCTTTGGGATTGGAATGAAAACTGACCTTTTCCAGTCCTGTGGCCACTGCTGAGTTTTCCAAATGTGCTGGCATATTGAGTGTAGCACTTTCACAGCATCATCTTTCAGGATCTGAAATAGCTCAACTGGAATTCCATCACCTCCACTAGCTTTGTTCGTAGTGATGCTTTCTAAGGCCCACTTGACTTCACATTCCAGGATGTCTGGCTCTAGGTCAGTGATCACACCATCGTGATTATCTGGGTCGTGAAGATCTTTTTTGTACTTTTTTGCCACCTTTACCTAATAACATACTGTGAAATTTTTTCTATGTCAATACATATTGTTCTTGCTGCCAATTTATTTGGCTGCATAACCATTAAAAATAACACTACAGAATAAAAATATCTTACCTAAAAAAATAATTCTATTCCATAATTTATTTGATATTTAGGCTGCTTTTAGTTTATCACTATTTTAAACAGTACATTTTTACCAAATTTGTTTCGAATTTATAAACTCTCAAGATGAAAGGCAAAATGTATATCATTTCACTTGTTTTCTGTTTAATCTTTTCTCAGATATAAAGATTTGGATGCCCCAATATGATAAAAAGAAAAGTATCCCTAATTTGGGGAGAAATGCTAAGTGTTTTAGAACTTATTTCGGTGCTGGGCGTGGGGGGAATAGAAAAGGGGTAGGGGTAGGTAGGTGATAATGAGGAGCAGGCTAATCAGGAAAACTTTGACATGGGACCAGAGCCTTGAAGGGCAAGTAAAACTGGTAGGTGGTGAGCATGAGTGTGGTGCGTTTCAGCGACAGTAAGGACACGGATAACGGGGCCAGGTAGCTTCTTCTTGGTCGGTGGTGTGAAACAAACTTGGGGAGGTGCTTTATGGCCTACAGACTATAGAAGGCCCCCTGAGCTTTTTATACAGAATAAATGTACAAGAATCAGTGGCCATCCAAATCTAATGACCACTTAAAATCTAGTGAAATCACTTATGGTAGTAACAAAAAGCACGTCTAGAAATAACCTTAATAAGCAATGTAAATGCCCCATTTGAAGAAAACTTCATAGTTTTGTAGAGAGAGAAAACTTGAATAAATAGAAACACATATTGTATATGTGGAAGGGAGGAAGTGCTGTAAAGATAGCAGTTATTCCTAAATTAATTTGCAGGTTTAGTGCGGCTTTAACCTCAATTCCAACAGAAAGTCGTTCTGAAATTTGTCTAGAAAGTTGTTTTGAAATTCATCTAGAAAAGAAGATGTGTGTAAATAGCTAATTAATTTTTGACGAAGAGTATACTGAAGTGACGCAGCAGCAGCAGCAGCATACATGTTGGGGTGGGTGTACTAGCCTTACCAAATATTAAAACATTTTAAAGCCAAAACCGAGTGTATACATGTATGGATCATGTATGATTTATTTGTGTGTGTGTGTGTAACTTTTATCTTGTATTGTAAATCAGTAAGATTTACGATAAAAAGATTCATTCAGTGATTTGGGGATAATTGGTTAGCACTTTGCAAAAAAAGGCTTTTTGTTTTTTTAGGTCCTTATCTTTTACTGTGGACACATTAAATTTATAGATGGACTAAAGATTTACTTGTAAAAGCCAAACTGAAGAAAACAAAAATTAACCTATCTTCTAAAAGCGCGAGGTCTTTCTGAGTTTAAAAATTCATAGCACTGGACTTGATAATGGCATTGATTTTGATGATGGCAGCTCTCACAAGACCTTTACACTGAGACACCATAGCATTATTCCCAAGTATAAGAAATTATTAGGTAAATATGGCATACTGAAGAGTTTGTCATGGCATGAGAAGAAATGCTCATATTAAAAAGTTACTACCAAAACCACATACAATTAAAACTTTATATACCAAATCAAAAAACTCCAGGCATGGAAATATTGATTAGACGAGAATACACTAAAATGTTAACAATGGCTGTTTCTGGCTAATGAGATGATGAGTGGTTTATTTTTCTGTTTCTATCTTCCTGAATTTCTTTAATGAGCACATATTACTCCTGAAATGAGAAACAAAACAGAACAAGTAAACCTCCAGGCCGATGAGTTTTTATTTGCTGTGAAAGGAAATGGAAAAGAATTAATATCTTTTGATCGGAAAAATGTCATGAATAAGCAGTATCTAATTATATATTAAATGCACAATGGAGAGGGCCCCTGTTTAAAGGAAGTCTGTGGTAAATCTTTTGTAAAGGGAGTAATTTTCCTGTAACTCAGCTGGATTTTCAGTTGAGACTTTCTTAACCTGTACAAGAAAATCATCCACAAATGTTTCATTGATGTCTTAGCTTTCTGGTTGTCATTCTAAAAAATAATAAACCTATAATAATAGCTACCACTTGTTGAGCACCTATTCTAGCTGGCACTCTGCTAAGAGCGTTATCATTTGGTTGGCTATCCTTGCAAGTTAGGTTCCTTTACTCATAAAGAAACCAAGGTTCAGGAGCATAAGTCCCTGCCCAGGGTGGTGTCACCTTGATGGGCTTGCGCCCCGTTCCTGGCATCTCCTGCCACCTCTCCATGCACACACCTCTCAGTACAGGATTGTGTGTGCATGTGAGTGCTGTCCCGGGGCTTTGGAGCTGGGCTCCACTTGGCATTGCACAGGCCAGATCTCTGGTGGTTTTCTCCTAGCATTTTGTCATATCATCTGCTGTCTTAGGGAGCATGTTTTGCTGTATAAATCTCAGGTATTTGAAAGTGCCTGACTAGCTTTTGGGGAATACAGCTGCCTCCAAAGCAAACTCTCTTTTTAGTCAACAGTTGCTAGTAACTGTGTATTTCTTAGAGCCAGTGTTGAGGTCTGTTTTGGGGCAAAGGGGAAAAGTGTTGTGGTTTTAGTTAGTGAAATCGTTGAGAAGGAAGGAGACCCAATTTATACATTATATACATCTGAGAAAGTATAATTCCCCTTTCTGTTGTTGGGACAGTCTTTTGTTATTTATTTGTTTATTCAACAGTGAGTCCCATGGAGGACTCAAGCTGAGATGACTTTCCAGAAACGTTGAGGTGAGGCAAGGGCCCGGGCCTTTGGAACCACTGGTCAGTCATTGGATGAAGGCTTCCCCCAGGGAGAGGGCTTCCCCAGGGAGAGGCCTTCCAATTGGATGGGACAGCTTCATTCTGCTGAGAACAGTGCCTTGAGAGAGACTCAGCTGTGAGGCATCGACAAGCAGTTTTTCTGGAGGCTGGGGCAATGAGGGCCTTCATCCTGAAGGCACAGCTCTGCCACACTACCTATTTTAGAGTTGTTTTGAGGACTGAATGAGATATTTCATGTAAAACTGCCATCATTGTATGTGATACATTAGAGATACTCATTAAATGGCAACTGCTTTATTATCAGCTTGTATCTATTGAGTACCTGCCCATAAACAAGGAAGGTGCTTAGATTGCTCTTTGGACTCTGAAGATGAATGAGACTTTTGTTTTGCTCATTAATAAGCTAACAATCTAGAAGAAGGCATTCATTCAATCAACAAATATTTATCGAGCATCTGGTGTAAGGCTGTGCACTGTCTTTGATCCTGGGGATGTGTGTGTGCTTAGTCATGTCTGACTCTCTGCAACCCCATGGATTGTAGCCTGCCAGGCTCCTCTGTCCATGGGATACTCCAGGCAAGAATACTGGACTGGGTTGCCATTTCCTACTCCAGGGGATCTTCCCAACCCAGGGATCGAACCTGTGTCTCTTGCATCTCCTGCACTGCAGGTGGATTCTTTACCACTGAGCCACCCGAGCAAAGATAAGACAGACAAAAATCCCTACTTTTGTGGAGCTTATATTCTAATGGAAAACTTAGAGTAAACAAGTAAACATGAAAAAAATACTGATGTCAGGTAGTGATAAAGAAACTCATCAGACATGCTCATAGGTAATTATAGAAATCTTCAGAAGAAAAACTTTGATAATTCAGAGAGCAGAGAGGTTACTTTTGGGTAAGGTTGGAGGGAAGGTGTCATGGAAGAGATGACATTCAGGTGGGCCTCCCAGATTTTCCACATGTAGAAACAGAGAGGAGATGCAGAATGGAACGCGTGATGAAAGCTCCAGGAGGGGGGAAGCACTAGATTGGTAAAGTCTGAGGAAAGCTCATTTCTCTGGAAAGAGTGTGAGAAGTAGGCAGTGGGGTGTGCCCTATATTACCCCATCGGCCCCTGTCTGTCCTTTCCTCTCGGCGTGCTTCAGGAGGCCCATCTGTATGGAGTGCGTGGCCGGTGTCCTTGTTCTCTGGCTTCTGACTGGGTGCAGTCGGTGCGAGGCTCCAGCAGGAGGCTGGAGGGCTGGAAGTGGCAGGAGTTGGTTGGGGAACTGGGTAGCGGGGCTTTGTGTCCACAAGGGCCAGGTGTCTACTCATAGGTGTCTGCCACCAGCCCCAGCACTTTTTACCCATGTATGCCAAGCATCCCATGGGTTAGAATGGGTTTAGCAAATAGTCTGGTACCAGCCAGCAACAGACAGGATTGCACTGCAGCTCCACTGAGGGGTGACCCTGAATGATTGTGACAAAGGGAATTCATCCCCTTGTATAGAATGTTGGACGGTTCATCTTTGCCTTTTTATTTAAGGTAGCTTTTAAAGGTGATATATTTCTCTTTCTCTCTCTCGCTCAGCATTACAATAGGGAAATGTCACAAACTTTAGGCTCAAACAGATTTTCTCTTAGTGATGTGGCTGTTCATACTTTTCTTCCAGAAATGACCTGAAAGGCTAGAGGTGGTAAATGGCTCTCATGGCAATTTGACTATAAATCTGAACTGGAATGGAATCTGTAACCCATTATCAGATTCTGAATCAATCTGCCTTGTCTTTCTCCTGTTTTTGTTTCAGTGAAATGTGTGTTTTTACTCTGTCAGTGGACAGTTTACGTACCTAATATACCTAATATTAAGAGGGAATTATATAATGAATACTTGATGTGAGAGGGACTAGTTAAATACTTCAACTCCAAAGGATTCCATTAAAGTAATAAGGAAATTACATTTAATTTTAAATGATAGATTTTTTAATGTTATTGCTGTTAAGCATGTAGTATACACACTCAACCCATTTTTTGCAAATGAATTCCCAAAGCACAATTCATCTTTATACAGGTGGAAAGGAAATATTCTTACAAAGTATAGTTTGATAGTCGTCTTCTTAACTGTGGAGAGAAACATACTTTTCCCAAGAATAGAATGTGATGGTCGATTGGAAACTTTGGGAGTTACAGGCTTTTAGCTCTACCTCTTGAAATAAGAAAATATATATAAATGGGTCCCCAGATGAAGGCGTGGTGGGGTCCTTTATAGCCCTAATTGACTCCAGACATAGAGGCCGTGATTTGTAAGCAAGCAGTGACAAGAGGAAGTTAAATCAAAATTAAATTAAGGGAAGGAAGAAAAAAAAAAAGAGATATCAGGAGAGGTGGTGAATTTTCTGAAGGCTTCTAAATACTTATCTGTGGGTAAGTAGGAGATCTGTGACTGTATCTCAGTTGTGTCAAAGGATGAAATCTGGAAACATTTCAGTCCTAAAAAAGAACTCTCTCTCTTTTCTGAAGTCTTTTTGGTATTCATTACTTGGTATAGTTCAGTCAGTACACGCACATTGCTTCTATACTTTTCCATGACTCAACTGGCAGTAAAAAAAAAATCAGCATCTCCCAGATACACAGAGGAGGTGATATTTTGGGAGGATTGGTTTTTCTGTTTATATTTTGACTTTGTGTTATTATTCGGCTCATGTGACTAAAATTGTAGGAATCAGAGCCTCCCGGGCTCTCAGCCACGCTGACTGCCATTTCTGCAGTCATCTCAGTTTCTCTTTTGCTGGCCTCCCCTGCCTGGTGAAATCTCAGGCCCAAGAGGACAGACTGGGTCCTGCTCCCCGCCCCTGCAAACACGGTGCGGAGGTCAGCACTGTTTGTGACGTTGACTAGCGCCTTGCCTTTCCTCTCTTTCTCATCTATCCCACTAGCACCACGTGGGTTCCCACCCTCACCTTCTTGAGCCTGAGCTGAGGCAACAGCAGGTCTGAGGGCTCCCGCACCTCCACCCTCTCTCAGAGCCATGCCACTGTGCAGAAAGTGCCACGCTCATTATGTTCCCGCGCTCGGAAGTGTTCAGCACTGCTCCTTCTTCACAAGGTGGATCCTGTTATTTGGCTGGTGTTCAAAGGGCTTCATAAAGCTAGCCCCACCCACTTCTCCAGTTTAACATCCCATACCTCCCTGTACCGTCCACCAGCTTTAATCAAGGGGCTCTCTTAACACGCTGTTCTGCTCTCTTGTCTCCTTGTCTGAAACTCCTGCTCTTTCTCTTGCCTCGACGGCTCACTCCTCTTTACTTAACTCATATGCTACCCATCTTAAAAGGGTAGAAGAGGAATCTCTTCTGAATTCAGAGCATTTGCTGCTTGTATTACTTGTTAACCCAGCAAGTCTGGGAGGCTTGTGACAGCCTTTGCATTATTGTTTGTTGTTGTCATTACTTTTTGAAGATGAATCGGGCAGTATCCTGTCCAGCTGAGAGACAGGCACTCACATATTGTTATTTAATAATTGCATCGATGCTTAGCCTTCCAAGTGCCGTTGTATTGTCTTCCAAACTACGTTATTTACTTTTGAGCACGGGAGATGGAAGAGGAAAGGGTACGAGTGACTGGATGTCTTTTAAATATTTCCTTCAGTGGCTTTGATGTAGCTAGGGCTGCAGCTATCAGGCAGGATAGTCACCCAACTTACTCATGCTTGCCTTCCCAGCGCCCAGCCCAGCGCCTGGCCCATGGTGGGGAGTCAGTCCATGGTATGTGACTAAATGAATCGAAAACATTCTCAAATATTTGTTTACTAGTTTGACCCAGAGCTAAATGAATCAACATGGGTGATTTTCCATCTTCGAAAAGCCATAAAAATCCAGTTTCTCATTTAGCTTTTTTCACCATTAACAGTTCTCCCTCCAGCACTTCTTCCTTTTGCCTGCCTTTTGCTTCATACTGAAATGCAAATCAATTTCCTCTCATTCTTTCCCCTGTGAAATTGGAGAACAGCTGTTTAGTCACCTCTTTATAAATAACCCTTCAACAAGTTAAATTGCCTCTAGGACTTGCTTTCTCTAGATTAAATTATCCCAAAGCCTTTTCTTTTTCTCATAAAGGCATTTTCAGAAAGAAGCATTTGTTATTTTTTATTTCTTTTTCTAACTCTTTATAAAACTTTATTCTTTTCATAAATATACCATATAGAATACCCCTGCAAGTAACTGATTAATGCTGTCTGGAAAGGAAGCCATCTTGGATCTCCTCTCATTTGCGCTTTGGAATATCCTGTTAACCTTTCTCCCCATTGCCTGTGAGATTTAACTTGGTGTCTACTCTCAGCCTCTCCTTGTTTTGTTTCCTTTTTCAGTGCATTTCTTCAAATGTGTAGCTTGATTTTCTTCCCCAGAACGCTAACTTGCTGTATCAGTAGTCTTACCAGTTACAGAGAACCCAGTACAAATTAGCTTAAATGATGGAAGGGAATTTATTGGGTTATATCATTGAAAAGTCTGGTAATATGACTTAACCTGCAGCGTGGCTGTGCCCCGGGGACAAAACAAGTGTCACCAGGAGCACTGTTTTCTCACTCTCTCTGTTAGTGGTATTAGCACCTCCCTTCAGGCCCCTCCAGGCTCCAGCTCCGTGGTAGCTGTGGATCTGCTGCACATGCAGAGCTTACTTGCCAGACTACCCCACCCAGAGGAAGAGAGAAACACTTTTCCTGGGAGACCGGCTGGAATCCTAGGGCTGAGGCGGATGCTGCTCCTTAAACCCATCCCCAGAAGCCTGCTTAGGACCCAGCTCTGCAGCCAGAGCAGTGTCACATACGGCTGTGAACAGGGGAAGAATGTTCCAAGGAAATGTGGGGAGCTGTTCCCAGGAGGAGGGCAGTGGGTGTGAGTGACCAACCATCGATGTGTATCGCTCTGAAATTGTGCTTCTTCACTCTGCCTTAGACAGATTATTAATACTGCTTTGAACTGGAAATGTTTCTGGCATGAACTCTTCACTCAGTCTTTATTGAACACTCTGGATAGAGTATGCCAGGCGTGCAACTAGGTATTGGGTGTATAACCACGAGTGAGGCAATCCCTGACCAGGAGAAACTTTTAGTCTATGGAAAAGACAGATGAATAGGCAAATAGTTAAAACCTGTTATAATAAGTGTTGTTATCAGAATGTATGTGGATACAGGGGTGTTAATAGAAATGAGGGACTCAGTGGGAGGGGCTTGAAGGGGGAGAGAGCTTCACAGGAGAGGTCAGTTTTGAGCTAAGCCTTGAAGGGTAGAAAGGACTTCCTTAGAATGGAGAAAGAAGGGCATTATCCTCAAGGCCATGGTGAACCTTATTAAAAAGTTTCCAGCAGGGAACTGGCAGGATCAGGTATGGATTTTAGAAAGATGGTTCTGCTGGACGTTGGTCGATTCAGTGGAGGCGAGAAGTACTGGCAGGGAGGAGAAAGATCCATTGACTGTTGGAATAATCAAGTCTGAGCCCGACCCAGTGGAGGCCTGAACTGAGTCAGGGACTATAGGGACAGAGGACAGGTTTAAGATATATTGACAGGGTTTGGGACTTGTTAAGTGTAGGAGATGAAAACCAGTCGGTCTAGATGAATTCAAGGTTTCAGCTGTGGGTGACTGCTAGATGAGTTTAGTTCAGTTCAACATGAGTTCAGCTTTGTGGTTCTTTGAGGTGCCTGCTGAAAACCCACCCAAGGGGCGCATGTCTATCGGGCAATGGTAAATACAGAAGGGGACCTCAGGGAAAAGTCTCTGAGCCAGAGACATAGATGGGAGATATCCGAGTACAGGTGGAGTATAGATATCACTTCTTCCTTGAAGAAGGAGTGAGGTTACCCAAGGGGAATTTCAAATGAGAAGAAAAGAGGGCTGTGTAATGGGGAAGAGCAACATTTGAGAGTCTAGGAGAGGATAAGGGATCAGAGAAGGAGGCCGTGGAGAAGTTAGGCATCTGGGTCTCTCCAAATAATAGACTTCCTCTTGCCTTGATAAAGGCAGTGTCTCCTGGGAGATTGATGCCAAGGTGGTTGGTTAGGCACATGGACCCTGGGCTCTACCACCTACTGGTGTGTGACTTGTGGGCAGATTAGTTCGTTTCCTGATCTATAAGGTGGGAATAAGTGAAAGTGAAAGTGTTGGTCGCTCAGTCGTGTCCGACTCTTTGAGAACCCCTTGGACTGTATCCTCTGTCCATGGAGTTCTCCAGGCAAGAATACTGGAGTTGGTTGCCATTCCCTTCTCCGTGGGATCTTACCGACCCAGGGATCGAACCCGGGTCTCCTGAAGTGCAGGCACGTTTGTTACCATCTGATTCACCAAGGAAGCCCCTGAAGAAAAAATTTTAGAGGATTAAATGAGTAAATCACTTAATCACTTTGAAAGTGCTTGGCACATAGAAAATGTTAATAAGTGTTTGATAAATAAACATAGAAATCTATCAGTGCATGTGCCCTGCATTTGTGATCTGTCTGCCTCTAAATTTACTTACCTACCGGCCAGTTAATCTGAAATCCAAACTTTGTTTTGGACCTAAATAATTTATTCTTCTGAAAACTCTGGTGGTTCCAATGTAAACAGTGCAAATATCTGACTTCTTGAAGTTTTTCCAGATTATTTATTGGATTATTATTTTTATTATAATACTGGCTATTAATTTGATGTACCTCTAACTTTGATGTACTTTGTTTCTTCCACACTTGATGTGTTTTAAAATTGTTCCTAATAACCTCACTGCATATAACTTTCTCTTCTTTCTCTCTCTCTTGTTTTCTTCAGATTTTCTTCCCCAGAATCATTCTTATAAAGTTCTGGAATGCTCTTTTAGTTGCACCCCCGCATTTTGGTCAGTTTCTGGCATGTTACTTTTAATCAGGCTACTTTTTTCATCCATCTGTAGAAATTGGCAATAATTTCAACTCCTCTCCATTATGGTCAGGAATACGACCTCGCTGTCTTTTTCTTCTTCCTTTTGCATTTTCCCAAGTAAATGTCTTGAACCACTGATTAGATCTATGTGCCCACAATAACATAAGCAGGCATGAAGCTTAAATCTGATTTAAAGCAGTATTGTACAGACTATTACTCCATTAAAGTCCTTCAGAGTCTAGATTAAAATAGAACAGTATGAAGAGCGTGAGTTTGTCATGCAATCTCTAACACTTGTTGAACCAGACATCTTGTGTGTTCATTTTTAAATAACTGGGTAGATCACTTTTTTATTTATTATGAACACAAACACTGATGCTAACAGCTGACATGTGAAAGGAAAACAGGCGATAGTGATGAAAACCATTTAATGATTAGTGAGGAAACAAATATTGTTTAATGAAAATAAAAACCATGTCTAAAGGGCCTAATGCTGACTTTTGGAAATATAACCATGTTGTGGTCTGTTGTGTACCCTCTGTCCTGTACAGTAGATATTGTTTAAAATTGCTTGGGAACTGGAGCTTGCAATTGTGAGCCTGGAATGTCCTGCAGATAATTAAGTTGTGGTCAGGCTTTGGAAAAATAAAAAGTTCTCGAACTATGATTTTATAAACATGCTACAATAACATTTCTTTATATTTAACAGTTTCTTATAGAAAACTGATACTCTCATGAGGCATTGATTAAAGGTAAAACATCAAGAAAGAAAAAATATTAAATTAAAACTTCACTTAGGATGTTGACAGTTGGCTTGTAATATTAAACAGATGTGTATGTTTCTGGGGATATTCTTCTTTCTGAACTGAATTGCTAAGTTGTATTTTTTTAAAATGACAACTACAAATTTTTGATCAGTTAATAATTTTAAATGCCCTTTCTACAATCTTCTGTATTCTAACTTCATCTGTAGTTTGAGCCCTCTCAGTGATACAATGATTGGTGAAACCTTCGCTGCCTCTTCTGAAGTCTTTCCTTTTCTTTCTTTCTTCATCATCCCCAGCTCCTCGTCTTAAAGCTTAACTGGGCTCTTCTGATTTGATCATGCATTCTTGTAGATTGATTCCTTGAAATAATTTTAGGATCACTGAGTGGAATTCTACCCTTTTAGATTTATGTCTGCAGTTTACTCCTGTATAAGTTTCACGTTGGCATTTGCGTGCGACCTACCTTGTGGTATTGTGTTTGTGTGGTCAGTCGTGAAGGCTTCACGCATGATACGTCTGTAGAGCCAGCCGTGCAGATCCGGCCGTACCCCCGTGCTGTGGGGCCAAAGAAATGTCAGTGAGGGGACCTAAAGGAAACAAGGCCATGTAGCGAAATGAGATTCAGTACACTTCTCTTTTTGCTTACAAGAATTTCGCCATATGACCTAGAATGTAGTAGGGGCAGTGGGCGGGGTGGGGTGAGGTGAAAGGGTGGATTGGGCAGGTGGGTGGACTTCGGTAAATGGAGGAGGAGTCAGGTCAGATTTTGCAGGATGAGGTGAAGATGTTTTGTATCTTCAAAGCTTCTTCATATCTATTTGCAAGACTAGATAAATTGTTCATTTTGTTTGGGCCGATGAAATTTTTTAGTTCTGAAGATCATTTTAATTGTTAAGTCTGACATGCGGACAGCTTAAGTTTTCTGAAAGATACATGTCGCAGGGCAGGAGTCTCTGATTAACCTGGAGAACAGTCTAGTTGGTTTGGGTAGAATTATTTATCTTGGAACTATGTATTGTTTGCACAGTCTTCTTTTTGGAATCAGTGTTTTTTTTTTTGCAGATTCCATTTGGGAAGCTCTGCTTTGGGGCCTAGTATTTGGAAGGCATTTCCAATAAACACAAAGGCTCACTAGACTGAACAAATATAATGACATATTTTAGCATACAAAACTTTAAGCTCAAAAATAATGAATTTAGCTTTAATAGCAAACTATCTAAACATGACTGTTGTTCTCAATATCTAACAGTGTAAATCATTTTTAAATGTTCTGTTTGTTAAAGTTGGATTTAATAGCAATAATTTTCTTCTTATAAAAAGTGCATTTTTATATGAAAGGATTTGACAAGTATGTGTTTCAGGTGTTCGCCTTTTGTTTTTTGGATCGCTGTTTTGGAAGTATTATTTTCTATTTTGTGTGTGGGAGAAAGAGCAAATTTCTGTGTTTGATGTCCTAGCAGATTTAATTGAATCATTGCCATATTCTCCTAGAAATTTGTGATGCTAATTAACAGTACCCTTTTAGAAAGAGTTGGGAACTTTAAGCTATGTGCACAAGTACTATATAAATTTAGCATAATTTGTTATTCTACAGCCATCCTTTTTATCGTAAGACTCTGAAAAGCAGTAAAACGTATCTGTTAAGGTTTCTGTCACTTAGCTTGTTTCAGAGCTTTGTATTATTTCATTCCAATTCTCTTTCAATATTTTTTGTGAAAGAGAGTTGTAAATATTTTAAATAGTTCTGTCTAACCAGAATTAATACCACCAGATGTAAGTAGAAAATGCTGTTTAATTTTACCATTCTTACTGCATCATAAGCTAACTCTCTGTAAATGATATTCTTTTATAGATATTTTGGCCTGGCTCACCGATCCTAATTTCAGTATTATGCCTGATTTAGCAATAAGCTGCTATGATCAGCTACAGTGAATTGTATTAGGCAGGCTTTATTTTCTGTGGCAGTGTGGTATTGCAGTTTCTCCCACCTCTGAGGTAGAATAGCATGGTCTTCATATTGTTTTTCAGTTTTAATGTTTAATAATTGTCTTAGGGAAAAGGAAAGTGGGAAGCTTTTCAAGATAGGTGATGATGAAAGAATTATACCGTATGAATTCCTTCCATCTTTTAAACATTTCATTCGATCACCCCTTTTTCTCTGTATAGTGATTGGATCTTCTCAGCCGTTTCACAGATAATGAATTTGGTTCTGTTCGGGAGACAGAGTACATTGCTAGTGTTTGCAGCCTTCATTCTCTTAACTGTGAAGTTACTGATTGGGAAATGGAAGACCCTCATTGGTCCCTAGTGGTCTGAAATGAGAAATGCATCTCTGGAAAATTTCATTTGAACTTTCTGCAAAGCTTAACATTTCATCAGAAACAAAAACGTTAATAATTTTAGGTAGGTTGATTGGCTTATTTATAGTGTTCTTTGAGCTATAGTTGTAGTTACTTATTTTCTTAATCTCTTTGAAAATAGATGAACTACATACAATAACTTGGGAACTGAATTAGCACCTGCATTTCAAGCCACTTAGGAAAAGGGGGAAAAATCTGTAAACGCTTGTGTAAGTGCAGATTGAGAAGAATCTGTCAGAAACTTTCTCTTTGTCATTTCTTTGTTAGCTTTATCATGCTTAATTTTCATGAAAATAATGTGTTTGTTACTGTGGTCACACCGTGATGTAGCTTTGGCTTATGTATGATATTTTATTGTCCCTGTCCTGGAAAATTATAGCAGTTTTTATGAGGAGTGGTTTGTGGGTTCACACAACCCACTTGGAGTGCCATTCACTATAATCTCTTCTAAAAGGACCATAAAACATCATGTAAATTGTTTAAAAAGGGAAGGGCCTTTTTTGAGAAAGGCTAAGAAGAAGTCTTTCCAGGCTTTGTTTCTTACAGTTAGCTTCATGATTTTAAGCTCAGTTTATTTAAAGCATTAATGTTAAAAAATAAAATGCACGAGTATGTGACTAAAGATGGTTGTGAGCTAGGGCTGGGCTAAAACTGGGTGTTGATGCAGAATAATATGTACCAAATACATTGTAATATTTTAAAATGTGTTTCATGTGACTTTGGAAATGAAATTAAGGAAGAAAGGAAAAGAGAGAGGGAGGAAGGAAGGAGGAAGGGAAGGAAGGAGGGAATTAACTCACCGCATGTACATCTTGTTTTAAAAAACCCTTGTGTTCTCTTAAGTAGCTGTGTGTCTGTGGTCGACATTAAGGCACAGTTTTTGGTAACCAGCCTCGTGAAACGCATATTTAATTTCACAAACAGATTTACCTAGAGAAACTTCCCTCCTTGGCAGCTTCACCATTTCGGTTGGCTTGTTGCACTCAGTTTATATACGCCCTTACGAAGGAAGCATAGAGCAGCACAGTAACAGGGCCAGAGTTCTGTCATGGTTTTCTGTACAAATGCCTTATGCCGATATTATCTTGATTTTGTGTACGAGCTCGATGGAGAGCAAGGACGGAAATTGTTAATAATTTTCTACAGCATTTACATGGTACTCTGAGCTTCTAGTCACTTAATACAGATATATCTTATGTTTAGGAAATTTTGGTAAGAAAATCCATACATATGTGAAATATAAAATAGAGGCAGCTGTTCATTTTGCATGAAGATAGAACAAATATAGAATAGATTTAATTTAAAAAACCACTTCCTCAGTACATGTGAGGTTGTTACAGTTGCAACAGCATTTATGGGAACACTTATAAATGAAATGATGATTACCGTGTTCATATAGATAGTCACATAAACATTTGCTTCTGCAAAATTTTCTGTTTATATTAGTGTGTTTTAAAAGCCTAAGATTATCTGGGTGGTTTAGCAACTCCTTGGTTTTGTGACAAGAGGAGGTTATAAGTGGATTATATTTATGCATCTTGAAGAGAGCATCAGAAAATTGCTAAATTCTCTTGAACATGGCTGTTTATCTTTCTGTAAGTATAAATACTTCCTATTTGCATGTATAATTTCATGAAGAATATCAACTTAGGTTTTATTAGGTGATTGTAAATTCTTCTTGTCCATGTGTGTTAAAACATACACAAAACCAACTTCCTAAAACATGTCAAAACTATTTGGAATTATTTCTTACTGTACCCTCTTTTTTTTTTTTTTAATTTTTCTATTATTGAGGTGTTTCTATACTATCTAGGCTGCAGAGTAGCCAACTAAATGAGTTTGGGAAATAGAAGATGAAGGAGATTTTAATAAGAAACAGGAGAGTCTAATGTGATGCCGTGCAAGGTGGGAACTAGGTGAAGGCTGCCCTGACAGGCCTGGAGCCTCGCTGCCGCTGCCACAGGACTGCCCTCGGCCTTCCAGCTCTTGTCGGAACTGCGGCTCCTGTGGGGGACTGGGGAGCCCCTGTGACCAAGTCTTTAGCCTGAGAATCTATCTTCTGTGGTTCAGTGCACTAAGCAAGGAGGACTTTTTGTGGCATTTTAACTGAAGCTATTGGTTATGCCACAAATTTTATAATTGAAAACTTTGTGTCTAGCTCTACTGACTGAATTGTTCTAACATGAGATGGTTGGGAATAGGATAGGCAGGACGCTGAAAGGACCGAATACCAGCTTCTCAAAGTTAGATATTATTTTCCTCTGAGAATTGATGATACGTTGCTGTATCATGGCATCATTATTATCGTAAGTGATATAGATTTGCTATCTTTAGGGGTTTTCTTTTTTTAGATTAGGAAATCATTTTTCCTTGTGTGTGTGTTTGCACAGACAACATACTTCCTAGTCATTTGCAGTTATTAAAATAAAAATGCTTAAGAAGAGTCAAGTGTGTGTTATCTTGTTTTACAAATTACTCAGTTGGAAGGAATCTAAACTTACTTTGCTTACAACTTTTGTCCAAAATGTAGAAGTCCTTGTTTCTGTTTTTCACTTGAGTCAGAAAAATATTTTTCATGGACTTTAGATGACAGTAAACTCTTTCTTAATTAAATAGCTAATTTTTCTTCTTTCTTACGTGAAAATCCTCATCAATATGACCAATTCCTGTCAGAGAAGGGGCACAATTTTTTCATTTTTTTCCCCAAAACTGCAACTTCAGAAAATATGTAAGAGATGTAGCAATTAACCTACATGCACATTTATAATACTAGAAAATGGGCAGCTAGTTACATTCAAAGACAGGATCTGATAGGCCCAAATTGCTTAAAACATCACAGTTATTGAAGATCTACCCTAGGGAATTTGAGAAACCATTTAACAGATGAAAGTACATTTTGAAAAGTCTGACCTTACAGGCAATCATAAAATGAATCAAAACAGTGCTTTTTTCCCCCTGAAATGTACAGAGCCCATCTGTGTCTAATCCAGTAATTATAGACTGTGTTCAATTACCTTTTCAAACTTGGAGCAGACTGGAGACTAGGCAGTGAACAAACATAGGGGTTTGTCTAGACCTCAATTGACCACAGTCTAAAACTTGAATTTATATCTAATTTTATTTTTTGTTTGGTTTGATGGTTCTTAAAGGATTCATTTTTGCTACTTGTGTTCTACCTTCTTAGATTTGAGGTACTGCCTTTTCTCATCACAAAAGCTTGTGTATCATAGATAGCTTATGCTATAGTCAGATGTGTGTTTTCGGAATACTTTTGTCTGGAAATCAATAATTTGCACTGGAGAAAAGACTGCATGGGCTGGGGGGAGAGAGTTATACTCGTGAGTAGTATTTTTTAAAAGTAGCTGTTAAAATGTTGCTGCTGACTCTAACTTTTTTTATGTGCTAGGAAAAGATAATTTATTTTCCTCTTAAACTTAGAAAACTATAGTTGAGATAATTTTAAATTGCTTTATACAGTTAGTAAGATGTTTTGAAAAATACATGTAAACTGCTAAAATCTGTCTTTCCTTTATCAAAGGTATTTTACAGTTGTTTTTCTCTTTATACATTTTTATTGCATTTGCCCATCAGGCAGGTATCTGTTATTAAGACATTGTATAGATTTCAAAATCCACTTCAGACCATTTCAAGTCAGTTTATGATTTGATGAATCTTTGTGTGAGAATTAACCATGAGCAGCCACAGCTAGTTCAAAATATTCAAATATTATCCAGGAATCTTGGCACTTAAAGTTTTTCGTAAAACACAAGACGAAAGATCACCACAGGTTTTAGAATGCTTATGCAATAGTCAAAGCTCTTCCCCGCCCCCCGCCTACCCCCCACCATTATTTAGTATTCCAGTCATTCACATTCCAGTTAGCATTGGAAACCAATGTTCTGAGGTATTTATTGGAGTCATCATTGCATATTGTATTGTGAATTTTTCTAGAAACTTTATGACCGTTCTTAGTGTGGGTTTTGTTTTTTTTTAAAAGTTCATTTAGGTCTTACCATTCTTGGGATGTTTTTAAAGATTCTGTCGTAGGGGAGGGAAGTAGTTTTATTTGGTTGCGTGAATGAACTTTCTGAGAATTATATGGGAAAATGAAACTTGAAGAGAATTACAAATACCGTATGCTTAATAATTCCGTAAGACATTTGCTCAGTTACTCTAGAACAGTGTGATATCTTTACCTTCTTCTGGTCCCCATACTTCTTAGGGTCCTCACAGAGAAGGTTAAAGATTAGTCTTTCTAAGTAGGAGCTTAACAGAGACACTGTTTAGATCCTGTCTCATTCCTTCCCTGATCTGATCCTACTTAAAATGTTCCTGTCTCCACCCAGATTTTCCTAGACCAGCACTCCCTCCTAGTTCCTGCTTCATTATGTGATGTTTGGGCCACTGAGGTGCCCTCCTTCATGGCATTTAGCCTGACTTGGATTTTTGTGTTTGTTTACTAACCTGTTTAATGGCACTCCCACTGGACTGTAAGCTCTTTCAGATCACAGGCTGGAGGTGTGGTATGTTCTGTCTTCTCCCAGCACCAAGCACAGTGCTGCTTGTGGCAGACGTTTGCTTCTTGTTGGCTGAATGATGGGTGAATGCACCGGCTGCCGACTTCCATCCCATTCTCCCTGACTTAGTCACCATATCCACACTCTTTCTCAGATCACCCAAGCCTCTCTCAACCCAGCGTTAGTCTTCTCTCCTTTTCTTTTTGTGTCATTTCCTCCTATAGATCTTATTTCTCTTACCAAATAACTCTGGCCACGCTGGTGCCCTGCCCTTAAAAACTTCTCACCATTTCCCTTTCAGCCAACCAATTACTCTTCTTTTTACAAGGTGATCCATTCCTCAGAAACACTATTGCTCCGAGTTATACCTCCTCTTATATACTTGTACTTGTCCGGTATTTACACTTGATTGAACATAGCCTTGGAAAAGTTATTTTTATGGTTGAGGACATTTCTTTATGATCTGTTGATACAGAGCAGTTAGTCTGTGTTGGGCTGTGTTGTTATGGGGCCCACATGAGGTCTAAGTGTGAATAATACCTAGTATTTCTTTACAGCGTTCCAGTTTGCTGGTTGTTTTCACTCAATTCTCACAATCCTTTTACGAAGTCCTTCCTGTTTCAGAGATACGAGTCAGAGACATACACTTCAGAGAACCCAGGTTGACTCATAAACCCCAAAGCTGCAGGACAAAGATTCAGATCAGGGTTTTGTCACTCTATAAACTCTTTGTGGAACATCAAGATTATTTGAAAATATGTTCTGTCTTTACAGACATTCTTTACACATAGGAAACTGTTGGTTTGTTCACTGACTGAATTGATGCAGCCCGTAGTTATGGCTGTTGTATCACTTACTGAGCTCACTGCAGCTGGGTGACTGTTTGTCTCCCTGACTTTTGCTTTTTAAGGGCACTGGCCACATCTTATTCTATTTTCAGTCCACAATGTGTAGTCATAATAGAAATGCAAAGAACATTTGTTGAGTGAATATACAGTATCAGGGCTTCCCTGGTAGCTCAGAGGTAAAGGATCCACGTGCAGTGCAGGAGTTGCAGGAAATGCAGGTTGGATCCCTGGGTCAGGAAGAACCCCTGGAGGAGGGCATGGCAACCCATTCCAGTATTCTTGCCTAGAGAATCCCATGGACAGAGGAGCCTGGCGGGCTGCAGTCCATAGGGTCGCAAAGAGTTGGACACTACTGAAGTGATGCAGCATGCATAGTGTATCAAGTGAGAGAAATGCAGTAAAAAATAAATCCTTAACTGACATAGATAATATCTAAAACATTCTGCTACAAAGGCAGTATGGCGTGGTGGTGAACACCAGAGAGGCTAGAATCCAGTCTGCCCAGATTTCAAGCCCTGGCTGTGGCACTTTCTTGCTATGTGACCCAGGCAATTTACTTTGCCTCTGTGCGCATCAATTTTCTCATCTGAAGTGGGGCTTATAATCCTACCTGCCTTGTAGGGATGTTTATACACACACACACACATTCAGAATAGTATCAGACTCATAGTAATGCTCAATATATATTAGCTTTAGTTTAAACAGACCACATAGGACCACTGGGCCATGACGATAGGCATTCAAAAATGAATATAAATATAATTGAGATTGTTGTGTGTGTGTTAGTCACTCAGTCCTGTCTGACTCTTTGCGACCCCATGGACTGTAGTCCCCCCAACTAGGCTCCTCTGTCTATGGGATTCTCCAGGCAAGAATATTGGAGTGGGTTGCCATTTCCTTCTCATATCAGTAAAAATAGTGGAAAACTCTTAAGGAGTTGCTGCGTAATTTGAGCAGCTCACATTGCATGAAGGCAGCTTAAGAATGCTGAGTGGAGGAGCCGAGCATTGGTGTGCAGGAGAACGTTCACGCAGCAAAACATGCCCAGCGTTGTCTGTGCACTCTGCCACGTGGATGTGTATGATGTCTGCATATTCCGCATGTCAAGTTCAGAGGAGAAGGGTGCTATGAGGTGCTCCTTTAGACGGGAGCTAAGGACAATGCCTGGGCCATGCCCTCAGAGAGTAAAGGATATGGATCAGAATATCCTGGTTCGTGAGGAGGAGAGAATTTTGATTAAATAATCGGTTAAGCATCATGCAACAGAGGGAAGACCAGGAGGGTTGTCTGTATTAATTGGTTATCATGTAGAGAGTAGTTTCGTTGAAGACTTAGTTGAGAGAAGCCAGGTCAGAGAGCTTAAGAATAGATAAATCAGTGTCTTGAAAAATCAGGGCAAAGTGAACCATCCATTCAGGGTTCTTAGTATTGAAAGACAGGAGTGAAAGAGCTTTAAAAGGTAGAAATCATATCTAACTCTGAAATTCTCTTTCTGCCATAACCAAATAGCTGAAAGAACTTTGTTTTTACTCTAGTTTTTTTAAAATGAGAACAATGATAGGATGAATTTCATTCACAGAGTTTGCTTTCCATTCCAACTGCACTGTCTGTTGCTGTGTTCGACAAATTGATTGCTTAATTTATGATAATGTTTATGCAACTGCTTTCCTCATCTGCAGTGAAAAGACTGAGAAACATTTCTTTGGTTTGTGTATCTACGAGTCCTCCTGATTTGTAGAGAAGCCTTGAAGCCTTTACTTGACCACTCAGTAAAGAGTTCCTGAGCACTTTCAAGGTGCTGCTCGAAGCAGAGACGTCATAATGGACAACTCCTGGCCTCATGGATCGTGAAGGCTGAGGGCTGATAATCATGGCTCCTTTGATCATCATGTCTCCTTCGGGCCCCTTCTCTCCCTCAGTGGAAGCTGGAATCTCAGAGTTCTCCCTCCAGTAGTCAACTCTTACGTATTTGGATGGTTTTCTTCCAGGTCCTCCATGTTTTCATCATAGCCCTGCCCTCAGATTGACATTAAAAAGAAAAAAATTTATGTCATTTATAGAAGCAATGATTGAACATCCGTCTTTTCTAAGAAAAGTTAGAAGTTTATGGTTGTCTTCATCGTAGCCAACCAGCATGTTATTACTGTGCTAGCAAGGAGACACTGCAGACCTCTGGCTTTGTCGTGAGTGCTGGGGTACTTTTTATTCATCAGAGGATTAAGAATCTCATCAGTTATTCCTTTCTGTTGGGTGCCTGTTATAAAACGTAGAAATGTGATTTTTTATTGACCTTGGAATATTTAGAGATATTCAAGGTGCCATGTTTAAGTAATCTACTGATGGACTTTGAAAATACTAATATCAGCATTCCCATGTTCTGCTGGCAAATGTAGCCCCTAAAGTCAGCTCTAACACAGTAAGATTCAGGAACTGAGGAGAGAAAGCTGACTGAGATGACTCTGCAGGTTGAAGTCCCCCACACTCCTCCGTCACTTCAACCTTTTTCTCTGTCCTTCCTTTGATTAGGATTGGCCTGTGGCTCTATGCAGGGTTGCTTTTTCTAGGGTAATGTTGCGGTCAGGTCTTTGAGCCTACTTTCTGTGAGATCATAGCTGAATGGGAGGCCCTGAGAGGTCTGGCGTGCCTACAGCTGGGATTTGGCGTCTAGGTTCTTCCTGATCTTACTCTCAAGGTGCAAGTGCTTCTGAACTAACATGGAATGTAATTTCTGGGATTTGCTAATGGGAGAACTAAGGAAAGGTTTCCTGTCTCCTGTCTCCTCTTAGTCTTTGGGAAACTTCTAAAAATTTTGAACTTACACTGCCTCCTTCCTTAAATTTTTGAGTTGAATGCATTCATGTCCATTTGATGTGTATATTATCATATTCCTGGATTTTATTCTTGAACCGAGTTGGAAAGTTTCAAGGCAAACATTTGGTTTTCTGTTAGCCCACAAATTGGGCAATGGTTGTTCAATTATGGTCTGCCGTTGACTTAGGCAGAGTCACATGTTAGAAGTATATTTTGCTAGTAACCCACAAAGCATACCAACTGTCAGTCCTTTGTCATGTCTGCCTGTGGGCAGGAATCTCACAGTAGTAGTACTATTCCAGGATTTCATCTGTGGATTACTTAAATGTGTCATCTAGAAACTCACTGTAAAATACATTAGTGACAAAATAGCCAGGCATAGATGTTATGCCTGCCCACCTACCTAAAAATTCTACTCATCTCCCAGTGGATTCAGATGCTTCCCAGAATACTCAGCTCACAAACGTGCCTCAAATGTAGTAAAGGAAACCCAGTCCAATATGATGAGGAAATATTAATTTGCTGACTGTTTGCCCTGTGATACGTTTATTATTCATTATTAAATGGTTGTGGTGGATGCCTGGTTTGTTTTTTTGTTCCCAAACCACTCTTCTATCAACAATAGCACCTTCCTCCTTTTGGAAGCTGATACTGCCTCTGACTTCGAACATAGTTTCAGCAGAAGCTGCTGTTCTTCCATGTAACATCCTCCACCCTTCAGGTCACACACCATAGGCAGGGATCAGGCTCCAGTCAGGACAGTAAGACTCATTCCCTAAGATTTCCTGGGCTTCCCTGGTGGCTCAGTGGTAAAGAATCCACCTGCAGTGCAGGAGATGCAGGTTGAGTCCTTGGGTCGGAAAGATCCCCTGGAGAAGGAAATGGCAACCCACTCCAGTATTCTTGGCTGGGAAATCCCACGGACAGAGGAGTCTGGCGAGCTATAGTCCCTGGGGTCCCAAAGACTCAGAGATGACTGAGCGATTAAAATAACAACAAACATTTTTTAAAAATTGGGTTTTGAGAAAAGAGTCATTCTTTGTCCAGAGGCCTGATTTAACAAATAAAAGGAGCTGTTGACAATGTTCCCATTGCTGAATTGCAGTAAGAGAATTAAAGCTGAAATACAGAAGGAAAACCGGGTTAGAAATCAAGGGAGCTCTCGAGGGATTTTTTTTAATTAAAAAACTAATTTATTTTTAATTGAAGTATAGTTTACTCATATTAATTTCAGATATACAACATAGTGATTTGATATCTTTATAGACTTCACATCGTACAAAGTTCTTATGGTATTATTGCCTGTATTCCCTGTCCTGTACATTGCATCCCCGACTCCTTTATTTTACAATTGGTGGGTAGTTTGCACCCCTCCGTCTCCCTCACCTATTTCACCCCTACCTGCCTCCTTCCCTCTGGCCGCCACTAGCTTTTTCTCTGTACCTGTGAGTCTGTTTCTTTTTTATTATGTTTGTTTGTTTTGTTTTTTAGATTCCACCTATAAGTGAAACATATAGTATTTGTTTTTCTCTGTCAGACTTACTTCACTTAGCGTGAGATACCCTTTAGGTCCATCTGTGTTGTCACAGATGGCAAGATTTCATTCTTTTTTGTAACTGAGTATTATTCCATTGTGTGTACGTATGTATCACATCTCTATTTATTCATCTGTTGATGGGTACACTTAGGTTGCTTCCATGACTTGGCTATTAATGCTACAGCGAACATCGGGGCGCATATATCTTTTTGAATTATTGTTTTTGTTTTCTTTGGATAAATACCCAGAAGTGAATTGCTGGAGTGTATGGTAGTTTTGTTTTTAATTTTTTGAGGAACCTCCATACTATTTTTCACAGTGACTGCAACCAATTTACATCCCCATCAGAAGTGCCTGAGGGTTCCCTTTTCTCCACATCCTTATGGACACTTGTTATTTCTTGTCTTTTTGATGACAGTCATTTTGCCTGGTGTGAGGTGACATCTTACTGGGGTTTGCTTGTCATTTCCCTGATAATGAGCATCATTCCATCCCCAAACAGAAGAATGCACGTTCCTTTCAAGTGCACACAGAACCTTCCCCAGGATAGATCACGTTAGGCCACAGAAGTCTCAATACATTTAAGAAGAAAGAATCCGTTTCAAGCATTTTTCTGACCACAACGGCATGAGACTAGAAATCAGTTATAGGAAGACAATTGGAATAAACACAAATCCATGGAGACTAAACAGCGTGCTACCAAAAGCACCAGTGAGTCAACAAAGAAATCAGAGAGGAGGTCAAAGAGTAGCTTGAGGCAAATGAAAGTAGAAACACAGCTTTCCAGAATCTGTGGGATGCAGCAAAAGCCGTTCTAAGAGGGAAGTTTATAGCAATACAGGCCTTATTTTAAGAAACAAGAAGAGTCTCAAATGAACAACCTAACTTTACACCTAGAAGGACTAGAAAAAGAACAAAGTAAACCCCGAGTCAGTAGAAGGAAAGAAATAATAAAGATCAGAGCAGAAATAAATGAAATAGACACCAAAACAAACAATAGAAAAGATTGGTTAAACTATGAGCTGGTTTTTTTTCTTTTGTTTTGGTGGTGGTCTTTTTTTTTTTTTTTTTTAAAGATAAGCAGAATCGATAAACCTTCAGGCAGACTCACAGAGAAGTTTTTAAATACCTACTTCCAGTTGTCTCAGAGGGCCAGCTGTGTCTTTGCCCTTCCCATGTCTTAACATTAAACGGTTGTCCTTAACTGGTGGCAGTTCAGCCTCCTGGGTATATTTGGCAATGTCTAGAGACATTGCTTGGGGGATGCTGCTAAACTACCCTACAATGTACAGGACAGCTCCTACTCCCCACATAATTTCCCTACAACAAAGAGTTATCTGGCTCAAAATGTCAGTAGAGCTTAGGGTGATAAACCCTGAAGTTTAATCCTTCTTTCAAACATGTTGGATAACATTGGCATCCATTCAGTCCCCACTCCCCATTTTTGGAACACTAGCTAGAACTAGTTTCTATTCAAGAGACCCTTAGCTAATTTAGGGGTATATATGAACTAATTGTGAATGTTGTTTGTTATTGGTACACATTTTAGTCCCATATTTAAGATATTTCAGTACACAAGTGACCCGATGAACCCCATCACTCAGATTTAGGGGGACTGTTGATTCACCTACCACAGGGGTTCAGATGGACACTTATAGCCTGTCTTGTGTACCCAAGCGACGTATCTAAACTTGCAAACTTTTGATGCATAACCTATTCATATAAATTGCTGCTAGGATTGCATCAAAATTATGCTGTCCTCCCTAAGATTTCTTTTGAGATTTATATTCAGCCCATGTTAGGGATGAAATATCCATTTTTAGGAGTAACTGTGCGGAACAAAACACTGTCTTATAAGGGCCTTGATCATGCTTGGTAAGTACAGGGAGCTACAGCATCTGTATTAACATGGGCTGGGCAAATGAAGTTCCCTCTTTGAAACTATTGCAAAGTAAGGTACCTCTGATTCATTTTCAGACTCATATACAGGAGTTTCTCAATGACAACTCAATGAAAAGAATGTTAGTAATGACTTCACAGCGAGAATTTGAGGTGTTAAGCACAGCCCTCCAGTTCATCTTGTAGATTAGGAATCAGATTTAATATTTCTTACATTTTTCACTAAATCTTTCTTTGACTAATGTCTTCTAAAAACCGTGACTGGGAATTCGCCCTAAGTTTCTTTCTCCTTGGCCTCCCTCATCGCTCTGGTTAAGCTGGGGTTGAATTGCAGAGCATTTTGTGAGGTGAGTTTCTCTGCCTCTCTCCCTCTCCCACTCCTCCTGGCACATAGTTGACTCATTAAATGTTTGCTCGAAGAACAATGCATATCTGTTTTTGAATTCTACTAACTTCTAAATTTTGATTTCCAGCTCAAACTTCTCCTCAAACACTACATTCTACTGCCTACTTGACGTGCTTGCTCAGAGGTCCGGTAGACCCTCGGTGTCCTTGCTTTTCATGGCAAATGCTAGGTCTGCTCCTGTCCTACTCCTGTCTTAGGGGCTTTGTACTTGTTCGCTCTACTTGTAATGCTTTCCCCCAGAGTATCTGTCAGGAGAACTCTTAGCTCCCCTCCCTTAAGCATGTCCTATATGTCATCTTGTCAGTGAGGCCATCTTAACCCCTCTATTTAAAAATTATAATTCACCTGTTCCCTCACACTCTACCTAGATTTCCCTTCCTTTACTCTACTTTTTCTTGTTTTTCCCCATAACACTCATCACCATCTGATATACTTTACTGGGGCTTCCCAGGTGGCTCAGGGGTAAAGAATTTGCCTGCCAGTGCAGGAGACAAGGGTTTGATCCCTGGATCGGGAAGATCCCCTGGAGAAGGAAATGGCAACCCACTCCAGTATTCTTGCCTGGAAAATCCCATGGACAGAGGAGCCTGGCATGCTGCAGTCCATGGGGTCGCAAATGAGTTGGGCACTACTCAGTGACTGAACAAGTAATATACTTTATTGACAAACTTATTTTTATATGTTATTTTTAATATATTTATTATATTTATTGTTTATTATCTGTTTAGACTCTGAGCCTGGTAGGCTTGCAGTCCATGGGATCGCTAAGAGTTGGATATAACTGAACGACTTTACTTTCACTTTTGACTTTCATGCATTGGAGAAGGAAATGGCAACCCACTCCAGTGTTCTTGCCTGGAGAATCCCAGGGACGGCGAAGCCTGGTGGGCTGCTGTCTGTGGGGTCGCACAGAGTCGGACACGACTGAAGCGACTTAGCAGCAGCAGCAGCAATTGTAAGCAGAGCCAAGATCGTTCAAACTGGGATCTTTTGACTCCCAAATTTAATTCAGTTTTTGTTACAAACCAGCTTCTTTGTTTTGACTTCAGAATGGCCTGATATTTCTGGTCTCCTGAAGTGTTTGGCTTAGTCTTTGTTTCAAAATAATTAATTTTCTTTATGTGCTGTGCTGTACTTAGTCGCTCAGTTGTGTCTGACTCTTTGTGACTCCACAGACTGTAGCCCACCAGGCTCCTCTGTTCATGGAGATTCTCCAGACAAGAATAATGGAGTGGGTTACCATGCCCTCCTCCAGGGAATCTTCCCAACCCAGGGATCAAACCCAGGTCTCCCGCATTGCTGGCAGATTCTTTACCATTTGAGCCACCAGAGAAGCCTATATAACCTACATAATTAAAGTGACGTTTGTTTCTGACTGCAAGACCAAAACCTCTAGGATTTTTACCGAATTTGGAGGCTATGTTTGGGATGATCTAAAGGGAAATACAGGCTACGTAGCATAAAAGAGATGAGAATGTGTAGTCAGAAGAGGCAGTTTTCTTCCAGAGTCACATCAGTGGGGAATGGAGAGACCCAAATGACAGACTCTTAAGACACCATGAACATACAGAAAACAAAAACAAAGACAACAGTGGTTTGGGATTTGACCCCCAAGTTGAAAGTCCTAGAAGCAGGTGCTTTTCACTTGAGCATTTCTACATGTTATAGTCTAGAAGGCATGGCAGCTGTGACACATTTACTTGATGATAACTCATAATTCTCCCAAGCAGTCATGGGAGGCCAGCTAGTATTTAAATTAAAAACACCCCCCCCATTTGGACTTCTGTATCTGTGTTTGGATGGCCAAAGTTGTTTGTTCTGTGGTCGGCTCTCTGGCATGGTGGCTGATAGACAGGAAGTGAAGTGAAGTGAAGTCGCTCAGTCGTGTCTGACTCTTTGCAACCCCGTGGACTGTAGCCTACCAGGCTCCTCAGTCCACGGAATTTTCCAGGCAAGAGTACTGGAGTGGGCTGCCTTTTCCTTCTCCAGGGGATCTTCCCAACTCAGGGATGGAACCCGGGTCTCCCGCACTACAGGCAGATGCTTTAGCGTCTGAGCCACCAGTGCTTACCTTGGGGACTGGAGCATAACGTGCTAGGAGAGTCTGTGTATCTTTCTAGTTGGCTTCTTTTTTTAATTTTAGTTTAATATTAACATACAATAAATTTGACTTTTAAACTGTTCAGCTCTGTGAATTTTAATACACATATGCATATATGTTTTACCAACATAAATGTATATATACATACATATGTATTCTCTTTTGGTATAACCATTTTAGTCAGAATACAGAACAATTACCTCTAAAATCTCCCTCATGTTATCCCTTTGTAGCCAACCCCGTCCAGCCATAACCGGTCCTTTCTTGCTGTAGTTTTGGTTTTTTGAGAATTTTATGTAAATGGAATCATGTAGTATGTAATCCTTTGATACTGACTTCTTTTCTCAAGTACAAAGCCTTCAATCTTAATATAAAGCCTTTGAGATTCCTTTAAGCTGTGTGTTTATTCAGAGCTCCTTCTTTACTGCTGCGCAGCAGTATCTGGAGGCACCATGATCATCACTTCTTGAGGACATTGAGGTTGTTTCCTGTTTTTGGCAATTATGATAGAGCTGCTGCATATTTGTGTATAGGTTTTTGTGTGAGAATAAATTTTTGTTTCTCTAGGGCAGATGGCCAGAAGTGGGACTGCTAGGTCATATGATAACTATATGTTATAAAAAACTGCCTGTGTACAAATGTTCTTAGCAGTGTTATTCATAATGAGGAAAAAGTGAAAATAGCCCAAATGTCCATCAACTTGAGGAATGGGTAAATAAAATCTGATATATCTATACAGTCAGTATTATTTGGCAGTAAAAAGAAATGTACTGATACTTATTGCAACAGGGATAAACCTTGAGAATATGCTTAATGGAAGAAACCAGTCACAAAGGACCACTTGTTGTATGATTCCATTTCTGTGAAATGTCCAGAAGAGAGGTATCTGTAGAGACAGGAGGTAGTATGGTTGTCTGGGGCTGGGAGGTTGGGTAGATATGGGAAGTGACTGCTGATGGATATCGCATCTTTGGAGTGATGAAAACATTCTAAAATTGATTGAAGTGATGGCTGCACAACTTGTGGATATACTAGAAACCATTGAATAGCACAGTTTAAATGAGTGAATTGTATACTATATGAATTATATCTTGGTAAGGCTGTTTAATGGCAACCCACTCCAGTATTCTTGCGTAGGAAATCTCATGGACAGAGTCTGAGCCTGGTGGGCTGTAGTCTGTGGGGTCACAAAGAATCAGACACGACTTAGCAACTGAGCACACAAGCTGTTTAAAAAAATAATAAACTGCTAACTTCTTTCCCACAGTGGCTGTACATTTTTGTATTCTCACCGGCAAAGCGTGGGAGGTCTAGGTGTTCATGTAAACCTCACCAGCACTTAGTATTGTCAGTATTTTTTATTTTAGCTACTTTTAATAGGTGTGTAGTGATATTTCACTACTCATTTGCATTTCCCTAGTTAATGATATGGAATAGTTTTCATATGCCTATCTGCTTTCTTTAGTGAGGAATCTGTGCATGTCTTGAGCTCATTTTATGACTGAGTTGTTTGTTTTCTTAGTGTGAAGATTGAGAGGTCTTGATATGTTCTGAATGCAAGTCCTTTGTCAGATATGTGGTTTGCAAGTATTTTCTCTTCCTCTCCTGATTAGCTCGTCTTTTTTCTCTCTTCAGTACTTCTTGATGAATTCCAAGTTCTCAGGGTTTCATTGTCTGATTACTCCTGTACCCTCAGTGCTTAATATCTGGCATGAAATATCTGGCATAAAACAGATATGCAGTTAATATTTGATGGATGAATGAATGAGTTCCCCCTTCTTACTGATTAGCAACAGGTTTTTTTTTTTCGGAGAGATAATATATTAAAAGTAAACCTGATTAAAATATTTCCTTTCTATACATACTCTTTAAAAAAAAAAAAATCTCTAATATAGACTGTAAAGCCTGTCATGATACAGCTTGATTCCTTGAACATTTCCTGTTCTCCTCGGCCTTATAACCTTTACAGGTGTTGTTCCTTCTGTCTCGAGCACTTTTCCTCCCACTCTCTTTGCCAGGCTAATTTATTTATTTCCTAGTTCAAGCATCGCCTTTGCTCATTCAATCTAGACTCTGGGAATATAAGAATAAATAAGACAAACACAGTCCCTTATCCTCTTGAGGCTTACCTTTCATGGCAGAAACCCTCTCCCCCTTGCCCCAGTCTAGGCTGGGCGTCTCTGTCTCATAGTGTCCCTGTTTTTACTTAACAAAACTTTAATTATTTATAATTAAGTATGTTCACCATACCGACCGTAAACCAATGACCTTTAAATATTTTTGTTTATTTGTCCCTTAAAAGAATTTTGGACAAAGCCAAGCAACCTTGTATATATATTTCAAGCTGACATCTACACTTTTTTTCTTTATAACTTTAAATAGTTGCAAAGGATATAATTTCCAGCATGCTATAAAACTTGACATTTTAAAGTTAAACTTTTGGTCACTCTTTTAAATGTATCCCATGAAATCTAAATACTGTATATGATGCTCACCATCATTTGTTGGAAAAAGAAATCCCTAAAAATTCCTTTTTATAGTCATAAATTTTACAATCTTTCTTTTTCTTCATAAACTCCATTTCATTTCCCCCACATAATATCCTATCCTTGGTTATTGCTGAAATCTTTTATTGTTCATTCTCTTCTACTTCTTTGCAACAGAAATAGGTATGCAAGTAGAAATTTAATTTTTAAAGTATTTCCAGTGATAACCAAAAGGCTGTAATTGTTCTCTGTTGAATTATTGTATTGAATTATTCTGTGTTTAGTTACTTTGGCAGTTATTATCAATGTGCATATATTAAAACAAAAAAAAATATGTTATTTGACATGAAAAGACTCTTAAGGAAACAGATTTTTTTTAAAACTGGATTATGTGCAAGTAGATGAATGTTACTTTTTTCTAGATCATAACAGTATTCTATATCAACTGCATTCTTAGTTTTCATTTCTTATGACATAAGAGCTGAGAAACCTTG
This sequence comes from Bos grunniens, assembly GCF_055505025.1. Lineage (NCBI taxonomy): Eukaryota > Metazoa > Chordata > Mammalia > Artiodactyla > Bovidae > Bos > Bos grunniens. Next base: position 13,046,185 of record NC_141170.1, on the reverse strand, counting down.
GAAACCTTGTTTGCACACATAACAGACACGAATGGAAGGAGTTTTGTGTTCGCACTGCCACTCCTCTCTGTTGTTTGAACTTCCTCTGCGTTACAAGCCCAAACTGTCATCAAAACTTTTAAATATGATCTGCCAGATGAAAACTGAGTTAGATCCTCTGTTAATTTTGTTGAGTGGGGAATGTTGGAAACCGTCCCCTCCCGCCAACCCCCAAGCTTGTGGAAGGGTTTGTTGTTCAGTCATAAACGTCATTCCCAGGATTTCTAAGTGTCCCTTTGTTAGAAGTTTTTATGTCTAGGCCTATGCACCATAATAAGCTTCAGGTGTGGTGGAGCTCTGACTTTAAGAAGCGGAAAAGGTCCTTGTGAAGGGCTTGTGGGAAAGTAGACCAGCAGGATGTGGATCAGCAACAGGTTCGCAGGAAGAGTCGCTTCAGAAAAGAGTATACATAGATGTCGAACTCTAGAAATCGACTTCCTTAAAATTATGTGTGCCTGATACCCGTTAGAAGTCCATCCTGTGTTTCCTAGTATCCATCCGTCTGCCACGTGGACTATTGCTTCAGGATTCGTGAGGCAAAGAACCAGCCCCCATCTTCTCAACTCAGAACTCCTATCAAGAAGAACTTAATATATATTTTCTCACTGATCCAGAAAAAAAAAAATTTTTTTTCATGTAAAATTTTTGTGTAAAATCTGAACTTGCTCATCTTTTATATTTTCTTTGAAAAGACACAAAGGGAAAATGTTTTTATTCCTGAATAGTATTGTATGCTTTGGAACTCATTATTAATTTTCAAGAATAAAATGTTCTTTTACAAGTAAAGTTTTTGACTCAGTAGCTGTCTTGCTAACAATGATTATACCACTTACCTTAAATCCTTTTTCTCCGTTTTCCCAATTACACTGTTGTTAAAAGAAACTTTTACTGTTCTTCAAGTAATATGGTTCTGCTTGAATTCTCCATGGAAATAATTTTTTTGGGTACTTTTTATCCTAATGTAATTTTCAAAGCTTAGAAAAAAAGTAATTGTCATTTGTTTTCTTTTTACCTGCAGTGGTTTTGAGGTATCTGGGAGATGCTTTTAGGCATATTACACCTATAGGGCAATAGAGGTCTGTGTGCCTGCAACATGCAAATAGGCTATATTGCTGCTGAGAAATAAGAACCGCAGATTGGCAGCTTCACCTTTCTGTTAATGTGCAGATTCTTAATGCTTAGTATCCTGGAGGTTTCTGCTTTTCTGCAGAAAATCTAATACAGATTTTCGATTGCCTCTTAAAATGCTACACTTCTCCAGGAAACCTTATCTTTGCTATAGCATCTGGTTTTCTGTGAAGTCATAATTTTGAATCAGAATTTCCAGCTGTTGGCATCTTGTTTTATGGAGCCTGAATTGAAAATCAAAAACTAGGTTATGTATTTAAATAACAGAAGTGAATGTTATCTTTCTTTTTCTAAAACAGTATGGCAATTGTATATAAGTATTTCCAATTTGCAGCGTTATTGTTCATGATTTGCTCCAAGAGAAACAAGGTTGAACAACAGCTGAACAGCTTTAAGTGAGTAGGTTACGTTTTATTCTTCTCTTGTGTCCCGTGAACCTACACACATGGTGTCTGCCTAGGGACAGATAAGAACTGCAAAATAAGAATTGTTGGTGCTCAGCAAGCACCTTACAGATGGGTTAGTCTTGACTCTGTAGTTTCTAGATGAGGAAACCAAGGTCTTATTTTGCCCTGTATATAGAAAATGATCACTGACTTGAGGCAGAAGAAATCGGGTTTAATGATATTAAGATAAACGTGTTGTTTACTGTTCTGAAGTCAGTCGTTCTGAACAAGGGGACCGAGGGAGGGGAGTCCCGGCAGGCCTGCTGGAGGACTGCTGTGCGCCTAGCCTAGGCTGGGGTGCCACGTGAGGCCAGTAACTCCTTTCCCTGTCTGGGAAGCCATTTGGCAAGATCCCTCAAGATTTTAAAAGATTTTGTAACTGTCAAGCTCACGGTTCCTCTTTTAAGACTTTGTCTTAAGGAATTACAAAATCAGATAAAGATTCACTGTACAAAAATAGCCTGGTATGGTTTAGCAGAAAGATGTTCTTTACAGCATAATTTATCCTGTGGAAAATCAGAAGGAGCAGTTCAGTTATCCAGTGGTAGAGAAATAGATTATGGTAAATTTAAGCAATGAAATGTTATATAGTCATAAAGTGCTTATTTGTAGTGTCATTGGAAATCAGTAGAATATAAGATTGCATATATAATATGATTCCTTACGTAAAGGAAATTTGTGTATAAAATGGATCATATGTCAAAGTGGCAAAAGAGTTTGTATTTCTAGGTGATGATGAGTTGATTTTATTTTCTTTTTATTTTACTTATTTCACCCACTCCATGATTAGCAGAGAATAAGATTATAAAAAAAAGGAGTTTAAAATGTAGTTGAAGAGGCAAATTTTTTTTTCAAATGCCAAGGGTTGGAAAACCCCACTTTAAAATCCCACCAAGGTCAGGCTCATTGACAGTCTCTGGGGCTTGTGCTGTGTTAAGTCACATACAGCTGCCCCACCCTCATCCCCGTGGCTGGAATCCTAATGGCGGGGGGAGTGACCCATCTGGAATGTGGGCAATGGGGTGGAATCCACAAGTAACTGCTGTTTTAATCAGCAGTCATTTTATTTGGAAAAAAATTTGAAAAGCAATTTCCCCTATCGAACGAACATTCCTTTATTCTTTCATTAGCAAACATTTTTGAGTGCCCACTAGTTAGTTCTTCTGACTTGAAGGTAACATTCTACTGCTAGTGATTCTTTGCCCAGTGATTGTTGAAATGTTCCTAACTCTCTCTGCCAGAGTCTTGTGGTATACAGGTAACTTGACACAGTTCCTGTTCTTACCTGGTTCAGGTTTAATAATTAAATGGGATTAGCTATTAAATAATGCATGTTTGTGGAGAAGCCAGTCAGTTTAATACTTGTGAACTTGAAAACACCACTTTATAATCAGTGCATGTCTTGGTGGGATCCATGTTGCTGTGGCTTTGTGTGTAACATAGTCAAGCAGCAGGGCAAATTAAATGCTGTTTTTCTGAAAGGTGAGCTTTCCTAAGGCATGGTATGGCTTTCTTTGCTTCCAAACTTCTTTGAAAAAAATCTATGAATATTTTAAAGTCTTCGATTCCACTTTATAATTTAAAATTAATAATTTCTTACTACTGTAATTTCATACGTTTCGTACTAACCCCCCTAGGGGGGGAAGAAAAGTATTTACTTACTTCAAATTTCTTATACTGATTTCAGTTGGTCTCATTCCACATTACAATTATGGCTTTCCAGTCCACAAGGTATGGCTTAGAGTTGTGTTTCAAATTCGCAATGGGTTGAGCATTAATAAAGCTACTGTTTTTAATTTAAAAGAACAGATCTCTTAAGGAAAGTTTGTTAGGCTCTGGGATTAATTTTTTAGATGTTTGTTGTATGTAAGTTCATGATAGCCTCAAATTGTTATTCTCCTGCCAAGAAGTGGCACCTTTTGTTCCCCTCATTTGCCTGTTCGGCCTAGTTGTCTACTTTGCCACATTTGCAATAGCCAAGGAATTCTAGAGCTGGAATAAGGTGCCTTGGTGAGCTTTCTGTCTTTTGCAAAAATAACCTGAAGCCCTTTGATGAGTGTCTTTTCTTAAAGGCCTTCAGAGAAGGACGTCTCGCAGTCTTTCCAGCGCTTTGTGTTTCTGATTGACCATTATCTTTTTCTCTCTCCTTTTTTTTCCATCTGGTGTGAAACATAGATCTTTTTCTTTAAACTTAAGCTGTTTTGCTATTTGCCGCATATTTTGGAGTACTAATCTATACCTGTATGGATATGAACAAGTTGTTCTTAGTATCCTTCCTAAATGTTCTGACTGACTGTGTATTACCTGATTGTTTCGTCCTAACAACAGCATCATGTACCAGTGAGCTGCTATCACAGAACTATTTTTCTTGGAAAGGCTAGGAAGTCTTTGATAATGGATTGGGCCAGTGATTTAAATAGTCCAGACACATAAGCTTACATTTATTTAGCAATTTACTAGATGTCTGTGTGATACCGGGACTGTGTCAGTCCCTGTACTGGGGACCGAAGATACTGCCCACTCCCCACCCCCCACACCCCAAAAAAAGGATGAGATTAAGTGCTTCAGAATAGAGCAAGTCTAGTAGGGAGACCTTTCCGATATATTGGCAGTAATAGTATCATTCATTATTTGGGGTTTATTGCTGTTAATGGGTTTATTTTCCAGTATTATTTTGCAGAGAAGTTGAAAAGTGGCTTCAGATCTATTTGCTTTTTGCCCCACCCCCCAAACCCAGAAGTGCTTCCCTCCAGAGAAAAATCATTCTAAAAAAGCTTGCAAATTTAGGGAAGACATATATAAATGAGTTGTAAATTTATGTGGTGAAAACAATATGAGGTTCTATGGAACAAGATTTTTCCTTTTATAGAAAAGAGTGATTGAGTTGGATTTTCCCAGTTCATATTGTTACTGAAGTTTTATGTGACTTATTTTAATTAGTAGAAGACATCTGTTCATTTACAGCAACTAGTGATCACACCTCTCTTTGACACATACCATAGACCCTCAGGGAGAAGGCGATGGCACCCCACTCCAGTACTCTTGCCTGGAGAATCCCATGGATGGAGGAGCCTGGTGGGCTGCCATCTGTGGGGTCGCACAGAGTCGGACATGACTGAGCGACTTCACTTTCACTTTTCACTTTCATGCATTGGAGAAGGAAATGGCACCCCACTCTAGCACTCTTGCCTGGAGAATCCCAGGGACGGCAGAGCCTGGTGGGCTGCCATCTATGGGGTCGCACAGAGTCGGACACGACTGAAGTGACTTGGCAGCAGCATAGACCCTCAGATGTGAACACCTAGGAGTAGTTTTTCCTGACCATAGCATTAGTTCAGTTCAGACCACACCATGTTGTCTCCTTATGCTCTTGTGTCTTAGAAGATAAAGTTAGTCTTCGTTTAACTCAGCAGGCACAATACACATTTTGTTCTAGGTATAATAGATGTATCTCAGGAAGCTATCTATGACAGGGTGATTCTGAGGGCTGGTGTTCATTTCTGATTGACAGATCTTACAAATTCTAACAAATAGGGAGTATAGATGTTAGTTAAGAGCAAAGGTTCTGGAGCCACATTACCCAGGTTTTAATCTTGTTATGCTATTAGCCAAGTGACCATGGGCACAGTGTTCAACCTTGCTGCCCCCCTCCTTTTCCTCATGTGTAAAATAGGGATAATACTACTCTTCACCTCATAGATTAAGGAGAGTTAAGTGAGCTAACATCTGTAGAATCAAACCATGCCTGGTGTGGAGCGCTGTATGGACACTAGTGAGTGTGTGATGGGTGTCTTGACACCGGTTGATGTTTCTGAATCATAAGATGCCCTTCATAGGTCCGGGGGCTGGTTGGCCAACACTGCGTGAGTTGAACGGCGATGTAGCTTTTTCTGGTTTTCCTTAGTCCTACTCATCCCCTGCGGTGCCCCAGTTTTTCTGCACTGATGGTTCATTATAAACATCTTAGAAACTGGAAGTCTGTGCTCTTTATTGGCATATTGTGCAGTAATCCCGGGAATTCGGCCTGAGCCCCTGGGAGCTAAATCAGAGGTCACGCCCTCCGAAAGCCTCTCTGAGCTGTCCTTCTGGGGCAGGTACTGGGGGCGGGGGTTGGAGGGGTCTTGTCGACCTTGTGGCTCCCCTGGCTCTGGGGAGCCTGAGGGGGCGCCAGGGCAGTGAGTGGTCCACTTGCACATCTGTGATCATCCACTCCCCTTGCCAGCCTTCTCGGTCCTGTATCTGGGATGGCAGACCCTACCTCAGTCCTCAGAAACCGCCACAGCCCTGTGCTGACTCAATTGCTGGTTTTATGGAATTCATTTCTGTGTCTTGGTTCTTCCAGGCGTTATTAGGTCCTCTCAGATACAAGCTAATTTGCCTTGGCAGTATGAGAGAATCTTAACCCTGTTGGGTTCCAGAAGTTCCTTCACTGGGCATTAAAGGCCTTTTTTGCATACTATTACTACTACTAAGTTGCTTCAGTCGTGTCCGACTCTCTGCCACCCCATAGACGGCAGCCCACCAGGCTCCCCCATCCCTGGGATTCTCCAGGCAAGAACACTGGAGTAGGGTGCCATTTCCTTCTCCAAGTCTTTGCATAGTCCTTCTCATATGCCAGGTTCTTTTCTGAGCAAAAAATAACGCATTTCACTCTCATATATGTGTGGTGTGTACTAATACTATTATTTTTCCTATTTTTACAAAAGGAGAAACTGAGGCAAAGATAGGTTAAGTAATCTGGGCAGAGCCTCCCCATGGTGACTGTCAGAGCCAGTGTTGGATCCAGGCTGTCTGCGTGCAGACTCTGCTCACCAGTGCCCCCTCTTCGTTGCTGGTTCTTAGCCTGCTTGTCCGTTAGACTTATCTGCAGAGCTTGCCAAGAGGGCCGGGGGCAGAGAGAGACATTTTACCTGGCCCTTCCGGAGACCCAATCAAATCTTCCATCTTCTCCCTTTTATAGAAAAAAAGATCACTCTCCCTGTTTTTCTAATCTACTAGGCTCTTTCCTTTTCCCCTTTTCATGACGTATAGATGGTAAAGAATCTGCCTGCAATGCGGGAGACCTGGGTTCGATCCCTGGGTCAGGAAGATCCCCTGGAGAAGAGAATGGCTACCCACTCCAGTATTTTTGCCGGGAGAATCCCATGGACGGAGGAGCCTGGCAGGGCCACAATCCATGGGGTCAGAAAGAGTCGGACACGACTGACTAACACTTAGTAGGGTTTTTAATGGCCTTTTACAATGATGGGCATAGAGCTCTATGGTTTGACTCTGTAAGGTAAGGCCCACGGGGACAGGGACATCCTTTCTCCCTGTGTATATCTTGTCTGGTGCCCAGCACAGTGTTACAGATATACACAGGACTTGAGTGTTAACCCTCAGTGGATGCTTCCACGTACTGTTACCACTTCATCACATCACTTTATTTATCACTTTTACCACATTGGGGGAGATCCCAGGATGTATGGCAAGAGTGTGGATAGTTAACTGGGCGGATCTAATTTGGCCAGCTCTAGTATATCAGAGCCTCAGTTTTGTTACCTCTAAAATTGTAAAGGTGGTACTATTAGAAGACTTCTGTAAAGATGAAATGAGATATGTGAAAATACGGACTATGCTCTGTCCTGTAGTGCTGTGCTGCGCTTAGTCGCTCAGCTGTGTCTGACTCTTGGCGACCCCATGGACTGTAGCCCGCCAGACTCCTGGGTCCATGGGATTCTCCAGGCAAGAAGACTGGAGTGGGTTGCCATTCCCTCCTCCAGGGTATCTTCCCAACCCAGGGATCGAACCCAGGTCTCCCGCATTGCGGGCAGATTCTTTACCATCTGAGCTACTAGGGAAGCCCTGTAGTAGGAAATCAGAAATAAATGCTGAATTATTTCTTTGTAAAGTAAGCACAGTTTGAATAGGAAAAATCACTTGAAAATGTGCTGTTCAGCTTTCAGTCAAATGCAAGAAGTCATGAAGTTTTTGGAGCTCAAATAGACCTTCGGGATCAGGGAATGCAGCCCCTTCATGTGAAATACAAGTGAGGAAATGGAAGCGTAAAGAAAGGACTGGACCAGGGGCACACTGTGAGCCCAGATGCCGTCCAAACGCTGTCTTACCACTGTGACTGGCATCACCTCTGCTTCCTAGTGTTTGCACTGTCGCCTCAGTGCACTCTCGTGTATGTTACGGAGCTCTCAGAGCAACTCCCCGGCCTCCAGCACCTGACCCCAGGGGAAGGCTTTGCCTGTTGGGTAAAGTCCTAAACAAGCCACCATGGGTTATGGGGTTAAGGGGGTACAAGGAAAGAGTATGTATTTACCTTGATGTTTGTGAACAAGAAGGAGAAGAGTTAAAAATATGCAAATAGCGAATGGCTGAAAGCCCATGAACCTCTTTCCAGTTCCTCTGTTTTCCAGGAAAATGGGGCTCTTTTATCTTTCATCAGTTCTTGCAGGTATAAGGTTGATATTGGAGGGGAATGAAGTTATTCCAAGTATGCTTCTAATAGAATGTTGGTATTTTGTTTTTACTCAACATCAAGTTGTAAAAGCTTCAAAACGGCATCATGCTTTGATATAATGTTTAAACCATTATAAATATCATCTCCTATTGATGCCTTAGAATAGATGTTTTCAGTTCAGTTCAGTCGCTCAGTTGTGTCCGACTCTTTGCGACCCCATAAATCGCAGCATGCCAGGCCTCCCTGTCCATCACCAACTCCCGGAGTTCACTCAGACTCTTTCTATTAATGTTGATTATTACAGATTGAAGTAAAAGTGCTTCAGCTCACTGACATATAATATGTCTTGTTAAGTTGGGGCGTAATTGCTAGGGAAGTATCCAGCCTGTAGTGAAGATACGAAGATAATAAGATGTGTCATTTTCTAGTATCTGAACTCAAATTCTTGACTCCTGTCATCTCCCCCTCCACCTCCTGCAAAAACACATTTGTTGTTGTTGTTGTTGTTGGGATAGTTTTTGGAACAACCAAGGTGAGCACACTGTGGTGTCAAATCATTTCCATTCCCTCATCTTTTTCTGTCCTGTTTTGCAGCTTACTACATACGCCAAGAGGTCTTGATTCCCTTAAATGCTTGGGAAAGTTTTTCTTTGTAGGACCCTGAAATTAGCCGTGGACAGTGCAGAGAGGAAATGCCTGTGTCTTTTCCAAAAAGTGGGTTTGCTTAGAGAAGATGGTGATAAATGTTTAGCATTCTTAGCAGTGCCGAAACTCATGCAGAAAAACACCTATTTCAGGCCTCTTCAAAGACTTCGGTTGTCTAAAAGCAGAAACATTTGTAGTTTGGACTTTACTTAGGATTTACAATATACTGTATGAGCACTTTACAAGTATTTAATGTTTATTTTTTGACATGATAATCAGTATCTTTGTTTCCTGATTCTATATGAAGCTCTGATCCTTTTTTGTCTTTGTCTTCTTTTTTAGAAAAGTCCAAATGGGTGGATTTTTAAAAATGTAATGGAAACAATGTGGCTTAGCTTTTAAAATGATTCATTATACAGAGAAAAACCCGAAACTATAAAATGTAAATCTCATGAAAGTTAATCAGATTTGGTTGTGCACAGCCTTCATCAAAACCTGAATTTCATAAGCCTTGAAAACTCTGACGCTTTAAAAATGTTTGAGGAGTTTGCCTTTCCCATCCTCAAACGCACGCATTCTTTCAGACCACTCAGGAAGAAAGTGCTTGGAAGAGCATTGCCGACTCCCCGAGGCACCCCTGACTGGTTTCTGAAACTGAAAGAAACTTCTTGGTTGTGTGTGATAAGCAGAATTCAGAACGCGTCTCTATTTTAGCACGTGTGAAATAGAAAGTGATCGTGCTCACAAGAGTGAAATTTGAGTTATGACGTGTTGACAGATCTTCATATTAAGGCACCATAAATGATACTTTCAGTTTCCTTATGAAAACAAAGTTGAGTTCCGCTCTGAGTGATTCTCCTAATTGTTATTGTTAAATTCTTTTGCTCTGCTGTCTCTTTTCCTGCTCACACTTAGATAATCTACAAATACTGTTTGGATCCTATGTGTTTCACTTTCTCTTCTTAGCTGAAAGTTTTCGGCAAATCCTTTCCTTTCCAACAAAGTGTTTAATTTTCTGTGCACACAGATTCATGAGTCAGTTAAACATGTTTGATTAATTTATCACAAAGAGTGCCACCTTGAGTAAAAACAATTCTACTCTGTGGAAAGTTCTTTCCTTTTAAAAGAGGGTCCTTATTTCTAAGAGCAGAGCTCTGATTTTAATTAAAGAGCATTTTATGCAGTTTTTTTTTCCCTAAAGCTTAAGATTAATTTCTATGGTTACTGGGGATATAAATCTCTAGATTGCTTTAAAACAAAGATTTTTGTTCAGGAGAGAGTTGACAGCTCCCTTTAAGAGAAGCTATTACTTAATTTTACTTTCCTAAGTTTAAACATATAAAAATATTTGTAATGATACCCCAAAGGCATCATAAAAATATAAAATAATTGTACTCTAAAATATCTAAAATTACAGGAAATAGACCTCATTTTAAAAAATGAACTGGGATTCGTGGTTGGGGAACTGAGGTGTGACATACTTCAAAACCAGATTCTCTTGTCTGGATATTTATTTTTAACGGTTAAAAAAAAAAATCAAAACTTTTCTATTGCCGGTCATACAGACTTTAAAATATGTTCATTCTATTGGGAAGTATGTCTTTATAGTTTCATTACCTTTAATGTGTATTACTGTATGGATGTCTTAGATCCCCCCTTGAGAGACAGACTTCTGTCTCTAGAATTAAGTGGCCTCAATGGCTTGTGGATTAACTGTATCACAGTTACTCTTTAGGCTCTTTTTAATGATTATTTTTAAAAGTACATAGCCCAGTTTTCTAGGCAACTTTAAACAAGGGCAGCACAAATAGTTTCCAGTGTTTTACTTATCCAAAGTAGACTTCCTCTTTCAATAGATAATGTTAACTGGTAAATTGTTCCCAGGTTAAAGATTTGTCATATTTTAATAAATATAGTGCAAAATCTATAGTAGGGACACTTAAAGAAAAACCCTTCACCTTTCCAAGTAAATGAATTAATACTTATCTTCCTTCGACTTTAGTATTGTAGTATCCATTCTTTTGGTATTTTCATTTACTAAAAATTTTTAAGAAGGTCTTACATAGTAAAATGTCTTCACTTTATTAAGAAAGGTGAAATTAGACTTATAAAATATTCAGACAAGTTTTGAGAGAAATAGTGTTTCGTATGTAATATAAATGCTGTTGGGACTAGATATGCTTTTAGTATAAAACATGCCTGATTCAGGAATGCTTTGCATTAAATGAGTTTATATTTTGAGAGCAAAATAAGAGGAAAGGAAACTACTTTCCCTCCCCCACTTTTTTTTACGAGACAAAAAAGTTAAGTTGAATGAAGATATTGAAAGTGCCCTAAGCTGAATGTTTGAGCAATGAAAGTAAACACTGATTACTGCAAATGTACATTTGAACCAATTGCCTTTTATCTTTCAAGCAAAACATTTCCCACAGTTTTTGTGGGCTTTTATTTAAGTTGGGAAAACTTTGGAAGCTTGTGTGAAAGTATAAATAAGTTTGGGAAAGTCATGATTGGAGTTTGATAATAAACATGCAAAAGCAAATTGGGAAACTCTATTAAAGTCAGATGTAACATTTAATAATGTTGTCTCTGAAAACTCATTTTCAGGGAGAAGAATGGTTATTATGTGGCTCTAGAATAAAGACTGGCTATAATTGAAAATAAGGCCTGAATATGAATTCTTCAATATGTATGAAATTTTGGGTTTTTTTCTTGTTTAAGAACCATACTGATTGTTTGGGAGTCCCCAAAATGTCCCCCTCCAATTATGGGCACCAACACTACATATGTATTTTTGTTTAAAACACAAAGTGCGTACATACTTGCCAGGAAACTTTAAACTAATTTTTACAAAAGAAGCATTAAATTTTAGTGTATATGGAGATTCCTGATTTTGAAAGGCGGGAAAATATTTTAGTTCTTTTAATTATTGAGATATATCACAATATGCAGTATAAATACAAATAAAATATAAAAACCTTAGTCTAAGATTTGATTACATTAACTTCACAATTGCATATTGGCATTTTATAATATTTTTTAGTTGTTCATACAAATTCTTGGGGAAATTTGTCCATTTTTTAATGTAATGGTACAATAAGTGTAAAAAGATATCACTTTAGCACCTATTACATATAGACATTTTTGCTTTCCTTTCTTTGATGCACTACTATATATATCCCTTAAAAGTGTATGTGTTTGGGTGGGGAATGGTTAGTATTACATTTTGATGACAATTTTATTGCTTACAAATTGATATGTGATTTTAACTGAAACTTGTTGCTAGGATAAGAATGGAAAATTCTTTCTGCATAGTGTTTCAAATGCTTTACCTAATGATCTGAAAAACTGTTTAAAAGGAATTTAAATTATATATACTTGTTTTACTTTTAAAACTTTCAACTGAGTTCTCAATATAAAACTCAAGTATAGCTTTTAAATATTTAGGTGTCTGAGTATAAAACAGTAAATAAATCTTAAAAGTAGACTGAAAAGGTATAATTTGATTCTCAAAATCAAAATCTATATATACAGCTCAGGATCTAACCATTATTTTTCTAGTTATTATTACACACAGATTTTTCTCTAGCAAATGTTGTATTGAGTTGGCCAAAAAATTCATTCAGATTTTTCCATAACATGTTATGGAAAAACCTTAATGAATTTTTTGGCCAGCCCAATGTTAGAAACTTACATATTGTCTGCTATTTTGAACATTTAAGTTTAATAATCAATTTTTATCAGGCTTGTCCCCGTTTTATAAAACTTAACAGTTAGCTAATCTGCTACAGTTTTTTCAAATCCTGAAAACAACTCAATTTTATTTTCTTTTTTTTCAAGCAAAGAGATTGTTAGAATGTTTTGTATCTTATTCCTTGAAAAAATATTTTTGCCTTTTTTTCACTTTAAGTTTTATGTCTTATTTACTCCAAAGAAGACCATGATGAGGGAAAAGAATCTGTATTTTTAGGAGGATTGGGAGTGATGAAACCAGGCCCTGGGTTTTGCTTGGAATTTGGACATTTGTGTTCTTGCTCGAGGCCGGCATGCTCTGCATTTCACTCCCACTCGCTCAGTTGAAAGATGACATTGGAGGCGACATTGTGTATCTTGTTACCAAGCCGTCTTTCGCAGAGCTTCGTGATAAAACGCACATTGATTCCTTTACTTTTGTTTTCACTAATAAAGGTGGGGGGGAATGTGTTTTAATAGAGCAAAGCACTTACACTTTGCGGGTTCAAATGTCATCAAGCAGTGTTTTCTGTTGAGTGTAAATTATTGGCATCTATCAAGCAGTATGGAAGTTGAATGTATGTTTTCCCTTTGTACCGCCCACAGTTGATTTCGCTGTTCTCCCTGCTGATGTGAAGCAGAAACTGGACAAGGTAACAGTTTTGATGATGAGATTAGAGGTAGCCAGGCTGACTGTCTCCTGGCTTTTAGAGAACCTTATAAGCTCAGGGCCGCCCCCTCCCCTTGTTTAGATATTACTTGCTCTTTTGAGTTTCAGATTACAGGAGCAATTGATCTGCATGACCTATCTTAAGAACTTTAACGTTGCAGTGGAAACTTAAACCAAATGTATATCCTCAAGAGACAAATCATCTTAAAACCAGGCTGTTGTCATTTTGATATACTGTACTGTTCGTGAGGCACAGTGTGGTAGAGAGCACCACCTAGTGGACGGGACGTGCGCTTGCTGCTCTGGGTACAGAGTTTAGAGAGCGAGTCTGTGTTGACTCTTGACCTTGGTTTGCAAATAAGTGAGGTTTTATGCTGTTCCCAGCTCATAATTTCTACCCAGGGCAAGGATCCCAGGAGAATGAGATTGGGAGAAGCTGTGACATGTCGGTTTTATTTGTGGTTTCCCCACACGTGTAGGTGTACGTGCTAATCTTTGCCATCTTCACAAACATAGTCTCTCCTCATAGTTGATATTTTTACAAAATAAAGATCATTTTTTTAAAATGTCACTAGGGCAGCAGTCAGTCTTTGGAGAGTTTGTATTTTGGAGTGTATGTGTTTAACCTTAGTGATAGGAGTCTCCCTTTGGCTGGAACTGGTTGGATAGAATTGGTTCCCCTTAGGAGGAAAGGAGTTGCTGCTGATTATCAATTGGCTCCTAAATCATGGCCTGTCTGTTACAGAGTGTGTGTGCCTTCAGAGTGTACTAACACATCTGCAAAATCAGTGTGAGAAAAATCTATGTTAAAAAAAAAACCCACTTTTTAATGCATCATAACCACCTGTTATAGATGCAGCTGTTCCTTCCTTAATGTTTATTTCAGAAGGACAAATTCTTAATAAGATGCCTCACTTGTTCTACAGACACTTGTTGAGTTAGGATCCTTGCCAGACTTTGGGAATCTGAAACAAACACGACATAATTCTTTTAATTCTTTACAACAGAAGAGAGGGAACATATTCCTGAGATGTGGCATGTACTACGATGGGGTATAAATGTGTTTATTTGCTTGGTATTTTCTGCTGTGACTGGAAGAATTTAAAAGACATGTAGAAAGGACTTTTGGAGGAGCTGATAAATAAAACCGATGGCTTTTCTTTTAATGAGCTCGGTGTGTGGGAGGTTTCGAAAGACGCTGGTAACTATTCCTTGGTTTGGATGTTCAGCTCACATTTTTTAGCTCGAAAAGCCTAAGCTTGGAGACATAGATCACAGGCCGTGGAACCTGTTTTGAAGTAACGGACCTTGGCTTTTCAGCGTGCTTGCTGTGTGACCTTGGGCAAGTTACTTAACAGCTCTGTGCCTCAGTTTCCGTTTTCTCATGTGTTAGGAGAATTAAATGAGATCATCTGTGCAGCAGCGTAGCCAACGGTAAGCACTGATGATGACAGTGATCATCTGACGGTGGCCGTGCTCAGTCAGTGCTTCTCTTCATCTGGCCTTTGCTCCATGCTGTGAGGCATACAGCGTGTGAGTGGTTATGACAGTGCACTCGGTCTCTCCCTGATGCCTGGAGGCCTCATGCCCCTGCCCCCCCCCCCCACCCTCCCGGGTTCCAGTTACCACCATGCAGACAGACTCTGCTGATGGACGGCCGGCAGCTGCCCCCAGGTGTCCAGCTGAAAGTGCTTTCTTACGCACAGGAGGTTTACAGAAAAGTTGTGCCCTCCTGTGTTTGTCTGTTTGTTTGTTGAATTACGTTTTAACCTGAGCTCCAGTGAGCCAAGAGCCTCTAAAGCTCAGAACGGTGGGCAGGAAGTTTCTTTTGCGTCTGTGGGAAAATTCATTTTCTTAAGGGAACAGATCAGACACGTAGCTTTGGTTAGTGTCTCAAAGGCATCCGTGCCCCCTGAAAGCGAGACCTGTACCTTTGAAATTCACGATTCTTTCTGGAAGCCCACTTATGAAATGAAAGATACTATAACTCCCTCCTATAAAACGTAACTCAAATTGGAATGTTAAAGATAGAGCTGAGATTTTATTTTGAGGAACTCAAATATAGATGGACCATTTTCCCCTTCACCCATCTTGTCAAGGTTCTGAAGAACAATACGAGCAAGGAAACATTAGGAGTTCAGGCTGTGGAGTAGACGCCCTGGCTTCAGATCCTGCGCTGTCGTCTGCTAACGAAACCTTGAGCCAGTCGGTGAGCTCCCCCCCCCCCAATAAAGGGAGCTAATGAAGGTGCCTCCCCTGGAGGGCTGTACCGGGGACGAATGGAGTCATCTGGACAAAGCCCTTGGGACTCTTCTTGGCATGGACTAAGTACTATGTAAGGGCTTCCCGGGCTTCCCTGGTAGCTTAGCGGGTAAAGAATCCACCTGCAATGCAGGAGACACCAGTTCGATTCCTGGGTCGGGAAGATTCCCCTGGAGAAGGGATTAGGCTACCCACTCCAGTTGGAAACAGAGATTGCACCACATTGCAAAAAAACAAAGAGGAACTAAAGAGCCTCTTGATGAAAGTGAAAGAGGAGAGTGAAAAAGCTGGCTTGAAGCTCAACATTCAGAAAACTAAGATCATAGCATCCAGTCTCATTAATTCATGGCAAATAGATGGATAAACTATGGAAACAATGACAGACTTTATTTTCTTGGGCTCCAAAATCACTGCAGGTGGTGACTGCAGCCATGAAATTAAAAGACGCTTGCTCCTTGGAAGAAAAGCTATGACCAACCTAGACAGCATGTTAAAAATCAGAGACATTACTTTGCCGACAAAGGTCTGTCTGATCAAAGCTATGGTTTTTCCAGTAGTCCTGTATGGATGTGAGAGTTGGACCATAAAGAAAGCTGAGTGCCGAAGAACTGATGCTTTTGAACTGTGGTGTTGGAGAAGACTCTTGAGAGTCCTTTGGACAACAAGGAGATCAAACCAGCCAATCTTAAAGGAAATCAACCCTGAATACTCATTGGAAGGACTGATGCTAAAGCTCCAATACTTTGGCCACCTGATGCAAAGAACTAACTCATTGGAAAAGACCCTGATTCTGGGAAACATTGAAGGGAGGAGGAGAAGGTGATAACAGAAGATGAGATGGTTGAATGGCATCACTGACTCGATGGACATGAGTTTGAGCAAGCTCCGGGAGTTGGTGATGGACAGGGAAACCTGGCGTGCTGCAGTCCATGGGGTCTCAAAGAGTCGGACTTGACTGAGTGACTGAACTGAACTGAACCCACTCCAGTATTCCTGGGCTTCCCTGGCAGCTCAGACAGTAAAGAATCCACCTTCAATGTGGGAGACTGGGTTCGATCCCTTGGTTGGGAAGATCCCCTGGAGGAGGGCATGGCAACCCACCCCATGGACAGAGGACCCTGGTGGGCTACAGCCCATGGGGTCGCAAAGAGTTGGAGACTACTTAGCAACTGAGCACGCACACATTGTTTATTACTTGTCAAGGTCAGAGAGGTTGTAGGTAAATTTTAAGTAGAGGAATGACTTCCCAGTTAGTGTTTGATAGGTGGATGGAAGGGAGGAGGGGGACCCTCCCTCACACTCAAGGCCAGTGTGTCAAGACCTGGTCCAGAGATGTGCAGTTGGAGGCCCCCTCATCAGCCATGGAGGTGGGCACTGGGGCCGCAGTTAATTTCTTTGACCACAGAGTGGAGAGAAGATGCAAAGGAGAGCGGGTGGGATGACGGAGCTGCCTACAACCTCAAGGCGCATCTCATAGATACCGACCTGGCAGGAGTTAGCTCCGTGTGCTTGGCAGGGAAGAGACGCTGATTTCATCAGTGCCTGTTGTCCAGTCTGCACGTGCAGGCCCCAGTGAGGGTGGGAGGGCATTGCTGCTCTCTCCTCGGTGGTTTCCTGGGGCCTCTTGCAACAAGAAGAGTTCTGCCTCACTGACTGTGAGTCTAGCATCTAAGAAGCATTTTTGCTCTCATTGTGGCTCTTAAAAACTCAAACCAGCCACATCCTCTGATGCACAGCTGAAGAGACAGCACCCGTTCCAGCTCTGGTGGAATGAACAGTCTTGAACTTAGTGTAGGAGCCTACGTTGGGATCCAGGGTGGGCTTTGTAAATGCCATGTAGAGTGTGGGTGTGGGTGTGGGTGGGTGTGTATGAGGTTCACTCCCTGCTCAGAAGTTAGGCCGCTGCGAGGTGCACTCCACTTTGGAGGCACCCAAGTACAGTGGGCAGCAGAGCGCTTGTCCACAGCCAGCCCTTTATAGGAGCTGGTTGTGCCTGAGGGAGGGCGGGACTTGTTTCCAAGCTGCTTTTGAGAAGGCCTTCCAGGTGCCCCGCCACCCTGGGGTTGAATCTGTGTCAGGGGGTCCTTGCCACTCCTCTCTCCATTCTCTGCTCCTAACCTCAGTACCCATGGGGGCCTCCCGTTGCCACCGTGGCAGTTTAAGTTGGGCTCTGCAGCCAGACCCTCTGGGTCCAAATCGTGATAAGTCACAGACTCACTGTGGGGCCTTTGGCAGTGAAATAATCCCTCTGGGCCTCAGCTTCTTTTCATAGAGGGTAGTAACAGTACCTAGCTCATGTGGTCATCAGCAGAGTTAAATAAGTTCACTTCAGTTCAGTTCAGTCGCTCAGTCGTAAATAAGTTCACTTCAGTTCAGTTCAGTTGCTCAGTTGTGTCTGACTCTTTGTGACCCCGTGGGCTGCAGCACACCAGGCTTCCCTGTCCATCACCAACTCCCAGAGTTCACTCAAACTCATGTCCATTGAGTCGGTGATGCCATCCAACCACCTCATCCTCTGTTGTCCCCTTCTCCTCCCGCCTTCATTGTTAGATATACATAAAGCTCCTAGAACAGTGCCTGACATGTAGTAAGCAGTCAATAAATACTAGCTACTGGTGTTGCCACCACCTGTCCTCCATGTGTGCTGGATTGGTGCCAAATCCAGTTTCTTTTCTTTGTCTGACTCCATAGCTCTCTGCTCTCCTCAGCAATACAATCTTGTGAATGACCTTAAAGGTCACAGCCCTTTAGCACGGCCCAGGTTCCTCTGTCTGCCTTTCCATCTGCTGACCCAGCACAGCCCCCCGTCCAGGCAGACCTGGCCTCATGGGTAAGAACCCAGACAGTGATGAAGGGGAGTCGGGGCGGGGGAAGGTGCGGGACCTAATACACCTGAGCACCTGCTCTGTGCCAGATACAGTGTCAGACTGTCGACGTTTCATTGAAGGCTTGTGTCACCTTCAGAGTTACTGTCTCAAGTTTACAAATCAGAGGTTAAAGCTCAGAGAAGTTAAGTGAGTTCCGGTCGTCAGGGATGGCGCCGGGATCTGAACACAGGTCTGTGTGACTCTGGAGTTCATGCTTTGCATTACCCCGCGGAGAGAGTGTGGAGAGAGAGCAAGATACATGCCATCTCCACACACACACTCTGCACGCAGCCTCCAGACCAGCCGGGCTTGGGTTGGGGCCTGAAAAGCAGTGCGAAGCCGCGTCAGCCCCGCGTCGGGACTCCCCCTCTGTCCGCCCACCTCCCCTCCTCCCTTCTGCCTCATTACCTCCCTCCTTGATGTGCTTGCCCCGTACCTGCTCTTAACCTGTTCACTGAAAACAAATAAAAGGGAGGTTTCCAAGCCCACAGAAAAGAAAGTAGTGATAATGAACCAGTACATTCCCGGAGCACCACCCCTACCCCCACCCAGCCCCCCGGTCTTGTTGTGCACTTTTGAATCAGTCGCAGGTGAGGAGATCTGATTTCACAGGGTAGTTAGCAGATCTCACTGTGTTGCTTTTGTGGATGAAACAGTTTTTTAAATTTTTTAAAATTTTATTGGAGGATAGTTGATTTACAATGTTGTGTTGTTATTGATTTATTTATTTTTGGCTGTGCCACACAGCATGTGGGATCTTAGTTCCCTGAGCAGGGATGAGACCTGTGTCACCTGCGATGGAAGCTCGGAGTCTTAACCTCTGGGCCACCAGGGAAGTCTGAAGGAAACATTTTTTTAAATGGACTGAATATTTGGATTGCAAGGATGTCTGTGGCTCATTGAGCTGGCTGTCCACTGGGAGGGGTCTGTAACTCTGTGCTTCTTTTTCAGCCCAATATTCATTCTATTTTTTAAACTGATAATTTTTAGTTAACAGATGTCTTTAGTGGCAGAATGATCAGAATGGCAAATGGCAAGAGGCTAGGGGGGAAATATGAATATAGTGAAGACATAGGTCTTCATGAAAAAAATAATTGTAGTTGATGGTAAGTCAGTTTGACTCGGTGACTTGAAAGTGAACACCCTCTTGCTGCTGTGCTTTGCTCAGTCTCTCAGTCATGTCCGACTCTTTGTGACGCCATGGACTGTAGCCTGCCAGGCTCCTCTGTCCGTGGGGTTCTCTAGGCAAGAATACTGGAGTGGGTTGTCATACCCTCCTCCAGGGGATTGTCCCGATCCAGGGATCGAACCCATGTCTCTTATGTCTCCTGCATTGGCAGGCGGGTTCTTTACCACTGAGCCCCCCTGGGAAGCCCGAACACCCTCTTAGGTGGCATTACTAAAAGCCCAGAGGCTGAAAGAGTGTAGGTGAAGGTTCTGCCTGCTCTCCACCTCCTGTTGACACAGAGCGTTGAGTCCATTCTCGGAACCACATTTGATTTTTGAGGCCAATAAATTCCTGCATTCAGAAAGTAATAAGTATGACCAGCAGCCCCAAGTGCATTTCATGTAAAGAATTCTGGAAGGGATTGAAGACATGTAGCTTACAGAAGTGAGAAGACTCTCCTCACAGGGCCACACAATAGCTGCACTCGAGCAGAGTGAAGAAGAACTGTGTCCTATGAAGTAGAGTCCAGGGCTTGGAAGACGCAGGGGCTCCCTCCATGCACGTGGAGCAGGGTTATACTCTGAGTGTCAGCGAGCAAACAAGAGGGTCAAATAGGCCGGGAGTGGACCGAGCTTTGGGATTGGAGGGTGTGCTCCAGCAAAGCTACCTCAGTGCAGTTTGGGGGAGCCAGAAGAATGTGTTTGGTGGTGGTGGTGGTGGTGGTTGGTGGTTTAGTCACTAAGTCGTGTCCAACTCTTGTGATCCCATGGACAGAGGAGCCTGGCAGGCTACAGTCCATGGGATTCTCCAGGCAAGAATACTGGCGTGAGTTGCCATTTCCTTCCCCAGGAAGGAAATCTTCCCAACCCAGGAATTGAACCCAGGTCTCCTGCATTGTAGGCAGATTCTTTACCAACTGAGCTACAAGGGAAGCCCTGAGGTTAAAGTGTGAGCATGGAGACCATGAGATGGAAAGAGAAAGCTGTGGCAGAGGGATTGAAGAGGAAAAGGTTGAGAACAGGATAGGTTTTTGCTGTTTCTTGAGGTTAAGGGTCCTAGACCTGTTTTAAAATGGAATTGCAAGAGAAAGCTGTGGCAGAGGGATTGAAGAGGAAAAGGTTGAGAACAGGATAGGTTTTTGCTCTTTCTTGAGCTTAAGGGTCCTAGACCTGTTTTAAAATGGAATTGCATAGAGTGAGCTTCATGGGTTATTAAGCCCCATGGTGCTGCTCCGCTTTTGAAATTGTTTTAAGTTCTTTCATTATGTCATTAACGCTAAGAATTAAGGTTTTAGGTTTTTAATTTCTGAATTTCCTAAAAGGAGACAGGGGCTTAATATTAGAAAACAATACCCGTCAGGTTGTTTGGAGATTAGTTGCTAATATCAGAAATTAAACCGCTGAATTCACCTCTGCTGCTGCTGCTGCTAAGTTGCTTCAGTTGTGTCCGACTCCGTAGACGGCAGCCCACCAGGCTCTCCTGTCCCTGGGATTCTCCAGGCAAGAACAGTGGAGTGGATTCACCTCAGCTAGTGTTAATTATCCCTGCCCCTCTGTGTGACCATCCCTGTCGTCTGCTCCTCAGGCCTCTCTCCTCTTTCGTACACAAGATTTCTCTTTCTCTCTTAAAAAACATACTCTGAATTCTGGAAACTGCAAACCAATAAGGTTGGTCCTGGTTCTCAGAAAAATTCCAGAATGGGTTATTTAACTACCAGTGAGTTTCCTTAGGGCTTAACCAGTGGGTGGCTCAGCGGTAAAGAATCTGCCGGTGATGCAAAATACTCGGGTTCGATCCCTGGGTCGGGAAGATCCCCTGGAGTAGGAAATGGCAACCCACTCCAGTATTCTTGCCGATACAGTCCCATGGACAGAGGAGCCTGGTGGGCTGCCGTCTGTGGGGTCCTAAAGAGGTAGACATGACTGAGCAACTGCGCACACACCCACACTGGACAGTTTCCTTAGATCAAGAACGGCTTTGCCTTTTTTTTTTCTAATTAAGTTCCCAGACTAATGGGGTAGAGTACTTTATATATTCAAACTAACATTTATACTATATACACATATGTGTGTGTGAGTATAATGTATATAACATATATACGTGCAGCTAACATCTATAACACTCAGCTAACAGACACTTATAGCAAGCCTCCCAGAAGGCATCATACAGAGAAAGTGGAAAGTGAAGTCAGAATGTTGTATTTTAAAACCTCCTTGGGCTTCAGCTAAAGCTGAAACTCCCAATACTTTGGCCACCTGATGCAAAGAACTGACTCATTGGAAAAGACCCTGATGCTGGGAAGGATTGAAGGTGGGAGGAGAAGGGGATGACAGAGGATGAGTTGGTTGGATGGCATCACCGACTCGATGGATATGAGTTTGAGCAAACTCTGGGAGTTGATGATGGACAGGGAGGCCTGGTGTCCTGCAGTCCATGGGGTCGCAAAGAGTCGGACATGACTGAGCGACTGAACTGAACTGGGCCCAGCACATTTGAGTGGAAGGTTGGTGGATGATAAAGATGTTCCAAGCAGAGAGAATAGTAGTGCCCAAGGCAGAAGTGGAAAGAGGAAGCCAGATTGGGAAAAGCTTCGAGGGTCTGGACTCCCAGGTGGACATGGGTAAACAGGAGGAGAAGCTGGTCCATGGGTGCCCATTCCTCTGGCAGCTGTTCAACCAGTGGAGTGGACAGGCCTGGCTGACCAGTTTAATTTGTGGAGTGAAAAAGAGAGTCAAAATGCTCTGGGGTTTTCTAACTTGGAATCAGAAGAGAGAGGCTCTTTCTCTTTGCAGGGACAGGGAGGCCATGGTTCTCCCTGTAAGTCACACCCAGTAAGTCAGCATGGCAGGGAGAGAGGGGTTGAGCAGGTGTGGTTGGATGACTCAGGCTTTGGGACACATGGGTTTTGAGACACCTGTGGGACACGCAGTGGACAGTTGAATTCACCCTCAGGACACAGGAGTGAAGCGGGGGCCAGTGGACAAATTTTCTGTAGATGGTACATTAAAGCTATGGGTAGAAGGAGTGGGTTTAGCAAGTGTGCGTCAGGGCTGAGCTTCCTGAAGTTTCAGAGGTTTGCAGAGGTGGGAGGAGGCAAGGAAAGAAGGTGACGCAGAGTTGTCAGAAGTTTAGGAAGAGATCCTGGCAGGACCGTGCTTTCAGGAGGGGCTTGTGCGAGGACTGGAGAGCGGCTGCCCACGGCAGGCCCTGTGCCTGCTGGAAGGGTGGCCTCCAGCAGTAGGAATTAGGGAGGGAGGGATGGGAGGAGGCTCAGCTTACGACTAAACAATTGCTGAAAGGAGACAAAGCGAGAAGGCACAGTTCATACGTGTAATCCCTTAACACCCTCCCTGCTGTGACCCCAAAACCAAAGGAATGCCTGTGGCTGTGCCAGGCTCTTTTGTGGGTGACTGGTCACAGGGAGCTTCCCTAGCACAAGGACTCAGACAGCCCCCACTGTGACTTCAGCAGGGTCATCGCGCTCCAGAGCTGCAGCCCGTTCTGAACCTTCGGCCGTAATTGGTATTGAGGCCCTTTGCAATCATGACTGAAGGGAGTGGATTCAGAATTTAGTTTAGCGGGCCTCCAAATCAGACTTGGGAACATGACCCCTGTGAAAAGTCATGTCAGCTTATCAGTGGTTGGCAAACATTTATACAACAGCGGTTGTTCTGACTGTGCCTTTGGCTGCCTACTTAAACTGAACAGTAAGCTGTGTCCACTGATTGAACTAAAAAAAATAATGATTTTGTGTTACAGGGACCTTTTTACAATATGCCAGAGGCCGTACTGGAGTCTCTTTAATCTTGAACAATGGCTGTTTCTTGCAGAGGCACATTATGCAAATGGGTACTCGGTGTTTCATACTCAATCAGGTCTTTGTTGGAAGTGTTGTGAGTGCCAGAAGAGAATTCCTATCATGGGGGTTGTGGCGGGCGGGGAGGGGTGTGCAAGTCCAACCGCTGCTGTGATCTGCTAAAGACACCGGTGACTGCTCCAAACTCCCCCTACTGTGAAAATGCAGTCGTCCTCCATTTTATACCAGAGTTTTTTGTTATACAGTCTTATTTTGCTCTGGGTAATTCACAAAGAACCCAGGAAGGAGCAGCTAGCAGGTCTGTGCTGTGGGTGAACAAAGCTGGGCCCCCCGCCACTGGGGATGGCAGATGGCAGCCATGCCCGGGAGCTGCCTTTGTGTCCAACCTGCCGGGAACGCAGTGTTTTAAAACCTTGGTCTTGTCCAAGTGCACATGTCTATTTCAAAATAGTGTCATTTCAGCTTCGGCCTGAGCAACACAGTTATAGCCTTTAGTAATCCTTTAATTCCAGATCAGAAGTACAGAACCAGAGAAAATTGTAAAGCCCTTGGGGAAAAAAAGACCAAACTGATATTTTTGAGAGTTCCTAGTATTTCTATTCCTGCAAGAGTTGTGTTGCCATCTAGTGGATAATGCAAAATATGTAGCCTGCTTACTTGTGTTAGGAGCACTAAATCGTGTTTTGAAGAGCTGCTTTGGGTAAGCTTATGCCTGAGCAGCTTGCGTCAGATGGACATGAAAACATTTCAAAACAAGAGGCTGACATCACTGAAAGAGGAGTGCTTGCAAGGGGTTGTTAGCCTGGCCTGAAATGGCAGAGAAGACTTTTGGGAGGTGTACCCCATGAGCAGAGTAGGAGTGAGTCAGGAAACTGGGATTGGGAGATCGGAGAGGGCTCTGAGCTCCTAGAAGTCAGGAGGGACAGGGACACTGGTGGGCCCTCCTTCAGTTCAGTTCAGTTGCTCGGTTGTATCTGACTCTTTGCAACCCCATGGACTGCAGCACACCAGGCTTCCCTGTCCATCACCAACTCCCGGAGCTTGCTCAAACTCATGTCCGTTGAGTCGGTGATACCCTGGGCTCACAGAATTGGCCTTGGTCCTGTGGGGGTCTCAGGGGTCCGTATACACTCTTAGGGAAGGATGTAGGAAGATTTACATTTTTGTTTAAAAATACTTTTATGTCTGATACAAGGATTATACATACAAATTGTACAAAAGTGTTAAGGTATGAAAAGGTCTTATAAATAGGAAAAAGCACAGTCTCTAAATCTTACCACCCAACCATCACTATTTTGATGAGCAGTCTTTAAGATGCCCCTCTCTGTATGGATACAGCTTTAGGTCTGCATTTTACATATTTTACATAAGTACATGCTGAGGGCAACCTTGGTTTTCCAACCCCATTCACCAGCATACTTGTGGGCAACCATCCATGGGGTTGAGTCCCCGGGGCCGAGTCCATGTCAACAGCACGCATTTACCCGCGGGAGCAGGTCTCACGGCTGCACGTATTGGGGTGTTTTTGTTTGGTCTCTCCTAGTAAAAGCTTTACGTGTGACATCAGGTAATGTGAGAGTGTTTTTCCCTGTCAGATGCATTGGGACCACTGCTACTGTTTTATAATCAGTCTGTCTATGTGGTAGATGTGCTGTGTGGGGAAGTCCAGTGTCTTGATGACTTTTGAAATGAGCCTTATTAAAATGCAGTCACTTAAAAATGAACTTGGTTTATCTTCAGAGAAAGAAAAGGATGGGCCAGATGAATGCCTGTCGTTTTAGAATGGAGTTTAAATAATTGCTTGGTTGAGTATCAGCTTTGTGGAGAAGCCAGATCCCAGCAGGCCTTGGAGGGTGGCAGTTGGCTCCACACTGACCCATAGCTGTTGACATCACGTTTGACCTGAACAGGGCATCTCAGCGTTGAGTACTTTTGATCTCAAAACATTCTGTGTGCCCTGTGATGAAGGCGGCCCCCAGAGACGCCCTGCGCTCGGACGGGACGGTAGGGCTGTCTTCACAGGTGGACTTGTAGAGGCTGAAAGCACACAGGTCCTTGGGTTGGGCGTCACAGTCCCCCGTTTATTTTGAACCATTTATATGAAATGCGTCACTTCAGTGTCTTCTCATCTGTTAAGTGGGATTATAGCGAAACCTGTCCCACGAGGTTATCAGGAGGAGCGAACAAATGAGCTGGTGGACGGACAGCGTTTAGACTGGTGCCTGCCACACAGCATGTGCGTAATAAGAGTTTGCTGTTAACTTGTGCTGCTACTCTGCTTTTAAAGAATCATGTTTATTGCCCTCCCTTTGTAGTAAAGCTCAGGGAGATTAAGCAACTTGCTCAAAATTTCAGTTGGCAAAGGTTAAGAGTTTAGGGAGTTTATTAAAAACACCCATTTTCCCCCAGCAAGTTTTGGAGCTACCTGAAAGAAATAAGCAGTCAGAACATGAAAAAGCCAAACGGAGAACCGGACTATAGCTCTGTGGCCAGATGCGGGTGGAGCTGGAGCAGACCCTCTCTGCTGCCTGGCCACGAGCGAGCGGAGCCTGCTCCCTGCCCTCTCCAGACCCTACCCCAGCCAGTCCTCTTCCCTCAGACATGTGACGGAGGGGTCGGGAGACAGAAGAGGATATTCATCCAGCTGGGGTCCCTCGAAGCCTAACGAGGCGGGCATCACTGTCCCTTTCCGAGGAAGTAGCAGAGACTGAGCAGAGATGAGAACCAAGAAGCTCAGCCAACTCCCTGGATTTCTTACCCATTTCTCTCCTGTCTTCCCTGCTCCACCCAAACTCCACAGTCTTTTGCCGGGAGTCTGCTCCTCTGCTGATACCCTGCCCCACACTATGGGTGGAGGTAGATGAACTCAGACACGGGGAAGAGACCCAGCCCTGGAAGTTGCCTTCATTCCTTGTTTAAACCGTGTTTTGATGGCAGTTTGATGGTTGGTACTCAGGGTGAACAGTCATCGTGGCACCACCAGTCTCTGTGACCGTCCTGGTTCCTGGCACACATCTGTGGGCCTTCCTCGCAGCATCCTGACAGTACTCACCAATTCCAAGCCTCCTGTGTTGACAAGACTGGGAATAACAGCCGGGCTTGGAGGAGGAGACTTTAGTGGGGAAAACAGTTGCTTTGGATATATGCATGTTTCTACTTTGAGTGACTTTTAAAATGAGTGCTCTGTGTGGAAACATTCAAAAAAATCTCTCTTGTAGAGCTTTCTGTATCCACTGTAGTTGAAAACATTTTAAAAATCAGTGTCTATAAATAACTCTCACATGAAACCCAGTTTATATTTCTGTGGAAAAAAAGCCTCAAACTTAAATAAGCTAAGTAGTAATGGTTTATTGACCTTTTGATGATATAAATAACTTAGCCTTTGAGTCATATAGACTTGTGATCCATGCCAGTCCTGCCCCTTATTAGCCTGTGAGCTCACGTGGGCCTCAGTTTCCATGTGTATAAAATAGAAATGGGGGCGATGTCTAATTCATCCGATTGGTTATAAGGGAGCTGACGCCAGCACGAAGCAAGCACTTCACACACTACCTGGCACACACAGCGGTGCTCTGTAAGTGCCCGTCACTGTGGGGTGACGTCAGATGTGTAGCACACTGTTGAATACAGACGCACGAAAACAGCCTGACGTTGCTCACTGGGTGTTTTTCTCAATTCCCAGGCATCCCTCTTCATGACTACTATACTGAAAAACTGAACTTGCCACCTGCCAAGAATCTGTGCATAAATTTGGGGGTTAAGAACTACAGTCTGATAACTTAGAATACTGGGTTCCATCCAGGCTTCACCCCATGTGTCCCTGAGCAGATTACTTATCGGCTCTCTGACTCAGTTTCCTTATCTGTTAAAACAGGCATGATGATATTACTCATCTCGGGGTTGCTGGGAGAGTTCCATGAGCTAACGCATGCAGAGATCTTGGAATAGAGCCTGGCACATAGTAAACTCTCAGTGAAGGTTTTGGGGTTGGTAGGGTTGTTTTTTTTTAAGTGGTATTGATCATCTTAAGTGGAATTTTAAGCAAAAACTTGCTAAAGTCTATTTAGAAATAAAGTAGCTAGAGATTTGAGGTGGGGTTGAGTTGTTTGTTCAAGTATGGGTTATTACTAGTTTGGCAGCAGAAAATCTGTACTTCAGAATCACCAAACATGTTAAAAGAGAGTGAAAAATGGGAGATTTTGAAAAATAATGTTTTGTTAAGAAAGCTATCAAGCATGTATTGAAGTAGACAGTATTTATAAGGAGTCCCACACTCAGCTGTCAACTCATGACTGATCCTCTTTCAGGTGTTACTCTCCATCCCATGTTATATTGAAGCAAAGCCCAGGTATCATAGCATAAGAAATAGGGATCACATTTGTTACACTTTAAGTGAAACTTCTTGTAATCATGTTTTCTGAGGGGCTTCTTGTTCCTGGCACTCACCCCCCACACATGATCCCAACCCTGATAGACTAAAACTAGCTAACGATGCAGGGGGGGGAACTTAAAGAGGGGAGCTTCTGTGTCTAGACTGTGCAGTAGACTCCTTTGGACACTTAAACCTTTATTGAAAACATTATGACTCCTTTAAAAAGAAAAAGGCTGTTTCAGATAAGGCTTTATGCTATGTCAGATACACTATGACTGAATGTTTGTGTCATCACAGAATTGAAGCCCTGATAGCCAATGGGATGGTATTTGGAGGTGAGGCCTTCGGATCGGTGTCCTTAGAGGAAGAGATGCAGGACCACCATGTGAGGACTCATCAAGAAGGCAGCTGTCTACAACTTAGGATGAGAGCCCTCCCCAGGCCCCAGATATACTGCCACCTTGGCCAGGACTTCCCCGCCTCCAGAACTGAGAGAAACAAGCGTTGGGTATGTAAGCTACCCAACCTGTGGTCTTTTGTTACAGCAGCCCAAATTGAGACATAGTATGTTAGTTTCTTACTGCTGCTGTAACAAGTTACCATCAATTTAGTGGCTTAAAATGACAAAAATGTATTGTGTTCTTGTTCTGTGAGTCTGAAGTCCAAAGTGGGACTCCCTAGGTTGAGATCAGGGTGTGGGTAGGATGCTTTCTCTTCTGGAGATGCTAGGGGAGAATCCACTAAGTTGCCTTTTCCAGCATGCAGACGTGGTGTTCATCCCTTGGCTCCCTTCTTCTGTCTTGAAAGCCAACAATATTGGATCGAGTCCTCCCGTTGCATCGTTCTGACTCTCTTCTGCCTCCTTTTAAGGACCCTGTGGTTATATAGGGCCTACCTCCCCGGATACGCCAACATAAATCCAGAGTAATCTCCCTATTTTAAGCTCAGCTGATGAGCATCTTATTACTTTCTGCCACAATGATTCCCCTTTGCCATGTAACATAATAAATTCACAGGCTCCGGGGATAAGACTTGGACATCTTTGGAAGGAGGGTATATAGCATTCCCTTGCCTACCACAGTAGGTATAATCCTTAGGGTATTATTCATTGCATGTGTGCTTCAGTTCAGTTCAGTTCAGTCCCTCAGTCGCGTCCGACTCTTTGCGACCCCATGAATCACAGCACGCCAGGCCTCCCTGTCCATCACCAACTCCCGGAGTTCACTCAGACTCACGTCCATCGAGTCGGTGATGCCATCCAGCCATCTCATCCTCTGTCGTCCCCTTCTCCTCCTGCCCCCAATCCCTCCCAGCATCAGAGTCTTTTCCAGTGGTAGCCGTGCCCAACTCTTTGTGATCCCATGAGACTGTGGCCCGTCCTCTGTCCATAGGATTTTTCAGGCAAGAATACTGCAGTGGGTTGCCATTTCTTCCTCCAGGGGATCTTCCAGACCCAGGGATTCAATCTTCATCTCTTGCATCTCCTGCATTGGCAGGCGGGTTCATTACCACTGAGCCACATGGGAAGCCCGCATTATTCAGTGCCCACTATCTATCCAACAGGCAGTGGAAGTTTTTGTGCCTGACAGGCTCTGGGGAAAGGGGAGGACCATTTACCCTCTAGGAGCTTGTGGCGCTCTGGTGAAGGGAAGCTAGTCGGAAAGGAATCATTGTGGTCTTTGTGGTCGGTGGGGAGCGTGGCAGGACTGAGGCCCCTTGGGACTTCTGGAGCTGCACTGTGTAGGGCCGCAAGTGCTGCATTTGGGGCTTGGACTTGACCCCACTGATTAGGCGCAGAGATGACAGTTAGCTGCCCTCTGGCAAGTCGACTGGGAGAGATGCTTCCTTTGACTGAATTCACGCCTCCGCAGTGCCCTGTCCCCTCCCCTCACGTTGCCTTACTTACTCACTGCTACCTGGCCCCTTGCAGGCAGGGGCTTGGGAAGGGAATGGGAACCATTGCTGTTCGTTGCTGTCATTCAGTTGCTAAGTCGTGTCCAATTCTTTGTGACCCCGTGGACTGCAGCATGCCAGGCTTCCCTGTCCTTCACTATCTCCCGGAGTTTGCTCAAACTCCTGTCCG
The DNA here is from genome assembly GCF_055505025.1 of Bos grunniens. Taxonomy (NCBI): domain Eukaryota; kingdom Metazoa; phylum Chordata; class Mammalia; order Artiodactyla; family Bovidae; genus Bos; species Bos grunniens. The sequence goes on along the minus strand of NC_141170.1, from coordinate 13,016,505 downwards.
TTGAGTCAGTGATGCCATCCAATCATTTCATCCTCTGTCGCCCCCTTCTCCTCCTGCCCTTAAATCTCTCCTAGCATCGAGGACCCTGACCCTGATACTGGGAACCACTGAAGCATATTAAACAGGAGAGTTAATTTGATTATATCTCATATGTGGTATAATAAGCACCTAGTTTGCAGATCTAAATTTTTTTTTTCCCAACAGTCTTAAAAGTCAGATTTTAAAATGCAGCGTAAGTGGAAAATTGGAATAAGAGGATGAAGCAGGCAGCTGTGGTTTAGTGGAAGACAGGCCAAATGAACTCAAGAGAGTCCTGAGCTTGCCTCCAACCCCCACCAGACACTAACCGTGTAACTGTGGGCAAGTCATGTAGCCTCTGCGAGGTTCACATTCCCAGCCTGGTTGTGAGCACAGTGACGTCAGTGCCCACGACGGGCCGCTGGGGAAGAAGGAGGTCGTGTGTGTGTGTGGAGGTTCCTTATGGAGCCAGGGTTGCCGAACAGTCTCAGTAATCTTTGTAATCTGGTAAATAAATGAATATGTGGTCACAGTTCATTTTTTTCTTTAATTCATGCTCTTAAGATGCCTGAGGGTGCTTTTCTGAACTGTATTTGTTCTTAGTCTAGACCCTGGGAAATGTAACTGAACCCCGACTAACCTATCCCCAGACAGTTGCTGAACGTTTCTTCAGTGGTAAATACTGTTTTTGTATTTAGACGTTTACTCGGTCTGCAAGTACTGACTGACCCCACGCCGGGCTCCATGTTGTGTGTAGGGCCATGGGAGAAGCTGGGCAGCCTCCTCCTCACATGGTTCCTAACCCCTGAGAGGCGTGTGCGCAAAAGTGAAGCCAGTGGACGTGGCCGTGTGTAGCTGAGTGCCCGGTGGGTGGGATGCAGATATGCTTTTAAGTTCAGAGCGGAGTGAAAATTGGCCTGAGTTGGCCTTGACAGAAAAACTTTCATGCAAAAGATGAAAGTTCAGCAGATCCTTTGAGACCGGGGCTGCGTGTGTTTGAAATAAATACAAAGGGCATTAGAAGGAAGCGAGCGTGAGCCGTGGTCAAAGGACCGCGTGGGCCCCCGGCTTAGCTAATCGTTCTCTCCTTCTGGAAGCACTGTTGTCCGTGTCGACCATGTTCCCAGGCTTCTTCCTACCTCTTGTTGTTTTGTTTCTTAATCCCTCCTTCCACACACAGCACCTGACACATGGTAGGGGCTTTCGCCCGAAAAATGAGCCACCAGGAGTTCAGTCCCCTGTACTTTTGTGTCCTCTCTTGTTCATCCTCAGAAGTGGAGAAGATGGAGATGTGCTGTGTAGGAATTTATCACTGCTCCCGAATCTGTTTAATTCTGCTGCTCTGCATGGACCCTGTTTATAAACTTAATAGCTCCAGCCTTAGAATCCATCCCCTAGAACACTTGGAAGAAGGAATGTTTGTCTATAAAATTTTAGGTAGAAAATGCTTAAGGAAGGGAATTGGCTTTTATTAAGCATATGCTGTGCAGTTACTAGACATGCATTATCTCATAGAATCTCGAAGTTCCTTCGAGTCATCTCTTCATTGCTGTTGGTTCTTTCTTTCTTCCTGTAGTTGTTGTGATCTGTGACTTAAGCAGGAGACCAAGGCCTAGGAATGTGGGTGACTTTGACAAGTTAGTGATTATACAAGAGTCTAAAATCAGAAGTGTCCAGTTTGTAGCTTCAGAATCTTTTGAAGATTTGGAGAGAGAGCATTCCACTCTCTCTCTACTAATTTAAAATTTGTTGCATATGGGTGTAACATGTTTATCCATATAAACCATTTGCTTTCTTTTCATGACAGATTTCGCACATTGGCAAGCTAAGAGATTTTCTTCTGGAACACAGAAAAAATTATATTAATGCTTATAGGTAAGTGTCTTTTTTTTTTTTTAATCGTGATTTTGGTGACTGTTATTTACCATACCTATATTCCTTGTGAGGTTTTCGTCCTCACTTTATACTAACTCTGGGTTGTAATGGGGAAGATCAGTTTGACAGTGAAAGAAAATCTGCAGAGCAGAAAGGGGCTCCCAGCCAGGGTAAGTGCAGCCATATCCCATGTCCTTAAAGTCACCACAGCCCCACAGCAGTGTTCCCTGAGGTGCACACGTGTTTGCAGCTCTGTATGTGCCATACATGGCGTGAAGCATGCAGAGAGGATGGGACAGTGTCTCACTGAATGCATACTACTGAGCAAATGAAGAGATCACGCCAGTCACACAAAAATGCCATTTGGAGAGATGAGAACTCTTGCCTCCCTGAGGGTTTTTGTTAGGTTGATTTTTAAAAAGAAAAAGCATTTTGATTGCAACCTCCAAAAGGACTTCTAGAATGGACTCCAGCTCTCAGTAGACTCAGGACTATACTGCAGTGCCTCCTGCTCTTCCTTGACCTCTGTTCGCACCCGGCTTTAGTGTGGCATAGCTCCCATAGGATTCAGCTTCAACTGTAGTGCCTAAGCAGTGGAAAAGTTGGACTAGACATAGGAAATGACATCATTAGAAGCATCTGTTTAGGATTTCATCATTATAGAATAAGGGGTTTTGCCCTTTGGAAGCCTTCCTATCACACAGTTAGAAAATATGGAATAAATCTTCTGAATTTATAAAAGGACTTTAATCAATATATATGCAAAAATGGAAATATTTCATATCTGTTTTTTAACAGAGAAAATAATTATGCCCCAGGTGAGTTTTAAATAATCTATACCACTTTGTCTACTTTATGCTTTTAAGTGTATTTCATTTACATAATTTTGGAATATAGTAAAATTATTATTCTAGTGCTTCATACCAAGTAAGCCTTATTTTAAAGTTCTTAGTTAAAAAAAAAAAATAATAAAGTTCTCAGTTGGAATAGTTGGTCAACACTAGATGGCAGTATGAATTTTCTTTCTAAAGGTCTGTATGTACATCAGATGCTAATTCTATAGTCTGTACAGATGGAAGTGACGGTTGTTTTGGAAAGCTTAACAAAACTGGTGTAAGCCTACCATTTTCCAGCTCCTTTGTTTAGTACTTGCCATCTTAGGTTACGTAAGTGGTCGTGGAGATCTCTCATGGAATCCATTATTAACTTCCCTCTGCCTTCAAAAGGCATCCGCTAAAGTGAATGCTTTAAATGTTGGTTTAGTTCAAGCTACTCTGCCTCCTTATTAGCCATGCGAACCTGAGAAATTCACTTAAATTGCAGAAGGCAATGTCTTCCTCTAAACCAGGGGTCAGCAAACCATAGCCTATAAGCCAAGTCCAGCTCACTGCCTATTTTTGTACAGCCTGTGAGCTGAGAATAGTTCTTACATTTTTTAATGGCTATGGGAAGAGTAATAATAATCATAATGAAGTGAAGTCGCTCAATGGTGTCTGACTCTTTGCGTCCTCATGGACTGTAGCCTATCAGGCTCCTCCATCCATGGGATTTTCCAGGCAAGAGTGCTGGAGTGGATTGCCATTTCCTTCTCCAGGGGATCTTCCTGACCCAGGAATCGAACCCAGGTCTCCCGCATTGCAGGCAGACGCTTTACCATCTGAGCCAATAATCATAATATTTTACCTCATAAGAAAATTAAATGAAGTTAAATATTTGGTGTCATAAATAAAGTTTATTGGAACAGCAGCATGCCCATTCATTCACATGTTATGTATGGATGGCTGCTTTTACACCTCAGCAGCAGAGCTGAGTGGCTGTGCCCAGGCTGTATGGCCCTCAGAGTCTAATATTTATACTCTGGCCCTTTTCAGAAAACCTTTGAGGAGTCCTGCTCTAAATAATGAGAGTGATGCTCACTTGCCTATTAGTTAGATTCAGACAAGACGGTACAGCTGAAATGCTGTGCAGAAAAGAAAAAAAGCAGTGGATTTATAAAAAGATTATTGTATAAGGCAGCTATTCTGTAACTTTGCAGTAGTTTTAAACTTTTGACTATAGGGATGGGATTAAGACATTTCTCCTTGAACAGCACAGATCAGCTCCACAACACTGCCTGTCAGTGTTCCCAGAGCAGCATGGCGTGGACTTACTCCAAGTCCTCATGTTTCTCAGGACAGCAGGTAGCTGGCCTCGGCTTCCCCGTTTCCCAGCTACTGTGGCAGCACACGCTGGGAGGAAGCCCGGGGTCCCCAGGGCCCATTCCACTCTTGTCTACGCAGTGGTTGTGTGGCTACAGCATCAGCACAACTAGTGCTCCTGAGGCTTCCTGAGGCTTCCTGAGTCTTGACAGGTCATTACCCCACTGAGTCCTCCTCCCAGTTGTACTTCATCAGTAGCCGGAGGACTCCGAGTTTCCCTCCTGCCCCTGTTTTAGCTCCTCTGAAAGAGCAGGGCTTTGGGGGTCAGTCACACCCGAGTTCTAGTCCCAGCTCCACCAAGTATTAGTCATGTAAGTAAACACAACTCACTTCAGATATTTGTGCTTTAGTTTTCATTTGTTTTTAAATAAAGTATGGATAATGTGGATAAGGGGCTTCCCAGGTGGCTCAGTGGGTAAAGAATCCTCCTGCCAATGCAGGAGGCACAGGAGACACAGGTTTGATCCTTGGGTCGGGAAGATCTCCTGGAGGAGGAAATGGCAACCCAGTCCAGTATTCTTGCCTGGAGAATCCCATGGACAGAGGAGCCTGGCGGGCTACAGTCAATAGATCGAAAAGAGTCAGACATGACTGAGCACACTCACACGCAGTGTTCTTATGAGGACTGAATGAGATGTGTGTGAGAGTTCCTGTCACATGGAAGTCCCTTGGTGAATGGTTATTGAATTGGAACCCCATTTAACCTGTGGTGCAGGTGAGTCAGTGGCCATTTGATAAAGAAAGCACCTCTCAAGGGCTTCCCTGGTGGCTCAGTGGTAAGGAATCCGCCTGCCAATGCAGGAGACATGGATTTGATCCCTGATCTGAAAAGATTCCACGTTATGCAGAGCAACTAAGCCCATGTGCCACAACTACTAAGCCTGTGCTGTAGCGCCTGGGAGCCATATCTACTGAGCCCATGTGCTGCAGCTACTGAAGCCCGCAAACCCTGCAGCCTGTGCTCTGCAACAACTGAAGCCACTACGATGAGAGGCCTGAGCACCTCACCTGGAGAAAAGCTTGAGCAACAGTGAACCCAGCATAGCCTAAAAGAAGTAAAATAATTTTTTAAAAAAAGAAAGAAAGCACCTCTGTTTCCTGCCAGAGAGGAGGGAGGGAAAGAGAGGATGCCGGAGTCAAGTCAACGTGACACAGATGGACATGGTCAAAGCTCGCTCACCCGTGAAATCTGGGGTAGCAGCACAGGTGAGATCTGCGGGCGGGTGGCCTTGCTGAAGGCTCCTGAATTAGACGGGTGCACTCAGTCGTTAGTGCCATGCAACGGTCACAGCCCGGGAGCACAGAGCACAGAGGCCCTTGAGAGCGTATGAGAGAAGAAGCAGAGCAGAACCTCCGCTGCCACTAAACAGGGAGATCCCAGAGGAGAGGAGAGAGCAGAGCTGTGGCTGGAGGCCTGTTCACTCCCTGCTCAGGTCCTTCTGCCAGGCTGCCAGTCAGAGAAGTCCCTGCTCCAAGGGAAGGGCAGGAGGGTGGAGACTGAGGAGGGAGGGAGGGTGTCATGAGAGGTGTGGATTCTCTGGTAGAAACAGGAGGACCAGGGAATAAGCATTTCCCACACACACATACCCTACATTCTCTCCAGAGGGAGAAGGGCCACCCTTATCTTCTCCCATCACGTTCTCCCTCCCAAAGGTGGTAGACTATTTAAAGTCTTTTCTTTGTTTTACTGCTGTGCTTCCCAGTGCAGGGTGCTGGCTGTGGCCTGTTCTAGTGATCTCTGGCGGCCTTGCTCTTCAGTTCAGTTCCATCCAGTCGCTCAGTCGTGTCCAACTTTTTGCGACCCCATGAACTACAGCACACCAGGCCTCCCTGTCCATCACCAACTCCCGGAGTTTACTCAAACCCATGTCCATTGAGTCGGTGATGCCATCCAACCATCTCATCCTCTGTCATCCCCTTCTCCTCCTGCTCTTCAGTGGCGAGAAGCAAAGTTTGGGTTTACAGCCAGAGACTGAGGTCAGGCCGAAGCACTGAGAATGCCAAATCCTAGCCACTAGACCAGTGGCCAATGACAAAGCCCTGGCCCTTTTGCTTTGCAGGAAAGAATTCCCACAAAGGTGGAAGTAGAAACAAGGAAAGTGTTTATCAGGAGGGAGAAGAATACAGTACCTGTGGATAGACACATGGGTGGACTCAGAGAACGTCCCACCCTCGTGGTGGTTTAAATCACTTATATGGGACATTTCTTCCAGATTTCCTTTGGTTCTGAGTCTACCTTTGGTGCATCTCCACATCCTCCCATGTATGCACATGCATCTCACAGCCAAGATGGATTCCAGCGAAGAAGCCCATGGTTAACCTTGACCCATAGGCCTCCCCTTTTGACCGCCAAGGAACTTTCTAGTTGGGAAGGTCTCCTTGACTTTGAGAATGAGAAATCTGTGGTCATCTGGGCAGGGCCCAGCCTCCTCTCCCTATTTTCCTGCTATTTTCATCTTGAAGTGTCAGGAAAGGACTCCAGCTATTCACCCTGGTGGGCCCATCTATCTCCTGCCTCACTGGGAACATTGTGGATAGAGTGCGATCGTGGAATTGAGAGAAATGCTGCCTTCAGACCCACAAGGCTATGTTAGTTTGACATAATTAGGAAGCTATCATTTTTCCCATAATGTAGAACTCAGACTTTATCGACCCATTTAATTAAAAAAAATAATAATGACATTTTACTAAAGCAGAACAGCAAGAAACCTAAGTAGCCTCTGGCTAGATCTCTTGAATGATTTTAATTAAAAATAATTTCTCCACTTCTGGTAGATAGACCTTTTCCTCAATATCCTGGCGACAAAACAGTACCACCTGGGGGAGAAACTTTCTTGGTTTCTGTCGTTATTACTACTAGAATGACCATACTGGCAATTTCCAATTTAAAAGGTTAATATATAATGTATCCTAAAGGAACACCACCTTTTAATTGAGTATAATCAGTTTTATCAAATTAACCTTTAGACCTTTTCAGTTTCACTGAGCTGAGTTTCCATTAAGTCAAAATAGAGAAGGAGGACGTTAATCTCACGTTCCTGAAATTGGTCCTTTTATAGATCGACTCTGTCCATGGGGTGCCTCGTCACTCGGAAGTGAGCGCCGGTCTCATTTATCTGCCCCTGACCCCGTTAGCCTCCATTTCCGTTTCCGGTTTCTGGTGAGCCCGTTTCTTGAGGGGCGGTACAGACTGTGCCCATGTGCTCACAGCTCTTCATCCTCCCCTCTCCATCCTCTTGGCCGGACTGGGGAGTTGCGGAGAGGGTTGATGAGCCTGCTTGCCCAGCCCCTGCCCCACTTCCCCTCCCTGGGCTCTTTCTCCTCAGAGAACATTTCTGTCAGGATTACCGTGTTAAGCCAAATTAGTTAAGGAAACAAGACCCTGCGGAGGGCTGGGGGTTAGGGAAATACCCGTCTCTCACTCACCAAGGCGAGGCCATCCCTTACCCTGAAATCTACGGGCTGCCTTCTCTCCTTCCAGCGCTCGCCCGGAAAGTGTGGACGCTGGGCTTGGGGGCGTTGAGGGGGTGCCGTGCCGAGGTGGGAGAGGAGAGGAGACTGGCCTCCTGCTTGGCCCTAAGGAGAGCCCCAGGCTTACTCCTCCCTCTTCTCTTGGGGGCCTGTTCTAGGAGGGACACATTCCTGGGGCCTCTGTACCTCCGTATTTCCAGGGGAGGCTCTGGAAGTGGGATGTCTGCAGGTCTCAGGGCAAGGGGTGCAATCAGACCAGGAGGGGCCTGTTAAGGAGCACAGCTGTAGCTGTGTGTCAGGCTTCTCACATCGGCCTCACACACTAAGTGAGGTCATTCTGAAAGTAGTTGGTTATTGATCCATTGATTTATCAGCCTACTAAACCCTAGGATTGCTGGTGATGACGGGGATACAGCAGTGAACAGGCAGACAAATGCCCCCACCTTTATGGAATGTGTATTTTGGAGGGGAAGATAGAAAAGAAACAAAATGAGTAAAACATAGAATGTTGGAGCTTAGTAAATGTTTTTAGGGGGAGTGGAGAAGGGAAAATAGAAACTGTCAGGGTGGATACAAGTGTATAAAGGTAGCTTAGGGAAGTACTTATTAAGATGCAGGGACTTTGAATAAACAGATACAAGAAGTAAGCAGTCAGTTCATGGAGATCTCATCCAGGGAAAGGAGATCTCCAAAGGAGAAGGCAGCCAGCTAGTATACGTCCTGGTGCAGGGGTACGGCTGTAGCGTTCCAGGAAGTGTGCAGAGGCCAAGGCGGCTGGAGCAGCGGGAGGTGGGCAACTGAGGATAAGCCCAGAGAGGGCAGGAGTCCGAGCTTGTGAGGCACCTTAAGGCTCGTGCAGCTCTTGTAAGGGCCTTGGCTTCTGCTTTTAGGTGGGAAGCACTGGACATCTGTATGGAGGATTGATAGGATCTGACTGACTGTATAACAGGAACGGTAAGGCTGGTGCATTTGAATCATCGGAGGAGGAGCTTGCCAGACATAACAGGCCAGCTGGGCGGCTGCAGTGAACGGTCCAGCCTTGGGATCCCAGTGACATGGCCCAGAGGGGTTAGCAGTGGGTGGGATAACAAGAGGTCAGATTCTGGAAGTGTTTTGAAGGTAGAGCCAAGGAGATTTGTTAATGGATTAGTTGTGAACTGAGAGAGAAAAAGAGGTGCCAGGATGACCTTTTGAGGCCTGAGCAGCTAGAAGGAATGGAATTGCCCACAACACAAGTGGGAAGCGGGCTTGGGAGTGGCTGCGGGCTTAGTGTTGGGCATATTTGCAATACAGATTAAACATCTGAATAGAGATACTGAGCCAGCAGTTAGATATATGCATTTCAAGTTCAAGGAGAGGTTCGGGCTGAAGATATAAATTTGGGACTTATCAGTGTAAAACTAACAACAGAAAAAAACCCACTAGCCTAGCCGAACTCACCAAGGGAGCAGTGTGGACAACAGAAATATTCAGGGACTAAGGGTGTGCTATGCTTAGCCACTCAGTCGTGTCCGACTCTTTGCAACCCCATGGATTGTAGCCCACCAGGCTCCTCTGTCCATGGGGGTTCTCATGGGTTCCCATGCTCTCCTCCAGGGGATCTTCCCAACCCAAGGATGGAAACCAGGTCTTCTGCATTGCAGGTGGATTCTTTACTGTCGGAGCCACCAGGGAAACCCATGGGTAAAAGGTGTCAACAAAAAACCTGAAAACCAGCAGCCAGGGAGGTGGGAGGGAACCAGGAGAGAATGCAGTCAGGAGACAGGAGAAAGCAGATCAGGGAGGGGGGGCCATCAGCACTGTCCAAAGGTGGAAAGTACCTTGAGGGGAAGGATGACCCCAGTGGTGACCTTGGAGAGTGAAGACCACAGTGGGGGGGTGAGGGCAAAAGGCTGTTTGCACGGGGTCTAGAGAGAATGGTCAGGAAAATGGAGTTCGGGTCTGTAAGCTTCATATGCATTGGTTCCACTGTCTAGAGCAATCTCCCACCTCTTAGCCTGGCCAGCTCCTCCTCATCCTTCGAGTCTCAGCTTAGTGGTCATTTCAGCAGGGAGCTTTGCTCTCCCCTTCACACCCCATCCAGACTCCAGGTGTGGCATTTGCTGCTGCCCCTTCATGCTGTCCTCTCTCTCTCCGTCAGTCACGTCATGTCTGAATACGGGAGAATGACGGACACAGAACGAGACCAGATAGACCAGGATGCTCAGACGTTCATGAGGACCTGCTCAGAAGCGATCCAGCAGCTGAGAACACAAGGTGTGTGCCTTGAAAGGGGCAGCTGGCAGCCTTTTCGCGATTAAGTACTTACAGGATGCGTGTGGCACAGCCAGTTAAAGCTCTCTCTTGTGCTCTTATTTAGGTTTCAGTCTCAGAACTTTCAAAGTCTTCTTTTTCCTCATTAGTGTTTTAACCTAAGCCGTTAAAAATCATGCAAAGGCCATGATTCAAGTTAAACAGATGGGAAGAGGGAGGTGGAAAGGACCTCTCCAGACAGAACCAAGAGTTTACCTTGGGCCCAGGGTCAGAGAAGGTGACTCGAGTGTGGAGGTGTGTGCGGGTGTGCCTGTGTTCTGGGCGGCATTGAGTAGGGCAGCGGTTGATGGCATGTGAACAAGGACGCATGAAGGTACTCTGAGCTCTCTACTTGGAGCATTAAACTGTAGTGACAGACTCTCTTGGTAAAGAGGACGGCTCTGGAGCCTTGGCTGCGTATGCACGCACACCGGCTCCACATGTTCAGGCCATGTGGCCTTGGGCAAGTCACTTAGTCGCCCTGGGTCTCAGTTTCTTCATCTATAAAATGGAGACAGTTATATGGCATATTTCTTGGGGTCAACCCAAGGATTGAACCCAAGCCTCCTGCATTTCAGGCAGACTCTTTACCATCTGAGCCACCGGGGAAGCCCATTCTTGGGGTCATCATGAGAATTAAATTCTCCTAGCCACCCTCAGGACAATAGCTAGCCTTAGAGTTACCATCATCTCACTTTCATTGATGTTAAATTTTTACTGGGGCACTGAGACGGCTTCCCAAGTTAGGTGTCTACCTTGATTCTCTTTTAATTTGCTTAAGCAGATGCAGATTACGTTACATAGCATGGAATTCACGTGGTCAGATGCTGCTGTGCTCGACCCAGACTTTTGTTTGGGTAGCTTCCATTTGAACCCTGATGGACCACCTGGAGAGTGATGAAAACTGTAGACTTTCCTGCCACAAAAAAAATATGCAGATGCATCAGATTTTGTGTATAATTTTATGGATCCGTTGAATTCCCCATGTGAACCTCAGGTTCAGCAGCAGCCCTGTAGTGAAAACAGATCATGTCCCCTACCCTTAATGTCCATTCATTGAGATACCTTGAAAATACATGCACGTTAATACAATGATAAATAAGTACAAACCATGTGATCCTGGGCTCCTTCTGGATTCCTCATGTGTAAAACAGGCATAATCATAATCGCCTTCTGCATTGTTTGGGCCATTAGCAGTAATTTGTGTAAAGTACTGGCAGGGTGCCTCATACTGTAGGTACCCAGCCTCTACCAAAATACAACTGGCACAGACTCCAAGAAGAAGTGATGATTCACAGGAGAAAGGTGTTCTTGTGGCTCAGAGAGTCAAGGTTTCCCAGAGAAGGAAGGTTTCACTCAGTGTCGGAGGTGAATGTGAGTGGCTGAGGGAAGAGGACGGAGCAGCCCAAGCTGACAGGCAGCCGGGCAGGCAGAGGGGAGTGTATGCTCTGAGTTTGATTTAAAACGGTCCTTGAAGGTCAGCTTGAGCATTGGATCCTGTTAACACGCACGGGGTCAGCTCTCAAGAAATGGCCCACGTCAAACACGATCCCTTAGTAATAAACCATAAATTATTTGACTGTAGTTTTCAGCAGGTTTAATCTTTTACTCTCGCAAAACCTCATAAATCTCACTCTTTTAAAAATGAAATGTCACTTGACACAGGACTTGTTTTATAGCTGTGTTTTTAAGAATACATCTAATAAAGAAGCTGTTGTAAGGAAGCTGATGAATTGTTCTTCAGTGTAATTGAATACAGAGCCCTGAATATTGTCCTTTTCTGTTTCAGCCCACAAGGGGATACACTCTCAGCAAGTGAAGGAGCACAGGACTGCCGTTTTGGATTTCACTGAAGATTACTTAAAAAGTATTTCATTTTATCTTAAAGATCACATGTGGCATTTCACAATAGGTGGGATGCAGCCTTTAGCTTTGCTAGCTGAAGACTGTAATGTCTCACTGTATATAATGATACTTTTGCCTGAGAAGCAGTTTTAAATGGTCTCTGATATTTTCCCCTGGACAGGAGTGTGTAAACTTTACTCAGAACAAAGAGCCATCCGAGTCAAGCGAGTGGTGGACAAGAAAAGATTGTGAGTATTGTCTTCATTGGTGTTCTTTAGTTAACAATAGTAATGATAATAAGATTGCCTGGAGAAATATCAATAACCTCAGATATGCAGATGACACCACCCTTATGACAGAAAGTGAAGAGCAACTAAAAAGCCTCTTGATGATAGTGAAAGTGGAGAGTGAAAAAGTTGGCTTAAAGCTCAACATTCAGAAAATGAAGATCATGGCATCTGGTCCCATCACTTCATGGGAAATAGATGTGTAAACAGTGTCAGACTTTATTTTTTTGGGCTCCAAAATCACTACAGATGGTGACTGCAGCCATGAAATTAAAAGACGCTTACTCCCTGGAAGGAAAGTTAATGACCAACCTAGATAGCATATTGAAAAACAGAGACATTACTTTGCCAACAAAGGTCCGTCTACTCAAGGCTGTGGTTTTTCCTGTGGTCATGTATGGATGTGAGAGTTGGACTGTGAAGAAGGCTGAGCACCGAAGAATTGATGCTTTTGAACTGTGGTGTTGGAGAAGACTCTTGAGAGAGTCCCTTGGACTGCAAGGAGATCCAACCAGTCCATTCTGAAGGAGATCAGCCCTGGGATTTCTTTGGAAGGAATGATGCTAAAGCTGAAACTCCAGTACTTTGGCCACCTCATGCGAAGAGCTGACTCATTGGAAAAGACTGTGATTCTGGGAGGGATTGGGGGCAGGAGGAGAAGGGGACGACAGAGGATGAGATGGCTGGATGGCATCACTGACTCAATGGACGTGAGTCTGGGTGAACTCCGGGAGTTGGTGATGGACAGGGAGGCCTGGCGTGCTGCGATTCATGGGGTTGCAAAGAGTCGGACATGATTGAGCGACTGAACTGAACTGAACTGAATCATAATAATAGCAGCTAAAGTTTGTAAATGATGATGATGATGATGATGATGATGTAGTTGCTAAGTTGTGTCCGACTCTTGGTGACTCCATGAACTATAGCCCACCAGGCTCCTCTGTCCATGGAATTCTCCAGGCAAGAATACTGGAGTGGGTTGCCATTTCCTTCTCGAGGGGATCTTTCCAACCCAGGAATCGAACCTGGGTCTCCTGTACTGCAGGCAGATTCTTTACCAACTGAGCTACAAGGGAAGCCCATAGTTTGTAGAGCTTGATGATTGTGAAGCTTCAATTTCCTCACGAACTGCTGTGACCAGGATTCCCTGGGCACGTTCCGTGCTGGACACTTTTGTAGCTCACAGGAGCCCCAGGAGGCAGGTACTGCAATGACCCTTATCTTACACATGGGGAGGCTGAGGCTTGGGAAGTGGGGTGACTCACCTATGTCCCTTAGCCAGGAGGTGGCAGAACTGGAATTTGAGTCCATATAGAGACACATATATTGGTCAGTTGATTTTCCACAAAGGTACAAAGCGATTTTAGTGGAACAAGGATGGTCTTTTTTAACATGAGTGCTAGAACCACTGGATATCCTGTGTTGTTGTTCAGTCCCTAAGTCATGTCCGACTCTGCGACCCCGTGGACTGCAGCACGCCAGGCTTCCCTGTCCTTCACCATCTCCCAGAATTTGCTCAAACTCATGTCCACTGAGTCAGTAATGCCATCCAACCACCTCATCCTCTGTCACCCCTTTGTCCTCCTGCCCTCAATCTTGCCCAGTGTCAGGGTTTTTTGCAATGAGTTGATGTGGCCAAAGTATTGGAGCTTCAGCTTCAACATCAGTCCTTTCAGTGTATTCAGGGTTGATTTCCTTTAGGATTGACTAGTTTGATCTTCTTGCAGTCCAAGGGACTCTCAAAAATCTTCTCCAACACTGCAATTGGAAAGCATCAGTTCTTTGGCACTCAGCCTTTATGCTCCAACTCTCAAATCTGTGCACGACTACCAGAAAAACAGTTGCTTTGACTATATGGACCTTTGTCAGCAAAGTGATGTCTCTCTTTTTTTAAGATGCTGTCTAGGTTTGTCATGGCTTTTCTTCCAAGCAGTAGTGAGTGGTTAACCCATGTTAACTTGTACTGTTATCTGCTATTAAGTACTTGCCATGGGTCAGGCAGTATGTTTATTTCATGTAATCCTCACAGCCACTTTATTAGTAACTACTAGTATCTCATTTTTGCTAGCCCAAATTATTTCGCTCAGATAGTGCTCCGGGTATTCAGGCCAGATTCTTGCGATGCAGCCCGCGCCGCACCTCCCTGCCCAGCCCCCGCTTGCTAATTAGTATCTCATTTTATAGAGGAAATCGAGACTCGGGAAATTTGGGTTACTTGCCCAGTGTCATACAGCTGAACTCAGATTTGAACGTCAGATTAACCAGGGTTATCTCAAACGATGGACTTTGTGTTGGAGGTTGAATGAAAATAATCTGGGTAAAGGATCAGAAAGGAAGAATGGCTCAGGCAGGAGGGCAGGCAGAGTGTTTGCCCAAAGCAGGTCCTGGGAGAAGAAACAAGGCTCTGACGGTGTTCCATGTGCTGTCGAGATGGGGTGTGGTCACTGGGTCTCACGCCCGCCAGAAAGAGATGCTAATAACTTCTGCTTCCTGATCCCAGGCGGTCCCTGACCCTTGAGACCTAGCTGGTCCCTTGAGTAAGGTAAGAAGGGGGCTCTTGCTGCTGCCTCCTCAGCTCCTGGTTCTCAGCAGAGGTTTGGACAAATTAAGATCAGTCAGATGGGAATTGTTCTCATTTAGGCTGTGAAGTTCAGCCTCATCTCCTGTCAGATAGCTGCCCTGTGCCAATTACTTTGAGCAGAGGACCTTGAGGAAAATAACTTTGTGAGCCACCTCGTGTAGTCCAGCCCTCCCTTCTGGTTCTTTCCTCTCCTTACCCCAGAAGGCACCTGCCTAAAACACATGTATACTTGTAGCCCTCCCTTTCTCCAGTGTCTTACAAAGCTAACCTTTGCAGCGTGACATTCCAGGCCCATAATACTTTGTTTTTTCAGTTGGTCCCCATGGATTTATGCTCTGACCAAAGCTGACTGCTTGTGTCCTTTGACATTCTTGTGCCTTCATCCTTTCTGATTTCTTTGCCTAGAATGCCCTTCATACGTACACACTTATATTCTCTGTCCCTCTTCCCCGACTCAGGTGACCCACCACTGTAGTTTGATAACACCTGAAGTGGTCTAGACCCTGTTTGGAGACAGGAGTCCCCTGATCAAACAGCATTATCAAATTGCCATAAATGTTTCTAAATGATTATTCTTCATTTTTGTTCTTACTCATAGCAGACCAGTAACAAACAGTTCATAGTCTCATACTGGTCTCTGGATCACACTTGATTAACACTGGCCTGAAAATCACTCAGTATGAAGTACATGCCCAGTAAATATCTGTAAGTGTGAAGATGGCTTAGATGATGTGATGAATTTCCTGCTCTGGGGGAATCCAGGAGACCTGTGCCCTGTTGGACACCTTAGTCCGACAGCCATCCTTGAAATGAGAGTACTACAGTACTAGGGATCAGTGTGGGTTGTGTCCTTTCTACCTAGAGCCTTTGTTGAGAGATTGTTGTTATCCACAACACTCAGTCATGGCCAGCTCTTTGCGACCCCATGGACTGCAGCACGCCAGGCTTCCCTGTCCATCACCAACTCCCGGAGCTTGCTCAAATTCATGTCCATTGAATCGGTGATGCCATCCAACCATCTCATCCTCTGTCGTCCCCTTCTCTTCCTGCCTTCAATCTTTCCCAGCATCAGGGTCCTTTCCAATGAGTCAGTTCTTTGCATCTGGTGGCCAAAGTATTGGAGCTTCAGCTTCAGCATCAGTCCTTCCAATGAATATTTAGGACTGATTTCCTTTAGGATTGACTCTTTTGATCTCCTTGCACTCTGAAATAGTTATCACTTTTCTCTCATATTTGTATAGGGCTTTATCTAAGGTTTTCAAAGAACTTCTTCCATGTAATTTCTTGTTTCAGACCTGGAAAAACTGTTTCTCTCCCTCTCCTCTCTATCCTTCTGTTCTTCTCAAATTTTATATAAAATCCCAGAGTTTTTCAAATAAGGGACCTGGAAACAGATGTTGGCCAGGTGGAAACTGTTTTGATTGCAGTTATGAAATACTCAGCTTTCAGTTAGAGAAATCAATTAAAGTAAATTATCGAGCATAAACTGATCTTTCTGATGACTTTTGAAAAATTGCTTTTTTCAAATTGCCTTCAACTAGTTAATTTGTAATTTCCCTGAGGATTTCAATAGACATTCTGTGTATAATTAGATCTGTTTTTATCACTTAAAAAAAAAAAAAAAAAGCATTCAACTTCATCTAAGTCTGCTGCATTGCAGTCCTTTGTTCATTTTAAATTAAAAACTGGCATATTAGCATACTCTGGACACAAAGGGTGACAGATATTAATGGAACCCTTTATTTAAAAGTCAGTTAAGCCCCTCTCCTTCCTGAACAATTAAGTCCTGCAGGCATGGAGTGAGTCAGAGTAAGGGGGGATGTCCACAGCTATGGGGGCATTTCCCGGGGCAGCTCAGAGCCTGAGCGAGCTGAGGAGGTCTGGCTCAGCGTGGGCAGTAAGAGCCTGAGCCAGGACAGGGGAGGAGCAGCAGTGGAGGAGGCAGATTGGTTGTATGCAGGGGGATTGATCAAGTAGTAAACATAGAAGGGTAATGGAAGCCAGGTTCAGACTTTCAGGTGAGTGAAAGGGAAATTGGATTAGAATGAAAAGGACGGGTGTGAACTCATGGTTCTCAGTTTACATAGGTGGACATAGAAATGAAATGTGGTCATAAACGTGTGTGCATGTCTAGGTCTGCAAAAGCAGACAGATTTTTCTGGCTCTGTCTGCCAAGAGAGCCTGGACACACTGACATCCCAGAGGCAATAAGCATGTTTAGCACTCAGATCTTGGCTTCTAAATAGCAATTTCAGCTTCCAGGAACTGGGCTCCTTGCAGAAATGCCTGAGTCTGGGGCTGGGTCAGGGAAAGTGTAAAATGAACTTGGAGCATATTGTTGTACCAGAAAGCAAGGGAAGGCTCAGAGAGTGATGGGGACCTGTAAAAAGGACATAAACCAGTTTGAAAGCTGCCGGTGACCAAATTAAAGACAAATTAAAGGCCAGGCTTCCCTGTCCTTCACCATCTCCTGGAGTTTGTTCAAAGTCATGTCCATTGGGTTAGTGATGCCATCCAACCATCTCATCCTCCGCCACCCCTTCTCCTCCTGCCTTCAGTCTTCCCCAGCATCAGGTCTTTTCCAGTGAGTCAACTGTTTGCATTAGGTGGCCAAAGTTTTGGAGCTTCAGCATCAGTCCTTCCAATGAATATTCAACTTTCATCTTTAGGAAATATTAAAATATTCAGAGGTGAAGGGGCATCAGGTTGGCATATTACTCTCCAGTGGTTCAGTAAAAAGCATTCTTGATACTATCTTTCAGATTACTATGCCTGTGACTATATTTATTTCCCAAGAAAATAAAACGCTAAAAGATCCCATCTCACACATGTTAGAAAGGCTAAAATAAAAGTGACACTTCAGGGAGGGTGTGCAGCAGCTGGAACTCTCGTTTATGACTGGTGGGAATATAAAGTAACTCCATATTGTGTGCATGCTTAGTCACTCAATCTTGTCTGACTCTTTGCAACCCCATGGACTGTAGCCTGCCAGGCCGCTCTGTTCATGGGATTCTCCAGGCAAGAATACTGGAGTGGATAGTCATTCCCTTCTCCAAGGTATCTTCCTGATCAGGGATCGATCCTGGGTCTCCTGCATTGAAAGCAGATCCTTGACCATCTGAGCCACCAGGAAAGCCTTGTATTAGAAACAGCCAAATAGTTCTCCAAAGTTAAATGACCATCTGATGACCCAGCAATTCCACACCTTTGTTCTTTATGCGTAGAATATTTTTTCTGCTCTTCTGTGCCTGGCAAAACTTTACTCCTCTTTTAAAAGTTTGCCTAAGTGATACCTCCCCTGAGAAGCCCCTGGGTATTTCTACTCTTTGAATTAATAGCAGTTAGATTTTTAAAGTACTTACCTTTTATTTTTTTTTTTTATTCTTCCAATTTTATTTTATTTTTAAACTTTACATAATTGTATTAGTTTTGCCAAATATCAAAATGAATCCGCCACAGGTATACATGTGTTCCCCATCCCGAACCCTCCTCCCTCCTCCCTCCCCATACCATCCCTCTGGGCCGTCCCAGTGCACCAGCCCCAAGCATCCAGCATCATGCATCGAACCTGGACTGGCAACTCGTTTCCTACATGATATTTTACATGTTTCATTGCCATTCTCCCAAATCTTCCCACCCTCTCCCTCTCCCACAGAGTCCATAAGACTGTTCTATACATCAGTGTCTCTTTTGCTGTCTCGTACACCGGGTTATTGTTACCATCTTTCTAAATTCCATATATATGCGTTAGTATACTGTATTTATGTTTTTCCTTCTGGCTTACTTCACTCTGTATAATAGGCTCCAGTTTCATCCACCTCATTAGAACTGATTCAAATGTATTCTTTTTAATGGCTGAGTAATACTCCATTGTGTATATGTACCACAGCTTTCTTATCCATTCATCTGCTGATGGACATCTAGGTTGCTTCCATGTCTTGGCTATTATAAACAGTGCTGCGATGAACATTGGGGTACACGTGTCTCTTTCCCTTCTGGTTTCCTCAGTGTGTATGCCTAGCAGTGGGGTTGCTGGATCATAAGGCAGTTCTATTTCCAGTTTTTTAAGGAATCTCCACACTGTTCTCCATAGTGGCTGTACTAGTTTGCATTCCCACCAACAGTGTAAGAGGGTTCCCTTTTCTCCACACCCTCTCCAGCATTTATTATTTGTAGACTTTTGGATCGCAGCCATTCTGACTGGTGTGAAATGGTACCTCATAGTGGTTTTGATTTGCATTTCTCTGATAATGAGTGATGTTGAGCATCTTTTCATGTGTTTGTTAGCCATCTGTATGTCTTTTTTGGAGAAATGTCTATTTAGTTCTTTGGCCCATTTTTTGATTGGGTCGTTTATTTTTCTGGAGTTGAGCTGTAGGAGTTGCTTGTATATTTTTGAGATTAGTTGTTTGTCAGTTGCTTCATTTGCTATTATTTTCTCCCATTCTGAAGGCTGTCTTTTCACCTTGCTAATAGTTTCCTTTGATGTGCAGAAGCTTTTAAGGTTAATTAGGTCCCATTTGTTTATTTTTGCTTTTATTTCCAATATTCTGGGAGGTGGGTCATAGAGGATCCTGCTGTGATGTATGTCGGAGAGTGTTTTGCCTATGTTCTCCTCTAGGAGTTTTATAGTTTCTGGTCTTACGTTTAGATCTTTAATCCATTTTGAGTTTATTTTTGTGTATGGTGTTAGAAAGTGGTCCAGTTTCATTCTTTTACAAGTGGTTGACCAGATTTCCCAGCACCACTTGTTAAAGAGATTGTCTTTAATCCATTGTATATTCTTGCCTCCTTTGTCGAAGATAAGGTGTCTATATGTGCGTGGATTTATCTCTGGGCTTTCTATTTTATTCCATTGATCAATATTTCTGTTACCTTTTACATAATACTTTTTTTTTTTTTTTGTCTAGTGCGTCATTTAGTCTTTGCAATGATTTTGAGTGTTAATATTGGAAGGGTACCAAAAGCCGGGTTTCTCATTCTCAAAGAAGTGAAAGGAGAAAGGCAGAATGAACCTTGTTTTATTGGCCAGAACAAAAGATACAGGAAGCTACTTTACAGATGTGGAAGCTGAGGCCCAGTACTTAGAAGGTGAGCCAGAGCAGTACGTGCTTCACGCCAACCTCTGTGCTAAGTACGTTGTCACGGGTGACCTCATGCAGTGTTTGCAAGATTCTTCTTTGTAGAAAAGTGCTTTGCAGATGAAGAAAATTCAGAGGATTGAAAAAAACATAACAGGAAACTGTCACATTGCAGACAAGTGGCAGACTAGACTCCAAACCCACTTTTTGTCTCCAAACAGATTCCTGAGCATATCTTTCTCAGACAGACAGGCAGTCAGCCAATAGTTTAAGGATTGTGTCCCCATCCACCGTAGATTTGTGGAATTACTGGAGTAGCCTGTCACCCGAGACCATCCAGGAGGACATCAGGCCAGTCCTACCAAGGAATGTGGCCGAGGACAAGGCTGCCTTGCCACCGAGGCATGGCCACCACCCCGAGACCTCTCCTCTGCTGATCTACCAAGACTCCTCAGATCCTTCCCTCTCCACAGCACCAGCCTGGAAGATGAGCACTAGTTGGCCCATGACTGAAGACGCTACTGAGTCCCTTACACTGAGAGCAGCAGTGTTCTCCCGTCTCTGAGTTTTTTGAATTATTGATGGATTGTGCCAGCTGTTTCCATCTTTTCCTCCATTGATTTTTATCTTGACAGAATTAAAAAAAAAAAAGTGTATTTCTTTAGGGTTTCTCAATACTATCTAACCCCTCTGCCTTTTCTTGTTACACAGTGATGCAAGAGTGGTAGTAATAGCTAATTTTTTCATCCCTTGCCCCAGACTGTGCTCAAGATTTACATATAAACCAGTAGAAAGATGCTTTTACAGTCCCATTTTACAGAGGAGAAAACAGGCTAAGAAATGCTGTCACTTGTTATTTAGTTACTGGAAAAAAAAAATCTGAAAATTCTGCAAATGGATGTCTTATTCATGCTATACTAGTTTGAACATGGCTAAGATGTCAGGTTGGGTGCATGCATGCCCAGTAGCTCAGTCGTGTCCCACTCTTTGCAACCCTGTGGACTCTAGCCCGCCAGGCTCCTCTGTCCTTGGAACTTCCCAGGCAAGAATACTGGAGAGCGTTGCTGTTTCCTGTTCCAGGAGATCTTCCTGACCCAAGGATCGAACCCACATCTCTTATGTCTCCTGCATTTGCAGGCATGTTCTTTTCCAGTCGCATCACCTGGGCAGCCCAAGGTGTCAGGTTGCCACATACTGAATCCCAAAACTGATCTTTGAGGTAAAATGTTAGGAAGTAAGTAATAAATAATCATATTTATACATTTAATGTTAAACAAGATAGACCCTTGTTTTGTGTTTTTCTTTTCAGTTATGGTTTCAACTGGCTTTATTGCTTAACCAATTTTTTATCCATGTTGTGTTTATCCAGTTTTTTCTTCTTTATTAATGAATGGCATTATACTGCATGAATTGTTGGTCTATCCATTCTATCCACACAGTTGGACCATCTGTTCTCCTATTGGTGGACATTTGAGTTGTTTCTACTATTTTGGCTGTTATGGATACGGGTGCCATGAACATTCTTGGATAGATCTGTGTGTGGATATATCTTTTCATTTTTCTTGTCAGTCAGTCAGTTCAGTCGCTCAGTCGCTCGTCTCAGACTCTTTGCAACCCCATGAATTGCAGCACGCCAGGCCTCCCTGTCCGTCACCAACACCCGGAGTTCACTCAAACTCATGTCTGTCGAGTCAGTGATGCCATCCAACCATCTCATCCTCTGTCGTCCCCTTCTCCTCCTGCCCCCAGTCCCTCCCAGCATCAGAGTCTTTTCCAATGAGTCAGCTCTTCGCATGAGGTGGCCAAAGTACTGGAGTTTCAGCTTCAGCATCATTCCCTCCAAAGAAATCCCAGGACTGATCTCCTTCAGAATGGACTGGTTGGATCTCCTTGCAGTCCAAGGGACTCTCAAGAGTCTTCTCCAACACCACAGTTCAAAAGCATCAATTCTTCGGTGCTCAGCCTTCTTCACAGTCCAACTCTCACATCCATACATGACCACAGGAAAAACCATAGCCTTGACTAGACGGACCTTTGTTGGCAAAGTAATGTCTCTGCTTTTGAATATGCTATCTAGGTTGGTCATAACTTTCCTTCCAAGGAGTAAGCATCTTTTAATTTCATGGCTGCAGTCACCATCTGCAGTGATTTTGGAGCCCAAGAAAATAAAGTCTGACACTGTTTCCACTGTTTCCCCATCTATTTCCCATGAAGTGATGGGACCAGATGCCATGATCTTCGTTTTTTGAATGTTGAGCTTTAAGCCAACTTTTTCACTCTCCACTTTCACTTTCATCAAGAAGCTTTTTAGTTCCTCTTCACTTTCTGTCATAAGGGTGGTGTCATCTGCATATCTGAGGTTATTGCTATTTCTCCCGGCAATCTTGATTCCAGCTTGTGCTTCTTCCAGTCCAGCGTTTCTTATGATGTTCTCTGCATATAAGTTAAATAAGCAGGATGACAATATACAGCCTTGACGTACTCCTTTTCCTATTTGGAACCAGTCTGTTGTTCCATGTCCAGTTCTAACTGTTGCTTCCTGACCTGCATACACATTTCTCAAGAGGCAGGTCAGGTGGTCTGGTATTCCCATCTCTTTCAGAATTTTCCACAGTTTATTGTGATCCACACAGTCAGAGGCTTTGGCATAGTCAAGAAAGCAGAAATAGATGTTTTTCTGGAACTCTTTTGCTTTTTCCATGATCCACCGGATGTTGGCAATTTGATCTCTGGTTCCTCTGCCTTTTTTAAAACCAGCTTGAACATCAGGAAGTTCGCAGTTCATGTATTGCTGAAGCCTGGCTTGGAGAATTTTGAGCATTACTTTACTAGCATGTGAGATGAGTGCAATTGTGTGGTAGTTTGAGCATTCTTTGGCATTGCCTTTCTTTGGGATTGGAATGAAAACTGACCTTTTCCAGTCCTGTGGCCACTGCTGAGTTTTCCAAATGTGCTGGCATATTGAGTGCAGCACTTTCACAGCATCATCTTTCAGGATTTGAAATACCTCAACTGGAATTCCATCACCTCCACTAGCTTTGTTCGTAGTGATGCTTTCTAAGGCCCACTTGACTTCACATTCCAGGATATCTGGCTCTAGGTCAGTGATCACACCATCGTGATTATCTGGGTCATGAAGATCTTTTTCGTGTAATTCTTCTGTGTATTCTTGCCACCTCTTCTTAATATCTTCTGCTTCTGTTAGGTCCCTACCATTTCTGTCCTTTATCGAGCCCATCTTTGCATGAAATGTTCCCTTGGTATCTCTAATTTTCTTGAAGAGATCTCTAGTCTTTCCCATTCTGTTGTTTTTCTCTATTTCTTTGCATTGATCACTGAGGAAGGCTTTCTTATGTCTTCTTGCTATTCTTTGGAACTCTGTGTTCTTGCCTTGAGAACCTCATGAACAGTATGAAAAGGCAAAATGATAGGATACTGAAAGAGGAACTCCCCAGGTCAGTAGGTGCCCAATATGCTACTGGAGATCAGTGGAGAAATAACTCCAAAAAGAATGAAGGGATGGGAGCCAAAGCAAAAAGAATACCCAGCTGCGGATGTGACTGGTGATAGAAGCAAGGTCCAATGCTGTAAAGAGCAATATTGCATAGGAACCTGGAATGTCAGGTCCATGAATCAAGGCAAATTGGAAGTGGTCAAACAAGAGATGGCAAGAGTGAATGTCGACATTCTAGGAATCAGCAAACTAAAATGGACTGGAATGGGTGAATTTAACTCAGATGACCGTTTTATCTACTACTGCGGGCAGGAATCCCTTAGAAGAAATGGAGTAGCCATCATGGTCAACAAAAGAGTCCAAAATGCAGTACTTGGATGCAATCTCAAAAACGACAGAATGATCTCTGTTCGTTTCCAAGGCAAACCATTCAATATCACAATAATCCAAGTCTATGCCCCAACCAGTAACGCTGAAGAAGCTGAAATTTTTCTTGTTTAAATACCTAAAAGTGGAGCTGCTCTGTCAACGTGGAGATGTTTCTTAAGCTAAGGAACTGTCTTAGGTTTTCCAAAGTGGCCTTATTATTTTACCGTCCTCCCAGCAATGTGTGAGAGTCAGTGTTGCTCCCTGTGTTCACCAGGGCTCGGAGATGGTAACTTTTTTAAGCCATTCTAGTGGCAATGTCACAGTATCTCACTATGGTTTTTTTACTCCATGTTATTGGACACTTTTCCTCTGCTTTATTGACCATTTGTATGTCTTCTGTGAAATTCTGTTCATCTTTGTGCATATGTGTGGTACTTACAATGTCAAATATATTTTTCTAAGACGGTTGAACTCAAACATCCCATCCCACATGGTCTTATTTAAAATGTGACTGTTCTTGCTTCACTGAGAGGGAGATATGTGGTCTGTGTTCCCGCTCCTTGAACCTGAGTGGGCCGTCGCAACTGCCTGGACAGTGGGGTATGGCAGAAATGACCGTTGTAAACAGAGGCCGAGACTGTTATAAAAAGGCACTGGAGCTTCTGCCGTGGTCTCTGAGACTGCTTGCTCTGGGGGAAGCCAGCTACCATGCCCAGGGACACACTGACATGCCCATGAGGAAGGGACCAGGCTCTTGCCAGCACTGTCTCACAGCCGTGAGAATGAGACTCCTTGGAAGGGACTCCTCTAACCCCAGGCGAGCCTTCAGGTGGTGGGGCCCTCTACCCTATAGCAGTGCCCTCGTGAGGCAGAACCGCCCAGCCGAGCTGCTCCCAAATTCCTGGCCCCAGAAACACCAATAGATGGTGAAAGTGAAAATGTCAGTCTCTCAGTCATGTCTGACTCTTTGCAATCCCATGGACTGTAACCCACCAGGCTCCTCTCTCCATGGGATTATCCTGGTAAGAATACTGGAGTGTGTGGCCGTTTCCTTCTCCAGGGGGTTTTCCTGACCCAGGGATTGAACCCAGGTCTCCTGCACTGCAGGCAGGTTCTTTACCACTGAGCCACCTTAAGTGGTTGTTATTGTTTCAAAGTGTATACATTTTAGAGTAGCTATTATTCAGCCTCAGTAACTGGAGCCCTTAGCGTGATTGATCATATAATTACTCGACAATTCTTTTGTTACTGTTGTAGAGGAGCAGTTCCTATAAACACCCTTTCTTAGAACACTATCTTTTGGGGAAAAAAAAAAAACAAAACATGAAAATGGCCTCTGTGGTCAGGTTATTTGGAAGAGACATCCTTTTTGGAAATTCAGTGTGTATTTTGGTATATACGGCTCTGGAAAGTTGCAGAGTCAAGTACCCATCTGGCTTTGACTCCACTCTCTCAGCCTCTCTGGGTCACTGCAGTCCCTTCTCATAGAACCTGGTGGATAGAACCTCCTCTTCACGGGGCAGTTAGTTGTTCAGAGTGTGGCCTCCAAGATGGGTTCCCTGAGGCCACATCCCAGCCCCACCATGTACTCACTGTTTGGCCCGGGCAAGTTTCCTGACTTCCCCGCACCTCACTTTCCTCCTCTGTGAAAAGGCCATTAATACTAGTAACTGCTATAGGGATGTATGGCATTAATTTAAGCTTATGTGTATAAAGGTGCTTAGAAGAGTGCCCAGTACCTGAGAAGCCCTCAATAAATATTAGCTGGCATTGATAATATCATCCCGATATGCATTTGCATTGTTCTTTTTGAGTCTGCCTCATAATGTTATCATAGGTCTTTTTTAGCAATCTGCCTAGAATTTTCATAGTGCTCTATGAGTTACAATACAAGGCCCCTTATCTCATAACCAATTTTTTTCCCTCTTATTAACAATGCACTGAGAATTATAAAGCATCCATTCATTCACCCTATGTTTATTAAACCCTGAATGCCACACACTCATCTCGAACCCAGGGCTGCACAGCAGCCATGACTTACGCAGTCAGGGGCCCTGCTCCCAGAGCACATACTGCAGTGGAACGAGACAGACAGTAACCAAATGAGAGGGGAAGGTCACCTCAGCCCGCAGTGACTGCTGGGAAAAAGACAGGCGCTGGGGCACAGAGTGGCAAGAGGAGGCCTTCTGCAGGCAGGAGAGTGAGATGAGGTGGGCGAGATCTCGCCTGGCCCTGGGGGTGGAAGAGAATACTCTGTGGGAGCAAGCCCCAGGCCAGGGCGGGTGATGAGGCTAAGAGACCTGAGACAAGGCCTTGCTCCCTGTGGGTGTGTGAAGACTCGTGCTTTTACAGGTCAGTTTTAAGATGTTACTTGTGTACCGTGTGTTATGTAACATGTGCGTGTATTTATTCAATCCCACTTCTGCATTGGTGCACGACCAGCTCTTGGGTTTGTTGAACTTGGAGCAGTGGGCTGGCCCTTGCTGCCACGTCTCGAGTGTGGGGTCAGGAGGTAGGGTGGGTTCCTGCGTCCTTTCCTTTGACGCCTGCTGACAGCACTCTTTCAGCTGCGGGCTCTGGCGGGGGTGTGCCGACTGCCCTGTAATAAGCGCCACCCCCTTGAACTGTGTCAGGATGGTCGCTGGGCCCAAGGCCATGGTTCTACTCTCCAGCTGAGGGCGCAAGGCAAGGGTGTAGGGCTCATCTTTGACTCCTCTGTTTTCAGGCAGAATCCTGCTGTGTAAGTAAATGATGTAACTGCTGATTTTTCATCCTTAGGTCTAAGCTGGAACCAGAACCAAACACAAAGACAAGAGAATCCATGTCTTCTGAGAAAGTTTCACAGAGTCCATCAAAAGACCCTGAAGAAAAACCTGTCCCTGAAGAATATCCAGGTATGAATTAAAATCAAAATCGTGCCTTGCGTCTCTTCTTTATGACCTGTGGTGCTTGCGTTTGCACGAAGGGAAGGAAACATGGAAGCGGCAGCCTTTTTTTTGGTCACAGCTGGATCTTAATGACCACTTCAAGGGTGGGGCGGGAGGGTCCTCCAGACACCTGGGGGCCGGCAGGGTCTAAAGAAAGGGCCTGAGTCTCCACACACCAGTGAGGTGGGGACTGGAGCCTTAGAACCCAGAGGAAACATCAGAGATCTCTGCTTGTCAGTCTCAGGAGCGGTAGGGCGCTGCCTACCCTGTGCCCGTGTCAGCGCTGACCTTATGTGGACCTGACCATCCTGCCTTGGGTAGGGTGTGTGATGTCAGCAGGCTTCATCAGCCAACTGAGCCAGTGTAATGCATGTCTGGGTTTATATGCTTCCTGTCTTCATGTTTGCTGGCCGGCCTGTAACTTAGAGCACCTCCTGACACACGGAGGATGCTGGATAAACACAGTGTCTCTGTACAGCCTGCAACACAGGCAAATGTACAGAGCGCCGTTGGGGACATCTTAAGTCCCTGTGTCTGGCCGGGGCGGCTGCGTGTGTAGGGGATGCATGCTTAGTGTGCCGCATACCTCAGAGCTGGGCAATGGGGTGAGCGCTTGCTGTGCGTGGATCCCAGGATGCTGAGGCCCGCGAGTCTCCTCGCCTCCCCTCCTCACCTCCCCTCCTCGCCTCCCCTCCTCACTTCCTCTCTCGCCTCCCCTCCTCGCTGCCTCCCCTCCTCACGTCCTCTCTCACCTCCTCTCCTTGCCTCCCCTCCTCGCCTCCCCTCCTCACCTCCCCTCCTCACGTCCTCTCTCGCTTCCCCTCTCCGCCTCCCCTCCTCACGTCCTCTCTTGCCTCCCCTCTCCGCCTCCCCTCCCCGCCTCCCCTCCTCACCTCCTCTCCTGTACTCTCACAATGGCACTCGGTTACTGTACGCCTCCGGGGTGCTACCTAGGTGCTGTCCTGAACCTTCATAGATGTCACCACCATCGTTACAGCAGCCCTCTCAGATGGATTTCATGAACTTGTTTTTTCTTAAGATGAGCCTTCTGAAGGACTCTGAGAAGACTGTTGCAGAGAGGACTACGTTTGGGCAGGGTCCCTCCGGGTGCTCTGTTGAAACAGATTGTTCAGGGGCTTAGGAAGCAAAATAGGGATAGTTAAGAGGCTGCTAAAGTCTCCCAGAAACAAGATGATGGCAGATTATACCAAGCATGGGTAGCCAGGGCATGGGAGAGAATGCGGAGAGTTCTGGATATATTTTGAAAGTTGAGCACAGAATCTGCTTCCTGGATGTGGGGCATGAGGAGGAGACGGGTCAGGGAAGGCTGCAGTGGTTGTTGCAGCGGGAAGAAGGTGGCTGCCCTTCACTGAGATGCGGGAGGCTGAGGAGGGACAGGCTAGGGGCTGCCCGGCACAGAGGTTGAACAGGGAGTTGGGTCTGCGCATCTGGAGGCCAGGGGACAGGTCTGTAGATCACTTGAGACAGGCTGGGATTCCCCAAGGAATGAGGGTTGGTAGAAGGAGGATGAAGGGCTGTGCCTCCTGCCACTTGCGGTCCTCCCTGCTGTTTCTCCCTGGCACTGGTCTCTACCTTTCTATAT
Organism: Bos grunniens; assembly: GCF_055505025.1. Taxonomy (NCBI): domain Eukaryota; kingdom Metazoa; phylum Chordata; class Mammalia; order Artiodactyla; family Bovidae; genus Bos; species Bos grunniens. The sequence continues at coordinate 12,988,504 of NC_141170.1, read as the reverse complement.
GTTTTTCTCATTTATACTCTTTATGCTCTGTCTTCCAAGCTAAACCTAAGTCCCACGAGGACAGAAATTTCTGTATGTGCTTTGTTCACTGCTGTAACACTGGTACCCAGAACAACACCTGGCACATAGGAGGTGCTCATTAAATCTTTGTTGAAAAGAATGAATGAACGAATGAGTAAATGAAGGAATGAATGAAGCCTCTATATGGAACACTGACTGCTTTTAGTTGCTGTGGAACTATTGCCTGAAGCAAAAGGAACTTAATGTCTCTGGGTGGTAGAAAACAAATGGTCAGAGTGAAAGAGCGTCATTCCTCACAGTTTATGTTTTTATCTTAAAGTCACTATTTGGATACTTTATAATCATGCCATTATCTCCTGACTAAGCCATCCCCACAAAATATTCAGAGAGCGTGCTCCCATTTAGCTTCTCACCAGCACATACAGGAGCCGAGTGGTGTGAAGAGTGTCTCTCTGGAGGCCGTCAGCATCCCAGCTGCAGCAGTTAGTGGCACTGCCAAACACCAGTTCCCCCATTTTCTAAATGCAGACCCCTGCGTCTCGGGACTCTCCCCCCTCCACCCCCCACCACCACTGGGTAAGGCCTCTCTCTTCCCCCAGGCATCCCGGCCCCTGCTGCCACTGGCCTCACTGTCCCCACAGCTCCACCCAGCCACCCTTTCCTCCATGGTCGTTAGCTGATGCTTATTTCACAGTCATCTCTTTCCTGGTTACATAGAGTCCCAAAGGGTCATAAAATCTGAGTTGGTGCTCATTAAAAATGTGCACACTTTATGTACAAGTTGCTGCATGTATAACAAGCTTTCTCTGCTTCATTTTGTCTGTTTTTCCTGAAAGAAAGCTTTACCATTGCTGCACCCCACCTTTATCTATTTCCTGTGTGTGGAGGTGTGCCATCCCTCCTTCTGAGGTAAGGGAAGGGGAAGCATTTGGTTGCAGCATGATGTCATGGAAGGACTGTGAACCTTGGTTTCAGTCTGGCCGCTGTCCTCCACTTGGACAAGTTACTTGAACTCTGAGCCACCACTTTTTTACAGTATCACGTAGCTGTGGTTTGTTGTGAGCACTTCAGGAGCCTAGGATAAAGGGGTAAGCAGTGTCTGGCACATTGGTTTGTGGAGCCAACTATGAAGCAGTCCATTGCTTGACACTGAGGTTTGGCAGGATTCTTTATCAGTTGAACATTGGAAGTCGATTAATAGACTGGCCAAGATAGCAGAGGCAATTATGAAGGAAATTTTTTCTATTCATAAACAGCCTGGTATTGTATACAGAAAATTTTAAGAGCTCCACCAATAAAGACAAGTAGTAAATGAGTTTCAGCAAGGTTCTGGGATACAAAACCATTAAACAAAAATTTCATTTCTATATACTTAATGAACAATCCAGAAATGAAATGTAAAAAGCAGGAATTCCTTTATGATAATATCAAAAAGGATAAACTAAACAGAAGTGTAAGGCTTATACTTTGAAAGCTACAAATCATTGTTGAAAGAAATTTAACATGATCCAAATGCATCTAACAGAAGCAGAAGATATTAAGAACAGGTGGCAAGAGTACACAGAAGAACAGTACAAAAAAGATCTTCATGACCCAGATAACCACGATGGTGTGATCACCAGCCTAGAGCCAGACATCCTGGAATGCAAAGTCAAGTGGGCCTTAGGAAGCATCACTATAAACAAAGCTATTGGAGGTGATGAAATTCCAGTTGAGCTATTTCAAATCCTAAAAGATGATGCTGTGAAAGTGCTGCACTCAATATGCCAGCAAATTTGGAAACCTCAGCAGTGGCCACAGGACTGGAAAAGGTCAGTTTTCGTTCCATTCCCAAAGAAGATCAGTGGCTCAGTCGTGTATGACTCTTTGCAACCCCATAAATCACAGCACGCCAGGCCTCCCTGTCCATCACCAACACCCGGAGTTCACTGAGACTCACGTCCATCGAGTCAGTGATGCCATCCAGCCATCTCATCCTCTGTCGTCCCCTTCTCCTCCTGCCCCCAATCCCTCCCAGCATCAGAGTCTTTTCCAATGAGTCAACTCTTCGCATGAGGTGGCCAAAGTACTGGAGTTTCAGCTTTAGCATCATTCCTTCCCAAGAAATCCCAGGGCTGATCTCCTTCAGAATGGACTGGTTGGATCTCCTTGCAGTCCAAGGGACTCTCTCAAGAGTCTTCTCCAATACCACAGTTCAAAAGCATCAATTCTTCGGCGCTCAGCCTTCTTCACAGTTCAACTCTCACATCCATACATGACCACAGGAAAAACCATAGCCTTGACTAGACGAACCTTTCTTGGCAAAGTAATGTCTCTGCTTTTGAATATGCTATCTAGGTTGGTCATAACTTTCCTTCCAAGGAGTAAGCATCTTTTAATTTCATGGCTGCAGTCACCATCTGTAGTGATTTTGGAGCCCAGAAAAATAAAGTCTGACACTGTTTCCACTGTTTCCCCGTCTATTTCCCATGAAGTGGTGGGACTGGATGCCCCACACCCAAGGTAAGGGAAACCCAAGTAAAACGGTAGGTGTTGCAAGAGGGCATCAGAGGGCAAACACACTGAAACCATACTCACAGAAAATTAGTCAATCTAATCACACTAGGACCACAGCCTTGTCTAATTCAATGAAACTAAGCCATGCCCGTGGGGCAACCCAAGATGGGTGGGTCATGGTGGAGAGATTTGACAGAATGTGGTCCACTGGAGAAGAGAATGGCAAACCACTTCAGTATTCTTGCCTTGAGAACCCCATGAACAGTATGAAAAGGCAAAATGATAGGATACTGAAAGAGAAACTCCCCAGGTCAGTAGGTGCCCAATATGCTACTGGGGATCAGTGGAGAAATAACTTCCCAAAGAAAGGCAATGCCAAAGAATGCTCAAACTGCCACACAATTGCAGTCATCTCACACGCTAGCAAAGTAATGCTCAAAATTCTCCAAGCCAGGCTTCATCAGTACATGAACTGTGAACTTCCAGATGTTCAAGCTGGATTTAGAAAAGGCAGAGGAACCAGAGACCAAATGGCCAGTATCCATTGGATCATCAAGAAAAGCAAGAGAGTTCCAGCAAAACATCTACTTCAGCTTTATTGACTATGCCAAATCCTTTGACTGTGTGGATCACAACAAACTGTGGAAAATTCTTCAAGAGATGGACATACCAGACCACCTGACCTGCCTCCTGAGAAATCTGTATGCAGGTCAAGAAGCAACAGTTAGAACTGGACATGGAACAACAGACTGGTTCCAAATAGGAAAAGGAGTACATCAAGGCTGTATATTGTCACCCTGCTTATTTAACTTATATGCAGAGTACATCATGTGAAATGCTGGACTGGGTGAAGCACAAGCTGGAATCAAGATTGCCGGAAGAAATATCAATAACTTCAGATATGCAGATGACACCACCCTTATAGTAGAAAGCGAAGAAGAACTAAAGAGCCTCTTGATGAAAGTGAAAGAGAGTGAAAAAGTTGGCTTAAAACTCAACATTCAGAAAACTAAGATCGCAGCATCAAATCCCATCACTTCATGGCAAATAGATGGGGAAACAGTGGAAACAGTGAGAGACTTTATTTTCTTGGGCTCCAAAATCACTGCAGATGGTGACTGCAGCCATAAAAATTAAAAGACTTTTGCTCCTTGGAAGAAAAGCTACGACCAACCTAGAGAGCATATTAAAAAGCAGAGACATTATTTTGCTAACAAAGGTCTGTCTAGTCAAAGCTATGGGTTTTCCAGTAATCACGTATGGATGTGAGAGTTGGACTATAAGAAAGCTGAGTGCTAAAGAATTGATGCTTTTGAAATGTGTGGTGTTCAAAAAGACTCTTGAGAGTCCCTTGGACTGCAAGGAGATCCAACCAATCAACCCTAAAGGAAATCAGTCCTGAGTGTTCATTGGAAGGGACTGGTGCTGAAGCTGAAACTCCAATACTTTGGCCACCTGATGCGAAGAACTGACTCATTTGAAAAGACCCTGATGCTGGGAAAGATTGAAGGTGGGAGGAGAAGGGGACGACAGAGGATCAGATGGTTAGATAGCATCACCGACTCAGTGGAAATGAGTTTGAGTAAACTCTGAGAGTGGGTGATAGACAGGGAAATCTGGCGTCCATGGGGTCGCCAAGAGTCCAGACAAGAATGAGCGACTGAACTAAACCAAAACAAATAGAAGGGGGCTTCCCTGGTGGCTCAGACGGTAACGAATCTGCCTTCAACGCAGGAGACACGGGTTCAATCCCTGGGTTGGGAAGATCCCCTGGAGAAGGAAATGGCAACCTACTCCAGTGTTCTTGCTTGGAATGTCCCATGGACAGAGAAGCCTGGAGGATTGCAGTCCATGGGGTCGCAAAGAGTCGAAGATGACTGAGCGACTCACACGCAAATAGAAAAGCATCTCAAGTTAATCAGAAGAATTAATGTTGTTAAGATGGTAGTACACCCCAAAATGATCCACAATTTCAGTGCATTCCTTATCAGAATCCCAGCTGATTTCTTTGTGAAAATTGACAAGTTGATTCTAAAATCATGAGGAAAAGCAAGGAACTCAAGAAAACCAAACTGTCATGAAAAGGAACAAAGTAGGAGGACTCACACTTCCCAGTTTCAAAACAGACAGCAGGGCAGCAGTAATCAGGACAGGGATGCCTGCACAGGGATGGGCATGGATGAATGGAACAGAACTGAGAATCCAGAAATAACAGCATGTGGCTCTGGCCAGTTGATTTCCTTCAAGTGGGCAAGAACAGTCTCTTTAACAATTGGTGCTGGGAAAATTGTATATCTACATGCAGAAGAACAAAGATTGACACTTGAGTCACACCATTTATTAACGCTAACTCAGAATAAGACCAAAGGCCTTTACAGAGCTAAAACCCTAAAACTTGTTAAAAAAACAACAACAACAACAAAAACCAGGGCTAAATCTTCCTGATCTCAGATTTGGCAAAGAATTAACAAGGAAGGAAAGTGAAAAAAGCCCATGGAATGGGAGAAAATATTTGAAAATCACACACCTAATAAGGGATCTGTATCTAGAACGTGGAAAGGACTTTTACAAGTCAGTAAGAAAACGATAACCCAATTTTTAAATGGGCAAAGTGGACTTCAGGAGGTGGTGGTGGTCCTGAGAAATGAGTCTGGACCTGAAAAGGGGGGAAGCTTAGAATGTTCCAGGCAGAGGGAATAGCATGAGTAAACACTCAGAGGCCACAGAGCACAGGGGAGATGTGGAATGCAGTCAGTGGAGGAAAGCACTTCTGGGTCAGTAAAACTCACAGAAAGGGGAGGAGGAGTGGGTCTTGAGGTCAGGGGGGCTGGAATGCAGAGGGCCTTGAGTGCTGGACCACGGAATCGGGACTTGAGTCTCTCGGCATCGGGGCAGGAGGGAGGTCTGGGCAAAGCACCGGTGTTCGGGGCACCATGCTTCAAGTTGATTCTTAACTGCTGCAGGTCAGGATGGCTCCAGGTGGCTGCAAAGGAGAGCGTGAGTTCTGTTAACAGACTTCCCATTCTAGCTCAGAGTGGTTTATACTTGATTCTGATGTGAGTGATGTTTCTGTTTCTAATTTTGGTGTTCTTATCCTTAAACACATAGAAGTGAAAGCTCAAGATGGATACCATAATGAGGTCAAGTACAAGGTAGAGGCTGGAGAAGAGAATGGCAGTCCGCTCCAGTGTTCTTGCCTGGAGAAGTCCATGGACAGAGAAGCCTGGGCTCTGGCGGGGGTGGGATGTACATGTGTCATTTATAAATACAATGATGGTTCTGGCAAAAAAAAAAAAAAACAGCCATTTTCTAAAAACTTGCACAAAGTCATGGACATATTTTCAATAGGTTTCCCATATTTTTCTATATTTGCTTCTTTTTGTCCCCCTTCTCTACAAGGATGGTGTTTAAAAAAATTAATGCACATTTAATTTTATTTTTTTGTGATGACATATGCAGAATAATAACTGTACTTTGTACACAGGTCTGCCTAATCTGCTGTCTGTAAACTGACACCATCATTATGTACTTTTCCCTTATCAGTCTCCAGACAAAAACTCTGGACTTCTGCCTCCCTCATGGGACTGAGAGCAGCCATGGGAATTTAACTGACATCGGGGAGGAAAAGAAGCGGTATTTGCCTTTTAAGTACTTGGCAACCCGCTGATAAGCCCAGAAGCACTGCTGAGACAGCAGACAGAGTCACCTGTAGGAAGAAGACCCATTACAGCCTCCACCTAAGGGCGAAGCTCCAGCATCCACCCACCCCCGAGGAGACACACAGGCCTCGCCCTCAGGGCCCCAGGTGGCACAGCCCCTTCTGGGAGCTGTGCTGTTGGTCTGCTGTCTCAGAGGTCTGGTCCATGTTTATGATCATGACGAAAACATTCTCTAGGTTAATGTTCCTACACCACCCGTCAGCAGTCTGTTCCCAGGTTGCTATCCTGGAATACATCAGACTGCACCAAAGTGTGTCCTGGCACACGTACTAGCAGAAGTACAAGGTTTATCAGTGGAGTTGGTTACACAGAGAATTCCTTACAGTGGGATATTATGCAGCAATTTAACAGAACGAAGTAGGAACTTCCCTGGTGGTTCAGTGGCTAAGACTCCATGTTCCTGGTGCAGGGCGCTCAGGTTCCATCCCTGGTCAGGGAACTAGACCCCCCAAGTGTCAGAACCAAGACTTTGCATGCTGCAACTAAAGATCCCGCAGGCTGCAGCTAAATAAATAAATACTTAAAAAGTGAAGAACAAGGGAGATCTATGTGGAGTGACATAGGAAAATCACCAGGATGCACTGTGAAGTTATAAAAAGCAAGTTTTAGAACAACATGTTACCGTTGATATACCTGTGAAAAGCAAATAAATAATACCACACTCGCAAAACTATAAATTGTTTCTGGGCTGGCGTGGGGGCAGGGGAGGCAGGGAATTGCTTATCTGTTTGTAGGTGAACATGCCAGAGAGAGCCTGCGAGGCCACATCACAGCACCAATGAGTGGCTACTTCTGGGAGGGAAGGGCATGAGGGGTGGTGTGTCATTTCCTGTATTGTAATGAAATACAGGAAACATTTTAATGAAATTGCCCGTACATTTGACAGTCTAAAAAGCAGAGGGAAGGATGTAAGCGTGTGAGTATGTGTTTTGAAGTAAAGTCCACTTGAAAAGTGGTCCTGAAAAACATCCATTTGGTTTGTGACCATTGCTGAGATCACAGCAGTACCAAAACTGTATGGAGGGTCCCCTTTTGACACACACACACACACACACACACACACACACACACATAGCACAGGTCCAAACATTGTAAAGGATCACACCACAGTACTTGAATATTAACCGAGAGATAATCAAATATGGATGGACAAAGCCCTACAATTTTGCTTCGTCTCGGGTTTTTTTAATATGCTTACCTCCTAAACCAACCTGTTCTAAAGTGACTATTTTGCTTTCTATTTATTTTTTAAACAGAAAAGGTTCCAGTCGAAGCACAACCTGAATTGGGAAGCTGGGGAGATGGCAAAGGTGAAGATGAATTATCCCCAGAAGAAATACAAATGGTAAGCTAGTCTCTTCCTAATCATGTGTTTTTAACTACTTTTAGTAAGAATATTTCATTGAATAGAAGGTCATCCTAAATGCTGTTACCCTTATTTTTATGCTGAGCTTTAAAAATTATAGTTTAGATACAATTTTCCACTTGATTTCCTAATTCTTAGTATACTTTTCATATGCTTTAAATTTGCAATAGCATAATTAAGGAAGAAATTGCCTTAGAATAACATTACTAATATTAGATGTCTTTTTGGCAGCAGTAAAACAGTCTTCTAAATGACTCTTTTATATTCATTGCTATGGTGCTTTTTAATTGTTTGAATTGCTGGTACATGATACTGTGAAGAAAGCGTAAGTAATGACTGCAAATGACGAGCGCCACTTTAACTGCCAGTGTCACCTTTTAGTCATCCATGCCCTAGTTGCCAGCTGCAGCTTATCATCTCTGGTTGAATTTCAGAAGAAAAGCGATAGACCTGGTCCAAGCCCCAGTCTGGTCCATTTCTAGCAGGGCCGGGGGCAGGGGAGGGGAGCCGGGCATGCCCTCGTGTGTGTGTGTGTGTGTGTGTGTGTGTGCATGCGCGCACGTATGAATGCAGAGGAAGGGCTGTGATGTGTGTGCTGCACTCACGGCAGGATTGGAGGGCCACGTTGGGTGGTAGCTGCTGCTCACTGGAGCCTCATACATGCTTTGTACTCAGGGCTGTTTCACAAACATTCATTCTCTCGGATGAGCAGTTTCCCCTTTAAATCATCTCAGAAGCGTGACACTGATTCCAGTGATGATACCATTAGCCTCGATTTTCCTGGGACTTGCTCTGGGGCACTCCCTCGGAGGCTGTGGAACAAGAGGCAGAGCTCCCTGTGTCCTTGATAGACAAAAATAATTCTGAGCCCAGGAAGTAACTCAGATACCTTAAAGCAGTATAGGATACCCTGCTTCTGTCATGGTCCAGATATACCTCCAATTTGGGATACTTGCTCAGTGCTCCCCAGTCCAGCAAGCATGCCACCCAGAGGCCTGCACACGACTCCAAGCAGCAGTCCTTGCTAGCCAGTCCAGTTGGGAGAGGTTGAGGGTGATGGCCAGGGTGGGCAGTGAGGGCAGAGATGAGAAACGGGAAGTGGGCAGGACTTGGTGATCGGGGAGGGCAGCTGGGTGTGAGAGAGAGAGGGAGGAGAAAGAGCCGGGAGCTTTCTAACCTGGGGACGCAGGATGCCGGCAGTCGGGGTGATGCCCTCCATCAGGGGCAGGTGTGGGTCCTGGGAGGTGTCTGGTGGGTGCTGGGATCCCAGGCCTGGGGCTCCAGCTGGAGACGTGACCGTGGGAGACCCCTGACAGCAGGTGTTTGAAAGCACATCCAGGGTGGAGAGAGACACACGCCACCTGGGACACAGGGCCAGAGCAGGTCAAGGCGGAGAAGCCAGCAGACTGAAGGGCAGTTTGATCATGCTCCCCTATAGCTAGATGATGGCCAAATTTCCTGAATCCTCATAGTTCTTCTTCAGTTTATACAAAATAAGTTTATAACTGTAAATGATGTCATGTGTTCCCCCAGATCATGTAACGTGACCACCCTATCTTTGCTAGAGATAAAAATATGTACAGCACTGTCCCTTCATTAAGAAAGAATACATTTGTGTTTAGGCAGAACGTAGCTTCTATTTAAGGATTTTTTTAAAGTACGCTGCCCCACTTCATAAAGGAAATAGGTAGAGGAATGGCAGGCCGTTGTTTGCCAGTTGTTGCCTCTCCCCCCCACCGGGCAGCGGTGAGCAGCAGCAGCATGTGAACGTCCACAGACGTGGGCTCAGAAGTTGTCGGCTGCACGGGGGCTGGACCAGAGGAGGGCTGGCAGCAAGGATATCTGTGATCAGCAGATGCTCGGCCCCAGTGAGAGATGATGCAGCAACGTGAGCTGTGAGACAGAGCAAGTTTTGAATCCTCTGTGTCACTTACTGCCTCTGTAATTTGGGGGCAAGAAGCTGAGCCTCACTGAACCTGAGCTTGGGAGGTTGACAGGGTTGTCAGGAATGGGGTCATGGATATATGAGCGCCCAGCGGAGTGCAGGGCACATAGCAGCTGCTCAGCGGCTGTTTCCCCGCCAACAATGAGAGATTATTGCTGGGCCCATGGGGTCCTGCGTTCCCTGCATGTTCAGAGGGCGATGTAATCGATGCGTATGAGAAACACACGTTCACATCGTGAGGCTTGTCTTTCCATAATGATGGCTGGAGCACCATGCGTGCCTTTCCTTGTGCTGTCTTGACGGAAGCATCGTCCAAAAACGTGCCGGCGACCAGTCCCAATAATGCTAGCTACCTCGGTGTCACGAGACTGGTGACCCTAGCGATCAGAGCCAGCAGGGCATCCCTCCCTAATTTTTATTGCGTTATTGCAAGAGGATGGGGCAGGAGGCTGTTCCATTCAGCACCGTTATGACAGGCTGTTTGATGTTCACTTCACTCCTTTCTTAACGGGGGCTCATAGCCAAGTACCATACCTTACAGTCCGACTGACCCGAATCTTATTTAAAAGGCTCAACCCTGAAAATGAAGAAAAAGAAATGCCACACTATTGGTTTTAAATTGGAAAGCGTTAATAGCAAATTGTGGTCATAATTCATAGTCACTGTTTTGGAATTTTTCCTCAGGGTAAAATAATGAATTAAGCTCTATAATAGCAATTTAATCCATTATTTCACCCACATGAGCTGTTGATACTTGTTCCAGAATGGCTGCGGAGCATTATGTAATTCTTCGCACATTTCCATTCATCACTCGTGATACAGGTATATTAATACCCCTGGGTTAATATAAGCAGATGTTTGTGGTCAGGCTGAGTGGAACCAAATTGTTTTCTGATGTTACACAGAGAAAAACACCTCCTTTCTGAGCCCACCTTCACTTTACTTGCCTCCAGTGAAACCACTGCACTTAGTAATCTATTTCTTTGGGGTAAGTTTTAAAGACATGAAACTGACTCCTGTTCTTCAGTTCTTCAGTTTGCCTGAAAAGTGTCCCACGGCCCCTGTGCCGTGAGGCAGGCCCCTGGAAGCACCAGGTGCGTGGCTGGCAGGGCCTGTGGTCTGTGGCCACGCTTGGCTTACACATTGGGAACATGAGCATTGTTGATAGAATTTGAGCGCCACACGGGTGAAAGCTGGGGTCTAGACCCTGGGAAGGTTCACTGGGGCACAGGTGGAGGTCAGGGTGAGGGGCACGGAGCCACAGGTGTGAAGGTGTTTGGCACAAATAAAACATAACTGGAAGAGCCCCGAGCAGGTCTGGGGAGTGGGCTCCAAGCTGAGAGGCAGGCTGCCCTCTGGGCCAAGCCCCCCGTGGGTCCACCGTGTTGCTCTAGTGAACTCTTCTTAGGTCTTTGCAGCGCAGATATTTCTCCTCATTTGACACTCAGAGGCCTTGGGAGGAGTGATTTTCTTTTTCTGGATTAGAAAAGGATTTCTATAACAGCGTATGCACAATGTGGATCTGCAGCCTTTAAACCAGATTTATAAACCCTTTTGGGAGGTCCTGTTCGAAAGTCTGGCCGACTTCTAAATGGAATAAAGCAGTTAAATCATGTCACCTGCTCTGTCCAGCGGCGTCTGAGCACTTGAGCTTTATTAGTTTAGACGCCCCATGTGGTAGGACTTGTAACCGCGACACCTCCCACTGTTGTTGGCAGTTGCTTGGGGTCTGCACTGAGGGAAAGCACCGTATTCTGGGGTGAGACCTAAGCAGTATAGCGTGGAACAGCCCAGAAAGGCCGGCTGGCTGTTGTCATTTCTCCCCAGGACGGGCCTGCCCACCCTCCCCGTCATCTAGGCCTCTCAGCCCCTTTTTCAGGGGGACAGAGATGGAGGAAGACGCCGGCAGGTGTGTCTTCCCAGGGCCTGGAGGCCCCCCTGTCCTTGGTGCTGATTGTGGGGCTGCAGCTGCACGGTGCCTGTGTAGTGCCAGGGAGCCCCGCTGAGAGTGCTGTGCATGGACTCCTCACGCCCGAGAGACTGAAGGGACCCAGAGCCGTGTGGTCCTCTTGAACTTGAAACCGGGGTGCTGTGCTGCGTGCTTAGTCACTCAGTCATATCCAACTCTGTGCAACCCCATGGATTGTAGATCGTAGCCCGCCAGGCTCCTCTGTCCATGGGGATTCTTCAGGGAAAAAGACTGGACTGGGTTGCCGTGCCCTCCTCCAAGGAATCTTCCCAACCCAGGGATTGAACCCACGTCTTCCACATTGCAGGCAGATTCTTTACTGACTGAGCAACCAGGGAATCCCAGGGAGGGGCCTCCAAAGCATTTAATGACTCATTTTGCATATCCAGAATCTGAGTCCTGGAGAATGACATAACAAGAATTAACATTCATAGAGGTAAAGTTGTTACCAACTCTATTAGTACTCTAGTTTCCCCTAGTTTAGTGATGAAGACAGAGGCACTGAGAGGGTGTTACCCGCCCAAGGGCAAACAGCTTAGAAGATGGAGGAGGCTTCCCTCCCTACCCTCAGGATCAGGCAGGAAAGGATAGGAATCATCCACCATGTCTGTTCACACAGAGAAACTGACAGCCACACAGAAGGCCAGTGGCTGGCCCAGGGTCAGCCAGGGAGTCCCCCTGAGGACACAGGACATGGGTCATTGGAGCCCCTGCCGTATCCCCCACCTCCCCTGGTGTTGGTGGCTCCCTGCCTCACTCGGCAGATGAGAGAGGAGGTGTACGGGTTTGCTGCCCAGACAACCTCGGAAACCACCCTGCCTGTGCAGGGGACTGCGGGCAGCAGCCTGGCCTCTGCCTCATCGACCGGCCATCGACCGGCCATCGAGATAGAAGGCTCCTGGGCACTGGGCTGTGGGAAACAGGTTCTGCTGTGTTGTTTTTTTGTTAATGCAGTTTCATTGTAACTCCCGCCCCGTGCATGGAGCCTGCACTCCTTAAGGCTGGCCATAGACACACCTCTCCCCTCATCCCACCTTACTGCTTGATCCCTTCAGGCCTTTGTTTCTCTCACTTCCTCCAGGGATGGGGAATTTCTCAGGTAACTGCAAGAACCCATCTGGCAGGAAGTCAGAGCCAGAATGTGATCCACTCCCGACATAGCTAACTGGGAGCCCTGCAGAAGGAACAGTAACACAAAGGCCTGAATGGAAGCCACATGCCCTTCAGCTGGAGAGGGAAAAAAGCAAGCTTTGTTCTCAAGGAACATTCCAGTAATAAACCACCTCAAACCACTAGTTAATTTTGTTTAGGAATAGTTCAAAAGCATGAAACGACTGTAGATTTAAAAGGTTGGGGCCATATTTTGTCATTAGAAGAATTCAAAGAAAATGCCCCTTGCCCAAAGGAAAAATCCAAAACCTGAGTAAAGTACCTGAGAGAATTAGTCAAATTAGCACCCACATGCTGAAGTAATATTTTTTTCTTAAATACTGGACTGCTGACAATTAACGGAGCTGATTCTTTCAAACTCAGGAGTGAAATATTCCCTTGAATCGCCTTTTTGATGCACAGTTAGGAGGGCCATCTCAGTACCGTCTCAGCAGCCGGCAAGGCAGCCTGCTGTGGTTGGGGTGGCCCTTCGGGGGGGCTTCCCCAGCACTCCTCCAACCCCCTGCCGCTCCCCCTCTCTGTCTTCTGACCCGGTGGGTCTGGGGTGGAATGGAGGCCTCAGTGTGGAGTGGCCCCATGCTCATGGTGCAGGGATGGAATGGACCAGATCACCTAGACCAAAAGGGAGGGAGGGCAGACCTTAGACAGCAGGGAAGGCATGAAGCCAGCAAGGGTGCTGAGGAAACCTGGCAGAGCAGCACGGGAAGGCACCAGCCAGGATAGCAAGGCTGCTCCCCTGCAGGGGCAGAGGCAGAGCACAGCGCACCCAGGTGAGCCGAGCCCCTGCCCCTCATCTTCCTCATCCCTGCTGCTGTACTAAGGCAGGGTGGCCTGGTCCTCAGCTGGATTTCCAGCCTCTGCAGGCCAAGAGCTCCCTTCTCTTCCCTGTGCGGTGCCCGGCACAGAGGTGCCTCACAGGACATTTGCATGTGTGACTGCAGCTGGAACAGGTGTGTGGGTCCAGGCAGCTCACAGTCACACAGAAGGCTGGAGACACACACAACGTGGTACACGCATCACGGGGATGACCCACACTTCTCCACGCTCGCCATCAGTCATAAAAGTCAGCTTGTACGCTTGCGGTTCAAACGAGCGAGTTGAGAAGTCTAGCCTCAGGCAGCCCCACTGCACTGCGGGGTTTCATTTTCTTCCTGCAGCCTGGCTATCCTCACGTGAATGCTCAAGGTCTTCCAGTAACGCTGACTCACTCCGTGCTGGAAAGAGGGGCTCCGGCGTGATTCTCGGAGGGTGGATCAAAGAGTTCTGCACAGACTCACTGTGCTAGACACTTGCCTTTGGGTGGGTTGCTTTGAGACTCGAGTTAATGTGTGTGTTTCCTTACAGTTTGAACAAGAAAATCAGCGCCTGATTGGTGAAATGAACAGCCTGTTTGACGAAGTGAGGTATGTTTGTGGGGTTCCCGGGTGAGCAAATGGCCTAGTTTACAACTTTCCCAGAAAGTAGAAACTTTACTCATTTAGTTTGGTGCTCAGGCATCCACATGTGGCCCTTGGGCCAAATGTAGCTACCCCTGCCTCCAGCCCCCCGTAAGGAAGCTGCGAGAATTCACTGCCCCTCAACTTGTGGGCCTGCGAGGTACCCTCTGTGGGCCGCTCCCAGGCTCCCAGGTGCTGCAGCCCCATCTGAAAGGTCATGATGGCACATGTCATGACAGCTGCCAGGAGGGGATTGTCTGTACCTAGCTACCCTAAGATGAAAGGGGTTAATTAAGTATAAATAGGGACGGCTGGCCGGAGAAGGCAATGGCACCCCATTCCAGTACTCTTGCCTGGAAAATCCCATGGACGGAGGAGCCTGGTAGGCTGTAGTCCTTGGGGTCGCTAGGAGTCAGACACGACTGAGCGACTTCACTTTCACTTTTCACTTTTGTGCACTGGAGAAGGAAATGGCAACCCACTCCAGTGTTCTTGCCTGGAGAATCCCAGGGATGGGGGAGCCTGGTGGGCTGCCATCTATGGGGTCGCATAGAGTCGGACACGACTGAAGCGACTTAGCGGCAGCAGTAGCAGCAGCAGGGACGGCTGGCAGAGGGAAGCCCTGCAGAGGGCTCCACTGGGGTCTGGCTGCTCCCTGACCAGGCTATCAGCCACACAGAAGGCCCATGGCTGTGGCCCACGTGAGTAGGGTCACCGCCCAGCCCTCCAGTGAAAGCGCTCGGGCCTGCTGCCCTGGGAATGCCGGGAGTGTTCTGAAAGGACGTGCTGAAACTCTTGTTGCATCGTGGCCACTTCCCAAAAGAAGACTTGTCCTGACATGTCAGCCTTGCAGCCCTGGAGGCTGAGTGCAGGGTTTCCCCTGACCACTGCCCTGGGTTCTTCTGCAGCCTCTGCCCTCACAGGCGGGCCTCCCAGTCCTTCTTCAAGATGGTGCTCTTCCTGCCCTGGCCCCTCCTCACTCTCCTCTCTTCTGCTTCCCTCACCTGGTCTGGAGGAGTCATCTCCCCACCGAACATTGCTTCCTCCTGGGCTGGGAGCTCAGCCTCTAGACGCACACCCGCTAGACCACCCCAGGGTCGCCTGTGCTGTCCAGGCAACCAGGAGAGGCCCACATGCTCTGGTGCTGAACCCAGATGGGATATTTTCAGCCGGAATCAAAGGAGGTTTCCTTTCCACAGAGAGTTGGTTTGAATGGCGAATGTACCCTTTCCTCTAACCTGCTGAGTGGTAACAGGGTTTTGGGTGACAGCATATTCTGGCGTTTTCTTCTGAATCCCCACCACGTATGACTGTGTTGCTAGGACAGGGCTCGGCATTAAAGGAGACTCTGCCTTTTGTAACTACTGGGTACAGCCATGTGCTCCTGGCCCCGCACTGACTCAGGAGTCAGGGGTCCCAGGGGTCAGCTTATGAAGTGGTAGGGGTAGGCTTCCAAACCATCCAGTACACCCAGAAAGCTGAAGGGCGTTAAAGGGGAACCAGTGAGGAGCATGAGCTTCTGCCCTCCTGAGCCTGTGTCCTGAGCAGGCCACTGTGAGTCACCATGGTGTTCCCTCCCTCCCATGCCTTCACTTAGAAGAGACGACTTCTTTAGAAATGTGTGACATTGCTGTTAAGATCACCAGGTACTAACAGTTAATGTGTATCTGTTTTTCTTTTTTTTTTTTTTAATGAAGGCAAATAGAAGGGAAAGTGGTTGAAATCACCAGACTCCAAGAGATCTTCACAGAGAAGGTTTTACAGCAGGTAAGAAAAAATAATTGTTTTCAGTTTTATCTTACAGGGGCATCTACTCAGAACTTGGGACATTTCTTCTGAGGTCATCAGGCCTCTGCAACTGTTTGCTTGTGGCTCAGCTGGTAAAGAATAGGCCTTCAGTGCGGGAGACCTGGGTTCAATTCCTGGCTTGGGAAGATTTGCTGGAGAAGGGGTAGGCTACCCACTCTGGTATTCTTGGGCTTCCCTGCTGGCTCTGGTGGTAAAGAATCCACCTGCAATAGGAGACCACGGTTCGATTCCTGGGTCAGGAAGATCCCCTGGAGAAGGGATAGGCTACCCACTCCAGTATTCTTGGGCTTCTCTGATGGCTCAGCTGGCAAAGAATCCGCCTTCAATGCAGGAGACCTGGGTTGGATCCCTGGGTTGGGAAGATCCCCTGGAGAAGGGAATAGCTACCACTCCAGTATTCTGGCCTAGAGAATTCCATGGACTGTGGGACAACTTTCCACGCGCCCCAGCCCCATGCGGCAGAGCCCCTGGGCAAGGGAGACAGCTAGGTTGCGGTTCTGGGTGCCCTCGGGAAAGCTGGGGAGCCTCTTTGAGCCACAGTATTTTTCCATCTATAAAATGGAGCAGCCTTTGTATGGTTGTCGTAAGGCACAGACATAACCCACGGAAAGTGCCCAGCACAGTGCCTGATGGGTAGTAGCTTTACAATCAGCAGTGCTGCAGGTTCAGGCTCGGCCCTCCCAGATGCCAGGTCCCTGCCACCTCGGGTGTCCCGTCCTCACAGGAAGTGTGACTGTTCTCATAAGTGGATTTTCATTTCATTTCTACCTGCCTGCTGTTGGAAGTTCTTCTAGCCACTAACCGACAAAATTTTTAGAAAACACCTGATAAAATTTCCCTTTTGTATTCAGCATCCACAGACTGGAAGGTTTGAAGGACAAAATCATTTTTCTCCACTGTGTTAAACTGGGCCACTTGACTTAAGAGACTCCACTCACAAAATGTCCCCTAAACCACACAGCCAGTCAGATCATTGCACACTGGGCACACGAGGCTGTTCAGGTTTGCAAGAGTTGCTCTTTTCATGAGCACATTGCAGGAACTATTCTAGTCCATATATATTAAGCCTCCATTTAGAAGCCTAATGGGCATCAGTTCAGCCACCTAACACAGAAAACAGCTCAATCAGATGTCTCCCTCTCCGAGCCCCAGCAGAGCCAGACAGCCAGCTCCAACCTGGTTCCCCATTGCTCGCTGTATGACCTGCGGTACTCCCCAGCCCCCTCCCCCTCTTCAGACTGGGGCCCAGGTCACGCGTGTCCCTCTTGGGTGGAGAATAGGAAGTGCCTGGCTCACCCTGGGCTCTCCATCCGGAACTGAACTAGGAACCGTTGTTATTTGTGGGTGTGGCTGCAGCCGACCTGGGTGATGCCCTGTTTCATGGCACAGCCAGAGCTTCACCAGCGGGCAGAGCCTATGTGCAGCGAGAAGCACTCAGGTTTTGAGTGGCTGAGTGCACTGGCAGCACTTACTTCCACAGCCATTGTGTCTGCTCCTCAGCCCAGCCACCGAGGGGCACTGACTGCCATTCACAGTTGCTTCTGGTTAGGGGGCTGCTTCTCAGACAGGAAGCAGCTGTCCTGGAGTTCTGGACAGGCACCCCGCGGGGTGGGAGCAAGGCCCAGCCTGCGTCACACCCAGGGCTCCGGGGCTTGACCTGGGAGGGGCTTGCAGAGCACAGACTGAGCTGCACCTGGCTTCCCAGGATTTCTAAGACCTGAAAAGAGCTGAGTGTGTCTGGGATTTCTCATCTGTGTTGCAAGGTGGCTCTCACAACACACTCATGGGAGCACCTGCCCCCACTGGGAGCGTCTCCAAGACGCAGTTAGAGAACAAGGCGGTCCCTGGCCCTCGGGTCTTCCACTGTGTGGCTCTCACTGCTGGGAAGCGGGTGGCTGAAGGTCACTTTCCTCTCTGCGGTACCGATTCCATGTCAGTCTGGTTTCCCTAAAACCCGAGCTTGTTTACATTCCCTCCCACCCACCCCCTAGAGGAAGGGGGAAGGACAGCCAGCCCTGCCCCTTAGAGGGCAGTGTTGGGGTGCAGGATGGGTTATTAGCCAGACGCTTCTGTGTAAGCCCAGGAGCCCACATGTAAGGTTTCCAAGTATTCTGACTAAAATTTTGCAACCAAAGCACCATTTTGAAGCTACTGTGTGTGTTTTAAAGCCACGTGCACCTTGAAAGCCCTGGTGTGTGGCAGCCGCTCTGTGATCAGGCTCGTACGTTTGTCCCTTCCTGTCCGGTGAGTGGATGGGAAGGTGGCAAGCTGGGGTGGAGGGAGCACAAGGCCCCCGTCCAGTCCCAGTCCTGCCACTTGGGTGCTGTGTTTCTCCAGGAAAGTTACTAAGCTTCTCTGAGCCTGAAGTTTCCCTTTGGTAAAATGGGAGTGTTGCCTACCTCCTGGGTGCTGTGAGAACATGTGGGTTCACGTGTGTAAAGCCCCTGCCCTTTGCATGCAGCAGCTGCTGTTTCTACTGTGACAGACACTTGGGGAAGGAGGACAGTTATATTTATCTGCTGTTGTCCTCCACAGGAAGCCGAGATTGACAATATTCACCAGTTAGTAGTTGGAGCAACTGAGAATATCAAGGAGGGCAATGAAGACATCAGAGAGGTGGGTACTCTAGGCCCCGAGAATGACTTGGAGGCACTGAGTCCAGGGTGGTGGTCGCCTCGTCAAGGGCCGCACACACAGGGCAGGTCGCAGGACCATGCACTGGATGGACCGGTTCCACAGTTCCATCCTGCCCAGCCCAGGGCCCACTCATTGCCCTGCAGAGGAGCGTTCTGGGGTGCAGGGGCCACTCCCTAAGTCCAGGCTGGGTGCCACTGGAGAAGCTTGTTGGACCAGAGCCCTGGTCTTCGATGGGACCACCAGAGTCGCCTCTGTCGAGTGGACTTTATTTTCTGGGTGCAGTCCTCAGGTTTGGGTTGATGTGGGACCACTCTTGGGCCACCACCTCCATCGCACTGCCAGGAAACACAGGCCAGGGTAGCAGACACGCATGCTGAGCCTGCCTGTGTGGGTCTAACCCTGGGCGGACGTGAGCCGTTTCTCCTGGGGGACTCGTGCAGAGGCACCACATGGTGGCTAGCCAGCGAGGGCAAGGCACCCTGTCTGTCTTCTAATAGATCTTAAACCCACCTTTCGGTTTTGCTTAAAAACTAAGCCATCCGTGCAAGGTAGGGACAGGCTGGAGCTGCCCCCACAGTCCCAGCCCTGCAGGGGGAGCGCCGGTGGACACGAACGGGCCTTTCGGACCAACCCCCTCCCCTCCTCCCCCAGGCCATCAAGAACAACGCAGGCTTCCGGGTGTGGGTGCTCTTCTTCCTGGTGATGTGCTCCTTCTCCCTGCTCTTCCTCGATTGGTACGACAGCTAGGCGGCCCGGGGGACGGCGCCCCGCACCGGAGCCACTGATGGGAGCGGGGCTGAGACGTGTGCTCACAGAAGGGACACCAGACCTGTGGCTTAAGCATTCAGTAATGAAAAAGAAAACCACACAACTGAAACTGGTCTGCGCTGCAATCCTGAGGCCAGAGGGAAGGAGCGGGGGGATGGTTATTCCTGCACCTGACGGGGCTGCTGGGGGGCGGGGGCTGCCCCAGGGAGGGGGCCTGGTGGGCTTCCTGCTCCACAAACGTCTCCAATTCAGAGGAGGCAAAGGCCATTCCCCACCCCAGCAGGAAGAACGCGGTCAGCCGCTCCTCAGGGCAGATGACCTGCGCTCCCTGTGGTTTCCTGTGTGCCTGAGCAACTGATGCACAGACTCCTGAGCAGAGGAAAAGCCAGCTCGCCTTCATTCACCCTGTGAAACTAGTATAGAACCGCGGCCACTTACTGTCTTATTGGTGGGTCCAAGGTTAGGATGTCACTGCGGGCCACCTGCCTCCTGTCGGGGAAGAAATGTGGGCAGGGGCCTGGCTCCTCCCAGCACTTTACTGCGGCAGAGGGGGGCGGGCAGGGGAGGCCTAACTTCCTGCCCCTGGGGCCCCCCCGGAAGCTGCGTCCAGAGAAGGGCCTGGGCCTCTCCTCCCACCCAGGCCCCAGGAGTTGGGAACGCCCACTGGTACAGATTGGTGAGGCATCTGCAACCACATCTGTGCAAAGTCCCTGGTACTCGTGGGCCCCAGGCTATGGTCAAGGGCTCTCCACGAGACAGGCCAGGGCCTCCACAGGGATCCTTGTGTTCTTTATTTGCACAGACTGAGAATGTTGGAAGTTACACGTGAACGAGTTTACAGTCTATAAAATACACGCCTACTAGAAAACACAAACAGGGTTGCCTTGGCACTGCGTTGACGTGGGCTGGAATTGGCTGATGGGTCCTCTCTACACAGGAGGACTTCTGGCACAGTTATTGCTCTTTTGCGTCCCCGCAGCCTCACAACGTCCACAACTCCACATGCCCACCCACCACTCCAAGGCCACAGTCATTGTTTCCAGACACCCTTAATAATAAAATACACTGTTTATGTTTTGGAAGCACATTTCAGGGAACAGTAATGGAGATGGCCATGACCACCATGCTTGTTTACAACACAGCTTGCACTATGTGTCATTTATTTTTGATTAAAAAAAAAAAAAACAGTGAAACTTCTGACATGTCCACCAGAAACAACACATTCAAATAACACGGAAGAAAATGTCTGTGAATGTCTTTTTTTCTATATAATCCTCTTACACACTTGGTTTATCTAACTGGTAATTCTGTAAACATATACTTTTAATGTCAAGATTCAGGCTGAAACGTAATTGTCTTACAAAGATTGTGAATGGAAATGTCATAATTGGACTTGCAGCCCCCCCTCCCAGCCTTTCCAGCCTGTTTCTTACATCAAAGGAGTTACATCTGTCCCACAAAATAAAAATCAACATAGTCTTGACTTATACCAGCAATTACACTGTTCACTTTTCCCACCCAACTAAGTGTTCCAAAACTAACCTGCTAACACGGGCATGTCGGTGCAAACTTGTTCGTAATAGACGTGGACAAAAGGGCTGGTTGGATTTCATTCCTACTCCGCCCATCACAGAACAGACAAGACTACCTACAGGGAGACGGGGATCTGTAGCCTGTGGCCCAGGGTCCCCTCCTCCCAGAGTCTCCACCTCCCGTGCTCTGACCCAGTTCACAGGTACTGAGGGGCCACACTGACTCCTCTGCCCGGCCAGCGCCCTCTGTACAGAGAGGCCGCCACGTCCTCGCTGCAGCGCTTGCGCACTCGGCAGTCAGCGCGGGGGAGGAGGGCATGGCCGCCCCCGCCTCCCGGCCTCTCTGCTTCCTTCCCACCGTCCTCCACCATTCACTATGGGGCATGGGCTTCTTGGCCTATCGGAGTACCCTTCTGGGAGGTGGGAAGAAACGTGAAGTACAGCTTGCCCTTAGCACAGCAGGGATCACTCAAGATGTGGCTGTGGAGTAAGGTTTGCGAAACAGCAAGGTGGTTTAAAAGGAAAAAAAAAATCCACAAAATGCATTATTTATCTGAAGTTCAAACCCCTTGCATATCCAGTGTAAATTTTTTTTTTGACAGCATCCAATAAATCCCAGGAAAGTCACTAAATTAAGATTCCCTAACATGGAAAGTGGTGGCAGAGCTCCCTAAGCAGTGCTGATACGCACTTGACTTTACGCCCGTGAATGGCCCGCAGCAAGTCGTATTTGCAAAGCAGCAATTAGCAAACAGAAGCGGTTGCACCATACATGAGTAACCTCTATAAATTATCAGTAATTATATTTGATGAAATGTCCCTCAAAGTCCCCTTGTTACCTTCAAGCGACACCATTAAGGAACTTGCCCATCTCGCTAAGCGGATTTCTCTGCGGCCTCGGTCTCCTGCTCCGAGAGCTTCTCTTCCGACAGAACAGACATCCATGGCGACACGGAGCGGGTGATGCTCTGCTTGGCCAGGTTGTAGTGGTTAATGACGGTGTAAAATTTCTCCCGGGCATTGGAGTCTTGCTCGGCATAGTAGCTCTCCAAGCCTTCTGGGATGCACTGGGTGTTCTGCAAGACAAGCGGCCCCTGAGACACACACACTGACGCAGGAGGCGGGCCCGTGAGTCTCCAGGTAACACCTGTGGTCACCAAGTACCTCCCTGGGTTTGGGAGAGACTCAATGCTGAGCTGACCGCCTGGCGTTGATGGCATCGTAAGAGGAGGGGCGTCTGTAAGGCCAGTGAAGGGACTTAGCGGTCCTTCCTGTTGCTCTAAAGACCTTACACTCGCGATTTATTTTAAATCGAACCAGGGTCTTCTGCATTGCCGCTGGAGTCTTTACCACCTGAGTTATCAGGGAAGACCATTTTAAATCTACTAGAATACAGTGGAACTTCTGACATGTCCACCAGACGCAACAGTGAAGAAAGGCTTCTGTGAGCCAGTTGGGGGCAGGGGGGTTAGGGGAGGCACACTTGAGGGCACGTGAGCTGGGCCTGGGGGCAGGAGGACCCGGGACACAGGCTGGAGAGAGGCCCGTGGCACAGCAGAGGGCGAGGAGCCTCAGGACACAAACACCTGGAGAAGGCAAGGGTCAGGGGGTTGGGAGGGACTGGTGTGACCCTGAGAACCAGAGAGCAGCAGGAAGACACGCGAACCCCACCAGGGCACTTGAGAGGGAGGCTGTCCCGAGGAAGCTGTCCACTAGGGAAGAGGCGCTTCCCTACCGACCACAGAATCCGGGGCAGGCTGGGTGTGGAGACATGAATCCCTGTCTCGTCCGCTCACCCAGAGTCTAGCCCGCCCCCGACCCCCACCGCCAAAAGCTGCCTTTCTTCCATCCAGAAGCCGGGCTAAGCCACCACCCACTGTCACCAACACACACACACACACACACACACACACACGCCCTCGAGGAAGGGTGGCGGGCTGCCCACGGTTGGCACCAGCCCCCTCTCCCAGAGCTCAGCAGGTACAGAGCGCCCAGCTCAGGACATTTCCCAGCCCTCCCAGCACCAATTTCTGGCCAATGGGGCGTGAGGGGTGTGTCCGTCCACAATGGGATGAGTCCCTCCACGGGACTTTCTGGCCAATGGGATGCGAGAGGTGTGCCCCTCCGCGGGACTAACTTCTGGCCAGTGGGATGTGAGGGGTGTGGCACAGGCAGGTTGGAAGGGGAGCCAACAGAGAAGCTGCCTGCCCTCCACTGCTCCCGCGGCCCCTTCTCAGCGGCTTTGACCTCCTAGACTGGTCCCTGCCAGGAAAGGGACAACACCCCCAGGGGCTGGCAGCGCTGCCCAAGACAGAACAGGGGCTCCAGGAAGACCTCCCGGAGCCCCACTGCCTGCCAGCCGCGGCTTTAACAAGAGAAGAGCCTTCCATCTGGCGGGACACACCATCTGTGTCTCCAAACGACAGAAGCATCACAGCACCGCCACCGTCTCCTTGTCACACGGTGAAGGGAGCGTGAAGTGACAGGGGTTCCAGACTCGGCCACATCACGGTCACCAGGGAGAGTTTTAAACCGGGTTCCCAGCCCCGCCCGCAGGATCCAGCGCTCAGATAACCCTGGAGCAGCGTCTCAGCCTCAACCACCTCACGGGCAAGCACACTGGCGGGATCCCGCCAACCCCCTAGGGCCCAGCAAGACCCCGGCTGTTCAAAGCGCTCCTGTGCCTCCCTGCGTGGGCCCAGCATGGAGACCACAACGGGTCTCCGATGGTCACCTGCATGGCCGATGGCAGCTGCTGCCCAGTGGACGTGAGCGTCAGCCTGGGACACACAAGGGGAACCTCCTCTGAGAGCCTCGTCCCTGCCCAGTGCAGGCTTCCTCAGCCTCCAGAAGCTAAAGGCAGGTTAGCTCCTCCCTGTTAAGGGGCTGTTCCTTGTGGGGTCTATCCTGCAGACCCAAGGCCCATCACCAGACCGCGGCCCAGCCACCATACTGGTTCCTTCTGAGTAAGCCACCGAGCGCCTTGTGGGCACAGTATCTCCCTGTGAGCTGGGATCCGTTAGTTCCATTTCATAGATGTGGCCAGCGAGACCCACCTGGGTGAGAACCCAGCTCCAGCTCAGGGCCTCTGCTCAGGGAACTCTGGACTCCACCCACAAAGCTGCCGACGGTCAACACTCTGCCCAAAGGCAGAACAGTGAGAAACAAGGCAGCAAGTTCCCCAGGGCACCAGGGCAGGGCTGCACCCCCAGCAGCCCCAAGTTCCACCAGCGTTCATCAAGCCCTGCAGCCCACTGGCCTGGTCCCCGCTGGGCCCTCGGCTTCCTCAGAGGTGGGGATGGCGGTGCTCTGCAGGGCTTGGTGGGGAGGGCAGGCTTGGCAGGAGGAGCTGCTCCTACGGCCGGAACCACGGGAACCCAGCGAATGCCACAGCCTTCACGAGGCCCTCTTTGGGCACCAGGCGGTCATGCCACCCTCAGGACCCAGAGGCCTTCCCACTGTTCAGGACCACTGCCCGGTGTCAGGAGCAGTCACAGAGGGCTCAACAGGTGATTTGTGGGGGAAAAGGGACCACATGGGGGTCTTACAAAGGCTCCTGTTTGAGCCCATTTAGAAGCCTGAACAAGCGTGACCCAGGGCTCCCTCTCCACGTTGAACGGTTCTTACTGAGGACACCAGCCTTGCATCTGTGAAGAGGCGTTGTCAGCCCGAGGGTCGGGGGCTCTCCCACGGTGGGGGCTGCCCATGGGGTTCAGAGCCACCACGCCAGTTCAGGGCCAGGCACTGGGGATCCACAGACCTGCCGAGCCCAGGCCTGCAGCCCCACGCCTGCCACACAGCCTCCGCTCCGCCACCCACACTAAGAAGGGGCGGACATGGGCAATCGGCAGGGGGAAGGCACTGCGCCTCGTCCAGCCCGGACCACCAAGCTGTGGCTTCATCACTCTGGGTCTGGGAAGAGGGCCGGGGGTGAAGGATGGGACATAGTCAGGAGCAGGAGGTCTAGAGAGCTCTGGGGTCTGGTGGAGCTGTGTAAGTAAGTTGACTCTGACAGCAGATCCAGCCACCTCTTCCCCAACCAGGCCCCTCTGAAGCCGAGGCAGGATCCATGGGTGTTTTCCCTGCTGCGGCTGCCGTAGCTACTGCCTCGCCTCAGAGATGCGAGACTCACTGTTGCTGGTTTAGTGAAGATGGAGTAAAGTGAAATGAACATCGCTCAGTCGTGTCTGACTCCGACCCCACAGACTATATGGTCCATGGAATTCTCCAGGCCAGAATAGTGGAGTGGGTAGCCTTTCCCTTCTCCAGGGGATCTTCGCAACCCAGGGATTGAACCCAAATCTCCCACATTGCAGGCAGATTCTTTGCCAGCCGAGCCACAAGGGAAGCCCAGGAATACTGGAGTGGGTAGCCTATCTCTTCTCTAGGGGATCTTCCCAACCCAGGGATCGAACTGGGGTCTCCTACATTGCAGGCAGATTCTAGACCAACTGAGTTATCAGTTCAGTTCAGTTGCTCAGTCGTGTCTGACTCTTTGCGACCCCATGAATCACAGCACACCAGGCCTCCCTGTCCATCACCAACTCCTGGAGTTCACTCAAACTCATGTTCATCGAGTCGGTGATGCCATCCAGCCATCTCATCCTCTGTCATCCCCTTCTCCTCCTGCCCCCAATCCCTCCCAGCATCAGGATCTTTTCCAATGAGTCAACTCTTCGCATGAGGTGGCCAAAGTACTGGAGTTTCGATTTCAGCATCAGTCCTTTCAATGAACACCCAGGACTGATCTCCTTTAGGATGGACTGGTTGGATCTCCTTGCAGTCCAAGGGACTCTCAAGAGTCTTCTGCAACACCACAGTTCAAAAGCATCAATTCTTCAGCGCTCAGCTTTCTTCACAGTCCAACTCTCACATCCGTACATGACCACTGGAAAAACCATAGCCTTGACTAGACAGACCTTTGTTGGCAAAGTAATATCTCTGCTTTTCAATATGCTATCTAGGTTGGTCATAACTTTCCTTCCAAGGAGTAAATGTCTTTTAATTTCATGGCTGCAGTCACCATCTGCAGTGATTTTGGAGCCCAAAAAAATAAAGTCTGACACTGTTTCCACTGTTTCCCCATCTATTTCCCATGAAGTGATGGGACCAGATGCCATGATCTTCGTTTTCTGAATGTTGAGCTTTAAGCCAACTTTTTCACTCTCCTCTTTCACTTTCACAAGAGGCTTTTTAGTTCCTCTTCACTTTCTGCCATAAGGGTGGTGTCATCTGCATATCTGAGGTTATTGATATTTCAGGGAAGCCACAAAAGTTTACCAGAACAGCTGTGCTCATTGTGTGTATTAGTTGCTCAGTCGTGTCTGACTCTCTGCAACTCCATGGACTGTACAGGCTCCTCTGTCCATGGGGTTCTCCAGATGAGCATACTGGAGTGGGTTGCCATGCCCTCCTCCAGGGGACCTTCCCAACCCAAGGATCGAACCTGGGTCTCCTACATTGCAGGCAGATTCTGATGTCCTGACCTCTCACCAGTGTCCTGACCTCTAGCTACACCTGGGCATAGGGGAGCAGGGACGCTTTGCAGGGTTGAACCTTTTGTTCACTCCCAGGCCAGCCCTGCAGGTGAACTGGCCCCCATCCAGAGAGCCAGCAGCCACCCTCCGCCCCTCTGCACTGCCACCTCACCTCCACTCTGTCCACGCCACCAGCACAGGGTCTGGCACGACCTTCTGAAGCCACCAGCACCTGCTGGGCAGCGAGTGACTTTGTTCCAGGCTGAGACGGGCCTCCAGACAGGACAGGGTATTCCCGCTTCTCCAGGTGCCCAGGCCAAAGAAAACAAGACGGTCCTGCTGCTGCCGACACAGCAAGGTGGCAAGACAGGGATGCTCTGGAGGCACTGCAGGGGTGGGGAGGGGCGAGCCGGTGGCGGGCAAGACCCCGGGGGGCGTGTGGGAGCCACGTGGGAGTGGGATGGGGCCAGGGCTCTCAGGAAGCTGTGACCTTGCCCTCTTGGGCCAGAAAGACCCTAGCAGAGCCACATGTCAGGGGTGAGCGCAGGGAGGTCACGGAGCCTCTAAACATCAAACGACAACCAGATGGGTGAGGGAGTCCAGGAAAAGTGTCCCAACAGCCCTGGTCAGCTATTAAAGCTCACATGGAGGCTCCCCAAGAGGAAGTGTACAAGGAACGCCCAAGCGTAAAGACCTCAAGGGGGTCTGGGGCGGTTCCCATTATGTTTAAGACCTTTCTATAGTGCTCGCACAGTGACTTCATGATTTAAAAAAAAAGCTAGAGACCTAGTGTCCTCTCCAGCGCACGTCTGCCCTTTGAGATCTCCTGTGACACTCCTCAGTTTGGGGCCAGCCTCAGCAAGGGGCTGGTCCCCGCCCCTCCACGCATCCCAGAAGTTGGGCACCTGTGCCCATCAGCCCTTCCCTCGGGGGCCCAGGCCACTCTGTCCCCCCAGCACAAGCACTGCCCACAGCTGGTCCACACCAATGCCCCCTTCTCATTTAGATCCCTGCCGGACAAGCCCTGTGGTCTTCCTGGAAGAGGTGGCCACAGACACTCAGTCACCCTGTATTCCTTGTTTCCTAACTCTTGGCAGCACGCACATCGTCTGGGCATCTGTCTGCTGGCTTGCTGCTAGAACGGGAGCTCAAGGGCAGGCACCCAGCACTGCCTGTCTGCCCCGCAGCACGCCCAGCACCCCACCACGCACACAGGAGGGGGCCCTTCATACGCACTGAGTAATGAATGAAGGGCAGGGCCTAACCTTGGGCACCACAGACGTGTCTGAGCTCAATTTCCTGTTGGTATCATGGGGTCTAATGACATCTACCCCACAGGGTTTCTGGGAGCATCAAAGATCTGAGGTAAAAGCCCCTGTAAACTGCCGGGTAGCGACATTTGATCACATGCGCGAACACGCAGAAAGGGAGGAAGGAGACACACTCACACCTTCCTTGCTCCGGCCGTAGCCTGAGGGCAGCGGAAACAGGTCAGCAGCTCCCCGGCCCTCCAGGCTCCCCTTCTCCAGGAAAGACACCGCCCCTCAGATGCCAGGGGAGACTGCCAAGTCCCAGCGGACGAAGATCCAGAACAACCTCCCTGGGGCTCTAAATCCCCAAGGCTGGCTGAGCCCAGCATCAACCTACAGAGTCTATTAAACAGGCACACGCTTGCCCCATCCAGTGGTGCGGTGAGCCCAAGGACTGGCCCTCATCTCCCTGACCCCACCTGGACCAGCGAATCTAGCAAAACCTGGCCATGCAAGATGGAGAAGACAGCTCGGACCCGCCCTCCTCTGCACTCGGGGTCACAGAGAATGAGCCAGAAGGAAGCCCCGAGGCAGGCTGTGGCCTCAGGTATGCGTGAGCAGTCCACCTGGATGAGGGCTCTGGTCCCCAGGAAGTCATGCTCCGCACACCCAGGTTCCATCAGGGCACAGTTCCCGTGTCACCCTGGCTCCTCCGTGACCCCTGGGTCCTCCCCTCCTGCCCTGCCACCCCTGCCTCCCAGAGTCACTCCTGCTCCATCCTCAGAACCCCGACCTGTCCAGACCCCCATCTCTCCCCTGCTCCCCTCTACTAGCCTCCTGGGTCATCTCACTGGCCCCCTGTCACTCCCTTCCAACCCACAGCCTCCACAGCCACCCAAATGACTGTCCCATCACTTCCCCCGTCCCCCGGGGGTCTCTGGCCGACACTCCAGTCTAGCCACGGCTGGCTCCCCCACCAGGTGGGCCATGTATGGACCAGCCAGCAGGTACCTGGGAGCTGCCTATCACCCCACCGACCCACCTGGCTCTGCCCTGCTGGCTCCCAGCCCTCTGGATCCACCTCCTTTAAACCCCAGCATCTTCTGAGCCTCCAAACAGACCATCAACTCCTCCAGCCTGGGCCCCACCAGAGTGTGCACAGGGGCTGGTGGAAGGGGCAGGCGGGCTTCCGCCAGCCCGGAGTCCTTCCCCAGGGGCCTGCAAGGCGCCCTCACAGACCTCCCACGTGATGGGCACAGAATGTTAGGAGCTCTGGAGCTGCGAGAGGAGGAGCCCATACGAGGGCCCCACGGCCCTCACATTAGCATCGGCCAAAGCACGGGCGCCCAGTGACAGCGGCGACCAGGCTGGGTCAGCTCCTGCTCAGTACCGGGTCCTGCCTCATTCCAGCAGCACCAAGTCCTGGAACCCACAGGGTCTTCCTCCTCATACTGGCTCCAGGAAGTTCAGAACCAAACGGGGCCCAGATATGACTGTGGGGGACTCAGGAGCAAGCCCTTGGCCCGTGTGCGTCACCACCTCCTGCGTGTCCCCTCACCCCAGCCCCGCCCTTGTTCTTCTCCCTTTAGTCCTGCAGTCCCCCGCATCTGCTTCTCCGTGCAGCCTCTGCGGAAAGAGGAGTCACACGGCTCAGCAAAGCGAGCATCATCCGTCCAGAGAGAGTCCAGCCGTGTTTTGCGGCGGGCAGACCAGGGACGCGCGTTCTCGGGGCTGGGCTCCCGATCCCTGCGTGGCAGTGCAGGTCTCCCTCTCCTGGGACCTCCACTTCCTCACCACACCCCCAGGGGCTGCACTGGGCCTGCCAGGCAGGGGACTCACCCCACATCCCCACTGCACCCCCTGCCCTGCCCGCAGGGCCCCCACCGGGAGCTCCCACCACTCTAGGCCCATCCCTTGGGAGCCGTGAGTCAAGCAGGGGGGTAAGGTACAAAAGCACTGGGGGCCCCAGGGGCTGGGGGCTTACCTTGAGGACGAAGCCGTCAGGGCAGGCGCGGTCATACTTGTACACCTTGTAGACGACCAGGAAGACGACACAGGTGAGGAAGGCCAGGGCAAAGAGGACCAGCACGGACACCTGTGGGTGGCAGAGGGCGGGGGATTAGGGCAACTGATGAGGTGGTGTGTGTGCACACCGTAACACACACACAGATGCACGTGGAAACATGCATGCACAGAGACACACATAGAAACATACATATACACACAGATACACAGAGAAACATACATACACACATAGAAACATACAGAAACATACATACACGTACACAGAGATACACAGAGAAACATACAGACACATACACAGCAACATACATACATACACAGAGAAACATACAGACACATACACAGATACATACACACAGAGAAACATACAGACACACGGAGATACACAGAGAAACATACAGACACACACAGACACATGCATACACATACACAGAGATACACACAAACATACAGACACATACACAGTAACACACATACATAGAGAAACATACAGACACATACACAGATACATACACACAGAGAAACATACATACAGACACATACACAGATACACAGAGAAACATACAAACAGATACACACAGATACAAACACACAGAAACATACATACAGACACATACACACAGATATACATACACACAGATATACACACACACAGTAATAAACACACACATGTGCTGTGCTTAGTCTCTCAGTGGTGTCCAACTCTTTGCGACCCCATGACTGTAGCCCACCAGGCTCCTCTGTCCATGGGATCCTCCAGGCAAGAATACTGGAGTGGGTTGCCATGCCCTCCTCCAAGGGATCTTCCTGACCCAGGGATCAGACCCAGGTCTCCCGCATTGCAGGTGGATTCTTTACTGTCTAAGCCACCAGGGAAGCCCAAGAAAATTGGAGTGGGTAGCCCATCCCTTCTCCAGGGGATCTTCCTGACCCAGGAATCAAACCAGGATCTCCTGCGTTGCACGTGGACTCTTTACTAGGGAAGCCCACAAACACATACACACACAGTAACAAACACACACACATACACACAGTAACACACAGACACACACACAGTAACATACACATAGACATGTACACACAGACACATACACACACACAGTAACACAGACACACACACAGTAACATACACATAGACAAATACACACAGACACAGACATACACACAGTAACAAACACACAGACACATAAACACACACAGTAACACACAGACACACACACAGTAACATACACACAGACACGTACACATACAGCAACATACACACAGACGTGGACATACACAGTAACATACACATAGACACACACACACAGTAACATACAGACACGTACACATACAGCAACATACACACAGACACGGACATACA
Source organism: Bos grunniens (assembly GCF_055505025.1). Lineage (NCBI taxonomy): Eukaryota > Metazoa > Chordata > Mammalia > Artiodactyla > Bovidae > Bos > Bos grunniens. Next base: position 12,957,524 of record NC_141170.1, on the reverse strand, counting down.
CAGTAACATACACATAGACACGGACATACACACAGAGTAACATATACACAGACATCAGCACACACACAGTAACATGCACACAGACATGGACAGACACAGACACACACAGACACGTACACACAGATGCACACACACGAGCCCACGCCAGGGCACACAGGCACTGTGTCTGGAAGGAGGTGCAGAACACAGACCTAGGAGGCCTCTGGGGATGAAGGTCGCACAGTCTCCCCACACTGGACAATTTCTGTACCATCTTCATTTTTTATCACATCCACGTATCACCTTCTTTGTAAACTGGCCACTTGTATTCTGGGCCCAGTGTAGACAGCCTGGGGTACACCTATGACTGGGCCTCAGGGACACCAGACACGCCATGGAGCTGTGGATGCGGCTGCCCTTCTGACACTGCCAGTCACCCTGGTGACGCATCAGTCACTGGCTAATCAGCTGTCTCACAGATGCCCTTGAGTCCCAGACGCCAACCCCACCCCTGAGCTGAGACCAGCTGAGCACGGCAGACCCTCCAGGGCCCCCATCACCTCCACCCTGGACAAGAGTGTTCAGGGAGAGCCTGCCCCTCCCCAGAGGGTGGTCCCCATAAGCACAGGACTTGACTTTTTGCCCCACCATCTGCAAAGCAACCAGCACCGGACCGCGGGATGGGCCCAGGAACGTCTTGCAGGTGGACACATGACAGTCCCTGAGGAGACTGGGTTGGGTGATGAGACGTCCCCTGCTGCAGGGTCCAGGGATCGGGAGACAAAATGATGCTGCCTCTGGGCCTCGAAGGCGTGCCCTGGAGGCCCGGGAGCCGCTGGGCAGGGCGAGCGTGCATCCTGGGCAGAAACGGCGTGCAAAGGCACTGTGTGTCAGGTCAGGAGGTGTGACCAGGAGCCGTGCCCAGGTCCCTGGCCCAGATCCACTGCTCCCTCCCTTCACCCCACACAGCCACCCTGGCCACTGGCCATGCGGGCCCCAGCCACGAGTCCCCATCTCCAACACAGGGTGGAGCCACGGCTGCCTCGGGACCCAAAGAGCCACAGGAAAGGTGCCATCGGGGATCCCGGTGGCGGCTACACACAGGCAAGGACAAGACCACCTGGCTCAGGAGGGCAGCCTAGCGGGACAGCGGAGGCGGACGAGCATGGAGCTGGGTGATGAAGGAAGTGGGAAGAGGTAGCGCAGTGGCCCTGGGACATGTGTCAGCAGAGGCAGCAATGGAGCACGTGCACGGCTTTCCAGCAGGAGCGGCAACCCTGCCTGCCTACCGTGCCCAGGAGAGGCAGCCAGACCCTGAGTAAGTCACCCAGCTCCTCCGGGCCCAGGCTCCTGCCAGCCAATAGCAGCGAGAGGACGCACACCCAGGGCTGGTGGGACCATGGAGGACTGACTCAATGCAGTGATGAGAGGACAGAACCGGACACAGTGGGTGCTCTGGAAGGATGCATTTGCTACTGCTGCTGCAGCTGTCACCACGGCCAGCAGATGCGGAGCTGGGCTCTCAGTCCAGACACGCAGTCCCCCTACCCAGGCCTGATGCTTGATCTTCCCCGAGCCCCCCTCCTCACATTCACCTGGCTACTGCTCACCCAAATCTGCCCTGCCTGGGACCCGGCTACCTGCTGGCGGCCCCTGAGAGCAGTGAGGGCAGCTCTTCCCACAGTCTAGAACAGCAGGGCTGTCCGTAGGGAGAGCTGTATCTAAAGTAACTGTCCTCCGTGACCCTTTATATTCTCTTTTGGGGCACTTGAAATTATTCCGAAAGGAGGTCTATGTCACACAACAGGTTAACAAGCGTTGTTAGACTATGTTCTCCATAAAATATCACCCCCGTTGAATTCAACTACATATTAACTACATACAGCACAATCAAGTGGGATTCATCCCATGGTTGCAAGGATGGTTCAACATCCGCAGACGTGATATATCACATTAACCAAGTGAAGGATAAAAATTATATGACCATCCCAATAGGTGCATAAAAAGCATTTGACAAAATTTAACATGTATTCATGATAAAAATTCTCAATAAAGTGGGTATAGAGGGAACATACATAATAAAGGCCAAATATGATAAGCCCAAGCTAATAGCATACTCAAATAGTGAAACACTGATAACTTAAACTCCAAGATCAGTAACAAGAAAAGGATGCCCACTCTTGCTAATTTTATTCAACGCAGTATTACAAATCCTAGCCAGAGCAATTAGGCAAGAAAAAAACAGGCATCAAATTAAAAAAGGAAGAAGTAAAACTGTTGCTATTTGCAGATGACAAATTTTCTATGGAAAACCCTAAAGACTCCACCAAATAATTGTTAGAAGTTATCAACAAATTAAAGTTGCAGAATGAAAAATCAACATACAAAAATCTTTTGCATTTCTATACACTAGTAAATGAACTATCAGAAGAGTTAGGAAAACAATCCCACTTATAATTGCATCCCCAAGAATAAAATATCCGAGAATAAATTTAACAAAGGAGGTGAAAGGTCTATACACTAAAAATGACATTGATAAAAGAAACTGAAGATACAAATAAATGGAAAGATTCTGTTCTCATGCATTAGAAGAATTAATATTGTTAATATGTCCATACTATCACTACCCAAAGAAATCTACAGATTCAATACAATCCCTATCACAATTCTAATTCCATTTTTCACAGAAATGGAACAAACAATCCTCAAATTTGTATGGAACCACAAAAGCCTCCAAATAAATAAAGCAATCTTGAGAAAGAACAACAAAGCTGGAGGTATCATGCTCCCTGGTTTCAAACAATATTACAAAGTTGTGGTAATCAAAACAGTATGGCATTGGCACAGAAACAGACCAATGGAACAGCAGAGAGAGCCCAGAAATAAACCCACACAAATATGATCAATTAATTTATGACAATGGAGCCAAGAATATAAAATGGGGAAGGACAGTCTCTTCAATAAATGGTGCTTGGGAAACTGGACAGCCTTGAGCAAAAGAATAAAATTCAACCACTACCTAACACCATATGCAAACATTAACCCAAGATGGATTAAAAACTTGAACATGAGTTTTCTTAGGAAAAAAACATAGGTGATAAGTCCCTTGACATTGGTCTTGGCAACTAAGCAAAAGCAACAAAGGCAAAAATAAACAAATGGGACAACATCAAACTAAAAAGCTTCTGTGCAGCAAAGGAAACCATCAACAAAATCAAAAGCAACCTACTGAAAGGGAGAAAATATTTGTAAATCATGTATCTGATAAGGGGCTAATGTACAAAATATATAAAAACTCATATGAGTCTAGAGCAAAAAGCCAAACAATCCAAAAAAAATGGGTAGAGGAACTGAATAGGCATTTTTCCAAGGAAGACATACAAATAGCCAACAGGTAAATGAAAAAGTGCTCAACATCACTAGTCAGGAAAATGCAAATCAAAACCACAATGAGATATCACCACATACCAATTAAAATGGCAATTTTCAAAAAGACAGGAAATAATGGTTGGCAAGGACATGGGAAAAAGGGAATTCTTCTACACTATTAGTGGGAATGTCAACTGGTGCAGCCATTATGGAAAAAGTATGGAGGTTCCTCAAAAAAATTAAAAATAGAACTACCATATGGTCCAGCAATCCTGCTTCTGGGTATTTATCTGAGGGAAATGGAGATACTAGCTTGAAAAGACATCTGCACCTCTGCGTTTACTGCATTGTTTATAGCGGCCAAGATACAGAAGCAACCGAAGTGTCCATTGATGGGTGAATGGATAAAGATGTGGTGTATATATTCAATGGAGTATAATTCAGCCATGCAAAGAAGGAAATCTTGCCATCTGCAACAACACGGGTAAACCTTGAGGGCCTTACGCTAAGTGAAATAAGTCAAACCAAGAAAGACAAACAGTGCTTTGAACTCACTTAAGTGCGGAATCTTAAAAAACAAACAGGAAAAAAACTGACCTCAAAGATACAGAGAACAGAGAACAGACTGGTGGTGCCAGAGGCAGGGGGTTGGGGTGGGAGAACTGGGTGAAGGAGGTCAAAAGATACAAACTGCCAATTAAAGATAAATAAGTCAACCTAGACAGCATATTAAAAAGAAGAGACATTACTTTGCTGACAAAGGTCTGTCTAATCAAAGCTATGGTTTTTCCAATAGTCATGTATAAACGTGGGAGTTGGACCATAAAGAAAGCTGAGAACCAAAGAATTGATGCTTTTGAACCCTGGTGTTAGAGAAGACTCTTGAGAGTCCCCTGGACAGCAAGGAGATTAAACCAGTCAATCCTAAAGGAAATCAGTCCTGTATATTCATTGGAAGGACTGATGCTGAAACTGAAACTCCAATACTTTGGCCACCTGATGTGAAGAACTGACTCAGTGGAAAAGACCCTGATGCTGGGAAAGATTGAAGATGGGAGGAGAAGGGGATGACAGAGGATGAGATGGTTGGATGGCATCACCGACTTGATGGACATGAGTTTGAGAAAGCTACAGGAGTTGGTGATGGACAGGGAAGCCTGGCGTGCTGCAGTCCATGGGGTCACAAAGAGTTGGACACGACTGAGCAACTGAACTGAACCAAAATGAAGTCAAGAGGATGTGGTATACAGCACAGTGACTGTAGTTAAAAACACTATGTTGCATATCTGAAAGTTGCTGAGACAGGAGTTCTTAAAAGTTCTCATCACAAGGAAAAAAAATGTGTCACTATGTGTGGTGGCAGATGTTAACTAGACTTAGAGTGTGATCATTTCTCAATACACACAAATATTGAATCAGTCTGTTGCACACTTGAAACAAATATGCTCTCTCCATGTCAATTACATCTCAATTTTTTTAAAAAAATAAGATGATCCTAAGTCCTGGAAAGACACACAATCTGAATCTTTCCCTTGGATTGGAAGCCACATGGAGTCTGGTTCACAGCGCCCCATCTGTTTAGGTGTAAAAATAACCCCTTCTCCGAGGGGCGGTGGGGAAGCACCTCCTAAGGGCTCTCCTCCCAGGAAAGAGGACGCCTGGACCTTTCACCCAGGATACCTGGGCTCGATGGCCAAGGTGCTCACAGCACTGAGAAATGAGAACACAACAGTCCCCGGAGCAGCCAATGAAGAAGGCAAAGGAATAAATCCCCAGAGAATCAGCAGGAGCTGTGGTGGTGGTTCAGTCGCTAAGTCGTGTCCAACTCTTGTGACCCCATGGACTATAGCCCACCAGGCTCCTCTGTCCATGGGATTCTCCAGGCAAGAATACTGGAGTGGGTTGCCATTCCTGTCTCCAGGGGATCTTCCCGACCCAGGGATTGAACCTGTGTCTCCTGCATTGCAGGCAGATTCTTTACTGACTGAGCTACAAGGGAAGCAGGAGGCGTGGGGCATGGCAAAGCCTCCCACACCCATAGGCTATCTCGCTCCACCCCCCTCAACACCTCTGTGAACCCTGAACCTCTCCTGGGCCCCAGAACCTGCTCAGACCTGGGAAGCACCCTATGGGGAGGGTGGAGGCAGCAATACAGGTTCACATTTCACTACTCCGATTCACATTTCACAACTCGAGTTCACATTTCACTACTCGGGCACGGTGCCCACCCCATGGTCACCACTGACCGAGAAGAGAACCATGGGCCTCTCCAGAAAGATCCCCACCTGGCTCAGAACTGGGCCCGGCTCTGCCACCCACCACCTGCGTGACAGCAGGTCCCTGGTGCATCTCCCCTCTGAAGCAGGGAACAAGGCCCCACGCTTTGACAGGTTTACCAAGAGGATGGTAAGTGCTCAGGCTTGAGAGCACATTGCCAGCCCCTCGTGCTGGGCCCCTGTCAAGGCTGAATGGTGCCCCCCTAAGCCAGGTACTTGTGAATGTGACCTTATTTAGAATAGGGGTCCTTGCAGGTGTGATTACATTAATTGAGGTCATTTGAGCGAGCCCTAATCCAGGATGACTGGGTCACGAAAAGGGGACCGTTGGGACACAGAGGCACACGCTCAGGGAGGAGGCCACGTGAAGACGGAGGATGGAGGTGGTGCAGCCACAAGCCAAGGACTGCTGGCAAGCCCCGGTCGCCCCGGTCCCCCCGTCCCCGCCCCCCAGGCCCAGAAGAGGCAAGGAAGGCCCCTCATCTGGGGGCACATCCGAGGGGGTGACTAACATTTTCACACTTCCACTTTACATGCACAAAGGGACTCTGAAGGTGGCATCAAGTCAAGGATCTCGAGATGGAAGATTCTCCTGGATCGTCCAGGAGTGGAGTCACAGGCAAGTGAACTTCTGAGAGGGAGACTGAGAGAGACTCGGCTACAGAGGAGAAGGCAATGGGACACTGGAGAGGCTGTGCTGCAGGCTATGGAGATGGACAAGGGGCTGAAGGGCAAGGAAAATGAGCAGTGCAGCTCCAGGGGCTGCAGAGGCACGGAGACTGTGCCCCAGAGGAAGCGCAGCCAGTAGGGCTGACTCAGGACTTCTGGCCTCCAGATATGCGTGGCTACCAGCCTCTCAGCTGCCGGTCCTTGTCATGGCCGCCCCAGGAAACAAATTCACCTCCCTTCAAGCCCATCCACTTACAAAGACCAAGCCCCTGCAGGGAAGGCTGAAACCTAAGCACCAGGCAGACAGAGGAGCCTCCCGAACTCAATGAACAATCAGTGAGTGGGTGCAGGTGGCCCGTCCCCGCAGTGAGGAGTCACAGGGCAACCCTTGGGGACCCAGAGCAAGCCAGATGTCTACACCTCAAACAGAACATACATGCAGCCTGTGGAGGACTGTCTGCCTGGGTTTTACTACAGAAATGATGGTGCATGGGAAGGTCCCAGGTGGTTCTGGGACCCAGGAGGATGGGCAGCACCCACGGTGTCCTCTCTGAGGTGGGCTGCAGGCCTGAAGGCCAGGGATGGAGGCCAGGGAGTCCCTTGGCTCGTGGAAGGGCGTTTCCTCAGAGACAGGGCCTTTCTTTCAGGGCCGATGACTTTATTGGGTGCACAGTGCTGGGGCCCACAATGCTTTTAGTGACCCCAGAAAATGGTTTTAACTTTTGCTTTTTAAAAGAAACAGAAAATAAAAAATAATGAATAAACAATAATGAATCCAGCCTGGATTATATTCATCTTTGGTCCAAGGCAATCATGAGACTTTTTTTTTTTTAAGGTAGAAAAGCACCTTGTGCCCCATGACCCTGCCTTCCTTGGTCATCAGCTTCCCCAGTGGCTGGCAGATGTTCCCAGGAGACCTGACAGCGGCCACCTTGGAGTGAGCTTGGCCAGCAGGGTCAGCCCTGGTCTCTGCAGAGTGGTGTTAACTCGTTACAACACAGGGTGAGAACCAGGAGGGGAAAGGTAGGAGCAGACACACTCCTGGGGGGAGATGTCCAGGAGAGGGGTCTAGGCTTGAAGGACAAGGAGCTGACCAAGGAGAATTCAGCAAAGAGGGTTATTGTCATAGGGAAAGCGAGGCTGTGCCAAAGCCTGGAGACCCCAAATACAGCAAGTTCAGCTGGTGTGGCTACAGCATCACGTGTCCTGCGGGAGAGGAGCCACAGGCTGCGTGATAAAGGACCCCATGCATCATACCAAGAGTGCATGCATGCTAAGCCGCTCAGCTGCATCCGACTCTGTGCAACCCTATGGACTGGAGCCCCACCAGGCTCCTCTGTCCATGGGATTCTCCAGGCAAGAATACTGGAGTGGGTGGCTGTGCCCTCCTCCAGAGGATCTTCCCAACCCAGGGATCGAAATTCGCATCTCTTACGTCTCCTGCGTTGGCAGGTAGGTTCCTTATCACCTGGGCAGCCTGTCATACCAAGAGGAGGGAGCCCAGATGGATCCTGGGTACTGCAGGATTCCGGGAGGTGGCTGCCCCTCTATTATACCCTGAATTAGCATTTCTCACAGCTCCGGGAGGTGTCACCAGCTGCCTGAAGGACAGATGTTTGCCATCAGTTTACACGTGTGCGTGTTGTGTGTATGTGTGTGAGAACAGATTCTACATGTTCCCTAAATTGACATCACTTTTGTGCAGCTGTCAGTAAAAGCTCAAAAGCAGGAGATAATGGGATAAAATTACAGCTACTGTACGTGGTTGCACTCATCGCCCTGGTTCTCTGCCAGATGCCCCCCATGGTGGCCCTCACCCCCTGATGTGGGCTGTGGCTTTAAGGGACAGCATGTGGGAACAGCAAGGGTCAGGGAACAGCCTGGTGCAGGGTTTCCATCACGTTTGTGCCCCTGGCAGTCACATGAAGCCTATCAATCCTCAGACTCACGCTTAAAAATGCGTAAGACATGATACACAGGAAAGAAAACCAAGGATATTGAAATACTAATATGAAAATATTGCCAAAATGTAGATTTGTGATATAATATATACATGCTTCCTTATTAATACATCAAACAACAAGCTCTTACAATACTATGATTTCAAAGGAATGATGAGACTAAACACTTGCCGAAATCTCAATGTCACTTGCAGTGTGATCCATAGAACACCTGTGATTCGTGTTGGTGAGTCAAAAGTGTGACTTCTACTTCTGCAGCTGATTGTACCAAGTGAAAGAATGTGTCCACTGCAGACTATATAACACGCTGCTGAAAGAAATTAAAGTAAGACCCAAGTAAATGGAATGACACCATGGACGGGAAGACAACGGTGCTAAGATGGGAATCCTTCCCAGACTGATCTACACGCAATACAATCCCTATCAAAATCCCAACCGAGTTTTTCCACAGAAATGGAAATTGCAAGGGTTTGTGAATAGCCAAAACAATCTTTAAAATGAAGAATAAGTTGGAGGACTCAGGCTTCCCAATTTCAAAACGTACTAAAAGCTGCAGTAATCAAAACCAGTGTGGGGCTGGTGTAAGAGTAGCTGTATAGATCAATGATATAGAGTGGAGGAGTCCAGAACTATAAGCTTGTGTTCATGGCCAACTGCCTCTTCACTCAGGGTGCCAAGACCATTTAACGGGGCAAGAAGAGTCTCTTCAATAAGTGGCGTCAGGACAACTAGCTATCTGCCCATGAAAGAATCAAGATGGACCCTGACCACACACCATTTACAAAAACTAATTCAAAATGGAATAAAAACCCAAATATAAAAGCTAAAGCCTTAAAATTCTTAAAAGAAAACATAAGAGGCAAATCTTATGACCCCGGATTTGGCAATGATGTCTTAGATAGAACGCCAAAAGTACAATCAACAAAAATAATCCGTACTTGACCGAAATTTTAAAATTTTGTGCATTAAAGAACACAAGCAAGAAAACGATGAGACGACCCACAAAATGGTCGAAAATATCTGCAATTGATACGCCTGGTAAGGACCTAGTATCCAGAGTATATATAAAAAACTCCTACAACTCAACAATAGAAAGACAAACAACCCAATTAAAAATGGAAAAGGACTTGAACAGACATCGCTCCGAAGAAGATAAACAAATAGAGAACAGGCACAGGAGGAGATATTCAACATCATTATCCATTATGAGGAAATGTAAACCAAAGCCACAGTGAGATGCCCCCTCACACCTATGAGAATGGCTACAATAAAAGTAAATAATGATTGTTGGTGAGGATATAAAACGAAAACCTTGCGCACCGTGAGTGGAAATGTAAAATGATGCCGCTACTGTGGAAACCAGCAGTTCCTCAGTATGTTAAACAAAAAATCAACACGTGAACCAGCAATTCCACTCCCGGGTACAAACCCAAGAGAAGGCAAAACAGGTGCTCAAACAGAAACTTGTACACGGATGTTCATTCCAGCACTATTCACACTTAACCAAAAGGAGGGAACACCACAAATGCCCACTGATAAGATGAAGAGATAAATGCAATGTGGACCGCATATTCTATGATTCCATTTCTATGAAGTGTCCAGAATAGGAAAATCCACAGAGACAGAAAAGAGATGAGTGATTGCTTAGAGCAAAGGGCAGAGGGAATCGGGGAGTAACTGCCAATGGGTATGAGGTCTCCTCTGGAGGTGACTGAAAATGTTCTGAAAGGAGACAATGGTGATGGTTGGACAACACTGGAAACGTAATAAATATCACTAAATTGAACACTTTAAAGTTGTAAATTGTATATTATGTATCAGTTCAGTCGCTCAGTTCTGTCCTTTGCGACCCCAAGGACTGCAGCACGCCAGGCTTCCCTATCCATCACCAACTCCTGGAGCTTGCTCAAACTCATGTCCATCAAGTCAGTGATGCCATCCAACCATCTCATCCTCTGTCGTCCCCGTCTCCTCCAGCCTTCCATCTTTCCCAGCATCAGGGTCTTTTCCAATGAGTCAGTTCTTTGCATCAGGTGGCCAAAGTATTGGAGTTTCAGCTTCAGCATCAGTCCTACCAACACAGTTTGCTCCAAATAAAAGGGGAGGAAGGTGAGGCAGAGATAGGAGGCCAGACTATGGCAGGGGTCTTAGAGAGACAGATGGGAACCCCAAGCTAGAGCAGCCTTACCCCCAGAGAACAGAGAGGTCCCAGGGGTGTGTTCTGGAAAGAACAGCCAGGAATGGAAGCAAATAGGCTATGGGCCTCAGGGTGAACTTTATTAGGAATTTATAAGGAGGATCATATGCCAGACCTGCTCGGGACAGTCCTGGCAACGGTTCCTGCCCCAGCATCCCAAATGCACAGGGCCCACTGCCACTCCCAAAAGTATCCCACTCTGGGCCATTAATTACACAGCCATGCAACTTACAAGGCCCTGGCCGCTGTACCAGTTCTCTAAATGTTCACCATGAGCTGGGAACTGGCAGTTCACCCTATTTCACAGACGAGGGGCTTGAAGGGCATTTGAATATGCTGTGTTCCCACCTGCTCTTTCTGGTTGGGGTCTCCTCTCTTGCTGGGGGCCCTCCCAGGGGTCACTGCTCAACTGGGGTGGGAAGTAGGGCGTCTGTAGCAAGGCAGAGTCATCCCATGAACCCCACGTAGCTGCCAGTATGGAAAACAGAGCTTGGCAGGCTCTGTGTCAGGTGGACGTGGGTCTGAATCCTACTGCTACCCCCCAGTTAGCTGGCTGACCTTGGGCTGGGTTCCTCTCTGACCTTAATTCCCCACCTTTAAAACCAGGACAGAAGACCAACCTTCAAAACAGTAAGAGTGCAGGCAGGCAGCACTGGGTCGATGGTAGCTGGGTCATTCTTGCTCTGCTGTCTCTGCCCTCCCACCCTTGGGGCTGGGAGAGGGGGTAGAGAAATGTGCTTTTCTGCTGAGTAATGCAGTTTAAAAAAAAAAAAAAAAAAAGATCTTGGAAACATAAGATGAATCCTGACATCTCCAAGCATTTACAGCACTTAAATATTTTAGGTAACCCACATGAAGTGAACACACAGACACACCCCCCCAGATGATTCAATCCACTTAATTATTCGATTCTGGGTGAAGTCCCCACTGTACAGCTGGGCCAGGAAACCGCAAAACAGGGCAGGGGAACCCCATCTGATGCTCTGCTGAAGGTGACAGGGCGCTGAAGCTGTTCAAGTATTTCTAGGATCCCTAGTGCCAACTCGTGAAGACCGCCCCCACTGGTGAGTGCCAAGGAAACGGTGTCACCGTTCATAAATATTTAACAAATGCATCCTGAAACACACCAGGGGATTATTGGAGAGGGTGGAAAAACAGACTGACTGACGGCACAGGAAGCTCAAGGTCATTAAGGATGTGAGAAAAGATACAAACCACCCACAGATTCATTTGGTTGGTTCTCTTGTTTTGGCCACACTGTGTGGCATGCAGGATCTTATTTCCCAAACCAGGGATCTAACTGCTCACACACAACACCCCGCCATTGCCCCCTGCATTTGGGAGTGCACAGTCTTAACTGCTGGACCACCAGGGAAGTCCCTACCAACAGATTCACTTGTGGACAGAAGGCAAAGGGACCCCCCAGTGCAGCACACAGGGCCCATGCAAACAAACCCAGTCTCTCCTCCCAGGACGTTCTCCCAGCCCTGCGCCATCTGGGCGAGGCTGACCTTGGAATCTCTTCAAGGCCCAAAGGCAACGTGGCAGCAGGGGCTGGGACTGCAGCCTGTTCACCCGAACGCTGAACTCACGAGGAGAACACGCGTGGACGTCAGAGGTGTCAACAGCCCTCCATCACAGCAGTCGCAAGCAGAAGTCTTCCTTTAATCTGCCTCATTATGGCCCCTCCGCTCTCCAGAATCCCACACAACACCATGACATGCTGCTCTGCATGGGTGAGCAGGACCACGCAATTAAAACAGTGTTTAGGTTTAGTTCATTTGAGAAACATCTTAGGCCCATGTTTATTCTCGGCACAAACACACCTCCAATTAACTAAGCGACCGCTTTCCTTGTTGACACCAACCTCTTTGGAAGCCTAGACTTTGGGCCACCGCTGGGTGGCTCATCCAGCAATCCCATATGAAGGAGCCTCAGAAAACCCTCTCCCCAGCCAGCGGTTACCTAGCAACCAGCCTAGCAACCTCGTAGCCAAGAGATTAATCCCCGGGTGATAATCATAAAGCAACATCCAAAAAGACATCTCGTCTCGAGGATGCCATCCAAAGGTATATAAAGATGAGGCTCAGAGCAGCGGCCTCCCGCTCCTGAACTACACAAGTTACAGACAAAAGGGGGCCATGTTATTTACTTGTTGCTCCAACAGCTGAAAGGCATGGTTTCATTCTGGCCCTTCACACACGGGGCCGGAAAGAATGAAGAGACGGCTGGGCTGGGGAGCCACATGGAAGCTGCCCGGTCACCGGCAGGACGAGGAAGATGTTCTGTCCCAGGAGAGCTGTGACTGACCCTCAAGGTTGGGGGGGGTGCGTGCAGGTCCTCCTCTCTGCTGCCCACATGCACCCCAGTTTTCCAAAAGAGAGACCCCCGCCCTCAGCCAGCTGACACCACCCACCAGAGAAGCACGCCTCACTGTCTGCGTGCATTCAGAGATGCGAGAAACATAAGTGGGCAGGAAAAAGCCAAGAGAACATTCTAGAAGGGCTAAAACCCTCAGCATCTTCAAAAGGCTTTTCTGAGCCTGCTAGAATGCAGCCCCACCCACAAAAGGTCACAAACCCAAAAGAATCATCTGGAGAGGGTGTTACAATACCCTAGGGTCCGAGGTCCCACTGCTACAATCAAACCTCAGGTGATTCCAACAGAGGTGGCCCCAGGCCACACCTGGAGGCTACACTCCACACCCAGAGCCCCAGGGCAGGCAGGCAGGGAACCTGTTTGGGAACAAAAGCAGGAAGTGTGCAGGATACAGGTCATTCAGCTGAGCGAGTTGGGACCACAGGCCTCCGGGTCAAGCTGGCCAGGTGGCTTCACACTGACTGTGGGACCCTGGGCGTGTCACCTGCTGACTGCATGACCACCTATAAAGACTCACACCCCCACCTGGCCCAGAGAGGAGCTTCCTCGGGAGCTACCATCAAACGTACCCAACAAGCCAGGGTCCCTGGAAATTTCGCCAAGTCTCCATCACTCGGGGCCGGCAGCCTGGTCTGTCACCCCGACTTACAGAGCTGTCACCCTGTGTGTCCAGCACCAGACGGAAGGCATCGGGGAGCTCCTCTCCTGCCTGACACAGAGGGGCTGGGAAGCTCTGTCTGCACCCAGAGCCCCGCACCTTCACTCTGCCTGACGGTGGCTCAGGGGCACTAAACTCCGGCTGCCTCCCCCAGGTCACCAACTCAGGTCAAGGGGCCTTTGCTTATTTATTAGCAGGGTCATCCCACTAGACAGACTCACCCCACTCACTGGGGCACGAGATCATAGGCCTCACACCCGAAGAGAAGCATGGGCCAGGGAAAGGGCACCGCAACATAAAAAGCTGAAATTCAAGGCTCACATGGGGAGGACTCGAGGTACATGGGCACCCGCATGTCCGAAGGCTGCTGGAAAGGAGGGTGACTGGTGTTCAGACAGAGGCCACAGGGCGGCAGGCACTGGGAAGGGTTTTGAATCAACAAAGGAAAAGGCTTCTTAGAAGCAAGTCAGTCCAGCAGCAATGGGTCCCCTGGGCTCAGAGCATCCTGTGCAATGTGTCCTGCAGGAGAAGCCGCCTGGACCTCAGGTGTTGTAGCCAAGGGCAGGCTGCTCAGGTTCAAGATTTCCACCTCAATTCCCCCTCAACTGCAAAACGCAGATAATAACAGTGCCTGTCCCCTGAGGTTTCTGAGTATAAAATGAGATCATAAACATAACGAGCCTGACCCAGAGTCTGGCTCCTGGGAGCACTCCATTACTGTGAGAGGCTGTCATTGCCTTGTTAAAAAGGGCAGTGGAACCACCAGGAGGGTGAGGTTAATCCTGGGAGGCTTCTCGGCAGAGGTGATATCTGAGCTGGTACTGGAAGGTGACAGAAGGGGAACCGGGCCTAGAAATTGGAAGCAGGGCCCACGGAGCGCTGTGCGTGGCAGGAGGGGTGATGGAAGGGCATTGGACTCAGAGGCAGAGAGTCGTGGGGAGGACCCCAGCCCCCCCGGTGACCTTCTGGGACTCAACGGCCTCAGCTGCAAAAGGGGCTATGATACTCCCTTCAGGATGGCCCTGAATCACAGGGAGGCCACAAATCACAGGGAGGCCACACAAAAAAAGTGTACAGACATGCCTGGTTTACACATAGACCTGGCAAACAGGCCACTGCAGTGCAAAAAAATCCGCTGAGTGCCAACTGTGGACAACACCTCTTAGACATCCCTGGCAGGTGGGAGCAGAGAAGGCAGGACCTCTGCTGCCACAGCCCACCCCCTGGGATAGCACTGATCTTCTGGGCCCAGGTTCTTGACAACCGGAGCCTGGTAACCACACAAAGGCCCAGCTGTGGCTGAGAGCCCTGGAGGCTCTGGTGCGTCATCCACGTCTTAAATAAGGGACCTGGGGACCCGCATCAGGTGAGCAAAAAGCACAAGCAAAGGACCCCAGAGGTGGGGTCAGAGCCTACAGGCAACTCACAGATGAAGGGATGGCCATTCAAGGGCCACAAAGTGTACTGCCTTATAGGGACACAAAATGCCAGGGCCAGAAGAGGCAGGGTTCAAAGCAGGGATAACAAACCCAGCCATGCTCAGAGATCCAGATGGTGATGGTTATCATGACCTTGAAAATGAGGTCACCTCTGCCTCAGCCAGGGGCTGAGCCCCAGGTGTGGACAGGACGGGATGAGCAAGTGGGCCCAGAAGAGGCACATGCCAAGCGGCTGGCCAGAGCAGGAGACAGATGGTGACCTTAGGTCAGTCTGACCTGGTCCCCCATGAACCTCGCAACACAGATGAGCCACCAAGCCAGGAACTGCCAGAAGAGCATCTCCACCTGTACACCCTCCTGGACACCAGCAGAAACCACAGATGCAGGCCTGTCTGTGCCTCAACTTCTCCATCTGTAAAATGAGTTGCACAATAGCACTTGCTTCTCCAGGAAGGTTGATAGGAGGATTAGATGAGCTGACACCAGTAAACACCCCTACAGACACAAAAGACACAGCGACTCTGATGGGACCTGCTGTTTGGTTTTCAGGCAAGCCCCTGGATGGTCTTCCTCCAGCCCAGGAAGGCAGCACCAAGGGAGGGGAAGAAGGACTTAAAGCCAGATTATGTCCTAGCATACCCAATCACCCACAAAGCCACTCACTCCTTTGGGGTTGACTTTCATCTCTTAACCAGTTTGCAGGGTTGACACAGAGAGAGAACAGGATGCAATATGCAAAGGGGCTTTGGAAACTGCAGCGCATGGGGTGGGCAGGTGTCTATGCACCCAGCATCCATGTGGGTGACAACCAGGGTGGCCAGTCAAGGCCACCCTTCAGGGCCTGGGTGACTTATGTCTCCTAAATCATTCCTTTGAATCTAGGTGAGGGCCTCCATTTTACTATCTTTCATGTTTGCCAAAGAAACAAAGTTTCCAGAGTATCAACATCCTAACTTGTTCCTCAACCATCACAGCTGCTTCCACCCTCAGAGGCCACACAGACTCAGTGGAGAAGGCTTTGTCCCCAGGCTTGGCTGGAACCCTGACCCTTTCAGTAGCTGTCTCTCCCTAAAGAATGGTCTGGAGCAGCTTCTTTCCCCAAAGTGAGCACGTCCGGCAACCTGTGTACAGAGCCGGCCAGGCCCCACACCTCCGCATCCCGTCAAGGGTGGTGATAGGTGAAGTGTGAACACAAGGGCTCCAGAGTGGACCACCTCTGACTCCTGGCCCTGCAAGGGACAGCTGTGACCGCCCTGTGCCTCAACTTCCCCATCTGCAAAACAGGTTACATGGAGAGTACTGACCCCCTGGAGAGGGATGCTCATATGGCTCAGACTGGGTCTTGCACCAACTAAGGGCAATGGTTGCCTTTTTGTTATTGTTTGCCCCTCTTCTGCACTTAAGGTAAAGATTTTACTGTTTATAAAGTGTTAGCTGCTCAGTCATGTCCAATTCTTTGTGACCCCATGGACTGTAGACCGCCAGGCTTCTCTTTCCATGGAATTCTCCAGGCAAGAATACTGGAGTGGGTTGCCACTCCCTTCTCCAGGGGATCTTACAGACTCACAGGTCAAAACCAGGCCTCTCGCATAGCAGGCAGATTCTTTACTGTTTGAGCTACCCAGGAAGCCATATATACCTCTGTCTAAAAGAAAGTAGAGGAGTGGGTTGTCCCTATTATTAAAACTTGGTAATACTGATCATTTTCTGAAAATAAAAAAAGAAAGAAGAAATTTTAAAAACCACAAGGTCAATTTTGCATATCTGGGGTCAGCCCATATTAGCATCTCATTCTGTTCCCATCATTCCACAGGTCATCTCTGGAGCCCAGTGGACCTGTCCTGGGGCAAAAGCAGCATCTCACCTGTCTCCAGGGCCACTCACCTTGAACCTCTCGGTGACGCCCTCAGTGATGCTGACTGTGAACTCCGCTATCTTGGGAGGACGCACTTTGCCTTTCTTGCGGTCAGGTTCATATTCAGTCTTAGTTTTCACAACCACCTTGTTCAGGAAACAGAAGAAAACAGTTAGGAGTATGGCCACATGCATTCCAACACACCTGTCCAAAGAGGACAGGTTGTAGGGGGGGACTCTAGTGTTCAAAGTCACCATTTTGCCAGGAAGTATTTCACAAAAAGAATGAGTACAGTCACCACTTATTACAACTCTCCTCTGTGCCAAGACTAGCAGAGAAATTACCCATTGGTAATCCTGAAAGCAGCACCAGGAGGGAAGTATGACAACAGAGAGGCAGAGAAGTTAAGCTCCGAAGCCAAGGCCACGGAGCTAATAGGCAGCAGGCCTATTAGGGGTCAGCAGGGCCCCAGACTCCTGATGCAGTGCTCCCCCAGCACCTGGGGCTCCCGCCGCCTTATCTGGTGCTCCCTTCACAGTGAACTCCCTTCACTGTGGTGTTGGAGAAGACTCTTGAGAATCTCTTGGACTGCAAGGAGATCCAACCAGTCCATCCTAAAGGAAATCAGTCCTGAATATTCATTGGAAGGACTGATGCTGAAGCTGAAACTCCAATACTTTGGCCACCTGATGAGAAGAACTGACTCATTGAGAAAGACCCTGGTGCTGGGAAAAACTGAAGGCAGGAGAGGAAGGGGACGACAGAAGATGAGATGGTTGGATGGTATCACCGACTCGATGGGCATGGGTTTGAGCAAGCTCCGGGAGTTGGTGATGGACAGGGAAGCCTGGCGTGCTGCAGTCCACGGGGTCGCAAAGAGTGAGACACGACTGAGAGACTGAATTGATCACTGCCCAGAGCTTCATGGTCTGGGTAGTGGGAAGGAAGGATACATTTATTTTTTACATGCTGCCAGGGGTAAAATAAGAAGATTCAAGTGCACTATTTCCCTCCAGGATTAGGAAGGAACAGGAAACCAGCCTTCAAGCAAATCACTTTTGGGGAGTCTGTCTCACCCCCACCATCCTCCTCTCTTCCCTGTCTCTGCGTGCTCAGTCGCTTCAGCTGTGTTTGACTCTTTGTGACCCCATGGACTGTAGCCCGCCAGGCTCCTCTGTCCATGGGATTCTCCAGGCAAGAATACTGGAGTGGGTTGACCACTTCCTACTCCAGGGGATCTTCCCAATCCAGGGATCGAACCCATGTCTCTTACCCCTCCTGCATTGGCCAGCAGGTTCTTTACCACTTAAATGGTCTCCTTGCTTGTTACCCTTCCACTCTCTACTGTGAAGCAGATGTTTTTCCAACCAGGAAACCTATTCTGCCTTTGTTCCAGGGTAAATCTGTTCCCATCATCACCACCAGCTTCAGATGAACCCTAACCCAATCTTGCAGCCTCCACCCTCAGCCTCTCTGCATCATTTACTGCCCTCCTCATACCCTGTTTCTGAGATTGTTTCCTTCTCTGTCCCGACTTGACGAGGCGGCGAGGTACCCAGGGGCTACATGTCTCTAATCCCCAAACGCCCACCCCCACCCCAAAGCAGGAGCCAGGAAGTGGCTGTTGGACTGGAGAGGACCAGCCCCCCGCTGCCAACCTGCTTCCTCACCCAGGTGGCAGCGCCCTTCACTGGGTGGGACATACCGCCTTGCATGATGCTGGGACCCAGGGCAGAACAAGGACTCAGGAGATTGCAGGGATCCCACACTGAGCTGTGACAGTGCACCCAGCCTCAGGGAGAAATTGGCTCATACCTCGTGACACTGAAAAACTGATCCAAGGGCCGCATCACTTGTAAGCACACCCTTGGCCCCCTCCTCCCTCCCTCCGGTTGCATGCAGCTCTCCTCTGCCCAGCCTGACAGCCTGTGTGCCCAGTCCAGGGGCACCGTCTCTAGGGCAGCACTAGGGCTTAACCCTGCCATCCTCGAACCCCAACTGTACCTGACTAGCTGCGTGACTCTAAGCACACCCTTGGCCACTTGGAACCTCAGTGTCCTGGCCTGTGAAATGGGAACAAGGCCCATCTGGTTGGGTTACTGCGAGGAGCAGGGAATCCCTGGGACCCTCAGCCCGGTGGGAACCCATTCAGTAGCCCATCGGCCCAGATTCAGTCTGCCTCTGCCACTACAAGGCTGACCTCAGGCAAGTTCCTTACTCTCTGTGCCTCCATTTCCACATCTGTAAAATGGGGCAACAGTGGTGGTTACTGTCTAACGTCAGCAACACGAAAGGAAG
This sequence comes from Bos grunniens, assembly GCF_055505025.1. Classification (NCBI taxonomy): domain Eukaryota; kingdom Metazoa; phylum Chordata; class Mammalia; order Artiodactyla; family Bovidae; genus Bos; species Bos grunniens. The sequence goes on along the minus strand of NC_141170.1, from coordinate 12,938,444 downwards.
TGAAAGCTGTAAACCACGCAGACAAGGGCTTGGCGCGTAATAAGCATTCAACACACGTCAGCGGAGACTGTGTAGCGGGTAGTCACAGAGCGGCTGCCAGCTCTGTGACTACCCGCACTGTCTCACCTCCAGAACCTCGGAACGCAGCACACAGCCCATTGACAACCCTATCTGCACTATCTGCCCCCAGACACGTGTCCTCTGGGACAGGTGACATCACCTCCCTGAACCTGGGCTGGGAGCAACACGGTACCACTGCTTGGGTTAAGAGACATCCTATGTGAGCACAGTCTGGCTCCAAGAGGGCAGAGCAAGAGGTCTTGATGGAGCTTCACATCCTGGAGGGTGGTGGCCATCAGTTGAGTGACCTTGGGCATGTCCTGTAAACTCCCGGAGACTCGGTTTCTTCATCTGTGACCTTAGAAATCTTCTGGCCCAACCATCACTTCCTGCTAGAATCCCCAGCTGGGAGCATCACAGGGATGGGAGATTCATCACCTTTCAGAGCAGCCTAGGTTACTCCAATACTTTGGCCACCTGATGCAAAGAGCCGACTCATTGGAAAAGACCCTGACGTTAGGAAAGATTGAGGGCACGAGGAGAAAAGGGTGGCAGAGGATGAGATGGTTGGATGCCATCCCTGACTTGATGGACATGAGTTTGAGCAAACTCCGGGAGATAGTGAAGGACAGGGAAGCCTGGCATGCTGCGGTCCAAGGGGTCACAAAGAGTCGGACAGAACTGAGTGACTCAACAACAAGGCTGCTCCTGGACGGCCCAATTGGTTGGTCAAGACTTCATACCTCCCTGAAACCTCCTCCCTGCTATAAGCCAACCGTGTGCCAGACGTTTCCAAAATGGAACAGACTTAGGACGCAAGAGGAGGCTGAGTGGAGGGAAGGACCTGACGGCAGTGCTGCCTGGGCATGCAGCGTTCCTGGCACAGGCTGCCATGGCTCCTGGGCTGAGGCAGGAGGGGAAGGTGGGGATGGTGGTGCCAGGCTGTGCTAACCCGGCAAGCCTGAAACATACATGGCAAAAGGGAGGTGGGAGCCAAGGCCTCAGACAGCCCTGCCCCTCCCTCAAAGCCTCTTTTGGACCATCAATGCCCCAGAGTGGTCCCACATGCCCCAGGCGCACAGGCGAGATCAGCTGATCCTTTTCCTTGAAATGAAACACTTGTTTCAGCCTCCCTCCAGCCTCTGCCCCTCTGCCTACCTACCCAAACACAGAGTTGGGAGGATGAGAATCACCTGGAGGAGCTGAGTAAGCCTATCAAAGGGCCCACCATGTGAATAAAGGAATCCTCCAGAGAGGATGGATCCATGGCAGGGATATTCCCCGCATCCCCACCCCTGCCCCGTCACCCGTCATCGCCAACAGGCTGGAAAAAAGGCCAAGTCCTGAGTCAGAACCGCCCTGCCAGGCGTTCAATGAAACAAGAAGTGCCTGCACACTTCGGGGAAGAGAGAGCGCTTCCTGGTGGCTGGGGTGACTTCTAAAGAGCAGCAAGGCGGGCAGAAAGGATGCGAGTGCCCAATTTTAGGTCTCCGTTTCACGATACAGTTGTCTAGGCTTTTAAACGTTTTCTAAGCGTTAACTCTTGAAAAGACTAATCTTAAGGGACAGAAAGCACTCGATTGCAAGCTGTATTTAAGAAAAGAGGGGATTCTTTAAATTCAGCACACACGCAAAAATCCCACTTCCAGGAGAGGATGGTGAACGGCTCTCCCCAGTTACACGAACACTGAGGAGCGCGAGTGTTCAGCTTATTTGGAGATTTTCACAAAAGGAACAAAGAGAGGAAGGTGGCGGCGAAGGAGCGCGCATTCTGCCGCAGCTACCACCGGTGTGTTTGTGCGGGGGGAGAGGAGGAGGCCCCCAAGGGAGGGTCCATCTGGCCAGGGAGAGGGGTCTCCCCACCGCAAAGGGGCAAATCGGAAACTGCACCACCCCAGAAGGCGCGAGGGGCAGCCGAGCCGCTCCTGGGCTCACCCCCAAAGCAGAGCCCCGGGTACCCCGTGGCAGGCAGGCGCAGAGCGGGGCTGGCGGAGGAGGGGTCAGGGACCTTTCTCGGATCAGGGTCCCACGAAAATTAAGAAAGGATCTTTCCCGGACAGCGCAGTTCCTGGGTCAGCACGAAGCTGTCATCCAAGGCGGGGCGCGGAGGGTGGGGTGATGGGGGGCGCAGACCGCCCGCTCCAGAATCCCTCGCGGGTACGTGGTCCCTCGAGGCGCGTCCTCCACCCCGCCCAAGCCCGTCCCCAGCACACACGCGGCGCGATCCTTTTGTTTCGGCCGCCACCCGAGATTTGGGGGTGCCGGGGTGGGGGGGGCCTCTCACCTTATCCGGGGGCGGGAACTGCAGCTGATTGACATCGAGGGGCGTCATCAGGGGGATGGTGTCGAAGCCATCCTCCAGCAGCGGCTGCTTGGTGCCCTTCTCCGCGAAATTGTTCCCCAACTTCACCATGGTTCCGGGAGACCCGAGGCTGCCAGCCTGCGGAGCGAGGGCCGGGCGGGAGTCACCGCGAGCCGGACCCACCCGCTGTCCCGGGCGTCGGCGAGCTCTCCGGCCCCCCGCCTGGTCTCCGGGGAGGGGTCGTGAGGATGCAGAGGTCGCGGCTCTAGGGGTGAGGGGCGGGCGCGGTGTATTTACGGACTCCCACCCGCTGGACAAAAGCGCCGAGTACAGGGGCGCACAGCCGCCGGAGAGGGGGCGCCGCCCCTGCCCGTGAGGTCTAGACGCGTCCCCGGTCCTGGCGCGGCTGCGCCGGAGACCTGCCCAGGGACCCCCAGTCCCGGCCCTCCCACCGAGGGGTGATGCGCGGCCCTGGACCCGGCTCCCGGGCGGGAGTGTCCAGCCCGGGCGCCCCGCGGTCCCTCCGGCCGGCACTCACCCCACGCCCGGCTCCGGCAGGTCTGGGCTCCGGCCGCGCTCCGAGCCTCCGCGTCGCCCGCTCCTGCTCGCAGCAATGGCGGAGGCGGCGCCGCGCGGGGCCGGGGCGGGGGCACCGCGCGATTGGGCTCCCTCCTCCCGCTCGCCGCCTCCCTTCCTGCCGCTCCCGGGGGTTAATTGAGCGCGGTGAGTGCGTGCGTGTGGCGGCGGCAGCCTTGACGCAGCGCGCGCACCGGCCGCACAAAGGAGCGCGGGCCGGGCGCAGCGGGGAGCGCTCCCCGGGGGACCCCGCGATCGCCAGGACCTGGGGGCGGGGGAACAGGGGAGGGGTGGGATCGCGCCCCGGATGGGAGGCTCCGAGCGGCGGGAGGGCGCCCACAGGGCTGAAGCAGGGAATGGGGAGCGGGGCGGGCGGCCAAGAGAGGTGCGGGCTGCGCAATCCCGGGGCGGCGGCCCGGGCTCAAGGCAATTGAAAGCCAGAGAGGGGCGAGGGGCGATGCTAAGGATGGAGCAGTCCCCAAAAGTAGGGGAAAAGGTGCTCCCCCCACCACCCCCACCTTGCAGTCGATCTGGGAGTCCTGAAGAATGGGGAAGGGTCCGACGGGGAGGGTTCCAGGAGGCGGTAGAGGGCGGCAGAGACGGGAGCGTCCAGTTAGCGTGCGTGGCTGGGTGCGGGAGAGGGCGTGTCCCTGGTGGAAGGAGGCACGGATGGGAATCGAGGCTGGAGTGCGGGGTGGGGGGAGTTTTTTTTTTGGGTGCAGGCTTGGGGGGCGTTCTCCAGAGCCGGGGAGGGGGGCCCGGATTTGGGGGGACGCCCAGGTTAGCTGGAGGAAAGGAAATTCAGGGCAAAGAGAGCGCGCTGCGTGCCGCGTCGGAGGGTTTCTCTGGTCCCGATCCGAAGAGAAAGCTCGGGACGCTTCAGGCAGCTCAGCCTCAGGCCTCCAGGGCGCAGAAAGGGATCGTCCTGGAAAGAAAGAGGGGGTTTCTAACACGATCCGTTGGCCCACCCTCTCCGCAGCGGGGCCACTGTCGCAGCTGCCCAGATTAGGGCCCCCATTTTACAGACGTCCAACCAACTCTGGCTTTAGGACTTCCCCAGAGAGAAATTGCCGGGGTGTGGGAGCAGGACCCGGAGCCGAGGAAGGGGGCTCAAGGAAAAAAGGGCTCTTCCCAGGCCCCTGTGTCCTGCTGGGGCCCTGCTAGGACCCAGAGTAGGTGTTCCCTAAAGTCTTACTTTAACACACTTTGCCTGCTTCTGCTTTGCTTGACCGGTGCCCTGAAGCCCAGCGTTTTCCATCAGCTGCCTGCAAACCAGCCCCGCAAGACCTCCTGGCCCCCAGTCTACCTCTAGAATAGGAGCAGCCACTGCCTGCCAAGCCTTGAGCCACCGGCTCAATCTAGGAACCTGGCCATGGGCACCTTGGTTCCAGAATCACCAGGAGGGTACCAGCAAGTGAGGTACCTCTTACATGGCTCCAAGTCGTCACCAGGGTCCAAGTGGGCCTTTGACCACAGTGAAAGGGTCCAGGCTCCTGGCGCACACTACCCCTGGGCAGACCCTGGGGCGGGGCGGGGGAGGGGGCAGGTCCCAGGTGCTGGCCCCTGCCACTGGCCTTGGGGGCCTGACCTTAGCATCCTTTGGGCAAAGAGCCTTTGAACGCAGGCCTGGTACTTCGATAAGGCGTCTGTGTGTGGTTCAGGTTCTTCCATGGAACCGGGGCAGCCTCCTTCCTGACACTTTGTTACCTCCTGCAGCGGGTGAGCAAGAGTGGCCAGAGTCTGCTCAGGTCCTGGTGTAGGTGCAGATTAAGCTTACAGATCATGAGAAACTTTGTGGGCTTAAGCAACGGAAGCTTTGCCCCATCTTAGGTACCAGCATTTTACAGACCCCAACACACACACATACACACACACACACCAGTCAGAATCCCACACAGGGAGCTTCAGGGTGGGCCTCCTGCACCCCGTGTGACAAAAGCCCCTTCAAGGCTCTGTCACCTGTGAAGGACAGAGACAAGAACTCATGGTTGTCCCAGAGACAGCAGGGAACAGTTGCCGTGCGTTTGCTTGCTTTCTCGTTTTGTCAAGGATTTTGGCCCTGCGCGGGTCATTGGGTCTCTGCAGTTTGGTTCTGTGGGTTTTTTGTTGGGTGCCCAGGGCTTCCCAGGTGGTCCTAGTCGTAAAGAACCTGCCAACGCTGCAGACGTAATAGACGCAGGTTCCATCCCTGGGTGAGGAGGACCCCCTGGAGGAGGGCATGGCAACCCACTCCAGTGTGCTTGCCTGAAAAAATTCCATGGATGGAGAAACCTGGCAGGCTACAGTCCATGGGGTTGCAAAGAGTCAGACACAACTGAAGCGACTTAGCACTAGCAGGCCATACCAGACCCCTGAAGGGCACACACATGGGCAGGGCAGCGCACAAGACACACAGCCCGCCCATCAGCAGCTGAGGGGAATGAAATGAACAGCCTTTGGACAAAGCAGAGTGCCCACGGGAGTAAGCGACCATGTCCTATGCCAGGGGGAGGGTGCAAGAGACTGTGGGCAACATTTGAAATCCTGGAGGGGGGTGGGAGGGAAGGCAGAGCAGGCGGAAGGCCTCACAAGTAGGGGTGGAGGTGCAGGCATCCGTTCCCAGGGCTGCTGTAACAAATTACCCCAAACTGGGGGGCTCAAAACAGCAGAAATGTTTGGTCTCACAGCTCTGGACGCCAGGGTCAGACATCAAGGTGTCAGCCAGCCACTTTCCCTGCAGAAGTTGTGGGGGGAGTCTCTTCTGCCCCTGCCAGCTCCTGGTGGCCCCCGTTTCTTGACCTGTGGCCACATCCCTCCAGTCTCTGCCTCGATGGTCGCCCCGCCCCTTCCTCTCCTGTGTGTGTCCCCTGCTAGGGCACTTGTCATTGGATTTCAGGGCCACTGGGATGATCCAAATTAATGTTCTTGCAAAATCCTCAATCACATCATTTGCCCTATACGGTAACATCCACAGGTTCCGAGAGTTAGATTTGGACGTGTTTGGGGAGAGCACCCTGGAGCCCACCATAAGCTTCAAGCCTTTAGGGGTGCAGGGAACTGGGGAACTCAGGGTCGCAGATGCTTTCTGGGAGGGGCAGGGTCTGGACTAGAGAGTCAGTTGAAGAGGCCACAGTCACAGAACTGGGGATCAGTGACGCTGTGTTGGTGGTTTTAGGGCAAACGGATTTAAGGTATTTTTACAGTCCACACAGAATGAAATCTGTGTGGAATACACCGTGTTCTTCCCTGGGACCCCAGTTTCATCCTCACACCAGCAGTCTGTAATTCCTGGTGCCTCACAGGATATTTGACAGAGATTTGGTTTTTGCAGATGACTCTTTCAGGGACGTTTCTAGGTTTATGTTCCCTTCTGGGGACTGACCCATTACTGCAGGTGGCTGAAATAACTGCCACCCCACCCACCTTCCACGGGGCAGGGCAGCCAGGTGCTGCTCCCCAACACTCGAGACCCTGTTCCCAGGTTCTAGCCTCTCAGCAACTTCTTTTGTCCCACTTTGTTGGAGCCCAGACTGCCACAGCAGGAGGCAGGCTGACCCAACCTGATTTCCAGTCCTGTCTCTTCCATTTCTAGCTGTGTGACTTTGAACAAGGTGCTTAACTTCTCTGTGCTTCAGTTTCCCCTGTATACACGGGGAGGATAATAATAGTCCCTCCATCACTGTCTCGTGAGGGTCAAATGAGCCATTATTTGTAAAGCCCACAGTGCCTGCTTCGACTCTTATTACAGCGTTGACCTCTCATTAGGTGGTCTCTGTTGTCGGTAGCGTGTGCTGGAGCCAGGCAGAGGTGGTCGAGGCTTGTCATGGGTGTAGGATGAGGGCTCAGAATAACTAAGAAGACTCTTTCAGGGTCCTGATGAGCCTCTTTGCGGCTCAGGGAAATAAATGCCTAGTCCCAGGCCACAGAGCTCTGGGCAAATGTGGGGCAAGCCCTGGGCTCACTGGGCTGGCTTCCCATACCAGCATGGTCCCCAGCATAGGAGCATATCCTGCAAAAGGACTCAATTTCTCATTTCTCCATCCCCCGTGCCTAGAACAAGGCCTGGCGCACAGCAACTGCACAGGAGTCAGATGTTAAATGAAATAGGCACCCACTCATCTTACATTCACAGTAGATCCAGACATCCTAATGTCAGGTTTGTAAAGCCAAGCTCAAGTGTGTCTTGAGAAAATTCACGGTCTAATTCAAGCTGAAAGCAAGCTGGCCTGTAGCATCACTGAGACATTCTGCTTCCTAGGGTTAACCCTGCTGCCAATGCTCATTTCTGGAAAATGCCAGACCTTGTTTTAAAATATATGACGTATAGACAAAATCATAAATACGGTCATTTTTATGATTTTACTGTTTCACTCACCTTTGTAGTCCCCAGCCCTTGGCACACACTAGGGACTCTATGAATGGTTAAAAAATGAATGAGCGATACTTTTGTTCCTTTCTCTGTACTTGGAGGAACTAAATAAACAGGATTAAAGGGGCTCCAAGTCATTAGGTTACCTGTTACATTTTAAACAGAACTATGGTATTCCTCATGCGAAGAGTTGACTCATTGGAAAAGACTCTGATGCTGGCAGGGATTGGGGGCAGGAGGAGAAGGGGACAACAGAAGTTGAGATGGCTGGATGGCATCACCGACTCGATGGACGTGAGTTTGAATGAACTCCGGGAGTTGGTGATGGACAGGGAGGTCTGGCGTGCTGCAATTCATGGGGTCGAAAAGAGTCAGACACAACTGAGCAACTGAACTGAACTGAACTGATGGTATTTGGGGTTTTAGAGGTCTCCAGGGAAAGTTGGGGGGTTGTTTGGTTGTTGTTGCCTGTATAGCCTTAGTGAATCATTCAACAATTCCTGATCTTCCCCAAATGTTTCTTAGATCCACTTCACTTTGGCTCTGAGGTCCTTGACCTTGGCAGGGCTGCAGGGATGGGGGGCTGTGAACAAGAAAGACACAGCGCTCCGGGGAGTGATTCTCTCCATCCTCAGTGTCCTCATCTAACATGATGGGAGTGATCACAGAGGTTTCTTTTTTTCATCCTGATTTGGGATATAAGAAAAGAAGTTTTCTGTTTTTTGTTTTAATTCTGCATTTTTTTAATTAAAAATTTTTTTTAATTTTTTGGCCACATCTTGTGGCATGAGGGAACTTAATTCCCCAACCAAGGATGGAACCCATGCCCCCTGCAGTGGAAGCATGGAGTGTTAACCACTGGACCACCAAGGAAGTCCCGAAAATACGATTTTTAAAATGCTTCCTACTTGAGTCCTGCAAATGTTTGCATTTTCCATCAGAGAATTGCAATTTTGGGTGACTGATGGGCATAAAGTCAGCAGAAGTTGATTTTTTTTTGGGGGGGGCTTCCCTGATAGCTCAGTTGGTAAAGAATCCGCTTACAATGCAGGAGACCCCAGTTTGATTCTTGGGTTGGGAAAATCCTCTGGAAAAGGGATAGGCTACCCACTCCAGTAGCCTTCCCTGGTTGAGCCTCCAGTTGAGCTTCCCTGGTGGCTAGGCTGGTAAAGAATCCACCTGCAATGTGGGAGACCTGGGTTTGATCCCTGAGATCAAGATCCCCTGGAGACGGGAAAGGCTACCCACTCCAGTATTCTGGCCTGGACAATTCCATGGACTGTATAGTCTACGGGGTCGCAAAGAGTCATACACGACTGAGCAACTTTCACTCACTGAATTGTCTCCAAGAAATGCTTGTAGCTCCAAATTCCTATGGTTTGCACAACCCAGGCTGCTTTCAAATGTTCAAACCTGTCCAACCCTGAAATCAAGGACAGTAGAGTAGAAAGATACTGAGGACAAGGCCTGTCACTGTCTAGCAGAGGGGACTTAAAACAATATGCACTGAGCCCTCCATCCTCCACCCCAAGATTTTCCTTTTTTGCAGGGAAGGAGGGGGAAGGAGGAGCAGCAGCACCTCCACATCACCCTATGCTCCATCCTCCCCTTTCTGCAACCCCTGTCCCCACCACCCCGCCCATGCTTACCCCCCACACATAAGGGGCTAGGGGTGGGGAGCAGCGCATTCTAAGAACATCCAATGTGGTATTTTGAGGGGAGCAAGTTCAGAACACAGTCCTGACTGGGGAGGAACTGCAGATCAAGTGACGATGTAACTTAGGATCAAGGGCTTCTCAGAGGTTGAATCGTCCTCTAGCTCCACACCCTGGCTTTACATTTTTCATCCAGGGAAGCTGAGGCCCAGGGGGAGTTGCATGCACTGTCACCAGCCTCTCAGAGAAGTAGAACCTGTCCCTGGGGCTTTTGGCAGCTCATCCTCCCTGGGAGCCCTGGCAGTGAACTCACAGACCAGGCGGACTCCCTCCCCCATCCCTTTCCTTCACCTTCCAGGCACCCCCACTGCGCGGGGGGCACCCCCAGGGATGTGCTGGGCACCCCTCCCCCTGCCCTTTTCCTCCAGACCCGTTCCCACTGTCCCATCCTCTCTCTAATCCTGCAGACATCCTCATGCCCTCTGACCAATGGGATCCTGTGTCCCTGTCCCTAAAAGAAGGCCACTCAGGAGGAGCCCCACCCCCTGCCCTGCCTTCCTGCTCCCCAACCTCGGCTCAGGCTGCTGGACCACACCTTCTGGGCCCCAGACCTCGGTCACACCTTTGCAGACAAGCCCTCTTCAAACAATCCCATTTAGCAGGCCACCTGCTACCTCTGGTTGTCTTGACTCATGATACAATTGGCAGTGGAGAAAGTGTTTGCTCCTGCCTAGACCCTTCCTGGAGCCTCCAGAAAGACCCCCATGTCCTGCCCTGACCTCCTCTTGGGTGAAGAACTGTATGCCATTATCCTTTTCTTTCTCACTACTCAAAAATTCCAAAGTTGTTGTGTGTTCAGTCGCCCAATCATGTCTGATTCTTTGCAACCCCATGGACTGCAGCACTCCAAGCTTCCCTGTCCTTCACCATCTCCAGAAGTTTGCTCAAACTCATGTCCATTGAGTCAGTGATGCCATCCAACCATCTCATCCTCTGTCGCCCCTTCTCCTCCTGCCTTCAGTCTTTCCCAGTCATCGGGGTCTTTTCCAATAAGTCAGCTCTTTGCATCATGAGGCCAAAGTATTGGAGCTTCAGCTTTAGCATCAGTCCTTCCATTGAGTATTCAGGGTTGACTTCCTTTTGAATTGACTAGTTAGATCTCCTTGCTGTCTAAGAGACTCACAAGAGTCTTCTCCAGCACTACCATTTGAAAGCATCAATACCAAAGTGGTGGGGGCAGTCATTGTTATTGAGTCTCGAAGTATACCCGTTTTACAGATAAAGGAACTGTAACAATAGGCAGAAAGACTGTATCAACCAGAGCCAACAGGGCAGTGAATGCTATCAATCCCTGCAAACCACTGTGTGCAGTTCTATTATTCCACCTCTCAGACAAAACCACTGGGTCTGAGACGAGATATGGTCACTAAGACAAGCTCAGGGAACGTCCCTGGTGGTCCAGTGGTTAAAGCTCTGCCCTTGCACTGCAGGGGGTGTGGGTTCCACCCCTGGTCTGGGAACTAAGATCCCACATACCTGGCGGTATAGCTGTAAAATGTTTAAAAATAATAATAATTTAATAAAATAAGGAGAAACTAAGCTTAAAAAAAAAAAAAAAAGACAAAGCTCAGAAGAACCTAGTGAAGATGTAGACTCTCCACCAAAACTACCATTTCCTCATCCAGGAGGAAGGAAATGGCAACCCACTCCAGTATTCTTGCCTGGAGAACCCCATGGACACAGGAGCCTGGTGGGCTACAGTCCCTGGGGTCACAAAGAATGGTACAGGACTGGAGCGACCGAGCACCACAGAACTGCAGCCCGCCCTCTGCTCCAAGCCCAGCCCCTGCCCAGATGTTCTTGTCTCTGCTCTCCCCTAACTGCCTTCAGTTTCCACTTAGGACCTGAAATGGGGGAGAACAAATCCCCTAAATCTGAAACCCTGAACTGTGGCCCAGAGGTTACGCGCCATCACTCCCTTTCCTCATCGGCCAGCAGTCATCCTAGCAACATGGCCTTCGGCAAACCACCAACCTGCCTGGGCCTCAGTTTCCCCTTCCATAAAATGGACTAGAACGTAATTCCCCTCCTGCTTCAGAGACACCGCTGCCCCAACTGGGTTCACTCTCCCCATGACAAGAATGCCCCGGGGATAAATCAGAAGCAAAATTACTGAGGGCATGGTGAGGTCAAGCAAGGTACTGCACTCGACCTGGGGAATAAATTACCAGGGCCTCGTAATTCCATTCAGCTCTTCCCCTGCTCCGTTCAGAGGCATTTTCATATCACCCAGCACTAGCTAAGTGCCAGGTTTGCAGCCTGTAGCAATAACTCATATTAAATTATTTAGCTGGTAAATGATTAGAAAAGCCCTTTACCAAAGAACCACAAAAAGACCAAATCCTAATAGCAGTAAGACCACCGTATGCTGGAATTAATTATTGAACTTTTAAAAAGCCCACAGATGGCTGAGTGCAACGCATTCCACGCTCCGTGGAGCCAGGGTCCCTGGGAGAGTGTCTAAAATTCACAGCATCCTCGGAGTGTGCTGGAGATTACGCAGTGCCAGGCTCAGCTGCATTGCAGGCAGCTCAGCTATGACCTGACGGAGCTGTTCTGTCCAGAATCTGTCCCTTCCTGAGGCTGGGCTGTGCTTTGAGTAGTTGCAGCCCAGTGAAATTAGCACAGAGCCGATCCACAGGCTCTGAGCTGACCTAGGACTTCTGGCTGTGGTATGATTTTATTTTTTTACATCCATAATTTATAACCCTTTCTATGTCGGACAGGCTCCCCTGTTTCTCTGGTCCAGCTGGGGAATGGGGGCGGGTTTTCCCAAAGATTAAAAATTTGCTCATTTTGGACCACCGTGACTCTAATGTGCAAAGTATGTTACCCTGTCTTCCAAAACAGAGGATGCTGAAAAGAAGCGTACTGCTTCTAGAAGAATGGGGTCAGCTTTCTGCACGAACTGGACCAGGAGTACAGAGTCAGGAACCTTCCCACACTGGGTGTCTCCAAGTTCCTGGGCTTGTGTAGGGCTAATTATTGACATCTCTGTGGCCTCTGTCCCGTCGGGGGAGCTGCTGGTAACCCTCCTTACCACTCACCCCATTACCTCTATCCAACTTGCTGTGAGCAAAATATCTAAAATGCCAAATTTATTAGAATAAATTTTTAAAAAGAGAGAAACAGGACTGTGGGAGTGTGTGCTCAGTGGTGTCCGACTCTGTGGATTCTATAGACTATATCTTGCCAGGCTCCTCTGTTCATGGGATTCTCCAGGCAAGAATACTGGAGTGGGTTGCCATTTCCTTCTCCAGGGAATCTTCCCGATCTAGGGATCGAACCCTAGTCTCTTACGTCTCCTGCATTTGCGAGCAGGTTGGTGGCTCAGAGGTTAAAGTGTCTGCCTGCAATGCAGGAGACTGGGTTCGATCCCTGGGTCAGGAAAATCCCCTGGAGAAGGAAATGGCAACCCACTCCAGTATTCTTGCCTGGAGAATCCCATAGACGGAGGAGCATGGAGGGCTATAGTCCGTGGGGTCGCAAAGAGTTGGACATGACTGAGCAACTTCATTTTCACTTTTCACTTTCTTTACCACTAGTACCATATGCATTTTTTAAAAAGCCCTTTAGAACAATAGTCCCCGACCTTTTTGGCACCAGGAATTGGTTTTGTGGAAGACACTTTTTCCATGGACCAGGGCAGGGGGATGGTTTTGAGATGATTCAAGAGTTTTCTATTTATTATACATTTCATTTCTAATATAACACCACTGCTGATCTGACAGGAGGTACTGGTCCTTGGCCTGGAAGTTGGGGACCCCTGATTTAGAGTTTTGAAAGCATTTCATGGGGACGAATTTCCACAGTGGGAGTTGGTGGTGGACAGGGAAGCCTGGCGTGCTGCAGTTCATGGGGTCGCAAAGAGTCGGACACGACTGATCGACTGAACAACAAAAGCTTGACAGAATGGAGGTGCCTGCTCTGTGCTGCTGTCTTTGCTGGGTGGTCATCGCAGGAGCTTGCTAACTCCTGTCCATAGTCCGATCCACGACGTGGCGCTTCCTCCCCTCGAGGGGAGACCCTGCACTGTGGGGTGTAGAATCCTGAACCTGCCTTTCAGACCTGGGATGGAACTTAGCGTTAGTCCAGAGCTGTGATTCTCAAGGTGGGGTCCTGGGCCCAACAGCATGGGTCTCACCTGGGAACTGGTTACACATGCAAATATTCGGGTTCCCCCACCCCCCAGACGTGCTGGCTCAGAAACTCTGGCTTAACAAGCCCTCCAGGTGACTCCCAGGTACACACAGGTTCCAGAATCATTGCTTCCAGCTTTGTAAACTGGAATTCTGCAGGCTGGGCTAGGCTAGATACACAGATGTGTTTTGCTTGTGTGCCCTTTTAAAAAAATGCTTTCATTGGAAATATTGGAAAACCAGGAAATTTTGCAAAACATCCAGGTTTCCTGCCTTCTTTTGGAAAATTGAGGGATCTAAGAACAGAGGCATTCCTAGGTGACAGAAATCAGCTGGGTACGAATAACGTCCATCCCCCATACCATGCCCCCATCCTCCTTACACCTCTGCTACATTGCCTACTTGGCTCTTGGAGGTGCTAGAGTTTGAGATGCTAAGACCTCATTTTACACGTGGGGACACTGAAGAACAGAAAAGGGAAAGAGCACTTTCCAACATATTTGCTAGGTGACCTGGGCAGCTTGGAAGACTTTGCAGGTACTTAGGCAAACACAGAGGTTCATCAGGGGCACCTGCGAAAAACTACAGTCCTGGCAGTCAGCCCTACTATTAGAAGCCCTTGGTAGCACATTGGGCCACGCGGCGAAGGTGAAGGTGAGATAGGGGCGAGGTCATGGAGAGAGACGCAGAGATGGTGGGGGGGCTGGCTATAACAGCTACTACTACTACAAAAGACAGTAACAAGTGTTGACAAGGTTGAGAAGAAATTGAAACCCTCCTACACTGCCAATGGGAATGTAGAATGGTGCAGCCACCATGGAAACAGCACGATACAGAATTTAAACGTAGAATGAACAGACGGTCTGGCAATTCCATGCCTAGGAATGCTCCCAACACATGCTCACACAAAAATGAGTACACCCAAGTTCATTCTAACACAAATCATAAAGCTCAAAAGTGGAAGCCACCCAGACATCCATCAACTGACGAACAAAATGTAGTCTCTCCATAGATTGGAATATTACTCAACCTCAAAAAGGAATGATGTACTGATGCAGGCTACAGCATGGATGAAAATCTTATGATGTGGAATGAAGGAAATTGGCCACAAAACCCCACATATTGTATGATCCCATTGGTATCTTACCAATTGGTATCATCCCATTAGTATCATCCCATTGGTAGACAGTGTTCACATAGAAAGATTAGTGGTTGCCTGGGGATGGGGAATGGGGAGAGAGCATAGAAGGTGACCATTAACAGAATGGAATTTCTTTCTACAGTGATGAGAATATTCTGAAATTAGACAGTGGTGAGAGCTGCACTGTTCTGTGCTGTGTACCGTGCTTAGTCGCTCAGCCATGTCCAACTCTTTGTGACCCCATGGATGCAGCCCACCAGGCTCTCTGTCCCTGGGGATTCTCCAGGCAAGAATACTGGAGTGGGTTGCCATGCCCTCCTCCAGGGGATCTTCCCAACCCAGGGATCGAACCCAGGTCTCCCGCACTGCGGGCGGATTCTTTACAGACTGAGCCACCAGGGAAGCCCAAGAATACTGGAGTGAGTAGCCTATCCCTTCTCCGGGGGATCTTCCTGACCCAGGAATTGAACCGGGGTCTCCTTCACTGCAGGCGGATTCTTTACCAGCTGAGTAGCTGCACTACTTTGTGGACATTCTGAAAACCTGTGACTTGTACACTTTAACTGCCTAACTTGGGACTTCCCTGGCAGTCCAGTGGCTGGAATTCCATGCTTCTACTGCAGGGGATGCAGGTTTGATCCCTGGCTGCGGAACTAGGATCCTGCATAACATGCAGCAAAAAAAAAAAAAAAAGGAAGAAAAGAAAAGGAGAAAAATGGCAAACTTTATGGTGTGTGAATTACATTTCAAAATACGGAGGGAATGCTCAGGTCACAAAATGGTTGGTGAATCAGCAGTTGGGTTGGGAAAAGAATGATTCCGAGTACAATGCTATTAATTGCTAACACTTTTAAAGCTTTTACACAACAGGCACTGTATTAAGACTTAATTACCTTGACCTGTACACCGACTTCGTTAAGTACCGCACTCACAGTGAAGTACTGCAGCTACTGTGGTTAGAGCCCCTTTGCAGATGTCAGACTGAGGCAGGGCCAAGACTCAAACCCAAGGAGTCACCCGCTCTACCACACTGTCAGCTGGTTTGTGACACTGTGGCTGTGTGAGCAGGTGTGTATTATTTGTGCACGAGTCCATCTATGCGTATGTATGTGTGTGCATGTGTTCATGTGTGCGTATGCATATGTGTGTTTGTACGTATACCTGGATATGCACACACATGCATGCCTGTGTGCATGTGAGTGTGTTTTGTGTATCTTGCACACCCATGAAAGGAACTTGAGGGCCTGTGAGGGAGCCCTTCTGTCTCCTGGTTGGGTCCTTTCCCAGGGCGAGATGGAACTGGTTTGAGAGAAGAAAATCTCCTGAGGAAGTCAGCCTGTGCCTAGGGCCAGACAGACGGACTGCCAGAGGCTGGGCCTGGGGGCCAGAAGCAGCACTGCCTTTGCCGGCTCCTCCTGGTGAGCTCCGAGGCCACCCAGCCAGGGCAGCTCCGCTACCACCTGACCCCACTCCCCAGGTTGACGCTCACTCCCTCCTTCGTCTCAGCCACCTGACAACGCACCACAGCCTGGGCTTAAACAACAGATGCTGTGTTCTCGGTCCTGGAGGTTGCAGCCAGGGATGAGTTGTGGGCATGGATGGTCTCTCCTGAGGCCACTCTCCTTGGCTGTGGGTGCCCACCTTCTCCCCGTGTCCTCACAGGGTCCTCCCTCCGCCCTTAGTGGTCCTCCCTCCGCCCTCAATGATCCTCCCTCCATCCTCAGTGATCCTCCACCCTCAGTAGTCCTCCCTCTGCGATCCTCCCTCTGTCCTCAATGGTCTTCCCTCTGTCCTTACATGGTCTTCCCTCCATCCTCAGTGATCCTCCCTCTGCCCTTAGTGGTCCTCCCTCCACCCTCAGTGACCCTCCCTCCACCCTCAGTGGTCCTCCCTCTGCCCTCAGTAGTTCTCCCTCCGCCCTCAGTGATCCTCCCTCCGCCCTTAGTGGTTCTCCCTCCGTCCTCAGTGATCCTCCCTCCGCCCTCAGTGGTCCTCCCTCCACCCTCAGTGATCCTCCCTCCACTCTCAGTGGTCCTCCCTCCGTCCTCACATGGTCTTCCCTCCATCCTCAGTGGTCCTCCCTCCGCCCTCAGTAGTCCTCCCTCCGTCCTCACATGGTCTTCCCTCT
Organism: Bos grunniens; assembly: GCF_055505025.1. NCBI lineage: Eukaryota > Metazoa > Chordata > Mammalia > Artiodactyla > Bovidae > Bos > Bos grunniens. The sequence goes on along the minus strand of NC_141170.1, from coordinate 12,922,035 downwards.
GTGTGTGTCTGTGTCCTAATCTCCCCCCCCTTTCTTTTTAAAAGCGTATTGTCTCATATGCTTTTTATCATCCCAGATATTTTCTATAAATACAAACATCTTATTAAAGTAAACTACTTATTGAAGTGAAGTCCTGTCAACAGTGACTCAATATTGATTTAATGAATGAGGACTACCTTGAACTTGACCTTCACTTGTTGGTTTCCCATCTCAGAAACTTAGGACATTGATTAAGCCCCACTGGTGACTAACTTAGTGACTAATTAAAAGGAGGCCGGCAGGGGTTAGCGCATAAGGCTATGACATAAGCACTTGAGCATCCTAAAGCCTTTAACTGGACCAACATTAACTTACCTCATTACCTCTACCTCTACCCCACAGATCTGGAAAAATCAGGAGGGGAGACAAAAAAAGAAATCTCCCCTTCTTAAAAGGACACCAGTCACATTGGATCAGGGCCCACCTTAGTGACCTCATTCTACCTTAATCACCTCCTTCAAGGCATTGTCTCCCAGTCCAGCCACATTTTGAGGCGCTGGGGGTTTGGGCTCCAACATATGAAATGTGGGGGACAGACTTCAGCTCACAACCTGCCCCCACAAAGAGCAATATTTCAGAAAATAGCTTAGGCTTCCAAGCCTGATGGGCCAGACTCAAACCTGGATTTGCTCACTTTGTAGATCTAAGGTCATTTTCCCTTTCCGAGCCCCAGTTCCCTTCTCTGAACCATGAGGGGGCCTCGTGAATGTCCAGGACCGTGTCCTTAGGTCTCTGCAGCTACCAGTGCCTGGCACACAGCACATGCTCAATAAATGACACTCCCCACCGTGGGAGTCATCCCGGCTTCCGGTTGCTGAGGCTGCCGTGGGCCAGTCCTGGGCAAGGGCTCTGCAGATGTCCACCTGATCCTCGGCAGGCCGCGGGAGGAAGGAGGCACCCTCATCTGCTGCATGTTACCTGTACGGAAACGGAGTCTTGCTAACATGAAGTACCTGCCCAAGGTCACTCGCTGGGTGGTGGGGGTGGGGAGCTGGGGGTGGGTCTGTGTCTCCCGTGAACCCTGAGGAGACAGAAGCTGGGGCTCATCCATTTAACGCCCTCATGCCTGGCATGGGCCCCTTGTGGGTATATTCTCCATAAACGGAGCTTCAGTTGTGTTGAAATGACTTGAAACAGGCAAGAGAAGGGATGCGGGTGATGACAGACCATCATGTTGACTTTGTCCTCTGGGTCATCCTGGCTTCTGAAGACTGTTTTCAAACCTCTAACAAGGCGCTGTGAATGTGAATTGAAAATATTTTCCCAGCCAAAGATGCCTCCATCCAAGTGAAACGGGACACTGGGACACTCAGGCTACGCTGTTCCCCACTTCACCCCGTGAGGAAGGAGAGGAGATTTATAAACGATACAGCTAATTGTGTTTTTCTACTAGATTAATTTTATTGTCACATTATCTGCTCCTTCTGAATCCATTCAGGGGTGGATTATGTCTGAGCTTTCATCTCTGGGGCTTTCGTTAATAATTAGGTCGCCTTTTAGCCAGGAGCCCTGGATGGGCCAGGCCAGGGAGACTTAAACTCGATTAGAAGCCCCTAGCGTGCGCAGCATTCCCACTGCTAATGTCAGGACACCCCGGGGCCTGGGGACGACAGGCTTCCTCCAATGCTTCACGTCAGGAGCAGGGGACTAGCACTTGTTTGGGGTTTGCTAGATTGTAGACACCGAAGCCAGGGGTAGTTTGTCCTGTGAAACCTCACAACAGCCTGGGAGGTCAGCCCTATTCCTCTTGATAGAGAGGAGAGTGAAAGTCATCCTCACAGGAAGGCACAGCTTACTCCCAAGCGGGTGCCATCCACCCCCGCAGCCCCATGCCACACTGGCACCTCTCCCTCCCGAGTTCAGAGAGTCGGAGGGCGGTGTTTCACTCTCCTGAGATCAACAAGCTAAACCCACCAGAAACGTTTCTAACAAGATGCCTTAAAACATTGTAACTGATTATTTCTCCATTTGGGGAGTTGTTTTGTTCAGTCACTCAGCCGTGTCCGATTCTTTGTGACCCCGTGGACTGCAGCATGCCAGGCTTCCCTGTCCTTCACTACCTCCCGGAGTTTGCTCAAACTCACGTCCATTGAGTCAGTGATGCCATCCAACCCATCTCATCCTCTGTCGTCCCCTTCGCCTTCTGCCCTCAGTCTTTCCCAGCATCAGGGTCTTTTCCAATGAGTCGGCTCTTTGCATCAGGTGGCCAAAGTATTGGGCTATAACTTCAGCATCAGACTGTCTAATGTATATTCAGGGTTAGTTTCCTTTAGAATTGACTGGTTTGTTCTCCTTGCGGTCCAAAGGACTCTTAAGAGTCATCTCCAGCAGCACAATTCAAAAGCATTAATTCTTCAGCGCTCAGTCTTATTTATGATCCAACTCTCACATCTGTACATGACTCCTGGAAAAACTATAGCTTTGACTAGATGGACCTTTGTCAGCAAAGTGATATCTCTGGTTTTTAATAAGCTGTCTAGGTTTGTCATAGCTTTTCCTCCAAGGAGCAAGCATCTTTAATTTCATGGCTGCACTCACCATTGGGGCAGATGGTGGAAGGGCTAGAGGTTAGGATACACTACCATTGACTAAGCAACAGCTCTTTGGAAAAGACCCTGATGCTAGGAAAGATTGAGAGGAGGAGGAGAAGAAGGTAGCAGAAGATGAGATGATTAGATAGCATCACTGAGTCAATGGACATGAGTTTGAGCAAACTCAAGGAGATAGTGGAGGACAGGGAAGCCTAGCATACAGCAGGTCATGGGGTAGGAAAGAGTCGGACGTGACTTAGCAACTGACCAACAGAGCACCAGCTAAGCGCCAGACAAGCTCCGTGCCTATCCTTGGTCTTCTCCATAATCCTAACAGGTAAGTTATATTTTCTTCTGTTTTCCAGATGAAGTAACACAGGTGCTGGGGCCAGACACTGAATGATCAACTCATCGATTGGGACCCAAACAATACAGTTGAGCATGTGAGAGGTTTACGATTTTTCAGTGATAAGTGACACTGTAGTGAACATCTCTGGGCATATACAGGTCTGTGCACAATAATGATAATAACAATTGGTATAACAATTGCATGGAATAACAACTGGCATGCAAGTTCAGCATGCCAGATCTATTGTCTAATATGCTGGAAAGCTAACTGCCTGGTTTTCCACACCCCTTTGGAGCTAGAGAGGCCATGAAACCCAGTGCTGCCCAATGATTGTTATACAAAGTCTTCTGGGAGTGTCTATAAGAAAGCTTTTGTTTTCCTGCTGAAGAGGGACACAGACTGCAGTACTCTTCATCCTTCTTCCTGCCTTAAATATGAAAATGATGTTTGGGGCCACAGCAGCCATTTTCTGTCCATGAGGCTCCAAGTCTCAGTATGGAAACCAACCCTCACAGTATGGTCATCTTTGCAGTGGTTACACTGCATGAGCAACCAAACGCTCCTTGTTGTTCAGGAAAGGGAAAGCTTAATTTGCTGAAGCCTTATTAGGGCAGGGCTTCTGTTCCTTCAGGTGAACGCCTTCCTGACTCACAGGCAGGTTCAGCGTGCCAGATGCGGACCTTTCCCACACCCATTCTCCCCTTCTTCTGTTCCCTCCAGGCACGTGTCTGCTCAGAGCAAAAACAATTGTCTCACCTCCCTTGTGGTGAGGTGTGGCCCATAGGTAAGTCCTGGCAGGAAGGAAAACGGGAGGAAGTGCTGTGTGGAAGCTCCTAGTAACCTTCCCTCGGGGCAGCTGGTGCGCACTCCTTGCCTCTGTCGCCTTTGCCCCTTCCTCCCTCCCGCTGCCTGCTTTGTGGATGTCGCCATGGACCATGAAGATAAGGGCCCTGGCCAGGTTGGTGTAGCAGGGAGCTAGAAGGAGCTGGGACCCGCTCGAAGGGCCTCACGGCGGAGCCCTGCCCCCAGCCCTGACCTACTTGTCCCCAGGCTTTGTACCCAGCTCTCCTCTTTGAGCCACTCTTAGGAGGCATTTTCTGTCACAGTCAAACCCAAAGCAGCTGTATTCGTTTTCTGTGGTTGCTGTAACAAGGTATCATACACTCATTGGCTTCAGTTCAGTTCAGTCGCTCAGTTGTATCCGACTCTTTGCGACTCCATGGACTGCAACATGCCAGGCCTCCCTGTCCATCACCAACTCCCAGAGTCCACCCAAACCCATGTCCATTGAGTCGGTGATGCCATCCAGCCATCTCATCCTCTGTTGTCCCCTTCTCCTCCTGCCCTCAGTCTTTCCCAGCATCAGGGTCATTTCAAATGAGTCAGCTCTTTGCATCAGGTGGCCAAAGTATTGGAGTTTCAGCTTCAACATCAGTCCTTCCAATGAAGGACTTATTGGCTTAAAACAATACAAACTTCCTCTCTTAGGGTTTTGGAAATCGGAAGTCTGAAATCAGCCTCACTGGGTTGGCGGAGTTGGTTCTTTCGGGAGGCTCTGGAGGAGAATGTGTTTCCTTGCCTCTTTCACCTTCTCATGGCCTCCTGTGTTCATGGCCCCTCCCTCCTCCTTCAGAGCATCTCTTGAAGTTTCTGCTTCCATCATCACTTTGTCCTCTCTTCTTCCCATCTCCTCCAGCTTGGACCAGCATGATTACATGAGACCGTCTTGATAATTCAGGGCTACTGCCCACCTCAAGACTCTTAACTTTATCACACCTGCAAAAACTCTTTTTCCATTTAAGGTGACATTCACAGATTCCAGAAACTAGGTCATGGGAGGATTTTACTCAGCCTACCACACTATTATGGACTGAATGCTATGTCTCTCTCTCCCAAATGTTGAAGCTCTGACCCCCAATGTGACCCTTTGAGGAAGTGATAAATCTTAACTGAGGTCATAAGGGTAGGGCTTATCCTATAGGGCTGGTAACCTTGTCAGAAGAGTAAAGGACCCTAGAGAGCTCTCTTTCTCTCTACCGCATGAGGACAGAGTGAGGAGGTGGCCACCTGCAACGCAGGACAAGAGCCCTCACCAGAAACTGATCTTGCTGGAACTTGATCTGGAACATCTGGCCTCCAGAACTGTGAGAAATAAACTTTTATTATTTAAGCCACCCAGTTTATGAAAATTTATGATAGCAGCCCAAGCAGACTAACACATTCACCCACCAATCCATTTGGCAACTGCCTCATGGTCATCAGGTTGGTAGGAAGGACAAAGGTGGGAATTTGGGTCTCTTTCCAAAGCGCAGCCTGCAGTGGCCAGCCTCTGATTGCCGTCGGGCCACGGGGCAAGTGGCATCCTGATGAATGCTGAGGCCTGGGCACCACTTGGTGTTTCAGAGATTCAGTTGCCATGCTATGTTGTCGAAGACAAATAGATGAACACTGCAGTGAAGTGAAAAGTGAAAGTGTTAGTTGCTTAGTCGTGTCCGATTGTTTGCAACCCTACGAACTATAGCCCACCAGGGTTCTCTGTCCAAGTGATTCTCCAGGAAAGAATACTGGAGTGGGTTGCCATGCCCTTCTCCAGGGGATCTTCCCTACCCAGGGATCGAAGCTGGGTCTCCTGCATTGACAGGTAGAGCCACCAGGGAAACCCGGACACTGCAGTGAGTAGAATTTAATCTCAGGGATCTGAGGACCGAGGGGTTCCCTCCATCTCTGTGAAGAACTACACTGAACACCCTAAAATTCATAAAATGATGTCTGTAGTGTATGGAGTCAGCTGAGGTCAAGTCATGCTGCTGTAACAAGGGACCCTGAGATCCTAGCAGCATCAGCAGGGACACTCCTGTCCGTGTCCACTGTGGGCCTCTGTGGTCCTGTCCTTCATCTTCTTTATCCCAGACCACAAAACAGCAGCAACCCCTCTCAGGGACTTGCTGATCTTGGAGCAGAGGGAAAAGAGAGCTGCCCAGACCACATGGCGACCCTTAAAGTGCCTCCTCGGGAGGGACACACATCACTCTAGTCACATTTCATCGGCAAAGCCAGTCCTATAATGCAGACCTGGAGCCCCTCTAGACCACGAGAAGACACTCTTCTGTCCATGGTCCTTCCTGAGGGCAGCCCTGGGAAACCAGTATCCTAGGCTTTGCAAAAGTAGAGGTGGTTGCAATTTTGGTAGAAATAGTATAAGCTTTTAGTTTCTAAGAGTTGGATAACTGCATTCACATAAAAAATAGGACCTTGATTTGAAAGTCTATGCTCTCCCATCACCTACTCCTGGGTGAAGGTGTTTGGGAAGGGTAACAGGCATCGGTCAGGCCTAAATTCAATTCTGGCTGGACCACTCACTGGCCTAGTGATGGTTGGCAGGTTGCTTAAGCTCTCTGAGTGTTAGCTTTCTCATCTGTAAGATGAGACTAATGGTGATGAATTGCTGTGAAGGCTGGCTCAGCATTCACCAGGCTTAGAGCAAGTGTTATGAAGCTGGCCCCTCAGTATTCATGGTCCACACCCCTGCCTCAATCGCCATACAGAGCCCTCATTCATTTGTTCATTCACTTAACAAATCCGCCATGGTGATTCCACTCCTGGGCATATATCCAGAGAAAACTCTAATTCAAAAAGATACCTGCACCCCAGTGTTCGTAGCAGCAGTATTTATAGTAGCCAAGACATGGAAGCAATTTAAATCTCCATTGACAGATGAAGGGAGAAAGAGATGTGGTATGTATATACATGTGTGTGCTTAGTCACTCAGCCGTGTCTGACTCTTTGTGACCCCATGGACTGTAGCCCGCCAGGCTCCTCTGTCCATGAGATTCTCCAGGCAAGAATACTGGAGTGGGTTGCCATGCCCTTCTCCAGGGGATCTTCCCAACCCAGGGATCAAACCCAGGTCTCTTGCATTATAGGTGGATTCTTTACTGTTTGAGCTACCAGGGAAGCCCATATATATACATACACACATGGGTGTGTGTGTGTGTGTGTGTGTGTATACACACAATGGAATATTACTCAGCCATATAAAGAATGAAATAATGCCATTTGCAGCAGCATGGGTGAACCTAGAGATTATCATAATAAGTTAAGTCAGACAAAGGCAAATATCATATGATATTACTTATATGTGGAATGTAAAAAAAAGATATAAATGACATTATTTCTAAAACAGAACAGACTCACAGACATTGAAAACAAACTTATGGTTACCAAAAGGGAAAGAGGCAGGAAGAGGTAAATGAAGAGTTTGGGATTAACATAGACAAATACTATATATAAAATAGATAACAAGAATCTACTGTATAGCACAGGGAACAATATACTCAGTATCTTGTAATAACCTATAATGGAAAAGAATATACATGTGTGTGTGTGTGGGTGTGTGTGTAAGTGAATCACTTTGTTGTACCCTGAAACTAACACAACATGGTAAATCAACTTTATTTCAATAAAAATTAAGAACAGATACTAACATTGAATCATGCATATTATCATACGTGAAATAGATCGCCAGTCCAGGTTCGATGCATGAGACAGGGTGCTCAGGGCTGGTGCATTGGGATGACCCTGAGGGATGGGATGGGGAGGGAGACGGGAAGGGGGTTCAGGATGGGGAAAACATGTACACCCGTGGCGGATTCATGTCAATGTATGGCAAAAACAACTACAATATTGTAATTAGCCTCCAATTAAAATAAATTAATTTTTTTAAAAGAATAAAAAAAAATTAAGAACAACAACAACCTCACCACTTAGGAGCCCGGCGCAGCACGTGGTATCAGAACACAGAGATGAGCGCTTCCCTCATGGCTCAGTAGTAAAGACTCCATCTGCCAATGCAGGACACAGGTTCAATCCCTGATCTGGGAAGCTTCCACATGCCACGGAGCAACTGAGCCCGTGCGCCACAGTGACTGCGCTTGTGCTTTGGAGCCCAGAAACCACAAGTGCTGAGCCCATGTGCACAGCTACTGAAGCCCACATGCCCTAGAGCCTGCACTCCACAACAGGAGAAGTGACCGCAATGAGAAGCCCGCACACCACAGCTAGAGAGCAGCCCCCGCTCGCTGCAACTAGAGAAAAGTTCAAGCAGCCAAGAAGACCCAGCGCAGCCAAAGATAAATAAATAATACAAATAAAATGAAAAAAAAAAAAGAACAAAGAGGTGAGTCCGTGCAGGCGCTGCTTTCCGAGTGCTGTCACAGAGACCTGCTTTCCGTCTCCAAGGGGCTGGCCAGTCTCTCCCACAGAGAAGTGTGGAAAGATCTCAGGCCTCCAAGTGGGAGCCCTGGTCATCCGCCTGCACCCCACCATGGGGCTGAGAGCTCTACTCCCTGCTCCCCGAATCAGAGGCCTCACTGCAATCTGATCTGCCTTCACAGGCTTACCACCCAGAGGGAATGAAATGCTATCTACTCAGCTCTTTGCAAACTCAAAAGCAGTGTCCACTGGAAGGAGCATGATTTTTTCTGGACGGTAATTGCATGTCTTGGGCTTCCCAGGTGGTGCTTGTTCATGCGTGCTAATTCGCTTCAGTTGTGTCTGACCCTTTGTGACCCTATGGACCATAGCCCACCAGGCTCCTCTGTCCACGGGATTCTCCAATCCACCTGCGAATGCAGATGATGCGGCTTCAATCCCCTAGGTTGGGAAGATCCCCTGGAGGAGAAAATGGCAACCCACTCCTGTATTCTTGCCTGGGAAATCCCAGGGACAGAGGAGCCTGGTGGGCTACAGTCCATGGGGTCGCAAAGAATCGGACACAACTGAGCATCTGAGCACAGCAGTAGAATGTCTTAGCCTATTTTGAGCCCAGATCATGGGTCAGGCCCTGTCCTTGGTGTCTCATTTGGATTCTCCTGATTTTTACTACCTCCCATGAGGTGAAGAAGGGCTTCCCTGGTGGCTCAGACAGTAAAGAATCTGCCTGCAGTGCAGGAGACCCAGGTTCGATCCCTGGATCAGGAAGATCCTCTGGAGAAGGGACTAGCAACCCACACCCGTGTTCTTGCCTGGAGAATCTCATGGACAGAGGAGCCTGGCAGGCTATAGTCCATGGGGCCGCAAGAGTTGGACATGACTGAGCAACTGACACACACATGCGGGGATGACTGTGAGTGTCTCCACTTTGCAGAAGAGGATACCGAGGCCCTCAGGGGTGCTCTGCAGGCCTCTGCCAGCCCCCAGTGACTGTAGGAACAATTTTTTCAAACCAAGGGGTTCCTGGTTGATGATGGCTGGATCCAGGGTTGGGGGACCGGCCAGACCAGTGAGGGGACAAACCCTGAACTTCAACCACAACTTTGGGGCTGGGAAGGAGGGTTTGGAGTCTAGTCTCCTTTCAAGCTATGAGGTTTAAAAAAGAGGACTTACCCAGATGCACCCTGAGTCAGTGGGGAAGCATGAACGACCAATCTGTGTGTTTCCAAATGATTAAGAAGACAGGCACAATAACTCATTGGGAGGTAGGGAAAGCAAGGGATGCCATGAGGCCTATCCAGATCGATTCAGAGGGAGACACCTGCCAGCCTCTTGGAAATGCTTAACATGCTCAGGGATATTTATTGCTTATGAAGCATCATTTCACTCATGGCTAACTCTGAGCCATAGGCCATAGCTTCCAGCTGGAATCCAGAGTTTGCTACTAAAGAAGCGTCTACCAGAACCAACCCAATCTAATGACCCTGGGGCTGCCATTGGAGCCCGATCCCCAATCTTCTCCACCAAGGCAGACTCACAGCCAATACCTAGAAATCATCACTGATTCTGCTCCATTCCTGACCAGTCCCCATCCAGTCCATCAGCAGTTCTTGTCACTTCTACCTCCAAACACAGCCCCAGTCTGACCGCATCTCCCCTCCTCCCTGGCTACCCACCAGCCTCACCATCACTACTTCTGTCTGATGTCCAACCTCCTCCAATTCGCGCCCCCCAGTCCATTCTCCAAACAGCAGCCAAAGGGTTCTTTTTTTCTGTGGTATTGTTGTTGTTGTTCAGTAGCCATGTCCGACTCTTCGAGACCCCAAGGACTACAGCACACCAGGCTTCCCTGTCCTTCACTATGTCCTGGAGTTTGCTCAAATTCATGTCTATTGAGTCGATGATGCCATCCAACCGTCTCATCCTCTGTCACTCCCTTCTCCTCCATGCCCTCAATCTTTCCCAGCATCAGGGTCTTTTCCAATGAGTCAGCTCTTCGAATCAGGTAGACAAAGTATTAGAGCTTCAGCTTCAGCATCAGTCCTTCCAATGAATATCCAGGGTTGATTTCCGTTCAGATTGACTGGTTTGGTCTCCTTGCAGTCCAAGGGACTCTTAAGAGTCTTCTCCAGCACCACAGTTCAAAAGCATCAGTTCTTCGGTGCTCAGCCTTCTGTCTGTGAAGCAAAGCATACCTTTTGTTTCTTTTAAAACTTATACACAAGAATTTCACTTGTGGTCCGTTGGTTAAGACTCCATGCATCCGCTGCAGGGAGCACGGGTTCAACCCCTGGTCAGGGAATTAAGATCCAGCATGCCATAAATTTTTTAAAAATTAAAATTTATACACAGAAAAGTTTGTTTCATAAGGGAGTAGAGTTCTAAGAGCTATGTGATCATCATCACTCTCACAGCACAGAGAATAGTTCCATCATCCCCACCCCCCAAAATTCCCTGTGTTGATCCCTTTGTAGTGAAATCCTCCCACCTCTGCCCCTGGTGACTTCCAGTTTGTTCTCTGTCCTTACAGCTTTGCTTTTTCCAGAAGGTCATATGAATGGAATCACAGAGCGTCTTTGTCAGCTTGGGCTGCCATAGCCAGAACACTGCAGACTGGGAGGCTGAAACAACAGAAATGTGTTTTCTCACAGTTCTGGGAGCTGGAGTCCAAGATCAAGGATCCAGCTGTGTGACCTTGTGGAAGTTACTGAAGCTCTCTGTGCCTCACCTTCCTCATCTACGGAATAGATCTGATGAGAGTTTCTCCTTCGTGGAGACGCTGTGAGGGCTGTCGCATGGCTGAGCTGTATTAATAGTAAAAGCCCAATCAGGGCTTCCCTTGTGGCTCAGACAGTAAAGAATCTGCCCACAATGTAGGAGACCTGGGTTCTATTCCCTGGGTAGGGAAGGTCCCCTGGAGAAGGAAATGGCAACCCACTCCAGTATCCTTGCCTGGAGAATTCCAAGGACAGAGGAGCCTCGAGGCTACAGTTCACAGGCTCGCAAAGAATCCCTGACGTGTCTGTGTTCCGGGCATTCTCAGCCCCCTCAACTGTTCTCACCTGACCTGTCCCTTCCTTTCTGTGAGATCACATGCAGGTCCTCCCAGGACATGTGCTTGTTTTGCTGTTCCCTCCCATGCTGTTGCTCAGTCAGGTCTGACTCTTTGCAGCCCCATGAACTGCCGCACTCCAGGTCTGTGAAGTGATGGCTTCCCCATCCTTCACTATCCCCCAGAGTTTGTTCCAACTCATGTCCATTGAGTTGGTCCAGAACTGGCCTGGGATACAGATGCTGCCAGAGAGGGATGCAGAGGCACTCCTCCGGGGGCACCGGGAGGTGGGCAGTGAGGGAAGCACCACAGGGTGTTACTATGGAGAACTCCAGACAGAGGAACCCTGTGGAGGGGCAGGGAGAGTGCTCCAGCGGAAGCAGGTCCTGGTGTGTCTGAGCAGGGCTTGGTGGAGCAGGCGGTAAGACGAGGAGCAGAGACCAAACAAAAGGAGGGACTTTTAATGCCAGTCAGGCTGGCTGAATAACAGTCCCCATGGGCATGTGGGTCTTAGTTCCCAGAACCTCTGCTTGTAACTTTGTGTGGCAAAGGAACTTTGCAAATTTGATCACATCAACGATCTTGGGATGGGGAGATTATCCTCAGTTATACAGGCAGACTCTACATGGAATCACAAGTGTCCTTGAAGAGGGAATGTTAGCGTTCGGAGTTCAGACTAACCGAACAACTCTAATATCGGACTCTTCGGGACCCCATGGACTGTATAGCTCACCAGGCTCCTCTGTCCATGGAATACTGGAGTGGGTTGCCATTCCCTTCTCCAGGGGATCTTCCACACCCAGGGATCAAATCCAGGTCTTCCGCGTTGCAGGCAGATTCTTTACTGACTGAGCCACTGAAGGAGGTTTGACATGAAAGAAGGCCATGTGACAAAGAAGTAAGATGTTAAGCTGCTGGCCTTGAAGATGGAGGAAGGGGCTGCCAGCCAAGACATTCGATGAAAACCAGCCACGGAAGCTGGAAAAGACGAGGAAACTTCTAGATGGGATATGGCCCTATTGACCTTAATTTCGGCCTGATGAAAGTGATTTTGGACTTCTGAGCGCCAGAACTGTAGGAAAATTAATATCTGTTATTTTAAGCCTCCCAGTCTGGGGTTATCTATTACAGCAACCACAGGAAACTCCTATGCAGGCCAAAGAGATTTAAGTTTTCTTCCCCAGGATCACATACCTCGGTGAAGACTGTGAGTAGGGGTGTGGCTCACTCAGGTATTTTAAGAAAGTTATGCTGTGATAGGATGGAGGAGAGTCCACTTTGGTGGCTGGGCAGGCACAGAGGGTTCTGTATTCAGTAGGTGCTTACATCATCCCTGTACCCCTCCCCCTAGGGGAGCTCCTCTGTCTCCTACCAGTACCTACCAAAGCCCCCTTTCCCTCTTGGGCCACCTTTTGAAGTGTTCCCCCACCCTCAGCATCCCCATTTTCTGCCACATCAGCTCCTATGCATCCCTCAGAGCCCAGTGTGAATGCCCCTTCACCGAAAGCTATCAGCCCCAGTTGAGGAGTCATCTCTCCTGGCCCTGGGAGTGTGTTTCCGTAGTTGTGCACACTCTCTGTGGGCCACATGCTATTCTAAGTGCTTTGCATAGATTACTGGGTTGACTCAAATAAAACTGCCAACATCCAATTATTTCTGACTTGCAAAAATGGCAATTTAACGTGGTTCAACCTGAATACTTCAGTTCAGTCAGTATCACTGTTAGTGGCTCAGTTCAGTTCAGTTCAGTCGCTCAGTCGTGTCTGACTCTTTGCGATCCCATGAATCGCAGCACGCCAGGCCTCCCTGTCCATCACCAACTCCAGGAGTTCACTCAGACTCACGTCCATCGAGTCAGTGATGCCATCCAGCCATCTCATCCTCTGTCGTCCCCTTCTCCTCCTGCCCCCAGTCCCTCCCAGCATCATAGTCTTTTCCAATGAGTCAACTCTTCACATGAGGTGGCCAAAGTACTGGAGTTTCAGCTTTAGCATCATTCCCTCCAAAGAAATCCCAGGGCTGATCTCCTTCAGAATGGACTAGTTGGATCTCCTTGCAGTCCAAGGGACTCTCAAGAGTCTTCTCCAACACCACAGTTCAAAAGCATCAATTCTTCAGCACTCAGCCTTCTTCACAGTCCAACTCTCACATCCATACATGACCACAGGAAAAACCAGAGCCTCGACTAGATGGACCTTTGTTGGCAAAGTAATGTCTCTGCTTTTCAATATGCTATCTAGGTTGGGCATAACTTTCCTTCCAAGAAGTAAGCATCTTTGAATTTCATGGCTGCAGTCACCATCTGCAGTGATTTTGGAGCCCAAAAAAATAAAGTCTGACACTGTTTCCACTGTTTCCCTATCTATTTCCCATGAAGTGATGGGACCGAATGTCATGTCTAACTCTTTGCGACCCCATGGACTGTAGCCCCCTAACCCACTAGGCTCCTCTGTCCATGGAATTCTCTAGGCACGAATACTGGAATGGGTTGCAATTTCCTTCTCCAGGGGATCCTCCCAACCCAGAGATGGAACCTGGGTTTCCCACAGGGCAAGCAGATTCTTTATCATCTGAGCCACCAGGGAAGCCCAATACTTCAGTTCATCCTTTACAAATTGTATAACTTAGGTGCTATCTACAAGCGAAGATGCTGAAATTTAAAAGATTAAGGAATTCCCGCAAAGTCACAAAGCTCACATGTTAGTTTCTGGAAGCTGCGGGAACACATACAGCAGTTGTACTCAGCAGAATTTATTATTCTTTCACAGTTCCAGAGGCCAGAAGTCTGAATTCAGGGTAGGGGGTGTGGCATGTTCTCTCTCTCCCAGTTTCTGGGGGCAAAGGCAGCCCTTGCTTCTTTGGCTCGTGGCCCCATTGCTCCAGTCTCTGGCTCACCCTCACACCGCTTTTTCTCCTGTCTCAAATCTCCCTCCTATAAGGACACTTGTCAGATTCAGGGCCCACCTCATTAATACGGGATTATCCCCTCTGGAGGTCCTTGATTAATCACATCTGTAAAGACCTTTGCCAGATAAGGGAGCATTTGGAGGGCTTCCCAGGTGGCTCAGAGGTACAGAATCCACCTGCCAGTGCAGGAGACAGGGGTTCGATCCCTGGGTCGGGAAGATCCCTTGGAGGAGGGCATGGCAACCGACTCCAGTATTCTGGCCAGGAAAACCCCAGGGACAGAGGAGCCTGGTAGGCTACAGTCTATGGGGCTGCAAAGAGTCAGACACGACTGAGCAAATAAACAGCAACAACAACAGAGGGTCCAGGGACTTGGATGTGGACACATTTGATGGAGACTAACATTCAGCCCAATGGCACCCCACTCCAGTACTCTTGCTTGGAAAATCCCATGGACGGAGGAGCCTGGTAGGCTGCAGTCCATGGGGTCGCTGAGGGTCGGATACGACTGAGCGACTTCACTTTCACTTTTCACTTTCATGCATTGGAGAAGGAAATGGCAACCCACTCCAGTGTTCTTGCCTGGAGAATCCCAGGGACCGGGGAGCCTGGTGGGCTGCCGTCTATGGGGTCGCACAGAGTTCGACACGACTGAAGTGACTTAGCAGCAGCAGTAGCAGCAGCAGCAACATTCAGCCCACAACCTGCTCACAAGCAGTGTCCTCGGGTGTGGAATGCCGTGTCCATGCTCCCAGCCATCACACTGGTGCTGGCTTAGAACCCGCTTTGTCACCACCTCCCTGCCGGGCTCCAACTGTGCTCATGGAACACCCACCCAGCCCCACATACTGCACAGCTGTGGTCCTAGACCCAGAGCCACATCACCGTTAGCTTGGCCCTGCTCTTCTCCGTGTTTCTCCCCCAGCTCCGCCACGGGGTCCCAGGAGGATTTTCTGACTCCTCTCATATTTTCAGTATAAAACAAGCTGAGAGAGAAACAGTCACTGCTTCTTAACAAAGATGTCTAAACACCACTCGTGGGAGGATCCATGTTGATAGGTGTTTATGGGTCACTTGGTGGCACATCCTTAAGGCAAGTATTTCCCGGGCATGGCTGGGTGTGGGGGATGCAAGGAGGATGGCACTGAATCCTGGCTCGGGGACCTCACTTGTGAGTGGAGGTGCTCAGCTCCCATGAAATTAACCACAATCTGAGGCAGAGGCGGCCAGCTCAGAAAACAGCGGTTCCTGGTGATGAAGCAGAGAAAGGACCTGAGTTCCATTTCCTTCCTGACCTCACTGAATCCCCTCGGTTCTCCTCCATGGAAAGCATGATGCATTATCCCCACTTTAAGGAAGATGAGAGTTGCTCAGAGAGGGTAAGTAACTTGGTCAAGGTCACACAGCAGTGAGCAGGGAAAGTGGTTTTCGAACCTGTATCTTTTGGATTCTTTTCTTTGTTGGGGGGATGGAAGGTAAGTGGACAGAAGTCTGAGAAAACTGTCATGGAGAAGGTGAGAGCTGTACAGAGCTAGAAGATTCAGATTGCTCAGGGCATGTGGGCTGGGCTACAGCCCGTGTTTAGGAGTTTATGTCGAAGCTGCTCAACATCCACACTCCTGGAGAAGGATCGCATGAATCCTGCGTGATGGGCAGGCCTGGCTGACCTAGCTTCAAGTGCTGCAGATCCGTCCTCCCCGTTGTGTGGTACCCACGGTGTGACGGCCTCACAGACCATAAAGGACGCCTTCACGGAAAATCAGCGTCCAAACTCTTATCTGTGAAACAATGGTCCTCCGTTAAGAGTAACTGAGGTCTTTCTCCCTTTGCAGAGGGAAACACAGAGCGAGGTCCAAACCCCAGACAACAAATGCCCAGGAAGGAAGCTTGGTTCTCTGACACTCCGAGGCACTTCCTTCAACCATCTGCTGTCCCGTGTGCTCTACAAAACTTAGCTCATGCCACCCCTAATTTAAGATGAGTTCATTTGACCCTCTGACCCTCCTGTGAGGAGGGACCATTATCGACCCATTTTTACTGCAAACAAACTGAGGTAGGCACACAGAAGTTATCTGCCTAAGATTATAAGTGGCCACCCAGGGACCCAGGCAGCCTGGCGTCAGAGTCCCTGCTCTGAACTTTCGCTAAGCAGCCTCCTCATTTTGTGACACTTTTTTCTTAGAGGTATAGAAAGGTGACATTACAAAATGCCCCAATTCTTTGCACGGAATGGGGGCCAGCGCTTACTCAGCTCTGCTCTGTGCTGCACACTTTATGCCTGTTACTCTATTCCTCCTTCCACCAACCCTAAAGGAAGGGTCACTGCACCCATTTTCCAGATGGGAAAACAGAGGCTCACAGAGGTAAAGCCGCGAATCTACATCCACTTGGCTGGCAAGTGGCGGAGCTGGGGTTCAAACTCTAGATAAGGGGGGATCCTAAGCCCACTATTTGCCCACCCTGTGTCTTCACCCCCCACTCGTCTGGCACTCACTGAGTGCCTGTGTATTCCAGGCAGTGTTTCTGGCTGGTGGGGTGCAGAGATGCCCGCTGTGTTCTAGGACCCAAGTGTCTGTTTCACTGGTGTGTTATCTGAGGGCACGTGAACTGCTGAGTCAGGGGATGCTTCAGAGAGGAGGATGTGCACTGTGGGTCCTGCAGATGCACGGGTTAACCAGGCCCCTGAGTGGGGGGCCGGAGGGCTTCTGGGGCGGGGCACAGCATGGCAGGAGCCAAGGGAGGTGGAATGACGGCCTTTCCCGGTGCCCCCTCCCAGTGGGGTGGTGCTGACCCCAGCACCTTAGGGTCTTGGGGGCACTGAGACCAGAAGGGGCACAGGGCAGGTCCCAGGGAGCTTCCACATCTACGGTCTGGAGCTGGGAACCCCCCTGTGGGATGGGGAGGCTTCTGCCAGACCCCGAGGAGTACAGGGGAACAGGGTGTCCCATAGAATCTCTGGGCCCAATGCCCAGGGAGCGACCAAACCCCACAGGCAAACACAGACTGAACCCCAGTTTCCCTGCATGTGTCTACTTCAGGGCGGCTGCGGGACACACAGGAAGAACCTGGTTTACTACCCTTGTTGCCCTGGTAAGGCTGGTAAGTCTCTTGGCACGTGCTTAGAAGACTGAAATTTCACAGCGACCCAATGTGGCCGAAGAACCCTTGGTCCGTGTCAGAGCATCCCAGCAGGACGGACTCTGCTTGGCAAAGCCTCCAGGTTGCATCCCTGGGGCAGGTGGCAATCCTCCTTATTGAGATATTCATGCCGAGGAGTCCAGGTAGCCGGAATGGACCCAGAAACAAGCACCCAGACCCACCGTCTTACTAGCTGCAGCTCCCCTGGCCTCTCTAACACAGGTCACTGAGGCCCACTGAGCCCCGCTTGATGATGATACCAAGATGCCAGTAGCTGCCTCCCACTTGCACCCACCCCTTGACCTACAGCTGCAGGGAGCCCGGCTCCCTGGGCAGCATTCATCTCAGGCTGTGGGGACAGCAAGAGACAGTGTCTGGGGCTGCTGGAAAGGGCCTGGGGGAGCAGGACTGGAAGCCACCTTGTCAGTGCGAGGGGAGCCTTCTGAGCAGCAAGGAGAGGGGGACGGGGGTGGGGATGGGGGAGGAAGAAGCTGTAGCCCTGCCTGATTTCATGTTTCTAGGCCCTTCCACCAAAGACCCCCCATACTGCCAACCTTCTGAGTTCTTGCGTTTTCTTTTTATACCTTTTCTGTCCCCCAGCCGCAGCTGTCACATCCTGCTGCTCTCAAATCTGCTTCCTTAGCATCTATTTCACCAGAACACGGTTGTCAAAGTGTAAGTTCTAAAGCCAGCCTGCCTGGGTTCAAATCCTAGCTCTGCTCTTCTCAGCTCTGTGACCTTGAGCAAGTTCATCGACCTCTCTGTGTGTCAAATAGAGATGCTAATAAAATTGTGTACTTCCTGAGGTTGTGAGAAGGCTTAAATGGGCAATGAACGTGAAAGAACTTGGAATCCTGCTTTGGGGAAAATGAAAATTCCAGAAAATGGTAGCTCTCACTACTCCCCATCTGTTGAAGGCTGGACCAGATCATGATACCCGGGTCTACAGAATAAAGGTTCTTATGAGGAACTAGGGAGCTGTATTCCCCCAGCAGTGCCCACAGACTGTGGCATTCGTTTGGGGGCTCAGATCCACATCATTTTTTATTCCTTTTTTTGTGATCTCTGGGTTTGTAGTTTGTCCCCTGTGGGTGATGTTCTCTAGGTAAGGGAGGCATGCTCTGTGTGGAGGTGTCTGTGCTGGAAGGAGACCGGCAGTGGCCCCTAGGATGGGCTGCCCCTATGAGATCTCCAGGGCACAAGATCCCAGGCCTATCCTCAGGGCACCACCCGGGCAGGAGATCACATGCATGACCTCTGATACCCACAAGATCTCGGTAGGTGTGGTGTGCTTCAGAGAGGGTGGGTCACCTTCCTGAGGTCAGAATGCTGACTCCTCACGCCAAGCCTCCCCAACAGGCTGCCTTCCTGACCAACTTCCATACATGGGAATGGGACCTCTGCCTGGAGCGAGTGCCCGGCTGCACATGTTCATTCAGTCATTCATCCGTTCATTCATTCACTGGACTCACCATGAGTCAGCCCCACCAAGGGCTTCAAGACAGAAGGACCAGATGCAGCCCTGTGCCCACACAGCTTTTGGCAGCGTCAAGAGATGAGCACGATACCCAGGGTCTCCAGTGCCAGGGGCTGAGACCTTCTTCATCCTTCCTGCCTCTCTTGGACCTTCAGGAATTCACCAGAAGACCACAGGAAGAACATAACAGTGTCTGAACAACCAGGAAGTCTCCCTGTAGGAGGTGACACATAATCGAGTATTGACAAATCAAATTGAATATTTCAATTGAATAACTGATATATTATTGAATATCCATAGTTGAATATTGATTATGAATTGACTTGAATATGCCATTTCAAAATCATTTTCAACGAATTTCAAATTCATTTTCAATTTCAAATGAATTTCATTCAAATTCATATTGAACATGAACATTCATACTTGAATATTGACAAATTGAATATTGGCTACTGGCAAAGCAGGAGGGTCAGGCAGAGGAACTGATACAAACTAAGACCCAGGGCTCCTTGAAGGAGCCCCAGTCAGGGTCACCCCAACTGGTCAGCCAGTCCCACTTGCTAGAGCCAGGCTTTGGGAAGGGCCAGAGAAAGTGGTGAGATCAGTCCTGGGTGTTCTTTGGAAGGATTGATGCTAAAGCTGAAACTCCAGTACTTTGGCCACCTCATGCGAAGAGTTGACTCATTGGAAAACACTCTGATGCTGGGAGGGATTGGGGGCAGGAGGAGAAGGGGATGACAGAGGATGAGATGGCTGGATGGCATCACTGACTCGATGGACGTGAGTCTCAGTGAACTCCGGGAGTTGGTGATGGACAGGAGGCCTGGCGTGCTGCGATTCATGGGGTCGCAAAGAGTCGGACACGACTGAGCGACTGAACTGAACTGAACTGAACTGAGAGAAAGTGGTGCTGGGGAAGCTGAAGGCCAGTCCATGGGGGTCTTAGATGCAGGTAAAGGAGTTCAGCTCCACCCTGAGCCAAAGGCTCCACCCTGTCTGTTACCATCTGGAAGGTAACAGGCAGGGCAGGTTGCAGGGATCACAGTCAATGTTTCTCAACCTCTGGTTCTTGCCAAGGGTTGCTCTCCCTTTCAATTTGCACACAAAGCCCTGTGCAGTGAAGGTAAAAATGGCTGGGAACATTCTCTGGTGGTCCCGCGACAATTTACATGGAGTCAGCACATAACCCAGCGATCCCACCTCTGGATATATTTTCAACTCTACTTCTCAATGTATATTCCAAAGAATTGAAAGTGAAGACTCAAACAGATATGAGTCTCAACAGATACTGACTCAAACATTCGTGCTCACATTGACAAATGAATGGACAAACAAACCAATGGATTGGTGTTCAGCCTTAAAAAAGAAAATTGGACACAGGCTACAACACGGATGACCCTCAAAGATGTATGTGAAATAAAACAAGCCCATCACAAGGGACAAATCCTGCCTGATTCCACTTATATGAGGCATCCAGCAGAGACAGGTTCATAGAGACAGAAAGCAGAGAGGTGGGCCCAGAGGCTCGGGGAGGGGCGGGAGGATTAAGTGTTTAATGGGGACTTTCAGTTTAGGAAGATGACAAAGTTCTAGGGATGGATGGTGGTGATGGTTATACAACAGTGTGAATGTCCCTCACACCTTTAAAGTGGTTAAAATGGTCAATTCCACATTAAATGTACTTTGTTGTTGTTACTGCTCAGGTGCTGAGTCGTGTCCAACTCTTTTGTGATCCCATGGACTGTAGTCTGCCAGGCTCCTCTGTCCGTAGGATTTTCCTGGCAAGAATACTGGAGTGGGTTGACCATTTCCTTCTCCAGGGGATCTTCCCTCTTCAGGGAGCGAACCCACATTGGCAGGCAGGTTCTTTACCACTGAGCCACCAGGGAAGCCCCACCTTAGTTTAAAAAAAAACAGTGAAGTAAAGGGATCTTCCCCATCCAGGGATCGAACTCCCATCTCCTGCATTGGCCGGAAGGTTCTTTATCACTGAGCCACCTGGGAAGCCCTACCTCAATGAAAAAAAAACAGTGGAGTAAAAGTGACTCTTATCCCTATTTCACAGATGAGCAAGGGGCCCCACAGAAGGGAAGGGGCAGGGTCAGAGCTCGAGGCCCTGCAGAGCACACCTGTCCAGGTTAGAAAGATCCCTGCAGGTCTGGGATGGGAGGGGATGGGGGGAGGGACAAGGTCCAAAGGTATAGAGTGTGGGAGCTGGGCTTCCAGCAACAAACAGACCCCAGGAGTTCTGGGGGGGTGGGGTGGGAGGGAGACCCTGACCAAACGTGGCTCTTGTGGAAAGGACTCAATTTAGACGCAGGGAACATTTTGGGATTCGCCCAAAGGCAGGGAAGGAGGGATATTTATGTGTTTGCCCTTGGTCTCTACAGACTGTTTTTTCTGATTCACAAAGCTGGGGAGGGAGGGCTGGAGGGGGAAGAACAGAGAAGACCTTCACAATAGCTCAAGTGTGAACCAAGGCCACTGAGGACAGGCTTTAGCGACATCCCCTCCTTTAATCCTGGTAATAAGATGCTGAGGGCTGAGCACTCATTTCTCTTCATTGTAAAGAGTGAGCCCGGGGCACTCAGTGTCATTTTTCTGGGGAGGCCCCAAGGATATCACCGGACAGCACAGCTGAGGGCATCAGTTAGGTCAAGAGAAAAAGCTGAGCCCCACAGAGAACCGGGCCCAGGCAGCCCTTGGAGGGCAGGGATGGAAGGAGCTGACCACGACCTCTGAGGCCTTGGGGAGGCTGCATCCAGTTCACAGAGTCCAGCTCCTCCAGCCCCCAGGGCCCTCCATGACCAAGGCTGGCCCAGATCTCCAGCCGGGTTGCTTGGCACCTCTCCCAGCCTCCTCCACTGCAGGCTGACCGGACACCCCAACCCCAACTCCCACCCCGTGGCTGATCATCCCAGGTTCCTTACGATGCTTTGCTCTTGACAAGCTGGTCCCTTGGCTGTTCCTAAATAATCACTCAACTGGGCCTAAGAGTTTCTTTTTCTGGCACCCCCACTCCAACCCCAGGCCTACAGAGAGAGTTAGCTGTACCCTCCCCCATTACAGCTCCCTTGTTAAGTGGGGACCCTTTATGAGGGCCACATCCTTCATCTGTGGGATTTCACCAACCCTGGTCCATGGTAGCTGCCAGCCAGCACCGACTGGATTACGATGAAACCCTCTGTGTAGAAATGAAACTAATTAAAACCGGTCATAAATATACTCATTATAGGTGTATGTAATCACAATAAACTGTGGAAAATTCTGAAAGAGATGGGAATACCAGACCACCTGACCTGCCTCTTGAGAAACCTGTATGCAGGTCAGGAAGTAACAGTTAGAACTGGACATGGAACAACAGACTGGTTCCAAACAGGAAAAGGAGTACGTCAAGGCTGTATATTGTCACCCTGCTTATTTAACTTATATGCAGAAAACATGATGAGAAACGCTGGGGGTAGCACAAGCTGGAATCAAGATTGCCGGGAGAAATATCAATAACCTCAGGTATGCAGATGACACCACCCTTATGGCAGAAAGTGAACAAGAACTAAAGAGCCTCTTGATGAAAGTGAAAGAGGAGAGTGAAAAAGTGGCTTAAAGTTCAACATTCAGAAAACTCATATCATGACATCTGGTCCCATCACTTCATGGGAAATAGATGGGGAAACAGTGGAAACAGTGGCTGACTTTATTTTTCTGGGCTCCAAAATCACTACAGATGGTGATCACAGCAATGAAATTAAAAGACACTTACTCCTTGGAAGGAAAGTTATGATCAACCTAAAGAGCACATTAAAAAGCAGAGATATCACTTTGTCAACAAAGGTCCGTCTAGTCAAGGCTATGGTTTTTCCAGTGGTCATGTATGGATGTGGAAGTTGGACTGTGAAGAAAGCTGAACGTCGAAGAATGGATGCTTTTGTACTGTGGAGTTGCAGATGATTCTCGAGAGTCCCTTGGACTGAAAGGAAATCCAACCAGTCCATCCTAAAGGATATCAGTCTTGGGTGTTTATTGGAAGGACTGATGTTGAAGCTGAAACTCCAATACTTTGGCCACCTGATACAAAAAGCTGACTCATTGGAAAAGACCCTGATGCTGGGAAAGATTGAGGGCCGGAGGAGAAGGGGACGACAGAGGATGAAATGGCTGGATGGCATCACCAACTCAATAGACATGGGTTTGGGTGGACTCCGGGAGTTGGTAATGGACAGGGAGGCCTGGCGCACTGCAGTTCATGGGGTCGCAAAGAGTCGGACACGACTGAGCAACTGAATTGAACTGAATTGAATTAGTGAAAGCTGACTCTTCCCCAAGATTTCCATGTCCCCACTAATCCTTAGAACCTGGGAATGTGGCCTTCTTTGGGAAAAGGGCCTTTGCAGATGGAATTACCTGGGTTGGCCCTAAATCCAATGATGGTGTCATTTTAAGAGACACCCAGAGGAGAGACAGAGACAAGGCCATGCTGATGGAGGCAGAGACTAGAGTGATGTAGCCACAAACCCAGGAACACCCAAGCCTTCGGAGGGAGCTTGGCCGTGCTGACACTTTGACTTTGGACCTCCGATCTCTGAAACTATGGGAGAACAAATTTCCATTGTTTTCAGTCAGCTGGTTTGTGGTGCTTTGTTACAGCAGCCCCAGGAAAACTGATACAGGTGTCGTAGAAAGAACACAAGATACTTGGATTCAGATAGCTCTGCCTCTTGCTGTCTTGGCTGAATTCCCTAAGCACTGTAAGGCTTAGTTTCCCTGGGTATTAAATGAGGATCCTAATTCCTATTTCGGACAGTCGTTTCAGTGAGTAAATTCATCTGGAACTTTTTTTTCTTGGTCAGCCATGACATGTAATCACTTCTCAACAAACAATCAATGGGTCTTTATTGTGGTCTGGCTCCACGGTTGGGCTCTGGAGATTCTAGATGAAGAAGTGTCGCCCTTTCCCTTAAGGAATTCACAGCCTGGAGGAGGAGACTGGATGCCAAATGAATCTTTAGAGTGTAAAAGCAAGTGAGAACTGGGATGGGGGTGGGAGCTTCAGAGATTGTGGGAGCAGAGGAGGGAAATTCCAGCTCACTTGGGGACAGCCAGAGAAAGGGTCAGAGAGGAGGTGGCAACTGATTAGGGTTTTGAAGGATGTGTAGGAGTTTACTAGGAGGAAATGAAAGAAAAGTGGATTGGGAGCAGAGGGAAGACTACGAGCAAACTCACAGAGGGATGAAAGAGCATGGCTTATGGCTGGTGGGGAGAAAGGTGAGGCTGGGAAGACAGGTGAGCTGACTGGTAAGCACCTGGCCTTCCAACTTGGGCCTGGATTTATTCTTTGGTCAGTGGGGAGCTGTTGAAGGGTTTATGGCATGGGAATGAGCTGACTGGATTTGTGTTTTGGAAACTCACTCTGCCTTTGGGGTGCAGGATGGAGGGATGTGGGGCGAGCAGGAGACTAGTGGGGAGGTGGGGCTGGGGTAGGCTGGCACCTGCCCAGAATGCTTCAAAATCTCATGTCCATTCATATGCTGCTTGTCGTGGGGGATAATTTCTGGGCTGTGACCTCCCTCCTCTCCCCCAGGGCCCATCTCTGTACCAGAGACAGTCCCCTTGCTAACTCGCTTTTCTTCCCCCACTCTTCGTATACTCCCTGAAGACGTTCATTATCACAAGCACATCAAACCCTTTCTTTCTGCACAATTTTGTACACATTTGTGGTCCTGTGGATATACAATTGTGTATCCTGTTTCACTTAGCATCGCATTCTTCCAAGTTAGTACAAACTCTGTAAACACTGTTCTATCAAGCTGATACGCTGTTGTTTACTCAGTCAGTCCCCTATGGTTAGACATTTAAGCTATTTCCAATTTATTTTTTTCAACCATGATTTTTTAAAAACATTGTAATAACATCTTGGTACAAAAAACTTGACCACATCTCTGATTATTTCCTTAGGAGAGATGATTAGAGGTGGAATCACTGCACAGAATGGCATGACTCTTTTGGCAGTTCTTGGGGAGCATGATCACGTGACTTTCCAAAAGGGGCTAAAAGCCTTGCTTGAAAGTGACCGCTTCGAACACATCATTGCCAGCACTGACAATTATCATTGAAAAACAAACCCAAGAAACTTTCCCCAACTTCAAGGACAAGAAATGGTATCCCGTGTCTGTTTGCATTTGTTTGACCACCAGAGGGGATGAATGCATTTCCAGGCTTGTTAACTAGTGACACTTCCTCCTGTGGGTGACATTCCTGCCCTGCCCCCACCTCCCATGCCCCCCACCAACCCCCGCCCCGAGTCGCTTGTCCACATCCTTTGCTTCTGACCTCTTACACAGCAACAGCCTGGCAGCTCCCAACCACAGGCAGGGGAAAAAGACCTGGAGGCAACATTCTAGAAAGGACAACAAACCAAACCAGAGCAAAAGCCCCTGTTTTGTCAGGATGGGAAAGGCACAGCTGGCCCCGCACGTGACGGCGCTCTGGGCGCTGCAGGGACCGCCAGTGGCTCCCCCAGCCTCTCTGGTCTCCGTGTTCTGTGCTGCAGCCTGGGGCTGAGGGCAGATGGTGGGCTTGTGCTGGGTTGAGTAACATTCCCCTGGATTCCCATCTACCCGTGAGACAGGTGGGGACCTTTGCCGCAGCGCTGCAATGCTGCACCTGGCCACACCTCTCCTCGAGCAACAAAATACAAAGAAACTGTATGGGACTAAAAATATCTGTGTGCGTGAGAAGTTGGGCAGATTCTGGACGAAAGATACCAAAAAGCCAAAAAAACCCCACTGTCACTTCTGAAGAGCCAGGAGCAAAAGCAAGGGGTCAGGAGAAAAAGCTAAGTAGTGAGCAAGGTATTGGATTAGGCTCCCCCCACCCCCAACTCAGGGTTACAGTATTGTGCATCCCCTTCTCTGCACACAGCACCACAAAGGCAAACCACCTAAGCCACCCCTTCGGGCCAACCCCTGGACCCACCCCTACCTTCACGCCAAATAAGGAACCAGCTCCACCCACCGCGCGTTGGAACCAGCAAGCCAGGGAATGTGTTACTTGTGCTCGCTGCTCTCTACGGCAGCAGGGGCCCCAGGAAAGCCTTGCCTGAACTTCTTGTCTGACCTCTAGTCAATTTTTATTGATTGGGGAAGGCCAGGAACCCTGGTCGGTGTCACCCGGATCCTCAGAACCTATTATTTGGTAATGGGATCTGCACAACGTCATTAGTTAGGAGGAGATGATGCTGAGTGGGGTGGGCCCTGACCCAATCCCTTCTAAGAGGAGAAGGGACATAGATTCGGACACAGAAGTCATGTGACGATAGAGGCAGGGACTAGAGTGATGGCACCTCAGCCAAGGAGCCACCAGAGGCTGGAAGGGCCCCTGGGACACCTTGACCTCAGACTTCTGGCCTCCAGGACCGTAAGAGAATACAGTGCTGTGGTTTCAAGCCAGCCAGTGGTGGGAATTTGTCCCAGCAGCCACAGGAAAGGAGCAAAGGGTTTATGGCTGGGCAGGGACAGCTGGCGGGGTGACAGGCAGGCCGTGGGCCAGGTCACTGAGCAGCACCAGCTCTGTGCTCGGCTCAGAGGTTACCCGGGGTGGGCGGCCTGAGTGGTCCCAGCATGGACATCAGGGGCTGGGCTCAGTCCCAGCCCTGCCACTTGGCACTGACTGACGCTGGGCTGGTTACGAGCTGCCCCGGGCCTCGGTTTCCTCTTTGGTAAGTTGAAGACATTCTCAAGTCTACTACACATGACTCTGTAAGGATTAGAGGTGGGGATAAAGCAAACAGCATAGGCCTGATGCACACAGTTGCCCAGAAATGTTATCTCTCCTTGGCCACCTCAGTATTGGCATCAGATCTCCTGGGTTCAGGCTCCAGCTTTGCGTTACTCAGCTTCATGACTTGGCAAGTCTCTAACCTCCTATGCCTGTTTCCTATGTTTGTAAAAGGGGGCTTTTACTAGATCAAAGGAAGGGTTGATGCAAAGCCCTTTGCACATTCCCAGATTCCCAGGAAGGGTCTATAGAAAAGCAGCTGTTATTCACACGTTGGAAGGGCTCTAGGGTGAAGTGCTATAGTCTGGTAACCCTTAGCTCCTCAACACTGGTCTGAGATCCAGCCGTGTGGGCATCAGCAGGGGGCCAGTTAGAAAGGCAGGCTCCCACCCTCCCCCAGCTGCTGCTGAACCAGAATCTCATTTAACCACCACCTCCCAGCCCCGCTGCAAGGCAAATTGTGAGAGGCTCGATTGAAACACAGCGTTTCCCCTATTTGCACTCTGGCAACAGGCTTCCCAGGTGGCGCTGGTGGTAAAGAACCACCTGCCAAGGCAGATGTAATAGATGCAGGTTTGGGGTTTTATCCCCTGGAGGAGGGCATGGCAACCCACTCTAGTATTCTTGCCTGGAGGATCCCATGGACAGAGGAGCCTGGCGGGCTACAGTCCATAGGGTCACAGAGAGTTGGACGTGACTGAAGCGACTGAGTACACGCGCGTGCAGTGGGTTATGACTGCAGGTTCCTAGATTCTCAACCTGGACCTGGAGAGACAGAGGCCGGGGGCGGGACCTGGGGAGACAGGCCGGGGGGGCGGGACCTGGAAAGCACCTGGGGACTAAGCTTCCCTGAGAGTGTGGGGCTCTCCTGTGGGGGGTGGGTGTGTGTGGGGGCGGAGGTGTACAGCTGGGCATTTTGCTGACACTGTCAGTCCCGTGGCTGGTGGGAGAGGTGGCCTAGGGTGAGGCTACAGAGCTGGAATGAGGGGACAGAGAACCAAATGCCTAGGATACAGTCAGAGCGGGTGAGGAGTGTTCAAGAGATAACTGTTTAGTGAGTGAAAGTTGCTCAGTCATGTCTGACTCTTTGGGACCCCATGGACTATACAGTCCATGGAATTCTCCAGGCCAGAATACTGGAGTGGGTAGCCTTTCCCTTCCCCAGGGGATCTTACCAACCCAGGGATCGAACCCAAGTCTCCCGCACTGCAGGCAGATTCTTTCCCAGCTGAGCCACAAGGGAAGCACATTGTTTACTGAGTGACTGAGTGAAGAATGGATGGACAGGGAACGGCAGCACACTGGGAAAGGCGGGAAGCCACTCAGGATCCTTGCACGAGTGCTCCAGGCCCCTGGGGCGAGCCTGCACTTTGTCCCCTGCCTGCGTTTCACATTTGAATGTAGCTAAGGTGAACTTGAGGACCTACCACCTGCAGGGGCTCAGGACCTGGGAACGTTGACATCTCATTCAAGTGGCTCCCTCCCCACATCGGCCCCTCCAGCGTGGGTAACGTGTCACCCTGGTCTATGACCCTCGAAGCACTGACCCTTCTCTGAAAAATATCTCGACAATTGTTTGCCTGCTTGTCTCCTCCCACTAAAAGGTAATCTCCCAGAGACCTGAGTCCCGGTCACCACGCTGGGTCTGGGGTGTCTGGCAGCTTCAAATCTCTGTTTCTGTCATCACATCGCCTCCTTCTTTTGTGTCAAACCTCCCTGTCTCCTTCTTATAAAGACCCTCCTGATGACATTTAGGGCCCATCCAGAAAATCTAGGCTAAGCTCCCATCTCAAGTTCCTTAATCACACCTGCAAAGTCCCTTCTGCGGTGTAAGGTGGCGTTTCCAGGGTCCAGGGGTGAGAACCTGGAGGCCTCCAGGGCATGGCTGAGCTGACCCCCGGGCCTCGCACACAGAAGGCATCGGGTGTTGCCAGCAGCTATGGGTTCCAGTTACAGGCAGCGGGAATAGGCATGTTTTTAAGAAGCCGCACATGTGGGCACAGAACCACTGCAGGCCTGGTATCTGCCACAGCCCAGGGTTTTTCACAGCTGAGAGTGAACTCCAGCTCTACCAGCTAAGGGACACTGTCCTGTCTTCTCTCCAGCACGCCCAACACACGTTCTGGGGGAGCCACACATACCTTCTGGGGTGCAGAGACCTGCAACAGGGGAGAGGAACAGTGGGCAAGTTGGGGGCACGGCTCCACACCTGAGAACTGAGGCAATGGAATTTATAAATTAGATGTCAGATTGTAGCCTTGAGAGCCGGTGGGACTGGCTCTTTAACGGCCGGGTAATGGTACACGGAGCATCCTCAGAGAGTGATGGGGTGGGGGAGGGGGGAGCGTGGGATCTGCCTGGATCACTTCCGGGGACCAGGCTGAAAGAGGCAGACACGAGAGAGCAAATTCTCGCTTCTGTTGCCCTTCATGGGGCCTCTTGTTCAATAAACTGGTTTCACTGTCTTCCTCTCTCCTGGAAGGGCTCTGTAGGTCAGCACCCCCTTACCAGAGTGAGGAATCCAGAGGAATCTTCCTTTCCGGCCTGGGCTTCTATTATAAGCAAGCTGAGCCCAGGAAATCCGGTCTAGTGAACAACAGCAGCGAGGGGACTGGTCCTCTTAATCTGTATCATATGAGTCTTGTACTCAAGGAGGGTCTACCTGTACCAATGGCAATAAACACTCTGGGCAGACAGCTGGACCTCAGGCAAATGTGTCTGTTTCTGGAAGGGCTCTTGGTTTCTGACCTAGAAGCTTGGTCCTCTGGCTCTGTAAGCAGTCAATTCCTTGTCTGTTCTGCTTGAAATAACCAGGGAGGTTTCTGTTTTCCTGACCAAACTGCCTAGGGCCTCACGTATAATATATAATGAACCATGGTCTTGCCTTCCTGTCCCTTGAAACTGCTTTGTTGCTGTGACTCTCAAGGTGACCAGGGCTGCCCTTGTGGCTCAGAGGGTAAAGAATCCGCCTGCAGTGCAGGGGACCCGGGTTCGATCCGTGAGTTGGGCAGATCTGCTGGAGGAGGGCATGGCAACCCACTCCAGTATCCTTGCCTGGAGAATCCCATGGACAGAGGAGCCTGGTGGGCTATAGTCCACGGGGTCACAAAGAGTCAGACATGCCTGAGCAACTAGCACTTTCAAGGTGACCAATTCCCTGTGCATCTATCACACTCGCTTCAGATCTCCCCTTCTCTGGGGAGCCTCCTCAGACCCCAGCAGCCCACGGTACTTGCTCCCTTCTACCAACTCATTCATTCACTCACTCACTCATTCGTTCACTTTAGTGTCTACTGAGGGTTTGCTCTATGCCAGAAAAGCAGGTCCTCCCCAGCGCTGACCAGTTCCATCCCATGCAAATTGATGTTGAATTGTACCTGCTCCCGGAAAACAGAGAACACCCAGAAACTTTCCCTCTTTTGTGTTCTGCAGAAGCAGCTCACTGCAAAGCGCCTGGCGTCGTCCCAGGCGACTCAGGTACGACTCACAGGTCCTCTCCACACCCCCATTTCACCAGTGACAAGGCCAGACCTTCCAAATTCTCATCCTTTGCTCATGAGAGATTACCTGAGGAATTCCCTGGTGGTCTAGTGGTTAGGACCCCATGATTCCAGTGCAGGGAGCATGGGTTCCATCCCTGATCATCTCCATGCCAGATAGTGAGGCAAAAAAAAAAAAATAGCTGAACAGTTTGTTCCCACTGACCCCCCGGACATGTCCATTCATCTGACTTGACCAAACCTCTGTGAAGCTTCTCCCTTCCCCCCTGGGCTCCTGAAGTCTGGCTGCCCTTGGCCTGTGGCCAGTGTACAATGACGCCTGCCAATGTCCTCCGAAGGACCCTTGGCTGGTGGCAGGAAAGACATCCTCTGATCTACTGCCCATCACTCCACCCCAGCCCACCCACCCGGCTCTTCCCAGGCGTGTTGGCACCTCTCTGGAGAGGACCCAGCCTGGCCTTTGGCGACTTGGGCGACTTGCCTGGCTTGTGTGATTGTCCCTCCTGCTGTTGCCAAGATCCTATCTGAAAAAGTCTCCTTTTACCTAAGACCAGATTTTTTTTTTAATATGTGCTTCTCTTTTTAAAAATTGTAGTAAAAACACATAACGTAAAATTCACCATCTTAACCACTTTGACGTATACGCTTCGGTTGTGTGAAGTACATTCATGTCGCTGTGCAACCTCAACCACCATGATCGCTGGAACGTTTTCATCTTGCAAAACTGC
Organism: Bos grunniens; assembly: GCF_055505025.1. Lineage (NCBI taxonomy): Eukaryota > Metazoa > Chordata > Mammalia > Artiodactyla > Bovidae > Bos > Bos grunniens. Next base: position 12,891,330 of record NC_141170.1, on the reverse strand, counting down.
AACTCTGTCCCCACTAAACGACTCCCCCTCGTCCCCTCCCCCAGCCCCTGATAACACCATTCTACTTTCTGTCTCTAGGAACTTGCCTCCTCCAAGTTCCCGTACTAGTGGAAACCTGATGTGTTTGTCCTTTTGTTCTGGCTTATTTCATTTAGCATAAGGTCCTCAGTGTCCATCCGTGTTGTAACATACCAGGACCCTCTTCCTTTTTAGGGCTGAATAGTATTCCACGGCCTAGGTAGATCTAGACCGCACTTTATTGATTCGTTCTTCTGTTGTTGGACTCTTGGGTCATTTTATACTTCTTAGCTCTTGTGAGTAACATTGCTGTGAGCATGAATGTGCAAATATCTTTTCTACTTTGAATTCTCTTGGATATATACCCACAAGTGGGTTGACGAGGTCGATTTAAAATTTTTTTTTAATTAGAATTTTTTTAATGAATTGAAAAAGTTTAGAGGGGTCTCCATGCTCTTTTCCCTAATAGTTGTCCTACCTGCGTCGAATAAAGGTTTCAATTTCTTCACTTCTTTACCAACGTTTGTCTTTTTTTTTTTTCGGTAGTAGCGATTCTAATGGGTGTAAGGTCAGATTTGTTTTCTATTGACGAAATCATTAAGTATTAATGTTTTTGAGCACTTACTATGCTCCAAGCACCTTGGGATCATGCAGGGTGGCTGGAGGAGAGAAGGGAACACCACACTGGGTTTCACTGTGAAAGGCCTCACCCTGCAGAGGCCTGGGGCCCGTGGGTACACAGCGAGTGGGGGACGGTGTCAGGGACTGTGAGGTGCCTTCACATGTCCACTCTGAGGAGGGCATGAACTAGTGCAAGATGGACACTCGGAGACCAGCTCTAAGACCCACCAGACCGTGAATGAAAGCATGAAGGCTAAAGAAGCAGGGTCTGGATGCCCATGACACAGATGATGGAATTCTGGAACATTCACTCCTCCAGGGCTTGGGATTGTTTCAGCCTCCCTCTTTGGTCTGGCTGGCCCGGTTTGCCTGGAGCATGGTGTTGAGAAGACCCTGAAATCGGCATGAGCTTAGTGAGACAATGCTGGGACGTGCAGACCAATGCAAGTGCGAGGAGCGGGGGGAGCGAGCAAGCAGAGGCACGCTCTGGCCTGGCCTGGGCACATGCCTGGGGACGGGGCTCCTTCCTGCTGCTACCTGGCTGGCCTGGCCCTGTGGTTTGGCCTGAGCCCACAGCCTGTGGATTCCTACACCAGCTCTTCGTCTGCCGTGAAAACCAACACCAACCACTGCAAGAGGACTATAAAACCTTAAAACCACAGAGCTGGAGAGAAACTTAGATTCTAGTCTATTGCTTCCCAACGTGATGATTTCAAGGAAATTGGTGGCTAATAAATTAAAAATAAGAAAAAATAAAAATGCCAGGTAACATATATTTTTGAGCACTGCCTGGCTTCCAGGCACTGTGCTGAGTGTCCTGGCCCCAGCAGTTCTTAGCCCATAAGAAATGCTGAGATTCCAGTAGCGGATTCCCTCTTTCATTTGGCCGCCAGGAATCTCATGGCTGAAGGTGAAGCTCATGTGTATAAACTGGCAGCGCAGCGCTGTGTGTGTATTGAGAGTTTGCAAGGGTCGCCATAACTAAGAACTACCACCAAGGGGCTTAAACAACAGACATTATTGCCCCCCAGTTCTGGAGACCACAGTCAAAAGCAAGGTATTGGCAGGACTCTGGCCCCTCTGAAGGTGCTAAGGAAGAATCCAGACCTCTCTCCTAGCTTCTCAGCCGTGGCAGCAGAACTGTAATCTTCAGGATTTCCTCGGTGGTCCAGTGGCTAAGACTCTGTACTCCCAATGCAGAGGGCCTGGGTTCGCTCCCTAGTCCAGGGACTAGATCCCACCCGCCACAGTGAAGATTATGAGTGTTGCAACTAAAGATCCCACATGCTGCAAGTAAGATGTGGCACAGCCAAATGGATAAATAAATACTAAAAAAAAAAAAGAAAAGAACTGTAATCTTCACATAGCACTCTTCCTGTGTGTCTGTTTCCAAATTTCTCCTTTTATAAGGATACAAGTCACATTGGATTAGGGCCCACCTGACACCAGTATGATCTGATTTAAATCGACTGATTATGTCTGAATGACCGTATTTCCAAAGAGGGTCACATATGACGTCCTGGGGTCAGGACTTCAGCGTAAGAATTTTGGTGGATGTGGCTGTCTTCTTGATGTGTCCTCACATGGCCTTTCATGGATGAGAGCTCTCTGGTGTCTCTTCTCTCATGAGGCCGCTAATCCCATTGGATGAGGGCCCCTCCCCTGTGACCTTATTCAGCCTTAATCAACTCATTAGAGGCCCTATCCCCAGATACAACCACATTAGGCGTCAGGGCTTCATTATATGAACTGGGAAGGGGGACTTTGTGGCTCAGCTGGTAAAGAATCTGCCTGCAAGGCAGGAGACCTGGGTTTGATCCCTGGGTTGGGAAGATCCCCTGGAGAAAGGAAAGGCTACCCACTCTAGTATCCTGGCCTGGAGAATTCCATGGACTGTATAGTCCTTGGGGTTGTTAAGACTTGGACACAACTGAGTGACTTTCACTTTTCACTTTCATGAACATTCAGTTCATAGCACCTATTAACATTATACATTATCTGTTATATTACATATATACATTATTCACTACATGTTATACATTCTATGCTATATGGTATACACTTCTATGTATGTAACATATATACACATATCCCCTGCCTCTATTTTCCCTTTGTCTCAGTCTCCTTGGATATTTTAGAAATTTATTTGTATTTCTATAGTCTTCTTGAAGCAAGGCAAGTCTTAATAACTAATGAGATAATGGAACTACACTGTGTTGATTTGCAGAGCTCAGGTGGCAGGAAATGTGGTGACACGCCCAGCAGTGTCCCCAAGGGCAGGAGTTTGCACAGTGTGCTTCTTGGAGTCCCTGGGGATCTCAGGGAGCCCCCTCAGGGTCAAGGCTGGTGGGGCATAGAAGGATGAGGCGCTGAGCATACAGGGTTCTGGCTCCACCCTGCATGAATCAAAGTGTTTCGGTTTCTTCCACTCTGTGGGTTGGGCATCCACCTGCCATGTGATGGATTAAAGATCTCGTGGCCAAGACTGCTTGAAACCCTGAAGCCAAACCAGCTCCAGCAGGTCAGCGGGCAGGAAGCAGCGTCAGTCCTCAAAGCCCATAGTCCCATTTCTCTTTTTCCTACAGTTGAAGGGTCAGGCAGTCTACAGCCAAGGACCCTGATAAAATCACCCAGGAACTGGAGAATCTCAGGGACCAAAAGTGAAACGACCCACCTCCTTTGGAAGTAGCACCGGTCTGGCACTGGCCTTGCTGCTGTGGTCTCTGGGAATCACAGGCAGACGAATGGAGTGGGTACCTCAGCACTCTTCTGTCTGCAGCCCCTGGGAGCAAGGGCACAGCTCCCTCTGCTGCGTCACCCAGCACGATTCCCGGCCACCCCTCCATGCCATGAACTCCAACCTGTCCTGTTTCTTGCTCTATGTTATGGGCTGAATTACGATCCCCTCTCCTCCAAATCCATGTTGAAGTTCTAACCTCTAGGACTTCAGAATGTGACTGTATTTGGAGGCAGGGCTTTTAAACAGGAGATTAAGGTAAAATGAGGTCATATGGGTGGGCCTTGATCCAACAGGACTGGTGTCCTTATGGGAAGAGGCGATCAGGAAAAGATAAGCACAGAAGAGTGACCTTGTGAGGACCCAGGGAGAAGATGGCCATCTACAAGCCAAGGGGAGAGGCCTCAGAAGGGACCAACCCCACCAAGCCCTTGATCTCAGCCTCCCAGCCTCTAGAACTGGGAGAAAATCAATTTCTGTTGTTTGAGTGCCCAGTCTGCAGTACCGTGTTTTGGCAGCTCTGGCAAACTAATACACTCTAGGCTTGGAAATATACCAAATTCAGGCACAAAATAAACAAGAGAAAATTTTGTCTATGTCTGGACCAACCTTTTCTTTCTGAAGTCTGTCAGAAATAATTTTCAAAAAAAAAAGGAAAAAAATCACGCCTCTCACAGAGAGGTGAGAATGAATACGTGTTGAAGATTTTATTTAACACGTTAATCAGGGAGGGAGCTGGGCAGATGTCCTAGCTGGTTCAACAGAGAATCCAAAGAACAGACATATTTTCAGGTCAGGAATATTGAAATGAAATGGAGGCAAGACTGGCTTTTTACATCAGGGGAGAAGCCAGCTGGACCTCTGCCGGACAGGAGAGGGTCTGTCTATAGACAACAATTATTTTGCATTGCTGTTGGCCCCAGACTGAATCATGTTTATACTTTTGCATCATGTATGTTTAAAAGATATTATTCGGAAAATTATTCATTTTGTTTCTCTTTTGCCTTTGAGAACTTCCTCCCTGATGATCAAAAACATACATCTGCCTTGAGTGGGGATGGGGATGGGGGTGGGGTTAGGAATGTCACAGAGGAAGTGAAGAGAAAAAGCTCCAGGTCGTGTTTTGACTCTGGCATGCAGAATGAATTCTGCAGCCAGACAATAGATTCAAAAGCCAGGGTTTTGTGAGAGAGACGGGATTTTCACAATTCCTTTCTCTGTCAGCACATCATGGGCCAGGCCCAGGCGGCTTAGAGGGTTCTCAGGAGATGGTGAGGCCGGCTCTGGGGCTCAGGACACAGGATTCTTTTGTCCTGAAGGCAGAAGGAGGAGGGCAGGCAGTGTCAGCGTCCGATTCACGTGTCCAGGGATCCTGCAGGTGAGCTCACTGAGGCCACCCCTTAGGAGCCAGGGGAGCCTGGTCCCCACCTCCTGATGACCTCTGGGGTCCCTTCTTCTAAGGACATGGTTCTGTGGGATCAGGTCCCAGACTTACGGTCTTATTTTGGGGGGAGGGAGACACAATTCAGCCCTTAACGACCACTATCTAGTTCTAGAATCTTTTCATCATCCCCGGTGGGAACCCCAGACTCATTGGCAGTCACTTCCCATCCCACCCTCCCCCAGGCCCTGGCAACTGCTCACCTGCTTTCTTTCTCTATGAATTCGCCTATTCTGGGGATTTCATATAAATGGAACCATGCAAGACATATGATCTTCTGTGTCTGGCTTCCTTTACACAGGATCGGGTTTTCACAGGTCACCTGTGAGTCTCAGCTATTTTTAGAGCCCATTTGTACAGAGGAGACTGAGAACCCAGTGAACCGTAACGTCTCCTCTTAAAGCTTGAACCCTGGAGTCAGGGGACATTGTTAGCACTCTGCAAGGTTGAAAAATAAATGAGCAAATGACTCCCCTTTCTAGGACACATCCCTCCAAACTGGGGAAGGAGAATGTTAGGTCACCAACAGGCTCCCACGTGGTGTGGGTTGGGAGGCAGGCGGAGGGACTCAGGTGGGTGCAAGTGGCCCTGGCAGTCTCTGGGGGCAGCCTTAGCGTTTGAGGTTCCCCCAGCTGCAGTCTCAGCTTATTCTGAGGGGCTATACCGCCACCTGGTGGTCAGAAGCAAACCTGACATGAAACAGCCTGGGTGGCCTGTAGATTTCCTTGTAACTGCATGGAAGAGTGAGCTTTTTATGTGGAGCACCTGCCTTCTGCCCAGGTCACAAACAGCCTCAAACCGCAGTGGGTGTGATATGAGATGGGGACTCAGAGTGCTGGGGTCAACACATTTTTTGACAAGGAATGATGCTTATGACTCATTGGAAAAGATCGTGGTGCTGGGAAAGACTGAAGGCAGGAGAAGGGGACGACGGAGGATGAGATGGTTGGATGGCATCACCAACTTGATGGACATGAGTTTGAGCAAGCTCCGGGAGTTGGTGATGGGACAGGGAAGCCAGGCGTGCTGCAGTCCACGGGGTTGTGAAGAGTCGGACACAACTGAATGACTGAACTGAACTGATGCTTATGACAATTTGTTTTGTGACAAGGCAAAAAGAAGAGTGTATGGTACAAACAGATCTTTAAAATGTCAATGTGTCTAAGTTCTGTTGTATCTGACTGCAGAGGAAACAAATCCAGGTGTAAACAGTGCTCAGCTTCCTCGGGTGTTGAAGGGGCTTAATGAGAAAATGCATGTGAAGTGCAGAGCAAAGGCTGGGGTGTCCAGCAGGTATCAGTTGTGGTCAGGACTAGAGTCACATTTGTCATCATTATCAACATCATTGTCACCTCTGGGTGATGGAAATATTTTTCCTTTTCACTTCTTGTATTTTCTGATGTTTCTGTTTCATTCACTTAGAAAAAAGAAGAAATTAAAGAGAAGAGGGTGGGATGGGCCCCTGCAGAGGTGAGTTTTGTTTCAGGAGCAGGTTGGTCTCTGGAAACCCATCAACCTCCTGGCAGATGAGCCCTGCATTCTGGGCTGGGTCTGATCCTAGTTTTGGGGTCAGTAACTCACCCGGAACCTTGGGACCCAACCTCCTGGCTGGGTGGAACTGGGCAAGTTCCTTGACCTCCCAAGGGGGTCCCTTTCCTCATCTGTAGATGGGGAGGATCGCAGGATCTCCTTGAGGGTGTCATGGAGTTTAAAAGAGTTGATGCTGGTAAAGCGTTTCCATTGTCCCTGGCACAGGACGAACACGAAGCTGCTGTTATTCCTGGGCACATCCTCTCCCAGCTCAGGGCATCTATCCGATGAGGGATGCAGACTATAGCAGAGCGTCTTCAACTACTGTCCTGACAACACCTGCCTGAGAATCACCTGGGAAACTTGATAAAATGCAGTTCCTAGGCCTTGGCCCTGACCAAGAATCAGATGTGGTCAATTTGATTTTGATAGCAGCAAAATGATAAAGATCTGCATTGTTAACAAGACTTCCTGTTGACCTCACAGAACGCGGAGACCCATATGGAAACAGGATATGATTCCTAAGGTCCCATCCAGCTCTAAGATGCTGGGGTACTTCTGAAGACCTGCCCAATCTCTTGGCCTCTGCACTCCAACTTTGTAATGAAAGGCTGTTCTTGGCCCTGGAAGGATCTACAGGAGCCTAGTCATGAGCCATCTAGAGTGCTCACAGAGCAACAGAACCGTGGAGACCTCATCCTGTCGTCAGGATACTGAAATCGAGAGAAGGGAGGGCATTTGTCACACGCCGGTGATGGAGCTGAGAACACAGTCCAGGCCTCCTGACTCTGGGGCCAGTGATGTGCACGTGCACATGTACACACATACACACACACACACACACACACACAGGCACTCATTCGCGCCGTGGATGGCCATGTTATGTGTGTATCACAAAGTCAAGGCCTGGCGCACCGCAACATAATCCCCCACTTGAGGACACACTAGCAGGCTTCCGCACATTTCACCACTCCTGAGTTCTTCCTTATTTAGGTTAAGACTTTGGGGCAGAGTAGTAAGGGGAGAAAGAAAGAGGCAGGAAATATGAATTTTAAAGATTTGGTTTTCATTTTTTCCCTAAACTTTTATTTAGGTCAAACTATTGTCCCAGTCATGCAGATTTATTCAAGGATGGTTACCTTGGCCTCAGTCGCCTCCAACTCTGAGACCCCATGAACTGTAGCTCACCAGGTTCCTCAGTCCATGGGATTCTCCAGGCAAGAATACTGGAGTGGGTTGCCATTCCCTTCGGCAGGGGATCTTCCTGACCCAGGGACTGAACCCGGGTCTCCTGCACTGCAGGTGGATTCTTTACCTGCTGAGCCCCCAGGGAAGCCCTACTTTGGCCTAGGCAAATCTTATTCTTTGGGCCTTGAGGATGGGGCAGGGAGGGGCAGAGGCTGGAGAGCACCATGAAGACAGAGGAAAAGTCATCCAGGAGAGCACAGGGCCTTGATCACCGAGGAAGGTGGCCAGACGGACCCTGACCTCACCAGGAGCGAGCTGTGTTAGAAACCAGAGGGCGGCTGCTCCCCGCCAGCCAGGCTCCGCGCCCTGTGTGCAGGAGCAGAGGGCAGGGCTCAGCAGGGAAGCTGGACAGAGAAGCTGGAGGGCGGACCAGAACACGTCAGCGCACGGGGTACAGCCTGGGAAGGAGGTGGACAGGAACACGAGGGGTGAGGCGCTGTGAGAAGATGAGCTCACCAACGGGCTGGAGGTTCTGGTGGGCATGAAGGGCTGCTGGGGCTGGCATACTAGGGAGGAGCTAGAAAGAGGTGGTGGGGATGAGAATGGGAACAAGCGAGGAGGCCCAGGGAGATGACCACCCATATGCGACTAGGGCTTCCCCCATGGCTCAGTGGTAAAGAATCCGCCTGCCATACAGGAGATGCAGGAGATGGGGGTTCGATCCCTGGGTTGGGAAGATCCCCTGGAGGAGGGCATGGCAGCCCACTCCAGTATTCTTGCCTGGAGAATCCCCATGGACAGAGGAGCCTGGTGGGCTGCAGTCCATGGGGTTGCAGAGTTGGACATGACTGTGTGTGCTTGCTCGTTTGCACCAGAGGTCAAGTTTCAAGTTCACAGCCAGGCACGCCCCCCGCAAGGAGACCTGAGGCCTCAGTCTTACCAGCTACACGTCCTTGGGCAGGTCGCCAACCTCCCAAACCTCAGGCTCTCCCATCCGCAGGGCGGGGATGATGCGTGCCGCTCCAGCCTTGCGGGACGGCGGTGCCCTTCAGGCTGGGGAGCGCCAGGAACTGAACCTGCATCTGACTTCAAGGCTGACTTCCTTGAAGTGTTTCCATGGAAATCCTCACCTAACCTATGTTTCTCTCTCAATGGCTGTATTTCCAAGCCAGCGCTGATGACGACAGTATTTGGAGGTGTCCTTACAAGCCCTAGTCCTTTGTGCGAGCAGCTCTAGAGGCCAGTGACTTGTCCACATGCGTAACTACAGTTTCACGCACTTGCTCTCACTCGGAAGCTCCCTAGACAGCACTACAAGGCAACTCACCCTGCGGGGGCCAGCTCGGCTCTGCCGGGCGGCTGAGAAGGATGCATTCAGAAGCTGTCGACAGCCAGGCCCTGGGCAGGTGTTTTCAAGTGGATGAGATCATTTGAGCCCTGTAAGACTACCAAAAGCTACTCACCTCGCACTACAGAAAAGTGGGAGAAGGCACTGGCAACCCACTCCAGTATTCTTGCCTGGAGAATCCCATGGACAGAGGAGCCTGGCAGGCTACAGTCCATGCAGTTGCAAGAATCGGACATGACTTAGTGACTAAACCACCACAGAAAAGTGAACCCACAGAAGTTTCTGGGAGATTGAGGAGCTTGCCCATGACCTGACTGGGATGTGGCAGCCAGGACCCAGGCTCTGATCTGCGGGTTCCTGAAGCCACTGTCCAGGATGACGGAAGAACTGAACCAGGTATTCATCCTCAGGGTGAGCCCTCCTGGACGCTTTTTATTTATTTTTGGCTGCACCGGGTCTTTGTCGCTACACACGGGCGTTCTCTAGTTGCGGTGAGTGGGAGCTACTCTCTGGTTGCGGCGTGCGGGCCTCTCATTGCAGTGGCTTCTCTTGTTGCAGAGCGCAGGCTCTAGGTGCACGGGCTTCAGTAGTTGTGGCCTGAGGGCTCAGTTCCACGTGGGATCCTCCCAGACCAGGGATTAAGTCCATGTCCCCTGTGCTGGCAGGTGGATTCTTAACCACAGGACCACCAGGGGAGTCCCTTTAAAAAAAAAAAAAAAAAACTTTTTCTTTTAAGCTTTCAATTTATTTATTTGGTTCTGACAGGTCTTCGTTACACATGCAGAATCGGGGTGTGTGGCTTTTCTCTGGTGGCGGCAGGCAAGCTCTCTAGTTGTGGGGCACAGGCTCTGTAGTTTGGCTCAGCTGCCCTGAGGCATGTGAGATCTTAGTTTACAGACCAGGTATCCAACCTGTGTCCCCTGCTTTGGAAGGTGAATTCTTAACCACTGGACCACCAGGGAAATCCTGATGTTTATTTTTATTCCACTATCGGAGAAGGCAATGGCACCCCACTCCAGTACTCTTGCCTGGAAAATCCCATGGGCGGAGGAGCCTGGTAGGCTGCAGTCATGGGGTCTCTAAGAGTCAGACACGACTGAGTGACTTCACTTTCACTTTCATGCATTGGAGGAGGAAATGGCAACCCACTCCAGTGTTCTTGCCTGAAGAATCCCAGGGACGGGGGAGCCTGGTGGGCTGCTGTCTATGAGGTCTCACAGAGTCGGACACGACTGATGTGACTTAGCAGCAGCAGCATGGTCTTTAGGTTAGGGCTTCCCTGGTGGCTCAGTCAGTAAAGAATCCACCTGCAAAGCAGGAGATCTGGGTTCCATCCCTGGGTCGGGAAGATCCCCTGGTGAAGGCAATGGCAACCCACTCCAATACTCTTGCCTGGTGGCCTACAGTCCATGGGGTCCACAAGGGTCAGACAGGACTTGGCAGCTAAACCACCACCGCCACATGGTCTTTAGGTTAATAAGAATGTTGGAGGAAACACAATAGTATGCAGAAAGGCAACTTCCATTTATTCAAATTAAATTATTGTATGAGTTCCCTATACAAATAAAACCTTTTTTGTAAATAAAATACAAAATGCTACAAATTTCAACCATGTAAAAATGCAAAAATAGTATCTGGATTATTATAGATGTGTATTTTCCCTTTACCATGACCAAAATGTGCAGGCGTTCCCCGCAGTCCATACCGCCCGGTCCATGAGCCTTATTCAGTCCCACGTGCCCCTCCGCGAGGGGCTGGGAGGCTTTCTTCCGCACGCTGAGCTCAAGGTGCTGGGGCACTCAGCCCCTCCAGGTCAGGATCGGGCTCTGTCTGGAGCTGGTGAGAAGGCGTCCTGCCCCGAAGCCCGGCCCCGGCGCCCGACGCTGAGTGAGACCCGACAGGGGCGTCATTGGTCTAGCTCGCTTTCGTTCTGCAGCGTCTTCATCGCCAGCCCCCAGAGGGTCATGCTAGAAAAGAACTGGCCCTCCGAGTTCCTGTAGGCGGGGGCAGCAGCGCGGCTGCCCAGGGGGTCGGTGCAGGGGGGGTGGTCCAGGGCCGCCAGGGAGGATCGCAGGGTGGCCACGCCGTCGGCCTGCAGCGGCTCAGCGCCGGCTGGGGCGTCCACGTCCGGGTAGCCATAGGCCTGGTGCTGCGCCGGCGGCACATGCGGGGGCTTGGCCAGCTTCACCGGCTCCAGGCTGAGCTTCTCTGACTCACTCGGCCCGTGCTGGGGCTGAGCCACCGGCTGGAACTTACAGGGGCTGTCAAACCCCGCCACCGAGTCCTCATCCACCGGGTGCGCAGGGATTTTGACGGTCACGGCGGGCATCAGAGGCACGGACACGTCCTGGGAGAAGGAGTCGGAGCTCTGGGACCGCTCCAGGTCCGGGGCTTCGATGGCCCGCGCGAGCGCCTCCAGGGCGCCCGGCCCCTCGTCACTCGCCCGGCAGTGCGTCTTCTTGTGCCTCCGCAGCACGGCCGAGCGTGTGAAGCACTTGTTGCACACGTCGCATGTGTACGGCTTCTCCCCGGTGTGCGTGCGCACGTGCCTGCGGAGGTCGCCCGACCCTCCGAAACACTTCCCTGCAGGGACAGACAGGGCGCTCTTCAGAGGAGGACGTTCGGGAGGATGTGCCCGCCGCCCCCAAGTGCCAAACGACCCCGCTTTCCTGTGAACTCGGCTGCGCCCTGCTGTCACCCACTCATGCCGGTTCCAGACCCTTCCACGCCCCTCCGCTGCAGCCCCCCAACCTGCAGCCTCGGTCCCCACGTGCCGTGTCACCTGAGGGCTCCGGAGCCCCATCCCCCTGTCCAGGAGCATCCCCTGGGGGCCTGGGCGCCTGCCCGATAGCCCACGCTGGGAAACCACATCAGCGCTATTCTGCTATCCCCAAATCGAACACAGCCAATCGCTACTTGAGAAGCATCTTTTCGAAAGTTACTTATACACTCAATTTTTAACGTAATTTTACGCTCCTTCTCCAGGTACTATTTCCTTTCTCTAGGTATAAGCTAGAGGCAGGTGATCTAAGGCCTACCATGAGGTCAGAACACCAGAAGAGAAAAACCAATACATAACGTTATAGAAGCCATTTACAAAGGACTGAAACAAACTATGCTTTGTTTGAAAAGACGCTTGCCCCTTGGAAGAAAAGTTATGACCAACCTAGACAGCTTATTAAAAAGCAAAGACATTACTTTGCCAACAAAGGTCCGTCTAATCAAAGCTATGGTTTTTCCAGTAGTCATGTATGGATATGAGAATTGGACTATCAAGAAAGCTGACGCCGAAGAACTGATGCTTTTGAACTGTGATGTTGGAGAAGACTCTTGAGAGTTCCTTGGACTGCAAGGAGATCCAACCAGTCTGTCCTAAAGGTGATCAGTCCTGAGTGTTCACTGGAAGGACTGATGCTGAAACTCCAATACTTTGGCCACCTGATGCAAAGAACTGATTCATTGGAAAAGACCCTGATGCTGGGAAAGATTGAAGGTAGGAGGAGAAGGGGATGACAGAGAATGAGATGGTTGGATGGCATCACCAACTCAATGGACATGAGTCTGAGTGAACTCCGGGAGTTGGTGATGGACAGGGAGGCCTGGCGTGCTGTGGTCCATGGGGCTGCAGAGCCGGACACGACTGAGCAACTGAACTGAACTGAAACAAACTACAGGATTTACATGGACACACCTTTCAGAACTTCTCACGTAATCCTATGTCCCTGTATTTGAATTCTCAGCTATCCAGCCCCGGTCAAGCAATGGTGGGCTGTTTGGACTGCTTCCAACTGTTTGCTACTATACCTGAGGGTCAGCTCACATCATCCTTCCCCTTGTTTCCTTAAGATAAATTCTCAGTAGTGGACATTATGTGGCAAAAGGCGTCAAAGGATATAAATTTCATTTCAGCCACAGGAGAGTTCCCTAGAGAGGGGAAATGGGAGGAGGAGTCTTTCCTTTGTACAAGTCAAGACAGGGGCTTGATGCGGGTCTCTAGGAGGTCACAGTGGAGCAGCACCTGCCTCCGGCATGGGGAAAATGGAGACAGCTCGCTTACTGTATGGGCGGCAGACAGAGAGAGAGCAGACGGTCACCTCTTCACCCGCGTGGGCCTGCAGACCCCGGAGCACAGAACGTGAGTATTTCCACAGATCAGACGAGGGTCATGCTTGCAAGGAAGCCAGCCTCAGAACCTAAGAGGACTGCCCAGAGGGGCAATGGGACCCCGACAGAGAAAGCCTCCTCAGGATGAACGGCTACAAAACCGAGGGCTAAAGGAGAAAGTCCAGCCAGAAGAAAATGCACCTTTCCATCCTGCAAAGTGCAGCTAAGTGCTGGGGAAAGAGAACAGCGTGTAAGGGGGAGGCTGTCTTACAAAGAAGGTGAAATGCTGGAGGGAGAGGGAGGGGGAGGAGGAGGGAGGGAGGAAGAGGCAGAGAGGGCCCGGCTTTCAAGTCAGCAAAGCTCAGACTGTGAAGCCACCATGAAGTGGAAACTGTCTTTTGAATCCAAGAAAACGAAAACATACACCCACACATACACTTGCATGTGAATGTTCCTAGCAGACGTGCTAAGTGAAACGAAGTCAGTTACAGAAGGCCACACATCACAGGATGCGATTTCTATGAACTGTCTGCAACAGGCAAACCTAGGGACGGAGAGCAGGCCAAGGGTTGCCGAGGGAGCGGGTGTGGAGTAACTGCCCGTGGGCACGGGGTTTCTTTTCTGGGGTGATGGAAATGTTCTAAGACCGTGGCGAGGGCAGCGCAGCACTAATGCACCCCAACTGCTGACATGTTCACTCCAAATGGGTAGGTCCCATAGACAGGACTCAACTCAGGAAAGCTGTTACTACAGATCCGAACCGGTCACACAGAATCACTCTCGCTCCCTTCCTCTCCCTGCTTTCCCCGAAAGCTGACCTCATCTGGGTCAGAAGCCTCAGGCAGTGAGCAGCGGGGAGGGGTGGAGATGAAGGACAGGGGGAGACAGAGGCCCGTTGCGCTACCTCTCCTACAGGGTCATAGCGGGCAAAAGCAGGTCCTGGCTGGAAGGAAGAGAACAGTGAATCTGAGGTCAAGTTCACAGTCATAATAATAATAACCGACATCCTACACTAGGGATTTGAGACTGCAACTGTGATTGAAAGTGATGCAATTTTATCCTCTAAGAGGGAGCAGACAAGTCACGGAGCTGCCGATACTGGTGTCCAGGGGATCTGACCCAGCTTAAGCGGGAGACATGAAGGAAGCTGCCTCCGGCCACGTCCCACATATCCTGATATCCTGCCCTATTTTAGGGACCAACCACAACGAGAACAGAGCCGCTCCGAGGATGCCCCAGTTCCAGGCTCCCCACGGCCTGACTCTGAGCATTTTTCCTCTTTGTTCTAACCAGGTAATCATAAAAATGGTTACTCACTCATTCAGTCCACATTGCCAGTGGCACACATGTACACGTGTGCGCACGCGCGCGCACACACACACACACACACACACGCCCTCCCCTAGTTCTTTAGAAGCTCCAACACTCTGTGATCACGGGTACTTAACTCGAAGCCCCAGTTCCCTGGCCTGTGAAGTGATGTGCCTGGAAACTGAGCCTCCCGATGACGTCACTGATGCACTAAATGCCGCAGAGGTGACCTTTGCTTTGTGACACGTGACACGATCTCAAGAAGCACCCCTCCCGAGCCCACTGTGTGCCCCCAATGCCCCGCAGGCCACTGTGCCCTGGCCCTGCAGCTGCACCGCACGCTGTCCCCCACTTTTCCCACTGCCAATGCCCCGTGGCCCCTGGGACTCTGTTATCAGTCACCTTTGTATCTAGGGCAGTTGCCGAGACTTTGGGTAAATGCCACATGGACACAGATGAATCAAAGACCAAGGTGATCAAGAAATAGCAATCACTTCCATGCTACCCACGAGGAGAGGGGTGACTTATCTGAGCCCCCGCTAATGACCGAGGACGGTGTGTGGGCACAGAGCCCGGCATCCTTCCCACGGGGAGGAGCAGGTGAGCACGGGGTCTGAGGTGGGCGGAAACTTACCACAGGCAGAGCAGCTGTAAGGCCGCTCGCCCGTGTGCCGGATTCTGTGCTTTACCAACTTCCTCTGCATGTTAAAAGACTTCCCGCACTCATCGCAGGTGAAGACTTTGTCAGCCGTGTGCGTCTTTTTGTGCTCCTTCAAATTACTGAAGTTACTGAACCCTAGAGGAGACCACACACTGGAGTTAGGCTGAGGGACGGAGAACATTTTAGTCGGAAATCTTCTGAAGGGAGACGCTCGGCCGTACCTCGACCACAGATGTCACACAAGTGTGGCTTTTCTCCTGAGTGGATGATAATGTGACGCTGGACATCTCCCGAGGCTGCAAACCTGCAAATGCAATTTGGAAAGTCAATTAAGAGCCTGCCTGCGTCACTGCAGACCTTTCTAACTCCAAGTCGCCCAGGGAGGAGATGAGCTGCTCCCTCGGAATGTGACCAGGAGTGGCCTGATTTCGTTTGAGATGCTCATTAGAAAAGAACATCTTTTTTTCCTCTTCTTTTTAAAGGAAGAGTAGAGAATGATCCTAATGTTTCATTTCTAAAACAGTTTTTCCCTACCTACTTGCGTTAACCTTTCTTCCTCAGAGGTGATCGCTAGGTGGGCTGGGGGGGTGGAGGGGCAATCCCAGCCCAACCCAAGCCCCGGTGTGGAGCTCAGTCCCTCTCTGTCCTGCCTCACTTGATCGCAGGATCACAGGTTGCATCTGGGAAGATGTATCTGGGAAGACTATAAATGCACGCTTTACTTCTAAATGGGAGTTCAGAAGGCTCACACTGAAAACACCCTGAGAAACAAGACTTTCAAGGACCCGCCCCCATCGAAACAGCAGAGGGCCTGTGCTACAAGGCACCCAAGACAGGCAGGACCCGGGACCTGGGCGCTAAACCTGGCCTTTAGTGTCTGGGCAGCTGCAGAGACACTATCAGGCCAGGAAGCCTTTACTTCTCTGTTTTCTACCATCTGCAGAGACAACTGCTTTTTCTGGAACTGAATCAAGGGTGCTGCCCTATCCCAGTAGAAGACTGTGACTATAACTGCCCCATATCATCCCACCCCCACCCCCGACTCCTGAATACAAACCTATCAGGGGCAGAAAATGTCCGTGTTCCCATCACAGCACTTTGCATATGCTGCTAAGTCACTTCAGTCGTGTCCGACTCTGTGCGACCCCATAGACAGCAGCCCATGAGGCTGCCCCGTCCCTGGGATTCTCCAGGCAAGAACACTGGAGTGGGTGCCATTTCCTTCTCCAATGCATGAAAGGGAAAAGTGAAAGTGAAGTCGCTCAGTCGTGTCCGACTCTTAGCGACCCCATGGATTGCGGCCCACCAGGCTCCTTCATCCATGGGATTTTCCAGGCAAGAGTGCTGGAGTGGGGTGCCATTGCCTTCTCCAACTTAGCATATAGTAGGTGCCTAATAAATGCTAAATGGCTGAATGGTTAAATGGATGAAGAAAACACTAGTGACTGGTAGAGGCCTGGCTGTTGCCTCCTAGAACAACCAACCACCAGATGACAGAGGGAGTGGAATCCCGACAAACGCCCCCCAAGGGGCAGGGGGTACAGGCTGCAGGCCGGTATGCCCACAGGAGGGGGCACTTCCACTTCCAGGGGCAGACTGTGGTCTCCCAAGTGCTTGGCCTCCCTGGCCTGAGGCTCGCCCGTCCTTCCTATGGCTGCACTCTCAGCCTTCTCACGGGTCTGCGAGCAGGGCTGGCGTGTCCCCAGCCCCCCTCTCCTGATTCCAGGAATTGAGGCTGCCGAGTCTCATTTCCCTACCAGATGGTCACCTCCGTGGGACCAGTCATCTTTTAATAGACATTTCTGGAATGTATGGACATTTTAGCATAATTCTGTTTCCCGTAAAATCCCATTTCCTATGGCTGCGTCCTAGATTCCTTTTGATTAACATGTCCATCTCTTTCCACTGTTCTCATGTGTGTCACATGAAAGGCCAGCAGGTTCGGCTCTGCTGTGTTCCTGGGTGACAGCGGCCCCCTCGAGGCTCGGAGATGCCGAGACGGTTCCTCTCGGGCGGCTGACCGAGCCCTGCACTGACCTCTTCCCGCAGATCTCGCAGATGTATGGCTTCTCCCCAGAATGCCGACGTAAGTGAGTCTGCAAGTTACCCGCCTGCGGAAAAGGAAAAGAAAAAATATGCCAATAATGGAAAAAAAACTTTTTTAAGGGCACATACATTCCAAAGGGATACTGACAGATTTAGCCAGGTTCCAGTCCAACTTCCCAGTGAAGATCCCAGATGCACGACTCAGAAGCAGCCACGTGCAAGGAGATGGAGGCCCAGCCTGGTTCTGATTTGGGAGCGGCCCCTGCCTGGCAGTGAACTGAACAGGGGGTGACTGATTTCAGCTCGGCTCCATGCCAGCCCCTGGCCCATCCCTCAGCAGGGGTACAGGCCACCATGTCCCTGTAAAATGGGCCCGACATTCTGTGGGGGCTGCTTTTAGGGTTGCTAAGCTTGTATTTTGAACAGCTGTTGATGTATTATATTTCTTGTTGTTTTTTTTTAACCTCGACCACCTACATGCAAACATCATTTGAAAAAAGGTAGTACTTGTACTTGGTCATTTCAGTATTCATTGTTTTTTCTTGAAAAACATGCTTTTGTTCATAAGGAAGGTAAGACATTTCCAAAAAGTATTTCCTCTGGTGGTACAGTTGCTCTTACTGACAGGTTGGTCATTTTTACTTCTGTGCAAAAAAAGCGAATCAGGAGATGCAGGGTGGTCCTTCAGCTGCAGGCCTTCTGTTTCTAATCTCTGAAACAGCAGGGCTTTACGAAGAGCAAGTGATTTAAATGGAGATCACAAAATAGATTTCCATGTGCTAATCAACAGGAAATCAACACTAAATTGCCTGAAGTACAGTGAAATTAAACCTGCAAAGGCCTGACATTACAAAAGCTACTGGCAAAAGTTTCAAATTGGGGCTGGAAAACACAATCTTCCATCGCTGTACTGTACGTTAACAGTCTCAATCTGTCACTTCCCGACTGAAGTTTTTATAGTGTTCTGCTATGAAAAACACTGAGGAGGACGAAGATATCCAGGGTAATAATGTGCAGGCCTTACGTACAAAATAAGCCAAAAATAGAATGAGCAATAATCTCCAACTCATAAATTTGGCTTCTAATTTTTTTTTTTTTGGACAGGTAAGAAGTGGATTTATTTAGAGAGAAACACACAGACATTGTGGGCCACCTCAGAAGGCACGAGTGGCTGGCTTAAACTGTATTTTAGATGAAATTCAAAGACAGTTCATGGTTATAGGACTGAAAGTATAAAGAAAACTGTGGATTTTATGTTATGTGACAGAAGATTCTTTAGGTCTATCAGATTCTGAAACCACTGAGTTAGATACTATATTTCAAAATATGATAAATATGGCTTAAGGGAAAAAAGCTGGTTTATTTTAGGTAACCAAAGAGAAAGTATTTGGCAAAACAATGGGAAATAACTAGCTTTTAACTGAATGACTATTAATAACAATAAAACAGCAAATGTCAACAGCAACAGACATTCGGTCTACTCACACATAACAAATTACCCTTAGAAACTGGTATATTGTCTCTGTTTTCTAGGTGTACAATTGAGATTCAGATAAATAAATCAGTTGCTCTGGTTACACAGTAGGCCAGAAATTAACGTTGGTTGATCTGAGCTTAAACTCTTGTCTTCCATGAGGGCCTGCAAGCTTCTGTGAATAAGCTAGCTTGGGCTGAATTCTCAGTATGCCAGTGACTGTGCTATCCAGGAAACGGCTCACTGGATTTAAGATAACACACATTTTAAATCAGTCACTTCCAACTTTCAGAAAAGTTGGTCATTTAAATAACAATTTGTATGGCACCATCTGCTCAATAGTTTAATTAGATCCTCGGTTTCAAGTTCTTATATAAACCATGTATTATGGTTGAAATACATTCGGATTCAATTCTTAGCAATGGTGCATCTTTCCTTTTTAAATACAGCTTAACAATTACTTGTTTTCAAAGTAAATAAAACTGAATAGTCTTCTACTTAACATTACAGTGGTGGTGGTTGAGTAGCTAAGTTGTGTCTGACTCTTGGGACCCTGTGGACTGTTGCCTACCAGGCTCATCTGTCCATGGAATTCTCCAGACAAGAATACTGGAGTGGGTTGCCATTTCCTTCTCCAGGGGATCGTCCCAACCCAGGAATCGAACCCAGGTCTCCCGGATTACAAGCAGATTCTTTACCGACTGAGTTACAAGGGAAGCTTAAATATTACAGTAAACAATAGTAAAACAAACTTTAAGATGTTTTCTTAGCTATTTAATACTGAAAATGTATAATGAAAATAATTATCGTTCCCCCTGATAAAGAAGCATATATTAGTCTGATAAATGGCATAAAAGTAGATTAAATAATGGAAAGATTCAGGCAAAAAAAATTCAATCATGCATTCAGATAATGTATACCAAATTACATAGCAAATTGGGGCCCTGATTATTTGCCCTTTAGTCAAAAGTCTTTATTTTTAGTAAATTTTGCTATGCTCTGCGTGCTTGCATGCTAAGTCACTTCAGTCATGTCCGACTCTTTGTGATCCTATGAACTGTAGCCTGCCAGGCTCCTCTCTCCATGGGATTCTCCAGGCAAGAATACTGGAGTGGGTTGCCATGCCCTCCTTCAGGGGATCTTCCTGACTCAGGAATTGAACACTAGGCTCTTGCATTGCAGGTGGATTCTCTACCACTGAGCCACCAGGTTACTAATTATATGCTAAGTACACAGACAACATCTTAGAAATTATCTATATACTGCTGGATCCATGAAAACTCCAGCAAGTGGTAAATACCAGTAGGTCTCCTTTGTTAAGAGTTTACTATGAGTGGAACACCTGGCTCACCAGTTACAAACTGACTTTCAGAGAGTCCTCACAATGTCCTCATAAAGTGTAATTCACCAGCTCCAGGAGGTAAACAGAGGCCCTGGGAGGGGAGCAGCCATGGCCCCTACAGCTGGGACGGAACACTCCCCAATTCGACTTTGTCTGTGGACTCAGCTGTTGGGCTGAAAAATATTAGCAAAAAAGGAATTCTACCCTTTCTAAGTGGACACCACTTTAGTTTAGGATGGAGTTGTCAGAACTCAAAAACTCTGCTGCAGAAAAGAAGTTAACACCTGGTTTGTTGAATAATTTAAAAAACAAACTCCTTCCAATAGGCACCTGAACCTCAGCATTTAATCATGATCAAATCAAACACATGTTCTTAGGCAGAGTACTCTTCTAGTGGTGGGTGACTGTTTCTGTACAGAATAGGGAACTGTGAAACTTTAGAGACAAAAGAGAACTCAGATCTTAAAAGTCATCTTGAGAAGTTTTAAGACTATAAAACAGGAAAAAAAAAAATCTGGAGATTAACATAAGGCTATCACCTAAGGAACAATGATTACTCCATTGATAAAAGGACATTCAACATCAAAAGTGTGGGAAATACCACCTCAGAGTTGAAGAATAATTTAGGTTCACTGAAGTATTATTTCTGGCACATTCACCACAGATGGGATGCAGCTTTGCGACCTCTGGCATGGGGCCGCATCAGCACCCTGGAACATGTGTAAGCAGCCTCCGAGGGATGCAGTGCCCTGTCAATCACACCCTGGACAAAGGAGACGCGGGGAGGGTACTGAACCTCTCAGAACCCGTCCTTCTGCAGCAGCTGTTCAGGGTCTCTATTCTGCTTCACTGGAGAGGCGAGGCAACTCCACTCCTCTCCCCCAAGACAGCTGAACACACCGGGTTTCCCTTTGCCTGTTTTTCTTGTGACAGGTATTCCCTACCTGCCATGGTCTTAGATTTCTCCTCTGTTTGCACTGAACAGCCGGGTTCTCCTGCACACAGGAGACACGTGGCTCCAAATGGGGCCTCGTGCATACTGTCAGCTCCTGCATGACTCTCACTTGCTGTCACCCAGGCAAGGGCCGAGTCCGAAATTGCATTAATACACGCAGAGCCGGCTGTCACAATCTAGGCTTATCACAGCTTTCCCAAAGCTGAGGTAAACTGTTTGCTGACTCATTATTAAGGTGGTGGCTATTTTAATTTTTTTTAAAGACTAACCAACCCTATTAAATACTACAATGAATAAAAAGTTAATTCTTATTGGTAGGTCTGCTTTCTGATTTCTGAATCTTCCAGAACGGAGGGTATTTCCAGTCCACTGTAACCACATGTATTCCAGTTCATTTCAGAAATGAAGGACAGGTTACTAAAGTGTAAACACCGCCATTGCTCCCTCCGCCTGGAACACCAGAGCCTCAGGCCCATCAAGGCCTCCCATCTTCAGGGCCCCGCCCCAGGGACACATCCCATGACCTCACCCACCCAAACATCACAACTTTCAGGTAGGAACGACCACTCCCCTCTTCACCCAAACTGTTCCCTGTAAAACAGCCATGGAAGTTCCACCGTTTCATTGTGCTTTACCACTTTATGCACCTGTTTCTTCCTCTAAACACAAAGCTCCTTGAAGCCTTATTCATCTTTGTGCCCCAGCGCAGGCAGAGCTCCTCAGACATTGTAGGTTTTTAATAAATATTTGTTGAAAGAGTCCTTATTCACAAAAACTTCATCATTAGGAGGTAAAACAGCGATATACATCTAAAAACCATAAATATATGGTTATGTTCATTAAAAAAAAACCTTAATGTTTATAAAAGTCTGATAAAAACACAGACACCGATATAGAAGAGGATTTCTGTAGCGTCTATCAGACACGGCTGCCCTTGGTGGGACTCGAGAGGAACGTGTAGGACAGGTCTGAAGCAGAGGACAGGGTGCTATCAAAACCACTGTACTCAAACGTGCCAACACTGAAGCCCCAGCCCCAACCAGCAGCGTCAGAATCTCTGAGGGTGAGCCCCGGCATTAACTCCAAGAGAGAAGGCTGAAGGCAGACTCAATGCCTCAATGTCTGGTTTCACTTTATTTGGCTAACAGTGAAAACCCATGGGATTCCAAGCAAGAAAAGGATAGAACCTAAACTGTTACCACAGTGTAAACGTATAAAGGACTTTCACGTCCATTTTTTTTTCATTTAATCTTCCTAATATTCCCATGCGGTGGTATCATCTCTATTCTAAGAATTAGAAAAATGAGACCCAGAGAAGTTGTGATTGCTAACTGTTAATGGCCATTAAGCCACTTTTTACGGCTTCCCATTACAGCAAAGCTGCAAAGATCAAAGTGGTGGGGGGTGGAGTGGGGGGGGAGTGTGCCTTCGGAAGACTGGTCTGTAAGAGCAGAGAGGACAGAGAAATGAGAGGCAATGGCCACAGGAGAGGGACTACTGATGTGTCCTGAGGACTCACCACAGGCCAGGCGTGATGCTGAACATCTTTAGTTGCTCAGTTGTGTCTGACTCTTTGCGACCTCAGTCGTGTCTGACTCTGTGATCCCATGGACTGTAGCCCACCAGGCTTCTCTGTCCATGGGATTTCCCAGGAAATACTGGAGTGGGTTGCCCTGTCCTTCTCCAGGGGATCTTTTCAACCCAGGGATCAGACACTCCTCTGCCTGCATTTGCAGGCAGATTCTATACCACAGAGCCACCTGGGAAGCTGACTGTCTTATAAACTCATTTACTCCTCACACACCACAGGGGTCAGTGGTCCCCCACCCCTGCTTCACAGATAAGGAAGCCAAAGTGCCAAACATGGAGCTTGTCCAAGGTCAAAGTAGAAACCAGAGGCTGGATCCAAATCCACACTGTCTGGCTCTAGAGGCCAAGTTCTGACCTCCAGGGGAGGCTGGCTGGAAGCAGCACCGGCCTCAGCTAGAGTGCATGGCAGGTAGACCAGCAATCCCTCCACTCAGCTCAGCAGAAGCTTGGTGGGGTGCACAGCCCCTGACTGGACTGATAAGGCCATGGAACACACTGGGGCATGGTGAGTTGTGGCTCACAGCCAGCAGGAAGAATGAAAAGCAGCCAGACAGCAGGTCTGGGTATGTGGGAGACTGAAGAAGGGGACGTGTCAGCGCTGGGGCCACTCCTGCGGTTCCCGTGCTCCACGGGGTGAGGGGGTCCAGCTCCTCCACCAAGGCCCAGCCCCAGGGTCCTTCCCCAGTCAAGGAGCATCTGTACATGCTCTTACTCCATGATTACCATGCGAGTGTAGAAACGGTTGTGAACTGTTTCCTCTGGGCACTGGGCCTTGCGAGCAGCTTCTGGGAACAGCAACCTTCTGTCACAGAAGGATAAGCAGGTTCCCACAGCCATTCTACTGCGTTCAAAATTTCCTCTGAAACCTTCGCTCTCTCTGTCTGGCGCCCAGGTCAGTACAGAGCCTACAGGAGGACACAACACATACTGGCCAAGTGAGAGGACGTGTGCAAAGGCAGGGAATGCCAAGTGTGTGGTCTCTTCTCCAACACCCTAACACCTACAACCCCAATAAGAGTAAGAAGGCATCTGTCTTGGGTCCAGCCTGGCATAAACTGCAGCCCCCACGTGTGTGTTCAGTTGTTCAGACTCTTTGCGACCCCACGGAGTGTATCTCGCCAGGCTCCTCTGTCCACGAGATTCTCCAGGCAAGAATACTGGGTTGCCATTTCCTTCTCCAGGGGAATCTTACCCACCCAAGGATCAAACCCTTGTCTCCCATACTGCAGGCGGATTCTTTACCACTGAGCCTCCTAGGAATCCCGCAGCCCTCAAGTGGTGCTCAATATGGTTTATATCATGCACAGGAAGAGAAGAAATACATTCGAATTAGACCCATCGTTAATGAGGGAAAAGGTATTGTGAGAGTTCACAGTTATGTTTATAAAGAATGGTACCCCCCACAATGAGCTAGAAATTTTTTTTCTTGAAAATTATTTTCTCCTGATTTAGTCTGAAGTCTTTTAAGTTACAGATATCATCAGAGTCTTCTCTCACAAGTTCCAAAATTATGTCTCATCTGTAATAAAAATAAACACTGGTTTTCAGGTTTTTGATTATTAACAATAAATAAAAGTATTCCCACCTGAGAGAAGTGTTTCCCACAAATGTTACATTCAAAAGGTTTCTCACCTAAAACAAAAGAAAACAACAGCGGGTAAAATCATTAGTAATACCTGCACGACAGTTTTCCACTTACAATGTTTAAACTGCCTTCTGTGTCCCACCATTCAAAACAGCATAACATACTTCATCATCAGGGTATGAACATGGGGAGCCTCTGTCCTCACCATCTCTCTCACCCTCAGATACAGGCAGAGATGATAAAAGTGAGATCTATATCTGCGTGTGTGTGTGTGCTCAGTCACGTCTGACTCTGTGACCCCATGGACTGTAGCCCGCCAGGCTCCTCTGTCCATGGGATTTTCCAGCAAGAATACTGAAGGGGTTGCCATTTCCTCCTCCAGGGGATCTTCCTGATCAAACCCGAGTCTCCTGCATTGGTAGGCGGATTCTTTACCACTGAGCCACCTGGGAAGTCCCAATCTATATTTACTTCTCTCTTAAAAAAAAAAAAAAAAAGGTTCTTCAAATTTAAACCCGTATTGAAATCAAACATATTTATCTGCACTCAAAAGTATACTGGGGCTTTGGACACAGATTTCCCCTTCAGTCGAAAATCAAATGTGAGTTTTCTTGCTGAACAGCACAAACCCATCTTTCAGCCTGGCTCCTGCACTGACCACAGGTGAGTCCTAACAGAACCAGGGGGACTCATCCAAACAGAGCAGGACCTCCTGAGCGTGTGCTGGGAAAAAGCCCCTCCCCACTGCCTTTTAGCCTTGGTTGAAACGTGCCAACAGGGGAAAAGAAGATTCCACCATGGGACGTGTTCCCTTGCTGACTGCTTGGCCCCTCTGATTTCAGCAACTTTGAATGATCACATTTTGGGACAGAACAGATGTAGAGAATGGAACTCTACTACAAAGAAACCACAACGGTTCTGAAGACAGTCTCCAGAAAATGGTCTGTTTAAAGACATACTTCAGGTACTGCCTTTAACCTATAGAACCCTAATAAACAAACAGACCCCATGAAGGCCAAGAACCTTTCACTTTCCCCATTCCCCTCAAATCAAGTGCTTTCATTAAGATCCCTTCTAAAAAATAATGTTTCCCCTCCTATTGTGTTGCTGGAGTTGGCTAGCTTTCTGGACTTCTGCTAAAGGACTTTTGATCTTATCCTCAAACTGTTTAATGGCTTCCCCAAGGACGAGTGGGGAGCTCCTGACCACAAGTACCGGTGACCCTTGAAGCGCAAGGTTTTAACTGTGCAAGTCCATACACACATGGGTTTTTTACAATAGTAAGTATTACAGTAGTACATCATGGAGGTTGGCTGAATCTGCAGATGTGCAGGGACGAGTACATGGAGGACCAACTATAAGTTATACCAGGACCTGACTGCTCAGATGGTCAGCATCCCTAAGCCTCGCGTTGTTCAAGGCTAACTGTAATTATAATCACATGGATACGGCATTTTGAACTACATTTATGTCTGAAGATAAGGGAGATAACAGATAATGTTACATTAAAGCCCCCAATATGAGATATGAGAGTCTGAAAAAAGAGGTTACTAGTTCCTAAGAGTCTCAGGTGACCAGGGTTAATAATCCTTCACCAGTGGTTCTCACACTTTTTGCTCTCAGGACCCCTTCACACTCTTAACAGTTGAGGACCCTAAAGAGCTTTTCCTTACGTGGGCCATATCTGACGGTACAGTCTGTATTAGAAATCAAAACGGAATGATTTTTTAAAGGAACGGCTAGACATTTTTCATTGGCCAGCAGGTGAAGCCCTCATCCCACATCCTGCAGCCTTGAGCCGACTCCACCGTACACTTGCTCTGAAGGAGGAAACGGCACCCTGCTCCAGTCTTCTTGCCTGGACAATTCCAGGGGCAGAGGAGCCTGGAGAGAGACAGTCCGTGGGGCCACAAGGAGTCGGACACGACTGAGGGACTGAGCACTGTACACTTGTTGGGGGAGCAGGAGGGAAGGAGGAGCATCCTACATGAGGATACAAATAGTTCTGGCCGCATTGACCCCTGAAAGGCTTCCCCAAACCATGCTTTGAGAACTGCTGCCCTTCTCGATCTGTTTATGTCCCAGGAAGCAACTGTGCCACAGAACTGTCTGACGGCTATTATCCAAAGACGTTCTTGCAGAATAAAAATAATTCTTGTTTCCTTTAAAGCTAAAACAAGTAAGTTTCTCAAATAAAAATTATACTGATCTTTAGGCTCCAGAAAATTACAGAATGATCTAAATTAAGCTTTTTCAGGGCAAAATTTAGTCAATGGACTGTCTTTGTATGGAATAATTTTGAGCAACTAGTAAAAATAACGATAGTATTTTATATTCAAATACAACAAAATTTATAGAAGGCTTTCATAAATATTAATTCAGTCTCAACAATGCAATAAGGAAGTGAACACCTAAGCAAATGGGGAATCAGGAGTGATAACAGGACATTACACCAATAGTCACAATCACACAAGCACCTTGAAAGCAGTTACTTTAGAAGCCTCCAGAACATACTCCTTCTCATACCTCGAAGATAACTGCCAATAATGTGTGTACTAGGGTCATTAGGCTTAAGTGCAAGAAAGAAAGTAATATACACGTATTATATTACATACTGTATAAATATTATTTAGCACTTTTTCAAAAGCTTTGGAAAAAATAAATATTTTGGAATGGGGAAGAGGTATAAGCTAAGGTAACAGAACTCTGAAAATTCAGTGTTCAAATGGAAGAATTTTTCACTTGAAAACACCAAATGGTTAAAGCTGATCCTCTTTCAAAAGTTTACCTCCTGCCTCCCAAATCACAATTTTTAAAATCTGACATTCAAAGAGGGAGGGGACATGTACACCTATGGCTAAGTCATGTTGATGTATGGCAGAAATGAAACCAATATTGTAAAGCAATTCTCCTTCAATTAAAAATAAATAAATTTTTAAAAACACATTAAAAACAAACAAAAAAATCGGACATTCAAATTACTTTTCAAAGCTTTCAGAATTACTCAAACTAAACTACTTTGGTCTGAATTAACCAACATCATGCTTAAAAAAAAAAAAATCTAATTCTAAAGAAAGAACTAAATATTGCTTATCTGTTTTAGAATTAATTTGAAAATCTGAGTGAATCAAAAGAATCTGCCATACTTTGAGATGGAAATCTTCTCAAAGAAAACCACAATTAAAAGATGAAAAGTGCACCATGTTTTTAAAATGGCTCTATGAAAGCTTTTACTAACTTAAGATTATTCTTTAAAGACATCACCAAAAACACGAGGCAGAAGATAGCGAACACTCTTTGATTTTGGGGGTAAATATCAATGACATCATCAAGCAATAGCAAAACTTCTTACAAAAACGGAAGCAGGCAGTGGTGTCTGATCGTCTGGTATTATTTCCTTTCCTTCTGCCTGCAGGGACCAAATCAGTGTACCTGTATGAGACCGTCTGTGTAGCTCCAAATTGCTGGGGTGTTTAAAAGGTTTCCCGCACAATTCGCATGCGTACTGTCTCTGGGACTGCGGCAACTGGGTCTGGTCTTCCAGGGCCGCGGGGTCTTCGGGCCTCTCTGTCTCACTCACGTCATTAAAGTTCTCAGAACTGCTGAGTTCCTCGCTTTCCTTTTCTTCGGCGCTGGGGCTGTTCACTTTCTCCACACCGTGTTCCCGGGCAGCTTCTAGCCTCGTGGTTAAACTGTCATCGGGTTTTGGTTCAGAGGTTTGCTCTGCAGATTTTTGTGACTTTAGGAAGTTGAGCTTCTTAAGGTGAATGGCCTTCTTGAGCCTCATCTGCCGGGTAGGCTGTTGGCCGGCGTGGTCGGACGCGGGGTCTGGGGCATTTTCACCCAAAGGCTGGGCCAGGAAGTTGGAAGGCAGGTGCTGGGAGGACTCCAGGACACATTCGGTGTGGCCGACCGCATAGGGCCGGCGATCCTCGGCGTGAAGGTCTGCGGAGGCGCTGAAGGTGAAAGGCTGCTCGGTCACTCGCTCATGACTGGGACAGCTGGCATGTTTATAGTACTGCTTACTGTACAAGTTTCTGAGCTTATAGTAACAATTGGGCTGTTTGAAAGGCAGTTCTGTGCAGCTGCCATCGAACAGGTCGGGGGCTTGTTTGGAGGTTTCGGCTGTGGGCGGATGAAGGCCGACTGAGGGTGGGGCGTGTGAGAGTGACCCGTCCACGGCCCTACCCTGCTGGGCGCCCGCGGAGCACTCCGGCAGCAAGTGAGGTGGGTAGTTTTCACTGAGGACACAGTTCGTGTCAGGAGTCAGGGTGCTCTGCAGGGAGAAGGTGCCGTGACAGGGCAGGCCTGGAGGCTGGTCAATGGTGGCTGACTTCAAAAAGGTGTGACACAGACTGAGGACGTTCTGAACCTGCAAACACTGGGCCGTGTCCAGCATGACTTGTATGTTGTCCTGGTTAAGATCCAGATGCGACGTGTACATGAAGTCCAGGATCTGCCCGATGCCACTCACATTCTTAATATCCAAATGAAAAACATCATTCTTCTGGCCTGAAGAGTTCTGAAAGAGGCTCCTGATAAAAGAAAGGATATCTGCTTACAAGGTTAACAAACCATACATTCTGATAGCTTTTTCTTTTAAGTAATATGCATGCTAATGTTCAAAATGACTATCCTTTGATAAATGCTAAGATTAAAAATTAAGTATGCTTTTGAGAATTCCACGGACAGAGGAGCCTGGTGGGCTACAGTCCATGGGGTCGCAGAGTCAGACATAACTGAGTGACTGACACTTTCACACTTCTATCTGCAATAGCTCGGACCTGGAAGCAGGGCTTCCCAGGTGGTGCTAGTAAAGAACCTGCCTATAATGCAGGAGACGCAGGTTTGATCCCTGGGTTGGGAAGATCCCCTGGAGGAGGAAATGGCAACCCACTCCAGTATTCTTGCCTAGAGAATCCCATGGACAGAGGAGACTGGCAGGCTACAGTCCATAGGGTCGCATGGAGTCAGACACAACTAAAGCAACTTAGCACAGCACAGGACATGGAAGCAACCTAGATGTCCACTGGCAGATGAATGGATAAAGAAGTGTGGTACACATACACGGTAGACTATTACTCAGCTATGAAAAGAAATGCATTTGAGTCCATTCTAATGAGGTGGGTGAACCTAGAGCCTATTATACAGAGTGAAGTCAGTCAAAAAGAGAAAGACAAATATCATGTATTAATCCATTATATGGAATCTAGAAAGATAGTATCAACGATGCTATGTGCAGGGCAGCAAAGGAGACGCAGACACAAAGAAGAGACTTTGGGACACAGTGGGAGAAGGAGAGGGCGGGACGATTTGGGAGAACAGCATTGAAACATATACACCCCCATATGTAAAAACAGATAGCCAGTGGGAGTTTGATGTGTGACGTAGGGAACCCAAAGTTGGTGCTCCGTGACAATCTAGAGGGATGAGGTGGGGAGGGAGGAGGGAGGTGGGGTTCAGGAGGGAGGGGACACATGTATGCCTATGGACGATTTATGCTGATGTATGGCAGAGGCCATCACATTACTGTGAAGTAACTATCCTCCAATTAAAATGAATAAATAGAAAAAAGCTAACAGTTGCTATGCGACGTGAATAAGTGCCAGATCTGCTACGCAACACAGCGCCTGTAGTTAACAGCACTGTGCCGCACACTTAAACACGTGTTAGGCGTTCTTACCACAGTGAAAAATGTCAAGTCTGTCAATTCCAAGTCAAGATCTAGGTGTGTTTGTGATATTATTGATTCTCAATGTTTTTCAGTATTTTTCTAATCACTCAAAATAAAACATGTCCTTTTTAAAAGCAAAAAAAAAAAAATTAAATATGCTTCAATCCTTTAAGAAGTTTTTGCAAGCTATTCAATAAAGCAATTTGGATTAATTGAATTCATAAGCTGAATATCCAAACTTCCAAGGAAATCTCAACATAAGATTTAAAAATATACTCATTGTTCTTTTTTTTTCCAAAATGTAATTATACCTATGCATTATTCATTGCATACAAATTACAGAAAACTAAAGAACACACTTTTCAATATTTCATGTTTAGTCTGAAAATTAACTACCTCAAACCATAAAACACATACAAAAATACTTCTGTATCTTAAGTGTCTTAAAAACATCTGAAAATGAAAATAGCTATAATAAACCAACTCTAGATACAGTTCAGATACAGACTCTTTTAAAAAAGGTTTTTAATTTGTTAATCATGGCCGAATACACAAAATGTCAAACAGCTGGCTATGTGGTTCATATGATAAATTCAGTGGCACTGTGTGCATTCGCATTGTTGTGTAACCACCACCACTACCCAGTTCCAGAACCTTTTCATCATCCCAAACAGCAACTCTATCCATTGAACAGTAACCCCCATTATCCCCAGCCCCTCAGCCCCTGGCAACCACCCTTCCACTTTCCGTCTCGGTCAATCTGACTGATCTTGGTATCTGATGCTTCTCAGCAACCCAATGGTCCATAAACCAGCAGTGAGAGAGCCCTGTAAGTTAATGCAGGGAAAAGGCACCATAAGGCCCAGGCCCTTTGTTCTGGGCCTAAGTCAGGTTCACAGGTGAATGAATTTGTCTCCTGTAAAAATACTGAGTCAGGTAAGTTGTCCTGTAAGTTTGTTAAAGACATTTTATCAAATAAACTAGCCAATGTATCATAACATATAGACCTAACTGTCCTGGAAAGACAGAAGAAACAGGCAAAGCCCAAGCAGGGGACCATTTTGCACATGGGCAGAATGCTGCCTCAGGGAGTCAATCCACTAGAATATGACTTGCAGCACATATGACAGCTGAGACTTAATTTGATGATTCAGGATTATCAAGGAAAGAGTAAATACTGTTCCATGTATCATTTACTAGAGTAGTAAAACAGTATATATTTAAGGGGGAAAAGTTCTGAAAAAGTGCTTGTGTGTGTGTGTGTTAGTCGCTCAGTCGTGTCCGACTCTTGCAACCCCACAGACTGTAGCCTGCCAGGCTTCTCTGTCCATGGGATTCTCCAGACAAGAATACTGGAGTGGGTTGCCATTCCCTTCTCCAGAGGATCTTCTCGACCCAGAGATCGAACCCTGGTCTCCTGCATCGCAGGCAGATTCTTTACCTTTAGAGCTACAAGGCAGTCCTGAAAAAGTGCTTCAGGACAGATTATTCCAGTTAACCAGAAAATGTGTGTAGAATACTTAAATGAAATACTATTGCTTGATCTTATTGTTTATAAGTAAATCTTTCATTGAGGCAAAAACAATTATAGGGATAAGTAAATTGAGTTCAAATCTGTTTTCTTAGAATGGTAAAATGTGAAAAAAAAAAGAAAATGTTTTAATTAAAAAAAAAAAGGCAAATTGGATGTTTTCCCCTCTCAGATTTCTTATTACAGAAATGTTCTTATCAGAAACTCTATTCCTCAATCTTTTTACCTGGAAAGGACAAGAAATGTATACAGAAGCCTGATATTAATTACAACTCAAAAATCAAAGACAAAGTGCCAAGTTACTTTCATGGCCCTAATTATATTTTAGTTAAAAAGACTCTTCTGCTCATGTGTGCTCAGTCGCTTCAGTTGTGTCCGACTCTTTGTGACCCCATAGACTGCAGCCCACCAGGCTCCTCTGTCCATGGGAGTCTCCAGGCAAGAATACTTGAGTGGGTTGCCATTTCCTCCTCCAGGGGATCTTCTGCTCAGGTTACTCTAAATACAAAAATGAAAAAGCCCACAATGTGCTACAAAAGATAAGGAGAATGAAATTGAGGAGAAAATAAAATTTAGACAAAAGAATTCCATTCCAGAAAAGCTTTCTCTCTGTACAATTAGAACAGTCTAAAACACGTACCTAAAGTACTGGCTGAAAGCTGCTAGAACGTTCTTATGAGCTTTAAAGCAGACTCCTTTCACCACCAACATACAGTCGCAGAGCAGGCCTTGAATCCGCTGCTCGTGCAGCTGCTGGAGAAGGTGGCAGCTGTGGGCGGCAACTGGGTCCATGCTCCACCATCCAGGAGACCTAGGACAAAGGACGCTGATAAGCAGTGATCCTTGATGCTATGACCGGACACGAAAGGGCACCCAAACTGACTGACTGATCTGTGCTTCACTGTCATGACTTCCTGTGCAACACGAACGCAGAAAGGCGAGCATTATGTCAGATGGCACAGCGCGGTCCACAGTGCCGAATCCTCAAGGGTGCTGAATGTCCAAATGACTGAGTGACCGGTTACCTACCCTTGCCCCAATGGTTGCCTGAAAAGAAAAGCCATCTTGGTTTATTATTATTATTAGCTATCATTTACTGACTAATATAGACTGGGCACTGTGCTAGGAACATTCCAGCCATTAACTCAAATAATGCTAGAAGAACCCTTTGATCACCATTTTACAAGCAAGGAAATTAAGAAACGAGGAGTTAAAGTAACGTGGCCATGATAAGAAAACTGTTATATTCCAAAGCCAGGACTTAAATCCTGGTTCCTAAACCCTGAAGTCCATGCTCCCATGCCCATGAGAAAAGGGACAGGAGAAACACAACACAGAACTTTCCTCCAAAGACTTAAATGCTAAGATACAGCATTTAATATCCTGAATCTACATCAGACATTCTCTGGCTATACAGAAGTGACACGGAAAGTTATGAAACATCCCACAATTTGACTATAAAAACTGTAACTATTTTTATGTTACTTAGCATAGTTCTCTAACTGCTTCATGATATCCATCCTGTACCTTCCCAAATAAGATTATAAAAAGCTCCAGAAAGAGAATTTGCATCTTACATTTCTTATGTGTCTTACAAATAACCGCCACAAATCATAATGTATCACATACCTCATAAGGATAATCATGGTATTTACCCAATGTTTCCTTTACGTCAGGCACTATTCTATCTAAGCCCTCTACACATATTAACTCATTCAGTTCTCAGAATAGCTGTAAGAGAGATACCACATACCATTAGCCTCACTTTACAGACAGATGAGGACAATGAAGCACATGGCAGATTAAAGATGGCCACAACATCCGTGACTCAAGGGGAGGTGGGATCTAGGTCTCCTCTCCTTGACTTGGGGCAGCCTCTATTTCAATCAACAGAACAGGTGAAAGGAAGGGTGTACAGCTGTGCTCTTTTCTGGGCCGAGGCCTTTGAGCCGACAGCTCCCACCTTCCATCTTCCGGACGATGGCTCCAGAAGGCCTGCGTTGCCAACAGGCCTGTAAGACGCCCAGCTGGAGCCAGTATATGGGGCAGGAGAAGGGCTCTGCTGAACCCAGACTTCCAGTCATCCCTTCCAAGGGACCAGACATGAGAGCAAAGTCACGCTGAAGGCTCCAGACCGGCCCCACTGTCAGCTGAACCCCATTCCCCACCCACACCACTGCAGGGCTGAAGAACCACCGGCAGAACCCTGCCTGAATTTCTGACTCACAAAACTGTGAGATAAAACAAAACAGTTTTTAAGTTACCAAGTTTTAGGGTAGTTTGTCACAAAGCAAATAGATAACCTGACCAGAGTTAGAGAGGACCGACGTGGTAATAATAATAGGTTATCAATAAGGGCAGAGTTGGGATTTAAACCCGGGGAAAGCCCAAAGCCCACATGCTTAACTACTACTCCAAGTTACATGCAATAGCTCAAAGGCCTTCCTTGGAATCCAGTCAGCACCCTCTTCAGTCTATTACCAACGCCTGACTGTCCAGGTGACCCCACATATAAGCACCGAAGTAAAGCACAACACACATGAGGACGAACGTGTGCAACACAGGCTTTGTGCTATGATACAAGGAGCACGGTGTGCTGTCTTTGCGGCTCACTTTTTGACAAGTAACAAAAATCTACTGTCTTATCGATTAGCATATCTTTGGTATCCAGAAGAGTGCCTTGGACATAGTAGGTGCTCAATACATGGTTTTAAGATGGATGGAGACTCTGGTTCTCGGTGTTTTAATCTGTAAAAATAGAGGGTCCCCTATTGGGTTAGATAATCTCTAAGGTATCTTCCTGTTCTAAATCTACATTGAGAATGTGACGGTGGACTGAATGGCATCCAAAGGAAGGGAAATATGGGAAAGGAGAAAAAGGGAAACATAAGAAAAAGCTTAGATACATGCGAACGAAGAGGTGCTTCTACTGGGAATAAGAACCAGAACAGAATTTTATCCTGTAGCGACAGTTCCTAGAGCAAAGGCCCTTCGGTTCCATGAGGTGATTGATCAATTGGCCAAACACCACAGGAAAGAATTTGGGAAGTCTGTTCAGTGGGGCCACTGAAAGATTACTTCTCCAAGTGTCTGAGGTTCACACACACACTTGCCTTAGAGTGCCTCTCTTCCTCTCTGGCCATCATGCTTCTCAAGCGGCTTGGTCCCCAGCCCCCTAATCCAACCCTAATGACAAAAGCACTGGCCACGTGCACACAAGCCCAGACTCCGGTCTTAGCTCTACAATGACTCTATGATGCTATGGAGACCAATTGAGTTAAGCTGTTATGTGCCTAATACATGGCAAGATATTGTGGTGAGGATGGAAAGCTGATAAACTCAGGATGGAATGCTCCCTGCCCTCCACAGGCTGTGTCTCAGTTTGAGTCACTCAAACTTCACAGAGTGTGCACTATACACCAGGCACTGAGATGAGATGGTAAACAACTCAGATATAGTCATCCTATGCTTTCATGAAAAGTCAGTTCAGTGAAAGAAACACAAGTAGGGCTGTACTGGAGATATTAAATGGGGAAGGTACAAATTCATTTGGGGGACAAGGCTCAGAAGAAAACCTTCTGGAGGAAAGACATCTATGCTGAAACCTGAAGTTAAGTTAAGTCTGCCAGAGAAAGAGCAAAGAGAATTCACCCTGAGTTTTCAGGGAGAGCAAACAAACAAAAACGTGCAGAAGAGCACAAACAAGGAAGAGACTCACACATGTGCTCTGCACACAAACCCACCTCGAGTATCCAGCTTTTAAACCTGGGCAACCTGTCACTTCTGTTGGAGAATATTTCCCTCTCTGTCCATCCAACAAATTCTTTTGTGGGCTGAATTGTGTTTCCCTCCAAATCCATATGTTGAAGACTATATTTGGAGATTGGGCCTTAGGAGGTAATTAAGTTAAAATGGTAGTTAAGGTAGATCCTAATCCAATCTGATTGCTGTTCTTATAGAAAAAGAGGAAAGCTGGACATATACACCACGGATGCTGTGCACAGAGGCAAGATCACCAGAAGGCATGGCCAGAAGGTGTGCAGCTGGGAGCCAAGAAGAGCAGCCTTGGGAGCAAACAAACCTGCTGACACCTTATCTTGGACTTCTAGCTCCCAGGACTGTGAGGAAAATATATGTCTGTTGTTCAGGCCCTCCAGGTTATGGCATTTTGCTACTGGAGCCCTTGCATACACCCTCTATTCCATTCCTGACACTGCTCACCTCCAGAGGGAAACCCTCCTTATAACCCCCACACCGGCACCCTAGTCCTAATTTAGCTTCTCACAGTTCTCTGTTCACACTGGGTTCAACCTTCATTTGCTCACCGAGGCCCCACGGTGACCACCACTGCTATTTAAGGGACCTGTCTTAAGGGTTGAAGTGAAAGTTGCTCATTTGAGTCCGACTCTTTGCGACCCCATGAACTATACAGTCCATGGAATTCTCTCCAGGCCAGAATACTGGAGTGGGCAGCCTATCCCTTCGCCAGCGCATCTTCCCGACCCAGGGATCGAACCCAGGTCTCCCGCATTGCAGGCGGATTCTTTACCAGCTAAGCCACCAGGAAGCCCAAGAATACTGGAATGGGTAGCCTCTCTCTTCTCCAGAGGATCTTCCCGACCCAGGAATCCAACGGGGTTCTCCTGCACCGCAGGTGGATTGTTTACCAACTGAACTTTGGAGCTGAAGTCGGGGCTCCCACATTTCAGGCAAACTCCTTAGCATTGCGGGATGACTCTTTACCATCTCAGCCACCAGGGAAGCCCCAAAGTGAAAATGA
This sequence comes from Bos grunniens, assembly GCF_055505025.1. Lineage (NCBI taxonomy): Eukaryota > Metazoa > Chordata > Mammalia > Artiodactyla > Bovidae > Bos > Bos grunniens. Next base: position 12,855,394 of record NC_141170.1, on the reverse strand, counting down.
AAGTTGCTCAGTCGTCTGACTCTTCGCGACCCCATGTCCATGGAATTTCCCAGGCCAGAATACTGGAGTGGACAGCCTTGCCCTTCTCCAGGGGATCTTCCCAACCCAGGGATCGAACCCAGGTCTACCTCATTGCAGGCGGCTTCTTCACCAGCTGAGTCACCAGGGAAGCCCGAGAATACTGGAGTTGGGTAGCCTATCCCTTCAGCGGATCTTCCCGATCCCAGGAATTGAACCGGGGTCTCCTGCATTGCAGGCGGATTCTCGACCAATTGAGCTACCAGGGAAGCCCCTTAAGGGTTGAGAAGAGCAGATAAGCACTCTACCGAGTGCTTTGCAGGAAATCCTACAATAATCTTATCGAGTTAAGCACAGCAGTGTAACACGCGTTTACAGACGCGGATCCGAGGCATGGAGAGGTCGCACGGCCACGAGACTGGGCTGGGCTATAGGAGCTCTAGGGTCTTCAGCGCTAACTCTCTCAACTTTACACGGCGATGGAGGGAGCCGGAGAGAGGAGTGGGGACCCGCGGCTTCCCGCGGGCAGTGCCCCGGGCGGCCGGGAGGGGAAAGCGGGTGCGGCGTCCAGGCCGAAGGTGCTGCACACGCCGTGAAGGACGCGCTCAGGAGCCCGGCCTGGTCGTCGCGTCTCCTAGCCGAAGCACCTCACGGCCGCCGGCAGACACGCCCGACCCAGCAGCAGCTCTACGGCCCCTCTAGGCGCCAGAGGGATGCGCCGGGCGGCTGCCGGTCCCTGCCCTGCCCTACCCGGCCCGGCCCTTCGGGCGCCCAGCCCGGGGTTCCGGGCCGTTTCCATCGCCCTCAGACCCGCACGCTCTCGTGAGGCCGGCCTACCAGTCCGGCAACCCCCACCTTACCCTCAGAGACCGCTCCCTGCCCCGTCGCCTCTTCTTCACCTGCAGCCGCCACCGCCGCCCTTAGCGCTCCTGACCCGGCTCAGCCGGCAGCGGAACCATCGCGACAACACCGCCCCTCCCACAGCATTGGGTCGGCGGCACCCGCCCTCTGGCTTCCGGTTGCGTCACTTCCGCCAGGAGGTGTGGTCGCGGCGCGCAGGCGCGCGGGGCGCCTCCGAAGCGAATTCTGCGCGCGGAAGCCCTGGAGGGAGGCGCAGGTTATAGAGCCTTGCGGGAAACCGCGATTCCACGTGCTCCTTTCTCGGCGGGTTGAAACCGTTGGCGGGCGCTGGCTGAGAGGTGAGGGGCGGTGGCCCAGAGGTCCGACCTGTGGGGCTGGAGCTCAAGCTGTGGGGCTGGGGGTGGAGCGGGGTAGGGTGGGCGCAGTGGCCGTTGCCTGCGTTTCCACCGTTAGAGAGTCTTTCCTTTGGCTTAAACTCATGGAAGAAAGAAATGCATTCAAGTTTCATTCGTGCTCTGGGGGAAATGGAAGGAGTCCTGGAGTTAGAATGACCAGTTCCTCCGGGTTTTAAAATGGAAAAGTCGTGCTGGGAACCCGTAGAGGGGGTTCCAGCCGGGATGGTTGGTTGGTTCCCCCACCGGACTGCGTTGTGCAGGCTTGCGGCATATTGGGGACGAGGCACTTGCCTTCTTTGAGTCTTGGGGAGCTCGATCCCCAAGGAGGAGGCCCTTAGGGCATGGTTGAGAGCGCGGGGCTTTAGGGCCGGGAGTAGCTGCGTTGTGAATCCAGGTTTGCCACCAACTGCACGTGTAGCTTGTTGACAGTTATTGAACCCCTTTGTGCCTGGTCTGTCAAAAGGAAATAATAATAGAACCTACCTAACTCAGAGGATTCTTGTGAGTATTACAGGAGCCAGAGCTTGGCACATAGTAGATGATCCGTCAATGTCCGGATTTCTGCAGCCCCTGCCTTTGTGGAGAGGTTAGAGGCATGAGGTGGAGTTTGAGTGCTTGCAAGCCTACCATTCTCGCAGAGTGCCTACCTGGGATTTATTCACACAGCACCCTCAGTCCCCCCGGTGCCTAACGTAGTGCCTGACGTGTCGGCTTCCACAGGTAGTTATTACACCAGTGAACAGATGCTGTTTAAACCACTGCTGTTGATGTAGTATGTGGGGAGGGTGTGAGACTGGAACTTGGGGTTTGAGAGACACCACTCAGCTTCTGTGGGCCTTGGCTCATCTGTCAAGTGGAGATGGATGTACCTTCCTTGAGAGTCTTTGCAGAGCAAGGGAGAGATCCTGCCTGACTGTATACCCTGCAGTCAGGAGCTTCTGCGTGATGGTGTACAGTGTGTGCTTGTCTGTCTTTCCCTTTCACCATGCCCCTGGTTTCTTGGAGTTTTCCTCTTGGGAGGAGCTCAGAGCTAGCCTAGTTGGCCTAATGCATTGTTTCACAGCCTGAAGAACTTAAGTCCCTAGGTGACAATGACTTGCTTCAGGTCTCAGGGCTCACTGGAGGCTGTTGACAGGTTGGCCCTTAAGGTGGGCAGTTTTGGTGGTGATGATGTCAGTGGGGTTTAGGTCTGTGTGTATATGTTTGTGAAGGAATTTTTTTTAAGAATAGTAAGACCATTCAGGTATGACCTAAATCAAATCCCTTATGATTATACAGTGGAAGTGAGAAATAGATTTTAGGGACTAGATCTGATAGAATGCCTGATGAACTATGGACTGAGGTTCCTGACATTATACAGGAGATAGGGATCAAGAACATCTCCATGGAAAAGAAATGCAAAAAAGCAAAATGGCTGCCTGGGGAGGCCTTACAAATAGCTGTGAAAAGAAGAGAAGTGAAAAGCAAAGGAGAAAAGGTAAGATACACGCATCTGAATGCAGAGTTCCAAAGAATAGCAAGAAGAGATAAGAAAGCCTTCCTCAGCGATCAATGCAAAGAAATAGAGGAAAATAACAGAATGGAAAGACTAGAGATCTCTCCAAGAAAATTAGAGTTACCAAGGGAACATTTCATGCAAAGATGGGCTCGATAAAGGACAGAAATGGTATGGACCTAACAGAAGCAGAAGATATTAAGAAGAGGTGGCAAAAATACACAGAAGAACTATACAAAAAAGATCTTCATGACCAAGATAATCACGATGGTATGATCACTGACCTAGAGCCAGATATGCTGGAATGTGAAGTCAAGTGGGCCTTAGAAGGCACCACTACGAACAAAGCTAGTGGAGGTGATGGAATTCCAGTTGAGGTATTTCAAATCCTGAAAGATGATGCTGTGAAAGTGTTGCACTCAATATGCCAGCAAATTTGGAAAACTCAGCAGTGGCCACAGGACTGGAAAAGGTCAGTTTTCACTCCAATCCCAAAGAAAGGCAATGCCAAAGAATGCTCAAACTACCACACAATTACACTCATCTCACACGCTAGTAAAGTAATGCTCAAAATTCTCCAAGCCAGGCTTCAGCAATACGTGAACCGTGAACTTCCAGATGTTCAATCTGGTTTTAGAAAAGGCAGAGGAACCAGAGACCAAATTGCCAACATCCGCTGGATCATGGAAAAAGCAAGAGAGTTCCAGAAAAACATCTATTTCTGCTTTATTGACTATGCCAAAGCCTTTGACTGTGTGGATCACAATAAACTGTCGGAAATTCTGAAAGAGATGGGACTACCAGACCACCTGACCTGCCTCTTGAGAAACCTGTATGCAAGTCAGGAAGCAACAGTTAGAACTGGACATGGAACAACAGACTGGTTCCAAATAGGAAAAGGAGTTTGTCAAGGCTGTATATTGTCACCCTGCTTATTTAACTTGTGTGCAGAGTACATCATGAGAAACGCTGGGCTGGAAGAAGCCCAAGCTGGAATCAAGGTTGCCGGGAGAAATATCAGTCACCTCAGGTATGCAGATGACACCACCCTTATGGCAGAAAGTGAAGAGGAACTCAAAGGCCTCTTGATGAAAGTGAAAGAGGAGAGTAAAAAAGTTGGCTTAAAGCTCAACATTCAGAAAACGAAGATCATGGCATCTGGTCCCATCACTTCATGGCAAATAGATGGGGAAACAGTGGAAACAGTGTCAGACTTTATCTTTTTGGGCTCCAAAATCACTACAGATGGTGACTGCAGCCATGAAATTAAAAGACGCTTACTCCTGGGAAGGAAAGTTATGATCAACCTAGATTGCATATTGAAAAGCACAGACATCACTTTGCCAACAAAGGTCCGTCTAGTCAAGGCTATGGTTTTTCCAGTGGTCATGTATAGTGCTGCATTCAATTGCCAGCCAATTTGGAAAACGCAGCAGTGGCTACAGGACTGGAAAAAGTCAGTTTTCATTCTAATCCCAAAGAAAGGCAATGCCAAAGAATGCTAAAACTACTGCACAATTCTACTCATCTCACATGCTAGTAAAGTAATGCTCAAAATTCTCCAAACATATCTTCGACAGTATGTGAATTGAGAACTTCCAAATGTTCCAGCTGGATTTAGAAAAGGCAGAGGAACCAGAGATCAAATTGCCCACATACTTTGGATCATTGAAAAAGCAAGAGTGTTCCAGAAAAACATCTACTTCTGCTTTATTGACTATGCCAAAGTCTTTGACTGTGTGGATCACATCAAACTGGAAAATTCTTCAAGAGATGGGAGTACCAGACCACCTTACCTGCCTCCTGAGAAATCTGTATGCAGGTCAAGAAGCAACAGTTAGAACCGGACATGGAACAATGGACTGGTTCTAAATTGGGAAGGTAGTATGTCGAGGCTATATATTGTCACTCTGCTTATTTAACTTATATGCAGAGTACATCATGCAAAATGGTGGGCTGGATGAAGCACAAGCTGGAATCAGGATTGCTGGGAGAAATATCAATAACCTCAAAAATGCAGATGACGTCACCCTTATGGCAGAAAGTGAAGAGGAACTGAAGAACCTCTTGATGAAGGTGAAAGAGGAAAGTGAAAAGGCTGGCTTAAAACTCAACATTCAAAAAACCAAGATCATGGCATTGAATCCCATCACTTCATGGCAAGTAGATGGGAAAATAGTGGAAACAGTGACAAACTTTTTTTCCTTGGCTCCAAAAATCTCTGCCAATGGTGACTGCAGCCATGAGATTAAAAGATGCTTGTTCCTTGAAAGGAAAGCTATGACCAACCTAGATAGCATATTAAAAAGCAGAGACATTACTTTGCCAACAAAGGTCCTTCTAGTCAAAGCTATGGTTTTTCCAGTCGTCATGTATGGATGTGAGAGTTGGACTATAAAGAAAGCTGAGTGCCAAAGAACTGATGCTTTTGAACTGTGGTGTTGAAGAAGACTCTTGAGAGTCTCTTGGACTGCAGGGAGATCAAACCAGTCAATCCTAAAGGAAATCAGTCCTGAATATTCATTGGAAGGATTGATGCTAAAGCTCCAATATTTTGGCCACCTGATGTGAAGAAGTTACTTATAGAAAAAGACCTTGATGCTGGGAAAGATTGAAGGTGGGAGCAGAAGTGGGTGACAGAGAATGAGATGGTTGGATGGTATCACCTACTCGATGGACATGAGTTTGAGCAAGCTCCAGGAGTTGGTGATGGACAGGGAAACCTGGTGTGCTGCAGTCCATGGGGTTGCAAAGAGTCGGACACAACTGAGCAACTGAACTGAATCTTGGAAAGTTACAGTGATTTCTAGCACACTTTTAAATGAATTTGTGTTTTGTTGAGGGCAGTAGCACCTCCATGAACTTTTTAAATGGTAGTTATGTGTAGGTATGGACCCACTGAATCACGGGGCAGTGCTCCAGACGCCTGGGTTTGGGAACCCACTCCAGTAGTTCAGCACCCAGCATTGGGACACCTGGAAGGGTTCTGTGGTTTCTGATTGAGCCAACAGGGGACCACATCTGCTCCTGTCTGCTGAAACTGATGCGCACATCTGCATTTTTAACACCTGTGGATACACGGTTATGCCTGTATGAGTGCTGTTTGTGCTTATAGGAATGAGTTTTAGGTCTCTTCTCCACTTTGTGAACTTTCCATGATTCCCCTTTGGCTGTGTTCTTATTGTATTTGGAAACTTGGAGTACTTTTAAGTGCTCACCTAGAGGCAGTAGAGAGAAAGAGACTGCATGTGTGCACTTAAAGTTATTGGAAAAAGTAGGATATTGCACATGACATCCCCAAACTTCATCTCTAGAGCCAGCCTGCCAAGTTTAAATCCTGGTTCTGCTACTGCGTGACTTTGGACAGTTTCCTTAGTCTGAGTCCCAATACCATGAGTAAATTGTGAACGACGAGAGTCCTTCCCTCATAGGGTTGCTGTGAGGGTTAATGAAGTCCATAGACGTAAAGCTTTTAGAATAAAGCCCAGCGCATGGTGAGCACACACTCAACCAGTTTTCAGCCGTGTGAATATTGTTGAATACAGTTTTACTTAGATGATGGTAAAGGTTAATGTAGATTATGAATCAGCTTTGATTCTATTGTGTTATTTTCATATATTTGGAAAAGAAGTTTCACATTACAATGATAATTATCTTTTTTCCTTTTTAATTTTTTTTTAGGACAGGGCTTAAAACCCATCTTGGGTAAAAAAAAATATTTAATCATTTAGCTAAAAATGGTATTTTTTACATGCAATGCATGTGGTGAATCAGTGAAGAAGGTACAAGTGGAAAAGCACGTGGCTCTTTGCCGAAACTGTGAATGTCTTTCCTGCATCGACTGTGGCAAAGACTTCTGGTAAGTCCGTGTGGATTTGTACTAAATGTCCAGACCAGTTATGGGATCGTTGGTTCCACAAAGCATTTAAAAAAAAAAAAGAGCAAGAGGCAAATTTGAGGAAAGAAAATTAAGAAAAAAATGTAGTGCCTGCCAGGACCATTTGCTCTTTAAAGCTGATGCAAAGAGAAGACTCAGAAAAAAAGGAAGTTGCGGGTTTGGTCATAATCTGATGAGTCCATGGCACTTGCTGACCTGTCCTTGGCACCATTACCGGAGCCAGGGAGGTGAGCATGCAGAGCAGGGTTTCTGGGTGTGCTGTGCTGATCACAGGGAAGCGATGGATTTACAGACCCAAAAATGAAGTTATGCATTCACAGTGGAGATCCCTGGGAGAAGAGACTCGTCCTCCCCCAGAAAATCAGAGCTGATGGGGGGAGTGAAGCCCCTGGCCCCGAGTGAGGCAGGTGCTTCCAGTGAAGGGGTCTCTGGAGAGGAGAGGACTGAGGAGACGGGGCAGGGTGGGTCCTGCCCATCCAGTGTTTCTCAGGGAGGGTTGTCTGCAGTTGGCTACCCTCATTCTTACACTGATTGCCTTCAGCTTCAGAGGGTTCAGCTTTTGGCACGTGGGCCCTACTGGCCTCTGTAGCATTTGAGAGATATTTGCAAACAGTCCCTTTTAATTTCATTCTAAAGCAGTGATTAAAAAAAAAAAAAAATGTTTGGAAGGTGATAAAGTCTTTTTTCGTACCTAATCCTAGGAGGAAGGATATACAGAACAGGTGAAAATTGGGCTGTTTCTCCTTGAGGGACTTTGCCCCTGACTTCTTCCCAGTGTTTCCCTGAGGACCCTGTAGAGCTTCAAACGATCATATAAGACAGAATCGAGTGTCCTTTTTTTCCAAGACTCCCAAGATCCAGAACTTTCTCATGACCTGATAACTACCATTTTATACCACCTTTTAACTTAGTCTACAGCTGATGATTGATTGTTTGCTATATATTACCAGGAAACCCTACAGGTTTTGTAACTTAAAGCCACCCTGTTGCAGAGAATTCTTTTTTATTTATGACTATTCGCTTATGACTTAAAAAAAAATAGTGCGCATCAATATGATTTTAAGACATTTGTATATAAAAATGGGTGGAAAGTTTGGTGGTGGGATTTGAACAGTTGGGAGGAAGGAAATGTGATGTGACCAGGAGGTTATCAGCGTAGTAAGTGAAAGGGGTGGGGTGGTCATGCAGAGCACAGATGGGAAGGTAAGTGTGGACTGCATGCTAGCTTTGCACAGACTCCGATTTGGGAATCATTCTAACGGTGGAACTTTCTCACTTTAAGGGGCGATGACTATAAAAACCATGTGAAATGCATAAGTGAAGATCAGAAGTATGGTGGCAAAGGGTATGAAGGTAAAACCCACAAAGGCGATGTTAAACAGCAGGCTTGGATTCAGGTAAGGTCTTCCTAATTCATCAAGCAGTTTCATCTGTCACCTGCCTTCTTGAGTAGCCTGGGAAGACAAAAATAAATGTATCCCATGCAACCAAGTACATTCACAGTGTTGTACAGCCATCACCACCATCCATCTCCAGGACTGTTTCATCTTTTGATAGAGGTTACATCTGAACCTGTAGCTCTCTTTGAATAGTATTGACATTTTAATATTGTCTTCAGTTCTTGAACATGGGATGTCTTTCTGTTTCCTTGTATCTTCTTTAATTTCTCTCAGCAGTGTTTTTTAGTTTTCAGTTTATATGTATTTTACCTCGTTGGTTAGTTAAGTTTATCCCTAAGTATTTTATTCTTTTTGATAGTATTAGATAGTATTATAAGTGGAATTGTTTATTAATTTCCTCTCCAATTTGTTCTTTATTAGTGTAGAGAAATGCAGCTTGATTTTTGAGTGTTGATTTTTTTGTATCCTGCAACCGCTGAACTTAGTCCTAAAGATTCTTTCTGTGAAATCTTTTGGGTTTTTGACATGTAAGACCATGTTGTCTGGGGACAGAGATCATTTTACTTCTTTCTTTCCAGTGTGGATGCCTTTTATTTCTTGCCTTAGTCTCGGGGAGATAGTGAAGCAGAGGGAAGCCTGGCGGGCTGCGGTCCATGGGGTCACCAAAAGTCAGACATGACTTAGCAACTGAACAGCAACAATAAATTGCTCTGGCCTTTGAGCACTCTGTTGAATCTGTAAACATAGACATTAACCCAGAATCTGGACTTGAGGTGTGAACCCAGCAGTTTGACTTTCATGAAACTCATCTGTCGATTGTTTATTGCTTTTATCTTCCTTTTCTGTAGAAAATTCATGAATTAATAAAAAGACCCAATGTCAGCCCCAAAGTGAGGGAACTATTAGAGCAAATTAGTGGTTTTGACAACGTTCCCAGGAAAAGGGCAAAATTTCAGGTATGTATTTGACTGGACTTCCCTGACGGAGGGGATATGGGCACTTCCGCATATGGGATAAGTGGGGTTTTTTCTTTTTTCTTTTTCACCCATACAGAATTGGATGAAGAACAGTTTAAAAGTTCATAATGAATCTATCCTGGAGCAGGTGTGGAATATCTTTTCCGAAGCTTCCAGCAGTGTAAGTCCAATCTCACTCTAGACTTGCAGTGTGGCAAAAGTGGTTAGTAAAAATGAAACGGGAATGTCTTATCTTTGGAGGTCAAGACAGCCTTCTTTTTCAGAGAGCCTCTTTGTGCCTTCATTAATGGGAAGGAATACACTGAGTGCACTGCAGAGAAGATTTCCTTATTGTGCAGAGAAAGGTATTTAATCCCGATCTTTGATAACAGTACCAGCTGACTAGACTTGATCGGCTTAGACATCAAGTAGTGGGATGATTGGAAAAGAACAGGGGCTTTGGGTTTCTGACAAACCCGATTTGAATCCCTACTTTGCTATTTGCCAGGCGTTTGCTCTTGGGCATTTTATTTAACCTCTCTGAGCCTTCGTTTCCTTGTCTTAAATAGAGGTGGATCGTTAGACTAAGTAGGGGCTTCCCAGATGGCTCAGTGGAAAGAATCTGCCTGCGGTACGGGAGACCTGGGTTGGATCCCTGGGTCGGGGCGATCCCCTGGAGGAGGGTATGGCAATCCACTCCAGTATCCTTGCCTGGGAAATCCCGTGGACAGAGGAGCCTGGTGGGCTACACAGTCCATGGGGTCGCAAAAGAGTCGGACGTGACTTAGCAACTAAGCGACAACACAAAAGACTCAGTACTTACTGTGCCCAATACGAGTCAGGCCCTGAACGAAAAACAGAAAAACATCTCAGGTGGGTGATCGTGGCAGGAAGGAAAAATAAACAGGGTGAGAACAAGAGAGGGTGACCAGGTATTCTGGTAGGTGTGGGGTGAGGGATCGTGTCCTAGTATTAAAGCAGATGAGGGAGTACAAGCCTCCCAGCTCGTGCCCAGCAGGGCGTGGGCGCTCGGTAGGTGCTGGTCTCCTTCCTTCCAGTGGCCAGAGGGATTGCTTGGAACACATCAGTAGACCACCTTCCGAGAAGATGCTTTGATCCGAGAGGCCCCAGATGTGGAATACACCTGCAGAAAGTTGTGGTGTGACGTCTTGTAGGCATGTCCTTGCTTCCGTTGTTCAACATTTTTTCTCATTAACTCAGTTGCACTTTGCCCCTACTTGGAGCTTATATCCCATCTGAAGACATCATTAGTGTTTCAAAACAACAGTGGGGTCCAACTGGGCTTCTATTCTCCTCACAGTTGTCCGCTGTTGATGTGCTTTATGCAGAGAGAACAGTTGTGACCACAAATTGGGATAAAAAATGAAACTTTCTCTTGGCAGTGCATCTAGCATTTGTCTCTAAACACACGAATGGGCCCTTGAAACCTTGTAACCAATCATTCAATTGGCACTTGTGTGGCACCTATTTTTTTAAAGGTTATTTCCATTATTTGGGGCTTCCCTTGTGGCTCAGCTGGTAAAGAATCCGCCTGCAATGCGGGAGACCTGGCTTCGATTCCTGGGTTGGGAAGATCCCCTGGAGAAGGGAAAGGCTACCCACTCCAGTATTCTGGCCTGGAGAATTCCACGGACTGTATAGTCCATGGGGTCGCAAAGGGTTGGACGTGACTGAGTGACTTTCACTCTCACTTCCATTATTTTAGCTAACAGTCATAAAAGTCTGTGGTTATTTAGCTTAACTCCAGAGTTCAAAAAATAGAGTTTTCCAATTTCATTTTTGAAGCTGTGAATATATAAGAATTAAATAAGATAACCAGTAAGCAGCTCGTGGTAAACTCTGAGCTCTGTAAAATGCAGCTTGTCATTGCTTTTGGGCAGTGAATGTCCCAGCATGTCCTGGAGTTGGAGGTGGAGATGGTGCCAAGGCCCTGGGGGTGCTGGGCTGGAGGCTTTGTATCCTTCTCAGGTGAAACACTCACTGCCCCAGTGCACAGCGGCACCTGGTAACTGTGGACCCAGCCATCCTTGGACCTGGGTCCCTCCCTCCAGAGCTGCATTCTGGCAGGAGAGACCGACAGCTGCTCTAAGAGCTGATGCTGTGATGTCAGGTGGTGACACAGGCCAGGAAGAAATGGGAGGCAGAGGACAGGGCAGAGAGTGAAGGAGGGGAGAGTCTCACTGTCAGGACAGAGGCAGTGAAATCGTGTCTAAGGAGACCACGTTGGAGGAGAGTCTGGAACGAAGTAGGAAGCTGGTGGGATGTGAGTTTGTTCACTCATTGATTGAGTGGCTGCTGGTTGGGTGAGTGTGTGTCTCCCTCCCTCCTTCCTTCCCTCCCTCCTGTCTCCCCTCTCTCCTAGAAGCTGGAGTGCAGGGGGCGGACTTGGTTAGGAAGTGGAGGCAGGGCAGCAGCTGGAGACTGGGCTGAAGGGGTCAGGCCTGGGGCTGCGGTGCTCTGACCCTGGTGGGTTGCTGCTCACAACACACTGTACCATAGGACGGAACTTGTAGGACAGGGCGAGGTGTCCTGGTCCCCCTTCCTCTTGAGTCCTTTCTGAGCTCATCGCCTGCCTCCCCGGCATGTGCCTGGATGATTTGATCTCTGAATTCTTACTGAAAAAACTCCAGTTGTTTAGTCTCAATACCCAAATACTACTCTTTGAGCCTATGACTGGGTCTCACGGGCCACGTGACCTCAGCAGAGTGCTTGTACAGGAGTGAAAGCCAGTCCTCCTCCATTTGGTCCCCTCGTGACCTCGCCTCTGAAAGGAGGAGGACTACCACCTGGCCAGTTACTTAACAGAGATGGAGCTTGACCGTGAGTCCCAGGGTTTGCAGGACCCCTGCAGCGGCCCCAACCCTGCAGATGCATCAGGGCTTGCGGAGCAGTTCAGTGAATTGCTCCACGTCCTCTCTTAGGAAGGGGCAGGCGTGGAAGCCGTAGCATATTTATAGTCAGAGTGCAGCAGGCAGTGGGGCTGGCTGTGCTGAAGTCACTCGGTTTGAGTCAGGTGGGGCAGTAAATAGGAAGTTTGTCTTATTCCAGCGCGTATTTCCATGGTTCCTTACTTACCATTCTTGACATTCCGCCCAGGTGTCCCTCCCTGACATTCCTCTCAGGGTAGCCATCCATCTGAACAGTGATGGTGATAAGGGCACCTCTGTCTAGTACTCAGGAGTTTACAAAACTCTTCCTGTACATCCAGCTGCTTTCTCAAGCTTAGCTTTTCTCATTTTATTTGTACATAAACTGTGTTAGGTAGGTGTCACTACCTTTTTGTTTATAGATGAGGAAATAGGTTTGAAGCAGATAAATAACTTGCTCTGAGTCACCTGGCTAGTGAACAGAGCTGGAACTTGAACCCAGGCCTGCAGATGCATAAATCTGGTGGTTTCTGCCACACCTACATGTCTGTCTTCTACGTAACAGGCGGCTATTGAGCCAGAATTAAAGGTCTGACTTTTCCGTGACATAGAGATCCTTCATTTTTCTAGTGGAATGAAAATATCTGTTAAAGGCAGAGAGGAATGTGGGCTGGGGGTAGTTTTATTCATTTTGTGTATTAACTGCTACATGTGAGCAATGGGGCGGGGGTGAGGGTCGCAGTTATAAAATGGTAAGTAATAACAGTTTCCTTAGAGGAATTTATTCAGTAGATACACACAATGATATGTGTCTGGAATGAGTATTTATGTGTGTCTTGGTTTTGCTTAATAATAAGGAACCTGTTGGTAAGGGGCCAGATCCGCAGCCGCCAGAGCCAGTGACCAAGCCGTGTGCAGAGAACAATGCCGACGTCCCGTCCTCCAAAGCAAACAGCAGCACTGAAGAGCCAGCAGAGGCCAAGAAGAATAAGAGAGAAAGGAAGGCAGAACGGCAGAAGAATACAAAAAAAGAAAAGAAAGAACTAAGACTAGAAAACCACCAGGAGAACGCAAAGAGTCAGAAGCCTAAAAAGCGCAAAGCAGCACAGGAGGCCGAGCAGGAGGCAGCCGATGGCTCCTCAGGGACGAAGAGCCAGAGGAAGAAGAGCAAGGCCGAGCACGCCCAGGATGGGGCGGTGGATGGAGGCACCGAGGTGGGGGAGCAGGCAGACGCCGGTCCAGGGAAAAGAAAGCGCAAGCACTCAGAAGGTTTGTGGCTCACTTACGCTCCAAGGGTTTGTTAAAGAATGTTTGAGCTGTGAGTTGGGGATGGATAAAAATATGTCAGACCTTACTGTTTGAAACCACTCGCGGCAAAGAGCATAAGGTTTGGGAGCAGGCCAACCTGGGCTTAGTCCGGGGCAGGCGACACCACCTCTCGACTGCCCATTTTGTCATCTGCCTTGGAGGAGAAACCCCACGTCTCGGGACTGGGGTGCCTGGGGGCATGAGCAAGGTGATGGGTTTTTTTTTTTAGGGGCTTGGCCCTGTAGGCCTCTCATTAAACGGTAGGTGCTGTTATAAATGTGAAATATGTTTTTTTTTTTTGTTTTTTTTTTTAATCTTCCTAATGACTTAGTTGAAGCAAATTCTAAGAAGAAAAAGATTAAGCCCCCAGAAAATTCTGAGGATGGAGAACCGGAAAACCATGAGGCTCCTGCAAAAGGTACGGCTACTGTGCTTTGCAGCTCTGCCCTCTCTAGGTTGAGGGAGAAGGGGAAGGGTTGGGCCCATCAGGTGGGTCGTGCCCTCTGGATGCACAGGAAAGAGTCTGGAGCAAAACCCATACTCCAAGGTGTGACTTCAGAGTAATAGTGAGTACTCTGTCAGTCAGTCTCACAAGGGTCTCTCCAGCTGTAAGGATAGAATGTAGAGCCGTCTGGATTGGAGACATGTATGGTCTTTGGAGCTTAAAGTAAGCCCCTTCTTGTTCCTAACTCTTATCACTCCCATAGATGTACCCTGAAGTCCAAGGTACAGAACAGGCTTGACTGTTTCTCCTCCTGTCTCTGGGTCTGTCCCTGGTATCCCCTTGCTTGGAGCCCAACAGCCACCATCTCTTTCAGCCAGAATGTGTATTTGTCAGACTCCAAAGTGAAAGTGTAAGTCACTCAGTCTTGTCCGACTCCTTAAGACCCCATGGACTATACAGTCCATGGAATTCTCCAGGCCAGAATACTGGAGTGGGTAGCCTTTCCCTTCTCCAGGGGATCTTCCCAACTCAGGGATCGAACATTGCAGGTGAATTCTTTATCAGCTGAGCCACAAGTGAAACCCAAGAATACTGGAGTGGGTAGCCTTTCCCTTCTCTGGGGGATCTTACTCAGGGATTGAACCCAGGTCTCCCACACCGCAGGCAGATTCTTTACCAGCTGAGCCACCTGGGAAGTCCAGGGCTCCTGTTAAATGCTGTCTTCTCCACAGAGCTGTTCCTATTGGTCAGACCGGGAACACTCCCCCAGGCCTGCCACTAAGAACAGGCCCAAGGGCCCAAATGGGATTTGAGACTTTATTCACGGAAGTTCAGTAACTGCCCAAGTGTAGTTAGATTTCTTAGCTTATAACTTTGTATATGTGAAGTTTTTTTTTTTTTAACTTAAAATTTTTAGGTCTGAGATAATTGTAGATTCACGTGCATTTTTAAGAAATAATTAGACTTCAGGGATCCTTCTGTGGCCTTACCCAGTTTCCTCTGCGGCTGAGACCTCCCACAACCGTAGGACAAAACTTCCCTGGGTGCTGACCTTAAACAGTCAAGAGACAAATATTAGACAAACATTCCTGTCCCCGCAGGGAATGCTCCCACTGCCCTCTTATAGCCACGCCCACCCTCCTCTCGCCCCATCCCCCCTCTGCCCCAAAGGTCAGCCTATCCCTTACTTCCATGTAGCTCTCCGTTTTCCTCTCCATTTCGGAATTGTGTCATTTCAGAATGTGACATAAATGGCATCATTTACTGTGTAATGGGCTTCCCTGATAGCTCTGTTGGTAAAGAATCCGCCTGCAATGCATAAGACCTGGGTTGGGAAGATCCCCTGGAGAAGGGAAAGGCTATCTCCACTCCAGTATTCTGGCCTGGAGAATTCCATGGACAGTATAGTCCATCAGGTTGCAAAGAGTCGGCCACAACTGAGCGACTTTCACTTCACACTGTGTAACCTTTTGAGATTGGCCCTTTTCACTCAGCCTTATTCTAGGGAGATTCATCCAGGTGGCTGCACATCTCAGTAGTCCATTCCTCTGCACTGTGAGCAGTGGTCTGTGGTGTGAGTGTCCCACGGCTTGGTTATCCATTCATCTGTTGACGGACATCTGGGTTATTTCCGGTTCGTGGTCCTGATGAATAAAGTGGCTGTAAGCCCTCACGTAGAGATTTTCCTGTGTCCTGTTTTCTGGAAGAAGTGTTCAGGAGGTGCAGTGGCTGTGTGGGACGTTACTTGCATGTTTAGTTTTTTAAGAAACAGCCAGGTTTTTCAAGAGTAGCTGTACCATGCTGTATCCCCACCAGCAGTGTGTGAGAGATCCAGTCTCGCTACACCCTGGTCAGCATTTGGTGGCGGTACTGCATTTGTAGAGCAAGTTTTTGGTCTTGATGAAGCCTCGTTTGTCAGTTTTTCCTTTAAGAGATGATACTTCTGAAGTCATCTGAGAACTCTTTGCCAGCCTTAAATCCATGGAGGTTTTTTTTTTTTTTTTTTCCTGTTTCTTTCTTAAAGGTCTTATAGTTGCATATTTTACACTCAAGTCCATGATGCATTTTGAATTAATTTTTATGAGATATGAAACTTGGTTGAAGGTTTATTTCTTTGCTCATCAATGTCTAGTGGGTCCACACCATTTAAAAAGGCTGTCTTTTCTCAGTGAAGTGCCTTTCTCCAGCATCGGTGTGGGTCTGTTCTGGGTTCTCTCTCGTTGGTGTGTGTCCGTCCATCCACCACACACTCTTGACTCGAGTAGGTATATCCAAAGTCTTGAAAAGGGGTAGGCTTATTCTCACTTTATTCTGTTGCAAAATTAGAAGATTTATAATAATCTTGCCTCTATCTATAAAAAGTCTTGCTGTGATGATAGAGGAATTGGATCAGTTTGGGGAGA
Organism: Bos grunniens; assembly: GCF_055505025.1. Taxonomy (NCBI): domain Eukaryota; kingdom Metazoa; phylum Chordata; class Mammalia; order Artiodactyla; family Bovidae; genus Bos; species Bos grunniens. The sequence goes on along the minus strand of NC_141170.1, from coordinate 12,839,328 downwards.
ATCAATCACTTTATTTACTGTGTTGTCTTCCAAGCCATGAACATGGCATGTCTGTTGATTTAAATCTTTGATTTCTTTCATTTCATCAGAATTATGTACCTTCTGCATACTCGTCTTCATCTTCCCAGAAGTAAAGGTTCCCTAGATGAGTCCTAGCCTGCTGTCAATCTTTGCTTTGTTTACTGTGTTTACACAGCCCCTTGATCTTAGCTATGACCAGTGCATTTTCTTGGCAAAACTCTATTAGCCTTTGCCCTGCTTCATTCCATATTCCAAGGCCAAATTTGCCTGTTACTCCAGGTGTTTCTTGACTTCCTACTTTTGCATTCCAGTCCCCTATAATGAAAAGGACATCTTTTTTGGGTGTTAGTTCTAAAAGGTCTTGTAGGTCTTCATAGAACCTTTCAACTTCAGCTTCTTCAGCGTTACTGGTTGGGGCATAGACTTGGATTACTGTGATATTGAATGGTTTGCCTTGGAAACGAACAGAGATCATTCTGTCGTTTTTGAGATTGCATCCAAGTACTGCATTTCGAACTCTTTTGTTTGGCCACCTCATGCGAAGAGTTGACTCATTGGAAAAGACTCTGATGCTGGGAGGGATTGGGGGCAGGAGGAGAAGGGGATGACAGAGGATGAGATGGCTGGATGGCATCACTGACTCGATGGACGTGAGTCTGAGTGAACTCCGGGAGTTGGTGATGGACAGGGAGGCCTGGCGTGCTGTGATTCATGGGGTCACAAAGAGTCGGACACGACTGAGTGACTGAATTGAACCGACTGAACTGATCTTAGCAGATCCTTAGTAAATCTTGAGTTCATTAGAAATAACTCATGTCTTTCTACAGGAATTTGTAGGATGGTGGTACTTAACGATACTTAGTTTTTCTGCTCATTTTGAGAATGAGTATTATAGACGAGAGTCAGTGCCTCTCGGCCACTGTGATTGGACAGGTCAGGTGCCTGCTACGCAGAACTGTGGCATCCTGTTCATTCTGGTCTTGTTCATATCCTGCGTAGCAAATAGGTGGTGGAGAAATGAGGCTTCATCAAGACCAAAAACTTGCTCTACAAACGTCGTACCACTACCAAATGTTGACTGGGGTGTAGGGAGACTGGATCTCTCACACACAGCTGTTTCTTAACCCTTTTTGTAGTACCACAAAACACAGTATTTTACATATTATTTTCTACATTGTAGGTAAATTCAACTGGAAGGGTACTATTAAAGCAGTTCTGAAACAGGCCCCAGACAATGAAATAACAATCAAGAAGCTAAGGAAAAAGGTATGAAGGGTGCGAATCAGGTATATAATGCTGGGGAGAATCAGTTCTTTATTTTAAAATGTATAATTCTGTTCTGTTTTTCTACATCTGAAACACTGTAAACTTGAGTGTATATATACACACGCTGTAAACATAGGTGTGTGTATGTCTCAGTGACATTCCAGCTTCTCCTTTTTAGCCGTTCAGGGTGCGGATGGGGATGGCGTCACCCCCCCCCCGACCCACACCTCCTCAGCCAGAGCAGCGTCAGTGTTAAATCTGAAAATTACTGCTCTAGATGTGTTACTGTCTTTCGATTATTCCAGAACAGTGTTTTTTTCCCTCTTTGTAATTTTTTTTTGCTGGTGTCTGACACAGGCGGCCACATGTCACACGTGTGCAGCTGTGTGAATTGCCACAAGCAGGACACCCCCATGTAACCAGCACCTGGGTTCTTTGATTTGTCACTGTCCGCTGTGTTGGGGGCCAGAGAACCAACACTCCTAAATTTTCAGGACTAATACCTATTTGACCACTGTCTTTCTTTGTGAAGGTTTTAGCTCAGTATTATGCAGTGACAAATGAACATCACAAATCTGAAGAGGAACTCCTGGTCATCTTCAACAAGAAAATCAGCAAGAACCCCACCCTGAAGTTGTTAAAGGACAAGGTCAAGCTTGTAAAATGAACATCTTTATATTTAATAATTGAGTCCATTCTGTTGACCTCTTTCCTTTCATAGTTGTTTGTAAAACATGTAACAAATTGTAACAACTCGAATTTTGCTTTCCAAAGCCGTATTTTTAAGTTAAGAAAAAAGTATATTTTTGGTAGAACTTCTATGAGAAAATAAAATATATTCTTATCCCAAGTTCTAATTCTGTAGCAGTGAAAATTATTTTACTTAAAATATTCTTGTATGGGAAATAGTACCAACTGTGACAATTCAAAAAGTAACTTGATCAGACTAGAAAGCGTTTGTTTTTATCACGTCATTTTCTAAACATTTAGAGGGTTTACGGGCATTAATTTTTGGTGTGGTTTAAATGTATGTTTAAAGTTGTGGTGTTTCACCCAGGAGCGGTCGAAACAGTTGTTTATGTGTAGTAACCCTTGCCCAGCCAGTTCTGCTCTTCAGTCAGGGTTTCTATGTAAGTCTGACCCATCCACTCTGACCCAGTTCATCTTCAGCCAAAGACAGATTGATCGGTGACTGGATTTGGGGGTGTGTGGCCTGTGACCAAATACAGGGAACCAGCCGTATTAACGATACAGCTAATCCATTGTTTAGCTGTATTACCGTTTCAGTGCCCTGCTTAGATGGTCTCAGCCCTCGTTCACTGTGCAAGAGGAGAGCCAGGCCACTTTCTGATACCTGAGTAGGTTTTGCCCATGAGTCCCTCAACAGCTGGTATGTGTGGTAAGAATCACTCCTTTGGGACGTCCCTGGTAGTCCAGTGGCTAAGACCCTGGGCTCCCGGTGCAGGTGAGCTGGGCTCCATCCATGGTCAGGGAACCAGATCACACATTCCCGCACGCTGCAACGAAGATCAAAGATCGTGCATGCTGCGACTAAAACCCGGCACAGCCAAGTAAATAAAAAAGAAAAAAAACTTAAAAGAAATAATAGAATAAAATTTAAAAGAAAAGAATCTCCCCTTTAACCAGTGTTAACTAGCATCTTTAATACCTCTTGCTAGAGGTGAAAGCAAGAGTGGGACGTGGAACAAGTGTTGGAAGGATTAGGCCAGGGGGGATTAACAGGAGGAAGGGCAGCGGGGTAGATGGAGATATGCTGTGGGCCTCTAAGTCTCAGATGGGCCAGCTTACCCCAGACCTTCCCCACATTCTGGTCTGATTGGGGACAAGCTGCTGTGTCGTGGCTGGATGCAGGGGCACTGTGTCCAGAGGAAGGAAGACTCCTGGGAATCAGGCCTGGAGTCAGGCCCTGGCTTGGTCTCTCCATTGTTAACCTCTTTGAACCTCACTCTTTTCATCCAGACATTGAAACAGTAAAGGGTGTTCTCTGGTTGCGATTGAAGGACCTAATTTGTGAAAAACTGACAGCACCATACCTGGAGGCCAGAGGCATCCGTTCTGTGGTTGCCATCACTGCTGTTAGCAAGAACAACTTCTGAGCCATGAGCGGCTTTAGACATTTTGGAAGTAAAGGGGAAAAAGTGGGAAGGTGAAGCTTGACCTAGAACACGTGCAGGTGTGCTAAGTCACTTCAGTCATGTCCGACTGTTTGCAACCCTTTGGACTGTAGCCCACCAGGCTCCTCTGTCCATAGGATCCTCCAGGCAAGAATAGAGTGGGTTGCCATTCCCTTTTCCAGGGGATCTTCCCAACCCAAGGACTGAACCCGCATTTCTTATACCTTCTGCATTGGCAGGCAGGTTCTTTACCACCAGCACCACCTGAGAAAACCCAGGACACAGTTAGTGGCAAAGCAGAGCCCTGCGTCCAGCCCAGGACGTCTTCCTGTCTCGGGGCTGCAAGGAGCAGAAGCAAGCGACACTGTCCGCCCTGGGGCGGGGTGGGTATGCAGCACTATCTGTGCGTACGAGCACCACAGTACTTCAGGATTTGTGTGGATTTCTATTCTTTGTCAGTTTTGCTGTCTTGCCTTTAAGGCAGAGTTTGGAAATGTGACAGAAAACACATACTTGAACTGGGGTGGGTCCTCGCTTCTGCCTTCCATGTCAGCCGTCACCTGCGAGTCTCTGGCATTACAACTTGCTGGCAGCACAGCACTCGGGGTTGGCTGTGTCGGAATGCTGGAGAGCAGCGGGCTGGAGAAGGCAGTGAAGCAAGGCCAGCAGACAGCGATTCTGACGGTCAGAGTCATGGCCACGCGTCTCTTCATTGGAAATTGCAGCTGGCGAGAATGGCTCCTGTGTCTGCTGTTGCCTCATGGCTCTAACTGCAAAGCACAACCCACAGATGCTTCCCGTGGTCTTAGCTCGGAGACCACCCTTTGGTCAGTTGCCAGCTTGACTTGAACTCAAACACACATGATATTGGAGCTCCGGGAACTTCGGAACCAGTCTAATGTTTGTTTTGGGCTTTACAGCTTTGTTTCGTCTAAGTTGAGAGTAAGATTGAATTCTATGTTCTGCTGTCCCCTTGGTCTGATGAGTCTGGTACTTGGCTTTCCCCAAACCTGCCAGGGATGTATTTTGACACATCATTAAATTTTTTTTTAATTCATTTCTTTCTAGTATTCCTGGTTTTGTCAGCTGGCCTTTTTCTGTGATGCTGTTTACAAACAGCATTTGAGAGAAGATGGGGTGTATTCTGCCCAAGAAAAGATTAAGATGTGTTGCAGGCTGGGGTCCTCCTCAATGTCAGACACACCAGGCATCTTGCAGTCTCAGGAGGAAACTGAGGCTCAGAACAGTGAAGGGAGGCCACATAGGCGTGAACCCGGGACTACCCTTGCCTCTGATGGGTTGTAGCAGCCAGACTCAGGTAATGCAGAAGTCTAAAAATTCAAGCAGCTGATGACAGGGGGCATTGAGGTGGAGAAAGTTTGAAAATTGCAAAAGCACTGGAGTTTCCCCAGGTTCATTTTGCTTCGGGCAGGTATAAGTGACTTGTTACCTTGGTGTGAAGTAAGACGACCCCTCTGAGGAAAGAGGCTTTCAAGGACCCTGTTCCTAGTTCTCTGTTTAAACCCACCTCCATGGGGTGATTACAAGAATAAGATAATAAAAGTCAAGATTAATAACATTGTTACAGATCTGCAGATTTTATGAATATCCTTAAAAAATTCCTAGTATCCTTCAAAACATGTCATTTTTCTTTTGAAGTTAAAACTTGAACTGACCAATTCCTATTAAAACAATTTACTTTGATAGTATCAAAGCAGCCTAAAATTACTTGTTTCCCCCCAAAATTTCTAGGAGTAAGAAAAAGATTAGCAGTCTTTGATATAGACTGTTTTCTTTTAGAGAGCACTTTTGCAGTTGAATAAGGAAAGTTTTAAGAAATCAGTGGTTTTATTAGTGAAAGCACATTAATAGTGTATCTTAGTTCTTTATTCCACCACTGAAAACTGATCTTCCTAGCTGTTTTTTGTTTGTTTTTGTGTGTTTTTGTTGTAGGGTTTTTTGGTCTCAGTGATGAACCTGGGCTCAGCATAGGTAATTTTACATCACTAACTTTTACCTCAATACAGAACCATGATGCCATAGCACTCTAAAGATTATAACTCCTTCCCTGTGGAAGGAAATTAGAGATCAATTATTATGCTCATTCACATGAAAGAAAAGACATATATATTTACCAGTACTTTGTGGTAACTGGAGGGGCTTTCCTGGTGACTCAGATGGTAAAGAATCTGCCTGCAGTGTAAGACCCAGGTTCAATCCCTGGGTCAGGAATATCCCCTGGAGAAGGGAATGGCAACTACTCCAGTATTCTTGCGTGGAGAATTCCATGGACAGAGGAGCCTGTCAGGCTACAGTCCATGAGGTCGCCAGGAGTCCAACAGGACTGAGCAGCAGTATATATTCAGCCTTTATCCCTTCTAATTAAGCATTCAAGATGGCTAGAATAGGGCTTATAAGTTTCTATTCTCCTTAGTGAGCCAAGAAGAGCACATTGTATTTCTCATTTACACTGGAACAGAAGTGTTACTTTATATTGATTCCTACACTGCACCTGGGCAGGAGGCTGCTTATGTAGTTCATCCTTGTTCTCTCTCCAGTAAGCTGGTTTTTAGCATCTTTCTACTAAAGAGAACTAAGATTCTCTCTCCAGAAAAGCTGGTCCATGTGAGAACCTTGCCCCTTTCAGCTTCAGACAAGAAATTGTTGATCATAAGCATGTAGTGGGATTTTCCTTGAAGAGATCCTGTTGGGAAGTTGTCTTGTATACACTGATTTTTGCTTTTCCTCACAAACATGTTTGGACCTGAATCCTCCAGTACCGGACCTGTGGTTCTGCTCTAAACTGTCTTGTTGTTGAAGTCATTCTAAATTACAGGAACTAATAAGATAATTCCAGAGTGTCCACCCTGGACTGGGCTGTGTGCTGTCTTTAGGGAGAAGGAGACAGAAGACCCTGAGGCAATCTCAGAAGTCCTGGAGGCAAACTGGTTGTAGGGTGCACTCAGGGAGGGAGGGAGTCATGCTGCCTAGCGTGAGGATAGAATGGTTGGGTTATTACCAGCCCTCTGGATTAAGTGATGGGTATTTATTAACTACTTGCAGTATGGGGTCGTCTTTCTCTTCTGCCACCTCACTGTAACCGAGCAGGACCCTTGAGGCCTTCCCTGAATAGAACCCCCCACCACCCATGCCCTCCACCTGCCTTTTGTCTGTAGAAAAACTTAGGCAAAGAATAAATTTTAATCAGAGGAGTGAGAAAATGTCAAATAAGACAGAATAATCATACTTTAGCCATTAAACAAAGTCAGGGACCTTTAGTTCTTCCTCAAGGACTATAGATAATATTCTGAGCCATGTCTTTTGCACTGTTTTGCAGATACTAAGACCCCCACCAGGTGGAAAAGGTTAACTTCATGCTGACCATAAGCACATAGACCCCAGTCCAGTTGGAAGATGGTTAATGATACTGACTCCTGGTGACCTCAACCACCAGCCAATCAGAATGTCCATGAGTTGACCACGCCCTGCTCCCTGAACACTGTAAAACTCTTCACTAACCCCTCCAGTTGGGGACACGCAGTTTTGAGGACATTAGCCCACTGTGGGCCCCTTTGCCTGGCAAAGCAATAAAACTGTTCTTTCCCGAAAGTGAAAGTCGCTCAGTCATGTCCGACTGAATTCTCCAGGCCAGAATACTGGAGTGGGTAGCCTTTCCTTTCTCCAGGGGATCTTCCCAACCCAGGGATCGGCAAAGCAATAAAACCATTCTTTTCTACTTCACCCAAAACTCTGTCTCTGAGTTCCTATTTGGTACCTGTGAACAGAGGCAGAATTTTAGCAACATCACTTACCTTTCACCTGACACCCATTCCTACGTACATGGGAGACAGCAGGAGGTGATAAACTCTGAACAGTTTACTTTGCCCAATTGCACTGAAACTGAATATTTCTTAAATTTCATCTCTGTATCTTCACGTATGCATGCTGTCGTGTCCGACTCTTTGCAACCCCATGGACTATAGCCTGCCAGTCTCTTCTGTCCATGGGATTCTCCAGGCAATAATACTGGAGTGGGTTGCCATTTCCTTCTCCAGGAGATCTTCCTGACCCAGGGATTGAACTTGCATCTCCTGCATTGACAGGTGGATTCTTTACCACTGTGCCACCTGGAAAGCTCATCTCTGTATCTAGCTCCTCAAAATAGCTGTATAATCTCTGGGGTTTACCACTAGGTTATAAAACTGGAAAACATCATCTCCAAGTTTTCACAGATTTCAGTCTTGAATGATGTTAAAGATAAATCAGAATAATAATTTCCCTCAGTTAAAAAAAAAAAAGACATCTACTTATTAATAGATACTCTACGACTGTCCTTTTAGATTTTATATTTTTTAACTTCTGTAATTTGGGGCTGAACCTTCCTTCTAACTCTCCATCTTGCTTTCAAACAGTGAGGATTTCTGAGAAAAGCTGTGTGCCCCAGTGAAAAAAGAGGTTTCTTTGACCGCAAAGGCTAGTTGAGCTCTTTTTGTTCTGGGATCCAGGGAAGCTTTAATTTATTCCCTTTGATAAAAGTGATTAAACTGCCCCTTTAGTAGCTTAAGTTGTAATTGCTGAGAAAATATATACATTTGTCAAGAGTTGAAAGGTCAGACATTGATGGGAAGGTCAGCCATTGTTTGTCCACAGAGAAGGTATTGTGAGCCGCTGAAATATGACCTTTGCTGCTGCGCCTTCCTGGTGACCTGTTGGAGGCCTGTGGTCATCCATATATTAGATTTCTCCATTGTAGATCAAAGGTAGGTAAAGACTCAGTTCTGTTGGATAGTTTGAACAACACTGCTCTTGGGATCTGGCATCACATTGACATCAGATACTAATGGTAACATTATAGGATTGCCCTGCTCCATCCAATTTTATCCTGAACAGAGGGAGACTTTATAGTTAAAATTGGAATGATACTTCTCAGTTTTAGAGAAAGGTTAAGGTAATAGAATTTTCTCATTGTTAAGCTGTCCCTGCCTAGAATTTCTTCAGCCTCTTGGCCCATATCACCCTCCATTCTAGTTTAGATGCTGTGAGAATTGACATAAATTTTTATAGGGCATGGCTATTTTTATTTTTTATTTTTTGCTTTCTAATGAGAACCAATTCATTAGAAAAGACCCTGATGTTGGGAAAGATTGAAGGCAAAAGGAGAAGGGGATAACAGAGGATGAGATGGTTGGATGGCATCACTGACTCAATGGACATGAATTTGAGTAGACTCCAAGAGATAGTGAAGGACAGGGAAGCTTGGTGTGCTATAGTCTATGGGGTTGCAAAGAGTAGGAAATGACTTTGCTACTGAACAACAAAATTTTTTGCCTCATTTATCCATATTTCATGAGGTCCCCCCAAAGTGCTTGGTACTCTACTATTTGAGGATGTTTGAGAACACTGGGTCTGGAAAAAGAGGGAGTGGTTCCGAAGCACTGTTATGGTAGCAGGCTCGGGCATTGTCCTAAGCCTTTTGTGTATATGTATATGCATGCGTGGAGAAGGCAGTGGCACCCCACTCCAGTGTTCTTGCCTGGAGAATCCCAGGGACGGGGGAGCCTGGTGGGCTGCCCTCTATGGGGTCGCACAGAGTCGGACACGACTAAAGTGACTTAGCAGCAGCAGCAGCATATGCATGTGTATACATATAATTAAATCTTTCAACAGCTCTGGGTGGGTGATATTACCGTATCCATGTCACGGATGATGAGTTACAGGGAGTTTAAGTGACTTGCCCCAGGTCACACTGTAGGTAGCAGAATCAATTCAAACTCAGGTGTTTCTCTGATAACTTAGATTTTTTTCCCCTTTGGTCAGGATCCCATCTTTGCTTGCATCTGTATTTTCTTAGCACTGATGATTTAGATCATTGTTATAAACTCCAGGTAGAGCTTTTTTTGGAAAAAAAAAAAAAATGTTCAGGCCAAGGATTTCCAAGTGGTTTCCGTAATGGTTCATGAGATCAGAAAGCCCTTTTCATGGTTTTATCTAATTCAAGATACTTTGTGGTGACTGAATCTCAGAATGTATTGTATTTATCCCCTCTACCAATTAAAACTTTCAAGAAATGGCTAAAATAGGTCTTCTAAATTTGTATATTTAGTGGAAATGGATGACAGTGTGAGGTAGTGAGGGAGAAAAGGAACAGGCCAAACTGACTCCATCTTGAAAAAGAAGGCAATTCCATCTCGCACTTTCAGTGAGCTTTGGACTATATGCCTGGTAGCCATGAGGATAACATACCTACGGCCAAACTGGCCTCTGGGACTGATAAACACCAGATTCCACACCAAGATTTCCCGACGCAAAAAAGAATGTAATAATCCCCTGTGTAGTCAATTACCTTTGTAATCTTTATGGCAGCCATTGGTGTAGGCTACCATGCATACCCAGCTGACCCTTCTGATTATGAATCATGGCTGCAACCTGCTTGTATCTCCCTTTAACACTTTTCAGGCTAGGTTTAAGGAATTTGGGGATGTGGGCTTGAGCAGTACACTTAAGGTATATCAGGTTTTCACCAAAGTCAGTTGGGGTTCCTTGGCTAAGAGGAGACTCTGCCTTGGGCCTTCTGGTGTAATAAACTGCACTCCACTGTCTGCATTGTCCTTTTGAGTGAGTTTGTTTCCCAGAACGCATGGCTACAACATTAAAATATATTATTAAAAATATAGAAGTTGTATGAAAGGAAAAAATTGCTTTATTTGATGACATTAGTAACAGGCCAAGTTCTAGGCTCTGAACAGTTTAGCTCATGTCACTGGTCGACCAGCATTAATGGCCTGGAAGATTCTGGGCACCTGGGGAGCAGAGGCAGCCAGGACACACCTTCATCCTGCTCTGGGTTTGTAAGCCTGATAGCAGGTTTCAACAGCAATTTAATACGAGGGACAGTCCTCTCACAGAACCCGGTGGACTCAAATGTAGTTCCCAAATTGGCCACACAGCCAGAAATGTCAGAAGTGTTTGGGGACACGCACCGACTAGGATTCGTGCCTACCTAGCCTCTCAGTGTTAGGCCAGTCCCCGCCTACCAACCTCCTCTTCTTTCTTGTTTAGGAACGATCCTTTTCTGTGTCCTGATCTTTTGGTTGAGACCAGCACCTGTCTCTCCTCTGCCGGATGAGCTGGCAGCCACAGGGAAGTTTCTCCACTCTTCTCCCCAGCACCCTGTCCAAGAAAACAGCATGCTGCATGGCCTTAAAGGGTGCCTGGGGGCTTCTTTTGCTAGTTTAGTAGACATCTGTTTGGTTCATGTTGATTTCCCTTCTGCGAGAATTCCCTCTCTCTCTCTCACCGCTAAAAAGGATGGACCGGAGAGAACCCCAGGCAGAGTGACATCTGAGCTGAGTCAGCAGCAGGCTGGCATGCACAGACATGCTAAGGGCCAGAGGAACGGGGCAGGCTCACTGCCATCTGCTACAGACTTATTCTTGTTTGCTTTCCCAGAGCCATCCCGGGTGTCACCCTCACCCAGACCTGGTTGAAATCCTATTTGTCTGTCAGTCTTGTGAAATACTTCAGAGGAATTCCAATAAGTTTCTTTTTTCTGGCCATGTGGGATCTTAGTTCCCTGGCCAGGGATCGAACCCATACCCCCTGCATTGGGAGCACAGTCTTAAACACTGGACCACCAGGGAAGTCCCAAGGTTCTTTTCTTTTTCCTTTTTTTTTTTTTAATTGTACATGTATTTTGTAAGGACTATCATTATGGCTGTCATTATTGTTGCTTAGTTATTTTCAGTTGTGGTTAACTAAAATAACTTCTCCCAGTAGTTAGTTGAGTAACAAATGGGCAGGGAATAACTAGGTCCGCTTAAAAAGGGTTCAAGTTATAGTCACTGTGGAGTGAATATACACGAGCACTGCCTGGGCACTTTCCACCGGCCTGGATCATCCATTCAGACCCCCACTGGGCAAATTCATCCAAACTCTTCATCACAGGCTATGGAGAGTGAAGAAAAACAAAACGAAATAGAGGTATGAGCATGATCACCCTCAAAAGGTAAATAATAAACTGGAAAAATATACAATGATATCCTTGATCTATAAAAAAAAAATAAGGGATGAAAATGCCCAAAGAAAAGTGATGTACAAATGGCCAATTAGTGTGTGAAAAGAATTGCTAATAAAAAATTGAAATGATAGATTTTTCCCTCCAACTATCAATTGGGAAAATTTTACCAAAATGATAAAGCCAGTGGTTGGAGTAAATGATGAAGATGGTTGCTCCTGCCCACTGCTGCTAGGAGTTAAGTAGTGCAGTCTGCACTTTCTGAATGAAGCTAGTTTTAAAATGTAGATCTTTCTTTCGACTGAGTGTTTCCAGTTCTATTGCTTTTATCAGAGAAACAGACATGCAGAGAGACATATTTCATTGAATTATTTATATAATAAAAGGGAGACTTTAAAAAAAACTGCCTTTCTTTTTGGAATAAAGGGTTGCATTCCAAATGATAGATATTATCATTTACTGAGCATTTTCCACATGTCAGGTGCTTTTCTAAGAGCTTTACATACATGAACCCACTCCTGGAGGTATTTGCAGTCCAGTGAAAGACCAAGGGGGCAGGTACGGGGTACAATGAGAGAACATTGTACAGGAGAGGGTGGTATTGGTACGGCCTCACGATTGCGAGTATCAGAAAACCACTCAAATTAGCATTAGTTTGAAAAAAATCCTTCTTTTACTTTTGGCTCAGAAATCTGTGAAATGTCAACAATGGATAAGAACAGGTAAGACTTACTGAACGATAGTTAATATCCTGTGTATGTGTTAGTCACTCAGTTGTGCCTGACTCTTTGTGATCCCATGGACTATAGCCTGCCAGGCTCCTCTGTCCATGGAATTCTCCAGGCAAGAATACTGGAGTGGGTTGCCATTTCCTTCTCCAGGGGATCTTCCTGACCCAGGGATCAAACCTGGGTCTCCTGCATTGTGGGCAGATTCTTTAACATCTGAGCCACTAGGGAAGCCCAAATATCCTGTAATAAACCATAATGGAAAAGAACATGAAAAAGAATATATATATATATACACACACACACACACACACATATATATGTGTGTATATATGTATATATCTGTATAACTGAATCACTATACTATACAGCAGAAACTAACACAGCATGGTAAATCAACTGTATTTCAACTAAAAAAAAGAAGGGCATATCAAGAGCTTTCTACGGGCTAGGCACTGTGCTAAGAGGTTTGCATATATTAATACTTTTAATCTTTATCCAATCTTGTAGGCAATGGAGAAGATCCACGGCTTGCCCAAGGCTGAAACAGCTAGTAATGACAAAACAAGTTATGACAGCTGGCCCGGCAGCTGGTTCCAGAGTTCTTATTCTTAACTACGTCAGCTAGGTCTTGGCTGGATTTGGAAGCTGAAACAGTGCTATGAGACTTCTTAGCTTAGCTTGCATCTGAGCTTCCTTCCTGGGTGGGCTCCTCTGTGTGTCTCCACAGTGGGTGGCATCCCCAAGCCCACACTGACCTCGGAACAATCTTCCCAACAGCCCCAGCCTGAGTCCTGGGGCTGACAGGTCTGGTCTAGGTCCTGAGCCCTCCCCAAGGACAGAATCAGTCTACTGAGACTATTACAGGGCTATTACAGGAGGGAGAAAAGGTGGTTTCTCAGAGGAAGACACATAGATGTCTATATCAAAGACCAGAGTTAATTGCGACAAGGGTCAAACTGAAAACCAGGTAATAGAATCCTTGCTACATGCCAGGTGTTTGCAAGGCACTGCTAAGATGTGACTGTAGTCCCCAGTCAACTGGGAGAGCCCAAGCAAAAGGAAACTGCCACAAAGAGAAACTGGAGCCCAAGGAGAAAGGAAGAACTGATAAGGAGCTAAGCAGGAACCAGATCCAGAAGACCTGGCAAGCCCAATCAAGTAGTGAACAATGACTTAACCTGAACATAACCCTGCTTGACCATGGGAAGCATCAGGCTAAACAGTCAGCATGCATTTATCTTCACTCTGGTACCCCTGGCGTCACTGATGAGGAAACTGATACCTAGGACAATGAAACAACTTGCCCAAGGGATCCAGAATGATGGAGCCAGGATTCAATAGTCTGTAAACACCTTGGACCTAACCACATTGCTAAGGGGAGGCCAGCAAAGATCACAGTCAAATTTATTCCCCCCCCACAAGTAATCCACATTGAAAATGGAATTTCTTGGTTGGCAGCAATCTGATATCATGTATCCATCATTATGGTGCTCAGTACACACATTGAAGAACTTACTTAATGGGCCCCAGCAATGAAGATGTCATTAAACACTGGATTTTTTCCAACCTGCTTTTAAGTATCATCAACGTGGTCTGCGAGTTGTGCATTTAAAATATTAGGGGGAAAAAAGGCTGAAAAGAGTTCAGATCCAAATACAAAGACTCTGAAACCACCAAAGGGGAAACTGATCTGACCTGAACACACTACATATGGAAACCCTGGAATGCCTGAGATGCTCTTGGGAATATTCAATTACAAGGGAGACCCAGCACTGACCTTTTCGCAAGGAGACAATCAACAGAAGACTGCATTTGATGAGGAATTTGCTTCCTGTTAACAAGACTTCTAACTCTGTACCAGAGAGAAGAGAAGGGAGGGTGAAGACCCCAGGTGGCTTTGAAGAGGTGAACTCTGGTTATTTACGAGTCTGAAAAGAAAAAAGGGTCGGGGGGGGGGGGGGCGGAAAGCAAGACAGGAAAAAGAAGGTATTGTGTAGAAAAGCCATATGATCCACCCAGCTGTTAAATCCTATGTGCTGAAGCATTTGCTAGAAAGGCTGAGGAAATGATACTAATAAACCTGTAGAAACTTGACATTCTTTTCTTGAATATTTATTACATTTCTTATGCAAATTCTCAGGACATATAGAAGGTATTAAAAAGTGACCACTAATTCAAATTTTACTTCTGGGGTGACTTTTTGGACTATCCATCCCTGTATATAACCCACCTCAAGCCACTCTGTGATCTCCACACAGCCCAGCAGAATGAAGGGCTGCCCTTTATGCATTGAGTCACTTAGTCATGTCTGACTCTTTGCGACCCCATGAGCTGTAGCCCACGAGGCTTCTCTGTCCATGGGATTCTTCAGGCAAGAATAGGGGAGTGGGTTGCCAGTTCCTTCTCCAGGGAATCTTCCCGACCCAGGAATCAAACCCGGGTTTCCCATATTGCAGGCAGATTCTTTACCATCTGAGCCACTAGGGAAGCCCTTTATTCAACCTGTATACAGTATCTCTGTCATGGCCTTGGATGGAAATTGTCTTCTCCACTAGATCTAACTTACCTCTGTCCTCAGCATTTTAGCAGATGTAGCTGCTCAGAAAACATTTGTTGACTGACTGAATGAAATGCTTCTACAAATTTATATAAACTGCTCTCTACTGTAGTAAGTCTCTATGGTCATTTTTAGCCCAGGAGCTCCTCAAGTGCAACCTCACGTCTCATCCATCTTATCTCCATTGTCTAGCAAGGTGCCTAAGAGTTCCTAACAGAGAAGGCAATGACACCCCACTCCAGTACTCTTGCCTGGAAAATCCCATGGACAGAGGAGCCTGATAGGCTGCAGTCCATGGGATCACACAGAGTCGGACACGACTGAAGTGACTTAGCAGTAACAGATAGTAGGTGCTCAGCAAAGGTTGGAAGGGTTAAGAACAAAATTTCTCAACAAATGACACGGTAGGAAGGAGGCAGGAGAATAGTAAACAGGACTAATTCTTTTGCCTGTTTTTTTTTTTTTTTTTACAACTACATAACTATAGCTTTATGTATTTGCCTTTGAAATCTTTTTTAAAATTTTATTTATTGGCCATACTGCTGGGGCATGTAGGATCTCAGTTCCCTGACCAAGAATGGAACCCCATGCCCCTGGCATTGGAAGGCAGAGTCTTAACCACTGGACCGCTAGGGAAGTCCTGTAAACAGGATTATTGATGGAGTAAAACTTGTGAATTCGTGGCAAGAGCACCCATTCGTGGTGGGTTCCCGGCCAAATACCATGTACATGAGTTTGAGCAAACTCCGGGAGACAGTGAAGGACAGAGGAGCCTGATGTACTGCAATCCGTGGGGTCGCAAGGAGTCGGACACGACTTAGCGACTGAACAACAACCGGTTTAGCTCCCACGATCCTGGCTGGGGGCAATTTCTCACAAAAGTCGTAAGAAGGGAGCTAACACAAACCACACACAGGTGCTTCACATTTAAACCGCCAAACATCCATGAAGCAGGCATAATCCCCATGGTACAGAAGAGCAAACAGGCTCAGAACGGTTTTTATTTCTTGCCCGGAGTCTGTCCAAGCGGTCAGTGCCAGGCCCAGGCTCCACCGCAGGCTCCCGGACCCGGCCCAGCGATCCTTCCCTCCTCCTGGGAGTCCTCCAACCCTTTTAAGTCTAGCTGGGCGATTCCTGAGGAAGAGGAAAGAAGCTGACGGGCTGAGACACTATGGGCACAGGGGAGCCACGGAGGGTTTCGGATGCAGAGAGCGGGAAGAAGCCCAGTACCAAGGCAGGGACCTACAGCCCTGCCCGCGCGCATCCGCCGGCACCTGTAAGTTTGATCCTCTGGGCTTCCGTAGCTCGGAATAAACGGAGCGTCTTTCGTTTGGGAAAGGTCAACATTTCGAAATTCAAATCCTGTTTGCAAATGTGAGCACGGAGACAGCTAACCCAACGCTACCCTACGTTCTTACCAACTAAAACCTAGAAGAGAACATAGTCTCCACTTTTCATAAACGGGAACCCCTCCTTCCGCCCGGATGTCCCTACAGGAAGTTCCGGCGAGGTTAACGTCACTTCCGCCCCGTTTCTGGGTGGTGCCAAGATGGATGTTCTACGGGCTCGGGAGCAGCTCCGGCGGCGGTACCTGTTCCCGCCGGACGCGGAGGTCCCACTGGAACACGAGGGCTACCCCAGGCCGGGTGAGGCGCTTCCCCCGGGCACGCTTCGAGCCGCCTCGAGGTTCCCGTAGGCAAGGCGCCCGGAAACGGCGACCCGACCTCCCGCAGGCCCACCCATTCCGGAGGGACTGGGATTTGTTTTTATCAAGGCTTACCAAGTAGTTTTGCACGTTTTAAGTATTTTATTTAAGTATTTAAGTATCGTAAAAAAGCGTTAGAGATCAGGTAGCCTTCCGCATCTTCGTCTCAGCTGCGCTTCAGGATTCCCTGGAGAGCTGGTTTAACACCTATTTGGCAGTATCCATTAAAATAAAATTTCCACTGGTTGTGTCCCTAAGAAAAGAAGCATATTTGTAGCAGTACACAAGGACGTATGTGCATGTGCAAAGTGTTTCATCTCAGCATTGCTATTGCTAGTAATAGCGAACGACTGGAAGCATCTAATTGTCCGTCAGCAGGGAGCTGGTTAAATACTCTTGGATATCCGTATGTCACACAGCAGGCCGACTTTATGTACAAGTGTGGGTAATTTTCAAGAGGAGGCGTATAGCATCGTCCATCAGCAGGGAGCTGGTTAAATACTCTTGGATATCCGTATGCCACACAGCAGGCCGACTTTACCAGTGTGGGTAATTTTCAAAGGGAGGCGCAGAACAAAGTATGATATACCACGGTTCGGGTTCAACCCAGGTAACATGCAGTGTATGCTCACCTGTAGATGCATAGAATATGCAGGAACTCAGTAGACCTTGATACTGGTAGTTGCTTTGCGCTGGGGAACTGGGGTTAAGGATCGAAAGAGATTTCATCTTAGATGTTTTTGTCCTGTATGATGTTAAAACGTTGTGTATTTATTACCTTTAATAAACAAACACAGAAGACTTCATGAGGCTTTCTGGTTATACATTTTGTGGATATCTCCCAGAATTTGTATTATGAGTAAGGTGACCAGGAATTCTGATGGTCAGCTGAAGTCAGGAACCTCGGATGCATACCAGTGGTTCTCGCATGAACTGGGAGAGCGGGTATGTCAGTCACCTGGGGAACTTGTTAGACCCCATTTGACCCAGAGCCAGCCAGTTGTTCTTTCAGATCGGGTCCCAGGTGGAAGGAATTTGACTTATCCATCACTAGTCTAGACAGTACGGTGTTGGAACTGTACCTCCAGTGTGACCTTTCCACTTTTGAGGTGCCTCAAAAGGTTGTGTTTGTTTAAAACAAGTAAATATGTAGTGTTTGTAAGTAGTGTTTTTGGAAAATCACAAGTCCATTTTGTGTTCTAATGTTTGTCACTTGCATATTTCTGAATTAACAGGAATAATCACTTTCCTAGGCGATATATGAAGCACAACATGAAAATTTCTACACTACCGGATGGCATTATTCTTCCCAAAAGACTATAAATAAATTTAGTTCCAAAATTCATTTGGCGGAAAAAAGTTGACAATACTGAACAAGTTTTATAGCAGCTCCTATTATTTCTAAAAATATAAACTTATTTTGGTGGTTTTACAGAAGAAATTGGTACTCTAATAGGAGAGAATCTGGCTGTTAGAAAGCTCTAGGAAATTATTTTATTTGACTTGAAATAGGTGTAATTTTTCCTGTGGAGCTAATGGTTACTTGATCAGTTGAAATCTCTCTTATTTGCAGAAACCTCTACAGCTGTTGAGAAAAAGGAGAAACCTCTTCCAAGACTTAATATCCATTCTGGGTTCTGGATTTTGGCATCCATTGTTGTTACCTATTATGTTGACTTCTTTCAAACTGTTAAAGAAAACTTCCACACCAGTAGGTAAGAAAACTTGATGGCTCTTATTTTTTCACATTATGTTTTGTTAGACTCTTAGTAAGCACGTGCTTTCTGCCAGCCAGCAAGTTGGAGGTGCTGGTGATACAAAGTTGAAAAAGAGTGCACGTCCTGGGCATGTGCAACAGAGTGGACATTATTTCAGTGGGCCTTTTCAGCCTAGATGTTTTGTAGGATGAGGAAGGCAGTGAATTTAAGGACCTAATCATTTGTAAAACATGGAGAGAGAATGACTAAAGGTCTTTAGGAGATCAGATCCACAAGCCCTGGGAGGAAGGAATGAGAACTGTGGTAGGTGAGAATCAGGTCTCAGAGCTCATTTTTAGAGAGTAGTTAATGGCCAGTGAGCTACATGTACAGGCTGTGATTGAACTAGAGTTGAGTTCACTGGTGCGAGAAGTCAGGAGCTTTGTGGCAGGATGTCAAATAGTCCATCATTCATGTGAATTGAGATCTCTTTCAGGAGCTGATGGCAGGTGTGGGGGGTTGAGGGGAAGGTTGTTGATCACTCTCCTGAGTCTTCACTGAATGTTAGAGAGTGTTCTGGAGGTCCCTAGAAAACAGAAAAAGATGGGGAGGTGTTAGTGAGCGTTAGAGCTGGCATCGGGAGGGGTGGTTCTCTTAGAGAGCAAGTGTTAATTGTCTGGAAGTATCAAGTAAGACTTCCCTGGTGGCTCAGATGGTAAAGAATCTGCCTGCAATGGGGAGACCTGGGTTCAACTCCTGGGTTGGGAATAACCCCTGGAGAAGGGAATGGCAACCCACTTCAGTATTCTTGCCTGGAGAACTCCATGGGCAGAGGAGCCTGGTGGGCTACAGTCCATGGGTCCCAAAGAGTCAGACACGGCTAAGCGACTGGCACACACACATATCAGTGAGGCTAGAAAGGTGCAGACAGGACTGCTGATCAGGTGTTTTTGCTGGGGATGGGGGCATACAGTTTTTCTCTGTCAAGGCCTTCAGGAGGGGCGGTGACTGCTGGAGGGGCGCCTGAGGAGAGTGAGGGAGCAGGCAGCCAGGGGACAGCAGGGGTGGGGGAGTTGATGTAAACTATGGGAGGGAGAGAGCTTGTTCACTTTCCTTATCTCCACAAGCAGGAGCTTTCCCTAGACACTGCCCATCACTGCTTCCCCATCCTTCCCCATCACTGCTCCTTCTCTGGGAGGTGCTGGACCTCCTGATGGGGTTTGGGATGAAGAACCAGACTTGTAACTCAGCACCTTCTTTCCCTTCGGAGCCAGCTGCTCACAGGAAGCACAGATTCTGGGATGCTTGTCTGTGCCATAATTCTTGTTGTTGTTTGTTTTTGTATTTTTGGAGCTCTTTTTCTTAAAAAACTTTTTTAAATTTCAGTTTTAATTGTTTTTTATTTTGGCTGCCCTGAGGTTTCGTTGCGGTGTGGTGCACGGCTTTCTCCAGTTTCAGTGCGTGGGGCTTCTCTCTGGTTGTGGCACAAGGGCCTCTCTCGTTGGCGAGCACAGGCTCTAGAGCACTTGAGCTGAGTAGTTGTGGTGCAGCAGCTCGGTTGCCCTGAGGCATGTTTGATCTTAGTCCCCCGACCAGGGATTGAACCCGTGTCTCCTGCATTGGAAGGAGGATTCCTAACCACTGGACCACCAGGGAAGTCCCTGCACCATCGTTTCTTGGGGCAACCCTAAGATGAGAAGGTCTCTAGGTTTTCACTGTGTCTTGAAGCCAGTGGCTAAGTCTGTCTATTCCTGGGTTTCAGTGTGAGGAAGCACTCTGTGACCGTTCACCAAAGCCATCTTCTTTCCATAGCTCCATTAGTGAAAAAAAAGCTGACTTGATCTTCATCAGCCTGGCTCCTTTGTCTCTCTCAGTTGGCTGGGAAAAGAGGGAACATTCACTTCAAACTCGTATCAGCTGCCCCTTCGTTCACTGAATATTTAACGAGAACCTGAAGTGTGTCCAGTTTTGGTGCCAGTGATGAACAAGGCACGTTTCTCCCCCTCCACCAGTTCATTTTAGGCTGTGATAGATGAACAGGTCACGCGGTATGTACTGTGTTAGTGTATGAGTGTGTATGGGATGACGTAGGAGTGCCTTGAAGGGGCACCTCGTTTTGCCCAACCTCGGGTTGTTGTTGAGTTACTCAGTCATGTCCAACTCTTTGTGACCCCATGGACTGCAGCACACTAGGCCTCTGTCCCTCACCATCTCCCGGAGTTTGTCCTAGTTCATGTCCATTGCATCTGTGATGCCATCCAGCCATCTCATCCTCTGACACCCTCTTCTCCTTCTGGCCTCAGTCTTTCCCAGCATCAGGGACTTTTTCAGTGAGTCAACTGTTTGCATCAGATGACCAAAATCCTGGAGTTTCAGCATCAGTCCTTCCAAGGAGTATTTAGGGTTGATTTCCCTTAAGATCAACTGGTTTGAGCTCCTTGCCGTCTAAGGGCCTCTCAGGAGTCTTCTCCAGCACCACAGTTCAAAGGCATCAGTTCTTCCCTGCTCTACCTTCTTTACCATCCAGCTCTCACAACCATGCGCCAAGCTTGTGAGGTGGGCGTCTTTGAGGTTTTAGGAGAGGTGAGAGTATTTACCCATTTGTGTCCTTCTATATCCTTACATAAGAGAATACTAAGTATTAACAGTTAAGGGAGATGGGAGGTGAGGAATAGCTCCTTCCACTGTGAAATGTTTGTGGGCGCCTGCTGGAGTAAGAGGCATGCCCAGGTGTGTGGCAGAGCCTGACTCAACCACCAGACCAGGGTAGTGGGGCACAAAAAGGAAGTGGAAGTCATAGGTCTGTCCTCGAATAAGTGTCATCTTAGAGGAAAAGAGACAGAAACACCCACTCAGAGGCTGAGAACTTTGAGCAGCATTGTGTTCTTGCTGAGGCCTCAGTTTGTGGGGAGTTGGAGCAGCCAAGGCATGAGAGTGCTGCCCAGAGGTGGTCCGTGCAGGCTGCCTTCTGCTTCCTCAAAAAGGGTTCTTTCCTCTGATTTTCCAGATCTGGCCGCATCCCCGTGACTGGCCGAGGCTGATGAGGGTTCCTCACATACACTGAGCCAGGTCTTGGATGGAGTTGGAAGAAGAAAAAAGCCATTACCCCTTGGGGGAGTACTGGGAGATAGTCTAGGAATGGGAGGGTTTCATTTAGAAATCTTTTATGACAGGCAGTTTAATTCCTTCCAAACTGATTGTCAGTATTCCAAGAAACCCTGCCTGACTTGGAGAAGTTGATGGTATCTGTTGAAATCTTTATTAATCTCACAGTCAAAGCTTCAGAAACAACCAGAAAGCTGCTATTTTTCCTGTATTTTTAAAGAAAATGCACTGGTGTAACGAGGGTTCTTTTTTGGTTGGTTAGTTTATGAAAGAATGTGTGTGTGTTTAAAGTCTTCCTTTTTCATCCTTTCATGAGTCTCACTCCCATATTTCTCACCCATTTCCTACTAGATCTAGACCTTCTGAAAGCTGGGATTGAGTAACGGGTTCCCTCTGTGCCCCTTCTCCAGTTGACACTCTTCTTAGAAATAGGTATCTTGTCTGTTAATGAAAACTCTTAAGATCCCTGATGTGTTAAGTGCTGTCATTCAGCACTTTTAAAAATAAATCATTTTAATTTTGTGTCCATATTTGCTTAACAGTCACTGAATGCCTAGGCCAGCTTCAGGGAACTGAAGAGCCTTTATAAGTAGTTTATATTGTCTACACCCAAGTTATATGTGCACAGTTGGAAGCAAAATTGCAGAATGGGCTTGGAAGTTCTGATCCGAAGAATCATAAAGACACTTCCTTGCTCTAGTAGCAGGGCTGAGTCACACCTGGCTGGTGGGACACCAGACACAGGTACAGCCAAGAAAACAGGGTGCAGAGCACCAAAAACCAAGCTGCCCGCCCTGTGGATGGTACAGGTCTCCCAATTCAGACCGCCTGTATTCAGAGATACTTATGAAACCTTTGTCATGTACATACACTGTTACGAATGGGATTGCTCCCATTGGCATGGTTAGCCAGCAGCTGTCCTGTGTCACACTGGAGATGTGTCAGAAAAGACTATCTGCCCTTGGGCCTCAGAGACGACGTGTGAGAGGATAACGGAAGGGTATTCTTCTGTCTCTACAGTTGGTTTCTCTTCGGCAGTGCCTTGTTGCTCGTTAGCGTGTCGATTGCATTTTACTGTATCATCTATCTGGAGTGGTATCGTGGAATTGAAGATTATGATATCAAGTATCCAGCATTGATACCTATTACAACCGCTACTTTTATTGTAGCAGGAATTTGGTGAGTTACCTTTGGAATGACTAATAAGAATATTGTTTGATCGGGTAGTGATATACATGGTACAGAATTAAACGGGGAAAACAAGGAATAATGAAAAAGTAGTCTCTGATTCTCTTTTCGGTAGTGTCTTTCTTTACTTATATAGCAATTTAAAATACATATGGTAACACGCTATATATATTTTGCATTTTGCTTTTTAAATCATTTTCATTGTGAAGTTGAATACAGAAAAGTGGAAGAATCTAAATTGTATGGCTGAGAGAATTATCACGCAGTGAGCCTTTGTGTAAACCCTAAGGAGGGCAGGAGGAGAACAGTGCCAGCCCCCTGTAACCCCTCCCCTGCTCCCCTGCCCCAGTCATTCCCTCTTCCTTCCTGCCCACAGGAAGACACTGTCCCCACCTTCCTGGTCGTTCCTTTCTTTTGCATCTCTTAAACACTGTTTTTTTGTTGTTGTTGTTGTGTCTGTTTGAACTCTATAGAGACATGTTGCTGTGGTATGTGTTCCTTTATCCTTGGCTGTTACATGCAACACGAAGTATGATTCCTCCGTGTTGTTGTGCGTAACGGTAGCGCATTTTCATTGCTGTTCAGCATTCCATCCTATAACTGAATTCCAGTTTATCCGTTCTGCTCTTGATAGATGGAGAAGGCAATGGCACCCCATTCCAGTACTCTTGCCTGGAAAATCCCATGGATGGAGGAGCCTGGTGGGCTGCAGTCCATGGGGTCGCACAGAGTCGGACACGACTGAGTGACTTCACTTTCACTTTCATGCATTGGAGAAGGAAATGGCAACCCACTCCAGTGTTCTTGCCTGGAGAATCCCAGGGACGGGGGAGCCTGGTGGGCTGCCATCTCTGGGGTCGCACAGAGTCGGACACGACTGAAGCGACTTAGTAGCAGCAGCGGCAGCTCTTGATAGAATTTGGATTGTTTCCAATTTGAAGTTATCATGTGTGATGCTGTTAGGTAAGACATTCGAGACATATACAAGACATTCTTGTACACGTGCCTCTGCATGATTCTGTTGGGTGTCTGTGCACATGCATACATATGTAAATATAGGTCTCTCTAGCAGGGAAATCATTGACCTATTGGGTATGCACGCCTCCAACTTCAGTAAATAGTGCCAAACTGTTTTCCAAAGTGATCTTTTTTTTACACTGAGTTTGTATTTCTTCTGTATTCATGCGTGTAGATGTGCTTCATTATTTTTAATGGTTACATGGTTATCACTGCATGGACATATCATGATTTATTTAACCAGCTTGATTTCTTTAAAAAATTCTTTTGTGGTCATAAAAAATGCCACAATTAATATCCCTTTTCATACTGTTCATGGGGTTCTCAAGGCAAGAATAATGAAGTGATTTGCCATTCCCTTCTCCAGTGGACCACATTCTGACAGACCTCTCCACCATGACCCGCCCGTCTTGGGTGGCCCCACACGGCATGGCTTAGTTTCATTGAGTTAGACAAGGCTGTGGTCTCTGTGATCAGATTGTGCCGGGGTCCAGCCGGGGTCCAGCCCGGGCTGATCCAGGGTATTCGAAGGAGAGACGGCATTGGCGACCTATTTATTTAAATATTCATCAAAGATATAAAGAGTAATAGAATGAGGATAGCTCAGTGAGGAAATTCAGTGGAGAAAAGAGGCTGAAATAAGGATAGCTCAGTGAGGAAATTGAGTGGAGAAAAGAGGCTAAATAATTCAACCAGAAGGTGAGAGAAAGAACGACATGGGGAGACCAAGTTTCGGTGAACAAGGCCCGCACTTTATTTTTCAAAGTAGTTTTTATACCTTAAGTTATGCATAGAGGATAATGGGGGAAGGGGTAGAGTCATGCAGTAAGCCAGGCTTTCTTCCTGCAAACTTATCATATGCAAAAGTTTAGGTGATTTGCATCATCTTCTGGCCCGGAGGCCTGTTAACATTTTAAGACCCTTTCTTCAGAAAACTTATTTTTCTCTAAAGGTGATTAGGCAGGCGCCACCCTCCAAAAGCATTAAAGTTGCATTCCTACAGGGCACAGGTATGGTGGGCTACAACAAAAAAGAATTAACTCAAGGGTCCAAGGTTACAAACATTAAAGCTACTACTTACACCAATTATATTAATCAATACACTGCCAGGGACACAGCAGGTAAGGGATATGAAGACTTAGCAGCAAACATTGGCCCAACAAGTGAAAAACCCTTCACCAATACAATTTCTAATCAATCTTTTAACTGCTCAAAGGACTCTGTATTTAGACAGTTTAGAACACCTCATGCCTCTCACAGTTGGGAGGCTCTGAGCAATCACATGTGGCCGGAAAAACCTATTCAGGTAGGCTAGAGGACTTCCAAAGGAGTTTGTAGGTTGAAACACTATCACACCCAGGAACTTTATTAACTGGAGCTATAAGTTAACTCTTTTTTCAGAGAGAGGTAGTGGGGGACAGCCCCCTGTGCCCCCGTAAAGTCAGAGGTGTAGGTGAGAGCACAAAGCAGAAAGTTGGCAGACTCTGGTTTTGGGGGTAGATGCTCGAGAATTTCCAGGGGGACTCCTGAGGCTCGATCCCACCTTTGCGTATGCCGAGCCTCCTTCCTCATGACCTTTGCCATGGGCGGAGTTCCTCACGCTGGCTCCTGGCAGTGATAGACTTCCAGTTGAGCTATTGCACATCCTGAAAGATGATGCTGTGAAGGTGCTGCACTCAATATGCAATATGCTGGGAGATGGCTCCCGGCAAGATTGACTAGTTTTCTGTGATTATGATTTCAGTGTGTCTGCCCTCTGATGCCCTCTCGAAACACCTACTGTTTTACTTGGGTTTCTCTTACCTTGGACGTGGGGTATCTCTTCATGGCTGCTCCAGCAAAGCGCAGCTGCTGCTCCTTACCTTGAGCGAGGGGTATCTCCTCATGGCCACCCCTCCTGACCTTGAACGTGGAGTAGCTCCTCTTGGCCCTCCTGCACCTGCACAGCTGCCGCTCCTTGGATGTGGGGTTGCTCCTCTTGGCTGCTGCCCCTGTCCGCAGGCATGGGGTAGCTCCTCTCAGAGTGCAAAAGTAGGAAGTCAAGAAACACCTGGAGTAACAGGCAAATTTGGACTTGGAATATGGAATGAAGCAGGGTAAAGGCTAATAGAGTTTTGTCAAGAGAACACACTGGTCATAGCAAACACCCTCTTCCAACAACACAAGAGAAGACTCTACACATAGACATCACCAGATGGTCAACACTGAAATCAGATTGATTATATTCTTTGCAGCCAAAGATGGAGAAGCTCTATACAGTCAGCAAAAACAAGACCAGGAGCTGACTGTGGCTCAGATCATGAACTCCTTATTGCCAAATTCAGACTGAAATTGAAGAAAGTAGGGAAAACCACTAGACCATTCAGGTAAGACCTAAATCAAATGCCTTACGATTATACAGTGGAAGTGAGAAATAGATTTAAGGGACTAGATCTGATAGAGTGCCTGACGAACTATGGACAGAGGTTCTTGACATTGTACAGGAGACAGGGATCAAGACCATCCCCATGGAAAAGAAATGCAAAAAAGCAAAATGGCTGTCTGAGGAGGCCTTACAAATAGCTGTGAAAAGAAGAGAAGTGAAAAGCAAAGGAGAAAAGGAAAGATATAAGCATCTGAATGCAGAGTTCCAAAGAATAGCAAGGAGAGATAATAAAGCCTTCCTCAGCAATCAATGCAAAGAAATAGAGGAAAACAACAGAATGGGAAAGACTAGAGATCTCTTCAAGAAAATTAGAGATACCAAGGGAACATTTCATGCAAAGATGGTCACAATAAAGGACAGAAGTGGTATGGACCTAACAGAAGCAGAAGATATTAAGAGGTGGCAAGAATACACAGAAGAATTGTACAAAAAAGATCTTCACGACCCAGATAATCACAATGGTGTGATCAGTCACCTAGAGCCAGACATCCTGGAATGTGAAGTCAAGTGGGCCTTAGAAGGCATCACTACGAACAAAGTTAGTGGAGGTGATGGAATTCCAGCTGAGCTATTTCAAATCCTGAAAGATGATGCTGTGAAAGTGCTGCACTTAATATGGCAGCAAATTTCGAAAACAGCAGTGGCCATAGGACTGGAAAAGGTCAGTTTTCATTCCAATCCCAAAGAAAGGCAATGCCAAAGAATGCTCAAACTACCGCACAATTGCACTCATCTCACACGCTAGTAAAGTAATGCTCAAAATTCTCCAAGCCATGCTTCAGCAATACGTGAACCGTGAACTTCCAGATGTTCAAGCTGGTTTTAGAAAAAGCAGAGGAACCAGAGATCAAATTGCCAACATCTGCTGGATCATGGAAAAAGCAAGAGAGTTCCAGAAAAACATCTATTTCTGCTTTATTGACTTCGCCAAAGTCTTTGTGTGGATCACAATAAACTGGAAAATTCTGAAAGAGGTGGGAATACCAGACCACCTGACCTGCCTCTTGAGAAACCTGTATGCAGGTCAGGAAGCAACAGTTAGAACTGGACATGGAACAACAGTCTGGTTCCAAATAGGAAAAGGAGTTCGTCAAGGCTGTATATTGTCACCCTGCTTATTTAACTTGTGTGCAGAGTACATCATGAGAAACGCTGGGCTGGAAGAAGCACAAGCTGGAATCAAGATTGCCGGAAGAAATATCAATCACCTCAGATATGCAGATGACACTACCCTATGGCAGAAAGTGAAGAGGAACTAAAAAGCCTCTTGATGAAAGTGAAAGAGGAGAGTGAAAAAGTTGGCTTAAAGCTCAACATTCAGAAAACGAAGATCATGGCATCTGGTCCCGTCACTTCATGGGAAATAGATGGGGAAACAGTGTCAGACTTTATTTTTTTAGGCTCCACAATCACTGCAGATGGTGACTGCGGTCATGAAATTAAAAGGCGCTTACTCCTTGGAAGGAAAGTTATGACAAACCTAGACAGCTTATTAAAAAGCAGAGACATTACTTTGCCAACAAAGGTCCGTCTAGTCAAGGCTATGGTTTTTCCAGTGGTTATGTATGGATGTGAGAGTTGGACTATAAATAAAGCTGAGTGCCAAAGAAATGATGCTTTTGCACTGTGGTGTTGGAGAAGACTCTTGAGAGTCCCTTGGACTGCAAGGAGATTCAACCAGTCCATCCTTTCTAAAGGAGATCAGTCCTGGGTGTTCTTTGAAAGGACTGATGCTAAAGCTGAAACTCCAATACTTTGGCCACCTCATGCGAAGAGTTGATTCATTGGAAAAGACTCTGATGCTGGGAGTGATTGGGGGCAGGAGGAGAACGGGATGACAGAGAATGAGATGGCTGGATGGCATCAGCGACTCGATGGATGTGAGTCTGAGTGAACTCCGGGAGTTGGTGATGGACAGGGAGGCCTGGCGTGCTGCAATTCATGGGGTCGCAAAGAGTCGGACAGGAGCAACTGAACTGAATATCCCTTTTCATAAACTAACAGGTTGTCAATGAAAAAGATGTGTTTTTTTTATGTTTATGAAAGTATTTTATAACTTTCTCACTAAAGAAAGATCTGTGAATTACAGAAAAACACAAGGAAGTAAATCCCATGGTTCCTGCCAGCCAGTGAGAAAACTGTATTGAACATGGTGTGTGGCCTTTTAGGGTTTTTTCCTCCCTTTATATTAATGGAATTGTAGTTTGGGGAAAACCACACATCTTTGTACATTTGTTGTTATTCACTCACTCAGTGGTGTCCAACTCTTTGTGACCCCGTAGACTGCAGCACTCCAGGCTTCCCTGTACTTCACTGTCTCCCAGAGTTTGCTCATAACTGATGTCCATTGAGTCACTGATGCTATCTAACCATCTCATCCTCTGCCGCCCCCATCTCCTTTTGCCTTCAATCTTTCTTAGCTTCAGGGTCTTTTCCAGTATTCAGTGTAAATGTATTTTTTCTGTGATTTATTTTCTGTAGTTGAAGTATGGATTTTTGACATGTTACATTGTTATGTGGTTATTATTAACTCTTCAGGAACAAGTGTAGACAGGTGTGTTATTCAACATTTTCTTAAGAAGGCTAACATCACCCCCAAGACTGTTACTTTATTTTTAGCACAGTAGGATTATAGGTATCCTAATTTCTACTTGTCAAAGTGTTACATATTAATCATCAACTCTCTGAAACACTTAATTGACTATAATTTTCCTTTATTAGCTTCAACTCTTAAAAAATGCAGTCTATAAAAATCACTTGCACTTTAGAAAATGTTTTATTCTTAACTTGGTGACAGGAATAGTGTTTTTCTCAATGAAAAATTTAATAGCAGCTTATAAATGATGTTTTTCAGTCTGTTTCTAATGGGAAAATACTTTAACCATCTTTTTTTTTTTCTCGTGATATTTTGGTCATGTGTGAGATTGTAAAACCAGTCTATGGTCATTTTATTTCATGTTCCTTCACAGACACTATAAGAGGCTGATGTCTCTGTTGAGCCAGCCCAGCGCTCATTAGACGAGCTTTAGTGATTCCAGTTCCAAGTACTTTGTGAACAGGTTGTGATATTTCCAATATTGGCTACGTCACATATCTGAGAAACTGTATATATATAAGTAAAGTTACTGGCTGAATGAACTTTCCCAGCCTGGGTAGGAAGTGAGCCTTCTAAATCTAGATTCTCCAGTACAGTATATTTGTATAGAGGACAGCTGCAGTTGTCAACGGTGTGGGTTTTTTGTCCTTTTCAGCTTCAATGTTGCTTTGTGGCACGTGTGGTCATTTTTCACTCCAGTGCTGCTGTTTACCCAGTTTATGGGGGTTGTAATGTTGACCTCACTCCTTGGATGACTTCTCAAGGTAAGATTTCTGGAGTTGTAATTCTAATAAGGAAATAGTCTCTCATGACAGTGTTCAGTGAAAGTGAAAGTTGCTCAGTCATGTCCGACTCTTCATGACCCCATGGGCTACACAGTCCATGGAATTCTCCAGACCAGAATACTGGAGTGGGTAGCCTTTCCCTTCTCCAGGGGCTCTTCCAAACCAAGGGATCGAACCCAGGTGTCCTGCATTGCAGGCGGATTCTTTACCAGATGAACCACAAGTAGACATAGCAGTAACAGACTAGTGAATTATTTCAGCCGTGTTTACACCAGGCTGTCATCCATGGAACTCTGGGATGAAAGGGACTGTGATCCCTTCCCTTTTGCATTATTTAGTTCTAAGTGGCTGCTTCTTAGAGAAGTCACCCTGCCCGTCCAAGATTTCATGAAGAGGGTATCTTGCACTATAGATAAGTTCACACATTAGTCCATTTTCTATTGTAGTCGACTTCCATCAGCTTCTATGCAGATAACTATTAGCTAGATCATTCTTCTGTGCATCTTCAGTAGCTCAGTTGTGTCCGACCCTTTGTGACCCCATGGACTGTAACCCAACAGGCTTCTCTGTCCATGGAATTTTTCAGGCAAGAATCCTGGAGTGGGTTGCTGTTTCCTACTCCAGGGGATCTTCTTGACCCAGGGATCAAACCTACATCTCCTGCATTGGCAGATGGATTCTTTACCACTGCGCCATCTGGGAAGCCTGGATTATTCTTAGTTAATGGAAATATAGGACTAATGGGCAGTTTTACCCAATTAAGGAAAAAAGTCTGTTTTCTAATTGTCCTGACTGCTGCATAAAAGTTTGATGGCTGGCACATCAGCCTTTTCCTTCCAGGTTATAGAATTTCTGCCTCCCCGCAGACCACTGCATCCCTGGGCCTGCCACCTCACAGTGGGGTCTATTTGCTGATTGTCAGATAACTCATTTACTAAATAAGAATGTCCTGAGAGCCCTCACTCTGCACGCTTAGGGGCTTGGTAAAAAAGGCAGTCCTCTCTTCATGTTGCTGATGTCAGAACTCGGAGGAAATCTACTCCATGTGTCTGTTTACAAGTATGAAAACTGGGGCCCAGAGAAGTAAAAGTTAATACGCTCAGTTATTGGGGTGCAAATGACTGACATTTCAGCTCACAGAGTGCTCTCCCTTTGGAGTTTTTAAGGAGAGTCCGTGTAACCAGGTAAAGGAGAAATGGCCGTCCTCTCGTTGGTCATCTGTCTGAAAACAGTTGCTCGCACACACATGCCGCTGTGCGGAGTCCCCTCCACACGCTGTGCTGTGTCTGGGACCGTTTGGACTCTCACAGTCCGGCTTCTGTCCCTGTTGACCTGTTGCCACAAAAACGTTCCCTCCTCTGAGCCTCTCTCCTTTGACTCTTTGACTGTTCAGTATTGACTTTTTCCACGTTTTCGGAAAGTATAAATATAGTTTAGAAGAAACACTAGATTGTGAATCTAGTAACAGAAGACTATACTTCCTCATTTACCAAAAACGTATGCAAGAAGTGCTAATTCTATGCTTTTGAAATACTGCCGACATCAAATTATACCTGGTAACAGAGCCACAGAGGGGAGACGGGGAGATTGAACTGTGCTTTGAAATATTAAATCCAGCAGTCTAAGATAGATTGTCTCATTTGGATTTTCTTCCAGGTGGAAGGGTGTGTCGGTGGTTAACATCCTGCCAGCTAAAAGCACTGCAGACGCAGTGGTGAACACAGTGTGTTTTTGCATCTACAAAGTGAATGGTTTCCTTGGAAGAATTTTAACTTTATAACTCTATAGCTGAAATCAGAATAAATTATATTTCATTTGCATATTTCTAAACTCAAGTGATTAGCGAATTTTTCAGACTCAAATAAAAGTATTCTATTCAAGACAGGAATAACTTAATTTGCACTGTTAATCTGTTTGGATCATTGGAGAAACTGTTGGTGTAAAAATTTAAACAAATTTTCATAGAGATGCATACTGTACTCCAGTATTATAGAGCATTTAAGGGGTAACAATTCATTGTATGAAGTGACTGGCTGTGTATTTAAAGGTGTGATAGTGTCATGTGCCTTTAACCCAACTTCAGCAATTCCTATAAAATTTCATTTTGATAATACTTTTGTTAGGGGGAGGACCAATCAAAAGGATTTGTGTTTTGCCAACTTGGGATTTTATCACTGTGTAAATTATTGGGTTTTTAGTGTTTGTTTAACATAGGAACTTTTAATCATTGTAAGTATGTGTAATTTTTGTCTTAATATTTAAATAAAATATTTTTATAGCTTTCTTATGGGCTTTGTTAATATAAACTTTGGAATAGTTTCTGTTTTCAGCTATTAGTACTTTGAGTTGAGTATAGAAATAAGGATTCTTTTCAGAGAAGGCTACTTGGCCTTTCCGAGACCAGTGGAAGACAGGATCCACACTTTGAAATGCAAGTATGTTTACGTTAAACCTGAAACATCATAAGCATTGTGACATCTTAAGTACCCTGCATTGGTTTCTGCCCCCCTGTCCCAACCCTGGGGGTTGCAGAGATGGCGTTTCAGCCACCACTTGTGTCTGGCTGGGCTCACACCCTGTACCTACCCTGCAGTAGAGGTTAATCTTGACCTTGCGTAGCAGTGAACCTTTCTCCAGCTGGAGGCAGGCACAATATTTGAGTTGTGGGCGATGGGAATAATGTTTATGAAACAGCTGTTACAGTGGCCGGCACACAGCAGGCGCTCACCCAATAAATGGTAATGGAGAGGGACTGGAAGACAAAAGTGACTTAAGGGCAGGAGTGGAATGGGCAGGCACGATCAGTAAACAGAATCAAGCCCAGTTTGTGTACACATACGTGGGAGAGTTTGTAGAGTCATTTCAGTTAAGCTGCAAAGTTAGGCAAAGGTCAGAATCAGGAGGCTGAGTCAGTCAGTGATGGGCAGCTCCAGTGCAAAGCTGAGGGTGCAGACCCAGGAAGTGGGATTAGAGAACGTGGGTTCAGACTCTCCCGAGAGAACCTGGGTGGAGCCAAGGGACAGCGCCCCAGTGACCACTCCCACAGATTCTTTGGGCAGATTCTGCAAGAAACCCCTTTCTTCCTTCCCTCTTATCTTGTGAAGTTTAACTACTTGGATAGAAACCTAAGGCTGAGAGTTTCTGTTTAATCCAGTTCGTTATAACCCAGCTAGCCAGCGCTGATACTGTGGCCAACTAGGGTGGTAAGGAGATGACTGTGTTACTTATAAAGAGACGTTCGAATATATTTGCTTAAAAGAGATCATGCCCTGTCCCTGTTTCTGTAAAAGAAGTGCTATGCAGACTGATTATGGGTCTTTTCCTATTGTTGTTTTAGT
Organism: Bos grunniens; assembly: GCF_055505025.1. Classification (NCBI taxonomy): domain Eukaryota; kingdom Metazoa; phylum Chordata; class Mammalia; order Artiodactyla; family Bovidae; genus Bos; species Bos grunniens. Next base: position 12,806,748 of record NC_141170.1, on the reverse strand, counting down.
CACTAAGTTGTGTCCAACTCTTCACAACCCCATGGACTGTAGCCCACCAGGCTCCTCTGACCATGGGATTCTCCAGGCAAGAATACTGGAGTGGGTTGCCATTTCCTTCTCCCAGGGATTTTCCCCACTTAGGGTTTGAAACTGGGCCTCCTGCATTGGCAGGCGAGTTCTTCTAAATAAATAAAAATTGTGTCAAGCAGTGTTGTTACTGCTGCTAAATAAGCCTGTGGGGGGAGCGTCTACTCAGAATAGTAGTGAATAATAGAATTAACAGTTGTGAATGTTTATCGTGAGAGGCAAGGATATGATAGAAGCAAGGATGTGCCTTTAAAAATGTCCCTGACAGTCCCAAGTGTGAAGACCAAGTCTTCAACCCGGGTTACACACTGTTCATCCAGGCCTGCCGCTCCCATGCAACTGGTGACAAGGCTGTCTTGTGAAGAGTTCTCCAGGTGATTCTGCCCTGCAGCCTCAGTCCAAAACTATGGTGTTCTAATAATCACTTTGGGCAGAGATGTCTCTGCAGAAGGTAGAATGTTTTAATTGTACGGAAACCAAGAGGTAGTGGAATCGAACTGAGCTCACTACAGTAAAAATCAGATCAAACCTCTCCCCGGATCTGTGTCTGGGACCTAGCTTGGGAGGCAGTGGTCTTTCTTGGAGACTTAAAAGAGACTTTTAAATAGGATTTAGAGTCCTGGCTGTATCAGGGTTCCTTGGTTTTATGCAACAACAAAAAAAGGTCTCTGGCTATCCTTAAGCAAAAGAGAGATGCATTGGGAAGGAAAAGCTAAGAGCCACATCTTTATAAGTAGGGTTGTTTGGGGAAGGGGAATGGGTCTGGGGAGTAGAGGTTATTAGATGCCCTCTTTTGTGGCCACAGCTAGGAGAACTACCCTTCACTTAAACATGTGCCACAACTACAGAGCCGGGCGAACTGCACCTACGGAAGCCCGTGTGCCCTAGAGCCTGTGCTCGGCAACAGGAGAAGACACCGCGATAGGAAGCCTGTGCGCCGCAACTCGCCTTAACTAGAGAAGAGCCCATGCAGCAACGGAGACCCAGCACAGCCAAAAATAAATAAAAATATCACGAAGTCTTTGATTCAGCTCAGTGAGTCGAGGTGGGGAAGAGTTTGGCAGATTTTAGGAAAGGTTTACATGGAACTTGTAAGAAACATAGCAGTCAGGAATAGTTTGTATACACTAAGGACTAATTTTTAAAAAGATTTACTTCTTTATTTTTGGCTGCACTGGGCCTTCGGTGCTGCACATGGGCCTTCTCTAGTTGCGGTGAGTGGGGGCTACTCCTTGTCGCAGGGCATGGACTCAGTAGTTCGCAGCTCACGGGCTCTAGAGCGCAGGCTCAGTAGTTGTGGCCCATGGGGGCTCAGTTGCCCCGCAGCATACAGGATCTTCCCAGAGCAGGGATCGAACTCGTGTTCTCCGCATGGGCAGGTGGATTCTTAACCGCTGGGTCACTACCAAGGAAACCCAAGGACTAATTTTAACGAGTAACATGGAAACTTACATTACTGTATGTAAAATAGATAACCAGTGGGAATGCACTGTATGGCTCAGGAAACTCTAGCAGGGGCTCTGTATCAACCTGGAGGGGTGGGATGGGGAGGGAGGTTCAAAAGGGAGGGGATATATATATACCTATGGCTGATTCATGTTGAGGTTTGACAGAAAACAACAAAATTCTGTAAAGCAACTATCCTTCAATTAAATAAATAAAAAAAAAAACAATGTAAAGTAACAAAAACAACAAAAAAAACCCAACAACACTGAACTGCAGGCTCTGGGTCAAGGGAAGATTGGGAGTTAACAGAAGAGAAAAGTATTCTCCAGAGGGCCACAAAGATGTCATCTAAGTGACGGATTCAGTTCTTGAGGTTGAGGAAGAGGACTTTTCCAATTATGCAGAAATGTCATGAGTAGCTCTTGTTTCAAAAGCCATGTGAGCAACTAGCTTTTAGCAGAGCTGTACCGTCTCCAAGCCTTTTCATGCCTCACTTTGGGTGTATTCACGATGTCTTGAGATGCATCGCTTATGTCTGCGCACCAGTGGGTTGTACTGTTTCCCATCTTCAAACAAACACACCCCAAACAGGGCTTCCTCATGCTTCTCCAGTTATTAGCCCCTTTTTGGGTCTCCTTTCCAGCAAAATAATTCTTTTATTTATAAAATAAAATAATTCTTTTATTTATATTTAATAATATTTCCACTAAATAATTTTTTTAAATTTTATTTTATTTTTAAACTTTACATAATTGTATTAGTTTTGCCAAATATCAAAATGAATCCGCCACAGGTATACCCGCGTTCCCCATCCTGAACCCTCCACCCTCCTCCCTCCCCCTCCCCTCCCTCTGGGTCGTCCCAGTGCACCAGCCCCAAGCATCCAGTACCGTGCATTGAACCTGGACTGGCAACTCGTTTCAAACATGATATTATACATGTTTCAATGCTATTTTCCCAAATCTCCCCACCCTCTCCCTCTCCCACAGAGTCCATAAGACTGATCTATACATCGGTGTCTCTTTTGCTGTCTCGTACACAGGGTTATTGTTTCCATCTTTCTAAATTCCATATATATGCGTTAGTATATTGTATTGGTGTTTTTCTTTCTGGCTTACTTCACTTAAAAATTGTTTTTATTTGGCTGCACCAGGTCTTAGTTTCAGTGTGTAACTGCAGGATGGTCAGTCGTGGTCAGTCGTGGTCAGTCATAGTTGGTCGTGGCATGTGGGATCTAGCAGTAGTTCCCTGACCAGGGATGGAACCTGGGCCCCGTACGTTGGGAGTGTGGAGTCTCATCCACTGGACCACCAGGGACGTCCCATGAGTCCCTCTTATACTTGGAAGTTCTCCTGCCTCTTCTTCCATGGTCACATTGGGTCTGACCCCCCTCTTCCACCTGCCTCCTTCATTCCTAAGGGCCTGTGTGGATACACTGGGCCCACCCACCTGGGTTACCCAGGATCATCCTGTTTTAAAACCCTTACTTCATTTCAGTGTTCCTTTTGCCATGTAACAACGTTTTCGTAGGTTCCAGGGACGAGGGTGTGGACGTCTTTGGGGCCATTACTCTGCCATTACTCTGTTTCCAAAGACAGGGCATGGAAGCTACTGTTTAAAGCGTAAACTCAGAAGCTGAGCATGTCACTTCCATCCTATGCTATCAGTCAAGCACTCACAGATTCCAGACTCAAGGGGAGGAGATGTGGCTTCCACACACCCTAAAGGAGTGCCAAAGAATTTGGAGGTCGTGGTTTAAAATGGCCACAGTCTAGCAGACACTGTGGAGAGCAGTATGCTGCTGCTGCTGCTGCTAAGTCACTTCAGTCGTGTCCAACTCTGTGCAACCCCAGAGATGGCAGCCCACCAGGCTCCCTCGTCCCTGGGATTCTCCAGGCAAGAACCTGGAGTGGGTTGCCATTTCCTTCTCCAATGCATGAAAGTGAAAAGTGAAAGTGAAGTCGCTCAGTCGTATCGGACTCCACGACCTCATGGACTGCAGCCTACCAGGCTCCTCCGTCCATAGGATTTTCCAGGCAAGAGTACTGGAGTGGGGTGCCATCACCTTCTCCGGGAGAGCAGTATGGAGTTTCCTTAAAAAAACAAGATAGAGTTGCCATGTGATCCAGCAATCCCACTCCTGGGCATATATCCAGAGAAAATTCAGATTCTAGAAGATGCATGCACTCCGGTGCTTATAGCACTGTTCACAATAGCCAGGTGATGGAAGCAACATAAATGTCCACCAGCAAATGAATGGGTGAAAAGGGTGTGACACACACACAGTGGAATACTACTCAGCCATAATAAAGAATGAAATGATGTCATTTGCAGCAACATGGATGAACCCTAGAGATTATCATACTAAAGTCTGTCAGACCAAGAAAGACAAATGTACGATACTACTTATATATGGAATTTAAAGTACGATACAAATGAACTTACCTCATGATTCCTAGACATAGAAAACAAACTTATCTTGCTAATTTTGGTGTGTGAAAAAAATGTAGAATTCATTGTGTGTACTGTCTTGGAGAAAGGCAATGTGCAATTGTAGGAAGAAAGTGTCTTAGGGGCCAGAAAACCTGAGCTCTCATCCTAATTCTGTCACTAAATAAATGAGCTGGGAAAAGTTAAAAAGAAAACAAACTTATGATGACCAAATGTTCCCAGAGGATTGGGGAGGGATAAATTAGGGAGAAAGGCAATGTGCAATTGTAGGAAGAAAGTGTCTTAGGGGCCAGAAAACCTGAGCTCTCATCCTAATTCTGTCACTAAATAAATGAGCTGGGAAAAGTTAAAAAAAAAAAGAAAACAAACTTATGATGACCAAATGTTCCCAGAGGATTGGGGAGGGATAAATTAGGATAAATTAGGGATAAATTAGGATTAGCAGATCCTACTATATATAAAATAGATAACAAGATCCTACTGAATATATACATATTCTTTTATATATATATATATATATATATATATATATATATATATATACACATACATATACCAGAAACTAACACAACATTGTAAATCAACTATACTTCCCAATTTTAAAAAAGGGAAATTGCTACAGTGTAATCTCTGTTCACAAATTATCTAGATTCCTTCCACTTGCAAGAGTCACTTGCCTTCCAGGGATCCCACTTATAGCATCAGGTTTAGGCTTTAGCTCCCTGATCTCATAGTCGTAAATCAATAAAGGGTGCCTCATCAGAGGCATGGTCCTCTTGATCTGCACACCTTTAAAGGTAAAAGTGAAACTGTTAGGTGCTGAGTGGTGTCCGACTCTATGTGACCCCATGGACTGTAGCCCTCCAGGCTCCTCTGTCATGGGATTCTCCAGGCCAGAATACTGAAGTGGGTTGCTGTTCCCTTCTCCAGGGGATCTTCCCAACCCAGGGATCAAAGCACCGTCTTCTGTGTCTCCTGCATTGGCAGGCAGTTTCTTTACCATTTGAACCACCAGGGAAGCCTCTTTGAAGATAAGTTACCTGCCAATTATACACCAAACATAAAGGGATGAGGTGGCCGTAGGGTACTCACAATAACATTCCCATTCAGAAAGAGAGAAACAAGGCATGCGGCCTCTGGTCCCTAAAAATCCCGAATGCCACCTGGGCACAAGTCCTCTTTCATTGCTTAGGGACCAGTCCTGCTTGTTAGGATGTGCAAAGCTTTAGGCTCTACTCTGGGCTCTATTCCACCCTCTGTGTCATCTCCTAGTGGAATCCAGTAGTGCTTCCACTAGGACAGTTCTCAAAAAGTGAGAAATAGAATAGCTTCTTGGTAGCATTTAAAGAAATCTTTACCTTCTGGAGCTGAAGGATAGACACAGCTAAGGGTCAGCACAGAACTGAATTGTGAGAGGGGCAGAGGGGCAGAGAAGGCTGAACTCTCCGTCTAGGAAAATATCTTCCACCAAGGTCAGAACCCAGATAGGGAAGGAGCAGGACTTAGAGAACTGAGATGGGGATCTTGGTAAAATGCACTTGAGAACCTTGCACTCCTAGATTCCTCAGAACCTTCTGGACCAACAGAAGGCCCACCTCTCCTTCCTGGGTAACAGAGCCGTTCCTTGCTTGAGGACCATGTGGGGGCCCCAGAGGAGGTATGTATGTGTTTAGTCGCTCAGTTGCGCCTGACTCTTGCAACCCCATAGATTGTAGAGGCTCCTCTGTCCATGGGATTCTCCAGGCAAGGATACTGGAGTGGGTTGCCATTTCCTGCTCCAAGGGATCTTCCCGACCAAGGAATCGAACCTGGGTCTCCTGCATTGCAGGCAGACTCTTTACCAACTGAGCTACGAGGGAAGCCCAAGGCCCTAGGAGAGTTCCAGAGGAGGTAGGGATCTCAAAGCAATGCTTACTCTCTTCAGGATTTGCCCCATGTCCTTCCTGGCCATTCAACCATTCAGTTCAGTTCAGTCGCTCAGTCGTGTCCGACTCTTTGCGACCCCATGAATCGCAGCACGCCAGGCCTCCCTGTCCGTCACCAACTCCCAGAGTTCACTGAGACTCACATCCATCGAGTCAGTGATGCCATCCAGCCATCTCATCCTCTGTTGTCCCGTTCTCCTCCTGCCCCCAATCCCTCCCAGTATCCGAATCTTTTCCAATGAGTCAACTCTTCACATGAGGTGGCCAAAGTATTGGAGTTTCAGCTTCAGCATCATTCCCTCCAAAGAAATCCCAGGGCTGATCTCCTTCAGAATGGACTAGTTGGATCTCCTTGCAGTCCAAGGGACTCTCAAGAGTCTTCTCCAACACCACACTACAAAAGCATCAATTCTTCAGCTCTCAGCCTTCTTCACAGTCCAACTCTCACATCCATACACGACCACAGGAAAAACCATAGCCTTGACTAGACGAACCTTTGTTGGCAAAGTAATGTCTCTGCTTTTCAATATGCTATCTAGGTTGGTCATAACTTTCCTTCCAAGGAGTAAGCATCTTTTAATTTCATGGCTGCAGTCACCATCTGCAGTGATTTTGGAGCCTAAAAAAATAAAGTTTGACACTGTTTCCACTATTTCCCCATCTATTTCCCATGAAGTGATGGGACCGGGTGCCATGATCTTTGTTTTCTGAATGTTGAGCTTTAAGCCAACTTTTTCACTCTCCACTTTCACTTTCATCAAGAGGCTTTTTAGTTCCTCTTCACTTTCTGCCATAAGGGTGGTGTCATCTGCATATCTGAGGTTATTATCCTGGATCAAATACTAAACTAGCCTTACTGGGGATGCGCTGGCCCACTAAGAGAGAGGGATCCATACATGGCAAAGTTGCTTCAGGACCTGAATAACTTATGATAAATATCAGGAGTGTTTGATCCTGGTGGTGCTGGATTAAAAGTGGATAAGGGAGCTATTTCAAATCCTAAAAGATGATGCTGTTAAAGTGCTGCACTCAATATGCCAGCAAATTTGGAAAACTCAACAGTGGCCACAGGACTGGAAAAGTCAGTTTTCATTCCAACCCCAAAGAAGGGCAATGCCAAAGAATGTTTAAACTACCATACAATTGCATTCATTTCACATGCTAGCAAGGTAATGCTCAAAGTCCTTCAAGTTAGGCTTCAACAATACATGAACCAAGAACTTCCAGATATACAAGCTGGATTTAGAAAAGGCAGAGGAAATAGCGATCAAATTGCCAATATCCATTGGATCACAGAAAAAGCAAGGGAATGCCAGAAAAATACCTACTTCTGCTTTATTGACTATGCTAATGCCTTTGACTGTGTGGATCACAACAAACTGGAAAATTCTTAAAGAGATGGGACTATAAAGCCACCTTACCTACGTCCTGAGAAACCTGTATGCAAGTCAAGAAGCAACAGTTAGAAGCAGACATAGAACAACAGACATTCCAAATCAGGAAAGGAGTACATTGAGGCTGTATATTGTCACCCTGCTTATTTAACTTATATGCAGAGTACATCATTCGAAATGTCAGGCTGGATGAAGCACAAGCTGGCATCAAGATTGCTGGGGGAAATATCAATAACCTCAGATAATGCAGATAACACCACTCTAATGGCTGAAAGTGAAGAGAAACTAAAGAGCCTCTTGATGAAGGTGAAAGAGGAGAATGAAAAGCTGGCTTAAAACTCAACATTCAGAAAACTAAGATCATGGCATTGGATCTCATCACTTCATGGCAAATAGATGGGGAAATAATGGAAACAGTGACAGACTTTATTTTCTTGGGCTCCAAAATCATTGCAGATGGTGACTGCAACCATGAAATTAAAAGACACTTGCTCTTTGGAAGAAAAGCTTTGACAAACCTAGATAGCATATTAAAAAGGAGAGACATCACTTTGCCAACAAAGGTCTGTATAGTCAAAGCTATGGTTTTTCTGGTAGTCATGTATGGATGTGAGAGTTGGGACTATAAAGAAAGCTGAATGAACCAAATGTAGATCTTGCCTTTGTGTGTGTGTGTGTGTGTGTGTGTGTGTTGTGGGTTTAGTCACTTGGTCGTGTCTGACTCTGCAACCCTCTGGACTGTAGTCTGCCAGGCTCCTCTGTCCATGGGATTTCCCAGGCAAGAATACTGGCGTGGGGGGCCATTTCCTCCTCCAGGGGATCTTCCCAACCCAGGGACTGAACCTGTCTCTTCTGTACCTCCTGCATTGCAGGCTGATTCTTTCCCTGAGGGAAAGCCCAGTTCTTGCCTTTAGGAGTTCAGAACAGGAAAGACAGTTAAAAGATAGATTATGCCATGTGTCAAAGAGTGGAATGGAGCGGTAGATAGGTCCCCAGGGGACCACAGAAGGAATAAGCTGGATGTCTTAGTTTCCTGCGATTGTTCTAACAAAGACCACATTGGATGGCTTAAACAACAGAAATTTATAGTCCACAATTCTCAAGACTAGAAGTCCAAGATCAAGGTGTCCACAGAGTTGGTTCCCTCTGAGGGCTGAGAGGGAAAAATCTGTTTCAGGCCCCTCCTAGTTTCTGGTAGTCTCAGATAACCCTTGACTTGTAGGTGGCATTCTTTCTGTATACTCACATCCTCCTCCCTCCATATGTGTCCATCTTCAAAGTTTCCTTTTTTTAAAGAAAGAGGCAGTCATACTGAATGGGACCCTATTACCTTAACTTGATCATTTGCAAAACTTTTATTTCCAAACAGGTTTCCATTCACAGGTACTTCAGGGCTCCTCTGGTGGCTCAGATGGTAAAGAATTCATCTGCAACGCAGGTTCGATCCCGGGGTTGGGAAGATCCTCTGGAGAAGGGAATGGCTACCCACTCCAGTATTCTTGCCTGGAGAATTCCATGGACAGAGGAGTTGGGTGGGCTACCGTCCATGGTACTTCAACATCTTTTGTAGGGAGACACAATTCAATAGGTATTGATTGAGTACCTACCATGTGCTGGGTACCACTGTTCTATGTGATGGAGATACAGCAGCAGATGAGATAGGCCATGCCCTTCTCATAGAGCTTTCATTACAATGGGAGAGACAGGCCCCAGAAATACACACAGTCTGGGTAACACTATGCAAAGAAGGAAAACAAAGCAAGGTCAGGGGCTGGAGCACAGTGGGGAGGACTCATTGGATCCCACTCCCCCCATTAGTCTGATGAGACGATGATGCTTGGCTTACTTATTCATTCATACGGCCTCCATCCACGTGTGCATTCACTAACTCCTTGGTTTATTTACTGACAGCCACCTGGCTTAGCTCTGGTGACACCCAGGTGAAGGGCACACTCTAAGCTTTGGACGGATGGACATGGTCCAAAGGGACTGACCTTTTTGCACTCTTTCTGTGCATGTGCTCCATCCTGTCTCTGGAACCCCCTCACTTGCCCTCCCACATCTCCTGGCCAACTCCTACTTCTCCCAAGACTGTTCAGGTGCTGCCTCCTCTGGGAACCTCTCGCCTTGCTTGGCAGACTCAGGGCTCCTCCAGCCCTCCCCATCCAGACAGCCCTGGGTCATGGGCTCCTGCAAGACAGAGCTGAGTCTCATGTGTGATTCTCTCCCCCTTTCCAGACAGTTAAGTACTTGTCCCACGAGGGTGTCTCCACTAGAAGGTGAGCTCCATAACGATACTCTTTCAGAGCTGAATCCCCCACACTTAGAGCAGAGTCCTGCAACTAATTCAATGTAGGATAAATGAGTATCGGTCACCTAAGTGAATGAACAAAGTGAAAACGTGAACGATGGCGGAGTCCTCAGGTTGACTCCCAGCCCGGGGCTCCCTGCAGCCAGGACCCTCTGGCAGTCGGAACCAGCCATACAATTTTCTGGATCCACTGCAAAAGGAAAATGTAGGTCCCCTGGTTCAAAATTAAGAACTTTAGAATGGCAAACAACAGGGTGTTAAACCAAGGGGAAGAGGATGTCTCCGGGGCGCTGGGCCCTCTGTTACTGCACTGTGGCTTGCTGTGAGCCCTGCCCACCCTCCCCAGGCTCCATCTCCCCGCCAGCGGTGCTTCCCAGCTCCTTGCTCTAGCCGAGATCTCAGGCTTGCCTGAAGAATTCCGGAGAGGGACACCTGTCGGACAAGGTCGGGCGGTGGTGGTTGGGGGTGGGGGGCGGAGGGAGCTGAGGGAGGGGCCCTGGGCCTCGCGTTCCAGGGAGGACCCGTGGGCAGCCCCCAGCCCCAGCTCGGCTCAGTCCAGAAGCAGCTCCCCATGCTCCTGCAGGAGGGAGAGAGATGATCTTTTCTTGGGAAGTGGCTCCCGTCTTTATCCGTTTCTGGGCATCTTCAGGCAGACACACAGGGACACCAGGCAGACGGGCGAACAGAGACACGAGCAAAAAAGACACGCCATCTCCATAGTCATAGATCTAGGGACGGGCGCTGCCACTCCGTCCCATCCTCCCCGCTCCAACCAGGCACACCCAAAGACTGACGGGCCAGACAGAGACCCCGCACAGAGCAAACAGACCACAGAGACACTCAGGGACGAGGACAGGCAGACTCACGCGCACGGACACCTTCTGGCTCACCTGGGCTTCCGCGGGCTGCAACGCAGGCGCTGAGGCACCGGAGCCGCGCACGCACCCTCGGGGCTCGCGGTTCCCTCGCTACCACGCCCCCGTGCCTACCCTCTTCGGCCAGCTCTGGACAACCCCTCGCTCCCCCGCACCCCAACTCCGGGAGCCACCTGTCGCCCGGGCAGGGCTGGGTCAGCCGGCGTCGGCTCAGGGGACAACAGAGCAGCGGACGGCGGGCGGGTTCGGACGCGCTGGGCTGGGGAGCGGGAGGACGCGCGGCCATCGGGGCAGGGCTGGTGCCCAACCAAGGCATCGGGGGCCCTGCGTGGGTCCAGGGTGCTGGGAAGGGCTGCCCCGGACCTTGCGGAGGGAGGGGAAGTGGGCAGTGTGCATAGGGGAGCGCGAAGAAGCTGGGGTCAGCGGGGTGGGGACGTGGTAAGTGGATTGGGTGAGCGCCTTGACCGAGGGCAGGGGGCAGAAGGCGAGAGAGCAGGTGTCCGCGGGTGATCAGGACAGGGGGGCTGATCGGCCGAGGCCCCTCGGGGCTAGGGCAGGGGAGGACGGGAGCAGCGGGTGGGGCGCAGGTCGCAGCAGTCCCTAAGGCTAGATTAGGTGAGGGTCACTCAATGATGCCCGAGGGTCAAGGGGCGCCTGCCGCTCCCCTGAAGGCTCCGAGCGACTCGGAGAGGGGCTCCTCCTGGCCAGCGGCCCGCCCGCCGCCCGCGTTCTTGGCTCCGGGGTTCCGGGGATCCCCGGGTTCCCCGGCGCCTCAGCGGGGCGCCGTCCGCGAGAGCTTCCCGCAGAAGCTGGCCGAGGCCCTGAGCAGCCAGTACGCGCTGAACGTGTTCGTGGCGGGGCTGCTGTTCCTGTTGGCCTGGGCCGTGCACGCCTCGGGCGTGGGTAAGAGGGACCTGCTGTGCTTCCTCACGGCGCTCATGCTGCTGCAGCTGCTCTGGATGCTGTGGTATGTGCGCCGCAGCTCCGCGCACCGCCGCCTCATCCGCCTCAAGGACACGTACGCCGGCGCGCGCTGGCTCCGCGGTGAGTCCCCGACGCAGCAAACCAGCGGGCGGGCGGCCGAGCGCACAGCGAAACCAGCCTGCTCGCCCGCTAGCTGCAGCCCCGCGGTATCTGCGCCCTCGCTCCCTTCCACCTCTCTCCTGTAGTCTTCTCTGCCTCCGTCTTCCTGTCCATCTTTTCTGTGCCCCCCTCCCCACACCTTCACTTCTCTTCTCTCTCCCTCCGCTTTCAGGCTCTTGCCTTATATTCCGACGTTGGAGCTACGGTTACAGAAACCTATTCACATCTTTCTTTCCTTATTTAAAGCCCTGCCATGGTTCCACTGACCCCGTGACAGAGGCCACACTCCCTATCCTGGCGTTCAAGGCTCTCTCTGATCGGGTCCCAGGTGACTCTTCAGTTTTATCTTCTCCTTTGTCCTCATTCTGTGCTCCAGGCTCAAAGACTTTAAGTTCCCGTCACAGTGTCTCATTCCTCCAAAGATCTGGCCCCAACGCCACCTTCTCCACACACTTGGCAGGAATTACTCCTCACTCCCATGGGCCATGGACGGAGGAGCCTGGTAGGCTGCAGTCCATGCGGTCGCTAAGAGTCGGACACGACTGAGCGACTTCACTTTCACTTTTCACTTTCATGCACTGGAGAAGGAAATGGCAACCCACTCCAGTGTTCTTGCCTGGAGAATCCCAGGGACGGGGGAGCCTGGTGGGCTGCCATCTATGGGGTCGCACAGAGTCGGACACGACTGAAGCGACTTAGCAGCAGCAGCAGCCCATGGGTCACCATGGCTCTATGTAGAGCCCTTTTGGCCTTTGTGAATTTCTGCCTTGTCTTATGACTAGTTGGATATGAGCCTGGTCATCCAGATGAGATTTGAGGTTTCTTAGGCTCAGGGACTGTGTCTAGATCATCTTGCCTTTGGAAAAACTACATACAACTCCAGGGTGGCCCAAATTCCTGCTCTGAAAGTGGTTGTTTCAGGGAGGTTCATGGTTTTGAGATCCTATAAATGGCAGTGAATCCAGCGCCATAGCAAACAAACACGCAAAAAGAATGGAATGTTGCTTTGAGGCTGTTGACTTAGGCTCAAAAATATCATACACAGGCTTTTGACCGTCACTTCTCTGTAGTGGCAGAATCTTCCCTTGGTCTTTCCTTCACTTCCTTCCTCCTCCATCCTCTGTTCTTCTTTCTTCCCTTCTTCTTCTCCCCTCATCCAACCCTTCCCTTCTCCTCCATGCCTCCCTTTTCCATCCACCCTCCTTCCTTCTTTCCTTTCTCTCTTCCTCCCCTACTCTCTCTCCTTCCGTCTTTTCTTTCTCCCACTCTCCCCTCCTCCTTCCTTCTTCTCTCACTCCCCCGCTCTGCTCTTCCTCTCTCTTCCCTCCTCTCTCTTTTCCTCCTTCCAGGAAGACTCTGAGCATTGCAGCCCCAGTCAATGCATCGGTGGCGCTGCCATGTTCCAAGACTAGGAAGACAGAAGGAGGAGTAGGGTGGGAATGCAGAATCAGGGCTTCTCCTGTGGATGTGTTACATCTGAGATGTCCATTAGACATCAGGCAGAGATGGAATAAAAGAGGCAATGTCGAGAGAGCACCTAGTAGGTGTTCAGTAAATGGTGTGGCTGTTTAGACACTCACCAAGTTGTTCCATAGTAACAGAACTCTTCAGGTGAGGCATGTGGATGATGGAAGTGGTGCTGACTCTGAAGGCATGGCGCGATAACTCAGCTCTGTTACCCTTGCCTTTCTGAGTCCCAGTTTCCTCATCAGTAAAATAAGAAGCATGGCTGCCTCTCAGGGAAGGAGCTGGGAGAAGTTGCCTGAAAGGGGTTTGCAAAGCACTGTCTACCCCTGTAAATGAGCTGTGGTTTATCAGAGAAGCAAGAGCCTAATTGTCCCAAAAGTACTCTAGGAGTCCACAGTGCCAAAGGGAGTGCCTTCAGCCCAAGAAGGCACTGAGGTTTTCCTTGGAATCCCAGCTGGAAAGACAGGTTTGACTTAGCTCTGCCCTGGCTTCTGTGTTGGTCTTGGAAGTCTGCAGCTCTGACAAAAAGCCAGCCTGTGGAATTCTGGACCCTGAGGTTTTCCAGAGAAAGTTTTTGGGTCTTGGTATGAGCTGTGAAACATTTCTTTGAGCAGAAGACATTCTGTCTCACCTATCGCGTATGAGAAAGTGAAGACTTTTTTGGGAACAAAAGTCATTGGCTGTCATAAAAAATCAGCAGGAAGGATGAATTATTCATCCAGCTCCTCTATTTGCTGGGTAAAGAGACTGATTTCTTCTGGAAGAAGTGTCAGCAGCAGGACATCTCATGCCAACCCCGGTGCGCAGTGACAGGAAAACCCCCTGAGTAGCTGTTTCATCCTGTTAATTACCAAGGTCTTGTTTCTGTTTCTGGTCTCTTGAAGGACTGCAGTGGTGAAGGAAGGTTTCTTTTTTTATTGGTTTCTGACCTGTCTCAAGCCCAGAGAAGTGTTATTAACACAAAATCATGGCAATGACGACAATAGGACTAATAGCCACGTTTATTGAGTGTGTTTGGAATGCTGGTTAGAGGTATTGTCCCAGTCGTTTGTCACGGTGATGCTTTCTTTGTGTGTGTGAATAATCACTCCCAAATCTAATCCTTTTAAAATGAGATCAGATTTTTACGGAGTGCTCCCCCCTTTTTTTTCTTTCTTTCATTTCTTTCTTTCTTTTTTTTTTTTTTAGCAAAGAGGGCTTAGGAAAAGATTCATTGGTTGCTTCTCTGCCCTCTCCTGCACAATAATTGATTAGCTCTTATCATTACTTCTTTTTTTCTCTTTCTTTTTTAAAACTGAAGGAGAGTTGATTTACAGTGTTGCACCGATCTCTGCTGTACAGCAAAGTGACCCAGTTATACACATATAGACATTCTTACAAAGTGCTTTTTTTACTTAGAATGAGGTGCATCTGTGTACATAGCACATTGCCTCTCTGTCTGCTCTGAGTACTGTGATTCTTATCTGTTAGGGGCAAGGTGCATCTGAAAGACATGCCCAGGACAGGTGGCTGTAGAGATAAAGGTTGGGATGCAGTGATGGAGTTCAGAAAGAGGCCGTCTCCATGTGTGAGAAATTGAAGGTTGCAAAAACAGATGGTTCCAAGCACCTGTGTGAAGAGAGGCGGGGCCCATCGGGGATGGTGGCAGGGAGCAGAGGAGGAGAGAGAGGCAAGGGATGAAGGCTATAGGACCCAAGGATGCAACAGTCTCTGAACACAGGGAGCCCACAGTCTGGCAGTGCAGCCAGAAACTCCTGGAGGATGCTTGGCAGGATTGCAAAACCCAGCGTGCAGCCCTGCCGCAGTGTCTGTTGCGGCTAAGGAGGGAGCGGTCAGGGTGGGTCCCCATGGGATTCCAGTCCACCCTGCTGATTTCAGGGTGGATTCAGCAAGTTCATGAATGTGGCACTGGGCTTCAGGTTGGTTCCCTCCTCAGGATGCATATTCATTTCAATCTGATCACCTCAGGCCTCTGCAGGCACAGACCCTCCAGACCCCCCTTGTTTTCCTGGGCCTCTGTTCCTGCTGCGGGTATAGTGAGCACGTGTCAGTGGGCCCAGCAATTCTTCTCCTGTTTCTTAAACAATAGTCCTCTTGAGACATAGTCCACATAATCTACAATTTACCCATTTAAAGAATCTGCCTGCAATGCAGGAGACGTGGGTTTGATCCCTGGGCTGGGAAGATTCCCTGGAGAAGGGAATGGCAACCCACTCCAGTATTATTGTCTGGAGAATTCCATAGACAGAGGAGCCTGGCAGGCTATAGTCCATGGGGTCTCAAAGAGTTGGACACAACTGAGCTACTGACACACACACACACATACACACACACACAAAGTGCACAAGCTGATGGGTTGTGGGCGATTCACAGATATGTGCAACTATCACCACAGTCAGTTTTTAGAACGTTTTATCATCTCAAATAGAAGCATGTGCCCTTTAGCTCTTATCCCCTGATACCTCTTACCCCCTGAGAGCCCTTACCCCATATCCACCCCAGGAACAGATAACCGTGAATCTACTTTCTATCTCTAGATTTGCCTGGCTTGGACATTTTAGTGAATGGAATCACCTAATATGTCATGTTGGTGATCAGCTTCTTTCACTTAGTGTAATATTTCCAGTCTCACAGCGGTTCTTGAGGTGGATGTTATCACCTTCATCTCCTGGACCAAGAAGCTAAAAGGGCATCAGGGGGAGGGTTGAGCCCCTGTCAACGGAAACATTCAGACAGAGTGAGAAAGAGAAGAGGGCTGAGCTCCTTGTGATATTAGAGGGCGACAGAGGGGCAAAATCCCTCACTTCCATGTAACTTCTGTCCTCTCCACCCAGCAGAGGGATCTTTGGAACATGCAGAGAATAACAGAGCCCACAGCATGGGGACACCTTTTGTGGTGGCTGGGCAGAAACATTGATCCAGTTTGGTTCAACAGCCTGGACCGAGCTCTGGGGCACTGGTTGGGTTCTGGGGACAGGATGCTCGGGTGTGGCCCCTGTATAGAGAGCTGCAAGAGGGGGCGAGGATGGTGCAGACAGTGAGGGGCGTCAGAGCACGAGGGCTAAGAGCTCCCCGCCCCACCCCCCTGCATGTAGCCTCACTTTTCTGCCTCAATTTCCTCATTTGTAAAATGGGGAGGATGATACCCCAATGTGTGTGCGGAGGTGCTTCCCTGGTGGCTCAGCAGTAAAGAATCTGCTGCAATGCAGGAGATTCAGGTTTGACCCCCTGGAAGAGAGCAGGGCAACCCACTCCAGTGTTCTTGCCTGGAGAATCCCATCCCCTGGATAGAGACACCTGGAGGGCTACAGTCCATGGAGTTGCAAAGAATCAGACATGACCGAGCAACTGAGCACGTGTGTATATATAGGGAGAATATGTAGGGTCTTAGGAGGCTACCTTGAATTTTAAAAAGGATGAAAGAATACACAGAATATAAAAAACTGAGCATGACAGTGACACCCAGCAAAATTCTGGAGCAGGTGAAGATGCAGGGGTTTTTGAGCGATTTCCCCAGGAAAGTGAGCGACTATCTCCTAGGCTCAGCCTGGGCTCACTGTGAGAGAGTCTTGCCTAATTGCACGCATTCTCTCACATGTATTTTTTTGCTTTGTTCTTTGGATGGGATTTCTGCTCTAGTAGAAAATACAAACCTCCTCTCAGGATTTCAGCCTTACAATGCAGCTGCCTAAAAAGCTGATGCTGATTGGGCACTGATTGGAAAGGAAGTCAGCTGCAAGTGGAGTGTCCCCCGTTGAGCATCATGTGGGTGCTGCTAGGGGGTGGCCCCAGGAGGAGTGAAAGGGGTGTACAGACAGTCCAGGAGAGAGAGGATGTGGAGATGGTAGGGGGTTTCCTAGGAAATGAGAGTCATTTTTTCAGGGAAGCCTTTCATGTTGCCTTCAGACCAGGTGGGTCTTCTGGGTTGTATGTTCTTATAACATCCTGTTCACTTTTTTCCTAGCACTTCTCAAGCAGGAGGTTGTGTCATTCAGTTTGTTGATCTAACCAGATGGTGAGCTCTTCAAAGCAGAGACCCTGTTTGAATGCACTTCCCATTATAACCTGAGCTCCTGGCACACTGCCTAACATGCAGTGAGTGCCCGTTGGTATTTACTGAATCATCAATTGGATGAATGGATAGTTGAATGGATGGATGAAGGAATGAGTGAATGATGGCAGAATTGCCAGGAAAGAGAATGGTAGTTCTGGGGTGCTGTCGTAAGTTCCATGTGGGGAAGAGCATTCTAATCTAAGCAGAAGCTGGTGATGCAAAGGGTGAGCCTCCCAGCCCTGGGCATGTTCAGGTGGAGACCAGACAGGTGCTGGTCATGATGCAGTGGGAAGCATCCTTGCATGAGATGGGGGATGTAGACTAACTCTGTGGCACCTTCAACCTCCAAGAGTCTACAGTTCGAGATTCTGGACTCCTAGGAGGGCTCTGGGCAACTAACACAGTGGAGGGGGTCTCCCCTCTGCCAACACTAAACATTTTAGGATTATTCTCAAGTAATGTGGCTACAGAACCTTCTAATTGGCTCTACCTAGTTCAGTGATGATAATAAGCATTCAAACAGGGTCTCTGCTTTGAATCCTTGTAGAAGTTTTTTATTTGTGGGACACTGTTCTGGGTGCTTTCCATGTCAGGCCTCATTTAATCTCCTCCACACCCCTAGGAGACAGTTGACCTTATTAATCTCCTCTACACCCCTAGGTGAGATAAGAGATAAAAAAGCCTTCCCCAGTGATCAGTGCAAAGAAATAGAAGAAAACAATAGAATGGGAAAGACTAGCCATATCTTCAAGAAAATTAGAGATACCAAGGGAACATTTCATGCAAAGATGATCACAATAAAGGACAGAAACAGTATGGGCCTGATAGAAGCAGAAGATATTAAGAAGAGGTGGCAAGACTACACAGAAGAACTATACAGAAAAGATCTTCATGACCCAGATAATGACAATGGTGTCATCACTCACCTAGAACCAAACATCCTGGAATTCGAAGTCAAATGGGCCTTAGGAAGCATCACTATGAACAAAGCTAGTGGAGGTGATGGATTCCAGCTGAGCTATTTCAAATCCTAAAAGATGATGCTGTTAAAGTGCTATACTCAAAATGCCAGAAAATTTGGAAAACTCAACAGTGGCCACAGGACTGGAAAAGGTCAGTTTTCATTCCAATACCAAAGAAAGGCAATGCCAAAGAATGTTCAAACTACTGCACAATTGCACTCATTTCAGATGCTAGCAAGGTAATGCTCAAAATCCTTCAAGTTAGGCTTCAACAGTACATGAACTGAGAACTTCCAGATGTTCAAGATGTATTTAGAAAAGGCAGAGGAACCAGAGATCAAATTGCCAACATCCATTGGATCGTTGAAAAAGCAAGAGAGTTCCATAAAAACATCTACTTCTGCTTTATTGACTATGCCAAAGCCTTTGACTGTGTGCATCACAACAAACTGTGGAAAATTCTTCAAGAGATGGGAATACCAGACCATCTTACCTGCCTCCTGAGAAGCCTGTATGCAGGTCAGGAGGCAACAGTTAGAACCGGACATGGAACAAAAGACTGGTTCCAAATCAGGAAAGGAGTACATCAAGACTGTATACTGTCACCCTGCTTATTTAACTTATATGCAGAGTACAACATGCAAAATGCTGGGCTGGATGAAGCATGAGCTGGAATCAAGATTGCCAGGAGAAAGATCAATAACCTCAGATATGTAGATGATACCACCCTTATGGCAGAAAGCAAGGAAGAACTAAAGAGCCTGTTGAGGAAAGTGAAAGAGGAGAGTGAAAAAGTTGGCTTAAAACTCAACATTCAGAAAACTAAGATCATTCCATCCGGTTCCATCACTTCATAGCAAATAGATGGGGAAACAATGGAAGCAATGAGAGGCTTTATTTTTTTGGCCTCCAAAATCACTGCAGATGGTGACTGTAGCCATGAAATGAAAAGATGTTTGCTCCTTGGAAGAAAAGCTATAACCAACCTAGACAGCATATTAAAAAGCAGAGACATTACTTTGCCGACAAAGATCCATCTAGTCAAAGCTGTGGTTTTTCCAGTAGTCACATATGTATGTGAGAGTTGGACTATAAAGAAAGCCGAGTGCTGAAAAATGGATGCTTTTGAACTGTGGTGTTGGAGAAGACTCTTGAGAGTCCCTTGGAGTGCAAGGAGATCCAACCAGTCAATCCTAAAGGAAATCAGTCCTGAATATTCATTGGAAGGACTGAAGCTGAAGTTCCCAAACTTTGGCCACCTGATGGGAAGAGCCAGCTCATTGGCAAAGACCCTGCTGCTGGGAGAGATTGAAGGTGGGAGGAGAAGGGGATGACAGATGGTGTCACCAACTCAATGGGCATGAGTTTGAGCAAGCTCTGGGAGTTGGTGATGGCCAGGGAGGCCTGGCATGCTGCAGTGCATGGGGTCACAAAGAGTTGGACACGACTGAGTGATTGAACTGAACTGAACATCCCTAGGAGATAGTCAATCTTATAATCCACATTTTACAGATGAGGAAATGGAAGCACAGAGAAGTTAGGAAGTTGCTCAAGGTCATCAACAATAATAAAGTGGTAGAAAATGGATTGAAGCCAGGGATTTAGCACCTACCATGGCACTCTATGTTCTGTGCTTTTATGACATAGTGGATTTTTATCAACATGCAAGGTGATGTTATAAAACCCAGCTTGTCAGTTGTGCAATTCACTTCCTCTATGTCCTGTCTGTGTCTGCTAGATCTGTCTGGTTCTGAAATCTTTCACTCAATTTTTTTTTAAAGTAGCAGTTAAATACATGAAACAAAAAGGATTTTATTTGGGTTGTTTGATTATTATGTCTTCCTCATACACGATGTCCTTTCTCACATGTGATGATAAAGATGGGAGAGTTCTTTGTCCTGAGTATTTACAGTGAATCTTAAATCCCATGTGGTCTGATAGTAACACTTCTCTACCTCACTTCTTTTAGTTTGTATTGCCTACTTCCGCTTTGTCCACCTCCCTCTTTTCCACTGTTGTCACTCAGTTAAAAGTGTGTTTCATGTAAAGATCTTATAGTTAGGTTTTGGTTTTAATTCAGAATTCCCATCTTTGTTTACTAATTAATGGGAGACTTAGATCATTCTAATTGTAATGATTTATATTCTGGATTTTGTTGTTTCTGTTTTTCTTTAGGATGATTATAATGATTTATGTTACATATTGTTGACTCATTTGCCTTTTCCAGTGTTTGCTCTTTGGAGAACTTGAACATTCTACTGTGTTTTTCTACTCTATAATGACTAGCTTACCTTTCCTCATTCTCATAATCAGGTACATATTACTTCATTCTCACCACATTGCTTCTCACTCCAAGATCCTCCCATTCCTCTCTATTCCAAAGAGATAAGACCTTTAGAATGCATTTGTTTCCCTCGTTTCCCCTAGTACCCATCACTTTACCATGAGAACTTTGAAAAGTTGTTCTGCTCCTCACTCAGTCCATCCCCAGCTTTAGTCTGTATCGCAAGTCTTTAAAGAGCATGTAAATTACACATTTCCAGACAGTTTATCTTCATCCATTTGGGTATAACTTCTATCATCTTCTTCTTATTTCTATTAAACTGGACTATTCATCCATTCACTCATGCATCCATCCATAATCCATCCATCCCTCCTTCCATCATCCATCATCCACTATCCATCCATCCATCCATCCATCATCCACCCATTCACACCCTCCCTCCCTTCCTCCTCTCCTTCCTTCCATTATACTTCCATCCACCTCTTCAGTCTGTTGCACAGTTTATCACTCATTGTTTCTCCCTTTCCTCTTCATCTTCCCTCGATAAGAGGGCTCCTGATTGTTTGGTTAAAGCCCTTTGTCAGGTGAGTTCTGTGGATATTTTTCTCCCAACATTTTTTGTCAGTTCAGCTGTTACCTTCTCAGAGAATCCTTTTCTGACCACCATCGTCAACCTCATGCACTTGGCACTTTCTGACATTTCTTCTGTGTTTATCACTTATTTGCTTATTTTCCTGTCTTCCCCCCTAGCAGGTTAAACTCACCAAGGACATATACTTTATTGATGTTTTTATATCCCAAGTGCCTGGATCTTATTTGAACAACAAAGAGGTGTCAAACAATTATATTCAGCATATCTTCAAATATCTTTCTGTCTTTTGCCCTGACCCGTGGGCACCGTCTTGCCTGGGAATAGGGTTTCTCAACTGCAGTCCTTTCCTTGCAGTGGACCCTAGCTACTCTCCCACTGGCTTCTGATTTTGCACGATGCAGATGAGAAGTTTGGTGCCAGCTCACTTCTCTGTATCTTCTGCACACCCCAATTCATGCAATGTTATGTGTGTGTATTTTTGTTTCTCCAGCGATCTTATTTGTTTACCTTTGAGTGCCTGGCAAAATGCCTCATGCATAGTGTGTGTGTGCTCCGTTGCACAGTCCTGTCTAATTCTTTTTGACATCATGGACCCCCTGACCCCATCAGGCTTCTCTGTCCATGGAATTGCCTAGGCAACAATAGTGGAGTGGGGTGCCATTTCCTCCTCCAGGGGACCTTCCCCACCCAGGGCTTGAACTCATGTCTACCTGCGTCTCCTGCATTGGCAGGCAGATTCTTTACCACTGGGCAAATTGGGAAGGCCCTCATGTATAGTAGGAGTCCCTAAAACATTTGTTGTAGAAGGAAATGGATGGGAGGATGGATGAAGGAAGGAAGGGCTGCAGGAATGTGAGAAGGCATGTGATGTTCTTATCACAACTCTTGAAATGTCAGTGACAGAGATGTCCCAAATCAGTGATTCTCCAGGTGGGGTCCCAGGCCAACAGCATATGCTCTACCTGAGAACTTGTTAGAGATGCAAATTTGGACACCCTGCCCCAGACCTATTGAATCAGAAACTCTGGGGGTGGGACCCAGTACTCCTTGCTTTAACAAGTCCTCCAGGTGATTCCGACCCAGGTTCAAGTTTGAGAACCACGGCTGTGGACTAGTCTCATTTTATAGATGGCAAAACCAAGACTAGGAGCTTGGGATTGACCTGTCTGAACTCACACATTCTGTCCGTGACACAGCCGGGTCTCCAGAGTTACAGCCTCTGCCCTTGGCACCCAACCAGCCCGCCTCACTTCATCTGGCCGTTTCTCTTTGTCATCAAAAGGAACCATGCATTTGTCAAACTGTTTCAAAGCCCTGGGATTGAATCTCCACTCCTGTGAAGTTTCTGATTTCACTGGGGGTTTTTCCAGAATTTGGAAAAAAAAAATGTGACTTAGAGTTGTTTCTCTAAGGCTTTGAGCAGTGGAAAGGAGCCAGGCGATTGCATTACTCCTCACTGGAGGCTTCTTAGGCCGGAGCTGTAACATTAGAGGTCCCTGTGATGGCCCAGGCCCTCCTCTCTCTCTTGCCATAATGCATGTCACACACGATCTGGTTTCCTGCTTTCGTGGGAGAGAAGGTATGAATGGTGGTTGATGTTGGGCCAGAAGAGGGACTGGGGACTTTGGCCTTGATCAAATCTCCACAGTTATGCTTTTCTTGCTACTTTCTTCATTTGGCTACAAGTTCCTTTTTTAATGTATTTTGCATACTCCTTTCCAGTCTTATTCATATGCCTGTTTTTGTTAGTTTTCATTTGCTGTCAACCATGGTGGATATACCATTAAAGAGTGTTTCCTTTCTCCATGTCACTAGCACAGCATTGTACATGCCACGACTATAGACAAGTCCCTGTCATTCTTAAAAAGGTAAACTTTCTATTGTAAAGAAGAGTTGCAAAGATAGTACAGAAAGTTCCTGTATACCTTATACCCCTTACTTTTATTCTTTAGCGAGCGGGCTTTTAGGATCAAAGAACTGAGATATTTTGAGCAGAACAATGACACTCTTAGATTGATCATTTTGTGTGGGAAAATCTTCTAGAGGACTTCTTTTGTTTTGCCCAAATTCTGTTGAATGTACATCATTTGTCAGACCCCAGAATATGCCTGAGGCCTGTACAATGGTAAACAAGTCATAATGTTTTCTGCCAGTTTTAGCTCCTGAGGCCAATAGTAGAATTTGCTTTATATATATTAAAATTTTTTAAAATTGTGATAAAATAAACATAGCATACAGTTTACCAGCTTAATCATTTAAAGGTACAGTTCAGTGCTGTTAAGTACATTCTTTTTTGTGAATTAATTACAGTTGATGTTCAATACTCTTCCATCTTGTGAAGCTAGACGTCTGTATCATTAAATAACTCCCGATTTTCTCCTCCACCAGCCCCCGGCAGGCACTGTTTTACTTTCTGTTCCTGTGAATGCAACTACTCCAAGGAATAAGTGGAGTCATCCAGCATTTGTCTTTTTGTGACTGGCTTATTTCACTTATGGACCTTGAGCTCCATGATGCCCTCACGGTTCGTCCAGGTGGTATCACGTGTCACAACGCCCTTCCTTTTTAAAGCTGAATCATATTCCACTGAATGGACATGCTGCATTTTTATCCACTCATCCAATGATAGACGCTTGGGTTGCTTCCTCCCTTAGGCGCTTGTGAATGATGCTGCCATGAACGTGGGTGTCCACGTATCCCTTTGTGCCCCTGCTTTTGATCCTTTGGTAGAAACCCAGAAGTGGAATTGCCAGACCATGTGGAGTTATTGTTTTTGATTTTCTGAGCAACTGCCATACCGTTTTCCACAGGGGCTACACCATTTCATGTTCCCATCACCAGTGTATAAGGATTCTAGTTTCTCCACATCTTTGTTATTATTTTCCATCTTTCCTCCCTTGCTCCCTCCTTTCCTGTCTTCCTTCCTTCCGTCCTCCCCTTCTCTCCCCTTCCCCTCTCCTTCCCCAGCCATCCTTTTCCTCTCTCTTCTTTTTTGGGTAGTGGCCATCCTAATGCATGTGAGATGGCATTTCATAGTGATTTTCATTCTCCTTTCCCTAATAGCTAGTGCTGTTGAGTGTTTTTTCATGTGTTAAATATTCATTTACATATGTTCTTTGGAGAAATGTCCATTCTAGTCCTGTGCTTGTTTTTTTAAATTGCTTTTTTAAATAAAATGGTTATATTGTAGTTCTTCATAGAATCTGGATACTCTCACCTTATCAGATATGTGATTTGTGAATATTATCTTTCATTCTGTGGGTTGATAGTGTCCTCTGATGCCTAATTTTTTTTTTCATTTTAATGTGGGCTTCCTCTGTGGCTCACCTGGTAAAGAATCCACCTGCAATGCAGGAGACCTGGGTTTGATCCCTGGGTTGGGAAGATCCCCTGGAGAAGGGAAAGGCTACCCACTCCAGTATTCTGGCCTGGAGAATTCCATGGACTCTATAGTCCATAGGGTTGCAAAGAGGCAGACATAACTGAGCAACTAATGTAACTATTTTTTATTTTTGTGGCTTGTGCTTTTGGTGTCATATCCAATAAATTATTGCCAAACCCAACATTATAAGGATTTTTTCCTATGTTTTCTTCTAAGATTTTATAGTTTTAGGTTTTAGAATAAGTCTTTGATTCATTCCCTGGTGGCTCAGATGGCAAAGACTCTGCCTACAATGTAGGAAACCCGGGTTCCTACATCTTTCATGACTGAAAGATTAACATTTTTCATTTTGAGTCAATTTTTATATATGCTGTAAGGTGAGCATCCAGCTTCATTTAAAAAAAAATTTATTTATTTGGGCTTCCATGGTGGCTCAGATGGTAAAGAATCTGCCTGCAATGTGGGAGACCCAGGTTTGATCCCTGGGTTGGGAAGATCCCCTAGAGAAGGGAATGGCTACCCACTCCAGTATTCTTGCCTGGAGAATTCCATGGACAAGGAGCCTGGTGGGCTACAACCCGTGGAGTTGCAGAGTTGGACTGAACAATTGAACTAACACACACATGCATAGACACAAAAACACACACATTTATTTGGTTGCCATGGGTCTTATTAGATGCGATATAAGGGATCTAGTTCCCTGATCAGGAGTCAAACCCAGGCCCCCTGCTTTAGGAACACAGAGTCTTAGCCACTGGATCACCAGGGAAGTCCCCAGCTTCATTCTTTTGCATGTGGATACCCAGTTTCTCAGATTCAGTTTTTGAAACAAATGCCATTTCCCAGTTGAGCCATCTTGGCACCCTTGTCAAAAATCATTTGAGTTTATATATGAGGGTTTAATATAATTTGTTTTGAAATGATATCAGTGCATACCAACACTTATATGTGTGTGTTTCTACCGCCTCTCCACCCCATTCAGGTAGTATCACATTGTTTGCAGTCATTACCATCATCCTGGGATGCCTTAAAATTGGGTACTTCATTGGATTTTCTGGATGTTTATCAGCCACTGAAGGAGTTTTCCCTGTCACCCATGCGGTGCATACCCTGTTGCAGGTAAACCACACGATGTTTGCTTAGGCTGCTTTGATATCTGTCAAGTGTATCCCAGGGTGTCTAAGATGGTCTCTTGGCCACCTCCTCTGTGCAGTGGGACTGTGTCCCCGTGGCCACTTTTGTGGGAATCTTAAGGGGCAAAACTTACACTGATGAAGAGTCAGGAAATTCAGCCAGGCTGGAGCCCATGAGAAAAGGCTTGGGGAATTTTAATTAACAGTTTTGTTGAGATATAATTCACATCCCACACAACACACTGATTTAAAGTGTACAGTTCGGTGGCTTGGTATATTCATAGGGTTGTGTGACCATGCCTATATACATTTTAGAACATTTTCATCATCCCCCCAAAAACTTCATGCCATTACAGTCTCTGCTCTGAGTCACTGAGACGCTTTTTTTTTTTTTGATTTGTTTGCTTACTTGTGGATTAAAATCTTTAGAAATGTATGAGAATTTCTTTCTCAACCTTGGTCAACTTGGTGTGGCTAAGAAGGAAGGACTTGATATGTAATTTAAATCTGTAGCTTAGAATCAGAAAAACCTCATTTTGAAGAAGACCCGAGATGGGTCTCCAGCATAGCTTCCATTCTTGGCCGAAGTCCCTGGTGAAGGCTGTCAGAGTTGACATAACTGCAAAAGTAACAAGTAGTGTTTCTGTTGGACTTTTGCATTTCACTTTGTGTAGTGCTTTCAACACCTCCACAAGCACAGCTCTTGGATCGTCACACTAAGGACAGAGGGGATAAATGACTTGCCCAAAGTCACAACCAAGATGCCGTGATTCTTTTTTTTTAATTGCAGTGTAGTTGACTTAAAACGTTGTGTTCATTTCTGCTGTACAGAAAAATGATTCAGTTATTTGTATATACATTCATTCTGTATACATACACACACTCATTCTTATGTTGTTGTTCAGCCGCTGAGTCAGGTCCAATTATGTGAGACCCCTGCACTGCAGTGTGCCAGGCTTCCCTGTCCTTTACTCTCTCCCGGAGTTGCTCATACTCATGTCAGTTGAGTTGGTGATGCCATCCAACCTTCTCATCCTCTGTCGCCCCCTTCTCCTCCTGCCCTCCATCTTTCCCAGCGTTAGGATCTTTTCAAATGAGTCGGCTCTTTGCATCAGGTGGCCAAAGTATTGGAGCTTCGACTTCACATTCTTATACATGTGTACATTCTTTATACATACATAAACATTCTCGCTGGTTTGCCTCCACAGAAGTCACCCTGAAAAGCCATGAGCTTGATTCAGCGATACTGCTATTGCTGAAAATGTTTCTGTATTCCCCCATTGAGGAATGTTCTTTAGGACAAATTTCTCACTTCTGAAGGCCAATGATACCATTTTTTAATCTCGGCACCCCACTCCAGTGCTCTTGCCTGGAGGATCCCATGGACGGAGGAGCCTGGTGGGCTCCAGTCCATGGGGTCACTAAGAGTCGGGCACGACTGAGCGACTTCGCTTTCACTTTTCACTTTCATGCATTGGAGAAGGAAATGGCAACCCACTCCAGTGTTCTTGCCTGGAGAATCCCAGGGACAGAGGAGCCTGGTGGGCTTACATCTATGGGGTCGCACAGAGTCGGACACGACTGAAGCGACTTAGCAGCAGCAGCAGCAGCAGCCTCCACCTGCATCCAGGTGACTGCCAGCCAGCTCTTGGTGACCTTACAATATTTCTTGAGATGGAACACATTCTCACAAGTGAAGCTCTTTGAGAGGATGTGCCTGGAGAGCTTAGCAGAAGTTTGTCTTTGTGGGAGCTCTGGAACTGGGCAGGCGCTCCCAGGGTGATTTGTGCAAAAGGGTCACCTTGACTTTTGAGAATTATTGTGGGCTGAATTGTGTCCCTCACATTCACGTGTTGAAGCCCTAAAGTCCAGGACCTCAGAAGGTGATTGTTCGGAGACAGAATCTTGGCAGAGGTAATCAAGGCCGAATGAGGTCACTTTGCTGTTGTTCAGTCACCAAGTCATGTCCAGCTCTTTGCAACCCCATGGACTGCAGCCCGCCAGGCTTCCCTGTCCCTCACCATCTCCTGGACTTTGCCCAAGTTCATGTCCAGTGAATGGGTGATGCCATCCAACCATCTCCTCCTTTGTTGTTCCCCCTTGCCTCTTGCCCTCAATCTTTCCCAGCATCAGGGTCTTTTCCAATGAGTCAGCTCTTCGCATCAAGTGGCCAAAGTACTGGAGCTTCAGCTTCAGCTTCAGTCCTTCCAATGAATGTTCAGGGTTTATTTCCTTTAGGATTGACTGGTATGATCTTGTTGCTGCCCAAGGGACTCTCAAGAGTCTTCTCCAGCACCACAGTTTGACAGCACCAATTCTTCGGTGCTCTGTCTTCTTTATGGTCTGTCTTGGATGTCACTAGGGTGGGCCCTAATCTTACAGGACCGGTGTCCTTATGAGAAGAGGAGAGGAGGACACAGACTCGCAGTGTGAGGGCATTGAAGGGAGGTTGCCATCTGCAGGGAAGGAGAGAACCAACCTGCCAGTACCTTGATCTCAGACTTCTGGCTTCTAGAACTGGGGGAAAATTAGTTTTGGCTGTTTTAAGCCATCTAACCTGTGGTATTTTGTTCTGGAAGTGCCAGCAGATGAATGCAGTTCATTCCAGGGGCATGCAACTCATCCCATTCCATGAGGAACAATCTTCTAGAGATTCCAGTGACAATGTGGAAAGCCTTAGGGGACCAGGAAGAACTTCCTTCTGCCCTCCCACCTTCCCTTCCTCCCCCCTCCTTCCTTCCTTCGTCCCCCAAATGACAAGCCCTGTGTTCAGTACTCTTGAGTCTAGCCATGGTCTGTTCTCTGTGGAGGAGTCAGTCAAGGGGGAGACAATCAACAAAAGAGACACTACCAGCACCACAACTCGATACTTAGATGAAGTCACCCAGGGATGAGGGAGAGCCAGGAAGGCCTCTCACTAGTTTTGAGGTGAGGGGTGTTTGTCAAGGAAAGGGGTGTGGTGTGTCAGACACCATAACAGAGGACATTTGGGGGTGTGCAGCCCCTCCACATGATGGGAAGGAGATGTGTGGGCTGTAGGGGGAGGCGAGCTAGGGTGATGGGCCCAGACTGAGCCGTGATTTGGTGTAGGCCTTATAGGCACGGACTCTGGCTTTGGCTCACACCAGCAGTGTGACTCTGAGCAAATGTCTTAACTTCTCTGGGCCTCATGGTCTCATCTGTGAAACGCCTCCTTAATGGGGTTGTTGTGAAAATTAAAGGTGTGGTGTGTATACCTAGCACATTGCAGTGAGTGCTTGGTCAAGGCTGATGCCTGCTGTAGGAGCTTTGACTTTCCCACAAGGGCAATGGGGAGCCATTGAAAGTTCTGGGCAGAGGAAAGACCTGGGCAGACTTTCCCACAAGGGCAGTGGGGAGCCATTGAAGACTCTGGACAGAGGAAAGACCTGGGAAGACTTTCCCACAAGGGCAGTGGGGAGCCATCAAAGGTTCTGGGCAGAGGAAAGACCTGGGCAGATGTGGTTTTCAAAATATCACTCTGTCACTTGGTGGCTTGGAGATCTCTTCCTTCATAATTTAAGACATTTTGTCAGTCAGTCAATTAATCAATTTTTCTATCCTTACTGGATTCTGACTGTGTGCATTTGCTACATTAGATGATGGAAGAATAAAAAACATTACTTTTTAAAACAGACTTTTTGTTTTTAAATTGTGGTAAAGTACATGTAACCATAACATTTGCTGCCTTAGCCATTTTTACCTATTCGGTTCGGTTCAGTTCAGTTCAGTTCAGTTCAGCCGCTCAGTCATGTCTGACTCTTTGCAACCCCATGAATTGCCGCACACCAGACCTCCCTGTCCATCACCAACTCTCAGATTTCACTCAAACTCATGTCCATCAAGTCAGTGATGCCATTCAGCCATCTCATCCTCTGTCATCCCCTTCTTCTTCTGCCCCAAACCTCCCAGCATCAGGGTCTTTTCCAATGAGTCACTCTTCGCATGAAGTGGCCAAAGTATTGGAGTTTCAGCCTCAGCATCAGTCCTTCCAATGAACACCCAGGACTGATCTCCTTGAGGATGGACTGGTTGGATTTCCTTTGAAGTCCAAGGGACTCTCAAGAGTCTTCTCCAACACCACAGTTCAAAAACATCCATTCTTTGGCGCTCAGCTTTCTTCACAGTCCAACTCCCACATCCATACATGACCACTGGAAAAACCATAGCCTTGACTAGATGGACTTTGTTGGCAAAGTAATGTCTCTGCTTTTCAATATGCGATGTAGGTTGGTCATAACTTTCCTTCCAAGGAGTGAGCGTCTTTTAATTTCATGGCTGCAGTCACCATCTGTAGTGATTTTGGAGCCCCCCAAAATAAAGCCTGACACTGTTTCCACTGTTTCCCCATCTATTTCCCATGAAGTGATGGGACCAGATGCCATGATCTTCGTTTTCTGAATGTTGAGCTTTAAGCCAACTTTTTCACTCTCTTCTTTCACTTTCATCATGAGGCTTTTTTGTTCCTCTTCACTTTCTGCCATAAGGGTGGTGTCATCTGCATATCTGAGGTTATTGATATTTTTCCCAGCAATCTTGATTCCAGCTTGTGCTTCTTCCAGTCCAGTGTTTCTCATGATGTACTCTGCATATAAGTTAAATAAACAGGGTGACAATATACAGCCTTGATGAACTCCTTTTCCTATTTGGAACCAGTCTGTTGTTCCATGTCCAGTTCTAACTGTTGCTTCCTGACTTGCATACAGGTTTCTCAAGAGGCAGTTCAGGTGGTCTGGTATTCCCATCTCTTTCAGAATTTTCCACAGTTTATTGTGATGCACACAAAGGCTTTGGCATAGTCAATAAAGCAGAAATAGATGTTTTTCTGGAACTCTCTTGTGTTTTCCATGATCCAGCAGATGTTGGCAATTTGATCTCTGGTTCCTATGCCTTTCCTAAAACCAGATTGAACATCTGGAAGTTCACGGTTCACGTATTGCTGAAGCCTGGCTTGGAGAATTTTGAGCATTACTTTACTAGCATGTGAGATGAGTGCAATTGTGCAGTAGTTTGAGCTTTCTTTGGCATTGCCTTTCTTTGGGTTTGGAATGAAAACTGACCTTTTCCAGTCCTGTGGCCACTGCTGAGTTTTCCAAATTTGCTGGCATATTGAGTGCAACACTTTCACAGCATCATCTTTCAGGATTTGAAACAGCTCAACTGGAATTCCATCTCCTCCACTAGCTTTGTTCATAGTGATGCTTTCTAAGGCCCACTTGACTTCACATTCCAGGATGTCTGGCTCTAGGTGAGTGATCACACCATTGTGATTATCTTGGTTGTGAAGATCTTTTTTGCACAGTTCTGTATGTTCTTGCCACCTCTTCTTAATATCTTCTGCTTCTGTTAGGTCCATACCATTTCTGTCCTTTATCGAGCCCATCTTTGCCTGAAATGTTCCCTTGGTATCTCTAACTTTCTTAAAGAGACCTCTAGTCTTTCCCATTCTGTTGTTTTCCTCCATTTCTTTGCATTGATCGCTGAGGAAGGCTTTCTTATCTCTCCTTGCTATTCTTTGGAACTCTGCATTCAAATGGGAATATCTTTCCTTTTCTCCTTTGCTTTTCGCTTCTCTTCTTTTCACAGCTATTTGTAAGACCTCCTCAGACAGCCATTTTACTTTTTTGCATTTCTTTTTCTTGGGGATGGTCTTGATCCCTGCCTCCTATACAGTGTCAAGAACCTCTGTCCATAGTTCATAGGCACTCTGTCTATCAGATCTAGTCCCTTAAATCTATTTCTCACTTCCACTGTATAATCATAAGGGATTTAATTTAGGTCATACCTGAATGGTCTAGTGGTTTTCCCTACTTGCTTCCATTTCAGTCTGAATTTGGCAATAAGGAGTTCATGATCTGAGCCACAGTCAGCTTCCGGTCTTGTTTTTGCTGACTATATAGAGCTTCTCCATCTTTGGCTGCAAAGAATATAATCAACCTGATTTTGGTTTAACCATCTGGTGATGTCCATGTGTAGAGTCTTCTCTTGTGTTGTTGGAAGAGGGTGTTTGCTATGACCAGTGCGTTCTCTTGGCAGAGCTCTATTAGCCTTTGCCCTGCTTCATTCCGTATTCCAAGACCAAATTTGCCTGTTACTCCAGGTGTTACTTGACTTCCTATTTTTGCATTCCAGTCCCTATAATGAAAAGGACATCTTCCCTGGTGGCTCAGAGGTTAAAGCATCTGCCTCCCATGAGGGAGACCTGGGTTCAACCCCTGGGTCAGGAAGATCCCCTGGAGAAGGAAATGGTAACCCACTCCAGTATTCTTGCCTGGAGAATCCTGTGGACAGAGGAAGCCTGGTAGGTACAGTCCACAGGGTCGTGAAGAGTCACACACGACTGAGCGACTTCACTTTCATTTTCACTTTCTAAAAGGTCTTGTAGGTCTTCATAGAACCATTCAACTTCAGCTTCTTCAGCATTACTGGTTGCAGCATAGGCTTGGATCACCGTGATATTGAATGGTTTGCCTTGGGAATGAACAGAGACCATTCTGTCGTTTTTGAGATTGCATCCAAGTACTGCATTTCAGACTCTTTTGTTGACCATGATGGCTACTCCATTTTTTCTAAGGGATTCCTGCCCACAGTGTTAGATATAATGGTCATCTGAGTTAAATTCACCCATTCCAGTCCATTTTAGTTCACTGATTACCATCTCCTGTTTGACCACTTCCAATTTACCTTGATTCATGGACCTAACATTCCAGGTTCCTATGCAATATTGCTCTTTACAGCATCAGACCTTGCTTCTATCACCAGTCACATCCACAACTGGGTGTTGTTTTTGCTTTGGCTCCATCCCTTCATTCTTTCTGGAGTTATTTCTCCACTGATCTCCAGTAGCATATTGGGCACCTACCAACCTGGGGAGTTCCTCTTTCAGTATCCTATTATTTTGCCTTTTCATACTGTTCATGGGGTTCTCAAGGCAAGAATACTGAAGTGATTTGCCATTCCCTTCTCCAGTGGACCATATTCTCTCAGACCTCTCTACCATGACCCGTCCATCTTGGGTGGCCCCACACGGCATGGCTTAGTTTCATTGAATTAGACAAGGCTGTGGTCCGTGTGATTAGATTGGCTAGTGTTCTGTGATATGGTTTCAGTGTGTCTGCCCTCTGATGCCCTCTCGCAACACCTACCATCTTACTTGGGTTTCTCTTACCTTGGACGTGAGGTATCTCTTCATGGCTGCTCCAGCAAAGCTCCTGCTCCAGAGGAGCTACCCCACATCTGAGGTCAGGGGTGGCAGCCGAGAGGAGCAACCCCACATCCAAGGAGCGGTGGCTGTGTGGGCGCAGGAGGGCCAAGAGGAGCTATTTGGTTCAGCAGTGTTAAATGTATTCACATTGTCATGCAACTAATCAGCACAACTCTTTCATCTTGCAAAAATGAAATTCTGTCCCCGTTAGATACTAACTCCCGATTTCTACCACTCCCAGCACTGGGGAACTGCCATTCAACTTTCCAAATCATTCAGCTTTCTGTCTCTTTGAATCAGACAAGTAGAAACATAGAGGGTTTGTCCTTTTGTGACTGGCTCATTTTGCTTAGCATGGATTTATCCATGTTGTAGATGTGTCAGAATTTCCTTCCTTTTTGAGGCTGAAAACTATTCCATTCTATGGATGGACCACATTTCTTATCTGTTCATTCATTGATAGACCCTGGCGTTGCTTCCACCTTTTGGCCATTGTGAGTAATGCTGCTGTGAACGTATGTGTGCAAATATATTTTTGAGACCCTGCTTTTAAAAAAATATTCATTTATTGGCGGCACTGCATGGGCTTTCTCTAGTGGTGGCAAGTGGAAGCTACTCTTTCCTTGCAGGGTGCGGGCTTCTCTTCTTGCAGAGTATGGCTCTAGGGTAGGCAGGCTTCAGTAGTTCTAGGCTTGTGGGCTCTAGAATGCGGGCTAGAATGTCGTTATGGTGTTTAGTTGCTCCACAGCAGGTGGCATCCTCCCAGACCAGGGATCCAACCTGTGTCACTTGCATTAGGCAGGTGGATTTCTAACCACTGGACTGCTAGAGAAGTCCTAAGACTCTGCTTTCAATTCATTTGGATATGTACCTAGAAGTCAAACTGCTGGATTGTATGGTGAATTAAAAATATTTATTTAAAAAATGTAACATTACTGAAAAAAACTGAAAAAGAGTATAAAAATACACCTGTAAGTCCTCAACTGAAATATTTGTTGCTGTTTTTATGTGTTCCCTCTCCTTGTACTCAAGTATATACTCTTATCAAAGTTTTATATATAAGGGGCAGATTTTCTGTGTACAATTTTTCACTTAAATCATAAACTTCTTTATTTTTCTATATAGCCTTTTTTTTAAAGTATTCTTGTTAAGATATTTATCTATTTATTGGCTGTGCGGGGTCTTAGTTGCTGCAAGGCTCCTCTCTAGTTGCGGCGAGCAGGGGCTACTCTGTAGTTGGAATACTCGGGCTTCTCACTGCAGTAGCTTCTCTTTTTGCGGAGCACGGGCCCTAGGCACACGGGCTTCAGTAGTTGTGGCATGCGGGCTCAGTAGCTTCAGTTCCCAGGCTCTAAAGCACAAGCTCAATAGTTGCAGTGCATGGGCTTAGCTGCTCCTTGGCATGTGGGATCTTCCCGGACAAGGGATCAAACCTGTGTCACCTGCATTGATAGGTGGAGTTTCCACCACTGAGCCACCAGGGAAGCCCCTGCTATGTAATCTTTATCAAAGCATCAGCTAAGTAGCCGTCTAACTTAGAATTCATAGACAAAAACTAATTCACTTTAGCGCTTCCTTATTGTTGGGCTGAGTGTCATCTTTACCAGGAGTCACTGCTCTCTGTTTCTCTGTTTTTTAAGTTGTTAGATGTTTCATGAATCATGCCTGATAGTGTTTTCCAGAGCAGGATAGTAAATCTTAGGTGAAATGATGTGGATGAGAGAGTATGTGTGGTGTATTTTTGAGTGTGTGTTGTCTGATTATTTTTTTATAGCACGCATTTGCCAAATGAAAGCTGAGACAAATTTATGAAGTGCCTGGCTGTGTTTGACAAGTAGTAGGTGCTCAACGTGTGTTTGTGTCTAAAGTGTATAGTCACTCAGTCGTGTCTGTCTCTTTGTGACCCCATGGACTGTAGCCCGCCAGGCTCCTCTGTCCATGAAATTCTCCAGGCAAGAATACTGGAGTGGGTTGCCATTCCCTTCTCCAGGGGATCTTCTCGACCCAGCGATCGAACCTGTGTCTCTCACACTTCAGGCAGATTCTTTACCATCTAATTAGGCTCCAAATGCTTTAGGAACTCAGATTATGCATAAGACAGAGGAGTAAATTGACAACAGAGAGCTTTTACTGAAAACATACCAACTGCAGGCTCTGTTCTAAGTAGACATGGATTATCTTATTTCACTGCTCACAATATCCACCAAGGTAAGTTTCATTATCATCCCCATTTCACAGATGGGAAAAGAGACTTGCCCAAGGCCAAGGGACTGAGATTTGCTCATGGGTCCAGTACAGCCTCCCCACATTTAGCCTGCATCCTGAGTTGCTTCTAGTGACTGCATGGCCAGGGACCTGGGAAACAGATATAATATAGTACAAATATGTATATAATCGCCTACATAAGAATGAGTTCTGTTCTGAGAGCCCATATGTAATTCAAATTTTTTGTAAGTCCAACAAAGTTAGCCTAATCACTCACCTATCACAGTTAGATATGTAGTGCTGTGCTTTAGTCGATCATTCATGTCCAACTCTTTGCGACCCCATGGACTGCAGCCTGCCAGGCTCCTCTGTCCATGGGCTTTTGCGGGCAAGAATACTGGAGTGGGTTGCCATGCTCTCCTCCAGGGAATCTTCCCAACCCAGGGATTGAACCCAAATCTCCCACATTGCAGGTGGATTCTTTACCGACTGAGCCACTAGGGAAGTCCAGCTATATAGTACTGTACTGTAATAGATTCATAATACTTTTTACATAAATAATACATAAAAAAAACAAACACAAAAGTAAAACATTTAAAATCTTACAGGACAGTACCTTGGGGGGTGGGGGAGCTTCCCAGGTGGCGCTAGTGATAAAGAATCTACCCCGCCAGTGCAAGAGACATAAGAGATGCACGTTTGATCCCTGGGTCAGGACGATCCCCTGGAGGAGGAGATGGCAACCCATTCCAGTATTCTTGCCTGGAAAATCCCATAGAGGAACCTGGCAGTCTACCGTCCACGGGGTCACGAAGAGTCAGACACAACTGAGCAACTGACCATATAGCACACACACCTTGAAAAGTAAAGTATTCCAGTGTAGCTGGCATACAGGGGCTGGCATTGAGCAGACAGGTGAGAAGAGTTACTGACTGGAGTATTGTCAGCAATAGGAGTCGGAGGGGAAGCTATGATTTCACTCATGCCTGACTCCTTGGAAAAGACCCTGATGCTGGGAAAGATTGAAGGCAGGAGAAGGGGATGACAGAGGATGAGATAGTTGAATGGCATCACCGACTCGATGGACATGAGTTTAAGCAAGCTCCAGGAGTTGCTGATGGACAGGGAGGCCTGATGTGCTGCATCCATGGGGTCGCAAAGAGTCGGACATGACTGAGCGACTAAACTGACTGACTGAGGTTGAAAGAATGCATGCTTACATCTCTGAAAGTTCACAACTTGAGGGTTTGTATATAGTAGACTTACTGTAGAGTGAAATAAAAGACCACCCTGAATCACTTCTGGTCTTCATTTAAAGCACTCAAAATTTGGTTTCCAGCCACTGATGTAGGAACAGTTTAGTGGATATTTTCTCGAATGAAGCCCTATAAGGATGGTATAAGCAGGTGAACAGGCATCATGGCAGGCAGGCTGCTGCTCCCCAAGGCCTACCCCACAGCACACAGGGTACCATTTTCTCCTAAACCTGGAGGCCTCCCTCTGATTCTCATGGCAGTGCCCCTGGAGCACATGAATGCCACCATCACCAGAAATGACTTGTCATTTTTGGATGGGGTGGTCACTAACATGCCCAACACTTTCCACATCCTTCCCTTAGGTTTTATAACTTCTCATTGTGCAGATATAGTGATGGCTTTCCCATTGATATATCTTTATTTTCTTTGTTTCCATTTAGGTATACTTTCTTTGGGGGCACTCAAAGGATATCATCCAGTCTTTCAAAACACTGGAAAGGTAAACATTGCGGGTAATCACTTACATGCTGGATTTAATGTTCATTTAGAGCAAACAAAGCTAATCCCTGCCATCTTACTTGGATTTAAAATATGAGAACCACTCTCTTCTCCATTCTGACAAGCAAAGCCTTCAGTTGTGGCCTGGAGAGGGGACCCTCTGCCTTTGGCCTCTTCTGGGACAGCCCTAAAAATATGGTGATGTGAGTTGAATTTTGCCTCTGTTTTCTTAGAAACTTCCCCTTTGTGAGCCTCAGTTTTCCTCATCTGTAAAATGCGGATAATAGCATAGCCAGCCTTTGGGTACTGAATGCAGTAATTGATGTAGAGCTTGTTCCTGGTACAGAATAAGGACCCTGAGTGTTGGGTCTATTATTATGTCTGCCCGTCTTTCTCTTGAGATGATTGTGAGGATCAAGGGAGAGAATCTGTAGGCTAATGAGGTGAATTACCTTCATGCAAACTATGATTATCAGGTAAGAAAGCCTCTGTGCACACATATAGAGGCATCAAGGGATCACTGTTTGCTTTCTGGAATGATCCCTCATCATATAAACTATCCATAAGGCACAAAAACGTCCCCCAGTATCATTTGAAATGAAAACTGCTATTTAAGAAAGTGACTTACATATGAGCACTGGTTGGAACTATTTTATTGAAGTAGAGGGCTTTCCTGATAGCTCAGCTGGTAAAGAATCCACCTGCAATGCAGGGGACCCTGGTTTGATTCCTGGGTTGGGAAGATCTACCCACTCCAGTATTCTTGGGCTTCCCTTGTGGCTCAGCTGGTAAAGAATCCATCTGCAATGCAGGAGACCTGGGTTCGATCCCTGGGTTGGGAAGATCCCCTGGAGAAGGGAAAGCTATCCACTCTAGTATTCTGGCCTGGAGACTTCCATGGACTAGAAATAACTGTCACCAACCTCATTATGCAAAAAGGATCTGCTCATCCATCAGTGAGGCATCTATTGTGCTCCTACTGTGTGCTGAGCCTGATGCCAGGCACTAGTGGTGATATGCAGAGGTAATGGGTCAAGGTACCCAGGCATCTGAGCATCATTGCAGGAGCGTGTGGACTGGCTGCTCCCCTGTGCAGCCCCGAGCAGTGGCCTTGGCAGTGACCTTTAACTGCCATCTTAATTGTCCCTTGTGTTCAGCTGCTCTGTCGTGTCTGACTTTTCACGACCCCGTGTACTGTAACCCACCTACGTCTCTTGCGTCTCCTGCAGTGGCAGGTGGATTCTTTACCACTGAGCCCCCAGGGAAGCCCCCAGACTACACTTGATCTTAGCCAAAAGCAAATTGTCCCTTAGGGCAGGACAAAGACTTCCCCATCCATCCTCGTGTTTCCTATGGACTCTGTCAGGGTAACTATGGTAACGATTCTTCTCTGCATTACATGGATGTGGCAGCAGGTTCTAGCAGGTTAGGGGACTTCCCTGGGTCTCCAGAGTGCAAGTGACAAGCCAGGGATTCCCATCCAGTGTCTCCTGTTTCATGTGCTGGGCAGTGACGGGTGTGTGTGTCACCTGCTCCTTTTTCCATCACTGAGGCTGGGTTCGGCTTGCAGCTTGAGGAGAATGCTTGCTGATTTTGTTCTGGAGTGTGAGTTTCACTGTGTCTACTCCATAACATTCTTCTTAAAAAATGTAGTTTGTTTCCTGATAAAACTTGTAAGGACACAGTGGAAGTTAAAAATCACCATGATGCCACCATTATGGACTGAACATCTGTGTCTCCTTCAAATTCATGTGTTGGAGCCCTAACCCCCAAGGTGATGGGTATTTGATGGTGGTGCCTTTGGGAAGTAATTAGGTCATGAGTTCATGAGGGTACGGTCCTCCTTATGGGATTTGTATCCACACAGAAAAGAGACAAGTGATTCGCACCCCCTGCCCTGAGTGTACCCGTGAGGACACAGTGACAGGTAGCCATCTGCAAGCCAGGAAGAGAGGCTTCACCAGAAACCAAGTCTGCTGGCACCTTGATCTTGGACGTTGAGCCTCTAGAACTGTGAGAAATAAATGTCTTTTGTTTTGTTATAGCAGCCAGAGATTCCTCAGACAGCTGCTACCCAGAGGTAACTACTATTCATATTTTGGTTTCCTTCCAGTTGTTTTTTCAGTGAATAGATAGGAAATTTTTTTCTTTTTCCAATTGTGGTCCTGCTCTTCTTGGCTTTTCTTTTCATTTTGTCATTAACATTTCCCCTGACCTTTTCTACTCCATGATCTTTACCGATTGCATAAAGTGCCATTGCTATAGTTGATCAAATTATACAGCCCTGTTGTATTCGTCTCGGGCTGCCTTGGTAAAGTACCACATGCTGGGCAGGGGAGGAGGGGTGTAAACAACAGAAACGTATCTTCTCACAGTTCTGGAGGCTCCACATCCAAGGTCAAGGTACCAGCAGGTTGGTTTCTGGTGAGGCTCTCTCCCTGACTTGCGGGCATTGCCTTTTCCCTATGTCTTCACCTGGCCTTTCCTCTGGGCATGGGGAGAGAGCTCTCTGGTGTCTCTTCCTCTTCTTATAAGAATACCAGTCCTATTGGATCTGGGCCCCACCCTTATGACCTCATTTAACCTTAATTACCTCCTTATATGGGCTTCCTAGGTGTCTCAGACAGTAAAGAATCTGCCTGCAATGCCAGAGAGCCAGGATAAATTCCTGGATCCGGACGATCCCCTGGACAAGGGAATTGTTATGCAATCCAGTATTCTTGCCTGGAGAATTCCATGGACAGAGGAGTGGGCTACAGTCCATGGGGTCGCAAAGAGTCAGACACAGCTGAGCGACTGACACACACCTCCTTGTACACCATCACCAAGTACAGTCACATTGAGAGTTAGGGCTTCTACATATAAATTCTGAAGGGACCCAATCCAGTCCATAACACCTCTCACTGGACATTGAATTTGGAAGTTTTTGTCGTTATTATGAATAGTACTGTGATGAACATCTTCAGTTAAAAATACTTTTGAACATCTCTCATTCTTTTTTTAAAATGTATATTATTAAGGTATAGTTGATTTAGGGGCTTCCCAGGTGGTGCTAGCATTAAGGAACCCACCTGCCAATGCAGGAGATATAACAGACTCAGGCTCAATCCCTGGGTTGGGAAGATCCCCTGGAGGAGGGTGTGGCAACCCACTCCAGTATTCTTGCCTGGAGAATCCCATGGACAGAGGAGCCTGGTGGGCTACAGTTCATAGGGTCGCAAAGAGTTGGACATAACTGCGTGACTTGCTCCCACACAGTTGATTTCCAGTGTCGTGTTGATTTCTACTGTACAGCACAATGATTCATTACACTTATGGATACATTCTTCTTCATATTCTTTTCCACAACAGTTTATCACAGGATATTGAACATAGTTTCCTGTGCTATATAGTAGGACCTTGTTGCTTATCCTCTGATTATTTTCTTGAGTTAAATTCCTGGAAGTAGAATTGTTGGGATAAAGGGTGAGATGTTCTCAACAAATGATTATTGGGCCACTTGTCCTACCAGGAATTCCTGGCTGAATAAAATGGGCTTTCCCATTCATAAAGCACTTTCATTTACATGTGTTACTTATGAGAGTGTCTCATGATGGCCCTGGCGGTTAGGGACAGTAGCTACAATCGTGATCCTACTTAGCAGGGGAGGAGGCCGAGAAAGGAAGTGAATCTCCAAGGTCATGCAGCTCACCTGTGCATAGCTGGGCGGGACCTGGATGCAGACTTTAAATCCAATGCGATTTCCGCGGCATCACAGTGGCTCAGTGGCCATCTGGGTTTACTGGGTGAAATCTTTCTTTATGATTAGTTGACATCATAGTATATTAGATATACTGGGGTTAACAAAAAAATATTATTAAAATTATTTTCACATG
This sequence comes from Bos grunniens, assembly GCF_055505025.1. Classification (NCBI taxonomy): domain Eukaryota; kingdom Metazoa; phylum Chordata; class Mammalia; order Artiodactyla; family Bovidae; genus Bos; species Bos grunniens. The sequence goes on along the minus strand of NC_141170.1, from coordinate 12,766,255 downwards.
TTTCTTTTTACTGTTCTTTAAATGTGACTACTGGGAAATTAAAGTGTCTTTTTAATTAAAAATTAAATTTAAATTTAAACTAAATATTAATTAAAAATTTTTTTAAATTTAAATTAAAAATTACCTCAGTGTCTTATATTATCTTATTTGGGGTAATGCTGCTCTAGGCCATGTACCCAGATATTTCCCACTGAAGTTTTTCATCTAAAGGAATTCCAAAGGACTGGAACCTGGTCCTGCCTTGACCTTGTTCGTTGAGCGATTGGAGACAAATCTCCCTGTCTTGGGCCTCTTTCCTAAATTGGATAGTATGTAGTTTGAACTAAATATTCTCATAGCTTGATTTAGCCTGTTATTTTTTTTAAATAGGGCAAAGCGTTAACCATTTTTGAGTTACTCATCACCTTTTGGTTTTAGATTTTTTTTTTTTTTTGGTTTTAGATTTTTTAAAAACATTTTAATAAAAACTTGTTGTCATGCTGGGTGGCACATGGAATATTAGTTCCTTGATTAGGTATCAAACTGGTGCCCTCTACAGTGGAAATGTGGAGTCTTAAGCACTGGACAGCCAGGGAAGTCCCCAGAGTTAAATGTCTCCAGAAAAATTGGAAGGTTTGATAATCCAAAATGTCCATGGCAGCAAAGAGCTAGGGCTGAGCTGGGATCATTCCCTCCAGATGGGAGCTGGCCACTCATTTAGCTACAGTCCCCACTTAAGACGGAGTGCAGAGAAAAAGAGAGCGACCCGGGCAGTCAGGCAAGAAAAGGGAAATTTATTAGAGGGAAACGAGAGGGTGACTGGCCCTTACGGAGAACGAGTGTCCTCCCTTTCTGATGGGGTCTTTCTTATATACCACCAATGGAAAATTCTCTGAAGGGATGGTTAATTTTTAACCTATTGCTGAGTCCTGTGGTCACATAGCCAGAGGTCTGGAATCTGGGGGTCTCGTAGCTTTGAGAAGGTAGGCACCAGCGGGGAAAACAGAACTTCATTTGGGCAATTTGGTCAGTCTCAAGGGTCCTTGTGATTTTATTCTTTGTGAGGTCAACATAATGAGCCATTTCAACCATGAGCCCCCATGTAGACCCTATCACCCACCACTGCCTAATGTGTCCCAGGCCTGCTTTATTCATGGACACTTCCTGCCACGCCCTGGAGGTTTCAGAACTTCCCACTCTTGGACTTACCCTTTTCTTCTGGTCTTTTGAGCCAATACTCCACTATCCATGCTTTTAGTACATACAGGGACTTTTCTCCTGATTTGATAATTCTTACAGATTTGAGAGCTTTTCTTTTCTCAAGAGGGAAGTTTAGAAAAATAGCACTTCTGAAATCAGAGCTGGAAAGATAAACTGAGGTCAAAAAATGGCTCATGGAATCTTTCTCTTTCTTGTGGTCTGGGGTAACTCGATCCCAGTATGAGCAAGGCAGCCTGGCATGAGGAAATGTTTGCCGTTAGTTTGTAGGACAGTTTCCAGATCAACCAACCGGAGGTTGTCGGCTCCTGGGGAACATGTGTGACAGAAAAACGCCTGCAGCCATGGGTGGCAGTGGTCTTACCTGCTTGGATTCTGTGGAACAGGGATTAGGCAACGTCATTTGGACCAGGAAAGAGGAGAAGAAAGGGGAGCTGTGTGCATTATAAGTAAAAGAAAAGCCAGACAGCCAGCCGGAGGCAAACAGTATTGTCTGCATTTGTCAAAGGCTCTGTACATACAGTGCCTCCCAGGTGCCCTGGGGAAGGCTGGCCACAATCTGGAGCAAATGGATGAGTACAAGGGGCAGGCAGATGGGCAAACACCTGACTCAGACTGCCCACCCGCACCCCTCTGTCGCTGCTGCCTTCTCCACTTGCGCCTGGACATTGGGAAGCGGCCAAAGGAAGCTACAGTTCAAAAAAGGAAAGACTTGCCTTGCGAGTGTTCGTGGGAGCCCCAGAGGAGTCATCTGGGTTAAAACTCAGAGGAGAAGCAAGGTCAGGGATGAGGACCCAACTGTACCGTTTTTTCTGTAGGCAGATCATGGACAAGCCTGCTCTTGGTTAAAGGGGGCTTGCATCCTCTGGGCCTCTGCTCTGCCACTGGGAAGTGATCAGTTAGAAGTTTCAAGGAATCTCCTCAAATCACCTGTATTTGCTGCACCTGCTTCATGCAAGGCCCATTGTTAAGCACCCTAGAAGCAACCAATGTGAACACATGTTAAGCTGGCAGCCATGCAGAGACTCTGGAGGCTCTGAAACAGACCGTGACTCCATTGGAACCATACTGCCCTAGTTCCCTCCCCTGTCCTCCAGAGTCCAGAGTCATCCCTTTTCTTCTTCCTTAGGAGGCAGGGTGGTCAGAGGCAGGGATAGAACTCTGCTCAGACTAGAATAGCCTTGTGCTTACTAATTTTTAAACTCCAAATGTGGCTATTTACTCTATTTGTGAAATAGTAGTATAGTGTTAGTTTCTCAGTCATGTCTGGCTCTTTGCGACCCCATGCACTGTAGCCCACCAGGCTCCTCTGTCCATGGGATTCTCCAGGCAAGAATACTGGAGTGGGCTGCCATGCCCTCCTTCAGGGGATCTCCGTGACCCAGAGATTGAACCTGGGTCTCTCGTATTGCAGGCGGATTCTTTACCATTTGAATAATATGGCCTAATTCCTAAACCTGGGCTTCCCTGGTGGCTCATCTGGTAAAGAATTCGTCTGCAATGTGGAAGACCTGGGTTCGATCCCTGCATTAGGAAGATGCCCTGGAGGAGAGCATGGCAACCCACTCCAGTATTCTTGCCTGGAGAATCCCATAGACAGAGCAGCCTGGCGAGCTGCAGTCCATGGGGTTGCAAAGAGACAGACATGACTGAGCAACTAAACACAGCAACTTTCCTAAACCTGTCTGAAACTCCAGCTGCTAAACAGTGTTATCACAGAATAGGCTTTCTGAATGTTTCCACTCTGCCTCCCTCAGTGGGTGAGGGTTTCATCTAATGTTGGTTGCTTCATGGTTACAAGATAGCTGCCACAACTCCAGTTTTCATGTCTACATTGAAGGCCAGGAAAAAGGGGGAGAAGGAGGCTAAAGAGGCTTTTCTCATTCTGTTGTCTTCCATCAAGAAACTGGAAGCTTTTCCGTAGTGCCAGTAGACTTCACCTCACATCCTACTGGCCAGAATGGCCATGCCTAATTGCAAGGAAGGCCAGATATCAAGTCTGTGGTTTGTTTTGGTGTCTTTGAAGTAAATGGTAAGACAGAGAGGATTGATAATGACCATTGGTTTGGCAACCCAACAGTAAGGACATACCGAACTCTCCAGATGTCCAATATAGCCCTTTTATCTTTTCTTAACTGTCCTCTTCCTTTCTGGAAGAAAGGGTTTGGGGTATGGTGGGGTTGGTTGCCTGCTTTTAGTAAATTTCCATCCTTGTGTCCCTGCTTTCAAGACCCAGGGCTTTTTTTTTTTCCTTTTGTCCTGTAGACAATGAATTGAGTCCTGGCAGGTTCAAGATTAAGGCAGAGTGCCAAGACTGGTTTGGGAAGGTTCCATGCAACTGCTTCTCCTAGCCAGACATGGGACCCACCCAGAGCTTGAGTTGCCAGATGAAACCACAATCACTGCAAAGAAAGAGTCGTGTGTATATGTGTGCACGTGTGTGCATGCATAGAAAGTCTCCACCTCATCTCTTGGGCTCAGAGTTTCCCAGGGCTGCTCAAGCAGTGAGTCCTTGTGTTTTCCAGGTTTGGGGTGATCCACTCAGTGTTCACCAACCTGCTTCTGTGGGCTAACAGCGTCCTGAATGAGTCAAAGCACCAACTTAACGAACACAAGGAACGACTCATCACCCTGGGCTTTGGGAACATAACTATAGGTGAGTGATAAGAGATGCCTGGCTGTCATGTTGGAACAGCTGGGAAACCTCAGAGACAGAGGGATGGGTTTCAAAGACCTGCAGGGTCCACCCAACTGAACATCGTCCAGACAATCCCCTGTTGTTGAAAATCTTTCAAAACCTCCTAAGTCTTTCATCCTGCCTCCATAAGTAGGGTGTGCTGAGCATAATTAAAGGGTTCTTTAGTGACTCGTCAGACCCAAGGGTCATCATTTTGATCACGGTTTCTCATGGTTCAGTTTGGTATGGAGGTGAATGTCTTTATTTACAACTGCAGAAGATTGGTGGTTGTTACTGTTTGTGTTTTTAATTAAACCTCTACGACCAGTTCTTTCTACTACAAGTATAACATTTAAAAATCCATAGATGTCTAATGGTATGTTGTGGTTAATCGGTTTTTGCTCATTTGAAGTTTTTATTTAACTCTACTTGGTTTATAATTTTGGCCCATCTTTATTCCCCCTTGTACCTATTTGAGTGCCTGTAGTGTGAATCTTTTCGTTTTCTTCCAAAGTTCTCTTTTGGAATCTATCTGTCGATTTGATCTTAGAGCACTGGAGTTGAGAAGAGTGTGGGGTAGAGGAAGGTGCAATGCCCAGGTGACTGATGCCTCAGGTTGGGGGCCTATGCCTATCATGTTTTGGCTGTGTGACTTTTGGACACCGTTCAACCACTCCAAGCCTCTCTTTTCTCATTCATAACGTGAGGGGGCTTGAACCACGTACTTTCCATGAGTACCTCCAGCGTTAATGTACTGCATATCTGTCCTCTCTGTACAAACCCAGATCAGTCACAAGGAGAACTTTAAACCTGTTTCCTCACCAGTGGGGTGAGGATGACAAAATCAGGGTACACACTATATTTCTTCACCACCCCCAACCAGCAGCCTACTCTTGGGAAGGTCATGCTCCTTGAGCCTCATTTCCTCATTGGAATCAGTAACAGTAACAGCAATGACAACAATAACAACATGTTTTGTTAAGCATTCTCTGAGTGGCTGGCACATTAAACTCTTGTCCCAACACTTGGAGGTAGGCAACACTGACCTTATTATATGGATGAAACGACTGGGCCTCAGAGAAGTTAAGTGACTAACCCAAGATCACACAGTGAGTAGACGATTCAGCCAGGATTTGAATCATAGCAATGTGGCTCCAGAGACCTTGGTGAAGGTGGGATTAGATTAATTTATAAAAAAGGAAACTTTGTCAACTCTAACATTCTATTAATCCGAACCTTTTTCTTCTGAGTTCTTCCTTGTCTTTTGCATCATACAGTCTTATGATGTATGGTTAGGTTACAAGTGGTAGGGAAACTCCTTATGTATTGAAAATTGCAGTGCTCTGCAAAAGTAAGGCACATTACTCCTGGGTGCATATATATATATATATACACATTATATACATATATATATGTATGTATATATATTTATATATATATACACACTCAGACAAAGCTATAATTCAAAAAGATACATGCAGCCCTATGTTCATAGCAGTGCTATTTACAATAGCCAAGACATAGAACCAACCTAAATGTCATTGACAGATGAATGGATAAATGAATGGTACATATATACAATGGAATATTACTCAGCCATAAAAAGAATGAAACAATGCCATTTATAGAAACATGGATGGACCTAGAGATTATCATACTAAGTGAAGTAAGTCAGCCGGAGAAAGATGAATATATATCACTTGTATGTGGAATCTAAAATATGACACAAACAAACATATCAACTAAACAGGAACAGATTCACAGACATAGAGAACAGGCTTCTTGTTGCCAATGGGGAGGGGAATAGGGGAGGGAAGGACTGTGAGTTTGGAATTAGCAGATAAAAAAACAAGTGAGGGTAACTAGTGCTACCATAAAGCCTTTTTTGCCTGATTTTATAAGTAGTATATGCATATCATAAATTAAAGCAATGGCAAAATGTAAAGAAAAAAATCCACAATAACACCTACTGAGGAGTGCAGCTAAATGCTGTTAACATCTGGTTAGTTTTTGGTAGTGTGCTGTGTATTTGTAGTTGAGATCCTATGGTATATATTCAATCATTTTTTTCTACCACCTACAGTAAGAAATAGATTTTACATTGCAACCCAAATGCCCTATGTCTACATGTATATTCCCATGAAATAATAATCATACTATATCAAAGATACTCAAATTTCTTTTGTGTTTGATTCCATTCAGTCAATCCTATTTTATTCCATTGCAGTTCCATTAAAAAATATTGGCTGCTGTCCTTTAAACTGAGCTCACAACTGAATTCCAGGTTGTGGTACGCATTTAAAAATACTGGATATACAATTTGTTCTTACTTTTCCCCTCATTGTTATTGTAGCATAATTATTTTCTTACATCATTAAAACACAGAATTGTTATTTTTTAATCTTTAAAAATTTTTTAATTTATTTTTAATTGAAGGATAATTGCTTTACAATTTGTGTTGCTTTCTGCAATACATCAGCATGAATCAGCCACAGGTATACGTATGTCCCCTCCCTCTTGAACCCCTCTCACCTTCCACCCCATCCCACTCCTCTAGGTTGTCACAGACACAATTATATTTTTAATGTCTGCCTACTATTCCATTATACTATTCCATTTCCTTCTCCTGGGGATCTTCCCAACCCAGGAATCAAACCCCGGTCTCCTGCATTGCAGGTTTGATTCCTGGATTGGGAAGACCCCCTGGAGAAGGAAATGGCAACCCACTCCAGTATTCTTGCCTGGAAAATCCTTTGGGCAGAGGAGCCTGGCAGGCTACAGTCCATGGTGTTGCAAGAGTTGGAAACGACTTAGTGACTAAACCACCACCACTATTCCATTATAAAGATGTATTATAGCATTCATCTAATTTTGTAAATTCATCTAATTAACCCATTATAAAATCCATCTGCTGCTGCTGCTGCTAAGTCACTTCAGTCATGTCCGACTCTGTGCGACCTCATAGACGGCAGCTCACCAGGCTCCCCCATCCCTGGGATTCTTCAGGCAAGAACACTGGAGTGGGTTGCCATTTCCTTTTCCAATGCATGAAAATGAAAAGTGAAAGTGAAGTTAGTCATGTCAGACCCTCAGAGACCCCATGGACTGCAGCCTTCCAGGCTCCTCCGTCCATGGGATTTTCCAGGCAAGAGTACTGGAGTGGGGTGCCATAAAATCCATCTAATGCTTTCTAAATTGTGCCACATTGAGTGCTTCTGTTTCTTTCTCAGAAACACACAACAAAATTTTACCTAATGCTTTGATTATATTTTTGACTTGTCCCCTGCAATAGATTGGAATTATAGGCCATAGTCTTTACACCAACTTTAAGGCTTTTGCTGCATATTTAATTATTTACTTACAGCATTTCCCCTCCTTGTTATGAAATGGTCCTTTATACAATCAACAAGTTTCTTCCAGAAGATGGGACTTGTCTCTTGCCACACTTGCTGGCTTCAGATATTCTCAAGAGGAAAATCTTTCCTAATAAGAGGCATTTTCCCTCACAAGGTTGTTTTTAAAAAAGTAATTTTAAAATAATACATGTCAATCATATTCATATAGAAAGCTTGGAAAATACAGTGAAGCAAAACCTAAAGGAAAACTTACACAAATATGTCAATTATATCTCAATAAAACTGCAAAAAAGATACTTTGAGATGTTTCTTTTACTGAAAGAAAGAAAATAGAAAAGCAAACCAAAGAAAAATCACCTGCTATTTTTCCACCCAGCGATAACCATTGTTAACATTTTAGTATGTGGCCTTCCAGACTTCTTCTATGTCTGTCTATCTCCCTGTCTCTCTATGTCACCTTTATATCTGTAACTTATAAAAAGAGAGTCATGCTCTAGCCTCTTTGGCAAGCTGCTTTTGTTCACCAGTATCTTCTGAACATCTTTGTATGTTGGTAAATAGATTGCTACAATATCATTTCCAATGGTTGGACAACATTCTGATGTCTGGAGAAGATCTAATTCACGTAATCAGTACTCTCTGGGGGACATTCACGGCTGTCAAGTTAGACAGGATATTCAGCATGACAATAAGCCATGACACAAAGCTTTTCATTCAATGGGCAAACCCAAGCATGCATCCATAGTGACAATATTTCTTTGTGGTTTTCCATGTCATCACATGAACATGCTAATCGCCCTCCCCTGTGATCTGCCTCCCCTAGTTTTAGATGACCACACGCCTCCGTGTAACTGCACACCCCCGACCCTCTGCCTGGCCATCTCCCACGGAATGTACTACCTCTATCCTTTCAACATAGAGTATCAGATCCTGGCCTCCACGATGCTCTACGTCCTGTGGAAAAACATCGGGCGCAAGGTCGACAGTCACCAGCATCAGAAGATGCAGTTCAGGTCGCACGGGGTCCTGCTGGGCTCGGTCCTGGGCCTGACCGTGCTGGCCACCACCATCGGGGTCGTGGTGGTGTATCTGATCCAGATCGGCCGTTCCAAAACCAAGAGCGAGGTGGCACTCATCATGTTCTACCTGTATGCCAGCATCTTGCTGATGCTTATGGGGGCAGCAGGGCTGGTTGGGATCCGGATTTATAGGCTAGATGAGCAGTCACTAGACGAGTCCAAAAACCCGGCCCGCAAACTGGATGCGGACCTGCTGGTGGGCACCGCCTCTGGCTCCTGGTTCATCTCCTGGGGTTCCATCCTGGCCGTACTTTGCGCTGAGTCCCGCCCTCCATACACCTGGTACAACCTGCCCTACTCCATCCTGGCTGTTGTCGAGAAATACATCCAGAACCTCTTCATCATTGAGTCCATTCACCGAGAGCCAGGGAAGCTCTCCGAAGACATTAGAACCCTGCGGGTGGTCACAGTCTACAATGGCAATGCCACGTCTCTCCCTTCTTCCTGCCTCAAGAACGGACCTATGGCCGGGGACATGGCTCCCCAGGCCCTTGAGATGCCGCCTGCGGCCAATGGAAATACATGTCTGAGAGAAGTCGGTGGCAAAGAGAAAGAGGATAAGAGCTGGGAAAGGGCCCAGGGCTCAGCCTGCCACTCCTGTTTCCTTCAGGACAATGCCCAGAGAAGAGTCTTGAGGAATATTGCAGCTTTTTTGTTCCTCTGCAATATTTCGGTAATCTGCATCATTATTTCTTTATTTTAAAAAAATTGATAAATCTATTTTCCCTGCTGTTTTTGAATGAGGAGTGAAGGCAGCTTATAATCAAAATAATTTAAGTGTAAGGTTAAAATATTAGGCCGGAACATAGGCTTATATTCTGTCAATATAAATCCATGTACTGAGTATCTGTGTGCCAGGGGCTGGGGTGGGAACTAAAAATTAATTAAAAGTGAGAAAACTCAATCTCTTTCCTCAAAAAGGTCATAGTATTTGTGGGAGAAGGAGACAAGGAAAAAAATACAATGTAGTGAAGACGGCAAAGGCTGGGACAGGACTATGTGCAAGGGAGAAGGGGAGTGTGGATTCAGGCAGGGACTTGAATGAGCAAGGGGTGCTTAAGGTGAGACATAGTCTCAATGAGGAGTGCTTTTGGCTATAAGTAGTAGGAAGCTTGATAAGTAGTATTTTCAGTCTTAAGAATTCTGGAAGTTGGCTGCTCAGGGTTGGCCTGGCAGCTGAACCCTATCATCAAGGATCCAGGCTCTGTTCACCTTTCTGCCTGACTGTTGCTGGTGTAGTGCTTGTTGCCACATGGTCATAGGATGGCTGCAGTAGCACCAGTCATCATGCCTGTGTTCAAGACAGGAAGACAGAGGGAAGGACTGGTGCCAGGCAATGTCTGTGATTGATGTGAACACCCCTAACTACCAGGGAGGATGGGGAAGTGGATGCTTTGCTTTCTAGCCCCTATGATGGAAGGTGAAAAGGAAGATGAAGATGTACAGACGGCCACTCAGTACTGCCTGTCTCAGCCTCTATGTATGGTTGGAAGTCTGCCAACTGTAGTCAAGGCAAGGAAAAGCCTTGGGGCAGAGGGCACATGATCTGCAAAGGCACAGAGACATAGGATACCATGGCCTATTTGGGGAGCACTAGCAGTTTAGCATGGCACCCCACTTCAGTACTCTTGCCTGGAAAATCCCGTGGATGGAAGAGCCTGGTGGGCTGCAGTCCATGGGGTCACTAAGAGTCAGACATGACTGAGCGACTTTACTTTCACTTTTCACTTTCATGCATTGGAGAAGGAAATGGCAACCCACTCCAGTGTTCTTGCCTGGAGAATCCCAGGGGCGGGGGAGCCTGGTGGGCTACCGTTTATGGGGTCACACAGAGTCGGACATGACTGAAGTGACTTAGCAGCAGCAGCAGCAGCAGCTTAGCATGAATTCCATCCATGTGAAGCAGAGCAGGAAAGAGGATGGAGTGTGTGGTTAGATGGATCTGGCTTAAGCAGAGCTTCATAAGCCTGCCTGAGTCCGGTCTTCATGCTGAGGGTGGTAGAGGACCTTCTCAGACCTTTGTGTTTTGGAATGATGTCCTTGTAGCAATGTGCAGGAAGGATGGAGAGAGATAAGATCAAAGATCAGGGAAGCTGGTACAGAAGCCCCCACAGCTGCCCAGAGAGGAAATGATGGGAACTTGAACCAGGGCAGTGCCAGTGGGGGTGGGGAGAATTGTATAGAATTTATCTCACTTGGTGTGAGGACCCTCAGGTTCATCTGACTTGAGTTCCTGGGTTCATGGTGATGCTATTTATGGAGGTTAAGGGTCTCTGGATGGGGAGGAGGCTTTGGAGGGGGCTCACGGGGAGGGCGAGTTTAGTACTGAATAAATTCAATGGTAAGGTCTCTCTGGATATCACCAACAGGCAGATTTTTTTTTTTTGGCTTTCTGTTGCTGTGTAATCAGTGACCCCAAATGCATGACAAAAGCAACAACCATTTTATTATATCTGATGACTCTGTGGGCTAGGAAAGCTGGCAGGGCTTGGCAGGACTTTTCTGTTCCTCACCGTATCAACTGAAGCTGGTGGTAGGGTTGGAAAGTCCACAATCTGGCACCTTGGGTGGGGGAGGCCGAAAGGCTGGATTCAGCTGGGATTCTGGTTGCAGCATCTGCATGGGGGTTCTCCAGCACTGTGGTCTTGGGGGAGGTGGGCTTCTTAGATGGTGGCTCAGTACCCCAGAGCCAAGCTTCCAGGGGATTGGAAGTGCCAGTCTTTTTATCTTTTTTTGGAAATTAATTGATTAATTTTAATTGGAGGCTAATTACTTTACAATATTGTAGTGGTTTTGCCATACAGTCACATGAATCAGCCATGGGTGTACATGTGTCCCCCATCCTGACCCCCACTCCCACCTTCCTCCCCATCCCATCCCTCAGGGTCATCCCGGTGCACCGGCCCTGAGTATCCCATCTCTAGCATGAAACCTGGACTGACGATCAGTCTTTTAAGGCCAGGTGTAGACGTTGCATGGCACCATTTCTACCGGATTTTATGGATCCGGCAGTGACAGCATCTATCGGGACTCAAGGCAAGGGGGCAGAGGTCTGCCTCCCAAGGGGATGAGTAGCAAGAATTGTAGCCAACGTCACAGCAGACGGAAAGGTCTGGATTTCAGGAAAGAGGCTTATAATCTCTTCTTCTCATTTTCCCTCCCACCCTCCTTCCCTTTCTTCCTCCCTTCCTGAAAATAGAGCTGTGGTTGCCTACTGAGGGCCAGCACTACTGTGAGTCACAAACGTACCATGTGCCCCAGAATGTTGGTCTTCCTCCTATGGGGCTTACAAACAAGATGGCAGGACTAGCAACAAGAGTCAATTAGGAAAAACGCCCATAGTGACGCATACCCTGCAGAGAACTACAAGGGAGGGTGTGTGCGGTGGTGCTTGGATGCCTGAGGTTGATCAGAAGGCCGGGCTGGTGGGAAAGGCTCTCTCAGGAGATGGGATTAGAGCCCAGGGCTGAACAGAGAAGGAGCCATGGGCGCTCCAGGTAGAGGAGAGAGCCAAGCAAAATCCTGGGTGGGAGCGCTTGCCTCCTTCCAGAAGAGGAGGAAGTGCGTGTGACCATGTGGGTGGCTGGGGGCAAGCTGGGCAGCAGGGTTGGGGGCTGGTAAAGAATCATCTAACAGAGGGCTCTGCCATTCTGTTTAAGGGTAGATTATTTTAAAAAAAATATGCTGTGAAGCCTTTGGGAGTTTAACCGGGAAAGGGACACCACCTTACATAAATAATCTGGTGCGGAGTGGTGAACAGACTGTGGGCTGGGAGCATAAGCGGGGCGGGGGGCCACTGATGGTCCAGGTGAGAGATGGGGGTGGCGGCCTGGCGGGTGGAGTGGAGAGAGGTGGGTAGATTGCCAGGGTCCAGCCCCGGTGGAGTCAGGGGTTTCAAAGGGGAGACGGCTTCGGCGATCAGGAAACAACAGCTTATTTAAATGTTAATTAAATATATAAAGAGTGGTTAAATAAGGATAGCTCAGTGAGGAAATTCAGTGGAGAAAAGAGGCCGAGTAGCTTGGTTTACGCAGAAAATCAATATAACCTGTGACATCAGGTTAGCTCTGACCACGGAGGCTGCAGACGCCCTCTCGAATAGCGGAAGGTGCCCCACCTTAGGCACCTTCTTGAGTGGGTCTTAGAGGCCCATGCAAATATGTGGTCACAGAGGACCTCCGCGCTCTAGATGGAAACTCAGCCAGAGGTTGAGAGAAAGAATGACATGGGGAGACCAAGTTTCAGTGAACAAGGCCCACACTTTATTTTCCAAAGTAGTTTTTATACCTTAAGTTGTGCATAGGGGATAATGGGGGAAGGGGTAGAGTCAGCAGTGAGCCAGGCTTTCTTCCTGCAAACTTCAGATCAGATCACATCAGATCAGTCGCTCAGTCGTGTCCAACTCTTTGCAACCCCATAAATCACAGCATGCCAGGCCTCCCTGTGCATCACCAACACCCGGAGTTCACTGAGACTCACATCCATCGAGTCAGTGATGCCGTCCAGCCATCTCATCCTCTGTCGTCCCCTTCTCCTCCTGCCCCCAATCCCTCCCAGCATCAGAGTCTTTTCCAATGAGTCAGCTCTTCGCATGAGGTGGCCAAAGTACTGGAGTTTCAGCTTTAGCATCATTCCTTCCAAAGAAATCCCAGGGCTGATCTCCTTCAGGATGGACTGGTTGGATCTCCTTGCAGTCCAAGGGACTCTCAAGAGTCTTCTCCAACACCACACTTCAAAAGCATCAATTCTTCGGCTCTCAGCCTTCTTCACAGTCCAACTCTCACATCCATACATGACCACAGGAAAAACCATAGCCTTGACTAGACGAACCTTTGTTGGCAAAGTAATGTTTCTGCTTTTGAATATGCTATCTAGATTGGTCATAACTTTCCTTCCAAGGAGTAAGCGTCTTTTAATTTCATGGCTGCAGTCACCATCTGTAGTGATTTTGGAGCCCAGAAAAATAAAGTCTGACACTGTTTCCACTGTTTCCCCATCTATTTCCCATGAAGTGGTGGGACCGGATGCCATGATCTTCATTTTCTGAATGTTGAGCTTTAAGCCAACATTTTTACTCTCCACTTTCACTTTCATCAAGAGGCTTTTGAGTTTCTCTTCACTTTCTGCCATAAGGGTGGTGTCATCTGCATATCTGAGGTTATTGATATTTCTCCCAGCAATCTTGATTCCAGTTTGGGCTTCTTCCAGCCCAGCATTTCTCATGATGTACTCTGCATAGAAGTTAAATAAGCAGGGTGACAATATATAGCCTTGATGAACTCCTTTTCCTATTTGGAACCAGTCTTTTGTTCCATGTCCAGTTCTAACTGTTGCTTCCTGACCTGCATACAGGTTTCTCAAGAGGCAGGTCAGGTGGTCTAGTAGTCCCATCTCTTTCAGAATTTCCCACAGTTTATTGTGATCCACACAGTCAAAGGCTTTGGCATAGTCAATAAAGCAGAAATAGATGTTTTTCTGGAACTCTCTTGCTTTTTCCATGATCCAGCGGATGGTGGCAATTTGGTCTCTGGTTCCTCTGCCTTTTCTAAAACCAGCTTGAACACCTGGAAGTTCACAGTTCACGTATTGCTGAAGCCTGGCTTGGAGAATTTTGAGCATTACTTTACTAGCGTATGAGGTGAGTGCAATTGTGCGGTAGTTTGAGCACTCTTTGGCATTGCCATCATATGCAAAAGTTTAGGTGATTTACATCATCTTCTGGCCCGGAGGCCTATTAACATTTTAAGACCCTTTCTTCAGAAAACTTATTTTTCTCTAAAGGTGATTAGTCAGGCGCCACCCTCCAGAAGCATTAGATAAAGTTGCATTCCTATAGGGCAAAGGTGTGGTGGGCTATAACAAGAAAAAGAATTAACTCAAGGGTCCAAGGTTACAAACATTAAAGCTACTACTTACATTCCTATACACCAATTATATTAATCAGTACACTGCCAGGGACACAGCAGGTAAGGGATATGGAAACTTAGTAACAAACATTGGCCCAACAAGTGAAAAACCCTTCACCAATACAATTTCTAATCAATCTTTTAACTGCTCAAAGGAATCTGTATTTAGACACTTTAGAACATCTCATGCCTCTCACAGTTGGGAGGCTCTGAACAATCACATGTGGCTGGAAAAACCTATTCAGGCAGGCTAGTGACTTCCAAAGAAGTTTGTAGGTTGAAACACTATCACACCCAGGAATTATTAACTGGAGCTGTAAGCTAACTCTTTTTTCAGAGAGAGGTAGTGGGGGGACAGCCCCCGTAAAGTCAGAGGTGTAGGTGAGAGCACAAAGCAGAAAGTAGGCAGACTCTGGTTTTGGGGGTAGATGCTCGAGAATTTCCAGGGAGACTCCTGAGGCTCGATCCTGCCTTTATGTATGCCGAGCCTCCTTCCTCATGACCGTTGCCACGGGCAGAGTTCCTCACGCGGGCTCCCGGCAGTGGATTGAGGGTGCTGTTTTGGAGGCAGAGTCGTCAAGATTTACTGATGGATCAGATGGTAGGCGGGTGGTTATGAGAGCGAATCAGAATACCAGGATGACACTGGAGTTTTGTTGAGCCCTTGGGAAGAAGGTGTTGCCGAGGAGATGGGGAGAAATGGGACTGTAATGTTGAGTTTGAGATATGTTGTAGACAGCTGAGTAGCCTGTGAGATATATGAGCCTGGAATTCCGAGGGTGGACCAGGCTGGTGATTTGGATTGGGAAGTTGTGGGCCCACAGCTGGTGTTTACAACCTGGACTGGGTGAGATCACTGGGGTCACGGGTGTAGGGAAGAGAGGACCCGGGAATGAATGAGCCCTGGGATCAGCCAACACTGAGAGACAGCAAAGGAAGAGGAGCCAGCCAAGGAGGCGAGAAGAACCAGCTGGCGTGGGAGGAATACTTCTAAGGACCCAGAACCCAGAACCCAGGGCTAGAGATAGAAGCCTGAGAGGTTTCTGTGTGGAGATGTGAATGAAAGTCACTTGTATCAGTTACCCACTGCTGGGTAAGAAATGACCCCCAACTCAGCAACTTAACACAACAGACGTTTATCATTGCACAGCTGTTCTGGGTCAGGAAGCTGAGCGTGGCTTAGCTGGGTGACTCTACTCTGGGTCCCTCACAGGCTGTAGTCAAACTGTCTGCTGGGGCTGCAGTCATTTCCTGGCTTGGTTTTTTGGGAGAAAGGGGTCTGTTTCTAAATTCATGTATGCAGCTGTGAGTTTATGTGGCTCATCTATGTGGACTCAGTTCCTGGTGAGTTGTTGGGCTGAGGGTTTGAGATCCTTGCTGGCTGCGAGCCTGAGACTCACCTGCCCACAGTTCCTGGCTACGTGGCCTCTCCATAGGGTGGCTCACGTGGAATCTGGCTTCCTCTTGTGGCTCACATGGCAGCCAGTTTCCTCTGGTGGCTCACGTGGCAGCTGGCTTCCATTCTTATGGGAGGGGGTGAGCAAGATGGACTCCAGAGTCCTTTTGTAACCTAACCTCAGTAGTGACATCCCATGACTGGTGTCATATTCTTTTGGATGAGTCCAACTCACAGCTTTGGAGGGGGCTCCACGGAACGTGAATCCCAGGAGGTGGGACCTTTGCAGGGGGTCACCTGAGAGGCTGCCTGCCACAGTGTGGGGATGGAGGAAGTTGCAGAAGTGTCGGTGTGAGAGAGAAGCAGGTCTAGGAGCCTGAGAATTTAAGGGGAGGTGGAGGAGAAGCTGGAACAGGAAGGCTGAGAAGGGGGAACCAAGGTATAGGTTCCATGAACAACAAATATAATAGGTTATTGCTCTATGTTTTGCAGATTTAGGTGCCATCTTATTCTCATCTGAGCCCCCTGATACAGGTGTTAGTATTCCCATTTTACAGATGAGGAAACCAAGGCTTGGAGAGGTTAAATCATAGTCTGTAAGTGGCAGAAACCCACGGCTGGCTCCAAGGCAGTGCTTCTCCCCCTGGTCAGGAGGATGTGGGCAGGGCCTAGGCTGTCTTTCTAAGCCAAGGACAAGCCAGAAAAAAGACCATCAGCCCAGACCTGTGGGCCCAGGATCTGCAAGCACCAATGGTGGTATGTACAGATGGGTGTGGAAAAATAGGGAGCACCACTGTGGGAAAGCACGGTGGGGCTGTGGGGAGACAGAGGAAGTTCCTGCCTGACAGGTTAGATCGAGGAGGGCTTCCTGCAAGGGGAGGTGTCTCCAGACTTGGAAGAAGGTAGGACTTAGCAGAAGAAGGAGTCCCTGATAGAGGAAGAGGCAGGAGCAAAGCCCTGAAGACTGGGGAAAAAAAGGCATATTTGGGGGCTGTGCACAGTCTGGTGGGGCAGAATGAAATGAGTGATAAAGGACGTGAAGACGTGGACAGGTGTCTAGTTATTGAGGAGATTTGGACTTTCTCCTGAAGGCATACGGAGCCTTGATGAGTGACCCGCAGAGGAGTGACAAGGTCAGATGTGTGCTTTATAAAGATCATCCCTGCAGACACATTGTGGGGGTCGCAGGGAGATGGATTGAAGGTGCCCCCTGGAGTGGGGGGTCTTGGGAGGCTTTGCAGCAGTCCAGGTGGGGAGACCAAGGACCAGGGACTAGACCAAGGTGAGGGCTATGAGGATGGAGAGAAGCAGGTGAGTTTGAAGAGTGTTCATGCAGAATTGGGGCTCAATGCACTGGCAGGCTGCATGGAGATGGGAGACAATGGGTGGGGGCTGTTTGGCTCTGTCGTGTGTGATTCGGTTTCCCTGAGTCCAGGTCAGCACCAGGGTTCGTGTGGGACCCCTGGCAGCCTCTGGGACCGTCTCCTCTTCTCTTGCAGCTCTGGATCCCTCCCGCCTTTGGCTGCCGCCCTGAGTATGACAACGGATTGGAGGAAATTGTCTTTGGCTTTGAACCCTGGATAATTGTGGTCAACCTGGCCATGCCCTTTTCTATTTTCTACCGAATGCACGCAGCTGCCTCCCTCTTCGAGGTCTATTGTAAGATATAATCTGTGTCCACATCAGAGACGGAGGGGAGCTCTAACAAGAGAATTCGGTGGAGCCACCTGGGAATGGCAAGGTCGGGCAAATATTGCCTTACAGATGAGAGAAGGGCCCCTTTTGTCTGTGATAATTGCTTTTCCCATGAGCTGGAATTGCCCGTCACCCTGGATGAGTGTAAACGAGTTAGATCAAAATCGATGAGGTGGCTGAAATCTGCCCTTGGTTAGTTAATTCTAATCAAACCCAAATTTGATCTCCTTCAAAATGAGATCCTTTGTTTCCAAAGAATGTGGTTGCAGGTTGAAAAAATATATATCCAGTTTGTTTTTCATTAAAATTGCTTTCTGTTATCGTGTTACAATATACAGTCTTTTTCTGACCATCTGGATAGTCTAATCACCCTTAAATTTTACCCTTCTCAGAACTGTGAATGCAGCTACAATTCCACTTATTTTATATTGTACTTTTGAAGATTTTTAATTTTTAAATATTTTATGTCTAATTTTTTGAACAAAGTTATTTTATCATCTGGATGGAAAACTGTGTATAAATCAATATAAAGACATATTTCTCACCTGAAAGTTTGGCACATTTTCATTGTAATTGTTCTGAAGTTTTTAAAAAAATACATCTTTACTGTCTTCCTCTCACTATAAAGATATATAGGCCTATTTTAGAAAATGTGGATATTTCAGAAGAATAGAGAGAGAAAAATCACCTAGGATGTTTAATTAATAATAATTTTTAAAATTGACAATCATTTTAAATGTTTAATAGACATTTTCCCCAGTTTTATTGAGATGTGATTGACATACAGTACTGTATTAAGGTATACATTAATTATTTGACTTACATACACTATAAAATGCTTATCACAATAAGTTTAGTGAACACCTGCCATCTCATGTAGATAGAAAATTAAAGACAAAGATCTTGACAGTCGTTTTTCTAACAACTTGATTGATGTGTTTCTTTTAGTTGTTTGAAAGCAAAGGATTCTTTTTATTGCTGTTTTGTTATACTTGCTAGTGATATGCAACATATTCAATTTTGTATGCGTTTCCCCTCACTTAACAATATGGCTTTAACCTTCTCCCCTCATTGTTATAAATTCTTTGTAAATATCATTTTCATGTTTTAGTCTATCAAGCACTGTAATTAATTTCATTTTCCTTACTATTGGTTTTAGAGTGTTTATAACTTTTTGTTTTTAATAAGTGACTCTGCAAAAATCAACCATGTATGTAAAACAGTTTTTATATTTAGGATTGCTTCTTTAAGATATATTCTTAAAATCGAGATGCTTATCTAAAGGTTATAAATAGTTTAAAGCCTCTGAAGGAATAGTGACATTTGGGATGGATTTGTATATGCTTTTTCTTAAGTCTTTTAAAGTCATAATAAAATCAGTCTATTTACTGTAAATACTAATGTGAACATCTTTTCATCTGAGTGTTTTTTTCTTTTTTGACAGCACAGAGTGTGGGACATTAAGAAACACTCAAATTTTTACATGACTGAAATACTTTATATTAATTTTAGAAAAAACGAAGTAATGGGCAGAGATACTAAAAAACAAAGTAAAACATTATCTGTTATAATTTCCATCTACAGCGGTGATTCTCAACTGTGGATGATCTTGCCTTCCAAGGCAATTTGGGCAACGTCTAGAGACATTTTTGTTAACCACTAGGGGGCGTTATGTCTTCCTCTTTAGTATACTGGTGTGTACCCTGGCATGTCCCAGGTGGCTCAGTGGTAAAGAACCCACCTGCCAATGCAAGAGATGTAAGCAACTTGGGTTCAATCCCTGGGTTGGGCAGATCCCCTGGAGGAGAGCTCCAGTATTCTTCAACCCACTCCAGTATTCTTGTCTAGGAAATCGCATGGACAGAGGAGCCTGGTGGGCTACAGTCCATGGGGTCGCAAAGGAGCCAGACACGATTTAGCAACTGAGCAACAACAAAGTCAGATAAACAGCATAAGTGACTAGGGGACGTCTTGAGTGGTAAATTTCTAGTGCTACAGAAATTATAAAACCAACTCAAGCAGAGAAATGTCTAGATATTCTATTTCAATCTCAAGAGTCTGGTGCGGGAGACAAACTTGTGAACAAAGAGCCACAGCATAAACGGTACTTCTCGTTCTGCACTTGCTTTTGCATTCAGCAACAGGGGGCGTTACTGGCAACTCATGGGTAGAGGCCGGGAAAGAGGTTCGCACCCGACTGCCTCCATCACAAAGAATTGTCTGGCTCCAATTGTTAATAGTCCCTGGGTTGAGAATTTGCGATCTAGAGGTAATTGCTGTTAATTTTTGGTACCTGGGTACCCATTATTGCACATAGACTCACATATGCACTCACACAAGTGCAAACAGTACTGTTTTTATACGTGTTGTATTTGCATGTGACTTGCTTTTTAAATCTTAAGACACCAGGGTATTTCAGGGTTCCCATGGCACATATTCTCACACGGTTGAGTAAATTAGAATCATTTAGGGCGTCTATTAGGAATCCTGCCTCCTCAGTGAAAGGTCAGCTTCCACTGGGCTGGGGTTCGGTCCTGGATGCTTAAATAAACATCTCAGGTGATGCCGATCATTTTCCAGAAGCATCTTAGGAGCCCATGGACCTCACGTAGACACTCCTGAAGGGCATTCCTAGACACTGTGTTCTCTGCTGTAACATAACTTTAGACAGCTTCAAAGTACATTCCTTGGAGGGCTGTGCCATAGCTGATTTAGTCAAACCCTGATGTTGGACACTTAGAGACATTTATGTGGTTTGCTTGCTTGTTTCTTTGCTTTTATAAATGACACCTTGGCAAGCATCTTCTCCTGAGTCTCTGGGCATATTGGTAAATGATCCTATGTGAGATGACCCTATGTGAATGCTGGTTTCTCCAAGGGATTCCATTTCGGTTGACATTGATTTCTCCCTGTTCTATCAGTATCCACCAGTACAGCCCTAGGGCCCCAGCCTGTGGGTTTTAAGCCCTGCCAAGAGATACAGGGAATCACAGTAGTGCTGGGAACAACTGGTCCAGGCTTGGTGGTTTTGAGGTAGACACAGAATACTATTAGTTCAGCTCAGTTCAGTTCAGTTGCTCAGTCGTGTCCGACTGTTTGCGACCCCATGGATTGTAGCACACCAGGCCTCACTGTCCATCACCAACTTTCGGAGTTTACTCAAACTCATGTCCATTGAGTCGGTGATGCCATCCAGCCATCTCATCCTCTGTCATCCCCTTCTCCCACCTTCAATCTTTCCCAGCATCAGGGTCTTTTCCAATGAGTCAATTCTTCGCATCAGGTGGCTAAAGTATTGGAGTTTCAGCTTCAGCATCAGTCCTTCAAATGAATATTCAGGACTGATTTCCTTTAGGATGGACTGGTTGGATCTCCCTGCTGTCCAAGGGACTCTCAAGAGTCTTTTCCAACACCACAGTTCAAAAGTATCAGTTCTTCAGCACTCAGCTTTCTTTATGGTCCATCTCTCACATCCATACATGACTACTGGAAAAACCATAGCTTTGACAACACAGACCTTGTTGGCAAAGTAACGTCTCTGATTTTAATACGCTGTCTAGGTTGGTCATAACTTTCCTTCCAAGGAGCAAGCATCTTTTAATTTTATGGCTGCAGTCACCATCGGCAAAGATTTTGGAGCCAAGAAAATAAAGTCTGTCACTGTTTCCATTGTTTCCCCATCTATTTGCCATAAAGTGATGGGATTCAATACCATGATTTTAGTTTTCTGAATGTTGAGTTTTAAGCCAGCTTTTTCACCCTCCTCTTTCACCTTCATCAAGATGCTCTTTAGTTCCTCTTCACTTTCTGCCATAAGACTGCTGTCATCTGCATATCTGAGGTTATTGATATTTCTCTCGGCAATCTTGATTCCAGCTTGTGTTTCTTCCAGTCCAACGTTTCTCATGATGTACTCTGCATAGAAGTTAAATAAGCAGGGTGACAATATACAGCCTTGACATACTCCTCTCCCGATTTGGAACCAGTCTGTTGCTCCGTGTCCAGTTCTAACTGCTGCTTCCTGATCTGCATACAGATTTCTCAAGAGGCAGGTCAAGTGGTCTGGTATTCCCGTCTCTTTCAAAATTTTCCACAGTTTGTTGTAATCCACACAGTCGAAGTCTTTAGCATAGTTAATAAAGCAGAAGTAGATGTTTTTCTGGAACGCTCTTGCTTTTTCGATGATCCAACGGATGTTGGCAATTTGATCTCTGGTTCCCCTGCCTTTTGTAAATCCAGCTCAAACATCTGGAAGTTCACAGTTCATGTACTGCCGGGGTCCAGCCCCGGCTGATCCAGGGTATTCGAAGGAGAGACGGCGTCGGCAGGGATCAGGAAACAACTGCTTAATTAAACTTTAATTAAGGATATAAAGAGTGGTGAAATAAGGATAGCTCAGCGAAGAAATTCAGTGAAGAAAAGAGGCTGAATAAAATTCCAAAGCAGGGAATTAACATCACCTACGAAGGCCGCAGGCGTCCTCCCGTTCTCCCAAAGGAGAGGAGACACTAAGGCCTCCCCGGTCAGATCTTAGAAGCCCAGGCAAAATTAGTAGGCTTGATGAGCTTCCCCGCCTCAGAGGAAAAATTCAGCCAGAAGGAGAAAGAAAGAATGACATGGGGAGACCAAGTTTCGGTGAACAAGGCCCGCACTTTATTTTCCAAAGTAGTTTTTATACCTTAAGTTGTGCATAGAGGATAATGGGGGAAGGGGTAGAGTCATGTAAGGAGAGCAGTTCCTGATCCTAATCGAAGCCAGGCTTTCAAACTTATCATATGCAAAAGTTTAGGTGATTTACATCATCTTCTGGCCAGGAGGCCTGTTAACATTTTAAGAAACTTATTTTTCTCTAAAGGTGATTATTCTAAAGTCAGGCGCCAGCCTCCAAAAAGCATTGGATAAAGTTGCATTCCTATAGGGCAAAGGTGAGGTGGGCTCAATCAAGAAAAGAATTAAGGGTCCAAGGTTACAAACATTGAGGCTACTACTTACATTTCTATACACCCATTATATCAATCAATATACTGCCAAGGACACAGTAGGTAAGGAATATGGAGACTTAGCAGCAAACATTGGCCCAACAAGTGAAAAACCCTTCACCAATACAATTTCTAATCAATCTTTTAACTACTCAAAGGAATCTGTGTTTAGACAGTTTAGAACTTCTCCTGCCTCTCACAGTTGGGAGGCTCTGAACAATCACATGTGGCTGGAAAAACCTATTTAGGCAGGCTAGAGGATTTCCAAAGAAGTTTGTAGGTTGAAACACTGTCACACCCAGGAATTATTAACTGGAGCTGTAAGCTAACTCTTTTTTCAGAGAGAGGTAGTGGGGGACAGCCCCCCGTAAAGTCTAAAGTCAGAGGTGTAGGTGAAAGCACAAAGCAGAAAGTAGGCAGACTCTGGTTTTGGGGGTAGATGCTCGAGAATTTCCAGGGGGATTCCTGAGGCTCGATCCCGCCTTTGCGTATGCCAAGCCTCCTTCCTCATGACCTTTGCCACGGGCGGAGCTCGCTCCCAGCAATGTACTGTTGAACACTGACTTGGAGAATTTTGAGCATTACTTTACTAGTGTGTGAGATGAGTGCAATTGTGTGGTAGTTTGAGCATTCTTTGGCATTGCCTTTCTTTGGGATTGGAATGAAAACTGACCTTTTTCAGTCCTGAGGCCACTGCTGAGTTTTCCAAATTTGCTGGCACATTGAGTGCAGCACTTTCACAGCATCATCTTTCAGGATTTGAAATAGCTCAACTGGAATTCCATCCCCTCCACTAGCTTTGTACCTAGTGATGCTTCCTAAGGCCCACTTGACTTCCCATTCCAGAATGTCTGGCTCTAGGTGAGTGATCACACCATTGTGATTATCTGGGTAATGATGATTTTTTTGTATAATTCTTCTGTGTATTCTTGCCACCTCTTCTTAATATCTTTTGCTTCTGTTAGGTCCATATGATCTGTCCTTTATTGAGCCCATCTTTGAATGAAATATTCCCTTGGTATCTCTGATTTTCTTGAAGAGATCTCTAGTCTTTCCCATTCTATTGTTTTCCTCTATTTCTTTGCACTGATCACTGAGGAAGGCTTTCTTATCTCTTTGCTGTTCTTTGGAACTCTGCATTCAGATGAGTATATCTTTCCTTTTGTCCTTTGCCTTTTGCTTCTCTTCTATTCACAGCTATTTGTAAGGCATCCTCAGACAGCCATTTTGCCTTTTTGCATTTCTTATTCTTGGATCTTGATCTTGGTCTTGATCCCTGCCTCCTGTACAATATCATGAACCTCGGTCCATAGTTCTTCAGGCACTCTGTCTATCAGATCTAATCCCTTGAATCTATGTCACTTCCACAGTATAATCGTAAGGGATTTGGCTTAGGTCATACCTGAATGGTCTAGTGGCTTTCCCTACTTTCTTCAATTTAAGTCTGAATTTGGCAATAAGGAGTTCATGATCTGAGCCACAGTCAGCCCCCAGTCTTGTTTTTGCTCACTGTATAGAGCTTCTCCATCTTTGGCTGAAAAGAATATAATCAAACTGATTTTGGTGTTGACCATCTGATGATGTCCATGTGTAGGGTCTTCTCTTATGTTGTTGGAAGAGGGTGTTTGCTATGACCAGTGTGTTCTCTTGACAAAACTCTATTAGCCTTTGCCCTGCTTCATTCTGTACTCCAAGGCCAAATTTGCCTGTTACTCCAGGTGTTTCCTGACTTCCTACTTTTGAATTCCAGTTCCCTATAGTGAAAAGGATATCTTTTTTGGGTGTTAGTTCTAGAAGGTCTTGTAGGTCTTCGTAGAACCGTTCAACTTCAGCTTCTTCAGCATTACTGGTTGGGGCATAGTCTTGGATTACTGTGATACTGAGTGGTTTGCCTTTGAAATGAACAGAGTTTATTCTGTCATTTTTGAGATTGCATCCAAGTACTGCATTTTGGACTCTTCTGTTGACTATGATGGCTACTCCATTTCTTCTCAGGGATTCTTGCCCACAGTAGCAGATATAACGGTCATCTGAATTAAATTCACCCATTCCAGTCCAGATTAGTTCGCTGATTCCTAAAATATTGATGTTCACTCTTGCCATCTCCTGTTTGACCACTTCCAATTTGCTTTGATTCATGGACCTAACATTCCAGGTTCCTATGCAATATTGCTCTTTACAGCATCGGACCTTGCTTCCATCACCAGTCACATCCACAACTGGGTGTTTTTTGTTTTTGTTTTTTTTTTGCTTTGGCTCCATCTCTTCATTTTTTCTGGAGTTATTTCTCCACTGATCTCCAGTAGCATATTGGGCACCTATTGACCTGGAGAGTTCATCTTTCAGTGTTCTATCTTTTTGCCTTTTCATACTGTTCATGGGGTTCTCAAGGCAAGAATACTGAAGTGGTTTGCCATTCTCTTCTCTAGAGGACCACAGTTTGTCAGATCTCTCCACCATGACCCGTCTGTCTTGGGTGGCCCTACATGGCATGGCCCATAGTTTCCTTGAGTTAGACAAGACTGTGGCCCATTGATTAGATGGGTTAGTCTTCTATGATTGTGGTTTTCAGTCTGTATGTCCTCTGATGGAGAAGGATAAGAGGCTTATGGAAGCTTCCTGATGGGAGAGACTGACTGAGGGGGAAACTGGGTCTTGTTCTGATGGGCAGGGCCATGCTCAGTAAATCTTTAATCCAATTTTCTGTTGATGGGTGGAGCTGTGTACCTGTCCTGTTATTTACCTGGGGCCAAACTATGGTGGAGGTGATGAAGATAAAGGTGACCTCCTTCAAAGTACCTCTTCTGAGCACCATCAGAGCTCAGAAAAGTCAGCACAGTCTTCTGGGGCTCAGGGCATTTGGGAGTATTCTTAAAAAATGGGTCATCTCTTTCCCCTAAACAGGAAGAGCCCACAGCATCAGGGGTGGCTATTCTAGCCAGGCAGCTTCAACCCATGAGTAGTCAAGCATCCTGACTCAACCAGCTTAGGCACCAAGGAAAATTCATTACCTTGATATTAATGCAATTTCCAGAATAGGAAGCAGAGTGTGCAGTTAACAAGTGTCTAAATCTCAGGGCTAGAATGAGAACAATACAAATTAAAATAATAATGAGATAGCATTTCCCATTCATCAGATTGGCAAAGGTTGTCAGCAAGAGGTGAAAGAAAGGGAACTCACGGACATGGGTGGTAGGAGAGCAAATTGGTAACACCAGACTGAAGAACAATTGGTAATGTTGATTAGGGCTGAAGGTGCACATTCCTTGAGATCTAGCAATACCACTCCTCTGTGGGTATGTACCCCAGAGGTACCCTCACTCACATGTATTCGTCACACATAGGAGATGTGTTCAGAAATGTCCACAGCAATAGCCCTTGTCATTGGGAAAAACTGAAAACAGCCTAAATGGCCATCGGTTAGGAGTATGAATAAATAAATTATGGATTAATCCAGGAATGGAATATTATACAGGAGTGAAAAATGAATGAGCCAGAATGTATATCAACCTTGTCAAGGTCACCACTGTGTGGTCTCCTTGGCAGCAGGTAGATCCCAGACGTGGGGTAGCTCAATGCCATCAGCTTGTAAACATCACCCAACTCGCTCCCCAGGGATGATTCCATGTCTATCAGAAACCTGACATGGGTTTGTTTTCCCACGTGGTTCTTTACTGTGAGGACTGATGTCTTGGGCAGTCAAGTTACCAGAAAAACCTCTTACTCACCTGTTCTCACTTGTTGCAACCAGACTGGGGAGGAGCCCGTGCGTTTGGCAGCTTGAGCTCATCCATCAAGTGACGATTTGAACTTGTGATTTTTGGGTATCCCAGCTGTTGGTAAGGCCAAGTGGGAGAGCAAAAACTTTGGAGTTGGACTCCCAGGATCACAACTAGCCCTGTGGCACGTGGGTGTGCCTTACAAAAGACATCGCTTCCACCAGCATCTGTCTAGACATCTGTATCCGGAGGGCACATTAGCCTCTTATATCTCCCCAGGGTGAATATCATCATGAAGTCCAGCTGGAATAATTACTACTTGAGCGTCCCTAACTGTATAACCCTTCAAGTTTACCAAACACCTCCAGGGTCTGCCTACGAAGTCTCAGAAGCTCCCTAACCTCGCTGGATAAGAATTCCTACTCTATTAGAAAGGAGGGAACCTTTGATCACAGCTGCATCATGAGGAAGTTGTAGCATCAGGACCAATAAACCTTTTTAAAAAACCCTGTTGCATTTCCCTCTCTATTAGACATATCATCTCATGAAGAAATGCAATTCAGTGAATATAACCATGAAACAATTGCTTGAGGATGTGTGTACAGACCGCTACATTCACGGAAGAATGTCTCCCTTTTTGCCCAGTTGTAAATTGCTACAGTTCAGTTCAGTCGCTCAGTCATGTCTGACTCTGCGACCGCATGGACGGCAGCACACCAGGCCTCCCTGTCCATCACCAACTCCTGGAGTTTAATCAAACATGTCCATTGAGTTGGTGATGCCATCCAACCATCTCATCCTCCGTTGTCCCCTTCTCCTCCTGCCTTTAATCTTTCCCAGCATCAGGGTCTTTTCCAATGAGTCAGTTCTTCGAATCAGGTGGCCAAAGTACTGGAGTTTCAGCTTCAGCATCAGTCCTTCCAATGAATATTCAGGACTGATTTCCTTTAGGATGGACTGGTTGATCTCCTTGCAGTCCAAGGAACTCTCAAGAGTCTTCTCCAACACCACAGTTTAAAAGCATCCATTCTTCGGCGCTCAGCTTTCTTTATAGTCCACCTCTCACATCACATGACTACTGGGAAAACCATAGCTTTGACGAGACTGACCTTTGTTGGCAAAGTAATGTCTCTGCTTTTTAATATGTTGTCTAGTTTGGTCATAAGTTCAAACGGTGAAGCGGTGAAGGCGACGCTGCTGGAAACAGCTGGTTCTTCAGTGGGATTGTGGACGTTGCCATAGAAGAGCACGGCCAGCAGGGGGCGCTGGTGCCTTTTCTTCTGAGTTCGCTTGCACTTTGAAGCCAAAGTGAGGGGGTGGGACCAGCCTCTAGGGTAACAGGTGCCCTGATTGGATTCTGTCCACGGCTCTGGGTTCCCGCGATGTGTCAGAGGTGGCTGTCAGCGTCCCAGGGGAGGACCGGGAAGATTTTGAGTTCTCACAGGGAAGCTGAGAGAGCTATTTAGTTTCAAGAAGGATGCTTCCCCCATGTGCCCCCACCACCTCTCACTCCCCGGGGCGGGGGTGGGGCATCCTTGATCCATCGAGAGGTCTGGAGGATCAGGGTGTTCTGCCGCGGATTCCCACAAGAGGAGAGTCCCCAGCATGAGGCTGGGGTGGGACCTGTCAGGGCAGCTGGTGGGGAGGGTGCTCTTGTGGTCTAGTGAGCAGACCCCAAGCGAACGCTGGGGAAGGGCAGGAGAAGCGTGAATGTAGTGTGTTGATGCTCAAAGGGGTGGTACTTCTGGTGTGCTGTTTCCTCTGCCCTAATAACATATGAAGCACCACGGGGAATAGGCACTTAAGTTGTCTAAAAAAAAAGTAGATCAAATTAAGTCACCCGCTAAAACCCTTCGGTGGCTTCCGGTTGCTTTTAAAAGAAAGTACTGCAGGAGACCTGGGTTCGATCCCTGGATCGGGAAGATCCCCTGGAGAAGGGAATGGCAGCCCACTCCAGTATTCTTGCCTAGAGAATCCCATGGACAGAGGAACCTGGCGGGCTACAGTCCACAGGGCTGCAGAGAGTCGGACATGATTGGGTAACTTTCACTTTTCACAAACTCCTAACGGTGGTCTGTTGGGGTCTTCAGGATCTGGCCTCTGCGGCTCCAGCCTCTTGTGCTGGTGCCTCCCTCTCCCCCAGGCACCCCTACCTGCACTTTATTTCTCTCTGCTTCCCTCCCCTCCCTTCCCCTCCCCTCCCTCCTTCCTTCTTTCGCTGTCTCTTCCCTTTCCACTGACATCAGTCTAAGTAGACTCGCTGTGACGCTTCACCTTGGCGCCCTTTGCCACTAGTTGCTAGCGGTCTCTCTTGGGAGGGCGGGGCTCTGCCTCTTTCCGCCCCAGGGCCTCACCACACGGGTTGCATGACCAGGTGTGCTGCCCTCGGGACTCCAGACTATTGCAGAACGTGAGCAGGCGCTCAGTTCAGTTCAGGTCAGTCGCTCAGTCGTGTCCAGTTCTTTGCAACCCTATGGACTGCAGCTCGCCAGGCTTCCCTGTTCCTCATCAACTCCCGAAACTCACTCAAACTCATGTCCATCCAGTCGGTGATGCCATCCAACCATTTCATCCTCTGTCGTCCCCTTCTCCTCCTGCCTTCAATTTTTCCCAGCATCAGGGTCTTTTCCAGTGAGTCAGTTCTTCCAGCAGGCGCTGGGAACTGTACAATTGGTGTGAGCTGTACAATTGGTAGAGCTGCTCTGCGCGCTTCTAGTCTACACCTCACGTTTAAGGCACAAGAGGGCGCTTTAAGCCTGGTTGTTAATGCAGAGTGCAGGAGCCTGTCCATTAGGATGTGCCGCGCTCTGCCTGGTCTGGATCAGGAGCCAAGCAGGGGACCCAGCTCGAAGGAGGTCTCCAGGTGGGGTCTGCTCTCCCCTTCCGTAGGGAAAAACCAGCAGCCAATCGCTTCTTCACCCTGGGACAGGAAGTGATCCCACTGTCTCCCTGACAGCCACCAGGGCTGCCTACCTGTCTTGGCGATGTTTCTAGAACACTCACTTTTGGGTGGTTGGTCAAAATATAGTGAACCCCCTGCCCCTTTGCTGGGCATCAGTATGGAAGTGGGCATGTGAATAGCTCTAGACCATGTGTGGGTAACCTACACCTGTGAGCTAGAATGGTTTTCACATTTTTAAAAGATTTTTTAAAAAACAGTTTCAAAAATGAATTTGATGCAGAGACCATACATGATCCATAAAACCTGCCATATTTACTATCTGGATCTTTACAGAAAATGTTTGCTGACCCCTGGTCTTAACCATGAGAGGTAAGAGGCCTCTGCTGGATAGCCCTGGAAGGATTTATTTCCCTAATAAGAAAGAGATGAGGAGAAGGTCTGCCCCTCTTCCTGCCTAAATGTGACTGTAGGAGGAAGTCATCAAGCCTGGAGCTGTGGCAGCCAGTTTGTGACCATGAAGCAACAAGCCCAAGAAAGAGAGGCCAAGGTATAGAAGAAGGAGATGGAAGGAGGTTGGGTCCTTGCTGTACTCCTGTCTGATCCTGGAGCTGTCTTCCTCTGGACTCCTTGTTTTGATAGGAAATTTGAACTTTTTTTGACAATGGAAAATATTTATTGAAATATAGCTGATTCACAATGTTGTGTTAGTTTCAGATGTACAGCAAAGTGAATCAGTTATACAGATACCTAGATTCACTCTTTTTAAGATTTTTTTTCCCCATATAGACAATTACAGAGTATTGGGTAGAGTTCCCTCTCAGTGGCTGTCTGGACGGCTTATGGGAGATAAACATTATTGTTATGTAAGCAAAGAGTGGGCAAACATTTTCTGTAGAGGGTCAAGTAGAACATATTTTAGTTCTCTGTTGCAACTACTCACCTTTGCCCCTGAGGCATGCGGATGTGCCAATAAAACTTTATTGATCCAATAGGCAGCGTGCTGGATCCGGCCTTGGGAGCTTTCTGTGCATCGGGTACTTTGTTACTTGCATCCTGACTAGCACTCCCTGAAGCTGGCCTCAGCTCTAGCACGGAAGGATAAGCCTGAGAGTGGGTGGGATCTGCAGCACTGGTTGGTGGTGGGGAATTAGCACATAGAACCCACCCACTGACACATCCTTTCCTCTGTGTCCATAGCATGCTGCCCACTGCTTCCTCCAATATCTTCTTACAGGCCTAACAACTGTCTCGTGAGCGCCTGACTTGACAAAAATGGTTTCACCTTTTCCAGGAATGCGATCTAGGGAATGGCAGGCGTTTCTTCTTCCCCTCAATGCTCCAGTCTGGCTGCAGTCAGCCCTTTACCCACCCAACCTGGATGGGGATGATGTGGCCTGCTCACTGGGCAGAACTGAGCCTCCCAGCTGTGTCCGTCGGGTCACAAAACCAGAGAGTGGCCAGAGGGGGAACAGGGCAGGTCACCTTCCTGCACAGAGCACTTCCCCCAAAGTGCAATTTCTCCCACAGTTTAAAGGTGGGCCTGGCAACCCCTTCCAGTGTTCTTGCCTGGAGAATCCCAGGGATAGAGGAGCCCCATGGGCTACAGTCCATGGGGTTGCACAGAGTCAGACACGACTGAAGCAACTTAGCATGCACAGGCATGATGACACTGTGGTGTTTAAGACCATGGCCGTCACCGTGGCTGTGGGTGAACTACAGAAGCAGGTGAGGGCTCTGTCCCTGATGCTAGAATCTGGGTGTTCCTTGGGTACTACGCTGGGCCCTGAAGAAAGGTCAAGATCTCAGTGAGTGTCTAGAGGTGGAGCCTTCTGGGAAGGGGCACCGAGTCTACCAGCCCAGGTGCATGCAGAGCTGGAGCTGCCCTGTAACAGGTCCCTGAGGATTGGCGCTTCCCTGGCAGAAGTGTGGTATGGGGAGACGGACAGGCTTTGAGTCCAGGTTCAGGTCTCCTCCACTGCAAGTTGCCTTCCTCTCCCTGCGCCTTGGTTTTCTCCTCTGTAAGACAGTGGGGACCTTAAGGAGTCACTGAAAGCATGAACTGAGATGCTGCGTGTAAAGTTGGAGCCACAGCACCTGGCAGGCAGCAAGCGCTTATCAAGGCTACATGGACCATTTCAGGTCTCTGCCTCCAGGGGTGCTGTTGGGTGTGGACCAGACGTCTCTCTTTGCCCAGAAGAGCGGCACCAAAAATTCTCAGATCACTGGTCCTTTACAGGGCCCAGAGAGCCCATGAGAGGGCAAACAGTGCTCCCTAAAGATGTCCACATTTTCCAACCCCTGGAACCTGTGAATAGGTCACTCAGAAGCAAAAGGGACTTTGCAAATGCTGTTAAGTCAAGCATCTTTTTTTTTAAAGACTTTATTGAATGTGTTACAATATTGCTTCTGTTTTATGTTTAGGCGGTATGTGGGATCTTAGTTCCCCAACGAGAGATGGAATCTGCATCCCTCTGTACTGGAAAGTGAAGTTCCAATCACTGGACCATCAGGGAAGTCCCAAGTCAAGGATTGTAAGGTGGGAGGTTCTCCTGGAATATCTGGATGGGGCCTCAATCACAAGGAAGATTTGACATGTGTGAGGAGGAGGCAGTGTGATTACAGAGGCAGAGACCAAAGTGATGTGGCCACAAGCCAAGGAATGCCAGAAGCTGAAAGAGGCAGGAATGGGATTCTCCTCCAGGGTCTCCACTGATGGCTCTTCCAATACCTTCATTTCAGTCCAATAAGACTCATTTTGGACTTCTGATGTCCAGAATGGTAGCATAATAAATCTGTGATGTTTTAAGCCACCAAGTTTGTGGCAGTTTGTTACAGCATCCACAGGAAATGCTTTTTCCCTTTACCCTAGAAAAAGCTGGGTGGTCCAGGGCAATACCAAGCTGTCTCTGTTTCAGTTTCCCTGAGTGCAGATGGAGCAGGTGAGCAGCATGAATTGGGTCTTGGCTTTGATGACACCCTCCCTCTGAGTTGCTTCCTTCTCGGGGCTGTTGGCAGGCTCATGGCCCTCTTCTTGGCTATTTGGTGTTGGAATTTCTGGCAGGGAGCTATACAGGATCCACTTGGCTTCTCACTGCTCTCCTTGGTGGTTTAGTTCATGGCCAAGGGCTTAGCTACTTTTTAGATACTATTGGCTCTGAAATTTGCATTGTCAGCCTGACCTCTGAACTGCAGGCTGGTTGTCTCCAGCAGCCTATTTGGATGTTTCAAAGGCACTTTAGACTGATTGCATCCAATACCAAGCTCAAGATTTCCTCCTCTGGCCAGGTCTCCCTTCATATTTTCCATCCCTATGGATTGTACCAGCCTGTCTCTTACCAAGTCAGACATACAAGAGCTGCCTTTACACTACCTTTATGCCTCATTTCTAACCCATGGCCACACCTGTCACTCCTAACCCCAAATACTTCGGTTCCATCCACTCCTTCCCACTTCCAACACCACTACCTACTGCAAGCCACCATCATCTCCATTTCGGTCTTCCGAAGTAGCTTCCTCACTTATTTCCCCAGTTCATCGTCGCCTCTGTTGGTCTGTCCTTCACGCTGAGGCTGGAGTGGAATTTGAAAAAGGCCAACATGCTCCTATCCCTCCCCTGCCCAACATGCTCCCATGACCTCTCCTTGATATTGAGACAGAGAACCTTAATATGGCCCTGGTCTGTCTTGCCCTGCTCTTTAGCCTGATCTCATATTGCTTGCATTGTGCTTCTGCTTCCCTTTTCCTCTGTGCTCCATCACACTGACCAGCTTCTTTGGTTTTTTGAAGGTGCTATGTTTCCTCCTGCCCCAGGACCTTTGCACCTGCTATTTTCTCTTCCTTTCAGTTACTTAATTCCTCCTCGTCTTTTAGATCTCCATCCAAACTGTGGTTTCTCAGGGAAGTCTCCACTAGCCCTGGACCGGGTCTGGTGTCCCTATTATGAACTTTCACAACATTTAGCTTTCCTTCCTATGTCTATTGTATCTTTTAATCCTACATTTAGGTATCAGATTGTTTTAATGGTGGTCCTTTTCTTTAGCTACTGATGGTTAAGAGGCTCCATCACAGCTCTCCATCTGGAGCATGGAGGCCCCTGCACAGCTTAATCAGGCAGTGGTGACCTCACCAAGTTTATCTGAGTTTCTCCAATAGCAAATAAACAACATTTACATTAACTTTTGTTAGAGTACATACATGTGTGCTCAGCGATGTCTGACTCTTTGCGACCCTATGGATAAGCCCATCAGGCTCCTCTGTGAAATTTTCCAGGCAAGACTACTGGAGTTGGTTGCCATTTCCTCCTCCAAGGGATCTTCCCGACCCAGGGATCAAACCCATGACTCCTGTGTCTGCTGCAATGCAGGCACATTCTTCACCACTGAACCACTGGGGAAGGCCTTATCGGAATATAGTTGCTTTGCAATGTTGTGTTAGTTTCTGCTATGCAACACAGTGTATCAGCTATGCATATACATACAGCCCCTCTTTTCTGAATTTTCTGCCTGTTTAAGTTACCACAGAGCATGGAGTAGGGTTCCCTGAGCTATACAATATTTTCTCATTAGTTATCTATCTTATACAAAGCATCAATAAGTGTATATACGTCAATCCCAACCTCCCAACTCATTCCCCCTGCCATAACTTTTTAAACTTCATAGCCAAATATCAAATAAGTGCACACTTTTTTACTGAGCTTTCCATAGTATTGACACTATCTTCTAGTTGCCCATTTTTGTCTTAAAAGATCTTTAAACATTCATTCATTTATTTGTTCATTCATCAGAGTTCCTCCTCTCCCAGTTGGGAACACAGTTGGCGGAGGGCGGAGGGGGGGCGGGTCAAGGGTGGCTGGAAACACTGTTTCTCCTTCTTGAGGCTTGTTCTGGTAGTTAAGTTAGTTCCCTCTGGCTAACCACCCTTATACCAGAAAGTGAAGAGGAACTAAAAAGCCTCTTGATGAAGGTGAAAGAGGAGAGTGGAAAAGTTGGCTTAAAACTCAACATTCAGAAAACTAAGATCATGGCATCTGGTCCCATCACTTCATGGGAAATAGATGGGGATACAGTGGAAACAGTGTCAGACTTTATTTTTGGGGGCTCCAAAATCACTGCAGATGGTGACTGCAGCCATGAAATTAAAAGACGCTTACTCCTTGGAAGGAATGTTATGACCAACCTAGATAGCATATTGAAAAGCAGAGATATTCCTTTGCCAACAAAGGTCCGTCTAGTCAAGGCTATGATTTTTCCAGTGGTCATGTATGGATGTGAGAGTTGGACTGTGAAGAAAGCTGAATGCAGAAGAATTGATGCTTTTGAAGTGTGGTGTTGGAGAAGACTCCTGAGATTCCCCTGGACTGCAAGGAGATCCAACCAGTCCATTCTGAAGGAGATCAGCCCTGAGATTTCTTTGGAAGGAATGATGCTAAAGCGAAACTCCAGTACTTTGGCCACCTCATGCAAAGAGTTGACTCATTGGAAAAGACTCTGATGCTGGGAGGGATTGGGAACAGGATGAGAAGGGGATGACAGAGGATGAGATGGCTGGATGGCATCGCCGACTCGATGGACGTGAGTCTGAGTGAACTCCAGGAGTTGGTGATGGACAGGGAGGCCTGGCGTGCTGCGATTCATGGGGTCGCAAAGAGTCGGACACGACTGAGTGACTGAACTGAACTGAACTGAATGAGACAGAAGGTCTTTCTAAGAAGATTTTCTTCACTGGTGGCAGGTGAGAGATACATCAAGAAAAGTCCCCCTGACACAGCCTGCCCCCATTTTGCACCTGGAGTTTGAACTTGGTCATGATGCCAGAAGCTGTAACAGTCATGCTGTGACCCTGAGGCTCCAAGGACACAAGGGCACTGTGTTGAGAAGGTGAAGCATCTGAATGAAAAGATGGAAAGAATCTGGGTCCATAGTTGGATCCGTGAGCTTCTGTACCAGCCCTTGCTGGCTCCCTCTGAATTTCCTGTTGTGCTGGGCTCAGTCGCTTTAGACGTGTCTGACTCTTTGCGACCCTATGAACTATAGTCCATCAGGAACCTCTGTTCATGGGATTCTCCAGGCAAGAATACTGGATGGGGTTGCCATTTCCTTCTCCAGGGGATAATGCTGACCCAGGGACTGAACCCACATCTCTTATGTCCCCTGCATTGGCAGGCAGATTCTTTACCAGTACGTATATCTTCAGTGCTTAAACCATGAATGGTCAGGCTTTCCATTATGTACAGCTGAAAGCACTCTTAATCAGTATATTTATTTAAAGTTTCTTTAAAAAATTAATTTTTTAATGTTTTGAATTGAAGTTGATTTACAATGTTTCAGGTGTACAGCCAAGTGATTCAATTATACATAAATCAGTTCAGTTCAGTTCAGTTGCTCAGTCGTGCTCGACTCTTTGCGACCCCATGGACCACAGCATACCAGGCATCCCTGTCCATCACCAACTCCCAGAGTTCACCCAAACCCATGTCCATTGAGTCGGTGATGCCATCCAACCATCTCATTCTCTGTCGTCCCCTTCTCCTCCTGCCTTCAATCTTTCCCAGCATCAGGGTCTTTTCAAATGAATCATCTCTTCACATCAGGTGGCCAAAATATTGGAGTTTCAGCTTCAACATCAGTCCTTCCAATGAAACCCAGGACTGATATCCTTTAGGATGTTCTGGTGGGATCTCCTTGCAGTCCAAGGGACTCTCAAGAGTCTTCTCCAACATCACAGTTCAAAAGCATCAATTCTTTAGTGCTCAGCTTTCTTTATAGTCCAACTCTTTCATCCGTACATGACTACTGGAAAAGTCATAGCCTTGACTAGACGGACCTTTGTTGGCAAAGTAATGTCTCTGCTTTTTAATAAGCTGTTTAGGTTGGTCATAACTTTCCTTCCAATAAGCAAGCGACTTTTAATTTCATGGCTGCAGTCACCATCTGCAGTGATTTTGGAGCCCAGAAAAATAAAGTCTCTCACTGTTTCCACTGTTTCCCCATCTATTTCCCATGAAGTGGTGGGACCGGATGCCATGATCTTGGTTTTCTGAATGTTGAGCTTTAAGCTAGCTTTTTCACTCTCCTCTTTCACTTTCATCAAGAGGCTCTTTAGTTCTTCACTTTCTGCCATAAGGGTGGTGTCATCTGCATATCTGAGGTTATTGATATTTCTCCCGGCAATCTTGATTCCAGCTTGTGCTTCCTCCAGCCCAGTGTTTCTCATGATGTACTCTGCATAGAAGTTAAATAAGCAGGGTGACAATATACAGCCTTGACATACTCCTTTTCCTATTCGGAACCAGTCTGTTGTCCAGTTCTAACTGTTGCTTCCTGACCTGCATATAAGTTTCTCAAGAGGCAGGTCAGGTGGTCTGGTATTCCCATCTCTTTCAGAATTTCCACAGTTTATTGTGATCCACATAGTCAAAGGCTTTGGCGTAGTCAATAAAGCAGATACAGATGTTTTTCTGGAACTCTGTTGCTCTTTTGATGATCCAGCAGGTGTTTGCATTTTGATCTTTGGTTCCTCTGCCTTTTCAAAAACCAGCTTGAACATCTGGAAGTTCACGGTTCATGTATTGCTGAAGCCTGCCTTGGAGAATTTTGAGCATTACTTTACCAGCGTGTCAGATGAGTGCAATTGTGCAGTAGTTTGAGTATTCTTTGGCATTGCCTTTTTTTGGGATTGGAATGAAAGCTGACCTTTTCCAGTCCTGTGGCCACTGCTGAGTTTTCCAAATTTGCTGGCATATTGAGTGCAGCACATTCACAGCAACATCTTTAGGGTTTGAAATAGCTCACCTGGAATTCCATCACCTCCACTAGCTTTGTTCATAGTGATGCTTCCTAAGGCCCACTTGACTTCACATTCCAGGATGTCTGGCTCTAGGTCAGTGATCACACCATCGTGATTATCTGGGTCATGAAGATCTTTTTTTGTACAGTTCTTCTGTGTATTCTTGCCACCTCTTCTTAATATTTTCTGCTTCTGTTAGGTCCATACCATTTCTGTCCTTTATCAAGCCCATCTTTGCATGAAATGTTCCCTTGGTATCTCTAATTTTCTTGAAGAGATCTCTAGTCTTTTCCATTCTCTTGTTTTCCTCTATTTCTTTGTACTGATCACTGAGGAAGGCTTTCTTATCTCTCCTTGCTGTTCTTTGGAACTCTGCATTCAGATGGGTATATCTTTCCTTTTTTCCTTTGCTTTTGGCTTCTCTTCTTTTCACAGCTATGTGTGAGGCCTCCTCAGACAGCCATTTTGCATTTTTGCATTTCTTTTTCTTGGGGATGGTCTTGATCCTTGCCTCCTGTACAATGTCATGAACCTCTGTCCATAGTTCATCAGGCACTCTGTCTATCAGATGTAGTCCCTTGAATCTATTTGTAATTTCCACTGTATGGTCATAAAGGATTTGATTTAGGCCATACCTGAATGGTCTAGTGGTTTTCCCTACTTTCTTCATTTAAGTCTGAGTTTGGCAATAAGGAGCTCATGATCTGAGCCACAGTCAGCTCCTGGTCTTGCTTTTGCTGACTATATAGAGTTTCTCCATCTTTGGCTGCAAAGAGTATAATCAATCTGATTTCGGTGTTGACCATCTGATGATGTCCATGTGTAGAGTCTTCTCTTATGTTTTTGGAAGAGGGTGTTTGCTATGACCAGTGCGTTCTCTTGACAAAACTCTATTAGCCTTTGCCCTGCTTCATTCTGTACTCCAAGGCTGAATTTGCCTGTTACTCCAGGTGTTTCTTGACTTCCTACTTTTGAATTCCAGTTCCCTATAGTGCAAGGATATGTTTTTTGGGTGTTAGTTTTAGAAGGTCTTGTAGGTCTTCATAGAACCGTTCAACTTCAGCTTCTTCAGCGTTACTGGTTGGGGCATAGACTTGCATTACTGTGATATTGAATGGTTTGCCTTGGAAACAAACAGAGATCATTCTGTCGTTTTTGAGATTGCATCCAAGTACGGCATTTTGGACTCTTCTGTTGACTATGATGGCTATTCCATTTCTTCTCAGGGATTCTTGCCCACAGTAGTAGATATAATGGTCATCTAAGTTAAATTCACCCATTCCAGTCATTTTAGTTTGCTGATTCCTAAAATGTTGACATTCACTCTTGCCATCTCCAATTTGCCTTGATTCATGGACCTAACATTCCAGGTTCCTATGCAATATTGCTCTTTACAGCATCGGACCTTGCTTCCATCACCAGTCACATCTACAACTGGGTGTTGTTTTTGCTTTGGCTCCGTCTCTTCATTCTTTATGAATTTATTTCTCCACTGATCGCCAGTAGCATATTGGGCACCTACTGACCTGGGGAGTTCATCTTTCAGTGTCCTATTTTTTTTTTCGCTTTTCATACTGTTCATGGGGATCTCAAGGGAAGAATACTGAATTGGTTTGCCATTCCCTTCTCCAGTGGACCACATTCTGTCAGACCTCTCCACCATGACCATACATATATAAGCATACATATATATTCTTTTTCAGACTCTTTTCTATTGTAGGTTATTACAAGATATTGAGTATAGTTTCCTGTGCTACACAATAGGTCCTTGTTTTTATTCTACTTTATATGTAATACTGTGTATGTTAACCCCCAATTCTCAAATTTATCCCTCCTCTACTTTCTTTCCCTCCCTTCCTTCCTTCCTCCCTCCCTTCCTTGTTTTTTTATTTTTCTTTTTTCACAAGGAATTCATGGAGTTTCATTTTATTCAGTAGATTATAATCCATTATTATGATGATTAGTTCTGATGCTCACATTATCCCAGATGTGGCAAGTGGGAGCCCCTTTGACTTGGTTGTCATGTCCTTTTGACATGTTTTTATCATTCTTTGAGCACTTTCTTGTCTTCTGGCAGCACGAGATGTCCCACACTTGTGTGGTACCGTCTCCACCCAGCTCTGGCCTCAGTCATTTCTCTGAGACACTCTGAGTCCTCTTGGTGATGGCTGGTATTTATAAACCAAGATCTCAGTGCCCTGTGGATACTGAGCAACATTGCTTTTGAAGCTATCAGAAATGGAACAATGCTTACTCATCGGTGTATTAGTCATGCTAACCAAAGTGACCTGGAGAAAGAAGCAGATGTCTCCCTCATGGAGAGTCTGATGCAGGCCAGTGGATCCTGGGAGATTCCATCTTTGCAGCCATCATATCCCTGCACAAGGTCATTGCTGAAGAGATGGCCAAGGAGTCAAGACAGTTCTCAAGGTGCTTCCGACAAGGACCATCCTTTTTGCTCGTGTTTTCAGTTGCCAGAAGCACAAGGTAGTCTGGGCGGCACAGAGAACAAATGGGTAGTTGGTGCACTCTCCCCTTTCTGCCACAATGCTTTTATTCATTCAACAAATACCAGCTCTGTTCCTTGTAGCCAAGCTGACTCCAAGAGGCTGAGACAACTTCATCTCAGGTGGTTTACAGCACGGAGAAAGGTGTCTGTGTGCATGCGTGTGTGTGTGCGTGCACACGTGGGGTTGCAAAGAGTGGAACACAACTGAGCGACTTTCACTTTCACTTTTCACTGACGTCTTCTGCATTGGCAGGAGAGTACCACTAGCGCCATCTGGGAAGCCCCCGGGGGAAAGGTAAGTGAACAGTAAGTCAAGTCTGACCCTTTGCTACCCCATGGACTGTAGTCTGCCAGGCTCCTCTGTCCATGGATTTTTCCAGACTAGAATACTGGAGTGGGTTGCTGTTTCCTACTCTAGGGGATCTTCCCAACTGAGGGATCAAATCCATGTTTCTTATGTCTTCTGGGGCTTCCCTGATAGCTCAGTTGGTAAAGAATCCGCCTGTAAGGCAGGAGACCCCAGTTCAATTTCTGGGTTGGGAAGATCTCCTGGAGAAGGGATGGTCCACCCACTCCAGTATTCTTGGGCTTCCCTGGTGGCTCAGCAGGTAAGGAATCCACCTGCAATGTGGGAGACCTGGGTTCGATCTCTTGGTTGGGAGGATCCCCTGGAGAAGGGAAAAGTTACTCACTCCAGTATTCTGGCCTGAAGATTCCATGGACTGTATAGTCCATGGAGTTGCAAAGAATCATACGCAACTGAGCAACTTTCACTTTCACTTATGTCTTCTTCATTGGCAGGAGAATTCTTTAGCACTAGCTCCACCTGCGGAGAAGGCAATGGCAACCCACTCCAGTACTCTTGCTTGGAAAATCCCATGGTTGGAGGAGCCTGGTAGGCTGCAGTCCATGGGGTCGCTAAGAGTCGGACACGACTGAGCAACTTCACATTCACTTTTCACTTTCATGCATTGGAGAAGCAAATGGCAACCCACTCCAGTAGTCTTGCCTGGAGAATCCCAGGGACAGAGGAGCCTAGTGGGCTGCCATCTATGGGGTCGCACAGAGTCGGACATGACTGAAGCGACTTAGCAGCAGCAGCAGCAGAGCCACCTGGGAAGCTCTGGGCAGAAAGATAGGTAAACAGTAAGTGAACAGACCATCCATGACAGCAGGCTTGTGAGCTGTAACAGAGGTCGGTGCCGTGTGCTGCAGCAACACTGAATGGTCACCTCCCTGGAGTCTTGAGGAAGACCCATCAGGGCGGTCCACTTGCATTAGGTTTGAAAGGTGAATGGGAGTTAACCCCCACTCAGAAGAGAGGTTGGAACATCTCAGGTGCAGGAGAGATCTAGGGCAAGGACAGAAGACCTGGAAGAACTAGGCGGGCTGGGAGACAAGGGAGGCATTTGGGGTGGGTGGGAGATGGGGTCTACTGGGGAAGACTTGGAAGGTGAGGGAGGAGGCTGATAACAGGTGGATAAACAGGTACATAGGTGGTGACCAGACTGTGCTAAGGTGTTTGGGATTAACAAATTTTTGTTAGTTGGGTGAATAATTAATAATGTGGGTCATAAGACATAGTGAAAATGTGTTTAAGCTGATGAAGGGCATCCCATCTGTGTGTTAGGAGGATCTTCTTGACGGTTGAGCATCAGATGGAGAGGAGAGAAGACACCAAGACACAGGGACCTGTTGGGAGGCTCTGGTTACCATACGGGCAGCAGGTGATGAGGACCTGAATTGGGGGTGGCAGAGGGGACAGAGAGAAGGAGTTGGCTGTTGGAGCCATTGGGGAACAATGAAGCCATAATGGCTTCATTTACTGCAGACGATGTGGCTGATTTTATTTGCTCACAATTGCTCCTGGCCTCCCCATCTTGCTGTGACTTCTCAGTCGAAAGGGCATAGTTCTCACTTGCCCATGTGACTTGGCTTTGGTCAAGGGTGCATGAGTGACCACATGCTCCATCTTACCCCAGGCTCCAAGTATGTGTGTTACCATTTTAAGGACAAGGAAACTGAGGCTCAGAGAGATTAAGTAACTCGCTCAAGGTTCCAGAGCTAGTGCATCAGAGAAGAGGGATTTGAACCTAGGACTGTCTGACTTGCAAAGCCCTCTCCCATCCTACGTGAATATGCTATCTTCTGGGATAGCTACATGAATATGCTAGCTTCTGGGATCGCTATTTTTACCTGCCAGAAATAGCCACTTTCAGCTTTCTGTGTTTCTGAGTTGGGAAGGAATGGGGGTCACGGGACCAGCCCTTGGATTTGAAGAGACCCCCAGGTCATCATCAGTGGATGTGTGCTTGAGAGGGTTTCTCCAGCCTCCAAGATGGAGGCTGATATTTCACCTCTACCTACCTGCCCGGGCTCTGCTGAACCAAGCTGAGTGTGTTGCCAGCCTGTGTGTATCCCATAGGCAAGAAACTAAGCCTGCCCTGGTATAAAAGAGAGTTGACTCTTGATACCAGCAATGGCAGTAGCAGTAGCAAAATCCTGGCTGTTGGCCTATTGATTTAGCTGGATGTCTCAGAGAAGCAAATCCAATTTAAAATATATCTTCAGAATAAGAAGGACCGGTGAGTTGAAATGGAAGACTATTAGCTGGCCGGATTAGGAAAACTCCCTTTGTCCTAAAATATTCTAAGAAAAATCCTCTTAGTACAATTTTGCAGAAGCCAAACTTGTGAGAGGATCATTTGGTCACTGTCATCCTCTGAGCGCAGGGCTCTGGCTTGGATAAAATAAGAGAAGGAGTTTATTTAGCTGCCTTGTTGTTTAGAATCTGTGCCGATGAGGCTGAGTTCTGAGGCTGACCAGGAGACTCCTTGCCCAGACTCCCTGGGCACTTTGTATGCCCAGTTCTTTTGAAAAAATGTAGAGCTTGGATGAGTGAGGGCAGACACTGCTTACACAAAACCATCATCCCCGGCAGGCAAACTGCTCCTGGTAAGGATGGGAGATACATGAGCTGAACCTCTCTGGCAGCATATTAATTTACTTTGCTTGCATTAGAGTCTTGAGGATAGAGAGGAAAATCTCAATTTTCCAAAATAATGAGATACCTGGTCCTTGGGATAACAGAGGGAAAAGTCCTGGAGTTCTGAAGTCTGTCCTTTCACACACGAAGCTTCATGCCTTTGCACATGCAAAGAGGGAACAGCTAAGAATGCCCTTCCAACCCCAGAATGCTGGTGAACTCTGTTTCACGCTCCAGCTTGAACATCTTCTCTTCCATGTTGCCCTTCCCTCGGCTGCCTGCCCAGATGGGCAGTTCATCACTCATGCTGGAATGATTCTGGCATCATCACATTTATCTCTTAAACTACTATGATCAACTTGTTTTGATGAGTTTTGATGAGGAAACTGAGGCTCAGAGAAATCAAGTAAGCTTACCCAAATCCCACAGTTAGTTAATACCTGTTCTGGCCTGCCCTGCTGTTCTCTCTTTTCCCTTTTGCCTTCTTCAATGAGATTTCAACACAAAGCGAGACTTCCTCGGGGAAGCCTTCCCTAAACATTTTGTCTTGGTCAATTCCACCTATTATACACTTTCATAAGGCCATGTGCTCTTTCTGTGTAGTACTTGCAACAGTTGTAATTGTACATTTCTCTGGATGACTCCGGTTAAAGCCTATACCCACTACTAGACATAATCTTGTGGAGGGAAAGGGCAATGCATATATATTGGCCTTCCTGGTGGCTCAGGGGGTAAAGAATCTGCCTGCCATGTGAGAGACCTGGGTTCGATCCCTGAGTTGGGAAGATCCCCTGGAGGAAGTGAAGTGAAGTCTCTCAGTCGTGTCTGACTCTTTGCGACCCCATGGACTGTAGCCTACCAGGTTCCTCCATCCATGGGATTTTCCAGGCAAGCGTACTGGAGTGGGCTGCCATTTTCTTCTCCAGGGCATCTTCCCAACCCAGGGATCGAACTCAGGTCTCCTGCATTGCAGACAGATGCTTTACCATCTGAGCCACCAGGGAAGCCTGGAGGAGGGAATGGCAACCCACTCTAGTATTCATGTCTGGGAAATCCCATGGACAGAGAAGCCTAGCTGGCTACAGTCCATGCAGTTGCAAAGAGTCTGACACAACTGAGTGACTAACACTTTGACATAGGTCTACCTTTGTATTCTCAGCAAATAAAACAGCATCTGGGACGTAATAGGTGCTCAATAAATATTTGTTGGATAAGTGAATAAAGAACTGAAATTCAACCCCGTTTCTCTAAAGTCCAAGTTCTTTTCTAAAATCACATGTTGGTGCTGCCCAGGAGGACAAGATGGGATGGAGGTCATTTCAGGGTACGGAATTACAGTACAACTCATTAGAGAAATTACAGTTTGTGGGGTGGGTGTGTGTGTGTGTGTGTGTGTGTGTGTGTGTGTGTGTGTGTTGGTAGTGGCTTGAATTCAGCCTGTGTGTGGAGGAGGGGCAGAAGTTGGGGCACTGGGCAAGGACACAATGCTTACAAGACTTCAAAGGATCAAGGATCACAGGGAGCTACAGAGGGTTTTTCATCAGGGGAGAGGCTCATAGTTATATTTGAGAAAGATCATTCTGCCTGGCATCTAGTGGAGAGTGGACAGAACCGGAGGCTAGGATCATGTCATCATAAAACAGCTTGGAGGAGGAACGTCCCAGGCAGGGACGTCAGTAGAGACAGGGGTGGTCCAGCACCTAGGAGATGGGGAGGGGAAGTAGTAAGTGTGCGTCTCTAGTGTTAGGCATAGACCCCTGGACAGATTGTCTTGTCATTTATGGGAGCAGAAAGCACTGAAGACGGGAGATGCTTCGAGTGGGGAGAGGCTGTGTAAGGACGAGCAGTCTGGCTATTGGACCAGGGTGCAGGTGGGGGCCAGTGTGAATGGGGCAGGTGGGTCAGGGTGGAGAGAGACTAGGGAAGGGATGAGAGAGTTCAGCCCCTGTTTCTAGCCTCAGTGCAGTATAGGTGTGTGGATCAGCGGGTCTCAGACGAGACTGGGCAGAACCCTGCTGCCTCCTCCATTTCTCTCTGCAGCTGTTTCCAGCTGAGCTTTACACCAGACCTGACAACTCACAACTGGAGCTGATCAACTGGGAGGGCAGTGAGATCCTGGCACACCGCCCACCCTCTCCAGTGTTTCCTCACCATTTGTTTTAAGAGTCTGGGCTTTGGGCCACTTATTCAAGTCTCAGGTTCCTCTTCTGTTAAAAATGAGACAGGAACCAATCCATCCCTCCAAAGGAAGGACTGAAAGTGCCCTGCAGGGGGAAACCCCAGACTGGCTGGAGGTCCTTCCCTCCTCCTTGCCTGCTGGGTTCATCCGAATTATTCCCCAAAGGGAAAGCCAAGTAAGGATTGGGGGTGGGGGAGGGGAAAGG
This sequence comes from Bos grunniens, assembly GCF_055505025.1. Lineage (NCBI taxonomy): Eukaryota > Metazoa > Chordata > Mammalia > Artiodactyla > Bovidae > Bos > Bos grunniens. The sequence goes on along the minus strand of NC_141170.1, from coordinate 12,721,685 downwards.
GCTTTCCCAAGAGGTCAGTCTTAGGATGGATGCTGGGGGAAGTTGAGAGGAGATGTTCCCTGGACAAACTGCCTCCTGGCTTCATTGAACCCTACACCACCAGATGGGGAAGGAATCGCACCCCTCCCCCCGCGCCCTCCACCCCTTGCATTTTGTGGATGAGGAAACCAAGGCCCAGGGAAGTTAAAGAAGACTTTATGGTCACACAGTGAGGAAAAGAGTCCTGAGTAGGGCTTCGGTCTATGAGAAATCCCAAGCCCTCCTCTTGAAACACTCTTTTCTGGTCTAGAAGCCAGTGATTCCAAACGTGGTCAGGGCCAGGGCACCAGGGCTGGGCTGGCACCTCTCCAGTTTCCTGGGGACGCGGGTCTGGGTCTTCCCAGGGCCAGGATTTGGTACTAGGGCGCTTCCCAAACCTGCGGGTTTGGTCGCCAGACTCCGGCGGGCGCAGCGTGCAGAGTAAGGGCGCCAAGGCATAGGTGGGGCGGGCGCGCCGGAGATTGGAGCGCCGAGGCGCTGGGGCGGGAGAGCGGGCCCCGGGAGCTGCGGGGGCCGGAGCAGGCAGCGCTCGCCCGGCGCCCCCGCCCCCTCGGTGGCGGCTCGCTCTCTGCTTCTCCGGCTCCGAACCAGACACAGCCGCCGCCGCTGCCGCCACCGGCTGGTGCGCTGCCGGCGGCCGGGAACAGCCCCGCGAGCACCCGCCGCTTCCCGGCACCAGAGGGGCGCAACGCGGTCACCAAGCCGGTGGCATTCGAGGATGCTAGAGGGGTCCCGGCGCGCTCCGGGGACCCCCCAGCGCAGCACACGGTGAGCGCCCCCCGGAGCTCGGTGATCCCTTAAGCTGCGGGTCCCGGGGTGCCACCTCCCGGGTACCTGATGGGGCCGCCCGGGGGGCGCAGGGTAGAAGTCGGGACCGCGCGCAGCCCGCCTTTGCAGCCGAACCCGATATGCTGCCCCCTGGGCGCAACGGCACCTCGCACCGGGCGCGGTCGGGGCAGCAGCAGCTGGCGCAGGGGGGCGCCGTGGGGGACTCGGAGGGGGCGACGCTGCTGGGGCCCGCGCAGGTGGTCACCGCCGGCCTCCTGACCCTGCTCATCGTCTGGACCCTGCTGGGCAACGTGCTGGTGTGCGCAGCCGTCGTGCGCAGCCGCCATCTGCGCGCCAAGATGACCACCAACGTGTTCATCGTATCCCTCGCGGTGTCCGACCTCTTCGTGGCGCTGCTGGTCATGCCCTGGAAGGCGGTGGCCGAGGTGGCGGGTTACTGGCCTTTTGGGGCCTTCTGCGACATCTGGGTGGCCTTCGACATCATGTGTTCCACCGCCTCCATCCTGAACCTATGCATCATCAGCGTGGACCGCTACTGGGCCATTTCCAGGCCCTTCTGCTACGAGCGCAAGATGACCCAGCGTGTGGCCTTGGTCATGGTTGGCCTGGCGTGGACCTTGTCCATCCTCATCTCCTTCATCCCAGTCCAGCTCCATTGGCACAGGGACAAGGTGGGCTCCAGGGGTGGGCTGGACCCTCCATCCAACCTGGCCAACGGGACGCCTTGGGAGGAAGCCGGGGAGTCAGATAGGAGTGCAGAGAACTGCGACTCCAGCCTGAACCGCACTTACGCCATCTCGTCCTCACTCATCAGCTTCTACATCCCGGTGGTCATCATGATCGTGACCTACACGCGTATCTACCGCATCGCCCAGGTGCAGATCCGTAGGATCTCCTCACTGGAGAGGGCTGCGGAGCATGCGCAGAGCTGCCGCAGCCGCGAGGCCTGCGCGCCTGACTCGGGCCTGCGGGCATCCATCAAGAAGGAGACCAAGGTCCTCAAAACTCTATCGGTGATCATGGGGGTCTTTGTGTGCTGCTGGCTGCCCTTCTTCATCCTTAACTGCATGGTCCCCTTCTGCAGCGGACATCCCGAGAGCTTCCTCTGCGTCAGCGAGACCACCTTTGATGTCTTCGTCTGGTTTGGCTGGGCCAACTCCTCGCTCAACCCCATCATCTATGCCTTCAACGCTGACTTCCGCAAGGTATTCGCCCAACTGCTAGGGTGCAGTCACCTGTGCTCCCGCACCCAGGTGGAGACGGTGAACATCAGCAACGAGCTCATCTCCTACAACCAGGACACTGCCTTCCACCGGGAGATCGCAGCTGCCTACATCCATCGGATCCCCAACGCGGTGACCCCGGGGGACGCAGAGGTGGACAAGGAGGAGGAGGAGGCAAGCCCTTTTGATCGAATGTCCCGGATCTCTCAGACGTCCCCGGAGGGTGACCCTGCTGGCCAGTCGGTCTGGGAGCTGGACTGTGAGGGGGGAATTTCATTGGGCAAAATCACACCTTTCACCCCAAATGGATTCCATTAAACTGCCTAAGCACCCTTCTTCGCGGATCAACATAACTGCACAGGCATTAACAAGCATGCAGAATACACACGGGATGCACATAAATACATTTCCACTGCTGCTAAGTTTATCGGGCCTTCAGTGTCGGTGTAGTAGTCCATGTGCTCAGAAACCTCAGCGGACTGATTTGTTGTGGAAATATTTGGAGAGAGCAGTTGGAAAAAGCTCCGTCAAATGTACCCTAGCCTAGCAGAGATGGACCCACGGTTCTGCTAGAGAAAATAAGATGGTAATTGATCCCCCCCCCCCAAAAAAAAGTGGTACTTAGTCTTTAAAAAATATACTCTCCCCTCCCCTTATAAGTGAATAGATTGTTCATTGTGAACAAGTGACTTCTTTGTGTTTGGGTTGATTTTTAAGCAATAGGTTCAATGTGTGTGTAGCCTGATGGGAGTGCGTGTATGTCTTTCCTGTATCTTGCTTCCTGTGGCCTGTGTTTCTGTAGTTTCTGCTTTCTGTGTGTCTTTGCTCCAGCTGAGGAATTCTTCCTGATCTGTTCTGATGTCTAATAAACACAAATTATGTGTTCTATGGGGTGATTACTGTTGCTTTGCCAGATTGGTTTTCAGGATGGCTCCTGGAGAAGCTACAATAGCATCCTTAAAAGCAGGGAGGATTTTGGCTGGGTCTGGAAGCATGCATTTATCTTCTTTACTGACACTTTGGCTTTAAAGTTACACACTGGGGCAAGAGTTTCTGATATCTCCAACTTTTAAAAAATTAGATACACACATTTCAAGTCTATGCTGAAATCTGGCTCCATGCCACAGCATCAAATATGTATTTCTCAAACCTGATAACCCAATTTTTTTTTCTTAGTTGGAATCTTTTTGAAACTACATAACATAAAACATTTCTCCTGATCCCTAGACAGATGCTATCGGTTCACTGAAAAGATCATATAGAATAATCGCTAGGTCTTTCTCAAACTCAAATCTATAGCGTTTTAAAGTTAGCTGGCTTTTGATCTACTGTGTTTTCTGAAGGAGCTTTGAAATGTTTGAGTTGATATGCTTTAAAAAACAAATCCAATTTTTAAATAGACATTTTCATTTGTGGACAATAGGAAGTGAGGGAATGCATTTTAATTAATGTAGGAGCCAGAGATAGTATTTGAGTGAACTTGAAATTGGGAAATCTGTCGAGGTGCTCACCAAAAAAGCCCAGTGAATTCCGGTCTTTCAGTTTTTCCTCTCTGCCACCTGCACTTCAGAGGGGAGGTGTTTAGTTCCAGAGCCATCCCAGACCAGAGCGTATTATTACCCTTAGATCTAAATGTGAGCGTTGTTAATGGAAGCAAGTGAAATGTGAATATGTAATTTCATACAAGTCTCTATATTGAAGCAGGTTTTTCAAGGACAGTTCAATCAATTTTGGTCTCTTTAGGGATAATTTTATTGTCAGTCTCCTGAACAACCAGGTCTTGCTCACCGCAAAATGTGCAGTGCCTGGCACGCAATGCTTAATAGACAGTTGTTGAATGAATAACACACTCTCTCTGGAATGAGGAGACTGAAAGTGAATCCTATTTGATACATTACTTTTCATTTATGACTGAGTCAAATTGATATGGGAATCTGAGGTCTAGTGTTCCATTTGTTACCTCTCGTGAGCTGATTGCTAAGGGGACCGCTAGGGAAATCAAGGACAGGGAAAAGCATCCTGCTTGGAGATTCAGGAGATAGCTGTGTGACCTGGAATGGGTCAACTAACCTCTCTGGGCCTAACGTTCTGTCTGCCTAGGTAAATTGAAAGACTTATACTAAGGCACAGTTTTCCAAATCATGTTCCGTGCTGCAAAAATCAGTAGCTAAAGTCTAGGGTGAAATAAATTCAGCAAACCCAGGTCCAATATTTGTTTCCTACGGGGCTTCTTAGAGCTTTACCTGTCAATGACAGTGAATCCCTAGGCAGGAGAGAATTCTGCATTGTTTTCTAATATCTTTGGCCTTGTGAATCCTTGTTTGGTGCAATTCCTTCTTGCTCTCTTGCTGGAGGTCACAGTTGCAGGGAACACAGGTTGAGAAACTCTAATTGATCTGAAAATCTCAAAAACGCAGCTCTTCTAAAAGACCCGTTGTGACAAGAAAAAATTTTTAATTGCTGCCAAACATCTTTCTAGGCCCCAGTTCAAATAATTTCTGTATTAGGAGATGCATTATGTGGGAACTTTGGGAATGCCTTGTGCAAAATACCACTCATTATTCATTATAATCATTTATACCTACTATGTGCTAGGTACTCTTCTAGAAATATAGTCACCAATTAACTCCTCTGGTGTCAGGAAGCATATTTCAGTGGGAGAGAGAGACAGCAGACAACACTTCTCCAGATGATACTACTACAAAAAATACTGTACTGTACCGCAGGGTTCTGCCATCCAGACTCTGAACTGTCACGTCAGGCAGTGATACTGAGAGATGTGAAATAAACCAGAGTGAGTCGAGTGATGTGGCTGCTGTTTAGTTTAGGGCGGTCAAGAGGGAGGCATGAAGGGAGGATGGAGAAGGAAGGCTCAGGGTGACAATGAGGTCCAGGGGAGGAGTGCTCTGTGCTGGGGATGGGAGGTGTGTGGCCAGTCCTGAGGGGCACCATCAGGGGAGAGAAGCACACCCAGGTGGCTGCAGGGCTGGAGAGAGTTACGTTCACAGCAGCAGCAGGCACAATAGAGGCTCATTCTGTCCCCGGGCTGCACACGTGCAGATTCATTCAATCCTTGCAACCCCACAAGGGAGGCACTTTTGTTACCCCCATTTTACAGATGAGGAAATGAAGGCATTAGGAAGCTCAGGAACTAGCCCTGGGTCACACAGCTCATGAGTGGCCGAGTTGGACTGGAGAGCCTGGCTGTGGAGTCTTCCTGAACTGCCCTGCAGAGGTGAGAGGAGCTGCCAAAGCATCTCCTTCAGCACATGCACTGATGCCTGGATCAGGACACTCCTCGTTCATTTGTTCATTACCTGGTTTACGGATGCACCCCTATGAAACACTGTGGTGGTTTAGTTGCTAAGTCGTGTCTGCGTCTTGGAATCCCATGGACTGTAGCTCGCCAGGCTCCTCTGTCTACGGTATTTTCCAGGCAGAAATACTGGAGTGGCTTGCCATTTCCTTCTCCAGGGGATCTTTCCGACCTAGGGATTGAACCTGGGTCTCCTGCACTGCAGGCAGATTCTTTACTGACTGAACACTCCTATATCCACATGTAAAGCTGATTTTCTTTTTATTTCTAAAACTAATTTTCACATTTTATTTTTTTTAATTAGAGGATAATTGTTTTACAGTGTGGTCTTGGTTTCTGCCATATAGCAATGTGAATCAGTTATAATCATATATATGTCCCTTCCCTCTGAAGCCTCCCTCCCCACTCCCATCCCAGCCCTCTAGGTGGTCATGGAGTGCCAGGCTGGGCCCCTGTGTTATATTGTACCCATACCCTGGGTGCTATTTTGTGTTTGGAGGGTAGGCAGCACTGGAAAAACGAGCCTGCATTTTGACCAAGTGCTTTCTTAATCCCTAGCTGATTCTCACACTAACCTTACATACTATTATCTTTCCATTTTACAGATGAGAACTCTGAGGCACAGAGCTTAAGTTGGTTGTCCAAGGTCATATGACTAGTCAGTGGTAGAGACAGGATTTTACTCAGGCCTGTGGTTCTCAGTGGGGACACTTTTCATCTCAGGGGACATGTGTCTGGAGCATGTTTTGGTTGTCACAATCGGGTGTGAGGTGCCATCTAATGGGTAGAGGCCAGAGATGCTGCTAAACCTATGTGTACAGGATGACCTCCCACAACAAATTATTCGGCCCTGAATGGCTCCTGAGTCCAGGTGCCAGATACCTGCCCAAAAGCCACACTGCCCAGGCTTTGAAGTACCACAACCCCACGTTCAACATTTAGCTCCCCTTGTCTGAATTTGGGCATGTCTTCTAGCTTCAGTTTCCGTCTAAGATATGGGTACCTTAACCCCAAAAGTCTGGGCAAGGATTAAATGAGTCTGTGTAACACTGAGGTTATTTTGGTGTCTTTCTTTTTTCTCTTCTTTTCTCTCTTTTAAAGAACTCTATGATTTGATACCTTTTAAGAAGACTTGGAGGTTCCTGGCTTGGGTAGAACTACATCATCCTGGAAGTCAACAGTCCCAAGAGCTGAGACTTGTCTTATCTTGTTCCCGAAAGGCTTGTTCTCCTTCTTAGCTTAGACCAATGTTGGGCCTGGAGTCCTGCGGTGGTGCCTGCTCCATTGTGTCTGACTCTTTGTGACCCCACAGGCTGTAGTCCGCCAGGTTCCTCTATCCTTTACCACTGGAAGCCATGGAGTAGTGGCCAGGCTCAGGTGATGTCCCTGAGTGAGTAACTAGGGGTTTACGCAGAGAGTCTGAGGCTGTGTTGTCTGTGGAGGTGGCGGCCCTCACATCTGGGGCTTATCAAAGGCCTGCAGGGAAGTGTTAGCATGGTGCAGCACACCTGGATGCCCTTTATAACTAGCGAAGCGCCTGCAGAGTGTTACCCTCCCAATCCTCCGGTGAGGTCCTTCCAGACTGCCCGGGAAAGAGGTGAGGCAGTTGACCTGGGGAGGTGTTCAGAGCCTCACCCTCAGTCACCCAGCCAGAGGCACCCACGCTGAATTTAAAGGTGGCCTTAATTCTGGCATCCTCTGCACCGCACTGCATGGAAGCAGCACGTGACAACAGGTGCATGGTGAGCACGTCCTTAAACTTTGCATCTTCACTCTCCTCAACCTGGGGCTTTCTCCGTGGCTCAGTGGTAAAGAATCTGCCTGCCAGTGCAGGAGCCATAGGAGACACGGGTCCGATTCCTGGTGTTGGGAAGATCCCCTGGAGGAGGGCATGGCAACCCACTCCAGTAGTCTTGCCTGGAGAATTCCATGGACAGAGGAGCCTGGAGGGGTACAGTCCACGTGGGTTGCAAAGAGTCAGACACGACTGAAGCAACTTAGCCTTTCTGTGCTTATTTGCTAAAAACAAGGAATTTTCTTATCTAACCTACATGCCTTATCAGATTTCATTTCATGATAATGTTTTTTCATAATGAAACAAGCCAAGATCTGTGTAGCTGGTTCTCTTTGTGTGTGTCCCCAGTCGCTCAGTAGTGCCACCCCATGGACTGTAGCCCACCAGGCTCCTCCAACCATGGGATTTTCCAGGCAAGAACACTGGAGTGAGTTGCCATGCCCTCCTCCAGTGGATCTTCCTGACCCAGAGATCAAGCTTGGGTCTCCAGCATTGCAGGCAGATTCTTTACCTGATGAGCCATCAGGGAAGCCTGATACTGCTTCTGCTGCTGCTAAGTCACGTCAGTCGTGTCCGACTCTGTGAGACCCCATAGACGGCAGCCCACCAGGCTCCCCTATCCCTGGGATTCTTTAGGCAAGAACATTGGAGTGGGTTGCCATTTCCTTCTCCAATGCATGAAAGTGAAAAGTGAAAGTGAAGTCGCTCAGTCGTGTCCGACTCTAGTGACACCATAGACTACAGCCTACCAGGCTCCTTCGCCCATGGGATTTTCCAGGCAAGAGTACTGGAGTGGAGTGCTATTGCCTTCTCTGGATACTGCTCCTAGTTTCTCTCAAAGGACAGAGCTGGGAAATAGATACAGGTATAAATATATATATATATACACACATACATATTCATGTGTACTTATGCACATTTCCATGAGGATTCATATATTTCTATACCTAGCTATGTACATATATTAAGTCCAATAGTTTCATTCCATTATTTGTGGATTTTACTATCATCACCCTGATTTCAAATCCTGACTTTCTAATGCCTTAGAAATAGACCTGGAAGTCTAAGATTGTTACTCACCAAGTTTTTTTTTATTATTAAATTGAGGATTTTAACTGGACTTGCCTTTATTAGCAGGGGTGTGTGATGTGGTGCAGGTGGAATGTGTAAAGCCACACACACAGGGAGAGTTAGAGAACCATCAGCTCTGTGATTGTGTTTATAGCACCTGAGAACACTGGGCAGGACCTCCGTGTCCAGGTCATAGCTCTGTGCTCCATTCCAGGGGTAGTGTGGGGAACAAGAGCTCAGGGCCACGATCTAGGAGAGGGATAGGATGGAACAGCACACCAGACTTGGCCATTCCTGGAACAGGAGGAACAGGACAAGATGTCGAGCTTGATAAGGAGGCAGGGGACATCTGAGAGGAGAGTGTTCTTGAGCTCATATGGAACCCCTGGAGCTCCAGGTCACTTTGGGGAAGGACTTAGAGGGAACACGCCTACCCCTTTTCACCAGTGGGCAGAGCCAGCAGACTTCTGCTTTGACACGGTTAAAGAGGTGCGGTTTTGGCGTTCCCAGTTTGGGGCCCGGGGGTGCATGTGTCCCATGTATAGCATGTTAACAAATTGCTGGGCCCAGGGGAAGCACTTAGAAGCATTGTTTTCTATTCTGAGACCATCTCTGGGGAGCCTGAACTCCACCGAGAGTGCCAGAGTGGTGACACTTAGCCTTTGCTGGCCGCACACTCCGGGCCAGGTGCTCTATCTTCCTCTCTTCATGCAATATTCTTGTGAAATAAGTGCCATTATCATCATTTGGAAGACGAGGAAAAGAAAGCTCAGAGCTATTTAGTCATTTGTGTGAGTTCACACTAGTGAGTGTCAGAGGTGTGATGGGAAGAGAGGAAGCTCATGAAGAGAGTTCTCCATAGATGGAACCGTAGTCTTCCTCCCGGAGCCCTCCTTTTGGGCCTCACACACTCAGAAGAGGCTCACTCCTTCATGCATATTACTCCAGGGGTCTTCTCTGAGCTGAACATCTTGGGTTCTGAAACCAATCCTCACCAGACATGGTTGTCCCTCTCCTCTGCATGTTGGCCGCTCATCTATGCTCTTTCAATGCCCTTTAATGGCAGACAATTAAGCCTCAGTTGTCTATATCAGATTTGGTCTGTTAAGAACGAGAGGGTTCTAGCTTTCCACACCCCTGATAATTTCAAGAATTGGGAAAGCAGGTCTAATATTGCTTGTCAGAAACTGTAAATATGGCCCAGCTCACGTGTCAATTTCAGTTCCTTGGTAGTGGCTGCCGGAAGTCCTGTGATGAGAAAGATTGGAAGTCTTCATCCCACTCAATGGAAAAGAGGTGCCTGAGTGACTAAGGATGTCTGTCTGGGGCTTAGGAGATGGGGGACATGTGCTAAGTGTAAGCACTTGCCATCCCTCTTGAGGGACTCTCAAGAGTCTTCTCCAACATTCTGGTTCTACCAGTGGTTCTCAATCCTGTCTGCCCCATAGAATCACTTGAGGATTACGATATTAGTGTCTGAAGCTCACTCCAAACCAGTTGAATCTGAATTTCTGAGGAATAGGGACTGTGATTTGGTATTATGAAAAAATTGACTGTGTTTGAATGTGTAGACACAATTAACAAACAGCACTGATTGGTATGATCCATTAGGCAGGTTTCAAATTTATCTGCCTTGATCCTGACTTGAATTCCTTGAGTTGTACTTTTACTACAATATTTGATTGGTTCTTATTAGCAGTGACTACTTCTGACAGTACTCTAGGTCTCTTATTCTCTTGCATCAGTCTTAGATTTTCTGCCACACACACACACACACACACACAATCTCAATGGCTAGTCTTTGTGGAAGATAATCTGAATAGTTAAACCAACTCGAACCTCACTGCAGGTGTGGTTAAATCATTCTCATTGAAGGCGAACCCTAGGGGTCCTTTCACTGAAGGAAAATAATCCAGTGGGCCAAGAGGTAATATTTTGCCTCTAATTCTCAGACTCCTCACTGGTAAAATGGGATGAAGAAAAAGAGAAGTATTTAGTAAGTGCCTAATAAATATTTGCTGATGGACTGTAGCCCACCAGGCTCCTCTGTCCATGGGATTCTCCAGGCAAGAATACTGGAGTGGGTTGCCATTTCCTTCTCCAGGGGATCTTCCCGACCCAGGGATTGAACCCAGGTCTCCCACGTTGCAGGCAGATGCTTTAACCTCTGAGCCACCAGGGAAGCCCGATTAAATGAATTAGTGGAGCACAAAATGAGAATATTTGTTAAAAATCTTGAAAACAAGGAGAAAGATATCACCACGTATGCTTAGCCTCTTATACCAGAGACAGTGGATGTCTTTCGCTTCACAGGCCTATAGATTCTGGGGAATTCTATTCTAGGAGCTGTGTGTAAGGAATTAGTCCCAAGGAGCTTCCTGCAATCCCTGGGTCTGATTTGATGAGGTTCTGAAATTTGAGCTGATGCAAAGTGGGAGGAGGCTTTCAGGAATCTTGGGAAGGGAGCAGATGTATTTTTTCTTGTGGGAAGAATGTGAATCATTGAGGGAAGCTAGAGGACAGACAGGTAGCAGCTTCTCAGAAAGCCTCCAAGGATCCCCCAATCCTTGTATTTTATCCTGTGAAATCCCCTCCCCTTGAGTGTGGACTGAACCTAATGACTGGCTTCTAATGAACAGTCTGGAAAAAAAAACTGATGGATGTCACCTCTGAGATTAGATGACAATAGATTGCCGCTTCCATCTCACTCGCTCGCTCTTGTTCTACTGGAAGCCAGCTGCAGTATCATGAGCACCCTATAGGGAGGACCATGGCAAGAAACTGGTGGGGGCCACTGGCTAACAGCCAGCAGGGACCTGAGGCCGGCCAGCAGCCGCCTGACTGGGAAGTGGAGACTCCCTAAGTTAAGCCCTCGCATGAGACTTCAGCCCTGGCTCACATCTCCATTGCAGCCTGTGAGGCTTGAACCAGAAGACCCAGCAAAGCACTGCCTGGGCTCTGCGCCCACGGAAACAATAAGGTAATGAATTCTTGTTGTTTGAAGCTGCTGAGTTTTGAGTTAATGTTTAGACCCTGATGCCGGGAGGGATTGGGGGCAGGAGTAGAAGGGGACGACAGAGGATGAGATGGCTGAATGGCATCACTCAATGGACATGAGTTTGAGTGAACTCTGGGAGTTGGTGATGGACAGGGGGGCCTGGAGTGCTGTGGTTCATGGGGTCGCAAAGAGTTGGACATGACTGAGTGACTGAACTGAACTGAGATAACTCAAGAAGAAGAACAGGGAGGGAATAGCATCTGCCAAGCCCTTTACTATCCTCAGTTGTTCAGTTCAGTTGTTCAGTCATGTCCAGCCCTTTGCGACCCCATGGACTGCAGCACGCCAGGCCTCCCTGTCTATCACCAACTGCCGGAGTTTACTCAACCTCATGTTCATTGAGTTGGTGATGCCATCCAGCCATCTCATCCTCTGTTGTCCCCTTCTCCTCCCACCCTCAATCTTTCCCAGCATCAGGGTCTTTTCCAATGAGTCAGCTCTTCGCATCAGGTGGCCAAAGTACTGGAGTTTCAGCTTCAGCATCAGTCCTTCCAATGAATATTCAGGACTGATTTCCTTTAGGATAGACTGGTTGGATCTCCTTGCAGTCCAAGGGACTCTGAAGAGTCTTCTCCAACACCATAGTTCAAAAGCATCAGTTCTTAGGCGCTCAGCTTCCTTTATGGTCCAGCTCTCATATCCACACACGGCCACTGGAAAAACCATAGCTTGACTGGACGTTTGTCTGGTCACTATCCTCAGGTATCGTCGACCTTTTCTCATTTCATCCTTGTGTCAACCTGGATGCAGAAGATGCTGGGCAAATGCTGGAGGTAGGATGTGAAGTCAGATCCTTTTGATTCTAAAACCTGTGCTCATTTCTCAAGTCCAGGATGCTACCGCGGACACATTTTCCCTGTTTCTAAAGTCAGCGGTATCAATAGAATGACTAATGCTGGTGCTGAACGGCGTGCATACAATGAGCCATTACTAGTGTCTGTACACTCAGCTACCTGCTGTTGCTGACCCTCTGAGTGTCTCCCATTGAACACACACCAGGACACTTAGGCACACACATCTCACATGCACACTCAGGCCCCTGTTATACACATGTGCCCAAGCTACATTTATAAGCATGTTAGCTCACGTATGTACACATAGGCGTGAACTGGCATGCACATGTGCCGTCACATCCACCATCTCCACCTTCATCTTCTAAGACTCTTTACGATAGTCCTTTCCTAAATAAACATTCAACATGGTTTTCATGCCTGAGCAAAAAAGGCCACTGCCATTTTTTTCTTTAGCAATATCCCACATACTTTAAGCAAATCTGAAATCTGACTGGAGACTTCGGAAATCATTTTGTCCACCCCCTTCACCATGCACGTGCAGAAACTGAGGCTCAGAGAACTTGAGGGACTTGTCTAAGAAGCCCAGCAAGGTTGTAGCAACTAGAGTCCAGGTCTTCTGACCTCAGATCACTGTTCTTTCCCTGGCAATATGCACCTGTCCCAGAGGCTGGGGGTTGGGGGAGATGGGGGGGTTGATGGGTGGGGGGATGGGGAATGGGGGAGATGGCGAGGTTGGTGGGGGGTGTGGATGGCATTCCTTGACCTTGGAAATCCATTTCCAAAGGAGATTATATGTGCAAAATTGTTCAGAGTCAATTGTTCTTTGTGTGTAAGAGAAGTTGACGTTTATTCTTTCCCTACAATATCTCCTGTTAAGAAGGAACATTGTTCACCTGTTTGTGGATTAAAAACAGATGCCCAGGGATTTTTTAGGACCTGATTAATTCTGAGCAAAAGAAATGTGGAGAGTGATCATTTACAAATGACAAATGTTAGCACTTAGGGGGACAAACCAGCATTTCAAAGGCCAGTTTTTTGTTTGTTTTTGGTATTTCATGAAAGAGAGCAGGCCTTTCTGTGCAAAGTGTCAGGAAGCTGTTTTCAAGGAGCTCAGTGGGGAAAGAGGATTTTAAAAATGAATTGAAAACAAACTCAAAGGCACTGGACCTTCATTATAAGTTCCTCCTGTTGGGTGAGAAATAAAGAATTTAAACAACTTTTCATCCCCTTTCTTCCTCCCTTAATTTGGTAAAATTATTTGGATATCAGGCAACAAAGAATGAGCATCAGACCTGGAAGCGAGAGATTTGGGTTCAAGTCCCAATTGTGTCATTTTAAGTAAATGATGCCTCTTCTCTGAATTGGGTCTCCTCAGCTCTGATAATGAAAATCATCATGTTTATATCACAGGCTCATTATTAATGTACAAAATGCCCATTTGCTAGAATGTCCTTCATACCAGATGCCCTGTTAGAACTTGGGCAGGGTGATTTCATTGACCCTTCACAGCAGCCCTTTGAGTAGGTCTGGGCATTCCTCTTGTGAACTTCCCAGGTGGTGCTAGTGGTCAAGAACCTGCCTGCCAATGCGGGAGGTATGAGAGACGCAGGTTCAATCCCTGGGTCAGGAAGATTCCCTGGAGGAGGGCATGGCAACCCACTCCAGTATTCTTGCCTGACAATCCCATGGACAGAGGAGCATGGAGGGCTCCAGTCCATAGGGTTGCAAAGAGTTGAACATGACTGTTGTGACTTAACACACACCCACGGGCATTCCTCTTGTGTAGGAAAAGATGCTGAGGTTCAGAGAGGTCACGCTTCTTGCCCCAGGTCACACAGCTAAGAAGTGATAAGTTAGGGATTCCAATGCATTGCTGTCTGACTTGCTGCTGTCACACATGGTAAGAATGTGATGACAACAAATCGCAAAACAAAACAAAACCCACAAGCTCTAAAGACATAGTGATTGCCCATTTTGTCCATCCTCATCCCTGTGCTAGGAACCCAGAATTTAAAATGGATTAACATTATGTGCTCTGCTTCCATGCACCTTATATCCTGCTCTGTGGAGCCCTCAGAGGCTGGGGAGGAAGAGGAGTCTGGTGGTTTTGGGGAGGAGGGATGATGCTTTTGAATTTAGCTTTGGATTCGTGTTTAAGGTGCCTATGGGCATCCATGTGGGTGGATGAGATTTGGACCAGGGCAGAGGTTTGGGTCTGGGATCACTTCCGCCAGATATAATAGCCAACATGGATGACTGCTTAATTTGTGCCCAAGGATTTCTAGCAGAGCAAAGAGTCAGACACAACTGAGCAACTGAACAACAACAGCAACTCTCTCGGGCCGGTGTCCTGTGCTTTCTCATCCTGAGTCCCCCAGGGTGCACTGTTGAGGAGGCTGTAATGCGAGGGCCTGATGGTGCAACATCCTTTGTTTTCTGCTATGGCAACAACATTTTTTCACTGATGGATCCCTGTGTTTTCTCGAGCAGCCCCTTGTCAACAGCCCCTTGAGGTTGTTAAGGATGTTTTTCTGACCTTCACAAGATCATGTGTAGCTGTTCCCAGACCATTCCCAACTCCCACAGCCATCCTTTCTCCAATGAACTTGACCTGTGTTTCTGATGAACCTAAGGGGTTCACTCTAAGGCAGGAAGTGAACAGGAGTCCCGGTCTCAGTGGAATGTGTGCCACGTTGGAGGTGAGGGCTCCATCCTGAGGTGGAACTCAGTCCCCAGTGACATCTGCCCCCTCTGTTCTCAGGGTGCTTGAATCCTCTGACAGGGGATCAGTGATTTCATTCCACATGTGGAAGCAGATCTCTAGGAAAAGGGCACACGGCCTCCAGCCCACACAGTGGTGCACGACTGATCAACACCAGCACGTTCATCCGCCTGCTCGTTCTTTCTTTTTTAATAACAAAGGACTGTGGTTTTTTATTTGATTTATGTATTTTTGACTGTGCTGGGTCCTTGTTGCTCTGTGTGGGCTTTCTCTGGTTGCAGTGCATGGGCTTCTCATTGCGGTGGCTTCTCTTATGCCAGAGAAGGCACATGGGCCTTCAGTAGTTGAGGCTCACAGGATCAAAAGCACAGGCTCAATGGTTATGGCTCATGGGTTTAGTTGTTCTGCAACATGTGGGATCTTCCCAGATTAGGGATCAAACCCATGTCCCCTGCGTTGGTAGGCAGATTCTTACCCACTGTGTCACCAGGGAAGTCCAACCCTGCTCATTCTTCTGGATTTTTTTTTTTTTTTTTACCAGCTCCTAGGTGCTGGGGTTCTGAACTGGGCCCTGGGTTGCAGAGGCAGCAGGATAGAGACTGTGGGCTCAGGGGAAGGAGGATTGACTGATTCCAGGAACTGTAACAGGGTTGAAAGGCCTTGGTGCCTCAAGAGAGGCAAGAACATGTAGAGAGGGAATTCAAAGAGGATGTGTACGCATGCTAAGTTGCTTATTTATGCTAAGTTGTAAAGCATAAAATTATGCTTATATGTATTAAGTTGCTGCTGCTGCTGCTGCTGCTAAGTCGCTTCAGTCATGTCCGACTCTGTGTGACTCCATAGATGGCAGCCCACCAGGCTCCCTCATCCCTGGGGTTCTCCAGGCAAGAACACTGGAGTGGGTTGCCATTTCCTTATCCAATGCATGAATGAAAAGTGAAAGTGAAGTCGCTCAGTCGTGTCCGACTCTTCGCGACCCCAAGGACTGCAGCCTTCCAGGCTCCTCTGGCCATGGGATTCTCCAGGCAAGAGTACTGGAGTAGGGTGCCATTGCCTTTTCCATTAAGTTGCTAATTATGCTTAAGTCATGTTTTTGTGACCCTATGGACTGTAGCCCACCAGGCTCCTCTGTCCATGGGATTCTCCAGGCAAGAATACTGGAGCGGGCTGCCATGCCCTTCTCCAGGGGATTTTCTCCACCCAGGGATTGAACCTGAGTCTCTTTCTTATCTGAAGGGAATATTAGGAAACGTTCTATAGTTAAGAGAGCATTAAAATGGATCCTTAAAAGGTTTGTAACATGAGAACAGATGAAAAGGGAAGGGAGAAAGCAATACAGGAAGAAGGATCAGGATGAGCAAACAAATGAAGGTGAACAGATGTCTCATCCCTCCCAACTGAAACTGAAGATGTTTTGGCTCTGAAAACAAACATTTTAACCATAAGTATATCAACACTGACAAATCTTCCCCAAGCAAGTGTTTTCCAGTATAAAATGCACTGAACAAATTAAATGCATTGATCCCTTTTCTCTTTGATGCAATTAAGTGATTTACAACATCACTTTCCATTTTCTTTTTTCAAATCTTACTAAATTTATTTTGATTGAATCAATTACTTTCTTGGAAAACCTCACAGTGACATTTTGATTCATCAGTTTCTTTTCTCCCCACATCAAATTTCATGCATATCTTCTGCCATTGTGTCTTCTGTTTGGGGGGGAAGGGAGTTACTTTAGGCAAATTATCATTTAATTTTGCCACTGCCAGGTTGATTTTTTTATTGATGATTTACATCAGCAATATTCATTGTGAATTAGATTAAAAACTAATAATTTGGATTTATCATTTAGCTGACCCATGAGAAATTTGTGAGCAAATCTTCTCAGTTGTCCTAGGACTGGTGTTTTTTCCTGGACTGACAAATTATCCCACTAATTTGATTTTTTTAGATACTGCCCATTAGGTTGAATATTGTAGCTCATTGTTTATACTGTAGAGCAGAGAGAAAGAATAGGGTCAAGATGGCAGGGTAAAAGGATGTGAGTCCTTATTTCAGCCCAAGAGACTGCAAAGAGCAAAGCACAGTGCTTTGTACAGGGATCCGTGATCCTTGATGACACTCGTCACCAGTGGGCAGGTGGATGCTTGGGTCTTAATAGCACGCCTGAACCAAACACTCCAGGGTTTCTTGTTGTAGCTTCACGAATTAGTTTAGGTCATTGCTAAGAGCCCTTATATTGCAGGCAGTTGGTGTAATATAGTGGCTAGATGTAGGAGAAGAGTAGGGTTGGAATTTTGGCTCAGTGCTCACTACCTGTGTTACCCTGGGCAAGTGTCTTTGCTCTCTGAGCATTTGCTTCTAGGTCTGAAAAATAGCAATGATACCTATCTCATGGGATGCTGAGCACAGCTCTTGGCACCAGGTACATGTCCCATAGTTTGGGGTCTTGTTTTCAGGAATTAATGAACTAACTTCAGAGCACTTACATGTAAGCACTACAGACATGTTGAGTCTTCTCCTCCCTTCCCCCTCTCCTTCTCCCTCTCCTTCCTCCTTCTCCTCGTCTTCCTCTTCTTCTCCTTCTCTTCCTCCTTCTCCTCTTTCTTTCTGTCTTTCTCTTATTGGCTCTGTTTTTCTGGAGAAAGTGAAAGTGTTAGCTGCTCAGTAGTGTCTGACTCTTTGCGACCCCGTGAACTCTAGCCCACCAGACTCCTCTGTCCAGGGGTTCTCCAGGCAAGAATACTGGAGTGGGTTGCCATTGCCTCCTCCAGGGGATCTTCTCGACCCAGGGATCAAACCCAGGTCTCCTGCGTTGTAGGCAGATTCTTTACCATCTGGTGAATCCTGACTATTACAGTCTCTCACTTGCTGTTAAGTGGACCTGAGGCCTTGGAAACCAAGCAATTTCAGTGACTAATTCTGGAAGTCTGAGGGGTAAGGTTGGTGGCCATCAATGCAGCAGTTGGCAATAGGGTTTACCATTAAATTGTCTGAGAATCTAGGCAGCAGAATCTATTTTTGGGGGTCTAGTGAGGGCCCTGAACTTTGTTCTCATGTGGCAAAAACTTTGGCACTGGACTGGGGCAAGGGGCCCATGAGAAAGAGATGTCTAACCAGCATAGTCTGGGAAGGGTAGTATAGTTGCAATTGCATAGCTAAGGTCCAGGCTGATCTCTAAATAGGTTAATTTATTCATTCCTGGACTGACTCATTACAAGAGGCAGTATGGCAGGGTTTATGACACTTAGGTTCAGGAGTTAGGTTGCTAGTTTAGAATCCCAGCTGTCGCACCTACTGGCTATATGGCCTTGGGGATAACTTATGCCTCAGTTTCCCAATCTATTGAATGGGGATGCTGTAGTATTAGAAGGGATACTTTATATAAAGCACTTAGAACAATGCCTGGCACATCGTTAGTACTGAATTAGCTTTATATAGTGCAATGTGTGTGTGCTCAGCCATGTTTGACTCTTTATGACCCCATGCACTGCAGCCTGCGGGGCTCCTCTGGCCATGGGATTTTGCCAGCAAGAACACTGGAATGGGTTGCCATTTCCTTTTCCAGGGGATCTTCCTGTCCCAGGGATGGAACCCATGTCTGTTGCATTGGGAGGTAGATTGTTTACCACTGTGTCACCTGGGAAGCCGCATATAATGGAATAGTCAGGCTCTATTGTGATAATGCTGCTTAACGAACAATCCCAAACATCTCAGTGCTAACAAGAAACATTTACCTTTCATGTTCATAGGTAAGGTATGGCTCTGCAGGACTCTATGGTTCAGATGGTCCCAGGGCTAGGCTGTGAGTTGGGTTCATGTCTGCTTCATTTGGCTCTTCCTAGGGGGTCCAGGAAAGGAGCCCCAGCTCTCTGAGGCATGTCTCACTTAATGCCTCTCCTGGATGGAGGCATCTCTAAGTTTGTTTACATTCCATTGGCCAAAGTAGGTCGCATAGCCAGGCTTGCTATCGGTGGGGTGGTCATGAAGGGAGGGGAAGCAAATGTTTTCTGAACAATAAATATATAATAACACAACCTCCCACAGCATTATCAAGTGTTTCTTGAGTGCTTAATAGCTACCAGGAAATGTTCCGAGCACAGGGATCCAGAGGAGAATCAGACAGTGACTCAGCCCTCAAGGGTACTCTCAGCACCATGTGATCCCTGCAGTAGCTGGGGGCACCCCCCACCCCCCGGAGAACTTCACCCCTCCAGGGGTCCAGCGAGAATGATTTTAATTCTCACAAGCTCCATACTTCAGGTATCACATCTCCATTTTACGTATGAGGAGACCGAGACTCAGAGAGGTTAAGTCACTTTCTTTTGGTCCCACAGCCAGGAAATAACTGAGCCTGGACCCAGAGTCTGGCCTGATTGTCCCAAAGCTCCAGTCATTGTGCCGAATTCAAGTGTCAAGTCAAGGTCAGGAGGGCCACGATGAGAACTGATGAAGACTCCCAATCCTGGCAGGAGGCTGGTCCTCCGTCTCCATGAACACGAGCTCTGGCAGAGACGTCTGCAAGCCTAGATCTTTACAGCTGGACTAGTGGCTTCAACCGTCTGAAGGGCAGACTCAACAACTGCCAACCGGTGCACTGTCCAGAAGATGCTTTCTGCGTGGCCCTGCAATGCAAAGTCCCCAAGCCCAAGCCCAATGTGCCTTCCTGGTGTTCCTGGTTGCCTAGAGTTTTCACCTCCTTTGTCCCCGGTGCTGGGTGCCTTCCCTATTTAAGTATTATCCTAGCTGATCACTGCTTACAGAAAGCCCATATTCTTCATTTTCATTGATAGAGTTCCCAGAGCTCTAGCCAGTGCCTGGCATCAAGCAGGGGCTGAATAAGAGTGTGTGGAGGGCTTCCGTGGGGGCTTAGTGTAAAGAATCTGCTTGCCAATGCAGGAGACACGGGTTCCATCCCTGATCTGGGAAGATCCCACTTGCTGTGGAGCAGCCAAGCCCATGCGCCACAACTACTGAGCCTGTGCTCCAAAGCCTAGGCTGCAGCTACTGAAGTCCCTGCGCCCTAGAGCCTGCGCTCTGCAACAAGAGAAGCCGCTGCAATGAGAAGCCCGAGCTTCTCATTGTAACCAGAGGGTAGCCCCTACTTTCCGCAGCTAGAGAAAAGCTGGAGCAGCAATGAAGACCCAGTGCAGCCCAAAACAAAATAAATAAATATAAAATTATTTTTTAAAAAAAGAGTGTAGAGTGAGTGAAGGAATGCCTGGATCACTAGAGGCTGCTGAGTCCCCTGGAAGGAGAGCAGGTGAGATTTCTTTTTGTTATGTCCTCTCGCAAATCTCTGGAGGCATTATAACCAGAATGGATCTGGAGCATGGGAACACCAGAGACCCCCAGGGACACAGGCACAGAAGCAAAGAATTGACTCTCCCTTGGGCATCTCAATAAAATTGGCATGGGATGCCTTCGTCTTTTATCTTCTGAGAAGTAACCTCGATGTCCATGGTGCTCCATAAGCTGACATTAACCCTTAACCCAAATACCCCCCTGATGAAAAGCAGATAGTCCAGACGAATCAGCAATGGTACCTCCTCCATCAGTCTAGAGCATTTGTGTGGTCACAGACCTGCACCCCCACGTCCATTCTAATCAGAACCTGCCAGAGAAGCCTGATTTTCTTTGTGGGTTATTTATAACCAAATCACAGCAGGGATCATTATGGAAAGAGAGCTGCTTTCCTCGCCTCCCGCAAGGCTGTCAATCTCTCCATTTCAGGTAAGGCTTCTGGGCTGCAGTGATAAGACTTAATGAATTGGCTTGTGAATTGAAGAGTGCTAAGGGCAAAGGAGCCTTATCTTTAGGAAACAAAGAACCCCAGAGATTAAGTAGAGGTTTTCTGGTCTAGCTATCCCATGCCACAGATGGAAAAACTGGAGGATCAAAGAAGTTAAATTAGAGAGTTAGGAAATGGGTGGGTACTTGGAAATATGAATCTTCAGTTCTAATTCAGGTTTCATCATTCATAATATGAATGATTTAGTGCTGGTTACTCAGTGTTTCTGAGTTTTCTTTACTGGCAGCTGGGGAGAGGAATATCTATTCTGTGATGATTAGAGATGAATGTCTAAGTAGGTGGCTTATGGGAGTTGCTCCAGTGATGCTAAAGGAAAAGAGTTAGTACTGGAATTACTGTTCTCTTCCCATCACTGCACATGGCTTCCACCAGCTTCATGCTGCAGAACAACAGACTTCTGTGTTCCCTGCCTTCTCAATGTGACTCATTTTGATTTTTCATGGAAACAGAATAAGCAGGATCCATGAGAGTTCTTGGGGTTTCCCAGGGTGGCTTTAGTGGTAAAGAACTCACCTGCCAATGCAGGAGAGACAGAAGAGATCTGGGTTCTATCCCTGGTCGAGAAGATTCCCTGGAGGAGGGAATGGCTACTCACCCCAGTATTCTTGCCTGGAGAATCCCATGGACAGAGGAGCCTGGTGGGCTATTGTCTATAGGGTCACAAAGAGTCAGACACGGCTGAGCGCCTTAGCATGCAGCACATGCAAGTTCTTATTCCTCTAGATGGACAGTATTTACCAGCAGGAGGGCTCAGCATGGGACTGAAGAAAAGCTAGACTTGCTCCATGATCTTCAGGAACCCGGTCCCTTGGTGTGTTCTCAGTGTTCGGTGAATTGCTCTGCAAAGGAGCATTTTAGGACTCCCTCCCACAGAGGTCTCTGTCTCCTCAGCTCCTCTAAATAGCAGCTCTGGTGAACTCTCAAAAGATAGCCATCCACAAGCCAAGGAGAGAGGACTCAAGAAGAAACCGACCCGGCTGACACCTTGATCTTGGACCTCCAGCCTCCAGAACTGAGATGACAAACTTCTGTTGTTTAAGCTGCCCAGTCCGCTGTGTTTTGCCATCACCCATCTAGAAAACTAATGGGGTCAGCTGCACTCCTTGTGGCTGGAGAATGAGCGAGGCTCATTCTCATGGTGCTACATTAACAGCAACAACTTTCCCCTACCTTCATTTACAAAGAACACAGCTCCTCCTCTGGATGCAGACACAAACACCCACACGGGAGGAGCCAACAACGTCAGTGACAGAACTGGGGGACAGCGGGACCTTACTGAACACCAGTCAGTATGTCTGGATTGGGCGCCACTGGGAATTCTTCCTCAGACATGAGCCAGTCAGAGGCTTGGAAGTCACTTGCCAATCGGGGTCTGCTTTCTTTTGCTGCCTTTGCAGACCTTTCTTCTGCCATGTGTGTTGGACGCATGGCTCAGTCACCCCTACTGCTCCAGCTGATAGCCAGCCAACCTCCTGGCACATGAAAGAGGCCATCCTTTATCCACCTTTCTCGGCTGATCCACCATCTGACCACAGATGCAAGAGCAAACCCAGCCAAGATCAACCCAGAAGGCCCTCCCACTGACCCAGACACTCATGAGCTAAACACATTTCTGGCAAGATTTCCTACAGCTGTGGCTATAGCTAATTGAGAGTAACTATAACCTAAAAAAAAACAAAAAAACAAAACAGTTGAGGGTGTGGTCCATCGTGGGTTCAACACCCCCCACCAGAGACACTGTAGGAAGCTGTGTAGACTGAAGGTCAACATTATAACTCGAGGGACAAGAAGTGAGGTTTTTACTCAGCAGTTTTCATTCCTGAATGTAAAGAGCTGTTCCCATGGGCATTAACTCTCCTGAACTTCCCAGCTATGGGACTGAGCCAGCTTCCATAGCTTCAGAGAAAGCCTTGAGGTAGAAGAATTGGGAGATCAGACAGCCTTGCGATGCGAAGCCTTCTGGGTGCTCGGGAACTGTCCATCTTCACACTTCACAGAAGTCAGAGGTGGGCCCAGAAGATGTCGGGTGAGTGCTAATGCCATCTACCACAGATGGGGCGTCTCAGGGATGGATGGGAAGGAGGGAAGGAGGGGAAGGAGGGAACCAGGGAAGGAGGGAGACTTCCTTCAGAGAAGGGGTTTGAGAGTGCTCTGTAAACTGCCGAATATATGAATTGCAATGGTTATTCTTAATATGTGGGGGGATACCTTTGACCATAAACATTTCAAGCAAAGGGGGAGTAGACACAGGCCCCCAGGAGCCTGGTGGGGGAATCTGTGCTGGGGCTGCAGACCTGGAGAATTCTTCTCCATTCCATGCAAACAGCTCACTGGAGGAGGCTGTCTGCTTTGCTAAGTGTGGCCGTGTTCCTGCTTCTGTAACGACAGGGATTATGAGCACGAAATAAGGCCTGTTAGTCAAGCTTCAGAGAAGGCAATGGCACCCCACTCCAGTACTCTTGCCTGGAAAATCCCATGGACGGAAGAGCCTGGTAGGCTGCAGTCCATGGGGTCGCTAAGAGATGGACACGACTGAGTGACTTCACTTTCACTTTTCACTTTCATGCATTGGAGAAGGAAATGGCAACCCACTCCAGTGTTCTTGCCTGGAGAATCCCAGGGACGGGGGAGCCTGGTGGGCTGCCGTCTATGGGGTTGCACAGAGTCAGACACAACTGAAGCAACTTAGCAGCAGCAGCAGCAGCCAAGCTTCTTTACTCAGGGACTAAGTCTGTTCAATGGCCATTCCAGTGGAGGAAGAGGAACATGTGTGTATGTTTGACTAGAGATGGGGGATTCACAGATGAACGGTTTGGGGAGAAATGTTTCCTACACGTGCTTTTTTTTTTAAAAGCCAGAATTTGAAAAGAAATGAATTTCAAGGAAGTGGCAATCCATGGATATTGATAGAGAGTGAAAAATGAAATGCTGGGCACGGGCATTTCACTTCCCCAGGCAACACTTCCCCGATGTATTCAGGAGACAGTCAGCACCATGGGAGAGATGGGCTCTGCACGCATGTGGAGGATGGGACAGAATATTCTCTTTAGCAATTCATCTCCCCCAGAGGATGGGCAGGAAGTCAGGCTCCCTAATCTTGCCTCCCTCAGAGCTCCTAAAGGAAGTTGATCACATGAACATTTTGGGGGCAGATCTCAAATAACTTCTCCAGGAATACCCGTTGGTATCAGACTTCGTGAACATGTCATTAACCCACTTCCTTCACAGGTAGGTGGTCCCAGGGGAAGTGAGACTTGCTCAGTGTGTATCATGGGAGGAGGTCTGGCCAGGGAATCAGAAGGGCTGGCACCTGGCTTGGCACTACCTTGCTGTTTGATCTGAACAAACTACCTATCTTCTGTAGGTTTCAATATGTCCAGCTCTTTCTGTTTTTCTCATCTGTAAGGTAGGGTTACTAATAGCTGGGTTGTTTGAAGATTGAATATAAATTCATGGAAAAATGCTTTGAGCAGCCTGGCATATACTATGTCCTATAGGCTGTTACTGTGATGATGACATGATAATGATGATAAGCTGGGCTTTTATGATTTTACTGCATCACCTAGTGATATTGTCATTTATTGATTGTGTCTCTACCATGAACTACACTAAGTTCTTTCTACACATTTTGTTGTTCAGTCACTAAGTCATGATCAACTCTTTTTGACCCCATGAACTGCAGCACACCAGGATTCCCTGTCCTTCACTGTCTCCCAGAGTCTGCTTAAACTCATGTCCATTGAGTCAGTAATGCCAGCCAATCATCTCATTCTCTGCTGCCCCCTTCTCCTCCTGCCCACAATCTGTCCCATCATCAGGGCCTTTTCCAATGAGTCAGCTCTTCACATCAAGTGGCCAAGTATGGGAGCTTCAATATCAGTCCTTCCAATGAATATTTAAGGTCAATTTCCTTTAGGATTAACATTACATTACATTACATTATTACATTACACATTACATTATTACATTACATTACACATTACATTATTAGTTTTAATTTTCAAACAACAATTAAAATAGGCAATATTCTTCCTATTTTACAGATGAGAAAACTAAAATTCAAGAAATTTTTGCTACTTTCCCAAGACCCCAAAGCCAGTAAACAGCAAAGTCAGGGTTCAATCCCCACCTGAAATCTCATTACCACTAAGAGTAATTCACTGTCCATCAAGAAAGACCAGGGGAAATCTTTGACTTCCTGCTTTACAGAGACACTTTCCATCTCTCTCTGAACCCTTATTCTGATCAAATATTCTTAGTAACACTTATTATTTGATATTAAGTTATATGTCTATGATCTGTCTGGCTCGTGGAAGGTAAATTGTGGGAGGACAGTGTTCTTTAACTGTGGTGTCCTTGGCACTGAGAACTCAGCTGACACATAGTAGACTCTCAATAAATATTTGTTGGATCAATGAATGAATGGTATACTTATTAAACACCTCCTGTGTGCTAGTGAATGTATTAGAGCCTCTGGATACAATAGTCACCAATGTAGATTGCTTCCGTATTGGGATAAAGCTTGGAGGAAGTTATAATGTAGTTGGTCTAGCTTCACAGTGATCTGGGAAAATGGGCTTTCTCACCCCTACATGGTCCTTCTCTTAAAAGCTTGGGAAATAGCACTCTGCTCAGGGAGGATGAGAGGCCCTGAAGAGGATGTACTTGACTTAAAGTAGCTTTTGGGGAGATGCTGGTACTGTCCAGAGAAGCACCTGATGGGCTTTTAGGACTATTAAAGACTGGAAGAGACCAAATCCACCGATTTTTTTTTCTGAGCTGCATTCTCAGTCCATGCTTTGACTTGCCTGGAGTGGGCAGATGTTTATGTGCAGTTCGGGCTTCAGTGCTGGGGTCTGAGTACAGAAAGATTGACCCTGTTTCACAAAATAACCCCAACTCCAAGTTGCATCCATCCTCTTGGTGTGTGGACAGAGAAGAACTGTCATGACTCTTGAATAGAGGAGGTGGCTCCTTCATGAGGGACAGTTCAGGTGAGGTCCTCTCCCTCTTGCCTGTGTCCTCTCTGGCCTCGGTCACCCGTCATCTCCTCCTCTGGCTCGGGGCTGCTACCACATGCAAGTGCTGCGTCCCCGGAACACACCAGGCTGTTTCACGTTCCCATGTTTCCACTGATTCTATTTCTTCAAGAATGCTCTTTCTCCCTTCTGTGTTATGCATTCCTACACTCCTTCAAGGTTGAACTGAAGTGTCTTCTACTCCAGGAAGCCATCCCTGCTTGCCATCACCTTCCCTGCTAAGAGCGGGTCAGCTGGCTCTCCTTAGAATCCATAGCTGCCGGGGACCAGCCCCGGCTGATCCAGGGTATTCGAAGGAGAGACGGCGTAGGCGAAGATCAGGAAACAATTGCTTAATTAAATGTTAATTAAGGATATAAAGAGTAATAGAATGAGGATAGCTCAGTAAAATTCAGTGAAGAAAAGAGGCTGAAATAAGGATAGCTCAGTGAGGAAATTCAGTGGAGAAAAGAGGCTGAATAATTCAGCCAGAAGGTAAGAGAAAGAACGACATGGTGAGACCAAGTTTCGGTGAACAAGGCCCGCACTTTATTTTTCAAAGGAGTTTTTATACCTTAAGTTATGCATAGAGGATAATGGGGGAAGGGGTAGAGTCTTGCAGCAAACCAGGCTTTCTTCCTGCAAACTTATCATATGCAAAAGCTTAGGTGATTTGCATCATCTTCTGGCCCGGAGGCCTGTTAGCATTTTAAGACCTTTTCTTCAGAAAACTTATTTTTCTCTAAAGGTGATTGGTCAGGAGCCACCCTCCAAAAGCATTAGATAAAGTTGCATTCCTACAGCGCAAAGGTGTGGTGGGCTATAACAAGAAAAAGAATTAACTCAAGGGTCCCAGGTTACAAACATTAAAGCTACTACTTATACCAATTATATTAATCAATACACTGCCAGGGACACAGCAGGTAAGGGATATGGAAACTTAGCAGCAAACATTGGCCCAAGAAGTGAAAATCCCGTCACCAATACAATTTCTAATCAATCTTTTAACTATTCAAAAGAATCTGTGTTTACACAGTTTAGAACATGTCCTGCCTCTCACAGTTGGGAGGCTCTGAACAATCACATGTGGCCGGAAAAACCTATTCAGGCAGGCTAGAGGATTTCCAAAGGAGTTTGTAGGTTAAACACTGTCACACCCAGGATTTATTAACTGGAGCTGTAAGCTAACTCTTTTTTCAGAGAGGTAGTGGGGGACAGCCCCCCGTAAAGTCAGAGGTGTAGGTGAAAGCACAAAGCAGAAAGTAGGCAGACTCTGGTTTTGGGGGTAGATTGCTCGAGAATTTCCAGGGAGACTCCTGAGGCTTGATCCCGCCTTTGCGTATGTCAAGCCTCCTTCCTCATGACCTTTGCCACGGGCGGAGCTCGCTTTTTGACATTTTTGTCAAATGTCAAAGGGCGGAGCCCTTTTTGACATTTGCCACAGACTTCTTCCCACTGAACTGAGCTCTTCAAAAGCAGGCACCATTCATTCTGCTCCCTCATTCACTGCTCACTCCCAGTGTGCAGGATTTTTGCATGATGGATACTTATCAACGGAATGATTGATTGTTCAAAGACTCTATAAACTCAAATAACCAGCATTGATCTCAAGAACCATATCAACCTTGCTGGGGTATAAGGGCCAGGGTGCCCCAAATCAGCCTTAGTCTTGATGGAGGATTTGGCTAGAATCCAAGATCAGTCACCCAAATCCTTGGCCAGTGCCAGCAGCCAGGGCCAGTTCTCCAACATCCGCAGAAACGCTGGTCACCTGTGTGCTTCTTATTACTCTCTAGGCTCTGGGCTGAAATCATAACAGAGCATCCTTACCTTTCGAGCAAGTTTGAATGCTGTGGGCCTCTGTGAGCCCCTGCATTAGTCTGCTCCAGGCTTTGTTCAGGTCTTCAGTCCCACCACACCCTGCCATCTGGCAGCTGGGTCAACTCAAAGGCAGGATGGAACCAGGGATCAAGTTCACTCTTTCCAATGAGGTGCCCTGACTCCATGGCTCTGTCTTTGACCAGGTGGAAGCTGCCTGCCACGGTGTCTGGGCTGGACTTTCAGGCTTGTGTTCACTCCTTTGTAGCAGCTGTGCACAGCTTCCCTTTATCGCAGGCCAGACTTTTCTTAGACAGCCTATTTCTATTTTGATGAGGTTCTGGGCACCCTGGGCCAGCATCGGTCCACCCTGGTGTCCTTGGAAGTTGGCATATTACACACCTATCTTTCAGGAGCCTTTGATCACATTGAAACTTTATTTTTATTTATTTATTTATTTTTACATTGAAACTTTAAAGCACAGGTTTGGGGCTTCTGCTGATGCTCTGCCTGTATCAGACACAGTAGGGGCTGGTCACTCTTTGGGGCGGTGAGTGGTACCCTGCTGAGGGACTGGGTGTGGTTAGTCTCAGGTGTGGGGGGGTCATGGTAGTACTCTGGGGAATGGAGCTGAATAATGCTTTTACCCCTAAGCCAGATGAAGAGTTGGTTGTTGCAAGGACTGTGGTTTTCCACATGAGGAAACTGGCTCAATGGGGCTAAAGAACCGGATAGAAACAGCTTCCTTGGGGGAGCCAGCCAAGGACAGGTGGCCCTTGAGATGAGACTTGGAGGATAGGTAGGAGTTTTCCAGGGTAAAAGAGATGGAAAGGCATTCAAGGCAGAGGGAACAGCACATGCAAAATCTTAGAGTGGTAAAGGAATGAAGCTCAGGCAGGGATGGCAAATGAGACTAGAGAAGAGGATTTAAGGAGGTACATGGAGAGGGTGGGGAGATCCAGATTGCAGCGTGAAGGGCCCTGTGGGTGGTGCAAAGGGGCTGTAATACGGAGTCGCAGAATTTTAAAAAGGACATAACATGACACATCTGTGCTTTAGAATGATCTGTCTGTTGCTCTAGGGACAGTGGTGTGAGGGACAGCGGTTCTGGAGCTATTGCAACGATGCAGATGGGTAATGATGAAGCTCTGGACAGCAGGACAGGGGGAGGGTGGAGAGGAAAGGGAAACACACCTTTAGCATCATCAAGGCTTGGATGCTGACTGTGTGTGGGGGGAGAGGAAGGCAGAGGCTGGTGGCCCTCGGGCAGGTGAGGGATGCTGCTGTTCCCTGAGTCAGGGCAACGGAAGAAGCAAGGGGTGTGGCACAGAAGGGGTGGACACGCTGATTTGCAGCACCCCCGACAGCATCCAGAGGGTGCTGTCCAGCTGGTACTGGAACCAGGTCTGCTGCTGGGAAGGGGGTTCTGGCAGAAGGTGGTATCTGGCAGTGTTCAGCTGGACGGGTTGTTGAAACCACAGAAGAGAGAGATACTGCCCAGGGATGGCATTTAAATGTGAGATGGGATGAAGGCTGAAGGTGGTTCCTCAGTAATAGAAAGAGCGTGAGTCAGCAAGGAAAGCTGAGCGGGAATGCTCAGGGAAGAGGGCGGCCCAGGTGACCCCTTGTTGAAGGATTCAGTGTGCTACAGGTCACTAACCTGTAGCACTTCTCCCCAGGGGGGTCAGGAGAAGTGTTCTGGAGGAGATCCCTGAACTTGAACCTTGAAAAGTAACTGCAGCTAGTGAGGAAGGAGGGATCTGGGGAGGACAAAGAAGTTAAGGACACACTGAGAGGTAACATGTGACACTAATCGGTGACATTCTGGGCAAAACCCAGAAGCAGGCTAATGAAGGAACAATTCCTTGGCTCTGGGTATCTTTCCAATACAGCCACCTGACCAGGTCATTCTTGTGCTTCAAAAAACATTCAAAGCCCCCAGAGGCTCTGTCCGGTTTCCCTCCGAGGGTTCCGGCGATGGTTATAGCTGTTTCATCCCTCCTGGTTAACTATGTTTGGAAAAGAGTGGGTTAGACAGAGTTAACCGGGTTTCTGTACTTCCAGACTTCTCAGAACTTTCAGTGCACTCTGTGACCGTCCTTGAAAGGGGATTGTAGAAGGGGTTTCCCAAACCCCAGTGACCACAGAACCCCTCTTTCCTGGGGGCCCCTGGAGTCTGGAATTTCACAAAGCACTCTTTTGGAACTGTTTGCCTTCAACACAGAGTCCTTATTCCTCAAAATGGCATGCAAGGTCCTGTTTACTTCTTTTGTTAAAAAAATTAATTTATTTTTGGCCGTGCTGGGTCTTTGTTGCTGCACGCGGGCTTTCTCTAGTTGCAGAGGGTGCGGGCTACTCTTCACTGTGGTCGCAGGCTTCTCACTGAGGTGGTTCCTGTGTTGCAGAGCACAGGCTCTAGGCTCATGGGCTTCACTAACAGCAGCACACAGGCTCAGTAGCCGTGGTGCATGGGCTTAGATACTTTGCAGCATGTGGGATCTTTTCAGACCAGGGATTGAAACTGTGTCCTCTGCATTAGCAGGTGGATTCTTAACCATTGGACCACCAGGGAAGTCTCTTGCTTGCTTCTTGAGTCTAGAGTCTCACTACATCTTCTGGCCCTCCTAGAAGCCCCTGTGCTCTGGCCACACAAGCCACTAGCGTGTTCCCCATGTGCTATATCAGCATGTGTTGTTGGATCTCTGAGTAGTAGCTTTTTCCCTTTTGTGGGCAAGGCCCTTTCTCTTACCTGGGGCTCCCTTCAGTGACAGCCCACCTCCTCCAGGAAGTCTTCTCTGATTCTCTCAGTTGGGTTAGGTGCCTTGCCTTAATTCTGTAATACACCTTGCTTGCCTCCCTCCATAGCAGCACTTTCTGTGGTGCTGAAATTGTGCACCTGCTGCCTTTCTCATCGGACTTTGCTCTCTTCGATGGCATGGTTGGGCTGGATTCATTGCTTTATTCCTGGGGTTGGCCATATACTGAGAGCCTCTAATCATGGTTTTGAGCTCATGGAAAGATGGAGAGAGGCAGAGACAGAGATTGTTGTATAAAATGTCTTCAGGGCCAATATTCTTTGGCCCACTGTTACCAATCTACCAGCCTTTCCTTACATTCTAGAGACCTGTCCAGTGGAAAAGACACTTTCTCATAACTCTCACACTTCCTAAGATGATAAGTGTAGTTTCATACTTGATTATAATTTAAAAAGAAATTTTGGCATGCTGCCGCCAGTGCTTCGCATACACAGATGAAGACTGTCCACACACGGGGTGAAGCCTCATAAACCCAGTCTCTGAGAAAGGCTGGTCCTCCCTTTTACATCCCATTTGCAAGGTGAGCAGCACTGTGAGTCCTGGAAGGAACACTGTCTTCTGGCTTAGGAATCTTTCCCCTCTGTCTTATTTGGTCTTGTGCTCAGAGCTGTCCTGCATAACCCTGGGGGACGCCATTCATGAAAAGGAAGGGGCAACAGGATGGCCCTGGCTTGGACCCTCCCTGGAAGGCATCAGACACTGGGCTTTGTTTCAGACACTGGGCTTTCACTGCAGCCCTGGAAGTGGGAAACATTTGCATTTTGGTCAACTGGCCTTCCTTGGGAGGCCTGTGATGCAACTGAGTAGAAAGAGGTAGGATCAACATGCCTCGTTTTGGAGATGATTATAATTTGCCCTAATTTGGAAAAATCCATTTTCATTGAAAAAGATCCTGATGCTGGGAGAGATTGAAGGCAATAGGAGAAGAGGGCGACAGAGGATGAGACAGTTAGATAGCTTCACTGACTCAATGGACATGAGTTTGAGCAAGCTCTGGGAGGTGGTGACAGACAGGGAAGCCTGGTGTGCTGCAGTCCATGGGGTCGCAAGGAGTTGGAACATGACTTAGTGACTGAAAACAACAATAAGTTTATCTTGTGACAAGATGTGGCATGGTAAAATCAACATTGGGCTAGGATTTAGAGTATTTAGGCTCAAATATAAACTTCATAACTTATTATCTAGGATATCTTAGGCAGGTCCCCAGCCTTCAGATTAATTTTTTTTTTTTTTTTACCATATACAAATGGTATGAGGCGGTGGGGCAGGGTGAATGGGTCAGAAGTCCTTGGGGGTCATGTCCCCAGTCCGGCCTCAGACTCAGATGCTGAGGTCCCTGGGGCACTGATGTTGGGCTCAGAGGCTGTGGAGCATCTGGTTAGTGGGGGTTGGAGGGAGGGGGTTGGTGTGGGTAGTCAGATGACTTCTCCATGCTAGTATAAATCACTCTGCTGACCACCATGGGGGAGATGGTTCAGGGAGGGTCTCTTGGGCATTTTGTGGTAGAGAGAAGAGAGCAGAGAGGTTAAGGCAGAAGAGGAAACACAGGGAAAGGCTGGAGAGAGGCAGCAGTGTGGGACGGATCCCAAACAATCCCGCGCGGCCTGCATGGCTCACCACATCCTGCCCTCTCCCAGCCTCTTTTGGGATCAGTTATTCAACCTTGGGGAACCCAGTGGCTAAATGATGAGACAAATACCTGCCCTGGCAGAGTTGACATGAGAGTTAGAGAAGAATTCATCTTAGTCATTCAGCACGGCTCAATAAATTATAGATATTCTATTAGTATTAATTGCTTTAACCACTTCTGACCTATACAGTTCTACTCTATCCACCCTCCAAAGCCCTTTATCCATGTGATGAGTTGCTAAACCAGTTCTCCCCCTTCTAGATTTGTGCATGATGGTACTCTAGAGGGAATTGGGTCCAGTTGACCTGTTCTACAGGTGGGCATTTCAGATCCATGAGTAACAGTTTGATGTTATTCTTTTTTTAATTTATTTTATTTTAAAAATTATTTTATTTTTTAAAATTTATTTAATTGAAGGCTTATTACTTTACAATATTATAGTGGTTTTTGGCATACATTGACATGAACCAGCCATGGGTTTACATGTGTTCCCCATCCTGAACCCCCTCCCACCTCCCTCCCCATCCCATCCCTCTGGGTCATCCCAGTGCACCAGCCCTGAGCACCCTGCCTCATGCATCGAACCTGGACTGGTGATCTGTTTCACATATGATAATATACATGTTTCAATGCTAGTCTCTCAAATCACCCCACCCTCGCCTTCTCCCAGAGTCCAAAAGACTGTTCTGTACATCTGTGTCCCTTTTGCTGTCTCGCATGTAAGGTTATCATTACCATTTTTCTAAATTCCATATATATGTGTTAGTATACTGATGCTATTCTTATGTTATCATTCTCTGGCCACTGATTGAAAGTCACATCCCAAACACTTCCCGGCATGGCTTCACATTCCAAGAGTTTGCACTACACTTATCACCACTGGATTTGTTTTTGTGGCATATATCTCCTTCCACTTGAATGTCAGTTTCATTATAGTTGGAAATTGTTTTCTGCACCCTCATTATCCCCAGCACCTGGGATACTGCAGGACAGAGTAAGTGCCCTGTGTATTAAAAGTGGTGAGGCACTATCTTATAGGTAACGGTGGCCAGTTTCGTGACCTTGAGCAAGTTGCTAAGGTCTGAGTCTTAGCTTCTTCTGGGTTACAGTCAGGACAATAATACCTGGAGATCCAGCTTGACTTCAGGCATCTCCAAGGAGGCCTCAAGGAGATGCCTTGAAGGGTAAGGTTTTTGAAGACTCACCATGGTCTGACTTTCAGCCTTAAAGATGAAATCTTCTTATACCTGAGATTTAGTTCGACCAGGAATAACTCATTCCTACTATTCTCACAAGAGACTGATATATAAGCCAGGAATGGCGATTTACTAATTTGTGTTATGAAAAACAGAATTACTGAGAAAAATCAGAGTTCAAATTGGTTTCAGCATTTTGCTGGAAGTCAAATTATAATGTGAAGCCTGTCAGGGCATTATGGAATGAGAAAAGGGGGCATGAGTCAATTGGTCTAAATATTTGTCATTTCTGGCATCTGGCTTTGAGAATTATGTATTCATTTCCAAAATCAGGAGGACTGGACAGGCTGGTCTATAAGTCAGGGCATTCTTATCTTTGAGGAGACTGATGGTCTCTGCCCTGTGATGATTCAAGTTTTGTTTTCAGGCTTTCACAGCTGATCATCATCACCTTATGAGAGACAGAGCTTGCCTTGGACTCTGCGAGTTTTAGTTTTATCTTTTAAACTTTTCCATCTTCTGGTTTGCTGGGGTCTCCCTCCTCGATTCTAAGCAGCTCTGAGAAAGTTGTCAATTAGATTGCGCTACTCGCTGCCTGCTACTTCTGAGTTGAGCATCTGAGCGACTCATCATCCGTGGCCATAGTGGTTGACTAGGGACATGAATGTGAGCTGAGTAGTGAGTAGCGCAATCAAAATCTTTTTGTTTGCTATCTGGACACTGGGGAACGGCAGACTATTTGCAAAGCTGGCCACAATAACCCCTCCCATCCCCTGTGCCCCTTTGCAATGTGACTTTAGCCACCTCCCATGAAGAGGTGGAGTCTAGTTCCCCTCCTCTTGAGTTTGGGCTGGTCCCACGAGTTGCTTTGCTCAAAGAGATGCTTTTTGAGTTCTGAACCTCAGCCTCTAGAGGCTTTGCAGATTCTGTTCTCAATCTTGGAATCCTATTGCCTGGTGAGCAAGCCAGGCTGCAGCTGCTTTGAGATTAAAACACTTGATGCAGACAGAGATGATGGAGAGAGAAGCCCAGACATCCCAGATATTCTGGCTATCTCAGCTGAGGCCCCTGACACGTGAATCAGCCCATCTGAGACCAACCAGCCTCCTGCTGACACCCTCTGACTACAAATGCCTGGTCAGCTCCAGAAGATGCCACATGGATTCAAAGAACTACCCAGCTGATCCCCACCTGACCTGCTGACCCACACAACCGTGAGCAGAAGAATGGCTGTTCCTTTAGGTCACCAATTTTTGTGGTGTTTTGTTCCATAGCACTAGAAATATGATTTTTTTCCTCCCATTGGCGACCAAGCTGAGAAGGTACAAGGCTGGGGTACAGGAGGCTGCTAGACTGAGAAACTCAGAAGCAGAGACCAGCAGAGTAGAGAGATGACAGGAATGGAACCATGAATGGTATTATTTGAGTCCCTGAATCCAGGCAAGACTTAAGTTGGCTGCCTTACTAGCTTCCCTGTTGAGCAAAAGAAAAACGTTGTGCTTTAGTTTTAGTATGAGCTAGGACTGTCACCTGCAAATTAAGCAGTCCTAACTGATACACATTCATTGGCTGGGTATGTTGTTTGCTTGCTGTTGTTGTTTTAGTCGCTAAGCCATGTCCGACTCTTTGTGACCCCATGGACTGTAGCCCGCCAGGCTCCTCTGTCCGTAGGATTCTCCAGGCAAGAATACTGGAGTGGGTTGCCATTTCCTCCTTCAGGGGATCTTTACGACCCAGGGATCAAACTGTACCTCCTGCATTGGCAGGTGGATTTTTTACCTCTGAGCCACCGGGGCTTCCAGGTTTCAGCCAAATTTTACTGTCCTAATGACTTCTGGTATCTTTTAAATATGTCAGTCAAAGTTCCTTGATTAAACAAAACCTCATTCACAATCTGTTCATCCACCAGCTCTCTCTTTATTACTCATTGTGGTGCAAGGGACTGTGGCTACTACTAGGGATTTAGCAGGTAACCAGGTGGTGCTGGTGGAAAAGAACCTGCCTGCCAATGCAGGAGATGCGAGTGACGTGGGTTCAGTCCCTGGGTTGGGAAGATCCCCTTGATTAAGAAGTAGCAACCCACTCCAGTATTATTGCCTGGAGAATCCCATGGACAGAGGAGACTGGCGGGCTACGGTCCACAGGGTCAAAGAGTTGGACACGACTGAAGTGAAGCATTCTTCTTCCTCATGACACATTGGGTGTCCCCAGGGTCCACTTCAGGCTGTTTAGTTAGAACTGGGTTAAATCACAAGAAGGTAAAGAAACAGGCATTATAAGCACATGCACAACCTACCCCACAGTTTTGTTGTGAGAACCAAAGGGGATAATGTGTGTGAAAACATCTACCATTGTTCCAGCATAAAAATATTTATTTTTTATTTTTGTTCATAGGATGAAACCACAAGCCCATTTCTGAAGGATCTGATCCCATCACTGAAAATACTTTCATGTAGCTGTTCTTTTTTACTTCTAAATCTTACTCAGAATGCAACATTCTCAGTTTGGCAAAGAGTAGGGTAGTGAATAGCGGAGATGTGTCTGCTCTAAATTCAAGAGGCATACAGTCCTGGAATTCCTGCAGGTCTGGGCTTCCAACACACTTCTGAAATACGGCCTCCGTCTTTTCACCACCCACACTTCCTGCTGAGAACCCAAGTTTTTTTTCCTTTCCTTTGCCTTTATTACTTCCAAGCTCCAGTTCTTGGCTGAGACAAACTGCGGTCCCTAAATGCTGTGATTTAATGAGAGGAAATTTACTTGACTTACTGTACAAATTTGCCAGGGGAAGTCATTCTGATAAAGATAATTATATCCACCATATTCTTAGTGTAAATTACAGCAAATGTTTGAAACTCTGAGCAGCTGCTGAGTCCTGTCACTCAACACGACCTCCCTCCTTTGGGGCACACAACCAGCTAATGAATTCCAGTGGAAGAAAAATGAGAAGTCTGATAATAGCCATCTGATCGACCCAAGTTCCATCATTTATTCAGTTGAGAAGTAGTATCCGAATAGATTGTTGGCTGTGTAGACCGAAGTCTAACAGCCATAGATGGAAGCTGTTGGGGAGGGCTTGGTCCCAGGCGTATTTAGGAGGTGGACTTGGTGCCACAGTCATGATTTTTCAGTCTAGACCAAAACTAGTGACCAGCCTCATCTCCTGCTCTTATCCTCACATCCCCCTTATTTGGTCACACCAATAGTTTGCTTTTCTCTGAATATGCCATTTACTAGTTTACTCCATGCCATTGGCCCTTTTGTTTCAAACACCTTCTTCCCATCTTCTCAGTCTGATGAAAGCCTAATCTTCATCTGACATGCAGCTCACATGCTTTCATTCAAAAGAATCTGTCTTAATCACCCTAAGCTACAGTCATTCTGTCCTCAGGGCTCCCATCACATCTTCTTCACAACTATGTCATGGCATTTAGTCATTCAGTCAATATGTAATGAGCAGTTACCAAGAAGATGGGATCCTGAGGTGAATCAGTTATTTTCTTGTATGCTTCCAGAGTCAAGTAGGGGAGATATTCAAGTTAAAAAAAAGACCACCACAATTCTAATGCAGTGATTCATCATGAGAAACACCAGGCTGGATGAATCACAAGCTGGAGTTGAGATTGCCGGGAGAAATAGCAATAACCTCAGATATGCAGATGACACCACCCTTATGGCAGAAAGTGAAGAACTAAAGAGCCTCTTGAGGAAAGTGAAAGAGGAGAGTGAAAAAGCTGGCTTAAAGCTCAACATTCAGAAAACTAAGATCATGGTATTAGGTCCCATCACTTCATGGCAAATAGATGGGGAAACAGTAGAAACAGTGGCTGACTTTATTTTTGGGGGGCTCCAAAATCACTCCAGATGGTGAGTGAAGCCATGAAATTAAAAGACAATCACTCCTTGGCAAGAAAGTTATGACCAACCTAGACAGCATATTAAAAAGCAGAGACATCACTTTGCCAACAAAGGTCCATCTAGTCAAGGCTATGGTTTTTCCAGTGGTCATGCATGGATGTGAGAGTTGGACTATAAAGAAAGCTGAGCACTGAAGAATTCATGCTTTTGAAGTGTGGTGTTGGAGAAGACTTGAGATTCCCTTGGACTGCAAGGAGATCCAACCAGTCCATCCTAAAAGAGATCAGTCCTGAGTATTCATTGGAAGGACTGATGTTGAAGCTGAAACTCCAATACTTTGGCCACCTGATGTGAAGAACTGACTTATGTGAAAGACCCTGATGCTGGGAAAGATTAAAGGTAGGAGGAGAAGGGGACAACAGAGGATTAGATGGTTGGATGGTATCACTGACTCAATGGACATGAGTTTGAGTAAACTCCAGGAGTTGGTGATGGATAGGGAGGCCTGGTGTGCTGCAGTCCATGGGGTCACAAAGAGTTGGACACGACTGAATGACTGTACTGAACTGAATCCTCAAGGAAGCTAGATTGGGCTTACACAAATGATGATATTAGCACATTATAAGGGAAAGCCCTGGAGTGCAGGTGCTTATTAAGCTTCTGCTTGTGTCACATTTTCTGATATCTCAGTGCATGGCCAAATCCAGACTCAGTACAGTAGGGAATTATACAAGAGCATGCATACTGGGAGGCCTGATTCACTGGGTTGATAATTCCACAAGCCACCACAGACAAGTAGATGTCAGGTGGTCACAGTAGAAGGGATGAGGGATACATATTAAAGTCATTGTTCTGGAGACAAGGGGCTGGGGCCAAATTCCTGAGGTCCCTAGTACAGTGATAGGGGCACTAACCTTGGCTGGGTTTGGAGCTGGAAGAACTCCAAGGGTTTGGATCAAAATTAAATGAATCCAGTAATATGTACTTCATAGGTTATCTCCAGCATTGTAAGCAACAATATGAAAGTATTTCGCAAGCTTATAAAGAAGAAAAATTAGATCGTTAGGCAGAAATCCCAGATCAGCACCATAGACAGCTCCCAGACTACCTCAAAGCTGCAGTAACTACACGACATGAATATGAATCCATGCTCCCTTAACACGGAGGCACCTGTGCCCTGGAGAAACAGATTGCTGACTGTCTAAATTATTGAGCTTGCTTCATATATTCTCATTTGCCTTGGGCTCTTTCTTGTCATGACCCAGATGAATTGAATTTTGGTTTAGACATGAGGAAGAGAAACCCCAGATAAGAGTAGCTTAAGCAAGAGAGAAATTTTGACTTTCACATGCAAAGGTTATTGCTAGACAGTTCAGGGCTGTTACAGCAACTCTGTTCCATGAAGTCTAGACTCGGGACTCTTACTGCTCACTGCTGTGTATCCTTAGGGTGTGACCTTCAACATCGTGATCTAGGTGGTGGTCAGTGCTCCTGTAACTACGTCTACACTGTTTCATTTGCTCCTTCCTCCAATAAAAGCAATTCTTCTGGTGCGCACTGTGGACCAGAAGTAGGCTAAAGGGTGTTACATGTGTGAAAGTGTAAGTCAGTAATCTTGAAATCCTGAGATGGGAATCATTCTTAACACTGTCCTTTTCAATTGAATGGAGTTCCATTTGTGGTCCTGCTTCTTTCAGCTTCTGGAGGTTACTTCTCACATCTGCCTCTCCAGGTCTTCTATATTGATCCCCTTTATGCCCGCTGTGAGCACATCTGATACTCAGAAAAGATGTTTTGGGAGCCTCCCCGGGATGGCCTGGGAGAGATAGGACCTGGAGGGTGGTGGGTTGGGAGCAGCTTCTCCTGAGTCTGAGATCCACAAAGTAGAGTCAAAGATTGGAAAAGGGCATTGATTAGGAGGCATGAAAACCTTCATCCGGGATCACAGCCAAGGGTCCCTGAAAGCTTCAGGATCCAGGCTGAGGGCAGCTCAAGGCTACTATTGTTAGAGCTGGGACTAGAAGCCCTTTGAGTCCTCTGTCAGATCAGATCGCTGACCTTTGAGAAAGCATTCAAATGCTGTGTCCCCAATTTCATTTTGAAACCATGGGCTAAGTCGTGAAGAAGGCAGGGCATGGATCTCTACAGAAGAATACTGGGTCCACTGAAAGGGCGAATCCAACTGCCAGAAGACTTTGGGGGATTCAGCTGTGAAGAAATCCCAAATGGGTTGCAATGTTAGATTAGCAAAGGCTTATTTTTAAATATTTCATCAGGCTAAACTTGCAGGGGACTCTCTGGTATTAAAATGGTGAGCCTGTCCATTCAGACAACACTGTTTTTGATTCAGTTCTCCAGTGCAGAGGAGGAGTCTGGTTCAAGCTGTATGTTCATCTTATCATCAGTTACTGCTGAGTCAGTTTTCCCCTCTGGTGGGTATGCCTTGTTCCTTTTGGCGAATGCCTGGCTGATTTCTGCATGGGTTCTGTTTTTGGTCTCAGGCAGGACAAAATACAAATAGAGAGCACCTGCGAAGCAGATTGCAGCAAAAACCAGGAAACAGTAGGTGTCCAGACTTTGCTGTGGAAAGGCAGAGACAAAAAGGCATCAGAAAGACAATCACTAGACTGGCTGCAAAACCATCTCTGGGCTTATTTTTTAAAAAATAGTTTCCCATCCCTGGATCAACATTTCTGGATTAAACACAGCATGTGTGAGGCTCTCCTCTACAGGCCAAGGTGCCTTACAAATGTCTACCTGAGACGTTCTCACATGAGGTGCACACGAATCAGCTTTAAACCCTGGCAAAGATGAGGAAGTGGCAGTTTTTATTTATTTTGAAAACAAGGCATATAAAAATGAATCATCATGGGGACTTCCCCGGGTAAGTCCAGTGGCTAAGACTCTGAGCTCCCAATGCAGGGAGCCCAGGTTCCATCCCCGGTCAGCGAACTAGATCTCAGCTGCTGCAACTAAGGATTCCTCATCTGGCAACAAAGATCAAAGATCCTGCATGCTGCAACTAAGACCTGGCATAGCCAAATAAATAAATAAATATTAAAAAAATTAATCATCACGAAAGCAAAATGTGATGCTTGCTGAATGTTATCCTACGTTCATATTTACCATCAGCCACATTCCGCCTTCCAACCCCCCGCTACTATACGCATGAGAAAAGTGTGATGTCAAAAGGGAAGTGAAATTCCCCAGTTGATAAGAAAATTACAGAGGACAGGCTAGGTCAAGATAACACCATTTTTTCTAATATGCAAAAGATGTAGTTCACTGATTGCTATCCTGATACAGCTTCACACAAATAAGAGAGACTAGAAAAAAGAGAAATGTTGAATGTAATCACCCAACAGTACTTTATATATCCTGATTATAGCCCTTAATGCTTGGACTGGAATGACCCTGGCTACTGTGCCAGACCTTGAGCTTCTTCATGACTTGGTCACCCCTAGGGCTTCTGTGTCTCTCCAGTGCCTGGCTCGTAGTAGTTGATCAATAAATGTTTGTTAAATAAAAGACTTTATAGGTTCCAGTTGTCAGGGCAAAGGCTTTTTCATTCTACAAATGTCTGTTGATTAAAAGATAATACTGTCTTTGAATGATACTTCACAATCAGCAATATCATGATTTTAGTCAATTACACACTACTCTTTGATTTGACAAACACTTGATTTTGACACATGACATAGTGTTGAAGGGCTTGATCTCTGGATCACCTCCTAGACCCACCATTTACTGACTCTGAGGCTTTTGGTGCCTCAGTTTCCAAAGCCGTAAAATAAGGATAACAATGGGAGTTGAAGGCTGTTGTAAGGATTAAATGAGACATTCTCTGTAGAAGTCATAGAGCAGTTCTGGATGGCATAAACATTCCACACCTCGGAGGGCTTGTCTAGAAGGGTGTGTGCCTTCCACTTGTCCACAGAGATTCCAGGAACAGAATAGAGAAGAGAAAGCATGGGCTCTGCAGTCAGCTGGGTGGGATTCAAATCCTGACTCCATCATTTACACAAGATGTCAACACTGAAGATGTGCCATTTAAGATAGAACTTCAAAGCAGTGATTGAAGTTTCTTCATTTATAACACAGTCTATACCACATGCTGCTTTGAAGATGAAATGAGATATATCCACCTTGCCTTTCAACATCTCCACTTGTATGCTGAATGGCCATCTTGACTTACTGGGTCTCAGTAGAGCCCCTAAACCTGTTCCTGCTCTGGTCTTCCTCATCTCAGTTGATGGCACCTCCATCCTTCCATTTGCTTAGACCAACTAAACACTTTCTCTCTCTCACACCTACATCTGATGCATCAGGAAATCATGTCATCTCTACCCTGATGTATATTCTGAATATGAGCACTTGTTACCACTTATACAGCTACCATTTTGGTTCAAGTTATCATCATTTCTGGGCTTCCCTGGTGGCTCAGTGGTAAAGAATCTGTCTGCAATGCAGGAGATGCAGGTTCGATCCCTAGGTCTGGAAGATGCCCTGGAGGAGGGCATGGCGACCCAGTCTAGTATTCTTGCCTGGAAAATCCCATGGACAGAGGACCCTGGCGGGGTATAGTCCATGGATTCACAAAGAGTTAGACATGATTGAAGTGACTGAGCATGCACACACATCATCGTCTCTGGGTCAGATTGTTAGTATAACTTCTCAATGGAGTTCTCTACTTCTCTGGTGTCCCCACTTAATATTATCCTCAAGAGAGAAGCCACAGTGGTTCTGTGAAGCAAAAGACAGAGTGTGGGGACTTCCCTGGTGGTCCAGTGGTTAGGAATCTGCCTTGCAGTGCAGAGGATGTGGTTTCCAGCCCTGGACGGGGAACTAAGATCCCGCATGCTGCAGAGCAACTAAACCCATGCACTGCAACTACTGAACAACAACTGGAAAGTGTGTGCACCACGGCAGGAAGATCCCATGTGCTGCAACTAAGGACCCGATGCAGCCAAGTAAAGAAAGAAATATTTTAAAAAGACAGAGCGTGCCACTCCTCTGCTCCAGACACATCATGACATCCCAAGTCATGCGAGCAAAGCCCAAGTCCTTACCATGGCCTCTAAGCCCGGCCACCACTCAGCACCCTGACTTCTCTGACCTCCCTCTCTCATGCCGTTTCTCTGCTCCCACTACACCGCCTTCATGATACTCCTCCGGTATCCTGCCTCAGGACCTTTGCACCTGCTCTTCCCTTTCCCTGGAATAATCTTCATATGTCTGCACATCTCACTTCTCTTCATCTCAGCTTTCTTTCTGAGAAGTTCTTCCAGTTACTGCTTCTAAAGGGCTTCCCCAGCTCTCCACTTACTCTTCTTCACTGCTTACGAAATCACTCTCCACTCCCCAGGAGGATCCTTCATTAACCCTCTCCCCCACCAGGAGGTGAGCTGCTGGAAGACAGGCGTTGTTATTTTTCTTGTGTTTTGAGAACCTGGGAGACCACTTGACACATAGTAGGTGCTCCAGAAGTGTTCACGGGGTGTACAGACACACTGAGGCTCAGAGCGGCTCCCTGCCTACCCTGGCCACATGTGGAGATGCCTGGGACCTCTCAGAGCTGTCAACTGCAGAGCTGTCATCGGCTTGGCTTCCTTTCTCACAAGGCCCAAAGGGTGGAGCCAGGATTTTTCTCACCATGCCACAGAATTGAGCCAAGAAACTTCTGGTACTGTGGGCACCTTGGGAAGGAACACTGCCCACCTTGTGACTCTCGGAAGCCAAGTTGATGGGAAGGCCAGGTGAGCAGGCCCACTTCCAGGGCACAGGCTCTGCCCCACTGACCCTCAGAGGAAAAGTCTGGCCGGGTCACCCTTATGGGGGGTGGAACTTGTGGCAGACATGCGTGCCCCACAGAATCCCCCAATTCTAGAGCTGGCTCTGCAGACACCTGCTCCTGAATGAGAAGCATCATTAGGAGGGTGTTAGGAGGTGGTTAGAGACCAGAGAGGAGAGAAGAGAATGGGATAGATAGGTATCTCCTCTGCCGGGTTGGTGGAGCTGGAGCTTTTCCACAGATGCGCACTTCCCACCTCGGGAAAATAGATGGGTCCCTTTTTACAGATGGGGAAATCAAGGCAGAGGGAGGTCATCCTGCCTGTCCAGGGTGACATAGACAGTATAGCTCTGCGCGCACCCACACACACACACACACAAGCTCAGTCATGTCTGGTTCTTGTGACCCTATGGAGTGAAGCCAGCCAGGCTCCTCTGTCCATGGAATTTTCCAGGCTAGAATACTGGAGTGGGTTGCCATTTCCTTCTTCAGGGGATCTTCCGGACCCACAGATAGAACCTGTATCTCCTGCACTGGCAGGCGAATTCTTGACTAATGAGCTACCCTGGGAAATCTGATCTAACAGCAGGATTGTTGATTTAACATTGATCTAATGTTCCCACCCACCCTATGGCATGTGTGTTGTTTTTCCGATAAGAAAACTGAGAGGGATGCAGTTATGGGTGCATGTTCTGGACCCAAGAGACAAAGCCGATTCAAACCTGTCCATCTGTCCCCC
Organism: Bos grunniens; assembly: GCF_055505025.1. Taxonomy (NCBI): domain Eukaryota; kingdom Metazoa; phylum Chordata; class Mammalia; order Artiodactyla; family Bovidae; genus Bos; species Bos grunniens. The sequence goes on along the minus strand of NC_141170.1, from coordinate 12,678,200 downwards.
CAGCCAGTGTTCTTCACACTGTGCTCACAGTCTAGAAAGTAAGGATGGGGTAGAAGACGAGGAGAGACCTGGCTAACGAGTCAATGAGAAAAACCCCAACTGTACAGCACAGGGAACTCTACTCAGTGCTCTGTGGTGACCTAAATGGGAAGGGAATCTGCAAAAGAGGGAATATATATACATGTACAGCTGATTCACTCTGCCATACAGTAGAAGCTAACACAATGTTGTAATGCAACTATACTTCAATAAAAATTAATTAAATAAAGAAAAGAAAGCAGTCCTCAAAAACAACAACAAAAATAAGCTCGAGAAAGTCAATGAGAAAAAGAAGGCTTGGGCCATGCGAAGCCCAGAGGTTCCTTCAGGAAGTCAGGGCCAGCACTGGAGAGGGCAGGAGGAGACCTGGATGGATGGGGAGCAGAATGCCTGGGAGCTGGAAGTTCACCCTGGTCCTGGCAGCTGAAGGACCTTCGTCGGCATCTGCCCTAAATAATTTCCTGCCAGCGGTCATGCGGCAACCTGGCATTATTGCAAGCTGCGGCTGCATTTAATCTGGGAAGAGAAATGCACTTATTAAGCACCTCCTGGGTGTCAGTAATATTACAGACATTATCTCATCGGATCCCTGTAGCTCACACTGTGATAGAGCCATTTATCTTTCCTTCTTTTTTTTTTTTTTAACAAAAGATGACACTGAGGATTAGAGAGCTTCTGAAACATGTCCAAGGCCTTGTAGGGGTCCATGAGAGTCAGGACTCACACTGAAGTGGGCCCACTTGGGAGCTCAGACTCTCTCCATTACCTCTGAGGCCTCCCTTGCTGGGGTGTGTGTGTGTGTGTGTGTGTGTGTGTTTTGGGGAGGTGAGTGGATTATATGTTACTGGGATCCTTTGGTGTTTACTAACAGCAGCTGTGAAACCGATCTTCCTAACCTTCTCTTAGGTGAGAAAGTGAGGATCAGAAAGGGCAAGTGATTTGCCTGTAGTTCTCCAGCTGGTGTCTGGATTTGAATCTGGTTTAACCTGATCTGGTACTTCCCAGGTGGCTCAGATGGCAAAGAATCCACATGCCAATGCAGGAGATGCAGGTTGGATCACTAAATTCGGAAGATCCTCTGGAGAAGGAAATGGCAACCCACTGCAGTATTCTTGCCTGGACAACTCCATGGACAGAGGAGCCTGGCAGGCTACAGTCCATGGGGTCACAAAAAGTTGGACACGACTGAGTGACTGACACTTTTCCCTTTGACTTGATCTGGAAGCCACTGTCTCGCTTCCATTCCTGCCTCCCTTGGGCAAATTGATTCAGTGCAGCAGGTCTGGCAAAGTACTGTCAGAAAATGTATGTGTCACTCTCCCCGTCTCCTCTCTCCCTTTACAACAACTCAGAAATTCACCTTCTGCCCAGCTGCTCCTGAGAAGTTACTCAACCCCTCCTAAGTATGGATGGTGTGGGAGGGTCTGTCCAGTGTCCTCTGAACTCGGAGATTTTAGGCAGGACATCTGTAGTGAGAAGGACCCTGCCTAAGAAGCCACAGACCTCGCTCAATTCTGGATCAGACTCCAGCAAATATGCAGCTCATCATTGATGCTAGGGAGTGCCACAATCCATCTGGGCTTTATTTCCCCCATCAGTAAAATGGACATAATCATATTGGAGGTTTTCTGTGAAACACTTTCACATTCACAAACCTTGGTTCATAAATTAAAAAAAAAACCTGACTACTCCAAAATCAAGGACATTTGTTCATAAAAAGCTACCATATAGAGATGTTTCTTTGGGACATTAATTAGTCCACCTTCTTGGTCTGCTGGCTTTCCATATAAAGTCACTATTTCTTGACCCAACAAAACAAACAAACAAAAGGTACCATACAAAGAGTACAAGAGCCACAAATGGGGAAGTATTGTGATATGTAATGAACAAATAATTTATACCCTGAATTAAAAAAAAAAAAAACAAACTCTTTCTGAGTCAATAAGAAAATGATGACCTTAATAGGAAAAAGGGCAGAATTTATGGACGAGCATTTCACAGGAGAGGAAATACAAATGGCAAACACACTTGTGAAAAGGTGCTCATTGTTCTTAGTAATTCAGAATAATATGAAATAAAATCATAACTTTATACCATTTCACACTAACAGATTGGCAAGAATGTGAAGTCTGACAATGACACTACCAAGTGTTGATGAGAAACATGAATTTTCATACCCATGCAAACACAATTGAGACTGTGAATAGCCACAGCTTCTTTGGAGCACCGCTGGGCATGAGCAAGTCAAGGCGAGTTGTGTGCATCCTACGACCTCGCAATGACACTCAGAGTGGATCTGTCCTAGTGAAACAGAGCGAGACCTTATGGTCCTTCCCCTCATGTCCTCTGCGGACCTTCTGTCTGTGGAAAACTTTAGTCAAAGAATAAGTTTAATCAGAGAAATGAGAACATGCAGAAACAAAGGGAAATGGTCAAAGGAGACCAAATAATAATTTAGTTATTAAGCATAGTCAAGGACCTTTAGAACCTCAAGGGCTATAGACAATATTCTAAGCCATATCCTGTGAGCTGTCTTATAGATACTGAAACCCTCACAAGGTGGAGAAATTAACTACATGATGACCAGACTATAACTGTGACATAAGCTGCAGCTATTCTGAGAATTGGCCTCAAGGAAATGAAAACCAACTGACCCTGGAACTGAACGTTAACTCTACCTAAAACAATCAAGATGACTGTCAGAGCTGACTGTACTGTTTTTTCATGTGGCCTACAAAGGCTTTTATCCCCTACTTGTCATGGGGGGAGTTGGTCTTTGGAAAGATGGCTGCCCTCCCCCTCAAGTTGCTGGCATCTAAAATTCAGCAAACTTTCCTTTCTACCAACCTGGCCTGTTCATTGGCTTTTGAGCAGTGATCAACCAGACCGCCCCTCTCCATGCCCCGGCCTTTTGGTAACACTAGAGGTGCACTCTTTGACTTTCTATTAATTAAAAGTTCAGTTTTCCATTCCACTAGCCACGTGCAGGTCTGCAGGAGTCACATGGCTGGTGTCTCCTGCACTGCATAGCGGATGTCAACATTCCTGTCAGCATGAAACTCTTGTGCGTTGTTCCAGGATGCTCATGATAGCACTATTTCTAGAGCAAGGAAATGGGAACAATGACAGTGCTCATGGGAAAGGGAAGGGATAAATATATTGGGATACATCATTCAAAGGATTCTTAGAGCAGTAAAAAGCAATGACCTGTAGCTGGGCGTATGACACAGATGGCACTCAACAGTACACGGCACAGAAAATACCTTTGGATAATTCTCTTTGTACAACTATAAAACCAGGAAGAGCAAAACACTAGTTTGTTAGGGCCACACTCATAAAGAAGTCAAACCCTGAAGAAAACCTGGAGAATAATTAGCACAAAATCCCTGCTAGCGATTAGAGAGAGGCACCCAGGGGATTAGGCTTCCCTGGTGGCTCAGTAGTAAAGAAACCGCCTCCCAATGCCAGAAACACAGGTTCGATCCCTGATGCAGGAAGATCCCCTGAAGAAGAAAATGACAACCCACTCTTGTGTTCTTGCTGGGAGAACCCCATGGACAGAGGAGCCTGGCATGCTACAGTCCATGGGGTTGCAAAGAGTCAGACACAACTTAGCGACTGAACAACAATAGAACTCAGGGATTGAAATGGCTTACATTGGCTAAATACACTGATTTTCCCCTGATACTTTTACATATAATGCATCCTATAATTATAATAATAAATTTTTCTCTTTGTGTATGTGAATGAAAAATATTGCATATCAGTAAACAAAGGATATTGCAGCGATCAAGTCATCACGTGAGAGCTGCTCTGATGGTGAGCTGAGAAGGAACTCTGGACAGAAACATAATGCCTCCTGCCATTGAATCATCAGACACTGTAGTCACCCCCCAACGGTACACCCAGGATGAGAAAACACAGGGTATTGGCCCCAGAAAGATAAGGTGCACATCAAAGGAATGATTTCAGTGAGCCCAGACTCTTGCATCTTCCCATATATAGAAGAGTGCTAAATTCCTTAACTTGAGATATCTAGTTTTCTTTAATTCATAGCAATCTTTGGGTGTTCTGACTACTGGTCTTTGTTACAAAACTCCTATATATCCTAGTTCCCCTGCTGCCTCTTTGGAACAGCATCTCAGAGTGATTTGAGATGCTGAAGTCCTCAGTTTTGCCCACCAAATAAAACATAGCTCTCATCTTTTAGGTTGCACATTCTTTTTCAGCTGACATGTATATGATGTATTTCATACTCTTTTGCGTATGATGCGTTTCATAACATAATTTAAAAATATAAAGTGTTAGTCGCTCAGTCGTGTCTGACTCAACTACAACCCCGTGGATTTTAGCCCTCCAGGCTCCTCTGTCCATGGGATTCTCCGGCAAGAATACTGGCATGGGTTGCCATTCCCTTCTCCAGGGGATCTTCCCAACTCAGGATCAAATTCAGGTCTCCCTCATTGCAGACAGATTCTTTACCACCTGAGCCAACCAGGGAAGCCCATATTTATATTGTGTAATTGAAATAATCTAAACCCAAAATTCATTCACTCATGGTGAACAAGTATCAAAAGGAATTTTACCAAAAGGAAGTGCTAAAGCTCAAGTCAGATGCAAGCACTTTAATTTAAAAAAGTCTTCCAGGATGCAGAGCTCACCCTCCTAGATGGTTCAGCTAAGGACAAGTCTGGAAGTGGAAGGAGGATGCTCGGGGTCTCCTGGGAACCTCAGAGGGAACAAGAGTAGTAGACACAGTAGAACCTCATCAGGTGTAGGTGCTTGGCCCTCTCATCCAGGGAAGCTTCCAACTTACAAAAAATAAGCTATAGTCACATAGCTTTCTCTAAATATACCTTTTGTGTTATTACAAATGACCATGAAAATGTTTCATAGTCTTTAATATGGAGAAAAATATTTTCTTTTGAGAATACACTCTACCACCAAATTACACTAAAAATGTAAGGCAATTGTGGCAAAGTGCTACTTTTAAGAAAAGATCCGTGAGAGCAAAAGAAATCTCAGCTTTCTCCTCTGGTTTATCAGGATGGTGTGAATACATAGCAGCTCTTTAAAACTGCCTGCTTTCCTGAACAAGGAAGATAGATATGAAGTAAATGTGCAGGGAACAAGGTTGTGAGCTCTGACAGGTTAGTCCTGGATTCCTTTGTGTATCAGCCTTGTCGTGTGTGGCTAGAGGAGGGCATGGGCACTGCCTAGAAATCTCATCACAGCCACATGCTCTAGAGGCAACAAAATGATAGTCTGGTGTAATTCTGGGTCCACTTTAGAAGTAGCCATCAATCAGATGATCAAAAGCAAAAGATGTTCTGAGTTAGAATGAAAAATTCCTGCAATAGTGGCTCTATCCTCCAGAAGAACTGACCAGAACTCTTCCTTCCTTTACTTAGAAACCTTCCCTTCCTCTTTCACAGTAGGTCCAAGCACGTCCACAAACCCTTCTGAGCATATTCTACTGTTTGCAAGTTGGTGGCATCCCAAATCTCCCTGAGGACAGAAGACACATGTCACCGCTCTCTGGGTACCAGGAACGCATCACAGTGTCTGGTGTGGGCTCTTTTCATAGGTGAGTTAATCATAGTGTGTTTAGAACAGTGCCCGGCATCCAGTGTAATGTGAGTGTCAGCTCCCCTCTCTCTGCGGGCTCTGCACAATGTAGAAGAGGATGTCTGAGGCTGGACCACATCAGGTAGAAAAGTGAAAGTCATTCGTGACATCTTCTATCCTCTTAGCACATTCTCCCAAAAGTCCTAGTGTGTTTCTTTCTCTCAACCGCTCCTCTATCTAGCCTCCCCTTGACATCTCCACTCTGGGAGTTGAGCCCAGGGGTTGGCAAACTCTTCCTGTAAAGAGCCATCCAGTCTCTATCAGAACCTCTCAGCTCCGCTTTTGTGGGAATGCAATGGGCATCGATGAAGCACACATGAATGTGCTCGGCTGTGTTCCAATAAAACTTTATTTACAAAACAACTGTCCTTCCTTCACATTGGTTCTTGGCCACTCCCACCTCCCACCATACTTCCTGCTGACTCTGTACCTCTTCCTCCAACTTTTCAGCTCCTCACCTGGTATCCAAGCCCAGCCTGGGTTGTAAGTTCCATGATGGCAGAATCCATGTCCCTGGCTCTCCATTGTACCCCCAGCCCGAGGCAGTGCCCAGCTCATTGTAAACATTTTCTTAATATAAATATGTTGAATGAGAGGATAAAAGAATGACATGGGGGGACTTTTATGGAAATGCATGAAGGTATGAAAGGGGGTCCAAGTTAGATTTTCATAAGGCGAGAAAAGCATAATTCTTCTGCTTAGTATCCACCCCCACCCGTGTAGCTGGAACATTGGCTCATTGGTGATTTACAGTGAGCTCTTGGAGGCCTGGAACACCATTTAAGAACTGATAGGAAGCCAGGTGCCTTACACTTGTAACTCCAATTCCGCAAAGAGCTTTAAAAGATCAGGCTGTTCTACTTTAATAGCAGAGTGGACCTGAAACCCAAGGATGCTTCCAGGGAAGCTAGAAGAGGGAGCAGGGATCTTAGGAGTGATTTACTTCTCTGCTGTGGGTTGTGGCTTCAAAGTCACTGGCATGTGTTCAGTTAGGGTCTTGGTGGTGCTTTCCAGGAAGCTTTGAGGTAGACACAGCCCCGTGGCTGCCTGATGGGTAGCGTTTCAATTCAACAAGCTCCCCTGGAAGCCACATTAACAACCCTGCTGACATGTCCACTCTCAGCCATGCCCTCATCCCTGGCGTGTCTGCTCCTTGTCCACCTGCTCTCAGAACCAGCACTGCCATGCTGCCACCCGCCCAAGACAGACACTGGAAATCACCTTTGACTACTTCCTCTGTCTCTGCCTGTCTTTGCTATAACACAAACTCTTGATGACTTTACCCTGAAACATGTTTTCTCTCTCTTAAAAAGCATACGACTTTTGACAAATATCATATGGCAGTCCTTACATGTGGAATCTAAAAAGAAATGATACAAACAAACTTACAAAGCAGAAAGAGACTCACAGACTTGGAGAATGAGCTTATAATTGCTGAGAGGAAGTGTCTGGGGGGAGAGACAGTTAGGAAGTTTGGGATGGACATGTGCACACTGCTATACTTAAAATGGGTAAACAGTAAGGACCTACTGTACAGCACATGGACCTCTGCTCAGTGTTATGTGGCAGCCTGGATGGGAGGGGAGTTTGGGGGAGAATGGGTACATATATATGTGTTGCTAAGTCCCTTCACTGTTCAACTGCAACTATCACAATATTGTTAATTGTCTGTACCCCAGCAGAATGTTTAAATTAAAAATAAAAAAATGTACAACTTTTTATCAAGAAAGAATATGCATATAGTAACTTGCCCAAAGCTTAAGTGCACTGTTGTTTAATCACTAGGTCGTGTCTGACTCTTTGCAACCCCATGGTCTGTAGCGCACCAGGCTCCTCTGTCCATGGGATTTCCCAGGCAAGAATAATGGATTTGGTTACCATTTCCATCTCTAAGGATTCTTCCCAACCCAAGAATTGAACTCACATCTCCTGCATTCACAGGTGGATTCTTTACCACTGAACCACCACGGAAGTCCCTGTTAAATGCATAGTTCAATGTGTTTGAAGAAAAGTATGCCCAGGTGTAACCAACACCTCTCTTAAGAGGCAGAACACCTCTATTACTCCAGAAATTTCCTTGTGCCATTTTCTAGTCAATTCCCCCCCAAGCCCACCCTTACTGAGCAATACCATTCTGATTTCTATGACCTTAGCATCCATTTCTCCTGCCCCTGCCCTGAATCTAGTTCCCAGCAGGCAGCTGAAGAAGCATTTTAAAAGCACAAAATGGATCATGTCTTAAAATCATGAAGTGGCTTCCTAGAGTCCTTCAGATAAACCCCAAATCCCTCCCGTGCTTTCAATGCCTTGAGGGATTTGGCCTCAGCTCCCTGTTCTCCCTCAGAATGACCTGCAATCCTCTTCTTTCCTCAGATGCTCCATGCCTGCTCAAGGCTTCTGCCAACATCTTCTTCTATCTCCCTGCCAGGCATCGCCTCCCTCCCCCTGCTCCACGCATGCGCTTCCTCAGTCTTAGCTTGAGTGACTCTTACACTGGTCAGCCCAGTTAAGCCCTTCATTTTACATCCTCCCATGAAACTACACGCTTCCCATGAGTCAGGTCTGTTCTTCCTGAAATGTCAGGGCAGCTTGAGCCTCACTGTTCACTTCCCTGTCTCTAGGTCTCAGTATAAAGTTGGCACCCACAGGGGCTGAGTGGGTGAAAGACGCTCTCTCCCTGGGAGGTGTACCTGGCCCATCCAGAGAGGCTGGGGGCAGCTTTGCTTCCTCTTGAAGCCCACCATCCCAGATCAGCATCAGCTTTCCTCCTCGCTTTGCATAGGCATTTGGGACATGACCTAATATTTTCCAAGTTGAAAAGAATCATCTTCTCCCCTCCAGATTTTGTTGAACTCAAAAGGAATTTAACTCCAGTGGAATCCAGCAGGCATACATTTGCATGCAATTTTCTTCCAACCAGAAAATACTGATGCTAACGGCAGAGGCCAAGTCATCTGGAGGCATTTACAACTGATGACCCAAGGGGCCCAAGAATGCTGACCACAGCAAAAGTTCAGAGGAGAAGGCAGTCTAGTAATCTCCTTAGGGATCAAGGGAGCCTGGCCCAGTCCATCTAGAACACTTTGCAGGAGAGGAGATGCCGGGAGCCAGTGTGAGGAACTCCGCCCATGGCAAAGGTCATGAGGAAGGAGGCTCGGCATATGCAAAGGCGGGATCGAGCCTCAGGAGTCCCCCTGGAAATTCTTGAGCATCTACCCCCAAAACCATAGTCTGCCTACTTCACTGCTTTGTGCTCTCACCTACACCTCTGACTTTACTGGGGGCTGTCCCCCACCACCATCTCTCTCTCTGAAAAACAGTTAACTTACAGCTCCAGTTAATAAAAATTCCTGGGCGTGACAAGTGTTTTACTTCACAAACTCCTTTGGGAGTTCTCTAGCCTGCATGAATAGGTTCTTCCGGCCACATGTGATTGTTCAGAGCCTCCCAACTGTGAGAGGCATGAGATGTTCTAAACTGTCTAAATACAGATTCCTTTGAGCAGTTAAAAGATTGATTAGAAATTGTATTGGTGAAAGGTTTTTCACTTGTTGGGCCAATGTTTGCTGCTAAGTTTCCATATCCCTTGCCTACTGTGTCCCTGGGAGTGTATTGATTAATATAATTGGTGTATAGGAATGTAAGTAGTAGCTTTAATGTTTGTAACCTTGGACCCTTGAGTTAATTCTTTTCTTGTTATAGCCCACCACACCTTTGCCCTATAGGAATGCAACTTTATCTAGTGCTTTCGGAGGGTGGTGCCTGACTTTAGAATAATCACCTTTAGAGAAAAATAAGTTTTCTGAAGAAAGGATCATAAAATGTTAACAGGCCTCCTGGCCAGAAGATGATGTAAGTCACCTAAACTTTTGCATATGATAAGTTTGCAGGAAGAAACCCTGGCTTACCGCTGACTCTACCCCTTCCCCCATTATACCCTATGCACAACTTAAGGTATAAAAACTACTTTGGAAAATAAAGTGCGGGCCTTGTTCACCGAAGCTTGGTCTCCCCATGTCGTTCTTTCTCTCACCTTCTGGCTGAATTCCCATCTGGAGTGTGGAGGCTCATCAAGCCTACTAATTTTGCCTGGGCTTCTAAGATCTGACCAGGGAAGGCTTAGTGTCTCCTCTCCTTCGGGAGAACGGGAGGACGCCTGTGCCCATGTAGGTGATGCAAATTCCTTGTCTTGGAATTTTATTGGCTTTCCACGTAAACCAAGTTATTCAGCCTCTTTTTTTCACTGAATTTCTTCGCTGAGCTATCCTTATTTAACCACTCTTTATATGTTTAATTCTATCGTATCCCGAGCACCGAAGCCATCTCCCCTTCAAATTCCCTGGATGCACTGGGGCTGGACCCCGGCAAAGAGAGAAAGAGAAAGGAGGGGGAGAAGGCAAGCTTTGGGAGGCCATGTGTTCCAACAGCTCAGCTAGTAAGGGATGGTGCAAGTTTCTGGGGTTTATCATGGTTGATCTTTCTGTCCTGTCTCCTCTTTCCAGGTGATCCTAAGATCTCACAACAGGAAACAGCCTTCCCACAGTGATCTTGACAGCAACTGTCCCTTAGCATCTGTGGGTAGACACTGTGCTGAAGCCTTGACTTTGTCTCTTATTCTTTAGAGAGCCCCTGCTGCAAAAGTGGGGGCAATTCTCTTGTTTTATAAACATGAAAATTATGGCTTGGAGGGCAACTGAAGTTGGACAAAGTTTGACCAGCCTGCTCTTTACCAAACTTTGTTGTTGTTCGGTCTCTGTCATCTCTGACTCTTGGTGATCCCATGGACTGCAGTGTGCCAGGCTTCCAAACTGGTGAGCTGCAAAGCCAGGATTCAAGGTCAGGTTGTCAGACCCCAACGTCTGTGGTTTCTTCTTGTTTCTCATTTGTACCTGGAGAGTGGCCAAGATGGTAGTGGCCAAGATGGTGTAGAAAGACCCTGAGCTCACCTCCTTTTAGGACGACACCAAAGCCATAACTATCTGCAGGGCAACCATCAATGCAAAAGCCTGGAACCTACAAGAAAAGATCTTCTACAACAAAGACATAAAGAAGGAACCACAATGAGATGGATAGGAGGGGTGAACTCATGATGTGAGTCTTTGTACCTAACATAGTACCTGGCACATAAGGGCAATGAGAACAACCACCCATCACAGCAGCTACCACTTATTAAGCCTTGAGTAGGAAATGGCTACCCATCCCAGTATTCTTGTCTGAAAAATCTATGGACAGAGGAGCCTGACAGGCTACAGTCCATGGAGTCAGAGAGTTGGACACGACTGAGCGACTAAGCATGCATACGATTTGTATGCTGAAATTCTATCCCCCAGTACCTCAGAGGGACTGTATCTGGAGACAGGGTCTTTAGGAGGTGATAAGGGAAAATGAGGTCATATAGGCGGGCCCTGATCCATGGTGACTTGTTTTCTTTCAGTTCAGTTCAGTCACTCAGTCGTGTCCAACTCTTTGAGACCCCATGAATCGCAGCACAGCAGGCCTCCCTGTCTATCACCAACTCATGGAGTTCACTCAAACTCATGTCCATTGAGTCGGTGATGATATCCAGCCATCTCATTCTCTGTTATCCCCTTCTCCTCCTGCCCCCAATCCCTCCCAGCATCAGGGTCTTTTCCAATGAGTCAACTCTTCACATGAGGTGGCCAAAGTATTGGAGTTTCAGCTTTAGCATCAGTCCTTCCAATGAACACCCAGGACTGATCTCCCTTAGAATGGACTGGTGGATCTCCTTGCAGTCCAAGCAACTCTCAAGAGTCTTCTCCAACACCACAGTTCAAAAGCATCAGTTCTTCAGTGCTCAGCTTTCTTCACAGTCCAACTCTCACATCCATACATGACCACTGGAAAAACCACAGCCTTGACTAGACGGACCTTTGTTGTCAAACTAATGTCTCTGTTTTTTAATATGCTATCTAGGTTGGTCATAACTTTCCTTCCAAGGAGTAAGCGTCTTTTAATCTCATGGCTGTAATCACCATCTGCAGTGATTTTGGAGCCCCCCAAAATAAAGTCTGACACTATTTCCACTGTTTCCCCATCTATCTGCCATGAAGTGATGGGACCAGATGCCATGATCTTAGTTTTCTGAATGTTGAGCTTTAGGCCAACTTTTTCACTTTCCTCTTTCACTTTCATCAAGAGGGTCTTTAGTTCCTCTTCACTTTCTGCCATAAGGGTGGTGTCATCTGCATATCTGAGGTTATTGATATTTCTCCCAGCAATCTTGATTCCAGCTTGTGCTTCTTCCAGCCCAGCTTTCTCATGATGTACTCTGCATAGAAGTTAAATAAGCAGGGTGACAGTATACAGCCTTGACGTATTCCTTTTCCTATTTGGAACCAGTCTGTTGTTTCATGTCCAGGTCTAACCGTTGCTTCCTGACTGCATATAAGTTTCTCAAGAGGCAGGTCAGGTGGTCTGGTAGTCCCATCTCTTTCAGAATTTCCCACAGTTTATTGTGATCCACACAGTCAAAGGTTTTGGCATAGTCAATAAAGCAGAAATAGATGTTTTTCTGGAACTCTCTTGCTTTTTCCATGATCCAGCGGATGTTGGCAATTTGATCTCTGGTTCCTCTGCCTTTTCAAAAACCAGCTTGAACATCTGGAAGTTCATGGTTCACGTATTGCTGAAGCCTGGCTTGGAGAATTTTGAGCATTACTTTACTAGCATGTGAGATGAGTGCAATTGTGTGGTAGTTTGAGCATTCTTTGGGTTTGGAATGAAAACTGACCTTTTCCAGTCCTGTGGCCACTGCTGAGTTTTCCAAATTTGCTGGCATGTTGAGTGCAGCACTGTCACAGCATCATCTTTCAGGATTTGAAATAGCTCAACTGGAATTCCATCACCTCCACTAGCTTTGTTCATAGTGATGCTTCCTAAGGCCCACTTGACTTCACATTCCAGGATGTCTGGCTCTGGGTGAGTGATCACACCATCGTGATTTTCTGGGTCACAAAGACCTTTTTTGTACAGTTCTTCTGTGTATTCTTGCCATCTCTTCTTAATATTTTCTGCTTCTGTTAGGTCCATACCATTTCTGTCCTTTATCGAGCCCATCTTTGCATGAAATGTTCCCTTGGTAGCTCTAATTTTCTTGAAGAGAAATCTCTAATCTTTCCCATTCTGTTGTTTCCCTATTTTTGTTTTTTTCCTCTATTGTTTTCTTATAAGAAGAGGCTATTAGGACCAGACATGCCCAGAAGGAAGGCCATGTGAGGATACAGGGAGAAGATGGCTGTCTACAAGCCTCAGGAGAGAGGCCTCAGAAGAAATCAGCCTTGCAAAAGCCTGTGTCTCAGATGTGAGCAAACAACAATTCTGTTGTTTAAGCCCCCTCGTCTATGGAACTTTGTTATGGCAGCCCCAGAAAGTGAATACAGTGGCTCTCGATTATTGCTGACATGGCTCCCAGAAGGGCTCTAGAATGGAAATGGTTCATTTATGGAGACTACAACAAACAGAAGTTGATCCCATGAGAGGGTCCCAGTGGGGTGAGCTTGTGAGTCCAGCATTTTTCCAGTGCCTTCATCATTGCCAGGGGCAGCCACAAGAACCTGGCTCTCTTCCTTCGCTCCCATCCAGAAAGGAAATTTAACCATTGTCTTCCCTGGCTTGGGTCAGGAGGCTGACATTTCCTTAAATCTAAATGTGGCCTCCTGACCAGTGTCTCTGTCAGTGTGGCCAGCAGGGCCATTCAGTCTGAGTCAAAGTCATGCCTTCAAGGCTTCCTGAACAATCCCTGAAAACACGGAGACCCTGGGGAAGCTCTAGCTGGGAGGAACTCTGCTTCCACAGTCCATGGAATTCTCCAGGCAAGAATTATGTCCATGGGCATAAGGAAATGTGTATACTATGATGCCAGGTGAGAAAAGTAAAAACCAAAGCAAAAAAATAGGTTCTAATTTTTATAAATATGAAAAATTACCAGTATTTGAAGGAAGGGTAGGAAACAGCATCATTAACCCATAACATGAGTGTTTTCACTTCATTTTCTTTATATTTTCATAGTTTCTACAGCGCACCATGTATAATTAGAATTGCCTCCTAACTATATAAGGGCTTCCCTGATAGCTCAGTTGGTAAAGAATCCACCTGCAATGCAGGAGACCCCGGTTCGATTCCTGGGTTGGGAAGATCTGCTGAAGAAGGCACAGGCTACCCACTCCTGTATTCTTGGGCTTCCCCTGTGGCTCAGCTGGTAAAGAATCTGCCTGCAGTGTGGAAGACCTGGGTTCGATCTCTGGACTGGGAAGGTCCCCTGGAGAAGGGAAAGGCAACCCACTCCAGTATTTGGCCTGGAGAATTCCATGGACTGTATAGTCCATGGGGTCGCAAAGAGTCGGACAGGACTGAGCAAATTTCACTTTCACTTTTCCTATCTATCATCTATCTTTCTATCAGTTGTCTTCTGTTATTTTTTTGGTGAAAATCTGCATTGTTGCTTTATGTCTGTGTTTTAAATTTACACAAACAGTACCGGGCCACAGATTCCACTTGCTGCTTTACTTCTTTCTCCCTTGGGTTTAGATTCACACATCTTCTTGATGAAGATTGAGCTTATTGCTTTTCACTGACACATAACTTTGGTACTGCGTACCTACTATGCTTTATTTATGCTTCCCCCAAGGTGTGGCTACTCAGGTTACCTTTCATCCCTTGTTGCCACAGATAGTACTGTAGTTAATATCCCTGTACAGTCTATCTTACATACCTTTGCAAAAATCTCTGGGTGGAGTTTGGGGTCACAGGATATATGGATACTTAATATTAATTGGGCTTCCCAGGAGGTGCTAGTGGTAAAGAACTTGGCCTCCAATGCAGGAGACACAAGAGATGCAGGTTCAACCTCTGGGTCGGGAAGATCCCCTGGAGAAGGAAGTGGCAACCCACCCACTCCAGTATTCCTGCCTGGAGAATTCCATGGGCAGAGGAGCCTGAGAGGCTACAGTCCATGGGGCTGCAAAGAGTCGGACACAACTGAGCGACAAAGCAATATGATTAATTGGCACTAGAGTGCAAAATCCCATGGAAGGAGGATCCTGGTGAGCTGCAGTCCAAGGGGTCACTGGGAGTCAGACACGACTGAAGGACTTTTTACTATCACGCATTGGAGAGGGAAATGGCAACCAACTCCAGTGTTCTTGCCTAGAGAATCCTGGGGACAGGGGAGCCTTGTGGGCTGCTGTCTATGGGGTCGCACAGAGTCGGGCACAACTGAAATGACAGCAGCAGCAGCAGCAGAGTGCTCCACCAGGGCGTGAGGGCTCCTATTTCCCTAGGTCTCTGTCAACACTTGGTATTCTCCAAGTGTCTAATTTTGACAGCTGGGCAAATACACAGAGGTATATTACTAGGGTAGTTTGCCTTTCTTTGATTTAAACAAATTGCTTCTCTTCCCCTGTGTTACCATGTGCTTCTTGTCTGGGAACTGCCCTTTCCTATTTCTGTCCCTCTCCTAGAGGGACTCATGCTCTTTTATTGTTGACTTGCAGGAGGTCCTTCCTACTCTAAGGGCTAATCCCTGATCAGTTTAGAGGTCACACATGGCTTCTGTCATCATCTGTAGAATCCTTGACCTTGCCATTCCTCATTGGGTGCAAACCACCCCACCCCCCAACCCCCATTTTTATATAATTGGACCTGTCCCTTCTCTCCCCACTGTTTGTGCTGTTAGGGGTCTTGTTCATCCCCAGCCTGGGTCACAGAGATACCTTCCTACTTGGTCCTCTGTTTGATTTTTAGTTTCACTTTTCACATTTGGTTCTTGAATCCATCTGGAATCGTTTTACACATTTCATCTATTTAGTCCCGGCTCCCTCTTTTTAAGTTTGAAAGTTTTTGCTTACACAAAGGGTTCAGTGGAGAGAACTATTAAAAAAGTTGGTGACCTATAAAATGCCCTCCCTCTAAATAGAAAGGAAGAAGGGCCCGAATATATTTGGAAGGCTCTGTGCTTTGGAACTTCTGAACTGTGGAGCCAGGGTCATATCCATGGACATCCTGCCTGGGAACAAATCGACAATCAGCACTGCACTAATGGGCAACTGGGAAAGGGAAGGAACGAGCTGGGCTGAAGGTCAAGTTTAAGGAGGAAAGAAGGCCTGGCTATCAGGTGGGCCTCTCAAAAAGCCCTTGTTTTATGGATAAAATCTTCTGATGATGATGCCAATGGCAGTGTTGAAATCATAGAAATCTTCTGTGGACCAGTTCAGAGGTGTCTGAGTTCAACTTTGAAGGCAGTGCTGCTGATTGGCTGACATTGGTCTGTGACTAAAGGTGATGAAGACCAAGGATGTGTGATTGGTCCTGACAGCAGGTGACTGTCATCAGCTTGGCTATCCATCCAGCTGGGGCGATGCATCTGGGCCAGGTGCTGCCTTATGTAAGATCCTCCTCCCCACTCTGCAAAGTGGATTTACTCTGCTCCTGACTGCTCTCCCCACCCCATCCCCATCCTCCTGCCATCATCCTAATCTGACCCTGAGGACCATTTCCCCTGCAGGTGACAGATAACCACAGCTGCCAGGTCTCCCTGTCCACAAGCTGTTCTCTACCCGCTCAATCCAGCCTCTAGGCAGCCAGGATGAATCCAGAATGGTGAATACTGCTTGGTCTCTATCATTGTTTCCTAAATATCTGCATGACCGATTCTCCACCACAGTTACACGTTAGAATCATCTGGAACATTTTAAAAATACTGATAATTCCAACCCCCCACCCCTCCAAACTGATTCAGAATCTTGGTGATGGTGGTGGCAGGTCCCAAGCATTATTATTTATCTTACACACCCTTCCCCCTGACCCATGGATCTCATGTTTCTGGAGCTGAGAACCCCTGGTCTAGAGGATCAAGGGCAAGTTTTCTAGCAGAGCATTCAAGGTCTAGTAGGGTCTACCAGGCATTTACTGAAGAAATATCAGATGCCTGACACAAAGGCCTGGCATGCAATTACTATTTGTACTTAGTATGTGAATATCCACTTTGTTTCCTGCTACTAAGTGTGTCCAGGCCCTTTTGTAATCTAGCAGGAGCCCTACCACCCCAGAACTGGCATCGCCTGACTCCTCCTAGGGGTCTCAGGGCCACCCTGTGCTCACCCTAGGGGGCAGCAGTCAGGGACTCAGCGTCACACCCACCGGGTTTCTCCATCTGGGTACCTCAGACCACACGTCCAAGCCTGGCTTCCAAAACCCACCTGTACTTCTTGTCGTCAGCTGTGCAACACCTTGACTTTGGCTTAGGGAGACTGATTTGGGACTTCTGGCCTCCACAGCTAGAAGAGAGTAGATTTCTATTGTTTTAAGCCACCCAGTTTGTGTTAATTTGTTACAGCAGTCCCGGGAAAGGCACACACTCCCCATTCCTCAACTCTGTGTTACCACTTTGTTGACTTGCATCCCCTTCAGACTCCCTGAGGTCTCACCTGCTGAAACTCATCCACCTGTCTGCACCTTTATCATCCCTGCCCATGGCCTGTCCTCCACTGTGACCCATGTGTAATAAAGCTTTGCAAGCACTGTGATATACTCTCACAATAACTTTAGGAGGAAGCTCTGTTATCATTCCCCATACACAGACGAGGAACAGAGGTCTGGAGAAATCCCAGCTCAGACAGCATATCAGCAGAGAGCAGGGACTCAAACCCAGGTCCTCTGATGACAAATCTTGAGCCCTCAACCTCTTTCCAGGCTTATTAAGTGCTACAAGCAAAGCTCCTAAAGTTGTGGCTCTCTTGCCGGGGAGCAGGGTAGGAAGATCCACGGAGTGATTGCCCCAGCCTCTCACTCAGCACGCAGAAGCATCAGGCAGCTGGGAGCCCAGGAGCACATGGTGATGAGCAGGTCTGCTCTGCAGACGGACAAGAACCAGTGTTCATCTCAGTGCTGGGGAGAGTGGCCTCCAGGAGCCATGCCAGGGGCTTGATGCAGGATTCCTCAGGTCGGTAAGGGGGGTAGCCATGCCTGCTCTGACCACTAGCTCCTCCCCTAAATTGGTTCCTCCAAATAATGTGCTTGAGGAATTTGACAAGACCAAATCCACAATAGTTTAGATCCTTTGTTGTTGCTGTCATTTAGTTACTCAGTTGTGTCCAGCTCTTTGCGATCCCATGTACTATAGCCTGCCTGGCTCCTCTGTCCATGGGGATTTCTAGGCAAGAATAGTGGAGTGGGTAGCATTGTCGTTTGTTGGCAAAGTAATGTCTCTGCTTTTATTTTATTATTATTATTTTTTAATCCCCAACTGGACCTGCAGAACATTGTGCTGGAGGGTCACGGGCCAAATCACTAAGTTCCTTATTAATCCGTTTCAGCGCCATAGTCTGTGCTTTTCGTCTGGCTCCTCACTATCTCGGTGTGTGCTCGAAGGTCCGGCCAAAACTCCTGACTATCCTGGCGGCTGGGAAGGACTGTCTCTTCGTCTTACACCGGCTCTGCCAGACACAGGCGCTTGGTATTGAGGAGGCGGATCTCACGAGAACCTCGAGGCTGGTAACAGGAGCTGTGTCTCTGCTTTTAAATATGCTGTCTAGGTTGGTCATAACTTTTCTTCCAAGGAGTGTCTTAATTTCATGGCTGCAGTCACCATCTGCAGTGATTTTGGAGCCCCCAAAAATAAAGTCTGCCACTGTTTCTCCATCTATTTGCCATGAAGTGATGGGACTGGATGCCATGATCTTAGTTTTCTGAATGTTGAGCTTTAAGCCAACTTTTTCACTTTCCTCTTTCACTTTTCTCAAGAGGCTCTTTAGTTCTTCACTTTCTGCCATAAGGGTGGTGTCATCTGCATATCTGAGGTTATTGATATTTCTCCTGGCAATCTTGATTCCAGCTTGTGCTTCATCCAGCCCAGCATTTCTCATGATGTACTCTGCACAGAAGTTAAATAAGCAGGGTGACAACATACAGCCTTGATATACTCCTTTCCTGATTTGGAACTAGTCTGTTGTTCCATGTCTAGTTCTAACTATTGCTTCCTGACCTGCATACAGATTTCTCAAGAGGCAAGTCAGGTCCGTCTAGTCAAGGCTATGGTTTTTCCAGTGGTCATGTATGGAAGTGAGAGTTGAACTATAAAGAAATCAGAGGGCTCAAGAATTGATGCTTTTGAACTGTGGTGTTGGAGAAGACTCTTGAGAGTCTCTTGGACTGAAAGGAGATCCAACCAGTCCATCCTAAAGGAAATCAGTCCTAAATGTTTATTGGAAGGACTGACGCTGAAGCTGAAACTCCAATACTTTGGCCACCCGATATGAAGAGTTGACTCATTGGAAAAGACTCTGATGCTTGGAGGGATTGAAGGCAAGAGTAGAAGAGGATGACAGAGGATGAGATGGCTGGATGGCATCACCGACTCGATGGACATGAGTTTGAGTGAACTCTGGGAGTTGGTGATGGACAGGGAGGCCTGTCATGCTGCAGTCCATGGGGTCACAGAGTCAGACACGACTGAGCGACTGAACTGAACTGAGCCATTTCCTACTCCAGGGGATCTTCCCAATTCATATATCAAGCCAGCATCTCCTGAATTGCAGGCAGATTCTTTACCTCTGAGTCGCCGGGGAAGCCCTTAGAGCCCCTGATGGTGTCATTTTCAAGCCTGTACTGGCACCTTTCACCCTCTGCATGGGGACACTGGTGAAGATGTGTGACTCTTGGCGGATATTGTAGAGTCCAGTGGTCAGGAATGCACACCCTGGAGGTGCAGGGCTTTCAGTTCCACTTCTGCCACTTGTTATGTTAGCTGGGCACTCTTGGCTAAGTGACTTAACCTTTCTATGCGCTTATTTGTCCAGCTGTGAAATGAGGCCGTAATGGCACTTGCCACACAGGGCTGGTGGGGGATCAAATGAATTACAATACATACAGAGCATGGTAATTCTTGATCAATGTCAGCTCTGACTGTCTATCTGGCTGGTTTCCTACACTATTAGTGTCCTCTGGCTGCTGTAACAAATTATCATATATGTGGTGGCTTGAAACAACAGAAATGCATGCTCTCACAGCTCTGGCAGCCAGAGTCTATAATCAGTGCCACTGGTGTTAGCAGGGCCACGTTCAAGCATGTCCTGTGCCCGTCGTGAGTCCTTGACAGACGTTACCTCTCACTTAGCCATTCATTTGGTTGTGACCAGACCTCGGGCTACACAACTGGATACAACGCGGCTTAGGGCCTGTCCTGCAGGCTTTGGTCACCTTGTTCTGGAGACAGACACAGAGGTTCACCTTCATAGATCCCATAGTCTTGGCCTGTACAAGGGGGTGGGCTCTAAGGATTAGGTATGTAATGATGAGAATGCCCACCTCTGGGGGCCCTGAGACCCTTGTGCTTAGGGGACTCCAAGCAAAGGCTTGTTGACTGCCTGGCAGAGTTGCATTTAGGGGATTCACGGGGCTGGTGGGAGGGGTCCTCTGCCTACACTGAGATGGACCATGTCCTCACAAGCTTCTTGCTTTCCAGGAGACCCCACTGCCAGCTTTTCACGACAGGCTACATTGACCCAGTGGGCTCCTGCAGAGGGTCCTGCAGTTGGAATTCCTCCCTGGGCTCCTCCAGGCCACTTTCCTATATTCCCTGAATGGCTACAAACATTGCCCTGCAAGGTCAAGATCAAGGTCAGGAGGTCCCTCTCTGATGTGGGACCCACATCTTTCTCCAGCTCTAGCCCCAAATGCCAAAGGCAGTGACACGACCTGAGCCTGATGCCTCCCAGGGAATGGATCAGAGACCTGCCTTCCAGGCCTTCCCAGCTGTGTCTTTCTTTGCCAGCCCCTGCACTTCTCCCTGAACTGCCGTAAGCCCTGAAACTTGTATCTGTAAAGAGTGATTCCCCCAGCCCTCCTGTGACACCTGTACCCTGACGCCTCTGAGAGGAACCAGCCAGTCTGGATGCTGTAAGACTGCCATGCACACGTGTATCACTTGTGCTGGTGGGGCCTGGCTCTGCGGGTAGGGGGCGCCACTTCTGCCCCTGAGCCTTTAAACAAGGCTGTGCCCTCCTTCATCTTGTCCCCTGCCCCCGACCAGGCTCTCAGCATCCCTATGACTTCTCTATGAGAGCATCCTGATAGCGCAAGTGGAAGCATCCACACATGTGGTGACAGTCTTGGCATATGGCTCTTGCAGAAGGGACATTATGGCATTCAGGGTCCTACTCTGCCCTGGCTCATCACAGCAGGGTGACCTAGCATGAACAATGATACCAGAAACCTCTCAGGCTCCTGGGGTTTCCAGCCAGGTGAGCACCCAGCTGGAACTGAGTTGGTTGGAATGCAGGTGACCCCTAACACATCTTCAAAGCCATCAGAAATTGGGTTATTGTGAAAGGAGTGTGAAACCTGTAAAAACCATGATGGGAGAGGAAGTCTGTGGCTGTGACTGTGTTCTGACAGATTGTCACCAGCTCCCGGGCCTCGGGCAAGTCTCCCAAGCCTGCTGAGCCTGACTTCCCTCCCTGAGAAGCAGCCTAGGGCCCTGGTCAGGGAAGGACACTTTCTGGCTCTTCCCTTTCCAGACCCAGGCAGCATGCATTTCTCCTTAGGTAAGGTGTGGCTGTGTGATTTTCACTCATGGGAGTTTGCCTGGAACACACATTGCTGCCATGCCAAGGTCTTAACTGGCAGGTGTGAGACTGGACACATTACCTCCACCTGCCACAGGGCAGTTATTCCAGAAGGAGAGGGCTCTGCCAATCATCATCCCTAAAGCTCTGGAGCAGAAAGTGAAGTCGCTCAGTCGTGTCCGACTCTTTGTGACCCCATGGTCTGTAGCCTACCAGGCTCCTCCATCCATGGGATTTTCCAGGCAAGAGTACTGGAGTGGGTTGCCATTTCCTTCTCCAGGGGATCTTCCCAACCCAGGGATTGAATCCAGGTCTCCCTCATTGCAGGCAGAATGCTTTACCATCTGAGCCACCATATGCTAGGGGGAAAAAAAAGACCTGGGACAGAATCTCCGCTTAATCTATAGGAAGATGGGGAGCTGTGAGCTGAGAGAGAAACAATTGGAAGAGAATTTTTCCCACAATAATGAATATTTTACTGATGCCCAGCTCTGTTGGCTTGGAGCCAAACTGGGAGAAGCCATTGAAAGTTTGAAGTCAGTTGAACAGACAACTTGTTATGCTCTGAGCATGGCCGGACAAACATGCCCCGAAGATGGAGTAGATGGATGTGGATTCCCTGGTCCATGGCCTCCCTGTGTTACTTATGTTTCAGAGATGCAGTGGCTGTAGCTAAGTCAGGATGCTTTACAAGTTACACAGTGGGGCAGCCCCTAATTCTGAGACTGAAAGGACAGAGTAGTAGATGGAGAATGTGGAAGAGGAAGAGGGGACGGGACGGAGCCACCAGTTTGAATGATGACTTGGAACCTTGGGCTGACCCCGTCTACTCCCTGAACCTCAGCTTCTCTGTAAGATGGAGAGGATGAGAAACCGCAGTGCAGGGCTGCCTGAGGGTGTCGTGAATTCATAAACCCCATGCCGGGGGCCTGGTGAAGAGTAACTGGTCCACAACTGGGCATGCAGGAGTTCCCATCATGTGGGCCTGCCTGCAGCAGAGTCTCTGAAATGTGCTGGGCTTGGCGCTAGTCAAGCAACAGGCAGAGAATTAATGGAGGGGCTGCAGAGGGTTGAATTAAGCCCCCCAAATGGAGGGTGGGTTCTTGCTCAGAGGTTTCTGATGGAGTCTCACCTTCACCAGTGGTGTCACCTGCTCTCTGGGCAGTGGGGAGCCCTGGTGGGCCTTAGAGCAGGGAAGCCTGATTCTCCCTCCTGGAGTGCAGCTGGCCCCTTGCTCTGTGAGGAACACTTGTAAAGCCCTTGTCTTTTGTGTTCCTGGCCCTGGAGAGCTCTCTGATATAATTTATCTCCTCTCTTGTCTTTTTTCTCCTTTGGTTCCAGCCACACTGGCCTCCTTACACAAAAAGAACTTGTATCTGTTCCCTGAGTTATCATTCTCCTGTCAAAGGTGGTCACCCTTGGGACAATGACCCCCATTAGCTGTGGTGATGCTGAAGACAATGAGGATGCTACAGGCATGGCAGGGTGGCATGGGCACTGGAACCATGACATGGACCTTGTCTCACTCACACCAGGGCAAGTGCATTGCAGGTTTGAGATTCTCACTGAGGTTTCCCTGCAGACCTTCAGTGATGTGAATCTGCCCCCATGACAGCCCTTAGCACTCAAGGGCAACTCCCAAAAGATACAAGAGGGAGAAAGAGGATTAGAGTTTGGGCCAAAGCACATTTCTCCTATCCTCAGGCCAGCAGAATTTTCATTTGAGAGAGAATCAACCTCTGTGTTATGAATCATCCATCACTTGGAGGGGATCTCATGACCAAGAGCCCCCTTGTCAGTCTCACCTGAATGAATGGGAAGAGGAGGCCGATGGTGAAGTTGGAGAGCCAGTTGACGGTGCCCACCACGGTAAAGGCAGCTGGCCGCTGGGCTTGCTGGAAGAACTCGCTGGTCAGGATGAAGGGAATGCCACCTGCAACCAGAGCCAGGGCATGGGTTAATCACCCCAGGGAGGTCTGGCCACCAGCACCCATCTCTATTTGGCAGGGGAGCCCCTCCTGGTAAGAGGCAGCTCTGCCTGGGAGAGTGACACCTTTGGGCATGAGTGTTGGAATTATAGCCTGTAACCCCTAAAGATACACAAACCATTTCTCTGACCTGGTCCTCCCAAATGAGAGATGATTCATCTTCTAGGCTCTCCCATCTCAGTTTGGGAATCACTAGGTTGGACTTCCCAGGTGGCAATAGGGGTAAAGAACCCGCCTGCCAATACATGAGACATGAGAGATTCGGGTCCGATCTCTGGGTTGGGAAGATCCCCTGGAGGAAGGCATGGCAACCCACTCCAGTATTCTGGCCTGGAGAATCCCATGGATAGAGGAGCCTGGCGGGCTACAGTCCACGGGGTCACAGAGAGTTGGACATGACTGAAGCGACTTAGCACACACGCACAGGCTGGATTCACTCATTCCATCAAGATTCAGTGATTATTGGCTGTGCTGGGGCTGGCCCCACAGTCCTGGAGGAAAGTGGTCATGCCCCTGCGCTTCTGAGACTCCCTTATCTGCTGGGGGAGAAAGGATGACTTATTACAAAGGAAGTGAGGGAATAATAACTAATGCAGCATGTGATAAGCGCTGGAGGAAATGGTCAAGGCAATGGAGGGGGTGGAGATCCAGGTTAGCAGTGGTAGGGAGAGCTCTCTGGGCAGGTGATGGTGGAGATACGGCTCAAAGGAGGAGATGCAGCTTGTGAAGATTTGGGATGATCATGCCGACGGAAGGATGAAACGGCAGAGACCCTGAGGGGTGAAAAGGATTGAGAAGATTCCTGAGAGTCCCTTGGACTGCAAGGAGATCAAACCAGTCAATCCTAAAGGAAATCAACCCTGAATATTCACTGGAAGGCCTGATGCTGAAGCTCCAAATACTTTGGCCACCTGATGCAAAGAGCCTACTCATTGGAAAAGACTCTGATGCTGGGAAAGATTGAGGGCAGGAGGAGAAGGAGATGACCCAGGATGAGACAGTTGGATAGCATCACCTACTCAATGGACATTGAGGGACAGGGAGGCCTGGCGTGTTGCAGTCCATGGGGTCACAAAGGCTTGGACATGACTGAGCAACTGAAAAACAACAAGGTCTATAACAGAGGCTATCCTGTTTGGACATCTGAGGAAGGGGATAGAGGAAGGGGATGGGATGGCAAAGGTGAGCAGGGCCAGTTAAGCAGCCTCTGGAGATCAAGGAGAGGGGCTGCCATTGAGGAAAACCGATGAGGGGTTTAAAGGAAGGATTGATGTGATCAATTGGCACTTCGTAGAGACCACTGCTGTTTGGAGGAAGGACTGGAGGAGGCAGAGGTTGATGCAGGAGGCTGCTGGGGCTGGCAGGAGCAGATGATGGCGGTCTAGAGGGTTCGGATGGCGGCGGTGGGGATGGATGGAAGGGGCTGATTTGGGTAGTTGCCACCCCATGGATGCAAAGCTCTCAGGGTGAGCATTGCACCCTGAAACCACAGCACTCATTGTCAGGTTCAACCAAGGAACCCAAGGTCACACATCCAGGACCAGCTCAAGCCTGTGTCTCTCCAGAGCTTTCACCATGACTGCCCCAGCATGCTGCCCGCAAGCCTTGGACTCTGCACCTCAAAAATGACTCAGAATGGACCACCCATGACCCACACCCTGCCCCTGCCCTGCTAGACTGTGAGCCCTCCAGGGAAGCTGGCATCTCCATTGGCCTGGCAGAGTAGACAGGTGACTGATATTTACATACTTGAAGTAAATGCTCAACATTTGATTTTGAAAAGGCTTGATATACTGTTTGCTACAAAAAAAGGTGGATGCTTTATCTTAAAGGTGTCTATCAAAATGATGTGCAGGAACAATGGTTTCATGGTAAAATGTGCTACAACCAGCCTTAGGTCTATGAAGCACGTGTGACTATGTTGGCAAGTGTGTCACACACCTACTGCCACGAGCCTTGCTGCACGTCCCAGGGGGCAGTTCACAGGTCTGCTGAAGCCTGAACAGGGCCGAGGGCTGGTGTTTCACCTTCCTGACTTCCCTGGATGTGTTTTGGAAGCATCTGTAGGTAACTTATTAACACTTCTGCTGCCGGTTTATTAGTTTACAGTGGAGCAGAATGTTGACAAACCTGCCCCCTTGCACTTTGTTTGCTGTTCAGGGCTGAGGCCACGATTTGTTTACTGGTTATGGTGCCTCCTCCCAGCACAGGACCTAGGATACAGACACCAGGTACTCTGTAAAGATTTGCATGATCAGTGGAGGAACGGTTAAGACACCCTGGGTTCAAGGACATCTACATCATGTCTCTTCTCTCTTTCTCTCTCAGGCCTTCAGGCCACCCCTGCAGGACAAATATAAGCAACCATGACAATCCTGCACAGCGCACTGTGCCAATGGGTTTTCATTTCCATTATTTCCTTCAAACTCCCCAGCCAGAGAAGGTGGTGAGACGTGGTGGGTTAGGGCTCTAGTGTCAGTAAGAACAGGTGGAAGTTCTGGGTCCACCAGATCCCTCTAGAATGCAGATCTATCACAAGTGAGGTATGATAGAAGGGACTTACTAGAGAGAGGAGGGGGTTTGTGAGGATTAAATGAACTACTGTGTGCAATCACTTAGTATAAGTCTGCTCCATGTGAGGTACTGAATAAATGTTAATTATTCAATAATTGTTAGCTACTAGAATAGCTAGAATAATACAACTAGAATAATAGTTTTAAACTCATCTGCATTATTTCCTCCCATTGTGTGAGCTAACTGTAACTCAAAGAAGGGGTGTGACTAGCCCAAGGTCTATTGACAGAGGGATGATGGCGATGGTGATGATGGTGATAGTGGTGATGGTGAAGGTGATGGCGATGACAGTGGTGAAGGTGATGATAGTGGGGAAGGTGATGGTGATGATAGTGGTGATGGTGATGACAGTGGTAATGGTGATGATAGTGGTGATGGTGATGAAGGTGATGATGGTGATGGTGATGATAGTGGTGATGGTGGTGATGATGGCGATGGTGATGCTGATGATAGTGATAGTGGTGATGGTGATGACAGTGGTAATGGTGATGATAGTGGTGATGATGGTGATGGTGATGATAGTGGTGATGGTGGTGATGATGGCGATGGTGATGCTGATGATAGTGATAATGGTGATGGTGGTGATGGTGATAGTGATGATAGTGGTGATGGTGATGACAGTGGTGATGGTGATGATAGTGATGATGGTGATGACAGTGGTGATGGTGATGACAGTGGTGATGGTGAAGGTGACGGAGATGATGGTGATGGTGGTGATAGTGGTGATGGTGGTGATGATGGCAATGGTGATGCTGATGATAGTGGTAATGGTGATGGTGGTGATAGTGGTGATGGTGATGATAGTGGTGATGGTGATGATAGTGGTGATGGTGGTGATGATGGCGATGGTGATGCTGATGATAGTGGTAATGGTGATGGTGGTGATAGTGGTGATGGTGATGGTGGTGATAATGCTGCTCATTGTGATAATGATGCTAGTAATGATGGTGGAGGTGATGATGATAATGATGCTAGTGATAATGATGGTGGTGATGGTGATGGTGGTGGTGTGATGCTAGCCAGGATGGTGATAATGACAGTGATCATGATAGAAATGATGGTGATAATGATGAAGGTAGAGATAGTGGTGTTGCTGCAGCTGCTGAATGATGGTGGTGGTAATTGTGACAGGTATTGGGAAAAGCTCTTGACATACATTATTTCACTTAATTATCACTACTGTATGGTCGTAGGATTCCCTTGTGGCTCAGACGGTAAAGAGTCTGCCTGCAATGCGGGAGACCCAGGTTCAATCCTTGGGTCGGGAAGATCCCCTGGAGAAGGAAATGGCAACCCACTCCAGTATTCTTGCCTGGAGAATCCCAGGGACGGGGGAGCCTGGTGGGCTACTGTCCATAGGGTCACAAAGAGTCGGACAGGAGTGATCGACTTCACTTTCACTTTTTTTGTACCCTATGTGGTAGTACCACATGATAGCTAGAGCACGGCTGGGGGTATCACACAGTGGTTAGTGCACGGGATGGGATATATTCATGGTTAAGGGCACTGGGTGGCATATGGCACTCAGCTCCTATGTCTCTGGCTCCGCTGTTGCAATAACTAAGTTTTCTTGGACAACTGCAACCCTGGTGTCCACCACGAGGAGCCATCTGACACAGGTCTAGCCTCACAACCTTTCTCCTGCAGGAGACAAACCTGATTTCAATTCCCACATCTCTCTCTACTGGCTATGTGACCAAGCGAGTGAATGAAAGTCACTCAGTCATGTCCGACTCTTTGCGACCCCATGGACTGTAGTCCCGCCAGGCTCCTCTGTCCATGGGATTCTCCAGGCAAGAGTACTGGAGGTAAGGACATCTATGGCTCTCCGTTTTCACATCTATGAAGTGATGATAAGACTAGTTCCTACCCCTTGGCATTGTTTTGAGGATCAGATGCAGCAAGCTTAGCAATGTGTGTCTGTCCTGTTATTTATGCTCCTGGCAAGCTTCCCTAAACATTTTCTTTAGTTCCCTTCCTCCTCCTCTGCTGTTTCCTAGCTCTAGCCAGGTACCCTAGAAAAATCTCAATTTCTACATAAAAGAAATAAAAGGCAGCTGTCCAAACTTTCTTATGATTCATATTCATTAAAATTCTTCAATGGAACCACTATCATCAATTTCAAAAGCCCTTTAAAAGGTCTAGAAACCCCTTTAAAAATCTCCATCAGTGTGTCCATAAATCACATAATCCTTTAAACACATTTCCCCTGGAGTACCAGCTTTGAAAAATAGCTTATTAAAATTTTTAAATCAAATATAATCATTTTGAAAATTCTTTATGGCTATTCTGCTGCATTTTTCACTAGGCTTAATCTTGTTTGTTCATTTGCTCACCCATTTTCATCCAACGTTTATGTACCAAGTCCTTTGCTGAGTATTTTCAGAATCTACTAGTTCACATCCTAATCCCCCACTGGACACGTGAGGAGACCAAGGCACAGAATGGCTTGTTCAAGGCAGCACAAGCTGTAAATGATAGTGCATGCCAAATCGTGTCTGACTCTGTGTGACCTCATGGACTGCAGCCCACCAGGCTCCTCTATCCATGGGATTCTCCAGGCAAGAATACTGGAGTGGGTTGCCATGCCCTCCTCCAGGGGATCTTCTCGACCCAGGGATAGAACCCAGGTCTCTTATGTCTCCTGCATTGGCAGGAGGGTTCTTCACCACTAGTGCCACCTGGGAAGTCAGACCTGGTCCCAAAACCAAGAGCTTCTGGTTTAGGGAAAAGATTCTCTCCCTTGCTCTTTCCCTAGGAGATGTTAGACAGAGGATGAAGACAGGGTTTCCAAAGAGGTTTGTTTTACGATGGTAAGCACAGCCGGCTGCTTGAGGACAGGGAGCTGACACCAGAGCCCAGTCGATGTAGGAAGGAGGCTGAATGCTTTGGAAGCTACCCTAGCTTTGAGGCTGCCTGTTCAGCCAAATGGGAGAGGCGGGCTGTCCTTTTGTCTCTGGGGAGCTTGGATGCCCACACCCTTGTGGCCCTTGCAGAGGCTTGTCCCATCCTGACTCAGTGGGCACCTCTGGCTCTGCTAATTTTTGGCCCTCCTCTAAGCCTCAGTTTTCCCACCTATAACCTGAGCACAGGGATGAGCTATTTGAAACCTCGGTAAAACCTGTTTACTTGGCACATGTTAATTATGAGTATGCCAAGGCGCCCAGGCTAATGGCTAAGAGCACTGGCTTTGGAATCAGATAAACTCTCCACTTCCAGCCTGTGTGTGTGACCACACGCAAGTCACATGGCTCTCAATTTTCCCATCCATAAAATGAGGATAGAGCCATAGCTCTTACCTCTTAGCATCGTGTGGGGATTAAATGAGACAGGGCTGAGGACTTCCCTGGTGGTTCAGTGGGTTAGAGAATCTGTATTGCAAAGTGGGGGACTCAGGTTTGATCCCTGGTTGGGGAAGTAAGATCCCACATGCCTCAGAGCAACAAGAGAGGATCTGTGCACTGCAGTGAAAGATCCCACAGGACGAAGCAATGATCCTGAGTGCTTCAACTAAGACCCGAGCAACCAAATACATAAATACTTACAAAAATGAAAATAATGAGACAGTGCTTAGTAAAGTGTACAATACATAGTAAAGGCTCAATCACATCAACTGCTATAGCTCTTCTTCTCTTCATTCATTCACTTAATATACGTTCATTGTGTATTGACTATGAGCCAGATGCTGGGGGGCTTCCCTGGTAGTTCAGCTGGTAAAGAATCCACTGCAATGCAGGAGACCCCGCTTCGATTCCTGGGTTGG
This sequence comes from Bos grunniens, assembly GCF_055505025.1. NCBI lineage: Eukaryota > Metazoa > Chordata > Mammalia > Artiodactyla > Bovidae > Bos > Bos grunniens. Next base: position 12,648,627 of record NC_141170.1, on the reverse strand, counting down.
GAAGATCCCTGGAGAAGAGATACGCTAGCCACTCCAGTATTCTTGGGCTTCCCTGATGGCTCAGCTGGTAAAGATTCCGCCTGCAATGCAGAAGACCTAGGTTCTACCCCTAGGTCAGGAAGGTCCCCTGGAGGAGGGCATGGCACCCACTCCAGTATTCATACTTGGAGAATCCCCATGGACAGGGGAGCCTTGTGAGTTACAGTCCATGGGGTCACAAAGAGTCAGACATGACTGAGCGAATAAGCACAGCACAGCAGCACAGATTCTGGGATGTCGATGGTAAGAAGCAGATTTAACTTCTGATTTCAAGGAGCTGCCAGCATCTGGGGACCCACTAAGTCAAGAAAGCCAAAGCCATCACAAGACTAACCTTCTCCTGGACCACGCCTCTTCTGAGCAATTTTAACCATAAAGATAGTTCATGCGTTAAGTACTTCCTGTGTGTCAGGCTCTAGGAAAGTTTTCCCTTTGTGGAGTTTTAAATTATTTCAGAAATCAAGTGATGAATTCCATAGGGATATGGCATCAGACATGGTTGATCATGGGTAAGGAGGAATTACAAGTCACCAGGAGTCGCTGGTCTGAACTGAAAGAACAAAGGCAGCTTGCTCCTTTTGTATCCAGAGATGCTGCAAAATTGAGTACCACCTGGGGACTTTCCTGGCGGTCCAGTGGCTAAGACTCTGTGCTCCCAATGCAGGGGACCTGGGTTCAATCCCAGGGAACCACATCCCATATGCCACAACTAAGAGTTTGCATTCTGCAACTAAAGATTCTATGTGCTGCAACTAAGACCTGGCACAGCCAAGTAAATAAATAAAATAAAATATTAAAAAGAATCAGGTGCCACCTGTCCAGCCCCACCCCCATCTGCCAAATGGGGAGACTGAGGCCAGAGAGGTGAAGTGTGAGTCTCCATGTTTCAGGATTTCCAAACTAGCCTGTCTGCTCTAGTCAATGTCCTTCCTGGAAATTCCTAGCTCCTGCGCATACTGACTATTCCCACTGCTGGGAATGCCCCCGGCTTTGGACACACTTCAGGTCACAAGGGATGTAGCAGCTGGTTTATCATGGGCTTGGCTCCCAGTTGTTGTTTGTTGTTCAGTTGCTAAGTCGCGTCCAACTCTTTTCAACCGCATGGACTGTAGCCTATCAGGCTCCTCTGTCTTCCACTATTTCCTGGAGTTTGCTCAAATTCATGTTCATTGAGTCAGTGATGCTGTCTATCCATCTCATCCTCTGTTGCCCCCTTCTCCTGCCTTCAATCTTTTCTAGCCTCAGGGTATTTATTTTCCAATGAGTTGGCTTTTCACATTAGGTGGCCAAAGTATTGGAATTTCAGCTTCAGCATCGGTCCTTCCAAAGAACATTCAGGACTGATTTCCTTAGGATTGACTGGTTTGATCTCCTTGCAGTCCAAGGGACTCTCAAGAGCACCACAGTTCAAAAGCATCAATTCTTTGGCGCTCAGCCTTCTTTATGGTCCAACTCTCAAATCTGTCCATGACTAGTGGAAAAACCATAGCTTTGACTATACAGACCTTTGTCAGCAAGGTATACAGACCTTTTTAATACACTGTCTAAGTTTCTCATAGCTTTCCTTTCAAGAAGCAAGCATCTTTTAATTTCATGGCTTCAGTCACCATCTGTGGTGACTTTGGAGCCCCCAAAATAAAATCTGTCACTGCTTCCACTTTTTCCCATGAAGTGATGGGGCTGGATGCCATAATCTTAGTTTTTTTAATGTTGAGTTTCAAGACAGTTTTTTCTCTTTTCACTTCCTGGAGGAGGAAATGGCAATCCATTCCAGTATTCCTGCCACGAGAACCCTTGATTAGTATGTGGCTCCTAGTAGGTGATGATATATAAGTTATGCCACCCTTCTCCCCTTTCTCCCAGCCTAACCACAGCCCAAGAAGTTAGCCAGCAGAGGTCCTGACCCCAGCCTGTGTTCTCGCTTGCATAGAGCATATCTCCTAAGGAAAGGGAAGGGAGGGAAAAGTGAGACTCAGGTGTGAATTGAACTAGACAGAAGGAGGAGGTCCTGTCCCCACCACCTATTCCTCCATGGATGGTGTCATCGTCTCTTCAATCCTTTATTCTTTGCTTGCTTATTATATTCTTTGAGGGCAGATATCTTGTTTCTTTTCCTCCCCGTAGCAACCTGTGTCTGTTAATAGACGTTTGTGCTCAATAGATACTTGTGGAATGGATGACTAGGCAGGAAATGATGACAGTTAAACAGGTCCTGAAAGTGTGAGTGGAAATTTACCCTGTCGATGGAGGGATAACCAGGTCCTGGGGCCAGCATGGGGCAGAATGCAGGACAGGGTCTAGAGGATGCTGTTTGCAGGATCCCATCTCAGGATGGGGGAGATAGGATAGAAGAGGCATCATCTGGAGGGTCCACTGGGCAGATCCCAGGGTCTAGATCACTACGTGAGGGGGTTTGGAGTTTGCAGGTGGGAGGTGCAGTGGCCAGCCGAAAGGCTTTGGCAGGAGAGAGCCGTCATCAGACTTGTGATGGGAAAGTATCACCAGGCACCGAGTGGAGCTTGCATCGGTGAAGCGAGAGTGTGGAGGCAGATAAGGACGCTGGGTAGGACATGATCATTGAGAACTTGAGAAAAAAAAACTGGAAAAATGTTTGTGTAAAAGCACTGCATGGCTTTCAGCATCATTAACGACCATCTTCTGTGATTCTCACCAGAATCTGCATGGGATCAATAATAGACTTAGCTGCCTTCTTGAACTGTGCTCCGTTGAAACACAGAGTGAATCCCCTCTTGACTACCAATTAGTGTGTTTTGATAAAGACTTTATTCCAGTGGAATTTCTTTCATCTGGACTGTTAAGAAGACCCATTCTTCAGTTTGAAGGTTTCCATGCTGGAGTTTCTGGGGGAGGGGATGCTTTTGAAGTATTTCAGGAGAAAAGAGGCCACATAAGGCCACAAGGACTCTGCTAATTCTAATTAAAAGTGAGGAGCTGCACACTCTAATGAGCACGGGCAGCTAATTAGCAGGTAGGAAAACACAGTTCAAATCTATCAGGACCAGCTCACAGTGATATGTTTGTTCTGTTTGGTGGGTTCACACACTCAGATGATGCTACGAACCTTGGTCAGGAGTTTACATTTCCACAAAGTCAGAGATCAGAGGTCTCCATAGTCAGCTCTCCTGAGCACATTTCAACATCCTTCCTTTGGGTGAGCACTGGAAGGGCTGTTGAAGCAGATATGCAAGGGTGCCTGGATAAGGAAGGGTCTTTGGTACGGGTGCTGCAGTTGAAGGCAGCCTGGATAGAGCCAAGGCAGTCACACCCTCAGCCTGGGTCTTGGCAGAGTGGTTTTGTATGTTCATTCACTGTGCACAAATGACTGAGTTGGCTTTGAGCTGAGGCGGTGCTGGGCACTGGGGATACAGGTCCAACAGAATGATGGTCCCCGGGCTAGATGGCATCTTAGATCCTGTGGGTTCATGGTGCTGTCTCGAGATCCCAGAATGCTGAAGCACATGTGGTTGGTGGTCCACCCTTATTCCAGGCCCCCCTCCCATCTCAGGGCAGCTGGCCCAGCACCCTCCTGCCAGCTGCAACCCTGGCACATGGCTTTGTCTGGCTTCCCATCAGCCAGAGGGCTGGGGAGTTGACACCTCTTTCTCCCCAGACTGACAGCAGGGAGTTGGGATGAATACTTCTGAGGGGATGACTCTAAAATGTGTATTTCCTATAGCTTTTCAGCAGGATTCTGCTCTGGTTGCCTGAAGATATGCTCAGGATTGTACCTTCCTTGGGTTGGGAAGATGCCCTGGAGGAGGGTATGGCAACCCACTCCAGTGTTCTTGCCTGGAGAATCCCATGGACAGAGGAGCCTGGCAGGCTACAGTCCCTAGGGTCGCACAGAGTCGGACACGACCGAATGACTTAGCATGCAGGAAGAACATCTCTTCCTTCCACTTCCTTCCTTTCCCACTTCAGTTGTCCATTTTCAGGTGTTTCCTGGGATCAACCCCCAAATATTAATAAACTACTTTCCTCGAGTCCTTGACTTAGCGTCTCTTTGTGGGGATACCCATCCTTGTTTTTCAAAGTCCTGCATTGCCCAAGACTGAAGCCCAGGACAGCCTGCTCTTTTCTGAACAACAGTTGAGTTATAATCTAGACTCCTGGGCCACTAGCTTGTCCCAGCTTTGGAAACAGAATATCCTGGATTTCAGAAACCCTGGGGGTGGTTGGTCACTGCAGTGGCATATCAACTTATCTCCTGACTGATTAGCAAAGGTTATTGTGTATATGAGATGCGGGGAAAGAGAAAATTCAAGTTGTCAGTATTTCCGGATGAATAGAACTGATCTCCAAAAGAACTGAGCAGCAGAAGAAGAGACAGTGGAAAGGGCTTTCAAATGTGAGTTTGGAGAGGGCAGGAGTTGGGCTTTGTGGAGACTCAATAAATGAGCAATGCTGAGAGCAAGAAAGACGGAGAATGAAGTTTTCAACAAATCCTGCTGCCTGCTGCCAGTGTGCCCTCGTGCCTGGCTATATGGTAGAATTTAATCACTGCTTCTCTTTGGCTATAAGACGTTTCTGTAAATGCGTGTTGGCTGAGACTGACTTACGGTGGGCAGGCATTTTCAGATTCATCAGGAGTTTTCCTTTGCTTTTTTCTTGTTCATCTTCGACGGTGGCCATGTCATGCCCCATTGATCAATGGGTGGGGAGACCATATGATGTGTTTTCAGAGACTTGGGGGCTGCTCTTCATAATGACATCTGGACACCCAGGGCAAGCTGAGACGGTCCTGGGCAAACCGCTGAGGTGGGAATCCGGCTCAAGGTGAAAACTCTGAACTGAGGTCCCACAGCTGGTCAGGCAGCGGCAGAAGAGGGATTCAAACCCAGGTCTACTGGAACTTCCATAGATCCTCTCAGTCAATGCAAACAGCTTAAAAATAATAATACCTACCACGTGCTGCCTGCCCATGTTGTGGCCGCCTGTGCAGAGCTATAGTAATTAATTAAGTGATTAACATATATATTAATTACTATATGCTAATATATAATTAATTAATTATAGTAATTAAGAGCCGCTTGCTCTTTCTAGGTAGGTCGTGTTATCCCCAGCTTAAAGATGAAGGAACTGAGTCTCAGAAAGGGGAGGCGACTTGCCCAAGGTCACTCATCTAACACGTGGCAGGGATCTGACACGTGGTCTCCTGCCCCGCCAGCGATGAGGCTGAGTCGGGCACAGGGAAGGAAGCCCACGCAAACAGTTAAAACGGGAGACCCAGGAGGGATGCTGGACTAAATCTCGCGTGGCCAAGTTGAAATGCTCTGTGCACGTGTGACCTCGACAGGCCTTGGGGCTTTTCCTGACTTTCCCTGGAGTGTCCTCAGTGGAGAGCTGAGCTTATTCTTCTTTTCCAGTTGTCCTCAAATCCTCGGGGTCCCCAGCTCCCTTGGCCGTGGCAGATGTTCAGGCTGAGATAGAAAATCCCCTTGGAAGTTGGGGAGTGCTGTCTTTGCAGAAGTAGCAGCTCCAGCTGTGTTTTCATCCCAGATTGGCTGTGATGTGCCAGCCTCAGTACAGCTGAATCATTTCCAAATCAAAAAGCTGAAGCCCGTGGGGGTCCGCTCAGCCCGGGCTCCTGAGGGTGGAGGGGAACAGAACCCTTCCTGCTGGGCGGGACCACAGCTGCTCACAGCTGGCCTGTTTTCACAGCCTGGGTTCTCCTGCCAGCAAAGCTGCTACCTTGCTGGACAGGGCAAAGCCAGCGAGGACAACCTGCAGGTCCCAACCACACCTGGCCAGCATCTGGTGGCTCCTATGGGATCCCCTTCCCTTGCCTTCTCTTCTCACCTGAAAAACTCTCACCTTTTGAAATATACCACTGCCCCCTTCCTCTGCAAGCTCATAACCCCCTGCCACTGGGGAACGCCACGTGTCCCTGCCCACCCCCCATGGATCCCTGGAGGCTGAAGGGATGGGCCTGGCCTAGACGGAGTGCTTGGTGAGGGGTTATTGAGGGAAGGGGTGGGCAGTGAATGAATTTGTGCCCTTCCCAGCCAGGGCTGGACTCCAGGTCAGCCTGGCTCCTTTCTACGGAGTCCCATCAACACAGTTCCTTGTATACCTCAAGTGATGGGGAGCTTACTTCTTGTGAAAGAATGAGTTCAGCTGTTACATGGAACCTAGACCTGAGTCCTGCTCCTTTCTGAGGCCCTGGCTTCGGGGTTCCTCCTTCCTCGAAAGGTCCTCCCTGAGGCTGGCATGTGCAAAGACCACGTCTCTGTGTCACTCACTGGTGCATCTTGGTACCTGGATTAGCACCTTGGGAGCTGTGAGCGGGGAATCACACCAGGGCCAGTGTGCCGTCTGTCCCTTCTACATGAGCTGCTTGCTTCCAGATACCTGCATGGAGGCCTCCCTCCCATCTCTCAGATCTCTGCTCCATTGTCACCTCCCCTAAGGAGGTCTTCTGTGCCCCCTGCCCATCTCAGATAGCACCCTTCCACCATCTCCTCCCTCTCATTTGCACGACCTTTCTTTCGAGCACTCAGTATTTTTACATATTTATATTTTTATGTGCTTACTCTAATCCTCCCCCAACAGAATGTCAGCTCCTTGGAGGCACATACATTGTCTGTTTTGTTCCGTTTGTTCAGTCACTAAATTGTGTTTGACACTTTGCGACCCCATGGATGGCAGCATGCCAGCCTTCCCTGTCCTTTACTATCTCCCAGAGTGTGCTCAAACTCATGTCCGTTGAGTCAATGATGCCATCGAACCATCTCATCCTCTGTCGCTCCCTTCTCCTCCTGCCCTCATTCTTTCCCAGCATCAGGGTCTTGTTCTATGCTCTGCCCTAATTTCTGGAACAGTCTCACTGTAAAGAGTATGAGAGCTCAATGAACATTGGTCAGTGGATGAATCAATGAATGAAACTGGCTGCTTCTCCACTGCTGCTGCTACTGCTAAGTCGCTTCAGTCGTGTCCAACTCTGTGCGACCCCATAGATGGAAGCCCACCAGGCTCCCCCGTCCCTGGGATTCTCCAGGCAAGAACACTGGAGTGGGTTGCCATTTCCTTCTCCAATGCATGAAAGTGAAAAGTGAAAGTGAAGTCGCTCAGTCGTGTCTGACTCTTAGCGACCCCATGGACTGCAGCCTACCAGGCTCCTCTGTCCATGGGATTTTCCAGGCAACAGTACTGGAGTGGGGTGCCATTGCCTCTCCACTAGGTAAGTCTTACTCCTCTGCATCTCCTGGGACTAGAATGGAGTCATATGCATAGAAGGTGATTACTAACAACTTGCTGAATGAAAGACTGAAAATATAGTCACATTGCTAACATTTTGAAATTGGATCAAATTCCTCCTTGCTTCAATATTCCAGTAGTGTCCCACTGCATTGAAAATAAAATCCTAGCTCCTTACCAGAGAGCTACAAGTTCCTCCATCTCTGGGCCCCTCTTTCCATCCAACTTCACCTCTAACATCACTTCTCTCTCTTACTGACAACACTCCAGCCTTCCCTTTACCCATCAAGCGAGTTTCTGCCTCAGGACCTTTGCACATCCTTTCCCTAGATCCTCACAGGGCCACTTCCTTCTCCAGCATCCCAGCCTTGCCTCCAGTGCTCACAGCAGCCCTTTCTGTCCACACTCACCCACCTCTCACCCTATTTATTCCTTCTTAGTTCATGTCACGCATCATAAAGTAATAGTTTACTGGACAGGGTCCTATAAATATGCACTTGTTGGGGGTGGCTGCTTGGGGTCTAAGCACTCCCCCACTCTCTCTCTCTCCCCTCCAAGACATAAGATGCAAGAGCTAAGATCATGTCTCTCTGCCATTCACCAGTGTGTCTTGGGGGCTGGATCAACATAAGGAGTGCTTGATAAATACTTTTAAATTAATGAACGCACTTTCCTGTGAGCTTACTCATCCTGCTCCTCTTTACTGTACTTGATCCTCAAGTTCATGGAATTTGCACTCTCCGGGTTATTTTTCCAGTTTATAGGTCATAATTGTTTATAATTATTTTGTAATTTATACCATGCTCAGTTGCTTCAGTTCTTTCCTACTCTTTGCGACCCCATGGATTGTAGCCCACCAGGCTCCTCTGTCCATGGGATTCTCCAGGCTAGAATACTGGAGTGAGTTGTCATGCCCTCCTCTGGGAGATATTCCTGACCCAGGGATCGAACCCATGTCTCCTGCATTGCAGGTGGATTTTTCACTGCTGAGCCACAGAGAAGCCCTTTATAATTTATGTATGTATGTATGTTATTCACACAGTCATGTCTAACTCTTTGAGATTCTATGGACTGTAGCCTGCCAGGGTCCTCTGTCTATGGGATTCTCCAGGCAAGAACACTGGAGTGGGTTGCCATTTCCTTCTCCAGGGGATCTTCCCAACCCAGGGATGACACCTGGGTCTCCCGCATTGCAGGCAGATTCTTTACCATCTGAGCCACCAGGGAAGCACTTTATAATTTATAATCATGTATAATAATTTCAGACTATAATTATTTGATGTTTATCTTAATTAGATGATGAACTCCCAGAAATGGAAAATATCTCTGACTCTGTTTCTGCATCCTGAGTGTGGAACACAGTACCTGGCTCATGGTGTGTGTTCAAAATATTTTGTTGAATGAAATAATTGGGACCATAACTGAGAATAGATAAAAGAGCAAAAAATGTAAACTGCAAAATAGGTTTCAGAAAATCCACACACTGAAGCACATGCCTGAGTTTTCTTTATAAAGGAAGCCCTCGCAGGCCCTTTTAAGACCTAAAAAGCTTGATTTTCTATTTTTGCATGTTTTATTTAAACAAAGAAGCTGGGTGCTCACAGGGAAACACCGCAGGGGTGAGACAGTACACGGACTTGCGCCGGCTCCTCCCCTGGCTCCGTCCGAGAAATGAGACTTCACGGTGGGTGAAATTTTCCATTAGAGACACCATTGTCTTAGAAAAATAACCCTCGGCCTGTTCTGTTTGATGTCCTCTCAGAAGCAATTCTCTTCCCGAAGGCTTGTTTGATTTAGTGAAGGCTCAGGTCTCCAGAGCTTGGCCTCCTGAACTGCAGAGCGCTGGGTGGGGGATGGCGGGCGGGTAGGGGTGGGACCCACTTCTGCTAAGAAGACACCCACCAGGGGCAGTTTTCTTAAGCACAGGAAGCTGACCCGTGGCTTAGGAAACCTTGTAACAGCCCCGCTCCTTGAGTGCTTTCTGTAGGCTGAAATTCTATTAGGCACTTGGCAGAGATTTCTTTTACACTCAGATCACAGCTTTCTTGTATCCATCATCCTCTTATTACAGGTGGGACCAGACCAGAGAGCTGAGCTAAGCTGCCCAAGGTCACACAGCTGGGAAGTGGGGTCCTGACCTTTGGGCCCAAGACTGGAAGAGGATGAAGCCCATAGTTTCTTGACTACATCAAGCGGCCCATGGGGAACATAAAATAGGAGAAATTCCACTTTATATTGCATTTTCTTCCCCTTGTGCAGACTTGGAGCATCAAGGATGCTGTGACAGATAGGATGCATGCGTGAGTAGTCGCTCAGTCATGTCTGACTCTGCAACCCCATCTGTGGACTGTAGCTGCCAGGCTCCTCTGTCCATGGGATTTTCCAGGCAAGGATACTGGAGTTAGGTAGCCATTCCTTTCTCCAGGGGATCTTCCCAACCGAGGGACTGAACTGGATTTCCTGCATTAGGCGGATTCTTTACTGTCTAAGCCACCAGGGATGTCCGATAGATAGAATAATGTCCCCCCAAAGAAATCCACATTCTAGTTCCCAGAACCTGTGACAATGTTACCTTACATGGCCAAGGGACTTTGCAGATGGCATTAAGAATCTTGAGATGGGGAAATTCTCCTGCCTGATCAAGGTGGGCTCTATGTCCTTAAAATAAAGGTTCATGAAAAAGGGAGGCAAGGGGGTCAAAGTCAGAAAAAGAGATGTTATGACAGAAGCAGAGGTTTGAAGATGGAGCAAGAGACGATGAGGAAAGATCTGCCAGCAGCCTTGAGAAGAAGAAAACAGGAAGGAATAAATTCTCCCCTCGAACTTCTGTAAGAAGAGCTCCCCTGCAGCCTCAGTTTAGACTTTTGGGCACCAAATTATAAGATAATTAATGAGTGGTGTTTTCGTTGGCTAAGTTTGTGATAATTTGTCACAACAGCAAAAGCAAATAATGTAGAGTCTAAAAGACACTCTGTTCTTGCAGACATGGCGCCTTAGAGAGATTGCGGCTTAGAGCCAAGAGATGGTTTGAAGGCCCTCTCTCCTCTCTGCTCTGAGCGCGTGGGCATCAGCATTTGGGTCGTCGCCTACTGCTCCTCTGTTCTGTGTTCTCTTCCTTCAGCTCTCGGGATGTTTTGTTCCCTCATGGTTTCACATCTTTTGCTCAATTGACACCTTGCTTCTAGGACCTTCTCTGACAAGTTGCAAAATCTTCCCAAAGAAGCTTCCTGGCCACCTCCCTGCTCAAAATTTCTCTGTAGTGCTTATTCTAGTCCAATATACTTGATAAGTGAATTTCATATTGTTTTATATTGTTTCCCTATACAAAGGATAGAAAGTCAAAGTGTTAGTCGCTCAATCGTGTCCAGCTCTTTGTGACCCCATAGACAACTGTAGCCCACCAGGCTCCTCTGTCCATGGGATTCTCTGGGCAAGAATCATGGAGTGGGTAGCCATTCCCTTCTTCACGATACACAAAGGATAATGTCTCATTATAATACACATTCCAGTTCAGTTCAGTCTCCTAGTCGTGTCTGACTCTTTGCAACCCCATGGATTGCAGCACACCAGGCTTCCCTGTCCATCACCAATTCCTGGAGCTTGCTCAAACTCATGTCCATCGAGTTGGTGATGCCATCCAACCATCTCATCCTCTGTCATCCCCATCTTCTCCTGCCTTCAATCTTTCCCAGCATCAGGGTCTTTTCCAATGAGTTAGTTCTTCATATCAGGTGACCAAAGTATTGGAGTTTCAGCTTCAGCATCAGTACTTCCAGAATGACAGGCATTTTGTCTTTTTTTTGTTCATTATCATTTTCCCCAGCACCTACAGGAGTGCCTGGCACATGGCTGCCATTAGTAATTATTCACTGAACAAATGGATGCATTTAATCCTTACAACTTCCCAGTGAGGTGGGTGCCATTGTTATCTTTAATTTTCAGATGACGCCCAGAGAGATTAAGCAACTGGCCCCATGTCAGTTGGTCAGAGGAAGAGTAAGTACCTGAACCACGGAGGTTCTTGTTCTAGGAGCTTCACTTTAGATTACTGTTATGGGATGAATTGTGACATCTCTGGAATTTATGTATTGAAGTCCTAACCTCCAGTACCTCAGAATGTGACTGCATTTGGAAATGTAGATTTTCAGATTAAATGAGGTTATATGCATGAGTCCTAACCCAATCTGACTGGTATTCTTACGAGAAGAGGAGACTAGGACGCTGACACATAGACAGGGACAACCATGTGGGAACGTGGTGAGAAGTGGGCTTTCCGCACCCAAGGAGAGAGGCTGCAGAAGAAACCAACCCTGCTGACTCCTTGACTTGGACTTCCTGCCTCTAGAATTGTGAGACAACACATTCCTGTTGTTTAAGCCACCTGATCTGTAGGACTTTGTTATGGCAGCCTAAGTGAATTAATACACTCACTATACTTTGGCCACCTGATGTGAAGAGTCAACTCCTTGGAAAAGAGTCCGATGCTGGAAAAAACCAAAGCCAAAAGAGAAGGGGGCAGCAGAGGATGAGATGGTTGGATGGCATCACCAACTCAACGGACATGACTTTGAGCAAACTCTGGGAGGTAGTGAAGGACAAGGGAGGCTGGCATGCTACAGTCCCTGGGGTCAAAGAGTCAGACACGATTTAGCGACTGAACAACAACAAATACTGGTTGAATTACGAGGCAGAGTCTGATCTTGACCTGCTTACCTCTTAGCCCCTCCTGCCAACATTCCCATCTCCCCCGTGACACCACCAGCCTCCTGACTTCCTTCCATTTCCAAATATATCCTTCTTTCCCATGCCTGTTAGCCTTAGGAAATGCTGCTACTACCTGGAATGTGCATAACCACCACCCCCTGCCTTCCCAATGATGTTGACTCCTAATCCCCAGAAACCATGAATGTTATCTGATATGACAAAAGAGATGCTGCAGGTATGATAATGTTAGGATCTTGAGATGGGGAGCCTCTTCTGGATTATCCTACCCAATTCAGGTGCATGCAGAGTTGCTCAGTCACTCAGTTGTGTCTGACTCTTTGCCACACCATGGACTGCAGCCCACCAGGCTCCTCTGGTGGAGGAGGGAAGAATTTTCCAGGCAAGAATACTGGAGTGGTTGCCATTTCCTACTCCCGGGGATCTTCCTGACTCAGGGATGGAACCTGTGTCTCTTTCATCTCCTGCACTGGCAGGTGGATTCTTTACCACCGAGCCACCTGGGAAACCCTCAGTCCAGGTGGGCCCAATAAAATTACAAGGTCCTTATAAAAGGGAGGCAGGGGGTCAGAGAGGAGAGAAGGTGCTACCCAGTTGGCTTTGAAGATTGGGGAAGAAGCCACAAGCCAAGGCATGTGGGCAACCTCTAAGTAGGGAAAGGCCAGAAAACAAACTCTCCCAGACCAGAAGGAACCAGCCCTGCAGACACCTTGACTCTGTCCCATTGACGATGGTTTTAGGCTTCTGGACCCCAGAAACCTGGAGAATAAATGTACATTTGTTCTGAGGTAAGTGGGGGTTTGTAACAGCAGCCATAGGACTCTGACACAGCCCCTGCCCCACCCTGCCTTGCCCCCAAGAATTACTTCTAGTAATCCCTCAAAAAGAAGACCCTGTTTCTGCTCCTTTTTATACCTTCCAGACCCTGTTTAGCAAAGGTGACTTCTTGCCTTGTAGTCACGTCGTGTTAGTTAACATTTACATTGCATGGGTAACAGGAGGTTAAAACAGAGCTTCATTTGGACTCAGAACCAAGACACAACAGAGGCGGCAATTCCAAAGTCAGCTGCGGGTTTCTGCCTGCACGGGACAGCCAACAAGGTTGGTTCTTGGCTCTCGAGCCCCTTCACCCACAGTGAGATTAGAAGTGGGTGAGACAGGAGAGAAGGAGAGAGCATTTGTGTGGAGATTGAGGGGTGCAATTGCTGAACTGTGAGCCCTTCTGCCATCACAGGAGCAAGGTGGGGCCCTCCATGTACCCCATCTCCTAATCCCTGGAGCCTGTGAATACTGCTTTCTATGGCAAAAGGGATGATTAAGTTAAAGTTCTTAAAATCCAGGCTAAGGAGGTGCTTATCCTGGATTATCAGCATGGGTTCTAAATGCAATCATATACATCTTTCCTGCCATGTCAGTAAATAGAGAATGTTACAGTCATCAGTGATTGTAGCCACCACCAAGGGTGAACAGGTGAGCCCTGAGGGAACTCAGGATGTGAAAACACAGGATACTGGTCCCAGACAGCTGAAAGTGAAAAAGTCGCACGGTCGTGTCTGACTCTTTGCCACCCCATGGACTATACAGTCCGTGGAATTCTCCAGGCCAAAATACTGGAGTGGGTAGTCTTCCCCTTCTCCAGGGGATCTTCCCAACCCAGGGATCAAACCCAGGTCTCCCGCATTGCAGGTGGATTCTTTACTAGCTGAGCCACAAGGGAAGCCCAGATAGCCGAGATGCATATAAAAGGAATGATTTTAGTGAGCCCAGACTCTTGCATCTGCCCATAAATAGAAAAGGGCTGAGTTCTTTAACTTGAGATATCTGGTTTTCTTTTATTAACAATTGTATTTTGAAGTCAGACTACCTGCTCTTCGTTGCAAGATATAACTTGTTTCATATAACTTGTCTTGATATAACTTGCAAGATATAACTTGTTTGATATAACTTGTCTTAATATAACTTCGTTTGATATAACTTGTTTCCTCCCCCACCACCCCTCTCAGAGCACTTCTCTTGGGTCACTTGAGATGCTGCCTCCCAGACTTGATGTCCTAAAATTTCCTGCCTAATAAAACATAACTCTCAACCTTCAGCTTGTGAATTTATTTTTAACCACATTTGTAAGGGAGAAGTGGGAGGGGCTTGGGAGTACATAGAAAAGGAGGCAACACAAAGAGGCGGCAGAGATTGGAGGGCTGTGGCTACAAGTCAAGGAATGCTGGCAGCCATCAGGAGCCAGGAGGCAGGTGTGGGCAGATTCTCCTCTGAGCCTCTGAAGGAGCTCAGCTCTCCTGATACCTTGATTCTGGACGTCCGGTCTCCAGATTGTGACAGACGAGGCTTCTGTTGTTAAAGCCATTTGTTCGCAGCACTTGGGTATAGCAGCCATGGGACACTAATCACCTAAACAGAGACTCCTACTCTCACCATCTCAGAGGCTGCAAGGAACAACTAAGTGGCAAATCCCCCTGCCTGGTCCCAGGATCGCTCCATCCCAGCCAGGAGGAAGACTGCTGCTGGGGGAATCACAGGGAAGTCTAGAAGCCAAGGGGGTGTCACCGACTCTGGGGCTGTAGAACCAGTGTTTTCAAAACTTTCCATCTTTCTGTTGCAGATCCAGGCTTCTGCCCTGAAACCCTGGAGGGCTCAAATTCACTCTCAGAACAGCGTTTGCTTAGGATTGCTTCTGAGGGACCATCTTTTCTGGGGACAACTTGGCAGACAGTCATAGAGCGCACTGCCGAATTAACACGACAGGAAATAAACTCACTAATTAACTCTGCCTTAGGCTGCAGAAAAGAGATAAGGAAGGAAATGAAGTGTCTGGAAAAACAGGAGGGACAGTGGCAGGAAAGGTGATGTCAGAGTCAGATAGATGTAGGTTCAAATCCTGGGATATCTCTGACTGTGTGATGCGAGCAAGGCAGGTTCCTGGAGCCCAGGTGACCCTGTCGCAAATAGAGTGTTTCCTTGGCAGGATGCTCTGAGGATGAGGGTGACTGTGGTACCTAGCTCTGAACAGGTGCTCTGCCTAAGGAAGATAATATTAATTCTAAAAGTTCCCCTTGGTCTTCCTGAATAAGCAGAAAGCTCACCATGAGCTTGGAGAGCAGCTTGCCCCACCATCTGTTTGGCATTAGTGATGATGCGGATGAGGATAGCTGGATGATGGAAGTCTGTCATTTCCAAAGCCCACTGGCCCCACGTCGACTGCTGCCTGGGAGACAGAAAATATTTTCCTGCCAACATCATGGCTAGCTTCCTAGGGCTGCTCTAACACATCACCAAAACGCGGTGACTAAAAACAACATATTTATTCTCTCGCAGTTCTGAAGGCGAGAAGTCTGAAATGGAGGTGTTGGTAGGGTTAGTTTTCTCTGGAGGTTGTGAGGGAGAAACCATCCCATGCCTTTCTCTTTTTTATTTTTAAAATCGTTTGTATTATTTATTTATTTTTGGTTGTGCTGGGTCTTCATTGTGGCACGCGGGCTTTCTCTGAGCTGCATAAGCTTCTCATTGTAGTGGCTTCTCTGGTTGCGAAGCACAGGTTCTGGGTCCAAGGCCTTCAGTAGTTGTGGAACAGGGGCTCAGTCGTTGTGGGCTCCCGGGCCCTAGAGTGCAGGCTCAGGAGTTGTGGAGCGTGGGCTTAGTTGCTCCACGGCTCGTGGAATCTTCCCAGACCAGGGATGGAACCCGTGTTCCCTGCTTTGGCGGGTGGATTCCTATCCACTGTGCCACCAGGGAAGTCTCCAGGCCTTTCTCCTAACGTGCAGTGTTGCTGACACTGGCTTGTAGGATCATCACTCTGATCTCTGCCTCCATCTTCACATTACCACTGTGTCTCTCTCTCTGTCCTCTCCTTGTCTTATAAGACACCAGTCATTGGATTTAAGGCCCACCCTGGCTCTAGTCAATCCTAAGGGAAATCAGTGCTGAATATTCATTGGAAGGACTGATGCTGAAGCTGAAGTTCCACTACTTTGGCCACCTGATGCGAAGAACTGACTCACTGGAAAAGATCCTGATGCTGGGAATGATTGAAGGCAGGAGGAGAAGGGGACGGCAGAGAATGAGACGGTTAGATGGCATCACCGACTCAATGGACATGAGTTTGAGCAAGCTCCGGGAGTTGGTGATAGACAGGGAAGGCTGGTGTGCTGCAGTCCATGGGGTCGCAAAGAGTCAGACACAACTAAGTGACTCAACTGAACTGAACTGGCTCTAGAATGATGTCATCTTGAGATCGTTAGCTAATTACACAGGCAATGATCTTCTTTCTAAACAGGGACATTTTCTGAGGTTCTGAGTGAATGTGAATCTTGGAGGGAGAATCAATGTTCACTGCATTATGGTAGAAAAGAGCACAAACATCGCCACCCTCTGACATCAGTAGCATCTACATGTATGACTTAGAGGAGCCACAAACTTTTGGAGGCTCATCTTCCTCATGGTCAAAATGGGAATAAGACAATCTGCCTGCAGGGCTCATTGAGGGCTGGGTAAGATGGCTTGAGTGAAATACTCAGCACAGAATCTGAAATGCTGGCTATATACTCGATTGTTCACACTGTCAGCATTCTCAAAAGACTTTTGTGTTGTCCTGAGAGCTGTGGAGAAGTGGGTAGCCAGTGGTCAGTTTGGCCAGCTTACAGGTATGGGTCTCTGGGTAGCCCCAGAGTTGGTTACTAAGCCTGAAAACTTCTACAAACAAGACAGTGCTTTTGGGCTAAACTGTCTATTTGGGAATCTTCCAGAAAATGTGCTAAAATGCCAATCCTGTTGCCTACCCAGCAGCCTGGATGGTGGATAGGGAGAAAAACAGTGGGTTCTGAAACACAGACACCCAGCTAGAGCCCCTAATCTGGCTCCTCTGTCTATGGAATTCTCTAGGCAAGAATACAGGAGTGGGGTTGCCTTCCTGACTCAGGGATTGAACCCAGGTCTCCCAAATTATAGTCAAAATTCTTTACCATCTGAGCCACAAGGGAAGCCTGAATTTGGCACAGCCTCTCATTTCACTGCTCGGAGAAGGCGATGGCACCCCACTCAAGTACTCTTGCCTGGAAAATCCCATGGACAGAGGAGCCTAGTAAGCTGCAGTCCGTGAGGTTACTAAGAGTCAGACACGACTGAGTGACTCCACTTTCACTTTTCACTTTCATGCACTGGAGAAGGAAATGGCAACCCACTCCAGTGTTCTTGCCTGGAGAATCCCAGGGACGGGGGAGCCTGGTAGGAGGCTGTCTATGGGGTCGCAGAGAGTCGGACACGACTGAAGTGACTTAGCAGCAGCAACAGCAGCTCATTTCACTGAGGTCAATTCGCCAAGACAAAGATATAAAATTCACTCATGAGTAAGAGAAGCGTCATCTACCGATGGGTGCGTATCTCTTGCTCTCTGCGCCTTTGCTATCCAAACTCTGTCTTTCCAAACTCAGGAGTCAAAGAAAGTAACATAAATGTGTTGATATATCTCTTGCTATCCAAACCCTGTTACTTACTGTGTGTATCAGTCTTTGGAATAAAATGGATTTGGAGAGCGAGGAACACATATATTCTTACTGTGGACACAGATATATTTTATGCCGCTCAGCTATGCTTTTTTTTTGCCCCAAGGAACTAAATTTTAAAAAAGGGAGGACATTTTTCCAAATTGACTTATGCAGGCAAAATGAACAGCAACACTGAAATCAACGAAAGGTGTTAAAATTGTTGTGTTCCATACAAAAGTCTCTACATTCTTGAGAGATAATTAAAAGAAATAAGATAAATTCTGCAAAGAGTTTTTCTCTATGACATGGCTTTCAGCGATTTGACCAGTGAGTCGACTTTTGATGAATTAACTTTCTGTAAATTGCTTTGCTTTATGCACAGCCAATAAGTGGGGGAGTGGGTGTTCACGTCATATGCTGAGACCTTCCAAATAATTAGGGTCTTGGACATTATCCTGTAGCCTGTCTTCACCACTGCAGTTTGCCTTTTCAAATTATGTCAGTGGAGTATGTCATACGTTTCCAGCAGGAACGCTAACTTCTGACTGTCACTTAAAGTAAGCTCCCTCGAGGGGAGGGGCTGTGTGCGTGTGTGTGCGTGTGTGCGTTTGGCTCACCACTGTATTGCCAGGACTTGAAGGATGGCTTTTTCAGTTTGCATTCAATAATTATTTGTGACATGGGTAAATGAACGGATGACATCTATTTCTCCCTAAATGAGAGTCCTGAGTTGTCATCCCTTGCCTAGTCTACAGTCACAGCTTCTGGAGGGATTGCAGAGTGGCCATGGTACTTTCAGCCCCTCCAAATGGAGGTAAAATCGTTTCTCCACACTTAGTTCTGAGCTGGCTTTTTGACTCCCTTTGGCCAAGAGAAAGGGACAGTAGTGATGTCAAGCCTGGACCTTGGCAGGTTTTGCACATTTCTTTCCTACGACTTGTCTAACATCGTGTAAATGAGCTGGGCTAGCCTGCTGGGTGGTGACAGACATTGAGTCACTCCTCTTGATTACAGATCAGTGGTTGAGGCCACCTTGGACTGACTGGAATCCATCCAATCTGCATGAAGATCAGCAAAGCCTGGGCCAGGTGGAGCAAAACTACTGTGTCAGGGCGCAGACTTGGGAGCAATGGTAGGTTTGTTGTTGTTCAGTCGCTCAGCTGTATCCAACTCTTTGAGACCCCATGGACTGCCTCACACAAGGCTTCCCTGTCCTTCACCATCTCCCGGAGCTTGCTCAAACTCATGTCCATTGAGTTGGTGATGTTGGCAGTTATAGACGGTTATGTCTATGGGGTCGCACATAGTCGGACACGACTGAAGCGACTTGGCAGCAGCAGCAGCATTGCTTAATCTGCTAAGTTTTGGGGTTATTTGTTACACAGTGATAGCTCCCTAATACAAATTCCTTAATAACCCCTAATTTACGCCTAGTAGGCCTCTCCCAGGCTTCCCAGATGGTTCAAGTGGTAAAGAATCTGCCTGCAATGCAGGAGATGCAGGAGACTTGGGCTTGATCCCTGGGTCAAGAAGATCCCCTGGAAGAAGAGATAGTACCCCATTCCACTCCAGTATTCTTGCCTGGAGAATCCCAGGGGCAGAGGAGCCTAGAGGGCTACAGTCCATGGGGTCGCAAAGAACTGGACATGTCTCTTAGTGACTGAGCATGCATGCATTCAAGCCTCTCCCATCTTCCGTATTTCCCCTCCACTCAGTCTCCACACTACAGACTTTTAAAACAGCAGTCTGATAATGTCACACTGTAGCCTGAAACTCCTCAGTGGCTGCCTACTTCCGGGAGGACAAAGTCTACTAATAGCTCTTCCAGCCTGTGAAGGCCGCAATGACCTGGCTCCATTTTCTTTGTGTCTGGACCTTCCCTGCTGCCCCCGCGTTCCCACTCTCTCCTCCTGTAACACTCTGTGTCCTCAGAATCCACCAACACACTCTGCTTTCTGACTTCTGGCCTCTGCCCAGATGTTCCTTCCTTTTCTTTATAGCTGGGCCACCGCTGACCCAAATGGCACTTTTGCAAACAAGAAAATGTGTCCCTTCCTCAAGGAAAAAGACTTCTTAAATTAAGTAGGTTTCTGTATGACCTGAACCATCACACACCGTGGCCCAGCTTGGCTTCACTGAGGAAACTCTCCAGACACCTGGCAGGCGGCAGCCCTGGCTGGTGACCACGCGTGCCAACCATCTGCTCCCCCAGGCCAGGCACAACTGGGCTCCTCCCACCTCCCACCCTGATGGTGGGCACCCAGGCCAGATATGAAGTCAGGCAAGGGATGGCCATCAGGCTGCTGAGAGTGGATAAGAAAGGAACCTTGGGGAACATCTGGAGAGGGGGGTCACACACGCAGGTGTACGTGTATGTGTGAACCACTGTGCGAGGCGTGCTTTCCTGACTGTATGCACGGCTGGGTTTGCCTATGGGCCGATGTTCTCCTATGTTTGTGTCTGTCTAACACGGGGATGATGTGTCTTTAGACGTGGCACTGTGGGCAGTGCACGCTCTGAGAACCCATGATTGGTGGCTCGGCTCGTTTCAACTCAACACTCAGAAATCAGTTTAACTTTACCCGCTCCAGGTAACCTGACTTCCCACTAGTCCCGGTAAGGGTCTTCTCCACGCTTCCACAGTGCCATGGTCCTGATTTTTCTTGGTAGCCTACTGTGTGTGGATGTTAAGAGGTTGGGCTCTAGATTCACACCAACCTGAACTGGAATCCTGGCTCCCCTGATCATTTGCGGTGTGACTTTGGGTGGAGCACTTAACCTTTCTGAGCCTCAACTGTCAATCCAGCCCCCTTCTCCAGTGAGAGCCAACTACTTCCTCTTCTTTTTCTTTACTTGGAAACTGCCTCTAACCTGGGTTCCAAGCTCCTGGTTGGGACGTTTCTCATTCCTCTTCATGCTCTTGGGGATGAAGTTACAGCTTGGACTGACTAAAAAAAATCTACGCGTTTACCTCCATCATGCATTCTCAACTGGGATGAAAATTAGTTCTTGGAGGTGGAGATGGTGGCAAAAGTCTTAAATATAGTAACGGTCCACAGAGCTCCACAGAGCGTCAAGCTCAGTCTTCACAGTGCAATATTGTTTCTTAGTATCTAATTTCTCTTATTTGGGAGAAACGAATATTAATTAAAATTCATCTCCCTGATGCCTGCTCAGGCTTGGCGGGGGCGGGGCGGGGGGGTGGCACTTCCCTCTGTCCGTATTTATCACATGTCTCCATCTTTTCTATTGAACCCATTCACCTGCCTCTCCTCTGAAAATAGGCCATTTGTGCAATTTCCTTTAAAATCCCAGCTGACAATACCTTCGTGTTGGTCCTTGACCTAATTGCAAATTTCTATGATAGTTGAGAGTCTGCAGGGCAGTTTTAGAAAGAGGTTATCTCATAAGTCCTCACCCCAGATCCCAGAAGGTAATGGGCGTGGGCATTTGGTATCCGCTACTGCATGGAGACAGCTAAGAATTAGAATCCACACTACTGGAGTTCAACCTCACCTTCTACATCAATCCCTTTTAGAGATACAAATATGTCCTGAGCAATGACTGCTACTTTTTTTAAGCCTGGACTTGTGAGAGATTCCCATTTATTGTCATTAAACCGTTAAAAAAAATTAGGACTGTATACCTATTTGGTGTCAGGCTAAGATCTCTTGATTTATAGCTCTAATCGTTTTAATGTATATAGACTGATATCTTCCACCCAATCATTACTCCTTGATCAAGAAAGTTAGAGATTGATGTACTTATTACTCTGTTTTGCACAGAGTTTCTTAACTTCTGAGGGGAAATGAATCATCTGACTTGACCTCCATCTAAATTCTGGCCTACTTAATGTAGAGTGGAGGCCAAGGCCATGGATGGAATTACTCTCTCATTTATTCATTCACTCAACAAGCAGAAATGTCTGGGTACCTATAACTGCCAGGCATTGTGCTAGACTCATACTTGGGGAGGATCTCTTCCAAGCAGGGCCTGGCCTCCTGCCCTGACCCCTGACCAGGCAGCTGAGGCCTTGCTGTCTGCTCGCTGAGCTTCCTCTTGGGGCAGCATTTCCGAGGGACAGAACCTCGCCCACGCACTGGGTCTGGCACAGCGCCTGCCCCATGGCATGGGGTTCAGAGGCAGACAGAGCAGGGCTGACTCTCGACTTCCATCCACCTTTGCCAGCTGTAAGATGATGGATCCAACCTTGCAGACTCGAGAGAATTCAATGGGATCATGTCCAAGCAACATTCGCCCAAATGCTGGCCACTTGACATCCCCTGGTTCCACCTCCTTTCTTCCCGCTCCTGCCCTCGGGTAAATCCACTGAATGAGATTATCCATTCCCAGGTCTGTCTCCCGTGGGCTCCTCCAGGGCAGGAGCAGCATGTTTTCCATCTCTTCCCCACTAGGCAGAGCAGGTGCCAGGCTGGCGCTCAGTTCATGTCACACATGTGTGTGGTTTGGACTCTATTTCCCTTGACTCTTCTCCCTTCCCCCCTCCCCAGGCTCTCCTCTTGGGTCTGCTGGGCTTAGGCTCTCCCCTTTCTGGGTCTCATGGGCTCCATCAGGGTGGACTCTCAAAGTTCAGTTCCCAGATCCTGGCTGGCACTTCCAACAGTGCCTGTGGGAGGGTCCCCTTCAAGGGGCAACCTTGGCCAGTGGCTGAACAGGTGGACTTCTGGCCTCTCTCCCACCCTCAGTGGACCTCTGTGGCCAGTGCTCCAAAGGCTCGTGGTGCCAAGGCCACAGAGGGTGAAAGGTCCAAGGTGGACGTCTAACTGTGGTGAATGAAAACTGTTGCCTGCCACACTAGTAAACAGCTGCCCCCAGTGGTGAGCCCTGAGGGGACTCAGGATGGAGGCAAATGGGCTGCCAGTCCCTGCAGTCACCCCAATAGTGCACCCCAGGGGACTCAGGACTGGAAAGAACAGGACGCGTGCATGCATGCTAAGTCGATTCAGTTGTGTCTGACCCTTTGTGACCCCATGGACTCTGCCCCATGTGACTCGCCAGGCTCCTCTGTCCATGGGATTCTCCAGGCAAGAATACTAGAGTGGGTTGCCATGCCCTCCTCCAGGGGATCTTCCCAACCCAGGGGTTGAACCCTCGTCTCTTATATCTCCTGCATTGGCAGGCGGGTTCTTTACCACTAGCGCCACCTGGGAAGCCCGGAAAAAACAGGATACTGGCCTCCACTAGCTAAGGTGCAGATCAAAGGAATGATTTCAGTGAGCTCAGACTCTTGCATCTTCCCAAGACACAGAAAAGCACTAAATTCCTTAACATCCTTAAGATATCTGTTTTCTTTAATGAACAGTAATCTTTTGATGTTCCAACTACCTGGTCTTTGCTGAAAAAACTGTATATCCCAGCTCCTCCCTTGTCTCTTTGGAGCAGTCTCTCAGAGCTGTCTCAGGCTGCCTCCTGGGCTTAGTTTTGTCCTCAGTTTTGTCTGCTGAATTAAATTAATTCTCACCTTCCAGGTTGCGCATCTTTTCAGTCTATAGACAGATCAATGTCTGGATGGGATATTTGAGAACCCTCCCACGGGCCCCAGGACCCAGGACCGCAGGAGTATGAGCCACCAAGCCATGCCAGGCGGGGTGCTTGGTGGGGAGAGAGGGTCTGGAGGGTCACTGCCTGGGTCTCGCTCTCAGCTCTGCTGCTCTTGCTGTGTGACCTTGGGTGAGTCATTTGTACACTGTGCAGCTGCTCTTCCGTGGTGGCAGCAACGCTGTCTCATTCATTCTTTACCTGCAATCCTGGCCCAGAGCCTGGCACTGTGGGATAATAAATATACATTTGGCTTTTCCCCCTGGTTTCTGGCAGAGAGCACAGTTCCTGGCACAAAACATGGAGTTCCTCAAACCCTTGGAATTTCCTGAGTGATAGGAGTGTCCTGAACTTCCCCAGTGGCTCAACAGGTAAAGAATCTGCCTGCAATGTAGGAGACCTGGGTTCTATCCCTGAGTTGGGAGGATCCCCTGGAGAAGGGAATGGCAACCCCATTCCAGTATTCTTGCCTGGAGAATTCCATGGACAGACGAGCCCGATGGGCTACAATCCTTGGGGTTGCAAAGAGTTGGACACGAGTGAGCAACTAACATCATTTAAACATCATCACATACTCCCTGGGCGCTTGGCATACTCCCTCATCGGGACATCACAAGCCTTCTGGAAAGCTCAGATCAGATCCTGATTCACCCATTTATACGAACAGTGATCAACTTCATCTTGCTGCGTGGACCAGGGTGCATCAGTCCTCCCCACTGGCTGGTAAACTGCCCTTAGAAGGCTGAACTCAGAGCCAGCACAGTCTGTTCATCGTTAAGACTTTTCAAACTGCAGTTGACATGCTTTGAGGATCATCTCCTTTCCCTCAAAGATAAAGCTCTTTTATCCTGGGCCTCATTTATTAGGCCTCTCTGCCACTGCCTTGGGGTTATGCACACAAATAAAATATGTAGCAGGAAACTGCCTTTCTCATTTTCCTTCTGTCCCTTCACCTAATTTCAGCTCACTGTCAAGTCTCCTTGCATTGATCCACTCACCACAGAAGCTGCCTCGGGCAAAGTACAGCTTCTCTCCTGGGAAGATGATTTTTTTTTCATTTAATCATGGAGGGGCAGGCTGCCTGGGAGGCCCTTGGCCATTTTTCTCCCATCGGCTCCGAGCCATGCTTTCCTAGGGCAGCTCTTCCGGGGACCTGTTCCTTCCGGTCCACTTAGCAAGATGCAACATGATCTCACAATTCCAGTGGCAGTGCCCCCTGGACATGTAATTTCCCCGGGGGCTTAAGCTATGTGCTGTCGATATGAGTCCAAGTGAAGTTTCTAAGCCCTGGTCAACCTTGTGGCTACAGTAGCTGGAGTGGGTGACACCCAGCTGCTGGGTGAACATGAGGTGTCTGATCCGAGATTGGGGGGTGCACCTGGACCTCTCCTTAGGGAGCCTCCCAGACACTGATGGAGAGCAGAGTCTAAAATCCCTGAAACTCAGCACTCAGTCATGATCACGAGAAGGCAGCATTTGCAAATGTTGGGAGGGGAGCCAAAGTCACCGCAAGAAGGACGAGAGCTTGGGAAAAAGCACAGAAGGCAGATTTTGTGGACTGGGTCAAGAAGGCCTTTCAGGCAGGTGTGCAGATGGGTTCAATTTAGCATCTTTGTTTAAGTGCACGGAGAAGACGACCAATCTGTCCACGGAGAGATCATGTCAGCACTCACTGTTCTTCCTGGGAGAACAGCTGTTATCAGAACAAAACAGAAGAGCGCTCAAATCCCACTCGGGGATGTGGGTTTCCCCTCAGTGGCCTGACTCAGCCCAGGGCCCATGTCCATGGGGTCCCTGCCAGCTGGCACTGCCCAGGCCCCCGGCCCTAGTCTGGTCCTCAGTTCCTGTAGCCTGGGTTTCCCACCTGGCCCCTGGCTCATGCCACTTGACTACATATATTTTCCCATCCATCTGCCTTCCAGATCTCTTCCCACAGCAAACCTGCCCCGTGAAGTTCATGCTTAAATATCCCCCTGAAACAGACCTCTCTGGAGCTCAGAGTAAATCTTAACGTAACGCCCCTGGACCTGCCTCCAGCTCCTCACTGACTTCCGACGGGTCCTGGGATGTGCCCCCGCCCCCAACCCATCTTGGACAGCGGTTCTCACCGGGTTCAACGCTGGAGGTCCAAGGAAGCCTGTGTCAGGTGAGGTCCGAATCAGCATTCACTGTAGTTCTCTAAACCCCTCAGGGGATTGTAATGCTTTCAGACAGAGTTGGGAAAGCTGGCTCTAGCCCAGGGATTTCCAAGTTTGGCTGCAAGCTGGAATCACGTGGGAGTGTTAGAAAATGTGGCCTGGGTCCCACCGCCAGCTTAGGGTTTGGTTGGCCGTGGATGCAGCCTGACCATCAGGACTTTTGAAAGCTTCCCAGGTAATTCAGCAGTGTTTGAGAACCACTGCTCGGGCCTGGCTGGGTTATTTGTGGTTCCTTTGCTATTAACCTCCTTTTATATCCTGGCATTTCTGCTGTATTGAAATTCATCTTTCCCTCCCTCATAAGCTAGCTCACTCTCCCTTCTTCCAAAGGTCAGAACTGAGGGATTCTAGAAGGGGTGGCAAACTTTTTCTGAAAAAAGGCCAGATGGGAAATACATGAGGCTTTTTAGGCCACTGCAGATGGTCTCTGTCACACATTCTTCTTGTTTTCCCTTTAAAATGTAAACACCATTCATTGCTCATAGGTCATACAAAATAGGCCATGGGCAAGATTTGGCCCACAAGCCATAGTTCCCTGACCTTGGACCACAGCATTGGTTTGTTAGGTAAAGAGTTCCCCATCAGTAGAAGCAATCAAGTCATAGTGAGAGGACTTCTTGGCAGGGAAAGCATAGCTTAATCTTCCAGTGAATAACTGGACTGAAAATTTTTCTGTTCTTTCACAAACTGAGGATGCCTTAGTTCTAATTCATCCCAGCTCCTGGGCAGTTTCTCATCTGCCAAAGAATCTCTGAGGTCCCCTGGGAGCTCGGAAAGCGTCCCCATGTTCTGTTCCACCTCATCGTGAAGGTCTGTATGTGTCACACAGCCTTTGTGTCAACAATAGGTGCTATGATTTAGATATGTGAGTTTGAGGCAAAGAAGAAAGACTGCTCCTGACCTGTGTGTACAGATAACGTTTGAAGCAAGAACAGCAAGAAACCATGAAAATCAAAGTGCTCTGAATTCACCTTCAGCCACGGACATTTGACAACTAGATACAAATGGCAAATTGTACCTTTCTGTACTGACACAAACAGGACTGATTCCTGATAATGCAGAGTAGACCTATCACATGAGGATAAAGACAGAAGCTTCCTCTCTTGTCCCAGATCCTGTGTCAGTTCTGCAGGTCAGTTTCCTGACGGGCCTGATTCCACCCACCTTTTAGCAAGCTGTCAGTGAGTAATGACCATGTGCATTGCTGTTGTTCAGCCACTAAGTCGTAGCCATGTGCATAGGTCAGAGTTAAGATTACAGGTCCTAGAACACGGTGGTGTCAACTCTAATCCAGCCCTCGCCTCTTAGCTATGAGGCCTGGGGAAATGATTAAATTAAGATTTTTGCTTTTCATCTATAAAAAGGCTATAAAATTAGTTTGGGAAGGGAAGGTTTTACAGCTTACCTATAATTCACCTTTTACAGCTGGGATAGGGAGAGGGAAAATAGAGAAAAAATAATAACTAGTCCATTCTGTTTATAAACTTGCTAATCCAGTCTCATAATGGTACTTGAAGCAGAAAGATAAGAGAGAGTCCTTATGTACAAATGCTTTTAGGATGCTTTACCTGGTTTATTTAGAATGGGATGTATAGCTATGGGGAGAGTTCACTGGAAAATGTCAGTGTCAGCTGTGTAATTATCAAAGTGAAAATGAAGATGCGTCATGAATAAAATAGTTTCTGGAAGTGTGTTGTCATGCATGTTTTATTCAGAGACCCTGGGAGTTTAATCTGGACCAGAGTGCACTCTGGAAGTGTGTTGTCATGCATGTTTTATTCAGAGACCCTGGGAGTTTAATCTGGACCAGAGTGCACTCTAATCTTCAAGGAAGAATCTAGGGAGCCGTGCTGATGGCTTTAAACTTCACCTACATCTTATGATGACCAGTATCCTGAGAATTATTAGTCAAGTTTGAGTCTGAGTGAAATCCCTGATTGTTACTATTTTATTTTGACAACCTGACTCTGTGTTATCTAATATTCATATAGGATGTTTATGAGCATTCAAACACTTAGAACAGGGCCTGGAGCATAGTAAGTGCTCAATAAATATTATTATTATCAGAGAACTGGTGTAAGGACTAGATCAGGCGACAGAGATCAGAGGTTGGAAAATGCTGGAAAAGCTCAGAACAGTGCATGGATGTGAACTGCTATCCTTTGCAACAAGGTGGAAAGAGTGCAGGTTTTAAAGATCTGGGTTCCAATCTTGACTCCAAACTTTTCCAGCTGGTTTATGTTAGGGGACCGTGTAACCTCTCCGGGCTTATTTTCTCATCTGTAAACAGGAGCAGTTAATCCTAATTTCAAGACTATCATGCAGATTGGGGGCGATGTGTGAGAGACATCCCGTGAAATCAAGAGAGCTTAATGCCTGAACGCTACTATGTGTGAGGCCAGGATGGGGCAGGATGGGGCCAGGGAAGCCCTCAGCCATGGCCTCTGCATTTAACCAAGTCATTTTAGGGGTGACTTGTCCCCTTCTTGGAAGAGCTTTAGCCATGACAGTGCCTGTTCTGGCTCCCTTCTGAGCTCTGAGGATAAGATAATGAAGCACAAACAGGTTCTTTCAGAGCTTATTTTCTAGACCGAGGGAGACATACTAAATCAGACATCAGCTGACTACAGCCTACAGCCCGCACCCAGCCTGCCACCTGCTCGTGAGTAAGGTTTCTTCGGGACACAGCCGTGTCATCTTTCATTTACACACTGTCTGTGGCTGCATTTGCACTACCATTGCAGAGCTGCAGAGTGGCCGTGGAGGCTGTGGGGCCTGGAAAATATTTACTGTCTTGCCCTTTACACAAAAAGATTGGCAATCCCTGTATTAAATCCTCATCTGAGAATACTGTGAGCAGATGAGGCAGGGAGAGAGGCTGAGAAGCAAGTAAATCAGGATGATGTGATCAAGGGTATGTGTGTGTATGTGAGTGACTGTGGCTTGTGTGTGCACATGTGTACATTTGTGTATGTGTATCCTTGTATGTGTGTGTGTGTGCATGTATATACTTGTGTGTGTGTGTGTGTTTGTATGTGTATCTTTGTGTATGCTTGTGTATATATGCACATGTATGTGTGTATTTTGTGTGTGCATGTGTGTACATGTGTGTGCTTGTGTGTATGTATATGTGTGTATTGTGCATATGTGTGCATACTTTGTGTATGCATGAGTGTGTGTGTATACTTGTGTGTGTATTATGTGTGTGCATGTGTATACTTGTATGTAGGTATATGTTTGTGTGTGCTTGTTGTGTATGCATATGTGTATACACATATGCAGATGGTAAAGTGTCTGCCCGCAATGCGGAAGACCTGGGTTGATCCCTGGGTAGGGAAGATCCCGTGGAGAAGGAAATGGCAACCCAGTCCAGTACTCTTGCCTGGAAAAGTCCATGAACTGAGGAGCCTGATAGGCTACAGTCCACGGGGTTGCAAAGAGTCGGACACGACTGAGCGACTGCACTTTCATTTTCTTCACTTTCATGTGTGTGTTTACACTCTGTGTATGCATGTGTGTATTCGTGTGTGTGTGTACTTATTTGTTTGTGTACATGTGTGTTGATTTTAGATTAAGTGGTCAGGACAGGCCTCACTGGGCAGGTGACACAGCCTGGGTGAGATGGTCACACTAGTCTATGAGCCCCATGAGAGCAAAGACTGCCCCTTGGGTTTCCTCCCCACAGTCCCCTGGCCTTGCATGGAGCCACCAGCTGCCCACCTCCAGGGGCCCTGATGTGACAGCTGCGTGAGGAGTGGGTGGTGTGGAGGCCCTGTGAGATGGAGCATATTCTCCTTGAATCTCCTTTAACTGCTTCTTGGGCTCCTTGTTCGTCCTCTTGTTGTTAGCTGCCCCCTGTCTCCTGGAAGATACCTCCTGTTCCTCCAGCCATCTCATCACTGCAGCAGTGTGTGCACATGCGCACATGCATATGTATGTCTGATACTACCCCAGCCCATCATTCCACGGCCCAGCCCATCATCTTACTGCAACCTTCTGTTGTCCCTGGTGGGGATGAACATGACAGGACATGGAACATCAAGGCCCGTGAAAATCAGCGCAAAGGGAGAAAGAGAAGTTCGGGTCCATTTGTTCTGATGGAAATGTTTTCATCAACAGAGAAACCCAAACAAAGGAGAACCTCAGCAGGGACTTGGGGAGAGAGCTCTGCGATCGTCAGAACTGCCCGGAGACACCTTCCCAGCCCCAGCGTGGTCTCTGAGAGGGCCCCTGCAGGACACAGGCCCCCAAGCCAAGCATGGCAGGGGCCCTAGTCTCACCCGCCTGACCATCTGAGGCCCTGGAAGAGCAGAGAACCTGCCCACTAGGGAAACGGCAGAGCTGAGGCTGAAGCTGGGTCCTGGGTAAAGTGGGGCTCAGAACACTCCAGACTGGACACTCATGCAGGGACAGTGACAGGTGGTGGTTAGGACCTAGGGGCTGGGCGATTCCATCACTGCCCGCTCGAGGCAAGCAGCTTCCCTCCTCTTCCTTAAATGAGTTAACGGGCATCAAATGCTTGGCCAAGTACAGCACATAATCAATGGTGAATAAATGGCACCCCACTCCAGTACTCTTGCTTGGAAAATTCCATGGATGGAGGAGCCTGGTGCACTGCAGTTCATGGGGTCGAGAAGAGTCAGACACGACTGAGTGACTTCACTTTCATTTTTCACTTTCATGCATTGGAGAAGGAAATGGCAACCCACTCCAGTATTCTTGCCTGGAGAATCCTTTGGACGGGAGCCTGGTGGGCTGCTGTCTATGGGGTCTCACAGAGTCGGACACGACTGAAGCGACTTAGCAGACTTAGCAGCAGCATACCTTCCATTTGAAACTGTAGCCTCTCTGTGGGCACAGACTGTAACTTGGGTATCTTTCATTCATCCCAGCTCCCAGCTCTCCCAGTTGTTAAAGGTCGCTATGTTGTAGTATGTTACCATCTACTTATCTTTGAGTGAGGTTGTTACCGACCATCAGTTGGATGGAAACCAAGACAATCACTGCATTTAAATAGGTGGGGACTCTCTATTGCCCCTCCACTCCCAGTGGTTCTTGCCCTTCCTCAGACCACAAGCTTTGCATCCGTACAATGAGAACGCCCTGCCCTGGTGGCATCGTGAATCCCTAGGCTAGCAGGTGAGGAAGAGAGCCTTACCTGGCCCGCTGCAGAAGGCGGCGATGATGGCCAGAATGCACAGGATACTCAGGTAGGGGATCCAGGGCGCATGATCCTGTGAGAGACCAGTTGGGCAGATGAGGAAGCAGTCATGGGTGGAGGACCTGGGTACCACCCCTGCCCCCAGCTCCTCCTTGATCCATCTGGGAGACCTCAGGTAGGCAGGTCACTTTACATCTCTGAGCCTCAGTTTCAGCATCCATAACGTGGGAATGATGATAACCCCTAAGCCATTCCATCTGTCTACTGTACAGATGTCACAGTGAAGTGGCGTGATGCCTGTGAGCATTTAGCAAAGTCCCAGCATTCGGCTTCCCGGGTGGTGCAGTGTAAAGGATCAGCCAGCCAAAACAGGAGACTCCTGGGCTGGGAAGATATCCTGGAGGAGGGCATGACAGCCCACTCCAGTATTCTTGCCTGGGAAATCCCATGGATAGAGGAGCCTGGTGGGCTACAGTCCATGGAGTTGCGAAGAGTCAGACACGACTGAGCAATTGATCATGCACAGCATATGGTAAGTGGTAGAGAAATGAATAACACCATTTGAGGGCTTAATTGGAAGCAGGCAATATGAGAAAATTTTACAGGCAATTTCACTTTAAAAAAATTTTCTCTAAGCCAATCTCTATTAATCATATAAAACACTCTATCTCTCCCTCTGCTGTCCTGACAAGGTGTGAGATGAGTTAACTCATGTCATTAAATATGCTTGGAGGGGCTGTCACTTGTCTGGCGGGTAGGGGTGGTGGCTTCACGCCTGGTGGGAGAGAAGTTTAGGAAATCGCTTCTGCTCTAGCAGACTGGATGGTGATGATGAGAACCTTGTGTCACCAGTGCTGGGACCTGATGAGCGTGGGTGAGCATGTGTGGAGGTGCTGGGGCACCTGGGCCCAGTCTAAGAGAGACTTGGGGAGAGAGGAGTCTGTGCTCACCTTTGAAGGCTGAGCCCAAGTCAGGCAAGAGGGAAAGGAAAGGAAAAGATTTCCAGGAGAGGGTTCCCCATGGGCAAGGGCACAGAGGCACAGGAGAGCCCAGCATGGGCCTCCAGGGTGGAGGGGAGTGGGGAGCGGGGAGAGGGGAGAACAGCCCTTCCATGCCAAGCCAAGCCTACCAGCTCCTGCTGCAGCAGGGTCTAGGGTTGGGAGGAGCCTCATAGCCTCTTGTACTAAATGGGTCTGGTGCCTTGAATCATCCATCCATCCATCCATCTGTCCATCCATCCATCCATTCATCTATCTGTCCATCCATCTATTCATCCATCTGTCCATCCATCTATCCACCCATCCATCCATCCACCCACCCATCTGTCCATCCATCCATCCACCCATCCATCCATCTATCCATTATCTGCCCATCCATCCATTCGTCCATCCATCCATCCATCCACCCATCCATCCATCCATCCATCCACCCGTTCATCCATCCATCTATCCATCCATCCATCCGTCTATCCATCCATCCATCCACCCATCTGTCCGTCCATCTGTCCATCCGTCTGTCCATCTGTCCATCCAACCATCCATCCATCCATCCATCTATTTGACAGATTATTCCAAGGTCCTCCCGGGTGCCTTGCTGGGAGGTGGAAATGTAGAAATGATATGGGCATGGTCCTCACCCCCACAACTCACTGTCCATTGGTAGAGAGAGATGGCTCAACAATGAAAGCCAAGGCTGTGTGTAAAGCAGTGTTTTAGGTCTGCCCCTGGGATCCTGGGGAAGACAGAGGAGGCTGCTTCACTCAGACAGGGGAAAGGGAAGGCTTCCTGGAGAAAGGGGGAGGAAGCCAGGGTCTTAGAAAGCAAGAAGCCAGTTGAGCAAGGAGGACCCTGGGAAGAGGAAAGAGCCAGGCTCTGTTGCAGACAGCTGCTGGGTAGCAGGGCTGGGGTGACAGAGGAGATGAGGGCAGCTGAGCAGGGAAGAGCTCTGAGAGCTCAGGGTGAGGCCCAGAGGGGTTCTCATGCTCCAGATGGCTCTTCCAGACATCTGACTCACTCTCCAGAAAGACTATGACCCAGAACATCCAGCTTGGTTGGTCCGAGGAGCCTGTGAGACTCTGTCCAGAACAACCCTGTCTGGTGGTGGGGAAGGAAGGTCTCTGCCAGCACATGACCCCAAGGAAGAGATTTCCACCTCCTGCGTGGTCAGCATGCCCGGCAGCAACTCCTTTTGGAAGGACAAGCTACTGTCTCTCAGACATGTGCTAAGTCGCTTCAGTAGTATCTGACTCTGTGCAACCCCATGGACTGTAGCCCACCAGGCTCCTCTGTCCATGGGGATTCTCCAGGTAAGAATACTGGAGTGGGTTGCCATGCCCTCCTCCAGGGGATCTTCCTGACCCAGGGATTGAACTCAACATTTCTTGCATCTCCTGCATTAGCAGGTGGGTTCTTTACCACTAATGCCACCTGGGAAGCCCACCAGCACGCTGATGTTGCCTTTTTCTAGACATGTGGGGACATTAAGACCTTTGGCAGGTGACCACCACATGTGATTTCCATTCAGGGATTCACTTTTGAAAATTGCAAATTCTTACTGACCACTGTGACCTCGCCCCACACTTCCCATAGGGCTGAGATGAGCTTGAGGCATGGCGTAAATGCTCAGTGAACACGGGCTGCCCTGAGCAGTGCAAGGGGCAGGAGGAAACCCCGAGATCCTGAGATCCAATCTCAGGTCTGCCCTTACCCAGCTGTGAAAGCTGGGGCGGCTTCTTCACTGAGATGTATGCTTGTTTCCTCATCACCGTTAGAGCAAAAGATACCACTTTCATAAGAATTAGCTATGGCTCCATCCATTCCCCTGCAAACAGGCATTCACTGAGCACTTACTATGCTCTGGGCACTGTTTGCAGCACTTCAAATGCATGTCTTATTTAATCCTCATGCTGCAGGTGAGAGGACGTGCCTGTCCCTTCCCCGGGGAGGTCAGGATGGGCTGGGCATAGGGTAACCATCCCATTTTAGACACGGGGCCCTGAGAAGCAGAGAGGTTAAGTGACTTGCCAAAAGTTTCATGGAGGGTAAGCGGGACATTCAGGATTCCCATCAGGCAGCTGGCTCCAGTGCCCCTGCTGGTACCCACGGGCATCAATGTGGTAATTGCACAGGAGTCTCACAGGGCCATGCCAGCCACCCTGAGTGGGAGCATGAGAGCTGGAGGGGGCATCTTCAGAGACATCTAGTGCAATCTCCTCTATTCCACAGATGGGTAAACTGAGGCTCGAGGGGGACAGATCTTGCCCAAGATTACACAGCTCATTAGTGACTTCCCGACAGGACCAGAAGTCAGGTCTCTTGTTTCCTCCTCCCTGGCCCCCACCCCAGTCCAAGGACCCATTACTAACACCTTTCCCCAAGAGTGCTCAGCAGCTTCAAAGCTGAGATGCCCTTGGGAACTCCACACCACAAGAGTTGCCTATAGACTGGACAGACTTCCTGAGCCAATGGTCCCAGAGCATGAGGCCGAAAGCCACGCGCATCCTGAACTCCCTGGGGAAGGGATAGGCGCATCCTCTCACCTGCAGCATCAGCGTAATGGTGAGGATCCCAAAGAAGAGGGCCATCAGCCCAAAGCCACTGATGAGGAGGGGTCTCCGTCCCACGCGCTCGATGACCAAACCCTGGGTGAGGGTCAGAGAGAGACAGTCATTAATCTCCTTCTTGCAGCGAGTGAAGGGGACCCGTGCTGCTGGGGAACCACACTGGGATCATGGCTAAAGGATGGCTCTGGCCTGGAGACCCCAGGCTGCTTCCTCCATGGCCACAGCCAGAGAAGGAGGGAGAAGAAAGCCACAATTCATGAGCACCGGCTGTGTGTCCGTACATTCACCTTCCTCCCAATCTTCCTCATCGGGGAGGGTGGGTGTATCCTCAGAAGGGACATAGTTGCCCAGCCCTTCCCCCACCTTGGGAGCCAGTAGGCAGGCGGAAGGCAATTGCTCTCTATTCCCCTTTGCCTCGTTTTGTGGGTGTCCTAGGGGTAGACTCCCAGGGCATGGTGCTGGAGTGGGAGCGGCAGAGAAGTTCCCACCTCCTGCCTGTAATTGGCCTCGAGTCAGTCGATACTTCTGTGTCTTTGTTGCTCCCCTTTCCCCATGGTTGTGGGTTAGTGTGGGTGCTTGAAACCGATGCCACTTGTCAAGCACCTGTTATGTGCTGGGCACAGTCTTTCTATGTGTCCATTCATTTAACTGTCACTAAAGGCAATGACACCCCAGTCCAGTACTCTTGCCTGGAAAATCCCATGGATGGAGGAGCCTGGTAGCCTGCAGTCCATGGGGTCGCTAAGAGTCAGACACGACTGAGCGACTTCACTTTCACTTTCATACATCGGAGAAGGAAACGGCAACCCATTCCAGTGTTTTTGCCTGGAGAATCCCAGGGATGGGGGAGCCTGGTGGGAGGCCATCTATGGGGTCGCACAGAGTCGGACACGACTGAAGCGACTTAGCAGCAGCAGCAAAGCTTCATAAAGCATTTTGTTACCCTCCTACACTGTTGGCGGGAATGGAAATTGGTGTAGGCACTATGGAAAACAGCATGGACATTCTTCAAAAGGTTAAAAATAGAGCTACCATATGACCCTGCAATCCCACTCCTGGGCACAAAGCTTTTTGGTTGGTTGTTGTTGTTCTGTCACCAAGTTGTGTCCAACTCTTTGCAACCCCATGGACTGCAGCCCGTGAGGCTTCCCTGTCCTTCACCATCTCCTGGAGTTTGCTTAAGTTGCTGATCACTGAGCTGGTGATGCTATCCAACCACCTTATCCTCTACCACCCTATTCTCCTTTTGTCTTTCCCAGGATCAGAGTCTTTTCTGGTGAGTTGGCTCTTCACATCAGGTGGTTGAAGTACTGGAGCTTCATCTTCAGCATCAGTCCTTCCAATGACGATTCAGGGTTGATTTCCTTTTGGACTGACTGGTTTGATCTCCTTTTTTTTCTGGAGAAAATTCTAATTTGAAAAGATATATGTACCGCAATGTTCATAGTAGTGCTATTTACAATAGCCAAGACAAGGAAGCAGCATGTCATGTCCATCAACAGATGAATGGATAAAGATGTCAGATACACACACACACACACAGGAATATTATTCAGCCATAAAAAGAATGAAACAATGCCATTTATAATGTCATTTGCAGCAACTTGGATGGACCTAAAGATTATCATACTAAGTGAAGTAAGTCAGAAAAAGAAAGACAAAGATCATGTAATATCACTTGTCTGTGGAGTCTAAACCATGACATAAATGAACTCAATGAAATAGAGACAGACCCACAGACGTAGGAAACAAACGGACGGTTGTCAGAGGGGAAAAGAGGCGGGAGAGAGGTCAATTGGGAGTTTGGGATTCGCAGATACAAACTGCTACACATAAAATAGATAAGCAAAAAGGTCTTGCTATAGAGTACAAGAAGAAAGGTCCGATGCTGTAAAGAGCAATATTGCATAGGAACCTGGAATGTTAGGTCCATGAATCAAGGCAAATTGGAAGTCGTCAAACAAGAGATGACAAGAGTGAACATTGACATTAAATTATAGGAATCAGTGAACTGAAATGGACTGGAATGGGTGAATTTAACTCAGATGACCATTATATCTACTACTGTGGGCAGGAATCCCTTAGAAGAAATGGAGCAGCCATCATGGTCAACAGAAGAGTCCGAAATGCAGTACTTGGATGCAATCTCAAAAACAACAGAATGATCTCTGTTCGTTTCCAAGGCAAACCATTCAATATCACAGTAATCCAAGTCTATGCCCCAACCAGTAAGGCTGAAGAAGCTGAAGTTGAACGGTTCTATGAAGACCTACATGACCTTTTTCATTATAGGGGACTGGAATGCAAAAATAGGAAGTCAAGAAACACCTGGAGTAACAGGCACATTTGGCCTTGGAATACAGAATGAAGCAGGGAAAGGCTAATAGAGGTCTGTCAAGAAAAGGAGGTCTACACCGGTCATAGCAAACACCCTCTTCCAACAACACAAGAGAAGACTCTATACATGGACATCACCAGATGGTCAACACCAAAATCAGATTGATTATATTCTTTGCAGCCAAAGATGGAGAAACTCTATACAGTCAGCAAAAACAAGCCCGGGAGCTGACTGTGGCTCAGATCATGAACTCCTTATTGCCAAATTCAGACTTAAATTGAAGAAGGTAGGGAAAACCACTAGACCATTCAGGTATGACCTAAATCAAATCCCCTACGATTATACAGTGAAGTGAGAAATAGATTTAAGGGACTAGATCTGATAGACAGAGTGCCTGATGAACTACGGATGGAGGTTCGTGACATTGTACAGGAGACAGGGATCAAGACCATCCCCATGGAAAAGAAATGCAAAAATGCAAAATGGCTGTCTGAAGAGGGCTTACAAATAGCTGTGAAAAGAAGAGAAGTGAAAAGCAAAGGAGAAAAGGAAAGATATAAGCATCTGAATGCAGAGTTCCAAAGAATAGCAAGGAGAGATAAGAAAGCCTTCCTCAGCGAACAATGCAAAGAAATAGAGAAAAGCAACAGAATGGGAAAGACTAGAGATCTCTTCAAGAAAATTAGAGATACCAAGGGAACATTTCATGAAAAGATGGGGTCAATAAGGGACAGAAATGGTATGGACCTAACAGAAGCAGAAGATATTAAGAAGAGATGGCAAAAAATACACAGAAGAACTCTACAAAAGAGAGCTTCATGACCCAGATAATCACGATGGTGTGATCATTCACCTAGAGCCAGACATCCTGGAATGTGAAGTCAAGTGGGCCTTAGAAAGCATCACTATGAACAAAGCTAGTAGAGGTGATGGAATTTCAGTTGAGCTATTTCAAATCCTGAAAGATGATGTTGTGAAAGTGCTACACTCAATATGCCAGTAAATTTGGAAAACTCAGTAGTGGCCACAGGACTGGAAAAGGTCAGTTTTCATTCCAATCACAAAGAAAGGCAATGCCAAAGAATGCTCAAACTACTGCACAATTGCACTTATCTCACTCGCTAGTAAAGTAATGCTCAAAATTCTCCAAGCTAGACTTCAGCAGTACGTGAACCGTGAACTTCCAGATGTTCACGCTAGTTTTAGAAAAGGAAGAGGAACCAGAGATCAAATTGCCAACATCCGCTGGATCGTGGAAAAAGCAAGAGAGTTCCAGAAAACCATCTATTTCTGCTTTATTGCCTATGCCAAAGCCTTTGACTATGTGTATCACAATAAACTGTGGAAAATTCTGAAAGAGATGGGAATACCAGACCACCTGATCTGCCTCTTGAGAAACCTATATGCAGGTCAGGAAGCAACAGTTAGAACTGGACATGGAACAACAGACTGGTTCCAAATAGGAAAAGGAGTACGTCAAGGCTGCATATTGTCACCCTGCTTATTTAAATTCTATGCAGAGTACACCATGAGAAACGCTGGACTGGAAGAAGCACAAGCTGGAATCAAGACTGTCGGGAGAAATATCAATAACCTCAGTTATGCAGATGACACCACCCTTATGGCAGAAAGTGAAGAGGAACTCAAAAGCCTCTTGATGAAAGTGAAAGAGAAGAGTGAAAAAGTTGGCTTAAAGGTCAACATTCAGAAAATGAAGATCATGGCATCTGGCCCCATCATTTCATGGGAAATAGATGGAGAAACTGGAAACAGTGTCAGACTTTATATTTTTGGGCTCCAAAATCATGGCAGATGGTGATTGCAGCCATGAAATTAAAAGACACTTACTCCTTGGAAAGAAAGTTATGACCAACCTAGATAGCATATTCAAAAGCAGAGACATTACTTTGCCAACAAAGGTCTGTCTAGTCAAGGCTATAGTTTTTCCAGTGGTCATGTATGGATGTGAGAGTTGGACTGTGAAAAAAGCTGAGCACTGAAGAATTGATGCTTTTGAACTGTGGTGTTGGAGAAGACTCTTGAGAGTCGCTTGGACTGCAAGGAGGTCCAACCAGTCCATTCTAAGGGAGATCAGTCCTGGGTATTCATTGGAAGGACTGATGCTGAAGCTGAAACTCCAATAGTTTGGCCACCTCATGCAAAGAGTTGACTCACTGGAAAAGACTCTGATGCTGGGAGGGATTGGGGGCAGGAGGAGAAGGGGACGACAGAGGATGAGATGGCTGGATGGCATCACTGATTCGATGGACATGAGTTTGAGTGACTCTGGGAGTTGGTGATGGACAGGGAGGCCTGGTGTGCTGTGATTCATGGGGTCGCAAAGAGTCGGACATGACTGAGTGACTGAACTGAACTGACTAATAGAGTACAGGGAACTAGGTTCAATGCCCTGGGATACAACATTATGGGGAAAAAAAAACCATGAAAATGAATTGTGT
This sequence comes from Bos grunniens, assembly GCF_055505025.1. Taxonomy (NCBI): domain Eukaryota; kingdom Metazoa; phylum Chordata; class Mammalia; order Artiodactyla; family Bovidae; genus Bos; species Bos grunniens. Next base: position 12,609,879 of record NC_141170.1, on the reverse strand, counting down.
GTATAACTGAATCACTTTGCTATGCACCAGAAACTAACACAACAGTGTAAATCAACTATACACCAGTTAAAAATTATTTTTAATTTAAAAATTAAAATAGGTTCTATTATTTGTTTGATTTTATAGGTAAAGGAACTGACACAGAGGCTTTGGAAAACTGGTTAAGGTCATGAGGCTGGCAGGAGGCAGAGTGGGCACCGTCTATAATCTTTCCTGGTCCATAAGACATTAATATTTTCCCCAGCAGAATAGACAAAGCTCCACTTGGTAAGAGCACATAGATGCACCTGGATGCTCAGCACCTTCCTCCCTGTACCCTGACTCTCCTCCTCTCTTGAAGGCTAGGAGTTTCATCTTTGTTTTCCCAGAACCTAGAAGACCACCCAGTAGGTGTGGAGCCAACATTTGCTGATGGAGTGAAGGTTTATCTTTATAAGGCAAGTATGATGGTTCTCATTTCTCAGAGGAGAGGGAGATGAGGATGGTAGGTAGGTTTACCCCACGGGAAGCCAGGTCCAGTGAGAGCCATGGAGGAAGCAAAGATTAGTAGTTGCTGGGAAAGTTGTAGAGAGAGAGAAGGGCATGCGTCTAAGTCATCTCTCCTCTCCAAGCTTTTATGAACTGAGTCCATCAAAGGGGAGGACCTGAGAGGGGCTTCCAGGACCAGAGCAACATGGCGGGAAGCTGGGTCCCTGGGAGGTGGGGATGGAGATCGGAGACACCTGGGATTAGAGATCCAGCGAGATTATGGAATTTGTTAAAAGCCACACAGAGCTCCTCAGAGATAAGAAAGTGGGGTAAATGCTCTCTCACGCCCAGGGATGTTTGAAAAATAGCTCTGCTCTTTAACTCAGTCATTCACCTTTTGGATATTTATCCTAAGGAAATATACATTTGGTCAAAACTTTCTGAACAAAGATCTTCTTCATAGTGTTGTTTATGTGCTCAGTGGCTCCAGTCATGTCTGACTCTTCGCTGTAGTCCGCCAGGCTTCTCTGTCCATGGGGTTCTTCAGGCAAGAATACTGGAGCCGGGTAGCCATTCCCTTCTCCAGGGGCTCTTCCCAACCCAGGGACCGAACCCATGTCTCTTATGTCTCCTGCACTGGCAGGCATGTTCTTAAGGAAATAGAAATCTAGAGGTCTATCAACAACTGAATTAGTTAAATAAATATTGGAACATCCCCATGGTAATTGTGTAGAGATTCACATATTTTCAAAGAATTTAAAATAACAGAAAAATCTTCAGGATATACTTTTAAGTGAAAAGAGTAGGGCGTAAAGCTATAGAGACATCGACAGTTTTGTAAATTTTAGCTATATGAAACTAATACATTCTGGAAAAATAGATGCTAAAATAGTTTGTAATGGCAAACTGTGGTTGGGGGAATAATGTGTGATTGTGATTTTACTTATTATTTTTCTGTCTTTTCTAAGTTTTCTGCAATGAGCTTTTTAAATGTGCAGCTGTGTATTTTTACTTACTCTAGTTTGTTTCACTTTTTCTACTTCATATGCAGTGCTCCCATTACATTTAGTTTATGTTTTCCAATTTCTCCATCTCTCTTTTTTTTTTTTTTTCGGATGTTCTTTCTCAAGCCTTTATCAAGTATAATAGAAAAGCTTATATATATATATATATATATATATATATATATATAATATGTATAATATATATTTTAGGGAACTCATGAATTTTCACCTAAAAATTTATGACGTGTTGATTTCACTTGTTTGACTTAGTTTGAATAGAATGCTAAATTTCTAGTTTAAAAAATAGATATGCAACAAGCAACAAAGGTTTATTGTATAGCACAGGGAACTATAGTCAGTATCTTATAATAACTTATAATGGAAAATAATTTCAAAAATATTGTATGTGTATGTGTCTAACTGAATCACCTTGCTGTGCACCTGAAACATTGTTAAGTCAACTATACTTCAATGACATATATATATTAAGGAAAAAAAGAATTTGATTAATTAATGTGCTTGTGGCCGTGCTGGGTCTTTGTCGCGCATGGGCTTTCCCTGGTTGTGGGGAGCAGGCGCTAGTCTCTATTGCTTTGCACGGGTTTCTCACGGAGGCGGCTTCTCTTGCTGTAGAGCAGGGGCTCCAGGCACGCAGGCTCCGTAGTTGTGGCGCAAGAGCTTAGTTGCACAGTATCATGTGGAGTCTTCCCAGACCAGGAACTGAACCCACGTCCCTTGCCTTGGCAGGCAGATTCTTAAGCACTGGACCACCAGGGAAGTCCTACAGTGATCTTTTCTAAGTTAAAAAAGGATGAAAAGACTTAACTAACACGTGAAGATGCAAACCCCTACTCCCTGAGTCACCAATCCAGTCTTGACTCTTTCCCAAGCGCCCATGATTTTCAATACCTGCGCTGGGAAATTTTCATCACCCTGTACAGTGTGTTTCTGCTACAATCTAAGGATGTCATAATCGTTCTTATGCTCAGTGGGGTCAAACCCAAAGTTACAGCTGGCACTGGAAATGCAGGCTGCTCATAACTGGACGATCTGTGGGCTTCACCTCATAAGCATCTTAGAGGATTCAGTTAGTGTAGCCAGAGACAGACTGCAGAAGTGACTAGAGCCGTTACCATGACAACCGTCACAGTCATTGGGAGACACTGAGGTTGCTACACTGAGATTGATACGTTGTCACACCTGAACCTGTTACTGACTTCAGTGCTGTTGGATATTTTCCATTATTTGTATTTTTTATTTTAGCTTCTTTAAAGGCACAATCATCGATTTCAGAGTCAGCAAGTGTGCCCCAAGCACAAACCAGCTGAGACCCACTCTCATACCATCATGCCAACATTCAAGTGCTTTCGGGGGATCTGGCTGCTTCTTTTCACTAAAGTGTCTGCAAGAACCAGGAACCTGAGCCAAAGTAAAGCTGGGAATATCGTCTTTGATTTGGAAACAGTTTGTAGAAGATGCCAAGGAAATGTCTGTGAAACAAAGAAAAGATGGAAACCCTCTCCATCCTAGTGGGAAACAGGGTCAGTCTCCAGGGCTCTCTTCCTCCTTCTTTAAATAGCACCGAAGTGCATCCTGTCAAAAGGGATTAGACTAAACATGGCATTTCCACTCAACATGGAAATCATTAGTGAAGACATGAACTCAAGGTGAACAGCAGCCTCTGAAGGCTACTGGTGTCAGCCAGGGATGAACTGTTAGCCTCCTGATGCTTTAAAGACAGTCCCTCTGGGGACTCCTGAGCCAGGGTAATTCATCTATTCAGCAGCCATTTACCTTCACCTGCTGCCCACTACACAGTCCTAGGATCAGTGGTGGAATAAAAATGGTAAAAACTTTTTTTCTTGTTAGATTGATATGTAGTTAGATTCAATAAAATGTACCTGTTTTAAATGTGCAGTTTGGTAAGTTTTGCGAGACTTACACACTCATAAAGCACTGACCACATGAAGATATGGAACATTTCTGTCATTTCAAAGTTCCCTGGCCCCAAGCAACCGCTGATAGCTTCCCACCAGTATAGATTAGATTAGTCCAGATGAGATGATATTTCCATACTGGTCATCAACATGCTTTTGGGATTCATCTGTGTTGTATACATCTGTAACTTATTCCTGTTTAGTGTTCAGTAGTATTCCATTGAGTGGATATAACACAATTTGTTTCTTCATTCATTAGTCGACAGACATTTGGGCTGTTTCCAGTTTGGGCTCTTATGAATAAAACTGTTATGAAGATCAGTGTTCAAGTCTCTGTGTATATGTGTGCTTTGATTTCTCTTGGGTAAATATTTATGAGAAAATGGCTAGGTTGTATGAGTAAAACTTGACAAGAAACTACCAAACTGTTTTCCATTTTAAAGTCCCTCCAGCAGTATACTAAAGCCCCAGTTACTCCAAATCTTCATCACCATTTGGTACTCTTCATCATTTTAACTTTAGTCATCCTTATGGTGAGTTGTGTCCCATTATGGGTTTTAGCTTTAATTGCCCTGATAACTATTGGTGTTGAGCAAATTTTCATCTGTTCATGGTGGTTTTTGATATTTTCTTTCATAAAGTGTCTATTCAGTTTTCTGATCTTCAAGTGGGTTGTTGGTCTTCTTACTGTTGAATCACTGAGAATTCTTCACATACTCTGGATAAAGTTCCATGTGAACTTTGTGAATATTCTCCAGTCTGACTTGCCTTTCCAGTCCATTAACACTCTTTTAAATAGTTACAGCTTTTGCTTTTTAGAAGTACTCATTAATTAGTCAGCCTGCATTAGATCTTGGTTGCAGCACATGGGATCTTCATTGTGTCATGCGGGATCTCTCCTCCTGGCACACAGACTCTCTAGTTGTGGCACTCCAGGTCAGTAGCTGTGAGCTTAGAGCCATATGGGATCTTAGTTCCCTGACCAGGGATTGAACTCACATTCCCCTCACTGTAAGGTGGTCTCTCAACCGCTGAAACATCAGGGAAGTCCCCAGCTCTTACTTTTACTTTTGATGAAATCCAACTGGTCAATTAAAAACAAGCTTCATCACCAGAAATTCACATCAGTTCAGTTCACTTCAGTTGTGTCCGACTCAGTGCAACCGCATAGACGGCAGCCCACCAGGCTCCACTGTCCCTGGGATTCTCCAGGCAAGAGCACTGGAGTGGGTTGCCATTTCCTTCTCCAGTGCATGAAAGTGAAAAGTGAAAGTGAAGTCGCTCAGTCTTGTACAACTCTTTGCAACCCCATGGACTGCAGCACGCCAGGCCTCCCTGTCCATCATCAACTCCCAGAGTTTACCCAAACTCATGTCCATTGAGTCAGTGATGCCATCCAATCATCTCATCCTCTGTTGTTCCCTTCTCCTCCTGTCCTCAATCTTTCCCAGCATCAGGGTCTTTTCAAATGAGTCAGCTCTTCGCATTAGGTGGCCAAAGTATTGGAGTTTCAGCTTCAACATCAGTCCTTCCAATGAACCAGGACTGATCTCCTTTAGGATGGACTGGTTGGATCTCCTTGCAGCCCAAGGGACTCTCAAGGTCTTCTCCACACCACAGTTCAAAAGCATCAGTTCTTCGATGTTCAGCTTTCATTGTAGTCCAACTCTCACATCCATACATGACCACTGGGAAAACCATAGCCTTGATGAGATGGACCTTTGTTGGCAAAGTGTCTCTGTTTTTTAATATGCTGTCTAGGTTGGTCATAACTTTCCTTCCAAGGAGTAAGCGTCTTTTAATTTCATGGCTGCAATCACCATCTGCAGTGATTTTGGAGCCCCTCAAAATAATTCACATAATATTGTGCAATTATGTTTCAATTTAAAAAATGGTTCATGCTTCTTGTGTCCCATCTAAGAAATCATTGCTTACCTCAAGGTTGCAAAGACTTCCTCCTATATTCTCTTCTGGATGTCTTATAATTTTAGCTTCTATGTTTCAGTCTATGGTCAATTTTGAGTTAATTTGTGTGCGTACAGCACGAGACAAGAGTTTTTTGTTTTTTGTTTTTTTTCGATGTGACTACTTTTTATGGCACCATTTCTTAATAAAGACTATCCTTTTGCATTAAGTCACTTTGGCACCTTTTGTATTTCTTACTTTATTCTACACCATTGATCTGCAGCTATCCTTACTGTCAACACCATGCTACCTTGATTATGGTCTAGGGAACACCATTACAGCACTTACTATACACGAGACATAGTTCTAGACACATTTATGTATATTGCAATAACTTAATCTTCATAATGTCTCTATTATGCTACTAGGGTATGCTAGGGTATGCTAAAGGGTATGCTACTATCATCCTCTGTTACATCCAGAAATTGAGGCTCATAGAGGTTTAGCAACCTACCCAAAGTCACACAGAGGCAGAGCTGCCATTTAAGTGCAGGTAGTCTGGTTCCAGAGTCTTGCTCTTAACCCCTGTACTACAGTGCCTCTCCTCACTGTCAGTAAGACAAGTAACATCTAGAATTATGAAAAGAATGCACACACTTTCCCAAAGCTTTCTTTCCTTCATTGTGGGAGGCCCTGGCACTGGGGCACAGAGGAGAGACAGGAGTCCCTGCCCTTGGGGAATGAATGAGTTGAACTGTGTCCTCCCCAAAAAGGACAGGTTGAAGGCCTAAGCCCTGGTATCTCAGAATGTCACTTGATTTGGGAATAGGGTCTTCACAGAGATAACCGGGCTTCCCTGGCGGCTCAGTGGTAAAGAATCTGCCTGCCAACACAGGAGACGCAGGGTAGATCCCTGGGTCTGGAAGATCTCTTGGAGGAGGAAATGGCAACCCACTCCAGTATTCTTCCCTGGGAAATCCCATGGACAGAGGAGCCTGGTGGGCTATAGTCCATGCGGTCACAAAAGAGTTAGACACAACTGAGCAACTTAACAATAATGACAACAACAGAGGTAATCAAGTTCAAATGAGGTCCTCAGGGCCCTAATCCAGGATGACTAGTGTCCTTATAGACAGGGGAAAATGTGCACACAGACACGCACACAGGGAGAAGGCCACGTAACGGTGAAGGCTGGGATCAGGGTGATGTTTCCACAAGCTGAGGAAAGCCAGTGATTGCCAGCAAATGTCCAGGTGCCAGGGAAGAGTCCTAGAACAGATCCTCTCTCAACCTCAGAAGGAATCCATCCTCCAACACATTGTTTCAGACTTCAGTTCAGTTCAGTTGCTCAGTTGTGTCTGACTCTTTGTGACCCCATGGACTGCAGCATGCCAGGCCTCCCTGTCCATCATCAACTCCTGGAGTTTACCCGAACTCATGTCCACTGAGTCGGTGATGCCATCCAACCATCTCATCCTCTGTCGTCCCCTTCTTTCCTGCCTTCAATCTTTCCCAACATCAGGGTCTTTTCAAATGAGTCAGCTCTTCGCATTAGGTGGCCAAATATTGGAGTTTCAGCTTCAACATCAGTCCTTCCAATGAACACCCTCCAGAAAGGTGAGAGGTCTGCATCTAAGCCACTCAGTTTGTGATACTCAGTCTGTGTGCAGCTGTAGCAAACACATACAGGGAGCTCAGGTCTGATGGAGAGCAGGGCTTAGCATATTGTCTGTTAAATGACGAAGCAAATGAAGAAAGAAGGAAAGGGTGGAGGGAAGGAAAAGAGAGCCTAAAGGACAGGGAAGCCTGGCATGCTATAGTCCACGGGGTCGCAGAGTCAGACACGACTGAGTGACTGAACAGTAACAGCAAGAAATTTCATTTATTTCAAATGTGACTCAATCAAAGCTTTCAAATCTGACTTAATGTGTCTTTACAGTGTTTCACATACATTGTGCATGCTCAGCTGCTTCAGTCATGTCAGACTCTTTGTGACCCTATGGACTGTAGCCTGCCAGACTCCTCTATCCGTGGGATTCTCCATGCAAGAATACTGGAGTGGGTTGCCATGTCCTCCTCCAGGGGATCTTTCCAAACCAGGGATTGAACCTGCAGCTCCTTCTTTACCACTGAGCCACCGAGGAAGCCCTTCACTTACATTACTTTATACAATTTTATAGGTCAATCTGTCTATATTGTGTTGCCTGTTTGCAGCCAAGTGTCTAGGGTTTGAAGAACTCAGCAGTTGGTAGAATTCCTGACATCTCAGGGTTGGCAGGGCCCAGTATGAGTTCACTCAGTGGACTCAATGGTGAAGAATCCACCTGCCAATGCAGGAGATGCCAGAGACATGGGTTCAATTCCCAGGTTGGGAAGATCCCCTAGAGGAGGAAATGGCAACTCCAGTATTCTTGCCTGGGAAAATCCCATGGATAGAGGAGCCTGGCGGGCTACAGTTTATGGGGTCACAAAGAGTCGGACGTCTATGGGGTCACAAAACGTCAGACGTGATTGAGCACACATATAAATACACCATGTTCTTTCTGTCCTATTCCAGGCCGGGCCCTTTCTGATCCTGCTGGGTCCTGCGGACTCAGCCTTTGCCTGGCCTGACTTCCTGCTCCTGAGCAGCCATGTGCGCTGACTGTGCGCAGGACTTCAGAGAGAGGAAGCGCTGTTGCCGGGGTCTCCACCTCCTTCAGAGCCCCTGATCTGACTGCCGGGGGCAGAGGATGTGGATCCCAGCCAGAGGCAAAGCGCTCCATCTACTTAGCAGATGCTCCTTTCCCAAATGGCTGTAATTGAGTCTCACTCAATTAAGCAACTATGTACTGGGTGCTTATTATAGACTGGCTCTTAGCCTAGGGGAACTCAAGCAGACTCGGGCTGCAGAAATCCAGCTTGACAAAACTGTCGTCATTTCTTCAAACCTGCTGTGTCTCACACACACACACACACACACACACACGCACACGACCTGAACATTGGAGCAAGATGCCTCCCAGACAGAGGCCAGCACCGCAGTATCCCAAATGGTTGTCCTTGATCTTGACACTTGGGGATGGTGGGGGTCCCTGAGGACCCCCAGCTCAGGGGGGTCACACCAACAATTAGTGATGCTCTAGACAGAAGCTGGATTATTGGTTAGGCTTTAGTTATAGAAGGATGGGAGAAAGGAACACAGGATGTGTTTGTTATTATTGCTGACTCGGCTCTCTTGCCGAGAAAGGAAAGCCAACACAGACTGTGTGAAAAAAAATGTCAAATTTCCATATACTTTTAACTGCTAGTACTTCTGTTTTAAATATGCAAGTGCTAACCTAATCTTTGCCTTCACAAATCTCAGTCTGAAAAGAAGCAGAGACCTTGGTTATCTGCGAATTTAAGTCCATGTTCAGAAGACCAAGGTCTCACAAATCATTTTCTACTTGAAAAAGGCTCTCTCTAAATTGCACATTAAAAAATAATTCACTGAAACATAAATTTTGTTCGGAAAAATGAAAGTCGCCAGTTGTGTCCGACTCTTTGCAATCCCATGGACTATATAGTCCATAGAATTCTCCAGGCCAGAATACTGGAGTGGGTAGCCTTTCTCTTCTCCAGGAGATTTTCCCAACACAGGGATTGAACCCAGGCTTCCCACATTGCAGGTGGATTCTTTACCAGCTGAGCCACAAGGGAAGCCCTTTGTTTGGAAATTTCTATTTCCAAGATGAATGTGTGTGAGACATGTATCTCTGTTTGGGCCAAAGGTATGAGAAATGAAGAAGGTAACTTTCAAAATGATTGTTATTCCAGGTGATCAAATGATTCTTAAGTATAATAAATTCAAGTGGTCTTGAGACATTTCAAGCAAAGGGCAAAATCAGACTTGGATGGGAACCCACTGGAATCACAGCAGAGGTTGCCAGCAGACCAGGCTTCTCCAGGTTTTCAAGTCCTGGGAGGACCTTCTCCTCTTGAGTCACTTTAGAAATGGCTTCAGGCCACAGCTTCTGTAGCTTCTAAGGGGCACATGTCCCTCCTTCCCGCCTCTCTTGGGAAAGTAAAATGTGGATCTTAAGAGGTTTATGATCATAATTTAAACCATTCTCAACTTTGGGCAAATGGGAAATTTGAATTTTCATTTATTCATTATAACAATAATGAACGTTTATTAAGTACCTGCTCCGTGCCCAACACTGTGAATCACTGTATGATTCTCAGGATAAACTGTTTAGATAAGGATTTGTTCTCACCCCACCGCTTACTCCAAGAGAAAACTGGGGCCCAGAGAGGCTAAATAATGGGCCCAAGGTCACCCAGCTGGTAAGGCAGGGCCTGGGGACCACATCACACCGCATCATCACTTCCACCCACTCTCTCCTCTAAAACACAGTTGATCTGGGGCTCGAGACTGAAGGAAACACTAAAGGTTTTGATGATGAAACTGTGAGACTTGTTGGGAAGCAGAGTGGGTGGTGGAAATCAGTAGATTTTTTTTTTTTACTTGAGCTCGATGACATAGTCCATTCCCTGACAATTGCAAATACTTACTGAGGAAGGAGTAAGAGTGGTTTATGTGAATTCTGCTTCCCCTGATTTAAAACGCATCCCTGCCTCTTAATGGAATGTCTCAAATTCCACAAGCCAGCCACGTGGCAGCAGACCCTCGGGCTCGCGTGGCCTGAGTGACACTCTGTGGACCTTCACTCATTAGAGAGTTAATGCTGTGTCAAGACGAGCAATTTGGAAAACCAGCTCTTTCTGCAAGATGGCAGTTATTTACAACTGCCCAAGCTGACTGGCAATGCCAGGAGCCGAAATTAATTGCAGATCAAATGAACAAAAATGTCTTTCTCGATGTTTTTAGGGCCCAAAGCCATTTTAATAGACTCTCAAAAATCTCAGTGAGAAGAAAGAAGGAAAAAAAAAAAAACCTTGGCAAGTCCTTTTGATAGGCAATTACTGCCCAGAGTTGGAGGAATAGTAAGTATATATTTGGAAACAAGGTAATAAGAACTTGGAAAGGGGCAAGTGTTAGTCACTCAGTCATGTCTGACTCTTTGTGGCCTCATGGACTATAGCCTACCAGGCTCCTCTGTCCATGGAATTTTCCAGGCAAGAACACTGGAGTGGGTTGTCATTCCATTCTCCAGGGGATCTTCCTGGTCCAGGGATTGAACCTGGGTCTCCCATATTGCAGGCAAATTCTTTACCATCTGAGCCACCAGGGAAGGAGCAAAAGATGTCCTGAATACTGACTGTCAGGACCACCCAGTGGACCTTCATGTACTTTGGGTTTTGTTTCTATGACAAATTCTGTAAGGTGGTGCATCAGTTTTCTGTGGCTGCTTTAAAAAATTACCACATTGTTAGTGGCTTAAAGAAACATATATTTAGTCTCTCACAGTTCTGGGGGTCATGAGTCTAAAATAGGTCTCATGGAGCAAAAGTCGGTTGTTGCAAGTTTGAACACCAGGCCAGGAAGACCCCACGTGCCGCAGTGCACCACCACTACTGAGCTGTGCTCTAGAGCCCTGGTGGCTCAGATGGTAAAGCATCTGCCTGCAATGAGGAAGACCCGGGTTCGATCCCTGGGTCAGGAAGACCCCCGGGAGAAGGAAATGGAAACCCACTCCAGTACTCTTGCCTGGAAAATTCCATGGACGGAGGAGCCTGGCAAGCTACAGTCCATGGGGTTGCAAAGTCGGACACGACTGAGCAACTTCACTTTCTAGAGCCTGGGAACGGCCACTGTTGAGCCCAGGTGCCTCAACTACTGAAGCCTGTGTGCCCTAGAGCCTGTGCTTCACAACAAAAGAAGCCACCAATGAGAAGCTGCTGCGGCTGCTGCTAAGTCGATTCAGTTGTGTCCGACTCTGTCCAACCCCATAGACGGCACCCCACCAGGCTCCCCCATCCCTGGGATTCTCCAGGCAAGAACACTGGAGTGAGTTGCCATTTCCTGCTCCAATGCATGAAAGTGGAAAGTGAAAAGTGAAAGTGAAGTCACTCAGTGTGACCCAATGGACCCCATGGACTGCAGCCTACCAGGCTCCTCCGTCCATGGGATTTTCCAGGCAAGAGTACTGGAGTGGGTTGCCATTGCCTTCTCCGGAGAAACACTTGCACTGAAACAAGTAGCCCCTGCTCTTTGCAACTGGAGAAAAAGCCTGTTGACAGCAACGAAGACCCAGCACAGTCAGAAATAAATAGATAAATAAAATTATTTTTTAAAAAGTCAGTTGTCGGCAGGGCTGTGTCCCTTCTGGATCTGTTCTCCGTCTTTTCCAGCTTCTCAAGGCCGCCTGCATTCCTTGGCTTGCAGCCCCTCCCATCATCTTCAGAGTCAACATTACACCACCTCCGCTACACTATCACATCTCCTCTGATTACAGCTCTCCTGCTTCTCTTATAAGGATGCCTGTGATTACCCTGGACCTACCGGCTAATACAGGATAACCTCCCCATCCTAAACCTTTGACTTCATCACATTTGCAAAACCTCTTTTGCCATGTAAAATAGCATATGTGTATTTCCAGGAATTAGGAAGTAGACACTTGGGGAGTCGATATTCTGCCTTCCATGGCTGGGCGTGGTTATGTACCCATTTTAAAGATGAGTAAAGAAATCCAGAGATCTTGGGCAATTTCCTTCAAACCACTCAGCTGGTAAAAAGATGACTAGGATTTGAATTCAGAGCAGCAGGCCCTAGAGCCCAAACTCTTTCTCCCCCCACACATTGTTCCATTACAGACTCCCAGCCTCATGCTGAATTTAATCTCATGATATTTCCGAGGATTAGTGTAACTGCTACCATTTTTAGGACTGTTTCCAATGAACTAATCTGCATCTTCAACTCTTCTAGAAGATAAACTAGGAGGGAGTGCAGATTGGGAGCTTGGACACAGGGCCATGGGGCAGGTTGCCCTTCACCTGGCTAACTCCCACTGGCCCTTCAGCTCTCAGACTCTTATGTCCCTCCTCCAGGAAGTCCTCCTGAAATCCCTCAAAGGAGAGTGCATCCCAGTGTTACACATGACACGTGTCTGTTTCTATGTCTTTCTCCTTAGGTCACAATAATGTTACTGGTGACTCTGAAGCACAAGCATGATATAAGCTGTTTGTAGCATGGATGAACTCATGAATGAGTAAGTCCACCAACATCTGGGGTTTCCCTGATAGCTCAGTTGGTAAAGAATCCGCCTGCAATGCAGGAGACCCCAGTTTGATTCCTGGGTCGGGAAGACCCCCTGGAGAAGGGATAGGCTACCTACTCCTGCATTCTTGGGCTTCCCTTGTGGCTCAGCTGGTAAAGAATCCGCCTGCAAAGCAGGAGACCTGGGTTCAATCCCTGGGTTGGGAAGATCCCCTGGAGAAGGAAAAGGCTACCCACTCCAGTATTCTGGCCTGGAGAATTCCATGGACTATGGAAGTCCATGGGGTGGCAAACAGTGGGACGCGACTGAGCGACTTTCACTTTCACCAACACCTGGGCTTCCCACATGGTGCTAGTGGAAGGACCTGCCTACTAATTCAGGAGATGCAGCAGATCTGGGTTCAGTCCCTGGTTCGGGAAGATCCCCTGCAGGAGGGCGTGGCAATCCACTCCAGTACTCTTGCCTGGAGGATCCTTTGGCCAGAAGAGTCTGGTGGACTACAGTCAGACACGACTCAAGTGACTTAGCACGCACACATGCACCCCCAACACTATGAAGCCAACGTCCCTGCTCTGGGCCCTCACCAAGATGCCCGCACCTTTGGAATGTGCAAGATCCAAATGACTGTGGCCCATCAAAATCCAGACTTGGAGAAGCGGGCAGACTCTTCAGAGGCTGCGACCCCTAGCTCTGATCTTAGAAAAGTCCTCTCTTTCTCTCCCAGGAGGGCAGAGTCATTTCCCTCCTTCCTGGGACTAATCCTCATAAGAAGGATTTCATCAAAGGCTGTTGGCTCTACTAAGGATGATCTGCCAGCCAGAGAGTGGGCACCAGAAGCCTGGGGTCAGAGAGATGGAGGCTGGAAGCATCACCACGCCCTCTGTTGGCTCCTTTTTCAAACAGTCACTGGACTGCCAGGATTGATGTGTACCTTCCTGAGACCTCAGGGAAAGCACTCAGGGCCTTGGGAAGAGAGAGGCCTTAGATGTTAGTGCTCCCCACACCCTCAGGTTCTGACCTACTGCTGTGGGATCCTGGGTAAGTCATTTCGTCTGGTCTTGGTTTCCTCAGATGGTTGGACAGCATCACCGACTTGATAGACATGAGTTTGAACAAGCTCCGGGAGTTGGTGATGGATGGGGAAGCCCAGTGTGCTGTAGTCCATGGGGTCACAAAGAGTCGGACATGACTGAGCGACTGAACTGAGCTGAACTGGCTTCCTCAGCTATGGAAAGATTGCAAGAGACCTTGAAAAGTCCTGCTCTCTGCAAGAATGTCCATCACAGCCTTATTTAAAGTGACAAACAATGGGAACCTACCTAGCCAGAACTAGAACAGTTCACACTCACTGAATTACGTCACGTGCCAGGCATTGTGTGCATCACTAAGTATGTGCCCACTTGTTTAATCCTCATTCCTTCCTTATCAGGTGGGGATGGTGTCCTTATTATAGAAATGGGGAAATTGGGTCACAGAGCTGTTGAATATCTCACTGGAGTCATGCAGTTTAAATGGGGTGGAGCTGGGATCAGATTCTGGGCAGTGTGGCTCTGCCGTTTGAGCGGAGACACTCAACAACCTCACCCCATAGACAACGGTTAAGGACATGGCTTTACAGCCAATTCTTGAAGAATGATACAGCTTTCACAAATAGTGTTAATTCAGAGGGGGCAACAATCTGCGTACTTTTTCTGTATATGTGTCATACTTCAATAAAAATTTCCCTGGTGGCTCAGTCAATAAAGAATCGCCTGCAATGCAGGAGACCTGGGTTTGATCCCTGGGTTGGGAAGATCTCCTGGAGAAGGAAAGGGCAACCCACTCCAGTATTCTTGCCTGGGAAATCCCATGGACAGAGGAGCCTGGTGGGCTCCAGTCCATGGGGTCACAAAAGATGGACAATACTTGGTGACTAAACCACCACCATCAATAAAAATTTACTCAAATAATAAATAATAAAATGGAAAATTATTTGAGACATAAGTTTAGGTGAACAAAAAGCAGAATTAAAATTAGTCTAAAGATAGGAGTTTTTAAATTATAGTTGATTTACAGTTTGTGTTAGTTTGTGGTATATAGCAAAGTGATTCAGTTATATGTATATACTTACATATATGTACACTTTTTCATACTCTTTTCCATCATAGGGTATTAGGGGATGTTGAGTATAGTTCCCTGTGCTATACAGGAGGACTATTGTTTATTTTATGTATATCAGTGTGTATCTTCTAATCCTAAACTCCCACTTTGTCCCTCCCCCTACACCTTTCCCCTTTGGAAACCATAAATTTGTTTTCTATGCCTGTGAGTCTGTTTTGTTTAGTAAATTAGTTAATTTGTGTCATATTTTAGACTCTACATATAAGTGATATCATATGATATTTGCCTGACTTACTTCACTTAGTATGATAATCTCTAGGTCCATCCATGTCGCTACAAATGGCATTATTTCATTCTTTTTTATGCCCAAGTAATATTCCATTGTATATCTATATATAACACATCCTCTTTATCCACTCCTATGTGGATGGACATTTAGGTTGGTTCTATGTCATGGCTATTGTTAACAGTGCTGCTACCAACACTGGGGTGCGTGCATCTTTTTGAATTACAGTTTTCTCTGAATATATGCTCAGGAGTGGGTTGCTGGATCATAGGCAACTCCAGTTCTAGCTTTTTAAGGAAACTTCATACTGTTCTCCACAGTGGCTGCAACAATTTGCATTCTCACTAACAGTTTAGGAGGGTTCCTTTTTCTCCATACCCTTTCCAGCAATTGTTATTTTTAGACTTTTTAATGATGATCATTCTGATTGGTGTGAAATGATACCTCATTGTAATTTTGATTTGCATCTCTCTAATAATTAGCAAATTTGAGCTAAAGATAGCATTATACTGAGTAAGATTAATACAGCTGTCTATGTCTAGAGAACAAAAGAAATTTTGCCAAACATACTTGGGTAGTATGATTGTAGGTATTTCTTCTTTGTTTCTATTTTCTGTATTTTATGAATTTACTCTAATGAGCTCATGTTGCTTTCTTATAACAACAAAATACTTTACACAAAAACCCTCAAAAAACCCTGTAATTTTCCCATCACTTTCATTCCAGGCTGACTGTGCTTTCTTGCTGATCAATGTAAAAATTACTAATGACAATTGCGTGCAGTCTGTAAATTGAGACAAGAATTTTGCGAAACTTCCAGGTTGTGAAACATCAAGATATGTTTTCCTAACAAAAAGACCGTGAGTGGAAAAGGGACAAGCATCGGGTCTCAACAATTTCATGACATGTGTTTTTAAAAGCATCTTGTTAGAATGCTCCATTAAGAGCAAGGAGCAAATTAAACTGTTCTTTCGAAAATGAGGCAGGAATACAATTAGAAGCCTCTGCCTGTTGGCACTGGCATCAATCTTGGCAGCGCAAATCAGTGAGCACAAGTGGAAATAAATGAGCTACTTCATCAAGGTCAAGGTAGACGAGAAAGGAATAGCTCGTAAAGGGGGAAACTGAAGAACAGAGAGGTGGGATGCATTGTCCAACACCACGCAGTGAAGAAGTTCCAGAGCCAGGATTCAATGCTGGTTTGGTCTGATTGCAAAACCTGTGCAATTGCTGCTAGATTCTGAAACCCCTAAGGTTTTATTTTCCCCTCAATGTTTATTGTACACACTCAAGTTGAGAAAGAGTGATGAGCTCTATGTCTCTCTTCTTTTGAACATTGTGGCTTATCATTAAAGCTTCCCTCTTGAACCGATGGACTGAAGTGTCCTTTCTCCTTTCTCTGCCTGGCAAACTCCTACATGTTTGGGGGTGGTGATGATAGCCAGTGGTTTTAAAGTCATGGTAACAGAACTTAGGTTTGCATAGACTCTGATCTGGCCTCCCAGGGAGCTACGGCCTCTTCACAGGGTGCCCATCACAGTGTGACATTTGGTACTAGGTGAGAGTTCAGAGAAAGGAGTTACTTATTTAAAAGAAGACAACAGGGAAACAAGATGTAGATAAGAATGTTCTCTAGATGGCTGAAACATCAGTGATAACTGCATGATAAACCCCCCAAATTCAGACACCTTCGGAGTGACAAAGGGCATGTTCCTTTAAAGGCATGCTGGTTTGTCCCCTGGAGGTTCCCACAGTGCTGTTTAAACCCCATGATGTTCTCAGGAATAACCCTGGGTTTACTTACAGAGAAGACGGCAGCCAGAGTCTCAATGCCACCGGTGCTCAGGGTGATGTATGGGATCTTTTCTGGAGTGATTCCAGCTTTTCCAAAGATACTGTTGGTGTAGAACCAAATCTATAAAGCAGGAGAGACAAAAAAGGCAGAAGGGTCAGTGAGAGGCATCTGCTCCCTAAACTAAATTCAGGTACAAATGGTCTCTGAGATTTGCTGCTAAGTCCGGGGGCATAAAGTGGAGCTATGAGCCAAGGTGATGATTTATTTTTTTCCTTCTCCCATTACTAAAAGAATGTCTACATTACTGGGAGCAACATGTGCTTAGCTAAGTGTGGCAATGAGATAAGAATAGAAATCTTGGTGGAGTTTCCATGAATTCTCCTGAAAATTAGGTTTTCACCAAAGAGGTGTGATTCCATTTTTGCCCTTCCTCTTTTCTGCTGTCAGGATGGTGAATGTGATGGCTGCCGCTTCAGCAGCCCTCTTGGGACAGCACTGCTTTTAGCCCCCAAGGTAACATGCTGAGAATAAGAGACGGTATCTGATCCACATGACATTTTACTTCATATTTTGGAAAATCGTCAAACTAAATCTATAATGGGTACAACATGAATGAGGCTCCTGCGAGTTCCACAACTCTCAAGCTGCATAACTATACATAGAACTCTTATGGGATGAAAGCCACCTGTTCAGATGCTGGAGCAGGAAGTTAGAAGGAAACTGTGTCCGTACTCACTAGGGGTGATTTTGTAGTTTATTATCCACACCTGGGCACTTTGGAGAGTGCTAATAATGTTTCTAGGACATCAGCCATAAACCAGGACTGCCTTCTGCAAACCCCGGTATGTGGTCCTGGGGCTACTGTACCAGAGCTTTCAATTTCCTTCATGTGAGAGAGAAGGCCTATTGTTTAGGTCGCTGTTGAGGTTTCTGCCACATGAGGTCAAACCTAAGCTTAACAGACACATGTCATCAGACACTGACAGGGCATCAGAAAATCCGCGATTTGGAGTTTGGAGACCCGGCTCCATCCTGAACTACCTGTGCGACCTCAGACAATTTTCTCTGTCCAGCTGAGATTCCTTCTTCTCCTTGGTCAAAAGAGGATAACCCTAACCCTTCCTGGGAGATGTCAGGAAGTGGGTAAGGACTGTCACTATTCATTGATCCAAACTTTTGGATCAAAAGGCTGAGAGTAAATCATTTGTGTTCCCTCCATCCCAGCCATTTCCTTGAAAAGCAACAGTTTGCAGAATGATAGAAAACCACGTACATCTAGAGACTCTCTGGAGGAGGAAATGGCAACCCACCCCAGTATTCTTGCCTGGGAGATCCCATGGACAGTGGAGTCTGGCAGGCTACAGTCCATGGGGTCGCAAAGAGTTGAACATGATCATGCACACACACACAGACTCTGGTAAAAACTACTGCACATGAAATTATCTGAGCTTGTGGGCACTGATACATCTGGTGGCAAACATGGGAAAGACACTCCTGTTTGTGTCTGCCTCTCATTTGAGTGAGCTGATAAATTAGAATTTTAGACTGTATCTTTGCTGTCACATCCATAGCGTAGAGAAGTGACTCCTGATAAATTCATTACTTCCTAGAGCTCCTGGGCTATGACAGAAGCCAAAATTTTCCCCAAAGCCTCAGTTTCCATTGGATTTGTTTATACGTTGAAGATGACTGTGATCCCCAGCACATCTTCAGGGTTGGATCAAAGCAGTTTAGAGCCTTTCTTAATCTTCACCCAAGTTCATGGATTTTCAACAGTCAGTGGTCTCTCTGACCATGCCCAGTTGAACTTGTGAAATGAAATATTTCCAGCCATATCCATGGGCAAGAAAGGTCACAACCATCAGCGATTTCGTAAATGTCAATGAGGGCTCCCAAAAGGGAACACAATGCCAGCGATCCAGCAGATACCATCACCCGCTACGATGGTGATTGCTAAGGAACCCTGGGGAATGCAAGAAGCAGCCATCCGCTGAGTCTACCATTCCTAACGTGAACAGGGAATTGAGGAAGTAAGCAATCAAGAAACAGGAACTGGCCCCTGATAACTGAGGTGCATACAAAAGGAGTAAATTCAGTGAGCCCAGAGGCTTTCATCTCCCCATAAATGGAAGAACACTAAATCCATAAACTTGATATCTGATTTGCCTTACTCACAATATCTTGATGTTCAGACTGCCTGCTCCCTTTGTTGCAAACTTGTACATAGCCTGACTCCACCTCCCACCTCCGTGGAGCAGTTTTCTCAGGGCTACTGAGAGGCTGCCTCCCAAGTTTGAGTCTTTAACATTTCCACCAAAGAAAACAACTCTACTTACAGGTTGTGACTTTTTTTTTCTTTCAGTTGACACCCCGCTGCAAAGGTGGAGGCTGATGTTTGTGTTATTCTCAGCGTCAGCCCTGAACCCCACCCCCTGACCTGTTCCTCTGTCAGAAGCTTCCAGTCTCTGATCTCATGTGATCTGTATTCCCCATGGAAGCTGGCGCCACGCTCCTTCCTGCCCCTCATGCCCCTTCCCACCCCAGCTTCTTCCCTGCCTCCAACTCTCCCTGGAGCAACGCTGCCTCGGGCACTCCTGACGGGTTTAAATGTTAGTGAAGAGTCACTGTGCAGAACACTAGAGACTCACAGGGACAGTTATAAGTGGCCCTCTCTTATGTGCATGCTAAGTCACTTCAGTCCAACTCTTTGCGACCCCACACGGTGTAGCCCACCAGGCTCCTCTGTCCATGGGATTCTCCAGGCAAGAATACTGGAGTGGATTGCCATGCCCTCCTCCAGGGGATCTTCCCCACCCAGGGATCGAATCCACATCGCATACATCTCCTGCATTAGCAGGTGGGTTCTTTACCACTGAGCCACCTGGGAAGCCCCCAGTCCTCTTGTACTTAAATGCATTTCTGCAGTGATAGGCAGAAATCGGTCCTTTGGGTGGTCTCCCCATCCAGGGCCAGCAAGGAGGACCTGCTGGACTGGCCTTGTCCCCACAGGGAGGGCCCGCACATCACACAAGCTGCCTGTCTCATTTGGCTTCCTCCACGAAGCCATCTCTCTCTCCCTGCATCATCTTACAGAGCTGCATGGTAACTGCCTCTGTCTCTGCTTCCACTGAGGTTTATTTGATCTGGCAGTTTGAGGGCGCTGAACTGCATGGAGACACAAAGTCTGGAGCATGTCCTGCGGCGGACCCTCCCATGGACTATGATTTGTGTTGACCTCACCCCAACACAACCGTGCTCTCTCTGGTTGCCTGATCGACTCCATCCACTGAGGCAGACGGTGCAGTGGAAGGAGCTGCTATTCTGGGAGGCGGGCAAGGCAGGATTTCAATCCCAGGGCTGCCTCTGGTGACCTGAGGGTCTGGAGGCAAATGATTTCACGTCTTTTAGTCTCTGTTCTCTGAAAGAAGGTAATCATACTTGCAGGGTAGTGGTGAAAGGTTTTTAAATGAAAGTTTTCTTAAAGCATCCTTTCTCTAATGGGTGCACAGCACACATCGAGCATCAGTCTGGAAGATTCCTGTCTCTCTATGGAGATGCCACTGCTTCTGGGTAAAGGAGGACATGGGACAGTTGTGTGCAAGCCCAGGGTGGAAGCATCTCTTATCTGCCTCCATCCAGCCTCCTCCCTGTGGGATGGACCTGTAACCGGGAAGGGTTACTTTTAAATTTACACTGGATCTGCTTCTGCGACTTTAACTCTTTGTTATAAACGGTGGCCTGCCCCAGGGAGATAACCTGAGCCTCCCACCTCTGAAAGACTGTAAGAAAGTGAAACTAACACATTCCCCTGCCTGAAGCCATTCTAGGGGACTTTTGCAAGGATTGAATCATCTTTTTACCTTATTTCCTCACCTGCCCCCCACCCCCCCACCTCTGATCCATAAAAGAACCTGGTAACCAGGCCCTGACAAGGTGGTTATTTTGAGGTGCTAGCCTGCCATCTTTTCGGTCAGCTGGCTTTCCAAACAGTTGTGTTCCTTGCCTCAACACCTAGTCTCTCGGATTCGTTGTCCAGTCGTGCGGCAAGCAGAGTGAGCTTGGACTCAGTAACAGACCTTTAAGGGACTTTGCAGGAGCTGGTGGGAGGAGGATTTGGGCCTCCTTGACCCCCTGCCTCTGATGCCCTAAAGCCGTATGCAGGTCAGGAAGCAACAGTTAGAACTGGACATGGAACAACAGACTGGTTCCAAATAGGAAAAGGAGTTCGTCAAGGCTGTATATTGTCACCCTGTTTATTTAACTTATATGCGGAGTACATCATGAGAAACGCTGGACTGGAAGAAACACAAGCTGGAATCAAGATTGCCGGGAGAAATATCAATAACCTCAGATATGCAGATGACACCACCCTTATGGCAGAAAGTGAAGAGGAACTCAAAAGCCTCTTGATGAAAGTGAAAGTAGAGAGTGAAAAAGTTGGCTTAAAGCTCAACATTCAGAAAATGAAGATCATGGCATCCGGTCCCATCACTTCATGGCAAATAGATGGGGAAATAGTGGAAACAGTGTCAGACTTTATTTTTCTGGGCTCCAAAATCACTACAGATGGTGACTGCAGCATGAAATTAAAAGACGCTTACTCCTTGGAAGGAAAGTTTTGACCAACCTAGATAGCATATTCAAAAGCAGAGACATTACTTTGCCAACAAAGGTTCGTCTAGTCAAGGCTATGGTTTTTCCTGTGGTCCTGTATGGATGTGACAGTTGGACTGTGAAGAAGGCTGAGCGCCAAAGAATTGATGCTTTTGAACTGTGGTGTTGGAGAAGACTCTTGAGAATCCCTTGGACTGCAAGGAGATCCAAACAGTCCATTCTGAAGATCAGCCCTGGGAGTTCTTTGGAA
Organism: Bos grunniens; assembly: GCF_055505025.1. Taxonomy (NCBI): domain Eukaryota; kingdom Metazoa; phylum Chordata; class Mammalia; order Artiodactyla; family Bovidae; genus Bos; species Bos grunniens. The sequence continues at coordinate 12,588,378 of NC_141170.1, read as the reverse complement.
GGAATGATGCTAAAGCTGAAACTCCAGTACTTTGGCCACCTCATGCGAAGAGTTGACTCACTGCAAAAGACTCTGATGCTGGGAGGGATTGGGGGCAAGAGGAGAAGGGGACGCCAGAGGATGAGATGGCTGGATGGCATCACTGACTCGATGGACGTGAGTCTGAGTGAACTCCAGGAGTTGGTGATGGACAGGGAGGCCTGGCTTGCTGCGATTCATGTGGTCGCAAAGAGTCGGACACGACTGAGCGACTGATCTGATCTGATCTGATCTGACCCCCTGCCTCTGATGCCCTAAAGCCCTCCTTCTTAACTCAGGACAGGTGTTCTAGAGACAAAGTATAACATGCAAATGATATGCAAATCATTTTCATCTCTCAACAGCCTGGAAGGGGACATTGCCAGAGGATCAAAGACCACACACAGATGACAAGGCAAGAGCTGGACAGAGACCCAGGCCTGTGCTTCCTGCAGTGCGTTCTTCCCACTGCATGGGCTGTGCTGGGCTCTGAGCCCAGGTTCAGTTCAGTTCAGGTACTCACTTGTGTCCGACTCTTTGCGACCCCATGGACTGCAGCACGACACGCCTCCCTGTCCATCGCCAACTCCCGGAGTTTACTCAGACTCATTTCCATTGATGATGCCATCCAACCATCTCATCCTCTGTTGTCTCCTTCTCCTCCCACCTTCAATCTTTCCCAGCATCAGGGTCTTTTCCAATGAGTCAGCTCTTCACGTCAGGTGGCCAAAGTATTGAAGTTTCAGCTTCAGCATCAGTCCTTCTAATGAACACCCAGGACTGATTTCCTTTATGATGGACTGGCTGGATCTCCTTGAAGTCCAAGGGACTCTCAAGAGTCGTCTTCAACACCACAGTTCAAAAGCATCAGTTCTTCAGTGCTCAGCTTTCTTTATAATCCAGCTCTCACATCTGTACATGACTACTGGAAAAACCATAGCTTTGACTAGATAGACCTTTGTTGGTAAAGTAATGTCTCTGCTTTTGAATATGCTGTCTAGGTTAGTCATAGTTTTTCTTCCAAGGAGCAAGCATCTTTTAATTTCATGGCTGCAGTCACCATCTGTAGTGATTTTGGAGCCCCTCAAAATAAAGTCTCTCACTGTTTCCATTGTGTCCCCATCTATTTCCCATGAAGTGATGGGACTGGATGCCATGATCTTAGTTTTCTGAATGTTGAGTTTTAAGCCAACATTTCCTCTTTCACTTTCATCAAGAGGCTCTTTAGTTCTTCTTCACTTTCTGCCATAAGGGTGGTGTCATCTGCATATCTGAGGTCATTGATATTTCTCCTGGCAATCTTGATTCCAGCATGTGCTTCATTCAGACCAGAATTTCGCATAATGTACTCTGCATGTAAGTTAAATAGGCAGGGTGACAATATACAGCCTTGACGTACTCCTTTCCCGATTTGGAACCAGTCTATTGTTCCATGTCCGGTTCTAACTGTTGCTTCTTGACCTGCGTTCAGATTTCTCAGGAGGCAGGTAAGGTGGTCTAGTATTCCCATTTCTTTAAGAAATTTCCACAGTTTGTTGTGATCCACACAGTCAAAGGCTTTGGTGTAGTCAATAAAGCAAAAGTAGATGTTTTTCTGGAACTCTCTGGCTTTTTCAATGATCCAGTGGATACTGGCAATTTGATCTCTGGATCCTCTAGCTTTTCTAAATCCAGCTTGAACATCTGGAAGTTCACGGTTCACATACTGTTGAAGCCTGGCTTGAAGGATTTTGAGAATTACTTTACTAGCGTGTGAGATGAGTGCAATTGTGCGGTATGTTGAACATTCTTTGACATTGCCTTTCTTTGGGATTGGGATGAAAACTGACCTTTTCCAGTCCTGAGGTCACTGCTGAGTCTTCCAAATTTGCTGGCATATTGAGTGCGGCACTTTCACAGCATTAGAAATACAGGGGATACAGCATCAGGGGATACAGGAACTGAGCTGTTATGGCAACTCATCCCCAAACTGTCAAGTTTCATGTTGAGAGCTGAACATAGACAGTTGAATCTAGAGCTTCTACTCTGGCACACACTGGGGTGGCCACTTGGAAGGGCCCTCATTTAGCATTCTCTCCTGTCACGGGGACAGAGCAAATTCTTCTAGTGAGATGGTCTCAGTTATGAGGGTAACAGAACATTTAATTTCTCTAGTTTGAGTTAGGAATTTATCTGGGAAGAAACCTTGAAATGAAACCTGTTCATAATGCTTCTGTTCTTGTGATGAGAAGTTCTGTGCAGAGTATGACTCGGGGTTCTGAATTCCTAATGATGCTTAGACAAATGAGATGGACACTCACATGGCCTGGTTCCAGGCTGGCAGAGGGGGAGGGGTCACACTTTGCTACAAACCTGTCTCAGGCTCTCCTGCCTCCCACCCTCCTTTCCTTCTCTCAGCCTTGTCTCCCTTCCTTTCTATTGTTTATTCAGTACCGTGGGGAACAACATGCCTGTCCTTGCCCTCCCAGATCTAGTCTAGCAGGGAAAGGATGTGTTATACAACAGTCACACAGGTAAAGATCAAGGGGCACACTAGCTCCCCAGGAATGCTGTGACACTTGGGCCCCCACAGAGTGGACAAATATGCTGGCAGTAAAAGGCCGTGAGTGAAAAAGGTGGCTTAAAGCTCAACATTCAGAAAACTAAGGTCATGGCATCTGGTCCCATCACTTCATGGCAAATAGATGGGGAAACAGTGGAAACAGTGGCAGACTTTATTTCTTTGGGCTCTAAAATCACTGCAGATGGTAACTGCAGCCATGAAATTAAAAGACGCTTACTCCCTAGAAGGAAAGTTATGACCAACCTAGACAGCATATTCAAAAGCAGAGACATTACTTTGCCAAAAAAGGTCCGTCTAGTCAAGCCTATGGTTTTCCAGTAGTCATGTACAGATGTGAGAGCTGGACTATAAAGAAACCTGAGCACTGAAGAACTAACTGATGCTTTTGAACTGTGGTGTTGGAGAAGACTCTTGAGAGTCCCTTGGACTTCAAGGAGATCCAACCAGTCCATCCTAAAGGAGGTCAGTCCTGGATGTTCATTGAAAGGACTGATGCTGAAGCTGAAACTCCAATACTTTGGCCACCTGATGTGAAGAGCTGACTCATTTGAAAAGACCCTGATGCTGGGAAAGATTGAGGGCAGGAGGAGAAGGGGATGACAGAGGATGAGATGGTTGGATGGCATCACTCACTCAATGGACATGAGTTTGGGTAAACTCCAGGAGTTGGTGATGGACAGGGAGGCCTGTTGTTCATGGGGTCGCAAAGAGTCAGACACGACTGAGTTACTGAACTGAACTGAACTGAACATCTAGAATGAATATTATCAGACCCACATGGCTTCCTACCAGCCTGCACTCTGAGCCTCCCCACTCATGTTTTACGTTTATTCTGACAAGATTAGGAGTCTTGCTTCCCAAGTATGGTGCATGTCAGAAGCAGCAAAGTTTAAGTGTGTGGCATTGAGAAAGAAGAAAGCACTGCTAGGAACAGTCTTGCTGATACCAGCTAAGAGGAAGGGGGATCTAACAGAGGCCCATCAGTTACCATCAGAGATAGTGTCTGTCCATAATTTCATCGAGCTTCCCTGGTGGCTCAGATGATAAAGAATCTGCTTGCAACGCGGGAGATCTGGGTTCAATCCCTGGGTCGGAAGGATCCCTGGAGAAGGGAATGGCAACCCACTCCAGTATTCTTGCCTGAAGAATTCCATGGACAGAGGCTACAGTCCATGGGGAAGCAAAGAGTTGGACACGAACTGAGCAACTAACACAAACACACATGATTTCATGCAATCCTCATGGTAGCTGTGAAAAAAAAAAAAAGAATCTATATCTCCATTTTCCATAAGAGGAAACTGAGGACTGGAGGAGTTGGTATGATTGGCCTCCTCTGTTGAAGAAGGGAGAAATTCAAAAGAAGGAAGGGTAACCTAAGGAGATGAGAGTTCCACTGTCATTCTTCACATTCTAGAAGATTCCAGAACGTTCAAGAAAACTATGGCTTTCTTGTCTCAGGTTTGGCAATCCAGTCAAATTTTCCCCTCAAGGACTTGGTAGGAAGTGCACCCTCCCTACCCCTGTTCTTACCTCCTACTCCTTTCCTCACATAACACTCAGCTGCCTCCATGCGTCATGGGCTGCTGGAGACCCATGGACCCTGGGAAGGGTCTCCATCCTCAATGATGGTTATGGGCAGGGAGCAGCATCAGAGAGACTGAATCTTTGCACAGAAACCAAAAACACAAGTCTGTTTTTTTGAGCAAAGAACAAATTGTTGGAGGAAGGCAGCTACACAAAATAATTTTAAGTGACAGGTCTAATTTTAGAGACGAGAACTTGAAAGTTACTGTGAGAAGGAGGGGAAAAAACAATCTGACGCTGAAAAGGGAATGAGAAATAACTAAATGTTATGTTCAACTTTCACTTGATTTCTAAAGAGTGTGAAAACCATTCATCGACTCTTTAGCAAAAAAAAAAAGTACTGAACAATATGTAATGCTTGTTTAGGACAGTGATTCTCGACTGGGGGCAATTTTTGTCCCCAGGGGACATTTTGCCATGATGGAGACATGTTTGTTTGTTGCATGAACTGTCACCTAGGGAGTAGAGGTCTGGTAAGCTGCAAAACATCCTAGAGTGTATACTAAAATTCCACGACAATGAATTTTCCAGCCCCAAATGTGCATAGTGCTAAGGCTGAGAAAGACTGGTTCAGTGCAGGGTATAAGGTCTCAGAGATGGGCTGGGGAATCTGTCAGGGCCCTGCTGCCAGGACGTGTAACCCACCATGACCTTGAGCAAGTCCTTGATCCTCTGCAAGCCTCAGCTTCTTCATTTAGAAAATGGGGATGGAGCCACCTACCCTGCAAGACGTTTGGGTCCAGAATAAAGTGATGAATGGAGATGCCTAGCAGTGTTTATGCCTGTCTTAACATATAGACTGTGTCCCCCAACATTCATTGTTGTTGTTCAGTCATTAAGTTGTGTCCAACTCTCTGGGACCCCACGGACTGTAGCATGCCAGGCTCCTCTGTCCTCAACTATCTCCCAAAGTTTGCTCAAATTCATGTCCATTGAATAGGTGATGTTATCTAACCATCTCATCTTCTGTCATCCCCTTTTCCTCCTGCCCTCAATCTTTCCCAGCATCAGGGTCTTTCTCAATGAGTTGACTCTTTGCATCAGGTAACCAAAGTACTGGAGCTTCAGCTTCAGCATCAGTCCTTCCAATGAATATTTAGGATTGATTTCCTTTAGGATTGACTGTTTGGATCTCCTTGCAGTCCAATGGACTTTCAAGAGTCTTCTCCAGCACCACAATTCAAAAGCATTAACTCTTCAGCACTCAGCATTCTTTATGATCCCCTCACATAATTTCTGTAAAACTAAGGGGACAGAGCAAGTATTAAAGTGCATTTAGAGGCTATCATCTGTGTTAGCTAGCTCTCTCCTTTGATCTTGTGAATTATTTGGGGGTAGAAGGTAGCTTTTTCCAGGTGCAGGGAGGGAGCTTGGACTAGGGCATAGGAAAGTGGGCTCTGAGGCTGGGATTTGCTGCTCACTGGCACTTGTCTTTTAGTATGTAAGAATCAGGGCTTCCCTGAATGCTCAGTTGGTAAAGAATCTGCCTGCAATGCAGGAGACCCTGGTTTGATTCTTGGGTCAGGAAGATTTGCTGGAGAAGGGATAGGCTACCCACTCCAGTATTCTGGCCTGGAGAATTTCATGGACTGTATAGTCCATGGAGTCGCAAAGAGGCGGATATGACTCAGCGACTTTCACTTCACTTCACTTCATGTAAGAATGAAGTAGGACTTGTCCCCTTGACTGCCTATGGATGATCTAGGGACCCAGCCCGGTGACATACATGTATACTCTGAGCATGGAGTCAAACTGGGGTAGTTGCCAGGGGCTGGGAGTGGGGGAAACTCAGTGTCATTAATGAATAGGTATAAAGTTTCAGTTTAAGCAAGATGAACAAGCTCTAAAGATCTGTACAATATGATGCCCATGGTTAACAATGTCATATTGTGCACTTAAACATTTGTGAAGAAGATAAATGTCATGCTAAATGTCCTTACAATGATAAGATGGAGGACTTCCCGGGTGGCACAGTGGATAAGAATCCGCCTGACGATACAGGCGACACGGGTTTGATCCCTGGCCTGGAAAGAGTTCATGTTGTCGGAGCAACTAAGGCGGTGCACCACGACCTCTGAGCCTGTGCTCCAGAGCCCGTGAGCCACAACTACTGAGCCCGTGCTCCCCAGCTGCTGAAGCCTGTGCTCCACAGCTGGAGAAGCCACTGCCATGAGACGACTGTGCACCGCAGCTAGAGCAGCCCCTCCACTCTCCACAATTAGAGAAAGCCCACGAACAGCAATGAAAGGCCTAGCATGGCCAAAGTAAGTAAATAAATAAATACATTTTAAAAAAGAAAGAAAAAGAAAAGAGTTGGAAAGTAGTCAACGCAAAGGAAAGTGACTGAGATCTCAGATCTGCTGGCTCTGGGAGCAGATTTTTTTTTTTCTCCATCTATGCTTATGCAGTGGGGCTTACAGAAACACTCAAGTGGAATTTACAAAGTAATATAGCATATGCAAATTGGAAAATTATGTCTCACAGAAGGAGAGAATTCTGTTTAGAAATGTCATGGTTCTCGATCTAAATGTCTCATTACATACAGATTCCATATGTGGCTTTACAATTCCACGTGTTAACTTTAAGAAACAGATGCTTTCTCTCTCTGCTTACTCAGAACAGGGAGGGAGCATTTGAAACAGTCTAGCACAACAGAGGTCCATGTAGTCAAAGCTATGGATTTTCCAGTAGTTATGTATGGATGTGAGAACAGAGAATTGACTTTTTGAAGTGTGGTGCTAGAGAAGACTCTTGAAAGTCCCTGGGAAAGCAAAGAGATCAAACCAGTTAATCCTAAAGAAAATCAACCCTGAATACTCTTTGGTAGGACTGATGCTGAAGCTGAAGCATCAATACTTTGTCCACCTGAAGAGCCGACTCATTGGAAAAGACCCTGATGTTGGGAAAGATTAAAGCCAAGAGAAGGGGACAACAGAGGATGAGATGGTTGGATAGCATCACCGACTCGATGGATATGAACTTGGGCAAGCTCTGGGAGATGGTGAGGGACAGGGAAGCCTGGCATGCTGCAGTCTATGGGGTTGCAAAGAGTTGGACACGACTTGGTGATTGAACAACAATAAGCACGACCTTGGTCTTATCCAGAGGAGGCAACAATAGGACTAGATCAAGGTCAGGCAAGTTAACCCAGGTGCCCCCTCCTTCTGCTGACACAACTAGACCAAGGTTAAGCAAATAAGCCACAAGATGATTTCACTTCATCCTGATATTTCCAACAAAAGATGCAAGAGAAAAAAAGAGAAATGAGGCTGAACACTGGGTTGTTAACTTCCCCCCCATCCCCTACCCCCTGACTGGAACTACTCCCCTTTCAGGTTGCCTTCCCTACCCACCCACAAACATCCTCCCTGCTGACTCTGGTATGCCAGGGCAACTCTTTCATCTGGGCTTCTTCAGAAGTTCCCTTCTCCTGCCCTCTGGGCCCAGCCACACTTGTCCTGAGCTATGTAACTGACCTCGAGGGAATCTGATTCCTTCAGTGCAGGAATCTCCTCTATGTATTCCTGCCAAGTGGCTGGCCAGCTGGCTTGCACACTTTCACAAATGGGGAACTCACTACCCCTGGAGGCAATCCACTGTTTTCCAGAAGCAGCCATAACAGTAATGATCCTAAGTCTGCCTCCCTACTCCTAAAATTTCTGAATTCTACATTTTGGAGCCCCTAAGAGAGAAGGGGAGGCTTTGTCCATTGGTGGGTTAGGGTACCCCAGAGAAGAAGACCCTCCTCTGGTTTACCTGCCCACATCGACTTGGGCCTCAAGAAACTTTTCTTTAAAGCCTTTAAATTTTATCAGGTCAAAATCATACATTGAAGCCAGCCCAACCAATGTTGTTGTTGAACAGTTGCTAAATCCGACTCTTTGCGACCCCACGGACTGCAGCACGCAAGGCTTCCTTGTCCTTCACTATCTCCTGGACCTTGCTCAAACTCATGTCCATTGAGTCAGTGAAGCCATCCAACCATCTCATCCTCTGTTGTCCCCTTCTCCTCCTACCTTCAATCTTTCCCAGCATCAGCCCAGCCAAGGGTACCTTTCTTTAAATAATCTCAATGTCATGTCGCTTACTTGTGACTTTCTAATATCTTCCTTAAGAAATATGACTTTTAGGCACTTCTCTGGTGGCCCAGTGGTTAAAAATCTGCCTTCCAATGCAGGGATGCAGGTTCCATCCCTGGGCGGGGAACTAAGATCCCACGTGCCGTGGGACAACTACAGAGCCCATGCTCTGGAGACTGAAAACACAACTAGAGAAAAATCTGCATGCTGCAAGGAAAGATCATGTGTGCCGCAACTAAGACCAGACACAGCCAAATAAATAAATATATATTTTAAAGACATATGATTTCTAAGTGTTTCTAGGGATAAGTAATTATAATGATAGCAGCATTTAGTAAGGGGTAATTCTGGGCTAGCTGCTTCATTGAACATCTCACATAGATTATCTCTTTCCATATTACATTATCCCATTTTACAGATATGGAAACTGATGGTCAGGTTACATGATTGCCCAGTGGCACAGAACTGGGCTAGAACCCAGGGCATACAGGGTCCAAGCCCTGGCCCACCTCCCCCCACCCTTCCCTCCGGTTCCTCTGTCTGTGCCGGGGCACTCACCGCATTGAGGCCGGAGAGCTGGTAGCAGGCCATGGAGATGACTGCGGTGATGAGCTGCCAGCGAACGAAGGGACTCCTGAGCAGCTCCAGCACAGATACCAGCCGGATGTTCCTCTGCACGCGGCTCTCCGCCAGGACCTCCTCCATCTCACGGGAGACGTCCTCTTTGCCCAGGAAGGTCCGGAAGGCTACCAATGGGGAGGAGCACGGATTTCAGTGGGGATTATTAGGACGTCCGCTGTGTCTGATGTTGGGGCCCCCGGGGATGGTCTGTCCCACCATCCAGACACACCGGATGGTTGTATATCAAAGATGGAGCTGGCAGGGGTCGTTGAGGCCATGGAGTGCCAAGCCCTTGTTTAAAAGTAAGAAAATAGGGACCTCCCTGATGGTCCAGTGGCCAAGAACTCTGTTCTCCCACTGCAGGGGTCCCAGGTTTGATCCCTGGTCAGGGAACTGAATCCCATAGGCCACAACTAAGCGTTCACATGTGACAATGAAGAGCAAGATTCTGCATGCTGCAAGTAAGACTGGAGCAGCCAAATAGATAAATTATATATACACACACACACAAAGACCCTGATTCTGGGAAGGATTGAAGGCAGGAGGAGAAGGGGATGACAAGGATGAGATGGTTGGATGGCAGCACCGATTCAATGGACACGAGTATGAGTAAACTCCAGGAGTTGGTGATGGACAGGGAAGCCTGGAGTGCGGCAGTCCATGGGGTTGCAAAGAGTTGGACATGACTGAGCGACTGACCTGAACTGATATATACAAAACAAAAGTAGGAAAACAGGAGGCCCACAGAGATGTAGTGACCTGCTCAAGGTCATTGAGTTGGCCAGGAGAAGAACCCCTAGAGAACCAGGCTCCTCTGATTGCCCCCACTGCAAAGCTGAGCACATCCAGGGTTCAAATCCCATCTCTACCTCTGGGTAGATGAGCAGCGTTCATGCCTCAAAAAGTTCCTGTAATGACCAAGTGATGTAACATATGCTAAACCCCTGGCTCCATGATGATGCACTGAGCACCTCCTGTCCGCCCAGCCCTGTGTGCTCATTCTCACTGGTGGCCTCTAGACGGAAGTCAGACTGCCACCTGACCAGGATGCCTGGAACGGGGATTGAACTAAATGATCTCCAGGGCCCTTTCCACACAGCCCTGTGAAATACAGAAAGCTGGATTGGAATATTCTCAAAGAGCCAATCTTCCCAGGATTCAAGCTCACCCCTGTGACTCAGGCTTTCCCAGGCTGAACACTGCAAATTTCCAGCCTCAGTGAGCATGTCATCTTTTTTTTTTTTTTTACCAAGCCCTTAATTGTGCAAACCGCCATGGATATATGCACGAAGCTGGGCTGTCTGATTAGACCCCCGAGATCACAATAATTAGATCTGGGGAGATGGTTTTAGAATGCAGATTTAAATATTCAGCACTTAGGTATTCATCCTCCTACAGGGGAGGCGGCTTGTGATGGCTCCTGGGGACAGTCCTTTCCTGATACAGTGCGCATTATCCCTAAAAACACTGCTCTGAACCTCAGGCCAGGTGAAACTACTTTTCTTAAGTAGGAAAAATCAAAACATGGTTGTTAAATCTCTCCAGATTCTGCAAGCCCAGGAAGGCTCTGAGGTGTTATTTCCAGAAGTATAGTAAAAACCACCTCAGAATGTCTCTTTTGTAAGCTGTAATTTAATACCTTTCCCAGCATTTATTAAAGATAAGTGGAGGAAACAGCTGAGGGGGAAATGTTTCTGTAGCATTCACTAAACCATAGTATTTCTCAAAGTTCAAAAATGCAATATTCATGTCATAAAGTAAGCCTAGAGTTTCAGGGCAAGAAAATATTTCTCTCTTCTTCCTGACATACATAAAATAAGGAGAACTTGAGAACCGTTTTTTTTTTTTTTTTCCCGTTTTCACTTTGGCTGCTGGGAAGCTCTCAGTTAAACTCATTGTTCAGCTCTTAGAGTTTCCTGGAGCAAAATTCTTTCTTCTTCCTGTTAAAAGTTCTGATCTCATTCTTTTTTAATTTTTAAAAATTATTTATTTATTTTTGGTTGTACTGGGTCTTTGTTGCTGCCCCGACTTTTCTCTGTTTGCAGCGAGCAGGGGCTACTCTCTGAGTGCAGTACACAGGCTTCTCATTGCAGTGGCTTCTCTTCTCTCTGCACTTGGCCATGACCTTCTCTCTACCGGGAATGCTCTTCCTGCCTTTCCTCGCTTGGCTAACTTTTCCCACTTCGAAGTCAGAGCCTGGGCTCTCACAGTCCCTTTGCTTTTTCCTACCTTGGCACTTTCTCACCACACTTTCATCAGCACCTGCTGTGAGCACCTGGAAGTCCAGTGCCTGGTGCCCGGGGGAGAGCAGGTGCCAAGTTGGTGTTTGTTGATCCTGTGGGGACAGTACTGGTCATGTAAAGGGATGGTCTCGTGTATGGTGGGCCGAAATCATGGGCTGTTCAGAGCCAATTCTCAGTACAAACTTACTGAGCGTCTGCTGTGCTCCAGACATTGCACTGGGGAGGTGGTGTCTCCACTACAATCACATCACATTTCCAAATCAGTTTTTGTGGAATTCCAATCCCAGGAGAGGCTCCATGGGAACAAGATTCCCTGATCAGAGAAGTTTAGTCTCACTGCATGAGTGCTAGCTCCCAGGGGTTCAAACTTTACATTAGACTAGTAAAGGCTGTGGACTTCTCTGGTGGCCCAGTGATTAAGAGTCTGCTTGCCAATGCAGGGGACATGGGTTCAATCCCTGGTCTGGAAGGATTCCACATGCTGTGGAGCAACTAATCTTGTGCACCACAGCTACTGAAGTCCTCTCATCCTAGAGCCTGTGCTTCGCAAAAAGAGAAGCCTGAGCACCACAAGTAGAAAAAGACTATGTGTAGCTATGAAGACCCAGCACAGCCAAAATAAATAGTAAAATTAAGAAAGAAAGAAAATTAAAACAAAAAAAGTAACGGTTCTGATAAGTCCCACGAGAAAGACACCCATTTCATTTTGTTTAGATCCACATTTCCCAAATGTGTTTCCTGGTGCATCAACTAACATTGTGCAGAAGTACATCAAGAAGTGTGATTCTAACTTTACGTGGCAGTGTCACAGAGGGAGCAAATTCAGGACATCCTGGGAGCCGGGAGGGGAGCTCCATGGATGGCACTGGGCAGAGAGGAGGCAAATATCACCAGGTTACTCCCTATCTCTGTCTTTTAGGAGGCACTTTGAAGAGCAGAAAAAGCCAGGGGTAGGCAGAAGAATGACCACCCATGTCAGTCCACATTCTAATCCCCAGTACCTGTGAATAAGTTAGCATTCATGGCCAAAGGGGCACTGCATATGTGATTAATGTAAAGGCCTTGAGATGGGGAGGTTATCCTGGATTATCTAGGTGGGCCCAATGTCATCACAAGGGTCCTTATAAGAGAAAGGTAGGAGGGTCAGAGTGAGAGAGAAACTGATGTGACCATGGAAACAGGGGTTGGAGGAGGGATGCACTTTAAAGGAGGAAGGGGTCACGAGCCAAGGAGTGCGGGCCACCTCTACGAGCTGGAAAAGGCCAGGAATGATTCTCCCCTGGAGCCTCCAGAAAGGATCCCAGCCCTGCCAGCACTTTGATACTAGCCTGTTGAGTCCTATTTTGCGGTTTTGACTTCCAGAACTATAAGGTAATAAATTGATGTTTTAAGCCACCAAAGGAAAACCAATGCAGAGCCACTGAAATGAGGAAGCTGTAGGTTCAACCCCACCACCACCCACTTTCTGCAGGACATGGGGAAAGCACCTGATCTTTCAAGCCTTAGGTCTTAACTGTAAGCTGGGGCTGAGGCCACCTCTGTCTCCACATCACTATGACAACCACCTGCAGAGTAGGCAAGGCACCAGGCAAAGCCTGGAGCATGGCTCAGCCTGGAGCTCAGTGCCATCAGCGACCCCTTTCAGGGACAAGTAACCTGCTGGGAAGCTAGAGGGCATGAGTGAAACCAGCATCATGAAAGACTTAGTAAGGGCAAAGGGGGATGTGTCTGTCTAGTACTGCCAGGAATCTGGGAGGGAGAGCTTGGAAGGGATGGAGGTCACAGACTTGGGCCATGCAGTCGCAAGCCTAGGGTTTAAGCACATAGCCCTAGATGGAGCGTCCTGGGTGGGTGGCCACAGAAGAGTCACTCAGCCTCTCTGGACTCCATCCTCACCTCTAATTCAGGGATGATACTCGTGCGAGCCTCTCGGGGTATAAGGACTGGGTAGTGGGCCCTCACCTGGAGGGGTGCCTGGTCCTGAAAAGTGCTTATTTGGTGCTCTAGCATAGTTGGGGAGCATGTTGGGGTGGGACCTCTGGGCTCACCCAGAAGCTTACCCTGGCTTCAGGCACGGGCCTTCCTGGTGCCAGCTCTCTCAGTTAGTGAGGATATAGGGCAGGGCTCTGCTGGCATCTGATTCTCCCTGAGTGGTCACAGCTGCCTGGGACTTGGGGTTGAGGGGGATTCTGAGGTTGTCCTCTCTGCCCAGTGGGGAAGAATGGGTGACGGACCAGGCAGAATCCAACAGCGCAGGCTGCTGGCTCATGTGCCACGTGTTAGCTGGACCCACGTGGACAACACGTGCCAGGAGTGTCCAAGGGATGGGTCTGGGAGACCATTCATGGCCGGAGCCTGGATTTGGAAGTGGGTGATGGGGGAAAGGGGTGATGAGCTGGAGGCTGTGTGGTCCCGTGAGCTCCTATCCTCACCATCTAAGAGAGCTGAGCCCGCATCCTGCCCACCAACACTTCACACCACAACATAGAGATATCCAGAAAAACAGGTGTTCTTGGCCAGGGCTGACTCACAGCCCTGAAATTTTCCAGCCCAATGATGCCCTTTCTGGAAGTGGAGCCTGAGCCTGGCAAACTCAGAGAAAGAACTGAAGGTTGAGGGCAGCCTGGTTCAGGCCCTGAAATAACCACAAAATGCTGTGCCCTGAGTAAAATGGGCACAGGTGTCTAGTGGAGAGGAGGCGACAGCCATGGAGACAGGCTGAGCTGGGCGCCACCCCAGAGCTGCCGCCTGTCGGCCATGGAGCCCTGTAGGCCTCTGGAGCCTCACCCATCTCTTTCCCCGGATTCCAGAGGGGTGGAATGGCGTGGCACTCTGGTACGGTGACACCCGCAAGGTCACCACACCTGTGACCGGTTGTGTAACAGTGGGTGGTGGTGTTTAAGAGCCCCGACTCTGGGGCCACTCTGGATGAGTCCCCATCCTGGCTTCACCACTTTTCACCTAGTCGGATGCCAGGCCGGTTATTTAATATTTCTGTGCCTTAGTTTTCTCATCTGTAAAATGGACAGAACAGCCCTGGGCTGCCAGCAGTATTAAACATCAGCACTCACGTATTCCTTTAAGCAGGGCTGGCTCTTAATGACCAGGAGGCACTGTAAGGCCACTAACTACGACAGAAGGCGCTTGCTACAGGAAGCCTCCTGGGGCTTCCTTCTTTTATCTTAACCTGACAATGACTACAAAACACTCTAACCTATGGTGGGTTGAATTCTGGCCCCATATACATATGTTCAAGTCCTAACCTACAGCTGGTTTATTTGGAAAAGGGATCTTTGCAGATGCAACTGTGGTATCAGTTAAGCTGAGGTCATCCTGGAGGAGGGTGGGCCCTGAATCCCATATGACTCTCGTCCTTGTAGGAAGAGGAAAAGAATCACAGACAGACAGACACTGGGGAGATGGCTACACGACGGCGGAGGCGGGGGTTGGCGTGATGCGGCTGTTAAGCCAAGGAATGCAAAGGACTGCTGGTGACACCAGATGCTGGCAGGGAAAGCAGGTCCTGTTGACACCTTGATTTTGAACCTCTGGCCTCCAGGACAATGAGAAAATAAATTTCTGCTGCTTTAAAGCCTCCCAATTTGTGGTACTTTGTTCTAGCAGCAACCACCCGTGATCACCTTATGTTAGCATTTATCACATCATGCTACAGCAAAGCACAGAACAATCTGGAGAACATGTTCTCATGATCCGGAGGGGCCCTGGGACAAAGCAGGCAAAGGGATTTTCTGGGGAGCCCAGGGTGATGGCCTTTGCAGTCGCAGGTAAGGAAGCGCACTGAACTCAGCACAGCGTGGGCCTCGGCGCTTCTAAAAAGAGAGGTTTCATCGATACCTGGCTTTTCCCACTGTATTAGTATTTAAGGGGAGGAAATCACTGGGTTTTTAATTTAGGTTTGGTTCCTTTTTATTATTGACAGTAGTAGGATCCACAGTAGGGGTAGTAAAAAATACTGGAACTTATGTTGTAGTTTTATAACATTTCAACATGGACCAACCCTGGAGTTTTCACACGGCCCAGGTGAAGGGGCGTGAGGGCTCCGCCAATCACTGGAGCTGTCAGCCCTTCGTCTTCCTTTGTTTTTGGTGCAGAGTGATATATTAAAGTTACGTGTGTAATTTACTGGTTAGTGGATCTGAGAAGGGTAGTTTTCTGTTTTAACAGAATCAACCATGACAAGGAGATAGGCTACCCACTCCAGTATTCTTGGGCTTCCCTTGTGGCTCAGCTGGTAAAGAGTCCGCCTGCAATGCGGGAGACCTGGGTTGGATCCTGGGTTGGAAAGATCTTCTGGAGAAGGGAAAGGCTACCCACTCCAGTATTCTGGCCTGGAGAGTTCCATGGACTGTATAGCGCATGGGGTCACCAAGAGTTGGACACGACTGAGCAACTTTCACTTTCAACCATGACAAATGTACAGGCAGCTGATAAAGAATCCTCCAAAGAAATGACAGATTAAAGATAAAATGAACAAAGGCAGCACAAAGACAGAACAGCAGACCTGCCATCTCGCTCCAGGCATAAGCCTGTTGTCAGCTCCCGTGGCTGTGACAGGAGGCGGCCTAGCAGAAAGTCTTAAAAGACAAGACAGAAGCAATCTATCTTTTCAAGGTAAGGTGACATTTTTAACACAAGAGTGAGAGTAGCAACTTTTTGATGGAAGTTATTCTATGAAAAAAGATGTTTGGAAATGCTTCTATCACCTTGTGGCTTGGAAACCAAACTGATGGACATAAGTCACCTATTCAAATGCTCAAATCTGCTCAGTAAAAAAAAATTTGCAAACATTTAAAAAAATTATTTCTGTTTGAAAATATTCCAGAAGAAGAGTTTCAGTGAGTTTTCCTAAATTTTGGTTGTTAAAATATGAAAAGGCAACATCTTCCAGTGATTCTGTGAGGACAGCCAAAAGACAGCTGGGAAGATAGAAATGTACCAGCTGCACTCTCGGAGCCTGTGAGTAACCACATCGCTTCCCTCTGGTCTTTAGGTGAAGGCCTGCGATCGGCCTCTGGAGCAGGGATCCCACTCATGCCAGGGTACAGATCATGCGCCATGCTGACAGGGGTGTCCTGCAGCTGGCTAATGGCCACCACTGCTGCCTCTGTCATCACCGGAGCCCCACCAGCTCCAGGGCAGGCCCTGATACTGGTGTGCAGCTTATGACACATCGTGCCAGAGACTGGGTCTCATTCAGGGCCTGGTATGCAGCAGGTGCTCAAACCATGCTGGAAAAATGTAACTGGACCTACTCACATTTGCTGATGAGTTGGGCTTCTCTGGCGGCTCTGATGGTAAAGAATATGCCTGCAATGCGGGAGACCTGGCTTTGATCCCTGGGTTGGGAAGATCCCCTGGAGAAGGGAAAGGCTACCCACTCCAGTATTCTGGCCTGGAGAATTCCATGGACTGTATAGCCCATGGGGTCACAAAGAGTCAGACACGACTGAGCGACTTTCACTTTCACTTTAGTCCAGAGGAGAGGGGGCTGTGAGGGAGAAGCCTGTGGGTGGCTGGGGTTGGTCTTATTCTCCTTGGCCCAGAGTCAGACCAGGACTAAGGGCAGAGCTGTGATGAATGGGATATCAGCTCGCCACAAGAAAGAACTGTTGGATTGATGTGTTCCAGGGTGGGCTGGGTGGTCTCTCGAGCAGTGAGTTCCCCATCCCTGGAGGTGTGCAAGGAGAGGCCTGATGACCACCCATTGGAGATGTTGTGGGAGGACCCCAGGCCTTAAACAGGAAGATGGGAAGGGGGAAAAAGTCTTTAAACACAAGCACACAAACCCAGAAGTGTGCAGGTTCCACGGGAGGGGGGAGACACATCTGGGTGGTGGTGGGGGGCAGGGATTGAGACGGACACACACAGTTGTAACTAGCTGTCTGTGGAAAGAGAGGAGAGGGCTTTAGAAACGACTAATCTGTGAGTCATTTCCAAAAGTCATTCTCTATGGAAGACAACCCTCCCAGAGGAGTCCATCTTCCTGAATCCCCAAGCCACTTAAACAACTCACCTGTCTGCCCCAGAGCTTCCCCTCCGGCTCAGCCTCCCACCCACCCTTGCTTCTCAGGATTCACCTCTCTTTCATATGTCCTCTGTGTTCTAATCGCTAACTCCAAAGACCTTGAAAAAGGAGCGAGAATTTTCATTTCCCACCTGGAAAAAAACCCCTCTGGGGGCATGGTCAACTCTCGGGCTGGGAGTGGGAGGCATTTTGCAACTAATTCTTGTACCAGTTAAAGACTGGCCTTTACTCGAGGGGACTCAGAACACCAACCAGGGGCAAGGTGGCGAACATTTATTGTGCACCTATTGTGTGCCAGCGGAGAAGGCAATGGCACCCCACTCCAGTACTTTTGCCTGGAGAATCCCATGGATGGAGGAGCCTGGTAGGCTGCAGTCTATGGGATCGCTAAGAGTCGGACACGACTGAGCGACTTCACTTTCATTTCTCACTTTCATGCATTGGAGAAGGAAATGGCAACCCACTCCAGTGTTCTTGCCTGGAGAATCCCAGGGACGGGGGAGCCTGGTGGGCTACCGTCTATGGGGTCGCACAGAGTCGGACACACTGAAGCGACTTAGCAGCAGCAGCATACCCAATCAAATGAAGAAGGGATTTTCAATAGAACACCTAGCATATTTGAAGAAGTAAATTGAAGATGATGTGCTACCTAATAACTTTAGATACAAGAGGAAGCAAAAAGTAGGAAGTATGAAAAGATCCTTAGGGTGGGGGTTGGAATTCCCTCCCTATGCTTTCTCACGTAGTTTGTGAAGAAATAAGACCAGCAGTAAATATTGGTTTTGTTGTAATTATCATATATTTAGAATAGCCACTCCAGTACACTTGCCTGGAAAATCCCATGGATGGAGGAGCCTGGTGGGCTGCAGTCCATGGGGTCACTAAGAGTCAGACACGACTGAGCGACTTGACTTTCACTTTTCACTTTCATGCATTGGAGAAGGAAATGGCAACCCACTCCAGTGTTCTTGCCTGGAGAATCCCAGGGGCGGGGGAGCCTAGTGGGCTACCGTTTATGGGGTCACACAGAGTTGGACTCGACTGAAGCGACTTAGCAGCAGCAGCAGCATTGTGTGCCAGGGGGTTTCCCTGGTGGCTCAGTGGTAAAGAATCCACCTGCAATGCAGGAGATGCAGGAGATATGGGTTCAACCCCCGGGTGGGGAAGATGCCCTGGAGGAGGGCATGGCAACCCACTCCAGTATTCTTGCCTGGGAAATCCCATGGACAGAGGAGCCTGGTGGGCTGCCATCCATGAAGTCGTAAAGAATCGGACATGACTGAAGTGACTCAAAGCACGGCACAGTGTGCCAGACCCTGGGCTGGGCGTCTTACAGACTTGGCTGCAATTCCTAGTGTGGTTTAGCCCCCTGAGCTTCAGAGACATTAGAAGACCTCCCAGAGATCCCAAGTAGAAAGGAGAGAGTCAGTGTTTCAGCCTGGATCCGTCTGATCATTCTTTCCACACACTTCAAAGGATGATGAAAAGACACAGCGGAGCGGGGAAGCTACCAGAACCAGATTCAGTTCACTTCAATTAACCTGCGGCTTCTGAGAGCTTTGACATGCCGTAGGTGCCAAGGTCTACTACGTTAAGGAAAGAACAAGGCAGGGTCTCTGCTTGAAGGCGTTCTCTTGAGTGGGAGCCAGAGGCAACTTGCTACCACTCCGGGGCGGGCGGAGATGGAGGTGGGGCCAGCAGAAGCTGCACAACCTCCCTGCAAGATCAGTGCTCTGACCGCTGTTAATAGAGGGGGAAACCAAGACTCAGTAGGACCACGGGATGTACCCACATCACACAGGAGAGCTGGCGTTTCCACTCCTACACTGCCCCTGCCCACGGGGTGATGCAGGCCTGGCCCAAAAGATGATGCTGATGGGAGGAGGTCACAGACGGTGCGGGCCTCCTGGTGTCACCCGAGCTTGCTCAAACTGCGTAACTGAGACTTTCTGCCTGTTGATAGCAGCTTCTCATTCTCCGTCCCCCACTCCAGTCCCTGGCACTCACTACTCCACAGCTGGACTGGATGAAATTGACTGTTTAATTAAATTAATTGATTAATTAATTTTAGGGGTAGCAACCCGCAAGAGGATGTACACTTATTTTTTTGAGTCTTTATGCAATTTGTTACAATATTGCTTCTGTCCTGTGCTTTGGGTTTTCTAGCTGCAAGGCGTGTTGGATCTTAGCTCCCTGATCAGGGATGGAACTCACACCCTCTATATTGGAAGGTGGAGTCTTAACCGCTGGACCACCAAGGAAGTCCCTGAACTTGACTCTTTTAGATATCTCATGTAAGTGAGAGCATGCAGTGTTTGTCCTTCTGTGACTGACATCTGACTTAGCCTAATGTCCTCGAGATCCATCCATGTTGTCACCTGTTATAGGATGCCCTCCTTTTGCAAGGCCGAATAATGTTCCATGGTAAGTATATCACATTTTCTCAATCCATTCACTCAAAACCGAACATTTAGGTTGTTTCCATATCTTGGCTATTGTAAACCGTGCTGCAGTGCTAGTAGGAACAGGAATGCTAATAGCTCTTAGAGATCTTCGTTTTGATTCTTACGGACCAATGGAATAGAACAGAGAACCTAGAAACAAACCCATGTGTAGAGGGGCAACTGGGCTTCCTTGGTGGCTCAGATGGTAAAGAGTCCGTCTGCAATGCAGGGGATGTGGGTTCAATCCCTGGGTCGGGAAGATCCCCTGGAGAAGGGAATGGCAACACACTCCCATATTCTTGCCTGGGAAATCCCATGGACAGAGGATCCTAGCGGGCTACAGTCCACAAGGTTGCAAAGAGTCAGACACGACTGACCAACTAACACACTTACAACCAGGAAATGGCAATGTAGGTGTATGAACCCCAGCAGTCTGGCTCAGAAAAACTAAGCTCCTAACCTCCACGGCGTGCTACCTCTCTGCAGCTCTGCAAAACCTACAGAGGTTCTTCATTCTCCTTCCAGGGCCCTGAGTTCCATCTGTAAAACACACAGACACAAGTAAGTACACACACACACACACACACACACACACACACACACGTGCTTGCTTGCTATCTAAGTTGCCTCAATTTTCTCCTTGACGTCTATAAAGTGAAAGATGGAGTTCTAATACGTAATCAAGAGAGGAAAACGAAGCCTCTAGTGGGTGGTGTGGTGAGGCCACTTGACCTTGAACCCCTGGCTTCTTCATCTCTACAAGGACCTGCGTGCAGACGCCCTCGCAGCGCTGCGGTGCTCAGTGTCCCACATGCCAGTACAAGGGCTTGTAAAAGTCAGTGCCACTCCTGCTCCTATAAACCACTGACATGGGAGCAAAAAGCTAGTGGCAGGACGATCATGGTTGTCTAGCAGGTTAGAACCATGGGGGCACCGTCAAGTTTGGGCTGGTCCTTCCCTGATCTTGGCCTGCAGCTCCGCTCCTCTCCTGCTCCTTTGGGGATGGGGAGGGGCAGTGAGAGCCCCATGGACGCAGGCCAGGAGAAAGAGCCTGGTTCCAGCTCAGACACTGACTTGCCCAGGGCCTGCAGCCAGGCGTTCACACCTCTGCTGTCTGCAAAAAGCAGGCACTGTGTTTGTGCCAAGTCGCTTCAGTTGTGTTCGACTCTTTGTGACCTCATGGACTGTGTAGCCCACCAGGCTCCTCTGTCCATGGGATTCTCTAGGCAAGAATCCTGGAGTGGGTTGCTGTGCCCTCCTCCAGGGGATCTTCCCCACTCAGGGACTGAACCCACATCTCTTATGTCACCGGTATTGGCATGGCTCATTTCTAATCCCTGAGACTGGAGGAGGGTCTAGGCTGAGCTCAGCTACTCTCCCCCAGATGCATTCTGTTTGAGCCAAACTCTGTCCTCCTGCTTTTCAGTCACCTGTGTAGATCCCAGATTCTGTGGTTTTATAGACCAAGACAAACTTGGGTGTAAGAACTGGCCCCAGCACTTACTGAGTGACTTTTGGTAGGTTGTACCAACCTCCCCAAGTCTCTGTTTTCTGACCTGTAAAATGGGAGTGAGAACTCAGATCTCGTAGGTGGGGAGGGGTGTAACAGGCGAGCCATGGGGACAGGACAGGTGCCACAGGTCCTTAGCGCGCGCCAGCCCTCCTCCTTTCTCTCGGGTCATTGCACGGAGTTAGGACCTCCTCCACCTGTGCACCTGTGCTTCAGGCAGGCCATGTTTATTTCCTCATGACAGTGTATTAAAAAGCAGAGACATTGCTTTGCCAACAAAGGTCCATACAGTCAAAGCTATGGTTTTTCCAGTAGTCATGTACAGATGTGAGAGTTGGACCAAAAAGAAAGCTGAGTGCTGAAGAATTGATGCTTTTGAACTGTGGTGTGGAGAAGACTCTTGAGAGTCCCTTGGACTGCAAGGAGATCCAACCAGTCCATCCTAAGGGTAATCAGTCCTGAGTATTCATTGGAAAGACTAATGCTGAAGCTGAAACTCCAATACTTTTGCACCTGATGTGAACAGCCGACTCACTGGAAAAGACCCTGATGCTGGGAAAGATTGAAGGCAGGAGGAGAAGGGGACGACAGAGGATGAGATGACTGGATGGCATCACTCACTCAGTGGACATGAGTTTGAGCAAACTCCAGGAGATGGTGAACGACAGAAAAACCGACGTGGCTGCAGTCTATGGGGTCATAAAGAGTTGGAAACAACTTAGCGACTGAACAACATTCAGTGCACATTTACTGAACATTTTCTAGACACCAAAAGCTAGCCTTCTGTGAGCCCTCATCTCAGTTACAAGTGCTAGGAATTTGACTTCAGGGAAGAGTGGCTTTCAGATTGTACATCAGTCTCCATGTCTCAGCACAACCACTTTGAGCTGGGGCCTTTCCTGAACACTTCATCAACATTCCACGTCTGGTTCTGTCCATCTCAGCACATGTTCAGACATCACTGCCTACAGAATTTTCCTGCCACTGTGAGAGGCTACAAGCAGTCTCCAAATTAGGTGACTTTGTACAAACACACATGCTTCGCTTTGACCTGGAAAAGCTACCCTGAGGCAGACTTCTTAGGTACAGAAGAAGAAACTATCAAGGCAAAAACATCAGAAGGGCCAAAGAGACTCTCTGAAACATCTCCTTGGTGAAAACGGCTGGTCTGCATCCTACAGCACCCTCATCCCTGTCTCCCCCTCTTAACCTTCTTCTCCTTCACGTTTCCGGGACAGGTCAACCTCCCTCCAACCGCCACGGGCAACTGCCAGTGTGAAAGAAGTCCAGAGCTCCGGAGACCAGGACACATACTGCGCTGTGAGGTGCACTCTGAACTCTGGTTTCATTTATCCTTTTAACAACTGTTTAGTGAGCATCTATTATGTGCCAGGTGCTGCTCTGGGTGCTGGGGTTTCTGCAAAGAAAACAAGGAAATTTCCTGCCCTCAGGGAGCTTTCATTTGAGCGAGGAAACAGATACCAAACCAATTAACCTAGAACTAGGCAAATTCTGGTCATTGATAACATTCCGGCAAAAGAAGAAAATCAAATCAGGATGAGTGACAGCGTGGAGGAGACGTTGCTCTTGGAGCCACTGTATTGGGAAGATGCTTTAGAAGAGATGCCAGTGCAGCAGAGAACCTGCTAAAGGGAGGGAGGCAGGGCTGGGCAGACATTTAGGGAAAGAGCCTTCCAGGTGGGGGAGCAGGTGCAAAGGCCCAGGGGTGACATGTACCAGGAATTATCCCACCTTTACTAGCTGAGTTAGATCCTGCCCACTGGGACTCAGTCCCAAATCACGCTCTTAGAATCACTCCTGTGTTCCTGGGCTACGATTGTGCACTCCACATTCCCAGGACTCCGTGTTAGCCCACTTGTCAAGGTCCACTCATAAGATGCGCTGATGCGGGAGAGAAGGTAGGAAGAAGGAAGATACTCTTCTGCACCAGGTTGAACCTCTGGCACCATGAGTGGTGGTGGCTCCCACTCTGCCTC
Organism: Bos grunniens; assembly: GCF_055505025.1. NCBI lineage: Eukaryota > Metazoa > Chordata > Mammalia > Artiodactyla > Bovidae > Bos > Bos grunniens. The sequence continues at coordinate 12,565,273 of NC_141170.1, read as the reverse complement.
AGAGACAGAGGCTCTGGTGTCCCCATTGGCGATGACATCGGCCACATTTGTGCCAGCAGCCCTGCTCTGCAGCCACAGGTGTCTCCCTGTGGTATCAATAAGGAGTGAGGGCTCTGGGGTCCGAGCATGAGTGAGGACTCTGAGGGACCCATCCTGTTGCCCTGCTTAGCACCTGGGCAGCCACGCCCTACATCACGCCGCTCCGTCTGAAATGTTGTTCTTGTTACTCCTGGGTTCCAAGTGCAACAGCTCAGGGACCGTGATGTCATCTCCCTGCATCTCTCTGAGTCTTAGTCGTCCCATCTGCATAATAAGGAGTAGAAGCCTTACAGGACCTCCCAGTGGTGCGGTGGTAAAGAATCTACCTGCCAACGCAGGAGACGCAGGTTTGATCCCTGGGTCAGGAAGACACCCTGGAGGAGGGAATGGCAACGCAGTCCAGTATTCTTGCCTGGGAATTTCCACAGACAGAGGAGGCTGTTGGGCTATCTAGTCCATGGGATCACAAAGAGTCAGACACCACTGAGCACATGCACGGAAACACTGTAGGCTTTTTTTTTTTTTAGTAAGGGTTAAGACAATGGATTCAGTAAACACATCTCTGTTAATTTCCTGTGGCTGCTGTAACAAGTTACCACAAGCCGTGGCTTACAACAATGCCAAAGCATCATCTTACAGTTCTGAAGGTCAGAATCTGAAAGCAGCTTCCGTGGACCACAAGCAATGTGTCATCAGGGCTGAGTTCCTTCTGAGGCTCTAGGGGAACGTCCGTGCTTTGTCTCTTCCAGTTTCTATAGTCTGCCTGCTCTCCTTGTCTCATGGCCTCTTCCTCCATCTTCAAGGCCAGCAGCCTTGGGCCCAAACCTTCTCATGCAGCTGTCTGGTTTTCTCTCTTCTGTCTTCCTTTTCCCCTTAGAACAATCCTTGTGATTCCACTGAGTCCTGGTGGATAACCCCAGGTACTCTCTCCATCTCAGAGTCAGTCAAGGAGCCATCTTCACTCCACCTGCCTTCCTCATTCCCTTGTCATGTAGCCTAACCTGATCACAGGTTCTGGGAAGTAATACATGAACACCTTTCGGAGGCAGAGGACCATTCCTTTGCTTCCCACACTAGCACACATTTTATTCCGTGCCATCGAACAGTTCCTTGGGTGGGGAGCAGGACACTCCAGCAGTCACACTTGTGACCGCCCTGTAGTGTGAGCCCATGGGTGGTAGCAGACCCTGAGGGCCTGTTTTCCAGGAGCCCAGGGCCCAGTACGAGCTCCTGCCCCAACGTGCCAGAGCCTGACCACTGAGCCCGCAGCTGGACCAGCCTAGAGGAAGCATCTTGTCCATCCTGATTACACAGGGGGAGAAACCATAGCTCAGGGATGCAGCACAGCAGGCCCAGGGTGCCTGATACCAGCCAGGGTGTAACTCTGGATCCTGGGGTCTCTCTCAGTGCCTGCTGTTTATAACAGCTTAACGGGACTGATGCCCATGAGCTGATTAGCCAAGATGCTCAGAGGATGCATGCACTGTTCCCAGAGTCATGGGGCCGATCATCCCCAGTTGCATCTCACCCGCACACCCCCAGGCAAAGCTGACGCGTCCCTGGGGCCCAGGAATGAAAAGTCTCCATTCCACTGCTTCCGATGTGGAGCTCTGTGGCTCATAAAATATTAAAAAGGGCATCGTTGCTTTTCATTAAACACCCAGTGTAGGAAGAATGAGTTCTGGAATACTTAGGGGGCTGTTTTGGGAGGTGCTCTGTACCCGCCAAGCACATTCATGAATTCTGGCAGGTTCTTCATCTTTGAGTGTTGAGAGGGGGTCCTCTGCTGGACCACCGCTGCCCATGTACCCGCCCCTGCCCAAGAAATGGGGCACTTCTAGACCCCTGAGCTGGGGGGGAAAGATGCCAGGTGAAAGGGGACTGGCAAGAGTCTCCCTCTAGGAATCAAGAGCCCTGGCTTCTGAGCCCCTGCTCCAGGAGCAGTCAGGTGTGGGCGGATGGCCCGTCCCAACCCCTTGGGTTGGGCTGCTGGGCTGTGGGATGGAGAGGCTGAGCTGCCTTCTCCTCGCCTGGAGGACTCACTATTGTTAGTCACCGTTCTCCCTGGTAGCTCAGCTGGTAAAGAATCCACCCGCAATGCGGGAGACCTGGGTTCCATCCCTGGATTGAGAAGATCCCCTGGAGAAGGGAAAGGCTACCCACTCCAGTATTCTGGCCTGGAGAATTCCATGGATAGTCCATGGGGTCGCAAAGAGTCGGACACGACTGAGCGACTTTCACTTCACTTCACTTCTCTTTACCATTGTTAACGACTTTCACAAGTGAATGGTCTTCTGCACCTTGGACCACATTTTCAGGGCCTTGATATGTTTTCTTATCTTTTTAAATAAGTGAAATGGGCTGAATACAGAGGAGGGGATAGCGGAGGGGATAGCGGAGGAAGCACAGCCCTGAAGGAGACGCAGGCGGTCCCTGTCCTGTGTGTGTGGGGTGGGGGGGGGCAGGAGGGAGACTCATTTAACAGCAGGTGACCCTACAGTGTCATCAGTCCCAGGGTGAGATGACTGTGGGTGTAAGGGACAGGGTGGGGCTGCGATGGTCAGTGTTGTGTGTCACCTTGGCTGAGCCACAGAAAGCAGGTGTTTGGTCAAACACCAGTCTAGATGTCATGGTGTAACATTCACATCAGTTAGACCTGGAGGAAGCAGATGATTCTCTGGAATCCGGGTGTGTGTGTCCATGTGTGCCAAACTGCTTCAGTCATGTCTAATTCTTTGCAACCTTGTGGACTGTAGCCCACCAGGCTCCTCTGTCCTAGGGATTCTCAAGGCAAGAATAGGGGAGTGGGTTGCCACGCCCTCCTCCAGGTATCTTCCCGACCCTGGGATTGAATGCTCGTCTCTTTTATCTTCTGCACTGGCAGGCGGGTTCTTTACCACTAGTGCCACCTGGGAAGCTGGGTGGCCCCACCCAATCAGTTGAAGGCCTTAAGAGCCAATGACTGAGGCCCCGATGAGGAAGGAGCTTTGCCTGCAGCAGCCTCCAGAGTCGAGCTGCAACATCAGTTCTTCCCTCGTCTCCAGCCCACTCAGCAGATGGATTTGCCGGGCCCCACAAACACGTGCACTGACTGCTTAAACTGAATTTCTCTCTCTGCCTCTACACACACACACACACACACATATACACACTCACACGCACATGCACATACGCATACACCATACTGGTTCTGTTCCTCTGGAGAGCCCTGACCAGCCTGGGGCCCCCAGGAAGACGTCACTCCGTCTCCCTCCTCCACTGAGGGTGCCCTTCTAGAGCCACTTGGCCTTCCTCATTGTAGTGGCAGGAGGACGTACCCACAGAGCCCCAGTTACAGGGCTGGACCTGACCAAGGGCGACAGACGCTGTGCTCTGCAAGCCCTCACCCCGGATGTCACTCCAGACTTTGGACGCTGCTCACAGCAGCTGGAACATGGCTGGGGAACTGAGGCAGCCTTGTTCCTGGGACATGGGGCCCCTCTGGGGCTGACGTTTGCTGGAGGAGGTGTCAGAGCCTTGCTGAGTCTTCTCTGTTCTGCACAGCACCCAGGACTCTTCTGCCCAAGCCCCGAACCTGGTTTCTGCACTGCAGGCTGGGCTGGTCCCACGTCTGTAGTCTCTCTACCTCCCCATTCCCTACACAGGCACTCAAACCAATCAAGGCCCGCTCGCTGGTCCACCTGGTGTCAGCTTCATAGAGGACCCTGACTGACGGGCAGTGGTCCAGACACTGAATTCCAAGCCCCTGTGGAGATGCAGAGAGCCTCCCAGCATGAGTAGGAATAAGCTGGGCAAGAAGAAAGGATAAGTATCTTCAACAAGATGGGCTTCTCCCAGGCCTCTCAACAGCTCTTAGAGACAGAAGTTCCTCCCAGGGCCTAGGACCTCTCTGTGTGACCTCAAAGTCTCAGTCTGGATGCTTGTGGCCTCTATGGGCAGTTATTTCTTTCCCTTCCTGGACAAGGACCTACTTGATAAACGGTGAGTGTTTGTTGATTGACTGATTTTAGCCACATGATTATGGTGACTGCAGCTGATGTTGCTACAGACTTTTTGCAGGCTGCAAAGTGTTCTCCAATCCATGATCTTATTTCATCATCCTTCCGGTTCCTGGAGATAGGCATTTGTGCTATTCCCATTTCACAGATGAGAAAACTGAGCCTCACCCAAAATGATGGGCAACTGCCTGAGCTCATAGGGCTACCATGTGGGGAAGCAGAGCCTGGAACCTGTCCCCACCTGAGTCTACACACCATGGCTTCCACAGAGCCCAGGAGTCTCAAAGAGCTGCGGTGATATTACTGGTATAAAGAAGGAAAGAAAAGCATGTTTTAACTTAGCGGCTGACACCAAAATGTCTCTCAAGGAAAGAACTGTCTTGGCTGAGAAAAATATTTTGATAAGTGCCTGGAGGAAAAGGGGTTTGCTGAACGTTTGCATGGCAGGTGCTTTCAGCTCCAGAAAGAAGAAAGGCTGCTCCACATGCTAGAAGGAGAGGAAATTGGAGCTTGGGGGTCCTCTGAGCAGGCAGAGGGGATGAGCGGAGGTGAGAGGGGAGACCAGAGGCTGGTGGGAGGCAGGAAGTCAGGCACCTTAGGCATCGAGCCCCTCCGGAAACCCTCCAGTGATCAGGGGCGTGACTGCTGCAATGCTGTTTGGGGAAACCCAAAGTGGGTGCTGAAGTTCAAGTTGGGGCTGTTACGCTCAGAGGGTAACAAGGTTACAAGCGTAACAAGACAGCAAGCAAGCGTCCTGGTGCCCAAGATGGCTCAACTTCCAGAGCACTCTGGACTTCAGAGACATTTGAAGGGGGCTTTGAAAGTCCCCATGCAGTACAATGGGGGCACAGGCAATTCCTCCCAGTGCTGAGGGGCATGGGGACCCCCAGGAGACCCAGGGGCTACCCACAGATGGCACCAACCACAGGCGTGATGTTGAAAACATCCTCTGCTTGCTGGAACCTTCCATGAACCTCCAAAAGTAAAGTGAGTATAAAATAGCAACGGTTGGTGAGGCTGTGGAGAAAAGGGAACCCTTATAAACTGTTGATGGGAATGTAATTCGGTGTAATCACTGAGGAAAAGAATGTGGAGGTTTCTCAAAAAACTAAAAGTAGAACTACCAAGTGGCCCAACAATCCCACCCCTGGGTATATATCCAAAAAAAAAAAGAAAACATGACTTTGTAAAGGTACATGCACTCCAGTGCTCCCAGCAGACTTATTTACAATAGCCAAAGTGTGGAAACGACCCATATGTCCATCAACAGATGAATGGATGAAGATGTGGTACATATGCACACTGGAATACTACTCAGCCATAAAAAAGAAGGAAATGTTGCCATTTGCAGGAACATGGATGGACTTGGAGGACTTCATGCTTAGTGAGATAAGGCAGAGAGAGAAAGACAAATACTGTCTAACTCCGTGTGTGCATGTGTGCATGCTCAGTCACTTAGTCACGTCTGACTCTTTGAGACCCCATAGACTGTAACCTGCCAGGCTCCTCTGTCCTTGGGATTTTCCAGGCAAGAATATTGGATTGGGTGGCCATTTCCTCCTCCAGGGGATCTTCCCGACCCATGGATCGAACCTGCATCTCAGTCAGGGGTACACAGAGCTCTCCTCCCCTGATGGGCCCTCCCAGAGGTGGTGGGATGGAGGTACAAGCTATTAGGTGTATGGCTCTAGGGATGTACTGTGCAACACAGGGAACAGAGCCACTATTTTGTAGTAACTTCTAATGGAGTGTAACTTTTTAAAAATGCACAAAAATGTAAAAACTAATCTGTGCAAAAAAACAGAAAAACAAAGGTAAAGTGGTGTTGTGTCTGACTCCAGTCTCTCGCTGTTTGGAATGAAAATGTGCCTTGTGCTCTGGGAAACCGGGGCTTTTACGAGGTGTTTTCTGAGCTGTTCTGCTGCCCACTGTGGACCCTTGGATGTTCTGAAGGGAGGTGCCAGGCTCCCTGGGCTGCAAGTCCTTTGCTCTGTAGCCCATCCCGCCAGCAGGCTCTCCAGCCAGGGGACGGGGAGCCCTGGAGGACCGATCTTCCAGGGGCGAGGTGGGGAGAGGTTCGAGGTCACTCATCATGGCCACATCATGAAGATGAAGCAGAGTGACAACAGGGAAGGGTCTTCCAAGAGCAGGTGACTGTGCTGCACGGGGCAGAGGTAAGACGTCTCCTTCCCCTGCCACATCCCTCTGCCAGGTCTGGGAGGTGACACCATCCTTCAGTTGACAAGTGTGAGCCCAGGGCACTCACCTGCCCCTCCGGAGACCTCTCCAGTGTCTCCAGATGGACATAGCGTGGCCAGGACCTGCCAGGCAAGAGCAGGGTCTGGGAGGGGCTGACTACCCAGGGTTTCCTTGGGCACCTTGGTACCTTGGATGGCCATTTCTGGACTTGGCATGGGTTTTGGTGGATGCATTTGTGGGGCTGGAGGCTGCAGGAGGACCAGCTCACATCATGCATCCTCCCTTATCAAGAGCCCACACAGCACAGAGCACAGCTCTCTCACAAATCTCCACCCAGGTCTGCCTTCTCCCCTTCCTGCCTTTGTTGTTGTTTAGTTACTGAGTCGTGTCTGACTCTTTGTGACCCCATGAACTGCAGCATACCAGGCTTCCCTGTCCTTCACTATCTTCCAGAGCTTGCTCAAACTCATGTCCATCGAGTCAGTGATGCCATCTAACCATCTCATCCTCTGTCACCCTCTTCTCCTCCTGCCCTCAATCTTTCCCAGCATCAGGGTCTTTTCCAATGAGTTGACTCTTCACATCAGGTGGCCAAAGTATTGGAGCTTTAGCTTCAGCATCAGTCCTTTCAATGACTATTTAGGACTGATTTGCTTTGGAATTGACTGGCTTGAACTCCTTGCAGTTCAAGGGACTCTCAAGAGTCTCCACCAGCACCACAATTTGAAAGCATCAATTCTTCAGTGCTCAGCATTCTTTATGGCTTCCTGCCCTACTTATCTCTATTATGTCCACACTTTTGTGATCACATGGGCTTATTTTATGTTCTATTTTTTCCCCACAAAGCATTATGTACTAAGCATGCTTTCATAATGCTACAATCATAATTGTTTGTTACGTAAGTGAATCAAGTTGGCTGGAGGACAGGACTTTTAGTTTTCAATTCAGATGAGTGATGACTGATTTAACTATTCTCTGATGCAATAGATGTATGTATGGAGTTCAACTCTGGGTCAAATATAGAAAATCGCAATATGGCAGTGGACATTTCTCAAGGCTTTAAACCTAGCAACTAATGGATCAATCGTTTGCTAATACATTTGCCTCTGTGTATATGTCGTGTTCATAAATTCATGTAAACATCCACTCAAGGCATCACCTTGCCCTAGTGTGAATTTAGGGCCGGAGTGGGACTGCAGGCCAGGCTCTCAACGTCTGAGTGCTGATTTCCTCCCCGAAGTCTCTGAGTTTCTGGAGACTTGTGACGTTGGAGACAATGAAAACAAAGCACCTTGCATGGAAAGGACACTTGATAAATTATAGCAAAAATGGTGCATGGGAAACAAACAGCTTTAAAAGCATCATGCTCCCGAAGACCTTTCACTCAGTTATTTGTTATAAATAAAAATAAAAGAAGCCATCAGAATGTCCAACCATTCTGAGAATTCAAGTAAAAAAGGTTTGTCTTCAGAATGAAGGTAAAGTCCTAGTTCAACTGGAACTGATTTTCTTTACTTAATGTGATGTCTGAGTTTCCTGTGCTGCTCTAATAAATCACCACTTTCCCTGTGGCTCAGTGGTAAAGAATCCACCTGCCAATGCAGGAGATGTGAGTTCGATCCCTGGGTCAGGAAGATCCCCTGGAGAATGGAATGGCAACCCACTCCAGTATTCTTGCCTGGGAAATCCCATGGACAGAGGAGCCTGGGGGGCTACAGTCCATGGGGTCGCAAAGAATTGGATACGACTGAGTGACTGAGCACACGCTCACAGGCTTACAACAGTACAAACAGTTCTGAGATCAGAGGCCCAAAAAGGGACTCACTGGGCTAAAATCAAGGTGTCATCAGAGCTCTGCTCCTCCTGGAAGCTCTAGAGGGTGGTCTATTCCCTGGCCTTTTCCAGCTTTAGAGGCGGCCTGCATTTCCTTGTCTCCTGGCCCCTTCCTCCACCTTCAAAGCCGGCAGCACTGTATCTTCAACCACAGCTCCTTCTCCTACCCTGACCCTCTTCTTCCCTCTTTGACTTATAAGGAGCCTTGTGATTCCATTGGATTCATCCAGATGATCCAAAATAATTGTCCCTAGAGGGGTCTGATGGGCTACAGTCCATGGGGTCACAAAGAGTCAGACACAACTGAGCGACTGAGCATGCATGCACAGGACCCTTAAACTGATCACATCTGCAAAGCCCCTCATGCCATGCAAGGTGACATTCACAGGTTCTGAAAATTAGGATGTGGATATACTTGGAGGCCATTTTTCTTTTGACCACACATGACATTAATAATAAGAAAACAGTCATAAGGAAACATGCTTAAGGCACAAACACGGGGATGGTACCACCAATAAACATGATGGAAATGTCACGGAAAAGGACAGAAACAGCTCAGGTATAAGTGACGATTGATTCGTTAGAGAGTTGGGGGTGATTCTCCCCCCAGCATTAAACAAATTCTCCATTCCTAGAGCGAAAGATATCACATCACTTTAACCATAGAATCCCTTTCTTCAAAAGCAAGGTCATGCAGCAATCCACATGGCAAAAGCAGACAATTTCCTTTTTAAGTGCGCAGTCCACAGCTTGCCAAGCCCTCTTCCCCAAAACACCACTGTATTTGATCTTGTCTGTCTCAACCAGAGGCTGGAGGGTTGTGATGTTTCCCTTCTTAGAAATTAGGAAGCCAAGGCCTAGAGGAGGTTGGTGGACAGCAGAGTAGGGTGTTGATTGAACTGGACCTTCTGGCTGCCTCCAGTGGTTCTTCCCACTCCTGCGTAGTGCTCAGACACCTCCAGAAATGAGAACTCCCTGCCTGCGTAAACAGCCTCTTCCATACTTGCATCTCCTCTTAAGACAGCCTGGGACCTGGAACCCTTTGCTGCAATGCTTGCACCTGGACAAATTTCGCCTAGAGCAACAAGGTACAAAGAAACTATGAGGGACTAAAAATAACTGAGAGCATGCGCAGTTGGGGCAAATTATGGACACGCATGCATGCCCCGTCGCTTCAGTCATGCCAGACTCTTTGTGACCCCATGGACAGTGGCCTCTGTCCATGGGATTCTCCAGGCAAGAATACTGGAGTGGGTTTCTATGTCCTCCTCTAGGGCATCTTCCAGACCCAGGTATCAAATCCATGTCTCTCATGTCTCCGGCAGGCAGATTCTTTACTGCTGAGCCGCCAGGGAAGCCCAAATTATAGACAACAAAATACAAAAGGACCAAATGCCACTTCTGAAGAGCTGGAGCAAAAACAGGAAGTCAGAAGCAAACACAGGGTACCAAGCATGGCCCCTGTGCTCAACACCACAAACGGGTGGGCAGAACACATAAGCCACGCCCCTGGCCCCGCCCCTGGCCCCACCCCTGCCCACAGACCAGGCCAGGTATATTTCCCTTGGTGCCCAACAAGGTGCTCAGAGATAAGAGTGCTTTGTTTATGCACGTAGGAGCCAGAGCAAGACTGTCAGAGTTCAAACCGCAGGGCTGCCATTTGCTAGCTCTGTGTCTTTATCTAAGCTCTCCCATGGAAATAATATGATCTACTTTCTACGGTAAGGAGGGATTAACAATCTAATACACCTGAAGTGCTGAGAATGAACTAGTTCTCAATGTGGATGAGCCATTAATTAGGAGTGTGCATGGCCCATACCTAGGTGTCCCTGTTACCTCCTGGGGAGCGGGAAGGCTATCTTTTGTCCCCCTCTCCTTTTCTCCTGGCAGAGCACCCAGCACAATAAATAGCTATGATTGCTGAATGCCTGGAGTGAAATGAGCACTTTTATTAATATTAGTACAGATGCAGATTTCAATATTCTGTTTCAACCCAAGGCCAACATTTTTGTCCTTTTTATAAAGCGCACATGTAATATTTATCTTTTTTTTTTTTTTTTTACCATTGGCCTCTCTCACTCCCTGCTGTGCTTTGAAATAAATCTTTTAAACCTTTTTCACTGTCGGGCATTCGCATGCACTGCCCATTCCAACTGTACTTAATTGGAGCATTTCCCAAGAGTTTCTCCCCAGTGGAGCCAGATGGGTGGATGGACGTCCTTGCATGCCAGGAGATCAAGCTGGAGGAATTGCTACCTTCTAACAGCTGGGAAAGATTGAAGGCAAAAGGAGAAGGGGGTGCGGGGAATGAGAGGGTTGGATAGCATCACCGACTCAATGGATATGAATTTGAGCAAACTTCGGGAGATAGCGGAAAGCAGAGGAGCCTGGCGTGCTGCCGTCCATGGGGTAGCAGAGGATCGGACACGACTTAGCGACTGAACAATAACTATCTATAATCCAGTTGCTTTTCGTAGTCAGATCCCATTGGCTCTTTCTCAACTGCCTTCTTTTTACTCCAGAGCCTCCTCCATCTGACCATCAGCCTGCTTTCCTGAAGCCTGACTTTTGGATAGTTTGCCTCCCCACGGACCCCACTGCCCATCCGTGTCCCTCTGTGTGTGTGAGAGAAGGGAGGACAGTCATCTTCAGGTTTCAATCCTTCTTTTATCACTAGCTGGCTGTGAGATGGGGATGGAGCATTAACCAGGGTCCTCTGTGGGCTTCTAGGGGAGAGGGATCAAGTCCCATCCCCAACACCAAGCTCCACAAATTTTGTGTATGTGGGCACTCTACAGAAGAAAGATCTGTCCTCTCCATCAGTTTTTAAAGGCCTCTAGAAACCAGAAACCATATAAGCACAGCCTTGGAGAAGTCGCTTCACCCCTGTGGGCCTCTGTTTCTTCATCTAAAAAGTGAAGGTAATGATAACGTTCTCTGATCTCATGAAAATGTTGTAAATGCAAAAATAGATCCAAACCAAAAACTGCTGGACAAACATAGCAGAGTACAGTGAAGTCACTCAGTCGTGTCCGACTCTGCAACCCCATGGACTGCAGCCCACCAGGCCCTCCATCCATGGGATTCTCCAGGCAAGAATACTGTAGTGGGTTGCCATTTCCTTCTCCAGGGGATCTTCCCAACCCAGGGATTGAACCAGGTCTCCCACATTGCAGGCAGACGCTTTAACCTCTGAGCCACCAGGGAAGCCCACGGACGAACATAGGGGGTGATTAATATTTCATCACAACATCTGTCAACTCAGAAGACACTTAGGTTATTTGGACTTTAAATTTTAGATTTATTTTGCACAAATTATAGTAAACTAAGGACTACATATAATTCTTAATTTTTTTTTCTTGGATGTGGACATTAGGGAAATTTAGATTAGAGGACATGGCACGGATAATAAGAAAATGGACAGAGAGCTCAGTAATGATGACAGCAGATAATACTGTGGACCAAATATAGATACAGACATAGATATAGATATCTACTTTAATCCCTACAAGAAGCCCATAGGGGAAGTTTATATCATTTCTTTTTACAGATGTCGATTCTGAGAATCGGAACAGTAAAAAGAACAGGTCGAGGTCAGACTGCAGAGCAGGGATGTGAAGGCAGGACTAGTTACTCCCAGCCCTTGTGCTGAACCATGGCGCTCTTGACCATGTCTTGTTTAATAAAACTAAAAGAATGGGGATCCTGTTGTTCACTTTACATTGTCTGTCTCCAGGCAAAATCATTTTGCCTTTTCTGGGCTCTGTAGAAATGCCTCTGATTCTTCAAGCTGTGCTTTGAATCTGGTTCAGCACCTCACCATTCAAAGGGTTAAGAAAAGCTACAGAAGACAACTGGCAAGCCCTATGTGGGCCTCATGCTTCCCTCCTGTAAAATGGGTATATTTCTGCTCCCTCGAAAGGCTGGAAGGAATGTTCCATTGGGTCTTGGTGCAGAGGCCCCATGCTGGGGTGACACGAGGGCTTATTCTGTGTTTGATGGGAAAGCTGATCAGTGAGGAAGAGAATAACAGAGGGAGGGCTGGGATAGAATGAACCACCAAGAAACCTGTGTTTGCAGCATCTCTGGGGTTGGGACCCCCTGAGAGGTGGCCATGGAGAGACACTGCACAGAGGTGAGCAGACCTGGGTCTTATCCTGCTCTGTCTTGGCTTTTTCAGGGTCTCTCTATTGATAACTGAAAAACTGTCACCAGCCATCTGGTTCTACAAGGATTAAGTCAGTAGCCACTGCAGTCACTGACCTTCAATACACCCTGAAAGGAGTTCAGGGCAGAAACCAAGAATAAGGTGATCTGTTCAAAACTGGCAGAACAGGCCTTCAGATAGTTAGATATTTTCAGAAGATTTTATGAGCCCAAAGTCTCACATATTCTCACATCTAGAAAGGCACTAAAATCATTAATGGTGACATCTGCTCCTTGTGACTTAGCAGCAAACCTTTGCTGACATGCATGCTTGACCGCATGCATCCCGCTTCACCAAAATCACATATATACTGACATTCCTCATATCTTTTTGGAGCAGTTTCTCAGAGCCAGCTAAGAGGTTGTCTCCCGGACTGCAGTCCTCATTTTGCCACAAATAAAACAACTCACAACTCTCATGGTGTGCTATTTTCTTCAGTCCACACTGTGATCTGTGTCCCCACTCAGGGCCACCCACAGCAGACAGATGGGAAGACAAAACAGGACAGGGTGTGCTAGAGCATGCACGCCCATATCCCTGACCCCTGTGAGGAGATGGGGGCCGCGTGGACCAGGCAAAGGGAGCCCTACCTTTCTCAGCTCCCTCCTGGTCGTGCTTCTCAAGTAGCAGGTAGTGCGGGCTCTTGGGCAGAAAGGGCAGGCTCACCAGCTGGACCAAGGCAGGGATGACAATCACTCCAAACAGATATGGCCAGGTGCTCTCCTGAAGGGAGAAAAGGGGGTTGGTGAATGATAAGGTCACTGTTTGAGGGGAGCTGGACCCCTGGGCCAGGCAGCTTCTGCTTTCTGCACAGGGTCCCCCTTACCAAGGATAAACCCCAGGAACAAAGACTAGGAAGGGACTGGACACTGGATTTGTTACGGAATCGTTGACTGAGACCGCCCACCTTGGCCATACTGCTCGTATGAGTTGTTTCACAACAGGAGGTCCCACAACTAAATGGGAAAATTCAGGAGGGGCCAAAAGAAGGGAAGAAATGCCAGTCCATGATAAGTCCTGCAACCTCCCAGAAGTCCTCCCTCTGGAATCATCTTGGCTGAGAGATACTTGCACCACCAGGAAGGACCCTGAGTCACATCAGATGTGGGCATGAGCAAGGTGGCTGGACAGAGACAACCCAGAAAGCTGACCTCACCCCCTCAAAGCATGAGACTGTGGTTTAGTTAGGGGGACCAATGACCGAAACCACCGTCCCTGGCCAGGCCTGATAGCAACCATTGCATGAGTTATCTTACACAAAGAGATTGTGGCAAGGAACACAGAGCTAACGAACTGCCACCAACCAGAATAATTCAGGAAAGGTCAAAAGAAGAGGAGACACCAGTCCATATATCCTGTCAACTTCCCAGAATCCTCCTTGCTGGAATCCATCTTGGCTGAGTGATGCCTGCACCTCCAGAAAGGACCCTGAGTCACAGTGATTGGCCAGACACAACCTGGAAATTAATCCCACCACCATAAAACCCAAGACCATGAGCCACGTGGCAGAGCAGTTCTCCTGGGTTCCCTTAACACTGCTGCTCTCCGCCCGGGTGTCCCTTCCCAATAAAGTCTTTTGCTTTCACAGCATGTGTGTCTCCTCAGAGAATTCACTTCTGTGTTAGACAAGAGCCCACTGTGGGGCCCTGGAAAGGCTCCCCCTTCCTGCAATAGGGTGACCCTGAGAAGGATGAGTTTGGGGAAGCCAAGAACTGGCTGACTGAGAGGCCCCGGGGACAGCAAAGCCAGCCTGAGGGGCTCTGGTCTTTCCAGGTTGTTGGCTGAGATCATTCTCATGGCTCCTCAAACCCCCTTCTCTTCACCTGGGGAATGGGGACAGCCGCGGCCACCTCTCAGGCAGTCGTGAGAGTGGGCTCAGATAAAGCTTTGCCTGTGGGCTCTGTGCTTTGCCAGCACCCAGTGGGTGTGCAGAAGAAGCGACTGCTCTGCTGGTGTTACCAGCCAGACACCTCTGAGGCCTGTGACCTCTGACTCATCTTGCCCTCATCACTGAAGATCAGCTGGAGCTTTTTCCCGAGTCCCCACAGAAGAGAGGGTGGTGGGGCCTCCAGACACATGCCACCCCTGAACCTACAGCATATACCATTCAAGAGGCAATTTGAGCCCCTTTGAGGGCTTCCCAGGTGGCGCTAGCGGTAAAGAACCTGCCTGTCAATGCAGGAGATGTGGGTTCAATCCCTGGGTCGGGAAGATCCCCTGGAGGAGGGCATGGCAAGCCACTCCAGTATTCTTGCTTGGAGAATCCCATGGACAGAGGAGCCTGATGGGCTACAGTCCACGGGGGTCACACAGAGTCGGACAGGACTGAAGCGACTTAGCACACAGGAGCAGCCATTCACCTATTATACAGCTTAAAGGCAGCACAGAGCCTTTATTATTATGCTGATTAAGGCAGCATTCTCCCTGATTGTTTTTTTTTAAACCCAGGTTTACAAATGAACTCTAACTGCATCTCTGAAAGAAGAGGTCAGAAGGAGGAGTTTTGAGGGGGACAAAGAGAGGAAAACAAAGTTCTCAACGTGGAATTCTTGAGCGTTTTCTTTCCTAAGAAAGTACAAGGAGACAGTCAAGGAGAAAAGGAGATGTGTCCAGACCTGGAAAGGCTTCGCACCTGGTGAAGCTTCAGCTGGCCTCAGGTCAGTCCTGCCAGGAGGAGTCCATCCTGAGGTGGAGACTGCAGTGCCCTTGTAATGGAGAACAGCCTGTTCTGACTCCATGTTGGATCTGCTTCTTTGACTTTAAGCCCTGCTTTTCGCTGCTTTTGTTATTACATGCATGCTAGGTGGCTTCAATTGTGTCCAACCCTTTGCAACCCCTTGGACTATAACCTGCCAGGCTCCTCTGTCTATGGGATTCTCCAGGCAAGAATACTGGAGTGGGGTGCTATTTCCTCCTCCAGGGGATCTTCCCAACTCAGGGATTGAACCTGCGTCTCTTGCATTGGCAGATGGTTTCTTTACCACTAGTGCCTCCTGGGAAGTGCTGTGTTGCTGTTCTATATGCTAGATGACAGGCCAATAAATTGGAGACAAAGTGTTGAGGCAAGGAATACAACTTCATTCAGAAGGCCAGCTGACATAGAAGATGGCAGACTAGTGTCTCCAAAAAGCCATCTTCTGGGGATCTGGATGCCAGCTTCTTTTACAGAGCAGCGTGGGAGTAGGAGGTGAGGAAATAAAGAAAAAAGGCCATTTGTCTTGCAAAATAGAAGGGAAAATGTGAATTTCTTCTTTTCTCTGGCCATTCACAGGTGGGCCAGGTCAGACTGTCTCCCTGTGAGCTGAAAAATCTACTTTGTTGTTGTTGTTCAGTCGACCAGTTGTTCAGTCGATCAGCTGCATCCCACTCTGCGACCCCATGGACTGCCGCATGCCAGGTTCCCTGGTCCTTCACTGTCTCCTGGCATTTGCTCAAATTCATGTCCATTGAATCAGTGATGCTCTCTAACCATGTCTTCCTCATTCTGGACACAGTAACAACTTATATTCACAAACTCCTCCGACTTCACCAGCCAGCACCCTCTTCCATCATCTGTGAGGGACCTGTCAGGCCAATGCCAGCTTTCAGTATTGGGGAGAGCTCTGTGAATGAGGCTGGGAGAGGAGCAGGAAGGTGGACGAGTGGTCACCAGTGAAACTGAGCAGGACCCCGGGGGCCTTCCTGGTGACCAGTCCCTCCATGTCCCCTGCTTCTTATCTGTAGCAAAAGCTTTGGTCTCCTGGGCCTCCCTGAGTTTCAAAGAGCAGGATCAAGGAGTTAATCATTAGAGAAACAGGGCAATGCAGAAACAAAAAAAGCCAGTCAAGCAAGAAAAAGTAATAGTCACTTAAACAGTTATCTAGCCACAGAGTGGCAGGGACCTTGCTTGCTCCCTGGGGGAAAGAGATGGCAACCCAATGCATGTCCTTGAGTTGTTTCTACAGAAACAAAGACCCCACCACATGGAAACTGCCGCCCACCAGCATGTAGACCCCCAGGCTGGTTGGAGTCAGCAAACTGACATCTAGATTCCTGAACCATCATCTTGTTGCCTCACCACCAACCAGTCAGGTGATAAAGATAACATTCCTTCTTGATCTTGGAAGGGGCCACGATGACGCTTAGATTTGGATTGCGTAACCTGTCAATTTACACACAGGAGTGGGATTCCAGAAATGCTGCATTGTAGATTCAAGGAAACGGAGGGTGTCCATCTCAGTTCAAAGGCTCCTGGTTGTCCTCAAAGCCAGGTTCAAGGGCCATGGAACAGCAGCAAAGCCATCCATGACCCGTCCTCCAGCCAAGCTCCCACATCTCCAGCATCCCCTGGCCCTGCACTTCCTCTGCAGTCATCATTCCCAATGATCCTCAGTGGATCATGCCTCTGCACATCTGTACTTGCTGTTCCTCCTCCAGGAGTACTTTCCAGCTCCCCTCTTTCTTCCACCCAATGGCAGCTCCAAGGATGCCACCCCTGGGAGGTGCCTCTCTAATTTGATGCTGTGGGAAAAGCCTATGGTCCTTGCCCCTCATGTTCTCCACCTGCCTTTTGTCTGGGGAAATTTTTTAGCCAAAGGGTAAGTTTAATCAGAGAAGTGAGAAAATGCAGAAACAGGAAAACCATCCAACAGACTAAATAATTATAGTTTAGTTATTTAGCAAGGTCAAGGACATTTAGTCCCTTTTCAAGGACTATAGATAATATTCTGAGCCATATCCTGTGAGCTGTCTTATAGTTATTAAAACCACCATCAGGTGGAAGAAGTTAATTACATGATGACCAGACTGTAGCCATGACGTAAGCCGCCACAATTTTGAGAACTGGCCTCTAAGAAATGAGAACAAACCAACGCTGGAACTGAAGATCAACTGTACTTAATCAAGGTGATGCAGGTCAGACCATCACTGACCAAGTTCAAGATGACTGTCAGAGCTGAGTGTGCTCTTTCTACATGGAGCCCCCTCCCTCCACTGTAAAACCTCTTGCCCAGCTCTGATTGTTGGTCGCGGTGGGGTGGGGTGCGGTGGGGTGGGGTGTGGAGTCAACCTCTGGACAGAAGTCTGCCCTCTCACCCAGCTGCCAGCATCCAAAATAAAGCAAACTTTCCTTTCCACCAAGCTTGCCTCTCTATAGCCTTTTGAGCAGCAAGCAGCTGGACACACCTTGGGCTGTGTCTGCCTAGGGCTTTCAGTATGACCTGCGTAGGGCTTCCCAGGAGGCACTAGAGATAAAGAATCCGCCTGCCAATGCAGGAGACATAAGAGATGTGGGTTCAATCCCTGTGTTGGGAAGATCCTCTGGAGGAGGGAATGGCAACCAACTCCAGTATTCTTGCCTGGAGAATCTCATGGACCACTAGGTGCTACAGAGAGTCAATCTCAGATGAGATTTTTAAAAAAAAATTATTTATTTTTAATTGGAGAATAATTGTTTTGCAATACTTTGTGGGCTTCATCACTCAGTTGTGTCTGACATTTTGAGACCACATGGTCCTGTAGGCTCCTAGGGTCCTCTGGTCATGGAATTCTCCAGGCAAGAATATTGGAGTGGGTTGCCATTTCTTTCTCCAGGGCATCTTTCTGACCCAGGGATCGAACCCGCGTCTCCTGTGTCTGCTGCATTGCTGGCAGATTCTTTACCCGCTGAGGGTTGGTTTCTGCCACACATCGACATGAACCAGCCATAGGTATACATATGCGCCCTCCCTCTTGAACCTTCTTTCCACCTCCCACCCCATCCCACCCCTCTAGGTTGATGAGTCTTTTTGATGCCAATTGGACCCTGATGTGTTCAGTAAAGCCCGAGGTCAGAGCCCTTCTTACACATGCTGATATCACTTGAGAGGAAAGAAAAATGGAAGTCTTGTCAGCAGAGATGATTTTTGCTTTCTCTCCGGTAAGGTGAGTGAGTCTTGCAAAAACGCGATTGTCTTCCTCTTTAGTCTACCGAGGCTTCCTTTTCAAAAATAGACTTCTAGTCTTATTTCCCGCAGGCTATAGATGACCTCAGGTATTTCCATAAATAAAACCCTCCTGGACCAGGATGAGACAGCTCGAACTTTTAAGTAGAGCTGGAATCACTGATCTTATCCCAAGTCAGGTTCTAATGTAAGGACAGTATATTGTGGTCCTCTGCCACCCCCCCACCCCCCGCCATCCCCGCCCAGTCAAGTGGAGCAAATAATACTCCTACCACCACCAGGACAGGGGTTGGAGGTGAGAAGGAGTGGAAGGAGATCTCTCTCACAAGGCTAGTTGAGGGGATAAAATGGGCTATTTTCCTTTGTAAGTCTTCCTATTTAAGATCTCATCCACTAGAATCAAGGCTAGCATTTAACCAGTTCTCCACGTGTCAAGCTCAGTGCTGGATACTTTAGAAATGTATCTGCAACGAAATTTAAAAACATACAGTTCATGGTGTTATTGAAACACAACCTTGGTTTTCATCTCCTGTGCGTGCATGCTAGGTCGCTTCAGTCATGTCTGACTCTGCGACTCTACGGACTATAGCCTGCCAGGCCCCTCTGTCCATAGGATTCTCCAGGCAAGAATACTGGAGTGGGTTGCCCTGCCCTTCTCCAGGAGATCTTCCCGACCCAGGGATTGAACCCACGTCTCTTAAATCTCTTGCACTGGTAGGCAGATTCTTTACCACTAGCACCACCTGGGAAGCCCTTTCATCTCCTACATTTGTTCAAAATGCAATCAGTGAGAGTGCCCTTCCCTTCCCCATCTCAGTGGTTTTAAATGGTCTTAAGGCCACAGTTTCAAAATCATAATGAAATCAACCTGATTGAATGACATATTTTCTACTCCCCCAGTCCAAGCCTGCTTCGAGCTGGAGTCTGCAGTGAAAAGAGTTGGGGGTGGGGGATTGATGGTGGCTTCTCATTGTTCATCCTCCCCCTGCACTTCCCTGGCTTCTATTCAGTGTCTGACTTCTCTAAGATGAAACAGTGGTGAAGAACTGGGTCAGGTCTCTGGGGCTGGCAGATGTTTCTCATGGATATTCTTTCCTCGTGAGCATTTTCATGGGAATTCTGTAGAGTTCCATCCTTGGAACCAACCCCCCCACCCCCCCACTACAGTTTCCCTGACCTGGGAGTTTGCATCTCATTCTGTTCTGGAGAGTCCTCCCCTCTGTAGCCCCGAGGAACCCAAGGTCAAGGCTCCTGTGTATTCTGAAAGTTGTGCCCAGCACCCCAAGGGGATGAGTTGAGGCTGAAGCCCAGCCCTCTCTGACCTCCAAGCTGAGGGCCCTCGGGGCTGGTCTATTAACTATGCTTTTTATTTCCTATGTTTTATGATGATCTGATATCTTAGAGCCTTACTGATCCTGGAGATACTCCCCCTCCTAGGCTAGTTAATTTCTAGCAAATAACTTCCCTGGGATCATCCCTTTAACATACAAACCAACCAATCCAGAGCCTACATGGACCACTTCCTCTATCTAACTCTCACACACCAAGTCAATACACCCCCTCTCCTAAATTACCCCAGGGCCAGGTAGTAGGCAACTTGAGATAGCCCCTGTAGTCCTGGGGACACCTGTAACTATTCAGACTATGCCATCCTGAGCCTGCCTAAGCTTCCCTACCCAGACTCACCCATTCCTTCCGTGGAAGTCACAATAAAGGCTCTGGGCCATGCCCTGCCTGAAAGGTTGCTGTTGAATCATGCGAATACACCGGGATTCTTGGCCTCTGGAGAAGAATTCAATCCGGGGCCAGAGACGAGGCTTGATCGCTCAGAGCTTTTGTGTAATAAAGTTTTATTAAAGTATAAAGGAGATAGAGAAAGCTTCTGACATAGGCATCAGAAGGGGGTGGAAAGAGTACCTGCTTGCTAGTGTTAACAATGAAGTTATATAATCCAAAGAATATCTGGAGGTTGTAAAGACCTCATCAGACCTACTCCCATAATTTACATTTTAAGATAACACTGTCCTTAGGCAAGATACATCCTTGTAAAGACCAGGTCTATTCCCATAATTAACATTTTAAGATAACAGAAGGTTGAATCCAAAGACTGTCCTTAGGCAGGATACATTATTGTTATATAATCCTAAAGAATGTGGAGAAAGAAAAAAAGTTTGTCCTTTCTTCCTCCTTGAGAATTCTAGACCCCTCTCTCCTTGGGGACCCCTAGACTCCCTATCAATCTGTCTAGGAAATGACTCTCTCATGCCCTCCCTCCTTCTGCTCCTGACCAGCCCTGGAGCTTCCTCGTGTGGCCCTGCATGGGGTGGCGTGCCCCCTCCACTGGAGAACTATGAATCATAGACTCTTCTTTCACAGGAAGCATCTGTGTCTATTACCCTTTCATGACAGTGACATTAAAGTTGAATTCCAGGTACATTTTAGGGCATCTGGGTCACTCTCTCCCTAGGCATGGTACCACATCAGTTCTTGCTGCAGGGGACCACTTCTTTCTGGAATCCCTTGCCCCTTGCCTTCCAGGACACCCCTCTCCTAGTTCTCCTCCAGTTTCTTTGAGCCCCTCCCCAGGGCTTTGAGCCCAACACTCTTTTCTGTTCATCCCATGGCTTCCCTCAGGACAGTGGTTTTAGACATGGTTGCAGATTGGAATCACCTGTGGGATAATGAAAATGACTGATGGTCCTGGTCTCCCACAGGTGGAGATTTGGGGTTAATTGGCCTGCAGGTGTGGCTTGGGTACTGGGTTGTTCGAGCTGTCTGGGTGGCTCTGGAAGCAACCAATTGAGAGCCTAGCACCTCCCCTCCACCTGCTGTAGACAGTGGTGTGTGACCCAGAACTGAGGGGGTCATCCTCTACCTGCCAGGACTGTTGTTGGCTATGGGGCTACAGTTGGGTCCCTGCCCTCCCCTTAGACAAGCCCTGGAAGGATGCTTCCTCCACAAGACTACTCATCCATCCTTAGGAGCAAACTGCACCCAATGGCCGGAGAAGGCAATGGCAACCCACTCCCGTACTCTTGCCTGGAAAATCCCATGGGCGGAGGAGCCTGGTAGGCTGCGGTCCATGGGGTCTCGAAGAGTCAGACACAACTGAGTGACTTCACTTTCACTTTCATGTATTGGAGAAGGAAATGGCAACCCACTCCAGTGTTCTTGCCTGGAGAATCCCAGGGATGGGGGAATCTGGTGGGCTGCCGTCTATGGGGTCCCAGAGTTGGACACAACTGAAGCGACTTAGCAGCAACAGCAGCACCCAATGGCTAGCTGGTGCAGGGGCACCAAGGCCTTCCCTCCCCTCCTCTTCCCTCTCGGATGGGCCCTCCTAGGTCCAGAGCTCCCTGCAGGCTGAGACCTCTGTTGTGACTAAGGGCAGCTCACCCTCTCCTTGTACTGAGTCCTTCTTCCTTTATCACCTGGAGGTGTTGATCTGAGAACACTCCCCAGTCAACTTCCTGCTCAAAAATCCCCATCTCAGGGTCTCTTCCCTGGGGAACCCAACCTAAGACCCATGTATGGGGCCATGACCCCAGATCTCCACATCCAGCCCACACCTCTTACTGGGGGCTCCTCACACTCATTTCCAGTTGCCCAGTGGACAGCTCTGCTCATAACCCTTGAGTTCCATAAGCTGCACCACCTCCCAGCCCACCCACGCCTGTCCCTGGACCACAACTGGGGCCATCACCATCCATGCAGAAGTCCAGTTTGGAAACCTGATGCACCTCCATTCCTGCCTTTAACTCACAACCGTCCCACTGCCATCCGAACTGCTGCCTACCCTAAGACAGTTCTGTCGGCTGTTTCTGAAATCTCTGGGCATCTCCTCCCCTTCTTACTTGCTAGCATATGCCTTAGGGGAGGTTCTGACAGCGATTTTGCCTTGATTCTACCAACAGCATCTTAACTGTCCCCAAATCCCCCTGCTTCCCTTTGCATTCCCCTCACTGTCTCAGAGTGATCCTTCTAGAATGTGAATCTGATGTTCTAAGCTACTTCTCTGAAACTTTCAGCAGCTCCCTACTGCCCTCGGGATCAAGTTAAAATCTCTTAGCCTGGAATACGAAGCCCTCTGCCTGATGCGAACCCATCCAGGATTCCAGCCTTGCCACTGGTAAGACCCCAGCCCTCTGCTCCTCTGTTCTGATCCTGCCAACCCATGGGCGTCTCTGAGTCTAACAAGCAGAGTTCAGGATGCTGTGCCTGTGCACGTGCTGCTTCCTCTCCCAGGGATGCCTGCTCTTATCTGCAGAATAGCTGTGTATCCTCCCAGCTTCAGCATTTCCTCCTCTGGATGACACCTCTTCCCAGTGCAGAATTCCATGAAAGCATTTGCTACCTGTGTAATGCGTATTTCTTTATGGGTGCATCACTCTGTCTAGACTGAGCGCCTCAGGGCCACCCCCTGCCGCGTTCTTTTATATTTCTTCCCAACACCCAGCACCTGGCAGGCATTCAGTAAATGCCTCCAGTCTGGATGCATGTTGGGTAAGAAGAATGGTACAGGTAAGCGGTGCTGCAGCTGAAGATGGAGACCCATGAAATGACACACATCCTTTCTTCTTAAGTAAGATATTGGGTTGGCCAAGAAGTTTCTTCAGGTCTTTACATAACATCTTATGGAAAAAGCTTTTTGGCCAACCTAATATCTATCTATCTATCTATCTATGCCAAACTTTCCTATTCAAGGGCTAAAGTAGCATGGTATCCTATTCAAGGGCTAAAGTAGCATGAAGACCATTCTCCTATAAAGTACTGTTATAATTTCCAGTCTATAGAAGAGAAAACCGAAACCCAGCAAGGTCGAGTAGATCAAGCAAGCTCAAATGAGAACCTAGGTGGGGGGGAGGCTGCAGAGTAGAATGGGAGCCTGACTCTTCCGATTTGTTCAGGGGGCTCTTTTGTGACATTATTGCTGATACCACGCATTTCTCTTTGAGAAGCAATAGCCATCA
Organism: Bos grunniens; assembly: GCF_055505025.1. NCBI lineage: Eukaryota > Metazoa > Chordata > Mammalia > Artiodactyla > Bovidae > Bos > Bos grunniens. The sequence goes on along the minus strand of NC_141170.1, from coordinate 12,542,106 downwards.
CTTTCCCTCGTGGCAGCTGCAAGCTGAATAGCGAATTGATATGCAGATGACATTAGGCTGAGCCAGTCCTGCTCTTCTATAGAAAGTTCTGTACAGAACTCATCGGAGTTCACTCGAGCTCAATTCCAGTGGTTCATGCTGGTACTGAAACGGGCTCCACCAAGCCGAGGTGCAGCAGGCATGGGGGCAGCCACTCAGGGAGGGATAAACAGTCACTTTCCAAAGGGATGTTTTGTGAAATGAAAGGGTGATGATACTTATCACAAGCTGGGTCTCACCAGGGAACCAGCATCAGTCGATGAATGTCCACAGAACCCTTGACCTAGATGTCCCCACAAGCACCTTCCAGAGGAGACCCCGCAAACCGCAGCTCACAGAGCCCTGGAGCGGCGACCACGGGCCCGGCTGTGTCCGCCCCGCCTTCCACCACCTTAGAATGGGTCAGCCTGTCACCATCTCCCCAACAGACCCTGCAGAAGTCAACACCACCTGACACCCCCAGGGTGCAATCCAGATGCTAAGATGCTCAGGTCATTGCAGCAAGTGTGCTGTTCTAGAATGGCTGCTCCCGGTACATATTCATGGTCTGACTTCAACAAGAGAGACCTCAAGCGCACGACTGGATGATTACCCTTGTATTTCTCTGTCTTAGCAACAATAGTGAAATTACTCTCCCAGGGCATAACATTCACAACTCAGAAAGCTGTTCCAAGTATTAGACGTGAGTTAAGTGACCTGCTTGAGGTCATCTTTCAAGAAACACCATCTTCCTCTCCTTCCCTGAAACAGGTTTCTGCTTTTTAAAGGGTTCAAGTGTCTTCTGCCTTGCTTGGTTCTTGAGCAATCTGGAAGTAAGGTCAGCAGCTATTATTCCCATTTTATAGACAAGGAAATTGAGGCTGGAGAGGTGATGGGCTAAAAGTCCTGCTGCAAAATTTTCCATGAAATCAACCTTGTCCCTTTCTCATTTCAGAGAGAAATCTGTGCATTTTTTTAAAGTTTGTTGACCTGCAGAGTCCCTCCCTGAGCCAACTACAGTGATAGACTGGCGCTAAGCACGTGCGAATTTGTTGAGTGCTTCACACAGAGTGACCCAGTTTCACCCTCACAATACCCCTGCTATATTCCCATTTGACAGATGAGAAAACCAAGGCACCAAGAAGTTATGCATTCATATGCAGGCATCTTATAAATGGTAGAGTGGCACACCCACCCCTAGCAGTAAGGTACCAAGCTCTGTGTTCTTAAGCCCTGGGCAGTCCAATATCCCTGCTTATACACTTACAGAAATCACCCTTCTCTTTCCTGAGGGCATTAAACCAGCATTCCTCTCTAAATGATGCTCCCTGAACTTGAAGCCCATTATTAATCCTCTTGTCAGCCTTCTGTGTTCAATCTGGATCATCCTGGTTTCTGGTCTCACTGTTCAGACCCACTCATACCTCTGCTTTGTCTGCCACCTCCTTCTACAATCAGATCATCTGAGATCAGATTAGTGTTCACCAAATGGAGCTCAAGAGATGAAGGCAAAATGTGGTTTGTTCTAAGGCTCACAAAAGCCCAAGGATGCAACACGATTTGGACTTTTTCTATCAATGGCCTGGATTCTGGGGACATGGAAGGTGTGGCTGTCAGTGGTCAGGAACCAGCCTGGTTAGCCAGGAGCTCTGTGACCTAGGGTCACAATCTTGGGCCTTTCACAGTCTCACTCAGCTTCAGTGTTAGGCCCAAGTTGAGATTCTGGTTCTTCTACTTACTAGCTCTGGGGCCTTGAGCGAATTCTGCATCCTCGAATTCTCTCTGGAATCACTCCAGGAGAGCAATTAACAGCTATTTTGCAAGGTTGCTATGAGGTTGACTAGGTGATATTCTAGCATGGGCCTGGTACATGATTGGGAGCCAAGAGCTGTTGCTTCCTTTTTCCCTGTGCTGTGGTTCTGAACCAACACAAGTGACCATCCTAATTGAAGGGTGGGCCTGAGGTTAGGGGATTCCCTTGTAGCTCAGAGGTAAAAAATTTGCTTGCAGTGCAGAAGACCCAAGTTCAATCCCTGGTTTGAGAAGATCCCCTGGAGAAGGGGACAGCTATCCACTCCAGTATTCTTGCCTGAAGAATTCCATGGACGGAGGAGCCTGGCGGGCTGCAGTCCATGAGGTCCCAAAAGGTTGGTGTTTGGCTTCCATGCTTGCTATTAACATATTTTAGGATTCCCTGGTAGCTTAGCTGGTAAAGAATCTTCCTGCAATGCAGGAGACCCCAGTTTGATTCCTGGGTTGGGAAGAAGATCCCCTGGAGAAGGGATAGGCTACCCTCTTCAGGTTCTTGGGCTTCCCTGGTGGCTCAGCCAGTAAAGAATCCTCCTACAATGTGGGAGACCTGGGTTCAATCCCTGGGATAGGAAGATCCCCTGGAGAAGGGGACACCTACCCATTCCAGTATTCTGGCCTGGAGAATTCCATGGACAGAGGAGCCTGGCAGGCTACAGTCCATGGGGTCACAAAGAGGTAGACATGACTGAGCAACTTTCAGTCACTTCACTCCAAGTTTAGATCTGCTGCTCCGAGCCTGCGACTTTGTGTCTGGGTCGAATGTATGAAACCCACCTCTCAGACCTGAGCGGGAAGTCTGGGAGTTGAAGACCAGCCTACCCACAATCAGGGACTCCCATCTCATTTCCTCAGCCACTGTCCCTCCTCTTTGGATGCTCTCTCCCCCTTGGGGGTCTCTGTCAGCAATCTGATGCCCCTCCCCGGACATGGACACCCCTGGTGGTTTTTTGTGGAGCCCACTGACAAGCACGCACGGCAGCCCTCCCTCCCGGGCACTGACTTCTTATCTGTAAGATGCTAGGCTGCACACTGCCTGGGTGCACACTTCTGTCCCTCCTACCTCTGAGCACGCTCCATTCTCTGCCCGCTTTGGCATGGGCTGCATTTTCAAAGCAATGCTAATGTCTCATTTCCTTAACTTATTCACATTGCCATGCATTCGATCTGTGAAAGTTTCCTGAAGGACAAGGCAGGTTTGAGGTCAGTAAGAGCAAGGGGAGAGCAGTAGGTGGGGTAGGCGGCTGACATGGAGCCCTGGGCTGTGTTTTAGTTTTTCCCAGTGATCTCCATCATCAGCTTTCTCATGACCCCTCTTACCACACTGTGGGTGGGTGCCTCCCAGCCCCCAGGTACCTGCCGCATTCTCATGGGGAGGGCTTCCACTCAGTAACATCATTTTTCATCAAGAAGGGGGCTTTTTCAGAGCCTCACATTTTCACCTTATCTTTGAAATACCTTAAATGTCAGGAGGAGACCGAAGTCAAAAGAAGCACAGAGATTTCAAAAGGAGGACCATTTTCTGGCGTTGTTTCTTGTCCTCAGCCACTCGGCATGTGGACATCCCTCCTTCCAGGCTCTGTGTGATTCAGGGAGCAGGTGTGTGGGTGAGCATGGTGGGGAGGGGGTGGGGGGTCTGGGAGAAAAGACTGGTTGGGCTGCTGAAGACCCCACACACACACACACAGCATTGCTGTGTCCAGGAGTCTAAGAAGGAGAGGCCACACTTTGTCATGGAGAGAAGCTGCCAGGATCACACTCTTTAGTAGCGTGGTACTCAAGGCATTCTATGCGGCTCTGGCTGCAGGTCAGAGGTTCCTTTGTCAGTGGTTTCAAGCTCTTTCAAAGAACTGTTCTCTGACACCTCTGATCTTTGTGTATGCTGTTGTCTTTCCCCAGAAGCTCCTTGACTTCCGGTGGCCTGCCTGGCAAACTCTTACTTCTTCTTTTAATACCAGCTCAGATGTCACCTCCATGTGGGTCCTGCCCTGACACCAAAGGCAGTTAAAGGACTCCTCATGGATGCTCCACTGGCACACGCTTCTAAGACTGCTCAGCAACACATCATCTGGTAAATTTCTCTTGGTGCCTGCTTCACATGCTGGAGTCCAGCTCGGTCAAGAAGCTGGCTGCATGGAAAGTCACTGCCGGCCAGTGACATATTTGAGCATTTTGCAAATGCACTGCCAAATGTTTACTCTTGGACCATTTGGAAAAAATCAGCCATAGGCACATAGAAAACTAAAGATGTAAGAAATAACAATCGAGGAATTATTAACTCCAAGAAAAACAAAAAGCTTCATGAGAAAGGAAAGTCATCAAGGTACATAATCGTAATAATATAAATATTAGCCAGTGAATTCTAACAAACTGCTATAATTACATGGTAGGACAGAGCAAGAGGAGAGGAAGGATAGTGTTGTAAGTGTGGGCTGGGAACTCAACTGTTACAATAAGACATCAATGAGAATGTCCAAAACGAATGAATCCAGACATAGTGTTATAACAAATTATTTACGTACAGACATAGTTTTGTTATAAAGAACTGGCTCAAATCATTTTAAAATATAGGGGAATTATCAAATAGTTAAAAGAGTTATAAGGGGCTCAAGGGGGTAAAGCAAATGGACCTTTCTTCCCTCTTACATTCCCTGTAAGTCTCTTGTGTGCATGCTAAGTCGCTTCAGTTGTGTCTGACCCTGTGGCCCCACAGACTCTATAGTCCACCAGGCTCCTCTGTCCATGAGATTCTCCAGGCAAGAATACTGGAGTGGGTTGCCATGCCCTCCTCCAGGGGATCTTCCTCACCCAGGGATCAAACCTGTGTCTCTTACATCTCCTGCATTGGCAGGTGGGTTCTTTACCACCTAGCCACCAGAGAAGAAGCCTTATAAGCCTCTTAGCCATGTTACATTTTTAAAACCATTATCATGTAATATTTTGACTAAAAAAATTTAAAATTTGCTTCAAATCAAACGTGAAGTTGAGACACGAATACGTTTTATTTGGGGCACTTTTCTGGAATCATGCACACTTTCCTTTGGAATTCCAGATGGTAAAATCCCTGGTCTATAGGCTCAAATCCATTTGCTGTGATTCAGCTTCACAACTGGAGCTGGTCTGGGCCTAAGAAACCTGAATATTCATGCCTGGGTCTGATGGATGGATGTGTACGCACAGGATGGAGAGGGGGAGGATTTCTGTCAAATTACCGTCATTGTCAACACCAAGTCCTCCTGGGCAGGGACCCAGGCTGCTAACTGGGTGTTATTCTCCCCTCAGTGTCCAAAACTCAGAAAGGAATGTTTATCAGTGAGTGCTACTTGGGAAGCTGAGAGGTCAATTTCCATGTGAGAGGAATCTTATTCTTCCAAACACGGAGACTTCCAATCTGCTGGAAGCAACATCTGCCTCATGCAATTATGGGAGTACAGAGTCTGGGGTTTTCTTTTCCCCAGGGCCCTGTGCCTTCCCAGCTCGCTCAGACTCCATTAAACCATGCAGACTGGCACTGGAGAAACAAAAGAGTTCCTTCTGCCTGGAAAAAAACAAGCTCTGCTTCCACTAGACTGAGATGGCCTCTCCATCCAAGTAAGCCCATGAGAGGTGCACAGCCTCTCCCCTCCACCCCCAAAATGCGTCTTCAGTCAGACAGCATCATCTTTCCCACACCGGGCAGTGCAGGAAAGAGGAAGGTGAATCCGAACGAGAGTGGTCCAGCCCCTAATGGGCTTACAGGCAGGATGAAACCAGAGGCGAGCACAAAGAAAGGGCACGTCCTGATGTTATCCGAGTGGACCAAAGACATGCGGGCTATTATGAGGATTCAGCAGAGCGAGCAAAAGCTTTTGTCCGGAGTATCAGGCCAAGCGCAGGGGATGTTCAGCTTCTTTCTATTTTCAGAAGGGCTGTTCAGTTATATTCCTTTACTGGAGTTTGGAGTTGGATCTTTCTGGAAAGCTGAAGGATGTGGATTGAGAGACAGAAAGAGAGCAAATGGTACCAGAGTGTGGAAACTGGAGGAGGATTTCGGTATGGTGGGGGAGTAAGGGGGGACTTGGAAATATGGGTAATTGAATGGGGCTAGAGGTTAGATCCGGAGAAGGCAATGGCACCCCACTCCAGTACTCCTGCCTGGAAAATCACATGGATGGAGGAGCCTGGTAGGCTGCAGTCCATGGGGTCGCTAAGAGTCGGACACGACTGGGCAACTTCACTTTCACTTTTCACTTTCATGCATTGGAGAAGGAAATGGCAACCCACTCCAGTGTTCTTGCCTGGAGAATCACAGGGAAGGGTGGGCTGCCATCTCTGGGGTCTCACAGAGTCAGACACGACTGAAGCGACTTAGCAGCAGCAGCAGCAGCAGAGGTTAGATCACTTCATGGCAAATAGATGGGGAAAAGGTGGAAACAGGGTCAGATTTCATTTTCTTGGGCTCTAAAATCAATGTGGATGGTGACTACAGCCATGAAATTAAAAGACACTTGGTCCTTGGAAGAAGAATAGCTATGTCAAACCTAGACAGTATTTTAAAAAGCAGAGAAAGCACTTTGCCAACCAATATCTATATAGTCAAAGCTATGGTTTTTCCAGTAGTCATGTATAGATGTGAGAGTTGGACTATAAAGAAAGCTGAGTGCCCAAGAATTGATGCTTTTGAACTGTGGTGCTGGAGAACACTCTGGAGAGCCCATTGGACAGCAAGGAGATCAAAGCAGTCCATCCTAAAGGAAATCAGCCCTGAATATTCATTGGACTGATGCTGAAGCTGAAGCTTCACTATTTTGGCCACCTGATGCGAAGAGCCAATTCATTGGAAAAGACCCTGAAGTGGGAAAAATTGAGGGCAAGAGGAGAAGGGGGTGGCAAAGGATGAGAGGGTTGGATGGCATCATTGACTCAACGGAATGAGTTTGAGCAAACTCAGGGAGATAGTGATGGACAGTGATGCCTCATATGCTGTAGTTCATGGGGTCACAAAGAGTTGGAAATGACTCAGCAACTGAACAACAGCAACAAGAGGTTAGGTGGCTTAGAATGACAGACTGGGCCCCAGTTCAGGAGCTTTGGGTGCCAAGCTGAGGAATTTAGGCTTCATTTGCTGAACATGGGATCCATTGCCTGGCCAGGTGGCAACTATTAATATTTACAAAATTAGGCAATAAGCACTTTTCCATGTAGTAGCTTTTCTAATGCTTAGACAGATAGCCCTATGAAGTGTGTATTATTGTGCCCATTTTATAGATACAGAAACTGAGACCAGCAGGGAGAGGGAAGAAGCCAGATTAGATGAGGTTCCTGCAGAGGCATCTCTGGGAAAAGGGTAGGATTCTTCCTGTAGCAATTTGTCTCTACGCTCCCATGCTTCATATGCATCTCAGCCCCAGAAGTATCCTCCCGCTTGCTAAAGTGGCCTGAATTGGGGCCCAATCTCTCATTCTAATCCATCTAACTTCTAGCACCATCCAACTACCCGTATTTCTAAATCTAAATCCTGCCCTCACCACCTCCCCTCTGTTTTGTTTCACAGAATTCATTACTGCCCAACTTTAAATATTTATTTGTCTCTGATCTGTGTCCTCCATCAAAATGCAAGGTTCATATGGGCAGTGGTCCTTGTCTGTTTTGTTTTCTTCTAGATAGAGCCTAGAACAGTGCCAGGCATACAGTAAGAACTCAATAAATGTTTGTCAAATGAATGAATACATCATCAGTAGACAAAGTCCAAATGGCCTGGGCTCCTGCTGGCTGCAGATACTAGGGGGTGCCCGACCGCAGGCTGACTCTGGGTGAAGGACCCAAGAGAGCCCCATACTTTGTGATCTAGGTCTTGGGCAGAGGTTCTCTGTAAAGTGAGAGTCCTGGGCTAGATGACTTTGGTTATAGGCAGACATGGTGATACAAGTGAGGGTCTGGGCCAGACTGCCTGGGCTGAGTCCTGGCCAGGACTCCTGCTAGTGGGTGGCCTTGGGCAAGTTCTCCAAATTCTATGAGACTCAGTTTGCTCATCTGCAAGATGGGTTTAATAATAGTAGTCACATCCTAGAGGATTGCTGTGTATTTTGGGGATCACATCAGACAATGGCAGTGAAGAACTCAGCTCAGTTCCTGAAATAGGATGACACCTTGGAAATGGGGGAAGTGCTTTGACCCATTTATTCAATAGCATCTTCTGTGAAACTTCTGGGTGAAGGGCACATGTGCCAAGGATGACAGGTGAACTGGCTACTCCTGTCCTCACCGAGGGGAAAGGAAGGACCAGGCAGTGTGCTCGGGGGTCTCACATATGGTAACACACTCCTAATGCCTCCCCAGGTTCAAATCATGTCCAAGATCACTGGCCAGATAGCTCTGGGCAGGGCTTCCCCTTTGAGTCTCCATTTTACTATCTGCACAATGGGATGATGACAGAACCTACTTCTCAGGTTGAGGCTAATTTAAGTGAGATGATGTGGATAAAGCCCACTGCTCGGCACAGGGAAAGCATTTTGCAAATTCTGGTCTTTCTACTCCACTGTGTAAATGAAGGACCATCCTGAGCCTCCCAGTGGGGGTCTGGGGTTCAGAAGCACTGAGTACAAGGCAGTCGAGCAAATCAAATGTCAGGATGGGACTGAGCTGCCATCGTGGAGGCTCAGCCCCCAGGAGCCTCCTCAGACCATCCCTGTAAAGCTTACCCCCATCCCAGGGTGATGGTGGGGTCCCCATGAGGTGACTCAGGACCTATTTCCAAGACACAGTGGCTGCTACATGGTGGAAGTGATGGGGCTGGGCCTGGTAGCCAGGAGCTGAGGGTACCAACCTCCTCAGCACTTGTGCAAACCAGAGTCGGGCACTGATTAACCCTGAGACTTGTTCTCCCCATCTGAGAAATGGGTCTAATGATGGCACTGCCCAGGGGAGGATGAGCCATTGCACAAAGAGCCTTGGAGGCTGCAGGTGATGTGATCCCTTTGCACACCTGTATTGCAGTGTGTAGATCACAAGGCATTTCAGATCCACCTTCTTCTTGTCTTTCCAAGAGCCTCGTGAGACAGAGATGATGAAATGGCCAAATTCCTGGAGATGATGAGGGTGCACAGTGTTGTTCAGAAGGACTTCTTGAAGAGAACGTGTTATAGACCAGCCAGCCAGTAAGAGCTGACTGTGGGTAGGGAGCAATTTTATATATATTCTGTTTAGCTGGGTTCTGTCTGAGACAGGCCAAGGCCAAAACAGCAGGGTTTCTAGCAACCTGCCTTCAAACTCCAGCTCCACAGCTCATTACTTGTGTGATCTTGAGCACATCTGTACAGCTCTCTCTGCCTCAGTGTTCTCGTCTGCGAAATGGGGATGATACAGACCGTACCTAATCTGTAGGGTTATTTCATGGATTTCCTGAATTAACAGGTAAAACAAACCCATAGCAAATGTGAACTTTTGGAGCTTGGAGCCCAGGTCTGATGATGCAATGACCTTGCTCTTTGCCTGACCTTTGCTGAATTGTTCCCTCCCAGGCATACCAGCCTGGCTGCCAGTGAAGTTGCTCAGTTGTGTCCGACTCTTTGCGACCCCATGGATTGTAGTCAACCAGGCTCCTCCATCCATGGAATTTTCCAGGCAAGAGTACTGGAGTGGGTTGCCATTTCCTTCTCCAGGGGATCTTCCTGACCCAGGGATTGAAACCCAGGTCTCCCGCATTACAGGCAGACACTTTACTGTTTGAGAAGCCTGACTACTGGGGCCACTAAACCACAGGGCACGAACCTTATGACCAAGCAAACCTCCAGAGCTGCTCATCTCTCCTTCATGGGGCTCATGGAATTCTCTCTCCCCTCCAACACCCACTCCAGGCCACCTACTCAGAGGGCAGCTGGGCTAATTGTTTTTCCCTGCAGCTGTCTTGAAGACAGAATAGCAAAGTTAAGGCAAGCTTCAGAGACTGTCTTTAAAATTCCAGATGACATGGCTTCAAGACCAATTAAATTTATCTTTGTATCCCTTCAACCTTCCTTGCTTGCAGACTGAGATACCAGCCGAGCTGACTAGGGGCTGTGGTGCCCCCAGCCCAGGAGCACACGTCACCCAGAGCATTAACCATCACGCAGAAGCCAGAGCAGACAGGAGCCCTGCAGTGACGTCTATAAAGGCCCCTCCTTTTAGACACAAAGAACTCGAGGTCAGGAGAGGGGACCGCACAAAGCCAGTGGCCTGCAGCTTGCTCATACACATCACAGCAGATAAGCCTGGGGGTATGTTTGTGTTCTCAGGAGCAAAGAAGCATTAGAAAATTCATGAACTGGGGCATTCATCATTCCAATGTCAAGAAAAGTTTGTGTATTCCCTCTACATTTAGGGAGCATCTCAGTGTCACAGACCCCACCATCAGATCTATGATGATACAAAGAGCTAAGACCTCAGACCTCATTTCTTGGGAAAGACCATCACATGGACAACCACTCAATTCCATAGCAGACCCAGCCAACTTCCTAAGAGAGGAGTAGCTTTTGCAGAAGACTAAGGTGTGTGCGTGCTCAGTCATGTCCCATTCTTTTTGACCACATGGACTGTAGCTTGCCAGGCTCCTCTGTCCATGGGATTTTCCAGGCAAGAATACCAGAGTGGCTTGCCACTTCATCCTCCAGGGGATCTTCCCAACCCAGGGATCAAACCCGCATCTCCTGCATTTCCTGCCTTGGCAGGCGGGTTCTTTACCACTGAGTCACGTGGGAAGCCCGAAGACTGATGTGGGAACAGCTAACTAGTATCTCACAGGAGAGAGATGACGCGGTGAGGGGGTCCAGCATATAGCTTGCACAAAGTGAACCCAAATGGAGCTAATTAGGGTCCGAGTTCTAAGAACTGTCTGTGTATCACTGCATCTAATTTTCACAACTCAAGTGAGCTGTGCATACTTATCCCCATTTTACTAACGAAGACACACAGAGGCTAAGGAATAATTCTTTTTCCTATTGTTGGAGAGGGAGACTGAATGGGACCCAGGAAGCTAATGGGACCCACACTGCCCCACTGGAAAGCCTGAATTATCTAAAAGAGAAAATTCAGAGCTCAGAAGGATGCCTGAAGGAGACTGGGCATCACCCTGTGAGGAACTCTGAAGTGGCAGGGAGGATGAAGATGTGACAGTCTCTAATTTTCTTTTTCCCTAGTTCCCATCAAAGGAAATTCATCCTGCGAGTGCTCCCAGCCCGCTAGAACGTTTTCTCCTGCTACAGAAAACATCTGAGCCATGCCCCGAGTGAGATTCTTCATTTCAAACAGAAAAGGTGTGATTTCTCAGTTACTGGAGACATGAAGAGTCTCATCAGGTGAAAGTGCTGTTGGACTGTTTGCGACTACTTTAATGTGGATGAATACGTGTCTTCTCATATTTTGATAAGAATCAAACTGTCCTTTCTTCCTGGGCTTGGATGAAGTACAGAGAGTCCAAGATGAAAAGCTTATAGAAAAGAAGTGCTGTCGTGTACTCCTTTTGACAGGACAGCCTGCCTGACTGCCTGACTTCCTATGCCAGGACTCTAAGCTTTGGGGTGCCTCCCCCTGCTCCTCATCTGCAAGTCCCGCTCTGCAGGCCCTACGGCACAGACGTCATGGCTTCAAAGCCAGGAAGCTCAGGCTCCAACTAGGCTCTCCTGCCTTCTTGCTGTGGCCATTTGGGGTCATTATTAAACCTCTCTGAGACTGAACTTTTAATCTTTAACATAGAAAGTAATAATATCTATTTCCAAGAACTATTACATGAGTTAAATGAGATCTTGGCTGACATCTATTTAGCATCAGTTCCAGGTACTGTTTTGAAGTGCTTGACATCTATTTCCTTCTTTAAGCCTTGCAAAAGCCCCAACGAACCAGGTGTCAATGTAATTGCATTGAATAGGTAAGGCAACGGCTAAGAGAGGTTCCGAAACTTATTTAAAGTTCCCCAGCTGTGCGCGGTGGGACTGGAAGGCAGACTCAGGCAGCCTGACACCAAAACTAGAGCTACAGGGGCCGCTCTGTGTCCCGCCCTCGGGAGTTCATTCTGCTATGATAGAATCACATTTCTCTCCTCTTTTTAATCGCTCGTGGAATTCCAGTACGAGGTCCTTAGTATTTTGTAGATTAACAATAATTATTGTGATGAAATCACAGTCATTAATATTAGCTCTGCATACAATGTGCCAAGAAAGAGCTACTGTCCTGAAGCAAATATGGAATATTTACAAAAGTTGATTGCAAGCCAGCCACAGAGGAACCTTAACATGTTGCCCATAGGAGAAATTTAAGAGTTACTTTCTACTCACACAACAAAATAAAAATCGCAGTGAGTGACAAGAACAAAGATGCATCTACTGGGAATTGAAAACATTATTCTAATTAATTGTTTGGAGTATGGAATCAAAATGAAAAATTATGTAGAAACAGTAACATTGAGAAAGTGACATACTAAAATTTTTCAGAACATTGGCAGACCTGTGTTCAAAGAAAAAAATGTATGAATAAGAACGGGACAAAGCGGAAATCAATAAAACTGGAAAGCAATAAAATGGATAATAGAGCTTAGCCTTGCAAATAAAATCAGATGCAACCTTTTGAAAATGTTATCTGAAAGAGAGAGAGCAAAAATCAAATAAACAAAATTCAATCAAAAGAGAAGATATAAAGAATAGGCATAAGGATATTAAAACATAGTTGTATGTGGGGCTCCCTGGTGACTCAGTGGTAAGCAATGTGCCTGCCAGTGCAGGAGACACAGGTTCAATCCCTGATCCAGGAGGATCCCACACGTCACGGAGCAACTAAGCCTGTGTGCCACAACTGTTGAGCTGTATTCTAGAACTCGGAGCCTCAACTACTGAGCCCAGGTGCTGCAACTATCAAAGCCTTTGAGCCCTAGAGCCCCTGATCTGCAACAAAAGAAGCTACTGAAATGAGCAGCTCTTGCCCTGCAGCTAGAGAGTAGTCCCCGCTCTTTTCACAACTAGAGAGAAGCCCACGCAGCAAGGAAGACCCATAAATTATTTTTAAAATTATTTTTAAAAAGCATTAAAAAACGAAAGAGCTTAGTTGTATGTATATTTGTGTGTATATATTTGAATGTTGCAATGAAATGAATGATTGTATTGAAAAGGCAGTAATTTTAAAAACAGATTCAAAAGGAGACAGATTAGACTGTTAATTAAAGAAGAAACTGATAAAATATCCTCCAAGAATTTCTTTCTGGAAAGACTAGGTTGAGACGGTTTTATTAGTGAGGTCTTGTGATATTTTAATTACTAATGTTATATGATATCATCTAACCTAGACAGCATATTAAAAAGCAGAGACATTACTTTGCCGACAGAGTCCATCTAGTCAAAGCTATGGTTTTTCCAGTAGTCATTTATGGCTGTGAGAGTTGGACCATAAAGAAAGCTGAGCGCTGAAGAATTGATGCTTTTGAACTGTGGTGTGGGAGAAGACTCTTGAGAATCCTAAACAGTCTATCCTAAAGGAAATCAGTCCTGAATATTCATTGGAAGGACTGATGCTAAAGCTGAAGCTCCAATACTTTGGCCACCTGATGCAAAGAACTGACTCATTGGAAAAGACCCTGATGCTGGGAAAGATTGAAGGCAGGAGGAGAAGGGGACAACAGAGGATGAGATGGTTGTATGGCAACACCAACTCAATGGACATGAGTTTGAGCAAGCTCCAGGAGTTGGTGATGGACAGGGAGGCCTGGCGTGCTGCAGTCCATGGGGTCACAAAGGGTCGGACATGACTGAGCAACTGAACTGAACTGAGAATGGGTAAAAGATGAAAAGAGATTTAAAAAATATAGATTAAGCATTAAAAGTCTAGATAAATCTCATCTCTGGCTGTAAGTATATAAATCTAAATAAGACACTAATGAATCAAATTCAACAACATTTAAAAAATGTTTGATAGTGACCAATAAAGATATATCCCAGGGATGTGAGGATGGTTTAACAAAAGGCATTCTAATAGTATACCATATCTAATAATTGATTGTCAGGTAACAAAGAAGCATCATTAGCCCAATAAAAACTAGAAGACAGTTTCCACATTGCTGATAGTCTATAGAAACCAAGATGAGATATATAATTCCTAACCAAGATAAATAATATCCATTTTAAATTGAAAAATTAACATATTTAAATTAATGATGAAACACAATAAGTATTTCCAATAGAACAGGGAAAATAAAGATGCCCCTTGAAGTCAACATTATTAACATAGCCTGGTCAATGCAATTAGACATGAATGTCAGTAAAACAAAAAAAAGGAGAGATTAATTATCAGAAAGGAAGAGGCAGAATTGTCAGTCTTTACAGATGCTATCAGTAATCACTCATTTGAATTGTCTGGATAAACAAATAAGCAGCCAAAAAGTATAAGAAAGTAAAAGAGAGTTCCATACTAACATATATAATCAGTAGTTTTCCCATATTTTGTTAACAACCAAACATAATGGAAAAAAACTCCAGTAGCAGCAAAAAGATAGAAGATAACTATAATTAACAAAAAAATTAATCCCCCTTTTGCTTAGTTAAAAATACAGTAGCAATAAAAATAGCTGAGTGATAATAAGAAAATCTAGATAAAGAGGGAGGCATCATGTGTTTCTCAGTGGAAATAATGAGTTATGAAAAACAATCTTAATTGGGTTCAAACAGCTTAACACAATTCCAATCACAGCTTCAAAGACTTTTTTTGTGTTGAAAAGGAGGAGATAGTTTTAAAGTTCCCATGGGAGAATATACAAGTGAATGTTTCCAGCACAGTTTTGAAAATCAACACTAGCAGGGACAGTATTAAACATACAATAAAGTTACGATTGTGAAAACAAAGTATGGACCCTAGAATAGAAATGAAGGAACAAAGTGGATGGCCCGGAAGCAGAAACCCATGTATACTGTGAATATCATGTGTAATAAAGAAACCTCAAAAGTCAACAGAGGAAACGCTTGGATTAAAGAGTAGTTTAGGAAAAAGTGACAGGAGGGGTGGGAAAAAGATAAGTGCAAATGCCTCATACCACATTCTAAAATAAGTCAAACGATTTTAAGAATTAAATGTAAAAACTAATACCATAGATGACCCACAAATAAATACACATAAAAATTTATCGTATTCCTAAGAAGAAATTTCTAAGATAAAAACCAGTGGAAGAAATCTCAAAGGAAAAGAAAGACTTCGTTATATTTAACGATATATTTTTTAAATCCACACATTGAAAATAGAAAGGAAACTAAATGTAAAAATAAACCAAGCCATAAAAATATATGCCACAAATATATCAAAAGGTTAATAAAAGCAAAAGAGGTTGTAAAAATTACTAAGAGAGTCATTAGCATTGGTAATGAACTCCTCAAAGACACCTGTATTCTAATCTCTGGAACTGTGAATATCAAATTATGTGGCAAAATATTTTTTTGCAGTTAAAGATCTCCAGATGGGAAGATTATCCTGAGTTATCTGGATGGGCTGCGATCACAGGTGTTCTTATAAGAAGGAGGCGTGAACTAAGCATGATGCCTGCCATATCAGTAAATAAAGGATGTCATGGCCATCAGTGAATGCAGCCATCCCAATGACAGTGAGCCCTGAGGGAACTTGAAACAGAAACAAGGTCTGTCCACCATCTAGCTGTCTTCAGGACTGCAGCCACCTCTGATGGTAAACCTTGAAGAAACTCAGGATGGGAAAACACAGGATATTGACCCCAGATAGCTGAGGTGCATATCAAAGGAATGAGTTCAGTGAGCCCAGACCCTTATATCTTCCCATATATAGAACGCTAAATTCCTTAGCTTGGGACAACTGGTTTTCTTTTAATTAGCAACAATCTTTTGATGTTTCTACTTCCTGCCCTTTGTTGCACAAACTTCTATATATTTCAGCTCCTTCCTTGCCTCCTCGGAGCAATTTTCTCAGGTTGAGGTGCTATCTCCCAGGCTTGAAGTCCTAAGAATGTCCACAGAATAAAACATAGCTCTCAACTTTTAGGTTGTGAATTTTTTTTTTTTTTCAGTTGACAGAGACAAAGGGAAATGTGACCAAAGAAAGGAGAGGAGGAGGCAGTGTGACCACAGAGTCAGAGATTGGAGCAACGGGGCCACAAGCCAAGGAATGCCAGCAACCACCAGAAGCTGGAAGAGACAGGCATAGACTCTTCCTCCTCAGAAGGGCCCAGACTTCCTGACACCTTGAATTCACCCCAGTGAAACCAGTTTTTTTAGGGGAACTGCTGACTGAAACCACCTGCTTTGGCCAGATCCGACGGTAACCACTTGCAAGAGTCATCTTACAGTCGGAGGTCCTGGTAAGGAACTTGGAACTAACAAGCTACCACCAACAGGAATAATTCAGAAAAGGTCAAAAGGAAAAAGGAGATGCCAGCCCATAAGTCTTACCAACCTCCCAGAATCCTTCTCACTGGAATCTATCTTGGCCGAGCAATGCCTGCACCGCTAGGTAGGACCCTGGGTCAGAATGATTGGCCAGAGACAACCCAGAAACTAATCCCATCACCATAAAACCCGAGACTGTGAGCCACGTGGCCAAGCAGTTCCTTTGGGTTCCCTTACCCTGCTGCTCTCCACCCGGGCGCCCCTTCCCAATAAAGTCTCTTGTTTTGTCAGCACATGTGTCTCTATGGACAATTCATTTCTGATTATTAGACAAGAGCCCACTCCTGGGCCCTGGAAGGAGGTCCCCTTCTTGCAACACTTTTGAACTTCTGGGATCCAAGAATAAATTTCCATCTCATTTGTGATGATTTGTTACAGCACCAACAGAAAACTAATGCGCTTATGAAATATCCAACCTTGCTAATAAGCACAGAAACACAAAATACTATTTATTCTAAAGCAACACTATATTGCTTTTGCCTATTAAATACCCAAGTTATTTAAAATGCTTCAGATGACAAAGGCATAAGACACAGCGTACTCTTGTGTGCTGCTGGTGGGAAAGCAAACTGAGGTGGCCTTTGGAGAAAGATTTGATATGCCCGAAAGCCTTAGATAAATGTATATTCTTTGACCTGTTGTTTTCATTTTTAGGGTGCTAAACCACACAAATAGAGTGAATAATGATTTATGTAGAAGACTGTTCATCCTAAGTTTAAAAATTCAGCGTTTCAATAATAAACACAATTGAAATGTCCAGCAAATAAAAGAATAATGAAACAAATTATGGTAACTCAGAATAATGTGCAACTATTATTAAAATTATCCTGATAATTATTTTAATGACTTGTTCACAACATTGTGTTGTGAAATAATCAGCTTGCAAAAGGTTATGAATGTAATGAACCAAATGTGTTTGTGTGTGTATGTGTATAAATGTATCTGATTGAAAAACAACAGAAGGGACTTCCCTGGTGGGCCAGTGGTTAAGACTCTGCACTCCCAACGCAGGGGGCCCAGGTTCAATCCCTGGTCAGGGACCTAGAGCCCATATGCCACAACTAAGACCCAGCAGAGCTCAAAAATCAAATAAATATTTCCCCTATGACTGATTCATGTTGATGTTTGACAGAAACCAACACAATTCTGTAAAGCAATTATCCTCCAATTAAAAAAAAATTTTTTAAATAAAAAAAATGTGAAAAAGCCTTTGAAACTGTTAAAGTGTTTATCTAGCAATGGTGAGATATAGACACTTTAATATTTTTATTTATCAATTTCTTCTGTACTGTGGAATAATAGCTATGGATGCAACATAATCATAAAAATCAAACAAGTTAAAAGAAAGGAGTTGAGAGATTTATGAAAAATATGTTTCCATATGGTTCATGTTAGTGTAAATTCAGGCACAGCAAACGCATTCAGTAATGGGCAATAGCTATCGTGCACCTTTGTGATGAAATATAATGTAACACTGAAAATGGATTTATGAGAGAAATGACTTTGATAGGATGGTGATTTTTTTACCATCTGAGCTACCAGGGAAGCCCAAGGATGGTGATTTTTTAAAAAGAAAAACACGAAGCTAAGCACAATGTAATCTCTATTGCATAACAGGTAGATAGAAATACAGACAGTAATAGATGTAGCTGCCTTACCTAACAGGGCAGAATTTCAAGTTGCTTTATTTCCTTTTTTGTATTTCCCTCGTGTTTCAAGCTAAACACTAAACATTTGTATAAAGGAACCAACTGGATGTAAGTCGTGTGTGAAGCGTGTCCCCACTGGAGCACTGATGAACTCTGAGCTCCCACGCCGTGAGAGAGTCATTTCCTAGGCAGGTTGATAGGAAATCTAGGGGTCCCCAAGGAGAGAGGGGTCTGGAATTCTCAAGGAGGAAGAAAGGACAAACTTTTCAGTCTTTGTAGACCAGGACCTGGGGACTGGAGTCGATGAAAATGAGAGGGTAACAGGCAGGAAGGCCAGGGTTCTCCAAATGGAGGAAATAGCCTGCAAGTGTCAGACATTTTTATCTCTGTTAAGCAGCAGGAGGAAACAAACTAGTGATATTTTTTCCTTCTCTATACAAATTTAAAGGGAGGTTTCTCTTAAAATACTGTGTTGCCATAATGACACCTGGTTTCGCCTGAAGTTAGCTATTCTTGAGCCTAGAGATAACCAATGCCTTTTTCTTATGGAAATGTTTGTCTTAAGCTATGCTAATGTACTATGCCTTTACCCCAAACTCTGTCTCCAAGTCGGTTCCGCCTCTTGGCCCAGAACCTACTTGACAAACCAGTATGTTACACTCAGATATTGTTCCCCTAATCTATGTAAATGAAACTATTTGTATGGTGGCCTGCCCTTCTTCAAGATTCAAGTTAATCATTTTATGGCCCAGGATAAACCATTTGGTGCCAAGGTTATCCCAAAATGCATCTTATGGGTGAGGGGCCTGGTGCCATTCTGAATTTTAAGACATTCCTTTCTTTCATTAATAGACTGCTAGTGACTATTTAACATCCAGCTGAAGACTAGCAGGGGGGTACTCTTTCTGCCCCCTTCTGATGCCTATGTCAGAAGCTTTCTCTATCTCCTTTATACTTTAATAAAACTTTATTACACAAAAGCTCTGAGCGATCAAGCCTTGTCTCTGGCCCCGGATTGAATTCTTCTCCTCCGGGGCCCAAGAATCCCAGTGTATTCGCGTGATTCAACAACAACCTTTCATCTTGGGGGCTCGTCTGGGATCCTTCAGGACAAGGTAAGGATGCTTGGAGCTTTAGTTCTTTGTTCTCTTAGCGAACACGTTTTCTGCCGTGCTTTACTAACTCTACGGTGTGCTTGTGTGAATGAATGGCATGCCCTGCGTGAAGCAAGTAAGGGGCCCTGCTCTGCGGTTCCACGGTGATCTCATACGGCTTATGGCAGAAACCTGTCGGGGCGTTATACTGACCTGCCAATGCCAAGAGGCACCCAATGTCTCCTTCAGGAACCGACCAGAAATGGGCAAAGCGTGTGGACCGAACTCTCCTTTCTCGGTCAAACTTTTGGGTCTCTTTGACCATTTCATAACTCCTTGGGAATTAGAAGTACTAACCTAATCTATCAGATCATAGACTTTCAAGGGACTTGTGATCTATATTGTTACTGTGTACTGTGGCTTAGGTCCCAAACTTGGATTGGTATTCAAGAAAGTGTCTAGCCTCGCTAGGAATCGAAAGTTCGGAAGCTAGATGGAGCTCTAGCTCCCAGAACATCTCTGAGGTTAAAGGTTACTCAGATTGGGACTGCAATGGGTTTTTTCCTTTGGTAATGCCGGCTCTTAGTGGATCAGAGGAGGCTGTTATACTGGTGTGGTGATGCTTGGAAAGAACATCTCAGTTTTATGTTCGCGTCGGTCTTATTGTGGTCAGGAAATACTCAGGGTCGTGCACAGGCACTCAGGTGACGAATGTTTCCCCCGGTAGTCTTAGCTTGGGAGGCATTCCGGAAGGTTACTCTGATTCACCCTGGGTGACATCAGAGGCAAGCAAGGTTAAGGGTGAAGAGCTGGACGTCAAGTAGGGATGCTATCAAGTCTACCCCTGGTACATCCCCACCCCATCTCGGTGGTAGAACTGGGAGGGACGAGTACGGGGCCTGCGTCGGTAAGGGACAGACTAAGTCCGGCCAGGAAGGAAAAGCTTTTGGTGTAACGTCTGTCTACACCCCCATCTAGAGCAGGGAGGGACGCCTCTGGTAGAAAAAATGGTGCTGGTCGCTTTTTTTCTCTCTTACAGATGGGAGCTAACAATTCCAGCCTCACTCCTTTGAACTGTATCCTGAAAAACTGGGATAGATTTGATCCCCAGGGCTTAAAGAAGACACACCTGGTCTTCCTATGTGATACTGCATGGCCACGGTATCCACTGGAGGACGACGAACGGTGGCCAGTTGGAGGGTCTCTTAAGTATAATACTGTTCTACAATTAGACCGGTTCTGTAAGGAACAAGGGAAATGGGTAGAAGTAGCATATGTGTTGCCCTTTTTCTCTCTGCGAAATATGCCAGACTTATGTCCTAAGGGTATAGATTTGGGCGTGAAACCTTCAGCTCCCTCCTGTCCTCTTACTTTGCCCCCGTACCGGGGACTCCAAACTGGGATTCAAACTGCCCACATGAAGGTCCAAACAACTCCTGTCTCAGTACGACCTCAGACTACTCTGGTTTCAGTAGAAACTCAGACCATCGAAGTAAGAGATGAGATGGAGGACAGGAGACAAAGAGAAGAGGAAAAACAGGTTTCTCCAATCTATCCCTGGGATCATATGCGCAGAGCAGCCAGAGAGACTGAGGAACAGCCACACAAGCTGTCGCCTCTTTATGAAACACCCACCGGGAGAAATAATCAGTCTGTGAGAGTTAATAAGCCTTTTTCTTATCAAGAAATACAAAGAATCAAGGAGGATCTGGGAGACTATTTAGAGGACCCAGAAAAATATATTAGAGCTTTTAAAGGTGTTACTCTGCTTTATGACCTCACTTGGAAGGATGTGATGTATATCTTGGGACAAACGCTGACTCCTGAGTCAAAGACTCGAGTTTTGGAAAAAGCGGTTGCTTATGGAGATGAATGGCTTGGTAATGAATCAGTAGGGAAGAGGGAGAACGAGATAGCGGCCCTCCCCACTGGGAATCAGGCGGTCCCAACTGTAGAACCAGACTGGGACTACAACACAGCTAAAGGAAGATGGGATCAGAGTCATTTTGTTAGATGTATTCTTGAGGGACTTAGGCAGGCGCGTTCTAAGCCTTTAAACTATGGCAAATTGGCAGATATAGAACAGGAGAAGAAAGAAGCTCCTGGTAGATTCCTAGATAGACTGAGAGAAGGCCTTCGCAGATTCACTGAGATTGATCCCGAAAGTGAAGAGGGAAAAGTGATCTTAAAGGATAGATTTCTCACTCAGTCGGCTCCAGATATCCGCCGTAAGCTATTAAAACAGGCGTATGGACCAAATCAGTCTTTAGATACTCTGTTACAACTGGCTCAGACAGTCTATTATGGTAGGGAATATGAGGAAAAGAAAGAAAGGCAAAAAAAGACAAAGGAAAAGGCGGAAGCCTTCGCCATGGCTATGAAAAACGTTCTTAAACAGCCTGAGAAAAATGCCCAGAGGGGCCCAGGTGAAAAGGGATGGGCTTGCTACTACTGTGGAAGGGAGGGGCACCTCAAGCGGGATTGCCCTCAGGCATCTAAGCCGCCCCCGGCTCCATGTCCAGTCTGCAAAGGACCACACTGGAAGAGAGACTGTCCCCAGAGGCGTAGGTCTCCAGGGTCGGACTCTCAAGACAATCAGGACTAAAGGTGCCCGGGGGTCCCCACACAAGCTCCCGTCCTAATTACACCTGAGGAACCCCGGGTTTTAATAGTTGTGGGGGGCCAATCCGTCGATTTCCTTTTAGATGCTGGGGCAACTTATTCTGTCCTTACTGAAGTCCCTGGTCCACTTTCTTCCCGATCCGCTTCCGTAATGGGACTGTCTGGATGAGCCAAAAGGTATTATTTCAGTTATTCTTTATCTTGCAACTGGGATTCTGTGCTGTTTTCACACGAGTTTCTCATCGTGCCAGAATCTCCCTCACCCTTTTTGGGAAGGGATATACTGAGCAAGGTCCATGCCTCTGTTTTCATGAATATGGAGCCCTCCCTTTCTCTCCCTTTAGTTGAACAAAATGTAAATCCTAGAGTATGGGCTGATGGAAAATCTGTGGGTCGAGCACAAAATGCTATTCCTGTAGTTGTTAGGCTCAAAGACCCACACGTATTTCCACATAAGAAGCAGTATCCACTGAAACCTGAAGTTAAGGAAGGGTTAAAACCCATCATCGAAAATTTAAAGGAGCAGGGACTATTAATTCCCTGTAACAGTCCTTGCAACACTCCTATTTTGGGTATAAAGAAATCGAATGGTAAATGGAGACTAGTTCAAGATTTACGAATAATATATGAGGCTGTAGTTCCTTTACACCCCGTGGTGCCTAATCCTTATAGTTTATTGTCTGAAATTCCTGAACGGGCCAAATATTTCTCAGTAATTGATTTAAAGGATGCCTTCTATTCAGTGCCTTTGGCGGAAGAAAGTCAATTCCTATTTGCCTTTGAAGACCCTAAGCAGCCAGCTTCTCAGTTAACCTGGACAGTTTTGCCCCAGGGATTTCGTGACCGTCCTCACTTATTCAGACAAAGTTTGTCACGGGATCCACAAAACTTTAATAGCTCTGAAGCAGTGGTGTTACAATATGTAGATGATATTTTGCTCTGTGCTGAGACAGAGGAAGCTTGTTCGCGAGCCTCAGAAGATTTCTTAAACTTTCTGGCAGACTGTGGTTACAAGGCATCAATGGAAAAGGCTCAGCTTTGTCAACAATCGGTTAGATATCTGGGCCTAATCATATCAGAAGGGACTAGGGCCATAGGCCCTGAGAGAATTAAACCTATACTAAATCACCCCCTACCTATGACTTTAAGACAATTGAGAGGATTTTTAGGAATCACAGGTTACTGTCGCATTTGGATTCCGGGTTACAGGGAACTTGCCCGGCCTTTATATAAACTTATAGCTGAAACTCAGCAGGCCCAAACCGACAAACTGGTTTGGTCTCCAGAAACTCAAAAGGCTTTTAAGGTTCTTCAGACTGCTCTCCTGCAAGCTCCAGCTCTGAGCTTGCCCACAGGGTCAGAATTTAATTTGTTTGTCACTGAAAGAAAAGGTGTGGCATTGGGAGTTTTGACACAACCCCGAGGGCCTCACCAGCAACCTATTGCTTATCTAAGCAGAGAATTAGATGTAGTTTCAAGTGGGTGGCCCCACTGCCTAAGAGTAATTGGGGCAGCGGCTTTATTAGCACCTGAAGCTTTAAAAATAATTAATGGACGAAACCTTACTCTACTGACTTCTCATGATGTGAGTGAAATCTTAAATTCTAAGTTTAATATTTGGATGACAGACAGTAGGCTTCTTAAGTATCAGTCATTGTTGTTAGAAGGACCAGTAACTAAGCTTAAAGTTTGTGGAAATTTAAATCCTGCCACTTCCCTTCCTGAAAAGGAAAATGAAACACCTGATCACAATTGTTCTCAATTCCTAACTTTGAACTATGCAGCTCGGGAGGATCTAAAGGATACCCCATTAGACAATCCTGACATAGAAATATTTACAGATGGCAGTTCTTTTGTTCAGGATGGAAAGTGTAAAGCAGGTTACGCCGTGGTGACTGCTGAACAGGTTTTGGAAGCAAAATCTCTCCCCCAGGGAACCAGTGCTCAGCGGAGCTTGTGGCCCTGACCCGAGCTCTAGAGTTAAGCAAAGGGCAGCAGGTAAATATCTACACAGATTCTAAGTATGCTTATTTGACTTTACATGCTCATGCTGCAATATGGAAAGAGAGACACTTTAAAACAGCAACAGGAGAACCTATTAAGCATGTCAGAGAGATCGAGAGACTTTTAACTGCTATATATTGTCCTAAAGAAGTAGCTGTTATGCACTGCAAAGGGCACAGCAGGGATGGGAGTAAAATAGCCGAAGGTAATCATCTGGCTGACTGTCAAGCCAGAAAAGCGGCACTTTACAAAACCCCTTCACTACAGACGCCTTTGATCTGGACAGATCCTGTGGAACAGGAAAGACCACAATATACTGAGGAAGAATTAGAAAGATATGAGAAATGAGCAAAGATTACTGATAAAGGATGGTTACAGTCTGAGGATGGACGATTAATAATTCCTGAAAATGCTCAGTGGAAAATTCTTAAGGGTTTACATCAGAGTTTTCATTTGGGTGCCGAGAGTACTTACCAAATGGTTTCTCGTTTGTTTGAAGGTAAAAATGTAATGAAAACTTTAAAGAATATTATCAAAAGGTGTGAGATTTGTCAAAAAAAATAACCCAAAGACTGAAAAGCTAGCAAAATCTGGATTACAATGAAGTGGGAAGTATCCTGGAGAGGATTGGGAAATTGATTTTACTCATATGCCAAAAGCTAATGGATATTCTTGCTTACAAGTTTGGGTAGATACCTTTACTGGATGGATTGAGGCTTTTCCCTGTCGTAGTGAACAGGCTAAGGAGGTTATAAAGATTTTAATCCATGAAATTATCCCCAGGTTTGGGCTGCCACGGAGCCTTCAGAGTGACAATGGCTCCGCCTTTAAAGCTGCTGTAACTCAGGGGGTATCTAAAGCTCTAGGAATAGAATATCACTTACACTGTTCCTGGAGACCCCAATCCTCCGGAAAAGTTGAAAAAGCTAATGACATTATCAAAAGGCATCTGCGCAAATTAACTCGAGATGCAGGACAAATGGATTAAAGTCCTACCCATAGCCTTAATGAGGGCTCAAACTACCCCCAAAAAGGAGGGACTGTCCCCCTTTGAATGTATTTATGGAAGGCCTTTCTTACGCACAGACATTGTTATAGACCCTGAAGCCTTGGAATTAACTAATTATGTAACTCAGCTCTCAGTTTTTCAACAGGCATTAACAGAACTCCGGGAGACGACTCCTGACCCAGCCTCCGAGACAAGCAAGCCTCTATTTGAGCCAGGAACCGAGGTCCTCATAAAAACATTGGGATCTGGGGGCCCATCCCTCGAGCCTCTCTGGGAAGGTCCTTACCAGGTTATTCTTTCCTCTCCCACAGCTGTCAAAGTGCCAGGAATTGATTCGTGGGTACATCATACTCGGGTTAAGAGGTGGCACCCTGACCAAAATTAAGTGACTTCATTTTATGTCTTTACTTTCTATGCTCTGACTTTGTACCTTTTAGATGGGCCTGATAACCTATGTGAGCTTACTTCTGCTGACTCCAAATATCCTGAGTCTGCCGTTGGATCCTCAAGACAATGTCTTCCTGTCCTGGGCTCACTCTATGCTACATTCCACAATCGGTCTAACTGCTGGGTCTGCCGAGCGCTCCCCTCTTCATCAGTGGAAGGCTTCCTGTGGTGGACATCCCCACTTCCAGGAAAAGACTTTCTCCAAGTCTGTGAATACCTTCGACAACAATCACATGCGATGCCTCTTCTTCATCTGATGACATCTACCAACCCTAAAATGGACTGGTGCAACACTTTGTACTCTAACTATGGACATAATGTGACTTTTAATTTTGATTATACATTGCTTGGTTCAATGACTATTTTGCTACATATAAATAGGTCTAGATCTAATGGTTTTTTACCTGACGTTTATCAAACATGGGATGAGGTTACATGGCTAACTCCTGAAAAAGGACATTTAATATCTACTGTCTCTATATGCTGGGAACAAACAGAGCCGTCCCCAAAAGTTAGCCAACAACTTAATTACAATGATTGGAAACAAGTGGGATATTTGTCTCAGGAAACATGCAATGTAATCATTCCCGTGTTTTCCAATCCCAGTTCAGGTTCTCCCTTTGTCTGGCCAGGCACGAATTGGGACTGGATATCTCAGTCGCGCTGGCTTGCTCCAAACGGGACTTATTGGATATGTGGCTCTTACCTATGGGCATGGCTTCCCCCTGGTTGGATAGGGAGATGCACCCTGGGTCTAGCCTTTACTCATGGCTTTATATTGTCAGAGCTTCCAGAAAAGCCTGCTAATTTACCCCACCTTAAAACTCGGTGAGCAAGGTCTGTATTTCATTGGTATGATTATTTGGCTGCAGCGTTTGTTCCCTCTTTGGGAACTACAGATGTTATGTTACGAGTAGATGCTTTGACTAATTTTACTCAACAGGCATTACAAGACTCTCAAAAGGCTATTTCAGCTCTTAATGCTGAACAAGCACAAATTAGAAAGGTGGTTTTACAAAACAGATTGGCTCTAGATATTCTGACAGCTGCACAGGGAGGAACTTGTGCCATTATTCATACCCAATGCTATACATATATACCTGATATGAACACGAATGTTACTCATTTTACTAACCACATGAACAAGATGATTAGGGCCATGGACACTCCTGAAGCCTCAATTGCTTCACTTTGGGAAACGTTAACTAGTTCCCCATGGTGGACAACTATCTTAATTACAATAATTCTGGTTGTTTTGTTCTTGCTGTTTGCTCCCTGCATCTGTAATTGTATAACTGGATTTGTTTCTAGCTGCATGAAAGCTTTTAAATTACAAATGGTTGCTCAAACTCCTGCTATTGCTGTAGCTTCCTCCAGCTACTATTTGGGGCCCCTGGATCAGATATCCTCAATATGAGGATTAGGAGAATATGTTGCCTCACCAATTTAGGGACAACGCCCCTTGTCAGCTCGGAAGTAGTTATGGAATGAGAACGACGCCCCTTTTCCCTAGGCAACATAATTCTCCTAAAAGAAAAGGGGGGAATGAGACAGTCATTTCCTAGGCAGGTTGATAGGAAATCTAGGGGTCCCCAAGGAGAGAGGGGTCTGGAATTCTCAAGGAGGAAGAAATGACAAACTTTTCAGTCTTTGTAGACCAGGACCTGGGGACTGGAGTCGATGAAAATGAGAGGGTAACAGGCAGGAAGGCCAGGGGTCTCCAAATGGAGGAAATAGCCTGCAAGTGTCATTTTTCTCTCTCTTAAGCGGCAGGAGGAAACAAACTAGCAATATTTTTTCCTTCTCTATACAAATTTAAAGGGAGGTTTCTCTTAAAATACTGTGTTGCCATAATGACACCTGGTTTCGCCTCGAGATAACCAATGCCTTTTTCTTATGGAAAGGTCCGTCTTAAGCTATGCTAATGTGCTATGCCTTTACCCCAAACTCTGTCTCCAAGTCAGTTCCGCCTCTTGGCCCAGAACCTACTTGACAAACCAGTATGTTATACTCAGATATTGTTCCCCTAATCTATGTAAATGAAACTATTTGTATGGTGGTCTGCCCTTCTTCAAGATTCAAGTTAATCATTTTATGGCCCAGGATAAACCATTTGGTGCCAAGGTTATCCCAAAATGCATCTTATGGGTGAGGGACCTGGTGCCATTCTGAATTTTAAGACATTCCTTTCATTAACAGACTGCTAGTGACTATTTAACATCCAGCTGAAGACTAGCAGGGGGGTACTCTTTCTGCCCCCTTCTGATGCCTATGTCAGAAGCTTTCTCTATCTCCTTTATACTTTAATAAAACTTTATTACACAAAAGCTCTGAGCGATCAAGCCTTGTCTCTGGCCCCGGATTGAATTCTCCTCCGGGGGCCAAGAATCCCAGTGTATTCGCATGATTCAACAACAACCTTTCAGCCGGATCCTCAACTGATCGAATGCTCTCCCACACATATGAAACCATTAATTCATGACCTGAAGCTGTTCCCATATCTCCTCACACTTCTGCCTACAATTTTTATCTCAGTTCCTTTCTTCTTTATCATTTTAGGAGAAATAGCTAATTAATATGCTTTTTGAAATATTTTTGAAACTATAAAATGTCACATAAATGTTCAATCCCACAGTGTTTTATGATGCATCTTTGATTAACTTCAAGGCACCAGCATTAATTCCTACATTTATTTCCCTCTCTTGCCTTCTGGCGTCTGTTCTAAAAGCCTTCTTGCTACTTCCTCCAGCCTCTGCCTTTCAGAGCAATTGCCTGCATTGAAGCACAGCTTTTCTCTCTAATTCTCTTTTAGAAACTCGGTTGTCTCTTTGAAGGTAAATGAAATTCTATTAAAATAGAGAAAATGAAATGCTGACACTTACTGAAATAACTGTGGCTCTCACTTGGCTGGAGTATTTCAAATCCCCAAAGAGATGAAAGAAAATTTCCCATTTGACATCCTTTCCTGTATTAGAAGCCCCAAATCCGTCTTCCCTGAGCATGAATATGAAAAAAACAACAAAAAAGACATTCACTGAGTTACTCACATATCCTCCAAGACTATCTGAAATAAATCCAATCTGATGGGAAAAGACAGTCTACAGGATGAATAGCATTACCTTCTCAGCTGGCTTGGGATCAGAAAGTGGGTGTGGGTACTGTGCTCCTTGGCCAGAATCGTGCTTTTGAGCTTTGCTGCTGCCAGGAGAGACAACCCCCTCCTGGGAGCCCAGGTATTTGGGTTTTGAATCAGTTCTGCTTTTAAGTTGCTCTGTGACTTGGGCAATTCATTTCAATGAATCCCTGCAAAGTTCTTCTCCTCCAGGGCTCCCTATCTTAGCATCTGCTACTGCCATGCTACCTGAGGGATATGCCAGAACCCGGAATTATCCTTGACTCCTCTTCCCTCAGGCCCTACATCCCATCACTGTCTAAGCCATCTCATCCACCCATTCCTTGCCTACCGCTATCACTCTAATCCAAGCTCCCAGCATCTCTCCTCTGGACCAGTGCAATTTCCCTGGGCTTTGTTGGGATCCAGTCCTTTCCCCAAAAGTCTTTTTTTAAAGTGCTCATCTTATTCTGTCATTGCCTTACTTCAACCTGTCAAGGATTTCTCATTACTCTTCGACAAAGATAAACCTCCATAGGCACACAAGTCCCCATCAAAGTATGTGAAAAATGGCCCACAGGCTGACCCAAACCCAAACAATTTTCAGTTATTTAAAAATTAAGAAATGTGACATAAAAATTCAGACTTCTAGCTTCTCTTGAAAATTGGATATGACTCAGCTGGTAAAGAATCCGCCTGCAATGCGAGAGACCTGGGTTTGATCCCTGGGTTGGGAAGATCCCCTGGAGAAGGGAAAGGCTACACACTTCAGTATTCTGGCTTGGAGAATTCCATGGATTGTATAGTCCATGGGGTCACAAAGAGTCAGACAGGACTGAGTGACTTTCACTGTAAATGCTATGACTTTAGTCAAGTAGAGGTTTTCCTGGTGGCTCAGATGGTAAAGATTCTACCTGTAATACAGGAGACCTGGGTTCCATCCCTGGGTTGGGAGGATACCCTGTAGAAGGGAATGGTTACCAACTGCAATATTCTTGTCTGGTAAATTCCATGGACAGAGGAGCCTGGCGGGCTACAGTCCATAGGGTCATGAAGAGTCGGACATGACTGAGCGACTAACACACACAAGAGACAGTCAAGCACCTGTCGGGGAAATAGTAGCAGTACCTGTCTACCCTCACTGGACAGGTCTACAGTCTCCTCTGAGCCTCCTCATCTTGCTCACCCTTCACTATACTCACTGTTCAGGTGTGTTGCCTTTCCAGCAGCTCCTCCCTCTCCCTCTCGGTGCTCCAGTTCCCCTAGGGTTTCTGCCTCTCAACAAATGCCAGGGCCTTCACTTATACTGTTCCCTCCACCTGGAACACCCTTCCCAACTCTGCTTCTTTCCCTCTTTCTCTCTCTCCACCACTTCCCCACCTGGATAAATCCTATTCATCCTCAAGACATGAGTTTGAGTATCATTTCCACCAGAAAACCATCTCGGACCCCCTATTCTAGGACAATGCCCTACTTTTACCCCATCATGCTGACCACTGGTTAACTGTCTTTCCTGTAAGCTCCCCAAGGGCAGGGAGTAGTCTGAAATCCTCAGCTCATAACCAACAGCCACCAGCCCAACACCTGTCCCAGAGCAGAAGCTTTCTAAATATTTTCTGAATGAGTGAATCAACTTGAAACCACTGGGCTTAGTATACATACACATCAATAAGACACGACCTACTATAGGACAAAGCAGAAACAAGCGGAAATAACAGTGTGGATGGGTATGCGTAAGGTGTTCATTCTGGGGACATGCTGAACTGGTCACTGTCTGCCAGAGATGTCCCCTTGGAGAAATTTAGGCTGGAGTGGAGCTTGGGGATTTGCGACTTATGAGCATTCCTCCCCAAGGAGGACACTGGCTCATGGAGGTGGGTGACCTGTCCAAGGTCACACAGTCCCTGCAGACGGTGAGCAAGATGAAGGTACAGACTGTACCTGGCTCATGTTTACCATCAAAGCAGCTCCAGCACCCAACTGAGTGATTAGCAAGTGCACGGAGTGAGTGAATGGATGAGTGAAGGAAAAGAGAAGATAGAGGCTCAAGAAAGAGCTGAGACCTGCTCTGGACTGAATGAGACCCCGTCAGATTCATATGTTGGAATCCTCACCCCCAGGATTATAACATTAGGAAGTGGGGCCTTTGGGAGGTGATCAGGTCATGAGGATGGAGCCCTCATGAATGGGATTAATGCCTTTAGAGGAAGACACGCAAGAGATGACCTCTCTCCCCAATGTGAGGACACAGTGAGATTGTGGCTGTGGGTACAAGGCAGGATGAGCCCCTCGCCAGAAACTAACCATGTGGCCACCTTGATCTTGGACTTCTAGCCTCCAGAACTGTGAGAAATAAGTTTCTGCTGTTTATAAGTCACTAGTCTATGGTATTTTTGTTGTTATTTTTGTCAGTCACTCAGTCGTGTCTGACTCTTTGTGACCCCATGGACTGTAGCCCGCCAGATTCCTCTGTCCATGGAGTTCTCCAGGCAAGAATACTGGACTGGGTTGCCATTTCCTCCTCCAAGGGATCTTCCAGACCCAGGGATCAAATCCATGTCTTTTGTATTGCAGGCAGATTATTACCATCTGAGCAACTGGGGAAGCCCATATAGCAGCCCCCAAAGGACTAAGACCCCTGTGGTCCTTGTCCTGGTTCTGGGGTGTGTGTCCTCAGTTACTAAGTTGCATCTGACCTTTTGTGACCCCACTGTAACCTGCCAGGCTTCTCTGTCCATGTAATTTCCCAGACAAGAATACTGGAGTGGGATGCTATTTTCTTCTTCAGAGGATCTTCCTGACTCAGGGATCAACCCAAGTCTTCGGCATCAGCAGACAGCTTCTTGACCACTGACACCAGGGAAGTCCTGTGGTTCTGGCACCAAGCTCCTAAAACCCTTGGTATTTCCTAATTGATGAGTTTATGTCAGTGAGGTTACTTTTGGACTACACCTAAAGATGGGGGCTTGTTGCCAGGTGAATCAACCAATTAATTAGAAAGTTGGAACTTTTGGTTCCACCCTCTAGACATCTGGGAGGGGAGAGAGGCTAGAGATTGAGTTCAATGCCAATGACCTAGGTTTAATCAATCATGTCTATAGTGAAACCTCCGTTAAAACCCAAGAGGATGGGATTTGAAAGGCTTTTTGGTTGGTGAACATATTTTTAAAACATGGAAGCCCTATACCCTTTCCCTACACCTTGCCCTAGGCAGCTCTTCCATCTGGCCATTCTTGAGTTACATCCTCTTATAATAAACCATTATGGAGTAAGTAAACTGGTTTCCTGAATTCTGTGAGCCACTTTTGCAAATTAATTGAACCCAAGGAGGGGTCCTGGGAACCTCTGATTTATAGCCTGTAGATCAGAAGCACAGGTAAAGACCTGGACTTGAGATGAGCATCTGAAGCAGGTTCAGTCTGGTGGGACTGAGATCTTAAGACCTGTAGACTCTGACACTGTGTCTGGGTAGATAGTGTCAGAATCGAGTTGAAGCGTAGGACACCCGGGCTTCCCTAGTGGCTCAGCGGTAAAGAATCCACCTGCAATGCAGGAGCCTCAGGAGGAGCGAGTTCGACCTCTCTGTCGGGAAGATGCTCTGGAGAAGGGAATGGCAACCCACTCCAGTATTCTTGCCTGGGCAATCTCATGGACAGAGGATTCTGGCAGGTTAACAGTCCATGGGGTTGCAAAGAGTTGGACACAACTGAAGCGACTTAGCACACACGCACACAAGCAGGACACCCAGCAGGTGACGTAGGGAAAGGGTCCACAGGGCGTAACTGGAGTCAGAGTCTTAGTCACACTCCCGGAGAATCCAGAGGGTCCCATCTGGACTGTGTAGGATGCACCCCACATGTGGGAGTGCAGGCAGGCAGATCCAGGTTCTGGCTTCAGCTCCAACAATTTTTTTTTACTAGTTAGTTCTACCCCTTACCTCTCTCAGCTCATGTTTCCACACCTATAGATATGAGCCACTCACAAAGCAACTGTCGGGTATGAACGGCATTAAAGATGTGCTTTACTCAAGCACCATTGATATGAGCATTTGTTAGGTTTGTTTCGGTTGCCGCCTGCCTCCTGCTGGGGGCAGCCCAGGGCAGGGTTGGTCAGCCCTCCTCTGTTCAAATGGCCAGAAGTGGTGGCCATTCAACACTGACCTTCAGCCATGGTTTATTCTCCTCCCTCCTGGTCCTCTTGGGGAAGGGGGAAGGGGATGACTCTGCTTCCTTAGGAGGCATCTTCACCATTCTCCCTCCCTCATCCTCCCCGGACACTCAGGCAGCAAGGCTGTAGATTCCATTGCCCCTCCTCTTGCTCCTCCGGGCAACTGTTTCAGTTCCCACCTCATCCTTCCCTGGCCAACAGCAAGTCCCAGCTAGGTCACTCTCCATCCTCTGACTCCTTCCCCTCTAGCCCACACCTGCCCCCTATTTTCCCAGAGCCAGCTTCTCACTCAGGTCTGGCTGGGTCACTCCCCTGCTCTAGTGTCGCCCAGGGCTCCGTACTGCCCCAGGAGGAAGCCCACTGCAGCTCCAGAACAGGTGCCTTGCCTCTCACATTCCCCGTGCCCAGTCTTCTCTCAGCCCCCGAGCCGCTCCCAGGTCTCTCATAGCGCCATTCCCATCTCAGGGCCTTTTCTTTAGTTATTCCCTTTCTCTTCAGGGTCTTCTCTCCAAACCCCTGCATCACCTGCCTAACTGCTCACCCTTCAGGGCTCAGTTTAGAGGCCACCTCTTCTGGGCAGCTCCCCTTGATCACACGCATCCCCACCCCAACCTGGGCGAGGTGTTCCTCCTTGCTGAGGCCACGCAGCAAGTACATGGTTGTGCTGGGATTTAAAGTCAGGCCTTCCTGCTTCCAAAACTGAAAGCCAACCACCAAAGACTGTGCAATTAGATATGAATGTGGGAAAGAATTCTATATTCTTTCTAGTTTTTGCCATTACAAAAAAAAAAAAAAAACCTGCAGTAAGCATTTGTGTATATATTTTTGTACAAGCCTAATTTGAATTTCCCTGGGATAAATGCCTGCTAGCACAATTGATAGGAGGTATGGTAAAGGAATTTTTAGCTTTTGAGAAACTACCAAATGCTTTTTCCTTAATGGCCATGTCATTTCACATTCTCACTAGCAATTTAAGAGTGATTCAGCTCTCTGAACGATTGCTAGAATCTGGTGCTTTTACAATACATATTTGCCAATGGATCAGTGGTAAAGAATCCGCCTGCCATGCAGGAGACACAGGAGTTGTGCATTCGATTCTTGGGTCAGGAAGATCCCCTGGAGGACGAAATGGTAACCCACTCCAGTATTCTTACCTGGAAAACAATCTCATGGATCGAGGAGCCTGGTGGGCTATAGTCCATGGGTCACAAAGAGTCAGACACAGCTGAGCAACTAAGCACATGGGTAAGAAAGACTCAGGAGTGAGGTAGAGCTGAGCCAAACACTGGAAAGATGCCCAAAATATATTAAGTGAAGACAGCAAGTAGCAGAACAATGTATTCAGTCAGTTCAGTTCAGTCGCTCAGTTGTGTCCGACTCTTTGTGACCCCATGAATCGCAGCACGCCAGACCTCCCTATCCATCACCAACTCCCGGAGTTCACTCAAACTCACGTCCATCCAATCGGTGATGCCATCCAGCCATCTCATCCTCTGTCATCCCCTTCTCCTCCTGCCCCCAATCCCTCCCAGCATCAGTCTTTTCCAGTGAGTCAACTCTTTGCATGAGGTGGCCAAACTACTGGAGTTTCAGCTTTAGCATCATTCCCTCCAAAAAACACCCAGGGCTGATCTCCTTTAGAATGGACTGGTTGATCTCCTTGCAGTCCAGGGGACTCTCAAGAGGGGTTGGCCAAAAAGTTCGTTTGGGTTTTCCCATAAGATATTATGGAAATATTTATGGAAATATTATGGAAAATATTCCATAAGATATTATGGAAAACCCAAACGAACTTTTTAGCCAACCCAGTGTATGACATGATTCCATAAAAAAAAAAAACAAAAACCCTACACGTATATAAGTTATCTAAGCAAAGTCAAAGCCTAAATGAACATAAGTAATCTCTTAACAACAGTCATTGGGTGAATGGATTCCTACATACTGTACGTTTTGAATTGGTTTGTATATTCTTTATTTTCTAAAAAGATAATCAAACCCAATCAAAGAAACTCAGCAACAACTTTTCTCCAATAATAAACGAAACGCTTGAGTGCTCAAGAATTCTGAGGCTAGGGACAAGGTTTTGGAGGAAGGGCTCCCCTCTGACTGCCCTTCGTCTGGCAAGGGACACGGGGATCGGGGATGGTGACATGAACTGAGAGCGAATGTGTTTGGCGGGAAGCCGCACTTACCTTTCCCAGCAGCTCCGGGAGGCCCAGCAGTTGCCCCGCGAAGACGCCGATGCAGATGAAGATGGCGGTCACCTGCCCCAGAGAGCCGCGCACCTCCTTGGGCGAGATCTCACTCAGGTACATGGGGAGCGCGCTGAGGGCGATGCCTGTGGAGGAAGCATGGCGGCCGTGATAGAGCTGTCTCCTTCCCAGAAGATGCTGGTCAGGGTACCTCCTTCCCCTTGGCACTTGACAAAAATAGCGCTATGGCCACAGCACCAATCAATGTGCTTCAAGTTAGGTTGGATTCACACCAGTTTCTAGCCTTCAGGGAACCCTTCCTGTGAAGGGGGAACCCTTCCTGTGAAGGGCTGCCCCAGTTTATAAGCTGAGCACCTCATGCATTGCATCTCAGCCCAGGATAACTTTCTGGTTCCGCACCCAAGGCAAACACGCCTAAGGTGTAAAGAGACAGCATTATCTCCGAGGTGGCGACATAAATCAAATGCTATTTGAATTTTTATCTCCAACACATATATTGAGATCACCAGTCCTCATGGAAAAATCAAGCGACCACAGATCAGTTTGGCACATGGTTGCTTAGGAGCAGCGGAATAAGAGGAACCTGCAGGATTCAAGTCCCACAGCCCCACTTTCCTCTCTAGGTGGCCTTAGAAGTAAACTGGCTTCTCCTGGCCTTTGCTTTCTCATCTATGAAAGAAAGGTCATGATAACTGTCTATTCCTATTGTGGTGGAAACACAAGACTACATACAAAGCATCTGGCTCATGTGGGGTCATTGGATGGACGTTTGGGAAACTCTTAGGTCTTCACCCTGACACAATTGCTACCCTCTGGGGATAATTATCATTACTTCCCTGGTGTATCAGGCTTCCCTTGTAGCTCAGTTGGTAAAGAATCTGCCTGCAGTGCGGGAGACCTGGGTTCTACTCCTGGGTTGGGAAGATGCCCTGGAGAAGATAAAGGCTACCCACTCCAGTATTCTGGTCTGGAGAATTCCATGGACTGTGTAGTCCTTGGGGTTGCAAAGAGTCGGACACGACCAAGCGACTTTCACTTCACTTCACTTCCCTGGTGGCTCAGATGGTAAAGAATCTGCCTTCAATGCAGGAGACCTGGATTCAATCCCTGGATCAGTAAGATCAACCCGGAGAAGGGGATAGCTACCCACTTAAGTATTCTTGCCTGGAGAATCCCACGAACAGAGGAACCTGACAGGCTACTGTCCACGGGATTGCAAAGAGTCAGACATGACTTAATGACACTAACACAAAAAGCTAATAAGGAAATGACCAGGCTAGTGGAAAAGAGGGGGCACAGGTCATGGTGAAGGACAGTAAGCCTGCCTCCTTCACAGGGCACCTGTGCAGACTGAATCCCTGGCGGCCAGGGGATGCTCAGCGGAGGGCCAGGCACACGGATGATGTCAATTAATGGAGACCTTTCTGACTTGTCCGTTGTGAAGTGATATGGAAAACTGAGATGCTGATGGCTCAACAGGTGAGGAGGTAGCTGCTGTACGATGACCAGCTCATCCCAACTTGCAAGGGACCAACCTGGCTTTAGGGCTTCCCTGGTGGCTCAGTCGTAAAGAATACGCCTGCCAAGGCATGAAACACAGGTTCTATCCCTGGGTCGGGAAGGTCCCTTGGAGGAGGAAATGGCCACCTGCTCCAGTATTCTTGCCTGGGGAATCCCATGGACAGAGGAGCCTGGTGGGCTACAGTCCATAGGATCACAGAAGAGTCCAGCACAACTTAGCGACTAAATAACGACAACATCTTGGCTTTAGCACTGAAAGTTCTGCATCCTGGGAAGATTCCGAGTTTTAGACAAACAAGGATGGCTGATTAACCGGGGCCCATGGTGCGGGCACCAAGCACCTCTCACACCTGAGTGGACCCTCTCAACCTCTGACCGCATCGCCTACCATATTTCCTGCCCCTTGCCCCCAGGTGTTCCAACCATAAGGTTTCAGGGCTCTCCAGGTTCATTCTGATCGTGGGACACCAGGCTTCGCTGCTGTTTCTCCCAAGTGCTCTGTCCTCACAGCTCCATGGGTGGATGCTCTCCTATCCATCCCATCTCAGCTCAGCCTCACTTCCTCCTGTTAATGGGACCTAATGAGACCCAAGGGGGTCCTTTGTAGACGTAGCCAGGTTCAGGTGAGGTCACACTGGATTAGGGTGGGCCCTCGACCCAGTGACTGGTGTCCTTACCAGGTGGTAAGACACTTGGAGACACAAAGGGAAGACGGGCACTTGAAGATGGAGCAGAGACTGGAGTGATGGGTCCACAAGCCAGGGACTGCAACACCAGAAGCCAGGAGAGAACGTGAAATAGACTCTAGCCTCAGAGCCCCTGGAAGGGACCAATTCTGCAGATACCTTGATTTTGGACTCCTGGCCCCTAGAACTCTTTTAAGCCCCCCAGTTTGGTGACTGCAGCCACAGGAGATTGCCACAGCTCCTCACAAGGCCTTCCCTCTGGAAATCAACCCCTCCCCATCACTCTTATGTCCAGTCTTATGTTCCTTGTGTCATCTAGTGCTTTTTGAAAGTTATCTTGTTCAGTATTTACAGTGGACCCTTGAACAACATGGGCTTGAACCACACAGGTCCACTTAGATTTAAAAAGAAAAAAAACTTGTCTGCTGTGCCAGATCCTAGAGGCAAGCACACAGGATCTTTAGCTGTGGCGTGCAAACTCTTAGTTGCGACTTGTGGATCTAGTTCCCCGACCAGGGATTGAACCCGGGCTCCCTGCAAGTTCGGAGCCTTAGCCACTGGACCACCAGGAAAGTCCCCTGGAAAGTTCTTAATGTAGCAGATGTGGGCTTGCACCTCTGGGAGTGTGGGCAGCCCTGGGAAGGCGGTGGAAGGAGCCCGTCCACCACAATCTTCTACAAACACGTTTGCACCCTGATCTCGACTTTACAATCTGCATGGATTCAGCCTCCAATCCATGCTGCACCGTGTTTGTTGCAATGTCAAAATAGTGTGTTTATTTTTGCTCCAAGCCTTCTGGAAATAGGACACTTTAGGCAGGTGTCCGACATTTTCTGCGATGGTTCCAAATATTGCCTCTGAGAACCCAGTTAGAGCAGCACAACCTCCTGAAAATCCTCTGGGCTTCTCATTTGGCTTTAAATTATGTATTTTGAGCAAGACAGCAACTCATCTCATGACCAGCAATTTTCGTTTCTTTCTGACCCACTGCCTCACCTTAAGTGCCCTCATATTCCAGTCTCTGCTTTGAGAGGGTCTGGTGAGAATAAATGCCATGCAGCTTCTACATCTTGGCTCAGCAGCAACAGGCCATGTTCCAGGAGTCAGAAAGAGTGTGTCTCCCCCCACCCACTTCTTGATTTTACATTTTTATACTGCTTTTGGAAAAGTTTACAGGACAAGAAGTCCAAAAGATGTTTGTCTTGAATATGTGGGTTTATAAAAAATGGCATCTCTCTTCAAATCCATCTTATTTTTAATTAAGGAAATTCAGAGACCATCCAGTTATGTGTAATGAGTAAGTGTCAGCTCCCCCAGACTAGCTAGACAGGCGAAGTAGCAGGAAAGAGGCTAAGTGGATAAAATACAAAACTTCCAGGAAGACAGGCTTCAGAGGACTCCATCAGGAAAGGACTTTCAGATGCTCCCATCTCACCACCCTTCCTCCTGAGCAGGCAGAGACTTCAAAACCAGACCATCTGTCCAAATCTTGAATCTGCATCTTATTGTTCATTCATTCAGTCCTGTCTGACTCTGCGACCCCATGGACTGCAACTTGCCAGGCTTTGCTATCCTTCACTGCCCCCCAGAATTTGCTGTAACTCATGTCCGTTGA
Organism: Bos grunniens; assembly: GCF_055505025.1. NCBI lineage: Eukaryota > Metazoa > Chordata > Mammalia > Artiodactyla > Bovidae > Bos > Bos grunniens. The sequence continues at coordinate 12,503,741 of NC_141170.1, read as the reverse complement.
GTTGGTGATGCCATCCAAGCATCCCATCCTCTGTCACCCCCTTCTTCTGCCTTCAATCTTTCCCAGCCTCAGGGTCTTTTCCAATGAGTTGGCTCTTCCTATCAGGTGGCCAAAGTACTGGAGTTTCAGCTTCAACATCAGTCCTTCCAATGAATGAACACCCAGGACTGACTGATCTCCTTTAGGATGGACTGGTTGGATCTTCTTGTAGTCCAAGGGACTCTCAAGAGTCTTCTCCAGCACCACAGTTCAAAAGCCTCAATTCTTCAGCACTCAGCCTTCTCTATGGTCCAACTCTCACATCCGTACATGACTATCTTGTTAACAGAATAAAAATGATAACAGCAACAATAATGGCAATGATACTATTACTGGTGTGAGGAGGTAACAGGGCCTGGAATGTACTCACTGTGCACGCACGGCACACCATTAAATTTTACATTCCCTAGCAAGGAAAGTTTGGGGGTACTTTGTCTTTTCGCATATGAGACAAAGAGGCTAAGACAGGAAAGCAGACTGCTGCCATCCATGCTCCCTGTGTCCACATCCTTGGGTGGTTGGACGTTTCTCACCCTGACTCTGCACCTGGCCATAGCACTCACCTCAGCCAGTGGGACTCTAGCAAGCGTGTCCAAGCAGACTTGACAAGTGCTCAAAGACAGGACTTGCCCCTCTTGCTGCCCACTGGAATCCCAAAAATCTCCCTGGAAGAGGCTTCGCCACACTATTTAGGGATGAGAGACCACATGGAGCAGAGACGAGCCAGCCCTTGGGATCCCAGGACCAGCCCACCTGCCATCCACCAAACAAGTGCATGAGGACATCCAAGATCATCCAGCCATGGACCAGCCCGCAGCCAACCTCAGCCATGGGGGAGAGCCCAGCAGGGCCACCAGATCAGAGCAGCCCCAAGGACCCTCAAACTGTAGGTTCAGCAAAATGCCTATTGCCTTAAACCATTATGGTTCTGCTTTTTTTTTTTTCTTTTATTGCAGAAAAACCTAACTGATACAGACAAGGTGATGAAATTAACCTCGTTAATTCAGAATCCAGGCCGTCTTAATTCACAGCCTTAACCCTTGATCACTTTGCTGTCTCACATCTCTGAGCCTCAGGGTCCTCACGTGCAAAATTACAACAAAATAGCCTTTCATTAACTACAGTTGACTTACAATATTGTATTAGTCTCAGGTGCACAAACATGATAGTGATTCAACATGTTTATACATTACAAAATGATCACGGCTAAGTCAGTTTACAATCTGTCATCATACAAAGTTGTTATAATAGTGCTGACTGTACCCTCTATGATGTACAGTCCATCCCATGACTTTTTATTTTATAACTGGAATTTTGTACCTCTTAATCTGCCTCACCCATTTTGCCCAGTTCCCCCGCCTCCTCCCCTCTGGCAGTCATCCATTTTTCTCTGTATCTGTGAATCTATTTCTGTTTTGTTATGTTTGTTCAGTTGGATAGACTGAAGTGACTTAGCTTGCATGCACAGGTACATTTGTTCATTTCTTCTGTTTGTTAGATTCCAATAAGTGAACACATACAGTATTTGTCTTTCTCTGTCTGACTTACTTCATTTAGCATAGTACCCTCTGGCTCACAGGCCATTAAGTACAGTCTACAGGGACTTCCCTGGTGGTACAGTGGATAAGAATCAGCCTACCAACGCAGGGGACGTGGGTTTGAACCCTGGTCTGGGAAGATTTCACATGTGGAGAAAATCTAAAGCCTGTGCGCCAAAACTACTGAAATTATTGAAGCCCTGCACCGCAACAGAGCAGTCCCTGCTCTCCAAAACTAGAGAGAGCCTGCATGCAGCAACAAAGACCCAGCACAACCCAAAATAAATAAATAAATAAGCTTATCATTAAAAAAACAGTCTACCGTCCAAATTTATCACAAGGGATGTTAGTTTACCAAATCCTGTTCTTTTCTAATATAAGCATTAATATCCATACCTTCTCCTCTAACTGCATCCAACAAAGTGTGATATGCTGTATTTTCATGATCATTCCATTAAAAGTATTTTAAGTTTCCCTCGTAACCTCCTCTTTGACTCATGTCATATTTAGAGGTGTGCTTTTATTATTTTCCAAATTTAGAAGGGGAGTTTCCTAAATATTGTTTGTGATTTCTTATTTAATTGCATTGTGGTCAGAGAATGGCAACCCACTCCAGTGTTCTCGCCTGGAGAATCCCAGGGACAGGGGAGCCTGGTGGGCTGTTGTCTCTGGGGTCTCACAGAGTCGGACACAACTGAAGCGACTTAAGAGCAGCAGCAGCAGAGAATGGAGTTATATACGATTTCAATCTTTTCAAAGTTATTGAAGCTTGTTTTATGCCCAGCATTTGGTCCATCATGGTGAATAAACCAGGGCTGTTGGAAAAAAAATAACAGCCTCTCAGCGTTAGTAGCAGCACATCAAAGGTGAAGGTGTCCATGAACCTATTGGTCAGTTGGAAAATTCTGCATGAACACCAGCCAGGATTCTCTCCAGTTAACATTCTTTCTATGGGTTTCTCCCTTCTACTTGAATGCCAAGACAGAAGACTGAGACTTTGGATTATTGTACAGTCCTGAATTATTTCCCGCCAGCAGAGCAATGAAGGTAAGTGAAGTCTCTTCCTCCCTGACCTCCTACCAGGCTCCTCACTTTCCTGCTTTATCATTCATGTCACTCATAACGCCTGCTGCCCTCAGCTTATAAGAGGAGGATGAGGAAGGGAATTAGCCCTTAACGAGTTCATACTGGGTTCCAGCTGCATCTGGCAGTTCACCAATCTGTGAAAAGTGAAAGTATCAGTCCCTCAGTTGTGTCTGACTTTTTTGTGACTCCATGGACTATAGCCCACCAAGTTCCTCTGTCCATGGGATTTTCCAGGCAAGAATACAGGAGTGGGTCACCATTCCCTTCTCCACGGGATCTTCTCGACCCAGGGATCAAACTTGGGTCTCCTGTATTGCAGGCAGATTGTTTACAGTCTGAGCCCCTAGGGAATCCCTGTTTATTTATCTGTCTACCTTTCTATCTCTCTCTCTCTATTGGGTTGGCCAAAAAGTTCATCTGGATTTTCCCATAAGGTGGTATGGAAAATCCAAACAAACTTTTTGGCCAACCCTATATCCATCTATCTGCACTCCTCCTGACTAACCAAGCTCCATCACAGTGGCCTCTTGCCTCTCCCTTGAACTTGCCAAGCACATTTCTGCTTCAGAGCCACTGCCCTCTTCTCCGCCAGGAACACAGTTCTCCCAATATTCATTTGTCCCTTCCCCTTGGTTTATCCGGTCTCTGCTCATTTATTTCCTTCTCTGAGCAGCCTTCCCTGAATCCTATTTAAAATAGCCTTTGCTATCTTCCTGCTCTGCTTCATTTTCTTCCTAGGGCTTGTCACTATCTGCCTTATATATCTAGTTACATATCTTTCCCCCCACCAGAATGTAAGCTCTGGGGGTAGGGACTGGGGTTTCCTGTTCACCACTGTGTCCGCAGCGTAGAACACCAGGCACAGCATGTGCTCTGAAAACGCTTGGGGCATAAAAGAAAGAATGAATGAGTCAGAGGCCCAGACAGGAAACAACCCTCATAAAAACTCCCTGACATAAAAACCCACAGACCTCTTGGGATGTGAATTTTATGGTGAAGATGACAAACAGAACATACGATGTGCAGAAAACCATCCCTGTCTTTGGTATCGGTTTGGGATCATCCCAGTCAACACTTCTCTATTAGAGGAGCATTGTGGGTAGGTGGTCCATCCCATGGGGCTGCCCCACTCCATGCTGGATTCTTGCATCCTCATGCATGCGTGTGTGCTAAGTTGCTTTAGTCGTGTCCAACTCTTTGCGACCATATGGACTGCAGCCCGCCAGGCTTCTCTGCCCGTGGGCTTCTCCAGGCAAGAATACTGGAGTGGGTTGGCATGTTCTCCTCCAGGGAATCTTCCTGACCCAGGGATCGAACCCAGGTCTCCTGCATCTCCTGCATTGGCAGCTGGGTTCTTTATCACTAGCACCACCTGGGAAGCCCTCTTGCATCCTCGGTTTCTGGCAATTCAGTATCAGCAGGGACCCAGTCATGTGACAACCACAAAATACCCATCACATTTTGATACACACACACCACCCCACCAAGGAATGTGTTACTGCCTCCTCCTCTGACACTATGCAATCTCACCTCCATCCACACCCATGATGAAACGTCCCACGATGAGCATTTCCAAGGCTCCAGCTGGGAGAGAACAGGCCATCAGCAACGCAGCAAAAATCCCAAACCCATTGTTGACCAGCAAAGTGTTTTTCCTGGAAGAAAAAGAAAAGGTCTGATGAGGTTGCCTTTGGCCTGTCCATTCCAGGAGCAAGGTCCAGACTCCTCAATGGACCCACCACCACTTTTGGCCGTGTGACCCTGAGCAAAGCATTTCCTTCCTCTGGGCTCATCACTGGGGTTGATTACATCACCTCTGAAAGCATCACCAGCCCTGACCCTCTGTGGATTTCCCTGGTGTAGTGTTTTAGTCCATTGGTTCTAAGACCTTTATTTAATATTACAAAGTCAAAAATGTGTCTTATAATCCATAAGTCAAACTAGTACAGCCACTATGGAGAACAGTGTGGAGATTCCTTAAAAAACTGGAAATAGAACTGCCATACGACCCAGCAATCCCACTGCTGGCCATACACACCAAGGAAACCAGAATTGAAAGAGACACATGTACCCCAATGTTCATCGCAGCACTGTTTATAATAGCCAGGACATGGAAGCAACCTAGATGTCCATCAGCAGATGAATGGATAAGAAAGCTGTGGTACATATACACAATGGAGTATTACTCAGCCATTAAAAAGAATACATTTGAATCAGTTCTAATGAGGTGGATGAAACTGGAGCCTATTATACAGAGTGAAGTAAGTCAGAAAGAAAAACACCAATACAGTATACTAACGCATATATATGCCCGGCTGATCCGGGGAATTCGAAGCGGGGATGGCGTTGGCGAGGATCAGGAAACAACTGCTTAATTAAACGTTTATTAAGGATATAAAGAGTGGTGAAATAAGGATAGCTCAGCGAAGAAATTCAGTGAAGAAAAGAGGCTGAATAAAATTCCAAAGCAGGGAATTAACGTCACCTACGAAGGCCGCAGGCGTCCTCCCGTTCTCCCGAAGGAGAGGAGACACTAAGGCCTCCCCGGTCAGATCTTAGAAGCCCAGGCAAAATTAGTAGGCTTGACGAGCTTCCCTGCCTCAGAGGAAAAGTTCAGCTAGAAGGTGAAAGAAAGAATGACATGGGGAGACCAAATTCCGGTGAACAAAAGGACATACTTTATTTTCCAAAGCAGTTTTATACCTAAAGTTGTGCATAGAGGATAATGGGGGAAGGGGTAGAGGCATGCAAAGACAGCAGTTCCTGATCCTTATCGAAGTCAGGCTTTCAAACTTACCATATGCAAAAGTTTAGGTGATTTACATCATCTTCTGGCCAGGAAGCCTGTTAACATTTTAAGAAACTTATTTTTCTCTAAAGGTGATTATTCTAAAATCAGGCGCCAGCCTCCAAAAAGCATTGGAGAAAGTTGCATTCCTATAGGGCAAAGGTGAGGTGGGCTCAATCAAGAAAAGAATTAACTCAAGGGTCCAAGATTACAAACATTGAGGCAACTGCTTACATTTCTATACACCCATTATATCAATCAATACACCGCCAAGGACACAGTAGGTAAGGGATATGGAGACTTAGCAGCAAACATTGGCCCAACAAGTGAAAAACCCTTCACCAATACAATTTCTAATCAATCTTTTAACTACTCAAAGGAATCTGTGTTTAGACAGTTTAGAACATCTCCTGCCTCTCACAGTTGGGAGGCTCTGAACAATCACATGTTGCCGGAAAAAACCTATTCAGGCAGGCTAGAGGACTTCCAAAGGAGTTTGTAGGTTGAAACACTGTCACACCCAAGAATTATTAACTGGAGCTGTAAGCTAACTCTTTTTTCAGAGAGAGGTAGTGGGGGACAGCCCCCCATAAAGTCAGAGGTGTAGGTGACAGCACAAAGCAGAAAGTAGGCAGACTCTGGTTTTTCGGGTAGATTGCTCGAGAATTTCCAGGGAGACTCCTGAGGCTTGATCCCGCCTTTGCGTATGTCAAGCCTCCTTCCTCATGACCTTTGCCACGGGCGGAGCTCGCTCCCCACATATATGGAATGTAGAAAGATGGTAACAACAACCCTGTATGCGAGACAGCAAAAGAGACGCAGATGTATAAAACAGTCTTTGGACTCTGTGGGAGTGGGAGGGGGGATGATTTGGGAGAATGGCATTAAAACATGTATAATGTCATATAAGAAATGAATCGCCAGTCCAGGTTCGATGCAGGATACAGGAAGCTTGGGGCTGGTGCACTGGGATGACCCAGAGGGATGGTATGGGGAGGGAGGTGGGAGGGGGTTCAGGATGGGGAACAGGTGTACACCTGTGGCAGATGCATGTTGATGTATGGCAAAACCAATACAATACTGTAAAGTAAAAAAAAAATAATAAAAAAATTTTTTTAAATAAAAAAATATATTTCAATAAATAGGACAAGGTAGATCTTACCTTTTAACTAGACTTACATTGTTTTTATTCATAACCTGTTACTTTGCAGATGTATGTTTTTAAAGTGTTAAGTAGATTTAATTTTTTGCAACCTTTGTGTTTTTTCTGGCATCTTCACTATCCCTCTAGGCAATAGCACCATAGCTAAAATTATACAGATATGTGACTTCTTCAAACTTGTTAATACATGTTGAATATTTTGCTGATAAAGCCAATCTTTAATAATATGAAATAGCTAACGCATGTGTACATTCTCAGTCGCTTCAGTCATGTCCAACTCTTTGCGACCCTATTGTAGCCCACCAGGCTCCTCTGTCCACGGGATTCTCGAAGCAACAATACTGGAGTATGTTTCCATGCCCTTCTCCAGGGGATCTTCCCAATCCAGGGATCAAACCCGCATCATTTATGTCTCTTACATTGGTAGGCGGGTTCTTTACCACTAGTGCCACCTGGGAAGACGGAAAAAGCTAATCGTATGTAACTAAAAAATTAAAGTGGAAAATTAAAAAAAAAAATCCATGAGTCAGAGGTCAGATAGGAAAATGAAAATCACTGTAGTTAGTTTAACCAATTTAATTGGTTAAATTAGTTAACCAATTTAACATTGGGAATTGGTTAAGCAAGTAGCAGGGCGTGGAGATGTCGAAAGGGGGACCTCTGAAGTGGGTGTGCTATCCTGTGCTGCTGATACCTTAGGGGCTTGGAAGGGAGCCCCCTCAGGGGGCTAAAATCTTCAGAAGTGGTCTCTGATCCAATGGGGTCATTCCATCTCATTAAAAGAAAGTGAAAGTGAAGGTTGCTCAGTCTGGTCCGACTCTTTGCAACCCCATGGACTGTATAGTCCATGGAATTCTCCAGGCCAGAATACTGGAGTGGGTAGCCTTTCCCTTCTCCAGGGGATCTTCCCATCTCAGGAATCGAACCCAGGTCTCCCGCATTGCAGGTGGATTCTTTGCCAACTGAGCTATGAGGGAAGCATCTCACTAAAGCCTCAACTCAAATGCAATCTCCTGACACCCTTTGATATGACTGCTTTCCCCAGTTGCACAGCCCATCCTCTCACCCTGTTCTAGCCTCTCCACAGCCCCAGTATTACAGGAAATTATCCTCCTGTTACTTGTTTTATACTAGCTGTCCATCTTCCTGTACTAGAATGTAAGCACTAGGGGGCAGAGACTTTGTCTTGTCACTGGATCCCCAGCAAGTACACCAGTTCCTGACACAGGCAGGTGACCCATATATATTTGCTGCATAAATGAAGGAATGAATCTAGGAGTCAGGTCACGTGGACCCCGCTTGCCCTACATGGCACAGCTCTGATCTGCCATGAATCTCACTTTAGCTTCCACATCTGTGGGCTGCAGAGCTGCTATTCTCCTGAACCCACCTCCAGTAATGTTCCTGCTTGGACAGCTCATACTAATTGAACAACTTTGGAAAGATTTCTTACTCTCTCAGTCTTGACTTGATTTACTCCCCTGTAAAATGAATATAATAAAGTCTATCTTGTAAGGATTCTGTGAGAAAGATTTATGCAAAGTGCCTAGGATGTCACCTGGAACGTATTCAGAGACTCAATAAAGTAAAATAAACAAACAAACCATGATGATAGCTAACATTCAGAGAGTCCTTATGATGTGCCAGGCACTAAGTCCTTTACACTCATTGAAGACCCTGTAAGTTAGGTGATTTGCTACTGTATTTCCCACATGAAGAAACAGATCTAGAAACTAAGATTTGGCCAAGGTCACACAGGGCTTCCCTGATAGCTCAGTTGGTAAAGAATCCACCTACAATGCAGGAGACCCCTGTTTGATTCCTGGGTGGGGAAGATCCTCTGGAGAAGGGAAATGCTACCCACTCCAGTATTCTTGGGCTTCCCTGGTAGCTCAGCTGGTAAAAAATCTGCCTGCAATGTGGGAGACCTGGGTTTGATTGCTGGGTTGGGAAGATCCTCTGGAGAAGGGAACAGCTACCCACTCTAGTATTCTGGCCTGGAGAATTCCATGGACTGTACAGTCCATGGATTCGCAGAGTTGGACATGACTGAGCAACTTTCACTTTCTTTCTTTCTTCAAGGTCACAAGCTATTCGGTGGGATATTTGGCATTCCAGAATCCAGAATACTAAGCTGTTTGCAATAGTGGCTACCACTTATACTCTCATTCACTCATTCTTTCAACAGTTTTTTTTTCATTCAGCTGACATGTATTCACTCAGCACATGTTTGAAGCTGGACTGGGTGCTGAGCATCATTCTATGTTCTGGCACACAGCCATGAATGTGGCCAAGTCCCTGCTTTTATGCTTCTCTTAATAAACAAGTAAAATTAAAACATGTGGAGCATATCAGCTGGTGAGAAATGTTGTAGAGAACATGAGAGCGGGGGAGGGGGTGCAATTTTACACAGAGTGGCCAGAGAGGGCCTTGCCAAGAAGCTAACACCTGAGCACAGACTGAAGAAAGTGGGTGATTTGAAGAGCGAGAAGACGAGCTGTATGGACCCTGGGGAACAGCAATCATGGCAGAGAAGAGCCAGATGTAGACTGTTGCAGCAACATGAGTGAGGCCAGTGTGGCTGGAAGCAGAGGAGACCCAGAGAGCAAGTAGTAGAAGGTGAAAGGGGAGGGGACTGGAGCTTGTAAGGGGAGCTTGTAAGGGATCCGCAGGCCACCATGACAACTTGGGTTTCTATTTGAGTAAGAAGCGTAGCCTTTGAAGTTTCAAAGGAGAGGAGAGGCATGGCCTGATTTTAATAAAACCATTCCATCTTCTATTTTGACCATGGGATGCAGGGGTAAGTGTGGGGTCAGGGAGGCCAACAGGGAATATTGCATAGATCAGGCAAGTGCTCACAGGGATTTGGATCAGGATGGTGGAGGGAGTGAGCCATGGCTGGATCTTGGTGTGTTTTGCAGACAGAATTGATGGAATTTGTTGATAGTGATATTGTGATTTATAGTAACAAAAATATGCAGTCTTCATCCTGGTTTCCAGCTCACAGTGCTCAATACCCTTGGAATTTCCCAAGTGATAAGAACCATGGGAGCATCTTTTGTTATATTTCGTCACTAGACCTCATTTCCTAAAATCGATTCAGAGCCAGAACAATGAAATCAATGTTGTGTTATTCATAACAAGCCCACAAGTGAGCTGATGTCAGTGAGGTGACTTTTGGAAAAGAACTAAGGATAGGGTGGGTTGGTTGCCAGTGGAGCCAATCACGTGACTAGAATGTTGTAACTTACAATCCCATCCTGACCTCCAGAGAGAGAGGGGCTGGAGATTGAATTCAAACATCCATGGCCAATGACTTAAACAACTATGCCTATGTAATGAAGCTTCCATAAACCCCAAAAGGACAAGGTTTGGGCAGCTTCCAGGTTGATGACCGTGAATAGATTTGGGAAGAGTGGTGCATTCAGAGAGCACGGAAGCTCCACCCATTCCCCATCCTTTGTCCCAGGTGTCTTTTCCATTGGCTGGTCCCAGTTATATCCTTCCATAATAAATCAGGGATCTACTAAGGAAAATGTTCCTGTAGGTTCTGTGAGCTGCTCTAGCAATTAATAAAACCCTAAGAGGGGCATCCTCGGAAGCTCTGATTTATAGCTGGTGATTTTGGAAAGGAAATAAGGATGAGGGGATGGTTGTTGGTGGAGTCAACCATGTGATTAGAAGATTGAAACTTTCAATCCCATCCCGACCTACAGAGAGAGGAGAGGGGCTGGAGCCTGAGTTAGAAGCATAGTTGACAACCATGACTCGCTGTTAGCATCTGGAGTTGGAAGAGGTGAGGGGAAGTCTTGCGAGACTAAACCCTTAACTTGAAAGCCAAGGCAGGGGGTCTTTGGACCCTCCAGTCCAAAGCCAGATGGTCAGAAGCTCAGGTGACAACCTGGGCCTGGGACTGGTGTCTGAACTGGGAGAGGGGCAGTTTGGTGGGACTGAGCCCTCGATATTGTAATCTGATACCATCCCTGGGTAGATAGTGTCAGAACGGAGTTGAATTATAGAACAGACAGCTGGTGTATGGAGAATGTCTTGATGATGTAGGGAATACCCCCACCCTGGCCACAGACATTGGAAACTGGTATTCAGAACCTAAAATATGGATGAGTTGGATAGAAGTGGAGAGAGGGAGAGGAGCCATGGATGCCTCCCAGGGCTTGGGTCTGAGCTCTTGCATTGGATAGAATGGTGCATTTTGTGCTACGCAGGGGATGTTAAAATCACATTCAAGTCTGACTTGAAACATTTACAAATTGGGCTGCACACCCTCTAAGCGAGTTTATCATATTAATGAACTCCTTCCCAAAATAACCCCCAGCATGACAACGTCCCAGCGAGGAGAGAAACCTTATTTGCAGATAATTCACAACGCTGACTCACTAGGGTTCAGAGACGGGGATTGTAATTATTGTTGTTACCATATTTTTCACAGGGATGAACATGCAACAGAACAAGAGGGACCAGCACCATGCTGTTTCTGAGAGCAGAACCCCAGTGCCCTCTGGGACCCCCAACTGCGTACAACTGGTTCCGTACTTTGAGCTTCTCCAGTGATGTAGAATCTTCCCAGAGCAGCCCAAATCATCAGCTCTTGACAGAAAGGGGTAAAGAGGAGTTTGGAGGCCATGTCCTTGAGAAATGGTCAAAGGGACTGGGGACATTCAGCCCAGATAAGAGAGGGTTCAGGGAAAGTGTGAGAGCTGCCTTCCACTATTTCACCTTGATACACAGGACTATGATCAGGAGATACAGGGAGTATGATTTCAGTTTGGATTTGGAAAGTACTTTTCATTAAGCCCTAGTGAAATGGGGGAAATTGTGGAGATCCTGGCTCCTACCACTTACCCTTCCAGCAATTCTTTAGCTGACCAGCCTATAAGCCAAGATGGGATCTAGCTTCTACCATGTCCATCTCTTCCTGCTTATCCAGCTTGAATTCCAGAGTCCATCATTTTAAACATTCATATACCCTCCACTCCTTGATCCACTCACTCTTCTCCTTCATTCTGTGTTTCTGAGATAACTCCAATCCTAGTTAGATCTCAGTCTATCTTGCACATGTATACAAAGTTCATCTTGGCTGGAAAAAAAAATACATTGAATTATGTTGCCTGGTCTCACTTGAAATTCATGACCAACCAACTCAAGTAGTCTTTAAGCCCCTACCAACCATTCTAGATTTTCCTGTTTTGATTAGTCTCCTGGTCTCCTGGGGGACTATTTCAAGCATCTTCTCTCTCTTTTAATCCCCTTGTCCTGTTCCTCAGCTGGTGACCTTGCTTTATAATCTACCAAGAAAGCAGAATCAATCTGAAGAGATGGTCCACATGTTCCTTCCATGTGATTTAACCTACCAGCATCTGTGCCCATAAGCTCTGCCTTCCTTCCTGTTTCTACGGATGAACAGTCTCCACTCTTACCTGAAACCAATCCCTCCAATGACCTACTAGTTCCCCACCCGCTCTAGGACCTGCTCAAGGTTATAGCTTCAGCAACTTTCACCCCTTGCTCCTGACTATCATTTTCCCCTCCTTGCTGGAACATCTCATTAATGTGCTGCTGCAGCTCCCATCTCAAAACAAAACACAAAAAATCCTCCTGATTCTACCTCTTCCTCCATCCACCACACCATTGTCTCTGCTCCCCTTTATGGTAAAACTCCTCAAAAAGATCCTTCAATAAAAAAATAAATAAATTTTAAAAAGTGGTCTGCACTCATTGTCTCCATTTCTTCTTGTTTCTTTCTCTCTTAAACCCACTCCCATGATTGTTTACTCCTTTGTACCCTTGACATGGCTCTTGCCAAGACAACCAGCCACCTCTGTGTTGCTCAATTCACCAGCCAGAGCTCAGGCTGGTCTTCATTCCTTGGCTGTGTTGGACCTGGTTGATCACCATCTCCTCTCCCTCACGTTGTAGATCTCATTCAATGGTAAGACTGCTCCTACCTTGTTGGGTGATCCTTAACATCTTCCCAACCCTCTGAATATTGGAGGGCTCCAGGCTCAGCTCTTGAACCTATTCCTTTGGTCTCTACCTTGTTGTTGTTCTTCAGTGGCTCAGTTGTGTCCCACTCTTTGCGAGTGGGTCACAACTCTTTGGGTCCCACTCTTTGTGACCCCATGGACTGCAACACATCATGCTTCCCTGTCCTTCACTGTCTCCTGGAGTTGGCTCAAACTCATGTCCATTGAGTCCATGATGCTATCTAATCATCTCATCCTCTGCCACCTGCTTCTCCTCTTGCCCTCAATCTTTCCCAGTGTCAGGGTCTTTTCCAATGAGTCAGCTCTTCTCATCAGGTGGCCAAAGTACTGGAGTTTCAGCTTCAGCATCAGTCCTTCCAAAGAATATTCAGTGTTGATTTCCTTTAGGATTGACTGGTTTGATCTCCTTGCTGTACAAGGGACTCTTAAGAGTCTTCTCCAACACCACAGTTCAAAAGCATCCATTTTTCGGTGCTCAGCCTTCTTTATGGTCCAGCTCTCACATCCGTACATGACTACTGTCTAGCTTTGACTAGAGAGACCTTTGTCGGCAAAGTGATGCCTCTGCTTTTTAATATACTGTCTAGGTTTGTCATAGTTTTTCTTCCAAGGAGCAAGTGTCTTTTAATTTCATGACTGCAGTCACCATCCACAGTGATTTTGAAGCCCAAGAAAATGAAGTCTGGCACAGTTTCCATTTTCTTCCCCATCTATTTGCTGTGAAGTGATGGGACTGGATGCCATGATCTTATGTACCTCCTATGTAACCTTATCTCCTGGCTTCAAGTGCCACCTTTGTACTGAGGACATCTAGATTTACATCTGAGTTCTGGGCACTTCCGAGTGCTAGACTCACAAATCTCATTGTGCACTTGACATCTCCACTGGAAGGGCTAACAGACAATTCACACGTAGTATACCTAGAACTGAGTTTCCATTCTTCCTTTCCCCCGCCAAATCTTGTTTTTCTCAAGGGTTTTCCTACCTCAAAAAGCAACTGCTCAATATTCTGTAATACCCTAAATAGGAAAAGAACTTGAAAAAGAATAGATACATGTGTAACTGAATCACTTTGCTGTACACCTGAGATTAACACAACATTGTTGATCAGCTATGCTCCAATATAAAATTAATTTTAAAAAAGCAATGCAGTCCTTGCTCCTTGCGATTCTTCAAGACAAAAATGTTAGCATTATTTTTATTTCTCTCTTAGTCCCACATAGTCCATGAGCAGGGCTTGTTTTCTCTATTCCCAAACTATTTCCAGAATGCAAACAATTCTCACTGTTTCTCACCGTGTCTCATGACAAACCTGGTGCAAAACGAATCACTTCACCTGGCTTGTGGCAGGATGTTCCTAACCAGCCTCCCTGAATCCACTGATAAGAGCAAGCCTTTCAAAATGTGAGTCAGATCACAAATACTCCAGTAATATCCCATCTTACTCTGAGTCAAAGCTGGAGTCCCAACCCTTCCCCACAGTGTCTTCCGCTTCTGAACCCAGTGACCCCTCCTGCTTCATTTTCTACTCCTGGACTCAGCTCCAGCCATAATGACCTCCTGTCTTATCTTCAAAGGAACCAAGCCCGTTCTTCCCCCGGACCTTTGCACTTCCTGTTCCCTCTGCCTGGAGAGCTGTTACCCCAGGGACTTTGTCAGTTTTGTGCACCACCAAGTGCTTGGCACATAGCAAGCTCTCCATAAATATTTGCAAAATAAATGTATGGGCAAATAAAAAGCATGCAAGCAACAGAAGGATGGGCATTTGGGGGAGTTACGGTAGAAAAAGTTCAAGCATTGAGCACTTTCCCTCCATCCTTTCATAAACCCAACAAAAGTTTATGGCTTGCCTACTGTGTTGGAGCTCCTGTGCCACATGCCGGGGCTCCTATACAGACACGGATCTTACACTGAGGAGCTCGCCTTTCAGGGGAGACAGAAATGAAACTAAATCTTTGTAACCCCAAATGCCAAGTGATATAACAGAGGGAAACACGAAGTCCTATGTAAGCTCAGAGGCCAGCATTGTTTCTGACAGATATGTGGTGGGCAGTGGGTGGAGCTAGAGTAAAGGTTTGTTATGACTTTTAACTGTCACTTCCCAGTTCATGCACGTTTAATACCAAGTGGACTATGTCCTTAAAACCAACTGATGATGCGTAAACCACATGTACTGGAGAAGCTCCATGCTTTGTGTTTGCTGACTCCTTCTGTTTGAGACTTTGGCCTCTAGGAGGTACCAGTCACAGCCCTCAGCTTTGCAACCTGCAGTATCTCTGCACATTGTCAAATGTCTCTAATGGGGTAGAATTGGCTCCTTTTGAAGAGTCTTGACAGTTTGCAAGCTCTCTCAGGGAAGTGAGATTCATGCCTGGGGCCTGTATGAGGACTGTGGGAAGAAGTTTGTGGTGGGGATGTTCAGTAGGAACCGTATCTGTCTAAGGGGCTTAGGCCACTTTGCCCCTCCGTGGGCAGAGGCCACCTGTTCATGAAGCCAACATAGCAAGCAAGAGCTGAGAGGACAGAACACAGATGCATTTTCTTATGACATCATAGGAGCTATTGGATTCAGCTGAATTATATTTCAGCCACGTGAGCCAACCAATTCCCTCTAAAGCATAAGCCAGTCTGATATGGGTTCCTGCCATTTAAAAAGTGAGTCGGGGAGTCCTGAGTGACAGGTTCAATCCCTGGGTTGGGAAGATCCCCTAGAGAAGGAAAGGCCACCCACTCAGGGATTCTGGCCTGGAGAATTCCATCTGGCTCTTTTGGTGCTTCCCTGGTGGCTCAGATGGCAAAGCATCTGCCTGCAATTCGGGAGACCTAGGTTCGATCCCTGGGTCAGGAAGATTCCCTGGAGAAGGAAATGACAATCCACTCCAGTACTCTTGTCTGGAAAATTCCATGGACGGAGGAGCCTGGTGGGCTACAGTCCATGGGGTCACAGAGAGTCAGACACAACTGAGTGACTTCACTTTCTTTCTTTCACTTTACTATGTTTGGGTGACCCCCTACTATGTCAAGGTGATGATGAGAAAATAATATGGTGGATAATAATAGCTTCTCTTCATTGAGCTAATGGGCCATTCTCCCCCATTAATTTTCTCTAGCCCTTACAGCAGGGTAGGACTCTTGTCTCTATTCCACAGATGAGAGACCTGAGGGTCAAATGTCAACACAGCCAGGAAGTAGAAGACTCATGATTCGAGTTCACATGTGAATGCTCTAAAGACTCTACTCTCTCCACTAAACACCTCAGCATCCCCCAGGAAGTTGCTATGAGCAAGGACACAGAGCAAATGTTTGGGGGAATTTATGGATAACGCAATCTTACACGAAAGAAGGCTTCACGTAGAAAATAAAAGACTGAAACACAGGGGTAGAGTGGATCTGATTGGAGAGGTTGATGTTGGGGAATTTCAACATGAAATTGATATTCACAGCAGCTGCCTTTGTATTGGGAAGAGTTTGACGTGGCCCAAATGTCTCTCAGTCAGGAGCCAGTAAGGAAATTATCATCCAGTCATACAATGGAAGACTGTTTAAGCAACTGATTTAAAAAAAAAAAAAGCTCTGTAGATATCTCTGTGGAACAGTCTCTAAGACACTGTGCTGACTCTTGTCCAATTGCTCCCACACCTAGGTCCCTTTCCACTCTCCCCTCACCTCTCTGAGCCCTGAAGCTGGTCCTCCTGAGCTGCACCAATGAGACACCTGGGTTTTCAGGCTTCTGCTTGGGTTTGACCAATGAGAGGCGCCTATGCAGGCTGGAGGGCCAGCAGAAAGAACAGCCAGAATATTTCTTCCCAGCTCCTCCTTGTTTGGACAGTAGGGTCCTGACAAAGCCTGATGCCTCCACAGCCTCAGCGCCAGCCTGTCAACCCCTCACCCAGGGATTCAATTTTCCTTGGCTTTTCCTTACCCTATTTCTGCTTTGTGTCCTTCTGGCATTATAATCTCTCCAGCTGGACTGAGTGGAATTCTGTTGCCTCCTGCAATCCTGACTCTAATACAGACATAGTATGGCCAATACAGAGGGGCCCCCACTGACCTCCCAAGAAATTTTCCGATCACCTTCACCAGGAACGTCCCCACGAGTCCACCGATGGCGAATATGGACACGGTCACAGACCAGAGCAGGGTCAGAGTGTCCGAGTCTATGGGATGTCCGTGCCTTCTCTCCCACGACTCGTTGTAAAAGGCCTTGATGTACTGAAAACAAACAACAAACCATGTTATTCCTCCCAGCTGCTCGAAGCCCATTGTATATAAACAAAATGACTTTTATGGAACACTGGTTTCATACCAGGCATTTCGCTAAGCTCTGTTTGAGCTGTTTCACTGAATCCTTCTAACAAACCTTGTGGACAGACCTTATTTTCAAATCCTTTGGCAGGTAGGGAAACAGAGGCTCAGAGAGACAAACTGACTTGTTCAGCTGAGTGGCAAACCTGGGAATCAAATTCACATCTGACTGAACCAAGGAGAACCACACAACAGAATCACCTTGAAAATGTGTTTAAAATATTCATACCTAAATAAGGGAAAATATTTGCCACCTTGGGGTGGGTAAAGATTCAAGACACACAGAAAAAAACCAGAAAAGAAAAACAAAATGCTCATTTGGATTTCATCAGACTTAAGAGTGTTCTGCTCTTCAGAAGGCATCATGAAAATTGGAAAGACAAACCATCAACTGAGCTAACATATTTGCAACCCATGTAGATACAAAGGATTTGTAGTCACAATATATAAAGAGTTCTAACAAATCAATAAGACAACACAAGTAGAAATGAGTCAAAGATTTGAACAGACTCCAAAACAAATTCAGCTGACCAGGAAGCTAATGACATAATGTTCCACATGTTTATTAACACAGAAATGTAAATTAAACTCACAATGAGGGCTTCTCTGGTGGCTCAGTGGTAAAGAATCCACCTGCCAATTCAAGAGACACAGTTCGATCCCTGGTGCAGGAGGATGCCACATGCCATGGAGCAACTAAGCCTACACACCACAACTATTGAGCCTGTAGAGCCCACATGCCACAGCCTGTGTGCCCTAGAGCTTGTGCTGGGCAATAAGAGAAGCCACTGCAGTGAGATGCCAGCCCATCACAATGAAGAGTTGCTCTAGCTCACCGCAACCCAAAGAAAAGCCTGCTGGGTAATGAAGACTCAGCACAGCCAAAAATAAACTTTAAAAATTATTTAAATAAACCACAATAAGATGCCCACTTCATGCTCACTAGACCCTGCCCCACCCCAACACACAACACTGCTGTCGATTCTGATTCAGTGGGTTTGGGATGGGACTGAGTGATTCTGACATACACTAAAGACTGAGGTCATGAACTGTGCTCCCCATGACAGTTCCATCTCCAAGAAGCTCATAGTTCCCCATAGGTACCCCATAAAGGCCCAGAGACCTCTCCAATAACAGCCAGTGTTATAGAATGGCAGAAAAAGCATAGGGTCTGGTTACACAGACCTGGGCTTGAATCCCAGCATGATGATTTGCTAATGATTTAAACCAGCTAAACCTGGGTTTCTTCATCTGCAAGATGGGAGTGATAACACTGATTGTCTCGGGCTGTCATGAAATCACCCAAGAACTTGAAGCAGCACCCAGTACCTGTATGGAGATCACCCAATCCCCAGGGAGATTAAAGATGAACAGGTCTGGTAAGGGTTCAGTAGTGACTAGCTGCGTGTACTCTGGTACACTGACGGTGGGAATTTAATTTGTACAGTCACCTTGGAAAACAGTTTAGCTTTACCTAGTCAAGTTGAAGATCCTAACCTAGAACCCAGCAAATCCATTTCTAGAAAATTCCTCTTACTTACCAAAGAGGATATTGGAGGTGGGGAGAGATAAATTAGGAGTTTGGAATTAACACATACATACCACCATACATAAAACAGATAAACAACAAGAACCTGCTGTAGAGCACAGGGAACTATTTTCAGTATCTTGTAATAACCTATAATGGAAAAGAATCTGAAAAAGAACATATATCTTCTCCCTGCAGAGATTCTGAGCCTGGCTTGCCAGCCCTTCCAGCCATCTTGGGAGCTGCTCACTATTTTTTTCAACGCCTTCTTTTTTAGCTTCAATCAGACAAACTTGCTGTTGTGTCTAACTCTTGAAACTCTACCAAAACACATAAGTAATTCCATTTCATACTCACGAGAACCCTGGCGGTTGACACCCCCGTTTACAGAGGAGGGAGCCAAGAGTAAGGTATTTATCCATGTGGCTAGTAAGTGGTGGAGAATGATTTTTGCCAAGTCTGCCTGGCTTCAGAGCCTGCATACAACCACCCACCAGTGACTGCATGCATGATGAAGGTATGAGAGTGAAGCAGCTAAATCCAACAGAACATGTATTTATTTATTTTAAAACCATCATCACACCATTTTTGTTAAATATCAGACATCTTTATTATTGTTTATTTTTGGCTGTGCTGGGTCTTCATTGCTGCGTGGGCTTTTCTCTAGTTCTGGTGAACGGGGGCTACTCTCGAGTTGCGGTGCCCGAGTTTCTCATTGCCATGGCTTCTGTTGTTGGGCAGCCTGGGCACATGGGCTCCTGTAGATGTGACACATGGGCTCAGTAGTTGCAGCTCCCAGGCTCTAGAGCACTGGCTCAATAGTTGTGGCTTGCGGGCTTAGTTGCTCGGTGGCATGTGGGATCTTCCCGGACTAGGGATTGAACCCATGTCTCCTGCATTGGCAGGTGGATTCTTTACCACTGAGCCACCAGGGAAGCCCAGGATATTTACAGGTTTAAAGATCAGTCCTGATTGGGTCCTTGTTAAGTTGCCATGTCAGGCCCCAAAGAGTGTAAGGAGGACACCCCTCAGGAAGCCAAGTATAGAGCGAGAAACAGCATGGTTAGCACTAATCCAGAGGGATGGAGTGGCCGCAGGAAGGCAGTTGGGCTTCCCTCATACCTCAGTTGGTAAAGAATCTTCCTGCAATGCAGGAGACTCCTGTTCAATTCTTGGGTAGGGAAGATCTGCTAGAGAAGGGATAGGCTACCCACTCCAGTATTCTTGGGCTTTCCTTGTGGTTCAACTGATAAAGAATCTGCCTGCAATGTGGGGGACCTGGGTTCGGTCCCTGGGTTGGGAAGATCCCCTGGAGAAGGGAAAGGCTACCCACTTCAGTATTCTGGCCTAGAGATTCCATGGACTGTATAGTCCATGGGATCACAAAGAGCTGGACACGACTGAGTGACTTCCCTTTCTTTCACTTTCACAAGATGCTCCCAGGACTACCAACAGAGTCCAGAGCCTCCAGAGAAGCTGAAGTGAGTGCCCAGGACTTCCCAGGCCTCTGGCACGATAATCAGGAGAACTTCCAGCGTTGAAGGTCATTCTTGGATGTGACTTGGTCCCTACCGCAGTCCTGCATAGATTCCAGCAGCTGCGCTGGGAAGAGTCTTGCTGATGACTGCTCTCAATAGCCTTGTCTTCCCACGCCTGCAGCAATGACCAGCGTCCTGAGTTTACACACAGAAACTAAAAGGATGCTGTTTGGGAGGAAATGTTCTCTTTTCCTTTCCAAGCACTCAGGAGCCTGGTTGGGGAAGAGGCAGCTTTCACATCTCTCACTGCTAGGCGCTGCTTTGGGAGTCTCTGCAGACGCTTCTTATTTCAATTTGGGGAAACTGGAGAATGGATGCATCTGCAGAGGGCTGGAGAAGCCTGGCAGAGTTGCCCTCTGTGGAAACACATCTCTGACAGTCCCCAAAAGTTGGTTTCAAAGCGACGCCTTTAGCAATTAAACACTTGTCTTTGGGTGTGAATTCAGCCAAAACCAAGATGAAAGGTAGCCCCAAAGCACATGTGAGAGCAGAAGCCAGGTGATGAGGCTTGTTGAGCTAATTCCCTGCATGACTCATTCATTGGGCTGAAGATTCATGGAGTATGTTGGCACGGAGAGTGTGTGTGTTTTAAACTGAGTTTCTGCTATGGGCCGGGCATCATACAATAATAAAAATAGTAAATATCACATTTATTACATTAATAATAAAAATAGTAAATATCACATTTTATTAAATATAATAAATATTAAAAATAATAAAAATCACATTCTCCACATGCCATGCACTAGTCTAAAAACTGGAAACACATGAACCCATCCCCTCGGCAACCCTCTGAGACAGGTCCTGTGTTCTGACTTGTCTCCTGGGCAGATGAACCTGAGGTACAGCCATGGGCCTTTCCCAAGGTCCCATTATGGTCAGGACTCAAATCTAGGCAGCAGGACGCCAGAGCCCACCTCTTAACCACGACTCTATCCCTATTCTTAGTCTGGAAAACACAAAGATGATCACATCAATACCCCCAGGTTCATGTGGAAAGACTGAACTGGGGGGAGGTGAGGATGTGGCATCAACACTGGCTGACTGCTAAGTGTGTTTTAGTCTGTATACCTCCTCCTTGGCTCACCTGGGGCCATTCTGTGATGTTTCATCAGAGCCAAAAGCTTTGGAGTGAAGCGATGCTTCTGAAAGCTGCTCTGAATCCACTGGGACTGCAGAGCCTGCCCGAGCTCACAGCATCTACCCTCTTCCTATTCCTGCCTACACTGCCACGTCACATGCCTCAGTCCCTTGAATCTGGGTGGCGGGGGCGGTGTGGTGGGGGTAGGGGTTCATAGGACCATTTGTCACCAAAGATGTGTAAAGAGATGTTAAGAGTTCCTGGACCTTCTCACTCACTTCCTTTTCCTGCAGGCTGGACAGTCACAGAGGACCCCCTGCAGAGGCCTCTGAACCTCTCAGGGATGAAGGAGCCCCTCAGTAGAATGAGCCTGGGCCCCAGGGTGTCTGCAGGGAGCAGAGCACCCCTGCTCACCTGCTTGGGTGACAACAGGGCTGGGAAATTAACTCTCATTGTGTTCAGCCACCAAGATTTAGGGGTTGCGTGTTACGGCAACTGATTTACCTGAGCACCATCAACCTGACAGGCCCAGGCCATGACAATGACCATGATATGAGGCTTTGAGAAAGAGAATGTTCAGTTCAGTTCAGTCACTCAGTCCTGTCTGACTCTTTGTGACCCCATGGACTGCAGCACGCCAGGCTTCCCTGTCCATCACCAACTCCCAGAGCTTTCTCAAACTCACTTCCATCAAGTTGGTGATGCCACCAGCCATCTCATCCTCTATCGTCCCCTTCTCCTCCTGCCCCCAATCCCTCCCAGCATCAGAGTCTTTTCCAATGAGTCAGCTCTTCACATGAGGTGGCCAAAGTACTGGAGTTTCAGCCTCAGCATCAGTCCTTCCAATGAACACCCAGGACTGATCTCCTTTAGGATGGACTGATTGGATCTCCTTGTAGTCCATGGGACTCTCAAGAGTCTTCTCCAACACCACAGTTCAAAAGCATCAATTCTTTGGTGCTCAGCTTTCTTTATAGTCCAACTCTCACATCCATACATGACTACTGGAAAAACTATAGCTTTGACTAGACGGACTTCTGTTGGCAAAGTAATGTCTGTGCTTTTTTAATGTCTGTGCTGTCTAGGTTGATCATAGCTTCTCTTCCAAGAAGCAAGAATCTTTTAATTTTATGGCTGCAGTCACCATCTGCAGTGATTTTGGAGCCCAAGAAAATAAAGTCTGTCACTGTTTCCATTGTTTCCCCATCTATTTGCCATGATGTAATGGGACCGCATGCTATGATCTTAGTTTTCTGAATGTTGAGTTGTAAGCCAGCTTTTTCACTCTCCTCTTTCACTTTCCTCAAGAGGTTCTTTGGTTCTTCATTTTCTACCATAAAGGTGGTGTCATCTGCATATCTGAGGTTATTAATATTTCTCCTGGCAATCTTGATTCCAGCTTGTGCTTCATCCAACGCAGACTTTCACATGATGTACTCTGCACATAAATAAGCAGGGTTACAATATACAGCCTTGATGTACTCCTTTCCCGATTTGGAACCAGTCTGTTGCTCCATGTCCAGTTCTAACTGTTGCTTCTTGACCTGCACACAGATTTCTCAGGAGGCAGGTCAGATGGTCTGGTATTCCCATCTCTTTCAGAATTTTCTTAAAATTTTTATTAAAATAGTTTGTTGTGATCCACACAGTCAAGGGCTTTGGCATAGTCAATAAAGTGGAAGTAGATGTTTTTCTGGAACTCCTGTGCTTTTTCAATGATCCAGTGGATGTTGGCAATTTGATCTTCAGTTTCTCTAGCTTTTCTAAATCCAGCTTGAACATCTGGAGGTTTACGGTTCATGTAATGTTGAAGCCAGGCTTGGAGAATTTTGATCATTACTTTGCTAGCCTGTGAGATGAGTGTAATTGTGTGGTAGTTTGAGCATTCTTTGGCATTGCCTTTCTTTGGGATTGGAATGAAAATTGACCTTTTCCAGTCCTGTGGCCACTGCTGAGTTTTCCAAATTTGCTGGCATATTGAGTGCAGCACTTTCACAGCATCATCTTTTAGGATTTGAAATAGCTCAACTGGAATTCCATCACCTCCACTAGCTTTGTTCATAGTGATGCTTCCTAAGACCCACTTGACTTCGCATTCCAGGATGTCTGGCTCTAGGTGAGTGATCACACCATCATAGTTATCTCGGTCATGAAGATCATTTTTGTATAGGTTTTCTGTGTATTCTTGCCACCTCTTCTTAATAATTTTGTTGTGATAAAATGTGGTCCACTGGAAAAGGGAATGGAAAACCACTTCAGCATTCTTGCCTTGAGAATCCCATGAACAGTATGAAGAAAGAAAGAAAAGGAAAATTTAGGCAAAATCATGAAGGGTGGCTAGGTGTGGCAATATGGGCCTTTGACTAGAGATTTCCTTTTATGTTTTGGGGAACTCGTAAGACTCTATTTGAAAGAAGTAATCTGCAAGAAAATATAGTTTTAAGATTGCCATATTAGCTAATCTCTAGGCTCATTTCAGGCCATCTCATTCACTGAGTCCACCTTTTATTTTTCCATTGGACCTACTTCCGACAAACCCATTCTTGTGTCTTTTATTAGGACATTCTTCCCTGATGGCTCAGACAGTAAAGAACCTGCCTGCCAATGCAGGAGATCCCTGGGTTGGGAAGATCCCCTGGAGAAGGAAATGGCAACCCACTCCAGTGTTCCTGCCTGGAGAGCACTATGGACAGAAGAGCCTTGTGGGCTAAGGTGCATGGGGTCCCAAAGAGTCGGACGCATCTGAGCGACTAATGCTTTTTCGCTTTTCTACTTCCTCCTATTAGGGGCCCAGGTTCCCACCCTGCCTTCTAGAGACAAGTTCTGCAGTCCCTGCCTTTGAGGGGCTCAAGATCTATTGTGGACATAAGAGCCAAATAAGCAAGCACATACAACATGGAGTGGAAAGACCTGCGGTATCAGGAAGCTGAAAAGGGCTACAGCCACTCAGCCAGGTCCTTCAGATCAGGGACACAAAGAACGAAGAGTAGGGGCTGGGGTTAGATGACTGTAGATGGCAGTTCTCAAAGGTGGAGAAGCTGATGGCCTAGGTGATGATATAGAGACATTGTAAATGAGTCAGTGGAGTGTGAAGGTGGCCCGGCAGCTGGGGACAGGTTGGAGAACTATGCAGACGTGGTCAGAAGTTGACTGCCAGCCCAAGGGGTCCACACTTCATCCTGCGGGTGTTGAAGAGCAGTTGAAGGATTTGAACTTGGAACTGAGATCCTCACTTGTGTTGCAGAACATTCATTGTAGGCGTGGTGTGGGACTCAGAAAGTTTATCCTGGAGGCGGCTGGACCAGTCAGGAGGCTCCTGAACTGTTAAGAGATGATGAGTCTAATAGAAACAGTTTATAAACTCACCAAGGAATATTTATATCATGACCAGCACTAACTAGAGCCCAAACTGCAAAGAAATAAATAGAGGTCACAGGGTTAAAGGAACAGAGACTCAACAAAGAGCTGAGAAGTCATGGGTTTGGACTCACTTGTATTGTTCAGTCCTCTGAGGGCCGGGTTCTCAGTGGTTAAAGGCCCTGGAATCCATTTCATCCAGCTCTCAGCTTGGCCACTTTTCTGCTGGGTGATCTTGAGCAAGTCGCTCAACCTCTCTGTGCCTTTGGCCCCTCATCTATGAAATCATTTTCCTCCCTAAAGAGTTACCATGAGGATTTAAAATGTGAAGATGAACATAAAGGACAGTGCTGGATCCACAAGAATTCCAAAAAAAAAAAAAAAACACACACAAACAGAAGCTGGGGTGACTGGTGGGGGTGGGGGGTTTTGACATCATTGTTTCTGCCTTGTGAAAGAAGGGTTCTAGACTTGTTTACTTCTCAGGTCTACGAAGCCATGAATAATTTACCACTATCTCCCCAGCCAGCAACACAGGGGCCAAGCTTTGGCGACTAATTGAACCGTGCAATGCCCAGCCGCAGGGACTGCCATAGAACAGCTCCAAAGGACGACAGGAAATTGCCAGACAATGGGAGGCAAATTACCTTGTAGCCTGTTTTACGATATTAATGTTCCTGCCTGATTCATAGAGGTTGTCATTAATCCATGTCAAATTTTTCTCAGGAGGGCTATAACAATGCTCATACATAGATGGGTGGATGGGCCAGAGTACACACACCGTTGCATCACAGAGCAATTCATGCTAGTTAACTCCTTAGGGATTTGCAGAGACAGCCCCACACTACTGAACACGCCAGCACCGGGAGGAAAACAGTACAGAAGTCTTTACAGACCAGGCTCTTGGAAGGGAAGCCCACACAAGACAAAATTATGTCAGCTCAGCGGCGCCACCTAGTGTCCCCTAAATAGCAGAACCAAGACAGGGCGCTGCTGCTGCTGCTGCTGCTAAATCACTTCAGTCGTGTCTGACTCTGTGCCACCCCATGGACAGCAACCCACCAGGCTCCTCCATCCCTGGGATTCTCCAGGCAAGAATACTGGAGTGGGCTGCCATCTCCTTCTCCAAAGACAGGGTGTGTTCAGTTGCTAATCTGTGCGGAGTTCTTTGTGACCCCATGGACTATAGCCCACCAGGCTCCTCTGTCAATGGGATTTTTCCAGGCAAGAATACCGGAGTGGGTTGCCACTTCCTTCTCCAGGGGGAGATCTTCCCAACCCAGGGGTTGAACTCTGGTCTCCTGTGTCTCCTGCATTGGCAGGTGGATATTTTCTGCCACCTGTGCAGAAAAAGTGAACATGTCTAGCCTGAGACTTCTAGCCTCTGAAAGGCCTGCTTGCTAGGTGAGTCCTGGGCTGGCCTTGGGGAACTTGGATTTGGGGAGGGAACACACCATTCCCAGGAGTGAGAAGAAGGGCTCCTGGGACTTAGAGTGTGCCAACAGTGTGGTCTGTGCTTCTTTTCCGGGAGTCAGGAATTGTGTACGTGTCTCAAGGAGGTGACTCTGTGACTGACCCCTGATAAACGCCCTGAATCCTGAGTCTCTGATGAGCTTCCCTGAAGGAAGACTGCTCACAGAGGTGTCATAGCTTGCTGCTGGGGAAATTAAGGGCATCCGGCCTACCTCCACAGGAGACGACCCTGGTCTCCTCTGCACTTCACCCCAGGCACCTAAGTCCTCGGTCGATTTCGCTCTGCATCCTTTTGCTGTAATCAATCAATCATGAATAAGCCTCGTGGTGAGTCCTATGGGCCCTTCTAGCAAATGATGAAGACTAGGGTGGCCTTGAGGACCCCAACCCACCTCCTAGGTCCTTAGGAAAGCGGCCAGCTCCCTCTTGACTTAATATTCAGTTTGCAGCTCTGGGGTGTCTTCTTTTCTTCCCACTGTGAGATTCTCCTGGAGGAGTCTGAGTAACCGAGGAGTGAGGGAGAGACCTCTGTACTTCTAGACATCTGAGAATATTTCGCCCACTCAGCCGGCTTTCAGAACGAACACTGAGCGTGATGATAGAGGACGCAGTAATTGCAAGGGATCATCGGAGAGGAAGGCTTCCAGAGTTTTCTGGGTTCCTCCCTCAACTACCTTTGTAATGAGGAAGGTGGCCCAACCCTTGGGTCTAATTATATAGAACACAAAGAAAGAAAGTTTCGTTTTCTATGTGGCCCAAGGCAGGAGCTGAGAGAAGAATATGTGCTTCCAAATATCCTTCTTATTAAAAAAAAAATTGATCTGGAGTCTGTCTGCTGCTGGAACATTCTTCTGAGGGATTGCATAGCTATGTTTAGGGCTTTCCTGGTGGCTCAGATGGTAAAGAATCTGCCTGCAGTGCAGGAGACCCAGGTTTGATCCCTGGGTCAGGAAGATCCCCTGAAGAAGGGAATGGCTACCCACTCCAGTATTCTTGCCTGGGAAATCCCATGGACAGAAGAGCTGGCAGGCTACAGTCCATGGGGTTGCAAGGAGTCCAACACGAATGAGTGACTAACACACACACACACACACACACAGCTGTGTTTGCAGGAGGACAGTGCATTTACGCAGACCTTCACTCAGATAACATTCCCTAGTCCTCTCTGTATGCCCTCTGTTTGGCTGGAGTGAAAAGGGTGAGTTCTTTCATTACTCTTCAAATTGCTTATGGCTGCTGAAAATCAGTCTTGAGGCAGCAGGGGATCTCAAAGGACCTCCTGATTCAACTCAAGTGCAGGGTGATGGTTTTGAGCACCAATTACAGAATAACTTATTTGTAGAACAACCCGGGTTTGCAGCCATAACAATCCTGCAGGAAGGATTGGGTGGGGATGAGTGGTCCCTAGCATGATGTCTAGAGTTAGTGCTCAATAAATCTCAGTGTTTTTCTCCTGTCAGGCGGAAAGAGAATGTTTCCAGTTTTGTCTGCCTGGGTTTGTTCATACCAGTCATGCCATCCAATCTCCTCCTCCATCCTGACTCCCTGCCTTCCTGGGCTGGCTGTCACTGGGTTCCCTCTGTCTGGCTGCAGCAGCCAGGGCGCCCACCCCTCGAAGCAGAGCAGCTCTGAGTTGGGAATATGGTCCTTTGATCATTAGGCTCAACAAAGGCATTTTCCCACAGAGGAGCTTTACGAAAGGAAAAGATTTTAACTCAAAGAGGCAGGCATCTGAGCTCCCATAATCTGGGGACCCCAGGAGTGGCACCCACAGTGTGGAATATTCAGACATCAACACCCCAGGCCTGGAAAGGCACCCTCCTCCTGTCAGCCAGCAGTTCTGCCGGCTCCGATTAAAAGCAAACAATGACTCAGAGATCCCAGGTTAAACAGTGCGGCAGCATCTCGTACTAGAGAAAAATTGAGAGCAATCTAAGAGGCCCACTTTGGGAAGGTGGAGCAGCCATGGGAGGCAGCAATACACAGCTGTTAGCAATCCTGGCGATGGGAGTACTCAGTAACATGGAAAAAATGCTTGCAAAATAAATACTGAGCTCCCAAAGAGGATATAAAATGCATATGTGGCTGATCTCTGGGGAAATAAGAAAAGGGAGATTTAGACAAAGTCTTAAAAGTGGCCTTTGGGTGGGGCTGAGATTGTGACTCCCCATTGGCTGAGTGGCCTTGAGTCAGTTACCCCATCTCTCTTCCCGCCCCCCAGGCTCCCTGTTTTGTAAAATGAGATTACTCTCACAATATCTAGGGCTTCCCAGGTGACGCTAGTGGTAAAGAACCTGTCTGCCAAAGCAGGAGACATAAGAGATGCGGGTTCCACTCTTGGGTCTGGAAGATCCCCTGGAGGAGGGCATGGCAACCCACTCCAGAATTCTTGCCTGGGGAATCCCATGGACAGGGGAGCCTGGTGGGCTACAGTCCATGGGGTTGCAAAGTGTCGGACATGAAAGAAGCAACTTAGCACGCACGCACGCATGTCACAATATCTGCCATGAAGGTTGATATCCAAATGAGAGATTCAGTTCCTGCTTCATAGAAGGGGAATCAGAGCAGTAATTTTATGGTTGAATCATTAAAGTTGTGCTGTTTGTTTTTGCTAATAGCAGCCTGTTTTGCTTGCATAACTAGTGAGACAGGATGAGACAAAAGGAAAAGAGAAAAAAGGAGAAAGCAAGAATGCGATTCTGAAATCAGAGGAAATGCTGGTCCATGATGAAGTTAATCAGATGCCTATCTCATCAAAATAATGGCCAGTTGCTTCTGAAATGATAAGATGCGCTGGTTTTTCCTGTAATCTTAGCCTTCTCCCACCAAGAGGTGGAGCCCCACTCTCCCCTGCCCCCACTGGTCCTGATCCACCCAGATGTCTGTAACAAGCTCTACCCTCATCAGCCCTCCTATTTAATAATTTTCCCTGTTAAAGATCTCAGAACACAGAGGCATCCCATGATGTGCCCTGCTTTTCTGAGAGCAAGGGGGCTTCCAGAACAGTGGCTTTAAAATGGCAGCCTGGGGTGGGATTAATGGAAAGGACCACAACTTGCTTCTGCTTCTCTGTCTGCTGGCTCATTGGCATCTTTGCCTGGGCCGGCATTTAGCATCTGCCGCTCGCTAACTGGGATGGCTCTGCTCTTGGAAATAGAGGTGATGATTTAACTCCTTATCACTGCATGTTTACCTGCCCTTAGGGAAGGACTGGGGAGAAGAAAATGATAAACTACACCACTGCTGCTGGGAAATGTACGATGAGTCAAATTAATTGTTCTGCTGAAGCCCTGGGCTTAAATACTGACCCTAGGGCAGGACAGGGGGGTGAGC
Organism: Bos grunniens; assembly: GCF_055505025.1. Taxonomy (NCBI): domain Eukaryota; kingdom Metazoa; phylum Chordata; class Mammalia; order Artiodactyla; family Bovidae; genus Bos; species Bos grunniens. Next base: position 12,474,511 of record NC_141170.1, on the reverse strand, counting down.
TTCCGTATCCCCTCCCTAGAAAAGAACAAATGTCACCAACTCAGAAATCACTGAAACGTGACTCATTCATTATTAAAGCCAGACCACTCACTGTTATTTTTGTGGAAGCTGGCATTGTTTCAACTAAGTCCTAGTTTATGTGGCTTGGGAGTGGTGGCAATAAATTAGACCCCCTTGACAAAGCCAAGTTCTCATTTAGTTTTTCTTTCTCATTCTCTCATTTAACAAACTTTTTTCCCAGTATTTTTTTTTCTAATTTTATTTTATTTTTAAACTTTACATAATTGTATTAGTTTTGCCAAATATCAAAATGAATCCGCCACAGGTATACATGTGTTCCCCATCCCGAACCCTCCTCCCTCCTCCCTCCCCATACCATCCCTCTGGGCCGTCCCAGTGCACCAGCCCCAAGCATCCAGCATCGTGCATCGAACCTGGACTGGCAACTCGTTTCCTACATGATATTTTACATGTTTCATTGCCATTCTCCCAAATCTTCCCACCCTCTCCCTCTCCCACAGAGTCCATAAGACTGTTCTATACATCAGTGTCTCTTTTGCTGTCTCGTACACCGGGTTATTGTTACCATCTTTCTAAATTCCATATATATGCGTTAGTATACTGTATTTATGTTTTTCCTTCTGGCTTACTTCACTCTGTATAATAGGCTCCAGTTTCATCCACCTCATTAGAACTGATTCAAATGTATTCTTTTTAATGGCTGAGTAGACTTTCCCAGTATTTTTATGTTTAGAATATACTTTGTATGATATCCATTGTATACATAAAATGTACAAGCTTGCATGCTCAGTTGTATCTGACTCTTTTGTGACCCCATGGGCTGTAACCCACCAGGCTCCTCTGTCCAAGGGATTCTCCAGGCAAGAATACTGGAGTGGGTTGCCATTTCCTCCTCCAGGGTATCTTCCCAACCCAGATATCTCCTGCATTGACAGCCAGATTCTTTACCACTGTGCCATCTGAGAAGCCCATACATACAAAATACAGTTGTATAATTAAGAATGAACCAGCAGACAGAGACATCCAGCAGACATTCATATGCAGGGTTTTGTGCGGACATAAGTGTTCAGTTTATTTTGGTAAATACCAAGAAGGGTGATTTCTGGATTGTATGGATATTTATAGCAGCTTTATTCATAATTGCCAAAGCTTGGATGTAATCAAGATGTCCTTCAGCAGGTGAGTGGCTAAATAAACTAGGGTACATCCAGACATAGAAGCTTTCTTTGTGACTCAGCGGGAAAGAATCTGCCTGCAATGCAGGAGATGCAAAAGACGTGGGTTCGATCCCTGGGTCAGGAAGATCCCCTGGAGGAGGAAATGGCAACTCACTTCAAGACACTTGCTTCTTGGCAGGAAAGCTATGACAAACATAACCAGTGTATAAAAAAAGCAGAGACATCACTTTGCTGATAAATGTCCATATAGTCAAAACTATGGTTTTTCCAATAGTCTTGTACGGAGGTGAGGGTTGGACCATAAAGAAGGCTGAGCGCCAAATAATTGATGCTTTCATATGGTGGTGCTGGAGAAGACTCTTGAGAATCCCTTGGATTGCAAGAAGATCAAACCAGTCAATCTTAAAGGAAATCAACCCTGAATATTCATTGAAAGAACTGATGCTGAAGCTGAAGCTCTAATACTTTGGCCCCCTGATGGGAAGAGCTTACTCACTGGAAAAGACCTTGATGCTGGGAAACATTGAGGGCAGAAGGAAAAGGGGATGACAGAGGATGAGATGGTTGGATGGTATCACCAACTCAATGGATATGCATTTGGGCCAATTCTGGGAGATAGTGAAGGACAGGGAAGGCTGGCGTGCTGCAGTCCCTGGGGTCAAAAAGAGTTGGACATGACTTAGTGATTGAACAACAACATCCAGACAATGGAATATTATCTGAAGCCAAAAACAAATGAGCTTTCAAGCCATGAATAGACATGGAGGAAACTTTGATGCATATTATTAAGTAAAATAAGCCAACCTGAATATACTGCATGAGTCTAAATATGTGACATTCTGGAAAGGACAAAATACTTGAAGATACTTTGACTTTGGTTCCAAAGTCTCACAATCAAGTGAATATCACGATTAAGTGAGTCACATGAATTTTTGATTTCCCGGCATATGTAAAAGTTACATTTACCTTACACTATAGTTGAATGTGTAATAACATGGTCTTTTAAAACAATTTATATACCTTAATTAAAAAAAACTTTCCTGCTAAGAAAATGCTAACTAACATCTGAGTCTTCAGCAAATTGTGGTCTTTTTGCTGGTGGAGGGTCTTGCCTCCATGTTGATGGCTGCTGACTGATCACGGTGGTGGTTGTTGAAGGCCGGGATGGCTGTGACAATTTCTTAAAATAAGAGACTGATGAAATTTATTGCATTGATTGCCTCATCCTTTTGTGAATGATTTCTCTATAGCACGAAAAGCTGTCTGATAGCATTTTACCCATAGCAGAACTTCTTTCAACATTGGCGTCAAACCTCTCAAACCCTGCCGTTGCTTTAACAACTAAATTTATATAGTACAGTCTTCACAGTGTCTTCACCAGGAGTAGATTCCATCTCAAGAAACCACTTACTTCTGCTCAACCGTGAGAAGCAACTATTCATCTGTGAACATTTTATCATGAGATGGCAGCAATTCAGTCTTCAGGCTCTGGTTTCCCAGGTGATGCTCGTGGTAAAGAACCCGCCTGCCAGTGCAGGGGACACGAGAGACTAGGGTCCGATCTCTGGGTCGGGAAGATCCCCTGGAGGAGGGCATGGCAACCCACTCCAGTATTCTTGCCTGGAGAATCCCATGGACAGAGGAGCCTGGGCGGGCTATAGTCCATGGGGTCACAGAGTCAGGCATGGCTGAAGTGACTCGGCACTCCACTTCTCATTCTAGTTCTCTTGCTGTTTCCACCACATCTGCAGTGACTTCCTCCATGGAAGTCTTGAACCCTTCCAAGTCATCCACGAGGATTGGAACCAACTTCTTCCAAACTCCTGTTAATGTAAATATTTTGACCTCTTCCTATGAATCACAGGGCTTCCCTTGTGGCTCAGCTGGTAAAGAGTCCGCCTGTAATGTGGGGGCCTGGGTTCCATCCCTGGGTTGGGAAGATCCCCTGGAGAAGGCAACGGCTACCCACTCCAGTATTCTGGCCTGGAGAATTCCATGGACTGTATAGTCCAAAGGGTCGCAAAGAGTCAATGTTCTTAATGGCATCTAGAATGGTGACTCCTTTCTGCAAAGTTATCAATTTACCCTGCTCAGATCCATCAGTGGGATAATTATCTATGGCAGGTATAGCCTTATGAAATATATTTTTAAAAAACATCTTAAACTTTCTTTCATATTGGGGTATAGCAAATTAACTGGAGAAAGAAATGGCACCCCACTCCAGTACTCTTGCCTGGAAAATCCCATGGATGGAGAAGCCTGGTAGGCTGCAGTCCATGGGGTCGCTAAGAGTCAGACATGACTGAGCAACTTCACTTTCACTTCACTTTCATGCATTGGAGAAGGAAATGGCAACCCACTCCAGTGTTCTTGCCTGGAGAATCCCAGGGACAGGGGAGCCTGGTGGGCTGCCGTCTAGGGGGTCGCACAGAGACGGACACAACTGACTCGACTTAACAGCAGCAGTAGCAGCAGAGCCAATTAACAAACAATGTAGTGATAGTCTCAGGTGAACAGCGAAGGGACTCAGCCATACATGTATACGGATCCATTCTCGCCCCAAACAGTCCTCCCATCCAGGCTGCCACATAACAATAAGCAGAGATCCATGTGCTATACAGTAGGTCCTTGTTGGGTATCTATCTTAAATATAGCAGCGCGTGGATGTCCATAATGGGCTTTCCAGGTGGCATGGGTGATAAAGCATCCACGTGACACTGCAGGAGACCCAAGAGACCCAGGGTCAATCACTGGGTTGGGAAAATCCCCTGGAGTAGGAAATGGCATCCCACTCCAGTATTCTTGCCTGGAAAATTTCATGGGCAGAGGAGCCTGGTAGGCTATAGTGCACAGAGCCACAAAGAGCTGGACACGACTGAGTGACTGAGCACATACACAAACATGTCCAAGCAAAACTCCTAACTATTGCTTCCCCCTAGCCTTCCCAGGAAATGTATTTCTTAAATAAGACTTGGAAATCAAAATTATCCCCTTAATCCCCAGGAAGTAGCATGGATGTTGTATAAGCTCTCTTGTTTGTTCAGTCACTCAGTCGTGTCTGACTCTTTGTGACCCCATGGACCGCAGATGCCAGGCTTCCTGGTCCTTCTCTATCTCTGGGAGTTTGCTCAGATTCATGTCCATTGAGTCTGTGATGCTATCTAACCATCTCATCCTCTGCCACCCCCTTCTTTTCCCTTCAATCTTTCCCAGCATCAGGGACTTTTTCAATGAATTGGAAAAAGTCAGGTGGCCAAAGTATTGGAACTTCAGCTCCAGCAACAGTCCTTCCAGCAAATATTTAGGGTTGATTTCCTTTAGGGTTGATCTACAGCCATAGCAATCTGCACGCACCCGATCTCGTCTACTTGATGTATTAGCGGGCAGGAAAACGATATTAATCTCATCGTGTGTTTCCATCAGCGCTCTTGGGTGACCAGGTGCATGGTCAGTCAGCAATCTAATTTTCAAGAGAATCTTTTTTCCTGAGCAGTAGGTATCAACAGTGGGCTTAAAATATTCAGTAAATAGATGTGCCGTCATTCAGACTTTGTCATTTCTTCTGTTTAGCAAAAGCAGAGACAAGATAGCAAAATTCTTAAGGGCCCTAGGATTTTCAGTTTGGTAAATGAGCATCGGCTCCAGCTTAAAATCCACAGCTTAAGATCACCACCCTAACGAGAGTCAGCCAGTCCTTTGAAGCTCCGAAGTCAAGCGCTGACTTCTCCTCCGGGGCTATGGAAGTCCTAGATGGTATCTTCCAATAGAAAGCTGTTTCGTCTACACTGATAGTCTGTTGTTTAGCGTAGCCACCTTCATAAATTATCTTAACTAGATTTTCTGGATAACTTACGGCAGCTTCTACATCAGCACTTGCTGATTCACCTCACACTTTATGTTCCTAAAACCTCACGAATTGATCTCTGGCTATCAGTTCAAACTTCTCTTTGGCGGCTTCCTCGCCTCTCTCAGCCTTCACAGAATTGAAGAGAGTCAGGATCTTGCTCTGGATTGCATGCTGCATGCTGCTCGCTCAGTCACATCCGACTCTTTGTGACCCTGTAGACTGTAGCCCACCAGGCTCCTTGGTCTGTGGGATTTTCCACATTTTCTACTGGAGTGGGTTGCCATTTCCTCCTCCAGGGGATCTTCCCAACCCAGGGATCAAAGCCGTATCTCTCGCATCAGTTGTATTGGCAGGCAGGTTCTTTACCACTAGCGCCAGCTGGGAAACTGACTCTGGTTTAGGCTTTGGTTAAAGGAATGTTGTGTCCGGTGGAATCTTCCTTCCAGACCACTACGCCCTTCTCTAGATCATCAATAAGGCTGCTTTACTTTTGTGGTCAATTTATGTGTTCACTGGAGTAGCAGCTTTAATTTCCTTCAAGAACTATTCCTCTGCATTCACAACTTGGGCAACTGTTTGGGGCAAGAGGCCTAGCTTTACACCCCTCTTAGCTTCCAGCATGCCTTCCTCAGTGCGCTTAGTAATTCCTAGTTTTTGATTTAAGGTGAGACATATGACTCCTCCTGTCACTTGAACACTTAGAGGCCATTGTAGGGTTATTCATTGGCTTAATTTCAGTCTTGTTGGGTCTCAGGGAATAGGGAGGCCCAAGGAGAAAGAGATGAGATGGGGGAACAGCTGGTCGGTGGACAGTCAGAACTCACACAACACTGACCCACCAAGTTCTGTGCCTTATATGGGCTCAGACTGTGGAGCCCCAAAGCAGTTACAACAGTAACATCAACAAGAGTCCTGATCGGTGGACCATTGGTGATCCAGTGGTTAGGACTTGTGCTCCCAAGGGGCATGGGTTCTCTCCCGAGTCAGAGAACTCACATCCTGCATGCTGCAAGTGCAGCCAAAAAAAAAAAAAATCACAGATCGCCATATGAATATAATAATGGAAAAGTCTGAAATACTGTGAGATCATCAAAATGTAACACAGAGACAAGCCGTGAGTAAACGTTGTTAGAAAAATGGTGCCGTAGACGTGCTCAGCACAGGGTTAACACAAACCTTCAATTTGTGAAATATACAATACCTGCAAAAAGAAAGGGCAATAAAGTAAGGTGTGCCTGTGTGGAGACAGTCAAAAGATCAGTGATTGCCAGGGTGCAGGAAGGAGGAACTCACAGGCAGAGCACAGAGGGTGTTTAGGGACTATTTGCAGCATACTACAGTGGTGGGTACAAGTCATCATGTTGCTTTTGTTGTTATTGTTTAGTCGCTCAGTTGTGTCCAGCTCTTTGCAACCCCGTGGACTGTAGCCCTCCAGGCTCCTCTGTCCATGGGATTCTCCAGGCAAGAATACTGGACTGGGTTGTCATTGCCTCCTCAGGGGATCTTCCCGACCCAGGAATTGAACCCCTGTCTCTTGCACTGGCAGGCGGATTCTTTACCACTGAGCCACTAGGCAGGCCCACAAGTCATTATACCTGTGTCCAAATCTGTACAAAGTATAACACAAAGGGTGAACCTTCATGTAAACTGTGGGCTTTGGCTGATAAGGATGTGTGAATGTGGGTCACCAGTTATAACAAAGGTACGGCTCTGGTGCAGGATGTTCAGAGTGTTGAGACTGCATGTGTCGGGGCAGGGAGTATATGGAAATTCTGTGCTTTTCTCTAACCTAAAACTGCTCTAAAACATAAAATTTATTCATTAAAAACAGTTTCTTGAATGCATGAACAACATGATTACTCCTTCTACCTGTCCCCATGGTCATTGCTTGAACTATGACGTTTCCACTCATACCATTCTATTCCATGTTCAAGTTTTACAAGTTTTACATGTCTCTGCCCCATAAGCCATAAGTGCAAAGATTCTCTACCCTCCACTGGAGGCTCTGCTGGATTATCAAGATGAAGCAAAAGTGCACATTCCCAGGGACTTACCTGGTGGTCCAGTGGTTAAAGAATCTACCTTGCAATGCAGGGGATGTGGGTTCAATCCCTAGTTGGGGGACTAAGATCCCACATGCCACGGAGCCACTAAGCCCGTGAGCCACAACTAGAGAATCCATGTGCCGCAATGAAAGATCCCGCAGCATGCAAGGAAGATACAGTATGCCGAAACTAAGAAAAAACTCAGCCAAATAAATAATAAATTGTGTGCTTAGTCATGTCAGACTCTTTGCAGCCCCATGGACTGTAGCCTTCCAGGCACCTCTCTCCATGGAATTCTCCAAGCAAGAATACTGGAGTGGGTAGCCATTTCTTTCTCCAGGGGAAAGTCCGGACCCAGGGGTAGAACCCTAGTCTCCTGCATCTCCTGCATAGGCAGGTGGATTCTTTACCACTCCATCACCTGGGAAGACCAAGTAAATAAAAGAGTGCAAATCCCCAATGCTCTTAAAGACAAATATGGACAAATCAGACCCCATCTCAGGATGACATCACAATGACAAAATCAAAGCCATTGATTGCTGCCAGTGCTCAGAGAAGCCATCTAGTCCTCCTGGTTTTGCAAACCATTTTCAGTATCAGAATCAATTTTTCAAATGAACTGACAGAGCCCCAAACATAAAAGAGTTAACAGAGTGAAAAAACAGTGCTTTTCTGCACAGATGGCGGCTGGATCCCTGAGGCATGTCTGCAAAGTCAGGGCTCCTGGGATCCCTTTGAGATGCACTGATTCGGCCTCCCCCTCTGTTTTGCACACAGCATAGGCCCCCCAAACAAGGAGAAGCCTTACAAACACTCAGCGAAGTCCACAGCCTGCACTCTATCTGCCTCTTTAGCTCATGCCCTTACATTCTCCAAAATACATCCTGGGCTCCAACTGTACCAGACCTGTATTTCTGCAAATGTTTCATATCTCAGGCTTCTGTGCCTTTGCTCCACAGTCAAGATGCAGCTCTGATATCACCTCCTCCAGGAAGTCTTCCTGTCCCACCACTCTTGACCCCACCATTTTACCCCAGGGATGGATGTTGGTCAAGTAGAAGCCAGCACCTCCAGGAATAGGTAGAACCTAAACCTAACAGCCTAGTTGGGTGCAAACCAAACTTTCAAGTGCAAACCAGCAGAGTGATGTTAGGAGGGCCTGGGGAACCGCACCTAATGACCTGATTTCAGAAGAAAACAAGAGCCAGCGATGCATCTTAAACCAACAGATACCCAAGTGACCTCTAGCTGTGATTAAAAGCCATAAACACAGGCAAGAAAAACAAAAAACAGATCAGGGAAATGTTTCTATGCCTAAGATCCCTCAGTGAGCCTCAGATTCCGTGTTCCTTGCCCTGGAATAAGATCCTTAGGATCTGAACCCTGGGACCTCCCGCGACCCCTCTCCTTTCCCTACACTCTCCCAGGACCCTCCAGGAGCAAGGAACTGATCCCACGCAGGGCCATCATCCTCTGTTTCTTTATCTCCTACCTCTCCCTCGAGCGCAGGGACTGCTCTCCCTTCCTCTATCCCTCCCCTCACCCCAGTGTCCAGCCGGTGTCTGGCACAGAACCGGCCCTCAAAGGTTTGCAGAATGGGGTACCAATCCAAGCCTTGGTGCTAACACCCGGTTTTCCGCGTGGCTGCAGCGCCCTCTGCCGGGCTTCTCTCGCGGCCACGAGGCACTCACCGGAGTCGGGGCGTTCACCACGGAGAGGTTGTACCCGTAGAGGAAGGAGGAGCCGAAGGCGCCCACGAGAGATGCCACGATCAACGAGCAGGACCAGTCCTGGGAAAGGAGAGCAAAGCACGTCAGAGCTGGCGCTCGGGGTTTGGTGGGGCACAGCCAGGGGCCCGCAGGACGCAGGTGGGCTGTCCTCTTCCCTGGGGAGGATTCCCAGGGTAAGGATGCCAGCTGTCCAGGAGGGGCTCCCCTCCGGGACCGGTCCAGGTGGGCGTGGCCAGTCCAGGGAGCTCAGTTTGCCATCTGTCCCCCACCTACCGCCCCCCACCCTCCCGGCCACACGACTGCCCCCTTTATCGGGCTGCAAGAGATCTGTGCAACGCAGACCTAACGTCCTTTCGCAGGTGCTGTTAGCAGCTACAGCCCTGTGATTTTAGCAGAATCTGGCCAGTCTCTGACTCATCTCCGAGGTAAAAAGCAAAGCCAGGCTAAGCTGCCAGCAGCAGCATCTGGGTTCTCGCTAAAACCTACGGGCCAGGCATCTGTTCTCAGCCCTTTCTGGGAATTCTTCCACAGACTCCTAGGATCAGTACATTTTATCTTGATTTTACAGGTGAGGAAACAAGAGGCACGGAGTGAAGGAAAGCTACTTGGCTCAAAATAGCCTGGAGTTAAAACTCCCCTCTGGGTCCTCCCCACCATTCTATGCAAAACAAAGAACTCTCTCACCCGGAAAAAAAAAATTTACATTAAGGTTGATTCGGTCCCAGCCTCTGGCCATCTCCAGAATTCCTTGCCGGAGCCGTTTAAGAGATTACTAGGCATCACTGACTCGACTGACAGGAGTCTGAATGAACTCCGGGAGTTGGTGATGGACAGGGAGGCCTGGCCTGCTGCGATTCATGGGGTCGCGAAGAGTCGGACACGACTGAACGACTAAACTGAACTGAAATGAATCCGAACAACCTTGGAGAAAAACTGGCCCCCTTAAGACAGTAGATTTCCACATATATATCTATATATACTTACTCTTTTCTTGGGTCATTGCAGCAGCTCACTAATCTGACTGCTGCCCCTTCTCGCCTCATTAAAGGTGATCTGTTCCTGTAAAGTGCCGGTCTGGTTCTTTATTCTGAACCTTGCCTTCTCTAACCCCCTTACCCTACACGGAGCAGTCCCTGGTGGTGTCTGGGATGGAGACCAGAGCCCACCCAGGTGGTCCGGCTCCAGCACGCCCCCTGCAGCACCCACCGCACCACACTGCCTCCCCCCACTGCCTCCTCTCCTGGGTACAGCGTCTCAAGGGCTAACGCTTCTGACGGCCCCAGGAGGCACACCCACCCACGCGTACTCTGTTCCAGGCTGCGCTGTCCACCCACAGGCTGGTGTGAGCACCTTAGGACAAGGACCTGCAGACAGACAGAGACAGGGCTTGGCCTGGAGGACCAAGCATCTATTCCATGTAATCCTGCCCGCTGGACCCATCTGTGGATGGCCACTGCCACCACAGGACTGGGAGTACAAGCAGCTGGGCCCCTTGGCAAAGGCTGGCCGGAAGGCAGGGGCTGGAGGTGGGAAGGGGCTGCCATCCTAACCTGGCCAGGCAAGTGTGGACCACTTGTCAGATAGGGGGACCTGGTACTCTCGAAAGGCACTTTCTCTCCATCATTTTTCGTGTGTGTGTGTCTGTGTGTGTCCTCTAAGTGCCAGACCCTGACAAAGCTCCAGGGATGCAGCAGTAGACGTGATGTTAATAGATGAGGTCCACGGTTTAGGGAAGGGAATAAATCAAACACTGACCAGATAAGGAAGCTAGACTCTGACAGCCAGTTCCCTGCTTGGCCCACCTTGGCAGCCTCCTCCAGCACAGGCTCCAGTGCCGGACCGCTCCACCACGGCTGTGGGACCTGTCCAGGGTCTTGACCTTTCTGGACCTTTCTGGGCCTCAGCTTGCCCAACTGTAAAATGGGCTGTATAGACTGCTGTGGCTGTGCAGCTGCCTGAGGACGCGGAGAGGGTGTGTGCACGTAGCCAGTGTTCTGAACGGCTGTTCACTCTGTTTTCTCTCTCTGCTCCTTCTGACCAAGCTGTGCAGAATAGCTGTTGGCCAAGCTACATGCCAAGGTCTCTCACCCTGGTTGAAGCCTCTGTGCCCCTTGAAATCCTCGCTTCTGGAGACCTTCATATCTAAGACCCGTTGAAAGTTGCCCTGAAAGTCCGACCTCCTCACTTTTACTTTTCTATAAATTTTGTCTGACCCCCGTTTCTGCCAGTTACAATTGTGTAAACTTAGACCAGTGGTTGGAGAAGGCAATGGCACCCCACTCCAGTACTTTTGCCTAGAAAATCCCATGGACGGAGGAGCCTGGTAGGCTGCAGTCCATGGGGTTGCTAGAGTCGGACACGACTAAGCGACTTGATTTTCACTTTTCACTTTCATGCATTGGAGAAGGAAATGGCAACCCATTCCAGTGTTCTTGCCTGGAGAATCCCAGGGACGGAAAGCCTGGTGGGCTGCCATCTATGGGTCGCACAGAGTCGGACACGACTGAAGCGACTTAGCAGCAGCAGCAGCAGACCAGTGGTATAGCTCCTCTGTGACTCGAAGTCCTCATCTGTGAAATAGGGATGTTAATAGACCTGTGACGGAGTCCAAGCAGACCGAGAAGACGGCAGACAAATGTCTCAAAACAACCATCTTATCAGGCGCTGGATGCCTGGCTCTTTTCTAGAACAGAGATGGGGGGCGGGGGAGTTGTGAGGAAACAAAGTAAAAAGGTCATTAATCTTGCAAGTATCTCCTAGAATGATAAGTCTCCAGAGGCTGTGTTAGCTGTTTCCTTTCTGCAGTGTTCTGAACAAGGGCACTTGAACAGTCTGGCAGAGGGACAGGGTTGTCTGAGGCAGGCCCTTATGTATGATCATAACAAAAGCCATGAAAAGCAAGTCAAAGAAACGGTTCCAAAATGGAGTCAGAATTGACCCTTCCCTGCAACAGACCCACCTCATGGGATATTCTGCAGAAGAAAGAAGTTAGAGTAGGTGTCCAGGGGTAGGTACCCTGAGTATCAACAGCAGAGGCTGGACAGTTGGTGTGGGTCTTACTTTTTGAGGGTAGGGGTCTTGCTTCCAGACCCCAAACCTGCTGAGAAAGTGCTCTGTAAATGCTGGTGATTGGACAGAGGCCAGAAGGAGGATTTACGGACCATAGAGATGGATGTTGGCAAGTGTGGGGTCAGAGTACTCTCTGCAGTAAGAGGAGCGGGAACTGAATGGGATGCACTGATGGAACAGAATCACTTTTGGACACCATGCCCGCCCTCCATCGCCTTTCGTCTTTAAACTCATCCTCTGGGGCTCAGCTCAGATGTTGTTCCTTTGATCCCTGGGTTGTGCGGGTCCCCGGGCTTCTCTCACTCTTAGCCTTGGTCATTATGTCCTTGTCTGCACCCATCGGAGGGCAGAGAAGCACAGGTGAGAGCCCCGTCCCCCAGATCCCCCACCCCTGCATGCCCGCCAGGTCTTACCACCCACCCCAAGGTGGGGGTGGAGATGATGGGAGGCGAGAGCACCGCACACATGATGAGAGCAGTTCTCTGTGTGGCCTCACTGCCCGAGCACAGCCACGCTGCCAGAAGAAGCTGGCGGGAGCCCAGGGAGCTGCGACATCAGAGATGGAGCCCCGCAGCCAACGTCACAGGGTCCAGGACCCAGGAATCAAGACCAGAGGCTTTTCAGGAAGGCGGAGAGAGCCCTCCGTGGCCCGGACAGAGGCCAGGCGCTGTGTTTACCTTTCGTCTCCTCCTGCCCTGCATCACAGTCCTCGGATGGGCACACTCGTGAGGCCCTGGGTTGCTGTGGCTAAGGGAAGCTGAGCCCATGTCCTGTTTGGCGAAGACCCGCCCCTGGCCCTCCCCGCAGCTGGCTCCTTAGGGGCTCTGCCGGGCCATCTCCCTGAATCAGGAGGCAGAGTCCACAGAGGGAGGGCAAGGGGATGCCGAACAGGAAATGCGGCAATTGTATCCTGTCCGAACAGGAATTGAGCAATAAAAATGTTTCCGCATTCACAGGCCTTCACCGCAGCAGCTGGAAAGCCCTGAAAAGGAAATTTCTTTTCCCAGAAATCACCACCCTGAGTACCTGATTTTTCTACTTAAAAAAAGAAAGAAAGAAAGAAAGAAATTGCATAGTGTGAATTTTTATTTGGGGCAAAATGAGGACTGCAGCCCAGGAGAGAGCACCTCAGATAGCTCTGAGAGACTACTCCAAAGAGGTTGTGGGGGAAGGTGAATATATGTATGATTGGGATGAAGGGGTTGGTTTAGTCACTAAGTTGTGTCCGACTCTTGTGACCCCATGGACTGTAGCCCACCAGACTCCTCTGTCCATGGGATTTTCCAGGCAAGAATACTGGAGTGGATTGCCGTTTCCTCCTCCAGGGGATCTTCCCAACCCAGGAATTGAACCCAGGTCCCTTGCATTGCAGGCAGATTCTTTACTGATTGAGCTATAAGGGAAGCCCAGTGGTTTTAGAAAAGGCAGAGGAACCAGAGATCAAATTGCCAACATCTGCTGGATCATGGAAAAAGCAAGAGAGTTCCAGAAAAACATCTATTTCTGCTTTATTGACTATGCCAAAGCCTTTGACTGTGTGGATCACAATAAACTGTTGAAAATTCTGAAAGAGATGGGACTACCAGACCACCTGGGTGAAGGGGAGTTGATGCAATCAAGCACTTAGCTTGGCAAAAGTTTTCTGCTAGTCACAAAGAGCAGATGTCACCACGAAGGGATGAAGTGCTTTTCTAGATATGAAGAGATATAAGAATTGAGCTCATACTATCAGCTCCTGAAAATATCTAACTATCTGAAGACCTGTCCTGCCAGTTTTCCCAGAGCACAGAGTGCCCCAATTCCCTATCTCCATCCTGAACTCCCTTCAGGGGATGTTGAATGTCAGCAGCTGCAGGAGCTGAAGAGTTAATCTTTGCAGAGGTGGATGAAAGTGAAAGTGGAAGGTGCTCAAGCGTGAAAAGTCTCTCAGTCTGTCTGACTCTTTTCGACCCCATGGACTGTCCATGGGATTCTCCAGGCCAGAATACTGCAGTGGGTGGCCTTTCCCTTCTCCAGGGGATCTTCCCAACCCAGGGATCGAACCCAGGTCTCCCACATTGCAGGTGGGCAGAGGTAGATGGCAAGCGCCAATTTGAAGTTGACGCTTTCTCTGGCGTCTTTTTCTTTCCCCTCTTAAGGCCAGCATGCTGGGAGGAGAGCAACTAGCATGAACCCAGAGCAAAATCTCCCTGAGGCCTGGGACAGACAGATTACTGGCTACCGGAGAAGCCTGGCAGGGTTCCAACCTTGGCTCCACTGCTATTTAGCTGTGTGTCCTCAGGCAAGTTGATTTGCTTCTCTGAGCTACCACATTTACAAGTGCAAAATGGGAGCTTGATCCTGCCCTGATGATCCTGCAGAGTTATTCTGAGACTCAAATAGAAAACGCACAGCAACATATTGGAGATGAAGACAGGCTGCCCTGCAGCTCTAGAACAAGCCGGGAAGTTGTGGGTTTGGAAGAAAAAGACTTTGCTACCTGTTGTTACTCTGCCTTGCTCATACACGTGGCCTGGCTCAGGGAAAGCATTAAGGAGGCAAGACCCCTCATGCACACCAGGATGTCATGCGAATTAACTCCCTGTACGGCTGAATTGCTCGGATGTCAGAGAAGGGCCTTAAATCATGTCTAGGATATGCCTTGGCCATTTGTGCCCAGAGCAGAGACCAGGTGCAGAGGCTGGCAGGATGATGGCAGGCTTGGGGAACAGAGGACCCCCAGAAGACCAGGGCGTCTGCAAATCCACAAAAGAGAGACCCGAAGCCGGCAACCTGGGTTTAATGGAAAGTGCATGGTGAAATAAAAGCTATGGATCACAGCAGAATTTCTGGGAGCGTGGATTGTCAAGTGCACACAAACACATCCAGCTCTGCGGATGCAGATCAGTGGGAAGGGAGCTGCTCAGTGGGGAGCTGAAACTTCTGAAAGAAAAAAGCCAGCCCTGAATAATTAGGCTGGTTATTTACTGAGTGCATGAATCATTCAGTGCAATATTCATTCTGCATATCAGTCATGCAGGGAGGCCGCTGGCACAATTGGCTGTTTCTGAAATCAGTTTTCAGCCAGTTGGCCAGTTCCCCTCACAGAGCTGGGTCGAGCAGGGTTCTAACATGGGAGCTCTCGACTGTGACATCACATGTGAGAGCTGAGGATTCCCCTAGGAAACACGGAGGAGGCACTGAGCCAACCTGGGGCTGATCCTGGAAGACTTCCTGGAAGAGGTGATTCCAGAGCCGACTCTTACAGGATGAGTAAGCCAGGGGAATAATGCAGGCAGAGAAGGGCTTGGGGTGAGAGGGCAGAGCCAGTCCTGCAGACATGGATGCCCGGGGGTGTGGGGAGAAGCAAAATAATTGAGTGAGTTGGGGCCTAAAGTGTGGGAGGGGCAGCATGGCTATTTCACTGTGCAGAGAGGAACCAGCTCTGCGGTCCCCATGGGGTGTCTTACTCATCATCTCATTTCCTCCTCCACCCGCTCCTTGTCTCAGGCCTTCTCACGTAACCACCCTGGTCTTCTCATCTTTAACAGGGGGGTCTCCCTGATCTTGCTAAAACTCGCATTGGGTCAGTGACCTGCCTTTTTCATTTAAAATTGTTCCATGTTCCCCATGGTGGTTGAAATCACTAAAGGCCCGATCACCCAAACGGAGTGCAGACTGGAGGTGGGGGGAGGCGGGGCGGGGGGGGGGGGGCGGTGGAGGGTGGGACAGCCTTCCAGCTGCTGCCCTGACCCTGCGCTGCACGAAGGGCTCTCCCAGAAACCCGGACTGGACACCACTCAGTGGAACAAAAGAAACTTGCAGTAAGTCATTCCCCTTTTTCGTTGTGCAGCCTGCAGGCGGTGCTTAGCCTGAAGAGTTCTTCTTATTGGTGGAACTGACTGTCTGTCAGTTGTCGCCCCCCGCCTCCAACCCAGCTCCAGAGAAGGCAATGGCACCCCACTCCAGTACTCTTGCCTGGAAAATCCCATGGACAGAGGAGCCTGGAGGGCTGCAGTCCATGGGGTCGCGAAGAGTCGGACACGACTGAGCGACTTGACTTTCACTTTTCACTTTCATGTATTGGAGAAGGAAATGGCAACCCACTCCAGTGTTCTTGCCTGGAGAATCCCAGGGACAGGGGAGCCTGGTGGGCTGCCGTCTATGGGGTCGCACAGAGTCGGACACGACTGAAGCGACTTAGCAGCAGCAGCAGCCACCCAGCTTTCCCGAAAACCAGCCCAGAGGTGAGCAGTGACGTCATACGCCTGAGATGGGAGCCCAACTATTCTGGCTCAAGTTCCAGGCTGGGCTCGCCTATTTAGGAAGCCTGGCCTTGGGGTTAACCATGTTTTCTTCCTTCAGACAAATGGGGGGTCTTGGATTCCCGGGGGGCACCCCAGTGCATTCCAAGGTGAGAAAACAGAGAGCTCCATTCTTTTGAAAGCCTTGATGAGCCTGATGAGAGCTGCTCTCTCTGCTTGCCACAGCTCAGTGGGTTAACCCCCCTACAGTGGTGCCCAAAGGACTGCCTGGCTTTGGGTCTCAGCCCCACTTCTGACAACCTGTGAGCTCTTGGGCAAGTTTCTCAGCCTCTCTGGCACGGTGTCCTCATCTGTCAAATGGGCCTGATGATGGTGCCACCACCTCTTAGACTTGCTAAGATTTGAGGAGTTTGTGCGTGGAGAACACTAAAAACCCTGGAACCTAAAACAGCACCTGGTCTACAGCTAAGCACACAATGAACATTCATTGTTCTTCACATCCCCCTGTCCCCCTGGTGAGCTATTTCTTGGCCCAGTGCTCTTGTTCTCATCCTTTTCTCAACAAAGGACACTGTGAGTACTCCCTGTAGAAAGATCCCCCTGGGTCCCCCCGCCCCCAACTTCGTGTCGGTGTTCACAGCAGCAAAGAAAAGGGTTGGGGCCAGTAGGGTGCAGCTGGACCATTGCCAAGGCCAGTTTCCCTGCTTGAGTACCAGGCCTCTGTGATGAGCACCATCCGGTGAGGTTCTGTGAACCAGATGACAGCTAACTGGGGCTCCCCACTAACCATCTCCCAAGACACATCTACACTGCTCTACCCTCTGCCAACTGTTCCCACCTGCCACGCCACCAACCCTCCCACCAGGCTCAGGAGGATCCACTAGGCTGACGCCACGAGGAAGAACAGAAGTTTAGGGAGAGCCTGGATTCGCCCATCTCCAAATCTGATGCCAGATCCCCAGCCACATGGTCTGTGGCCCGTGCTCTCAGACAGGTCCTAAGGCAATTCACTCTATCGAGGATGTGGCCGGGGCTTCCCTAGTGGCTCAGACGGTAAAGCATCCACCTGCAATTCAGGAGACCTGGGTTCGATCCCTGGGTTGGGAAGGTCCTCTGGGGAAGAAAATGTCTACCCTCTCCAGTATTCTTGCCTGGAGAGTCCCAGGGACAGAGAAGCCTTGGCAGGCTACAGTCCATGGGGTCTCAAAGAGTCAGACATCACTGAAGTGACTTAGTATGCACATACACAGTACAGTTGTAACCCGAATCCCCAGCTCAAAAGAAGTGGGAAACTATACAGCTTTTCTGGAGTTTGAAAATATGTCTCTAGAGGTGGTGTTGGACAGGGAAGCCTCGTGTGCTGCGGTCTGTGGGGTCGCAAAGAGTCGGATACGACTGAGTGACTGAACTGAACTGAGACATCGTAGTATATGCATGTTAATCCCAATCTCCCAGTTCATCCCACCATCTCTCATCTCCCCTTGGTATCCACACGTTTGTCCTCTACATCTGTGTCTCTATTGGAAAAGAATATTTTTAAAAACATGTCTCTATGCATAACTGAATCACTTTGCCGTAGAGCAAAAATTAGCATAACATCATGAATCAGCGATACTTCAATTTTTACAAAACAATTTTTTTAAAGAAGGATGTGGTCATAGCCCAGCATTCCTGGGTGTGCCGGGCCTGTCCTGACACTCATACACTCGTCCACACACACACCTTTTACCAGTGCCCCTAATTTTGCTCATCCTTCACTGCTCAGCCCCCTCGCCACCTCCCCCCCAGGAGGGACCACCTCAGGGTCACCTGGACACTCCTACCATGGAGACATAAGGGAACCAGGACTGACCAGTTTCTTTTTCTCCAAGTTGCTTCCTTTGTTATCTGCTGAGTCATTTTCCCTGAGCTTCATGGTTCCTTGTCAGCCTTTGGACTGGGCTTTTTTGTTCCTGAAAGAGAGAAAAAAGGGAGAAGTGGTTAGACAGACACTGGCTGTCACACATAAGGAACCCAGGGGAGGAGGCCCTGGTGAGGACACCAGGGTGGCGGGCCCAGCTTCCCCAGAGCCCCGGGCGCCTCTGTTCCTCTCTGGCCTGTTTCTCCATTTACGAGACGGTCAGCTTGGACCACTGCTGTGTTTTCCCACCCCTGGCACGTCGCTGATCAAGTACTGGCCCCTCCCCAGGATATCCTCATTTGTAAGGTCCTCTTACGATGGGGCATATTTTGGAAATCCTAGACTTTCTGTCCTTAAGATGTGAAAATAAAAGTACTGTAAATTCAAAGTGCAATGTCGCCTGTCAAATTGAAACTGTTACCAAACAGTTAGCACAATTGTAGGAGCTTCCCAGGTGGTGCTAGTGGTACAGAACCCGCCTACCAGTGTAGGAGGCATAAGACAGGCAGTTCGATCCCTGGGTCAGGAAGATCTCCTGGAGGAGGGCATGGCAACCCGCTCCAGTATTCTTGCCTGGAGAATCCCATGAACAGAGGAGCCTGGCGGGCTACAGTTCATGGGGTCACAAAGAGTTGGACACGACTGAAGTGACTTAGCACACACAAATGCAGCACAATTGTAACCCGAATCCCTAGCACAAAAGAAGTGGAAAACTCTATAGCTTTTCTGGAGTTTGAAAATATGTCTCTAGAGCTGTAAAAGTATTTCAGTCCTTTGGCCCAATGACTCCATTTATAGTTAGCCTAAAGCAGTAATTAAAATGTACAAAGATTTAAGCCTGAGATGATCATTGCAACATTTTTCATGGTAGAAAAATGGTCTTCACAATAGGACAGAATATTTAAGAAGAAAGTTTAAATTTTGGCACATTCATGTGCTGGAAGCTTATGTTAAAGAATACCTAATATCATTGGAAAGTGTTGATAATACATTCTTACTTGACAACATGAGGAAGAT
This sequence comes from Bos grunniens, assembly GCF_055505025.1. Classification (NCBI taxonomy): domain Eukaryota; kingdom Metazoa; phylum Chordata; class Mammalia; order Artiodactyla; family Bovidae; genus Bos; species Bos grunniens. The sequence continues at coordinate 12,455,460 of NC_141170.1, read as the reverse complement.
GTATAAAGAAATATACTCTAGTCAACATTAAAAATAGGTGTACTTGTTTTTTTAGTCACTAAGTCATGTCTGATTCGTTATGACCCCATGGACTGTAGCCCATCAGGCTCCTCTGTCCTTGGGATTTCCCAGGTAATAATTTTGGAATGCGTTGCCATTTGCTTCTCAAGGGGATCTTCCCAGCCCAGGGATTGAACCCATGTCTCATGCATTGGTAGGTGGATCCTTTCAGTTCAGTTCAGTTGCTCAGTTGTGTCTGACTCTTTGTGACCCCATGGACTGCAGCACTCCAGGCTTCCCTGTCCATCACCAAGTCCCAGAGCTTACTCACGCTCATGTCCATTGAGTTGGTGATTCCATCCAACCATCTCATCCTCTGTCTTCCCCTTCTCCTCCTGCCTTCAATCTTTGCCAGCATCGGGGTCTTTTCCAATGAGTCAGTTTTTCACAGCAGGTGGCCAAAGTACTGGAGTTTCAGCTTCAGCATCAGTATTTCCAATGAATATTCAGGTTTGATTTCCTTGGACTGGTTGGATCTCCTTGCTATCCAAGGAACTCTCAAGAGTCTTCTCCAACGCCACAGTTCAAAAGCATCAATTCTTCGGCACTCAGCTTTCTTTATAGTCCAAATCTCACATCCATACATGACTACTAGAAAAACTATAGCTTGGACTAGAGGGACCTTTGTCGGCAAAGTAATGTCTCTGCTTTTGAATATGCTGTCTAGGTTGGTCATAACTTTTCTCCCAAGGAGCAAGCATCTTTTAATTTCATAGCTGCAGTCACCATCTGCAGTGATTTTGGAGCACCCCAAAATAAAGTCTGTCACTATTTCCATTGTTTCCCCATCTATTTCCCATGAAGTGATGGGACCAGATGCCATGATCTTAGTTTTCTGAATGTTGAGCTTTAAGCCAACTTTTTTACTCTCCACTTTCACTTTCCTCAAGAAGCTCTTTAGTTCTTCACTTTCTGCCACAGGGGTGGTGTCACCTGCATATCTGAGGTTATTGATATTTCTCCCAGCAATCTTGATTCCAGCTTGTGCTTCATCCAGCCCAGCATTTCTCATGATGTACTCTGCATAAAAGTTAAATAAGCAGGGTGACAATATACAGCCTTGACATACTCCTTTCCCTATTTTGAACCAGTCTGTTGCTCCATGTCCAGTTCTAACTGTTGCTTCTTGACCTGTATACAGATTTCTCAGGAGGCAGGTCAGATGGTCTGGTATTCCCATCTCTTAAGAATTTTCCACAGTTTGTTGTGATCCACACATTCAAAGGCTTTGGCATAGTCAATAAAGCAGAAATAGATGTTTTTCTGGAACTCTCTAGTTTCTTCGATGATCCAGCAGATGTTGGCAATGTGGATCCTTTACTGTACTTGAACTACACCCATGTGTTTTTTAATTTAAAGTTAAATTTAAACCGAAAATGTTTACACATTAAATTATTTATTTTGGCCACCTCATGCGAAGAGTTGACTCATTGGAAAAGACCCTGATGCTGGGAGGGATTGGGGGCAGGAGGAGAAGGGGATGACAGAGGATGAGATGGCTGGATGGCATCACTGACTCGATGGACGTGAATCTCAGTGAACTCCAGGAGTTGGCGATGGACAGGGAGGCCTGGCGTGCTGCGATTCATGGGGTCGCAAAGAGTCGGACATGACTGAGTGACTGAACTGAACTGAACTGAACTGAAGCTTAATGAACAATTATTCATTAAGCTCCTAGCATCTAGGGCTTCCCTGGTGGCTCAGACAGTAAAGAATCTACCTGCAATGCAAGAGACCCAGGTTCAATCCCTGGATTGGGAAGATCCCCTGGAGAAGGGAAATGGCAACCCACTCCAGTATTCTTGCCTGAAGAATTCCGTGGACAGAGGAGTCTGGTGGGCTACAAAAAGTAGGACACAACTGAGCGACTAACACTTTAACACTAAGCATCTAGGTTATGAGAATGAAATCTTGAGCAAAACAGACCTCACCCTGCCCTGACGGAGCTTACATTCTGGGAGAAGAGACAGTTTAGGAGGAGCATATGGACTTCTCAAGAGGCGTATGGAAGGTAAGAGGCCTGGCCCAGCAGAGAGAGACCACAGCAGGAGACAAGCTGTAGAGATGAGCGGACGACTCATGACATATTTCTGTGCAGAGAAAGCAGACATCCTGCAAACAGCATAACATAACAGCAATTACCACTCAGCTGTGCTTTCTCAGCCAATGTTTATCTGATTTGCTTTCCTTTGTTTTCCAATTTTCTACACTAAAACACACAGAAACCAATCACTTCTACAACTGGAAAAGCAAGCTTTTAGAATGTCTTCAAATGAAAGAGAAAACCATTTTGTTAAAGAATGAAGCCCTTAGGGTGTCAAGGAGCCAAGTAGACTAAAAACTACAGTTTTGGAAGAATAAGCAGTTCTTACGGGTTAACGGGCTCTGAATTTGAAGTCACATGAGCTGCCTGACAATGTCAACTAGAGGCCCTCCACCGAGGGACCCACCTGCATGTGGCCAGCACACGCCCAGGGACACGCCGCCCACTGGACCTCCATGTTCAGGCCCCTCTTGCTATCTCTCAGGCCCCCGGGCTGGACTGCCTCCTCTCCTGCCTTTGTCTCATCTTCCAGGCTCACCTTCTCTGCTGTCCGTCTGTTCCTTCTGGAAAGTCTGAGTCGCTTTGTGTCCTGTGCCTCCCCGAGCTTCTTCCCTTAGCCTTGCGGGAGCCAGACTGTACTGAACCACTGACGGTTCTTTCATCTGCGTCCTTGACCGTGACTTTGACCCCCTCCTGAGGGTTCATTTTATGTGTCAGCTTGGCAAGGCCACGGTGTCTAGTTGTGTGGTTAGACATTCAGAGAACAGGCAAGCTACTGCTGGTAGTTTTTAGGTATGACTCACGTTTAACAGGGCTTCCCTGGGGGCTCAGCAGTAAAGAATCTGTCTGCAAAGCAGGAGGCTTAGGAGGTGAATATTCTATCCCTGGGTCAGGAAGATCTGCTGGAGGAGGGCATGGCAACCCACTTCTGTATTCTTGCCTGGAGAATCCTATGGACCGAGAAGACTGGCGGGCTACAGCCCATGGGGTCACAGAGTCAGACATGACTTAAGCAACTGAGCACACACGCACATTTACAATCAACTGACTTTAAGTAGATGGGCCTCCATAACGTAGGTGAGCCTCATCCATTGAGCTGGAGGCCTTAAGAACAAAGACTAAGGCACCCCATAGGAGAAGATATTCTGCATTAAGATGACAACATAGAAATTCTGCCTGAGTTTCCAGTCTTCAGGCCAAGGTTGCAACTTCAATTCCTGCCAGAATTTCTAGCCTGTGGACTTGCCATATGGGTCTGGGGCTTGCCAGCCCCATGATCATGTGAGTTAATTCCTTAAAAGCTCTCTGTCTTTTTCTATCAAAATCTACCTGTCTATCTAGATATACATCCTATTGGCTCTGTTTCTCCAGAGAACCCTGCCTGACACACTCCTTACACTCTGGGGCCACAGCTGACCCATCTCTGTGCCCAAGGAGTCTGACAGTAGCTGGCTTTAGCCAGGGGAGCCCTCTGGGGTGGTGTGGGTCGGTGGGGAGAGAGGAGTCAGAATGGGGTCAGCCTAGAAGGGTGGGTTGGGGTGGGAGGTGCGAGGGAGGTTTAAGAGGAGGGGGACACATGTATACCTATGGGCTGATACATGTTGACGTATGTCAGAAGTCAGCACAACCTTGTGAAGCAATTATCCTCCAATTAAAAATAAATACGTTTTTAAAAAAGAATGGCATTGGATGAGATGGGAGGGGACTGAGGGAGCCAGAGAGACAATGGCCTCGGCCACCACCTATCAAGTTCCGGGGGCTGCACTTCCATTCTAGTTTGCATGAATGGCTGTCACCACACAGCTCCAAGGAGCTCCATTCACACAGTCAATGTTCGCCTGGAGCTATGCAAGGTGGTGGTCCTGCAGGTACCTAAGGATGAAGATGGTCTCCAAACACTCAGGCAAGAACCTGATTTAAAAGGCACGAACAGAGTGGAAAGAGCAAGGATGTTAGCATCAGAAACCTGGATGCCAACCCTGGTTTTGCCTCCATGACCCAGAGCAAATTACTTAACCTTTGGGTCTGTTTCTTTATCCTTCAATGGGTGGTGGTTATCATTCTCTCATATGATTCTTAGCCTAGGCTAAGAATGTACATCAAAGGCCTGGGGAGATGCCTGGCAAGTCCTTGGTGTCTAATTAATGGCAACCATCGTTCACTGAGCTGGAGAAGACTCAAAGCAGCAGATTTGGGGATGGGAGGAAATAAAGAATTCTCTTTTGGGAGTGTGTGGCTGAGATGCTTGTGTGACATCCAAGTGCAAATGTCACTTGGGCACTTGGAAATAGGAGCAACGCTCAAGAAGTGGTCTGGACTGGAGATATGTTAATGACATTTAACACCACGGGATTAGGTAAGTCACAGAAGAGAGTGGAGAAAAAACTTCCTAAGGAACTTTGACCAGAAAAGAGCAGGTGGGGGATGGAAAATGGCAGAGGAAACTGACTCAGAGAAAACAGGGAGAGTGAACTTAGACAGGAGACCTTTAAGAGGATGTGAGTGGTCAGCTGTTTGAATACGGCTCAGGGGTCATGGAGCTAATAGTGTCCATGGCTTGTGACCACGTGGAGGCCACGGGGAAGTGTGAGTGGATGTGACAGGGACAGAGTACAGGGACAAAGTAGGTGATTATATAGCTAATCCCACTAGGGGATTGCATGTAGGAAACATATGGGAGACCTCTGTAAGTTAATGATCACTCAAGAAAGTAGGTTTGCTTAACCACAAACCCAAGCAGGCTTGCTTAGCAACAAACCCACGCAGCAGAAGTATGAGACATGCCCCCAAAAAACAAAACAATGGTAGCATAAGACCCATACCCTGCCCGGTGAGCTCAGTAAGTTAATTGACCTCGAAGACATGCTCTCTGCACACATGAAAAACAATAATTTGTGGAAAGACGATATTTCAAAGTAAAGACCCTCATTGTACTGAGACTTGAAATAATTTTTTCATAGTGCCGTGACAGTCCTGGCTTGACCATGTAGGGACAAGAAACCCCCCCTGCTCAACCTGGAGCAAGAGCTGATGATGAAAGCATGACATGTATTCAAGAATGAGGAAGAAAGTAGTCTTTTCCCCCTCCGCACTTTTCCTTTGATTATAAAACTGTAGCCCACTAAGTTCTCAGGACACGGCACCCTCTTACCCACCCACGTGTAAGCCTCACAAGCGTCCTAATATATCACTTCTTACCAATCACTTTGGCTTTCTCTGAATTCTTTCTATGCTGAGACAGAAAGGATCAGAGCTCTGCAGAGCCCCCTGAAATGCCACCAAACAGTTTTAGGAAGGAGGTAGGAAGAGCCTGGAGAAGGAAATGGCAACCCATTCCAGTATTCTTGCCTAGAGAATGCTGTGGACAGAGGAGCCTGGTGGGCTGCTGTCCATAGGGTCGCACAGAGTCGGACACAACTGAAGCGACTTAACATACATGCATGCATTGGAGAAGGAAATGGCAACCCACTCCAGTATTCTTGCCTGGAGAATCCCAGGGACAGGCGAGCCTGGTGGGCTGCCGTCTATGGGGTTGCACAGAGTCGGACATGACTGAAGTGCCTTAGCAGCAGCAGCAGCAGCAGGAAGAGCCTGGATGCCCTAGGAGAAGGAGACCAATCTTCCCAGAATGTTGGCCATTTGGAGAAGCAGAGAAGGGGGCCGGCAGTAGGTGTGGAATCCGAGAACAGATTATGGGTGAAGCATGGGCAGGATGCAGGTTTGGAAGTGGGGAGGTGGGGGACTTCTGTCCAGTGGTATCCGTATTCTCAGTGACCAAGATCAAGCAACCAACTGAAGGGACAGGAAGATTTGTGAAGCTGAGAAACTGCCACCGGGAACCTTTGGGGCACAGCCTTCAGATGGCTAATTCATGTTGATGTTTGGCAGAAATCAATACAGTACTGTGCGGCTTCTCTGATATCACAGTAAAGAATCTGCCTGCAATGCAGGAGACCCTGGTTTGATTCCTGGGTCAGAAAGATCTGCTGGAGAAGGGATAGGCTACCCATTCCAGTATTCTTGGGCTTCCCTTGTGGCTCAGCTGGTAAAAAATCTGCCTGAAACGCAGGAGACCTGGGTTTGATCCCTGGGTTGGGAAGATCCCCTGGAGAAGGGAACAGCTACCCACTCCAGTATTCTGGCCTGAAGAATTCCATGGACTGCATAGTCCATGGGGTCGCAAAGAGTCGGACACGACTGAGTGATTTTCACTTCATTTCACAATACAATACTGTAAAGCAATTATCCTTCAATTTAAAACAAGTTGAAATAAATAAATAAAAGGAAGAGGAAAACCTGGCAGGAAGTGCAACCACACACAGACTCACCAAGGAGTTCTTTATATACAAATAATGATGATGATGATAATGGTCAGTTTCAGTTCAGTTCAGTCGCTCAGTCATGTCAGACTCTGTGACCCCATGAACTGCAGCACACCAGGCCTCCCTGTCCATCACCAGCTCCCAGAGTTTACCCAAACTCATGTCCACTGAGTCGGTGATACCATCTAACCAAGTTAGTTTCAGTTCAGTTCAGTTCAGTTCAGTACAGTCGCTCAGTCGTGTCCGACTCTTTGCGACCCCATGAATCGCAGCACGCCAGGCCTCCCTGTCCATCACCAACTCCCGGAGTTCACTCAGACTTACGTCCATCGAGTCAGTGATGCCATCCAGCCATCTCATCCTCTGTCGTCCCCTTCTCCTCCTGCCCCCAATCCCTTCCAGCATCAGAGTCTTTTCCAATGAGTCAACTCTTCGCACGAGGTGGCCAAAGTACTGGAGTTTTAGCTTTAGCATCATTCCCTCCAAAGAAATACCAGGGCTGATCTCCTTCAGAATGGACTGGTTGGATCTCCTTGCAGTCCGAGGGACTCTCAAGAGTCTTCTCCAACACCACAGTTCAAAAGCATCAATTCTTTGGCGCTCAGCTTTCTTCACAGTCCAACTCTCACATCCATACATGACCACTGGAAAAACCATAGCCTTGACTAGATGGACCTTTGTGGGCAAAGCAATGTCTCTGCTTTTCAGTATGCTATCTAGGTTGGTCATAACTTTAGACTGTTCTAAGTTACAATGGATCTACCTAGGTGGATTTCAGCACCAGGCCACTGTCATTAATGATCTCAAGGGCTTTGGGAATAAACTAGGGTGATTCAAAAAAAAAAAAAACCAAGCCTGGTGGGCCAGCAGGAGGGTGTGGACAGTCCATTCCCAGCTCAGGTCTGGGGAAGGCAGATGTGAGTGTTGGAGCACTGTGGGGGTTGGGGGCAGAGAGTGAGTGGCAGGTGAGATGAGGCAGTTAAGGGAGGATGGAAGCTTAGACTGCAACCACAGAGAGAACACAGGATTTCAGCCATGGTCAGAGGGTGGCTTTTTTGAGGATGTACATTGCCTGTCCAAAGCTGGAAGCACCTAGAAGTCACGGTCAGAGCTGGTGAACAGTCCCGGATGAAGGAAGGAGTGGCCACAGATGTGGGTGGGAGAAGAGATGGCAGCAAGTGGACATGAACTGATCACAGCATGTGTTGAATTGCCCTGTGGGTACAGCTGAGGTGAGGAGACACAGGCATGGGGGGGAGGACCAGTGCGCCCTGCAGGTCAAACTCAAGAGGGTGAGTGAGTCCTCTGGGTTGAGAGAGGTGAGCTGTGCCCGAGGACGAGGATGGGGAGATATGTGTGCATTCTTCCCAGGAACATGCTGCAAATGGGGAAGACTGTTGGTACCAGGGGGGTTTGTGGGGTGCAGGTCACGCTTCCTTCGGGATCACAGACAGCTCTGACTTCCTACTCCTCCATCAGCGAGGGTTATTAAGTACATAGGGACTCACTGCCCAGGGGAGTTATTTGCAGTAGAGGCTTAAGACTCTGTCTCCCACACAGAAGCCACCAGGGAGCTGAGAATGACGTCACATCCCTGCGATATCGTGTCACAGGGGAAGCTGCCAGCTGTGGAGTACAAAGCCAAGTTCAGACAGCTCACACCCTAGGCAGCATGGATCCATGGGTTCAAACTCCAGCTCTTTAGCTCACTAGCTGTGTGACTTAGGGAAAGTTACTTAACCTCTCTGGACCTCTATTTCTTTGTGTCAAGCAGGGAATAGTAATAGGACCGGCTTCATAGGGTTGTTGTGGGGATTAAGTAAGTCAATGTATATGAAGCAAATACTAAATGCTAAAAGATCACGAGCTGTCAACATCACCACAGGCTCCTGGGAGAACACGTGGAATGAATGGTGTCTTAGAATGAGTTCAGAGGAAAAAGGAGGGGAATTCACTTAGTGTTTGACTAGAGGAATTACGGCTTCTCTGGTGGCTCAGTTGGTAAATAATCCACCAGTGCAGGAGACGAGGGTTTGATCTCTGAGTTGGGAAGATCCCTTGGAGAGGAATTGGCAACCCACTCCAGTATTCTTGCCTGGGAAATTCCATGGACAGAGGAGCCTGGTGGGTTACAGTCCATAGGGTCACAAAAGAGTCAGACATGACTTAACGAATAAACAACAACAGAGGATCTTAAACTACCTCAGAATAATTCTCTCAGCTTAAATAGAATAATAACATAACATATATATATATATATATATATATAAAGCCTAATGCATGGGGTTTCAAAAATGTTAACTTTTGTTCTTACAGTCCGTGATAACAATACTAATATTGCTGCTACTCAAGTCTAACACTCGGCCAGTGCCCATCATTGTGGCCCAAAATGTCAGATTCCTGTTTCCATTTCTGAATAGGCACGTTCTGAGGTCCCAAGGGTTCACTTGCCACAGTCCAGCAGCTGCAGACAGCAGAACTCTGCTCGCAGCAATTTGATTGGCCCCACCTACTGTTTAGATAATCACCTCCACTGTACTGGTGCTGCTGCTCCTTATAATAAAACCTTCAGGGCACCATGAGTTGGAGGCTTTAACGGGCCATGGGAGAAGTAAAGCAAGCGAGGCTGGGAGGAGAATCTTTGCCCACCTAGCCTGTCACGGAGGTGGACCTGCACCCAGACTGCCTGAAGTCAGCCCCTCGCTTGTGAGCCCGCACTGAGTAGAAGGACAAAGGCAAAGAGAAGGCACCACACACATTAATGCAGCACAAAAGATGGACAGACAGTGCCGTGAAGGGGGACGTCTTTCCCAGGCCGGCTCCTGCAGGCAGAGGCCACCTCCCTAAATGGAGTATTCTGGGCCTTGTGTCCTGTCCATAGGATGGGGCCCTGCTGACTAAGCCCTGTGGGTCCAACAAGTCACTAGCTGACAGCTTTGAGCAGAAAACGCCACACCTGTCCTGGCCTCAGTTCTCTGACCAACACTCCGTGGTGACTGCTTAATTTTCAGGGTTAATTCTCTGCTGACTTTGGCATGGTGCTCAAGCTAACCCTAGGGCTTTCCAGGTGACGCTAATGGTAAAGAACCTGCCTGCCAATCCAGGAGACGTAAGAGACATGGATTCAATCCCTGAGTTGGGAAGACCCCCTGGAGGAGGGCATGGCAACCCACTCCAGTATTCTTGCCTGGAGAATCCCATGGACAGAGGAGCCTGGCAGCCTAGTCCATGGTGGGTCACAAAGATTTGGACACAACTGAAGTGACTTAGCACAGTATAGCACAAGGCAGCTAACCTAAAAAGGAAGACACAGTAAAGGAATGTGGAAAACAGGGCAGTTAGGAAGAGAGGCGGTGGGGGGAAGAAAGGGAAGGGAGGAGGGGGCATGTTAGCAGGCATAGGAATAATAACCACAGGATAATCAATTTCTTTTTTATGTAAACATTTGTCAGACACCACGCTAAGCACTCCAAGTGCCTTTTCTCATTTAATTGTCACCAAATTGATTTTCGTATTTCTCAATTTTTAACTCTCTTGCTCCAGCTGCTCTGTAAACCCGGGTAATTCCTGAAATGGTGTCTAAGGTTGATCGAAATCTACGAGCCTGACTTCCCTGTTTCCTTGAGCTTCCCCAGCCCGTTCCTGATTAAAGACCAAAGAAAAAAATGCTTCATAAATAGAACAGCCTGGGAAATTGTGAAAGAAAGCAGCAAGAATGATTAAGTGGCATCCTGCTGCTATCATAAACATTCCTTGATGCCAGTCTTGACAAGCAACAAATGATCAACAAGCTATTGATGGCTTGCTCAGCTTATGAAAAATGTGTCCAGCTGTGGGTCAACAAGTTCTGGCCTGGGAGTCCAAGGCAGATGTGCCCAGGCGATGTCACTGCTGACCGTCTGCCCTGGGTGTCAGATCCCTTCTGAATAACAGCATAGGACCGACATGCCCGGGGGCATGTGATAAAGGTCAGTAAAATGACACGCAGGAGTTGTGGGGCAGACACAAACGCATGCAGGTTGATCAAGTCTGTAGTCCAGATGAGCAGGATGAGGGGGCTGACTCTTGCTGCTTTGCCAATGGAGGAGTAAAATCGGCCCATGGTGAAATACACAAGAGTCGTCCATTGGGAAATGCTGCTTGCATGGTCATCACCATTGCAGTTATTTCATGAATGCCACGCTGTCCTCATGACCCCATTCTGGATCAAAAACGAGGCATGTGTACTTATCCTACTCTTTTTCAGGACTGGTAGATAGATGGAGAGAGGCAGAGAGAGGTGAGGGGCAGAGAGCATCACTGGGCAGCTGGGACAAGATCCAAGCTCAGCCCAGGGGACCAGGAGCCTCCTTCTGAGCGGCTCACACAGAGAGGGGAGGGTTCGGGAAGTGACCCATGGTTCTGGGGTGAAGCACAGAGAGATGGGCGCCCGGGAGTCCTACCCATCTTGGGGAAGGCCCTGTGCCTGGCTCAGGCGTGAACCCTGGGAGACAGTGATGTCTTGGGAGCCTGGAAAAGCCCACCCAATTCCCTTGGCATCGATTGAAAGCAACCAGGCAAACTTCTCATGGCTAATCCCATTTCCTCAGTGCCTAGTTATACCAAGCAGGACTGGAGAGCATGAGGAAATCACCTGATCACTGATCAGGTCGATCCCTGACCCCTAAAGACCTCTATTTGAGGCATCTTTATCAACCAACCTCAGATGCGTGCACAATACCCATGCAAGAAAAATGACATTTCTGGGCTTCAGCTATGCTTTAGGACACGCAGACAGCAAGACTGAGGCTATCTTGGAGGGAGCGGATGGCTTTCCCAGGGTTTTCAAACCTTCCACGATTACCCAGCTGGCGCCCACTCCTCCTTGCCCCAAGTAGTCACTCAAACTCTCCCTTGTTGCCTTTTCTGCTGTCATAAATCATTCTTAGGTGCCAGGATGATTCAGCAGCATCTAGATAAACAGCATAGTACAGTGAAAGAGCCTGGATTTGATGTCAGATCTCAGACCCCAGCTACCACTCATTCCCCAGCCTGTCTCCTGGGATAAGTCAGCTTTCTGCAAAGTGGGCATCGGGGAATACTCATCTCAAGGTCATGTGCAGATCTAATGAGACGTCTGGGAATATACCTAGGAATGGAATTGCTGCGTCAAATGGTTAAGTCTACGTTTCTTTTTTGAGAAATGCCAAACTATTTTCCACAGTGGTAAACCAGCGTACGTTCCCACTGGTCACTCCCTGGTGTATACCTTTGAATTGGTTTTGCCATGTAGCAAGCACAGGGTATATATTCGCTATTGCAGCTATTTTTGAGAAATCTCTTTATTGCTCATTATTTTCATTCTCATTCCTGTGTTCTCTTACAGATGTTTTTGGAATACCTACGTAGGGCCAACACGATGCTAGATGCTGAGAAGGCTGCAAAGAAGGGGAAATCTGTTGGGAAATTCATAGTTTAATCAGAAGGAGGAGCCCCTGGAAGGGACCTGCTTTTAGGAAACACCTACTATGTGGCAGGCACTGGTTAGACCTAGCCTCATCTAACCCTAAGAGCAGCCACTGAGCTCTTCTTGTCTTCATTCTATGGCCAAGCACGCTGGGGAGGTCGGAGACCAGAGGTCACCCCACTTGCCCAAAGCATCACAGCTTGTGGATAAGAACTGACCCTTTTAGAGCAAGACCACCTGTTCTGTTTGCCCTGATTCCTGTTCACTTCAGCTCTGTGGGCAAAGACCTCGCTGAAAGGACAAGTCTATCCGAGTGAGACCTTGATGTTAGACATACTTCTCAGGTTCTTTTTAGCAGCCCAGCATCCAGACAGAATTTTCACTTGGGAAAGTGAAAGCGTTAGTCACTCAGTTGTGTCTGACTCTTTGCGACCCTATAGACTGTAGCCCACTGTAGCCCTTTTGTCCTCAGAATTCTCCAGACAAGAATACTGGAGTGGGTCACCGTGCCCTCCTCCAGGGGATCTTCCTGACCCAAGGATCAAACCCATGTCTCCTGCATTGCAGGCTGATTCTTTACCGTCTGAGCCAGCTCGGAAGCCCAACATGTCTTAATATCGCCAATTTAAAAACAAAATCAAAGCTAACTGTTGGCAAGGATGTGGAGAAATTGGAGCCTTTGTACATTGCCACTGGGGATGTGTAGCCCAGTGAGACTGGAAAACAAACTGGAGAACAGTTTGATGGGTTTTCAAAAAATAAATATAGAATCACCATATGACCCAGCCATTCCACGCCCGTGGTCTGTATGCAAGAGAGCTGAAAGCAGGTGGTCAAACAAAAACTTGTATGTGAGCACTCACAGCAGTGCTATTCACAGTAGCTGAAAGGTGGAAACAGTCCAAATGCCCATCAGCCACTGAGAAGATCAGCAATTGTGGTCTCTCCATACAATGGAATATTGTTCAGCCAAAGAAAGAAATGAAGTTCCGATACATGTTGCAATGTAGAAGAACCTTGACATTCTCAGCCAGATGAAGAAAAGCTACATTTAGAGGGTCACGTGTTGTATGATTCCATTTCAATGAAATGCCCAGAAGGGACAAATGTATGAAGGTTGAAGGCAGATCAGTAGCGGCCTGGGGCTAGCGGGAGGAGGTGACTTGGAAGCAACTTTTAATGGGTTGGAGGGCTGCTTGGTTTGGGTGATGAAAATGTTTTGGATCTAGACAGACGTGGTGGTTGCACAATTATGAATGTATTTGTGCATTCATATGCCACTGAATTACCCTATCAAGTTTTTGGCCACCCTATGCAGCAGCCAACAAGCCTCTGTTTAGTTACGATTTTGAAATACATAAAAAATTTCAACCATTTTTTTTAAGGTGGAGTGGAATGTTCTAAAATCAGACCCTCCTCCCTATTCATCAGTTTGGTTTAAGCTGGGAAATCAAGGCTTTTGCATCCACCCAGTGACCAAGCTTCAGACCCTCAATCTGTGTGTCCTTAAGCAACTCAGTTAAGCTCTCTGAGCTCAGCTGCCTTATCGTAAACAGCATGTCCCATAACAGTGTGTGTGGGGATCAACAGCCATGTGTGAATGCAATACTCAACACACAGCAGAGACTAATAAATTGCCCCTATTTCTAACATCTGTATGTCAATCATTCATAAAATTCAGAGGGTCTGGATTACATCAAAGGGAGGTCTGTGGACCAGACACTGTCAGTTCGGATCCCGCCGAGCCCCAGAGAGGCTCACCTGAGCCCCTTCCCTGAGCTCCCGGGGCTCTTCCCACCTCACTGTCTGCCCTGTTTGTTCTTCTGGGGCCTCCCCCTCCCTCTTACCCCCTTCGCTCTGCACTTGACCCCTTGGTGGCTCTGATCCCATCTCTACCCTGGCGAATCCCACGTGTTACATCACTAGCCCACAGCTGTGTCCCACGTTCCGGACCAGACCACGTGACCAAGTGACATCGTCACTTGAATACCAAGCAGAACCTCAGCCTTAAGGAGACCAAATGAAGCTGGCAAGAGGCTGGGTCAGTTCCTGGCAGAGCGAGGCCAGGGCGGTGCCCCCAGGCTGCACTCAGTTACTCACTCCACTTGGATGAATAAGTCTCGTGTCAAACTCACTGTGTCTGAGCCTGTTCCCCTACAGGCTTCCCTTTCAGGTAAATGGTATCACTGTTCTTCAGTGACCTGTGCCCCATCTTGCCCCTGGCATCGACCCAGCATCCAACCACTTCTCTCCATGATCTCCTGACCTTCTCAGGGTTACATCCTCAGTGCTTAGCAAGGTCCACGAGCTCTGACCCTCACTGACTCATATCTGACTCCGTCCCCACTCTCTCTTTCCCCTTCCCTTCCACTCTGGCCAACTGGACCCCACGGTGTCCTCAAGCAAATCTCGTGCACACTTCTTTTAGCACCTCTGGTACCTGCTGTTCCTCTGCCTGGAACGCCCTTCCTCAGATACCCCAAAGGGCTCATTTCTCTCTGAGTGTAAAAGGGAGTGTGTGTATGCACGATCAGTGATGTCTGACTCTGCAACCCCATAGACTATAGCCTGCCACGCTCTTCTGTCCATGGAATTTTCCAGGCCAAGAATACTGGAAGGGGTTGCCATTTCCTACTCCAGGGGATCGTGTCAACCCAGGATCAAACCCACGTCTCTTGAGGCTCCTGCATTGGATTCTTTTACCACTGAGCCACCTGGGAAGCCCTGTCTCCACTCAAATAGGAGCCATTGGAGAGGACCTGTGACCTCCCGATAGTAAATGCAACGGTCATGATTAATCTACTTCTTGATTTCCACCCAGCCCACCCTTTTACTTTCGGAACAGTACCTATTCCCAGCTGGTGAATAGTTACCTATTTGTTGACTTGTTTCCTCCAGCTGGAATCTGTAGTCCAGAGAGCTGGGATTTGGTCTTTGTGCTGGTCCTTGCCTCCCCAGGTCCGGCCCACCGCTTTCTCTGCCCTGCTTCTGCCCAGGCGGGCTAGCCTGCTTTCTTGCTACTGGCTGCCAGCCCAGTAGGAAATGACAGGCAGGACAAGAAAGTGATGCGGACCTTCCCTGCTACCTCCCTGCACTAATTCAGTGGCTCTGGGAACATCCTCCCAACTACAGCTGCCCAGGCATCTCCTGCCAAGGCTGCTCCTCCCCTTCCCTCAGTTCTAGGGGTAAGGGCGCCCCACTGGCCATCCCTTGTCCGTTCCTTTCCCCCTGTCTTTGCCTGTCTAAGTTCTCCCCTCACCATCTGGGGTGGATTCTGTTTCCTCCTGAAACCATAGCCCTACCAACCCCTCACGTTCGCTGCTGTGTCCAGCACCTAGGACAGTGCCCAGAACATAGTGAGCCCTCAGTAAACATTCTTCATTAATGAACCAGCTAATGAATTAATTAGCAGAAGAATGAATGGAAGAAAACCAATATGCTACTCAGAATGAATAGATAAACAGATGGAGCAAAGCATTCCGTTTCCTTGAAAGAAAAAATGAGCTAAGCCGATGAGTCAACTTTCATGGAACCATAATATGCTTCAGCGTCAGTCCTTCCAATGAATATTCAGGGTTGATACCTTTTAGGATTGACTGGCTTGATATCCTTGTTGTCCAAGGGACTCTCAAGAGTCTTCTCCAGCACGACAGTTCGAAAACATCAATTCTTTGGTGCTCAGCCTTCTTCATGGTCCAACCCTCACATCTGTACATGACTACTGAAAAAAACCATAGCTTTGACTATACGGACACTCATCAGCGAAGTGATGTCTCTGCTTTTTAATATACTGTCTAGGTGGGGATGAGGAGATAGCAAAGCTTTAAAAGATTGTTCTGGAAGGCATCACTGCAAAGGTGACATTTGAGCAAAGACTTGAAGGAAGGAGGAGGTTGAGCCACGTGGAAAACTGGGCTGTGTGTTACAGTCACCAAAGACACAAGAGGGAAAGCCCAGAGGGAAAGTTCTCTGGGTGTGAAGAAAAGATTTCCAGCAGAAGGCCAGCCAAGGGAGAAGGGCTAAAGGGTAAGTAGCCGCTGGAGTGTAGAGTAAGGGGGAGGGGAGGGTGATGGGAGATCTTGCCAGAGGGGTCACTGGGACAGGAAGAAGGGATGAGCCCACCTGCTTGGACTGGATCCTCTTGGCAAGGGATTTGCTTTGAGTGATGTGATGGTGAGTGACAGAGATATGAAGATGCTGATACTAGACCACCAGCCAGGTTCAAACCCCAGCTCCTCCACTGGCTCTGTGACCTTAACACTGGAACTGTCACTTAACCTCTCTGAGTCTCAGTTTCTTCCCTATCTGTAAAAGACAAGAGTCAGAGAACCCACTTCACAGGGCCAAGTGACTTAGAATGGTGTCTGCCTCGTATGGCCTGAAACTATTGCAACATTGTCAATCGGCTAGACCCCAATACAAAATCGAAAGTTTTTTTTTTTTTTTTTAAAGAATTATGTCTGCCTCTAGGGCTTCCCTGGTGGCTCAGTGGTAAAGAATCTACCTGCAATGCAGAAGACCTGGAGTTCGATCCCTGGGTTGGGAAGATATCCCGGAAAAGGAAATGGAAACCCATTCCAGTATTCTTGCCTGGAGAATTCCAAAGGACAGAGGAGCCTGGTGGGCTACAGTGAGTGGGTTCGCAGAGAGTCAGACTCAACTGAGTGACTAACACTTCCACTTTCTTGTCTGCCTCATGATTCCTTCAGAAGAGCATGGAGGTTAGACTGGAGTGGGGCTTGGCCAGCCTGGAGGAAGGGAGGCACAGGTGAGACTCTGCAAGGGCCTTGGTCACATTTCCTGCAACAGAACATTTGTATGTAAAGACGATTTATCTCTGTGTTCGATGCCAGAATCCTAAGCATGGACCATCTCCAGGCAACATTCAGAGACACAGAAGGGTATCTGCCCTCCTTGGTCTGCAGTCTGGGTGTGTGGGCACAGACGCCAACAAGCACCATTCAGGGCAGGCTTGCAGAGAGTGTGTGGGGTCAAGGGCAAAGCTTTTTTTCTTCAAAGACCCTGAAGAAACCTAGAACACCAGAGAGGACAGTGACAGCAAGACGCAGGTCACTGCCACTACCTGGAGAGTTTCTTAAAAACAGATTTTTGTTGAATTTTGTCAAAGGCTTTCTCTGCATCTATTGAGATAATCATATGGTTTTTGTTTTTCAATTTGTTAATGTGGTGTATTACATTGATTGATTTGCAGATATTGAAGAATCCTTGCATCCCTGGGATAAAGCCCACTTGGTCATGGTGTATGATCTTTTTAATGTGTTGTTGGATTCTGATTGCTAGAATTTTGTTAAGGATTTTTGCATCTATGTTCATCAGTGATATTGGCCTGTAGTTTTCTTTTTTTGTGGGATCTTTGTCAGGTTTTGGTATTAGGGTGATGGTGGCCTAATAGAATGAGTTTGGAAGTTTACCTTCCTCTGCAATTTTCTGGAAGAGTTTGAGCAGGATAGGTGTTAGCTCTTCTCTAAATTTTTGGTAGAATTCAGCTGTGAAGCCGTCTGGACCTGGGCTTTTGTTTGCTGGAAGATTTTTGATTACAGTTTCAATTTCCGTGCTTGTGATGGGTCTGTTAAGGTTTTCTATTTCTTCCTGGTCGAGTTTTGGAAAGTTGTACTTTTCTAAGAATTTGTCCATTTCTTCCACGTTGTCCATTTTATTGGCATATAATTGTTGATAATAGTCTCTTATGATCCTTTGTATTTCTGTGTTGTCTGTTGTGATCTCTCCATTTTCGTTTCTAATTTTATTGATTTGATTTTTCTCCCTTTGTTTCTTGATGAGTCTGGCTAATGGTTTATCAATTTTATTTATCCTTTCAAAGAACCAGCTTTTGGCTTTGTTGATTTTTGTTATGGTCTCTTTTGTTTCTTTTGCATTTATTTCTGCTCTAATTTTTAAGATTTCTTTCCTTCTACTAACCCTGGGGTTCTTCATTTCTTCCTTTTCTAGTTGCTTTAGGTGTAGAGTTAGGTTATTTATTTGACTTTTTTCTTGTTTCTTGAGGTGTGCCTGTATTGCTATGAACAATCCATTTTGAGTTTATTTTTGTATATGGTGTTAGAAAGTGTTCTAGTTTCATTCTTTTACAAGTGGTTGACCAGATTTCCCAGCACCACTTGTTAAAGAGATTGTCTTTAATCCATTGTATATTCTTGCCTCCTTTGTCAAAGATAAGGTGTCCATATGTGCGTGGATTTATCTCTGGGCTTTCTATTTTGTTCCATTGATCTATATTTCTGTCTTTGTGCCAGTACCATACTGTCTTGATAACTGTGGCTTTGTAGTAGAGCCTGAAGTCAGGTAGGTTGATTCCTCCAGTTCCATTTTTCTTTCTCAAGATCGCTTTGGCTATTCGAGGTTTTTTGTATTTCCATACAAATTGTGAAATTATTTGTTCTAGCTCTGTGAAGAATACTGTTGGTAGCTTGATAGGGATTGCATTGAATCTATAAATTGCTTTGGGTAGTATACTCATTTTCACTATATTGATTCTTCCAATCCATGAACATGGTATATTTCTCCATCTATTAGTGTCCTCTTTGATTTCTTTCACCAGTGTTTTATAGTTTTCTATATATAGGTCTTTAGTTTCTTTAGGTAGATATATTCCTATTAAAGATCTCAACGTAAGACCAGAAACTATAAAACTCCTAGAGGAGAACATAGGCAAAACACTCTCTGACATACATCACAGCAGGATCCTCTATGACCCACCTCCCAGAATATTGGAAATAAAAGCAAAAATAAACAAATGGGACCTAATTAAACTTAAAAGCTTCTGCACATCAAAGGAAACTATTAGCAAAGTGAAAAGACAGCCTTCAGAATGGGAGAAAATAATAGCAAATGAAGCAACTGACAAACAACTAATCTCAAAAATATACAAGCAACTCCTTCAACTCAACTCCAGAAAAATAAATGACCCAATCAAAAAATGGGCCAAAGATCTAAATAGACATTTCTCCAAAGAAGACATACAGATGGCTAACAAACACATGAAAAGATGCTCAACATCACTCATTATCAGAGAAATGCAAATCAAAACCATTATGAGATATCATTTCACACCAGTCAGAATGGCTACGACCCAAAAGTCTACAAATAATAAATGCTGGAGAGGGTCTGGAGAAAAGGGAACCCTCTTACACTGTTGGTGGGAATGCAAACTAGTACAGCCACTATGGAGAACAGTGTGGAGATTCCTTAAAAAACTGGAAATAGAACTGCCTTATGATCCAGCAATCCCACTGCTGGGCATACACACTGAGGAAACCAGAAGGGAAAGAGACACGTGTACCCCAATGTTCATCGCAGCACTGTTTATAATAGCCAGGACATGGAAGCAACCTAGAGGTCCATCAGCAGATGAATGGATAAGAAAGCTGTGGTACATATACACAACGGAGTATTACTCAGCCATTAAAAAGAATACATTTGAATCAGTTCTAATGAGGTGGATGAAACTGGAGCCTATTATACAGAGTGAAGTAAGCCAGAAGGAAAAACACCAATACAGTATACTAACGCATATATATGGAATTTAGAAAGATGGTAATGATAACCCTGTATACGAGACAGCAAAAGAGACACTGATGTATAGAACAGGCTTATGGACTCTGTGGGAGAGGGAGAGGGTGGGAAGATTTGGGAGAATGGCATTGAAACATGTGAAATGTCATGTATGAAACGAGATGCCAGTCCAGGTTCAATGCACGATGCTGGATGCTTGGGGCTGGTGCACTGGGACCACCCAGAGGGATGATATGGGGAGGGAGGAGGGAGGAGGGTTCAGGATGGGGAACACATGTTTTAAAATTATTAAATTTAAGAATAAAAAAAAAAAAAGAAAAAGAAACAAAAAAACAAACAGATTTTTGGACCCCCCCGGCCAGACTCACAGATTCTGAAAATCTGGAGGGAAGGTATCATAAACTCGCACTGAATGTGCCTCAGGTAACTCTGATTATCAGCAAAATTGGCAAACGCTGATCCAACACCTTCCCTCTTTTTGCAGACAGGAAGCCTGGGGTCCAGAAACGTGCCTGAGGAGGAACAGCCAAAGCCCTCCCAGTCTGTATTCATTTCCTAAGTCTGCATGACAAAGCACTGCCAACTGGGCAGCTTAAAGCCACAGGCTTGTGTCCTTCCCTACTTCTACGGGCTGGAAATCTGAAGCCAAAGTGGAGAAAGGGCAGGGCTGTGGGGAAGGATCTCGGGGAGCACGCGCCCCATGCCTTTCTCTTACCTGCTGGTATCCCTAGGCATCTTTGGCTTATAGCTGAACAACCCGAGTCTGTCTCCATCCTCAGCTGGCCTTGTCTTTGTAGCCAGGGTTAAAGACCACAGCCTTAAGTATATGTGTGGAATCTCAGTTCAGTTCAGTCACTCAGCTGTGTCCAGTTCTTTGTGACCCCATGCACTGCAGCGCACCAGGCCTCCCTGTCCATCACCAACTTCTGGAGTTTACTCAAACTCATGTCCATTGAGTTGGTGATGCCATCCAGCCATTTCATCCTCTGTTGTCCCCTTCTCCTCCTGTCTTCAATCTTTCCCAGCACCAGGGTCTTTTCAAATGAGTCAGCTCTTCGCATCAAGTGGCCAAAGTGTTAGAGTTTCAGCTTCAAATATCAGTCCTTCCAATGAATATTCAGGATTGATTTCCTTTAGGATGGACTGGTTAGATCTCCTTGCAGACCAAGGGACTTTCAAGAGTCTTCTCCAACACCACAGTCCAAAAGCATCAATTCTTTGGCGCTCAGCTTTCTACTAGAATCTATTAGACATTGAAACATATGCATTAATGCTCACATAAGACCATGCTCATCCACACTTAACCAAAAAGCATCCTGGGGTCTGTGCTTTGAGAAACCCTGGATGAACAGTGAAGGCCCTTCCCAACCTGCTGCAGAGGTCATTATCGTGTCTATTTTAGAGACTTAGAAACTGAGGCTTAGAGGCTGCTGAATGCCAACTCGTCTAGAATTAGGAACTCACTTGCCGAGAATTCAACTCCAGCCACCCAATGCTAAACATCATGCCTTTTTCTGCCATGTCAGGGTCAGAGACGTGAGAGATCCTGTAATAGGGAAGAACATTTTGTATTCTATATTACTCGCTAATATTGCCTATAAGTTCAAGTTATACATAATGGCCCATCTCTGGGAACCCTGCCTCTCAGGTGATGAGCATTAAGCTAAAATACCTTTGTTCAGCTCACAGGAAACATCCTGCCCAGGGCTACCTGGTGAATAACTGCTGCTCTGCTCTGCTCAGTCGCTCAGTCGAGTCAGACTTTTTTCGACTCCATAGACTGTAGCCCACCAGGGTCCTCTGTCCATGGAAGTTTCCAGGCAAGAATACTGGAGCTGGTGGCCATTTCCTCCTCCAGAGGATCTTCCTGACCCAGGGATCGAACCCACACTCCTGCACCGGCAGGTGGCTTCTTTCCCACGGCACTACCTGGAGCGTCTCTTGAAAAACTGCAGGGAAGAAGAAATGAACACATCCCTCAGGAGGCTGATGGGGACCAGGAAGTGTTTGACTTGACTCCCTCCCCTTTTAGTACAAAAGGAACCTGAGTTCTAATTCAGACAAGATAGTTCTTTGGGGGCACAAGCCCACATCTTCTCAGCGGACTTTCCAAATATGGTCGTTATTCCTTGCCTTATGCTATGCTATGCTAAGTCACTTCAGTTGTGTCCGACTCTGTGCGACCCCATAGACGGCAGCCCACCAGGCTCCCCCATCCCTGGGATTCTCCAGGCAAGAACACTGGAGTGGGCTGCCATTTCCTTCTCCAGTGCATGAAAGGGAAAACTGAAAATGAAGTCGCTCAGTCGTGTCCAACTCTTAGTGACCCCATAGATTGCAGCCTAACAGGCTCCTCCATCCATGGGATTTTCCAAGCAAGAGTACTGGAGTGGGGTGCCATTGCCTTCTCTGTCCTTGCCTTAACAACTCCTCTTTTGACAATTGACCTGTCGTGAGGCGAGCAGTATGAGTTGAGATTCCGTAATAGTCCTGCCTTCCATCGGGGTGGGCTTGAAGGGTGAAGGGTCTCAATATGTGTACTGGTTTGGAACACAGACTAAGATGAGGGCTTTCCCAAGGACCTACCTTGGGGACCAAGTGTGTTCAGATGTGTGCTGTGCTCTAGGATTTCGGAATCAGAAGCATTCAATCAGAAACATACAGACAGTCTGGCTTTACCATGCTCACCCCGTGATTAACTCCCTCTGGTTTTTTCTAAGATTAGCGAAAAGGAATAAAGTTTCACTACTATCAGAGCAGCCAAGCTCTAATTAGCATTAGAATGATCAGATTTGTCATGATTCCCTCTTATGTGTGGCTCATAGGCTGGCCTGTGACGTTTACTTCCCAGCAAGGCTTAATTACAGGAAAGCTGTGCTCAGTTTGAAAACTGGCTGCCTTGTTTACTGATCCCATCTAATTAGCTTTGAATTCCCTGACCAGCTCAAGAGCAACGAGATGGATGCATCATGTGTTCATCAAAGTGAGTGAGGCAACCTTTCCCAGGCAGCCAGAGGCAGCTGTGTTTACAGGCTGACTCTTCAAGGGAGCACGAAAACCCTGTCTTGATGGGCGCAGTAGGAGTCTGGAAGGGAGTTTCCAATTTTTTTTTCCCTTTGGCCAACTGATGCGAAGAATTGACTCAGTGGAAAAGACCCTGATGCTGGGAAAGATTGAATGCAGAAAAAGAAGGGGATGACAGAGGATGAGATGGTTGAATGGCATCACCGACGCGACGGACATGAATTTGAGCAGGTTCCAGGAGTTGGTGATGGACAGGGAAGCCTGGCATGCTGCAGTCCATGGGGCCTCAAAGAGTCTGACACGACTGAGTGACTGAACTGAACTGAACTGAACTGAAAGACAACAGTGGATGCTTTTGATTCCAAAATCCTAGCAGATCAGTTGCATACAGTTGCATCAGATCTATTGCCTACATGGACCACCCGGTTCTAGGCATCATGGATCCAGAGCTGAGTAAAGCAGAGAAAGTCCCTGTCCTTCGGGCCCTTCGCAGTGATGAATCAGACAGGAAAACAGCTGTGCCCTTGAACAGATATTTAAATACAATCATGGAAAACTCTAGAGAGTGGTGTAAAATAGCAGCAGAGAGAGTATCAGGAGATTCTGACCTAAACGAAGAGTGAGACTTAACTCCACATGTGTGCACGTTTTGCGGGGGGCAGGGGCGGGGAAGGGGTTGGCATGTGGGGCCAGGTGAAAGGAGTAGGGATGGGGAGGGCTGGGGCTCGGGGGGAGCTTGTGTGGGAGGAGACCAGTGTGGCTGGAGTAAGGCCTGGCTTGTAGACAAGCTTAGGAAGGCAGGGTTGTATATGAGAACGAAGTATTGTTCTGTATTCTACAGAAGCAGACTCACAAACTTAGAGAGTGAACTCATTACCAAGGGATAGACGGGAAGAAGGGATAGTTAGGGAGTTTGGGATGGACATGTACACACTGCTATAGATAAAATAGATGACCCACAAGGACCTTCTGTACAGCACAGAGAGCTCTGCTCAATATTATGTAACAGCCTAAACAGAAAGAGAATTTGAAAAACAATAGATACGCGTATACGAGTAACTGAATCACTTGGCTGTATACACCTTAAATGAACACAACATTGTCAATATTCCAGTGTAAAATAATACGTTAAAAAAAAAGTATTGAAGGGTTCTAAATTTGGGTGGGGGGTTGAGGGGAATGGTGAAAAAGGCTCTTGACAAAGGCCTCTGGGGCAGCTTCGTGGAGCTGGGCGCTTAGCACTGAGTGAAGATTGGAGGATGAGGACAAGTGGAGGCGGCAAGACCCGTTTGGTCCATACAAGAGGGAGGTGATGGAGGCTGGGGCCAGGGGGAGGCTGGGAGCCAGGGACTGCTTGTGATGGGGTTTCAGGGACCCAGGAGACCACCTGTGCTGAGACCTGCACACGCAGCCCGGGACATGGGAACAGAAGACCTAGCTTAGTCGCTGTCACTGTTGAGTCTGTCCTGCCCTCAGACTGAGCTGGACAGGTGACAGTAACCCTCCCTCAAGCTCTCCAGGAAGCCTCAAGGGTAGACAATGCATCACCGTGGGCATTGGCGGGGTTTTGGCTTCAGAAACACATGAGCAGTTCCCATCCTGCTGACTAGCTGTGTGACCTTGGGCAAGTTGAATAACCAGGCTGAGGCATGATTTCCACTTCAAGAAAAGTAATGGGAACCCCTCTTTGCAGGTTGAGGGCTACAGTGAAAGAAAATACTTTGAATCAGGCCCCGAGACTTGATAAACTTCTGCCCCTCTCTCCATCCTGAAAGCACATATTTCTCTCTCCATCCTCTTCCAGTACCAAACAGCCTCCCAATATCAACTTCCTCTGTCCTGTGCTCCACGAAGATCACATTTCTGCTCTTCATGGCTTATGGCAACTTATAGCAACTGATTTGAGTCTGTTATGTTGAAAGATATTACTGGAAAGAACTAAGATGCTGTGTCTTGCAACAGATGGGATAAGCAAGTTAAACTCTTCATTGTGTAAGTTCAGTTCTGTTCAACTGCTCAGATGTGTCCGACTCTTTGCGACCCCATGGACTGCAGCACTCCAGGCTTCCCTGTCCATCATCAACTCCCAGAGCCTACTCGAACTCATGTCCATTGAGTTGGTGATGCCATCCAACCATCTCATCCTCTGTTGTCCCCTTCTCCTCTCGCCTTCAATCTTTCCCAGCATCAGGGTCTTTTCAAATGAATCAGCTCTTCACATCAGGTAGCCAAAGTATTGGAGCTTCAGATTCAGCATCAGTCCTTCCAATGAACACCCAGGACTGATTTCCTTTAGAATGGATTGGTTGGATCTCCTTGTAGTCCAAGGGACTCTCAACTCAAGAGTCTTATCCAACACCACAGTTCAAAAGCATCAATTCTTTGGCACTCAGCTTTCTTTATAATCCAACTCTCACACCCATACATGACTACTGGAAAAACCACAGCTTTGACTAGATGGAGCTTTGTTGGCAAAGTAATGTCTCTGCTTTTTAATATGCTGTCTAGGTTAGTCATAACTTTCCTTCCAAGGAGCAAGCGTCTTTTAATTTCATGGCTGCAGTCACCATCTGCAGTGATTTTGGAGCCCCCCCAAAGTCAGCCACCATTTCCACTGTTTCCCCATCTATTTGCCATGAAGTAATGGGACCAGATGCCATGATCTTAATTTTCTGAATGTTGAGTTTTAAGCCAACTTTTCCCAATACAAAATAAAAAGTTAAAAAAAAAAAACAACACACAATAAATTCCTCCTATGGGGAAAAAAAAAAGTCTGTAGAGAAGTCTCTAGATGGTCAAATCCTTTCTCCATCTCTGCAGGACTGAGTCTACCTTGTTGGACTGTTCTCCGCTTTCATCGTCAAGGCCTCTCTCTCCTACGCTCGTCCACTCAATCAGTCATCAATACTGACACCTACAGTGTGCCTGACCAACCTGGACTGGTCCCAGGGACACAGAGGTGGACAAGCCACCTGGTTCATGCCCTTGTGGTCCTGACATTCTGGTGTTATTGCCTGAGATCCGGGATGAGGCCCATCCAAGCGATTCCCTTGAAAAACCACAGGGACCTCCTGTTCTTAAACCCAAGGGCTCCCATCACCCCAAGTCCTGCTTCCCTGCAGGTCTTCCCATCCTTCTCAGGGGTCCCCCCTTACCACGCTTCTCCCCTACTCCGTCCCTGGGGCCCTTGCTGTCTTCTATGATTCTTTCCCTGTAGGCCCCCTCC
Organism: Bos grunniens; assembly: GCF_055505025.1. Lineage (NCBI taxonomy): Eukaryota > Metazoa > Chordata > Mammalia > Artiodactyla > Bovidae > Bos > Bos grunniens. Next base: position 12,429,787 of record NC_141170.1, on the reverse strand, counting down.
CTCCCTCCACATCTACCCCACCCCTTCTCTAGTCCCAACAGGCACCGCACAGCTTTCTCCTCAACTCACGGAGTCTCCCACCTTCTCCCCACGGGACCCAAACAGAAGGAGGAGGATGACGATCTGGGAGAATCATGGACTCAGATGAGATAGTGACAGTAAGGAGTCCATTGAAATACATAATTTTTTTTTTCAAGTTGAAGCCGTCTAATTCATGAACACCTTTAAGTGAAATACACATAGGAGGAGCTGGCTCAGTTCTTTCTTGTCAGCTGAAACATCTCACACCCCTGGAAGGGCAGTGTCTTCTGAGTGCAGCTCAGACCCAGAGAAACTGCCCGGCGTTTGCCTTCGCTGGTGGCAGAGAGACCGTGGCCAAAGCCAGTCACCTGGCGCTTTATGTGGCTTCACTGTTGCAAGCCCATGGCCTGGGCCCGGCTCTGAAATCCCACCTCCTCTGCCCACTTCCTGTGACACCAGACAAGGCCCTTCTCCTCATGGGGCTTCTGTCTCCTGATCCATAAACAGGGGTGAAGACCATGGAGGCCAACCTCCTCGGAGCGTTGTGAGGAGCCAATATGTCTGGGGTACTTATGATAGCATCTGCTGCTGGAAGTGCTCAGTAGCAGGTGGGGAAATCGAGGCTCAGAGAGGGGAGGCTGCTAACCCAGGGTCACCCAGCAAGAAAGAGGCAGAGCGCACCTGAGCTAGCTTCCTCTGCCACACTCGCTCCTGAGGCGCGTTGGAGACCACTGGCTCTCAGGTGAGTGGTGCTCCTCGTACCTGGGCTCGGTGTCAGGACACATAGGAAAGTGTTGCTGCTGACCTTTGACCCAAAGGGCCTCGGGATCACTTGGATTTGGACGGAATCCACCATCAATTTCAGTGCTAGAGCCCACCAATCCATCCTTGAATTCCTGTATCCCGGTCCCGCATGGGTGCTTTTGCCTGCTTTTATCACCTTGGCCTCCTCACTTTTTATCATTTGTTTTTTTATGATCTGGGTCCACTCCCTGAAGAACACTGCTGCCGTGCAGATTTGTGAGGTGTAAGGCCTGGCTCCTCTGAGAAATGACACGCAGAAGGGCATCCTCAGCTGGACTTTTTCTGCTGTGCCACCATTGGCATCCTTGGTCTTTGCCCTCCGCCCTGTGTACCAGCTCGCTCCAGTGACTCAGCACCAGGCCAGCCTAAGTCCTCCTCCTCATGCGTGCTGCCTGGCTCTCCCAGTGCAGCCTGGCTCACCAGGGTACCCTTGGCCCTTGACCCTTGGCTTACTCTCAGCGCCAGCAAGCTCCCACCCTCCTGGGGAACGTGAGCTGTCAGGAGTTCTCCTTCAGTCAGCTTGCAGGTGTCCCAGTACCCTCCCTTCAGTCCTGGCTGCTTGGCCCTGAGCCTTGGTTGTTCCTTCCAGATTCTTCAGGGTCTGCATCTGTGAAATCAGCACAACAAGAGGAACCCTTCCCACCTCCCAGGCTGGGAGGGCTTCCTGGATCCTTGAGAAGGCTCCCTCTGTGACTGCCTTGGACAGTCTCCTGGGACGACTTTATTGATCACTGGCAGCTGTTGCTACAGTTAATCCAAACCTTTCCATTTTCACACTTTTTGTAGCAGAGAAAAAAAATATGCCTAACATAACAGCTATAAGCACAGGGATGAGAGTTAGCAAAGTTTGAGTTCGACCTCTTGCCAATTTCATGACCTTGTAGAAGTTTCCTTCCAGTCTTCATTTCTTCATCTGTGAAACGGAAAAGTGATTAACTCGCAAGCTTTGTGTCAAGATTAAAAGAGATCACATGTGAAAATGTCTCCTCCCAGTTTTGACACAGAGTAAAGAGGAATCCATAAGCAAGGTCACCGTCTTACACCTGTAATTCCATATGGTAGTTTCCATACTCCCACTTTCTCATCCTGCTTCTTTTCCAGTTTACGTTCCAGAATATTCCCACCATCGTTAACATCATTGTAATGGCTGTATGGTACTAGTCTTTTCGGCGCCCATATGTTCTTTAACCAGCTGGTCATGTAGGTTGATTTCCTTTTTTCAATCTTGGGAACAGCTGTGGAATAGACATGTGTGGGCAAATAGTTCCTCCAACATTGGATTCATTCCTTGAAATAGATTTCAAGAAATGGGATTACCATGTCAAGATGCAGTGCCTGAGAATAGAATGCGATGTGCATTTTTAGGTCTCTTGATGCACATCAGTGTTTTGGATTCCAAAGTTTTTACAAATTTATACTCTTGAGGGTTTATGCAAGACTGAGTGACCCATCACTGTCCCCTCTGACTTATTAAAGGAACAATCTGAGCCTCTTGACTCTCAGTTCTTTGTGCTCCTATGTCATGGCCTTCTCTAGTTTAGGGACACTGCCTCTTTTAAGTCATTCATTCATTCATTCAATGCTTAATTCTCAAGTTCCATATTATTTGGCCCTTTTTTCTTTAAAAAAAGACCCCACAGCTTTCTTACCATATGATTTACATGCCACAAAGTGCATTATTTATTTATTTTTAGTTGAAGAGAATTGCTTTACAGTATTGCATTGGTTTCTACCAAATCTCAACATGAAGCAGTCATAGGCTTACCCATGTTGCCTCCCACTGGAGAAGTGCCCCTTTTAGAATCACTATTGCACACTTGTTCACAGCACCAGAGGGAGGAGAGAACACACTAGTGAAGGGCAGACAAATGTTTTCTCCGGAGGGCCCGATGGGTTTCAGCTTTGTTAGCCATGCCGTCTGTTACTACTGCTCAACTCTGCCATTGGAGCGTGAGAGCAGCCTGAGACATTCCGTACACAGATGATCATGACTATGTTCCAGTAAAACTTTATTGACAAACATAGGCAGTGGGCCGGAGTCAGCCCATGGGTCATATTTGCTGTCCCTGTTCTGGGTTGTTCATGTGGACTCATGAAATCTCAGACTTAATACTTAGTGCAGAAACTACCTGGAATATTCTCAGCAGGAGCGATTTACAAGAACCTCCCCCAGACAATGTAAGTGCCACTCCCAGAGCATGCTTATCCACGTTTAATGAGAGCTTTGGGGGAGGATGGGAGGCAGGTGGACAGATGAGTCAATGAATGGGTGACTGTCCATTGGTGGTGAGCAGCAGAGGGCACAGGACAGGGGGAGCTGGGAGGTGTGCAAAGACACTTTCTCCTCCTCTGCGTCTGTCTCCGGGAATAATACCGTCAAACACTCTGCTGCCCCAGCTGGATAAGAGCTAGCTAACCTGTCATCCTCCTCCTCCAGGAACCCCACATCCACGTGACTGCATCTCAGAGAATGTCTCTACCTCGGTTCCCTGCATCCCTGCTGCCATTATCCTGAGCGAGACCTTCATCCTGTCCCACCTGACATCAGCCTGGCTCCCCCACCGCCAGTCTCCAGCCTCCTAACTTCATGTCATCATGGACCCAGGGTTTTGAGACAGACCCTTTGTATGCTGCAGAATTGAAGAATCACCGATGATACTGATCTCTTCCTTTGGGGGTGGGGGTGTCAGCCTTTCATATCCTCCACTTCTCACCAGGACTATTGGTTGCTAGCTTTCTTACACCAAGACAAATATCAACAAACCCAGTCCTTCCAGCCCCAATATTTGGAGAAATGCCTGCTAGAGCTTTTTATTAGAATTGATAATCAGACTCATGGTTGTTCCAAATACAGGCTTTCTTTTTGCTTGGCTCCCAAGCAAGCCAAAAAGGAGAAAGAAATGCAATAAGACCCAGCTGATGTGGGCTGATGGGAAAGGACCATAGAATTTTCATTTGTCTGAAGAATTTGAATAAAAATCATTAGCGACAGGCCATTTTCTTTTATGCCTAGAATAGAGTCCTCCCTTCACAAATATCCACAGGGAAGTGACTGTGATGGATAGATGCTGGGGTTTGTAACAGTAAATCCATTTTACTCAGTGGGTTCAGCCAAGGTGCTTGATGAATAAACAATGATTGTAAACAATCTCTTAAAAAGTCAGGAAGAAAATACAAGAAAATATTCATAGTAATTTCCAAGAATGTGTTAGTTTTGTTTCCTCCACCTTTTCTACTTTTTTTTTCTTCAATTTTCTAACCAGAAAACGTGTTAAAGTGAAAATTAAACTTTATTTTAAAATAAGTGCTTACAACAATTTCTAGCTTTTGAATTACCTCTTAATGCCATTCCAAGCAGCCTGTACATTTTGCAGACAATCCTTTGGAAACCATGCAGGTAGTCTCATTTGATGACATGTGTTCAGATACACTCTGCTAATATGTAATTTGAAATACTTTGATTTAATTAAATACTTTGAATACATTTCCATACTAAATAATCAAGTCAACTTATTTTAAAAATAGATATACCTTTTTATAAGATTAGTTTGTTGTTTAGCCACTCAGTCATGTCTGCCTTTTTTGTGAATCCATGGACAGTAGCCCGCCAGGCTCCTCTGTCCGTGGGATTTTCCAGGCAAGAATACAGGAGCGGGTTGCCATTTCCCCCTCTGGGGGATCTTCCCAACCCAGGGGTTGAACTTGCATCTTCGGCATCCCCTGCATTGCAGGCAGATTATTTACCACTGAGCCACCAGGGAAGCCCTTTCATAAGACCATGAGCTAAAAAGCAAACTCCAGCTCAGCCTTTGGGCAGGAGGATCAGAAAGCCCTGGTGGGGAGGGGGAGGTGGAGAGGTGGGGAGGTGTGAATGAAGAAAACTCGGTGTCAGTGCTGTGACGTGCTTTCACATTTCGATAACTATTGACACATCCCGTGTCACTGCTCCCACGTGGGTATTTGATTTATGGCTCAGAAGACTTGAGCTTGGCTGTGGCTTCCACATCACTTGCTTTTGACCTATTTGAAATAGAAAACACTGATACATCAGAATCTTCCAGTTCAAAGTGATTCCACCCTGAATTTGCCTCATGAAAGTGATAAGTGAAAGTTATTCAGTCATGTCTGACTCTTTGTGACCCCATGGACTATACAGCCCAAGGAATTCTCCAGGCAAGAAAACTGGAATGGGTAGCCTTTCCCTTCTCCGGGGGATCTTCCCGACCTCGGAATTGAACCAGGGTCTCCTGCATTGCAGGTGGATTCTTTACCAAATGAGCTATCCTGGAAGCCCAACAGAAGCCAGTAACCCATCCAGGGGAGTGAGCAGTAACGTCAGAGGTTTTTTTTTTTTTTTTTTTTAACCATGTCTTTTCATTGCATCCTATTGTTTAATTTTCAGAGCAACACGCTGCTGCTGCTGCTAAGTCGCTTCAGTCGTGTCCGACTCTGTGCGACCCCACAGACGGCAGCCCACTAGGCTCCTCTGTCCCTGGGATTCTCCAGGCAAGAATACTGGAGTGGGATGCCCTTTCCTTCTCCAATGCATGAAAGTGAAAAGTGAAAGTGAAGTCGCTCAGTCGTGCCTGACTCTTAGTGACCCCATGGACTGGAGCCTACCAGGCTCCTCCATCCATGGGATTTTCCAGGCAAGAGTACTGGAGTGGGGTGCCATTGAGCTATAAAGTTTAGGATTTTTGCTTTTATCAGATGAATTGTGTCCCCCTCAGAAAGATATGGAGAAGGCAATGGCACCCTACTCCAGTACTCTTGCCTGGAAAATCCCATGGATAGAGGAGCCTGGTAGCCTGCAGTCCATGGGGTGGCAAAGAGTCAGACACGACTGAGTGACTTCACTTTCACTTTTCTCTTTCATGCATTGGAAAAGGAAATGGCAACCCACTCCAGTGTTCTTGCCTGGAGAATCCCAGGGACGGGGGAGCCTGGTGGGCTGCTGTCTATGGGGTCACACAGAGTCGAACGTGACTGAAGTGACTTAGCAGCAGCAGCAGCAGAAAGATATGGGTTTCCCTGGTAGCTCAGCTGGTAAAAATGCACCTGCAATGTGGGAGACCTGGATTCAATCCCTGGGTTGGGAAGATCCCCTGGAGGAGAAAATGGCAACCCATTCCAGTATTCTTACCTGGAGAATCCCTGGACAGAGGAGCGTGGCAGACTACAGTACATGGTGTTGCAAAAAGTTGGACCACGACTGAGAGACTAAGCACAGCACACCATAGAAAGATATGCTGAGCCCTAAGCCCTGTACCCATGGATGTGGACTTAATTGAAAATAAAGGTCTTTCTTTGTAGATGTGATAAAGTTAAGACAAGGCCATTAAGTGGCCTTAATCCAAGATGACAGGTGTCCTTATAAGAAGAGGAGAGAGATACACACAGGGAGAAGGCATGTGGCAAGAGAGACGGAGTAATTGATGCTGTAACTGATGCAGCTGCAAGCCAATGAGTGCCAAGGATTTATAGGCACAACCAGAAGCTGAAGAGACAAGGAAGGATTCTACCCAGAGTCTCTATCCACAGGGAGCGTATCCCTGCCTACACCTTGATCTCAGACTCTAGCCTCCAGACCTGTAACACAATAAATATCTGTTGTTTGTGGCGCTTTGTTGCAGCAGCTCTGGGACATCATCCAATCCCCTTTCAGTTTGTTCCATTTGTGACTACTATGGTCCACTCTTCGCTCCATCTTTTCTCCACTCCACCGGCCCTCCTCTTCTTCATCATCTCCTCGTCTAAGTCTGATTCCAGGTCATTACTAGCATAATGACCTCCTAAACTCTTCCTTCCTTCTGCACAGTTTGGGGCCAGCATGCTCAGCGGCCTCCACTGACACATGGCGTCACATGCAAATGGGGGCCGTGTTGCCAGCATCTCAGACACCACAAGCTGTTTTTCACGCATCCTTTATTTTCCTCAGTTCTCTGACCTCACCATCTCCCCCTCAGTCTCAGGAGATGCTGTGCTAATCGCCTTGATAGTCCACCTGTATCCTTGTAATTAGCCCAAGCGCCCATCCTCAAACTGCTGTCAGTGTTGCTGCTAAAATCCCACACTGCTCTCTTCTCCAGAGACCTGTCCTCAGCCAATAGGAGCACCCTGCCTGGCAGGCCACCAACCCCTAGACCTGCCAATGACTGTATGACACAGGGGTAGCGACAGCAGGACCCCTTGCCTTAAGGTAGAACAGCAGGTGGAAACACAGCAATGATTTCCTCAATTAACCCCCCAAAGATTTTGTGGTCATTTAGTCAAGTAACCATAAACTAGAGAGGGGAAAATAACAATAGACATTTCAAGGGCTGATGGCTATAGGTTCAGAGTTGTTGCTGATATGCAAGGACCTAAATCATCATCATGCCCCACTGCCATCCCATAGGCCGAGGCCATAGAAGACACAGACACGTAAGGCCCTTAGAACAGAGCCTGGAAAGTGGTCTTGATATATGTTAGTCTTTATTTTTCTTTTAAGATTTTTTTTTTTTTACTCAAAGCATCCTAGGAGATTGGATAAGAAGCTTTACTGAAGTCAGAATTCTAGGAGGTCAAAGTGCTCCTTCACCCCAATTCCCACCAGACCCTCTTTCTGCAATGTCTGTCTTTTCTCTTGCTTTTATCTAAAAAGGATGAAGCAAGGAATACAAGATGGAAGGAAGAACAGGAGTGATGGGAAATAAAGATTGTCTCCAGTTTCACCTCTTATTTCTCGTTAGGAAGGGAGTGGTCTAGTGAACAAATATACTGACTTAGAGATCTGGCAGGATTGGAATTTAAAGCTCAGAATGACCTTGAACTTCACAGCCCTCAGTCTATTCATCTACAAAATGGGGAAATAGTACCAGCTTCACTGGACTGATGGGAAATTAGCTCTAACGATATGTATGAAGCTTTATCCAAGGGCTGGAGAGTCAGGTGGCCTTTAGGTCTGCCAGCACAGCAGCCAGCGTTCTTACCCATGTCCCTTCATGGGCCTGCACGAGTTTGCTCTAGATAATGAATGTGCTTAAGAAAGTTTGCTCCAGAAGGTTCTCCCAGCCACATCTCCACCTCCAGTGAGTTGGTCCCCAGTCCTGCATCTCCACCAACATGAACCATCACCAGCTGAATGTCTCTTGCCATGAGAGCTGGGATGACAATACCCAAACACCTCAAGCCACACTTAATGCATGCAAGTCTTCACTTGGCGAGTGAATCACCAGCTCTCTGGGTGCGACCCATCTAGTAGGCACGCTGGTTTCATCTGTGAGCCTCTGAGAATCAATGTCAGTGGATTCTCTCCAGAGACTTGCCTGGGCTTCACATTTCTACATCTATGATTTGCCTGTTAATATCCTTTGCCTTCGCTCCATAGCCATTTCTGCCTTCTTGGTGATTTTCAGAAGTCCCTTTGCAGCCTAGATCTAATTCTATGTCAGTTTCAAATACTTTCTTCTGATCTGTCAGCCATGAATTTGCCCTGCGTGTCATTTTATTCAACAGACACCCTCTGTTTTGACGTGATCAAATTGAATGGATTTCAGCTCCTCTGAGCGAGTTTCAGCTTATCAGGATGCCTCTCATCAGAGAAGCCCTGGGAACAGTACAAAACGTTCCACATGTGGTCTGGGCAAGGTAGTGCGGGTCTGTGGACAGATTCTGAAATCTAAATGCGGAACCGCCTTGCCTTTGATCCTTGTTAAACACTAACTCATTAGTGTCCATCCACAGTTTCAGATTGTTGGAATTGTATTGAATTTGGATCCTAAAACTGCACAGCATTTTGCTACTCCCAGACCATTAGAAATCACACATGCTGTGTCTTTGGTGAGCATCTTTGATAGATCGAGTTAAGGACAACGGGCTCCCCTAGGGGCTCAGACAGGGTAAAGAATATGCCTGCAATGCAGGAGACCTGGGTTCGATCCCTGGATCAGGAAGATCCCCTGGAGAAGGAAATGGCAACTCCAGTATCCTTACCTGGAGAATTCCATGGACAGAGGAGCCTGGTGGTCCCTACCCCATGGCATCAGTCAGGACAGGCACATTCCATTCTGTATCCTGTAGAGATCATTCAGTGTATGATGACATATTCCTTCCCTGCTGGGTGACCTTGAGCTAGTAATCTAGCTTCTGCAGGCTCCTCCCTAGTGTGGCAAGTATAGCAGCACCTCAGGCGTCAGGCTGCTGTGAGGAGCAAATGAGTTAATACAAAGCTGTTAGAATAGCACCTCCCATGGTGAAAGTTGGTGCGTTTGCTGTGATTGTTAGTGTTAAAGCAGCATTACCTGTGCTGTGTTAAGTCTCTTCAGTCGTGTCTGACTCTTTGCTACCCTATGGGCCATAGCCCACCAGGGTCCTCTGTAAATGGAATTCTCCAAGCAAGAATACTGGAGTGGGTTGCCATGTTCTCCTCCAGGGGATCTTACTGACCCAGGGATCGAACCGGCGTCTCTTTTGTCTAACTTGCCTTGTCAGGTAGGTTCTTTACCATTAGCACCACCTGGGAAGCCCAGCAACATGACTGACTTCTCCCAATTCCCTGAAGGTATTTCAGAGCCTTTGCACTTGGGTTTCTCTCTGCCCAGAACTTGACCTCAGATTGGATCTTCCTTCTCAACACTCAGGTCTTCAGATGGTAGCTTTACAGAGCTCATTCTGTGATGATGCCCTTGAAATCTATGCTCATAACTCTCCATCCCTGGCTCATTATGTTTTCTTTATCACTTGTTGCTCCTCATATGTATTACTACTTTTTTATGTCTTACTTCCACTGTAGGAAGTACACTACCTTTGAAAGAAGAGAACATCTCTGATCTATCCCAGGTGTACTAAGCAGAGTACTAGGCACAGCCTAGGAGCTGGTGAGAGGCACCATGATTCTTTCCCCACCAGTGACATTCACTTGTGCATCCCCGGAATCTGTGACAACGTTAGGTTACATGGCACAAGGTGGGTAAGGTTGCAGATGAAATTAAGGTGGCTAATAAACTGACCTTAAAATAAGATTATTGTTAGGCTTCCCTGGTGGCTCAGTGGTAAGGAATCTGCCTGCCAATGCAAGAGACACGAGTTTGAACCCTGATCCAGGAAGATCCCACATGCCACAGAGCAACTAAATCTGCATGCCACAACTATCGAGCTGGGCTCTAGAGCTGGACAGGAGCAACTACTGAGCCCATGTGTTTCAGCTACTGAGGCCCATTCACCCCAGAGCCTGTGCTCTGCAATAGTAGAAGCTATCACAATGAGACCATGCTCCGCAACTACACACAAGTCCCTGCTCACTGCCAACTAGAGAAAAGCCTGAGTGCACAGAAGACCCAGTTTAGTCAAAACTAAATAAAGAAAATTATTTTTAAATTATCTTAAAAAAAAAGATCTTGAATTGTCTGGGTGGTCTCAATGTAAGCACAAAGTTCCTTAAAAGTGGAAAAGGGACCATAAAAGAAGGATTCAGAGAGACCTAAGATGGACTTGATCCACCATTGCTGGCTCTGAAGATGTGGAAGGGGCCATGAGCCAAGGAGTGCAGGTGGCCTCAAGAAGCTGCAAGAGGCAAGGAAAGAATTTTCCCCTAGAGCCTCCAGGAAGGAATTCAGCCCTTCTGACACCCAGATTTTAGCCCCAAGACACTGGTGTCAGACTTCTGACCTCCAGAACTGTAAGATAATAAATGGGTGCTTCCCTGTTTGCTTAGACAAAATCTGCCTTAGAAAAGAACCTTAGTAGAAAAATCTGCCTGCAATGCAGGAGACCTGGGTTTGATTCCTGGATTGGGAAGATCCCTTGGAGAAAGGAATGGCAACCCACTCCAGTATTCTTATCTGGAAAAATCCCATGAACAGAGGAGCCTGGTGGGCTACAGTCCATGGGATTCTGAAGAGTGGGACACGACTGAGCAACTAACACTTTCACTACCACACTGAGTTCACGGTAATTTGTGACAGCAGCCACAGGAAACATGGAACTCATAGCTACTTGCTGGATGAGCTAATGAAGAAATGAATGATCAAACAGGATCTGAAGTCCCTCTACTGAGTGGTCCCTGTCATTTCTCTGGGTCTGTTTTAGGACTGGGTGCCCAGGATTGACCCAACTCCACCAGCACTGGGTGCTGAGAGCAGAGGAACTCTCCCTCTCTCTTCCGTGTCCCCCTCTGTTCATACACTCAGGGCTCTCGTGTGTCTGATTAAAGGTAGCTGCTTGGTCCTTGCCTGATGTACTTACTCTTTAGTCCCTAAGTCATGTCTGACTCCCTGCAACCCCATGGACTATAGCCCACCAGGCTCCTCTGTCCATGGGATTCTCCAGGCAATAACACTGGAGTGGGTAGCCATTTCCTCCTCCACTTCCTGTAGAGCTGGCCATAAATTAAGACGCTGAACTGAATATTCACCTGACCCCAACCATGTGTCATTCGACCTGGTCTTACCATGGCCTTTAGTCATGAGCGTGTCTTTTTCTCTGAGGTTAATATGCGTTCATCTCAACACAGCCCTGTCTTTCCATTTTTCTTTTCATTTTCTTTTTTAACATCACCCTGGAAACATCCTCTGGGATGTAAGACATGTGAGAGAGTAGAACATCTGGAGTTTTTAAAGGATACTTAAACTTTTTCAGGGCTTCCCCAGTGGCTCAGTGGTAAAGAATCCACCTGCAATACAGGAGACACAGGTTTGATCCCTGGGTCAGGAAGATCCCTTGGAGGAGGGCATGGCAACCCACTCCAGTATTCTTGCCTGGAGAAATTCCATGGACAGAGGAGCCTGGTGGACTATAGTCCATGGGGTCATGAAGAGTTGGATATGACTAAAGGGATTGAGCATACACTGCCTTTCAATGATGTTACTATGTCACCCCACTGGATTCACACACCCACCATCAATATTTTAGTATCCTCCTTTTTACAGATGAGGGAACTGAAAATTTTGTTTACTATGTCATTTGCTTTTCCCACTTATTCCCGACCTCTTCACTGAGCTCTTAATGAGGGCTTTCTGCATGTGGCATTGTGTTCAGAACATTACATATGACCGCCATGGCTTGGATGTATCCCGAGTTCTGAGAAGTTAAACTACAAGGTCATGCACGTCTTAGTCAATACAAAAGATCATTCTTGGGAGAGAGAAAACCAGAAGTCTGGCATGCTAATTCTCTCCACTGAGCCCCCCGGAAAGTTCATCAAATTGCATCTGATGCTTAGAACAGCAACAACAGCTACAGTCCCAAAGCACAAGACGGCTACTCACCTCCTCTGGTCTCGCACTAAGTCCTGATTCCAGAATGCCCCGAGTGAGACCTTCTGAGCTCATGGCCACTTAGGAACATAACTCAAGCCACCCATCGTTTCCAGGAAGTTCCTACTGGTTGGCCCTTCCTACCTCCAGGTAGAGCCGGCCTTTTCAGAATTTACCCGATTGATGTGCTGTAGGCTGTCAGGAAACGTTTAACAGGAGGACTCCTGCGTGGTGTTCCTCATAAATCCTCTGTTCCTTATCACTTCCTGGCAACAGGAACGAGTGGAATGGCACACCAGTCCCAGGACTGAGATCATAGGATGAAACACAGGCATGAATCTCCTGCAGTAAACATTCTCCTTACAACAAAACTGCTTAGTCTCAATCTTCTTTATTGAGATACGGATTGTCTCCTGACCTTATGACCATTGTTAATCCCTTGTTCCCTTGATAACGATTGCTGTACATTTTGGTTTTCTGATCTTTATCGTTGTCGAAAGAAATTCCTTGTACAACAGCCTATATACACTCACAGAAAGATCATTAAAGCATCCTTGCTCCACCAGAGGCTTGGGTCCCCGTGTCTTTCTTTCTTTCTCTCTACCTCTCCCTCTCTCTCTCTCCCTTCCTCCAGCTCATTCTCTGGAGTGTGGAAACCAGCCGAACTCACTCTCCTGCCCGGGCTTTCAAGACCTCCTCAAGAGGGCGCCCTCTGCCTTCGTGAGGGGTGCAAGCCCTGTTTTAGGGTTTTATTGGTTCTAGGCATAAACCAGGGAATATTAGCTTCTTTCTTTCTTTCACTTTCTTATTGTCGACTCCAGACCACCAGGTTCTGGTCCATTAAAGGACCGCAACAGTAGGCTTTTCAGTAATATTTCCCCCAACCTGTTTTTCCAGTCTGTCAATCAGATTCCCGTTGTCTTGTTAGGCTTCCCTCCTGACTTGAGTATAATCCTCCTCCTTCCAAGAGGTGAAAAGTTAATTTCCTTAATGACTAAGCGTTTCACCATCCTAACCCAGGGCTTCTCAACTTCGGTGCTCTTGCATTTTTGGCTGCTTACTTCTGTGCCTTGGAGGATGTTTAGCAGTGTCCCTGGTCTCTCTGACCACTTAATGCCAACAGCAGGCTTGCACCCTCTTCTCCAGCTCCTTAACTCTCACCTCATTATGACAACAACAACAACAAAAAAATGTCTCCAGACAATGCTAAATGTTTTTAGGATTGAGGGGCACAATCACTCTGGGGCTATTCCATCTCTACCCCTCTATTTCAGTTGGACCAAGCAACACGGCTCCCCTCATAGTTCAGTCGGTAAAGAATCTGCCTGCAATGCAGGAGACCTGGGTTTGATTCCTAAGTGAGGAAGATCCCTGGAGAAGGAAAAGGCTACCCACTCCAGTATTCTTGCCTGGAGAATCCTGTGGACAGAGGAGCCTGGCAGGCTATGGTCCATGGGATCGCAAGAGTCGGACACGACTTAGTGACTAAACCACCACCAAGCAATCTATAATATTCACCTTTAGACTGAAAATCCTGTGCTTCTATAACACTTACTCTCTAGTCATGGTTTTCCAATGAAGAATGGGAATTGGGTGTTTCATTTGATTGTGTTGAACAGAAGGCAAGTTTTAATTACGGTGCTCTATTGAGATCTCCAGAAAAACAGAACCAACAGGATGTGTGTGTATGGAAGAAATTGATTTGTGGAGGTGTGAGTCCAAAATCCACAGGCCAGGGTGAAAGGCTGGAGATTGGGGAGATTTGCAGTCTGAGTCCAAAGCAATCAACTGCAGAGTTCAGAGAAGGTGAGTCTTTTGTTTCTTAAGACCCACCCACATTATGAAAGGTAATGCTTTACTCAAAGTCCAATGATTTAGGGCTTCCCTGCTGGCCCAGTGGTTAAGAATCTGCCTTGTAATGCAGGGGACATGGGTTCAATCCCTGGTCTGGGAAGATCCCACAGGCTGCACGGCAACTAAGTTTGTGTACCACAACTATTGAGCTTGTGCTCTGGAGGCTGCGAGTCTCAACTACTGAACCCCATCCACCTAGAGCCGGGGCTCTGCAGTTAGAGAAGCAACCACAATGAGAAGCCCTCACACCGCAGCTAGAGCCTAGCCCTCACTTCCTGCAACTAGAGAAAGCCTTTGCATAGCAACAAAGACCCAGCACAGCCAAAATTAAATAAACAAACAAACCAATCCTTAAAAAAAAAAAAAAAAGTCCAATGATTTAGATGTTAGTCTCACCCAAAAAAGACCCTCACAGAAACATCCAGAATGATGTGTGACCAAATATCTGGGCCATGCAGGCCAGTGAAGTTGACACATAAAATTTAATCATAACAGGCAGCAGTGGATGAACTAATTCATGGAAAAGAGAGGTAGGATACACTTTAGTGCACCTGGAGTTTGGAACCAGGCTTCCCTGATTACTGCTTGAAAGGTAGATGTTAGAGATGCTGTACTAGGGCCATCAGTATGTCTCAGCCCTGGCCATCCCAATCATCTGCCAGGGCTTGAGAGGATGCTTATATGAGAAATACCCTTGAAAAGTCCAATCCAGTTGTTCTAAGGTGGAGCTCAGCCTTCAGTGAGTTATTAGAAATCCTCAGCTGTTCCTAGTGTGAAGCCAAGGTTGGGATCAATGAACATCTGATCCATCCCCCCACCTCCACCCCCAGGGAGGTTCAGCGGGGATGAGCACAGACTTTGCAGCAAGGTTCTCTGGGTTTGGGGCTTCCCTGGTGGCTCAGTGGTAAGGAAACTGCCTGCCAAGGTAGGAGATTGACAGTCTGATCCCTTGGTGGGGCAGACCCCCTGGAGAAAGAAATGGCAGCTCACTCTGGTATTCTTGCCTGGGAAATCCCATGGACAGAGGAGCCTGACGGGCTACAGTCCATAGGGTCGTGGAAGAGTCTGACGTGGTTTAGCAACTAAATAAGAAGCACTGGGTTTGAGTCCCACTTCCCTTCAAGGGAGTTGGGAGACGCTGGGATGGTCGCTTCACCTGAGGCTGTTGGTTAAGTAAGAAGTAGAAGGCGCCCCACACCTTCCTCAAGACATACCGCGTTTCCTGTGTCAGTATACATCTGTCCACCACCAGGTTTGGTACTAACAACCTGGGTGTCCCTTCCCTGTCACTTTCATTTAAGGTCCTGTTAAAATATAATAAAAAGTAATCATGATTGTCTAACGTGTGTCAAGCTTTGAGAAAGATGCTATGCTGTGAGTAGGCATCGTCTAACCTCACAATAGTTCTATGAACAGGACTCCATGGTGGTACCACGTGACATACAAGGAAAAGTGAGGCACACAGAGGTCAGGCAGCTTCCCCGAGGCAGAAACAAGCTGTCTGAGATTTATCTGCCTAAGAAGTTTAAAGCTTTTACAGAATTTGCTTCAGGAGATGTAAATCAGGGTTGTGACCTGATTTCCAGAGAAGGAGGAAACGAAAAATACCGTGATTTCCACATGTCACCCTGTGTACCTAGAAAATCTAAGAAAATAGAGATTTAAATTCTTAAAATTGAAATGGAAGTTTAGTAAAGACTTGGAGCATATCCAAAACCCTGATATGTTCCTGAATGTCACCATTCAGTGGACATTGTATATAAAAATTGAGAGCCCATTAACAATAGGAACAAAAATGTGAAACACCTAGGAATCAATTTGGCAAGAAAGGGGAGGTACGCAAATGAATAATGCAGCTACCGAACTTTATCAAGGGGTATTTTTATTTATTTATTGGCTGCGAGGCTTGTAGGATCTTGACTCCCTGATCTGGTATCAAAAACCCATGCTCTCTGTAGTGGAAGCTCAAGGTCTTAACCACTGGACTGCCAGGGAAGTCCCCTGTTAAAGGGTATTGAAGATTCATTCGACCTTTGGCAAGATGCTCTGTGCAGATGGTAGATGTTGTAAAAACTCCAATTCTTCGCAAATTCTTTTCCAAATGAATATTAGGCTTTGAAGTGATTTCTAAGCAATTCAGAAATTTCAGAGTGCAGTACTTAAAGTGCTGAATTCATGACAACTTCTAATACCTCAGAAATAAAGAGTCAGTCCTTCAAAAATAAAGAGTCCAGTCAAATCACTCACTTGAGTGAGTTCCAGATTTCATTTCAGACATGGCCACCTAAGCAGTGAGAAGCTTTTTGCCTACTATACCTGGGCACACTCAGATCCAAACTAATTTATTAAAAAAGTTGCTTCGGAGTTAAAAAAAATTTTTTTAATATAAAATACAAGCTTGATTGTGAAATGAATATCTTTTATAAATTTATATACATTTATATGGGCTTCCCTAATGGCTCAGCAGATAAAGAATCTGCTTACAATGCAGTAGACACAGGAGTTGCAGGTTGGATCCCTGGTTTGGGAAAATCTCCTGGAGGAAGGAATGGCAACCCGTGCAGTATTCTTGCCTGAAAAATCCCATGGACAGAGGAGTCTGGCGGGCTACAGTCCAAAAGGGTTGCAAAGAGTCAGACATGACTGAGCAACTAACA
The DNA here is from genome assembly GCF_055505025.1 of Bos grunniens. NCBI lineage: Eukaryota > Metazoa > Chordata > Mammalia > Artiodactyla > Bovidae > Bos > Bos grunniens. The sequence goes on along the minus strand of NC_141170.1, from coordinate 12,413,217 downwards.
TATCCTGCACACACATATATCCATGTGAGACTGAAAGTGTTAGTCACTCAGTCATGTTCAACTCTGCTACCACATGGGCTCCTCTGTCCATGGAATTCTCCAGGAAAGAATACTAAAGGGGTTGCCATTCCCTTCTCCAGGGCATCATCTCGACCCAAGGATTGAATCTGGGTCTCCTGCATTGCAGGCAGATTCTTTACCATCTGAGCCACCAGGGAAACCCCAATTGCATCTATCTACCTATACAATTAAAAAAATAATTGAATGAACACTTGTGTGACAACCTGGGCAGACAGACTTTTAAGGAAGCCCCTAGATAATTTTCTGTGCTTGTGTAACTCATTCGCTGAGTATGAGTAGAACCTGTGACCTGCTCCTAAACACATGCAATATGACAAAATATAAATCAGCTTCTTAATATATCTATCAAGAGCTCACACTGACACTCCCAAGACTAAGAAATTCATATCTGAAAAAAACAAAAATAATAAATAGGTTAAAAATGATCAGCCTCACTGATGCCAGTTGAGTTGCTAAACTGTGGCTATATTGGCTGAGTTGGTTTTGGAGTTAGGATGACTTATGATACTCAAAGTTGGCAAGAACAGAATGAGACAGGTTCTTGCTCACCATGGAAAGGAATACAAATTAATAGAATGCTTTTGGAGAGCAGCTTGTGACAATAATTCCTGTGTCAAAAATTCCTGTGTGCATAGTCTTGGTTTGGGTCATTCATTTTTAATAATCTATCCAAAAGCAACAATCCTCAGTGCAATGACTGATGTGAAAGCACGTTCATCAAGACATTTGCTCTTATAAGAAAGGGAAATCTTAAACCAGCCCCAAATGCCGAGGGCAGGGGGAGACCCCAGAAAAAAGCAAATCACTCAGATTGGTAGGTGGCAGGTTGAATGAGAAAGAAAGCTTACTTATCAGACTCGTCTTGGGTGATGTCAAGACCAATAGATTTCTGCACTCGCCAACTGGAGAAGGAAATGGCAACCCATTCTAGTAGTCTTGCCTGGGAAATCCTACAGACAGAGGAGCCTGGTGGACTATAGTCCATGGGGTCGAAAAGATTCAGACACTCCTGAGCGACTGAGCATGCACTTGTCAGCCAGAATCTTAAAAGTTTACAAAGAGCCCTTAACTGGAGTCAGTCACGTACAGTTTGGATAGTCTCAATGTCACATTTCTATTTCAAGGTTATACCCTTGGAGTGGCTTCTGGGAGCCCAAAAGACAAGCAGAATACATATTCTAAGAACAAGGGGAGGGGATGATGGGGGACACAGCTTCCAAGGGCCCGGGTTCAGCTTGAGGGTCAGCTGGTGGTCACGTCTTCTTGATGACTTTATCCAGGATATATTAGAGGGGAATGATTATATAAATTGCACTCTATCCACCCACTTGTTGAATAAGATGAAGATACTAAGATGATGTTTGGGTTTCCTTGCTGGCCCAGTGGTAAAGAATTCATCTGCCACTGCAAAAGACACAGGTTCAATCCCTGGTTCAGGAGGATCCCGCAGAGCAACTAACCCCAAGCACCACACCTACTGAGGCTGTGCTCTAGAGCCAGGGAGATACACATGAGCCCATGTGCTGCAGCTCCTGAAGCCTGCATGCCTTAGAGCCTGTGCTCTGCAACAAGAGAAGTCACTGCAATGAGAAGCCCCAGCCCCACAACTAGAGTAGCCCCTGCTCACCACAACTAGACAAAAGTTCATGCAGCAACGAAGACTGGGTGCAGCCAAAAATAAATTAATTAATTTAAAATTTTAATTAAAAAAAGATGATGCTTTCTTATAGGTTTTAATGACAAAGATAAATTCTTAAGGCTGTAAGTTAAAACAAACTAAAACAAGACAGGAATCCTTTAGACTATTAACTCACCAAAGCCAGAGAAACTCTTCAGTGGAATTGGACAGATCAGTGTCAAATTCCAGCTACATCGCCTATCTGCTATGTACTTTTAGGAAGTTACTGGATCCTGTTGAGCCTTAGTTGTGCTCCTAGGTTTAAAGATCCAATGACATCATTTAAACAAAATATCCTTACATGTTTTGGACACTTGTTGAACATCACCTGCCTCCTCTTCTTGTTAATAATGCTGATCATGGCATTATGAGCAATGGAGAGAAGGAGACAGGCTCTAAAGTCATACACAGACTGATTATGAGTTTAAAATATGTATTTGTCCACTCAGTAGTACCAAGATGGAAACAGCTGGCTTTAACTTTTAATTAAAATTTAAAAAGCAGAGATGAGCTGCCTGTCTGTATTTCCCCAGACAGAGTGTGGCTTCTGTCCCGGGTAGAGACTGTGGCATCTTGTTCATAGGATCCTAGTGCTGGGATCTAACAGGTGAGAAATCTCACGCCAACCTTACTCTCTAGTGATGGCAAAAATCTTGTAATGTTCCAATCCAGATGGGAAATGGGATGTGGTGTCCTTTGGGGGACAAACACTGCCCTCACCTTCCACAGCCTACATCACTTGTAGTCAGCTTTCAAAGGACATCCACACCACCAGGAAGGCCAAATGCAGATTCCCAGGTGCCCATACTGAGAGATTCTGATTTGAAAGTTTATAAATCTTAAGCATAGGGCTCAATGCATATGTCTATACCTACATATATATGATGGCTTCCCTGGTGGCTCAGTGGTAAAGAGTCCACCTGTAATGCAGGAGACACAGGAGACATGGATTTGATTCCTGGGTGTGGAAGATCTCCTGAAGGAGGGCTCGGTAACCTACTCCAATATTCTTGCCTAAAGAATCTCATGGACAGAGGAGCCTGGTGGACTACAATCCATGGGGTTGCAAAGAGTCAGACACGACTGAAATGATGGAGTATGCATGCATATATATATGGTATGTGCCTGTAACATACTATACCATATGGTAAATGCCATATAGGCATAGATCTATCTATCGATATCAACCTCTAGCTAGCTAGCTATCTGTCTATCTATGTATATACCTGTAAAATCACTACTTAGATCAATGTATGGAACAGTTTCAACACTCTAAATGCCCTTACCACCTCCACGGCAGGTAACCATTATTCTAACTTCCCTCAACACAGATTAGCTTGTGCTTGAACGTCTTCTAAAGGGAACCACATAGGACTCCCTCTTTCGTGTCTAGGTAATCCTGTTCAGCATCATATTTACAAGGTGAGTCCCACCCTGTTGTCTGTATCGGTAGTTTACTGACTTTTATCACTGAAGATGGATAAACCACAATTTATTCCTCCATTCTCCTGTTGATGGTCATCTGGGTTGCTCCCAGTTTGGGGCTCCTTTAAATAGTGCTGCTCAAATGGTCTTATCCAGGCTTTTGTTGGACATGCATGTTCCATTCTCTTGCATATATTTAGGAGTGGGATTGATGGGCCATTGGGTGGGTATGTGTTTAAATCTGGTAGACACTGTCACACAGTGAAATCCACATTTTTATAAGGAATTTTCTGGTGCAGCTGGTTGTGGATCATACTTTGAGAAACACTGTTTCACTGAGAGTCCCATTTTCTGAGCAAGCATATCCCCTTTAGCTCACCCTTCCTTGGGGTAAAAGAGGGGACAAACTTGCTCACATCCAGACATCAGCAAGGTAATTTGGGAAAGAGGAGAGAAGGAGAAATAAAACTGATACCATCCCATAGCACTGCATCGGGACAAATCTTTCAATTTACTCTTTTGCCCAGGAGAAAGAAGCTGAGAACAGGGACACTTTAATGGGGTTGGGAAGGTGAGAAGCCGGGTCACTGTGCCTGACTGTGAAGTCAGTCGAGCCCCTCCCACACCAACCATGAGCTAGAATCACGTCTGCTTCTTTGCTGGTAAAATAGAGTCTGCTTGGGACCTTATCCCTGTGGCGAGCAGCTGTCTCTTCTGCTCATCTCACACAGGATAATCACAAGCGGTTTTCTCTGCTCTGGCGGCCAGCCTGTGCTCTTAACCAAGGAATGGCTTGCAGGAGAGGAGATGAAAGAGATGGCATTCCTCCTGCTGGGCCCAGTGAACCGGGTCAAGAACAAATGCCAACCTTCTTTTCAGACAACATAGACCCAGCCAGCTCTGCTGAGGTCAGGAGGCCAGGACTTCCTGCTGGTGGACGCTGGAAAGAGGAACATCAGGAGTGCTGGCCATGTGCAGCTGCCTCAGTCCCTTGGCCGGGAGCCAGTTTTCCTGTCCTGTTTCAGCGCCTCCTGCAGGCTGGCCCCACCTCCGCCAGCCGTGATCCCAAGCTGCTCTCTGCTGTTCTTAACCTAGCACTACAACCAGGGGCTCAGAGGCCAGAGACAGTAGGGCTCCAGAGAGGTAGAAGGGCTGGAAAGTGGTGGGAACGAAACCAGGCTCTGTACATCCAGCACCCCATAAAGCCAGAGGGATGAGCTAGAATTCCCTCCCACTTCACCCACCCTAGGCTGGATCTTATGTCCCTTGTTGAGATGTTCACAGCACTCTGAGTATCTGAAGGAAAGCTAGACGGTTCAAAATAGTCTGGACTTAAAACTCCCCTCTGGGTCTCTCCCACCATCCTATACAAAATGAAGAACTTTCTCCCCCACAAGAAAGGAATGAACATCAAGATTGATTACGTTCAGCTCCCAGTCGGTCCCAATCTCCGGCTGGTCTCGGGAATTCCTTGCCCTAGTTGTTGAAAGCTAACTAATCAAAATAATCTTGAGGAAAAACAGACCCCCTCAAAACAACGTATGTCCGCATATATATGTTTTCTATATATACCTACTCTTTTTTTGACTTAGTGCAGCAGCTCACTGGTCTGATGGCTGCCCCTTCTCGCCTCATTAAGGGTGATCTGTTCCTGTAGAGTATCGGTCTCATTCTTTCTCTGAACCTCACCATCTCTGGTTCCCTTACCTTACACTCTTGGTGCTGAAACCTGGGAGGTTGAGGTTCCTTCTCATTCTCCATGGCCAGCTCTTTGGAGCATGGAAACCTGCCAAGCTTACTTTCCCACCTGGGCTTTCAAGACCTCCCCAAGAGGACGCCCTGTGCCTTCGTGAGTGGTACAAGCCCTGTGTAAGAGCTTTATTGGTTTTCCATGTACCCCAGGAAATATTGGCCTCTCTCTCTTTCTTTCTCGTGAGATCGACCAACTCCAGGACAGAGGCCTTTTGCCATTTGACCTCCCTCCATCCACCACAAATTCTCACCTGACCCAGGAGTCCAGGTAAGCTCAGACAGTACTCTAGGGTGCCATAGACTATCGTCCTTTCTGGGTTCCCGAGGAACCCTCCAGCCAAAAGGCCCTCTGGGGAGGTACTTGGGGGACGCCCTCTCCCTCCTTCAGAGTCTCTCTCTGCCTTTGCGCAGTCGAAAGATTAGGTGACTACGTTTTCTCTATACCAGACAGTCGTTAGCCATTTGCTATGGAGTCAAGCCAATCTGTCCTGTGGGACTCTACCTTGGCCTGTGTAAAACGAAACCTTAAACCTCTACGCTTGACTGATTTCAAGGTTCATAAACTCGAGTCACTTTGTACTCAAATTTGGCCTCAATACAAATTGGACACCCAAAACTGCTGGCCGGAGTTCGGGACTTTCGATTTCAATGTTTTATCAGATCTCACTAACTTCCTCAAACGGAATGGCAAATGGTCGGAAGTCCCCTATATTCAAGCCTTCTGGGACCTTAGAAGCTGTACTTTTCTGTGCAAGGACTGTTCTACCTATCAAATCCTCCTCTGCTCTCTCTTCCCCTCCACTACAAAATAATCCAAATCTAAAGCCCCTAAAAGGCCCCCTAAACCCTCAGCTCCCGATTTCAACCCGGCAGACGAGCCACCTCCCTACCGCCCCGGTGATGAGACATCCGGGGGCGAGACCCCACCCTCTAGCCCTTCCTCCTCCAAATCAGGAAGTGATGACCCCAAAACCCCAAAAGAGATTTCCACTCCCTCTCCATGGACCAGGACCCAAAGCAAACACGTTTCCTCGCAGAGAGGTAGTGGGACCAGAGGACCCTACACGGGTTCATGTGCCTTTCTCAATTTCTGATATGAGCCAAACTGAAGAAAAATTGGGATCCTTTTCAGAAAATCCTACTAGATATAGGAAGGAATTCCTCAGCCTTACACAAGCATATCATTTAATCTGGAGTGATCTTTATTACATCATTAAATGCCACTTTAACCGCCGATGAAAAAGAGTGGATATGGCAGGTAGCCCAAGCTCATGCTGATCAGCTCCATAACCAAGATAGGGCTAATCCAGTGGCTGATGATGTAGTTCCTTTAACTGAACCATGGTGGACATATCAAGCTGGCGATGCCAGCATCCGGTACCTACATTATATGGTCACCTGTTTACTAGAAGGAATGCTAAAAAGCTCTCACATTCATGTTAACTACGGTAAAGATTAGAGAAGTGACTTGAGAAAAGGATGAAAATCCTGCCCTTTTTCTTTCACGGCTTACTGAGGCAGTCCAGAAATACACTAACCTAGATATTTCCACCCCCGCCAGACTCCTATAATTACACGTCCAGTTCATAAGTCAGTCAGCCCCTGATATCTGCCGAAAACTACACCAGTTAGAAAAGGGCCCCGAAACCCCTCAGTGAGATCTCCTAGAAATAGCCTTTAAAGTTTTCAATAATAGGGAGGAAGAAGAGAAAAAGGAAAAAGAAAAGAAAGAAAGCCCAAATATGCTTTATTCGCTGCAGCTTATCCAAGAAAAAAATTCAACCCCTCTGGCCTGCCAACCTCAACCCGCCTGTGTGGGACCTCCAGGCGCATGCTTCAGATGTAACCAAACAGGACACTGGGCCAAATCCTGCCCAAACCCCCAGCCACCCACCAAACCCTGCCCCACCTGCAAACAAGGGGGACACTGGAAAATGAATTGTCCTCGGACACTACCCATCAAATCTCGGGGTCCTCCCCAGGCCCAACAATGGGTCAAAGGCCAGACTCTGGGGAGCCCTGGCACCCCAGACCATGGCTCCTCCGATGAGAGGGGAATTGACCCAACTGTGCATGAGTTATTCCAGTGACTGAGCCCAAGCTCCAGACCCCAGGTCCATCCCATACAGACGGACACTGGACTTCGGGTAATTGACAGGGCTGGCCGGACACAAAGTCTTGTTCATAATAGACACTGAAGCGGCCTTTTCACCTTTAACCTCCTTTAAAGGTCCTCTTCAACCTTCAGAAGTAGCCATCGAAAGGGTCTCAGACATCCCTTTTTACCCCAAAATAACCTCTCCCTCCTTTGTTCTTTTGGCAAAACAACACTAACACATTCTTTTATAGTAGTTCCTCGATGCCCAGTGTCATCGATGGGGCGTGATCTTCTGGCTAAGCTACAAACTTCTATAAACCTCCCATTCTTAGATCCCATATCAATTTTTTGCATCCAAATGGTACCCAAACCCTTGGCCAGCCCTCACTCCCAAAACCTGCCCCTTAATCTTCCCCTGATAGATCCTCGGGTCTGGGATACCAAAGCCCCATCGGTAGCTTGACACCATTCCCCCGTACAGGTTTTTCTTAAGAGTCCCTCTCAGATCATAGCCCAAACTCAATATACCCTGACTACAGAATCCCGACAAGGACTTAAACCAAGTCTTCCGACTGCTCAAAGCCAGCCTTTTGCAGCCTATCTGTTCTCCTCATAATACCCCTATACTGGCAGTCAAAAAGGGACCCCACCCCTGGCATCTAGTCCAAGATCTTTACAAGATCAGTGAGGCCATAATACCCGTACACCCCCTGGTCACTAATCCCTACACCTTTTCCCCCTGACACACTCTATTTCACGGTATTGGGTCTCAAATATGCTTTTGAAGGAGGAAATAGAACAGGCTCCGTCTTGAAAGCAGGACTCCATCTTGGGCCGGGCTGTGGACTTTGAGCTATATGCCCAGTAATCTATGGAAACGACAAGCTAACTGGAAAATCAGACCACCCACCCCCCACCACCGATGGAAGAGCCCCATGGCTCGTACCTAGCCTCTCCATCGCCTAAAAGAATACCCTAATTATCTGTGTAACCAAGTAGAATCATAAATTCTGTTATGCTTATTGGGGTATGACCACATGGCTATTGATAATTGCTCACTGTTAACCACCTAGGCTTAAGGCATACGAATCACAGGTTAACTTTGTATCTTTCTTTTCCTTTGTTCAGACTAGTTTCAGAGAATTTGGGTATGTGGGTTTGAGCATGTCCACTTAGGGTATATAAGGTTTTCACAAAAACTGGTCGGGGTCCTTGGCTAAGGGGAGACTCTACCTTGGGCCCGCCAGAGTAATAAACAGCTCTCCACTATCTGCATTGTCCTTCTGAGTGAGTTTGTTTCCTGGAACGCACGGCTGCAGCACTTTCTCTACTATACCTCTTTCTTTACTACACCACTCTTCACAGCCCCAGACACATATCAATCCCAACAATTAACTTGGACCGTTTTGCCACAAGGGTTTAGAGATAGCCCTCATTTTTTTGGTCAAGCCCTTCAAAGAGCCCTACAAACTTTAGACCTGGGCTCTACTATCTTACTTCAACATGTAGACAATTTATTGGTACGTAATTCCTCTCGCCATAACTGCCTAGTCCACACTGCGACATGACTAAATGTCCTAGGCTACAGAATCTCGCTCTCCAAGGCACAAATTGCTTTCACTGCTGTCAATTACATGGGATTGCTTCTCACTTCTATATCCAAAATAATTCCAGCTCCAAGACTTCAAGCCTTGACACAGACCCCCAGGCCCCAAACCAAGAGGGAACTTCACTGTCTATTAGGTCTGTTAAATTTCTTCCTAAATGGGTCCCAAATTTTGCTCTCCACCCAAAATCCCTCTACCAAGCTACTTGAGGAAACTTAGATGAACTCTTATTGACCCCCCACCTCTCTCCACACCCCCATACAGATTCTTATCAAACATTTACTTCAGGCCCCTTCTCTTTACTTACCTGATTACACCAAGCTTTTTTTCCTTTTTGTACATTCTTGACAAGGACATGCCTTAGGGATTCTGTGCCAGAAACGGGAGGACATATGGGGACCTCTAGCTTACTTATCCAAACAACTCGATCTCATCACGCTTGGATGGCCACCTTATTTCCAGGCCTTAGCTGCAACTACTCTCTTAATACCTGAAGCCCCAAAACTAACCCAAAATGCTCCTTTAAATGTACGTTCAGCTCATTCCTTTAAGGATTTGCTGTCTTATGGGGCTTTTCCTTTCTGTGTCTCCTGCTCGACTACAAATCCTCCACGCACAGTGCCTCGACCCATCCCTTTCTTTTATACCCTGTAAACCTCTTAATCCTGCTAGTTTACTCCCTACACCAGATCCAGAAACCGAGCACCTATCTCATGACTGGGTTCAGACCCTGGATTGTGTTCACTTAATCCTTTTGAACGTATAACCGATCGGCTCATCATTGACCCCAGAGTCCCATCCTAGTTCATAGATGGCAGTGCCCAGAAGCAAGCCCCATTTGGGGCTGGATATGCTATAGTCCAGGGACAGCCCTACAAAGTTATTCCCTGCCTCGCCTCATGAAATCAGCCACACTCCGAGCTCACACATCCTCACAGCAGGCTGAACTGATAGCTCTTACACGAGCCTTGACCCTAGCCAAAGACCAGAAGGTAAACATTTACACTGACTCTAAATATGTCTATAACATATTACATTCTAATATTATAATCTGGAGGGAGAGGGGATCCCTGACTCAGAAGGGCACACCTATTCTCAATGCTTCTTTTATTTCTGAACTCCTCCATGTAGCTCAGCTCCCAAAACAAGCTGCTGTAATATATTGCTGGGGACACCAGCGACATGGCCCTATCTCATTTTGTTACAATACAGCAGATCACAAAGCAAAGCGGCAGTCCGCCTCTGTTAGTCCTGTCTTTCAGGTCAGTTCAGTTCAGTTCAGTTCAGTCGCTCAGTCGTGTCCGACTCTTTGCGACCCCATGAATCGCAGCACACCAGGCCTCCCTGTCCATCACCAACTCCCGGAGTTCACTCAGACTCAGGTCCATCGAGTCGGCGATGCCATCCAGCCATCTCATCCTCTGTCGTCCCCTTCTCCTCCTGCCCCCAATCCCTCCCAGCATCAGAGTCTTTTCCAATGAGTCAACTCTTCGCATGAGGTGGCCAAAGTACTGGAGTTTCAGCTTTAGCATCATTCCTTCCAAAGAAATCCCAGGGCTGATCTCCTTCAGAATGGACTGGTTGGATCTCCTTGCAGTCCAAGGGGCTCTCAAGAGTCTTCTCCAACACCACAGTTCAAAAGCATCAATTCTTACTATACCCCAAATTGACGAGCCTAACATTTGCACATTACTTTCATATTTACATTCCCTTTTCCACCCCTCTGCAAGAGTACTTAAAGCTTTCCTTCAGAACTTTATTGACTTAACTAAAGACGATGTGACTCATTTAAGTAGTCTGACCCAAGCTTGTACCACTTGTCAGAGGACAAACCCTAATTCTAACATTCAACCCCTCCTTTCCCCACCCACCAAATTTGCGGGCATCTTCCTGCACAAGACTGGCAAGTAGATTTCACCCACATGCCACTCGTAAAGAGGTTAAATTCCTCCTAGTCTTCTTAGATACATTTTCTGGATGGATCGAAGCTTTCCCGACTACTAACAAACAAGACCCTACTGTGGCTTGCCTTATTCTCACTGAAATCCTCCCCAGTTTTGGAATGCCTTCCTCCCTCCAGTCTGGCAACAGGCCCAAGATCATATCCCAAGTCACCCAGAATATTGCATGAACCCTTCAAATTCCTTGGAAGTTTCACATTCCTTGTCACCCCCGGTCCTCTGGTAAGGTTGAGAAAACCAACTGAGTTCTAAAAGAAACTCTGACCAAATTAATAATCGAACTTCATCAAGATTGGACTAAACTCCCCCCTTTAGCCCTCTTAAAGGTCTGGGCCATACCAAAAAAATCTCTAAATATCCGTCCATTTGAGGCCATGTATGGGAGGCCCATAGTACTTTTAGGACTCCCTCCACTTCCCATGACGGTCCTAAACTGCCATCCCACCCTCCTTTTCCCTTACTTGCCCATATATGAGATGCCCTTTGGCAACATATGGATAACTTACTCCCTCGACCACATCCCAATATCCCCTACCCATCCTTCCAAATAGGAGACAAAGTCTATATGACGGTTCAGTCCCACTCAGATCTAACCCCAAAATGGCAAGGACCCTACATAGTAATTCTGCTGACCCCTACCGCTGCAAAATTAAAAGAAATCACCCCTTGGGTGCACATTCAGTTCAGTTCAGTTCAGTTCAGTCGCTCAGTCGTGTCCGACTCTTTGCGACCCCATGAATCGCAGCACGCCAGGCCTCCCTGTCCATCACCAACTCCCGGAGTTCACTCAGACTCAGGTCCATCGAGTCAGTGATGCCATCCAGCCATCTCATCCTCTGTCGTCCCCTTCTCCTCTTGCCCCCAATCCCTCCCAGCATCAGAGTCTTTTCCAATGAGTCAACCCTTCACATGAGGTGGCCAAAGCACATTACTTGACTAAAAAAGGTTATGCAGCCCAATGATGAGAATGTTTACCAGATTAATACTTAATACACACAGGCCCTACAGCTCTAAAGTTCTCACGGCTTCCACCAGCCCCAACTGACAACGGATGAGCCTATGGGTTTCATGGCTACAATTATTTCTGGAACAACTCCTGGCAGATATCTGGATCTCGAGTCCTCAAGGATTGATGTTCAAACACGTTGAAGATTACATCTTCACCCTGTGGCTGTAGGGACCCTTTTATAACTTTTACCCTTTCGAAATCCAATTCTTCTCCATAATAGTCTATCTTATACTCACTTCCCCAAATGTTACTTAACATCTTCTTATCTTCTCTCTTTCCTCTGACCCAAGAACTCTTTCAAAATCCTAACCTCAACTATTTATTCTGGACCCTTAATTCAACCCATACCTACAATTGGCTAAAGACTGCTGGATATGTCTATCTATAACTCCTTGGGGAGATTCACCCCTTCCCACATCCATCCTTGACTGGACCACTGGTAACATATCCCTACACCACTCATACAGTGGGGAGCCTTTATTCGTCTCATATCTTAAATATCTTCACACTAGTGATCAAATCCAGAATTCAGACAAACTCTTAGAATCTTTGCTCACTGACCTTCCCTCCTACAATGGAAAACCTCCAATAGAAGGCCCTATCACCCAGAAAGTAACACTATTACAACGAGCTCCTTTTTGCATATCTACTGCTGCTGCTAAGTTGCTTCAGTCGTGTCCAACTCTGTGCGACCCCATAGATAGCAGCCCACCAGGCTCCCCCATCCCTGGGATTCTCCAGGCAAGAACACTGGAGTGGGTTGCCATTTCCTTCTGCAATGCACAAAAGTGAAAAGTGAAAGTGAAGTTGCTCAGTTGTGTCCGACTCTTAGCAACCCCATGGACTACAGCCTACCAGGCTCCTCCATCCATGGGATTTTCCAGGCAAGAGTACTGGAGTGAGTTGCCATTGCCTTCTCCGTTTTTCATATCTAGAAATTCCCGAAATAGTTCATATGACCAACCCATGGACATAATCCCTAAACCCATGTATAACCATACCTCCACTTTATTCTTTGCCAATGGAAAGGCTTTATACAATATTTCTGGTCCTACAGGACACTCTTCAACCTTTACAGGACGATTTCCTTCAGCATACTCCTCCACTTCTCCCATCGTTGGGGCCATGTTAGCAGGGTCCCTGACTGTTCTTGAACGAACGATCAAGCTCTGCCTCCCCACCCCACCACCTGCTGACTCCTCTTTGCCATCAACTTCATCTGTTGTATTGTGACACCTGGCCTGTTTTTCTTGTGTGGGGCATCTACATATGTCTGTTTACCTACTAATTGGACCGGAACCCACACCCTGCTATACTCCAGTCCAAACATTTTTATACCCCCAGTGATCAACCCCTATCTATTCCTCTCATTCACAAGCGAATGAAACAAGCCATTCATTTCATTCCCCTCTTAGTGGGACTAGGGGTAGTGGCTAGAATTGGAATAGGAACTAACCACCTCCATCCAAAACTACCAGGCACTATCTAAAGGCCTCTCAGTCAGCCTCCAGGAAATAGCCCAAGCTCTAGAACTATCCAAAATCAACTCGATTCCTTGGCAGCCCTAGTGTTACGAAACAGAAGAAAAGGGAGGTTTGTGCCTTTTTCTGGGTGAATCCTGCTGCTTCTATGCCAACTAGTTGGGTGTTGTCCAGGAAGCTGCAAAAAGCCTTACAGATCAAGCCTCTTGAATCCACCAGAGATTAAGCAACTCCTGGCAGTCATGGCTGACAGATTGGGACTGGATGCCTTGGGTTTTGCCCCTTCTCAGACCATTCATATTCATTATCCTAATATTCACATTTGGACCTTGTTTGTTTAATCTTTTCCAGGGATTCTTCCAGGACTGAATCTGAGCCATTTCTCGAGATCAAGTCAAGACTGTTCTTCTGCTCGAGACCCTGGCAGCTAGAATAGAAAGTCAACACCACGGGCCTTAGACTTCCTTCCTCCCAGACCACAAACCCCCGAACATTCATCAGCACGAAGAAACCCTGAACATTGACAAGGCCCATCTCTCTTTCTCTTTTTATATATTCTTTACGGTCTGGAATGAAGGAAAGCTACGCGGCTCAAAATAGCCTGGAGTTCAAATTCCCCTCCAGGTCTCTCCCACCGTTCCATACAGAACGAAGAACTTTCTCTCCCCAAGAAAGGAATGAACATTAAGATTGATTACATTCAGCTCCCAGTTGGTCCCAATCTCCGGCTGGTCTCGGGAATTCCTTGCCCCAGTTGTTGAAAGGTAACTAATTAAAATAATCTTGAGGAAAAACAGACCCCCTCAAAACAACGTATGTCCACATATATATGTTTTCTATATATACCTACTCTTTTTTTTGACTTAGTGCAGCAGCTCACTGGTTTGATGGCTTTCCCTTCTTGCCTCATTAAATGTGACCTGCTCCTGTAGAGTATCGGTCTCGTTCTTTCTCGGAAGCTCGCCTTCTCTAGTTCCCTTAGCTTATGGTATCCTCTACCACCGTTCTCCTGCCCTGAACTCACTTGCCTAAGCTCTCCCCCACACACTCTGTTAATGCAGAGAAACAAAACAAACGACCTCTGTCTTATCTCAAGGCTGTTGACTGGTACATAATAGATGATCAATGAATAGTTAGTTACATAAATAATTGAGTGGCCCCTGGATGAATGAATAAGACAAAAACCTGATTCATGTCCTTTTAAAGGGAATTCGGCTATTTGGATCATGGAGTTGTAAGCTCTCCCACGTAACAACAAAACCTTAGCTCTTTTGAAATTAAAAGAGACTCTTTGGGGTTTGGTTCACAATGGCAGAGTAGAAGGATGTGTGATCATGTCCTCCTGAGAGAGCACCAAAATCACAACTAGTTCTTAAACAGCCGTTCTCAGGAGGATGCTGGAACCCATTGAAAAAACATAGTCCACAGCCAAAGGAAGAGCCACATTGAGATGGGAAGAGGGGCACAATTACAGTAAAAACAAATGCCACACCCACCGGATGGGCAGTCCACGAACTGGAGAACAATAACACCAAAGAAGTTCTCCCACTGTTGTAAAGGTTCTGAGCACCCCCATCAGGCATCCCAGCCTGGGGATCTGACAAAGGGACTAGGAATCCCCAGGGAATCTGACTTTGAAGGCTAGCAGGATTTGATGATAGGAATTCCACAGGACTGGGGAAAACAGAGACTCCACTCTTGGAGAGCGTGCATAAAAGCTTGTGTGCACCAGGACCCAGGGGAAAGGAGCAGTGACCCCACAGAAGACTGAACCTGACCTACCTGCTAGTATTGGAGGGTCTCTTGCAGAGGGGAGGGGCAGCAGTGGCTCACCTCAGGAACTAGGGCATTGGCAGCAGCAGTCCTAGGAAATACACACTGGCTGTTATGAGCCCTCTTGGAGGTCACCACTAGCCCTACCACAGAGCCTGTATACTCCAGGGCTGGGTTGTCTCAGGTCAAACAACTAACAGGGAGGGAGCACAGCCCCAGCCATCAACAGATTACTGGATTAAAGTTTGACTGAGCACAGGCCTGCCCACCAGAGCAAGGTCCAGTTTTTTCTACTCCAGTCCCTCTCATCAGCTGCACAAACCTCTTAGATACCCTAGTGGCTCAGATGGTAAAGAATCCACTTGCAATGCAGAAGACCTGGGTTAGATCCCTGGGTTGGGAAAATCCTCTGCAGAAGGGAATAGCAGCCCACTCCAGGATTCTTGCCTGGAGAATTCCATGGACAGAGGACCCTGGTGGGCTACAGTCCATGGGGTTGCAAAGAGTCATACACGACTGAACAACTAACACTACCACACTCCACCAGAGGGCAGACAGAAGGAACAAGAAGAACTACAATCCTGCAGCCTCCAGAACAAAAACCACAATCCCAGTTAAACAAAGTTAAATAAAATGAAAAGAGGACTTTTTTCTCAGACGAAGGAACAACAACAACAACAAAAAAACCTCAGGAAAACAACTAAATGACTGAAGTACAAATAGGCAATCTTCTAGAAAAAGAATTCAGAATGATTGAAACAGGAAGGAAGTGGGCAGGGCACAACTTGTAAAAGAAGGACATAGCCTGAGAACACAACATAAACTAATTAGAACCAAATAGGTTCAAGATGGTGGCTGAGTTGACTTCCGCTAGACCTTTAAACACTCACTGTTATTACATCAGCAAGCTAATGACACACCCACAGGCGCCAAGACAGTTCCAAGGCTGACCATCGAAGACCAAAAAGTGAGTGATGGCTCAATTCCTAGAAATCTTTGCCGTTTCCCCAAAATAGTTGGAATAATCTTCCTACTCATAAGTCCCTTCCCTGATGGCTTAGATGGTAAAGCATCTGCCTACAATGCGGGAGACCCAGGTTCAATCCCTGGGTCGGGAAGATCTCCTGAAGGAAATGGCAACCCACTCCCAGTACTCTTGCCTGGAAAATCCCATGGACAAAGAAGCCTGGTAGGTTACAGTCCTAATGAGTCTTACTCATCAGGCTATGAAATTTCCTCATCCATAAAAGCTAACCACACCACATTTCAAGGCCACTCTTGGTGGACTGCACTCTCTCTGTGGAATGTTTCTCTCTAAATAAATCCACTTCTTACCTACCACTTTTTCTCTCATCGAATTCTTTCTGTGACAAGACATCAAGAACCTGAGCTTCATTAGTTCCTGAAACCAGGTGTGTGATCTCAGTGGAAGACCATGAGTTGAGTTCCAGCCACATAGGTTAGCATCCCAAACTGGGTTTTGGCTGGGTTTAAGTCCCAGCACAGGGGTTCATGTCCCAATCTAAGTGAATGTTTTCATAATGATAGTGAAGATGATCTAGGATCTTGGAAAAAAGAGTGGAGAAGATGAAAGAAATATTTAATAAATACCTGGAAGAACTAAAGAATAAACAAACAATGATGAATAATACACCAGAAGGAATCAATCACAGAATAATAGAGGTAGAAGAACAGATAAGTGACCTGGAAGACAGAATGGTAGAAATCACAGAACTTAATATAGAAAGCACAGTGAAAAGAAATAGAGACAGCCTAAAGAGACCTCTGGGACAACATTAAATGCACCAACATTCATTTTAAAGGGGTTCCAGAAGGGGAAGAGAGAGAGAAAGGACCAGAGAAAATATTTGAAGAGATACTAGCTGAAAAATTCCCTAATATGGGAAAGGAAATAGTCAACCAAGTTTAGGAAGCACAGAGAGTCCCAGGAAGGATAAATTCAAGGAGGGACACATCGAGACACACAGTAACCAAACTGACAAAAATTAAAGACAATGATAAAAGATTAAAAGCAACAAGGGCCAAATGACAAATAATATGCAAAGGAACTCACATAAGGCTATCTGTTGATTTCTCAACAGAAACTTTGCAAGCCAGGAGGGGGTGACATGATATATTTAAAGTAATGTAGAACTATAACCAAGAATACTTTTCCTAGCAAGGCTCTCATTCAGATTTGACAGAAAAATCAAAAGCTTTACAGACAAGTGAATGTTAAGAGAATTCAGCACCACCAAACAAGCTTTACAACAAAAGCTTAAGGAGCTTCTCTAGGCAGGAAACACAGGAAAAGGAAAAGAACTACAAAAACAAATACAAAACAATTAAGAAAATGACAACAGAATCATATATATTGATAATTACCTTAAATGTAAATGGATTCAGTGCACCAACTAAAAGACATAGACTGGCTTGTTGTTGTTGTTTAGTTGCTAAGTAGACTGTGTCCAGTTCTTTTACGACCCCGTGGACCATAGCCTGTCAGGTTTCTCTGTCCATGGGATTTCCCAGGCAAGAATACTGGAGTGGGTTGCCACTTCCTTCACCAGGGGATCGTCTCTGTCTCCTGCACTGGCAGGTGGATTCTTTACCACTGAGGTACCAGGGAAACACAGACTGGCTGGGTGGATATAAAAACAACACCCCTGTATATACTGTCTAAAAATGATACTTCAGACCTAGGGACACATATAGACTGAAAGTTAGGGGATGGGAGAATGTATTCCATGCAAATGAAAATTAAAAGAAAAATGGAGTAGCAATACTCATATCAGACAAAATAGACTTTAAAACTAAGACTGTATTAAGAGGCAAAGATGGACACTACATAATGATCAAGAGATCAATCCAAGAAGAAGATATAACAATTGGAAATCTATATACACCCAACATAGGAAGGAGTACCTCAACATGTAAGTCAAATACTAACAACCATAAAGGGAGAAATTAACTATAACACAATTATAGTGGGGGACTTTGACATTTTCATCAATGGATAGATCATCCAGACAGAAAATAAGAAAGGACAGGCCTTAATAGACACAACAGACCATATGGACTTAATTATTATGTATAGAGCTTTCCATCCAAAAGCAACAAATTACACATTCTTCTCAAGTGCACATGGAACATTCTCCAGGACTGACCACATCCTGGGCCACAAGGTGAGCCTTGGTAAATTTAAGAAAATTTAAATCATATCAAGCATCTTTTCTGATCACAATGCTAAGAGATTAGAACTACAGTACAAGAAAAAAAAAAAAAACAATAAAAATCACAATACGTAGTAGCTAAACAATATGCTACTAAACAACCAGTGGACCACTGAAGAAATTGAAGGGGAGATTAAGAAGCAAATCAGATCAGATCAGATCAGTTGCTCAGTCCTGTCCAACTCTTTGTGACCACATGAATCACAACACGCCAGGCCTCCCTGTCCATCACCAACTCCCAGAGTTCACTCAGACTCATGTCCATTGAGTAGGTGATGCCATCCAGCCATCTCATCCTCTGTTGTCCCCTTCTCCTCCTGCCCCCAATCCCTCCCAGCATCAGAGTCTTTTCCAATGAGTCAACTCTTCGCATGAGGTGGCCAAAGTACTGGAGTTTCAGCTTTAGCATCATTCTTTCCAAAGAAATCCCAGGGCTGATCTCCTTCAGAATGGACTGGTTGGATCTCCTTGCAGTCCAAGGGACTCTCAAGAGTCTTCTCCAACACCACAGTTCAAAAGCATCAATTCTTTGGTGCTCAGCCTTCTTCACAGTCCAACTCTCACATTCATACATGACCACAGGAAAAACCATAGCCTTGACCAGATGAACCTTTGTTGGCAAAGTAATGTCTCCGCCTTTGAATATGCTATCTAGGTTGGTCATAACTTTCCTTCCAAGGAGTAAGCGTCTTTTAATTTCATGGCTGAAGTCACCATCTGTAGTGATTTTGGAGCCCAGAAAAATAAAGTCTGACACTGTTTCCACTGTTTCCCCATCTATTTCCCATGAAGTGATGGGACCAGATGCCGTGATCTTCGTTTTCTGAATATTGAGCTTTAAGCCAACTTTTTCACTCTCCACTTTCACTTTCATCAAGAGGCTTTTTAGTTCCTCTTCACTTTCTGCCATAAGGGCGGTGTCATCTGCATATCTGAGGTTATTGATATTTCTCCTGGCAATCTTGATTCCAGCTTGTGTTTCTTTCAGTCCAGCGTTTCTCATGATGTACTCTGCATATAAGTTAAATAAACAGGGTGACAATATGCAGCCTTGACGAACTCCTTTTCCTATTTGGAACCAGTCTGCTGTTCCATGTCCAGTTCTAACTGTTGCTTCCTGACCTGCATACAAATTTCTCAAGAGGCAGATCAGGTGGTCTGGTATTCCCATCTCTTTCAGAATTTTCCAGTTTATTGTGATCCACACAGTCAAAGGCTTTGGCATAGTCAATAAAGCAGAAATAGATGTTTTTCTGGAACTCTCTTGCTTTTTCCATGATCCAGTGGATGTTGGCAATTTGATCTCTGGTTCCTCCGCCTTTTCTAAAACCAGCTTGAACATCAGGAAGTTCATGGTTCACATATTGCTGAAGCCTGGCTTGGAGAATTTTGAGCATTACTTTACTAGCGTGTGAGACGAGTGCAATTGTACGGTAGTTTGAGCATTCTTTGGCATTGCCTTTCTTTGGGATTGGAATGAAAACTGACCTTTTCAGTCCTGTGGCCACTGCTGAGTTTTCCAAATTTGCTGGCATATTGAGTGCAGCACTTTCACAGCATCATCTTTCAGAATTTGAAATAGCTCAACTGGAATTCCATCACCTCCACTAGCTTTGTTCATAGTGATGCTTTCTAAGGCCCACTTGACTTCACATTCCAGGATGTCTGGCTCTAGGTCAGTGATCACACCATCGTGATTATCTGGGTCATGAAGATCTTTTTTGTACAGTTCTTCTGTGTATTCTTGCCATCTCTTCTTAATATCTTCTGCTTCTGTTAGGTCCATACCATTTCTGTCCTTTATCGAGCCCATCTTTGCATGACATGTTCCTTTGGTATCTCTGATTTTCTTGAAGAGATCTCTAGTCTTTCCCATTCTGTTGTTTTCCTCTATTTCTTTCTTTTTTTTTTTTCCTCTATTTCTTTGCACTGATCGCTGAAGAAGGCTTTCTTATCTCTTCTTGCTATTCTTTGGAACTCTGCATTGAGATGCTTATACCTTTCCTTTTCTCCTTTGCTTTTCACTTCTCTTCTTTTCACAGCTATTTGTAAGACCTCCCCAGACAGCCATTTTGCTTTTTTGCATTTCTTTTCCATGGGGATGGTCTTGATCCCTGTCTCCTGTATAATGTCATGAACCTCATTCCATAGTTCATCAGGCACTCTATCTATCAGATCTAGACCCTTAAATCTATTTCTCACTTCCACTGTATAATCATAAGGGATTTGATTTAGGTCATACCTGAATGGGCTAGTGGTTTTCCCTACTTTCTTCAATTTAAGTCTGAATTTGGCAATAAGGAGTTCATGGTCTGAGCCACAGTCAGCTCCTGGTCTTGTTTTTGCTGACTGTATAGAGCTTCTCCATCTTTGGCTGCAAAGAATATAATCAATCTGATTTTGGTGTTGACCATCTGGTGATGTCCATGTATAGAGTCTTCTCTTGTGTTGTTGGAAGAGGGTGTTTGTTATGACCAGTGCATTTTCTTGGCAAAACTCTATTAGTCTTTGCCCTGCTTCATTCCGTATTCCAAGGCCAAATTTGCCTGTTACTCCAGGTGTTTCTTGACTTCCTACTTTTGCATTCCAGTCCCCTATAATGAAAAGGACATCTTTTTTGGGGTGTTAGTTCTAAAAGGTCTTGTAGGTCTTCATAGAACCGTTCAACTTCAGCTTCCTCAGCGTTACTGGTTGGGGCATAGACTTGGATTACTGTGATATTGAATGGTTTGCCTTGGAAACGAACAGAGATCATTCTGTCGTTTTTGAGATTGCATCCAAGTACTGCATTTCGGACTCTTTTGTTGACCATGATGGCTACTCCATTTCTTCTAAGGGATTCCTGCCCGCAGTAGTAGATATAATGGTCATCTGAGTTAAATTCACCCATTCCAGTCCATTTTAGTTCGCTGATTCCTAGAATGTTGACGTTCACTTTTGCCATCTCTTGTTTGACCACTTCCAATTTGCCTTGATTCATGGACCTGACATTCCAGGTTCTTATGCAATATTGCTCTTTACAGCATCGGCCCTTGCTTCTATCACCAGTCACATCCACAGCTGGGTATTGTTTTTGCTTTGGCTCCATCCCTTCATTCTTTGTGGAGTTATTTCTCCACTGATCTCCAGTAGCATATTGGGCACCTACTGACCTGGGGAGTTTCTCTTTCAGTATCCTATCCTAGAGACAAATGAAAGGACAATGGTCCAAAACCTATGGGATGAAGCAAAAGCAATTATATATTTTATTTGGCTGGACTGAGTCTTGGTTGTAGCACCTGGGATTTTCAATCTTCTTTATGGCATGCAAGATCTTTATTTATTTTTTTAGCTGTGGCATGTGGGATTTAGTTCTTTGACCAGGGATTGAACTTGGGCTCCCTGCATTGGGAGTGTGGAGTCTTAGGCACTGAATCACCAGGAAAGTCCCTCAGTCTGCTTTTAACTGGAGCAAGAGATCCTCTTTTCTGAATTGGCCATGTATGGAGATAGTTTCAGTTGTCACACCTGGGGCAGGGGTGCTCCTGGTGGTGCTACACATTACTGTGGGGTGTAGAGGCCAGAGACACTTCCAGGCAACTGTGATGCACAGAATAGTTCACGGCAATACAGACTTTGCCTGTCCCCTGACGGCTGGTGATGACATTGCTTGCTACAAACTTGTTTCAGTTAAAAGCAGACTGAGGGACTTACCTGGTGATCCAGGGTACCATGACTAAGATACGGTACAGCCAAATAAATATATGATTTTTAAAAGGGAGACTGAAAAGCTGAAATGGACAGGGACCACTTAGAGAAGATTTTACAAGTTATGTCCAAAAAGCCAAAGAATTGATAAAGCTGTTCATCAGAAAGTGAAGAAATGGGTGGTACTTTTCTACGCTGTGTCCACTAAAGTCAGAAATGTGTCTGTGGCTGAGATGGGGATAAAGGTAGCTTTCTCCCAGGCCATTGTGGCCATTTAATTTGGCCAATCCTGAGCACTGGAATCATTTTGATTAAGTACTTTGCATCTTTCTAACATTATCGATGTTGTTTCCATACCCAATGAACTAGATGCTATAACAGAAAAGACAAAAGGGAGAGGGGGAAGGAGGAATTAAAGAAGTCATAATTGTCAAAAAGCTGAGTTATTTGGCAGCACATTTCTCGACCTGACTTCATGAACCACAAATGACATTGGGCCAAGCATCTCAGCTCATATCCACTTGCTTCAAGCTTAATTTGTCCAACTGTGGTCTCCACTGCTCCCCCAAGTTCCATATGAACTGCAAGGAGGCTGGAAACATAGGGCCCAACCCATATTTGGTGATGCACAAACTGGCTCTGCCAATTTTGTTCAGGGTGGCCAAGGGTCCCACTAAGATACACGTTTCCCAGTGCTTCTGATATGAGCAGTGGCCCAATTCTGGTTAATGAAATCCAACTGGAAGCCAATAGTAATTCCAGGAGGAAGTCTTCATATAAGTATCACTTCTTCATCTTCCTTATTTAGTCCTTTCTGGAATGCAGATATGACGTTGGAGGGAGAGTCACCAAAAAGAAGATGAGGCAACAGCCTAAGAATGAAAGATACCATTTAAAGATGGTGGAGCCAATGGGCAGGAGCCAGGACAATGATGATGGAGGTGTACACAGGATGGCTCCCGGTTAGCCCTCGGTCGCTCTGACCTGTCTGAAAGCAGTTGCCAAGAGGGATAGTCAGAGATCTGGGAAGGGGATAAACCAGGCTCTCTGGCTCCTGTTGAGGTTGGCCTGTGAAAGGAGCCAAGGCCTATTCTTGACCACCACTCTCCTTGGGTGGTGAAGGCAGGAGAAGGGGACGATGGGGGATGAAATGGTTGGACGGCATCACTGACTCGATGGACATGAGTTTGAACAAGCTCTGGGAGTAGGTGATGGACAGGGAAGCCTGGCGTGCTGCAGTCCATGGGGTTGCAGAGTCAGACACGACTGAGTGACTGAACTGAACTATACTTCTTGGGTACTGGTACTAGTGCCTCCTTGCGTGCCCTCGGGCCCAGAGTCCTGTTGAGTGAGTTCCCAGGTGCTTCACCATCACTATCTCCTCCTGGTTGCCTTAACCTCACTCACATGTCTCCAAGTAGCCCTTCATTCGAGCATCTTCAATTAGGTCTTCAAGCTGCCATCAATTTCATACATACGTGGACGGGCAGCTCACTGCTTCGAAGGTGGCACATCCCACTCTCTAGAGCCACAGTTTGTCTCTCTGTGTCTTCTACTCTTTGGTCTTTTGTTTTTGGCTGTACTGTACACGTTTGGCATACAAACGTGGACGGGCAGCTCACTGCTTCGAAGGTGGCACATCCCACTCTCTAGAGCCACAGTTTGTCTCTCTGTGTCTTCTACTCTTTGGTCTTTTGTTTTTGGCTGTACTGAGTCTTTGCTGCAGCTCAAGGGCTTCTCATTGTGGAGTATGAGGCTAAGAAGTTGCTACTTGTGAGCTTGGTTGCCCCTCAGCATGTGGGATCTTAGTTTCTCAACCAGGGATTGAACCTCCATCCCCTACATTGGAAGGCGGATTCTTAATCACTAGACCACCAGGGAAGTCCCTACTCTTTGGTCTCGATTCTGCACTCTGACATAACAAAGAACTTCTGGTATAATCTGATATCAAGTCTATATTCTTCTCTCTGAAGGCGTTCAAACATTGGCCCCAAATTACCCAGCTGATAATTTTCAGTTGCAACATCTATTATGTGGGGATAACACCCATACCCATATAGGACTACTGTGAGAATTATGCAAACAATTTATGTAGGATTGCCAGGTTTAGCAAAAAAATAATAATAATAATAAATAAATAATACAGGATGTCCAGGTACATTTAAATTTCAGATTGGCAATGAATACTATTTTGTGTATGTTTGCACAATATTTGGGATATTTGTTGTTCAGTTGCTGTCCTGTATGAGATCCCATGGATTGCAGCATGCCAGGCTTCCCTATCTGTACTATCTCCCAGAGTTTGCTCAAATTTATGTTCAGGTGGTACTAGTGGTAAAGAACCTGTCTGCCACTTGGGTTCAATCCCTGGGTCAGGAAGATCCCTTGGAGAAGGGAATAGCAACCCACTCTAGTATTTCTGCCTGGAGAATCCCGTGGACAGAGGAGCCTGGTGGGCTACAGTCTGTAGGGTCACAAACAGTTGGATACAACTGAAATGACTTAGCACACATGTCCATTGGGTCAGTGATGTCATCCAACTGTCCCGTCCTCTGCCGGCCCCTTCTCCTCCTGCCCTCAGCCTTTCCCAGCATCAGGGTCTGTTCCAATGAGTCGGCTCTTCTCATCAGGTGGACAGAGTATTAGAGGTTCTGCTTTTGGATATACTTGTATTAAAAAATGATGTGTTTCTTATCTGAGGTTCAAATGTAACTGAGGCTTCTGTTTTATCTGGTGAAGAGCACATTGCCTGCCCTTTATGTGGTCCCCAGTGAATAGTAGTAGCTGATAGTCTTCTTTTTCTTAATCCTTTTTTCTTCCAGCACCTAACGCAGTACTAGACACAATATCAGGAAAACAACTGTCTTTATTCAACTGTCTTTGAATAAAGAAATTAATGAACACATGGAGAAACTGAGAACCAGGGAGGCAATCTGACTGAAGTGAAAGTTACCCAGCTGCTAAGTGACAGAAAAGAGCCTGGAACTTGGGCATCCTTACTTCTGGCCCAGCTTTCCTCTCTCCACATCAGATAGTGAGACAAAGTGGAGGAAGCTGCCCAGCAGGACGTGATCCAGGGATGGCACTGAGTGGATTCCCCAGTCTTTATTTTTCACCTCACACAGTAATTATATTCTCACTTTAAAATGAAGGAATAATTAATAGTAACTTTACTAAACTGCTTCTTCAGTGCTGTGGATTAGAGCAGAAAAAAGATTCCTTTTCTTTCTGGCAAATTTTTTCCCCCTTGAAAAAAGAAATCATTAGAAGTTAAAAATTAGAAGCTTTTTTTGTGTACCTAAATAATCACGGGGAAATTTGAAGCTTGTTTTTATTCTATAATAAAATGTGAAATTATTGCTTTTAAAGATGATCTGATTCAGTGGTTGTCAAACTGTTTTCAGTAAAATTACTTCTATAAATAAAATCTTATATAGAATCTCAACATATGTGTTAAGTGGGATATTTAGAAGTTAAAAATAGTATGCTCTAAGCTCAAATATATAATCAGTGTAACTTCAGAATACAGTTTAGAAATGACAGATAAACTTCAGATGGGTACTGAAGCTTTATATCATATTTTTATCACATGTGGTTGGAACTTCATATCATCTTTATATCATGTGTGGTTGGAGTTTTATATCAGTTTCAATAATTTCAGTAATCAACTATTCATTTTGTTTTAGTCATAGAGCTTGAGGAAAATTTTGGTTCATGCAGAATAGGGGCAACTAAAGAAAGATTTTTAAAATTTACCTTGCAATCCAAGGATACTGTTAACAGAGATGTTAGGAAACATTGCAGTCCCAGATCTGCCTGAAAGCAAACCAGATTTAGCAAGGCAAGCAAATGCCTGACATTAGCATTTGGCTGGGCATGGGGTGCCAGGCCTGGACTACATTCTCCACCCACTACTCCAGCCACCCAGGTCTCTGCAGGTAGGTATGGTCAGAGGACTAATGTTCCCCCAAAGTGGGAGTAGAAATGATGGGTGTTTGGGCCCTAAAGACCACTTTGCGTGCCTTCCTCTGAAGGTGAGTCCACAAGACGGAAGCAACTCTACCTCAACCAGGACAACAAGACAGGTTGTGGAAGGGCTCCAAGGAACACCCAAGGACCTAGAATAATCATCTGGAGTTCTTAAGTTCCATGAGCCCAAGAGCTTCCTTCTCAATAGTTAATGATGTTTCTGATGAGGCTGGTGAGGTGAGGAGCTGAACAAATGTGATTTTTTTGATATTGTATAAAATGTTAACATTGGAAAGATCTGCATAAATTAATGAACCAGTATTTTTCAAATAGTCAAAGAATGATATAAAACTATGCATAGATCAAAGATGCATTGAGTGAATTTTAATATAACAGAGTACATAAAGTTTATAATGGTTTCGATTCCATCTTGCAGTTAACCTTGAAGAAGTTTCTACTTCTTGAGTTTGGTATAGTGTCAAAGATGAATATTTGCAATTCTCTAAAAACACTATTCAAATAATTGTCCCTTTTCCAGGTGTGTATCAGTGCATGGCCACATTTTCTTTATAAATTTCAACTAAAAGATGTATTTTGTAGATTGGAGAAGCCAGACATTACAGAAACTTTCCAAAGTACTGATACAAAGCAATGTCATTCTTCTACTATTTTTATTTGTAGGTTTTGGAAAATATAATTATTTTTCTTAAAGATGTACTAACATGGAATGGGTTTATAATTGCTAATACTAGATTCATACATCAGTAACCATTTCCCCCTTGGTTTTCCATTTCTAATCCAGTATCGATAGATAAAATTAGATAGATAGTTTTGTTGATAGATAAAGCTCATACAAGCAAAAGCTCTTTGGGGGTCTGTAGTAATTTTCAAGAGTGTCAAGAGACTACAAGTCACTGCTCTGGTTTATATTCCAAGGGGGCAGCTGGGACTCAGAAGTCCAGGCAGGCGATGTGAAGTTTTAACAGGCTCAGGGCTGCACCCACACTGGGCACATTCATATAGGACAGGACCCAAGACCCAACACCTCTCCCAGTAATTCTTGATTCCAGTACAGGAACCACTGAGAGTGGTTTTCATACCACTCTGGGCTGGTTTGGTGATCAATACAGTGATGTCACTGCAGTGATCAGTGGTCAGCAGTAAACATGGAAAAACAATCTTTTGTAGCAAGGAACTCCATTCCAGCACATTCTCATACGTGTAGCACATTCTCACACGCACACAGATGCATTTTTCAATTATCTACATAGTGGTTTAAGAGGGGCAATGCTCCCAAAGAGTCTCATAGAAGCCAGCATTCTTCTAGTTGAACTTCAGCCTACCAACTGAGAGGAAGGCTTGGAGAAGATGCTGACTTGCCCAACGGTCACAATGTCAAGCCCCTCAGAACTGGGATAGAATCCCGTCGCTTAGTCCAGCTCTCTCCCCACGTCACCTCTCTAGGGCCAGTGCAAGTCTGTGCTCAGCCCTGAGCTGGCAGCTGAGCAATAGGGTGCGTGCTGCTCCCTCCAGCTGTGGGTCCTTGCCAGCCACTGCTGATCAATTTTGGATCAAGTCAAAGTTTCAGATTTTATTTTCTTGGTCTCCAAATACACTGCAGATGGTGACTGAAGCTGTGAAATTAAAAAACGCTTGCTCCTTGGAAGAAAAGCTGTGACAAACCTAGACAGCGTATTAAAAAGCAGAGACATCACTATACCAACAAAGGTCCGTACACTCAAAGTTATGGTTTTTCCAGTAGTCATGTACAGATGTGAGAGTCGGACCACAAAGGCTGAGCACTGAAGAACTGATGTTTTGAATTGTGGTGCTGATGAAAACTCTTGAGGGTCCCTTGGACTACAAGATCAAACTAGTCAATCCTAAAGGAAAGCAACCCTGAATTGGAACCCTGAATTAGGACTGATGCTGAAGCTGAAACTCCAATACTTTGGCCACCTGATGTGAAGAGCCGGCTAAGTGGAAAAGACTTTGATGCTGGGAAAGATTGAGGGCAGGAGAAGGGGCCAACAGAGAATGAGATGGTTGGATGGCATCACCAACTCAATGGACAGGAGTTTGAGCAAACTCCGGGAGACAATGAGGGGCAGAGGAGACTGACGTGTTGCAGTCCATGGGGTCAGAAAGAGTTGGGCATGACTTAGTGACTGAACAACAACTACACAGTTCTAGGCAGCTCAGCAAGGTCCTGGGATCCTTATAACCTTCCCAGATGACCAGAGCTGGTCTGCAAGAAGAAATGACACTGGGCAGTTATCACTCCTGCCCTTCGTGGAGCCCTGAGGGCAGCTTAGGCTGTGAGCACAGATCCTATGCTAACTGTAAGCTCACAAAGGCTACCTACACCCAGCTTTTCTCCAAAGATAATGGAAGTGGCTTATTTCCACATTCAATTTTCTTGTGAAGGTCTCTGAATACAAACACCTCCTTCCTTGAAACGAGTTGGATATTGGGTGTAGTCAAGTTCTGCTGTAAAATGTTCTAGTTTTATGAGTGAAGGGACTCAGTGAGGGAGGTAGCCCCAAGGCTGGCTGGTAAACACCCTCCTCACTCCCTCCCTCTTCTTGGCCTTCTACACCCGAAAGCCTTGTTTTAAATTCTCAGCCTGGTGTCTTAATGTCCGTAGTCTGTATGCATTATTCTGTTTTTGGTCATATATTTGGAAAACTTTCCCACGTGTGGACATAAAATTTCCATTTA
The DNA here is from genome assembly GCF_055505025.1 of Bos grunniens. NCBI lineage: Eukaryota > Metazoa > Chordata > Mammalia > Artiodactyla > Bovidae > Bos > Bos grunniens. The sequence goes on along the minus strand of NC_141170.1, from coordinate 12,384,742 downwards.
AAAAACCACACCAAATGTCAAACAGACATGCTTTTGCCTAGCATATGCTGAAAATATGGATGCCATTTACCATAATTTAACATTTTACGGTGTTCCCCCCACCTTCATGCAGTACCAGTCTTCTCTCCTTGACCATTATTTCTGTCATTCTAAGGAACACTCAGGCTTGTGTGTACTATCTGAGATTGAATGTTTTCTTCCAGCACTCTTAAAACTGCTGTTTAAAATCCAAAACTTGGATCTACTTTTAGACCTTAGGTCTCGATCTGGTGACATGGCAAGAAAACCTTTTTTCAGACTGTTAGCCAGTTTTACCCAGCTTACTTAATAGTCACTTCCCCACTGATGTGAAGGTCCCAGTCCAAACTCATACCAGAACAAAGCTGTCCTGTACTTGTGTCCTCTGGTGACCCTCACTTCAGTTATTATAGACTAACATTTCTCTTCCACTTTTAGCTCCTTTTTATACATGAACTGTAGAAGCAATGAGAACAGAAGGGGAAATTTTTTACTGGGCCTGTAAATTTATAGACGTCTTTATGATGCTGTCTTCTAGCCAAGAGTAAGATAGTCTTTCCATTACTAATTTAAATGCTTGGGAATTTAGTTTTTTTCAACATCGGAATGCACACTATTTTTTAATTCTCGAGGCAGTACCAGAAAGGTCATGAACTGCCACAGAACTTGAGCGTCAGGCAGGACTGAGCTCAACCTGTCCGACGCTTTCATTTTTTTTTTTTTTTGGCCCTGAAAAGGGCCTTTGGTTGAAATCAAGCTCCTGAGAGCAAACTGGAAAGCTTAACCGCCAAAGCCGTAGAGAGTACGGCCCTGGCGCTTGAGAGCGTAGACCATGTCCATAGCGGTGACTGTCTTCCGCTTGGCATGCTCGGTGTAGGTGACCGCGTCCCGGATCATGTTCTCCAGAAACACTTTCAGGACCCCGCGGGTCTCTTCGTAGATGAGCCCAGAGATGCGCTTCACACCACCACGACGAGCCAGGCGGCGGATAGCAGGTTTAGTGATGCCCTGGATGTTGTCGCGCAGAACCTTACGGTGGCGCTTAGCGCCGCCTTTCCCCAGACCTTTGCCGCCTTTGCCGCGTCCAGACATGGTTTCACGAAAAGTAAACCAACAGCAACTCCGACGCTTTCAGTATACAGACAAATTCAGGTGCAGAGAAGCGAGGTGGTCCAAGACACACAGTATTGGGCAGTTGGGGCAGGAGGGGATCCTGAGGTTCCATGCCTTCCCGAACCATCCCCCGAGGCTGCATGCCAGTGAGATACTCAGGTCATGGGGTCCCATGTAGCTTTCCAGCCCCCGCTCCACGTGTCCCCATTACACAAAGTCAGCGACCCACAGTGAAGAGAAAAGATATTTAATTATTTCTCTGTCTAATCTCTTAAAGCGCTCAAAGTATTTTCACAAGTGCAAGGGGAGGGCCCGCTCTCAGCCAGCGTTTTACCAGTGATTCCGACAAACGCAAAGAGACTCCAAATCACCGTGCTTTATATACTTATTTTAATTTCCGCACTGGTAAAGAAAAGGAAGGTGTAAATGAGGACAAGTTAGTTTACAGTGACTCCGTATTTGCCTTTTAAATTAATCTGTTCTCTCGAGGGCAGAGGATAGAAAGACAGGAAAAAACATCAAAGCACAAGAGTGAACTGGTGAGCAGGATGCCTCCCGTCCCGCTAGCAGAGGATCTGAAGGCCTGGAGGCAGCGCAGTAAACACGGACAGGTATGGATTAAGATACACTGGAAAAAAAACAAAAACCAACCCCCACGATTCCATTCTCAAAACCAAGCACAGAAACTGACAGTGAAACGTGGAGTTCCGTGTGCGCCCGTCAGCCTGAAACCAGCGCCACCTGCTCCACAGCATCGGCCCTGCCGGCCCCTCTTCTCGCAGGTACAGAAACCGGAAGGACCCGCAGGTGGGGAGCGCGAGGGGCTGCAAACCCCCCGGGAGCCACGGGAGGGTCTGTGTGCTTTGGAGGCTCTGCCTCTGGAATGTTCTGCGCAGCAAGCGGTGGGTCTGAGTCAGGCGCCACACGTGGTTGAAGGTGCCCGCTTAATTTCCCATGTGCAAACGGTCAGGGTCTAAAGCTTTCAGAACTTGGGACAGACAGGATGGCCCGGCGAGCTGGCAGGTGGGCGGCGGGCCTCCTCCCTCCAGGGGGCGGGGCCGAGGGTGGGCACGAGGTGAGGCCCCTCCCCCAGGAGGCAGGGTGGGGTGGGACCGAGGTGAGGCCCCTCCCTTGGGAGGCGGGGCAGGGGCGGGGCAGAGGAGTGACAGAGGCGGAGCTGCGTTCACCCCACGTCCCTGATTCGGTCTCGAGTTGGTGTGAGGGGGGCTCCTCAGTAGGCGATTGTCCACTCTTTGACAGAGGCGTCGTGCGAGGTCGTGACCAGCGTGTGCTCGTCCAGCCAGGCCAGGCTGCTCACATGGTGAAGCCGGTGCGCATCTGGGGAGAAAGAGGCGGCGGCTTTTGAACTCTGCGGCCACGGGGACACCCTGGCCTGAGATTACCTGCAGGGGTCACGGCAGAAACCCAACACGATCCTCCTGCTCAACCAGACCCCCTTGCCCTCTTCTCAGCGGGGGAGAGTCTGGGTGATGGGAGGGGAAGTGGCCGGGCTCCTCAGCACCCCTACCCGCGCTGGGACCCCTGACACTCGGGGATTAGCAGCCAGCCACCCCTGGCTGCAGCTTCCTGGTACCAGCAGAGTCCTGACAACCAGGGGGGCAGAACTGCCCCTCCCCACAGGGGTACAAGTCTGTCTTTCTGTGCCTAAGGCAACAATATACAGACAATATACAGACAACACACAGACAGGACACAGTGTTAATTCTGGTAGGACCAAGACCACAATGAATAAAAAGGTTGGTAACACAAGCTGGGGAACCCGGCACACAACAGCCTGACCTCAGGCCAGTGCACATTCAGTGACCTGCGACAGCACCCCCCGCCCCCGCCACAGCCCAGACCCAAGGACTGGACTTCCCACCCTCTACTCTGAGAGCTCCTTGCTGCATCTTGAACTTGAGTCTTCCTACAAAACCAGCACTGCTTCCCGTGGAGACCAGGATGGCCCATCTAAGTCTGCTCTGCTCCCCACCCCCATTCTGAACCAAGGAGTGCGCCTGCCTGCACACCTGAGGACAGCCCACTGGTGCCCTTCCCCCACCACCTGAGAAAGAGCTCTTGATGGGGGGTGAGGGTGGGGCCTGACACAGGTGGGGACCCCTCCCCCACCCGACACAACTTTTTTGAATAGTAGAGGATCCCATTTATATTCAACATAAAAGGCTCCCTGTGGGGTAGGGACTGAATGGAAAGGGACCAGAGCCCACATGAGGTGGTGGAAGGTGGGGACATGGGGACAGGAGAACTGAGATCCACCCTGGATGGACATGGTTGCTGGATGGATGCTGGGCACACAGGTGTCCTCTGCATGTCTGCCTGGACCAACAGAGATGTTTGCTGGATGGCCAGGCCTCCCGAGGGGGCCACCTCCCTAAAAGCACAGAAGGGACCCTCGGGCCCTGGGGACGCCTCTCCGGAGCTGCTCAGGGAGCCGAGGTGGGTGGGAGCATCACCTTGGATCTTGACCCTGGTCTCAGGGTCACTCAGGGTCCACACATACACCATCATGTCCATGCCACCCGAGGCAAAATGCTCGTTGTCCGGAGACCAGGCCAGGCAGACGATCTTTGCGTGGTGTCCATAGAAAACGTTGTTCTCCTGGATGTGAATTGAAAATAGGTGGCAGGTCAGGCTCCAGGCCAGAGTGAGTGGGCATCATCTCACCTAAGGTCAGGCTTCTCACCAACTCACCGACCCCTCATAACATGCCCAGGGTGCCCACTGCTCAAAGGCACAGACAGGAGCAGCCCAAGATCAAGCAGCGGCTGCTGCACCCCTCCCAGGATCCTGGGACTCTGGGGCTGTCCTCCTAGCATGTGTCAATGGGCCACATGTGCCCACCTGCCTGCAGAGCTCTCTGCCCTAGGGAGGGGACAGTCAGAAAAGCAGGAATAGAAAGCACGAGAACGTCCTATTGGCATGGACCAGGCCCTATGCGTGTATGGACGGAGGAAGTGGCTGCCCCCCAGACATGTGCCACTGCCCTGGAGCCCGAGTTGGGTGGTGTGCTCTGCAGGCAGACGTCTGTCCACAGGAGCACGTGTCTACAGCATGTGCCAGCCTCGAGCCGCTGTCTTACCAAACGGGTCAATGTGAACAGAGTGTTAATGCTCTCTAACTAAACTAATGCTTTTACTTCGAGTATTCCACCTTGTTCTTAATTCCTAGATTAACCATGATTTTCGAGTTTGCCTCTTTCATTTTTTGTTGAGTCTACGCTGCAGGTTACTCAGCATACTGTAAACTTGTTATATGCAAATGAAATCACTTAAGATGTGATAAATGCAGGATTTGATAAATGTGCTACTCAGGTGGAAGGAACCTCCTAGGAGGTGGAATGTTCTTCATGTTGACGGAGGTGTGGGTCGCAGTCAGAAGCAAAGCATGAGTATATACTTAGGTTCTCATTCATTCTTCATTATATGTAAATTTTACAGCCAAAACTAAGAAACCAGTAAACTCTAGTCAATATGTGGGCTGATATACTTAATGGCAAAATATACACTTAAATGCACTAAAAAATTAGATTACTAGATGGGTAATGTGACACAGTAAAATGGTTAATGGTAGAATCTAGGGGGCAAATTCTTTGGACTCTGCTATAAATTTCAAAGCTGTCCTAAGGGTTGGAAGTTGGGGGTGGGGGGGAGGTTGGCTTGGTGGGGGGGACTGGAGGGACCCCTCCTCCCATCTGCCCTGTGGTTCAATCACACCAGCTCCCTCATACCCAGAGGCTGACCAGAGCCCTCCGGAGTGCAGTCTCTTGTGAAACGGGTCTAAGGCTTTCTCACGCCTCCCAAGCCAGGGCCGGATGAGCTTCCGGGGTCCTGGCAATGGGGTCCTCTTTCACCCATCCACTGCCCAGGGACCCCCCCCACCCCGAGTGCAAGGCCACATCTGGACGACCAGCACTCACACTTGACAGGACTTTAAGTGGCAAGGATATCCAAGAAAAAAAAAAAACCTAGCCTAAGCCCTTTGACAGAGAAGGTCCCAGAAGTCACTGGGCAATACTGCCGAGGTGAACCTACCAGCCCGATTTCACAGCAGCCTGGCCCCTACTCAGGCCCCTAGCTTTTTGGCAACTTTGCTACGAGCCCACAAACTGCTGGACGGCAGGGGAAGTCTCCTTGGCCCACGTCATTCATGCTCCGGGAGCAGCAAAACTGCGTGTCCTGTGCACCCGCCCCATCAGTGATGACCAGGGAGAGAGGCTGTGAACCCCTCCTGCCATCTGTGCTGCCTGGTGTGGGGCCAGGGCAGGCGGCCCGCCCACTCACCGAGTAGCCGTCGGCAACGCTAAAGACCGTGACCACTTTGCTGGCGTCGCACACAGCGAGGAAGGCGCCGTCGTGGGAAAACGCCAGGTCGGTCACGGGGCCCTTGGCCTCCAGGAGCTTGCCCTCGTCCTTCAGCGTGGTGCCCAGGATGGAGTAGAGGCGGACGTTCCCATCCTGCAGGAGGACAGAGGGGCAGCGGGTCACTCCCCTGACATGGGCGCCTGTGCCCACAGACAACACTTGTGCCCTCCCTGCCCCCACCCCACCCCCCGACTCTCCTGGAGCCCATCCTCCTAGAGGGAGGGGCCCGAGTATATGTAAGAAGTAGTGCTTTTCCTCCCCACCGACTCATGCCCGGCTTGGCCACATGCCAGCTCAGGTGCCAGAAGAACTACCCCTTCGTCCCCGGTGCCAGAGGACATGTCCTACAACCCAGCAGCAGCTCTGGTGTCTGGCTTAGCATAGTGGGCAGAATTACATGAAAAGAGGTTTAATTATCTTAAAATCACATCAAACTGCGGATCCCAGCCTCCCCAACCCTAACTGTGATCTGGGTGTTTGGGTGCTCACGAGACTGCCCTTTTTATAAAATTTCCAGTATGTTCCAATCAACTGTCCACAGGCCGAGCTCTGAGAAGCACTTGTACAGGCGTTAAGTCTCCAGCGAGGGCCCCTTGTCCAACCTGACTGTGCACTGAGCCTCACCATCTGTCCCGTGCCCTGTACCCCATGCCCCTCCCCGGCCCGGCAGATCCCCTCGGGCACCAGGCTTCTCTCCCTGTTTTGTCCAGCCTCTGTCCTAGCAAATGCCCCATCCTCGTGGGGTCCCAGCACTTCTCTGCAGGGGCCAGGAGGTGAGGGGAAAGAGTGGACGACGGGAAGTCAGACTCGGGGAAACTGAAGCCCTCTGGCGGGCGCTGCACTGCACGGGTGTGAAGGCTCCCCTGTCCCCTCCCTGTGCCCACAAGGCTCTCCCACCTGCCCCCAGGACCGACACCCAGGCTGAGGCCTTCCTTGCCCTGTGCCCCTAGCACAGCCTGCTCACTGCTGGGACCCTGGTCTCCTGGGGGGGAAGGGGGCAGCCCAGGGAGATTCTCACTTGGGTGGCAGGAGGTAGCCTGGCACCCACACAGCCCTGACCACCCTCCCCCAAATCACTCAAAGACCCTAGGGCAGAGGGTGTGGGGACAGGGCCTTACCGCGCCCCCGACGGCCACTGTCTCACCACCCGGGTGCACGGCCACTACTTCGGGCTCATAGCCGGGGTTGTCGATGCTGAAGCACTTCCTCTGGTCCTTCAGCAGAACGATCTGGGAAACACACAGACAGTGCGGTTAGAGCAGAGGCCCGGGACAGATGGCCCAGGCCGTCCGGGGGTCGGGGGCAGGACAGCGCGGGGCGCCAGGACAGGGCTTCAGCCGCACTAAGTGGGACCACCCGAGGGCCCCGCAGTGTTACTCCCTCATCAGCAGCAATGGTGCTGTCCCTACCCCCTGCCCGGATGTCTGGGTAAGCCATCTGCTGCTTTTGAACTTGAATTCCTCCAACTACACACCAGCGGGCGTAATGACAGAGCTCTGCTAAGCAGACTGTCCTGGGTTCAAGAAGACACAGCACGTGGAAGCGATGAGCCTCTAATCTGACACCAGAAATGAACGGGACCGGCTGGACTTCTAAGTCCTGGCCTTTCAGGTCTGTCCAAAGAAACATCCTTTGCAACCTCCACCCGTGGTGTATGAAACTGCTAGCAACGTCACTGGTGAGTCCCCAGAGCTTGGGGACAGTGCTGGTGGCCCCCCCCCCAACTCCCAACTAACAGAGGGCAAACCGGGCCCCTGGGGGCTAACTCCAGCAGGCAGACAGCAGTGCTGGGAGTGCGGGTCTGTGGAGGCCATCTATCTGTCCCCAGCCCTGGCAGGGAGGGGAGGACAGGACACAGATGGCTCATGGCTAAGCGGCCTGGAGGCACCCACAGCACACCCCGCCCCCTTGTCCCACCCTGGCCAGCTCCTGCCTCAGTTCCCCCGTGTTTGCCAGGGCAGGACAGCGTTGGCGGGCGGGGCTCAGCACCCAGGGGTGCAGGCCCTACAGAAGGGCTCTGCCGACACAGACAGGACTTGATCCTGGCTCAGCCACCTGCTGCCCGGGATGGGGGTTGGCAGGGGTGGAGGGGCAGGGGATGGACACATGCGGCTCATGAACTGTCCTGAGCCTTGGGCTCCCAGGGTTAAAAACCCAGCGGTGCCTAGATAGCCTGAGGATGGAATTCACGGCTCAGAGTAAACGAAGTGCCTCATAAAAAGCAAACAAAACCAGCCGCTGGAGCCTACCTGAGCCACGCACCCTGCAGGTCCCTGGGGTGGCAGGGTCACCTCCTGTCAATATAGGAGCAAACGAGGTGCAAGCCCTGCAGCTCTCAGAGCCAAGTAGGGACTCACATATGGGCTGCACGACTTCAAAGCCTTGCCCTGGCCACCATGCTGCATCTTCCACCCTCTGCACACGGCCCAGGGCCCCCCGATATGGTGACCCTCCTTTGTCCCCATCCCCACCCACCTCTTGCTACCCCTCCTGGTTCTAATTCACTGGACCGTCCCAACAGCGTGGCCTCCACCTGTGATAGCTCTGGCTTGACCCCATCTGATCCCGGCTCAAGCCACCAGCGGTCCCAGGGGCAGGTAGCCCCCCTCCGCCATCCTTGGGGTTTGTTGTGGGCTCTGCTGTGGGGTGGGGGAGGTGAAGAAGCCCAGGCGATGGGCGGCAGCACCCACCTTAAAATCTGCTACGGAAAACTCACCTGGACAAACATTCACCCGAGTCGTCAGCCTGACTCAGGAAGCACCCCTACTGCCCGGCACCCCCGACGGAGAGACGGAGAGCCTTTGTCCAGACTCCGGTTCAAGTCTCCGAGGTGAGACCTGAATGTGGCTGCTCCCTGACCGAGAATCGTGGGCCCCTCCAGCATGGTCTGTGGACCCTACGACTGGCTGTGGGGAGTTCTGGTCAGGATGCCCGAGAGAAGCAGGGGAACAGCAGAATACAACAGGGCAGTCATCACACCTGATCGCATGGGCCATGGACTCCTGGGAACCCAGGACTAGACCCTGTACCCACCAGCCCCTTCTAAGCAGAGCCTCGGGCGGCTCTTCCCAGAACCTGTGAGCTCTCCCGGTGTGACCTTCTAGAAAGGCCACGTCCAGTCTTTCCCACACTCGCTACGGCGCTCCCAGTCCTCAATTCCTCGTGCACCCTCACTGGCCACCCCGCTGTCTGCTGTAATTGCTTGGCGGGAGGGCTGTGTTATCTAGGACACATAGGATTCCACACTCCCCGAAGCAATTAAGCTCCCAGGACGGAGGAGGGGCAGCGAATCCGAAAGACTCTCCGGAGCGGGTCTGTTGCTCGTGCCAACAGGGGCTCTGTTGCACCTGCCTCCTCCACCTTGCACGCTGGGACGCCCAGCCCTGGCGACAGACGGCATCTGCTGCAGAGCAGTGTCCTGGATAAAGTGGGTCAGGCCTGGGTCTCAGTCAAGGGCGGTGTGTTCCGGAAATTTTAAGAAATGGCATGTAGACAGACCTTCACCGCCCTGAATGAGAACCCAGGCTGCCGGGGCTGGAAGAGCAGACCCCGCGGAGGCCCGGGTGCCACCCTCCACCATCACAGGGCCTCGGGGAGGGAGGCACGGCCACTCTCAGCCTCCTCGCTCGCGGAGGCGGTACCAACAGCCTGCTGTGTACTTCCTTGTAACCCGCCCTGTGAGCTGCAAGGGACAAGAAAACTAAAGCTCAGAGAGGGTGAGGAAAACGCCCAAAGCCACACAGCCAAGTGCTGCAGGGCTGGGATCTGCAATGAGTGGACTGAGCCACACTGGCTGTGCCTCTTGTGGGCGGCAGGGACGAGGGACCACCCCGTGCAGGGCACCTGACCCTCCAGTGTGGGCTCTGACCAGGCTGCCCGGGTTCAAATCCCAGCTTTGCCCTTTGCCGGACGCAGCCCTGGGGCAGCTTAGCCTCTGTGCCTCAGTGTCCCCACCCGTGAGGTGGGGATGATGCCGGCCTAACTGATGGGGCTGCTGAGGATTCAGTGAACACGTGGGAGGCCCTCAGCACACGCAGCAGAGCTCTCAGTAAAGAAGGGGAGAACGGCTGTGGAGGGACGTGGGGACCAGACACTGCGCAGTGTGTCTGGACCTTCTGGTCAGACCCGGGTGGGAGCCGTACCTGGCCAATGCACACGACCACGGTGTAGCCCCCGGGGCCGACGGCCAAGCACTTCGGCTGGACGTCCAGTTTCACGACTCCCTGTCCGCTGTGGAGAGAAGGATGTGTTAGTCTCCAGGGGTGCAGGGCAGGCATAGACACTCACTCAGTGAGGACCACAGCTGCTCGGGGACAGGTGGGAATTCCACCCGATCGTGGCCGAAGGAGCCTCTGCTAAACAGACATGGGAGGGAGGAAGGAAAGACTCCCCGACTCTAGGAGAGAGTCGAGGTGGGGGGCTGGGACGAGGGGTGGGGGCGGTGAGAGGAGGTGAAGGCGGCACGTCCCGCATCTGCGCCGAGGGCCGCCCCCCTGCTGCCCTGTCCTGGGTCGGGCCCCATGTGCGCCGGCCAGAGACCCTGGCTGGCACTCCCTGGGTTCAGACAGAATTTAGTTCTGGTCCTGACATCCCAAAGAATCTGGCTTGGATGATGAAGAATCTGCCTGCAATGTGGGAGACCCAGGTTCAATCCCTGGGTCGGGAAGATTCCCCTGGAGGAGGGCATGGCAACCCACTCCAGTATTCTTGCCTGCAGAATTCCCATGGACAGAGGAGCCTGGTGGGCTACAGTCTATAGGGTCGCAGAGTCGGACACGACTGAGTGACTAGCACTTTCACTTTCCCAGCCTTCCACAGCCATGACCAGTCTCCTCCTCAATGTAATTAAACAAACAAACAAACAAATATATATATATATGTAACTGGCACTTTTAACGGGATGGGTGAAAATTGTCATCTTTACTTTTGGTTAATGGAGAAAGACATGGCAACCCAGTATTCTCGCCTGAAGAATCCATGGACACAGGAGCCTGGCGGGCTACAGTCCATGGGGTTGCAGAGTTGGACACGACTGAGGGACTTAGCACTTTTGGTTCAAACTACAAAGACACATCCCAGAAAAATCTGCACACACAAACCACTTCTTAACAAACGGTAAACTGAGGAAAACGCCACAGAACTGAGCCAAACGTGGTGCCTCCCCGGCTGGGTGAAAGGGCCCCTGCGGCAGGGTGACCAGCCCATGGCTCTGCCCTGGGTGCGCTGGTGAGCCCAGGCTTGGTAGCAGCAGCATGGGCCTCCCGAGGGCGACTCCACCACCGATGGGCTGAGGGTCAGGGGGGCGCGTCCAGCCCCGGGCAGCTCTCACCTGTAGTCCCGCAGCGTGAGGTTGGTGTACCGCACCGTGTCGTCCATGCTGCAGCTCACCAGCTGCCCGTGCTCGTCCACGGTCATCCTGGATACCTGGTTCGTGTGGCCCTTCCCAGCAAAGGAGTCGTTCTCCCCCGTCTCAGAATCCCAGTAATGTGGGGCGGGGGGGTTAAGGAAGAGCCCGGCTTAGGATGCGGTGCATGCCCTACCCTGGGGAGGCCATGGCCTGTCCCCTCTCCCGGGCAGCACATTAGGGAAGGGACAGTGGGCACCGGGCCGAGTGAACTTCTTCGTGCACATTCAGCTCCAAATTTCAGGAAGCGGACGTTGTGATCAATCAGCAAGAGAGCACGCAGTGGGAGAGTCCACCCGTCTCTAGAATGAGAACTAGGCAGGTCGCAGGACGGCACTGTCCTGCCACAATGGAGTGGCGCCTCTGTCCGAGGGAGCTCAGAAGGAAGCCCTGTGGGGACCCCACGTACCCGGGCCGATACCCCCTGACCCCCTCGCTTCCTTTTGCCTGCTGTCCAGCCCAGCACCTTCAGTGGGAGGCAGCCTATGCCCCGAGGACTGGCTGATGGCTGCCCAGGTGCCATTTGGCAACCGGTCCCAGGCTGACCGTCCGCTCGGGGTGCCTGAGTGTGAGCTGTTTTTAAGTTATGAGGCTCTCCTTTTACATCAACAAAGAAGCATTTTTGTTTGCACTGAGGATAGTTCCCCAGGAAGCTGAGGGCAATTTCTGCAGCTCACAGGTCTCAGGATGGGAGCCCCCCACCCCGCCTCCGCTGTGGATCCCCCAAGAGGTCAACATCATGGTGAGTGGACACCAGGGCTGGCCGGGGACGAGCAGGGAGGACGGGGTGGTGCCCGGAGTTGGGGTACATGGGGCAGAACCCTGGTTGTACCCTCTTTTCCTTCTGTTTTGAGGGGGCAGAGGGGGACCTCTGCCCTCCTCCCTTGGGGCTACGGGGAACTGTTCCCAGGAGGGAACCCTGTAGACAAGGAGCACCACGGAGGTGGGGGAAGCACGGGGCCTGGGAAGCCCCTCCAGGGGCAGGGGCTGGGCTGCACAAGGGCAGGCCTCGCACGCAGCCACGATGCCTCGCCGAGCCAGGCCCTGCGGACATCACTGGCCATCCTGGAACGGGAGGGTTGGAAGGGCTGCCAAGAACGTCTCGGGGGGACCCCAAAGCCCCGCACCGGGGGACAGGGCATGGGCTCTGCCCAGCTCTGCTGTCGCCGAGCAGAAGCCACTCGAGGTGTCTGAGCTTCGCTTTTCCCATTTTTAAGACAAGGGGACTCCCCCAACAGGCTCTAAGTCCTTCTGGATTCTAATGCACATGGATTCTGCTGCTCGTGAGGGGTGAGGCCAGGACCAGGTCACAAACAGGGAAGTTCAGCAACCAGGCCCTCATGGCCGCACACAGCGAGTGACCCATCAGGTCAAGGCTGTGACCTGGAGCTGGAGGGCCCGAGTGTGGACCGGGCCACCTCTCAGTGGCCAGGACGAGGCAGAGGAGCCCTGTGGCCACCACCTGTCCAGCCTGGCCTCTGGCTCTGTGGGAACAGGAAACTCCCGCCTCTCCTGCCAGGGCCTGTGGAGCCAGCACTGTCAGTCAAAGGATATTAATGTGTCCGTCGTGGCTCCCAGAGTAGATGTAAGACTTGCCGCCGTTTTTATGCACCGTCAGGCACTGGATGGATTTGCTGTGACCCTGCAGAGGAGACAGATGGGTGGGGTGAGCTGAGGACATGCCTGTGTCCAGCCAGTGACTGTCAAACGCTCACCGCCGGCTAAGCCCCAGGGAGAGGCCACGGCCCTCGTGGGCCTGAAACACCGCCCGCCGGCCTGGGTCAGCTGCCTCCTGCTGACCACCCCTTGATACCTGGGTCCCTCTCCACCCAGGCACTTAACCCCGACCTGCGTGGAGGACGGGGGTCTAGCGGGAGCCCCAGCAGAGCGCCTGGGTCTGTGCAGACTGACCCAGGCAGCCGCCCCCCGTCCCCAGCCATGGAGGACAAGCCCCCACCCAGCACTGGGTCTCCACGAAGGTGAAGGAGCAGTACTAAAGGCCCAACTCTCGCAGAAGCAGAACCCCAAAGCCACTGGACGGCCCAGAGAGTCTCCACCCAGAGACCCAGCTCACAGCTCTAGCTCTGTCCCTGGCTCGTGAGGATTCTTCTCTCCTGAGTTCCCTACCCTCACCAGGGCTGTGATCCCACAGCCAGGGCGGTCCCAGGGCTGTGATCCCTCCTTGATCAGCAACAAAGGGGCCCAGAACACTCGTGTACAACCAGATGACTGCTTTGAAGGGGGGCATTTTACCTCCCTTTCTAACTGCTTCTGAGATGGAAAAACCCTAAGAGATGGGGTTTAATCACAGCTCTTTCCCCTCCTCAGATGTAGCCGGGGCCCTCTGAGCATCGCTGACTGTTGCCATGATGTGATGTGTGTACTATAAAGCAGAGACATTACTTTGCCAACAAAGGTCTGTCTAGTCAAAGCTTTGGTTTTTCCAGTAGTCATGTATGGATGTGAGACTTGGACTATAAAGAAAGCTGAGCACCGAAGAATTGATGCTTTTGAACAGTGATGTTGGAGAAGACTCCTGAGAGTCCCATGGACTGCAAGGAGATCCAACCAGTCAATCTTAAAGGAAATAAGTCCTGAATATTCATTGGAAGAACTGATGCTGAAACTGAAACTCCAATATTTGGCAACCTGATGCAAAGAACTGACTCATTGGAAAAGACCCTGATGCTGGGAAAGATTGAAGGTGGGAGGAGAAGGGGATGACAGAGGATGAGATGGTTGGATGGCATCACTGACTCGATGGACTCGAGTTTAAGTAAACTCCAGGAGTTGGTAGTGATGGACAGGGAAGCCTGACGTGCTATGGTCCATGGGGTCGCAGAGTTGGTCATGACCGAGCGATTGAACTGAACTGAACTAACTGCTCCTGGGATGGAAATCTAAGAGATGGGGTTTAATCACAGCTCTTTCCCCTCCTCAGATGCAGCCGGAGCCCTCTGAGCATCACTGACTGCTGCCACCACGAGACGTGTTTCATCAGAGAAAGGAACACACAGTTCTCAGGACCCCTGAGTCCTTTCCACAGGGCAGCAACCCACCAGGCCTTACCGGGAGTCTTGCCCCACGCAGCCTGGGAACCCAGACAGAACCTGTGAGCAACGGGATGCATTGGGACTTGGCCCGCCCCATCTGGGGCAGCAAGCAGCCTTGCCAGGAGCCTGTGAGCACTGGGGCTCTCCCGCGCCCCACAGACGAACGCTGTGACAAGCGGGCCTGCTCAGGTGATTCGATTCTGATGCAGCTCCAGCTCGAGCCACAGGATCACCTGGGTGCGCCTTAAAAGTACCGAGCCCTCAGAGCTTCCTACGGTCTCTGACGGCACCCCGACGGGGCTGGCCAGGCATCAAGCCCTTTATGGAAATGTCCAGATGACCTGAACGTGCACTAGGGTTGAGAAGAGCTGATTTAACTCCAGCCCAGTTCCTGGGCTCACCCGCAGCCTGATGTCGGCACCAAACACCCCTCGGGATTCACAAGCTAGCTACACAAGGCCTAAATAGGCAGATGGCCTGGCCTGGCCCCTGCCTCACGGGCACGGTCATCAGGAAAGCCATGAGCCCATGAAAGCCACCAGCTCACAGACTGTGGGGTGCACACACACTGCAGGGTCAGGTAGCTGGCAACCCACAGCCTGAGGGAGGGATTGGGCCCCCGGGGAATAATCCCAGCCTGGTCTACACCCAGGCCGCGGGGCCCAGGCGCGTCCCAGAGCCTGTCTGCATGGCCCGAAAGCAGCTGAGCGAGCAGGGCGTGAGGAGGTGCTGACGTTTGGCCCCAGGGCTCAGCCGCAGGACAGGGAGCCGCTTGAAGCCTTGCTGTGGAGGCCCCTCCCTTGAAAGCATGGCTCACCCAGGGCTGCCAGGGCAGGTGAGGGCAACCCTGAGCACCCGACCCTGCAGCAGAAGCAAGCCTGTGGGCAGCAAGGGGGTCAGAGCGGGGCCCTGAGACACAGGAGTTCCCAGTCTGGCTGCGATTTCCTGAGATGCCACCATCTCCAGGGCTGAGGGAGGGAGAAGGCACGGCCCCACCTGGACGGGACACTCAGGGCAGATGCTGGTGGCCAGCTGGCCTGGGTGAGCCGTCCCGATGAGACGAGGATGGGAGGCAGGGAAGGGGGGGTCTTCCCCAATGCCCTCCAGTATCGCTCCCTGCTGCCCACACCTCGGGCCTCTGCCCCTCAGGGTTCCACGGGCTTCTCCAAGTCCATGTCCGCTTCCAAGTGCCCACTCCCCACCACTGGCTGGTGCCCACCCTGCCCTAACCACACGGGACAAGTGCCTCCCCACTGATTCTCACATTCACACCCTGCACATCGTCCCAGCCCAGCTCCAAGGCCAGCTAGGCCCCCCACAACTGCGGCCACACTCCGCCACATGCCTCGTCTCAAGGCTCAGCATCTTCCTCATCCTGCCTGATGCGGGGGACACAGCTGGTGGGCTCCTAACCGAGGAAGGCTGAGCCCCTTGGGACAAACGAGCCCCGAGAGCAGGGGCCAGGGCTTTCATAACAGCTCAAGGGGATCTCAGCGCCTGGCTTCTCATCTCTGCTAAACTCACATCCCCAAAGCAACCCATGTCCTGCCGTGCCACTGGACCTCCACTCGCCCCAGCTGCCCCTTCTCCGGCAGGACACCCACCTCCCCTCCGGCCAGCCCTTGCAGGCCAAGCTGCTCCGTGGCCCGGCCTTACCTTGATGACCCGCAGGGGTTTGCTGGGGTTGTTTTTGTCCAGGTAGTTGATGTAGCCAGACAGGGAGATGCTGAGGAGGTGGTCCTTCTGCCACAAGCAGCCCAGCTGCTGGTCCAGGACGTTGGAGCCCATGGTAAACGTGTTGACGACAGAGTTCACGTTGACGTCCCAGATTTTCGAGGTTTTGTCTCCGGAAGCAGAGAGCAAGTGGGTGCTATCAGGACTCCAGCTGATCTACTCCAACAAATGGTGGTCACGGGTCAGAGCATTCCACCGGGGGGTAAGAGACTCAGACACTGGAGCTGTGTCCACAGCCCCGGTGCCTGAGCAGAGATGACAGCCTGGGAGGTGGTGGAACACTCAGGGCAAGGACAGGATGAGCATCCCGGCCACAGGCCTCTGTGGGCCACGGCACCCTGTCCCGCGTGACCTTGAAGGTCTCTGCCAGTGCCCCAACTCCTGATCCCTCATCTCAAGCTTCCAACTTCAACCCGCATATGGATGATGACAAACGCAGACAGGCCCCACCATAAGCACTGAGCAAGCCATGAACACGGGCCTATACTCACAGCGTAAATGCCGCCGTCATGAGCCTTGCTTCCTCCCAGCGCACACACTTTCTCTCCTGTCTTCCCATCATAGATGAAGATCTTTCAGGAAATACAAACATGTGAATCACGTACGTGTGTATGAACACACGGATCCTGTGTAGGTGTGTATGCCCGGCCGTCAGCACACTGACTGAGCTCCTCCCACTCATCCCCGCTCCACCATCAAAAGGGTTGGCAACTGTGACTTTAAAGGAATTCATCAAAACTGGATGAATTTGGAGTGCCTTTTAAAGGAGACTGACAGAGAGATGGGGCTATCACGCTTTGAGGACACAGTCTCAAACTGAGTTGCATCCTGGGAGGAGGAGGGAGGGAGCTGCCCGTTGAGACCAGCTTCACTGAGTCTGTCTGTTTTGAACAACCAGAGGCCTAAGAGATGAACGAATGCTCCCCACTCCCCACCTCCCTGGTCCTGGACCTTACCTGGCCGTCGGCGCTGGCCGTGGCAAATCTGTTGCCGTCGGGAGAGAATCGCACGCAGTTGACGAAGCGGCCGTGGTCCTGTAGGAAAAGGGACGGTTAACCAGGGACAGGCAGTTCAGGAAAGCTCTCTACGAGCTCTGAGGCCCACGACCACCATGCATGCGAATGCCAGTCCACGGGAGCCCTCTGAGCTTGGCAGGAGCCCCGAGCGGACACGCCAAGAAGTCTGGCTCAGCCCCCGGCCTCGGCAGGGCCCATCTCTGCCTGCCAGGCCTCCCTGTTGTGACATACACACTCCCCAACCTCTGCAGACAGAAACGCCGCCCTCCCTCCGGCTCTTAAGTCCGCTCAAGCTCAGAACCCCTATGCTTAGTGAGGCTGGAACTGTAAGGCCTCGTTCCTGAGTCCTCGGAGCCTGGCCCGGGGCCCAGCACACAGCAGACGCTCATCTGGGCATTTGCTGAATGAACTGAGGTTTCAAAGAAATTAAACAGCGGCGATGACCTTCCTGGCAATAAGAGTCTGAGGAGATGTGACTTCCAGTGGTGATTCCATTACCTAAAGGAGTAAAAGAAGTCATTCTTTCCTGGGTCAATAAGGGTCTGCATCAGAAAGTGATCCTCTGAAAACCCCACAAGCCATCAATCTGAAGCCTGCCCCGTGCCAGCACGCATGAAGCAACAAGTGTCGTCAGTTCTCCTAAAGGTGCACGGGTCACCTGCCCCCGTGGCCACAGACGCCCCAACTGCAGGAAAAGCAATTTGACTCAATGCAAATCCCAGCCCCTACCAAGGTAAACCACCGACAGTTTTAAAGCCTGAGCTGCTGGGCTGGAAGGAGCTGCACGTGTTTGTGTATAAAGTTTATGGGTTGACTTGTCCTGAAGAGATGACTTCAAATCCCAGGACCTGTGAATGTGACCTCACTGGAAACAGGGTCTTTATGTGTGTAGTCAAGGTAAGATGACGCCCCTGAGGGTGGGTAGGCCCTGACCCAACACCACGGGGGTCCTCGTGGGGGGAGGGAATTCTGGACTCAGAGCAGACACTGGGGGACCACGTTGAAAGTTGTTGCTGAACCACAAAAGACGCCGGGATTCTTGGCCTCCGGAGAAGAATTCAATCCGGGCCAGAGATGAGGCTTGATCGCTCAGAGCTTTTGTGTAATAGAGTTTTATTAAAGTATAAAAGAGACAGACAAAGCTTCTGACATCAACATCAGAAGGGGGTCAGAAAGAGTACCCCCTCACTAGTGTTAGCAATGGAGGTATATACTTTTAATCAGTTATTACAGTGAATCAAAAGAATGTCTGGAGGTTGTGACTAGACCCACTCCCATAATTTACATTTTAAGATAACAGGATTAGCCAGGTTTTTTTCCAGAAACTGTCCTCAGGCAGGATACATTATTGTTATATAATGCTAAGGACTGTAGAGGGGAAAAAGTTTGTCCGTTTCTCCTCCTTGAGAATTCCAGAGCCCTCTTCTCTTTGGGGACCCCTGGACTTATCAACCTGCCTAGGAACTGACTCAACATGAAGATGGGGGCAGAGACAGGGTTACGCACCCCCCTCCCCAGGATGGCCTGTGTTGCCTTTTTTGTTTATCACGTCCACTTATCCTGCTTCTCAGGCCAACCTTTCCGGCTCTCAGGCTTGCGTTCTGAGCTAGTTGGAGAACGGCCGTCTCTCCATTAAAATGAACGAACTTTCCAAACTGGGCCCTCTGACTACCCTTCCCCACGACCGCGACTCTGTCACCCCACCACCTTGAGACCCCCTTGGGAGCCTCAGGTACTCTTCTTTCCCCAGGGGACAACCAGGCTCCAAGCGGCCCAGGTTCTGGGAACCCAGGTCTCTGGTTTCCCGTGCAGAGCTCTGGCTCTCGGCCCTGGACAGGAGGCAGGCAGGCCGGCTGGCTGGTTGAGCGGGGAGCCCGGGGTTCAGATCCTTAACTCCCCAGGCCCATGGCCAGCGGCCTGCTGTCCCCAGGGCTGCGAGGTAGCCTGCTGGGTGGCGAGGGCTCCCGGACTCTGTTCCTGGGGTAGTTCAGGACGAGTGCTGGGAGGGCGTCTCTCAGTCCTCCCAGAACCACCCCATGGGGATGGGAGGATGGACAGGCAGAAGCGGCTCCTCCTGCACAAGGTCAAAGGAAAAACGACCCAACTGCTGCTCTGCACGCCTGCCCACAAGTCTGGTCCTCTCGTCCGCACCTCTACTGGCTGACCCCGCCCTGCTGTTCTGGGTTCCTGGGTGGTGAGGTGGGCGAGGGACGGGGATAGGCCAGCCCCCCCTGGGTCCCTGTGACTGACCCGGCATGCCAAGAGTGCCCTGTGGTGGAGCAGATCATGGGGCCAAAGTAGGGACTATGCTGGGGGGAGTGAGGAACACGCTATGAGCCAGTGGGACCCTGGGTCACCCTGCAATGCCAGCTCGTCCAACTCCGGGTACCGTGGTTCCTTGGGACAACAGGACTAACCCCTCACACACCCAGCTCAGAGGTCAGCACAGTCACCAGGCCTCCCCCCTGCCTGCCACCCTCAACACCCCTGGCCCTACAGGGACGTCACACACGTGGATCTGTCTGTCATCCCACCCCTGAACCAGGCAGGCTGCCGGGCAGGAGTCAAACTGAACAGGGCAGACATCCCTCCGCCCGGGGACCAGGCGCTGTGGCTTTAGAAAGTCTCCCCGTCAGCTTTTCCTGCCACTGGAGCCAAGAGCCCAGATGAGTGGGAGACTGATGTCTGCTCCTGAAAATAGCCAATTTAAAGGGAGGAACAGTGAGCAGACCATTAACCAAAAAAAAAAGGGGGTGGCTAAAAATAGCCAGTTTCACGGGGAGAGGAGGCCAGAGGACAAAGGACCAACGGGCTGGGGGAAACATCATGGAGGGTTCAGAAGACGGAGCTGGGCTCGGGGGCCCCGGACCCTCTAAGGTCCTGGAGGGGCGGTAACGTCCTGCAGGTCCCGGGGGTGCGGGCTGCCCAGCCTCAGGCGCGGCCAAGCCAGAGCTCTGACTGGGGCAGTGCCAATGGACCCTCCCGAGAACCTCCCCACAATTACCCCCGCCCACCCTGCTATTACCTGTGTCCCATCATTACCTCCCCCACTGTCATCGTACCCATCGTTATCCCCCCATCACTGCTGCTCCCCATCACCCCTCCCCGCCACGACTGAGAAACCCGAGATGGGAGCCACCAGCAGTAATTAGGTAATGCACTGAGTCCAGTCACTGACAGGGACACAGAGCCCCTGGGCTCCACTGAACTGACCAGCCCATCAGCTCGGGTGTCCCCAGAGCCCGCCCTGGCTTCACCGGCCTTGGCGGGGTCCTGCAGGGGGACTCCTACCTGCACATTGAAACCCTGGATCATCTGCTCCTGATCCCATGTCACAGGCTTGCAAAGGAACCAAACAGCTCAGATTCCTGGGCCCAGTGCCCCCACACTCCCTGAGGGCAGCAGATGCCTCCATGGTCAGCACCCCAGGAGTGGGTGTCCATCCTGATCTGGAAGGCTACC
Source organism: Bos grunniens (assembly GCF_055505025.1). Classification (NCBI taxonomy): domain Eukaryota; kingdom Metazoa; phylum Chordata; class Mammalia; order Artiodactyla; family Bovidae; genus Bos; species Bos grunniens. The sequence goes on along the minus strand of NC_141170.1, from coordinate 12,364,560 downwards.
TTGCCCCCTTCAGCCCACCGCCCCTCCCAAACCTGGCTCTCTCTTCCTCTGCAAGGTCAGGACCCTCTGTCAAGTGCCTGGAGGGGCAGCGCCACGTTTCTCCCCTGCCTCTCCAGTCGCCCTGCAGACCTGCCCAGAGTGACCACTGGACCTGATGGGAGAATCAAAAGGCTCCTTCGAACCCTCCTTAGGCTACTGACCATCCGCAGAGCTTGGCTGGGTCACCCCCTGCCCCACTGACCTTCCAGCATGACCCCCATGGACACGTACACAGCTTTCTGAAAAGCTAGCATGAGGGTGTGGTGGTTAAGGACAGCTCAGGTCACCTGTGTGCCCAGGCCAGGGCCAGTGCAGAGCAGGCACCTGAGACACACTTGAATGCAAAGCTGTTTCCTGCCCTGTCCTAAGGACACAGGACATCACAACAGCCCGGAAACCTCACACATTCAAGCGCAAAATTTATGTGTCTAGGAAGGTGATACTTGCATCGCAGTAGACGGAGGCTCTAGAAGGAAGGGCAGCTCCTCCCACGGGGTGATGTGTGAGACACTCAGGTGCCAGACTATGCAGCCCACCTGGGCGAAGGGGAAGCCAGGCATCCCCTCCTCAGCCAGGGTGTGCTCTGCTCTCAGAGGCCTGGGGAGACACGGGCAGTTTCCAGTCCCAGATCACACAGCCACAGTCTGTGTGATGACAAGCGGGCCTGGGGCAAAGAAGGCCCCCAACGCTTCCTGCTCTGAGCCATCATTTCATCAGGCACACATACTATGGAATGGACCATGGACACAGTCACAGAGGTGTCTGCTCCAGGAGTGCCCACCTGCCCACCCGACGGAGGAGGAAGTAGAGGCTGGAGAAGCATGGAAACTCACCAAGGCCACAGGTGGCCAGGTGCAGACACACAGGTGAGCTAGAGATGCTTAGTGGGCCTGTGACCACACATCCAGATGCACCTAGCCCAGGGATGCCCTCAGCAGGAAGAAGACCCCATAGGAGAGGCAGGGATGGGCAAGGGCCACCTGCCCTCTTTTCAGGCCACCCGGAGGGCCTCAAAGGGGAATCTAAAGCCCTGGGCACAGGACACTGCTGCCCACGGCCTCTGTCCCACAGCCGGTCCCCTGGACTCTGATGTCACTTCCCCAGGTGGGCTGGGGTCAATTTCAGGGGGAATTGGAATTGCAGCACCTCCACCTGGTGCCCTGCAGCCTCTCAGCCCATTTCAGGTTCAGACAAACAAGGATGGCGGGCCGGGCGGGAACCTGGACCGTCTGGCTACAGTTGGGCATGACTCAGCTTTGTCTCCACTCTTGCTCTGCCAACAGGAGGAGGTGGTTTAAACAAACTCTGAACGAGAAGGAAAAACAACAGGACCCCTGCACTCAGGCCGGCAAGGTGACGCGTGGCCACCCAACGTGTTCTGTAACACCGCTTTCCTTCCACCCGGGTCCAAGCCTCCTGGGAGTTGATCTGAACACCAGTTACTCCTTTTTGAGGCAGCAACTTGAACTTGACCCCTCTGGGCTCCTCACACCCACCCCTTACCCCACAGCCCTAAACATGGCCAAGAGGAAGATGGCAGGAACTGGAACGTGGACCAATGGGCAGCCCTCACGTTACAGATTTACTCTGGGGCCATGAGGGTCGAGGCCAGGTACACACGGAGGAGTCACAAGCTGACCTTGCTGTCAGCCCCTTAGGAGGCATTTTAGGAGGGCATGAGGGACCCCGAGCGTCCTCCTATCCTTTCTGTTCAAGGCCAACTGAGCCTCTCAGAATCTTCTCCAGCAGAAGCCCAACAGCTAGCTGCTCATGGACACTCACATGTCCACCAGCGCCTCTCCTTTCGCCCCAGCCCTGGGGGCCATGAACGAGGGCTTTCCTCACCCTGTTACCAGGGGGTGCTCAGGGGCAGGGCCAGCCCGCCGGCTGTAGAGCTGGCCAGCTGCGGTGCCGGGCTGCCACCCAGGACCCCATCCTTGGTCCGCAGCCCCTTCTGATCCCTGCTAGGTCCTTACACAGAAGACCTGGGGACAAGCTGTGTGCCCACCCTGGAGACAGATGTTGGCCGGGGCCACGGGGCGAGGGTGGTACTCCCAGATGAGAAAGGAGCATGGAAAGGGGAAGAACCTTCAGCCAGGTCCCCAGGTGAGCGATCATTTCATCAGGCACATGTACGGTGGAACGGACACATACATACTACAGAAGGAAGACTGGCAGGGGTGAGGAGCACAGGCTCGGGTCAAGTCTGGAAAGAATCCTGGGTCCACTTACCCCCCGCCGCCACTGAGCTGCTGGGTCTAACCCACGTCTGCAAAGAGCAACTAAATCCTTGGGTGGGTTGCGGGGGGCGCGGTGGGGGTGGTTGGAAAGAAGCCCTGTCCACCCATAGCTCAGCCAAGTAAAAACAAACACAACGAGTGTGCGGGGCGTGGGGAGCTGGGCGGGCTAGCTCCACAGGGATGAGCTGGGAAAGCCTCTGGTTGCCACGGAAACCTCCCCTCCTTCCTCCGCTGGGCACCGCGCAGGAAGCCCGGCTACTTGACTCAGCATGACTCATCCGTGCTCCAGAGCACCTTATCCTGCTCAGGAAACATGACCTTGAACACCACCCCACCACGACCAGCAGCCCCGGGGGCCAGCCTCTGGGAGGTGCTGGGGGTGTTGGGAGGGACTCCAGGTTGCCCACCCCGAAGGGCAGAGGAGCCGTGCCCACTGTGCCTCCCAGGCAGCCAGCCAGAGACCCTCCTCAGGGGCCCTGGGATAAAACTGACCCCGCTTCACCACGAACAGGGAACCTGGAGAAGCCCCTCTGCAGCCGGGCCGAGACCCATGTCCAGAAATGCCGCCCACGGCCTGGATCCTGTCCCCGGGACGCCCCAGGGGCCCGCCAAGAACCCTCACCACCGTCGGGCCACGCCCTGCCCGCTCTTCATGACTCACCGCGTCATCATCAGAGTTTACAGACTCCTCAGCGAGCCACTAACATTCTGGACACGTCCCTGGACCTTGGCCAAGCCCAGCTCGGCCGCCTCCAGGGAACACAGCCAGCAGTAAAGGGCTGAGTGTCCTCCACTCTGCAGCTTAGCGAGGTCATGTCCACCTCTACACCAGGGCTGGCGGCCTTGCAGTGTTTTCACACGAGTCGCTGGGAGAGCAGGTCTGGAACCACGACTGCCGGTGGGTGGTCCGTGAGACTCACCGGTGGGCTGTCCGCAGCCAGGTGCCCTTCCTTCTATACTCAGACCCCTGGGGTGGGAAACGAGCCTTGGGGCCGCTCTGGGCCCGGGGAGGGCACTGCGCACAGCCCAACCCCATGGCTAAAATGCTCTCACGCCCGTGTCCCACGCCCACCTTGCAGATGGATGAAGTGAGGCTGAGGGAGGGTCAGGCCCACGTGCAAAGCCTCGGGGACCGAGGCCCTGCAGTCGTTCCTACAGAAGGCTGTGTGGTTCCACTCAGCGTTTAGAGCACGCCCTACAGGCAGAGCACCCAACTCTGCTCACCACGTGCCACCTTACCGGTGTGACCCGCCCTCATCCATCTCCCAGGAGGCGCCGGAGGGAACAGACCCAGACATCCCTGGAGCTCACGTCCTATGCCACACTGGTGGCTCAGTGGGCCTCACACTGGCACAACCAGAGGGCAGGCTGCCTCGGGCCTGGGCTCCCCTAACAGGGCCTCTTCGGGCCAGGATACTCGCCTGGTCAGAGATGTGCCCCCCGCCCAGTACACACACAGTCCCAGGGTACACCTGCTCCCTGCCCACCCCCGAGTGCTGGAACCATGACCCAGCAAACCTGGCATGAACTCTGTGCACGCATGACCTTCTGCCACCAGCATCTAACAGGTCTAGATTCCGCTGGCTTCACGCATAAGCCACAAAGCTCCCCCTAGAACTACCCTCCAAAGACGCTCACTTACACTGATCGTGAACTTGAACTTGAACGGTGGCCCCTCAAAGAATGCAGCACAGTTGTCATCACTGCCAGTCACCAGGCGGTACGGCCGGCTCTGCTTGATGTCCACGCTGTTGATGACTTTGTTGTGGCCCGTGATCTCACCCACGGAGGAGCCGCTGTCCCACAGGAAGACGGCTCCGAACCTTCACCAACGAGAGGAGCCACAGGAGAGAAAGGTCAGGCCTTGCCAGGTCACTGGGACGGGCAGCTGTGTTGCTAGCGACCAGGGGTAGGGATGCCGGCGGGGGGCAGCCCCGCTCATGATCACGCATCACACATGCTCCCCGAAAGAACCAACACACCAGCACCCTGGCTTCATCTGAAATGCTGGAGAGCTAGTGGGAGCGGCCCCGAGGGCCCTCGGGAAGGGACCAGGTGACCGTGTCTTACAGCACAGACTCAAGGAGCCCCCCACGTGAAGACGCCTCAGAAGCACCAGCCAGGCCAATGGCTCAGGCCTGGTTCACCAGTCTCACGGCCGTTTTAATGAGGGGGTGGGGGAAGTGATGGGGGGTGGTGGTTGGTGGTGGGGACCAGGAAACATACCAGGCCCCGGCCCCTGCTCGAAATGAGACGCCGCCATGCAGTCAGCGGGCAGTCGGCAGTCTATGAAAATGTGCTGTTTGCACTGCGAGCTATGACTCAGTGAAGAAGGAATTAAGAACAACAGGGATGACGTAAGAGATAATGGAAGGATGAATACCTATCAAGATACCCGTTAAAAGAAAGCCTGAGTAAGGGAAATGGAGACAAGTTCAAAGTGCTGGACAGTAGCAGCGGGGCTGAGGACAGAACCCTGCCTGCACCTGGAGCCAGACACCTAGAGCAAGGTCCTGACCCTGCTGGTCAGCGGCCCTGTGAGGGCAAGCAGCCGCCCAGGGCCACCTGCCCAGTGTCCCTCCTCCCTAGTAAAGCCATGTGGGGTGTGCCCACCTGGCGATCACATCCAGCCTCCCCCCTCGGCAGGTGTGGCGGTGGGGAAGCTTCAGGGAGGAACCCCAGTAAACACTCTAAGGAGCCCCATGGTTTGAGCTCTGTCTCCCTGTATCTAGAACGTGTGCAGGATAGCACGGGTTTCAGGAGGCGAAGGGCCGAGGATGCCGGGTCAAAGGAGGTGCCTGGGCCCAGAGACAAACCCGGGGGTGGGGGTGGGGGGTGCTCCCTGTGGTGACACGTGGTTTTTGGACGTGCACTGCTAAAGCCAGCCCTGCATCAAAGGCCCGGCACCCACAGGACTCATCACACACCCCGCCACCCCCAGTCCGAGCCGTACGGATGTCACCGCAGCCCTCCCACCGGGGTGCCCAGGAGAGAAAGCCAAGCAAGGGACACAGACGGGGAGAGGGGGACGGGGCAGAGGCCAGACTCACTTCTCCCTTCCTTCCCCGACCACGGCGATCCTCTTACTGTCTTCTGTCCAAGCAATGTCCTTGATCTTCCCAGCGAAGGGCTGGTACTCATACTTCAGCAGGTGCTCCTTCTGCGTGGTGTCCCAGATCCTCAGCTTCCCAGACACGTCTGCGGGCACAACAGGGTGGTGAGGGCCACGCTCACCTCGGGGCCAAGGGCTGAGTGGGCTCTGGGCATGCCATGTGATGCTGCCCACCGTCCCCAGGCTGGTGGGCTGGCCTGGGCGGGGCTGGAAGGAGGCGCGGGCGGGGCTGGAAGGAGGCACGGGCATCCATCAGGTAAGCAGCACTCACACGCCATCACTCAGAACCCGCTGCCTCCGTGAGGACCAGCACAGGATCTCCGTGTTTCCCCGGGGATCATGGGCCCTGCACAGGCTGTCAGGAAGCCCAGGGACGCACGGTGGCACCCCCTGAACCCCGGAAGCAGTCTGATTTATGACTGTATTCCTTTCCTTGAAGGGGGTCTAACTGGCACACAGGCTTGGGGCAACTACCTTTAACATTTAGGAGCTAAGGATCCTCATTTGCAAAACAGGAAAATTCTAGTGACACTGTCTCTCGGGTGTGGGTGCTGCACTGAACAGTGGAAACGAGAGGTGCCCCTGTGCCCTGCAGGCTCTGCTCGTAGAGCCAGGCACCCCGCCAGCACCGGTGGCTGAGAGCCTCCTGGGAGACACACAGGTCGGCGCTGGGAGGGATGACACTCCAGGCAGAACCTGACGCCAAGCTGGTTTCTCACGGCAGCACTTGTGGCTGATCAGTGATAAAGCATCACCCCCTCCCTGCCCGTCACCACCCTGACACCCAGCTCCCAGCACCAACCCTGACACACCCCTTCCCAAAGGAGCAGGAAAGGTGGAGTGTTTTACAGGAACTCTCAAGGCTAGGAGCTCAGCCCCACGTGGGTCGGGGGTGGGGGGTGGGGGTGGGGTGGCAAGGGAAGTCCCATCCCCCAGCAGTTCTGTTCACCCTGCTTCCAGGATCCCTGGCTGCTTCACTGAATGTGAGGTCCAGGGGGACAGCTCCTGTCTCCTGTTTGGGTCCACTCGAGGGTAAGTGTCTGCTGCAGACGCGACCCCTGCCCCTTGTAGCTCTGTGGGTCTAAAACGCCCCCTACGACTACACCCGAGGGGGGACAACCAGCCACCAGAGGGCTGTTGTGCCAACAAAGCGAGTCGACACGTGCAAGTCTCAGACCAGCCCCCAGTCCGCTGCAGTCTAGACGAGTTAGTCTTTAATGGGTCAGCGGATTGCCTAAGGCTCTGCAGAGGCCACTGGGGACCCCGCCTCTGAGGGCGCACACCCGGGGCTCCTGTCTGGACGTGGGACAGCTGGGAGGGGACACAGGCCTCCCTGTGAATGGCACAGATGAGGGGACCGTGGTCTCTGGACTGGTCCAGCCGGACGGCCTGGCACGCTGCCCGAGGCGAGCTCAGAAGCTGACTCGAGTAAGTTAGGCCCCTTGGCTGAACGAACGGGCCAGCAGGGAAAGGCAAGAAAGGGGCAGAGGCCGGAGAAGGGAAAGGTGTACTGCGTGTGCAGGAAGGACCCATGCACCAACGCCCGTGCTCACGTGTACGTGTGCTCACATTCACACACACACCAGGCCGTGTAGTCCCCGCGCTCAGGCCAGCCCAGGGCACTACACGGAGTCATGGAGAACACAGCAGCGTCTGCAGCACATGGCAGAAACAGCCCCACCCCCGGCCCCCAAGACAGCAGAACCGCTCTCCCCCTCCCCAGGCTCAGAGGGGGTCTGCCTGCCCTGCCCTCAGCTCACTCTCCCCTTAACAGGCCTGGCATCACAGTTCTTCTCCACCACCTGCCCCCCGACCGCGACCTGGACCATCAGCCTCCTCTGATGGGCCCTGCTGGTACATTTAATTCTTTTCAGGAGCGCTTGTGCTGGAAACAGATGGACGGCTTAGAGAACAGGCGTGGCCCCATCGGCTGAGGGCAGCCCTAACCGGGTACCCCTGGGGACCAGGCCCCTGCACTAGGCCACGGGGTACAGCACAGACTAGGCACCTGCTTGCACACACACACACGCGTCCACGTGCTGCACTCACAGGGCCACAGAGCAGAGGCCACAGTGCACGGGGCAGACAGGGCCAGGGGGAAGGGCTCCCTTCCTCCACAAGGCCTCCTTCCACCATCCGGAGAGGGTCTCTCCCCAGACAATAAGCTGCTTCCAAAAAAGAAACAGGATCTGTTCATGGTGAGCCTGTGCCCCCCACTTTGGTGTGGGGCTCACACCAGCATCACTGCAGTGTCAGGGGTGGAGACCCCTATGCAGCCCCAGCAGCCTGGGAAGATCCCCTAGAAAGGTAAATCAGGCCCTGGAATGGCTCTACCCTGAGGACCACCAGCCAGGAGAGAGGGTCCCCAAAGGCATACACTGCTGTCTGGTTTAGGGGCTGGGGGCCTGGGCTCCTCACCCAGGCCTTCCGGAAAGTTCGATCCTTTACCTGAATGTGGACCAGCCAAACTTACGGGGATCTACAGACTCACAGATCTGAGGCTGGAGCCCTGTCTGGGAGTGACCGCAGGATTCCCGAGGTGTTGGGACCCCCAACCCCACCCTGGACATACCAGGTGCTGGGTAACCCACTTTAGCCAGAGAGCACGGCACCTCTCCAGCTCCATACTCTACACACAACACTATCTTTAGCCCAGAGCTCTAATCTCCGTGCAGTAAATGTTTCCTGGTCTTTGCTCCATTCAAAGGACCAGCTTGCTAGAAACATAAAACACACCGCCCACGGCCTGCGGGCTCACAGCCCCACCCCGCTCACTTCCCCATCAAACCCGGGAGCCTGCAAGGGAGGGAAAACGTGAGATGGAGCCTGTACTTCTGCGGACTGTCCTTTGCAACGGTCTCTGCACCAGCAGGCGAGGACCGTGCTTCCTGCTGGTTCAGTGACCTGCCCGGGGACCGCAGGGCAGGCCTGGCTCGTGAGTGATTCAGCAGCTGGGCCGTGGCTCCCAGCACCAGGCCGCTGAGCTGCGCCAACCATACTCCTCTCCCGAGAAGACACATTTTAAAAGGCACCAGGGCCAAATCCCGGGCTTTTAATGAAGAGGCATTGTGCTGGCAAGCAAAGCAGGGCCGGCGGGGGTGGGGGGGGTTGGGAATCACAGGGCTAGAGTAAATCATAGGATATAAATTAGAGCAAGTTTTACAGATGGAATCAAGAGTAGGTCTAAACATAAAAATCATTAAGGGCCCACTTCGTGCCAGCTCCTGGCTGAGCCCCACACACACAACCCTGGACAGCTGGCATCAGCCGTCAGGGAGCACGCCTCTCACCCCGGAGTTTCAGGGACAGACACCCGGTCCCCTATGGTGCCCACCAGGGCACCCCGGGCATCGCACACGCATTGCTGCCCGGGGTCCTCCCCAAACCAACCTGGCAGGAACAAAAGCTCCGGTTTACAGACAAGGCACTTAAATTAAGGCCCAGGAAGGTGAGTTATTTTAAGGAAGGCTTGCATAGGTAGGAGGACTTCCCTGGCGGCTCAGTGGTAAAGGAGACTCGGGTTCGTTCCCTGGGTTGGGAAGATCCCCTGGAGAAGGAAATGCCAACCCACTCCAGTACTCTTGCCTGGGAAATCCAAATCCCATGGACAGAGAAGCCTGGCGGGCTACAGTCCATGGGGCTGCAGAGATAGACACGACAGAGCAACTAGACAACGACAACACAGCTATGAAGGGGCAACCGGTATGTACACCGTACGCCGGTATGTACGATCCCTGCCCTTCTCCGCTGGCCATTCATCTGTTCAGCAATTTGCTCATTTCCATCCCTCTCCGGGGGGGATCTGACAAGGCCCACATCAGCTCATCACCCTTCCTGGGGCCTGAGACCTGGCTGGATGCAGGTAAGGCTGCCCGTCAACACCTGCTGAGTGTACAAACCGATGAATGGATGGGAGACGCGGGGGCAGCCAGTCTACCTTGTGTGCCCTCCTTCTCAGCTGTAGACCAGACAGCGTCGGGGTGAACAGAGCCTCCTTCACCACGGGCATCTCATGTCCCTCCTCTCGCCCAGCCTCCCACCGAGCCACACAGAAGTCCAGCTGGAGGGAGCCAAGACCTCAACCGCCAAACAGAACGAGTGCCTGCCTGAGGCCAGAGTTGTGCTCGGTACAGGGAAAGGGGCAGCAGAGAAAGGCTACGTGAGGCAAAGCTACAAGTCAGAAACACACACACACACAGAAACACACACACACTCACAAACACAGAAACACACACACACTCACAAACACACACACACTCACAAACACAGAAACACACACACACAGAAACACACACTCACAAACACAGAAACACACACACACAGAAACACACACTCACACGAGGCAAAGCTACAAGTCAGAAACACACACACACAGAAACACACACACACTCACAAACACAGAAACACACACACACAGAAACACGCACTCACACGCAGAAACACACACACACAGAAACACACACACACACGAGGCAAAGCTACAAGTCAGAAACACACACACACACAGAAACACACACACACTCACAAACACAGAAACACACACACACAGAAACACACACACTCACAAACACAGAAACACACACACACAGAAACACACACTCACAAACACAGAAACACACACACACAGAAACACACACTCACACGAGGCAAAGCTACAAGTCAGAAACACACACACACAGAAACACACACACACTCACAAACACAGAAACACACACACACAGAAACACGCACTCACACGCAGAAACACACACACACACGAGGCAAAGCTACAAGTCAGAAACACACACACACACAGAAACACACACACACTCACAAACACAGAAACACACACACACAGAAACACACACACACACGCAGAAACACACACACACACACACACACTCACACACAGAAACACACACACACAGACACACAGAAACACACACACACACGAGGCAAAGCTACAAGTCAGAAACACACACACACACTCACACAAACACACACACACACGAGGCAAAGCTACAAGTCAGAAACACACACACAGAAACACATACACACTCACAAACACAGAAACACACACACACAGAAACACACACACACGAGGCAAAGCTACAAGTCAGAAACACACACACACACAGAAACACACACACACTCACAAACACAGAAACACACACACACAGAAACACACACACACACGAGGCAAAGCTACAAGTCAGAAACACACACACATACTCACACACAGAAATACACACACACACGAGGCAAAGCTACAAGTCAGAAACACACACACACACAGAAACACACACACACTCACAAACACAGAAACACACACACACAGAAACACGCACTCACACGCAGAAACACACACACACAGAAACACACACACACACTCACACACAGAAACACACACACACAGACACACAGAAACACACACACACACGAGGCAAAGCTACAAGTCAGAAACACACACACACACACAGAAACACACACACACTCACAAACACAGAAACACACACACACAGAAACACACACACACACGAGGCAAAGCTACAAGTCAGAAACACACACACACTCACAAACACAGAAACACACACACACAGAAACACACACACACACGAGGCAAAGCTACAAGTCAGAAACACACACACAGAAACACACACACACTCACAAACACAGAAACACACACACAGAAACACGCACTCACACGCAGAAACACACACACACACACTCACACACAGAAACACACACACACACACAGAAACACACACACACGAGGCAAAGCTACAAGTCAGAAACACACACACACACTCACACACAGAAACACACACACACACGAGGCAAAGCTACAAGTCAGAAACACACACACACACAGAAACACACACACACTCACAAACACAGAAACACACACACACAGAAACACACACACACGAGGCAAAGCTACAAGTCAGAAACACACACACACACACAAACACACACACACTCACACACACAGAAACACACACACAAACACACACACACACGAGGCAAAGCTACAAGTCAGAAACACACACACACACAGAAACACACACACACACTCACAAACACACACACACTCACAAACACAGAAACACACACACACGAGGCAAAGCTACAAGTCAGAAACACACACACAGTCACACACACTCACTCACACACACACACACACTCTCAATGGGCTTTGATACATCACAACACAGCTGCCCTAATGGCTCGTGAGCATCCCGCTGACCTCCGAGTTGGAACCAGCTGGAACACTGCCAGCTGCACTTCTGGAAAGGGAGTTCTCGGTGGCTTACACTTCCCATGTCAGCCCACCTACCATCTCCATCCTCCTGGACCTTCCTCCCTCACCCACCTCCCCAACCTTCCCAAGCCAGGCACCCAAGACTTGGGGCGGGGTGGGGAGGGCGGGGGAGGGGTGGGCCACACCACATGCAGCCAGAAGCCACATGTGCGGATGGACAGGTACCTCCGGAGGCGATGTAGAAGCCGCTGGGTGCGTACTTGGCCACCACCACCTGGTGGGCGTGCTCCGTGTAGATGTCCGCAATGGCCGGATTCTGCAGGGAGGAGACCAGAATGAACACAGGCAACCCAGAAGTGGGCAAACTTGCTTTCCACTCTCTGGATTAACAGAGGTGGGTGGGAAAATGACCCACAGACATACACAAATACAGACGTCAAAACCTCCGTAAGGAAAATCCCAGAAGTACACTTACCTGCCTGGGTGACAAGAATTCTAGGCAATTTAACTCTTTTATGAGATGCGAGGTGATTTGCTTTCTTTCGGTACTTGCTGAACAAGTATGTATTTTCGAAATACACATGGGACATCAAAGTTTCCTTAGGAAAAAAAAATCTACGACTCTTAATTTTCTCCCACTTGTAAGGGGCTGCCGCCTTCCCTGAGTCTAGCTCCCCAGAGCGGGTCTCCCCTGTTCCAAACCAGCTCTCCCCAGGCTGCCAGGTGGGGTCTGACCCAAACCGGAGCCTCTGGCCTGGAGGAGCAGGAACACAGAGGTGGGCAGGCACCTGTGTGCACCTCTGTGTGACCCCTCCTTGGTCAAATCCCTCGATTTGGGAAACTCCCTTTCGTGGCTCAAATCCAAGGCTGGCTGGACTCTGCAGTGAGAACTGGGCCAGTGTCGGAGACCAGGAGCAGCTCTCCGGACTCCATCATCAGGCTTAAACGTACAATTTATCAAAGTCGATCACGGCACTCCCCGACACACACGGCCCAGGGGCCTCAGCAAACCTAAGGCCCTGAGCTCAGATGCTCTGTCATCAGAGCCCAGCGTCCTCCCAGGAGGGCAGAGAGAGCCAGGCATCTAATCCCCGACACCCGCCGACACGCACTGCAGAGCCAAGAGCCTTGTGAAAGGAGCAGCTACAGGCTGTGAACACATCGGGTCCCAGGGAGGCTGCTGCGGGTGCATCTGACCTGCCCCCCAACCGCTCCCACCTCTTCTAACCACCTCATAGTCTCCCCCTCCCCATCTCCTTAACGCCCCTCAACAAGGCCAGAGGCCCGGACTCTTCTCAGCTTCCTAGCCACAGGATCGCCCGCCCTCTCACCCGACAAGAGTCCGGAGAAGCGTCCTGCTAAGTCCCAGCTCCGGCAACCGCCCTCCTACCATTCCTACAAGCCCCCCGGTCTCCGTAAATGCTGTGCCCTCGCCAGCAACACCTCTCCCTGCCTGCTAACACCCACTTATCAGGCCTGAAGAGCCAACTGCGTGAAGCCTGCTGTGACAGCCCCTCTCTCTCCTATGCCTGAGAATCATTTAACCCGACACACACCACGGTCCCTGGCCCCCTTATCCCTCTCCTCCAACTCCTCTTTGAGCTGCTCCATGTGCATTTATCTCCTTTAGCCATCACAGCCGTTAGCAAATGACAGATGCTCAATTATTTTTTTTTGGCGGGGGGTAAAAGTTTACACAGTCCTTTTACCCCTAGGACTTGGTGTCACATGATAGAGTAGGTACTTAACATATGTGGTTCATACGTTAATCCGATGCAGAATAAACATATGCAAAAAGTGAAATCAGAGAGACTTCAACCATCTGAAGATATTCTGAATGGCAAATTAACCCGTGCAAAGGTGCTCGATGTCATTAGCCTTTTGGGAAACGCAAATCAGAACTACAGTGAGAAACCACCCTATACCCAGGAGAGTCAAGAGAATTAAGACTGAAGTGACCAAATGTTGGCAAGGATGGGTGGGGTACAGTCTGGAATGTTTATATACTGCTGGGGAGAATGTAAAACAATACAGCTGGAAGAGTTGAGCTGGTTATTTATAAAGTTAAACACAACATTTATGCAAAAACCCCAAGAGAAAGAAAAGTGTGTGCTCACAAAAAGATACACATGAAAGTTCACGACAGCCCCTAAGTGGGAACCAACCAACCGGAAAGTCCACCCCCAGGTGCCTGGAGAAGCAAAGGGCTGTCCGCCCAAGGGACCACTACTCGGCAACAAAAGGCTACAAACTGCGGAGGCCCCTCAACCACGGGAGGAGCCTCGAAAGCCTCATGCTGAGTGACAAAGCCGACGCAAAGGAGAACGAGCGGCAGGAGTCTGTTCTGATCAAAGTCCAGGAAAGGCCAGCCCACAGGCCACAGAAAGCCAGTCGCTGATGGAGCTTCCAGGGCCTGGGGGGTGGGGGGCAGGGTGGAGAGGCCCGTGGAGAGGCCCAGGGCGGTGACTGGACAGCTGGTGGCGGGGGTGATGGGATGATATTTAATTTGTCAAAACTCTAGTTGTGCTTTTGAAACGGAAGGATTTTATTGTCCTTAGATTACCCTGCAATAAAACGATGACGTGTAGGATCCAGTAAACGTCAGTCAGAACCCAACCTGTTCCTGCCCAGGTTAGTCCTCTGGACTGGAACGTTCTAACGAGGACAACTTCCCTCATAGAGAAGCTGGCGAAAGCGGTCTGTGGCCGGGTGGCTTCAAGGCCCGTGTTCCGAGGCTGACCGAGGGCTCTCAGCCCTGCATGTGGGCACAACAGGTGGGAGACCACCCCCCCAGGGGGACTCATGCCCACAGTGATGCCCAGCCTGGCCTTACCCTTAAAGGGGAGCGGGGAGGGGGTGGCGTGGGGAGAAGTGGAAGGTGAGTTAAACAGCGGCCCTGGGAGGCAGTCCTGCCCCTACAGATACTTCCCCTAAAGCGGCTGGGGCGAGTGAAACCTCGGGTCAGCCCGAGCGAGCTCTCCCAGCGCCCCCGTCCACATTCCCGACACAACTGGGGGCGAGCTCTCCAGGCTGAACACAACAAACAGAACACTCCGAGTCAGCAGCAGAACCCCGCCCTCAGCTCCCCGGCCAAAGGGGACACCTCCCTGGCCCCAGAGGCCAGGCTCATGGCAAACCCAGCCCTGCGGGGCTGGGGCGCCCCTCCCCTGGGACTTCCTTCCTGCCCTCCTCCCCCCACCACCCCATCAGGGGACAGGGGCTTCAGGCAGAAACCAGAAGGAAGCCTTGGCATTTGAGGCCCGTGGGTGCCTAGCGGATGTGGGCTGAGCCTGCGAAAACCTCCTGTCATCTTGCTGGGTACCCAGGTGCATCCCAGCCCTGCCCCCAACCTTCCATCTTTGGTGCGTCCCTTCGCAGCCTTCCACCTCTGACCCCAGGCCTGTCCCAGCCCTGGCCCTGACCTGCTGTTCAACCCTGCCCTGCCCTGTGATCCTAGGCTTGTCCCAAGTCCATCCAACTCATCTTCCCACCCTGGCCAGATTCCAGTTTTTCCTGCCCCTCCTGGGACCAGGACAATACCGTGACAACATCTGAACTGACCCCTCTGCCTTTCACCAACCCACCAGGCTCTGTGTCCGGACTCTGATCACACATTCAGAGGCCCCTGGACCGCTCCCACCTCCCACCTGTGCGTGGAGGCCCCGCCCCAGCCCAGCAAATGAAGCATTCTCCCCCCATACCTTTCCACACATGGAAGGGAGAATCCCTAAAGCACCCCCCGCCCCCAAAGGAGCCTTCACATTCCTGTGTCCTCTGAGGCCAGAGGTCACCGCGGCACTTTACAGGTAAGGTTAAGGGGTGGCCCCAGCCACAGGGCATGCAGTTTTGCCACGGCGCGCCTGGAATCCTATGGACGTGTCGCCACATCAGTGAAGCCGTGGGACACAGCCCTGCTCCTCTGGAGCTGCTGATGGCCCGTGGCGGCCTCCTCCAAACTCCAGGCAAAGTGACCTTTGGGAGGATTAAGTTTCCAGAGCGCTGGCTTTCTAGACACACCCAGTTCCTAAAAGCAGGCCCTAGAAACCGGACCTGCGTGGCGAATGTGACCTGCGGGGCCCTCTGCTCACGGTGGCCCCAACTCAATGACCGCCAAGCAGCTCCACAAACCTCTCTGCTTCCAGACCTGAAGAACTGAACCCAAAGGCTCAGTCCAGGGTTCAGCCAGCCCGCCCTGCTCAACCTTGAAGCCTCCTTCTCTCACCCAGAGGAAGCAGCCCTAAGCCACAGTCCAAAGTCCATTTCCCATTCTGCCCTCGCCCTCCTCCAGGGCTGCAGGCTGGAATACCTTCCCTACTTCCTAGATGACCTTCTCCGAATTACCTTCTAATGCTCGGGCAAAGGCTCCCAGCCTCCTCCAGGAAGCCTTCCCTGATGCTCCAAGGTAGAAATGATCTCTCCCAGCCCAGAAAGCCTATACACTACCTTCCCTATCCTCCCACCCTTATTATTTGCTACCTTGGACACATGTCATTTTTACACCTGCAAAGCTCACCAAGTGGACCCCCCCAGAGGGCAGAGCCCAGGTCTGATTCACCACTGCAACTTCTGACCACCGCCCCCCCACCCGCCAAAAAGACTGGGGCATGCCAGTCCCCAGCAGCCATTTTTGAAAACACAACCATCGTATGCTGATGACTACTCTCAGACAGCCCGGGTGACCCTTCAGTTGATTCTCTTTGAAACCTCACAGTACCTATGGGTAACCTTAGGACTCATTTTACAGGCAAAGAAGTGGGGCAGAGAGACTTGGAGGGATGTGCCCAAGTAAGTGGGGGGACTGGGACCTGAACTCAGCTGAGCGGCCTTGCTCCCCTTGGTTCTACTCCATTACCTACGTCTGGAGTCACTGTCAGCCTGACTCCTAACTCAGGGAACAGAGGTTTGCAGCGGTGGTGACAGCTACCCAGCTACCCGCCTGAAAGTGTAGAGCCCGAATGGAGGCGGGCAGGAGTGGCCACGCCCACAATCTTCCTTCTGGCTCCTGCCCAGCCCCCACCCTGAAGCAAACCAAGCCCTAGAATAGGGGCCCCAGGGGCGGGGGTGCCCACGTGAGAGTGGGCATACCATTCCCTGCTGGGCCCAGCATGACACCCCCTCCCTTCCTGTCCCCCTTTCCCTCTGCCTGCCCAGGGCCTTAGGAGGAGTCAGGAGGGCAGGCTTTGGGGGCCAGGGTCAGCCCCCAGTGTAACCAGGGACAGGGCTGCCGCTCTGCTGCAACCGTTTCTTTGCCTCCCTGCCAAGGGCAAGAAACGGTGGCTCAGATGGTAAAGAACCCGCCTGCCAATGCAGGAGACGCGGGTTTGGTCCCAGGGTCGGAAGATCCCCTGGAGAAGGGAATGGCAACCCACTGCAGTATTCTTGCCTGGAGAATCCCATGGAGAGAGGAGCCTGGTGGGCTACAGTCCATGGGGTCACAGAGTCAGACATGACTGAGCAAGCACACGACAACAAAGGGTAAGACAGACACCCAAAGGCCCCAGTGAGTCCGCAACAGTGCTGAGGACACGAGCTCAGCTTCTTCCAACCTCCATGCGCCTGCACTCCCTGTCCAGACTCCCCTCATCTCTGCTGTCTCAACCCCCCTTCCTGGAAAACTCTTACCCACCCTCCAAAACCCAACTCAAAAGTGCCCTTGCTCCAGAAACCTTCCCTGAGGCTCTGTGACACAGCTGGCCCTTTCCTCTTGTTCCCAAAACGCTGAGGACACGCTTCTTTAAAGCGCTAACCTGGTGAGTTAGAATGTTACCTACTGGGGTTCTTTGCTCGCCCCTGCTGACATTTTGGGCTGGGGAACTCTTTGTTGCAAGACAGTCCTGTGCATTGTGGGATGTTTGGCAACCCCTGGCCTCTGCCCACTAGATACCAGTAGCACAAAAATGTCTTCAGATATTGCCAAATACCCCTCAACAGTGTGGGGTGGGGGCAAAACTGCCTCTCAACTGAGAGCCACTGATTTAACCTTGGGCACCATGGCTACGGGCCAGGCTTGGCAAGAGAGGGAACGTGTGTGGGAAACGTCAGGGCTGAGGACTGGATGCAGCAGCTGACGATGCCTTCATCTTCGAGCAGCTTCCTAATTGGCCTCCCTCCTGCCTCACGTGGATTTCCCAGGTGGTGAAGTGGTAAAGAATCTGCCTGCCAATGCAGGAGACGCGGGAGACGTGGGTTCAATCCTTGGGTGGGGAAGATCCCACGAGAAAGCAGAATGGCAACCTGCTCCAGTATTCTTGCCTGGAAAATTCCACGCACAGGGGAGCCTAGGGGGCTACAGTCAGTGGGGTCACAAAGAGTGGGACGCACCGAGCATGCACACACCTGCTTCATACCTTAGCTGCAGAACAGTCTCTCCACTGACTTGACTACATGGTTCATCTGTTGAACCTTTTCGTGGTTCTGGTGGCCTCGGGGCAGGGCCAGGCTGTGGTGGGGCGGCCTGACTCCCAGCACCCTCTCCTGCCTGCCTGTAACTCCCCCCACCCCAGGGCTCCTGCCACAAGGGTCCACACCTGTGCAGGACTCTCTCGCCAACCCCGCTCCACCTGACTGGTCCCTTCCCAGGGCCCCAGCTGCTCAAGGTCCCCTGGGATGACACCTCCTGGCATGTTTCTTCCTCTCGGCATCAGTCCTGAGTGTCGGTTTCCCTGGAGACTGAGCTCTGTGAGGACAGGCCTTTGCCGGGGAGTGTCCAGAGCCAGGCCTGGGCTCCGCTACACAGCAGGTGCTTATATACACCTATAACAGGATCAAGTCAGGCTCAAGCACAGGAAGTGGAGGGGGCAAGGAGGGTGGGAGAGAAGTGGAAGTGACCCCCTGAGCCAGCTGCCACTCAGGGTGTGGGGGGTTCATATAGTCAAGACGACTGGCAATGGGTGGACACTGACATCAGAGCCCAAGCACCTGAAGATCATTAGCCCAGAAGCCAGTGGAACACGTCCCCACCCTTCGGGCTCCCCAACAGCTCTGGAGCCTTCTCTGAGCCCAGCATCCTTGCTCATTAAAAAGCCAGACCACAGGACCCCAGCGCTCTCCTGGCCTGACCCCATGTCTGTGCTGCCTGCTGGCCTTCTGTCCAGGTGGCGATCAAACATGCCACCTCCTTTTGTCATCAGGCGGCCCGTTTCAGTCCCACCCGAGGCAGTGAGCTCCACACAGGCAGGGGCACTGTCTCTGCGCTGCCCATAGAACATGCAGTCGTCCTGGGCAGGGGGCAGGTACTCGAGGCACGCGTCATGGGACAGAAGGGACGAGGTCGGTCCTCCTCTGGCCATCTGTCCCTTCGTGTACACACCCCACCCCCACCTGAAGGGGACGCCCTAGGTGGTCCATCTGCACGCTGACCGGCAGGTCACCCCGTGGAAAACTCAGCGCTCAAGTTCAACATCCCCTAAGTTGGCCTCCAGGGCTTTCCAGGTGGCCCAAGTGGTAAAGAACCCACCTGTCGATGCAGGAGGCATGCAGATGCAGGTTCGATCCCTGGGTCGGGAAGATCCCCTGGCAGAGGGCATGGAACCCACTCCATGGGTCACAACGGAGTTGGACACAACTAAGCACGTGGCACACACGCCAGCTGGGCCCTGCCCTGCTGACAAGGAGCCCATAGAGCCCGTGCTTGGAAGCACAGAAACACCAGACTGCTCCAAACACTACACCCCCTGGAATTTAACTTCATATAAATCATTTTCCCCCACATATGTGCGTGTGTGTATATATACAGTGGGAAGATCCCCTGGAGAAGGAAATGGCAACCCGCTCCAGTATCCTTGCCTGGAGAATCTTCATAGACAGAGGAGCCTGGCGGGCCACAGTCCATGGGGTCACAGAGTCAGACGCGACTGAGCAACTACTACACACACATATAGTACATTCTAGCTCTGGAATGTAGGGGCTGCAGAGCTTTAAAAGCAGGCCCCAAACCTGCCTGTGTAGCAGCCCTGCTGGCTACTACTGGCAGCGTGCACTCACTTGCCAGAGCCAGTTTACAGGGAAGTGATCCCAGGCGGTTTAGAAGGTGATGAGGCTCCTTCACAGCCACTGGGCGGGGGCTGGGGGGGGGGGGGGCGGCGGGCGGGGAACCTTTTAACTACACTGCAGGCGGCGGGCAACAGGGCCTCGAAGTACGAGTTTATTAGGCTCCCTCCTTCTGGAATCTTCCTTTCTGGATGGCCATCTCACTGCCTGCTTTTAACCCTGCAGAGAATTTCTTCTCCTCTCCTAGGTGTGGCAATCAAATGTGTTGAGAGAAAAACAGATGAGAAACGCTCTCTGCCGCCAGCTTGAGAAGCGCCGTGATGCTGGGTTCACAAAGCAACTTTGAAGGCAGCAAAGTGCGTGACAGCTGTGGCTCCAAGTGGAAGGCTAGCAAGGGCCTGATGCCTGCTTGGCGGGAATAAAGGTGGTATCTGCCACTCAGTCGTGTCCAACTCTCTGTAGCTCTCAGGGCTTCTTTGTCCATGGAGTTCTCCTGGCAAGAATACCGAAGTGGGTTGCCATTTCCTTTTCCAGGGGATCTTCCCGACCCAGGGATCGAACCTGCATCTCCTGCACGGCAGGCAGATTCTTTACCGTCTGAGCCACCAGGGGAGCCTTTCTTACTTCCATACAGTAAAACCTCTGTGGCTGCATCTCGGCCACACCGCCCGCCTTTCAATCAAGAAGAGACTTACTGAGCACCGGACTACGTGCCAGGCACTGTGCTAGGCCGGGACACGGCAGGTGGGAGTGGCTACTCGCCGTCTGGCTCCCGGAAGGCCAGGATGGGAGGGCCACTTAGGAGGCCAAGCTGCCACAGCAAATGGGCAGCGAGTCATGCTGCTATTTGAGGCAAGAATGCGCAGACAAGGGACACAGCAAGGCCCAAGTCTGGAGACCCACACGCAGCAAGCTCCAGGGAGGGGTGTGGAATCCGGGGGCCTGGAGCCCCAGCAGGGGGAAGGTGGCAGTAAGGAGAGGTCGGGGATGCAAGGCTGGATGACGGGGCACCATTGGTCTCGGATGGGAGAGCGAAGGAACAGCTCGACCCCATATTTTAATAACCGTTCCAGCAGCAGTGCTGAGGGCGGGCTGGAGGAGGGCCAGGGAGAAAGGCCAGTTTGGCCTTTGGTTTCTGCAGTCCAGGCGAGATAGCACGATGAGGGTGGAAGCAGTGAAAAATCCGTCAGATTCGGAAGTCTCTGAATGCAGAGGCAATAGGACTCACTGGAGAACTAAATACGGTGTGGAAAGGGGAAGTCCAAGGCTGGGGCCAGAACCGCTGGCGGAGTGGCGGTCGCCATTCTGGGGATGAATGTGTGGGAAACCCAACTATGGGCGGGCGTGTTCAGTATAAGCCGCCCATCAGATGTTCTGTTGGACGTTCCCCGATCTGGTCCCCTCCTCCCTTTCGTGTCTCTTCTGGACTCTGAGCCTGTATTCCAACCAGAAAACACTCTCTATTTCAATATTCATGAGAGTAGTGTCTTTTTTTTCCCCAGGAATACTCCGCCCTAACAAAAATTGTTCCCACCTTGACTTGAGCAGCAATGGTCTGCTCCCATTAAACAAAAGCCTAAATGCCTGATGGGGCTTCCCGAACAGGGTGGGAAGAACACATTTGCACCCCGGTGCTGTCCTGGCCCTGAAGACACTCACAAACATGGGACAGGTAAGCAGACGCGCCCGCCAAAGAGTACGGTAAACTCGAGGCGGTACGGCTAAGGACGAAAAGCTCAGAAGAGGGACTTCCCTGGTGGTCTAGTGATTGGGAATCCATCTTGCAATGTGGGGGATGCGGGTTTGATCCCTGGTTGGGGAGCTGGGATTCCCACCAGCCACGGGGCAACTAAGCCCTCATGTTGCAACGACTAAGCCAGGTGCCTCAACTAGAGAAACCCGTGTGCTGCAACTAAGACCTGTCGCAGCCAAAAATAAATAAATATTATTTAAAAAAAAAAAAGCTCAGAAGAATAAGCAAGCAGAAAACCGAATAGGTTCCCTAAGTTAGGGAATGCCTCTGCAAAGAGGGTGCTTGTCCGTGACTGTAAACAGCGTCTCCATTGGAAGTGGCTCCAGTTACTGGCTGCCTTCATCTCGCTGAGCTGGACCCCAGTTCTGAGCAGTGGGTCCCCTGGGCGGGTGGAGCAGGGAGGTGGGGAAGATGCGGTTTAAAGGAGAAGCTGCAGGTTAAGAACCTTTCATGGCACCAGACACACAGTAGGTCTTCATGGGCAGGCTCCCATCTGGAAGTGAGTATAGCCTGCAGGGACGTGTGCGTGCCTTGTCAGGGGCAAACCCAAGCATTCATTCTGCTGCCCTTGTATCCCTGAGAATGCCTTTACTCATTTTATTTGACAAACTACAGTATCTATCTACTCAGGACCTATCAATATCTATCTACTTGAGCGGACCATTGCTGCTCAAGTCATCTAAACTTTTCTTTTCTCAATATCTCAGAAGCTCTCTGGAGACCTCCGGATCTTTATGATCTAAGTTCTTGGCCATGTTTTCCCCAGTTCTGAGTGAGTTGGGATCAGCTTTCGAGGAATCTGTGTCTAGCAGAGGAGCTGTTCGCACCTTCAAAGCACGTTCACACCCACCCACCCCTTCAAGTGAGGGGCCAAGCCATCCTGGGCAGGGCAGAAACTGCCAAATGGAGCTCTGTCTCCCAGCAGACTGTTTTGGGGGTGGGGGGGGGAGAGGGGTGCGGAGGCAGAGCCAGCAGCATCTCAGAACTCAAACAGACCAAGGAAACCAAGACCACAGAGCTCCTGCACTGCTTCAGCCAGCTCTGAGGTTCAGAAGCAAGGCTGTCTCCAAAGGGACAGTTCCAGTGCCCCAGGGGTAACCACCCACATACCCTGAATTAAAGCTGACACCCCTTGAGGGGGCATTGCCAATCAAAGCCATCCACCTACAGACTGTGTACAAGCCCCACCCAGAAAGCTCAGGAGAACCCTCCCCACCCCCAGACACTAGGGAATGGTCATGTAGATACCTCTGGCTTCCACCCCCCACCCCCTACTCAGTCCAGGCAGGCAGAAAAGATTTCAGTGTGTAATCTCAGCAGTGGGGAGCCTGACAAGTACACCGGGTCATTTCGATAATTACAGAGAAGTAACGGAATTTTTCGAGGATTTCCCAAGGAATGGGCTCTAGAAGCCTTCTCAGCCTGGGTACAGGAGGCCTGTGCATGATTCATGGGGATAAACTGGTTCCTTATTTTGCAGTGGGGCTCAGACCCCGCGAAAGGGAAGACCAGGCCGGAAGGGTAGAGACCTGGGTGTGAGCCCGCTCCTGCCACACTGGGGGACCCTGGGTGTGCCATGAGTATGGGTGTCCGCTCGGCATGCAGGGTCTCCCTCAGGGGGGCCCAGGCCAGCAGGGCAAGCCGGGGAGCCCCAAGTCATTTCCATTTTACAGATGAGTAAACCGGGGCTCAGAGAGGCCGAGTCACCAAGCACCCCAAGGGTCAAGGGCCAATCTCTCAAACCCAGAAGCCCTTCAACTGAAGGGAACTAAATCTGAGCCTCGGCTTCCCCCACGGAGAAAGAGAATTGGGTCTGGATAAATCTGTAACTGTCTCCCTGGGTTTCTGAGGTGTGGTCCCCGAGTCTGAGGGGGGCGTGGCGTCCTCGCCCCAGGCCGCTGGGCAGGAGGGGAGAGGGTGCAAGGGGAAGGATTCACCCCAAAGCTGGGCGGGTGGTCAGGGAAAGAACCGGCATCCGGGCGGCGGCCGGTGGAGCGGGGGAGGCGAGGTACTCACGTCTATGTTCCTTAGGATGACGCACTTGCCGTTGGTGTAAAGAAAATTGTTGCCCTTGGGGTCGCCGCCGACAATTTTGGAGACACCCCTCTCCACCTGGGGGAGGCTGGCGAACACCTTCTCTGCAGAGACACAAACGCAGCCAGGCACCTGAGGGCCAGCCCCGCGCCGGGCTGAGGGCGGAGGGGAGGGAAAAGGGGAGAGAAAAAAGGAGAAGGCGGGGGGGGGGGGGGGGCGCCCTGGACCGGTCTCTGCCGGTCACCTGTTGCCTCCAACCCGGAGGGGCGGCCACCACTTTGAAGGAGCGCAGGGGACGGGTGCGACTTCCTGGTCCGCGCGCTCCCTTAACCAGGCCCTGCAGGGAGATGCGGAGGCTTCTGTGGGGCCCCGACCGCATCGCCAACTTTGGGGCGCTCTCCTCGCCTTCCCTCGCCGGCCAGCCCGGCGCCCCCGGGAGGGCGGCGGGGCGCTCACCAGCCGGCTCCCGCACCCCTCCCCTGCGCCCCGCGGACCTCGCCGGACCGCCCGCACCCGGCCGATGGCCGAGGGGACCAGGCAGACGGGCAGGGCGGGCGCCCACCCCTGGGGCGGGGGGCGCACCGGGCCGCGGCACTTACTGATCTCGTACGGCATCCTTGCCCACTTGTTACCGCGCCGCGCTCGCCAGAGAGCCTGCAGGGGCCGCGCGCGCCGCGAATCAGACCTGGCCGAGGCCGAGCCCGGGGACAGGGGCCGAAAGACGGCGCCGGGCGTGCAGGGCGCGGAGAGGGGCGGAGGGGGCGGTCCGAGGCCGGGTCTCAGAGGCCGGCTCGCGCCCTGCCCTGCGCGCAGCCGCTGCGGACGCGCCGAACCCGGAAGCGCGGCCCCGCGTGCGCGGCTCGCCCCCCAGCTTTGACCATATATAGTCAAGCGCTCGGCTCGGCGGCTGCGGCTCAGGCGAGCCTGCGCGGACCTGGCCGCCGCCGCGCCCCTCCCCCTCCTGGTTCGGGCCCCTCCCCGCTCCCTGCACGGCCCCGCCCAATGAGCCCCGCCTCCGGAAGTGACGTAGAACCGCGACCGCATGAAAAGGCGGCGTGGCGAGCGCGGCTCATCAGAATGTGCCTGGGAGCCGGCGGGAGAACGTTGGGTGGCTCGGGTAGTGGTGGGGAAGGGTGGGCTAAGGAAGTTGATTTTTTTTTTTTTTTTGCTGAAGTTTTGCGGGCGGTGAAATCACCGGAGCTCCAGGATAAGGCTTGTGTTTGCGTGGCGGGCGTTTACCGAGCTGCCAGCTTTTCAGCCCAGTGGGCGTCCTGCTTGGGTTTTGCAAACACAGAAGAGTTCTTTTTCTTGCTTTCTCCTTCAAAGCATGTTTAACTGGTAGTCGCCCTTCCTCGCAAAAAGTAGCTGTAGGAGGAGTTTTAGGGATGTGCTTTGCAGGGCCCGAGCTCTCTCAAAAACTTTTTAGGAAACTAGGAACCCAAGAGCAGAAGGGGGAGGGATGTAGGTTCTAAAAAAAAAAAAAAAAATAGTGCTTATTTCCTAATGAAAGCAGAAGGGGGAACTTCCACTTGTAAGGCTGAAGCAGCGCCTCGTTGCTAGGGGAAAAGCAAGTTCGGTACTGCCTCGGGGTTTGCGTGAACGAGGGTAGAGGAGGGTTAAACGTAAACTCAGAAACCTCAGGGTGATCCTTGACTTTCGGGAAAAATTTTTTATGCTTAACCTTTACTCATTTGAAGCTTTAAAATTTTTCAACATAGAAAAATAGAAAAAACATAATAAAGATCTTGGCGTCAGACATAGGAATCGATGTACTGATTATAAGGAATTGCTCGCGGTGGAAGCTTCCAGAGCGAGGTGGTCAGTGTGTCTTCCTCGGCCAGGCCTGTGCGACCTCCTGGGGGCCATGCTATCCTTGCCTCTGGCTCTCTTGGGAAATCTTCCGGAGTTGCAGGGGACGTTGTACCTGGGTTGGCTCTATTTTTGAATTGCATCCAGGTCCATTCCTTGTGTCTTTACTGAATAGTCCTGCAGAGCCTTGAAGGCGCACCTGTGTGAACACAGGTGTGTCCTATCTGGTCTCTAGGTATCTGCTCCTACCCTGCCCCACCTTCACCTCTGCTCTTCAGGCTGCAGCCTGTTTTAAAACTGAAAATGAAATCTGTTCCTTACTCTCAAACCTGTAGGTGCTCGATCTCAAAAGTTCAAGCTATAAGTCATAAAAATGGCCTACTGAGCCCTATGTGCTAGGTCTCAGGTTTCCATGAGACTATCTTACTCTCCACTTTCAGCTCTGCTCCCTCTTGTTTGTTTTCTGCAGCACCTCAGCTTCCTGGGTATTCCACGAATGCCCCAGCCTTGCTCTTGCCTCCAGGGCTTCTGTAACCTCTGTTGGCTACCTGGGATTACTCAAAAGTACTTAAATGCATGTTCTTTATTCAGGGAAAACCCCCTACCCTGACCACCTGACTGAATTGAAACCTTCCATCCTCGACAAATACCTTCTTGATATCCCTGTTATCTGGAGTGTGTCCCTGGCACAGGGTACTCAAATGGCTGACCCCAGACCCCATGTGCAGTCCTCAATTGAGAAAGAGTATCTGTGAAGGTAGTCTTGTGAACTGAACCACCCTAGAGATGTTGCCAGAACAAAGGGAAAAGGAGTGGTCTACAGGTGAGGGCTGTAATCATCTGAGAATTGGGACTGGGATTAAGATCAGGTGTGCTAACTTTTCACCCCTCAGGCATCTGTGTAACGGAAGGACTGACTCTAAAACTAAAGCATTAACCTTAGGCCCTTTGAAAGCAGATAACCCTTATGCATGGGGGTAAAACCTTCTTAGACTCTGATAAATGAGACCATACAGCAAACTTAAAGCTAAGTTCCAACCCCTGCAGGAAGCTAGACTCTATAGCTTAGGAGGAAGTTAGGTTGGTATGGGGACTTGAGTTTGGCTGGCGGTTAGGGATGCTGGCCTTTGCTATAAAAATCAGGTCACAGAAAACATGACTTGTCAGGGAGTTTCAGGGGTTGGAAGGAAGAGGGACAAGGGGTGCTGTTTCCCTGGGGTGATCCTAGCTTGGTTTATCTCAGCTGTAAGGGATCAGCCATCCTTGAGTTGGTATCAGCTGTGACTACCTGTTACTAACCCACCTTGGGCTCTCCCACTCCTCACCCACACCTTTAATACAAGTGTCAATGTACTCTTAGTCTCCGGTGGGGACCCTCAAACACAACTGTACCCCAGTCTGTGACTGCTGTGTCGCCCAGCCACTTCTGACCCCCTCATTTCTGAAACGGCCTCCCTGGCACCTCGGGAGTGTCCCAGAGACACCTACTAGGACTGGACCTAATGCCAGCTGAGACCAGGCAACCTCACCTTCTCCCATTGCACAAGACGGCTCCTCCGTGCTGTCCCTTCCTGCAGTGATCAGCGGCCCCATCTCTGGCTATACTGGCCAGAAAACTCATCTACCCACCCACAACCGCCACATTCTTCACCTGGACTCTTGGATGCCCGAATCTCTGGTTAATATTCTGTCGCCTCCCACTCCAGTCTTTTTTCTCTCCGTAGAGAGCAACAACCTCTCCAGGCCCTAGGGTGCCCAGGCCCAGCCTGGCTCTCAAACTGCTCTCACCCCGGTTCTTCCAGCTCTGCCCGCTGGCTCAGAGCCTGCCTTGGGGTTTCTGCACCTGTTTCCAGGCCTTTCCTGATACCTCACAATTTTAAGGTGAAAGTTCATTCAACTAAATTTTACCACTTGGGAGCAAATCCCTGTGATATGGGAATAGTGGTTGGAAGTACTTTCTTAGGAACACCCATACCTCTGCCTGGGGAGACTTCCAACTGCAGATAATGGGAGAGACGACCCCTTTCTTAACAAGTGGCAGTCAGCTCCGAAGAGCCTTGCTCAGACTGGGTAACCCGCCAGACCACAGCCCCTCACTCTTGCCAGCCCAGCTCCTCTGTCCATGGGATTCTCCAGGCAAAGAGTACTAGAGTAGGTTGCTGTTTCCCCCTCCCGGGGATCTTCCTGACCCAGGGATCAAACCTCCGTCTCCTGCATCAGCAGGCTGACTCTTGACCACTGATCCATCTGGGAAGCCCAAACTGTACATAAACAGCATTTAACATACGATGCTGTGCCTGCTGGGTTAATCCAATTTGCCTGCCCTGCCAACAGTTTTTGCAATATTTAACAAAGGGCCCACCAGATAAGCTAAGGGAAGCTGCCGATCTGCCCTCTGGAGGTGAGTCACGAGAGCATCACCTGAATCCACATTGAATTCCAAAGTGTGTAAAACAGCATCTCTTAAAAACACACCCTTTGGGGCATACTCCTTCAAACTTTCTTCAGGAAAACCCCTAGGCTGGCTTTGGAGGAAACTGGTTGCAATTACCTGAGTTGGGTAACTTGGAGAGAAACCGTTCATTTGGCTCCAGGTATGTGTATGAGGAGGCCCTCTCCCCTTCAGTTCTGCCAGCTGATTTGTAGTAAAAAAAAAAAAAAAAAAGCTTAACGTGTGGCCCTGTTGTGGAATCTAGAGTCGTGAAACACACTTCGGAGGACACTCAAGACATTGGAGTACAGTTCATGATGCCAGCAGGTCCAAGGGGAATCGGTTCCCAACAAGGACCCTGATGTTTGAGACTTTTATACCCCTTGCTATGTGACTGGTTACATGTTAGCAACCTCCTTTGTCTTATATGACTTGAGTTTTACAACAAGCAGGTGCTAGGAGAACAAACAATTAAGGTTATGGGGGAACAATGATTATACATCATGGGGATGTCTCCATGGTTAAATCTCACAGGAGCAGCCTGACCTCAACTACAGTCTCCATTTGCCATCGATAGGGAGGGAAGTCTCCAGGAGACCTGGTTTTTGTTAGCATCGCTTTCCTCATTGTTGGGCAGAGTTCAGGCCCAGTTCACATCCTGTCCTTAAGAGAGATAAGCTTCAAGATGGGAGTCGCTCCTGCTTTCCTCATAGTGGCCCCAACAGCCCTACAAGGTTCCACTTCACCCTGGGCATGCTTGACCTCAGCCCTTGTTGCACACGAGCGTGCAAGTGGTAGTCAGGTCTAGAAGAGCCCTGATTTAAAAAAAGCAACCTGAAAGGCTGTGGCCACTTCCTCTCGCTAGCCCAACTCCACAGTGTCTGACTAAGGCAGAGATACGGTAGCACACGCACTCAATTGAACTCTTAAATTCTATGTGCGTGTGTGCTGAGTTGTCAGTCTTTATGACCCCATGGCCCCCCAGGCCACTCTGTGAGGTTTCCCAGGCAAGAATACTGGAGTGGGTTACCATTTCCTTTTCCAAGTGGTCTTCCCGACCCAGGGATCGAACCCACATCTCTTGCATTGGCAGGCAGATTCCTTACCACTGAGCCACCAGAGAAGGTGGCAGCCCTTGTCTCTTCCTAAATTGGATCTGTACAGGAGGTAGGCTGTTTGCAGCTTTGGGGAGAGAGGAGCAATTGGACGGCTGTTCCGAACTCCTGCTTGCCCACTTTCAACCCTAGTGTTCTCATGTCCAGGCTCCCAAGGAAGGGATCTGCTTCCTGTTCTGCCCTGGGCCCCTGCAAGAGGGCTCTGTGCCAGGTGCAGGAATGAAGAACGGGGCAGGGGGTGCGGGGCAGGCACTTACCCCCTCCAGGAGCTCAGGGTTGGACTAGCCCACCTCTTGGAGGAAGCTGTAGGAATGTCGCATGCAGTAGAGTAACTGCCCCCTGCCCTCTAGGAGTCTTTCTTTCCTGGGTCCTTTGCAGCTTGTAAACAAGCTCATGTAAGCCACACTCAAGCAGCACCTGCCTCCTGCCTTAAGCCAGCTTTACTGCCATCACCTGTTAATCTGCTCCACAAGCAGGCCCTCGCTTCCAAATCGCCAGAAAATTGAGTTCAGGCTGGGTCAAGTCTGCCTCTGTTGTCCAGTGAGTTTCATTCTCCTGATGAATGCAGCAAGCCGGATGCTGAGCTTTGCAGAAGAGGCAAAGCTTATTCAGGAGGCCCCCAAGTGTGAGGGGTGAACAAACTTCAAATCTGGCTCCCTCCCCGAAGGTTGAGGGGCTTGGGATACTTGTGGGTGAAGAGCAGATGATGGTAGAAGGTTCAGGAGAAAGGTAATTGGAGGTAGAAAGGAAAATCTGTGAGTTGACATGGTTCATGGGACGTATGTTCAGAAAGTAGCAACATTCACGTGATCTGAGAGCGTTCTTGTGATGCCACAAGGTCACACACTCAGGTCCAGCTGAATAGTCAGTGGTCTCAAGTGATCTGGGCAAGTTCCTGAAAACAACTTGAGCAACTCTTCACTGACCCATGTCAGGTGTTGCCTATAAGGGGGATGGTCAAAGGAATCTTGTGATAAGTCTTAGGCTCCAGTGACCCCTGGAGGGGATTCAATTTGCAAGAACAGTTACAGGAAGCTTAATAAAGGCAAGTTACAACTTGGACAAGCAAGTTGGTATTTAATGGATCTTGTTCTCAGTTTCCCATCCATCTATAGCCCAATTACGTTGATGGGGGATTTTTGTAGAAACCAATGCCTGTGACCAACAATTCATGTCAGTGACTGTTGAAACACCAGTGTTTATGTAAATATCAGCAACTTGTTTTTGCCCTTTGTTTGAAACTTTGCACATCTTACTAAAACATTCTAATACTTCATTAGTGTGGTAGGCAGGATCACAGACACCTCTGTGCAGAGGAACAGACCATCTATTACAAATACAGCATGGGGGTCACTGCTTTCCCTTGAAAGAGAAGACTTTCTGGCGGTATTTTTAGTCCTGTGGGTAATTTCCTCTACCTACGGGTTCTTTTTACTGGATTTCCCATGAGGTGTATTTTTTCGGGGATGGGGTTAACCCTACATTCACCAGGATGGTCAGTTACCCATTCTCTAGCTACTGATAACAGGAGTTGCTTGAAGTCATTATATTCTGTGCATTAAGGCTACAATAAATTTTATGAATGGGAGGCGGGGATGGTAAAGTCCCATGAGGCAAACTTAGCTACAGGTTATCTCCTCCTGTCCTGGAAACCTGGGGCTGTACCCTTGGGCTGCCCTCCTAGCAGGGAGACCTGTTGAGGGCGGGGCCATCACAGCAAGATCTCTGCCTTTGTCTGCCAGGCCTTTGTCAAAGAGGCTTAATTCAAAACCCTGACCTACCTATATAAACCTTGTATGAATATTAATCTCTGGAATATAAGTTCTTCTAAGGCAAGAACAAGTGAGTCCTTAACCTCTGAGTGTGTGCTTGTTACTGGGTCCCTCCTCAAGCTGCGCAGATGAAAACAAATGTTTCACAGGCTGTGTCAGAGTGCTGGGCTTTGCAGCCAGGTGAATAACTTTAGTGCTGTGTGTGTGTGCTCAGTTGCTGTCAGTTGTTTCCAACTCTTTGCAACTGTATGGACTTGTAACCTGCCAGGCTCCTCTGTCCATGGAATTCTCCAGCGAAGAATACTGGAGAGGGTTCCCATACACTCCTCCAGGGGATCTTCCCAACCCAGGGATCGAACCTCAAGTCTCCTGAAAAGTTTCCTGCATTACAGGCGGGTTCTTTACTGCTATGTCACCGGGGAAGCTCAACGAGTGCTGTAGGGGTTTGCTGCTGCTGCTAAGTCGCTTCAGTTGTGTCCGACTCTGTGCAACCCCATAGATGGCAGCCCACCAGGCTCCCCCGTCCCTGGGATTCTCCAGGCAATAACACTGGAGTGGGTAGGGGTTTGCAGTTCCCTGAAAACTGTTGAACTTTGCATACAGAAGGCATAACCTTTGAGGTTATGCCCGATGGATGTACCTCTAAGAACTTGATCACTGCATAGGTTACTAGATCTAATAAACATAGCTCAGGGAGGATATATCCTCTTCACTCGTTACTGACCTATCCTTGTATTTTTCTGTCATCACTTCATAGACAACAGCCTGCATTATCTGATCCTTTTAAGGTCCAGGTGAGGAGCCGGCCTAATTTCAGAGACTTGGGCCTTGCAAGATGTCTCAAGATAAGTGGCTTAAACATTGTCCAGTTTTGAGGCTGGATGTCTGAGATCAGGGCATTGACAGGGTTGGTTCCTCCTGAAGGGCATGAGGAAGAATCTTGTGTGCCTGTCTCCCTTCTGGGGCCTGCTGGCAATTAATTGCTGCCTTGTGGAAGCATTGCCCAATCTCTGTCTTTATGTTCACATGGCAATATCCCTGAGTGTCCGTACCTCCTTCACCCTCAGGATACTAGAGTCACTAGATCAAGGCCCACCCAATTCCAGATGAAGTTGTCTTGACCCCTGCAATGGTGCTATTTTCAAATAAGGTCTTATCCTGAGGTACTAGGACCTGGATGTATGGGGCATGAGGAACACAATTCAACCCTGCATCATACAGAAGACTGGACCTGCCCATCTCACCTGTCATCAGCATCCTTTCCCAAGCCCAGAGTCCCAACCCCTAGCCTCTGAGCCCCTTGGAGGGGAAGGTGGCAAGATGTTTGACACTCACTGACAATAGCATTTACACCATAATGTTTACCACCTGTTCTGAAATACTTGACTTTGGGGGAAACCCCCAACCAGGCAGGTGTCCTACAAAAGTATCAATGATCATAAATGTTGCTCTCCAGCCCATCCCCAAGTCTGACTCCCATTTGAAAATGCTCAACTGTAGCTTAAAATGGCAGCTCTTAAAATAGCCACCAGGACATTTGTCATATTGGGGGCTACTCAGCGTCTTGTGCTCCCCAGAGATTTGTGGCTCAATTCCTCAGCCTGGCTGTTGTAGTCATATGAAGTACTTCTGTGTCCAAGGGCAGATGGAGAGTGGTAGTGGCCTGTCAGGGGACGTTCAACTTTAAGGGATCCAATATGTTCTCTTTGTGCCGTTTCTCAAGGACACACTCTTCCTTATCAGTTCCTGGAAAACAGCGAGCAGAGCTGCACGCAGTTCACAGGACTGAGATCACGTGAGAGGGCATCTCCTTGGATTCCTTTCAGTGACCTTTATACTTAAAGGTAGTCTACTCAGTTATGCCCCTCTTACTCAGGACATAGAATGCTTTCTGGCCCTTTAAGGATTGTTATTTGCTTGGCTTTGTTTTTGCTCAATTTTTTAACTGCCTGAAGCTGCATGTATAAAAATATAAAACGTGACGTTTCGCAGCCATTCTGACTGGCGTGAAATGGTACCTCATTGTGGTTTTGATTTTTTACAAATAAAACACCCTTGTTCACTCCAGACTTGGGTCCCCTGAGTCCCTCTTCTCGTTGACTCCAGTCCCCAGGTCCCGGTCTACAAAGACCATGACAGTGGCCGCACGTGGCTCTCTTGATGCCCCTGGCTTGACTGTGGACCTGGAGGAGCCCCAGGCTCCTTGCTCCTGGTCAGGTGAGCTCCAGTCCCTTAAAGATGGCTTTGGGACTGGATAATAAGTACGCAGACAACATGAACCCTGCAGAGTTTAAGTCAATAGATCCAAAGGGAGATTGCAGAGCGTAAGGCTGGTGTTCAGAGTCTGAGCTTCTCTCTCTCCAGAGTTAATGGCTTCAGGCAGCACCAGTAACATACATCTGGGAGGTGTTGGCAACTAGATATAACTTCAAACAAGGCTTTCAGTCTCTTCTGTGCATGTCCATCCCACTGAAGCCCTGTGTATCTTTAGGCGGAAGTTTCTCAGGAGGTTGGTGCATCTGTGTGTCTCTGAGATTCCCAAGACTGGGGGATGCTGTGTTGGCCACAGTGGAGACTATGACACGCAGGGGAGAGAATGTGGGCCCTTGAGAGACTTTCTCCTGTAGGATGGAGACCATGTAGGTCAGGCAGCATGATTTCTGCATGTTGACCACTCACCTGGTGTCTGCCTGGCATGATGTGGGTGTTTGAAGTGATCCTCAGTTACAGAACCACTAGAAACCAGTGGGAAGAGGTCACTTAATTCTAAGAGTGCTAGGATTGAGAGAAATGTTTAAAGTGGTGCCCTTGGGAATGTCTAGAACTTGGAATTTAAGTGCTTACTCCCAGGCAGAGTACGTGTGGAGTCAGCCATTGGATGGGTGTCAGTTTGTGTCACAGTAGTTTAGGACTGGTTCACAAAACTTATTTCCCCTCCCTCGGGTTGCCCACCCCCGACCATTCCACTATCCAGTGCCAAAATACTGATACTTGAGTTATAACCCTTGACTGGGGGGAGAGGGAGTGGAATCAAGCAAACCTATCTGAATATTTCAAAACAAAATCTTGGCCTATGGCAACTCATGGGCTCATGCTTGTTGAAAGATCCATTGCGTTAATGATGGGCTCTGAAAAGTTAGACACAAATGGGAAAGTATTCCGGGGGCTGGTGCACCCCAGGTTTTCTATCCCTTTGTAAAACTTTGAGTTCATCATGGGAAAGCAGCATGGTCTTGCTCACATAGTTATTAGAAGTGCATAACTTGGAGGAAAGGCATGTTGGGTGCCAGGGAGCTGGAGGTGCTACAGAGACATGGGGCATATGAGGTTCCTTATCTTCCTAAGGCATGAGAATGTCTTCTGGGAGAAAAGACCTTAACACATGATTGACCAGGGAAGTTTTGTAGAAACTGATGCCTGTGGTGGCCAATTTGTTACATAAGTGAATGTTGAAACACCTATGTTTTTGGGTTAA
Source organism: Bos grunniens (assembly GCF_055505025.1). NCBI lineage: Eukaryota > Metazoa > Chordata > Mammalia > Artiodactyla > Bovidae > Bos > Bos grunniens. Next base: position 12,330,550 of record NC_141170.1, on the reverse strand, counting down.
TATCAACGACTACTTTTGCACTTCACTTGAAATTCTTGTACGTGTCTTACTAAGGCTTTTAAAACTTGCAGGTCAATGTAACATCTATTACAAATACACCGTGTTTCACTTCCCCCTGGAGGAGCAGACTCTACACGTTCTGGTGGCATTTTTGAGTTCTCTAGATATTTCCTCTATAATTTTTTATTTTGCCTGGGAGTTGACCGGGTGAGTCTTTGGGAAGGGCTGTTTCAGAAATGCCAAAAAAGTCCACCGGATGGGGGACTATCGCTACATTCACCAGGTTGGTCCATTGTCCACTCTGTGGCTACTGCTAACAAATTGCTAACTCATTGTCCTCTGCCTTAAGGCTACAGTAAATTTTGAATTTAGCTTACAGTGTGTGGGAACAGGGAGTAGATAAACTTGAGCTGTGCAGGCAGTGGGAGTTAAGGGTGAAGGAAGGAGCCCAGTGACGCTTGGTTTTTAGCTTGGACAACTGGGGTGTGGTGGGTGATCTGGTCACTTAAGCTGGGCCATCAAATGGATGATCTGACTGCACGCTTTGCAGTGGTAAGCTTGTGCTGCTGGGGAGGAGTAGATAGAACAGCTTGGGGGTGGTTTTCCAGTCGTGTCTGACACTTTGTGACCCCATGGACTGCAGTATGTCGTCCCCTTCTCCCCCTGCCCTCTATCTTTTCCAGTATCAGGGTCTTTTCCAGTGAGTTGGCTCTTCACATCAGGTGGCCAAAATATTGGAGTTTCAGCTTCAGCATCAGCCCTTCCTATGAATATTCAGGACTGATTTCCTTTAGGACTGACAGGTGTGATCTTGCAGTCCAAGGGACTCGCAAGTGTCTTCAGCACCACGATGTGGAAGCCTCAGTTTTTCGGCACTCATCGGCCTTGGTGGCCCAGCTCTCACATCCGTACATGACGGCTGGAGAAACTCCAGCTTTCATAGCTGGACCTTTGTCAGCAGAGCGTCTTTGCTTAATACTCTGCTCTAGGTTTGTTATAGCTTTCCTTCCAAGGAGCAAGCGTCTCTTAATGTCATAGCTGCATTTGGAGCCCAAGAAAAGAAAATCTGTCACCATTTTCACTTCTTCCCCTATTTGCATGAAGCGATGAGACGGGATACCATCATCTTAGTTTTTTGAGTGTTGAGCCAGCTTTTCTCAGCTGAAACGGCAATTCTGCTAGGCTCTGTAGGACTGCTAGGGCCTGGTGTTGGAGATGGACTCTGCCCTGGCAAGGGTTTTTAATTAAACTGCAAATAAATGGATTACTGGTGGAGGAACTGAGGGGAAGTCTAACCATTGGAAGAGTCTGAATTCAGATGAGGGAGGTGCTTCTCTACCTCTTACACCTGTAAAGACTTGGAAGCAGCTTGGGAGTGTCACTTTAGGGATTACGGAATGCAAATTGAGGCCAACTTTAGGAGTGTTTTTTTGCCTGGAAATCCTCAGACTCCTGCTTGAGGACCTGGCTGCTGGCTCCAGCTCTTGTGTTGGATCCATGACTACAGAGTCCCTGCAGTACACTTCTCCTGTAAGCTCGCCCAATCCGGGATTCTCCTACGTGCCACAACCCGACGTTGCTCTTGAGGTTTCTAGAAGGCAGTGCCCTGAAGGAACTAATAGCATATAGATGAGCCCCTTTTGCAGTGGTTAGAGCTTGGTGGGGAGAATTTGGCTCAGACTCTGCACTGGTATGCAGTTAACTTCCCGCCAAGTGCATCATTTTAATTAATCTCACCTGGAAAAGAGGGTTTCCTGGTGTGTCTGGAGAAAGGCACACTCGCTGCTCTGTATGCTCCTGGGTGTAGATACAGGCTGTGTGTGTAGAAGGGATGGCTCTGTGCCGGTGTTGGCTGAAATTTAGTCTCTTAATGGTGACAATTGGCCTAAATCTGTATGGCCGTGTGGACTTGGAACAGCTGGAGTATCAAACGTGGCCTTGATTGGAGTCCTGAGGTGTTGGGAGGCTTTAGCTGGGTTTAAAACAAAAAAGGGGTTTATCTGACTCACTTGAGGCATATGTTTGCAACCTCAGTCTAAGTAGAGGTCAGGACTTGAGCAGACTTTCCTTTTTCAAGGAAAAAGAGGGGTCTAAAGAGGCTTGAAAGCAGGCAGTGGCAGAAGAACAAGGTATCAGCTTGTGGCCCAGGAGGAGCTGAGCTAGCTGCTGTGTACTGGATGGGTTTCCCTGATGCCTTGGGCCCCTCTTGCTGGGGCCATGCTCAGTGGGAAAACTTGGACTTAGTGTGGGATGGAAGGAGTGTGGCATAGTGGGCTCTGACAGAGCCCTCCAGGGGTTGAGCTACCATTCATCCAGAGGAAACTGCGTGGGGATGTGTTGCAGACTTTCACAGACTGCTCTCTGCTAGAGCAGGTGAGCAGATCTAGCAGCTTCAAGGCCCCACCCTTAAATCTTGGCCTCCCTGGCCCAGGACTTGACTCTTATCCCCTGAGTACCTGGGGAGCTGACTCGGGTGTGTCAGAGCAGCAGCTGTTTGTCCCTTACAGGTTCCAAGCCTCTTCCAGAACCCTGTGTCACGCAGGGTCTTCTAGGCTAGTGATAAGAACCAGTAGGCTAATGGTGGGGCCTGGCTGTGGAATTCAAAGACAAGAGCCTTGCTGGATCTTTGAGCATGACCTTACTAGTGTGGGAGATGAGTGCAACTGTCCTGTAGTTTGAACATTCTTTAGTACTGCCCTTCTTGGGATGAAGATTGACCTTTTTCCCCTCTTATGGCCACAAGAGCTCTGTTGTGAGGGTCATACCGCAGAGATGGCTTTAGCTCTTGTCGTCCAGCCTCATGAGACCTCCCCAAAATGAGGTGGGCTCCCCAGCCCCTCCCCCTGGCAGCACCTAAATCTGGACAATGGAGGGATGGATAGGGAGGATCAGACTGAATCCTGGGAGAGGAGGGTCAACTGGCTAGGACCAGGGAGAAGGGCACCGGCTGCTTCTCCTAGCAGTGGCTCCCTCCCGCCACACCCATCCAATCCTGACTGCCTGGAATCCAAAGGTGTCAAGGCAGATCCTGTACCAAGTCCCCCCCGCCCAGGAATGACGAATCTCTGAACTTGAACTCAAATCAAGTTGTTACCTCACAGGCCTAACCCAGAAAACATGTCTGGAACTGCCAGGGAACATAATCTAATATTAAAAACTTTAATCCTCCTGTGAAACTGGATGACAGTGTTCTGACTTGAGGCAGGTGGGTCCAGGGGCCCTGGCGGGTGGTGCTGAGGGCTAGGAAAGGCCACCCACAGGGGATGAGGTGCAGGGGCTGGGGTTTGTGTGGTGGGTGGGCGAGACTCAACAAATCGGTACTGAGTTTGCTTCGTTGAGACTTGGTGTTGTTGTTTTTCCCCTAAAACAGTGAAGGGGATGTCATCAGTGAGTGTGGTAGGACCCCGCTGACTTCAAAGTAACTAGCTGAAAATGGAGGAGAAGACTTGGGAATGACCTGTCCCATCCTTGATTTTCTCACGTGCATATATTTGGGAACCTTATCCCAGGACAACATCCACAGTTCACACACTGGGATAGAGGATAAGCAGTGTCCTCTGCTGGGTGCTCAGCTCCCCAAGGACATACAGCTCAGCCTCTAAACACACAAAAGGAGGGCATCCTAACCCGCTGCCCGCTGAGTTCTGATGGCTGCACTCTGGGGCCTAGGACAGGCTACAGTCCGATGGGCTTCCTGGGTCGCTGAGAAAAAAGATCGGGGATGAGAAAGTTGTTTTGGGTAATGCCTGATGTGCCCTGGTGTGTGGCAGGCCCGACTTAGGGGCGGGGGTGCTGGGTGACTGGGAGGTGGTTTTGGGGGAGGCTGTCACTCAAGTGGATGTGGAATTCTTCCCACATGTCTTCATAAGTGCAAGGCACCTTGGAGCTTGCAGTCAGAGCAGGACAAAGAACCTTCCTGATTCGGAGGATTTTTTAAACCCAGGAAGTTGGCCCTGCATGTGCAGATGTCAGGGGCCTCACAAGGGACATTCCTCCTCGTGGTCCAGGCTGGGTCAGCCTCTTTCCTGAGAGGCGTGGAAAGCAGCTAGCTGTGCTTGGAGACCATCTCGGGCAGTTCCAAGTGGGTCTGTCATTTCCTACAGTCCACAAAAGACCACACACCAGGAGGCCGAGGGATGCCTGCCTTGGGAGATGAGCCTGGTAACAGGATGCAAGGCCATAACCTGGGAGCCTGGATCATGTCCTTCTCAATGCCCCTGCCTCCTAGTTGCCATTTGCATGGTACCAAATGACCTTAGTTTTAGCTATTCTTAATTATATGTATATATAACTTTGCCAGACTTGTATACTAAGCAAACCTGGGGGAGAGGCTGGCAGTGTGAACTGCAGCCAGGATCCAGAGGGGTACTTCTGGGGGGCTGCCCTGTGGATGTTGGGGCCTTCCTCGGAGCCGGTGCTCCACTGTGCTTTTGAATATCGTGATGGTGAAACTTAAGGGCTTGCTGGTGCCTGTCAACTGATGTCAAAGCCGAACCATCTCAGTTATTGTCTCTGCCAGATGGGAAACTCCGAGGGCAGGGAGGGTGTTTTGACTATAGGGGTGTTTCTGGGGCTCAAGCGTGCAGTTTCCTTGGAGCTTCACGTATAAGAATGTCCAGCTCCAGGGTGTTGAGTGCTTGGGTGTGGCCTCTGATGTGACCCAGCTTGGGGGATCTGTAGGTCCTATTGCTTCAGGATCACAGCCCTCTCTGCTGTCTCGTTTGTGAGCTCACCAAGAACTGGCAAGCAAGCTTTCTTTGGCTCCTTTAACTCCTTTAGTTCCTAGCAGGTATTGGTGCCACCAAACCTGAGCTGCTCAGGCAGGACAGCCTGCACTACTGCATGAGGAGGTGAAAGATGTGCCGGGCAGGGCAGGACCTGCCTGCTGGACCCCAGGGGCTGTCCTGTGTGCCGGAAATGCTTGCTTACTTTCTGCAAGAGCTGCGTTTCTTTAGGGTTCCGTTTCTTCAGCTTTCCCGTGTCCAGGTACTTCTTGCAGGGAGTGTTGCCCCTTTAAGTGGAGGTGAAGGATGTCCAAGTTACTGAGAATAAGGGAGAGCGTCTGTCAAATGTGGATGCTGCCCTGATGCCTGAGGGTCACCAAACTGGGATCCTTAGCCTGATGCCCCGCAAGCCAAATGCTGAGAGATTTACAGTCAGTCAATGAAGGGGATTTACACACAGTCAATGAAGGGGAAGTAGATGTTTTTCTGGAATTCCCTTGCTTTCTCCACGATCCAATGAATGTTGGCAATTTGACTTTTGGTTCCTCTGCCTCTTTGAAACCCAACTTTTGTACATATGGAAGTTCTTGGTTCATGTACTACTGATACCTAGATTGAAGGATTTTGTGCATAGCCTTGCTTGCATGTGAAATGAGTGTACGGTAGTTTGAACATCCAAAGGGGCATCACCAAATGCTAATTCTATAGTGTTTCGAGGAACTGCTAAACTGTAAACTATTTTTGTAGGTGGGTCTATGGAAAACCTTTCTGTGATCCTCTTGGACTAAAATTCCTGAATAGATGAGAGAATCCACTGCTTTTGGTTTCATGCTTGAAATTCAATGCTGGGTGGTAAGGTCATTTCAGCTTCAACATCCAGATCAAGAAGACCCCCTCCACCTAGACTGTCAAGCCCCTTTCTTACCTCAAACACTTCAGGGTCTCTGCTCTTAAGATTTAAGACACTTCAGAGATGAGTACTTCTGCAAGTTATGTATGAATTCTCAAAAAATTTGGCCTATCAAACCTTGATCTCAGATTTGGTGCTGATGAATCTTCACCCACTGGCCATCTGAATGGTTGACCTTTTTATTTTTCTAATAAGGTAAATTAAGACTGCTACTATATAGGCAAGATCTTCATTTGGGATTGAAGTTTAGTTCACTCAATTGTGGCTTTTGTATTCATCTCGATTCTTTGCTACATCCTCGGGCTCTTTCAGTACGTGTTCACAACACCCAGCACGTGGTCCAGGACTGCTGGAGGGATCTCACAATGGATTCTGCAAGGAGCGCTTCAGGCTTTAAGTAAAAGCTGTAAAGGACTGTCCTCCCAGAAGTGGCATCTCCCATTGCTATCTCTTGGTTTCTACTGTCTCTGAATCTGGTAGCTTCTAGATTGCAGAGCAGGATCTTTTTGCAGCTCATTGGCTGCCTTCAGCAAGAGTGAGAAAGATCTGTTTTCCTGGATCAGCCTTCTCACTCCTCTATAACAGGGTTGTCTCTGGACAGGAGTGAAAGGGACTGAACGCACAGGGAAGGGAGGAGCTGGGCAGGACTGAACTGGGTATTTGATCTCTGTAAACTCATGCATGCTGACTCTGGGAGAATGAAGTGTTCCTCAGCCCCCTTTCTCAACCTACCAAACAGTGGAGCTGCCTCTGAGCTCTGGGGCAAGAGGAGGGCTGGAGTGCCTGCTTTCATGCCCTTCTTTATGTTCTAACAAAACAGACCAGATGGCTAGAAGACCTCTGTTTCTTTGTTCTGGAGGCTGGGAAGTCCAGGATCTTAGGTGTTAGCAGACTGGGTGTTTGAGAGCCCTTTCTCTCACTTGTACACAGCAGCCTGCAAGCACTCCAGTCTCTTCCTCTCCTTGAAAGGATACTGGCTTCATGATGGGACTCTACCTTCATGATCTCATCAAAGCCGAACACCTCCTGGCCCCCACCTCCAGATACTATCACACTGAGGGTTATGGCTTGAATGTATGAAGTTTAAGGAGGATAGAAACATTGTCTATAAAAGCTGAGCTCTTAGCTGTTTCATCTCGTCCCCTAAAGCAAGTGAGCTGTTTTTTTCCTGAAGACATCTTTCGTGTTAAAATGCACACAGCATAAAACTTGCCTTTTGAAACATCCTAAGTGTACAATTGGCAATCACTAGTGATGGTCATACAATATTGTTAGTGTAACCTGTCAATCGCCCCACAAAAACTCTGCAACAACTAAGCAAGGGCTCTCACCCCCACCCTTCCCTAGCCCTTGTGTGGCTTGCATGTATGCTAAGTTGCTTCAGTTGTGGCCAACTCTGTGTGACCCCATAGCCCACCAGGCTCCTCTGTCTGTGGGACTTTCCAGGCAAGAATACTGCAGTGAGTTGCCATTTCCTTTTCCGGGGGATCTTCCTGACCCAGAGATTGAACCTACCTCTCTTACGTTTCCTGCATTGGCAGGTGGGTTCTTTATCACCAGCGCCACCTAGGAAGCCCTTGACAACCTCTAGTCTACTTTCTTGAGTGTAACTTGCTTATTCTGTTTTTTGCCCTTTGATCATAAAGCATTTGTCCTTCTATATGGCTTATTTCATTTAGAAGAACTTCAAATTCTGTCCATGTTGTAACAATGTGTCAGAAATTCAATTCTTGGGTCTGAATAAGAATCCATTTCCTGGATATACGGCAATTTACTTCTCTTCACCTGTTGATGGATAACAGAGCTGTTTCCACATCTTGGCTCTTGTGAATGTTGCAGTGAACATCAGGGTACAGATAAAACTGCTTAAATCTATGTTTTCAATTCTCTTTAACAAGAATGACCGGGTCAAATGGTGACCCTGTGTTTAGAACTTTGAAGAACTGTCAAAACAATGAATTGGTTCTGGAGGTGGTTCTAGGTGGAAGACCTGGAGTCCTAAGTTCCTTTTGGAATAAGACCCCCTGCTAGATGACAGTCACCTCCTTGTTTCACACTTGACACTGAACACCCAAGAAGGTCACATCTGCTTCCTTAATCTCTGAAAGAGATCCAATCACCCATCAAGGTGATCAAGAACTTTCTTCAAGGACACTTCTGGATCATTGGCTGTTTGAGTCAACAGAACAGAGCTCAGTCCAGCCCATTTCACTTAAGAATTCATCTTCAAGAACTTCCCTATTAAGTAACTTCAGATTTTGAAGCCAGTACATCCTTAAGACCCTGATGCTGGGAAAGATTTGAGGGCAGGAGGAGAAGGGGACGACAGAGGGATGAGATGGTTAGATGGCATCACCAGCTCAATGGACATGAGTTTGGGTAAACTCTGGGAGTTGGTGATGGACAGGGAGGCCTGGCGTGCTGTGGTTCATGGGGTGGCAGAGTCAGACGCGACTGAACTGAACATCATTACCAGATGGCAGAACAGAAACCGTGTTGCATCTCAGTAGCCTCTTGTTTCTGTCTCAATTTCCTGCTGTGCCCTATGACACTTAGGAATGTGCCCAACTTCCCTTGGGCAGCAGGCTTTGAGCCTTGAGTGGTTCACCATAATGTTTACCCTTTGATTTGTGGAGATCTTGCGAGGTCTTGTCCTCAATACTTGGAGGTAGAGGTCTGTTTAGGGATCTAAGAATAAGAATAGAAATATTAAAGGCTTAATCTTTCAGAATCAAGAATGCATTCTTGATTCTTGAATCAAGATAGAAGAGAGCTTCTATCACTCTTAGAAGTTATTTGGACTGACCAGCTATTAAGTTTGTTCTTATAAAAATTCCGAAAGGGAGCTAGTGCTGTGCATGACGGGCTTACCTGGAGATACTACAGGTTCAGTTCCCGACCACAAAAAAGCGCATATCAGTGTCGCACAAATTTTGTTTCCCAATGCAGATAGTTTATAGTCAAGTGTGCAATAGCATTTCTAAATGTACATTAATTTCCTTACTGCTGAAAGCTGCTAGCCACCTGGACCTTCAGTGAGTTGGAATCTTGCTGGTGGAGGGTCTCACCTCAATGTTGATGGCCGTTAACTTACCAGTGTGGTTGCTGAAAGTTGGGGGTAGTAGCTATGGTAATGTCTCAGAACAACAGAGCTTGACCACTGACTCTTCCTTCATGATTTCTCTGTGGTGTGCAATACTGTCTGGCATTTTACCCACAGAACTTTCAGATTGCGAGTCAGTCCTCTCAAACCCCACTGCTGCTTTTGACTAAGTTGCTGGAACTCTCCGAATCCTGTCATTTCAACAGTCTTCACAGCCTCTTCACCAGGTTAGATACCTTGTCTCCATAAGAAGCAACTGCTCATCCATTAAATTATCGTAGGACTGCAGCAATCTAGTTGCATCTTCAGGCTCCACCTCTCATTCTAGTCCTCTTGCTGGTTCTGTCACCTCTCTAGCTACTTCTCTACTGAAGTTTTGAAGCCCTCAGCCAGCCATGAGGGTTGGAATCGATTTCTTCCTAACTCCTGTGAACGTTTATTTTGACCTCTTGCCGTGAATGACAACTGTTCTTCATGGCATGTAGGATGGTGAATCCTTTCCAGAAGGTTTTCAATTTACTTTGCCCAGATCCAGAGGAATCACTATTTATGGCAGCTATAGCCTTATGAGGTGTACTTAGACGGGAAAGTCAGAATGACTTCTCGATCCACAGCAGCGGAACAGATGTTAACAAGCATGTATAACAACACAGTCTCACTGCATCATCATCAGAGCGCTCTTGGTGGCCAGGTGCATTGTCAGCGGCAATAATACTTGGAATTTCTTCCTGAGCAGTAGATCTCAACAGTAAACATACTCAGGAAACCATGTTAACAGAATGTGCTGTCACTCAGACTTTGACTCTGCCTGTGCTCTGTAAATGGCACCATCTAGCATAATTAAGGGCCCTGTGAATTTGAAATTGCAAGTGAACATTGGCTTCCACTTAAGTCCCCAGCTGGATGAGCCCCGAACAAGTCAACTGGGCCTTTGAAAGTTTGAAGCCAGGTATTGACTTCTCTTCAGCTATGAGATTCTCCAGCATGAGGCTGCTTTTCTGCATTTAAAAATACTGGCTTGGTGTAGCCAATTCACGAGTGATCTGGGCTAGATCTTTGGGATAACTTGCTGCAGCTCCTACATCAGCCCTTGTGGCTTCGAAGTTAAGGAGACGACTTACTTAAACCTCCTGAACTGGACTCTGCCTGTTGATTTAAATTTCTGCCGCTTCCTCACCTCCCTGACATCGCATCAAAGAGTTAGGGCCTTGTTCTGGACTAGGCTTTGGCTTAAGGGAATGTTGTGGCTCGTCTGTTCTAGCAAGACCAGTAAAACTTTTTTCTCCATGTCAGCAATGAGGTTGAGCTTTCTTTGTGTGTTCACTGGAGTAGCACTTTCGTTTCCTTCAAAAACTTTCCCTTGGCATTCACGACTTGACTGTCCGGCACAAGAGGGCTACCTTTCAGCTTGTCTTAGCTTTTGTTGTGCCTCCCTCACTAAGCTTAGTAATTTCTCGCTTTTGATATAAAGTGAGACGGGCAACTCTCCTTTCACTTGATTGTTTAGTGGACTTTGTAGCTTATTCACTGGCCTAACTTCAATATTTCATCCTCAGGACACAGGCAGAAAGTAAAAGGGGGAGATATGAAATGGCCAGTTGGAGCCATCGGAACACATCTCTCTGGTGCAATTGATGGCATCCCTGGTCACCATACCAAATACAGTAATGAAGAGTTTGAAATATTGTGTGAATCACGAATTGTGACAGACACATAGTGAGCACATGTTGGGAAGCAGTGCTGATGGCAGAGTTGGAACAAATCTTCAGTTTTGTAAAAATTTGAAATGAAGTGAAGCACACAGACAAGGTCTGAAGCTACCCTGGGTGGCGTGGTGTCCTGCCTTCCACCACCTGGAGTGATGGAGTCCACGTGGTCATCTGGCTGCACCTGTCTTTCCTGGTGAGAAGTTTCCAGAAACAGCTGTGTGAGCCATGGAGGCATTTTTTGATAACTTGATGCAACTGTCGGGCACCTGCTGGTTGAGACGTTGGTGTCCCAAGTCCTCTCTTTTGAGGGTCAGCCTCAAGAGCAAGCTGTGCTCACCCACATGGCCATGCAGACTGGGCAGGGTGGGCACTGCTTGGTGGCTCGCCCTCTCCACCCTGGCACTGAACGTGGGGGCATCCTTATAACCCCTGGGCTTGTGCCCCTCAGAGTCTAGAGAGTCTCCAAGGAGTTACCATCTCTTTGGTCTGAAATCGCTTTGTGACTGAAGAGTAAAGTTAATTTACAGGAAGCCCTTTGGTGGACTTATATATAACAAGGACTTTAAGGATCTTTTTGTCTATAATAGACTGAAATTTATCACTTCTGACAAGTCGCAGTGAGTGGATTTGGCAAAATCACCACTTTACCTGGCTTGTTAGGCCATTCAGTTTTGCTCTTCTTGTAATGTGGGTATATTTTATAGTATCAAAAAATTACCCTGAAGCCATCCTTGGAAAGCGCCTATCAGCTTTGTCAATTTGGGCTGTGCTATGGGCTTCCAAACTAGACTATCCTTTTCCATGGCTCAGAAGGGAAAATATAAATGCCACTGTGCTCCCCTCTTTCTGACCCTTTATTCCTACTGCTGAGGAAAAGAATGAGCCATAGAAATGACTTTATTCTCTTACTGCCTGGAAAATCCCATGGGCGGAGGAGCCTGGTGGGCTGCAGTCCATGGGGTCACTAAGAGTCGGACACGACTGAGTGACTTCACTTTCACGCGTTGGAGAAGGAAATGGCAACCCACTCCAGTGTTCTTGCCTGGAGAATCCCGGGGACGGGGGAGCCTGGTGGGCTGCCGTCTATGGGGTCACAGAGAGTTGGACACGAGTGAAGCGACTTAGCAGCAGCAGCATCTATCAAGCTTCCTCGGGCATCTCCTAAGTCTGTTGTTATGCCCTCTGGCCACCAGGTGGTGCCAAAGGACACCCCTCCGGCAGCTGCCAGGTGGGAAACTAGGGTTTTGAGGACATCAGTGGGGAATGTCCTCCGCCTTGACCATCTTTGCTTTTTGCCTTATATTCCTTCAGAGGAACCTTGATCCTGTGTTGAATTGCCTCACCCTACACCAAGCTCACCTACATTTTGAAACGTAATTGATTCCATTCCTGCTGGAGAGCCTGGACTCTGGTCTCCCAGACCCAGGTTCCTAAGCTAAAGCAAGTAAATAAATTTCTTCTCAGAATCCTTTAGATAGTGAACACCTTATGATGTCATTTCACGTGGCCTCGGGTATAAATTATCATCTTTAATGAGACATTCTTATTTAAAATGTTAACATTAAGCCAGAAATCTCATTTTGGAAACATGATTTTAAAATTGAACTTGGCAAAGGCACCAGAAATTGTCAAAGGATATAAGAAGCAAGTAGTTAGTCTTTTCCTACAAATTTAAAAAGCCTAGCATGACAAGTCACAGTAATGTGAGGTAGCAGTTGGCCATGTCTTACTAGACATCTAAATCTTTGACATTTTGAGTATTTAAGGTATTAGGGGTAAAGCATAAAATTCTAACTTCATGACTCAAAGATATGCAGCAGCTATCTGTCATGATCCTAGCAGAGTCTAAAGCTTTGACTGAAATATACTTTATATATCAAACACCAGTTAACATGCCCAGTAGTCCACAACTATTTTTCAATTGCTAGGTTTTCAGGAAAACCTGTCTTCCTTCCTAGGTTTCTCTACCGTTTGAGCTGAATTTTCTAAGCTGATGGTCCAACTTGCCAGGCAGGTGCTTTCTCTAGGAGGAAGATTTCTCCTGATATGAAAACCAGGATTGAAAGTCCAGCCCCAGGTGCCCAGGTGGAAATTCCATACATCAGGCCTGGCTAGGAATCTGAGGGACGAGTGCTTATTCCAAGAACTCAGCAAACAACTTGCTGTTTCGTTGATGGCCTAAGGGCACTCCAAGCACATTACTGGCAAAAATGTAAGGACGGACTATGTCGTCTTGACCTACTAAAGAGATGTACAGAGGACAAGCAGGAAAAAAAAGGACTCATAAGATCTTTACAAAACATTACAGTGCTCACCCTGTAGTTAATACCATCCCCCTTACCTCTAAAAATGTTATCTTTCTTCTCCTGTCGCGCTTGGCTTCGCTGGTGTTCCTTCTGGGAACGCAGAAGTTTTTCTTTGTCTTTTGGTGTGCTGATGGGGAGACCAGGGATCTGCTATCTCAGATGCATACTTTGAAGGGGAGCCTCCTGCACCAGCCTGGGAGGAACAGGAAGGACCTGGGGACAGGCCCGTGACAGCGCTGGTCAGGGCCAGGCAGCCTGAGGCCACATGCTCCCTCTGTGTGACCTCCACCCTTGTTCCATAGCTGCCGGCACTGAGAGCTAAACTGCTCCCAGAGAAGCAGAGATGTGAATCTGGAAACACCACTGGGGAGTGTAGCTGAAACGCACTCTTGGGATGGGCATGGAGGTTGAAAAGCCATAGAACTGCTGGGCCTGAAGGAGTGAGGAGGCTGGGAAGCCCGAGGTTAACATGCCAAGAATTGGGTTCCTGGTGAGAGGCTGGTCTCCTGGCTTACAGACGACTGTCTTGTTTCAATAAGGTAGAAAGCAAAGGAGCTCCGGTCTCCTCCCTCGTGTGTGTGTATGTGTGCAGTCCCTTCAGTCATCTCTCTCTGTGACCCTGTAGACTGTATCCCACCAGGGTCCTTTGTCCATGGAACTTTCCAGGCAGGAATACTGGCGTGGGTTGCCATTTCTTCTTCCAGGGGATCTTGCGAACCCAGAGATGGAACCCACATCTCCTGCGTTGGCAGATGGGTTCTTTACCACTGAGCCACTTGGGAAGGTCTCTTTCCTCTTAAGGTTACTAATCCCATCATGGAGTCTACCGTATGACTTCACTTAAACCAAATTACTTTCCAAAAGCTCCACCTCCTAAGACTTTCATATTGGCATTAGTGCTTCAACATGAATTTGGTGGCAGGGGGCATAAACCTTCATTTCCAACCTGACCATAACGCCCACAAGCATCAGACATTTCAGTTGGGCTTTCCCAGAGAGCCAACCGTGAGACGAGGGATTCGGGCTCAGGTAGTTCACCTGGCAGGTGATTCCAGGAAGCATGGGTGAACAGTGAGGAAAGCAGGACGAGGGCAAGAGAAAGTCAAGGTTGTGTTCGAATGAGTTCACAATCACGGGAATCTGGGGCTCAGTGCCACGGGGGAGCCTCTGTATGGTTCTGCATAGCGTGCTCCTGGTGACACTCCCACATGGTGCGGTGGTTGACACTCAGTGATTCTCTCTCCCATATTGACTGGGAGGTGGGCACCCTCAAGGGCATTAGCTCCCTTGCGGTTTCTAGTTTGTGGCTGAGGAAGCTCCCGTGGTACTTAAAAGATGGAGTCAGGCAAACAGATGCTGACGTAGAGGTGGGGAAAGCCAGGGATGTGCTGGTGAGGTCTTCCAGGGCTGCATCACACACACCTGATGCTGGACCCACAGAACGCGTTGCCCTATTTTGCAAGCACTTGGGTACTGAGAACTGCAGCTGGCTGACTTCTAGACAGGTCATCCAGTCCACTTGCTGAGAATCTCTTCTGTGATGAATCACTGTCCTGTAATTAAAAAAGAAAACCAACTTAGGCTGTGTATATTCCTATAGGTCCTTCTACATGGCCTCTTCCTCAGACCACCTTGTCTCTAATTATGCTGCTTCCAGGATCCTGAGCGGCCAGCCAACGCATCTGCTGATGCATGCTATTCTGAATACTCTTCTTGGACCCTCTCATAAGTGATCCAAATGTACTGATTGAACGTAGCCCACTGGGAGAATTTTCCCTCTGTCTTTTAGGGTGTCCTTTAAGGAGTCCACTAACAATTCATTGTTATGTATTGGATGAATGCGTCTATGAACCAGGGCTTTCCTTTTCCCTCTGGGTCGCCTGGTTCTCTATGGGGTCACAGGGGTGAGCCAAGAGGTATCAGTGCAGCAGAGGTACGGGATGACGGGGGTGTGGAGTCATTTGTAACTTAAACATGCCCTTAGATTTGCTTGGTACCTGCCGCACACACTACTACCTGCTTAACCCTGGTGGTGCCCACTTGACCTTATGCTTTTTGGCCTTACAGCATCTAACTCATAACGGGAAGTTCTAAACCCATACTTGATGTTTCATGATTAGGATTCAGTCTCTATTAGTCTCAGCAACATGCTTGGAACTGGTTACCAAGTTATAAATTTTCTATGGGCAAATGTATGAACTTCTTCTGCAGTCGTAGACTTCTGTGGTTACCTCCTGCATACTGGCCATAGGTGTTCCAGAGTACTGGGTACTTCTGAATTTCAGATCTAATAGTGTAATGGCCATGATAAGGTGAACCAGAAAGATTTTTTGGTGTAAAGTCAATATAATTAAGAGTCTTGTTGAGTCCTCTGGGGACTTGCCATCCATTCTTACCATGGGCAAGGCCAACACTGAGATCTGCCAGGTGATGTTTTGAGTGGCAAGGCCACAGGTACTCAAAACTGGCAGGCTTTGGAGACCACTGAAAAGTGGTTTGGGGAAATCATCTCAAGTGTGACATAATGCTGTTTTCACACTCCAAAGAGGCCTACTGATTTTTATTCTTCATGGTAGGAGATAAAAGATGCAATAAATTGTCCTTTAATTAGGAGATGGGATCCCTGCATGTCCTAAATGCTTATTTTAAAAAAGGCATCAGTTTACCTCCTCCTTGCTTGCATGTAGACCTCCAGGTCATAACAGTATAATGCCAGTTGGCATAACAACATAAAGCTAGTAATGAAGGAGGCCAGCCGGATCTTGTGCATGCCATTAGGCCCCAGTCGTCTTCACTGATGACTGTGCTGCAGATGTGGTTTTGGTGTCCTCATGAGCAGGGCAGCGCAGGGTCTTTCTACTGTGCCATCTTGACCACTCTCACCGATGTAACCTGGAAGCCAATCTAGTCGAGATTTCTGTAGGTTATATCGAGGTAGAGATCAGGAAAGTTGACATAACCTTAGAATGAGGCTATGAATGTATACTGCTGACTTTCCCATGAGAAAGCAAACTGATCCTCAATTGAGGATTGAGTAATATATTCTCTAGATTGATGGATGCACGCTAAGTGCCAGAAATAGTGCTCTTGTTCTATCCTCCATGACAGCTATGATAGATCACTGTCATGGGACTCCAAATGTTTCAAGGAATCGAGGAATCACAAAGGCCTCTGATCAAATGCAGGGTGACTTCTCTTTCATCCTTACTGGCCAAGTGAGCAGGCACAGGAAAGGCTTCTAGTTGGTCAACTTGGGCCAGTAGTTGCTGCGGCCAGCACAGCAGGTAGGGATCAAAAGTGGTTGACGCACAGTTTGGGGGGAAAAAGAAACTAGAGACAGAATTAAAGTTTTAAAGATGGGACTGGGGGACTCAAGACCTCTTGGGTCAAGAGCCCTGTTCCTTGGAGCCACAGCACTTTTATTTAGTATCTTGGCAAGCAGAAATTATCTGTTACAAGGAAGTCAGCCTACTGTGTCCCGGGTCACGTCTCCCATTTTATTGATTACTTTAAACTATATTTTCATGTACAAGGGCTATCACCTAACTGGAGGTCATAGACCTGCATATGTCTTGGGAAAACATCTTAGTGTGTGCACAGTGTTCTGAACTTGCGCTGACCTAGTCTTTTTTTGCTTACAAAGTAGCTGAACCATGAAAGTTTTAAGTGAAAGTAACCAGACATAAAAAGTCGCAAATTGCATGATCCCATTCAATTTAAACTGTATGAGAAAAATCCATGAAGAATAAGAATGAATTAAGGGGTGACAGATGGGGGAGGGGCAGTGGGCAGTAAATATTCATGGGCATTGGTTTCTTTTCAGAGTGGTTATGTTCTGGAATTGTATAGTTCAGGTTTCACAAATTTTTGTATATTAAAAGACAATTATACTTAAGATATTAATGATCTATAACTTATTTTAATAAAACTATTTCAAAAAGGTAAGCAATTGATTTATTGAATATTCCATAAAACTTAATTTTTGTGAAAAGAAAACTTAATTAACAAATGCATACATTCAACATGGTTAAGCCATTTTATGAACATACTCTCATGTTTCATTAAATAACACAGGGACAGTCAAGTGGTATTCTTTGACACATGAGGTTAAAGACAATTTCTTCTGAACTTCAGCTACATGATCAAGGAACTAGATAATTTCATGGGAGACCTAAGGCAAAGTAAAGACTTCAGAGGGGGGGAGGAGGAAGGAAGGAGGAAACTATATATGAGGGAACTCGACACACACTTGTCCCCCAGACTGCAGCAGATGGAATAAAGATCAAGTTTGCAAAGATCCTCTGATTGGGGAGCTTTAGAATATTAGGAACATTTTCTTTAGATCAAAAAAGTGTCAGCCTTTACCCTCCTCCTGAGACCTGACACAGTAGTGAGGTTATTTGAAGAGGGGCCATCAGTTTGCAATGAGGCAGTACCCAGAGTTGATTGGATCCCTGCGTGGTTTGAATGGCTCCAGGTTGAGCTTTTCTGGACCTCCCACTGGTTAGGTTCTTAGGTTGTAATGTTCATTGTCTATTTCTAATCCATGTGGAAACATGGAAACCTGGATAGTGTCTATAAAGTTGATGAGTCAGATATGGGTGTTATATAAGCTTCATAAGCTACTGGATGTGTCTCTTCGGCTCACCTGAGTTTTAGTGTTGCTTGACATTTGGTGAAGGGAACTGCGACACCAGTAGAAAGACTCCTTTAGAGGGAAGGAAGGGATTTTTCAGTGGAAGGCTTGTGGGTTCATCCCTTCAAGAAAGGAGAACTTTTCTGCTGGCTTCATTTTTAAACATGAAGTATCGGTCCTGGCTAGGCTGGAGGAGGAAAAGGGGGCTTGTTTGCTTGTCATCAGCAATTCCTATACTTGGAGATGTGTTAATACCTGTGAGCTGAACAAATGTCCTAGAATTTCCTAGACTGAGCTGGTGTGCGGTGGCTGGGCAAATGCTATGTCTGACTTTCTCCCCAATTCCTTAAGACTTCCTTGGGTCCTCAGGGAAAAGTACTTACTAACTTAGGCCAACAATGACGATCAAAGAACTGTCAAGTCTTGTAGCATGCTCTAGGCTTATTGGACAGATTAAAGCACCAATCCTGCAACAGGAAAAGAGAGGCACATAGACCGGGTGTCTTCTAGGGAAGACTGTAGGTGGTCTTCAGATTTTTCGCAATTAGTTTGTATATTACAAGCTGATCAGGATCTTTAGTGACAAATAACGATCATCCCTATACAGCAGTTAATTCAGGGAGCTGTTGATAGTTTATATCTTCATTAAAGAACAAAAGTTTCATTTCCTATGTTAGCCTTAAATTTTGAAGGTCAAAAGGGCACATAAAAAGTCCAGTGTCTGAGTTTGGCTTCCCTAGAAAAGATTCCTTCATGACTTACATGGGTTAGGTTTACAGGGGGTGTCCTCGGAAACAGCACTGGGAAGGCAGTAAAGACAGCAAGATGGGGCAGAAGAAGTTGAACTCTGTATCCTTGGGCATTTCAACCAAGCTCCATGAGGCCTCCAGATTTGTCCTGAACTTAGCAACATGGCTGGACCTCTGGATACTCAGAACATTCCAGGAGTGGGACTTCCCCCGAGGAAAAGGGGCACAGCCCTGGGTGAGGCAGATATCTTTGGAGTAAAGGCCATTCATAGAAGGGGATGAGAATCTTGGTACCTCTAGTATGAGGATTCTCAGTTGTGATCACAGCACACATCAGAATGTGTATCATGTGCCATCTGGTAACAAGCAGATCTTGGCTGATCTAAAAGGTTCTGAGGCTCCTTTGTCATTGTCATCTAGTGAGATATTTCTATTGCATCCCAGTAGGTCTGTGAGCCTCAATTTCTGAGGCCACAGATCCTTCAAGGAAGGATGAACTCCAGGATTGGAAGCAAATCTTCTGGCTAAATCCTTGGTTCTTAGCGATACTGACATAAGCAGCCAAAATCAACAGAGGTGGTTGTACTGAAAAAGATGACATTGAGGGTCTTTGGAACCCTTAAGGGGGTGTCTCTGGAAGTGGGATATCTGTTTACTAGGGTCCAAAGCTCATTTATTTTGGGACTCTCTAACCATGTGAGGCCCTTCACCTGTTGCCATATGTTAAGTGATTCCATCAGATGAACAAAGTAGATCAAGAAAACCCCAGGAACACAACAGCACTCACCATGAAAGGCACTTCCTGCCTGAGGACTGTGCCATACTAACTAGCAGTTAACCTAGGTTAGTGAAAAGGTTGCTTCATCTCTTTCAGAAGAATTGCCCAGAACTCTTAACCGTAAACAGAAAAGCATAGTTTCTTGGATACTTACCTACCTTAATTTGAGGAAAGTCTGGGTCATTTGGGAGATTGCTGACAGCTGGAATGTTGGGTCATACCCTCATCCCAAAGTCATCAGTGCTGGAGATGTGCTCATGCCCTTGATAGAACTTAGCAGCCTTCAGTTGTGAATCTAGCTGTGAGAATGAACTGGTTTTTAGTTAAGTGTTCCGGGAACAGATAGATGACCACACGTGTTTCTCATGGTCCTTGTTAATGTCAGGGGTTGTAAAGGAGCATTTCATCGAGTCTGCTGGAGATTGCCCAGAGGTCTACATCCATTCTGTGCTTTGAGTAGGAGCAGTAGTCTGATGCAAGAGGGTAGGGTGGTAACTGGGCTTCATCGGTACATTACTGGAAAAGTAGGTGATAGATCTGCTGGCATCCAGCCTGTTGGACCAGGATGTGTCTTCTAGGTGATAAAGTTTGGTGATATCCTGGGATTTCAAGGAGGACTTTGCCAGGGCAAAAAGAGTGCCTTTTGATATTGTGGTTCCTTTTCCATTTCTTGCTCAAATATTTGACTCAAAGTCATCTCTGTGTATGGCTCTTAGGCGTTTCTGACACTCAAGGTAGAAGAAAGTTTCGTGTGTTCCCATATGAAGGGGGGGCTCCTGAAATCAGACCATCCAGTCTGTTAAGTTTTGCCCCGAAACACCCTCCTGCAGCGCTTAAACACTGGCCTGCTCAGACTGAGCTCTCCACTTCCTCACAAGGGGTGCTGCACCACACGTGCCGTGTCCTGCTCTCCACTGGCTCCAAGCTGAGCATTATCAGACCCTCTTGCAAATCTGTGCCCTGAAGGTCCATGGGCAAGTTTCCAGGGAAAACTCAGAAGACTGGATGGTGGGCTGATTCAGTATCGAGCAGGTGAAAGGAGTAAGATGTGTGATAAAAGAATTAGATGACCATCAGGGGACCTAGTATACATCTTGAGAGACACCTCTGGAACTAACATCAAGGAGATTAGGGCCCCAAGCAAAGGTTGATAACCTGGTTCACCATATATGGAGGCCCAGCCTGCCTCAGGGGGGCTTAGTGTGAAAAGTTGAGATCTTCATAGAGAGACATGCTAACATTCATGGTGATAATGCCAGTGAGCAGAACCATGGAACATAAAGCTGGGTGGCTCTCTATGGAAAACACAGGAACATACTCTTAAATAGGCCCCTAGTAAATGACTTATGAAAAATGTTGTTTATCAGCCCACAGATCTGTGTTACCCTGGAGTTAGTAAGTGATCAATGCCAGGTAATTAACCCTGAGATTCCAAAAGTGCCCTCGGCCTGACTCAAAAGGCTTATCTCAAGTATTGATACACAGACTTGATGTGTCATTGTTGTGCTTGGGTGAACAGGCATCTTTTTCTGGGGCGTCTTGGGGGCATTTGATCAAGACTGTCATTACCCTTACTTACGGTCCTTCCTGGGTGTTAGAGATGTACTTATTTAGCTTGCTGCTGCTGCGTTGCTTTAGTCGTGTCCGACTCTGTGCGACCCCATACATGGCAGCCCACCAGGCTCCCCCATCCCTGGGACGGGGCAAGAACACTGGAGTGGGTTGCCATTTCCTTCTCCAATGCATGAAAGGGAAAAGAGAAAGTGAAGTCGCTCAGTCGTGTCCGACTCTTAGTGACCCCATGGACTGCAGCCCACCAGGCTCCTCCATCCATGGGATTTTCCAGGCAAGAGTACTGGAGTGGGGTGCCATTGCCTTCTTAGTCACCCTTAAAAGGCACAGTCTTCAGTGAATGGAAAGGGTCGCATGATTTGGCAAGTGGCTTCTGTGTAACTCCCCTGTTGTGTCTTCGGCTCTTTGGTCAGGAGTGTTGCTCCTTGGATTGAATGATTCTTAGTCCCTCCCGGGACTTGGTGTAACGTTGCTATCTCGTCTCCATCTTCTGAGGATCTCTGTTCTGATATTTCTTTAAAAAATGTATTTAATTGAAGGGCAATTGCTACAGTTTTTTTAAATTTTATTTTATTTTTAAACTTTACATAATTGTATTTTGCCAAATATCAAAATGAATCCACCACAGGTATACATGTGTTCCCCATCCTGAACCCTCCTCCTTCCTCCCTCCCCATACCATCCCTCTGGGTTGTCCCAGTGCACTAGCCCCAAGCATCCAGTATTGTGCATCGAACCTGGATTGGCAACTCATTTCATACGTGATATTTTACATGTTTCAATGCCATTCTCCCAAATCTTCCCACCCTCTCCCTCTCCCATAGAGTCCATAAGACTGTTCTATATATCAGTGTCTCTTTTGCTGTCTCGTACACAGGGTTATTGTTACCATCTTTCTAAATTCCATATATATGTGTTAGTATACTTTATTGGTGTTTTTCTTTCTGGATTACTTCACTCTGTATAATAGGCTCCAGTTTCATCCACCTCTTTAGAACTGATTCAAATGTATTCTTTTTAATGGCTGAGTAATACTCCATTGTGTATATGTACCATAGCTTTCTTATCCATTCATCTGCTGATGGACATCTAGGTGCTTCCATGTCCTGGCTATTATAGACAGTGCTTCGATGAACATTGGGGTACACGTGTCTCTTTCCCTTCTGGTTTCCTCAGTGTGTATGCCCAGCAGTGGGATTGCTGGATCGTAAGGCAGTTCTATTTCCAGTTTTTTAAGGAATCTCCACACTGTTCTCCACAGTGGCTGTACTAGTTTGCATTCCCACCAACAGTGTAAGAGGTTTCCCTTTTCTCCACACTCTCTCCAGCATTTATTATTTGTAGACTTTTGGATCACAGCCATTCTGACTGGTGTGAAATGGTACCTCATAGTGGTTTTGATTTGCATTTCTCTGAGTGATGTTGAGCATCTTTTCAGGTGTGTGTTAGCCATCTGTATGCCTTCTTTGGAGAAATGTCTATTTAGTTCTTTGGCCCATTTTTTGATTGGGTCACTTATTTTTCTGTCAAACCTCAGCATGAATCAGCCATAGGTATTACATATATCCCCTCCCTTTTGAACCTCTCTCCCGTGTCCCTCCCCATCCCACCCCTCTAGGTGGATACAGAGCAGCCCCTGTTTGAGTTTTCCGAGCCATACAGCAAATTCTTGTTGGCTATATGGTAATGTAAGTTTCTGCGTTACTCTGTATGGAAAGAGAAACATATTTCTTAATACATCTATTTATCTTCCTCTTTCATGTTTCCAAAATTAAAGTCACATGGGCAAATGAGAAACCATGGCATGCTTCACCCTAATCCTCTTGTCCTCAGGGTAAGTCACCTAATCAGGTTGAACTTTGGCCTCCAATCCTCCTCACATTTTCCATGGTCAAGGACTTGGCTGTTGGCAGCTTTGAGATCATGCTCTTTAAGTTTCAGAGTTAAAGTATCTGAACTTTATTAGACATGAAGTGAAAGTTTCTCAGTTGTGTCCAACTCTTTGTGACCCCGTGGACTATATAGTCCATGGAATTCTCCAGGCCAGAATACTGGAGTGGGTAGCTGTTCCCTCCTCCAGGGGATTTTCCCAACCAAGGGGTTGAACCCAGGTCTCCTGCATTGCAGGTTGATTCTTTACCAGCTGAGCCACAAGGGAAGTCCCTTTTAGACCTGAAGGGACATTTTAGCCTGATTTTTATGTACATGGTTCATCTGTGCCAAGGGTCTATGCTGATCAGTGAAGTACCATCAGAGTTACCTCGAAATTTTGAATGAGGCTGTCTGCAGTGTTAAGACGACATCAGTTGTAGAGGCCCCAGGGGTCTCTCCCATCAAGGTGTCTGGCTCAAGGGTTTTCTGAACATTCATCTTGTACAAATAAAGAGAACTATCTTAGTTGTCAATTGCCATGGAGGCTAAGATATTTATTTTCCAGATGCCTGGGTCTACTGAAGCTTGTTCTTTTTTTTTAAATATAAGTTTATTTTAATTGGAGGTTAATTACTTTATTGGTTTTGCCATACATCAGCATGAATCCGCCACAGGTATTAAAGCTTGTTCTTTAGGTTTAAACCTGTGGGACTCTTGTCTGTTGGTCTGCTGCTCTGTGGAAAGACTGCAGAAAGTAAAGACAAAGTTAAGCAAAGGGTACCTGAGCAGAACAGAGTCCTGAGGGTTTGAATCCTGCATCCAACACCCCAGATCTGGCCTCCAGTGCAAAGAATGACAGGTAGGTTGGCCTCCAGTCATAGCTTTCAAGATATAACACTATGGCAACTATCTTCAGTGTCCCCAGGGGAAACAGAGAAATGTTCCAGTCTTTTTCCCTTAACTGACTTTGGACAAGCCCTTTGGGGTGACAGTGTACAACAGAGGGGAGGGATCTTCAGGAAAATTTTGAGGATATACGTGGAAAGTGGCTCATCTCATCTCTGAAGAACAAGCTTTTACCAACCAAGGGTGGAACCTTCTCCTTGAGTGCTTCTGCAGTGTAGAGAGTCTTAGAACTCTAGAAGGTTTTACCTGCACGCTCTGCGGCATCTGAAGTCTGCATATTGAGACTTAGTCTCAAAGCAGCCAGCTAGGTCAGGACTTGCTAACCTCATGCATATGAATCTTTCTGGCTGGATGATTCTTCACCATGGGGGTTGCCCTGTGCATTATAGAATGTTGAACAGCATTTTTTGTGACAACTGTCTCCAGACAGTTATGTTTTTCCTTTGGGAGCAAAATATCTCCTGGTTGAGAGTCAATGAAGTAAGTCCCTCAAGGAACAAGGGAGGGCATCTTGTCCCTCTCCTTCCATGAAACCTTCATATATGGAGTGCTTCATATTGAAGCACTTTTCTCATGAACTCAAAGGTGGGAGAAAACTTCAGAGAAGGGACAGGATGGTTCCAACTCTCTCCCTCCTTGGATGGATTTCCTAGTTTAGTTCCTACAGCTTGGCCTTTGCTTATGTCTTCTTAGTTTGAGGAATACTTTTCACCACTTGAATCTTGCCATCAAACTTTGAAGCTAAACATTGTATATCTTTACTGCTCACCCCCAGGGCAGCTTCTTGCTACTCGGGTCTGAATCTGAATGACCTTTATATATGTGTGTTGGACACTCTGGATTCATATTTAGTTCATCGGGTGGATGCTGAGTGAGAAACTAGAGTCCCATTGATGTCTGCAGTGGCTTCAATCTCTGCAGGTGACCTAAGGGGCTGGGGCTGTATCTGAACTATATGTGCTTTGCTGTGTTCGTTCATTCAGTCATGCTTGACTCTTTGTGACCCTATGGACTGCAGCAGGCCAGGCTTTCCTGTCCATTATCTCCTGGAGCTTGCTCAAACTCATGTCTGTCGAGTCAATGATGCCATCCAATCATCTCATCCTCTGTTGTGCCCCCTCCTCCTCCCTTAAATCTTTCCCAGTGTCAGAGCCAAAATCTTCTAAAGACTTGACAACTCACAGGGGTTAAGTTAGGATTGTTTCTCTAGAAAAACAACCCCCAGGAGATTGCAAGGTGTTGACTTGTGATTGTGGGGGTGACCTATCGAAGCAGAAATCCACCATAGGACAGCCAATTAGGAAATACAGTCTGAAAGTCTTGGACTGTAGCCTCAATTCCTGCCTAAAAGTATCTTTTCTTCATCAGGAAAGCCTCTGCTTTGCTCTCAAAGCCTTTCACCTGATAGGATCAGGCCCACCCCCATCACCTAGGATGCTGCTGCTGCTGCTAAGTCACTTCAGTCGTGTCCAACTCTGTGCGACCCCATAGATGGCAGCCCACCAGGCTCCCCCATCCCTGGGATTTCTCCAGGCAAGAACACTGGAGTGGGTTGCCATCTCCTCCTCCAATGCATGAGAGGAAAAGCGAAAGTGAAGTCGTGTCCGACTCTTACAGACCCCATGGATTGCAGCCTACCAGGCTCCTCCGTCCATGGGATTTTCCAGGTGAGAGTACTGGAGTGGGTGTCATTGCCTTCTCCTAAACAATCACTATGTTACATTAAATATCAATGTGCTTGGACACAGTCAGGTATCCTCTGGCCTCACATGAAGTGAAGGGCAGCAATATCCCCAGAGACGAAGCTCCAATAAATGGTCTGAGAAATGGACAATTTATAAGGTTTAAGACAAGTGTATCAGAGGGGAGAAGGGCGAAGGAAGGGAACTATATATAAGGGAACTTCTGAAAACATCATAGAAACTCACAGTTCCATTGTCATAATTGAGAAACACTCCAATCTAACACAGAGGCCTTTTCACAAACTGAACTAAGGGTGGGGAGATGGTTGACAGAATATACTGACTGTTCACCTTTGTAGAAAACAAAAAATGCTTCTTCAGCACCAATACTGATATGGTATCACCTAGGATAGTCTTCCTGTAATTAAAGGCAACTGATTACAGGCTTTAATCACACAAAATACTTTCACTGAGGTATTAGATTAGCGTTTGGACTAACTGAACTGTAGCCTGGATAAGTTGACAATAATACCATCATAGGTTCTAAATCTTATTTCTGGAGTAACTGCGTTAAGTGCTGGAAACCAGAAAGCACTTCTGTACGATCTGACTGTCCTATATGTTGTTGAGCCTTGAATCAACATGGGCTTTGAACTGTGTGGGTCCACTGAATTTTTTTCACAAAAGTGCTACATGGTACGTGTTGACTCTGCAGATGTGGGACTGTGGATGGTGGTGGATGTGCATGTGGAGTTTTGACTGCATGGGTGGGGCGTGGTTGGTGCTCTTAACAGCCTGGTGTTCAAGGGTCAACTGTATCAATCTCTTAATCACCAGGTAGTTTCATCACCCGGATGTTATTCCCAGAGAATAAATCAAAGCCCACTAGACATCCACACTCAGACCCCACACTGCAGTGCCCAAGAAATGCTGCTTGTCCTGCATACTCCAATGTGAGGTATAGGACAGGGCTTCCAGGCTGGTGTGGTTTCATATGTTCTTTGGATCATTCCATGGACTGCCACAGCCCACATTGGTTCTATAGGCTTCTGTGGATCTAGAAGTGTGGATGGGACAATGAAGTCAAGGATGACAGATACTTGGTCTTACGTTTTACTCAATGTTTTTATTGCCTGATAACTGATAAAGCCCACTCTTGGGTCTTGGGTTGTGTGGGGTCTGGGTTACAACCAGGCATGTAATTCTAAGCAAGTGACAAAAAATGTTTCCCAGGTCAGAGAGCATGTTCCTATTCATGTCAGGAATATCCATACATTTACTGCCTGCTTTCCATCTGACTAAAATACTGGTCCAGGACAGGCTTGACTTGCCGGTGAAGCTACTGGTGATGCTGGGACAGCTGGAGACTCTTTAGAGACTTTGGAGACTCTTGCTGTCAACACAGAGTGTCATCTGGATTGACTGAACACCCTGGATCACCATGAGGCGAGCTCTGTGGCCTTCACTTGGGCCCCAAGGTATCAGAATGAACCAGGCAGGCTCATGTTGAATCAAGCAGTCCCTCTTCTAGGCAGATAGCCTCAGACTTGATCCTCACTATTCATAATGGTGGATGCTGGGTGTCATAGACTGTTCCTTAAGCCTCCCTGAGCGTGACTATAGGATACATACATGTCTTCTGTGCTCTGGTCAGGCAGGAGTAGGCCATGGCACTGGTGGAAGAGGTAGATGAGGCACCTGGATTGTCTGGGTATAGATGCCAGCTTGGACAGTTGGTCTTGGATCTGCTGAAGCCTGGCCTGAAAGACAGGTGCATCTTTTTGGTAACTCTGGGAGGCATGATGTAAATGCAGGAGGACCTGGCCAGGCAGAGGGAGGGAGGCTTTTGATAAGGTTGTGGTTCCCTTCACATTGCCTGCCTTAATCCCAGTCAAATATTTGAGAATCGTCATGTGCTTAGCTCTGTTCTAGGTGACTGGTTCCTAGGAGGAAGGATAAGTTTTTTCTTGTATCCCTTGAGCAGGGAGTTCTGCAGGTGGACCAGGTGATCTGTTCAGGTTTGCCATCAACGTGGCCCTTATACTGTATTCTAGGCTTCCCTACAGGTTGAGCTCTCTCCTTTCCCCTTTGGATTGTGCTGCTTTGTGAATGTCATTTCCTGCTTTCCAGTGGCCACAAGCTGAACATAGTCCAGCTGCCAAGTCTGTTTCTTTTTTCTTCAATAAGCTATACAGAGATAACTGGACAACTACACTTATTTTGTAATTTAAAAAATTACATGATTTAAAGGTTACACTAATTTAGTTATTGCAAACTTTTGGCTATATTCCCCATGTTATATAAGACATCTTGGTAGCCTATATTACACTCAGTAGTTTGTAACTCCCTTGATGGGACCTACTAGTTCTGAGTCTGCTTCTTTCTTCTTCACTAGTTGTATTTTTTTAGATTCCACACGTAAGTGATATCATACAGTATTTGATTTATTTCACTGAGCATAAGGCTCTCCATTTCCATCCATGTTGCTGTAAATGTAAGTATGTTCTTTTCCATGACTGAATAGTATTCAGCTATAAGAATATACCGTATATTCTTTGTCTGATGGACACTTAGGTTACTTTCATATCAGGGCAATTGTAGAGCTCTTATGCATATTGAGGTGCATGTATCTTTTTCAAATTTTTTTGAATATCTGATCTGACTAAGCTTGCTTTCAGGAGCACCACCCCAAATCAAGGCAGTGTGCCTGCTTTGGTCCATGTCTGGTTTATTTCACTTAGCATAATGCTCTCCAGGTCCGTCCATATTGCTGCAAATGGCAGTATTATGTTCTTTTCCATGGCTGAATCAGATCAGATCAGTCGCTCAGTCGTGTCTGACTCTTTGCAACCCCATGAATCACAGCACGCCAGGCCTCCCTGTCCCTCACCAATTCCCAGAGTTCCCTCAGACTCACGTCCATCGAGTCAGTGATGCCATCCAGCCATCTCATCCTCTGTCGTCCCCTTCTCCTCCTGCCCCCAATCCCTCCCAGCATCAGTCTTTTCCAATGAGTCAACTCTTTGCATGAGGTGGCCAAAGTACTGGAGTTTCAGCTTTAGCATGATTCCTTCCAAAGAAATCCCAGGGCTGATCTCCTTCAGAATGGACTGGTGGGATCTCCTTGCAGTCCAAGGGACTCTCAAGAGTCTTCTCCAACACCACAGTTCAAAAGCATCAATTCTTTGGCGCTCAGCCTTCTTCACAGTCCAACTCTCACATCCATACATGACCACAGGAAAAACCATAGCCTTGACTAGACGGACTTTTGTTGGCAAAGTAATGTCTCTGCTTTTGAATATGCTATCTAGGTTGGTCATAACTTTCCTTCCAAGGAGTAAGCGTTTTTTAATTTTATACCAGCAAATTTGGAAAACTCAGCAGTGGCCACAGGACTGGAAAAGGTCAGTTTTCATTCCAATCCCAAAGAAAGGCAATGCCAAAGAATGCTCAAACTACCGCACAATTGCACTCATCTCACACGCTAGTAAAGTAATGCTCAAAATTCTCCAAGCCAGGCTTCAGCAATATGTGAACCATGAACTTCCCGATGTTCAAGCTGGTTTTAGAAAAGGCAGAGGAACCAGAGACCAAATTGCCAACATCTGTTGGATCATGGAAGAAGCAAGAGAGTTCCAGAAAAACATCTATTCTGCTTTATTGACTATGCCAAAGCCTTTGACTCTGTGGATCACAATAAACTGGAAAATTCTTCAAGAGAAGGGAATACCAGACCATGGCTGAATAGTATTCAGCAATAAGAATATACCATATATTCTTTGATGGACACTTTTACTTCCATATCAGGGCAATGGTAGAGCTCTTGTGAATATTGAGGTGCATGTATATTTTCAAATGTTTTTGAATATCTGACTAAGCTTGCTTTCAGAAGCCCCCTAAATCAAGGCAGAGTGCCTGCTTTGGTCCTCAGGAGCATGATGGCAGTCCAAGACATTCCAGTTAGTGTCTTCATTTTCCTCTTAGAGTACAGCCTTTGCGGAGGACACAAGGGGAGTGACAGGCCTTGTCTTCCTATCCTCAGCTCTCTGAACCTCATTTGGAATATGGGATATTTTCATGGCTGAGTACAGTGTTAGGCCACCTGCCCCATGCCATCAGATCTAACATACTTATGTCTATGTGTACTATGTATATTGCTACGTTGGCTGCCTCCCACCAATGTGACGAGCTTCCCTCAGTAGGGCTGGGTACCTCACACCTTCGCCTTTATTCTTAAATGCAGCAGCAGCTCATAAGAACTGATATTAGAGGAGATAGAAGAAGGGCTGATAAGATGAGAGAGAGAAACTGAAGGCTGGAGGGCATCAGACAGTAAGCACTTACCTTTCACTCTAGATGCTGCAGGGGCCTGAGCTGCTCCATTGTGGAGGGTCAAGGACCTGACAAGACCTCAGGCTGCTACTGAGGACTATTTGTTAGGTGCATGGGGTGTAGACTCTAGTGTCTGCTGTAGCGCAGTTCAACACCCTCCTTTGATGGCAAACTGGTGGATGAGCAGGGGTGCCAACAGTTGAATGAAGAGGAGGAAGACAGACACAGATCTGATGATGACCTGGTTAGCTCATCTGGGTATAAAATACCTTTTGAACCTTATGCACAAGGGGAACTTTTTAGCCTGAGTTTGTCCACCTCAAGTAATGGTCTTGTAACTTTGCATGTTGACTGAGGAAGCATTGCTTGGGTACTTTTAGTTGTGGAAACCACCCTGCTTACAGAATCTATAGCACAATAGTCAATGTGGAGGCTGCAAAGATGTCACCCACTGTTGAAATGTCAGGGCTCAGTGTTCATCTTGAGGTTACCTTGCATGGAGGAAAAGAAAAGTTGGCTAACTGCCGTTGAAACGAAGGTGTTAATTTCATAGTTTCCCCAGTCTACAGGAGCTTAGAGTTTAAATTTATACCTGTGAGCCTCTTGTCTGTGCTGCTAATTTGAAGGAGGAATGATGGAAGTGAACACAAAACTTAGCACAGAAAAGGAATCTGGGCAGGACTGCAGAGCTTGCTGTCTTGGGGTCTTGGTCCTGAATCCAACATGTCTGACTTGACCTTCGGTGGAGAGAGTCATGGGTAGGTTGGTCTCCCAGTCATAGCTTTCTTGAAGAAACCAGATGGTCTCTGTACTGTCAATGTCACCACAGGGAAATGAGGAAAAGCCAACTTATGTCCAATGTCAGTGCACACACTGTTGAAGTAGTATGTAGTGGAAAAGGGTCTTTGGGGGAACTTAGAGACAGGTGGAAGATGCCTTATTTCTCTGTTCTAGGAAAGGAGTTCCAACCATTTGGGTTGGATTTATTTTTGTGTGCTTCTCCAGGTCATGGATATTTTCAAAATCCTAAAGGCTTTACCCATGTTCCTGAATGGACACCAAAGGCTGCAGATGGGTCAGATTCCCTCTTGCAGAGGCAGTACCTGGTTATCCCTTCTCAAGCTCAGTACTGATGATATTTTAGGCTGAATAATTCTTTGTGGGTAGGCCGTGCTGTGTACATCATAGGATTTTGAGCAGCATTCCTGGCCTCTTAAAGCCACTAGCTTCCTTCCACAAATCACAGCTGACAATCTCTCCCTCCATTGCAATGTCACTGATAGAGTAGACTCTGGTCCCAGTCAAGAGCAGTCTTTCCTCTCTCAAAGTTAGGATGCTAAAGCCCCTCTGTCACCTCTTGGCCCTTCTGATCTTGCAGGATAGGTTTCCTGTAGGGCAATTTCTTGTGCTGCCTAAGGCTGGCTAGCCCACCCAAGCTCTCAGGCACAGAATCTGCAGGGGGGGTCTGCCTTGATACTCAGAGGGACTTGAAATTGAAGCTGGAAGGTTGTGCTCTCCACTAAGGGAGCTATCCTACTTGAACTAAGTCTGTCGTACACTGTCCCCTCCCTGCCATCTTTCCTTCTGCTACTCTGTCTAGGAGAGTTGATCAGGAAAGAAGCCAGCACAGGATTGAAATACCTCTCAAAAGAGCTCACCAAGGGGTTCAAGCACTTACTGACCTCAGGGCTGCAGTCCAGTCATTTGCCAGTTGATGGAGCCAGTCTAATCTTAGCTTCTGTTGCTGAAGCAAGCTTGGCATTTTCTTGTCTGAGTAATCCACTGCCCTACAGGAACTTTGAGAACCTTGAATAGACTTGCTTGGACAATGGGATTGGGCCCAGGGTTGTCTTTTCCAATTGGAATGACATCTGTAGACCTTGAAAGTCAGATGTCCAGATGTTTAATAGGTGAACTCCTCTGCTTGAAGTCCTGTCACCTGGGACTCCATGGAGTGGGCATCTCCAAGCACCTATGTGCATGACAGTTGGTTTACACTTCAAATCACTTTTTTTTTAAAGAATCTTTATCCTTGGCTGTATAAAGTAAAAATTTTAGCTTCTATTAGTTTTTTGCACCTCTATTTTATCATATACTTACATTGTATACAGTAGTGGTAGATTCTCTAAATATGTTATATGAAGAGTAGAACATGTCTTTGGTATCATTTCATTGCATGCTAAGTCACTTCGGTTGTGTCCAACTCTGCAACTCTATGGATTGTAGCCTGCTAGACTCCTCTGTCCATGGGATTCCCCAGGTAAGAATACTGGAGTGGGTTGCCATGCCCTCCTCCAGGGGATCTTCCCAACCCAGGGATCAAACTAGTTTCTCTTATTTCTCCTGCATGGACAGGTGGGTTCTTTACCATTAGTGCAGTGTAATTGAATGAAAAAAATTAGTTGGGGAACACAATTACCCCTGGTTGAGAATCACTGAGGTGTAGGTCTTTCCTAGGAAGACTACTAGGTGTCCTGTGGTGACTTCCACTGGTTGGATGATGGATAGAGGGTTGAATACAGATAAATTGAAGTTTCCTTGATTCTGGAAAGTATAGGGAGACTTTGGATTGTCTTGGTTAGAGGTAGGATTTCCCTAAGAACAAGGGTTCTATGTCCTCAGACAATTTCCCTAAACTTAGCTCATAAGGCTTCTGATTATTCTCTCAATCCCCTCCCAGTTACGGAAATCCCTTTTCAACTCTTGTACCAACGACTCATAGCTCAAAGTCATCGCAACCCCAAGTTGTGTATATCAACATGAGTTCTTAGTATGTCAGTCATTCACACTTAAGTATCTGAATCTGACCTTTGTGTTTTCATGTGAAATGCTATGCAGGTACAGTTAGCTTGGCTGGGCAGATGCTGAATGAGAAACATGTCTCTTTCTGATGCCACGTGAGATACATCCCTGAAGGTGGCATGAATGACCATCCCTAACCATAATCACCTCAGTGCTGATAGTCATCCTTGGGTGACTACTGACCAATCAAGAAATTGATAGACTTAAATTCTCAATCCCTGGTTGATGTCTTAGAAAAGCAGTTAATTGAACAGACACTTGTGATTTCCAACACTGGCCACTGTTTCTGCAGCCGTTCAGCTCAAACCTCCAGGTATTGACCAGTACTGTTTGAATATTCAATGTCTTAAATATTTCACTTGGCATTTTACAGAACTGAAGCTTTAGGTATTTTGTGTCTTATGTCACTAATTCTTTAAAGCAGGCAAAAGCTGTCCTAGTGTCTTGGTTGATGGCATATACCCTTACCAAGTACTACATAAGTACCAAGTAAGGCTTGAAATTTTGGTTTGGTGGACAATTATTTCATTTGAAGGTTTATGAATTGAGCCACTTGGATCTGAGAATCCACGGCTCTGGTAGCTTTCTCTTTAGATTTCTGGGTGAGAGTCTGAGAAAGCTATTCAACTGGAATATCAAATTTAGAGTCTCAGAATCTACATTAAGCATTGTTGTTTAACTTAGATACTTAAGGTATCTTTTAATCCTGCCATAATGGTAGAGTTAAATAGGCAGAACTTAAAGACCTGACAGATAAAACTGCTAGAGTTTTGAAAAATTTTCACAGTGGCCACAATCCTAGGCACTTCTGTCAGGCTCATGCATTGTTGAAAAATACACCACTCAACACATTTAAGGAATAGTTGATGTGGAGACTGTTAACCAATATTTGAACATCTGCTTGTTCCCTTCTGCCTACTCTAGAAAAATCATCAGGATATTTCCAGTCAATGGCTTCCATTCCTTCTTTAGACATAAACTCTCCCATAAAAACATGTTTCAGTTGATGTAAACCTGAGAAGATAAGCTGGTAGGTTTTAATGAGATCAGACTGTGTTGGACACTCAATGGAATCCTCTTAACACTGGTAAAGTCCTTTGCTGTGCATGTAACTCTGCTTCAGTCTGAGGCGTATATGGTGGTTTTGGTGCCATCCCCACTGAGCCTAGTTTTAAAAGGGGCTGAGGAAGGCAGTAGGGCTAGCCCTCTGGGTGGGGGATCAATCTTGGGTTCAAAAGGAAGTACAGAGAGATGTACAACAAGGAGAGTCTTGTGTAGACAAGTGAGAAGAATGTGAAGGAGTGGAGGGGGAGAGCTCTCAGAAGCCTTAGAGAATTTTTCCAAATTTGAAAATCCGTTAAGATAACTGAGTTTTGCTGAGGGAAGCAATAGTGGATTCACCATTCACCAGTGGTGGTGGTTCAGTCACTAAGTTGTGTCTGACTCTGTGACTCCATGGCTTCCCTGTCCTTCACTATCTCCCGGAGTTTGGTCAAAGTCACGTCCATTGAGTGAGTGATGCCATCCAACCATCTCATCTTCTGCTGCCCCTTTTTCCTCCTGCTCCCAATTTTTCCCAGCATCAGGGTCTTTTTCCAATGAGTTAGCTCTTCACAGCAGGTGGGCAAAGTATTGGAGCTTCAGCATCAGTCCTTCCAGTGAATATTCAGGGTTGATTTCCTTTAGGATAGACTGGTCTGATCTCCTTGCTGTCCAAGGGACTCTCAAGCATCTGTTTGGGAGCTTCAAAATAGCAATTGAAATGTCTCATGTTCTTGTCTTCCATAATTTTTCCTAATTGGGCATACAAATACACAGGAATAGCAAATAAGCTGCAAGTGGGCCAACAGCTTCAAGTTGTCATGGGTGATATTAGTTCAATGCAACAAATTGAGGAGGGCCTGTGAGTCTTGAACATAAGATGAGCCAGAGTCCTGGACAGCAGCTGCCCATCAGCAGTGCCCTTAGAATCCAAACTCCCTGTAGCTGAGTATTCACCAAGATGGATTCCCATTCCTGATGAAGTTGACCACGTATCCAGATAAAGGCTTAGAACCATGACCAAAGTGGGAGGCTTGGGCCAAGAGGACTTAAACCCGCATGACTCAAAGCCACAAAGCAGATGATGGAGTACAGGGGACTGTTGTAGGTACCTTATTTGTGTCTGGGGCAGCACTGGAGGTGTAGAGGTAAGTCATTTAAACTCCTGCTTCTGACACCACAAAATCTAACCATCAGGACAAGGTACTCATCAAGTGTGCCTTGATTAGCAGGACGCCTAAGAACTACAGTTTGGGGGAGACACATACCATATGATCTCACTTGTATGCAGAATCTCAAGCATAAAGAAACAGAACAGATGGGTGTCTTGTTGCCAGTTGGGGGCAGGAGTAAGAGTTGATAAAATGTCCGAAGAAAGTCAGGGTACAACTTGCAGTTCTAAGATTTGAGGCTGTTAATATTCAGCCTGACAACTACTAAGACTTATTTCCTACTTGAAAGTTGCTGAGAATAGACCATAGTCCTCAACACAAGAAAAATCTAGTGATTATATATAGCGACTAGATGGATCATAGTGATCATTTCACAACACGTACTAAATCATGTTGCCTATCTGAAACTAGTATAACATGTGCATTGGTAATACCACACTACACAGGAAGTAAAAACAGGAGAAAGGTGAAACCTTGACCCCAGGGGGGTTGCTTTTCAAGGATGAGGTGACCCACAGTACAAGAATTTCCTATGGACAATAGGGGAATCTACTTACCAGGATGAGGGTTTTCTCTTGAAGTCAGATATGGTCACCTCCACCTTTTTCAGGTCTTCTGGCTGACCCTTGCACCCAGAGTGGTCTTTGTTCTACTTTGGAATGTCTATCACTGTCTTGTCTTGCCCAAAGGTAAAAGCAAGTTCACAACCAAAAGCTACTTGGTATGAATACAATGGGCACACTGTTGTACTTACTCTGGAATGTGAAACCAGTCCTTCCTGGAAAAACTAGTCCTTGAGGAGGAACCACAACTCCGCGTGGTAGTGCTGAGTGACAAGCTTCTCTTATAGACAGCTTCTGTGCCAGACAGCAAGCAGTGCCCAGCCTCGGGGGACTACAACAGGAGCTGTTTGCTCTTGTCCTCACGTCTGGGGGATGAGGGGAGCAACCCTGCACATGTGTGCTCCTCTGAGACCCATGTATGTTGAATGGCCAGTTTCCACTGAGGATTTCCAAACACAGATTTGCTTGGTTGGGTTGGCTCTGTTATTTCCTGTCATGTCTTCAGCCTGCTCTGTGGTGGTGAGCAGTCCAATTCCATGAAGCAGTCAGACATTGAGCCAGCAGGAAATGGTGGTCCCACACCACGAGAGGAGCTGCTTCCAAAAGGACTGTTTAGCTACGAGTCTTCTCTAGAAATGACCTTCCATCTTGTTCACCGCAATGCCATGTTGCCATAAGTCTGGACAGGAAAATATCCCATCTTTTTCCCCTTCAGTTGCATACTGATCAGGTGATGGTAGTCTACTTGAGTGAACTGAAATCCCATCCCATCTTGAATATTAACCCAGTTGTAGATGCTTGACAACTTCAAGTGCCAATGTGTTTAAGTGGTTCCATCTTACTAAAGGGACCCTACCTCCCCGACCACCACTTGTTCCTCCATTGAGAGGAGAAAAACATGCCTCCTTTCCTGTAGGAGTGGTCAGTAGAGCCCATCAAACCTGCTTGAGCTCATGCTTATTCCTCTCAGTTTCCCTGGCATTCCTTGCTCTGAAGGAATAAACCAAGAGATTGAACAGCCTTCAATTCAAGGGTCAAGTTATCCCATGCTGGGAGTGTGAAAAGAAGCCATCGTAGGGAAAATGTGAGGTCTTGAATTCTGTCCTGTCTTGTGCCATGACTGGTCCAGCCAAGGATAGGGATAAGGGATTGCCACCTCAGTTATGTTTTTATCTGGAAATGTATTCATTTATGAAGGATAGTTTCATTGCATAATTCTTGCTTGAAAGTCTTAGTGTTTTGGATCTGTGGGTCTAATGCCCCCTTGTATCTATGGTCTGAGATATAGGGCATTAGTCTTATGGGAGCTCCCTCGTAATTGAAGCACTGCTCCTCACTTGCTGTTTTCAAGGCTTTGTCTTTAAACAGTTGTACTATGAATCCAATTTTGAAGTGGATTGAACTTCTTGATTGTGTGAACTTCTCAGGTGTGACAAATGTTTTTTCAACTTGGGAAGTTTAGAGCCATTTCTTCAAATATCCTCTCCTTGGATTACCCTTATGTATAAGCTATTAATGGTATGTTTAATAGGTGCCTGAAGCTGTGTTAATTTCTTACTTTCCCAGACTATAACCTCATTCAGCCTGTCTTCAAGTTTTCTGATCATTCTTTCACCAGCTTATACCTGCCAGTGAGTCCCTCAAGTGAATTGGTGGTTGTACTTTTCAATTCTAGAATTTGTATATGGCTCATTAAAAATTATTTCTATGTTGTCTACTTGATGAGATGGCCTCGTATTTATTCTTCTCACATGATTCTTTTTTTTTTTTTTTTAACCTCTTAGAAAGTATTTAAAATAGCTCATTTAATGACCCAGAGAGATGGTACGGGGAGGGAGGAGGGTTCAGGATGGGGAACATGTGTATACCTGTGGCAGATTCATGTTGATATATGGCAAACCAATACAATATTGTAAAGTTAAAAAATAAAAGGAAGAAAAGATTTTTTTTAAAAAGTACAAATCTGGATTTCCTCGGGACAGTGCCTACTGACCGAACTTTCCACTTGTGTATGGAAATGCTTTTTTGTATGCCTCAAATTTGTTGACTTGGATGTTCCAAATGATGGGCAGGTCTGGAGATGATGGGCATCTCTGGAGAGCATATTCCCTTACCACCAGGACTGGTTTGTTTTTCCGGGAATTTTCTCAGCTTTTCTGACTAATGATGCAAGGTCTTAATTCTGTACGTCCAGCCATTGAACTGCTATCTTAATCACCTAACGATGAGACTGCTATGTCCTTAAATGCTTTGGATCAACAAGTTATACAGTTGTGGATGAGGGGCTGTATATGTGGGGCATACCTTTAATTCTTGGCAGTTGTAACTCTTAGTTTTTACTCTTCACTGTGAGAGCTTTCAGGTCAGCAAGGAATAGAATGAAGGTTTCCTTGGATCTTTTTTTAGTGTGTGCACAGCCGTACACCTGTGTGTGGCCTTCTAAAGTCCCAGAAATATGCTGGACCTTTTTTCAAAGATCCCCTGTGAACAGCTCCTTTCACTCCAAGTTTTTCCTATCATCCTCTTGTGTATTAATATAGGGATAACATTACCAGGTGGATCAAACAATTTTTTAATAAGCACTTTGGGAACAGTACTGTTTTCAGTGATCCAGCTCTAAGTAAGGTCAACTAACACCAATTCCAGAATAGGGCTTTTACCAGGGAGTGCTCAATAGCTCAAATTGCCCTGATTTCAGGGGAAAGGGATTTTTATGAAGATCCAAACTCAATTTGCCTCTACAATGGCTGAGAAGCCGACATTTTTCTGCAGCTACTATGGTTGTGAGGTTGATTTTTAAAATCCACTCTGGAACTGGGAGAAGATTGGAATAAGGCTACTTAGAATGCCAAAAGGCCCACTGTTCTTAGTAATGATTGACTATGTGTTTTTCCTGGAATAAACACTCTGGATTGTTGCAAGCCTCTAGTTAACTTCTGGAGTACTGGCAAAATGAACTGACAACTTTGTCGCTGTGCTCATAGCTTTCATGTAAGAACTTTAAAGATTCTTACTCTGCCTTTCTGAAGGTGCTTATTCCACTCTGCTGGTATTATTGGAGAAAATCCTCACAAAACTATTTCTTTGACTTCTGATCCCAGATCCTGAGTGTACAGGGTGTGAAGCTTGTCTTGAGACCCTACTGGATAGAACCTAATTGATGTTTGTTCTTGTCTACCTGATACCCTTATTCCTCTCCTTCTATGGGCTATTTCTTATCCTAGAATTCTCGGCATGGTCAAGGTAATGTTTCTTGCCATACAGCCTCTCTGGGAGAGGTTGGCTCTCCAACCTACGCCAGGCAATTATCACTGAAACATGATGTGTGGGGAATATTGACTGTTACCTCAAGGCCCTGTCTTGGGTTCTGAAACACTTGGCTCTGCTCTGAGGAGGCAGTGATATTTCACACGGCAGCATCAAACATTCACACTCAGGAAGCAAAGGACTGAATGTAGAACGTTTTTGTTATTAGGTCTCCTCTGTAAATTTTTTTAAATGGATGCTTTTGGCAGAAATAGGGTTGTTCCAGACAGGCTAGGAACAGTGCCTCATGTTGGCGACATCACCATCTCTGAGATGGCAGGAGACCAATCCAAGACTCATGGAGCAGGTGGTAAACTGTTCCTGTCACCATAGTATTATGTTGCTGGACTTAATTAAGTTCACTGAGGCCCCTATGAACCAGAAATGCTTCCACTGAGAAAGTAAGTAGTGGGTATAGTAGATTTTCTTGGTCCCATGATCACTGTGCTTCTGGGGTGCTCTATTCCCCCAGAGGGAGGCAGATCAATTCAGCTTGCAGTTTTCATCACAAGGGGTTAAGGTTGCTCTTCAGCAAGGGACAAGATGTCTGAGGTTGAAACTGACTCTTCACTTGCATTTCGAATTTCATTCTTCCCTCAAATTCAGAGCAGCAAACTGAGCCACATTCAATCTTGAACTGTCTCATTGAAGACTTATCTAAAGGATCACAAGGGTGGGGCATGCAAGTGAAACCCTGTTTCTGTCCCACCTTGCCTGCCGCCACCACCTGCTTGTTCCCTTGAGAATAATGTGCTTCCTCTCTTACAGGAGTGGTCAGCAGAGCCAGTCCAGGCTGCTTGAGCTCATGTTTATTCCTCTCAGCTTTTATGACCCTTTTCTGTGAAGGAATAAGCTAGATATGAATTGAGGGGAGCATCAATTCAAGGGCCAAGTTTTCCCATGCTGGGTCTCCTGTCCTGTACCACATCTAGCTTGGTCAAAGATGGGAAAGTGGGCTGGATGTTTAAAGACAAAACTTTGGAAGTATCAAGAGCAAAGCAGCCCATCACATACAAAGGAGCCTCAATAAGATTGATAGCTGATAATCTCAGAGACACCAGACACTGGAAGGCATTACAACCACATTGAAAATTGTGGACTTTTAAGAATTACTTACCTAACCAATACATTCTTTAAAAACAAAACACTTCTAGATAAACAAAAACTGAGATGAACTGAAACAACAATCCCCTCTCAGCCCCTATCAATGGAACTCCTGTCAGGGTTGGCTGAAATGGGAAATGCGCTGTACACCCAAGGCTGAGCAGCCTTTTGAGACTTTGGTGAAAATCCATGGACTGAAAAATGAGTTGAATTAGGAGCTTGCCAGGCCTGTTGCTGTCTTCCAGGTTGTGCCGAAAAACAAATAGGCACAGAGAATGCAGCATGGAACATGCCTATCCTCTGCCACCCCCTGACTCCAGAAGAAAGTCAAATCTCCTAGGTTCTCCTTTTAGAGAAAGTGGGATGGGCTCGGTACCTGTGGAGTAAGGCTACGATGATTCCATAGTCCCATGATTCAAGTCCCAACATCTTGTGATTCTGGCTTTTCTCCTCCAGAGATTAAGTATTTCTTCTACTTCTACTTCCCAGTTGCACCTGACAAGTGTTTTACAACTCTGATAATTAACATTTTCATTGGATTCTAAAGATCGTTTTACTCATCTCGTTTGTTTAAAATGTGCTGTAAGATGCATATACATTGTTTAAAGATCTATGATTACATCTGCCTTGACCATGAGATCGTAAAATTCATATTAGGAAGAAATCTACAACTCAACCCTTCACTGGGATAAAATGGCTGCTCAAGTGTTGGGTTTCTACACTGCATGACTATGATGTCAAGTTATTGTATTTCTAGTGGCTTAGACCACACTTTTCTAGTACTTAGGGAGAAATACAATCTGAAAGATTTGTTTCCATTTAGTGTTTGAAGAATATACTTTTCTAAGTTCTAGAACAGTTAATTTTTCATTTGATTTTTGAGCATTTTATACTTTTTTTTTTTAATAGGAAGAGTAATTGTTTCTGCTGCTTCCTTCACCTCTTGGGGCTCCCACACCCTACAGTAAGCCTGCCTCTGACTGTGCTCCTTCCCCACTGAAAACACTCCTGGTTGAATCGGTGTTAAGAGCAACATGTCCTTAAACCCCTCCTCTTGCTTACATTCCTTGGCAGAAACTAATATAGGAGTGTGTCCCAGTCTTCACAGACCAGGACCTGGGGGCTGGAGTCGACGAGAAGAGGGACGTAGGGGACCCAAGTCTCGAGTGAAACAAGGGTACTTTATTTGCGGAAATGCTTGTTTATATATCTTCAATAAAATGATTACTCAGCCATTAAAGAATGAAATTTCACCAGTTGCAACAAAATGGATTGTCCTTTAAGTACAAGGTCACTGGAGAGAGTCACTGAAGGGAATCCAAGCAGGTGTCCTTTTCCATGATCTCAGTCCTGAGAACTGTGTGCAGCTCTGCTCATTCCTGTTTCCCAGGAACTGATAAGGAACAGAGAGTCCTTGAGAAACAGTGCACAAAAGAAGAAAACGTTGGATCCCTTAAAGTTGAACGTCCCCTAACAGTGGTTGGATTGGACACTGTCTGGATCTAAAAGTACTGCTTCCAAGGATACTTTGCTTGGACTTTTGCCCACAGAATTGTGTACGTGGGTGGGTGGGGGCAGTGGGTTGTGACCCTCACCATCCGAGCCCCTGCTGGCCAAGCCTAGATCCTTTTATCCTCGTGTGCCTGACAGTCCTGTTGAGTCTCAAAGTTCTTTCTCTTGCCAGACTACTTGAGCATCTGGGTGAGGCTTTTTCCATCTTCTGCCTTCCCAGGAGGAGTCTTTTGTACCCATAGAGCTCAGGCAAGACCCAGTGGATGTTGATTACATGTGCAATATTTACCACGGGCCTGGATCATCAGAGTCAACTCCCACGCCTCTGGCTCTCAGACTCAGGGTGTTTGGTTTTCTTCCCTTTGTGGTGAAGGGCTGAAGTCAGGAACCCACTGATTTGCGTCTGCATTCTCTCCCCATGGGAGGCTGATGTCAGGCGGAGCTGCGACCCAGGTTGCCTGGAGGACTTGACACAGGAGTGTCCTCATTGAACCCCCAGCTCTGACATTCCTTAGTGTGGAAGTTTGGAGGGAATACTGAGTGAAAGCCTAGATAGAAATTCATCTTGTAATTCTGCCTCTAAGTTAGATATGCTGGCAGTGTTTTCCGTCAGGTTTTCCACACAATTCCTGGAAAAAGCATTTCTAAGAATGGCACTAATCAGACATTTTCATCAGGCTGCCGATGCATTATTGAACACGTCTGTCAATGATTAAGACTGAGAATTTGGGGAGATCATTAGCCAACATCTGCTTATCCCTTTGTGCCTATTCTAGAAAAATCACCAGTAGGATCTTTCCAGTCAACATCTTCCATCCCTCCTCTAATGCATCTGCTTGTGTGTATGAGGTTCTGTCTTATGATAGAAATCTGAGTAGCCAAGCTATTACTTTAATGAAGAGGTCAAATTATCTGGCAAACTCAGTGGAATCCTTTCATGTTGGGAAAGTCCTTAGCTGTGCATGTAATTCTGCCTTAGTCCAAGAGAATACCACCTGTCTGTGCTGACCCTGGATTTAAAAGGGGCTGTCATTACAGGAAGGCAATATGGCTAGCCTTCTGTGGGGGGTGAGTGTTCTAGTAGGAGGTTCAGAGGGGTGGGTGACAAAGAGGACCTGGTGGTGGATGTTGAGAGGAACAGGAAAGGAGTAGAGGAGATCAGGATGGAGCACTCTCAGAAGCCCTGGAGGATTTTTCCAATTTGGAAATCCTTTAAGACAACTGAGTTTCTCTGAGGGAAGCAATAGTGGATTCACTATGATGCTTGGAGACCTCAAAATACCAGTTGAAATATGCTTTGCATTCTTACATTGTTCTATATATTTTCTCCAATCAAGCATGCAAATAAACTCAGGAATCACAAATGAGCTGCAAGTGGGCCAATAGTTTCATGTTGTCATGGGTGATTTTAGTCCAAAGCAACAAATTAAGAGGAGGGTCTATAAGTTTTAAACATAGTTCTGGACAGCAGCTGCCCATCAGGAGTTCTGTAGAAACCAAGCTCTCCAAACCCACCACCAAGGTGAAGGCTTCCCTTTCCAGATAAAGCCAGCAAGAGCAGACAGCCAAATAAAGGCTTAGAACCATGACCAATGTGGGAGGCTTACCCATGTTGAGTGGACTTACTCCCGAGAACCTACTACTACTACTACTATAATGCAATTCAACTAATACTGTCTTGTAAGGAGATGATGATAAAGGGCCCTCTTGGACACCATACTTTATCTGCAGCAGTGCTGGAGATAGAGGTAAGCCACTCTGGCTGCTTATGATACCACTTTGTGTCTAAGAATAATCAATGTCAAGGCTACACATAAGATAGCTTTATTTGGGTCTAGGAATTACAATTGGGGAGAGACAGATTCAGGTAAAACTGAGTATTCAAGGGGAAAGGAAAGTGTTGGGTCCTACAAGATGATTAATTTGTTGTGCAAAAAGTTATGACTGACCCAGAAAGTGAATATTTATCCTTAAAGGATAAGCTGCCTGCCTTTTTATTTTTTCCCCCCTGCATTCTCATGTCTCTAATTATAACTGCTTGAGTCTGCTTTCTGGAACACTGGGAAGCCCTAGGGGAGACTACAGCCTTTTATCAACAAACAGGAGATAGGAAGGGACTTCTGTACCAAGGAAGGTTCCAACAACATCCTGTTTCATGGGATTTGATGATATGAAATGTTGTCCAGCCCTGGTTGATATATGTGTTCATTGTAGCATTATTACAATAGCCAAGATATGAAAGTATCCAAAGTGTTCATTGGCAGATGATGAATAAAGATATAATAAACACATGCTTGCACATTCACACACAGGAAAACTATTGCAAGCATGAGAAATGGAATCTTGCCATTTGCAGCTA
This sequence comes from Bos grunniens, assembly GCF_055505025.1. Taxonomy (NCBI): domain Eukaryota; kingdom Metazoa; phylum Chordata; class Mammalia; order Artiodactyla; family Bovidae; genus Bos; species Bos grunniens. Next base: position 12,287,412 of record NC_141170.1, on the reverse strand, counting down.
AGTAAATGGAACTTGAGAGCATTATGCTCTGAAGTCAAAGACAAATACAGTATGATGTCACTCACGTGGAATCTACAACTTAACTCATATATACAACAGATGGGTGTTTTGCCAGAGGTAGGGAGTAAAGTAGTGGCAAAATGGCTGAAGAAAATCCCAAAGTATAAACTTCCAGTTATACAAGAAGAATGTGGTGTACAGCATGGTAATTCTACCAATGCTATATTGTGTACTTGAGAGTTGCTAAGAGGAGGAACCCTGAAGTTCTCTTCACAAGAGAAAATCCTGCATGTATAGTGAACTGTATGTCTGACGTTAATATAGGCTAGCTCTACCACAATATTTAAGAAGGAAGAAGTGGAGGGAAAAAGAAGAAAGGAAAGCCCTAACCTTGTGGGTGGGGGGTTGCTTTTCATAGGGGTGACCATGATCCATACAGGAATCTTTTGGGGAGAATTGACATTTCTCAGGAGAGTTCTCTCTCAAAATCAGATTTGATCACCACCACCGTTCTCAGTCTTCTGGATGGCCCTTGGAAGGTGGCCTCATTATTGCGTCCCAGGATGGTCTTTGTTCTACTTTGGATGGTGTTTCACTGTGTTGTGTCCAAAGGTAAAAGCTAAGTTCACACATGTTGTGTGGTGTTAACACCGTGGGCGGCACTTCACTGTTCACTGTGGAACATGAAACCTCCTCTTGAGGAGAGACCACAACCACGGGGGCAGTGCTGAGTGACGAGCTTCTCTCACAGGCAGCTCCTGAGCCAGGAGCTAACAATGCCGTACCTCTGGGGTCTACAGCAGGAGCTGGTCGTTCTTGTCCTCACAGGTCTAGGGGTTGGGGGGAACAGCCTGTACATGTGTACTCTTTTGAGACCCAAGTAGCTTGAATGACAAATTTCCACTGAGGATCTCCTAGTAGGAAGGCGCTTTGTTGGCTTTGCCCTGGTATGTATTCAAACTGCTCTGTGGAGATGAGCAGTCCAATGGGACGAAAAGAAGCAGTCAGACATTGAGCCAGGAGGAACTCGATGGTCCAGTACCGCAAGAGAGGAGCTGCCTGCCTCCAAAAGGACGTTAGTTATGAGTCTTTTCTAGAAAAGACCTTCAGTCCAGCTCACTGCAGTGCTGGGTTTTTGCAATTTGCCTGGACAGGAAGACATTGCCTCTTTCACTTCAATTGCATCATCCTTTTTTGGAGTGAACTGAAATCCAGTGTCGTCTTGTAGATCGGCTTGGATGCCTGACAACTTGCAGCAAGAGTGAGTGTGCTTAAGTGGCTCCTTCTTACCTAAAGGATCACAAGGGCAGGGCATGCAAGTGAAACCGTGTTTCTGTCCCACCTCGCCTGCCGCCACCACCTGCTCTCCTCCTTGAGAGGAGAATAACGTGCCTTCTCTTGCCACAGGAGTGGTCAGCAGAGCCAGTCCAGCCTGCCTGAGCTCATGTTGATTCCTCTCAGCTTTTCCTCACGTCCTTCTGTGAAGGAATAAACTAGAGATGAATCAATGGGAGCATCAATTTCAGGGCCAAATTTTCCCATGCTGGGTCTCCTGTCCTGTACCACATTTAGTCTGGTCAAAGATGGGAAAGTGGGCTGTGAGGGGATTGTTGTCTTGATTTATCTCAGTTTCTGTTTATCTAGAAGTGTTTTGTTTCTGAAGGATGTATTGATTAAGTAAATCTTAAAAAGTCTTGACTTCATTTTCAATATGTGGTGGTAATACCTCCTGGTCTCTGAGAAATCAACTGTCAGTCTTATTGCGGCTCCTTTGCTTGAGGTGGGCTGCTTTGCCCTTAATCTTCCAAGGTCTGGTCTTCAAACGTCTGGACTAGGATACGTCTAGCTGTGGGTCTAGACATACTATGGAGAGCATAGCAACGCCAGCATGTTCTCATGTGGTGTTTCAAACTTTAAACACGAAAAATCACTAGCTGCATTCTTAACTCGGCCAAGGCCACTGTCATGACTTCAGGTACCTCTGGAAGATGCAGAGAGCTCTCCCAGGCCAGGAACAGGTTAACTCTATCCCTGTGTAAATTTAACCTCCCTTTCTCAGTCAACAAAACTGTGCTGCTGGTGATGACAGAGCGGGAATTAGTTTCTGCCTGAGACCCATAGGGGATACCCCAGTGTGGATCATGGGGCCTATGTAGGGTCACACTGGAGATACCTCACATTGCTTTCCTCCAGGATGTCAAGGTCTTTTTCAGCAGGACTCTCCTCCACCACCTGTTCATGCTACCTTCTGAATGCCTTCTCCAGCACCTCCAAGAGGTTTGAACCATGTTTGCCTGGGAAAAACTTGGATTTTAGGCCCTACGAAGGGCCAGTATTAGTGTCTGATCCAAGGAGCTCCAGAACCTTGGGCAGTGTTGCAACTCTAGTCCTGAGCAGATAAAGTTCTGCTGTTGAGATGATCACAGTAGTCTAGGTACAACTGGTAGACTCACTGTAACTGGGGCTAAGGAGAGGTTTGCCCAGTAGGCAGGACAGGTTATGCCTGCCACCAGAAATGTACCTCATCTTTGGGATGAGTCTGGCCAAGATGGACTCAATGGGGATGGATGGTCAGCAGATTTTCACTGCCCACAAATATCCTAATATTAAGGTGATTTCATTTCTCTGTTCACGGGCAGATGACACTGTGTGCATTGTTTCTTAAAGGAAAAATTGGGTAACATGCTCTAGATAACTTAAGGAAAAGGGGGATCAGAAATTATGGAATGTCTGTGCAAACTAGTGAAATGTCCAATATTCTCTGTATGAATATTCTAGATACATTCTAAACTAGTGTACACTAAAGTGAAGGCAAAGCACAAAGGCACTTCAACTTCTGTGTAAGTTAAGGCCAAAGGATGTCTTTCTAGGATAGCTTTGGGTTATCCAAGTGTTGTTGTTCTAACTATATTGACATGCTCATGTCACATTATTTCTACATTTTTACAGCATGGGGAAAGAATATTTTGGCAAAGGTAAAGGTGTCTAGGAGTGCCATGGTAGATCTTTTGTGTCTGGAATGACTTATCAGATCTTCAAGGGTTACCATATGATTCTTGGCCCCTTGTTGAGGTTCTAGGAAATGTGACAATAGGGTATTGCACAGGGTATTCATTAGGGAGTGTCCTTGAGATCCACCCTCAGTCCCTGGATAAGGGACCAGACTGAGTAGAGCAAGAACTTGAGCTGCAAGGTCAAGCTGGTCTGACAGTCACAGCTGACCCTGTAGCAAAACTCTGGAGTTGAAATGGGCCATCAGTCATCACATGTTGGACCAAATCAGGGCTTTATATGCTTACCTTGATCAGTTACTGGGTATCGGTTCTTTCCAGAAGGGCATGACCTAGGGTGAGAAAGCAACCGCTGCAGCAGCTGTCCCTGTCAGCTGAAATACTCCCAGAAGCTAGGACAAGTTTTTCCTTGAAAAGGGGTCTGCTGGTTACCTTTATCTAACAGTCCATTCTTCAGGCCCAATCCAAGACACTTTATGTTCACTTAAAAAATAATCCCTCTGATAATCAGAAGGACCCCACCCCCTTCCTGAGTGAGGCCAATCTTGGGAAAGGCAGAGCTAGAAGGATAAACTAAGGCCTCTGTTGCTCTTGTGGGTGGCAATGTTGTCACCAGTAATCACTATCTCCCAATGGTGGTGCCACAATTTACCTTCACCACCATCCCACTGATTCCCATCCTCCTCAGCAAGCTTGATCTGGTTGACTTACCTGGTGGCTTAGTTTCTCATCCCTGGGAGGTCTGAGCCCCTGGTCATCATGTCCTCTCAGCCTGAGGTCACTTTTAGCTCTTGTTTGTTTATCACAGTTAGGAAAGGAGTACCATCAAAGGCCCAAGGGGGGTCACCTGTGTGACAAATACATTCCTGCTACCCAGCTGTGGCTCAGAAACACTACATTCCTTGATTGTTGCCAAAATCTTGGCACTCTGCACCAATGCCAAACAGAAATACAGAGGCAGAGTTAAGGAAGAGAAGGAAAGAGTGGCTTTATTACTTTGCCAGGCAAAGGGGAGGCACAGTAGGCTAGTCCCTCAAGAACTGTGTCCACCCCCACCCCACCCCTGGTAAGTGGTGGTGGTGTTCAGTCACTCAGTCATGCCTGACTCTTTGCAACCCCATGTACTGCAGCATTGCAGGCCTCCTTGTCCATCACCATCTCCCAGAGCTTGCTCAAACTCATGTCCATTGACTCGGGTGATGCCATCCAACCATCTCATCCTCTGTCATCCCCTTCTCCTCTTGCCTTCTATATTTCCCAGCATCAGAGCCTTTTCTAATGAGTCAGCTCTATGTATCACGTGGCCAAAGTATTGGAGCTTCAGCATCAGTCCTTCCAATGAATATTGAGGATTGGTTTCCTTTAGGATTGACTGGTTTGATCTCCTTGCAGTATAAGAGACTCTCAAGAGTCTTCTCCAACACCATAGTTCAAAAGCATCAATTCTTTGGCACTCAGCTTTCTTCACAGTCCAAGTCTCACATCCATACATGACTACTGGGAAAACCATAGCTTTGACTAGACAGACCTTTGTTGGCAAAGTAATGTCTCTGCTTTTTAATATGCTGTCTAGGTTGGTCATAGCTTTCCTTCCAAGGAGCAAGCGTCTTTTAATTTCATGGCTGTAGTCACCACCTGGTGAGTAAGGACAGGTTATATAGTCAGGTAGGGATATGTCATAAGGATCAAGGCAGTAACAGTCTTCATTCCCCCTTTACAAAATTTCAAAAGGATGGGTTTGCTGACAAGGTTAGGCTGTGTGTGTAGGATCTTAAGTGGTCTATCTCCTAATATTAATGAGCCTTTCAAGCCCTTTAATCTTGGTGGTTTCATTGCTGCTTCTCCTTTGATTAGCAATGGTTCTGCCCTTTGGAGTTAAGAGAAACTCATGGAGGCTGGAATCTTGCCTATGAGGAATGGGAGACAAAAAGGCCTCTGTCCAGGAGCCCCACAGGGCCCTGCTTGGCATCATGCTGATCAGTCAAATACCTGTGACAAGTTGTTGACTCTTCTTGCCTGCCTGTCCCAGGAAATGAGGAACAGAAGATGTCTGCTGGGAGAAGAATTCTTTTTGGGCTCTGCAAGTTTAGAGCTCCTGGTCCCTAAAGTTGCAGGGATTGAAAGCATACAGTCCTCAAATGGGTCGTGAATATGATAGTAAGTGGGGATCTTCTTGCATTTGCCCATTGGTTCTAGGTGTTCTTATGAGTGTCACAGTGTCATAGAAAAGTATGTGAATCACAGTATATGCTTCACCCTGGAGGATGGCATCTGTCCTTAGAGTATTGCCTCTGAGATGGCCTGACCATAGGCACCCCAAAAGTATTGTTTGTTCTCTGGAGCCAGCAGCTGAATAGTGGTATAGCCTGTGATGCAATCAGTGAATTCCATGGTCATAGTCCATGCCTGCCCTTTGTTCACCTTGAAATGGGTGCCTTAGTCTGATGTGATATTGATGGTTCTGCAGGATACCATATATTGGGTCTGATGCTCTATGACCTTTGATAGTGGTGCTGGCTAAACACCTCTGGGCAGGGACTTCACATACCAGGAATGTCTATTTTTCTTGTTATTTCCAAACACTGGCTCTTAAGATAACATCCACTGTAGTCAACTTTATACCAAGTGACTAGTTAGGTTACTGTCATGAGAAAACGTGCTGTTCTGGGTGCTCAGGACTTGACTATTGTTGGAAAGATAGACATTTGGAGAGGGTAGAAGATGCCAAGTGAAATCCTTTTGCTTTTGAGCCCACAAACACCACTGTCTCTGCATGTGTGGCTGTTGTATTGTTGGCCACTCTAGTGCTGTTAGCATGATGGATATGAGTAAGGGCTAGATGACATCAATTGGCAAAGTCAGTCGTCTTGGTTTATATCTTTTCCATGGTGGTAGTCCTCTGGAGGACCTCAATACATGCTGAAAAGATGTTCTAATTCTGTGCCCACCCCTATGTATCCACCTACCTACCATTACCCAGGACTGCCTTGCCCTCAATCCTTCAATCTTTAATCCTTTCATGTCCTTCCCATCTGCCTCTGCCCATGAGTCCATATGTATTCTAACCTCGGGCCACACCTTTTTCCACATGAAGTAGGTGGTCAAGTACATTGCTGGGAATGCTATCCATTGGGATGGGTTTTCTTTCTATGATCCTTCAAGACTGACCCTTAAGTGAGCTTTGGAGCAGTAGGCCTCCATTTCCAACTTGTACCCACATACTGAGGTGACTTATTTTAAATCCAGCAGTACACACTTCTATATTTAAAATGGATAACCAACAAAAACTTATATAGCACATGGAACTCTGCTCAATGGTATGTACTAGCCTGGATGGGAAAGGGGTTTGGGAGAGAATGGACGCATTTGTATGTATGGTTGAGTCCCTTCAAAAAAAGACTCTCTTCTGACAAAGTCAAAATCTCAGTTATCTTAGTCACCTAATGACTAGTTATTTCCCTGCAACTTTGGACAAATATCTTTTCCAATTATGGATGAGGTGCTGCATATAGAGGGCGTGCCTTTTTAATTCTCTGGCAGTTATAACTGTCTTAGCCTTTATTCTCCACTGTGAGAGGTATGAGGTCAGCAAGAAGAGACTACGGCTTTCTCAGATCCTTTTTATGATGTGTGCACAGCCATTCACCTGTGTGTAACCTTCTGAAATCTCAGAAATATATTGAAGCTCTTCAAAATCTCATATGAGCATTTCCTTCCAGTCTTTCAAATTTTGAGTTAGCCTCTTGTTTGCTTCACCTGGTAATGCTTTCTCAAATATCTATGTTAAACAACTGATATTTTTTAAAAAATTTATTTTTTAACAATTCTAGAGCTGGATCACTGGAAATGGCACTATTTCCTAAGTAAGATCAACTAATGAATCTCTGATAATAGAGCTATGACCTGTCTGGCACGTCCCAATAAAACAATTACTAATTTCTGGAGCAAGGGATTTTTATGACCCAACCTCAATTTCCCCCCCAAGAAGTCTGATACACTGCCCTTTTTTATTCTACCTTGGTTCTGAGGCTGACGGTTTTTAAGTCTGCTACAGAGCTAGGGAGAATATTGGACTAAGAAAGTTAAAATGTCACAAAGCTCATTGTTTTGACTAAGTATTAGCCACACTTCTTAAAAAATGGTCTTGAAATTGTAAGAATCTGGTTAACTTCCAATGTATTAGAAAATTTTGGGAATTTTTCATTGTGCTCACTGTTTTTATGTAGGAAGATTTTTGGACAGCTTTGCCTTTTTGGTAATGCTTATTCTACTGTACTGACATTATTGGGGAAAATTCTTGCAAAATTATTTTGACTTCTGGTCATAGGTCTGTGTTGGGGGTGTGTGACACACATCATGAGAATCTACTGGATAGAACCTAGGTTGATGTTTTGCTCTTGTCTAACTGACATCTTTCATTTCAATAAGGGGTTCTTTGCTATCCTAGAGGACTTAAGGTGGTTCAAAGTGATTCCAATTATTCAGTTGCTGCCTAGAAAAGGGTAGCACTCCAACTTACCTTCATGCAATTACCACTGGAGGTTGGTTTACATGGGAAATATTTGACTGCTGTTCTGGGGGCACTTGTGTTTCCTCAGGGTTCCAACACACATGGTCAGAGGAGGCTGATATATCTTAAAGGGCAGCATCTTACATTCGTACAGCGAAGCAAAGGTCTGAAGGCAGAAATGTTGTCACTAGTGTCCTCCACAATTTTAATGGATGCTTTTGGAAGAAATAAGGTTGTCCTAGTAGGCTGGGGACAGTGGCCAAACAGCAGCACTTTCTCTGAGAAGATTGGGGCTCAATCCAAGATTCACGGAGCAGACAGAGTTCTGAAACCATCCACAGTGATACCATGATGCTGGGCTCTACTGACTTCATTGAGGCATAATTATGAGCCAGAAATGCCTCCACTGAGAATGTGACCAGTGGACACAGTATGTCGTCTTGGTTCTCAGGGATAAGTTCACTGTGCTTCCGGGGTGCTCTGTACCCCCAGAGGGAGGCAGATCAATTCAACCTGCACTCATCACAAGGGGTTTAAGGTTGCTCTGACTTTTCTTAGTGTGGTGAATGGGTTGAGAGACAACTGAATGAAGGTCAAGCTAGGAACGCTCATTGTTTGCTGTTCTTGTGCAGAGACAAATTCTGTAGCCTTCTGACCACCAGGAGTCAAGTATTCTGACGATGCTCAGTTGCCCATGCATCTTAGTAGGTGGTTTCTTCTTGTGCTGCTTTTTGGATGAGCAGATGGGTTCTCATTAAAATGTCTCCATCTGAAGCTCAATCGTACCTTTCTTAAGTAGTAGCAGCCTGTATTGTTTCAGAAAGTGGATTTTTTTTTTTTTAAAGAATTTTCTGATCCTGGTTGGTGCTGCGTGTTGGGAATTTACCCAGAGGTGAAGGTCTGAACTCAGGAAGCACAGTAGAACCTTCTGCCTTTCTTGGGTGACTTTCAGTGCCTTTGGTACCAGTTGAGATGTGTCCTAGATAGTCTTGGGACAGTACTGTGGTCAATGCCAGCACCTTCTCTGGGCAGGAAGGGCTCAGTGCTCCAAGGAGAAGGGTTCTGAGTCAGTCCATTACCTTGGTGTTAGAATCCTGGACTGCAAGACCAGTGGGGCAAAGTGTGAGCTTGTGGTGCCTTCCAAGATGAGCAAACAGCTGCTGGTGTTGCTCTAGGGGGTGTCAGGGGATGTTCAACTTGAAGGGATCCAATATGTTTTTCTCCTCTTCTGTGTGCCGTTCCTCAAGGACTCTCTCTTCCTTATCAGTTCCTGGAAAACAAGAACAAGCAGAGCTGCATGCAGTTCTCAGGACTGAGATCATGATAAAGGGCACCTGCATGGATTCCCTTCAGTGACCTTTTACTTAAAGGTCATCTACTCAATGCCCCTCTTACTCAGGATATGGGATGCTTTCTGGCCCTTTAAAGATTATTTGCTTGGCTTTGTTTTTGCTCAAGTTTTTTTTTACTGCCTAAAGCTGCCTTGTATGAAGATATATAAACATGAATTTGCAAATATATCACCCTTGTTTCACTTTAGACTTGGGTCCCCTGCATCCCTCTTCTCGTCGACTCCGGTCCCCAGGTCCCGGTCTACAAGGGCCATGAAGGGGGTTCCACTTTCGGTTATGCTTTCAAGGTGTCTTTGAGGAGATGGTGAGGGAGCCTGGGCCATGGCTGTCCTAGGAGAGGAGAGCCAAGATACAGGGCTGTTTGTCAGAACACCGTAAGTTACCTGTTCTGGAAGTTGTGCTGACCCACATCTCCTATGAAGCAGGTACATTATGGTCCACTCTGAAACGTGAGGTTGCTTATAGCACCTTGGCCTCCTTAGGGGAGAAGTTAAAGAGACCAGCAGTCTTAGACAATCTACTTAGTTGCCAGGGAAGAAGGGCCTTTGGATAAACATCTTTTTCTATTCTTTGGAATAAACGGTGCATGAGTGGTCTATTTGTAGCTGAACCAGTAGTAGAATCCTATAAATCAAGTCCTATAAAATTAACTGGGCCCAAATAATTCTTCAGGGAAAGATAATTATATATTTAGTTTTTCATAGAAATGGTAAATGCTTGATATTTCTTGTGCATAAATTTTAATAATCCGAGACTTTCAAGGCATACCTAAGTATTTGAAGTTTAAATTGAGCACTTTTAATGCCTTCATCTGTAGGTTGGAATGCTAGGAAGACATTGCTAATATTGCTTTTATTCTCTTGTTAAGTGCTGCCAGGAGAATAGTTGTGAGGCATATTATTTGAAATAAACTTTAGTGAGTTAATATGAATTCCCTTGAATATAGAACCTGAAAAGCAATTTTGGACAGGCACTGTATTCACTTCTATTGCTTGTGTAACTAAATGACCACCAGGTTGGGGCCTAAGTGAAGACAAATTTTCTTTGAGTTGTAGAGATCAGAAGTTTGATATGGATCTCTTTGGGTAAAGTCAAGCTTTTGATGGGGTTTACATCCTTGTTGGAGATACTGGGGGACAACAGTTTCTCTGCTATATCCACCTTCAAGAGGCCCCCACAAGTCCTTGGCTCTGACTCTCACCTCACCTTGTTTCGCTCTTGTGAATACACTGGAGCCATGTTGCATCATCCAGGCTAATTCCCTTGATGTAAGGTCAGCTGATGAGCAAACTTAATTCCCTCTTTCAACGAACTCCCCCTTGCCATGTAACGTACCATGATTACAGGTTCCCAGGATTAGGATGTTAACAGCTTTGGGAGTTGCTATTATCTTCATGGAAGTTATCCCCAGGAAGCCCAGAGGAATGGAGAACCTGAGATCAGTCGAAGGGAGTTGCCCCTGAAGGTGTTTTGCAGCAGGTCATCTATACCAGTGACTGGTACTGAGTCCCCCATGGAACCTGTGAGTTGCCATGTGGAATGCAGCTTATAACTGTGCCTCCTGAGGTCAAGAGTGTGGTCATTTGCCCACTAACTGTCTCTGCTATGTTCTTTGTAGCTATCCCCTCCCCTGAGCCATCTGTTCCCCTGCACTGAGATGTGACTCTGGCAGGGTTTGCATCCTTGTTGGAGATACAAGGGGACAGTTTGTTTCTCTGCTATATCCACAAGTCCTTGGCTTGTGGCCTCTTCCATATTCAAAATCTGGATCCTCTTTCAACTTCAGAGTGGGCAATGCATATGGAAATCTGACTCTCACCTCACCCTGTTTACGGGACAGACGGTCAGGAAGTGGCTGAGTGGATGCCAGCCTCCTGAATTTTCTTTGTGGCAGAAGAGGGATTAGTTCAGTGCTGCCTACTGAGGAGCAAGGGGCTCCCTTTTCTGTCTTCCTGTGATGGAGTCTCTTCCCTTTTCTGGGAAAAGAGTTTTTTTAAGATCCTATTTAGACTTATTCCCAGCTTTGCCTCCCACAATGTCTGCTTGTATTAAATATCTTGAGATGCCAAAAATTAAAATCTCACTATATTCAAGGATGACTCTTTATGACTCATTCTCTTCCACAAATAGATGAGACTATTCTAAGCATGGAAAACTAAAACTGCTTCATTGAAGGTCTCCCTTACAAGTCATGAGTCATTCTAAGATATTGTAAAAATTCTACAACTAATTCCCTCATTGGCATATGATGGAGATCAGCAGGTTTTGATTCAGTCAGGTAAATACTATGATATCAACTACTGTACTTCAGTGCTATAGAGCTCTATTGTTTAGGAGGGAATATGATCTAAACTTTGTTACTATTTCATTTTCTTGAGTATTTTCAATTTTTTTGAGACTAAGAAATGTCTGCATCTCACTTGAAATGGAGAAATTGATATATATTTTTAAATGATTTCTTCTCTCCTGATATTCTACTTTCCTCAGCTCCCATGAAGTCTAGTGACCCTGGTCTGATCATGTTCCTTCCCCCTACTCCCTTGTTTAAAACTCCTAAGGCTTCATGAGAAGGAAAACAGGATGTATTGAACCCTTTCTCCTCCTGGCTATCCCAGACAAGCCTAGACCTGGATGGGTCAGACCCAGAGCTGGATTCTAGAAGAAGCTGCTGACAAATGTGTGGCATTCTGGCTTCTTGGTCAACTGTGTGGCAATTGACCATCCCAGCCCCTGCTGGACAAAGCCTGCACCCTTCTCTAGCACACATCTTCCTGAAACTCCTAGTCTTTGGCGCCCATATGAGGGTCATCTCTAAGCCAGAGTATTTAGATCATCCAGGTGGGATTTCTTACCACCTACCTGCTCTGGAGAAAGAGTTTCTCTATTTTGCCCCCAGAAGTGTGGATGACAAGGTCAGGATTATTGTGGGCCTGTGGTGCTCAGGTGCCCCCACCTACCACACCGTGGGTCCACATCTTGGTCTTCAACACTCTGTGCCGTGGCATTCTGTGGGGTGGTAGAGAGCTGAGGTCCGGGGGTCAGCAGTGTCCACACCATGTTCAGGGCTGAGACCGCGGGTACCCTTCTGCACTGATGAGCTTAGGTTGAACTGATATGGATGCTGGGTAATCATGATACAGCTGTGACCTCTTAAAGGAACCATCCCTGACTTTTCTTAATAGGGTGAGTTGGTTGAAGATAATGAACTGAAGGATTTGTCCAATAGGCAAAATGCTTGCCTGACCTTTTCCTCTGAGGTAGAAACAATGTAGCCTCCTGGCCCCTAGGCAGGTCCTGTGGCAGGTATCTGCCTTCCTCAGGGCCATGGACACTGCTCATTTGTCTTGACCGGGCAGTTTCCCCTTTTCCTGCCTTTTCAAGAATGGGTGTCTTCCATCAGAAATCATTCCATTGGTGGTAAGTCCAGTCCTGTGATTTTTCTTAATGTTTTAGAAGACAAACTAAAACCGGTTTTCAAGTTTTCATGATTCTGAGTAGTCCAGCATGAATCAGGATGGACTCAATGAGAAATCCAACACTGGATATTTTCTTTTTCAGTTCTCAGAAAAGCTAGTTATCAATGTGCTATATAGTTCTTCCAAATGGAATCAGGATCGAACTCTGCATTCTCACCATTAAGGTTGATTTTTTGTCCTGTTGGAAGTAGTGACTTAGTTCTGTCATATTTACAGTCTGTTACCTCCTGCTACCCTTGGCACACTTTCTGTAACTCAGGTGAGCTGTCTGAGCACAGCAGGGACCATGGGTGAATGGATTCCGTGTCCAGCATGAATTAGACCATCGGTGTCTGTACTGTTCTCTACTTTGTACTCTGGGGGCCCGTGAGTTTGGGTGACCGCAATGAGACTGCAGTCTTCCACACTTTTGCCTTTCCTTTTCCTCATGCTTCTGGGATTGTTCTTAAACCTGAATCTTTAGCCACACTTTCTATCATTTGCATATTTTTATGTAACATTTTGACAATAGTGAATCTCAACTTCTTGACTTTTAATTTCTTCAGGGGGGAGTATATTTGTCTGTTTATATCTCTTTATACTGCAAAAAAGATGAGAATGTAGCTCTGAAGGGTCTAAAATTAGATCTACCTAATCTCAGATCTCTTAACCTGTTTATAAGTTGCTGTAGATAAATATTTTCAAAGAAATCTACAACTCTTTCCTCATTGGAACATGACGGACGTTAGGGATGTTAGATATCCACATTAGCATGAGTATTATATCATGTTAATTATTGTATGTATTTGCTATGTACCTCTTTTTAAAAATAACTTTCATTATATTTTGGTCTCACCAAGTGGCATATGAGATCTCAGATCACCAAACAGGGATTGAACCCCTGTGTCCTGCAGTGGAATTTCAGAGCCTTAACCACTGGACCACCAGAGAATTCCCTCTTTATATTCTTATAGGGGCAATATCTAAAATCTTAACATTTAGTTTTCATTAAAGTATCGTTTTCTCCATTTGCTCCTAGAACTACCTGTATGTCGCACAAATTTCAATAATTCGATGCACTTTTTGTTTGTGGGAGAGAATTTACTCTCTTCCCCAAAATTTCCCTTCCTTTAGCTTCTATGAGCTCTCAGGAACCAAGCCAGTTCACTCCTAGAATGAATGAGAATGTTTGAAACCCTTCTGCTTGTAGTTGGGGGTGGGCTAAGCCAGGATGAAGCAGACTCTGGGTTGACCTCAAATGGAAGCTGCTGCCAAGCCCATTTGGCTTTGACATTGTCTTCAGCTGTTCTGGAAGTGAATCCCCACCTACCCATCTCATCATCCTCTGATCCCCATCTGCCTACTGTTGCTGTACCTCATGCATCCACATGGGCGTCATTCCTAAGCCAAAGTATTCGGGAATGTCCTAGTGAGGTCTCAACCACTTCTCCTGGAGAGATTCATTTCCTTATACCCTCATCGAAGATCAGCTGAATGTTGGTGTGTGTATTGTGTGCCTGGATCACCCCGGTCTTCTCTATGCTCCAATATCTATAGCTCTCAAAGACATGTTCAACCTTCTGTGCCTTGAGCTCTGATGGGTGTGGGCAGGACTGAGGTTCAGGACTCAGGCTGTCTGGGGCATATGTGCAGAGCTGAGCCTCTTATAGCTCCCATCTGTGACAGACAAGGAAAGCATTGTCCCCTCTGCCCTGATCTTGAGATGCTAAGGTCTCCTGATGTGGCTTCCTGGAGGTCTTGACGGAAGTGTGCATACTTTATGGAATCAGCCCTGAGTTTCCTTGTTGGGACGAATTGTTTGAAGCTAAATGAGGGATTTATCCAGCTAGAAGAACTTCTGGCTTGATGTTCTCCTGTGAACCTGAATCAAGGTCTGTAGGCTCCTGGCCTCTAGATAAGTCACATGGCAGGTGTTCATGACAGGTGTCACTAATTATCTTTCCTGACTGGGTGGTTTTCCTTTGTCCTGCCCCCTGTCAAAGTTTGAGTTCCATGGTTAAAAAAAAAAAGTTCCATCTGAAAGTCCTTAATCCTGGATTAAGGGTTTCCCAGGAAGAGAGAATAAGCTAGACTTTTGTGATTGCCCATTCTGTAAGTAGTCCAGCATGCTTTGGGAGTGAACTGATCAGAAATTCAAAGGTGGACATTCCAGGTCTCTTTAGTCCTCACATGCCATTTTTTCCAGTTAATTTTTATTGGAGTACAGTTGTTTTACAATATTAGTTTCTGCTGTATAGCAAAGTGAGTCAGTTATACATATATTGTACATGTATTCCCTCTTTTGGATTTCCTTCCCATGCAGGTCCCCAAAGAGCACTGAGCCAGAGTTCCCTGTGCTGTACAGTAGGTTCTCATTGGCTATTTTATACACAGTTATGTATTTGTCAATCCCAGTCTCCCAGTTCATCCCACCCCCTTCTCCTCACCTTGTATTCATACATTTGTTCTCTGTCTGACTATATTTCTGTTTTGGAAATAAGATCATCTGTATCATTTTTCTAGATTCCACATATCAGCAATATTATTTTTCTCTTTCTGACTTTACTCTGTAAGACAGCCTTTAGGTCCATCCATGACTCTGCAGATACAAATGCCAACTGTTTTGAAGTCCCAAGTTTTCAATTAAATCTGGATCAAAATCTGCCTTTCAATTAACAAGGATCTTACTTTGAAGGAAATACATTTTCTGAATATATAATGGAGAAAAGAACGGTTGTTTTACCCACTACCATTCCTTCACACATTTTCATTCACCCACATAGTTGGACGAACTGTCTAGGCACGGCAGGATCTATAGACATTCAAACCACACTTTCAGGGCCCTGGAGGGGAACCTGAACCTAAAGGCCTGAAAGTCCTTCATATCCCTTTAATGCACTGGGAGGAGCCCTGAGAATGTAGGATGTCTGAGTGCCTGAAATGAATACATTCTGGCCCTTTGTCTTCTGCATTCTAGTCTTTGAAGTTGATGCCTCTGGAACAGTTCCATCTGATCTTCCGTCATGTTGATTGTATTTATCCCATATTTATGCTATTTCCATGTTTTATAACATCATATTCTTTGACTAATATCAGCTTTGGTAATCTGAGGAGACAAATTGGATGTTTGTTGTTGTTCAGTCGCTCAGTTGTGTCCGACTCTTTGCAACCTCATGGACTGTAGTGTGCCAGACTTCCCTGTCCTTCAGTTTCCTGGAGCTTACTCAAACTCATGTCCTTTGACTCGGTGATGCCATCCATCCATCTTATCCTCTGTCATCTCCTCCTCCTGCCATCAGTCTTTCCTAGCATCAGGATCTTTTCTAATTGGCACTTCTCATCAGATGGCCAAAGTATTGGAGCTTCAGCTTTGCATCAGTCCTTCCAATGAACATTCAAGGTTGATTTCCTTTAGGATTGACTGGTGTGATCTCCTTGCAGTCCAAGGGACTCTCGAGTCTTTTCCAACACCACAGTTCAAAAGCATCAGTACTTTGGCTCTCAGCCTTCTTTATGGTCCAACTGTCACATCCAAACATGACTACTGGAAAAACTATAGCTTTTACTATATGGCCCTTTGTCAGCAAAGTAATGTCTCTGCTTTTTAATATGCTGTCTAGGTTTGTCATAGCTTTTATTCTAAGGATCAAGCATCTTTTCGTTTCATGGCTGCAGTCACCATCTGCAGTGATGTTTCTTGATCTATAATTCTCCCCATTGAAAAGAATAGATTCAGATTTCTTAAAGACAGCACCTTTTTAGGTGACTTTTTTCATCCCATAATTCTTGTGGAGACTCTCCTGCCTGATCACATATATCGGCTAAGAGGCTTGAGAAATACTTGAGTTGTCAGAGGTCCACCCAGGTTGAATGTCAGTCTGTACAGTATCTGGATGTCCTCAGAAGGTCTGATGGCTTAGGGTGCTCTTTCAGTTTTCCCCAGAGGAAGCAGAGACCAAAATGTGAGAACATTGGACCCAGATACCCTCTGCAGTTTTTCTGAGCGCCTTTGCCTTTTTCAGTGGTACCATGGATGTCCCAGATGGAGGATAGTGTTTATCATGGGCAATGCACCTTCTCCTCTGGGAAGCCGAGGCCTGTCTCTGTAACATGGAACCGTTCTGAAACTATCACAGTGTCATGGTGGTGAACTGCTGGGAATAGCTGACTTTTGGCCCTAAACTGATCAGAGAGATTTTCTGCTTAGGAGACACAGCTGTCAATCACACTTACTAAACATATTAGCTGACCACTGGCTTATTCCTGGCAATGCTTTCTGCGGTGACTAAATCAGAGGTCCTAGGGGATGCTGTACGTAAATAGAAGAAAATAATGCCGGGGCTTTTCCCACAACTTTGCTGCTGTCAACATACTAGGTGAAGGGTTTTTTTTTGTCCTGGTAGTTCTGCTGATCACAAAGTGTCTGTGAAGCAGAGACATCAGCGGGTAGCTGTGAGGCCAAAAAGTTTTTTTTTTCTGTAAAAACTTCCAGAAATACTGGGACAAAACTGTAGCCAACCCAGTATCTTATTCTGGTAGTAAAGCAGGTGGGGAACCAACCCACTGGACTTAGTCTCCCTGGTTCTCAGGGACAAACCTTGAGATGAGTCTGGGATGCTCTGTGTCTTGACTACCCTGAAAGAAGGGACTGGATCAATTCAGCCCTGACCATTTGGCTGAGGGGGAAAGGGAGTTGCGCATCTGTATTGTGGGAACAGACTTCTGAGTTTGTAATTACATTCTCCATACTTCCCAAACTTTTACTCCTTCCTTAGCAGGTTTCTGTGTCTGTCTTCAGTGGTGGGCTGTTGTGATGAAGTCAAAACGTTATAGCTCCCATGAACGGAGTCCACATTGGCTCAAAATAAGGTGCTTAAATTTTCTTTGTCATATTGACTTTGCTGGCAGCTCACCGTGGTCCATCCAAGGATGGGAGCATGATCGGACTTTTATTCTGGTTATTTTATCTTCATTATCACCTGTCTCTTGTTCCTTGATCCTGCTGCTGATGACTGGTCTCCTTGATGGTATATCACATTCCAGATGAAAAGTTAGTCTTGACTAGGTAGAAGAAAATCTTCAACTCATAACTAACTGGAAGGTTGTAACCACACCCGTCTTCTCTGAAATTTGTCAGAAGGAAGTCTTTCTGTCTTTACGCAGCAGAGATGACCATGAAAGATTGTGGGTCTTTCAGGAAGACGTGGGAGCAGCCAAGAGCTCATCTGAGTCCTCCCCCTGCCCCACATTGTCACTAACCCACAGCCCTAGGGGGATTTCTGAAATGCTTGTGTTCCTGGGACCATTAAGTACCTGACCAAAAAGAGGTCTATCAGTTATTGCAGAGAAAACCTAAGTTCAGAGGACATTGAACACATTGTGTGTCACTTAAAAATGAAACATGTTAGGAATTTTCAGGGTTGTTCATCCCTAACAGTCTCTCCTCAATCAGGAGTTCATTGCGGGGAAGCCCCCAACTTGCTTCTGATAGGGTGGAGCTGGTCTTTACCGTGTCCCCCAATCATGGGGCATCTGTACTCTGGTTGGTAGGCATGGGTCTGTTCTGACCAGTAAGATAGTATCATTCTGTTTTATTTAGCCCTGTGGACCTGTAGGTAGGGTGATAACTTAAGCTCTGTGCATTTGTTGGCGTGTGCTACTAGCTCTTGGGCACCAAAGACCACCCAGAAGAGTGTTCTATCTGGCTCTAGTCCTTCTCAAAGTATAACCTCTTCTGAGACTTGAGAGCTTTCTCATTTTCTGCTGTCTTAGATTGTTAAAGGAAAACTTCATTAGGACTTCAGCCACTCATACAATGGCAAGTTAGCACTATTGATAAACCATCTTTTGTTTGATGTTGCTACTCTTTAACTGCTTTCTTCCTACTTGCTCTTTTATTGTTGAAGATTCCTTTGCAACATCATCATTGTCTCATTAGGGTCCTCCAGGAACCAGACACGGAGAAATTGACACTCTTAGATCCTGGTTGGTAGTTTGTTGTTGTAATTCCTCCTTGGCCAGAGATAGCTCATGATGACAGTCTTTCTGTTACCGTTTTGCAAGAATACAGTGTTGATGAGGAGAGGATGAATTCTTTTTGTCATAGACCATCCTTTGTGAAAAGAACTAATTTCCTCCTCTCCATAAGAAAGAAAACCTTCAGCTGAAGTAGAAATGAGGAATGTGTGCCTCCACCTTAAATCTGATGGCAGATCTGCAGTGTGGTGTTTCCCAGTTGGATTTCTGCTTTGGCCCCCTTGAATCTGCCCTGTCCTGCCTGATCCAGGAGAAGACTGTAGAGGCATCTGGACTGATGAAGGGTCCATGGAGAGGAGTCTGTATCCCCAAACTTCTACAGAGGCCCATGAATCCTTGGGGCCACTTGATATAAAACTTGTTTGTTCAAGTTGGGTATATAAGTTCTGCCTACTCTGAGATTCTCATATGTAAACAATAGTGATACCTGACCTTCAGAATCTTGCTCCTTAACTCTGAGACTAATCACCTTTATCTTTTGAAATGCTCAGGATGGAAAGTTAATTCTCCCTTGGCTTAGGAAAGCAACTGTTCCTGGATAATCCCATGGGGTCACAGATGGGCTCTCAGTATTTAACTGTGCAGCATCTGACATGGGTCATCAGGTAGAGGTGACCCTCTAGTTTGAGAAATTATACATGTGGTTAGTTTCCAGTGCAATAATTTTTCAGAGCATCATACTCCAGTATGATTTCAGAGTCTTCTCCTTCTCACCATAGATTGTTAAATAAACACTTCATGTTGACCCAAGCCCCCCCAGAGAAAGATATTAGAACTGGGGATGTAGCAGATGCTTTCCTATCCATTTGACACTGTTGCTTCATCACACTTCACCTGTGCTATTACTGATATGACTTGGCATTGTTACTGTCATCTCAGAAGGATTTCCCTCACAAATCAGATATGGGAATTTTCACGTGTATAGTCTAACTGCTGCTCATGAATCACTATATGTATGCTCCTGAGATTCTCTGGAGAGAGCACTTATGGCGGACCACTCACTTCCTCCACCCGAATTTGGATGAAACTGATGTAGAGAAGGAGAGAAGAAGTTGTCTTTGTAGAGGGCAGAGTTAGTAAGGTGACAGGTTTAGCTTTCTGCTCTCACTTCTACTTTAGTGGGTGATTGTTGTGAGAAAGAGATGTATTCCTTAACTGAAATCACAGCAGACTAGACTGACACCTTAAAAAAAATAGGCATGAATGCAAGAAAGAATGAGAGAGCTGTGTTTATTCCTCGGTGGATTTCCATGTGAGCCCCCTTTTCTTTAAGCTTCCCTATGGTGATTGATCCAGATTCAGATCTCAAGAGTGGGCCATGGTCAGGGAAAACTATTTCTGTAACTTTGTCCTTTTCTGTTTCCTGTGATTCTCAAGTTTTAGTCACACTGTGTCCTTTCAACTAAATAGCATCTCACTGCTTTGTTGTGCTTTAAAATAGAGTCTAGAGGATGTGGATTCATGTTGATGTATGGCAAAACCAATACAATATTGTAAAGTAATTAGCCTCTAATTAAAATAAAAAAAATATGGTCTAGGGGATGAAACTAGGGGAATCCAGCCTCTGCCAGAAATGCCCACCAACTCTGGAAGAATGCCCATGCTCCTTTTTGAGAGGAAGAGTACAGATCAACTCTAAAGCTGCAAGGCTATTCTGACTCCATAGATGAGGTTTCTGACATCTGTTTGCTTGTGATGGTGTCTTTCTCCTTCTCCTGAACAGCGAACCCTTAGAGACTTCTAACCCTCAAATCCCATTAGCCTCGTTCCCATTTCTGCCTCAGTAATCTGCCAGAATCTAGGCTCTTAGGATTCCAACATCTGGGGGTCAATCTGCTCTCTTCCAAATCTCTTTCCAATTCAGGAAGAGAACTGTTGTCTTCTCTAAAATTCAGTCTTTCCTATATAGGTCACTAATCTGCTTCTTTCTTAATATCTGAATTTTCACCCAATTGTAAACCTCTTTTATGGAGACTTTATTCCTTTTGTGGTCTCAACTCTCTTGTCTGATGTTCTCCATGCTAACTAGGCTATGTATGATGATCCATGAAACAATGGTGAAACAAAAGCAGAGAAGTGTCTTGAGCGTTCTTGCTGGTGTATTTTCTAAGAGCTGTCTAAGGCATTCAATGATAGGTCCCTGATCTGCTATTAAGGACATAAGCTTCTGCCTCTAGGACCATCTTTTCCCTTCAAATGTAGCTTATGGGAATGTAGATCTTGCTGGGACATGTCTGTCTGTCCCTACAAGGCTCTCATTTCCATAGGACCCAGGATGGACTGTCTTCAACCACTGGCCACAGGGTAGAGTGGAATGTGGCTCAGGGTTAACTTAAGAATAACCCCATCAGGAGAGAAGGTTCTAGGTGTGCCAAGAAAACTATGGAGTTTTGCCTTGCTAGTTTTCTGTAAGTCTTACATTTTAGATGAAATGTCTCCTTTAGAGTAAGATATGATCTCAGTGCTGTATTGTGTGAGACAAAAACCCTATAGGATGTCAAGCTCCCCAGCCTCAGCAGGCATTTCCATCTTTTCCAGAAGAATGACAATGTTCCCAGGTTTTCCTCTCAACAGGAAAGGTTCAGACTAGTCTTATTGCAGCAAGCCTAATCTAAGTCAATAGCTTATATGTCTGACATTCATCTTCTGTGATAGTATCCTTTCCCTCTCCTAAGAAGAAATCCTTATATATTTCTCTTCTCATTCAGACTTGTCACCATTTTGCCTCTGTTACATTTACCAGAATCAAATAACTTAGAATTCCAATTACTGGTGATTCACTTGCTTTCATGGACCTTCCTTCTTGGGGTGAAGGGGTCAAGGAGACATGAGGGGGAGCATAAAGCAGGGAAATTCTCCACTTGATGTTCTTATGATACTTGGACAGTTCTGTAGTCTCTGGCCTATAGACATCACTGGTGGCAGATAGTAATCTACATGAGTAGTAAAATCAAGAAACATGGGGACCAGGAAATAAGTTTTAACTCTGATCTGGGTGCTTTCACTGAGCAGAACTCAGCCTGGGACCAGTGGGGAGCCAGGATAAAGTGTCTGCTTTCTGCTATTGACGCACAAATCACCTGATGGCTGAGATGGAGAAATTGGGTGAAGTGACATTCAGAGGGAAGAGAGAATATGGGCAACGAAGAGAGAACCTACCTTCTTCTGCAAGAAGAATTGTTTTCACTCTTTGAGCTAAGGTGTTCTTAAAATCAAGGCTGTCCATTAAAGATGTTCGCAAACATCTCTCTGATCAGTCCTTTGTTAGGGTTAGCATAGCTGTATCTGAGCCACAAGCTGACATTCAAGCACAAGCTGGAATCAAGATTGCAGGGAGAATTATCAATAACCTCAGATATGCAGATGACACCACCCTTATGGCAGAAAGTGAAGAGGAACTCAAAAGCCTCTTGATGAAAGTGAAAGTGGAGAGTGAAAAGGTTGGCTTAAAGCTCAACATTCAGAAAACCAAGATCATGGCATCTTCATGGGAAGATGGGAAGATGGAAGATCATGGGAAGGTATCAGATTGCACAAATCAATCTGGCTCAGAAAACAGAGACCCAAGAAAGTCCTGTGGTTTCCCCAGACATATCCGGGGTCATCCCAAGGTGGAGAATCCAGTGAGGAATTCCAAATAGTCATGAGCCCCCCCAGGATAGCAGAAGGCTCAGATTCAGGCTTCTGGTATCAGGGTCAGAAGCACTGGAAATTCCGTGACCTGCAGAGTGAATGTTGGCAGCAGTTCTGTATCATGGGACCACCTCCTCCTCCCCTGGAACATTCTGGTTGGTTCGTCTGATGACAACCGTGGCTGAGTCTTATACCAGTGTTTCCACCATTGGCTGCAGCCTTGCTTCAACTACTGGCTGATCAAGGTTGAGAATTACCATTTGGTCCAAGTTCTCTAATCTGGGCTGGCTGAACACATCTTTCAGCACTTTCAGTAAAGGCTGTGTAGTCAGGTGTGGGCACATTTTGGCTTTGAACTCTCCTTTTGGCCTGCGACAGTTCAATGAGCTGGTTCACTCCTAAGCTCAACTGCTTTAACCTGTCTCATGGGGCCTTTGAAGTCACCACCTTCTTGTACTCCACATCTTGTTCCAGCTCCTCCTCAGACAGTGGAAATTGTGCTTTTCATCACTGTCACTGCCTCACACAGCCATCTTTACATAGCCAAAGTTTTAAGGTGGTCCATGACCTTTTTCCTCTGTGGATGACTTCTAGTCAGGTTACCTTGTGTGGCAAGAGGGATGGATTTTTCAGGCGTAAATACTCCCAAATCTAGTGACTAAGTTGTCAGTAGGGGGAAATATACTGTGAGGCCCTGACTTAGAAGTTCTTTAAAAGATACTGTGTTTTCCCCGAGGACAGAGACTTCCCTGAGACACATAGCCTCTCTCTCCCCCTTTCTGACTTTATCAGTGTGACAATCATAAAAGGGTACTGTCACAACACCAAGGGAGCTTGGGATTGGATTCTTTTTATTGCCCTAATTTTTGGCCATGCCATATGGCAGACAGGATCTTAGTTCCCCGACCAGGCATCGAACCCGTGTGCCCTGCAGTGGAAGCATGGAATCCTACCCACTGGACCACCAAGGGAGTTCTGAAAGTGGATTCTTACTGGAAAGTGGATCAAGTTTCCTGACAGGAATGTAGCCCAGCTGTCACCTCTGTTTCTTTTGAGACCCTGTGGAAATCCCACTTAAGCTAAGCCCGGAATCTGAGCTATAGTATCTGGGAGATGATAATAGACACTCTCTTTAGCTACAAATGGTTTTCAGACATGGAGGTGTATAGCGAAATAGAAAGTCCACCCTTTACAGGCACGACCATCTGTCTCCCACCCCACCCTCTGTCCTTCCCATCCATCGGGGCTTGGAAGTGTCTGGACATGGAGACCTGAAACCCAACCCTTCGTGACCCCTGCTTGCTGGACACCCAAGCCTAAGGGAGCGCTAAGAAGTGTTTTTCTCTTTCTACCTCACTGCCCCCAGACAGGAGGAAACCCTGCTCCCAGAGGCCTGGGAACTGACGTGTCATCATAAGTCAGGAACACGACCTAGAAATCCATGGAGCTGTCTCTAATGTTTGTCCCTAGGACTGTCGAGCAGAACAGTCACAGGGCACCTTGGGAGGAGGAGGTTGTTCCTTGAGGTGAAAAATTTATCTGGAAGTCTCTCAGATATCAGTAGGTGATAGATCTTGGCAATCACTTAGGAGGTGAAGGCAGTATCTATGAGGAAACCCACCTCTTCCTTGTAAAGCATGGGAATGCCCGCACTGAAGAGGAAATGAGACTGTGTCCCTTTCCCCCGTGTCTGATGACAATGGTTTGGTGTCCTTTCCCAGCTGGACACATGTTTTGGCTGCCCTTAGGTAATTCATCTGCCCCGTGCTCCCTGGTCTAGGGCAAAGACTGTGAAGGTCCCTGGCCTGAAGGGAGATCCCAGAGGAGCCTGTATCCTCATGACTTACATTGACAGGATCACAGGGGGTTCTCTGGGGCCAGCTAGAATCTAGGTGACTTTCCTGCTGCCTTTCGCTAGCTAAGGGGACAGGCAGTTAAATTCTGGTCATGTGTCATGAGTGAAGTGCTGCTGAACTTTTGAGAGCGCTACCATTGAAAAAGGTGGTAGTCTCCCTTCCCTCTTTCAATGTCCTCCTTCAATTGAGGCCAGGAAGGACTAGCTCTAGGGATGGCAGAGAAAAAAGGAGGGTCTGAAACATTTGTTCTTGACGTATTTTGTAAGAGGTGTCCAGTGGTGAAACATCCACAAAGAATTATTACTGTTGTTTACATTTTCAATACCAATAACATCTATTTTAAATGGAAATTCAATTCACAAATGTTGAAATTTAGTAATCTTCTATGATTCTAATCCATATCCCAAAAAATCTGCATCTTTTACATTATCATACAATTTTCCTCACATAATTGACTCATGTCTTTCCTGCCAATTTAACTCCTAACTGGTCTACGTAGATCATCAAAAGCCCACTACACCCTGAGTATGTCTTCAAAAGCGCCTGTAAATGAACACTCAACTGACTTTAATGTTAAGGCTCACAAAGGACTTTCACATACAGAGTCTTGATGCTCTTGACATACAATGGAGTATATATTGTGACTTGTACATTTAAGAGAATTCAGTCTTTGTGCAGCTGACAAATGAGTCCAAAGATGTAGTTAATTGACTACCATTTTACATTTCAAGAAAATTTTTTCCCTTTCTACCTTTTGACCCCCTACACATTTCTCCCACCCTCACCCCCTCCCTTTGGCAATCCCCAATGTGTTACCTTGTCTAGGAGCTAATTTTTGTGTGTGTGCGTGTGACTGATCCACATATAAAACAACATTGGCATTTGTCATTCTCTGTATTATTACAAATTCATGCCATGTCTGTCTGCATCATTTTCCTCGAGCTTTCCTCCTCTCATTTTTCTTCCCCCAGGCCCTTTGCCCACTTATCCATGCCAGTGGAAGAGTAGTTAACTGTCCTCATTTGTGAAATAGGAAATGAAACCTGAATGTCTTAGTACGTATCTTTGGGGTCTGAACCTAAGGCTGGCTTTGGGGTCAGATACCTTATTTGACAGTGACCCCAAGTAGCACAAAGGTCAAAGAGGTGAGCATGAGACTGGATGCGGAGAAACAGCACTGGGCTGTCCCTTCTCCCTGTGTCTCATTCCCACAGGATTATTCCCTTGTGAATAATCACCTAGAATGAATCACTAAGTGTCTTCCCTGGAAGGATAGGATTCACTGCCTAGTCCATCCGACCCACTGGTCAAGGTAATTTCCTTCCTGCACGTGTAACAAAGGACCTTGTTCCTGGGCTGAGCTCTCTTGGAAGACTGAGGAACAACACGTCAGGACAGAACCTGATCCCTCACATCAAGGTCATCTGGTGAAATGCGAGCAAAGGTGTGGTGCTGACCTCCACAGATGTGCCAAAAACGGGGTCTAGAGGATGTGCCATGGGGCACCCTGTCAACTTGGGGCGCTGAAGGCAGTCAAACCTCCTGAGTCTCCTTTTAGTTGAATAAGGACACTAGCAAGGCTACTCATGCACTGTAGTGGAGCTCTCTGACATCCACCTTGTGATGGTGTCTATTTCTCCTCCTGAGGGTTTACAGAGCCCCGAATTCCGTTCAGCCCTGTGCTTGTGCTCATCTCTCAGTAATGTCAGCCAGAGTCATGTGCCTTAAAATGCTGATAAGTGATTTATTTGCTTACCCTGATTTCTCAGTGCTTTTGCTTTCTCCTGTCAAACATCATCATTACATCCAGGCATATTGGACCATATTGCTATATTACCTAAAGCTTGATAGAATTTGCCAAGAAAAATTGTAGAAGAAATCTATAATATCTCATTTATGCTGGAGTGGTGTTGAGAGGGAGGTGTTAGATTCCATTCCTGTGTGAATATTTCAATATATCAGTGACTGTATTTCTAGTGGTATACACTTATGTGGACATCCTCTTTCCCTCTAGGAATACACTTCGTTATATTTCTATTCACTTAGGATTGTTCATGATCAACGATATTGTTGACTAAAAAAGATGCATAACTTGAGAGTTGCAAGTTGAGTTTTATTTGGGGCAAAATGAGGACTGCAGCCCAGGCGGCAGCATCTTGGATAGCTCTGAGACTGCTCCAAAGAGGCAGCGGGGGAAGGTGGAGTTCAAAACCATCAAGCACTCATTTTATGAAGGTTTTCTGCCAGTCACAAGGATCTGACGTCACATGAAGGGATTTAGTGCTTTTCTAGATATGAGGAGATGTGGGATTGAGATCATAAAATCTGTTCCTAGAAATATCCTCCTATCTAAAGAACGACCCTAACAGATTCCCTGGAGCGCAGAGTGCCTCACTCCACCCTGGACTCCTTCGGGGGTGTTATAGAGCTACAGCTGCAGCAGTGTGGGGTTCAATCTCTGCAGAGGCAGATGGCGAATGCCCTTGTTCAGTCATTGGTAATGCTCTTGGCAAGTGCCAATTCGTAGTTGACAATATCTTTCTTGTAAGTGAATTTTGTACACACCGCTTGAGCTAAGAGCCACCAGTCATTTTGTTGTTGTTTGGTCGCTCAGTCATGTCCACCTGTTCGCGACCGCATGGACTGCAGCATGCCAGGCTTCCTTGTTCTTCACTATCTCCCAGAGCCTACTCAAACTCATGTCCATGAGTCGGTGAGGCTGTCCAACCATCTTGTCCTCTGTCATCCCCTTC
Source organism: Bos grunniens (assembly GCF_055505025.1). Taxonomy (NCBI): domain Eukaryota; kingdom Metazoa; phylum Chordata; class Mammalia; order Artiodactyla; family Bovidae; genus Bos; species Bos grunniens. The sequence goes on along the minus strand of NC_141170.1, from coordinate 12,260,806 downwards.
TCCTCCTGCCTTCAACCTTTCCTAGCATCAGGGTCTTTTTAATGAGTCGACTCTTCATATCAGATGGCCAAAGTATTGGAGTTTTAGCATCAGACCTTCTAATGAATATTCAGGATTGATATCCTTCAGGATTGACTGGTTTGACCTTCTTGCAGTCCAAGGGACTCTCATGAGTCTTCTCAACACTACAGTTCAAAAGTTTAAATATGAGCAAATATTGCTTGTCTGTGGATGAAAGAGTTTATTTTACACAATGGCATTGCACCTCCTCCTGTAGCCCTGAGCATTCTACTGAAACCTGAACTAGGAAGGGACTGCTCTTCATTTAACCTCCCAGAACTCGGTCAGAAGGACCTCCAGACAACAATCTCATGCTAATTCTCATCTCTCGTGATTGGGCAGTGTGTCCTGGGCTACCATGTACGGAAGCAGTATGGCTGCATTTTGATGTGTGTTAGTTGCTCACTCATGTCTGACTCTTTGTGACCCCGTGGACTGTAGTCCACCAGGCTTCTCTGTCCATGGAGTTTTCCAGGCAAGAATACAAGTGGGTTGCTGTTTCCTTCTCCTGTGTTTTGATAATTCTACCCCAAAGCCTTGTTCTCCTTAACTAATGCCTTATCTTGGATGAAAAAGTGGGATGTATTTTAGGACTTCTTGATCCTCCCCAGAGTCAGCTGTTACAGGAGTGACTTTCTCAGTAGACATAACACTAGACATTTTTGTTTTTCTTTAGTCCTCAGGATAGCCATTAATCTTATCATAAATTTTGGGTCTACACTGTCTGGTAAATCAGGCCTGATTTCTCAGTTTTATATATATATATATAGATCAGCATCTGCAATTTTTGTTTGGAGAAATATCTATTTAGGTCTTCTGCCCACTTTTCCATTGGATTGTTTTTTGTTGCATTGTCAGAGCTGGTTGTATATTTTGCCTGCTGATGGATGGGGCTGTGATCCCTCCCTGTTAGTTGTTTGGCCTGAGGCGACCCAGCCCTGGAGTATACAGGCTGCAAGTGGCAGGGCTAATAGTCTCCTGCTGTCAATGTATGCCACCCACCTCAACGGAAGACCCTCCGATATTTGTAGATGAAATTATTATTTCAGTGCTTTGTGCTTAGGTCAAGCATTTATACATAAGGTTTTTATTTAACAGCTAATCCATGGCCCAGCTTTGGGAAAGCATGATTTCTTCCATGTGGCCATAGATAGTATTAATAGACCAGCAGGTATGTCTGATTCAGTCTTCAGTGGGGTGACTGCTCATCTCCCCTGGGTCCTGGGGCACACGAGACAGTGTGAGCCCTCCAAGAGTGGAATCTGTTTCTCCCGGTCCTGTGGAAGTCCCACAGCCCAGGCTTGCTGGCCCCCAGAGACTCTCTGGGGATTCCCACTCCTGTTGCCAGGCTCCTAGGCTGAGAAGGAAGCGTGACATGGAGCCCAGAACCCTCACTCCAGTGGGAGAACTTCCGTGGTTCTCCAGTCTTGGGTTGCCCACCCATCAGGTACAGGATTCGATTTTATCCTGATTGCACCCCTCCCTCCGTCTCACTGTGGACTCTTCTTCGTCCTTGGATGTGGGACTCTCTTCTGGTGGCTCCAGCATCCTCCTGTCATGGTGGTTCAGCAGTTAGTTGTGAGATCGGTGCTCTCCTCCATTTATCTGTTGATGGACATTTAAATTGTTTCCGTGTCCTGGCTCTTGTGAATAGTGCTGCTACGAATATGCAGGGGGTGGGGAGGGAGGTGCAAGTATCTTTCTAAATTATAGTTTTGTCTGGATATATACCCAGGAGTGGGATCGCTGGATCATATGACAATTCTGTTTATAGTTTTCTGAGGAATTGCTATACTCTTTTTCCATAGTGGCTGCACAACAGTGTAGGAGGCTTTCCTTACGTCTCACTGATTGCTGAACCCAGGGCAGGCAAGGCATGAGTTGGGAAGTTGGAAGAAAATTTGAGCTGCTGTAGGAACTGCAGACATGCTTTATTGTCTCATGGCTGACACAGCAGAAAGGGATTCTTCAGGTGGTACTTATATAGGTATACATGAACTGGCAATTTGCCAAGCGATTACATCATTATGCATATGCACAGTGGAGAAGGAAATGGCAACCCACTCCAGTGTTCTTGCCTGGAGAATCCCAGGGATGGGGGAGCCTGATGGGCTGCCGTCTATGGGGTCGCACAGAGTCAGACACAACTGAAGCGACTTAGCAGCAGCAGCGTATGCACAGTGCTATAGATGATCTCAGCTGTTATGTAATCATTGTCATTGTTTACATGACGTGGGGCTAGAGAGCCTAACAACTGCCATGTTCGCTGATTGCTATTCCTCTACACCGTACCATGAATATATTTTTTAAATGCTTGACCTTATTCTTTAGAGGGGCAAGATCTCAAGTGGTTACCATTTTAGAAGGATATGGCTTTAGACTCTACCTTGTATGGTCCTAGCATTTTCTCTATATATCATCTGAGTGAAGACTGAAAGTATGTTTCATGTGGCCTCGTTAAAAAATCATTTTAGAATTATTTTATTTTATTGCTATTTTACAGCAATATGAGTCTGAAGTACCTTTTCTCTTGATGTTAAATATTCATGTTATCACTCTTCACACCTGGTTCCTAGGCCATCTTGACACCAGTGTGCCCTCCTAATGAAAACAGGCCTGACTTTGCCTGTTGGTGGGGGTGAGTTGGTTCAAGTGAGTTGATGAACTTCATCAATTAGGAAGACCCCTTGCCTGATGGACTTCTCTGATCCAGGGACAACATCTGTAGTTTACGGGACTCCAGGAGTGTCATTTGTCTGTCCGCATCAGAAGCCACAGAGCCTTCTTTATTGTTGAGTCTGGGAGTGTTCCCCTTTCACTCCCTTATCTAAAACTGGATGCATTCCATCTGTCTGTAAACCCAGTCGCATGGTTCTTCTGTGCTAATGGCTTTAAAAGAAAAGGACTATTTCACAGGTTTCTGTAACTCTGTGTGTGATCCTCCATGCTCCAAGATGGACTCTATCATGAATCTGACTCTGAGCATTTGAAGTCTCCTTTTTAGTTTTTAGAAATGCAAATGTTTAAGAATGGTTTTATTCCACACTTAGTCCTGACTACTCAATAGAATCTAGATCTAAATATGCACTCTTATAAGCATGACCTTTTATAATGCTCAGTTCAGTTGCTCAGTCGTGTCTGACTCTCTGCGACCCCGTGGACTGCAGCATGCCAGGCTTCCTTGTCTGTCACCGCTTCCCAGTGTTTGCTCAAACTCATGTCCATTGAATTGGTGAGGCCATCCAATCATCTCATCCTGTCATCCCCTTCTCCCGCCTTCAATGTTTCCTAGCATCAGGGTCTTTTCTATAGAGTCAGTTCTTCCCATCAGGTGGCCAAAGTATTGGAGCTTCAGCATCAGTCCTTCCAATAAATATTCAGGACTGATTTCCTTTAGAATGGACTCGTTGATCTCCTTTGCAGTCCAAGGGACTCTCAAGAGTCTTCTCCAGCACCACAGTTCAAAAGCATTAATTCTTCAGCGCTCTGCTAGGAGACTATTTTCATAACATAGAAAAGAACTGTCCATGACCTCCTGCTTCTAAGGAATCTTGCTACAACTCAGATGAACTGTCTGAGCATAGCAGGAGCTCTAGGTGCACTAACCACAACTTATGGCCCACGGCAACTTCTGAGGTGGGATCCTGAACCCAAATGCATGAATGTCCTACCCCATTCCCTACCCTGTATCCTGTGGGCCCCAAAATGTTGTATGAAAGCATTTTGTCTCTTTGTCTTCCACATTTCAGTTGTCTTTTCCTGATGCCTTTTCAGAGATGAGGGAGCAAGAAGCTCATCTCCTGTTCCTATATTTCATCCCTAGCTCACATCCCTAGGAGGCTCTCCAGAAACACTCATACCAGGTGGCTGACTTTTCCACAAAATCTTCTTTTGCTGAAGAAAATCTGTGAATTATAGAAAACACAGGTCACATGACCATCACAGTGGTAGAATCAGACTGAGTATCTAGAGATCCAATGTACTCAGCGTATATGGGTGTGTTTGGAACAGTGAGGGGATGGCTGGTTTCCTGGATAGTCCCATGGGTCTCAGTATGTATAGTGCACACTTTCTGGCACAGGCCATCAGATATTGATCATCATGCCCGTGGATGAATCACCTGTCATTAGCTGGTGTATCTGCTGGTTCCTGCAGAGCACACATTCCAATATGCCCCAAGTTGTATACGTCATCACAGATGGCATGCTGCTGCTAAGTCATTTCAGCTATGTCTGACTCTGTGCAACCCCATAGATGGCAGCCCACCAGGCTCCCCCGTCCCTGGGATTCTCCAGGCAAGAACACTGGAGTGGGTTGCCATTGCCTTCTCCAATACAGATGGCATGGGAAGATCTGAGTTGGATTAACAACAGCCAGGGCTGAGAGAGGATGGTAGCATGCCCCAGGTGGTAGGGGAGATTAAAACTTGTTTTCTTCTTTCCGTTGATTCCAAGTTCTTGTCATGTCGCCCTTAGTTCCCTCAAACTTTTCATCATTTTGTCCCCCTCTTCCTCACACTCTGCCCTTATCATTCATTTCAGTGAAACAAGAGTATTCATTTTAGAAATAAAAAGTGTAATCTTAATGCACACGTGCATATAAGTCCCCTTAGTCACTTCTGACTCTGTGCAACCCCATGGACTATAGCCCACCAGGCTCCTCTGTCCACAGGATTCTCCAGGTGAGGATGCTGGAAGTAGGTTGCTGTTTCCTGCTGCAGGGGATCTTCCCAATCCAGGCCACTAGCTCCACCTGTGTTAGTTCAAACCCTTGAATTCAGAATCTGAGATCTGCCCTGGGGTCAGATCAGATACCTTCTTTGGACGTGACCCAGGTGGCACACAGGTCAGAGAGGTGAACACGAGACTGGATGGGGAGAATTAGCAGCAACCATTGTAACGTGGAGCCGTCACCTCTCCCTGTGTCTCATTCCCAAGGGAACCCTGTGAAGGACCCACATAGGATGTATCACAGAAGGTCCTCCCTGGAAAGCGCAGGATTGCCCCAACAACTCCACCCACCCCACTGGTCGAGGTAATTTCCTTCCTGCACATGTAGCAAGGACCTCATGCCTGGGCTAGGCGCTCTTGGAAGACTCTGGGGAATACTTTAGGACATAACCTGATGCATCACAACAAGGTCATCTGATAGAATATGGGTAACACGTGTGGTGCTGACGCAGATGTGCTGAAAGCAGGGTCTAGAAGCTGTGTCATGGGGCACCCAGTCCTCTCCCACTGGGCTGTGCTCTGCTAAGTCACTTTAGTCATGTTCGACTCTTTGCGCCCCTGTGGACTGTAGCCCACCAGGCTCCTCTGTCCATGGAATTTTCCAGGCAAGAATGCGGGAGTGGGTTGCCATGCCCTCTACCAGGGAAATTTTCCCATCCTCTGCCACACACCCACCCATTTCTGAGGAAAGCCAAACCTCCTGGATTCCCCTTTCAGTAGAAAAGGGACACCTTAGTCTCCATGAGCAAGGCTATTCAAACGCCATAGCTGGGGTCTGCATCGCCCATCTTGTGATGGTGTCCATTTCCCTGTCCTGAGAAGAGATTCTTTATTGATCTCAAATCCATTCCCTTGTCATGTCGGTCGCTCAGTAATGTCAAGTACCTTAGAGTGCTGATACATGAGACTTATTTGCTTACCCTTATTTCTGTGAGTGCATTTGCTTTCTTTTCAAATACTTTCCATCTAGGAATATGAAATCATGTTGGTGCATTATCTAAAGTTCGATCTGAGTTAGCCAAGAAAAAATAAATATTGTGAGAGAGATTTCACAAGATTTTAAATCAATACAGTATCTAAATTAGTATGGTATCTTGTGCCTGTCTTGCAGTGGAATGGTTATGGAGGTGTTATGTTGAAATATTCTCACAGGGATGGAATCTGTCAGTGGTTCATGTCTAATGGTAGACACTTCACTACTTAGACATCCTCTTCTTCCAGGAATACGTCTTGCTATATTCCTGTTCATTGAGGATTTGTTTATTAGCAAAAATGGTATTACCTTTCAGGTTCTGTAAGTGAATTTCACTCACATTGCTTGAGCTTCTTAAAACATTCATTTTTACTTGAATATGGGTGAATGATGCTCATCTGTGGAGGGAAGCGTTAGTTTATTCAAACTGTGACACTGCACCTTGTCTGGCAATCTCATGGATTCTGGTGAAGCCTGGACTGGGCAGGGCTATCCTCCCAGTGAACCTCCTAAGACGGAATCAGGCAGACATGAGAGCTGAGCTTGAAAGCCTTCTGCAGCTGTGCTGCCTGCAGGGTCTGCCTTGTCAACCAGCACTGTCACTGTGTGTGCATGCTTAGTCACCCAGTCATGTCTGACTCTGTGACCCTGTGGATTGTAGCCCACCGGGCTCCTCTGTCCATGGGATTCTCCAGGCAAGAATGCTGGAGTGGGTTGCCGTGCCCTCCTCCAGGGAATCTTCCTGACTTAAAGATCAAACCCGGTCTCTTGCACTGGAAGCAAATTCTTTACCATCTGAGCCACTAGGGGAGCCCAGCTCTTTTCTCAGGGGAAACACCTACATCGCTGCCTGAGGAATCTCATTTTGGAGTGTGGTTCTCACCCTGTCAGCCCTGCTGGGCACACCCTGGGTGGTGCTCTTAACATTTATGTGACTGATCTTATTCAGCTTGCTGCTTTTGATGATCATGGCTCGATTTTGTGCCACTGCTTTCTCTATGTGATGTAACCATCCTGGAACTAGCAGCCTATCGAGGTTGAGTACTGTAGCTGATTTGAATGAAGACATCCTTCGATGCTCTGTCAGCAGAGCCGAAGCAAGTGCCCAGGGGCCGCATGGTCTTCACAGCTGAGAAGACTTCTTTGTTTATCCTATGCGTGTGTGCCAGGTCACTTCTGGCCTGTCCAACTCTTTTGCGGACCCTATGGACCTTAGCCCGCCAGGCTCCTCTGTCCACGGGTTGTGGTCTGTTTCAGTTTTACAGACGATGTTTTGTTTTCTACCTTCTAAGCCTTGCTTCTCATGTCTTGGGCCTCAATTTTGAGGAAAAAGATGTCCTGACTCTGAAGATCAGAGTTGACCTTGTATCTAGAAACAGCCCTCACCTTCACTTCCCATTCTCTCTTCTACTTTATCCTCTCAGTCACCCTTGTGATTACATGCTGCCCGTGGGCATAATCCAGAATTACCTCCTTAATTTAAGGTCAGCTGATGAGAAGCCTTAATTCTGTCTGTGGCAAGTCTCCCTTGTCATATAACATGTTCAAAAGTCTGATTCGGAGGCGAGCTTCTTAACAGTCTACTTGACTGTCTCTTTTGTTTGGTACTTCAAGTAATCCCAGGAAGCCCAGGGAAGGGAGGAGTGAACCAGAGATGGGGTGGTAGGAGCAGTTTCACTGGATTGGGTATTACTGAGCTGGTCACCTATGGAACTGAATGTGTTTAATCCCACAGGGGATCTTCTGAGGAACAAATGCATCTCAGAATTGATTCAACCGAGGGGCAAGTGTCTGTCATTTACACACCCTCTACCTGCTGCCTTGTGTGTGTTTACCTGCTAAGGTATTAATTCCCTGTGCAACTGAGATCTGACTGCAGGCAAACAAGGGGCCTGATAATCCAGGGTGTTGGGGAAGAGGCCCGTCTCTCTAGGAGCGTGCCCAGTCTCCTGGGTTTCCCTCTTAACCAAAGGAACACAGGTTCACCTCCTCCTGAAGCAAGGAGAGCTGGTTGCATGGCATCACCGACTCAATGGACATGAGTTTGAGTAAGCTCCAGGAGTCGGTGATGGACAGGGAAGCCTGGCGTGCTGCAGTCCATGGGGTCGCAAAGAGTCAGACACGACTGAGCGACTGAACTGATTGAAGCAAGGTCTTCCCTCTCCACCCTTCTAGGAGACGGGAAGAGCCTCCATCACAGGAAGAATTTTACAGAGTCCCTGGATCCTTACCCCTCCCTCTGCTTTCTGCAAAGCCTGCCTGTATAGATTTGGTTACCAAAAATTAACAATACTTAAACTTATTGTATTCAAAGGATGACTTCCAGTTTTAAAACTCATTCTCTTCTTAACACCCTCCTCAAATAATAGATGAGAGTGGATTATCTCAGAATGTAACCTTGGATGTACCTCCTAGGGCATGTTTTCCTGGGTCACTCAGGTCTTTCCCCAAGGCTTGCACACCTGGGTCTCAGGTCTCTGGTGGTTCATGCTGCCATGAGATCATCTTCCCATGATTTCTTGGGTCCTGAGTTCATATCTTAATGTGGTGTGGTACCTTCAGGTGATAGCCTTCCTTCATCTATGGCCCCTTTTCCCATGGGTTTTGGTTACTCTGTCCAAACACATATTTGGGGTGGAACAGATCATCTCAGAATACGTATCAACCTCCATCCTATTGAAGGATGGTCCCCCTGAGTTGATGTAAATCTATTTGCTTAGCTGATGGATGCTGTTAGAGCATAAGGTACAGGATGTACCTGCTGGAAAGTGTACACTGGAAGTGCAGATTGAACACAGGAAGGTTGAGCTGAGTCCTTTAACATTTGTTCTTGCTTGTGACACCACCAGCAGCATGACTGACAGACAAACTGAGGGATCCGTGGTCATGATGGTCAATGGCAGTGCTCTCTGTTCTGGCCAGCCAGGTTCAGCCTGGAAACATGGAGCAGAATTCTGTACTTGTTCCAGTCGTCACAGTGACACCTTGCTTGAGCTTCAGTGTATCTTTTGAGGCAAAAACATAGTCTAGTGTATTTTCTGGCTTGGAATTTGTGCTCTGCTTGTCTTCCTAGACTGAACTCTTTTCTGACTGTGCCTGGTGGTGGGTTTCTAGGGAATGTGTTTCTGAGGCCCTGGTAGATGGGTGCCGCAGAAAAAACTAACTCTTATTATTAGACTGTTAGACTTGCCTCGATGCTTCATGGTGACAAGGGTTCCATCTCTCTGGGCTGCCCTTTGACCCATGAGCTACCGTGAAGCAGGGGACCTCACCAGGGGACCTCACAGACCAGCTCTGAGCAGCGTGCATGTTAAGTCACTTCAGTAGTGTCCGACTCTTTGTGACCCCATGGACTGTAGCCCGCCAGGCTCCTCTGTCCATGGGATTCTCCAGGCAAGAATACTGGAGTGGGTTGTCATTTCCTCCTCCAGGGGATCTTCCTGACCCAGGGATTGAAACTGAGTCTCACATCTCCTGCGTTGGTAGGCGGGGGCTTCACCACTAGAGCCACGTGGGAAGCTCTGAGCAGCAGCACTTCCATCTCTTCTTGGTTTCTCTGGTAGTAGTTTGTGTTTCTTCCAGTGGATCTGAGAGTCTGGCTTGCTCTTCAGTGATGAGCCAATGCTCCTCTGTATCCAGACTACATCCAGATAGGTTTTGTTTTGTTTTGTTTTTTTCCTGGCCTGGACAGGGTTCTTCTGGGACAATGTGATTTGTACCAGCAAGATAAACATCTGGATCTGAAATTGGGTCCTCTTGTATAATCTGACTTTCTCTTCCTTCCTGAGAATGTAGACTTAATGTCTCCTTGGGCTATATTCCTATCACTGTTGTCAACTGGTTCCAAGTGATATTTTTATCACTTACTTTGCTGTCCTTAACTTCTTGCATCTCACAATTAAATGTTCAAGGGTGGAGGCTGTGAAGTCTAGGTTTGTTCAGGCTATTTTTATCTTCATTGTTAATGGTCCCTGGCTCTTGGATTATACTGCGGGTAATTGGCCACTGTGATATTTAAACCTGAGACTAAAAGGGAAGCATTTATACTACTAAGTATGTTAGCTGTGCCTGTCACTGATGCCTTTTATCAGGTTGGAGAAGTTTCTTTCCCTTCTGAGTTTGCTGGGGTTTTGAAAATCAAGAATGGATGTTGAATTTTCTTGAAGGCTGCTTTTGTGTCTATTGAAATGACCATGTAGTTCTTCTTTCATACCTTGATAAATTACATTGATTTTTGAATCACAACACAAAATTCTGATCATCACAGTTGGGGAGGAGTTCAGTGTGGGAAGCTTCTTCCTGTTAGGTGATTCCAGCACTTTCTTTACTCTTCCCTCCCCCTCCAAATGCTGAACATCTGGGAACCACATGTACAGGAGGAATGCTTCTATTGGAACAGTAAGATGGTATCCTGGGCCATCTTTTGTACGTCAGGATTTTAACCCTTTACATCTCCTGGGATGTGCCATCAGATGGAGGTCTCCCCTGGTATTGAATATGACACATTATATCTCTGGGTATTTCCCTAACCACCAACTCAAAGCAGTGCCTTTCAGGAGGCAAGAATCGCCTCTCTCTCTCTCATGCACTGGGTAGTTATAGAAAGACCTGTCTCCAGCTCAGCTGCTCATATAAGTAGTAGTTGACACTGTGCACAGCCATCTTATCTTTGTTTTGATTTATTTGCCCTTCCTTACCTGCTCTCTATTTTTGTCCTTCCTGTTTTTTATTATGGAAGGGACCTTGGGGATGTTCCTCCTATCTCCATAGGAACCTCTCCCGAAAAAGACCTGGGGAATTTTATGCCTTCAAATCTTAACGGCTTGCTGAAAGTTGTGTGTTTGTAGAATTCTCCCTTGGCTGTGGGTATTTCTGATAGTTACACCACCTAACTTCCATGAAAATAATATCGTTTTGGAAGAGAAAATTGTCTTTTGAAGAGAGGAAGTATTGGTGGAGAGACCTGCTTTCTTCTTCCCATAAGCACTGCTCTTTCCCACTGATGTGCAGTTTTACACAATACTTATGCTGAATGTTCCTGTCTATATTCTTTGGGCTAATATCCACCCCAGTGTCTTTGAGAACCTTATCTGAATTTCTTGATCAGTTAGTCTCTTTATGGAGTGGAGGTTCAATTTGCTAAGAAAATAGTGCTTTTACGGTGATTTTCCTGAAGTTGCAAAGTCTTGAGGTGATTCTTCTGCCTGAGCATATACATATGAGGAGAGGCTCCACTTAAAATGCTAGTGTTTTGATTGACATGCGTGTTGGGTACCTTTTGTACTCTCCCTGGTTGTCCTCTGACCCTGGCATGTCTCAGGTGCTGCTGCTTGAAACTTTTCCAGACGAAACAAAAACATAAATGCTAGAAACCTGGACACCTGAATTATTTTGAGTGCCTTTGGCACTGATGGTGGTAATAAAAAAAAAAGTCACAGACAGGAGAAGGACAGTGACTACCAAGGACAGCTCTGTATCTTCTGTTGTGTAGCTAAGTCTCATTCAGGAGATGTGGGCAGAATTAATTCTAAAACCAGCACAGTCCCACAGCATCACACAGCTGGCGACAACTGACCTTTACCCCCAAACTATGAGCAGAGACAGACATTTTCTTGGGGGGAGAAGCAGCTGTCAGCCATACGGTCTGCAGGGGTGGGGCATTAGCTACTTCCTGGTTTATTCTTGATGATGATTTTCTAGGGAAAATGACTCAGATCCTGAGAAATGGCTCTAAGAAAATGAATAATGCTAGGACTCTTTTTTTTCAAGAAGAACATGCTGTCAGTAGACAGGGTGATTAAGATTTGCCTCTCCTGGAAGTGCTGCTGACCAACAAGCCTGTTTGAAGCAAGGACCTTGTTAGTCTCAAGTACAAAGCACAAGCATCTTTGTTCCTCTGGCAGTAGATCTGGTGAGAATTCAGCCAGTGGACCAAGAGGGCACTTAGTTGTCAGGGACAAAACCACCGAGTCTGGAGTAGCTGCGTTCTGACACCCCACCCTACACAAGGTACCAGATCCATCAGCCCAGACTACTGTGCTGAGGTAGGATTCCACTTGCTAAGATTTTATGAGAATAGATTGCTGAGCCTATTAATGCTTCCTGGCATGTATTTAGAATTCCTCCTCATGCCTGAGAAAGCAGTTATAAGCCTTTTTGTGTCTTCAGTTGTGGGCTATCTTGGCATGCTATGGCTTCATTCAATGGACTCCTCATTGGCTCCCAGTGAAGTGCTTCCATTTCCTTTTTGTATCCTGACTGTTGCTGGCAGCTTATTATTTGGTCCAGATGGGGTATGTTCAGACTTCTCCAGATATTCATCTTTGCCATCATTTTTGCTCTTTCTTGATCCTGCTGCTGGTGGCTGGTCACTTTCAGGCTGTGTCACTTTCAGGGTAGAGTTAGTTATCCCTTATGTAGGGTGAAGAAAGTCTTAAAAGTGAAATGAATTTGGAAGGCTGTTAGAGTGTAAATCTTGGAGTTGTGAGTCTACCTGGACTTGGGCCAGGTACTTTATTTAGAAGCAATCCCAGGTAACACATGAGGTTTGAGTGTGTGGGTATGAGATTGGATGGGGATAATGGCCAATAATGGACATGGCATGGAACTGTCACCTCCCCGTCCCATTCCCAAGTGGAACCCAGTGAGGAACCATGTAGAATGTATCACAGGAAGTTTTCCCTGCAAGGATAGGATTCACCAAGTCCATTCACCCCACTGGTCAAGGTGATTCCCTTCCAGGCGCATGTAACAAGAACTTTGTGCTTGGGCTGAGCTCTCTTAGAGGGCTTCCCTAGGGTCTGGTAAAGCATCTGCCTGCAATGCAGGAGACCTGGATTCAATAACTGGGTCGGGAAGATCCCCTGGAGAAGGAAATGGCAACCCACTCCAGTACTCTTGCCTGGAAAATTCCTTGAAGGAGCTTGGTGGGCTACAGTCCATGGAATTGCAAAGAGTTGAACATGACTGAGCAACTTCACTGGTCACTGGAACTCGCTCAGAAGACTGGGAAAAGCTTTAGGACAGAACCTGATCCATCACAACGTCTATTATCCATTTTGGTAAAGTGTGGTAACAGATGTGGTGCTGACCTCCACAGCCATGCTAAAAACAGGGTCTAGAGGATGTGTCGTGAGACACCTTGTCCTCTGACGCTTGCTTGCATGCTAAGTCACTTCAGTCATGTCCAACTCTTTGCAATGTCATGGATTATAGCCCACCAGGCTCCTCAGTTCATGAGGTTCTCCAGGCAAGAGTACTGGAGTGGGTTGCCATGCCCTCCTTGTCCTCTGACATGCAAACCCAAGTTCAAGAAGTGCCAACTACCTGAGGTTTGCTTTAGTAGAAAAGGGAGACATAAGCTTACACTAACAAGGCTATTCGTTTACTATAGCTGAAGTTTCAGACATCAATCTTCCTGTTATGGCATTTATTTTCCTTTCTCCTGTGACAAGATTCTTTACAGACTTTGAATCCCATTCTCTTTTCATCCCTGTCTCTCAGTAATGTCAGCCACAATTGAGTAGCTTAGAATGCTAATATGAGATTTGCTTACCCTGATATCTATGAGCAATGTTGCTTTGTCTTTTTAAGCATCCCTTCCCATGCAGTAATATATGCCCATATCAGCTCGTTACCTAAAATTTGAGTTTGCCAAGAAAAATATTGTGGAAGAAATCTACAATATCTCTTTGCTGTATTGCAGTGGAGTGGATAGTGAGGTGTGAGTTTCCATTCTTATGTGAATATTTTAATATATCTGTGACTCATTTCTAATGGTGAATGGACATCCTCTTCCCCTTCCAGGAATACAATTCACTATATTTCTATTTGTTTAGTATTTAAGATAAAAAAATGACATGACCTTTTATGTTTTTGTAAGTTAATCTTGTACACACTCCTTGAGTTTCTATGAGATGTCATTTGAATGTGAGCAAATGCTGCTTGTCTGTGGAGGAAAGAGTTTATTCCACGCTATGACATGGCACTTCCTTCTGAAGTTCTGGGTGTTCTAGTGAAGCCTGAACTAGGAAGGGCTGTTTTCCATCTGGCCTCCTAGGACTCAGTCCAAAGGGACAGGTGAGGTGGTTTTGAAACCCTCTGCTACCACACTACCTGCAGTGTCTAAGCCGAGGGTAGGCTTGGACTGGGGACTCTGCTGGTTGACCAAGCTGAAGGCTTCCATAACCATTTCACTTTGAGTCCACCCATCCAGCTCTTATTTTTTTTTTTAATTTTATTTTATTTTTAAACTTTACAATATTGTATTGGTTTTTGCCAAATATCGAAATGAATCTGCCCCAGGTATACATGTGTTCCCTATTCTGAACCCTCCTCCCTCCCCATACCATCCCTCTGGGTCGTCCCAGTACACCAGCCCCAAGCATCCAGTATCGTGCATTGAACCTGGACTGGTGACTCGTTTCATACATGATATTATACATGTTTCAATGTCATTCTCCCAAATCTTCCCACCCTCTCCCTCTCCCACAGAGTCCATAAGACCATTCTATACATCAGTGTCTCTTTTGCTGTCTCGTATACAGGGTTATTGTTACCATCTTTCTAAATTCCATATATATGCGTTAGTATACTGTATTGGTGTTTTTCTTTCTGGCTTACTTCACTCTGTATAATAGGCTCCAGTTTCATCCACCTCATTAGAACTGATTCAAATGTATTCTTTTTAATGGCTGAGTAATACTCCATTGTGTATATGTACCACAGCTTTCTTATCCATTCATCTGCTGATGGGCATCTAGGTTGCTTCCATGTCCTGGCTATTATAAACAGTGCTGCGATGAACAGTGGGGTACACGTGTCTCTCTCCCTTCTGGTTTCCTCGGTGTGTATGCCCAGCAGTGGGATTGCTGGATCATAAGGCAGTTCTATTTCTAGTTTTTTAAGGAATCTCCACACTGTTCTCCATAGTGGCTGTACTAGTTTGCATTCCCACCAACAGTGTAAGAGGGTTCCCTTTTCTCCACACCCTCTCCAGCATTTATTGCTTGTAGACTTTTGGATCGCAGCCATTCTGACTGGCGTGAAATGGTACCTCATAGTGGTTTTGATTTGCATTTCTCTGATAATGAGTGATGTTGAGCATCTTTTCATGTGTTTGTTAGCCATCTGTATGTCTTCTTTGGAGAAGTGTCTATTTAGTTCTTTGGCCCATTTTTTGATTGGGTCATTTATTTTTCTGGAGTTGAGCTGTAGGAGTTGCTTGTATATTTTTGAGATTAGTTGTTTGTCAGTTGCTTCATTTGCTATTATTTTCTCCCATTCTGAAGGCTGTCTTTTCACCTTGCTAATAGTTTCCTTTGTTGTGCAGAAGCTTTTAAGTTTAATTAGGTCCCATTTGTTTATTTTTGCTTTTATCTCCAATATTCTGGGAGGTGGGTCATAGAGGATTCTGCTGTGATGTATGTCGGAGAGTGTTTTGCCTATGTTCTCCTCTAGGAGTTTTATAGTTTCTGGTCTTATGTTTAGATCTTTAATCCATTTTGAATTTATTTTTGTGTATGGTGTTAGAAAGTGTTCTAGATTCATTCTTTTACAAGTGGTTGACCAGATTTCCCAGCACCACTTGTTAAAGAGATTGTCTTTAATCCATTGTATATTCTTGCCTCCTTTGTCAAAGATAAGGTGTCCATATGTGCGTGGATTTATCTCTGGGCTTTCTATTTTGTTCCATTGATCTATATTTCTGTCTTTGTGCCAGTACCATACTGTCTTGATGACTCTGGCTTTGTAGTAGAGCCTGAAGTCAGGTAGGTTGATTCCTCCAGTTCCATTCTTCTTTCTCAAGATAGCTTTGGCTATTCGAGGTTTTTTGTATTTCCCCAGCTCTTATTTTGGAGTGTGGTTCTCGTCCTACCAGCCCTACTGAACACAGCCCAGGTCATCCTTTAATACTCCTCTGCCTGATACTCTTGTTTCGTATGTGTCAGAGCAGTCTTCTCCATCCATGTGTATTAGTGAAGGTCCAGGTGAATCTGTTGACCTTTTGGATGTCCTGAAAGGAAGTGCAGCTTTAGTTTATTCCTGGACACATCCATGGGATGTTGATGACATGGCAGTATTTATGGTGAGCCTGGGTCACTGAGACCTTTCCTCAGGACTCGTACCCCTGACCTCTCATTGATGGCTCTTCTCCATAGGCCCTTGACCCCATGGCAATGCACTGTCTCTTTATTGGTATGGATTCTATATCTTAAGGTGGTGATACCTACATGTGACGACCTTCCTTGATCTGTGGGTTCCATTTTCCATTGCTTTTGGTTATTATGTCTGAAAATGTTTAGGGGGAAAAGATCAACTTGATCTCATGTCCTGTTGATCTGAGATCAGTTTGGTGTCCTGTTGAAGGACAGTCCACCTGGGTTGAATGAGCTTTTGATTTCCACCACAACTATTTTCAGAGCATTACTTTTCTAAGAAACTTGGAAGGGTCTACCTCTGGTGGAGGTTTGCTTTCTTTCCTATGATTCTCCAGTTTTATGCACAATGTCTCCTTTCCACTCAAATACTATCGCACTTCTGTGCTGTGTTTCAAACAAGAGTCCCATAGGATGCATATCAGAGCACCTGAGCCTCTGTAGACATGTCCCCCATTCCAGAAGGCCACTGATGCCCCTGTGTTCTCCTTTCTGTAGGAGAGACACAGATCAACCCTACTGCAGCAGGGCTGTTTCAGGTCTGTAACTTGTCTGGCATCCATATGCTTGTGCTGGTGTCTTTTTCCCTCTCCTGAGAAGAGATCCCTTATAGATTCCCCGTCCTAAGAAGGCTTGGTCCCATCTTATCTGAGCTTCTAAGAACTGTCTACTTCTCTCTTGAATGTGGTCAGTTAATGGTCTTTCATGAAGGAAGCGCTTCTCTCCTCAGATATTTGTCTTTTTATCTATGATGGTTGATGCTAATGAAGCTCTGCCTTCTGTTTTGAAATGCCAGAACTGAATCAGAAGCAAAAGTGGGATGGATTTGAAATCTTTGCCCTGCTGCCTTCACTGTAGTGTTAAACCCCAGGTCTCAGAGGTTTAGACACTGTACTTATGAACCAAGGTGAAGGCTGCCAAGGTTATTTGGCTTTGATTTTTTTTTTTCCTATAGGTGTCTATGAAAATTTTATGTGATCCTCATCCTGATGGTCCCCCATGATCACAGCCTAGGACATTCTGTAACCGTCTGCCTGACTTTCTTGTAGCTTGTGTGTCAGTGATGGGTTTTTTCCCTTCCCTTTCAGGTGTTTGAGATTGGTTAGGTGAGGTGTTTCACATTCAGCTTTTTGAGCACGGGATTTTATCTTCATAGAATCAACATCCCACAGATGTGTGTAGGGATAAACTGGACAATGATCATTGAGAATCTGGGCTACTCTCACCTTGCCCCCAAGGGCCTGGCATATATGGACTCTCAAACTCTCTGGTCTGTGGTGTACCACCATGGAATCAGTCTTCCAATATTGTCTTGGTACTGAGTTCAGTATCCTAAAGGGGTAGAAACCCTTAGGGGATGGTCTCTCTGACCTGTGGGTTCCTTTTTCTGTGGCCCATGGTCACTTGCCTAAGAATGTAGGTCTGCAGGTGCTTGAACCACATGTCAAGGACCCTGAAGGAAACTTTGAACCCCAAGACCTGAAGGTCTGTCCTTCACCCTGTGCTGTGGGGGGAGGGAGGCTCTGAGAAGGGGGAGTTTTTCATCTCAGTTATCCCTTTTCCTTATCACTACTCTCTTTTTGATAATTATCCTGATAGTAGAAACTTCAAAAATTCTTAAAGGTGTTCTCAACCAAGCAGCTGATGGCATTCTTCCTCTGTTCAGAGTCATGGGGTCAGACTCAAGGTTTATGTCAGGTTGACTGAGTCGAGAAACTCGTGGAGCCCTGCCTACTGGACATCCCCTCCAAAGCCCAGACGTTCCAGAGGATGTGTGCACACACATCTGAGTGGATTCCTTGCCTCCACAATCACTCAGTGTATAAAGTGATGGTCCTAGGGACAGGCACATGTACTTATGATTCTGGTCGCTATAGGTGATGTATCTGCAGAAAGTGAGCCCTCTGTCTACCTGGGTGAATGCCCCTGCAGCATGGTCTTGTTCAGTGACTGTCCACAGGGCTATTTGTCCATGTTGAGAGAACTATCAAGCTGATCCAAGGACTTTTCAATAGAACCAGATGAACCTTTCTACATGAAAAGGGACTCTAGCAATCTCAGGGTAAAACTCACCAGGGCCAGGTGAATGACAGCTTGCAGGCACGTGGCCGATGGAGCATCCAGGGAGGTCCTGACAAAGTCACTGCCCAGTGTCCACGGAGCAGCTCTGTCCTGAGAGTCTTCCTCCTCATAACAGGGTCATTCCTTCACGTTGCCCCAACATGTGGGATCGTTCCACTTCTGGAAGCCAAGAAACTTCTAGTCTCCCAAGAGCAGAGTCTGAGTCCCTTGTAAACTGAATCCCATTCCTTACAGGCCCAGTCAGTCCTGTCCCCACCCCCCACAACCTTCATTTCCCTCAGGACTTGGAAGTGACCATACATGGAGAGAACTGAAACCCCACCCTTCTCTTAGGAGCAAGGTTCCTTCTTGGAACATCTGTCTTGTCAGAGTTAGCAGGCCTGGTATATGACTCCAGTCCTTACCCCTCTTACCAGGGCTTCCAAGGTGTTAAGAGCACTGAGAAATGTGTGTTCCTATTTCTACCTCAAGGAACCCAGAAGGAAGAGGGATGTTCCTGATGTCTGGGAGCTGATAATGTCATCAGTGTCAGTGATGCAATCCACAAACCCAGGGAGCTTTGTCACTGATGCTGTTTCTTTCCCCATGGACTGTTGAGCAGAACACAGACGCCCTTCATTCCCAGCTCATCTTGTGAGCAGCAGGTGTTCCTTGAGGTGGAAGATTTAAATCTACTCTGGCAATGTTTCAGAAAGGTCCCTGGAAGGTGCTGCATCTGGGAAATTCACCCAGGGGAGGCAGTGGCTCAATGCAGAGTGGAAGCCCCGGACTTTCTCTTTTCAGCATCTTTGGCACCAACTGAAATGTGTTCCGGAAGGTCTCGGGACAGTGCTGATTACAGCCTGGACCAGTACCTTCTCCTCTGGCAGCAAGGGCTCACTGTTCTGAATTCAACGAGCAGGGTTCTTAAGTTAGTCCTATCTGCTTGTTATTGGAATCCTGGGCCTGACGGGACACTGGGGTCCAGGATGAGTCAGTGTCACCTTCTGGGATGTGCAGTGGCAGCTGGTTCTTCCTTATCAGATCTTAGCCCTTTCAGGTGTGTATCTAGTGATGTTTTTGGTGAAGTGGCCCAGGAGGCCTTTAAGGATGGCTGTTCTAGGGAGAGGCAGTGAAGGTGCAAAGCTGGTTCTCAGAACTTGCTGGAGAAATTGACAGCATGTTTAACATCTTGGTCAACTCAGCCATCAAGCAAGAGTTCACTTGGGAGAAATCAGACTTTCTCTGTTAATCAGAATAATTTGCATGTAATTTGTATATTTCTGTGTGGACTGTTGGTGAATCCAGGAAGGAAGTTATCTAGGCCCAGAGAATATTTTGTGGGAAGGTTTTAAATGCATTTTTTCTATCATAAGAACCTTGGCTAATTCAAGGTCTCCTTTTTCTTGGGCACGTTGTGATAATGTACATCTTTGTACATTTGAAGTTTAAATGAGCACTGCCTATACTCTCAATACTGCAGGTTGGGATACTAATGAAATATGGGTATCCTTGAGTTTTTTGTTGGTGCTTCCAGGAAAAGAACCATTAATCTTACAATCTGAAATGTAAAGTAAACCCCAGTGAACTAGTATGCGTTACCTTCAATACAGAATGTGAAGTAAGAATTTTGGACAGATGCTATATTAATTTCCAACTGTTGCTATAACAAATAATCACCAAGTTTCCACTGAAAACCAACTTTATCTTTCAGTGTTGGAGAAGATAAGTTGGTGGTGGGCATCATTGAGTAAAATCAGGCATTTGCAGGTTATGTTCCTTTCTTGTTTTCCAGAAGATGAGCTGTTTCTTTGCATAAGCCTTCCTTCTAGAGGCCTTCTGTATTTCTTGTTTTGGGCCTCTCTGTTAGATCTTCAGAGTCAGGATTTTACTTTTTTTTTAAATTTATTAGAATATAGTTGACTTACAATGAGTTTCTAATGACTGTATAACAAAGTGAATCAGCTATATATATACACATAACCCCCTCTTGTTTGAATTTCCTTCTCATTTAGGTTACTACAAAGCATTGAGTTCCTTGTGCCATACAGTAGGTTCTCATTAGTTAGCTATTTTATACATAGCAGTGTGTTTATGTCAATCCCAATCTCCCAGTTCATCCTACCCCTCCTTTCCCCTTTGCTTTTCTTACAGCTGTCATACAGAATGAAACAAGTCAGAGAGACAAATGTCATATATTAATTGATATTTGTGAAATCTAGAAAAATGGTACAGATGGGCATATTTGCAAAGTAGAAATAGAGACACAGAGATAAGGGTCAGGATTTTCTTTGCCTTCATTTACTCTTGCCATATAACAAAACAAGGTCACGGTTTCTGAGGATTAGAATATAAAAGGCTTTGGGAATCCTTGAAACTATTTATCTGGAACTTTATTTGAAAGTGATCCCAGGAAGCCCAGGGCAGGGAGTAGTGAATCTAGAGATTATTACACTAAGTGAAGCAAGTCAGAGAAAGATAAATATCATGATAACATGCACAAGTGAAATCTATTTACAAAACAGAAATAGACTTACAGGTTATTAAAGGATGATGTCTTTTAAAAACTTATTCTCTATCGACCACAAAAACAGATAAAAATGCACTGTTTAAGGATGAAAACTTAGATCCTCCTAGATGTCAAATCTCCCTTTTTGTTGTTGTGGCTATTCAGTTGCTAAGTCATATCCGACTCTTTGTGACCCCATGGATGGCAGCAAGCCAGGCTTCCCTGTCCTTCACTGTCTTCTGGAGTTTGCTCAAATTCTCATCCATCGAGTTGGTGATGCCATCCAACCATCTCATCCTCCGTTGCCCTCTTCTCCTCCTGTCTTCAACCTTGAGTATTTGTTGAAAGGACTGAAGCTGAAGCTCCAATACTTTGACTACCTGATGGGAAGAGCTGACTCACTGGAAAAGACCCTGATGCTGGGGAAAATTGATTTCCTTTAAGATCCAAATTGGTCTCAAATATTACAGAGGAAAGCACTTGTCCGTCTGCCCTGATCCTCTCATGCTGACCTCTGAGCCTGGTTGGCTGTTTTGACACAGGTGTGTCCCCTTAAAGGAACCAGCCCTTGGCATCAGAAATGCCAGTGTTTAAGTGTAGTTTTGTTCCACAATCAGTCCTGACTACTCAGTAGACTCTGGATCTGAATCTGCCTTCTCATTCATAAGGATGACACTTTATGCTGATAGAATGAGTTCTTTACTATATTATATATTTTTAATGGAATGAAACCTCTTTCTGCTCCTAATGAGGTCTGCTGTAGTGAGTCAGATCAGCTAGCTGAGCCCACCAGGGGCCAGAGTGAAGAAACCACAACTCATGGCCATGGTTTGGACTGATGGTTTTGTCATCATGGTTTGACCATCTGAACTCAGATGCACGAATGTCTTGTATTGAGCCCTCCCTTACACTGTAGACTCCTGAGGAAGAAAGTGAGATGAAAACATCCTCTTTATCTCTATGCTTTAGCCTTTGTCTTTTCCTGATGCTTTTTGAGAGTTCTTCATCTGATCTTCAGCCACGTTCATTCTATTACTGACTTCACATAACTTTACACAGTACTGTTTTTATGCTGGATATTTCTTTTTATATTCTATGTCTGAATTGGAGTGCAAGGAGATCAAACCAGTCAGTTTCAAAGGAAATCAACTCTGATTATTCATTAGAAGTGAAGTGATAGTTGCTCAATTGTGTCTGACTCTTTGTGACCCCATGGACTATGCAGTCTTTCCATGGAATTCTCCAGGCCAGAGTGGGTAGCCTATCCCTTCTCCAGGGGAATCTTCCCAACCCTGAGATCGAACCCAGGTCTCCTGCATTACAGGTGAATTCTTTACCAGTTGAGCCACCAGGGAAGCCTAGGAATACTGGAGTGGGTAGCCTTTCCTTTCTCCAGGGGATCTTCCTGACCCAGGAGGAATTGAACTGGGGTCTCCTGCATTGCAGGCAGATTCTTTACCAGCTGAGCTCCCAGGGAAGTCATTCATTAGAAGGACTGATGTTAAAGCTGAAGCTCTAACACTTTGGCCACCTGATGCAAGGAGTCAACTCATTAGAAAAGACTTTGATGCTGTGAAACACTGAAGACAGAAGGGGGTGGCTGAGGATGTTGGTTAGATAGCATCACTGACTCAATGGACATGAGATTGAACAAACTCCAGGAGATAGTGGAAGACAGAGGAGCCTGGCATGCTATGGTCCATGGGGTCACAAAGAGTGGGGCACTACTTAGAGACTGAACAATAGCAAATTCCCTGGGCTAATACACATCCCTCTGTCTTTGAGAATACTGACTATCTAAACTTCTTGATCTAGTAATCTCTTTACAGACTGTGGGTTTTCCTTAGAATAGAATGCCCTTGAGGTAGTTTCTTAGAACTTACATTCTTATGGTGGTGACTCCACTTTCTCTAGGGAAACTTCAAAGAGCAGAACCTGCCACCTCTCAGCTTTGAAAGATGTCCAGGTTCTGAATCAAAGGTCTGCAAAGATGGACATCATCTCCTTCAGTTAGAAAATGAATGTAGTTTATATCTAGCATGTTGGTGAATATATATGTTTGGAAGACAAGACTTAGATGCTAGAAGGTAGGAGCTGGGTACTCTTTTATTCTCTTCTGAAAGCCTTTGGCACTAAGAGTAACAAGAATTTCCCAAGTGGGTGGACATGTGTTCAGTGTGGACAACACTGACCTCCTTCTGTGTGCCACTGAAGCTCATCTGGGAGACGTGGATAGATTGCTGAAACCATCCGAGTCCCAAAGTCTCATGAAACTGAGGATACTTATGTTGGTCCTCAAACCATCAGCTACTTTCTGGGTGGGAGAAACAGCTATTGGAAATACCTTCTGGGCATTAGCCCCTTTCTGCTTTATTTTGGTGATGACTTTCTAGGGAGAATGGCCCAGAGATCCAGAGGGAATGGCTATTGTAAAAGACAAATGAACAATGAGAGGACTGTTGTTTATAAAGAACATGCTGTCTGTCAGGGGGTAGGGTGATGGGTTTGGCTCTCCTGGCAGTTTGTACTTCAGGTCAGTGAGGTTCCCGCTTCATACAGGCTTGTTAGGTCAGCAAGTGAAAGTCGCTCAGTTGTGTCTGACTCTTTGCGACCCCATGGACTATACAGTCCATAGAATTCTCCAGGCCAGAATACTGGAGTTGAGTAGCCTTTCATTTCTCCAGGGGATCTTCCCAAACCAGGGATCGAACCCAGGTCTCCCACATTGCAGGCAGATTCCAGCTGAGCCACAAGGGAAGCCCTTGGTCAGCAAAAAATCGTGCACAGGCCATGGGTCTGGCAGGCCAGCCGGTCGGTCCTGACAACAGTGTTTGGATGGAACAGAACCAGGGCACCCCTTGTTGCAGCCTACTACCCCTGCCTCCAACCTCTTTTCCAGCCACAAACTTGAAAACCATCTTCTTTGCTCATCTGTCTTTGGGACCAGTTAACACCCTTTATTTTTTTTGGCTTTGCTGGATCTTTGCTGCTGCCGGCAGGCTTTCTCTAGTTGCGAGCAGGGACAGTTCTTCATTGCGGTGGCTTCTCTTGGTGTGGAGCACAAGCTCTAGGGCGTGTGGGCTTCAGTGGTTCCGGCTCTGGGGCTCTAGGCACGGGCTCATTGGCTGTGGCACGTGGACTTGGTTGCTCCAAGGCATGTGGAATCTTCCCCGGCCAGGGATCGAATGTATGTCTCCTGCATTGGCAGGCAGATTCTTTACCACGGAGCCACCAGGGAAAGCCCCCAACACCAATTTTTGAGCTTAGCTCCTATTGCCAACCATGAGTTCCCAGATTCATGGGAATTATTCCCTGGAGGTGGAGGCTGGTGTCCACTGCCTGATCCTACATCTGCAAGCCTGCTCTGCCTGCCCTTGTCTGGGCTTCTATTTCAACTGTTGACAATAAGACCTAGAGGAATTGGGGCCCCTTCTCCCAGGAGTTGGCCAAGAAGTGCAAGGGTGCCAAGTGTCTCTTGGAAAAGCAAGACCAGCTCTTAAAGGGGGCAAAACCCAGATTTAGAAAAACTTAGCAGATTGTGACATGTATATAGGACAAATGTCAGACACACAGGAGCTTGTGTTGACGGTCTCGCCAAAATACACGGTCCTCATCCCCCCAGTAGAAGCGATTAGTGTGGGAGCTGTACTCTGTTGAGTCCTGAGAGAACTGGACTGGTCCCTCCTGGGTTTTTCCAGCCCTTGAGCATCTGGGGATTTATGTCTCTGTAGCTTCAGGTCCGTCTGGAGCAGTAAGATGACAGCTGTGTTTCCGCTTCATCCCACGGGGCCACAGGTGGGACCTAGGATGTAAACTCTCCATTTCCTGACACAAGTCATTGCCTGTGGTCCCCAGAAGGGTAGGTGAGTTCTCTATGGTGTGATTATGTCCCACTTAGCTCTTTTCAAAGCAGTAACTTCTTAGGTGACTTAAACTGTTTTGCTTTATTTTCTACTGTCATCTGAAATGAAGGAAGCTCTCTTTGGGATCTCAAGTACTTCTGCAAAGTATTCTTAGAGTTCTTTCTTGGTTGGGGATGGTTTATGAGCACAGCTGCCTCTCCCCAACACACACACAAGGAGGATGAGCAGTGTGAATTGTTTGCCAAATGCAGTTTTGATGAGGCAACTCAATTCTTTTTTTTTTTTTTTTTTAAAGCACAGCAGTCCCACATTGAAGTGGGAATGAGGGTATGTCCCTCTGACCTAATCTGATGACCGGTGTGTGGTGACCTTTCCCAGCTGGACAGGTGCTTTGGCTGCCCTTGAATAATTAATCTGCCCTGTACTGCCTGGTCCAGGAGGGGATCTCATCGAGGAGCGTATGTCCCTATAACTTGTCTTGCCCAGTGACATCAGTTCCTCATGATTGAAGGAGAATAAAGCTGATTCCCCTGCTCTTGGCTGTGGTTAGGTAGTTAATTCTGGCCACAGAGTATGAGCTACATATGACCTTCAGGACACAGCCTTACAAAGGTAGTGGTCCTCCCTTCCTCTTTCAATGTCCTCCTTCATTGAGGCCACCTCTAGGAAGAGGAGAAGAAGACTCTGCTTCCTCTTGTTGATGCATTTTCTAAGAGGTGAGTGGTGGGCTGGGACATTCCAGCAAAAGGCTATTTTGACTCTCATGTGCTCCAGCTCTGTGTGAGGGGGAAAGATGGTTCTAGAAGTCAAAGAGGATGTTTAAGCTTTCCTAAGTTCAGGTGCTTGTTGGTGAAATTCATTTCCTTGCAGGCTGTGGTACTGAGAGCCTCAGTGTCTTGCTGATGGTTGGCCAGAAGTTCCCTAGTTGCTTGTCCCTTTGGGCTTCCCTGTAGGGTAGCTCACACCATAGCTGCTTGGCCCTTTCTTCAACCTTCCACCCAGGTGGTTTTGGCATCTCCAGTTCATTTGGCTTCAGGCAACTATGATGGACACAGAGATGTGCTGGCCAGACCCAGCATCAAGGAAAGATTTGTCCAGAATGCTAGGAGTGCTGCCATCAGATATACTTGATCTATTGGCCCTTCAGGGCTCCCCTTCACTTCAGATAAGGGCTTCCCTGGTGGCTCAGACGGTAAAGCATCTGCCTGCAGTGCAGGAGACTTGGGTTCAATCCCAGGGTTGATGCCCTGGATAAGGAAATGGCAACCCACTCCAGTACTCTTGACTGGAAAATTCAATGGACAGAGGAGCCTGGTAGGCTACAGTCCATGGGGTTGAAAAGAGTCGGATACGACTGAGCAACTTCACTAACTTCAGATAACGTTGGCACAGTTTCCACCGTTCACCCACTCTCGCTCTGGAAAGCAGTATTATGTTTGATATGCTAAGCTCTGAAGGATGGTGGGGGTGGTTCTTGTCATTTTTCTGTATAACATATTCTGGCTTCTGAAAAACAAAGGGAAAAAAAACCAAAATGGATCTGGAGAATGACAGTAAATCACCATAACACAATCAAAGAGAGATCGAAATAGCAACACCATGCCGGGTGTGTTCTCTCTGCTAGAGTAGATGAACACGGCCTTGGATTTGGCAAATTCATATTTCTCCCAGAAAAATGTATTCCCAGGCTGGCAAACTTTCTGTCAAGGTCCAAATAATGAATGTTAAGTCGTCGTGGCAGACTCTACAGCTAGAAAGCCCTAACTACACTGCAGTGCAAAAGGAGCCACAGTTAATACATTTTTTAAAAATGATGGTGGCATCTCAAGACTTAGAACCCATGCCAAGCCAGGTGTGGGCTGCGGTTCATCAACACTTGGACAGCAGTGTGTGTTCAGTTCCCCCTCAAGGGCGTGTAAACCTTCTGTCATAATCCAAAGAGATCTGGAGTCTGGGACATCACACTGACTCACCACGAGCTAGAAGTGTCAGCGCCTTGGTGGCCTTGATGATACATGCGCACTCAGAGGATAGAAGACAGTCTCTGCAGGGATTCTCCCCTTCAGTCACAGACTCCTACAAAACAAGGGGCATGCCAGAATACTTCTGTTGTGCCAACTTGTGTCCTCTGAGAAGCAGACACCAAAATGGCTTTATGTGCACAGGAGACTTACTGGGAGACATTCCTGTGAAAGATGGAGGAGGAAGAAGCAGGAGGAGATAAGGAGCACCTTCTGTCCTCCATGCAGGTGTGATGCCTATGAAAGGAGAGAGGGAAGGAGGCTCAGACTGCAGGCCAGGCCCATGGGGGACCCCCAAGCAAGTGGTTCCCAACTGAGGACTCCTTTCTTGGGCAGGAAAGGATGGCACTGGTACGTCACTGAGCCCTGTCACTGGCTGGGAGCAGCTGGAGTGCTCAGTTGTGTCTGACTCTTTGTGATCCCAAGGACAGTAGCCCGCCAGACTCCTCTGTCCACGGGATTCTCCAGGCAAGAACGCTAGAGTGGGTTGCCATTTCCTTCTCCAGGGAGCAGCTGGAGAAAAGGAGGAAAACATACCCTCCTTCTGAACATGGTACAGCAAGGCACCGACAATACGAATCTTCAAATTGTGAACTTTCAAAGACACGGACATGCGTTCACATGTCCAATCGCGTGAGTTAGCACACCTGCCTGACGTAGGTTGTCACGTGTGTTGCCTCCTCTACAAGTGATTGTGCTTCTGTGTACTTCACTGGATAGCACTGTATGGAGTCCTGTAGTTGAGTACCTTTATAGATAGGTTCTGGTTCCTTGCTGGATTCAATTCTATGCCACCCATGTCAGGTGTGAGTGAAATCACAGCTTTCCCTTCCTGACGACCCTTCAGCTGTACCGTCTCCTGCCGCCTCTGGTCAGTAACTCTTGTCTGCTTACTTGATGCCAGTCCCTGTATGCAGCTGCTGTACTATATTACTGTACTTTTCAAGGCAGTGTACTGTAAGATTGTTTATTTTTGTTCACTTGTTTGTATTAGTGTGAACATTATAAACCTATATATAGTATTATATAGCGAATTATATAGCCAATTTACAATCATTGGTTGTAAAAATTCCTGGACATTATCTCTCCAGTTAGTGTTACTAAGTCTAACTTTGTTGGACTTAAGCACAATCAGACTTACAAATGTGCTCTCGGAAGAGAACTCATTCGTATGGAGGGAATTGAATGGACCTGGGGACCCAAATAGGGGCTACCTGGGGCTCTCAGTTTCCTGCACTGTGTTCTTTTCCATGGCTACCACGCCATCTAAAATAAGAAATTGTTGCATCTTCCACGTCCCTTCACAAAGAAGGAACTAAGGTGGCTGGTCAAATTCTTTGAGCTCTGGTAAGAGACCTGATTCCCCTGGGAATCCCATCCCAACACACATATTGGGTGACATGAGAGGTTGCCAGTGTTGAGTTGAGGCCAGAGAAGGAATGAGCTCTGCAGCAGATCCAGGCTGGGGTTTGAGCAGCTCTGCCTCTTGGGCTGTGTATCTTGGTTTACTTGGTCATTCCTTTTGTGATGAAATGGTCTGACATTAGAATATATATGGACTCCTGAGCTGTGGCATGGGGCCTGGGCCTAAAAACGGAAAGACTGGAAAATCGAGGACAAAAAGGTCAGGGATTGGGACCTGTCTGTGGACATGTGTGCTTGCTAAGCCACTTCAGTTGTGTCTGACTCTTTGTGACTCTATGGAGTATAGCCCTCCAGGCTCCTCTGTCCATGGGATTCTCCAGGCAAGAATACTGGAGTGGGTTGCCATGTCCTCCTCCAGGAGATCTTTCCGACCCATGGATGGAACCCGCATCTCTTATGTCTCCTGCATCAGCAGGTGGGTTCTTCACTACTAGCGCCACCGGGGAATCTGTGGACATAAAGGAGTTTTTAACTGCTTGTTAAATCTCCAGGAGGTGTCCCCAGCACTTAACAGGGAAGTAGAAAAATGATTTGGGTCCCCTGTGGCATTGGCCTGGAGAAGGAAATGGCAACCCACTCCAGTGTTCTTGCCTGGAGAATCCTGGGGACAGGGGAGCCTGGTGGGCTGCCGTCTATGGGGACGCATAGAGTCAGACACAACTGAAGGGACTTAGCAGCAGCAGTGGTGTTGGCCACTCCGGTGCCGACAGGATGAGCACATGAACACGGTAGCCACAGTGATAGAGGTGGGATCTGAGATTGGTTTCAACAACATTGGCGCCTACTTCCCAAGGGTGTTCTAGCAATTGGCTCCACTGCCTGTCCAACCTGCCAACAACAGAGACTGAGGCCGATCCCTCCGTGCGGCGGCATTTCTCAAGGCAACGAGGTGGTGGTAAGCTCATTACACTGTGTGAGCTCAGTTGCTTTCTGTTGTGTCTGACTCCTTGTGACCCCACGGACTGTAGCCCACCAGGCTCCTCTGTCCATGGGATTCTCCAGGCAAGAATGCTGGAAAGGGTTGCCGTGCCCTCCTTCAGGGGATCTTCCCAATCCAGGGATGGAACCTGCATCTTTTAAGTCTCCCTGCATTTGCAGCCGGATTCTTTACCACTAGAGCCGCCTGGGAAGCCCCAGTGTGTGCGTGTATGTGCATGTATATGTGTATATAGATTTGTGTCTCATATGCTATTTTAGTAAGTGTGTATTTTCAGTTGACAGTTATTTTCCCTTGTCACTTTAGAGATATATGTCCACTGTTTCCTAGCTTTCAATATTACTGTTTAAAAAAAGCAGTTTGTAAGTAGTGATGGTTTACTCTTTGGTCTCTGATAAGATCATTTCTTATCTTTGTTTCATTCAGACATGTCTATATGATAAATTTCTATCTCTTAGCTGTTGGGGATTGGCTGAGCTTCACAAATCTATAGATTGGTGTTTTTCATTGGTTGCAAAAATTCTTGGTCATTATCACTTCAGTATAAAGCTTTTGCTGCTGTTCAGTTGCTGAGTCCGTCTTTGTGACCCAATAGACAGCTGCACACAGGCTTCCCTGTCCTTCACTATCTCCCGGAGTTTGTTCAAACTCCGGTCCATTGAGTCAGTGATGTCATCCAACCGTCTCATCCTCTGTTGCCCCATTCTCTTGCCCTCAGTTTTCCCAGCATCAGGGTCTTTTCCAATCAGTCAGCTGTTCACATCAAGTGGCCAAAGTATTGGAACTTCAGCATCAGACCTTCCAGTGAATATTCACGGTTGATTTCCTTTAGAATTGACTGGTTTGATCTCCTTGCAGTCCAAGGGATTCTCAAAAGTCTGCTGCTGCTAAGTCGCTTCAGTCGTGTCCGACTCTGTGCGACTCCATAGATGGCAGCCCACCAGGCCCCTCCGTCCATGGGATTTTCCAGGCAAGAGTACTGGAGTGGGGTGCCATCGCCTTCTCCGTCAAAATTCTTCTCCAGCACCATAATTCAAAAGAATAAATTTTTTTGCACTCAGCCTTCTTTATGGCCCAACTCACATCTGTAAATGATGCTGGAAAAACCATAGCTTTGATTATATGAATCTTTGTGGGCAAAGTGATATCATTGCTTTTTAATATACTTTCTAGGTTTGTCATAGCTTTTCTTCCAAGAAACAGACATGACTGAGCACCATACTTCAGTATCAAGTAATATTTCCTTTTGTTTTCAAATGACAATTCTATATGTTTTCCTGCCCCTTTTCTTGTTTTGTAGGCCGCCTTTTCTATATTCTAGAATCTACTCTCTAGCAGGATCTCACTTCCCTGACCAGAGAGGCATTGAACCCAGGATAAGGCAGTGAAAGCCCAGAATCCTAACCACTAAGCCACCAGGGAACTCCCCGACCTGTAGTTTGACTTCTGTCTTTCTATAACTCCAAAGAGACATTTTAAAACTTTCTTCCTTAATCATTCATCTCTTCTGATGGCTCTGTCTCATTTCCACTTCTGTGTCTCGGCACTGAAATCTCTTCAGCTTCATCTTTTAGCTCACTGTTTTCTCTCATTCTTACCTGGTATTTAACACAACCCTGATATCCAACTCCTAGAATTCTGTGAAAAGGAAATTTTTTTAGCCGCTTCAGATCTCCTCTACCTTCAGCTGTGTTTTGTTCCAGCTGTTGCTGTGGGGTGTTGCCTTTGAATTCACACAGGTGCACACTCACAGGTCATGGCCTCGGGGCTTGTCTGTTAAGACAAAGCGTGAGAGACTCTGGACCTATGCCCTGATAGCAACAGAGCACAGGACGTGGCCCCAGGGGACACGACGTGACCCTATAACCTGCCACGTCTGCCAGAGAGCCTTGATGAGCTCTACTAAATGTTCAGACATGGCACAGGGACCACAGCTTGCCAGGGTGGCAGCATCAGATGTTTGTTCCTCTTCCAGTGCAATTCCTTCTAATAACCCACTGACAGGGCCATGTAGCCACCTGGGACCACTCAGGTTCAGGTTGCTGTGATCCACTGAGCAAGAACAAGAACTGCTCTGGCTTAAAAGCCTCATTCTCCATAGGAGTCCAGATCTTTTGTAAGAAAACCACTGGTATAGTTTCTAGGTTCTCGTGTGCTAGTTACAGGAATCCCTGTGTGCAGGGAAGCCCAAAATATGGTATCCCCATCAAGAATTTAGAGTTCCTTAAAGTCCAGATTTGGTTTATTGGTCAGGGTCATTTTTACCACAAGCAAGTTTGCCTAGTAATATCATTGATATACCATCATTGGGTTATTGGAGCTAGAAGTTTAACCAAATCCTCATGAAGAAAAGGCAGGAGTCTTTTTCATTCCAATCACATGGTCAGAATTGCCCATGATGGGCACTGTGAAACCCACTAAGTTGTAAGTTCAGGCAGGCCTAGTACCGCCCCAAGAACAAACAAAATGATACATGGGAATCAGATGGAGCTGGTCCAGAGGGCACCAGAAACTCTCAGCTCACATTTTGACCTGATTTAGGGGATTCTCCCAGACTTGCTAATACAGGAAGAGAAGCTCAGGCTTGATAAAATTAGCAATGGAATGTGGACACAAGTGGAAAATAAACTGCTGGGCGCCATGGCCTCGCTCAGAGGTGGCCTTTGAAAGTAGGCAGAGGTTAGGCTGTGCAGCTGGTCAATGACATGATGTAGAGAGAGAAGTGGCCTGAAGTAAGGCTATACAGGGACTCTTGAGCTGGGTTGCTCAAGCACACTGTTGGAAGTGACTCAGATCTGTGAGAGCTCTATGAAGGCTGTAAACCCTAGAAGAAGGACCTCATTCACTGATTCTAGTACACTCATGAATGATGGCTGGACAGAAGCAGCAAATTGATGACCTTAGCAGCCCGTAGTCATGGAAAGAGCATTTTTTAGATGGGACACGGAAGTACTAGGAGGGAAAACAGACTGATGGAGGCCGTGGATTCTCCTAGTAAGAGGGGCTTAAACAAAAGGAGAATTCCTGGGACTTCCCTGGTAGTCCAGTGGTTAGATCCTGTACTTTGAATGCAGGGGGCACAGGTTTGATCCCTGGTCTGGGAACTAAGATTCCACATGCCATGCAGTGTGACCAAAAAGTAAATAAATGAATGAGTGAATTGTACATGTGAATAATATCTCAAAGCTTTTTTTTCTGTTAAGAGAATTCCTGGAATCACACATTCTAGCATCAAGTCTACCAAAAATCCAGACAGGCCCAATGTGATGGTTAATTTCTATGTCACTTGGTTGAGTTAAGCAATGTCCATGTATATGGTGAAAGTTAGTCACTTAATCATGTCCAACTCTTTGCAACCGCATGGACTGCAGCCCACCAGGTTCCTCTGTCCATGGAATTCTCCAGGCAAGAATATTGGAGTGGGTTGTTGATTCCCTTCTCCAGGGAATCTTGTCAACCCAGGGATGAAACCCAGGTCTCCTGCATTGCAGGCAGATTCTTTGCTGTCTAAGCCCTTAGGGGAGCCCTATAGGGTGAAATGTTGTGTATCTCTGAGGGTTGTTTCTGGATGAGATTAACGTTTGAACCAGTCAACTGAGTTTAAAAAAAAGAAAATCACCCTCAGCAGAGCAGGTGGATATCATCCAAGCCACTGAGGGCTTGAATAGAACAAAAAGACGAAGGAAGGATAAACCTGCTTCTTGCTTGAACTGGCATCCATCTGCTCCTGCCCTTGGCCATCAGGATGCCTGGTTCTCAGGCCTCTGGACTCGAACTTACACCATCACACCTGGTTCTCAGACCTGCAGACTCAGACTGAATTGCACCACTGACTTTCTTTGTTCTGCACTTTGCAGGTGGCAGATAGTGGGACTTCTTGGCCTCCATAATCATGAGCCATTTCCTATAATAAATATTCTATCTATCCATATATATTCTATTGGTTCTTTCTCTGGTGAATCCTGACCAAACAACCAGTCATTCCTCTGTGGTCATCAGACCCGAGAGGGGCCCAAATCCATTCTGATGTTGAGAGAGAATCTAGAGAATGAGGTGAAGAGTATGAAGAGCGTGTATATCCCACCCCCATCACCAGGACTTTATGGACGTTATAGGCTACCCTTTGTAGACTGAAAAAAACATGCAACCTAAAAGTAGGGAATTACATTTTATCTGGTGGACTTAAGCCCAGAAGGTAGCCTCTCAGATAGCTCTGTGGGACTACGCTAACAAGGGAAGGGAGGAGCCAGGTTAATATATAGAAGTTTTTGCTATAAAAGGCAGGTAGTTGGACATCAAAAGATTACTATTAAACAGATATCAAGTTAGTGAATTTGGCACTTTTCTCTGTGTAGGAAAATGCAAGAGCCTGGGCTCATTGAAATCATTCCTTTGATACGCACCTTAACTCTCTGGGGCCAGTATCCTGTTTTCTCCTCAATCCTCAAACCCTCAGACCTGGCTGCATTGGCTGATGGCTTGATGACCTCAGCATCCTTTCATTACTGATATGGCAGGTGACATTCCTTGTCCATACTTTCTAGTTCTCTTCTGGAGAGTTGAAGGAAGAGGACAAACTTTATAAGAGATTCCATCTGGGTTATCAAAGCAGAAACCGATTTAGGTAGAAAGACCATTTGTATTAAAATAAGATACATTACTCCCTTCACAACCCAGCAGAGGGAAGCAGCTTGAAACTATGGGTAGTTGGGAAAGTATTGGAATATACAGCATGTGGTATGGTAAATGGACAGTCCTGGATACTGCTACAGTCCCGATTGTGGGCTCCTTGAGCACAAATCTGTAGTTGATCTATACATTTGTGAATAATTGTTGGCATGTATTGATTTTGTTGGGTTGGCTTAGTTTGATTTTCTGAGATTAATCTCTGAGGTCTGTGGACATGGCTATCATCAGCAGACTGATGAGCTAGGGCCATTTGGGGTCAGGAAGGTCGAGATTTTTTACTTTGAATCAAAATCTATTTGTAAAGCCTTCAGAGAAAAGAAAACTCAGAATCTAAGTTATTCACTCTAGATGCTCATACTAAGAAAGAGCAATAGAAGCTAAACAATATTGAAGATCCTTATGATAGCTTATAGTGAACGGCGTCAGGTTCGTGGTTGCCGAAGAAGAAAGATTTAGCTTTGGGACCAGGGACCAGGCTTGATCACTCAAGAGCTTTTGCTTAGCAGTTTAATTACTGTATGAATAAGGGACCAAGAAAGCTTCTTACATAGACATGAGAAGGGGGATGGAGAGTGCCCTGCTTATCAAGTTTTATCCAGACCTTTTATACTTTTACTAGACCCACTCCCACAACATACATCTTAAATTAACAAGATTAGAACTAACAATAGAAAGGTCTTACCAGACCCACTGCCACAACATATGTCTTAAGTTAACAAGATTAGTCAAAAAACCTTCTTGTTAATGGAGAAACATGCCCTCAAGAAAGACACATTGTTATATTGACTAAAACAAAGCAATGTAGAAAAAAACACTTGTCCTTTTCTCCTTGAGAACCCCGGACCCCTGTCTCCTTGGGAGCCCCAAATCCCTTTCTCCTCCTCGAGGATCCTGGACTTATCAACCTGTCTAGGAATTGACTCTCATTTAGGAAGTGGTGGGACAGCATATTAAAAAGCAGAGACATTACTTTGTCAACAAAGGTCCATCTAGTCAAGGCTATGGTTTTTCCTGTGGTCATGTATGGATGTGAGAGTTGGACTATGAAGAAAGCTGAGCGCCGAAGAATTGATGCTTTTGAACTGTGGTGTTGGAAAAGACTCTTGAGAGTCCCTTGGACTGCAAGGAGATCCAACCAGTCCATCCTAGGGGAAATCAGTCCTGGGTGTTCATTGGAAGGACTGATATTGAAGCTGAAACTCCAATATTTTGGCCACCTGATGCGAAGAGCTGACTCATTTGAAAAGACCCTGGTGCTGGGAAAGATTGAGGGCAGGAGGAGAAGGAGACGACAGAGGATGAGATGGTTAGATGGCATCACCGACTCAATGCACATGCGTTTGGGTAAAGTCCAGGAGTTGGTGATGGACAGGGAGGCCTGGTGTGCTGAGGTTCATGGGGTGGCAAAGAGTTGGACATGAAGGAGCAACTGAACTGAGACAGTATCAAGAGTAACTACATACAGGAAATAATCCTGGAAGCAAAGAGGACAGAATTGGACAAATACTTGAAGAAATGATGGCCACACTTCTTCAAATTTCAGTTAAGACAATAACATACTGATCTAAGCAGCTCAGCAAATCCTAAATAGAATGCATACATGAAAGGGTTAGACACATCTTAGACTACTGATCCTCAAAGATAAAAGGAATTTTGTAAGCAGAGAAAAATGTATAATATAGGGAAAAATGATTCAACTTCTCACTAACTTGTCAGCAACTATAGAAACCAAAAGACAAGGGAACAACATCTGAAAGTACAGACAGAAACACCTGTCAATGTAGAATTCCATATTGAGCAAAAGTACCCCTCTAGGATGCAAGTGAAATAAAAGACATTTGAAAGGAAAATTAAGAGAATTTGTTGCCAGCGTTTCTACACTCCCACACAACGGGAAATGCTAAAGTGAATTCTTCAGGTTGAAGAGAGAGAAAAAAAAAAAAACACTAAGAACTTGACTCTTCAGGAAAGAATAAAGGCCAGCATTGGAAACTTGTTGTTGTTCAATCGCTCAGTTGTGTCCGACTCTTTGCGACCCCATGGATGGCAGCACGCCAGGTTTCCCTGTCCTTCACCACCTCCCGGAATTTGCTCAGTCTCAAGTCCATTGAGTCCATGATGCCATCCAGCCATCTTATCCTCTGTCGCCCCTTTCTCCTGCCTTCAATCTTTCCCAGCATCAGGGTCTTTTCCAGTGAGTCTGCTCTTTGCATCAGGTGGCCAAAGTATTGGAGCTTTAGCATCAGTCCTTCCAATGAATATTCAGGGTTGATTTCCTTTAGGATTGACTGGTT
Organism: Bos grunniens; assembly: GCF_055505025.1. Lineage (NCBI taxonomy): Eukaryota > Metazoa > Chordata > Mammalia > Artiodactyla > Bovidae > Bos > Bos grunniens. The sequence continues at coordinate 12,225,087 of NC_141170.1, read as the reverse complement.
TGATCTCCTTGCTGTCCAAGTAACAATATCAAAGACAATAAATCAGTTAAAAAGACTTCTGGTTCTGCTTTGCTTGTTAAAATTAGCCTGAAGCACTTTCTTGAGTTATTTTCCAGAATTTAATTGCTGTCCTCCACCCCTAGCCTCTACCAGCATTCAACCTCCAGGCCAAATGGAACCCCAGGGATAATTATGTTGACCTTTTCCGACCCTCCTGGCTTCAATCAACTAAATCTTGGATTCTGTCCCTCTTTGCCCAATTCTATCCTGAATTCTCTGCTCAAGCCCTCAGGAACGTGCTTCTGCCCTTAGCTGAAAACTCCCCGATTTTGCTCCTTAGTGAGACATTGCTTTGGGAGAGTTCCCCCATGTCCTCCTTACTTGCTGCAAGTTATAAATCCTTCCTCCTCCCAGTCTTTGGCTTGATCCTCCGCAAGAGGCGAACCCAGTTTTCAGGTAACAAGTTCACATAAGTGAACATGAGACTCTGAGCTAGAAGATCTGGGTTCTGGCCCGAGGCCAGCCACTTACACATCATGACTGTCCCACTGAACTTGCTCTGGGTGAGTCTCCTTGTCATTCCTGTGAGGCTAATCCACATTTCCGTTAGGTCTCAGGATTGCTGTCAGAATACAGTGGCACCACGTATAATTGTTGACAGTTTACAAGGTACCTCCAAGAAGCTCTGAGAACAATTTAGAATTAGTTAAATGCCTTTATTCTATATCTGTTCCCTCGTGGCTTAGTGGTGAAGAATCTGTTTGCCAATGCAGGAGATTTGGGTTCGATTCCGGAGTTGGGAAGATCCCTTGGAGAAGGAAATGGCAACCCACTCCAGTATTCGTGCCTAGGAAATCTCATGGACAGCCGAGCCTGGCAGGCTGCAGTCCACCGGGTCGCTAAGAGTCAGGACACAACTGAGCACCCACGCAAACTATTCTATACTGCTGTATCCAGATTTCTTTTGGCTAATTGAACACTGCCATCTGGTGTGTAACTGTGGGAAATAGCAGGGATTGGTTTCCCAAAAAAAAAAGGTCCTTTAGAATAACAAAGTTATTGAAAGTGAAAGTTAAGTCACTCAGTCGTGTCCGACTCTTTGCGACCCCATGGACTGTAGCCAGGCTCCTCCATCCATGGGATTCTCCAGGCAAGAATATTGGAGTGGGTTGCCATTTCCTTCTCCAGGGGATCTTCCTGACCCAGGGATCGAACCCAGGTCTCCTGCATTTAAAGGCAGACGTTTTAACCTCTGAGCCACCAGGGAAGCCCTTAGAATAACAAAAACATTGTCATTTCTTTCTTTTTTTCCCCCTTAACCTCTTTTTCCAAAGGAAAAGATTCCAGTGATCAAAGAGGAGGTTAGAATAGCCTTTCATAGGCCACTCCAGTATTCTTGCCTGGAAAATCCCATGGACAGAGGAGCCTGGTGGGCTGCATTCCATAAGATTGCAAAGAGTGAGACATGACTGAGCACATGTAAACACATACATGCACACAGACCACTAAGACTAACTTGAAAAGGTACAACTTAACTTTAGAGGCCAAGTAGCATTTGAATAGGCCTCTTGATGGAAGAGAGGGATGACATGGGAGGTGGGGTTGACCAACGAGTCCTGGGAAGGCAGGGTAGTAGTTAACAGAGCTCTCAGCCTCAGGGAGTGGGCTGGGGCATTCCTGAGCTTGGGTGTTGAGGTTGACTTCTCTCCTGTAAAAAATTGGGATAATGATGATACTAGCCTCTAATCTTGGAGGAGGACATGGCAACCCCCTCCAGGATTCTTGCTTGGAGAATCCCATGGACAGAGGAGCCTGGTGGTCTATAGTCCATAGAGTTGCAAAGAGTTGGACATGACTGAATGACTTAGCAGCAGCAGAGATTAGGTAAATCCATATTAAATTTCCTGAGTTTGATTATTATACTATGGTTATATAAGAAAAATGTTCCTGTTCTCAGGAAATATACATGGGCATACTTAGGGATAAAGGGTTTTGATGTCTTCAACCTACTCTAATAGTTCAAAAAAGTGTATGTATGTATCCACATATATGTTCACATACTCCTGCTGTTCAGTCACCAAGTCTTTTCCGACTCTTTGTGACCCCATGGACTGCAGCACACCAGGCCTCCCCATCCCTCACCATCTGGAGTTTGCTCAAGTCCATTGAATCAATGATTCCATCCAATCATCTCATCCTCTGTTGCCGCCTTCTCCTTCTGCCCTCAACCTTTCCCAGCATCAGGGTCTTTTCACCTTTTTGCATCAGGTGGCCAAAGTATTGGAGCTTCAGCATCAGTCCTTCCAGTGAGTATTCAGGGTGTGTGTACATAAATATACATACACATACAGAGAAAACAAATGGGGGAAATGTAAATAATAAGTGAATCTGAATAAAAACTCTATGGAATCCTTTATTACTACTTTTGAAACTTTCTGCAATTTTGAAATAGCATTAAAATAAGCTTTAAAAATTGAAAAAAAAAAAAAAAGACTTTGTAAGGACGCAAGGTCATGACATGAGGTCTGGTAAGGTTACACTCAGGAGCCAAGACTTGGCCCAGTGGGAGCCAGTATAGGGTGATGAGAAGAGGCACCTGAGAGAGATGACTTTGCCGTAATGCCGAGGAGGAAGACTAGAGCCGGGGGCCAGTTTAAAAAGAAGAACAGCATCAACAGCAGACTTCAGAGGCATCCCAGAGCCAAAGTCATGAAATCTAACCCAATCAAGTATCGGTACTCCTCAGCCTGATTCCTAATGTTGTCCCCTGATTTATGAAGTGAGCACCACTGCACCTTCACTAATCCACACTTATCTGTTTATCCACATCTAGAGAGTCATGATGTGATTTATTCAGAGCCAGATGGTGAGCAAACTTTTCTCTGAGGCATAGATTTTTTTTGAGTAGGAGATGGCACCCCACTCCAGTATTTTTGCCTGGGAAATCCCATGGACAGAGAAGCCTGGTGGGCTACAGTCCATGGGATGGCAGAAGGAGTCAGACACGACTGAGTGACTGAACAACAAGGCATAGATTTAGTTAGACTTTAATGCATTCATCTGACTTGTGTTCATTTAAAGTCCCTTGACAGACCATTATTCTGAAACCTGTTAAATATTATATAAAGTGCTCCAAAAGTACAACATGTGAAATGCCAGGCTGGATGAAGCACAAGCTGGAATCAAGATTGCGGGGAGAAATATCAACAACCTCAGATATGCAGATGACACCACCCTATGGCTGAAAGTGAAGAACTGAAGAGCCTCTTGATGAAAGTGAAAGAGAGTGAAAAAGCTGGTTTAAAACTCAACATTCAGAAAACTAGGATCATGGCATCTGGTCCCATCACTTCATGGCAAATAGGTGATGAAACAATGGAAACAGTGACAGACGTTATTTTTCTGGGCTCCAAAATCACTGCAGATGGTGACTGCAGCCATGAAATTAAAAGATGCTTGCTCCTTGAGAGAAAAGTTATGACCAACCTAGATAGCATATTAAAAAGCAGAGACATTACTTTGCCAGCAAAGGCCCATCTAAACAAAGATATAGTTTTTCTAGTAGTCTTGTGTGGATGTGAGAGTTGGACGATAAAGAAAGCTGAGGTTTTGAATTGTGGTGTTGGAGAAGACTCTTGAGAGTGCCTTGGACTGCAAGGAGATGCAACCAGTCCATCCTAAAGGAAATCAGTCCTGAATATTCACTGGAAGCACTGATGCTGAAGCTCCAATACTTTGGCCACCTGATGTGAAGAACTGACTCATTGGAAAAGACCCTGATGCTGGTGTTTGATTCAGCAAACTTTTTGAGGACGTAAGCCAAGGGGAGGCAGCCTCTGAGATAGCTCTGAGGGACTGCTCAAAGAGAGAAGGGCGGAACCAGGATATATAGAAGTTTTTGCTGTAATAAAAAGAAACAGATTGACAGTAATCTTTTGATTTTCTGACTAAGAAAGCCAGACATCTCAATGAAGTTAACCTTTTTTTTATGTATGGGTAGATGCAAGAGTCTGGGCTTGCTGAATTCATTCCCTTGATGTGCACCTTAGCTATCTAGGGCCAGTATCATGTGCTTTTCCATCTTGAGTCCTCTCAGGGTCCACCATCAGGGGTGGATGCAGTAGCTGAGGGCTTGGTGGCAGGCAGCCCATTTATTTTCCTCCTGAGATTCCCCTTGGCTCACCACTGGGGCCCGTGGAAGTGGCTGATAGGCTTAATGAGTGCAGCATTTTTGTTTGCTGATAGAGCAGGCAACATTTTTTTTTACCCACTGAGTCAATAGGTAAAGTCACACTAGCTCTGCTCCTGGTATATGGTAAATGCCCAGTAAATGTTTGCTATTACATGATCAGATCAGCAGTAGAATTACTAGTAGTATATTTCATGACACTCCAGGGTTCCACAACTCAGACCAGCCACCCTCCAGAAGACAGTGCTTGAATCTTCCTCTTCCCATCCAGCTTCCCCAGCTCCTTTCCCAGTTTCTCTTGGGGACACATTTTTAATAAATGACACACACATTCTCACTGCAGGGTCTGATTCTGGGGAACAAGAAACATCTCAGCCATGCTTCTATAATAAAACACCATAGACTGGATGAGTTATAAACAACAGATATTTATTCTTCAGAGTTCCAGAGCCTGAAGTCTGAGATGAGGGTGCCAACATGGTCAGATGACATCCCTCTTCTTGGTTGCAGACTTCTTTTTGTGTCCTCAGAAGAAGGGGGCCAGGGGAGTTCTGTGGGGTCTCTTTCATTAGGAAACAATCCCAATAATGCGGGTTCTGCCATCATGACCTAAGAACCACCCAAAGGGCCTACCTCTTGATACTATCACCTTCAGTTCACTTCAGTCGCTCAGTCATGTCTGATTCTTTGCGACCCCATGGACTGCAGCACACCAGGCCTCCCTGTCCATCACCAACTCCTGGAGTTTACCCAAACTCATGTCCATAGAGTCAGTGATGCAATCCAACCATCTCATCCTCTGTTGTCCCCTTCTCCTCCCACCTTCAATATTTCCCAGCAACAGGGTCTTTTCAAATGAGTCAGTTCTTCACATGAGGTGGCCAAAGTATTGGAGTTTCAGCTTCAGCATCAGTCCTTCCAATGAATATTCAAGATTGATTTCCTTTAGAATGGACTGGTTGCATCTCCTTGCTGTCCAAGTGACTCTCAAGAGTTTTCTCCAACACCACCATTCAATATCACCTTGGGGATTAAGATTTCAACATATGAATTTGGGGGTAGGGGGATCACAAGCATGAACCAAGACCTTCCTCCACTCTTTCTGTAGACGGTCCCTCAGCTGATCTGGTTTCCCATGGCAAACAGACACCCAATGCCTCCTCTCTCTCACGCTTCATGACAAGGGATAGGAAGTAGAAAGGCAATAGAGCCCTGACTTTCTGTGCACTTCCTGCCCCCACAGTGGTCCAGTCCACACCTCACATTCCCTGTGCTTCTGCATGACAGTTTAATAGAAACAGATCTTAGTTTACAAGTAATGATTCTTTACATGACGGTTCCTTGCTGACCACAAAATCTATGGGTGATTTCAGGGCCATAAATCTTTATTTCAGATAGAGTATTCTTACAAGCAGAAGTTCCTTGTAGGTGTCATGCTTCAGGAATCAAGAGACCTAGGGTCTAAACCTGATTTATCGAGGCCTTATGGTGTGACTTTCGGCAGTGGCACCCCACTCAAGTACTCTTGCCTGGAAAATCCCGTGGATGGAGGAGCCTGGTAGGCTGTAGTCCATGGGGTTGCTAAGAGTCGGACACGACTGAGCGACTTCACTTTCACTTTTCACTTTCATGCATTGGAGAAGGAAATGGCAACCCACTCCAGTGTTCTTGCCTAGAGAATCCCAGGGACGGAGGAGCCTGGTGGGCTGCCGTCTATGGGATTGCAGAGTCAGACAAGACTGAAGTGACTTAGCAGCAGTGGCATGGTGTGACTTTAAGGTCCTTGGGTGTGTAAATGACTTGACCAGTTTCCATATCTGCAAAGTTAGGGTATTCGGGCTCATACACTTCTTTAAGAATCCGAAGAAAGTTATAAAACCTTTTCCCAGAAGAGAAGCCCATTATGCACAAACATAATTTCATGTTAAATTTCAAAAGTTTCTAGATCCCACTGAAATTCACCATTGGATCCCTTACAAGGTGATTTCTAATGATTTTATTAGCTCTCATACTCTCTCTCTCTAGGTTTTCTCAAGTTTATAACAGAACCATTAGAGGACAGATAACAAATATTTGAGTCAGTATAAATTCTTCTTATGCAAGAGTGATTGAAATTATTTTTATTTTTGGGGGGCATGGAACAAAGACATTATTTACTGCCAAGAAGAACGTGTGCATTTAAAAGTGAAATTGTCCCAGTCTGCAAGGAGGGAACATCTGGGAGCAGCATAAGACATTGGACCTCTGGACCTCAGTAGGGACTGTCTCTTCTCTTTTGGGGAGAACGGATTTTGGAGGCTCACCACCAAGAGTTTCAATTCCCACTCCATAACTTGTCAGATTTGTGTTTGACCACAGACAAGACAAATTGCTCAGATTTAAATTCTTCCTGTTTAAAATGGAAAATAAATCCTTCTACTTTTCTTATACCGTGGTGTGTTTGTGTGTGTGAGTGTGCACAGGCTTAGTCACTCAGTCATGTCTGACTCTGCGATACCCGCCAGGCTCCTCTGTCCCTGGGGATACTTCCTGCAAGAATACTGGAGTGGGTTGCCACACCCTACTCCAGGGGTAGTGAAAATTAAATGAGACAATGTTCATACATTCCTGGCACGTGGTTCTCCTTTTCTGCTTTATCCCTAGTTTCTGTGCTCTTCCAGGTGGAAGAGATCCACTGGGTAAGTGTATGAGGAGAGGGCGCAGAGCCTCCGCCCTCTCTAGGTTACCACTCTCAGTACCTCCACAGGTTCACCAGCCCAGAAGCTCTCTGAGCCTCATCCTTTTGGGGTTTTATGGAGGCTTCTTTACCTAGGCACAATCAATTAAACCATTGGCCAGTGGCAATTGATGACCGAACTCAATATTCGGCTTCTCCTCCTCCCCAGAGGTTAGATGTCAGGTAGGGGTGGGTTGGGGTGTATGGGTGTGTGTGGGTGGGAGGGGGTGGGTGGGTGGGGGGAGGAGACTGAAATTTCCAGTGCTCTAATCACCTGATGGCTTCACTGGCAACCAGCCTCCATCCTGATGTGAGTCCAAAAATCACCTCATTAACATAAAGGATGCCTCCATTGCTTTCATCAATTAAGAAATCGACAATAGTTTAGGAGCTCTGTGCAAGAAATGTTGATGAAGATCACATAGATTTTTCTTATTATAAATCACAATATCACACAGCACAGGGATTTCATGATAAAGCACGTTGCAGAGCACTCGGTGGAAGGTAAGAAATTGTGGCCAGTGTTTGAGATTATATTCTCTGCCTAGAATTCTCTTATAGTTGAGTTTGTCCTACTTCTTCCTTTGCTTGGCTCACACCTGCTAAACCTTTGACTCAGCTCAGACATTATTTCTTTTAGAAGACTCTCTAAGACCTTTGACCTGGGAGGTGAAGCTGCTTCTGAGTTATAGACCATGTCTGTATCATTAGGGCTTCCTTGGTAGCTCAGCTGGTAAAGAATCTGCCTGCAATGAAGGAGACCTGGGTTCGATCCCTGGGTTGGGAAGATCCCCTGGAGAAGGGAACGGCTACCTACTCCAGTATTCTGGCCTGGAGAATTCCATGGACTAGACAGTCCATGGAGTTGCAAAGAGTCAGACATGACTGAGTGACTGTCACTTTCATATCATCAGGGCCTTCCCAGGTGGCGCTAGTGGTAAAGAACCTGCCTGCCAATGCAGGAGGCAGAAGAGATTCTGGTTCCATCCCTCCGTCGGGAAGATCCACTGGAGGAGGAAATGGCAACCTGCTCCAGTATTCTTGCCTGGAGAATCTCATGGACAGAGGAGCCTGGTGGGCTATAGTCCATGGGGTCGCAAAGAGTCAGACACAACTGAAGCAACTTAGCACACTTGCATATCATCAGACTCACCCTGTCATCTGAGCTCTTTGAGGGCTGAGAAGGTATCTTTTATTTATTTTAATTTTTTTCTTTTTTTGCCATGCCTCATGAGTGAGTGAACCTGGGCCCCCTGCAGTAGAAACTCGAAGTCCTAGCTACTGGACGACCAGGGAATTAATTCCCTGGTGCCTTTATCTTTGCATCTTCAGTTCCTAACAATTTTTGAATTGAGTTGAATAGAAACAATAGTTCTTTTCCCCTAAGCCTCTGACAGGGAGCATGAGATTTGAGCAATAACCGTGTTAATTTCCTTGGAACTTTTTGCTTGCTGTTTTTTCCATTGTTTTCCCAATACATATAATTTAGAGCTATTATACATGTCTGCTTCTATCCTGTTAGGTTCGACAGGTGACATATGGGGAGAGACAGGCCTTGTGAATACGAAGGAATGGAATTAACTTGATGGACGTTCCCTTTCCTTCAACAAAAGCAGCTCTTTTCTCGTTGTTCATTGACCTTGGAATGATGGACTGTGAACAGAGAATCAATATCTCCTTTTATTACAGCACATTTACTAGGTCTGGCCAAAGAGTTGAAAGCTTTCTGCAAAAATGTGAGTCTAGCGGAATGTTCACAACTGGCTCCTGCCAGGCTCAGTGAAGGGAGGGATGACACAGCATTCTTAGATAAGAACAAGGTATAGAATTACTGAATTGAAACTAGAATGCCCAAGGGAAAGGCTTGTGAGCTTAGTTTTTTTGTGAAGTAAACCTCTGAAAGCTGCTTGGCTTTTATAATAAGGAAAGCAAGGAGTTTAGAAATGAGTTTGAATGTCTGTCCATCTCTTTTTAGATGATCAAACCAGGACTCAGGCATGTTAAATAAACTCGGGATCACCCACCTGCTGCTGCTGCTGCTAAGTCGCTTCAGTTGTGTCTGACTCTCTGCGACCCCATAGACGGCAGCCCACCAGGCTCCCCGGTCCCTAGGATTCTCCAGGCAAGAACACTGGAATGGGTTGCCATTTCCTTCTCCAATGCATGAAAGTGAAAAGTGAAAGTGAGGTCGTTCAGTTGTGTCCGACTCTTAGTGACCCCATGGACTGCAGCCTACCAGGTTCCTCCATCCATGGGACCTTCCAGGCAAGAGTTCTGGAGTGGGGTACCATTGCCTTCTCCCTACAAGGAGATCAAACCAGTCAACCCTAAAGGAAATCAACCCTGCATATTCACTGGAAAGACTGATACTGAAGCTCCAATACTTTGGCCACCTGATACGAAGAGCTGACTCATTGGAAAAGATTCTGATGCTGGGAAGATTGAAGGCAGGAGGAAAAGGGGATGACGGAGGGGACAATATGGTAGGATGGCATCACAGAGTCAATGGACATGAGTTTGAGCAAACTCTGAGAGATGGTGAAGGACACGGTAGCCTGGTGTGTTGCAGTCCATGGGGTCACAAAGAGTTGGACATGACTGAGTGAGTGAACCACAACAAAAGGGCTGTTGGGAGGAGAAATGCATATAAGATGTGTGTGTATGCACTCAATTGCTAAGTTGTGTCCGACTCTTTGTGACCCCATGGACTGTAGCCCACCAGGCTCCTCTCTCCATGGGATTCTCCAGGCAAGAATATTGGAGTGGGTTGCCATTTCCTTCTTCACAGGATCTCCCAGCCCAGGGATGGAACCCACGTCTCCTGACTGGCAGGTGGATTCTTATGCACTGTGCCACCTGGAAAACCCTTATATAAGTTATCTCCAAGTATAACAGAGTGTTGGCTCCCAAAGGCTAACTAAACACCTTTTTGAACACCTCGGAACTGGAAAGACAGGTCCCAAACTGTCCCTGCTCCCTTTTTAGGTTTTACAAGTTTCCCTTAGATGGACATCCCATCATCTTTACCCTATTCCTTATACTTCCACACACACAAGGGATGTTCTGCTCTGTTCCCTAGAAGCTTCTGAGGAATACCTCCAGCTCTTCATCTTGACCTTGACCCTTACCTAGAGGAAGAGAGGCCGTCCTGTCACTTTTAGGGTCAGAACTGAGCATACTTGGTCACCACCTTGATGCTTATTCTTTTCTGATTAACTTTGCACACAGGATCCATGCCTTCTGCTTCCTCTTGCCGAGTTCTTACAGGGGCAGACTGGTCCTGGACAAGAAGACCATATTCACCCAGGAGGGCCAGGACCTGGGGCTCAGGTCCCTATATCAGATCAAACATCAGAAGGCCCATCGTGACCACACATAGCAACTATGGTCTCTCACATAGTGGTGTCAGTGGTAAAGCTGATGTGTTTCATGTCATCTGTTTGACTTCTAAGTGTTGGTTTCAAATTTGGGAGTGGATAAAAGGGTTTTGAGCTTCCCAGGTGACACTCATGGAAAAGAACACACCTGCCAACAAAGGAGACATAAGAAATGTGGGTTTGACCCCTGGATGGGGAAGATCCCCTGGAGGAGAGCCTGCCAACACACTCCAGTATTCTTGCTTGGAGAATCCCATGGACAGAGGAGCCTAGAATGCTGCAGTCCAGCTGGTCGCAAAGAGTCAGACACGACTTAGCGACTATACAACAACGGATTCTGGTGAGTAAGGAGTGAGGAATAAGGTGAGTAAGGAGTGAGGTCAAGGCTTTGGGCTGAGCCAGGGAGTAAGGCCTCAGATTTTAATACCACAGCAGCTGGTGGGACAGAGAGCTTGTTTCTCTAGGGCTCACAAGTGAGCAGCTGTTTTTATTTGATCAGCTCAGTGCCCAGGGTTTTGCTTCAGAGCTGGTTTTTGAGTCAACAGTGAGCTTTCCTGTGTGTTGTCATAACTCATCACTGGAGGCATGAAGCACATCCTGTGTCACTCCACCGTGAGCAGTACACTGCTCTGCCCTGTGTTCTCTGCAATTTGCCCCATGCGCCTGTTCCTGTCGTTGATTTTATGTCTCTTCACTTCATATTGACCATGTTATAACTATATGTTGAACTGCATATAGATAGAGGGATAGATAGAGGGATGAATGTGTAGATGAATGGATAGATAGCTGGCTAGATGGGTTGTTGTTGCTGTTTTTCAGTCGCTCAGTTGTGTCCAACTCTTTGTAACCCCACGGACTGCAACACTCCAGGCCTCCCTGTTCTTTACCACCTCCTGGAGTTTGCTTAAACTCATGTCCATTGAGTCGGTGGTGCCATCCAACCATCTCATCCTCTGCCAACCCCTTCTCCTCCTGTCTTTAATCTTTCCCAGCATCAGGATCTTTCCCAATGAGTCAGCTCAGGTGGCCAAAGTATTGGAGCTTCAGGTTCAATATCAGTCCTTCCAATGAATATTCAGGGTTTATTTCCTTTAGGATTGACTGGCTTGATCTCTTTGCTGTCCAAGGAACTCTGAAGAATCTTTCTCAGCACCGCAATTTGAAAACATCAATTCTTCATGGTTCATGAGGGGCGTGAGTTCAGATAAAAGGACTTCTCACTCATTACTGGTGACTGCTTGCGTAAGAACTGATTTTTTACCAAATATTTTTGTGGTAAGGAGGGAAGAGGTTTATAAACTAACGTGACAGACTTCACACAAACAGCCCTGAAGTCTTTCTGTTCTTTCCCCCCACAAATTCTCCCCCCATTAACACCATCTAATCTCTTCCTTTAAATCAAGCCCTCCCCCACTCCCTCCTCCAATCCTCTCATCCACCCCTGGTCTCACCACAGCCCCTTCTATGTAAAGCAGTTTGTTATCACCTTAGCTCCAATTTGCATCCTCCCAGCCATCATCCTGCCCAGCACACACAGGAATTTCCCTGGGATTCAGTCTTCAGGAGATAAGGCCTAGGATAAATAAAGAAGAGGGCTTCCCCAGTGGTAAAGAATCTGCCTGCCAATGCAGGAGATGATCCCTGGGATGGGAAGGTCTGGAGGAGGGCATGGCAACCCATTCCGGTATTCTTGCCTGGAGAATCCCATGGACAGAGGAGCCTGTGGGCTACAGTCCATAGGGTCGCAAAGAGTTGGACATGACTGAAGTGACTTAGCACGCACGCAAGTAAAGAAGCTCTCAGCCTCCCAGGACAGCAGATTCTTGTTGAGGTGAATTCTCAACCCCTCCATCCTTCATCTGGTGCAGATTACAAAGCACAAAGCTAGAGTAGGAGATACAGGAAAGCCGATTTCCAGTTTGGGAGTGGTGTCTCCCTCGGGAAGGATGAAGTTAAAATAATGGCATTCATGGGACTTCCCTGGTGGTCTGTGCTCCAAATGCAGGGGACCTGGGCTCAGTCCCTGGTCGGGGAACTAGATCCCACATGTTGCAACTAAGACCCAGAACAGCCAAATAAATAAATATTTTACAATAAAATATTGGCTTTTGTGTATCCAGGCCACTTTCTCAAACTCCCTCTTTCTCATGGTTCTCATGTGTCCTCTGGAATCCGTGGCTCACAGCGGCATCTGAGAAGTGATGGTTGGATCACCCTAAGATCACCTAACTCAACTCAGTCGCCCAACACCTTTCTCCAAGAGCTTAACTATTTGGTTTCCTTTTTGAGTTAATTCTCCCCCAATCTGCATTTTTAGTCCTCACGGAGAACAGGTAGGGAAGAGTGTCTCATGGGCTACCAGTGAGGGATGGAGGTTTATCTGTGGAATGTTAGGCACACTGCAGTGAAGCTGACATCTAGAGCTAGATGACTCCAGAGCAGATTCTCACTCCTTCCTGGCAGCTGAGAGAGAGCTGATAGCATGAAATATACTTCAATATCAATGTCTTTATTGGATCAGATATTTTTATCTCAAAAGATTTGACTTTACAATCTGGGAATAAACACATGTTGATTTCAAACAATGTTGATTCACAGAAAACCTTTGTTGAAAGAATAAATCCAACTTTTGACAGCCAAGCCAATACTGTTTTCCAAACATGTAATCACTTTTCCACCACTGGGCATTTTTCATGCTGTTCTTGCTATCTAGAACATTCTCCACAAACTATCTTTTGTTAAAATTCATCTCAGCCCTTTGAAGTAGCTTCTCACCCCTTATCATTCTTGAGACAACTGTTTCCACATTCCTCCAGTCATCCAGAGATAAGAGGAAGGTGGCTTCTTTCTCTCTTTTTTTCTGGCCATACCATGTGGCTGGTGGGATCTTAGTCCCCCAACCAGGAATTGAACCTGGGCCCATGACAGTGAAAATGCAAAATGCTAACCACTGGACTGCCAGGGAATTCCCAAGGGTGGTTTCTCTTTCTTTGTCCTTAGGTCAGTCCTCTTTCTTGAGCTTAACATACTTAAATGTCATTGGTGGTTGTGGTGGTCAGTTGTGAAGTCATGTCCGACTCTCTTCGACCCCATGGACTGCAGCACACCAATCCTCCCTGTCTCTCACTATCTCCCATAGTTTGCCCAAGTTCATATCCATTGCATCGGTGATGCCATCCAGCCGTCTCATCCTCTCCTCCTGCCCTCAATCTTTCCCAGCCTCAGGGTCTTTTCCAATGATTTGGCTCTTCACATCAGGTGGCCAAAGTATTGGAGCTTCAGCATCAGTCCTTCCAATGAGTATCCGGGGTTGATTTCCTTTCTTTCGGATTGACTGGTTTGATCCTCTTGCTATCCGAGGGACTCTCAACAGTCTTCTCCAGCACCGCAATTCAAAAACAATTCCTCAGGACTGAGCTCACATCCGTACATGACTACAGGAAAGATGTGCTCCACTGGAGGAGAGAATGGCAAACCACTCCACTATTCTTGCCTTGAGAACCCTATGAACATGATAAAAAGGCTAATGTTGGTGATCCATTCTCAAATTGTCTTCTTTTGAATCTTGCACAGGTGTATACATCAGTATCTGCCCTTCAGTTCAGTTCAGTCGTGTCTGACTCTTTGTAACCCCGTGAATTGCAGCACGCCAGGCCTCCCTGTTCATCACCAACTCCCGGAGTTCACTCAAACTCTGATGACGGCTGATGCCATCCAGCCATCTCATCCTCTGTCATCCCCTTCTCCTCCTGCCCCCAATCCCTCCCAGCATCAGGGTCTTTTCCAATGAGTCAACTCTTCACGTGAGGTAGCCAAAGAATTGGAGTTTCAGCTTCAGTATCAGTGCTTCCAATGGACGCCCAGGACTGATCTCCTTTAGGACGGACAGGTTGAATCTCCTTCCAAGGGACTCTCAAGAGTCTTCTCCAACACCACAGTTCAAAAGCATCAATTCTTCTGCATTCAAAAACTATAGCCTTGACTAGACAGACCTTTGTTGGAAAAGTAATATCTCTGCTTTTGAATATGCTGTCTAGGTTAGTCATAACTTTTCTTCCAAGGAGTAAGCATCTTTTAATTTCATGGCTGCAGTCACCATCTGCAGTGATTTTGGAGCCCGAAAAATAAAATCTGACACTGTTTCCACTGTTCCCTATTTGCCATGAAGTGATGACTATGCCAAAGCTTTTGTGTGGATCACAATAAACTGTGGAAAATTCTGAAAGAGATGGGAATACCAGACCACCTGATCTGCCTCTTGAGAAACCTATATGCAGGTCAGGAAGCGACAGTTAGAACTGGACATGGAACAACAGAGTGGTTCCAAATAGGAAAAGGAGTACGTCAAGGCTGTATATTGTCACCCTGTTTATTTAACTTATATGCAGAGTACATCATGAGAAATGCTGGAATGGAAGAAACATAAGCTGGAATCAAGATTGCCGGGAGAAATATCAATAACCTCAGATATGCAGATGACACCACCCTTATGGCAGAAAGTGAAGAGGAACTCAAAAGCCTCTTGATGAAAGTGAAAGTGGAGAGTGAAAAGTTGGCTTAAAGCTCAACATTCAGAAAACGAAGATCATGGCATGTGGTCCCACCACTTCATGGGAAATAGATGGGAAACAGTGTCAGACTTTATTTTTCTGGGCTCCAAAATCACTGCAGATGGTGACTGCAACTATGAAATTAAAAGACGCTTACTCCTTGGAAGAAAAGTTATGACCAACCTAGATAGCATATTCAAAAGCAGAGACATTACATTGCCAACAAAGGTTCGTCTAGTCAAGGCTATGGTTTTTCCTGTGGTCATGTATGGATGTGAGAGTGGGACTGTGAAGAAGGCTGAGCACCAAAGAATTGATGCTTTTGAACTGTGGTGTTGGAGAAGACTCTTGAGAGTCCCTTGGACTGCAAGGAGATCAGCCCTGGGAGTTCTTTGGGAGGAATGATGCTAAAGCTGAAACTCCAGTACTTTGGCCACCTCATGCGAAGAGTTGACTCATTGGAAAAGACTCTGATGCTGGGAGGGATTAGAGGCAAGAGGAGAAGGGGACGACAGAGGATGGGATAGCTGGATGGCATCACTGACTCAATGGACGTGAGTCTGAGTGAACTCTGGAGTTGGTGATGGACAGGAAGGCCTGGCGTGCTGCGATTCATGGGGTCACAAAGAGTTGGACATGACTGAGCGACTGATCTGATCTGATCTGATGGGACCAGATGCCATGATCTTAGTTTTCTGAATGTTGAGCTTTAAGCCAACTTTTTCACTCTCCTCTTTCACCTTCATCAAGAGGCTTTTGAGTTCCTCTTCACTTTCTGCCATAAGGGTGGTATCATCTGCATATCTGAGGTTATTGATATTTCTCCCAGCAATCTTGATTCCAGCTTGTGCTTCTTCCAGCCCAACGTTTCTTGTGATGTACCCTGCATAGAAGTTAAATAATCAGGGTGACAATATACGGCCTTGACGAACTCCTTTTCCTATTTGGAACCAGTCTGTTGTTCCATGTCCAGTTCTAACTGTCGCTTCCTGACCTGCATATAGGTTTCTCAAGAGGCAGATCAGGTGGTCTGGTATTCCCATCTCTTTCAGAATTTTCCACAGTTTATTGTGATCCACACAGTCAAAGGCTTTGGCATAGTCAATAAAGCAGAAATAGATGTTTTTCTGGAACTCTCTTGCTTCTTCCATGATCCAGCAGATGTTGGCAATTTGGTCTCTTGTTCCTCTGCCTTTTCTAAAACCAGCTTGAACATCTGGAAGTTCACAGTTCATGTATTGCTGAAGCCTGGCTTGGAGAATTTTGAGCATTACTTTACTAGCATGTGAGATGAGTGCAATTGTGTGGCAGTTTGAGCATTCTTTGGCATTGCCTTTCTTTGGGATTGGAATGAAAACTGACCTTTTCCAGTCCTGTGGCCACTGCTGAGTTTTCCAAATTCGCTGGCATATTGAGTGCAGCACTTTCACAGCATCATCTTTCAGGACTTGAAGTAGCTCAACTGGAATTCCATCACATCCACTAGCTTTGTTCTTAGTGATGCTTTCTAAGGTCCACTTGACTTCACATTCCAGGATATCTGGCTCTAGGTGAGTGATCACACCATTGTGATTATCTGGGTTGTGAAGATCTTTTTTGTACAGTTCTTCTGTGTATTCTTGCCACCTCTTAATATCTTCTGCTTCTGTTAAGTCCATACCATTTCTGTCCTTTATTGAGCCCATCTTTGCATGAAATGTTCCCTTGGTATCTCTGATTTTCTTGAATAGCTGTCTAGTCTTTTCCATTCTGTTATTTTCCTCTATTTCTTTGCATTGATCACTGAGGAAGGCTTAACAGCCCTCAAAAATCGGTAAAAAATGAAATGATGGCAAAGGAGTCCTTTCTGGGGAAATGCTGAATGAATACTGTTTGTTGAATGAATGAATGAATCACCAATTCTCTGCCAGCACAGTTCTGCAGCTGCCACTGCCCCTGCCCCTCCGGTAGAGGCTCCGCCCACTAACCCACATGCCTAGTCCAGGTGCTAAGTGACCAGGTCCTGCTCAGTGTTTAGTCCTTATGTGTCCAGATACTCATAAGTCTAGGCCTGGATCGGGAAGAAAAGTGAAAGAGTAACAAACTTTAATTGACTCTGTTGGAAATGTCTAATGAGCTGTTGGAGGGATTAATGAAAAGAGCAGTTTTATTCAGCATGGCTCTTCATGCTCTGAGAAGAAGAATTACAAAATCCTCAAGTGCCTCCAAATGTCCCCTGTAAATTTAAACAAAGGCAAAACCACAATACCGAGAGAATTGACAAATGGGGCCCAAATCACACAGTTGGAACCACATTTGGAAAATATGAGCTAATAGAATTATAAAGTGTAAAAATAGGCTGAAAGAGGAATTAGAGTATGTCAAGGATCTTGGGGACAAATGAATCCAGTCCCTCATATTACAGATGAAATACTGATGTGTTAGAATGAGGAAGGGACTTGTAAAAGTTACACAGCTATTGGTATGAGCACTGGGCGGGAACCCATCACAGTAGCGGATAGACCAGGAAGATGTAATTGCCTCATTTAGTCCCCTGTAGGCACAGAAGTAGTCTCACTAATAAGCCCAAGTAATGATAGTGACTCATCCAATTAACATAGCATAGAGCTTTGAAGTGAAAACCTCCAGGTGGACCCTTAGCTGTGTGGTCCTGTAGCCACAGGTAGCTCACCTAAACCACATTCATCAGAACTCTGCAGAGTGTGGTATTACAGAGCTGATGTCTGAAGCAAGGTTTACCTTCATGGTGAGATTTTTCCTTCTTGTCAAGAGGGAAAACTTGGCAGGCACAAGTTCCTTAGTTCCTTGTCTGGAACCAGAGGCGGTGGAGGAGGAAGCAGACCAGGGTGTCTCAGAGAGAGGTGATGGTACCAGGGAGGGAGGTGGGGTCTCAGCTAAGTCTCTCAGGCCATGACGTTCACAAGCCACTAATCTTCTGAATACATAACATGGCTATTTTACAGCTAACAAAGAGTGGCTCCTGGAGTTTTTCCAAGTGCCCACTAAATGATGGAGGGAGTGGCCGTCCTGTGGGTATAGCTGTTGATCAGGTCAGGACCGTGTCTGGGTTTCTGACTCCTGGTGCAGTGCTCTTTCTTCAAGAAGGAATGAAATATGGCAACGAAAAAGGTAATTTATGAACAATGCAGCAAATGATGAGGCTAGGGAGAAGGATAAAGTGGGCTGGAGATGACCCTCCCTATACATGTATTCATTGTGTGGCCACGGGACGTAAAGGAAGCAACCTTGGGAGTCTCGCCCTTGCTCTTCCTGTGTTGGGAATGGTGGTCTTGCTCCAGGTATCTGTGTGCAGCTTTTGCTTGCTCTTTTCTCAGGTCTCTGCTCAAATGTCACCTCCTCAGAGAGGCTTTCTCTGAACACCATATATAAAATAATTCACTCTCTTTTCCCTGTGCATATGTGTTCAGTCACATCTGACTCATTGTGACCCCATGAACTGTAGCCTGCCAGGCCCCTCTGTCCATGGGATTTCTTGGGCAAGAGTATTAGAGTGGGTTGCTGTTTCCTATTCCAGGGGATCTTCCTAACCTAGGGATTGAACTTGCATCTTCTGGCTGTCAGGTGGGTTCTTTGCCACTGAGCTACCTGGAAAGTCCCTCTTGTCCCTGATCCCTCTGTAACACTCCCCTGGAGAGCTTCTAAAGGCAGAGCAGATAACCAAATCAATCCCTGTATTGCTCATATCCACCAACAGGATGTGAGCACCACGAGGATGTGAATTTCTCCTGTCTCCTTCACCACTGGATCCTCAGCTTAGTAATACTTGGGGCTTAGAGGGCACTCAGTCAGCGGTTGTTGTTTAGTTGCTAAATTGTGTCCAACTCTTTTGCAACCCCATGGAGTATAACCCACCAGGCTCCCATGTCCATGGGATTCTCCAGGCAAGAATACTGGAGTGGGTTGCCATTTCCTTCTCCAGGGGATCTTCCCAACCCATGGATTGAACCCAGGTCTCCTGCATTGGCAGGCAAGTTCTTTACCACTGAGACACTGGGAATGAGTAGTCTTCAAAAAATAAGTGAATGAATGAATGAATGAAAATGGAAGCAGGTTCATGGATTTAGAGAGTTCGTTCAACCATGGTCTCTCGGAGGTATTTCTCACAGCTTCCCATACTCTCATTCTTGTCTGTTTGTTCATAAAATGATTTCTCTCCTGGTTTTGGTTACTGTTCCTTAGCCTCCTTCATTGCATCTATTTGCTCACCTACCTCTAGTATGGGTTTCCCTGGTGGCTCAGACAGTAAAGAATCTGCCTGCAATGCTGGAGACCTGGGTTTAATCCCTGGGTTGGGAAGATCCCCTGAAGAAGGAAATGACAATCCACTCCAGTATTCTTGCCTGGAGAATCCCATGGACAGAGGAGCCTGGTGGGTTACAGTCCGTGGGGTTGCAAACAGTCAGATGCGACTGAGCAGACTATCACTTTCACCTCTAATACCTGTGTTAAGTGCTTTACATAATTACCCCTATTTAATATTAAACAAGTCCATAGAGTTGTGTAATGGATTAGCCTCACTTTACCTGCAAGGATCTTGGTCAAGTTGTTTGAACTGTCTAAGCCTCAAAGTCATGAAACTCCTCAGTGGCAGGCTAGGCTCAATCGTGACAGTGCAGTGCGTTCTTGGGTTGTATTGATACATATCACATTCTCAGCAATGACCGGGTCTTTGGAGACTTGATAAATGTTGACTCTTTCATTCTGACTGTTGGGCAGGGCTGGGAGTGTGCATTTGGATGGATCCTGGCAAAAAATAGATGGCATCATTACGAATATGACTGAGGGGACTTGAATTAAGGAGCAGGGAGAAGGTCACTACCAGAACTCAGAGGGAGCTCCAGTTGTAGGCAGGGCCTCCAACAGACTTGAACTTTTAGACCTGAGCCCTTTCCTAAGGTCTTGGAGAGAGAGGTTAGCGATATATTCCATGTGGTCATATGGTTTTGTGAAAGTGAGATATATAAACCACAGTTGGCTAAGATCTCTGTACCTTTCCACTCGCACTGTGGCTTCATCATATTTCCCTTCCTGTTGGGTGGAGTATTTTAAATCTAGCTAAGGATATGTTGTGGAGCTATGGTGGCTCTGATGGTAAAGGATCTGCCTGTAATGCAGGAGACCTGAGTTCAGTCCCTGGGTCGAGAAGATCCCCTGGAGAAGGAAATGGCATGCCAGTATTCTTGCCTGGAGAATCTCTCAGACAGAGGAGTCTGGCGGGCTACAGTCCACAGGATCTCAAGGAGATGTTGAGTCTAATGTATGTTTTAGTCTGTGAAATGCATACATATCTCCCAGCTTCCACTTTAAAAAAAGTTCGGCATGTTAATAATGCAGTATTCAAACAGCTAAAGAAAGATCAAATTATTTCCTTTTTTTAATTGAAAACATTACCAAGTTAATGAAATTTCATTATAATAAAGAGCAGGCAGATAAAAACTTACAAAAAAGGTATTATGGAAGTATGTATGTGTCGACTGAAAAAAAGCATAATGTAGAAGTTGAGAATTATGTTTTACTTGGTGGACAAATCTGAGGACTTCAGACAGGAAGACGGCCTCTCAGGTAGCTCTGAGGGATGGCTCTGAAGAGGTAAGGGAGGACCCAGGATACACAGGAGTTTTTGCAACAAAGACCAGGTAGTCGGAACATCAAAAGACTCCTGCTAATTAAAGAACAACCAGACATCTCAAGTTAATGAATCTATCACTTTTCTGTGTATGAAAGGGCAGGAGTCTGGGGTCACTGAAATCATTCCTGAGATGTGCACCTTAACTGTCTAGAGCCAGCACCCTGCTTTTCTCCATCCTGAACCCCCTCAGGGTGCACAGTTGGAGGTGGCTACAGTGACTGCTTCTCTGGTGGCTCAGCCAGTAAACAATCTGCCTGCCAATGCAGGAGATGCAAGAGACGTGGATTCGATTCCTGGGTCAGGAAGATTCCCCTGGAGAAGGGAATGGCAACCCATTCCAGAATTCCTACCTGGGAAATTCCATAGATATAGGAGCTTGATGGGCTGCAGTCCATGGGCTTGCAAGGAGTCAGACATGCCTGAGCACGTGTGCGTGCACACACACACACACACACACACACACACACTCTGCAGGCTTGTTGGCTGCAATGTCCTTTGGGCTTCCCCCATAGCTATGCGCTTCCCTCATAGCTCAATTGGTAAAGAATCCGCCTGCATGCAGAAGATCCCCGTTTGATTACTGGGTTGGGAGGATTCTCTGGAGAAGGGATAGGATACCCACTCCAGTTTTCCTGGGCTTTACTGTGGCTTAGTTGGTAAATAATGCACCTGTAATGCAGGAGACCTGAGTTCGATCCCTGGGTTGGGAAGATCCCCTGGAGAAGGGAAAGGCTACCCACTCCAGCATTCTGGCCTGGAGAATTTCATGGAATGTATAGTCCCTGGGGTCGCAAAGAGTCGGACTTGGCTGAGTGACTTTCACTTTGTGTACTTATAAGGCAGGCAATGTTTTTCATCCACATTTAGAGTTTTTGAAAGTTGTATCATTTTTAAGTTTGAGACTGGAAAGTTGTTGCAATTTCTCTTCTCATTCTAAAAAGATAATCATTTTATACCCAATTTCATATTCTTTTCTTAAGGAAGGTTCAAAATGTGCATAAACTTCCACCCTACAGAACTACTTCTGCTCCTGACTGTGGCTTTGGGTAAAGAACCATAGGCACACCTTTTTTTTTTCTTTTTATGTATTTATTTGTAGCTGTGCTGGGTCTTTGTCGCTGCACCTGGACTTTTCTCTAGTTGCAGCGAGGGGGGCTGCGCTCCAGTTTCCATGTGTGGGCTGCTCATCGCAGGGGCTTCTCTTGTCGCAGAGCACAGGCTCTACATGAGCATGTGGGCTTCAGCAGTTGCAGCTCACGGGCTCTAGAGCACAGGCTCAGTAGTTGAGGTGCAGGTGTTGTAGGAAGGGGGACCCCTTCCAGGGCCTGAAACTGGGCTCTTGTCTAACACTCGGAAATGAATTGTCCGAGGAGACACATGTGCTGACAAAGCAAGAGATTTTATTGGGAAAGGGCACCCGGGTGGAGAGCAGTAGGGTAAGGGAACCCAGGAGAACTGCTCCGCCGCGTGGCTCGCAGTCTCGGGTTTTATGGTAATGGGATTAGTTTCCAAGTGGTCTTTGGCTAATCATTCTAATTCAGTCTTTCCTGGTGGCACACACATCGCTCAGCCAAGATGGATGCTAGTGAGAGGGATTCTGGGAAGTGGACGGACACGCCATGTCTCCTTTCGACCTTTCCTAAACTCTGCCGGTTGGTGGTGGCTATTAGTTCCTTATTCCTTATCAGGATCTCCTGTCATAAAACAACTCATGCAAATGGTTACTATGGTGCCTGGCCATGGTGGGTGGTTTCAATCAGTGTGCTTCCCTTAACACAGGGGCTTAGTTGTTTCGAGGTATACGGAATCTTTCCGGACCAGGGATTGAACCGGGGTCCCCTGCATTGAAAGGTGGATTCTTAACCACTGGACCACTGGGGAAGCCCACCATAGGCCCGTCTAAAGGGGAACGTGGCAGTGAGGAAACTGGAGGGATACATACGCTGATCTCTTTATTCTGCAACCCAAATACACGACAGAGGGGAAGGAAGCCCAGCTATTTCCACCCAGAGAGCTCAGGCCCTCTGGGCAGGAAGCAGAGAGGTGGAGGTGCAAATGGGACATCTCCAGTACCGTGGGAAACCTGGCATAGTCTCTGAGCACTCCTTTGGTGTAAGAACTAACCCCCTCCCCCACGCACTCCTCCCCTTTGGAAAAGGAATGACCTACTTGTGTAGTGAGTGAGTTTCAGAGAAGGACTAGCCTGGAGGGGGATCAGCAACCCTGGGTTCTCTTTCACTGGTGCCTGCCTCCCTACATGTGCTGTCAGTTCAGCAGTTACCCAGCTGTGCCAGTGCACGGCAGGCATCTGTCTAACCCAGGGGGACACAGCAGAAAGCTCATCTGAGAAACTGGTTTAGATATGATGATAATAGTCACAATAAATAGCATTGTTGTGATAATCTAGGGCTTCCCAGTGGTAAAGAACCTGCCTGCCAATGCAGGAGACAGAAGAGATGCGAGTTCGATCCCTGGGTCAGGAAGAAGCCCTGGAGAAGGGAATGGCAACCCATTCCAGTATTCTTGCCTGAAAAATCCCATGGACAGAGGAGCCTGGTGGGCTAGGGTCCATAGGGTCGCAAAGAGTCGGACACGACTGGAGTGACCTAGCATGCGCTTGATGCTCTAGTCCGCCCTCTACATTTTACAGGCAAAAAGTGTAGTTTACTCTTCAAATAAATGTGCCATTAGAATATTTACTATGCTTAAGCTTTTTATGATTTTTAGCTTTCCTTCAAATCTCAGTTTTAATTGTATTTGAACATATAGATAACTTCAGTTTTAGGGAACAGTGGTGTGAATTACCAGCAAGTATAACTGCCAGCAATGGTCTTTCATTTTATTTCAGAAACCTCTGAGTCCTAAATCATCATTTCCAGGGAATTCTCTGATGGTCCAGTGGTTAGGATCCAGCGCTTTCACTTCTGAGGGCCCAGATTCAATCCTGGGTCAGAGAACTAACATTCCATAAGCCCTGCTATGAGGCCAAAAGATAGTCATGATTTCTTAGTGAAATGTCTTCTAATATGAATAAAGACTGGAAAGAATCACTGCATTTTCTTTTCAATATAATATGCATCCCTTCTAAAGACAGAGATTTGTATGATATTGAGCCTGGAAGAAATGAAGGGACTTGCCAGGTTTATGATTTCTAAAACAAAGGGTAAAGGCTGTCGCTTCAGTCGTGTCTGACTCTGTGCGACCCCGTAGACGGCAGCCCACCAGGCTCCTTCGTCCATGGGATTCTCCAGGCAAGAGTACTGGAGTGGGTTGCCATTGCCTTCTCCAATGCATTAAAATGAAAAGTGAAAGTGAAGTCACTCAGTCGTGTCCGACTCTTAGCGACCCCACGGACTGCACCCTACCAGGCTCCTGCATCCATGGGATTCTCCAGGCAAGAGTACTGGAGTGGGTTGCCATTGCCATTGCCAGACTCCCTAGAGATCCCTGTGCACGAGACAGCAAAAGAGACACTGATGTATAAATCAGTCTTGTGGACTCTGTGGGAGAGGGAGAGGGTGGGAAGATTTGGGAGAATGGCATTGAAACGTGTATAATATCATGTGTGAAACGAGTTGCCAGTCCAGGTTCGATGCACGATACTGGATGCTTGGGGCTGGTCCACTGGGACGGCCCAGAGGGAGGGTATGGGGAGGGAGGAGGGAGGAGGGTTCAGGATGGGGAACACAGGTATACCTGTGGTAGATTCATTTCGATATTTGGCAAAACTAATACAATATTGTAAAGTTTAAAAATAAAATAAAATTTAAAAAAAACCCATGAGATGAACTTGGGGATCCCCAGGAGCAGCCCACCCATACTGTGCTGGTCCTAGGAGTTCATTATAAAGTTAAAGTGAAAGCCGCTCAGTTGTGTCCTACTCTTTGCAACCCCAGGGACTATACAGTCCATGGAATTCTCCAGGCCAGAATACTGGAGTGGGTAGCCTTTCCTTTCTCCAGGGGATCTTCCCAACCCAGGGATTGAACCCAGGTCTCCTGCACTGCAGGCAGATTCTTTACCAGCTGAGCCACAAGGGAAGCCCAAGAATACTGGAGTGGGTAGCCTATCCCCTTTCCAGCAGATCTTCCCAACCCAGGAATTTGGCCAGGGTCTCCTGCATTGCAGATGGATTCTTTACCAACTAAGTTATCAGAGAAGCTCTGTTCATTATAAAGTACTACTCAAAACCTCTAGGTGAGACACATCCATGCTCGAGATTACCTTATAAAGAGCCTCCAGGACCAAAATCCTCAGGAATGACAGTGGAAGCGGGGCAGCACTTGGAGGAGTGAGGTTCAGTCAGTCTTGTCTGAGCTGCTGGGAGGCCAGGGAGTTGGTTATTCTGCAGTCAGATTAACTAGTTGTTCTTTAGTGTTGGAGATAAAATCGAGGAATCTGTGGTTGGATTTATTATGTCCGAAGCGATAAATTGCAGCATTGGGCAAACGACTGCTTTTTGTATCAGTTCACAGAATAAATAAGGATATTTGAATTGAAATGTTTGTCAGCAGCTTGACCCCACAGCCATTCTCTGTTCTCATAAAAGAAAAAACTTGAGGCTTTCAAAGCATGGTCCCTGGAAGAGCAGCATCGGCTCCGGTAGACTGCGTGAGATTCACAGAATCTCACGTGAGAGTCACATGAGATTTCAGTGAGAGTCTTTGTGACCTGTATGCACAGCAAACTAAACTACAGAGTTCAAATCACAAGCTGACTATGCACCAGGCCCGGAGAAGCTGTGCCCTCAGTCCCAGCTACCCTGTAAAGTAAAAGTGAAGCTGCTCAGTCGTGTCCGACTCTTTACGACCCCATGGACAGTACAGGCTTCTTCATCCCTGGGATTTTCCAGGCAAGGATACTGGAGTGAGTTGCTATTTCCTTCTCCAGCTACCCTGTAAATGAGCCATGAGATGATGGCATGGTGACCAGGTGGTGTGCTATCAACACATGAGTCCTGAGGAAGCTCTTAACCAACTGACCCACAACAGCATCACGGATCAGTTCTTTGCAACCTGCATTTCACTGTGACTCAGGGCTCAGCTCATGCAGCTGAAGGACGCTCTCCTTTAATTTCCTACTGTCTTCCTTCCTGCTGCCCCCTCCACCCTCAGTTCATATTACCATTAATTATAACCCTGCATATGCTGCCTTCTCTGATAACACAGAGAATGTCTCTGTCCCGCTGAACCCTGGGCACTTTCCTCTTTTCCATTTTCTAAGAGCAGTAGCGATGCCATGGCAACGCCTAATCCCTAACATCGCGATGGGGGTGTGGTCGATGAGAGAATCAGAGCAGGTGTTCTTGAAAAAGGAAACAAAGAATAAGCCTGGTGAAGGGAGAAATGAAGGGGTAATGTTCTAGATCAGTACTTCTCCGACTGTTGTATGCATAAATCACCCAGGGACTGACAGGCTTAGATTCAGGTGGTCAGGGATGGTATCCGAGAATGTGGAGCCCTTACCAAATGTTAAGGGATGCAGATGGCTACTGGTCCAAGGACCAGAGTTTGAATTGTAAGTTTGACATGCAACGTGAGGGCAAGGATCTTGCTATGTATGAGAGTCTCTGTGATATCAAGATCACATGTGTCTTCCCCAGAAAAGATGTTTGATACATTAGTATGTAAATACTTACTGAATTAAACACTTATATCTGAGATACCATGCTGGGTGCTTGAATGATCATAATCCCGCATGATATAAAAATATGTCAGTTTTGGCTATAAAAGTGAGACTGATGTGATATGCCTTTGCTGACAAAGGTTTGTCTAGTTAAAGCTATGGTTTTTCCAGTAGTCATGTATGGATGTGAGAGTTGGACTATGAAGAAAGCTGAGTGCTGAAGAATTGATGCTTTTGAACTGTGGTGATGGAGAAGACTCTTGAGAGTCCCTTGGACTTCAAGGAGATCCAACCAGTCCATCCTAAAGGAGATCAGTCCTGAGGGTTCATTGGAAGGACTGATGTTGAAGCTGAAACTCCAATACTTTGGCCACCTGATGCAAAGAACTGATTCACTGGAAAAGACTCTGATGTTGGGAAAGATTGAAGGCGGGAGGAGAAGGGGATGACAGAGGATGAGATGGCTGGATGGCATCACCAACTCAATGGACATGAGCTTGAGTAAGCTCTGGGAGTTGGTGATGGACAGGGAAGCCTGGCTTGCTGCAGTCCATGGTGTCTCAAAGAGTCCGACATGACTGAGCAACTGGACTGAACTGAATGCTATATGCACTGAGGCACAGAGAGGTTGAGTTACTTGCTCAGAGCCATACAGTTACTTTGGCAAGTTGTTGCGTACCAAATATCCCATGCCCTCCCCTGTATTTCCTAACCTCCCTTGCAGTCAGTTGGAAAAGGAAACGGCTCACTCCAGTATTCTTGCCTGGAGAATCCCATGGACAGAGGAGGCTGGCAGGCTATAGTCCATGGGATTGCAAAGAATCAGACACAACTTAGGAGCTAAACAAACAACAACAACAACTTGAAGTTGATTGAAGCTGTTGAACTAATTCCGGCCAAAGGACCGCTGGGGACATGGTATATGTCCCCTCCTAGCTGAAGCAACTAAGAGCCAGCCCTCTCTCCTCCTCCACCCCTCCCTTCTCTGTTTTGTACTCTGACATCTAAAACATGGCCCCCAAGGCAAGATGAGCAGGAGTGCTGCCCAATCTGCAGTAGACTTCGCATGAGGATATGAGATCTTTGCCGAACTGAAGCCACTAAAAATTTAGGTTTGTTACCAGATTATTCCAAAAAGTACAGGCTTGGTGTTGCTGTCAGCCCACTCTATTGTATAATAGGCTTTTGGGGACTTCCCAGGTGGCGCTAGTGGTAAGGAACCTGCCTGCCAGTGCAGGAGACAGAAGAGCCTTGAGTTTGATCCCTGGGTCAGGAAGATCCCCTGGAGGAGGGCATGGCAACCCACTGCAGCATTCTTGCCTGGACAGAGGAGCCTGGTGGGCTACAGTCCATAGAGTTGCAAAGAGTCGATGGGACTGAATCGACTTAGCATGCATGCACACATTAGGTCCCTGGAAGGTGAGCATAACCCAAATACATTCTAGATGAGGCAAACCACAGAACTGCCCGTCAGTCTAGTCTGGATAATAGCAGATACTGGGACTGTGACAAACAAATGGCCTGTGACTTGAGAGACGTCTGAAGACGTGAACCATAGAAGCCAAATGACTGTCCCCTGTGACTTGGTGAAGTTTCATTCCCTGACAAGAACCATTTCTAGTTCTGCCCTTTACCCATATAAAGGCATGTCTTCAAGCATGGTTGCTAAATCACTTCAGTCATGTCTGACTCTGTGCAACCCTATGGACTGTAGC
Source organism: Bos grunniens (assembly GCF_055505025.1). NCBI lineage: Eukaryota > Metazoa > Chordata > Mammalia > Artiodactyla > Bovidae > Bos > Bos grunniens. The sequence continues at coordinate 12,197,265 of NC_141170.1, read as the reverse complement.
CCACCAGGCTCCTCAGTCCATGGAATTCTCCGGGAAAGAATTAGAATGAAGAAAACCTTGTTTTTAGAGATTTTGTGGGCTCCATTCATGAACTGAAAGAAATCTTTTTAGAACAATTTTAATGCACACCTCAAGTGACTGACTTTACAACCTCTGTTAAATCACTCAATAAATGGGTAATGTGGTTTGTGTACACAATGGCACATGAATTTCTGTGTCCCTAATAAGATGCATCATTCTACTTGCATATAAACACCAAAAGAACATGACTACTGTTTACATTTTTCTAGGGATATGGAGTGAAACAGAAAGGATTAGCACAACTGACCTAATAAGGGATAAAAAACCTGAAAAAGTACACAGAAATCGAGTCTGTAGTGAGCCTTTCCACTCTTTCCCTCCCCAACCGTTTCCTTCTCTGCTACGGATGCCTGTCCAAGATGTCTTTACTGGCAAGATGGCTTAGCGCTGCAAGGACCAACTGTTCTCTCGTCTCAGAAACAAATGGAGAAAAAAAATGACCTATCCATTCTATGGTGTAAACTCTTAGATCTGTAAACACAGCACTACATACATATAAACAGAGGATCAGGAAGTAAGATTTATCCCAGGAATACCAGGAAGATTTAGCACAAGAAAATTTTATTTAAATAATATACTACATTAGGATTTTTAAAGAAAAGTTAACTCAAATATGTAATTTAGTTATGGAAAATAATCTAAGTGACTTATGAATAGAAGAGAATTTCCCTAAGCTGATAAAATGAAACTTCCCAAAACTTAAAGCAAAAATTGTGCTTTAAATGGAATGGGGAAACTCTAAGGAACTTTTATCTCTTCCCATGTTTCTTTCTTTTAAGCTCTAGCCTATGGCTTACATAGAAAATATAAAGATCCCAATTTTCATTTCATTTTACACTGGTTGGAGAAGGCAATGGCAACCCACTCCAGTACTCTTGCCTGGAAAATCCCATGGACAGAGGAGCCTGGTAGGCTGTAGTGGTAAGGTGCTAAGTGCTAAGGGTTGGACACGACTGGGCGACTTCACTTTTCACTTTCATGCATTGGAGAAGGAAATGGCAACCCACTCCAGTGTTCTTGCCTGGAGAATCCCAGGGACAGAGGAGCCTGGTGGGCTGCCGTCTATGAGGTCACACAGAGTTGGACACGACTGAAGTGACTTAGCAGCAGCAGCAGCAGTTACACTGGTTAGGATTTCTTTTAGACAGTTGAATAGAATGGTGAGAGGAACATTCCTACTAGAGCCACTTCCATGGTTGATGTACAGAAATTCGACTGATTTTTAAAATACTGTATTTGGCAATTTTGCTGACCTCTTTAAAATTCTTCTTCCTTCATGGCTTTATTTGATTATGCAAACTATACAGTTTTATTGTTACTGTGAATGAGAACTGTTCTCCAAAAAAAGGGAATAAATGGCAAAACATTATCGTCCAGCACATTTTCTATTATATTTTCAAACTAATTATCAGATTATTGGGATCTTACCAGACTGATAGCCACATGTTATCATTGATTACAATTTTCCTCAAATGCATCTATGAGTTTCATGATTTTCTAATCAAAATCTCAACAGGGTTTGGTGAGCTGATTTTAATATGCATAGGAAACAGCCAAGAGCCAAGGGTAGTCTTAGGATATCTGCCAGGACTCATTTTCTGTACATTTCTGTCCATGGTAAACTGTCTGAGTAGAATTACTGAAGAAGAATCACAATACGCTGTGTAGTGCAGCAGCACAGAGATCCAACCACAGATAGAACCACGCAGATACGGAACCTGCATATATGGGAGGTGTGTTACACCCGGGTAGACAAACACAGTCTCCCTGATAATGGGGGTTAGGACAACTGAGTTAGTGATTCACCTGGAACTGACTTTCCTGAGGCTATGAATCTCATATGAGTTCAGGTGTTCTCTCGTATTTTAAAAAAATTGGACCCAGATCCTTTTGAAAACTGGAGAAGGGAATGGCAACCCACTCCAGTATTCTTGCCTGGAGAATCCCATGGACAGAGGAGCCTGGTGGGCTACAGTCCATGGGGTGGCAAAGAGTCAGACACGACCTCGCCTACAAAGCACCGCCAGCACCATCTTACTAGGGATCAGGGAAAGGCAGACAAAGCGATATATTGCCCCTTCAAAGGTATTACCAAACAGCATGCTGAGGTTCCTCTTTCTCCATACCTTCACCAACTCCTAGCAGACTGTTACCATTACACAATCGTCCGATTGGCAGGTTGCTCTCCCCACCGGCAGCTGCTACCGCACGCCTCCAGCACTCAGCCTGCGGTCCAGCCTGTCAGACACCGTCAGTGGGTGTGAGGCTATTCTCTTGAAGCTGCTTTGGAAGGTTGTGCAACCACTTCTGGGCAGTGGGTTGTGAGTGGAAGTGCTGTGTATTGTTTCCACCTGTGCAAGACCTTCCGCTCCTGTCTGTCCCTGTCCCAGTAATGGAGGAGCCCATGTGGTTCAGATGGTGCAGCGACGAGCGGCCCCTCCAGCAGGCTGGGTCCCTGACAGACTGTGAATACAGTGAATGAGTGCTAAACATCTGTTTGGTTGACCATCTATGCTTGCAAAATAAAGAACCTCCAAAAATCACATGTGCAATCATTTAAGGTAAGATCTAGAAATTGAACTGTTTGCAGAGTATTAATACAGAACCTGGAGCAGAAGCGACATTCCCTAAATGTAAAACCTAGCCTCGCCTGGCCTAGGTTTAGAGACACACACAGATAAATGAAATTCAACCCTTCCCATCAAGAAATTCAGACAAGTAAGCTAATACTTACAATAGAGTCATTTTCCTTTGTCCTATCCTATTCAATACAATAAAGCACTACACAAATATGGGTAATGAACACTTGAAATGCGGCTAGGGTGACTGGAGAACTGAATTTTTTAAACTGAAGCAACACAATTTTTCCACTAAACACACATGTATTTTGATAGGACTACATCGCATTACAACTAAAAATTTAGCATCAGAACTGAGACATTTTAATCTTAAAATATACCAGACTTCTGAAACTTCACTTAAAGTATATGTATGTATTATGTATACACACACCCTTTGTGTTTACACACAATATCTCAATAGGTTTTATGTTGAAATATGGGTAAATCACATTTTGAATGTATTGAGGCAAAACATTTTCTCATCTGCTCTTTTTACTGTCTTAAATGTGGTGACTATGTAGTCAAGAATATGTATACATATTATATTTGGACAGCACTGGTCATATTAGACTAAGAGTATGTCTGCTATGTGCTGGAACCTCAGGAGGGCAATTTATGCAGACACCTGTGGCAATATAACGCTCTATATATGTTAAGGCGGAGAGGTTCACAGATGCAAGAAGGGTACCACGGGGCTTCCTGCCACAAGGTCCTGTCCACTACTTCACTCACTGGAATGTGAACCTGATGAACAGGTGTTAACATTTCCGAGCTTTAAAAAAAAAAAAAACAAAAAACTATAATACATAGATTAATGAGGGCATTTTCCAACTATTGGGCTTTGTCTTGGCCACCATCTCCCATCCTAGTGACATCATAGCCTGAAGTCCAGGGCTATACAAATTCCCTTTGGGGTTCAGCTGCCTTATCTGATCTCTACTCCCCTAAATAACCAGTCAAATGTGCTCAGCCATGTCTGACTCTTTGTGACCCTGTGGACTATAGCTCGGCAGGCTCCTCTGCACATGGAATTCTCCAGGCAAGAATACTGGAGTGGGTAGCCATTTCCTGTGCCAGGAGATCTTCCCGACGAAGGGATGGAATCTGAGTTTCTTGTGTCTCCTGCATTGGCAGGCAGATTCTTTACCACTCTACCTAGGAAGCCCAAATATCTGAAGGTGGTAACTAATTAGATCTACACAGTTGGATCTATTTCCTCAACTCAAGGTAATAAGTGAAACTGATGAACTCCAGCAACTCCTGCTGCTGCTGCGTTGCTTCAGTCATGTCCGACTCTGTTCGACCCCATAGACGGCAGCCCACCAGGCTTCCCAGTCCCTGGGATTCTCCAGGCAAGAACACTGGAGTGGGTTGCCATTTCCTCTTCCAATGCATTAACGTGAAAAGTGAAAGTCAAGTCGCTCAGTCGTGTCTGACTCGTAGTGACCCCATGGACTGCAGCCTACCAGGCTCCTCTGTCCATGGGATTTTCCAGGCAAGAGTTCTGGAGTGGGGTGCCATTGCCTTCTCCGCAGCAACTCCTACCTCCTGTATTTTCCTCAGGGTTTGCCAATATTCAACTCAAGTCTAAATCTCTTCTTTTTGACTCCTTGGGTACCAGGAATGAAGTCCCCTCACCAAATACCCTCATAGTTTCCAAGAATGTGGAGAAACCAGATATAAACAATCACGTACATTTGGCTAGAGGACGTCACCCACACACCTGGCCCCCCCAGGCTCCCTGACTACTTGGGGACACTCCCACCCGAGCCCCATTCCTAGCTGAGGCCTCACATGGAGGGCAGGTCCCAGACACCTTCTCTGATGAGGACCACGCTATGAAAATTGCTACTGTTGCTCAACCCAGCATCTCTTGTGAGGGTAAGTCAAAGCAAACAAAAATGTCACCTGGCCTCATTTCAGGTCATGTTTGGTTAACCAGCAGCGCATCGAATTTAAAATACTTTCATGGAATCCAAAGCACCTGTGCTGTGTAGACTGATGCTTTTATGTAGTTTAGAAATGTATCACAGGACAGCTGTGTAATAGCCAACTCATAGAACATGTGAAATCAAAGGACGGAGACAATTTTACAGTTGTTTTATTTAACAAAAGTTACGCCAACGTCTCTATCTATATACATAACGTGTTTCAAAGTCAGAGCAGCAGACACACAGACTGTTAATGCAGGACATATAATAATGCTTACAACGTGTTATGTGATGTTTTGTTTTCTGCTCAATTGGACACTGACAGATTCAAAAAATATCCCAAAGGCTGAGCAGCATCACATCTTCGTTTTCTGGAGTGGCTTACATCATTATGTCCTAAAAAAAAAAAAGAGGGATGGAACTTTGGAGGGTTAATACATTGTGTTCAGTTTAGTTCGACCAACAGCTCTTGGCCCGTAAGAGGGACTCACAAAGTGTTTTGGACTGGGGATTAAAAATTTGAGTAAAATAGCTTCTGCTGCTACTGCTGCTAAGTCACTTCAGTTGGGTCCGACTCTGTGCGACCCCATAGATGGCAGCCCACCAGGCTCCCCCGTCCCTGGGATTCTCCAGGCAAGAACACTGGAGTGGGTTGCCATTTCCTTCTCCAAAGCATGAAAGGGAAAAGTGAAAGTGAAGTTGCTCAGTCGTGTCCGACCCTTAGCATGGACTCCAGCCCACCAGGCTCCTCCGTCCATGGGATTTTCCAGGCAAGAGTACTGGAGTGGGGTGCCATTGCCTTCTCCAAAAATAGCCTCTGGGTGTGTTAAAAAAGTTTTTCACTGTCATCATAAATATAAGAAGGTCGTCTCATTCCTGATCCCCCAAAGTAAGAAAATCTACTTTAAAAAATAAGTTAATGATTTTTGTAGTAAGAACTATGAATAACATTTACTGAGTAGAGATCCTTCAAAATTAAGGTAAGAAAGTTGACAAATACTCAACACAGCTCTGCCTCTACCTTCTCCAATTTTGTTTGTTTCATGACATTAAGCTACATGTTAACACAATATTTTCTAAGGTTCTTATATAGGGAAGACATGTTTTGCTTTCTCATTTTTTTATGACTTTCAGGAAGCCCTCTTAATTCCTTAAAAGGTACTGTCATTCTAAAAATCTCAAGAAGCCTAGCTACATATTCTACTCACAAAATTTTGCTCTGTACAAGTACATAAGCTGACTTTTAGGTAATACTTGAAAAACAGTTGATGCTGCCAAGTGTGAATTCTTCATGTTGACACTTAACACTCTGACCTGATTCAAGGTCATCTTTCCTGGAAGGTCAAGGTCTAGCCTTTCAGGAAAGATGCTACCAAGCAGTGAGGTATAGAAGGAGGAAAAAAATAAAATTACAGCGTTTTCTTCTCCCCTCAACTCTTAAGAGCCTTCTTTCATGCTAGGGGGTTGGGGCATAACAAGTCTTCTGTGGATAAAACTTAAAAATGCTCTCCTTTATGTAGTGAAGTGGTACACATGACCCATTTCCCAAAAAGCACCAACTAGAAATGCACAAGGACTATATACTGTACTGAAACAATACACCCATCTGTTCATGGAAATTGGACCCATCACTGTGCTTTCATTTTCTAAAAACAAGATCAGACCATTATAAAAATGTACTTCCAAAATAAATTATTTCTAGAATATAAAATGCTTTATATTTTTCCAGCCCACATAAATTCCATTATAAAATAGGAAATCAGAAAATTAGCTACCACAGTCTTCATATGGTAAAAAATATATGTGTACACATGTATATACACATATTAAAAAACCCAAGTTTCAAATTTCAATAAAAAACTAACCAATAAACCAACGTAATGATTATGTATTAAACTGCACACAAGCCACGTCAATTTATCCGTAATGAGAACCAACTACAAAGTATTACAATCAATTGTATCAGAGCATAACCTAAGACTTCCCCACATGGAAAAGGATCAGGAAGCCTTCAACTGACAAGCCAACAAGAAGCCTGCTCATGCCCTTTTCAGACATAATCGCCCCTGGCTCTCCACGGAATACAAAAGGAGAACACGTGCACTGGGGCTGCCTTGCATTTGTGCTCTGCGTTATGGCCGGCTTGGGGCTGGCTGGCATGTGAGGACTACAACCCAGGTGGAGCTGTGTTTCCCAAGCCATCCATCTGCCCATGCAGCCATGGTGGTGCAGAGGGCGGGCTGTGGAGACCAGCACCAGCCCTGCCTACTGCTGGTGGAGGGGAGCTGGAGTGTTCTCGGAGCTGCTTCCCAAGTGGGGTGACCAACAGGGAAGGCCTGATTGCAGCTGAGATCAGTTAGAAATTACCATTGATGAAAACTGGGTACAGTGTTCCTGGAACTTGAATAAAGACAGTGGGGAGGCTTCCAGTTTGTGGATTCCTGCCTGTTCACAGTGTTTCCATGAAGGAAAAATCTTAAGGAGTGGACAGGTGAGTGGGGACACGGTCTTATTCCACAAGAGGGCCTGTTCAGAAAACCCACCAAGGGAGGGCAGAATATGACCTGGTGGGGGTGGGGGGGTGGAGTGGGATGGGGGGAGGGAGGGGCAGCGTCTGACCCACTGGTAGTGGAGGAAGACAGAGCGTGCAGCACCCAGCCCTGGTTTGTGGGGAACCCAACCAAAACTCACAGTCTCACTAAAGCCCCAACCTGCTTCCCAATCCTACCTCGACTTGTCCCCCCAAACTTCATCTGAGTTCAAAAGAGCCTGTTCACTCACAGTGGACATGTATTACTCAACCGACTTTCAGGAGAATGGTAAGGGCAAACAGGAGACAACTTTAGGTATTTTCTCTTTTTCTTCTTCCAAAAAGGCACATTCCCTTCCCCCACCATCATAAATCAAGGTACTTGAAAAGAAAGCAAAAGCTTGAAAATCTTTTATTCTTCCCCTAACATCTGCTGTTGTTGCAAACTCAGGCCAACCTTTGGAATCATGCTTTAAAGGGGTCAACCAAAGCACAATTTCTCTGTGCTACAGTGAACACTCAGCAACACCGCAGAGTGGGTGAGGGATTGAAAAGAATGCCACTTTCTTATAACCAAATTTAAGAAAATGAAGTAGCAAATGTATCTCCATTATGTACCAAAAGTTTAGGAGATGAGTTAACACACACACACACACAAAAAAGGGATGTGCACACCAGGGTCTGGGTTTAATTCTTCAGTAGCATTTTGTTATATAAAGCGTATGTTAAACGTTCTAAACTTGCCCCTCTGAATGGATAAGAAAAGATGTGTTATCTACTCAGAAAAAGGTTGCTGACTGAAGAGAAATCTCAGATCCCACTGAAAATTCTCCCCAAACAAATGCATATATGTGAATCTGTGCACACTCCTTCAGGGACACAGACCCTTCTGAGGTCCAGGCACCCGGCTTGGGCTCTGACACGTGGCTCTCCGCATTCCCAGGAGGATCTCAAGACTGACCCGCCCTCCCATTCCTGCATACTCTATTTCCCTCACTGAGTCGGGGGGGACACAAACCAAACCGCCCAAACCAGGACCAACTGAAAGGGAGCAAAAACACCATGCTTCTGAGACCGGTTTTTCACTTATTTGCCCTTGGAAGAAAGAACATCCCAGTCTCTGGTTGCTTCTATCAAATGCCGCTGGCCGTGACTCATCCACTCTTCCTGGTCCTCGTAGAGTCGCCCACAAAACCAGCACTTAAATATACACTGCAATGAGTCATCAGGCAACGAATCCACCACCTGGTAGTTGTTTTTATGAACCTTCTTCAATTTCATTTTCAGCATCATTTGCCTTTTGATCTGATTGGCTTCCTCCGCATTCTGGTAGGTCAGTCGGACATGGTGCCGCCTCATGCCTAACTGACACCTAGTCCTCTCCGACAACACCACCTTGAGGACGTTGCCTTTGTACTTGTTTATTACCTTCATCACATTGGACACCTCCGGTGAGTCAACGTCAGGATGGTTTAACACGATAACGGGCTGGTTCCGACGGGGACATTTGATCAACTGGTCTGGTTTAGCTGCGATAAGTCGAAGCTGTCTTGCAACCTGAAAAATGGAAGGATCCCTGAAACAGCGGCTGGGGTCAGTCTGGATTTTGCTTTTCTTCTTGGATGAGCTGATTTGTCTGGGTTTATTTTTACTGATGGGAAGACTTCTGGGAAACAGTTTTGCTTGCTTGATCATTTCACTGCTTCCTTGTGGGCCGTGCATGGATCCAGGTTTTTTGGGCATGGTGCTACAATGGGCACTCTCTTTTCGTGATTTAGGCCGAAAAGACAGATCATGATTTGGGGACATATCTATGGGCCTACTTTCACTCGTCAGAAACTGTATATCCGGGTCTGTCCGTTTCATTGGGCAGAGCGGAATGGGCTTTATTAACTGCGTCTCAGTGCATGTGATGTTGACAGGTGCTTCACAGGTTGCCTCTATGACTTGGGAATCCTCAGAGGAATTAAGAACCCTCAACACGGCCCCCTTGGGGATCAACACTGGAGTAGCCACGTGTGGCTTCTTGGTCACTCTGCTTTCGGTTTTCCCACTGCTGCCTTCGACAAGCTGTGGATACGCCTGCTGGTGTGCGAGCTGTTCACTAATGCCACCAGCATCCTGAGGTCTGGGGAGTGTGCCCGTGGAATAGCCAGCGCTGGTGAAGGACACGTTAATTTCCTGGATGCCTTCAGGCGTGGATTTTGACGTGACCTTAGACGCCTTCCCTGCAGAATGTCGATGGGTGCTGTTTGCAGCCAGAGATGAAGGCTTCCCACAGGATTCGATTAACTGGGCTATCTTTCTGCGCAAGAGTTCAATTGACTTTATTTTGGATGTTGAACTATTCCACTTGACACCCTCAGGGACGTTTTCAGATCCAGAGCTCAGAGAAAAGACAGAGGAGATGACTGGGCCATCAAAGGGGTCATTAGTCTGGTTGGGATTCTTTAATTCCAGAGGTTTATCCCCGGACTGTTGGGCTCTGACTCTGTCTTCTCCCATTATGTTGATGTGTAAATACTCACTTCTGTGTTGAGAGGAAACCTGGCCTGCGTTTGAAACTGCCTCGTACTCCTGTGTCTGGTTGTCTTGCAGCTTCCTGGGAGGGGTGACCGTTTTTGCAGGAAGGCTGATCTCATTCCTAGAGCCTAAGTCATTCGGACATAGGGGCAGTGAGTCCTTTTCTCCAGAGAAGGAAATTGTTGCAGGCGGTGCAGAGACAGGAAATAACTGCTGAGGGTCACTGGGTAAGTTTCTCCTGTCTTCAGCAAAAGAAAGGGCAGCTTTATATGGAAAAGAGTTTGATGAAGCTCCAAGACTACGTAAGACACCGTTTTTCACTAGAGATAATGGAGAATGGCCTTTGAAGGCAATGGAAGGCAGAGCAGCTCTATGGGGATACGTGTAACCTTTTTTCTGCAAACTCTCAACTCTCCCTGGGTTGAGCAGGGATTCTCCGCTGCTGTGCCTGCCAGAATTTGGCATGAAAAAATCGTAAGACCTCACCCACTTTACATTTTTAAGCGGCTTCTGAACTGACGACTGTAGACTACCGATGCCTGCAAGTTTTCCGACAGTCCCTTCGATCTCGAGGGGCTGCGTGCGCTCTGTGGAAGCCATTTTTTCCTGCTCGCTTGCACCTCTCTCTTTAGGCCCACGTTCGGAACTACCTCCATCACCTCCACTGGCGTCGAGGCTGTTGGTTTCTTCCAGGGGAAACAGTTTGAGCACGAGCTGCTGCGTTCCGTTGACAACCTTCACGTCCATCAGCTGGGCTAGACAGTTGGCGGGGACGACGAGTTCGGCTGGCGCCACCACCGTTAACGGCATCCCCGGCTGCACGGGCTCTTTAGAGGGGGACAAGACCTCCACCTCCACACTTTTGTTCTCCAGCAGGTTGACCTCAGTGGGCTCTGACAGGGCCCCTTTGTGTGGGATGCACACCACGTCTTTCTGGTAGTCTTTGGATTCGGGTAACAATGTGATGCTGTGCGTCCTGTCTTTACTTGCGTGGGGGGAGAACCTTGAGAGCTGATCTGACAACTTATTTTGAAATGCAGTCCTGGGACTGGAAGTTTTTGAAAGCTCTGGGTTTTGCTTGGAGGCGCTGATCCTTTTTGGCTCCAGCCTGGCGACGGCTTTGGGCGGCCGTTTTGCCCCCGTCTTCTCATGGACTCTCCTCCTGTGTTTGACGATGTAGTCATTTCTGATAGCACCATAGTCACAGTACTCACACCGATAAGGGAAAACGCCTGTGTGCTTCACCAGGTGTCTCTGAAACTCCCCTTTCGTGTAGGAAATGCAGCCGCAGTGAGAACAGACAAACTTAATCTCTTCGTGCTGAAGTGTGTGCTTTTTGTACTGCAGAGGGTCCTTTGTGGAAAAGCGACATTTGTCACAATAGTATTTGCCTGGCTTGAAGTTCCTTACCTTAAACTTGTGATTGACAGAACTTGAGATGGCTTCAGGTTTATTTCCTACTTGAGTAGCACTGCGACTGTTGTTCACAAAGTGGAAATGGGGAGAGGCTGCACCAAGGTTGCATCTGAAGCAAACATATTTGTCCTCCTTCTGGCTTTGTCCAATACCCTTTTTCAGATCCTGAAGTGGTACTTCATGCACACTCTTGCACTTTACACACGTAGCAATGGTCATGGCAGCAGACTCTGCCTCGGAGCCTTGATACAAAACAGTCTGAGCGTCCGGTCTGTCTGGTCGAGTCCCTCGATGAGCATTAGGCTGTTTGGGTGACATGGTCAAGGCATTGCGTCCGTCACCCACTGGTGTGCTATAGAGTTGCTGTCCAATGTCCTTCATCTCTTCATTTGCATTTCTAAAAAGCCTGCTGAAATCCAGAAAGATTTCATATGATAAAATCCTCAGGAAGCATCCTTGATATGCTTTGTGGCAGGGTACCTAGGAGCATACTTAATTATCTTTCTTCATAAAGCAGGTTAGGGTCCTCAAACGTGACTGCTTCCAATTCTCTGATATTCCAGGCAACACTAAGGGGAAAATAAATCATAAAGCATGATTAATGCATGAACTTAGGGTTTAGCTTAGCTAACATGTTTCCAGACTTACCCTCTACTTCAGTGACCTTGGGAATTTTATGCTAAATCTTCACCTATTATCTTGGTGCACATGTTGACAGTAACACAGTACAAAGAAGTGAAGTCAAAGTCGCTCAGTTGTATCCAACTCTTTGCAACCCTATACAGTCCATGGGATTCTCCAAGCCAGAATACTTGAGTGGGTAGCCGTTCCCTTCTCCAGGGCATCTTCCCAACCCAGGGATGGAACCCAGGTCTCCCTCATTGTAGGCGGATTGTTTACCAGCTGAGCCACCAGGGAAGTCCTGGTATACATAGTACGTAGTACAAGAACTGGCAAATAACAAGCCTCAACCGAAAGTCATCTTACCCTTTAAAAGTCATCACTTTAGCAGGGTAATAATCGTGGCAGTCACTTGGGATGGCCTTTGCTGAGTGAGTTACTTTTAAGTGTCATTGAGAGCATCTAGCAATTTCACAAGTGTAATTTTGTATCAACCTCCCTAATACCATCTGTCACTTTAGCTTCTAAACACGCACAAGTGGTAGAGCCAGGACACTGGCTCTGGGGTCCATTGGTTTCTATGTACACTGAATCACGAGCATGAATCCCAGCTCTCTCTCGTGCACCCCATTTGCTTGCACAAGTGCTAGGAAGCCAACAACATCCTGACGACAGAAGGCAGACAAATACCCACTTCACATCTTACTGAGCATCTATCAGGTGCCAGGCACTGCTCCAGCTCCTACAGGGCAGTGATGAGAAATAAATTCGTCCCTCCCCTCATGAGAGTGCAGAGAGAGGAGACAACAAGTGTACCTTTATCTGGCAGAAGGTGGCCAGTGATTGGGGAAAACAAACCATAAAACTAGGCAAAGAGGACAGGGCATAAGTATCGGATGAGGTTGAGGGCTGGGGTGTGGAGGTGTGGACAGTCAGGAGAGGCCTGAGGATAAGCTGACATTGGAGCAGAGACCTTGGGCAGCCTGGGCAGAGGGCACTTCAGGCAGAGGGAGGGCGAAGGTCTATAGGAAGTGGGCCTGGAGCACCTGAGCGATAGCAAGGAGGCTGGGGGTCAGTGAACACGAAAGGGGGTGCTGGGTGGGGGTCAGCAGATCTGGTCAGGGGAAGGGGAGACGGGTCCAGGGAAGACCAACAGTGCAGTATTGTGAAGACGTGGCTTCTCCCGCACATGAGGGAGACGTGCAGAGAGGCTGGAGCCGAGATACTACATGGCCTGACCTTTATTCCAGCCACTGCCTCCAGTTGCTGCAGGGACCCGGGGCCGGGAGGGTGAAATGAAGGCAGCAGGGAGATGGGGAGACGGAGGCTGCCAGGACTGCACTCTTGTCATCTGGAGCCAGTACCACAACATGGGCAATGCAGTGATTCTCACATAAAAATAGTTATCTTTCAACACATTCTTTTTTCAGCATACACAGAACTAGCAGTGAAGCAAAAACCATTTTAGTTTGGGATCTGTGGAAAGCCTTCCTTTCATTACCTTAAAAAAAAAACAAAACACTTTCAACCTTTATTGCTTCATTTTTTTTTTTTTTTTAATCTGGCAATCAGAATTACAGACACCTACCCAGCTTCCTCCACAGAGCTGCATGAGAACTAAAGCGTTAAAGAATACAAGACAATGCGTATGTACTTTTCAAGCGCTTCCCCAAGTGTCAAGAGTCACACAAGGCCTCAGTGTCTGTTCAGATGGGCAGAAACAAGAATGGGAATTCACCTTTTCCTTCTGACACCCTGCTCACAAGCCAAGGGCCACAAAAGTAAGTCTGAAAGGCTGAAGTCATACATGTTTGATCATCTAAGAATGCTACCATCAGCCACATGTTCAGTTGGCATTTCCATCCTGCTAAAACAGAGGAAGCAACAGCTGCAGGCAGAGCCTACGAAAACCACTGGTCCGAGAAGTGCAGAGGCTGAAAAGGGGATCTGATCCAGTGGTTCCTGAATCTGGAGGAGCCACAGAATCACAGTGAACACAAATCCTCCTGGGCTTCACCCCAAAGCTCACGAATCTAAACTGCAGTGGGAGAGAGAGGAGGAAGAGGTGCCCATGGTCACTCATGTAATTCTGATGAAAAGGCACTATCAGAAATCACTGGCTGAGACTTGCAGCAACACTTCAATCTTTTAACCCATCTTCGCCAGCTGTTCATGCAGTTGATGCTCGAATAACTGCCCAAACTGCTTCCCTTTTTGGGCAGTTTCACTGTCCACAATTTACCCTTCAATAAAACTGAAACCAGCATCCCTGTAACTTTCTTAAATCCTGACTTTGGAGCTACAAACCACTGAATCCCTGATAGACCATTCATTTATCTGCCCCTTCCCTCTCTTGTCCCATCTCAATTCTGTTTACAAGATGTGCATACCAGCCTCATAATCTTGAGTGAGCAAGAAAGAGACAGAGGAAGGAGAGCAGGAAGAGGAGAGATAAGAAAGGAAAGAGAGGGAGGGAGGGAAAAGGGGGGGGGGAGTAACTTGCTTGCCTGGTACAATCTGCTTACCAACTCTTTCAAAAACAAAAAAAGCAGTTTTGCCATTTCCTCTCCAAATCTTTTTGAAAGGTGGAAGTGTCATTCCTCCTGGACTGGAGACTTGGACTAGGTGATAAAGACCTTAGCAAAAAGTGGGGAACACCTTACTGGCAGAAAGTCTAGAGAACTAACCACAGCTACTCAGTGCCTCGGCAGTGCAGGGGCCTCCTGGAGGTGCTTCTGCAAGGCCATGCCAGCAGCTATTTTGAATAAGGAATCCACAGAAGCGAGCGCCAATACGAACCATGAGCTGTGATTAGAAAATACAGTTTAATGGGGGAGTCAAGGTGCTAGGCCATGACCCAATGATGTCACCTGCTTCAAAGTACCTTCTTGGCTTCTAAGCCAGTCTCAAAGCTACGCAGTTTCTACTTTGGTACTTCCCTCCATTCAGGTGACAAAAGATGTCCAGCTTCTTCAAAACAAAATTCTCTTTGACCATCATAACATGTGCAGCTAGTCACGGTGAAAAAGATCTCAATGTAGCATCCCGAGACAGAGGTAAATGGATGCAGTGGAAGAACGAGATGGCTCTGGTGTTGGCATTTACACTTGGACACTCCTGAGGCTGTGCCAAGCACACCTGAGTAACAGGTTCCCAGGACCTTGCTCCCTCCATGCTCCTTTCTCTACCTGGTTCACACTCAGGTACAGCCACCTGTGAACCTGGGCCCTTTGGCAGATTACTGCCCAGTGAACTGACGACCAAGGATTACACAAAACACTGCAGATGTAAGGGTCATGTGTAGGCCAGATGCTGAGAGGCCACTAACCAATTATGAGTAACATCAGTCTCAGGGATCACCTACCTTCCAAACTCAAGGTACCCTTTACAACATCTCTCTGCATTGGATCTCCTAGGACTAGAGACATACTTTTTTAAAGTTTATTTAGGAAGGCTCTCAAAAACACAGAAGATACTTAGTACTATTAACTTTGGACATGATAAGTAAAAGTTAATATTCAGTTGCCCATGTTTAAATGGCGAAAAGTGTGCTTTTTAATGCACGATTACCTCCAGCATCAGTGAAAGCTGACTTCCATGAACAAAGAGGTGGCACACAACATGTGACAAGTGTGCTTCCACTAGAACGAGTCTTGCCTTTTCCTGGGAAAAAGCCCAGCAGCAGCACCCAGCACTGCCAGGTTTGCCTTCTGACTTGGAGCTCACTTGACCTGGTGACTTAAAAATTTATTTGGGGGGCCAGATGGAGAAAAAATGTTAAGTTTGTTAGAAACCAGTCCAGTGACATTGAGGGTATAAAAATCATGAAGGGTATGTAAGTTTTTATTAAAAAGGAAGCATCTGACTCCTAAATACTGGACATGTAAAGTGTCAATAGAAGAACAAAAAGCAGGAAAACAAGGTTTAAGGCAGCAGATTCTGGAATCAGATCATAGGGTTTCCAAGCCTATCCCATCGCTTTCCAGGCCTGACCTGAAGCGAACTGTCCAACTGTGCAACTGTTAAATGGACCGTAGCAGTACCTACTAAAATATTCATTGGAAGGACTGATGCTGAAGCTGAAACTCCAATACTTTGGCCACATGGCGTCAAGAGCCAACTCATTAGAAAAGGCCCTGATGCTGGGAGAGATTGAAGGCGGGAGAAGGGGTCGACCAAGGATGAGATGGTTGGATGGCATCACCTACTCAATGGACAGGAGTTTGAGCAACTCTGGGAGACAGTGGAGGACAGGGGAAGCCTGCCGTGCCGCACAGTCCATGGGGCCGCCAAGAGTCGGACATGACTGAGCGGCTGAACTACTACTATATCTCACGAGGACTGAATGTGACAGTGTGACCATAAGCACTCAGGTTCCAAGTCACTCACACACAACTGCTAAAAATACGATTTTCCCTGTTTTAATGAAGAAAATAGAAGAAGAAATGATGCCTATCACATAAATAGTCCAAGGGGCCAAAACATGTGCTTCTTTGCTACCTGGCTTTTTCTGGAGTACACAGTGAATCTCATTTTATAATTTTAATTATAGTTGCCAGGCTGTACTGTCTAAAAGAGAATTCACCTCTGGGGTCAAGCCATCCACCTTGCCTTAGTGGCAAACAGGCCAAAAGGTGCTTATAGTTGCCAAGAAAAAGATGCTTTATCTGCAAGAGTGCTCACTACAATTTAGGTTTCCATATAATCCAGTGTACTGACTGACTTTTTCCTCTTCAAGCTCAGCTGAATTGTGCATTATCCCTATAGCAAATGAATGTGTTCCCACACTCGATGTTAATGTGCAAAATTAAAAAAAAAAAAACATGCTAGGCAATTAAATCATATGTATGCTACATGGATTATCACATATATCTTATGTTCATGAGATACCCACCAAACTCTGTAAATTTTAGCTGGCTGACTGCATCCTTTCTTGGACAGAGAAGCAAATGAGAAAGTTCTTCGAAGACAGGAATCCTTTCATCTTGTCTATTGAGCCATAGAGAGCACAGGCTACTCTAACGTGTCTCAATAACCAAAAATTTAAAACAGTCTACCCCTAAGTGACCATTAGCATGTAAATGAGTGATACCTGATCAGGTAACAGTCCAACATTAGCTGTGTAAACTGCCAACACCTCCCCAGTAAGTCAGCATTCAAGGAGAAACAATCGCCTCACTCACCAAGAAGTTTTTCAGACAAAGCATCAGAATTGAACTGAATGGTAAATAGATCTACACAATGGAAAACATTAATGAAGTATTTTCTTTTTGCTCATCTACTTTCACTTCAAATTACTGAACTGATAGCCATCTTGATGGCAAAAAAGGCTTCTAAATGTTGCTGACAAATGTACACCTCTGGGATCTTAGATTTCCTTCTGAATCCAAGTGTATCACTTGGGACACACAGAATGAGGCAAAAAGGTTGGGCAAGAGAGCCTGTGTTCCAACTCCTCAGCTTTCCAGGTGAAAAGAAAGGGCACTAGAGTGGAAAGGGCAATCTCCGTGGGTTACCAGGAGCAAGGTTCAAAACCTAGGTTTTGACTTGGAGCTCTGTCATTCTGGACTCATTAACCTCTCTTGGCCTGAGTTTCCTCACTTGTAAAATGGGAGTACCACCCTAACTGACATGACTGACGTGAGGAAATGGTGTATACAGCTAGCAGGTAGCCTTATGTTTGGGAAACTACAGGTTTTGTCAAGAAATAAGCCAATGTGTTTCTGGTTAAGAAAGATTCCTTCAAGTGTAGAAGATTCCAGCCATCAGAGGAGCAGATTCTTAGTTTAACAAATAAGCCTAATGCGATAAAGGTCTCTGGCTGGAGGCAAGGCTCTTCTCCCCCACTCACCAGTCCACAAAGGGAGTTCCCTAGGGACAGACTACACACTGCAGAGCACGTGAACTGAGACAGCAGCAGAGAACAAAAGAAGTTATTATTTGTGAGCAACAGTTTGAGAGATAACATTTCTAAACAAAGAATATGACTAGTGTCAAAACTCAGGGTTCTACATGTGGGAAAAAAAAACAACTTAAGAGGCAACTATGCTCTTGTTAGCATTTTAAGAAAGGTGGCTTCCCTTGTGGCTCAGCTGGTAAAGAATCTGCAGTGCAGGAGACCTGGGTTCAATCCCTGGGTTGGGAAGATCCCCTGGAGAAGGGAAAGGCTACCCACTCCGGTATTCTGGCCTGGAGAATTCCATGGACTGTGTTGCCCATGGGGTCGCAAAGAGTCGGACATGACCAAGTGACTTCCACTTTCACACACTAGGCAGTCCTACTTACTAAACGCTCCTAGTGACTTCAGGTCTCTAAAGGTGATAAAAATGAAGGACAAATACATCTTGGTACTTCCCTCCATTTTTTTTGCCTTAAAGTCAAAGTTTTGTAGAAGAAATGAAGTAAGAGTTAAATAAAAAAGTATAATTAAACAAAGAAAAATTGCCTCCCGCTGATTCTTAACCTTGGCTGCATCAGGGCAGTCAAGCTGTCAGAGTCTGTCTGGGATGCTACACTTCTTTAACGGGGTCTCTGTGATGTTTGGTCACTCTTCTACATAGTAAATTGACCTGGGGTGCTTTAAAAACAATGATGCCTGGGCCCCCCCGTGTGTTGGGGGGAAGGCTCAGAGTGTTTTAAAAGCTTGCCATGTGTTTTAAAAACATGCAGTCAAGGCTGAGAACCCTCACTGGACATTACAGGTGCAGCGGAGCAAGTGTTGTATCAACACTCCCGTGCCTTTCACACACCAATTCATCCCTGGGCGCCTGGAGGTGAGGCAAGGCCACTGCCTTAACTGTAACGACACTAGCAGGCAGGTAGACTCTGGTAGACCCTTGCTTATCAGACTTTTGACTTTGGAAACATCATCACTGATGCTCTCTGTGGAGTATATAATGACAGTAACCCCTTTGCAGACTCTCGGAAACTGAAACCTGCCTGGCACAGCGTGAGCACAAGGGGCCTGAGTCAGGGCTGCTTACCGGACCCCTGCCCAGCCTGCTGTCTTTAAGAAAGTGTGGATGAGGGATGCAGCGAAGTAAACAGGTGCTTTCAGGGAGCTGGTAAATGCCACACTAGTGATCTGATGCAGATGCTCTCAGTGGCCGGCTGTGTTACGAAGGCTGGGCACTGCAGCCAAAGTCAGGTGGAAGCGGGGGATGGGATATGGAGGCAGATTCATACATTACCTCCGTTACTCCCCAAAGTGCTCCCTCCAGTTCCCTGCTTCTTGTAAGTTCCGGAGAAATTGGCTTTTCCCAAGTCACGGAGTTGGTCAGTTGGCGTCTACCCTAAATTCTTTCTGCTACCCTGCTGAGGGAGGCTGGGAACAGCAGTCACAGTTGGGCACCATTCTTATTTCCTGCCTGGAGCCATTGAGCAGCTGAGTGAGTCAAAAGCAGAGCAAGTCCCATGGGCTCTTCCCTCTCTTATCAGGCACCAAGTCCCCTCTGGTCTTAACCTCAGGCTCTGACACAGGCCTCTACGTAGGCTCAGAACCCTGGGAGGCAGTGAGGCACCATACAAAGGTCCTGCAACAGAAGCCAGACACTGGGGTTTGAGTCCTGGGTCACTGTAGCCTTGGTTTCTCCATGTCCTTCTTACTTGTAGAGAAAAAGGGGGAAGAGCCCCTAAAGCACTTCTCCAGCAAGGGAGCTCAAAATAAAAGGGAAAAAGGCTTCCCAGGACTCAGGTGGAAGAATGACTCAGATTGCACTTCTCCAGGGGTGGGCTCGGGCACAAGGCTCCCAATTCTTCCCAGGTCATTCTGATGCCTCCCCACTCCCTACCCTAGGATGAGAATGTATGGATCGGATGGTCTCCAGCCACTTCATCCCCAGGATGCATTCTAGAGACTGCAGTTGCCTGAGTCTGAATACGTGAACAAAGAAAATGCCGTCTGTGTCAGGCTGCTTGGGAACAATTGAAACTGAGAAAGCTTCACTGGTGGGGACCCTGTTTACCAGAGGATTGGTCACACAGGGCACTCATGTGTATTGGCTGAATGAGTCGATGAATGAAAAAAATGTCAGCCTTCCTGGTGACAATAACAACGTTCTGTGTTCTTCTTTCTCATAAATTGGCCCAGATCCCCTTACTTTCAAGTGAATAGATCAGTAGACCTATATCTATTTTAATCGCTATTACTGGACTTTTTGGAGAAGACAATGGCACCCCACTCCAGTACTCTTGCCTGGAAAATCCCATGGACAGAGGAGCCTGGTAGGCTGCAGACCATGGGGTCGAGAAGAGTCGGACAGGACTGAGCGACTTCATTTTCACTTTTCCCTTTCATGCACTGGAGAAGGAAATGGCAACCCACTCCAGTGTTCTTGCCTGGAGAATCCCAGGGACAGGGTAGCCTGGTGGGCCGCTGTCTATGGGGTCGCACAGAGTCGGACACGACTGAAGCGACTTAGCAGCAGCAGCAACTGGACTTTTAAAAATCTACATTAGTTTTGCATGAAGGAGGAGGCCCAATAAATAATGACCTCCTTTGTCTGTTTCCAAGAAGCACCTTGCAATAAATGTTTAGCAGCACAACAAAGCTAAATATGTACAAAAGTATTATTTTTCAAGGCTATATTAGATCCAAGATTAAAAAATAAAAAGCTTTTTAAAATGCATCCTAGGTTAGGGATAACATTGATACAATTTAAAAAGTCAAACATTTGTATTCTACCTAAACAGACTATATTGGGATACTGGTTTTTAAACCACCATTTGCTGGGCCAGTATCCCCAGCTGAGAATGCATCAGGGATTGGAATGAACTTTGCATACCTGACTCAGAGATAAACAGATTCCTATCCTCTCTGCTCTTCTTCCACAGGAAAGGGCTGCCTGTTCCTGGAGACCAAGGTTTTGTCTCACTCTTGGTGGCTTCAATTCTAAGCTTAAGAGGTAATGTTTCAGGGATCTAACACAACAGTTTAGCCGTGTAGATGTTTGTTTTTAAACAGAACACAGTGCTTAGTATTTCACTTTTCATTTTCCTACCTTAGATTAATAAACTGTTCACTATCCCAGTTTTTAAAAATCAAGGGTATTTTCACGGGATACACTGAATAACCAACGTATACAAAGGAACTTAAGTGTTTTCTTTCATTCTCTCCTTTGGCTTTTTTCCCTTTTCGATTCGCGCATTTTCGTTCTTTTGCACCCTGCACGGTCTCTGGCTTTAAACTGCCTAAAGACCCCCCAAAGGCAGTAAGATACAAAAGTAGCTGGGATTGGGGTGAGGTCCCCCAAAGAGTGACATCAGCATTTATAGAAGGAGACCAACCGTCATCTACCGTCCCCTTACGCCCCTCTCCAGCACAAAGGCCCTCCATGGACAAGCCCTTCCCTGGGCACGTGCGCCCAAACTCCCAAGGAAAAACAATGCCAAGTCGGGTTTTCCAGTTTATTGTTTGCACGCGCACACCGACGGTTCGCGTTATTCAGGGCGAGTCCACATCGCGCAGCGCGGCTACGGGGAAGAGCAGGCGCTGGGGGCGCAGAGGGGTAACACCGCGCCCCCTTCCGGTGGGGGGGGAGCGGCGCGCGCGGGGGCGTCCTTCTGGCCACGGAGACCGAACCACGTCAAGGCGGACCTCCGAGGCCCGCAGGAGGCTTTAAAAATGGCCCTCCTGACGACACTTCCTGCTCGGAGCCGACCGGTAGGAGCTCTCCCAGGAGAGATGCAACGTTTAAAACGCTGGGGGGCGGGCGGAGGAGGCCGGGCCCGGCGTCCCGCAAGCCCGGACGCTGCCGCCGCGGCAGTCGAGGGTCGCGACCCGGCGCTTTCGGGGGCGAGCGTGCGGGGTCGCAGCGGCACAAAGGCGGGTGAGCGCGGGGGCGCCGGGCGCGCAGATCCACGGCCACCACCGGGGGTCCGCGATCCCTGGCTCCGCGCCCCCTTCCCCCGAATCCAAACCCCGCGCTCCTCCTCCCACACCCGGTCCGGCCCGGCGGGGGACCCCTCCCCCCTTTCCCGTCCAGGCCGCCGCCCCCTCCTCCTCCTCCTCCGCGCCCAACCCGAGCCCCCGGCCGCCTCGCGTCTGCCCCGGGGCCTCCGGCCATAGACCCCCGGCCGGGCGGCCCCGGGCACGCGGGGGCCAAGCCCCCGCACCTCCCGGCCCCGGCAGCCCGCGCCCGGCACGGCCTCGTCCGGACCCTGCAATCCGCGCGGCCCCCCGGCCTCTCTCCGCACCCTTGGGCCCGCTCCACGCATGCGGGACCCGGCACCCTCGCGCCTCCACCGACTCAGTCACTCACCGGGCCGGCTGGTTTGGGTCCCGCGGAGAGTGGGAGGGTATCTACACCGCCAGCGCCAGGCCGCCGTTGCCGCCGCCTCCGCCGCGCCCGCTGTAGGTCCCTACTCGGGGGGCGGAGCCCGGCGACGCCGCGCGTGCGCAGTGCGGCGCGGAGGCCCGGCCGGAGCGCGCCCGGCGCCCGAGGTCCCTAAGGCTGCGCCCTTCCCCGCCGGCTCACAGATCCCCGCGGAGCATCCTCGGGGCAGCTGAGCTCAGCGTTCGCCCTGAGAACATCTACATCCACTGCGGTGCGGTATCACGCTGGGCCCCGGGAGCGGCCCGCCCCCGCCAAAGGACACCCGGTCGCGCTTCTACATCGTTGGCCCAAGACTAGCGGTCGTGGGCCCAGAGGAAGAAGGCCTTTGCTCCCTGCCCTCGTGGAGCTTCAAGTCCAGGAGCAGCAAAGGAGCTCCCGTCTTCAGCCTTCCAAATTCTCTCTCTCTGTGTCTCTCTTTCTTGAAAGCCGCCGTGAAGAAACTAGCCTTGGAAGACCCAGGTTCGAATCCCGACTCTCGAAACTTCTTTGCATCCTCGCCGCGGGACCTTGGACGAAGAAGTCCCTGGACCTCTCGGAGTCTCGGTATTTGCTTTTCCA
This sequence comes from Bos grunniens, assembly GCF_055505025.1. Taxonomy (NCBI): domain Eukaryota; kingdom Metazoa; phylum Chordata; class Mammalia; order Artiodactyla; family Bovidae; genus Bos; species Bos grunniens. Next base: position 12,174,650 of record NC_141170.1, on the reverse strand, counting down.
AAGATGGGGAACATCAGACCTGAAACCCAGTTTCAGTTTCAGTTCAGTCGCTCAGTCGTGTCCAACTCTTTGCGACCCCATGGACTGCAGCAAGCCAGGCGTCCCAGTCCATCACCAACTCCCGGAGTTTACCCAAACTCATGTCCATCGAGTCAGTGATGCCATCCAACCATCTCATCCTCTGTTGTCCCCTTGTCCTCCTTCCCTCAATCTTTCCCAGCATCAGAGTCTTTTCAAATGAGTCAGCTCTTCGCATCAGGTGGCCAAAGTATTGGAGTTTCAGCTTAAACATCAGTCCTTTCAATGAACACCCAGGACTGATGTCCTTTAGGATGGACTGGTTGGATCTCCTTGCAGTCCAAGGGATTCTCAAGAGTCTTTTCCAACACCACAGTTCAAAAGCATCAGTTCTTCGGAGCTCAGCTTTCTTTAAAGTCCAACTCTCACATCCATACATGACTACTGGAAAAACCATAGCCTTGACAAGAGGGACCTTTGTTGGCAAAGTAGTGTCTCTGCTTTTTAATGTGCTGTCTAGGTTGGTCACAACCTTTCTTCCAAGGAGTAAGCGTCTTTTAATTTCATGGCTGCAGTCACCATCTGCAGTGATTTTGGAGCCCCCCAAAATAAAGTCGGCCACTGATTCCAATGTTTTCCCATCTATTTCCCATGAAGTGATGGGACCAGTTGCCATGATCTTAGTTTTCTGAATGTTAAGCTTTAAGCCAACTTTTTCTCTCTCCTCTTTCACTTTCAAGAGGCTCTTTAGTTCTTCTTCACTTTCTGCCATAAGGGTGGTGGTATCTGCATATCTGAGGTTATTTATATTTCTCCTGGCAATCTTGATTCCAGCTTGTGCTTCTTCCAGCCCAGGGTTTCTCATGATGTACTCTGCGTATAAGTTAAATAAGTAAGGTGACAATATACAGCCTTGACATATTCCTTTTCCTGTTTGGAACCAGTGTTGTTCCATGTCTAGTTCTAACTGTTGCTTCTTGACCTGCATATAGGTTTCTCAAGAGGCAGGTCAGGTGGCCTGTTATTCCCATCTCTTTCAGAATTTTCCACAGTTTATTGTGATCCACACGGTCAAAGGCTTTGGCATAGTCAATAAAGCAGAAATAGATGTTTTTCTGGAACTCTCTTGCTTTTTTGATGATCCAGCAGATGCTGGTAATTTGATCCCTGGTTCCTCTGCCTTTTCTAAAACCAGCTTGAACATCTGGAAGTTTACGGTTCACGTATTGCTGAAGCCTGGCTTGGAGAATTTTGAGCATTACTCTACAAGCGTGTGAGATGAGTGCAATTGTGTGGCAGTTTGAGCATTCTTTGGCATTGCCTTTCTTTGGGATTGGAATGAAAACTGACCTTTTCCAGTCCTGTGGCCACTGCTGAGTTTTCCAAATTTGCTGGCATATTGAGTGCAGCACTTTCACAGCATCATCTTTTAGGATTTGAACTAGCTCAACTGAAATTCCATCATCTCCACTAGCTTTGTTCGTAGTGATGCTTCCTAAGGCCTGAAGCCCAGAGCCTTATTTTTATTATGTAGGTTGTTTTGAGAGTCAGACGGGACAGTGATCGTGGAAGAACCTGGAGATGGAGTTTGCCATGCCAGCGTTTTCTCCTGTTGCTTTGAAGTCCAGGGATCTTTTCGGGGGTGGGGGTGGGGTGGGGTGGGGAGAACTACTTTCTCCTGCACTTCTGACCTTCCAGAAGGAAGCTATACCTCGAATAGAACCACGCCTCCCCAAGGAAAGAAGAGGGACTGTTTTGCTAGAGTCTCCATAATCACTGACTCCGATGTTGCTCTCTACAAAAGACAGTTTCTCCTAATTAGGAACAGATGGGGAAGGGGGAGTAGAGTCACCCGAAAGCGAAGTTTGTTCAGGAAAAACAACCAAAATTAATTTCAAGTCTCCGGATGGAGCAAGACTGGTTTCCAGCAACTTCCTGTCGGAGGCCAGGTTCAAGGACGTTGGCCGGCAGGGCTGGGACTTGTTCCACACGGAGAAGTGCTGTTCAGGATGATAGGACCAGTAGCAGGCAAAAATGCCCACCACTGAAATAGCAAGAATTGGCAGAGAGAATGGCAAACCAGAGGTGGATCACCAGCAGCAGCTGTAATTCTTGTTCTGCACTGCCAGAGTCATTGCTGACAAGGGTGCTTCCCGGTCCTCTATCTCTTAGGACTGAGAAGCTAGTGAACCTCTTCTTGGAAAAACACATTTATGGCCAGTTCGTATCAGAGAGAATGGAATAGATAGCTCAAAGTCACCCTGAAGAGTGGGCTGGGTTTCAGAAGAGAATTGAAGGATCTAAAATGGCAATAACCTGGAAATCTCTGATGGCAAAAGAAGCCAAATCAGGAAAAACTGTTAAGTATAAGTGTTAGATAATTTTTTCCTGTAATTTAGCCCAAATCATTGTTTCTCTGTGTAACACACACTCATGCGTTACATTTCTGCCCCCTTGAGTCACATAGAACTGACAAAGAGTACCTCTGGGTTTCCTGGAATTTTCTCTGGAGTTAGAGCTGGTTATATACACAGCTTTGAGCCTGCTCCTTAACCTGGATGAACCTCAGTTTCTCCTGTAACATTCAGTGAATAGGTCCTACTCACAAGCAATTGTCAACTTTAAAAAGAGAAGGCAGGTCAAGGCTCAGCATAGTCCCTGATAGGTTTATATTTCTCAGGAGCCCAGTTATTATACAGTGAGATAAAATGCTTTGTGGAGGGTCTGGAAATTGGGTATTTATCACCTGGAAAGGGGCCAAGCTGGGGTAGAAACCACTCTTGTGGAAACCCTTAAATTTGAAGTGTTGTCCCCTAGAGGTCTTTTGATGCAGGAGAGTTTACCCAGAAATGTTGGATGGTCAGCCAGTGCACATTTCTTATACTTTATGGCTGCCCTTCCTGTCTTCTTCCCCCACCCTCCAGCTTAGTTGCCCAGTTTCTTTTCAGTGTTCCATGGATCACCTCTGTTATAGGTTGAGTTATGCCCCCTCAAATGGTATTAAAGCCCAGTAAATGAGAATGGGAATTCACTCCTGTGAATGCGAACTTCTTTGGAAATAGGGTCATTACAGAGGTAGTTAAGGTGAAATCCTTCTTTAGGAGGGCTGCAGTCCAATATGACTGGTGTCTTTAAAAGAAGAGGAGAAGAGATTCAGAGATCATGTGAGGACACAGACATCTAGGGAGCAAAGGGCCAGGTCAGGACAAGCCTGGATTGGGGTTATGCTGCCAGAAGCCACGGAATGCCTAGGGCTATCAGAAGCTGAAAAAAAAAGGGGGGGGGGGTGGTTCTCTCCTATAGATTTTAGAGGGACCGAGGCTCTGCTGACTGCTCACTTCCAGACCCTGATAGGATAAATTTCTATTTTTTACAGTTAATACAAGCTCCCGTATATAGTTGCCTAACATATGAGAGAGGAGGGAAGACATGTGAACAAGATAAGGCATTGAGCGTAAGGGCTGGGAGCTTATATATCTATTCAACAAGCATTCCTTGAGTGCCTGTTTAGTGCAGGTGCAGGCTAGGTCTGAGGTCAGAGGAACAAGATAAGGCTCTACTTTCAGGGAGCATTCATTTTGTTGGGAGTTGTAGATCTTACACAGTTAATGGAATATATGATTAATATTAAGCAATGCTAGAAGTGGGGTGGGGGGCATCCTAGGTGGCATTAGTGGTAAAGAACATGCCTGCCAATGCAGGAGACAGAAGAGACTCGGGTTCAATCCCAGGGTGGGGAAGATCCCCTGGAGGAGGGCATGGCAACCCACTCCAGTGTTCTTTCCTGGAGAATTCCATGGACAGAGGAGCCTGACGGGCTGCAGTCCATAAGGTCGCAGAGAGTCAGACAGGACTGGAGAGACAGCACCCACTCAGAAGCTGGGGGAAGATAAAACTGGGTAGAGTAATCTGGCAGAGTGTGCAAAGCGAGTGAAAGGATGATCTGAAAGGCTCTGGGAAGGGAACTCCGAAGCTGAGCTCTAAATCGTGAGTAGGATCTAGCACAGGAAGAGGAAAGAGAGCTCGCTTTATTCATAGAGAAAAGCGTGGGTAGAGATCCTGCGAAGCGCAGTGTAAACGTAGGTCAACCTAGGCGCTTACAAACCGTGTTCTCTTAGGGAGCCGTTGACGGAGATTCTGCCAGTGAGGATCTTGGGTCTCAAAGGAAAGTACTGACACTGCTGTGCCTTGGAAAAGGGCCAGGTCTCTAACAGCCAGGTCAGGAACTTCCTGCGAGCGTTTGGGGAGGAGGGGTGAGGACAAAGACTCGTAAATCCCAGGCACTTAAAGGCCCGTGCGTAAACGGGAGAACCCCCGGGAAGCGACTTGTTTTTTTTTAATATTTCGAAATATTTCAAAAATGTCCAGTAACTTGGAGCCGTACGTAGTTTGGGTTTGCTCCTCTGTGAAGTGGGACAAAGGCCTCCTCGCCCAAGGTGCCCAAGAGTGCGTGCGCGGTCAATAAGTCGTATCTGAATCTTTGCTACACCACGGCACACATATGGAAATCCAGTTTATCCTCCCAGTCCCGGGGCACAGGGAGTGGAGGCTGCAGAGTGGAATCCTGGACCCCATTACTCGTTTGTGCCTCGGCTGTGTGGCCTTGGGCAAGTTACTGCTGGTCTCTGAGGCTTTTCTCAACTTAACAAGGCAGTAACTTGGGCAACCTTCGGTGGAGGTTGCGGGACGGAGGTGGGCACCAGGGGTCACGCTCCGGTTCCAGCCATCGGATGCGCCTCAAGGGTCCGGTGCCTACCCCGCGCGGCTATGCGGCCCCCCCGGGAGCCGCCGGACGGAGCGGTAGGTCCTTGCCGGGAGCCGAAAGCAGCGCACCGGGCATGCGCGGCCCGTAGAGCCATAGGAGGCTGCCCGGACGTCGCCCAGCCCCGCCTCGCCCCACCCGAGAGCGCCGCGGGCTGCAGTACCCCCGGCGGCCTGTGGCGTCGCTGCGCGGCGGTCCGGGCGGCTCTGCGCGTGTAGAGCTCTACCCCGCGCCGGTGCACCCACGGGTCCGCGCTCTCCCGGACGTCAGGGCTGCAAGCCCGCGGTAGCCCCCAGCCCGCGCCCGGACCCTCCTTCTGACGCGCTTCTGAGAGAAATCTTTCTGTGCTGCTTTGCTTTTGTTTCTCTCGTATGGCGGGAACAGGAAGGTCGGGGGCTGATGGACTCGCGGCGCTGGCCAGATCACCGAGGACGGGGAGTAACGCTAGGCGCCGCCGGGCCTTACCGAGGCCTTAGTTGCGCTCCTACGTTGGGCACATTTGCAACTTTTGCATTTGAACAAATGCAGATGTCGCCCTGCAAGATCCAGAAGGCGTGAGGTTAAAGGGATTCCGGATGAGCCCTCCACTCCCCCAATACCCCCCATTTTGTGAGACTCAAGTAAGTGTGCGTGGCCGCTTCTGGGCTGTAAGTTCCACCAGGACACGCGTCCCGGCTGTTTTGCTGGTCGTTGGCATAAAGCACAAAACAGGCCCGGCTTCCAAGACCGAGCCGGGCAGAGTCTCCAGCGTCCTCGGCCTAGATCAGCCTTAGGCAAAGCAAGGCGCAGAGGCGGGCGGGTCCCCAAGAAGGGAGGGGATGGGTACCGAAAGCAAGAGGAGCATTTGAAACTTTTAGAGCCCTCGGGCAGGGCTGCAGCGCCTGAGTGCGTGATCCGCAGAACGAGATAAAGGAGTTTTAGTGGGCTCTGCTCAGACGCGGCGGATGGTCGCTCGGGGCTTGGGCTGCGTTCTAGCCACGCGCGGTAAACGCTTGGATTTTCAAAATGGATAATAGCATGGGGGTGAAGGATGAGCCGGTCCTTCCCCGCGACAGCCCCAGTCGTCTGCGGGCGCCTCTTGTCTCCCCTCCAGCTTGCACTCATCATCTCCAGTGTCAAAGAGTGCTGCTGGAACAAGTAGATGGAGTTGACTCACTCCCCAGCTGCAGAGTCCTCGCAGGAGCCGCCAAGTTCTATACAGGCTCCAACAGCATCTCTCACCAGATTTCCTCCCTCTGCATCGCCTATGCATCAGCTTCTTTCCCAAGACCCTTGCCTTGTTCGCTCTACCCGGGACATCTCTCATCTCTCTTAATTTCAACTCAAAAACTACCTTGTTTCTTAGAATTGCATCTCACAAGACTGTCACCTTCCCTCTATCGTTTCTGTGTTTTGCGTTCTTCGTAGATGAACTGAATTCGTTTTTTATTCTTTTACTCGAGTCCTTTCATTCTACTACACTACCAAATAAGTTGTTTCATTCACCCTCGTATTCCCAGTGCCCAAGGCGGAGAGTCTGGCACTTAACAGGCACCCATAATAGTTGAGTTGTTATTTATTAATTCAAGAGAAAAAAGCTGTGGTCCGGGTGACCAGAGCAGAAGCAGAGGTGGAATTCCCAAATCCGAGTATTGACATTTACTTACTGATCCAGTCTTTCATCTCTGAATTCTCTCATCTGGGAAAATTACAGAATTAATAATAGTATCGCTTCATATGAGAATGAGATGAGTTAGTTAACTTTTGTAAAAGACTTAAAGTGATGCTCATATTGAGCAGCATAGATGATTTGATTACTGCATCAATTAGAATAAGCTAGTTTACACTCTGGTAATAACTCCCAAATCTCAGTGGCTTAAAAAGACGGAGGTTTACTTTGCACTTACACGTTGTTCTGTCTCTCAGTTGTGTCTGACTCTTTGTGACCCCACGCACTGTAGCCTGCCAGGCTCCTCTGTCTATAGGATTTCCCAGGCAAGAATAGTGGAGTGGGTTGCTATTTCCTTCCTCAGGGGATCTTCCCAGGTCAGGAATGGAGCCCATGTCTCCTGCATTGGCAGGCGGATTCTTTACCACGAGCCAGCAGACTTCAATTAGCCGAGGACTGGGCTCTTTGACGTTTTTAGTCTGGAAACCAAGATGGCAAAGCAGCCGCCGGTTGATGTGTTGTCAGTTGTCAAGGCAGGAGAGAGAGAACAAGCATCGTTTTTATTTTGCTCACTTTTTTTTTTTTTATTGTAGAAGCTGAACGGAGGGATTTTTATTTTGCTCACTTTTGTGTACTGAGAATACAAATATGAGGATTATAGCTCCCAGATTTTATTTTTCCACTTTGTTCAGAAACCTCATAGAGCAAATAAGTTAATGCTGGAAACATTCCTGCAATGACTGCGACTAGAAATCCTCTTGGGGAAAAACTGTCTTTGTTAGGGAAAAGAAAATTCCAAACCTTGACTTTGGGACCTCACTTTCCTTACATAAAGCTGAGAGTTGATTTCTTCTGCACAATGATGTTCCTCCTAGGAATTCAAGGTCCTGGAGACTTGAGAGAAAAGATCAGAGAAGTGAGAAAGGATGAAGGCTGGAGAATTCACCCTAAGGTGCACTGTGCCCTGTAATCAATTCCTAGGAGTTGGATGGTCACAGGGTTAAAGACTGACTCTAGGAAAAGCTTTAGGAAAAACATCTGCTTCATTGACTACACTAAAGCCTTTGACTGTGTGGATCACAACAAATTGTGGAAAATTCTTCAACAGATGGGAATATCATAACACCTTACCTGCCTCTTGAGGAACCTGTATGCAGGTCAAGAAGCAACTGTTAGAACTGGACTTTAAACAACAGAACTGGTTCAAAATTGGGAAAGGAGTACGTCAAAGCTGTATATTGTCACCCTACTTAGTTAACTTCTATGCAGAGTACATCATGCAAAATGCTGGGCTGGGTAAAGCACAGTATGGAATCAAGATTTCCAGGAGAAATATCAATAACCTCACATATGTAGATGACACCACCCTTATGGCAGAAAGTGAAAGGAACTAAAGAGCCTCTTGATGAATGGGAAAGAGAGTGAGAAAAATAGGCTTAAAGCTCAACGTTCAAAAAACGAAGATTATGGCATCTGGTCACATTGCTTCATGGCAAATAGATGAGGGGAAAATGGAAACAGTGGCAGATTTTATTTTCTTGGGTTCCAAAATCACTGTAGATGGTGACTGCAGCCATGAAATTAAAAGATGCTTGCTCCTTGGAAGAAAAGCTATGACCAACCTAGATAGCATGTTAAAAAAGTAGAGACATCACTTTACTGACAAAGGTACCTATAGACAAAGCTATGGTCTTTCCAGTGGTCATGTATGGGTGTGACAGTTGGACCGTAAAGAAAGCTGAGCGCCAAAGAATTGAAGCTTTTGAACTGTGGTGTTGGAGAAGACTCTTGAGCATCCCTTGGACTGCAAGGAGATCCAACTAGTCAGTCTAAAGGAAATCAGTCCTGAACATTCATTGGAAGGACTGATGCTGAAGCTTCATGAAGCTCCAATACTTTGGGCCACCTGATGTGAAGAACTGATTCCTTTGGAAAGACCCTGATGCTGGGAAAGATTGAAGGCAGGAGGAGAAGGGGATGACAGAGGATCAGATGGTTGGATGGCATCACCATCTTGATGCACATGAGTTTGAGCAAGCTCTGGGAGTTGGTGATGGACAGGGAAGCCTGGTGTGCATGGGGTTGCAAAGAGTTGGACACGACTGAGTGACTGAACTGGAGGGCATGGTTCTGTCCATCTCTACTTGCTGCCATCTTTGGTGTGGCAGTGTCATCCTCAGGCTACTGGAAGAGGTCTAAGAACCTATTCCAGGCAGCACAGAGATCGCAGGGAAGAGAGCAGGACTCTATACAGGACGGTATAGCTCTTGCTAGTGAGAAAAAACTTCCAGGAAGATGTCTTTTCATGTCTTGGAATTGAATGGCATCCCTGGTTGTAGTTTGATCAGGACCAGAGGTTCCTTCAGGTGCCAGTGACCTGTGCAGTCATACAGGAGCCTGTGTTCACAAGGGTGTTGCACTTGGTTTAATGCTGTGCTGTCACCATTTTGAAATCTTTCTTAACTTTTGAAAAATGAGATCTCATTTTTATTTTGTGTTGGACTCTGTAAATTCTGTGGCTGGTCCTGGCCAAGACCTGCAGTTTGAACATGAGGAGGGAACCACCCCTTGAAAGATATGACTGTAACTGAAGTTCAGCCTCTGTACCCCGGTACTGAATTGAATCTCGGAGACAGAGTTTTGGGTGAAGTAGAAAAGAATAGCTTTATTGCTTTGCCAGGAGGCACAGGGCTAAGTGCACTCAAAACCATATGTCCCGACCTGGAGGGGTTAGTGAGGAGATTTATAGTAATGGTTCAAAGGAGGATGTGATCAGCTCATAGACATTCTTCTGATTGGTTGGTGGTGAGGTAATTGGGAGTCAGCATCATCAACCTTCTGATGGTTACCAGCCTGGGGTCTTTGTGCTTGTGGGCAGCATTCAGTGAATTTCTCCCACCTGGTGGGGGTTTCAGTATCTGAAAAATGGCTCAGAAATATTATTGTGTGATCCCTTGAGGGGGACCAGGACCCTGCCCCAGTTCAGACAGTTCAGTTCAGTTCAGTCGCTCAGTCGTGTCCGACTCTTTGCTACCCCATGAATCGCAGCACGCCAGGCCTCCCTGTCCATCACCAACTCCTGGAGTTCACTTAGACTCACCTGCATCGAGTCAATAATGCCATCCAGCCATCTCATCCTCTGTCGTCCCCTTCTCCTCCTGCCCCCAATCCCTGCCAGCATCGGAGTCTGTTCCAATGAGTCAACTCTTCCCATGAGGTGGCCAAAGTACTGGAGTTTCAGCTTTAGCATCATTCCTTCCAAAGAACTCCCAGGGCTGATCTCCTTCAGAATGGACTGGTTGGATCTCCTTGCAGTCCAAGGGACGCTCAAGAGTCTTCTCCAACACCACAGTTCAAAAGCATCATTTCTTTGGCGCTCAGCTCTCTTCACAGTCCAACTCTCACATCCATACATGACCACTGGAAAAACCATAGCCTGACTAGATGGACCTTTGTTGGCAAAGTAATGCCTCTGCTTTTGAGTATGCTATCTAGGTTGGTCATAACTTTTCTTCCAAGGAGTAAGCGTCTTTTAATTTCATGGCTGCAGTCACCATCTACAGTGATTTTGGAACCCCAAAAAATAAAGTCTGACACTGTTTCCACTGTTTCCCCATCTATTTGCCATGAAGTGATGGGACCCGATGCCATGATCTTCATTTTCTGAATGTTGAGCTTTAATCCAACTTTTTCACTCTCCTCTTTCACTCTCATCAAGAGGCTTTTTAGTTCCTCTTCACTTTCTGCCATAAGGGTGGTGTCATCTGCATGTCTGAGGTTATTGATATTTATCCCAGCAATCTTGATTCCAGCTTGTGCTTCTTCCAGTCCAGTGCTTCTCATGATGTACTCTGCATATAAGTTAAATAAGCAGGGTGACAATATACAGCCTTGACACACTCCTTTTCCTATTTGGAACCAGTCTGTTGTTCCATGTCCAGTTCTAACTGTTGCTTCCTGACCTGCATACAGGTTTCTCAAGAGTCAGGTCAGGTGGTCTGGTATTCCCATCTCTTTCAGAATTTTCCACAGTTTATTGTGATCCACACAGTCAAAGGCTTTAGTGTAGTCAATAAAGCAGAAATAGATGTTTTTCTGGAACTCTCTTGCTTCTTCCATGATCCAGTGGATGTTGGCAATTTGGTCTCTGGTTCCTCTGCCTTTTCTAAAACCAGCTTGAACATCTGGAAGTTCATGGTTCACGTATTGCTGAAGCCTGGATTGGAGAATTTTGAGCATTACTTTACTAGCGTGTGAGATGAGTGCAATTGTGTGATAGTTTGAGCATTCTTTGGCATTGCCTTTCTTTGGGATTGGAATGAAACTGACCTTTTCCAGTCCTGTGGCCACTGCTGAGTTTTCCAAATTTGCTGGCATATTGAGTGTAGCACTTTCACAGCATCATCTTTCAGGATTTGAAATAGCTCCACTGGAATTCCATCACCTCCACTAGCTTTGTTCGTAGTGATGCTTTCTAAGGCCCGCTTGACTTTACATTCCAGGATGTCTGGCTCTAGATGAGTGATTACACCATCGTGATTATCTGGGTTGTGCAGATCTTTTTTGTACAGTTCTTCTGTGTATTCTTGCCACCTCTTCTTAATATCTTCTGCTTCTGTTAGGTCCATACCATTTCTGTCCTTTATCGAGCCCACTCCTCTATTTCTTTGCATTGATTTCTGAGGAAGGCTTTCTTATCTCTTCTTGCTATTCTTTGGAACTCTGCATTCAGATGCTTATATCTTTCCTTTTCTCCTTGGCTTTTCGCTTCTCTTCTTTTCACAGCTATTTGTAAGGCCTCCTCAGACAGCCATTTTGCTTTTTTGCATTTCTTTTCCATGGGGATGGACTTGATCCCTGTCTCCTGTACAATGTCACGAACCTCCATCCATAGTTCTTCAGGCACTCTATCTATCAGATCTAGTCCCTTAAATCTATTTCTCACTTCCACTGTATAATCATAAGGGATTTGATTTAGGTCATACCTGAATAGTCTAGCGGTTGTCCCTACTTTCTTCAATTTAAGTCTGAATTTGGCAATAAGGAGTTCATGATCTGAGCCACAGTCAGCTCCTGGTCTTGTTTGTGTTGACTGTATAGAGCTTCTCCATCTTTGGCTGCAAAGAATATAATCAATCTGATTTTGGTGTTGACCATCTGGTGATGTCCATGTATAGAGTCTTCTCTTGTGTTGTTGGAAGAGGGTGTTTGCTATGGCCAGTGCATTTTCTTGGCAAAACTCTATTAGTCTTTGCCCTGCTTCATTCCATATTCCAAGGCCATATTTGCCTGTTACTCCAGATGTTTCTTGACTTCCTACTTTTGCATTCCAGTCCCCTATAATGAAAAGGACATCTTTTTTGGGTGTTAGTTCTAAAAGGTCTTGTAGGTCTTCATAGAACCGTTCAACTTCAGCTTCTTCAGCAATACTGGTTGGGGCATAGACTTGGATTACTGTGATATTGAATGATTTGCGTTGGAAACGAACAGAGATCATTCTGTCGTTTTTGAGATTGCATCCAAGTACTGCATTTTGGACTCTCTTGTTGACCATGATGGCTACTCCATTTCTTCTGAGGGATTCCTGCCTGCAGTAGTAGATATAATGGTCATCTGAGTTAAATTCACCCATTCCAGTCCGTTGTAGTTCGCTGATTCCTAGAATGTCGACGTTCATTCTTGCCATCTCTTGTTTGACCACTTCCAATTTGCCTTGATTCATGGACCTGACATTCCAGGTTCCTATGCAATATTGCTCTTTTCAGCATCAGACCTTGCTTCTATCACCAGTCACATCCACAGCTGGGTATTGTTTTTGCTTTGGCTCCATCCCTTCATTCTTTCTAGAGTTATTTCTCCACTGATCTCCAGTAGCATATTGGGCGCCTACTGACCTGGGGAGTTCCTCTTTCAGTATCCTATCATTTTGCCTTTTCATACTGTTCGTGGGGTTCTCAAGGCAAGAATACTGAAGTGGTTTGCCATTCCCTTCTCCAGTGGACCACAATGTGTCAGACCTCTCCACCATGACCCGCCCTTTTTGGGTGGCCCCACGGGCATGACTTAGTTTCATTGACTTAGACAAGGCTGTGGTCCTAGTGTGATTAGATTGACTAGTTTTCTGTGAGTATGGTTTCAGTGTGTCTGCCCTCTGATGCCCTCTTGCAACACTTACTGTCTTACTTCAGTCACTTAGTCATGTCCAAGTCTTTGCAACCCCATGGACTGCAGCATGCCAGGCTTCCTTGTCAATCACCAACTCCCGGAGTTGCTCAAACTCATGTCCCTCAAGACGGTGATGCCATCCAACCATCTCATCCTCTGTTGTCCCTTTATCCTCCTGCCTTCAATCTTTAACAGCATCAGGGTCTTTAACAATGAGTCAGCTCTTTACATCAGGTGGCCAAAGTATTGGAGCTTCAGCTTCAGCATCAGTCCTTCCAGTGAATATTCAGGATTGATTTCTTTTAGGATGGACTGGTTGTAACTCCTTGCAGTCTAAGGGACTCTCAAGAGTCTTCTCCAACACCACAGTTCAAAAACATCAATTCTTTGGTGCTCAGCTTTCTTTATACTCCAACTCTCACATCCATATATGACTACTGGAAAGACCATAGCTTTGACTAGAGAGACTAATGACTAATGTCTCTGCTTTTCAATATGCTGTCTAGGTTGGTCATAACTTTTCTTCCAAGGAGTAAGCGTCTTTTAATTTCATGGCTGCAGTCACCATCTGCAGTGATTCTGGAGCCCAAGAAAATAAAATCTGCCACTGTTTCCACTGTTTCCCCATCTATTTGCCATGAAGTGATGGGACAGATGCCATAATCTTCGTTTTCTGAATGTTGAGCTTTAAGCCAGCTTTTTCGCTCTCTGCTTTCACTTTCATCATGATGCTCTTCAGTCCCTTTCTGCTATCTGCAATAAGGATGGTATTGTCTGTGTACCCTGCCCCAAGGCTGCACTACTGTTTCTTGTTTTTGGCTTCTCTGCCCCTGTCTCATCTTCCCCTCCCTTCCCTGATTAGCAGTCATTTGTACCTGGCCCTTTGGAACTCAGGGAAGGCCATGGATGCTGAATGAAACCTCACTTCAGTTTAGTCTCTCGGTCATGTTTGACTCTTTGCGACATGGACTGCAGCACGCTAGGCCTCCCTGTCCATCACCAATTCCCAGAGTTTACTCAAACTCATGTCCATTGATATGGTGATGTCATCCAACCATCTCATCCTCTGTCATCCCCTTCTCCTCCTGCCTTCAATCTTCCCCAGCATCAGGGTCTTTTTCCAATGAGTCAGTTCTTTGCATCAGGTGGCCAAAGTATTGGAGCTTCATGAAGCTTCAGCATCAGTTCTTCCAATTAATATTCAGGATTGATTTCCTTTAGGATGGACTGGTTGGATCTTCTTGCTGTCCAAGGGACTCTCAAGAGCCTTCTCCAACACCACAGTTCAAAAGCATCAAGTTTTTGGCACTCAGCTTTCTTTATAGTCCAATTCTCACATCCGTACATGACTATTTCCTGCTAACAAGAAAACAAGGGACACAGAAAGTCCTTTGTGTCCAGGAGTCCCACAGGGTCCTGCTCGGTTTCATGACCACATGTAAAAGGGTGAATTCCTAATCAGTATGACAACCATTTTTCAATAAGTGTGAGAACGGAGCATGGTTGGTTTCCACACATGTGAGTTGACTGAAAGCTGAGTTTTCAGTGTGAGTCACGGCTGCACAGTGTTGGATAATGAAAGGGCTCACGAGGCCCCACAGGGTGTACTCACGTAGAGCTTTAGTAAAGGGATGTGGTGGGGCAGAGAAGGCAAATGCAGAGAGGCTAGGGTCTTCCGGAAGCAACTGCAAGCACTCTTCTGTCACATAGGAAGGGCTTCATCTTCAGATTGTGAACCACCAGATATATGCAATATACTCTGGTCTCAGGGTATTTTCATCAGACATTTTCCCCATGAATCTAGTTGGGCTTTCCTGATAGCTCAGTTGGTAAAGAATCCACCTGCAATGCAGAAGACCCTGGTTTGATTCCTGGGTCTGGAAGATTTGCTGGAGAAGGGATAGGCTACCCACTCCAGTATTCTTGGGCTTCGCTTGTGGCTCAGCTGGTAAAGAATCTGCCTGCAATGTGGGGGACCTGGGTTTGATTTTGGGTTGGGAAGATCCCCTGGAGAAGGGAACAGCTACCCACAGTCCATGGGGTCACAAAGAGTTGGATATGACTGAGCAACTTTCACTACAGGGGGTCTTCCTAGAGGGTGTGACAGTGTTTCTAAAGCCATAATCATGAAGGAGCTGTAATCACAAGCTCTGAGTAAGGAATAATAATATCTACTTCACAGGTATCACCATAGATATCTGTGGAAAGTAAATAAGATGACATCATGTTTTATTTACTAATTAAAAAGATGATAAAACCATTGGTACATAAAAGATGCTCACTGTGTTATTTTAGTTTATTGTTAAAGAAGAATGCTATTTATTTTTCTACATACAAACTTCAGTTTTGGCTATTATTTTAAATGTGATTGTTATAAGGAATATGGATAATGTATTTTAACTTCAGTTTCAAAATGAAGTTGAGTTTCTCCAAATTCATAATAATAACTCTGTAAAAATGTTAAGTGTGTTGGCAGAAGAGACTGGGTGGTAGGGTGGGGAGGGAGAGCAAGCACTTTAGGTTTTAGAGTTGTTTTTTTTTTTTTTTAAGAGACGATAGGGGATTTACATCATGTGCAGTTTTGAAAAGAGATTCAGAAAGTGAAAAATGGTGATTACTTGCAAATATCATGAGACATTGCAGAGAGGTGTTGCTGCCAGTAAATTGAGGAAATAGATAACACCATATTTTTTGTGTTTTGGCCACGCTGCGTGGCATGTAGGATCTTAGTTCTCCAACCAGGTATTGAACCCAGGTCCCTTACAGTGGAAGAGCAGAATCTTAACCGCTAGACCACCAGGGAAGTCCTTTTTTCCCTTTTTGTTACCAATCAAGATAGTGTTCCCATTTTTCCTGGTTACCTTCTAGCCTTGTGCACATACATAGTTTTACACATTTGCTGTTATAGAATTTTCTAGTTTACTCTTTGTCTTGCACAATACCAGAGTTTTGTTTTGTTTTGTTTTTGATGCCAGAGTATTTCTTATGTTATAGTCTCTTTCTTCCTCATCTGTCTCAAAACCATCTCTCCTTTCTCAAACATGTTCCTATCCCACCTCTAACAGATCTTAATAACTTCTAGTGCATTCTTATATAACCATACTATGAAAAGATAGTCAGATACATGCTGTGGGATATAGTTGTTTTATAGACAGAATAATTCTATTCATTTCTCTGCAAGGGGCTTTCATCACATACAATCTATAATAAATATTCTAGTAGAAAAATTGATGAAGTGCTAAAGCAATCTTCTAAATAGTTGCATAATACTCCACAGCCTACATACACTTCAGTTAATCTAATCATTCTTTTATTAATGAATTTTAATTTACTTATTGTGAAGTCAAGTGGGCCTTAGAAAGCATCACTATAAACAAAGCTAGTGGAGGTGATGGAATTCCAGTTGAGCTATTTCAAATCCTGAAAGATGATGCTGTGAAAGTGCTGCACTCAATATGCCAGCAAACTTGGAAAACTCAGCAGTGGCCACAGGACTGGAAAAGGTCAGTTTCATTCCAATCCCAAAGAAAGGCAATGCCAAAGAATGCTCAAACTACCACACAATCAATTGCACTCATCTCACACACTAGTAAAGTAATGCTCAAAATTCTCCAATCCAGGCTTCAGCAATATGTGAACCGTGAACTTCTAGATGTTCAAGCTGGTTTTAGAAAAGGCAGAGGAACCAGAGACCAAATTGCCAACATCCACTGGATCATGGAAGAAGCAAGAGAGTTCCAGAAAAACATCTATTTCTGCTTTATTGATATGCCAAAGCCTTTGACTGTGTGGATCACAAGAAACTGTGGAAAATTCTGAAAGAGATGGGAATATCAGACCACCTGACCTGACTCTTGAGAAATCTGTATGCAGGTTAGGAAGCAACAGTTAGAACTGGACATGGAACAATGGACTGGTTCCAAATAGGAAAAGGAGTGCATCAAGGCTGTATATTGTCACCCTGCTTATTTAACTTATATGCACAGTACATCATGAGAAACGCTGGACTGGAAGAAACACAAGCTGGAATCAAGGTTGCTGGGAGAAATATCAATAACCTCGGATATGCAGATGACACCACCCTTATGGCAGAAAGTGAAGAGGAACTAAAAAGCCTCTTGATGAGAGTGAAAGAGGAGAGTGAAAAAGTTGGCTTAAAGCTCAACCTTCAGAAAATGAAGATCATGGCATCTGGTCCCATCACTTCATGGCAAATAGATGGGGAAACAGTGGAAACAGTGGCAGACTTTATTTTTCTGGGCTCCAAAATCACTACAGATGGTGACTGCAGCCATGAAATTAAAAGACACTTACTCCTTGGAAGAAAAGTTATGACCAACCTAGATAGCATATTCAAAAGCAGAGACATTACTTTGCCAACAAAGGTCCGTCTAGTCAAGGCTATGGCTTTTCCAGTGGTCATGTATGGATGTGAGAGTTGGACTGTGAAGAAGGCTGAGCGCCGAAGAATTGATGCTTTTGAACTGTGGTGTTGGAGAAGACTCTTGAGAGGCCCTTGGACAGCAAGGAGATCCAACCAGTCCATTCTGAAGGAGATCAGCCCTGGGATTTCTTTGGAAGGAATGATGCTGAAACTGAAACTCCAGTACTTTGGTCACCTTATGCGAAAGACTCTGATGCTGGGAGGGATTGGGGGCAGGAGGAGAAGGGGACGACAGAAGATGAGATGGCTGGATGGCATCACAGACTCGATGGAGTTGAGTCTGAACTCCGGGAGTTGGTGATGGACAGAGAGACCTGGGGTGCTGCGATTCATGGGGTCGCAAAGAGTCGGACATGACTGAGCGACAAAACTGAACTGAATTTATTTTTGCTTTATTACTTGCCAGGCAGTGTTTCAATAAATACCCTTTATACTTCCTACTTGGGTAAATACACTTTTCATTCTGTAAAATCTAATTGTATAGGATCAATTTCCAGAACTTGAATTGGTGAATAAAAGGATACATATATTTTTAATTTTAACAGTTTGCCAAATTAATTTTCAAAAATATTGGCAGTAATTCCAGTGCCTACTGTTAATAACCATTTATAGAATTGCCAGCTTGTCCCACTCACCCCCTGCTCATCCCTCCAACTAGCACTGTAATGTTCTTCTGCACTTTTTGTCACCTGTTGGCAAAATGTTAAGTCACTGTTACTTTAATAGAATGTCCCTGCTAATTGTGAAGTTGAACTTCTTTTTAATGTATCTATGTGCATCAGAATTTCTCCTTTTATAAAACAACTATTTTTAATCCTTTGACTATTTTTAGGTGGGCTATTTGTCCTTGTATTGTTAATTTATGGGAACTATAATATTAACATATTTGTATAGAATATATACACAGGAATTATTTATCTGATTGATGTGCTTCAAAGATTGTTTTTTTAAAGTCTATTCCTTGTTGTCTGACTTTGCTTATTGTCTTTTTGTTGTATTTAAAATATTTGCATAGTGAAATGTTTCTTCATTTTCCTTTTTTTTTTTTTGAGTTTTACATAGAGGCTCCCCCCATCCCCGCCACAACACTGCCATAAATGCCAAGGACATGCAAATATTTTCATAGGTTTTCTTCTAAGTGGTTATTGTTATATGTTTTTATATTTAAGTGTTTCAATCCTCATGAAAATTCTTTATTTTTTATATAGGTAAAAGGAAGGGTCTATCTTTCCTCCCTGTGTGACTAGCATCGTTCTAGCATCTTTATTTAAACAAACCACCCTTTCCCACTGACTTGTAATATCATCCTTATCACATCTCAATTTTCCTATGTGTGAGCTTCTAACTTGTTTTAGTTACAATGGCTTTTTGTTTTTAGAAAATCTGGTAAAGCAAGATTGCCTCCTCACTCCCTCGCTACTACTTTTTTTTTTCTCTGCTAGAGTTTTCTTAGATATGTTTTGACATTTATCTTCTATATGAAATGTATTCCACCCCTGCTTTTTTTTGCTGGTCTTAAGTGGTACAGAATTGGACTGATTTGATCAATCATCCTCTTTTTGTTTATTTCGAATTGAAAGATAATTACAATATTGTGTTGGTTTCTCCATACATCAGCATGAGTCAGCCATAGGTATAAATGTGTCCCCTCCTACTTGAGCCTCCCTCCCACTCCTTCTCACCCCTCTAGGTCAGCATCCTCTTTAGTGATTGGTGCATCAGCATCCTGATGGCTTGCTCTTCCCAGCACTGCCAGGAAGTAACCATCAGGACATGCTTGATGCAGGGCTGAGGCAAAGGAACTGCTGGGCCAGCAGGGAGGGCATGGTGTGAAATTAGCAGTCTTCTGACATTCACTGGATCATTGAAAAAGCAAGAGAGTTCCAGAAAAGCATCTACTTCTGCTTTATTGACTATGCCAAAGCCACACTTCAGTCATGCCTGACTCTTCAAGACCCCATGGACTATAGCCTACCAGGCTCCTCCACCCATGGGATTTTCCAGGCAAGAGTACTGGAGTGGGTTGCCATTTCCTTCTCCAACAAACTCTGGAAAATTCTTAAAGAGAACGGAATACCATACCACCTGACCTGCCTCTTGAGAAATCTGTATGCAAGTCAGGAAGCAACAGTTAGAACTGGACATGGAACAATAGACTATTTTAAATTGGGAAAGGAGTACTCAAGGCTGTATATTGTCACCCTGCTTATTTAACTTCTATGCAGAGTACATCATGAGAAACGCTGGGCTGGAGGAAGCACAAGCTGGAATCAAGATTGACAGGAGAAATATCAATAACCTCAGATATACAGATGACACCACCCTTATGACAGAAAGTGAAGAACTAAAGAGCCTCTTGATGAAAGTGAAAGAGGAGAGTGAAAAAGTTGGCTTAAAACTCAACATTCAGAAAAGTAAGATCATGGCATCTGGTCCCATCACTTCATGGCAAATAGATGGGGAAACAGTGACAGACTTTATTTTGGGGGCTCCAAAATCACTGCAGATGGTGACCGCAGCCATAAAATTAAAAGACGCTTGCTCCTTGGAAGAAAAGTTATGACCAACCTACACAGCATATTAAAAAGAAGAGACATTACTTTGCCAGCAGAAGTCCGTCTAGTCAAAGCAATGGATTTTCACTTTCATCCAGAGGCTCTTTAGTAAGGTTCTTAAAATGTAGTTTATTATTGTTTGCTTTTCCATGTCATATGTTTAACGTGTACACACAACATCCTTGATTCATACTTTTATTTTTTAATATGTACCCGTGAACAATATATGGTATTATTGTATGAACTCTCAAAACTTACTGAAATATTATATGGTTGTCTTTGAGACGCATTTACATTGAAAGATAACACGTAGCTCTTTCCTCTTCAGAGCTGCATAGTTTTCTGCCAAGGGGACATAATGTTTTGCTAATATAGACAATATAAAGAGAACGTCTTCATGCGTATCTTTTTGTGTACATCTCCTCCCCAGGGTGCAAGAATTTTGCAAGGAGGTACCTGAGATGTGGAGCTGCTGGTTTGCTGGTTGTCCTCACTCCCAGTCTCCCTCCTCGTGTGGCCGCTCTGTCCTGAGATGCTGATCCCTGTGGACTGCCCTGCCTAGTGCCTTCTCACTGGGTATGACCAACGGGAGGGGCTGCCAGGAGACTAGAGGGCGGCACAGAGGGGTCTGGATGGCTTTCCTCTTGTTTCAGTGTTGCATGTCCAGGCAGTTACCCACTTTTCAATGACTGCAGCTCTCCCTCCTCTGTTCCAGCAATGACAATTCCCACCTCTGTTTCCTCATCCAAATGGCCCTATGCAAAGTAACAGATTCCCAGTATTGCTTGTTTCTGGGTATCTCAACATCCATTATCTCCTTCAAGCTGTCTATTCCTATTCTTTCCATGAAGAGCTCTTGGTTTGAACATTTGGCTTAAGTTGTGTTTCCTATAATGACCAAGCCAATGACCTATTGGCTTCATAGGACACACTCATCTTAAAAAAATTAATGTTTCCTTTGGATGCTCTCTGGTGGCCCAGACAGTAAAGAGTCTGCCTGCAATGCAGGAGGCCCCAGGTTCAATCCTTGGGTCAGGTAGATTCCCTGGAAAAGAAATGGCAACCCACTCCAGTATTCTTGCCTGGAAAAATCCCATGGGCAGAGGAGCATGGTGGGCTACAGTCCATGGGGTCACTAAGAGTCAGACAGGTCTCGGCTTTAAAAAGTTTTGTTTTACTTTAAAAAGTTTTGTTTTAAACATTTGCTTTAAAAAGTTCCCCAGTTTTGGAAAATCAAATAGTACTAAAATTTTATGATGGAAAACAACAGTCAGCTTTCTTTTTCTTTATCTTCATCTAATTTGGCTCTCCAGAGGCAACTTTCCTCAACTGTTCTTATTTCTCTGTTGACTCAGTGTGGAACATCTTTTCTTGCAGTGCGTTGGCCATTTATATATCTTTCTTATTTTGTGAAGTGTTTATTCAAGTCTTTTTAAAATTGATTTTCATAAGTTATTTATATTTCTTGGATATGAAATATGTGTCAAATATATGTTCAATATTTCCTCCCAACCTGAGATTTGCCTCTTCTTTTATTTTGTTCTGCTAAAATTAATAATTCAAGGAAAAAATACTTTTGCTTTCATTATGTGACAGTTTCAAGCCTAAATATCTGTTTTTAATTTTTAAAAACTTTTATTGAAATACAGTTGATTTACAATGTCGTGTTAATTTTAGTTGCAGAGCAAAGCGATTCAGTTATATATTTATACATATATATCTATTCTTTTACATCCTCTTCCATTGTAGGTTTTTACAAGTTATTGAGTAGAATTCTCTGTGCTGTATAATAGGTACAGGTTGGTTATCTATTTTACGTATAATAATATGTATGTTTTACTCTCAAACTCCTAATTTATCCCTCCCCACCTCCCCTTTCACAATGGGGAAAGAGTTTGTCTTCTGTGTCTGTGAGTCTATTTGTGTTTCATAAATAAGTTCATTTGTATAATTTTTTCTTTTAGACTTCACATATAAGAGATATCATATGATGTTTGTCTTTCTCCGCCTGACTTACTGCACTTAGTATGATTATCTCTAGGTCCATCCATGTTGTTACAAATGGCATTCTTTCTTTCTTTCTTTTTATACCCTACCTCTTCTTTGTCTATTCATCTGTCAGTAAGCACTTAGGTTGCTTCCATGTCTTGGCTATTGTAAATAGTGCTGCAATGAACTTGGGTGCATATACCTTTACAAATTATGTTTTCTCCAGATATATACTCAGGAGTTACAGGATCATATGATAGTTCTATTTTTATTATTTTAAGGAACCTTTTATTTTCTTAACAATCTTTTGTAAAGAGCAGAACGTTTTGATTATGATAAAATCTAACTAATATTTTATTGGAATCCAGTTTATTAAGACTTTTCCTTTATGGCTGTTTGCTTTTGGTATCACAGCTAAGAATCATTGCCTACACAAGGTAAAAAGTTTTATTGTTTTCTTTTTGCAGTTTTATAGTTTTAGCTTTTGCATTTATATCTGTGATCCATTTCTATTGTTTTTGTTTTGTTTTATATGGTTTGAGATTTGTTCCTTTTTTTTTTTCTGGATGGATAAAGTGAAGAGGAACTAAAAAGCCTCTTGATGAAGGTGAAAGAGGAGAGTGAAAAAGTTGGCTTAAAACTCAACATTCAGAAAATGAAGATCATGGCATCTGGTCCCATCACTTCATGGGAAATAGATGGGGAAACAGTGGAAACAGTGTCAGACTTTATTTTTTGGGCTCCAAAATCACTGCAGATGGTGACTGCAGCCATGAAATTAAAAGACGTGTACTCCTTGGAAGAAAAGTTATGACCAACCTAGATAGCATATTCAAAAGCAGAGATATTACTTTGCCAACAAAGGTCCGTCTAGTCAAGGCTATGGTTTTTCCAGTGGTCATGTAAGGATGTGAGAGTTGGACTGTGAGCACCGAAGAATTGATGCTTTTGAACTGTGGTGCTGGAGAAGACTCTTGAGAGTCCCTTGGACTGCAAGGAGATCCAACCAATCCATTCTGAAGGAGATCAGCCCTGGGAGTTCTTTGGAAGGAATGATGCTAAAGCTGAAACTCCTGTACTTTGGTCACCTCATGCGAAGAGTTGACTCATTGGAAAAGACTGTGATGCTGGGAGGGATTGAGGGCAGGAGGAAAAGGGGACGACAGAGGATGAGATGTCTGGATGGCATCACTGACTCGATGTACGTGAGTTTGAGTGAACTCCGGGAGTTGGTGATGGACAGGGAGGCCTGGCGTGCTGCGATTCATGGGGTTGTAAAGAGTCGGACACGACTGAGCGACTGAACTGAACTGAACTGGGTAGCTAGTATTTCCAGCAGCATTTATGGAAAGAACTGGTCTTTTCTCATTGAATGATTTTAGTACTTTGCCAGAAATCAATTGACCATACAAATGAGACTGTTTATGGGTTTTGGGTTTGATTTAATCAATTGATTTATTTATCTTCATGTTAATACTACACTGCTCTACTTACTGTAGCTTTAATGTAATGACTTGAAATCAAGTCCTTCAGCTTTTTTCTTCTTTTTTGAGATTATTTTAGCTAGATTTAATTCTTTGCAGTTTTATATGAATTTTTAAAAATTTTAATGCTATTTGTTAATTTTTGGCTGTGCTGGGTCTTTGTTGCTGCATGGGTTTTTTCTCTAGTTGTGGCGAGTGGGAACTACTCCTTAGTTATGGTGTGTGGGCTTTTCACTGTGGTGGCTTCTCTTATTGCAGAACACAGGTTCAAGAGGATGCGTACTTCAGTAGTTGCAACACATGGGCTCAGCAGTTGCAGCTCCTGGGCTCTAGAGCACAGGCTCAATAATTGTAGTGCACAGGCTTAGTTGCTTCATGGCACGTGGGATCGCCCCAGATCAGGGGTTGAACCTGTGTTTCTTGCACTGGCAGGTGGATTCATTACCACTGAGCCACGAGGGAAGCTCCTCGGATGAATTTTAGAATTACCTTTTCAACTTCTATGGAGATCTGCTAGGATTTTTATATAGGTATGGGAAAGTGATGTGTTAACAGTATAGTCTTCTAGTCTGTGAATATGGCACCTCTCTTCATTTATTTAGGTCCTCTTTAATTTCTCTCAGCAATTATTTTCATTTTTAGTGGATATATACTGTATATTTTTATTTAACTTTATTGTTAAATATATTAATACTATTCAAAATGGAATTAAAATTTGTTTTCCAACCAATAGTTTCTATGATATAGAAATACAATTACTTTTTGTAGAGACCTTCTATCCTTTGGCATTGCTAAAGTTGTTATTCTAGTAGTTTGTTTTATAGATCTTAGGGTTTTTTGACATATAGGAACATGTTATCTTTGAATAAAGACAATTTTACTGTCTCCTTTCTTATCTTTATGCCTTGTATTTATTATTTTTTCTTGTCTTATTACACATTTAGGTTCTAGCTAGAACCTCCAGTACAATAATGAAAAGAAGTTGTGAAAGTACATATCTTTACCTATTTCTGATATTTGAGATAAGACAAAGATCAGGTTATCAAAGCAGACATACCAAATCAGAAATGTTAAAAAGTATTAAGCTTTATTAATAAATTAAAGGCTGTGCAAAGTCACTTCAGTCATGTCCACCTCTTTGTGATTCCATAGACTGTAGCCTGCCAGGCTCCTCTATCCATGGGATTTCCCAGACAAGAATACTGGAATGGGTTGCCATTTCTAGAAGTAGTCAAATTACATGAATGAAGCAAGAACAGATTCAGAAACATTAGCAGAATTCTCTAGGTCTTTTCTTGCCATACCAGATTTTCTCCTATGTTTTTTAAAGTAATAAGTGCCCTTCACACTACTTACACATAAGTGAGCCATTTAAGTCACAAAACATATGCAAATACTTTTTCCCATTCTGTGGATTATCTTTTCATTTTGTTTATGGTTTCTTTTGCTGTGCAAATGCTCCCCCCCCCCCACCCCGCCGCCGCCGCCCCACCCCCCCACCCCCGCCCGCCTTTGTTTCTTCTTCTTCTTCTTTTTTGGCCTCATAGTTTATGGGATCCTAGTTCCCTGATAAAGGGATTAAACCTGGGCCCTTGACAATGAAAGCATGGAGGCCTAACCACTGGACCACCAGGACATTCTCTGCTGTGCAAAAGCTTTTAAATTTAATTGTGGGAGACTCAGATTCAATTATGGAGTTGCAGAGTCAGGCATGACTGAGTGACTAATACTCTTCTTTAACTGAAGGGTTTTGGCTCAAGTGGTAAAGAACCTACCTACAATGCAGGAGATACAGGAGATGCAGATTCAATCCCTGGGTCGGGAAGATCCCCTGGAGGAGGTAATGGCAATCACTCCAGTATTCTTGTCTGGAAAATTCCATTGACAGAAGAGCCTGGTGGGCCATGGTCCATTGGGTCACAAAGAGTCAGACATGACTGAGCATTCATGCACACAGTAGTTTTATTATGAATTGTGGTGAATTATTTCCAAATACTTTTTGTGCAGTTGTTGATATGGTCAAGTAATTCTCTCACTTAATTTGTTAATGTGGCAAATTACATTGGTTTTCAAATATTACATCAGCATTGCAATCCTAGGGTAAATCCTACTGAGTCCTGAGATACTTACCATTATATCTATCTATTTATCTAGCTATATATCAATTTTGTCAGTTGTTTTTTGGTCACACATTTTGTAAATTGTTTTTTCATTTATTTAAAATTGTGATAAATGCACATAACATAAAATTCACTATCATAACTGCTTTTAAATATACAGTACAGTGATGTAACTATTAACACATTTTTGTGCAACAGATCGGAGAGGGCAATGGCACCCCACTCCAGTACTCTTGCCTGGAAAATCCCATGGACAGAGGAGCCTGGTAGGCTGCAGTCCATGGGGTCACTAAGAGTCAGACACGACTGAGCGACTTCCCTTTCACTTTTCACTTTCATGCACTGGAGAAGGAAATGGCAACTCACTCCAGTGTTCTTGCCTGGAGAATCCCAGGGACGGGGGAGCCTGGTGGGCTTCCGTCTATGGGGTTGCACAGAGTCGGACACGACTGTAGTGACTTAACAGTAGCAGTAGCAGTGCAACAGATATCTAGAACTTTTTCATCTTGCAAAACTGAAAGTCTGTACTCATTAAAAATCAGCTCCCCATTTCCTTCTTCCTCTCAGCTCCTGGTAACCGCATTCTACTTTTTGTTTCTATGAATTTGACTACTTTAGATATATTTCTTACCAGTGGTATCATGAATTATTTTATTTGTATTTTTTGACTAGCTTATTTCACTTAGCATAAGCTCTCAAGATTCATCCATGTCATACAGTGTGACAGAATTTCATTACTTTATAAAGCTGAATAATATTCCATTGTATGGATATACCACATTTACTTTCTCTCTTCATTTACTGATGGGCATTTAGATTACTTCCACCTCTTGACTATTGTAAACAGTGCTGCAGTGAATATGGATGTGCAAATATCTCTTCAAGGTCCTGTTTTCAATTATTTTGTGTGTATACAAAGAAATGAGTTTGCTGGATCATATGTGTGTGCTCAGTTGCTCAGTTTGCAACCCTATGGACTGTTGCCCTCCAGACTCCTCTGTCCATGGAATTTTTCAGGCAAGAATACTGGAATGGGTTGCCATTTTCTTCTCCAGGGGATCTTCCCAACCCAGGGATTGAACTTGTGTCTCCAAGGTCTCATGTATTGGCAGGCAGATTCTTTACCACTGAGCCACCTGGGAAGCTCTGGATCATATGGTAAGTCTACTTATAATTATTGGAGCAAACTCCATACTATTTACCATACCAGCCAAACTTTTTTTCAGTTCAGTTCAGTCGGTCAGTTGTGTCGGACTCTTTGTGACCCCATGGACTACAGCACTCCAGGCTTCCCTATCAATCACTAACTCCCGGAGCTTGTTCAAACTCATGTCCATTGAGTCGGTGATGCCATGCAACCATCTCATCCCCTGTTGTCCCCTTCTCCTCCTGCCTTCACTCTTTGCCAGCATTAGGGTCTTTTCCAATGAGTCAGTTTTTCGCATCATGTGGCCAAAGTATTGGAGCTTCAGTTTCAGCATCAGTCCTTCCAATGAATATTCAAGACTGATTTCCTTGAGGATTGACTGGTTGGATCTCCTTGCAGTCCAAGGGACTCTCAAGAGTCTTTTCCAACACCACAATTCAACAGCGTCAGTATTTCAGTGCTCAGCTTTCTTTACGGTCCAAACCTTTTTACATTCCCACAAACAGTGCACAGTGTTCCAATTCCTTTGCATTCTCACCAGCATTTGTTATTTCTATGTTTTAGATAGCATACTAATGGGTGTGAGATTTTGACTTGCATCTCTGTGATGATTAGTGATACTGATGATTAGTGATGTTTCCATATGCTTGTTGACCATTTATATATATTCTTTGTAGACATGTCTATTCAAGTCCCATGCCCATTTTAAAATCAGGTTATTTGTTTGCTGTTGTTATTGTTGTATTGTAGGAGTTTTATATATAATCTGGATGTTTGCTTCTGACCAGGTACACATGGTTTGCAAATATTTTCTCCCATTCTGTAGGTTTCCCTTTCACTCTGTTTATTCCTTCCTTTGTTGCATAGAACTTTTAAAGTTTGATGTAGTCACATTTGTTTTTGCTTTTGTTGCTGTTTATGGTGTCATATCCAAGAAACCATTGTCAGATCCAATGTCAGGAAGCTTTTCTACTATGTTTTCTTCCAGGAATTTTATAGTTTCAGATCTTATGTTTAGTTCTATAATCTGTTTGAGTTAATTTTTTTATGTGGTCTAAGATGAGGGTCCAACTTCATTCTTTTCCGAATACCCAGTTTTCCAAACAACAGTTGTGTTTCTATACACTAACAATGAAAAATTGAAAAGGAAACCGGGAAAGCAATCTCATTTACAATAGCATCAAAAAGAATAAAATACTTAAGATAAATCTTACCCAAAGATGTAAAAGACCTGTACAATGAAAATGACAACATATTACTAACAAAAATCAAAGAAGATACAAATAAATGGAAAGACATCTTGTATCTTATGAATTGGATGATTCAATACTATTAAAATGTCCATACTGCTCATAATGATCTACAGGTTCAATAAACACAGTCTCAATCAAAATCCCAATGGCATTTTTTGCAGAAGTAGGAAAAAAAAAAAAAGCTAAAATTCATAAGAAATCTCAAGAGATCCCAAATAGTTGAAAGAATCTTGAAAAAGAACAAAAGTTGGAGGCCCTGCTCTTCCTGATTTCAAAACATACTACAAAATAACGGTAATTAAAACAGTGTGATACTGCCATAAAGATGGATTTACAGACCAGTGTAGCAGAATTGAGAGCCCACCAATAAAGCTTTGCAGAGATAATCAAATGACCTTCAAAAAGAAAACAAAGACTAAACACTGGAGAAAGGACATTTACATGAAAGGTCACTTACATGAAATAACTTTTCCTAATATTTCACTTTTAGCTGATGTGTTTACTTGGATCTAAAGTAAGTCTCTTATAGAAAGTGTAGAAATATATCTTGTTCTTTAATCCATTCAGCCAATCTATATATTAATTGTCTTTTTTTTAATTAATTTTTTTGCTTTAAAATAGTTTTCTGGCCTATAGAAAATATATAAAGATAGTAAAGAGAATTCTCCTATATTCCACTCTCAGTTACTTCTGTTGCTAAGAACATACATTAATAAGATTTATATATTTCAAACATATTTGTACAAAGAATGAACCGATATTCAGTTCAGTTCAGTCACTCAGTCATGTCAGACTCTTTGCGACCCCATGAATTGCAGCATGCCAGGCCTCCCTGTCCATCACCAACTCCCGGAGTCACTCAGACTCACGTCCATCGAGTCAGTGATGCCATCCAGCCATCTCATCCTCTGTCGTCCCCTTCCCCTCCTGCCCCCAATCCCTCCCAGCATCAGAGACTTTTCCAATGAGTCAACTCTTCACACGAGGTGGCCAAAATACTGGAGTTTCAGCTTCAGCATCATTCCTTCCAAAGAAATCCCAGGGCTGATCTCCTTCAGAATGGACTGGTTGGATCTCCTTGCAGTCCAAGGGACTCTCGAGAGTTTTCTCCAACACCACTGTTTAAAGGCATCAATTCTTTGGCACTCAGCTTTCTTCGCAGTCCAACTCTCACATCCATACATGACTACTGGAAAAACCATAGCCTTGACTAGACGGACCTTTTGTGGCAAAGTAATGTCTCTGCTTTTGAGTGTGCTATCTAGGTTGGTCATAACTTTCCTTCCAAGGAGTAAGCGTCTTTTAATTTCATGGCTGCAGTCACCATCTGCAGTGATTTTGGAGCCCCCCAAAATAAAGTCTGCCACTGTTTCACTGTTTCCCCATCTATTTCCCATGAAGTGGTGGAACCAGATGCCATGATCTTCATCTTCTGAATGTTGAGCCTTAAGCCCACTTTTTCACTCTCCACTTTCACTTTCATCAAGAGACTTTTTAGTTCCTCTTCACTTTCTTCAATAAGGGTGGTGTCATCTGCATATCTGAGGTTATTGATATTTTTCCCGGCAATCTTGACTCCAGGTTGTGCTTCTTCCAGCCCAGTGTTTCTCATGATGTACTCGTCATAGAAGTTAAATAAGCAGGGTGACAATATACAGCCTTGACATACTCCTTTTCCTATTTGGAACCAGTCTGTTGTTCCATGTCCAGTTCTAACTATTGCTTCCTGACTTGCATATAAGTTTCTCAAGAGGCAGGTCAGGTGGTCTGGTATTCCCATCTCTTTCAGAATTTTCCACAGTTTATTGTGATCCACACGGTCAAAGGCTTTGGTATAGTCAATAAAGCAGAAATAGATGTTTTTCTGGAACTCTCTTGCTTTTTTGATGATCCAGCAGATGCTGGTAATTTGATCCCTGGTTCCTCTGCCTTTTCTAAAACCAGCTTGAACATCTGGAAGTTTACGGTTCACGTATTGCTGAAGCCTGGCTTGGAGAATTTTGAGCATTACTTTACAAGCGTGTGAGATGAGTGCAATTGTGTGGCAGTTTGAGCATTCTTTGGCATTGCCTTTCTTTGGGATTGGAATGAAAACTGACCTTTTCCAGTCCTGTGGCCACTGCTGAGTTTTCCAAATTTGCTGGCATATTGAGTGCAGCACTTTCACAGCATCATCTTTCAGGATTTGGAATATCTCAACTGGAATTCCATCACCTCCACTAGCTTTGTTCGTAGTGATGCTCTAAGGCCCACTTGACTTCACATTCCAGGATGTCTGGCTCTAGATCAGTGATCACACCATCGTGATTATCTGGGTCATGCAGATCTTTTTTGTACATTTCTTCTGTGTATTCTTGCCACCTTTTCTTAATATCTTCTGCTTCTGTTAGGTCCATTTCTGTCCTTTATTGAGCCTATCTTTGCATGAAATGTTCTCTTGGTATCTCTGATTTTCTTGAAGAGATCTCTAGTCTTTCCCATTCTGTTCTTTTCCTCTATTTCTTTGCATTGATTTCTCAGGAAGACTTTCTTATCTCTTCTAGCTATTCTTTGGAACTCTGCATTCAGATGCTTATATCTTTCCTTTTTTCCTTTGCTTTTCGCTTCTCTTCTTTTCACAGCTATTTGGAAGGCCTCTTCAGACAGCCATTTTGCTTTTTTGCATTTCTTTTCCATGGGGATGGACTTGATCCCTGTCTCCTGTACAATGTCACGAACCTCCATCCATAGTTCTTCAGGCACTCTATCTATCAGATCTAGTCCCTTAAATCTATTTCTCACTTCCACTGTATAATCATAAGGGATTTGATTTAGGTCATACCTGAATGGTCTTGTGGTTTTCCCTACTTTCTTCAATTTAAGTCTGAATTTGGCAATAAGGAGTTCATGATCTGAGCCACAGTCAGCTCCTGGTCTTGTTTGTGTTGACTGTATAGAGCTTCTCCATCTTTGGCTGCAAAGAATATAATCAATCTGATTTTGGTGTTGACCATCTGGTGATGTCCATGTGTAGAGTCTTCTCTTGTGTTGTTGGAAGAGGGTGTTTGCTATGACCAGCGCATTTTCTTGGCAAAACTCTATTAGTCTTTGCCCTGCTTCATTCCATATTCCAAGGCCAAATTTGCCTGTTACTCCAGATGTTTCTTGACTTCCTACTTTTGCATTCCAGTCCCCTATAATGAAAAGGACATCTTTTTTGGGTGTTAGTTCTAAAAGGTCTTGTAGGTCTTCATAGAACCGTTCAACTTCAGCTTCTTCAGCAATACTGGTTGGGGCATAGACTTGGATTACTGTGATATTGAATGATTTGCGTTGGAAACGAACAGAGATCATTCTGTCGTTTTTGAGATTGCATCCAAGTACCGCAATTTGGATTCTCTTGTTGACCATGATGGCTACTCCATTTCTTCTAAGGGATTCCAGTACACAAAACTGTACAGTAAAAACGAATACAACATTGTATTCGTATACAACATTGTATACTGCCCGCAGTAGTAGATATAATGGTCATCTGAGTTAAATTCACCCATTCCAGTCCATTTTAGTTCACTGATTCCTAGAATGTCGACGTTCACTCTTACCATCTCCTATTTGACCACTTCCAATTTGCCTGGATTCATGGACCTGACATTCCAGGTTCCTATGCAATATTGCTCTTTACAGCATTGGACCTTGGTTCTATTACCAGTCACATCCACAACTGGGTATGGTTTTTGCTTTGGCTCCATCCCTTCATTCTTTCTGGAGTTATTTCTCCACTGATCTCTAGTAGCAAATTGGGCACCTACCGACCTGGGGAGTTCCTCTTTCAGTATCCTATCATTTTGCCTTTTCATACTGTTCATGGGGTTCTCAAGGCAAGAATACTGAAGTGGTTTGCCATTCCCTTCTCCAGTGGACCACATTCTGTCAGCCCTGTCCACCATGCCCACCCGTCTTGGGTGGCCCCACAGGCATGGCTTAGTTTCATTGAGTTAGACAAGGCTGTGGTCCTGGTGTGATTAGATTGACTAGTTTTCTGTGAGTATGGTTTCAGTGTGTCTGCCCTCTGATGCCCTCTTGCAACACCTACCATCTAACTTGGCTTTCTCTTACCTTGGACGTGGGGTATCTCTTCATGGCTGCTCTAGCAAAGTGCAGCTGCTGCTCCTAACCAATATTAATATACATTATTATTAAATGATGTTCATATCCATTTAAATTTCTTCAGGTTTTACCTTTTGTAATTTTTCTTTCCCAGGATCCCATCCAGGATTCCTAATCCCTCACGTGTTCTTAAACTCTTACAGGTTGTGACAATATCTCAGACTTTCTTGTTGTTGTTTTGTTTTTAAAATTTTTATTGGAGTATAGTTGCTTTACAATGTTGTATTCATTTTTATTGTACAGTTTTATGTACTGGTCAGGTATTTTGCAGAATGTTACTTTGAATTTGTCTGATATTTTCCTCCTGATTAGACTGTGGTTACTGGCTTTTGGAAAGAATAACATAAAGTGCCATTCTCAGTACGTGATATCCAGGGTGAGTGTTATCAGTCAACAGGACTTGTCATGGATGATGATAAACTTGATCACCTGGCTAAGGTAGTGTTTATTAGATTTCTCCATTGTAGATTATTCATTCCTCCACCCACCCTTTCCATAAAGTACTCTTAGGAAGGAAGTTACCATGTACAGTCCAAGCTTAAGTAGTGGTGAGTTGTGATTAACCTTTTTGAGGGTGGAGTATCTATATAAATTATTGGAAATTCTTCTGTATGTGAAATTTATTTTATTTTCTATCATTTACTTTTATCAATGTGTACTTGTGAATATTTCTCATATACTTTTGATTGTATTTTCTTGTTAAAATTGTTATATTCAGTTGGCTTTTATGTCCCTTTAACATACCTCCACTGTTGTTGTTGTTCAGTTGCTAAGTTGTAGCTCACTCTTTGCGACCCCATGGACTGCAGAATGCCAGGCTTACCTGTCTATCACCAACTCCCAGAGCTGACTCAACTCATGTCCATCAAGTTGGTGATGCCACCCAACCATCTCATCCTCTGTCTTCCCCCTCTCCTCTTGCCTTCAGTCTTTCCCAGCATCCGGGTCTTTTCCAGTGAATCAGTTCTTCACATCAGGTGGCCAAAGTATTGGAGCTTTAGCTTCAGCATCAGTCCTTCCAATGAATATTCAGGACTGATTTCCTTTAGGGTTGACTGGTTTGATCTCCTTGCAGTCTAAGGGACTCTCAAGAGTCTTCTCTGACACCACAATTCAAAAGCATCAATTTTTCAGTGCTCAGCTTTCTTTATGGTCCAACTCTCACATCCATACATGACTACTGGAAAAACCCCATAACTTTAACTAGACAGACCTTTGTCAGCAAAGTGATGTCTCTGACTTTTAATATGCTGTCTAGGTTGGTCATAGCTTTTCTTCCAAGGAGCAAGCATCTTTTAATTTCATGGCTGCAGTCGCCATATGCAGTGATTCTGGAGCCCAAGAAAATAAAGCCTGTCACTGTTTCCATTGTTTCCCCATCTATTTGCTGTGAAGTGATGGGACTGGATGCCATGATCTTAGTTTTCTGAATGTTGAGCTTTAAGCCAACTTTTTCACTCTCTTTCACCTTCATCAAGAGGCTCTTTAATTCCTCTTTGCTTTCTGCTATAAGGGTGGTGTCATCTGCATATCTGAGGTTATTGATATTTCTCCTGGCAATCTTGATTCCAGCTTGTTCTTCATCCAGCCTGGCATTTTGCATGATGTACTCTGCATATAAGTTAAATAAGCAAGGTGACAGTATACAGCCTTGATGTATTCCTTTCCCAATTTGGAATCAGTCTGTTGTTCCATGTCTGGTTCTAACTCTTGCTTCTTGACCTGCATACAGATTTCTCAGGAGGCAGGTAAGGTGTTTTGGTATTCCTATCTCTTTCAGAATTTTCCACAGTTTATTGTGATCCACACATTCAAAGGCTTTGGCATAGTCAATAAAGCAGAAGGAGATGTTTTGCTGGAACTCTCTTGCTTTTTTGATGATCCAGCAGATGTTGGCAATTTGATCTCTGGTTCCTCTGCCTTTTCTATAACCAGCTTGAACATCTGGAAGTTCACAATTCATGCATTGCTGAAGAATGGCTTGGAGAATTTTGAGCATTACTTTTCTAGTGTGTGAGATGAGTGAAATTGTGCGGTAGTTTGAGCATTCTTTGGCATTGCTTTTCTTTGGGATTGGAATGAAAACTGACCTTTCCCAGTCCTGTGACCACTGCTGAGTTTTCCAAATTTGCTGGCATATTGAGTGCCGCACTTCCACAGCATCATCTAATAGGACTTGAAATAGCTCAGCTGGAGTTGCATCACTTCCACTGGCTTTGTTCGTAGCGATGCTTCCTAAGGCCCACTTGAGTTCAGACTGCAGAACGTCTTAACTTTTAGGTTGTGCATTTTTTTCACTTGAGAGAAACAAGCTTGTTTGTTGTTGAATTTCCTCCTAGAGTGCTTACATTTCAGCTTGCTGTTGTTGTTAACTCAGTTACTATTTGTCCATTTAATTCTCTCATCTGAAATTTTGTTGACATCCTCTTCTCTCATTTTTTTTTCTGTTCTTTTTATCCTATGTTTTTGTCTTTTCAATTCTTTCATTGTTATTATAATAGAATTTCCAGAGGAATCAAATATAAGTTCCTGTTTAGCCATGTTTTAATTGGAAGTCTTATTGCAGTGGTACACATGTTTTATATTTTACTAAGTATTGTGAAATTGCTTTCCAAACGCTGCACTGATATGTTTCTTTTGGGTTGATCTCAGCCTATCCATAGTGATGATACTTTTTAGAAATGGCAGAGGGCACTCCTCTGGGCTACTTGTGGCAAGCCTCACAGACATTTCCCCAGCTGAAGCCAATCATGAGACTGTACCAGGGCTTGTGATTCTTATGATCACAAGACATACCTTAGCAACCACTGTAAGAGAACTTTGAAAAAGCAGTTTATTACTTATATGTCCTGGAGGGTACAAGCCATGCCCTGGACAAGTTAGCAAGGTCCTGGGGGTAGGGAGAGAGAGAATGAATGTGTGGGTCTGGGAGTCTCTCTGCTTTTATTGGGAATGATGAGGTGGTGCATGGAGCTTTGAGGGTTCACTCCTTATTGGTGAAATTAAAACAGAAGAGCAGGAATTAAAGCACAGGAAGGGAAAAGCAAGCAGTGGGTCAAAGAGTCAGTTATCTAGGTCCACCAGAACTTTCCAGAAAGGGGTACATCTGGATGGGGCAGCCTGGCTCTTTATCTAGTGGTGTAGATGGCAGTGTGCTTTTTTCTGACATGGATGTCTTTGAAATGGATGCCTCAGCAATCAAAGATTTAATGTTAGGCATTAACATTACAATAAAAAAGCTAACTGTAGGGTACCTGCACCACAGGGTTCCAACTAATAGTTGAAACTTCCCCAAACCCACTTAATAAGTCATCTGTCCTTTCCCAGGGAAACTGCCTCTATTTCTGTTGTGTTCACTTACCCATTCAACAGGTTACTGCTTCACTACTACACGAATGACCTAGAATAATACCCTAAAGAAAAGAGTCTCCTGAGGCCACCTGTATGTGGGTTAAGAAGCAACAGTTAGGTCTACACACAGAACAACAGACTGGTTCAGAATTGGGAGAGGAGTATGTAAAGGCTGTATACTGTCACCCTGCTTATTTAAATATGTGCAGAGTGCATCATGTGACATGCCATACTGGATGAATCACAAGCTAGAATCAAGATTGCTGGGAGAAATAACAACTTCAGATATGCAGATGATACCACCCTAATGGCAGAAAGCAAAGAGGAACTAAAGAGCCTCTTGATGAGAGTGAAAGGAGAGTGAAGAAGCTGATCTGGAACTCAACATTCAAAAAACTCAGATCATGGCATCTGGTCCCATCACAAATAGAATGGGAAAAAGTGTAAACAGTGGCAGATTTTCTTTTCTTGGACTCTAAAATCACTGTGGACGAGGACTGCAGCCATGAAATTAAAGAACGCTTGATCCTTGAAAAGAAAGCTATGATGAAACTAAACAGCATATTAAAAAGCAGAGACATCAGTTTGCCAACAGAAGTCCATATAGTCAAAGCTATGGTTTTTCCAGTAGTCACATACTGATGTGAGAGTTGGACCATAAGTAAGGCTGAGTGCCGAAGAATGGATGCTTTTGAATTGTGGTGTTGGAGAAGTTGCTTGAGAGTCCCTTTGCAAGGAAATCAAACCAGTCAATCCTAAAGGAAGTTGACCCTGAATAGTCATTGGAAAGACTGATGCTGAAGCTGAACCTGCAATACTTGGGCCACCTGATGAGAAGAGCTGACTCATTGGAAAAGACCCTGATGCTGGGAAAGATTGAGGACAGGAGGAAAAGTGGGTGGTGAAGGATGAGATGGTTGGATGGTATCATCGACTTGATGGACATGAATCTGAGCAAACTCCTGGAGATAGTGAAGAGCAAGGAAGCTTTGCATGCTGCAGTCCATGTGGTCTCAAAGAGTCCAACATGACTGAGTGACTGAACAACAACAAAGATAAGAATACTCAAAAATCAACTGATGACATATTTGTAATTCTAAAACTTGCAGTTTAGGCCATCATTTTTTAACTCTCTGCTTGGACATCACCCCTGGGCAGTTTTCCTTGATTACGCCCAGGCCTACCAGTGCAATGGTGGTTCAAGGGAGACAGTGACCAAATCTATTATTCTGCACTGCATGATTTTAACTGTGTGTGTATCTTGCCTGCCAGGCTTTTAACGCTCCAGCACAGAGATTAGGTCTTTTTGGCCTTTATGTCTCAAATCTAACATGTCAAAAATTGTTCTAGAAAATTTCTCATAAATTAACTCTAAATATGATTTCAAAAGGGCTTTGAGAGATAATAGAGCATGAATCAAACAAAATTAAACTATGTTTTGAACTTAATACCCAGTTACAGATATGACATTTAATTACATATTTGCTTTCATTTAAGTTAGTACAGTTGCAATGTGCAAAAAAAACACAAAAACCACAAAAACTGAAAATATGCTTAGCTAGAACAAATATTACTCAAGATAGAAAAGTCTATACAGAAATACTGTGCGAATCATTTATTTTATAGACTATCTTATAAAAAATGTATGTGTACACACACACACACCCAGCAGTGAGCTAAATTTGACAGTGGGTTAAAATTTCATTCCTCTATAGTAATTTGAGCAGAAGAGTTAACCTATGACATGGTTACAAGGTTATACACACATATCAAGAGGGGCAGTTTTCTTTGGGAAATGTTAAAATTTTCTGGTTCAATACTTTTTAAATCCAATTCAATGAGTTTCATCAAAATATCTAATATTGGCCTCACTCACAAGCAGTTAGTGAAAAGTGTCAAGAAAACACATCAAAGAAATGGGGAACTAACTTAAGGTTGTCTTATTCATCATATACTTATTTATTGTCCGTTTCTCCCACTTAATTCACTGCTATTATTCCAATATCTACAAGAAAGCCTAGTAACAAATATACATAAATACACAAACAACTGCTTTTAACAAGATATTATTAAATATGAGGAAGATATAAATTGATCCAGAATGGAAATTATTTACTCAAAAAGAAATATCTTGAATAGATGCTATGATCAGATAAAGCTAAAATTCCACTACTGTATTGAAGCTGGGTTTCAAGTGACACTTGACAACTGAAAAAATGGTTGAAAAGGGATTAAAACTCTTTGAAATTTGGGCATGCCAAGCCCAAATCATTGACCTTTCAATTGCAGATCCAACAAATATCTAGACACTGAATAGGAAAATTGTGTATGAAGACCTTGGTTCTAGCCACAAGTAGGTCATTCTAAGATTTTGGCCAAGGAGACATAGTTTCCTTAATTATAAAATGGATAAGAATACCTGCCCTTGCCTTCTTTACAAACTGTTGTAAGAATAAAGTACCTTTGACATTTATATATTCTTATTCTCTAGTCATCTACTACAAGCAAAATGTCCTTATTACAATCAACACTGAAAATCAGAATGTCACTGTGGCAGGCATGGAGGTGAGCCCCTTGAATTGCTCTTAAAAGAACTTGCTGATCAAAAGTTATTTGTTGGCCTCTAGTGATAGCACCTTCTGGGTCTCCCAGAGCATGTGAAGGTCGTGTTTTCCTGGGTAGCCTCTGGCCATGGCTTAGCATGGTGTTGACTAAGACATGGCCATTTCTGCACAACACGGGCTCTGTCCTCTGTGGGCAGTCTGCTCTGATCTTGCCAATGAGCTGACCAAGCCCCTCCCAGAGCTGCATTTCAATCTGATGCCTTTTCTTGCCATTCCTCTCTTCTTCCCTCATCCTCTCACAGGTATCAGACCTCCATCATAGCCTGAAGTCTCTCCTACCAACTCCTGTTCCTCCTCCTTTCAATCTCTCTTAGTCATTATCTCCAACAAATGTTTGCACATCTAACTTCTATCTTGGCATCTGAGTTCTGGAAGACTCAACTAGCATGGTCCCCTAATCCCACTTCTTTGAAGCAACTTCTGTCACTACTAAGAAAGCTATTTCTTTCCAGAAATTTTCATATGTATAAGCCATTGTGAGCATTTTAAGATGGTTCTTCTTTTTTCTTTTAGCTTCATCACATACATTTATGAATAAGAAATAATAAAGGATTTTTAAAAACATAAGCCTATACAATAGCAATCACCACTTGATGTTCTTGGACTTTAATAACAACGCTTGAGGAGACTCCAAAACATTTTTTGAGAACACAGCATGGAATGGCATGGGCCCCAGTAAGAAGTGAATCAGTTATCTGGAATCTTTCAATAGCTTTTCAGGGTGAGTGTAAGATTCTTTCTGCCCCCAAGCCTGTGTCCTCTCTGCAGAGTCTGTTTCCTTGCTCCCCAGGAAATGTCACTTGCATTGTTTCCTTTGATATCTCTTACCTTCTCATTCTTTCTGGCTTTACTTCTGCTTTAAAACTAAACTACAGTTACATAAATATTCCATGTATTTCACATGTAGGTTTTGAAAACTTTTGAAGTTCATGGTGTTCTATTAATTTCAATCAGCACTCTTTCTTTTTTTTTAATAAACTTTATGCTGCTACAAGAGTTTATTTATATATTTTAACATGAGTAAATCTGCATTTTCAAAGTGTTCCTGTCTCTTTTAAAATTTTCAACCTGATTATAAAATTGCCTAGGGCAGAGAGTGTACCTGGGGAGATATGTTTGGATGAAACTAGGCAAAACGATAATAAAAATCTGGGATCTCTTATATTGAGTAACATCAATGATGTCTTTGAGCCTATTTCTTCATCTGTGTTATGAAACAGGAATGAAATGTAATCCTTTTAGTATTGAGAGGGGAACTATATCATGCTATGTACAAAGTTCCTGTAAGACACTGGCACTAATTTGAGAACAGTTCTTTCCCTTTGAATGGAAGTCCACAATCCAAATTATAAAAATTCTACTTTCCTTCAACCTTTCCCTTACTCCCTTACTGTGAATTTGTTAATTCCATTGGGCTTAAAGCTACTCTAAACAGAGTAGACTGGTAATGGTACTGTGGTCATTTCATACCTGTATGCATCAGTCACTCAGCTGTGTCTGACTCTTCGCGACCCCACAGACTTGCTCTGTCCATGGAATTCTCCAGGCAAGAATACTGGAGTGGGTTGCCAATTTCCTCCTCCAGGGGATCTTCCTGACCCAGGGATCGAACCCATGTGTCCTGTGTCTCCTGCACTGCAGGAGGATTCTTTACCTGTTGAGCTGTGCGGAAAGCCATTTCACACCATACTAAAAACATTTCTGATTTCTGTCCTTCAAGTGGTATTCACAAGTGATCTGTTTTTTCATACCACATCCTTCCCTATAATTTCTAGAATTACAAATAAAGGAGAGCTAACATTCACCTACATCTTTAACATAAGGAGTCATAAAGACATTCTGAATTCACAAGTCCAAACAGTTTTGAAATCAAGAGGACAGCACCAGGTACTAGAAGGATCATAGATTTGGGGACTCTCACCCAGACTTGTCAAGTGCCAGTTGCAAACCCTGAAGCGATAGCTTCTTCTAACCTTGGTTGCTTATCTGTAACATGAGCATAATGACGTTTGTAGTTCTTTTCTTTGGAAGATATTTTTTTAAAACCAGTTTTTTTTTTTTTTTTTTTGCATCCATCTTATACATGTTTCTTCTGTGATGTGAGCTTTCAAAACCATGTTGATTTTCCAGTTTCCATGATAGAATGTTGTTTTTTTTTTTTCTACAAAATGAAAGAAGAAATCCCTTGAAGTCACAGAAAATAATCTTTTTTGAAACAAAGGAAAAAATGACAGAAGCACTGGATCCACTGATCTGAAGATGAAACAATGAGCAGGCTACTTAGGTGAGAAGTGTCTGTTGACAGGGAGGGCCTGAGTTAGGTAACACTGCTCCCTGTGGGTCCCAGTTTTATCTTTCCCGTCAATAAGTATAATAGGAAAATACTTGTAGTGTTCAATGATGGCTTCCACCGAGTCAAACTTCTGAAACACAGAAGAGAAAGTTAGTGAAAATTTAGGACCTTTGTGTGTGTAGGTTAAAGTACAGCCTAAGATGCTTCATTTTACTTAGGAAAGAGGGTAACTCATTTGACTTTTTTTTTTTTTTTTAGATTGTAAAGGTATATCAGGAAGTGATTTAAAAAAATTATTGGAGTATAGTTGACTTAGAATATAGTTGATTGGAGTATAGGAGATAAAGATCTTAATGCTGGGAAAGATTGAAAGCAAAAGCAGATTGGGGCAACAGAGGGTACAGTGGTTAGATAGCATCTCTGACTCAATGGACGTGAATCTGAGCAAACTCCAGGAGATAGGGGAGGACAGAGGAGACTGGCATGCTATAGTCCATGGGGTTGCAGAGTTGGACATGACTGAGCGACTGAATAATAACAATGATAGCAACAAACAGTTGATTTACAATGCTGTATAAGCCTCAGGTATACATCAAAGTGAATCAGTTATACATACACGTATATCCATTCTTTTAGATTCTTTCCCCATATAGGTCATTATGGAGGATTGAGTAGAGTTCCCTGTGCTCTGCAGTGCATCCTTATTAGTTATGTATTTTATATATAGTAGTGTGTATGTGTTAACTCCAGTCTTCCAGTTCATCCCTCCCCTCTCACATTTTCCCCCTGGAGAAAGTTGATTTTTTTTTTTTAAAGGATGTGGCAAAGAAGCTCTTGAATGATAAATGGTAAGATTAAGGTAAGGAGGGTGACCAGAAGTGAGCCCTCCACAGTTCTCGAAGCTTCCCACCCATGGACTGTTCACCAGAATCAGGTCACACTGGTCAGTTTCCACTCTGGCGTTGTGTTCCTATGATAAGCAGTTCAAATGGGTTAATTACACTGCAGTCAGCCATGAAGACTCCCTGGTGCCTCCCTTACCTGTCCCCCAACTGTGACAAATTAAAATGTGGATGATCACGTCTTGACTTCACTTTGTAAATTGATGGGAACATCTGCAGTGAAGCCTCTCTCCTGTACACCCCTCTTGTTCTGATGCATTCTAGACTAATCAGGAAGAATACTGATGACCACAGGGCTTGGCCTGGTAGTTCTTGGCCAATTTAGTGTTCTTACCTGGATTTCTTATGCAATAAACAGGTAATAGCAGAATGTTACACTTTTATGTTTCTAGAGATGTACAGATAAAGTGATGGGGTGACTTAATGGAAGGGAAGGTGGTTTCAAATATAGAGGAATCAGGAAGTGCTTTGTGGAAGATACAGACTTGAGATGGGCTATACAGTGTGGGTGAGTTAAGTGGACAAGGTGGATTTAAAGATACTGAGAGCAGAGGAAGACCTGTGTGCAAAGACAGGTGTTGAGCACATGTGAACACAGACAGGAATTCCTGCCTTCTGTAACTTTTTGTGAAGTGAGCAGGGCAGGAATGGACCTTGCCTGAAGAGCCAAGGAAACTAGCTCAGAGTGGGAAGCAACTTCCTCAGAGGTCACACAGCTGGGGGCAGGACCAGGAATGCAAACTGGTTTTTCTGGATGTGTATGAGTTTCTTCCTTGATGCAACTTTACCTATGGCCTGTGAACCCAGTGTTCCAACAGAGCTGAGTCCAGATGGTGCAGCATGAAGGAGGGACCTGTGTTGGGGACGACTTTGATTCTCTTGGGCTTCCCTGGTGGCTCAGACGGTAAAGGATCTGCCTGCAATGTAGGAGACCCAGTTTCGATCCCTGTGTTGGGAAGATCCTCTGAAAAAAGGAATGGCTAAGCGACTAACACTTTTGATTTTCTCTAGTTTTGCACATCCTCCCT
The DNA here is from genome assembly GCF_055505025.1 of Bos grunniens. NCBI lineage: Eukaryota > Metazoa > Chordata > Mammalia > Artiodactyla > Bovidae > Bos > Bos grunniens. The sequence goes on along the minus strand of NC_141170.1, from coordinate 12,132,721 downwards.
CTGCCCAGCACAGGAATGTTTGCAGGCCTGAGGGACATTCAAGAGGGAATGAGATTGTCAAGGTCTCTGTCCTCATGGAGACTCATGCATTGCATTCAGGTGGGGGCGGATGGAAAAAAAATTCCCTCTCCAAATAGATCTTTTCATGTAGGGATAAAGTGCTGTGGAAATAATCTCCAGACTTGAATTTTTGTCAACATTACAAAGCCATTACTTACATTCAAATTCTGTTGGGGATTGGTATAGATGTCTAGTATTTTGGTTCCATATTATAAGAATATCTTGGCATGAATACATTCTTATTTCTTATATGTATTTACAGAGATAATCTATTCCCCTATTTTGGCTCTTTTTCCTCTGGAATTAATCTTTAGAGGGAAAAATGCCTGCTTTGTAGTCTCACTCCTATTTTCTCTAGGATAGTCCCAATATAATGAATTCAATACTAATTATTTATAATCCACTCCATGGATGATATTTGCTATGAAATTGTAGTTTTAACAAGTAGAAGGAAGCAAGCTGGGCAGACGTAGTAAGTTATTCTGTCATCTCTTACTACTGACTTCCAGAGATAGGCCAATAACTGACATATTACTCTAAAGATAATTTTTAGAAAGATTATAATTAAGCTCTTAAAACTTTTATATTAAATTCCCTTTTTCAGGAGGACGGTAAATACCATCCTAATATTAGATATTAAAATTTGTTTAAACATTTGGCAATTGCCCTAAATACCAACCATAGGCAATGTTTCTCTGCCAGAAAGGTTAACCATTCTGTTTGGATCCACACATGGGAATAATAGAAGAAAAGAGAAAAAGAGGAAGAGAGAGAGAGATGCAAAGAGAGAACAAAGAGAAACAGACATGAGAAGTGAAAAAATCAACTCATTGATTAATTATCTCTGTTTCTTAGTCTTTAAACTTTATCAAGTAAACGTTTATCATAATTTTCAGCAATTTATTACAAGCGTTTGAGATCACTTCTTTTTACTAGACTCCACAGCAATGTCGACAGATGTGAGTTCTAAAACTTGGCAGCAAGTAGAGCTCTGAAGGTTATTAACAAGAAGGTAGCTCACTGGTGGGTCCAGGGCCAGTGTTCTATCAGCTGCTAAATATTTCAAATCTTAGCCCTGCTTAGGCACAGGCATTGATGGGTACAGATTAACAGAGTATTCCCCTGGATGGCAGAGACCCGTCTTCCTCTGCTCTCTGTCCCCAGAGTGAAGCATCAGATCTAGCATAACACAGGCATAAAATAAGGCGTGGCCCAATACTGAACAAATGAGAGATGTGGGCTGAAAAGTGGCCTCCGTGAGATATCCTGTGTCCTAGTTCCTGGAATCTGTGAATGTTTCTAAGCAAAAGAGTATTACTTAGCATGACAAAAGTTGGGACTATGTTAAGGATCTTGAGAGGAAGGTCTTTAACAAAAATTAATTATTTTTGGCTTTCCTAGGTCTGTATTGCTGCACACAGCCTTTCTCGAGTTGTGGTGAGTGGGACTGCTCTCTAGTTACCCTGTGCTGGCTTCTCTTTGCAGTGACTTCCTTTGTTGTGGAGCATGGGGTCTGGGGGTGTGGGCTTTAATAGTTGTAACTCTTGAGTTTGGTTTCCCCTTGGCATGTAGAATCTTCCCAGACCAGGGATTGAACCCATGTCCCCTGCATTGGCAGGAGGATGTTTAACCACTGGACCACCAGGGAAGTCCTGAGAGGAAGACCTCAAGAGAGGAGTTCAACCTAGGCTATCCCTAAAAGCGATCACACGTATTCCCATAAGATAGAAACAGAGGAAGAGTCACTTGGAGAAGATGAGGAGGCAATGTGACGTCAGAGGCAGTGATCAGAGTGATGTGGCCACCAGCCAAGGAAGCCAAGGTATGCTGACAACCGCCAAAAGCTGGAAGAGGCAGAAAGGATCTTCCCCTAGAGCCTCCAGAAGAAGCATAACCTGCCAATACCTTGGTTGCAGAATTGTAGACTTTGGAGCTTTGAAAGAATACATATTTGTTGTTTTATGCTACCAATTTTGTGGACTTTTGTTACAGCAGCCACAGGAAGCTCCAGATGCTCCCTAAATCTAAATTCAGACATGAATTTCTGGTCACATGGCTAACAGAATTACCCAACTTTATAATATGCTGCAACTTGGACCTTTCTAGGCTCATTCTTTGCAGGCCTATGTGGATTTGCTTACCTTCTGTGCTTGTGACAGGTGTCGACAAGCTGTGCCTTCCCAGGGGACCAGACCAGGCTGCTGCAACTGTTATGGCCCTTTGTGAGCTTTTCATTTAAACCCAGGGCACACAGATCCAGTGAAAGGACTTTAGGGAATCATTGAAGGCAGAAGTGGTACTTACTAACCACCTGCCTCCCTCTATGTGTCTAGAACCCTGTTTACATCATCTCATCTTACTCTCAAAATAGCTCCCATGTTAGAGGTGACCCTGCACTGTATGCACAGTCAAATTCTACAGTTTGCAAAACAGCCAGCAAGCCACAGGAAATCAAAATGATCCTTGAAAACCCTGTGCCTCATTACGGTTCTCCTGCAGAGTCAGCTAAGATGCTACTTTATTCAAGCACCAGATAAAATAGCTAGTAGCTGATTTTCATTGAGCAAAGCCTGGCTGCAGGAAATTCTTTCATCTTTTCTTAGCAATGGGAGATTCCTCCTCCTAAAGGCAAAGGGCTCAACAGAACGATGAAAAATGTGGTGGAACTGAGAGCAATCTAGGTCATCCCCCTCTACACCAGGGCATAGCTCATTCAGAAGAGAGGCAGGAAGAACCACCTGTAAATTGTGATTCTTCACCCAGCATCTGGCTCACACTAAGCTCCAGGTAGGTGTTAACTAATTTTCAACTGAAGTTCTAGGTTATTTTCAAATGGGTTGGGGATCATTTGCATTTGTTATGATGCTGTCTGAGGCTATGTGAGAAAGGCAATATTTTTGCAGATTATATTGAACCCCAGCTGTGTCTGTGCGTCCTGGTTCCCAGGTGGTTCAGTGGTAAAGAATCTGCCTGCCAAATGCAGGAGATGTGGATTTGATCCCTGGGTGGGGAAGATCCCCAGAGAAGGAAATGGCAAAACACTCCAATATTCTTGCCTGGAAAATCCCATGGACAGAGGAGCCTAAAGGGCTACAGTCCATGGGGTTGAAAATAGTGGGACAGTGACTGTGCGATTTAGTACGAATGCACGCACATGTCTGTGGGCCAGTGACTTCACGCTTCTGGGCCTCAGTTTCCCTGTCGGTTAGATGGTGATATTGATAGCACCTACCTTAAGGGTTGCTATGAGGATCAAATCGATCAAGTTAATTAATAATTGTTAACTGCACAGTATAGTGTCTGTGCATAATAAATGATGTAAGTGTGAAATAGACATGAAAAGGAGACTCTTGCATGGGAGATGCATGAGAGGAGAAAATTCCATAATAAACCAAAAAGAGTCCTCTTAAGCATTTGCATTTTTTTTAGGTTATACAAATGAAAATTTATATAAATTGAGGGAAACATCTCAAAATATAAGATTCTAGGCCTAAAAGTACTATAAATATTGTAAAAATCTAGGAAAATGATATATTATGCTGATTTTATTTAATTATTTTTTACTGAAGTATAGTTGATTTACAATGTTTCAGGTGTACAGAAAAATGAGTCAGTTATACTGGCTTGGCCATAAATTTCATTTGGGTTTTTCCATAGATGGGATAGAAAAACCTGAACGAACTTTTTGGCCAACCCAACGCATTTGAATTCTTAAGGGGTCCTTGGTACTGATAATTAGAGCTGTTCATCTGAAAGCTGATGGTCTAATCCAAGGGTGGTCAGGATGACAACTGTTCACCTGCTGAGGCCGGCAGTGAACTGGCTGGCAACCTGATTCAACACTATGGGGAAGTTATCGTAGGGTCATTGTTTCCTCTTTCACAGGCAGACCAAAGTATAGCTTGAAAAAAGCTGTAACCTCTTTACAGCTTGGTTTCCTCACTGGTAAAAGGGGTTCAATAACGCATCCTTTCCAGAGTGTTTTCAAAGGCGAGAGCAAATGAAAACAGCAGCTTAGAGAGAGCCCAGCACATTTCAGGGAACATGATTTCCATTTCTTGTATTCTCTGAGGAAAAGGAATCCCAAGCACTTAAAGTCGGAGTCAGATAAGCCTTTTTTTTTTTTTTTTTGTAAATGAGAAATTCTGTGAGCTGGCAGAAGACACAGAAGAATAAAGGGAAATTGAGCTGGGAAATCCCATTAACCATAGGTATCTGGACCCAGAGGCTTCCCAGATGGTACAGTGGTGTAGAATCTTGTGTCTGCCTGCCAGTACAGGAGACACAAGAGACGTGGGTTCAATCCCTGGCTCAAGAAGATGCTCTGGAGTAGGAAATGAAAACTCACTCCAGTATTCCTGCCTGGGAAACTCCATGGACAGAGGAGCCTAGTGGGCTATACAGTCCCTAAGGTCACAAAGAGTCAGACTTGACTAAGCAGGCATGCACTGTCTGGACCTAAGGGGAACTATGTCCTAGTTATCACCATGACCCAGTCAGAATAATAACAAAATAATAATGACTAACATTTATTGACATGTCACAGGTAGTGTTCTTAGTATTTGACATTCATTAACTCACTAATCCTCATCACAAAAGGAAATAGTTGCAACTCCTCTTTGTAGTTTTGCTGTAACCCTTTGTTTTTGTTGTTCAGTCGCTAAGTCATGTCCGACTCTGGGACCCCATGGAATGCAGCATGCCAGTTTCCTCTGTCTTCCACTATCTCCAGGAGTTTGCTCAAATTCAAGTTCATTGAGTCAATGATGCCATCTAACCATCTCATCCTCTGCCACCCCTTCTCCTTTTGCCTTCAGTCTTTCCCAGCATCAGGGTTTTTTGTTTTTTGTTTTTGCAGTGAATCAGCTGGTCAAAGTATTGGAGCTTCAGCTTTAGCCTCAGTCCTTCCAATGAATATTCAGGGTTGGTTTCCTTTAGGATTGACTGGTTTGATCTCCAGTAGTAGTAGTAGTAGTAGTACTGAGTAGTAGTCTGAGAAACTCTCAAGAGTCTTCTCCAGCAGCACAGTTTAAAAGCATCAATTCTCTGGCACTCAGCCTTTATGATCCAGCTCTCACATCTGTACATGACTACTGGAAAAACCATAGCTTTGAGTGTACAGACTTTTGTCAGCAAAGTGATGTCCCTCTATTTATTATGCTGTCTAGATTTGTCATAACTTTCCTTCTAAGGAACAAGCATCTTTTAATGTCATGGCTGCAGTGGCCGTCTGCAGGGATTTTGGAGCCTGAGAAAATAAAATCTGTTACTCTTGCCACTTTTTCCCCTTCTATTTGCCATGAAGTGATAGAGCCAAATACCATGATCTTAGTCTTTTCAATGTTGAGTTTCAAGCCAGCTTTTTCACTCTCCTCTTTTACCCTCATCAAGAGGCTCTTTAGTTCCTCTTCACTTTCTGCCATTAAAGTGGTGTCATCTGCAAATCTGAGGTTGTTGATATTTCTCCTGGCAATCTTGATTCCAGCTTGTGCTTCATCCAGCCCAGCGTTTCTCATGATGTACTTGCATATAAGTTAAACAACCAGGGTGACAATATAAAGCCTTGTCATACTCCTTTCCCAACTTTGAAGCAGTCAGTTGTTTCATATCTGGTTCTAAGTGTTGCTTCTTGACCTTCATACAGATTTCTCAGGAGACAGGTAAGGTGCTCTGGTATACCCATGAATTTTCCTCAGTTCATTGTGAGCTACACAGTCAAAAGCTTTCACGTAGTCAATGAAGCAGATGTTTTTCTGGAACTCCTTTGCTTTCTCCATGATCTATTGAATGTTGGCAGTGTAACCTTTTGATCCCTTTCTTACTTGGCAATATTTGGAAGATTTATTTATGTATTAATTTATTTATTCACTCATGTTCTCCTTTATGCCGAAACTTTCCCAGGCTGGAGCAGAGTCTGGTGAACTGACCCCACGGTGGCCTGGCCAGTGCTGACTACCCTCTCCAGCCACGTGTGATTCTCAGAAAAGGACTCTGGGTCAGGCACTGGGTTTAAGCTGGGATGTCCACACTCGTGCCTTCCTGAAGCATTTTGGCAGCCTTGGCAACAGTCGTTTTGGTATCTATTGAAGAACAATAGGTGTCTGTGTGACAGTTCTGGTTTCCTAGTGTGCCAGTTTTCTTGGGCCTCCACAACAAAGTACCACCCACTAGGGTGGTAGGGAACTTAAATGATGGAAATTAATTTTCTCACAGACCTGGAGGTCAGAATTCCAAGATCAAGATGTTGGCAGGGTTGGTTCCTTCTAAGGCCTCTCTCCTTGGCTTGAAAATGTCCCCTTTCTCTCTGTGACCGCATATCTGTGTGTGTCTATATCCTAATCTCCTCTTCTCATGAGGACACCAGGCCCATGGGGTCAAAGGCCACTCTAAGGACCTCGCTTTATCTTAGTCACCTCTTTAAAGACCTCATCTCTAGGGGACTTCCTTGGTGGTCCAGTGGTTAAGAAACCTCCTTGCAATGCAGGGGACGTGGGTTTGATCCCTGGTCAGGGGATAAGAAGCGACTTAGCACGCATGCATACAGGATACTAAGACCCCACATGCCATGGGGCAGCTGTGCCCGATGACCACAACTCCTGAGTCTGCATGTGCTGGAGCCCATGTGCCCCAACTAGAGTCCATGTGCTGCAACGAAAGATCCCACAGGCCTCAACTAAGACCTGATGCAGCCAAAATAAATAAAACAAAAACAAACAAAAAGACCCTGTCTGCAAATACAGTCATATTCTGAGGTGCTGGGGGCTAGAATTTTCACATAGGAATTTGGGAGGGGGCTACAATTTAGGCCATAACATACACCGGCAGATAAACAGAGGGGGCACATGAGAATCACTGAATTACAGAAGTCCAGACTTGCAAAGAACATTTACATTTGAAGAACCTAAAGCCCAGAGAAACAGTGGAAATAGTAGCTGACTTAATTTTTTTGGGCTCCAAAATCACTGCAGATGGTGATTGCAGCCATGAAATTAAAAGACGCTTACTCCTTGGAAGGAAAGTTATGACCAACCTAGACAGCATATTAAAAAGTAGAGACATTACTTTGTCAACAAAGGTCCATCTAGTCAAAGCTATGGTTTTTCCAGTGGTCATGAATGGATGTGAGTTGGACTGTGAAGAAAGCTGAGTGCTGAAGAATTGATGCTTTTGAATTGTGGTTTTGGAGAAGACTCTTGAGAATCCCTTGGACTGCAAGGAGATGCAACCAGTCCATCCTAAAAGAGATCAGTCCTGAGTGTTCATTGGAAGGACTGATATTGAAGCTGAAACTCCAATACTTTGGCCACATGATGCGAAGAGCTGACTCATGGGAAAAGACCCTGATGCTGGAAAAGACTGAGGGCAGGAGGAGAAGGGGATGACAGAGGATGAGATGGTTGGATGGCATCACCGACTCAATGGACATGAGTTTGAGTGGACTCCGGGAGTTGGTGATAGACAGAGGCCTGGCGTGCTGCGGTTCATGGGCTCACAAAGAGTCGGACAAGACTGAGCGACTGAACTGAACTGAAAGCCCAGAGAAGTGAAGTGACTGGCCTGAATTCACACACATAGTAAATGGTGATAGAATTTGAACCCTATCTCGCCTTCTCTTTCCTCCCTCCCTCCCTCCTTCCTACCTTCCTTCTGGAAGAGTTGAAAGAACAACTTCTCTTTGCCCTCTCACCACCTGTGCATCTCTAGACCTTGACTTAATTTTCTAAGCTTCAGTTTCCCTACATCTAAGATAGGAACCACTGTTCTATCAAAGAGCTGTTGAGGGTTAAAATAAGATAATGCAGACAGACCAGGCCTAGCATAAACACAGCAGAAATCAATCTCCTTTCCCTTTTCTCTCTGATCTATTTATTCAGTTATTAATGAATGCTTTAATCGAGTCATTCTTGCACCAAGCTGCCTCTCAGCAGACGTGTACTGAGGTTGGTCACGCTCAGCATAGCACTGGATGCAGTGACTGAGCCCACGATCAATGTGGGGACACACACCTACCCATTCCTAATGCCAGTACTGCTGATGTCACCAGAAATGGCTGCAGTAAAATTCAGCGCTGGCGGGGGAAAGGAGTGTGGCATTAACATGGGTCTCAGGCAAGGCTTCCTGGCAGGCAGGATGGAGATGTGTGTTACAGAATGAGTTTTCTTTAACGGGCCAAGCAGGAGAGAGGGTGCATGGAAAGGTCAGGATTGGCTGCAGGTCCTGTGAGCTAAGACACGGACGAGGATGCTTGTGGAAGGGGCTGGAAGGATTAGATTACATTCTGTACCTCCAGGGTGGCTCTTCTCTGATCTGCAGTCATGGGGATTTGGGAGTGGCTCAGCCAGCATCTCCAAAGTGAAGTCGCTCAGTTGTGTCCAAATCTTTGCGACCCTATGGACTGCAGCCCACCAGGCTCCTCCATCCATAGGATTTTCCAGGCAAGAATACTGGAGTGGGTTGCCATTTCCTTCTCCAGGGATCGAACCTGGGTCTCCCACGTTGAAGGCAGATTCTTTCCAGCCTGATCCACTAGAGAATCCCTGTGAACTCCTTCAAAGCTCCCCTTATTGCTGTCCTTTGGTTGCAAAAGGGAAGCCATTGGGTTATACCCACCTCATCTCCTCTGAGCCCCGTCCCCAGGGCAAACTGCTGATTCCTCTCCAAGAAGCGGATTTTCACATTGTAGACTTTGTTCCTATAAAACACCACCAACACATAGGGCTCCGCCCTGGATTTTGCAGAGCAATCTCGGACCAAGAAGGTGCCATCCTGAAGCAAAAGGAAGAACAATGATCCTTCCAGCCCCTTCCACAATGATCTTCATAACCAGGATCCACCCTCCCAACAGGCACAGCAGTGAAGCCTGTGTGCCTGAGATCCCCAAGAAGCTTTAGTTTTTGGCAAGCCAGTTCTTTTATTTTTTTTTTAATTTTATTTTATTTTTAAACTTTACATAATTGTATTAGTTTTGCCAAATATCAAAATGAATCCATCACAGGTATACATGTGCTCCCCATCCTGAACCCTCCCTCTGGGTCATCCCAGTGCACTAGCCCCAAGCATCCAGTATTGTGCATTGAACCTGGACTGGCATCTCGTTTCATACATGATATTTTACATGTTTCAATGCCATTCTCCCAAATCTTCCCACCCTCTCCCTCTCCCACAGATTCCATAAGACTGTTCCATACATCAGCGTCACTTTTGCTGTCTCGTACACAGGGTTATTGTTATCATCTTTCTAAATTCCATATATATGCGTTAGTATACTGTATTGGTGTTTTTCCTTCTGGCTTACTTCACTCTGTATAATAGGCTCCAGTTTCATCCACCTCATTAGAACTGATTCAAATGTATTCTTTTTAATGGCTGAGTAATACTCCATTGTGTATATGTACCACAGCTTTCTTATCCATTCATCTGCTGATGGACATCTAGTTCAATTTAATTCAGTAGGTGTTTACTGAGGGTTACAATCCTAAAGGAAATCAACCCTGGATATTCATTGGAAGGACTGATGCTGAAGCTGAAGCCGCAATACTTTGGCCACCTGATGCAAACTGCTAACTCATTGGAAAAGACCCTGATGCTGGTAAAGATTGAGGGCAGGAGGAGAAGGGGGCGACAGAGGAGGAGAGGGTTGGATGGCATCATTGACTTGATGGACATGAGTTTGAGCAAACTCCAGGAGATAATGAAGGACAAGAAAGCCTGGAGTGCTGCAGTCTGTGGTGTCACAAAGAGACACGGCTGAGTGACCGAACAGCAACATGTCTAGGGGTTCTTGTTATTTTGTGAAAAGTGCACCATTCAGATCACAACACCCTCCTCTTCCAAATCTTCCAATATCCCCCGCTGTCCTCAGTGCCATGCCTACAACTATAAAATGATGTTCATGGACCAAGGTACCAGACTCTCCTGCAGTTTTATCTTGGTCACTCCTGCAGCCTCCAGCCCTGGGATGATGGTGCTGGTCAAGCTACCATTTCCCAGGGGCACCATCTTGCTTTCAGGTTCTTAGCATTTGCACAAGCCACCCCCTCTGACTTCCCTTTCCTCCCCGCTCTGGGGCTGCTTTCCGCCATCTGCCAGGGTTCATGTGTTTCCTGTTCTGTTAATGTTCAGGGTATTATTCTAGAGACAGTAGGAACACTGCAGGCTTTGAGTAGGAGAGGATTTGAGCATTGACGTTGATCCTCCTCATGGGGAGTGGCTTCAGTCACTGATGTCGAAGTGAGTGGAAAGACTTTATGAAGGAGAAATAGAAAATAGAGCATGGGATGAGGTGACAGGAAGTGCAGGGCAAAGAAGAGGAGACAAAAAACGTTCCAAGTTGATGTCTCAGAGATGGAGTGAAACTCAGAAGCTTCAGTGTCACAGAAGCCAAGGGGGGACAGCAGAGGTTTCCAAAAGAAAGCCAACAATGTGAAATGGTCTGAAGGCTGTAACTAGACAAGCTATAAATATAATATCAAATAATCAGGCACACCCTGGGGAGTAGCTCAGGATGAAGATCTGGTCATAAAAGGCTAAGAAATGGAGCAATCTTCCTGAACAGGTACACATATAAGGCTTAGTTCTGTGGTTACATCATGTCAGTTATATGAGGAAAAATACTGAAAAATCTTTAACTGTAATTTCATTGATTCTTGGATATGTAGTTATAAATATGTAGAGTAGATCTAGTTAAGTATGTATAGTACTATGCATTCTTTATGTGATAGGTATTGTATATGATAATTTATATTTGTAATTATCTCCTCTATTGACTATATTTCATTTCTATATGTTTATATATATTATATACATGCATATATAATAATGATTATAATACTCTACAATAACACTATAAATATATTAAATTTATAAATAATACTATAAAACTATAGTGATGTCATGATGATGCTGGCAGCTAAGGTTTACTGAAAACTGCTCTCAAGATGCCAAGCACTTTATACACATTTTATTTGATCCTTATATAAGGTTTGAGGAGGTATTTTATCCCCATTTTACAGGTAAGGGAATTAGGTTCTAATTATCTAAGTGGATCCCCTGACACATCACAGCTAATCAGCGGAATACCAAAAAGCCAAGGCCACATTCTTGCTATAAATACACCAATCTCCAAGTGCATAAAGTGAATTTAAGGAATTTTCTGGAACCTGTTCTGCCAAAAATATTCAGCCATAATTAAAGCCTTAAGACTCAAGCACAGAACATTGCCAAAGATTAGAAAGTGAGAAGGCCAAGACATGTGTCTGGTTTGGGGGTTTATCATTTAACACTCTGCAATGAGTTTGTCACAGTGAATTTGGGCAACCCTGTAATTTGAATTAAATTATCTTACATAAATGGGAAACATGTTTTGACAAAACTGAGACAAACCAAATAGGAAAATATGAAGTCATTCAACTGAGATTCTGTTTTCTCAATGCTTTTTGGGAAACAGGCACACAGAAAGGGAGGGAAGGGAGCCTTGAAAATGCCCAAATGTAGTGGGAAGGACATTATATGGCATGTACATTGCCCTTCTAGCACCATCCACACAAGGGGCTCCTGGAAATAGGTCTTCTAAGAGCTATTTTTCCCTTGGGAAAGGGACTCAGGGAGTGTCATAGTTGATTAGCCAAGAAGAGACAGGGTTGGAGCTGGCACGACCATGGCACCATTAGACGCAGCAGAGGTCAGCCGTGTGTGGGATTCCTCGGGGACAGGGAAGGGAGAGTCCTTGAGGCAAGCACCGCCCAGCTACCTATGAGTCCTTTGTAGTCCCTTCTAGAAAATAAAGAGCTACAGTGGCTCCCCGAGGCTGCTGGGATCTTTTGAAAACAGCACTGATCTTTAATACAGGTTCTGGCACTTTCTCCACCTTGTAATTGAAACCTTAGCCTCAGTTTCCTTATCTAGAGAATGAGATAGTTTTGCTAATTCCTAATATGTTCAAGATACTTTGTTATCAGATGTATTAATTTCCTACTATTACTATAACAAATTTGAATGAACTCAATAACACACAAATTTATTCTCTTACAGTTCTGGGGATTGAAGTCTGATATGGGACTCACTGGATTTAAATCAAGGTGCCAGCAGGGCTGTGTTCCTTCTAGAGATTCTAGGGGGAGAATGTATTTTCTTGCCTTTTCCAGCTTCTAGAAGCTGCTACCAGTGCTTGCCTTATGGCAGTCTAGGGCTGACTCTGAGCCTCCTGTCTCCCGCTTACGAGGACCCTTGTGATTATTGTCAACCTTCCCTGATAATCCAGAATAATTTCCCTATCTAAAGATTCCGAACTTAATTCCATCTGCAATTTTTTTTTTCCATATAAGGTGACAGAGACACAGATATTAGGGATTAGAAAGTGGATATATTGTGGTGGGAAGAGCATTATTCTGTTTACCCTAGCAACTTATATATACTTAGTAATTTGATAGCAATATATTATATAATTATATATAATGTGTATTAATAATTTAATTATATCAATTCTGAGAGCTAAGTTTTATTAAAATTTATTGGTGACCTGTCATTTATTCACCCATCTGCTAATTAAATAACTCATTCATTTTTGTATTTCCTCACTCAACAATGACAGTTGTATTGGTTAGCTGAGGATAAGTATTAATATTCCATTGGTCCTGAGAGCCTTCCTGTCACTTCTAAACAATCTATTCTAGTTCTCGGCACACAGTAGAGTTAGTTGCTTAACAACTATTTTCTGTTTGTGATGATGGTTATAGTAGTGATTTGATCTGATCACAGTTATCCCAAGTCCTCTCTTTTTTTGAATACCTGTAGCTTTGGAACCATTTGTTTTTTTTCCCCACACATTTCCACTTGTTTTGAAGTTGAGTCTGGTCATGTGGTTCAGTCTGGCCAATGAAATGTGAGCAGAGATGCAGCATGCTATGTTTGAGAGAATGTGTTGAAAACCAGTGTGTGATTGGTGTGAGCATACACTTAGATGGAGCCCCTAGCAGTCTGGGTCTACCCACCCAAACCTGTCTTGAGCATGAAGCTCAAGAAACAGATATAGTTCTGTTATGCCAAGCAACTGAAATCTTGGGGCTGTTTGTTACTACAGCATGATCTATCACATCCTGACTATTTGAGCATTTATCATCCCTGCTATTTCTTAAAGAGGTAAGACGTAAAAAGCCAACTGTACCTTGGGCAGACCTATAGGAAGGACGTGAATCTTGAACAAAGCAGAAGGAAAGCATCTTCCATTGCAGCCTCCGTTTCTACCCTAGCCTCCACATTTGGTCTCCAAAATAGATCCTTAGGGTTGATTTTACTATTTTCACTTAACAAATAAAGAAACCTGCATTTACAGATGTTTAGGAACTTGAGAAAGTCACACAGCTGATAAGTGCTACAACCAAGTCTCAAATCTAAAACTATTTGAAAACCCATTTTCAGTGACAACCTCCCCAGCAGTGAGAAATTACAACCCGTGACCTATGGGCAGAAAACTCTAGGATGACTACAGAATCAATGCCAACATGCCCTGGAGAAGCCATTACCTTGTTCTCCTTCATTAATGCCTCTTCCACTGCCTGGCGACTGTATTCTCCAATGTACCATTCGTTGTGCTGGACATCCTGCAGTACAGGTGAGACGGTGAATGCTTTAGGGTCAACGGGAAGGACTGTTAATTAAAGTTTACTTTTGTTCCACTAGTGCAAATCATGGGGCTTCCCAGGTGGCTCAGTGGTAAAGAACCTGCCTGCCAATCAGGAGATGCCAGCGACGTGGTTTCTATCCCTGGTTGGGAAGAGCCCCTAGAGTAGGAAATGGTAACCCACTCCAGTATTGTCTGGAAAATTCCACGGACAGAGGACAGTCGGATATGACTGAGTGATGGAACACAGTCATATCAGTGACCGATCACAGTTGAATTTATAGCAAATATGCAGTAAAAAAAATCAATGACCGATCACAGTTGAATTTATAGCAAATATGCAGTAAAAAACTGCCTATCCTTGATCTTGAAACGGACACAGACAAAGTAACAGCAGTTTAGGAATTGTAAAATTGACATAACAGATCTGTCATTGAAAGTAACCAGAAACGTTACTCCATCTACTGAGAAAGGTGTCTTGGCACCAAACTCGAAATGGATAACAAACCTTTTATCATCAATGCTTTCTGAACCTGCACCTGCTGAAGCTTATTGAGGTGAGTGTATGTTATTTTTGATCCCTACGAGGCCCTAGTCACCATAAAAATAGCAGGGGAGGGAAAGATAGGTGTAGATTGAGAGCATCTTTAAAACTTTTTTTAAATTAATTTTAAAATTTTTATTAAAAATTTTTTTTTATTCATTCATTTATTTATTTTTGGCTGCACTGGGTCTTTGTTGCTGCATGGACTTTCTCTAGTTACAGCGTGCAGAGGCTACACTCTAGTTGCAGTTTGAAAGCTTCTCATTGTGGTGGCTTCTCATTGCAGAGCATAGGCTCTAGGGCACGCTGGCTTCAGTAGCTGTGGCACATGGACTTAGCTGCCCTGTGGCATGTGGAATCCTCCCGGACCAGGGATCAAACCCATGTCTCCTGCATTGGCAGGTGAACTCTCAACCACTCTACTACCAGGGAAGTCCTGAGAGCATCTTTATGTCAATTGCCTAAACTCACCTGTGGTAGGACTGGGATTTGAACCCTGGTCTGTCTGGCTTTCTCTCTGTGCCATGGTATCATATTTATACAAATTTATTTCTTTTGATTATAAAATCCACCACATCAGAGAGAAGGTAGGGCAGTCAGGGAGATGTGCCATGGATCTGCAATTCCTTTACTGAGTTCCAAGGATAATAATATTAAATAACCCTTTCCATGAGTCCAACATCTCCAAGGCCCTCCCTCATTCTTATCCCAGTCCGTGGCCACAAGAATCCTGTAGGGCAGATGTTGTTAGGACAGTGGAGGCTCAGGAAGTCAACTTCTGTTCCATGTGGCAAGAACTAGGGCTTTGACATCAAATCTTTGGTTTTCAAAATCCCTGGTCCTCCCAGCACAAACCTGATCTTGCAATGATGGGTTCAACAAGCACATGAGCATCACTGGGAAAGGCATGGGCTAGCTTCCCCCCCAACTCTACCCCCTCACTTCTTGCCCACACCAGATCTGAGGACGGGGGCCTGGCGAGCCAGCTGTGCTCGCTCTTGTCTGGACACACATGGTTTCAGGGCTTGACATGAGCTAGCCCTGCTGCCTGGAATCTGTTTAGGCTCCTCACTCCTCCTCCTCCCTGGTTCTGCCATTGTCTTCCATCAAGCTTGGGGGCAGAGTCACCTCTTACTTGAGGCATCCTTTGGAATGAATCCCTTTACCTAGTCCCTACTGCCAGGGGCGGGGTAGGACCTGCTCCCCTCCAGCAAAGTCAGGTACCAGGTTCCAGAACAAAGGGCAGCCCAGAACCCCACTTCCCTGTGGGAGAGGGAGCTCTCTGTGCTGAGAAAGGTCTGCTGCTTCTGGGGAGCTTCTCTGCCAGCCTGGGAGCCTGGCAGGGCTCAGTCACGCTGTGCTGCTTCGACTCTGATTTTGTTAGTCGAAGCTGGAGCTACTTCTTCCCTAGTAGCTCAGTTGGTAAAGAATCTGCCTGCAATGCAGGAAACCCCAGTTCAATTCCTGGGTTGGGAAGACCCCTGGAGAAGGATAGGCTACCCACTCCAGTGTTCTTGGGCTTCCCTGGTGGCTCAGTTAGTAAAGAATCCTGCAATGTGGGAGACCTGGGTTTGATTCCTGGGTTGGGAAGATCCCCTGGAGAAGGGAATGGCTATGAGAGATTTCATAACTCTGTAGTTCTCCAGGTGTGATCGGAGTGTGAGCTGGCGTGTTTAGGTGCCGTTCAAACAGTGTGAGGCAATTCTGAATGACCTGGAGGGAGAGATGGGCCCCTTTCACTTTTCTTTCCAGCCCTCTGAATAATCCGACAGGGGTGCTTCATTTTGGTGCTTAATATCACTATGACATTTCTTTTATTTTTTAAAATATCTAGATTTTTTAAATGGATAGATTGTATTTATTTATTTTTCATGTGTCTGTTCATTTATTTTTTGGCCATGCTGCACAGCATGTGGGACCCTAGTTCACTGACCAGAGCTCAAACCTGTGCCCCCTGTACTGGAAGTGCAGAGTCTTAAACCCTGGACCATGAGGGAAATCTCTTGTTCTGGCATCCCTAATCTCTCCTTATGCTGAGGTCCATTAGTGAGTGGTGGCATCCGACTATAATATAATAGCCTTGTTTTGTTTGAGCTAAAATGAATTTTTTTTAAAGCTGTGATAAAACCATGTGTGTGTGCTCAGTTGCTTCTGACTCTTTGTGACTCCTGGACAGAGGAGCCTGGTGGGCTACAGTCCATGGGATCTCATGGGCAAGAATACTGGAGTGAGTTGTCGCTTCCTACTTCAGGAGATCTTCCCGTCTCAGGGATGGAACCCAAATCCCTTGCATCTCCTGCACTGGGAAGTAGATTCTTTACCACTGTGCCACCTGGGAAGCCCCTATACACAACATATGATTTACCATGTAACCACTTTCAAGTGTACAATGACTTTGAGCACATTCATATGGCTTTGCAGCCATCACACTATTCCGCTCCAAAACATTTTCATCATACCAAACTGAAACACTCTACACGTTCAACAATAACTCCGCTGGTAACCACCATTCTGCTTTCTGGCTCTATGAATTTACTTATTCTATAAGTAGACTCTATACTGGTCTTTTTGTGTCTGGCTTATTTCACTTAGTGTTATGTTTTTAAGGTTCATCTATTTTGTAACACATCAGGATTTCATTCCTTTTTACAACTGAATAATGTTACTATATTTCATTTATCCATTTATTTGTTAATAAACATTTGGGCTCTTTATACTTCACAGCTATTATAAATAATGCTGCTGTCAACATGAGTGTACAAAAGTTTGTTCAAGTCCCTGCTTTCATTTCTTTGGGTGTATACCTAGAAGTAGAATGCCATGGTTAGTTTTAAGATTACTTTCTATGTATGTATGTAATACTGGTTTAATAGAGCAGTGATGTAAAATGAAAAAAAAAGTTAAAAGATATTACTAAGTATAACATTATTATAGATAATATACAGATAGGCCACAGATCATAAACATGCATTCAGATAGTTGAAATCAGGAAAGTCCTGGTTTAGTGCAAGCCTTTCCCATGCCTGAAGAATCCAGGTTCTTGGAGGGGTGTGATTTTTGGATAGATACCTAGGTAGGACTCTGGGATTCCAGTGCTTATGAAGATGATGAAAAGGAAGCCAGGTATGTAAGACGGGGCAATAGAAGAGCCATGCACAAACATTTCTATGCTCATACCACGTGCAAACTATGTGCAAAGTCAAACTTAAGAGTATGAGACTTCTTTTAGACTTAAGGTAAAAATTAACACTAAGTATAAGGACAACCAATGGCACTTGGAACGTTGCAGGAATATGAGCAATTGTTCCAGTAGTCACGTGTGGATGTGAGAATTGGACTGTGAAGAAGGCTGAGCACCGAAGAATTGATGCTTTTAAGTGGAGTGTTGGAGAAGACTCTTGAGAGTCCCTTGGACAGCAAGCAGATCAAACCAGTCCATCCTAAAGGAGATCAGTCCTGAATATTCATTGGAAGGACAGATGTGGAAGCTGAAATTCCAATACTTTGGCCACCTGATGCGAAGAACAGACTCTTTAGAAAAGACTTTGATGCTGGGAAAGATCTTCAATCTTCCCCAGGAAGATTGGTCCCCAGGAGAAGGGGACGACAGGAGATGAGATGGGTGGATGGCATCACCGATTCGATGGACATGAGTCTGAGCAATCTCCGGGAGCTGGTGATGGACAGGGAAGCCTGGCGTGCTGCAGTCCATGAGGTCACAAATAGTAGGACATGACTGAGCGACTGAACTGAACTGACTAGAGATATCCTATGTGCTCTGCTCCTGCTTAAAATCTTTTGCAAGCTCTGTAGCAGAACTCTTAGCCTATAAGGCTATGGAATGGAGACCCAGAAGGAACATGTCCTTCTGTGCCATATCATGAAAGACTTTAAATTAATGTTGCAACGTGATGGAGGGAAGAGGGTAGAAACTAAAGAAAGTTTTATTCCCCCATATATGTGAGTATAAGTGCAGCACGGCCTGAGAAGAACTGGTTGTGGGAATGGAGAATATTTTAGAAAGAAAGCAGGAAATAGATGAAGGACAAGCAAGAATCCATCTACTATTACCTCTGTTTGCATCTCTGCCCCTTTTTACATCTCCCCTGGGGCAGAGACCATAACTTCTAGCACGTTGTCTGGTATAGAGTAAGTGCTCAGTAAATGCTTGCTGAATGGTTCAAATGAAATGAGCATACAACTTGTGAATCTTTTGTTGGAGAAACAATTGCAATATGTAAATCTTCATCAATTGTAAAACTACTGAACAAGCAATACACATACAACACAGTTCTAAATATCTCTATTTTTTGGATTAACTTTTAAAAAGCACTTTTAGAATATGGAAATATACAAATTGCAAATTTTAGTGAAATGGAAAGATGCAATGTTATACAGTGAAATATTTTTTAAAATATTAACCTCCAATAATATATAGCCAGAAGGGGGAAATCTCAGCGCCAATCGTAATGATCTCCTTTTTAGGCATTGTTCAAGAAAGCTCTCTTTAGGTGCTGTGTGTGCATGGTCAGTTAGTTCAGTCGTGTCTGACTCTTTGTGATCCCATGGACTGTAGCCCACCAGGACCCTCTGTCCATGGGATTCTCCAGGCAAGAATACTGGAGAGGGTTGCCATTCCATTCTCCAGGGGATCTTCCCAACCCAGAGATTGAATCTGCATCTCCTGCATTGCAGGTGGATTCTTTACTGCTGAGCCACGAGGGAAGCCCCTATTTAGGTGCTAAGGTCATCTAGAAAAGTACCATAGGAAGTGTCTGTTTTACCTTGCCATCAGACCTTCTGAGGAAAGGTTTCTTCCTGCTCGTGATTTTATGAAGTAGTGGATTTTCCTGAGGGCCAGAGCCGGCTGGAGACTGACATCTCTGAGGAGCATAGGATGGCATGCTTTCTTTATGATCTGGGAAAAGTAAATTCACATTTAAATATGACTATGATGGAACCCATCACTCCCTCCGGTGTTTATGGCAACTTAGTCTCTACCACCATCATCTCACTCTTGAGAGCAGTCTCCTCAGGACTGTTCTCTTGTTTCAGATTTTGTCCCTGTCTCCCTAGGGCATCTGGAGTCACCTTCAAAAAATGTAATTCTGACTTTACTATACACGTGGTACACATCCTTCCATGATGATCTGGAAGAAAATCCAAATATTTAAACTTCTGTCAATAAGGTCCTGTATAATCTTCCTCTTCTTATTTCTTCATCCATCCTCTACTGTCCATGCTGTCCTGGCTGTAATGAACTTTGCTTAGTTTCTTAAACAAGCCAAGCTTGTTTCCAACTCAGAAAACACCATTTATTTTAAAATGCAAAAGAATAACTTTTTGTTTTAATGGATCATCTTTTATAACCTGAAATAATGACTAATAGACAAATTATGGTTACTCAGACTTGGGCACTTGGCAGATGCTTTACTAAAAATGAACAAAGTAAGCCTGTCACTTCATGGAAAACAACTGGCAGTATTTGTGGCCAAGTTTAAAATTAGACTTTTCAAGGGCAAACTGGAGTTTGGAAAAACTTGTATCTGCCACAGTGACTTAATAGCATATCCACAGTTGGACTTTTCTGATGAGATTGGAGGCATTACTTACAAATGTGATTAAAAAAAATATTATATAATAAAATATGTTAATGTGAGAAAGATCTGCTCACGTTTGTGAATCATTGTTTTCCAAGTGACTAATATATGATGCTACAAAATCATGTCTGGGTAAGAGTCTTTAAAAGGGAAGATAGACCAATGGATTTCATAGTAACAGAATACAAAAAATTCATTGAAAGGATTTTGATTTCACATGGCACCTAAGCTTTAAGATACTACTACTTTGTCAAGTTTTGATGTGGTGTATTCTCTAATTCAATAAAAATAACATATTTTCACTGTGTCATTCCAGTAAACCTAATAGAAATGAATTTCAAGAAATTAAGGTCACAAGGCAATATTAATAACCTCAGATATGCAGATGACACCACACTTATGGCCGAAAGTGAAGAAGAACTGAAGAGCCTCTTGATGAAAATGAAAGAGGAGAGTGAAAAAGTTGGCTTAAAACTCAGCATTCAGAAAACTAAGATCATGGCATCTGGTTCCATCACTTCATGGGAAATAGATGGGGAAACAGTGGAGACAGTGACAGACTTTATTTTGGGGGACTCCAAAATCATTGCAAATTGTGACTGCAGCCATGAAATTAAAAGATGCTTGCTCCTTGGAAGAAAAGTTATGACCAACCTAGACAGCATATTAAAAAGCAGAGACATTACTTTGCCAACAAAGGACTGTCTAGTCAAGGCTATGGTTTTTCCAGTGTTCATGTATGGATGTGAGAGTTGAACTATAAAGAAAGCTGAGTGCCAAAGAATTGATGCTTTTGAACTGTGGTGTTGGAGAAAATTCTTGAGAGTCCCTTGGAGAGCAAGGAGATCCAACCAGTCCATCCTAAAGGAAATCAATCCTGAGTGTTCATTGGAAGGACTGATGTTGAAGCAGAAACTCCAATACTTTGGCCACCTGATGTGAAGAGCTGACTCATTTGAAAAGACCCTGATGCTGGGAAAGATTGAAAGCAGGAGAAGGGGATGACAGAGGATGAGATGGTTGGCTGGCATCACTGACTCAATGGACATGAGTTTGAGTAAGCCCCAGGAGTTGGTGATGGACAGGGAGGCCTGGTGTGCTGCGATTCATGGGGTCACAAAGAGTCGGACATGACTGAGCGACTGAACTGAACTGACTGAGGGTCACAAGGAAGAAGTCAGTTGTTAGAAGGAATGCTTAACAAAGATATTTATAAATATGTTAGTAATTTTAAGCAAGAATTAACTGTATAAAAATGACAAATCATTGAGAGCATGAAAACAGCATCATAATAAAATTCTGGACAATGATAACATATAAAATGGAAAAGGAGTTATTAATGTGAAGGCAGAATTATAAGTTATTTAGTCTTAATTCAGTCTAGAGAACATAAAAGTTATAATTCTGGTCAGTAGCTTAATAAGAACTTTGAAAGAATGGAATACTTTTCACACACTATGTTTTTTAAGGCAAGGTGCTAAATAAAACATTAGCAAACATTTATATGCCAGTTACCATAACCTTTAAGTTATATGTGTATTTATTCTGTTTCTTTTTTGTCATCAAAATGCCAGATTTGTCTGTAAGTTTACTAAGAAGAGCAGAGTACTCCTGAAACACTGAAAGGTCCATTTTGAGGATTCCAAGGATTGTGACTTTTAATGTGGAGTCTGAGAATATAGGGAATACATGTGTCAAATGTTTGTTGTAGAAAAGCATTTGGTCACTTAAAGCTTAAATTACATTGATCATGGTAAGTTAATTTCACTCACCAACTTACAACTACAAATAGGAATAATGATAAAGACATCTGTCTTTTCCAATTTTATTTTATAAGGCTAAAACTCTACTTTCAGACGCACTGCAGAATCCACCATCAGAACAAAAGCACCTTATGTTTTCTGTATTGTTGAAAAGAGGATATGAACTTCAGAGTTTTAAAATTCGAGCATGCTATTTGTTTATTTAGCTAAATACTGAAGGTAAGCAAGAATAGAATTTGAATGTATATATAACTTTCTAGAAAGAGAAAAGGGAATAAAAAAGAGATGAATTCAAGATATGGCAGGAAAAAACCCAAAAATCAATAAAAAGGGCAAGTAGGAGGCACAACATAATATAAAAATTGATTAAAAAATTAGTAATTACAATAAATATCAATGGTTTAAATTTTACATTTAAAAACCAGATGCTTATTGGTTTAAAAAATCCAGTTCTGTGCTAATTACGTATCTGAAATATGACACAGAGAGATCATTAATGAAAGAAAGCAGAACCAAGCAAATCCTAACCAAGAGAGAGCTAAAAGAGCTATGGAAATATTTTAAAAAATGACTTTACCAATAGTATTTTAAATTTTAATGCAGCAGTACAAGAAGACGTATTATTTAAATAGCCATAACTATCTTTTCAACATGGATCGAAACAGTGAGAACGTTCTTGAGGGAAGAAAATAACTGTTATCAGCATTTCCTATCATTTTGTGTAGCATACATGTGTTCAGTGATTATGAATTTTTCATGATATTGTGGCAACTGATTTATTGTATTTCAACTCTGAGGGCCTTGCTTGAATATTTAAGAATCCTACTTGAAAAAGAGCATTCCGAAACAGCTCTGTGCATCTGTTGTCTATTCAGAGAATGAGTTAAACAAAACAAACAAAACAGCTTTGCCATGTAATTTCACCAGAAGTCCTGGATGGATCTTTGCTTAATAAATGAGTGAAATTCCCAGTATGTAGTTCCACTACAAGAATTTAGTTGACTTTGTTCTAAAGTAATGGTGGTAATCTTCGGAAAGTTTTACATAAAACACTGCATTTGAGTTTTATAATCCCAGGAAATAGGACTCTCCTACCTGGAGAATGGAGAGTCACATTAATAAACAGATTGAGGACTCCTCTGATGGTCCAGTGGCTAAGACTCTGGTCCCAATACAGGAGACCAGGGTTCGATCCCTGGTCAGGAAACTATGTGCTGCAACTAAGAGTTCAGTGTGTGTGTGTGTGTGTGTGTGTGTGTGTGCATGCGCTCAGTCATGTCCAACTCTCCTCTCTAGGACCCATGGACTGTAGCCTGCCAGGCTCCTCTGTTTATGAGATTTCCCAGGCAAGAATACTGGAGTGGGTTGCCATTTCCTTCTCTAGGGGATCTTCCTGACCCAGGGATCAAACCCAAGTCTCCTGTGTCCCCTGCAAGAGTTCCCATGCCCCTACTAAAGATCCTGCCTGCCACAAGAAGACTGAAGATCCTGTGTGCCACAGCTAAGACCACAACGATTTTAGCAACCAAATAAATAAGTAAATATATATATATATATATATATTTAATAAAGAGATTGACACAGTAAATGGAAGAACATTGGTGATAATATGTGTAGGTGGTCAAGAAAATTAGGATAGTCTAATGAAAATGGTATGGATAAAACATAGTTATCATACTGATATCAATAATTACTAATATTTAAAAGCTGATATCAATAGAACCATACTGATATCAACACTGGTGGAACCATATTGATATGAATAATTACTAATATTTAAAAATGCTTATGTATATAAATCTCTTAGCACAGAGCCTGATTCATACTAGTCACTCAGTGAATGCTACTACTAATGTTACAGTGTTAATAAAGAAACAGCTCTAGAGCTTTTCTTGAAACTTATAATAAAACCATTTTATTTTAAGCAGCTCTCCATACCTATTTATTAGCAAATTTTAACTTTCAGTTCAGTTCAGTCGCTCAGTCATGTCCGACTCTTTGCAACCCCATGAACCGCAGCACGCCAGGCCTCCCTGTCCATCACCAACTCCTGGAGTTTACCAAACTCATGTCCATTGAGTCAGTGATGCCATCTAACCATGTCATCCTCTGTCATCCCCTTCTCCTGCCTTCAATCTTTCCCAACATCAGGGTCTTTTCAAATGAGTCAGCTCTTCACATCAGGTGGCCAAAGTATTGGAGTTTCAGCTTAAACATCAGTCCTTTCAATGAACACCCAGGACTGATGTCCTTTAGGATGGACTGGTTGGATCTCCTTGCAGTCCAAGGGACTCTCAAGAGTCTTCTCCAACACCACAGTTCAAAAGCATCAATTCTTCTGCACTCAGCTTTTTCTATAGTCCAACTCTCACATCCATACATGACTACTGGAAAAACCATAGCCTTGACTAGACGGACATCTGTTGACAAAGTAATGTCTCTATTTTAACTTTACTCCATATAAAATTTAACAAAAAATTTCTAAGAAAAGAGTCATATAGACAAAAAATTTTATAAAATGCACATAGAAGAAATTAGTGGACAAAAACTGAAATGAAGAAAAGAAATCACCCAACATCTCAAAAGTGAATATTTTTCCCGAACTTTCTGGTTTCTCTTCCAATATATCAAGATAATTTTCTTTATTGTCCGGAGATCCATCTACTTAGGCTCCCAGTAGTTTAGCTTGAATTTATTTATCAGAAAATTGAGAAAAACTTATTTATTAACTAGTAACTGAACAGTCAAGAATAACTGTAAATGGGCATATGGTAGAATTGACATATATACACTACCATGTATCAAATAGATAGCCAATGGGAAGCTGCTGTACAGCACAGGGAGCTCAGCTCGGTGCTCTGTGGTGATCTAGAGGAGTGGGATAGCGGGGTGGAGGGGAAGCCCAGGAGGGAGGGGATGTATGTATACATATAGCTGATCCACATTGTTGTATAGCAGAAAGTAACAATGTTGTAAACCAATTATACTCCTTAAAACTAAATAAATAAAATAAAGGACCATCCTTAAAAAGAAGTATAACTGTATATTTTCAAAGTCTTTTCTCATTTGTTATATTGGGATGATGATACCTACCTTGATGGAGAAGTAGGTTTCAGTCTTCTACATGTGGAACACTGTCTCCCTCACCTGAGACATCCAACTTAAAACTAGCAAACTTTAGAGAGCCCACTAGACTCAGAGCTCTACGCGTGCCTGGATTGTGTATTGTTTTCTGTGCACCTAATTTCTGCCAAGCACTGGTGACCCAAGGGTGTATTTTTACCCCAGAAAGAATCACTGAACAAATTGATGGAAAAGTTCAAGCACTGGTCAGTTAAAGGATGAGGCTGTTTCTATTCTGTATTCTTAAGGCCCAGCCCAATTTGGGGCATAAACCACGTGCATGGTGGATATTTGTTGCCCAAAAGAGGAATTAATGGTGTTTGAAGGCATTGGAGACAAAAACATTTCCCTGTCCATCCCAGGATGTTTCTTTATGCAAACCTGTTTCTTCTCAGATGAGTAGAGAACAGTCTACATGACCCCAGTATGAATGATACACTCCCAGTCAGAGGATGCTTGACTGGACTCATGTCTTTGAAGGCTTTCCACTTCACTAACACCACTTTTCCATTCTTCAGCTGCTCTTTATTTCTTTATGTGTTCAAGATTTTGTCTTTCAAGTCAAGACTCTGGATTCCTCTTTAATCTATGATTCTGCTTCTCCATCTCTGTGATAATTCCAGTTTCAAAACCCCCATCTGTAAAGGCTTTCCTGGCCCATTCAGCCCCTGGACCTTCCACCTGGATCTTACAGGTCTTTATTTTCATACACCAAGATCTGGCCTCCAAGACTGCTGTTTCTGTC
Organism: Bos grunniens; assembly: GCF_055505025.1. Classification (NCBI taxonomy): domain Eukaryota; kingdom Metazoa; phylum Chordata; class Mammalia; order Artiodactyla; family Bovidae; genus Bos; species Bos grunniens. The sequence continues at coordinate 12,107,268 of NC_141170.1, read as the reverse complement.
ATTCAATTTCTAGGAATTGAGCCATGTGGCCACCCTCCTTTAGAAAAGGAGTCCTCTCTTGGGAAACTCTTATTAGGGATGCGTACATCTGGGGATATGAGTTTTCTATATTGGTTTCCCCATGTAAGGTCCAGATGGTGCAGGGCAAAGAGAAATAAGGACATGATGGAGGCTATGGGGGAATCTCTTGGTCTCACTGGATCAGTTAGGGAGAGAATCACTGGAGAAGAAAAGGAAATGCAAAAAAGAAAGAAGGATATTAAAATGTGTCAGTTGCCTACAATGTGCTAAGCAGAGGGCTGTGTGTGTGTGTGTGTGTGCATATGTGTGTGTGCGTGTGTGTGTGTGTGTGTGTATTAACCCTGTTAGTTAATAGTATTTGAATTTTCAAAGAGGCAGAAGTGGGACCCTGTGAGTTAATATCATTATTTTAATTTTATGGATGGAGGAGTGTGAAGCTCAAAGAGGCAGAAGTGGGATCAAGGTCAGCAGAGCCCTCAGTCTTTCCACTCTATCCCATGGAGTCCAGCCACCATTCTGTGGCTCAGCAGGGAAAGATTGAAAGATTAGGCCTGAACACAGAATCTCTATGGCATAGGGAGTGAAGAAAGAAAGACAAAAGAACATGACATATCTAGTTTGGGCCAAATAATACTAACAATACCCAAACCCATCACCAAGAGTAATATAACACTATATTTATAGGCTACTTTTGACATCTCCATGGACATGGTATCCTTCTGATTTTTATCTTTTCAAGGAATTAGTAATAGAGGTTGGTTTTTATTTTCTCTATTTCACAGATTCTTTTTAAGATAAATATATTTTGCAACCAGTGGAATGACAAAAACTAAAAGTTTGTCAAGGAACAAATGTTGGAGAGGATAGGAAACAATGGGCTCTCATAAGCTGTTGTTCAAACAAAGTGATATGTCTAATTTGGAAAACACATCTAGGGTTGGGCTTCCCTGATGGTTCAGTGGTAAAGAATCCTCCTGCAATGCAGGAGATATCGTTCGATCCCTGGGTCAGGAAGATCCCCTGGAGAAGAAAGTGGAAAGCCACTCCAGTGTTCTTACTTGAGAAATCCCTGGTGGGCTATAGCCCATAGGATCGCAAGAGTTGGAGATGACTTAGCAACTAAGCTACCAGAATGTAGTGTCACTGAAGAGAGGAATATTCTAAGACGTAGCCATTTCCCTCTTAAAAAGAGAACTTATCCTATTATGTACTTGGAAAAATAGGTACATATTACATACAAGGGAAGACATCTACAATATTGCTTACAACTAATGTCCATAAGAGGAAGAAACTAGAAACCACCTAAGTTATCATATTTAATTGAGGATAAAATTTATGTGATATTAACACAATACAACGCCACCTATCAATGAAAACCAGAGAATTAACACCTATATGCATCAGCTGAGGGACTCTTAGTTTCACAAAAGCTAATTCATGGTGCAGGAATATCAATAATGTCATGACTTACCCGCTTATTTTATAATTCTTAAGTAAAGTGTTCTTACCTCGGTTTTGCACAGTCGGGTTGCGTGTCATGAATGAAGAGCTAAAGGAAATATTACAATTGAAAGAATGTTAGTACTTTCTACTTTAGCTGGGTCAGTACTCATGGTCTAAGTCATATTTACAGAGCACTTTAGAGTTTACTGGATGAGTTAGAAGAATCATCTGTTTTGTAAGGTGTAGGAGGCTGGTTCCTTCCTTTCTCAAGACAGACTGACATTAGATGTGGAACAAATTGACTGACTCACATGTGTTCTTTCCATGTCACTTCAATGAGCATGCATCGTAATCCTTTACTTTTGGAAGCCATGACTTCAGACTTGCCTCGTAGATACAGTCACTGGAGAAGACACTACAGCTCCTACTCTGTAGTATTAATTGCTTACTAATTCAGGGTGAGTCGTGCATAGCAAGGAAGAAAGGCATAGAAATTATTTCATTTTCTCTTAAAATGTGAGCTAGGTAAGAAAACTGTGTGTAAAGGAAGGAAATCCATAAAGAAAAAAAGGATTATAAAAATATAATAAAGACAATGAAATAATATGCGTTTCTAAACACAGTAACAATGTTACCAAGACTGTTTATCAACAGCTTTAGTTTAGCACTTAATGTTTAGCTTTGGGTGACAGAGCTAATCTTCTGATTCATTTTGTATTGTGGTCAGCATCATCATTATAAACTCTAGGTGTTGCTGAAGTTAAATCTAGTTACTTGGAGCATGCTCTATGCTACGATCATGCAATTGAACAAAGGCTCTGGGTTAATTCAGCGAAATTCATCCCTTTACCAGCAGCAATGAAATCAACTGAATACATATATGGTTTTTGTTATTTCCATGGAAGCCTGGAGTCTTACGACTTGCTTCGCAAACAGAAATGCCATTGGATCACTGAACTGCCACATTGTGCTGTCATCACTAGTCAGGCTTCTTTTGCTATCTAAGCCTTCGATTCACCATTAAGTTTGTTATATTTCCCTAGACATTTTGTTAAATGTCTAGGGAAAAAATCATAGAGGGCTTCCCCGATTCTTATCCAGGCAGTGGATAAGAATCTGCCTGTCAATGCTGGGGACACTGATTCCATCTCTGGTCCAAGAAGATTCTACATGCCTCAGAGCAACTAAAGCCCGTGCACTGGAACTATTGAGCCTGTGCTCTGGAGCCTGGGCATCGCAACTACTGAAGCCTGCATGCCTAGAGCCCACGCCCCACAACAAGAGAAGCCACTGCAGTGAGAAGTCCATGCAGCACAACGAAGAGTAGCCTCCGCTCACGGCAACTAGACAAAGCCCACACACAGCAACAGAGATCCAGTGCAATCAAAAATATATAGAACTATTGGCTTCCCTGGTGGCTCAGTGGTCAAGAATCTTCCTGCCGATGCAGGAGACACAGGTTTGATCCCTGGGTCGGGAAGATCCTCTGAAGAAGGAAATGGCAACCCACTCCAGTATTCTTGCCTGGGAAATCTGATAAACAGAAGAGCCTGGCGGGCTACAGTCCATGGGGTTGCAAAAATGCTGGACTGGACTCAGCAACTGTATATACTATATTAATTTAAAAATCTTCAATAGCAAAATTTCACTGCCCTAATTTTTCAAGATTTTTAGAAAATGTTGAAAAAAGAGTAAAATCCTCTGAAGATATTCTAGGTTTCAAGTACAAAGTTTATAAAAATAAAAAAAAAACACTTGAACTAAAACAGAAATGATAATTCTTTCATTTTATAAACACCAATTGAGTGCTTACTAAGTACATTGTATGTTTTGGGAGATATCGAAGGAATAAGACATGGCTTCTGCCCTGAAGCAGCTTAGTTTTTGAAAGGAAGACATAATTATACCACGATCACAATATGGGGTAAACAGCACCATAGAGGTGAGCACAGAACAAGAGTGTCACTTAATCTAGACAAAATTGGTTTGGTTCTCAAGTTGTCCTGGGGGCTAGGGAAATGGACAGATTCAAGACGTGTTATGAGTTGAGATTTGAGAATTTAGGGGGCTGTTAATAAACAGGATGGGAAGAGTGAAGATGGGGAAGAGAGTATATGATTTATTGAGGTGAGAAAGGTTGTAAGAGGGTAGAGTGGGTCTGGAAATGAAAGTATAAATCAGGAGTTCAGTTTCCAACATTGAGTTTGAGACATGTGTCACTGATTCAAGGAAAACTGCTCATTGGGTAACTGGACGTGGGTCTGGGGCTAAAAAGGGTGATTGGGCAGAAGACAGAGATTTAGTAATGATCAATATAGAGTTGACATTTGACACCATGAGGATGGATTAACTGCCTATACTCTTACCAAGAGGAAAAAGGTCCTCAGAAAGATCTGAGGAATACCAATATTTAGAGGTCAGTTTGGGAAAAAGGAGACTTAGAAGATGCAGTCAGTTAAGAGAGAAAGAAAAATCAGGAGTGAGTAAGTGAATGAAAGTCACTCAAGCATGTCCGACTCTTGGAACCCCATGGACTGTAGCCCGCCAGACTCCTCTGTCCATGGGATTCAAAGAATACTTGAGTGGGTTGCCATTTCCTTCTCCAGGGGATCTTCCCTACCCAGGAATTGAACCCAAGTCTCCAAATTGCAGGCAGATTCTTTACCAAGCTATGAGGGAAGCCCCTCAAATCAGGAGATGTTGTTCACACAAACACACAGAAGAAGCCAAGCCACATTAAACAACAACTAATGCAGATGTGGGTCCAACTGAAATCTCATGATCTTTTGACTATAATATGATGATTTTTTTGTTTCCTTTTAGACGAGTACATTAGAAAGGGTATCTATGTGTTGTATGGGCAAGGGTTTTGTGTCAGATTGGGCCTTAAACAGAAAATAGTCTAATAAGAGAATGAAGCTGTAGAACTAATGCCCACACACCAAAGAGTGAGAACAAAGTCACCAAAGGTGTGAAATAGCACACAAAAGTGATGGCGGGGAAGGGAATGGAGGGTGGAGACCATGCCCCTGACATACAGGGCCTGGCAATGGCATTGGGAGCTGGTGGGTAGTGGGCGCGTGGGCATGTTGAATAGGTCTGGCCCTGCTCTCAACTTCACATGGAAGATGAGAGGTGATGCCCAAGGCCACATGGTTTGTTCGTTCTTCCGCATTCCCCAGAGGGAATACATGAGGCCCAGGGAGGCTGAGTCCCTTACTGCTGAAATCAAGTCCAGCTCCACTCTTCAGTAACCCATCGCATCTACACTGATTTGAATCAGTGTAAAATTCAACTTCAATCCACTTCCACTTCTGCATGTGGATGTGATGGGTTCCTGAAGAGTGGAGCTGGACTTGATTTCAGCAGTAAGGGACTCAGCCTCCCTGGGCCTCATGTATTCCCTCTGGGGAATGGAGAAGAACTACTTCCTGGATTCAGGGTGGCTTTGAGCTGGGGTCTGCTGAACAAAGAGAAGTTTCCCAAATAGGGAGATGGCAGAGAGAGGGAAATGTGAGGCGTGGTGGGGAAGTGTTGTAGGAAGAGGAGTAGCACTTTAAATGTCCTTTGTTGGCAGTAGTGGAGAGTGGCCTGGACGGAGCTGGAGCCACTGGCCAGACTGCAGACAGGAGGGCCTGGTAGCACTAATTTTAGAGACTGGGGATGTTAAGGAAGCTACTACTAATGTGACCTCAGCCAATGAATCACCAGCCTTATTAGCCTCGTCGACTTTTCTGTTGGGATGACAGTTGTCACAATAACCTAATCAGGCAAGTATTTACTCAGATAATGGCATTTTCAACCCCTGCTCATTTATAAAGTGCTGTTCCAAAGTGAGTGTCAGCTTCTGTGCAGTCATCCGCTGAGACTGGTTAGAAATGTCAACTTTTCTTCCCAGGTTGATTAGCTGCCATTCCAGTTAATCCTGCCTAGTGAATACCCGTTTCTTCAAATATTGTCTCTAACGCACAATCAGTCACTTATAAAGTCAAGAAGAACAATACCTGTAGCTGAAAAAAGACTTCTACCCCATGGCCAGTTTAAATCCTATTAACTTCAACAACAACTATGATTCACTGGCTTCCTTGGGACCTTGTCACTGGGCTTCATTATTGAAGGCCAGAGAGTCTTTTTCAGGAGACCCCGTGAGTCGTTATCCCAGGCAACACAGGGCTGACCCCACGCTGGGACCCAGCCAGGGATTCCTGGCTCCTTACCTGGCAACGGCAAGAGGAATCTCTTGAGGACTTTGGTTTTGTGGCAGATGAGGTGCTTCAGGCTTCATCTGGTGATAAGGAACTGTGTAAAGGCATCACAGAATTTGGTCAGGTTGTAAAAGCAAAATGATTAGGGGCCATTAGAGGTCTTTTGAAATGGCTGTAATTTCATCCAAGTAATCTCTATTGTTAAGAGTGAGCAGTTGGTGGTTAGTGGAAACTGTAACCCATATATTCTGCAAAACCCTGGGTCTGGGGAGTAGCTTGTCCTTGAGGCTATAAAAATTGCTTTAATGTTGAATAGTCAATATTGTCAAAAATATTAAATCTAGAACTCATTCTTAAACTTCCACCAAATATAGAATATTGCATTAGAAGGCATTTGGTATTGGACAGGCTTGAAGTGGAAGTGGGTTGAAGTTGAATTCTGCATTTAGATGAAATTTTACATAGAAACATAAGCAAACATGTTGAACTTAAGAACCATTTAGAGAAATGTAGGTTATGGGGATGCTGGATGCTTGCCCATGCACACCTGAATTCTCCTGTCTCTCCTGTGATAAGTCAGGAGAGCTCCCAGGATTCTGGTGTAGACCAGTGGTTCCTGCCTGGTTCCCACCAGACATGCATTTTCTCAGTTATTCCTCTTTGATCTTCAAGTTTTGAAAAGTTGTGCCAACCATAGTACCCAGACTTATTTAGTAATTACATATGTCATTTGTATTACTGGGCTTCCCTGATAGCTCAGTTGATAAAGAATCTGCCTGTAATGCAGGAGACCCCGGTTCGATTCTTGGGTCAGGAAGATCCACTGGAGAAGGGATGGGTTACCCACTCCAGTATTCTTGGGCTTTCCTTGTGGCTCAGCTGGTAAAGAATCCACCTGCAATGCGAGAGACCTGGGTTTGAACCCTGGGTTGGGAAGATCCCCTGGAGAAGGGAAAGGCTACCCACTCCAGTATTCTGGCCTGGAGAATTCTGTGGACTGTATAGTTCATGAGGTTGCAAAGAGTCAGACATTACTGAGTGACTTTTGCTTCATTGGTATTATCACTTTTTATTTCCTTTTAATCCTGGATGGATTTTAACCAGCTATCCAGAATTACCAAGGTCATATAATAAAACAATGATAGGAAAGCCCATAAAACACTCTTCTAGTTGCAGTTGTAAGTAATAAAGTTAAGGAAGCATAAACATTGACATGTCTTAATTTTGGTTGTTCCTCTGTGCTGTGTCCAAGGTTGATCACAAACTGGACACCTTTGATTGAAGGACCATAATTACTAAAAATGTGATTGGAGTCAGTGACTGGTCCACTAGTCACACATCCCATAAAATCATTTCAGGTCATCAACAGCTACCCCCGTGAGTTGGCCAATGTCACATTGCGCGTTGATAAATCACCGAAGCCTGAGGCAACAGCTCCTGAACGTTTCAGTTAGAATGCTGAGCTTTATTGAGGAAACAGGCACAGTTTCCTTTAGGTTTTAAAATTATTTAGCATTCCCAACAGACCCCTACTCCTCCATCAGAAACTCTTGGTTAGGACCCACTCAAGTGTAACTTCCTCAATATAAAATGAGAAGACTTGGGACTCACAGAAGCAATGCAAGGTGTCCAAAACAAAACAGCTGGTGGTGAGTCTCTGAAATCTTAACCCAATGTTGGTTTGTCAAACTGTTTTTGACACAGGCTGGCTGTGTTAACTCATTGGGCCATAGTTCAGGCCCTTCGGCTTTGGACATAATTCATCATTCTAAATGAATGGTGAACAGTATCTCAAAGGTGGGCATGAAGGTATCACCAGATTAGCATCCTCCCAGCTAGCGAGTGAGTACTGAATTCCATGCTTCCACAATAGTGACACCAGCAGTGTGAATACATGTGTATATGTGCACGCACGAGGGCTGACATGTGTGTGAGTGACTGACATCAAGGATGGAGACACCCAGAGCTTCTGTGGAGCAGCAGGCTAGCAATATCCTTCCAAAATGTCAGGGGGTGACAGCGTGCCTCCTTGTCACTAGCCTGTAGCTGAAGAAAGAACTCCACCCCATGCCCAATTTAAATCATGCTGTTTAGATCACAGGACTCTTGAATAGACTCTGAGGTCCTGAATCCATCTAGATCATGTCATCATGCACACACACACGTGCCTAAGGCCTGAAACAAGCAATCCTTTTTTTAAAAAAAGACTAATGCTATTAACCTGGAAATAGGACTTAGCCTAATAGTGTTAGAATAAGAAAACAAATATAAACAGTTCACCTTTCTCTGTTCCAAGGACCTGTATTGAATTAAAAAGAGAATATTATTGAGTGACTCTTAATGATCTAGAATTTTATATTATACTCTGTGTGTATTGGTTAGTAGAATTTGGGCAACATTTCTGTTAGCATAGATTTTTAAAAATCTGTGAATATGCCTCCAAAAGACTAGGAAAAAATAAAAATTTTATATTCTTTGTTTTATACTCTGAAGTAATAGGCAAATATACAGTCTGCTAATGGGACTATAAATTACTTTGACTATTTTTGAAACCAATTTAACCATAGCTATTAGGAGCCTTAGAAATATTCTAATTCTTATCCCAATAATTCCATTGATAAGTTTCTTTTTCTAAGACAACAACCTGAAATCTGGATCAAGTTCCATGTATAAAGATGTCCAGTACGTCATTACTTATAAAAACACTGGAAACAATTTATATAACCCTCTAAGTGGGAAATATTAAATAAATTTTGGTGCTATATTCACTATTGCAAAATTAGAAATTCATTGCAATTATTTATATACAGTATGGCATAAAATTATATTTTATCAATGTCTCAAAGTTACATAAAAACTTAAGGATAAAAATGAGGCTTATGATATATTTAAAAGCAGTGTGTGTGTGTGTGTATATGTGTGTATGTGTGTGTGTGTGTATGGTTGTATTACAGAAAACAGGATTTTAAGAGAGATGATAAAATTTTAATAGAGTTTGTGTTTAAGTGATGAAGTAGAGTTGGTCAGTTGTATCTGACTTTTTGCGACCCCATGGACTGTAGCCTACAATGCTCCTCTGTCCATGGGATTTTCTAGGCAAGAGTACTGGAGTGGGTTGCCATTCAGTTAATTTTTTTTATATCTGCTTTGGAATTTTTATTTTTAAAGATGAGCATGAAAATATTCACAATATTCTTTTTAATGCAACAATTTTTCTTTCCAAACATTTTCTTTCTCTTTCATTCCTTAATAGTGGATTCCTGATCGTTCTTCATTATGAAAGTCTATGTGCTTTTTTGGATTGCATCCTGAAGTCCTATTACACTCTTGAGGAATTAAAATGCCTTCCAAGAAGTACAGTATTTGTTGAAGTATTTACGTAACTGCAAATAATTCTCTAAAGTCCATTTCATGCATTACAGCAGTTGAGGTCTACAAGTATCATTTGGACAAGAGCTTCTTAACCTGGGGGATGGAAGAGGTTCTTGAATGGCCTAGTGGGTTTCATGAACCTTCTGAAATTAAAACTCAATTTTTTTTTCTTCTGTAAATACATGCATTTTTCTCTGGGGTGGGAAATGTTTATCATACTTTACATCAAATTTTCAAAGTGGTCTGAGGTCTGTGAAAAGTTAAAGCCAGTAGATTGCAGATGAGGTCCAAGGAGGTGGTGCCATTTGCCCAGAGTCCCAGAATTATCTTGTCACTGAGCAGGCTCTGGAGCCCAGGTCTCCTGACTCACAGTGGCTTCATAGACAAGAAACCTGTATCAACAAATATCTCAGAGAGGCATTGTATGTCTTGTCTAAGGCTGGCCAACAGACAAGCCTTTATACCTTAAGGAACTTGGCATCCCCTAGGATTCTGAAAAGAAGACATACATTTCCTTATGGACAGCAAATCAAGGCAAAACTATAGACTGAAGGCAGGAGGAGAAGTGGACAGCAGAGAAGGAGAAGGGGACGACCGAGGATGAGATGGTTGGATGCCATCACCAGCTCAGTGGACATGAGTTTGAGCAAGCTCCGGGAGATGGTGAAGGACAGGAAAGCCTGGTGTGCTGCAGTCCATGGGGTCACAAAGAGCTGGACGACTGAGCCACTGAACAGCAACAACAATAGGCTACATAAATAGGGTAATGAATGAATCGATTCTCATGAGTGTTCTGAAAGTCTCCACACTGAGTCCTCTCCAAGACTTTGAACCAGGCAGTTCAAAGTGCACAATCTTTTGTGCTGAGGTTCTCAGGCTTGTCAAAGGAGAGGGAAAGCCTTGCTGTAAATACAGCTGAGAAGCCATCTGTCTGAGAGCGCTCTTGTTTTTATTTAATTGAAACCCAGCCAACTTTTTGCCTGAGGGCTCTGAATTTAAAATCAAATGCAATTAGAAAAGTGGAGAGAGATTTGCTTTACTCTGACTTCACTTAATATAATAACCTCTAGGTCCAAATATAATATATTAATAATATCACTTATATGTGGAATATAAAAAAAATGATACAAATGAACTTATTTACAAAACAGAAACACACTCACAGACATAGAAAACAAACTTATGGTGACCAAATGGCAAAGGTGGTGGTGGGGAAGTACTAGACTATATGAGATAGATAATCATTAAGGACCTATTGTATAGCCCCGTGAACTCTACTCAATATTCTGTAATAACCTATATGGGAAAAGGATCTGAAAAAGAACAGATGTATGTGTATGGATAACTGAATCACTTTGCTGTACACCTGAAACTAACACAATATTGTAAGTCAGCTATGAAGTGAAAGTTGCTCAGTCATGGCTGACTCTTTGCAACCCCATGGACTATACAGTCCATGGAATTCTCCAGGCCAGAATACTGGAGTGGGTAGCCTTTGCCTTCTTCAGGAGATCTTCCCAACCCAGGGTTTGAACTCAGGTCTCCAGCATTGCAGGTGTATTCTTTACCAGCTGAGCCACAAGGGAAGCCCTATAGTCAATTATACTCCAATATTAAATAAAGTTAAGAAAAAAAAAGAATCCAGCTGTCTCTGTTCAGCCAGACATTAAAGAGGATTGCAAAAAGTAAAAAAAATAAAAATAAAAAATAAATAAATAGAAAAAGGTAGAGTGAAATCTAGATTTTTTTTGTTAGAAAATTAACATATTCAAGTTAAATTGTAATGCCTTCTTTTTCATTTCCCACCTTCTCATCCCATCCTTTCATCTGTTTCTTTCTTCTTTTTTTTCACTATTTCATTTCAGGTGAGTCGCGTATTTCCTAGGGCAGAACTATGGACATGGAGGTAGATTGAGACTTCAGGCTTCAGCACTGGCTCCATCTTTCTGCCAGCTGGCAATTCTTGCCACTTTTCTGAGGCTTCTTTTTCTCTAATGTGTATGTGTTAGTCATTCAGTCATGTCTGACTCTTTGCAACCCCATAGATTCCTCTGTCCATTGCAACCTTTGCAACAGCCAGGCTCCTCTGTCCATGGAATCCTCCAGGCAAGAATACTGGAGTGGGTTTCCATTTCCTTCTCCAGGGGATCTTCCTGGCTAAGGGATGAAACACTGGTCTCCTGCAATGCAGCCAGATTCTTTACTGTCTGAGCCGTCAGGGAAGCCCTCTTTTTTTCTCTTAGTTGTTTTTTTTTGGAGGGAGGTGGTGGCAGGTGGCACATCGCTTCTGCCGGAATGAATTCTGGTCCTCAAGATGTAATTTAAACAAGAATTTAACATGCACACAAGCATGGCATGTGTCCTGTGAGATGGGTTTTTGGAATAGAGAAATGACCTTGACTCTCAGTCCAAACAATGAGGCAGTGTTTTGGCAAGAGCAATGAGGAAGTGTCTTGGCAAGAGATAAGGAAGAAAAGTGTGTTCTTCCACTAGCCCTTGTTGTTCTTTAGATGTTATCAATTTCCAGCAGAATGCCAATGAAAGTTGCGAGAAAAACAAACTGTCCTGCAGGATCCCTGCTGTCCAAGGCAGACATTCCCATTTCCTTCTTGTTCATGATTGGTGGGCCTATTGTCCTTTCATACTGAGCAGTGAATAATGGTCATCTTGAGTGACAGCCTACTTGGGACACATTAGCTGATCTGCAGGAAGAAAGGGGTGAAGTCCCTTCAGATGTGTAAATTCCTTCAGCTGCAGAGGACCACCCCTACTTTCTCCTTCCTGGTGGCACTTGGAAAGTCCAACAACTTGCAAAAGAGGATAACCTGGGTGGAGTCTTGAATATAACCCCTCATGCAGCAGTCATGTGTTAGCCTCCTTGACATTCTTGTCTTATGGATTGGAGGTCATAACTATCTTGCTTGAGGGGCAAGCTAGAAATGTGACTCAATTCTAACATTCTCATAATACTAGAGAGAAAGGAAGAAAGGAAGGAAAGAAAGAAGGAAGAAAGGAGAAAGAAACAGAGAGAGAATAAAACTGAGCAGGACCTGTGGGGCTCCCGGGGACAGAGCCTTTCTGTGAACCCTGTTCCTCTTTTTTATAGGGAACAGACTCCGGACTCCATGACCTTCCCTGAGTCCTAAATGGCAGACTCAAATAGTTGCTAATCAGGGAAGGGAGGGGATGCAGAGACAAAGGAGGAACAGCCAAGAAACAGTAGTGCAGTACTGGGGCAGAGTCCTGGTTCTGCCTCAAGAGATAAGCATAACAATATCTTTGAGCTCTTCTATATCAGTATCATTTCAGCCTCTCAGTCCTGTCCTGCTCTTTGCAACTCCATGGACTGCAGCACCCCAGGAGTCCCTGTCCATCACCAACTGCCGGAGTTTACCCAAACTCATGCCTATTGAGTCGGTGATGCCATCCAACCATCTCATCTTCTGTCATCCCCTTCTCCTCCCACCTTCAATCTTTCCCAGCATCTGGGTCTTTTCAAATGAGTCAGTTCTTCGCATCAGGTGGCCAAAGTATTGGAGTTTCAGCTTCAGCATCAGTCCTTCCAATGGATATTCAGTCCTTTCATAGTAAAGAAATGATTTCCTTTATGATGGACTGGTTGGATCTCCTTGCAGTCCAAGCAACTCTCAAGAGTCTTCAACACCACAGTTCAAAAGCATCAATTCTTCAGTGCTCAGCTTTCTTTATAGTTCAGCTCTCACATCCATACATGGCTACTAGAAAAACCATAGCTTTGACTAGATGGACCTTTGTAGGCAAAGTAATGTCTCTGCTTTTTAATAAGCTGTCTACGATGGTCATAACTTTTCTTCCAAGGAGCAAGCATCTTTTAACTTCATGGCTGCAGTTACCATCTGCAGTGATTTTGGGGCTCCCAAAATAAAGTCTGTCCCTGTTTCCACTGATTTCCCATCTATTTGCCATGAAGTGATGGGACCAGATGCCATGATCTTAGTTTTCTGAATGTTGAGTTTTAAGCTAACTTTTTCACTCTCCTCTTTCACTTTCATCAAGAGGCTCTTTAGTTCTTCTTCGCTTTCTTCTGTAAGTGTGGTGTCATCTGCATATCTGAGATTATTGATATTTCTCCCGACAATCTTGATTCCAGCTTGTGCTTCCAGCCCAGCGTTCCTCGTGATGTACTCTGCATATAAGTTAAATAAGCAGGGTGACAATATACAGCCTTGATGTACTCCTCTTCCTATTTGGAACCAGTCTGTTGTTCTATGTCCAGTTCTAACTGTTGCTTCCTAACCTGCATACAGATTTCTCAGAAGGCAGGTCTGGTGGTCTGGTATTCCCTTCTCTTTAAGAATTTTCCACAGTTTGCTGTGATCCACAGTCAAAGGCTTTGGCATAGTCAATAAAGCAGAAATAGATGTTTTTCTGGAACTCTCTTTCTTTTTTGATGATCCAACAGATGTTGGCTATTTGATCTCTTGTTCCTCTGCCTTTTCTAAAGCCATCTTGAACATCTGAAAGTTCACGGTTCACATACTGTTGAAGACTGGCTTGGAGAATTTTGAGCATTACTTTACTAGCGTGTGAGATGAGTGCAATTGTGCGGTAGTTTGAGCATTCTTTGGCATTGCCTTTCTTTGGGACTGGAATGAAAACTGAACTTTTCCAGTCCTGTGGCCACTGGTGACTTTTCCAAATTTGCTGGCATATTGAGTGCAGCACTTTCACAGCCTCATCTTTTAGGATTTGAAATAGCTCAACTGGAATTCCATCACCTCCACTAGCTTTGTTTGTAGTGATGCTTCCTAAGGCCCACTTGACTTCGCATTCCAGGATGTCTGGTTCTAGTTGAGGGATCACACCATTGTGATTATCTGGGTTGTGAAGATCTTTTTTGTACAGTTCTTCTGTGTATTCTTGCCACCTCTTCTTAATATCTTCTGCTGCTGTTAGGTCCATTTCTGTCCTTTATTGAGCCTATCTTTGCATGAAAATTTCTCTTGATATCTCTGATTTTCTTGAATAGCTGTCTAGTCTTTCCCATTCTATTATTTTCCTCTCTTTCTTTGCAATGATCACTGCGGAAGGCTTTCTTATCTCTCCTTGCTATTCTCTGGAACTCTGCATTCAAATGGGTATATCTTTCCTTTTCTCCTTTGCCTTTCACTTCTCTTCTTTTCATGGCTGCTTGTAAGGCCTCCTCAGACAACCATTTTGCCTTTTTGCATTTCTTTTTCTTGGGGATGGTCTTCTGAAGTACTACTAAAACCCCCAATAAATGAAAATGTTAACTACCTGATACAATTCTTCATTCCAGAGAGAGGTCACAGTTTGATGACCTCAGGAACCGTAGAAACTCATCAGGAGACCACTTGGAGCCAGATTAGAAGAGTGCAGGCCCTGCACACACCCTAATCTTATCAGCAACCTCACCCTTGAACTATTGCTATAAAGAACTCCTCACCATATCCTCTATTGTTGGGACACACAGCTTTCGGGGGCAGGAACCCGTTGTGACAGCCTTTGCCTGGCAAAGCAATAAAGCTATTCCTTTCTGCTTCACCCAAAACTCCGTCTCTGAGGTTCCATTCAGCCTCAGTGCATGGAAGCCAAGTTTTCGACATCAAAAGAACGAAAGAAGGGGATCAACCTCCAAGTTCTATATGTAAAAGCATAGGTCAAATATTAAGAACCAAATCCCTTAGGAGGCCAGTGGGGGTGAAATGAGGGCCTACCACGGGCTTAAAGACCTTCTTCTTTGGGGCTTAAAGAAGTCAACATCTAAGGGACTCTAAGATAACTTCCTCTGACCTGACCTTCATGCCACTTAGGGAGCCTCTACTGCTCACTTGGACATTTATGTGCTAACTTTGACTGACTTTGTGTCACATCAACTTTGCCAAGTTGAGGATACCTGTGTCTATTTTTTGGTTGGGAAAACAGAACAGAACAGGAGTGGGGTGAGGGCAGGAGAGTTTGCTTAAGTTCACAAAGTCGTTGGTGGCAGAGTAGGATTCTAAATCAGGTCTGTGCGACTCTGTATTTCCTACGTACTCCTCTTTGCACTCCTGTCTTTCTTGTGAGCGACTAATAACCAGGAAATTGTATCACAATTTCCAACAGTTACTTCTGAAATGCTGAAGAATGGAAGTCATTGGTGGAGACCTCATGTCTCCCAATAAACACTGAATGTGGTGGCAAATAAGAATTTCATTTAAAATCTCAGGCTCACCTTGTTTTGCTTTAGTTTTATCACCTTTAAAATAGGGTACATTATAATTGTGTATATATTCACAGCCTTACAAATAGCTGTGAAAAGAAGAGAAGTGAAAAGCAAAGGAGGAAAGGAAAGATATAAACATCTGAATGCAGAGTTCCAAAGAATAGCAAGAAGAGATAAGAAAGCCTTCTTCAATGATCAATGCAAAGAAATAGAGGAAAACAACAGAATGGGAAAGACTAGGGATCTCTTCATGAAAATCAGAGATACCAAAGGAACATTTCATGCAAAGATGAGCTCGATAAAGGACAGAAATGGTATGGACCTAACAGAAGCAAAAGATATTAAGAAGAGATGGCAAGAATACACAGAGGAACTGTACAAAAAAGATCTTCACGACCCAGATAATCACGATGGTGTGATCACTGATCTAGAGCCAGACATCCTGGAATGTGAAGTCAAGAGGGCCTTAGAAAGCATCACTACGAACAAAGCTAGTGGGAGTGATGGAATTCTAGTTAAGCTATTCCAAATCCTAAAAGATGATGCTGTGAAAGTGCTGCACTCAATATGCCAGCAAATTTGGAAAACTCAGCAGTGGCCCCAGGACTGGAAAAGATCAGTTTTCATTCCAATCCCAAAGAAAGGTAATGCCAAAGAATGCTCAAACTGCCACACAATTGCACTCATCTCACACACTAGTAAAGTAATGCTCAAAATTCTCCAAGCCAGGCTTTAGCAATATGTGAACCGTGAATTTCCTGATGTTCAAGCTGGTTTTAGAAAAGGCAGAGGAACCAGAGATCAAATTGCCGACATCCGCTGGATCATGGAAAAAGCAAGAGAGTTCCAGAAAAACATCTATTTCTGCTTTATTGACTATGCCAAAGCCTTTGACTGTGTGGATCACAATAAACTGTGGAAAATTCTGAAAGAGATGGGAATACCAGACCACCTGATCTGCCTCTTGAGAAATTTGTATGCAGATCAGGAAGCAACAGTTAGAACTGGACATGGAACAACAGACTGGTTCCAAATAGGAAAAGGAGTTCATCAGGGCTGTATATTGTCACCCTGTTTATTTAACTTATATGCAGAGTACATCATGAGAAATGCTGGACTGGAAGAAACTCAAGCTGGAATCAAGATTGCCGGGAGAAATATCAGTAACCTCAGATATGCAGATGACACCACCCTTATGGCAAAAAGTGAAGAGGAACTAAAAACCCTCTTGATGAAAGTGAAAGTGGAGAGTGAAAAAGTTGGCTTAAAGCTCAACATTCAGAAAATGAAGATCATGGCATCCGGTCCCATCACTTCATGGGAAATAGATGGGAAACAGTGGAAACAGTGTCAGACTTTATTTTTCTGGGCTCCAAAATCACTGCAGATGGTGACTGCAGCCATGAAATTAAAAGACGCTTACTCCTTGGAAGGAAAGTTATGACCAACCTAGATAGCATATTGAAAAGCAGAGACATTACTTTGCCAACAAAAGTTCGTCTAGTCAAGGCTATGGTTTTTCCTGTGGTCATGTATGGATGTGAGAGTTGGACTGTGAAGAAGGCTGAGCGCCAAAGAATTGATGCTTTTGAACTGTGGTGTTGGAGAAGACTCTTGAGAGTCCCTTGGACTGCAAGGAGATCCAACCAGTCCATTCTGAAGGAGATCAGCCCTGGGAGTTCTTTGGAAGGAATGATACTAAAGCTGAAACTCCAGTACTTTGGCCACCTCATTCGAAGAGTTGACTCATTGGAAAAGACTCTGATGCTGGGAGGGATTGGGGGCAGGAGGGGAAGGGGACGACAGAGGATGAAATGGCTGGATGGCATCACTGACTTGATGGACATGAGTCTCAGTGAACTCCGGGAGTTGGTGTTGGACAGGGAGGCCTGGCGTGCTGCGATTCATGGGGTCACAAAGAGTTGGACACGACTGAGCGACTGATCTGATCTGATAATTGTGTAAAACAGACAGCTAGTGCGAAGTTGTTATATAGCTCAGGAAGCTCCCCTGGTGCTCTGTGACCACCTAGAGGGTGGGATTGGATCTGGGAAGGCAGCGAAGCTCAAGAGGGAGGGGATATATGTATATTCACAGCTAGTTTCCATTGTTTACATTGAAGAAACCCGTACAACATTGTAAAGCAATTCAACTCAGTTCAGTCACTCAGTCATGTCTGGCTCTTTGTGACCCCATGGACTGCAGCCTCCAATCAAAAACAATTAAAAAAAATAGGCTATTAATACATATTGAGCATAGCTGTTATGATAATTAAGCATCTTGCCCATCACAGACAGTTAATGCAAAAAATTCCCTTTTTTGTTTCCTAGGACAGAATTCGGAGAAGGCAATGGCACCCCACTCCAGTACTCTTGCTTGGAAAATCCCAGGGATGGAGGAGCCTGGTAGGCTATAGTCCATTGGGTCGCTAAGAGTCGGACACGACTGAGCGACTTCCCTTTCTCTTTTCACTTTCATGCATTGGAGAAGGAAATGGCAACCCACTCCAGTGTTCTTGCCTGGAGAATCCCAGGGACAGGGGAGCCTGGTGGGCTTCCGTCTATGGGGTCTCACAGAGTCGGACACGACTGGAGCGACTTAGCAGCAGCAGCAGCAGCAGGACAGAATTGCTACTTACCTCACTTAAATTCTTTAAGCTTATCTGTCTGCAAGGGAAAGAAATATGATGTTACATAAAATACAGTTCATAATGATCAAAATAAAATCATTCTGAGCCCTTAAAGGTCTTTGATTACATTTTCATTGCCAAATTAATAGCCCATAGTCCAGTGTGATATTTATCACTGTTCTATAAAATTAAAGCCAGGTTATTTTTCTCATAATTTTCTAAGCAAAAGAAGTTACGAGCCAATATAAAAGGTGGTGACAGAAAGGACATGAATAAACTTGCCTCTCATTTTAGAAGAATTTAAATAACATCATCATTTCTACTGACATTTGGTTTTCCATGTCAAATTTCATTCGCACAGAAGGACCTGCTATTATTACCTTGATTTTAAAACTCCCTTTTTTTTTTTTTTTAAACTTTGAGGCAGTATAAAGAATTTTAGGTGTGAAGCTGTGGTACAGCAGGACCCAGGAAGGCCTGTGTGAGAAAAAGGATGCTGATGATGAGAGGAGATCTGAGACAAGAAAGAACATGAAACTGAATGATCAAGAATTCGACAGGGACTTTGATAAAGTGGACTTTGGACCATCGGATGGTCTCAGAAGAAACTCCAAACCTTTCATTTATATTAATAGTTGAGTTCATTAGCCTCTCTAAACCTCATTTTTTCTCATCTGAAAGTGGCCACAAGGATACTTATCCTAGAGGCTTATTGTGAAAATTGTTGTTATTGTTTAGTCGCTCAGCTGTGTCCAACTCTTTGCCACCCCATGGAGTGCAGCGCACCAGGCTCCTCTCTCTGTGGGATTTCCCAGGGAAGAATACTGGAGTGGGTAGCCATTTCCTTCTCCAGGGGATCTTCCCAACCCCAGGGTGGAACCCAGGTCACCTGCATCTGCAGGCAGATTCTTCACCAGTGAGCCACCTGGGAAGCCTCATTGTGAGCATTGCTGGAGATAAAAAGGAAAATGTTGGGCATCCAGTGGGCACTATTGTAAGAATGTGGGCAAAGCCAGAAGCTGCGGCTATGAAGGGAGATGAGGTGATATGTACCTCTGTCTACCTCTGTTTGTGAGAAGACTGGAACAGAAGAGACATTGAGAGATGAAGGCTGCGACACCAATCCCAGTTTAAGGCTGTGGAGCTAGGGTGGTACAGGTCTATCTGTATCAGCGAAGACGGTGCCAGCAGCATACGGCACTCAGAAGCTATACCCTGGTCTTAGATCTCCAAGCAAGAAGCGAGTATGCCGAGGTCCCATGTTTTTTTAACCTGTTTCATCAGCCCATCTGAGATAATGCATCCGTACCCTGCCTCTCCCTCTTAGCAGGGCAAGTGGAAGATAAAGAGATATGAATAGAAGTAATAAAGTAGAACAGACACCCAGAGTATTAATTTGTTTGGGGTTAAAATGAGGCCAATCTCGGTGTTTTTAATGTTTAAGAAACTCTGGCATCTTAGAAATACGGACAGATTGGCCATGTGGCTTCAATTTAAAATGGGTAATTGCTTTTAGACTTGTGATTTTAAGTTAATAAGAGTCAAGCTATGTTCAACTTCTTTTCTAAACCATTCCAACTGTTTAAGAGAACTTGAATTTTTCTATAATTATACATTCACTTTATTAGATTTATAAAAATGAAATGTTAAAGTTTGGCTTGTTAGGGTTTAAACCTGCCCTGTCAGCATTTGAAGTACTTAAAAAATCAATTACATGAAGCGAATAAAGACGTTTCAAAAATTTAAGGATATTTAACTGAGTTCCTCAAGGTCTTATGTTTTAACCTATGTAATATGACAGGCAGAAGGATTGTCTTTCTGTTTAGATAAAAGCATTCCATTTGTAAATGGAGCAATATATTTATAGATGGAGAAGGAAATAGTAACCCACTCCAGTATTCTTGCCTGGAAAATCCCATGGACAGGGGAGGCTGGCGGGCTTCAGTCCATGGGGTCGCAAAGAGCTGGATACGACTGAAGCAATGTAGTGTAGCACATATTTATAGATGGAAATTTAAGACTTTGGGAAAATTGGCCTTTGAAACTGGTAACTTTCAAAACCTGGATTTTTAAGTGAGAATCCACTTAGGAAGTAAGATGTCCTCTCTCGGAGCAACAAATGTCCTTGGGCATTGAAATGCCTGTGGTGACAAGACCCCCACGAGTTGGTTGCCCCCCTCACATGTGAAATGAAGGTATTGGGCTTTCAGGGGGTCCTTTCAATGAGATTTATGAAGACAGAGAGACCCACAAAGTGACAGAATGGAGGAGTGAGGGTGGGTACTCTGGCCTCCCCCTCTAGCCCCAACCTGCCTCTCTGAGAGCATCTTTCCACTCATAAACTGTCCCATGATTGGCTGCTGGAGATGGTCAATAAATAAAACGTGGTCCTTGACTGCACAATAAAAGTTTTGCACACTCTTTCCTGTGCATAACTGGTGCTCATTGTGTATTTGAGGATAACACTATTTTTAATGTAAAAATAGCCCTTCCTGAACCTCTCTTAGTTTCTGGCTTAGTTTCAAATGAATTGGATTTGAGTCTTTGCTCTGTTATCCTCGAGCTCCATCACACTCAATAAGTAAAGTTTCCTCTTTGAAGCTTCATTTTCCCATCTGTGAAACGGGTAAATGCCGACAGAAATGAAAAGGGTTGGTTAAGGTTCTCATGAAATAATACATGTGAAAGCCATTTGGAGAAGAAGAACACCTTACAAGACACTTTTAACACTTTTAACAGTCACACCCTCCTTAACTTAAACTTTTCATTCTGACATAATTGTAGTTCTCCCACAGTGGTAGGAAATCATACAGAAACATCCCATGTGCCCGTAACTCAGTTTTCCTCAAAGGCAATATCTATAATGATAGATTATATCATTATACCTATCATTATATATCTATATTGTAAAACTATAACAATAATAAAGTTCAGACTTTAAAATAGTTTCCATTCATGAATGTGAATTTGCGTACCTTCTTTATAATCCATACTTTCTCTCTCTTTACGGTTTCTCAACATGTATAAGGATTTTTTTCCATCTCCCAAATCATCAGAACATACATACTAAGATGGCCTGAGCTGATATGGTGTCAGCAAGGTTGAAGAGGGAGAACCATAGTTAGGCAAATGAGTGCGTTGTTGATAAAAATATCACACACTTCCATTGTATATATGTACTACAACTTCTTTATCCATTCATCTGTCATTATACAGAGTGAAGAAAGTCAGAAGAGACTTATGAGAGTCGCATATTAAAGCATGTATATGGAATCTAGAAAAACAGTACTGATGAACCTATTCGCAGGGCAGGAATAGAGACACAGACATAGAGATCAAACTTGTGGATACAGAGATGGAAGGAGAGGGTGGGACGAATTGAGAGAGTAGCATTGAAACATAAGCATTACCTTGTGTAAAATAGATAGCTCATGGGAAGTTGCTGTGTTCAACACAGGGTGCTCAACCCAGGGCTCTGTGACAAATCTAGAGGGGTGGGGTGGAATAGAGGGTGGGAGGGAGGTTTAAGAAGGAAGGGACATAGATTCATGTTGTCCCTGGTGGCTCAGACAGTAAAGAATCTGCCTGCAATGTGGGAGACCCGGGTTTGATCCCTAGTTGGGAAGATCCTCTGGAGGAAGAAACGGCAACTCCAGTATTCTTGCCTGAAGAATCCCATGGACAGAGGAGCCGGGTGGGCTACAGCCCATGGAGTTGCAAAGAGTCGGACACAAGTGAGTGACGAACACAGTCACACTCACATGGCAGAAACCAACACAACATTGCAAAGCAATTATCTTCTAATTAAAAGTAAAATTTTATTTTTTTATTTTTTTTATTCTTCCAATTTTATTTTATTTTTAAACTTTACATAATTGTATTAGTTTTGCCAAATATCAAAATGAATCCGCCACAGGTATACATGTGTTCCCCATCCCGAACCCTCCTCCCTCCTCCCTCCCCATACCATCCCTCTGGGCCGTCCCAGTGCACCAGCCCCAAGCATCCAGCATCATGCATCGAACCTGGACTGGCAACTCGTTTCCTACATGATATTTTACATGTTTCATTGCCATTCTCCCAAATCTTCCCACCCTCTCCCTCTCCCACAGAGTCCATAAGACTGTTCTATACATCAGTGTCTCTTTTGCTGTCTCGTACACCGGGTTATTGTTACCATCTTTCTAAATTCCATATATGTGCGTTAGTATACTGTATTTATGTTTTTCCTTCTGGCTTACTTCACTCTGTATAATAGGCTCCAGTTTCATCCACCTCATTAGAACTGATTCAAATGTATTCTTTTTAATGGCTGAGTAATACTCCATTGTGTATATGTACCACAGCTTTCTTATCCATTCATCTGCTGATGGACATCTAGGTTGCTTCCATGTCTTGGCTATTATAAACAGTGCTGCGATGAACATTGGGGTACACGTGTCTCTTTCCCTTCTGGTTTCCTCAGTGTGTATGCCCAGCAGTGGGGTTGCTGGATCATAAGGCAGTTCTATTTCCAGTTTTTTAAGGAATCTCCACACTGTTCTCCATAGTGGCTGTACTAGTTTGCATTCCCACCAACAGTGTAAGAGGGTTCCCTTTTCTCCACACCCTCTCCAGCATTTATTATTTGTAGACTTTTGGATCGCAGCCATTCTGACTGGTGTGAAATGGTACCTCATAGTGGTTTTGATTTGCATTTCTCTGATAATGAGTGATGTTGAGCATCTTTTCATGTGTTTGTTAGCCATCTGTAAAATTTTTTTAAAATAGCACACACTTTATGTAAATTATATTTTGGCTGAACCCTGCACCTTGGGCCACTGAGTTGGCTGAAGCTTAAAGGAAATTTCAGAGCTCAGTCTGCAGTTCTGTGTCCTTATCAGAAAACTGCAGATTGAAGCATTGCTTTTTGCAGAATGCTGAGGACTCCAAAGTGGCCCATGAGTAGCTAGAGCTGCAGCAGGCAATGATTATGTTCCTGACTTCTCAGGCTGATTTTTATTTGGTGCATGTATCATGGCATTCAAATTACAATGGATACAGAGTGGGAAAGTTTTCTTTTTTTCATCTTTCTAATTATATCAAGGAGAGAGTTTACACGCAGTGGTTAGTATATCTTAAAAGTGTTTGTTGCTCAGTCGTGTCTGACTCTTTGCAGCCCCATGGACTGTAGCCTGCCAGACTCCTCTGTCCATGGGATTCTCCAGGTAAGAATACTGGAGTTGGTTGCCATGCCCTCCTCCAGGGGATCTTACTGACCCAGGGATTGAACCCAGGTCTCCTGTGTTGCAGGCAGATTCTTTACCATCTGAGCCACCAGGAAAGCCCATATATCTTGAACATCACTCTAACTTTATTTTTCTTCCCCTTTAACAGAAAAAAACCTCCTCCAGACTGAAAGTTTTGCTCAGAAACTGTTTTGTGGTTACTTATGGTAGTGCTATGTTTCCCTTTTAAATATATCTATTTAAATAAATTAAAAAAAGAGCTGAGCAAAAACTATGAAGCACATGGGTATTGTAAAAATCATAATGATGACCCACAAATGGTTGAGAATGTCTAACCAACATTCTCCAAACATCAGTGTTCTCTCCTGGCTTCGGGCTGTCAATGAGTGCTCTAAATGGCATTTTCCTGAACTGAAGGGCTCTAATTCAGCAATTGTTTTGCAAAGCCAAGTTTATTGTTGTTGTTGTTCAGTGTCCAACTCTTTGCGACCCCACGGACTACAATATGCCCAGCAGAGAAGGGCAGAGCAAGCAGAGACCAAGGGGGGCTGAAACACAGACTCGGGGACCACCCCACCACCTGGGGTGAGCAAGGCCAACTGGAAGGGCTGCAGCTGTTGGCTGCCTTCACTGGGCAGTTGATCCCCAGATGTAAACACAGTCGCTCCAGAGGGTGATTCAGCCCACGGGACCCAGGGAGCAGCTGTCAGGAAGGCAGAGAGCCCGAGCTGGCCAAAGACACTCAGATCTCCAGCCTTCCTTCTGTTTTCAGATAAAGTTTCCAACCTCACAACAGCCTCACGTGGTCTTTCCCACGTGGTCATTAGCAATGGCCATCTGATGACATAGCTGGGCACAGCTATAAATAAATGCAAAGCTCTCTTCCTAAAGCAAAGGTCTTGGTCATTTCTTTTGCAAATATTTCCCTCATTCTGTGGGTTGTCTTTTCATTTTGTTTACGGTTTCCTTTGCTGTGCAAAAGCTTTTAAGTTTAATTAGGTCCCATTTGTTTATTTTTGTTTTTATTTTCATTACTTTCAGTTCAGTTCAGTTCAGTCGCTCAGTCGTGTCCGACTCTTTGCGACCAATCTCCAAAACATACAAACAACTCATGCAGCTCAATAACAACAACAAAAAAATCCAAAGAGTGAGCAGAAGATCTAAAGAGACATTTCTCCAAAGAAGACATATGGATGGCCAAAAAGCATGTGAAAAGATACTCAACGTCACTAATTATTAGAGAAATGCAAATTAAAAGTACAAGGTATCACCCCACACCAGTCAGAATGGCTGTAATCAAAAAATCTACAAACAATAAATGCTGCAGTGGGGGTGGAGAAAAGGGAACCCTTCTATATCGTTGGTGGGAATGTAAATTGGTACAACCACTATGGAGCCTGGAGGTTCCTTAAAAATCTAAAAATAGATCCAGCAATACAACTCCTGGACATAAACGCAAAGAAAACCATAATTCAAAAATATACAAGTACCCCGATATTTATTGTAGCACTATTTACAATAGCCAAAACATGGAAGCAACCTAAATGCCCATCAACAGAAGAATGTATAAAGATGTACATATATACAGTGGGATATTACTCAGCCATTAAAAGGAATGAAATAATGCCATTTGCAGCATTATTAACATGGATGGACCTAGAGACTGTCATTCTGAGTGAAGTAAATCACTCAGAGAAGGACAAATATCATATGATATCATTTATATGTGGAATCTAAAAAGATGGTACAGATGAACTTATTTACAAAACAGAAATAGAGCCACAGATGTAGAACACAATTTTATGATTACCAGAGAGGAAAGAGGCGGAAGAATAAACTGGGAGACTGGGATTGACATATACACACTGCTATATACAAAACAGTTCACTAACGAGGATCTACTCTATAGTACAGGGACCTCTACTCAGTGACTCTGTAATGATCCATATGGAAAAGAATCCAAAAAAAGAGTGCATATATGTGTATGAATGACCGATTCACTTTGCTGTACACCTGAAAGCAACATATTATAAATCAATTATACTCCAATAAAAAGAAAAGAAAAGAAGTAAGACAAAGCTCTCTTAGTTCTGGTGGCATTCCCAATGTCTTGCAATGGACTTTGCATATTTTGCCCCCCCACCCCGCCCCGCACCAACAGTCATTTACCAACCCTATAACTTTAACAAGACACCTAACTTCTCTGAATCTTAGTCACATTTTGTGCCCTGTGGGTAGGGAGCCCTTTTTCCAGGCATCTATTATGTACCTCTACTGGGGTGGGTACTTTGGCCTTTTCAAGCCTTAGAAAACCAAACTTTATTGGGCTGTGGGCATGTATGCTCAGTTGCTTCAGTCATGTCTGACTCTTTGCGACCCCATGGACTGTGGCCCACCAAGCTCCTCTGTCCACAGGATTCTCCAGGCAAGAATACTGGAGTGGGTTGCCATGCCGTCCTCCAGGGGATCTTCCTGACCCAGGGATTGAACCTGAGTCTCTTGCGTCTCCTGCATTGGCAGGTGGATTCTTTACCACTAGTGCTGCTTGGGAAGCCCCAAAATAGGGTTGCTGCTGCTAAGTCACTTCAGTTGTGTCCGACTCTGTGTGACCCCATAGACATCAGCCCACCAGGCTCTCCTGCCCCTGGGATTCTCCAGGCAAGAACACTGGAGTGGGTTGCCATTTCCTTCTCCAATGCATGAAAGTGAAAAAGTGAAAGTGAAGTTGCTCAGTCGTGTCCGACTCTTAGCAACCCCAAGGACTGCAGCCTACCAGGCTCCTCCGCCCATGGGATTTTCCAGGCAAGAGTACTGGAGTAGGGTGCCATTGCCTTCTCCACAAAATAGGGTTATGGCTGTCTAATTCTGTTAGGTACAGATAGGAGATGCTGTTTAAGTGATTGTTCTTTCTTCTTTCCTATGCTGTGACAGATGTTACCCTAGAACTTGACAAAAGTTACCTCCTCACCACAATTCTACCTCATGAGGATGGTTAATTTCTTCTTATAAATATGCAGGATTCAGAGATATTTAAGAGCTTCCTGAAATTTTGCAGCCAGAAGTGGCTCAACTGGGATCCAAACCCCATCCTGCTGGGTCCCCAAAACCTGTTCTTTGCAATGTAAGGAAGAAGGACATAAAAAGAAAGTGTATTTTCCATGAAGGAGTCAAACTACAGGCTTCTGAGATGCTTTCTCTAAAGGTGGGGGTGGCTCTCCCTACCAGGCTGGGGAATCTACTTCAAGAGGTGGCCATCCTTCCCCCCCACCCCCATACCTTGGTCACCTCATTGTCAGCAAGAGCAAGCCTCTCACCTGGCCCCTTTCTGCGCTTCGGGGAAGGTGTGCCTCTGGGGGAATGGTGGCCTGCTGCTCGGCGGCTCCGGGGGGAGGGGCTGGTACTTCTTTGGAGGCTTGACCGGCGGCCTGTGTGAAGAGTCAGAGTGACATGGAAGCAACCTAGATGTCAATTGGCAGATGAATGGATAAGAAAGCTGTGGTATGTGTACATGATGGAATATTACTCACTCATTAAAAAGAATGCATTTGAATTAGTTCTAATGAGGTGGATGAAACTGGAGGCTATTATACAGAGTGAAGTAACTCAGAAAGAAAAAACACCAATTCAATATAGTAATGCATTTATATGGAATTCGGAAAGATGGTAACAATCACCCTATATGCGAGATAGCAAAAAAGACATAGATGTAAAGAACAGACTTTTGGACTCTGTGGGAGAAGGCGAGGGTGGGATGATTTGAGAGAATAGCATTGAAACATGTATATTACCATATGTGAAATAGACTGCCAGTTCAGGTTTGATGCATGAGACAGGGTGCTCAGAGCTGGTGCACTGGGATGACCCTGAGGGATGGGATGGGGAGGGAGGTGGGAGGGCATTCAAGATTGGGAACACATGTACACCCATGGCTGATTCATGTGAATGTATGGCAAAACCACTACAATATTGTAAAGTAATTAGCCTCCAATTAAAATAAATAAATTAATTTAAAAAAAAAGAAGAGTCAGAGTGAGGAGCTGAGAAGTTTTGCCATACAGATGGCTCCTCAGACCCAGAATTCAGACAGCCCTGCCTTCTGTGTTCCCCGATTTGGGTTGGAAACGGCAGTTTGGGGGATGGCTTACTACTTTACAGGGAGCTTCAAAAGTCAGAATACTCATTGTTCTAACGAGTCTTAGTCTCTCTCCCTGCAGCTTGCCCTTCGGTCTGGTTCTGTTTTTTTTCCAGAGTGTGATGTAATTTGCTACAGGGTTTCACAGGTCTATGCTAGCTGTTGACATTTTAGGCTGCCTGGGGGGTGAAACTGTGATTGCAGGCTTTCATTTGCCCCAGATTGGAAGACCTGAGCTTTTGAATTTCTCCAACGAAATGGGACAATGTTCCATAGCCAATCGCTCACCAGTTTATTCCCCTAGGCCCTCAGTCGTTCACAGAGTAGGTCAGGCCCTGTTGGTGGTGCTGGGGACGCAGAGGGAGAAAAAGACACAGACCTTGGCTCAAAAAGCTGCCCTCTGGGAGGGCAAAGAGAGGAGCGGTGAGAAGGTGGCCCACCATGGTAGGAAGTGCTGTGATGGAGGTCCTCATGGGCCCAAGTCGGACAACAGAGTGGCCAACTCAGGGTCTGAGAAATCAAATCAGTTGGTTTCACCATCCCCCGTCGTGTGTGTGTGTGTGTGTGTGTGTGTGTATATATATATATATATATATATATATATATGTGTGCATACTTAGTCACTCAGTTTTGTCTGAATCTTTGTGACTCCACAGACTGAAGTTCACCAGGCTCCTCTGTCCAATGGATTCTCCAGGCAAGAATCCTGGAGTGGGTTGCCATGCCCTTCTCCAGGGGATCTTCCCAACCCAAGGGTCTCACCCAGGTCTTTTACGTTGCAGGAAGATTCTTTACCATCTGAACCACCAGGGAAGCCCTACATATACATATTAACATGTATATAAAATACATGTACTTATGTATAAAGACATAAGTACTTATATAAATATATACTTATATATTATTGGTCCATTGAAGGCATTTCCCAGTGCCAGGACTCTGGTAGACTTCTGTACTTAGAGGAGGGAGAGACTTCTGTACTAAATGAAGGGAAAGAAACAGGAAGCAGGGAAGCAAGGCGTTCATTAAAGATGGATGGGTGAAGGGATATTGACTATATGACTGTGAATGAATGAATGATTAAATGGATGAACGAGGCTTGTTTACTCTTGTTCATTGACCAACTCTTTAGTTTTTCAGTGTCAGATGTCTGTGTTTCTCTTTTCAAATTCTGGAACTAATCATGTAAGTATATTGTGAAACAAAATTCTCTTTTTCAGTGACTTACCGAGGAGGTGGTAAAGGAGTCTGAAAAAGGAAAGAGAACCAGAAATTACAGTTATTCTTTGAGCAGAGCTAATGGTTAACAATTTTTTTTTTGGTTTAGAGACAAACAACAAAGCCCAACCAAACTTCTAGGGTATATCTTTCAAGTGCCATCTAAGCCTTCTCATTGTCCATATTCCTATGGTTCTAAAATAAAGAGTGGGTAACAAATGCATTTTAATGTTTTTTCTTACCTTGTTTCCCTTTGTGGGTTTGTCTCCTAAAACATAAGAAGAAACAGGAGTGAGTTTATGGCAAATGTCATTAAGTTATCTTTACATACGTTTAAATGGAAATCATCCCCATTTGAATAATTCTGGTGCAATACCAATGAACATTTGTTGCCATCTTATGAAATACCCAACACCATGCTAAATACTTTTGGTATGTGATCTCATTTAATCCTCGCTTTTGCTCTGGATGAAGAAACTGGAGCATGGGGAAGTTAAGTACCTCACCTCCAATCCCCCAGTTAGTAAACGGTAGAATGAAGATCTCATCGCATATGGTGTGACCCCTGAGGTCCTCTCTTAACCATTAGCTGTTGATTGATATCCTTTTATATATGTAGTCATCTTATTCAAGTTCTTGCCTCCCACTTTCATCAGGCATTTCTAAGAAGAGAAAAACTGCATCACAGAACATTTCAGATGAAAGGGTTTTCTAAGACCCCGGAGTCCAATTACTTTATTTGATGAAAGACAAAACTAGGAGGACAATTGCCCAAGACCATCTGACCCTAGAAAAAGCCTGAATGGGGCCTGGAAAGGATTCTCCTGATGTCAAGGTAGTTTTAGGGGCTCCCCCAATGGCTCAATGGTAAAGAATACACCTGCAATGCAGGAAACCCAGGTTCCATCCTTGGGTTAGGAAGATCCCCTGGAGGAAGAAATGGCAATGTCCTGGAGGATCCCATGGACAGAGGAGCCTGACAGGTTACAGTCCGTGGGGTCTCAAAGAGTCAAACGACTGAACCATCTCATTCTTAAGTAGTTTTATTTCCACAGTGCAATTCAACTCAGACAATTATTGAGCTGCTACTCTGAGCTAAGCCCAGGGCCAAGCTCTGGAGTTAAAGACAAATGCAACACAATCCTTCCCCTCAAGGTGTTTCCAGTTGTGTTTACAGGCCAAGTTCTAGCTTCTGGGGACACAATGGGGAAGATGAGAGACACTGTCCCTGCTGCCATAGCGCTTACACCTAAAGGGTAGTCGTGCACTACCTTTCCTGAAGAAAACACGTCAGGAAGAGAAGGGTGTGGCATTGAAGGGACACATGGGAGATGAGTTGGTCTGGGGTGTCAGGGAGAGCTCTTGGAGTAAGCAATGTTCACTTATCTGTAAAAATGGATGTGACCTGATAAATGCTGTTTTATAGGGGGTGAGAGGAGTCAGTGAGATGACTGCATCTTATCATGGCTGTTGTTCAGTAGCTCAGTCGTGTCTGACTCTCTGGGACCCCATGGACTGCAGCAGGCCAGGCTTCCCTGTCCTTCGTCATCCCCCGGAGCTTGCTCAAACTCATGTCCATTGAGTCAGTGATGCCATCCTGCCACTTTGTCCTCTGTCATCCCCTTCTCCTCCTGCTTTCAATCCTTCCCAGCATCAGGGTCTTTTCCAATGACTCGGCTCTTTGCATCAGGTGGCCAAAGTATTGGAGCTTCAGCATCAGTCCTTCCAATGAATATTCAGTGTTGATTTCCTTTCAGATTGACTGGTTGGATCTCCTTGCAGTCCAAGGGACTCTCAAGAGTCTTCTCCAATACCACAGTTCAAAAGCATCAATTCTTCGGCATTCAGCCTTCTTTATAGTCCAACTCTCACATCCTTACATGACTACTGGAAAAACCATAGCTTTGACTATATTGACCTTTGTTGGTAATGTCTCTGCTTTTTAATATGCTGTCTAGGTTGGTCATAGCTTTTCTTTCAAGGAGCAAACATCTTTTAATTTCATGGTTGCAGTCACCATCTTCAGTGGTTTTGGAGCCCAAGAAAATAAAATCTGTCACTGTTTCCATTGATTCCCCATCTATTTGCCATGAATCAAGTATCTTATCATAGGAGACTTAAAACTCAACTGAGCACTGCCTGAGTCTCCTTTCCTTATTTGAGATGACACAATTGGAATAAATCATTGTTTTAAAACTTTGCTGTGAAGAGTCCCCTGGGGTCCCCCTGGAGACACCTAAGGAAACTGTAAGGCTGACAGGCTGGGTTTCTAGCTCATCATCCCTTGTCACTGTGGAGACTCCATCTCTGTGTACTTCCCATTGGATCTCCTTCAAGATTTCTTTGGGGAAAATGTCTAGCTGGTCAAAAAGAACACAACGCAACACTCACTAGTCTGGATGATTTTAAAGGTTCTTCTAGGTCTAACTAACTGAGGGAAGGAGGAGTAGACTGAGATAAGTGCCTTCTTCAGTCCAGCTCTTCTGAGAGGGCTCCATACCTCTCCAGAGAAGCCAGATAATGGGTTTTATTTCACAGGCAAGAGATCTACTGGTCTGACATTACAATGGATTCCCCTTCCCAATAAAACTCAAAGACACCAAAAAAACACAAAAAACAAAAAACCCAAATAACAGAAAAACTACCTCATTGGACAAAATTACCATTCTCCTTATTTTGTTTTGTTTTTTTTTTTTTTAAATGCATTTTAGATAATATAGACTTCTCTGCATGAATTCAAACACTAATGGGAGACAAAATTTGCAGATGTTCCTAAACTGTAAAAATACAAAAATATGACCCAGGCTTTATTTCAACAACAGCAACAATCTAGTTAATGTTAAGTCATTGACTATTTTGATGCAATTACTAAAAAAATTAGGCCACAGGGTGCTTCCTTAAGGCACTAAATCAGAAAGCAGGAAACTAATTTGCCCTCATTTTATTGTGTATTGATTTCAGCAGCAGAGCTCCCTCAGAAACTATCTTATATCAGCTTATGCTGATGACTTTCCCTGTGAGGCTAAATGTCAGGTGTTCAAGACACCTTTTTCATACCTACTACTGTATCTATTCGGAGAAAACAATGGCACCCCACTCCAGTACTCTTGCTGGCAAATCCCATGGACAGGGGAGCCTGGCGGGCTGCAGTCCATGGGGTTGCTAGGAGTCAGACTTTCACTTTTCACTTTCATGCATTGGAGAAGGAAATGGCAACCCACTCCAGTATTCTTGCCTGGAGAACCCCAGGGATGGGGGAGCCTAGTGGGCTGCAGTCTATGGAGTTTCTAGGAGTCAGACATGACTGAGCAACTTCACTTTCACTTTTCACTTTCATGCATTGGAGAAGGAAATGGCAGCCCACTCCAGTGTTCTTGCCTGGAGAATCCCAGGGACGGGGGAGCCTGGTGGGCTGCCATCTTTGGGGCCACACAGAGTCGGACACGACTGAAGTGACTTAGCAGCAGCAGCAGCAGCACTGTATCTATTGGGGATCAATTCAATTCACTGAAAACAAAGTTCAATAAAAAGACTGAGTATCTGGAATTCAGTAGGAACATTCCATTTATTGCTTCAGAGATATGCATCTCATTTGATTCAGTGATTGTGAATTTAGAGAAGGACATCTATCTTGCTTTTATTCATTTGCTTGTTCTTGAGCCCCTAGTGTATGTCAGGCATGGATTCATTTTTAATAGATTTATTGATGTAGGTGTTGGGGAATACAATACCAGAAAAAAAAGTTTCTATTGTCATGTAAACTCACATTCCAGTAGCAGGCGATAGAAAACAAACAAAGGTATATGATAGCCGGTGGTGATAAACACTGCAAAGAAAAGTGAAGGTCTGGTGTGTGAGAGACGGGTGGTGGGGCTACTGTTCTTCATACAGATGCCAGAAGACCTCTGTGCAGGGGGATGACAACAGAAGCTTGAAGAAAGTGAAGGCACACAGCATGTGAATACCTCGGCAAGCGTCCCTGACAGAGGCAGCAGCAAGTACAAAGGCCCTGGGGTGGGATGAGAACCAAGGGGTTCTACTCTCTGGGCTTCCCTGGTGGCTCAGACGGTAAAGAATCTGCTGGTAGTGTGGGAGACCTGGGTTCAATCCCTGGGTCAGGAAGATCCCCTGGAGGAGGTCATGGCAACCCACTCCAGTATTCTTGCCTGGAGAATCCCCATGGACAGAGGAGCCTGGCAGGCTATAGTACATGGGGTGTCAAAGAGCTGGGCATGACTGAGTGACTAAGCACAACCCACAACACTCTCCAGGCAGCGGTGGTGGAGGTGAGAACGTGCACGGGGTCACATGGGGTCATTTAGGCTGTGACGAGAACTTTGCCTTAACCATGGTGCGTCTTTTCTGTATGGGCTTCCCCTGGTGGCCCAATGGTAAAGAATCCCCATGCAGTGCAGGAGATGCAGGAGACTCGAGTTTGGTTCCTGGGTCAGGAAGGTCCCCTGGAGTAGGAAATGGCAACCCACTCCAGTATTCTTGTCTGGAAAATTCCATGGACAGAGGAGCCTGGTGGGCTACAGTTCATAGGGTTCCAAAGAGTCAGACACAACTGAGCACACACACACTGCATACATGCACCTTTTCTGTACTCTGTCTCTAAGTTGTGTACCCCCATTATAATGCAAGTTTTCCCTGGCATCAGTATCCTCCTCATTTAAAATACATGTGTATGCAGAGCTACTGCTGCTGCTGCTGCTGCTAAGTTGCTTCAGTCGTGTCTGACGCTGTGCAACCCCATAGATGGCAGCCCACCAGGCTCCCCAGTCCCTGGGATTCTCCAGGCAAGAACACTGAACTGGTTTGCCATTTCCTTCTCCAATGCATGAAAGTGAAAAGTGAAAGTGAAGTCTCTCAGTCATGTCTGACTCTTAGTGACCCCGTGGACTGCAGCCTACCAGGCTCCTCCACCCACGGGATTTTCCAGGCAAGAGTACTGAACTGGGGTGTCATTGCCTTCTCCAAGAGCTACTGCATGGTATAGTAATTCCTCTCCTGGGTGTATATTCTGGGCTTCCCAGGTGTCACTAATGGTCAAGAGCCTGCCTGCCAGTGCAGGAGCCGTAAGAGACCTGAGATCGATCCCTGGGTTGGGAAGATCCCCTAGAGAAGGAAGTGGTTACCCACTCCAGTATTCTTGCCTGGAGAATCCCCTGGACAGAGAAGCCTGGCAGGCTACAGTCCCTGGGGTTGCAAAGAGTTGGACATGATATACTAAAGAGAAAGCCAAACATACACACATACCAAAACTTGTACATGAATTTTCAGAACAGTACTATCATAAAAGTCAAAAGGTAAAATTCATCCAAATGTTTATTAACTGATGAAAGAGTAAAAATATGGTGAAAGGATAAACAAATGTATCTATACTAAGGACTATGATTTAGCAATAAAAAGGAATAAAGTACATGTTACATGCTACAACATGCTACATGTTACAACATAGATGATCTTCTAAAACATGCTCAATGAAGGAAGCTAAAAGACTATGTATTGCATGATTTCATTTATATTTTAAAAATCTAGGATGGGCAAATCCATAGAGACAGGAAGTATATTAGTGGTTTCTTGGGAAAGGGGAAGGTTTGGGGAGCAACTTCTAATGAACAGGCTTTTGTTGGGGGGAGATACATTTTTCAAAACTTAGATTGTGGCCATTTGTTGCAGAATTCTGTGAACATACTAAAGTCATTGAATTGCATACTTTATCCTTTAAAATTTTTAATTTTTTTATTCTTTTGGCATGCTAGTTCTTAGTTCCCCCACCAGGGATCGAACCCATGCCCCCTGGAGCGGAAGCTCAGAACTTTAACCATTGGACCACCAGTGAAGGCCATCTGCTTTTAAAGAGTCAGCCTCTCTCTCTCTTTAAAAAAAAATATTTCTTATATTTATTTGGCTGTGCCAGGTCTTAGCTGTGGCATGCGGGATCTTCAGTCTTTGTTGTGATATGTGGATATTTGAGTTCAGTTCCTGACCAGGAATTGACCCTGGACTCTGCATGGAGAGCGTGGAGTGTTAGCCCCTGGACCACCAGGGAAATCCCTGAACTGTGTACTTTAAATTAGTGAATTTTATAGTACCTGAACTGTATCTCAATAAAGACATTTACAAAATTCAAAAAATAAAAAAGAATAAAAATGGTGTGTATGATATCATATGCAACAGTGGAAATCCTGAGGGCTTCAGCTATATCAAATATGTTTAATAGCAATAATTTATGCCATGGGTTTCTCTTATTTGTTGCTTAGATATCTGAAATGTTACAAATTAATAGGTATAAATGAACTTCAGGGACTCCACAAATGAGAAAACGATATCAAAAAGGTGAAATAACTCATCAGAATGTCATATAGCTTTGATAATAATTCAGGTAAAATGCAGGCATCTTTTTTAGGGGGGGCATAGGACTTGTTTAAGAAGTAATAACAACTCAAGTATACACTGGAAGAGGATGAGATTTGGAGCTGGACTTCTTGAGTTTGCATTTTGATTGTGCTACTTACTATTGGTAGGGTCATAGCAGGTGCTCAAAAAATACTTATGACATAAATGGATTGAGAAACAGTTGCAATTTTTATTCTGGAAAAGTGAAACTTGGTTACTCATACTTCATGGGAACTCACATGTGGAATAAATGAGTTAATGCATTTCAAGTAATGACTTTTATTGCATACCCACTGTTAGGAAATTATTTCATAATGGAAAATTACAGAGAAAACGGCAATCTACTTTCCTGATGAGGTACACAAATAACTCAAGTGCTACGAACAGTTCCCTGTTGCATCAGAAGACCCAAACAGGTGTTCTTTGGGGTCTTTTCCCATCTTGAAATTCAATCAAGCAGTTTTCTGTAGGAGGAGGCTGGCGTGCTCGCCATCTGGTGGCTACATGTGTAATTAGCAACATCTGCTCGACTGTCATTTTCCTCCTGAGTTTGCGACAAGATAAAACTCACTTCTGCTGCAAAATGTGTTGCTTCTCGGGAGACCATGTAGTGAGCTGAACACAGCATGGAGGTAGAATCTACTGGACCTGGTGTGATTATCACCATAATTTATTAGAGTGGAATCATGAAGTTGTCTGTGAAGTTAAATTAAAGCCTCTGGGAGAAGACATTACTTTGCCTACAAAGGTCCATATAGTCAAAGCTATGATTTTTCCAGTAGTTATGTACGGATGTGAGAGCTGGACAAAAAAGGCTGAGTGCTGAAGAACTGATAGCTTCGAACTTGGTGCTGAAGAAGACTCTTGAGAGTCCCTTGAACTGCAAGGAGATCAAACCAGTATATTCACTGGAAGGACTGTTGCTGAAACTGAAGCTCCAATACTTTGGCCACCTGATGTGAAAAGCTGACTCATTGGAAAAGACCCTGATGCTGGGAAAGATTGAAGGCAGGAGAAGGGAACAATAGAGGATGAGATGGTTGGACGGCATCATTGACTCGATAGACATGAGTTTGAGCAAGCTTTTGGGGATGGTGAAGGACAGGGAAGCCTGGTGAAGGACAGGGAAGCCTGGCGTGCAACAGTCCATGGGGTTGCAAAGAGTCAGACCTGACTGAGCGACTGAACAACAACCGGGAGAAGAAGAAAGTATTGTGAGACTTGTTTGTCCGTTTTGGGGCAGGGGTGGTGTGCCTGGTGCCTGTTTATAAGATCTGGTTGTTAAATTTTCAGGATTCTGCAATTCAGGTGTTAAACATAGCCATTATTAAAAAAATAATTGTGTAAATATACACTGAAGTTATGAAAAAGGTAGCATATGCTCGAAACTCATGACTTCCTGATTATTCTACCACATCTGTCTATGCTGTTGAAGTTCTTTACCTCTATCGTGTCTATGGTGGAAACCAGTAAAATATGGCATGTCTTCCCATCTTCCTGCTCAGTGGTCCTGAAATCTGCCATAGCGGAAGTATTTGCACCATAGAAACTGATGGAAGCTACAAATTAAGGTTTGCTCTATTGTTTGGTATTCTCATCTGTGATTTAAATGGTTGGACAAGAAGATAGACATTCGAGAATTTGTTTCTTGATGGAAGGGACGATGACGCAGATGAGATCTTTGAAATCACACAAGTTGGGTTCTAATCTCACCCGTCCCCCCCATCACTGACTGAGTAATCTTGGGCAAATTATTTAAACGTTCTGGGCTTGTCTTCATGTCCATAAAGCACAGATCATGAAGTGTAGTTCCTTGGATGGTTAGGAGTAAATAAAATACACTTGTTTTCAATTAGCTCCTAGTCAGTTTGTGTTAAATATATGCAATACTCTTTGTTTATGAAATACGGTTATGATAATCAACACTTTTGGAAACAAAACATCGGTGTAATATTACGTAATTAAAACATAGACTCTGGAAAAAATTGGACAAAACCTGGCCTCTTTGCGGTATTTATGATGTCGAAGAGTTTTATAATATTAATATATGAAAGTGAACCACTGGAATTTCATGCCCTGATGATTAATTATAGAAGCATCTAAAGAAGAAATGATCCAAGTGGCTAGTGTATATTTCATAAGGCCTATTCTGAGAAACCTTTTTGAGTTTTTTGAGAAAGTCTGTGGAAACTTTCAGAAATTAATTTCAGCAGTAAATTGCTGAAACCACTCTTGGGGTTGAGTGGAGAGGGATTAAGTTAGGCAAAGCCTGGGATGTGGGAGGGACCTGCTGACTTTAACAGCTCCTCAAGTAATGTTGGAAAGTGCAATTTCTTAGGAACATCTATGTCAACAGCTGCACCTTGGGGCTTAGTAACAGGTGTGGGATAGAAGTCTCTTTCTAAACAATCCCAGGAGACATCTTTTTGGCTGAACTCAGTGTCTCAGGGAGTGGAGGCAAGGTGGGTAGGCAGGGAACCCCAGGAAAATCATTTGCCTAGATTTATAACTGAGCAGGACCTTATGGGACTTTCCACCATATCCTCTGCTTTAGCTCCTCTCTGAAGGCCCTGGAGAGCAGTATTTGATGCATGTTTCTTGAGTTGTTTTACCGATGCTAAAACCCCCGCCAAAGAGAAGATGTTAACTACTTGATGACCATGAGCACAACCGCAGGCTTCCTCAGGACTGATGATGTCCTCCCTCACCTGGCTTTTGAAAATGCTTTGCCAAAACCCTTCGGGGCGCTCAGGGTTTTTTAGATCGTGAGCCACCCAGCTCCTTTCATGGCCCTGCAATAAACCTTCCTCCGCTCCAAACGCCACCATTTCGGTTTGTGTGGCCTCATGTGCGTTGGGCACATGAGCTTGCACTAACAAGTTCACATCACAAGCAGAGATGGTTCCAGAAGCAGTTGGGTTTCTTGGCTTGCCCCTTGCAGGCCCCCACCTACTGGGAACTCGTGGCTAAGCGTCACAGGCTGATCTCTTGGTGGTCCTGTGACCCCCGACAATGCTTATCTGATACACTTTTATTAACATGGGCTAATTTTTAGAGTTACCGTAGGGTTTACCACGCATCTACTATGTGCTCGGCATGGTGCTATATGTTTGCTGCAGGGAAAACAATGTGCAGAAAAGTTTGATCTTTAAGGTTAAGGAATTTATTTTTATATTCATCAGTAACAGATTTACTGTGTTTGCTCAGCACCAAACTAGATCAAGCATGGTTTCAGCCTACACAGAGAGCCAGAGAGATATTCCAGGGCAGGGAGAAGGGCAAGAATAAGTGAGGGAGGAAAGACTTGTGGAAGTCATTAGTTCGGTCCAGTGTCCCTTGGTCAAGGGTCCATCACGTGTCAACACCTGTGCTAGAGGATTTGTGTCAGTTAGTACCTTACGAGAGACAGGGATCTGATGATTTAGGAGCATTTCCTCCCTTTCAGAGAGGAAACTTCGAGAGCTTAAGTTCTTTGTAGATATTTGTGAAGTTGTAAAACTGGCATTTGAACCCAGGAGTCCTTGTCCCCAGATCCAACCTGCAGGCAACCACATTTTGGCTTAATATTTAACCTTCCCTGAGGTCACTGTCTCCCACCTCAGCTCTATGTGCCCTGCTTTGGGAATCAGCCCTAGGACTCACAGTTCTCCTGTTGTGGCACAATTAAGGATTGTATCGAGTTCCCACAGTGGAGACCTGACCAGGTGGGTCCTTGTGGTCTAAGGTCTTCTGTACCCTGGCACAAAGTGATTTTGAATAAAGTGCACTTCTACCCTGGTAGTTATCACATGGTGTTGTAACTGCCTTGTTTTTAACTCTTCTATTTGTGGCTTCTTTACTGCTCTCTATTGAAATGTGTGTTTGTTACATGAGCGGTTATCTAACACTTTTCTTTTTCTCTGTGTGACGGTGAGACAAAGTATTGTCCTGTAGTTCAACATCTATAACATTACATGTATAACATTAGCTTTGAACTGATCTTGTATCAATGTGTCTATCACTTTTTTTTTCTTCCTTCCTTCCTTTTTTTTTTTTTGCTTTGAGCCTGAACAGGAATATGATTTCTATCACTTTTGAGCCCCTGTTTGTGTCTGAAATAAACTTAAATCTAAAATGGTGGTAGGAGGATAATCTTAAATTTATTTAAGGTTTCTAGGTCTGTGGGCTAAAGCTTGTGTTTTTTGTTAAGGATATAATCTATAGGAAGGCAAATTCCATCCTTTTTGTGATGTTTTGTGTCACCGTGTTCTGCCCCTAGAGGACAGTATCATCCATCAATTCCTGTCTTTTGTGCTAAAACCTTGTATGCTGCTGCTGCTGCTGCTAAGTCGCTTCAGTCGTGTCCGACTCTGTGCGACACTACGGACAGCAACCCACCAGGCTCCCCTGTCCACAGGATTCTCCAGGCAAGAATACTGGAGTGGGTTGCCATTTTCTTCTCTGAAAACCTTGCCAAATTTGTGCTAAGTGCTGTACTGAGTTACTTCAGCTGTGTCCAACCCTGCTCATCCCTGTGGACTGTAGCCTTTCAGGCTCCTCCAGGCTCCATGGGATTCTCCAGGCAAGAATACTGGAGTTTGGTGAGTGAGAAATCATTTAGGGAGTTTGCAGAAAAAATTTTAGATACTAGCAAATATAGTAAAACCCTGGAAACATTGCCATATTCACAAAAGACTGGGCTCTGGTCTAGGATGGGACTGCTTGCTCTGTGACCTTATGTGAGCCCCTTCTCTTGCCAAGCCTCTTGGCATAAGATGAGGGGGTAGATTCGGATTAACTCAAAACTCTTTGGCATCTAAATTTGACAAAAAGCAAACTGGTAGAAAGGTCTTTTGATGGCATTATATGGAATTCTATTGTACTTTAACCAAGCTCATGTTTCTGGATATACAGGTTCAGCCACCTGTGTGTAATTCCCTCTTTCTTTTCATGGATAGTTTATCGTATTTTGTTATAAATTCATTCTTATATATGACATGCTTTTCACCTCTAAGGAAATTGGTTTAGAGTTTGTGCTTGGTTCACATGGAAGGCAAAGAAACTCATTTTAGCCTCCTTTCTGCTTAGCGTTAAGAAGCTAAGCCACTTAGAGTTGATCCGTGTTGTTGTGCAGCAGAAACCAACACAACATTGTAAAGCAATTATCCTCCAATTTAAAAAAAGAAAAAAAGAGAGAGAAGCTAAACCACACCACTTTTCAATATTACAGCTATCCTCATTTAAAAAGAGAGAGTTTCTTCTGCCTCTATAGCTAATGCTAATTAATGGTTCATCACAACTCCCTGAGAAGGGAATGGTTACCACTCCAGTATTTGTGGCTGGAAAAATCCAGGGGCAGAGGAGCTTGGTGGGGTGCAGTCCATGGGGTCGCGAAGGGTCAAACATGACTAAGCAACTAACACTTTCACAACCAACTTACACTGTATGAATACTTTGCCCCCAAATAAACTTTTATCCATTTTTAGGAGTGAATAAAAGAAGCCAAGCTTCAGGGAAGATAAGTTCTTGAAATCTGACAGTTTCCAGATAATGTCAGAATATGATTTCAAGAAAAATAATATGAAATGTACATTAACATAAATCTATAACTGCTCAACTTGATGAAAAATATCACCATAAAACTCTGCCATGACTGAACCACCCAATATGTTTTTCTCGATGACATTTTGTGAGAATGAATAAATTATCTGAGAATGTGTTTGCATCAAACATACAGAATTTTGTAATAAACACATAAATCATTCAAGCATTTTCCAGAAAGATGCCTGATCCAAAAAATGAGGATATTCATATTACTTTTCTCCCTTCCAGCTTCTTTCTCAGTACAGTCCCTTAGAGCTCTGGATAGTAATACAAAACCATCAATTATAGAAGTGTAGGAAGAGAAGACACAAAGAAAATTACTCTCATTAAAGAAGATTTCCATGCAACTTACAAGCTGAACTTCTGTGAGCTTTGTTTTCACTGAGGTCCCCTCTGCAGTTTACACTGGGGTCTACTTTTGAAAAGGGGCTTCCCAGGTGGTCCTAGTTGTACAGAGCCCGCCTTCCAGTGCAGGAGATGTAAGAGGCATGGATTCAACCCCCGGGTTGGGAAGATCCCCTGGA
This sequence comes from Bos grunniens, assembly GCF_055505025.1. Lineage (NCBI taxonomy): Eukaryota > Metazoa > Chordata > Mammalia > Artiodactyla > Bovidae > Bos > Bos grunniens. The sequence continues at coordinate 12,066,306 of NC_141170.1, read as the reverse complement.
GGAGGGCATGGCAACTCACTCCAATATTCTTGCCTGGAGAATCCCATGGACAGAGGAGCCTGGTGGGCTACAGCCCATGGGGTCGTAAAGAGTCAAATATGACTGAAGTGACTTAGCATGCATGCACTAGTTTTACAAAAACAGCTATATTTTTCAGCCATGGTACCCGGATACCAGTCATCATCCCCTATAAAACTGGCAGGACAAACTTAACTCTGAAAGATGTGTTCTTGTTGTACTCCTTGAGGAATTGCTTTACTCTTTTCTTACTTGGGGCAATTGATGCTTTTTCACATGAAAAAGCAGGCTCTCCCTTTTTTGCATAGACTACTGGGAAGATTGAGGCAAACTAGTAGCTTAATTTTAATAGAATGCAATGACTTGTGCCTTAGGATCCCGAATTTCATATTTACCTTTGTCTGTCTCTATATTTCCTATGATTTAAAACTTTTTCTGCTATACCATGCAAGTTTTTGTTAACTACTCCAACAGTTGTGAGCTAAGGTGAAGTATAAATAAATAGATGAATGAATAGTTGTGATTTGTGATTTATAATGAGAAATGTATATTTGGTCTTCATCTCTGTGTCTGGCACAGAGCTCCTAAATCCTTTGGAATTTCCTAAGTGATGAGAGCTATCTAAGCGTCTTTTGTTATGTTAAGGAGATTACTTGTAGATCCTACCTAAGGATGGGGGCTGGTGGCCAGTGGAGCTGACCATGTGATTGGAGGGTTGAAACTTACAGTCCCCCAAATCTAAACCTACCCCTACTTCTAGGAAGCAGGGAGTGGCTTGAGATTGAGTTCAGTCACCAACGGCCAATGATGTAATCAACCGTGCCTTCGTAATGAAGCCTCCACAAACTCCCAAGAGTTTGAAGCTTCCAGGTTGGTGAACACACAGAGCTTCAACACATGGAAGCTCCCTGACTTTTCCCAATACCTCCGTTCTGTGTCTCTTCCACTTGACTGTTCCTGGGTTACATCCTTTTATTGATACATTGGCAATTTAGTAAGTAAGATGTTTCTTTGAGTTATGTGAGCCACTCTAACAAAGTAGTTGAACCCAAGGCAGGGGTGGATGGAACCTTCAGTCTATAGACGTGCAGGTGACAATCTGGGCTCATGACAGCATCTGCAGTGGTGGTGAGGTGCGGTCTGGTAGGACCGAACCCTTAACTTGTTCATCGGATGCTGTCTCTGGGTGGACAGTGCCAGAACTTGATTGAATTGTAGGACACCCACCTGGTGTCCAGAGAATTGCTTGATGATGTGTGGGTGGGAGAACTAACCCCTATGGGCATTGGAATTGGTATTAGAACCATCTGGATTGTCACACAGACGTATTAATATATGTAGAATGGTGGTCAAAGAAGATTCTGCCATCAAAGAAATGAAGCTTCATGTCTACAGTGAACTATTAAAAAAAGAGAAGAATTGTGAAACCCATTTCTTACCTTTCTCCCCAGGACTCAGGGCTTCCCCTGTGGCTCAGCTGGTAAAGAATCTGCCTGCAATGCAGGAGACCTGGGTTCGATCCCTGGGTTGGGAAGATCCCCTGGAGAAGGAAAAGGCTACCCACTCCAGTATTCTGGCTTGGAGAATTCCATGAACTGCATAGTCCATGGGGTTGCAAAGAGTCGGACATGACTGAACGACTTTCACTTTCACTTTCCAGGACTCATTTCTCCATAAATGGCTATGAAGGTTCTATTATGACTTAGAACCTCTGTATATATCAAATGATTATGATCTGCTTTGAGGTCCCTCTGTGCTCTGCGCTCTGGGCCCTTTCTCTGTCAGGCAGGAAAAAACTGCTATATAATTCATGTCTTCTAAGGGCTAGCAATACTAATACATCAGTTACTGAAGGAACGCTCTAAATCAAGTGCTCTGTACATCAAAGGCATTTCCATGTTCTTGGACTCAAGAGGAATAGGAAAGCTTCCCTATTTGGGACGGTTTAAAGGGGTCTAGAGGGCAGATAGACAGGGATCAGTCAGGCTATGGAAGATGGAGAGGAGAGATAGGGCAGGGAACAGCCCTTGTCCCCTGCTTCTGCTTATGCAGTTCGACTGAAGAGTCATAAAAGCCCTGGCGACCTCACATTTCAAGAGGAGGAAAGTAAAGGCTTTGAAAGGTTAGGTGCCTCACTTAAGGTCACACAGCCAGGGCGTGGCACAGCCAGGGCGCCAGCCGCTCTCCTTGCTCCTTCCGCCTCGCTTCCCTTTGTGGGCATCGTCTCTTGTGCCTCCAGGTCCATTGCTCATCTGGTCCATTCTGTTCCACCTACGCTCAATCCTCGGGGACCAACCAGCACAGGCAAACTGGCCCTGTGGTTTCTGGTTGGGTTTGGCCATTGGGAAGTCCCAGCAGGAGACGAGAGGGAGCTTGGAGAGGGAGGTTGGGGCGTCTATTCCATTCATTCCCACCCTGGGAGGAAAGTAAGGAAAGTGAAGTCGCTCAGTCATGTCTGACTCTTTGCGGCCCCATGGACTGTAGCTTCCCAGGCTCCTCTGTCCATGGGATTTTCCAGGCAAGAGTACTGGAGTGGGTTGCCATTTCCTTCTCCAGGAGATCTTCCTGACCCAGGGATCAAACCTGGATCTCCTGACACTTTACCGTCTGAGCCACCAGCCACATGGGCTGGTGATGTCCCTCAAAAACGACCGCTGCTCCTCTCAAGGTGGTGAGCGCCTTCTTGTTTCCTGTGGCTGTCCCCTCATCTCTGGGTTTAGGAGTGGTAATAATGTCACTGCTGCTGGCCCCAGTGCCTGCATCATCCCACACTCTTCCCCAACACCTCACATACCTTAGTAAACAGTTTCTTTACAAATAAACCTCTTTAAATTATCCTAACTTGGACGTGCCATCTCTTCCCTCTTAGGACTCTAATAATTACACTTTCCCATTAAAGAAAATTTGATGTTAGTTATATGTTACAGAATATAGCATAAGACACATAAAAGATGAATTTGATACGTTTAAGTTACTGGGAAATGTAAATCATGGGGCTGTCATCTTTTCCAAGTGGACATTGTAAAAAGAAGGGGACATTGGGGAAAGTGAGGAGAGAAGCTATAATGTATAGGATTCAATTAAATTACTGTAGCTATCCTCCATTTGTGCTTCTAGCAGTACTGAAATTGATTGTTTCTTTTCAGTTTCTTACCTGTTTCTTCATCTCCAAATTGAGTTGCTTTGCCTAAAGCTTTAAAATCTGTTTTCATATTAATTAATCAAACATTTTAAAATTAGATGTCTATCTTTCAATTTTACAAGGATATGCTTAGAGGAGTAACTTAGCTATGTATTTGAGGCAAGAAATATATGTTTCAAAACAATTTCTTTCCAGATTGTACAACATGGAATATGACTTTTCATAGTCAACTTCCTCATTAATAAGGTAAGGTGATAAAAAGGCATAAGATGTGAGAGAGTCTTTCCAAAATTAGAAAACCTTATTAGATGAAGGTTAATTTAATAGATAACCTTGTTCAGAAAAATCTAAAAATATACAGATATATTTCAAACTTTGTGATTTGACTTTACCTTTAACATGTTGTTTTCTGATATCCTTGGAAATGGGTTTTTCCACCTGTAGAAGACAATGCATTACAATTATCTCTTAAATTGCGACTATTCCATTTCATAACCTGCCACTTGGTATGGTTAGATCCCTTAGGTTATGAGTCCAGGACTCATCATTCTAACAGATCACCCTGTGTGTATTGTTGGCAACTATTCAACGTGTGTAAATACCACCATGCCAGTGACGAGCGTAGGGGCCTCAGGTGGTAATTCGGCATAAAAAAATATTTGGTTTGAGAATCAATCCTGCCTCTTATTGCTGTGAAACTTTGGAAAGGCATTTACCATATTATGAGCCTTAGATATTTTTTCCATCTTTTTTAATAGGGAAAATTTTGTTCATGTCAATTCATGTCATTGAGTTATTGTGAAGATCAATATACATGATCAAGTCCATGAAAGGGACTGAGCAGGCAGATCAAAGTGTAGCCTTGTGTAAATGCCCTTGTTGGGATTTCACCTTCATCATGTGCTGGCTATGAGAAGGTGGCCAGTCATTTAACTTTCTAAACCTCAGTTTCCTCAGCTGTGAAATGAGGGTAATAGAAGAACTGACACTTCACAAGGATGGCAGAACTACATGAGATAGGCTATGTGCCTAGAACAGGAAATAACACCAGTCAAGCTGAAGAATGGTTAGCTGTCATTGTTAATTGTATTAAAGGCATTGGTAGGACTTCCCTCGTGGTCCAGTGGTCAAGACTTTGTCTTCCAATGCAGGGGGTGTGGGTTTGATCCCTGGTAGAGGAGCTCAGATCTCACATGCCTCATGGCCATAACACAGAAGCAATACCGTAACAAACGCAATAAAGACTTAAAAAAAAATGGCCCACATAATAAAAAGAGAAATCACCACTTAAAAAAGCTAAAGGCAGAGTTGAATATTAAGGGCTTGCTGAATAATCTTTAGATGTGAGGGTGAAGGAGGTGCTGTGTGTTAGTAGCTCAATCTTGTCTGACTCTTTGTGACCCCACAGACTGTAGCCTGCCAGGCTCCTCTGTCCATGGGGTTCTCCAGGCAAGAATACTGGAGTGGGTTGCCATTCTCTTCTCTAGAGGATCTTCCCGAACAAGGGATTGAACCCAGGTCTCCTGCACTGCAGGCACATTCTTTACCATTTGAGCTACAGGGAATCTTGAAGAAGGTGAGGGAGACATACTAATGATGCCCAATGCCTTGGAAAGCCTTTACGCCTAGGTCAGTATTGGGGTCTGTGATGTTTATTTTTATGTGTCAAATTGACAGGGTCACAGGGTATCCAGATGTTTGGTGAAACCTTATTTCTGGGTGTGTCTGTGGAAGTGATTCTGGATGAGATTATAATTTGGATCAGCGGACTGAGTAAGGCTGATTGCCTTCTGCAAAGCCAGTGGGCATCTTTCAGTCCAGGGAGGGCATGAATAAAATAAAAAGGGAGGGGAAAAGAGAGTTTGCTCTCTCTGCCTGACTGTTGACTCGGGTCGTTGCTCTTCTCCTGCCCTTGATGACTGAGGTTTACATCACTGCTTCTCTTGGTGCCCGTGCCTTTGGACTTGAGCTGGAAGTTAGAGGCCACCGGCATTCCTGGTCTTCAGCTTTCAGATGGCAGATTGTGGGACTTGAGCCTCCATAATCACTAATTTATTTATATGTATACATCTATATGCCTATGTGTCTCGAGCTTTCTATCCTATCTTTCTATCCATCTGTGTATCTATTTTATCAATCTACTGGGGGCTTTCCAGGTGTCTCAGTGGTAAAGAACCCACTTGCAATGCAGGAGACACAGGAGATGGGGGCTCGCTCCCTGGGTGGGAAGCGATATACCCTGGGGAAGGAAATAGCAACCTGTTCTAGCATTCTTGCCTGGGAAATCCCATGGACAGAGAATCCTTGTGGGATACAGTCCAGAAAGTCACAAAGAGTCTGACATGATTGAGTATACACACATCTATCTATTAGTATCTATCTCTATCTATCTATTATCTACCTACCTACTGCTTGTACTTCTAGAGAACCCTGACTAATATAGAGTTTTTGCAGTATACTTTATTGCTGCCAAGTTGAGGTGGTCAAGGTGAAGGGGAGGGAGGGTCATTGAACCCCCTGTTGCCTGTTAGGTCTTGATGGTCAAAGTCCGCCTCTTTTCCTCTGTGGGACACTGGACCACATAATTCTGCCTACACATGATGTGGCTCTTCTGCTGGTCAATATAGTAAAGCATCAGGTATGGTTTTGGTTTTGTTATTGCTGTGGCTTCCTTCATCACACCCTCAGCTTTGGTTCCTCCAGGGAGACCCCACTGAAGCTGGTGTGCTGGAGGGTTTTTGTCAAGTTCTTGTTGCATCCTCAGCTTTCAATCTTCCCTGTGCACCTGCCCAAGAGAGAGGGTCTCTCCCAATGCTCTTCCCACCTCCTATTGCTAGCCTGGAGCAGGGGAGAGTCTCCAGGTCTCTGTCTTGCCTGGCCCCGCATGATTAGGGTGTTAGGGATCAGGCTTCCTTAGTGCCTGCTCTTCTCCCCTTTGCTGGCCAAATTCTATTTTTAAAAATTAATTTTTAAATGAAGTATCAATCCTAAAGGATATCAACCCTGAATACTCATTGGAAGGACTGATGCTGAAGCTGAAGCTCCAATACTTTGGCCAACTGATGCAAAGTGCCGACTCACTGGAAAAAACCCTGATGCTGGGAAAGATTGAGGGCAGGAGGAGAAGGGGGTGACAGAGGATGAGATGGTTGGATGGCATCACCAATTCAACGGACATGGATTGGGCAAAAAATGGTGAAGGATCGGGAAACCTGGTGTGCTGCAGTCCATGGGGTCACAAAGAGTTGGACACGACTGAGTGACTGAACAACAACAACAATAGGTAATTTACAATGTTGTGCCAATCTCTGCTGTATGGCAAAGACTCAGTTATACACCTATATGCATTCTGTTTTAATATTCTTTTCCATTATGGTTTATAACAGGAAAGAAAGTGAAGTCGCTCAGTCGTGTCTGGCTCTTTGTGACCCCATGGACTGCAGCCTACCAGGCTTCTCCATCCATGGGATTTTCCAGGCAAGAGTACTGGAGTGGGTTGCCATTTCCTTCTCCAGGAGATCTTCCTGACTCAGGGATTGAACCCGGGTCTCCCGCATTGTAGGCACATGCTTTACCATCTGAGCCACTAGGGAAGTCCTTATAACAGGATGTTGAATATATTTCCCTGTGCTGTACATTAGGACCTTGTTGTTGATCCATTCTAAATGTAATAGCTTGCATCTACCAACCCCAAACTCCCAGTCCATCCCCCTCTCTCCCCACCCTCCTTGGCAACCACAAGTCTGATCTCTGCGTCCGTGAGTCTATTTCTGTTTTGTAGATAGGTTCATTTGAGTCCTGTTTTAGATTCCACATACAAGTGATATCATATGGTGTTTTTCTTTCTCTTTCTGACTTACTTCACTTAGGATGATAATCCCTAGCTGTAGCTGGCCATGTTCCATTTTGTGTCTTTGGACATTTGGATCCATTTGGCTCTTTTGCACGAGAGAGTTTTTTGGCTGCATCTTCTCCAGAGGGACCTACACTTTGACGGTATTGGCATAGGATCCCAGGCCTAGAAGTATTTTATGCCCCTCTCCAGGGCTATTCTCATTTTCTATCAAATACAGCTTTTCTAACGTCTACTACATACCTGTAACAATGCTAGATTATGCAGGGATGAAGAAGAATAAGAGGTTAGATGCAAAAGGTGGAATCATATGGATGCAGTTCTGAGTTTACAGCATATTATAACACAGGTTTCATTATAACAGAAGTTTTTCAACCTCGGCACCATTGAGAGTTGGGGCAGGGCAATTTGCTGTGGGAGGCTGCCCTGTGCGTTTACAGGGTACTTAGCGGCATCCCTGCCCTCTGCCCACTAGATGTCAGCAGCGTTCCCCAAGTCTTAACAACCAAAAATGTCGCCAGTCGTCGTAAATATCCACTAGGGGGCAAACCGTTCCCAGGAGAGAACCACCGATAACAATGCAATGTGTTACTGGTGTAGAAGACCGCTTTGCATCGCTTCCTGCAGAAGGCTTCTCAAAAGCCTCTGCTTGGTCTGAGTGATGCAGCTCCCTGCTCTTTGTATCTTGTGTCACCTCAGTCTTAACACCTTGTATTATTATTTCAAAACTGCCAATTTGGGCCACTGCCTCCTCCATTAGACTGTGGACACTGGCTCCCTTTTTTTTTTAAAATCCCCATTGTTGAGCATAGTGCTTTGTACACAGCAAGTGCTCAATAAATGAAAAGATGGGCAATGGTTTAGTGCTTTAAGATAGTTGTAACCAGTCTAACGGGGCTTCCCAGACAGTGTTAGTGGCAAAGAACCTGTGTGCCAATGCAGGAGACATAATTATAGACTCAGGTCTGATCCCTGAGTCAGGAAGAATCAGAGACGGGCATGGCAACCCACTCCAGTATTCATAACTAGAGAATTCCATGGACAGAGGAGCCTGGTGGGCTACAGTCCACAGGGTTGCCAAGAATTAGACACAACTGAAGCGACATAGCATGCACGCATGCAATCAGTCTAAGGAATCAACATAAGAACCGGTTCCTGTAAGCACTGTTGAAGATCCAATTCACAGATAGTTTAATCACCATGTAAATGTGCAAGACTAATTGGAATTAACTCCTGAGAATGAAGTTATAATAATAAAAAAAGTCTGCTTACCATAAAAACTATTTTTCAAACATTGGTTATAAAAGCAAAACTCCCTTTTTTATTTGAATTGAGGCCAAGTCCTTATTGAATTAATTTATAAGACAACTTGCCTCCTGGCCAAAATTGTGCTCATCTCCCACCTCCTATTTCTCACAAGATTTCACTTGCTTTAATATATTGAAATTTTAGTTCCTCTTGTAAAGTGACCTAGCTAAAAGAAGAAATTTGTAACAAAAAACTACAAAGATAATATGAAAGGATATAAAGTAATAAGAATGGAGACTTAAATTCTGGCATAGTCGTTTAAGAAAAATCAAATGAGAATTATCATCTTTTAAGAAAGCATTCTTCTCATGAAAGTTTACTTCTGTGCAAAGAGGAATTATCAGTGGTTTTTAGGGAAAGAAAAGCTTAACTTTTTAGGTCAGAATTTTCTACTTTTTGTAACCAGACAAGAATTTGTGACTTTAGCCTCTGGCCCAGTGACTCTGAAATTCCTATTGTTCCCTCAATATGTTTCGTGCTTTAGAGATGAAGCTCCTGAAATGCCCTCTTCCCTGTCTAACAGTGCTCTGTTGGGGCCTGCCCCAGTTGTTCATCTCAGAGATAATTGCAAGTATTCACATGTATGGATGTGAGAGTTAGACTAGAAAGAAAGGTGAGCGCTGAAGAATTGATGCTTTTGAACTGTGGTGTTGGAGAAGACTCTTGAGAGTCTCTTGGACTGCAAGGAAATCCAACCAGACCATCCTAAAGGAGATCAGTCTTGGGTGTTCATTGGAAGGACTGATGTTGAAGCTGAAACTCCAATACTTTGGCCACCTTATGCGAAGAGTTGACTCATTGGAAAAGACCTTGATGCTGGCAGGGATTGGGGGCAGGAGGAGAAGGGGACGACAGAGAATGAGATGGCTGGATGGCATCACCGACTCGACGGACGTGAGTTTGGGTGAACTCCAGGAGTTGGTGATGGACAGGGAGGGCTGGCAGGCTGCGGTCATGGGGTCGCAGAGTCGGACATGGCTGAGCGACTGAATTGACTAAATATGACAGCTCTGCAGGACAGACTAGAGAAAGTGTCCATGTGGACAGAGACCAAGCTGGGTCTTTTTGAATTATGTTTTTTTTTTCCAGGATACGACATCACCGACTCAATGGATGTGAGTTTGAGCAAGCTCGAGGAGGTGGTGAAGGACAGGGGAGCCTGGTGTGCTGCCGTCCAAGGGGTCTCAAAGAGTCAGACACGACTGAGCTGCTGAACAGCTACAACAGGATATAAGCCCCGTAGTGGAATTTCTGGGTCATATGGTAGTTCTATTTTTAGTTTTTCAAGAAAAATCCTTAGTGTTCTGCATAGTGGCTGTATGGATTTACATTCCCACCAACAGTGCAAGAGAGTCCCAGTTTGGTGCTCTGTGGTAACATTTAGATTGGTGGGATTGGAGTGGGGAGGGGAGGGATATATGTGTACATAGAGCTGATTCACTTAGCTGTATAGCAGAAACTAACACAATGTTTTAAAACAACTATATCCCATTAAAAAAAAAGAAATCAAACAGGGGAAAGAAGACTGCGTTTCTTTTCCTATTAATATTTCAAGCTGTGGAGGTGATTTAGTTGCTAAGTTGTGTCTGACTCTTTGCGACCGCATGGACTAGAGCCTGCCAGGCTCTGCTTTCCATGGGACTTCCCAGGCAAGAATATTGGAGTGGGTTACCATTTCCTTCTCTGGGGATCTTCCTGACCCAGGGATCGAACCTGGGTCTCCTCCATTGCAGGTGGATTCTTTTTACCAGCTGTGCTACCAAGGAAGCCTTCATATTTCAAGCTAGTCATATTTCCAATTTCAGTTCAAAGCACTGAGTTTGTTTGTCCATTTCCATTCACATGCTGTGTGCTGTGCTGAGTCATTTCAATCATGTCCAACTCTGTGTGACCCCCATGGACTGTAGTCCACCAGGCTCCTCTGTCCACGGGATTCTCCAGGCAAGAAGACTGGAGTGGGTTGCCATGTCCTCCTCCAGGGGATTTTCCAGACCAAGGGATTGAACCTGAGTATCTTGTGTCTCCTCACTGGTAGGCAGGTTCTTTACCACTAGTGCCGCCTGGAAGCTCTTCCATCCATGTGAGCAGTATGTACTGAGAACCTTTGACATAAAGCCACTGTGCTAGATGCTGGGGCTAAAATCGGCCCTGTGCTCATGGAGGTGTCATCTGGTAGCTGACAGCTCTGTGCCTGGCACTGTGCTCTGTATGGATTATCATGAAAGCTATGAGATTGTATAGTTTAGACTGTAAAGGCTCAGAGAAGGTAAGTAACTGGCCCAAAGAAGCAGAGCTCAAAAAGTTGGAGCCATTAAAATGAGACTTATAACATTCATCTTGCAAGGTTATTTTAAGGATTAAATGTCATTCATTCATTCATTTATTCCCATCTTTCCTCAGAAAGACCTTTCCTGACTGCCTTGCTTTCATTCTATTTTCAAAGCTCATCACTTGATACATTGTCTTTGTATCTATTCTTTATCCATTTACATATCATAGGTCTCCACCCACTACATGTCAGTTTCATGAGAGCAGGGCCTTGGTGGTTTACTGCCGAATACTAGAGTGGATAATTGTGTCTGGTCCATGGCAGGCACCCAACATATGTTTCTTAAATGAATTTGTTGAGTGAATGATTAAAATGTTTAGCTTAGTATCTGTGTAAAGAGGAAGTGTTCAATATTTCATCCCTTATCTTGCTCTCCCAATCTCTATTGGCTGTGTTCTGTGTGAATGGCTTGGTAAAAATTGTAGTTTCCTTTTCTTGTCAATATTTAAAAGAAACCCTCTAGTTAAACGAGTAAACCATTTGCATAGATAATGCACAAGGATGAATGTGTTATAAATATTTAAGTGTGTTCACAGTCACTAATAAATGTGAAACAAATTTTAAAGAAGGAACAGCAAAATCTCTTTCTCTTTTTTAAAAATTATAATTAAAAAAATAATGCACAGTTTTGGAGAGAATTCTATGAGGTGGAAATTCTAATACAGGGCTTCTGCAGGGGGCTGGGGGGCGGGGACAGTAAATTGAAATGATTTTTCAGGGACCAACTTCACAGTATGTACCGAAAGCCTTTAAAATATTTTCACTCAATGGTTAAATAAAATAATTAAAAATCTTATATGAGGAGTGAAGTATCTGTAAAGACTATGCTTATTGATGCTTGTTTTATGACATGGGACATAGTTGTATGACTGAAACAATGTGCAAAGGAAGGAAAACCAGTATATACTATACAACAAAGACTTCGTTGCATGAAATACATTAGCACAGAAAACATTGACATGAAATTTACCCAAATGTTATGACTGATAGCCTTGCAACCTCAGGGATGATTAATATGTATTTTGTGCAATGTTATTAAAAACAAAATACTATATGTGTTTAGAGCACTTACATTTACAAGATATTTTCAACAGCTTTTTGAAGTAAGCATGGCAGAGGTTGTTACTCCTGTTTGGCTACTGGGTTTACAAAGAAAGAGGTTCAGAGAGGTTGACCTACAGTTGTCTCTTCATATCTGCCAGGGATTACTTCCAGCGTGCCCCTGGAATACCCAAATCTGTGGATGCTCAAGTCCTTCATATGAAATTGCAGAGTATTTGTAAATAACATATGCATATCCTTCTGTATACAGTGAAAGCCTCAACGGCATGGGTTTGAACTGTGTGGGTCCACTTATACTCAGATTTTTTCATCAAGTACATACTAAGGAACTACAAAATACTTGGTTGGTTGAATTATCTCCAGATTACTTGTAATACCTAATACAATGTCAGTGCTATGTAAATAGTTGCTGGCATGTGGTAAATTCAAGTTTTGCTTCTTGGAATTTAATGGAATTTTTTTTTTTTAATCCTCGATTGAATCTACAGATGGGGAACTGACAGATATGGAGGACTGACTGGACTTATTACCATACCATTAGCAGTTGGAATCATTGGGCCTAAATCTGGACAAAATGATATGTTGTTATCAAAGAGATTTGAGTTTAAATTCTGCTCCTAGAGAACAGGATGAGTATTAAGTGAGACGCAGGTGAAAGTCCTTAGCCTGATGTCTGGCTCACAGAAAATCTTCCACAAATGTTAGTTCTCTTTCCTTCTAGTTATCTATTCTAAGGACCACGATCCCTCCAGCTGAATCACCCTGCACCTCACTGAGCTTGACCTGCTCACCACCAAGGCATTCCAACAAGATGCCTTGGAAATGAGAGACGGTAAAGCTCTTGGATACTAGGCAGTGCCCTCCATGTGTTTGGTTCATGCAGTCAAGCTTTTACTTACTTCTTCCAGCTTCATCCAGGTTAGCCTGTCTGTCGGGAGAGAGGTCTTGGAATCTAAGGACAGGGGTGTGTCCATCATACCCTTGAAATAGCGTGTATCTGTGAAAAAAGAAAAAAATTTAAAGTCATACTTTACATGACTCTGCACACTGTAATGAACAACATATTTGCACATCTACAAACTTAATGAACCATCATGATATAGGCTGCTGCTGCTGCTAAGTCACGGCAGTCATGTCTGACTCTGTGTGACCCCATGGACGGCAGCCCACCAGGCTCCTGTCCCTGGGATTCTCCAGGCAAGAACACTGGAGTGGGTTGCCATTTCCTTCTCCAGTGCATAAAAGTGAAAAGTGAAAGTGAAGTTGCTCAGTCGTGTCCGACTCTTTGTGACCCCAAGGACTGTAGCTCCTCCACCCATGGGATTCCCCAGGCAAGAGTACTGGAGTGGGTTGCCATTGCCTTCTCCACACAATATAGGCATGAGCTTGTAATTCTACTTCCACTTAACAGATGAAGAGGCTGAGGCTCAAAGAGGAGAGATCACTTCTCTTGGTCCATATACATAAATGCCAAAGTCTGGACCTGAACCTTCTTCATTCTCTTATCCACCTGGGAAATTCTACTCATCCTTCAAGGCTTGGACTGTGTCATGCCCTTCAGAAATCTTCCTAGACCCCACCCACCTGGCACACCACCCTGGATCTCTTTTCTATGTTACACACTTGTGTGTGCTTAGTCACTCAGTCATGTCTGACTCTTTGTGACCCCATGAACTGTAGCCTGCCAGGCTTCTCTGTCCACTGGGGTTCTCCAGGCAAGAATAGTGAAGTGGGTTGCTATGCCCTCCTCCAGGGGATCTTCCCAACCCAGGGACTGAACCCAAGTCTCTCACTTTGCAGGCAGATTCTTTACTATCTGAGCCACCAGGGAAGCCCATGAATACTGGATTGAATAGCCTATCCCTTTGCCGGGGGATCTTCCCAACCCAGTAATAGTACCAGGGTCTCCTGCTTTGCAGGTGGATTCTTTACCAGCTGAGCTACCAGGGAAGCCCACATTACATACTTAACATACGTATTTTATACTTAACATATATTTCTATATACTTGTGCTTTCTTGGTGGATTTGTGGTAAAGAATCCACCTGCCAATGCAGGAGACATGGGTTAGATCCCTGGTCCAGGAAGATCCCCTGGAGAAGGAAATGGCAACCCACTCCAGTATTCTTGCCTGGATAATTCCATGGACAGAGGAGCCTGGCAGGCTATAGTTCATGGGATTGCAAAGAGTGAGACATGACTGAGTGACTGAACAACAACAGCAGCTATATAATTAACATACTTATATACATTATATACCAAACTTATTCTATCATACTTACCTTTTTATCTCTTGATCAATGCTAACTGGCATACAATAGATATTAATTAATGCATATTGAGTGGATGAACAAAGGAATATCATTATTATTTACAAGGTGATTGTCCTCAAAGGGACTTCTGTAGATTCATTTCAGTAGGTCAGGCTCTCAAATCACAAATACTTCCTCTTTTCCCTCACAACACTTTGCTTTATTTAAGGTTCAGAGACCTTGTTTAAGCTGTGTAAGGTGCCCCAGTTACAAAGAAGAAAAGATGGTGTATATTAAGGTTTTCTTTCTCTTCAAAGCCTGGCTTTGCTGCCATGTTTTTGTGCTACTTATATGCTGGCTATGAGCAAGACAAATCAGCCATATTAAGTCTCCCCTTTTGTTCTGCTCTCTTCTCTGCAACGCTGTCTTAACAGGGATGTTGCCCGCATCTCTGCTTGTCGATCTTCTGCCATATTCATCAGTTGTCTCTCAGACTCAAGATATCATCATGGGGATTCTCTAGGCAAGAAGAGTGGAGTGGGTTGCCATGCCATCCTCCAGGGGACCTTCCCAACCCAGGGATCGGACCTAGGTCTCCCACATTGCAGGTGGATTCTTTATCATCTGAGCCACCAGGGAAGCCATCATGATAATAATAAATAGTCATAGAGCTCTGACTCTGCACCGAGTCCTCCTCTGAGAACTCAACATGCATCTTTCATGTAACTACCTGGGGTACGTGGAGTAAGCTCTATCTTCAGATATCTTGAACCCTATCTTCAAATATAGAAAATGGTTTTCAGGTGCTTGCTCCAGGACACACAGCTAATAAGCTGTGGAAGCAGGATTTTAACCTAGAGTTGCTAATTCAGAACCTGTATCTTTAGTCACTCTACAATATCGCAGCATGTGCATGCGATTTTCAGATTTCAGGCCCTAAACATTACCTGCATATTCAGATTCCTTAATAGGCCTGGCTGGTAAAATTTTCACTGATTGCCAGTCTTCTCCCACGTGAAGCTCAGGGTCTTCATAGTCATCACCTGTGTGGCCTTTTGCTCCATCCAGGACTGCCATGGAATTCCTTTCCTAAGGAGGGGACATTTCAGTAAGTCAACGGGAGGTACAACAATGACAAAGATTATAGGCTACAGTGCTGGCCAGGGGAGTAATAGAGATCCCCTTGCTGTGAGTTAAAGATTTAAGAGTCTGGAGTCCAGGGGAGTTAACCTCTCATGGTGGCAGAATTGTAACGATATCCTTAGAAACCATCATGGTGGTGTGAGACACTCCCTTTGTCTCTCCCCTTCAATCTACAACAATTAAGACATCCATAACTCAACAAAGAATTGATGCTTTTGAACTTTGGTGTTGGAGAAGACTCATGAGAGTCCCTTGGACTGCAAGGAGATCAAACCAGTCAATCCTAAAGGAAATCAATCCTGAATATTCATTGAAGGACTGATGCTGAAGCTGAAACTCCAATACTTTGGCTACCTGATGTGAGGAACTGACTCCTTCAAGATCCTGATGCTGGGAAAGATGGAGGGCAGGAGGAGAAGGGGATGACAGAGGATGAGATGGTTGGATGGCATCACCGACTCTATGGACATGAGTTTGAGCAAGGTCTTGGAGTTGGTGATGGACAGGGAAGCCTGCGTGCTGCAGTCCATGGGGTCTCAAAGAGTCAGACATGACTGAACTGAACTAAACTCAACAAAGGTTCCTCTGCCCAAGACACTGGGACTCCAGAGATACCCACATGTTTGTTCATCTGAAGAAGGGTAGATTGGAATATATAGAGTGGGTAGAACTGGGGGAAGAATAGAAGTAGTGCCCCTGATCCTGAACCCCAGAAATCCTGGTACCACCAGTGGGGGTTGTGCACATGACTCTAGGTCATGGCTACATTCGTGCCCATGAGCACAGGGGACTGGGCAGCAATCTCCAGGTGTACCTGTGACTCTGTCACCTCCTGCCCATGGCAGTATTACCTGGCTCCCCATCCCTTGCTATGGCAGCAGTTTCAATGTGCCAAGCAACTCTGGACATGAAGATGTCAATGGCAGACACTGGCATTAGAAAGGCACCCCCGGTGACCCAAGAGGCGTAAGCAGAAATGACAAGGGCACCAGTGACCACTCTGGTAGAAGCAGTGGAGGGTGGAAAGTGCCAATTCTCAAATAGAGCTGAGGTAAGAAAAAACAAAAACAAAAACTTGTGCTTTAGCGGTGTGTACTGAAAATCAGAAGAAAGGTCTGTAATTACCAATGTGTGGATCTTTCAGAGTCAAAGTAAACAAAGCTTTACATAAACAAGAGGGGTGTTTACTACTTCAAAGGCACTAGTAGAGGAACAGCTCACCAAGCACCATGAAAAACCATGGTAACACAGTCTCACATCTTGAACATAACAATTATCCAGAAACCAAACTTAAAGTCACAGCAGACTATGATCTAATTGATGGAGAATTCAAAAGAGCTGTCATGAAGAAACTCAGAGTTATAAGAAAACTCAGAAAGCAATTCAATGAGCTCAGGAGTAAAACCAGTGAACAGAAGCAATACTTACCAAAGAGACTAAAAATCTAAAAAAGAACCAAAAAGAAATTCTGGAGCTTGAGAACTCAATACATGAGCTGAAGAATGTATTAGAAAGCATTGGAAACAGAGCAGACCATATGGAAGAGAGAATCAGTGAGCTCAAAGAAAGAAATCTAAAAATGATTCTCAGGTAGAAGAGGAGAAGCAACTAAGATTTTAAAGCAATGAAAAAATTCTATAAGAACTATCTGATTCCATTAGAAAGAAGCAACATGAGAATAGTGGATATGCCAGAAAGGGAAGAGAGGGAGAAGGGAGCGTTTGTTTAAAAATGTAATAGCTGAGAACTTTCCAAACCTGAGGAAGGAATTGGATATACAAGTTAATGAAACTCATAGGACACCTAATTATCATAACGCAAAAAGATCTTCTGCAAGATACATTATATCAAAACTGTCGAAGGTCAATGATAAAGGTTTTAAAAGCGGTCAGGGAAAAAAGGTAGTCACCTACAAATGTACTCCCATTAGGCTATCAGCAGATATCTAAGAGAACCTCTACAGGTCAGGGGAGAGAGGAATGATATATTCAAAATTTGCTGTTTAATCATTAAGTCATGTCTGACTCCATGAGACCCCATGGACTGTAGCCCACCAGGCTCCTCTGTCCATGGAATTCTCCAGGCAAGAACACTGGAGTGGGTGGGTAGCCATTCCCTTTGCCAGGGGATGTTCCCAACCCAGGAATCGAATCCACATCTCCTGCATTAGAGGATTCTTTATCACTGAGCTACCAGGGAATAGTCAAAAATACTGAAAGATAAAAGATGTCAGTCAAGAATACTCTACCCAGCAAAGTTACCTTTCAGATATAAAGGAGAAATAAAGGCTCTCCCAGACAAACACACCTGAGGGAGTTCATTGCCATTAGAGCAGCCTTACAAGAAATGTTGAAAAGAGCTCTTCTGCCTGAAATAAGCAGAAGGCAATGGCACCCCACTCCAGTACTCCTGCCTGGAAAATCCCATGGACAGAGGAGCCTGGTGGGCTGCAGTCCATGGGGTCGAGAAGAGTCGGACATGGCTTAGCGACTTCACTTTCACTTTTCACTTTCATGCATTGGAGAAGGAAACGGCAACCCACTCCAGTGTTCTTGCCTGGAGAATCCCAGGGACGGGAAGCCTGGTGGGCTGCCGTCTATGGGGTCGCACAGAGTCGGTCACGGACTGAAGCAACTTAGCAGCAGCAGCAGCAGCAGCCTGAAATAAAAGTGGTAAAAGTACACTATACTTTGAGTAAGGGGATTAACGACTACCAGAAGTGTCTTAATGAGACAACGTATGTAAAATGTTGAGCATATTGCCTGATGGTCAGCACTCAACAAATATTAGCTGTAAATACTATTATGAATGCTACTGTGATAACAGCTACTATTAAAGAGAGTCTGAGATAAAGGAAGCCGACCCATCATGCTTTGTTCACCGCCCTTTAAAGCCTCTCTAACACTTGTTAAGGAGTTTATATGTCCTAGGTTCTTTCTGTACTTTATCTCATTGTATAAGCAGAAAAAAATCTATGAGATGATTTTACTATAGTGTAGGAAACTAGAATTAGATAGGCTTAAATTTAAATTCTGCTGCTACTGCTGCTGCTAAGTCACTTCATTCGTGTCCGACTCTGTGCGACCCCATAAACGGCAGCCCATCAGGCTCCCCCGTCCCTGGGATTCTCCAGGCAAGAGTACTGGAGTGGGTTGCCATTGCCTTCTCCAATTTAAATTCTAAGTCTGCATTATTCTCATTCTTTATTATGTATATTCTCTCTATATATGTATATTCTCTAATATACATAATATATATTCAGTTCAGTGCAGTTGCTCAGTCGTGTCCGACTCTTTGAGACCCCATGAATCGCAGCACACTAGGCCTCCCTGTCCATCACCAACTCCCGGAGTTCACTCAGACTCACATCCATCGAGTCAGTGATGCCGTCCAGCCACCTCATTCTCTGTCGTCCCCTTCTCCTCCTGCCCCCAATCCCTCCCAGCATCAGAGTCTTTTCCAATGAGTCAACTCTTCTCATGAGGTGGCCAAAGTACTGGAGTTTCAGCTTTAGCATCATTCCTTCCAAAGAAATCCCAGGGCTATATATAATACTATTATATATTATTATATAATATATATTAATAATCTAATATGTATAATATGTATTATTCTAATTGTTATATAAATAATATATATTCTATATATATATTAGAGAACAAGAATAATGCAGAACATATACTATAAATATATATTTATATAGGGCTTACTAGTCCTAAGACTCCAAGTGCATGCCTTTTTCTATCATCACTCTATCAAAGCAGTTTGGTAAAAGTAAAGACTAGTTATAGGATGAGTCTAATCTCCAGGTAAGCAGTAGCACAGTGGGGACTCACCAGACCCCTATCTGGAAAACTTTCTGGGCTTCAGTTTGGCTCATGGCAAATCTGATCATTCAACACAAAAGGTGGAATGCAATTTAGTCAGTCTGTGTTCTTTACGAGACAGCATAAATCTTTCTATTATCTGTCTACTGTTAATATTGGGGGTTCTTACTAAAAGCTCAGTATATATAAGTCTTCCACTTTATAAAATATTTTGGGATTGATTGTGTGTGCATGTGTGTCCTAGGGTGAGAATTCATAGCTTTAATTATTAAAGAAATCTTTCAAGAAGTAAAGAACCAAAGATTTTACAGGTAAATTCTATCTATTCATATATCTATCATCTATCTATACATCTATCTCTATCATTTCTATCTATTCCATTTATCATCTATAGATATGTTAAAGCTATTTAAATTATGTACACATAATTGTTAACAATTAAATTATTTATAATATTAGGTAGCTGATTTCACATTATAAATTTAAAATTTTCTTTTAGTCATTAAAATTCTTTGTAAATATGATTAATTTACAATTAATATTATATCTATTGATTTATTATTAATAGAAGATGGTTAAAACTCAATATTAAAAAAATGAAGATCATGTCATCCAGTTCCTTCACTTCATGGCAAATAGATGGGAAAAAATGGAAACAGTGTCAGATTTCATATTGTTGGGCTCCAAAATCAATGCGGATGGTGACTGCAGCCAAGAAATTAAAAGACACTTGCTCCTTGGAAGAAAAGCTATGATAAACCTGGACAGCATATTAAAAAGCAGAGACATCGCTTTGCTGACAAAGGTCTGTATAGTCAAAGCTATGGTTTTTCCCGCAGTGTGTGTGGACTTGACAGATGGACCATAAGGAAGACTGAGCACTGGAGAACTGATGCTTTCAAACTGTGGTGTGGAGAAGACTCTTGAGAGTCCCTTGGACTGCAAGGAGATCCAACCAGTCCATCCTAAAGGACATCAGTCCTGAATATTCATGGGAAGGACTGATGCTGAAGCTGAAGCTCCAATACTTTGGCCACCTGATGTGAAGATCCAACTCATTGGAAAAGACCCTGATGCTGGGAAAGATTGAAGGCAGGAGGAGAAGGGGACGACAGGGGACAAGATAGCTGGATGGCATCACCGACTCAGTGGACATGAGTCTGAGCAAGCTCCAGGAGATGGTGAAGGACAGGGGGGCCTGATGTGCTGCAGTCCATGGGGTCGCAAAGAGTCAGACATGACTGAGTGGCTGAACAACAGAACAATATGGATTTATCATAATATATTCAGTGATTTTTCTATTATTGAATATATCACATGATTCCAGTGTGTTGCCATTTAAAATATATTATAAAACATAAATGAGTGTTTAATTATTCATCCAAATTTTAGGTTAATTCTTTAATTTGTCCCATAGAATTATGGGATTGAAGAAAATAAATATTTTTATATTTTTTAATCTTATAAAATTGCTTTCCAAAGAATTTCTTGTTATTTAAAATTTCACTATGAGTGTTGGCAGGTGCTTTTCTCACCACACACTTGCCAGCATCATGTGTTGGTATTTTCATTTTAATCAGTCTTCACAATGACCATTATGAGTTTATTTTTATCTCCATTTTATAGCTGAGGAATTGAAATATGTGTTTTTTTGTCTTTTTCTGTATTAATGCCTCAATATATTTATTTATTTATCCAGCTTTACCAAGAAATAATTGACATACATCACTGTGTAAGTTTCAGGCATACAGCACAATGATTTGATTTACATGTATTATAGGAATACCGTATTCTACCCAAGACTTGAAATGCACTTTTCTCTGCCAGGAAATCATGCCATTTGGAAAAGTTTAATGTTTTACAATTCACCAAGTACATAGAAAAAAGCCACTTACTTTGTAAATATCAAAGACTGACAAAATAGGTAAAGAAAGCAGCTGACTTACACCATCAAGAAGAAGAGGCTCATTAATAGTCTGGTACTGTCCTGCCAACAAAAACAGCAAAATGTTATTGCAAAACATTGGAAAGACTGGGCCCTTGTTTTTCTCCAGAAATCTTGTGCTCATTTCAGTTAATTGTTCTTGACTGTAATTGCTCAAAATGAAGTGCACATTTTCATGCTTCTCGCTCCATCAGCTGCTCTTGCCTAACAGGGGCAATTGGAAAAGGAGGAAAGGAAATCAAATCCCAACTCAGAAGGCTGGCTTTTTCTGCAGCAGGTAAGTTTTCCCACTGAAAGAGAAGCAAAGTTAGAAGGAACTCTGCCCCGAAATTAGTTGCACCCAAGTGATGACTCAGCAGCATCTCAGCCAAGGACCTGGGGTGCTGTCCCCTCCCCCTCTGACACACATGTTGCATTTGCCCGACTCTATCCACACATTGTTATCTATCCATACATTGTTTTCTTGAACAGACTACATGGTCTGAGCTTCAGTTCAGTTCAGTCACTCAGTCGCGTCCACCTCTTTGTGACCCCATCAACTGCAGCATTCCAGGCCTCCCTGTCCATCACCAACTCCCGGAGTTTACCCAAACCCATGTGCGTTGAGTCGGGGATACCATCCAACCATCTCATCCTCTGTCGTCCCCTTCTAGTTTGAGCTTAGGGACCGTATCTACTTATTCATCTCTCCCTGGCTTCGGCTGCAGGGCCCAAATGGACCACAAGAGTTCTTGATAGGCATTTGTTGAATGAATATTGCTCAGCCGGGGGTGCTTCAACACTCAACTGCTTCCTTTGAACTTGATCAATGAAAGATTGCCCAAAGGTTATCTAGTGCAGTCAGGGTAAATGTTTCACATTTCACTCTCAGATTATGCAAAACCACCAAAGAATTGTTCACATAGCCTACAGTCTTTTTGCTTCCTCATAGACTTAATTTTCCTAAATTGCAAAATAGGTTCATGCTGTTAGTCTGAATTTAGGAACACCATAGGCAGAAAATGTTCTTATCATGTTGTCTTTATTAGCACATATGTGAGAAGCTTCTAGCAGGTCTCAGGACTGGAAGCTGCACACAGCTTGGCTTTTTGTTTGCTTTGAGTGAAGGAAAAGCATCAGTCCTAGAAAAGAGCGTATTTCCCTTCCTTCTTTGGCTGATGAGACTCTCAGGGCAAATTTCTGGCCTGTGTCCAAATAGCGTAGAGGACTATGGTATGCTATGTATTGCTACCATTTGGTCCAGTTTCATTGTGTTCTTTAACTTTTGTCCATTCACCCTAAATTCTCTTCCCATGTGTATGTGCTAACTTGCTTCAGTCGTGTACGACTGTCTGCAATGCTATGGACTCTAGCCCGCCAGGCTCCTCCATCCATGGGATTCCCCAGGTAAGACTACTGGAGTGGGTTGCCATGCCCTCCTCCAGGGGGTCTTCCTGACCCAGAGATCGAACTGGCAGCCCTTATGGCTTCTGTATTGGCAGGCGGGTTCTTTACCACTAGTACCACCTGGGAAGCCCTCTCTTCCCATACCGAAACACAAAATTAATAGTTGTGAATTTGTGTCAGCATGCCCAAGTCTTTTGTACGGTATAATGTGTAAATTCATGAAACTTTGGCTCAGTGGAAATGCAGTTCTCTGGAATTTGCCTAGGACTCAAGCATGGGGCAAGTGTCAAGTAGCCAAAGCGAATCTCCTTGAGACAGTGAGCCAGGAGGAGTGGAATCCTGTCTGCATTGTCCACCGTCCATCCTGGTGGTGGGACCAGAAGGGGCCATCCCCCTGGGGCACTAATACCATCTTCCTGTCCCAGTACAGTTACACCCACTACTGAGATCCCGGGCAGAGAAACCCACAGGTTTTTCAGCCCTTTAGCAATTTGGACTCTCTCATGAGGAGAAGGCAATGGCACCCCACTCCAGTATTCTTGCCTGGAAAATCCCATGGATGGAGGAGCCTGGAAGGCTGCAGTCCATGGAGTCACTAAGAGTCGGACATGACTGAGCGACTTCACTTTCACTTTTCACTTTCATGCATTGGAGAAGGAAACGGTAACCCACTCCAGTGTTCTTGCCTGGAGAATTCCATGGACAGAGGAGCCTGGAGGGCTGCAGTCAGTGAGGTCAGAGAGTTGGACACGACCGAGTGACTAACACACACACACTCTCTCATGAATTAAGTGAATAAAGCCACCCGTTACACCAGCAGGTCTGGCAGAAGCAAATGAGCACAGAATTATTGGGGCATTTCTCTGGTCTTCATGATCCAGGACAGCAGTGCCTATAAGTCCAGGTTCAGTATCATTTCATTTTAGGAGATTGGCCTCCTTGAGCATAGTCATTATAACCACGTCTTCATAGAGAGCTGAGAAGTCTTTTCTTTCAGTGGCATGGCAGTCTGAGCCCCGCTTGGATTCTCCATGTACCGTACACGCCCCTTCTGAGTCTTTGCTTGTGTTGATTCCACCTGGAGTCCCTGCCTCCTCCGTTTTGTTTTCCAAAATGCTCAGTATCTTTTGAGATTCTCCTGGGGCTTCCCTTTCTGACCACTCCAGGTTACTTTAATCTCGCTAAATCGTTAGAGCTGTTGTTTTCTGTCTCACTCACCACGACACTTAAATAAAAAGAGGCAGCATCTGATTGCTTCTTTGTTGTATACACACGCTGTCCTCCTGTAGGGAAGGGAGTGGATTGTCTTTTATCTCTGTGACCCTCAGTACCTTTCTGTGTTATGAACAACACAGAGTTTTGGAAATATAATTTTAAAAGCACGGTTCTGAACCTGTAAATCAGCTCCCGTCACTCATGGCCCATGAAACAGAGTCCAGATTTCCTGCTGTGGCTCCCGGAGGCCAGCACAGCCCAGCACAGCCCAGCTCCTGCCCTGTATCTGGTCTCATCTCTTTCCAGTTTCTTCCTCCTCTGAACTCCAGGCACATCAGCCTCTTTTCAAGTCCATGCTGTATGCTAAGCTCCTCTGCCTCTGACACATTGCATGCACTGTCCGCCAGTCCAGAATGTTCTCTTCTCAGCTCTGCCCAGGCCTGGATCCTTCTTATCCATCACTGTAGTTTTGTTGTTCAGTCGTGCCCAACTCTCTGTGACCCCGTGGACTGCAGCACACCAGGCTTCCCTATCATTTGCCATCTCCTGGAGTTTGTTCAAATTCATGTCCATTGAGTCAGTTATGCTATCTAACCATCTCATTCTCTTTTACCCCCTTCTCCTCCTGCCCTCAATCTTTCCCAGCATCAGGGTCTTTTCCGATGAGTCAGCTCTTCACACCAGGTGGCCAAAGTATTGGAGCTTCAACTTCAGCATCAATCCTTCCAGGGAATATTCAAGGTTGAGTTCCTTTAGGATTGATGGGTTTGATCTCCTTGCAGTTCAAGGGACACTCAAGAGTCTTCTCCAGCACCACAGTTCAAAAGCGTCATCCATCATACTATATTTTAAATGTCATCTGCCTTGGGGGACCATCTCTGACTATCAACATCAGGTAAAAATTAGGAGCATCCTCCAGCCATGGTCCTCACTACCTCAACATCTGGCACGGCGGTGAGAATGCTGTGTGCTCATCAAACCCCATTTGCTCAGGCACACAGTTCTTGGTGTCCCTTCCACTTGGTGGCCTTGGCTTGGTGCTACGGCCACTGGGACACGGAAGGTGTGGTAGATTCCACTCCGGGCCATCCCACTTGACCTTCCATCTCTCACTCTTGCCCCAGTGGCTGGCCAGAGACAGAGGACCCCAAGGCCCTCAGGGATAATGGAAGCCATTGGGAAAAAGCAGAGTGAATCCTGAATGAGTGTTTTGGAAAAAGTATGAGTGTTAGTTACTCAGTCATGTCCAACTCTTTGTGACCCCACGGACTGTAGCCTGCCAGGCCCCTCAGTCCATGGGATTCTCTAAGCAAGAATACTGGAGTGGGTTGCCATTCCCTTCACTTTCCATTGGATTGTGATGTGAGCAAGAAATAAACCTTTATTTTATTAAACTACTAGCTGAAAGTGAAGTCACTCAGTCGTGTCTGACTCTTTGTGATCCCATGGACTATAGCCTACTAGGCTCTTCCATCCATGGGATTTTCTAGGCAAGAGTACTGGAGTGGGGTGCCATTTCCTTCTCCAGGAGATCTTCCCGACCCAGGGATTGAACCTGGGTCTCCCGCATTGTAGGCAGACGCTTTACTGTCTGAGCCACCAGGGAAGCAGAACAACTAAGCTCTGTAGTTTATGCATTATATATGTTAGTCTTCCCTGATTAATATACCCTGCTCAACTTCTCCATAGCGTGTAGGAACAAAGCAAGCCAACGAGTATATTACACAGTTACAGACGGTGGTGCTTGCCTCCCCCGAGGCAGTGGTGAGACCCCAGGCTCCGATTGCTCCTTAACTCTGTGTATGGTAAGTGACAATAAATAACCAGTCTGCTGCAGAAACACCCAGGACATGGAACCAGTGATGGAACTTCAAGATGAACTTGATCCTCTCCCTTGCTGAGTGAACTTGACTTTGGCACTCCCTCTTGCTGGACCCAGATCCTCACCCTTGTGACTTCCCCCCCAGTTCTTCCAGGTCTTTGAGTCTTCCTGGGCCTGACAGGTAGGTTGGCTTCTCAGAGAGAGAGAGCTGTTTTCTAGAAAGATGAGGAAGCTGCTCAGTAGCTTTCCACATTATCCTCCTGAAAGAGTGGTAGTGATGCCGTGTCAGTGGAGGGCCCCTCACGGCCACAGAGAATGACTGACTTCTGTGTGCTCCTCAAGGAGACGTCTTTCTTTTCTTCTTTTTCTTCTTCTTCTTTTTTTTTTTTTTTTACAAAAGACAACATTTCCCTAAAAGTTATTTTTAAGAGGGAAGTGAAGATGAATATGTGCCATGTAAACTCAGGGGGATTTCCTTACTGGCAGGGGCAATTGCCCCAGACTTTGGTCTTGAACGTGGACACCTCATGCCTACAGAGGTGTGGCAAGTGTCCAATATACCCATCAAGTTTTGGTCCCCTGACCAGTCGCATCTTGGCTGCTTTAGAAAACAGAAGAAAGCAAACTTGGGTCCCTGAGCAGACCAAGTGCTTTTTACACAAGCACCCATGGTGGTATCTACTCTGGCCTCAGAAGTCTGGGAATTACTGACATAGATACTCCAACTCTCATGCCGTGGAAGGTGGGCCATCCCAGGTGGCTCAGAGGTAAAGAACCCGCCTGCCAGTGCAGGAGATGTGGGTTTGATCTCTGGGTTGGGAAAATCCCCTGGAGAAGGGAATGGCAACCCACTCCGGTATTCTTGCCTGGAGAATTCCATGCACAGAGAAACCTGGCGGGCTACACAGTGTACAGGGTTGCAAAGAGTCAGACACGACTGAGCGACTAACACTTCAGAGAGACTCAGACTATTTTCACTAATAAACAGGTCCATGAACTTAAGCCCCTGGAGGTGCAAGATTGCTGCCTGGTCTACAACCCCTTTCCAGGGATGGGGTGGCTGTCCGAGCATCTGAGTGTTGCTACCGTGAGTGGTCACAGGAGAAGGAAATCCTGGGCTGGTCCCGGGAAGAAAATATGCTTCTCTGGTGTGAGAAGAGGAGACGAAGTAGGAAAACGCAGAGTCCTCAAACTTTCTGTTTCTCTACGAAGTGAAGTCAGTTCACAGGCCCTTCAGATGACTGTATTCCCAAAGCAGATGGGATCCCCAAGCAAAATGAGCTTCTGCTTTCATTTTAGTCACAAGATTTCAGAGAGAGAGACACAGGGGAGAGAGGCATGGTGAGGGTGAGGGTTGGTGTGCAGTCGCCCAGTCACATCCGACTCTTGGCCATGCCAGGGACTGCAGCTGGCCAGGCCTCCCAGTCCCTCACCATCTCCCGAAGTTTGCCCAAGATCATGTCCATTAAGTCAATGATGCTATCCAGCCATCTCATCCTCTGACACCTTCTTCCCCTCTGCCCTCAATCTTTCCCAGCATCGGGGACTTTTCCAGTGAGTCAGCTGTTCGCATCGGATGGCCCAAGTACTGGAACTCACTCGTAAATATCTGGTAAAAGCAAGAGGCTGGTAAATCCCAACTTCCCATCACTAAGTACCCAGAGCCAAGACAGTTGTGTCCCCCACACCTTTCCCCTTGCTTCTCCGCGTTAGAACCCCTCATGGGTAGCAGGGTATCTTATGACATGTCCTTATCATCACTTGGCCATGGGTCCAAGTTTTGGTTGATGGAAGAGATGGAAAATCAACTCACACTCTCTGGGAAACTTTCTTGAGGAAAATTTCTGTGTGCTGTTCGTTCCTTCTTTTCCTTCCCTTCCTCCCTCCTGCAGACATTGCTATTTTAGACGATGAGAGTGAGCAAGGCAGGAGGGGCAGGGTTTCCGAGAACTTCATGGAACAGAGCTGCCACACAGCCTTGAACTGTTTACCTTTAGACTTGACTTACATAGAAAATAAACATTTGTCATGTCTAAGCTCCACGATTTCTTTTTAAAAGTGTCTTGCTGCCTTAAATTTTGTTCTCAGCTGCGGCGTTCTCCATTAACAAACACAGCAGAGTCTCTGATCAAAGGCATGGGCCCATGTTTCCCAGAAGCATAATGAGAAGTTCTAGGTTCAAATCTTGGCCATGTGACCTCGTGGCAAGCTCGTAAGCCTGGGAGGAATAAGAGTGTGCGCCTGCGTGCTTAGTCGTTCAGTTGTGTTGGACTCATTGCGACCCTGTGGACCGTAGCCCGCCAGGCTCCTCTGTCCATAGCAAGAATACTGGAGTGGGTTGCCATGCCCTCCTCCAGGGGATCTTCTGACCCAGAAGTTGCACACAAATCTTACATCTCTTGCATTGGTAGGAGGGTTCTTTGTCACTAGCGCCACCTGGGAAGCCCAGGAATAAGAGTATCTACCCCAAATAACTGCTGAGAAGCTTAAATAAATAACTCCCCGGCTCAGTGCCCCTCTAAGGAATTGCTGTGTTCTGCATTTCGTGTCTTTTCAAGGTCAACTTCAAGGCCAAATCTTTTTTCACTCAGTCCAGATCTTCAGATCTTCAGATCTATATTTGGAATTTGTTCATTAGTTGGTGCCCGTTTTCAGACAAAATATGTGCCTTTCCATCATTCAGCTGTTTACAAGCACCTACCAGTTATTCTGAAGGATTCTTCGAGCAGAGCTCCCTTCTAGCCAAGAGGCTCCGGGAGTCAATGACTGAGAAACCGAGGCTGCCGCTGGGGCCCAGCTTACACGTGTGCTGTGATGAAGCTGAGCTCTGTGCCATTGCTGTCTATGTCTACTGGTGTCTCCACAAGTTTCCTAGTTTCGCTTGGGCCCTGTTTAGCTAATCATGCATTGAAGAGAATAAAATGTGTTCAGTTCAGTTCAGCCACTCAGTCGTGTCCGACTCTTTGCGACCCCATGAATCGCAGCACGCCAGGCCTCCCTGTCCATCACCAACTCCCAGAGTTCACTCAGACTCACGTCTATGGAGTCAGTGATGCCATCCAGCCATCTCATCCTCTGTAGTCCCCTTCACAGCTAAATTAGACAAGTTTATAAAAGGTCTGGCATGCACCCCACCTGATAGGTTAATTTCTTTCCATTTTCTCTCATTCTCTGGACTCACTGATATTCGAATTCCACACTCACATCCCAGGTTCTTTCTCCCACATGAGGCTGCCTTTCTCCATTTTTATCCTTTAAAAACTTGAAGGTATTTGGGGATGGAAGGCATCAGCCTGTTCTTCCTCTTGGTCTGTGAAGAGGGGGTAGTTTACACTCTGCACCCTGGCTGGTCCCAAACTTTAGAACCTCTTCTGTTTGGCATCCATCCATGGCTGTAGGGAAAGGCAGGAAGGGACTTCCTAGAGTTACTTTCAGTCTCTGAGTCAAGGATGATGATGTTGAATAAATCTTGACTATATGACTTATATAGTCAAGAGGAGAAGGAAGAAAGGAGGGAAGCAGGCAGGGAAAGAAAGAATGGAAATAGAATATACAGACATAGGTAATTTATGTATGAGGATGAGATGGATAGATAACACCTCTGACTCAACAGAAATGAAATTGAGCAAAGTTCGGGAGATAGTGAAGGACAGGGAAGCCTGGTGTGCTGCCCTCCATGGGGTCTCACGGAGCTGGACACGTCTCAGCAACTGAACAGCAATTTTATGTATGTTGTATATCTAATACATATTAAATCTCTATCTATCTATCCATTTATTAATTATCTATCTATCTGTCTACCTGCTCAGTCATCTAGCACTTCTGGCTAGATTTCAGTTTTCAGTGAATGAATTTCAGTTTTATTCACTGAATCATAGTCTCCTGATCTGAAGAGTATGATCTGTGAATTTCAAGTCACAAATAGTCTAAACTTGCAGGCATAGCTGTATGGGAAACATTCACTGGGAGTTGGGAGAACAGGCTCAAGGTTCTCACCAGATAGCTCTTGGAAATTCACTTCCCTTTTCTAGTTCTTAGTTTCCTCATCTGTAAAGTATGGTATGAGAATCTCAGACTAGCCGAGTCCTGGGAACCTTTCATTTTTATTTCCCTTTTCAAAAATTTGTGGTCAAGATATCTCATTGAATTGTGATGCCATTTTGTATTTTTAAGAGTATTCTAGTGTACTGATGTTACATGTGCTTTGATAAATGCATTAAGTAGAATTATTATCAATTACAACAAACAGACAAAAATTCGTGGTCAAAGCTGGTTAGAGTATCTGACATATTAAGAAACTACCTCAGTTGGTTGAATGAATGGGTAGATGGATGAATGAATGATGATATTTAAACAGGCAGCTGCCTCTTGGTGGAGGCAGACTTGATAAGTTTCCATCCACCTGTCTATATTTTTTTCTTCAGCCAGTGATTCTCAAAAGACTATCCTAGCAGTACCTGAATTAGAATTATCCTTCTGGCCTCACTACAGCTCTGCCAAAGAACAAACCCTGGCATGGGTTTGTGATAAGCATTTTTTGCTGCTGAGATTCTGATACACACTGGATTTTGAAGGCAATTGTAAATCCGTGGGCTTATCAACCCACGGATGATTGGAATCCTGGCTTGTGTTTATGAAAACTGGGTGGAGAGCTTTTTCCTGCATTTCAATTGTTAACATTTCAATTTGTTTCTGTTCACCAGCTTCCCCAGCATTTTGGGGGAGAACGAGCCTCTGCTATAGTAATACAGATATTGCACTACCTAGAAATGGCCAGCAGGCGGCAGTGGATGCTCACATATTCCTTACCTACCATTTCCCTCCCCGCGAAGTCTTAAAATTTATATTATTTTTTCTTTTAGAAGTGAGGGTAAAAAAAAAACCCACAAACTTTAAGACGGATTTTCCTTAGGAAAAAACCAAAACAAAACAAGTATTCCTGTGCAAAATGAAATTTGTTGTCTGTTTAATTGAGTCAAACAACAAGCGTCTTTATCAGTGTTTTTATTGTGTATGGTGACTTAAGACAGAAGGACGCACTTTCTAAATGGGCTGTCCTCTCCAATATCAATCTTTATTCAGTAGAAGGAGACAATCTCCTGAGTTTATTTTGTGGAAAACCTTGACACTCTTTTCTATATATCAACATCACCGAAGATGTTGATATTGACAGGTTGTCCAAGTTTGGATATGTGTCTGTCTTCTAGGCCTAGAGAATTTTTTTTTTTTTTGATAGATTGTTTTGAGCATAAAAAATATGCTGCTGTAGGAAAACCATAAGATACAGATGAGCAAAAAAGAGAAGTAAAGTCAGAATAATATTCCCATACCAAGATATAGTGGTTTAGTTGATAAGTTGTGTGACCCCATTGTGACTCCATGGACTGTAGCCCGCCAGGCTCCTCTGTCCATGAGATTTTCCAGTCAAGAACACTGGAGTGGGTTGCCATTTCCTTCTCCAGGGGATCTTCCTGACCCAGGGATCGAACCAGGGTCTCCTGCATTGCAGGCAGAATCTTCCCCAACTGAGAGATAGCCACTATAAATATTTAATTAGAGCAAAATCACTAACACACACACAAGCACACATATACAGACATGATATAAATTATGTGTATATGATCACAATGTGTGTGCGTGTTTTTTTGCCTGCCCTTTCATATAATATCTTGCTATAATATACCCCTCAGTGACTATGCTTCAAGATCATCATTTTTAATGTCTATGTAGTATTCTTTCATATAGACGTTCTTTTAATTTCAACTGTATTTTTACCATATTTTCAATGAGTCGCATGATACAAAATTGCAAGTGCCTTTAAAGTACCTGGGAATGTTATAAATATCATGGTGATAAACTGTCTTTTATATAAATCATCACATGCGTCTTTAATTATATCGGCTTTATTCTAGTTAAGTAGACCCTGGCCATAGTGTGTAAGCTTGCAGAGGCTGAGGTGGTCTGGTTCACTAAGTATTTTTGTTAGGGTGTGGATTCAAGTGCTCTGGGCAAGTCTGGGCAGCTTCATCTCTCTCAACTTTGGAGGCAGGGTTGATTTGTTTCTGTTTCCTTGCTTGTGTCTCTGCTGCTGCTGCTGCTGCTGCTGCTGCTGCTGCTGCTAAGTCGCTTCAGTCGTGTCTGACTCTGTGCGACCCCATAGGCGGCAGCCCACTAGGTTCCCCTGTCCCTGGGATTCTCCAGGCAAGAACACTGCAGTGGGGTGTCATTGCCTTCTCCGGCTTGTGTCTCTAGAATGCTGTTAATGAAATGGAATCTGTTTGTCAGTTTCCCTCTCCCTTAAGGCAGGTGGAGAACAAGTCCCGAGGGAGAGAATACAGGTCACACTTAACATTCGCCAGCCACTGAATCAGATTAGCAACCTCTTTTGAGGCACCATCCCCTTTAGAATTTTCTACAGCCCCTCCGCCCTTGCTCCCCAAACTCTAAGTGGATGGTAGAAAGTGTTGAGAGGTGGCAAGCATGTGGGGAAAATATGCTTGAAAACAGAGACTTAGTACGATTTAGAAACAACAGCCTTGAGAGAACTGGAGAAGGAAATGGATCCCCGCTCCAGTGTTCTTGCCTGGAGAATCCCATGGGCAGAGGAACCTGGCAGGCATGGGGTAGAAAAGAGTTGGACACGACTGAGCGACCGAGTAACACACCTTGAGTCAGTGCAGCCTCTCTTAGGACCTGACTGAGAGGCTTTTGTAAGAAGGATTAGACCTGGTTACTCGTTTGTTTCTTATTTATATTCATACTTGCAAAGTTGATTTTGCTTTTTCCTCCTTCTCGCTGCTGTGCGGGGCACACCGGGTGCTGGTTATACTCTCCCAACGTATGTTATATGAATATAACACATTATAAGTAATATAAAGAATAATTCATTATATATAATATAATACAATGAATCCTGTGAATTCATTTGTGCTGACATCACTCCCAAAGCCCCTATTGCTTCTTTGCACACTCCCTCTGGTCAATTTCTCATTTCCTGTTTTTTTTTTTTTTTTTGGCCATGCCTCGTGGGATCTTCGTTCCCTGACCAGAAACCAAACCCAGGCCCTTGGCAGTGGAGGCTTGCAGTCCTAACCACTGGAAAGCCAGGGAATTCCCGATTTCTCTTTTTTTTTTTTTTTTAAGTCTTGTTCCAGTCATCATTTCTAGCCGTCAGTTTTCTAGGAAATTTTATGGGACCTCCCTTGATATAACAATACTCTAAGATGAATATTCAAACTTTAACAGGGTCCTAAATAAGTGTCTACTAACAGGAACTAGGCCCTTTTAAAAGAGATATAGGAGAAGCACAAAAAGTGGTTTCTGACTCATTCATCCACCCAACACATATTTTAGAAGGAGTCCATTATGTACAGTTTAGTTGAACAAACACTAATGAGTGGCCACAAATACTGGCACGCTGCCAGAGTTCTACCCATTTTGCAGATGAAGAAACTGGGGCCCACAGGGATCTGCGCTTCATCCAAGACTACGCAGCTAATAAATGGAGAGCCAGGATCTCCACCTCATCTGGCAGCCTCCAAAGCTGTGGACGTCATAGACTTCCAGCCTGGGAGCAATCAGAGGGAAAGACTCTAAGTCACTAACGTCGCCTTGAACAGGCCAATAGCTTTATCTAAGGAAAAATGGAAAAGGATGGAAGGAGGAATAACAGACTCCTGCTGACATTGCCACTGCTTCGGTGCCTGGGGGCCCTGACTTACCTGTGGCACTGTCGATTCTGGGCCATGACCTAGGACAGAAAAGAGAACCAAGGTAAGTGTCTGCTGCATTCAATTCATTGTCCTCCCCAGAGGAGCAGGTAGTCATCGAAGGCAGGTCACAAATCAAGTTGTAGAGCACTTCCTTTGTGCTTGTGCTGTTCTAGACCCAAAGGAACATCTCATTACAGAGAATTCAGGAAAACAGAGAAGTGCATCTAGAAAAAAACAGTCAACACCACAGGTAATATTTCGGCGAGGCTCAGGCATATGTACGGGCTTCCCTGGTGGCTCAGACGGTAAAGTGTCTGTCTGCAATGCAGGAGACCCAGGTTCAATCCCTGGTTTGGGAAGATGCCCTGGAGAAGGAAATGGCAGCCCACTCCAGTATTCTTGCCTGGAAAATTCCACGGACGGCGGAGCCTGGTAGGCTACCGTCCATGGGGTTGCAAAGAGTTGGACACAACCAAGCGACTTCACTTCACAGGCATATGTGCACATGTGTGTATGAGGATGTCTGCATGCATTTTGATATATAGATGCCTAAAAATAATATGAAAGAATGCATAGGCTCCTACAGATATAGAGAACAGACGTGTGAGCCCATGCTGGAGGAAGGGGAGGCAGGGGTGAATTGGGAGATTAGGACTGACATATACACACTACCATGGGTGAAGTCTATTGACCCTGCTATAAAGCACAGGAAGCTCAAACTCTTCTAGAGGAGAGGGATGGGGGAGGTGGGAGGGGGGACCAAGAGGGAGGGGATATATGTATCAGATCAGATCAGTCGCTCAGTCGTGTCCGACTCTTTGTGACCCCATGAATCACAGCACGCCAGGCTTCCCTGTCCATCACCAACTCCCAGAGTTCACCCAGACTCACGTCCATTGAGTTAGTGATATATGTATACATACAGCTGATTCCCTTCATGGTACAGAAGAAACTAACATGACATTGTAAAGCAATTGTACTCCAATAAAAACTGCATTGTAGATCTTTAACTGTTACTAAGAAACATGCTATTTATCTGCTGTGTGATTTCTGCAGGGGGAAATTAGGCTCTTGCTCCCTTTTGAAACTGTAAATCATGTTGCATTGTGGACCCCTGGTTGCATTTTGAATCCGATTGCTGAGTATTTCCTTGGAGAGACTCCATCAAGTGCAGCGGAAGTGTCTGACAATGATATTGTGCGTCTTCTTAGCTCCTTGTTTCATATCACTCACATGCCTTCTGGATGGTTTGCATCAATCTTTCAATCTATATTCTTGTTTACAGAGTGAGGGGTGATCATCTCATCCCATCTTACCACTGTTAAATCCACGACCGTTTAAAACCATTTAAGACAACTTTTCCTACTTGCCGCTTGATTCTTTTTTACCTGTTTCACTTCCTTGACGACTAGTGAGGATGAATTGTTATTTATTTTTTCCAAATAGTTTCAGGCCTTTGCATGTCTTCATTGGTGAAGTTATCTGGGAAGACCAGTGAGGTCTTCTCCTGGCCGCCACATTCCCCCTTGGACACATTCCCCAGTGTGCTTTTGGAAGCTCCTTTTCCCTAGATTTCGGGTGATGATCTGAAAAGCCCTGGGGTAATGAGAGCTCTAAAGGATGAGCCTGCTGTGAGCTTAGTTGTTTGCGCCTTTAATAACCCCTGGTCCTTGCAGGGTACCTATTCTCCGAGGCTCTCAAAGTGCGTCACAGGAGCAATTAATTGAGCATCGCAACACACACCAGGTGTAAATATTTATGAGGTCTCGTTGGTGGTGGCTGGGATGCCAGGCACAGAAGAGTTAAGCTGGGAGATCGTAGTCACCAGGAGATCACAGCCCACGAGCCCCACTTCCAGCTCAGCCTGTTGCCTTCTTCTCACAAGGTTCATGCCACAAATGATTCTGTTGGGTAGCTACCACTGTTCCAAGTTCATGGAGGAAATGTGGGGTTCACAGGGCTCCATGGCTCATCCCATCCTGCCAAGATCGAAGGAATTACCACCAGCCTGTGGGACACCCCCCTTCCCAAGATCCTTGCCACCTCCCCTGGCCCTTGCCTGCAGGCGCTGGCCAGCCATGCTTTGGAAGGACTGTGCACTGCCCTGAGGTGCCGTGTGGTTCGCTCTTGGCTCTCTTTCAAGTTACCCGAGATTCTGCAGAAATTAACAGTAAATCAGCCAGGAAGGAGCAGATCATTTATCTGGGGCCTGAGAGCTCTCTCTTGACACTTTCCACACATGACCTCTTCCCTGACATCTTGGTCTTTGATTAACACCACGAAAGGCTCCCCAGAGTTGCAACTCCTGATGTGTGAGACAGAAATGATATATTTCTGGGACGGTACAGGCAGCCTGATGTGGGCGTGGCAGGCCATGGACAGACGGGAGCGCGTGAGCATAGGCAGGATGGGGTCCTGACCCGGGGACTCTGAGAGCGAGGCACCCTCTTCCTGGGACTGGAGGAGGAGCTTCAGGTTTTAAATTAAGATTTCGTTCTCTGTCTAATCTTAGCCTCACCCCCATTTTTATTTTATTTTTAAAATTTTATTTATTTACTTATTTCATTTTTGGCTGTTCTGGATCTTTGTTGCCAAGCGAGCGTTTCTCTAGTTGTGGCGAGCGGGGGTTACACTGTAGTTGCCGTGCCCAGCCTTTTCATTGCGGTAGCTTCTCTTGTTGCAGAGCATTGGCTCTAGGGCGTGTGGACTTCAGTAGCAGTGGCTCCCCGGCTCTGGAGCACAGTCTCAACAGTTGTGGTGTATGGGCTTGGTTGCTCTGTGGCATGTGGGATCTTCTCAGATTAGGGATCGAACCTGTGTCTCCTGCATTGGCAGGTGGATTCTTTCCCACTGAGCCACCAGGGAAGCCCTCACCCATCCAGTTTTTAGACTCAAAGACCATCAACATCTGAAAGTACATTGGAAATAATGTCCAATTTGTGGTTGCAGGTTTCAGATTCTTGGAGGCTGGACTGAGGTCTTGGGATGCTAAAAAGAGCGTATCTGAAGGGAAAAACACCTGTTCAGGCACTGAGCAGGGCTCAGCTCTGGCCGGTGGGCTTTCCCTGCTTTGCAGATGCAACTAAGACTTAGGAGTCACGTGTCTGAAGTGACACGGAAAGCCATCAGCAGTGACAGGATTGGCCTTATTATTCACCAGCTGAGGCAACAACTTAGTCCGCCGGGCTCCCTGCCTCTGGAAGCTTCCTCCCAGTTGTAAAGCCGTCTGCAAGTGGTTTATCTGCTGACTCCTCTTGGTGGGGCCCCAAAGCCACAGTGCTCATTCATATGTCATATCCTCTGGGACTGTGCACCCCAGGGTCCTCTGTGCGTCAATGCAAGCCAGATGAATTAGCAGAGGAAGCAGCAGCCAGGCAGGAATGATGTTATTATTCCAGCTGAGCCCAAAAGCCCGGGGTGGGGGTGGGGTGGGGTGGGGAGGGAGGCTGCAAGGAGGGGTCTGGGGAGGCGTCCTGGACTCCAGGGGTATGTCTGGCTGGAGTGCGGACCATGTCTCAACACCAGCAGATGACAAGCACTCTGAAAAGGCTCCTGTGTTAACACTCTTCATAGCCTGACAGCCCAGGGTGATTAATGACGGATGCCGCTCGCAGATTTCCTGGAGATTTGATGCATTCTCTCTGTGCTTAAGCAAGGCCCATGGTTAGCAAGCTGCCTCTTGCCAGGGAATGACAAGGATGCTCCCTGGCTTGCTTTCGTCAACAGCATCCATCACGTGGCCACGTGTGAACAGGCCGCAGCTGGATGGTGTGTCGCTTGGCAGCCGCCCCTCTGCCCTCCCGACCCTCCTGCTCCTTTTGGTATCTGGGCCCTGAGGAAAGCAGCTGTCCCTCTCTATTTCTGCTTGGACAGGCAGGTGTCCACATGGTGGGCAGGGCAGTTCATGGTGTATGGAGTGACCAAAGCTGGCCTCCAGAGGTTCGTGGTTTTCAATATTTAAGGCTCATTACAAATGAAGATGTTTAATTTCTGAGTTAGTTTGAATTTTTAATACTTCTTAATAATTTAAAAGGTTTAATCATTTTTAATTTTTCGAGGGTACTAGATTAAACTCCTCCCCCCTCCACCCCTTGCTTCCTGGGAGAACTGGGTCTGATGGAGCGGGCAGGGTGCACGCATGTTGTCTTATCCATGGGAACAGAGTTTGGATGGTGTGTTATTCCGGTCCCATAGGGACGGGACTTGATCCTGTCTCCAGGGTCAGGCTCCTGGCTTGGAGATTAATTCCTCATCACCCTCTCGAGTCTGGTGGGCCCCTCTGGGTCTCCCTAGGCACCTGCCGCTGGTCCAGAATGCGGCAGCAAACCCCCTGGGAAGTGGTTGGGGTGATTTCATCCCCTTTCCCAAACCTCCAGGATTAACTGGCTCAGCTCCATACCTCACTGAAAGCTCTGCTCCTGAAATAGAAAGATGACTTTAGAATAAAATTCTCTGATTTGGGGGAAAATGACTGATTTTTTTTTAATAGTCACTACATCTAGTAGCTCTGCTGGTAAAGAATCTGCCTGCAATGCAGGAGATCCTGGTTCAATTCCTGGGTCAGGAGGATCCGCTGGAGAAGGGTTAGGCTACCCACTCCAGTATTCTTGGGATTCCCTGGTGGCTCAGCTGGTAAAGACTCCACCTAAACCTGGGTTTGATCCCTGGGTTGGGAAGATCCCCTCCAGTATTCTGGCCTGGACAATTTCATGGAGTGTATAGTCCATGGGGTTGCAGAGTCAGACATAACTGAGCAACTTTCACTTTTCAAACTCATTTTAGGAGCTTCCTGGTAGCTCAGTGATTAAAAAAAAATCTGCCTGCCAATGCAGGAGATGCGGGTTCGATCACTGGGTCGAGAAGATCCCCTAGAGAAGAAAATGGCAAGCCCCTCCAGTATTCTTGCTTGGAGAATCCCATGGACAGAGGAGCCTGGTGGGCTACAGTCCATGGGGTCACAAAAGAACTGGACACAGTTTAATGAGTAAAAACAACAGCAAAACTCATTTTAAATATAAAACAAAAAGGAGTGAAGGTAGAGGTCAAGTTTCTAAATTCATTCCCTTCTTCCTGCTCTATCTGCAGCATGTTGGGAGCTCATTTCACTCAAACTTCATAGCAATTCTTGTTGGATAGTATCTTGCTATCAGTGTCAGGGCTACGATGGGATGTTAGTGCTGTATATCCCACCTGATGGGCCCACCCTCTTCTCTCCACCTCCCTGAGGGATGGGGAGGGTTTGCATCAGCGAGACACACAGGCGGAGGTGTGGAAACGCACAGGGAGCTTGGAGGGCAGGGAGCCTGAGGGATAAGCTGGAAGGACTGTGTTGACCTCTAGGTGGTGTGACGCATCTTAACGCAGAGGATAAAGGATGATCAGAGCCGCATCTCAGGAAAGTGATGCCGGAGCACACATGTCCGAGTGGAGAGGGAAGGACAGGGGTGTAACAGTCTCAGGAAGAGGTGTGACAGGCCTCAACAGTGTGGGTTTTTATTCTTCCCTGACATAGGCACCCAAACCCTCCTCTGATCACCTGGCACCTGCCCGGTGGAACCCACACTTATGTCACCAGAGCGGAGCCCAACTCTCCTTCTCAAACTTCCTACCCCAGGCCCTTAGCTCCTAAAGGGGAGACCAGGTGCCTAACACAGTGCCTGGAACGCAGCTTATGCACAAAAGCATGTTGTTGAATGAGCACAGAGGAGGGAAGGGGCAGGTGGATGACGGCGAGGCAGGCGGCAGGGAAACACAGATAAGAGAACAACCCCGGAGTGACAGCCTCGAGCCCCACCACAGCCCACGTCTGGGTCCACATGCAGACTCGGCCTCCTCCAGAGAGGCCTGCAGGGTGTCCAGCACGTAGGAACCTGGTCCGTGGGTGTGCATGCAACCCCCCCCCGGGGACTGGTTCCAGTTTTCATTACAAATTTGACGTCGGAGAATAAGGAACGACTCCTTATTCCTTTGAAGCAGATGAAATTCACACCAAGGTGGAATCAGATCAAGTCTCGTATTTAATAAGTGAATAATGGTTCCTTCCTTTTTAGGGGCAGGTGATGGAAATGTTCTTTTAAAAATTGAAGTATAATTGATTTACAATGATCCAGGTGTACAGAAACGTGATTCAATTATATATGTATATTCTTTTCCAGACTCTTTTCCACTATAGGTTATTATAAGATATTGAGTATAGTTCCCTGTGCTATACAGTAGGTCATGTTGTTAATCTACTGTAAATAGAGTATATCTGCTAATACCCAATTCCCAATTTATCCCTCCTCCCTTCCTTCTTAGTGGGGCTTCCCCGGTGGCTCAGATGGTAAAGAATCCACCTACAATGCAGGAGACCCATGTTTGATCCCTGGGTCAGGAAGATCCCTTGGAGAAGGGAATGACTACCTACTCCTGTATTCTTGCCTGGAAAATTCCATGGACAGAGAAGCCTGGCGGGCTATAGTCCATGGGGTCTCAAAAGAGTCAGACATGACTGACCAACTAACACTACCCCCTTGGTAAACATAAGTTTGTTTTCCAAGTCTGTGAGTCTATTTCTGTTTCATAAATAAATTCACTGTATTATTTTTTTCAGATCCCACGTATTAGTCAATATCATATAATATTTGTCCTTCTCTATCTGATTGACTTCACTTAATATGATAATCTCCAGGTTCATCCATGTTGCTGCAAATGCCTTGTTTCATTCTTTTTTATGGCTAAGTGATATTCCATTCTGTATATATATCACATCTCCTTTCTCCATTCGTCTGAGGATGCACACGTGGGTTGCTTCCGTGTCTTGGCTGTTGTGAATAGTAAGAAGTGCTGCAGTGAACTTTGGGGTGGCTGTATCTTTTTGAAATAGAGTTTTTGTCTTTTTGGTTGTATGCCCAGGAGTGGGATTTCTGGATCATATGGTAGCTCTATTTTTAGTTTTTAAGGAACCTCAACACTGTTCTCCATAATGGCTGCACCAATTTACATTCCCACCAACAGCATAGGAGGATTATGGATTCATTTTTTTTGCGAAAGATATCCTTGACTAGGTCTAAGAATCTTCTCTTTTCTATTTTGTTTTTACAGAAAAATATTTGGGAGGATGCAACTCCCTGAAGTTATCCCCAGAAAGACACTGCCAGTGTTTGATCTCATTCTGAACTGTGAAACGCTCATAGCCCCCACCACACTCTTGCCTAGGGGCAGCCTAGTCTGACTCTCACCCCCTCGGCATCCTACCCTACCAGGGTCCCAGAGCCTTCCCTCCTCTAAGCTTCTGTGTCAGCCCTTCTAGCTCTAACTGTACACTTGGTGTAGCTCAAAGCAGTGTATAGTTATTAACTTCTTACATAAATCTCATATTAAATTTCACTTTTCCTTCTTTCCTCAACTAGACTTTAAGTTCTTTGGGGACAGAAAGCATGTCCTGTGAGCTACAATCCTTTCCATATATGCTATCTAAGCTCCTGACAAATATTCAAAGAGGAAAATAAATTTATTTGGCAGTTTGATGGTCATACAGCAGACGAGTGAGCGGTGCAGAGCGCGGTACTTTGCCAGGCCGACTTTAGCTCCAGTGGGCAGAGCAACGCCTGAATCTACCATCCCCTCCACCCTCCACACGCTCTCTGTCCCTCTCCCGTTTGTTCTGCCATCTCTCCCTGTTTCTCTCGCTCTCTTTTTCGGCTGTGCAGCCTAGCCTGTGGGATCTCAGTTCCTGGACCAGGGATAGAACTCAGGCCCTCGGCAGTGAAATTGCCAAGTCCTAACCACGGAACTGCCAGGAAATTCCCTTCTCTCTCTTTTTGTTTTTCCATCCTTCTTGCTCCGTGAAAAGTTTCTTTTATCACCTATTTCAGGATCCAGTCTCTGCCAGGTGCTGGGAGGAGTACAAGCTCGTAGCATCCTGGGGCATCCTGACTTTATCCACCTCCTTCCCGCTCTTCTTATTCCGTTCAGCTGTGTTTATTGACCATTTTCCACATAGGAGCTGACGCAGGAGCTCCTTGCAGATGAGAGCTGGGGGGACAGCACACTTTCCCACGCATCCTCTGAAAGCTCCTGGCACCCTCTGTAAAGCTCTCAGCTTGGGGGAATCTTTAGGAAGGACACTTTCTGCACAGTGAGGGGACCAGAGGGAACAGAAGTGATTCTTAACATCTCTCTCGGCGCCGCAGATACTCAGAGCAGTTGAAGAACAGGAAGGGGAAAACCAGGGAAGCCAAGCTCAGACCTACAGCTGTGGCCGCCCATCCCGAGCTGAGCTGTGATCTCAGGGGTGCCTGGCAAGGACAGCCGGCAGGGGGCCTCCCAGTGCACTGAACGGAACAGGGAAGCCAGCTCCCTGAGGACCGGCCTCCTGGGGCCTGAGAATTGACAGCCAGCTCCACCTGGTCCCCTGGAGTTGGCTATTGCTGCAGGTATTAATGGTGGGAGAGAAAAATCCCTAGACAGTGAGGTGATGCATTGGACAGAGTATGAATGTGGGAAACGTGAGCGACGCTGTTAGGAATGGCCTCGTCAGGAATGGGGATGGAAACAGAGCCTTGCACTTGGAGTGTGAGCCTTGGCTTGGCTTCTCCCTAGAAAGTGGGTTTGAGAAAGCCCTCCGGCTCCCAGTCCTTGCCACCCCCCGAGCTCACAGGGCCTGCGTCTGCTTCGGCCGCCGCATGGGGCCCAGTGTCTTGTGTTCTGTGACACCGGCCTTTTTGTTTCTTTCCACCAGAGGCTGAGCATCTTGATGGCAGGGGCTTTGTCTTCCTCGTCTTTGATTTTTCTGGTCCCCAGGGCAGTGATCTCTCACAGGTGAGGACAGCGTTCTCTCCCATTTCCATCCCACCCTCCCGCACCCCTATCTTACATCTTCTTCCTTCCATCTCGTTTATCTAGTTGAGAGGGCTGAGCCCAGAGGCCTCTTACTCCAGCTCCAAAGCTTGCACTCTTGGTAACAATGTTTGATGTCGAGGTTCTCAAACATGCCCAGCCGTCATCATCAGTGGGAGGGCTTGTTTAATCCAGGGGCTCAGACTCTAAAACCCAAGTGTCTGATTCAGTGGTGGGGCTGAGGACTTACACTTCCAAGCAGCTCCCAGATATGCTGATACTGCTGGTCCAGGGACCAGCTCTAAGAATCGCTGCTAGAAATCTTCGTGATTGGGGATGTCCTTCTCAGGACATGTCAGCTCGAAGAATCGACACTGGAGGCTTCGTGATTGTGGGTGTGAATGTCCTTTCTCAGGACATGTGCTCCTTCTTCATAGTGGAGTCTTGACAAGCGTAGGTTTGAGACTCACAGGAACAGAAAACTTAGAACCCAGAACAGGCTCTGGATTTGAAGTCAGACTCTGAATCTAGATCCAGCTCTTACCAGTTACCGGCTCTGTGGCTGTGACCAAGATGTGGTGCCTCTCTCAGGCTTTCTTTCCTCATCTGTTAAATGGGAATGATCACAGTGGGTTGGCCAAAAAGTTCATTGGGGTTTCTCTGTGACATCTTCCCAAACTTTTTGGCCAACTCAATACCTGCTTCAGAGGATTAAATGCTGAGGTTTCTTTTATGGAGAGTCTGGTGCTTGTTAGGCATTCCGTTATTGATTCGAGTTTGGACTCCATTGGAAAACATCAGTGACGTGCTTCTGTTTCTGCCCACATGGGAATGTGGTGGGTGTTGAAGACTCTGCCAGGTAGATTCCACGGGCTGTTCTAGAAAACAGTCGTCTCAGTCTTGTGGACAGGTCACGGGTAATGGACAGGTATGTGATCCTGTGTTTCTCTTGGATAGTCTCCTGGGCGGTATCACCTTTGTGAACCCCCAGCACCGAGCTTTGCTTTCTCCCTTGTATGTTACCAGGAGGTCCGTGCATGTTTGAGTTTGGGGTGGGTGGGGGAGGACAGCCCTTCTGTGCCTGTTGCTGGAGTTGACCCCAACACCTAACTGAGGGATGGCAGTCACGAGGTCAGCGATGCAGAGCCAGGGTTGCTTCAGAGATTGGTAATATTTATCCTACTCAGGCCTATTGTTTGCCATACACCTCAGCCTCAGGGAAGTTATTCACCGTGTCCAGCCTGTGTTCTTCTCTTAGTGAGAATGTGACTGCTAGGCTGCAGTGAGACACTACCTATTGAGATTTTTTATTTTCATTTTTAAAAATTGGAGTATAGTTGATTTACAATGTTACTGGCAACGACCCATTGCTTAGTCAGTGAAGAGTCTCCCTGCATTGCAGGAGACCTGGATTTGATCCCTGGGCCTGGAAGATCCCCTGGAGAAGGAAATGGCAATCCACTCCAGTATTCTTGCCTGGAAAATCCCACGGACAGAGGGGCCTGGCAGGCTATAGTCTATGGGGTTGCAGAGTTGGACATGACTTAGCGACTAAACCACCAACCACCACCACTGAGTCAGTTATACACGTATATACATCCAATCCCTTTTTAAGATTCTACTCCTATATAGGCATTACAGAGTACTGAGTAGAGTTCCCTGTGCTATACAGTAGGTCCTTATTAGCTTTCTATTCATATATGTGCTGTGAGTGCCATGCTAAGTTGTTTCAGTCGTGTCCGACCCTTTGAGACCCTATGAATGTAGCCTGCCAGGCTCCCCTGTCCATGGGATTCTCCAGGCAAGAATACTGGAGTGGGTTGCCATGCCCTCCTTCAGGGGCTCTTCCCGGTCCAGG
This sequence comes from Bos grunniens, assembly GCF_055505025.1. Classification (NCBI taxonomy): domain Eukaryota; kingdom Metazoa; phylum Chordata; class Mammalia; order Artiodactyla; family Bovidae; genus Bos; species Bos grunniens. Next base: position 12,022,615 of record NC_141170.1, on the reverse strand, counting down.
GATCAAACCCAGGTTGCTTAGGTCTCCTGCACAGGCAGGTTCTTTACCACTAGTGCCACCTGCTGCTGCTGCTGAGTCGCTTCAGTCGTGTCCGACTCTGTGCGACCCCATAGACGGCAGCCCACTAGGCTCCTCTGCCCCTGGGATTCTCCAGGCAAGAACACTGAAGTGGGTTGCTGTTTCCTTCTCCAATGCATGAAAGTGAAAAGGGAAAGGGAAGTCACTCAGTCGTGTCCGACTCTTAGCGACCCCACGGACTGAGGACCCCAGGCTCCCCCATCCATGGGATTTTCCAGGCAAGAGTACTGGAGTGGGGTGCCATTGCCTTCTCCGAGTGCCACCTAGGAAGCCCCTATTTATATATAGTAGTGTGTATATGTCAACCCCAGTCTCCCCATTTATCTCCCCCTCTTTCCCCCTTGGTAACCATTAGCGTGTTTTCTACATCTGTGACTTGATTTCTGTTTACAAATAGGTTCATGTGTACCAGGTTTTTAGATTCCACACACAAGCGATTTCATATGATATTTACCTTTCTCAGCATACAAGCTCTTAAAATAGCACCTAGCCCGTGGCGAGCACTCAGTGCCTGTTGGCCTTTGTTATTTACTGAGAACCTACTGTGTTCCAGGCACGCTGCAGAGGTCAGGCAGTTATTCCCCAAACACAAGCACTACCTTATATCCGGGGGATTGATGGTGGGTAAGACAGTCTACTCTTGCTTTTCTTTTTTTTTTTTCATGTTGCATCACACAGCTTGTGGGATCTTATTTCCCCAACCATGGACTGAACTGGGCCCTCAGCAGTGAAAGTGTGGGAGTTCTAAGCACCTGACCACCAGTTAATTCAGTCTGCTCTTGTTTCCAAGTACCATTTCTAAAAGAAGCAAGGCATTGAAATGGAAAGGGGCTTGTTTGAGTGAGGTCACTCAGCTAGGGAGCAGAACCTATTCTGTCCTTTGGTCCTGCCCATATGTGGCACTGCCCTTACTGCATCATCACCAGACGCTGATAATGATCATTTGAGTGGAGAATGAAAACATCCATTTACTAGTTCTGAAAGTATGATGGTAGATCCAAATCTGTAGTTTTTAGACATTTTGATTTGATTTATAGATCTCAGATACTAATTTATATTCATATAATACTTTCATTATAAAATATGCAGTGGTACAAAGATTTGTATGTATATAGGAGTTTTTTTTTTTAATTTGGGTTTATAAATGGTTTGGAACAGGTTGCAGAAACATCGTCTGTTGCTCTTTTTAATATATCTCGAGCATGCTATGACACATCCTGAAATAATTTGCTTCGGAAAAAAGCACTGCTCTCCCTCTTTTGCAAATGTAACTGTAAATATTACTTTGAGGTATGTAATTGCTGCAGCCATCTCCATTTGAAGGAAGACTTCTAACCCGTCCATCTCCCATCTCTTGCTATTGTCAAGAAATCAGAAATATTGACTTAAAAGGCATTATTCAAATGTGTTGAATGTAAACACTGAAGAAGTCTGAGAACAGCCACAAATTTTCCTTTGCTTAATGCAGCCTTGAAAATATTTCAAATATTCTGTTTTACAGGCATGCATTCACTCTGCTTAGGGAAAATATTACTTCAAGAACATCTTAGCATGCCAAGAACACTTCTAGTGTCTGGCACTTAGTAGGAACTGAACGGATGTTTGAAGGTTGACTTGAGTTGAAGTTAGCTGGGATACAAGTGTTGCTATGACACCTGGAAACCCTTGGGTTCCTTTAGGTATGGAGACAGCTCTGGCAGGGCTTGGTGAGGGGCTCTGGCTAGGGGCAGGCAGGCCTACAACCCTTCTGGGCAATGGGGCATTGGTCAGAATCAGACCTGGCTCAACACAGAGCTAGAGCTGGCTTCACAATTGGTCCCTTGTCACTCATTTCATCGAGTGGCCCTCCTTCTGAGCTCTCAGACTTGGCTGCGAGCCCCTTGGAGACAGGACTCTGGCTCTCATTTCAGCATTTTCAAGAGCCTGTCCTAATGCCGTAATTGCTCGTAAATGTTTCACTCAATTGAAATAAAAAGAAAAGAAACCAAGTGGGCATATGGCTCCCTCTAGTCTCCTCACTTCTGAGACCTGGCTGTGAACTCATGGCCAGATCCTCCCATGATTCATCACTTAAATCATTCAGCAGCTGAAGGATGCAAGCTTTCCCCTCAAAGGCTGTCTCTTGGGCTGTTTAGAGACCCAGGTGGGCGGTGGAAATAGCCCTGGTCTGAAATGCTATGGATGCCTGGGCAGTGCTTTTTTAAAATTTTTAATTTTTTTTATTGGCTGTTTTACCTTACACATAATCTTTGATTTTTTTTAATGGAATTATAGTTGAATTACAATGTTTGTAAATTACTGCTGTACAACAAAGTGATTCAGTTATATATATGTGTGTGTGTGTGTGTGTGTGTGTGTATAGGGGGGTTCCCACGTAGCTCTAGTGGTAAAGAACTCGCCTGGCAATGAAGATGTAAGAGATGTGGTTTCGATCTCTGGGTTCTGAAGACCCCCTGGAGTAGGAAATGGCAACCCACTCCAGTATTCTTCCCAGGAGAATCCCATGGACGGAGGAGTCTATGGGGCCACAAAGAGTCAGACATGACCGAAGTGGCTTATCACACACACATGCATATATATATATAATTCTTTTTTATATTCCTTTCCATTATGGTTTATCCCAGGATAGTGACTCTACTTCCTTGTGCTGTACAGTGGGACCTTGTCTATCCATCCTATATATAATAGCTTACATCTGCTAACCCCAAACTCCTACTGCATCCCTCTCCCATAACCAACACCTGCATTACATACATGCTGGCCGTCTGGAAGTTCAACCTATGTCAAGTCCCTTCTTGTTCTAGATCTCGGTCTCCCTGTAACGTCTAAGATCACTGAGAGCAATATAAGTCTATCCCATTAATGATACGTGTGTGTGTGTGCACGCGTGTGTGTGTGTGCTGGTCAGCTTATTTGCCACAGCATCAAAAGTTTTACTCCTTTATTCATGAACAAAGAAATATTCTGACCTATTTTTCAGCAGAGCGAAGTTCTGGAATTTCAAATCACTGGCTCCTTCTTTGGCTATTTTTCTATTGCCCCTGTGATGAAAGAAAATAGATTATTGTCAGGAAATAGCAAGAAGTGAGGGGAAAAATTAATTAAGTGCATTCATTCATAGAAATAACCACTCAGTCAGATGTAAGTAATTAATGTCTCACACGTAATTCCAAATCTCTCTTTGCATTTCCAGTGGAGTTAAACAAAATCTGGACTTAAGATAATCCAATTACTTGAAAATATACTTTTTTTTTTTTTTAAATATAAGAGCTTTATTTTACAAGGAGCAATAGCCTGGGGTAGAATAAGTGCCCCTAACTGGATGAAGACGTGGGCTTTCTCACATCAGCGTGGTCAAGTGGTGTCCTCCCTAAGGTCCCTGAATTTCCATAACATTGCTCTGTACAGCAAAAAGAATCACGCGCATGCCACCCGGTTAAGGGGAGGCTGTCAAACAAGGACAGTGCCTGCAGGCCAGGAAATGTCCTACATGCTTTCCTGTGTTGGCTGAATTCGACCAAAACTAGCAAACATCATCTGGGGTAGGGAGGAAGATGACTTAGGAATAGCAACTCAGATCCAAATAATATTTATTGAACTCCTGTATAATTTAGGGACTTTGCGATGCTATTTTCTATGAAGAGATTAACTAATTTTAAATTGAGTTAATTTGTTCAAATTCAGTAAGGCATTCTCTATCATAAAGAATCTCTAGTTCATTTCATTAGCCAAGTTTAATATACTTTCATTTTTCTCGCAGGCATTTTGTGAGCTCTATTAGACGTTAACGGATGATCCCTTCCTCCACAAATGCTCCTTGGCAGCTACCAGGGTAGCTCCTCTGACCTGCCTGCCCTCCTGATTCTCTCCACTTGGGCCACACCTGCTTCTTCTAGGACCTTATATTTTCCTTTCCTCCCTCCCCCAGGGCTCTTCCAGGGGGAAGTGTTTCTCAAACACTTTCTTCCCCTGCATCAAACTCAAGCTTCTGAGTTCAGTTCACCTGTCATTTCATCAGAGAAACCTCCTTTCTCCTCTGAGACAGACCCCTTCTAGCACTCGCCTGAGTTTTAGTTGTCCTTCGACTTAATGTATAGGTTGTATTCACGACTGTGACGCTGAGGAACTGCCATCTCCATGAGGGCAGAGACTGCAGGAGACTGCATGTCCAGGGCTTGGGACTGTGCCTGATTGTATAGGACATGCTGAAAGATAACTTGAGGCTCTCTCTCCACCCAGGATGTTTTTAAACTTTTTTTCTATATTGGAGTATGGTTGATTAACAATGTTGTGATAGTTTCAGGCGCACAGCAGAGTGACTCAGCCATACATGTGTATGTATCCATTCTCCCCAAAACTCCCCTCCCATCCAGGCTGTCACATAACATTAAGCAGAGTTCCCTGTACTATGGATGGAACTAGAGATTGTTATACTGAGTAAAGTCAGACAGAGACAGAGAAATATCCATCTAGGATTTTTTGTATAGCCTATTAACTGCAACACAATAAATTAAAAATGTAGTGAGTTGTTTGAATATATTTTGTCACCGTGTAAATTGATCATCTAGAAAGATAATGGATGATTCCATTATTTTCCAGTTTTTGTTATTCCACAATTACACAGTTGTTTCATTATTGTATTATTTTATATTCAATACATTTTATTATTTCGTTGTTTTTTAGTTATCTGGGTGAAAGCTCGATTCATAAATCTTTATCTGCATTCTGACTTCATTTCTAAGCTCTGGAGATAAACATCTACCTTCTGGAATTTTTTAATTGGTCACCCCCAGCTGACTCAGGCCCTTTCCTAAGGAATGGCCCCATTATTCACAGAACTTCCAAACAATTATTTGCGCACTCACCTTGAGTCTTCCTTCCCTTGTCCTCTCCATCCTCACCATCTCCACAATTTGTTACCAGATCCTAGAAACTGAGTCCCAAACATCTCTCTTCAATCCTTTAAATGATACCTAGTCTTAGCTCTGCCTTCATTCTCTCCAGCCTGGACTCCAGTGTCAGCCCCCTAGCTTCCTGGGCTCCAATCCACCCACTAAACTGCAATGAGAACAACCATCTTTTTAACTGGCAGAATATAACCAAGTCACCTCTACTTGAAATCCCCACCCCTCCTCCATTTCACAGGACCCAGTCCACAGTCTTTACCAGGATCCCTGCTCCAGGGGCCTTGGATACAATTTGTATTATTTGTATTCTTATTTCCTGCTAGCCCTGCTCTCTGACCAAGCCCCCAACATTGTCCCTGCTTGCCACATGACAGGCCAGTGAATCAGAGACTAGATGTTGAAGCAAGGAATACTTCATCTGGAGAGCTTACTGCCAAGAAGATGGCAGACTAGTGTCTCAAAATAACCTTCTTATTGCACTCTGGATGCCAGTTTCTTTTATAGAACAGAGATGGGGGGCAGTGAGGAAATGAAGTTAAAAGGCCATTAATCTTGCAAATATCTCTTAGAAAGGCAATCCTAGGACAGGGCGTGTGATAATTCTTCCTTCCTGACATCCACAGGTGGACAGGGTCCTGAACAAAGACACTTTAATTAACAATCAGGCAGAGGGGCAGGATTTTCTGAGACAGGACACCATTTATGATTACAATAACAAAAGCAATGTAAAGCAAGTCAAACACTTCCAACAGCAAGAAACAGTTCCCGTATGGAGTCAGAACTGGGTCTTTCCTGCAATAATAGTTTCCAGTCTTCAAGGCTTAGTTCAAACATTAGATCCTTGTGAGGTCTTCTGTGCTGCTTCCTCTTAGAACATTTTAGTATTTTTGGTATGTCTCTGTTCTACCATTCATTCATTTGTTCATGAATCCATTTATTCATTAACTCAACACAATATTAGAGATATTGTAGATATCAGATCTCTTTTGTGCCCGGCAATGGGATGAAGTTGTTAAGAAGACACATGAAGGCTTCCTAGTGAATCTTTTATGGTTGTCGGGAGACAGACCATGAACAAGTAGATAAACAATCATATTTTTATCATATTGCTGTGTATGTGTGCCTGTTCAGGTGTTCATGTTCCCCTAGAGTAGAGGATTTTTGTGAGAAGACACATATCCTGGGAATATTTTCTCTCCCAGCACAAGGACTAGCTGACCTCAGCTGTGCCCTCAGGAATGTTTTTAAGATATGAAATGACGCATTAATAATAAATAGATAAACGAATGCCCTGCCTATCTGGGCTCTTACACAATAGTGAACCACTCACTCTATTGTGTAGGGTCTTTTAGGTCTCTCTGATACCAGGCAACTTCTGATGTGTCCCTGCACTGAGGAGACCTCAGGTTTCATTACATCTCTAAGGTATGGGCAACATTTCTGTGCTCTGACAGCCAGGGTAACATTTTCTGAAATGGCTTTAACCAGTTCAGTTTTAGGAGAATATGGTGGGGGGGGGGGGTTCTGGGAATTTTCTCAACCTCTTCCTGGGATCCCCAAGAACCCAACAGCCTGAGAGCTTCCTCTGACTTTTCCAGAGAATCTACTTTTGCTTTCTTACTTTAGGAAGAGAGTTTAATTCAAGCTCTTTTTCTATTTCATCTTTACAGTAACCCTCAGCAGGGCAGTTAACCTAAGTAACCTAAGTTGGGCAGGCATCCTTCTCAGCTTTTTGCTACAGATGAGGGAACAAGGACCTTGAGAGTGGAGGGGATCTGATTCAAGGTCACCAAGTTGGTTGATGGCCCAGCCAGTGCTCCACACCAGGTCTCTAATCTGCCAGGTATGTGCTACATGCACCCTCCCCCTGGGGGAGCCAGGGTGTGTAGCTGCCTGATACTCAGGGTCAGGCCCCTCTGAGACCCACTAAGGAACAGGAGTAAGAATGAGTTGGGGTGGGGGGGTACAAAGGATGAGGAGGTGGTGCTGTCCTTCCCACAACAGATTATTTAACAGATGAACAAAGCTGGCAAGTTAACAGCCATCGAAGGTCCATCTAGTCAAGGCTATGATTTTTCCAGTAATCATATATGGATGTGAGAGTTGGACTATAAAGAAAGCTGAGCACCGAAGAATTGATGCTTTTGAACTGTGGTATTGGAGAAGACTCTTGAGAGTCCTTGGACTGCAAGGAGATCCAACCAATCCATCCTAAAGGAAATCAGTCCTAAATATACATTGGAAGGATTGATGTTGAAGCTGAAACTCCAATACTTTGGCCACTTGATGCAAATAACTGACTCATCTGAAAAGACCCTGATGCTGGGAAAGATTGAAGGTGGAAGGAGAAGGGGACGACAGAGGGTGAGGTTGTTGGATAGCATCACTGACTCAATGGACATGAGTTTGGGTAAACTCCGGGAGTTGGTGAAGAATAGGGAGGACTGGTATGCTGCAGTCCATGGGGATGCAAAGAATTGGACATGACTGACCAACTGAACTGAACTGAACTGAACCTGGACAGTGAGCAGTTAAGTTTATTTGTTTTTAAAACACATAGAAAGAACAGAGAACAATAGAAGCTTTAACATTAGAAGAGGTTCTCTTCCTTGCTCCCTCTCCCTTTCCAGTTATTTGGAATTGAGTTTTGCTTGCTAAGCACAAGGAGAACCACAATGTCCCACCCCACAGTTTTCCTCTCCACCAGCTCTTTCTGGCTCAAATCATTCCTTAGGGTTCCAGGTTTTAGGAACACATTAAAAAAAATGTACCACGATGAAAGAATTATAAAGTCTCAGTATATCACAGAAAATATTATTTAAGAATGTTTATCATACCAGGTCAAAACTGTTTGCTTTGCATTAAACTGATAAAAGCTTTGAAGGAGACAGTCAATGTTGCCACAAATTGGCCTTGGCATTTGTGAGCCTGTGTTGATGATTCTGTATATGGCAGTAGTGTAGGTAGTTAGGCACCATTTTCAAGACCTCAAACATCCAAGACCAGCTGTCCTTCCTGTGGGCCGTTCAGCCTGCCTCATCCACATAATCCAATGGGCACTTTCAAATGACTGCTCTATTGCTTATCTTTGATCCTCATCAAGTGCCCCCCAGGAAAGCAACACAGGTTAGTTTACAGAACAGTGAACTCAGCACATCCCCAAAAAAGGGGAAGTGCCATAGGCTTGTGGGGAAACTGAGGCACAGAGTGCCAGTGGGTGAGCCAATTAGTTGTTCTTGTAATCACCTTGTCCTCTGCTGAGAAAGAGCATATCATCTCTCAGGAGCCAGGTTCTCTACTTAACTATCCACTTATCACTTCTGGTTTTACACTTTTTGGCTATTTTTGCTTTCCTTTTCCTCCTTGGCACCTCCCTCCTGAGTGGTCAGTTGACAAAACTCATCCAGTCCTCCTTCACATGTCTTCTTGTTCCATCCCTTTCTTACACTCTCTCTTCTCAGGACCAAGGACTTTTCAGGTAGATCTAACAGAAGTCAGTTCTGCATAGTTGAATCAGTCTACAGAAAGATATATCTATCAAAACCGAATTATTTGAGAAGAGGGTCTTTGGCAATGTAATTAAGGTGAGATCTTGAGATGAAATTGTTCTGGATTAGGGTGGCCTTATATTCAAAGTTAGGCTTCTCAGGTGGCTCAGTGGATAGAGAATCTGCCTGCAATGCAGGAGATGCAGGAGACACAGGTTTGATCCCTGGGTCACGAGGATCCCCTGGAGGGGTGCATGGCAACCCACTCCAGTATCCTTGCCTGGAGAATCCCATGGACAGAGGAGCCTGGCGGGCTACAGTTCATGGGGTCACAAAGAGTCAGACACGGCTGAAGCTACTTAGCATGTGCACACACATCATATCTAAGGACAGGTTTGCATAGAAAAGAAGACCATAGAAGACACACAAGAGAAGGGCATGTGCCATCCCACGGGAAGATGGAGACAGAGATTGGGGTGATGCTGCCACAATCCAAGGAGCTTCTGGAGCATCCAAAGCTGGAGGAAGAAAGGAAGGATCCTACGCTAGAGGCTTCAGGGGAGACACAGCCCTCGGGATTGATTTCAGTCTCCTGGGCTCCAGAACAGTGAGAGAATACCTTTCTGTTGTTTTAAATCCCATGGTTGATTTAAGCCACTATAGCCCTGCCGCTGTTGCTGCTAAGTCGCTTCAGTCGTGTCTGACTCTGTGCGACCCCATAGACTGCAGCCCACCGGGCTCTGCCATCCCTGGGATTCTCCAGGCAAGAACACTGGAGTGGGTTGCCATTTCCTCCTCCAATGCATAAAAGTGAAAAGTGAAAGTGAAGTCAGTCGTGTCCGACTCTTCACAACCCCATGGACTGCAGCCCACCAGGCTTCTCCGTCCATGGGATTTTCCAGGCAAGAGTACTGGAGTGGGTTACCATTGCCTTCTCCCACTATAGCCCTAGAGGACTCAATACACAGAATATGTAACCCAACCCATCCTAAAGTACAGAAAATAAATAAGACCCAAATCTCCAGCAGGACAAAACAAGAAGTGTAATGGCAAAAATGCATATAGTCTAGAAGGAAAAAGAAATAAATGGGAACATCTTTAAGTGAGGGGGTAGTCAAGGAAGGCTTCCACAGACTGATGGATGAGGTGCATGCAAAGTCGCTTCAGTTGTGTCCAACTCCTTGTGACCCCATAAACTGTAGCCTTCCAGGCTCCTCTGTCCATGGGATTCTCCAGTCAAGAATACTGGAGTGGGTTGCCATGTCCATTTCCAGGGGATCTTCCTGATCTAAGGATAGAACCCAGATCTCTTACAGCTCCTGCATTGGCAGGCAGGTTCTTTACCTAGTGCCACCTGGTAAGCTCAATGAATGAGGATGTACAGCATTTTCCAGACTGATGGAGAGTGAGGCAGAGCAACCTATTTTGGGGCAGATGCCTGCTCCATGCTTTCCTGGCCATTTTCCTCTAATTTTTCACCTTTACCAGTGTTCCCAGGCACACCCAAGATGGCAGGTACAGTTTGACCTGCACAGATGAAAAGCTACCATTTCTTCTGCTGTGAAATGACCTTCTCTTAATAAGTACTGAGAGCAAGTTTAGCTTTTTCCAGAAGCTTCTCATTACACTCCCAATGAGCGTGCAGATTTCTGAGAAATCACATAAAATTTCCCTATGCCTTAATTCTCTTTTAAGGGCCATGCAGCTGGATTGCTGACTCCAAGATCATGAATAATAATAATGTATAATGCTATAATTATCATGCTAATAACAACAGCCCTAAACTTTGATAAGATTTACAACTTACTGGTCACTGATGCTCACCACAACCCTAAGAGTCCAGTCCAAGCCTATCCCCAACCCTGTTAAATTTCTTCATCTTGTGTTCAGCTCATGTTCCTTCTTCTCAGGAATTGCCACATATCAGGCTTCTGAGGGGGCTTCCCAAGTGGTACTAGTGGTAAATAACCTGCCTGCCAATGCAGGAGACATAAGAGATGCAGGTTCGATCCTGGGGTCAGGAAGATCCCCTGGAGGAGGGCATGGCAACCCACTCCAGTATTCTAGTCTGGACAATCCCATGGACAGAAGAGCCTGGTAGGCTATAGTTCATGGGGTTGCACAGAGTCGGACACGACTGAAGTGACTTAGCACGCATACATGGATGCACAGGCTCCTGAGGAAACACTGAGATGGAGAGGATGATGCAGGAAGTCCATCAGGGTGAGATCCTGGCATCAGTCGCTGTGGAGGGCAGGGAAGGAAGCAGAATTTGGAAGGGGCAACGGTTGGGCTGTGCTCTGAGATTGGCACCAGGGCCCTTCAGAACTATCCTGAGTTGTGGCAGCGGGGCCAGGCCTTTGTACTCCTGGATGAACCAGATGGTGGATGCAGGCTGCCCCAGGTGAGGCAACTCTATTCAACTGGGACAATTCCCAAAGGAAGTTGAGAGGGAGAGACTCTGAAAGTCTAGTACAGCGTCACATTGGATTCAGACTCTAGAGAGTCTGAGGTCCCAAGCTCAACATAGGTCTTGACTATAGTTTTCATTAGAGAATGGAAGCGGGGGGTGGTGGGGGAAGGAAGGATGGGGCCCAGGGCAGGATGATCCTGAGGGTAGGGCATCCCCTAGGAAGGAGTGGGGAAGCAAATCAGAGAGATGCTGGTCTCTACAGGATGTGGTGTGGTGTGGTGTGGACACAGATGTTAAGAGCACTCATTTGGACTCCATCAGAATTTGAATCTGGTTCTGCCAACAGAAGAAGTCAGCAGTTTATCTCATCATCCCCATTTTACACCCAAGGAAGGGGGAGTTATAATAACTCCCTCACATATTGATTGCATGTTGGTAATCATTTTTATTATCTAGGGTTCAAGTCTTACTCCAACAAGCAAGGAATAACAGAGGTGGACAACCAGGAGGACCAAGAAGGGCAGTTGATAATGAAAAATTTTCATCCAGGCCAAAATGCTATTATCTCAGAACTTTTGTGGGTCAGGAATCCAGGCGTGACTTTGCTGGGTCCTCTGTTTCATGGTCTCTGCTGAGGCTGAAATCAAAGTGTCAGCCAGAATTGGGGTTTCCTCTGAAAGCTCAACTGGGAAAGGCTCTACATGGTTCTAAGCACATGGGATTGTTGGAAGGTTCAACAGTTTCTTATGGCCTGTTGGACTGAGGGCCTTGCTTCCTTGGTGTATGTGGGTAAGAAGATGCCTTCAGTTCCTTGCCACCTGGGTCTCCCCCATATAGCCACGTGCTTTATCAAAATGTGTAAATCAAGCAGACAAGAGGGAAGTTGCGATCACACATAATGTCATCACGGAAATGACGTCTTGTCAATTTTGCCATATCCTGTTGTTTACAGGTGATCACAGGCCTTGCTCACAATTAAGAGGGAGTGGATTACACAGGGAGGGATGCAAGTACCAGGTGAAGAGGTAACTGGGGGCCACTTTAGTGTCTGTCTGCCCCATGTAATAGTTGACTCATTGGAAAAGACTCTGATGCTGGGAGGAATTGGGGGCAGGAGGAGAAGGGGACGACAGAGGATGAGATGGCTGGATGGCATCACCGACTCGATGGACATGAGTTTGGGTGAACTCTGGGAGTTGGTGATGGACAGGGAGGCCTGGTGTGCTGCAATTCATGGGGTCACAAAGAGTCAGACACGACTGAGTGACTAAACTGAACTGAACTAAGTGTGGAAGTGTGAGTAGATGTGACACTAGTTACTAGCATCCAGAAGGTATTTGACAAACCTACAAGCCAAATCAGCTAGACTCTTCCTGCTGCCTGTTTTATAACCTTCCATGACTCCTGAAAATGTCAGGCCAGTTCTCAAAAGTTTTTCAGCTAATTCCAGAAGACACCAGCAAGTCAGAACAGACTGGTTCTCTGAATCTTTGCTCTTGCATGTGAGGGGCCATTGTAATTATTTTTTGCAGCAGAATGCTATACTTCTAATTTTCTTAAAATAGTCACTGAGTGAGTCATCACAAACAACTTTTTCTGAACTAGAGTTTCCTATTTTGTTCCTTCCATTTGGTCTTTAGGGCACATGTGTGATATGCACAAACTTCCATTGAGTTGTATATTCCTGTGCGTAGCTTCTTCTAAGCCTAGGAAATGTTCAACACCGCCCTCCCCTACCGCCCCCTTCACCCATCCCGAGCATCTGAGCAAAGCCCAGGCTCTTGCAAATTTGATATGCCATAGCTGGGATGATGGATACCTTTTATGCGCTTGCACTGCTGAACCCAGAAAAGCTGAAGAACATACAGACTTTTTTTTCTTTTAAAGTTTGAATTTGAATCTATTTACCCAGGGCCAATTTTCTCAAGCTCACGCAGCCTCCCCATTCAAAATTGGCAAAGGATCTTGGAGAAGAAGATCACGCACACACACACTAGCTTCTCACAGGAGGCTACATTTGCTGGGAAGCAGATACTGATGATAAGGCATTGTTTCAAACACTGCTCAGAGACAGGAATGCGGTAAGGTCCTGTATCTCCTTCTGTCTGTGCACACCAGGAGATCACAGTACACAATTCGGAGATATCTCTGCCCTGCCTGACAGTACGTGTGTAGCAGAAAGTGAGGGAAGAGCCCAGATACAAGACAGACTTATATTTCAAAGCAGCTTCAGCACTGGGGGCATTGCCTTCTATCTGTCCTGTCCAGTGTCTTCCATTTATGAAGTTTTAGCTGCAACTCTGGATGCTAATTTTGGGGACAGACAGCTGGAGTGGAAAGAGAGTTTGGCCTTGTGGCTTTAGGGTTTGGGTTTAGGCCCTAGCTATTTTACTGCTTCATTGTGTTATCTCAACCATGTTACTTAACCACAGCCTGGTTATGGTTGTGCCATGCATACGATCAGAGTAGGATGGGTGGGTATGTTTCCTGAAGCATCATTACTGCATATATTCTGCACACTTTGCTGTTCCTGCATTAAACAGAGGGGATAAGAGTCTTGCTTCGTAAGCAGCTGAAAGTCTATGACAAAGTCCTAAAAACCATGGCATAAGAGGGGTGGGTATACCTAACAGAACTTGAGAACTTGGTGGCACAGTGAATTAGCTTAAGGGTCCTGTCCTCGTGGAATCTCCCCTGATCTTTCATCTGGACCCCTTAACTGTTCTCCTTGACATCTGTCCCTTTCTACTCTAAGATCGTTGCCAATTTTGTCTCAGCCATCATTTCAACTCTCAGTTTTGTTTTACAAACCAACATTCCAGGCAAACCGAACCTCTGGCAAGGCTGAAACACAGCACATTGAAAATTTCTCCATTCATGTGGTCTCCCCTGCCTGTGATTCATTTCTCCCTCATTCTCTTCTCTTTCTAACGTCTCCACAACATCAAATTCTTGATCTGCTGGGCCCAGCAGAGATGCCATCTTTTCCGCTTATCTTTCCCCAAAGTATCTGGACAGATGTGCTATATCCTTCATGAGCTAGAATGGAGCTCACTTTCTATCTTGGCTGGTGGCAGCCATGTTCCCTAAGCCCTCACTCTATCCTGAACCTGGCCCCTCTCCTCCTGTATCCTCTTTGATAGTTCACGGTCTTGGAAACAAAATCCTCTCAGACTCAAGTCCTTTACTGAAACTGAATTGAAATTGAGCAGTGGACCCTGGTACCATCCTCCAGTCAGATATTTATTGAGCAGTTACTATGTGCTGGTTATTATGCCTGGGAACACAGACAAGACACAAAAGGTCCTACCCTCATGAAGCTGGCAGCCCATGAGTGGGAACCAAGCTAGTGAACAAGAAGCTCACCTCCTCTGTTTTTCTTTTCCCCCATGGCTTCCTGTTTCATTTACTCCTGATTTGAATGGCTACCTGGTTTCAAGACAGTCCACCTGGCTCTGACCTGAGTTTCCCTTGGTACGCAGCTCTGACAGCTGCCTGTGGATTTACACATGGCCAGGAGGTAGCCTTGGTCCTCCTTTAGGCCACGTGGGCTTCCCTTCCTCCTCTAGATTTTCCAGACTCAGGGAGAGGCTTTGGGTTCTCTGATGAAATGGATCAGACCTCAGTTTTCAGAGGTGGCCACCTATGTGGTCATGATTGGTGTGTGCACCTCCCACCAAAGCTCTGAACTCTTGTCATTCTTTCCTGCAGACCAGCAGCAGAAGAAACATTCACTCTTGAGAAGATCCATAGAATCTCTGGAGGGAATTACTAATTCTTGTTTATTAAGGCAGGACAAGTCTTCCCTGTAGCTCAAATGGTAAAGAGTCTCCCTGCAGTGTAGGAGACACAGGTTCAATCCCTGGGTTGGGATGATCCTCTGGAGAAAGGAAGGGCAATCCACTCCAGTATTCTTGCCTGGAGAATCCCAAGGACAGAGGAGACTGGCGGGCTACAGTCCATGGGGTCGCAAAGAGTTGGACATGATTGAGTGACTAACACTACTACTACTAAGGGAGGAAATGGAGTTGGAATATTCTAGAATAGACCAGCTCTGCCTATGGGTTGCAGGTACAGAGTAGAGGGTGGTGTCTGAATGCTGCTTTCTGCTTTCCCCGAGTTACAGTTTCAGAGGGTCCCAGAGTGTGAGTCTCCATGGAAAGATACATGCATATCATCTTGAAGCTGCTTGAACCTGTTAATTTTTGATTAAAAAGCCTTTATTTTGTATTGGGGTATAGCCAATTAGGCCTCCCAGGTGGCACCAGTGGTAAAGAAACCACCTGCCAAATGCAGGAGAAATAAGAGATGCAATTTTGATCCTTGGGTCAGGAAGATCCCCTGGCAAAGGAAATGTCAATCTGCTCCAGTATTCTTGCCTGGAGAATCCCATGGACAGAGGAGCCTGGCGGGCTCCATAGGGTCATGAAGAGTCCGACACGACTGAAGTGACTTAGCATGCACACACATAGCCGATTAACCGTGCTGTGATAGTTTCAGGTGGACAGCAAAGGGACTAAGCCATGCACACACATATATCCACTCTCCTCCAAACTCGCTTCCCATCTAGGCTGCCACATAACATTGAACAGAGTTCTATGTGCCATGCGGTGGGTTGGTGGGTTGGTTATCCATGTTAAATATAGCAGTGTGTACAAGTCTATCCCAAACTCCCTAACTACCCCTCCCCGCCCAGCAACCATATGTTGAACCTGTTAATTGTACAGATGAGACAACTTGGGCCCAGACAAGTGGAATGACTTGCCCACACTAACCAGATGCTGATACAGAAAGTTCTGGATCAGCTCCTGGCTCCCGTGTGGTGCCTGAGGTCCCTTTCATTTCCCCAGTGCTTGTCTTCCAATTAAGCCTCTTTGCATGCCTTCTAAATAAATTCTCTTTTTTCTTTTTAATCTCCTTGAGGACGGAAAGACAAAAGAAAGATAACCTAATTTAGAAAACAAGAAAGTAATTCTGAATCCTTTTATGTCCAGGTTTCAAGAAATCCTATAAAACCTTTTCTCCTGCTTTTTTTTAGTTGTTAGGTTTAAATTTTGATTTAGGGAGAGGAAACAAATGTGCTAAAGAATAGAAGTCTTACATATCATCTTTTCAAATGCTTTCTCCAACAATCCCCCCCACCCCCACCCCATCTTGATTGTCAGGGATGTAACTTCTCATAGGCCATCAATGTATGTAATGAGAAAATACAAAAATAACACTGAATTACCCTTTTTATAGGTCCATAGATGTATTCAGGGTGGAATTTAATTTATAGATGGTCATGCCTGAAAGATTCTGGATGTGTGATAGAAAACAACAAGAGAAAAGAAATATGCTTATCTTTAAAAAACCCTCAAAATAAAAACTTGATTTGTGCCTGGTTATACACAATCCATTAAAGCCCAAGAGTAAAGGGTCATAAGGGACCTTCTTTGGTGATCTGCAGGAATGCCAGGAGGGACCTCATGCTTAGAATGTAGAGAATGAAGCTCCCCAAGACAATATCCTTCCCTCCATCTCCTGGGCCAACACTCACTGACTCTAGAAGGCCCAAAAGAAAGGAAGGGGAGGGACTTCCTTGGTGGTGCAGTGGATAGGAATCCACCTGCCAATGCAGGGGACACAAGTTCAATCCCTGGTCTGGGAAGATTCCACGTGCCATGGAGAACTAAGCCTGCAAGCCACATGCAGTTATTGAACCACGTGGCTAGAGCCTGTGCTTCACAGTAAGAGAAGCCACCTCCATGAGAAGCTTGTGCATTGCAACTAGAGAAAGGCTGTGTACAGCTGTGAAGACCCAGTGCAACCAAAAATAAACAAAAAAATAAGAATAAGAAAAACAAAGGAAGAGAAATCAAGGTGGGCGAGGGGGAATGGGGTGAGAAAGGATAAAGTTCTATATCATGCCAGCTCCTGGGCTTGGTGCCCCCTCTCTGCCTTGGAATCTGCAGCCCTTCTCAGGAATCCCTCCACTTAACATCTCATTTTCTTCAATCCTTCAGCCATGTTGCAGCCGGGGTCTTCATTCTAAAATCTGTCATTTCCACCGCCTGCGGTTATGGTCCATGTTCTGTTAAGGTCCGTGTTCTGAGTGTGACACACAGCCCCCACGGTCTGGTCCCTGACATCTCTCCACAGTTCTTTCTCTACAGCACTCAGTTGACCCTAACGGCAGCCATCATGAGCCACTGGCCTGTCTCTGAATGGGCCCGACCCCTGAAATCTCTGTCAGTATGTAGAGAAACAGCATAAATAACATGCCCAACTTCCTACAAGAGATTCACAGATAAACAATTAAGGCAAGTTCTCTTGTTTCAGACATGTCTTGTTTCATCCTCTCAGCAACTGATTCTTGACAGAACTCAAGGAACATGCCCACATCTCTCAGTGAAGAGATAGCATTCCTGTCTTTTTAGCTCTTGGTACAGAGCCCCACCCAGAGGAAGGGTTCAACACAGCTTGGGGGGACATGACAAAACTGAGCTTTAATACCAGATCTGTCTGATATCATGGTCCCGATGAAGAAGCATGAGCTTGAAGTCAGAGATAATGGATAAACTGACCCAAAATACTACTTAAAGTGTCAACCACTTTTCTCAATTATTTCTGTTGCCTTATTATACTTTGAAGTGTGAAAGTTGCTCAGTCGTGTCCAACTCCTTGCGACCCCATGGACTGTAGCCCACTGGGCTCCTCTGTCCATGGAGTTCTCCAGGCAAGAATACTGGAGTGGGTGGCCATTTCCTTCTCCATTATTATAGTTTGCAAATGGGACAAAAGAAGCCCAGAGAGGCCAAACACATTGCTCATGGCCACACAGCTCTAAGTATCCAGGCTGGGCTTGTCCTTGGGGTTGGGAGATATCAGTGAACAGAGTAAAGATAGCTCACTCCCATGGAGCAACACAGAAAAGGAGCTCCACCCTTAGGGAGAGAAAGCCGACAATCACCACACACAGGATGATGTGCAGACAGGTGCAACTTTCCATGAGGTGGTCAAGGTGGGCTTCCTTAAGGAGGAGTGAGCACGGACAAGGTGCTGCAGGTGTCAATTGTGGGGAGTCTGCAGGAAGAGCATCCAGCCCCAGGGATGGCTGGGGCGAGAGTCTGAAGGCAGAATCCTGGCTGGGTGGTGGGGTCATGGTGAGGGGCTCAGCATGGTTGAATTGGACTGAGTGTGGGGATGGGTTGGGAAGACCATATAAGTGCTTCTGGAGGCATGACAGCATACGGGGTGAGACAGGATGTGATTGAGAGGGTGGGACTGAGGCTTTGAATAAACGTGAAGTCATGGCAGGGTCTCTGACAGAGGAACACGGTGATACCAGTCATGTTCCTGTAGCATCTCCCTGACTGCTGTGTGGAGAATAGTTTTATCCTTGGTGAATAATGTAGAAGCCAGGAGACCTTTGGGGAAGTTACTGCAGTAACCTGGGCAGAAACTGATGCTACCTGGGACCCCAGGGTCCCAGGAATAGTGGGAGTCAGGGATCAAGGGAGTGTTATTACTCGAATAACAATGCTTAAAACTCCGTAACATTCTGCATCACCTCTCCCAACTCCGCCCATAGGATTAATCTCTCCTCAATGATGGTTCCTCCAAAAACCATTAAAAAAAGCAAGTTTTCCTGCATTTCATAATTTCCTCTGGAGAAGGCAATGACACCCCACTCCAGTACTCTTGCCTGGAAAATCCCATGGACAGAGGAGCCTGGTAGGCTGCAGTCCATGGGGTCGTGAAGAGTCGGACACGACTGAGCGACTTCACTTTCACTTTTCACTTTCATGCATTGGAGGAGGAAATGGCAACCCACTCCAGTATTCTTGCCTGGAAAATCCCAGGGATGGGGGAGCCTGGTGGGCTGCCGTCTATGGGGTCACACAGAGTCGGACACGACTGAAGCGACTTAGCAGCAGCAGCAGCAGCATAATTTCTTCTGTTCTGTCTCACATTGTTTATCTATTTGATGTTGTCTATGAGAGCCTCCTGGAGATATTCTGTCCCACCTGGAGCACAGACCAGCTGCATGTAGGACTCCAGAGGAAGCAGAGACCAGGGGGCTGACCACGTGCCCTGAATGCCCAGGCCACCCTCCCTGGCTGTAGACTGCCACTCTGGCTGGAGAGTGACGGGGCAAATCTAGGGGGTCACCTAGCCTCTACCTCATGGAGTGTTTGCCACTTCTGGACCTTAATTTCTCCGGCTATAGAGTAAGAACTCCGATTATTTGAGCACTGACGTTCTTTCGGCTCAAACATCAATGGATTCAGTGATTAAATTTTCTCCCCAGCATGTGCCTCGGTGACATGTTGGCAGGGGCCTAGTGGTAGGGAATTGTTGTGGGGCATTAGTAGAACTGATCTGTGAGAGTTGGACTGTGAAGAAAGCTGAGTGCCGAAGAATTGATGCGTTTGAACTGTGGTGTTGGAGAAGACTCTTGAGAGTCCCTTGGACTGCAAGGAGATCCAACCAGCCCATCCTAAAGGAGATCAGCCCTGGGTGTTCATTAGAAGGACTGATGCTGAAGCTGAAACTCCAATACTTTGGCTACCTCATATGAAGTGTTGACTCATTGGAAAAGACCCTGATGCTGAGAGGATTGGGGGCAGGAAGAGAAGGGGATGACAGAGGATGAGATGGCTGGATGGCATCACTGACTCGATGGACATGAGTTTGAATGAACTCTGGGAGTTGGTGATGGACAGGGAGGCCTGGTGTGCTGCAATTCATGGGGTCGCAAAGAGTCGGACATGACTGAGCAACGGAACTGAACTGAGTAGAACTGACTCATTTGAAAAGACCCTGATGCTGGGAAAGACTGAAAGCAGGAGAAGAAGGGGACAACAGAGGATGAGATGGTTGGATGGCATCACCGACTCAATGGACATGGGTTTAAGTAAACTCCGGGAGTTGCTGATGGACAGGGAGGCCACTGCAGTCCATGGGGTCCCTAAGAGTCGGACATGACTGAGTGACTGAACTGAATTGAACTGAGTCATTCTGGGTGTATGGTGTGTAGCATGTTGGTGAGTGGCTTGAATAATGGTAAACATGATCATTATGAAGAAGCCAGGTGCCCTGGGTATGTGAAGCTTATTCACATAGTGTCCTGGATCTGTGTTGTCTTTCTTGTTCTGCAGACATTTCTGATACTGTGGTGTCTCCAGGTGTCCCCATCAGAAGACTCCTGCTTGGTACAGAGTTCTTACTTCCCAGAAGAGAACATGAACTTTGGAATCAGCTAAGTGGCATTGTCTGGGGCTTCCCTGGTGGCTCAGTGTAAAGAATCTGCCTGCCAATGCAGGAGATGCAAGAGACTCAGGTTCAATCCCTCGGTAAGGAAGATCCCCTGGAGTAGGAAATGGCAACTCACTCTAGTATTCTTGCCAGGACAATTATATGGGCAGAGAAGCCTGGCAGGCTACAGTCCACGGAGCTGCAAAGAGTTGGACACCCCTGAGCGACTGAGCATGCATGCATGCAAGTGGCATGGTCTGCTTCTTAGCCTACCAATCCAGTTCTTCCCCAGTCAAAGTGTGGTTCCTGGACCAGCAACTACTCCCAAGAGCTGGCTAGAAATGCAGAATCCCAGGGACACCCGGACCCTACAGAACCGGAATCTGCCTTGTAACTAGAGGCCATGAGATCAAGTAGGAAAGGTGTAATGTGACTTTGGGTAAGTGACCTGTTCCCTCTGGACTTCATTTTCCACATCTGCAAAATGGAGCAAAGAAAAACACTTCCTTCATAGAACTGTCAGGAGAATCAAATGAGTTAATACATGAAAAGCCTTGTTACTACTGCTTTTTATGTGTATGTATTCTCCTAGTCAGAAAGGTCCCGTGGTCAGTTATCTTTGGGCACAGAAATTGGAAATGATAATGACAGAGATGGGAAGAATGAATGGGGGTCAGTGTAGAATGAATGGGGGTCAGAGAGAGCCCCAGGACATAGGGAGGGGCAGACTGGGGTGCAAACTCCTAGTTACTGAGTGTGTGTGCGGTCTTGTCTCTGTGCTGGTTGCTTTATCAGTCCTCACAGTGATACTGTGATGAAACTATGAACTTCCCCACTTTACAATGAAAGAAATGAGTGTCAAGGTCAAACAACTTTCCCAAGGTCAACTAATAACTGTCAGTGTTCAGAGAAAGCCCTGAGTTTTTAAACAAAAGATCAGTAATGACTGAGGACTGTAACATTGAACCTGCATGGGAGCGGGGAGGAGGGGCTGTCTTCCCTGGGTAGATACTGGAGTGGGTTGCCATGCTCTCTTCCAGGGGATCTTCCTGACCCAGGGATCAAACCTGCATCTCCTGCACTGGCAGGCAGATTCTTTACCACTGTGCCATGCATCACTTCCTACTTATTCTACCATAGTGTACTGTTACCTGTGGTCTTGGTGCTAGTTTTGTCTGTCATACCTGTATGATGTATGTATGTGCATATGCCGATGCATGATGGAAACGTTCCGTAGTGCATTTCATGACTTCACATCGGCACTGACTTTTTCCACACTAGGAGCACTTACCCGCAGGCATCGGCACATGCTGCAGATCAGAGTTTGATTTAATGATGGAAGAAATGTTAGTAAAGCAGGTTTAATTTAAACGTGAGTCATGTCTCGAGTTGAGCCACTGTGACTAGCACAAAAACCAAGAAGTTATTTTCCAGAAGGTATTTTCGGATTCAGCAATGAGGTTGTTCACGTCGCTGACAAACCAGTGAGGTTCTGGCATTCTTCTCTGTGGTTTCACTTCTGTTTTACTCATTCGTGTAAAGGAAAATATTAATCAATATTGATGTCAGAACTGTCGTCCCTTGTCAATTGCAACCAGAGGTTGGCTAAGGCTATGAGTTTAGCAAAAATCAATAAAATAATTCTGTGAGAATCAACTGGCTATATGGGATGGATGATAAAGAACACTGTATATTTCATTATTCTTTGTAAATGGTATGTAGTAGATGTTCACATCACTAAAATTTGTAACAAACTTGTGTACTTATATAAGCATACATTTCCCCCTACCCAAGGAGTTGTTTGACAAACATTTATTAAAATTTACCGAAATGCCACTGGCTAACCCACCCTGAACCATCGCCAATTTACAGTGTCCTAAAAGCAGAATGAGTTCTGCTTAGGTGCCAGAAATAGCTGGCACGTTTACGTCTGTGATTAGACTCTGGGTTTCAGCCTGAAGCATTGATTTTACTGTTCTGAGTCACATGTTTCTCAGGTCGACATGGGAACAATAATAATGCCTTGGCAGATGGGATGTGAAGCTGGGTGTCCAGCAAAAGTTCCTTTCAAGTGTAGGAACACAAAGGGAACAGAATCCCATAGAATCATGCTGCCTTCCTCCCCTCTGCTCTTCCAGAATGAATGTAAATCAGTGGGCTTTTGTACCCCCTTCCTAACACACTGATGACTTTAATACTTGTCTTGCTGTACTTCTGGATCAGTCCCCCAGCATCTATTATTTCATAGCTGGAGGAGCTATAAACTCAGGGTAGATTTAAGTTCAAATACCCTTTTCTTTTTTCCACCTAAAAATTTTTTGTCAACTGACTTGCGAGCAAAACAGGAGAAAAGATTCAAAATTCCCTTGTGATCTGCAACCTGATTACAAAGAAATTACGAGGTAGGGGCTTCCTTTTGGTGGGATCACAACCTGTTGAAGTGGGGAAGCTGCTCATTGGAAATGAGAGAAGTAATTTCTATGCTAGGCACTTGGTAGGTACCTACAGCTCTCCAGTAAATTAAATTCTAATTAGGTAACAGTTAATGTGTGCTCAGAGCATTACAAATAAAGACTCTAGCTAGTGATTCAGGAACCACACCAACCTTTTCAAGTGGAAGGTTTGATTTCCCAGTACCTTCTAATGTGTTTTCATTTTTTCCCTGCACCATGTAGGCAGAAAAAGAGAGAAAGAAAAAATAGCCTTCATACTTCTCTGGCAGGCTCATTTTGTGGTTCGAACCCTTCACATCTCTTCTACTAAGTGTCTAACCAGGAGATAAAGAGTGGCTTTTGTTTTTGTTTTTAATCCTAGGCTGTAAGGAGTGGTGTGAGCAGAGAGAGAGAATGAACTGGATGTGTTCCTCATGGTGGAGTCACTAGGTTTTTAGTTGTGAAGGGAAGAGTGAATGGGTTTATTGAAAAAAATCAAGACTCTCAAGACAGTTTCTAAAACATTTAAACCAAATTTATAATATGTCTCAGCAAATCCACGCTTAAGTATCTATACAAGGCTTGCACACAAATGTTCTCAGCAGTATTTTTCATAAGAGCCAAAAATGGAAAAAAAAAAAAAAAGACAAACCTAAAAGCTCATGTATGGATGTGAAAGTTGGACTATAAAGAAAGCGGAGTGACAAAGAATTGAAGCTTTTGAACTGTGGTGTTGGAGAAGAGTCTTGAGAGTCCCTTGGACAGCAAGGAGATCCAATCAGTCCATCTTAAAGGAAATCAAACAACCCAATCAAAAAGTGGGCCAAAGAACTAAACAGACATTTCTCCAAAGAAGACATACAGATGGCTAACAAACATATGAAAAAATGCTCAACATCACTCATTATCAGAGAAATGCAAATCAAAACCACTATGAGGTACCATTTCACGCCAGTCAGAATGGCTGCTATCCAAAAGTCCAAAAGCAATAAATGCTGGAGAGAGGGTGGAGAAAAGGGAACCCTCTTACACTGTTGGTGGGAATGCAAACTAGTACAGCCACTATGGAGAACAGTGTGGAGATTCCTTAAAAAACTGGAAACAGAACTGCCTTATGACCCAGCAATCCCACTGCTGGGCATCCACACTGAGGAAACCAGAATTGTAAGAGACATGTGTACCCCAATGTTCATCGCAGCACTGTTTATAATAGCCAGGACATGGAAGCAACCTAGATGTCCATCAGCAGATGAATGGATAAGAAAGCTGTGGTACATATACACAATGGAGTATTACTCAGCCATTAAAAAGAATACATTTGAATCAGTTCTAATGAGGTGGATGAAACTGGAGCCTATTATACAGAGTGAAGTAAACCAGAAAGAAAAACACCAATACAGTATACTAACATATATATATATGGAATTTAGAAGGATGGTAACGATAATCCAGTATGTGAGACAGCAAAAGAGACACAGATGTATAGAACAGTCTTTTGGACTCTGTGGGAGAGGGCAAGGGCAGGGTGATATGGGAGAATGGCATTGAAACATGTATAATATCATATGTGAAACGAATCACCAGTCCAGGTTCAATGCATGAGACAGGGTGCTCAGGGCTGGTGCACTGGGATGACCCAGAGGGATGGGATGGGGAGGGACGTGGGAGGGGGTTTCAGGATGGAGAACACATGTACACCCATGGTGGATTCATGTCAATGTATGGCAAACCAATACAATATTGTAAAGTAAAAAAATAAATAAAACTGGAAAAAAAAAAAAAGAAATCAGTCCTGAATATTCTTTGGAAGGACTGATGATGAAGCTGAAACTCCAATACTTCACCACCAGATGCGAAGAATTGACTCATTTGAAAAGACTCTGATGCTGGGAAAGACTGAAGGCTGGAGGGGAAGGGTGAGATGGCTGGATGGCTTCACCGACTCAGTGGGCATGAGTTTGAGTAAACTCCGGGAGTTGGTGATGGACAGGGAAACCTGGCGTGCTGCAGTCCAGGGGGTCACAAAGAGCTGGACACGACTGGACAATTGAACTGAACTTAACTGAAGAAGCTCATGAGTCAGGGGATGGACAGACAAAACGGGGTATATTCATGCAATGGAATATTACTGAGCAGTAGAAAGGAATGAACTATTTTACATGCTACAACTTGGATGAACTTCAAACACATGTCAAGTGAAAGAGGCCAGAAACAAGAGACTGCATATTGTACAATTCCATTTACATGAAATGTCCAGAAAAGATAAATCTACAGAGTCAGGAAGTAGATGAGAAGTTGCCGGAGGCAGAGGGTGTGGGTTGGGAGACAGGGATTAATAGTAAATGGGGATGATGGAAATGTAAAAGTGTTTTATGGTGATGGCCACACAACTCGATAATTCTACTAAACAGCTGAAACTCCCTAAAGGCTTAGCCTTTGTGGCTGTACTGGCGCGTACCCAGGGACCAAGTGCTGTAATTCATTCTAATGACACTCCGCTATCTCTGAAAGCAATTGCCCAGCCTTTCATGCTAAATTAGAGTTAAGCATAGTAATCACCTGTTAGGAAAATGAATTCCCTCTGTTTTTAGAAGCTTTGTGTTTTCTAACCAGTCAGAGTTCTCAGACTGCTGCCAGCAAGCCAGGGATAGGTATGCAGTCTAGACAGATGGCATCTTTAGGACCATGTCTAGGTAATAATGATGTGGGCAACACCTTGTTGGAATAAAATTCAACGTTATGGGTTGCTGTCCTTCTCAGAGCACCTTGGCTGCTCTCTGTATGACTGTGACCTCACTAGTTATTAAAATTGGCTTCATTTCTGCCAGAAACACAGACGTGTGTGTGAGAGAGAGAAAGAGAGAGAGACATGAGGTAGGGAGTAAAATGGGAAAAGAAAAGAAATAAAAATGCAAGGAAAGAGGACAGTCAGCATTATAAATGGGTTTGAATAGATTTTCACAATATTAAAGAGGACTCTACAAAAAGTCAAAGCACAAAAAAAATAAAAAGAGCCCTGAATATTCACTGGAAGGACTGATGCTGAAGCTGAAGCTTCAATACTTTGTTCACCTGAACCGAAGAGAACTCATTAGAAAAGACCCTGATCCTGGGAAAGATTGAAAGCAGGAGGAGAAGGGGGTGACGGAGGATGAGATGGTTAGTATCACTGACTCAATGGACATGAATTTGAGCCACCTCCAGGAGACAGTGAAGAACAGGGAAGCCTGACATGCTGCAGTCAATGGTATCAGAAAGAGTCAGATACGTGACTGAACAACAACAGCTCAGGGAGTCCTCTAAGATGACTCTATGGATATGAGATGCAACATTCCATGGGTGATGAATATGGTGCCTTTACAGGAAAATGAAGGGAGACAGACACTGAGGTGCTCTCCTTCTAAGAGGATGGGTGTTCTTGTCCCCATTTTGCAGATGCAGAAACTGAGGCCAAGAGGCATGTAACACCCTGTCCCCTAGTGATGAGTGGCAGGGCCACCCAAACTGATTCCTCTCAGACTCAAAGCCCAAGATTCTTTCCACAGTGCTCTGACTTAGTATTCACTGAGAGGTTCTAAGTGGCGTACAAAGAAGGCACCTAGATAACAAGCCCCGATTTTTTTGCACAAAAGAATGTGGGAAATCTATAGCCTGGACACTCCTTCTTACCCCTTGGGCAGTCAAGCTATGAGGGAAATTCTATATATCAAGATAAAGGGAGGCATGCATCCATCTCCTTGAAGCTACCCCCCAATCCCTTAGAGTTCACAGCTCCTCACTGTAAAAATGAGAGACTTAAAGTTCAGAAGTGGAAACTGTACATTCAACCCACACAAGCCAGAGCTACCTCCATTCCTAAGGGTACCATTTTACTGGGCATCTGAGCCTTTTGTGGCGGGAGGGGCCAATGGTTTTATCCTTTTCAGTGGGGTTTTGTACCCAGAATTGCCATGTTAACATTGATGGCAGAAACCCAGGTATTACAGAATCGCCTCACTTAGAGGCTAACTTAACTGTTTCAGGATCCTCGATGATTACATCTGGAGCTGCTCAGTGGGGTTCTCTCTAACCTCAGGGTCTGCCTCCCTTCATTTTCCCTTAAAGGCACCATGCCCGCACCCATGCAATATTGAATCTCATACCCAAAGAGTTTCTTCTGCCCAGATTGTAAGGCAGCTGGCTGATTCTTACTTTCAAATCTTTCAAAACCAAGATCCAGTCTAGCTTGCCGGCCTGCTCTGTTAAGCAGTCTCTCTCCTGGATCTCATGGTCTGTGTTTGTTTCCTCATCATGTTTTACATATCAGGTTATAAGCACTAACTTCCTTGTCTGTCTGTCCTTTGAGAGAGAGAGTATAAACATCTTCTGGAAAGGGCAGAAGAGTAGCAATGTATCTGAGTTAGGGAGATTCTTCAGGGCAGGGACTGGATCTCATTTGGTTTCTAATTCCTATGTGGTTACTGGTAGATAACTGATATTCATTAAACATTTGTGGAATAAGAAATGGATGATAATATAAACACTACCATATACAAAATAGATAACCAACAAGGACCTACAGTATGGCATAGGGAGCTACATGGGGTTCAGATTGGGGAACACATGTATGCCTGTGGTGGATTCATTTTGATATTTGGCAAAACTAATACAATTATGTAAAGTTTAAAAATAAAATTAAAAAAAATAACAACAACAACAACAACAAAAATATTTGTAGTAACCTATAAGGGAAAAGAGGGCTTTCCTGTTGGCTCAGTGGTGAAGAATCCACCTGCCAATGCAAGAGACGTGGGTTCAATCCCTGGCTTGGGAAGATCCCCTGGAGAAGGAAATGGTAACCCACTTCAATATTTTTGCCTGAGAAATCCTATGGGCAGAGGAGCCTGGCAGGCTGCAGTCCATGGGGCCTCAAAAGAGTTGGACATGACTTAGCAACTGCTGCTGCTGCTGCTGCTGCTGTCACTTCAGTCGTGTCTGACTCTGTGCTACCCCATGGACGGCAGCCCACCAGACTCCCTCATCCCTGGGATTCTCCAGGCAAGAGTACTGGAGTGGGTGGCCATTGCCTTCTCCGGACTTAGCAACTAAACAACAATAATGCTGCTGCTGCTGCTGCTAAGTTGCTTCAGACGTGTCCAACTCTGTGCGACCCCATAGACGGCGGCCCACCAGGCTCCCCTGTCCCTGGGATTCTCCAGGCAAGAACACTGGAGTGGGTTGCCATTTCCTTCTCCAATGCATGAAAGTGGAAAGTGAAAGGGAAGTCACTCAGTCATGTCAGACTCTTAGTGACCCCATGGACTGCAGCCCACCAGGCTCCTCCATCCATGGGATTTTCCAGACAAGAGTACTGGAGTGGGGTGCCATTGAGGAGGGAAACGAATCCGAAAAAGAATATGTATACATATTCTCACACACACACACACACACATATACATACATATGTATAACTGAATTACTTTCCTGTACACCTGAAACTAACACAGCATTGTAAATCAACTATTCTTCAATAAAACAAACTAAATTTAAATAGGGAAATGGGTGAATAAATCTCTAACTCAGTATAAGAAGCTTAAGCTTGGGGCCTTTCCACATAGGGGTCCTTGGAGTCAGGGGCAAAGCTTTGCTAGATAGACTTGCTTCTAGAAACATGGCTCGTGTCTGAAACAGATGACATCCAGTGAAGACCCACAAACGGTAGCCCCTGGGACTTCTACTCCTTGAGTTCTTTCCATCCTGAAATTCCCTATAGTGACATCAGATTCACTGTTATTCCGTCCTCTCAGGAAGATGTTAGGAACAAAATGCTGAGAGAAGGATGATGCAGGTTTGAAAATGGACAACTTGTTTTGCACTGGGGCGGCCTGGAGCCCGTGGCTTCTCACTGAACTGCCTTTGTGTGCAGCGAACAGCTTCCTGACTGCAGCCTCTCGTTCCATGATTAGACGCTGGGGCTCCGCAGGTAAGAGATGAACAATTCTAAGGGTAATTGAACACTCCACAAATTTTCACCGTGGATCAGCACTGAGCCATTTAGTGCAGGTATTTCTGTGACTGCAATGCTGATAAATGCACAACTGTTGAATGGTTCTCATCTGGGCCAAACAGGACTTGGTATTTGCAGTCTAGGTCATCAAGGCAAGTGGTTTGGGAACAAAGGTTGCTTAGAGACCAGAAAAAAATTTTGTTTGGACATTTGAGTCCTTATATTCTAGGCCTTGGAAGATTTGAAGGAGTAGAAAAAACTTAAATGTCTTTGCGTGCTAACCCTTTGTTTGCATAGATTGTTTGGCTGCCTGTTGTGAAGAGCCAATGCGTTAGAAAATACCCTGATGCTGGGAGATCAAACCAGTCAATCGTACAGGAAATCAGTCCTGAATATTCATTGGAAGGACTGATGCTGATGCTGAAGCTCCAATACTTTGGCCACCTGATGCGAAGAACTGACTCACTGGAAAAGACCCTGATGCTGGGAAAGACTGAAGCAGGAGGAGAAGGGAACGACAGAGGATGAGATGGTTGGATGGCATCACTAAGCTGATGGACATGAGTTTGAGCAAACTTGGGGAGACAATGAAGGAGAACAGGGAGGCCTGGTGTGCTGTAGTCCACGGGGTCCCAAAGAGTCAGACATGACTGAGCGACGGAACTGAACTCTCTCTTCCCCACTCCAAGTGGAAAAGTATGGAGCCTGAGGAGTTTAGGTTGTATTTAAACAGTCCAGAGTGTTAGAACTGAGGGAGGGCAGTGATGCTGGGACAGATAAACACCGATGTGCTTTGCTAGCCCCTAATCTCAAGATGTCTTTTAAAAAATATTTGATTGGAGTAGAGTTGATTTACCGTGTTGAGTTAGTTTCAGATGTGCATCTGCAGCTGCTGACCTTCAACACCCCCTGAGGGAGTTCAGGGTGGAGTGAGGCACTCTGTGCTCCAGGGAATCTGGTGGGACAGGTCTTTATACAGTTGGATATTTTCAGGAACAGATTTTATGATCCCAATCCTTGCATCTCTTCATATCTAGAAAAACACTAGATCTCTTCATGATGACATCAGATCCTCAAGACTAGCAGAAAACCTTTTGTAAAATGAGTGCTTAAGTGTATTGAACTTTTCCTTCACCAAAATCTTATATATTGACCTTCCCCCACTGCCTATTGGGAGCAGTGTCTCAGAGCTATCTGAGGGGCTGCCTCCTGGGCTGCAGTCCTATTTGCAGTCCCAAATAAAACTTAACTCACAACTCTCACACTGTACCTCTTTTTAGTCAACAATGATCTATTTTATACACAGTCCTGTGTATGTTAATCCCAAGCTTCCAATTTATCCCTCTCATCCTCTGTTGCCCTCTTCTTTTGTCTTCAATCTTTCTCAGTAATAGGATCTTTTCCAGTGAGTCAGCTCTTCGCATTAGGAGGCCAGATTCCTGGAGCTTCAGCTTCAGCATTAGTCCTTCCAGTGACCATTCAGGACTGATTTCCTTTAGGGTTAATGGAATGAAGAGAGGGGGGCATTTATTGTGCTAAGGGTGTGTGTGTGTGTGTGTGTGTGTGCGTGTCTGTGTGTTGCTTGTGCAGTTTGCCTCCGTGATATCATACTTGATGGCTGCACAATATTTCGGAATATGGCTTTTAGACCACATTATAAAATGTCCCAAATGAACGGTGTGTGCTTTCAAAAATGACTTAGTCTTGACACTCATTACTTATGGGATTTTGAGGAGGCTTTTGTGCCTCTGTGTTCCTCAGATTCCTCACCTGCACTGCAGGCAGGGAGAGCTTTTTGCCCACTTTTTTTCATAGAACTAGCTCTAGAACCCAGCTTTCCTAGTTTCCGGTTTACTTATGCTGGGTAAACATCACCTAAAGTCAGAGGCATGGCCACGTCAGCTGTGCCTTCCTCTTCCAGGGGTTTAAAATTTATTTTTCCCCCTCTCCATGGTTGGCAGGAAGGTTGACAGTCACAGAATGGATCCGTTTTACTGGTGAAAACTGTGAGTTTTTCAGCCCCAGGACTGTGGACCCAGACTCAGCTCCAGACATTGAAGCACAAATACCTCCTTTATGTAGAAGACGAGGCTCACCACACACACTTTGCAAGCCTGGCCTGGTAGCCAAAGGCCTGTGAGTGCCCAGTGTTCTGACCAACCTTCTGAGCCTGGGCGAAATAAGAATCCTTTCACAAGAGTCACATATGACTTAGTGAATGTAAACCACACCACATTATTTCTTAAGATTAATTTTCATTGGAATATAGTTCATTTACAATGTTGTGTTTGTTTTGGGTGTGCAGCAAAGTGAATTATTTATGCTCAGTTGTTCAGTCTTTTCTGACTCTTTGCGACTATATAGACTGTAGCCCACTACAGGCCTCTGTCCAGGGAATTTTCCAGGCAAGAATACTGGAGTGGGTGGTCATTTCATATGCATAAATCCACTCTTCTTTAGATTCTTTTCCCATATAGGTCAGCTATTTCCTAATACTACAGAGTATTGAGTAGAGTTCACTATGCCGTACCATTGATCCTTATTACATATGTATATAATAGTATGTATGTATCAGTCCCAATCTCCCAATTTACCCCTCCTCTCCTCTCATATCCCCTGGTACCATAAGTTTGTTTTATATTGACTCACTTATTCAAACAATATGACCACTTGGGTCCATGGGTGGAAGTGCAGCAGATGATACTGGTGACCCCGCTGGGTCCCCTTTACTGGACTGGCATACCCCTCCTCTGCTGCTAGGGGGTAACTGTTAAGATTTGCACTCTTTTCACTGACTGGAGCCCCCTGGCCTGGTGATGCCTGAGAAAAGGGATTGTTCGCTCTCACCCTCAAGGGCATCCTGAGCTGCTGAGTCAGCTCCCTGCCTCTGCATTCAACAATCTCTCTGACACTCAGGCCCAGGAGCTTCCTACAGAGTCAGGAAAACCTTTTCATAACTCTCCAGCCCCTCCTGGTGTCTTCCCCCTTGAAGGATGCTCCTGCCAGCACGAGTTCCGTAACTCACTCGCACATGAATCCCTGTTGCAGCCTCTGCTTCTGTAGACGCTGATGTTGGGCATGAAGTTTAGCGGACAATGAGGTGGACTTCAGCACCATCTGGCACTTGGAGAGGAGCCTTTTAGGGACTTTCCACACTCTCTCTTTCTTGTCCCCCTCCAGTCTGTTTCCAGAGAGCAGCCTATGGATACTCTAAAATGTATCTGTGTATGTTGATCTCACTGGCAACCCACTCCAGTATTCTTGCCTGGAAAATTCCATGAACAGAAGAGCCTGGCAAGTCTGGTCCATGGGGTTGCAAAGAGTCAGACATAACTGAGCAACTAACACTTTACTTCCATGCCTGACACTTTCAGCATCTCCTTGTTCTCACAGCAAAGACTGCATGGACCACATGGCTTGTCTTTTGTTGACCTTTGCAGGTTGACTCCAAACCTCCTCTCTAACTCAGGCCTTCCTGACCTTTCATTTCCTCAAAAAGGCCATTATCCCTTTAAATTCAAAGTCTTTCTTCACGTGGTTCCCCCAGGTGGGATGTTTGTTTATTTTTCTTCACTCTTTGCTTTGTTTTCCAATTGTCCTTTGGATTTCAATGCGGGGTAACATTGTAACTCAGATGACATCAATGCCCCCTCTTATACACCATCCCTGGACTTCATGGAGTTTGCAAATATCTATTTCTAACCATCTCATCCTCTGCCCGACAAGTATACCTGTGGTGGATTCATTTCGATGTTTGGCAAAACCAATACAATATTGTAAAGTTTAAAAAAAAAAAAAAAAAGAAACGGTTAGATAGCATCACCAATTCCATGGACATGAATTTGAGCAAGTTTTGGGAAATAATGGAGGACAGGGAAGCCTGGAGTGCTGCAGCGCATGGGGTCGCAAATAGTTGGATACGACTAAGTGACTGAATAATAACAACGACTTCTGAGATATTACTCCTTTTATTTCTCTGAATTAATGTTCATTTTCTAAAAGGTAGGGATTGTTTCTGCTTTACCAGGATATGGCAGCCCCTAGAAAGGGGCCGGCATCATTGCGGAATGGAGTAGAGGGGTTGGGAGGTAAGGGTTGGAGGCAGGGAGAGATGAACTCAGCTCTTAGCTGCCTGGGACACACAAAACCGTGTTAGCCTCTGTCTTGACACCTTCAGTGAAGATAGCAAAGCCAGCCTCCCTCATGGGCTTGTATAAAGGACCTTGCTCAGTAACTAGTGGTTATAGCCACTAGCGGTTTAACAACTAGAGCTAAACTGGCCTGGACTTAAGGAGGAGGGATGAGAGGGGGCTTGACTTCCCAAAACATATGGACAGTTG
Source organism: Bos grunniens (assembly GCF_055505025.1). NCBI lineage: Eukaryota > Metazoa > Chordata > Mammalia > Artiodactyla > Bovidae > Bos > Bos grunniens. The sequence goes on along the minus strand of NC_141170.1, from coordinate 11,989,731 downwards.
AGATTCAAGGCAATAGAGTGTTCGCTTGGGAGATCCCCTGACAATTCACTCATCCTGGGATCCAGAAGTAAACTCTGACCCAGCCAGGGCGAGGAGATGCTAACGTCTCTCAAGGCTGGAGAGAGGATGGCCAGACCTCAACCCAAATTTGGAGTTCCAGCTAACCTCACAGAACGTGCAGGTCTACCTGTGAGGAGCTCCTTGCCCCTACTCCCCAGGCCAATGTCTCATAAACCTAAGCAGGTCTCATGGCAACATCTTCCCAGCAGTAAGGCACATGGTGGTAAGGCAACCCAGTGGTGAGCAGGACAGTGGTCCCCACTGTGACTGCTCACTGGGGGCCTTTTTTAAGTAAACAGTCACAGTCTCTAAAGAGACTTATGGAATTAGAACCTCCACAAGGGAAGCCCAATCATCTATTTTTTTTCAAAGCTTCAGAAACATTTAATAAAAATTTGGAAAATTTAATAAAGCCATGCCTGGTGTTTCTGCTACTGCCAGCCACACCCAGTAGATGCCCGGTGTCTGAGAACCTCTGAGGCCCGCAGGAGTCAGAAGTAGTGGAAGATGGATGGTACTTACGGGATGCACCAGAGAACTGCCTTCCTAAGCTCCTGCTCTGAGAATCAGGTTATTTTCTCTGAAAATTCTCCAGCCCTATGGCTGCTGATTCAGTGTTGTATCATGAGTTGAGCTGGGCTTGTTTTCTGTCATTTCACTCCTGAGCCTGCTGATGTCTTGTTCGCAAGTTTGCCTCTAAATAGCGGTTGATGGTTGACAACTTACTGGGACACGTATTTGTCCCCCTCTGGGCTCTGTGACCATTCTGTGAGATACTCTGAGAAAGGCTCTCATGACCTTTATTATGTGGAAGTGAAGTTAAGTGAAAGTCGTTCAGTCATGTCCGACTCTTTGCGACCTCAAGGACTATGGGAATTCTCCAGGCCAGGATACTGGAGTGGGTAGCCTTTCCCTTCTCCAGGGGATCATCCCCAACTCAGGGATCGAACCCAGGTCTCCCACATTGCAGGTGGATTCTTATGTGGAGGAGAAAACAAAGAGCCCAGAGCTCCAGGGACCAGCCTCTAACAGGTAGAATGTGGCAGAATGGGGATTCTAACCTGCATCTCCTCATCCAGGTACACACCCCCTTTCTTCTCACTCTCTGCAGAGCCCTGCACTACGTGTTGGGGATTCAGAAATGATGGTGGCATGCTCTCTCCAAATGAAGTATGAACTCTGAGAAGGCAGGAGCCAATAAAATTAATTACACCAACACAGCTTGAGTGAGAAAGCTTATCTTTCTTTCTTCTAGTTCACCTCATTCTTATTCCTTACACAATCTCATAGGCTGGGCTGAGCATCCTTCCTTTCCTTTTCATTCACTCATTGATTCATTCATCTATTGATCCATCCTTCCGTTCATTCATGAGTTCATAGGCTTCTTTAGTAATCACACCAATACATCCTTATTTATGGGAAGCTTACCACAAGCCAGGCAGTACTGTTGTTGTGTGTATGCCATAGTGGGCAGTCCCGTACAATATGTCAGTAGAATTGAGGGTGATGTTTATGCCCATACACATTTATCTCCATGCACATTTGCTGAACAAACGGATGGGAAAATGAACAAGGGCTGTGAGGAAGGTATTTGCAGAAAGTGTAGAAGAGAAAAACACAAAAAGATGCCCTCTCCTCACTCCTGTTTCATAGCAATCTTGCCAAATGCCAGAGCCGCTTTGGGAATCAGGAATCAACATTTCCTGATCCACTCTCACTTCCCATCACAGCTTAATGAAAACCTTCTCTTCTGGCCCTCCATTTCCTTCCTGCTCCTCCTGGTGTCTACTCAGATTTGGGTCAACATGACAAGGTCAGCTCCTGAAGAACTCTGAAGAATCTAAGTACCCTCTGAGTGACCCCTGCCCGGACCATATTGATTGAAAAGCATTTCCAAGCTGTCAAAGGTACGTGTTGTCTCTCATGAAGGCTGAGCTCCAGCTGCCTTCTGAAGTCCTTTAATTGCATTCTGCTCTAGCATGGGCAGCAGCAGGTAAAGCAGAAGGCTGCAGACTGGAGACAGGTGAGAAAGAATACAGATACTGCCTCTGTCTCAGATGCTCAGATGAAGAGAAAGAAGACGAAACAGTTGGAGAGTGGAGATCACAATTACAGGGAGCTAGAAAATGTTCAGATCATTGTGTTGTTGGAAAATAAGATGAGGACATTTGATATATCTATATCTCTTGGATATATAGATCTATATAATTCTATCTATCTGTCTAATCTATCATCTATCTATCTCTATCTGAAATGGTCAGGAACTTGGGGTAAGGCAAATAATTTTTTAGCATTCCCAGACAATTTCAACAAACTTTCATTAGACATCTGATAATAACTTACTCCAGTTCTATCACCAAGTAACAGGGCAATAGAAGAAAGAAAGAGAGAGAAATGGAAAAGTGAACAGGGAAATTATAGAGTCTGGCTATAAAACAATTTCTCTCTCTTTTTATTCTCAAAATCACTTGATGATGTGGGGATTATTCCTAGATTTTAGTGAAGCTTGAACCACAAAAGGATTTTCCCAGTTTTCCTCCAAATGTCACACAGTTAATGACAATGGAATAAAAGCTCAAATATGTTTGGTTAGAGATCTTTTTATTTGAACCCCAGCTCTGTTTCTGAATAGAGGGCTTGATATGTATATTACCTGTTTCAAAGTTTGTGTTACAGTATTAAATGGTGGTTGACAGCATGAACAGCCCTTGTGTAGGGGGGACCCCTGATATCTACAATTCTATGGGTGACAAGCATCTAAAAATTAAAAAAATTAAAAATGTGACTCCTGTCTTTCAGACATCCATCTCTGCAGGCCTCCTTGGTTCTGTAAATGGAAACTTCTGTTATCCAGTTGTGAAATAAAAGAGTTCAGAAATCATCCTCAACCATCTAATACCTCCAGATCAAGTCATCATAGTCTTGGAAAGTTTCTCTTCAAGCCACCTCCTGACTCAGTCCACTTCTTTCTATCTGACCTCCTCCACATCCACCATCATTTTTGCTGGCTTCCTGGTCCATGAAGTATGCAGACAGCCTCCTTAGCCCTTATCAGTGCTCCATGTAAAGGAGTACCAAAGAAGAAAGTAGGGGACTTCTATTTTGTCCTTGCAATCTGCAGAGCATTTCAGACGTATCCCAACATACAACTTTCACTGAGCATATCTGACCTTCGTGTGACTCTGTGTGGAGCATTTGTTTCTTCCACCATATTGTAACACCACAAGAGCGTGGGTTGGCTCTCTGTTTATCATGAATCCTATTAGACCCAGTCCAGCCCAGGGGCTGACAATCACTCTCCTCTTCTTTTGATATATATTGTTGGTGCATATTGACCACACTTTTCAAACACAACAGATTCACAGTTTGTCTTCCAGAATGTTCCTACTATTGAAAGAGTCATGGCAAATAAACCATAGGACATTCATCATTTTTATTCATTTTCTCACATAAAAAGTCTCCATTTTTATTTCCACCACTTTCAATGTTGTTACTACTTCTGCATTCATCACATATCTTTAACTAAGCAATATTTTAAAAATACCTCAAACTTAGACCCATGTAAGCAAATATGGAGAGGCTACTCATAACAGAAGCAGTTAAGATCTGGAACTTCTTTTCATTTATAGAATGAAAGCTAAGTTAAATGTTCTTAACTTAAGCCATGCACATTTTGAAAGCAGAGTTCCAAAGAATAGCAAGGAGAGATAAAAAAAACCTTCCTCAGTGATCGGTGCAAAGAAATAGAGGAAAACAATAGAATGGGAAAGACTAGAGATCTCTTCAAGAAAATTAGAGATACCAAGGGAACATTTCATGCAAAGATGAGCTCAATAAAGCACAGAAATGGTATGGACCTAACAGAAGCAGAAGATATTAAGAAGAGGTGGCAAGAGTACACAGAAGAACTGTACAAAAAAGATCTTCACGACCCAGATAATCACGATGGTGTGATCACTCACCTAGAGCCAGACATCCTGGAATGTGAAGTCAAGTGGGCCTTAGAAAACATCACTACGAACAAAGCTGGTGGAGGTGATGGAATTCCAGTGGAGCTATTTCAAATCCTGGAAGATGATGCTGTGAAAGTGCTGCATTCAATATGCCAGCAAATTGGAAAACTCAGCAGTGGCCACAGGACTGGAAAAGATCAGTTTTCATTCCAATCCCAAAGAAAGGCAATGCCAAAGAATGCTCAGACTACCACACAATTGCACTCATTTCACACGCTAGTAAAGTAATGCTCAAAATTCTCCAAGCCAGACTTCAGCAATATGTGAACCATGAACTTTCAGATGTTCAAGCTGGTTTTAGCAAAGGCAGAGGAACCAGAGATCAAATTGCCAATATCCGCTGGATCATGGAAAAATCAAGAGAGTTCCAGGAACACATCTATTTCTGCTTTATTGACTATGCCAAAGCCTTTGACTGTGTGGATCACAAAAACTGTGGAAAATTCTGAAAGAGATGGGAATACCAGACCACCTGACCTGCCTCTTGAGAAATCTGTATGCAGGTCAAGAAGCAACAGTTAGAACTGGACATGGAACAACAAACTGGTCCCAAATTGGGAAAGGAGTACATCAAGGCTGTATAAAATCACCCTGTTTATATAACTTATATGCAGAGTACATCATGCGAAATGCTAGGCTGGATAAAGCACAAGCTAGAATCAAGATTGCCGGGAGAAATATCAATAACCTCAGATATGCAGATGACACTACCCTTATGGTAGAAAGTGAAGAAGAACTAAAGAGCCTCTTGATGAAAGTGAAAGAGGAGAGTGAAAAAGTTGGCTTAAAGCTCAACATTCAGAAAATGAAGATCATGGCATCTGGTCCCATCACTTCATGGCAAATAGATGGGGAAACAGCTGATACAGTGCCAGACTTTATTTTTCTGGGCTTCAAAATCACTGCAGATGGTGATTGCAGCCATGAAATTAAAAGATGCATGCTCCTTGAAAGGAAAGTTATGACCAACCTAGACAACATATTAAAAAACAAAGATATTACTTTGCCAACAAATGTCCATCTAGTAAAGGCTATGGTTTTTCCAGTAGTCATGTATGGATGTGAGAGTTGGACTATAAAGAAAGCTGAGTGCTGAAGAATTGATGCTTTTGAATTGTGGTGTTGGAAAAGATTCTTGAGAGTCCCTTGGACTGCAAGGAGATCAAACCAGTCAATCCTAAAGGAAATCATTCCTGAATATTCATTGGAAGGACTGATGTTGAAGCTGAAACTCCAATACTTTGGCCATCTGATGAGCTGATGCATGTGAAAAGTCTCTGATGCTGGGAAAGATTGAAGGCAGGAGGAAAAGGGGTTGACAGAGGATGAACGCAGCTCAACCTGTGTGATCTTAGCAGGCAACTGAACCACTCTGTATCTCGTTTTCCTTGTCTGTAAAATGGAAATTCTAAATGCAACTTCACTGGTTGTCCTAAGTATGCATGGGAGAATGTAAACACAATGCATGACCATCATCTTTTCATGATGCCACCCAACATGGTTTAACCTGTCCCATTTCAACCCACCTCACAGGGCTGCCTGTGAGGCATCACCAACTCAATGGACATGAGTTTGAGTGAACTCAGGAGTTGGTGAAGGACAGGGAAGCCTGGAGTGCTGGCAGTCCATGGGGTAGCAAAGAGTCGGACATGACTGAGTGACTGAAATGAACTGAACTGAGCATTATTTCAGCTTGAGAGCATCATCATTTTGTGCTGTTAATTGTGATTATCTTCCTCACCATTTTTAGTGGTTTGTGGCTTTCTCAGAGGCTCTGATGAGAGTGCTTGTTTACTTAATACTATATTCAGAGTGGTATGTTAACACTCTGTTGGGTTAGCTGAAAAGTTTTCTTGGGCCTGAATAAACTTTTTGGCCAACTCATACATTCTCTCATTTTATTATTATTCCCTATGTAGGAAGTTCAATTTTGACCACAGTTGACAAGTGAGGAAAAGGAGATGAGCAATTTGAAGGAGATGGCACACCTTAATCCAGGTATATCTGATCCCAGAACTAATGCTCTTTCCTCTTGACCACGATGCCTTCTTGGATCTCTACAAGTTCTCTGAAGATCAAGAGTTTGGTCATCTTTCTACCCCAAGCCCTTATAATTGTTCCACACCATACTGAACAGTAGAAATGGAGTTGGGCCGAAAGCTGTACATATAAGAAGTAGACATAATTGCAATAGGACCAACAATTGCAACGTAAAAAGTGTTAGACTTTGTGATGTGCCTTCATATGCAATAATTCATTGACTCCCCATGGCAGCGCTGTGAGGTGGGTTGAAATGGGACAGGTAAAACCATGTTGGGTGGCATCATGAAAAGATGATGGTCATGCATTGTGTTTACATTCTCCCATGCGTACTTAGGACAACCAGTGAAGTTGCATTTAGAATTTCCATTTTACAGACAAGGAAAACGAGATACAGAGTGGTTCAGTTGCCTGCTAAGATCACACAGGTTGAGCTGCGTCCAGACAGACAGTCCTGTCCTGAGCCCTGTCTGTAACCTTCTGTCACACTCCCTCTCCTCGGTCAGCACTGGATTCTGGCTGAGAGCTCAGAGAAGGCGGACAGAAGCCAGTGGGAATTTAAGAGAAGGCTTCTGAGAAAAGAGGAGACAATGAGGAAAGATGAAGGAGGAAGGGTGAATATTTGTCTCAAAAAAAAAGCATTCCACTGGACACTTTGGATATAAAAGGAGAAACCTGGGAAGGCACTTGGGGACGTATCTTACAAGTTGTCTCTGGGTCAGTAGGCAAAGCCAGAGACCCCACTGTTCCCCCGCCAGCTTGCTGTGCCTACTTGGCCCTTTGTAACCTGGGAATGAAGCTGAAGTTAATTAGTTCTGTTTACTGCGTTTGCCTGTCATTTCCCCTTGCAACTCAAACTTCACGCTGTCTACCTTTCTGCATTTGATCTACCAGAAGAGAAAACAATGCTGTAGCCCCAATCTTGCCTGGTGGGCTTACGCTGCTCTCTGCCAGCCTGTGCGCTGAGAGCACTAATTGCTTTGCGTGTGAGTTGCCCCACTGCTTCTCAGAGACACCTCTGTGCTTCCAGCATTCCTAGTCACACTTTGATTTTTTGAAATCTCTGTCACTGCTCAAGCCTCCTGAAGCTCTTTAGCTTCCTACCTGGGCAGAGCTCAGGAGAACAATATGATTTTTCCCTTCGATTCCATTCAGATTAGTGAAAGTCATCAGAGACGAGGAAGATCCAGAGAATATAATCGCTAGAGGGAACTTTGGTAAGGTGAGGTTGGACTGGGTCTTCTTCAGGAAAGGATGAATTTCTTTTGTGGCTTAAGCTGGCTTGGTTGGGTTAGAGCTCTCAACTTAAAAGAAGGAGAAACTGAAAATCTTATAGGTTAAATATCTTCTTCCAACTACGTGGCTAGGATGTGGCAAGATTGGAATTCAAGGGAATATCTGTTGCCAAAACCCCTGTCCTTTGTTCTAGACAAGACTACAACATCTGGCATTACGAGAAATGCTCCTAGAAAGATGTCAAGGATACCAAGACATCATCCCTGTCCACAAAATGGGAAAAAGAAGTGTGCAAACCAGTAACTCCCACACTGGAACAAAGCCATCCTCTGGTATATGGCATATGATCCATGAGAACACAGAGGCAGAAGTGGGTAATTCTGCTCCAGGGCATGTGAGGAGGCTTCTCAAACAATGGCTTGGGTTGGACTGTGTTCGCCAAAAAATGTGTAGAAGTTCTAACCCCTGGTACCTGTGAATATGACCTTATTTAGAAATAGGGTCTTTGCAGGTGTGATTAAAATATAAGTTGAGTTCATATTGGAGTAGGGTGGGCTCTTAATCCAATATGACTCTGGACCTTATAGGAAGAGAAAAAAAGAGTCAGATGCAGAGAGTGGAACATCATGTGAAGACACACACACACAGAGGGAAGGTGGCCATGGAACGATGGAGGCCGAGATGGAGTGATGCAGCTGCAAGTGAAGAAGTGCCAAGAATTGCCAACAACCGCCAGAAGCTAGGAGAGAGTGCACTGTCTGCAGACAACCTTGGCTTCAGAATTCTGATGTCCAGAACTGTTGGAGAATACATTTCTATTGCTTTGAGCGATCTATACAATTGTGGTCACTTGTTGTAGCATCTTTAGGAAACGGATACAAGCAGATATCACTTAGGTGTTGGGCTGAGGGACAGGGAGGTTAAGAAAGGCAGGAAGGGACAGTAGAAAGCTAAGGCATGGGGACGACTTCTCTGTTGTCCATTGAGAGTTTGTCTGGAGCTGGGGAGGCAGGCAGGAAGCTGTAGGCTGCAGGGTTGAAGTGCTAGCTGGGGACTGAAATTCAAAGGGTGGGGTTTAGCAAGTAACCCACTTCCTAGGCAGGGCCAAGCAACTAGCTCTAGTCAATGGAGTGTGAGCAAAACAGGAAGGGTGTCATCACTGCCCGGCTCTCGCTGTCCTTGCCTCGGGTACCTGCTCGAAAGGCTGAAGCTGCCAGATGCAAGCCTGCATCCCTGAACCACTAGAAGGGGTCCACCCTGGGCACCACGGGAATCACCACACACTGCATGAACAAAATGATAAACTTTTCTATGGTTAGCAACTCATCTTTCTGGGGTTCGTTTACTATTGTAACCAACTAATGAATGCAGATTTCAGACGTCTGGGTGCAAAACATCACCATCACATATATGTCCTCCTTCCCCCAAAGGCCCCAGAACACCCTGATCATTCTTTTACTGCCCACTCCCACTCACAGTCCCTTAAACACATTGAAAATGAAAGTGAAAAGTGAAAGTCACTCAGTCTTGTCCAACTCTTTGAAACCCCATGGACTGTAGCCTGCCAGGCTCCTCTGTCCATGGGATTCTCCAGGCAAGAATACTGGAGTGGGTTGCCAATCCCTTCTCCAGGGGATCTTTCTGACCCAGCAATCGAACCAGGGTCTCCTCTGTTGCAGGCAGATTCTTTACTGTTTGCGCTAGTAGGGATGGTGCTTAAACACATTAAGTACTCATCAAGTTAACCAGAGAATTCAAGCTGAATTGAACTAAGGTTCATCTAGCTGAATTCCTTCTTCTTTATCTAAATTCCCACTGCAAGCCTGAAGCAGGTCAAATCAGGGTCCTGGTCTTTTGAATCGGGCTGTTGGGTGTGCTTTGTCCTCTATAAAACAGCCCACTGTTCAGTCTATGTTTTACCCAATAGATGTGTCTGTGAGACCATGAATTGCACAAAGACATTCCCTTACCATGGGCTTCCCAGTTGGCTCAGTGCAGCCAATGCAGGAGACATAGGTTCAATCCTTGGGTCAGGAAGATCCCCTGGAGAAAGAAATGGCAGCCCACTCCAGTATTCTTGCCTGTGGAATTCCATGGACAGAGGAACCTGGAGGACTACAGTCCATGGAGTCACAGAGTCAGACGTGACTTAGCAACTAAACAACAGCCACCACAACCACCGCAGGAAACCTTTTACAGGGAAAAGTGCCTTATCTGTAAGTTGAACATAAGATAAATCATGTAAACACAGATGCTTCTGAGAGTGAAAGAAGGTGTTATTCATAATTACTTTGGGAAAAAGCAGTAGACATGCAGTGCCTTGGGCAAATCGGGATACACATTCACCCTGCTCAAAGACGGTTTTGGTGAAAAGCAGATGAAGTGATGAAATGGATTTGCCCAGGATTGAGTAGTCCAGGAAGTAGTGTGGGTAATCTGGCTTTATTAATTATAGACTCTGAACTGAAACAAGATTCCAGAGGCTCATCTGTAAATTAGGAAGATGATTAATTCTTACAACAACATTGTAAAAATGTATATGAAAGTGCTGTATTAATTCTAAAAAGCTATAATGCTTTAAGTTGTTCTTATCATCCTTGCTCTTGACATCTATGTAATGAGTGTTGTTCCTTGGTGAATTAAAGCTGAGGTTCTTCACCTGTGCTGCTTCTAGAGTCATCTGGGAAGACTGATCAAATAAATGCTGTACCGTCAGCCCTCCATGTCTGCAGGTTTTGCATCTGTGGATTCAACTAACCATTGATAGAAGATATTTGGAAAAAAATTACAGAAAGTTCCAAGAAGAAAAACTTCTATTTGCTGTGCAACAGCAACCGATTACATAGCATTTACGTTGTATTTCCAATTGTGTGCGTGCTCAGTTGTGTCTGACTCTCCCATGGACTGTAGCCCACCAGGCTCCTCTGTCCATGGATTTTCCCTGAAAGAATAATGGAGTGGGTTGCCATGCCCTCCTCCAGGGGATCTTCCCAACCCAGAACTCTCGTTTCTTGTGTCTCCTGCATTGGCAGTGGATTCCTTATCACTGTGCCACCTGGTAAGCAGTCTTACATAGTATTTACATTCTACTAGGTATTGTACCAGACAATGTGTGTAGTTTATATGCAAATACTATACTCTTTTATATAAGGGACCTGAGCATCCATGGATTTGGTGTCTATGGGAGGCCTGGAAACAAGCCTCCATAGAAACCCAAGGATGACAATGTAAGCTTGCTTGGATTGGTCTTCCTCTGTACATCTGTGTCCATATTTCCCCTTTTACAGGGATACTGACTATACTGGATTATGATCCATTCTAATGACCTCATTTTACCTTGTGCACATGCTCAGCCATATCTGACTCTTTGCAACTCCATAGACTGTAGTCTCGGAGAAGGCAATGGCACCCCACTCCAGTACTCTTGCTTGGAAAATCCAACGGGTGGAGGAGCCTGGTAGGCTGCAGTCCATGGGGTTGCTAAGAGTCAGACACAACTGAACGACTTCACTTTCACTTTTCATTTTCATGCATTGGAGGAGGAAATAGCAACCCACTCCAGTGTTCTTGCCTAGAGAATCCCAGGGACGGGGGAGCCTGGTGGGCTGCCGTCTATAGGGTGGCACGGAATTGGACATGACTGAAGTGACTTAGCAGCAGCAGCAGCAGACTGTAGTCTGCCAAGCTCCTCTGTCCATAGGATTTTTCAGGCAAGAATACTGGAGTGGGTTACCATTCCCTTCCCTAGGGGGTCTTCCCAACACAGGGATCGAATTCATGTCTCCTGGTTCTCCTGCATTGCAGGTGGATTCGTTACTGCTGAGCCATCGGGGAAGCCCCATTTTAACCTTAATGACCTCTTTAAAGAGATTATCTCCAAATACTGTGACATTCTGAGGTACTGTGGGTTAGGGCCTCAACATATGAACTTGGTGGGTATGGAGAACACACTTCATCCCATAATAGATGCCTTTCTCCTCAAGGAATATTGGTATATATCAAGGCCCAAACCGTATTGAAGGAATTTTAAGAATACTCTTGATCTGGAGTTAGAACCATTTCTGGCTAATGCAGAGCATAATCTAGCATCAAATTTTAAGCCCTTTCTTGCCCTGCTGAGTGAGGCTGTGTGAAACTGATTGTATGAAACTCCAAGGCTTGTCCCCAGCCAACTCTCTCCTATTGGTGATGGGAAATGGTTTAGACAGAATGTCTTAACACTGGGACAATGAATAATACTTAGTCAGTGGCTTTGGCTCTCTCGGCAAAACGCTTTCTCTGCTCAGGCCAAGCCTGGCTGGCCTTAGGGCTTGCGTGTGCCTGCTGAGCTGGGTGGGTGGGGACACTTTACAGCTCCCAAATTTAGGAGCCCACTGATGGCATGAGGTGCCCATGTGAGATTTCAGTAGGGTCTCCTTTGAGACTCAACTTCCTCATTAATAAAATGCATCATCTCTGCATCGTATAAGTCATGAAGGACAAATGGGGTCATGAATTTGTAGCTTCCAGATCATCACATGCTCATGTGGTTACTCAAAAGTAACTCACGAAATCAGTTTCTCGGTTGCACTCATCACATTTTAAGCTTTCAATATTCATGTGTAACATGTGGCTACCATATTGGAGAGTCCGGATTTAGAACATTTCCCATCATTACGGAAAGTTCTCCTGGAAAGTTCTAGGAGCTTTACATAGCTTTTCTCATGAAGGACATTATTACTACTGTGTGGTGAAGCATCCAAGATGCAGCAATATTAAGCTCTTCTTCTGTGTAACATATCCGCTCCAGTATTCTTCCCTGGAGAATTCCATGGGCAGAGGAGCCTGGTGGGCTACAGTCCACGGAGTCACAGAGAGTCAGACACACCAGAGCAGTTAACACTTTTACTTTTCTGTCGCATACAAAGTAGGATGGCTGAGCCTCAACTCCAGAACTGCCCATCGTTTAGAGTCTGTGTTCTGTTTCACTACCTCCTATTTTCAGTTTAATATCCTGGGTAGGGAAGATCTCCTTAAGAAGGGTATTCTTGCAACCCACTCCAGTAGTCTTGCCTGGAGAATGCCATGGACTGAGGAGCCTGGCAGGCTACAGTCCATGGGGTCCCAAAGAGTCAGACACAACTGAGTGACTAACATTTTCACTTGTTTAGTCTTTAGAGTCAACAACACTGTAGTCTAGCTTGAGAGGCAATGAGTAAGCTTTTGGTTATTGGAATCTATCCAGGACGTTCCTGCATTGGTCAGGGACTGGACTGAAATTTTTGGAAGAGATCTTAAAGGTTTCTCTCTGATTCTGCCTCTGCACCTGTGTCATTCATTCTTTGCCTCTCTCTGCAACACACGTACTCACACCCACACCCCTTGAGTATCACAATTCTTCCTTGAGTGCTCAGTGCTGTGCAATCTTAACCAAGCTGCATAAACATTCTTCACTCCTAATCCCTAAGTAAAACAGGGATGCTATGGCTGGGCCATTAGCTCTTGTCTGGAGACTGAAGATACAGTCTACAGACTACACAGAGCTGTACAAGGATGACCTGCTACGAGACTGTTCTTACTCTCCCATAATCACGCTTCTGCTTTCTCTCCAGCGCCGCGGGTGTCTGCTTCCCCGCCCAAGAGCCGTCCTTGTAGCAAGAACTAAAAACAGCAACGTGAAACCTACTTTGAGGCAGATGAAAGGCAGATGCCTGAAGCCAGAAGGCGCCCGCCTGGGAGCCTGTGCTTGGAGCTTCAGAGGCAGACCTTTGCTTCAGCTGGAAGTGAAGCCACAGCTAAGACGGGCTCAAGGCAGCTGCCTCTGGAAGCTCGCCCAGTCCCCAGCCTCTGAGCATGGTGGGGCTGTTTCTCATATGAAAAAAAAAAAAAAAAATCAAGTATTAGATCAGAATGTGTGATTTTTGCCTTAATGTCTTAAAGCTATAGGGGAGTAAGATTGTGCTTTGAAGCCTGCTTTAGACCTCTACGTAGAAAGGAATTGGCTTTCCAGGGACAGCTGGGTTGTGTGTGGCAGGGCACATGGAGTGGAGTGGGGTGTCACAGGCCCCCTGGAGTGGATGGCATGCTTGGGGGGGATGGGTAACTGCAGGGGCATGATGGGAATGCTGCTGCTCAGAACAGAGGCCTCAAGGGAGGCAGAAACAATCCAGTGCTTCCCATAGTCTGGGTCGCTGATTCAATCTGGGTCTGCACCAAGGGCTCAGCAGCATCACGTCAACAGAAAACAAGAGTTGACATGGAGTGACGGGTCAATTGCAAATACCAGGCTCACTCCACAGGCTTCCCCACTGTGCCTGAGAGAGAATCCAAACCACACCAAGGCTCTCTGTAGTGGATGGTGTGATGCACCACCCAGATTATCCTGTGAGGCTGAAGGAGCCCCCCTCCCCCAGGTATTGGGCAGGATACTTGTAGACAACCATCAGATCTCTTCATCTGAGCGAATGAACTTGTGAGAGAAGAAATGAATGACAAAAGCGCATCCTTCCAATACAGCACCCATTAATATGGCACTCTCAATTATGGAAAAGGAAATGGCACCCCACTCCAGTATTCTTGCCTGGAGAATCCCATGGACGAAGGAGCCTGGTAGGCTGCAGTCCATGGGGTCACTAAGAGTCGGACACAACTGAGTGACTTCACTTTCACTTTCTCAAGAATACAACTGCAGTCACGAATACATGAAAAATGTTTTTTAGCATCAGTTTTGGGGGGAAAAAAGTGAAGTATATGTAAGAATCTGACATATATACAGCTTGTTGCATTGTCAGCTTGCAGTGCCGTATACATTCAGACTTCATGTTCAGTGCCCCTTGCCGTGTACCTGACGCCCATCCCAGAGTTTCTCTGGGATATGCAGAGATGGCCAAGACATTGCACTTGCCTTCAGAGAGCTTCAGATTGAGATGCAGGGGCAAAATGAACAAATGCAAAGTCAGGGCAAGCGGGTACTGACAGGGTGTTCAGTGAGGTCTGAAGGAATAAGGGACACATTTTTTTGCCAGACAGTCATGTGATTTACATCATAAAGGTGAGCCTATTGGGAAGGGGAGGTCATTCCAGACAGGACAGAGGCAGGGGACTGAGAATGAGGAAGGAGAAGACAGGCAGCATGGATGTTAGAAAGAAAACCCAGGTCATCTGACTTTGCTGGCCTGAATCCTGGTACTGCCACCAATGGCACCTGAATGAATTCGGGTGAGCCAAGCAATCTTGGAGCTTCTGTATCCCCATCTACTTAACAGAAATGGAAAACAAATAAAGCAAAAACCATAATCTATCTCACTGGGTTGCACTGTCATTTAATAAGTGGATGGCTCTGGGAAAGTCATCTAACTTTAAATCATCAGTTACCTTAAAGCCTGAAGTGGGAATAATTATATATGCCTTGATATTCCTGTAGAGCTCCTGGGAAGACTAGGTAAAACAGTGGACTTTGAAGGACATTCAAAATGTTAAGCACTGCAACACTCTAAGTCACACTTAAAAATTATTTTAGTATGTACCTGGCAAATCCACACTGATGGATGGTCAATAGATCTATCAAGTACAGAACAGGCTATATGCCCACAGGAAGAGGGACAGAGAGACAGACATGGCATTTTAAAGTGGCTGGTCCAACTTTAGGAAGTAAGTTTTCAGGATCTGGGCTATTATCATGGTTTTCTTTGCTGTTGGATTTCTAACTTACATCACCTGGATAAGAATGGCTTTTTCCAAAAGAGGTAAATGCAGGTTTCTCCTCCCTGGGATGACAGTAGAAGGAAGAGCTCATATGACATCAGTCATGAGATTCCATCTTTAGGTTCCTTTTTTTCAGTTGCACTGGCAATAACTTCCATCCATCAAGGTCTATAGAAAATACCATATACCATTTATATGTAGGACCTGAAATGTGACACAGATGACCTTCTCTACAAGGCAGAAATGTGCTGACAGAGAACAGACTTGTGGTTGTCAAAGGGGCATGGAGTGTAGGAAGGATGGGCTGGGAGTTTGGGGTTAGAAGATGAAAACTATCACATTTCGAATGGATAGGCAATAAAGTCCTACTGTAAAGCCCAGGAAACTACATTTGATATCCTGTGATAAACCATGATGGAAAAGAAAATGAAAAAGAATGTATATATACACATACAACTGAATCACTTCTCTGTGCAGCAGAAATTAATTGTAAATTATACTTCAATAAAATAAATGACACAAATTGCTACTGAAAGACTGCTCTGTGACAGGCTCTGTGCTGCAGACTGAGGATACAGCAGTGACCCCGAGAGATGGCATCCTTATCCTGATGGTGCTCACTGTCCAGAAGCAACAAGATAGCCTTTGGTGGTTGTCTGATAATGACTGATTTCCTTTCTCTTATCTATAGCTACCATCTCAGAATTTCCTGCTGCCACCATGGTAGATGCTGATGCGACAAAAGATGACACATTAGGAAAAGATACTCCTACGCGCTGCCATGCGTAGGAGTGTAATAGTCGAGGAGGGTCTTGTTGGAGGAAGGAGTGGCTGTACTAGTATCTGTGTGTGTGCTAAGTCGCTTCAGTTGTGTTTGATTGTTTGCGACCCTGTGGTCAGTAGGCTGGTAGGCTCCTCTGTCCATGGTATTCTCCAGGCAGGAGTACTAGAGTGGGTTGTCATTCCCTTCTCCAGGGCATCTCCCCAACCCAGGAATTGAATCTTGGTCTCCTGCAATGCAGGCAGATTCTTTAACATCCGAGCCACCAGGGAGTCCCCAAAGTTACATATACCACCTAGGACTTGGTCTTTGCTTGCATGCTAAGTCAGTTCAGTAGTGTCCGACTCTTTGTGATCCCACGGACTATAGCTCACCCGGCTCCTCTGACTATTGGATTCTCCAGGCAGAAACACTGGAGTGGGTTACCGTGCCCTCCTCCAGGGGATCTTCCTGACGCAGAGGTCACATCCATGTCTCTTATGTCTCCTGCATTGGTAAGCAGATTCTTTACCACCAGCACCGCCTGGGAAGCCCACAAGTATCCCTCCGTCCTCAAAGTCCCTCCGCTTTCTAACATGCCCCCACCAGCTTTCAAAATTAGGACTTCACATTCCACAGTCACAACACGAGTGTAAACTCTCAGTGTCACTAACGAAAGTCCAAATGTCCAGAGGGAAATTCCACTGATACGTTGTCGGGAATCACTGACACCAAGTATCTTGTGGTTCCTCAGTTCTTTGACTTCCCTGGTGGCACAGTGGTAAAGAACCCACCTACCAATGCAGGATATGTGTGTTCAGTTCCTGGGTTGGAGAGATCCCCTGGAGAAGGAAGTGACAACCCCCTCCAGTAGTCTTGCCTGGGAAATCTCATGGACAGAGGAGCCTGTGGGCTACAGTCCACGGGGTCACAAGGAGTCAGACATGACTTAGCAACTAAACAACAAACAACAAGTTCTTGGACACTCTTGTGTGTATCATCATAGGGTCCTAGATCATCATACGTGGAAATCTCCCCCGCTTTTTTTTTTTGTCAACACCGATGAAAATCTCAACCTCAAAACAACTTTAGGGTTTGCATTGAATCCTAAAGTGTCCATCTCCTTTTACGTCTATTTGCACTATATTCCTATTTACAAAGTGAAGAGGGGGCTTTCTTATGTAGTGGTTCACTGTTAATAACTTAAAACCTCTTCTGTTTCTGGGATGTTCTTTTTGCACGTTAAAAAAAAAAAACTCAAAAAAAAAAAAAAAAAGGCTACATTAGCTGGCCTGAACCTGAGCTTGTCTGCTGAGAAAACAGACATTTTGAGTTACTGTCCAGGCATCTCGCACTGTGACTACCTGCTCATAACTAGAGTCTGGACATTCAGATAAGGACCTGAGCTTGGGGTTCCTGCTACAGGTTCCTGCTTTCCTGGCTCAGGGCACCTTCTAAAATAACCACTTCAAGTTGAGTCTGTGAAAAGTTAGTGACCTCTGCCCCAACCACCTTGTAAATAACAGGTGTTTGCTACCCTGCTGTCTCCTGCTCTCTCGTGACCAGGGACAGAGGACTGCCCTTTCATTGCACACCTATTCTGGGATCTCTAAGCAAGAAATCCAGTGACGCTACTTCCTTTGTGTGCATGCACTGAAACTGCGTCTCCAATCAAAATCACCCTGGGGTGGGAAATCAGACACCGAGACACCTCCTTGCTGACTCCGTGTGGGTGGCTTGTGTCTCCCTGTTGTTCAGCAAGTCATCATTTACATAGTCCTTTTTTTTAAACTATCAATAATATATCATTTTAATAGTGGTAAGTAGTGAAGGACAAGCAGCGAAGGCTATCCCAGTAGCCACAGTCCATGGGGTCACAAAGTCAGACACGACTTAGCCACTGAACACATGATGATAATAAATAATAAAACAGTAGGATTTACTGAATTCTTTTTAATGCCTCAGGCACTGTGCTAAATACTTTGTCTTTTAATTGGAGGATAACAGCTTTACAACGCTGTGTCAGTCTCTGCCGTACAACAACTGGAATCAGCTATGTGTTTACATGTATCCCCTCCCTCTTGGATCTCCTTCCCACCAGTATCCCCATCCCACCCGTCTAGGTCATCACAGAGCACTGAGCTGAGCTCCCTGTGCTACACAACAGTTTCCCACTGTGCTAAGTCACTTCAGTCGTGTCCGACTCTGTGCTACCCTGTGGACTGTACCCCGCCAGCCTCCTCTGTCCATGGGATTCTCCAGGCAAGAATACCGGAGTGAGTAGCCATTCCCTTCTCCAGGGGCTCTTCCCCACCCAGGGATAGAACCCACGTCTGTTACGTCTAACCTGCACTGATAGGCGGGTTCTTTACCACCAGCGCCACCTGGAAAACTTCCCACTAGCTATCCATTTTACACGTGGTAATGTATATATTGGAGAAGGAAATGGCAACCCACTCTGGTATTCTTGCCCGGGAAATCCCAAGGACAAAGGAGTCTAGTGAGCTATAGTCCATGGTGTCACAAAGAGTGAGGTGTGACTTAGTGACTAAAGAGCAGCAGCAATGTATATGTGTCAGGGCTACTCTCTCAATTTGCCCCACCCTCTTTGAACTGTGGTGTTGGAGAAGACTCTTGAGAGTCCCTTGGACTGCAAGGAGATCCAACCAGTGCATTCTAAAGGAGATCAGTCCTGGGTGTTCTTTGGAAGGAATGATGCTAAAGCTGAAACTCCAGTACTTTGGCCACCTCATGCGAAGAGTTGACTCATTGGAAAAGACTCTGATGCTGGGAGGGATTGGGGGCAGGAGGAGAAGGGGACGACAGAGGATGAGATGGCTGGATGGCATCACCAACTCGATGGACGTGAGTCTGAGTGAACTCTGGGAGTTGGTGATGGACAGGGAGGCCTGGCGTGCTGCGATTCATGGGGTCGCAAAGAGTCGGACACGACTGAGCGACTGAACTGAACTGAACTGAACTCCATCCCCCACTGTGTCCACAAGTTCATTCTCTATGTCTGCATCTCTGTTAATTAAACACACCAGCTTCATGTTTTCCTCACACAGGAAGACGGGACTGGAGAAGGCCAACGTATTCTGTACAGATCAACAAAAACTTAGACAACATAGGAGCAAGAAGGTGAGAAGGAGACACAGAGGAGGACAGAGGGAGGGGTCAAGAGGAGGTTAGGAAGCTGAGCAACATGAGGGCTGGAGCCCTCATGAAAAGAGGCTCCAGGGAATGAATGTCTACTATGAGATTTAAGTTGCATGTGGTGGAGGGCATCAAGTTTCCATTCTCTCTCACTTTTCAGTCTTCAGCCACAAGCCTTGCTTCACACACCAGAGTTGTCTTGGTCATTGCTATGGTGAGAAATGGGGATGAGCAGGATGATGATGGCTCACACTTATTATGTGTCCTTGTTATAACTTAATGCTGTAGTTGCCAGGGGGCTGGCCATGTTCTATCACAGCCCAGATATTAACTCAATTTAAACCTCACAACTCAGTGAGAGGTGCTCCCATTCTCCCCAATTTACAGATAAGGGCAATGAGGCACAGTGAGGTTTCGTCTCTACCAGTAAGAGGCAGAGCCCACTTTTGGGTCTACGCCCTGAAGCCCAGAATGTACCAGAGGCTTAGGATGGAGATCAGCGGGGGGCGGGGGGGGGGCGGAGGGGGGGCAGGTGAGGCATTCACCTTGGAAACAAAATTTAAGGGGGCACCAAAAACTCAGTAATCAAGCTGAGCATAGTTTGAGCATGACTTTTTAAAATTGAAGCAAAATATCTACTATGAGGAAATATAAAATCTCAAAACAAAGACAGGATCAGTATTTCAGATTTTTCTTTTCCCACTTGTTCCAACGTGGCTCAGCACGATTCTAAGTGTAGTTAAATTTTCCTGCTGCTTCTTAATTCTTGTTCTCCATTCTGAACCAGAGAGAGCTCTGAGCAATTACTTATGCTGAAATTTGTGAAATTCTTAGGTAGAGCTTTCCACTTCTGCATAGCATGGAGAGGGTGTTCATGTTGATCCTTGCTAGCTGGCAATCGTTAGAAGATGCCAGTTGATGGCTGGGTGCCTGTCATGGGTCTCCCTGAATTTGTAGATAATGTTTTCCCTGGCTATGACTCCTGAGTTGGTTCTTTTTTTTTTTTTTAATTATTTGATCACAGTAAGCACATGAGATCTATAATCAACACATTTTAAAATGGATGGTACAGTGTTAACTGTAAGTATCATGTTAGACAAAACATTTCTACAACTTACTCATCCTGCTTAATTGAAGTTTATGTCCATTGATTAATATCTCCCCATTTCTTTTCCTCTGTCCAGGCCCTGGCAACCACCATTCCACTCTTTGATTCCATGAATTTAACTATTTTAGATACTTCATACAAGTAGAATTACACAGTGTGTCTTTCTGTGACTGGCTTAATTCATTTAGCTTACTGTCCTCCAGGTTCACTCAAGTTATTGTGGAATGCAGAATTTCCTTTCATTGTTAGGCTGAATAATATTCTAGTGCATGCACGTATCACATTTTCTTTATCCATTCATTCACTGATGGACATTTAGGTGGTTTTCACATCTTGACTACTGTGAATCGTTCTGCAAGACCTCAAGCCATAAAAGGGAGTAGTGCTCAGTCGCTCAGCTGTGTCTGACGGTTTGCGATTCCATGGTCTGTAGCCACCAGGCTCCTCTGTCCCTGGGATTATCCAGGTGAGAATACTGGAGTGGGTTGCCATTTCCTACTCCAAAGGATGCCATTTTATGACCCAAGGATTGAACCCATATCTCTTGTATCTCCTGCATTGGTAGGAGGATTTTTTTTTTTTTTTTTTTACCACTAGTGCTACCTGGGAGGGAGAAGGCAATGGCACCCCACTCCAGTACTCTTGCCTGGAGAATCCCAGGGACGGAGGAGCCTGGTGGGCTGCTGTCTATGGGGTCGCACAGAGTCGGACACGACTGACACAACTTAGCAGCAGCAGCCACCTGGGAAGTCCCCAAAGGGAGTAGGGTGAATAGTAAAACAGAAAACTTTCTCCAAAAGACTTTCCTTGATGCTGCTCATCTCTAGGCTCCTGCCCCAGCCTGAGGCGGATGGTCCTCTCTGAAACGTCAAGCCTCTCGGGTTATCCTTTGCACAGCAATTGTTGCCTCTAACAGCTAATGATAGGGTGTGATGACACCCCTGAGGGATGACTGACAACGCATCCTTGTTGCTGTGCTTAGTGCCTGCTCGGTGCCCAAGCTGTAACAGACAGTTCACTAGGTGCCTGAAATGTGAGTAAATGTGCTTCAAGGAAACTTTTAACTCTATTGTTCTGAGAGTCTATGTGGCTCTTGAAATACCAATTCCTCTCCTTTTGAGGGTAAAAACCTTATAAATCAGCATGGCTAAGTAGAACTAACACAGCATTAAAATCAGATAGATTTAAGTGTACATACTTTGTCTAGCTTGGGCTTCCCTGGTCAGATGGTAGAGAATCTGCCTGCGATGTGGGAGACCTGGATTCGATCCCTGGGTTGGGAAGATCTCCAGGAGAAGGGCATGGCAATTCACTCCAATATTCTTGCTTGGAGAATCCCCATGGACAGAGGAGCCCGATGGGCTACAGTTCATGGCATTGCAAAGAGTCTGACATGACTGGGCAACTAAGCACACAGCACAGCACTTTGTCTAGCTTACTTTTGAAGACAATAATACATGTGTTGTTGCTGTTGTTGAGGGGCCAAGTCATGTCCAACTCTTTGTGACCCCATGGACTGCAGCATGCTAGGCTTCCCTGTATCTCCCGGAATTTGCTCAAACTCAGACCCGTTGAGTGGGCAATGCTATCCAACCATCTCATCCTCTGTTGTCCCCATCTCCTTGTGCCTTCAACCTTTCCCAGCATCAGGGTCTTTTCCAATGAGTCAGCTCTTTGTATCAGGTGGCCAAAGTATTGTCACTTTAGCTGCAGCATCAGTCCTTCCAGTGAATATTCAGGGCTGATTTCTTTTAGGATTGACTGGTTCGACCTCCTTGCAGTCCAAGGGACTCTCAGGGGTCTTCTCCAGTACCACAGTTCGAAAGCATCAATTCTTCGGCACTGAGTCTTCTTTATGGTCCAACTCTCACATCTGTACGTGACTTAAGAAAAAACATAGCTTTGATTGTATGGACCTTTGTCAGTAAGGTGACATCTCTGCTTTTAAATGGACTGTCTAGGTTTATCGTAGCTTCCCATTCAAGGAGCAAGCATCTTTTAATTTCATGGCTGCAATCACTGTCTGCAGTGTTTTGGAGCCAAGAGAAATAAAATATGTCATTATTTCAACTTTTTTTTCCTTTCTATTTGCCATGAAGTGATGGCAAATATATAATAATACATATAATCTTTAGGATCATCCTATGACATAATGCTTGTATCAGGTACATACTGGTAATTTAGAAATGGCACACATGTGTGCCACACACACACACACACACACATGCACACATACCAACATACATATTATGGTTGTATCTATAGATATTCATTTTGAAATTTTAAAATTCTGATTGCAGTTCTGCTAACTTTAATATTTATTTTAATCAAAACTAGAGCAAAGGTGAATCACAGACTGAGCTTTGCAAGGTTAAGATTTATTTTTAGACCCAGAGAGCTTTGGAAGAAGAGACAGTCTATGTCGCTTATGTTTCAGTTCTGGAAATAGACCCAAGACTTGAAGTGCAAAATGACACGGCCCAGTGAGGTGTTTCTAGGACATATTATCAGCTCTGGAACAGATGAGCCCGAGCAAATCTATTTTGTCAGGACAAAATTTCTCACTGCCAGTGACCCTGGCCTGTGGAAGACAGAGTGGAGGAGACAGAAGTGGGCAACTAAGCCATGTGTTTGTTGGCAGAAAAACATGGCTCTCAAGACACACTACTTTGATAAAAGTCCTGTCTCTCTGAGCCATGCTGATGTGATGGTGGCAGACCGTCTCTTTACCTGTTCCTTTCTTTTTCTTGTATGTAAAACTCTGAGTGTTTTCATGGGCAAATGAAACTTTCTATGACTCACAGGAACTCAAATAGCCCAGCATTCAAACCATTATTCCTATCTGTTTACTGCCCACTAGGACCCACTTTACACAGGTGTAGTGATAGAAGCTTGGTTAATCCCAGCACTATTTTCTTTTTTTTTTTTTTTTCGAACGTCCCCCGCGATGGAGCTCGGCCCGGCCAGCAGCCCTCACCTGCTCCCGCTCCGGCCGAGCCCGCTGCGCACCCGCCCCGCCGCCAGGTGCGGACCTATTTTCAAAGCTATGAATCTGGCAATATGAAGACTTTGCTGAACTAAGGTTCTTATTGTTAAGACTACACTGAAGGAAATATTCTCGAGACAGACTTTCTGGACCTTTCTCCCTATCTTCAGGCAGCTTTTTTCAGTCTTTTTGTTGCCATCACTGAACATTGTATACATTTGATCCCAGCATTTCCTGTGCAGTGTTGTCATTTCTCCACCTCCCAGGCTTTTCATATGTGTCAGGTCCTTGGCCCAGGGATCAGGCCTCACTTCTCACCTGGGTCCAGGTTCTGTATGATGCACAGGAGACATGACTTATCCCAGACTAACCTTGAGTTTACTTCCAAGAACTTGCTGTCTTTCAAGAAATCATTCCTTTTCTCAATGGTTTCCCTCTATAGCTCTGATGAAAACTGGGGAATTAGCAACTGCAGTTATAATCTAAGGCTTATTAAGAAACCTTCAAAATCTTCCATCCCTTTCTCTTATCTGATTATTTTATATGAGGCTTCTAAGATGATGGATTATGAATTTGAATATTTTTAAGGATGGGGAATAGCTAGACATCTGTCTTTTTTGTATCTTGAGTGTTATTACCAGAAACGATTTGTTTTATTTTGTTTATCATTAATTCCATTGAAGAAGGCAATTTAAGACAGAGCCCTTTGGAAGTTGTAAGGGCACTTAACTTATGGACATACGAAGAGATCTCTGGTGGAACTTGTAGGAAAAGGCCATATTAAATCCTCCTACAAGATAGGACAGAGCCTCTCATCAGTGCAGGAGAGATGTGCTCTATGTCAAGCACCTACTGTGTCCTAGGCGAGACCTCTTTTGTTTATCGCAGTAATTCTAACAGACAGCTATTATAATCTCCATTGCATCGGGGAGAAAGCTAATTGTAAAAAGGGCTTCAGTTATTCATTCAGTTGACTCATAAAAGATACTTTTCTAGGTGATGGTAACGAACACAGTGTTTACATACAGGCAAGGCCTATGTGTCCATTAACGGAAGAATGGATAAAGAAGATATGGTACGTGTATACAATGGAATATTACTCAACTGTAAAAAGAATGAAATAACATCATTTGCAGCAACATGGGTGGACCTAGAGATTATAGTATTAGGTGAAATAAATCAGGAAGAAAGAAATATATCATACTATATCCCTTTATATGTGAAATCTAAAAAAAAAAAGATACAAATGAACTAACTTACAAAACAGAAACAGACTCATAGACTTTAAAAACAAACTTGTAGTTACCAAATGGGAAACATGGGAGAGAGGTATAAATTAGGATAGTGTATATAAACATACATACAGTACTATACATAAGACAGATAATCAATAAGGACCTACTGTATAGCACAGGGAATTCAATATTCTGTAGTAACCTACGTGGGGAAGGAATCTGAGAAAGAAAAGGTGTATGTATATGAATCACTAGCTGTGCACCTGAAACTTTACACAACATTGTAAATCAACTATTCTCCAATGCAAAATAACAATTGCCTGATAAACACAGGCAAGTTATCTGTGCTACAGTCCAAAGATGCCCCTGCTCTGATCTTCCAAAGGTCAGCTGGGTCAGAATCTAAAATGAAATCTGGGCTCTGGATTCTAAATTAGTGTCCATTTCATTACATCCCATTATACTGAATCCACTTGTTCTGCTGTGGCCTCTCTGTACTTTGTTATCCTTTAGTCACTGAGTCGTGTCTGACTCTTTGTGACCCCATGGACTGTAGCCTGCCAGGCTTCTCTGTCTATGGGTTTTCCCAGGCAAGAATAATGGAGTGGGTTGCCATTTCCCCCTCCAGGGGATCTTCCCAACCCAGGAATCAGTCCCACGTCTCTTTCATTGGCAGGTGGATTCTTTACCACTGAGCCATCTGGGAAGCCCCTTTCTGTACATTGCTACTACTACTAAGTTGCTTCAGTCATGTCTGACTCTGTGTGAACCCACAGACGGCAGCCCACCAGGCTCCCCTGTCCCTGGGATTCTCCAGGCAAGAACACTGGAGTGGGTTGCCATTGCCTTCTCCAATGCATGAAAGTGAAAAGTGAAAGTGAAAGTGAAGTTGCTCATTCGTGTCCAACTCTTCGAGACCCCATGGACTGCAGCCTACCAGGCTCCTCCGTCCATGGGAGTTTCCAGGCAAGAGGACTTTACATTAGATTCTGGCAATTCACCTTCTGCATAGATCAGAAAGCAGGAGAAATATCATTACGCTTCATTTCTCATTCTCATTCTGGTACTGTAGGACAGGACCCTCACCGTGTTACTCATCTTCTCAGCAATATATCTCGTTGTACAAATTACCATGTAATGAGTAGTCACATCCTTTTGGTATCATTGAACTGATTAAGATGTTCCCCACATATTAGCTAAAGTGACATCATGGGGCCAAAATCTTGTGAGACATCTCTATTTATAGATGAGGTAACAGGGCAATTTATCTTAGTCTCAAAATGTCACTAAATGATGGAGGTGTTACTGTCTTATGACTCCAAGTTCAAAGAACCAACAGTTAAGAGGATTTGACAATGGGCATTTCCCAGATGCTTTACATACTTTATATAATGTAACCCTAATCTAGCAAGTGACAGAGGAAAAATTGGGACTGTAGTCTGGTTGATTTCAAGGCTTAATCTCTTTTTGCATAACCTCTTTTTACAGTAGCCACAGTCATTTATCTTCACAATCAAACACGCTGCCGTTTTAAGCGTCCAGCAAAGGAAAGATGGTGGAGAAAATTGATGCTATTGTATTTCTTTTTAGATAAGCAAGTCCAAGACTCATTGAATAAAGATCTTGCTTGGGTTCAAACACCTTGTGAATGGCAGACAGGGTATGAAGACTCAGGCTTTCTGGTTCTGAGCCAATGGCTGTCCTCTTGTTCTAGCCTTCTAAACCTTGGTGCCCAAAGCTTGAGAAAACAAAGAAACTCAGTTTTACTTACTAATAATCCATTCAATGGCTTCCCAGGAGGCTCCGTGGTAAAGAATCTGCATGCCAAGCAGGAGATACAAGTTTGATCCCTGGGTTGGGAGGATCCCTTGGAAAAGGAAATAACAACCCATTCCAATATTCTTGCCTGAGAAATCCCATGGACAGAAGAGCCTGGTGGGCTACAGTCCACTGAGTGGCAATGAGTCAGACTTGACTGAGCAACTAAATCACCACCACCACCAATCCATTTCTTCATGACCCAGATAACCACAATGGTGCAATCACTCACCTAGAGCCAGACATCCTGAAATGCAAAGTCAAGTGGGCCTTAAGAAGCATCACTACAAACAATGCTAGTGAAGGTGATGCAATTCCAGTTGAGCTACTTGAAATCCTAAAAGATGATGCTGTTAAAGTGCTGCACTCAATATACCAGCATATTTGGAAAACTCAGCAGTGGTCACAGGACTGGAAAAGGTTTAGTCTTCATTCCACTCCCAAAGGAAGGTAATGCCAAAGAATGTTCAAACGACTGCACAATTGCACTCATCTCACACGCTAGCAAATTAATGCTCAAAATTCTCCGAGCCAGGTTTCAACAATACATGAACCACGAAATTCCAGATGTTCAAGCTGGATTTAGAAAAGGCAGAGGAACCAGAGATCATTTGTCAAAATCCTTTGGATCATAGAAAAAGCAAGAGAATTCCAGAAAGACATCTACTTCTGCTTTATTGACTATGCCAAAGCCTTTAACTGTGTATATCACAACAAACTGTGGAAAATCCTTCAAGAGATGGGAATATCTGACCACCTTACCTGCTTCCTGAGAAATATGTATGCAGGTGAAAAAGCAACAGTTAGAACTAGACATGGAACAATGGTCTGGTTCTAAATTGGGAAAGAAGTACCTCACGGCTATATATTGTCACCATACTTATTTAATTTATATGCAGAGTACATCATGAAAAATGCCAGGCTGGATGAAGCACAAGCTGGAATCAAGATTGCCAGGAGAAATATCAATAACCTCAGACACGCAGGTGACACCACCCTTATGGCAGAAAGCGAAGAGGAAATAAAGAACCTCTTGATGAAAGTGAAAGAGGAGAGTGAAAAGCTGGCTTAACACTCAAAATTCGAAAAATGAAGATCATGGCATCTGATCCCATCACTTCATGGCAAATAGATGGGGAAACAATGGAAACAGTGACAGACTTCATTTTTTTGGGCTCCAAAATCACTGCAGATGGTGACTGCAGCCATGAAATAAAAGATGCTTACTCCTTAGAATTAAAACTATGACCAGCCTAGACAGCATATTAAAAAGCAGAAACATTACTTTGCCAACAAAGGTCCATCTAGTCAAGGCTATGGTTTTTCCAGTAGTCATGTACAGATATGAGAGTTGGACTATAAAGAAAGCTGAGCTCTGAAGAACTGATGCTTTTGAACTGTGGTATTGGAGAAGACTCTTGGACTGCAAGGAGATCAAACCAGTCAATCCTAAAGGAAATAAATCCTGAATATTCATTGGAAGACTGATGCTGAAGCTGAAACCCCAATACTCTGGCCACCTGATGCGAAGAACTGACTCATTGGAAAAGATGCTGATGTTGGGAAAGATTGAAGGCAGGAGGAGAAGGGGATGACAGAGGATGAGATGGTTGGCATCACTGACTCAAGGGATATGAGATTGAGCAGGTTCCTGGAGTTCATGACGAACATATAAGCCTGACATGCTGCAGTCCATGAGGTTGCAAAGAGTCAGACAGGACTGAGCGACTGGACTGAATGCCCTTACTTTCAGCTCTCAAATAAGGGAGATTTGGTCTTCCTGGGAGGACAGAAGCAGCAGTCTTCATTGGCTTAGAAGGAAGCAGGTTTTCCAGACATCATTAAGCATTCTCATCCAAGGAATGCATTTCTCTTCCGTGTGTACCCGGCAAACTCCTGAAAGTGAAAGTTAGTCACTCTGTCCTGTCCGACTCTTTGCAACCCCATGGACAGTAGCTTGCCAGGCTCTTCTGTCTGTGGAATTCTCCAGGCAAGAATCCTGGGGTGGGTAGCCATTTCACCTCCAGGGTATTTCCCTGACCCAGGGATTGAACTCAGGTCTCCTTCATTGCAGGCGGATTCTTTACTGCTGAGCTACCAGGGACTTGTCTTCAACACAAGCTCTGGAGAAACCTTTCTGTGAGTCTCACATAAGTCTCTGCAGCTCTGCACCTCTCACTTACCCCTCTGGGGTGGATGCAGGTGCCCTTATTTCTGAGTTCCTGCACTACCCTGCACTTTCATTTGCACATAATATACGTCACTGTTTGGAAACTCCTTGCTTACTGATCTGTTGTTCTATTGGCTCCACTGGATTGTTAAATATGGGACTGAGGCATCTCCCTCTATTTGTCCCTAACAGCCAGCACAGAGCCTTGCACATAGGAAATAAATGGATGAATGGATGCACAAATGAATATAGATGCTGGATTGAATTAACATATGGATGAAGAAAGAAGAGAATAGAGGACTGAATCAATTAAAGTCTTAATTTAAACACTGCTAACTGGCCCTATTTCAGTGACTGAATTATAAAGAAACAATTAGATATGTATACACATGCATATAGGTTTCCAGGTGGCTCAGTGGTAAAGAATCCACCTGCTAAGCTGGAGACATGGGCTTGATCCCTGGATTGGGAGGATCCCCTGGAGAAGGAAATGGCAACCCACTCCTGTATTCTTGCCTGGGAAATCCCATAGACAAAGGAGCCTGCAAAAGTAGGATACGACTTAGCTACTAAACAACAACATGTGCATATATTGCTTAAATATACCTGTAGTTATACTTATATCAGCATTATGTACCTACTACACAAAGTTAAAAATCACCCTGCTCCCACATGCAGAGACCGACCACTACTAACATTTTAGTATACATTCTTCCAGAATTTTCTGAACCTAAAATGTTATAGCAATCTGTAACAGGAGTATCATTTTTGGCTACTTTTACTTTTTTTTAAATGCCTTTCTGATTTATCTTTGTGTGTTATATGAATGTGTTCCTATTTTACAATTAGAGGAAATAAATTTTTTAAAATGTTATTTCTTACATTGAAAAAGCTAGTACAGTTTAGAGTTTCTCTTAAATTGAGACCGTAACTGCTGAGAATAGCTATAATCTATGAAGGTTTAAACCATGTTCAAGATAATGTTCTAGGCACTCATATATTAAGTCATTTAGTAATCAGGACAATGTAATAAAATAACAATTATAATTATTATATTGAAGATAAAATAATTATATTAATTATTATTATTATTTACATTGCCTAGATTAAGAAATTGAGGAGCACAGAGGTTTAGTAACCTGTCCAAGGTCACACAACTGATAAGTTATCAAAGATAACTTGATTAAGAGGAAAGAGATATCTAGTACTGGTGTTTTTACAGTTTATTTATTTAATCCGTCTTTTTATTACATTGTTGTTGTTTAGTCACTGAATCATGTCCACCTCTTGGTGACTCCATGGACTGTAGCCCGCAAGGCTGCACTGTCCCTGGCATTTTCCAGGCAAGAATACTGGAGTGGGTGGCCATTTCCTTCTCCAGGGTATCTTCCTGGCCCAGGGGTTGAACCTGGGTCTCCTGCATTGGCAGGTGGATTCTTTACTACGGAGCCATTGGGGATGCCTTTTATTACATTAGATGGAGTATTATTATCTCCTGCTGATCTAGGGCACTGTGGGACAGAGAAATGACATGAGCAGTCCAGCCTTCTAGTCTTAAGAATTGTCATAGCTGGTATTAGAGCCCAAGCTCATAACCATTCCTTCACAGCATTAAGGTCATTCATGTATTTTGGATTTATTTATTGCTATGTTTATTTGTTTGCTCATTTATGCATATAAGGATTAACTGGTAGTACATATATAGACCTATTAATACAGGCACATAACAAGCAATAATAGCCTCATACAGACTTCTATCTGATACTGTTTTTCCTTTTTAATATATAGGGCAGCCACTGTATACAAATATGAATAATACAAAGTCTGGCAAGTAGTAAGAACTTAATTCATGTTCATTGAATGAGCATCTGCAAAGCTGTGATGAATCATATTGAGTAAAGAACACATCAATCCCAGGGATGTGTTACTTTATATAAAAATAAGAGCATCACTGATAAAACTGAAAACATGAAAATTCTTTTATTCCATTTTTAATTAAAAATTTACCAAAATAAATTAAAAAATTGAATTCCATAGGGTGAAAGGAAGAAACTTATTTCTTGTGGCATAATGAACAAGACACTCTGACCAAAACTTCCATAGAAAATAGTTAAAAAAAAAATTTGCAATTGATTGCTGGCAACAATAAGAACTGCTCTGAGAGAGCTCAGATTTAAATGAAGTGAGAACTCAGAGATGGAAACAGAATACTGAAAACAGCCTCTCCTTGATGGCATTGCTAAAACGGGGGTTGGGGGATGGGCTTTGATTTTTACAGCCTCATAGAACACTGAGAATTTGAAATATTGAGAATTTAAGATATTCTGTGCTCAGGGACTAGTCGGAGACCCTGCCCCCACATAAGTGTTAGTGTTAGTTGCTCAGTCATGTCTGATTCTTCGCAATCCCATGGACTGTAGCCCACCAGGCTTCTCTGTCCATAGGACACACAATCATTGTGTCCAAAATGAGACAAATAAATAAGTTTCACTGGGTTCATCATAGTGAAAGTGCAGAAAACCAAAGACAAAGAGAAGACCCTCGAAGCATCCAGATGGAAAAGAAATATTACCTCCAAAAAAATGACAATTATACTCATAATTAATTTTTCAGTCCCAACAGTGGTTGGAAGCAGAGTGTAGAAAAATAACTTTATAGTTCAGAGGTAAGATAACGGTCAATATGGAATTTTTGTCCAATGAAGATATCATTTTAAGAATGAGGAAAAAGTTAAGACATTTTAATATTCTTATGAGGGGCCTTGACATGAAAGAAAATTCCAAATTGTGCTCTACTGAGAGGAGGTGGTCTTCACAAGAATGTTTGAGAAATAAAAAGAAAAAAAAATGACCAAATATTACATTAAATATTTGGATAAATATTCTAAAGCACTGACTATTTAAAACAATACTACAGTCTTAAGAACTGACTCATTGGAAGAATCCCTGAAGCTGGGAAAGATTAAAGGCAGGAGGAGAAGGGGACCACAGAGGTTGAGATAGTTGGATTGCATCACCGACTCGATGGACATGAGTTTGAGTAAGCTCTGGGAGTTGGTGAAGGACACGGAAGCTGGCACGCTGCAGTCCATGGGGTCCCAAAGAGTCAGACAGGACTGAGCAAGTGAACTGAACTGAATGGTTTCAAGGGGTTAACAATAATATAGAATTAAAATACATGACTGCAGAAGCATATAAATTGTGAATGGATGATTAGAAATAAAGTATTGAAAATGCATATATTATTCTAAAAGAGGGTTAAATAACCTTGTAAATCAGTGTTAGTTGCTCAGTCATGTCCAGCTGAGCCATTTCCTCCTCCAGGAGATCTTCCTGACTCAAGGATTGAACCTAGGTCTGAGCCATCCGGGGAGTCCCTTAGATGTTTGTAATTTAATTATATATTAAAAATATCTAAGGAGATCACAGAAAGAGAATTATAAGTCATACCTAATAAACTAGTAGAGGTATAATGGAGTGAGAAAAAATATATATACACACATGCATGCACATGTGCATATAAAACCAGAAAAAAGAAAAACTGAAGACCAAAAAGAAAACAAACAAACAAAGAAAAAAGGACAGGTAAATGGAAAAACAATATAAAGTATAGTAACAAATTGAGAAATTATACAAATTATAAATTGGGTAAATTATTTAAAGTCAGTTTTATTTTATTAGATCAAGCAAATCACAAAACATTTACTTCAGCTTTATTAACTACGCCAAAGCCTTTGACTGTGTGGATCACAACAAACTATGGAAAATTCTTCAAGAGATGGGGATACCAGAACACCTTACCTGCCTCCTGAGAAATCTGTATGCAGGTCAAAAAGCAACAGTTAGAACTGAACATGGAACAACAGACTGGTTCCAAATAGGAAAAGGAGTATGTCAAGGCTGTATAAAATCACCCTGCTTATTTAACTTATATACAGAGTGCATCATGCAAAATGCTGGGCTGAATCAAGCACAAGCTGGCGTCAAGATTGCCAGGAGAAATATCAATAACCTCAGATATGCAGATGACACCACCCTTATGGCAGAAAGTGAAGAGGAACTTAAAGAAACTCTTGATGAAAGTGACAGAATAGTGAAAAAGTTGGCTTAAAACTCAACATTCAAAGAATGAAGATCATGCCATCTGGTCCCATCACTTCATGGGAAATAGATGGGGAAACAGTGACAGACTTTATTTTTTTGTGCTCCAACATAACTACAGATGGTGACTGCAGCTGTGAAATTAAAAGATGCTTGCTCCATGGAAGAAAAGCTATGACCAACCTAGACACCATATTAAAAAGTAGAGACATTACTTTGCCAACAAAGGTCCATCTTGTCAAAGCTATGGTTTTTCTAGTAATCATGTATGGATGTGAGAGCTGGACTATAAAGAAAGGTGAGTGCCGAAGAACTGATGGCTTTTGAACTGTGGTGTTGGAGAAGACTCTTGAGAGTCCCTTGGGCTGCAAGGAGATCCAACCAGTCCATCCTAAAGGAGATCAGTCCTGGGTGTTCATTGGAAGGACTGATGTTGAAGCTTAAACTCTAATACTTTGGTCATTTGATGTGAAGAGCTGACTCATTGGAAAAGACGCTGATGCTGGGAAAGATTGAAGGCAGGAGGAAAAGGGGACGACAGAGGATGAGATGGTTGGATGGCATCAGTGACCGATGGAGATGAGTTTGGGTGAACTCTGGGAGTTGGCGATGGACAGGGAGGCCTGGCATGCTGTGGTCCGTGGGTCGTGAAAAGTCAGGCGTGACTGAGTGACTGAACTGAACTGAACTGAAAGAATACATATTCAAGAGCCAATTCATTGTAAAGTGCAAACTGGGGTTTGCAAATTTCTAGATACCATGAGTTACTACAAAGTTATAGCAATTAAAACTTGTGTAATTGACATGGTGAAACATGGCACAGTAGAGAATGGCCAGAAAATGATCCACCTGTTTAAGAAAATTTGGTTATGATGTTTCAAATCAGTGTAGAAGGGGTAGGTAGGCTTTTTTATTATATGTTGCTGAGTAAATTATCTGTATGAAAAACAACAATTCTCCCCTACTTCTCTTTGTTGTTCAATCACTAAGCTGTGTCTGATTCTTTGCAACCTCACAGACTATAGCACACCACGCTCCCCTGTCCTTCGCTATCTCCTGGAGTTTGCTCAGACTCATGTCCATTGAGTTGATACCTAACCATCTCAGCCTCTACTGCCCCCTTCTGCCTTCAGTCTTTCCCAGGACCAGTGTGTTTACCAATGAGTCAGCTGTTTGTATCAGGTGACCAAAGTATTGGAGTTTCAGCTTCAGCTTCAGGCCTTTCAATGTATATTCAGGGTTGATTTCCTTTAGGATTTCCTGTTACACTCAAAGTAATCAATTGCAGACTGATTAAAAGCAAATTTTATGATTTTGGAATTCAATCTAGGGAGCTACTTTACTGATCTCAGGATAAGGAAAGTTTTTGCAAACAATACTAAAATTGAATAAAAAAAGAAAAGTTGGTGATGCTTGACGGCCTCAAAATTATGCAAAAGAAAACGTTAAAAGAGAAAGAAACTTAAGTCACAAACTGGAAAAATGTACAGAATAAAGAAATAACTTACATAACTCAATATGAAAAAGACAAAAAGCCTTACAGAGGAGTAAGCAAACGATTTCAACTAGTACTGTGGACAAAAAAGAAAAGCATAATGGCTAATAGGTATCTGAAATGATGCTTGACCATATCTGTGGTCAACAAAAGGCAAATCAAAACCACCTACCAGTTCGGTGAACAAGACAACTGCTAGTATGGACGATTAATGAGACGGCATAGCCAATAGGCCATGTACACACACTTGTGGGAGTGCAAACTGGCCTGCTGACTTTGGAAACTGTGGCATGACCTGTTGGAATTTGCAGCTGTGCATACCTTGCGATTCAGAAATTTTCATCCTGAGAATATACCTTTATATACAGATGTGTGTGTGCTCATTTGCTCAGTCATGTTCGAGTCTTTGCCACCCCATGAACCGTAGCCTGTCAGCCTCCTATGTCCATGGAGGATTTCCCAGGCAAGAATACTGAAGCGGGTTGCCATTTCCTTCTCTGGGGGATCTTGCAGACCCAGTAAGTGAACCTGTGTCTTCTGTGTCTCCTGCTTTGCAGGCAGATTCTTCACCTGCTGAGCCATTAGGGAAGCCCTTATATACAGATACTCTTGAGTATATACTCCAAGACAAAAGCAAGAGTGTTCTTAGCAGCACTGACAATCCAAATGTCTATTGATCAGACAGCAATACATAGTATTATATGCACGTATAAAAATCTCACATGGGCGTGAAACTGCAGGAATTATGATTATCCACAATAGCAAAGGATTATCTCTGAAATGTAAGCTGGGATAGTCATAAAACAGATTGTAGAATGATGATGACTATTACATACAGAGCCCAGATTATGTTCCATTTATGTGTAAATGTCTTATTATATCAATCAGCTCATTTACTGGTCACAAGACCACCACAAAGAAAGCACTGCTATTACTTTCATTTTGTAGTTGAGAATACAGACGCAGTAATGTTTACTAACACTCAAGATCTCAAGAGTTGGACACGACTGAGGGACAACCACTTTAACTTTTAAGGTCTCGTAATGGAACCAAAGGAAACAGTTATTAAAAACCAGGCAGTCTGGGTGCACAATAGACCCTCTGGTGTGATTTTTTGATCTGAAGTTCAACAACAAACAAAACCAAATTATTGTTAATGATATAGCCATATATTGTAAAATTAAAAATAAAAGTGAGTGAATGATTAACACAAAATTCAGGATAGTTGCTCCCCTGTGTGTGAAGGGCTGAAGGTAAGGAGTTGTGATCACAGAAAAGTGAATGAAAACTGCAAAAATAATAGTAATTAAAAAAACTGAGAACGAGTGAACATATCAACTGTTTTATTGTTCTTTACACCTCATGCATATTTTATGGCTATTCTTTTGTTCCTATTCAATATTTAAAGCAATTGCAGATAATAAAGGAAGAGAATGAAACCTTGCGAAATGGCAGAAAAAAATCTTCATGTTTCTTCCTCAAGAAGTTTCTTGTATCTTTGCTGATAGAATCCTTAGAAAAGCCCACAGAAACTGACCTGGGTGTAGAATTTTCATTATTCAAAGCATTTTTGTTTAAACAAACAATGGCACCAAATGGCAGGATAAATGCTCTAATTGCAGCCTATTTACAAAGAACATGGCAGGGCAGCAAACATCCACCCCCCCAACATGAGATTTTAAGCATTGCAACCGAGATTCAGGCCTTCATCCTCCTTCTGGTTATGGATTGAAGGGCCTTCTTTTCCCATCGTTAAAGAGATATGGGAACTAGAATTCCACCAGCCATCATAAATTGCTAAGAAATTCTCTCTCCAATTACTTAGATTCAGTTTTGAAGCAACAAAATTCAAATTATGAGTCAATGTAACATTGCCCTTTATATTAAATCCTGATTGAGCTTTTCCAGCTGCAGTGATTTCTTAAGTATATCCCTACTCTTCCTCCATTTGCTACTCGGTAACTTTCCATCATTCCCCTAGCTCAGCCCAACTATCACCTCCTCTGAGGATGTCTTTTCTAATACCACCCTACCCTTTCCCAAGATTTGCTCTCTCACAGAGTAACCAGAACCTCTTCTGTGTGCCCTTAGCCATTTGCACACACATGGAACAAAGCACTCCTTACTAGCCCTCTGCTCGCCCACAAGGAGCTGTTTGTTTACTGTCATGCTCCTCTGGAATGGATGTTTTCCCAAGTCCTACAAATATCTAAGTCGAATCCTGAATATCCAACAGACTCTAGCTTGTGGTAATAACTGCAATGATGAGAAATATATCAGACAAAGGACTTTCCTGGTGGTCCAGTGGTTAAGAATCTGTTTGCTAACGCAAGGCATGTGGGTTCGATCCCTGATCCAGGAAGATCCCGTATGCCACAGGGCAACGAAGCCCATGTGCCACAACTTCTGAGCCCATGCTCTAGAGCCCAAGCACCACAATAAAGAGTACCCCTGCTTGCCACAACTAGAGAAAGCCTGTGCACAGCAAAGAGCCCAAGTAGCCAAAAATAAATAAAAATATGTAAATAAAAAGGACAATATCTGTCCTAGTCACCTCTTGCTACCTCAGACCCTCCTCCAAAGCAGCTCCTTAGAAACAACTTATTTTTTTCTCTCTTGGCTTTTAGCTGGATGGGCTCCTCTCAGGTTCTATCATGCTGTTGCGCTCTCAAAACTGGACTGAGCTGAATGCCCCAGAAGGCTTCTTGATCTTAAGCCGAGGGCCTTTCCATGGGATCTCTCTCCCCAGGGCTTCTCCACAGATTGGAGCTCCTCATAGCCTGACGGTCATAGCATGTGACAGCTGGAAGTGGTCTTCCAAAGGGAGAAAGCAGAGTTGCCTGGCTGTTAAAGCCTCTGCCCAGACCGGGCAGTGTCCCTCCTGCCATATGCCATTGGTCAACACTGCCACAGGCCCTCACAAGCTGAGGGAAGTGGAGACATTGATTGACTTCTGAACAGGGAGTGTCCAGGTCATGTTGCACTAGAGCAAGTGGGGTGGGAGATGTTGTTGCTGCCATGTTTAGAAAGTACCATCTGCTACAGTATCTACTACATGCTTCCCTGTGCCAGCCAGGGTGCTACACCTATTGCATACATTGTTGCTTTACTGTCTCAAAGCCCCTTTTAGATGTCAGGTGTGTGTAAAGGAGAATATGCAAGCAACTGGTAATTCGATCTTTATGGAGTATCCAACCATAAATGATCCTTATCTCTGATTTCTCTGCACCTTTATATAATAAAATACTTTGTGATCATTATAAGCTATCATTGGGGGTCAGTTTCTCCAAACACTGGCCAGACTTGTAAGTTTCCCTGGGTGTGCTGGATTTGCTCACTGCAGGTAAGGAAACAGAGCATTTTAGCATTTGGACATGGTTAGATGAATAGAGTTTGTCAAATTTGTCTGTGGGTTGTGGTATTCTCTAGCAGTGGAAGAATATAAAATATGAGCTGCTTAAATGATGGAAGGTTCTACGGCCATGAAAATGACTTTAGTAGCACTTGAAAATATTTATAACACATTAAAGTTAAAAAAATAAAATAGGATGCATAGCTGTATGAAAAAGCCGTAAAGCAAAAATCCAGTAATGTTGACTCCTTTTTAGAGGCTTGATTAGTGGTATTTTTCTTTATGTAAACATATTTTGTATTTAGCAGTGAATATATATTACTTGAATGATAACAATAAACTCAAAGATGAAAATAAGTCACAACCTTCTTTACTTTTTGTGATGTTTTTAAAGGCCACCCATACAAAGAAAAGTCCAGCCTTATGGCTAGTTAGCAGAAGACTAAGTTTGTTAAGCTTCCCAAGTGGTGGTAGGTGAGTTCAGTCAGCTAGTTCCATCCCCAGCTGGTAATTCTGCCATTAAGAGAGAAGAAAGTCTACCTTCACACCCCCTGTTGCCCCATCACCACCCATCTTCATACGTCTCAGGACTAACCACACCTGCTACTCTTACAATAGTGTCTTTGGCCTTGTCTGCAACCTCGGTCAAACTCTCGCCCTGTATCTCAGCTATGTTCTCTCACAGCTTGTAGCTTTTTAATTGCCAGCCAACCACGAAGCTGAATCCTAGCTCCATGACTTTGATAGCACCAGTGGGCGAGCCTGGTTGCCCCGAGAGTTGGTTCGTAATTACTACTGAGTAACTGGGAAGCCAGCCACATTGATTCCCCTGCTGGATGCAAGGCTCTGATCTCAGGATGCCCAAATTGCTGCTTCTCATTTCCCCAAGGTTTGGTGGGATTTACACTTATTAATTCCTGCAAATCAAAACTCAGTTGCTCCCTTAGGTCAAAGGCAGTGGTGTTCATATGTATCAGGAAGGGAAATAATGACCTGGGGTTTACACAAGATTTTATTATTTTATCGTAAAACTGATATGCCATATCCAATACAAATAGAGAGAAATATTTATTGGGACTTCGTGTGTACTAAACATTGAAGTGGACCATTTCAAGAGAAACTGATATCCATTGCCACCCAGTGATGCAGTGAGTTTCATCAGGCGAGTTTTCAAAGAGAAAATATGCCCATACAAGGAAAGCAGTCATTCAGTTTGTGAATGTGTCCTTGATGAGATATGCACAGGATTATTTTCCTAATCATTGTGTAGCAGCTCAATTTGTCACAAAGATCATGGACTTTGGAGTCAGAGAGATGTGGCTTCAACTGACTCTGAACTGGGTGGTTATCCAAGGTGGCAGATCTTCTGTGGCAATATGGGAAGCATGTTTTAGTGCTGAACAGCCAGTCAGCATGGCAGAGATCCTCCTGCAAATTGACTAGTCAGGTGCCTGGCCTGTAGGCCTTACTGGCCAGGAAATTTTCTTTCTACCCTTTTATTTTCATAACTGGGCTTCTCTGGTGGCTCATTTGGTAAAGACTCTGCCTGCAATGCGGGAGACATGGGTTTGATCCCTGGGTTGGGAAGATTCCCTGAAGGAGGGCATGGCAACCCACTCCAGTATTCTTGCCTGGAGAATCCAATGGACAGAGGACCCAGTGGGCTGCAGTTCATGAGGTCACAAAGAGTTGGATACGACTGAGCAACTAAGCACATATTTTCTTAACTAGATGCTGAATTCCAGTGAGTAAATTACTGTGGGAAAGTATCATTATTTTGCTTAATGATTAATGATTGGCATTGACTTGAAGCTGGCTTTGCTGATGTCAGTAAAAAGATAACCTTTCTTACAATTTTTAAACTCACTGTATCAGAAGGTAGTGAGCCTTTTATCCTAAGACTATTCAAGAAGAGCCTCTAACTGGGTTTCTTTTGGAGTTGATGAAAATGTTGAGGCATCTGATAAAGGACTTATATCTATAATATATAAAGAATATGAAAACACTAAAATTGATTGAGGATGATGGTTGCATAATTCTGTGAATATACTAAAAACCACTGAACACTTTAAAGAAATAAAGAAGCTTTCAAGTGGGAACAATCTAACCAGTCATTCCTGTTCTATTTGTGTACAGAGTCCACTCATCTGAAAATGTATTTCCAGAACAGTAACCCTGAATACTCATTGGAAGGACTGATGCTGAAACTAAAGCTCCAATACTTTGGCCACGTGATGCATAGAGCCCACTCATTGAAAAAGGCCCTGATGCTGGGAAAGATTGAAGGCAGGAGGAGAAGGGGACGACAGAGGATGAGATGGTTGGATGGCATCACTGACTCAATGGACTTGAGTTAGGGCAAACTCTGGGAGACAGTGAAGGACAGGGGAGCCTGGCGTGCTGCAGTCCATGGGGTTGCAAAGAGTTGGACATGACTTAGTGATTGAACAACAACAGTACAGAACAGAAATAGGTAGAAAAGTTTTGGAGGTAAAGTGATCTTGAATTAACTAAAAGCTGAAATAGGCTTGGTGGTTGGTTTTAAACACAGCATACAGTTTCTAATGGGGCTTCCTTGGTGGCTCAGGTGGTAAAAAGTCTGCCTGCAATGCAGGAGACCTGGGTTTGATCTCAGGGCCGGGAAGACTCCCTGGAGAAGAGAAAGGCTACCCACTCCAGTATTCTTGCCTAGAGAATCCCATGGACAGAGGAGCCTGACATGCCATAGTCCATGGGATCACAAAGAGTTGGATACAACTGAGTGACTAATACTTTCCCTCTTCACAGGTTCTAATAAAGATTATGTGTGCATGCTGAAGAAAAAAGGAGAGTCTTAATTATATCTCTTAGAGCTATTACTAATGGGGTTACAACCATATATGGAAACTTGAGTTCCATACTATTAAGACTCTCTCTTTTAGAGACAAACATTTTTTAGCCATCAAAACTCATTCCAAAATAGACATGAGAGACAAGTTCCCCAGAGCAGGAAAAAAAATATTGTAAGTTCTGTTAGATGATTTGATTGAGCCTGTGTTCTTATGTAATACTAGACTATCACAGAATAATTGTATTACCTGTGATAAGACACCCAACGTCACATGCTGGGGATCATAGTGAAACAGGCTATTACTCCTAGAGTATAAAGTATTAAGTTAGATCTCAGCAATAAAACTGCCTCATAAAACTTTATAGGTAACCAGTGATATGGCCAAAGCCAAGGTCAAGATAAAACAAACCACCAGATAAAATACAGATCCACCATTTGCTTTCTAAATCCCTTACGGCTAGCGATTCAAGATATTTTGGAATTTAGAAAAGTAATATTGTACGTGTATTGAATACTATGTAATATTTCCAGTAAGTTCTGGAGCAATAGGTAGTCATTAAACACAAAGTGTGTGGGTTTTTCACAGTAAGTGGGATAAATGAAGAACATCCATAACTTCACCTCATCGAGGGTCAAATTTTGTTCTCACTCTAGTTACCAAAAATTTTCAGTATTTGGAAGCCTCTTGACTTTGGAATTATGGCTATGGGATTGTGGATCTTATTTCAACACAAGCCTTAAAACACTCTGCTTTTGAAGAGGACTTACTAACATGAGACAATAATTATAACATAAAACAGTATTATTGAATGAATAACTGAAAACAATACAAGTTTTAAAAGT
The DNA here is from genome assembly GCF_055505025.1 of Bos grunniens. NCBI lineage: Eukaryota > Metazoa > Chordata > Mammalia > Artiodactyla > Bovidae > Bos > Bos grunniens. The sequence continues at coordinate 11,948,846 of NC_141170.1, read as the reverse complement.
AGACTTCCTGAAATTTCCAAATATTACACAAGACATAGAACAGTGAGAAGGATTGGTAACAAAACACAGTTATTTCTGGGTCTTAGGATAATTGGTGATTTTTGTTTCCTTCTTGGTATATTTGTATATTTTCTGAAATTTCCACGGGAACTAGGAATCATTTTAAGGGTAAACAAAGTGAGCTAACTGTTACACCCTCTCGGCACATTTCAAAGGGGGCACATTGGGGGTGCTTATTCCCTCATCAGTCCCTGATCTGAGTGTCTGAGTTCCCAAAGGAGCTGGGCCAGGGAGGGCATTTTCTTACTGGAAAGGCCTAGAAGCCATCACTCTAATGGTCTCTTCCAGAATACCCAGAACCGCAGCACCACAGTTCTTATCTGTTCTGTCCAGAATGATGGAGAGATACTGGAAACCAAATCGGGGACTCCTGTATCCAGCCCCAAGGGTGTCATGAGCAGTGGGCCCACGTGATCAGTCTACTCTAACTCCACCAGTTTGTTCCAAGGAAAGAGGCTTTATGTAGCTTGATTGATTACTAAGGAGTCTGGTTGCAGAGACAGTAAATGTAGAATAGCTTGCTAATTTCAGAAGCAATTTTGAATCAGGACAGCTGGACTCTGTAGCATTTGTGGAGCGTTCCCATCACTTTTAACCTAATACTAAAATGCTTTGCTTAATGTACGGCTAATGCTCTTGAGGGCAGGGGCTAGACCTTATTCATCTTCATAAGGGAGGGGCCCGGCTTAGTGCCTGGCATAGGATATATTATTCAGTAAATGTTTTTTTTTTTTTTTAACTTTTAATTTTATATTGAAGTACAGCTAAAAAGCCTCTTGATGAAAGTGAAAGTGGAGAGTGAAAAAGTTGGCTTAAAGCTCAACATTCAGAAAACGAAGATCATGGCATCTGGTCCCACCACTTCATGGGAAATAGATGGGGAAACAGTGGAAACAGTGTCAGACTTTATTTTTCTGGGCTCCAAAATCACTGCAGATGGTGACTGCAGCCATGAAATTAAAAGACGCTTACTACTTGGAAGGAAAGTTATGACCAACCTAGACAGTATATTCAAAAGCAGAGACATTACTTTGCCAACAAAGGTTCGTCTAGTCAAGGCTATGGTTTTTCCTGTGGTCATGTATGGATGTGAGAGTTGGACTGTGAAGAAGGCTGAGCACCGAAGAATTGATGCTTTTGAACTGTGGTGTTGGAGAAGACTCTTGAGAGTCCCTTGGACTGCAAGGAGATCCAACCAGTCCATTCTGAAGGAGATCAGCCCTGGGGTTTCTTTGGAAGGAATGATGCTAAAGCTGAAACTCCAGTACTTTGGCCACCTTATGTGAAGAACTGACTCATTGAAAAAGACTCTGATGCTGGGAGGAATTGGGGGCAGGAGGAGAAGGGGATGACAGACGATGAGATGGCTGGATGGCATCACCGACTCGATGGACGTGAGTTTGGGTGAAATCCGGGAGTTGGTGATGGACAGGGAGGCCTGGTGTGCTGCGATTCATGGGGTTGCAAAGAGTCAGACACGACTGAGCGACTGAACTGAACTGAACAGCTGATTAACAATGTTGTGATAGTGTCAGGTGAACAGTGAAGTGACTCAGCCGTAGATACACATGTAACCACTCTCCCACAAACTATCCATCCAGGCTGCCACACAACACCTAGTGGAGTTCCCTGTGCCATGCAGTAGATTACCCATTTTCAATACAGCAGAGTGTACATGTCCATCACAAAGGAGCCTCATGTTAAATAGCAGAAAAGCAATATAAAGCTTAAATTTACCATGCCAACCGTTTTAAGTATACTGTCCAGTCATGGTTAAGAATATTCACACCATTGTGCAACCAAACTTCACAATATTTTGCCAAAGGAAACTCTATATACTTTAAACAGCTACTTATTTGCCCCGCCCCAGTCACTGGCAATGGCTGTTCTACCTTCTACAAGGAGCTCAGCCCAGTGTCCTGTGACAACCTGGGGGGGGCGGTGAGATGGTGGGGAAGATGGGAGAATGGTTCAGGAGGGAGGGGACATTTGTATACCTGTGGCTGATTTGTATTGATGTGTGGCAGAGGCCAACACAGTATTGTAGAGCAGTTGTCCTCCAATAATTGTATTTTGTTCTGTACTTCTCAAAAACAAATGAGCCAAAAAAATAAATAAATAAACTCACTGAAGGAATTTAAAAAAAGGGAAAGAAATTGACACTAGATGGATGATGCTTAAAGAGATTATGTTAAGTGAAATAAGCAATAAAAAGCAAGTACAGTAAATGCTTTTGACCCAGCTGATATATTTGAAGGGGAAAGCATGAGCATATATTCACACTGTGTATGTACCCATATGTGTGTGCAAGTGCATAAATATATAATCTATTTCTATATCATCCTCTCATTATGTTTATTCATTCTTTGTAAAACTGCCCAGTGGCTCAGAGTAAATAGCCGTAGTTACAAAGGCCATTTAGAATTTCATGTTAGAAAATCAGAATTCTAGATTATGGAATTGTAAGATATCTTAGACCAGAATTTTGCAAGCTTAGCTGCAGGTTAGACTCAGTTGTGCATTAGTAGAACGGCCCACTGTTCAGGTATTCTGATTTCTTTGGTCTGGGGAAAGTTGCTGAAATTTTGTCTGGAGCTTCCTTGATGATTCTAATGGTCAGTCAGATTTAAAATCTACTGCCTTGAACAAACTGGGTTAATGGTTTTCACAGAGGAAGGCGTGCTCCCTCCAAGGTGTAGCAGAACAAAATCTTGTGTGTATGTACAGTGTGTATATTTGTGTGTGTGTATGTGTGTGTGTGTGTAGGGAGAGAAGAAAATTTCCATTTTACACTCATGTAACCTTTGATACGTAACTGCCTTCCCTGAGTTGACAAATACTCGAGATACTTCTGCAGGGTACTGCGATAGAGACAGCTCTGTGAACCATTCCTCTACAGTCAGATGCTGCTCAGACTTTAACAAGCTTATATAAATCAACTGGGGATCTTGCGAAAGTACAGATTCAGATTTAACATCCTCAGATAGAAAACTCATGATTATGATGTTATGATGATTTGATTTGTTTTCTGGTCTGTGTATGGGCAGCTTCACATCCAATATGACTCTACAGCTGAACTCAAAAAAACTTCCATTCGGGAAGGTTGATGAGAGCAACTGCTGAGCGACCAAGATCTGGCTAAAAGCAAAGCCATCTCAAGTCATGAAAGGGAGACACCTCTCCTATTTAGGAAGGAGATTATTGGCACAGAGCAGAACTGCAGAGAGAGAAACAGAAGCAAGGACTGAAGGGGAGGGATTCATGACCTCCAAGCCAGATAGAAGCCTGTAGCAAATATTGCTGAGACTGTCAAAGTAACCCTACTTTGCCCCCCAAAAGGGGTCTAAGTCTCTTGTTGGGTTATGCTTCTGTGTCACCCTGGTGTCAACCACATGCCCAGTGCCCACCTGTGATACCCAGGCATCACCTGGTTACCATGGGCTACCCCTAGGCAGTCTTCCTTTCCAGGCCAGATCCTTCTTCCCAGAGAAAGGGTTAATATATCCAGGGAGTTATTAACAGGTAAAACTTCCTGAATATTGTATGGCTATAAAACAGTAGGGCAAAGCAAGGGTTGATAGTAGGGTCTGCCTGACTCTGTAATCCTTGTTCTTTCTCACATGACTGCTCTTTTCACACAGAGGAGAAAAACAGTACTGCCTCTCCAAACGGCAAAATAAATAAATAGCTTGATTTTAAAATCAGGGCACCCAATTTTCCCAATTTAAAGGACTTTTGTTTTTCATTATAAATATTTCTTATACTTTGGAGGCCTGCTATCTTTTTTACTACATCCGAAATGGGATGAATTTTTGCTGATTCAGATACCCATTTAGACAGGATCCTAAACCAGCCGCAGCACCCGCTCTGGGTGTTCCACAGACAGAAAGCTGGATTCCAGGCTCTCTCTGTGGGAATAAGTGTGCATGCTGCGGTTCTGTTAATTTTCATTTCACACCCTGGTGGGAGGTGGATGGGTGGTATTTCTGGATGCCCTCCTGGCATTCCGATGCTGGGTATCTAGTCTCTGCCTAACCCCACATCCCCGACTGCACTGGGGAAGAACAAGGAACCTCCTGCAGAAATCACTGAGCACCCACACATCCTCAAGCCCGGCCTTTCCACGTGGGCACACCGCATCCTTCCGGCGGTTCTCCCCAGTACCCTACTCCCGTCCCCATGGAGGAGACGCTAGTGCACGCTCAAGGCGACCTTGCGGTACTTACGGTCTGTTCATCTTTCTTGGCACCCGGCAAATGAGAGGGATCTTCAACTCAGCCTGTGGAAACAAAAGCAAGCTCATTACTGGGCCTTCCGCAACATGTTTTAATTCTGGTGAACAGGCTCCTGTCGCTTCCTGTTAAGACGGGATGCAGGTGGCAGCTTAGAGGAAACGACAGAGAGAGAATCAATCCAGGTTGATAATTGGTTTATTTCGGGAGGGGATGGGGGAGAGGACGTCTTCCCTGACACGCTGTCCTCTTTCTGTCAGCATTCATGTCAGCATTCATCCAATCTGCCCCCCGGGGAGCTGGGCAAACCTATCCTGAGCAAGCCTGGTTTTGCCTGACGTGCCGTCGCGTGCTTCCCCTGGGCGCCCAGGGTGCATTAGCCCAAGCTCTGCTCTGGGGAGCCCAAGTGCGTGCAGAAAGGATGCTTTTCCTTTCAGAGTGCGACTTCGCCATGAAATATTTATTGGGAGTTACATTTATATACTGCGTCACGTAGGACACGACAGTTTATTTGTGGCTTGTATTCGCTTGCGTTGGAGAGATCATTAGTCCCACTTAGCATATAAATCAGCAGCAGAGACCCTGAGAGTATTCAACAAGGACTTTACATCCATGATCCCCATTTAGCTGCACAGAGACTCTGGGAGGTATAAAGGATATTACCCATGGGATCAGTTGGGGTTCCAGCAAGAAACAGATGGCACCCTCAAATTGGGTAATCTGAGAACAGTTTAATAAAGAGACGGTTTAAAAGGTCTGGGCAGGGTGTAGGGGATCCCAAAGGACTGTGAAGGGCCTGAGGGGCTGTGCCTGTGCATGTGCCAGGAGGGGTCAAGGGAGCCAGTGGTCATGGGGATCCAGAAGCAGGCTGATGGGAAAAGAACTGTGACTTTCAGGTGAGGGACTCGCAGGGATTGAGCTGTGGTAGGTGGAATAAAAATCTACATCTCATGGGTCTCCTGCCCTGAATCTCTTCCACTGACCAAACTCAACAGGAAGCCAAGTGTGAGGAGCCATTGGTATGACTTCTATCCATCAGCCTCCTGGGGCTCCAAGCTAGTGCAGTGGGGTAGAGAGTGGATTTCACTTTTAAAGAGAATGAGATCCTTGGAGGTTAAATTATGCACCCAAGGTCACCCATCTGCAATAAGAGCCCAAATCTACAGGACTCAAGCATTCCATTTCCTAGCAATTCAACCATATTGCCCACTGAGCTTTAGGTACTCCTATATCATTCTGTCATCCATATGTCCGTCTATCCATCCACCCATCCATTCATTCATCTATCCAATAGCATTTACTGAAAACTAACTTTATTCAAATATTGTGCCTTCCCTCCAGGCATGCCTAAAACTCAGTATAAGGTAGATTCTATTCTAACTCCCCCTATGATGGTTGTTAGCAAAGTGCTTTGTAAAAACAGATGCAGATAAAACAGAATGAATTCTGACTCTGTCTTGGACAGCCCAGAGGATCTTCATAAAGGAGATCATACTTGATCTGGATCTTGCAGATTAAGTCAGCATCTTCTTGATTTATGGAAGTTGTTCTGGGTAAATGGGGTGCCATGTGCAAGGGTGTGAAGATGTTAGAATATATAGTGTGACACAGAGACTTTACATGGCTTGATGGGATCACAGAGGCCAGCAGCTTGGATATTAGTAGCATGTGAAAAAGAACCTGGGAAGGTCTATTGGGTTTTGATCGTCAAGGACCATGTGTGACAAAGGATGGGATTTGGATTTGAGCTGTGTGATCTTGGACCACTGGCTTCAAGAAAATTACTAAAAAACTGGGACTAAACTCCAGTTCCCCAGATACCCTATGTCCTACCCTACAGCAAGCCTCACCCTGTGCTTCTAGGTCAACAAAGGATACAGGGAAAGGGGGGTTGGCCTTTAGGTACTCTGGCCATTCTCTCTGGATGACTGTGGAGTGTCCAGTTCACGGCCTCTTTGTAAGTTGTCTTGTCCAGTAAGGAAGAGGACTTCATCAATATAACACAAGCAATGGACATCAGTTCCTGGAAGAGTCCTGGACTGAAAACTGACCTCCAGTGCTGTCATTAACCAGCACATGACCTTGTAGGAGCACTTGGCCTCTCTTCCTTTATAAATGGGAATGTCCATGTTATCTCTTTCCAGTATTAAGTGTGAAATAAGCTGATGCTCTGAAAATATCCTACAAACTATAAACATTATGGAAATATGGATATGTCTTCCCTTGCATAACAAAGTAAAGCTTACAAGTTGTTTTAACATTGGTCATATTATATTTGGATATGTACGGTTATGGACAGGGTTCCCTGGTAGCTCAGCTGGTAAAGAATATGCCTGCAATTCAGGAGACCCTGGTTTGATTCCTAGGTTGGGAAGATCCCTGAAGAAGGGATAAGCTACCCACTCCAGTATTCTTGGGCTTCCCTGGTGGCTCAGATGGTAAAGAATCTACCTGAAATGTGGGAGACTTGGGTTCAATCCCTGGGTTGCTAAGATGCCCTGGAGGAGGGCATGGTAACCCACTCTAGTATTCTTGCCTGGAGAATCCCCATGAACAGAGGAGCCTGGTGGGAATCAGTCCATGGGGTCACAAAGAGTTGGATACGACTGAGTGACTAAGCACAGAGCATGGTTATGGACATTGATTTTTGGATATTAATATTTAGAGTAATTCAGTGACTTGATTACAGTAATGCAGGTCAAATTTGTAACCCCTTTCCCACTTTGGGAGCATTTATGATTTTGAATGTCTTGCTTATAATATAATTCCTTTGAAACGAGTCGCCAGTCCAGGTTTGATGCACGGTACTGGATGCTTGGGGCTGGTGCACTGGGACGACCCAGAGGGAGGGTAGGGGAGGGAGGAGGGAGGAGGGTTCAGGATAGGGAACGCGGGTATACCTGTGGCGGATTCATTTCGATATTTGGCAAAACTAATACAATATTGTAAAGTTTAAAAATAAAATAAAATTAAAAAATATATATAATTCCTTCATTCCTTTGAGTTCATTAACCAGGAGTTTTAAGTTATGCTGAAATGAGTCAAAATAAGGCTATCTTTGTGGAGGGTTACCTACCCCTGTGCCTAGCTTTCAGCTCAAGCTTATGTACAATGTGAAGAAATCACAGGTACAGGGTATTTTCCTCCAAAGCTTATAACCTAGGATCAGAGGCCTTGGGGAGGTGGTCAGGAAAGCTCTTTTCCAGCCATCCACGGTGTAGCCTTGAACAAAGCATTGGAATGTTCTGGACCTCATTGTTCTTTTCATCTGAATAATGAAAAGGTTGGGCCCAATAGGTCTCTTCCAGCTCAAAGATTCCTTTAAAAAATCCATTTAAAAACTGCAATCCCTCCATACTTGGTGACAAAGAATGGTTTAAAAAAGTTGGAAGTATGTTATTATGTTTCTCACATTTTATTGTCTTCTTTAATAGAGCTCCTTGCAGAGCAAAATTGCAGAAAGACTTTTGACAAAGTGCTAACACTTAGGGCATCAGCAGTGGACAGAGGAGTGGTTGGGGAAGGAATTCTTAGCTTTTGCTTTGTACCTAAACCTTTGAAAATTATGCAATCTGTAACATCCGTGCTTATTAGGTTTGTATTTTAAAATCTTAGTAAAAGTTTAAAAGAGAGATTTTACTAGCAGCTTTTAAGAGATGTGAGCAATGTATTGTACAAAAATAATTTTAAAATGTTATTAAGGGATCCCAACTTCTCTGGCATTTCAAGAGCAAAACTGGGGTCTTACTGACCCATATCAGAGGATGAGTCAGCCAAGTGGTGCTGTCCACAAGACAGAATGGATGGCCCTCCGTGAGGAGTACAGGGCTTTGCTCTACTCAGAATGTCTAAGCCCCGTCTGAGAGCGCTGAGGTCTTACCTGATCTGAGTCATTTTTGTAAAGGATGTGGTGAGAATGGGATGTGGTGAATCAGACAAAGATTCATGTCCGTCAGTTCTACAAATGTGACCTATTAAAGACCATGCCCGTCCCTTCCTGACATATACACTTTTTAAAAAGATGGAACAAACACTGAGCATCTACTGTGTCCCCAGCTGCTGTCACAGTAACCCCATATGATCTGTATTATCATTCTTATTTTCTACAAAACCAAACCGAACATTCAGAGGTGGCAGGTAGCCTGCTCTACAAGATGGTTTTACAAACCACTGGACTTCAAATGTTTCAGTTAGGTGTTGGGACACCTTGTCTACCTGCTGTGAGCCTCAGTTTGCCTATCTATAAAATGGGGGTAACATAATAGCTGTCAGTAAGACTCTTGTCAGGAAGACATGAGAACAGAAGATAGTTAAGACATGGAGAAATGGTGATTCACATTAACTTGAACTTTTATAATTAAATGCCTTATGTCACTTTTGGGTTTTAGTCTCCAGAAATAAGAAGTGCTTACCTGCAAATCATGACCACCAGATGAGGGAGGTATGGATTCTTTCTTGGGTTGGTCAAAAAGTTCATTTGGATTTTTCCATAACTTGTTATGGAAACCTGAACAAACTTTTTGGCCAATGCAATATATTGATGCCTCCAAAAGTCTGAGTCAGCTCTACAGGCTGGAGTCCAGATATTGGTATTTTTTAAATACCCCAGGCATGTTATTGGGCAGTGAGGCAGAGGAAGTGGATGTAAGAACCTCAGTTCACTCATTTCCATCTGCTCCACACCCACCACTCACTAACACTTCTCACTCTTACAGAAAGTACAATAACCACACTTGATTCTCCTAGCAGTCCTGTGTGCATGCTCAGTCACTTCAGTTGTGTCTAACTCTTTGTGACCCCATGGACTGCCTGCCAAGCTCCTCTGTCCATGGGATCCTTCAGGCAAGAATACTGGAGTGGGTTGCCATGCCCTCCTCAGAATTTATTCATGTATTCAGCAAACATGTACTGAGGTCTGCTAAGTGCTGGACATGGTCCAGATACTAGGGATTAGACACCACAGAGCAAGGCTCTGCCCTCATAGCATTTGTCTGCTTTTTCCATAGTACTTCGTTTTATTTTTTATTATTGCTTTATTGAGGTATAGTTGCTTTACGATATTGTGCCAGTTTCTGCTGTACAATGAAGTGAATCAGCTATATGTATACATACATGTCCTCCCTTTCAGCCGCCCCTCTCGGTCATCACTGAGCTGAGCTTCCTGGGCTGTGATAGCAGGTTCCCCCTGGGTACCTGTTTGGACATTGTAGTGTGCATAGGTCAACCCCAATCTCCCAGCTCATCCCTTCTTCCTCCCACCATGTCCATGGCTGTTTTCTATGTCTCTATTCCTTTCTTGCAAATAGGTTTATCTGTACTACGTTTCTAGGTTCCACATATGTGCATTAATATAGATTATTTTTCTCTCTCTGACTTCGCTCTATACAACAGTCTCAAGGTCCATCCACGTCTCCACAAATGACCCAGTTTTGTTCCTTTTTAATGGCCAAGCAATATTCTGTTGTATATAAATGTCATATCTTCCTTTTCATTCATCGTTGACAGACATTTAGGTTGTTTCCATGTCCTGGCTATTGTAACGTGCGTGTGTCATTTTGAATTATGGTTTTGTCAGGGTGTATGCTTGGTAGTGAAATTGCTTCTGGGTTATACGGTTGTCTTATTTTTACTTTTTAGGAAACCACCATACTGTTCTCCATAGTGCCATAAATAACTCTAAGGGAGTGAGCTTAAAGATGCATATCTATAAATAATAGAGGAACATAAGGAGCTAGAGGGATACAGTGGAGGCATGCCCAGAGGGGATCCACCAGTTCCCTGTGGGTCAGGAACTTCTTCCCAAGGCCCCTGTAATTTTCCTTAGAAATAACCCTGACCCCTAGTTGGGACATGATAATGGGAGTGGGGAAGGGTCTCCAGGCTGAGGAACCTTTCCCCACACCCCCCACTGCTACCCCCAGGGCTGCAGGTCTTTCTCCAGGAATCTCCATGATCTAGAGGTGATCTGAGATAAAATAGCGCCATTAGATACTTGCCTTCATTCAGGCACCCTGAGAGGCTGCAGCATCCCAGAAATGGGGACATTTCACCGTGTTTTGTGCATTCATTTTCTATAGGAACTGAGGCATTGATTTCAGTTTCTCTTCCCAGTTAGCCACAGAAATAAAGCCAAAGCATGGCTCTTGCTGAAAGGGAAGTGATGCTCCAGTGCCACCTGTCAGTCACAGCAGGGCGCTTATTACAAATGGTGCTAACATGTCAAGAGTTGGTTCTGCCATGGGGACGCTGCCTGAATCCTGCCTGTACCAAGAGACTGTACCTGGCCTCCTAGGTCCCATGGTCAGGGAGGGTCTGAGCAGGAAGAGACCCTGGGCCCTCTGGGAATCCACAGAAAGAAGATACCTTTCTCCTTTTTCATGATGCCTGTTTATTTCTCCAACAAGGGAAAATACCAATGGCATTAAGAGGTAGAAGCCAATACAGGGCTAATCATAAATGCCACGCCGAGTGCTAGAATTGCCTGAATATACACCAGGCTCCAAAGCCTAAGAGAAAGGGCTGGAATATACTCGTCATTAATTTATTTTGCCATGTGCATCTATGCATTCATTTCAGTAATACAGTTCCCCTGGGGTTTACAGACCCCTAGGCTTCTGGGGTGGGGAAGGCAATGGCACCCCACTCCAGTACTCTTGCCTGGAAAATCCCATGGACGGAGGAGCCTGGTAGGCTGCAATCTATGGGGTTGCTAGGAGTTGGACATGACTGAGCAACTTCCCTTTCACTTTTCACTTTCATGCATTGGAGAAGGCAATGGCAACCCACTCCAGTGTTCTTGCCTGGAGAATCCCAGGGACAGGGGAGCCTGGTCGGCTGCCGTCTCTGGGGTCACACAGAGTTGGACACGACTGAAGCGACTTAGCAGCAGCAGCAGGCTTCTGGGGTGCCCCGGGAGTCCAAAATGAACCTGTTTGAGAAATAGCTGTTCCATCCGTCCCTGCCCTCCCTATCGGTCTCTTTCACCTCCCTCAAGGTATAAAGAGGGCCATGTCAAGAGAGGTGCGTGGCTTGACTGGGATTCTGAGAGTAAAGGGGTTCCTATCCTAGTCATCCATTTGGGCCATTAATCCCACCATTTTGGAGATGATCCCAAAGATTTGCTCACTTTGTAGGTTGAAAAGTATTTTGTAAAGGTAATGGATTTGATGGTTAAAACATATCAATATTTCAGAAAAAACTGAAATTAAAGAAACAAGATTCTATAGACTGGGAGCGTGCTTAAGACCTCCAAAAGAATGTACATTAAATTTGGGCATTAAAACCAGAAAGGCTACTTCTGAACTTGTAACCCACTTGGGGTCTCAGTGGATGTGTTAGGAAGGAAAGAATTGCTTTATAAATAGATGGAATTTGGGGGAGAATCTTAATCCCAAAATAATTAATACCCTTATGGTATCATAAGCAGGTTAAACAATTGGAAACATGTAAAGTAACAAATTGTATTTCCTTGTTATCCAGAACTCTTGTTCTCCACTGGGAGTTCACCCATGCTACCAAACTGAGACATTTTTATCATAAATATTTCTGCTGCATTTCAACCTGATCTGAAATTAATATTTCATGAAGGGAAAACAATGCTTTTGCAGTAAGGACATTTTTTTTTACTCTCAAGTATTTCTCACTTATTCCTCAAAGATGAAGCTTATAAAAATACTAGCCTCTGTTTATTGCAAAGTTTAAGAAACATAGTTGTAATAATGATAAGGTACTTAAATAGATATAGGAAATGACCAGAAGCAAACTAAGAATTGCTGAAGAGGATGTTAGAATCAGTCATAAAGGTAAGGTGTATAACTGCAACCAAAACTGGGTCAAGGCTGGAGGAGCAGGTCTAAATTAAAAGTGGCTGCTTTTTCTTATTAAAACAAGAAAAGAAATGAATATAAAATAAATGCAGCCTTCATCTGATTCCCTACACAATCACACCCAGTATACATAAAGTGATGGCTGTTATTTGGAGTTGAAGGAGGGTGTGACATGTGGACATTTGTATATTTTGTGAGGAGGGGCAGGAAGTGTGTGTGTGTGTGTGTGTGCGTGTGTGTGCATGGTGCACAAATTTTGAGCAAACATATTGAAATCAAGATTTCTCAGATGCAGATATTCGTTTATTTGGTCCTCACCATATGTAATTTTCCTCTATTTTCATATCACAAATGACTAAGTTACATTTTAAAGGTACACATAGTTAGAGAAAGATATATGCTGATTGGATTTCTAATTCTACGTCCTGGTCAGGACAATCAGCTAAATTTAATTTAACTTTTAATTTTATTGGATTTTTGATGAATGGAGGCATTTGAAGTCAAGTGGATTGCTATTATAGATTTTTTTAAAAGAAATATGGGAGATTGCTTTCCTAGTTTTTCTACTAAGTATGGACATATTTTTAAAAAAGATTTTGCAACTGTCTTGATAACAAATAACTTCCCTTCAATATCTTAAGGCCATGTTCATGTGCATCCATTTTTAATATTAAGTGATTTTGAAAACACCCTTAATGAACTGAGTGCAGTCTATTGCTTTGGAATTTATTCCTCTTAGTGTTTTTGATTTTCAAAAGCCATCTCTTTTTCTCTTCTGCAGAAAGAGTTCCTTTTTTTTTTCCAGTAGCAAAATTAGTAAGATTTTCCCTGTCCCCCTTTCCCTTACTTTGTAGTAAATGGCCTCTCTATCCTCTCTTCTCCTCATTCACTCATTTTGCTTTCACATGTTCCTCTCTCCCCTTTGTCCTCCCTTCCTTCTTCCCCAACTTCCTCCTCCTTTCCCTCAACCCTTCCCCTTTCTGCACTTTTCTCATTAATATTATTTTACTATTCAGATAAAATGGAACTAGAGCAAAATAAAATGTAGATTATCAGGAGCCTAGTTTGGTGTTTTCTTATTTTTTCAAAGTTTACTTGTTGACCCCGCTCCTTTTCTCATTTGGCACTCAGAGATGATGCTAGAAGCACACTGACCGGGGGCAGGTGCTGCCAGGCCTGGGATTCCCAGGTGGCTCAGGGATAAACAATCCGCCTGCAATGCAGGAGGCACAAATTCGATCCCTGGGTTGGGAAGATCCCCTTGTAGAAGGAAATGGCAACGCACTCCAGTATTCTGGCATGGAAATCCCATGGGCAGAGGAGCCTGGTGGGATACAGTCTTTGAGGTTGCAGAAGAGTCCGACATGACTTAGTGACTAAACAACAACTGCCAGGCCCAGATTAATCCCAACTGTGATGAATTCTCCACTGATTGATTAATGCATTAGGGCAGAACCAAAGGAGAATTTTGGGAGAAAGAAAGATGTAAGAAAATAAACTGAGATTTAGGGATGGGCCTGTTTATCTGTCAATCAGAACATATAGGGCAGCCTATCTCCCACGGAAGTTTCATGTCCAATGGTGAAAGCACTGTTATTCTGCAAGCAGTTATTTGTTAGACACTTGCTGTATGCTAGTCATCTCTGAGGACCTGTTTCACCATAAGGACTTCAAAGAAGTGTTGAAGGAAACCTAAAAATACACGAAGAGGCCTGAAAAGCCAGTATTCCCTAATGGCTCAGGCAGTAAAGAATCCGCCTGCGATGTGGGAGACCTGGCTTCAATCCCTGGGTTGGGAAGATCCCTTGGAGAAGGAAATGGCAACCCACTCCAGTATTCTTTTCTGGAGAATTCCCTGGACAGAGGAGCCTGGCGGCTACCGTCCATGGGGTTGCAAAGAGTTGGACAGGGCTGAGTGACTTTCACTTTCAAGAATAATATAATTTAATAATAATGATAATGTTGATGATGATACTATTTACTGAATGCCAGAACCCTATGTAACATCCTGTGTAATTTAGACTCCATTGTAAGGCAACAATCTGAGTGACCCAGATTTTTCAGTATTGAACCATTCTGTCATTGCATTCAGCACAAGTCCTCTTGAGCCAAATCTGTCCAGCAGACACATTCACAGTATGGATTCAGATGAGACCATCACTTGATTTGTGACTTAAAGTGCATTTAGAACTTAACTCCTGAACTGAACTTCCTCCATGTAATTAAGGTTTTCCTTATCCGCTTTTCTATTCAGGATTGCTTCCCTAGCCAGGGGCAAGGCAGGTCTCTAAGTCCAGGTACGCCAGATTGTACAATGAATTGTACAACTGAGCCTCTATATCTCTCTTCTGAAAAAATGGGGATATAAGACCTCATGATTATGGAAGTGAAAGTATTTTGTAAACTATTAACTGTTAGGCAAATCTAGTTCAACAAGCAACTATTGAGCAATTTCTATGTACCACGAAGAATACTGAGGATATAAAATTGACAAGGAAAGTATTCTAAAGGAGTTGGCATCATTTTTCATTAAATCTTTGTGTTTTCAGGAGATAAGTACATTTGGGGAGTTGGAAGATACTCCTAAGGCTTTGATAAATGGCTGATTAAAATAAATGGAAAAATGACAAGATTACCTTTCTGTAGAAATCACCTTATAATAAGACTTCTTTAGGTCAACATTCTTAGAAAGAGACCCAAACTCCCAAAGATTCTAATGATGGTTTGTCTGAATATAAAATAATTCACGATAACAGTGCTAAAAATGATAATGTAGCCACTCTCATTTATATTGCACTTCATACTTGTTAGACACTATAATATGTAAATTTTACATACTACATCTCATTTCTCACCACACATTCAGAAGTTAGGTATTGCCAATTCCAATTGGTAAATAATAGCCTAAGTTTCTGAGAAGTTAAGTAGCTTGTCTAAAATCATCCTGCTAGGAAGGGAAGGTTTGAACTCAACCCCAGGCTATCTATTTCTCACCAGATGGATGGGGTGGTTTAGTAGGGAGAACTTGGTAACAGAAATAGGAGTCTGGGATGAGCAGAGTGTGGAGGTGTTCTCTGGGAGGGACCAGAGAGACATGGAGCTGGCCAGCAGATCCCTAGACTTGCCCAGCTCTATGAATATTCATAAGTAGCCGTGGGGTGTGGGGGAGGGCACAGACTGGCTCCCAGGTGCCTATCAAGTCATTAGATCATCAGTAGCTGGGCAAATCCAGCTACTGTAATGACACAGCTTGGACTCTGTGCTCATCAAGCTAGCTCCTGACAGTTATTTGATATCTCGTGTAGATTTACCTGTTGGGAGGGAACTTACAACTTGAATACACCCTTCACACTTGAACAAAGTCACAGAAGATGGATGTATGGGCCAGAATACCAGAGTGAGACAATGCTCTCAAGTCCTGTTAACTCAGAGTGTCTTGTATAAAATTAGTCTTTCTGAATCTGCTGATTCGATAATGAAACGTGGGTCCTTGGGTGCCCTGTATAGGCTCAATTCTTTCAGATGTT
Organism: Bos grunniens; assembly: GCF_055505025.1. Taxonomy (NCBI): domain Eukaryota; kingdom Metazoa; phylum Chordata; class Mammalia; order Artiodactyla; family Bovidae; genus Bos; species Bos grunniens. The sequence goes on along the minus strand of NC_141170.1, from coordinate 11,933,201 downwards.
GGGCTTGACTACTGGCCACCCTTCATCTTTATCTCATGATAGAATCAACAGAAAAGACATCACAATAAGGGTTGTGCCCTCAAACACATGGCTACTGAATTGCCGTGTTATGTCCAGACCTTCTGGCTTATCTTATTTCATAGCACACATAGCTATTCACAGAGACATCTAAACTGGTGGGGTTCTAATTCTCAGGCTTAGATGTTTGGGAAGCAATGTTTCAGTGAGCATCACCAATGAAGTACAAAAATCCAAACTCACACACATATTTTACTATTGCTAATGGTATATCTGGGAGTCCTAAAATGCTATTGGTTAGTTGGAAGGACACTGATGCTATGATCATGACCCTGAACACATTCAGCAGGACCCTGATGGTGTGCAGTGCAAAGAGCAGGAACTTGGGATTTCAACAGACTTGGCTCCTCTTTCTGCTGTGAAATGGACAATGTATGGAGTCTCTCTGAACCTTGGTATCCTCTTTTACAGAGTGAGAACTAATTTATCTACTAAAACAGTAGAAAACAGTGAGTATTCATTGCCTAGCACACAGCAGGCATTCAAATGGCAATTTTTTCTGGTCACTGGTATTTGGAGAACAGGATTAAAATTAAACCGATTAACCTTAATTTTGAATAAACATGATGATGATTCCCAAAGTATTCTGTCTGTTAAAGTAACAAAAATAGCAAAATTTCTATGATTACGGTTTCCCATAATTCTGGTTTTCATGATCATTTTTCCTTATCAAGCCACTCCTATCTAACCTATATAATCTGATGTTTCTCAGTCTTATTGGTAAGTTACTTCCCCAAATTGCTGAAAGTTTTGTTCAATCTGTTAAAAATCTTAAATCTGACTTAGATTTAGCCACTTATCTCTATTCAATAATTTAACTCCTTTGAACATTTTTTTCATGCTAGGAAGGGTAGGCACAACTTGGAGCAACCGTCCAGAACTCAAGTCTTGGCGGATCTTGGCGACTGCCTACCAGGGTGAACCTAACTGCTTTGTGTGATGGCATTCGTAAAATGGTACTTCCAGCACTAGCTCAGCTATCTGTTGTGATGTGGCAGCAACACTATAGAGTTGCCATTTATCTGTTTCCTGAATGTCTCCTCTGTGTCAGACACAATATATACATTCACTTTCATCCTCATAGTAACCTCTAGTGTGTACTAACCCACACCATTTCAGACTACATAAAACAAAAACAGCTAACCAAAACTCAGAGAGATAAGTCACTTACCCCCCAAACACATATTTAAATCACACACCACATTCATATTCGTTTTGACTGATCTCAAAGCCTCTTTTCCATATCACCATACTGTCCATCCTCATCAACTTTTTGAGCCTCAGTTTCAACATCTAACATTGCCCTGCTTACTTCATTAAGCAGTTAAAATCATTAAATTAAAAAAAAAAGTGCCCAAGGACTCTGTTGATTCTATGAGGCTATGCAACTGTGGTATATTACTATTCTCTAATGAGTTTATAAAAATAAAATATTCATAAAATTTTCTATATTAATAAATTCCATGCTGATTGTGAGCATGTTTTAAGCATAAGGCCAGAGCTGATGTGGGGTGAGGAAAAGAAAGTAATGGAGAAAAAAACAACATTTATTGAGCACATACTTAATTGTTATTGCTTAGTTGCTCAGTCATGTCTGACTCTTTGCAACCCCATGAACTACAACATGCCAGGCTTCCCTTTCACTACCTCCCAGAGTTTGCTCAAACTCGTGCATTGAGTCAATGATCCCATCCAATCATCTTATCCTCTGTCGTCTCCTTCTCCTCCTGCCCTCAATTTTCCAGCATCTGAGTCTTTTCCAATGAGAGAGAGAAAAACAAACAAACAAACAAACATTTATTGAGCACATATTAAGTATTGTTGGCCAAAATGTTTGGGTTTTTCTGTTACATCTTACGGAAACACTCAAATGAACTTCTTGGCCAACCCGATATTAATATATGCTGTATGTTATTTAATATAAATATCATATTATTGAGGCTAAAAAGAGTTGTCAGTACTAGTGATGTGCTCTTGCTCCATTATAAAGATGTAGGACTGGAGGGAATAAAGTAGCATATCTGGTCAAGCTGTGGAATTTGGATCCTGATCAACTTACTCAGATGTAAAATCCTATAGTCTTTTCAAGAGAGCACCTGACTTATGGCAAAGTGAGCTAGAAACAGGTTCCTGGGCATTAAGCCAGGGTTGGCCAGGTGGTACAGAAAACCATAATCTTTGGTTTTAGAATGGAGCTGTTCATAAAATCATCTGAAAGAGCTCCTTGGAGAAAATAAAAGCAATGTCACCATGAAGAGGGCTAGGGTAAGGATCTCAGGTGGTTAAGAATCTACCTGTCAATGCCAAGGCCATGAGTCTGGTCCTTGGTCTGGGAAGATTCCACATGCCGTGGAGCATCTAAGCCTGTACACCTCGACTACTGAGCCTGCAGTCCTACCGAGGCTGTGCTCCACAGCAGGAGAAGCCCTGTAATGAGAAGCCTGCGGTGAAGAGTAGCCATTTGCTGCAGCCAGAGAAAGCCTGTGCACAGCAACAAAGTCCCAGTAGAGACAAAAATAATAATAATTAATTAAAAGTAGGGCTGGTGTAAAAAACCACTCTAGGAATGGATTCAAAGTGAGTTCTATGAAGCTGCAAAGAAACAGTGGCCACCTTTTATATCAGCCAGTGAAAGTGAAGTCACTCCATTGTGTCCGACTCTTTGCGACCCCACGGACTGTAGCCCACCAGGCTCCTCCGTCCATGGGATTCTCCAGGCAAGAAAGAATACTGGAGTGGGTTGCCATTTCCTTCTCCAGTATCAGCCAGAATCAGGTGCAAATCAGGGTAGTTTTCTATTCAGTTACTGATATTAGTGACAGGACAACTTTGAATATTAACTTGGCCACTCGAGTTCTTCATCTGTTAACCAGGCAAAACAATATCTAACTCTCAAGTTTGGGTGTAAGGATTAAGTGAGTTAATGCATATAGACTGGTTCATTTAATTGCTAAGTCATGTCCGACTCATTATGACCCTGTGGACTGTAGCCCACCAGGCTTCTCTGTCCAGGGGATTTTCAAGGTAAGAATACTGGAGTGGATTGCTATAGACTGGTTGGTAAGAGCTAAATAAACCCCAGTTAGCCTTCTTGCTTCTTTAGGGCATATTTTATCTTAAGTTTCTCAGATAATTTCTGAAACTATGTTCTTTGCTGACCTCGTTTGCCTAACCTACAACTGACTTCTCGATTTTTGAGATAACTGTTCCTAACTTACAACTGACTTTCTGATTTTTGACATAACTGTTCCCTGTGCTCTGGGTGGTCCTTGGAGATACAAAGGAACAGCATTGAGAGGTCATGCTGCAATAGAGGGGCTTCCCAGGTGGCATTAGAGATAAAGAATCCACCTGCCAATGCAGGAGAGATGTAAGAGAGGACAGTTTGATCCCTGGGTGGGAAAGATCCCCTGGAGGAGGGAATGGAAACCCAGTCCAGTATTCTTACCTGGAGAATCCCATGGACAGAAGAGCCTGGTGGGCTATGGTCCATAGGGTTGCAAAGAGTTGAACATGACTGAAACAATTTAGCATGCACATACACCACAATAAAGAGAGATAATTAGATAAGCAAATGGGTACATCCTAGTAAAATCAGCGCTGATGAAGTCCAACTGCATCAGTACCCTTTAAAGTATAGACACTTTGATGACACATTCTCTTTTCTGTCTTATTCTAACTCTATCATTTGTTGGTCTCTAAGAAGAAGAGACATCTAGAAGAGATGCCTCCTGGCACCCGTAGAGGGTGGGCATTTCGATGCAACTTCACTCTCCCTCTTGAGCTCCTTGCCCCTGGAGAGGGAAGACAATGAGCATGATTGCTAAGTCCATACTCCTTGAGCCCAACACAGAAAAAAAAAAACAAAAACAAAACAAACCACTTCAATGTAGAACATTTAAGAAATATCCCCCCACAAAGGCTCCAGGAGTTAACTTCTACTTTCAATGGCCTACTTTGAATGGAGGTTGCCTTTCCAGGTGGCTGTTGTCATGAACATCAGTCAAGAAAGCTGGTGACCAGCCTGACCTTAAATCTGAATTGCCAACAGTCAGAAGATTGAAAACATTTCATCTTTAAATTTTTGTGGGTCAGTATCTCGATTCTTTCTTCCAGCAGAAGAAAGGGATCTTTAAAAACCGATCAAGGGAGCTGGTTTCTTTTCTCCCTTTCTATGCTTTATAGATGGCCCAGAATTCATGTTAGAAAACACCTTTTATTCTTGCTGTCAGCTCTCTCTTAATGATCCTCTACGACAGTGAGATGACCACTCAGATGAGGCTGGCCTACAAGGTTTACCTGAGCAGTGTCGGGAGTGCAAACAGCCTTGTGCTGAGATGTCCCTTGCGTGAGGGGTCCGTGAGGGCATTACGGAGAACTCCAGGAGCCGGTAATCCAGGAGGCAGGGGGCTGAAAAATTCTCAATGTTCAGCAGTGTCCTTTAGCAGAACCCTCCTCCTAGGTCCTTTTAGGTTTGGTTTCCTGTGAAATGCAGCCGCAGAGTTTGGGTGGTGTGACCTGTGTAGGGCTGGGACTTCCTCTTCTTGAGTTCAGTGCAATAAATGAAGCTATAGGAGGCTGAGGTCTCCCAACCCGAAGGGTGTCCTTAAACACACATGAGGTCCTCACGTGGCACTTTGAAATTACCAGAACATCTGGAAACATTGCTGAGTAACATGGAAGCATATGGGTTTATATGCACATGGAACCCTGACTGGGTGTCCCTAGCAGTTCAGCTGGTAAAGCATCTGCCTGCAATGCAGGAGACCCCAGTTCAATTCCTGGGTCAGGAAGATGCCCTGGAGAAGGGGTAGGCTACCCACTCCAGTATTCTTGGGCTTCCCTGGTGGCTCAGATGGAAAAGAATCTGTCTGTAATGTGGGAGATGTGGGTTCGATCCCTGGGTTGGCAAGATTCCCTGGAGGAGGGCATGGCCACCTACTCTAGTATTCTTGCCTGAAGAATCCCCAGGGAGAGAGAAACCTGGCTGGCTTCAGTCCATGAGGTCACAAAGAGTCGGACACGACTGAGTGACTAAGCACACAGCTCAGGAACACTGATTTATCTTGTGACATGATGTTGCTGATGGCTTCCTGAGACATCCCCTCTTCCCCCTGCAAGGCATATGGACCGAATCCTTTAGGTATGATGTAGAGAATGTGGAGTCTGGTCTTTTTCTTGTTGTACTAAATATTTAGTTATGTGATCTTGGACAAGTCGCAGTTTATTTCTCAATCAGTTTCCCTGTCTATGATTGAGAAATAGTAATGTTTATCTTTTAGAGATATTCCAAGAAACGAATGGAATGATGCTCATTTGTTCAATAAATGCATGGGGAAAAGTTTGGGGAACATATTAGTTGCTCAGTATATTTTAATTTTGTTCTACCTTAATCCTAGTTCATTTAGACTGACAGCAAGTCCTTGTAAAGTGCCTGCTGTTCTCTTGGTGCTCACCACTCGATACTCTAGTTTTATATAAATTGATGTTTTATACAAAATGATGTTGAATTCCATAATTATTTAAAATATACTCAAAGGTATAGAAGTTTATATTTTCAGAGATATATAACTCTGATTTTGACTTACCATACACTCCAAAGGGGATGCTAAGGTAAGCACTCATCATGCATGGTGCTCAGTCATGTCCAACTCTGTGAGGCCCCAGGGACTGTAGCCCACCAGGCTCCTCTGCCCAGGGAATTCTCCAGGCAAGAATACTGGTGCAAGGTGCCATTTCTTACTCCAGGGGACCTTCCCGACCCAGGGATCGAACACACATCTCTTGCATCTTCAGCATTGGCAGGCAGATTCTTTCCCACTAGCATCACCTGCGAGGCCCCAAGCACTGGTTAAGTATTACTCATATGCCAGGTACTGTCCTGAGCAATTTGGAGACATTATTCCACTAAATCTTCCTGATAATCAGATGAGGAAAATATGTTTAAATCCCTTTGTAATTGTGAAAACTGAAGCCTAGAGAGACTGCATAATATGTCCACCTAATCAGTTAGCTTTTGCTGCATTAGGGGCTCAAAGCAATAACCATTCATTTAGTTTGCTGTTGTGTGGGTCACTTTGTCGGTAGTTTGGGCTGGACCTGTGATCATTACCTGGGGCTGTGATAACAGAGTTCCACAAAGTGGGTGCTAAAACAACGGAAATGTGTTGTCTCCCAGTTTTGGAGGCTGGAAGTCTGAATCAAGGTGTTGGCAGGGTTGGTTTCTTCCAAGGGACGTGAGGTAAGGATAAATGGTGGTCCTCATGTTTATACAGCACTCTTCCTGTGTCCATGTCCACATATTTCATTTTTTAAAGCATACCAGTCACGTCTAATTAGATCTCATCTTAATGACCTCATTTTAAGAGCCTACTCATTGGAAAAGACCCTGATGCTGGGAAAGATTGAAGGCAGGAGGAGAAGGGGACATTAGAGGATGAGATGATTGTATGGCATTATTGACTCAATGGACATGAGTTTAAGCAAACTCTAGGAGAGATGAAGGACAGGGAAGCCTGGAGTGCTGCAGCCCATGGGGTCACAAAGAATTGGACATGACTTAGCAACTGAACAACAGCACTTCTTTAAAGACCTTTTTCCAGGTGAGGTTATATTCTGAGACACTGGAGGTTAGGACTTTAATATACAAATTTGGGGAGGCGGACACAACCAGGACAATCTGACCATGAGGTGTCTGCTGGTGGGTTGGCAGGCAGCTGAGTGATGTAGAAATGTCCCATTCATGTTTCTGTCAGTTGTCAGGAGGTCATCCAGATGCCTGAGTTCTCCTTTTCAAGGCTTCTCATCATCCAGGAGGCTAGCTAGGACTCCTCCACCCCCGGTGAGCCCTGGTTTCCAAGTGCAGCAAGAACGGGAAAGTCTCAGTAATTAAACCTTTTCTGGGATGCTGCTTGCATCCTGTTTACTATGGCTTCATTAGCCAAATCCAAACGCATGGCCAAATCCAAAGGAGTGTGGGAGAAGATCACACAAGGGGTAGAAACAGAAAGGGGATCATTGTGGCATTCATTGACAAATAATAGAGTGCCTATATTTACATCTAGTTAGTGGCTGGACTGCAATGGGAATCCACGTCTATGAAACTCCCTGCTTCATATCAGACAATAGAAAACAGTTTGGTACAATGAAAATATGGCTAATACTGGAGGTGATATTTATAGCCTTTCAGCAATTTCATTTATTCATTCATTAGCTCGTCCATCCATTCATTATCTATTGAATATTTACTATGTGCCAAACAGTCCATTAGGTGCTGAAAATACAGTTTGGTGAAAGACAAGCTAATCTTGTCCTCCTGTAACGTTCAGATCAGAGGAAGGGAAAACAAATGAGTGGACTTTGCAAATATCTATAAAACTACAACTTGTGATAAATGCAATGAAGTGACCTAATCAGACATCCATTCAGGTAGCAACACTTCTTGACCTCCCCTACCTGCTATTTGCCAGGCACTGGCTAGGTGTGGGGTACAGAGGTGAAAAAGAAAAATCTTGCTCCTACCCTTATGGAGCTTAAAATCCAATGGATTAGAGCCACACTGAACACAAAATAAAGATCAGGGTGATGCCCCTCTGAGACAGAAACAAAGAAAGCCCTCTGGTGCACTAGAAGAAAATATGCTCTAGTCTGGATTCAGGAATGACTTTCCTTGGGAGGGGGAGTGATGCTAAAGTCAGGGCCTCTAAGATGAGTTGGATTTGCTAGAACAAAAGGAAAAAGGAGGAAGGGAGAGGAAGGGAAGGAAGCAGGAAGGAAAAAAGAATGGAAATCGGAAGGGAAGAGGAGGGGAGGGAGGAAGAGTAAATCTAATGTCAGGAAGAAGAGTCAAGGTCAAAAGAATTGTATGACTAAATGCATGGGTGGAAGAGACAGAGGAGCTCAGTGGGGGAATCTAGAAAAGCAAAAGGGGCTTGGAATGCTAAGAACGAAGTGTGATACAGACATAGCTGGGTGGACAAGGAAAATTCTCTCTGAGCCTGAGCCCAGCTACCCACAAGTTCCAACCCATCTCTCCCTCTTTCCTGTTATCTATATCCTACATTCCATGGTCAAAAGAATCTCTCATATTAATTTTCTTCTTTTTAAATTAACGAATTAATTTTAAATGTAAGCTTTTTGTTTTATATTGGGGTGTAACCACTTAACCATGTTGTGATAGCTTCAGGTGCATGGTGAAGGGACTCAGCCATGCATACACATCTATCCGTTATCCCCCAAACTCCGCTCCCATCCAGGCTGCAACATAACATTGAACAGAGTTCCCTGTGCTATACAGCAGGTCCTTGTTGGTTATCCATTTTAAATCTAGCAGTGTGTACGTGCAACTCCCTAACTATACCTTCCCCCTGCCCTTCTCACCTGGTAACCATAAGTTGTGGTACCTATACACCATGGAATATTACTCAACCATTAAAAACAATGAAATAATGTCATTTGAAGTAACATGGATGGATCTAGAGATTGTCAGACTGAGTAAAGCGAACCAGACAAAGAAAGAGAAATATCGTATGACATCCCTTACATGTGAATCTAAAAAAGAAATGATACAAACGAATTTATTTACAAAACAGAACCGTACTTAGAGAATGACTCTTCTTCTGTTTGGATAACAGTTGCTTTTGTATTAATTCCTTCATGAATCCTTATCTCTTGTCCACCACACTGTTCCCCTCAACCAGAGTTTATTAGGTCCATGGTCCCTGAGGGTATTAGGAAAATCCAGAGGAGTTTGGGTTTTGACAGCCAGATTACAATTACCCAGGTGCACCCCTGAAAGACTAGCTGGTCTGGAGCAAAGACTTGACAATTCTGAGTCTCACATTAAAATGAGGGTGGTCATACTTACCTGGAGGGATGATGCGAGGTCAAATTGCTGATCTCCTGTGTGCAGTACTGCACCTGGCATCTAATTAACCTTGGGTGTTTTGGTTTCACCTGGGGTCTCTCACAGTGCCACTAAAGCAGAATACAGGGCCACCAGCAATGCTAGCTGATGGATAAGTGGTCCCCTACGTGTGCGAGTAGAGGATCCAGGATGGGTGCAGAGTCACCTGTGAGTCTGAGTAGGACAATCCTATGTCAACACTTGATAAGGTGAGTTTGTGCATGCTCAGTCGCTTCAGTCATGTCTGACTCTTCATAACCCCATGGACTGTAACCCATCAGCCTCCTCAATCCACAGGATTCTCCAGGCAAGAATACTGGAGTGGGTTGCCATGCCCTCCTCCAGGGGATCTTCCTGACCCAGGGATCAAACCTGTGTCTCCTGTGTCTAATGCATTGAAGGCAGATTTTTCACCACTGAGCCAGCAGGGAAGCCCACTGTGAGTTTATCCAGTCTTTACTTTCTAGGTAGTCCACTCAAGCTATGATGCCTTTGGGTAGATCACAAGAAAGACTTACAGAAAAAACAAAACACAATCCTACAAAAAAAGCAGGAATTTTAAAGTCCAAGCACATTCAAGTCAGACTATGGATTCTGAGATGGAGAGAAAGAAGGTCTTTACTGGCTCTTGCAATCCCCCTGGGAGGCAGAGCTCCAAGACTGTCAGGCTTTGGAGTTACACTAGCTTAGCTCAAATCCCTCCTAGCTTCACTAATTGAATGGATTTCAGCAAGTTATCTAATTTAACCAATTTTCTTGTTTCTTGCCTGTGAAAGAGAGTGGGACACTCTTAACCTCGTAGCATTTTTTTCAGTGCATGAAATGATAAAATTATCTCACAAATACATGTAGATCAGAAAATATGTCAACAACATGGAACCCGTTCAGACAGATTTTAAGATATTTTTTCAACTTCTATGAATTTAATGCTTATGAGGAGATACTGAAGTTTTTATCTATACTTTAAAAATAATTTTATTTTTAAACTTTTTATTTTGGAATAATATAGACTCATAAGAAAATGCCAAAATAGTATAGAGAGAGTTCAAAAAGTACTCAGTTTTTCCAGAGAAACTGATTTCTTTTGTTTTTCTTGCTCAATCTCATTTATAATTAGGAAAATGGAAATTTAATCAGAATGAGATACCATTTTAGAGCCCCCAAACAGATGATATTTTAATTTATCTTTACTTACTTTTTGAAAGCAATTTTTATTTATTATTTTTATTCTATAACATATGGTTAAATTTAATTTTATTAAATTTTTTGGAGTATAATTGCTTTACAATGTTGTGTTGCTTTCTGCTGTACAATAAAGTGAATTGGCTATATGTATACATGTATCTTCTCCCTCTTAGAACACCATCCCTATACCTGCCCCCACTAAGTCACTACAGAGCACTGAGCTGAGCTCCCTGTACTTTACAGCAGGTTCCCACTAGCTTATTTTATACATGGTAGTGTATTAATGGGAGAGGGCAATGGCACCCCACTCCAGTACTCTTGGCTGGAAAATCCATGGAAGGAGGAGCCTGGTAGGCTGCAGTCCATGAGGTCGCTAAGAGTTGGACACAACTGAGCGACTTCACTTTCACTTTTCACTTTCATGCATTGGAGAAGGAATTGGCAACCCACTCCATTGTTCTTGCCTGGAGAATCCCAGGGACAGGGGAGCCTGGTGGGCTGCCGTCTCTGGGGTCGCACAGAGTCGGACATGACTAAAAACGACTTAGCAGCAGCAGCAGCAGTGTACTAATGTCAATCCCAATCTCCCAATTCATCCTACTCTCATCCACTTGTTGATTCTCTACATCTGTGTCTCTATTCTTGCCCTGGAAATAGGTTCATCAGTACTGTTTTTTTCTAGATTCCATATGTATGTGTTAATATACACTATTTGTTTTTCTCTTTCTAAACTACTTCACTCTGTAGGACAGGCTCTAAGGCCACGTTCATTGCAGCACTATTTACAATAGCCAGGATATGGAAACAACCTAAATGGCCAGTGACAGATGAATAGATAAAGAACACGTGGTGCATATATACAATGGCATAGCTGGTGCTGCTAAGTCGCTTCAGTCGTGTCCGACTCTGTGCGACCCCAGAGACGGCAGCCCACCAGGCTTCCCCGTCCCTGGGATTCTCCAGGCAAGAACACTGGAGTGGGCTGCCATTTCCTTCTCCAATGCATGAAAGTGAAAAGTGAAAGTGAAGTCGCTCAGTCGTGTCTGACCTTCAGCGACCCCATGGACTGCAGCCTACCAGGCTCCTCCGTCCATGGGATTTTCCAGGCAAGGATACTGGAGTGGGGTGCCATTGCCTTCTCCCAATGTCATACTACTCAGCCATAAAAAAGAACATGCTACATTTTAATGCTAATTTGGTCTCCAGAGCAAATTTGATATATAGTTTTATTTTAGAAATTGATTTCTTAAAAATAACTGATAGCTTATGGTGAACAATATTGGATTTGTGATCTCTAAAGAAGGTTTAGCTTTGAGATCAGGGCCCATGCTTGAATACTCAGAGTTCTTGTGTGGCAGTAGTTTTATTGCAGTGAAAAAGGACCCAGAAAGCTTCTGACATAGATATTAGAGAGTGCCCCACTTATCAAGTCTTATCCAGGCCTTTTGTACTTTCACCAGACCCACTCCCACAACACACACCTTAAATTAACAAGATTAGAACCAACAATAGAAAGTTTTACCAGACCCACTGCCACAACATAAGACAAGATTAGTCAGAAGATTCTCGTTCAGTTCAGTTCACAGTGGCTCAGTCCTGAAACATTCTTTGCAACCCCATGGACTGCAGCATACCAGGCTTCCCTGTCCATCACCAACTCCCAGAGTTTACTCAAACTCATGTCCATTGAGTTGATGATGCCATCCAAACATCTCATCTTCTGTCGTCCCATTCTCCTCCTGCCCTCAATCTTTCCCAGCATCAGGGTCTTTTCAAATGAGTCGCTCTTCACATCAGGTGGCCAAAGTATTGGAGTTTCAACTTCAACATCAGTCCTTCCAATGAATATTCAGGACTGATTTCCTTTAGGATGGACTGGTTTGATCTTCTTGCAGTCCAAGGGACTCTCAAGAGTCTTCTCCAACACCACAGAACCAATACAATATTGTAATTAGCCTCCAATTAACATAAATAAATTTAAATTTAAAAAAAGCATCAATTCTTTGGTGCTCAGCTTTCTTTATAGTCCAACTCTCACATCCATACATGACTACTGGAAAAACCACAGCTTTGACTAGATGGACCTTTGTTGGCAAAGTAATGTCTCTGCTTTTTAATATGCTGTCTATGTTGGTCATAACTTTTCTTCCAAGGAGAAAGTGTCTTTTAATTTCATGGCTTCAGTCACGATTTGCTGTAATTTTGGAGTCCCCCCTAAAAAGAAAGTCTGTCACTGTTTCCATTGTTTCCCCATTTAGATGCCATGAAGTGATGGGACCAGATGCTATGATCTTAAGCCAACTTTTTCACTCTCCTCTTTCACTTTCATCAAGAGGCTCTCTAGTTTTTCTTCCCTTTCTGTCATAAGGGTGGTGTCATGTGTATATATGAAGTTATTGATATTTCTCCTGGCAATCTTGATTCCAGCTTGTGCTTCATTCAGCCTGGCATTTTGCATGATGTACTCTGCATATAAGTCAAATAAGCAGGATGACAATATATAGCCTTGATGTACTCCCTTCCCAATTTGGAACCAGTCTGTTGTTCCATGTCCAGTTCTAACTGTTGCTTCTTGACCAGCATATAGATTTTTCAGAAGGCAGGTCAAGTGATCTGGCATTCCCATTTCTGATCCACACAGTCAAAGGCTTTGGCACAGTCAATAAAGCAGAAGTAGATGTTTTTCTGGAACTCTCGCTTTTTTGATGATCCAGCAGATGTTGGCAACTTGATCTGTGGTTGCTCAAACTACTGCATGATCGCACTCATCTCACACACTATCAAAGTAATGCTCAAAATTCTCCAAGCCAGGCTTCAAGAGTACATAAACTATGAACTTCCAGCTGTTAAAGCTGGATTTAGAAAAGGTTCTTGTTAAGGAGAAATACACCCTTGAGCAAGACTCATTGTTTTTATATAATCTTTAGTACAGAGCTTAAGGAAAAACAAACCCTTGAGCAAGATGAATTAATTGTTTATTGTGTAATCATTAGGCTTAAAGCAAGTTTGTTGTTATAACAACTCAGAGTTTAAGAAAAAATGTCCTATGTAACTAAAACAGAGCAATGGAGAAAAATAATGTTTGTCCCCTTCTCCTCCTGGAGAGCCCCAGACCTCTTTCTCCTCCTCGAGGGTCCTGGACTCCTAAGAATCAATCTGCCTAAGAATTAACTCTCTCATAACCATTTTATGCAGAAACAGATTTTATTCTTAATTTACTTCTTCTGTTAAGGCCAAGATAAAGTGTTGGATGAGAAAAAAGAAGAGCAAGGTCTGACCTAACTTTACCACTTTCCTGTTGCTCTTGCACTCTCCTCATGTTTCTCTTGAAAGTTTTTGAATAAAACAAATTTAGGTGATCAGTTTGTGGGTTCAGGGTGAGCATCGCAATGTCCCCATGTGGTCTTGGGTTTCTTCCTTTCAGTAGGTGGTGACTGCCAAGTTCAGCTTCCTGTCAAGCAGCTGGTATCAGGGTGGTGTCAGCCTGGGATTGCACTTTGCAACTTGCACATACAGATATCCTGGGAACATAAGAGACTGTCTAGCACCATCACGGTAGGTGTGATGTTTATTTCATAAACTCCTTGTTGAGAGCGCTGTTTCCTGCAATGGATCAAACTCTCTGGATTTTTTACCAGTTGTATGGGAGTTACCGTGTGAAAACCTGGATTAATTAGCACCACTATTTCTGATTTGGAAGAAAGACTCTGATGCTGGGAAACATTGAAGGCAAAAGGAGAACAGGATGGCAGAGGATAAGATGGTCAGATAGCATCACTGACTCAGTGGACATGAACTTGAGCAAACTCCGGCAGATATGAAGGACAGGGAAGCCTGGTGTGCTGGAGTCCATGGGGTTGTAAAGAGTTGGACATGACTTAGCAACTAAACAGCAACAACAACAACAATTTCTGATTTACAGTTTAGCATCTGTTTATGTGGGTGCCTTGGGTGGTCTGACCGTGGGCCCCTGAATGGGACTTGCCTCACACTGATTGCCTCTCCCTTCTCATCTCTTATACCAGCTCCTTCAGGACACATCCCATGAGGCCCCCATGTGTTCTCCCTCTTGTATCACTCTGACATCTTTGGATGGGGAAGAACCTCTGCTGAACTTAAGGCTTATCCTCTTTTGGATTTCTTATGTGCTCCATTTCACCTGGGTCTGTGTTGCCCATTGGTCAATTTTCTTGACTGCCAAGAAATAGATTCTTGGGGAAAATCTCAAGCATAAACACAGCTGGCATTCAAACACATCTGATCATATCTGGGTAACTAGAGCTGGTGGATCTTGTCCCATTGAAGTCTCTTCTTTCCAGAAGGGGTCTTCAGATTTTTCCTGATTCTTGGCCCAACCACCCTGACACATCCCACCAAAAGGCTGACCCTAAAAAAGGGAAATTCAGGACTCAGTGTCATAGCTCATGGGTTAGAGGTAAACCATTATTTTGAACATAACATGTTCCTGATCTTTGGATTTATCTCCTGGCCTAGTTTTTCTGCTTCCATGCTAAGGTTTTTTAGCCATCAGAGAGGTGAAGGTGGTAAGTAAATGAAGAAAGAGATTTTCCTTAAAATCTCTGCCCGGGTTCCTACTGCTGCTGCTGCTGCTGCGTCGCTTCAGTCATGTCCGACTCTGTGCAACCCCATAGACGGCAGCCCACCAGGCTCCCCTGTCCCTGGGATTCTCCAGGCAAGAACACTGGAGTGGGTTGCCATTTCCTTCTTCAATGCATGAAAGTGAAAAGTGCAAGTGAAGTCGCTCAGTCATCTCCGACTCTTCACGACCCCGTGGACTGCAGCCCTCCAGGCTCCCCCATCCATGGGATTTTCCAGGCAAGAGTACTGGAGTGGGGTGCCATTGCCTAATTCATTGTTCACAGAATGTTAGGTGGTTTACCAATTAATAAATCTCCATTAAATTTGAATTTTTTGCCTAGCTTACATTAATTTTCCCCAGGAGAGCCTCATGGGACTAACATGAAAAGTTAAAACCTCAATATATACTAGACATTGTTCTTGGCACTTTGCATAAAGGCATAATTTAATAATCACAATGATGCCTCAATGTTGGTGTCATTTTTGCTATTACCTATTGTGAAAAGGGCTTCCCTCATAGCTCAGTTGGTAAAGAGTCCGCCTGCAATGCAGGAGACCCTGGTTCGATTCCTGGGTCAGGAAGGTCTGTTGGAGAAGGGATAGGCTACCCACTCCAGTATTCTTGGGCTTTCCTTGTAGCTCAGCTGGTAAAGAATCCGCCTGCAATGTGGGAGATCTGGGTTCAATCCCTAGGTTGGGAAGATCCCCCGGAGGAGGGGATTCCCCTGGAGAATTCCACGGACTGTATAGTCCATGGGGTCACAAAGAGTCAGACACTGCTGAGTGACTTTCACTGTTGTGAAAAAGTCCCTGGGCAGGGTAGATCCCCTGGACGAAGGCATGGCAACCCACTCTGATATTCTTGCCTGGAGAATCCCATGGACAAAGGAGTCTGCTGGGTTACAGTCCATAGGGCCTCAAAGAGTCTGGCATGACTGAAGTGACTTAGCATGCATATGCATACATTGTGAAAAAAGCAACCTCAGAATCATTAGGTTCTCACCACATTGGGGATAGATTCATTTGCCCCCTCATCTCCAGGTGTCCCTTCCTGGCTTTGACACCATAATGGCTTCAGAATATTAGTTGCTTTGTCCTACCAGGACCATGGGGAGGTAGAAGTTACTCTGCCTGATGAGATGCCAGTGATAAAGAAATTCTTTTATATATATATATATATATATATATATATATATTTTATTTTATTTTTTAACTTTACAATATTGTATTGGTTTTGCCATATATCAACATGAATCCACCACAGGTATACACGTGTTCCCCATCCTGAAACCTCCTCCCTCCTCCCTCCTCCCTCCCCATACCACCCCTCTGGGAAAGAAAGCACAGTGCAATGAATGAATGATGTAGGAGAAGAGGACAATGAGTGACAAAGGATGTATGGGTTGGGAGTTTCTTTATATCAGATGATTTGGGGTTGAGTCTTTGCAAAGGTGACTTTTCAGCTGAGGCCTGAGTGTTGAAAAGAACCCAGCCAAGTGTAATTTTAGAGAGAAGAGATTTTTGAGTAAAGGGAACCAAGCGATGAGCTTTGGGAGTGTATATGTCTCAATAAATTAGTACATTTCTTGAGGGCAATTGTAGTTAATTCTCATCTTGGAATTCATCACAATACCAAAAACCGACCTTGCATCATCCAGTAATTGTTGGACTGAATTGGCTATAGATTAAACCTCTCATTGTAAAATAAGGAAGTGGAGTCTTTTTGAGGTGAAGTGACAAACCCACTGTGGTGAGTTGGGGGAAGAACCAACATAGTGGACCAAAGCCCAGTGTCTTAGCCAAATCTCTTGCCAGCCCAGTCCAGCTATGTCTCCTAATTCTATATGTAAATTGTGAGCAGAGCCTTGTTTACACAAATCTGGCTAGGAATATGACATCATCCTCCCTGCCCCTCCCCCCACACCAAATCTGCTTTAGGTTGTTTGCCAAACATTTTTCCCAGAGGTTAAAAACACTGTAGTATTTTTAAACCATGTGGGCAAAATTGCTCTCTCTCCATGAAGGACCTGAATCATTGCCAGGGTTGCTAAATTGGCAGGGCAAAGGGCCTTGTGCCATCTGTCTTCACATCAGTTGAATTTAGGTCTTGAAATAAGAATTGAATTAAGAAAAAAAGAAAACAGCACAAACACTGCCTTAGAATCCTTGACGGGCTTCGCTTAGCCTGTGTGATTAACAGTTTGTGGAGGGTAGAAGAACAGAGGAATCAAGTCAAGCTCAACATTCAAAATGAAGTTGGACCTTTGGTTTTTTAGTAGGGACAGGGCTTTTAATCTCTTTAATGCTCTCTCTCTAATATTTTCTAAGAGAAGGAGAAGGAAACCAACATTACTTTTCTCTCTAAGGAAAGAAGAATGACAATAGCTGACATCAGTAGAGTAACTACTATTTTCAGATGCTCTTCTAAACATTGGATTTCTTCATTTGAATCTTGGTCCACAATGTCTCTTTGAGACTCAAAGAAGTTCAGTTACAAGTCTTGCCTGGGATCCGCAGGTGGCAAACCATTGAGCAAGGATAAACTCATGTCTCTTAGCTTCAGGTTGCTTGTCCCAACCAGTAGTTTTTCCTTTTTTTTTTTCTTATCTTTAATTGGAGAATGATTGCTTTACAATGTTGTACTTGTTTCTGCCATGTAACATCGCAAATCAGTCATAGCTGTGCGTGTGTGTGTGTGTGTGTGTGAGTCACTTATGGACTGTAGCCCGCCAGGCTCCTCTGTCCATGGGATTCTCCAGGCATGAATACTGGAGGGGGTTGCCATGCCCTTCTCCAGGGGATCTTCCTGACCCAGGGACTGAACCTGAGTCTCCTGTGTCTTCTGTGTTGTAGGTGACTTCTTTACTGCTGAGCCACCAGGGAAGCCCTCATATATATAAATATCCCTCCCTCTTGAGACTTCATTCCACCTCCCCATCCTGCCCCTATAGGTCATCACAAAGTGCTAGGCCGGACTTCCTGTGTTTTATAGCAGCTTCCTACTAACTAGTTCCCACATGGTAGAGTGTATATGTCAATGCTACTTTCTCAATTTGCCCCACTGTCTCCTTCCCACCATGTCCACAGTCCATTCTGTCTGTTCTCTATTCTTCTCTGCAAATAGGTTCATCTGTACCACTTTTCTAGATTCCACATATATGGATTATGCTGTGTGCTAAGTCACTTCAGTCATGTCTGACACTCCGTGACCCTATGGACCATAGCCCACCAGGCTCCTCTATCCATGGGATTCTCCAGACAAGAATAGTGGAGTGGGTTGCCATGCCCTTCTTCAGGGGATCTTCCTGACCCAGAGATTGAATGTGTGTCTTGTACATCTCCTGCATTGGCAGATGGATTCTTTACTACTAGTGTCACCTGGGAAGCCCATATATATATGAGTTGATACCCAATATTTGTTTTTCTCTTTCTGGTTTACTTTACTCTGTATGACAGAGTCTAGGTTCATCAACGTCTCTACAAATGACCCAGTCTGTTCCTTTTTATGGCTGAGTAATATTCCATTGTATGTATGTACTACATGTTCTAAACATTTAATTAGAGGACAGGATTTTTATTATGTCTATTATATATGTAACAGAGTTTCAGATGGGAAGTATTGCCAATTCTGGGGTATCCGGGAAGCTATTGGGTTTTCAGAACTACCGCTTTATTTGGGTCTCCTTTTTAAAACGTAATTATTTTTATTTGAAGTATAGTTGATTTACAGTGTTTTGTTAGTTTCAGATGTACTGCAAAGTGATTCAGTTATATATATTATGTGGCTCAGTGGTAAAGAATCCATTTGCCAATGCAGGAGACACGGGTTTGACTACTGGGTTGGGAAGATCCCCTGGAGAAGGAAATGGCAACCCGCTCCAGTCTTCTTGCCTGGGAAATTCCATGGACAGAGGAGCCTGGCAGCTAAAAGTCCATAGGGATGCAAAGAGTCAGACACAACTTAGCAATTAAACAACAACAACCAGTTACACACACACACACACACACACACACATATATAATTTTTAGATTCTTTTCCATTATAGTTATTATAAGATGTTGAATATAATTCTATGTGCTATCAAGTAGGTTCCTGTTGATTATTTGTAATATATATATTAGTGTTACTATATTAGTGTTAATCCAAACTCCTAATTTATCCTAGCCCACTTTACCCTTTGATAACCTTAAGTTTGCTTTCTATGTCTATGAGTCTATTTCTGTTTTCTAAATAAGTTCATTTGTATCACATTTTTTAAGATTCCACATGGAAATGATACCTTTGATATTTATCTTTCTCTGTCTTACTTTACTTACTATGATAATCACTAGGTCCATCCATGTCGTTGCAGATGGCATTATTTCACTCTTATTCATGGCTGAGTAATATTCCATTATTACATGGCAGTTTTGCTTGGACCTAGGTTATCATAACAGTTGGTGTAAATGCAATGAGAGCGCATAAGAAGCAGTGTGACTTTCTGATGATGTTGATGGAAGAAAAGATTCAGAAGAAAACATAAATGATGTAGTTAAAGACTGTACTTGTTTAGTTAGGTTTTATCTTTAAAGCCTGTTGTGGGTTGAATTGAGTCTAACCCCCAGTACATGCATTTGTATGTGTGCTCAGTCGCTTCAATCGGTCCAATTCTTGGTGACCCCATGGACTGCAGCCTTCCAGGCTTCTCTGTCCATGGAGATGCTCTAGGCAAGAATCCTGGAGTGGGTTGCCATTTCCTTCTCCAGGGGAATCTTCCCGACCCAGGGATCAATTTGGCATCTCTTACATCTCCTGCATTGGCAGGTTGGTTCTTTACCACTAGCACCACCTGGAAGATATAATCAACTTCAAATGAGGTCATTAGGTGACCCCTAGCCAGGATAATTGGTGTTCTTAAAAGAAGAGGAGAGACACACAGAAAACAGAGCACCCTGAGAAGACACAGAGACACACAAGGAGAAGAAAATCACATGAAGAAGGGGCAGAGATTGAGGGTTCTGCTGCCACAAGCCAGGGAACACCTAGGCTCCGAGAAACTGGAAGACGCAAAGAAAGGGTCGCCCTGAGAGGCTTTGGAGGAAGGCTGACCCAGCTGACACCTTGGTTTAGGACTTTAAGCTTCCAGAACTGTAAGTGAACACATCGCTGTTGTTGTAAGCCACACAGTTTGTGCTACTTACTCTGAAACATCATTTTGGAAATTCCTGCATAAAAACAATCTTCATACTGAAAGACCATAAAGCTCCAGTTCCAAATACACTTTTATTCTCATTGAAGCAATGCCTTTATAATGTAATTTTAAATAAATGATCTGAGGTCTTGTAGGAATGCAAATATGATAGATTATAGCCATATATTATAGCGGGGTGGGGAGGCCACAGCTTTTAAATCACCTTGTGGTGGTAGTGGTCAGACATCCTAGGAAGACCAGCTGCAATCCCTGTTTAAATAGCTCTTGAGAGAATGCATTTGGGGCCTTTCAACACATAGACTGCCCTGTCTTCTCAATACGGTGCCCTGGCTTCCTCAGGTTTTTTGCTATTGGTTGTGATAGAGGCACCATTTCTAGGGCCCACCCCTAAATTATCCACAAATACCCTATAATTGCCACATCAGCATAAACACCAATGGCATAAGCACAAGCAAATATATTCTTTTTTTTTTTTTTTTTTGCTGACTCACACAAGATTCCCAAATTCTATTTAATTTCTATACAAATAGAAAGGGCCAAGGGCTTCCCAGGCAGCACTAGTGGCTAAAGAATCCACTTGCCAATGCAGGAGGTGCCAGAGATGTGGGCTTAGTCCCTGAGTTGGGGAGATCCCCTGGAGGAGGAAATGGCTAACTACTCCAGTATTCTCGCCTGGGAAATCCCATGGACAGAGGAGCCTGGTGGGCTACAGTCCATAGGGTTGCAAAGAGTCAAACACCACTGAGCATTCATGAACATACACACACACACACACACACACAGAGGAGGTACCAAGGGTGGGCCTTCAGCTTACATTTGCACATTTACACTACACCTCGGGCCAGAAGGTGAACAAGGGCACTCATACCAGTTGAGCACCTGTTTGGCTCCAGATAATCTGTGTATATTATTGTGTGTGAGCACTACCCTTTGTATGAAAAGAAACAGACTGGACTTTAAGAGTTTGTGTTACAAAACCAGAAAGTGACTGAGTCTGGACTGAACCGAACTCTACCTGGCCAACTCCAAAGCCCTTCCTTGCTCCATTTTTCCTCCCAGACTAAACTCGAGGTCCTGTTGTACACCTGCTCTCTTTATGCTCACCCTGACTCTGCAGGGCCATCTGGATCAAATTATGACAGAGGAGAGAGATACAAAGTGGGAATAAAACCCTCCCTCCCCCCAGGTAACACCCTCAATGCTTGCTTTCCTCTCCCCTCAGCTTGGTCCAGGTCAAGTTTCCAGGCATACGGTTCTCCAGTCAACCTTGTTCAAAACAGGTGCATGTGGGGAAGAAAACAGAGGAGTTTCTGGTTCAGAGTTTCATATTTCAGTTCACAGAGAGCTCAGTCCCTGTGGTTTCCCTTTGTTTTGTTCCTGTCCACAATTAGAGTGTCTTGCCCAAGTAGATGGGGTAAGGAGGCTGGCCCTGGAATCTGTATCCAATGGCTTTTAAGTGCCACTTCTGGTCCCCTTCGCCATCTGTTTAGACCCAGATCCAGCTACAGTCACATTCTACAGGAGCTTCCTCAGCCATGTCCTCTGCATTTATCCCACCCTACCTCCCAGCCTGCCAGCCCCCAGCCTCATAGCCACACCTTGAGCCTCTCACCTGCTACACTGAGCACCCCACTTGCTGCTGAAGGATAAGATGCTATAGGATTCACCTAGGCCCAGGCAGAATAACCGGAAGTACAGGGGAATTTGAACTCTTGGGGGTTTATCTTTGACACTGGGAAATGCAAGCTATCAGATAAGCTCTTCTTCATAACTCCAAAGAGACTGTCCAGAACACAGTGACTTGTGAAGACACTTGGAAGGGAATATCATGAGAGAATGAGATAGAATAATTTCTTGGAAGTGACATAAAATGCTCAGCCAGCTTGGTGGCATCTTACCATATGGACATTCCCTTCTAACTTATCGGGGCTTCCCTGGTGACTCAGACAGTAAAGAATCCACCTGCAATACAGGCGACCTGGATTCAATCCGTGGGTCAGGAGGATCCCCTGGAGGAGGAAATGGGAACCCACTCCAGTATTCTTGCCTGGGAAATCCCATGGACAGAGGAGCCTGGCAGACTACAGTCCATGGGGTCACAAAGAGTCGGACATGACTGAGCGACTAACACCTTTCACTTTTTCACTTTCCTAACCTATCATGGAACAACAGACTGGTTCCAAATAGGAAAAAGAGTATGTCAAGGCTGCATATTGTCACCCTGCTTATTTAACTTATATGCAGAGTACGTCATGAGAAACGCTGGGCTGGACAAAGCACAAGCTGGAATCAAGATTGCTGGGAGAAATATCAATAACCTCAGATATGCAGATGACACCACTCTTATGGCAGAAAGTGAGGAAGAACTAAAAAGCCTCTTGATGAAAGTGAAAAAGGAGAGTGAAAAAGTTGGCTTAAAGCTCAACATTCAGAAAATGAAGATCATGGCCTCCGGTCTCATCACTTCATGGCAAATAGATGGGGAAACAGTGGACATGGTGACTGACTTAATTTTTCTGGGCTCCAAAATCACTACAGATGGTGACTGCAGCCATGAATTTAAAGGACACTTACTACTTGAAAGGAAAGTTATGACCAACCTAGACAGCATATTAAAAAGCAGAAACATTACTTTGCCAACAAAGGTCTGTCTAGTCAAGGCTATGGTTTTTCCAGTGGTCATGTATGGATGTGAGAGTTGGACTATAAAGAAAGCTGAGCACTGAAGAATTGATGCTTTTGAACTATGGTGTTGGAGAAGACTCTTGAGCGTCCCTTGGACTGCAAGGAGATCCAACCAATCCATCCTAAATGAGATCAGTCCTGGGTGTTCATTGGAAGGACTGATGCTAAAGCTGAAACTCCAATTCTTTGGCCACCTGATGAGAAGAGCTGACTCATTTGAAAAGACCCTGATGCTGGGCAAGATTGAGGGCAGGAGGAGAATGGGACGACAGAGGATGAGATGGTTGGATTGTATCACCAACTCGATGGACATGAGTTTGGGTGGACTCCGGGAGTTGGTGATGGACAGGGAGGCCTGGCGTGCTGTAGTTCATGGGGTCTCAAAGAGTCGGACATGACTGAACTGAACTGAACCTGTCATATTCCCATTTGCCCTCATTCCAGCTTCAGAGATCAGTCCTGGGTGTTCTTTGGAAGGAATGATGCTAAAGCTGAAACTCCAATACTTTGGCCACCTCATGCGAAGAGTTGACTCATTGGAAAAGACTCTGATGCTGGGAGGGATTGGGGGCAGGAGGAGCAGGGGATGACAGAGGATGAGATGGCTGGATGGCATCACCAACTCAATGGACATGCGTTTGAGTGAACTCTGGGAGTTGGTGATGGACAGGGAGGCCTGGCGTGCTGCAATTTATGGGGTTGCAAAGAGTCAGACAGGACTGAGCAACTGAACTGAACTGAACTGAAGATCAGCTTATCCAATAAAGCCATCAACCATTAATACCTTAAGCTCTTGTGTTCTGGGAAACCAGGTTAATACAGATTCCCTCTATGGTAGGTGTTAAAAGTATTTTCTCTGGATCACTGAAGCACATTAAAATGCAGATTCCAAGGCCCTATCTAAGATCTATGATTTAGAAGCTCTGGAATTCAGGCATCAGGTTGTGCATTCTAAACACGTTCTCTTGCTCTCATGCACATCACAATCTAGTCTGAGAACCAGTGTACTAGTCTAGGGTAAACTGAAGAAGAAAAGGTAGGTTATGTGATCAGCACATGGCATCTTTTTATTTTTTTATGGGAGTATAGTTACTTTACGATACAGTGTTAGTTTCTGCCGTACAACACAATGAATCACTATATATATATACACACACATGCATATACCACCCCCTCCTTGTGCACTTCCCCTGTGATGTCCCACCCGTCTAAGTCATCAGAGAGCACTGAGCTGAGCTCCCTGTATGGCAGGTTCCAAGTACCTATCTTACACATGGTGGTGGTTTAGTTGCTAAGTCGTGTCTGACTCTTGTGACCCCATGAACCGTAGCCTGCCAGGCTCCTCTGTCCATGTGATTCACCAGGCAAGAATACTGGAGTGGGTTGCCATTTCCTTCTCCAGGGGATCTTCCCAACCCAGGGATTGAACCCGGGTCTCCTGCACTTCAGGCAGATTCTTTACCAACTGAGCTATGAGGGAAGCCTGGTGGTGCACATAACCCTTGGCATCTTATTTTCTTGGAACAGCTGAGAAATCTCTATCTCTAATCTCTTGCAAACCTATCATTGCCTCAACCTACACACTTCTTGCTACTAGTGAGTGATTACAGATGCCTGTGATAGCAAAATAAATCTTAATTAAATCCCACTCAAGAAAAGTCAGTGGAATCCCCCAGAGGGTACCAGAGACTTTCAGGGCAGTAATCTTATTGCCTTTGGCCCTCTGCCTGCTCTCACCCCAATGTTATCCATGAGGAATTGCTGAGGTTTTGCACAGTTCGTTTAGCATCTGAAGTCTGGGGACGTGGATGTTTGGATGGGTAGAATTCCTGAGAACCAAGACTATCTTATAAAAGTCTGCACAGCTGACTTAATTAGAAAGGTTTCCTGCAGAATTAACCCTGGGGCAGCCAAGAAATTTCAGCCGATCATCTCTCTTGGTAAGCAAAAAAAGCTACTGGTGGTATCTATAAGAGCAGTGAAAATAAGATTACAGTGGTGAATAAACTTGTGAAGGAGAATATCATGACTGCCTCTTTTCCCCCAAATCATTCACTGTTTAAGTTCAAGAGTTCAACACAAGTGACTTCTTATACTAGAGTGCTTCTTTATGCAGTTAGCAGGTCCACTGGATGTGTACAGGATAAATTTGCTTTTGATTTTTTTCTTTTGGCTACATTTGGCAAAGCTATCTAATGTGGTAGGTGGAGAAGGGACTAGGGAGTCATACAGAAATGACTTTAAAAACCCAACTGGGCTCTTCATTCTCTTGGGTACATTGAGCAGACTAGTCCCTGTATCTAAATTGTGGTCTGCGTATTTGAACAATGGGCAGTGTGCTTCAGCTTGTATGAATGAAGTGAGGCAAATTATGAAAGGATCGTGATAAGTTACGGAAATTTTAAAAATAATAATTAAGTGTTATCATCACTTTCACCACCACGATCGTCAAACTGGGCCAAGAAGACAAGAACAGAATATGTATCTATGGGAGAGTTGATTGCTTTGTGTTGATTTCTGTAATCTAGATAGGACTCTGGTGGGAAAAGCTAAAACAGATTTTTGAACAGTGGAGTGAATGGTAGGTAAAGGAAAAGCAGATGCCCTTTCCTGGGTGGGCTTTCTCTACTCACTTGAAGATTTAGGTAGAAACAAAGAGGGAACATTTTTTGCGTGACTGTCTGAGATGGGACATTGGGCTTGTCCTGCCTTTGAACTCAGGATAGAAACACCGGCTCTTCTAGGGTCCTGAAGCTATCAGTTTTCAAACTGAAACTTAAATCATTTCTCTCCTGAGTCTCAGGGTTCTGGACTCAGACTGAAAGTGTTAATAATCATTGACTTTCCTGGGTCTCCCTCAGCAGATCTTGGAACATTTTTAGCCTCCACAATTTTATGATCAAATTTGTTTTCTATCTATCTATCTACATGGCTATTTATCTGTATGATTGTCTATTTAGCTATCTATGTGTGGATAACCCTGGATGTAAACTCATGTATAAAGTTTTTGCATTTCAATAGAAATTCTATAAGAAACAGGTTTGGTAAACGGGAAAGTATCTATGGGATTTAAAGCATGAGATAGAGATGAAGGTGCTGACTCTGGGAGTAAAGAAAGTGGAATTACTGTGATGATTAAATGATATAATCTATGCAATGCATCCAACACTATAATTATTCAGTAAACCCTAAGAGATTGATAGGATTAGTCTACAGAAAACCAAAGGTCATTGTGAATAAAAAAGAAACCTAGCAAAGGGAGCCTTGATGGACTCTCTCTCTTTATTTATGATCCAACGGATGTTGGCTATTTGATCTTTGGTTCCTCTGCCTTTTCTAAATCCAGCTTGAACATCTGGAAGTTCATGGTCCAAGTATTGTTGAAGACTGGTTTGGAGAATTTTGAGCATTGTTTTACTAGCCTGTGAGATGAGTGAAATTGTGTGACAGTTTGAGCATTCTTTGGCACTGCCTTCTTTGGAATTGGAATGAAAATTGACCTTTTCCAGTCCTGTGGCCACTGCTGCGTTTTCCAAATTTGCTGGCATATTGAGTGCAGCACTTACACAGCGTCATCTTTCAGGATTTGAAACAACTCAATTGGAATTCCATCACCTCCACTAGCTTTGTTCATAGTGATGCTTCCTAAGGCCCATTTGACTTCATATTCCAGGATGTCTGGCTCTAGGTGAGGGATCACACCATCATGATTATCTGGGTCATGAAGATCTTTTTTGTACAGTTCTTCTGTGTATTCTTGCCACTTAATATCTCTTGCTTCTGTTAGGTCCATACCATTTCTGTCCTTTATTGAGCCCATCTTTGCATGAAATTTTCCCTTGGTATCTCTAATTTTCTTGAAGAAATCTCTAGTCTTTCCCATTCTATTGTTTTCCTCTATTTCTTTGCACTGAGCACTGAGGAAGGCTTTCTTATCTCTCCCTACTATTCTTTGGAACTCTGCATTCAAATGGGCATATCTTTCCTTTTCTCCTTTGTCTTTCACTTCTCTTCTTTTCACAGCTATTTGTATGGCCTCCTCAGATGACCATTTTGCCTTTTTGCATTTCTTTTTCTCAGGGATGGTCTTGGTCACTGCCTCCTGTACAATGTCACAAACCTCCATCCATAGTTCTTCAGGTGCTCTATCAGATCTAATTCCTTGAATCTATTTGTCATTTCCACAGTATAATCATGATGCATTTGATTTAGGTCATACCTGAATGGGCAAGTGGTTTTCCCTACTTTCTTCAATTTAAGTCTGAATTTTGCAATAAGGAGTTCATGATCTGA
The DNA here is from genome assembly GCF_055505025.1 of Bos grunniens. Lineage (NCBI taxonomy): Eukaryota > Metazoa > Chordata > Mammalia > Artiodactyla > Bovidae > Bos > Bos grunniens. The sequence goes on along the minus strand of NC_141170.1, from coordinate 11,906,264 downwards.
CCACAGTCAGTTCCTGGTCTTGTTTTTGCTGATTGTATAGAACTTCTCCATCTTTGGCTTCAAAGAATATAATCAATCTGATTTCAGCATTGACCATCTGGTGATGTCCATGGGTAGAGTCTTCTTTTGTGTTGTTGGAAGAGGTGTTTGCTATAACCAGTGTGTTCTCTTGGCAAAACTCTATTAGACTTTGCCCTGCTTCATTCTGTACTCAGGGAAAATTTTCCTGTTACTCCAGATTTTTCTTGACTTCCTACATTTGCATTCCCGTCCTCTGCTGTAATGAAAAAGATATCTTTTTTTGGAGTTAGTTGTAGAAGGCCTTGTAGATCTTCACATAATCATTCAACTTCAGCTTCTTCAGTGTTACTTGTCAGGGCATAGACTTGGATTACTGTGATACTGAATAGTTTGCCTTGGAAAAGAACTAAGATCATTCCATCATTTTTGAGATTGCATCCAAGTACTGCATTTTGGACTCTTGTTGACTATGATGGCTACTCCATTTCTTCTAAGGGATTCTTGCCCACAGTAGTAGATATAATGGTCATCTGAGTTAAATTCATATGTTTAGTCCCTTTTAGGTCACTGATTGCTAAAATGTCAACGTTTCACTCTTACCATCTCCTGTCTCTTCATTCTTTCTGGAGTTATTTCTCCACTGATCTCCAGTAGCATATTGGGCACCTACCAACCTGGGGAGTTCATCTTTCAGTATCCTGTCTTTTTGCCTTTCATATTGTCATCCTGCTTATTTAAATTTTATGCAGAGTACATTATAAGAAATGCTGAACTGGATGAAGCACAGGCTGGAATCAAGATTGCTGGGAGAAATACCAATAACCTCAGGTATTCATATGACACCACCCTTATGGTAGAAAGTAAAGAAGGACTAAAGAGCCTCTTGATGAAAGTGAAAGAGGGGAGTGAAAAAGTTGGCTTAAAACTCAACATTCAGAAAACTAAGATCATGGCATCTAGTCCCATCACTTCATGGCAAATAGAGGGGGAAACAGTGGAAACAGCGAGAGACTTTATTTTTCTGGGCTCCAAAATCACTGCAGGTGGTGACTGCAACCATGAAATTAAAAGACGCTTGCTCCTTGGAAGAAAAGTTATGACCAACCTAGAGAGCATATTATAAAGCAGAGACGTTATTTTGCCAACAAAGGTTCGTCCAGCTTTGGTTTTTCCAGTAGTCGTGTATGGATGTGAGAGTAGGACTATAAAGAAAGCTGAGCACCAAAGAATTGATACTTTTGAACTGTGGCGTTGGAGAAGACTCTTGAGAGTCCCTTGGACAGATAGGAGATCCAACCAGTCCATCCTAAAGGAAATCAGTCCTTAATATTCATTGGAAGGACTGATGCTGAAGCTGAAACTCCAATACTTTGGCCAATTGATCTGAAGAACTGACTCCTTGGAAAAGACCCTGATCGTGGGAATGATTGAAGCCAGGAGGAGAAGGGGACAACATAGGATGAGATAGTTGGATGGCATCACGGACTCAATGGACATGAGTTTGAGTAAGCTCTGGGAGTTGGTGATGGGCAGGAAAGCCTGGCCTGCTGCAGTCCATGGGGTCATAAAGAGTCAGACACGACTGAGCGACTGAACTGAACTGAAAGGAAGCTGGAAAAGTATCCCAAGCCCAATTCCAAATGCAAATAAATACCCATGATGACTTTACAGAAACCCTGGAATTATCCATTATTTTGCATGAGAGATGTAGGTGGGCTATTATTATGCATTCCCAGTGTTTCCCAGTCACCAAAAACTTAACACTCATTACCTCATTGAAACCTCAGAACCCAACTTGTGATGTAGGTACTGTTTTTAGTTTTACTGATAAGGAAGCTCAAGACTTAGAGAAGTGAGTTGTTAATCATGCAGCTTGAATGCAGTGGTGATACAGGGGCTCAGACCTCCTGACTCCAAGCCATGTGCTTGGAGTCATCTCTATTTAGAGGAGTTGGCTTCTATAAGAATTTAGGTTCTTATAGGAACTGAGAAGGCAATGATAATAAGTGTGGAAAATTACCTACAAACACATCTCTGTTTATCATAAAGTAGAAGAAACACAGTTCTGTGTAGACTACAGCAAATAGGAACATGATCTTACCATAGCAAACTGTGGGGGCTTCCCTAGTAACTCAGCTGGTAAAGAATCTGCCTGCAATACAGGAAAACCTCTGTTCGATTCCTGGGTTGGGAAGATCCCCTGGAGAAGGGATAGGGTACCCACTCCAGTATTCTTGGGCTTCCCTGGGGGCTCAGATGGTAAAGAATCTGCCTGCAATGCAGGAGACATGGGTTCAATCCCTGGGTTGGGAAGATCCCCTGGAGGAGGGCATGACAACCAACTCCAGTATACTTGCCTGGGGAACCTCCATGGACAGAGAAGCCTGGTGGGCTACAGTCCCCGGTGTTGCAAAGAGTTGGACATGACTGAACGACTAAGCACAGCACACACTGCAGACTATGTACTATGCAATGGTGTATCTGCAATATGTATGTATCTTAATGATATACTGTAATATAAATACTCATTATTATATATACACACGGGCTTCCCTGATGGCTCAGACAGTAAAGAATCTGCCTGCAATGTGGGAGACCTAGATTCAAACCTTTGATCTGGAAGATCCCCTGGAGAAGAGTGTGGCAACCCACTCTAGTATTCCTGACTGGTGAATTCCATGGACAAAGGAGACTGGTGGGCTACAGTTCCACATATATATATATATTTACACAGAGAATCTGCTTTTAGAAATTAAATTATTTAACTGGTTTACTGCTTAAAACATGTTAGCAAATTGTAGTGATTTCAATTTACTGAAAAATGGTGATCATTTTTGTGTCTGTAAAATGTTTGGCCAGCCTTAACCCTTGCCTAGTCAAGATTTATTTAAGCCCTCAATTATTTCTTCCATTTCTTTTATAAAGATGTCCATGAGGGTACCACCATCCAACTTTCCTACCGGGAGTAAAATATATTTGTTTTATTTATTTTTCAGTATTTTGACCAGGACATGCTTAAAATCATGCTGCAGACATTGCAAGCAGACATTAGCTATTTCAGGCTTGGTTGCATCTCTTGCCTGGAGACATAAACCGAAATGCTCTCCTTGAAAATATTCCCTTCCTTGCCTTTCTCCTAACCAGTGTGGTTAAATGTCCTACATTATAGGCGTGTGTCCCAGCCCCTCTATACCAGGTTGAGAACACAGGTGAAAACAAGTATTATTCACTAGTACCACAGATGTTGGGGCTTCCCAGGTGGGGCTAGTGGTAAAGAACCTGCCTGTGAATGCTGGAGAAATAAGAGATGTGGGTTCAATCCCTGGGTTGGGAAGATCCCCTGGAGGAGGGCATGGCAACCCACTCCAGTATTCTTGCCTGGAGAATCCCATGGAGAGAAGAATCTGGCAAGGTACAGTCCATAGTGTCCAAAAGAGTCAGACACAATTGAAGCAACTTAGCACTCACAGACTGGTCCACATTCCATACACTTACCTGCTATCTTCAGTTCAGTTCAGTCACTCAGTTGTGTCTGACTCTTTGTGACCCCATGAATTGCAGCACACCAGGCCTCCCTGTCCATCACCAACTCCTGGAGTTCACTCAGACTCACATCCATCAAGTCGGTGATGCCATCCAGCCATCTCATCCTCTGTCGTCCCCTTTTCCTCCTGCCTCCAATCCCTCCCAGCATCAGAGTCTTTTCCAATGAGTCAACTCTTTGCATGAGGTGGCCAAAATCCTACACCATCTCAATTCTGGTCAGTAGGGAAGGAATGATTAACCAGAGGAAGCACATTTCATGTAGAGAGAGTTGTCTGATTTGGGGCAAAAGGGACCAGGTAAGCAAGGCAGGGGTGGAAACCTGCAGCTTGGGATACTTGTGACACACAGGTGTTGAAGACACAATGCCAAGGAGTGAGGCTAGACATTTCAGCGTGTTTATCTTGCCCCTTCGAGGAAAGACTTCCCTGCTTTTTTTCTGAAGACAATAAAAAATCATTGGATAATTGTAGGTAGAGGAGTAGCATGATCTAATTTCCATTATCTGTGAGGTTATTTGGAGGAGATGCGAAGGAAAGTCTCTGTGAGTGGGGACCCAAAGGAGAGGCCAGCGAGGAGACTCTTACAACTCTCCAGGTGCCAAGGAACAGAAAGAAGGTGCAGACGGGAAGAGCAGAGAGCCCAAGATGGGCTGGGAAACAGGGGAGAAGTAGAATTAGAATTGATGGGGCATGGAGAGGAGGAAGATTCTGAGGACCGTGGCCAGGTTAGATGGGTCTTCAGGAACATGTAAGATGGACTCTAGGTCCATCCACATCTCTACAAATGACCCAGTTTTGTGCTTTTTTATGGCTGAATGATATTCCATTGTGTAGCTGCGCCACATCATTATCCATTCATCTTTCAATGGACACTTAGGTTGCTTCCATGTCCTGGCTATTGTGAATAGTGTCACAGTGAACACCAGTTGAATTGTGGTTTTCTCAGGGTACATGCCTGGAAAACCCCATGGATGGAGGATCCTGGTGGGCTGCAGTCCATGGGGTCGCTGAGTCGGACACAACTGAGCGACTTCACTTTCACTTTTCACTTTCATGCATTGGAGAAGGAAATGGCAACCCACTCCAGTGCTCTTGCCTGGAGAATCCCAGGGACTGGGGAGCCTGGTGGGCTGCTGTCTATGGGGTCGCACAGAGTCGGACATGACTGAAGCGACTTAGCAGCAGAAGCAGCAGCAGCAGGGTACATGCCCAGGAGTGAGATTGCTGGATCATATGGTAAGTCAGAAAGAGAAAAAAACAGATATTGTATATTAACACGTATATGTGGAATCTAGAAAAATGGTATAGATGAATGTAGTTCCAGAGCAGGAATAGAGACACAGGTGTAGAGAATGGATGTGTGGACACAGGAGAGGAGGGGAAGGTAGGGTGAACTGGGAGATTAGGCTTGACAGAAACACACTCCTAAGTGTAAAATAAACAGCTAGGGGAACCTGCTGTGTAGCACAGGGAACTCAGCTGGGTTTCCTGTGATGACCTAGAAGGGTGCGATGGATGGCAGGGAGGCCAAGAGGGAGGGGATATATGTATACATATAACTGATTCACTTTATTGTACAGCAGAAGCTAATACAACTTTGTAAATCAATTATACTCTGATTAAAAAAAACATGTAAGATGGAGCAGGGAGGCAGAGATAGTCCAATTTGAGATCTTCAGGGCTGGCAGTACTTGGGTGATCTGCTTGGGATGAGAATGGATGCAGCAGGATCAGCATCAGGTTGGAGGTGCTGAGAGAATGCTATTTGGGTAGAAGTGGTAAGTGGGGGCTTTTGCACCTGTTTATAGAATGGGGATACAGCCAACTGGCTATTTCTCAAGGAAGGAGGTGCTGGAGGCTTGTGGGGCAGCCAGACTCTCACTCTATTCCCTTGTGCCATCATTTCTTGGATGCGAGTCTAGAATTCTGCCACCAGCCAGCCCTTAATCCTATATGGTAAGTTGTAACCCTAAATGAATTATTTATAAAGCACCTAAAACGGTGCCTGGAATCTAGTCATTGCCGAACGAGTGCTTGTTAAGCAAACTAGATAAATGAAACCTCGTCTAGACGGCAGCTGACCTATGCCTTTCCACTTGATGCCTGCTGGCCTGGGTGGGAGAAGAGGGAGAGGAGTCTAAGCAGGACCAGCATCTTAGAAACTGGCTGAAGAAGACGGTGAGAAGGACCAGCCAGAGAAAGATAAAGAAGAAGCCCGGCAGAAGCTCGTGCCGTTTCAGATGCATTTTCTCCAGAAGGTCATGTCAGCAGGACCCAACCCAGGCCAGAGAAGAATGAAGTTAAAGCTGAAAAATGCTTCTTTAGATTTGGACTCCATGCCAAGGCTGAGAGTTGGCATGTTTTGCAGGGTCATTAGTGATAATAGTCCACGTATTTGTCTGTTAGGCCTGTTGGGTTCAGCTTTGAACTCACAGCCACAGGCAGTAACTACACCACTAACCTATGTGTCAGAAGTAGACGAGTTTCCATTTCATTGAGTTTCACTAACCATTATTTTGCCAACAAAGGTCCATCTAGTCAAGGCTATGGTTTTTCCTGTGGTCACGTATGGATGTGAGAGTTGGACTGTGAAGAAGGCTGAGCACCGAAGAATTGATGCTTTTGAACTGTGGTGTTGGAGAAGACTCTTGAGAGTCCCTTGGACTGCAAGGAGATCCAACCAGTCCATTCTGAAGGAGATCAGCCCTGGGATTTCTTTGGAAGGAATGATGCTAAAGCTGAAACTCCAGTACTTTGGCCACCTCATGCGAAGAGTTGACTCATTGGAAAAGACTCTGATGCTAGGAGGGATTGGGGGCAGGAGGAGAAGGGGATGACAGAGGATGAGATGGCTGGATGGCATCACTGACTTGATGGACGTGAGTCTGAGTGAACTCTGGGAGTTGGTGATGGACAGGGAGGCCTGGCGTGCTGCAATTCATGGGGTCGCAAGGAGTCAGACATGACTGAGTGACTGAACTGAACTGAACTGAACCATTTGTTGAGCATTTAATATGTGCCCAACACTGGGTCAGTGGCTGGGGGGACATATTTGGAGTGAATATGTCTGGTAGGAGAGCTACACATCTTGATGTTTGTTTAATGTATAAGCACAGTCCTTTGCTATGTGCGCTCAGAGTTCTTGACTTAAAGACATTCATTTTTGGGAATTCTGCATCTCTTAGTATTATTGATTGAGAGAGACACAGAACCTTTCTTACTCCCCCTATTAAACCATAAGCTCTAAGACAGCAGGGCTGTGTCTGCATTGGCATACTTCATCACGTTGCAAGAGCCTGGCACTCGAACACATACAGAATAATGAACACACGTTCAGGGAGTGCAATGAAGAAAAAGTACAATGTTCTCTGAGATTGTGTAATGGGGGGACCTCATTTAAAAGGAGGGGGTGACCAGAAATGGACTCTCTAAGAAAGTAACAGCTTAAATAAAATTTACGGAGAGAACCAGGAGTTAGCTAGAGAAGGGAGAACATTCCAGAGAAAAAGACCCCCGATTGAACAGAGTTAGCTACATTCCATCTTCCTCAAGTCAGAGCGTGGTTTCCTTTCAGCTTCTGAAACATGCCATTTCAGGAAATCATGTTTTCTGTTTTGTAAAGTGACTCACGTGAAAGAGTGATTTTGTTGTCATTGGCATTAAAAATACATTCAGAATAAAATAACTTGAAACCATTTTTATTTCCTTACTTGATTTTTTTATAGGAAATAATGGACCCGCAAGTTTAATTTTTCTTGTGCTGTTTTAAAAATAGATTCTTTTTTTTTCTCACCGGCTGATGTCAGCTGCCTATCCTGAGGCCCTGGGGATGGCGCCACCTGCAGCCGCTCCCCTCCCTCCTCCTTGATCAACCATATGCTGGAGGAGGTCTGAGTCTGCCACCTCCTCCCAGGCTGGGCAGGGTGGAGCTGCTAGGGCAGCAGACCCGCCCCTGTACCCAGGATGCGACATCTCTGCCCAGGGCAGCTGGTGCAGGTGGAGCCTCTGTTCCCACAGGGCCCAGCCTCCCTGAGTCCGATGTTCTAAGCGCATTGCTTCCCGATGAAGGGATGTGGGAAGGGTTAACTCTCTGAAGCTCAGAGCCCTGAACTGAGACAAATTAACAACACAATTATATAAAGTGTCTGGTAGAAGGCCTGGCACACAGTGGATCTGCAGGGCATATAAATCAAAGCAGACTGGTCCCTGCTGGCCTGCTTGTGTGTGTGTGTGTGTGTGTGTGTGTGTGTGCTCAGTTGTGTCCGACTCTTTTCGACTCCATGGACTGTAGCACACCAGGCTCCTCTGTCCGTGGGATTCTCCAGGCAAGAATACTGGAGTGGGTTGCCATTTCCTTCTCCTGGGGGATCTTCCCGACCCAGGAATCAAACTTGCATCTCCTGTGGCTCCTGCGCTGGCAGGCAGTTTCGTGAGCACTGAGCCGCCTGGGAAGCCAGTTGGCTTTCTTACTTTTCTTAAATTCAGCCTTAAATGGGTCTCTCTGGATTTGAGCCCCGTGAGCTTCATGAAGAAGGCAAGGAACTCCCAGCAAACTCATCCTATTGGACACAGAGATCTTTGATCTACAGAAATGTTTCTGGAGTCAGAAAGCAGGTCTTCCTTAAATGAGACGGTATTTGCCCCTCGGATTTTTTCTTGGACAAGAGTCCATGGGGAGCTGGGCAATAGATTTAGGGAGGAGGAGCTGGACCCAGTGGATGGCTGATTTGATGGGATAACATTTCTCTTGGTTGCATCAAGGGCTCAGTCCCATGGCTCTGTGGGACCAGTGTGGTCAGAGTGGCATCTGAATGCAGAGAGAACAGGATGATTTGGTTCAAGAACAGAGAGTGAGTGCAAAGAAGTGCCTTTGTGGAGCCAGGAAAGCTGCGGTGGCCGTTGGAGTGAACATAGGTAAAGGGTTGAAGAGAGTAAGATTTTGTCTGGGCCTCTTTATAAGCATTTATAGGTCAACTCAGTTAAAACACTCCTGGGAATGACCAATGGTGACAAGGTCAGAGGAATAGAGTCTGGAAGCTGAAGGTCCCTCTCCAGGAAGTGGAGAGAAAGAATGAACAAAATACACGGGTCTCCTGCATTGCAGGATGATTCTTTACTATCTGATCCACCAGGGAAGCCCTGTGAGCCGTGAGATTTGCTAATTCATTTTGTTTGATGGTTCCCTCTCCAGGAAGTGGAGAGAAAGGATGAACAAAATACACATTCAGGTTGGTATACACATCCCCTAGCTGGTGTGACTCTGGGACATACTAGTTATTCTTAGACAGTGTATTACTTTTTTATTTGCTACTATAACAAATAGCCAAACACTTACCTGCTTAAACAATGTATATATATTTTTTTAATCTAATAGTTCTTGAGGTCAGAAGTGCAAATGGGTCCGAGCTATAATTCAGGTGTGGGCAGGGCTGTGTTCCCTTCTGGAAACTCTCAGGAAGAATCCTTTCTCTTACCTATTTGGCCTCTAGATGCTGCCTGCATTCTGGGGCTCATGGCCCCCTCCTGTATCAAAACCAGCTAAGTTGAGTTGTTCTCATGTTGCATCATTCTGACTCTTACTCTTTTCTCCCTCTTTCTATTTTCTCTTCCCCACTCTTTCCTACTTAAGGATCCCTGTAAGTACATTGCATGCGTTAAAGTCGCTCAGTTGTGTCCAACTCTTCTGTGACCCCATGGTCTATCCAGTCCATGGAATTCTCCAGGACAGAATACTGGAGTGGGTAGCCTTTCCGTTCTCCAAGGGATCTTCCTAACCCAGGGATCAAATCCAGGTCTCCCGCATTGTGGGGTAATTCCTTACCAGCTGAGCCACAAGGAAAGCCCAAGAATACTGGCATGGGTAGCCTATCCCTCCTCCAGGAGGTCTTCCCACCCCAGGAATTGAACTGGGGTCTCCTGCATTGCAGGCGGATTCTTTACCAACTGAGCTATCAGGGAAGCCCTGATAATGTAACTATATTGGAAAGGAAAAGTGAAGTTGCTCAGTCATGTCTGACTCTTTGTGACCCCATGGACTGTAGCCTACCAGGCTCCTCTGTCCATGGGATTTTCCAGGCAATAGTACTGGAGTGGATTGCCATTTCCTTCTCCAGGGGATCTTCCCAACCCAGGGAATGAACCCGGGTCTCCCGCATTGTGGACAGATGCTCTACTGTCTGAGCCACCAGGGAAGTCCAATTACATTGTAATTACATTGGGAAGTAATTACATTGGGCCCATTCAAATCATCCAGGATAATTTCCCTATTTTAAGGTCAATTGCTTAACAGCCTTGATTTCATTTGCAACTGTAACTCTTTCTTGTCATGTGATATGACACATTGACAGGCTCCAGGAATGAGGGCATAAACATATTTGGGGTTGTTCTTCTGTCTTCTATTGACACTGTTGCACAACATCAAATGTGCTGTTTACTTTGGATGAAGGGTGTGCAACAAGTATAAGGTGCTAGACGAGTTTCAGAAGCCAAGGGCTTTGGTTTGTGCGTCACTGTTCATTTAAGTGTTAGTCACTCAGTCGTGTCTGACTCTTTGTGACCCCATCGACTGTAGCCTGCCAGGCTCCTCTGTCTGTGGAATTCTCCAGGCAATAATACTGGAGTGAGTAGCCTTTCCCTTCTCCAGGGGATCTTACTGACTCAGGGATCGAAGCCGGGTCTAATGCATTGCTGGCAGATTCTTTACCATCTGAGCCACCAGGGAAGCCCCACAATCTGTGTGATCTGCTAGTTCATCTTATTTGATGGCTCCCTGTTTCTTCACTTGGGTATCAGCAGCCCTGTCTGGAGCCAGAGCGATTGCCATGTGAGAAGGAAGCAAGGGCAGGGTGAGTGTGTGTGAGCCTTGCTCTGTTCCCTAGCTGGGGTAACACACCTGCCTGTTTACAAAGAGATTCCAGACATTATCCTCCAAGACGAAGGAAAGTAGGAGACAGGTGCAGTGGAAAGCCCGCCTGTCTCAGAATCTCAAAGCATCAGGCTAAGTGTGTCTCTGAGCAGTTCACCCCCTTTCTCTTTCTCAATTTGACTCTCTATCAGTTCAGTCAGTCAGTTCAGTCGGTCAGTCGTATCTGACTCTTTGTGACCCTGTGAATCGCAGCACGCCAGGCCTCCTTGTCCATCACCAACTCCCGGAGTTTACCCAAACTCATGTCCATTGAGTCGGTGATGCCATCCAGCCATCTCATCCTCTGTTGTCCCCTTCTCCTCCTGCCCCCAATCCCTCCCAGCATCAGAGTCTTTTCCAATGAGTCAGCTCTTCTCATCAGGTGGCCAAAATATTGGAGTTTCAGCTTCAACATCAGTCCTTGCAATGAACACCCAGGACTGATCTCCTTTAGGATGGACTGGTTGGATCTCCTGGCAGTCCAAGGGACTCTCAAGAGTCTTCTCCAACACCAAAGTTTAAAAGCATCAATTCTTCAGTGCTCAGCTTTCTTTACAGTCCAACTCTCACATCCATACATGACCACTGGAAAAATCATAGCCTTGACTAGATGGACCTTTGTTGGCAAAGTAATGTCTCTGCTTTTGAATATGCTATCTAGGTTGGTCATAATTTTTCTTCCAAGGAGTAAGCATCTTTTAATTTCATGGCTGCAATCACCATCTGCAGTGATTTTGGAGCCCCCCAAAATAAAGTATGACACTGTTTCCACTGTTTCCCCATCTATTTCCCATGAAGTGATGGGACCAGATGCCATGATCTTAGTTTTCTGAATGTTGAGCTTTAAGCCAACTTTTTCACTCTCCTCTTTCACTTTCATCAAGAGGGTCTTTAGTTCCTCTTCACTTTCTGCCATAAGGGTGGTGTCATCTGCATATCTGAGGTTATTGATATTTCTCCCGGCAATCTTGATTCCAGCTTGTCCTTCTTCCAGCCTAGCGTTTCTCATGATGTACTCTGCATATAAGTTAAATAAGCAGGGTGACAATATACAGCCTTGACATACTCTTTTTCAAGAGGGTCATCTAGGGTATGACCTCCTGGGTCTCCAGTGCCCTCCCCAGGATGGTAATTTTCTCACTGTAAGTACAAAGCTAAAGAGGCCCATTTGGGGGAAACTTAGAGACATCCCCTCGGCTTGTTTTTTTGTTGAACTAACTCCACAGGGAAGTTCCCTTCCCAGGGCCACATGCTGGGGCTCCCCAGTATACATGCCAATGTAAGCACTAGTGTTTCAGTGGGCAAGGGACAAGCTTCAATTATTCCTGAAGCATCTCTGAAAATATCAGGGTCTGATATCAGCTGTGGGAACATGACCGGGACAAGAGAATATATGACCTTTGTGCGCTTCTCGCAAGGTTGTCATGGGCTGTCGCATTCATTTTTCCTCCTTGATCCCTCCTCCAAAATCTGTAAAGGTACGGAGGCGGGGTTTTTATGATTGCTTTCACCCAGATAAAGAAGGTGGAGTCTGGACTCCCCTGGAGGTACAGTTGATGAGAATTCACCTGCCAATGTACAGGGAACACAGGTTTGATTCCTGGTCCAGAAAGATCCCACATGCCCTGGAGCCACTCAGCCCATGGGCCACATCTACCGAGCCAGTGCTCTAGAGCCTGTGAGCTGCAACTGCTGAGCCCGTGTGCCAGGAGCCTGTGCTCCACGACCAGAGAAACCAGCACAGTGAGAAGCCCACGCACTGCAACGAACAGTAGCTCCCACTCGCTGCAACTAGAGAAAGTTGGTGTACAGCAACGGAGACCCAGCATGACCAAAAATAAATAAATAGATAAAATTTAAAAGGTGGAGTCCAGGTTACTCAACTGGTCACTGATAAGGTCAATGCATCATGAATCTCCTTAACGTCTGTGAGGTCTCTGAGTTACCCCTTCTAATGCCTGGGGTCATAGGTTTCCTGAGGACCTAGCCAAGGTTCATTCATTTATTTATTCATTTAGTTGAGCTGGATGCCACCCTCAGCATCTGACAGCACAGAGGTGGAGATTTACAGTGATACAGGGCAGCATGCGTCATGACGGTGCAAAGTGCAAGGTGTGTTCCAACTCAAGGGAGTCACCTGAGCCAGTGTAGAGATGGTTAGTCCCTTCCCAGGGAGGAAGTTATACTTGCACTAAATGCTGAAAGCAAAGGAAGCTTTTGCTCTACCAAGGCCTGGACCAAAGTGGGATGCGGGGTTTCTCGGCAATGGAACAGAAGTGAAAGATGCCCTGGCTCTTTCAGAGAAGAGTAGGTGGTTCCCTCTGACGGAGGGAGGTAGTGGGAGGAAAAGTGGCTTATCGGACAGTAGTCAATGCTGATGTCAGAGAGACCTGGGCTCACATCCTGTTTGCATCAGCATCACTTACTGCTGCTATTTAAATCTTTATGTCCATAGGGTTTTTACTTCTGGAAGCAGAAGTATGTTTCTGCATCATTCTATGACTATTACTAATATATCAGACAATAGTAAGAGAGCTAACAACATACTTATTATCTCCAGACATTATTCCAAGTGCTTTATATCTATTAATTCTTTAATCTTCTCAACACCTTGTTTTAGGCACCACCCTTCCCCTATTTTGGCTTCCCTTGTGGCTCAGCTGGTAAAGAATCTGCCGGCAATGTGGGAGACCTCGGTTCGATTCCTGGGTTGGGAAGATCCCCTGGAGAAGGGAAAGGCTACCCAGTCCAGTATTCTGGCCTGGAGAATTTCATGGGCTGTATAGTCCATGGGGTTGCAAAGAGTCAGACCTGACTGAGAGACTTTCACCTCACCTTCCCCTATTTTATAGATGAAGAACCGAATGCAAAAATAAAAGTATTAGCAACATGTCCAAAGTTACATGCTAATTAGCAGCAGAGCTGGGGTTCAGATGCAGCCATGGTCTTAATCAGACCAGAACACTTATGAAAGGGAACAGAGGATAAATTAGGCCCACCAAGGTAATAAACAAAAGAGAGCTAACCCAGGTCTCCTCTCTGTGGGAGCTATATTGAGGAAAGGGCATGGATCTAGGCTGTGGGAGTAACACATCCCTTGGATTTCTAGCAGTGGAGGGAGGCATTGAGAATGCTTGCTTCTTGTGCTCATCAGTCTGATGGCGATGGGGGAGCAGGAGAGACAAGACTCAGAGAGACTGACCAGAGCCAAGGTGTTGTCCAGTTTCCTAAGAAGGGGGTGAATGTGAAGCTGGCCACAAATAAAAGTAGAGAGAAAAGAAGTGGGCTAAGAAACACTCAATACAAAAATGAAAAGACACCAGCCTTCTCTGTATGTTTATTGTTGGCACATATTTCCTATCATAGTTCTTTCTAATAATCAGAGCTAATGTTTGTCTGACACTAGTTACCTGATGGACCCTATTCCAGCCCATCTGAAAGTATCAACTCATTTCATCCTCACAACAGACCCTCTAGGCAAGCACCGTCCTGGTCCCCAGATGACAGCAGAGGAAACAGTTGCTTTGGAGAGGAAGGTCCTTGATTGAAGAAATGGCATCACCATACTCCTGGCAACAGCTGTGATGTGTTCAACCCAGGAGTTGAACTGGCTCTCTCCCAAACTACCTGGGTATGTCCCAGACGGTTTTTTTTTGGGTTATTATTGATACTATCAGAGGGATGGGCTTCCCAGGTGGCAAAGTGGTAAATAACCCACTTGCCAATGCAGGAAACTCAGGAGATACAAGTTCGATCCCCAGGTTGAGAAGATCCCCTGGAGGAGGAAAGGGAAACCCACTCCAGTATTCTTGCCTGAGAAATCCTATGAACAGGGGAGCCTGGTGGGCTATAGTCCACGGGAATGCAAACAGCACACAACTGAGTGAGCACTCACACACACGCAGGTTCGTATTAGAGGGATGTGCAGCCACTCTTGGTTTGTCTCCCTTTACATTGCCACCTCCTCAAACTCAGGGCCTGTCTTATTAACAAGACAGGCAATTGTAAACATGTACAGCTCAGTTCCTAAGTTGTGTCTGACTCTTTGAAACCCCATGGACTGCAGCATGCCAGGCTTCCCTTTCCATCACCAACTCCTGGAGCTTGCTCAAACTCACGCCCATGGAGTCAGTGATGCCATCCAACCATCTCCCTTACATTGTCCCTTACACCTCCCTTGAATTGCAAGCATATTACCTACTCGTTAAAAGCCAAATGAATGATTTGATGAGACAGCAGCACAGAATAGATGAGTAGGATATCTTATTTGCTTTGAATGTGAAACCAGATGCTAGAAGCCTGCTTCCGTTCTGAGGTCTTTGACTAGGAGAATGAGATGTGAGATATTTATAGCCCCGGGATCTGGCTTGACCTATTGGGTAACTTCCAGCTCAAGGTGTGAGGGTCGTACCCCCTCATCAAAGAGGAGAATCTGTAGATAACATCACAGATTTAGAACTTGTAGTCCACATACTCATCTTTCTCTACAGGTGTGAGCCGGTGGCCAACCCTAGGTCTGGAGCATCTGTGTTCTTAATTGCTCTGTGGCACCAACATTATGGGCTTTGGGGTCAGGGAGGCATTGAACTTTTTTAATGCAGCATGGGACCTGGTGTCCAACACAGGCTCAAACACCATCATTTTTTCTTAGCAAAAGCCAGTGCTCTCTGACTTTCGTCTTTATCTCACTGAAGCCCTTCTAACCTAACACTGCTGGGTCACAGAACATTCTCTCCCAAAGAATAACTGCCAAATAATTTTGAGACATAAAAATATATACTAATCCATAAAACAAAATGTCTCAGAGAACCCTGGAACACAGCGTCTTGGAAACACATACCGTTCATGTTTTCTTCACCAAATCTTTTTGTTTTGATAGTTTTGTTAAAAAAAAAAAAAACAACTTTCTTTTTAAAAGATTTTTCAAATATTGAAATCTCTGTCTTTTTCCTAGTCCTTGGAGGAGTCTGCTCTTCAGGGCAGCTGGGCTGGTTCCAGCTTTCCCACTCAGAACCTGGGTGATTTTTCTCACCAGCTAACTTTCCGGGCCCTAGCTGCTGTTGTTGTTCAGTCGCTAAGTCATGTCTGACTCTTTGCAACCCAATAGACTGCAGCACGCCAGGCCCCCCTGTCCTTCACTATTTTTTGGAGTTTGCTCAGATTCATGTCCATTGCGTTAGTGATGCTATCTGACCATCTCTTCCTCTGCTGCCACCTTCTCCTTTTGCCTTCAACCTTTCCCAACGTCAGTTCAATTCAGTTCAGTTCAGTTCAGTTGCTCAGTCTTGTCTGACTCTTTGTGACCCCATGGACTGGAGCATGCCAGGCTTCCCTGTCCATCACCAACTTCACCAACATCACCAACATCAGAGTTTTTTCCAATGAGCCAGCAGTGGCCAAAGTATCATAGCTTCGGCTTCAGTACCAGTCCTTCCAAAGAATATTCAGGATTGACTTCTCTTAGACTTACTCAATTGCAATTTCTGTAGCCATTAGAGTTTGAGAAGCACTTTTCTAGGTAGCTGTGTTGTATTTAGCATGGGTTTTATCATCTGTGTGCTTAGCTAGACCTGTGACTCCTACCCCGATACCATTGTCATGGCAAGGATAAGAGCAGAACTGGGTTTAATCCAGCTACTTTGGTGCAAGGTGTGCGGCTTCAGGCAATCGATCCAGTTAACTTCAGACCCAGTTCTCTCCTTTTAAAAATGTGTATAATATGCTTTACTGTGACTCTTTAGAGTAGACCATATCAAGAATAATAATATCTGTAGTGGATCCAGTGTACTATCTGGTTTATAACAAAACTTCATATATTTCCAACAGGATAACAGCATGCTCATCATTAGCAAAATGACACTTAGTTGCTCTTCTTTGTTTCCTTTCTCCTCCTCCTCCTCTTCTTCTTCTAACTTCTACTTGTTTGGCAATCTCAACCACCCAGAGTATAATTAAGAATATTGAATTAAGTTTACCTTTCTGCAGTTACACTACAATTATGAAACTCACCATGAGTCAATTACTTGTTGTATGGTGGGTGAGACCCTGTGTCCTTAGACCAAGCATTTGACTTTGTGTCTACCCACAAATCTATCAGGAAAGGTTTTTTTTATTCCAGTTCCCTAGGACATTATGAGCAGAAATTAGGGATGTGGGAAAGGCAGCTGCGGAAACGTGCATTAAGAGCTTGCAGTTGCCTGGCACAGAGAGAGGAGAGCTGCCCCAGCAGCTTAGAATTGGGGTCTGAGTCATCAAGAAGAGTTGAATTATTTTCCCGAGTCTCTACTGTGTGAAAGGGTAGGGAAGTTTTTAATGATATCTAACCAAAAGTTGAGCATGCAAGATTATTTTTAAAATTGGGATTTCTGAATGAATGCCCTAGAACTGAGGCTTCAGCAATATTAAATCAAAATAAGCAGTTTCTATCTGAATTAATTCTCAAGAGGCTTCTTCTTTATAAGTGGCAACATTAGCACTCTCTGGCTCAAGAAAACTTCCACAACTTTGTTTTTTCCTCTTTTTATTTCACTTTTTTTTTTTTGAGGGGTGGGCGGGCTTTGAGGTTTAGAATTCTGGTAAAGCCAAGTAAATTGGTTAATAAGAAATACATGGATGTCTCTGCTGAGGCCAAGGATGTGAACAATTTAATATTTTTAATAGGAAAACCATGAGGAACAGCTGGAAACTTCTACTTCTGGGAAGATGGGGTAACTGGACTTTGACCTAGTCTTTCCACTAAGTCCAGCTAAACACCCTAGATGTTACATCAAGAATAATGTAAGAAAACTGCAGTGTGTGAAGAAGATGATGGACTGGCTAGAAATCTCTGGACTTAAAGAGAAACAAGGTTATGAGTTCCCTGAATTTTCTTTGTCTTCACATGTCCCAAACTTGGAGCTGAAGAAGCCAGCCACCTAGCCAGCCACCTGTTGGCATCTGCCAACAGGCATAGATAAAAACCAAAAACCAAAAAAAAAAAAAAAAAAAAAAAAACACTTAACCAAAGCCTGCCTTCTCTACCCAGAGGAGTAGGAAAGGGGTGTGTGGTAGACAACAGAAAACTTCCAGGAAATAACCACTTTATTGCAGCCACACCCCACATGAAAAACCACCCATAGCAGCAAAGGCTGAGTGAAGACCCTAGACTTCTATCCTTCCGGGTGTAACAAGGGACCCCAAGTCCCTGCTGGGGTGGTGTCAGGGAGGCCAAATAGGAAGCTGGGATTTTCATCCCTACCAGGCAGTAATGAGCCTCTTCCCCATCTTCCTGTCTGTGGAGACGGTGTGGGGTACCTGGACTTCCAACCTTATTGGGCAGTAATGCATTTCTCTCCCCTACCCCCACACACTGGGATGCTGTCAAAGAAGGGGAGTCATAATGAGACCTTTCTACTCCCCCAAACAAGGAGGTATGCATGAGGTCTGGTGGGGAGATGTCCCATCCTTATCCAGCAAAAACAAAGGGTACCATGGAAGTCATGTGGGGTATCTAGACTTTATACTACCCCTGGCATTAATGGTGTGGCATCGTCCCATCTCAGAGTTGTATCAGAGTAGACCAGATAAAACATAGGCTTAAATAAGGAAATTAGTTCTGAATTTTCATTGAAGGACTGATGTTGAAGCTGAAACGCCTATACTTTGGCCACCTGATGTGAAGAACTGACTCATTTGAAAAGACCCCGATGCTGGGAAAGATTGAAGGCAGAAGAAGAAGGGGACGACAGAGGATGAGACAGTTGGATGGCATCACCGACTCAATGGACATGAGTTTTGAGTAAACTCTGGGAGTTGGTGATGGACAGGGAGGCCTGGTGTGCTGCAGTCCATGGGGTCGCAAAGAGTTGGACACAACAGAGTGACTGAACTGAACTGAACTGAAGATCTAGAGTCTTAACATACTACCCAGGAATTGTATATCATGACCAAATGAAGTTTATTCCAGGGACACAAGTCTGGTTCAATATTTAAAAATCAATCCACGTAATCTACTATATGACCAGGCTAAAGAAAAAAAAAAATCACAAAATCTTATCAATTGATGCAGAAAAATCATTTAACAGAATTCAATACCTGTTCATTATAAAATCTCTGAAAAATAGGAGTAGAAGGATAAATTTCAGCTTGTTGAGGAGCATCTACAAAAGAAAAAAAAATAATTACAGCTAACATCATATTTGATGGTGAAAGAGTGAATGTTTTCTCCTTTCTCCTTAGATATCTGTTTTCAACACTCTTATTCAACATAATGCTGGGATTTCTAGCCAATACTGTAAGTTAAGAAAAGAAAATAGAAGTAAAACAGATCATAAAGGAAGAAATAAAACTGTTCTTATCAGTAGATGGTATAACTGCCTATATAGAAAATACAAGGAATCTACCAATAATACTTCTAGAACTAAGAAATGAGTTCAGCAAGTTTCCAACATAAAAGATAAACATTAAAACATCAATTGTATTCAATACATTAACAGTGACATATGGACAATAAAATAAAATGACCTTTTACAATTACTACAAAAGCTTAGGCATAAATTTATGAAAATATGTACAGAATTTTTAAGCTAAAAGCCACAAATGCTGATGAAAAAAGTCAAATATGATCTAAATGTATATTTGGTTCATGGATTGAAAGACTCAATATGGTAAAGGCCTCATTTCTTTTCAAGTTGATATACAGGTGTTAACACAATTGCTATCAAGATCCCAGCAAGATTTTTTGGTGTATATAGATAAAATTATCACAAATTCATATGAGAAGGCAAAGAATTAGAGCAGCCAACATAAGTTTTGAGCAAGAGAACAAATGTAGGAATCAGTTCACCCAATTGCAAGACTTACATAGCTACTGTAATGAAGACTCTGTGATTTGTGTGTTTGTTTGATATTGAGCAGTATGAGCCATTTTTATATTTTGGACATTAATCCATTGTTATTTGCATAATTTATAAAAAAAAGATATAAATGAACTTATTTCCAAAAACAGAAAGAAACTCATAGACATAGAAAACAATCTTATGGTTCAGTTCAGTTCAGTTCAGTTGCTCAGTCATGTCCAACTCTTTGTGACCCCATGGACTGCAGCACACCAGGCCTCCCTGTCCATCACCAGCTCCTAGAGTTCACTCAAACTCATGTCCAAAACTGGAAAAGATCAGTTTTCATTCCAATCCCAAAGAAAGGCAATGCCAAAGAATGCTCAAACTACCGCACAATTGCACTCATCTCACACACTAAGAAAGTAATGCTCAAAATTCTCCAAGCCAGGCTTCAGCAATATGTGAACTGTAAACTTCCAGATGTTCAAACTGGTTTTAGAAAAGAAAGAGGAACCAGAGATCAAATTGCCAACATCTGCTGGATCATCGAAAAAGCAAGAGAATTCCAGAAAAGTATCTATTTCTGCTTTATTGACTATGCCAAAGCCTTTGACTGTGTGGATCACAACAAACTGTGGAAAATTCTGAAAGAGATGGGAATATCAGATCACCTGACCTGCCTGTTGAGAAATCTGTATGCAGGTCAGGAAGCAACAGTTAGAACTGGACATGGAACAACAGACTGGTTCCAAATAGGAAAAGGAGTATGTCAAGGCTATATATTGTCACCCTGCTTATTTAACTTATATGCAGAGTACATCATGAGAAATGCCAGGCTGGATGAAGCACAAGCTGGAATCAAGATTGCTGGGAGGGATATCAATAACCTCAGATATGCAGATGACACCATCCTTATAGCAAAAAGTAAAGAACTAAAGAGCTTCTTGATGAAAGTGAAAGAGGAGAGTGAAAAAGTTGGCTTAAAGCTCAACATTCAGAAAACGAAGATCATGGCATCCAGTCCCATCACTTCATGGCAAATAGATGGGAAACAGTGGCTGACTTTATTTTTTGGGGCTCCAAAATCTTATGGTTACCAAAGTGGAAAGGGTGATGGGGGAAGAGAAAAATTAGGAGACTAGGATTAACAGATGCACAATTACTATATATAAAATAAATAAACAACAAGGGCCTAGAGTATAGCATACTCAATATTTTGGGGGCTTCCCTGGTGGCTTAGCTGGTAAAGAATCCTCCTGAAATGTGGGAGATCTGGGTTCAATCCCTGGGTTGGGAAGATCCCCTGGAGAAGGGAAAGGCTATCCACTTCAGTATTCTGGCCTGGAAAATTCCATGGACTGTATAGTCCATGGGTTTGCAAAGAGTTGGACACGATATTTTAAAAACCCTATAAAGGAAGAAAATCTAAAAGCTATCTATCATCTATCTACCTGTCTGTCTGTCTATCTATCTAGCTTATCTATCTATCTACCTATCTATACATATGCACCAGTTCCCCTGTTGGCTCAGTGGTAAAGAATCCACCTGCCAAGCAAAAGACACAGATTCAAGTCCTGGGTCAGGAAGAAAATGGCAACCCACTCCAGTATTTCTTGCCTGGGAAACCCATGGGCAGGGCAGGCTGGTGGGGCTATAGTCCATGGGATTGCAAAAGAGTCAGGCATAGCTTAGTGACTAAACTTCAACAAATATATACATATAACTGAACCATTGTGCTGTACACTTAAAACCAAAAATCTGAGGAAACTCTGGGAGATAGTGAAGGACAGGAAAGCCCGACATGCTGCAGTCCATGGGGTTGCAGAGAGGCAGACATGACTGAGTGGATGAACACCAGAGGCAATGGAAAATAAAACCAAAAAACTTAACCTAGCCTGAGGCTCACACTTCATATAAACATTAACTCAGAATGGATCACAGGCTTAAATGTAAAACATAAGACCTTTTTGGAAAAAATAAGATAAAGTCTTTGAATCAAGAACTAAGCAAAGAGTTCTTAGACTTGACACCAGAAGCATAATTGATAAGAGGAAAATGGATAAATTTGACTTCGTAAAACTGAAGAACTTCTGCTCTGTGAAAGATCCTGTTAAGAGGATGAAGTACAAACTATAGAGTGGGAGGAAACCTTTGTTAACCGCATACCTGCAAAGAACTAATATCTAGACCATGTAAAATACTTGAAAAGGTCAATGGAAAGAATTTAGTTAGAAAAAAATGAACTAAACACATGAACAGACATTTCACAGAAGAGGTGACACAGATGGCAGATAAGCACATGAACAAATGTTCAACATCATTAGCTATTAGAAAAATGCAAATCAAAATCTCAATGAGCTAGCATTACCTGTTAGATCAGGTAAAATAAAATATATGACTATGGGCAGTGTCTGTGGCATTCCAGTGATGTACGAGCAATCTAGTTTTTCCACATCCTGTATCACCCGTACATTGCTAGTGGGAATGCTTAAGTGGTATAGTTACTCTGGAAAATTGTTTACCATTTTTTGAAACACTAATGTCTGACAATTGCACTCCTGGGCATTTATCCTCCCCAAATGAAAATATATGCTCACACAACAATGTATACTCAAATACAGGTTATTACTCATAACAGTAAAAACCTAGAAACAATGCAAATGTCCTCAGTGGGTGAGCGGTTAAACAATCTGGTACTTTCATAACGTCAAACACTACTTAGTAAAAGTAAAAAGAAATAAATTCTTTTTACTTAGTAGTAAAAAGAAATAAATTGTGAATTGGCTATATCCCAATAGAAAATGTTTTTGGTGTTAAAAAAATTATATGTGGAAACAGCAAAAAAGAAACAAATTGTGGCTATATCCAACAACTTGGATGACTCCTCAGAGAATCATGAAGAGTGAAAAAAAGACAATTTTGAAAAAGTTTACTTCTCGCTTGATTCCGTTTACTTACCATTCTTGAAGTGAGAACATGATGGGAAAGGAGAACAGTTAAGATGTTGTCAAGGGTTGAGGAGGAAGTGGGGCTTGGGGGGAAACGGTATGTGGCCATAAAAGAGCAATGAGAGGGATCCATGTGATGGAAATCTCTATGTCTTGACTGCTATCTATGTCCACATCCCAGTTGTGATGCTGTGCTATAGTTTCACAAATATTACCATTGGGAGGAACTGAGTGAAGGGCACACTGTTTTTTTGCTTTGTTTTGTTTTTATAACAACTGTATGAGAACCTACAGTAATCTTACACTTTAAATGTTTAATTAAAAAAATAAAAAGAACACATTGACACATTCCTCTAACCAGGAATATAGGTTGCTTCTGGGTTGTGTTTTGGGGAAAGAGGTTGAAATAAGTGTAAGATAATGTTATGTGCTTGTAAAAGTCTGTTTCCTTGAGGGAAAGACAGAGATAGGGTAGAACACAGGCACGTTTAATTATTCCTTCATTTGTTCATGCAACCAATTCCTCTACTTATTTATATGATCATACAGTCCCTCACTCATCATGGGTGAGGGACTTGTTCATCTTACCTTTCATTCAAACAGTAATTATTGAGACCAGTTGTTTATAAGGTACAGTACTAAGCACTAGGGGGATGCAAGAACGAGTTTGACATGGCCTCTGAATTTAGGGAGCTCACAGTAATTCATTTATACATTCCATTTACCAAGTACTCTACCAATACAAGCAACCAACCAACCAACTAACCAAATAATCAGCCCATGTCCATAAATGCTTATTCTATCCTGAAAGCCTGCCTTACTGCTTGGCATAAAACTATGAGCATACATGCCATTAATTTAATAACTGTTTATTGACTGCATATGAGGCTTATTTTCAGAGCTGGATGCCAAATTATTAGTCTTTGAAGAAGTCAGGAAATAAGGTGAATGAAAAATGGGAGTAATTCACCAATTCTGTATAGAGGGATGAGTAAAATTGCTCATTCATCAAGATAGAATACCATTGTGTGCTCAGCCACTCAGTCGTGTCTGACTCTTTGCAACCCCATGGACTGTAGCCCATCAGGCTCCTCCATCCATGGGATTTTCCAGGCAAGAATACTGGAGTGGATTGCCATGTCCTTTTCCAGAGGATCTTCCCAACCCAGGGACGCGAATCTCCTGTAAGTCTCCTGCTTTGCAGGCAGATTCTTTACCACTGCACTTGCATCAGATTATTATTTTATTATTATTATGGATTATCCTCTGTATAAAATCCAAGCTCCTAAACAGGAATCACTAGGATCTCACAGCATGTCCCTAACCCCCCTTTCCTGCCTCATCTCCTAATTCAGCTGGAATCTCTGTGTTTTTTATTCCCTTAGCTTATGTTTCCTCCACAGGTGTGTTCTTTTCCGCACTTCTAAACCCAAAGCCCCACATTCTGTAGCGTTGGGTGGCTTTCCGGTTATTCCATGGAGGGAGAGTGGCTGACTCTGCCTCTCTGTTCCCACAGCACTCGAGTATAGATGTTGTTAAGGTTCTAATCATGTGCCAGCGGAGCGTGTTAGGAGTCTCAGAGATCAAACGGGTAGAGCTGATAGAAACTGAACTTCACTTTTCCCATTTACCAATTGTTTTAACTCAGAGAAGCTTGTTAACCTCTCAGAATCTTTCTCCTTGTAACATAATGGATGCAAATGCGATCATGTCTCAGAACTGATATGAGGTTAATAGAAATAACACATAGAATGCATTCAGAAAACTGCTCAGAATGTGTGTAGGATTAAGAAATGCTAGTTCTTATTATATTAAGGGAAGTCTTTTCTTTGTTTGCATTTCTGGCCACTTCCTTTTTCTCTTCAGGCCGGGACTATTGCTTGTTCATTTTTGTATTTTTGATTCTTGTACAGCAATGATAACATTACCAAAAAAAAAAAAAAAAAAATGGTGTGTGTCATTCAAAATCTTACTTGCTGGTACAGAGTAGATAATGTTTATTGAAATAGCTTGTTTGGAAATCATTAAATTGCAGGACTTCTTGTGTCTCTTCCAGTTATATCACATTAATCTACATTGACTGAAATTCTAGTGCTCTCTGGAGGAGTCCAGAGAGGGCCTAGGGGCCTAGGGACCAGAGAGAAAGAGAGGGGGAAGGGAAGGCAGTGTGGCTTTTGGTTATTTTTGACTGTGGATGGACATATGAGCTTGCCCAGAAATTATTGCATAGGATATTTTGTGAGATATTTGATGTGAAATAAAGGTGTTGAGCGGAGGAGGAAATGACAACCCACTCCAGTATTGCCTGGAGAGTCCAGTGGACAGAGGACCTTTGCAGGCTACAGTCCATGGGGTCACAAGAGTCAGACATGACTGAGTGACTAAACCACCACCACCACCAAGGTGTTGAAGGATACTCTCAGAATAATTATTATTAGGGAGAAAAACTGTATGAAGTTTCATATACATGAATCTGTCACATAGGTCATGTAGATATCTCTTTCTTGCTTACTCTTCTCCAGCTACACTGGCCTCTTTGCTTGTCCTTAAATATTCCAACCATGGTCCCATCTTTCCTAATATTCCCTCTTCCCAGATTTTCTGCCACATATCTGCATGGATGACTTCCTCACCTCATCCTTCAAGTCTTGGCTCAAATGTCACTCCTGGGAGAGGCCCAGCTACACCCATATTTAATTCTACAGTATCTAATTTCCATCCTCAGAATTTTATTCCTCCTCTTCCTTGTCTACCTTTCCTTGTTCTAATAGCTCAAATCACCTTCTGGAATGTTATATGCCTCACCTGGTTGTTATATTCACAGTTAATTTTCCATCTCCCTGGTTAGAACATAAACTTCACTAAGGCTTAATCTCTTTTGTTTACCATTGTATACTGAGCATTTAGAACACAGTAGATGCTCAATATGGGGTGAATAAAAGAGTAAATCAGATGGAGCTTTGCAGAGGAAATTGCCCTGATGAAGAAGAGATGAGTTTGCTTGGAGACTCTCCCAGGGAGAAGTAGATAAAGTCCAGGGCTTCTTCCCCAAGTCACTGTGTGGGAAGGGAGCCTCCCCTTTTCTTGGTGACTCATCTGACTCACGTACAGAACCCGTGATTTCTCTCTGAGGAGGCTTAGTAATGGGGATAAGAGAAAGGCCACGTGTACATGCTGAGTCCTTCCACTTATGTCTCTTTGCCACCCTGTGGACTGTAGCCCTCCAGGCTCCTCTGTCCATGGGATTCTCCAGGCAAGAATACTGGAGTAGGTTGCCGTGCCCTTCTCCATTGGATCTTCCCAACTCAGGGATCAAACTCACGTCTCTCACATCTGCACTGACAGGTAGTTTCTTTACCACTAGGGCCACCTGGGAAGCTCAAGAGAAAGGTCATTCAAATGCAATTGTTTGAAAAATTTCAAGACTCAAGAAGATGCTATGGGGAGAACTGACATGTATTATTTCTAAGACCAGTGTTTGCTGAATCCTGGGGAAGAGGGTGGAGACAAGAATACACATGTGGCCTGCAGAGGAAGGGTCCAGGGGAGAGACCTGCACTTGGGATTTGAGAGGTGGGGGGCACTTGCACATGTGGGTTTCTTTGACCCTCGATCTGTTGAGTTCAGAGCTTATTTAACTTGCAGAGTAGAAGAGCCAAAGCAATGAGACAAGGGTCATGATTCTCCTCCAGCTTTTTGTAACACCTTGGAGATGGCAAGGGGATCCTTTGGTAAAGAACTGCTTAAGCCAGAGGTGACTGCCTGTAGCCTAAGGGATGAGATGTTCTTTAAAATTCATTTAATTGTGCCTAATCACTTTACACAGGCATTTAATCTCCATTTTGCTAGAATATCAATTTTTGGTGGTTTTATACCAGGTGAGGGACTCGGACTTTTATGTCACCATTTGGCAAGTGTGACTTGTCTGGGAACCTAAGCTTCATTTGCTGCTGTGTGAATTCAAGGTAAAGATGGGCAGGTGTCTGAAATGAGAAGAAGGGGGTGCACTCCCTTCTCTAGTCTCTGAGTTGGCAGCACTTGCAAAGACAACTCTGCATGCTCCTTGGTGATGAGTACCAGATGGGACTGCCCCCTAGATGGGTCCCAGATGTAGAAAGAGAAAGCTCTACCCTCATGTCCCTCATTCCTCAGCTAAAGGGAAACCCTGTGCCACAGGTAGGAACTAGAATGAGAAAGGAAGGGGTCTGCCAGTTGGGGTACTGTAAAAATATTCAGTTCAGTTCAGTCACTCAGTCGTGTCCGACTCTTTGCGACCCCATGAATTGCAGCACGCCAGGCCTCCCTGTCCTTCACCAACTCCTGGAGTTCACTCAGACTCATGTCCATCAAGTCGGTGATGCCATCCAGCCATCTCATCCTCTGTCATCCCCTTCTCCTCCTGCCCCCAGTCCCTCCCAGCATCAGAGTCTTTTCCAATGAGTCAACTCTTCGCATGAGGTGGCCAAAGTACTGGAGTTTCAGCTTCAGCATCATTCCTTCCAAAGAAATCCCAGGGCTGATCTCCTTCAGAATGGACGGGTTGGATCTCCTTGCAGTCCAAGGGAGGGTGTCTTCATTTCCCAAGGCTACCATATAAAGTACCGTGTACTGGAAGGTCTCAGTTCAGTTCAGCTGCTCAGTCATGTTGTGTCTGACTCTTTGTGACCCTATGGACTACAGCACGCCAGGCTTCCCTGTCCATCACCAATGTTCAGAGTTTGCTCAAACTCATGTCTATCGAGTCAGTTATGCCATCCATGATCTCATCCTCTGTCACCCCCTTCTCCTCCTGCCTTCAATCTTTCCCAGCATCAGGGTCTTTTCCAAAAGTCAATTCTGTGCATCAGGTGGCCAAACTATTGGACTTTCAGATTCAGCATCAGTTCTTCCAATGAATATTCAGGACTTACTTTATTTAGGGTGGACTGATTGGATCTCCTTGCAGTCCCAGGGACTCTCAAGAGTCTTCTCAAACACCACAGTTCAAAAGCATCAATTCTTTGGCACTCAGCTTTCTTTATGGTCCAACTCTCACATCCATACACGACTACTGGGAAAGCCATAGGTTTGACTAGATGGATCTTTGTTGGTAAAGTAATGTCTCTGCTTTTTAATATGCTGTCTAGGTTGGTCATAGCTTTTTTTTTAAGGTCATAGTTTTTCTTCTAGACTGGAAGGTCTAGAACAATGGAAATTCATTCTCTCACAGTTCTGGGGACCAGAAGTCTGAAGTTAAGTGTTGGCAGGATTGGTTCCTTCCGAGCGGTGAAAGAGAAGTCCTCTCTCCCAGCTTCTGGTGGTCTGCAGGCAATACTTGGCTTCTGTTTTATGCTCTCATGTGCATTCACCTTACTCTAATAGGACCTCATTCTAACTAATTACAACAACCATATTCCCAAGTAAGGTCACATTTTGAGTGGTTAGAAATTCAACACGTGGATGTGTGTGTGTGGGGTGGCAATGACGTCCAAAAATGGTGTAACTAAGATATCTATTGTAAATTCATTGAGGGTAAGAAACCAACAACTCCTTCAACTTCTTATTTATATAGGTGAAAGTTGAAGCTCAGAGATATATCAGAGTGCTGTAGAATGGAAAGGACTTGCCTACTTCAGGATTTCAGCCCTGCCTCTTATATCCACATGACCTAGAATCATCCACTGGAAGTTCCATCCCCTACTTGCATACAATGCCTGCCTGGAATTACCTGGTATGGGGGATAAAGGTCAAATGGAACCATTGCCATGAAGCTGTTTTACCACCTCTAGCAGACATAGAAGAGTAAAGGGTAATTTCTCTAAAGTCACAAGCAATAGGTAGCTCTGAGCAGTACATCCAGTCTTGAGTCCTTCCCTTAGACACAGCATGGTCCCGGCCACCCCACTCTATGAAAGCCAATGCAGAGGTCTGAGGCTCTCATGGGATCAAATGGGAAATACACCATAGAAACAGACTCACACCATAAAAAATTGGAATTTGACTGGGCGCAGCGGTCTAACCCAGCCCTGAGGGAAGTTCATATACACTGAGTGCCTTTTCTCTTTTAACTGCTAAGACTCTCAACAGTAAGATTGTTTATCTGCCAGTTTAAGGCTGTGAGACTAGGGAGGGTAAATAAGCACACTTTAAGGGTGAGGTGAATAATAAAGGTCAGTTTACGAGTCATGGAAAATCGTGTGGTGGAACTCAAAGCCACCGAAAGATTGTTTGGTAGGAAACTAGTGGGGTGGAGTCAGATCATGGTAGTGGGGTGGAGTCAGACTCTTCACTCATTAGCTCTGTTCCTGGTTGGGGAGGTGAGGGTCAGCTTCATTTACTTCCTCCTTCCTGGATTCTCCTCTGTTGTGTGTGTGCTAAGTCGCTTCAGTCGTGTCCCACTCTTTGTGACCCTATGGAGTATAGCCCACCAGGCTCCTCTGTCCAGGGGATTCTTCTCCAGGCAAAAATACTGCAGTGGGTTGCTATTTCCTTCTCCGGGGGATCTTCCTGACCCGGGGGTTGAAATGTGGATTCTTTATCTGCTGAGCCATTGGTAAAGCCCTCCTCTTGTAGTAAATGGGGGAAAAGCTATTTAGCCACAGTTGGTGGGGGCTTAGCCTGGCTCAGCCATTCCAGAGTGATCGGGCAGTATCATGAACATAAAGCGTGTTCTCACCCTGTGGATCAGCAATGCTCTTCCTGGGGACAGACATAGGGACAGTCCCGCCCATGTGTACAGGGAGAGAGGTAAGGAACGTGCTGATGGCAGCCTTGTCTGTGGGCTCAGAGAAGTGGAGATGGCCAGGTCAGCCATCATGAGAGGAATGAATAAGTCAAATACTGAAGATGCAGTAATGGGGCTCTAGGTATCAGCTAGAAGAAATGAACCTGAGCAGTGATTCTCAAACTGTGGTACCAGGACCAGAGACATAGGCATCACTTGGTAACTCATTAGAAATGCAGATGAATGGTCCCACCGTAATTTTAATGAGTCAGAACATCTGAGCGTGACCCCTCTGTTTTAACACACCCTCCAGGGAATTGTGATATTTGCTCAAGAGTAAGAACCACTGAAGTAGAGGTACACAGAGATATTGAAACAGTCACATACAGATATTGAAAACAAACTTATGGTTACCAAAGGGGAAACATGATGGGGAGGAATAAATCAGGAGATTGGGATGAACGTACACAGACGACTACATATAACGTAGGTAACCGACAAGCACCTACAGAAGGAACTCTACTCAACATTCTATGATAATTATATGAGAAAATATCTGAAAAAAGAATGAATACATGTACATGGATAACTGAATCACTTTGCTGTACATCTGAAACTGACACAGCATTGCAAATCAACTATACTCCAAAACTATACTCCAATAGAATTTAAATATTAAAACAAAACACAGTCATAGGTTAAAAAGTAAGACAGAAAATGAGGTTTACTATTCAATAGGTTGTTGAAACTAAAACCATGCACATGTGCAAAAAGTATCTGATGGTAGAACTGCCTGTTCCGATGAGTTTCTTCCACTTAAGAAGTTAAATGTGAGAAGGAATGAGGGATAAAAGGAAGGAAAGAAAGAAGCTTTGAGCCTTGTCTAAGCAAATGCTGATGTTTTACCATGATCTAAGAAGGATATTTTACCATGATCCAAGAAGTGATTTTGACTCAACTCTGTACATGAGATTCTACACAAATGAATAGATAAAGTGGGAAAGATAACTAACAATAAGCATAGCACTGCTCAAGACCTTCCCTTGTGTTTTGTTAAACATGATTCTCAGTCCTTTGCATGAACCACCTCATTGGATTTTCCAGGAACCCCATGACACATCATAAAACATTGAACTCAGAAATGAGGAGACCAAGGAAGAAGGCTTGGGAAATTTTCCCCAGGTCACATGCTCAGAAACTTACAGAGATGCCTCTCAAGTCCTTCCCATCTTCAAATTTAGCTTGGTGATTCTTACCAGATCTTGCCTCCCAGAGGAGAGCTGACTATGTCTGGAGACATGCTTCATTTTCACAACTGGGAAAGCAATTTTGGCATCTAGTAAACTGGCACTGAGGATCCTGCTCAACATCCTAGAATGCCCCAGACAGTCCCACACAACAGAGGGTTGTTCAGCCCTGGGTGTCAGTGGTGATGACGTTGTGAAACCCTGATACCTCTACACAGAGCCGCTCTCTTGTCTCCTCCAAACGGTATTTGCCAAATTATGCTTAGAAGACTGCATGCATATGATGAATTATTTTAAATTATTAGATCTTGTGTTGAGAAGAAGCATCAATGAAGCAATATTTTATCTTTGTGCATATGTGATATACTTGTTTTTGCATAGTTGACCTTAGCTTTTGGAGATAACTTAGTGACTAGAGCAGCCTTCCCTTAGTGGCTCAACAGTAAAGAATCTACCTGTCAATGTAGGAGATGCAGGTTTGATCCCTGGATCAGGAAGATCCCCTGGAGAAGGAAATAGCAACCTGCTCCAGTATTCTTGCCTGGGAAATCCTGTGGACAGAGGAACCTGGTGGGATACAGTCCATGGGACCACAGAAGAGTCAGACACAACTTAGTGACTAAAGAACAACAAGAAATGCCTAAAGCAAGATATCCAGGCTCCACTTTGGCCGAGAGACACTTTACTAACAAATTGCTGCAGATTTTGCTACCTACTCAGTGGTCCTAATTCTACAGTGTATCCTTTCTCCTTATTTCAATATATATATACTGGCCAGTGATACTGGCCTGGAGAATCCCATGGACAGGCAGGCCGCAGTCCATGAGGTCTCAAAGAGTCGGACACGACTGAGCAACTTTCACTTTCACTCACTTTAGTATTCTACTGTATATACTATATACAAAGAGGACTTCCAGCCACAAATGACCATTTTCTGTTCTCTAAGTTTAGAAACAGGATCACTACTGAGGTCAATATTTCCCATCTTCTAACACCTTAAGATCCAAGGAAAAGCAATAACAACAAACAACCTCACATCTTATATGTCTTCTGAACTGGAAGTCTAAAGCTGGCAAGGAGTCTTTCCTAAATTCCAAATATTACTTTATTATGATCACCTCTAGTTCTCAAGCCCATTATATGTTAAATCATTTCAGGTTATGAATTACCTTGCTGTCATACACCAGTTGAATTGCAGCATCAATTCAAGGACAAAATGTGGCCCTTCCTTTAATTTACACTCATAGGCACACACACAACTTCTGTGTATAGTAGACTTTATGCCATTGTCTAACCACAGTCAGAGAGGAAGACCAGCATTATCTACATAATATCAACAAAACTTCAGATAAAATACCAGACATCCTTTTTCTTAAACACTCTCTGGCCAGTCAACCACAGGGGATTTCTCAGTGGGCACTTCACAGCCCTAGTCCTCTGGCTTTATGCGCTCAGGTTACCCACTCCTCTCCTCTCAGGCAGGCAGTTTAACCACATCCTTTGTGCCTTTTACTCCTGTTAACACCCAGTCCTAGGCATTCTCTTTAACCTCAAATAACTTATTGATGTAACTTCAAAAGAAGATAGTTTATTCTCAAAAGAAACTCTCATTCATGTGTTAAGATAATAAATATTATTCTCTTTTAAAAGGGGCTGAAGATTTCAACTCAAGTTAGATATTTCTAATAACTTGAGTTTGATATTCACTCTACAGCTATTTATTGAGAAATTCTGAGATAACACCATATACGAATTAGACCTAGACTAGAGATCCAGACAGGCATCCACGGGAAGTGAGTGTGGAGATGATTTTGAAGCAGTGGTGTGCTATTAAGGTTTTTTTTTTTTTAAATTTTATTTTATTTTTAAACTTTACAATATTGTATTGGTTTTGCCAAATATCGAAATGAATCCACCACAGGTATACATGTGTTCCCCATCCTGAACCCTCCTCCCTCCTCCCTCCCCATACCATCCCTCTGGGTTGTCCCAGTGCACCAGCCCCAAGCATCCAGTATCGTGCATCGAACCTGGACTGGCAACTCGTTTCATACATGATATTATACATGTTTCAATGCCATTCTCCCAAATCTTCCCACCCTCTCCCTCTCCTGCAGAGTCCATAAGACTGTTCTATACATCAGTGTCTTGTTTGCTTTAACAAGCAGCTCTCTGGGGAAAGGAGAGGGGGGAAAAAGCTCTACTGTTTATCATTTGTGAGTTTTCAAATGGTCTTTCTGCTTTCAGGCTCTCAATCGGGTATGTCTGAAGATGGAGTTGGAAAGCCAAGTATGGTAATTGCCATCATATAGATCATGTTGGAAGGACTGATGCTGAAGCTGAAACTCCAATACTTTGGCCACCTCATGCGAAGAGTTGACTTATTGGAAAAGACTCTGATGCTGAAAAGGATTGGGGGCAGGAGGAGAAGGGGATGACAGAGGATGAGATGGCTGGATGGCATCACCGACTCGATGAGCATGAGTTTGACTGAACTTCGGGAGTTGGTGATGGACAGGGAGGCCTGGTGTGCTGTGATTCATGGGGTCGCAAAGAGTCGGACACGACTGAGTGACTGAACTGAACTGAACTGAGTGTTCTGATCACACAGAATTGAACTTAAAAGCATAGATACTATGTGATATCACTTATACGTGAAATCTAAAAAGTTGAACTTGTAGGAACAGAGAGTTTGATGGTGGCTGCCAGGGGCTAGGGGGTGCCAGAAATGGGAAGATGCTGATCAAAGGGTGCAGACTTCTGGTTTTAAGGTGGATAAGTGCTGAGGACCTAAAAGTACAGCAAGGTGATTATAATTAATAACACTGCATTATATACTAGAAAGTCACTGAGAATGGATCATAAATATTCTCATCACAAAAAAGAAACATAAATACATGACATGATGGAGATACTGTAGCTAACACTATGGTGTAAGTATTTCACAATATATGAGCATCAAATCAACAGGCTGTGCAACTTACACTTACATAATGTTAAATGTCAATTACATCTCCAATGAATCTGGGGAAAAAAAAATAGGTTGTAGGGAAGGGTAATGAAAGAATCAGGAGATGATGATTTTTTTGAGTATTTATTGTTGTTCTTGTATCTGACTCTTTGTGACCCCATGGACTGCAGCACGCCAGGCTTCCCTGTCCACCATTTCCCAGAGCTTGCTCAAACTCATGTCCACTGAGTCAGTGATGCTATCCAACCATCTTGTTCTCTGTCATCCCCTTTGCCTCCTGCCTTCTATCTTTCACAGCTCAGGGTCTTTTCCAATGAGTATGTATTATCTTTGTTTTAATATAATTTATTCATGAGTTTTCATAAGTTCATTTTTGAATAACAGTTCTGTTTAACAACCAGCATGAACCATTCCTGGAAGTATAATAGTCAGCCCTTGTGAGTCCTTGCAAGCTATATCCAGCACAGGACTAAAGTTTGGATGGATTTGAATAAACATGGAAACTACACAGTGATAGCAGTATGTGCAAAGGTCCTGTGGTAAGAAGGAGCTTGAGCTGGTTGCTAAGGCTTTTTGTTCTTTATCCGAATAACAAGTGTAGCCTCTGCAGGTTTATAGGCTGTTCTCGGGAAATTTTTGTCGTGGAAGGACCATGTGTTGGGGGCATGGTTCCCACTGTCAATGAGTGATTTTGGGTAAATTTAGCTAAAAGCACAGAGAGAAGGGTTATAGCTCTGACTGGAGACTAGATGCCGTTTAAATTTCTTCCAATTCTGAAATGCCATGACACTCAAAGAAAGATTGAAGCTTCTGAGGACAGGTAGAAGATGTGAGAACTGGTGCATTAAGAACCTGGAAATGGTTTGCACATTATAAGTAGATATATAAATATGCCAGAAACTTGAGGCCAAAAAAGTCTTATCTTTAAAATAAATAGCCACAGGAAGCAAAGGGAGTCAGGTGTTTTCTCTCTCTCCCTCCCTCATTCTCCATGGGCTCCTATTTTTGAAATCTCACTTCCTCAAAGTGTCAGACAATTATATCAGCTAATATATTTTAGCCAATGTGATCCTAAAAAGGATAATGTGAATTATTTATGCCATTCTCTCTTGGGGGGAGTGAATAGGACCGTAAACGCTGCAACATTTCATTTTAGGAAATTCATTGTGCGAGAGATTTCAGAGAGTACAATCCAAGATTAGAAAAAAGCTGATGAATAACCTCAAATAGAGGAAAAAGTAATCTGCCGGAAAGCTCCTTTTTATTTACGGCAGTAGCTATGGCATTGTCTTCTGTGACTCCTACTGCCCTCCAAGTTTTAAACACAGGGCTTCCTGACTCCACAGCTGCCTGTTCTGGGGTGCCTCTGAAGGATCTGCAGCACTTCCCAACCATCGCAGGAGTGCTGAAGCCAGGACACCCCATGTCTGCCTCAACCCAGGGCTACAATCCATCCCCTGGGAACCATCCCCTTCAAGCCACTACTGTTGATACTCCAGACAACATCCCACCTTCTCCCCCTCACTTTCCACTCGGAGTTTAAGTCTCTATTAGTCTTGGCTTGGGGTAGCCTTAAGAAAGATGGGAGGAGGGAGGGGGGTTCAGGATGGGGAACACGTGTATACCTGTGGCTGATTCATGTTGATGTATGGCAAAACCAATACAATATTGTAAAGTAATTAACCTCCAATTAAAATAAATAAAGTTATATATATATAAAAAGAAAGATGGCTTTGAAGACTGTCAAATTCTTGCTTCATTATGCACTAATTATAGGACACTGGGTGAGCTAGGGAACTTCTTTGGGCTTCTGTTTTCTTCTCTATAAAATGAGGAATAGAATACTCCCTCTCTTCCAAGTTAGGTATAGAGGAAATGAGCATGTCAAAATTCCTAGCACAATCAACTCACCGAACCAATGGACATGAGTTTGAGTAAACTCTGGGAGTTGGTGATGGACAGGGAGGCCTGGTGTGCTGCAGTCCATGGGGTCGCAAAGAGTCAGACATGACTGAGCGACTGAACTAAACTGACTGAACTGAGCATAATCAACAATTGATAATATGCTACCTTCTATGATTATTATTTTTATCTGCTACCTGCCCTGCCCTGCATCTATGTCCTTTTCCAAAGACCCATTAACCTACGCATCCATTCTAAGTATCTGCTATGTGCCAGATACTTTATCTCGTGTTGTATTTACCTTGCTGGCCAGGTAATTTATAGAAGTTCTTTACCAGATGCCTGTTAGAATTTGTCCAGAGCTACTTTCATCACTTTTCAGAGAGTATTAGCCTTGTGTTACAGCCGAGCTAGCAGATCTATCAGAGGATGACTAGAGATGTCCCCCGCCCCAGAGAGTTGACCTTCTTGCACGACCACCACACATCAGTGTCATTCTCCTAAACAGTCAATTCTGGATCATGTCACCCATGCTTACTTTCTTAAAGTGCATGTTTAAAGTTAGTCTATGGGTTTTTCTTTCTATGGCATTAGATAAACATACTCATTTCCTTTTTTTTTTTTTTTAAGGAGTGCTAATAAGAAGGGACAGACGACTACTCCACAAGCATCTGTGTAGGCTTGTACTAAACTGGGGTTTTACAGGCATTAGGTCATTTCCTCCTGACAGCAAACATGTACAAAGACATCCTTCACTTGGTTTTATAGTTGAGTTAGCTAAAGGTAAGAGCAGTTAAGGAACTTGCCCTCAATTCCAGGATTTGCAAAGCCTGAACCTGGGTTCCCGGACACCAAAGCCTCGCCATTTTGCTTCCTGCAGGGCCATCAATCTACCAATCATCTGACAGTTCTACCATTCTGGCTTTGAACCAAGACTCATCACCTCTCAGACACGAGAGCAAAAGCATTGTATTGTCAGGTGAGGGAATCCTGACATCCCCCAGCTCAAGTTTCCCCTCCTGTTCATTCAGGTTTTCTACTATGCAGATCAGTGCGACAATTTTTTTTTTCCCCACAGAGAAACTTAACAGCAAAAAAGTTGAATGGACTCACCATTGAAGGCACAGAAATTTAGCAAGAAACACAGCTAAACAACTTGCAACTGTATCTGCTGTCTGTCTTCTTGATTATGACCAAATGCCAGTTGCCACGACAAAGACAATCATTGGTCTTTCTTCACCGTTAAAATGGTTTTTATCAGTGCTGGTTTGGAAATCTATTTCCTTTCTGTATCCCCTGTAAGGATCTTGGTCTGTAAATATCTTGGTTTATTTGACGGGTACAGTGATCAAGGAGATCCAAGTTTAGGTTGAAGTCCCCAGTAGCTATTTACAAGGACACAAAGTTGCTCTTAGGAGCCTGGGTTTGGCTGGCTCTGGGACAAAGCAGGTGAGCAGAGCCAAGGAAGAGTCACAAGCCTGACTCACACCTGCTGTTGACATCAAACAATTTTGTGATCCCATAATGCTCTTCCTCTCTGTGCATGAAGGCTAAGCTTAGGCAACTTGTCTCCCCACTGTTCTCAGTCCAGGAATCTTCCTTC
This sequence comes from Bos grunniens, assembly GCF_055505025.1. Lineage (NCBI taxonomy): Eukaryota > Metazoa > Chordata > Mammalia > Artiodactyla > Bovidae > Bos > Bos grunniens. The sequence continues at coordinate 11,869,601 of NC_141170.1, read as the reverse complement.
CTAGGGTAAAGGTAGCAAATGTGCTGTTTCTTTTCTTTCTTTGCCAGCGTTCTACATAAGGTCTGGATGCTGGTCCTTTGTGATGTATGTTGTAAATATCATCTCTCAGGATGAGGCTTGCCTTCTCACTGCTCTCATGGAGACTTTTGATGAACAGAGGTTCAACTTCCATCTCATCCTGGTTGGTGGTGGTTGCCTGCAGCATTATTTTACAAATGATTTTGAGACCATGGGCAGCTCAGTAGGCTTTTTATCTGCTACCTGCCCTGCCCTGCACCTATGTCCTTTTCCAAAGACCCATTAACTTACTCATCTATTCTAAGTATCTGCTATGTGCCAGATACTTTGCCTCGTGTTGTATTTACCTTGCTGGCCAGGTAATTTATAGAAGTTCTTTACCAGATGCCTGTTAGAATTTATCCAGGGTTACTTTCATCACTTTTCAGAGAGTAAATTTGTTAGAATTTGTCCAGAGTACTTTCATCGCTTTTCTCAGTAGGAGAGAGCACCCTGATCTTTTAAGGACATCTGACAACCATGAGGGCCCCTGGGACTGTCATTTTGTGTCCTTAAATAAGCTAGGTAAATAATCAAATGGATTTCAGCTCACATTTCTATCAATGTAGCCACTGGATGAAACTCTGGGGATAGATGAATGGAAAGATAAAAATTCATGAAAGGAAAAGGGATGGTAGATCATCAGAAGCTAGTAGAAATACACATATTTTCTCTCTCCCCTCAAGAAGGCAGGCCAATTTCGTCTTCTAGGAGGAGAGGACATGAGCTCTAGCTTTGAAGGGTGAACAGAAGTTTACCAAGCAGGAAAGAGAATATCTCAAGGCATACAGATGGGAAGTGGGATGAACAGAGTGGTATGTTGAGGGAAATCCAGGCAGTTTGGTGGTCTTGTGTCATCACATGTGTAGAGATGATGGTAAGAGATGAGTCTGGGTAGGTTTCTGGGATTCATATCATCATCATGGACACATATTTGTTAAGAAGTTGAGACTTTATTCTGCAGGTTGTGGGGTGCCTGTGGTATTCTCTTTTATTTAGCATCAGGGTCAAAATATGTAAAATCGTAAAATAAGGCTTGGGTGAAAGACAGAATAACAGAAAGAAGAAACCAGGAAATGTTTACCAATTGGCAGGTAAGATAGTAGCATCGGCTGGGTTTTACATTAAGGATATGGGCTCAAGCTTCATGTCTTCTTTTAGCAGAAGTTTCTACCTGAAGATATAAAGGAGACTACAGAAGAGAAACTTTGGGGCTTAGTCTTTGAAAAATTGGAGATAATGAGAGTAATGGGTAATTGATGGGTTGGGGTAGAAATCTAGTTATCAATCTTAGAGTAGAGAGAAGCAGAAAGAGACTAGGGCTTGGGACTGGTTCTGGGTCGTCACATGGAAAGTTGGCTTTGTAAGTGACAAGGAAGCTCTATTTCCAGAGCCGAGGCAGAAGGTCAGAAGCTACTAGAGCAAAGCTGACTTGATACTCAGGAATTTCAGCTAATGTGTTGCATACAGCCTTAGGAGGGCAGAGGGTGCAGGCTGTACCACCTCAGAGGTTTAAAGCCCCTCTGGGCCCTATGCATCTACAGGATCTTGAACAAAGCTGGCTCCTCTGTGAGAGGTCAGAAAGCCATGACCGTCAAATGAGATTAGTGCAGTGGTGAGCAAGAGATGCAGGGCCAGTCCTAGCTTCATGCTCAGGCTTGCCTTGTCAGTTCTTCCTGCTTCCTGCCCTCTACTTCTCCTTCTCCTAGCCAGGAACCAGGAAGGAGGAATTTAGGCAGTTCTAGAACTACTCTGCCTGCAATTGGGGAGCCCTGGGTTTGATCCCTGGATTGGGAAGACCCCTTGGAGGAGAGCATGGCAACCCACTCCAGTATTCTTGCCTGGAGAACCCTCATGGACAGAGAAGCCTGGCGGGCTACAGTCCATGGGGTCACAAAGAGTTGGACACGACTCAGTGACTAAGTGCAGCACACAGCACAGAACTACTCGTAGACTCACAATCTTGTGAGCCAGACTTTGAGCTCCTGTTTTGATTAACCCAACGTCTGTTCCCCACCCCCTGGCCTATGCCCCAGTTCTCACCAGAAAGTGTCCAGGTATCAACCAGCTGAGTGACCTTGGTCAAGCATAGGGATCCTCCGAACACCTACTTCCTCATCTGCTGGCAAAGAGAGTAATCTCATCTTCATGGACTAGATATAAGTTTTCCTTAAGAGCATCAGCATCACACTACACATTTGCCCCGTGCTCCACAGACGTGACGATCACTATGACGGGCATGGTGGTGGCTACACTGACGTCTTGTGCTCTGAGTCATACATCGATAGCCTTACCAGCACACTTGCTTCAGAGAGAGAAGAGCAGGTGTGGGGGTTTGAGAAAGAACAAGGCACATGTAACGAAGGTAGAAGAGCAAGAGAAATCCAAACTAGACAAAAGAGACAGCCAAATGAAGTAGATTTTAATTTATATACTCAATGGCTTCTTCGTGGCTTCAGGAGAAAGGTAATGATATGATTACATTGTGCTCAGTTACTCAATCTGACTGTGATCCCATGGACTGTAGCCTGCCAGGATCATCTGTCCTTGGAATTTTTCAGGCAGGAATATTGGAGTGGGCTGCCATTTCCTCCTTTAGAGGATCTTCCTGATCTACATCTCATACATTGCCAGGTGGATTCCTTAATACTAGTGCCCAATTATATGATTATTATATGAAAAAAGTATGCAAATGAAGAGTCTGTAAAAAAAAAAAAAAAAAAGAAACAGTTACGAAGACCTTGGACAAGCCCAGTGACCCACAGGATTAATACCATCTCATGACATACAGGACCTTCCATAGTTTGTGTAGTGGGGATAGAAGCTTTTCATTCTCCCTTTTCTAAGACTGTGTCTCTTAACCTTTCTGTCTGTCTCAGTATAGGTCTTCAAGATCTCACATACTGATTTTTGCTGTAATTTTCTGTTTATTTATCTTGCCCACAAGAAAGTGAACTTTCTGGAGGTGAGGATTATGTGTATATTTTACCTTTATTACCTGGCATGTAGTAGACCTCATGAATCTTCGTGTTTGTGAAAATTAAAGTTGACTCCAGTGAAACCTCTTCCCACAAAAGATTTTTAAATTGTTCTCAAAGGACACACATGAAAATGTAGCTCTCTTGTCAAAGGGATAAACAGAAAAGAGTCAAACAAACTGAGATTTTATGTAGCAAGGAGAACTATGCGAGGCATCATCAATAATATTGGTTGAGTGAGTAAGAAACCTCCTAACCAACAATATATGAACAGAAGTCTAGAAGCAGGAGCAGAAGAGATCCCTCAAGGAATAATGGAGTCTGCCAGAGAGAAAAGACTGGCCAAGGCTAAGTTATTCAAACACTATTTTTAAAACTGCCTTTGAAAGGGCGTTTGAATGAAAGAAAAAGAATTTGTGCAATTAGAATGCATTTGTCTTTTGTGTTCTTATCTGCTTCCCTCACAAGCTATTTTTGGTACGTTTGCATTAACTTTCTAGCAAAATGCCAATTAAAGCGACTTTTAATACGCTGTGTTTAAAAGACTGACTCCAAAGAGGAAAGCGTGTTCTATCTGCACGTCAGCGTTGAAACTAGATTCTTAATCCTACTTGGATAATAACTGAAATTCTCAATTGTTTTCACCTGGGACAGAAACGTATTAAATGGAAACACAAATTCTCCAAGAGGTGATAAAGAATGCATATATCTAGTGCTGGTTGCCTTTCTTTGTTTCTTTCTATCTCTCCCTCTGGTTTCCCCCCCACCTTTCTTAACAGTTCCTCTCTTAACAGTACCATGTTTTCCTGATAGGGTCAAATGACATCCTAGCTTTCAAGTTTATAATCTAAACTGAAAATACACTCCAGCCTTTGTTGACAGTCTGAGTGTTTTACATGACATCAGCTTTCACCTATTTCTGGCAATATGAATTAAGCCCCGTTGCAGTATTTACGTTTGAGTTGCAGGTGCTCTGGGCAGAGTTCCAGTTACACTCATGACTTTTGTTGAAAAACAACTTCAAAGCGGAACCAAAGATTTAACTTGGTCCTGTGTGCACCTTTCTAGATTGACCAGGTTCCGACTTCTCTTTTATGTCTCCTTATTTTGGTGCACACTGTTCTCTCTACATACTGTTCCTCCTCCCTTTCCTGAGTGTTTAATTGCTTTCTATTCACTGAATCTCCTTCAGGCATCACCCACTCAGAGTCCTTACAGAACCTCTGCTAACTTCGATTATCCCTCTGAATTGTCACCAGAGTCAACTTGTCAGACTCTCCCCATCTGTGTTGTAAACTGAGGGCAGGTTTTTACTCATTGATTATGATATATTTTCTAATAGAGGTACTGATTGGGGCCTTAAGTATCCAGTTTACAGTATATGCCTGTAAAATGCCTGTAAAATAAGGAAAAATTAAGAGTGGAGAGATGGATGAGTAGAGACATATCTACAATAGTTTGATTATTATAAAACTATATAAATTATCTATACCTACAATGGATTATAAATGGGGAAGGAACATGGACAGGACAATGACAGGTGGATACACAGGTGGTGTATACACAGAGATGGAGCTAAGAGGAAGAATGAGGCAAGGATGAATGCCAAAGTTGTCCTCTTACCCCATCGCTTTTTCTTCCCCCATGACCTTTCTATTCCATGATTAGGAAACTTCTAAGGACCGTCCATCTTATTTATTTTGAATTGGTTGTCTCTTTTGTTTATCCTCTGCCTGAAAAGGTAGAAAGTAAACCAGCTTTTGTTGAATTTAATCAGCACTCTCTTCTGCAAAGTCACCTACAAGTGATTTGGTTTCCTTTGAACTAGTATAAAAAAACAAAATGTGTTTTGCCAATTATATGTGGTAAGACATATATTAAGTGTTTATGTGATGAGAATCCATTCACTGTACAAATAAGATGGGCTGCATCAGTAGGCATCACCTTTAATCACAGTTGGGAAGAATGGGGTGACTGCCCCCTTGCCCTGAGGTCTTTTCTGCTAAGTGAAATCAAAGTAATGGATAAAAGATATTGCCAAGGGGAAGCTCTCTGACACCCTGCTTCTGCTTATATATTGTAGGATTAGTGTGAAGGACTCATTACTCTCATGTCAAACTTCTATAGAGAAATCTGGGGTAGTCACATTTAATAGGAAAAAATTTCCAGCCCACAACGTTGAACACAACACACAGAGGCAGAAAGAAGTCCTATTTTCTTTAGGAGTGAAGTGTGGGGTTTTGATAGATGGCTAATACGGAAAATCTGTCTCTTCTCACAGTGGTTAGACATGACATTCCGAGTTGGGCAATGAGATAAATCCTGGGACAAGAGAGGAGTACCCCGAGTTAGTATAACTTAAGACTCTCCAGTTGTGGGCAAGCCATTCTTCACTCTTGGGAAGTGAAGAATGAGAATTAAATTCTCAGTGGATTTCCTTCCGAGTAATTATTTGGATACTCATAAGAATCCTATAAAGAAAACTATATATTCAGAATTTTTGTCTTATCTTAAAAACTTTGAATTTGACTTTATGACCATTTTTGGGTCTAATATCACCAAGATTGGACTGAGGAATTTCACATTCTTCTCAGTTTCCTCTTGTGTCTCAGTTGACCCACTGTTCCTCCACTTTGTCTTCCAACTCCTAATCAGGTTTTCAGTTTATGCACCACAGAGAAATAATTAGCTTATCCATTATTAACAGTTTCTAAGACGTTGCTAGGAATTGTTCATAAACCCTGAGTTAAGCAGCATGGCTCTAAAATATCTATACATGTGTGCAAGTGTGCTAAGTCACTTCAGCCGTGTCTCACTCTCTGCGATCCTATGGACTGTAGCCCACCAGTCGCCTCTGTCCACAGAATTCTCCAGGCAAGAATACTGGGGCAGTTTGCCATACTCTCCTCCAGGGGATCTTCCCAACCCATGTCTCTTATGTCTTCTGCATTGTCAGCTTGGTTCTTTACCACTGTGGATTCTTCCCACAGTGCCACCTGGGAAGCTCATGCAATTGTATGGTAGTATCAAGAAAAGGACCATAGAGAGAGTAGCATTGACAATATATGCATTACATGTGTAAAATAGCTAGTTAGTAGGAAGTTGCTGTGGAACTCAGCTTGGTGTTTCGTGATGACCTAGAAGGTTGGGATAGGGGGTGGCAGGGAGACTCCAGAAGGAGGGGAGGAAAAAAAAAAATATATATATATATACACACACATATATATATGTATATATACATACATACATATAGCTGATTCAAGATTGCTGGGAGAAATATCAATAACCTCAGATATTCAGATGATACAACACTATGGCAGAAAGCAAAGAAGAACTAAAGAGCCTCTTGATGAAAGTGAAAGAGGAGAGTGAAAAAGTTGGCTTAAAACAGAACATTCAGAAAACTAAGATCATGGTATCTGGTCCCATCACTTCATGGGAAATAGATGGGGAAACAGTGGTAACGGTGACAGACTTTAGTTTTTGGGGATCCAAAATCACTGCAGATGTGATTGCAGCCATGAAATTAAAAGATGCTTGCTCCTTGGAAGAAGAGTTATGACCAACCTAGATAGCATATTCAAAAGCAGAGACATTACTTTGCTGACAAAGGTTTGTCTAGTCAAAATTATGGGTTTTTTTTAGTAGTCATGTATGGGTGTGAGAGTTGGACTATAAAGAAAGCTGAGCACTGAAGAATTGATGATTTTGAACTGTGGTGTTGGAGAAGACTCTTGAAAGTCCCTTGGACTTCAAGGAGATCCAACTAGTCCATCCTGAAGGAAATCAATCCTGAATATTCATTGGAAGGACTGAAGCTGAAACTCCAATACTTTGGCCCTCTAATGTGAAGAACTGACTCACTGGAAAAGACCCTGATGCTGGGCAAGATTGAAGGCAGGAGGAGAAGGGGTTGACAGAGGATGAGATGGTTGGATGGCATCACCAACTCAATGGACATAAGTTTGAGTAAACTCCGGGAGTTGGTGGTGGACAGGCAGGCCTGGTGTGCTGCAGTCCATGGGGTTGCAAAGAGTGGGACACAACTGGGCAGTTGAATTGATAGCTGATTCAATTTGTTGTACAGCAGAAACTAACACATTATAAAGCAATTATCCTCTTTAATGAAAACACTCCCAGGCTTCACCCTTCTTAATCTTGTAACTCTGACTAAGTCATCCAACCTCACCTATTTCAGTTCCCTTATCTGTGAAATCAAGATGCACCAGATTTCTCAAGTTCTTATAAAGATTCAAAAGATAATCCAAAAAAAGCATACATCAAAGTTCCTGTTGCTCAGTCGCCAAGTTGTATTCAATTATCTAAGACACATGGACTGCAGGACTCCAGGCTTCCCTGTCCTTCACTATCTCCTGGAGTTTGCTCAAATTTGTGTCAATTGAGTCAGTGATACTATCTAACCATGTCATCCTCTGATGCTCCCTTCTCCTTTTGCCTTCAATCTTTCCCAGAATCAGGGTCTTTTCCAATGAGTCAGCTCTTTGCATCAGGTGGCCAAAGTATTGGAGTTTCAGCTTCAGCATCAGTCCTTCCAATGAGTATTCAGGGTTGATTTCCTTTAAGATTGACTGGTTGGATCTCCTTGCAGTCCAAGGGGCTCTCAAGAGTCTTCTCCAGCATCAGTTTGAAAGCATAAATTCTTTGGTGCTCTGCCTTCTTTATGGTCCATCTGTAGGAAATGCTCAGAAGGTGTCTGCTGTCACTAAGATGAATTTTTCTGAAATATAGCTTACCTTCCCAGGATCAGTGACAGTTATATTCTTGCTAATTTGGAGTCTCTTTGGTTTCCTGAGTCTCATCTAGTCAAATATAGTAATCTGAACCTCATCAATGCTCATAATATTCATAATATAGGAAGATATTTGAGTCAGGAGATGTGAGCCTTGTATCATGTACTTGGCAGAGTTTGCCTCTAACCTTTCAAGTGCATAGAGTCACTGCCCAAGTTTGCCAGCATGGTGGCCAAGACCACCTCCAATCTACTTTCTCCAATTCACTGCCCCTTGCTGTTCTACATGAACATTTACGAAGATTGCACCTCCAGTGTCTCTGGTTCCTGTTCATTTATACTGGATCCAAGGAGCCTTCAGCTAGAAGCCTTGCTTGGGCAGCATGCACATCTTCCAAGTTTTCCATTTTAGATTCAGAGCCTTTGCAATGGTCCACAAGACTCTGTCAACCTGACCTTGGCTACTTGTTGGTTGTTGTTGGTTGTTGGCTACTCCCAGATTTCTCCTCCCTCAGAATCTTTTCTCTTAATTAAAAAAAAATGCAATGCAAATTTTAAAGATGAATTTCGTTTACAGTTGTTACAAAACATTGGCTCTATCCTGCATCCTTGAGCCTATCTCACACCCAACAGTTGGCGCCGCCCATTCTCCCACCCCTGTAGAGCCCTTCCCCTTCTGGTAACCACTAGTTTCTTCTCTGTATCTGAGTCTTCTTCTCTTTTGTTATATTCACTAGTTTATCATATTTTTCAGAGTCCATAAGTGATATAACACAGTACTTGTCTCTGCACTCTCTATTTCTTCTTCCCAGCATTGCCTTATCCCTATATTTCCACGCAGCTCCCTCCTCTTCTTCCTTTGGGTATCTGGTGAAGTCACCTTGTCAGAGAGGCTGCTTCCTTCAAGCATGATGGAAAATAGTAACACCTCTTGTGTTCATTTCTATCCCCTTTTATAATTTTTTTTCACAGCACATTTCACCACCAGACACTAATGCTTTATTTTTGAATTTGTTTTTTCCTGTAAGGTTCACGAGAGCAGGAAGTCTGTCTTGTGCAGTCTTCATTGCCCAGATCATGCGCTGAGCACTGTTACTCATTGTTACCACCATGACTGGAGGAACCCCTGCCTCTGTAGGGTCGCCCACATCTCCCTTTTGCCTAGAGTTCCCTGAGTTTGTCTTTAAATTCGGCTTAGTTTTCTGCCGTCAACTCAAATCTACCATCTTTTTGAGCCCTCCAGTGAACACCCCTAAGGTGGTTACTTGTTCCTCTTAAATGCTGGAGAAGTTAAAACTTTTACCTGACAGTTATCATTTGTGGCCTTGTATATGCAGAGTAGTGCATAAATTAAGTGAACATATCTTGGAGTCAAGGATTGTCTGGGGGTCAAATTCTGGTTTGGCATTGATGAATGACCTTGTGTGAGCAACTTATCCCATCTGTGGGTCATCCTGTCAACTGCAGAAGAGGACTATGCTGGTGTCCACCTCATGAGCTTGCTGCAAGGATTGAGTCACAGCCCTGGTGGCTCCATTGTTAAAGAATCTGCCTGCAATGCAGGAGACTCGGGTTCAATCCTTGGGTCAGGAAGATCCCCTGGAGGAGAAGGTGGCAACCCACTCCAATATTCTTGCCTGGAGAATTCCATGAACAGAGAGGTCTAATGGGCTACAGTCTATGGGGTCACAATGAGTTGGACACAACTTGGAGACTAAACCACTACCACCACATTCATCAAATCACCATGCCTGGCACATAGCATGCAGTTGCTGAATGTTTGCACTTATTTTTCTCATGTCAATAAACTGTGCCTCCAGTTAGATCAAAAGCTCCGTTCTTTGTACCCCTTGTAACATATGGCAGAGACTTCACACAGCAGGTGCTCAATAACTCTGCTGACTTTTGGTAAAAAGTATTTCCCTAAAGAAATGTCAGAAGAAATGCTTAGAAATTTATGCCAAAGCAGTTGTGCTTGTAGAGCTGTTTGGGGGCTTGGGAAGGGTAAAAGGGAGTCTCAAGAGACAGTTCCCTTGCACATTCATTTGCAAAACATTTTCTAAGCATTTATTGTGGGCCAGACAATATGCTCTATGCCCTAGGGATGCAGCAATGAAAAAGGCATGCCTTTTTTTTAATTTAAGGGGGGTTCCTGGGGACAGATTTGTGCACTGAAAGCTGTAAGACATGTGAGAAAGGCTGGAAGGGAGTTGTGCACGAAGTGTGAAAGTGGAACAGGCTCATTTGTGGGTGGGGCTGCGCTGGATGGTTACTTTTTCAGGTTGACTCAGGTAGCCTACATTTCTATTTCTGTGTACTGCATGAGTGATTTTGAAAACGAGAATGATGTTAAGATTGAAAATGGAATAGAGTCCCTGGGGAATGGGAGCAGAAGTGGTTTGGGGAGAATACACACAACTGTGTGAAACAAGAAGCGCAGATTGAACAAAAATCGATTTCTTTAGGTTTCACTACAATCGAAAAACACTGTCCTGAGGACACACATTGAAAAAGACTTAGGATGTTGTTAATGAAGAAACGTCTATGCTCAATGCTCTTTTATTAAAAGAATGTAAAAATGGCGTAAAACTGTAGGGTAACTGGCAGGACCCAGCAGAACAAAGCATAATCTTGCCTCCAGGTCCTTTATCATGCTGCTGCTCTCACCTGCCTGCTCCTACCCATCATTCATACTTCTAAGTTCTCTGACAATGTCTTTTCAAAAAGCAAAATTAATTTTCTGATAAATACTAGCTTAAAATGTAATTCTAATGAATCCTTTTAGCATACTGGTTACAAACTATACCAGACTTAGCATCGTTCACTTGTAAATTTATCAGATTGCAGTTCCAGTTTTCTGTTTACTGTTGTAGTTGTGTGTAGCTGGCGTGGTTTAGATCAATACAAGACCAATATGCAAAAATCAATTGCATTTCTATATACTAGTAATGAATAATTTGAAAATGAAATGAAAACTGTTCTATTTAAAGTAGTATCAATGTTAAAATACTTAAGGGTAAATTGAACATAATAAACAAAAGATTTATAAAACTATAAAGCATTGTTGAAGGAAATTAAAGATCTAAATAAACAGAAATATATTCCAGGCTCTTGTATCAGAAGATAATATTGTTGAGATGACAATATTCCCCAAATTGATCTATAGATTCGAAACAATCCCTATCAAAGTCCCAGCAGATTTCTTTTGGAGAAATTTATAAGCTGACAATGAAATCTATATAGAAATGCAGGAGACCTACATTGGCCAAAACAATACTGAAAAAGAGCAACAATATTAGAGAACTCCCATGTTTCGATTTCAAAGCTTACTCTGAATCTATAGGGTGATGTTAGTCGTAAAGAACCTGCTTGCCAATTCAGGAGATGTAAGAGATGTGGGTTTTATCCTTGCATTGGGAAGATTCCCTGGAGGAGGGCATGGCAACCCACTCCGGTATTCTTGCACAGAGAATCCCATGGACAGAGGAGCCTGGAAGAATACAGTCAACAGGGTCGCAGGTAGTTGGCCATGACTGAAGCAACGTAGCAGGCATGCATGCATAGTAATCAAGATGGTAGGGCACTACCATACGAAAGGCCGTTTACAACATGGAATAGAATCAAAAGTACAATGAATTCTTACAATGTTCATCAATTCATCTTTAACAAGAAATTTAACAAAGAATAATCTTTTAAGCAACTTTTCCGGGACAATCAGATATACACTCATGCAAAAGAGTGAGGTTGGATTCTCTACTTTATACCATATATAAAAAGCTGACTCAAAAGCATTATAGACATAAAAGAAACAAATGAAGAAATAAAACTCGTGGAATAAAATGTAGGGGTAAATATTTGTGACCTTGTGTTAGGCAATTGTTTCTTAGACATGACATCAAATGCACAAAAACCAAAGGGAAAAAAAAAATCTAAATTGGACCTCTTCAAAATTAAAAATGCTGTTCAGAAGATACTAGGAAGAGTGTCAACAGATAAAGCACAAAATGGCAAAAAATATTCACAGAGCATATATTTGATAAGGAACTTGCATCCAGAATGCATGAAAAATTATTGGGTTCTTAGAATTCAACAGTTAAAAAAACAATCCAAACAAAAAATATGTAAAGAACTCGAATAGACATTTCTCCAAAAAATAGACAATTTCTTCAAAGAAGATATACAAATGGCTAATAAGTACATGAAAACAAAATATAGTCACTATCACACTAAGCTACCACTTCATTCCCACTTGGATGGCTGAAATCAAAACGGCAAGACTTTTTGGAGCATAGGGAGAAAATACTAAGTAGAGTTACCCTACGATTATAAATTTCACTTCTAGGTATAGATCCAAGAGAAATGAAAACATATTTCCATCCAAAAACTTGTATATAAATGCTTATAGCAACATTACTGATAGTAGCCAACAAGCAGAACGGCTTCCCTTGTGGCTCAGCTGGTAAAGGATCCGCCTGCAGTATGGGAGACCTGGGTTCAATCCCTGGGTTGACAAGATCCCCTGGAGAAGGGAAAGGCTACCCACTCCAGTATTCTGGCCTGAAGAACTGTACAGTCCATGGGGTTGCAAAGAGTCAGACACTACTGAGCAAATTTCACTTCACTTCAACAAGTGGAAACCACCAAATGCCCATCAACTGATGAATGAATAGATGAAATGTGATATAACATACAATGTTACATTGGGGTGTCTTGGAAAGGGATAGCAGGGGCTTCCCTGGTGGTCCAGTAGTTAAGATGTTACCTTCCAGTGCATGGGATAGGGGTTTGATTCCTGGTAGGAGAACTAAGATCCCACATGCTCTGTGGCCAAAACACCAAAACATAAGCAATATTGTAATCAATTCAATTTATTACAATTGACAATTTTGTTTATAAAAAGGAATATCATAAGGATATATATATATGGATGAACCAGAAAACATTATGCTAAGAAGCCAGTCACAAGAGACAGATGATTCCATTTATGTGAAATTTCTAGAATAGGCAAATCCATAGAGAGAGAAAGTAGATTGGCGGTTGTGAGGGAGAAGAGTTAGGGGAAGTTGGGAGTGACAGTTAAAGGATAAGGAGGGTTTTTTTAGGGGGCAATGAAGATGTTCTGAAATGAGATAGCTCATCAAACCCCACTGAACTATACCTTTCAACAGGGTGAACTTTATGATATATGAATCATGTCTCAAAAAAGTTACATTTTAAGCACTGCAGCAACAAAGTTGAAAAAAATCAACAACAAAAAGAAACATGTTTTAGGTAACAGTAATGTTGGAATGCTAGACTCCTGTGTCTAGGATTCAGACCTAGGAACATTAGGTTCAAATAGATCTCAAATTTCTTCTAGGACAGTGATCTTGGTTTGCTTGAATTTATCCCCACCTCCTCCTCCTAAATTGCTTCTGTATTAGAGTGGCATCAATGACCAGGAATTATTACTCCTTCTACTCTAGATGATTCTCTTTGCATGTTTGAGAATTAAAATAGCTGCTATTATTATTGTATTTTTACATTCTGTTTTTTATATTACATTCTATTTTATTATGTTTTTATGAGCCCGGCACAGAGAGCTTTATATCTGTGCATTTAATATCTATGCCATAAATTGCTCATAAGGATTATGATTGGTTACATTTTTCAGAAATGAAAGTGGGACCTAGGAAGGGAAGAAGCTTTTCCAAGGTCACTTAGCTCAGAGAAGAATCGAACTGTGTCTGATTTCTCAGCCCCTCGTTCATTAGTATTCTGTGCTGGCCCAATTCTAAACTACGGTGTGTCTTCCATAATTAGTATACCTTTTTAAAAAAAATCCTCCTTCATGTTACCTACACAAGTCTAATCCCTCTCCTACCTAACAGTGCTTCGCTTATTTGCATATGGTTTCGTGCCCTGCTTAAGTCTCACTCCGATCTTAGGTTTCCAAGTTATGGTCCTGAGACACTTTCCTACATCTGTCTTGAAACTGTGGTGTCTAGAGATTGGGCTTCCCTGGTGGCTCACTGGTGAAGAACATGTCTGCCAATGCAGGGGACTCAGATTCCATCCCTAGTTTGGGAAGATCCTCTGGAAGAGGATATGGCAACCCACTCCAATATTCTTGCTTGGAAAATCCCAGGGACAGAGGAGCCTGGCAGGCTGCTGTCTGTAAGGTCACAAAGAGTCAGACACGACTGAGCATGCTCCCATCTTCAGAGATTACAGAATAAGATATTGCGTTGGCCAAAAATTTCATTTGGGTTTTTCTGTAACATCTTAAGGAAAAACTCAAACAAACTTTTTTGGCCAACCCAATGTATCACTACAAGAAATGCTCCTGTAAACACTTTGAAAATAAATTCTTTATGTTTCCCAATGAACCTTTAAAGTTAGGCAATATTCTGCATATTTTGCAAATGACATTGTTGAGCTCAGAGAGGCAAAGATTTGGTCCAAGCTCATATAGCCATGAAGTAACAGATCCAGGGTTTGAAACCCTGTCTGGTTGTACTTGTCACTGCTTAAACCTGAATTGTTTAATAGACTAGGCATCCCTCATTTCCTCAACTCTGTGGACAAACAAGAACTGACTATATTGGTAGGAAGGATTCTAGGAAAGAATTGGAATTCTCCAGATAGCTGGATGTTGTAAATTTTCCAAGAGAAAGTTAGTGGAAGCCAAGCTTATTTATCATCATTAGAAGTCTTTAACATTTCAGAGGGGTGCTTGCATTTGCTGAGCTGGCTACTCTTTCTCAAAAGAGTTTTTGCAAATCCTCCATGTCATTTTATTTTTTTCTGTTTTCCTCCCCACAGTGAGGTAGTGTCTGGGTGAGAGCATTCCTTCACTTCTCCTAGGGTACCGTTTTCACTGAGAAACTTTTGACTGTGATGCTTTAAAAAAAACAAACACACAAAACACAAAAACTTGGCTGTTATTTTGATTAGAGCATGAAATTTGCCTTTTATGCTGAAAGAAAATTTTTTCTTTCCCCAAAAACTTCTAGAGTGATTGTACTGCTTGGCAGTGGGTTGAGAACTGGATTGGGGTGGGGGGTGGGGGTGGTGGGGTTACCTGTCCTTGATGTGGAGGCTTGCCTCCTCTGAGGGCAAATGCTGGCCACCTACAGGGTGTGACCAGCAGTCTTTTGGGATGTCCAGCCCAGGCCACTGAAGTCAGAAAGCAGACTTTACTTTAAAGAGGCAGCTGGACTCAGGGCTGTCTCAAGTCAAACTGGGACAACCAGCAAGACTATGGGAAACAGTAGACAGACTGCACTCCCCTTCTGAAGACGTGGGGAGTTCCCTGGGAGGTGAGTCAGCCATAGGCTCCTGACAAAGGAGACCAGCGGAGACGGTGAGCTGAGGAGCTCCCCTGGGCGAGGACTTTTGGTTCCCAGTTTTTACTTTCAGAATGAAAAGTGAGGAACTGAGGGTTCAGTAAAGAACCACCTAGGCAGGTCTGTGTGGCAATATCTCACTTCTCCAAGAGACAACCGATCTGCTGGAAGTGAAAGCGAACCCAACCAGCATGTACGTGGAGGGCCAAGCTCTCAGTGACTGCTACACTGTCTTCCTTCATAATGAGACCTTCTTCCTTCATAACACACATTTGTGGTCGCTAAGGTGTGTTACAGACACACACACACACACATATATGCATATACGAACATATGAAAAATAAACACTTTTAGATTCAAATTTCAGGTCTACTTTATGTATGAATAAAGCATTTGGATATATATATATATAACATAACACATATGCATATAAATATATTAATTGTATGATGCACTTGAATATTATGCACATATGTAAATTGATATACATACATGAAATCCCATAGACAGAGAAGCCTGGCGGGCTACAGTCCATGGGGTTGCAAAAGAGTAGTGACTAAACAATAGCAACAGATGTATATTGATATTCAAATATTTTATATAGAAAAGGGTCAATGGAGGCAGGAGATAGATGGACTCTGGGCTGAGCAGATAGAGTCTGTCTCCTGTGGACAGACACTCCAAGATGAAGATAGTAGCAGGAGCGAGGAGGAGGTGAGCCCTGCCCAGTTGAGATACCACATATTCCTCATTCTCAAGGTCAAGGAGACCTTCCTGACTGCACATGTGCAGAAAGGCTCCTCAGGGGTCAGAAAGGGAGGGGGCATCACCTGTAATAAGTGATGTCAACCTACTTATAGTTCTCTTCCCTAGAATCCATCTTGGCTAGGAGATGTGTGTGCACACGTGGGAGGATGGTGAGATAAACCAAATCGAGACGCAGAACCAGTCAAAGCAAGATGATTGGTCAAAAGAGATCCCGAAGGAATGCTCTGTAGAAGTGAGTCAAACCACCAGGAGCGCAGCTGAACTGTCTCTCTGAGTCCCCCATGTGAGTCTGTTCACATACCCTTTTCTCTCCTAATAAACACTGGTTTCACTCTTTCCATCTCTTTGTGGGAATTCATTTCTACAAAGTCAGGGCCTGTCTAGTTGGCAGGATTCAGGGCTCTCACTGCCGGGGCTTGACTTCAATCTCTGGCTGGAAACTGAAATCCTGTTTCAAGCTGCCTCAGACCGAGGCCACCCGAGATCACGACTACTAGGAAGAAGACCTAAAATTTGAACCCAGACCTCTGGCAGTCACTCCATGCACTGGCTTCTGTTTCTTGGACTCTCACCACAGCATAGAATAAATACGTTCTTCCACAATTACATGAAACTTCTTGGCATATCATAAAGAAATAGTTCATGTTTTCATGAGGGAAATTTTTTCTTTTTCTAAGCCTCCGAACCATTAAGGGTTCAGGGGTTGGAGGCAGTGTTGCTTGGAACAATGGCCTTTGAATAGAGCCCTGGATGAAATGGAAATGGCAGCACAAATGTTCCTGAGAGAATATTCCAAACAGAAGCACCCATTTCTATCACATCAATGAATTTTCTTATAAGGGAAGAGTGTTGTTTAAGCATGAACCTGTTTCTAAGGTTAAGGTTGTAATACATGAACCTGTATTTTGGGGAATCTTTGTTCTGTGGATGGTAGTCGAGTACCATGGTTACAAGAAAACTCTCCAGCTGATCCAGAGAGTTACAGCCCAGTGGTGACCCACAGAACTGAGCTTAATCTGATACTGGGGCAAGTCCTCGTAAGACTGATTATTCTAGAGCAGGCCTGCCTTTTTCTATAATGAGCCATAAAATAAATAGTTTAGGTTTTATGTGCTATAGGGTCTATTTTACAACTACTCAACTTTACCATCACCGCATGAAAGCTGCCTTGATAAATTAATTTGTTTGTAATCTGATATAACTTCATTTACAAAAGCAGGGTGAGGGTGGGGCTGGTTTGGCCTGGGGGCTGGTTTGTTGACTCTGCCCCCAGAGTGAACCCCTTAGGGGCCATTTGAAATCTGGATGGATGTCTGCCCTCCCATGAAAGCTAGCCAACTGTTAGACTTTTTGGTTTCTTTCTTCCTTTTCATTGCCTTCCTCCTCCACCATCATTCTTGCATCAGATCTCTCAGAGCTTCTCATCAGGTGCCCCATCTGTGGCGTGGGCTGGTCCATCCATAGTCAGGGATGTTAGAATCTTCCTAAATGAGGAGTATATAGGTTCTAAGTTTGCAGAAAATGAGTAAAGGGGCACCTTTACTAAGTGTAAAGAGTAAAGACCTAAGTCGGCTCCATGGATAATTTGCCTTTGCTTCAGAGGGTGTTCTGGAGCTTCTGGGGTCTTTATTTGCTTTTCCCTTCTGTATGCATGCATGCTCAGTCACTCAGTTGTGTCCAACTCTTTGCAACCCCATGAACTGCCTGCCAGGCTCCTCTGTCCATGTGATTTTCCAGGCAAGAATACTGGAGTGGGTTGTCATTTCTTTCTCCAGGGGATTTTCTCCACCCAGGGATCGATTTCACATGTCCTGCGTCTCCTGCATTGGCAGGCAGATTCTTTACCACTGGGCCACGTGAGAAGCCTCTTTTCCCTTCTACTCTCAGCTGTTTTGGAGAGCTCAGGAATCTGGGTAAAGTAAATGAGCTGAAACTATAGAATAAAAATGAAAATAATTTAATCTTTGTAATAACTTTTATCTAGAAACAATCTGTTTCTAGACAGATTAATTTTTATGAGAACAAAACAAATATCTATAATAAATGAGTTACTACTGTGAATTTCCTGAATTTCTAGTGTACGGAGTTACTTTTCCAATATTTTATTGCCATTAATGAATACAACTGAAAATTGGTGAGAAGATAACCCTTAGTATAGCGAGATCTTGGATGGAAGTTCATACTGGGTTTTGAGGTCCTATAAAGCTTGGGCTTCCCTTGTGGCTCAGCTAGTAAAGAATCCACTTGCAGTGGAGGAGACCTGGGTTCAATCCCTGGGTTGGGAAGATCCCCTGGAGAAAGGAAAGGCTACCCACTCCAGTATGCTGGCTTGGAGAATTCCATGGGTGGAGGAGCCTGGTGGGCTACAGTCCCAGACTTTGCAAAGAGTTGGATTCTACTGAGTGACTTCACTTTCACTTGGGCTTCTCTGGTGGCTCAGACGGTAAAGTGTCTGCCTGTAACACAGGAGACCTGGGTTTGATCTCTGGGTCAGGAAGATCCCCTGGAGAAGGAAATGACAACCCACTCCAGTACTCTTGCTGGAAAATTCCATGGATGGAGGAGCCTGGTAGGCTACAGTCCACAGGGTCACAAAGAGTTGGACATGACTGAGCAGCTTCACTGGTTCAAGGCTTTAATAGGGCTGTCACACTACACTACACTGAAGGGTATCACTTGAACAAATCTTGTGAAGAACATGATAGGCCTGGAAGGAATGGTGACTGAAAATCAAGACTGAACAGTCATGTGACTTTTGGCAAAGAATGCCAGCTCTGAGTCATAGTCGGCCTATCTGTAACACAAAAAGGGCAACATCAACCTTGAAGGAATTTGGAGAAAATTGAATGAAATATTGCATGTGAAAATGCTTTAGCACTGTGGGTGATACTTTTTTTTTTTGTCCTATTTTTTTCTTTTTTAAAAATTTATTTATTTTAATTGGAGGCTAATTACTTTACAATATTGTATTAGTTCTGCCACACATCAACCTGAATCCGCCACGGGTGTACACGTGTTCCCCATTCTGAAACCCCCTCCCACCTATATTTTTAACCAAACTGTGCTATAAGTGGGATCTCAGTTCCCTGACCAGGAATTGAATCTAAGCCCCCCTGCAGTGGAAGTGCAGAATCTTAACCACTGGATCACCAGGAAAGTCTCATGCCTGATATTTAATATTCATTCAATAAATGATACTTCTTTCCAGTGAATGAATTAGCAGATGAATGAAGGCATGCAAAAACAATAAACCATAACAAAGAAATTATTTTCTGAAAATTGTATTTGAACTACAGATAATCAGGGAAATGATTGGCTTGAAATCTTTCCACTACCAAGCTATGATCAATGGGGTTTTCTTATTTGTTTCAGTTACCCACAGATTTTTGTTTCCAACCACTTTTTGTTCTGAGTTCCAGAAAAGCTCCTTACCCCCAAACAGTCTTACTAATTGATGCCAGAGTGCAGTGGCTTGGAAGAACGAGACCTTTCACTACACTCATAATATTTGTAGATTGTGAAAACTTGATGTGTAATAAAGTTATGGAAATTACAATATAACTCTCTATACATAGAAGAGTTTATAAAAACTCACAGTCCACTTTCTGAATGTCGCATTTCCAGAACACAGATCTGGTCATGTTCTTGAGTCTCCCTAGCCTAGAATGTGCTGACTCCTGTCGCTTGCCATAATACATTCTTCCTCATGAAGCTCATCTCCCTTGCTCTTTGGCAGCACATTCTCTCATTATTGTCCCCCAACTTTCCCTAAGAAAGGTGAGATACATGGAACTCAGGCTTCTGTTTTTCTTCCTTCCACACCTGGATGCCTGCTTCATCATAGCAGTAGGAAGGCAGATGATTACAAAAAGTAGATATCTTTTTCCTTACACTAAATTTTTAGCTCTTGGATTGTGCAGAAGTTGCACATCTTAATTCCTTTTGGAATCTATAGGATCCAGTATTGATCAAGACTCAGTAAACAAAGCAATAATGTTTGTCGAATGAAGGTTTGTTTTATAGAGGATGGTATCTGTAACTGAGGCTTCATTACTACTCCACTGACCCCTGCTCTTGTTCTGTGTGTAAAATTTTAGGTAAATTCCTAAAATTTTTCTTTCTCTGTTTTCATGAGCTTCATTTAGTCCTTTATATAATTCAAATAAAATTGACTATGTGGTTTCTCAGTTCATGGGGGATTGAAGTTTAAATCAGAACTTGGCATTCTTTAGAATGGAAAGCTTAAGTGTGGAAGTTTACTTTTACTTCTTTTCAAGGCAGGAAGGAATAGGGGAAGAGGAAAGAGGAGGGGACCCCCCAACCCTTTTTAAATCACATTCTTCCCAGCAGGCACTGGGCAAAGTGCTTCATGTGGTCACTGGATGATGAGATGACTCTTACTATGAAAATCTAAAGCCAGAGTCCACCCAGCTCACGTGTGATGGAACTGAGGTGTGAACCCTGCACAGGGTTTTAAACTCTGGGGGTGTGTGTGTGTATTATATGTGTGCTTCACCCATGATGTTGTAAAGGAAAATGAATAAAATGAATAAAAAAGGAAGACAGATGTTTCTGAGTCTATAGAGAATCATTCTTGACAGTATATTTTATGAAACCCTCAATTTCGAAAAGCAAAAATGATTATGAGAGTTCTCTGGAGAATTCTGCTGTTGGAGTAAGCTTAAGGTACATTTGTTACGTCCCTGAGTTTCAAAAATAGACCCATATAGAAAACTATCATTTCTCAACCTCATTGCATGTCGCTAAAATATACTTCATCCTTGCTGTGCATCACAGGTTGGTTCCCAAAAACAATGAGAAGCCAAAAAAGAAAGCAAGCAGTGGGGCTTTGCCACTTATCAAAGTCCTCACTTTCTGCTCCTTCACAGCAAAAAGTAGGAAAGCTCCTAGCACAGAAAAAATTCTCTATTGCTCACACAATTTAATCAGACCATATCATTGTTATTTCATTGCAATTCTTGAGGGCAATGGTGTTCCTTAAAATAGAAAATTGTAAATTCCAAACTATAAAATCGATAGCGTTTTCTGCCGTTCCTTTCAGCTGGCATTCGATAACTGCACCAAGTAAGCCGCCAACATATGATTGAACTCAACCCATACAGCTGACAAATTGAAAGTGTAATCTACTTGGCAGGTTAAAAAAAAAGAGTCAACTTTCATTGTGTAGTTACATCATTTCCCCTTGAAAGAGGTGGGGTAAGGAGTTGAGTTCAGGTTTTTGAGTCAGCAGTAGTTTTGAACACTATGCTAAGCCTGGCAGTGGGAGGATACAGAAGCAAATAATACCTTAAATGGCTTATAGTCTGGAAAAAGAGATAGGTATTTATATACAAATGCAATGCCTTATTATACATAAATCCAAATGCAGTTGTTTGAAGGGATAGAAATGATAAAAGGAGGGATATATAAATTTTGTCTGAAGATGCCTTGAAGATTTTGCTAAGAGGATGGCTTAGCAAGGTTTTGAATAATGCGTGGGAATTTTCCAGGAAAAGGACGCTCAATGCAGAGGGAATAGGAGAGGCAATAGTACACAGACATGAACGGGCAAGGTGTGTGAGGGAAGGTACTATGAGGACTGAGCAGTGCTGCAGTTTAAAATGCAATGGAATATACAATGGAGAAAAGACAATCTCTTTAACAAGTGGTGCTGGGAAAACTGGTCAACCACTTGTAAAAGAATGAAACTAGGACACTTTCTAACACCATACACAAAAATAAACTCAAAATGGATTAAAGATATAAACATAAGACCAGAAACTATAAAACTCTTAGAGGAGAACATGGGCAAAACACTCTCCAACGTACATCACAGCATGATCCTCTATGACTCACCTCCTAGAATATTGGAAATAAAAGCAAAAATAAAACAAATGGGATCTAATTAAAATTAAAAGCTTCTGCACAACAAAAGAAACTATAAGCAAGGTGAAAAGACAGCCTTCAGAATGGGAGAAAATAATAGCTAATGAAGCAACTGACAAACAACTAATCTCAAAAATATACAAGCCATTCCTGCAGCTCAATTCCAGAAAAATAAATGACCCAATCAAAAAATGGGCCAAAGAACTAAATAGACATTTCTCCAAAGAAGACATACAGATGGCTAACAAACACATGAAAAGATTCTCAACATCACTCATTATCAGAGAAATGCAAATCAAAACCACTATGAGGTACCATTTCACACCAGTCAGAATGGCTGTGATCCAAAAGTCTACAAGCAATAAATGCTGGAGAGGGTGTGGAGAAAAGGGAACCCTCTTACACTGTTGGTGGGAATGCAAACTAGTACAGCCACTATGGAGAACAGTGTGGAGATTCCTTAAAAAACTGGAAATAGAACTGCCATACGACCCAGCAATCCCACTGCTGGGCATACACACTGAGGAAACCAGAAGGGAAAGAGACACGTGTACCCCAGGGTTCATCACAGCACCGTTTATAATAGCCAGGACATGGAAGCAACCTAGATGTCCATCAGCAGATGAATGGATAAGAAAGCTGTGGTATATATACACAATGGAGTATTACTCAGCCATTAAAAAGAATACATTTGAATCAGTTCTAATGAGGTGGATGAAACTGGAGCCTATTATAC
The DNA here is from genome assembly GCF_055505025.1 of Bos grunniens. Lineage (NCBI taxonomy): Eukaryota > Metazoa > Chordata > Mammalia > Artiodactyla > Bovidae > Bos > Bos grunniens. Next base: position 11,847,098 of record NC_141170.1, on the reverse strand, counting down.
AGAGTGAAGTAAGCCAGAAAGAAAAACACCAATACAGTATACTAACGCATATATATGGAATTTAGAAAGATGGTAACAATAACCATGTATACGAGACAGCAAAAGAGACACTGGTGTATAGAACAGTCTTTTGGACTCTGTGGGAGAGGGAGGGGGGGATGATTTGGGAGAATGGCATTAAAACATGTATAATATCATATAAGAAATGAATCGCCAGTCCAGGTTCAATGCAGGATACAGGAAGCTTGGGGCTGGTGCACTGGGATGACCCAGAGGGATGGTATCGGGAGGGAGGTGGGAGGAGGGTTCAGGATGGGGAACACGTGTACACCCATGGTGGATGCATGTTGATGTATGGCAAAACCAATACAATATTGTAAAGTAAAATAATAATAATAATAATAAAATTAAAAAAAAATGCAACGGAAGGGATTTCCTGGGTGGTCCAGTGGTTAAGACTCCAGGCTCCCAATGTAGGGGACATGGATTCAACCCCTGGCTGGGGAACTAAGATCGTGCATGCCACATGGCAGAGACAAAATTTTTTTAAATTAGATAAATAAATAAAACGCAATGGGAGGAAAAGTAGGATGACTTTAGGCTGCTGAACAAGAGATACAATGGGCAGAAATGAGTTAATCAATAGCGAGGTAGGCTAGAACCAGGCACTATAAAACACGCAAAGTGTAAGACATATTGAAGCTTGGCTTATGCTAGTTCATTACTTTGGAGTGATTTAACTAAATAACCCATTAAAAAATCTTAAAACATTTTTAATTAGTTTCAAAAGGCACAGTGAATGCACTCCCATATTCCCCATCCGAATATTAACCCCCACTCATTGTTGTTAAGTCTCAAAATAAATATAGATACTTTAAATCCTGGATTGCTGAAGTTCACATTCTTTCCTAGAAGAAGAAGGAAAAAAAAAAACAACATAAAAATCTCAACACTATTAAATCCTACCTCTAATTAAAATTAGGAGTGGATTTAAATTAGTCTCCAGAAATAAGCCACCAGCTCAAAGAAATGAATACAAATGTTAGAAAATGCTTATATTTTCTAGCAAATATCACTAACACTTTCTAAACACCTGTGCTTCAGACTGGAGTAGATGAAGAAAGAAGTGACTCCTATAGTGACTTAGGAAGGAGACTGAAAAAGATATTTGAATTCTTGGGACTTTATTTCAAAATTTCTTTTCCAAGCTCCCCCAAATGAAGATAGATTAAATACTTGACCCCAGAAGTACCCCTGAAATTCCTCTTTATGTATGCAAAAGATCTTTTAAAAAGCATTCAAGATATTCATCAACCTGGCAGGAATCCCAGGGGCAATTTATGCTTTCTGACATGAAGTCCTGCCTCATTTGCAAATTTTGAATCCACAAGATGCCTGGATTGACAAATTGTAATTTGTGACCAAGATGATCTGCTACCACCCCTAGGGTAAGACATTTCTTAGTTTTAGTCCTTCCATCTGTAAACTGGAAATAGATTTGTCATGAACATTTCTTGATGTAGCATCTATGTTGCACATTATAAACTGGGGCTCCATCTCTCTTTTGATGACCAGGAGAGAATCTTCATTGGTCCCTCCCAGTTCCCTTGAAAATGAAGTGAAAGTGAAAGTCACCCAGTCATCTCTGACTCTTTGCGACCCCATGGACTATGCTGTCCATGGAATTCTCTAGGCCAGAATACTGGAGTGGGTAGCCTAGCCCTTCTCCAGTGGATCTCCCCAACCCAGGAATTGAACCAAGGTCTCCTGCATTGCAGGAGGATTCTTTACCAACTTAGCTACCAGGGAAGCCCCCTAGTTCCCTTGCTGCTGCATCACTTCAGTCGTGGCCGACTCTGTGTGACCCCAGAGATGGCAGCCCACCAGTCTCCCCCGTCCCTGGGATTCTCCAGGCAAGAACACTGGAGAACCTTCTACAGTTGCCATTTCCTTCTCCAAGAGTCTCACATTACTTCCTTAAGCTCATCTATTTTTCACTCCCATGCAACTCCACTCTGGGTCCTTCTATACCTCGCTGAACTATTAGCTTCAATAAACATCTTAATACATCCTCAGTTCAGTTCAGTTCAGTTCATTTCAGTTGCTCAGTCGTGTCCGACTCTTTGTGACCCCATGCATCGCAGCACGCCAGGCCTCCCTGTCCATCACCATCTTCTGGAGTTCACTCAAACTCACGTCCATCGAGCCAGTGATGCCATCCAGCCATCTCATCCTCTGTTGTCCCCTTTTCCTCCTGCCCCCAATCCCTCCCAGCATCAGAGTCTTTTCCAATGAGTCAACTCTTCACATGAGGTAGCCAAAGTACTGGAGTTTCAGCTTTAGCATCATTCCTTCCAAAGAACACCCAGGGCTGATCTTTAGAATGGACTGGTTGGATCTCCTTGCAGTCCAAGGGACTCTCAAGAGTCTTCTCCAACATCACAGTTCAAAAGCATCAATTCTTCGGTGCTCAGCCTTCTACAGTTCAACTCTCACATCCATACATGACCACAGGAAAAACCATAGCCTTGATTAGATGGACCTTTGTTGGCAAAGTAATGTCTCTGCTTTTGAATATGCTCTCTAGGTTGGTCATAACTTTTCTTCCAAGGAGTAAGCGTCTTTTAATTTTATGGCTGCAGTCACCATCTGCAGTGATTTTGGAGCCCCCCAAAATAAAGTCTGACACTGTTTCCACTGTTTCCCCATCTATTTGCATGAAGTGATGGGACCAGATGCCATGATCTTAGTTTTCTGAATGTTGAGTTTTAAGCCAACTTTTTCACTCTCCTCTTTCACTTTCATCAAGAGGCTATTTAGTTCCTCTTCACTTTCTGCCATAAGGGTGGTGTCATCTGCATATCTGAGGTTATTGATATTTCTCCCAGCAATCTTGATTCCAGCTCGTGCTTCTTCCAGCCCAGCGTTTTTCATGATGTACTCTGCACCCTTGGTCAAAATCCTTCACTGACTCCCTATTGACCAGAGAATAAACTTGCATTCTTTACCTCTGAATCCATGATGGAACATAGCATGTCTCTCCAAAAATGGGTTTCCAGCCACCAAGCCATGCCAGGCTACATCTCTCCTGTGTGCCTTTGGGCAGCCTCACCACCCCCTGGCCTGAGGTTTCATTCTGCTCTTTCTCGCTCACTCAAACAAGCACACAACAAGCAAACACCTCTGCAGAGACACTCCTCAAGATTCTCAGGCAGTTGGGGTCCCCTCTCTTTCCTCCTATCTGTGACACCCCCAACTCACTTTGAAACCCTTGAGAAAGGACCCCTGCTGTAGCATTCTTCATGTTCAGAAGCACACGTAGAGCTGCTGTGAAGTTTTCATTTGGTAAATGATTGCTGGATTGGATTTTCTGCCCAGGCCAGCCATCAGCAGCTCTGAGTTATGTGTTTCTGGCCTCTCCTGGCCCCTCCTGGCAACTCTGAGCAGCTTAACCGAGCTCAGCAAGGGGTGGATCCAGTTAATTTTGCTTCAGAATCTGCAGGCCTGCGATAGGCGATGGCAGGACCACAGCTGTTCAGACTCAGAATGCCTTGGACTCACAGCAGGAAGCAGAGACACTTAGAGGGGCTGCCCCATGGTCAATGCCACGGCCTTGGGGATTTTCTCCTCAAGAGCTGTGAGTCGCTGTGGCAACCACATTTCCCAAAGCTCCTCTCAAGGCAGAGAGACTATTTTAGGTAAGTAGACATTGGTTATGCTCCAAACATCCCATTCTAAGGGGGAATAATAATCAGAGGCCTTCTCTTTAATGACTTCCACATTCTTCTCTCTTCTCTCTCTCTCTCTGCACTCAGTCCAGGGCTTCTCCCGCTAAAAAATCTGCAGGGATCAAGGAACGTTGCTTTCTAATTACTGCAGTGCCCTCAATCGCCTGTGGTCTATGGAGTATAGTGAAAACTTCCTCACTTTACACCCAAAGCTGGCTACTTTTTGGCTATGGGTTACATAGCCCTTTTCCCTCCATGCTAAGTCAAAATTTGCCACAAACTGCGGTGCACATTGGTGACCCTAATATTCTTCCTAGTATCTAGCAATGGCACTATCATAATAAGTGAAGAATGCACAAGCACTATATTAATACACCTTCAGCCAGAAATTGTCTTAAAACATTTTGAATTCTGTAAGGCAGGTTCACTGTAAAAGATTTTATAAATCTTTTGTGGCTCAAAAGATAAGTAACTTGCTCATTTCTCCTGAGTCCATGAATGCACAGGCCAGATTTGAACATGATGGGCTTCCCAGGTAGCTCAGCTAGTAAAGAATCTGCCTGTAATGTGGGAGACCTTGGTTCAATTCCTAGGTTGGGAAGTTCCCCTGGAGAAGGGCTAGGCTACCCACTCCAGTATTCTTGGGCTTCCCTGGTGGCTCAGCTGGTAAAGAATCCACCTGTACTGGGGGAAACCTGGGCTCAATCCCTGGGTTGGGAAGATCCCCTGGAGGGGGGCATGGTAACCCACACCAGTATTCTTGCTTGGAGAATCCCATGGACAGAGGAGCCTGATGAGCTAGTCCATGGGCTCACACAGAGTGGGACATGAATGAATGACTAAGCACAGCTCTTTTCCCCACCATTTTACAACACCTTTTGTCTTTAAGTGACCCCCATATGTACCTGCTTCAGGAAGAGGCAACCAATTAACAAATGTAAGTCAAAGCCCAGAAAAAAGAATGTGTGGTTAAAAAAAAGCAATTTAAGGCTCGGTGACAAGCTGTTTCTCTGCCATTCCAATTTATCACGCTTTCAGCTTTTCTTGGGTTATTTCTGCTTAGTGAAACATCAATATCTTTATGCTCCACTATTTTATTAAGTATATTAAACAGGGGAATTGAATTCACAAAATGTACTTTGAAAAGTACAAATGCTCTGCAAACAGAGGCAGTATTAGAATTATTATCATTGTTATGAGCTTTTCTCTTGCTGTCGTTTGTGGTTTTGTTGCTTCATCTAATCTGACTGTTTTATTGTGTGCATAGATTTGGTGGAGACTGCTAATTGCTTTCCAATATCCATTTTCCCTTCCTTCCTTATTAATGAAACTTTGTGTGCTTGTTCTGTGGCAATGTTCCCAACTAAAAACTACATTTTCCATTTTCCCTTGTGACTGGGGATGATCCCATGAGATAATTTAGGACAGCTTTTATGTAAGCAGAAATCACTGGATGGACTCTTATGAATGATCCTTAAAAAGTGGACTTGGCTGGCCAGTATCTATTTTTCCACCTTCTGTTACTTATTGCTTATCTGGAATGAAGAGATGATGGTTGAAATTGGAGTACCCTGTGACCTTGGGGACAATAGCAAGATACCTACAGAGACTTTATCCCTAACATCCTTGAGCCAATAAAGCAAAGCCCAAAACACTTACTCTTGAATTTCTTGTTGTGAAAGAAAAAATCAGTCCGCAACTTGAGTCACTATTTTACAAATTTTCTGTTGCGTGTTGCTAAGCTAAATCCCTAAGTGACATAGTCAGCAAAAGGAAGCAGAGTGTACTGTGAAAGCCCTCGACCAGAAGTCTAAGATCTCTGAACTGGTCTTTTGGCTGCAATTTTTCCTTGTAAGGTGGCCATGTTTTAGCCTGAGTGGTCTTTCCATCACCTTGCTTAATATCCTTCAACAAATTTTCATTGCCCTGAGGATAAAGTCACAAGTCTTTCTTGCAATTAAAAGTCCCTTTTGCATCTGGCCTCTGCCCACCTCTCCACCCTCATCACTCATCTCATTGCTACTCTCCCCTCTCTGCAGACACATTAATCTTCTCACTGCTCCAATGCACCACGTGGTCCTTTGGTTTTACCTTCTCATGTTCTTCCCTCATGGCTCAAGCTGTAAATAAAATGCCTACGGTGTGGGAGAACTGGGTTTGATCCCTGAGTTGGGAAGATCCCCCAGAGAAGGGAATGACAACCCACTCCAGTATTCTTGCCTGGAGAAGTCCATGGACAGAGGAGTCTGGTGGGCTACAGTCCATGGGATGGCAAAGAGTCAGACACAACTGAGCGACTAACACTTTCACAATTTCACTCGCATGTGCTTACAGCATTTACTTCTCCCGCTTACAACATTCTCCCGCATCGTGACTCCCTCTTTAAAGATAAAAATGAATGAAACATGAATCTCTTCTAGACTGGCTTTTTTCATGCCGCTGTGCTAGATGGCTCAGTGGGTAAAGAATCCACCAGCAATGCAGGAGACACAGGAGATGCAGGTTTAATCCCTGGGTCAGGAAGATCCCCTGGAGGAGGGCATGGCAACTCACTCCAGTATTGTTGCCTGGAGAGTTCCATGGACAGAGGAACTTGGTGGGCTACAGTCCAAAGAGTCACAAAGAGCTGGACACAGCTGAGCATGAGCATGACACTGTGAACACCGCAGGTGATGACTTGTAATTAGTTTCTCAATATCCTGAACTCTAGACTAGAGATTCAGTGAAAGTTTGTCTCACTTAGAATCACTTCCTGGACACTTGGTCTAGTGATTGGCATAAAGCCGGCTCTCAGCCCACAAAATAAGTGTAAATCTAAGAAAATTATCTATCTTGTCTCAGAATTCGATTTTGGGAGAAACCAAAATGAAGGTTCCAAGTGCAAAGGGTTTATTTAGAAGGTGATCCCAGGAAAAATCTACGGGAGTAGAAAGGTGAAAGAAAGAAAAAAGGAAGCTAATGAGGGTATTACCAAGTGATTTTTGATTATTACACTGTGGATAATAGCTTATTACACTGAAAAATTCTGAGAAATAGCGTGGACTACTTCTCAGAGTTACCTTGCCAGAGGGGTCGGAGAGCTGAGGCATGAAGCCACTGGCTCCCACTGTCAGTGGCAGTAACTCCCTAGTATTGCTGGCCTGTCTGGCATGGAGGCACAGGGAGCTTGTCTGTTAAAGAAAACCAAGCCTTCAGGGAGAGAGCCTGGATGCTGGCACCTGGAAGTGAGGAGGGGCTCACGGATGGTAAATATTGATGGGTAAGAGGTAAGAGTGGGCACCCGCAGTGTCTGCCACATCTCTGCACCTCTCTCAACCAAGGTCCCTCATGGATAGAATGGACATGAGCACCACCTGGGATGTTTCTGTGGCGTGAGCCACCTCTCTCAACCAAGGTCTTTCATGGATAGAATGGACATGACCACCACCTAGGATATTTCTGCAGAGTAAACTTCCTCTCTCAACCAAGGTCCTTCATGGGTAGAATGGACATGACCACCACCTAGGATATTTCTGCAGAGTAAACCACCTCTCTCAACCAAGGTCTTTCATGGATAGAATGGACATGACCACCACCTAGGATATTTCTGCAGAGTAAACCACCTCTCTCAACCAAGGTCTTTCATGGATAGAGTGGATGTGACCACCACCTAGGATGTTTCTGCAGAGCGAACTTCCTCTCTCAACCAAGGTCCTTCATGGATAGAGTGGATGTGACCACCATCTAGGATGTTTCTGCAGAGTGAACTGCCTCTCTCAACCAAGGTCCTTCATGGATAGAGTGGGTGCGACCACCACCTGGGGTGTTTCTGCAGAGTAAACTTCCCCTCTCAACCAAGGTCCTTCATGGATAGAGTGGATGTGACCACCACCTGGGATGTTTCTGCAGAGTAAACTTCCCCTCTCAACCAAGGTCTTTCATGGATAGAATGGACATGACCACCACCTGGGATGTTTCTGCAGAGTAAACTTCCCCTCTCAACCAAGGTCCTTCATGGATAGAGTGGATGTGACCACCACCTGGGGTGTTTCTGCAGAGTAAACTTCCTCTCTCAACCAAGGTCCTTCATGGATAGAGTGGATGTGACCACCACCTGGGATGTTTCTGCAGAGTAAACTTCCTCTCTCAACCAAGGTCCTTCATGGATAGAGTGGATGTGACCACCACCTGGGATGTTTCTGCAGAGTGAACTGCCTCTCTCAACCAAGGTCCTTCATGGATAGAGTGGGTGTAACCACCACCTGGGGTGTTTCTGCAGAGTGAACTTCCCCTCTCAACCAAGGTCTTTCATGGATAGAATGGACATGACCACCACCTGGGATGTTTCTGCAGAGTAAACTTCCCCTCTCAACCAAGGTCCTTCATGGATAGAGTGGATGTGACCACCACCTGGGGTGTTTCTGCAGAGTGAATGGATTACTGACTGCATTTGGAGCACTCCTCTTCTGAAAGATCATTAATCAAATAATATTGTTCCACATGGTTTTACATGGGAGCATTCATTTCTTCTTAAGTTAAAATTATAACCTCATTTTTATCATGAGCCAAGTAGAGCCCTGCCCAGTCACCTGGGGAGAAGGCCTGATAGAGATGATATGCGTCACTGTGTTTACTAGTTAACAGCTGTAATGAGTGGGGAAGAACTCCAGCCCAAACCTTGTACTGAGAGGTGGTGGCCCCTATAGACAAAGGCGAGGCTTTCTAATCAGGTAGATATAGTGCCTCTTCTTCCCAGATACAGATTTGTGGGAATCTAGGTAAGTAATTGACCCCTTTTCATTTATAAAATAAGGATGATAATTTCTAAGATCCATGTTCATTAATAAGATTTATGTGGCAGGTGGCAAAGATTAGAGGATTAAGAAATGTGAGACAGTATAGAAATAGAGATTTTGAGGTCAGGTCATCTTAGTTCCTATTTTATCTATACTGCATTCAGAACATCTTCTAATCTAAGCTTCGGTTTCCTCTTCTGTTCAATGGGCATAATAATAACGCTTTTTCATTATTTTGCTTTAAGGATGAATGAGGTACCTAAAAAGGCTTCTGGCATTGAGAAAATACTCATTAAAGGCTAGATGCAATTATTTCATATAGGTTGATTTCAAAGGTTATATACAATTATTTCAGCATATTGGCATTAATATTGCTATTATTTTCAGACAAATATAATATAACATAATACAACAGAACATAATGTGACATAGTGTGACATAATATAACATAATTTCTATGTAGCTCTCATTAGCTTTGTCACTCCATTCTTGTGATCATTACCAAGAGTGAACACATCTTTTGATTATAAGCTTTGACTTGCATTTTTTACACCAAATTCTACATGCAGATCACCATTCAGGTATTTTGGGGCTATTAATCATTTGGGAATTTTCAATTTAGAAGGGGTCCTGGGATGTCAAATGATCCATACAGAGATAATGGGTGATAATTTGGTGTTCAGTCATAAAGCTTCTACTTTTCATTCATCCTGGATCTTTTCCTTCCTACTCACCATCACTATCTTGCTGGTGGCTGGATGTAAATGAAGTATCGCCATAAATTAACTGGCTAACCAGGAGTCATCAGTCCTTTCCTGAGGGTCAAGTCACTAAATGGTCAAATTGATAATAGTCCTTTCTGGTCTCACCCAAATCACTTCTCAAACTCCAATAAGTGTTGGTCTAGCACATTTATACATCACCCTGAGATGCCTCTAAGTTGCTTTAGCCTTAAGGTGCAGAGCTGACCTATTAATAAGAATGCCTTTTACATCTAGGCTATCAGAAATCTCCTTTCAACCATGACTTTAATTGCCCATTACAGATGGAAGTCAAGTTTGCAGGAAACAGAATGTTCGTGCATTAGAAGGGCCAAAAGTTCAATGTATTTTCTGTGGGAGGCACAGTGTTACTTTTAAAGATCAAGCTCTGCTCAGATTTGTCATGGCATTTCAGAACTTAAAGGGATTGAAGGAGGCTTCTAGTCATAATTCCTTCTTTTACAGATGAACTGCATCAGGCTCAAAGAGGTTAACTAACTGCCCAAGGTCATATACAGCAGCACTTCTCAAACTTTAATAAGAATAAGAATAACCTGGAGGGGTCTTGTTACAATGCAGATTCTGATCTAGTAGGTCTGCAGAGTCTGTATTTCTAACAAGATTCCAAGGGATGCAACTACTCCTGGCCCATAGGTCACTCTCTTAGTAGCAAGGATATTCCAGGACGGAAATAAGAAGTCAGGATTTTTTGATACCCAATTTACTATTTTATTTTACAATGCCACCTGGATTATCCCTGGAAATCACAAAGGCTTAGAGTGATGATGATCAGTTGTCACTTGAGGAGGAATGGTGTATTTTTTAAATAACTAGAGTTTGAATTTGCAAAATGTTTAAGGAAATTGTCAGCACATAGATTGATTAGCCTTTTTGTCATCAAGATGCCCATATATTGTATTATGGGTACCATGATGTTTCAGACAAAAGCACAACTTCTAAGAAGAAACAATGAAATTCCAGAGTTACAGGAGTAGTACCAACAGACAGTGCTCAGCTTCTAGCTCTCTATAAAATACACTTTTACATATGTCATTTCAACTACTGAATAAGTAAGTCATCATTTTCCTTTCTCTGTACACACTATGAGATTCTGAGACTAAATGACCTTCTCAAGGTCACAGGGCTTGTAAGTGGCAAAGCATGATGTGGACCAAGAAGTCCTAACTCAAAACCCCATGCTTTGTCCATTGCCCTCCACACCCTTCTGGGGGTGCAGAAATGACTTCTGGGGTACAGAAGTGATTTCTGCAGAAAGGCGATTTTCAAGGTACCAAATCAGCATAAAGCATGGAATAAACTCACTTTTCCCAGGCAATGAAGACAACTGAATTACATTCTTTGGATTTGTCTACAGTCAGTGAAAACGGTGCTGTGACATTTACATGACTGTAGTCCCAGAGACGTTCTCACTTACACGTTCTCACCTGGCCCTTTCCAGCAAGCAGCCAACTCCTACATGCAGTTGGAACCTAACACCTGATGCACACACGCAACCAGTGAATCATGACTGCATTTTCTTATCTTTAAACAGAAGGCGGATTTTGGCAAGGGACTGACTATTCCATCTCCATGTAGCTATGGTTTATGTGCTCTCTTCAAGAGTTGAGTTCTTTTCTGTCACGTTAAAATTCCTTTTGTTCTATCTTAGAGCAGGTGAATCAGGCAGGGGCAATGGATCAGAGATGGACATTCAGCCAGTGAGCAAAGCAATGTGAGCATCCTCCCTGCTAGGTGAGGTCATCTTTCCTGAGAGTTGCATTGCATGTATTAGCTCTCAAAATGCTTAACTTTAGCACATTTACTTGGAGCAAAAATTAAAGATAAGACTCAATACTGGTTTCTCAGGTGGCTCAGTGGTAAATAATCTGCCTACAATGTAGGAGACCCGCGTTCCATCCTGGGTCAGGAAGATCCTCTGGAGAAGGGAATCGCAACCCACTGCACTATTCTTGCCTGGAGAATTCCCTGGACAGAGAAGCCTGGTGGACTACAGTCCTTGGGGTTGCAGAGTTAACCCAAAGAGAACCTTTCTTCAAAAAGTGATAGAAAAGCCAAAAGGCATATACTGACATACACAAAAGATCCTCAGAAAGAATTCACAATTAATTGTTAATAATGGATGCCTCTGGGAAAAATCAGCATAGAACAAGGTCAAAACAACTTTTTTTTTTTTTTTTTACTGTAGATATTTTTTGAACATGTGAATTCCTTACTTACTGGCAAAATAAGCACTTTGTGGAGCGGCAGTGGGGTGTGGCTATTGAGCCGAAGGAGCTGGGCAAGGATCTCTGGAGGCACTGCTGATATCGTTTCTTGAACTGGATATTGATTAGTCAGAGACATTCACTTTGTAAAAATCCATCGAGCTGTCTACTGGATGCTGTGCGTACTTCTCTCTTTGCAAGTTAGATTTTAATAAAATATTCAATATGTTTAAAGAGTTGAGCAAAACAACAAAAAAGCCTATTAGAGTAAATTCGGTAGACTAATTCATTCATTTATGTCTTAATTTAGTTAAAATAAAACAAAAATGTATTTCATGGACTCCTTGATAGTCCAGTGGTTAAGCATCTTCTGCCCATACATAAGAATAAAGGTTTGATTCCTGGTCTGGGAAGATTCCACATGCTGCAGGCCGACTAAACCCACGCATTACGACTACGGAAGCTTGCGCATGCTCTAGAGCCCGTGTGATGCAACTTCTGGGCCCACGTGTTGCAACTGCTGAAGCTGAAGTGCCCTGGAGTCTGTGCTGCCCAGGAAGAGAAGCCATTATGATGAGAAGCCCACACAGGGAAATTAGAGAGTGGCCCTTGCTTGCCTCAACTAGAGAAAGCACGTGCGCAGCAACGAAGACCCAGTGTAGCCATAAGTAAATACATGATTCCAGTAGTATTAAATTATTTACAATTCAAATATTAAAATGCCAAACAATAAGGTATTTCTTGTGTTTACATTGTGACATGAACGGAGACGACAAAAGTGATGAAGGAAAGCTCCCTGTCTGAGAGAAGATTAGCCTTAGGATGGGGAAAGAAACCTGTATTACAATGACACAAGGCTGTGTCTTAGTTTCTCCTTCTGTTGCAACTAATTATCCCACACTGTGTGGCTTGAAACAACACAAGATTATTATGTTACTGCTCTGGAGGGTAGAAATGCAACCTGGTCTCATTGAGTTGAAATTAAAGGATGTTTTTTTGGAGGCTCTGGTGGGGAACCTGCTTCCTTGCCTCGTCCAGTATCCAGAGGCTGCCCTCATTCTCTGGCTCATGTCTCTTCTTCCATCTTCAAAGGACATTATTCCAACCTCCACTTCCATCGTCACTTGACTTTTTCTGATTGTGTGTCATTTTCTTCCTTCTTTTCCTTCTTTCACATGGTGGGTAATTACATTGTATCCTCTGAGAACATCCTCTGTCCATAGAATTCTCCAGGCAAGAATACTGGAGTGGGTAGCCATGACCTTCTCCAGGGATCTTCCCAACCCAGGGTTCAAATCCACGTCTCCTGCATTGCAGGCAGACTCTTTACTGTCTGAGCCACCAGGGAAGCCCCTGAGAACATCCAGAATTTTTTGTCTCAAGATCTTTAAAGTAATCACATCTGTATAGCCCTTTTCACCACATGAGATAACAGATTCAAAGGTTCTGGGGATTTGTGTGAGCGCATCTTTGGGGGTGTCATTATTCTGTTGTTTTAAGTTGAATATTTGTCCCTCCAAATTCATATGCTGCAACTCATTTCCCCAACATGGGGGTATCTGGAGGTGGGGCCTTTGGGAAGTCATGAGGTCATGAGGATGGAAATCTCATGAATGGGATTCATGTCCTTATACAAGAGACATCACAAAGCTTCTTGCTCCTCCTGCTAAGTGAAGGCACAGGGATGGAGTCTGCAATCCTGGAGGAGGCTCTTACCAGACATTAAATCTTCTAGGGCATTGATCTTGGATTTCCCAGCCTCCAGAACTGTGAGAAATAGATTTCTGTTGTTTGTAAGCCACCTGGTCTATGGTATTTGGTTACAACTGCCTGGACAAACTAAGACATCTGGCTCCCACAGTATATAAGTGACTCAAAGTAATAGAATCAAAGGCAAAGCAGTCAGAATAATCAGTTTGGGGCGTCAGTGGGGTTGAGAGGCAGCAGGTGTCAGGTAACATTCTGGTGCTGAAGGAAGAATAAAAAATCAGAGGGAGACAGGTGTGCATGAAGGCCCTGAGGGATGCTAGAGATGAGAGATTACCTATACAGGTTCATGAGAGTGCAATGCAGCTGGCTAACCCGGGTCCAACCACCATGAAGGGCTTTCCTGTAAAAGCAGCCTTTTAACCAATGATGAGTAGGAAATAAATGGGAAAGAAGACTGGAAGGACAGCCTTTCAGGCAGAAGAATCAACCTGTGAAAAATTTAGTGGGATAAAGGGGAGGAAGCAGAGTACATGCGTGGCAACGTGATGGCCAAGCTTAGTAAGAGAGAATTCGAGGGAAAACATCAGGATGGAGACAAACAATGCCTTTTCCACCACCCGGAAGACCCTGTACTCCCTGATTACTGTTTGATTCATTTGTCTCATCTTTCAAGGGACATGAGAAGGCATAAAGAACTCTAAGCATAGGAGGACATCTCTCAAGGACCAAAGACTCAAGCTTAGGAAGCTAACTTCAAATCTGGGATTTTGGGGATTCCCAGGTGGCTCAGTGGTAAAGAATTCACCTTCCAATGTAGGACACCTGGATTTGATCCCTGGGTAAGCAAGATCCCTGGAGGAGGAAATGGCAACCCACTCCAGTATTTTTGCCTGGAAAATCCATAGACAGAGGAATTGCAGCTTGCAGTCCATGGGGTTGCAGAGTCGAACAAGGTTGAGCAACTAAGCACAGACGCACTGGGGTTTTGGGTAGCATCTTGCAGGAGGGAGCAATTTCAGGTGAGCAGAGTCCCTTGTAATCTCACCTACTATAGACACGTCCTCATCAGTAGTATCTTCATAGATGCTTCATAACACATCTGCACAGAGTTTTTGGAAGCTTGATAGAAAAACAGTTTAACTTTGCAAAGTGCCTTTCATATTCTAAAAACGACCTTCAAGTTGATATGCTTTGCAGGTTACTTAATATGCGAGAGGGGTTGCAAATTATGAATTATGTCTTTGTCATCGTCTTGATTTCTATGCAATTAGGGCTCTTCATGTCCTTTCTTCTAGGCAGTTTCAGAGTTAGACGACCTGTGACACTATACACAGGGCTATACACAGGGAACTTCAGGTTTAAATACGATACTACCTTTGCTAGTTTTTTTTTTTTTAAACCATATTTATTGGGCTGGCATTCATGTTCTTCCCTGGTCATGCCCACTCTGGCTGTCTAAATTATTCTAATGGTATTCTCAGAGTGAACTCTGTATTCCAGACAGATACTTTCATCTTCTGTTTCTCTGAATCAACCTTTACTTCTCCTCCTCCCTGCCTTTCTTCTTGCCAGCATCCTGCCCATCATCCCTGGAATGGAAAACTCATCCTTCAGGGTCTGAAAGCCTGCATCTCTCAGTAAAGCTTTTCCTAGATGCAAAATATTTTCTCTTTCTTAGTTCCTTTGACATCACTAGAGCAGTGATGTGTGGTGGAGGGACATGAACTTTGAAGTTGATAAGTCCAGGCTGGCCATAGAATAGCTCAGGGGGAATGATCTCAACCCTCAGAGTTTCATTTTTTCTACTTTATCACTCAGCTAACAAAAACAAAGCTAAACTCTATTTAAGAGGGAAAATGCTCTTCAACAGCCATCTGCCTACACTTTGTTCTGATCTCTTAGGGATTCAAAAAGCATCTTTAGGGTGAGTTGGCTATATTTGTCAATATGTCTTGATAAATCTAATTGGGTGCAAAATGTGATGACCTTCTCATCCTCAGAGAAATGCCAAGAGCAAAGACAAAATAGTCAAGGTTCTAGAAGAACAAAAAGTAATAGGACATAGAAAAATGGCTCATGCAGTTATTGGGTTTGCAAGTCTGAAATCGTCAGTGAGGCAGCCTGGAAACTGTACCAAGAGTTGATGTTGCAGTCTTGAGTCCAAAGAAAAGTCTGGAGCCATCCTTCCTCATTGGAGGCCATCAAGCTTTTCTCTTTAAGGCTTTCAACTGATTTGTAGAGGCCCACACACATGGAGGATTATCTGTTGAATTAAATGCTGTTGTTGTTATTCAGTCCCTAAGTCTTTGCAACTTCATGGACTGCAGCATATCAGGCCTCCCTGTCCTTCACTACCTCCCAGAGTCTGCTCAAACTTGTGTACGTTATGTTGGCGATGCCACCCACCCATCTCATCCTCTGTCACTCTCTTCGCCTCCTGCCTTCACTCTTTCCCAGCATCAGGGTCTTTTCCAATGAGTTGGCTCTTCATATCAAGTGGCCAAAATACTGAAGCTTCAGCTTTAGCATCCTTCTAATGAACACTCAGGGTTGCTCTTCTCTAGGATTGACTGTTGGTCCCCTCTTAAAAACTCTCTTATAGTGTGCTGCTTGACCAAAGAAGTAGGTGCCATAGTCCAGACAAGATGACACACAAAATTAACCATCACAAGTGGTTTTTTCTGCTAAGGACTTGATATGAATTAGCAGTTCCTGAAGGCAGTTAAGGAAGCTGGAAGTAGTTGTGGAAATGTTGTATATGGGGCAGAGCTCAAGATATTTGAGATGGTTCTAAGAGAGGGGGCCTTGTGCAGTTTGATACAAAGTTACCAGGAATGAAAAGAAGGCTATGAGATTTCTCCAATATTTCTCAGGCAAAGAGACTTTCAGTAAAGTATGTACAGATATATAATATATTTTAAAATGTTTATATTTAAATATTATATATATATATATGTATATATTAGGAAACTCATTCTAAGTTGTGTTCAGTTAAATCCTTACTTGTTAATCTCAAATCTTTAGCAATCTCTGAAAAGCATTTATTTTATGATCACTTTGGAGAACTAAAGAAGGAAGAGGCTGTCTTGATAGTTGATAACAGCTTATTATAAGAATAAATCAACTCTGGGAAATGAGACACAAGTGTGAGCTAGAAGCTAGCAGAGGGAGAAAACGGGAGCATGAATTGAACGGGAAGTGAAGTTTTTGGATCTCTGATGGTAAACAGTGGGTTAACTACTTTATGGGGAGTGAGGTATAAGCCATTTTATACTTGAAATTTCAGGACAAGTGGCCTCAGAACACAAGTGCATTTGGATTTCAACTTTCTGCAGAGGTTCTGGGGCAATTAAATTAGGAACATATCTCCAGACTTAGAGCAAGCCCTAGCACATAGTAGGGGCTCAATAAATGACAGTAATTATTGTCATTGCCTTCACAATAGACATTAACATGTAGTAGTTATTTGTAAACATATCTTACCTGTCTTGTCTCTGTGATCACTTTGTCATTCCTTGGCTACAGAGACTGTGTTTTACCAGCCATTTCATGAAGATCCACAGACATCTCTTGGTTGCAAGCACAGTGCTTAACACCTGGGAGACACCACGATGGACTCACTGATCCCCTCTCAAGTGAATTAACAATTTAAAAGGGGAGATAAAATGCATACAGATAATTTCAATGAGTATTACAAAGCAGTATCTCAAACAGTGACACTTGATAATTTTTGTTTGTTGGACCCACACAAAGCTTGAAGATTTTTTTCAAGTTTGGTTCAACATTTCAAAGTCTGGACTTTTTATATAAAATTTAGGAATTCATTAAATTTCAAAAAATTGTAAGTGTGCCCTATTGCAATTCTAGTACTAATTGGTGCTCACTAATGTTAAGTGAATTAATGAATGAATTAAGAAGTGAACGACTAAGGGGAGTCACTGGTATATCAAAATTCTCTTTGTTCCAAGAAAGCAGGGACTCTGTCTTGTTTGCCTTTATACACACAATATGTTACAACATGGGCTTCCCAGGTGGCTCAGTGGGTAAAGAATCTGCCTGCCATGTAGGAGTTGCAGGAGACATGAGCTCAATCCCTGGGTCAGAAAGATCCCCGGAAGAGGTCATGGCAACCCACCCCAGCATTCTTGCCTGGAGAATCCCATGGACAGAAGAGCCTGGCAGGCCACAGTCCACAGGATCACAAAGAGTCAGACACAACTGAAGCAACTGAGCACATATGCATGTTACAGGATAACACTGGCTCAATAACATTCTTTGAATTAATGATGAATTAATGATGATTTTCATGAAGAACGGTAGATGATCTGCGGAACCTGTTGACTTGAAAGCTCTGCTAGAGTTCCAAGTTGGGAGTTTACAGGTAACCTCTTGCTCCTTTGATCATAATTTACTAAAAACTGAGGGTCAGTTTCATGCTGTGGGCCAAGAGGAAGGAGAAGAACCAATGAGAAAGGGACCGACTCTGAGCCAAATTCCTAAAGATGCCTCTATGGAAAACAATCTGGAGCAACATCAATAGTTGCAACAATAACATTTAAAGAGAGCTTGAAGGATACCAACTGTTGAGCTAAACACGTTCCCATGCAACTTATTTAATCTTTACAACAACTGAGTGATTTTATGTTTCACTTATTGATGACACGAACAACGCTGCAAAACAAAAAGCTACAAAACCCACAATAAAAGGTTAGTTATTATTGCCCACATATCTGGGGTCAAATGAGAGAAGACAATACAGTTCTGCTGATCTTGCCAGTTCACTGACATCTGTGGGTCAGCTGGTCATCGGTGTTGGTTAAGGTCCATCTGCTCCACATGCTTGTCCTCCAGAGTGCCCTCAGGGTGGCCAGAGAAGAAGAGCACATGCAGATATGTGCTAGTGTTTTTTCAAGCCTCCGTTTGGACTTTTCACATTTTGTTGGTCAAATCTGGTCACTAGACTCTGTCCAAATTCACAGGGTAGGGGAACAGATTGTACTTCTTTAGTAAGGAACTTCATAGTTGCAGAAGAAATGTATGGCTACTTGAAGGATGAAAAATTATAGCTATCAGTAAAACAAATCTACCACAAGTAGGTTAAATGAATCCAATTCATATAAGGAAACTGAGGCTTACATAGTCCTGTCCCCACAAAACAGTGGCAGAGCTGCATTTCAATACACTCTCTTTAGTTCTACCTCACATTTATGTCATTATAGCCCTTATTTTGAGGAATATCGATACCCTATGAATGGCAAAAGTATGAGTACCCATGCTCCAAGCCGAAAATCTTGACCCAAGCATTTTCTCTGCAAGAAGTTGAAGAGAGTGTGAAGAAAATGAACCTCTTCAATAAAACACACTGGATGCTATAAATGGAAGTGGAGGGCAAAGGGTGAGGAGCTCAAAAGGAAAGAGACTCATGTGAGCACTGAAAGGAAGGAAGTAGAAAATCTTCTCCAATGATGTGATGTTTGAGTGGACTTGGAACCCGACAGAAAGTCTCAGGGAAGAGAAGAGCAGAGAAGAGCAGAGCAGAGCAGAGCAGAGCAGAGGAGCGGAGGGGAGGGGAGGAGAAGGGAGGGGAGGGGAGGAGAAGGGGAGGAAAGGGAGGGGTCGGGAGGGGAAGGGGCAGGAAGGAAGGGAAGGGAAGAGAAGGGAAAAATGAGGGAAAGGGGCATCTTGATAGAGAAGTCAGTGTGAGCAGATTTATAGAGATGGAAACAGAATGGAGTGTTCAGAATCGAGCTGAACACTCTGTACCCCTAGAGCGTGATTTTCATCCTTTAGTGCAGCAGAGTTACCTAGGATTCATTAAAAAGCATTCAGGGGTTTCCCCTTCAGGGGTTCAGATTTAGCCTGTCTGGCTCAGAGGCCAAGATTCACTTCTTTATCACACAGCTCAGTGATTCTGATGCAAGTGGCACATGAACCCATGGTTTGAGAAACACTCTGCCTGTGAGTTGAGAGTAATAGAAGATGGGAGAGGATGTGGTCAAGTAAAGGGGGGTTGGATTAAGAAAGACCTTCCACACATCTTGAAGATCATATGAGGAATTTGAGCTCACTCTTTATGCAGAGAGAACCATCTGCATTGTTAAGTCAGGAAAAAAAAGCAAAGAGAAACTAAAGAACTTTTTGATGAAGGTGAAACTTAAAAATTAACATTCAAAAAACCTAAGATTATGGCATTGGGTCCCATCACTTCATAGCAAAAGGATGGGGAAAAAGTGAAAATAGTAACAGATTTAATTTTCTTGGGCTCAAAAATCACTTTAGATGGTGACTGTAGCCATGAAATTAAAAGATGCTTGCTCCTTGGAAGAAAAGCTATGACAAACCCAGACAGCATATTAAAAAGTAGAGACATCACTTTGCCGACAAAGGTCCATATAGTCAAAGCCATGCTTTCTCCAGTAGTCAGGTACAGATGTGAGAGTTGAGCCATAAAAAAGCTGAGTACTGAAGAATTGATGCTTTCAAATTGTGGTGTTGGAGAAGACTCTTGAGAGTCCCTTGGACTGCAAGGAGATCCAACCAGTCCATCCTAAAGAAGACCAGTTCTGGGCGTTCATTGGAAGGATTGATGTTGAAGCTGAAGCTCCAATACTTTGGCCACCTGATGTGAAGAGCTGACTTATTGGAAAAGACCCTGATGCTGGGAAAGATTGAGGGCAAGAGAAGTGGATGACAGAGGATTAGATGGTTGGATGGCATCACCAAATCAGAGGACGTGAGTTTGGGCAAACTCTAGGAGATGGTGAAGGACAGGGAATTCTGGCATGCTGCAATCCATGACGTCACAAAGGGTTGGATGTAACTTAGCTACTGAACAACAACATTTATCATCTGGCCAAAATGCCCTTGCCTGTGGTTAAATTACAACTGGGAGACATCTGAGCAAAAGACATTATTTAGGAGACGTTTGGAACAGATCAGGAGAGTCACCATCAGGATTCAGGTGATGTTGACACATCTAATTATTGGTTCCTGGCCATAATTGCAATTTGAATACACTCAGTAATTATGTGCTGAATGAATGTTTCAAATGTAAAACATGTGTATTTGAAATTGGGGAGATTAAAGACTTTCACAATATCAGTAGCACTCACAAACAGGAATTGACCATAAAAATGATGGACTCTAATATTTGATGAGTTTGATGTTGATGGTATGTACTCATTCAGAAATGAATTTCCTTTCCTGAATTTAAGCTCCTTACAATACAATCTTCTTGGAGGGAGCATAGCACCTTTATTGAAAGATCGTTAAACATATGCATCTCCTTCCAAGATTAATTAGGTGATCTTTCTGGGTCCATTCTATTAACCTGTAATTAGACTGTAGAGATACTTACGCTTCATGACACACATTTTAATTGCATCCCGCTGTGTGCTGATGTAACACACAGCTCTGGAAAACAAGGCACGAGCAAGGAGATTGTATGCAGAGAAGGAAGTGACTTTGGCTCCTGGACTGGATTTCTGGGCAAGACGGCTCCAGCTCCCTGTCTCCCTTCGTCCAGTGCCATCTGGAAGACTCTTTTGTGAAAGATAGCAGGAGGCAGGATTCAGGTGTCTGGATATTGCACAAAATAAACTGGTTTAGTTTCATCAGTCTTTTTGTACCTTTCCTAAGTTCCTCCTCTTGCCCTCAGTGTATCTCTGATAAGAACCACTGACTTTGGCTGTGTGTGTGCTCAGTTGCTTCAGTGTTGTCCAACTTTTGGTGACTACGGACTCTAGCCTGTCAGGCTCCTGTCTGTCCATGGGATTCAACCCACTGGAGTGGGTTGCCATGCCCTCCTCCAGGGGATCTTCCCAACCCATGGATCAGACCTGAGTCTCTTATGTCTCCCGAATTGGCAGGTGGGTTTTTTACCCACTGAGCTACCTGGGAAGCCCTTGGATACATTCACCACTAATAGTAAAGAACCTTGTGAATAGCAAGACAGGAATTAGTTTCCCATTTTCCGGATACATTAGTTTCCTGTTTGATGGGCTTCCCTGGTGGCTCATCTGGCAAAGAATCTGCCTGCAATGTGAGAGACCTGGGTTTCATTCCTGGGTTGGGAAGATCCCCTGGAGAAGGGAAAGGCTACCCACTCCACTATTCTGGTCTGGAGAATTCCTTGGACTGTATAGTCCATGGGGTCCCAAAGAGTCAGACATGACTGAGCAACTTTCACTTACTAAACAGTTATCTCTTGAACACTCCTCACCTGCTCTGACATGGAGTCTCAAAGAGTCAGACACGACTGAGCGACTTTCACTTTCACTTTCTTTTCTGGATGCAAAAACTAGGACTTAGCAATAGGATCAGAATCTGACTCTTTCCGTGCTAGGCCAATTGAATTCTAGAATGGTCTTTTCTGCCTAACTGGGCAAGTGAGTGTAAATCCCAGACCAAGCCCTCAGTAGCCATGTAACAGGATAGGTTATCTTCCCAACTCTCCTGAGCTGTTTTATTTAAAGGGCATTTCCTGAGCACCAGTGAGCCATAGTATTAGAGCTAATGCTTCTAAGAGGCCCAGTTCCTCTTCTATGTGAGTTTACAGTCTAAAAATCAATGAATAAAACATCATCAGTGCTATAATTACAAATGGATTATAAGAATGTCATGAATATTCTCATCCTCTCATCCATCGAAATGGAAATGTTCCCTATCTCAACAGGACTTCCTGTTTCCACTGCATGCAGAATGGGAATTGGTTGAGGGGAGGCTTGCAGGGAGGTGACAGGCAGCATTTAGTCAGACACTCATTCTCAGGTCATACAAGCACAAGTGTGGCCATTGCAGGGACTCAAGGGTGAGCCAGGCATCTAGTTAGATTGGGTGCATGGAAGGGTCTACACAGGAGGTGTCCCTTTGATTTTACCTTTTGTCATTGACTCCTTTTGCTGTCTGTGTCCGTCACGTGATTTTTGGAGAGAAAGGAAAGCCAGTTATAGTCAAGTGTTCAACTTCTTTTAAAAGATTATTTTGATGTGGACTATTTCTAAAGTCTTTATTGAATCTGTTACAACGTTGCTTCTATTTTTTATGTTTTGGTGTTTTGATCACGAGGCATGTGGGGTCTTAGCTCCCCCCGCCACAGGGATCGAACCTGCACTGCCTCCACTGGAAGGTGAGGTCTAACCCCTGGATTGCCAGGGAAGTCCCTGTAGTGTTCCACTTTTAACATGTCACCCTGACTTCAATTCTGAATATAGTTTCTGAGCCAGAAGACATGCTTCTCATTTCAAAGGTGAAAAACCGAGGCACAGAGGGGATAGGTATTCCTTTGTGAAGTTACAGTAAAAACCCAGAGTCTGTGACTCCAGCCCAGCTATCCCAAGTGGCTAAGTTTGGTTGCATTTGTAATTTTACCCAAAGGCTTGGAATTTTTGCTTTCTTTCTGATCACCTGCCCATCTGCCAATCACTCTCTTTGATTTGGAGTGCAAGAGTGAAGGCAAAAGGAGAAAGGGGTGGCAGAGGATGAGATGGTTAAATAGCATCACTAACTCAATGAACAGGAATCTGAGCAAACTCCAGAAGATAGTGGAGAACAGAGGAACCTGGTGTGCTCCAGTCCATGGGGTCTCAAAGAGTCAGAGACGATTTAGTGACTGAACAACAACAACAACAATTCTGCCTCCAGCTGGCTTTCATGTCACAAAGGGGGGAATAACTAAAACAAGCCATTTAATATAAAGAAAGGAAGGAAAAGATAAACATTAAATAGAAGAATAAAAAATAATGAGGGAAGGCCTGGACCCAGCACCCTACATCTTGGTGGGGATCTTCCCTGGGAGTTTCACGCATTACAGGTGGATTCTTTACTGTCTTAGCCACCGGGGAAGCCCACACAGGAACCTGCAACCTCACAATCTGAGTGTGAAATGCCCTTGTTTCTGTATGGATTCTTTTAATCTGAGGCTACTTCTACTTCCGTTGGACCATGGAACTGTCTTCTAGCTCTTTTTCTGTTGGGTTTTGGTGTTTAAAATATCTTCAAAGCAAGCTAGGAAATAACTTTCCATTTTGCCAATGTTTGCTTTTCAGTGTTTTGAATGAATCTTCTTTGCAAACTGCTAAGCTAATTGAACCACCACCATTTCAGCTGAAAAAACACTCTGCCTTGCCAGAGCACATGTGCTTGTGCACTCAGCTTCACCACCGGGGAGGGGGCAGAGCTGGGGGAAAGGATTGTTTTTGGCCTAAATGCCAGGTGCGCAGTAAGGAGGGGTTTCTTGGTTTGATTTGTTCTCTTTGGGGAGGATAGGAGCTGACATTAGAAGGGCCCACTTCACACTCCTGAGAGATACTATTTTTTTTGGTTCAGAAATACAAAGAATTAGTACCTCAGAGAAGTCAAGTGACTTGCCCAAGGTTATAGATAGAGGAGATGTCATCATGATCCCATCCAGGTAGTTTCATCCAGCAAGGCTGTATCACCTCAGAACTTCAGCAAACTGTTCAGAGGAGAATTTGATTTCTTACCTGATATCCTGGATTCAATTCCATTAAAAAAAAAACAAACAAAAAAAACACTGAAATTTAAACTTAGTTGTATATGACTCCTGTGCCCTTATTTGATAGTGTCCTGTGTTCTGAATTTTATTTTTTTTTCTTTTTCCTGGGAGTGGTCTGGCTCCCTGTCTCCTCTACAATGTCACGAACCTCCGTCCATAGTTCATCAGGCACTCTGTCTATCAGATCTAGTCCCTTAAATCTATTTCTCACTTCCATTGTATAATCAAAAGGGATTTGATTTAGGCCATACCTGAATGGTCTAGTGGTTTCCCCCATTTCTTCAATTTAAGTCTGAATTTGGCAATAAGGAGTTCATGATCTGAGCCACAGTCAGCTCCCAGTCTTGTTTTTGCTGAGTGTGTAAAGTTTCTTCATTTTTGGCTGCAAAGAATATAATCAATCTGATTTCGCTGTTGGCCATCTGGTGATGTCCATGTGTAGAGTCTTCTCTTGTGTTGTTGGAAGAGGGTGTTTGCTATGACCAGTGCATTCTCTTGGCAAAACTCTAGATTGAGGGCAGGAGGAGAAGTGGACAACAGAGGATGAGATGGCTGAATGGCATCACTGACTCAATGGACATGAGTTTGGGTAAACCCAAGAGTTGGGGATGGACAGGGAGGCCTGATGTGCTCCAGTTCATGGAGTTGCAAAGAGCTGGACATGACTGAGTGACTGAACTGAACTGAACTGAACTGTGTTCTGAATATGCCATTTGGTTGCTCATTCATGAGAGGCAATCACAAAAAAACAAAACAAAACAAACAACAACAACAAAAAAACAGATGTTCTGCAAACACTCTCTAAAGGAACTTCTAAACTTTCCATGAATCAGATTTATTTGAGCAATGTATTACCTACTCTTTAAAAAAAAATCCAAATTATTCTCTTGGCAGATTTCTAAAACAGATTATTTCATCATAAAACCAGGTACTGTATGTGTGCCATGGTTCTAGAAATGTGCTGGTGTTTAGTCAGATTCTTCTCTCCAAGTTCAAAACTTAACTTAGGGATGTAAAGGGAAAAGTGTCCACTGGAGTCGCACTGTAATGGGTCTAAGATGAGGTATAAGTCACCTGTGATTTAAATGAGAAGCAAAACATTGACACTTGCAAACTTAATTAAATCTTAAAAAAAAAAGAGGTGATGCTGAATTGGAATTCACTATTTTTTTAAAAAAATGAAAATTGTGCTCAGCTGAAGGCTGAAATTTTTAATGTTTGAAATTTAAATTTACTTAGGTTCTGGCAAAAACCATCTGATATTTTGAAATTAAATGAACTTTTGTATAAATGGATAAGTTTGAAGACATAAGTGACTGAATGACACAGTCAAGAATTATCTATGCTCCAAACCTCCAACACCCAGCTTGGTACTTGGTGTATGGAGTGAAATTAATCAGTTCATTTCAGTCACTCAGTCGTGTCTCTTTGCAACCCTATGGACTGCAGCACGCCAGGCCTTCCTGTCCATCACCAACTCCCAGAGTTTACTCAAACTCATGTCCATTGAGTTGCTGATGCCATCCAACCATCTCATCCTCTGTCGTCCCCTTCTCCTCTCACCTTCAATATTTCCTAGCATCAGGGTCTTTTCCAATGAGTCAACTCTTCACATCAGGTGGCCAAAGTATTGGAGTTTCAGCTTCAGCATCATTCCTTCCAATGAACACCCAGGACTGATTTCCTTTAGGATGGACTGGTTGGATCTCCTTGCAGTCCAAGGGACTCTCAAGAGTCTTCTCCAACACCACAGTTCAAAAGCATCAATTCTTCAGCACTCAGCTTTCTTCACATTCCACCTCTCACATCTGTACATGACCACTGGAAAAACCATAGCTTTGACTAGACAGACTTTTGTTGGCAAAGTAATGTCTCTGCTTCTTAATATGCTGTCTAGGTTGGTCATAGCTTTTCTTCCAAGGAGCAAGCATCTTTTAATTTCCTGGCTACAGTCACCATCTGCAGTGATTTTGGAGTCCCAAAAATAAAGTCTATGACGGTTTTCATTGTTCCTCCATGTATTTGTCATAAAGTGATGGGACCAAATCCCATGACCTTAGTTTTCTGAAGTTAATAAAATTTATTGAATAAATGTGAGGATATATTTAAGTGATTAGATACCTTAATACTTTGAGTGTCTTAGTCCTTTCAGGTTGCTGTAATGAAGTATCGTAGACTGGGTGGTTTATAAGGTACCTAGCTCCATTCACAATGGCTCCACACTCATGACCTAAACACCTACCAAGGTTATCACCTCCAAATACTATCCCATTGGGCATTAGATCTTCAACATGTGAGTCTGGGGAGGATACAGACAATAAGACCATAGCGCGGAGTTTTATCTACAATTTCCAAACTCAGAAAACTGTCTTACAAGGAACTACATTTTTACACTGTTTTTCCTCTGAATTAGTGCATGGAAAACCATACCTCAGATAAATAAAATGGTAATATGTTCAACAATCTCATTTATAGACAGAAACTCTGAAGAACATCTGAACATCATGCTTATCTCTATAAAGCCCTTTGGAGTCCAGGTTGGATTAAGAATGAAATCATTCTAAGTGTGTAACAGTTAATACTCATATAACAGCTATAATATTCCAGGCACTCTTCTGAGTGTTTTGTGTGATCATGTTTAACACACAGCTCCAGTAGAACTCTATCTATACCACTTAAAAATCTAAAAACTGAGGCACAGAAAGTTTTAATTTTCCCAATATCAACAGGAAATGCCAGCTCTGGGCATCAGAACTCACACCATCTGGTTTATAAAGCACTGCTTGTATTGTTTCTCTGAAATCCAGCCCCAGAGTCCCTCTGCCTAACTGCCTTTTAAACAAGTTAAAGCCAATTAATCTCTAAACAGTGGACATTGTTACTTCTATGCTCATTTTTACTGTTGTTAGTTTTATTACTAATTACTCTGTTTCAGGAACTTACCTGAACTCTCTGGAATAATGGTCACCTAATTCTGGGAGATGGTGATGCTAATTCTATTTTATGCGGGACAACACAGAGGCAGTGAAAAGGTACCCAAAATCTCAAAGTGAGTAAGAGGCACAATTTGGATTTAAATCAAGGCAATTTTTTTCCTCCCTCTGGCTACCAAGATGAAGGTTGGATTTTTATTTTTCGGAACTACAAGCTTGCTGATGTTTAACTTATAATTTCTTGCATACCCATCACGTCTCCTAAAACAGGAGGTGGCAGCATTCAGAGAAACTGAGCTGCACCCATGACTCATGGTGGTGGGTCATCCTTCGTTTTCGTTCTCAAAAAGGGCATCCTGCAATCCTACTGCTGGGCATACACACTGAGGAAACCAGAAGGGAAAGAGACACGTGTACCCCAATGTTCATCGCAGCACTGTTTATAATAGCCAGGACATGGAAGCAACCTAGATGTCCATCAGCAGAAGAATGGATAAGAAAGCTGTGGTACATATACACAATGGAGTATTACTCAGCCATTAAAAAGAATACATTTGAATCAGTTCTAATGAGGTGGATGAAACTGGAGCCTAGTATACAGAGTGAAGTAAGCCAGAAGGAAAAACATAAATACAGTATACTAACGCATAAATATGGAATTTAGGAAGATGGTAACAATAATCCGGTGTACGAGACAGCAAAAGAGACACTGATGTATAGAACAGTCTTATGGACTCTGTGGGAGAGGGAGAGGGTGGGAAGATTTGGGAGAATGACATTGAAACATGTAAAATATCATGTAAGAAACGAGTTACCAGTCCAGGTTTGAAGCACGATGCTGGATGCTTGGGGCTAGTGCACTGGGACGACCCAGAGGGATGGTATGGGGAGGGAGGAGGGAGGAGGGTTCAGGATGGGGAACACATGTATACCTGTGGCAGACTCATTTTGATATTTGGCAAAACTAATACAATTATGTAAAGTTTAAAAATAAAATAAAAAAAAAAAAAGGGCATCCTTCACATGCTTCTCTCTCCAGTCCCTTCCAGGGCTGGAGGTCTGTTCAAACTTGATTCTGTGCTGTTCCTTTTATTCTTCCTCCTCTCTTATCTTTGTGTGTCAGTGTCTGTGTGCGCGAGTGGGGGTGGGCTGGGGTGAGTTCCCCCGGGCCCGAGTGTGCAGACACGCACAGTCATTATTTTCACAAGCCCTGCCATTACTTGGGGCACTTGTGGGCTGTTCCCTTGTTTGGCTTTCTTCTTCCCATCGACAGCTAAAGCTGTGCTCTTTTGTTTGTGATTCTGTGTTTAGAGCCCCTGAGAAGGACTATAAAGTTGCCCGTGTGTCAAAGGTACATGGAGTAGAACTGAAGGACTGGAAAGGGGCCTGGGGTGGTAGTAATTCCCGGGGTGACTCATGGAAGGAGCTTCTGAGGTTAGCCAAGGAGGGGGTGGACCCTGCATCCTCCACAGTTTTGTTCAGAGATGGCTGGTGGGTATGCCTTTCTCACAACTGAGCATCCTTTGATAGACTGAAGTTTCTCTGTTGGCAAAGGAGGAAAACATCCCTGACTGTGCCTCTCTTGTGCTCCTTGGGGCATGCTTCACCCTGTCATGACACCCTGGCTGTTGGTCCTGGTCCTCTGATCCTTGAGGGCCAGGAAGGGCTGTCAGGACTCTGAAATCCTCCTCCAAGGTGTCTGTAAATTCCCAGGGGGCCCTGCATCTCAAGTCACTTCTAGCTCCAAAAGGCTGCCCATGCCCCGGGCAATGTGTGTGCCTTACTTTTGTTCATTTCAAAAGTGAAACTCAACCCTTTCCTCAAATTGCAAACAAAAAAGCAATCACTGCAGTAATATGAACAACAAACTATTCCTAAGTGAAGACACTTAACAGGAGGAAGGGTATTTTGGAGAAATGGATTTGTACTGCAGAAGGGTATGGAAATTATGTTGTTTTCTTTAAAGTTTATTTATTTTTAATTGGCTTTCCAGGTGACATTAGTGGTAAAGAACCTGTCTGCCAATGCAGGAGACATAAGAGATGCAGGTTCAATCCCTAGGTTGGGAAGATCCCCTGGAGGAGGGCATGACAACCCTCCAGAGCTTATTTCTTAAAATCATCAGTGTCTCTTTACCTGGGTGACCCAAGGGACCATCTAGAAGATTCTATGGCTCAGAGTGAACACATAGATGGGATTGTGAGACAGGAATTTCATTCTTCCTGTCTTTGCTCCTTACACAGTCAGCAGCTAGCCAGTGTTTCCAGACTGTGGAGGTGTGGTTAACAACAACGAGATGTTCATCTCTACTAGAGAAGGCTTTTCAAGTAACCCCTTATCAGGTAACTTGTTTCAGTGACAATTATACAGAGGGAAAATGTTGCCCATACATTTGGAATTTGATTGTATTTTTGTAGCTTGCATTATGGTTTGTAGAAGGAGGCTGTGCCTGCAGGGTGATGCCAAGTCCGTCTGTGTGCTCTCTTTGGTCTTCTTGGTCCTGCTGACTGGGGGGCATGAAGTAGCTCCCCAGTCAGCAGGTTCAAATTCCTTTTTGATGACTGGCTGGAGAAAATTCTTTTTTGATGACACCATTTGATATAGAAACCTCCATGAACTCAGTATAATGAGGTTAAATACATGAGGGAGCCAACTGACCAAAAGCTCAAATCAGACCCTTCTGACCTAGGTCGGACTACATATTATTGTAATATTGTCGTAGACCATCTCTGTTGAGTTCTGTGGTCCAAGGTCTATACACAGTGTTTTACTTATTTCATAAGGTAGCTATGAACTTCCATTTTACAGATGAGAACACTGGAGTCAGCAAGGTGAGAAATTTGCCCGGCATCACTGTCTGCTTAAATTTGCCAGAACTAGAACCCTTTCAAAGAATCCCAAAGAAAGGCAATGCCAAAGAATGCTCAAACTACTGCACAATTGCACTCATCTCACATGCTAGTAAAGTAATGCTCAAAATTCTCCAAGCCAGGTTTTTCAGCAATAGGTGAACCGTGAACTTCCAGATGTTCAAGCTGATTTTAGAAAAGGCAGAGGAACCAGAGATCAAATTGCCAACATCCGCTGGATCATCGAAAAAGCAAGAGAGTTCCAGAAAACATCTATTTCTGCTTTATTTTTTGACTATGCCAAAGCCTTTGACCGTGTGGATCACAATAAACTGTGGAAAATTTGAAAGAGATGGGAATACCAGACTACCTGACATGCCTCTTGAGAAACCTATATGCAGGTAAGGAAGCAACAGTTAGAATTGGACATGGAACAACTGACTGGTTCCAAATAGGAAAAGAAGTACATCAAGGCTGTATATTGTCACCCTGCTTATTTAACTTCTATGCAGAGTATATCATGAGAAACGCTGGGCTGGAAGAAGCACAAGCTAGAATAAAGATTGCCAGGAGAAATATCAATAACCTCAGATATGCAGATGACACCACCCTTATGGCAGAAAGTGAAGAGGAACTAAAAAGCCTCTTGATGAAAGTGAAAGAGGAGAGTGAAAAAGTGGGCTTAAACCTCAACATTCAGAAAACTAAGATCATGGTATCTGGTCCCATCACTTCATGGGAAATAGACAAGGAAACAGTGGAAACAGTGTCAGATTTTATTTTTGGGGGCTCCAAAATCACTGCAGATGGTGATTGCAGCCATGAAATTAAAGGACGCTTACTCCTTGGAAGGAAAGTTATAACCAACCTAGATAGCATATTAAAAAGCAGAGACATTACTTTGCCAACAAAGGTCCATCTAGTCAAGGCTATGGTTTTTCCAGTGATCATGTATGGATGTGAGAGTTGGACTATGAAGAAGGCTGAGCACTGAAGAATTGATGCTTTTGAAGTGTGGTGTTGGAGAAGACTCTTGAGAGTCCCTTGGACTGCAAGGAGATCCAACCAGCTGTTCTGAAGGAGATCAGGCCTGGGAAGATCAGCCCTGGGATTTCTTTGGAAGGAATGTTGCTAAAGCTGAAACTCCAGTACTTTGGCCACCTGATGCGAAGAGCTGGCTCACTGGAAAAGACCCTGATGCTGGGAGGGATTGGGGGAAGGAGGAGAAGTGGATGACAGAGGATGAGATGGCTGGATGGCATCACCGACTTGATGGACATGAGTTGGTGATGGACAGGGAGGACTCCAGGAGTTGGTGATGGACAGGGAGGCCTGGCATGCTGGGATTCATGGGGACACAAAGATTCGGACATGACTGACATGACTGAACTGAACTGAGAACGCTCTCAGACGTTTGATGCTTCAAAGATATCACTCTGTCTCCCTGTAGCTTGGAGCTGTGCTTTATTAACACTAATGATAATGACATCTATTTGCATTGATTTAAAAGTCAATGAGCTGGGGGTGGACCAGTAGCTTTGAGGGCTCCCCTGGTGGCTCAGACAGTAAAGAATCTGCCTGCAATGCAGAAGACCTGGGTTCAGTCTCTGGGTCAAGAAGATCCCCTGGAGAAGGAAATGGCAACTCAAAATTTTGAATTCAAAATTCAAAAATTCTTCCCTGGAGAACCCCATGGGCAGAGGAGCCAGGTGGTCTGCAGCACATGGGGTCACAAAGCGTTAGATGTAACTTGCACAACTAATACACACAGTGACTGAGCAAATGGCTGGTTGGAGTTGTTTTACTGGAACTGGGTAGTACAAGAAGTGAGTACTCGCTCACTCTGCAGTCTGAGGGCGCATGGTTCTGGTGGTGGGTATGATTCAGATTTGGAAAAAACATGGTTTACTGATATTGGTATAAGTCAGGTGTCAACCCAGATATGGAACCCCGAAGAAAGATATCTACTTTTCTACTGCAAGTACTTAAAATGCAAAACCATCTCAGGCTGAGAGGACCTTTAACAAGACCCTAATGGAGAGTTCCACTCTGGGTCAGTTGAGGGGCCATCGTTGACATTCATCTCCTCAATGGGAATCCCCACCCTTTTGAACTCCAGTGAAAAGAAAATTCACTTCAAGAGTTTCCCCAGGTCAAAATGAAGATGCTGTCTGTGTTCTATGTACTTTGACTCTTCGCAACACCATGAATTGTACCCTGTCAGGCTCCTCTGTCCATGGGATTCTCCTGGTAAGAATACTGGAGTGTGGTGCCATTTTCTACTCCAGGGAACATCTGACCCAGGGACTTAACCCATATCTCTTGCATCTCCTGCACTGGCAAGTGGGTTCTTTACCACTGAGCCACCTAGGAAGTCCAGGGGAGCTGGTGGAAGGTGGCTGAGTCATGTTTAAGGGGGTCCCCTCAGACTAAGACTTGGAAAGTTGGGTAGTAGTGTTTTCCAGAACTGTCCTGTCAGGCACCACCTGGGCATTGTTCTGGAGTCTACAGATGATAAAAGGGAGGAGGCTGAACCTGGATTCACCATCTGCTTTGAGCAAATTACTTAGATTATTTTTTAATTGCATGCAGTTGCAAAATGCCTGATGCGCAGAAAGGCTCAAGGGCTTTTAGCCCAATGTCTTGTTTAGTTTGTGACTCTATCAGCATCAACATTTGGAGAGGAGTGGAGAGGAGTCGCCTCCCAGACCACAACAGAGGAGGTGCTTCCTATTAAAACTCCATCAAGATGGTTGACTGTGGGTGGAGAGGAGGGTTTGCCCATTTCTCTGATGGTCCCCGGGGAGGAGAGAAAGAGGAGCAGTGATGTCAGAGCTCCAGTGGAGAGGAAATGAGGACTAAAGCACCAGTGAAGCCTTCACAGCCCACTTTTGGGGACATGAAGAGAGAGGGTGGAGGACAGATGGGGACAGCAGAGGTGAGAGAGGTTGGAAGTAGGCTTTAAGGATAATGAGATCCATTCAGTTCAGTCACTCAGTCGTGTCTGACTCTTTGCGACCCCATGGACTGCAGGACACCAGGCTTCTCTGTCCATCACCAACTCCCAGAGCTTACTCAAACTCATGTCTATCCAGTCGGTGATGCCATCCAATCATCTCATCCTCTGTTGTCCCCTTCAATATCATTGACTCCAGCCAATATCAGGATTCCAGTCAGGATCTCAGGGCTGAGTTGGTCCCACCTCCAGCCTTCAAGACAACCTTTTACCTGGGTCAGGCTGCGGAGATCCTTGAATTCTCCCCACCAGCCTGGTGGTGATGAATCCTCCAGAGCCAGGGGATAGGCCTAGCACTTTCCCTTCCTTCTCGGGGAGGTGTTGCTGTTATTCAGTCATTAAGTCATGTCCTACTTTTTATGACCCCATGGACTGCAGTATGCCAGGCTTCCCTGTCCTTCACTATCTTCTGGAGTTTGATCAAACTCATGTCCATTGAATTGGTAATGCCATCCTATCATCTCATCCTCCATGACCCGCTTCTCCTCCTGCCTTCACTCTTTCCCAGTATTAGGGTCTTTTCCAGTGAGGGTGGGTCTTCTATTATCTGTGATCCTCAGCACCACACACAGTGCTTTGCACAGTGCAGGCGTTTGAAACATCTTTGTGCGATGAAAGAACCACCACCTTTCTATTGTGTAAATACAGAACCTTAACACTATGAAGATTATTATTATTGTTCAGATATATGGAACACCCAAGTGACCTGGTCTATGCAGTCATGATTTTATTTCATTGACCCTCATAGCAAATACTATGAGGTTAAGTAGGGAATGGGGACATGAGTTCTGTGGTGGGTAGAAATGTGATCTTTCCCCCCAAAAAAGATATTCAAGTCATCACCCCTGGGAACCTGTGAATGTGACCATATTTGAAAATAGGGAATTTAGAAATGTAATTGCCTTAAGAGGAGGTCATAGAAGTTGGGTGGGTACTAATTCAGTGAATATTATTCTTATAAGAAGAGGGATGCAAACAGAAACACACAAGGACAGCATCAAATGAAGACAGAGACAGAGAATGGAGTGAGGCACAAGCAAGGCAGTCACCAGAAGCAGGGGGAGAGGCCAGATTCTCCCCTGGCGACAAAGAAGGACGGACCCTGGGGCCCCTTGATCTAGGTCCTGAACAGTGAGAGAATAAACATCTGTCTGTCATTTCAAACCACCTGTTTGAAACTTTTACAGCCTCAAGAGATTAATGAAGGCTCAGAAGGGTTAAAAGGCTTGCTTGTCACAGTGAAGTCAGGGGTCTGGTCAGGATTTACAAAGTGACTATATCCAGTCTCAGTCCTATACACGATTCCTGCCTCCTGGTCTAGTTCTTTTTTATTGCCCAGGATCCTCTTTAACCCTATATGTGAGACAGCAAAAGAGACACAGATGTAAAGAATAGTCTTTTGGATTCTGTGGGAGAAGGCGAGGTGGGATGATTTGAGAGAATAGCATTGAAACATGTATATTATCATATGTGAAACAGATTGCCAGTCCAGGTTCTATGCATGAGACACAGTGCTCAGGGCTAGTGCACTGGGATGACCCTGAGGGATGGGATGGGGAGGGAGGTGGGAGGGAGCTTCAGGATGGGGAACACATGTACACCCATGGCTGATTCATGTCAATGTATGGCAAAACCACTACAATATTGTAAAGTAATTAGCCTCTAATTAAAATAAATTAATTAAAAAAAAAATGCCCCCAGCAGTGACTTCCTGGAAATCTCTGTGCTGTCCCCTGCAAGAAGGGCTTTCATTCACAAGAGCTGTTTGGCTCATTTTTTTTTTTTTAATTAGGATAATCTAGATTAAAAAAAAATGTTTCTTTTATATTGGAATATAGAGGATCCTGGGTTTCCCTGGTGGCTCAGATGGTAAAGAATCTGCCTGCAATGCAGGAGACCTGGGTTTGATCCCTGGGTTGGGAAGATTCGTGGAGAAGGGAATGGCAACCCACTGCAGTATTCTTGCCTGGAGAATCCTGTGGACAGGGAGCCTGGCAGGCTACAGTCTATGGGGTTGCAAAAGAGTGGGACACAACTTAGTGAATGAACAACAATAGACAGTTGCCAGTGTTGGCTGAAGCTGGGTTGAAATGCAAAAGATAAATGTTTCTGTTGGAGTGTGAGTGCTTGTGTGTGTCTTCTTTTGTCTTGTTTTTCATCTTCCTTTGAAAGAAGAACTAATACAAAGAACTGAGAATATGCAAAAAAAAAAAAAATGTTGAAGGTGGGCCAGAGGTCAAGTCGCATGAGGTTAACACCCTCATTTAGGCTTCCAGGCCTTTTCCTGTATGTTGTACTGATGTGAGAAGAAAATCCACAGTGTAAATATTTAGTTTAAATGTTTAAATGTTCAGTTTTCCCCAGATCCAAAGAATAATGGAGTCCACGGTAGAGAAAGAAAGCTAGGAGTTCTCAGAAATAGGCAGAAAAAT
Source organism: Bos grunniens (assembly GCF_055505025.1). NCBI lineage: Eukaryota > Metazoa > Chordata > Mammalia > Artiodactyla > Bovidae > Bos > Bos grunniens. The sequence goes on along the minus strand of NC_141170.1, from coordinate 11,812,153 downwards.
TGTAAAATAAATAGGATTTTAAGAGAAGTCAAGAAAGGAAAAAAGGAGTCCAATATATGGCATGGACAGAGAAAAGAGACCTTACAAGACCCATCAGGTTTGTTTTAGGAGAGAAGTTGCATTCCTCCCTAATGTCACAAACACGAGAAATAAGAAGACAAGCCGTGGACTGCTACTTGGGGAGTTTTAACCCTCTGTGTTGCGGTTTTCTCATCTGTAAGATGGGCTGGTGGCTATACCTGCCTCATAGATTTTCATGAGTGTTAAGTGAGGCCATAGATGTGGCGAGCTGACTCCACCTTACTTACGGTGAGTGCTCAGAGTTAGCCCTTATGGTTATTTGAGGCTGTCTCTTAGGTTTCCTCAAACTTCTGGGAATCCTGGAATATGGACTGAACTTGGTGAGGAACTAGAGGAAGCATGGTCAGTTGGGTGGTGTGGGTTTCCTCCACACGTATTCATTTTCTCTTTCTCTCCAGTAGAGGAAGATCAGGGACCCTGTGGGGCAGTGAGAGGGAGATGCAGGTGAGGGTTTCATGGGATGACCTTGGCAGGCACACTGGCACCGTTTTGATAGACTAGATGACATTGTACTACCCTGCCAGCTAGGCCGGTTCATACCTTTAATTCTTGGGCAGAGCTGCTTTTATTTTTCTCTTCCCCTCCTAAAATCCCTGCCATATACTTGTCTCTTACGAAGGTTAAGACTTTCCAGGGCTCTGCTCTATTTCTCTCTCTACCTGCGAAGGGCTGGAGGGAGGGATGACTTCCCCATTTACAACTTGGATTCATTTACTCATTCACCAAACATGTATTGAATACCCTTGCTGGTCCCAATTCTAGGCACAGCCAATGTAATAGTAAGTGAATTGGTTCTGCCCTCGTAGTGAGGACCAGATAAGCGGAACAAAGGTGCAGGTGGATGTCACCTGCTCCAAGCAAGAAGTAAGGTTTTTGAGCTTCACCTCCAATGAGGACATTTCCTTCGTTCCTTGAAAGGCTGGAGGTGACCAGGTGGGGTTTCTAAGGTGGAAGTGGCAATGCTGAAGTGGTTTCCTCTAATTCTGTGTGCGCTGCAGCGGGTTTCTCAACAGGCTTTGTTTAAGACATTGCTGGACATTGATGGTGCTGGTGGTGCTTTAGTTGCTTAGTTGTGTCCGATTCTTGCAACCCCATAGATTGTAGTCCACCAGGCTCCTCTGTCTGTGGGATCCTCCAGCCAGAATACTGGGGTGAGTTGCCTTTCCCTTCTCCAGGGGATCTTTCTGATCCAGATCGAACCCAGATCTCCTTCATTGCAGGCAGAGTCTTTACCATCTGACCCAACAGGGAAGCCCACGGAGGAGCAAACTATGTGTTAAACATTGTTCCCAGGCATTAAACTGCACTAAACCCTTCCAACAAGGCTTTGATTAAGGCTTCTCATCATCTCCATAGAGATGAGGAAAGTAAGACAGAAAAATGCAGCATCACCTAGCTGGACCAAGCCAGAGCAGAAATGCAAGTTCACTTGACAGTCAGTCTTTACCTTTTCAAATACACCATCCTAGTTACATGTCTTCTGTTTTAGTGCAGAACTGGTTCTGAGTACAGAACAAAAAGATTACAAAGAAAAAATTAAAAATGGACCTAGCCCTGGGAGGAGGAGACAGAGAAGCTGTGAGAAACTTGAACTTGACTTTAGACAGGTGTGAGTTTGCACATGGAGAGCACCCCAGGCAGGGAGGAGATTGGTTTTATATGCCCAGAAGGCATCCGTCAATATCACATCGGCCCTCCCGGCTCCCTTTCCTGGGCAGGATGTGCCATTTTCTGCGTATCCATGTTGATCTAAGCTAACACATGAATGTCAAACTTATTCTCATTAATTTTAATTTTATAACATTTTTATCCATCCTGTATAAAACTTCTCTTTGAATGTTATAATCTGTTCAGCGTGGGTACATTCATAGTGATTATTTAACCTTGGCTAATTTTTTGAATACTTTCCTCCAAAGCTCCCCGCATACCGTTCTGCAGTAACACAGCCTTCCAAGTAGAGTAATCAAGATTTCTTGTGATATGATGTCTTTCTTCATTTGTTCCATGTCTCTTCATTATTTGATCCTTTTTTATTTTAGGAAGTGGGAGCAAAAGATTTAAATTGAACATCAGCAATGAAGAAAAGCTTAAATTCAGACCAGGAACAAATGTATATAGGCCTGAATGTGCTGTAATCCTTGGAGAACAATGGAAAATATCCTGGATTTTAAAAAGTATATGAATGAACAATGATCAAGAAGGGGAAAAAAAATTGGACCTAGTTGGAAATCTCAGGTATTTTTTAAAACTTCATTTCTTTTTAACTTTTTATTGTTCAGTTGCTCAGTTGTATCTGACTTTGCCACCTCATGGACTGCAGCATGCCAGGCTTCCCTGTCCTTCACCATCTCCCAGAGATTTTCAACCTTGGGAAAGTCATTTATGTTCTCTGAAATAGAGTTTCTCTGTGTTTTTTTTTTTTTTTCTCACATAGTCTCTCATAACCTACAAAAAGAATACTATATAATTGTATAGTCATTATGAAGATTGTAAAAGTGCAAACAACTCAAGAAAAATCATACACCATAGATCTGGGAAAGCTGGACTTTGGACCCATATTATATCCAGCATCAAAATTATATTCATCCCACAAAATGACAGTCAAGAAGATTACTAGAATGTATAAGGCATCAAGATCAAGGTGAACAGTAGGTCTTAGCCAGGCAAACAGAAATCAGAACAGAAATGCCAATAGGTGCTGATCTCAGGCCACTGTGAGCATGGAAACAGGGAGGATAGGGTTAAGTCAACGTTAGGCCTAGATTCAGGGCATCCTGTACTTGCCAGTCTTCAGTCAGGGAGATTTCCAATTGCATGAGTCAAAGACTTATTCAATGCTTTCATTAAGAATCCATCCATGCATCTACCCATTCATTCACCTGTCCATCCATCCATCCATCCATCTATCTGCCCACCCACCTACTGTCCACTCATTCATCCACCAATCCATCCCTCCATACACCCATCCATCCAACCATCCATCCGTCTACCATCCATCAGTCCAATTACTCATCTGATGTATACAGAGCTCTTTTTAAATGGCAGGTGAGTGATACAGGCAAGTGATACAGATACAATGGCAAGTGATACAATTCTGTGCAAACTGGCTCAATTCCTGTCTGCTTAGAGTTTATAATATGATGAGGTCTCAACAATTATTAACACAGTGTTGTGTTAGTCACTCAGTCATGTCCTACTCTTTGCAAGCCCAGTGACTGTTGCCCATCAGGCTCCTGTGCCCACAGAATTCTCCAGGCAAGAATACTGGGGTGGGCTGCCATTTCCTTCTCCAGGGGATCTTCCTGACCCAGGGATCAAACCTGCTTGTCCTGCTGGGCATGCAGATTCTTTACCTCTGAGCCACCTGGGAAGCCCCCCTGTAAGGTGGATCTCTACTTTTAACTTCCTGTGCACTTAGAATATCTCCCACAAAGAGAGATCTTGGGGTGATCACTCATGCATCCAGAGAGTCTTGGATGAGGGTCTTCAGGAGAACAGGTCAATGATCTAGACTTTCTCTTCTGCCATTTTAATAAGCATAGTTTGCAATTAGCATTTGAACAATACTACTCTCTGACATATTTTAATTGTTAAAAATTATATAATCAAAATCTCCATTAAAATAAGTGGGCATCATTAATGGTGCAATTAGGTTAACATGACAGAGCTTTAGGGAAATTGAGTCTGCTGTTTTCCTCTCCTTCCATCTCTCTCTCTCTTTCTATTCTTTTTTTTTCTCCTTCCTTCCTCCCTTTTCATTTCTTCTTTCTTTCTGTCTCCTGTATATGTGAATTGTGTGTGTGCGTTTGTGTGTGTGTATGTGAGTTTGAGAAGAATAACAAAAATACAACAGGCACTCAGCATTTTGACTATAGGTCTGATTCTTGGTCAGGTAATAATACTATGCTTTTCTTTTTTGGGGTCTTATTCATGAGAAGCAAAGACTCCCCATTGCTCTTAAATCAATCTCAAGAAATCAGCAAAAGAAACACAGATTGGTCTTGACTACATTTCCTAGATCTGCACTTCATCGCCGCCTTTGTTCTTTCTTTAAATAATCGTTTCACCTTTAATGAGACAGTGGCACACAGTAGAGAGAGTAAAGGCTTTGAAATCAGAGGCTTAATGCAAATCCTGATTCAGGCACTTTCTAGTGGTTTGATTTCTTGTTTCTCTTTCTCCATCTGGCCCTCAAACTCATTCATTTATTTGAACTTTCACAAACACTTACTGAACACCTTCTTATGCACTATTAGGCACTAAGAATAGAGCAGTGGAGAAGATTGTTTCTCGATGCACTTACACTCAAATTTTACATTTTGTGTATTTTCTGCAATGTCTGAGAACTCTTTTCTCTCAGGTATATGCAATGTATGATGTCATCCAAATCCATAGCCACCACATAGAGATGAATTCCTGATGTTATTGGTAGTTCTTCCTGAAAAAACACCCTGTGATTTTACTCTCCCGTGGCCTTTTTCATCTGGTTGTCCACAAAAACACATAAAAACCAATACTGAGTTCATGATCTACCTCCACCAATGAATTTCTTCCCTAGACTTATTTAGCCATATAGCCTAACAAATATATAGTGATGCTAATAAAAGCATTGAGAACATGTGTGACATTGTCTTATCTTGTTCTTGCTTATGCACCAGCAGCTAGTCAATAAATACAGGTTAAGTAAAGGATGCAATGAATGGATAAGGAGGACCTAGTCTAGGAGGAAAGGAAGATATAGGAAAAAACGTCTTCTATGTCATTTCCAACACTTACATCACCTAGTCCAGTCTAGTAGATAAACTCCTTAAGTCCTTAACTGGAAGCATGAACAAAGTACCCTGAGAGGGCATTAATGCAAGCTCTGATCAAGTCAGGAAATTCTTTACTGAGGAGGTAACATGAAACTCGGATCTTCAAAGAATAGTAGGGATTTTTTTTTTAAACATAGAGATAACCTGTAGGAAAAAGACAAATAGAATGAAAAGGGAGAAGAGTCATAACTGATCTGTTGAATGAGCTGAATTGAATAGATTGTAGCTTAAAGCACTTGAAAATGTTCCCTTCCTCTGCTATAAAGCCCATTCTGTCATCTCCCCCTTTCCAAAATTGGAGTGATATTTTTTAAATCACTTTTAAATCACTTTTAGGTATGCATTAGTCAGCTCTTTCTGAGACAATGCTCTGTAACAAACCATTCCAAACTCAGTGGCTTTTAAGAATGAGCAAGTGTTCTCACTCTCTGTGTCTGCAGGGAAACTGTGGTTCAGCTGGCCTAGATTAGGCTTGACTGAGCAGTTGTCTCACCACAGGTCAGCTGGATTTGACTGTGGGTTCTTGGTCTGCTCCCCTGCCTTGTTCTGAGTCCAGTCAAAAGGCTCGGAAACCAGCACTGAGAAAGGGAGGATGCAGACTGCTCATTTATCCCTGATTGTTTTGGTAATCTTTAGAGCTTCTGACCAGAGAAGGCAATGGAACCCTACTTCAGTCCTCTTGCCTGGAAAATCCCATGGACGGGGGAGCCTGGTGGGCTGCAGTCCATGGGGTTGCTGAGGGTCGGACACGACTGAGCAACTTCACTTTCAATTTTCACTTTCATGCTTTGGAGAAGGAAATGGCAACCCACTCCAGTGTTCTTGTCTGGAGAATCCCAGGGATGGGGAGCCTGGTGGGCTGTTGTCTATGGGGTCGCACAAAGTTGGACACGACTGAAATGACTTAGAAGCAGCAGCAGCAGCAGCAGCAGAGCTTCTGACAGACATGCCAGCTCTTTCTCCTCAGAACAGGTGAGACCACACATGTACTTAAAGTTAGCTGTGGCCATACGACTTCTTTTAGCCAAATAACTGTGTACCTGTTGGGTGGGAGTTATAAGAATCAGTGCAACTAGCAAAGCTCCTGAGATGGACATATAGCATGTATGGGAAAGGAGTTTTTATTTAAGTAAAGGAGGTGTGTGTGTGTGTGTGCACGCACACGTGCGTGCATGTGTCTGATACAGCATAACCTTATCTGTACTGATAATTCTTCTACTCTCCACATCTCTGTTTGTATCTGCTGTTTCGGACTCCTCTGTTGCACATGAGGGTGGAAGAAAGAAAAGAAAGTGGTCCAGTTTTATGTCTCTGGCACAGTTGTAGTTCTCCCTTGAAGGCTCTTTGACATGGCAAATGTCTAAATGCTGAGTGTTCCCTCATGGGGAGTTGGAGGAATTTCTTACAGTGCCATGGCTGTCCCGTTATAGTAATTTACTGAGAAGGATGATGCTTGATTCTACTGATGTCTTTTGACTCCACCCTTGTACCTGCTTCTGGTGAGATTCCTCCAGTCATTTTCTGCTGCTGTCTGCTGTCCCCTGCAGGCAGACCTCTTGAAGAAGGTCTACTTGAGACAAGCCTAGTCTAGCTGCTCTCCTTGTTGGCCTCCCCGAGACACACAGGAAGCACGCTCTTGCTGCATTGTGGGAGGTGCTGTTCCCACAGCAGCTGTCTGTCCTTTTCCTTTCCTGCTGCCGGAGCAGCTCCAGCCAGGCTTTTCCATGTGGGCAAGGGTTCAGCACCACCCCTGTGCCCTGCCACTCTTTAAGGCATGACTCCGTTCTTTAGAAAGCTCTCATTGCACTTAGTGGATTCCAGTGTCAAGAGTGGAACTCAGGGCCTCCTCACTCACCTCCCCAGAGAGAAGAGGAAAATTGCCTCTACCCTCCATCTAGACTGATGACTTTCTTGAAAAAAATTCTCCAATCGAGCTGCTTGCTGACTTTCTGGGCTGTTCTTGTGAATGATTAGGTTGGTAACGAGTTTGGGGTCTCAGGATTCGATTTGTCCATCCCTCAGAAGATCTGGCTGAGATGGGCTTATATCCCCTTAATAGTCACTGTTGCTTAGTCGCTAAGTTGTGTCTGACTCTTTGCGACCCCATGGACTGTAGTCCACCAGGCTCCTCTGTCCATGGGATTTCCCAGGCAAGAATGCTGGAGCTGTTGCCATTTCCTTTTTCAGGGGATCTTCCTGACCCAAGGAGCAAACTCGTGTCTCCTGCTTAGCAGGCAGATTCTTTACCACTGAGCTTCCTGGGAAGCCTCCCCCTGCCACCCACCTTGATAGTACATATGGACAATTAACCTCTATTGTCCCAGCTTTGGGATCTCAATAGAAATTACAGAGACACACATATCCATTTACCACTTCACAGAGATTTAAAAGATTACCATATGTCCCAGGAGAGGTAAGAAATTCCGTGTGAACAAAGTCAGTGTTTTTTCGGCTGGAAAAGAGACAGGGTGTGGAGATGAGCAGGCAGCCTGGACCCAGCAGTAAAACATGTATTGTCCTGTTTTCCTTGATGCCTGGTACCCTGACTTCTATTCCATCTTGTTCTGAACTTATGGGGGTTCACAGTTCAACTCAGGTCATACCTCTCTTTTCTCAGTGGAGTTTTTGCTACCTGTAGTAGGTTAACTAGTGTTCCCCCATCCTCCAAAATCCACACTTACTCAGGACTTCAGAATGTGACTTTATTTGGAAATAGGGTCTTCAAAAATGTAATTAAATTAATATGAAAGCATACTAGATTAAAGTGGGTTTTAAATCTGGGGGCTGGTATTCTTATAAGACATAACTGGACCCAGGGAAGAGTACCATGTGCAGATGGAGGCAGAGACTGAAGAGATGCTGTTACAAGTCAGCGATCACCAAGGATGTCCAGGAACCAAAAGAAGTTAGAAGAGGCAAAGGGGATTCTCCCATAAGGCCTCTGGACAGACAATAGCCCTGCTGATAGCTTGATTTGAACTTCTGGCCCCTGGAACCATGAGAGAATACATTTCTGTTGTTTGAAGCCGCCCAGTTTGTGGAAGCTTGTTATAGTAACTGCAGGAAACATATATTGCCACGTATCTATTTTCTATATCCCCTTCCAACTAGAACAAGTCCTTCAGATGGTAGGAGTCTGGTTCCGATTTCTCTTTGGGTTTCCACCAACATAGTACATTGATAAGGAGGTATTTATCATATGTTTGCCACAATAAAAGCATTGATATCCAGTTGATGATTAGCTTTAACTTGAAATCACTTCGCAACAAAATGGAAATTTATAACAGACACAGAAGTGTGAATGAAAAGAATGAATCATTACATGTTATTACCTCCTACTATTGTTCCAGCCTCATGATAGATCCTCTCTCCCATTAATTTCAGATTCTCACTCAATTATCTAGGTCAATTCATATTCTTTAGAAACAGTTTACATCTCTAGTCAACCCATTTATGATTCATCTGAAGGAGTGAATGGATTTAAAAAAAATAGAGTGAAATACAAATTATTTTGAAATTGCAAGTAAACAGGAATTTATTAAAAATAACTTGGATTTAGGAGAGTGTAATTTCATTTCAATTTACTTGCAGAGTGCTAATTATTCAATTATTGGAGACACACAAAAGGAAAGATAACGTGGATCTTCAATAACAAGTGCTTTACATAATTTGTTTCTGTGACTTTCTCAGAGGAAAGTACTATGCCTAAAACCCTTATTTTATTGCATTTTTACGTTAAACATATATTTAAAAACATATATCTTCTACTTAGGCAGAAAGGGTCTTTTTGAGGTAAAATGGCATACAATAAAAAGGAAATTGTGCTTATCATATAAAGTGGTGTCAATTAAAAATGAGAAAAGGAGGATAAAATTACCAAAGCAACAGAAATGTGAGAATTTTCTAAAAAGAACTTAAACACATTCATTTTGCCCACTGTTTGCATTGTAGATATTATCTACATGAACATGTATGAAAACCATGAAAGAAGTGGATGAAAACATACTTGATTTGCACTAGAAACTGTAAGGTCCCAAGTTCAATGTCTTAGGTAGAATATTAATATCACAGATGTCACCTCTGAACTACCACAAACTCCCTGTTTGGGGGCTCAGATTAATGAGGACTGGCTGCACATGTAAAAATGGGAAAATACTACATGGACAGTGTTTCCTTCTTCTTTTCTAATAAGTCATTCCCAGATGGTAAGCCACACCCCAGAGACTCGAGTTTTCAAGTTGTGTTAATTTTTTTTTTCCATCGTACTTCCTGCTGATCGATAGTGCTACCAAAAGCTGATTTCTGCAATGAATACAATTTAGCTAATGAGGAAGTAGGCAGCACTTCTCTGTGAATTATGGATCGTGTGCTGAGAAGGAGCCTGCTCCATATGTCACTTTCATCTGAGTGAGTGAAGAGAGGATGCATATTATTATTTTGTTTTAGCTGGAATGGCTTACATGCGTAGCTGGCGTAGATTTGGGGCTGGTTATGACGATGGGTAAGTAATCTTTGTAAGTGTATACTTTATGCCCAGAAAATGATACCAGTTAGTGCAAGTCAGGAAATTAAGGTCTTGCTCCAGTTTCTTCCCTTATTTTCTTTCTCTTATTTCCAAGAGTGACCTTGGGCCAGGTGTTTGATCCTTAGATGTGGCAAAAGATTCTCTCCTGAACAAATTTTAGCCAGGCTCTGCTGAGCATTCTTCTTGACTATACTGGACCGTTCCCCCTGTTGCAATGCTATAGTACTGGTTAGAATCTGCTCTTGCCATTTTAACTAGTGTCCAACTTTGCCAGAGGCCACGGCTGTTTTTCTGAAGAGGTGGATAATAACCTAAGTTCCCATCAGCTCTGGTATTTTTTGATTCAATATATTCATTTCCAGGATCAGTTCTGTGTGGAATTTGGCACCTGTGTCCCGAAGTTTCCTCGATTCCCTTAGCAAAGAGAGTTGGCCTTTGTGAATCTGCCTCATCCAAAAGTAAAACCCTGCCATTGTCCTTTGCCAAAAACTCACTGAATGAAATTCCTTGCATTGCTACAACTTCTCCAAAGTCTTAGGAGGCAGGAAATAGAACCAGTTGGGAAGGTCAAAGATAGCATTAAGCACTAGCTTTAAAAAATTTTTTTATTTATTTTTAATTGGAGGATAATTGCTTTACAGTATTATGTTGGTTACTGACATATATCAACATGAATCAGCCATAGGTAAGCATATGTTCCTTCTCTCTTGAACCTACCTCCTACCTTGCATCCCATCCTACCCCTATAGGTTGTCACATGGATGACTTCTGCTTGGAAAGTAAATATGGGAATAATTCCTCCACTCATAGGAGAGGCCAGCGTACTAGGCGGGCTCACTCAGATTTCACTGGGATAGTAAGAAGCAGTATTGCTGTCCTTTGCCTAGTTTTCCTTGTTGTTCAGTCATTAAGTCATGTATAGCTCTTTGCAACCCCATAGATTGCAGTATGCCACACTTCCCTGTCCTTCACTATTTCCTGGAGCTTGCTCAAATTTATGTCCATTGAGTTGATGATGCCATCCAACCATCGTACCCTCTGTTGTCCCCTTTTCCTCCTGCCTCAATCTTTCCAAGCATCAGAGTCTTTTTCAATCAGTTGGCTCTTCCCACTGAGTGGCCAAAGTATTGGAGCTTCAGTTTCAGCATCTCTTTCCAATGAATATTCCGGGTTGATTTCCTTTGGGATTGACTGCTTGGATCTCCTTGCAGTCCAAGGGACCCTCAAGAGTCTCCTCCTGCACTACAATTCCAAAGCATCAGTTCTTTGGTACTGAGCCTGCTTTATAGTCCAACTCTCACATCCATACATGACTACTGGAAAAACCATAGCTTTGACTAGATGGACCTTTGTTGGCCAAGTGATGTCTCTGCTTTTTAATATACTGCCTCGGTTTGTCATAGCTTTTCTTCCAAGAAGCAAGTGTCTTTTAATTTCATGGCTGCAGTCACCATCAATGGTGATTTTGTAGCCCAAGAAAATAAAATCTGTCACTGTGTCCATTGTTTCCCCATCTATTTTCCGTGAAGTGATGGGACCGGATACCATGACCTTAGTTTTTTGATATTGTTTTAAGTCAGCCTTTTCACTCTCCTCTTTCACCTTCATCAAGAGCCTCTTTAGTTCCTCTTCACTTTCTGCCATAACAGTGGTGTCATCTGCATATCTGAGGTTATAGATATTTCTCCCAGCAATCTTGATTCCAACTTGAGCGTCATCCAGCCCTTCATTTCACATGATGTACTTTGGATATAAGTTAAATAAGCAGGGTGACAATAAAAAACCTTGACAGACCCCTTTCCTAATTTTGAACCAGTCCATTTTTCCATGTCCAGTTCTAACTGTTGCTTCCTGACCTGCATACAGGTTTCTCAAGAGGCAGGTCAGGTGCTCTGGTATTCTGATCTCTGAGAATTTTCCACAGTTTGTTCTGATCTATGCAGTAAAAAGGCTTTTGTGTAGTCAATAAAGCAGAAGTAAAAGAAAGTCATAATTTGCAGATAATGTCTCTATGTCTATAATACTGTGGCTAGTTGTATATGCCAATGCAGCCTCACTAATGATGCTGCATATAAAGCTGCTTAGCAAGTGATTGACACTCCTCCAAGAGAGAGGTGGCATCTATGCTCCCTTTCCTTGAATCTGGGAGGTGATTTGTGACTACCCAGATCAACAGAGTCCAGGAGAAATAGTGCTATGGTTCTCTGTCTCTCAGGACACTTATTTTGGTGCCCAACCACCATATTGGGAGGAAGTCCAAGACACAAGGAGAGACCTCATGTGGGTGTTACAGCTGATAGCCTCAGCTAAGGTCTTAACTAAGAGTCAGCATTAATTGCTGGGAAGTGAATAAGACTTTCAGTTCAATTTAGTTCAATTCAGTCGCTCAGTCATGTCCAACTCTTTGTGACCCCATGAATCGCAGCACGCCAGGCCTCCCTGTCCATCACCAACTCCCAGAGTTCACTCAAACTCATGTCCATCGAGTTGGTGATGCCATCCAGCCATCTCATCCTCTGTTGTCCCCTTCTCCTCCTGCCCCCAATCCCTCCGAGCATCAGGGTCTTTTCCAATGAGTCAACTCTTTGCATGAGGTGGCCGAAGTATTGGAGTTTCAGCGTTAGCATCAGTCCTTCCAATGAACACCCAGGACTGATCTCCTTTAGGATGGACTGGTTGGATCTCCTTGCAGTCCAAGGGACTCTCAAGAGTCTTCTCCAACACCACAGTTCAAAAGCATCAATTCTTCGGTGCTCAGCTTTCTTCACAGTCCAACTCTCACATCCGTACATGACCACTGGAAAAACTATAGCCTTGACTAGATAGACCTTTGTTGGCAAAGTAATGTCTCTGCTCTTCAATATGCTATCTAGGTTGGTCATAACTTTCCTTCCAAAGAGTAAGCGTCTTTTAATTTCATGGCTGCAATCACCATCTGCAGTGATTTTGGAGCCCAGAAAAATAAAGTCTGCCCCTGTTTCCACTGTTTCTCCATCTATTTCCCATGAAGTGATGGGACCCGATGCCATGATCTTCGTTTTCTGAATGTTGAGCTTTAAGCCAACTTTTTCACTCTTCTCTTTCACTTTCATCAAGAGGCTTTTTAGTTCCTCTTCACTTTCTGCCATAAGGGTGGTGTCATCTGCATATCTGAGGTTATTGATTTTTCTCCTGGCAATCTTGATTTCAGCTTGTGCTTCCGCCAGCCCAGTGTTTCTCATGATGTACTCTGTGTATAAGTTAAATAAGCAGGGTGACAATATACAGGCTTGATGCACTCCTTTTCCTATTTGGAACCAGTCTGTTGTTTCATGTCCAGTTCTAACTGTTGCTTCCTTACCTGCATATAAGTTTCTCAAGAGGCAGGTCAGGTGGTCTGGTATTCCCATCTCTTTCAGAATTTTCCACAGTTTATTGTGATCCACACAGTCAAAGGCTTTGGCATAGTCAATAAAGCAGAAATAGATGTTTCCAAGTCTTGGTGTCCATCTAGGAACAACGTGGAGGAGAGACATCTTTCTCTGCTGTACCCCATATGAATTACTGACCCACTGAAAGCATGAACAATAATAAATTATAATTATTGCTTTTGACTGCTAGATTTGGGGGATAATTTATTATGCAGCAATAGATTGCTACAAATATTAAAAGAAACTATAGCTGCGATATTAGAATTAAGAAGAATTTAGCACAGCTGCTGGATACAAAATCTATAAAAAAATCAATTGTTTTTATATACTAATACAAACTGAAGTCAAATTAAAAAGCTTGCAACAGTATAAAAGCATAATTACCTAACAATAAACACAACAAAAGTCATACCAATCCTTTAAAGAGAAAGTTACAGAACAGTATTCAAATATTCTAAAGATTTGTGTGTTTTAGTCGCTCAGTCATATCCTACTGTTTGCGACCCCATGGACTGTAGCCCACCAGGCTCCTCTGTGCATGGGGATTCTCCAGGCAAGAATACTGGAGTGGGTTCCTATGCCCTCCTCCAGGGGATCTTCCTGACTCAGGATCGAACCCAGGTCTCCCACGTCGCAGGCAGATTCTTTGCTGTCTGATCTGACATAGGATGTCTTTGAAGTGGAAATGGAAGTCACTCAACTGTGGCTGACTCTTTTCGACACCATGGACTATAGAGTCCATGGAATTCTCCAGGCCAGAATACTGGAGTGGGTAGCCATTCCCTTCTCCAGGGGATCTTCCCAACCCGGGGATGGCACCCAGTTCTGCAGTATAGGATATCTTTTAGATCTAGGAAAACTTCAAAAACATATATTATGCACAAGGATAAAGAGTCTACACTGTGTATATATCTTATGTTATATAAACCAAAATCACAATTATGTTTTAACATAATGAGATGATTCTAGAAAATTATATGGGGATTGCAAAGGCTGTGCCTATTGGTGGTTCTCCAAGGGGAGAATGAAGTGACTACTTGTTGCACCTGATTATAAAACTTAAGGAGTTTAAGGACTTAAGATTCTGGATTACCGATACAAGGACTGTGGATTATAAGTAAACAGACCATGACAGAAAACTTAGACACCCACATAGATTCAGAGGCTTTAAGTATGGCAGACATGGTAGTGTAGATTAATGATGAAAAGACAGATTTTTCACTGAATGTCGTAGACACAACATTGGTCAAATCAAACAAAAGATGAAATTAACTCCACCACACAAAAACCAATTCCAGGTGAATCAAAACCTATACATGAAAAAGTAAAAAGTAAAAAGTTTAAAAACGTAGAAACAAAATAAAACCTTTTTTTCTTAAGCTTGTAGTAGGAAAGTTTTTATTTTAAAGTCATCTAATAGACTGCACCTTCTCAAATAAGAGTGATTAATGTGATCATTTTAAATTGAGTATCTTTTCATCAAAAATATTTTTATAGATTATAGATGGAGTCATAGAAGCCTTTAAAATAAGTGGGGCCAGAGTAGGAGGAAGGAGGTAATATTTAGCTCAAGTGCAGCCATGAGAAGGTGGGTGCTGTAGCTGGGAAATGTTCATAATAGTAAAAACTGGCAACAGTGCAAATGCCCACAAATAGCAGGGATCCAAAAAGCAAAACAGAAATGAACACCATCACACATGTACACAGCAGGAGGGAGCTAAGATTCAAGAGACCACTGAGAAGTGACTGGAATTAAGGATTTATTCCCTTGGGTATGGTGGTTATTAAACATTTTGATAGACTTGAAAGATGAAGAGAATGATCTGTATAAACTGCTCAAAAGAATTATCTGAATTTTTTTTTTCTTTTTACCTTTTAAGTGATTGTGGTTTATTTGTCTCCCTACAAGAGATCCACAGGTGTCCAGTCTAGGGCTGGGGAAGATGCTGGCTGATGGTGTCAAGGGCTCATAATCTTCTACTCTTGTAGAGCTATCCTAAGCTAGTGGCTCTCCTTATGGTCCCTGGAAAGCTGCTATCCCTCTGGACATCACACTTGAGTTCCAGTAAGGAAGAAGAAAACAGGGCTATGCATGAAAAGCCACACTAGGTGAGTTTCACTTTCTGTTAGGCAATTGAGAGCTTTCTTGGAAGTTGCAACCAGAATTTTTCTGCTTGAATCTCATTGGTTGGAATGATGCTCCATGACCACCTTGGGATGGGAAGAGGGTAGGGAGAGGATGAATAAGATATAGGGTTGGTCATACACCCCCAGAAGAGAACACCTTCTTTTCAGTCTTTGAAGATGTCAGCTTATGTGTTTTCTAGAATATGTAGCTTACTTAGGGAAAGATTTCTCTTGATAGATTTTAACATGACACCTTGCATATCTCATAGCAGGGCAGGAAAACTCCCTCCTCTGTTGTGGACTCATTCTTTCCTTGTCTTATATATGGTAATTAGAGTGCTGTCTTTGAAGCCAGACCCTGTGGGCCTGTATCTCAGCTCTTCCTCTTATTTTCTGTGTGACTTTGGGCAAGTTACTTGCTCTCAGGGTCTGAATTTCTCCATCTGTAGAAAAAATATTAAAAATGCCTCTCACTTTATCAGAATGTTGTGAGAATTAAATGAGCTGATCCCTGTGAAACAGAGCAGTGATCAACCCACAGCAAGCACTTGATAAGTGTTGGCAATTATTCTTCAAAGTTTAGAAATTTACATGGTGCCAACTCCTATCAACAGGCTTGATTGAAATGCCTTTTATTTCCTACTGACTTATTCAAAGCATCTTATTTTCCATTTGCCCTTTGAGTTTCTTGTTTCTGAAACCCAGAACTGCTCTGTGTGAGCTTCTTTTTTTTTTTAATGTGTATGTGTGTTTTATTATTTTTTAATATAAATTTATTTAATTGGAGGCTAATTACAATATTGTATTGGTTTTGCCATATATCAACATGAATCCGCCACGGGTATACACGTGTTCCCCATCCTGAACCCCCTTCCCACTTTCCTCCCCATACCATCCCTCTGGTCATCCCAGTGCACCAGCCCCAAGCATCCTGTTTCATGCATCGAACCTGGACTGGCGATTCGTTTGAGTGACAACAAGGCTATTCTCCCTTAAGCAAGCATTCCTAGCTCTGACAATAAGTTTGTGGTCATGACTTCACATACCTTCTCTTTATTGTTCAGTTGCTCAGTCATGTCCAATTCCTTTGTGACCCGATGAACTGCAGCATGCCAGGCTTCCTAGTCCTTCACCATCTCCTGGAGTCTCCTAAAACTCATGTCCATTGAGTCAGTGATGCCATCCAACCATCTCCTCTTCTGTCATCCCTTCTTCTCCTGCCTTCTATCTTTGCCAGCATCGGGGTCTTTTCCAATGAGTTGGCTCTTCCCATCAGGTGGCTAAAGTATTGGAGCTTCAGCATCGGTCCTTCCAGTGAATATTCAGGGTTGATTTCCTTTATGCTTGACTGGTTAATCTCCTTGTAGTCAAAGGGACTCTCAAGAATCTTCTCCAGAAGAACAGTTCAAATGCATCAACTATTTGGTGCTCAGTCTTCTTTATGGTTCATCTCTCACATCCATACATGACTACCGGAAAAACCATAGCTTTGACTAGACAGACCTTTGTTGGCAAAGTGATGTCTCTGCTTTTTAATACACTTTCTAGGCTATCTTCTCTTAGGCCTGTGAAATCTACTCTCTGGGAAAGGTTATTGCCCAGACCCACATTTGTTAAAGCTGGGACTCAAAACACCCCTGGTGGATTGCTGAAGTGAAGGTGTTGATGTTTCTCAAATGTGTATTTCCTGGAATTCCAAGCGCTCCAATGCCTCTATCCTGTGTTCCTCAAGATACAGTCTTTCTTGATCTTTAAATGCTCCATGCTTAAAGCAGCATTTTTATTTTCTTGATTTTCCCTTTCTGTTTCAGTGCTCCTTCAGGAGGACTCTATGGGGTTTCCTCACCTTGAGCTGTACTCCTTTAGAAGGTCATTTTCCTGCTCAAGCACTGGTCATTGTATCTGTGAGCCTTCTTTAATTTTCCCACTGCTTTGTGGCCCAGATATTTACATCACTAATATTCTCCTATAGATAATCTCTTTAATGTCCACCATAGTAAGAGACTTGAAATCAATGAGTCTTGGACTCACAAAAAAACAGGAGTCCAGATTTGGATGATCCAAACACAGAGAGACTCAATATCTAGCCCAGACCTGATCTTCCTTCATTATTTTCCTGAATGGTTTCTCCTAAATATTCCAATCTAAATCTATTGTGCTTACCTCTAGATCCCTAATTCCATAAATTCATCAATCATATCCTCTCAGGCACAAAGAATACCTCCATTGCCATTTCAATAAGTAGGGCCTTGAGACATAGTCTGTGATTCTTCATCAAGCTAAAAATTAAAAAAATCACGCTGTCTCACTTTTACTCACTGTGATATGATGCCAGTGTATGAAATATAAGCCCTTTTGTCCAGGAAACATCAATCCCCCAAGTTTCAAAGTTAAATTACTTGGAAAAAAGTCATCATCTTCCTTTCAGGTAAACATGGCAAGAGCTCCTGGGTTGATTATGTGATCTTTTGTATGAAAATGTCATTATAACAATTCTAGTAAATGTTTGATGAGTTGCCAGCCAACCTATGTAATAGAGAATCTATTTAACATATTAAAAAATCAGACTTTATGTAAGAAGGTATGTTCAAATCACTTGTAATAAGTTATAGAGGATATTTTAGTTTAATTTTGTTCAACTTAACACTGAGTTCTGATTAAAATTTTCAGAAGGGCAGCAAACTTATGCATTGACATTTTTTTTCTGTTTCTCAGGAAAAAAAATAATTGCATTTACAAGAAAAAAAATAGGAAAAGGAACACTGATGCCAGTGAATTTCATGGCAAGTTACCAGAATCATATTTACTGTTTGAAACAATCTTGATACCCAATAAACAGAAAATATGTTGCAAGAATTTTATATTCTTTCTATTTTTAGGGGATGATGTTTACCATGGGAAAAAATGAAATAATCTAGTAAAAGATTAAAAATAATGTAATCAAGTAGCATATGACACTTCTTCAAATGCTTATTATTAACATTTCAAAGTACACATAAATTCTCTTGGTATTACAAACCATATATATTCAATTGTCAACAATGTTTTCTATGCATATGTCTTCTCGCTGCTAATAGAAAACAATATGCTTAAGGTCAAGTACCAAATTGAATTTGTCTTTTTATTTTTGAAAGTAAAACTCTATTGACATCTCTCACACACTCAATGTTTTTTCGAAACAACTAAATTGATGAGGTCATGGTTAAAGTTTCTGAAATTCACAATTCCCTTTTAAGAAAAAAATAAAACAGCTCTTGACCCTGTTGATCAATAGAGTGGAGGAGAAAAATGTAGACTAATTATTTACTGCAAAATAAAAAAAAAAACTATGAATGCATAGTATTCTTCTTTGAGCTTGCCAATACTTATATAAAAGAAATATATAATTCATATCTCAATTTTACATGAAAGTAAAATATTATTGGAGTTCTCAGGTGGCGCTAGTGGTAAAGAACCTGTCTGCCAATGCAGGAGACATAAGAGATGCAGGTTCTATCCCTGGATCAGGAAGATCCTCTGGAGGAGGTCATGGCAACCCACTCAAGTATTCTTGTCTGGAGAATACCATGGACAGAGGAGCCTGGTGGGCTACAGTCCGTAGGGTGGCAAAGAGTCAGACATGACTGAAGTGACTGAGCATGCATGCACACAGAATATTATTGCTGATTGAGAAACTAAGACAAATTTCTTTCTTACATACCTTAATCTTATAAAATGTAACACATAAATTCTTTACTGAAAATACCTTATTTTCATAAACCACTTCATCGTATTTTATGTAGTTCTTACTGTTGTTCTTCAATCATTAAATCATGTCTGACTCTTTGTGACCCCATGGACTGCAGCACTCCAGGCTTCCTTATCCTTCACTATCTCCCAGAGTGTGCTTAAACTCGTGTTCAATGAGTCGGTGATGCCATCCAACCATCTCATCCTCTGTCATCCCCTTCTCCTCCTGCCTTTGCTCTTTCCCAGCATCAGAGTCTTTTATAATGAGTCAGCTCTTCAGATCAGGTAGCCAAAGTATGGAGCTTCAGCTTCAGCACTGCACCGAAAAACTGATGCTTTTGAACTATGGTGTTGGAGAAGACTCTTGAGAGTCTCTTGGACTGCAAGGAGATCAACCAGTCAATCATAAAGGAAATCAACACTGAATATTCACTGGAAGGACTGATGCTTAAGCTGAATCTCCAGTACTTTGGCCACCTGATGTGAAGAGCTGACTCACTGGAAAAGACCTTGATCTGGGAAAGATTGAAAGCAGGAGGAGGGGACGACCGAGGATGAGATGGTTGGATGGCATCACCGACTCAATAGACTTAAATTTGAGTAAGTTCTTGGAGATGATGAAGGTCAGGGAAGCCTGGCGAGCTGCAGTTCATGGGGTCATAGCAGTTCATGGGGTCACAGAGTTGGACATGGCTAAGCGACTCAACAACAACAATTTGCCATGAAGTGATGGGACCAAATGACATGCTCTTACTTTTTTGAAGGTTGAGTTTTAAGCCACCATTTTTATATCCTCTTTAACCCTCATCAAGAGGTGATTTTTTTTTTTTTTTTGTAGTTACTTCTTTGAAGTACTTATTAGCAAATATAATGTGATTTAACCAAATTCTAAAATTTATTTTTTTGTCTCCAAACAAGAAAAGAATTACTTGTATGAAATACTTAAAATAATAGTTTTACTCATATGTTTTTCCATAAAAGACAATTTCCTATCGCTGGTTTAACAAATCACCATATAGCAGCTTCAGACAACACAAAAATGTTGTCTTAGAATTCTAGCTGTAAGAAGTCAGAAATAGCTTTCACTGGCTTAAAATCAGGTGTCAGCAAGGTTGCAGTATGGTTACTCTTTGCAGTTTTTAGTGGTTGCCAACATTCCTTGACTTGCGGCCTCTATCCCTCCAACCTCTGCTTCCATAGTCACATCTCTTTCCCTGACCCTGACACTCTTTCCTTTCTCTTATAAGGACACCTGTGATTATCCTGGTCCCACCTGTCCAATGCACTAAACTCGCTTCATCTCAAAATCCTCATCTAACCACATCTGTAAAGTCCCTTGCTGCCATGCTATATAACATGCACACAGGTTTCGGGGATTAGAACACGGAGGCCTTTGGAGGCGGAAGGCATTATTCTGTCAATGACTTTGTGTTTCAGGTGAAATGTGAAGTGAACTGTTGGAAGCTACTTTTGAGTAAGTGAAGCTACGCTGCATTTTCCCCACTTCACTGACCTGGATGTAGCAAAAGTTTGCAGGTACAGACACATGAAGGGTCCAGTGGGCTTTGGTGCCTTAACACATTTAATTTTACCCAGCAGGAATGGTTGTCATTTTAGAGACGAAAAGGATTCCCACAAGCTTATTTAACAACTGAAGGCCTGAGTGTGCCAGCTGGTATGATGCTTACCCACTCTTTTTTCACATATCCTGATTTTTTCTTTTCTTTTTTTTGTTCTTAAAGAGTTTAAATACTCTTGATTTAAAGACAAAAAACTATATCCTGAGAATAACTCCAGAACTCCTTTTTAGAGCAGCTAAAGCATTTTCCGTATCCATCTGTTACCTGAAGTTCATGAACATTTGGTGAAACGAAGCATTAGGTTGTTGGAGGGTAAATGCACAGGAGGAAAACAAGGACCTCAATGTTATAACAAATGCTCTCATAGCTTACTCCTTTTAAGATGTAGGGTGAACACCCATGGAGCGTGCAACATCCATGTTCATCTTTTGCTCTTGAGTGTGTGTATGTTCTTGTGTGCCTGCTTAGTCACATTCAACTCTTTGCAGCCACATGGACTGTAACCTGCTAGGCTCCTCTGTCCATGAGATTTGCCAGGCATGAATACTGGAATGGATTACCATTTCATCCTCCATGGGATCTTCTTCCCAACCTAGGGACCTGCCTCTCTTGCATGTCTTGGATTGGCAGGCAGATTCTTTACCACTGGCACCACTCATCTTTTGCTCAATTGATATCAAATATGATTTGGCATATGATCATGAAGTAGTATAAGATTCTATAATAAAAATATAATATTTTGTATGCTAAATTGGCCTCCAATGCATAAGCTTCCCAAAGAATTGATGTTCAACTATTAGAGGGAAACCTACATTGAATTATTATATAAACATTGTTTTTTTTTCCTAATGCTACTTTTGCTGGCTGGCTCTTAAATAAAATATACATTCATCTCTTTATCTCCTGAATGATATGGACAATAACATTTATTTTCCTTGTCTGGAGGGAAGCTAGTTTTTATGTGACTTTTTCTATATGGCTAAACATTTGACAAATGTATATGGCCAAAACTATGACAAACATCGTATTATCTTATTGCTTTATCCTCCCAAGGCATGCTGCTTTCATTTGCAGTGTTGAAACTGGCTCACAAACTCTGTGTCTATGTTCTACCCTTCAAAGGGGAAAAGGGAAGGTGAAACGCAACCTGGTTTGTCTCTGAGGACTTAACTTTAACTTGCATATGTAATTTCAGATGATATTCTATTGGTCAATGGATTGTCACAAGATTCAGACAATCTGCCAAGGAAGCTGTGAGTTATATTCAGGTGGGTAACCACGAGCACATCCAACCCCTAGGGGGTGGTAGATAGAGAGAGAGACAGAGACAGAGATAGAAACAGAGAGAAACAGAAGGAGAGGGAGATCCTGTAACTACAGTGTTCATGCGTGCTCATTCCATCATGTCTGACTCTTTACAGCCATGGACTGTAGCCCCCCAGGCTCCTCTCTTCATAGAATTTTCCAGGCAGTTATATTGGAGTGGGCTGCCATTTCATTCTCTAGAGGATCTTCCTGACCCAGGGATCGAACTCACATTTCTTGTGTCTTCTGCATTGGCAGGCAGATTCTCTACCACTGTGCCACCTGGGAAGCCATAGCTACAAGACAGTAGGCTTTATATCGAACTAGATGCAAGGGCAAGCTATTTAACTTAGAGATAGAAGTATAAATGGAAACTTCCATTTATATATGGGGGCATATATTTTGAAATGTTCATTCATTTCCCTCCCTCCCTTCCTTGGCTCCTTCCCTCCTCCATTCCTTTCTTAAATAAGCATTACATCAGATACTATTCTAAATATGAGGGCAGGGGTGAGGGATGTTAAGAGATGGGAAAAAAAGAAGAGCCTTGCCATCATGTAGCTAACCATCCAGGTATCATGGTGGTTTTCAGTCTTGACTGATTACTAGAATCACCTGAAGAAAGTTTACAAACTGAAATGCCCAGAGTGTAACAAAATGCATTGCATGGGACTCTGGGTTGAGACCCAGCACCAGGATATCAGACAGTGCCTCAGGTGATGCCCACACACAGCCAAGCTGAGGATCACTGAATGGAGATGAGATCATCTCTAATGCTGACCCTTCCCATCTCTTGGGAAGTGAAGTCAGCGAAGGAACCTGACAGGGAAGTCAGATGATTGGAGGCTGTGGTCTTCCAGATGGAACCACCCAGTGGACCTTCCAGAGTCATTTACTGTTACTCTTATAGCCTTCTCCCCTGATATCCTGTTGTCTGTTTTCAGGTTCCTCCCATGCTCACTCTTCCTTCAGGCTTTATATAAGCTTCTTTTTTTTAAATTTAATTTTTATTTTATATTGGATTGTAGTCGATTAAAAATGTGTTAGTTTCAGATGTACAGCAAGTGACTCAGTTATAGATACATATATATCCCTTCTTTTTTCAGATTCTTTTCACAAGTAGGTTATTACTGAATACTGAGTAGAGTTCCCTGTGCTATACAATTGGTCCTTATTGATTACCTCAAACTCCTAATTCATCTCCTCCCCCACATTTCCCCTTCAGTAACCATAGGTTTGTTTTCCAGGTCTGTAGGTATGTTTTGGTTTTGTAAGTAAGTTCAGTTACATAGCTTCCTACCATGAGCTCCCACTGTCTTACCACCTACCTACACCCAGGTAACTACTGCTCTCTCATTGGATCTGGTATCAAATGTCACTTCCTCAGGCAAGGTTTTCTTGGCTACTGCCCAGACTAGGTCAGTTGCCCTATTACAATCTCTCACAGAACCCTGAAGTTTCTTTTCACAGCATTTATGACAGTTTCAGATAGAAATCTATCTGGATAATCATTTCATTAATTTCTAGTCTTGTTGCTGCTGCTAAGTTGTTTCAGTCGTGTCTGACTCTGTGCGACCCCATGGACTGCAGCCTACTAGGCTCCTCCGTTCATGGGATTTTCCAGGCAAGAGTACTGGAGTGGGTTGCCGTTGCCTTCTCCCTCTAGTCTTGTTAATAGACTGTAAAAGCTCTATGGAAGCTGATATCATTTCCATTGCACTCATTTTTAAACCTCAAATACCTAGAAAGATGACTCCTGCTTACTAAGCATTAATTTTATTTATTTCTTGAATGAGTAAAGCAGACAAGAAGCTGATCTCAGAAGGGTTGATAGGGTATTTAACACATTGAGGAACTATCGTGACAACACTGCAATCGACAGAGGCAGGTGCATAAACTGGATTTGTGGTATCAAGCCTGGGTGACTGAACGAATAGTCGTATCGTTAACAAAAATTGGTATGCCAATTGCAAAGAGTGATTAAACAATGATTGCTTTTTCTGGCATACCAATTTTTGTTAACGATTTGACTATTCATTCAGTCACCCAGGCTTGATACCACAAATGCAGTTTATATACCTGCTTCTGTCAATTGCAATGTTGTCATGATAAAAAGCAATCACTGTTTAACCAACTAGTAAATGGTTATCTCACTGGAAAATCAGAAGTTGAATTCCCAACCCATTCAAAACAAATCTATAAGACTGGGAAGAGGAGAAAAATAAGACCATAAATGAGGGATTCTAACATAAAGTACTATTGCTTCCAGCATTTTCTGGATGTTAGAAATGAGACAGAGACACCAACAGGAGCCTTGGGAAAGTTAAGCCTCTTGGGTTCCCCTATCAGACACACTGCACCACCAGGTTTCTCTTGCCAGGCCTGAGTCTTCCAGCCTGAGTCTCCTACATCAGCAGGCAGATTCTTTCCCGATGTACCGCCTGTGAAGTCTCTGTTACAGGGCACCTGTTAGGTATTGTTGTTGTTCAGTCGGTAAGTCGTGTCCAACTCTTTGCAACCCCATGGACTGCAGCACTCTAGGATCCTCTCTCCTTCACTATCTCCTGGAGTTTGCTCAAATTCATGTCCATTGAGCTGGTGGTACTGTCCATCTCATCTTCTGCCTCCCGATTCTTCTTTTGACTTCCAACTTTTCCAGCATCAGGGTCTTTTCCGATGAGTTGGCTCACAAACACCATAAGCTAAGAGACAAGGAAGGAGTCTCCAGAGGGAGCACTGCTCTGCTGACGCATTGATTTTGGACTTCACCTAAGGTGGCCAAAAAACTGGAGCTTCAACTTCATCATCAGTCATCCAATGAATATTCAGGGTTGGTTTCTTTTAGGATTGACTGGTTTGATCTCCTTGGAGTCCAAGGGACTCTCAAGGGTCTTCTCCAGCACCACAGTTCAAAATCAATTGGAACACAGCCTTGTTGTGGCAAAAGGGCTTGCATAAGCAACTCAGTGAAGTTACAAGCCATGCTGTGCAGGGCTATCCAAGACAGGTCATAGTGAAGAGCTCTGACAAAACATGGTCCACTGGAGAAGGAAATGGCCACCCTCTCCAGTATTCTTGCCTGGAGAACCCCATGACTTTTGAGGTAGCCTTCTTCCAAGTTCTCAGAGAAGTTTGGTGAGAGGCCCTCTACTCCTATCCCGGTTACCTGATTTTCCCACGTCATTCAGGCAGAAACCCAGAGTGGGAAATAAGGATGCAGATATTCACCTCTTGCTTTCCTCCTTTTTCTGTCATCCATAGTACTTGTGTTAATTTCCTAGGGCTCCGATAAAAAGTTATCATAGATTGGGTTGCACAAAGCAACAGAGATGAATTGCCTCATAGTTCTGGAGGTCCAAAGTCCAAAACCAAGGTGTCATCAGAGCTGTCCTTCTGGGAGACTCCTTCCTTGTCTCTTTTAGCTTTTGCTGCTGGTGAGCAATCATCAGCTTGTAGATAAGCCACATTAGTCTCTGCTTCCACTGTCATGGCGTCCTCCCTGTGTCTGTGTGTCTTCACATGGCGTTCTTCTGTGTTTGTGTCTTCATATGGCTGTTTATTTATAAAGACCCAGTCATATGGGATTATGACATCATCTTAACTGGATTCATCTGTAGAGACTATTTCCACATAAAGTCACATTCACATGCTATCTCTGGAGGTGAGAACCTCAGCTTATCTTTTGTGGGGACACAATTCCACTGTACACTGTACTCACATCCTTTCTGTTTCTCATGAAATGGCTGGCTTCCCACCCTTGCTGCTAGAGGTGAAAGGATCTCTCTTTGCATTGCTAGAGAATATGATGACAATGGAGCCTATAGACAGTCTTGTTCATAGACCAAAGGAGAAGTAAAGATTTGGAAACTTATTCTCAAGACCCTTGCCTGGCTTGCAGGGCCTTCACTTTAGTGCCCAATCCTGTTTTTGCATGACAAAGCTCACATATCGCTTTGCCTTGTTCCTTCTCTTTGCATTCTGTCTGGGACAAGCTCTCATTTTTGCCTCCAAGCAAGTGTATGCTAGTGAGGACAAAGTTCATGCACAAAGGCAAAAGAATAAAAATTCTGTTAATAATGTAATAGTACCTAAACATCTCAGTTCAGTTCAGTCATTCACTCGTGTCCAGTTCTTTTTGACCCTATGGATTGCAGCACACCAGGCCTCCCTGTCCATCACCAACTCCCAGAGTTTACTTAAACGTACATCCATTGAGTCAGTGATACCAGCCAACCATCTCATCCTCTGTCATTCCCTTCTCCTCCCGCCTTCAATCTTTTCCAGCATCACGGTCTTTTCCAATGAGTCATCTCTCTGCATCAGGTGGCCAAAGTACTGAAGTTTCAGCTTCAGCATCAGCCCTTCCAATGAATATTCAGAACTGATTTCCTTTAGGATGGACTGGTTGGATCTCCTTGAGAGAGGGATTCTCAAGAGTCTTCTCCAACACCACAGTTCAAAAGCATCAATTCTTTGGTGCTCAGCTTTCTTTATAGTCCAACTCTCATATCCATACATGACCACTGGAAAAACCATAGCTTTGACTAGATGGACCTTTGTAGGCAAAGTAATTGTCTCTACTTTCTACTTTTTAATATGCTGTCTAGGTTGGTCATAGGAGCAAGTATCTTTTATTCCAAGGAGGAAGCGTCTTTTAATTTCATGGCTGCAGCCACCATCTGCAGTGATTTTGGAGCCCCCCAAAATAAAGTTTGTCACTGTTTCCCCATCTATTTGCCATGAAGTGATGGGACCAGATGCCATGATATTCATTTTCTGAATGTTGAGTTTTAAGCCAACTTTTTCACTCTCCTCTTTCACTTTCATCAAGAGGCTCTTATAGTAAAGAATCCACCTGCAATGTGGGAGACCTGGCTTCAATCCCTAGGTTGGGAAGGTCCCTGGAGGAGGGCATGGCAACCCACTCTAGCTTTCTTGCCTGGAGAATCCCCATGGACAGAGGAGCCTGGTGGGCTACAGTCCATAGTGTTGCAAAGAGTCAGACATGACTGAATGACTAAGCACAGCACATTTCTGAATAAGCTCAACTCTATGCTCCTATAGTCTGGTTCAGTTTTTGTTTGCTTGCTTGTTTACTGAAGTATAGTTGATTGATAATATTGTGTTAGTTTGAGACATACAGCAAAAGTGGTTATATATATATATATATATACACTCTGCTGTGCTAAGTCGCTTCAGTAGTGTCTGACTCTTTGCAACCCTATGGACTATATAATTTCCTATACTATACAAAAGGAGTTTGTTGTTTATCTATTTTATATATAGTAGTTTGCATCCACTAAACGTAAACTCGTAACTTATCTCCCTCCCCCTCCCTCCACCACTATCCCCTTTGATAAGTCTCAGTTTGTTTTCTATGTCCATGAGTATGTTTCTGTGTTGTAAATAAGTTCATTTGTATCATATTTTATTTTGAACATGCAAATGATATCATATGATATTTGTCTTTGTTCTAACTTACTTCACCAAGTATAATATTCTCTAGGTCCACTCATGTTGCTAAAAATGGCAAGATTCCATTCATTTTTTATGACTGAGTAATACTCCATTATACATATGTATGTGTGTATGTATACACACACATGTATATGTATGAGTGAGTAAGTGAAAATCTTTCAGTCATGTCTGACTCTTTGCAAGTCCTTGGACTGTAGCCTGTCAGGCTCCTCTGTCCATGGAATTCTCCAGGCAAGAATACTGGAGTGGGTAGACATTCCCTTCTCCAGGGGATCTTCCTGACCCAGGGATCAAACCTGGGTCTCTGTATTGCAGGTGGATTCTTTACCATCTGAGTTTCCAGGGAAGCCACATGTAAAAACACGTTTTCTTAAGCCAGTCATCTGTTGATGTGCACTTGGATTGTTTCCATGTCTTCATCATTGTAAATAGTGCTGCTATGGACACTAACTTTTTGAATTATAGTTTTATCTGGATATATGCCCAGAAGTGGGGTATACTAACTTTACGAATTAGAGTTTTTATTTTTTCCAGATTTATACCCAAGAGTGAGGTTGCTGAATCATATGAATGGTTCAGTTTTCAAAGTAACTCAGTATTAGTCTTAGATTTAGGTGCTTCTACAAATGACAGCCTCATTGAATAGAGCTGACTTTGGTCCCAGGTCCTAAGCTGTTTCCATCTGGAAGCCAGAGACGGAGTTCTGGCTTCAGATAAGATAAATAAGGAAGAGCCCTCTTGTCTGATATGGTCTCTCCTCATCCTTCAAAATCTTCTCTTCCCTGCCTGGGATTCTCACTGCCATGTCCACTGAAGACAGGCTCTGTGTCATTAGCTGCTTGTCCTTAGACCACCGGTGCATCTGTTGGGTTTGGGAAGACAAATTAAAGCATCTCACCAGCTGCTCACATTGTGTTGCCTCAACAACTAATTGAACGGTCAGAAGAGTTCATTTTTAATTTAGCTGTACTCATCTTGGTAGGAGTAGTCACAGCTCAGAGGGAGAAAAGACACTTGAAATAAAAAGACTTGAGAAAAGGACTTGAATTCCAGACAGCCTTTGACCAGGAGGAGATTAGACATTTTTTATTTTGTGAATTCGGTGAACTTTGAGTAGCATTTGCAAGGAACATAGAATATAGAAAATCCTTGTTCAGTTTCATGTCTTTTGTCTTTGAATCAGAAACACAAGGAAAACAGCTTCCATATGGTCTCACTTTCAAAATTGTGGGATAATTAGTACACTTTAAAGAGTCAGTAGCTCTGACTTCTGTATGAGCGTCATATGGTTCATGCAGTAAATTGATAGCTTTCAAGTGTCTCAGGCAAGGCTGGATGTGGGATTGGGGTTCAGGTAGATGGGAGGCTCTGATGATGGGCTATTATTTATTCTTCCTTAATTAGGTGACTGCATTTTGCATGTGCTTTTAGATCATAATAAACAACTCATTATCAAGCTCCTCCCTAAATACTCCAAAATAATTCTCAATAGGAAAAAAATATTTACTGAATTAACTGACAGCCTTGCTCACAAATACAGCCTGACCTCATGTTTGTGTTTTTTATTTTAACTTTTACTTTTTCTAATGCTCCCTGAAATGTCCTTTTTTTTTTTTCCTATGGATCAATTTTATTTTAAAGCAACTTCTAAATATTCTTTCTATTACGATTGTTATCACTGACTGTTTGGAACCTTATCTCATGAGCAAAGAAGGCTGTCATAGATGGAAATTGCTAAAGAAATTTTTTTACAGTGAGAAACAAAACAAGAGCCTTTTATTTGCCAGGCTCATTTGTCTTTGTCTATAGGTCTCACTTCATGTTTATCCTGATACTTTTAAACATTTATTTTAGTTACAGAATGAAGGATCTTTTGTTGTGGTGTACAGTCAAGGCTATGGTTTTCCAGTAGTCATGTATGGATGTGAGAGTTGGACTATGAAGAAAGCTGAGCACCGAAGAATTGATGCTTTTGAACTGTGGTGTTGGAGAAGACTCTTGAGAGTCCCTTGGACTCCAAGAAGATGCAACCAGTCCATTCTAAAGGAGATCAGTCCTGGGTGTTCTTTGGAAGGAATGATGCTAAAGCTGAAACTCCAATACTTTGGCCACCTCATTCGAAGAGTTGACTCATTGGAAAAGACTCTGATGCTGGGAGGGATTGGGGGCAGGAGGGGAAGGGGACGACAGAGGATGAGATGGCTGGATGGCATCACTGACTCAATGGATGTGAGTTTAAGTGAACTCCAGGAGTTGGTGATGGACAGGGAGGCCTGGCGTGCTGCAATTCATGGGGTCGCAAAGAGTCGGATACGACTGAGCGACTGAACTGAACTGGACTGAGCTGACAGTCTTAGTTGCCCCATGGCAGGTGGGATCTCAGTTCTCTGATCAGGAATCAAACCCGTGTCCCCTGCACTGGAGTGGGTTGCCATTTTCTCTTCCAGGGGATCTTCCTGATGCAGGGATCAAACTCACCTCTCTTGCATTGCAGGCAGATTCTTTACCACTGAGCCACCTTAGAAGCACTGTAAAGCCAATCAGAATCGTTCATTCAAAGGAAAACGTTAGCCTGGAGTTGTTCTTTGCCTGAATTCTTAACCATCAGGGTAGTCACTCTATCCTGATCTTTAGAGAGGGCAGAGCAGGGATCTTTTCCCTGATTACACATGAGAATGTGAAAGCTTAATTCACTTGTTTCTTAATTTTTTTGGTTTGTTTTCTTTTCTTATTTTACTCAACCAGGAAATAAATTGAGACCTTGCCTCTGTCTACGTTAAGCTTACAGTGATAAAACAAGCAAGCATCTAGCATTAGACAGTGTTAGGTATGTGGTGTGATGGCGGGGGCGGGGGGCCCTCTCTTACTCAGGAGATCGAGTAGGCTTACTTGAGGAAGAGAATTGGGAAATGACACTAGGAAGGAAAGAGATGAGTAGGAGAGTTAGGTAGGGGAAGATAGGCCAGAGGAGAAGGAAGAGTATCAAGGGCAGGGGAAGAGCATGTGTAAGTCCTGGGAGGTAAGAAAGAGATGCTTTTTTGAGGAGATGTTTTGGACAAACAACAGCTAGAAATGACTGAGAGAAGGTTGAATGAAGTGTGTTGGGGAGATGAGTGAAATCAGCAATTTAATTCTTTAGAATGAACTAAAGAGATTAATGAATATCCTTACCATGAAATGATGGGTCATCTAGGGATTATCTGATTCTATCAGGTTGTGTACAGATGTGAAAGTTGTACCATATAGATGGTTGAGCATGAAAGAACTGATGCTTTTGAATTGTGCTGGAGAAGACTCCTGAGTGTTCCTTGGCCTGCCAGGAAGTCAAACCAGTCAATCCTAAAGGAAATCAACCATGAATATTCATTGAAAGGACTGATGCTGAAGCTGAAGCTCCAATATTTTGGCCCCCCGATGTGAAGAACTAACTCACTGGAAAAGATCCTGATGCTCGGAAAGACTGAAGGCCAAAGGAAACGATAAGTGGATAAGATGGTTAGATAACATCATCAACAAAATGGACATGAATTTAAGCAAACTCAGGGAGACAGTGAAGGACAGGGAAGCCTGGTGTCCTGTAGTCCATGGGGTCGCAAAGAATCGGACACAACTTAGTGACTGAACAAAGCAAACAAAAAAAATCATGTTGTAATCTTCTGTCTTTGATTAGGTTGCTTTATAATTCTGAAAGTAGAATGTAGTTTGCAGAAAACTGAGAGCAACACAAATAACTTTACCTAGATAAAAGCTAATTACCTGTGTCCAGTGCAATGAAACGGCAACCCACTCCAGTGTTCTTGCCTGGAGAATGCTAGGGACAGGGGAGCCTGGTGGGCTGCCAGCTATGGGGTCACACAGAGTCAGACATGACTGAAGCAACTTAGCAGCAGTAGCAGCAGCAGTGCAATGAAGTTGATTATGCCCTATGGAAAACATTTTTTTTTTTTGCAAACTCATGTTAATATTTTTTATTCCATGTACATTTGTGGTTCTTTGACTTTTCATCTAAACAGATTATAATTTTTTCCAGTTCCTTCATTAAATAATGTATTAGATAAAGTCTTTGATTCATGCTAATTTTATATATGTGTACCCAATAATCTTAGTTTCCCACAGAAGTTTAGTTCAGGCTTTGGGTAAAAACTGATAGGCTTATATTTGTATTTTCTTTTGTCTTCACAGAGTAGTTCACAGAACACATATACTTTTGTACCTTCAGACACCAGGTAAATGTTTTCCTATAAATGAATGATTTTGATTGACTTTACAGCACTTCCAAGGATGCTCAGTGGAAAAGAATCTGCCTGCAATGCAGGAGATGTGGGTTTGATCAGGAAGACCTCTAGAAGACAAAATTGCAACCCACTCCAGTATTCTTGCCTGGAAAATCCCGTGGACAGAGGAGCCTGATGGGCTACAGTCCATGTGGTCACAAAGAGCTGGGCATGACGGAGGAACTCAGCATGCATACACAGTGCTACTCTGGTCACTTTCTGTTTTCCACACTCAGTCAGTTCAGTTCAGTTCAGTTGCTCAGTCGTGTCCAACTCTTTGCGACCCCATGAATCACAGCACGCCAGGCCTCCCTGTCCATCACCAACTCCCAGAGTTCACTCAGACTCACGTCCATCGAGTCAGTGATGCCATCCAGCCATCTCATCCTCTGTCGTCCCCTTCTCCTCCTGCCCCCAATCCCTCCCAGCATCAGAGTCTTTTCCAATGAGTCAACTCTTCCCATGAGGTGGCCACAGTATTGGAGTTTCAGCTTTAGCATCATTCCTTCCAAAGAAACCCCAGGGCTGATCTCCTTCAGAATGGACTGGTTGGATCTCCTTGCAGTCCAAGGGACTCTCAAAAGTCTTCTCCAACACCACAGTTCAAAAGCATCAATTCTTCGGCACTCAGCCTTCTTCACAGTTCAACTCTCACATCCATACATGACCACTGGAAAAACCATAGCCTTGACTAGACAGACCTTTGTTGGCAAAGTGATGTCTCGGCTTTTCAGTATTCTATCTAGGTTGGTCATAACTTTCCTTCCAAGGAGTAAGCGTCTTTTAATTTCATGGCTGCAGTCACCATCTGCAGTGATTTTTGGAGTCTATAAAAATAAAGTCTGACACTGTTTCCCCATTTATTTGCCATGAAGTGATGGGACCAGATGCCATGATCTTCATTTTCTGAATGTTGAGCTTTAAGCCAACTTTTTCCATACTAATGAATATTTTTTCTGCCTGTTCTCCTCTATCTTACCACTACACACACACACACACACACACACACACACACACCCACACCCACACACAGAGACTGTTCTGCAAAGGGCTAGAGTTCTACGGAGGATCCTAAGGGGCAGTTACAGGCTCTAAAACATTCAGGTGAATAGGCTCCAGGCCTTTAGCTGGACATAGGTGATACAATTAGCAAATGCTATACATGTCTATGGGCTTCCCAGGTGGCACTAGTGGTAAAGAACCTGCCTGCCAATGCAGATGACTTAAGAGATGCAGCTTCAGTCCCTGGATTGGGAAGATCCCCTGGAGCAGGGTATGGCAACCCACTCCAGTATTCTTGCCTGGAGAATCCCATGGACAGAGGAGGCTGGTGGGCTACAGTCCATAGGGTTGCAAAGAGTCAGACACGACTGAAGTGACTTAACAGACACATATGTGTTTATAGAGAAGAATCCTTCCTGAAGGTTGGTGTTGTCAGACAAAGACTTTTGAAGGAGGTAACGCTTGTTCTTGTGCTGGGACATCAAGGATGAAGAGGGTTCCAAAGTGGAAAAGAGATTATGTGGCATAGAAAATTAGAACAAAGGAAGAAACCTGTGCTTGGGAGGCAGATCTTCGAGTTGATTTAGCTGGTCACACAGAGGGCTCTGATCAAACTGGAGAAAGAGGCTGAGGGGCCCACTGCATTCCTTTAGTGGGATATTCTGGAACTGCACATGGTAATTCTATTTGCAGCTCACCCTCTCCAGACAAAACTGACAGGGGAAGCTGAAAAATGAGTTTTAGATTAGAACTCATACTTTTAATTGATTTCGATACTGAGCAATAAGTGAAGACGTTGTGAATTAACTATAGTGTCTGCTCTGGTCCAGCCCAAGGAACACTTTGTTATTGCACCTGGTTGTTATGATTATGAAGGGTCCAACTCTCCTTCCTCTGATATTAGAGCTGGCCCTCTCAACGTAACGGGCAGATTATCCTTACAAAAATCACAGCTTTGAGCCAAGGATCTAACACTTAGAGACACTCTCTTGGCCTTTCTGAGCCTGAGTCTTGAAGCTTCTTGTTCCGTATCAGTGAAATGAAGCAGATGTTTTGAAAACATTTCAGCATCTCTTCCAGGTCCCTTGTGATGGTACTTGTCCCTTTTCTTAAACCATAAGATCTTTTACAACAAAGACCACAATGCTCTCCCTCAGGCTTGGTGGGATTTCACATGGAGAGATACTCAGGAAAGCAGTTTCAATACTTTCTGGTTGATTAAAAGTCTAGATGAATGAGTGGATAAATGGGCACGCCATTTATGTTGGCTGTATGTATGTTGGCTACTCTCTCTGTTTTTGTTCCTCGTTTATATAGCGGCAGAATTGAGCTTCTCATTGAGTTTCCTAACAAGCATCCATTTATGCCAAAAGCTCTAATAAGCAAAGTAAGTTCTAAAAGGGTTTATGGGAGTGTCAAAGCAGGGAGCTTGCATCACATGCTTGGCAGCCAGTGGCTTCAGAACTCATAAGGGTATTTCTAGTCTTCAAAGTCATTGCTTGGCTGTACCAGGGTGGATTGTACCAGGGTTGTATGTCCCCTGTCCCTACCTTGCTATTGCTCCAAGCAGGTCCAGCTTTTCTTTTACCTCTTTCATTGGCTTCCATCCCCAAACCACCTCCAGAGAAGAAGGCAGAACAAAACAGCAAATAAGAACTGCAACTTTCTTCCAACTAAATAAATCAGTTAGTGAATTATCCCTGCAATGTGTTATTTTTCTAAGCAAAATGGAGGGCCAAGTTCACAGAGACACTTTATTTAAAAGGCAGGTGGGGTTATAAACATTTTATTTCTGTTACAGTCTAGTGGATAAAGAGATAAAGATGAGGTAATGGAAAGAAGAGCAAGGATGTAGTTAGCCATTTTTAACAGTTGACATTTACTGACTGAACACTGTATACCAGGCTTAATCATCTAAAATGTATTATTATCCTCCTCCTGTGCATACAAAATACAGTGGTAGCAGAGCAGTTTGGACTTGTTCAAGATGATAGATTGTATTTGCCATAAAAGGAATTAAGCCCAGAGCCATCTGATTCCAGTGCTTATCCTTTCCTTCCTCAAAATATTGCTTTGCTGCCTTCTGTATGAGTTTATTCCATAATCAGGGCAGCCATCTCTCTGAATGCCTGACTTCCCCACGTAAAGAAAGGGCACCCAGCAGCAGCTAATTATACCTGAGAAGCTATAGTTGCCACCAAATTACTCACACTGTCTTGGCTTATGCTTCACCAATGATCCCCTACAGGACTCTGTAATCTGATAACAATCAGAAACTCAGCAAAGCGCTTATCAGCTATTTCACAATGACAAATGTTTGCCAGCAGAGCAGATGAAAAGGAAGATCACAGAGGTGGTTCTTTATGTGGGAAAGGTAGAGAAAGCATTCTGTTTAGGGGATGTGGTTCCAACAACTGGGATAACTGTAATCAAGCAAAAGAGAAAAATAAGAACTGCTGTGAGTGGAGAGCTTTTCTTCTGTTTTCTCAAAATTATCACAGGCAAAGTTCATCCAGCAGTAGAGAAAGATTAACACAAAAGTCTGTGTGTGTGCATGCTTGGCCATTTCCGACTCTTTCCGACCTCAGGAATGTAGCATGCAAAACTCCTATGTCCATGGAATTTTCCAGGCAAGAGTACAGGAGAGGATTGCCATTGCCTCCTCCAGAGGATCTTTCTGATCCAAGGGTTGAACCCAAGTCTCCTGCATTGGCAGGTAGATTCTTTACCACTGCACCACCTACGAAACTAGACTAGTATTAATGTAGAAGGCTCTTGTGGCTACATGGAACTACTTAAATTCAATTCATGGTATTTAGATTAAAAATGTAGATCCTCAGTCACACTAGGCACATTTCAAAGGCTCAGCAGCCATACTACTTGTGATTATTGCTTTAGACAGACAGCTCAGTTATATAATAATCCCATCATTGCAGGAGATTCTATTGGACAAGATCTCCTTGGACTGCAAAGAGATCAAACCAGTCAATCCTAAAGGAAATTATCCTGAATATTTATTGGAAAGACTGATGCTGAACCTGAAGCTCCAGTACTTTGGCCAGGTGATGAGAAGAGCTGACTCATTGGAAAAGACCCTGATGCTGGGAAAGATTGGAGGCAGGAGAAGGGGACGACAGAAGACAAGATGGTTGGATGGTATCACTGACTCAATGGACATGAGTTTGAACAAGCTCCGGTAGGTGGTGAGGAACAGGGCAGCCTGGAGTGCTGCAGTCCATAGGGTCACGAACAGCTGGACGTGACTGAGCGGCTGAACAACTACTATTGGGCAACACTTGTCCAAAGCATAAAGCACTGTGGATAAAGGAAACCGCTGATGATGATGCAGAGCTAATTAGCAGAGGGAATGTTTGCTGAGCAGTGAATAGGATTAAAGTCCTGGAATTGCTCTACCTCTCCCATCCTTAAATGGCATTGTCATATCCACCATTTTTTTTTAAATTTTGATACAGTGCATATAACATAAAATTTATCATCTTAATCATTTTAAGTATACAGTTCTACATTTTTAAGTTTATTCACAATACTGTGCAACAAAGTCTACAGAATTTTTCTTCATGCAAAATCACAACTCTATACCCTTTACACAACTCCCCTGGTCCTTCCCCTGCTAGTACCCGACAACCTCCATTCGACTTCATGTTTGTATGAATTTGGCTACTCTAAATTCTTCCTATAATGGAGTCATACCATACTTGTCCCTTCGTGACTGGCTTATTTCACATAGCATACTGTCTTTGAGATCCATTCATGTCATAGTATGTGTCAGAATTTCATTCCTTTTTAAGGCTAAATCACATTGAATTGTATATGTGTATACCACATTTTAGTTACCCGTTAGTCCCTTAATGGATGCATGGGTGGCTTCTGTCTTTTAGCTATTGTGAATAGTGCGTCTGTGCACGTCGGTATAGCGATATCTCTTTGAGACTCTGTTTTCCGTTCTTTTGGACACATACCCAGAAGAGAAATCTCTGGTTGATATGGTAGTTCTATTTTCAGTTTTTAAGAAGTGCCATATCATTTTCCATAGTTGCTGTGCCATTTTTACATTCCCATCCACAGTACACAAAGATTTCAATTTATCTACATCCTCACCTCATACATTATTTTCTGTTTTTACTCCTTCCTTTTCGGATAGTAGTCATCTTGATTGGGTGTGGAGAATATCCACCTATTTTTAAAGGCTACTGTATTTTCCATGATGTGAACATTATTTGGCAAAACATTTTTTTTTTACATTTTTGGTTAAAATAACTGCATATTTATCATAGAAAATTGAGAAAATATGGTGAAGACTTTGGAAGAGAGTGAAAAAAATAGGCATAATTGTACCATTGAAAGGTAAGTGCTACTAATATCTTGATGCACATTAAAAAAATATACATTTGTAGTTTTCCAGATGGGAACTGTATTTTATGTACTGCTGTGTAATTTATTGTTAAAATAATACTTATTGGTATTTTTATGTCATTAAATAATTTTAAATGTTTTATAATAATGTGGTATAGATGTTAACATACTACAGCTTAAAATTGGTTCAGAATGGGGAACACATGTATACCTGTGGCAGATTCATTTCGATATTTGGCAAAACTAATACAATATTGTAAAGTTTAAAAGTAAAATAAAATAAAAAAACCCCATGTTTTTATTTGTTATTTTAAATATATAAATAATGAACATTCTTAAACTTAAATCACTACATAACTGTATGAAAACATTCTAGGACAAAATTCTGGATTTTTCTAGTCACAGGGTTTAGGTTTTTAAAAAACTTTTCTTTTTGAAAAATAGTGTACATGGAGAAAACTAAAAATAATAATTGCCCAATAATCTATTCTAAAGTGAACACATCAACATTACCAGCATCCTTTTGGTCCAACTAGCTTTTTCAACAACAGCTGGCTATTGCCTTCCTACTCAGGCTCGGTTTCCCAGAAGGAGATGCCACGAGGAGAAATTGTCTGCAAGTGAATTACTAAGGAAATGCTCCCATGGGAGACAGATGAGGGAAGGGGAGGAAGGGGTCCTCAGAGTGAAAGGCCTTCCTCCCCAGGTCGCTTCAGTCTGAGCCGAGAGGAGGACTCAGGGGTGGGAGAACTCAGGGGTGAGTGGCCTCAGCACTGTCCTTGTGTGTCCTGGGGGCTGAACTAGCCTACTCCCAGTGGCAGCAAAGTCTCTGCAGGAACAGAAAGCGCAGACTCCAGACCCTACTAGCCTCTGTGCTTACTGCCAAAGGCTCCACAAGGACGGGTGGTCTAAGAAGCCCCGCAGGTACTGTCCACTGAAAGGCCTGCAGAGGCACAGGGGAGCTGATTGTACCGAAATGATAAATGGGATCTGAGGGGGCTTAGGGGAGTCCATCACACTGTCCACCACACATGCCAGGGCCCCTCCTGCCAAGGGGAAACTGAGACCAGCTGCAACTTGGGCTCCTCTTGCAGTGCTGCAATGTTTGCGCCTGGACACGCCTCCTTGAGCAACAAAATGCAAGGAAACTGTATGAGACTAAAAAGGAACAGCGAGGGTATACAGCTGGGGCAAATTCTGGATGAAAGATACAAAAACACCAAAACAAAACAAAGAAAAAACCCCTACTGCAACTTCTGAAGAGCCAGGAGCAGAAGCAGGGTACTGAGTAAGCCCCCTGCACTCAGTACCAGCAGAGGGGCGAGCAAATGAACTAAGCCTCTCTCAACCAGACCCCTGGACATATTCCTACTCTCATTCTGTGTAAGAAACAAACTCACCCTGTCTCAGAGAGGGGGCAAGCAAAGGAGCATGTTACTTATTCTCACTCCTCCATACTCCAACCAGGACCCTGATAAAGTCTTGCCTGAATTTCTTGTCTGGGTCTAGTCAATTTCTGCTGACTGGGGAAGACCAAGAACCCAGGTGTGCTGCAGTCCATGGGGTCACAAAGAGTCAGACATGACTTAGCAACTGAGCAATAATGACAAAGAACCCTGGTCAGTACCAAAACCATGACCCTGACTGTTACCAGCATAGATCAGCGAGGCTTGCTGCTGAGCTCTATAATAGAATCACACAGATGGTTCTCCTCTGTGTCAGCCGTTCTTTCCCTACTGTGATGTTTAGGAGACCCTGCCAAGAAGTTGCACACAGCAGCTGCATGTGCATTTCCTCATATTGTGGCAGTGTTTACTTATATCACCGTTTATTTATACAGTCTACTCTTCTTGGAAATCTGAGTTGTGTCTGCCTGTGAAATATTATTGAATGATGTTGCCATGAATGTTGTTGACTGCAAGCTCTCATTTTCATAGAACTTGCTGGATCATAGGGTAGGCAAGATTTAGTTTTAGTAGACATGGCTGGAAACACTTCTCCAAATTGATTACATCAATTACAATGTTTACTAGAAGTTTATATTAATTTCAGTTTACAGCCTCATAGTACCTGGTATGGCCAATTTCTTAAATTTTAGCCATTTTGGTGGGCTGGTTTCTCATTATGATTTAAATCCATATTTTTTAAAAAACAAAAACAAAAAATTCCAGGTTGTCATTGCTTATTGGCCGTTTGGATGTTCTCACATATGAAATCAGATCAATTCAGTTCACTCAGTCATGTCCGACTCTTTGTGACTCCATGAACCGCAGCATGCCAGGCCTCCCTGTTCATCATCAACTCCCAGAGCTCACCCAAACCCATGTCCATCTAGTCGGTGATACCATCCAACCATCTCATCCTCTGTCATCCCCTTCTCCTCCTGCCCTCAAATTTTCCCAGCATCAGGGTCTTTTCAAATGAGTCAGCTCTTCGCATGAGGTGGCCAAAGTATTGGAGTTTCAGCTTCAACATCAGTCCTTCCAATGAACACCCAGGACTGATCTCCTTTAGGATGGACTTGTTGGATCTCCTTGCAGTCCAAGGGACTCTCAAGAGTCTTCTCCAGCACTATAGTTTAAAAGCATCAATTCTTAGGCACTCAGATTTCTTTATAGTCCAACTCTCACATCCATACATGACCACTGGAAAAACTATAACCTTGACTAGACAGACCTTTATTGGCAAAGTAATGTCTCTGCTTTTTAATATGCTGTCTAGGTTGGTCATAACGTTCCTTCCAAGGAGTCTTTTAATTTCATGGCTGCAATCACCATCTGCAGTGATTTTGGAGCCCCCCAAAATAAAGTCAGCCACTGTTTCCACTGTTTCCCCATCTATTAGCCATGAAGTGATGGGGCCAGATGCCATGATCTTAGTTTTCTGAATGTTGAGCTTTAAGCCAACTTTTTCACTCTCCTCTTTCACTTTCATTAGGAGGCTCTTTAGTTCTTCTTCACTTTCTGTCATAAGGGTGGTGTCATCTGCATATCTGAGGTTATTGATATTTCTCCCGGCAATCTTGATTTCAGCTTGTGCTTCTTCCAGCCCAGCATTTCTCATGATGTTCTCTGCATATAAGTTAAATAAGCAGGGTGACAATATACAAGCTTGACGTACTCCTTTTGCTATTTGGAACCAGTCAGTTGTTCCATGTCCATTTCTAACTGTTGCTTCCTGACCTGCATACAGGTTTCTCAAGAGGCAGATCAGGTGGTCTGGTCTTCCCATCTCTTTCAGAATTTTCCACAGTTTATTGTGATCCATACAGTCAAAGGCTTTGGCATAGTCAATAAAGCAGAAATAGATGTTTTTCTGGAACTCTTTTGCTTTGTCCATGATCCAGCGGATGCTAGCAATTTGATCTCTGATTCCTCTGCCTTTTCTAAAACCAGTTTGAACATCTGGAAGTTCACAGTTCACATATTGCTGAAGCCTGGCTTGGAGAATTTTAAGCATTACTTTATTAGCATGTGAGATGAGTGCAATTGTGTGATAGTTTGAGCATTCTTTGGCATTGCCTTTCTTTGGGATTGGAATGAAAACTGACATTTTCCAGTCCTGTGGCCACTGCTGACTTTCCCAAATTTGCTGGCATTTTGAGTTCAGCACTTTCACAGCATCATCTTTCAGGATTTGAATAGCTCAACTGGTATTCTATCACCTCCATTAGCTTTGTTCATAATGATTCTTCCTAAGGCCCAATTGGCTTCACATTCCAGGATGTCTGGCTCTAGGTGAGTGATCACACCATTGTGATTATCTGGGTCATGAAGATCTTTTTTTTTTTTGTACAGTTCTTCTGTGTATTCTTGCCACCTCTTCTTAATATCTTCTGCTTCTGTTTGGTCCATATCATTTCTGTTTTTTATTGAGCCCATATTTGCATGAAATGTTCTCTTGGTATCTCTAATTTTCTTGAAGAGATCTCTAGTCTTTCCCATTCTATTGTTTTCCTCTATTTCTTTGCATTGATCACTGAGGAAGGCTTTCTTATCTCTTCTTGCTATTCTTTGAAACTCTGCATTCAGATGCTTATATCTTTCCTTTTCTCCTTTGCTTTTCACTTCCCTTTTTTTCACAGCTATTTGTAAGGCCTCCTCAGAAAACCATTTTGCTTTTTTGCATTTCTTTTTCTTGGGGATGGTCTTGATCCCTGCCTTCTGTACAATGATACATGCTTGTAACTGTTGTCCATCTGAATTTTGGGGTTTCTGACTTTTTCTTTCTGATTATTAGAATATTTTGTTTTGGAGAGATACCATGGGGACATGAAATGTCAGGTGATATTCATGAATAAATCAAACCTGGGGGAAACTGCAGTGTTAAGAAGTGAGGCAAACTCATTACCTGGCTTTTGGCTGGTGTAGTCTCTTCTCATTTCTTTTCATGTGCAGATATGTTAATAAATGGTAGTGTCACATTTTAATGTTTCTGCAGTCCTCTGGGCAGGGTTTGGAGTCTTCTAATCTGGAGAACAACGGAAAAGGGCTACAAAGTGACAATCACGTGGACATATGATGAGACCCTTTGATGTCTCAAATCTGTCTTCTCCTTACCACTCCTCTGTCATCTAGGGATTGATGATGTCGTGAGGCTCTATTCTTGAGCTAGTCGATGTTCCGGAAAGCTTTCACTCATATGTAGGAAGCATAAGCTGAGCCTGGCTATCTGGCTTCCTTTTGCTGCCTGACTCCTTCCCCTCTTCAAACTGGAGATTGCTTTTGTGTGTGTGCTGCATTTTGATTCCTATACAAAATGGATCGTTCCAAATTTTTGAGCTCTTAAGAACACTTACACCTTAATTTTTGTTGAACTATGATGGTCCTCTACTTATAATATGCATTAAGAGAGAAAACCAGCTCCCCACGTGAAGAAATAAAACTGTTAGCTGCTTAGTTCTGTAGACTTTTTGAGACTCCATGGACTGTAGCCCACTAGGTTCCTCTGTCTGTGGAATCCTCCAGGCAGGAATACTGGAGTGGGCTGCCATTCCCTTCTCTAGGGGATCTTTCCGCCACAGGGATTGAACCCATGTTTCCTGCATTGCAGCAAGATTCTTTACCGTCTGAACCACCAGGGAATGAATTAAGAGAGGAAACCAGCTCCCCATAGATATCCCCCAATAATGGTTTTCCCTTGTTAGATCCTGAACCATGGGAGAAAAAACATGGAAAAATTATTCCCTTGTCAAATAGGTATGAAATATCCATAGGAAGATGAGGCTTACAAAAGA
The DNA here is from genome assembly GCF_055505025.1 of Bos grunniens. Classification (NCBI taxonomy): domain Eukaryota; kingdom Metazoa; phylum Chordata; class Mammalia; order Artiodactyla; family Bovidae; genus Bos; species Bos grunniens. Next base: position 11,770,218 of record NC_141170.1, on the reverse strand, counting down.
AAGATGCCGTCCTGCCTGACCTCCCTCACAACATTCTCTGGAGAGGTTTCTGAACATGATTAAGAGCCTACAGAGAAGAGGGGAAACTGGAGAAGACTTTTACAAATACCAAAAATCCACAAGACCAAACCCTCACATACACTAAGTCTCCTACACACAGACCTTCAAGTTGCAAACTTTCAAAGCTGTGAACGTGTGTTCAGTCACTTGGTTCTATTAGAGGAATTACAGCTAGTTTTTGAGGTGCAGCACCCAAACAGAGAGCTGTGCGCAAAGGTTGCAGCAGTCATTCAGAATGCAAATCAGTGATATTGTGTCATCTATGATGAGAAAAAAAGAGCCACTATCCAGACATCTCTGGCTTGTTTTTTTAAAGAGGATAGATAGAACTGAATTCAGCCAGGAACCAGAACCTGTTCCATCAGCAGCAGGCGTGAGTGAAATTGCAGCCTGCCCTCTATCTCCTGTTGCTAATGATTCTTCAGCTCTACCATCTCCCACCTCCTCTCCCTCCATTAGTCAGTAGTTCTTTTTGCTTGTTCACTGGATACCAGCCCCTAATGCCAGTTATTGTACTGTACTACTCTACTTTTCAAGGCACTGTATTGTGAGGTTTAAAATGTTCCCTTTATAATATTGTGTTGGCTTCTGCCAACAACTATATGAACTAAGCATCAGATCAGATCAGATCAGTCGCTCAGTCATGTCCGACTCTTTGTGACCCCATGAATCGCAGCACGCCAGGCCTCCCTGTCCATCACCAACTCCCGGAGTTCACTCAGACTCACGTCCATCAAGTCAGTGATGCCATCCAGCCATCTCATCCTCTGTCGCCCCCTTCTCCTCCTGCCCCCAATCCTTCCCAGGATCAGAAGCATAATTATAACTAAAATTAACATAAATATATATGTCCCCCTCCTCCTCTGGTAGCTCAGTTGGTAAAGAATCCATTTGCAATGTGGGAGATAGGGGTTCTATCCTTGGATCAGGAAGATTCCCTGGAGAAGGAAATAGCAACCCACTCCAGTATTTTTGCCTGGAAAATCCCATCCTTGGCAGGCTATAGTCTATGGGTTTACAAGAGTCGGTCATGACTTAGCCACTAAACCACCACCACCACATATATCCCTCCCTCTTAAGGCTTCCTCCCATACTACCGCCCGTCCTTCCTCTCTGGATCGTCAAAGAGTGCTGGACTGAAGTTATTGTGTTATATAACAGCTTCCCACTAGCTATGTTACATATGGTAGTGGATGTATGTAAACGCTACTTTCTTTAAATAAAGGGCATGATGTAATGATAAAGGAGTTGATGATGACTGCAGCCATGAGATTAAAAGACAATTAGAAGAAAAACTATGACAAACCTAGACAGCATATTAAAAAGCAAAGACATCACTTTGCTGACAAAAATCCATATAGTCAAACCTATAGTTTTTCTGGTAGTCACATATTGATGTGAGAGCTGGACCATAAAGAAGGCTGAGAGCTGAAGAATTGATGTTTTTGAATTGTGGTGCTAGAGAAGACTTTTGAGAATACCTTGGACAGCAAGGAGATCAAACCAGTCAATCCTAAAGGAAATCAACCCTGAATATTCACTGGGAGGACTGATGCTGAAGCTGATACTCTAATACTTTGACCACCTGATGTGAAGAGCTGACTCATTGGAAAAGATCCTGATGCTGGGAAGGACTGAAGGCAGGAGGAGAAAGGGATGACTGAGGATGAGATGGTTGGATGGTATCACTGACTCAATGGACGTGAGTTTGAGCAAACTCTGGGAGATAGTGAAGGACAGGGAAGCCTGACATGCTGCAGTCCATGGAGTCACAAAGAGTTGGACATGACTTAGCAACTGAACAACAACAACAAAAAGAGTTTATTCTCAAAAAAACATAAGAAAACTTAATGTGTATATACCTAATGAAAGTTCAAAACACGTGAAGAAATGTTTATTTTTTGTATTTATTCATTTTTTATGTATTATTTGTGTGAAAAGCATTATAAACCTATAGTACAGTACTCCATAGCTTATTGTGTTACTTGGGTGCCCAGGTTAACTTCGTTGGACTTATGAATAAATTGGATGTATGAATGTGATCTCGGAATTGAACTCATTCGTGTGTTGGAGACTTACTCTATTTAAAAACTCGATCCATCTATCACGGCAGGTTAGGAAACTGTCACCACTAAAGAATGCAGGCATTGGAAAAATGAATGTCCAAATAAAGCCCAGTGACCTTCGTGTGTTTCTCGTGTGCTTAAAACCATACTTGCACCAAGTGCCTACACTTCTGTTTTCCTTTCCAGAGGATGACAGAATCTCCTTTATGAAATTGTCTGTGTCAACATAAGAATAAGCCTTTCAAGCATCATCACTGAAGTCTCTGAGCCCCTAAGAGTGCTCATTCTAGAAACCCTAGCTGGTAGTCTCTCTTCTAACTGTAATAAATGGACTAGAGACTTCTTGCCAGACTGCGTTATTTTACTGAAAAGACTTTTTCTATTGCCCAGGCCTTAATCTTTTATTATAACTTCTTACTTTGAAATAGTTTGTCTCTCAAGAAGTTTCAAAAATAATACAGGATTCCTGTGTACTTTCATCCAGCTTCTCCCAATTGTTAATATAATTAAAAAAAAAATCATAGTGCTTTTTCAAAACTACGAAACTGGCATGGGTGCAGTAATAATAACTCAAGTGCAGACCTTATTCAGATTTTGCAAGTTTTTGCATGAAGTCTGTTAAGTTTTATTTTTGGTATATAGTTCTATGAAATTGTACCACATGCATAAATTCATGTAAACATAACCACAATCTGTTCCACCACTACAAAAACTTTTTCATTGTTGACTTAAATTTTTGAAAGCTACTAGTAGAAATAATTCAAGGTAGAATGACTTTCTTTGCTTTCATTAATTTATTATAAAGATCCAAAGTGAAAGGAAGAATTAGTAAATTTTAAAAGGTCATAGTGTATCAGGAGGCACTTACAAGATACTAGAATGTAAATATGTTTAAGAACTTTCATTCAGTTGTAGATTACAAAATTGTAAGCGGTAGTACTCTAGCTATTTTTGCTGCAGAGTAAATTGCCCCAACTATGGATGGAGGTTCGTGACATTGTACAGGAGACAGGAATCAAGACCATCCCCAAGAAAAAGAAATACAAAAAGGCAAAATGGCTGTCTGAGGAGGTCTTGCAAATAGCTGTGAAAAGAAGGGAAGCAAAAAGTAAAGTGGAAAAGAAAAGATACACCCATCTGAACGCAGAGTTCCAAAGAAGAGCAAGGAGAGATAAGAAAGCCTTCCTCAGTGATCAGTGTAAAGAAATAGAGGAAAACAATAGAATGGGAAAGACTAGAGATCTCTTCAAGAAAATTAGAGATACCAAGGGAACATATCATGCAACGATGGGCTCAATAAAGGACAGAAATGGTAGGGACCTAACAGAAGCAGAAGATATTAAGAAGAGGTGGCAAGAATACACAGAAGAACTGTACCAAAAAAAAAGATCTTCATGACTAAGATAATCACAATGATGTGATCACTCACCTAGAGCCAGACATCCTGGAATGTGAAGTCAAGTGGGCCTTAGAAAGCATCACTATGACCAAAGCTAATGGAGGTGATGGAATACCAGTTGAGCTATTTCAAATCCTGAAAGAGGACGCTGTGAAAGTGCTGAACTCAATATGCCAGCAAATGTGGAAAACTCAGCAGTGGCCACAGGACTGGAAAAGGTCAGTTTTCATTCCAATCCCAAAGAAAGGCAATGCCAAAGAATGCTCAAAGTACTGCACAATTGCACTCATCTCACACGCTAGTAAAGTAATGCTCAAAATTCTCCAAGCCACACTTCAGCAATATGTGAACCGTGAACTTCCAGATGTTCAAGCTGGTTTTAGAAAAGGCAGAGGAATCAGAGATCAAATTGCTAACATCCGCTGGATCATGGAAAAAGCAAAAGAGTTCCAGCAAAACATCTATTTCTGCTTTATTGACTATGCCAAAGCCTTTGACTGTGTGGATCACAATAAACTGTGGAAAATTCTGAACGAGATGGGAAGACCAGACCATCTGATCTGCCTCTTGAGAAACCTGTATGCAGGTCAGGAAGCAACAGTTAGAAACTGGACATGGAACAATAGACTGGTTCCAAATAGCAAAAGGAGTACGTCAAGCCTGTATCTTGTCACCCTGCTTATTTAACTTATATGCAGAGCACATCATGAGAAATGCTGAGCTGGACAAAGCACAAGCTGGAATCAAGATTGCTGGGAGAAATATCAATAACCTCAGCTATGCAGATGACACCACCCTTATGGCAGAAAGTAAGGAAGAAATAAAAAGCCTCTTGATGAACGTGAAAGAGGAGAGTGAAAAAGTTGGCTTAAAGCTCAACATTCAGAAAACGAAGGTCATGGCATCCGGTCCCATCACTTCATGGCTAATAGATGGGGAAACAGTGGAAATAGTGGCTGACTTAATATTTCTGGGCTCCAAAATCACAGCAGACGGTGATTGCAGCCATGAAATTAAAAGACGCTTACTCCTTGGAAGGAAAGTTATGACCAACCTAGACAGCTTATTAAAAAGCAGAAACATTACTTTGCCAACAGAGTCTGTCTTGTCAAGGCTATGGTTTTTCCAGCGGTCATGTATGGATGTGAGAGTTGGACTATAAGGAAAGCTGAGCACTGAAGAATTGATGCTTTTGAACTGTGGTGTTGGAGAAGACTCTTGAGAGTCCCTTGGACTGCAAGGAGATCCAACCAGTCCATCCTAAAGGAAATCAGTCCTGAGTGTTTATTGGAAGGACTGATGTTGAAGCTGAGACTCCAGTACTTTGGCCACCTGATGTGAAGAGCTGACTCATTTGAAAAGACCCTGATGCTGGGAAAGATTGAGGGCAGGAGGAGAAGGGGATGACAGAGGATGAGATGGTTGGATTGCATCACCGACTCGACGGACATGGGTTTGGGTGGACTCTGGGAATTGGTGATGGACAGGGAGGCCTGGTGTGCTTGGTTCATGGGGTCACAAAGAGTCAGACATGACTGAGCGACTGAACTGACTGAACTGAAATTGTCCCCAAATTAAGTGGATGAAATAACAACCACAATTTATTTTGCGCACAAATTTGTAATTTGGGGAGCAAGCAGGGATTGTTCATCTCTTCTCAATGCTGTGTTAGCTGAGGTTGTACAATGTGGATTAGTGAGTCACCTGTCTGTCCATCAGTTTTCTCTCATAAGGTCTCTTCTATGGAGTGGCTTGCTTGTCCTCACTGTCCGTGGCAAGATTTTTGAGAGTAAAAGTAGAGACAGGAAATAGTAGCGATCAGTTTTTGAAGGTCTAGGTACAGAACCTGTACAGCATCATTTCCATGTATTGGTCAAGAAGACACAGAGACTAGATTCAAGGGGAGAGGACATATATCTTACTGTTTGATGGGAGAAGAGTCAACATTTTGGGGACCCTGTTTTTAAACTACCATGTTAGTTTTTGTATAAAGAAATTTGCCACCTTAAAAATGTTTGGAATTTAAAAACGTATTACAAATATGTTGCAATGAAAATGAAGTTCAGAAATAGCTTAACCTTGAGATACATTTGTTTGGAAAAGAGCCCTTTCCCCAAGAAAATTACTAAGATATACAAGTTGAAATATATGAAACATATGTTTGTAAAACATATAAAATGTGATACATTTGAAACTGAATATTTTCATTATATGTAGCTAATGATTTTTATCAAAAGCAATGGGATAAGAGTAAATGTTTGAAACTAAAAATTAAAAGAATTAAACATTTTTAAAACTAACAATCTTTTTTTTTTTTTTTTCTAGTGGTGTTTTTAACTTGGCGTGATAAAACAAGTCACAGGGCAATGAATTGACAAAACACTTCGTCCTGATGCCAAGAATCTTAACATCTTGCTTAATAGCAAGGATAGTACATCCTCTTTCTTTACAAAAGGCCCTTTTTGAATTCTGTATTTTTCAAAATATTAATTCCAAACTTAAAGATTTAGTATTAAATTCTTTTTAAATATGAAAAGATGATAAAAGTAAATTTAAAAGTGAAATAAAAGTGTTTATTGACTTTTTTTGATTTTACAAAGCTGTATTTTGTGTGTTGTTCTGTAGTATTAAATGAGTTAACAACAGAAGGAAAATCAGAAGAAGGAAAAATCTGTTTTTGGCTCATAGTATATTTGGTTTTACTTAAGAATTTAGATTTCTGCACCAAAACTAAACTAAATAGCTAAAGCTTTATGCAAATGACCTAAAATATGGGACTTCAGTTGAAATAAATTTTTCTGTCCCAGAATCCCATCCAGGATTCCCCTTACTGATCATATTTCCTTAGCTTCCTCTTGAAAAGTGAGATGCTGTCTGTGAAGTCTTGTCCCTTGTTCTAGCATGTGGAATTCCAAATAAATGACATTAAATATGCATTTATTTATTTATCAATTTTGTGACTTATTTATTTTTCTATTTGACAATCATTTATGTATCCAGATCCTCTATACATGCTGAAGTGACAGACCAGCTCCCTATCTCACAGATTTTGTCTACTTTGTCTCAGACAGTGAAGAATTTGCCTACAATGCAGGAGACCTGGGTTCAATCCCTGAATTGGGAATATACCCTGGAGAAGGGAATGGCTACCCACTCCAGTATTCTTGCCTGGAGAATTCCATGGACAGAGGAGTCTGGCTGGCTACAGTCCAATGGGTCGCAAAGAGTTGGACATGACCAAGTGACTTAACACATACATTTGTTTTTTTCAGCTCTTCAATAAATTTTATATATATATATATATATATATATATAAGTTTTTACATGAAAAGGCATTTTATTTTAAATACAGCACTGTGTACCTGTCAATTCCAAACTCCCAATGGACTTCCCCAGTGGGTTCAGTGGTAAAAGAATCCACCTGCCCATCAGGAGACGTGGATGGACGCTGGTTCAATCCCTGGTTCAGGAAGATACTCTGGAGGAGGAAATGGCAACCCTCTCCAGTATTCTCACCAGGACAATCCCATGGACAGAGGAGCCTGGTGGGCTACAGTCCATAGAGTTGCAAAGAGTTGGACAGGTCTGATCATGCACACATTCGGTAATCTTTCCCTCCCCACCTTTCTCCCTGACAACCATAAGTTTGTTCTCTATATCTATTTCTGTTTTGTAAATAAATTCTAATAACATTTTTTAAAATTGAGATTTGTTTGAAGTCCCTTATCTCATACAACCAGGAGGACGCTGGAAGCTTTCTTCTGCTTGTTAGTCTTCCAGCTGCTCTTGAGAAACGATGAACTCAATACACTTTTCAATCCACTAGATGAAAAGTACTGCCAAATTTCGGAGTCACCTGTATAGACTTTGGGTCAAGTAGTTGCTGCTTTAATAGTGCTCTGATGCTTCAAATATATATATGTATTTTACAGTGGGAATGTCCATCTGCACAAAACTGGTTTACCTTAACAATAATGGGCAAAGGCATTTAAAAACATTTGCCCTATATTCAAACTAGCTTTCCCAAACATTGTGCCCATTTGCATTCTTGCCAAAACTTTATAACAGTAAATATGTCTCCAAACTTCGATGACAATGTGTATAAGTAGTATTGTTTAATCTTTAAAAAAAAAAGAGAATCAGGATTCATTTATTAGTTTATTAAACACATACTTTTGAGTTCTTACTGTGCAGCAGGCATTGTATTTCTTTCCTTTTACTTTGAAAGGAATTTAGACCCTAAAGGAATTTTTCCATCCCTCTCTTCAGCAGTCTTTAAGCTGTAAGAAGAAGTTACACTCTAAGGAAAAAATCATGTTAATAATATTTCTCTGAAAACCTACTTAATATTCACCAACTAAAGAGTAACCGTAAGGTCTTATAATTGAATGAACACCATGTACTCCAACTGATATTCTTTCTGTTTAACTAAACACACACACGCACACACTCAGAATAGAAGTTCTACTAGCAATCTTTACAAGAAAGTTTCTCTTGCCAAACAAACGAATAAATAGATAAAATAAAATATGTAAGAGAAAGAAGAGGAGACTACTTGAGATCTCCTGTATGGTTTGAATTGCTTCATTATGTATACATAGCTTGGTGGTCTATATGATTTGTTTTTAAATAAGGTCATAATAGACATTCTTTTAAGCACTTTAATTAAATAAGGGTATATCAGGATATAGAACATTATGTCTTAATATTCTTTTCTCCACCCTCAACCCATAAATGTTTTATCATGCATCATTTAGACTAACATAATTTAAAATTATTGATCAACTACTTTTGTGGGCTACACAATGTTCTAAGGGCTTTCATCAACAGCAGCAATGGAACATAATTAAAATAAAAACAGTATTAGTGGCCGCCATATATTTACCGAGCATCACATGCGAGGCTCACTATAAGTACTCTACAATCATGATCTCAGTTAATCCTCACATCAGCCATCTGAGTTAAATGTTTCTAGTTTTCACATTTTCTACTGATCAGGGAGCTGTTGCTCACTTAGAGGAAATTTGGATATCAACTGAAGCACCAAAACACTTCTGAGAATAATTGATATGAACACAAATACCAAGTTATAGCTAATTTAATTAAACAATAAATACAACTATGTGTTCATTACATGGTAAAATTTATGAGGCATTCAAGCCTTAGAAACTTGGTTTTAATTAGGCAGGGCTAAATAAATGACTAGTTCCAAAGATGGAAGGGATTTGTTCTTCTCAGTATGCCATTCTCTAGAAATTCAATCTTTTTTTTTTTCTCCATAGTAAATGCTTCTGTTACAAGGACAAGTCCTACTGATCCATTTTTTTACTTAAATATAGCAATGGCATATAGAAAGAGACACCATTTCCACTCTATAATCCCCACTCTACAGCTGGGGATTATAACCCTAATGTTCCACTAATTTATGATCTACTAAAAATGAATTAAGGGACACCTGGGTTCGATCCCTGGGTTGGGAAGATTCCCTGGACGAGGGCATGGCAACCCACTCCAATATTCTTGCCTGGAGAATCCCCACGAACAGAGAAGCCTGGCGGGCTTTGGTCCGTGGGGTCACAAAGAGTTGGACATGACTGAGTGATTAAGCGCAAGAATGAATTAAGAGTATATGCAAGGTAAAAATATAGTGCTTTTTATAAATACCTTTTCACAAAACTATACTGTTTCTTAAAGGAAAAATAATGCTTTTAATAGGCATATCATATCATCCTTGAAAAGAGAACGATCGTGCCCTTTTTACAGGTGAGAAAACTAAGGCTTAGTGGAGTTAGGTGAGTAGGCAACTCTCTAAATTCGAGAATTTAAAGAAATTTTATCTCAAATAGTATTCGTTCTGGTGCATTTGATGTGCATGTGTGAATTTATAGGGAAGGCATAAAGGAAATAGAAGGAAAAGTCTGCTTTATGTGACTGTTGGAATTCTCATATAGTGAACCTGAGTTCTGATTCCAAAGCTATCAATACAGCCACTGTCTTTTGGACAATTTGAATGCCAGGTCATTATCACTTGGCTATCATTTCTTTGAAAAGAGTTCAAAAGTGTGTTTTAAATGTTTGATTCTCTTGACTACACAGATTTTAAGAAATATAGAAACATTTCCATTATTTTTTATTGTAAGTAGATTAATCAAGTAGGATTCCTGATAGCAAGTCCTTACAATTCCTTTTTCACTCCTTGTTTTTGAATTGCTTTTCTTTGATTGACTTACCTGTGTCTGTATACATAAAATGCAATGCTTTGCCAGAGTATAGCCCTTTCCAGTCAGATAAAGCATCATTGCCAGAGTGCTAGGATGGCTATCCCCACGCATTTCCTATCTTATTATGGCTCTTGCCCAAATGCTTCAGGAACTCCTCTTATACTAGACAAGATCCAAACGCCTTCTCATGGTGTATCTCTTGCCTTCTCTCTCCAACTTTATATTCTGCTACTCTCTCCCTCAAAACTCATGCTTCAGAAAAGATGGATAACCCGTAGTTTGCAGAATATGCCTTGTGTTGATGTTACACTCTCTGCAATGCTCCTCCCCTTCTTACCACCTTCCTCTCGTTGGTCTTTGTTCAGAGCTACCCTGAAATGTGTGTAGCAACACATTGTAATGGTTTGCATCTCTACGTCCCTTTAAACTTTAAGTTCCCATCCATTCATTTCCTCAATATTCATTCAACACTCATTGGATGTCCAACATTGTTCTTAGGTTTGGAGACAACTGGGGCTCTAGGGTTAAAACAGTTAACTGGAGGCACAGTTCCTGCTCTAAAGCAGCTCCAGTTCTAATGCGGAGAAAAATACTTAATTCTGTATCTTATAAAAGTGCTTTGATATAGATGTCCACTAGTCATTAATGCCCTGTTTCAAATTGATGATCCTTACATTAAAATTTCCCTGTTTGATTACTTGTGTGATTTCTGCCTCCTAACTGGACTTTGAGCAATACAATAGGGGAACCCACGAGCATTGGAAGCACATGTAGGACCTTTAACATAAGACCTGAGGGAGAATGCAGCATTAGGAAAGCTTCTTATTGAAGATACCCTTCAATTACTAGAAGACACAGTGCTCACTAATATGGCCCACTCCAGTATTCTTGCCTGGAGAATCCCAAGGACAGAGGAGCCTGGTGTGCTACAGTCCAAGGGGTCATGAAGAGTCAGACACAACTGAGCAGCTAACACACATATAGTGCTCATAATTGATTAATTGTTCATTGAGTGAATACATAAATAAATGCTTTTAAATGTTCTTTTGCTACTTATGAGTCCTATAAAGTAGGTAGAGGAGCAATCATTATCGTCTAACAAATAAGTATGGTGGAAGCCAAACTGGTCAGGTCAATTTACCAAGGACACTTAATAATCACCTGACAATTCTTTACCATTTGATCCAGCAATCCCACTTCTGGACATTGTCAGGAGGAATTGAAGTCTGGATCTCAAAGAGTTATCTGCACTCCCATGTTCATTACAATGTTAGGAAGAGTAAAGATATGGAAACAACTTAAGTGCCCATTGATAAATGAATGGATAAAGAAAATACAGACTTTGGAATGTTACCAAGACTTAAAAAAAAAAAAAAAAAAAAGACTATCTTGCCATTGCAACAACATGGCTGGGTCTGCAGGACATTGTACTAAGTGGAATAAGGCAGACCCAGAAAGACAAATTCTGCAAGCTCTCACATGCAGAATCTAGTCAAGTGAGGTAGAAATAGTCACATTCATAGAAGGAGAGAATAACTGCCAGGGGGTTGCCAGGGGCTATGGAGGGTGGGAGAGGAAACTGGGGAGGTGTCAAAGGGTGCAAAGTTTTAGTTATGTAAGGTAGGTAAATTCTGGAGATCTACCATGCAACATGGCACCTATGGTTAACAATAATTTACTGTACACTTAAAATTTTGCCAAGGTGATAGATCTTCAGTTCAGTTCAGCTGCCAGTCATGTCCAATTTTTGCAACCTCATGGACTGCAGCATGCCAGGCTTCCCTGTCCATCTCCAACTCTTGGAGCTTGCTCAAACTCATGTTCATTAAGTTGGTGATGCCGTCCAACCACCTCATCCTCTTTTGTGTTTTTCCCACAAAAGGAGAGAGAGAAAACAAAAACAATAACAGCAACAGCAATAACAGCCAAAAAAAATTAAGAGGACAGGCAAATTTTTGGAGGTAATGGATAAGTTTATGCCCTTGATTGTGATAATGGTTTCACTGCTGTTTGTTTAATGCCAGAAAAATCAAGTTGTATACATTAAATATCTGCACCTTTTTGTATGTTAAACAAAAGTCATTGTATGGCAATTCTTGGACTAGAGCACAGTTCTCTTCATGTCTGTGCAAGCGATCTTTCTAATTTTTCAAAAGTGTTGCAAAAAATTACATTTACCGTGCAGGTATTAAATGTGGAATGAATTTCTCCTTTCATTTAAGGAAGTATGGGAAAATGTTTTGGCTCTTCAGAAATCTGATTCAAGATCTTTGTCTCACTGGACACCAGTGGGAACGCACCAAGAGTAGAGCGCCAAAGCTGACCTCCTGTCTCCAGACCTGAGTTTAGTCTAGCTCTTTTCTGCTTCATATGGAAGTAGATTCTGTTCCTTGATGGCTACACTTTTTTTTTTTTTTTCTGGCTCCCATGCCAGCTGGCTTCCAGCTTGGTTCATCTAATGGGAGGCATTAGTGGAGATTGTGTCCTTGGGAAAAAGAGAAGACAGGTTAAGTCACCCTTCCGGGCTGCCTCAGGCTGCATCCCCACAGCAGCAGCATTTGCCCTGTGATTCCAGCTTCTGCCCGACAGGCTCATTAATGTCCCAGTGTCTGCCAAGGGACCCTGTTTCTCTGCTGACACTGCCTCTCCCATTTGAACCTTCCATCCCAGGGCTCCATGGTGCTGGCTGCTGCTAATGCTGGGCTCACTCACCATCAGTTAAACCTTTGCCTATGCAACCCAAATTCTCTCCATTAAAAATAGTTGACCATACCCTTTTCTCTGGTGGGGCTTTGACTGATTCAAGCAGGCTAGGGTTACGAAACACCCTTTAAAGTTGAGTTAAATATTCAAATATATTCTTAAGTAGGCAGGTGACAAATGAGTGAAGCAAACCAGGTGTAGAAAAATGCATTCCAAATATAAAAGGACAATAGAGGAAGTGTAATGATAAATGGCACCTGTTGTTTAACATTGAGGTTGGAAGACGACAGAGAGGGGAAGAAAGAGAGTTATAGTGTGCTCGGGCAGTCCAAGTCTTCCCTACTCCAAACAGGCTCCACTCCACCTGTGTCCATAGTTCAGTTGATAGAAATATCCAAGCTGGGGCCCCATATTGGATCATCTGCATTTAAACAAGGTGCCCAGGTGACAAAGATGCTCTGAAAACTTGGAGAAATTCCCGGTCCACAGGCTCTTTTGCTAAAAGTGTGCCTCAGTTCCAGATGACTGTTGCCATGTATGAAGGTGTTCTTCACATTGACAAATCTTCCAATATTTTCACGGTAAATTGGAAATTGCCAAAAACATTGTGGGGGTTGCAGGAAGGGATAGGTAGGGATTTGGGGAAGGTCATGTACATACTGCTACATTTAATGGATAACCAACAAAGACCTACTGTATAACACATGGAACTCTGCTCAATGTTATGTGCCCCAGCTTGGATGGGAGGGAGGTTGAAGGGAGAATGGATACATGTATATGTATGGCTGAGTTCCTTCACTATTCACATGAAACTACCACAATATTGTCAATCAGCTATATCCCAATGCAAAATGTTTTTGGTGTTAAAAAATCAAAATTAAACAACAAACAAAAAACATGCGAAATTCTCTGATTTTCAATACTGTACTTATTTTTTAAGGGTGTGCATGTCAGGTAGAATTCTTCTCTGGGTCTCAGAGGACGGCAGGGTCAGTTGGTCCTATGCTAAAGGAAACAAAGGATGGAGCTTAGAAAACATGCCCGCAAGGCATATTGGCATCTTTTATCTTAGTGAAATTTACCTTTATTTCACAAAGTTTTCTCCTTCTGTGGATGGGGAATCACAAAGAACCTGGCTCCCCGAACAGAGAGTGGTTCAAAGGCACACAGTGTGTGAAAAGAGGCTTAGCCAGAACTTCATCAAACTCCAAATGGCCCATTTCTTTCACCGCAAAATTGCTTCCAGAGTTAATGGGTCAGTGCCCTGGTGACCTGTGATCTATCCAACGGCTAAAATCCTGAGCTTTTATCCCTGTTGAATCTCCAGCAAATAGAACAACGGTTAAGTGCAAAGACTTCCTCACCGTTCACAAAGTAGACGTTTAATTACCAGAAGCTTCTGTGTTCCCACAGCAGGATGCATAAAAGGAAGTAAAGCATAATTGTGGCAGTGCGTCTGGTTCGGAAATTAAAACTCAGCAAGGAAGGGCGTGCAGGGAGCCAGATGGTGTGAAGCATAAGGTGGTGTGCAGTGAGCCATTTCCCGCTCAGCAGATCTCATTGGGACCTGATTTGTCTGAGGCTGTGCTGCCTCTGGCCAGGCTCCTGGCTCTCTGTTTGGGGATTATCAGTGCCTGTTTTAACAATCCTTCCTTCTCTGGCAGATTTTTTCCAAAGAGGCTCAGATGTTTTGTCAACAGTTAGGGAGCAAAATTGCCAAATCTTCAGGAACTCCTGGAAGATGGATGGACAGAGAAGTGCTGGGAAATAATAGTTCTGTGTTTCTCATCTTCCTCCAGTGACATATTTAAGACCCCACCTGGGACCTGGAAGGATGTTTAGGGTTTTGGAATTGCTCCACCCTGTGCCCTGTGTTTGTGAATTTAGACTCCTGAAGTGTCTGAACTTGCTTGTTCTATATGAGATTCCTTGCTCTTAACCTCTTGGATGTTACACAAAAGCTTCAAAGGATGGAGAAGAAGATATCACAGCACATGACAATGGCTTTCAACCTCATCAAGCCTGGTTTCCAACCAGAATTTCTCTCCAAGAATGTTAAACACACTTCCTCACGGCAACCATATTGTGTATAATTCAGAGGTGTTCCTGCTCCAAAGTTCATCTCCCAATTCCTTTTTCTACCAACTCCAATTTATTCATATATTTATTCTTTCTTTCAACAAGTATTCAATGAGCAACTATTATATGCCAGACATTATTCTCAATGCTGGGAACAATGTTATGAATAAAATACATAATGAACATAGACATAGCAGTTTTGGAAAATAGGAGATTCTGAGTAGGCATGCATATCTATACATACACACACATGGACATGCTCACACCTCAGGACCCAGGGACAGAGTGGGGTCATTAATTCAGGTAGGATAGTGAATTGAGGCATCTCTGGGGATGGGACATTTGAGCTGAGGCCACAGTGATGGGGAATCTAGCTATAAAGATGAGACAATGGAAAAAGAGGGAAGAGTTCAATAAAGAGAAAGGACTGAATGAAGGTTTGGATGGAGAGGTGGGAGTGACTTTGAGTGTTCAGGACTTGGGGAGACTTGCTGGTGACTGGAGAGAATGACAGGAGGTGTGATTCAAGAGGGTGACAGAGGCTGTATCATGTAGGACCTTGTAGTCCAAGGCAAGGATTTTAGTGTCCTCTCAGTGAAAAATGTACACAAAGATCTTAATTCCTAATCTAATCTGCGTCTTACAGAGATTGTTCTGGCTGTAGGGTGGATGATGAACTGTAAGAGGGATAAGAGTGGAAAGAGCAGTTAGGAGGTTATTGCAGAAATCTAGGTGTGAAATGACAGTGGCCTGGCTAGGATGAGAGAAGTCAGGAAGGTGAACAGTATTGGGCTTCACTCCAGGAAGCTCCACCTTGGTTATGCCAACCTTATTTTTTGAGTTGCTCAATTCCAGCAGGTGTTAAATAATATGGGTCCTTCCTATTCTGCATGTAGACCTCCCACAATTCAAACAAAATGGCAAAAGTAATTACTTGGTATATTAAAAACATGCACTACTCAAGGCCCAGTGCTGGGTGTTGGGTTCAACTTATCGTGTTTTCTGAGGGAAGCACTATTCGAACCACAAGAAGGACCAATTATCAGAAGTTGAGAGAAGGCAAGCATTCAGAAAGCTTGCACTGATTTATGTGCACAGGCAGAGAAGGGCAGGAGATTGCAGCAGAGAGGAGGTCACACAGCTGGGTGAGCATGGACATCATTAACCTGGAGAGGAAGAGCCTTCAAAATGGAACAGGTGAGCTGACATCAAGTATTTGAAAGATCATCATGTGTGTAGGAAAAGGCAAACTCTTAGGCACCTGAGCAAAAACTACAGGGCTGTATTACTTTTCTAAGGCTGCTCTAATGGTTTCACAAGCTGGGTGGCTCAAACAGCAGAAATTTGTCTCCCAGTTCTTGAAACTAGAAGTCTGAGATCAAGTTGTTGGCAGGGTTGACTCCTTATGAGTCCATGAGGGCATCTGTAGCAGGTCTGTCTCCTGATTTCTGGTAGTTTGTTGGCCATCTTGTTATTCCTTGGCTTCTAGAAATGCCACCCTGCCTTGTATCTTCACATGGAAACTTTCTGTGTGTATCTGGCTCTGAATTTCCCTTTTGATAAGGATGTCTGTCTTGTTGGGTTATGGTCCATTCTGATGATCTTCTCTTCATCTGAGTACATCTGCAATATGCTGGGTGTTGGACTAAACATATTGTGTTTCTGATGCTGCTGCTGCTGCTAAGTCACTTCAGTCGTGTCCGACTCTGTGCGACCCCATAGACGGCAGCCCACCAGGCTCCCCCATTCCTGTGGGAAGCACAATTCAAACCCTAAGAAGGACTAATTAGTAGAAGTTGAGAGAAGGTGGGATATTTTTCATTGTAAAGATTAAATAGTCAGAATCTTGCAGCTATAGAGAAGATTTGCTTTTTTAATAAGTGAGTTCCTAGTGCCTGGAGATTTTCAAGAAAAAGTTGGAGGATATTCCATCAAGGATACTGAGAGCAGCGATGTCTACACTGCATATCATGATGGGTTGAAATGATCTCTAGGCTTCAAAAGCTAGTTGCCCATAGTTCTATAATATTTACCTTATTAATAATAATAGTTGACATTTACTGATGCCTCACAGAAAGCCAAGCTCTAGATTGAGAGAGGTTTTTTTTTTTAAATTACAAAACCTCATGAGGTTACAACATGGATGAACTTTGAAAACATTATGCTAAGTGAAAGAAATCAGACACAAATGGCAATACATTGTATAATTCCATTTATATAAAATGTCAAGAGTAGAGAAATCCACAGGGAGTGAAAGTAAATTAGTGGTTGCTAGGAACTGGTGAGGGGGGATGGAGAGTGATTGCTTTTGGGTAAAGAGGATCTTTAGGGGGGTGATGAAAATATTCTGAAATTAAATAATGATGATAGACACATAACTTTATACATAAAACCAGTGAATTATATACTTTTAAATGGTGAATATTAAGGCACAAAATCACATCTCAATAAAAGATGAAAATTTCATGAGATGGGGACTATTGTTCCCATTTTACAGATGAGAAACCTTGGATTTAGAGAGACAAAAGGCTAGGCATGCTCAGATGGGGAATGACAGAGGTAGGTTTTATATTATCTTTATTCTTTTTTATTTACTGGTTGATACTTGATCACTTGCTAGGAGTACCTACTGGTGGTAAATATATCTTTCCTTGAGGAGTTCTATAATCCAACCTGTCTGGTCCTTTAAGCTATCCCTGGACTTGAAATTATGGATATTAAAGTTTTCTTTCCTTCACGGTCAAAGAGAGACAGAGATATTTTTTTTTCTTTCATCAAGTGTTATGATTCTCTACCAAAAGAAGGAAATTCTGTGGTGGGATAAGACTTGATGCTAATAAGACACAATTTCTTAAGTATAGTGCATGTGGCTGTATGTGAAAGTGTGTCTGTGTGTGGAAGTTGTGTAAGAAAGAAGAGATCCAGCATTCTGGCTTTGCAGTAGTTTCCTATCTCTGAAGTAAGCGATTACCATTAACTTAGCAGCTTTAAGCAACCAAGTTTATTGTCTCAAGATTTCCTTGGGCCAAGAGTCTGAGCCTGGGTTAGCTGAGTCCTCAATTCAGGGTCTTAGGTTAGGTCTGACTGAAATCCAAGTGCTGACCACAGCTTATATCCTATCTGGGGCTCTATGTCCTCTTCCAAGGGCTTCCCTGGTAGCTCAGTGGTAAAGAATCTTCCTGAAATACATGAAATGTAGGCGACATGGGTTCCATCCCTGGGCTGGGAAGATCCTCTGGAGAAAGAAATGGCAACCTACTCAGTATTCTTGTCTGGGAAAGTTTCCAAAGTTATCCGAGCTCTTAGAAGAATTCAGTTCCTTGAGTTTGCAAGACTTAGGTTCCTATTTTCTTTCTGTGTTGCTCTCAGCACTTAGAAGCCTACTCACACCCTAATCACATTGTTCCTTCACAGTGTGGCCACTTTCTCCTTCAAAGCTGGAGAAACTTTCCTTTTGGTCTTCCAAGTCAGATTCATACATAATATAATATTGTGAGAGTGAGTATTTCATCACTGTTACCATATAACATAACCTAATCAAACCATAGTCCCACTCACTCTTGGAGTGCTCAGTCACTCACTCATGTCCAATTCTTTGTGGCCCCATGGCTCCTCTGTCCATGGAATTTTTAAGGCAAGAATACTGCAGTGGGTTGCCATCTCCTCCTCCAGGGAATCTTCCTAATCTGGAAGATTGCATTGGAGGTGGATTCTTTACCGGTAGCACCATCTGGGAAGCCCATACTCTCAGAAGGAGGAGATTATACTGGGCATATACACTGGAGTGGAGGAGGGGCCATGGGGGGCCCTCTTGGAATTCTGCTTGCCACAGGCACCTACTTGTGTAGATCCAATGAGCTCAGCTTGCTTTGATCCCATTACCAAAACAGTGGCCTTTGAAAAGGCCACTGTTTAGAACATTGCACAGAAAGACCTCACATACAAAGTATATGAAAGGCAGGAGAAAGTAGTGGACATGACTTCTAAAGTGTCTGTTTTGCACTATTGATTCAGAAAACACGAGCATAAGCATCTGTGTCTGACAGTCTCATCTGCAGCTTCAAAAAGGCTCAAGAAATGTCACTTATGGAGCAGGCGCACAAAAGTTATCACCTGATGTTTTCAGGTTGTGACTGTAGTGGTGGTGCTGGGGCCACCGTAGCAAATTACCCCAGGCTAGTGGACTTCAAGATAGATTTATGTTTTAATAATTCTAGGAAGCTAGGAATTCAAGATCAAGGCGTCAGCAGGTTTGGTTTCTTCTGAGGTCATGCTCATCTTATGGGTATTTGTCTTCTCTGCGCGTCCTCACATGGTCTTGTGTGTGTCTGTCCTGATTTCCTCTTTTATAAAGATACCA
Source organism: Bos grunniens (assembly GCF_055505025.1). Classification (NCBI taxonomy): domain Eukaryota; kingdom Metazoa; phylum Chordata; class Mammalia; order Artiodactyla; family Bovidae; genus Bos; species Bos grunniens. The sequence continues at coordinate 11,751,330 of NC_141170.1, read as the reverse complement.
GTCACACCAGATCAGGGTCCACCATAATGATCTCATTTAAACTCATTACTTTGTCAACTTAAAAAAAGTACACAATGTGAAAGTTGCAAGTTAAGTTTTATTTGGGGGTAAAATGAAGACCATAGCCTGAGAGACAGCACTGCAGACAGCCCTGAGAAACTGTTCCAAAGAGGCACCGGGGAAAGGCCAGTATATATGTGAGTTCACTGAAGGGGGGCATAGATACAATCAAGCACATGCTTTTCTAGAAGATTTCTGCTAGTTTCGTGAAGCTTTCCACTAGTCATGAGAAAGTAATCACCGTGGAGGATTTTAGTGCTTCTCTAGATATGAGGAGATACAAGAATTGGGCTCATAAAATCAGCTTCTGAATATATCTAACTATCTGAAGACCTGTCCTGCCAGTTTTTCCTAGAGCACATAGTAACTAATTTCTGCTCTCCTTCCTGAACTTCTTTCAGGAGGTGCTGAAAATCAGCAGCTGAACCACCAGCAGAACATGGTTTAGTCCTTGTAGAGGTCCCTAGTAGCTCATCTGATAAAGAATCTGCCTGCAATGCAGGAGACCCCAGTTCGATTCCTGGGTCAGGAAGATCCCCTGGAGAAGGGATAGGCTACCCACTTCAGTATCTTGGGCTTCCCTGGTGTCTAAGATTGTAAAGAATCCACCTGCAATTAGGGAGACCTGGGTTTGATCCCTGGGTTGGGAAGATCCCCTTGGGAAGGGCATGGCAACCCACTCCAGTATTCTTGCCTGCAGAATCCCCATGGTCAGAGGAGCCTGGTGGGTCGCAAAGAGTCGGACAGGACTGAGTGACTAAGCACAGCACAGCACAGCACAGCAGAGGTAGATGGCAAATGCCAACGGCAAGTGCCAATTTGTAGCTGACAACTTCTCTAAAGACCCCAACTCCAAATACAGCTACATTCTGAAATACTGTAGGTTAGGACAACAATGTATGAATTTTGGAGGGAACATAATTCACCAATAACACCATCCAAGGGTGAAGCACACAGAAGAGCTGTTGGTATCTTCACTACTAATGAGAAAGTTAGGGCACAGGTAGAAATGGCTCAAGGTCGAATACGTAGTAACGGTCTGTACAGGCGTTCAAGCACAGGGCAGCACAGCTTCAGCTTCTGGGCTCTTTCAAGTGTTCCCAACTGTGTGGCAGGTTGAAATTCACCTCTGAGATATCAGAAGAAAAGCTATTAAGTTAGGAAGCTGCCTATAAGCACAATGAATTAAATCTCAGAACATTGAGTTAACTCTGTAGCTCTTTTTTGGGATGTGAAATTAGCCTTGCTTTCTATGCTGCATGAATACTATTCAAAGACTTTTTGTTTTACCTCATCCTCTTGTTTTATGATGAATTTGTGCGTGAAAAGACTCATTAAGGACATCATTATTCTGCATTTATCAGTAATGAACTGTCTGTGGCACCTATTAGCGGGAAAATGGTCCCAGTCTCTTTTTGTATCTGTCTACATTCTTCTTCATTATTTACTGCTCAGCTCTCATCCATTTCAAATGGATTTGGCTGCATGCAATTTCCCCCCCAATTGTTCTTTTATTTGAGAGACAAATATTAATAGAATTCATAAACCTTGAAGGGTCCAGTATGCATGTTTGAATGCTAAAATGACTTTTTAATTTTTAATATCAGAAAGGGGCAGGGGAGACTCACCTAAGGAACGGACAATTAAGCAGACCCTTCGCATTCCTCAATGTACTGACTTTTTACAAGAACTCAGAGATGGGTATTATCAACCCCGTTTTATCAAAAGGACACTGGAAAAACAGAGTTGCAGACTGCCTTGTTCTGGTCACCCAACAAACAGTTAAAAGTGAAGCTTGAGGCTGGAGATCGTTAAGAAACCCACAGTCAAACTTTCTGCTGCAGGATAAGTTTTCTCTGACTTCTGCATTCATGCTGATTCCAGTGTACCCAGACACAGTCTTAAACCTTGAACTTATTAAAACGTGTGAGCACTTCTGCTGACTGCAAGCCCCACGACACCTTTGGCTCAGCCTAGTTCATTTCTGTAGCGTTTTATGATGCAAATGACTCCTTCTGGTACAGTCTGTCACCTTTTATGTAAAAAAACACATTTTTTTTAAAGAATTTTTTTCACTTCTTTGGTTCCTTTGCAGAGTTTTTCTCTTATCTCCCTTTGCAATGATTAACATTCCTTTTGAGGACACTGGGATAGGAATCACATCTGAGTCCCCATCCTGTGACCTAAAGTGGTAAGGGTTTTTACATAGAGCCTCTCCAGCATCTCCTGCCCTCGGTGGTAATGGCGTGATTTGTCTAGTTGCACTTCGTGTGATTTGCTCAGAATGGAAAAAAAATGCAATCAATGGTTAATAAAGCAACTCTTAAAAATGATTTTAAAATGCTAACAAATTATTATTTATGTGTTTCTGCCCGGCTAGCCTTCAGAGTATGAGAATTTTTGTGGCCATCTGCTGACATGATGATATCATCTGAGGTCCTGAGTCTTTCTGCGCTAGAACTTCAGCCTTACCCTTTCAAAAACATTTAATTACACATCAATGGATTTCCTTTTTCTTTTGAATCTTGAGATACAGACATCTAATTTGAAGTGGCTTAAACAAAGGAGTCTGTCAAATATTGTGACTACATCTCTCTCAAATTTTGATTTTAAGTACTCCACAGCACCTATATTTTTATGCACAGTAAGATCATAAAAAATATTTAGACTGACCTTCTATATGACATTGATATATTTGTATTTATTTCTGCAAATTGTTATTCAGTGATCTTAACAAAATTCAGCTGAACATTTCTATGACCTCAGGTCACTCAAGGGCCTTTGAAGCACAAATCTGAAGGTTCCAGAATAGCACATGGAAGGGAGGTGGGTACCATTCCCAGGCACCCTGAGCAACACCCCTGCTCATTCTAATTGTGTGACTTTATGAATGTTGTAGCATCTCAGGTATGGGAGGCAAAAAAAAAAAAAAAAAAAAAAAAAATCTTTCTAAAGGAAGAGATTTCAATTAATATACAGTCCATGGAATTCTTTAGGCTAGAATACAGGAGTGGGTAGCCTTTCCCTTCTCCAGGGGATCTTCCCAACCCAGGAATCGAACCTGGGTCTCCTGTAATACAGGTTGATTCTTTACCAGATGAGCTACCAGGGAATACCTAATTAACAATATACCTATTTTTAAATGGAAGGTCCAGATAAAGAATTTCTGTTGTTCTAACAAATGTGAAGAAAGAATATATGTATATGTTTTGGCAAGGAATTCATTGGATATGAAGTCATGGAGAAAAGAGATTCAGAGAGGTAGAGGGTGACTAACAAGTTTGAATTTGAGGACACATATGAAATTGTGAGATGTATGCATATTCAATCGATCCAACCATCCTTGCTCAGATTTTGCACTCTCTAATTCACATCCTAATTACTATTCAACTTTTCCTGTAGGTCAGCCCAAAGGTGATAATGGTTGGCCTTATGAATTTAAGCATCTTGAACCTTATGATTAGTGCTTCTTATTCAGTTCAGTTCAGTTCAGTCCAGGCACTCAGTTGTGTCTGAATCTTTGTGACCCTATGAACCATAGCACACTAGGACTCCCTGTCCATCACCAACTCCCGGAGTCCACCCAAACCCATGTCCATCGAGTTGGTGATGCCATCCAACCATCTCATCCTCTGTCCCCTTCTCCTCCTGCCCTCAATCGTTCCCAGCATTAGGGTCTTTTCAAATGAGTCAGTTCCTCGCATCAGGTGGCCAAAGTATTGGAGTTTCAGCTTTAGTATCATTCCTTCCAATGAACACCGAGGACTGATCTCCTTTAGGATGGACTGGTTGGATCTCTTTGCAGTCCAAAGGACTCTCAAGAGTCTTCTCCAACACCACAGTTCAAAAGCATCAATTCTTTGGTGCTCAGCTTTCTTTATAGTCCAACTCTCACATCCATACATGACCACTGAAAAAACCATAGCCTTGACTAGACAGATTTTTGTTGACAAAGTAATGTCTCTGCTTTTTAATAAGCTGTCTAGGTTGGTCATAACTTTCCTTCCAAGGAGTAAGCGTCTTTTAATTTCATGGCTGCAATCACCATCTGCAGTGATTTTGGAGCCCAGAAAAATTAAGTCAGCCACTGTTTCCACTGTTTCCCCATCTCCACTGTTTCCCCATCTATTAGCCATGAAGTGATGGGACTGGATGCCATGATCTTAGTTTTCTGAATGTTGAGCTTTAAGCCTACTTTTTCACTCTCCTCTTTCACTTTCATCAAGAGGCTCTTTAGTTCTTCTTCACTTTCTACTATAATGGTGGTGTCATCTGCATAGCTGAGGTTATTGATATTTCTCCCGGCAATCTTGATTCCAGCTTGTGCTTCATCCAGCCCAGCATTTCTCATGATGTTTTCTGCATATAAGTTAAATAAGCAGGATGATAATATATAGCCTTGATGTACTCCTTTTCCTATTTGGAACCAGTCTGTTGTTCCATGTCCATTTCTAACTGTTGCTTCCTGACCTGCATACAGGTTTCTCAAGAGGCAGGTCAGGTGGTCTGGTATTCCCATCTTTTTCAGAATTTTTCAGTTTATTTAACCTCTCTGCCTATGTGTATTATAACTATGAATGTGGTTAATGTGAATAATCCACAGAAAGAGGAATTTTCACTCAACGTGTTAACATAAATCAAATTTCTAAATCTCTAGGACTCAGTGTGTGTTAGTCACTCAGTCGTGTCCTACTCTTTGCGAGCCCAAGGGCTGTAGCATGTCAGGCTCCTTTGTCCATGGAATTCTCCTGGTAAGAATACCAGAGTGGAGGACTCAGAGCTCCTTTAAAACAGGGCAACCTGAAGACTGTCGGAATGCCACTTATCCAAGTGTGTCCTTAGACCAGCAGCAACGGCATCACTCGTAGCCTACTAGAATTTCAGGCTCCACTTCAGAACTAATGAGTCAAAATCTGTGTTAAGATCCCTAGGTGATTCACATGACATGATCTTAGAAAAAGCATTCAACCATAAGGACTGCCTGTCCCACCCCAAGCAAATCCACATATTCTCCTGGCTGAGCTTCTGTCTATGGGGTAGAAAGTGGGAGAATGAGAGTTGAGGTGATTGAGTAGAATGTTGGGTTTTGCTTTTAATGGGGAACGCAGTTGTTGTGGCAATGGATGACTGTTATAGGAAACATCAGCATATGTGAGGAAATAAGGAACCCTGGGGTTCAGTTCAGTTCAGTTCAGTCACTCAGTTGTGTCCAACTCTTTGTGACCCCATGGATAGCATCATGCCAGGCTTCCCTGTCCATCACCAACTTCTGGAGTTTACTCAAACTCATGTCCATCTGGTCGGTGATGCCATCTATCCATGTAATCCTCTGTCATCCACTTCTTCTCCTGTCTTAAATCCTTCCCAGCATCAGGGTCTTTTTACTCAAAATCATGTCCATCTAGTCGGTGATGCCATCTATCCATGTAATCCTCTGTCATCCACTTCTTCTCCTGTCTTAAATCTTTCCCAGCATCAGGGTCTTCTCCAATGAGTCAGTTCTTCACATCAGTTGGCCAAAGTACTGGAGTTTCAGCTTCAGCATTGGTCCTTCCATTGAATATTCAGGACTGATTTCCTTTAGGATGGACTGGTTTGATCTCCTTGCAGTCCAAGGGACTCTCAAGAATCTTCCCCAACACCACCGTTCAAAAACATCAATTCTTTGGCACTCAGCTTTCTTTATAGTCCAACTCTCACATGCATACATGACTACTGGAAAAACCACAGCTTTAACTAGATAGACCTCTGTTGGCAAAGTAATGTCTCTGGTTTTTAATAAGTGTTTAGGTTGGTCATAGCTTGTCTTCCATGGAGCAAGCGTCTTTTAATTTCAAGGCTGCAGTCACCATCTGCAGTGATTCTGGACCCTAAAGAAATAAAGTCTGTCACTGTTTCCCCATCTATTTGCCAATAAGTGATGGGACCAGATGCCATGATCTTAGTTTTCTGAATGTTGAATTTTAAGCCTACTTTTTCACTCTCCTCTTTCACTTTCATCAAGAGGTGCTTTAGTTCTTCTTAACTTTTTTCCCATAAGGGTAGTGTCGTCTGCATATCTGAGGTGACTGATATTTCTCCCAGCAATATTGATTCCAGCTTGTGCTTCATCCAGCCTAGCATTTCTCATGATGTACTCTGCATATAAGTTAAATAAGCAGGGTAACATTATACAGCCTTGACATACTCCTTTCCCAATTTGGAACCAGTCCATTTTTCCATGTCCAGTCCTAACCGTTGCTTTTTGACCTGCATACAGATTTCTCAGGAGGCAGGTCAGGTGGTCTGAATGTGAAGAAATAGGAATCCTGGGGTTACAGTTTTGAATGTGTAGTTTGATTGGACATCGATTGCCTTAAGGAATATCACAAGTCATTGGGGGAAGGGGTGCTTTTTATTAAGGCATCAAGGCATCAGTAAGTATAAGAAAGAGATGTACAAGATGTTTTCAGATGACAGGAGTAGACGGAGCTATAGCCCACAGAGGATTTTGTACCTGTTTGTTAGACTAGTTTTACACTGGAGGTGACAGCTTCACTCATCCCAGTATCCCTTACAGTGACAGAGAAGCTCGTATGCAGTTGGTTCTCAATTAGGCTGGTTGCATAAATGAATGATAATGACAGTATCTCTTGAGGGATCTTTGTTTTCAGTGTTTCACATATATTAAAGTGCAATTCTCTTCATAACCCAACGAAGTCCTGTTCCTTCTCTCCATCTCCTCCCCTCTTCTACCTTCCCCTCTTTCTTCCCCCATGCTTCCCCCCTCCCAATATTGAATAAATATAAAGTGAAAGTCATTCATTTGTTCCCGGCTCTTTGCGACCCCATGGACTATACAGTCCATGGAATTCTCCAGGCCAGAATACTGGAGTGGGTAACCTTTCCCTTCTCCAGGGGATCTTCCCAATTCAGGTCTCCTACATTGCAGTTGGATTCTTTACCAACTGAGCCATCAGGGAAGCATAAATAGGGGCTAAAGTAAAAAGAGTAACTCGCCTAAAGCCACGTACCATGTGAATCTCAGAGATAAGTTTCAAACCCCTCAGAGAGTCTGACCTTGTATCTTACTCTCTGAGGGAAGAATGAACAAATATGACAGAATGTTTGCATTCAACCACAGATCCAGAGCAAGAAAAGAAAAGAAAGTGAAAGTGAAGTTGCTCAGTCATGTCCAACTCTTTGCGACTCTGTGAACTGTAACCTACCAGGCTCCTCCATCCATGGAATTTTGCAGGCAAGAGTACTGAAACGGGTTGCCATTTCCTTCTCCAGGGGATCTTCCTGACCCAGGGACCAAACCCGGGTCTCCTGCATTGCAGGCAAACTCTTTACCATCTGAGCCACCAGGGAAGCCCCAGAGCAAGGCACCATCTTATTCCTTGGTGACAAGCTATGAGCCCATGTTCACGGCTTCTCATGGTGGTGTGAACTTGTATGTTGAATCAACTTCTTAATGTCCAGGTGGCTTTGACATGAAATCACTTGACTTTTCTCATTGCAACAGCTCACTTAGTAGGAAGTCACAAGCTGAAGTGGAAATTAAGAATGTGAGAATGAGTATACTACCCAAAGCAATGTATAGATTCAATGCAATCCCTATCAAGCTACCAACGGTATTCTTCACAGACCTAGAACAAATAATTTCACAATTTGTATGGAAATACAAAAAACCCTGAATAGCCAAAGCAGTCTTGAGAAAGAAGAATGGAACTGGAGGAATCAACCTGCCTGACTTCAGGCTCTACTACAAAGCCACAGTCATCAAGACAGTATGGTACTGGCACAAAGACAGAAATATAGATCAATGGAACAAAATAGAAAGCCCAGAGATAAATCCACGCACATATGGACACCTTATCTTTGACAAAGGAGGCAAGAATATACAATGGATTAAAGACAATCTCTTTAACAAGTGGTGCTGGGAAATCTGGTCAACCACTTGTAAAAGAATGGAACTAGAACACTTTCTAACACCATACATAAAAATAAACTCAAATTGGATTAAAGATCTAAACATAAGACCAGAAACTATAAAACTCCTAGAGGAGAACATAGGCAAAAAACCCTCTGACATACATCACAGCAGGATCCTCTATGACCCACTCCCAGAATATTGGAAATAAAAGCAAAAATAAACAAATGGGACCTAATTAAACTCAAAAGCTTCTGCACAACAAAGGAAACTATAAGCAAGGTGAAAAGACAGCCTTCAGAATGGGAAAAAATAATAGCAAATGAAGCAACTGACAAACAGCTAATCTCAAAAATATACAAGCAACTCCTACAGCTCAACTCCAGAAAAATAAATGACCCAATCAAAAAATGGGCCAAAGAACTAAATAGACATTTCTCCAAAGAAGACATACAGATGGCTAACAAACACATGAAAAGATGCTCAACATCACTCATTATCAGAGAAATGCAAATCAAAACCACCATGAGGTACCATTTCACACCAGTCAGATTGGCTGCGATCCAGAAGTCTACAAGCAATAAATGCTGGAGAGGGTGTGGAGAAAAGGGAACCCTCTTACACTGTTGGTGGGAATGCAAACTAGTACAGCCACTATGGAGAACAGTGTGGAGATTCCTTAAAAAACTGGAAATAGAACTGCCTTATGATCCAGCAATCCCACTGCTGGGCATACACACTGAGGAAACCAGAAGGGAAAGAGACACGTGTACCCCAATGTTCATCACAGCACCGTTTATAATAGCCAGGACATGGAAGCAACCTAGATGTCCATCAGCAGATGAATGGATAAGAAAGCTGTGCTACATATACACAATGGAGTATTACTCAGCCATTAAAAAGAATACATTTGAATCAGTTCTAATGAGGTGGATGAAACTGGAGCCTATTATACAGAGTGAAGTAAGCCAGAAAGAAAAACACCAATACAGTATACTAACGCATATATATGGAATTTAGAAAGATGGTAACAATAATCCTGTATACGAGACAGCAAAAGAGACACTGATGTATAGAACAGTCTTTTGGACTCTGTGGGAGAGGGAGAGGGTGGGATGATTTGGGAGAATGGCATTGAAACATGTATAATATTACATATGAAACGAGTCGCCAGTCCAGGTTCGATGCATGATACTGGATGCTTGGGGCTGGTGGACTGGGACGACCCAGAGAGATGGTATGGTGAGGGAGGAGGAAGGAGGGTTCAGGATGGGGAACACGTGTATACCTGTGGCAGATTCATGTTGATATATGGCAAAACCAATACAATATTGTAAAGTTAAAAAATAAAATAAAAAAAGGAAATTAAAAAAAGAAAAGAATGTGAGATGGCCCTTTCACTAAAACGTGTACATATATCTGTAGAATATATGTTATGAATATAATTAAATATAGATATATAATTTAAAAGTGTTCCCTTACAGCAATAACGGAGAGATGGTTGGCGTTCCATTTTTGTCACATTCTTCGTACTCCAAAGATCATACTGATTAACCTGACATCTTTAAAATGTACGTTTTAAAATGAAAATATATAGTAAAGAAGCAAGGAAAATTAATGGAGGAAGAAAGAAAATATGGGAAAATAATTCTACAATATTATAACAAATGAGTATCAATGTCCACACCCATTTTCTAAGTGTAAGGTAACCTCTTAACTAGTAACCTTCAGATCTAATAATGTACTGCACACCCTGTAGTATCTGCTGAGCCTGTGATCACGTCTTCCCTGGCATTCATGGCATCATGTTCCCCACCACCCCCCATGGCTGTGTGTGTTCTGAGAGCATAGAAGGGGTTTTTCTCTGCTCTTTGTCCTCAATGCTTACAAGTCCTCCATCTACCCTACTCTGATCTTTTTCAAGCTGTCTTGTATATTTTTTATTCCATTCTGTGTCCTCAACCCACATTTTTCTGATAATGAGCCAGAATACAGAAAAATCTTGGCCTTAGCATTGAGTGATATTGTCCATCTCGGTAATAACTGTCGCTCTGCTTCGATGTTATGACACTTTAATGGGCATCCTAAAGCTTCTCTGAGATCTTTGATAGCTCTGAGATGCAATGTTCTCTGCTAGTCATTTTCGGTTTCAGATGAGTGTGTGTGTGTGTAAGAGAGGGAGAGAAAGAAGAGAGACAGCTTTCTTCCTCCTTATTTTTTCTGATGATGTATAAACAAAATAAATAAAATGAAATAGGATAAGATAAAGAGCAATAATAAAATAAAAAACATTTGAAAACGTGTGTGTGTGTGTGTGTGTGTGTGTGTGTGTAGGAAGCAATTTTGTTCCCTGAAGGAACAAAATTTCCTTTAGACTCCACATTAGTCTCCCCAGCTGTGGTCTTCTGCTGCTTCTTTGACTTAGCTCTGAGCACTTTGCTGAATGATAAAGCAGTGCTTTTAAGGGCAAAATTCCCCCTCAGCTTCAATGATGCTTTTATATTGTTGGTACAGCACCAATGGGAAACACTCTGCTCCTCTCTGTAGATCTCCACATTTGAGTGCCCAGGGCAGGTTCCTGTTTCCTCTCTTAACAATCTATACTTTTTTTTCCCGAATGATTTCATCCACAGCTTTAAATAACATCAACAAGCTGATGACTCCCCACTTTATGCCTTCAGTCTTGAAAACTCCCTTGAGCTCAAGAATAGTTTTCTAACAGCTTACTTGACTGTTGCACTTGGATATCTAAGAGAATTTCAAATCTAACAACATCAAAACAGAAGCTGCTTTCTCTTGTATCCCCGAATGTGTTCCTCTTGTTGATCTCTCTGATTGTGTAACACCAGCACACCTGTTGGCTTAAGGCGGTGAGTGAAGTTATTTTTTATTACTTATCTCGTTAACCTCTTACCTAATCCATCAGCAGATTTTCTTCCAAGATTCATCCTAAGTCTATTCATGTTTCTCCATTTCCACTGACCTACTTCGGCCCATACCAATAGTGTCTCTTTATGATTTACTTCACTTTGTATGAGCTCAGCTGGTAAAGAATCTACCTGCAATGCAGGAGACCCTGGTTCAGTTCCTGGGTCAGGAAGCTCCCTTGCAGAAGGGATAGGCTACCCACTCCCGTATTCTTGGGCTTCTCTGGTGGCTCAGACAGTAAAGAATCTGCCTACAATGCAGGAGGCCAGGGTTCAATCCATGGGTTGGGAAGATCCCCTGGAGGAGGGCATGGCAACCCTCCCTAGTATTCTTGCCTGGAGACTCCCTATGAACAGAGGAGAGCCTGGTGGGCTACAGTCCATGGGCTCACAAAGAGTCAGACACACTGAGTGACTAAGCACAGCACAGCAGTTTACTTCCATCCATGTCTCTACAAGTGATCCAATTTCATTCCTTTTTGTGGCTGAGGAATATTGATACTATGGATAAAAGGTAACTAATGAGAATATGCTGTATAGCACAGGAGACTCTATTTAATGCCCTCTGGTGACCTGGATGGGAAGGGAGTCCAAAAGGGAGGGGATGCATGTTTCTGTGTGGCTGATTCATTTTGCAATACAGTAGAAACCAACACAATATTGTAAAATAACTATGTGCCAATAAAAATTAATTTCAAAAGTGTCTCTTGCTTAGGGTAATTATAATAAAACAGCATCATTTTCTCCCCTACAATCTGTAGCTACAGAGATATTTTAAAAGTAGCTACAGATTATATCACCCCTCTTACTGTCTAAAGTTTTTCTGTAGTTTTCCTTTGTACTCAAAATAAATTCTGACCTCTATATCATAATTCTCAAAATATGACAAGACCACTGCATCCTTTTCCTAAAAAGTCATATGCTCCCTTAGTTTTACCTAGCAGTCTTTCCTTTGCTCTGTATTCCCAGCTTGGTTTGTCTCCCGAGCACTGGATTTGCTGTTTCCTCTCTCTGGTGTGCTCTCATCTGACTAATTACACACAGACCTCAGTGCATGGGATGATCTTTCCAAGTAGGCTTCCATCTCTGAACAACTCATGGAAAGCCACTTCTCTCTGCTAACAAAAGCTTAGCATTTTGTTCTCTTTTTTATTTTTTCATTTCCTTCATAGTACTTGGAAATGAATGAAATGAAAGGAAGGGCTTCCCAGGTGGCTCAGATGATAAAGAATCTGCCTGCAGTGCAGGGGTCCCAGATTCTATCCCTGGGTTGGGAAGATCCCCTGGAGAAGGGAATAGCAACCCACTCCAGTATTCTTGCCTGGAGAATTCCATGGACGGAGAAGCATGGTGGGCTACAGTCCATGGGGTTGCAAAGAGTCTAATACTTTCATTTTCATAGTACTTGACATTGTCAGAGAAAATTTACTTTTAGCTTGTTTTGTGTCTCATTCTTTCAGCTGGAATATTCCTTCCCAAGCCCAGGAGTTCTGCTGTTCTTCTGTTTACTTATATCTTAGATTGAACTTGGTATAAAAGAGATGCTCACAAAATATATATTGATAATGAATGACTAACTGAATTCTTACTTTAAGTTTAAGCTTTACTCTTACACAGGTGAACTTTGCTGCTATTGGGAGGGTATATTTCTTCAAAATTTTATTAACATCAATACTTCCCTACTCAGTGGGAATTTAGAAGTATTTTGAATTATTTTTGCAAGACTCCAGGTATGAGAAATAAAGATATTTTGTCCAAATTTCAAAGCCTGTTGTATATTCACAAGTGTTCATGGCTATAAGACAGCAAAATATGGCTTATGCAACACACATGGCTTACATTATAAGGCTAAATGGCAGGAGTGTGATTGAAAACACTAGCTCTCTGGGTTTATTGCTATGGATAGTGGTCCTTGCCTTTATTAATAGATGGTGGCTCATGCATCTAACTTGGCCTTCCCTCTATCCAACCTTTACTTGGTCTAATTTTCATAATTTGATTTTTATGTGCTGGCACTGTTTCCAGGCTCACTCCATTGGCTTGGACTTTCCAGCCAAGGTGTCTTATCTTTCAGCTCCTGATAGTGATCAATCTTTTGGTTCACTCCTTCACAGCATGTGCTGTCATCAGAGCACTTAATGGTCAAGACCTTTGGTTTTCATCAGTATCTCTACCATGTATCAGTTCAGTTCAGTTGCTCAGTCGTGTGTGTGACCCCATAAGTTGTATAAATTTCGGCAAATTATGTATCCATTCTCAGAAACAGTTTCATTAACTACAAGAAGAGATATTATTGTAATAGTGTCAGTGCTGGACTGATGCCTTTGAAGAAGAGACTTAAAGCAGTTCTGAAAAAAGGGTGTAAGGAGATAGTTGGTTGTCTATTTTAAATATAACAGCGTGTATCTGTCAATCCCAAACTCCCAATCTACCCCTCCCTTCCCCTTCTCCCCTGGAAGCTATAAGTTTTTCTAAGTCTGTGAGTCTGTTTCTATTTTGTAAATAAGTTCATTTTGACCTTTTTGTCTTAATTGTGCCTTTAGATATTTCCTAGTATTTGTTATTGCCAAGCCTTGTGTCAAAATAAAAGATATCATCCAAAAGTATAGGTATAGGATGTTCAGTTCAGTTCAGTCCCTCAGTCGTGTCCGACTCTTTGCGACCCCATGGACTGCAGCACACCAGGCTTCCCTGCCCATCACCAACTCCCTGAGCTTGCTCAAACTCATGTCCATTGAGTCGGTGATGCCATCCAACCATCTCATCCTGTCATCCCCTTCTCCTCCTGTCTTCAATCTTTCCCAGCATCAGGGTCTTTCCCAATGAATCAGTTCTTCACATCAGGTAGGCTGACTGGGTGTCAAATTCTTTCCCTGGACAATAAAATTTCACCTTCCAAATTTTCTGGACTGATATCTGTCTGAGGTCTAGGAATCGGGGCTGGATCAGATGTCATGGGTCATGGAATGGCCAGGGCATGATGAAGCTAGACCATGAATGCATGCACAGTTTCTTTTTTAAAATTTCATCAGGTAATATTTTATTTTGCTTTCTTCTCTCTTTTTTTCAAATAAATAGAAATCTGCTTTTCACAATTGGTTACTTATAAATTCTGGATTATGCATGTCTTATTTATAGTGGAGTGCGGAGGTGAGTGTTGATGAGGCATTATGGGTCATCATATATATGTGGATGAGCTGAGAAAAGAAGAGAAGCTAAAGGCAAAGGAAAGATCTAAGCATCTGAATGCAGAGTTCCAAAGAATAGCAAGAAGAGATAAGAAAGCTTTCCTCAGTGATCAATGCAAAGAAATAGAGGGAAACAATAGAATGGGAAAGACTAGAGATCTCTTCAAGAAAATTAGAGATACCAAGGAACATTTCATGCACAGATGGGAACAAAAAAGGACAGAAATGATATGGACCTAACAGAAGCAGAAGATAGTAAGAAGAGGTGGCAAGAATACACAGAAGAACTATACAAAAGAAACCTTCATGACCCAGATAATCACAATGGTGCAATCACTAACCTAGAGCCAGATATCCTCGAATGCAAAGTCAAGTGGGCATTAGGAAGAATCACTATGAACAAAGAATGTGGAGGTGATGAAATTACAGCTGAGCTATTATAAATCCTAAAAGATGATGCTGTGAAAGTGCTGAACTCAATATTACAGTAAATTTGGAAAACTCAGCAGTGGCCACAGAACTGGAAAAATTCAGTTTTCATTCCAATCTCAAAGAAAGGCAGTGCCAAAGAATGTTCAAACTACTGCATAATTGCACTCATCTCACATGCTATCAAAGTAATGCTCAAAATTCTCCAAGCCAGGCTTCAACAGTTCATTTCAGTTCAGTTCAGTCACTCAGTCATGTCCGACTCTTTGCGACCCCATGAATTGCAGCACACCAGGTCTCCCTGTCCATCACCATCTCCCGGAGTTCACTCAAGCTCATGTCCACTGAATTGGTGATGCCATCCAGCCATTTCATCCTCTATCGTCCCCTTTTCCTCCTGCCCCCAATCCCTCCCAGCATCAGAGTCTTTTCCAATGAGTCAACTCTTCGAATGAGTTGGCCAAAGTACTGGAGTTTCAGCTTTAGTATCAGTCCTTCCAAATAACACCCAGGGCTGATCTCGTTTAGAATGGACTGGTTGGATCTCTTTGCAGTTCATGACTGTTAATTTCCAGATATTCAAGCTGGATTTAGAAAAGGCAGAGGAAGCAGAGATCAAATTGCCAACATCTGTTGCATCATCAAAAAAGCAAGAGAGTTTCAGAAAAACATCTACTTTTGCTTTATTGACTACACCAAGGTCTTTGACTGTGCAGATCAGAACAAACTGTTGGAAATTCTTCAAAAGATGGGAATACAAAACCACCTGACCTGCCTCCTGAGAAATCTGTGTGCAGGTCCAAAAGCAACAGTTAGAACTGGACATGGAGTAACAGACTGGTTCCAAACCAGGAAAGGAGTACGTCAAGGCTATATATTGTTACCCTGCTTATTTAACTTATATGCAGAGTACATCATGCGAAATGCTGGGCTGGATGAAACACAAGCTGGAATCAAGCTTACCAGGAGAAATATCAATCACTTCAGATATGCAGATGACACTACCCTTATAGCAGAAAGTGAAGAAGAACTAAAGAGCCTCTTGATGAAAGTGAAAGGGGAGAGTGAAAAAGTAGGCTTAAAACTCAACATTCAGAAAATTAAGATCATGGCATCTGGTCCCATCACTTCATGGCAAATAGATGGGGAAACAATGGAAACAGTGACAGACTTTATTTTTGGGGGCTCCAAAATCACTGAAGATGGTAACTGCAACCATGAAATTAAAAGACACTTGCTCCTTGGAAGAAAAGGTATGACCAACCTAGACAGCATATTAAAAAGCAGAGACATTTCTGTCAAAGTTTCGTCTAGTCAAAGCTATGGTTTTTCCAGTAGTCATGTATGGATGTGACAGTTGGACTATAAAGAAAGCTGAGCACCAAAGAATTGATGCTTTTGAACTGTGGTGTTGGAGAAGACTCTTGAGAGTCCCTTGGACTGCAAGGAGATCAAATTAGTCAATCCTAGAAGAAATCAGTCCTGAATATTCATTATAAAGACTGATGCTCAAGCTGAAATTCCAATACTTTGGCCACCTAATTCGAAGAACTGATTCATTGGAGAAGACCGTGATGCTAGGAAAGACTGAAGGCAGAAAGAGAAGGTGAGGACAGAGGATGAGATGGTTGGATGGCATCAGCGACTTAATGGACAAGAGTTTGAGCAAGCTCTGGGAATTGGAGATGGACAGGGAATCCTGGCATTCAGCAGTCTGTGGGGTCACAGAGTCGGACACGACTGAGTGACTGAACTGAACTGAAACGAACTGTTGAAGCCTGGCTTGGAGGTGAGGCAGGCTGGGGAGAAAGTATGGAGGTGAAACACAAGATTAGATGACAAAAGACACTATCATTTTCTTAGAGAGAGAAGCTGGGATCCTTAGTGGGTGTCAGCTACATTAAGGATTGATTGGTGCAGGCACAGAGTCTGGGTGAGGGTAGATTTTAGCTCTGCCTGATAAAACCCTAAGAGTTTGTGAACCAAAGCTGTCTACCCATCCCCCGGCCCCTCAACCTGAACCCTGAACTGAAATCACACTTTATTTTCCATAGTAACTTGGCTTTGCTATTTTATTGTCCTTAGGACACCACCTGACTTTACTGAAATTGTTCTGCCCAAGCAAACAACTGGATTGTTTATGTCAGGAACTTCCTAAAAACTCCATTGACTCTTCAAAGGAAGGCAGCAACAGATAGCTTGCACCCTCAAATTCTGAGTCCTGCACCTCAAAGTCCCTGCTTGCAATCTCCACAAACTGTGGATTGTTTTATCATAATCCTTAGCCAGTCCTTATCCAGTCACTGCATTAAAAGATTTTCTTTTCTTAAGCCAAACTTTCAAGTCTTAATGAATTCTGATCTTACCATCCCTATGCTGAGACACCGCTAAATCTTTGCAAAGATGGTATTCTCCTTTACCTCTGTAAGCAATAAACTCATTCTTGTTTTATCAGCAGGTTATGTTGGTGATGTTTGGATAGCTAGGTTTTGACAGGTTCCATGAAGGGTCCAAGAGAGGATAACTGCAGATATCTGAATCCTACCTTAAACAGAGTAGTTTTGCTCATATATATTGTTGCCATGTCACATTTCATTAGAAAATAAAGATGTTCAACATATAAAATAATTGTTTTCAAAATCATTGCTGCATTCAAAAGAAAGATAGCCTTTGAATGGTTCTATCTGAGTCTGATATATTTCTCCATCATTATCTAAACAGTTTTAAGGAAATTTTGCCCACACAGATCTCCTGTCCCTTTCTCTATGTAATAGAGGTGTTTAACCAGAAATCCTCTAAGGTACCTTCCACCTTTAACATTGTCTGGTTCTAAAATGGCTTTGCATGGATGCCGTCTGTCAAAATGACCTCTTACGGCATAAACTTCTGTTCCCAAAATGCTAATTTTCCTCACAGCATCTCACGGAATGCTAGGCACATACCAGTTGCTCAATAACCAGCTGTTGGTAGTTTGTACAATTGGAGCTGGATCCAATTCAATGTCTGGGCTTTTTTTTTAATTTTCACTGTCTGATTCTGTAATGTGCCAAGATAATTTTATATCAGAAACAAAGTTGATTGATGGAGGGAGAGAGAGTGCACATTTATTGAATGTCTGACAATAGGAGGCCCAGTGCTGAAGTTTTTATGTGCTGGAGGAATCATCTCACTCTCTTCCAAAAGTTTGAAAACAGAGGCCAAGGCAGTCCAAGGAAATTTCCCATGTTACTAATCTATGCAAGGATCAAAACCATGTGCCTCTAACTCCCAAGCTCTATTGAGCATCGGAACCAACTGAGTCTTTATTAAATGCACAAATCCTTGAGTATGAAGGCTAGGTTTTAGGATTTACAGATGATGGAAGGGACCTGCATTTTTCTTTTTAAGGTATTTTTTTGATGTGGACCATTTTGAAGTGTTTATTAAATTTGCTAAAATATGGTTTTGGTTTTATGTTTTTTGGTTTTGGGGCCATGACGCATATAGGATCTTAGCTTCCCAACCAGGGATTGAACCCATACTCTGCATTAGAAGGTGAAGTCTTAACCACTGGATCACCAGGGAAGTCCCAGTGACGTGCATTTTAACAATTTAACAATTTCAACTCAGACAATCGCTGAGAAATGCATTATTAAAGACTTTTCTATGTGCATTTTAGTAGTGAAAGCTTCATAGTTTGTCCTTCTAAAACTGCAAAATGGGCTTAAGTATCTTCATTTTATTAAAAGAAAGGGAACTGAGATGCATAGGTACCTTGAAAAACACTTGTAGTTTATGGAAGTGTTTCCACTTGAACTCAGCCCCTCCAGACTCTTAAGTTTAGGATATTTTCTTAAAAAAAAAAAAAAGAAGAAGAAGCAGCTTAAAAAAATTATCAGTTATGCAGGCATTTAGAATAAAAAGTAAAACCATTCTACAAGTACTGTTATGGAAGAGATTGTCCTTAAATGCCTTTCAGTTTCTTTTCTCCTCACTAAGAATAGCCACTTCTGTCATTTATCTCCATGTTTATATAACAAAACTAAATGTCTGCTTATTGCTTTTACAATTTTTAAACTTTATGTAATGTGTTCTTAGGATGGAAAGTGAGGATTTTTTTCTTTCTTTTACATCTCCTTTCCGTGCATCAATCATCAGTTCATTTTGCAGCTTTCCTTCTACCTGTGGTATACATACCATATTTTGATTTTAATCATTATTGAGAATTTAAATTATCACGGTCACATAAATCTATTGATTGCTGGGTCATTTAGTAAGCTATGGTGATTTTAAATTTTCCGCGTGTAATATTTTGTCTTGTGAGTAATCATCTATGCACTTGTTACTAATGTGTTCCCCATAGTTCTCTCAACTATGAAAACTTTGATGCATTGAAATATATAAGGCTTTGTGCTGCCTTGAGATTTCTGACCTGTTCTTATCTGTGCTGATTGATTTCTGGTTTAGTTGTACAGATGAGATCTAGAAATTTTCTTAACGATTTATCTGGGAGTTTCATTGTCTATTATTTGCATCTTCTGTGCTATGGATCTCACGCCTTCTACATTTTGTTTTGGTTCCTTATTTTTATGGAAACAACTTTCAATAGCTTTCTACGAGAGAGTGCAAAGAAAGTAACACTCAGGTAAGAACGTACTTACCTGAATACTTGTCTTTAGTCTATCTTCACTTGCAGTTAATGTTTGAGGTATAGAATCCAAGGTTAAATATTTTATTTTCAGAATTTCAAAGGCATTTTTCACTGTCTCATGGCTGTCAGTTTTTCTATTTGCAAATGTAATGTCTTTCTGATTCCTGATCCTTTGAATATGTCTGTTTCTTGTTTTCCTTCCTAGAAGCATTTAGAAGTTCCTCTTTATAAAGTTTAATTTAGGTGAAACTGGTCAGATGTTAACTAAACATTTTAGGTAGAATGTATTGTTTTGGTAAGAGAGACAAAAATTTCAAACTTGAGTAAAAACAGGGTATTTCTTTTTTGGTGAAAGATGGTGCTTACAAAAAATTTCGGACTGAATCAGATGTTCATGAAATGTTTTTATGAATGTTAAACTTATTTCCTACAAAGGCACTAAGGCAAATTCAAGGGCAAGAAAAATTTTTAAATAGTGACAGAAAAACATATTTCATATCAGTAATATGAAAATAGATGAACCTCCACCTGTATCTCACTTCATATGGTATTTAAATTCAAGAAAGATCAGAACACAAACTGTAGCTAAAATTATAAAATGTGGGAGTTGGACAAACTTTTCTAGGACACCAAAAGCACTAACTCCAAAAAAATCAAAAATTGAATTTAAAATATTAATATGTCTGATTAAAACAAAAATTTGGGTTAAAAGATAACATTAAGAAAGTTTAAAGTGAAGTCGCTCAGTCGCGTCCGACTCTTTGCGACCCCATGGACTGTAGCCTACCAGGCTCCTCCGTCCATGGAATTTTCCAGGCAAGAGTACTGGAGTGGGTTGCCATTTCCTTCTCGAGGAGGTCTTTCCAACCCCGGGATCGAACCTGGGTCTCCCTCACTGCAGGCAGACGCTTTACCTTCTGAGCACCAGGGAAGGCCTAAAAGGACTAAGAGGACTTCCGTGGTGGCTCAGGCAGTAAAGCTTCTGCCTACAATGTGGGAGACCAGGGTTCGATTTCTCTAATTGTGGTGAGCAGGGGCTACTCTCAAGTCGTGGCGCACGGGCTTCTCATTGCAGTGGCTTCTCTTGTTTTGTAGCACACGCTTTAGGTACATGAGCTCAGTAGTTTGGCTCATGGGCTCTAGACTGCAGGCTCACAAGTTGTGGCACAGGGGCTCAGTTGGTCTGCCGCGTGTGGTATCTTCCCAGACCAGGGATCGAACCTGCATCTCCTGCATTGGCAGGCGGCTTCGTATTTACTGCACCACCACAGAAGTCCACAAAGCAACTTTATTCGTAATAGCTCCAAAACAGAAAAAAACTCAGATGCCCGTTATTAGGGAAAAGAATTAAGAGAGAAAAATAAAAGATGGTATAATTTTACACTGGAATACTACTCAACTGAAAAAAAAGGGAATTGCTGATCCATACAATAACACAGATGAATATATATATATATGTTGAGCAAAAGAATCAAGGTCCCAAGAGAACAGCCAATGTATTTATCTGTTCATATGAAATGATGGAAATCAAATCAGAGACTGCTAGGGGGATCACTGGGAAGGAGCATGAGGTACATACCTGAGTGATGGGAAAAATTCTTGATGTGGTAGGAGGTAAGGATGATTTGGTTACACATGTCTGTCTAACTTTATTGAGAAGACTCTTGACAGTCCCTTGGACTGCAAGGAGATCCAACCAGTCCATTCTGAAGGAGATCAGCCCTGGGATTTCTTTGAAAGGAATGATGCTAAAGCTGAAACTCCAGTACTTTGGCCACCTCATGTGAAGAGTTGACTCATTGAAAAAGACTCTGATGCTGGGAGGGATTGGGGGCAGGAGGGAAAGGGGACGACAGAGGATGAGATGGCTGGATGGCATCACTGACTCGATAGATGTGAGTCTGAGTGAACACTGGGAGTTGGTGATGGACAGGGAGGCCTGGTGTGCTGCGATTCATGGGGTCGCAAAATTGGGACACGACTGAGCAACTGAACTGAACTGAACTGAACTGAGCCTTATTGACCTTTACAACTCAGATGAATGTATATCTTTGTGTGTAAAGTATAACTCAATTGGAATTATTAAAAAATATGAGTTTTCAGGAATGGCATGATCTTTCACTAAAGTTGCTTCAACCTAGAAGCATAAAAATCATGTATTAGCAGCAGCAGCAGCAGCAGCAGCATTAACACAAAAATTCTGTCCATTTACAACATAGTTTTCCTTTATATATATATATATAAAATGGAACTATTGATCCCTTCTCATTAGGATGCTATTAGGGTTAAATGATACTCCTTAGGTGAAAATTTTCTCTTGTGTTTCCAATGGCATTTGAATTATTTCATTTATTTAGTTCTTTTCTCTTCCACTTCTATCCTGAATCTCAAGTTCACATTAGTTTGGACTATCTAGAAGACACATTCAATGTGTCATTCCTTTAACTGACTGCAGTAAAGTCACAGCTCTCTGTTACCTGAGGTCCTGTTCTGTGTTTCTTTGTTTTTTAGTTCGCGGCATTCAAAAATGTCTCTTAAATGAAGGAAACCCTCAGTCCATCTACCCTTCTTAAGAAGAAGAAGAGTAAAGGGCAAAAGAAAGATCATGGACTAGCACTAAATGCCAAGTAGCCTGGCTGCCTCTCTCCCAGGTCACTTCGGGGCCAGGGGCTCTGTCCTTCACCACTGTTGATGACCCAGAGCACAGGCAGCTCGCCCCAGCTGAACTGTTCTGTCTCCTGGGATTGTCACGTGAAAATAGAGAGATACTGGTGCTGAGTCATGTTAATGACACCACCTCGCTGGTTTAGAAGACCACCCAGCCCTGTGCTGAGCTCTAGAGAACCCTTGCCAAGTCTGGGACTTAAAACTCACGTTTTGAGTCTTCCCAGTATCTTCCTCTCAATATATTGAGTTCTGTGATTTGTGACTTACAGAATCAGAAATATGGTAACCATTAAAAGCCGCCTATTCATTAAAAAACAAAAAACTTTCTTCCTTCTATGTCTTCCAGATTCCAAATTGTGTTACTTCCCTTCCCTCCCCACCCACTTGTAATACCCAGAAAAGGAGGCAGAAAACACCTACCATACCCCCTCGTCACAGTGGAGCATCTCAACCTTGAAATCCTCCAGAGGGTCTCCTCTTCCCATTACATTATACAATGCACCCTCCCCATCTTCCTGAGGCTATTGAATTGAGAGGAAAACATGGGAGACTCTGGGGCCAAAACCCTATAAATATTTGAAGAATAGTTCTCTTTTCATGTCCTGCTTAAAGAAAAAAATTCTTTTTATGTTTTTTCCTTCCTTCTAATTAGTTTATTTTTTGTGGAGCACTGGAAAGCAAAGCCATTCTGTTTATATATATATATATATATGCACACACTAAAATGTGTCCCTGATGTTTGAAGACTTATTTTCAATAACATCTGTACTTTTCTGTCATGTAGTGTGGTGAAAAAATACAAATAAGGAAGAGTCAAGATAACATCTTGTGGAATTTGAAGTAGATTTTTGGTATATATAAATTTAGATTCAGTAATATTTGTTAGGCACTCCTGTGTGGAGGCTGTTGTATCATGCTGCTGCTGCTCGCTTCAGTCGTGTCTGACTCTGTGAGGCACCATAGGCAGCAGCCCACCAGGCTCCTCTGTCCATGGGATTCTCTACGCAAGAATACTGGAGTGGGTTGCTATTTCCTTCTCCAGTATCACCCTAAAACTAGCTTAATAATAACAATAATAATAACTGTTATCATGTAGATGAACTCGGCGGTATACTAATTATATTATTTTATTTAATCCTTACAACAATTCCAAAAGGCACATATTATTCTAATATCCATCTTTTAGGGGAAAATCTGACTTAGATACATAAGTAGAGTGATTTAAGTTCATATGGTTTATGGATGAAACAGGTCTAGTCTTTTCTCCTCGCTTTACTGTGATATAATTGATACATAACATTGTGTATGTTTAAGGTATACAACATGTTGATCTGGTACAGTTATATTTTGCAATCTGATTACCATGGTAGAGTTAGCTAACATATTTATCACATCACATAATTACCATTTCTTTTTTGCAGTGATAACAGTTGAGATTTACTCTTTCAGCAACTTCCAACTATATAATGCAGTATTATTAACTATGTTCCTAATGCTATGCATTAAATCCTCAGAACTTATTCATCTTCTAACTGGAAGTCTGCACCATTTGATCAGTATCTCCTCATTTCCATGTTGTTGAAAATGGCAGATTTCCTTCTTTCTGCTGACTGACTAATACTCCAATACATGTGTGTATATACTCACACACATCTCACTTCTTCTTTACCCATTTATCTACTGATGGACACTTAAGTTGTTTCCGTATCTTGGCTATTGTGAATGATTCTATAATAAATATGAGAATGCAAATATTTCTTCAAATTCTTGTTTTCATTTCCTTTGGATATGTGCCACAAAATGAAATTGCTGGATAATATGATAGTTCAATTTTTAATTTTTAGGATCCTCCTATTGTTTTCCACAGTGGCTGCACCAATTTACGTTCCCACTAATGATGTATGAGAGTTACCTTCTGATCACCACCAATGCTTTTGATCTCTTGGCTTTTAGATGGTAGCGTTTCTAATAGGTATGAAGTGATATGTTATTGTGGTTTGATTTGCATTACTGGTCAACATGGAAATCAGATTGATATATTCCTTGCAGCCAAAGATGGAAAAGCTGTATACAGTCAGCAAAAACAAGACCAGGAGCTGACTGTGGCTCAGATCATGAACTCCTTATTGCCAAATTTAGACTTAAATTGAAGAAAGTAGGCAAAACCACTAGACCATTCAAGTATGACCTAAATCAAATCCCTTATGATTATACAGTGGAAGTGAGAAATAGATTTAAGGGACTAGATCTGATAGATAGAGTGCCTGATGAACTATGGACTGAAGTTCATGACATTGTACAGGAGACAGGGGTCAAGACCATCCCCATGGAAAAGAAATGCAAAAAAGCAAAATGGCTGTCTGGGGAGGCCTTACAAATAGCTGTGAAAAGAAGAGAAGTGAAAAGCAAAGGAGAAAAGGAAAGATATACCCATCTGAATGGAGAGTTTCAAAGAATAGCAATAAGAGATAAGAAAGCCTTCCTCAGTGATCAATGCAAAGAAAGAGGAAAACAACAGAATGGGAAAGACTAGAAATCTCTTCAAGAAAATTAGAGATACCAAGGGAACATTTCATGCAAAGATGGGCTCAATAAAGGACAGAAATAACATGGACCTAATAGAAGCAGAAGATATTAAGAAGAGGTGGCAAGCGTCTTTTAATTTCATGGACTCAATAAAATCCCTATCATAAACCCAATGGCATTTTTCACAGAAACAGAGAAAAAAAAAAAACTAAAATTTTTATGGAATCACAAGAGTCCAGAAAGTCAAAGCAATCTTGAGAAAAAAAGGACAAAGCTGGAAGCATCACATTTCCTGATGTCAAACTGTACTATAAAGCTATAGTAATTAAAACAGGTGGGACTGGTTTTAAAATAAACAAAAGACCAAAGGAATATAATAGAGAGCCTAGAAATAAACATACACATGTATGATCAACTTATAATTGATAAGGAAAACTAAAGTATGAAGTAGGGAAAGAATAATCTCTTTAGTAAATGGTATTGGGAAAATTGGATAACCACATCAAGAAAATGCAATTGTATCTTTATCTTATACCACTAATAAAAAGTAACTTGAAGTAGATTGTAGACTAGAATATAAGATCTGAAACTGAAAAACTCATAGAAGAAAGCATAAGTAAAAAGTACCTGAACTTTGATATTGGAAACCATTTTTTTTTGATGTGACACCAAGCAACAAAAGCAAAAAATTACAAGTGCAACTACATCAAACTTAAAAGATTTTGCACAGCAAAAGAAACAATCAGTAAAATGAAAATGCAACTTACAGAATGGGAGAAAATATTTACAAACCATTTATCTGATAAGAGGTTAATATCCAAAATATATAAAAAACTCATACAATTTCATAACATAAAGAAAACAACCAACCTGATTAAAAAGTGGTCAGAGAAACTGAATAGACTTTTTACCCCAGTATTCATCGCAGCACTGTTTATAATAGCCAGGACAGGGAAGCAACCTAGATGTTCATCAGCAGATGAATGGATAAGAAAGCTGTGGTACATATACACAATGGAGTATTACTCAGCCATTAAAAAGAATACATTTGAATCAGTTCTAATGAGGTGGATGAAACTGGAGCCAAAGAGTCTAATTTTAATTAATTCTAGTTTTATGTTTACAGGGGCATCCCTGGTAACTCAGCTGGTAAAGAATCCAGCTGGTAAGAATTCAGCCCACAAAGTGAAAGATCCAGTTTGATTCCTGGGTTGGGTAGATCCACTGGAGAAAGGATAGGCTACCCACTCTAGTATTTTGGCCTGGAGAATTCCGTGGGCTGTACAGTCAATGGGGTCGCAAAGAGTCGGACACGACTGAGCGACTGAACTGAACTGAACTGAACTGAGCAGCTTGTACTTTATGGCAGAAGCTGTCCTTGCCGCTCTCACAGTCCCTCGCCATGAGTGAATGTATGATGAGGCACTTCACTCCTGTCTGACTCTTTACAACCCTATGGACTGTAGCCTGCCAGGCTCTTCTGTCCCCTGATGGATTTCTAGTTGCAAGTTTCTGATTTCTGAAAGCCTGAGTTCACTCTGCCTATGATGTGGCTGAATAGAAATACTGGAGAATTCATGCTGACTCACCAAAAGTCCTCAAGTATGGCAGGAATTTGTATTGAAATATTCCAGCTCACTAATATTGTAAATGGGCTAACTCTTAGAAGCATCATCTTCATTGTTCTAGAATTCTCCAGAGTGATAACAAACCCTTATTCCTTGCTTTCTGTTCCAGGGTTCACTCCTTAGTCCTCTAGTGTTTTGTTTTGTTTGTTTGTTTGTTTTTTTACTTGCACCTGCTTACTTGATACCAAGTCTGCATCTGAGTGAACCCAAACTGAGATAGCTATTGTGCTGAATCCTCATGGAAGAACACCATCCACTTTCAGGAAAATAACCTGGAGCCAACAGAGGTGGGTGAATGCTTCAGTTTTGTAGAGCTCTGATGAGGATACAGTCCAGGAGAGGACTTTAGCTCCTTACGTAGCACCAGGGATGACATATTCACAGGAAAACACAAGTCAGTATGAACTGAAAGCTAAAATTCAAGTACTGAAAACAGGATAGGAAAATGAGAGAGTACAAAGAGGGGTCAAGGCATATTTTATGGAGAGGAGACACTTGCAATATAATGTGAGGACAAGAAAGAAAACATTACAGAACACAGAGACCTTCTGAGCACAAGCACAAACTGACAGACGTTCATTCACTGATGAATGTGTTTACTAGAATACATTCATTCATTCACACTGAAAGACATCAAGTTTGTAGAATAGACCTCTTATGTGTTTGCCACACAGCTCTGAACATGTCACATAAACCACCAGTCACAGGCCATCCATCAGTATGGGCCACAGCATTTGAATTGTGTCCTCTGATAAATTCTCTAATTTTAGTAGCCCTGTGCTCAGATGCTTAGTCATGTCTGACTCTCATGTCTATAGTCCACTGATCCTGTGGACTATAGCCCTCTAGGCTCCTCTGTCTATGGGAGTCTTTGGGCAAGAATACTGGAGCGGATTGCCATTCCCTTCTCTGGGGGATCTTCCCAATCCAGGAATCCAACCCACAGCTCTTACCTCTCCTGCACTAGCAGGAGAATTATTTTACCACTAGTGCTACCTGGGAAGCCCACTTTAGTAACTCTAGTAGGTATTATTCTACCCTTCAGTTTGGAAAAGTGAAGCTTCTAGAAACAAACCCAGAGGTTATACAGCTGGTCTGTAAAGCTATGTTATTGAACCACAATGGAGAAAACCATTATTTAGAGCTACCTGCCAAGAATTATGGAGAAGGAACTGGCAACCCACTCCAGTACTCTTGCCTGGAAAATCCCATGGATGGAGGAGCCTGGTAGGCTACAGTCCATGGGGTTTCAAAGGGTCGGGCACGACTGAGAGACTTCATTTTCACTTTTCACTTTCATGCATTGGAGAATGAAATGGCAACCCACTCCAGTATTCTTGCCTGGGGAATCCAGGGACAGAGGAGCCTGGTGGGCTGCTGTCTATGGGGTCGCATAGAGTTGGACATGACTGAAGTGACTTAGCAGCAGCAGCAGCAGCAGCAGCAGCTAAGAATTAGGGTGAGCTCTCTGCAGTGTGAAATGTATGCTGTCAATTCTCCTTGCAATTATCTCTAGGGCACTGTTATTTCTATTTTTCAGGTGAAAAATCAAGGTCAGGATGGTTAAGCTATTTACAGAGCTGATGAGTGATGTATATCTGAGTGTGAGAGAAAGGAAGAGAACTTGGAGTCAGTTTAACTTCCCTGGCCCTTTCATTTTTACAGATCACATGATTTTGTATGTTACTTCTGAATTAAAACAATCTCATCTCTTCTGCCAGGGTAGAGATTCCTGTCTCCTTGACCAAGTGCTTCCTTCAGACTCATCCTGGCCCAAGGAACCTGTGTGGATACTTTGCTGTATAGATCCTGCCAAGCCAGGGCCTTTGGGGCAGGGCCTCTGACCATCTTGGTGGAGAAGATCATCAATCAAAGAACTCTGTTTCTGTTGTCACTCACATTGACTGTCCTGTTATCTCCCTGAGAATTTTGTTTTACAATCACAGGACTCCGGGTTCTGTTTAATACAGTTGGGCCATGGGTGAGTAAGAGACTCTGATCTCTCTTTGTCTGTGAGAGGCTCTAAACTCTGCCAGCACTCAATAAAGGCAGAATATCTACAACGTGCCTGACATTATCAATCAATAGAGAGCTGAATAATATCCTCTCCAAAGATGTCCATGTCCTGATCTCCAGAGCCTGTGATTGTATTACCTTACAAAGTGAAAGAAACTTTGCAGACATAAATAAACTAAGGATCTTGAGATGGGGAGATGATGTTGGATTATCTAGATTGATTATCCAGGTTGGCTTACTTATTCAGGTTGATTCAGTGTAATCATAAGGTCCTAATAAGTAAAAAAGGTGTGATGACAGAAGCAGAGGGGAATGGTAGGCTTTAAAAAGTGGAAGAAGGGGACATGATCCACCCGTTTTGCACCTTATGATAAGTGTATATTGGTTTAATCTAACTAGTTTGAGGTGCTTCACTATAGTAGCAACGGAAAGCTAATGCATTAGTTAAAAATGTCACCTGCCAAGTCTCAAGTCAACCATGAATTAGTACCAGGATCAGAAGGGGTGTGTTAAGGGTCAAAATCAGAGTTTAATGGTAAGATGTCTTGAATTTGAATCCTGGCAGGGCCTGTTTGCTAGCTTTATGATCTTGGGCATATTGATTATACTCTATATATCTTAAATTACTACTTTGTAGCTCAGAGAGCATGCTAGCTTTCTTCAAGTGTTATTATGATTGAGAAGTATAATAGATTAATTCATCTTGGGCAGTGGCATCTGCATTCTGCATTAGCTTTATTCTCATTTCTTTTCTTTTCCTTTTGCCATTCAGTAAGAAGCATCTTTTCCCATTTCACACTATCCAGGCACCAGAATTTTTGCTAAAATTCTCAATACTCTCACCCCTCTCTTGTTCGTTTGACAACATTCTTAGTTTAGGATTTCACAAAGACAAGCCATTTGTTGAGAAAATTCATACCTGTATAATAGACTGTTTTTAAAATTTCTTCTGTAATTGTGATTTGACAGATATATATAGCCACCAAACTCTCCTTTCTAGAGCTCTGATGCTCGGCTTCTGTATCATCTCCAACTTCACTGGTCCATCTTGGAAGTGCTGGCTACATTATTTCTGATATCTTAACTGATGAGAGAGTTTTAGAATTCTCTGACTTCTGAGCTACAAGTGCTCAAAGTTCAGCCTTCCTGACCTTGGTGCAGTGGGGTTTCTATGTGGCTTGTGAAATCCCCTTGTAGAAAGTCCCTCATTTCTCCTGTCCTGTCCACTTCCATGCTCTCTGCTTCCTTCTTATGTGAGAATAACTTTATTTGCATACTCAGTTACAAGACAGAAAGATGACACCTTTTGGGATCAGCCTTATCTTCAGACTGCTCACTTCCCCCGATTCCAGTTTTTTTCCTGCTATAGATTCCTGTCTCTGTTTGCAAAGGTGCTCTGGTAATACTACCCTAGAGCTGAGTTAATTTGGTTTCTGCCTGAGGGTCTCCTGATAAGCCCATACTGTCTCAGAACTGAAAGAAGATCCAGTCTCTGATATTTAGCTTTGATTAATCTGACAAACATGACTTGACACTTCCCAAACACAAAGCAGTCCTGAGCTGAACACTGAAGGCAGATCCAGGAGCAGGAGGCACGATTACCAAATTCCCAGAAATCCCACCCCTTTCCTTTGCAGGGTGCAGAGCAGAAGAATAAATGTAAGCCCACACACCATATGTCTAAATATTTAAAGTGTATAAATAAAAATAATAAGCTGTTAAAATATGCTGTATTCCTTACCTATTTCTTTTCACATCTCCAGTACCATTAAATAGAACAAAAAGGACTCCTGTTATGACAAAAAACTTTTCTTTATTGTGCAATAATTTAATGTACTCTTGCCATCTGAAGGGAAAGATGTGATAAACTAATAAATCTGTCTTTTCTTGGTACTTCCTCTGCTCAAATCCTCCTTGGATTCGGAAGGAGCAACCACATTGAAAGTCAGCAGTTGGTTTAACCCACATACCTTCAAGTCTCTGAGATGTAGTCATCTCTTATTCAAGGATACAGGAGAAAAGATATGGGAAGAATTTTTCCAGTGGCTGACTAGTGTGTTATGAGAGAGGATGTTTAAGGTTAAGGTTCATACTATATCAGCAGGACAAAGGTCCATGTAATCGAAGTGATGGTTTTTCCAGTAGCCATATAAGGATGTGAGAGTTGAACCATAAAGAAGATTGAGCACCAAAGAACTGATGCTTTCGAATTGTGGTGCTGGAGAAGACTCTTGCATGCATTGGAGAAGGAAATGGCAATCCACTCCAGTGTTCTTGCCTGGAGAATCCCAGGGATGGTGGAGCCTAATGGGCTGCTGTCTATGGGGTCGCACAGAGTTGGACATGACTGAAACGACTTAGCAGCAGGAGCAGCAGAAGACTCTTGAGAGCCCCTTGGACTGCAAGGAGAGAAAATTAGTCAGTGCTAAAGGAAATGGACCTTGAATATTCATTGGAAGGACTGATGCTGAAGCTGAAGCTCCAATATTTTGGCCACCTGATGTGAAGAACTGACTCATTGGAAAAGATCCTGATGCTGGGAAAGATTGATGGCAGAGGAAGGGAGCAACAGAGGATGAGATGGTTGGATGGCATCATCAACTCAATGGACATGAGTTTGAGCAAACTCCAGGAGATAATGAAGGACAGGAAAGTCTGATGTGCTGCAGTCCAGGGGGTTGCAAAAAGTTGGACATGAATGAGTGACTGAACAACAACAATGTACATGAAGGGAAGCACCTGATTCAAAGTAAAAGAGGCATCTCTGTTTCTTTTACTAAATTTGTGTGTGTGAATGTACTTTAAGGGAAATTCTAAAGCATGGGTCCTGGGCAAAGGCCCCACACTAAGCTTTAAGGAATATACTTTTCCAATAAGTTATATTCTAGTTGAACAAATATGAGTTAGGAATATAAAACCATTATGAAGCATCACAAGGCATCACATGATTTAGTTAACAAGTAGTGGCAAGGATGGTCGCTTTTATCCTAGTGTGGAGTTGCAGGCATGGGTCTCAGGAAAGATCAACTTTTGTATGTGGAAAAAAAAAATTGGACTGAATTGGAGCAGAGCATAAACATTACAGTGCATAAAATTCCAATAAAAGCATCCTGCCATATTTTATGTTTTGTTATCACACGGGATGAGAATCCAAACCAGAATTGTGACATTACTCATCATAATAGGGTTTATTAATACACAATCATGAGGTTCTGAGACTGCTGCCAAGTGGAAATGGGAAAGAGGAACCTGGTGGAAAAACAGCATGATGGGTAGCCCAGGAAGATGAGAGATGATGCTGGATCAAGCCCAAAGAGTGAGTAAATCTAACATGGTATTGGGTTAGCATTGAGAAGTGAAGAGAAAATTCAAAAAGCAAGTCAGAGGCAAGCATCCAACATTCAATGCTGAGGTCATAGGAGCCTGAGCTAGGGCAGGAAAATTTAGAAATCATCCACAAAGCTGAATAAATGTCAAGTGGTTCAGATGACAGTATCATGAAAGCAGTTAGACATATTCTGGTCCATCCATAAAAGAATATCACTGTTATCCGAAGAGCTGATATAAGAGAAAAGTTTAAAGATACAAGTATATATGTCAATCCCAATCTCTCAATTTATCCCATGTCCAGAGGGGTGGGATAGGGGTGGGTGGGAGGGAGATTCCAGATGGGAGATATATAGTTGATTCACTTTGTTGTACAGCAGAAACTAACACAACATTATAAAGCAAGTATACTCCAGTGAAAAATAAAAATAAATAAAATAGAGATAAAAGTACCAAGAGTTCATTGTAACCCCTGCGATCTTTGAGTTCTAAACACTAAGAGTGAGAAACAAAGATGTAAAACATACAGAGATCCAGAGGTCTATTTCAATACTGATATGGACTTCCCTAGTTTTTCCTTGTGGCTCCGCTGGTAAAGAATCTGCCTGCAATGCAGGGTCCCTGGGTTCGATCCCTGGGTTGGGAAGATCCCCTGGAGGAGGGAAAGGCCACCCACTCCAGTATTCTAGCCTGGAGAATTCCATGGATTGCATAGTCCATGGGGCCAAAAAGAGTCAGACCGGACTGAGTGACTTTCACTTTCACTTCCTTGGACTTCCCTGAAGTGGCTGGTGGCTCAATGGTAAAGAATCCACCTGCCAGTGAGAGAAACATGGGTTTGAACCCCGATCTGGGAAGAGTCCTTGAAGAAAGAAATGGCAACCTGCTCCTGTATTCTTGGCTGGGAAATCCCATGGACAGAGGAGCCTGGTGGGATACAGTCTGTGGGGTCACAAAGGATCAGGCATGACTTAAATGCTTGATCATTTGGAATGGAAGAAAGTGACATAAATATGCAATCAAGTGGGCTTCTGACCTTGATCTTGTTAGACTGATTCATTTACCCTAGCACAGTCAATGCCAAATGCTCCAACCCTGCCCATGTAGGGGCCACCCCTATAAGGACTGTGACACGGAGAAGCAGGGTCAGTCCTGTGATCCTAGTGGATGCTTTCCCACCAAGCAAAAGGGTGGACATTTTATGCATTAGTTCTCCTGCAACTGCTGTAACAAACTGGGAGGGTAGTTGCTTAAAACAACAGAAATCTCTTCTCTCACAGATTTAGAGGCCAGAAGTCCAAAAACAAGGGGTCAGTAGAATTACACTCTCGCTGAAGGCTCTAGAGAGATCCTTCTTCCTTCCCTCTTCCAGCTTCTCCAAACGTTCTTGTCTTGTGGCCGCATCATTCTAATCTCTGCATCCATCCTCACGTGGGATGTCACCTTTATTTTCTATCTTTCTGTCAAAACTCCCTCTGCTTTCCTTTCAAAGGATGCTTGCCATTGGGTTTAAATGGCAACCTTAAATCCAGGATGACCTTATCTCAGGATTGGCAGAAATCTCTTTGCTAAGTAAGGTTACATTCATAGGTTTCTTGGATTAAGACTTGGGCATATCTTTTGTTTTTTTTTTTTTTTTGGTAGGGGGCACTATTCAACCCACTTTGTTGTTGCTCTTCAGTTGCAGTTGTGTCCCCATGAACTGCAGCAAGCCTGGCTTCCCTGTCCTTCACTATCTCCCATAATTTCTCAAACTCATGTCCATTGACTCAGTGATGCCATCCAACAATCTCATCCTCTGTCGTCCCCTTCTCCTCCTGCCTTCAATCTTTCCCAGGTCTTTTCCAAGGAGTCAGCTCTTCACATCAGGCGGCTGAAGTATTGGAGCTTCAGCTTCAGCATCAGTCCTTCCAATGAATATTCAGGATTGATTTCCTTTAGGATTGACTGGTTGATCTCCTTGAAATCCAAGTGACTTTCAAGAGTCTTCTCCAGCACCATAGTTCAGAATCATCAATTCTTCAGTGTTCAGCCTTCATTATGGTCCAACTCTCACATCTGTACATGACTATTGAAAAAACCATAGCTTTGACCATATGGACTTTTGTTGGCAAAGTGATGTCTCTGCTTTTTAGTATGCTGTTTAGGTTTGTCATAGGTTTTCTTCCAAGGAGCAAACAGCTTTTAATTTCATGGCTGTAGTCACAATCTGCAGTGATTTTGGAGCCCAAGAAAATAAACTCTGCCACTGTTTCTAATTTTTCCCCATCTATTTGTGATAAAGTAATAGGATTGGATGGCATGGTCTTAGTTTTTTGAATGTTGAGCTTCAAGCCAGCTTAAAACCCACTTCCCTGCATATGCTCATTCCTTCTTCCAAATTCCCATGAAAGAAGGTCCATCCTCTGAAGGGTAGCAGGAAGGGAAGCCATGGATTAACCAAACGGGTCCACCAACAAGAAAGTCCATATTAGGCATAAGGATGTCCCCTCCTAACAACCTTGGACTAATTAAAACAGCTTAATGCAGCAGAACTATCATAAACCAGCTGTAGATATTAAGTCATTTAATCCTTCCAACAACTCTACTTTTATTATCCCCATTTCAGAGATGAGGAAATTGAAACTCAGCATATTACAGAGCTTGCCAGAGGTTATG
The DNA here is from genome assembly GCF_055505025.1 of Bos grunniens. Classification (NCBI taxonomy): domain Eukaryota; kingdom Metazoa; phylum Chordata; class Mammalia; order Artiodactyla; family Bovidae; genus Bos; species Bos grunniens. Next base: position 11,717,359 of record NC_141170.1, on the reverse strand, counting down.
CACAAAGCAAATGGTTCAGCCTGAATTAAATGCAGATGGGGTGGTTGCTAAGGGCACTCTGAGCTCCTGTACCTTCTGACCTCTGACCTCTCAGGTCATCTGGGCCACATGCCATCTGTACAGCAATGAGACCCAATCTACAGTATCAACTGTTCTGGAAGAGCTATGACCATTGAAGCACTGATCTAAATATATAACAACAGAACAATGATTGAGTAAATTATTGTCTTTTCATCAGACAGGATATTATGCAGCAACTTTAAAAGCATGTTTTAGAAGATTTTTAATAATAGTCTAAAATATTTATGAAACAATGTTAAAAAAAATATCAGAATATATATAATACAAAAGCATCAGATTGCATATCTATGAATAATATATTCATGAAAAATTAAGACAGAAAAATAACATATTTTTGATATTGATTGTCTCTGGGCTGGGGATTTTGTTTCTTCTTTGATTTGCATTTTTCAGATCATGTATAATAAATGCATATTGATTTTAAGATAAGTTAAAATCAAGACTGCTATTGATTTGGGATAAAAAAAATAATTTGAATTGGTCTTGGGGGCTTCTAGGTGGTGCTAGTGGTAAGGAACCAGTCTGCCAATGAAGGTTATGTAAGAGACGTGAGTTCAATCCCTGGGTTGCGAAGATCCCTTGGAGGAGAGCATGGCAATCCACTCCAGTATTCTTTTTGGGAAAATCCCATGGACAGAGGAGCCTGGTGGTCTACAGTCTGAAGTGGTTTAGCACAGGAAATGATAGATAAAAAAGCAAAAACAAAACAATGAAAAGTCCCCACTTATAGGCCTATGAAGGAGCATATGGAGGAGAAACTTTAGGTTCTGAAGGATCTTGGTTAGAAGGAGCCAGAAAGGGGCATTAAGGTGTGGTGGGATTGTAGATGAGGGGATATACCATAAACCACACCAAAATCTCAGAAGCCTCTCAGCACTGAGACTGTCAAGTGTTTTTCTGGCTAAAACTCAACAGCTTCAGAGAGGCCAGTAAGATGGCTCAGCATTTTGTGTGACAATAGCCCAAGCTTAATCTTGCTCATGAAGGTTTTATATTTTCCGAATGGGAAGATTGAATTGGGCTAGGTAAATATCTCCCTGTGGCTTCCCTGGATGACTCAGCTGATAAAGAACTCACCTGTCAATTCAGGAGATGCAAGAGATGTGGGTTCAATCCTTGGGTTGGGAAGATCCGCTGTTGAAGGAAATGGCAGCCTACTCCAGTATTCTTGCTTGGGAAATCCTATGAACAGAGGAGCCTGGTGGGCTACAGTCCATGCGGTTGCGAAGAGTCAGACACAACTGAGTGACTAAGTGCAGCACAAAGTTTTTACTTGTCATAAGCAAAAATCTTTGACCAGTTCCTGGACTTTCAGTTTAACTGTTTAACAGTCTCAGTGACTCGGACACGACTGAGCACATACGCAGACACGCACACACCTGTCCACCACGAAGCCTCACTGGGGGCTTCGGAAGAGCATGCTTCCTCAAGTCCAGCCCCTAGGAGATCACCTCCAGATCTTACAGCAGTCTCCCTTAAAATTTTTAAGGCTAGGTTTAGGGTGGTTTCTACTCCATAGCACATTGCCAGCATTCTCATAAAGAACCTGAACTCTGTCCAGCTTAAGTGAAAAGCAGGTTGTAAAGATGCACATGGACTAGGACAAATCTAGGATTCAGAAGACCAAGGGGCCTTCAGTAACCAAGGCTGTGCCAGGGACCTGCATGGTTTCATTCACTGTCTTGGGGTGACCCCACATTCTACATGTGCTCCTGCCTCCTCTTGCTGCCAGTGGGCTTTTCTCACCCTTCATTCATTTCTCTGTTTTATAGATTCATAGCTTTGGTTCTTTCACTGGAGATCCAGCATGCGCCCTCTAACCTCTCACTCTGCTGAGGCTTTAAGCAACTGCTTCTTTGCTCAGGCTTCTTTTGTTCAAAATTTCTTTTTGCATTGCAGAGAGGAAGAGCATTTGATTGGCTCAGCCTGACTTTCCACTTAAATGCAAGATAGCCGAGCACTGCTTTGGCCATGGACTGGCTATCTTGGCCAAAACCCACTTCTTCAGGTCCCGTGGGTGTCATTTTCCTTTTAAAGGGGCTGTCTGCATGGAAGGAACTCTGATCAAGGTGTCTTCTGCATAGTTTATGCAGGAAAGAATATTTTCTTCAAGAAGTAACATTATACTGAATGAAGAAACTCAGAGAAGCAGAAACATCGTAAGACATCACTTATATGTGGAATTTTTAAAGACATTATAAAATGAACAAAACAGATTCACAGACTTATAGAACGAGTTTATGGTTGCCAGGGGGAAGGATGAGGGGAAGGGATAGTTAGGGAGTTTGGGATGGACATGTACACACCGCTATATTTAAATGGATAACCAGTAGGGACCTAATGTATAGCATAGGGAACTCTGTCTAATGTTATGGCAGCCTGGATGGGAAGGGAGTTTGGGAGAACATGGATTCATGTGTATGTATGGCTGAATCCCTCTGCTGTCCACCTGAAACTGTCACAAAGTCGTTAATCAGCTATTGTCGTTGTTCAGTTGCCCAGTCGTATCCAACTCTTTGTGACCCCATGGGTTGCAGCACTCCAGGCCTCCCTGTCCCTTACCATCTTCTGGAGTTTGCCCAAGTTCAAGTTCATTGCATCAGTGATGCTGTCCAGCCATCTCATTCTCTGATGCCCTCTTTTCCTTCTGCCCTTGATCTTTCCCAGCATCAGGGACTTTTCCAATGAGTCCTCTGTTTGCATCAGATGACCAAAATACTGGAAGTTCAGCTTCAGCATCAGTCCTTCAGTGAATATTCAGGGTTAATCTCCCTTAAGATTAACTGGTTTGATCTCGTTGCTGCTCAAGGGACTCTCAAGAGTCTCCCTATAATTGGCTATGCTGCTGCTGCTGCTGCTAAGTCGCTTCTGTTGTGTCTGACTCTGTGCGACCCCATAGAGGGCAGCCCACCAGACTCCCCAGTCCCTTGGATTCTCCAGGCAAGAATACTGGAGTCGGTTGCTATTTCCTTCTCCAATGGGTGAAAGTGAAGTCGCTCAGGCGTGTCTGACTCTTAGCAACCCCATGGACTGCAGCCTACCAAGCTCCTCCATCCATGGGATTTTCCAGGCAAGAGTACTGGAGTGGGGTGCCATTGCCTTCTCCAATAATTGGCTATACTCCAATACAAAATAAAAAGTTTAATAAAAATAGAAATAGCATCTACATGTCAGGTGCTTAAAGCTAAGTGGATTCCTTGGTCAGCGATCCAGTAAGGATCTTTTGACTAAAAGGAAAAGAAAAGACAGGAAAGCTCTCATCATCTATGGAGAGTTTATCTCAAAATATGAGAAGAGGGGTCAGACAAGTCAGGGAAACAAAACCTTACGGTGTTTTCTTTAGCTTATAGCATTAAGAGAAATGGCAAGGTTTTTAACACTGATACATCCCTTTCAAGGACTGAATAATTATTTTTCATAATGAATATGAAATATGGATTTTACCCTAGAAAATTATTTTGAAGTGTTGTCTTGGGGGAGCCTCTAAAGAAAATATACCTTGACCTTATGCTAGCTTGGTGACTCTATCTACTGATTACCAAGTTGTGGCTCCAGAAATTTCAGACAGAGCTGGCCTAATTGGGGATACTGCATATGAAAATGAATTGCACAGCTGGGACCCTCAAAACTGCCTGCGCTAATTAGCAGGAAGTAGCTTTGAACTTTTTGCTCTACTGGGTTTCCTGGTAGTTACTAAATCACTGGATCAGGTCCAAAAGCAGCTAGAAAGACACAAGAGTGAGAGGACATATCTCCCAGGAGTGTGCTTTATGGAGAGGGGGAGGATGAAGGCTAATGCTATTCCAGGCATAGAGGACTTTGAATTTTTTTTAAAAAATATAGTTCATATATAAATCTGGGGGTTGGGTGGGACTATTTAGCTCAGTGAGGATCACACGGATTATATACTCTTGGCTTCAGCTCAAGTCAGTGAAGAAGGATTTGAGAAAAGATTAAGGCTGCTCTGAAGGCCCAACACCTTTTGTTTCCATCTCCTCTATCTCCTGACTTCCTTTTGATTCTAGGGCTAGATATAATCCTGGTTATACCACTTACTGGCTTTCTGCTAACCTCTGTGATTTTCAGCTTTTGTCATATGTTAAATGGGTCCATTCATCCCTACCTTTTCTATTTTGTATGTTGTTGTCGTTTAGTTATAAATCGTGTCCAAGTTTTCTGTGACCCCATGGACTATAGCCCATCAGACTCCTCTGTCCACAGGATTGGCTAGGCAAGAATATTGGAGTGGGTTGTCATTTCCTTTTCCAGGGAAAATTCCTGACCCAGGGATCAAACTCGGGTCTCCTGCAATGGCAGGTGGATTCTTCTACTGCTGAGCCACCAGAGAAACCCTACTCTGCATGACTGTTGTATGTTTCAAACCATGTGCTAAGCTTCTCAACATGTTATTTTTCTAGGTATGCCAGTTATCCACTGTAATGTAATGAAATGTCCCAAAACTTAGTGGTTTACAATAGCAGTGTATTATGATCCTTCATGGCTCTGTGGACCACTGGAATCAGCTGAACTGTTTTGCTTGAATTCTCTCATGGGGTCACAAACAGATGGCAGCTGGGGCTGGAGACTCACAGCTGGACTGAGACACTTGTGGCTGCTCAAGTTTCTCTCCTTCCACATGGCCTCTTGACTTGCCTACCTTAAGCTTCTTCCCGTCGTGGAGGTCTTACATAGTCAGTTTAACATTGTGGCCTGCTTCTCCAGAATGAGTGCTTTGAGAGCTGTGAGATGATGTTGCAACTTTTTTGAGTCATAGCCTCAGAAGTCTCACAATGTCAACTCTGCCAAGTTACTTTGACAGCCAAGTCATGACAGCCCACCCAGAATACAGAGGATGGAAACTACTCTGCTTTCAGGCTGTCACAGATGTCTATAATGGGAGGGAGGGATGGGTATTATGGCACCATCTTCAGAGGCTATCAATCACACCACGTTCCTCCTAATTTCTGCTCCCTCCATCCATCCACCCATTCATTTATTAAACAAATATGTAAAGCCTATTATGAGTCTATCTCTCCCTGGGTGCTAGTGATATAATGCCAAAAAGACAGATAACTGCTATCCCTGTATCTCATAAAGATGATAGATTAGTTGGGGGTGGGTCAAGGACATGAGCAAATAATCAAATAATAGGTGGTTTCAGACCATCATAGGTTTAACTGGTCAAAACACACCATGGGACTAGTGGACCTTATCTGGGTGGGTGATAGGTAACAAAAATTCTCTTTGAGAGAAGGGCCACCAAGAATGAGTAGACGTTGATCAGGAAAGGAGTGAATGCAGAACTTTCTATGCAGGAAGAGCTGTATGAAACAATTTAGCCTTTGTCCAGTGTCCACGCATGCTTAATTATTCAGTTGTGTCTGACTCTTTGCAACCCTTTGGACTATAGCTTGCCAGGCTCCTCGTCCATAGGATGTTTCAGGCCAGAATACTGAAGTGGGTTGCTATTTCCTTCTTCAAGGGATCTTCCCAACCCAGGAACTGAACCTGCATCTCCTGTATCTCCTACATTGCAAGCAGAGTCTTTACCCACTGAGCCATTGGCGAAGCCCCTTTTCCAGATATTACTGCATAAGAGAAGTGTTTCCTTCTCAAATTATAATTCATATTAATTCTTTGTGTGTTCCTTACTCCCTTTCTCTACATGACTTTTCACTGTGGCACTTAATGTACTAGGCACCTTATTTATTTCCAGGCTTATTTATTATCTGTCTCACCCATCAAAACATAAGTTCCATGAAAGTGAAGATATTTTTCTATTTTGCTTCCTGTTTCATCTAAAACAGGGTCTAGTACATAATAAGTATTCAAGATATTTATTGAATAAATGCATGACATCTTTAGTCTCTCTATTCAATTTTTTATTATGCTTCATGGACTATAGGTCACTTTTATACAAATATTCTCTTTGATGTATACCAAAAGCACTGAACAAATATTGAGGAGACCTAGATTCTATTCCCTGCTCTGCTGCTAACTTCCTGTTAGACTTTCAGCAAATTGCTCAGATGTCTTCTGTTGAGTTCCTCATCTCTAGAATAAAGATGGTAGCTTCTGTTGCCTCCTTCTATTGTAAGCATGCTAAGTTGCTTCAATTGTGTCCCAATTATTTGTGACCCCATGCACTATAGCCTACCAGGCTCCTCTGTCCATGGGATTCTCCAGGCAAGGATACTGGAGTAGGTTGCGATGCCCTCCTCCAGGGGACATTCTCAACCCAGGGATGAAACCTATGCCTCTTATGTCTCCTGTTTTGGCAGGCGGGTTGTTTACCACTAATATCACCTGGGAAGCCCTTCTCTTCTATGTGACTGTAATTCTTTGACTTTTATACAATGAAATCATTGCATAGGGACCAAAGACTTAATTGATCTAATTCACAAAAGAGATGGCTGTGGTGGGGGTGAGAGGAGGAACAAAAGATTCTTGGGGGAGGCAGGGTTTATAAGATGTGTTTTCTTCTTTATAACAAGAGAAAAAGAACTTCTTTCCTGAGACTTGGGTACTAACATCAAAGTAAAAGTGTTAGTCACTCAACCGTGTCTGGCTCTTTGTGACCCTATGGGCTATAGCCCTCCAGGGTCCTCTGTCCATAGGATGATTCTCCAGGCAAGAATACTTCAGTGGGTTGCCATTTCCTTCTCCAGGGGATCTTCCTGGCCCAGGGATTGAACCCAGGTCTCCTGCATTGAAAGCAGATTTTTTACCATCTAAGCCACCAAAGAAACCCCTTGGGAACTAAATTCAGTTCAATTCAGTTCAGTCTCTCAGTTGTGTCTGACTTTATGCACCTACATGGACTGCAGCACACCAGGCCTCCCTGTCCATCAGCAACTCCCACTATTAACTTAGACCCAAGCTGACGGCTGGGAAAGCATGAACTCATTCTTAGATGTAAGCCCAGACATATATTCTAATAACCAGGAAATAGCTTAGGCATTTGCAAGTCCTTCTTTGGGATTGAAGCATTCGAGATGGTTTTTTTAACATGTTACCTGGGTTCTCTCAGAAGCAGATCCTGAGACAAAGATTCAGGTACAAATTTTTACTTGGGGTTGATTCCAGGTAAATGAGACAGGAAGGAATTCTCATGTGATATCACAGGGTTAGGACTAAGCAACTGACTACTAAGCCTCAGTGCAGTTCAGTTCAGTCGCTCAGTCATGTCTGACTCCTTGCAACCCCATGAATCGCAGCACGCCAGGCCTCCCTGTCCAGCACCAACTCCTGGAGTTCACTCAAACTCATGTTCATCGAGTCAGTGATGCCATTCAGCCATCTCATCCTCTGTCGTCCCCTTCTCCTCCTGCCCCCAAACCCTCCCAGCATCAGAGTCTTTTCCAATGAGTCAACTCTTCGCATGAGGTGGCCAAAGTACTGGAGTTTCAGCTTCAGCATCATTCCTTCCAAAGAACACCCAGGACTGATCTCCTTTAGAATGGACTGGTTGGATCTCCTTGCAGTCCAAGGGACTCTCAAGAGTCTTCTCCAACACCACAGTTCAAAAGCATCAATTCTTTGGCGCTCAGCCTTCTTCACAGTCCAACTCTCACATCCATACATGACCATTGGAAAAACCATAACTTTTACTAGATGGACCTTTGTTGGCAAAGTAATATATCTGCTTTTCAATATGCTATCTAGGTTTGTCATAACTTTTCTTCCAAGGAGTAAGCGTCTTTTAATTTCATGGCTGCAGTCACCATCTGCAGTGATTTTGGAGCCCCAAAATATAAAGTCTGATACTGTTTCCACTGTTTCCCCATCTATTTCCCATGAAGTGATGGGACCAGATGCCATGATCTTCGTTTTCTGAATGTTGAGTTTTAAACCAACTTTTTCACTCTCCTTTTTAACTTTCATCAAGAGGCTTCCTAGTTCCTCTTCAGTTTCTGCCATAAGGGTGGTGTCATCTGCATATCTGAGGTTATTGATATTTCTCCCAGCAGTCTTGATTCCAGCTTGTGCTTCTTCCAGCCCAGTGTTTCTCATGATGTACTCTGCATATAAGTTAAATAAGCAGGGTGACAATATACAGGCTTGACGTACTCCTTTTCCTATTTGGAACCAGTCTGTTGTTCCATGTCCAGTTTTAACTGTTGCTTCCTGACCTGCATATAGGTTTCTCAAGAGGCAGGTCAGGTGGTCTGGTATTCCCATCTCTTGAAGAATTTTCCACAGTTTCTTGTGATCCACACAGTCAAAGGCTTTGGCATAGTCAATAAAGCAGAAATAGATGTTTTTCTGGAACTCTTGCTTTTTCAATGATCCAGCGGATGTTGGCAATTTGATCTCTGATTACTCTGCCTTTCCTAAAACCAGCTTGAACATCTGGAAGTTCACAGTTCACATATTGCTGAAGCCTGGCTTGGAGAATTTTGAGCACTACTTTACTAGCATGTGAGATGAGTGCAGTTGTGTGGTAGTTTGAGCATTCTTTGGCATTGCCTTTTTTTGGGATTGGAATGAAAACTTACCTTTTCCAGTCCTGTGGCCACTGCTGAGTTTTCCAAATTTGCTGGCATATTGAGTGCAGCACTTTCACAGCATCCTCTTTCAGGATTTGAAATAGCTCAACTGGAATTCTATCACCTCCGCTAGCTTTGTTCATCGTGATGCTTTCTAAGGCCCACTTGACTTCACATTCCAGGATGTCTGGCTCTAGGTGAGTGATCTTGGTCATGAAGATCTTTTTTGTACAGTTCTTCTGTGTCTTCTTGCCACCTCTTCTTAATATCTTCTGCTTCTGTTAGGTCCATACCATTTCTGTCCTTTATCGAGCCCATCTTTTCAGGAAATGTTCCCTTGGTATCTCTAATTTTCTTGAAGAGATCTCTAGTCTTCCCCATTCTGTTGTTTTCCTCTATTTCTTTGCATTGATTGCTGAGAAAGGCTTTCTTATCTCTTCTTGCTATTCTTTGAAACTCTGCATTCAGATGCTTATATCTTTCCTTTTCTCCTTTGGTGTTCACTTCTCTTCTTTTCACAGCTATTTGTAAGGCCTCCCTAGACAGCCAATTTGCTTTCTTGCATTTCTTTTCCATGGGGATGGTCTTGATTCCTGTCTCCTGTACAATGTCACAAATCTCTGTCCATAGTTCATCAGGTACTCTATCTATCAGATCTAGTCCCTTAAATCTATTTCTCACTTCCACTGTATAATCATAAGGAATTTGATTTAGGTCATACCTGAATGGTCTAGTGGTTTTCCCTACTTTCTTCAATTTAAGTCTGGATTTGGCAATAAGGAGCTCATCATCTGAGCCACTGTCAGCTCCTGGTCTTGTTTTTGCTGACTGTATAGAGCTTCTCCATCTTTGGCTGCAAAGAATATAATCAATCTGATTTTGGTGTTGACCATCTAGTAATGTTCATGTGTAGAGTCTTCTCTTGTGTTGTTGGAAGAAGATGTTTGCTATGACCAATGCGTTCTCTTGGCAAAATTCTATTAGCCTTTGCCCTACTTCATTCCATATTCCAAGGCCAAATTTGCCTGTTACTCCAGGTGTTTTTTTACTTCCTACTTTTGCATTCCAGTTCCCTATAAAGAAAAGGACATCTTTTTTGGGTGTTAGTTCTAAAAAGTCTTGTAGGTCTTCATAGAACCGTTCAACTTCAGCTTCTTCAGCATTACTGGTTGGGGCATAGACTTGGATTACTGTGATATTGAATGGTTTGCCTTCAAAATGAACAGAGATCATTCTGTCATTTTTGAGATTGCATCCAAGTACTGCATTTCGGACTCTTGTTGACCATGATGGCTACTCCATTTCTTCTGAGGGATTCCTGTCTCCTGCTGCTGCTGCGGCTAAGTCAGTAGTAAATATAATGGTAATCTGAGTTAAATTCACCCACACCAGTCCATTTTAGTTCGCTGATTCCTAGAATGTCCACGTTCAGTCTTGCCATCTGCTGTTTGACCACTTCCAATTTGCTTTGATTCATGGACCTAACATTCCATGTTCCTATGCAATATTGCTCTTTTCAGCATCGGACCTTGCTTCTATCACCAGTCACACCCACAGCTGGGTATTGTTTTTGCTTTGGCTCCATCCCTTCACTTTTTCTGGAGTTATTTCTCCACTGATCTCCTGTAGCATATTGGGCACCTACTGACCTGGGGAGTTCCTCTTTCAGTATCCTATCATTTTGCATTTTCATACTGTTCATGGTGTTCTCAAGGCAAGAATACTTAAGTGGTTTGCCATTCTCTTTTCCAGTGGATCACATTCTGTCAGACCTCTCCACCATGACCCACCCGTCCTGGGTGGCTCCATGGGCATGGCTTACTTTCATTGAGTTAGACAAGGCTGTGGTCCTAGTGTGATTAGATTGACTAGTTTTCTGTGATTATGGTTTCAGTGTGTCTGCCCTCTGATGCCCTCTTGCAACACCTACCGTCTTACTTGGGTTTCTCTTACCTTGGAAGTGGGATATCTCTTCACGGCTGCTCCAGCAAAGTGCAGCCATTGCTCCTTACCTTGGACGAGGGGTATCTCCTCACCACTGCCCCTCCTGACCTTGAACATAGCTCCTCTCAGCCCTCCTCACACGTGCAGCCACTGCTCCTTGGACTTGGGGTTGCTCCTCTCAGACTCTGCCCCTGGCCTCGAGCGGGGTGTAGCTCCTGTCGGCCGCTGCCCCCTGACCTCAGATGCGCGGTAGCTCCTGAGGCTAACAGAGCTTAAATTTTTCTAGGAAACTCTGGGCATCAGAAGAGAATGTGTGTCTAAGAGCCATCCTAGACAAAGGGAAGGTGCTGTTGGTTCATACCAATTTCATCCAATCGTTTGTTGAGTTTACTTCCAGAGAGAGGGTGGCGCATGCACTGTGGCACTTTTAGATCCTTATATGTATGGAGAGAGTGGGTCTGGAGGCCAGAGGAAACCTTAGGTGAAGGCTATGTGGCTGATAATAGCTGGAAATGGTATGAGATTGACTGGAATGGTACAGGCGGATGGTATAAGGGCAGCACATAGTATTCTCCACTCCATCTGGCTTGGTATTAAATGCCATAGACCAATACCTGCCATTAATAGCTTCTTTCGGATTAACAGAATAACAAAAAATATTTTTATTTTTTTGTCCATCAGGATTATAAGGGGATGACAGATAAGATAGGTAAATGTTGCTAAGGGGAGGAGCTAAGGGAATTACAGCTATACTTCTGTGTCAAGAAAAAGCAATAGTGTAGAAGGGACTTTCCTGGTGGCCCAACAGGTATTGGAAAGACTTCATATTTCCACTACAGGCATGGGTTCACGCCCTAGCTGCATAGTGCAGCCAAAGAAAAAGATAAAAGCATTTTTGAATAAAAAAAAAAAAAACAAACTGAGGGGATTCTCCATCAGCAAACATTTATGGCAATAAATGCCAGAGGATATTTGTATTGGGAGTCCTAGCCAGTACAGCAGGGCAAGAAAAAACAACGGTGAAAGACATAAAGATTGAGATAAGAGAAACAAAACTATGTTTTGATGACTTGATGGTATGCTTACAAATTCCAAAGGAAACTATAAAACCCTGAGGCCTCATAAGTGAATTCAGTAAAATCTCAGAATACAAAGTCAGTACACAAAAATCAGGTCTATTTCTTCATATCTGCAAAAAACATCTGGGGAAAAAAATGCTTTTAACTATCTTAAACTTTAATTTATTTTTACATATAAATTTTATTTATTTAAGCTGCATAACAGGATTATTTGATATGCATGTATGTAGTCAAGTGATTACTACAGTCAAGCTAATTAACATATCATCTTCACGTAGTTACCATTTGTATGTATGTGTGTGTGTGATAAGAAAACATACTTTGAGGAAGGAGAATCATATTTTCTAATTTCAAATTATATTACAAAGCTATGATAACCAAAATAATACAGCACTGGCATAAAAATAGACACATAGAGTAATGAAACGGAATGAAACAGAATAGAATGCCTAGAAATCAAACAAGCATATATGAGCAATTGATATTTGACAAGGATGCTAAGAATACACGAGTAAAGGGTAGTCTCTTCAATAAATGCTGTTGGAGTAACAGATATCCACATGCAAAACAATGAAATTGAACCTTTATCTTGTACCATACACAGAAATAAACCAAAATAGATTAAAAGCTTAAATATAAGACCCAAAACACTAAAACTCCTAGTAGAAAACATAAGGAAAATCTCCCTGACTTTGGTTTTGGTAATGACTTTTGAATATGAAATCAAAAGCTCAGAGAACAAAAGCAAAACCAAACAAGTGGCAGTATATAAAACTAAAAAGCTTCTCCATAGCAAAGGAAACAGTTAACAACATGAAAAGACAACTTACGAATTGGGAGAAAGTATTTGTAAATTGTATATCTCATAACGGGTTGATATTTGAAATTTAAAAAGAAATACCATTTAGGTCATCCCTAAAACATAACATATTTAGGAAAAATGAATAAGATTTATGTGCTTAAAATCAGAAATTATTGCTAAAAGATAGTTTTAAAGAACTATCTAAGTTAAGGATGATAAGTACTGCGCTCATGGGGTGAAAGACTCAATACAGATGTCAATCTTCTCAAAATTAATACATAATTCAGTGTAGTTCCAATTCCATTCTCATGGATTTTTTGTAAAGTTGACAAGCTTACACTAAAATTTATCTTGAAAAAGACGAATAAGGCAAGAGAGCACACACTATCTGATTTTAAGGCATCATAGAGCCACAATGATTAAGATGTGTTATGAAAATAAACATAGGCAAATAAATCAAAGGAACACAATATAAAGCACAAAAATAGACCAGACAATGTGTCCAGAAATATCCTGCCAAATGGTCTTTTATTAAGATGGCAAATCAGTTCAATGGTGAATGGAAAATATTTTCAATAATAGTGTTAGAAAACATGAACTGCTCTATGAAAAAATATGAGTCTCTAATTATACTTCATACTTCCTGGGTGGTACCAGTGGTAAAGAGTCCATCTGCCGATGCAGGAGACAATCCCTGGGTAGGGAAGATCCCCTGGAGTAGGAAATGGCACCCCACTCCAGGATCCTTGCCTGGAAATTCCATGGAGAGAAGAGCCTGGTGGATTCCAGTTCGTGGGGCCACAAAAAGTTGGACATGGCAGTGGCTGAGTACCACAACTAGCCACACTTCACACCATAAACATAAACATAAATCATAGCCTTATGTATAAAAACAAATACTTTGAAGTTCCTAGAAGAGGATATGGGAAAGAATCTCTTAGCTCTTGAGGGAGGTGAAGTTTTCTTAGAATTCAAGAAGCAATGCTTTTAAAAGAGAAGAAAATCAATTGACACCCTGAACCTCATGAAAAATGAAAACTTCATTAAAAGTCAGCTTTGAAAATGAAAAGGCAGGCCACAGATTGGAAGAAATAATTTATGATCATATATTTGGCAATGACTTTGTATCCTTAATATATAAAGAACTCCTATAGCTCAATTTTAAAAAGACAAAAACCTTGTTTTCCCAGTGGCTCAGTGGTAAAGAACCCGCCTGCCTATGCAGGAGACACGAGAGACATGGGCTTGACCCCTGGGTTGGGAAGATACCCTGGAGAAGGAAATGGCATCCCACTCCAATATTCTTGCCTAGAGAATCCCACGGACAGAGGAGCCTGGCAGGCTACAATTCATATGGTCACAAAGAGTTGAACTTGGCTGAAGAGACAGCATGATTCAATTCAGTCACTCAGTCATGGCCGACTCTTTGCAACCCCATGAACTGCAGCGTGCCAGACTTCCCTGTCCATCACTAGCTTCTGGAGCTTGCTCAAACTCATGTTCGTTGAGTTGGTGATGCCATTCAACCATTTCATCCTCTGTCATCTGCTTCTCCTCCTGCCTTCAATCTTTCCCAGCATCAGGGTCTTTTCCAATGAGTCAGCATCAGTCCTTCTAATGAATATTCAGTACTGATTTCCTTTAGAATTGACTGCTTGGATCTCCTTGCAGTCCAAGGGACTCTCAAGAGTCTTCTCCAATACCACAGTTCAAAAGCATCATTTCTTTGGTGCTCAACATTCTTTATGGTCTCTCACATCCATACATGACTACTGGAAAAACCATAGCTTTGACTAGACAGACCTTTGTTGGTAAAGTAATGTCTCTGCTTTTTAATACACTGTCTAGGTTGATCATAGCTTTTCTTCTAAGGAGTAAGCATCTTTTAATTTTATGGCAGCAGTCATCATCTGCAGTGATTTTGGAACCCAAGAAAATAAAGTCTGTCACTGTTTCCACTGTTTTCCCATCTATATGCCATGAAGGGATGGGACCAGATGCCATGATCTTTGTTTTTTGAACGTTGAGTTTTAAGCCATTTTTTTCACTCTCCTCTTTCACATTCATCAAGAGTCTCTTTAGTTCCTCTTCACTTTCTACCATAAGGGTGGTGTCATATGCATATCTGAGGTTATTGTTATTTTTCCTGGCAATGCTGATTCCAGCTTGTGCTTCATCCAGCCCAGCATTTTGCATGATGTACTCTGCATATAAGTTAAATAAGCAAGGTTACAACATACGAGCTGACATACTCCTTTCTCAATTTGGAACCAGTCTGTTGTTCCATGTTCAATTCTAACTGTTGCTTCTTGATCTGCATACAGATTTCTCAGGAGGCAGGTAAGGTAGTCTGGTATTCCAATTTCTTTAAGGATTTTCCACAGTTTGCTGTGATCCATACAATCAAGGGCTTTGGTGTAGTCAATGAAGCAGAAGTAGATGATTTTCTGGATTTTCTCTTGCTTAATCTCTCACCCTTAAGGAGAGAGTATCAGCACAAATTACATTAGCATCAATATATTATTTTAAAACTCTCATCTTGCTTTCATATGATCACATATGAACTGGGTGATCATAGAATTTTATGAGACAAATCTGCATATTTATGAGAGTAAAAGGACATCATCACTTAGGTGAGGCAATGATCTGGGATTGACTTGAGTACACTGGCTGTAGGATTACCCTAACCAGGGGCTGAGATCTATTTGAACAAGTATCAGTTTTTCTTAGCAGATGATGAAATTGAGTGTCATGTCTTGCTCAATATCATCTGTGAGTGACAGAGTCAGGATTTAAATACAGATATTCTGAAGCTGAAACCTGTGAATTTTCTAGAATAATACAATTTATTTTAAAAAGTTGTGCAAATGTCTGATTTGTGTTCTGTTGGAATTTTGCTCTATTAAATATTGCATTGGCTAGAATTCAAACATTTTTTTATATATAACTTTCTGGCTTAAGCTTCATTGTAATTAGACTTAAGAAGCATCATAAGTATCTTTGCCCACTGGGGTACTATTAAGTGCCTTACAACATTATGGAAATGCGAATTTCCATAGCTAGGAGTAATCTTTGCTACTGAGTTGAAGTATAATCGCTTAGCCTGATACTTAAGGTCCATTATTATTAGACCAGAACTCCCTAACTCTTCTCTCCATGCTTTCATAGAGTGGGAACTTCCATAGTCTCCTGCAGAGAGACATATAAGGGGGGACATTTCTGGTCTTTCTTTTTTCACTCTCTTCTTCACATCTCAAAGGAGTTAACATACATGGCAAGTTCTGAGGTCTGCCTTACAGAAGCAGGTGTGTGTTTTTGAGTAGACCACACATTCTGAGAGCCTTATGGCCCTACAGGCATGATTTACTGTAGGTAGATCCAGCCTAAAAAGTGCAGGGGTTGGGGTCAATTCCCTGGCAGTTCGATGGATAGGATTCGGGGCTTTTACCGCCAGGGCCCTGGTTCAATCCTTAGTCAGGGAACTAGGATCTTGCAAGCCTGTAGAATGGCCAAAAAAATTAACAAATAACATGCTATTTATTGTATTTAAATGTAAGTTTTTGAAAGTCTGGGGAAGTGGGGAAAAAAACTTTATTTTGGCCCCATTACAAAATTCCCCAGAGACTATTGGATGAGGGGTTGTAAATAACTTGTGAACATGCCTAGAACTGATATTTATGTCCCTTTTGCACAAATTCTATATGTGTTGGCTTTCTAGGCCAAAAACTTGGAGAAAAGGAAGGATAAAGGGTTTGATACCTGAAGCCCAAACAGTTACTCTAAGACATCCACCTGAGCTCTTTGTCACTGAGCCCATAAAATAGATCGTTATTCTTAAGCACAACATGACTTTTATGTCCCCATAACTAAGTCACTCCTTTTCCTGAAATGGCTATGGATGCCATTAAGGCTAGTTTATTATTTTCCTAGGGGTGCTGAAGCAAAGTATCAGAACCTGAGTGTCTTAAAACAGTAGAAGTTTATTTTCTTACAGCTCTGGAGACTAGAAGTCTGAGATCAAGATGCTAGCAGAACATTCTCCCTCCAAAGCCTCTAGAGTAGAATCCTTCTTTGTCTCTTGTTGGTTGTGGTGGTGGCTGAGCATCTATGGTGCTTCTTAGCTGGTAGATGTAGCATTCTACTCTGCTTCCATAGACACATGGCATTCTCTCCTGAGAAATTGTGTCTTCATACCACCTTCTTAGAAGGACACTAGTCATTGGATTTAGGATCTACCCTAAACCAGTGGAACCACATCTTAACTTGATTGCATCTGCAAAGATCCTATTTATAAGTAAAGTCAGTCAGGCACTGGGAGTTAGGCCTTGAACATGTCTTTTTGAGGGACAAAATTCAACTCGGTACAGCTAGTATCTCTATTTGTATGTCAGATCCAACCTCTTCCCTACTTTCCAAGAGTATCACTCCAGCTATTCTCCCCTGTCTTCCAGTATCATCAGTTCTCTTAACCTCTCTCCAGGGTCTTCTTTATTAGAATAAAACATGTGGTTAACTGCTTGCATATTTAAACAAACCAACAAATCGCCCTCTACCTCTGTGTTAGTCAAGATCCTCTAGAGAAGTAGAAGTTATAGGATTAGTGTATATATATATAATATGTGTATATATATATTAATATAACTATACCTATATGTTTATCTATATATCCAACTACTATATGGAGAGGGAGAGAAAGAGAGAATTAAGGAATTGTCTCACATGATTGGGCTTCCCTCATAGCTCAGTCGGTAAAGAATCTGCCTGCAATGCAGGAGACCTGGCTTCAATTTCTGGGTCAGGAAGATTCCCCTGGAGAAGGAAACGGCAATCCACTCCAGAATTCTTGCCTGGAGAATCCCATGGGCAGAGGAGCCTGGTGGGCTACAGTCCATAAAGTCACAAGAGTCGGACATGACTGAGTGACTCACACACACACTCATGGGATTATGGAGACTGACAAGCCCCAAGATTTGCAGAGTGAGTTAGTTGTTGGTAACTGGAACCCTGGAGAACTGATAGCGTAGATTCCATTTCAAAGGTCATTATGAAAGTGCCAGTGTTTCAAGTTCAAAGGCAGGAAAAACCTTAAGTCCCAGTTCAATGGCTGGCATACAAAAAAATTATTTTAAATAATTATTAGTTTACTCAGGGGAGGATCAGCTTTTTTGTTCCATTCAGACCTTCAACTGATTGGTGAAGCCCATCTACATTAAGGAGAGCAATCTGCTTACATCAGCGTACTGATTTAAGTGTTAATTTCATCCAAAACATCCTTATAGACACACCTAGGATAATGTTTGAATAAATTTCTGGACACCAATGGCTAGGTCAAATTAACACAGACACTTAACCTCTACACTCTTCTTTCTCATTTTTCTTTTTGTCTTTAGAGCAAAAACTCTCAAAGATAGGACTTGACTCATTGCCTTTAATTGCTGTCATTCATGCCTGATCTCATTTCAATTAAACTCTTCCCCCACCTCAATCACAGAAAAGACCTTTTTCAGGGGCAAATTTCCTCCACATCCTGAATTTTTGTCAACTTAGTTGATGTTCATTAAAAGAAGGATACTCATCTGTTTTTTCACGGTTCTATTTTTGTCACTTAGGAGACTGATTAGTGCATAGTAGGTCTTCAGTTAGTATTTGTTGAATTAACAAATAACTTTTTCTTCTCACTGACATTCAACACATTTGATCATCCCTTCTTTAAATTATGTCTCCCAGTAGCTTTCCAAGCCAATTCTGGTTTTCTTCCCAATTTGTTGGATGTCCTTTTTCATTCTTCTTTGTTGTTTCCTATTCTTCTCCCAGCCTCTGAGTTAAAAACATCCAAAGGGACTTCTCTGGTGATACAGTGGATGAGATTCCACCTGCCAACGCAGGGAACATGAATTTGGTCCCTTATCTGGGAAGATTTCCACATGTCATGGAGCAACTAAGCCCATGTGCTACAACTACTGAGCCAGTGCTCTAGAGTCCGCAAGCTGCAGCTACTGAAGCCCATGAACCTAGAGCATGTGCTCTGCAACAAGAGAAGCCACCACAATGAGAAGCTTATGCACTGCAATGAAGAGTAGCCCCCGCTCGCAGCAACTAGAGAAATCCTGTGCGCACTAATGAAGACCCAGTTCTACCAAAAATAAATAAATTAAAAAAAAAAAAAGAACATGCAAGGGGGCAGTTTCTGGTCTCCTTGTCTTCAACACATCATTCCTGAGGGGATTTCATCCACTGTAGTGGTTTTAAAGCTATTCATACGCTGATGACTCCAAATTGCATGTCATCACTTATTTCTTGAACTCAGAATCTCTCCATGCTATGCATGCATGCTAAGTCACTTCAGTCATGTCTGACTCTTTATGACCTCATGGGCACTGTATGCCAGGTTCCGCTGTTCATGGGGAGTCTCCAGGCAAGAATACTGGAGTGGGTTGCCATGCCCTTCTCCAGGGGATCTTCCCAATCCAGGGATCGAACCTGTGTCTCTTAGGTCTCCAGCATTGGTAGGTGGGTTTTTTTACCACTAGCGCCACCTGGGAAGCCCCCAGGACCTCTCCACTCAAGTGTTTAATTGATCTCAAGTTAAATATGACCAAAATACGCACTGTCTATCTTCTCCCAAAGATGCTCTGTTAAAGCCCTACTCTTAGTCAATTAGAAAATAGTATCAGCTTTAACTTCAAAATATATCTGGGATCCAAACATTCTCTCATTCTCTTCACTTCCAATGTTTAGAGCCTGACTCACTCACTCATCTCCTCCAGTTTTTAATCAACTATCACTTTCTCAGTGAGGCCTTTCTGCCACCTTAGTTGCAATCTCAAGTTATTACTTCCAGGAATACCAACTGATGAAAAACCTTGTCCACTACCTGACCATATTTTTCTCTACTACACTTATTACTAACTGTTGTTGAATTTGAGTCTCCTGCATTGGAGGTAAATTGTGAAGCATAGATAGAGATATATGTGTGTATATGAGCTATGGTTTGAATTTTTTCATCATCTCAAAATTCATATACTGAAATTCTAACCCCAAAAGTGATAATATTAGGAAGTAGGACTTTGTGAAGTGATTAGGCTATGAGAGCAGAGCCCTTATGATTGGGATTAGTGCCCTTATAAAAGAGACTCAAGAGGTCTATCTCATCTCTTCTGCTATGTAGGGTTGCAGATAGAAGAGCCTAGGCAGCAGACTTTCATGATACATCACAAGTACTTTGATCTTAGACTCCCCAGCTTCCAGATCTGTGAGAAATAAATTTCTGTTCTTTATAAGCTGCCCACAACTGGCTGTTGTTTTTGCTTTGGCTCCATCTCTTCATTATTTCTGGATATTTTTCTCCACTGATCTTCAGTAGCATATTGGGCACCTATGAACCTGGGAAGTTCGTCTCTCAGTGTCCTATCTTTTTGCATTTTCATACTGCTCATGGGGTTCTTAAGGCAAGAATACTGAAGTGGTTTGCCATTCCCTTCTCCAGTGGACCATGTTTTGTCAGAACTCTCTACCATGACCAATCCATCTTGGGTGGCCCTACCTGGCATAACTCATATTTTCACTGAGTTAGACAAGGCTGTGATCCATGTGATCACTTTGGTTAGTTTTCTGTGATTGTGGTCTTCATTCTGTCTGCCCTCTAATGGATAAAGATAAGAGGCTAATGGAAGCTTCCTGATGGGAGAGACTGGCTGAGGGGGAAACTGGGCCTTGTTCTGATGGGCATGGCCATGTTCAATAAATCTTCAATCCAATTTTCTGTTGATGGGCGGGGCTGTGTTCCCTCCCTATTGTTTGACCTCAAGCCAAACTGTGGTGGAGCTAATGAAGATAATGGCAACCTCCTTCAAAGGGTCCCAAGCACGCACTGCTGAACTCAGTGCCCTGACCCTGCAGCAGGCCACTGCCAACCCATGACACTGCTGGAGACTTCTGGACACTCACGGGTAAGTCTGGGTCAGTCTCTTGTGGGGTCACCGCTCCTTTCTCCTGGGTCCTGGTGTGCACAAGGTTTTGTTTGTGCCCTCGAAGAGTCTGTTTCCCCAGTCCTGTGTAAGTTCTGGCAGCTCTATGGTGTGGTTAATTGTGACCTCCT
This sequence comes from Bos grunniens, assembly GCF_055505025.1. NCBI lineage: Eukaryota > Metazoa > Chordata > Mammalia > Artiodactyla > Bovidae > Bos > Bos grunniens. The sequence goes on along the minus strand of NC_141170.1, from coordinate 11,696,866 downwards.
CCAAGAGGGCTTAGGCCTTACCCAGCTTTAGTGCACACAGAGCCCCTGCGACAGGCCACTGCTGACCCATATCTCCACAGGAGACACTCAAACACAGTTCTGGCTCAGTCTCTGTGGGGTCTCTGGGTCTTGGTGTGCACAAGGCTTGTTTGAATCCTCTGAGCATCTCTGGTGGGTATGGGGTTTGATTCTAAATTTCACTCCTCCTACCATGTTACTTGGGCTTCTCTTTTGCCCTTATACATGGGGTATCTTTTTTTGGTGGGTTGCAAAATGCCAAAGAATGCTCAAACTACTGTACAATTACACTCATCTCACATGCTAGTAAAGTAATACTCAAAATTCTCCAAGCCAGGCTTCAGCACTATGTGAACCGTGAACTTCCTGATGTTCAAGCTGGTTTTAGAAAAGGCAGAGGAACCAGAGATCAAATTGCCAACATCCGCTGGATCATGGAAAAAGCAAGAGAGTTCCAGAAAAACATCTATTTCTGCTTTATTGACTATGCCAAAGCCTTTCACTGTGTGGATCACAATAAACTGTGGAAAATTCTGAAAGAGATGGGAATACCAGACCACGTGATCTGCCTCTTGAGAAATTTGTATGCAGGTCAGGAAGCAACAGTTAGAACTGGACATGGAACAAGAGACTGGTTCCAAATAGGAAAAGGAGTACGTCAAGGCTGCATATTGTCACCCTGCTTATTTAACTTATATGCAGAGTACATCATGAGAAACGCTGGACTGGAAGAAGCACAAGCTGGAATCAAGATTGCCGGGAGAAATATCAATAACCTCAGATATGCAGATGACACCACCCTTATGGCAGAAAGTGAAGAGGAACTAAAAGCCTCTTGATGAAAGTGAAAGTGGAGAGTGAAAAAGTGGGCTTAAAGCTCAACATTCAGAAAACGGTCCCATCACTTCATGGAAAATAGATGGGGAAACAGTGTCAGACTTTATTTTTTGGGGCTCCAAAATCACTGCAGATGGTGACTGCAGTCATAAAGATGCTTACTCCTTGGAACTTCCCTGGTGGCTCAGAGGTTAAAGCATCTGCCTCCAAAGTGGGAGACCTAGGTTTGATCCCTGGGTCGGGAAGATCCCCTGGAGAAGGAAATGGCAACCCACTCCAGTATTCTTGCCTGGAGAATCCCATGGATGGAGAAGCCTGGTAGGCTGCAGTCCATGGGATCTCAAAGAGTTGGACACGACTGAGTAACTTCACTTTCACTTTCACTTTACTCCTTGGAAGGAAAGTTATGAGCAACCTAGAAAACATATTGAAAAGCAGAGACATTACTTTGCCAACAAAGGTCTGTTTGGTCAAGGCTATGGTTTTTCCTGTGGTCATGTATGGATGTGAGAGTTGGACTGTGAAGAAAGCTGAGCACCGAAGAATGATGCTTTTGAACTGTGGTGTTGGAGAAGACTCTTGAGGGTCCCTTGGACTGCAAGGAGATCCAACCAGCCCATTCTGAAGGAGATCGGCCCTGGGATTTCTTTGGAAGGAATGATTCTAAAGCTGAAACTCCAGTACTTTGGCCACCTCATGTGAAGAGTTGACTCATTGGAAAAGACTCTGATGCTGGGAGGGATTGGAGTCAGGAGGAGAAGGGGACGACAGAGGATGAGATGGCTGGATGAAATCACTGGCTCGATGGATGTGAGTCTGGGTGATGGACCGGGAGGCCTGGTGTGCTGTGATTCATGGTGTCACAAAGAGTCGGACATGACTGAGCGACTGAACTGAACATTCTCCTGTCAATGGTTGTTCAGCAGCAAGTTGCAATTTTGGAGTTCTCATAGAGGAAGATGAGCTCACATCCTTCTATTCCACCATCTTGTCAATCTATGTCATCAAACAGGAGATGACAAGAGTGCGCATCAACATTTTAGGAATGAGTGAACTAAAATGGACTGGAATGGGTGAATTTAATACAGATGACCACTATATCTACTACTGTGGGCAAGAATCCCTTAGAAGGAATTGAGTAAGCATTGTAGTCAACAAAAGAGTCCAAAATGCAGTACTTGGATGCAATCTCAAAAACGACAGAATGATCTCTGTTCATTTCTCAGGCAAACCATAGAGTATCACAGTAATCCAAGTCTATGCCCTGACCAATAATGCTGAAGAATCTGAAGTTGGATGGTTCTATGAAGACCTATAAGACCTTGTAGAACTAACACCTAAAAGAGATGTCCTTTTCATCATAGGGAACTGGAATGAAAAAGTAGGAATTCAAAAGATACCTGTAGTAATAGGCAAATTTGGCCTTGGAGTACAAAACAAAACAGGTCAAAGGCTAACAGAGTTTTGCTAAGAGAATGCATTGGTCATAGCAAACACCCTCTTCCAGCAACACAAGAGAGGACTCTATACATGGGCATCACCAGATAGTCAATACTGAAATCGGATTGATTATATTCTTTGCAGCCAAAGATGGAGAAGCTCTATACAGTCCAAAAAAAAAAAAAAAAAGGCCAGGAGCTGACTGTGGCTCAGATCATGAACTCCTTATTGACAAATTGAGACATAGATTGAAGAAAATAGGGAAAAACCACTAGACCACATGACCTAAATCAAATCCCTTACAATTATATAGTGGAACTCAAAAACAGATTCAAGGGATTACATCTGATAGACAGAATACCTGAAGAACTATGGGCAGAGGTTCATAAAATTGTATAGGAGGCAGTGATCAAGATCATCCCCAAGAAAAAGAAATGCAAAAAGGCAAAATGGTTGTCTTAGGAGGCATTAAAAATAGCTGAGAAAAGAAGAGAAGTGAAAGGCAAAGGAGAAAAGTAAAGATATACCCAATTGAATGTGGAGTTCCAAAGAATAACAAGGAGAGACAAGAAAGCCTTCCTCAGTGATTAATGCAAAGAAATAGAGGGAAACAATAGAATGGGAAAGATTAGAGATCTCTTCAAGAAAATTCAAGATACCAAGGGAAGATTTCATGCAAAGACGAGCACAATAAAGGACAGAAATGGTAAGGACCTAACAGAATAGAAAATATGAAGAAGAGGTGGCAAGAACACACAGAAGAACTATACAAAAAAAATCTTCATGACCCAGATAACCACGATGGTGTGATCACTCACGTAGAGCCAGATATCCTTGAACACAAAGTCAAATTAGCCTTACGAAGCATCACTAAGAACAAAGCTAGTGGAGGTGATGGAATTCCAGTTGAGATGTTTCAAATCCTAAAAGATGATGCTATTGAAAGTGCTGCCCTCAATATGCCAGCAAATTTGGAAAACTCAGCAGTGGCCACAGGACTAGAAAAGGTCAGTTTTCATTCCAATCCCAAAGAAAGGCAATGCCAAATAATGTTCAAACTATTGCACGATTTCACTCATCTCACATGCTAGCAAAGTAATGCTCAAAATTCTCCAAGGCAGGCTTCAACAGTACATGAATCATGAACTTCCAGATGTTCAAGCTGGATTTAGAAAAGGCAGAGGAACCAGAGATCAAATTGTCAACGTCTGTTGGATCATAGACAAAGCGAGAGAGTTCTAGAAAAACATTCACTTCTTGATGGTAAATTTCAATAGGGATTACATTTTTTGTTAATGATAATACTCATGGCATCCAGAGCACTGGAACATAGTAATTGCTCAATAAATATGTTTTGAATAAATACACCCTTCCTATTCCTTTTAGGAAATTTTTTTTCCCATGACTTACTTTATTTTTTTAAAATGCAGATCAATATATTTATTTATTTTACTTTTTAAAAAATTTATTTATTTTAATTGGAGGCTAATTACTTTATAATATTGTGGTGGCTTTTGCCATACATTGACATGAATCAGCCATGGGTGTATATGAAATTAAAGTCTTATCTCATCTTTCAAGGTCCTGCTTATATCACCTTTTTCCTAAAAATTTTGTAAGTCTTTTCAACTAGAATTAACCACGCATTCCTTGGGCTTCCCCCCCACCCCCGCCAAATCTTGCTTTTATATTTTATCAAATGGCTTCTATGTCTTAGACTCACACATGCCCTCTCATTTGATAATTTATTCCAACCAGTAATACAATGCTTATGAATTTTCAACAAATGTTTTGCAAAGGATGAATAAATTCTCACTAAAGCCTTATAAGATGAAACTAATAATGCCTAATGTAATGTATATTGTCACCCTGCTTATTTAACTTATATGCATAGTACATCATGAGAAATGCCAGGCTGAATGAAGCACAAGCTGGATCAAGACTGCTGGGAGAAATATGAATTACCTCAGATATGCAGATGACACCACCCTTATGGCAGAAAGTGAAGAAGAACTAAAAAGCCTCTTGATGAAAGTGAAAGAGGAGAGTGAAAAAGTTGACTTAAAGCTCAACATTCAGAGAACAAAGATCGTGGCATCTGGTCCCATCACTACATGGCAAATAGATGGAGAAACAATGGAAACAGTAACAGACTTTATTTTGGGGGGGCTCCAAAACCACTGCAGATGGTAACTGCAGCCATGAAATTAAAAGATGCTTGCTCCTTGGAAGAAAAGCTATGACCAACCTAGAGAGCATATTAAAAAGCAGAGACATTACTTTGCTGATATAGGTTCATCTAGTCAAAGCCATGGTTTTTCCAGTAGTCATGTATGGATGTGACAGTTGGACTATAAAGAAAGCTGAGCACTGAAGAATTGATGCTTTTGAACGGTAGTGCTGGAGAAGACTCTTGAGAGTCCCTTGGACTTTAAGGAGATCCAACCAGTTCATCCTAAAGGAAATCAGTCCTGAATATTCATTATAAAGACTGATGCTGAAGCTGAAGCTCCAATACTTTGGCCACCTAATTTGAAGAACTGACTCATTGGAGAAGACCCTGATGCTGGGAAAGATTGAAGGCAGGAGAAGGGGATGACAGAGGATGAGATGGTTGGATGGCATCAACCGATTCAATGGAAGTGAGTTGGAGTAAGCTCTGGAAGTTGGTGATGTACAGAGAAGCCTGGAGTGCTGTAGTCCATGGGGTCACAAAGAGTGGACACGACTGAGCAACTGAACTGAACTGAATTGAGTGAAGAAAATGAGTTTCAATGGCAATAAGTGTCTTATAGAACATTTTATAGTTGGTGAGTGAGACTCAGGATGGAACTCAAGGTCTTTGACTCTAATTCTAGTGCATTCATCACTTCTGCATACTCTTTCACCCATATAGGTCATAGTTCCCTGCCTAGATATAAATGAACAAGTTTCCCACATGGACTGTAACACCAATGTACTTCATTCTATAGGAGAAATATTGAGCTACCTTATGACTTGGAAACAAAAACTTCAAGTTTTGTACTGCTAAATCAAAACCTTATATCACTCACCAGTTTGGTTCTATGATTTTCTTGAAAATCTTTTATTGCTATGAGAAACAATACAATTAGAAAAAGTGAGTGTGGTTGAGAAGGGAAGGCTGGTACTACCAGATGTCAAATCACCAAGAAATGAAAACAAAACAAATAACAACAATAAGAAAAATAAGTGTGATAGGAGAGGTAAGGAAAAGATCAAAATTAAGAAAGTCATAGTAGGAAGAATGTAAAGAGAGAAAGCTAAGTCTTATGTATTTATCTAAAATATAAGAGCAATTTTGGTTAACTGGACAGAGGGATGTATAGCAGTTTTTCAAAATAATCTCATCATGTTATCCTTTTGCAGGTACATATGGTTCCTGATTGCTCTTAGTTTGATCTGAACGTGAATCAAATCTCAAGTTTATGGCTAAAATTATATAACTTAATCGTGGCTCAAAATTACTTTGGAGAGACTTTTACATCTGGTAAAGATGAAGTCATCTCTTCTAGAAAAACTAATGATTTAAAGAAATACTACAATGGCTTTTGAGACACTAAACTTCAAGCAGAGTAATCACTGAGATAAAGCAAATTAAGTAAGTGCTATGCCTGCCTCAGCCTACTGCAGTGTGATAATTTCTATTTAGTAACATGCTCCCAGTGAGTTCAACACTGTGTCTTGTCTTATCTATCTATCTATCTATATCTATCTATCTATCTATCTATCTATCTATATTACAAATATACACTGAGCTTCTACTATATAGAAGATACTGTTCTAAATGTTTGAGGAAGAATATACACAAGCCAGAAAGGTAATAGGCTGCATATATGTTTTGGTTATTTGCATAAGAGTGATCAGGCAAACGTTCAAGTACAAGCAGAAATTTCATTGGTCTCCATCCAAAATATGCCACTGGCTGTAGGAACCATATCCATTCAGGCAGACCCTTCATTTAATTCACAAAGGACTTACGATCGGATCTTAACAGACATGGGTCCTATTCTTTTTCAGCTTTCATCCTTGTGGCAGGGATGTGTAATAGAAATATGAAGAGGACGATTATAAGCAATAAGTGCTATGCAGAGATCATATACAGTAGTGAGGAATACAGTCACTAAAAGGTTACTTTATTTATTTATTTTGTTGTTTAGTCACTATATCATGTCCAACTCTTTCCAACCCCATGGACTGTAGCCCACCAGGCTCCTCTGTCCATGGGATTTCCCAGGCAAGAATACTGGAGTGATTTGCCATTTCCTTCTCCAAGGGATCTTCCTGACCTGGGGATCGAACCACACCTCCTGCTTGGCAGGTGGATATTTAATTACTGAGTCACCTAGGAAGTATTTATTTACTAATTCCTTTTGATTTTTTTTTAAGCACTTACATTATAGAAGTCAAAGAGATGAAAGAGGATACAAGAAAAAGTAATACTGTGTTTTCCCTTCCCTCATGCAAGTTTTCAACTCACCATTTCTCCTCTTCAGAGATAACTAAAGTTATCAATTTCCAGTGCAGTGAGTACATATTCTTCTATGCTTATGAAACACATGTGAATGTTTTAAAATTTTCTTCACAAATGGTAATATATAAGACACATGGTTCTGTATCTAGCTTTTTTTTCCCTTTTAAATATATATATATATATAACATATAAAATAAAGATCATTACAAATCAGTATATAGAGCTCTCTCATTCTTTTTAATGGCTGATTAATATAACATAAAGGGAAGAATATAGATTTATTTGGTTGTTTTTGTTGTTTGGTCACTAAGTCATGTACAACTCTTTGTGATTACATGAACTGCAGAATGCCAGGCTTCCCTGTTCTTCACTATCTTCTGGAGTTTGGTCAGCTTCATGTCTATTGAGTCAGTGATGCTATCAAACAATCTCATCCTCTTAAAGATACTTTTATCTGATTTTTATCCTCTGCATTTTCACTTTGCACTAGGCCCCACAATTGACATGCATGTATGTGTTATTTGTGTCCGACTCTTTATGATCCTGTGGACTGTAACCCACAAGGCTTCTCTGTCCATGGAATTTTCCTGGCAAGAATATTGGAGTGGGTAGCCATTCCCTTCTCCGGGGAATCCTCCTCACCCAAGGACTGAACCCATGTCTCCCACATTGCAGGTAGATTCTTTATGATTTGAGCTACCAGGGAAGCCCCGATTTATTTGGCTAGTTTTACATTAATGGAGTTTTAGGTCATATTCTACTTGCTGCTGTTAAAAAACAAAATAGCATTGAATATTGTTGAATATACATGAAGGCTTACCCATAATTTCCTCAAATTGAAATTGCTGAGTAAAATTTTATTTGGATTTCAATTTAATAGAAATTTCTAATTTTCCCCTGAATTTGTACCAACAGAAACTTTTATCAGCCATCTATAAGTGTTCCTCTATATGAGAGTATTATGAAATTTTAGATTTTTTCCTATAAATCAGGTTTAAAAGATCAGTTCAGTTCAGTTCAGTTGCTCAGTCATGTCCAACTCTTTGTGACCCCATGAACCACAGCACACCAGGCCTCCCTGTCCATCACCAACTCCCGGAGTCCACCCAAACCCATGTCCATTGAGTCAGTGATGCCATCCAACCATCTCATCCTCTGACATCCCCTTCTCCTCCTGCCCTCAATCTTTCCCAGCATCAGGATCTTTTCAAATGAGCCAGCTCTTCTCATCAGGTGGCCAAAGTATTGGAGTTTCAGCTTCAATATCAGTCCCTCCAATGAATACCCAGGACTGATCTCCTTTAGTATGGACTGGTTGGATCTCCTCACAGTCCAAGGGACTCTCAAGAGTCATCTCCAACACGGCAATTCAAAAGCATCAATTCTTTGGCTCTCATCCTTCTTTATAGTCCAACTCTCACATCCGTACATGACCACTGGAAAAACCATAGCCTTGACTAGACGGACCTTTGTTGGCAAAGTAGTGTCTCTGCTTTTTAATATGCTGTCTAGGTTGGTCATAGCTTTTCTTCCAAGGAGTAAGCATCTTTTAATTTCATGGCTGCAATCATCATCTGCAGTGATTTTGGAGCCCAGAAAAATATAGTTTCACTTTCAGTTATATACTGAGATAGTTTATTTCTCTATCTTAAACAGCCTGTGCTCACCCTTTATTTATTTTTCTGTTAGGTCTTTTTAAAAATTATTTTTTATTTCTTACTGAGTTTTAGGAAATCAATGCATGTTTAGGACATTAGACATTATTAAGTCTATGATGCAATCTGTAAATATTTTCCCCAGTGTATCTGTGTATTTTAGTCAATCAGTCATGTCTGACTCTTTATGACCACATGGACTGTAACACTCCAGGCTCCTCTGTCCACAGGATTCTCTAGGCAAGAGTAACAGGTGGGTTGCCATTCCCTTCTCCAGGGCATCTTCATGACCCAGGGATTGAAAGTGAGTCTCCCACATTGCAGGCAGATTCTTTACCACCTGAGCCACTAGGGAAGGAAGTCCAGTGTATATACTTCCTCTAGATTTCTGTTTGTGGCACATTTCCAGTCCAACTTTAAGGTATATATTTTTTATGTAGTCAAGTGTTTATACTGAATAAAATTTGAATCAAGGTCTTGAGAGGACCAATAGTACTGAGGAGTTGGTTAATGGATTGGTGATCCGAGAAGGCACAAGAATTAACTACTGGATAAAGGATCACAAGTTTGAATGAGCTGGTAGATTGAGGTGGAGCACATGGGGTAGAATGATGTCCTATTCCTGCTATCAGAGGAGTATTGGTGATGACTAGCTTAGAGTGTGATATTGGGAGTGGTGGCTGGGAGGAAGTTGATAACTGGAGATACTCAGGGGGAAGAAAACATAGAACTGTGTGTTAGAAAACATTCTTCTACAAACATGGAAGTGACAATTTTATAGGTGGAAAAGTAGGAGGGAATAGTGACCTGTAGGATTGAAAGCAACATAAAAGGACTTACTAAGTGCTCAACCACAAGAGGTAAGAGGCCAGCATTTTATTTCATGTCATTGTTTTAATCCTATCATGGTGTAACAGCATAAGCACTGTGGATCAAGGTTTAGATGGAGTCAAAAAATAGGTCCTCTTTGTAGGCTTCTTTGTTTCTCTGAGCCTCAGTATTCCCATTTGTAAAGTTGGTCTGTTGGACTAAGTGAATTATATAATCATGTCTAACCATAATATTCTATGAATTTACAGTGTCCTGAGCAGCATCACTACAGACTGATACATTTTATACCATACACATGATGGGAGCAGGCCTGAAACCCCAGCACACTAACCAAACCATCAGATGGGGTAGACCAGTTCTCCTAGTTGGCATGGGGCCATCTTCTAAGTAAGGCTGGCTCCAAGGAAGCTTTTGAAATATTGACAGCCAAGTTGGACTGAGGCCCAGAATTGAAAAGAGATCAAAAGCCTAGCTTTAAATAAAACCAGCTGGAAACACAGCTATTAAAAAAAGGAGAAAAAAAAAAAAAAAAACCAGATATTGTAGGCAGGGACCTTATTTTAACATATAAAACACAAACACTGGAGGCTGAGAATCAGACCCTTTGCCGAGCATTTATAGAAGAGGTTGAGCGAGCATTTTGATTTGTGTAATGAGAACCGGCTGTTTAAACATGTTTAGTCTCATTAACCATAAGTAGGAAGAGATGTCTTTCTCTTGTGCTTGACAGGACTGTGGCAAATGTGTTTTTGTAAAAAAAAAGAGAAAAAAGAAAAATGTCTTGGAGGTGAAGTGGATAAAGCTGCTTCCACATTATCTCATTTAATTTTCATAAGATGAAGAAATAAAGCTCAGGGTGGTTGAGTATGCTTCTGAGTAACTGAGGCCCAGAATATTTTGGTAATTTTTCCCAGTAAATGTCCAGGTGGAAGCCCTTAAAAGTATAAAACCAGCAGTAAGAATGAGAAGTACACTTTAGAGTCATGTTAACAGAGAGGCTGGGAGAGGATGTGCTCCCACGGCCAAGCCATGGATCTAGACAGGATGTCTCAGCCTCGGCACTAGTGACTCTGGGTCCTCTGACATTGTAGGGTGTTTAGCAGCATCCATGACTTGGTCAATAACACTCACTCCCCTTGTGATGACAACCAAAAATGTCTAACTGTCCCCTGAGTAGGGGCAGAATTATGTCCTGTTACAAACTACTGAGCTGGAGAATGAAACAGCTCTATGATGAGGAGTGGTGCGGACTTGATGACATTAAGAAAGAAGAAGTTTGTTTGCAAGAATAGAGTACTGATGGAGCTCTCCTACAGTCCTAGTGTAAATGTAAATTGGTACAGCCACTATGGAGAATAGCACGGATTTTCCACAAGAAACTAGAAATACAGCTACCATATGATCTGGGCATATATCTAGAGAAAAACATGGATCAAAAAGATACATGTGCCCCATGTCCATTGCAGCACTGTTTACAACAGCCAAGACATAGAAGTAACCTAAATGTCCCTCAACAGGTGAATGAATGAAGAAGATAAGGTACATATATACAATGGAATATTACTCAGTCATTAAAAAGAATGAAATAATGCCATTTGTAGCAACATGGATGGACCTAGAGATTATCATATGAAAAATGGTTGTCTGAGGAGGCCTTACAAATAAGTGAGAAAGGAAGAGAAATGAAAAGCAAAGGAGAAAAGAAAAGATACAACCACCCGTATGCAGAGTACTAAAGAACAGCAAGGAGAGATAAGAAAGCCTTCCTCAGTGATCAGTGCAAAGAAATAGATGAAAACAATGGAATGGGAAAGACTAGTGATTTCTTCAAGAAAATTAGAGATAACAAGGGAATATTTTATGTAAAGATGGGACAATAAAAGGCAGAAATGGTATGGACCTAACAGAAGCAGAAGATATTAAGAAGAGCTGGCAAGAATACACAGAAGAATTATACAAAAAAGATCTTCATGACCCAGATAACCATGATGGTGTGATCACTCACCTAGAGCCAGACATCCTGGAATGCGAAGTCAAGTGGGCCTTAGGAAGCATCACTATGAAAAAAGCTAGTGAAAGTGATGGAATTCCAGTTGAGTGCTTTCAAATCCTAAAAGAAGATGCTGTGAAAGTGCTGCACTCAATATGCCATCAAATTTGGAAAATTCAGCAGTGGCCACAGGACTGGAAAAGGTCAGTTTTCATTCCAATTCCAAAGACAGGCAATGCCAAAGAATGCTCAAACTACCGCACGATTGCACTATCTTACACACTAGCAAAGTAATGCTCAAATTCTCCAAACAGGCTTTAACAGTACATGAACCATGAACTTCCAGATGTTCAAACTGGATTTAGAAAAGGCAGAGGAACTACTGATCAAATTGCCAACATCCACTGGATCACTGAAAAAGCAAAAGAGTTCCAGAAAAACATCTACTTCTGTTTATTGACTATGCCAAATCCTTTGACTGTGTGGATCACAACAAACTGTGGAAAATCCTTCAAGAGATGGGAATACCAGACCACCTGACTGCCTCCTGAGAAATCTGTATGCAGTTCAAGAAGCAAGTTAGAACTGGACATGGAACAACAGACTGCTTCCAAATAGGGAAATGAGTACATTAAGGCTGTATATTGTCACCCTGCTTATTTAACTTATACACAGAGTACATCATGCAAAATGCCAGGCTGGATGATGCACAAGATGGAATCAAGATTGCTAGGAGAAATATCAATAACCTCAGATATGCAGATGACCCTCATGGCAGAAAGCAAAGAAGAACTGAAGAACCTCTTGATGAAAGTGAAAGAGAAGAGTGAAAAAGTGGGCTTAAAACTCAACATTCAGAAAACTAAGATCATGGCATCTGGTCCCATCACCTCATGGCAAATAGATGGGGAAACTATGGAAACAGTGACAGACTTTATTTTCTTGGGCTTGAAAATCAGTGCAGATGGTGACTGCAGCCATGAAATTAAAAGATGCTTACTCCTTAGAAGAAAAGTTATGACCAACCTAGACAGCATCTTAAAAACCAGAGATACTACTTTGCCAACAAAGGTCCATCTAGTCAAAGCTATGGTTTTTCCAGCAGTGCTGTATGGATGTGAGAGTTGGACTATAAAGAAAGCTGAGCACTGAAGAATTGATGCTTTTGAACTGTGGTATTGGAGAAGACTTTTGAGAGTCCCTTGGACTGCAAGGAGATCCAACCAGTCAATCATAAAGGAAATCAGTCCTGAATATTCATTGAAATGACTGATGCTGAAGCTGAAACTCCAGTACTTTGGCCACCTCATGTGAAGAACTGACTCAATGGAAAAGACCCTGATTCTGGGAAAGATTGAAGGCAGGAGGAGCAGGGAATAACAGAGGGTAAGATGGTTGGATGACATCACCAACTTGATGGACATGAGTTTGAGCAAGCTCTGGGAGTTGGTGTTGGACAGGGAAGCCTGCCGTGCTGCAGTCCATGGGGTCGTAAAGAGTCAGACATGACTGAGGGACTGAACCGGAATGAAATGAATTAAGTCAGAGGAAGACAAATACCACGTGATATCACTTCTATGCAGAATCTAAAAACATGACACAAAAGAACTTATTTGCAAAACAGAAAGAGACTCACAGACTTGGAGAATGAAACTTTTTTTATCATTAAGTTTGGAATAGTAGTATGTAGTTTTTACAGTTGTTGAGAGGTTTAAAAAGCAGAAGAGGTTGTATGTAAATGCATAGACTTTCAGTGAACTTCAGAGATGTGAGAGTGTCTATTTGAGTATGTTTGCTGTTCATTTTATTTTAGAACATGTTATTCAACAGTAGAAATAATGTCTTAATCATCTTTATATTCATTATTCTCCCCCAATGCCTTGTGCATTTGTGTATGTGAGAAATGCTGAAATTTTAAACAAATATATTTTCTTCTTCCTTTAGAATATTTAGTTTTCTGATTGATACACTATATATATATATATATATATATATATATATATATATATAAGTCTTCCATTTAACACAGAAAAATGCTAATATTTTACCAACAAAAAAGCCAGGTTTTCACAACTTTTGAATTTGGGAGGTTTTGCTTAATTTTTTACTCATTAAAGCAGATCTTGCTTTTTGAAGATGTAAGAGTAGCTGTGACAATAAGTAACTGGTGCATGCAATAGGTTTCTGAGATGCACCAAACCTGACTTTCCAGTAAAGTCATAAAAGGAGACAGAGAGGCCGTGATGGAAAGCTGACTTTCAAAATCACCCTGGGGTAGCATGAGGCTTGGGCTTGCCAGAAGGAGCTGTTGTTTTTATTGGTCAGTTGCTAAGTCATGTCTGACTCTTCAACCCCATGAACTGCAGCCCATCATGCTCTCCTGTCCTCCACTATCTCCTGGAGTTTTCTTTTTTTTTTTAATTATTATTTTTATTTTTTTTTACTTTACAATATTTTATTGGTTTTGCCATACATCAACATGAATCCGCCATGGGTGTACATGTGTTCCCCATCCTGAACCCCCCTCCCACCTCCCTCCCCGTACTATCCCTCTGGGTCATCCCAGTATACCACCCCCAAGCATCCTGTATTGAGTTTGCTCAGATTCATGTCCATTGAGTCAGTGATGCTATTTAAATATCTCATCGTCTATCATCCCTTTCTTCTTTTTCCTTCAATCTTTCCCAGCATCAGGGACTTTTCCAAAGAGTTGGCTCTTCGCATCAAGTGGCCAAAGTATTTGAGCTTCAGTTTTAGCATCCATCCTTCCAATGAGCATTCAGGCTTGATTTCCTTTAGAATTGACTGATTTGATCTCCCTGCTGTCCAAGGGACTCTCAAGAGTCTTCTCCAGCACCACAATTCAGAAGCATCTATTCTTCTGCCCCTGGCCTTCTCGATGGGCCAACTCTGACATCCATACACGAACTACTAGAAAAACCATCGCTTTGACTACACACACCTTTGTTGGCAAAGTGATGTCTGTCAGGGTAAAAAGGAAAAAAATAGCATAGTGAAATTAGGATAACTGAAACACTGTTACCTATAAGGAGATTAATTTAAGGTGGGTGTGTGGTGTAGGGAACTACAAAAGATTGTGCAAAGATCCTGTTCACAGCAATGACCTTGACGGGGTGAGGAGAAGGGGATTTACTGAAATCTGGAAGGCCAGAGAGAGTTCATGTACAGAGCTGACTTCCTTGGAGGGGCAGTGAGCTGGAAGGGGACAGAGCTATGCTGAAGTAACCAATGGAAGAAATACCCTGACCTCTCTCTTCCCTTTAGTTTCCTGCTGAGGTTCCCTATTGGCTCAATTCAACCAGAGGTCAAAGGGCACAAGAGACAGCCAAAGTTGCTTAAGAGGTCAGCCTCCCAGATGAAGAGCTAAGTGGGTCTTGATGGACAAATGGAAGACACCCGCAGTGACCAGGTCGGAGAATGCACCTGGTAGAGGAGGCATTTGAATAAGTAAGAAGTGAGATTGGAGGGCGTGTGTGTGTGTGTTGAAACTTGTCTGACTCTTTGCAACCCCATGGGTTATAGCCCACCATGCTCCTCTGTCTATGGAATTTTCCAGTCAAGAACACTGGAGTCGGTTTCCATTTCCTCCTCCAGGGGAACTGGGGTGGTTTGGGGCTAATATTTACAGTTTGTGAAGCAAGAGTTCAGTACTTGCTTTGACAAGAATGCTGTCAAGGTGAACAGCAACCTGGTCTATTTCATTTTAACTGAAGTTTGTTCTTTAATTTATAAAAATAAATGCACACATTATGTTGGGACTCCAAGTATTGGTTGGTTGGGGTTGCATTTTCAGACAGATTCTGAAAATCCTCAAATAACTCTTAGCTATGTGTTTGTATTAAACATTTGCAGAAAGACCTCACTCATTTAAAAGTAATTATAAGCAAACCTCTAAAGAACACCTACTGTATATCAGCCTCTATGACTGGGGTGAGAGGTGTACAAATGTGGTTATTGTGAAAACGGTTACAGCCCAGTGCAAGACACTTAAGCTAACAATGTCCCTGAGTAATGCTACTTTAGTGGAGGTTTGTACAAGAGAAAAGACTCAATTATATATGAAACTGCAGAGGTCAAATATGCTGTTTTCATCTCTAAGAATACTATTAACATGATATTTGAATGGGTTGTGCGTCCATTCAGGAATGAATGATCTTACTCCACTAGAGCTTTGTCCTTGGGCTTTGGGGAATCAAGTAGGTTTAATAACATACAAAGAGGCTAAGAGACATTCTGCTTGACCCCAAGAAATGATTTTTCTTTTCATCTTAAATTATAAGTGTAGACAATCTTGAAAGGCTTGAAAAGGATTATTTCTTTTTATTTATTTACATGGTCATCATCATTATTGCCACATTTAATATTTATTGAATATGGAGCCATCTTGTGCTAAGAATGGAGTAGAATAAAGGAGAAAGCTAGCAGGATGACATACAAAATGAGTCTCCAAAATGGAAACTGTGAGATTCATTTGTGATGAGCTCCGGGGTGAGAATTGGCTGGATTCAGGACAAGAGTAGACCACACAAATGGGTGTAGATCTTATTATGGATGATATTGCTCCAGTTGGGTACCTTTGGGGGCTACTTGCATTTCTTCATAAAGAGCCAGTTTGTTTTCAGTCAGTCTCTGTCTAAGAAAATGGTTATTACATACTTGCACTATGTTCAGGAACTCAGGCTAGTTTTATACAAGATAAAGCAAATATCTATTTCTCAGAGGGAAAGATAATGATATCATGAGCAGACACAGAAGGCAGAGAATAAAACAGAGGCTTTGAGTGTGATTTAGTCACTTAGGTTTTAAGTTTCTAAGAAAATAAAAGAAATAAAGAAAAAAGAAAAGAGGAGAGAAGCAAAAAACAAAGGAAGCTCAGTTCTCACTCACCATGTTGGTAAATGAAAGCTGGTCTGTTTTCACTGAAGATGTTTTATTTCAGTGTGTGCCTGAGTACTAAACTGCTTCAGTTCTGTCTGACTCTGTGACCCTATGTACTGTAACCCACCAGGCTCCTCTGTCCATGGGATTCTCTAGGCAAGAACACTGGAGTGGGTTGCCCTGCCCTCCTCCAAAGGATCTTTCTGATCCAGGGATCGAACTCGTGTCTCTTATAACTCCTGCACTGGCAGGCAAGTTCTTTACCACTAGCGCCACTTGGAGGTTGAGGCAAAGCAGAATGAAATATAGGGGGGAGAAAAAAACAACTGTGAGAAATTTCAGGATATTAAAGTTAAAAAAAAAAACAAACTCTCAGACTCATTTGCCTTCAGAATGTGCAAAATTGATGACAGTACTCTTCAAACACTATTGGGGTTGCACTACCGGTAGTAAGTCCCCTGTTGGTTGCCCCATCCGTGTCAATTTCTTCATTGTCTCTATTGGAAATGCCTTGATTTCTATTTGGGGACCCAGGTGGGTTTAGAGAAGCTGACCCCCCACCTGTCTCCAAGAATCAATCATTGTATTTGGCTGACATTTGATTCAGTAATGGAGACGTGATCTAAACTAGTGCAATTAGGGTTAGAGGTGGATCTCTTTTGAGTGACTTTCCAGATGGGGCCAGTGGTAAACAATCTGCCTGCCAATGCAGGTGATACAAGACATGTGGGTTCGATCCTCGGGTGGGGAAGATCCCCTGGAGTAGGAAATGGCAACCCACTCCAATATTCTTGTCTGGAGAATCCCATGGACAGAGGAGCTTGGTGGGCTACAGTCCATGGGGTCGCAAACAGTTGGACACGTCTGAGCTTGTGTGCACATGATGTGGAACTCTTGCATGAGCTTCTGGGACACAGGGGCCCTCTCTGCCTCTGAGGGTTGTAAGTTGTAGAGATGAGGCTAGAATTGCCCTAGGCAGTACTGGTAGGAAGCCGGCCTGAGGATGGTATCACAGCAGAGGGCAGAGTTCAAGTTTCCAAGAAAAATGAAACTGAAATCTTGATAACATGGTAAACTAAATAAAACTATACTAGGTATATAAATATACCCTCTTAATCTTATGGTTCTAGTTAAAATTATTTTTGCTTTTTAGTCAATTAAGATGTGGCCTTTATTATTAATAGTAATAAATAAAGTGATTCTAACTGATATATGTTTAGAAACAACAACTCTTTTTTTGCCTGTTGTTGTTTAGTCACTAAGTCATATCCAACTCTTTGGCAACCTCATGAACTGTAGCCAGCCAGGCTCCTCTGTCCATAGGGTTCTCCAGGCAAGAATACCGGAGTGGATATTCCCTTCTCCAGGGGGATCTTCCTGACCCAGGGAGTGAACCTGCATCTCCTTCATGGCAGGATTCTTTGTTAATACCACTGAGCCACCTCTTTTGTGCTTGGCCTTGTGCTAATTCTGGAAGTTACAGGGAATTACAAATTCTCTGAGTCCATTCTCCCCTCTTTCCTCAAAAAGTTGAAAAATTCCTAAAAACCCTTTATGGCTTAGTTCAACTTCCTGCTCTTATGTGAATGAGCCCAATCTTGCTCTGATGTTAATAAAACAAGTTATATCCTCTTTACATTCTCATCATTATAATTACAATTTACAGGAAGCATTCACCACATTGTCTTCTGTTTGGTTGTTTACATGATTACCTTCTCACAAAGGTCTCTGAATCCTGAGGACCTAGAACAGAACCTTGCCTGTAGTATGTGCCCAATTTTGTCAACATTGTACGAGGCACTTGCAATTCAAATATGAATGTCCTGGTCTTGGCTTTTAAAGAGACTATAGTCTAAGGATATGAATTTGGGGGGGATTGTACTTTTCTAGTTGTTTATATATTACTTGTTTCTGCATACAATAGTAATTCAAACACAACTGCAATATTTAACTTTATTTATAAATTATATAGACTACAACAACAGCACCTACTGTGCTATTATATTCTCATTACAAATTTAAAGTAAACACTGTGTGTATTAGATGTTCAGTTGTGTCCAACTCTTTGCAACCCCATGGACAGTGGAGCCTGGTCCACTGTCCATGGGATTCTCCAGGCAAGAATACTGGAGTGGGTTGCAATTCCTTTCTCCAGGGAAAGTACATTAGATGGGCTAAATGAAGCGTAAAGCAAAGGCTTACGGATTTAGTGATGCTTTCTAATGAGCTGTGTTACATATGCCCTAGATCCCCATTCCATGATGAAGACCACTGGATCATCAACTCAGAGATCAGTGGGAGACAGACAGGTTGGGTATTCCAACCTGTGAGGCTTTCCCACTATGGAAGGTAGCACACGGAAGATGTACCCCTAATGCTTTGAGCCTGAGGCTTCTGGGATGGTGGGAAGAGCTATTCAGATGGCTGCACTTCTCCACTTTCCTGCTCTCAGTCTTCAAAGAATGGAAAGGTTTGAGTCTCCCCTCCAACCCAGAAAAAAATATCAAGTTTCCCCTCCTCCCAGAACAGTCCACAAAAAGCAGGCTTCCTGTGGGGACTAAAGGCAAATGTCCTCCGGTGAGGATTAATCCTGTTGTTTCCGCAGCATTCTGCTTACATGGTTCCTGGCAATACAGAGTGCAGAATGTGTCTGGAATTCGACACCACCAAAAACAACAGTCTTTTCTAACTTAGCCATTAGCTCTGTGTCCGTCACCCATAGTCAGCACAAAGGGCTTGACTTTAACCTTGACGCCAAGAGATCTTTATTAGCTCCCTGACTCCCAATGTCTCCAACCAGGCAGAACTAAGGGGGTTCAGTATTTCATTTGCCATATGCCCGCTGGGTATTTTTTAAAAGGACAGAACAAATGAACTAGAATGCAGTGTCTCATGGATTTTTCTCCCCTCACGGAAGTCCCATGAGGGGTTGTATTATCCCATTTTACAAATAAGACAACCGAGGCCATGAAAATTTAATAAATTCCTCCAAAGTCAATTAATGTGCAGGAGAATCCAGATTCAAACCAGGGCTCTCTGGCTTTGGTTTCTTGTTTTCACTACACTACACTGCTCTACTTCATTAATGATGGTGGAATTATTTGTTATAAAAGGATTAGTTTCTATTTTATTTGTAAGTGGATAGCAGGTGCGTGGAAATCATGCAGGTTCAGAGTCTGAAAGGGCTGTAGGAATAGTTTTCTTTCTGTTTGTTAAGTGAATGTTTAATTCCCTGGCAGGGTGAGATAACTGACTCGCCTGGTGGTGGCATTGGGAGTACAGTCAGAGTCCTTTCTTCGTGCCCACCTTTCCTTTTTCCCTCTCTCTATTCTCTATCTGGTTCTTTCTGAAGAAGGAAGGGCAGGGCGTTACAAACGTAATGCATATTAACGTGTTACAGGATCTCAGAATTTAGCACATTCTTTCATGTTCATTGGAGCTTCCCTGGTGAATCAGGCAGTAAAGAATTTGCCTGCAATACAGGAGACCTGGGTTTGATCCCCGGTTCCAGAAGATTCCCTGGAGAAGGATACAGATACCCACTCCAGTACTCTTGCCTGGATAATTCTTTGGACAGAGGAGCCTGGTGAACTATAGTCCATGGGGTTGCAAAGAGTTAAACACAATTGAGCAACTAAAATTTTGTGTATATTATTTCCTTTAAATCTTATCACTACTTTGTGAGGTAACTATTATTCTTCTCTACCCATTGGCAGGTAAGAAAACAGATTTGGAGACCACAAATATGTTCAGTTGTACGACTGGGGAGCCAGGACTTAAAAGCCTCAGGATTCTGCTGTCCCCAGCTAAGATGGTCAAAAGATTCATTTGGGTTTTTCAGTAAGATCTTAGAGAAAAACGCAAGCAAACTTTCTAGCCAATCCAACACACCTAACACTAGTTGTCAGCTTTATATTTTATTATGGAGACGTTTATCATTCAAGGCATTACTTCACCATTTCATCAGCTATTAACATCAGCTCATGCATAAGGAAGACAGCGACAGAGAGGGTCAAACTGACTTGCCCCAGATCATATTGAGTGCCTGTTGAGACTGACTTTTTATTTAATTAGGAGACTAAAAGGGATCCTAGTTATCTCTAATAAGACACTTTATTTAATTTCCATATTGAAACGGTTCCATATTGAAATTAGTTATCTCTAACTAATAGAAAGTAAAAACACAATAAAAATTATAAAAGTATAAAAGATACAGATGAAGACACGCGAGCATCAGAAGCCAGACTCGTGGGAATGAGCTGCGGTCTCCTTCTTGTAATACTGATGTTAGTAGACACATCTGTGGTCTGTAAGCATGGTATATATATTGTATCCACACATGCTCACAAAGTCCTGTGAAGTCGTAGGTTGATATTATGGCTGTCATTGCTCTAATTTTAGAGGAAAGAGAGCCAAGCTGGGCTGGAGCTCCATAGGGTCTGTTTGAGCTCACAGTCTGGATCAGCTAAGTACGGCCCTTTATGGCAATGCTTCTGGCATACTCTCCCTCTTTGGAGATAGGTTGGCTACTTTGTGAAGTAAGAGCTTGTACATACCCTCGTCTTCTTTATTATCTTTTAATGTTTATTTCTTTGATTGCTCTGGATCTTAGTTGCAGCATGTGAGATCTTACATTTTCTCTGTGGCATGCAAGACAATTAGTTGTGGCATGTGGGATCTAGTTCCCTGACCAGGGATCCAACCCAGGCCCTTTGCATGGGGAATGCAGAGACTTAGTCAGTGGACCACGAGGAAAGTCCCACCCTCATCTTCTTTAAAAGATTTCTTTGACATTCTAAGACCCAAAGAACAATAGATGTGAATGCTTTGGGGGATAATATTCTTGCCAGAGAACTGGCAAAATAATGTCTCTTCTGTTATGTTTCCAATCAAAATGAAAGCTGAAATCATTTTTATAAGAGTGCTAAGACCAGGTACAGCCCTAGATATTTAATATAAAGCATTACATTTTCTCTGTAACTGTGATATAAACAGATTCAGAGAGCAATAGTGCTTGCATGAGAAAAACTAGAAAGAAGCAGAGAATAGTCTGGTGTTTAAGCAGAACCTCTCTGAACCCAAGAACTGTCATTTCAATCGCGGTTTCAGCAAACGTTGAACCTCCATTTTATGTGAGAGCAGTGCTGTGAGGAAACACAGATGAAGAAGGACCAGGCTGACCGTGTTCAATAGGATTAAACATTTCAAAGGCAAGTATGACTGGTACTGTAAGAGCCACTTTGATAAAGTTTCTGGGTAAGAATGAATGGGGAAATACCACATAATTCGGGTGGAGGACATAGAGTGGAGTGAGTTAGAAGAGGCTTTGTAGGCCAGGAAGTGATTGAATCGAATGCAGAAAAGGAAATAGGACAGAGATGAAAAATTTCCTTCGCAAACCCAAACATGCTGGAAAGGAAGGGGGCATACTTAGGTCCTTATAAGTACTAATACAAATAGTCATAGCCACAGTAGTATGTGATAAGGCTGGACTGGGCTGGTTACAATCAGAGAATATCTTTAGTCTTCATCTCCTCTCCTCATCAGTCTCACTCTCTGGACTATTGGTATATCCGGGAGACCCAATACCTCTCATTTATCTTCCCTGTGTGAGCTTTGAACAGTTTGAGAAATTAAATGAGAGTAAACACATGAAGACCCATAGACCCATAGGGTCTCCATGTCACAGAAAGGCTGGTGGTAGGACTTAGCTGAAAGTGAGAGCCAGACGCACCAGATAAGTGAATTCCTGATTTAAGCAGATTCCCCAGTTGTCACCAGTATGCTGGCCCAGCATGGGTATCCATAGGAGGTGTGAGCAAGGTGCTGCCCAGGTAAGACTCACTTTCTGGACCGCAGAAGGTTTGTTCTCTTCAGAGCTTGCTCCCAACTGGAGGAGATAAGCCGAACATAGCCAGTTTATTCTTGCAAATATATCACTGAGAGAAGTCACTATACCTGCAATAAGGAAGGTGCCAAAAGGTATTAACAGTGTGAAATTTATTAACTTCCTCCCGCGTGAGAAGGATCCTTACATGGTCCTGTGATTTCCTGCCCTGGACCAAGTCTCAGCAATTCTTGTACTTTCTGGGGTGACGTCACAGTATAGACCCTTTAGAATCATAAATGTCCAGACCAGTGCAAACATCAAAATTTGAACCTTATTCAAATATATAACCCCTCCCCTGCCTGAATCAGGCCATCTTTAAGTTTGGATGCCTTGGTTGTTACACGGGCAAGTGAGCATTATTTTTACTACTTCACTCTGTACTTTTCTCCCTCCTGCTGACTTTAGTGTAGGTTTCTGATGCCTCCATGACCAGATGCAAGAGGAGAGGGCGATAGTGAAAAAGAGCTTGATGTAACATGGTGGCCAATGTGATGGGCAGACACATGGCTGAGTGTGGTTCCCGCAACACATGAAATAGTCACTCTCTGTTAGTCCCTCGAGGCGACACATTTAAGGACTCATTTCAGAGGTCTTCCTTCTAGAGGCTCAGTACAGATGATCCCATACCTCTAGTTGGCCACTTCCAGCTTCTCTGGTGCCCTTGTCTCCCAATAATCCATCCCACAAAGACGACAGGCTAGGTTCCAACCTTGCCGTCATATCTGGTGCCCTAGAAAAGGCTTCTTGCCTCATGGATAGAACTCCATCTCCTTCCCAGGCTGGGAGGCATAATTCTGACTGCAACTCTCCCAATTGTGGTCTTCCCCAGGCAAAGACCACGTGTTCCCCAAATTCCGCATCATACAGGAACATCAGTGCTCCTTTAAAGCCCCCTTCACTTGGTTTGAGGTAATGGGCGAACACTCCCCTCCTCCTTGTTTTTAGGAGATGGCACGTGGCCCCCACAGACATGCTCTTAAATGGGGAAACCTCTTTCACCTGTTTTCTCACTCAAACCCTTTATTCCTTGGAGGTGGGTGATGGACAGTTTTGTCTCGAATATGGCGCAGCCCTTACTTAGGATCCAGGTGATTGGTGTCCATTATCGTAGTCTTTGGGCAGCCAAGAGAGGCCCCACATACAGGCCTTTTATGCTGGCTTTTATTAAGGGCTTATGACACGCCAACTACTGTGTTAATCTCAGGTTATTCATTTAATCCCCAGAAAAGCCTATCGGGTAGGCATTGTTTTACTGATGAGGAAATGTTGGCACAATAATTCAAGTTAACATAGTAGTTATGAGCACTGGAGCTGGGCATTATTCCAGGCCATCTGATGATTCCCAAATAAACACTGTGTTGAATTCCTACTTTTCCTACAATAGCAGCAGGGTTGGGAATTATGCCAAGGTCAACTTCTTGGAAGGAATTCATGCTTATATTCCACTAGTGCTGAGTACAGAGGTTGATTTAGACAGAACGTAGAGGACTTGGGGGGAAGAAGGTGAGGAGGAAATGGGTGGGTGGCCTTAGGAATCACAAGGCCCAGCTTGATCCTGAATTTTGTCTTTAATAGGAGAGTGACTGTGACAAATTATTCATCAACTTGAGTCTTGCTTTCAATTCCATAAAGCAAGGATAATAGTATAAGTTACAGGAATGATCGGAGAAGTCAAATTTGGGAAATAGTAGATGATCCAGAGCTGTGATGATGGTGATGGTAATGATTATAGTTACTGACATAATTAACATTTATTAAGCCAGGTTTATTTATTAAGCCTGACATTTATTACATGCCAGGTGCACATATACACTTTGAATGTTTACTTGGTTAATCTCCACAGCATAAGACACAGCACAATCCCTAGATCCATTTACAGAATAAACCCAGGTATGGGTGAATAATCTGCCTCGTGTTAACACAGACAGTGAGTGGCAAGCTTGAGGATGGGCACAAGCAACCTGTGAATGGAGCCTGCTGTAGCAATATCTAGAACCTTCTAGGGAAGATCCATGAGTATTCTTAGCCAAAATAAACAGTAATGTAATCATTATAAGTATTTTTACACATTTTTTTTTCAGGCAGTAGGAAGTCACTTGAAGTATAGCAGTTTCAAAGTATACCAATATTATCAGAGTATATTTGAGGTATGAGTAGTGAAGAGTGAATTATTAATTGTCTATTATTTGCATATTTTTGTATAAACTACTTAAAAACTATTTGGTGGACACAAAGAAGTTATTTAACATTTTATTTTGGGTATAAAGGGGGGAAAATAGACATATTCTGTAATTTCGCAGAGATTCAAAATTTGTCCTTGATTAATACATTTGGGATATGTTTATCTCAAGAATGCCTTGGTTTAAGGTTCATATAGCATAAATGCTTCCAGTAGCAGAAATAGATTTCCCTTTGTTTCCCTGCTCACCTACAGAATCCAATCTGTTTGCAGTGATTTAATCAGCAATGAGTTGTTTACAGGAAAACTCCTACATAAATCAAAACCTTCCAGTACACGTTTGCTCCTGGCTTTTCTGCTGTCCTCTGAACAAACTGGCTAGCCATTTGTAACTCTATTTATCTGTGTGTGTGCATATGTGTGTGATAGAGAGATTTTTTATAATTATAATAATTATAGCTTCATAACATATTATTTTTTAAAGTCTGATGATCACTGGCATTTTAGCTGATTCATGTATGCTCTGGTGTTTGGAAAATGCATTTTCCTTTAAATGTAGAGGTCTGAATTTTTTTCTAGAAGAGAATTTATTTAACAGCTGGACATCCTTCTTTCCTCTTTTCCTCCTCTCCATTTTGTCCTTCATTCCTTCCTAGTTTGTCTCAGGTAGGTTTCTTTGGTCTCAAGCAATATTGTTGATTTTGTTCAGTTGTGTCCGACTCTTTACAACTCCATGGACTGCAGCACACTTCCCTGTCCTTCACTGTCTCCTGAAACTTGCTCAAACTCATGTGCATCGAGTTGGTGATGCCATCCAACCATCTCATCCTCTGTTGCCCCCTTCTCCTTCTGTTCTCAATCTTTCCCAGCATCAAGGTCTTTTCTAATGAGTCAGCTTTTTGTATCAGGTGGCCAAAGTATTGGACCTTCAGCTTCAGCATCAGTCCATCCAATGAATATTCAGGGTTGATTTCCTTTAAGATGGAATGACTTGATCTTTTTGTTGTCCTAGTAACTCTCAGTTCAGTTCAGTTCAGTTCAGTTGTTCAGTCATGTCAGACTCTTTGCGACCCCATGAATTGCAACACGCTTGGCCTCCCTGTCCATCACCAACTCCTGGAGTTCACTCAGACTCACATCCATCGAGTCAGTGATGCCATCCAGCCATCTCATCCTCTGTTGTCCCCTTCTCCTCCTGACCCCAATCCCTCCCAGCATCAGAGTCTTTTCCAATGAGTCAACTCTTCCCATGAGGTGGCCACAGTATTGGAGTTTCAGCTTTAGCATCATTCCTTCCAAAGAAATCCTAGGGCTGATCTCCTTCAGAATGGACTGGTTGGATCTCCTTGCAGTCCAAGGGACTCTCAAGAGTCTTCTCCAACACCACAGTTCAAAAGCATCAATTCTTCGGCACTCAGCCTTCTTCACAGTCCAACTCTCACATCCATACATGACCACAGGAAAAACCATAGCCTTGACCAAACAGACCTTTGTTGGCAAAGTAATGTCTCTGCTCTTCAATATGCTATCTAGGTTGGTCATAACTTTCCTTCCAAGGAGTAAGTGTCTTTTAATTTCATGGCTGCAGTCACCATCTGCAGTGATTTTGGAGCCCCCAAAAATAAAATCTGACACTGTTTCCACTGTTTCCCCATCTATTTCCCATGAAGTGATGGGACCAGATGCCATGATCTTCCTTTTCTGAATGTTGAGCTTTAAGCCAACTTTTTCACTCTCCATTTTCACTTTCGTCAAGAGGCTTTTGAGTTCCTCTTCACTTTCTGCCATAAGGGTGGTGTCATCTGCATATCTGAGGTTATTGCTATTTCTCCCAGCAATCTTGATTCCAGCTTGTGTTTCTTCCAGTCCAGCATTTCTCATGATGTACTCTGCATATAAGTTAAATAAGCAGGGTGACAGTATACAGCCTTGACGTACTCCTTTTCCTATTTGGAACCAGTCTGTTGTTCCATGTCCAGTTCTAATGGTTGCTTCCTGACCTGCATACAGATTTCTCAAGAGGCAGGTCAGGTGGTGTGGTATTCCCATGTCTTTCAGAATTTTCCATAGTTTATTGTGATCCACACAGTCAGTGTATGGCAATTCAGATTATTTTAAGTACAAAAAGAAAGAAACTTTCTGTTGGATGGATTTAGGGAAGCTTTCTGAATGGAAAAAGAAAGGAAAAGCTGAACCCCAAGATTTTTCATCTTTTACCAACAATTACTTCTTTTTCCAGTCTTTGACTAACACGCGATCTCAAAGTTATTTCTAAGCACCGATATTAAATCATTATGTTTTAAACCTTAAAGGCGTATACAATGCTGTATATCAATGAAATCTCAATAAAATTGGGGAAAAAACTCATTGTTGTGTAAGTAACCAATTCAAATCTCAGTACCTTAAAACAGTAGGTGTTTGTTATCCCCCATCAGCAGTTTGGCTGGAGAGGTCAGCTTATCTGAGTCAGGCCCAACTTTGAAGAGCGAACAGAGATACCATCCATGTCTGTGCATCTGAGGTCAGCTGTAGGTTGGCTAAGTGCTGGCTTCACAGATCTTGGCAGCTCTTCACTTACTCCTGGGATTTAATAGGGAGAAATGGCAGGCTCTGCCCCACATGGTCTCTCATCCCCAGGGGACGATTGGGGCTTGTTCAAATGAAGGTGGAGGGGGTCCAAGAAAATGAAAAGATGCCTAGGCTCAGACCTGCTCTGACACCACCCCCAACACGTCTACTGACCAAAGTAAGTACCATGGCCAGCCTGGATTCAAGGCAGGGTGTGGAGCAATCAGATGTCCCCTAATGCACAATCACATTACAGAGGGACATGTTTGTGACCATTTTTGGAAACAATCTACACAGAAACTACAGCCCCTAAAGAATCTAGGTAACAAGAGAATGCATGAACACATGATTTATGGCATCGCACTGGGATGAATCAACTCCATTCAATGCCCTCCCCCTTTTTTTCTTATTCCACTCGAGACAACACTCTCCATTCCTGGAATGGTATCTTGATTGGTGGCCTTATCAAAATTTATGAATATTGGGAAACAAGAGCCCTAAAGAAAAAATCAAAGTCATGTTGCAACAAGAGTGGGAAAGAGGTGCTGAGCAGAGACAAAGTAATGTTTTTAGATGCAGCCCTCAAGGACCTGAGTCTTTTAGGAAGGCAGTTCTTGTTTAAGTCTTCCTACACACCTTCAATGGGGCCTATTGGAGGACTCTATTTTAATTTTTAATTGGGGGATAATTGCTTTATAATGTTATGTTGACTTCAGCCATACATTCACAGGAATCAGCCCTAAGCCTGTGTGTTGTGTGTGTGTGTGCACAATAAGTAACTTCAGGCAAGTCTGACTCTTTGAGATGCTATGGACTGTAGCCTGCCACGCTCCTCTGTCCATGGGGATTCTCCAGGCAAGAATACTGGAATGGGTTTCCATGCCCTCTTCCAGGGGATATTCCCGACCCAGGGGTGAAACCCACATCTCTTACGTCTCCTACATTCCTGCATTGGCAGGCAGGTTCTTTACCATTAGTGCTACCTGGGAAGCCCTCTGTGTGTAATGTGTGTGTGTGTGTGTGTGTGTGTGTGTATAAACTATGTTCCCTCCCTCTTGAGCCTCCCTCCCACCTTCCCCATCCCACCCCTCTAGGTTGTCACAGAGCACCAGGCTAGTCTCTCTGTTTTGTATAACAGCTTCCCATTTGTTGATAATGCCTGGGTGAAGACTTGAAGGATGTTTGCTAAGAGGATAAGAAGCAAGCTCAGCAATGGTTAGTGAGGAACTCTTCCTCTTCTAACATTCCCATTCCCTTAAAGAAGCTCAGTTAGTGTAAATCTCGGCCTTTCTCTGCTCCTTTAGCTTATGAGTGAAATGATTTACCTGGATGAGATATGTAGAAAGAATAATGGGGGATGCTCAGCTCAGCCAAGCTGTCCATGTCATAAGAGTTACAGGCAGGGAGGGCTGTCTGGGCCCAGCACTGCTGGATTTCAGTAGGTAGGATTCCTTAGATCCAGAGTTTGCTATTATCATTATCAAATCCACTTAATCCACCTAACGACGTGCATTCCATCTTGGTCTCCATCTGTAATAAGTAGCATACTCGGATTCCATATTCCTTTTTTGCTTTATTCCCTACTCATTAAAAACCCAGGTGGTGAAGGGGATTTTTTTTTGGGGGGGGGGCAAAATAAAACAATTTGGAGCTTTTTGGAAATTATGGTTCAGATACCTGGATTAGAGATGTGGGATGGAATATAAAGCTTGAAGGGCATGGGAAAATCAGACAATGAAAGACTTGTGTGCCATACTGAAGAGAGCAGGCTTTACACTAAAGGCCCAAGTTGCTGATGTACCTGGGTCTCTCGAGTCTCCTACATTGGCAGGCGGGTTCTTTACCACTAGCACCACCTGGGCAGCCCTTGATGCAGTGGACAGACAAGAAAACCTTACTATTTTTGAAAATCTACTCAAGCACTATTGCTGAGAATGTTCAGTCAGAGCCTCAAACACAAGGCGATGGAGCCAAGTCATAACCATCACCTTCCAGAGTCAAATGCATGTGTTCCTCAGAGCACTAAGCAAAGGAACAAAGCAATCAAGAAAAAGAGAAAAGAGTCAAAGCAAACTAGAGAGATAAAGAGAGAGTTTTCAAATAGTATAGGTGATTTCACTGTCCTTTCTTAACCATTATTATATTGGGCTTAGTCTAGCTGTTAAGTAACAGAACCAAAATAACGATGTGCTCCCAATACCAAATTCAATCAGCAATTATTGACTTCTGGATCTAAAGGGACTCAGAGATGATCCATTTACCACAACAGGTTCAGTGGTTTGCCCCAAAGTCCCATAGTTCACTTTTGAATCTTTTTCAGCTCTATAAATTACTAAATTACATAAATCCTGCATTCAATATTCCACATCTATTTTTGGGCTCCAAAATCACTGCAGATGGTGACTGCAGCCATGAAATTAAAAGATGCTTACTCCTTGGAAGAAAAGTTATGACCAACCTAGATAGCATATTCAAAAGCAGAGATATTACTTTGCCAACAAAGGTTCGTCTAGTCAAGGCTATGGTTTTTCCTGTGGTCATGTATGGATGTGAAAGTTGGACTGTGAAGAAGGCTGAGTGCCAAAGAATTGATGCTTTTGAACTGTGGTGTTGGAGAAGACTCTTGAGAGTCCCTTGGACTGCAAGGAGATCCAACCATTCCGTTGTAAAGGAGATCAGCCTTGGGATTTCTTTGGAAGGACTGATGCTAAAGCTGAAACTCCAGTACTTTGGCCACCTCATGTGAAGAGTTGACTCATTGGAAAAGACTCTGATGCCGGGAGGGATTGGGGACAGGAGGAGAAGGAGACGACAGAGGATGAGATGGCTGGATGGCATCACTGACTCGATGGACGTGAGTCTAAGTGAACTCCGGAAGTTGGTGATGGACAGGGAGGCCTGGCATGCTGTGATTCATGGGGTTGCAAAGAGTTGGACACAACTGAGTGACTGAACTGAATTGAACTGAACTGAATATATCTATATCTATTTTCTCACCCCGAATTAAATCAGTTACTTTATTACTTGTTTTTTCTGCCTTCTGAGAGTTGCCATTGCACTTCCATGGCAGTAAAGCACAGTATCATTCATGGCGGTCCCTGATCAAAAGTTGTCATTCAACAAGGATGCCAAGGCATTGAAATGTCAGAGTTTGCAAATGTAGCAGTATTCCATGCTTTCTTTCACTGAATATGTCCTAGATGCTCAAACTTGGAAGAGATGTTTGAAGGATGCCAGAAGGGGAGCTTGTTGTTGTTCCATTGCTAAGTCATGCTGGACTCTTTGCGACCCCATGGGCTGCAGCATGCCAGGCTCCTCTGTCCTTCACCATTTCCCAGCATTTGCTCAGATTCCTGTGCTTTGAGTCAGAGCTTAGGCTTGAGTAAACACCTGACTTGCTCTAAACCACTCCCAATTCTTGCCTCTGTTTAGGCTTTTTCTTCCACTACACTTTCCATCTGTCTGCTAAATCCTGTAGTTTCATTAAGCCACTGATGATTCCTTGTAGTTAAACTTCCCATTATTTTCCATTCAAACAAGGGTTGGCAAACTATGGCCCGCAGGTTGGCCTCCTGTGTTGATAGATTTATTACAGCACAGCCTCACCCCTTCAGGTACACATGGTCTAGGGCGGCTTTTAGGCTACAACAGCAGACCTGAGCAGTCATGAGACAAGCCCTACAGCCCACAGAGCTGAAAATATTTACTCTCCAGTCATCTACAGGAAAAGCATGTTGTCTCCTAATTGAGAAGGTTAACCACACAGCACTTTGCTTTTACCACTCTTAATAATAAATAACAGTTATTAGCAATAGTCACCACTGATAGAGTGATTGATTGAGAGCTTAGGTAACAGTTGGGTCCTTTTTTAACATTATAGAAGTCAACATTCATGACATGTCTGAGTATAATTTTTCACATGATATAGAGGAGCAAAAAAAGGCTAGAGAGGTTAAGGAGTCTGCTCAATACAGCACATGCTAAGTAGCAGAAAGGAGGTTTGAACACAGTTTTTTTTGCTGTTGAAATCTGTGCTTTTGATCTACTCTGCAGCTGAGAGTGTCTCTTCTTTCCTGGGCTGAGTTTTCATTTCCTCTTTGTATGGTGCTTAACAGAATGTTTTGCATGGTTATGCCATCAGCCTATTCAATTACTAAATTGATGTAAGGCTGAAATCACACAAGAAGAGGAAGGAGGTATAGATTGTTTTGAAATTTGTCTTATTAAAATCTAAGACCCTTGAAGGCACAGATTCACATGTCCATGGAAACAACCAAGAAATAGCTCATTTCTAGGCTTGGGGAAAAAGGTCCTTCTAGTCGAAGTTATGGTCTTTCCAGTAGTGGTGTATGGATGTGAGAGTTGGACCATAAAGAAAACTGAGCATCAAAGAATTGATGCTTTTGAATTGTGGTGTTGGAGAAGACTTTTGAGAGTCCCTTGGACTGCAAGGAGGTCCAACCAGTCCATTCTAAAGGAAATCAGTCCTGGGTGTTCATTGCAAGTATTGATTCTGAAGCTGAAACTCCAATTCTTTGGCCACCTGATGTGAAAAACTGACTCATTGGAAAAGACCCTGATGCTGGGCAAGATTGAAGGTGGGAAGAGAAGGGGACGACAGAGGATGAGATGGTTGGATGGCATTACTGACTTGATGGACATGAGTTTGAGAAAGATCTGGGAGTTGGTGATGGACAGGGAAACCTGGCATGCTGCAGTCTGTGGGGCTGCAAAGAGTTGAACACAATTGAGCAACTGAACTGAGGCTTGGGTAATGCTTGTGAACTAGAAACCAGGAGACTAAGTCTGTACTCATGTTTCAGCTGCAAATTAAGAGTGACCTTGAGCAAGTCATTCATCTTTCTAAGCTTATTTACTAATCTTATTTAAAAGAATTTGATTAGTTGATTTTCAAGGTTGTATTACAAAGCTTATCCAAATCTAGGAGTCTGAACATAACTGTAACACTCCTTTTGGTATATTTATCATAGAACCACCAGGTCTAAGACAGACTGAGGAAAAGGAAGAGAACTAACTTTAACATTAAAATGTCAACTGTGTGCAGGCACAGGTCTGGGTATATTTCATGCATCATGTCATTTTAACCTCAGAGCAGTCCTGAGATTACAATAATTACTAAAATGATTTAAATGGAAGTTCAGAGGGATTAGCCAAGTTTTCTAAGCTTAAGCACAAAATGAGAGTTCCAGCAGGAATTTGAACCCAGGTCAAATTCATGACAAATAATATGCTGTTCTCAGTACATCAAGGTTTGTCCAATGAGGTCATTCCACACTGGACACTAACTGAAGGTTGTAATTCATCCCTTTGCTTTTTCAGTTCAAGGCAGTTGATTTGAAAGCATTGAGAGAAGTTCAAAGAACAATACAAGCACAAAGCATTTTTAGAGTGGGACTTGAGTTTTCAGGTCTTCAGAATCATAGGCTGCCTGCTACTAAAGCCTGTTGTGTTGCATGGTAAATCTTATCAAAGCTCTTAAACATAACATGTTTTAAAAAATCATCTACCAGTGTCTGAAAGTAGGCCTTGGTGGTTCTGATTAGGACAGGCCATTAAAACCTCTGCTCATTTCCTTTAAATAAATCTCAAACTTTTCTGAACCAGTTTTTGTATTTATCAGAGTTGATCATGTCCACTCCAAATTGAGGCAAAAGATACATTCTTAGCATTTATTTTCTGAAAATAAGAGACTATTTTTATATCAAGTTCTCTGATTATATAGACAGTGTTACATGTTCCCTTCAACTTTGGTGTAAATGCACAGATCGCAACAAAAAATAATAGTACCTAATTGGGAAATATCTCATAATTTCCAATCATATATATCACTATAATGAATCTATGACTTCCTAGTACATAATGAATCTATAGACTTCCTAGTCTATGAAGTATGTTTACTGATCTGTATTTTATAGACAAGGAGTAGAGAATTGAAAATACTTAATATGGTCCAAATAT
Source organism: Bos grunniens (assembly GCF_055505025.1). Classification (NCBI taxonomy): domain Eukaryota; kingdom Metazoa; phylum Chordata; class Mammalia; order Artiodactyla; family Bovidae; genus Bos; species Bos grunniens. The sequence goes on along the minus strand of NC_141170.1, from coordinate 11,664,088 downwards.
TTTATATATATATAAAATCTCAGTGCATTTTTATGAAGAAGCAGAATCAAACTAGAATCCAGGCTCTTCAACCGAATTCCACCCTTTTCCTTCACTCATCATCACCTTTCATTGGGTGATACTGGAATATAATTTTACCCATTTTGCTTATTTTGTGGGTTATTTTGTCCTATAATCAAAAAAATATATAAAGAATACAGTATGATCAACAATTGCATAGTGCTTCATAGCCTATACATCAATTTTGGTAGAAATGTTTTCAGTTTTCTTTTTGTCATTGTACTCAAGACTGACAGATTTTCTTTTCTTTGGCTTCAAAATCAGTGTAGATGGTGACTGCAGCCATGAAATTTAAAAAATGTTCTCTCCTTAGAAGGAAAGATATGACAAGCCTAGATTGTATACTAAAAAGCAGAGAAATCATTTTGCCAACAAAGTCCATATAGTCAAAGCTATGGCTTTTCCAGTAGTCATGTATGGATGTGAGAGTTGCACTATAAAGAAGGCAGAGCTCCAAAGAATTGATACTTTCTAATTGTAGTGTTTGGAGAAGGCGATGGCACCCCACTGCAGTACTCTTGCCTAGAAAATCCCATGGATGATCCAGCAATCCCACTGCTGGGCATACACACTGAGGAAACCAGAAGGGAAAGAGACACGTGTACCCCAGTGTTCATCGAAGCACTGTTTATAATAGCCAGGACATGGAAGCAACCTAGATGTCCATCAGCAGATGAATGGATAAGAAAGCTGTGGTACATATACACAATGGAGTATTACTCAGCCATTAAAAAGAATACATTTGAATCAGTTCTAATGAGATGGATGAAACTGGAACCTATTATACAGAGTGAAGTAAGCCAGAAAGAAAAACACCAATACAGTATACTAACGCATATATATGGAATTTAGAAAGATGGTAACAATAGCCCTGTGTACGAGACAGCAAAAGAGACACTGATGTATAGATCAGTCTGTGGACTCTGTGGGAGAGGGAGAGGGTGGGGAGATTTGGGAGAATGGCATTGAAACATGTATAATATCAGGTATGAAACGAGTCGCCAGTCCAGGGTCGATGCACGATACTGGATGCTTGGGACTGGTGCACTGGGATGACCCAGAGGGAGGGTATGGGGAGGGAGGAGGGAGGAGGGTTCAGGATGGGGAACACAGGTATACCTGTGGCGGATTCATTTCGATATTTGGCAAAACTAATACATTATTGTAAAGTTTAAAAATAAAATTAAATTAAAAATAAAATAAAATAAAATATAAAAAAAAAAAGAAAGAAAGAAAATCCCATGGATGGAGGAGCCTGGTAGGATGCAGTCCATGAGGTCGTGAAGAGTCGGACACGACTGAGTGAATTCACTTTCACTTTTTACTTTCATGCATTGGAGAAGGAAATGGCAACCCACTCCAGTGTTCTTGCCTGGAGAATCCCAGGGACGAGGGAGCCTGGTGGGCTGCCGTCTATAGGGTCACACAGAGTTGGACACAACTGAAGCGACTTAGCAGCAGCAGCAGCAATTTTAGTGTTAGAGAAGCCTTTTGAGAGTCCTTTGGACAATAAGGAGATAAAATCAGTCAATCCTAAAGGAAATCAACCCTTAAGATTCACTGGAAAGACTGATTCTGAAGCTGAAGCTCCAATACTTTGGCCACCTGATGCAAAGAGCCAACTCATTGGAAAAGACGCTGATGCTGGGCAAAATTAATGGCAGGAGGAGGAGGAGTCAACAGAGGATGAGATGGTTGGATGGCATCACCTACTCAATGGACATGATTTTGAGCCAATTCCAGGAGATGGTGAAAGACAGGGAAGCCTGACATGCTGCAGTCCATGGGGTTGCAAAGAATCCAACATGACTTAGCGACAAAAACTTATTAAAACACACAACACTAAAGGCTCAGAAAAGTGTCAGCACAAGGGTTTCCATACCCTCAGTTCTAGTCTATATGTTTTCCTCTCATGTTGCTATCTTTTTCTTTCCATCTTCTTTAAATAACTGAAAGTTCATCCTGACTCAGTATTCTCATCCATTTTCAGAAGCTGATTAGGCAAAAGAGAAGAGAGCCACTAAATGAAATAGAAAGAACATTTAGCCAACTGCTTCTTTCTTGCTTCTGCTTTGTGTTATACCATCAGGCTACACAGGTTTCTGGAAATTAGAGAGATCAGATTGTATGATGATGAAAACTTCTCTCTAGAGGGCTGCATTTCACCTCGTGTGCACTGCAAGCCTGTTTTGACAGTCCCAATTGTAAGAAATGTTCCCCCACTAACTGCTTGGCTATGACTCACCTCCAATAGTCTCTGTCTGCAACATCTGTCCACTTTGTCTTTTCTCTTTCAAATCGTGATTTTAATTTTACACTGAGCATGCTTTACAGCAAAACCCACGTACGGCTGTCCTACCAGGGAACTGATTAAAATAAGTATGGAAGTTGAAATGTGGAAAATATATCACTCTCCAAAGTTTTCCTAAACAGGTTCTGGTCTTGAGCACCATCATCAGTGGAGGGATAGAGGTAAGAGTTGAATTTTATGCTCTCAGTAGCTTTGAGCATTTGGTAGACAATGTGCTTACATTCACAAACTGTAGACCTGGCAGAATAATTCATTATTTTCTTTAATATTCAGATGCTAAGCTCCCATAGAGCCCTTAGCATGCAGTCTTCCATCAAGTCTAAGAGCTAGTTCTCCAGTATAGTATTCTTCTTCCTTTCTGTCCACCATGATTTATGTGTTGCCTCTGTCATAGGGTATATTTTCTGTGATTTTTCTCAACAATCCTTCCTGAAGCTAGCATGAATCATCTTCTTAAAAATTCAAGAAATACTGCAACTTAATAGGTTTCTTAGAACTCTGACTCTATTTAAAACTAAAGCCCAAATAAATTTTTATTGCTAAACTCACTGATTTTGCATTGTTGTTTCATCACTAAGATGTGTCTGTCTCTTTGAGACCCCATGGTCAGTAATCCACCAGGCTCTTCTGTCCGTGGGATTTCCCAGGCAGGAATATGGAGTGGGTTGCCTTTTCATTCTCCAGGGAATTTTCCTGACCCAGGGATGGAACCTGTTTCCCATGTCTCCTGCATTGGCCTGGGGATTCTTTACCAATGAGCCACCAGGGAAGCCCTGATTTGCATAACAACATTACTGTGACTGTAGTTACTTTCACACTGAACTGTATGTTATAGGTCATGTGCCTACAGGTGAGTTCAGAGAATGTGCCGTATTCATCTCAGATTCTCTAGCACTTAGACTCAACTATAACCCATCTAGTAATGCATAGACTCAAATAGGTTAGATTTCTTAGAATCAACTTCTAGGACAGTCTCTACATAACTATTTGATCTTAGACAAGTATCTTAACTTTTGGTTTCCTCACATGTAAAAAAAAAAGGCTAATGGTGGCCCTTTACATAAATATTTTGGTGGCAGATTAAATGAAATTAAATGAGTTAATTTATGTTAAGAGAAGAACATACTGACTGACAAATAGCAAAAGCGTAAAAATGGTAGTTGTTATTGTTAGAGAAGGAACTGATTTAAAATCTGCTGAGTTAATCTTGAATAAAGTTGGAGAATATATAATCATATAAAGTCCAGAATTTTCTGTTACTATAAAATTTCAAAGAAGACACAGAGAAATAATGGAAAGAATATATATATTTATGATCAGCATCCTGGCTTGGAGTCTGTGCTCTGTGACTTATTAATGGGCAAGTTTCCCATCCGTCTGTGGTTTGTGGACCTTCATTAGTAACAATGGATAAGACAAATAACTACTGCATGAGTTTGTCATGAGGATTGTATCTGTGGAAGCATTCCCCAAGGCAGGAATTTTCACATTTTTAGCTCCCAGAGCTTTTTCTCAGGGCTTTTCTTCACAAAGAAGCCCAAAGAGTAAGCAAAGAAAGCACATTACAGCAGAACCGAGTTCGTGGACTTGGTCCTGGCATGGATGACAGTCCCTTGTACTGTTCTCACTCACCTCCCTCCCTTCCACCCCTCCCTACCCCTTTTCCAGTTACTACACAATTAGAAAAATGTTTATCTGGGATAAATAAATCCTGAATCAATGTAAGAATTATCATACCACAAAGAATGAGTAGACTGGAAGTTTTTTCTCTGTCTCTTCTTCTGTGGTTCCAAATATTTCGATAATGCATCATATTCTTCCTGGATTGGGGAAGATCCCAATGACCTTAAACAGGGGTACTTTTAGGATAGCCAAGATTTTGTGGATCTCCATGGCGACTAAATTTTGCACTAGAAATCACTGTAAAAGCAGTAGATATACGGCAGTATGGAAATTTGGTGTCTGGGTAGTCACTACACTAAGAGCATCCCATAGAATTAGGATTTTGGTGATAGAGTCCTGGGTTCATAAAATTACTCTCTCTCTTTCTGCCAAGTTCTCTCTGACTGATAGAACTTGTTTCATTGAATGCCAATTTATTAATGACTGATGGATTTGACAGAGAAGGAAAGATCAATAGAGGATTTAAAATTGGGAGGGATTTTCATACCACTTCATTCTAAATGGTGAGGGGCTATCTCTAGATGACTCGTACATCTTTAGTGTGGGTAAAAGAGAGGGGAAAACAGGTACATAGCTAATTTGGAAGGTGATGTGATCAGAGAGAGACAGATGGATAAATGGGTAGATAGATAATTAGCATCATTTAGAACTTGAACTTCCTACATGCCAAGCACTGTTCAAAGTGCTTTATGTATATTTTATTTAATCTTCACCACAGCCCTATGTGATTATTCCTTGCTATTATCTTCATTTCACAAGTGAGGAAATTGAGGCCCTGAGAAGTTACCTACCTAGCATAATGTCACTCAGTTAGTGGGGCAGAGTAGGATGGAACTCGGACAGTCTGACTCAAGAACCACTCTGTCATTCTGCTGCAGAGAGAGACCCTTAACCATATAGGGAGGGGTTGAGAGGTTGGGAAATGCAGAACATTAGCCATGGCCCCTGGGTGTGACAAGCCAATTCTCAGGGTCAACTCCAAGTACTGTCCTCAGGGAAGTACCTTCCTATGTGGCCACCAGCCTGGAGCTTACTGTCTTACACTCCTTCTTCCTGCTGCACCATACCCCATCATGCAGTGTAGTCCTTGGGTCCTTTGAATCATCCCCTTTGGGCCAAATTTCACCAACTGTCTCCTCCCAGATATCTGCTTTCCTTGTCTCCTCTTGCAGCTCATTCTTGTACATGTTTTGAGACCTGATTCTCCTCCCTTTCATCTGTTTTTCTGGCTGGGATGTGGAAGATGGAAGCCAGGGGACCTGAGGCTGAGCTTCTCACCAAGTGCTGAGAGTTGGAAGTGACAGCAGTCTTTCCAAATAGGCTATAAAAGAAGTCCCTTACATATGAACAAATTCTGCTTCCAGAGCATGTTGGTAAGTCCAGTTTGTTTCTAAATCCAACAGAGTTAGCCAAGGTACCCAACTAACACAATTGGCTGTATAGTACTGTACTGTAATTGGTTTAAAATATTTTCATGCAAATAATACATAAAAAACACACAAAAAATAAAGAAAACATTTAAAATCTTACAGCACAGCACTTTGAAATGTGCAGTAGTACAGTATAATAGCTTGTATACAGGGGCTGGCATCAAATGAACAGACAAAAGACTGTGAAGGGAGAGCAGGTGAGAGATGAAAGAGCTGAAAGGTTGTCAGCAATGGGAGATGGAGGAAAAGTTGCAATTTCATTCCCACCTGGTGTTGATGGAATGCTCACTCACATCTTTGAAAGTCTGCAACTTGAAGATTTACATGTTGGGGACTTGCTGTAGAATCCATCAGGATGACAAGTGTGGCTTCCTGCTGTGTCTTGCTGGGGAGCAGTGGTCATATGGGTGACATTGTTTCATATGTACCCAAAAAAGAATTGCCACTCTCAGGAGGGCAGGGTCTTAGGGGTCCAAGCAGATTGACTTGGATGAAGCCTGGCAGAAGAATTTTTCATTAGGGCCTTAGAGTGTTTCCTGCTCAGGGAACGTTTGTGGAAAAGCCCCCTCACACTGAGGAGTGACTATGAGGATGGGGAACACATTTTTGTGGTCAACCAAATGTCACTGTATAGTCTCTCTGCATCTCTGCCTGTGCTCTTGGTCCTGAGAGTTTCCATTTTACCTGCAAAGAGGTTTTTCACCATGGACTAAGAAACAAACAAACAAAAAAGAGTAAATAGACAATTACATAACTGTGCCATGACTACTAAGATACTGCTCTAGGACTCTGGGCTCATAAAAGAATACCTAACATGGGAATCAGGTGAGACTATTTGATAATTTTAAATCCTGCTGAAGTTTTTGTTCATGCCTCACACTGGTCTTCCTCAAGCTACTCTGAGTTTGGTCCTCAGATCTTATGACCTCTGCTGGACGTCCCCTTGCCAATGTGTTTGCACTACTTAGAGGTCCTATTAGGGCCCATTTACCGACAGTGTTGCTCAGGAGTTTGTTCCATCCAGTGCTCAATAGAGAGCGGTCTCCTACCTTCTGATGAAACCAAATATGGCTTCTTGTCTTCTGTTTCCTGGGTGCTGTAGCTCTCCCACGTTCTCTTTATCCTGGTCTTACAGATCATTTTTTTCTACAAACCTCTTCTCTGCCATAAAAAGGAAGGATATTTAAAACATATCCTGGCAGTAGAAAGTCACTTTCTACTTAAGCTCCAGTCCCACCCAAGATGGATTGCTCAATTGGCTGCGGATCAGGTTCCCAGGAAACAAACCCTGAGACAGAGTGGAGAATGCAGAATATTTATTAAAGAGTGACCTTGAGATCAATGTCCTCAGAAAAGACAGGGAAAGCAGAACTGGGCAGAAGGAAGTTGAGTTACAGTGCAGCGCGTGCAGTGAACATGTAGCTGATCCATGGGAGCTGTGGAGCTAGAATGGCCCTTCAGATTTGTCCCAACTTGCACCAAGATGACCAGACCTTTAGATTTCCACATTGATCAGCCATCAATTGTGAGACACTGCATGTCCAACTGCAAGGTGACTGTTTACAGATAAAGCAATCCCTAGAGGAGCTGAGAGCTGAAGGTTTTGTGATGACGGCATTTCTAGCAAATGGAGCAATGTGACCTTCATTGAAGGGGATTCTGGCTCGTGCATTACAGTGTCCCCCTACTTGTTAAGGTCTCCTATCTTTGAAACTTAGAAGTTATTACTATTTAACCTTCCATGCTCTACATTGTTTACTGTATCCATTGAGCCTCTGGGAAACAGATGTCAAGACAGGAGAAATGGATTAGGAGGACTCTGGAGAAAGATAAAATGGAGAACACACTACAAGAGGAGGTGGCAAGAGTCTGTCAACCTCAGCGCAGGTCTAGTACCTATGAAGGTAAAGGAGAAAGAAGGAGCGTTAGAGAGGAAGAGCCTCAAATGGCAGTGTAGCTCTGAAAGTCAAGGTCAACGACTGGGAGCCCCCGAGAGGATCCTGTCTCGGGCAGTGTCCTCTCTCTCTTACACCTGCTGTGCTCAGTCCTTGGTGAAACCCAGCTCAGGAAAGTGTGATGTCGGCATGCACACTGCAGCAGATTTCAGGTACAGGAGCTGGGGGCTACAACTAAATTCTCCTTACAGCAGCAGGTTCTCTTCTGAAGAGAGATCTGGGTACCACACTCCCATGGCTGCTACCAGGACAGACCAAAAAGTGCCTAAGGTGGCACTTGAACATATTATTTAATAGTGTAGTCTGTGTGCTTTTGGAAATCTGTCTGGCCTACAATTCACTATTAGTCCCTCTCATGATGGGGTGGGTAAGAAGGAACACATCACACATTTTTAGATTGAGGGCAAGAGGAGAACGAGGTGACAGAGGATGAGATGGTTGGATGGCATCACTAACTCAATAGACATGAGTTTGATCAAACTCAGGGAGATGGTGAAGGACAGGGAAGCCTGGCATGCTGCAGTCCATGGGGTCACAAAGAGTCAGACACGACTTAGTGACTGAACAACAACAACAAATATTTTGCCTTTGACCTATGATTCATAGGACAAGGAATGGAACTGCTGAACCAATAACTCGAAATTATCCCTCTATTTGGAAATATGAAAATGGAGATACTAGACAATAGTTCAACATATATTTTTTGTGTCTATTTAGAGTCACTGCAGTTCTGTTGTTAAGGGCACAGAGCCTAGGCAAATCCTGCTTCAGCCACTGAATAATCCAAAGTCTGATGTAACTCCTGAATATCCAGTCTGCCATCAGCAGAATACTCTATGCAATCCCCTGATCTGGCACCATTTCAATTGACCAGTTGGTGGCAAGTACTCTCACAGTGATAAGTACTGGGCATTTATTCCTGGCATAGGTTTATGTTGCCTGCCCACAGAACCTCAGTGAGCACCACTCTCAGATGCCTTTTAGAATTTCTGGTCTAGAGTTATAGCATCTTTAATAATGTAGAGTCTGACCAGGGGATCCATTTCATAACAAAGGAGCTGTGGAAGTGGCCCCATGACCAAGGACCTGACACTGATGACACACAAGATACCATTCTGAGTCTGCCATCCAATCACACATGGACATGACCTCCTGCAGGCTCAGCTGAGGCCAGCTCAGAGGCAGTCTGCTGAGTAAGGGGTGTCATTCTTCAAAATGCAATACACACACTGACTCAGAAATCTCTCTATGGCCCTGTACCTCTAGTAGGAAAAGACACCTGAGTCTGGGATTCAAGAGATGTGAAAGAGACTGGGATCACTTACTCATCATTCTCAGTGATCCATTGGGGGAATTTGTAAGTCTTGTCTCTGTATCTCTGGACTTTGTAGCTTGAGCAGTCCTGTTCTCAAAGGGGATGCAGTCCTACATCAAGGGTGCAATTGAACATGCTGTGTCCAGGATCCAGCAGGGGAGAGGAGTCACTATCTAAGTGAGAGTAATTGGGCCTGATCAGCGGTGCTTGCTAAGGCTGCTGTAGCATGATGGAGCAGGGAGAGCTATGAGAAGACCTCAGGTATCCAGTTGGCTCTGTCAGGAGGTCCTTGCCCAGTCATGACTACACGTCCTGCAAGCCTGGTCAGAGAGGAGAATGGTTTCCAGGGTTCAGGCCACTCAGGGACTAGGGTCTGGGTCACATTCCTAGGTACTCTGATGATTAATCTTGTGTGACAACTTGGCTTGTGTACTTGGGTTTTTAGCCAAATACTAATCTCAGTGCTGTATTGAAGATACTTTGTAAATGTGGTTAAAATCTGCAATCACTTGACTTTAAGTAAAGAAGGTTATCATTGATCGTGTGGGTGGGCCTCATCCAATTAGTTGGAGGGCTTAAGAACAAACACTGAGGTTTCTCTGAGAAAGAAGAAATTCTATCTCAAGGCTGACATATCAACTCCTGCCTAAGTTTCCCAACCTCTGTATGCCCTTCAGATTCCAAACTTACCCAGCTGGGCCCCACAATTGTATAACCCAATTATAATCATGTAAGACAATTCCTCCAAAGAAATTTCTTTGTCTTGTATATAGATAGGCAGATAGATAATAGATGGTGGATAGATAGATAGCATTCAAATCAATTTCAGTATCTGCCTTCAGACATATATCCTTCTATCTTTATAAGACCTTTCCCACTTCTGTGTAAGTTAGCTCAGGTTACTGTCTGTCCAATGTGTGTGGCCAGAGAAGGCGATGGCACCCCATTCCAGTACTCTTGCCTGGAGAATCCCAGGGACGGGGGAGCCTGGTGGGCTGCCATCTATGGGGTCACACAGAGTCGGACACGACTGAAGCGACTTAGCACAATGTGCAAGGCAAACAGGATTACCTTGGATGTATAGGACATCCCTTTGCCTTCATTGGAGAAGGAAATGGCAACCCACTCCAGTATCTTGCCTGGAGAATCCCAGGGACAGAGGAGCCCAGTGGGCTGCTGTCTATGGGGTCGCACAGAGTCGGACATGACTGAAGCGACTTAGCAGCAGCAGTAGCAGTTGCCTTCATTACATTTTTGGATTCCTTTAACATTCACTTGCTTTTTGATCATCTTAAATCTGACCTGACCTGGACTCAGCCTTGCAACTGATGCCTATTATCTTATATGTATAGTTCATCATTTACAGTTGCTTTTCTTGCTTCTCTGACAAGGATCTAAGATCTGAAATAAAACTGAAATAAAATCTAGATACAGCTGCTACTTTTTCTATATTTCTCTTAAGTCCTGGACATTGCTATTGTGTGTGTGTGTGTGTGTGTGTGTGTGTGTGTGTGTCTAAACTGGAGAATGAGATTGAATAGCAAAGGTCATACTGAAGAAAGTATCAAAAAACTTCGTATCCTTGCAGAAAAGAGGCTGCACTCAGATTTGAAGGTGTGTCATTCTGGATCTATTTTTTAAAAAGTGAAGAATTTCTTCCCTTTGAGGAGCATTCCAAAGAACTGTTGCATACATAAACCTTTTAGACTGGATACTGACACTAGCCACTGACAGTAACATACTTCTAAGCGTCAATTGTTCATGCAAAGACACCATATTATCAGTGCAAACATATTCTGATTTTAGCTTTTAGAGGCAAACTGCCCACACTTTAGGTCATGCAGACTCAAGCTGAGTTTAGAAGCTAGTTATATATATATATATATTTCATACCAGGCGTCATCTTTATAAATACAATTCAAAACATTAAGGACATTTCTGGAACAATCTAACAGGCTACCTGGATCCTCCACTCAGGAAATTATTTGATCAAGCATATTGATCATCTTCTATGCACTAGACATTCCCCTGGGGATTCTATGGAGATGTAATCACATAGATATACAACCTTACCTTCAAGGAATGGACAGTTTAATAAGACAGTTTTAAAATTAGGTGTATGGTCTCTTTTGGCTAATAAAGTCATTCAGAATTAGAGGCAATAATAAATTCTGTTCTTACCTGTGCTACACCCTTGGAAAGCAAATTAACTTATCTGAGCTTCTTCATCTTTAAAATGTGGATAGAATTACCTATGTCCTAAGATTGCGGTGAATATAAGATGAGGCAATGCTATGTATAGCACATGAAAAAATAGCTGAAGAATACTGAATATGCTTTTTCTAAATTCTTGTTTCCACTCCTCACCATCCAATAATAATAATAATAAATGCAGATAGGCCAGTTGTATATAATTCTATATTTTATGTATGTATGTGCTTGCACATATATGTGTATGAATGCTTAGTCGCTTCTGTCATGTCTGACTCCGTGGCCATGTGGACTGTAGCCTGCCAGGCTCCTCTCTCCATGGGATTCTCCAAGCAAGAATATCAGAGTGGGTTGCCATGCTCATCTTCAGGGGATCTTACTGACCAGGGATCAAACCCATGTATCATGTCTCCTGCCTTGACAGGTAGGTTCTTTACCACTAGTGCTACCAGGGAAGCCTATATATATATATATATATATAAAATTGTAAAACTATCATTTTCTCCCATAATCAAGTTTGGTGGAGTTATCACAACAAAGAAATGTTCTATTTGAGAAAATACTTCCTAACACCAAAGGAAGAAATTTGAACTACAATTATGGACACCAAGAGTGTATATCTTTCTAATTATGGCAAACTGCTAAGAGAGGAAAGGTCTAAAAGAAAGGTAGTGGGACTTCCCTAGTGGCCCAGTGACTAAGATGTCAGGCTGCCAGTGCAGGGAACCAGTTTGATCTCTGGCCAGAGAACTAGATACCACATCAGCAACTAAGAGGTGGCACAGCTAAATAAAAATAAATAAATAAATAAATAAAAAGGAAGGAAACAAGACACTGGTTAGCAATATGATGCTCCTAGAAGATGAGTGCGTTTGCTCATGTCCCAAACCAAGTGAGCTCTCCGTGATCCTCTGCTTTTAATTTGGACGAATATCTAAGTGACAGGGAATAAATGTCTTACTAGCTCTATAGTTCAGGTTTCTGGAGAATTTGCCCTGTCTCCTACATCTTCTGAGAACTTGAACACATTGACAGGCCTCTCTGAGCTTCACTCCCTCTGCTAAGCATAGTGAGACATGGTTAATGATGCTTTCCTTGCATGTTTATTATGAGAATCAAATCAGCACTAAAATGGGAGTAACTCGAGGACGAAAACTGCCTCCACCCAGCTTATAGCTCTTGGGAAACAAGTTACTTCTCTTTTTCTCTCTTTATTATTTATTTTTCTTTTTTTCTTTCATGGTCTTATGTTGTTCATCTGTCCCATGACACAATTGTCAAAGCCCCTTCAGCATGGAACAACAAAATACAATTATGTTTCCATTAAATAACCAAATTAGAGGGACTTAAAGCTCCAGTTACCCAAGCAATGGGAACTCAACTTTTAATTTCTTCAGTATTCTAGGATTTCCTTTACTATATTGTTTAGGAGTCAGTAGGGTCTTTGTCTTCTTACTGAAAGCTGTTGCTAAAAAAGAAATTTGAATCTTACCTCTGATGTTCATATTTGCAGCGGCTAACTGTGTTGATATTAATAGGCTTTCCTGCCTTTTTTTTTTTTTTTTGCACCAGGGTCACCATCTTCAGTTGGTATTGACAACCTGCTGAGTTCTAAAACCTATGGCAATGTACACCCAGTTGAGCTGCTGACTTTGGCACCCTGACATGTTCCCTTCTGTCTCCTTTTTCATTTCCCAGGCCATGGTTGGTCTTTGAGTATTTTCTCAGGGTGCCTCCTAGCCATTCTACCTAGGCTTCCAAATACATTCTCAATAAGATATTTTGTATTTATACAATCCAATCATTTCCTTCCAAGATACATATGCACAGTGTCAGAGTTGATTTGGACAGCTTTTAGTACTAGGTACACATTGGGGCAAGAACTGGGCTTCACAACTGGCTCTGGTTCCTACTCTTCATAGGGGAGGGCTCCTCTTAGGGTTCCTCTGCTGAATGAAGAAGATATGTGGTTTAGATTCCTGCCCTACATTATTCAAGAGAAGTTTTGAGCCCCAAATACCAGTGGATTCATTGGTTTGGGGTGAGAACAGCTTTTCTCCACCAGCCCTAGAGGAGCCAAATTTCCCTGATCTAAATTCATGTCACCTAATCAAGACTGTTGTATTTAAGATGGACTTGAAAGGTAAACAGAAGCATAAAATACTAAGAAAAGTGGCAAGAATGCAGAGAAGAACTAAACAAAAAAGATCTTCATGAACCAGATAAGCATGATGGTGTGATCACTCACCCAGAGCTAGACATCCTGGAGTATCAAGTCAAGTGGGTCTTAGCAAGCATCACTACAAAAAAAAGCTAGTGGAGGTGATGGAATTTCAGTTGAGCTTTTTCAAATCCTAAAAGATGATGCTGTAAAAGTGCTGCACTCAATATGCCAGCAAATTTGGAAAACTCAGCAGTGGCCACAGAACTGGAAATGTCATTTTTCATTCCAATCCCAAAGAAAGGCAATGCCAAAGAGTGTTCAAGCTACTAGACAATTACACTCCGCTCACAAGCTAGCAAAGTAAAGGTCAAAATTCTCCAAGCCAAGCTTCAACAGTACGTGAACTGAGAACTTTCAGATGGTCCAGCTGGGTTTAGAAAAGGCAGAGGAACAAGAGATCAAATTGCCAACTTCTGCTGAATTATAGAAAATGCAAGAGAATTCTAGAAAAGCATCAACTTCTGCTTCATCGATAATGCTAAAGCATTTGACTATGTGGATCACAACAAATTGTGGAAAATTCTTTTTTTTTTTTTGAAAATTCTTAAAGAGATGGGAATATCAGACCACCTACCTGCCTCCTGAGAAATCAGTATGCAGGTCAAGAAGCAGCAGTTAGAACTGGACATGGAACAACAGACTTGTTCCAAACCAGGAAAGGAGTATGTCAAGGCTGTATACTGTCACACTGCTTATTTAACTTATATGCATAGTACATCATGCAAAATGCCAGGCTGGAAGAAGCACAAGCTAGAATCAGAATTGCCAGGAGAAATATCAATAACCTCTGATACGCAGATGACAGCACCCTTATGGCAGAAAGTAAAAAGAACTAAAGTGCCTCTTGATGAAATTGAAAGAGGAGAGTGAAAAAGCTGGCTTAAAACTCAAATTCAGAAAACGAAGATCTTGGCATACAGTCCTATGACTTCATGGGAAATAGGTGGGGAAACAATGGAAACAGTGAGAAACTTTATTTTTTGGGGTTCCACAATCACTGCAGATGGCGACTGAAGCTATGAAATTAAAAGACACTTGCTCCTTGGAAGAAAAGCTATGACCAACCTAGACAGCATATTAAAAAGCAGAGACATTACTTTGCCAACAAAGGTCTGTCTAGTCAAAGCTCTGACTTTTCCAGTATTCATTTATGAATGTGAGAGTTGGAATATAAAGAAAGCTGAGTGCCAACGAATTTATGCTTTTGAACTGTGGTGCTGGAGAAAATTCTTGAGAGTCCCTTGGATTGCAAGGGGATCAAGCCAGTCAATCCTGAAGGAAATCAGTCCTGAATATTCATTGGAAGGACTGATGCTGAGGTTGAATCTGATGCGAAGAACTGACTCAGTGAAAAATACCCTGATGTTGAGAAAGATTGAAGGCAGGAAGAGAAGAGGGCGGAAGAGCATAAGATGGCTGGATGGCGTCACTGATCTGATGGACATGAGTTTGAGGAAGCTCTGGGAATTGGTGATGGACAGGGAGGCCTGTCATGCTGCAGTCCATGGGGTCACAAAGAGTTGAACACAACTGAGTGACTGAACTGCACTGAAAGGTAAACAAACCACTAAGTGGAATTAGGTTGGGAAACAATATGGGCAGAAGGAAGGTACAGGAAGGAAAACTCACACTGTATTTTAAAAGCAGCACCTATTTCATTGTGTGAAGAAAGTAAGTTGTGTAACTGGGTCATTAGCTGATAAGGCTGAAATTGTACTGAACTCTACAGAATTCAGAAAGGTTGTGAGTGCCACATTAAGGTATTTGAAGTTTATTCTGTGGCCAGTGGAACCACTGCTAGAGATAACTGTTAGAGATTACTTAGCATACAGCAGTGGAGCTAAGCTCAGAGAATCAACATAGGCATTGCTAGCACAAAGTCCATTCTGTTGATAACAAGTTTTGCTTTCTGATCATCAGGTCTGTGGACTATTGTGGCCCATGCTTACCAGTAGATATTTTGCTGCAAATTAGCAGACACGAGTCTCTGAAGAGGTAAGGACAACCCCCCACCACTAGTCATAAACTTCTACATTAGTCTCTTTCACAGCCCCAGTTCAGCAACAAGATATGCTAGCTCTGAGATTCCCCAGCAAACACCAGCTGGCTCACCCCTGCCAGGGCTAGCTAGGGTAGACCAGTTGTCTAAAATCTAGTTTGTATCCAGCTGTGATTCCATAATTTTCATAGAGTTTCTTCCCTGATTGAACTTTAATATGCATATATATCTGGAGTAGGAAGTGGCAATCCACTGCAGTATTCTTGCCTGCAAAATCCCATGGACAGAGGAATCTGGCAGGCTACAGTCCATGGGGTCACAAAGAGATAGGACTGAGCAACTGAGCATGCAGCATATATATCACCTTTTATTTATAATATACCTAAAATACTTTAATGGCATTTTATTAGTCATTAACAGTTATCATTTTCACAAGTTTATGAACTACTTATGATTAACTACGTTTTGAAGACAGAAAGCATAAAGCTCAGAAGGGTGAGGTGAGCGCACACCACGTGATAATGGCAGGTCAGCCCTCACTCTTAGGACTCCTGGTTTTCTTCCACGCAGCAGGTGGCCACACACAGGTCCACTGGAAAATGGGATCTTTGCTGAAACTATAAGCTACAGCTAGAGCTATTTGCCCATTTTTCATGAAATCTCTTTGGTTCTCAAAGAGTTTTGGTTGAGGTCATTTCACAAGGAAAGAGTAGATCCTGAAAGATGACCCTCTGACTCAGATCAGGAAAACCACAGCTGAGCACTTCTTGTAAGCTCAAGGCATGTGTTCATTGTGGTTGACCACAGCAATTGTGTTCACATGGCCTTGTTCACTGAGGAACAGCTGGGGAGATGTGGGAGTGTGGGGGTGATAGATGTTGAAGAGTTCAGAGTCAGAATTAGATGGTATAATCACCAAGTATGGGTGCACACACACATGCATACACACACACACACACACACACACACACACACCTGGCAAAGTTCAAACACAAAGTATAAACTCTGTGAGTATTATGGAATCAGAACTTTATAGGAATCAGACTTAACACAAGTGGTCTGTACTAGGCATCCCTGAGATGGGTGAAAGAGTGGGAGCTTGCAGGAATATCTCAGAGCCAAAATATCCTGGTTTAGAAGAGTGTGGTAGGTTGTTGGCTAATTGTGGCTCTATCTCTTTGAATTTGCAGCAAAGCAATACACACACACACACACACACACTTTACTTAGTCAAATTTACTGTGAAAAGCTCATGCTTTCTTTATGGGCCCGCCTCTTTGGAGATTTTGACATTCGATTTTCTGGCCTGAAGAGCTAATTCTCTCAGAAACAAGAGTAATGAAACATATCGCAACAAGTGTTTCTTCCATTTTAATGGCGCTCTAATCTTTCTAAAGCACTTTCACATTTGGTCCTAACCACAATGAGCGGGAAGTGGGGCTGCAGCACCGGCCTGAGTGACACTGTTCTCTTTAGCAGAGGGTGAACTGAATTGATAAAGTGACCTAGCAGATTCGGAACTTAAAGGTAGGTTCTGGTAAAGAACTGTCACGTGCGTAGTTGCCCTCACATTCTTCTTAAAAAGTGAAACAAAACACAAGCAGAGGAGCCCTGTGTGAATGTATGTATGCACATAAAAAATAAATATATGGTAGACTACTAGCTGAGTTCTAAATAAATACAACTGATATTTATCCTGGATAAGGTAGAATCTGAAGAGGGATTTCAATGAAGCGTCTGTATATATAGAATAAGATTTTTTGACGTGGTGCTCATCCATGCACAGGCTTCTGGGAAATTTTGAATCCCTTAAATTATAGGCAACACGTTGACATACATGGACCTAAAAGTGGCTTCCACATAGTAGGCTGTTTCTGTTGAGGTCCTTCTCTAAGAATGTGGCCTGCCAGGGTGGGAGAAAGGAAGTCTGGGTCCACAATTGCTCTCTTTTCCTTAGACAATGTGAGTACTGGACTCTGGACAGCCCTCAGGCTCTGGAGGTTTAATCACTCCATTATATCTGTGTTCAGCTCCCCATCTTTGGAATAGAAGGAATGTGCTGGAGACGAGCCCATTCTCCCCCCGCCCCCCGCCCCACCAAAGGAGCTCCAGCTGCCCACCTCCTCCTGCTAAAAGAGATGCAAGCCAAAGCAGCCCTCCTACCAAGGGCTCTGAACACAGCCCACACCTCTCCAAGAAGGACTTCTGGATAAAAAGGAGAGAATCCTAAGGGGAAAAAATAAATGTGAAGGAATCTGCTATAGGTTTTATGTAGACTCTTTGAGTTGCATTACTGCCAAGTCACTTCAGTCATGTCCGACTCTGTGCGATCCCATAGATGGCAACCCACCAGGCTCGCCCGTCCCTGGGATTTTCCAGGCAAGAACACTGGAGTGGGTTGCCATTTCCTTCTCCAATGCAGGAAACTTAAAAGTGAAAGTGAAGTCGCTCAGTCGTGTCCGACTCTTCGCGACCCCGTGGACTGGAGCCCACCAGGCTCCTCCATCCATGGGGTTTTCCAGGTGAGAACACTGGAGTGGGGTGTCATTATTGTGTCGTTTGCTGTGTATGTTTCTCGATTTTCTTTTCACTTGACACATCACTTAATCTTTGTACCAGCTTAGCTCAGGTGATGGTTTTTGTCCTTGTACTGGTGAGAAAAAAGAGGCTCAGAGAGGCAGTCACTTTCCCTGGACCCAGCAGTTGATGAGGAATGCATCTCCCTGGTTTACAGTCACAGTGGAAAGTCCCTCGGTGGTGTAGTTAGTTGGTAAAGAATCCACCTGCCAATGCAGGAGACTCAAAAGATGCAGGTTCGATCCCTCAGTGGGGAAGATTCCCCCAAAGAAGGAAATGGCAACCCACTCCAGGATTCTTGCCTGGAAAATTTCATAGACAGAGCAGCCTGGCAGGCCCCAGTCCATGGGGGTGCAAAGAGTCGGACATGACTGAGCACGCACACACAGAAGGTCCCACAACCAACAAGACAATGATGGAATTTGCTTTTTATTTCTTGTTCTCATAATTTTTTCCAAGGAAATATAATTATTATCAAAGATGCATGTGGCTGTATGATTTTAAGGAAAAGCAGAAACTGTTATTTATTAAGTAAATGTACTTTGTCCTCTGAACATACATTTGCAAAGCATTTAGTATAACACAGAAACATTTTCTTTTATAACTAATAAAAACCATAGATACTGAAATTTCTATATTAAGCTCACTGATCTCAAGAAAAAAAAATATTATAGTCTAAGCTGGAAAAAGTAACAAGATATTTAAAATATTTATATGTTAGTTTTCAGTATCTTCCAGACCTTTGGAATAGTCATAGACTAACTTTTTAATAGAAAAAATGTAATGAATTAGGATTCATTCATTCTGTTCATGCTATTCACCAGTAGCACTGGTTTGGGTATCTACCCTGTGCCAGTGTTACAGGCTCAGTATTTGTGTTCCTTCAAAATTTATACGTTGCAGAGAATGGACTTCTGGTTGCCAAGGAGGAGGGTAGTAGGGGAAGGATGGAGTGGGAGCTTAGGATTAGTAGAGGCAAACTATTACATATAGGATGGATAAAAAACAAGGTTCTACTGTATAGTACAGGGACCTATATTCAGTATTGTGTAATAAGACATTATGGAAAAGAATATGAAAAAGAAAATGGATATGGACAATAGAATCATTTTAGTGTATAGTAGAAGCTAACACAACATTCTGAAGAAACTCTACTTCAATAAAATACATTTTTAAAAATTAAAAAAATCCATATGTTGCAGCCGTAACCCCCACCTCCCACACTGTGTGTTGGTATATGGAGGTGGGGCCTTTGGAGACTATTAGGTTTAGATGGGCTCATGAGGGTGAGATACCCACAAGAGGATTAGTGTCTTCTTAGAAAAGGAAGATGAAGCATTTCTGCCTCCATGTGCAAGCATAGAAGAAGGGTCCTGTGAGCCCAGGGTGAAAAAGCAGCCCTCTACAAGCCAGGAAGTGGGTTCTTATGAGGAACTGAATCTTCTGGCATGTTAATCTTGGGCTTTGCAGCTTCCAAGACTATGATATGTAAATCATAGTTATTGATTATGATTATGATAAGTAAATTATGATAAGTAAATGTCTGTTGTTTAAGACACACAGGCTATGGTGTTTTTTTAATAGCAGCCTGAGCACACTAAGACAACCAGATATTGACATAAGTACTTTTACATATCATTTGACAGACTTTTTTCTTGACTAAATTTTAGTCTGACTCCTCTGAGCCTTCTGACCTTGTTGGGTCTGCATTGTTCAGCATTACCAAGAATTCAGCAAAGCCAGTTTAGTGAGAATCACTTCCTATCCTTGATATATTTAATATATTTAATATGATCACCCTTGAGACCTAATCAAATGCTTCATCTCACACACTTAATATCTGATCATCCTGGCCTGCCTTCAGGAAGAATACTGTAAGTCGGTTTAGCAAAAATCTCCCTACCATCTGTGCCTCCTCTTAGCAATATCCCATCCAATGATGCCCTGCCTCTGCTCACTGGCTATAAATCCCCAGCTGTATTCAGAGGCGAGTCTCATCTCTCTTCCTTATATGATAGTCTTAACACCTACTGTGATAGCCCTAAATAAAGTCTCCCTTAACATTTTAACAAGTGTCAGTATGTTTTAAAAACAATTCCTTTAAGCTTCTAACAACATTTGAAGGTGGACATCATCCTGTTTTACAGAAGAGAAAACTGAGAACTAGAAGCATATTGCCACTTTTTAATAGTTAGCAAGTAAGTGATCATGCCAATATTTAAATCTGGACAGACAGCCAGTAGAAGAATGTATGCCATTCTGCTTACTTTAGCTGGGTCTTTTCTTGGACCACACTCCTTATTTGCTTAGGGATTCTTTCTTAAAGTGCCTTTCCATTCACCTGATATTCACAAGATTGTTCATTGAGTGCTCTGCATTTCTCCTGGGGACTCTGGATTGGCCCTTTCTAATTACCTCTGTTTACTAATAACCTCAGATATACAGATGACACCACCCTTATGGCAGAAAGTGAAGAGGAACTAAAAAGCCTCTTGATGAAAGTGAAAGAGAAGAGTGAAAAAGTTGGCTTAAAGCTCAACATTCAGAAAATGAAAATCATGGCATCTGGTCCTATCACTTCATGGGAAATAGATAGGGAAACAGTGGAAACAGTGTCAGACTTTATTTTTGGGAGATCCAATATCACTGCAGATGGTGATTGCCGCCATGAAATTAAAAGATGCTTACTCCTTAGAAGGAAAGTTATGACCAACATAAACAGCATATTAAAAAGCAGAGATGTTACTTTGCCAACAAAGGTCCATCTAGTCAAGGCTATGGTTTTTCCAGTGGTCATGTATGGATGTGAGAGTTGGACTGTGAAGAAAGCTGAGTGTCGAAGAATTGATGCTTTTGAACTGTGGTGTTGGAGAACACTCTTGAGAGTCCCTTGGACGGCAAGGAGATCCAACAAGTCCATCCTAAAGGAGATCAGTCCTGGGTGTTCATTGAAAGGATTGATGCTGAAGCTGAAACTGCAATACTTTGGCCACCTTATGCGAAGAGTTCACTCATTGGAAAAGACTCTGATGCTGGAAGGGATTGAGGGTAGGAGGAGAAGGGGACAACAGAGGATGAGACGGTTGGATGGCATCAACAACTCGATGGACATGAGTCTGAGTGAATTCCGGGAGTTGGTGATGGACCGGGAGGCCTGGTGTGCTGCGATTCATGGGGTCGCAAAGAGTCAGACATGACTGAGCGACTGAACTGAACTGAACCTATTGAGCATGATCCCTGACATATTGGAAGTACTCAACAAATATTTGCTAGTTTCAAAAAAGTGCATATTATCATAGCACTTGGGAAATATCAGGTGACCAAAACATATACCTGTTAAAATTGTTGAACTGATTTTTTTAAAAAACAATATTAGTTTTATAGAAAGTTTAAGCAAAGTGTATAGCAGCTCTAATACAACCCTATTCCTCACCCCTAGCTTTCCCTAGTCTCATACTATTTTTGTACAAAAAAAAAAAAAAATGTGGTGAGATTGAAAAAGGTGACAGATTTGTTTCAATTTGCTCCTGACTCACTAATATGTATTAGGGAATGCCCCAGCACTTTTCTGAGGTCAAGACTGCTCTAGAGAAATTTGTTCATTCCTTTGGCTCATATAAGTAGATGTGTATAAGGTCTGTATAGTCAAAGCTATGGTTTTTCCAGTAGTCATGGACATATAGGAGAGGTGGACCATACAGAAGGCTGAGTGCCAGAGAATTGATGCTTTCCAACTGTGGTTCTGGAGAAGACGCTTGAGAGTCCCTTGGACTGTAAGGAGATCCAACCAGTCAATCCTAAAGGAAATCAACTCTGAATATTCATTGGAAGGATGGATGCTGAAGCTCCACTACTTTGGTCACCTGATGCAAAGAGCCAACTCCTTGAAAAAGACAGCATCCTTGGATACTGGGAAAGATGGAAGGCAAAAGCAGAAGGAGGTGACAGAGGATGAGATGGTTAGATAGAAACACCAGCTCAATGGACATGAACTTGAACAAACTCTGGGAGATAGTAAAGGACAGGGTAGCCTTGGGTGCTGCCATACATGAGGTCACAAAGAGTTGGACATGACTTAGTGACTGAAAAACTGCAAAAGATTTGTTGAGTAAATGAGTTAAGTGTCAAGCATAAGAGGAAGAGGGAGCGGACAGAGCCAGCTCCCTGGGAAGTAGTGGAGTTTTGTTATGAAGAACATACTTGATTGTCTCTCCTCCCACTTTTTCCTGCTTTTTAATGAGGCTGCATAGGATGTGGGTGCAGAGAGGACTCTGGGGTCCTGTAATTACCAGAAGACTTTCCTTATCAATCAGCATATAAGACCTAGGAACAAATCAAACTGAGAGGCCATGGTCCATGATACTTTCTACTTTACAAATGCCCTGCTCTCTGCAGATACGGATAAATGAATGAAAGAGCTAACACCAGAAGTAACTTCCAGGTGAACTGTTGTTGCTGTTTAGTCACTAAGCCATGTCTGACTCTTTGTGACCTCATGGACCGTAGCCCGCCAGGTTCCTCAGTCCATGGGGTTCTCCAGGCAAGAATACTGGAGTGGGTTACTGTGTCCTCCTCCAGGGGATCTTCATGACCCAGGAATGGAACCCGTATCTCCCATGTCTCATGCATTGGCAGGTGAATTGTTTATGGCTGAGCCACCTGGGAAGCCCAAAGTAAACTATAGAAGGTGCCAAATGAAATATGGAGAAATTGAGGGACACAGGATATCAGAGCAGAGAGGCCTCCAGCTGGACCCAGAGAGAGGAGGTTGGCAGAGGTAACTCAGGTCTTGAAATGCAGCTTCAATTGGTTAGAATTGCAAATGTCTTTTACACTGGCTGCCAGCATCCCAAACCCCTCCAGCCTTACGCCTCTAGAGCTGCACAGAAACCAGATACCAACCAGTCAGTGGTCCTCAAATGTGGTTGTGTATTAGGAACCTCATTCAGATCTTAAAAGACCACATGAGGTCAGGAGACAGAGTAACTGGGAGAGGGCTTAACAGCAGGGATAGGGCATGCTGACAGAGGGCTGGTGTGACCAAAGACACAGCAACAGGATTCAGATAAAGCTGTCTGGCAGCAGGAAAGAATAGTGAGAAAGGAGCAAAGATTGTTTACAAGACAGCGGTAGGACATGAGACAGGAAGGGTTTCCTTCTTCACGTCACAAATGTGGACCCCATTTTTAAGCATCAGCTAAATCCAGACATAGACACTTTTCACTTCGGCTTTTTAATCTTCATAAGGTATTCATCTATCCATGTAACACATACATACTTAGTGTCTTCTTTAGGAGCTCTTATGAGAAGAATCAAACAGATGTACTCCCTCCTTTGTTCCTTTGCAGAAGATAAACAAA
Organism: Bos grunniens; assembly: GCF_055505025.1. Classification (NCBI taxonomy): domain Eukaryota; kingdom Metazoa; phylum Chordata; class Mammalia; order Artiodactyla; family Bovidae; genus Bos; species Bos grunniens. Next base: position 11,640,963 of record NC_141170.1, on the reverse strand, counting down.
AATCAAATAAGCAAAAATTAATTAAAAAATCAAGCAAGTAAACAAAGAAAAGGAAAAAAAAACAACTCCACCAGAAATGAGTGTTATGAATGAGTAAGCGGTGTGATGGAAGAGAGGTTTTCAGTAGTTAAACCATGCTTACGATGTATCTTAATATTCTCTCTTCTTTAAGTGAAGGTCCTTCGTTCTTTCAGAAATTTCCGTGACCCACATAGTGCATAGCAGAGCAGTAACCTGAAGACAGAAAACTCAAGGATGGGAGAGTTTGCTTTCTGGGTTTTGGTATGAATCCTGAGTTGTATCCACCAGCTGGGAGATCTTAAGAATACTGTCTGTCTCCTTACCGTAAAAAATGGAGAGAGAAATTTTGTTTCACAAATGCAAATGTCTAGATTTAAAGGTGGCATGTGTGTGCTATTTCTACCATAGTTCTTGCTACATAGAGTGTGCTGCAAAATAGTCCTTCCTTTACACCGTCCATATGCATGTCTACAACCGAGCCCCATCATAGACACACACACACACACACACACACACACACACATGTCCCTGATGGGACCCCAAAGGTAGGTCTGTTATTACTTTTAAAAGAAAGTGCAACTACTGGGGGCACACAAAATAGCCCATGATTTCTGGTTGGCTGTCCAGAAATTTATTTCCAGTAAAGTCACTTCCTGAGCATTAATACTGCAGAGGCACCCCTAGGCAATCTCTTCTTCAAACCTAGCAAATGTATGAATTTGTGAGACCCCCTGCTTGGGCTGCAGAGAACATAAGCCCTATTAGGAGAGTGGCTGGAAAGACAGTACTTCACAGTCTAATGCACATTTATGGTTGATCCCCAAAGATTTATCATGAAGAGTAATAGAAGTGTCCTCGGAGGTTACACAGACATTGTTTCTGAATTCAGGGTTCCTAGCAATGAAATGTTCTCTTAGGGAACTATTGGGGTCTTGGGAAAACCAGACCAGCTTACTCACACTCATGCTGGCCTGAACCCCTTGAAAAATGGGTGATGTGACCACAAAGCAAGTCTGTATTAGGGCACCCCATCAAGGCATTCCTTGAAATTGTGCTTTTCTTTCTAACACAGGAAGTAAAGTTAGACGAAAATGAGTGAAGAATGAAAATCGCCTTTCTCCGTTAGCCATTATTGACCTCTGAGATTTGAAACACTGACATTTTTCAAATGTCAGCTCAATGACAATGCCAATTGTCACTATCTGGGCATGAAATTCTACTGTAATTTTGCAAAGTGCCACCATTAGGAGTGAGTGACTGAAGGGGTACACAGGGTCTCTCTGTAATATTCTTATAACTACGTGTGAGCCTATGATTACATCAGAATACGAAATTTAATTTTTAAAAGTGATTAAGTGATTTAGGAGACTATATAGGGCTTCCCTAGTGGCTCAGTGGTAAAAAAAAAAAAAAAAAAATCTTCCTGCAATGCAGGAGATGTGGATTTGATCCCTGGGTGGGGAAGATCCCCTGGGGGAGGCAATGGCAACCCACTCCAGTATTCTTGCCTGGGAAATCCCATGCCTGGAGGGTTACAGTCCATAGGGTCACAAAGAGTTGAGAAGGACTGAGTGACTGAGCATGCATGCAGGAGAATTATCAACCAGATGCCACGTGTAGACCTTACTTGGATCTTGATTCAAATGCATGCTGGAAAAGGGCATTTTGGGGTCAATCAGAAAAATACGGAACCAGAATCAGATGGTATCAGAGAAACATTGTTTATTTTGTTAGAGATAATAATGACATGTTAGAAAGGTTTCCTTTTTTTTTTTTTTTTTAATGCCCTTCTCTGTTAGATATATGGATGCTGAATTATGGATAGACTAAAAAGGCATTTGACCTGGAATCTGCTTTTAAGGACGTAAGGCGAGAGTGTGGGGTCAGAGAGATGGGTACATGGTGATTTGTTATACATTCCTCTCTACTTTCATATATTTTTAAAAAATTCTATGATTAAAAAAGCTAAATAAATAAATAAACAGTCAGCCCAGGGCCAAGCACAGTGCATAGCTAAATTCAGCTCAAAAGGCTGAGGTGAACCTGACTGGCTGGGCCTTCATGGGTGGAGAACAGAGGTTTCTCACAGACCACTGCCAGCAGAGAAGGTGCTGCTGCTCCAAGCACGTAGTACTAAAGAGGACAAGCCAAGTCAATTACATGACGGCGGCTCTAGTATTGGCAACCAAAGATCTCGGGTGGGACATGGTGTCCTTGCATGAAATGACCCGCAGGGCAGTGGCCTCATTTGTTCTGTCTTCCTGATAACAGGGACTACCATGCCTTGTCCAAAGCTAGTTCTCAAAAACCATCCATTAAATGAATGCTTGGCAAGGAACTGTGGGGGCAACAGGGGAATACAATCTGAGTAAGGAACACCCACAAGGGTGAGTTTAGATGGACAAGACCTTGCCTGGCAATGAATTCCAATTAAGTGGAGGAAGAGTGTGTACCAGAGAGGCCGTGAGTGTGACTGACCAGTAGTAGGTATGGCATCCTTTCTCATCCTCTCCACTTTCCCTCCTCTTCCAAGCTTCCTTCCTTGTCCATAAAGTGGGAACTCCAGCACCTGGTTCACAGTTTTCTGGTGAGCACTAATCGTGTGTGTGTGTGTGTGTGTGTGTGTGTGTGTGTGTTAGTCACTCAGTCATGTCTGACTCTTTGCTACTGCAAGTACTGTAGGCTGCCAGGTTCCTCTGTTCATGGAATTCTCTAAGCAAGAATACTGCAGTGGGTTGCCGTTCCATTTTACAGGGGATCTTCCTGACCCAGGGATTGAACCTGGGTCTCCCACATTGCAGGCGGATCCTTCACTGTCTGAGCCATCAGGGAAGCCCTAATTGGGTAACAGCAATTTCCCTGAATATCCGATTAACTTGTCTTTAGTTGCATCTGGGTTATTTTTGACTCTGGGCAAGTCTCTTAGTATCTGCATACTTCAATCTCCTCATGTGTAAAACGTAGCTCTTAGGAGCACCTACCCCAGAGGGTGTCTTAAAGTTAGATATTCCATGCCAAGTGCTCGGCACTGCACTTGACACTTAGGAAGTACCCAATAAGTGAAATAATTACCTTCAATAATTACCATCATTAGCAAGATATCTAATGCTAGAGGAGTCGACAAAGAGCAGCTCCCATTTTTCCTCCCATTTCTTTGCACTCAGGACAGTACAGTAAGGTTTCTGTTTCATGGAATGTGGCACCAAGTTTTGAGTTTTGGAAGAACTGAGGAATCCACATGACATGCTTAATCCTTGACTTGGTACAAGATACATATGGAAGCAAAAAAGCAAATAAACCCCAACCTTATTAGTAATAGTTGTCAGTGCTTTTAATCCCCAATGCAATGCTCTTCCCTTTATAGTCTGTCCTGGATTTGCACAAACAATTCCAATTTAATATACGCCTTCCATTGAAAAAGCAAATGTCAGAGTGTTCCTTCCCGAAATCTGACTGCTGCAGTCACAATTTCCAGTATCCAAGTCAGCTAAGACACTTCAGCTTTGAATTACAGTGGAAGAAAGGAAATCTGTTCATGTTTAAAAACAGATGTCTGTGTTCTGGTCTAACAACTCATCAAGGGTGAAACACACATAGGTACACTCATACACATGAAGAACACATGCACGCATGTACACGCCTGCACACACACACACACTTCCATGCACATGTACACAAACAGTAGAATAGCAGACTGGCAGGCCTGTTCAGCCTGACAGCTTGGCAAATGGGCCTCCAGAGTGGAGATGGAAAGGAAGTAGTTGGAGGGCACATGAACTGGCAGGGGGTCTCTCCTGAACTGCTTCACTTCTTGTTTAAGAAGAGTAATGCTGACTTACAGGCACCTTTTGCTCCCTGGGATGGCAAAGCCCTATCTCTGTAGTTATTCTCAGAGATGCTGATTATGTTGACTAAGGGAGGCTTGTTGCTCAGCAAGCCCTGAGCTGAATATCTGTAAATTCATTGCAGCTAAGAGTCTCAGATCTGAGAAGAAGGTGGGCAGAGTCCACATAGATTAAATGCTTGTACCTGGAGGAAGGTAGGGTATGATGGAATCAGTGTCAGAAGATTTGGAGTCTGCCTCTTATGAACTCTAAGGGTTTGGGCAAAACACTCCCAACTCCCACCTAAAAAGAAATGGTTGAACACTTAGAATGTAGTCATGCTTGAAAAGTGCTTAGAACAGTCCTCAGAACATGGCAAAAATTCAATAAATAGTGCCCTCGTGACTGTGTGCGTGGTGCTGTGCTATGTTACTGGGGAACTCGCAATCTTTGAGGATAAGGAGTCACTGATCATATAAAAAAATAACAAATGCAACCAGAGAAATACAAGAAACACACAGGGCAATGTTGAAAAGGATTGGGTCTTTCTTTGCAGAAGTGGGAAAGATAAGGGCAGGTTTCCCAAGAATGGCAATATCTAAGCCAAGCTAGAAAACATCAGTAAGAGCTCAGTCATGTAGGTTTAGCTTAATTCAGATGGAAGAAAGGGTCTGTTCTAAAGGAGACAGAGAAAGCTTCTGACATAGGAATCAGAAGGGGGCAGAAAGAGTACCCGCTTGCTAGTGTTAACAATGAAGTTATATATTCTCCAATGAATCCAAAGAGTGTCTGGAGGTTGTAAAGACCTCACCACACCTACTCCCATGATTTACATATTAAGATAACACAATTAGCCAGAAGGTGTAACCCAAAGACTGTCCTTAATCCAGAGACTGTCCTCAGGCAGGATACATTATTGTTATATAATACTAAGGAATGTAGAGAAGGAAAGGTTTGTCCTTTCTTCCCCCTTGAGAATTCCAGACCCCTCTCCCCTTGGGGACCCCTAGACTCCCTATCAACCTGCCTAGGAAATGACTCTCTCATTCCCCCCTTTTCTTTTAGGAGAATTATGTTGCCTAGGGAAAAGGGGCATCGTTCTCATTCCATAACTGCTTCCGAGCTGACAAGGGGCGTTGTCCCTAAATTGGTGAGGCAACATATTCTCCTAATCCTCATATTGAGGATATCTGATCCAGGGGCCCCAAATAGTAGTTGGAGGAAGCTACAGCAGTAGCAGGAGTTTGAGCAACCATTTGTAACTTAAAAGCTTTCATGCGGCTAGAAACAAATCCAGTTATATAGTTACAGATGCAGGCAACAGTCATTAAAACAAGTTAAAATCAAAATTAAAAGTCACATTATGTACATAGTTAAAGTACAAAGTGTTGCACCAGTCCATTTTAGGGTTGGTAAATGTCATCAGATGAAGAAGAGGCATCGCATGTGATTGTTGTCGAAGGTATTCACAGACTTGGAGAAAGTCTTTTCCTTGAAGTGGGGATGTCCACCATGGGAAGCCTTCCACTGATGAAGAGGGGAGCGCTCCGATTGTGGAATGTAGCATAGGAGTGAGCCCAGGACAGGAAGGCATTGTCTTGAGGATCAAACGGCAGACTCAGGATTTTTGGAATCAGCAGAAGTAGACGCACATAGATTATCAGGTCCATCCGCTGCCCTTCATTTAACTCTAGAGCTCGGGTCAGAGCCACAAGCTCCGCTAACAGAGCACTGGTTCCCTGGGGCAGAGATTTTGCTTCCAAAACTTGTTCAGCAGTCACCACGGCGTCACCTGCTTTACACTTTCCATCTCGAACAAAATAACTGCCATCTGTAAATATTTTCATGTCAGGATTGTCTAATGGGGTATCCATTAGATCCCGAGCTGCATAGTTTAAAGTTAGGAATTGAGAACAATCGTGATTAGGTGTTTCATTTTCCTTCTCAGGAAGGAAAGTGGCAGGATTTAAATTCCACAAACTTTAAGCTTAGTTACTGGTCCTTCTAACAACAATAACTGATATTTAAGAAGCCTACTGTCTGTCATCCAAATATTAACCTTAGAACTTAAGATTCTACTCACATCATGAGAAGTCAGTACAGTAAGGTTTCGTCCATTAATTATTTTTAAAGCTTCAGATGCTAATAAAGCTGCTGCCCCGATTACTCTTAGGCAGTGGGGCCACCCCATTAGATGTAGATGAAACTACATCTAATTCTCTGCTTAGATAAGCAATAGGTTGCTGGTGAGGCCCTCGGAGTTGTGTAAAAACTCCCAATGCCACACCTTTTCTTTCAGTGACAAACAAATTCTGACCCTGTGGGCAAGCTCAGAGCTGGAGCTTGCAGGGTAGCAGTCTGAAGAATCTTAAAAGCCTTTTGAGTTTCTAGAGACCAAACCAGTTTGTCCGTTTGGGCCTGCTGAGTTTCAGCTATAAGTTTTTTTTTTTTTTAATTTTATTTTAAACTTTACAATATAGTGTTAGTTTTGCCAAATATCAAAATGAATCCACCACAGGTATACATGTGTTCCCCATCCTGAACCCTCCTCCTTCCTCCCTCCCCATACCATCCCTCTGGGTCGTCCCAGTGCACCAGCCCCAAGCATCCAGTATCGTGCATCAACCCTGGACTGGCGACTCACTTCATACATGATATTATACATGCTTCAATGCCATTCTTCCAAAGCTTCCCACCCTCTCCCTCTCCCACAGAGTCCATAAGACTGTTCTATACATCAGTGTCTCTTTTGCTGTCTCATACACAGGGTTATTGTTGCCATCTTTCTAAATTCCATATATATGTGTTAGTATACTGTATTGGTGTTTTTCTTTCTGGCTTACTTCACTCTGTATAATAGGCTCCAGTTTCATCCACCTCATTAGAACTGATTTAAATGTATTCTTTTTAATGGCTGAGTAATACTCCATTGTGTATATGTACCACAGCTTTCTTATCCATTCATCTGCTGATGGACATCTAGGTTGCTTCCATGTCCTGGCTATTATAAACAGTGCTGCGATGAACATTGGGGTACACGTGTCTCTTTCCCTTCTGGTTTCCTCAGTGTGTATGCCCAGCAGTGGGATTGCTGGATCACTTACACAAAAATAAACTCAAAATGGATTAAAGATCTAAACATAAGACCAGAAATTATAAAACTCCTAGAGGAGAACATAGGAAAAACACTCTCCGACATACATCACAGCAGGATCCTCTATGACCCACCTCCCAGAATATTGGAAATAAAAGCAAAAATAAACAAATGGGACCTAATTAAACTTAAAAGCTTCTGCACAACAAAGGAAACTATTAGCAAGGTGAAAAGACAGCCTTCAGAATGGGAGAAAATAATAGCAAATGAAGCAACTGACAAACAACTAATCTCAAAAATATACAAGCAACTCCTACAGCTCAATTCCAGAAAAATAAATGACCCAATCAAAAAATGGGCCAAAGAACTAAATAGACATTTCTCCAAAGAAGACATACAGATGGCTAACAAACACATGAAAAGATGCTCAACATCACTCATTATCAGAGAAATGCAAACCAAAACCACTATGAGGTACCATATCATGCCAGTCAGAATGGCTGCGATCCAAAATTCTACAAGCAATAAATGCTGGAGAGGGTGTGGAGAAAAGGGAACCCTCTTACACTGTTGGTGGGAATGCAAACTAGTACAGCCACTATGGAGAACAGTGTGGAGATTCCTTAAAAAACTGGAAATAAAACTACCTTATGATCCAGCAATCCAGCTATAAGTTTATATAAAGGCCGGGCAAGTTCCCCATAACCCGGAATCCAAATGCGACAGTAACCTGTGATTCCCCCAAATCCTCTCAATTGTCTTAAAGTCATAGGTAGGGGGTGATTTAGTAGAGGTTTAATTCTCTCAGGGCCTATGGCCCTAGTCCCTTCTGATATGATTAGGCCCAGATATCTAACCGATTGTTGACAAAGCTGAGCCTTTTCTCTTGATGCCTTGTAACCACAGCCTGCCAGAAAGTTTAAGAAATCTTCTGAGGCTCGCGAACAAGCTTCCTCTGTCTCAGCACAGAGCAAAATATCATCTACATATTGTAACACCACTGCTTCAGAGCTATTAAAGTTTTGTAGATCCCGTGACAAACTTCATCCGAATAAGTGAGGACTGTCAAAAAATCCCTGGGGCAAAACTGTCCAGGTTAACTGAGAAGCTGGCTGCGTAGGGTCTTCAAAGGCAAATAGGAATTGACTTTCTTCCGACAAAGACACTGATTAGAAAGCATCCTTTAATTACTGAGAAATATTTGGCCCGTTCAGGAATTTCAGACAATAGAGTGTAAGGATTAGGCACCATGGGGTGTAAAGGAACTACAGCCTCATTTATTATTCATAAATCTTGAACTAGTCTCCATTTACCATTCGATTTCTTTATACCCCAAATAGGAGTGTTGCAAGGACTGTTGCAGGGAATTAATAGTCCCTGCTCCTTTAAATTTTTGATGATGGGTTTTAACCCTTCCTTAACTTCAGGTTTCAGTGGATATTGCTTCTTATGTGGAAATACGTGTGGGTCTTTGAGCTTAACAACTGCAGGAATAGCATTTTGTGCTCGACCCACATATTTTCCATCGGCCCATACTCCAGGAGTTACATTTTATTCAACTAAAGGAAGAGAAAGGAAGGGCTCCATATTCATGAAAACAGAGGCATGGACCTTGCTCAGTATATCCCTTCTCAAAAGAGGTGAGGGAGATTCTGGCACAATCAGAAACTCATGTGAAAACATCACAGAATCCCAGTTGCAAGATAAAGAATAACTGAAATAATATCTTTTGGCTCGTCCAGACAGTCCCATTACGGAAGCAGATCGGGAAGAAAGTGGGCCAGGGGCTTCAGTAAGCACAGAATAAGTTGCCCCAGTATCTAAAAGGAAATCGACGGATTGGCCCCCCACGATTATTAATACCCAGGGTTCCTCAGGTGTAATTAGGACGGGAGCTTGTGTGGGGACCCCCGGGCACCTTCAGTCCTGATTGTCTTGAGAGTCCGACCCTGGAGACCTACGCCTCTGGGGGCAGTCTCTCTTCCAGTGTGGTCCTTTGCAGACCGGACATGGAGCCCAGGGCGGCTTAGATGCCTGAGGGCAATCCCACTTGAGGTGCCCCTCCTTTCCACAGTAATAGCAAATCCATCCCTTTTCACCTGGGCCCCTCTGGGCATTTTTCTCAGGCTGTTTAAGAATGTTTTTCATAGCCATGGCGAAGGCTTCCGCCTTTTCCTTTGTCTTTTTTTGCCTTTCTTTCTTTTCCTCATATTCCCTACCATAATAGACTGTCTGAGCCAGTTGTAACAGAGTATCTAAAGACTCATTTGGTCCATACGCCTGTTTTAATAGCTTACGGCGGATATCTGGAGCCGACTGAGTGAGAAATCTATCCTTTAAGATCACTTTTCCCTCTTCACTTTTGGGATCAATCTCAGTGAATCTGCGAAGGCCTTCTCTCAGTCTATCTAGGAATTTACCAGGAGCTTCCTTCTTCTCCTGTTCTATGTCTGCCAATTTGCCATAGATTAAAGGCTTAGAACGCGCCTGCCTAAGTCCCTCAAGAATACATCTAACAAAATGACTCTGATCCCATCTTCCTTTAGCTGTGTTGTAGTCCCAGTCTGGTTCTACAGTTGGGACCGCCTGATTCCCAGTGGGGAGGGCCGCTATCTCGTTCTCCGTCTTCTCTACTGATTCATTACCAAGCCATTCATCTCCATAAGCAACCGCTTTTCCCAAAACTCGAGTCTTTGACTCGGGAGTCAGCGTTTGTCCCAAGATATACATCACACCCTTCCAAGTGAGGTCATAAAGCAGAGTAACACCTTTAAAAGCTCTAATATATTTTTCTAGGTCCTCTAAATAGTCTCCCAGATCCTCCTTGATTCTTTGTATTTCTTGATAAGACAAAGGCTTATTAACTCTCACAGACTGATTATTTTTCCCTGTGGGTGTTTCATAAAGAGACAACAGCTTGTGTGGCTGTTCCTCAGTCTTTCTGGCTGCTCTGCGAATATGATCCCAGGGATAGATTGGAGAAACCTGTTTTTCCTCTTCTCTTTGTCTCCTGTCCTCCATCTCATCTCTTACTTTGATGGTCTGAGTTTCTACTGAAACCAGAGTAGTCTGAGGTCGTACTGAGACAGGAGTTGTTTGGACCTCCACGTGGGCAGTTTGAATCCCAGTTTGGATTTCCACTGAGACCAAGGCAACCCTTCTGAGGGGGGTTCTCTAGCTTTCAGTTTGCTCAACTTGGAGCCCCAGGTACGGGGGCAAAGTGAGAGGACAGGAGGGAGCTGAAGGCTTCACGCCCAAATCTATACCCTTAGGACATGTCTGGCATATTTTGCAGAGAGAAAAAGGGCAACACATATGCTACTTCTACCCATTTCCCTTGTTCCTTACAGAACTGGTCTAATTGTAGAACAGCATTATACTTAAGAGACCCTTCAACCGGCCACCGTTCGCCATCCTCCAATGGATACCGTGGCCATGCAGTATCACATAGGAAGACCAGGTGTGTCTTCTTTAAGCCCTGGGGATCAAATCTATCCCAGTTTTTCAGGATACAGTTCAAAGGAGTGAGGCTGGAATTGTTAGCTCCCATCTGTAAGAGAGAAAAAAAGCGACCAGTGCCATTTTTTCTACCAGAGGCCTCCCTCCCTGCTCTAGATGGGGGTGTAGACAGACGTTACACCAAAAGCTTTTGCTGCCTGGTCGGACTTAGTCTGTCCCTTACCGACACAGGCGCTGTACTCGTCCCTCCCGGTTCTACCACTGAGATGGGGTGGGGATGTACCAGGGGTAGACTTGATAGGATCCCTACTTGACGTCCAGCTCTTCACCTTTAATCTTGCTTGCCTCTGATGTCACCCGGGGTGAATCAGAGTAACCTTCCAGAATGCCTCCCAAGCTAAGACTACTGGGGGAAACATTCGTCACCTGAGTGCCTGTGCATGACCCTGAGTATTTCCCGACCACAATAAGACCGACACAAACATAAAACTGAGATGTTCTTTCCAAGCATCACCACACCAGTATAACAGCCTCCTCTGATCCACTAAGAGTCAGTGTTACCAAAGAAAAAAAAACCCATCGCAGTCCCAATCTGAGTAACCTTTAACCTCAGATATGTTCTGGGAGCTAGAGCTCCATCTAGCTTCCGAACTTTCGATTCCTAGCGAGGCTAGGCACTTTCTTGACTACCAATTCAAGTTTGGGACCTAAGCCACAGTACACAATAACAGTATAGATCACAAGTCCCTTGAAAGTCTATGATTCGATAGATTAGGTTAGTACTTCTAATTCCCAAGGAGTTGTGAAATGGTCAAAGAGACCAAAAAGTTTGACCGAGAAAGGAGAGTTCGGTCCACACGCTTTGCCCATTTCTGGTCCGTTCCCGAAGGAGACATTGGGTGCCTCTTGGCATTGGCAGGTGGGTATAATGCCCCGACAGGTTTCTGCCATAAGCCGTATTAGATCACCATGGAACCGCAGAGCAGGGCTCCTTACTTGCTTCACGCAGGGCATGCCATTCATTCACACAAGCACATGGTAGAGTTAGTAAAGCACAGCAGAAAATGTGTTCTCTAAGAGAACAAAGAACTAAAGCTCCAAGCATCCTTACTTTGTCCTGAAGGATCCCGGACGAGCCCCCAGGATGAAAGGTTGTTGTTGAATCACGCGAAGACACCAGGATTCTTGGCCCCCGGAGGAGAGGAATTCAATCCGGGGCCAGAGACGAGGCTTGATTGCTCAGAGCTTTTGTGTAATAAAGTTCTATTAAAGTATAAAGGAGATAGAGAAAGCTTCTGACATAGGCATCAGAAGGGGGCAGAAAGAGAACCCTCTTGCTAGTGTTAACAATGAAGTTATATACTCTCCAATGAATCCAAAGAGTGTCTGGAGGTTGTAAAGACCTCACCACACCTACTCCCATAATTTACATTTTAAGATAATAGAATTAGCCAGAAGGTTTAACCCAAAGACTGTCCTTAATCCAGAGACTGTCCTCAGGCAGGATACATTATTGTTATATAATACTAAGGAATGTAGAGAAGGAAAGGTTTGTCCTTTCTTCCCCCTTGAGAATTCCAGACCCCTCTCTCCTTGGGGACCCCTAGACTCCCTATCAACCTGCGTAGGAAATGACTCTCTCAGTTCAAAGCCCAGAAGTTTGAAATAATTTGGTCTCTCTGGGGAGTTCCAATGATGTAGAATGGTGTCCAGGAGAGAGAGGGTGGTAATAATGCTGCAAGGAAGTCAGATCCAAGCCATGATCTCCAACCCTCCATCCCTCACAATGTGTATGACTCTAAAACTCCCCATCTGGGTCCTCTATTGACCATATTATTAGCTGGTCAGTGTTCATCTTGACCTTGCATGGCAGATGTTTATCATCTGTCACTGGAGCCTGGGAGCCTGGCCTGGAGAATGCCAACTTCTTCATTTACCTTTAAAACTGGAGAAGCCTCTGCCTTCTCTCTTCATGAGACTGTTCTCATGAAAACTGCAGAAGTCAAGATGGGAGTAGGGAACAATACTATCCACCGCCTCAGCGTGTGATGACCTGCCCTCTGCTCCCTTGAGTTGGTTCTGGTGGAAGCCCCTCCTCTTCTTCTGTTTGCCAGGTCACTCAGAATGTCCCATGCTGCCTCTTCCTCTCTCCTTGCTCTCTGCTTTCTGATTGAACACTTGAGATTCCCTTCCCCCACAACTGGCTAATTTCTATTCAAGTTTCTGTTTAAAATTTTATTTTTAATTTGGGGTTGGTAGATGCAAACTGTTACATAAGGAATGAATAAATGATAAGATTCTACTGTATAGCACAGGGAACTATATCCAGTCTCCTGGGATAAGCCATAATGGAAAAGAATATTTAAAAAAACCAATGTATATGTGTAAAATGGACTTACTTTTCTGTACAGCAGAGATTGGTGCAACACTGTGAATAAACTCTTTCTGTTGTTGTTGTTTAGTTGCTAAGTCATGACTGACTTCTTTGTGACCCCATGGATTGCAGTCTGCCAGGCTCGTTGTTCATGGGATTTCCCAGGCAAGAATATGGGAGAGGGTTCTACTTCCTTCTCCAGAGGATTTTCCAGACTCAGGAATTGAACTCGATTCTCCTGCATTGCAGGTGGATTCTTTTATCACTAGGCTGCCCGGGAAGCCCAAAGTAAACCATACATCAATTAAAAAGAATGTCAATATAGAAAGCACACAGAAATGAACATTTTAAAAAAAAATAACTAAATGAACTTCTCTGTCCTCAGAATACAGCTTACAATTTGGAGCATTTCTTGAGTCTCAGAAGCCATGGGAGTAAGCCATGAATAAAGGAACATCAATCATATCTGAATACTGTGTTGATGGTCCTGACCAGCATGAAACTCAAGACCATAAAGCAAAGTGTATAAAGACTGCAAAGGAAGAAACAAAACTTTTTATTAACACAGATAATATGATTGTCTACATAGAAAAACTGACAAATCAAAAGACTGAATTTTTTAGGATTAGAAAAGTTAGTAAGTTTCCTGAATACAAAATCAATATGCCAAAATTAGTTGAAGGCCATATACAGAGTTTGAAGATGTAATTTTAAAATCTAAGATTTATAATAGTCAAACACACACACCATTTCTATCTATCTATCTGTCCATCTAAGCACATAAGACATAAAACACTTGGGAAAAAGTTCAGTAAACTTTATGTAAGCCCATTATGGTGAAATTACAAAAACCTTTTGAAAGATACTAAATAGCTAACCGAATGAATAGAGAGACTCAATATTATAAAGATGTCATACATCTCCCCCAATTGAGCTATAGCTGTAATGTAATTCCAATGAAAATGTCAATAGGATATATCATATAATTTGACAAGCTAAAACCCCAAATCTAATTGGAAGTGCTAAGGTCAATAATAGTCAAGACAAAGAAGAAAAATGGGTTGTATGGCCTTTCCTCTGCAGATATTATGAATTACTGTAAAGTTAGGGTAATTAAGTGATGGTGACATTAGACATAGGCAAATTGACAACCATCAGAATACAGGGATCACCAACAGCCCTGACAAATATGGAAACCTGATTTATGGGAAACCTGGTGCAGCAAATCTGTGGACAAAGGAGAGACATCTCAAAAAAATGGTGCTAGGACTCTGGGTTATCAATAAGGGGAAATAAATTGAACCCCTAAATCTCCCTATACATGAAAATCAATTCCAGGAGGATTAAATATGAAAGATGAAACTGTAAAGCATTTAGATGATAACAAAGGAAAAAGCCTGTAAGTTTCTAAGCAAGGAAAAAGACTCCTTAAACAAGACACAAAATGCAAACACAGGAGCAATGGCACAAGAGACCAACAGAACTAAAATTTTGTAATTTGAGAACTATTTGGATTCTATTTGTAAGGCCTCCCCAGACAGCCATTTTTCTTTTTTGCATGTCTTTTCCATGGGGATGGTCTTGATCCCTGTCTCCTGTACAAGGTCACGAACCTCATTCCATAGATCATCAGGCCCTCTATCTATCAGATCTAGGCCCTTAAATCTATTTCTCACTTCCACTGTATAATCATAAGGGATTTGATTTAGGTCATACTGAATGGTCTAGTGGTTTTCCCTACTTTCTTCAATTTAAGTCTGAATTTGGCAATAAGGAGTTCATGGTCTGAGCCACAGTCAGCTCCTGGTCTTGTTTTTGCTGACTGTATAGGGCTTCTCTATCTTTGGCTGCAAAGAATATAATCAATCTGATTTTGGTGTTGACCATCTGGTGATGTTCATGTATAGAGTCTTCTCTTGTGTTGTTGGAAGAGGGTGTTTGCTATGACCAGTGCATTTTCTTGGCAAAACTCTATTAGTCTTTGCCCTGTTTCATTCCATATTCCAAGGCCAAATTTGCCTGTTACTCCAGGTGTTTCTTGACTTCCTACTTTTGCATTCCAGTCCCCTACAATGAAAAGTACATCTTTTTGGGGTGTTAGTTCTAAAAGGTCTTGTAGGTCTTCATAGAACTGTTCAACTTCAGCTTCTTCAGGTTACTGGTTGGGGCATAGACTTGGATTACTGTGATATTGAATGGTTTGCCTTGGAAACAAACAGAGATCATTCTGTTGTTTTTGAGATTGCATCCAAGTACTGCAGTTTGGACTGTTTTGCTGACCATGATGGCTACTTCATTTCTTCTGAGGGATTCCTGCCCGCAGTAGTAGATATAATGGTCATCTGAGTTAAATTCACCCATTCCAGTCCATTTCAGTTCGCTGATTCCTAGAATGTCGACATTCACTCTTGCCATCTCTTGTTTGACCACTTCCAATTTGCCTTGATTCATGGACCTGACATTCCAGGTTCCTATGCAATATTGCTCTTTACAGCATGGGACCTTGCTTCTATCACCAGTCACATACACAGCTGGGTATTGTTTTTGCTTTGGCTCCATTCCTTCATTCTTTCTGGAGTTATTTCTCCACTGATCTCCAGTAGCATATTGGGCACCTACTGACCTGGGGAGTTCCTCTTTCAGTATCCTATCATTTTGCCTTTTCATACTGTTCATGGGGTTCTCAAGGCAAGAATACTGAAGTGGTTTGCCATTCCCTTCTCCAGTGGGCCACATTCTATCAGATCTCTCCACCATGACCTGCCCATCTTGGGTTGCCCCACGGGCATGGCTTAGTTTCACTGAGTTAGACAAGGCTGTGGTCCTAGTGTGATTAGACTGACTAGTTTTCTGTGAGTATGGTTTCAGTGTGTCTGCCCTCTGATGCCCTCTTGCAACACCTACCATCTTACCTGGGTTTCTCTTATCTTGAGCTTGGGGTATCTCTTCACAGCTGCTCCAGCAAAGTGCAGCCGATGCTCCTTACCTTGGACGAGGGGTATCTCCTCACCGCCGCCCTTCCTGACCTTCAACGTGGGATAGCTCCTCTAGGCCCTCTTATGCCCACCCAGCCACGGTGTGGGGTTGGTCCTCCCGGCCACTGCCCCTGGCCTCGGGTGTGGGGTTGCTCTTCCTGGCCGCCGCCCCTGGCCTCAGGCTTAAGGGCATGGGGTATCTCCTCCTGGCCTCCATCCCTGAAAAGAAGAGAAGTGAAAAGCAAAGGAGAAAAGGAAAGATATAAACATCTGAATGCAGAGTTCCAAAGAATAGCAAGGAGAGATAAGAAAGCCTTCTTCAGTGATCAGTGCAAAGAAATAGAGGAAAACAACAGAATGGGAAAGACTAGAGATCTCTTCAAGAAAATCAGAGATACCAAAGGAACATTTCATGCAAAGATGGGCCCTATAAAGGACAGAAATGGTATGGACCTAACAGAAGCAGAAGATATTAAGAAGAGATGGCAAGAATACACAGAAGAACTGTACAAAAAAAAAAAAAAAAAGATCTTCATGACCCAGATAATCACGATGGTGTGATCACTCACCTAGAGCCAGACATCCTGGAATGTGAAGTCCAATGGGCCTTAGAAAGCATCATTATGAACAAAGCTAGTGGAAGTGATAGAATTCCAGTTGAGCTATTCCAAATCCTGAAAGATGATGCTGTGAAAGTGCTGCACTCATTATGTCAGCAAATTTGGAAAACTCAGCAGTGGCCACAGGACTGGAAAAGGTCAGTTTTCATTCCAATCCCAAAGAAAGACAATGCCAAAGAATGCTCAAACTACCGCACAATTGCACTCATCTCACACGCTAGCAAAGTAATGCTCAAAATTCTCCAAGCCAGGCTTCAGCAATATGTGAACCATGAACTTCCTGATGTTCAAGCTGGTTTTAGAAAACGAAGAGGAAACAGAGATCAAATTGCCAACATCCGCTGGATCATGAAAAAAGCAAGAGAGTTCCAGAAAAACATCTATTTCTGCTTTATTGACTATACCAAAGTCTTTGACTGTGTGGATCACAATAAACTGTGGAAAATTCTGAAAGAGATGGGAATATCAGACCACCTGATCTGCCTCTTGAGAAATTTGTATGCAGGTCTGGAAGCACCAGTTAGAACTGGACATGGAACAACAGACTGGTTCCAAATAGGAAAAGGAGTACGTCAAGGCTGTATATTGTCACCCTGTTTATTTAACTTCTATGCAGAGTACATCATGAGAAACGCTGGGCTGGAAGAAGCACAAGCTGGAATCAAGATTGCCAGGAGAAATATCAATAACCTCAGATATGCAGATGACACCACCCTTATGGCAGAAAGTGAAGAGGAACTAAAAAGCCTCTTGATGAAAGTGAAAGTGGAGAGTGAAAAAGTGGGCTTAAAGCTCAACATTCAGAAAATGAAGATCATGGCATCCAGTCCCATCACTTGATGGGAAATAGATGGGGAAACAGTGGAAACAGTGTCAGACTTTATTTTTCTGGGCTCCAAAATCACTGCAGATGGTGACTGCAGCCATGAAATTAAAAGACGCTTACTCCTTGGAAGGAAAGTTATGACCAACCTAGATAGCATATTCAAAAGCAGAGACATTACTTTGCCAACAAAGGTCCGGCTAGTCAAGGCTATGGTTTTTCCAGTGGTCATGTATGGATGTGAGAGTTGGACTGTGAAGAAGGCTGAGCGTCGAAGAATTGATGCTTTTGAAGTGTGGTGTTGGAGAAGACTCTTGAGAGTCCCTTGGACTGCAAGGAGATCCAACCAGTCCATTCTGAAGGAGATCAGCCCTGGGATTTCTTTGGAAGGACTGATGCTAAAGCTGAAACTCCAGTACTTTGGCCACCTCATGTGAAGTGTTGACTCATTGGAAAAGACTCTGATGCTGGGAGGGGTTGGGGGCAAGAGGAGAAGGGGACGACAGAGGATGAGATGGCTGGATGGCGTCACTGACTGGATGGACGTGAGTCTGAGTGAACTCCGGGAGTTTGTGTTGGACAAGGAGGCCTGGCGTGCTGCGATTCATGTGGTCTCAAAGAGTCGGATACGAGTGAGCGAATGATCTGATCTGATCTCTGATCTGATTTGGATTCTGCCACTCTCTGGGCAAACTTGTGACACTTAGGCTGGGGAAGAGGGCTTCTGAGAAGCACATAAGCTGCATCTCATACATGGAGATTGTGAAAGCTATTAGGCTTTGTTACAAAGCAATTAATCAACACTTACCAATGGTTAGTTTGTCAGTTTGCACTGAGAGCATTTTAGTTGCATAAGAATGTGTGTGCTTAGTCGCTCAGTCATGTCCATCTCTTTGTGACCTCATGGACTGAAGCCCACCAAGTTCCTCTGTCCTTGGGGATTCTCCAGGCAAGAATACTGGAGTGGGTTGCCATGTCCTTCTCCAGGGGATCTTCTCAAGCCAGGGATCAAACCCAGGTCTCCCGCATCGCAGGCAGATTCTTTACCAATTGAGCTACCAGGGAAGCCCACATAAGAATAGGAAGAACATTATATTCTTTTTGAGTCTACAAATATTTACAGAAATTTAATTAACATACAAGGCTATCTGAGATTAGATTATATCACCGCTCCAACATTTACAGATTGATGCACTGGCAAGCATGCTACTGACCCACCTAGTATGTAATATATATGTAAAATTATCAACTACTGTATCAAAACTGATTTTCTTTAAATATTTGGGGTCAGTGTACACTGTAGCTAGATTTGTCTATCTTTGCTTTAGTTGATAGTATGTTTCTATTAATTTTTATCTTTAAATATTTATTTCACAGAAAATAATTGATATATATCCTAAAGCTAAGGATAACTTTGGCAAAAATGGATCAATAATACATCCTAGAGATTGCAATACAGTCTGTGCCTATTGGGACTGATTCTAAAGGCTTGAAAATGTTTCTGCAGTCAAAAATTTTCCAGTGACATAACTTTGCCTGCAGTTTACTATAAATTTCAGCATATTTGGTAAAACTTTGAAAGGTATTCTGCAAATACCAGAGAAATGACTGAAGGATAGAGGACATTGAGACCTTTTCATCCATTGCTTTAAAAGGAGTGTCAGGTCTTGGTGAAAAGGATGCAAGCAATCAAACTTTGTTCTTTACATTATTTTCTGTAAAGCAAGACCAGCATCTTTTGTTATTTCAATCCTGGCATTCTTCTTTAAAATTTGACTCTTTTTCCTATGTAAGTGTTGCTAGTCTATAATTAGTTTCTACTCTAATTATTCTCATCTAAAAAAACAAAATCTCATATAGCTGTCATTGTCTATTTTATTTAAACTCAATTTTACTTTATTTTATTTATGTTTTTGGTTGCCCTGGGTCTTTGTGGTAGCATGGGCTCTTCCTTGTGGTGTGAGAGCTTCTCTAGTTGTGATCCACAAGCTCCAGATCATGTGGACTCAGTTCCAATACCGGGCTTTATTGCTCTGCAGCATGTGGGATTTTAGTTCCCCATCCTGGGATTGAATCTGCATCCTCTGCACTGCATATTCTCAACCATTAGGCCAGTAGGGAAATCCTTATGAGTGACTATTTTAAATCTACTGCTCAAACACAGGAATATATATCACAGCACCAGTGTTAGACGTATAAACTTCTCCCAAAACAAGCTTGAAAAATTTCAGAACATAACATTTTATTCTTTTATAGTAACAAATGCATGTAATTGAGTTTGTGTTTTGGGGAGTTCACTGTACAAATGAACAAATGAGAGTTTTCCAAATTAACCTCAGCATACATTTATTTTTAATTTATTAGAGGATAGCTAGTAAAAAAAAATCTTGCTATTAAGCTTATATATATGTTGTTAAAAACCAGCATTAAACATAGCAAGTTTTAGAACATAGACCAATAAAATATATTTTTTCAAGGAGAAATATTTTATCACTGACCTTGTAGAGTTGCTGGCATTTAGTGACACAAAAAAGAGCAAATGAACTTTAGTTTGCTTTATCATTCTTATAAATTCTCTGTATATAGTATGTCATTTTATTTTTTGTCCTCTGAGAGACCACTTCCACTTCCTAAGCTTGGTTTACCAGTCTGCACAATATTAAACAAAATAACCTTAAGATACACAGATATTTATATATTGAATTTTTAGCTATTTAATTCAACATAGGTCGTGAATCTTTCTATTAAAGTCCTGTTTTGGAATTCTTCACATCTGGTGAGCCTGAACCGAAAGCAGAATGTCAATTTTGCCACCTCAAAATTTCACAAGGATAAAAAAAAAAGTTCCCAAATCATGTATAATATCCATGATAAATCACTTTCAACTGAGACATAAAAGGAATGTAGAGTACGAAGAAAAGAAGAAAGCAGGTTTTGCGCTTTGTTTTGTTGTTGTTGTTTAAAGAGGTATCCACAACGCCCTGGCTTTACCACGGGCTTCGGAAGGCTTTCATGTTCTCTAGTACAGCCCTGGGGCTCCGCGGAGTCCCAGAGGGAGAAACTGCCTTTGTGCTCAGTCACCCCTCAGATTTTTCACTTTCACCTATGCTTTTGACCTCTGCAAATTCCTTACTTTCTTACCAGCTGAGAGAATGATTAAAACTATTTTCAAAATATTTTTCTGTCTTATTCAGCTTTTAAGTTGTTTGCGTTTGAAAAGTCATTCAGGGCACCTACTCTGCCATCCCTCTGGACATTGACAGCTTCTAAATAATGTTTTTTTTCTTCACTTCCTCCAGCATGACTCTCTGATGTCCACAACTGGCTCCTATCACTGCTATTTATGTTCTCATAGCTTTGTGCACTTCCTCTTTCGTGGCAGGTCCTTATAATATTTGTCTCTCTTTTCCAACAAACTGTCAGCTTCCTGAAGCCGCTCTGTGTTGCTTCCTGTAATGGCCCCAAAGCTTCACTTGGATACATTCAAGGTGCCTCTTTCTTGCTTGCTTCCTTTCTTCCTTCTTTCTTTCTTTCCCTACTCAATTCTTCTTTCTCAGTCACTTTTTCTTTATTCATTCCTTCAGTAAATATTTAATGAGAGCCAACTGACCTATTTAAACAAGCAGCTAAAATACAGTGTCCTAAGAATTGTAGTCCCCTTCATGGATCATGAATCATGGATCATGGATCATGGATCATGGATCATGGATCATGGCCTTGTTGTGGCGAAGTGGCTTATATAACTCAATGAAGCTATGAGCCATGGCTTGAAGGTCCACATTACTTTGCCAACAAAGGCCCACATATTCAAAGCTATCGTTTTTCCAGTAGTCATGTATGAAGAAAGCTGAGTGCTGAAGAATTGATGCTTTTGAACTGTGGTGCCGGAGAAGACTCTTGAGAGTCCCTTGGACTGCAAGGAGATCCAACCAGACAATCCTAAAGGAAATCAGTCCCGAGTATTCATTGGAAGGATTGATGCTGAAGCTGAAGCTCCAATACCTTGGCCACCTGATGTGAAGAGCCTGGAAAGCCTGGTGTGCTGCAACCCATGGGGTTTCAGAGTCGGACACGACTTAGTGACTGAACAACAATTATGGTCTGAGAATTATAAGATGACATAGATGTGTGTGGGGGGTTATGCTTAAGCTAAACTTGAGAAATGTAGGGAGAACCCACAGAAGACTTTATAAATTTCCCACAGCAATTATCCACTGTTTAATACTCTTTTTTCTACCCTCTCCCTTTCTCACTGTCTACTCTCCCTTTATATTCTCCCTGGAATCATCTCCCAAAGAAACCACCCAGATCAAACACCTACCTCAGGATTTGCTTTTAAAGAAAGCCAAATGAGTAAATGGATAGACCATTGTTCCAGTCTTTCCCTGTCTTTCACTCTACTGTGACTTTTTAGTCTCAGATCTTACTGTTACCTCTGTCATTTTCACCAAGTTTTTCAAAGTAAACTTCTGAGAGAGAAGCTTATTTTTCCCAAATCCTCTTTCCTAGACCAGAATCTTCCTCCAATCATCATAAGCCTATAGACTGGCCATTTCAGGGTAAGGCACATGTTCCCACCCCAGTTCAATCCATTGTGGTTGGCTGCATAGGGTACAGAGGGCTGACCTCAGTAACATCTACTGGCAGAGAAATGAGGTGGCAGGCACCCATGGAATTCTCCAGGCCATAATATTGGAGTGGGCAGCCTTTCCCTTCTCCAAGGGATCTTCCCAACTCAGGGATCAAACCCAGGTCTCCCACATTGCAGGCAGATTCTTTACTAGCTGAGCCACAAGGGAAGCCCAAGAATTCTGAAGTGGGTAGCCTATCCTTTCTCCAGCAGATCTTCCAGACCCAGAAATTGAACCAGGGTCTCCTGCATTGCAGGTGGATTCTTTACCAACTGAGCTATCAGGGAAGCCCCAATAATATCTCAGTTCAGTTCTGTTCAGTCATTCAGTCGTGTTTGACTCTTTGCGACCCCGTGGACTGCAGCATGCCAGGCCTCCCTGTCCATCACCAACTCCTGGAGCTTACTCAACTCATGTCCACTGAGTCGGTGATGCCATCCAACTATCTTATCCTCTGTCATCCCCTTCTCACAACTTCAATCTTTCCCAGCATCAGGGTCTTCTCAAATGATTCAGTTCTCGTCAGGTGGCCAAAGTATTGGAGTTTCAGCTTCAGCATCAGTTCTTCTAATGAATATTCAGGACTGATCTTCTTTAGGATGGACTGGTTGGACCTCCTTGCAGTCCAAGGGACTCTCAAGAGTCTTCTTCAGCACCACAGTTCAAAAGCATCCATGCTTCAGCTCTCGGCTTTCTTTATAATCCAACTCTCACATCCATATGTGACTATTGGAAAAACCATAGCTTTGAATAGACAGACATTTGTTGGCAAATTTATGTCTCTGCTTTTTAATATGCTTTCTAGGTTGGTTGTAACTTTTCTTCCGAGGAGGAAGTGCCTTTTAATTTCATGGCTGCAATCACCATCTGCAGTGGTTTTGGAGCCCCCCCAAATAAAGTCTGTCATTGTTTCCATTGTTTCCCCATCTATTTGTCATGAAGTCACAGGACCAGCTGCCATGATCTTAGTTTTCTAAATGTTGAGTTTTAAGCCAACTTTTTCACTCTCATCTTTCACTTTCATCAAGAGACTCTTTAGTTCTTCTTCACTTTCTGCCATAAGGGTGGTGTCATCTGCATATCTGACGTTATTGATATTTCTCCCTGCCAATCTTCATTCCAGCTTGTGCTTCATCCAGCTCGGCATTCCACATGATGTACTTTGCATATAAGTTAAATAATCAGGGTGACAATATACAGCCTTGATGTACTCCTTTTCCTATTTGGAACCAGTCTGTTGTTCCATGTCCAGTTCTAACTGTTGCTTCTTGACCTGCATACAGATGTTTCAGGAGGCAGGTCAGGTGGTCTGGTATTCCCATCTCTTTAAGAATGTTCCACAGTTTGTTGTGATCCACACAGTCAAAGGCTTTGGCAGAGTCAATAAAGCAGAAGTAGATGTTTTTCTGGAACTCTCTTGCTTTTTTGATGCTCCAGCAGATGTTGGCAATTTGATCTCTGGGTCCTCTGCCTTTTCTAAATCCAGTTTGAACATCTGGAAGTTCCTGGTTCACATACTGTTCAAGCCTGGCTTGGAGAATTTTGAGCACTTCTTTGCTAGTGTGTGAGATGAATGCAACTGTGCGGTCATATGAATATTCTTTGGCATTGCCTTTCTTTGGGATTGGAATGCAAACTGACCTTGTCCAGTTTTGTGGCCACTGCGTAGTTTTCCAAATGTGCTGGCATGTTTGCCAGCACTTTCACAGAGTGTAGCGCTTTCACAGCACTCTAATATCTACTGGCAGAGAAATGAGGGTTGCAGACAGTCTGCAAATTAGTATGAATTGAATTCTTTCAACAGTACTATACAGGAAGTAACATTGTTCCACTATCAGATGAGAAAACCGAGGTTCAAAGAGGTTAAGTGATCAGTTTAAGATTTCACACACGTTAATGGTGGTGTCTGGGCTTACATCCCGAACTTTCTAACCCCAGCATTGTTTTTACCAGACTACAATGTATCTATAGCCTGAATGGTCCAGCATCAGCAGATTAGATGTAAAACCAATACGCCTCTTTTAAGTTAACTGCAATATGTGACAAAGTAAATTATTTCCTGAAACAAGCTCTTGCCTGTCTTTTACCTTTTTTGTTTTGAGAGCATAAAAGTCAAAATATATAAGCAAACAATTGCATCTTTGTAGTGGAAACAGAAAGTTTAGGGGCCAAGTGGTGGGCAGCGGATAGTTTGTCTTAGAAAATTCATAGGTAATTGGTGACATAGTTGGGATCTTAACAGGAGATATTATAGTCAGAGGGGCTATAAATCTAAAGCCTGTCTCACTCAGAGTGGACATTTCATCACATCACTGTGAAAGCTGTAAGCAAAAAGCATGTCTGTAAGATTTCCCCCTTGGCCCAATATCTATTTTTGTGATGTGAAGCAATGGCTCTTCAAAAATACACAGAATGCCTGGCAGGGCATTTATTGTTTCAAGTGGAAAGGGAATGTATTGCCTCAATGTAATAGAAGACCCTAGTAGGGTAAATAAACTTCACATTTCTCTCTAGTCAGGGTCAAATGAGGCCTCCCTCGTGGCTCAGAGAGTAAAGACTCCACTTGCAATGCAGGAGACCTGAGTTTGATCCCTGGGTCAAATAGCACCATCAGGATTCAGCTCTTCTATCTTTTAGCTCTGTCTTTGGTAAAATTTTAGTCTCTATCAGATAGAAGCAGCCATTTCAGTCCCCACCCCCTTTCAGGTTTCAAGTCTATAGAGTCAGAGCAAATGTCTGTTTGCTAGGAGCCTTAGTACAGATCTCAGTGAATACTGTTGAGTTCTAGGTAATGGCTTGCCCATCCCTGAACCAATCATTGTGATGAAAGAAATTAGGTTGCCTGATTGGCTGCACCTGATTCCCTGGTTTGGCTACAGTGTTGGATTTACCTAAAACACTCCAATGAAGAGTGACAGGAGATGGAACTCCTAACAAAATCAAGATCCTTTTATCACAAGAAAAGAATAAACTCTTGATGGCCCCAGTAGATAGGCTTTCCAGGTGATGTTATTGGTAAAGAACCCTCCTGCCAAACGTGGGTTTGGTCTCTGGGTCAGGAAGATCCCTGGGAGGAGGGCATGGCAACCCACTCCAAAATTCTTGCCTGGAGAATCCCATGGACAGAGGAGCGAGGTGGGCTACAATTCATAGGGTTGCAAAGAGTCTGACACTACTGAAGTGACTTAGCATGCACACATGACCCCAATACATGCACATGCATAGATACAATAAGCATCCCTTACATAACCTATGTTATCCTTACAAAGAAAGCTGTGGTTCTAATGCACTGGGATACAAACATGTTCAAAAACTTGTTGGATTTGAGCTGTTCTCAGATACTCAAACTAATTAATGGGCTGACAGATTCTGTAGGTAGAATTCCAAGGGTTCAAAAAACAAGGGACATCTGGATTGCTTTTCTAATGCCGATCTGGCAAATTCCTATTCATTCCTCTATCCTAGTTTATTTGCTATCTTCTCTGTGAAGCATTCCCTCATTCTCTGATCAAGGTCCTTTCCTTTCATAATTATAGTGGTTATTGATAGTTCTGCAAAGAAGGTTGTTGCAGAACGCTATTGTTCACTCACCCAGTTGTGTCTGACTCTGCAACCCCATGGACTGCAGCATGCCAGGCCTCCCTGGCAGATTTAGTTCCAGGCCACCACAGTAAAGTGAATATTGCAATAAAGTGAGTCACAGGAATTTTTCCTTCCCAATACATATAAACATTATCTTTACTATACTGTGTATAAGTGTTATGTAATACATTATGTCTAAAAAAAAGTGTATACCTTAATTAAAAATACTTTAGTGATAAAAAATGTTAACCACCATCTGAGCTTTCAGTGAGTCATAATAGTTTTGCTGGCAGAAGGCCATGATGTCAATGACTGCTGACTGCTCAGGGTGGTGGTTACTAAAGGTTGGGGTAACTGTGGCAATTTCTTGAACTAAGACAAAATAAAGTTTACTGTATCGATTGACTCTTTTACGATAGCACTTCAAGGCCATTGTAGGGTTATTAATTGGCCTAAATTTCATTATTACTGTGTCTCAGGGAATAGAGAGTCCTCAAAGGTGGAAAGAGATAAGGAACAGCAAGTTGGTGAGCAGATAGAACACACACACAGTATTTGTCAATTAAGTTCATTGTCTTCTAAGGGCACATTTTGTAGCATCCAAAACAGTGACAATGGTAACATTATGAAGACCGATTATAGAGTATTATAAAAATATAATAAAAATGAAAAGTTTTAAATATTGTGAGAATTATCAAAATAAGACAGAGACACTCGGTAAGCAAATGCTGTTGGAAAAATGATGCCAATAGGCTTACTCAATGCAGGGTTGACACAAACCCTCAATTTGTAAAAAAAAAAAAACATGGTGTCTGTGAAGAGGAATAAAATGAGATGTGCCTGTACACATTCTTGTTAAGAAAACATGGAACATTATCCAGAGTAGATCACATATTAAGCCACGGAATAAGTCTAAACAAACTTAAGAGGAAGAAAATTGCACCAATTATCTTTTCTGACAAGAACTGAATGAAGCCAAAAATTAATAACACTAAGAAAATAGAAGAATTCATTAGCATGTGGAAACTACACAACAGATTCTTAAATGACCATTGGGTCAAAGAGAAAAAAAAATGTAAAAGGGAATTTAAGAAATATCTCAAGACAAATAAAAATGAAAAAACAACATTCCAAATCTTATGGGATCCAGGGGAAAAAAGTATTAAGAGGGAAGTTTATAGTTGATAGAGGTGAACACTTATAGTTAAAAACAATAAAGATCTCAAATAAACAACCTAATTTTACACCTCAAGAAATCAGAAAAAGAGAAACAAATTAGGCCCCCAAATAGTGGAAGAAATGAAATACTAAAGATTAGAGCAGAAATAAGTGAAATAGAGAACAGGAAAACAATTTTAAAATCAACAAAACTAACAGTTGGTTTCTTGAAAAGATAAAGAAAATCCACAAATCATTAGTTTTCCATATGTATGGCTGTTCTTTGTCTTACTGACCTCGGTCTGGTCACACTTGCCCAGGATAGGACCCCAACAAAGTCTTCACATGAGTTTACTAAGCAAATTGAATGAGACACAACACCCAGCATAACCCTGACATGTTGTTAAGTATCCAACGTGCTAAATGCATTGAGCACAAATTTCCCTGGAACAAAAAGCTCTGCTTGTTTATTGGTGGAAATATGTTTATTTTATTTAACATGCAATGATGAAATAGATACATCAGTAGTCAAACCTCAGACATCTTGTTTACCTAAAGTTGTCTGTCTGTCTCCACAGTCCCGGAAAACGGTTCTGAGAGATTCTCCTTAGAGAAGAGCATAGGCTGCTGCACATACTTTATTTTGATTTATTTCACCTTCAAAGACTCATTTGTGGCTGATTTCTCACTTCAGTAAGGTTGTCAATGAGCGTGTACAGGATCATACGGAGCCCAGGAATTTCAACCTGAAGTCACACATACAGCAAAATGCTTAAAAACACAGTCACTGTCATCACACACCCAGGCTATGTACTGATATTTCAACACATTAATGAATGCCCACAGTGTTCATTCCTCTAGGATTGTTCCTTGTCATCCTTGAGCTCCAATTTGTTTATGCATAAAAGAAAGGAAAAGAATCATACCTAAGTTATGGGAAATTTAAGGAAAAGAGCATTAAGCTATGACAAAACTAGATAGCATATTAAAAATCAGAGACATCACTTTGCCAACAAAGGTACATATAGTCAAACTACTGGTTTTTCCAGTAGTCATGTACGGATGTGAGAGTTGAACCATAATGAAAGCTGAGCGCCAAAGAATTGATGCTTTTGAACTGTGGTGTTGGAGAAGACTCTTGAGAGTTCCTTGGACTGCAAGGAGGTAAAACCAGTTAATATCAAAGGAAATCAATTCTGAATATTCATTGGAAGGACTGATGCTAAAGCTGAAGCTCCAACACTTTGGCCACCTGATGCAAACAGCTGACTCATTGGAAAAGACCCTGATGCTGAGAAAGATTGAGGGCAAGAGGAAAAGGGGGCAACAAAGGATTAAGTAGTTGGATGCCATCACTCATTCAATGGACATTAATTTGAGCAAACTCTGAGAGATGATAAAGGACAGGAAAGCCTGGCATGCTGCAGTCCATGGGGTCACAAAGAATCAGACATGACTTAGCAACTGAACAACAAAGAAACCTCTAATCTGGGCTTAATAAAAGTCACCAAGCTAGGAACACACATATGGTTGCATGCTCATTTGTGTCTGACTCGGTGACCCTATGGACTGTAGCCCACCAGGCTCCTGGATTCTCCAGGCAATAATACTAGAGTGGTTTGCCGTTTCCTCCTCCAGGGTGTCTTGCCGACCCAGGGATCTAACCTGTGTGTCTTGTGTCTCCTGTATTAGCAGCCGGGTTCTTTACCACTTGGGAAGCTAAGAATGCACAAAATAAGAAAGAAAGAAAGAAAAAAAACTTAAGGAAGATTACCAAGTGAAATTGTCTTAGGTTAAACAGATAATTTGATGTATATCTCCTTTGCAAGGTTTTTTCTTCCCTTTGTCATGTTTAACATAAAAAACCAAGCACCTGATCCTGGTACACACATTTGTCCACCATTTGGCTTGGTGGCCCCACTTGCCTCATCTCTTGCAATAGCTGACTCCTTTTTTTAACAGTGAAAATATTGACATGGTTACCTCATGATTTGGTCATGTCATTCCATCTCCCTGGAACTCCCTCCTGCTCCTCTTTGCTAGATGAGAAATTCCTCCTCATTGCCCAAGTCTCAGCTCAGCCTCCATCTTCTCCACCTTCTCCAAATGAGTTCCAAGACCCTGCTCTGTGCTCCTAGAGCACATTGGATAGGATTCTGGCAAAATGCTCTCAATTTTGTGCATACCTACATCTGCTTCCCAGGTGATAAAGAACCCACCTGTCAATGCAGGAGACTTAAGAGACACAGGTTTGAACCCTGGGTCAGAAGGATCCCCTGGAGAAAGGAAGTGGCAGCCCACACCAGTATTCTTGCCTGGAGAATCCTATGGACAGTGAGGCCTGGCGATCTGTAGTCCATAGGGTCACAGAGAGTCAGGCATGATTGAAGCAACTTAACACTTACAAATGTATGTATTATTTCTCAAACTGGATTATAAGATCTTCCACAGAGGTGCCCAGGGCTGCTTCTTTTTCACATCCCTGGAGCATATAGCATATGTGCTGGTGATAATTGGAACAAAGGCGCCTCGGTGACATTGGCTGCTTGAACTTTTGCAAAGGCAAGTTTGGTCTGGCTACCTGATTTTAGTCGAACCCCAGGTTTCACCCAGGGCTTTCCTGGTGGCTCAGATGGTAGAGTCTGCTTGCAATTCAGGAGACTGGGTCGCTAAGATCCCCTGAAGAAGGGCATGGCTACTTCCTCCAGTATTCTTGCTTGGAGAATTCCGTGGACAGAAGAGCCTGGTGGGCTACAGTCAAGGAGGTCGCAAAGAGTTGGACATGACTGAGCCACTAACACTTTCACTTTTCGGGTTTTACTCAGGCTTGAGTGATGCTGCAGAGCTTGCTCGCCACTTTTTGGGCAGAGCTTGAATGCTGTTATCCCCACAAGAGAGAACAAGCTCTGGGAACAGAGTCACACTGAAGCAGCTGAGCAGGAAACTACCATGGTAAAGGATTTATTCGCTTGGAGAAAGCTTGTGGCCAATATTTCCCGTGGCCAGGTTGGAGAGTCTCTTTGGGACCTTGAGCTGAGAGCTGGCAGCTTGCTTGGAAGCCAGTAAAGGAAAATGTCATTAATTAATGACATCCTCTTTCCACCCTCGGAAGTGTGGCATTTGGAAGCAGACTGACGGGAATTTTAATTTTCATTTCAATCTTCACCTATGTGACCTTGAAAAAATTACTTAACTTTTCTAAGCCTCCATATTATCTTCATCTGTGAAACAGGAATAACTGTATTTTCCCAAGAGAGTATGTTGTGAGGAATCTGGACAGACTACAGTATAGAGTATATAGTATCTATACTTTTGAATATTTAGAATATAGTTTCTGGAGGAGCTTGGCTCACAGGATCCTTGACTCAACAGCAACAGTTGTTACTGAGATAAACCAGCTTATGACTAGTTACTTGAATCAGGCAGGGCATCTTCTGTGCTGAAACCACAGATTCCATGTAACTAACTCCCTCTTTTCAATACTCTATCACTTTCCAAAACATGAATGCATTGCCATATTAATACTTCTCAAGATAGCCGTGTCATTACATGTCTGTGTAAGGCATTCAGTCACATCTGACTCTTTGTGACCCCATGGCCTCTAGCCCACCAGGGTCCTCTGTCCATGGAATTCTCCAGGCAAGAATGCTACAGTGGATTGGCAGTTCCTTCTCCAGGGGATCTTCCCAACCCAGGGATCAAACCTGTGTCTCCCATACTGCAGAGAGACCCTTTACCATCTGTCATTACATGGGTCTCCTTGAAGTTGGCAGACCCCAAAATTATGAGCCCTAAATTCAAGCAGGTTATTTCTGGGTTCTTGGCAAATGGCTAACCTCATGCAGCAATGAAATTCTATAACTTCCTACTTGATGATGACACTTCTTGACTCTCTATCCTTGACAATAATACTCACTTTTCCTATATTGTCTTCCAGATTTCTTAACATGGTTTATAAAGTCATCTACCTTCCCATCCTTAGGACTTTGTGTAATTGTTTCCTCTGCCTGGAGCTTTACCATTTGCTCATCTCAACTCTCATCCTTCAGGTCATGAGTTATCTGCCATTATGACCACCCCATGGAGGCCTCACCAACCCTCAGTAGATATAGGACTCAGTGAACTCAGTTTTTTCTATCACTTATCATGCTTTATATTACTTTTGGATTACATCCCCAAACGTGGTTTAATCCGAGCCACTCCCCTTGTGCTCCAGGCACCAACACTAATAAAGGGGAAAAAAATCCAATGATTGGCCTAGCCATATTCACACCCTCATAAAGCAGATATTCTTGTTTTTCTATTAATTTTCTTGGAGCTCTTTTACCTCTCATGAAAACTGGGATGGTAACACCTTCCAGAGATAATTTCTTTGGCTCTTTGAGAACAAAAGATAACCCCGCAAAAAGAGAGAATCCCTGCACCCGTGTTCTGTTTCTACACCATTCCAACCAGGTAGGTTGTCTAACATTCAGGTCTCTTGATTCTTTAGTAAAACACAGAGAGAAATCTTCCGTCCCTATTTCATGGGTTTATTAAATGGATCCAAAGAGAACAAATAGTATTAGAACATGATGTGCAGAATGTTGATGTAAATGTGAATAGTGCCTGTAACTAACACACCTTGTCTCGGGGAAAGGAGAAAACTGAGTCCTAATAGCGGATTTTCTAATAAAGTTCAGATTACCAGGGAAGATTGGGAAGTGAGACATGGGTATTTAGTGAATATATTTATAAATTACCTGGCTAGAGATGCAGTTTGGGTGGGGAGGATGTGGGGGAGGCATTCTGAGAAGCTGATTTTGTCTCAGATCTCAGGTCTAAAGGTTCTGGGATGGGATGGGAAGGAAGGTACAGAGATTTTGTTCTCCCCACGCCAGCCTTTGCCTCATTTTTGTAGCTATTTTATTCAGAGTTTAAATTTACAGACTTTAGGTGAATAATAAGCATTTTTTTTGTTCTTTTTTGAAAGTCATAAATGCTCATCAAGCAGAAATTGTCAGTGTGAGGCCATTCTCTTGGCATCAAATCGCAGTTTAATGGCAGATCTAGGGTAGGGCTGTGCTGATTCTGTGGCAAAGAGATTTGTGCTGTGTTTTCTAAGAGAATGTAGCACAGGAGACTCATGCCTTTCGCCAGGTTGTGGAACAGGCCCTTGCTGATCAGTTCACTCACCCACATGTTTTCAGCTGGATGTATTCATTTCAATCTAGTCAATACCTACAACAACTGAGTCCTTGACATGTTGGCTTAATCTATCCCTTGGGGGAAAAAATGACTGTAGTGAACTATATCTGAGGTCCCTTAGGCACCAGCCCTGAACCTTTGTTTTCTAATCTGCATAAATTTGTATAAAGACATCAACAATGCCTCTGTTAAAGTCCCAGTCCAACCTAAGTGCGTCATTAACTTTGGTTTCTTTTCTATTTGCTTCTAGATCCACGCTGTCTTTTCCTGATATGCTACCACCCGTCCACCCTCTCTTGGCTACCCTCTGAGGTGATGGTAAGAGATCCACCTGTGAGGAGCTGAGATGCTTATCTTTTAACGCCCAACCCTCATTGGGTGGGGGTGCCCCTGTGGTGTGCTCTTCAGGTAGGCTCAGAGAGCAACCCATCTGGAGACAGCCTCAGGTGAACTAGCAGAGAAATGCAGATGCTTGAAGAAGGATGCTGTCAGCCTTCAAAAGAACCTGTCCACTTGGGCTGTAGGTGAGCTGGGTGTGGGCCAGGGAGTGTGGGTGAGACATTGGCAGTTTGTGTCTGCTGCAATGTGTATTCCAGGCCAAGAGGGATCAGGAGATATGAACAAGAAGCAATGGGTACAGAATGGAGAACACAAGGCATGATGCTAGGAGGCAATAGGGCAGTAGGCACAGAGAAAATATGAGTTAGACTAGAAGACCTAAGCAGTTAGCACAGATCTACAAATTTCCCTGCCAAGGTGACTGGAGCCCCCAAGGGCCCACATACAGAATCCATCTGCCATGTCAGTGTGGTGAGATCAAAAACTACTTTTCATGATACCTGTGAGATTCTGTCCTTTCTGTCAACTCATGTGTGTCCTTAAACTATCCCATCTCTTCTTCCTTAAACCTACTTGAGTGCGTCTTTGTTTCTTGCCAGCCAAAGAGCCCCAACTAAATCACTCCTTAAATCTGTAACCCGATCTCAGCTAATCCAGAGCCTCGGGCCTCATCATAAATGCTGGTTGGTGTTCTGCCAGGCAGCATGGTCAGGACATGAAGAAGGCAGACTGTGGAGTCAGATCACTTGGGTTTAATTTCCAGCTCACCTACTTTTTACTGTGTGACTTCAGCAAGTTACCTTAACTTCCTTGTGCCTCAATTTTCTTATCTCTAAAGTGGGGATAATGATACCTATCTTACTGCAGTGGGGCTTCCCAGGTGATATCAGTGGTAAAGAACCTGCCTGTCAATGCAGGAGACATATGAGACATGGGTTCGATCTGTGGGTCGGCAAGATCCCCTGGAGCAGGAAATAGCAACTCATTCTAGTCTTCTTACCAGTTCATTTCAGTTCAGTTCAGTTGTTCAGTCGTGTCCAACTCTTTGCGACCCCATGAACTGAAGCATGCCATGGTGATGGTCTCCCTGTCCATCACCAACTCCCAGAGTCCACCCAAACCCATGTCGATGGAGTCAGTGATGCCATCCAGCCATCTCATCCTCTGTCGTCCCCTTCTCCTCCTGCCCTCAATCTTTCCCAGCATCAGGGTCTTTTCAAATGAGTCAGCTCTTCACATCAGGTGGCCAAAGTATTGGAGTTTCAGCTTCAATATTAGTCCTTCCAATGAACACCCAGGACTGATCTCCTTAAGGATGGACTGGTTGGATCTCCTTGCAGTTCAAGGGACTCTCAAGAATCTCCTCTAACACCACAGTTCAAAAGCATCGATTCTTCAGCACTCAGCTTTCTTTATAGTCCAACTCTCACATCCATACATGACCACTGGAAAAACCATAGCTGTGACTAGATGGACCTTTGTTGGCAAAGTAATGTCCCTGCTTTTTAATATGCTATCTAGGTTGGTTAGAGTCGGACACGACTGAAGCAACTTAGCAGCAGCAGCAGCAGGTTGGTTATAACTTTCCTTCCAAGGAGTAAACGTCTTTTAATTTCATGGCTGCAATCACCATCTGCATTATGGAGCCCAGAAAAATAAAGTCAGTTACTGTTTCCACTGTTTCCCCATCTATTTGCCATGAAGTGATGGGTCTGGACGCCATGATCTTAGTTTTCTGAATGTTGAGCTTTAAGCCAACTTTTTCACTCTCCTTTTTCACTTTCCTCAAGAGGCTTTTTAGTTCCTCTTCACTTTCTGCCATAAGGGTGGTGTCATTTGCATATCTGAGGTTATTGATATTTCTCCCAGCAATCTTGATTTCAGCTTGTGCTTCCTCCAGCCCAGCATTTCTCATGATGTACTCTGAATATAGGTTAAATAAAGGAAATCCCATAAACAGAGGAGCCTGGTGGTCTACAGTCCATAGGGTCACAAAGGGTTGGACATGACTTAGCAAGCACATGCATTGTTACTCTAATTTTTTTTAACATCTCAATGGATAGGAGGGAAAACTTGAAGACCAAGGTCCAATCTTGAAAGTTGGTGTTTTTCCAAGATTGAATGCCTCAAACATAATCTAGGAATGCCTCACTGTAACAAGGGACCAAGTGGATACTCTTAGAGTCTCTTGGCAGATACTTCTGTTATTCCCAGATCTTTGGGGCTTCTTTGCCCATAAATGAGGGTGGGCAAGCTGGGATAATCTCATTCTCTGCTTCAGGACACCTTGCGTATATGTAGCTGGGAGTTTCACTAAGTCTTTGCACAGGAAGATGTTAGAGGTAGCTTCGAGTCTGCTCAGTAGGAACCCCCAGCAGTTCCTCCATCGAGCAGGGATACTGCTGAGGTTGACTCCCCTGGCAAGTGAGAACTGGCTGGCATTCTGTCACCAAGTCCAGGGACATCTTATTAAACTATTAGACTTTTCTAGTTTCTGTTTACATTTTTCACTACCCATTAAATTCTTAAAGGACAGAAAAAGTGTGATTAAGGCTGGAACTCTGTCTTGTCCCATGGTTTCTTCCCCTAGACTGTGATGCTCCTTAGAGTTGAGACAGGTCCTGGCTCCTCTGTTGGCCCCACTGGTCTATGGTCCCTGAAAACTGGAACAGAACTGAGCTGTGAAAACACATGATGGCCAAAAAACATTTGATGCACATAGACACAGATAAAGTAATACTATCAAAGTCCTC
Source organism: Bos grunniens (assembly GCF_055505025.1). Lineage (NCBI taxonomy): Eukaryota > Metazoa > Chordata > Mammalia > Artiodactyla > Bovidae > Bos > Bos grunniens. Next base: position 11,606,123 of record NC_141170.1, on the reverse strand, counting down.
CTCCAGGGGCATTCACATAATACTGCTCCCACCCTCCCCACCTATAACACTCTTTCAACATTGATGCCTATTAAAACTATTAATCCTTTAGATCTCAGCAAATATATTACCTCTAAAAGGAGTGATCCCAGGTTGGCCAATTAGCCAAGCCCCCTTGTTATACTTTGATGTCAAACTCTACAGCCTATCAAGATGGTTATTCAATTGATAGGAATACAATGGTTAGTCAACTTCATAATTATATATTTAATGTCTGATTATATTTTATATTATGCTCCCCTTCCCCCCACTATAACCTTCATTATACCTAGAAACACATCAACTTCAGGCACCATGGCATCTTAGGTGTCCAGCAGAGTGACTGGAACATAGAAAAATCACAAAACAATATTTTCTTAGTCAATGAAAAAATGAACAAATATAAAGATGGCACACAAAAAATATGTTTACTACAACCCTGAGTCCTAAAATGATTAAAAAGCCAGTAGTTGGCTTTTATAGATCCAAGGTTGGCCAAAAACCAGCTGGAGGAGAAGTGGTTTAGGAAATATATAAAAGCTTTCTAATCATCTTTGTTATGGGGGTCCTTTTAGCCAGACAATTATGTTCTCTTGCTCTCCTTTCAGTAAACAGGTTTTGGAAGGGAGGTGCATTTCCATGATGTTTGCCGATTTTATAGATGCTTTTTTTTTCCCCTTGAGCTGATGAGTGAATGATTATTTTAAAAAAAAAGAAAGAAAAAAAAACAAGTGGTTCAAATGGAGAGAGTTTTAGCCCGCTGAAGCATTAGTTTAGTGTGGTACTTTTTTTTTTTTTTTCTTAATTGCTTTGAGAAAAATAGAAATCTTTAATAATTGGAGTGATGTGCCCTTCAGGGTTGTATGGGTACCAATCTTTGTAAAACTACGTGTAAATATCTTTGAGATGGAATTTAAAATCATCATTGTTTCTTTTATTTTTATGATTATTTTTAATATAGCATGAACCAAATTGCTTGTTTCCACCACCACACATGTTATTTTGAAACACTGTCCATATTCAGCACAAATCCTATATATTAATTGAAATGTTCATATAACCCATCAATGGGAGGGTCACTGATTTCTCTTTAAAGAGAAGTTCAAATACCAAATGGTTATCTTTAAAGAATAGAAAGGGCATTTCCACTCACACATTGGGTATTTCATAGAAACTACCTAACCCAAACATATAGATTTTTCTTTTTTTCTATTTTATTGTTATTCTGAGGAACTCAGATTCATTGATTTTTACTAACCTATGCCAGTGTTTTCCAAACAGTGCTTTATCTAAATGAATGTCTTATCTCCTGTTTTGACAGTCTTCATGGTAAAGCAGGAGACTGAGTGAAAACCATTCCTTCCTTCATTTATTCACCTGTTCCTTCACCCATCTATTTGTTCAAATATTTGTTCATAGACTGAAGACAACTTTATTTGAAGTCTACCACCTGTCAGAAATGGTGCCAGGCTCAGCGTCATGATACCATGATTCAAATTACCCTTCACTGCACCTGTATGACCCTGGTGGAGGCCGTCCTCACACAGTTGGCAGATACATGATCCTTGTAGTGTTGGTCATTACCTCAATGCGTCTCTCCTTTTCTCACCAAAGCCTTACCTCTTGGGTGCAGAGATGAATCAACAGGATTGTCTGATGTTGGGTAGAAAAGGCAGGTGAGTCAACGGTTACAACTCAATGTGGTATGTGTGAAGATAGGGCTGAGAGTAGGTGTGTGTGAGAGCACAGATAAAGGGTGAATCCACCATGCTGAGGACATAGGGATGGAAAGGGAAGATGACTTCTGAGTTGAGTGTTGTCAGACACGTAGAACTGAGTGTAGCGAAGGGAGAAGGAAGGGAACTTAAGAGAGGGAGCCAGGTGTATCTGGATTTCCACAAGCTCTTTGACAGAGAGTTTCATAGTCAATGGAACTGCTTCTAGAATTGGAAATTGACATATTTTTCATTAGTCTAATAAAGGGGGAACCTTAGAGAGACTCAGCATGGCCCTCCTGCCTCTTTTTTTTCCACCCCAGGTTCTTCCTCTCACCTTCCACATGGTCTTCCCTCCTCAGCTGCTTTGTCCAAGTGGAAACTCACTCACTGCTGCTGGTGCCTGGACCACACATTCCATGCCCATGTCTTTTCAACCAGCGCAATCCCGGGCTGAGTCCCCTGCCAGCCATCTGCTGATCTTGGCCAGCTCTGCAGACTCAGCGCCTCTGGTGGAAGGTGACGGTGAGCCTTCTGCAAACAGGAAGCACCCAGCTAATTCTGCTGATGATGCAAAATGGGAAAGGAAGATAGGCAGTCACCGTTTTTCAAACTGACAGCTGGAAATAATAAAAACAGACATGAGGCCAAATGTTCACTGGGGCAGAGCATCCTGATGGGAAAGTTGAAACTGAATCAACTTAATGAGGAGAGGAGGTGGCTTTGGGTATATTGCCTATCAGAATGCTGGGCATAGGCAGATAAAACCCCCAAACATTGACTTAATAGACATTAAGGAAGGAGATAAGGCCTCCAGGAAGCCTCCTGTACTTCCTATCTACATATAACCTCACTTTATCAACACCAATGCACTTATAAACCAAAATCTGAAATTCTGAAGCAGAGATTGCCTTTTCAGACAGAGTAATACCACAGGACCCAATTAACTGGGGACAAATAGAAAGTGGGAGATAAAATATTGTATAATGAGATCAGTTGGGGGATGTAAATGAAATCCCACAGTCTTGTAATATGATAGAAAAAATATTTATACAAATCATTATATTAATATGTAGAGCATCAAAGAGTTGCCCAAATCCAGTGCCCATGTGAAATCACCCTCTGGGCAATGGAGAATTCCAGGTATAGTTAGATTCTGGTCCAGAGATGCTCCATTTAGGAAAACCCGAACTGAATGAATCATCTATTATGAATCTGTGGTTGCACTCAGTTTCCGGAAAAACATAGACCTGGATTCTCAGAAATGTATTCCTCTACTGCTTCAGGCTTTCATTTCACATGATGTTACAGAAAGAGGTAACAAAAGGGAAAGGAAAACCTCAGTCATTTTCACAAACCTACAATTTACCAGATAATTTTTTTTTCACATACCTTCTTTAATTTACTTCACATTCATGCAAGAAACAGAACATAGTTCTTCATTTTACAAATTTGAACTCAAGGCTGTGTGTGTGCTTAGTCACTCAGTCATGTTTTCCAGCAAAAATATTGGAAGGGGTCACCAGTCCCCACCCCCACCCCCAGGGGAATCTTCCTGACCCAGGGATCAAACCCACAATTCCAGGGTCTTCTGCATTATAGGTACATTCTTTACCCACTTGAGCCACTGGGAACTCAAGGGTAGTAGATGCTAACTGACTTACTTAAGGCTGAAGAGTAGAAGAGCAGGGTCTGGGCCACCATTTCAGAAATGTTAGAAGCAAAGTGAATGACTCTGTTCTATACAGGATGAATCACAAGTTGTTCTAAGTACTACCTGGGTACATCTGTGTTTTTAACATCTAGGTCCTAGTAAACCCTGGTCCCCTCATCTTTATAATCCCACCCATCATGCTGCTGACTAGTGATCAGTCATGTCGAACCCTGCAACCCCATGGACTGCAGCCCATCAGCCTCCTCTGACCACCAATTCCGACAAGCTGAAATAAGGTGCTTGCAATTCAAGGTGCTTACCTGTCCCATCTCTTATCTTCAAGATTAGTGACTCAAAGGAGAACTTTCCATTCACAGTGAAGCTTTTGGAATAGAAGGAGAGGTGGAATTTATGCCATTGTTTGTGACTCTTTCTCTTTGATATTATTTAATAACCAGATAATCTCAGAAACAGAATCAAGCCAATGAATACCCAAGGACACAGCTACGTAACTTTTAGTTAAATCACTTATTTTCTGTGGTATGCTGGTCGCTTGTTTGGGATTTCAGGTTCATATTAAGAAAGCTCCCATATATGATCTCCATCACCTAGTGGCAGTCACGAGCTACTATAAGAGCTACCAAAATCCAGCACAAATGCTGTTTCTTGTTTGGCTCTCAAGCAGTTTTTCTTTATTTTTTTCTTTCTTTTTTGATGATCAAAAACTATTTTTCTTCCAGTTTATTGTGATAATTAACCTACAGCACTGTATAAGTTTAAGGTGTACAGCACAATGGTTTGACATGCATACATCATAAAATGATGATCACAATAAGTGAATATCCATCATCTTATATAGATATTGTTGTTCAGTTGTTCAGTCGTGTCTGACTCTGCAACCCCATGAAATGCAGTATGCTAGGCTTCCCTGTCCAACACCAACTCCCAGAGTCTACTCAAACTCATGTCCATTGATTCGGTGATGCCATTCAATCAGCTCATCCTCTATCATCCCCTTCTCCTCCCGCCTTCAATCATTCCTAGCATCAGGGTCTTTTCAAATGAGCCACTTCGCATCACGTGACCAAGGTATTGACGCTTCAGCTTCAGCATCAGTCCTTCCAATGAATATTCAGGGTTGATTTCCTTTAGGATGGACTGGTTGGATCTCCTTGCAGTCCAAGGGACTCTCAAGAGTCTTATCTAGCACTGCAATTAGAAAGAATCAGTTGTTTGATGTTTAGTGTTCTTTATAGACATTAAATAAATAGAAAAAAGCAAGTATTTTTTTCTTGGATTTACTCTCTTAACCTCATATATAACATAAAGCAGTGTTAATTATATTTATCTTGATGTAATTTTTAAAAATTCAAATCTATACGTGCACTAGCTATATTTTCCAAGAATTAAACAAGAAGGAAGTGGAGATGCTGGGGATTGAACCCAGGACCTCATACATGCAAAGCATGTGCTCTACCACTGAGCTACATCCCCATGTTCATGCAATGCTTTTAAATAAGTTTTGCCAGTGTTTAATCAAAGAAACTTGCCTGAACCAAACTATTTTATGTTAGGGAAAAAAAAGCAGTATTATTTCATGTGGAGGTAATTTTGATAACGGAAGTTGAAGTATATCACAGTTAGTAGCTCAACTCTGGCTTTATAAGAGATATATTTTATCTTCCATAGAGGCAGTAAATCCACAATTTACAAATTATTTTCACAGGAAAAGGTGACAGCAGATTATATAAAAGAAAGCAGACAAAGATATAATGATCCAGGAATCCATTCCTTTATGAGGATCCAATTAAATTATATATTATTTAAATGTGTGATTATAAAAGTTATATAAGCTCATTATCAATATTTTTAAATATATATTTATACTATCAGAGATAACTTTTCCATGCAGGGTTACTGTTTCCCAGTCTTTCTTATAGAGTTCATTGGATATACAGCTTTGTATTCTGAATTATTCCCAGTTACACTATATAATCAACACTTCCCCACATTCTTCAAAAACCCACAGCAGCAGTTTGTATGTAGCTGGCTCCAAATCTTTCAGTTAGCACAATTCAGTCCCTGGCCACCAAAGCTTTAGGTACATTCACAGCAAAGATCAATTCTCCTCTTTGAATCTCTTGTCTCTGTGTTTACATGTTTGTGGCTTATTTATTTCATTTACACATAAGGCCTAATATCAGTTTCCCACCTTTTCCTGTAGATGATACTCAAGAAATATGCTTGGATTTGTGTTGCTTCCCGCCTCTAGGATGAGCTCTCTTGAGCCACTAAGACCCAGCTTGGTCCACCTCAGCCTTCGTGGGACAGTGTGTTAGTTCCAAGAGGGCCTATCACCATAACCCTGGTTTTATAATTCCTTGCTTACATGTTTATCTCTTGCACTGTGCTGTGGGCTGTACCCCAACTGAAGATGGAACTTAATTTATCTTCACTCCTGAATCTTTGTCCTTTAATCTCTACACTTCATACCCAGTTCACAGGTGCTCAATAAATGTTAACCATGTAAATGAACAAAGATGTAACTATTGAATTGGTTTGCTTTGGTTTTAATCTTTAAGTTGTTTCTGACTCTGCAGCCCCATGAACTGTAACCCTCCAGGCTCCTCTATCCTAAGATTTTCCAGGCATGAATACTAGAGTAGGTTGAATATTGAATGGATAGATTCAAGTTACCAGTCAAGAGAGCCAAGAGTTAACACATAACATTATCTATCTTGGTAGGTTCAGCATATTTGAATCTACAGACCACAGCTTGGATTCAAGAAAAAGGGATAAAGAGTCCCCATTGTATATGGCAAGGCACCCTTCATGGGTCTCAAAAATTTTTCCATGTTGTGAAAGACCTAAAGAGAAGCTGTTAGCTTTTATAATGGCTCATGATTGTAGGAATGGCAATACATAATGTCTCTTCACACACCTTTCTATCTACAATGAACAATGCATCTCTTGAAAGCCAAGCCCTTGAAGATGTCTATGGACCAGAAATAGATCTTATATACATTGAGATGACTAGGGCAGAATCTCAATCAAGAGCTATCTGGTGTCAACTGTTTGCATCATGCTTTCTTAATAATGTTTTGTTTTAATCGTATAATACTTCAAAAGCATAAGTAGAGCAAGAGTTATTATTTACATTTCAAAGATAAAAAGTAGGCTCAACAAGGGAAAATAAATGACTTATCTAAGGACTTAGTATCAATGAATAGGGCAGCCAGAACTCAAACTGATGTGTTCAATCCACTCTATAATGCTATTAAGGAAAAAAAAAATAGAAGAAAAAAAATCAAAAACATCCACTTACTTATATTCTTTAGGCATATCAATTGAACTAAACTTTTCTGTTAGATGCTAAAAGCTAGAAATAGTGAGCATTTATAATTGGAAATAACAGACACATGGCAGTCAAAACAGGTCTATGCTTGGCTCACAGACATACTATCCATTCCATATGACCTCTGGGAAATGGACTCATCTCCCAAGGTCAGTTTTCTCAACATAAAACTAGAAAAATAACACCTCCAACAAACAACTCTTCTGAAGATTGATATGGTGATATCATTGTGCACATTGTCTGGAACACAGTAGGTCTGCCAACAACAGTACTGATATTTACTACCCCGATTCCTACAGATAAAGCAGACACTAAATATGTGTGCATGCTCAGTTGTGTCTGATTCTTTGCAGCCCCATGGACTGTAGGCAAAATTCTGTCAACGGAATTTTCCAGGCAAAAATACAAGCGGGTAACCATTTCCTTCTCCAAGAAATCTTCCCAACCCAGGGATCAAACCAGGGTCTCCTTGCATTGTAGGCAGATTCTTTACCATCTGAGCTACCAGAGAGGTTGACAATTCCACATGGAAAAACTCTCTTTCCTGTTGTACAGCTGTATCTCCATGGTCCTTCTCAGCATGAGACCAGCATTCCTGTGTGTGTGTATTAATGCCTGGGACAATGAGCTCTGTCTGGTCTGTCCATAATCTCCAAGATAAACTCTACATTCTGAAGGTTTCTTCTGAGTTCCCAGCTGTGATGTTCAACCTTGCTCCAAGAAAAGCAGGACTGTATCTTCAGCCAGCCAGATGCTTTGTGCTCTTTGTACAATCTGAGTCAAGTTGAGAGCTTTTCACAAATAAATGGTCAGAAACTGATGTGAAGAGTCGACTCATTGGAAAAGACCCTGATGCTGGGGATTGAAGGCAAAAGGGGAAAGGGGCAGCAGAGGATGAGATGGTTAGATAGTATCACCAACTCAATGGTCATTAACTTGAGTAAACTCTGGAAGATAGTGGAAAACAGAGGAGCCCAGTGTGCTACAGTTCACATGGTCACAAGGAGCTGGACACAACTTAGTGACTGAACAACAACTGTTTGGTTGTTAAATCCTGCTTCCAGAAGACAGACCTCCAAACAATCAAAGGCATAAATCTATTGTCATTTTTTAATCTTTTTAAAAAAAATGTTTTGATTTTATAATGGAGTAGAATTAATTAACAATATTGTTAGTTTCAGATGTATAGCAATGTGGTTCAGTAATACATATATCTTTTTCTTTTTCAAATTCTTTTCCCACTTTGATTATTATAGGGTATTGAGCAGTGTTCCTTGTGCTATGCAGTAGATTCTTGTTGGTTATCTATGTTGTATATGGCAGTGTGTAGGTGTCAATCCAAACTTCCAATCTAGCATTTTCCATCCCTTGAGTCATCCTCTAGCAAAATCCTATGCCCCTCAACATCTCTGAATTCTTAGTCCCCTTTTCCACTCAGAACCTCCAAAAATGGCTGAATCTTTAGGATAAGGTGAGATCTTTGATTTCTCACAGGAAACAGTCCAGGATTTCTTTCTATCTGTCTGTGTGAGGTCTGTCTCTGGTACAAGGAATAGAGAAATCAGCCTATGGATGCATTTGGGCTCTGAGAGCTCTAAGATGCCTGCTTGTAAGATCTATGAACTAAGCCTCAACACATCTACCTTAGTTGCATCTTCCAGATCAAAGGAGGGATTCCTTCACCAGCAGAATTCTTTGATTTCTATGTGTCTAAAAATGGGAGCACAACTATTGATAAAGGCAGAAATTAGCAAAGTCTACATCAGCTGTAAATTATCTACATCAAAGCTGTGTTTTTATCATTTCCAGTGGTTTTTTTTTTTTTTTTTTTGGTTACTTTTTTTTCTAAACAGGCCAAGAAAGTGTTTGCAAAGAGAATGCATTCAGTTTAAGCTAATAACAGTTCTTTCATTAACAGTAATTTCAGCGTGTGAAATACTCAGGTTGTTTGATGCTTGCTTGTGTGTAAAGGGTTTTGCAGGGGGTGTGGGTATCAGTTATAAGATTTTCTGTGGTGACTTTAAAAATCTTCACAAATTCTTTGATAGTCTTCTGTTGATAGGTGGGATGTATAGCCATTTTCCCAGAATTTTGTCTGGCTTTAGTCCCTCATTCTTAACTGTAGAATTCAGCAGATATGACCTGCCTCTTATGAGGCTGGATCATAGAAAGGGCAGAGGCATCCACTGTGTTAGCTGGGATGTGTTCCTTTGGAGAACTGAGCTGGTATGTAATCAGCTGTTCTGCTTTGAAACGGCTATGCCTTGAAGAAACCCAAACTATTGGAAAAGATACCACACTACTGGTATATGGGCACGTAACTACTGTATGCTATTATCCATGTGGGGAGATGGCATGGGGAGGCCCAATGAGTTACAATGGACTACAATGGACAATACCTCAAAATCCTTTAGCTGAGCCCTTCCCAAATTCCCAACCAAGACAAACAGTGAATGATAATCAAATTATTGGCATTGCTTTAATTCACTGATTTGGGGCTAATTATTTTAAAAATAGAGACTTCCCAAGTGGCACTAGTGGCAAAGACAAATAAATAAATAAAATAAATAACAGCCTGCCAATGCAGGAGACTAAAAGACACGGGTTTGATCCCTGAGTTAGGAAGATCCCCTGGAGAAGGGCATGGCAACCCACTCCAGTGTTCTTGCCTGGAGAATCCCATGGACAGAGGAGCTTGATGGATTATAGTCCATAAGGTCACAAAGAGTTGGATATGGCTGAATCAATCCAAAAACGACAGAATGATCTCTGTTCGTTTCCAAGACAAACCATTCAAGATCACAGTAATCCAAGTCTATGCCCCAACCAGTAACATTGAAGAAGCTGAAGTTGAATGGTTCTATGAAGACCTACAAGACCAGGTTCGATGCACGATACTGGATGCTTGGAGCTAGTGCACTAGGACGACCCAGAGGGATGGTATGGGGAGGGAGGAGGGAGGAGGGTTCAGGATGGGGAACACATGTATACCTGTGGCGGATTCATTTTGATATTTGGCAAAACTAATACAATTATGTAAAGTTTAAAAATAAAATAAAAAAAAAGATGTCCTTTTCATTATAGGGGACTGGAATGCAAAAGTAGGAAGTCAAGAAACATCTGGAGTAACAGGTGAATTTGGCCTTGGAATATGGAATGAAGCAGGGCAAAGACTAATAGAGTTTTGCCAAGAAAATGCACTGGTCATAGCAAACACCCTCTTCCAACAACACAAGAGAAGACTCTACACATGGACATCACCAGATGGTCAACACCAAAATCAGATTGATTATATTCTTTGCAGCCAAAGATGGAGAAGCTCTATGCAGTCAACAAAAACAAGACCAGGAGCTGACTGTGGCTCAGATCATGAACTCCTTATTACCGAATTCAGACTTAAATTGAAGAAAGTAGGGAAAACCACTAGACCATTCAGGCATGATCTGAATCAAATCTCTTATGATTATACAGTGGAGGTGAGAAATAGATTTAAGGGCCTAGATCTGATAGATAGAGTGCCTGATGAACTATGGAATGAGGTTCATGACATTGTACAAGAGACAGGGATCAAGACCATCCCCATGGACAAGAAATGCATAAAAGCAAAATGGCTATCTGGGGAGGCCTTGCAAATAGCTGTGAAAAGAAGAGAAGCAAAAAGCAAAGGAGGAAAGGAAAGATACAAGCATCTGAATTCAGAGTTCCAAAGAATAGCAAGAAGAGATAAGAAAGCCTTCCTCAGTGATCAATGCAAAGAAATAGAGGAAAACAACAGAATGGGAAAGACTAGAGAGCTCTTCAAGAAAATTAGAGATACCAAGGGGACATTTCATGCAAAGATGGGCTCGATAAAGGACAGAAATGGTAGGGACCTAACAGAAGCAGAAGATATTAAGAAGAGGTGGCAAGAATACACAGAAGAACTGTACAAAAAAGAGCTTCACAACCCAGATAATCACGATGGTGTGATCACTGACTTAGAGCCAGACATCCTGGAATGTGAAGTCAAGTGAGCCTTAGAAAGCTTCACTATGAACAAAGCTGGTGGAGGTGATAGAATTCCAGTTGAGCTATTTCAAATCCTGAAAGATGATGCTGTGAAAGTGCTTCACTCAATATGCCAGCAAATTTGGAAAACTCAGCAGTGGCCACAGGACTGGAAAAGGTCAGTTTTCATTCCAATCCCAAAGAAAGGCAATGCCAAAGAATGCTCAAACTACCGCACAATTGCACTCATCTCACACGCTAGCAAAGTAATGCTCAAAATTCTCCAAGCCAGGCTTCAGCAGTGCGTGAACTGTGAACTTCCAGATGTTCAAGCTGGTTTTAGAAAAGGCAGCGGACCAGAGATCAAATTGCCAACATCCGCTGGATCATGGAAAAAGCAAGAGAGTTCCAGAAAAACATCTATTTCTGCTTTATTGACTATGCCAAAGCCTTTGACTGTGTGGATCACAATAAACTGTGGAAAACTCTGAAAGAGATGGGAATACCAGACCACCTGACCTGCCTCTTGAGAAACCTGTATGCAGGTCAGGAAGCACCAGTTAGAACTGGACATGGAACAACAGACTGGTTCCAAATAGGAAAAGGAGTACATCAAAGCTGTATATTATCACCCTGCTTATTTAAATTATATGCAGAGTACATCATGAGAAACGCTGGACTGGAAGAAACACAAGCTGGAATCAAGATTGCTGGGAGAAATATCAACAACTTCAGATATGCAGATGACACCACCCTTATGACAGAAAGTGAAGAGGAACTAAAAAGCCTCTTGATGAAAATGAAAGAGGAGAGTGAAAAAATTGGCTTAAAGCTCAACATTCAGAAAACAAAGATCATGGCATCCAGTCCCATCACTTCATGGGAAATAGATGGGGAAACAGTGGAAACAGTGTCAGACTTTATTTTTCTGGGCTCCAAAATCACTGCAGATGGTGACTGCAGCCATAAAATTAAAAGATGCTTACTCCTTGGAAGGAAAGTTATGACCAACCTAGATAGCATATTCAAAAGCAGAGACATTACTTTGCCAACAAAGGTCCGGCTAGTCAAGGCTATGGTTTTTCCAGTGGTCATGCATGGATGTGAGAGTTGGACTGTGAAGAAGGCTGACTGCTGAAGAATTGATGCTTTTGACCTGTGGTGTTGGAGAAGACTCTTGAGAGTCCCTTGGACTGCAAGGTGATCCAACCAGTCCATTCTGAAGGAGATCAGCCCTGGGATTTCTTTGGAGGGAATGATGCTGAAGCTGGAACCCCAGTACTTTGACCACCTCATGCGAAGAGTTGACTCATTGGAAAAGACTCTGATGCTGGGAGGGATTGGGGGCAGGAGGAAAAAGGGGACGACAGAGGATGAGATGGCTGGATGGCATCACTGACTCGATGGACGTGAGTCTGAGTGAACTCCAGGAGTTGGTGATGGACAGGGACGCCTGGCGTGCTGCAATTCATGGGGTCGAGAAGAGTCGGACACGACTGAGTGACTGAACTGAATCAATTTAGCATGCATTACAAAAATAATAATTAGAACATTCTCTTTGTTAAATTTACTTACAGTTCAGTCAATTAAAAAACAAACTTCCTACTGTATGCCATGATCTAGAACAAGATAACGTCCCTGATCTTTAGTAGTTCACATCCTAGAAGTGAAATTGACTATGCAAATCACCAGGAATTCATTCTTTAGGGGACCCAAGGCTACCTTATTGAGATAACTAAAATGAAAGCTCATTAAGCAAAGAAGATAGAGGAGGGCACTCCATCAAAGATGAACTGTGAGTGAAAGTTCAGAGTTCAGTCAGTTCAGTTCAGTTCAGTCACTAAGTCCTGTTCGACTCTTTGTGACCCCATGAATCACAGCACGCCTGGCCTCCCTGTCCATCACCAACTCCCAGAGTTCACTCAGACTCACGTCCATCAAGTCAGTGATGCCATCCAGCCATCTCATCCTTTGTTGTCGCCTTCTCCTCCTGCCCCCAATCCCTCCCAGCATCAGGGTCTTTACCAATGAGTCAACTCTTCCCATGAGGTGGCCACAGTATTGGAGTTTCAGCTTTAGCATCAGTCCTTCCAAAGAACACCCAGGGCTGATCTCCTTCAGAATGGACTGGTTGGATCTCCTTGCAGTCCAAGGGACTCTCAAGAGTCTTCTCCAACACCACAGTTCAAAAGTATCAATTCTTCGGCACTCAGCTTTCTTCACAGTCCAACTCTCACATTCATACATGACCACTGGAAAAACCATAGCCTTGACTAGACGGACCTTTGTTGGCAAAGTAATGTCTCTGCTTTTCTAGGTTGGTCATAACTTTCCTTCCAAGGAGTAAGTGTCTTTTAATTTCATGGCTGCAGTCACCATCTGCAGTGATTTTGGAGCCCAGAAAAATAAAGTCTGACACTGTTTCCACTTTTTCTCCATCTCCATCTCCATCTTTTTCTTCATTCTCCTATGAAGTGATGGGACCAGATGCCATGATCTTCGTTTTCTGAATGTTGAGCTTTAAGCCAACTTTTTCACTCTCCTCTTTCACTTTCATCAAGAGTCTTTTTAGCATCCAGAATCATGAGAAATAAATGTTTGCTGCTTACAAGCCACTCAATTTATGCTATTCTATTACAGCAGCCCAAACGGACTAAGACAGTATATAAATATAAAAATAACTTTAAAGAAATAGGATTATAATAAACATGCTACTTTATTGCTGCATAAAATTTCTGAATGCTTTTATATGTGAAAAATATATCTCTACATTATTATTTAAATGGCTAGAGACTAATCTGTTATATGCATGTACTATTATTAATTTAACCGATTTTTTATGGATGGACATTTATTTTTTGCTATTATAACAGTTTCTATGTTAACTATCCACTGACCACATGTTATTATGCACTTTCTTGAACAGGTATAGAGAAAAATTAACTGAAAAGGAAGTCTGTGTTAAAGGGATACACACTATAAATTTTGTATCATGTTGCTACATTCTTCACAAAATGTTATACCAATATTTACTTTCTATAGCATTGAATGAGAGTACCCATTTCCTTTCACCCCGTAATCACTAATGTTGCTATTTTTAACCTTTTCCAGTATTATAGGATAACAAAGCGTATCATTTCATTTCTATGAAAATATATCATCTCCTTTCTGTTTTCTGTGGGCTTGAATGTCTTGTCATATGGGTCCCTTTTGGGGTTAGGTATTTGTGTTTTTTGTTCAATTTTCCATTGATGTAGTTGTCTTTTTTTCGTATTTCTCTGTCAAACCTCTTAGCATAAAGCTAATAAAGCTATTTATTAAATTTCATATTTCAATTTTTGTTTTTATGTGGTTAAACTCACCAGTATTTTCTTTATGTTTTATATTTTTGACAGAGGTTGGAAATAATAATGTTATGAAAATGATACAGTTGCATTTTTGGAAAACCTCACAAGATCTATTGACTCATTGATGAATATAATAAGTAAGTTTAACTGTTATTTAAAAATGCAAAAGTCAATAGCTTTCTTGTAATAAAAATAAAAGGAAAATAGAACCCCAAAATCCCAGTCACAATGGCAGTAACATTAAACAAATATAAGTAACCTTAATAAAAGATATAGCTTTTTAAATAATAAACCTGGAAGAACCAACTTGGACTAACATGCTGCTGCTGCTGCTGCTGCGTTGCTTTAGTCGTGTCCGACTCTGTGCGACCCCATAAACGGCAGCCCACCAGGCTTCCCGTCCCTGGGATTCTCCAGGCAAGAACACTGGAGTGGGTTGCCATTTCCTTCTCCAAAGCGTGAAAGTGAAAAGTGAAAGTGAAGTCGCTCGTGTCCGACTCTAGCGACCCCATGGACTGCAGCCTAATAGGCTCCTCCATCCATGGAATTTTCTAGGCAAAAGTACTGGAGTGGGGTGCCATTGCCTTCTCCAGACTAACATGAAAAATAAGCAAATAAAGAAACTTACCTAGTTGAGGTGAGGGAAGACTCATAATGCAAAGATGGCAATTTGCCCAACCTCAGTCTATAAATTCAGTGTACTTCTAATTAAAGATCCAATGATTTTTAAAATTCATTCAATTATTCTAAGGTTCATCTTGAAAAATACATATGCAACAATGAGAAAGACAACTTTGAAAAGGAGAAGTAATGCAAAGACAGCTTTAATGTTATAAATTAAAATATGTTTTAAATCTCAATTCCAATTAAAACAGAAATCACTACAGAAATTGGCAAGATGATGAATGAAAGAAATACGAGTTAGAGCCAAATATGCATAGGAAGTTAGTCTATGGCCAAGAGAGTATTGAAATCAGTGGAAAAGCATGGATTATTCAATAAATTGTATTAGGAGGATTGGCAAGCCACTAAAAGAAAAAAGTTGAGATCACTTGTTCACTTTTTTACACCAAAATGAGTTCCAAATGAGCAAAGATTTAAATGTGAAAACAGGCAAAACAAAAATTCCATATGGATGCTAAATAAAACAAGGTCACTGTCATGGTTTAAATATCAAATGAGTGCTTGAAATAAAGGATAGCAGTAGGGATGTGAAAAGAAAGGAAGGCCAGGCTGGTGAGGGAGGGGAGGCAATTAAGAGGTGGTGGTATTGACAGGGTTGATGATTGATTGGATACAAAATAGTGTGAAAGGAGGGATGAAGCAGTGAAAAAAAAAGTGACTGTTTTTTACTCTTGGAATACAATGAAGGCACACTGAGGTCATTATCACCAGCAGGTAAATCCCCCTGCCTTTTCCAAAGCCTGATCCAGACTCTAGTTCCTTGACAGGATGTTCACAAAGCACCCCAATTTGAAATAAACTTTTTCTCAATTACAAATCCATAGCTCCTTGTTTTAACTTATTTTCGCTTGAGCCAAATGACTCATCTACTTAAATTCTAGATCTTCGAGACATTTCCAATTAAGACTTGCTTGAAAGTCTGGATTTGTGACAATGGACTCATATCTTATATATAGTGTCAATCAGCATCTCTGGACCTCAACTGATTTCTGTTTATAACTCTTCACCTTAATGGGTTGAATTAGAAAGGTAACACCACCTGGTTCCTCGGATCTCAGTCCCTTCGGAGTACCACTGTCCCCATGGAGCTGATGACCCCACAAGAGCTGGGTTTCTAGAAGCTCAGCCTCTACTTAGAGGTGCTCTTACAGATTGAATTATGTTAGTTAAAAAAAAAAAAAATTGGACCTTTAGTTAGAAGTGATTTGAATTTATAGATTGAGGATGGGCAAATTGTCATCCCAAGTCAAAGTCAACCTCCATTACTTTAGAATGTGACCTTATATGGAGATAGTGTCTTTACAGAGTAATCAGGTTAATGAAGTCTTCAGCCTGTGCCCTAATGCAATATGACCGGCATGCTTATTAAAAGAGGATTTGAACATAGATACACAAACACGGGGTAAATGTAGTGTGAAGATGAAAACAGAGATGAGGGTGATGGTTCTACAAAGGGACACTAACCATCAGTAGAAAATCATCAGAAACTAAGATGTAGGCAAGGAATAAATTCTCCCTTAAAGCCAAGAGAAGGAATCCAATTTGCCAGCATTTTGACTTGAGACATCTGAAATCTGAGATAATGAATTTCTGTTGTTAAGCTACTTAGTTTATGATATTTTGTTACAGCAGCCCTAACAAGCAAATGTAGGTGCCTACATACTTTTTCCTCCTTCCTACACTTTTTAAAGGCTAAGTGAAGTCAAAGGAAGGATTCCTACTCAAAATTATCACCATTTTGCTACTAATCAAACTTTACAAACACCAGTTATGTGGTAGAAGTAGATAAAATTAATCATGGGATGATTTTCTGAGAATTCGAGTTTTATTGGTCATAATTCTTACATACAAATGCTAGAATCCCTTCACTATTTAAATAGAAAATATCTTTATTAAAGGATACTCTAGTGGCTCAATCAATAAAGAATCTGCCTGCAATGCAGGAGACCACCCGTTATGCAGGAAATTCCGTTTGATCCCTCGATTGAGACGATCCCCTGGAGAAGGAAATGGCATTCCACTCCACTATTCTTGCCTGGGAAATCACATGGGCAGAGGAGCCTGGTGGACTACAGTCCATGGGGTTGCAAGAGTCAGACATGACTTAGCGGCTAAACCACCACCAGATAATACCAAGTATCCCAAGACGGTGGGAAGTGGATCTTTGATGCTGGACAGCTAGTGTATAATCACATAAGGGCTTCTCTAGGAAAAACCGTACTTGGTACTGTGAGTGAGTAGATGTCAGAAGTCCCAATGTCTCCTTGCCTGAAGGAACAGCTGACTCTGTCTCCAGACCTATTGTGTCCTCACACTGTTCATTTCCAAACCCAAGTCCAATCTAAAGAAACCAGGTCACATGTTCGAACCCTAGCTGCAAAGAATCATGATAGAGATTTTCTGTCTTTCTCTATAAGATAGCTAGACTTATAAAGTTGGAAATTACCAAAATAAATGGAAAGTGCTCAAAGATAACCACCAAAGGTTCTAATTATGATGGATGCAACTCAATCATCAACCTGCAATAGTGTATGAACAAGACTCTAGTTTGGGCCCCTGTGTTATCACTAGAAAAATAGATAACCAGAAAACATGATGTGAAATATATCAGCATTTTTGTTGGTATGTTTATGAAAAAAACTTATTGGAAGAATAAGATACCTTAGATAGGATCCTGGAATAGAAAAGCATATCAAGTGAAAACTAAGGGAACTTGAATACCAATTCACTGGTTTTGACAAATGTACTGTACTCATGTCAGCTGTTAATAACAGGAGAAATTGAGTGGGGAGTGTAGAGAAACTCTGTATAATCTTTGTGATTTTTTTATAAACCTGAAATAAAATTATAAAATAAAAACTATTAATTAAAATCAGTTAGAGTCATTTTTTCTCTGAGAAAGGAAATAGAAGACTGTGATAATTTATTTGAGAAAGGAAATAAGGCTTCATATTGTTCTCCTCCACTTACAGGACCTAGAAAGGAAGGGGAAAGGAAAGACTGTCATGTCAGAGAAACAGCCAACCCTTCTAGGCCACTGAGGATAAGATGTAGGACACAGGAGCATGGGCAAAGCTGGAGGACATGGTGTTAAGTGAAATAAGCCACAGAAAAGCAAGTACTGCACTATTCCACTTATACAAAGTATCCAAAATAGTCAAATTCATAAACTCAACGAATGGAATGGCGGTCATCAGGAGTTAGGGGAGGGGATGGGTGTGTGCTTGTGCTAAATTACTTCAGTCTGCATCTGACTCTTTATGACTCTATGAACCATAGCCCTCCAAGCTCCTCTGTCTATGGAATTTTCCAGGCAAGAATACTGGAGTAGGTTGACATGCCCTCCTCCAGGGGATCTTCCTGACCCAGGGATCAAACCCATGTCTCTTACATCCCTGCATTGTCAGTGGGGTTCTTTACCAGTAGCACCCCCTGGAAAGACCTGGGAGGAGGGGTAACTGGGGAATTACTAATCAACAGGCATAAAGTTTCAGTGAAGTGAGATCTAGAGATCTTCTGTACAACTTGTTACCTATGGTCAACCATAATGTGTTTCACCCTTTAAAGATGTTATATTTCATGATGTGTTGTTACACAAAAAAATAAAATTAAAAAAAAAAATCAAAAACGTGAGATACAGATTTGGGGACGCTCGGTTTTAACAAAGCACAAGAGTTACAGGACATACAATGGTCAATGCAGAACAAAATTATTCTGAATAATAAATCTAGAGAATCTAAGTGGGACAACCTTCAGGGACAGATGGGGCTTAACCACATGGCATGGATGAGAGGATTTTGCAAAAGTGGACTGTTTTATAATAAATTGAAAGCCCTTTTTGTGCCAAGCTCCCTGAAGAACACAGTGTTACAATGCTGGGTATGATTTTTGCTTTTTCAATTCGGAGCAAAGGGGATGATTTCCCAAGCCTGTAACTTTCAGAACAGAATAAAGAGTTTTAAGTGGCTATTCAAACGGGGAGAGCACATGTCCAGCAGAACAAGAACAGAAATGCATAAGGAACTGCAAAAGTAAACAGCCTGTGGGACATTTGGGGTGAGCACTGGAAGTCACCCCAAATGACTTGGTTTGAATATTTCCCCTGAGATTCCTAAGTTGAAACTTGAATGCACAATGTCATTACGGGTCCAAGCTCATTCTGCTTATCACACCACAGGCCAATAATTTGGAGATGTGTTGAGGCAAGGAATATGAATTTTGGAGAGCCAGCCAATTGAGAAGATGACAGACTAATGTCTCAAAATAACCATCTTATTGAGATCTGGATGCCAGGTTCTTTTATAGATCAGAGATGGGGGCAGTGAAGAAGCAAAATAAAAAGGCCACTAATTTTGCAAATATCTCCTAGAATGACAAATCTCAGGCAGGGGGTGTGTTAATTTTTTTCCTTCCTGCCATCTACAGATGGACAGGGTTCTGAACAAAGATACTTTAGTTTAACAGTCATGCCGAGGGGCAGGGTTCTCTGACCCAGGCCATTGTGTATGATTATAATAACAAACACAACAAAAAGCAAGTTAGAGACACAGTTCCAATAAGGAGTCAGAGTTGACTTCTCCCTGCAACAATATGATAGTACTGGGGAGGCGGGGAATGAGGAGGTGCATGGACTAAGATAGAAGTCCCACACAATGTGAGACTTCCATATGGATTTTATTTACACTTTAAGGATAGGGTGGCCTTAGCTGACAACTGTATTATGGAAAAAACCAAATTGAAGTCTTGTCACTATAACTGACCCACAGCTTCATGTCCAGGCAGGGAAAATTTAAACTTGGCTCAGGGAGGTAGTCTGCTCATCTCTTGACCCCAAGAAGGGATGAGTATCATTTGAAGCCTTTTGGAAAGTGATCATAGCTACAAATGATTTTCTGAAACTAGTTCTTGGTAACCAGAGAACAAATCTTCTGATACTTGGGCTTTTGATTGCCTTGGTTTTCAGACCTGAGGACTCCAGGAGAGTGCTGAAAATGGTTTTCTGAAAAAAGCTCTCATTTACTTTATCCTAGGTATCCCAGCTGGCTCAGTGGTAAAGAATTCACCTTTTGATGCAGGAGAGGCCTGGCATGCTGCAGTCCACTGGGTCGCAAAGAGTCAGACATGACTGAGCGACTGAACTGAACTGAACTGAAATATCATTTTCTAAGTTAACTAATAATAGGCATTTCTCGAAAGAATTTATTTATGAGAATTTTATATTGACCCCTTGTAAAATTTTTGTTATTAAAATGACAAGTCGAAGTTAGACTTAGGGCTAGCATTTTTTTTTTTAGCTTTTTTCAAGAAAATGTAGTTGCTATTAAGCTTAGATAAGATTTGGGAGCATTCTACAAAAGAAGAAAAATCAAAAGATCTGGACTGGAAAAACAATTGTGCTTATCAGTTCAGTTCAGTTCAGTCACTCAGTCATGTCCAACTCTTTGTGACCCAGTGGACTGCAGCACGCCAGGCCTTCCTGTCCATCACCAACTCCCGGAGTTTACTCAAACTCATGTCCATTGAGTTGGTGATGCTATCCAAGTATCTTATCCTCTATCGTCCCCTTCTCCTCCTGCCTTCAATGTTTCCCAGCATCAGAGTCTTTTCAAATGAGTCAGCTCTTCACATCAGGTGGCCAAAGTATTAGAGTTTCACCTTATGAGTCCCTTTAAAGTGAAATGTAAAAATGTTATTGGAGAAACACTTCATATGAATTATCTTGTGTTTTCTCTTCTCAAGCAAGATATCCAAGCTAAAGCAAAGGTTAAAGTAGTACATACTCTTTAATGCAAATGCAAATTAATTTAATCTGTCCCTGATAAAAGTTATCAGCAGTTGTCATCTAAGCATTTATTTCTAACTAGAGAAAAGATATAATTTTTTTCTTTTTCTTGATTCTGAATTTCCTCAAAGCCATACAAACATTGGGTATAATTTGAGAAAGAAAAAAAAAAATCAGGAAACATTAGTTTTCCTTTCAAACTCTGATTCTTAATGTGACCATTAATTATGTTTAATTTATCTTCTCCAAAATATTTCTTTTTGTGCCAAGATTCTTTTTCATCCTCATAGAAAGAGGTTCATACCTACTCTCTGCAAATAGATGCACGTAGATCTCACTCGAAGGTTCTAACTCTTTTCATTAAAGTTTGGTCCAGTTTCTAGGGCTTCCCTGATGGCTCAGATGGTAAAGAATCTGCCTGCAATGAATGAGACTCGGGTTTTAGCCCTGGGTTGGAAAGATCCGCTAGAGAAGGGAACGACAACCCACTCCAGATTCTAACATTTATTTTATAGAGTCCAAACTTTTTCATTTATTTTTACTTGTAACATTCAAAGCAAACATATATAACAGAGTATATTTGTTTAGAGTTGTTTACATTTATGAATTCTGGCATTTCCAAAACTTAAAATATAACCTGTAAAAAAAATATAGGGTGACAAATTTTCTTGCAGAAAATGAAATATAAAAATGACATTATATAGGCATCACCTCACTTCAGAGACTGCACATTATTAAGAAAACAATGGTAGTTTTCAAGTAAGGCAGGGCCTGGTTTGAAATATGCCTTTTATCACTTATTGGTTGTATGAACTCTAAGGATATTCTTAGCATCTTAGAACCTTCTTGTCCTCATCTGTATTAGGGTATGGTAATAAATGCTTCCAAGACTCACTCTCTCCAGCATCTTTGTGCTTTCCTTCTGTAGTATTATGTCCATCAGAATATAAGATTCTTTTTTTAAAAAAAAATCCACCCTTGACCTCAGTTTCCCTTCCAGTGATTGCCTCTCTTATTGCTTTCTACCCCACGGAACAACTTCAAAGAGCTTCACTTTCTTATCTTTCAATTGGTTTCCTCCAGTCTGCCTTTTGTCCCATCACCATGTCAGAGGCTCTGCAACCTTCATGTGATTGACCTAGATGGACATTTTCTTATCTCATCTTTTCTTACCTCACAGTGGTATTTAACACAGCCCATCATTCTATTCTTTAGGAAGTTGTCTTCTCTCTCTACTCATAATATGAGCAAGGAAACTGGTTTTCTTCCCACTTTAATAGCTATTCCTTATGGGTCTCCTGTGCAGACTCCTTTTATCTTCCAACTCGTGAATTCTGTAGTGCTTCCAGCCACAGTCTTGGGCTACTTTCCTTATTGATCTTCCATCCCCAGGTATCATCAAAATGCTGAGGCTTTGCTTTCTGTTCATATTTGGTGAATGCAAATTTAGATGTTCACCCCACTTTTTCAAAAGAATTTTAAAGATGTTCACCTCTTTAATCTCTAGACTCATGTGTCCAGCTGCCTACACGTTTATTTAAACATCTTGAAGTCATTTCAAACCACAATTACTCAAAGAAACCCCAAAAACCAAAACTAAAATCTATACACACAGGTCTGCTTCTACCTTAGACTTTTCCTTCCCAGGGACCACACCATTTTCAAGCCAATTATTAAATACCAGATTTGGGTTAACTCCACCTTATTCCTCATTATTCACATTGAAGTGACCCCCACCCCCCCAAGCCCTGAATGTCATCCGCCAAACATATATTGGTATTTCTTCATCTTTACTCATCCAAGCCATCATAACTTCTACTGTAGGTTGACTTGTGTCCCTCCAGAATTTTATGGTTAAGTCCTAACCCTCAGAACCTCAAAGGTGTCCTATAAGAAGATAGAGTTTTTACAGAGGTAATTAAGCCACAGTGAGTTCATTAGGGTGAGCCCTAATCCAATACAGTCATTTCCTTATTAAAAAAAAGGGCACTTGGAGAAAGACACATATAGGAGAGTGCAGAAGATGAATACAGAGATCTGGTGATGCTTTTATAAGCCAAGAAATGTCAAAGTGTTCAACAAACAACTAGTAGCTAGGGGATAGGCCTGGAACAGACTATTCCTCAGAGGGCCCAGAAGATGCCAACCCTCCCAACACCAGGACCTCAGACTTCCAGCCTCTAGAACTGGGAGACAATCCATTTTTGCTGTTTAAACAAATGAGTTTGTGGTATTTTCTTACATTAGCTCTTGGAAACGAACATATCACCTTACCTATATTCTTGCTCTTAATCGTTTCAGCTTTGTTTCCAGGCTATTCCCCTACAGAGAAAAATGACAGTAAAAAAGGAAAGTAATTCCAGTCAGGTCACTCCCTGTACAGGTGCCTGTTTATTGTGTTTAGTATAAAGCCCAATTCTGTGTCATAGTTTATGAAAGTGAAAGTGTAAAGTGTTAGTTGTTCAGTTGTGTCCAACTCTTTATGACCCCATGGACTGTAGCCCATCAGGTTTCTTTATATATATATATATATATATATATATATATATATATATATATATAAATTTATTTATTTTAATTAGAGGTTAATTACTTTACAATATTGTATTGGTTTTGCCATACATCAACATGAATCTGCCACAGTTATACACGTGTTCCCCATTCGGAACCCCCCTCCCTCCACCCTCTCCGTACCATCCCTCTATGTCGTCCCAGTGCACCAGCCCCACGCATCCAGTATCATGCATCGGTTTCTTATCCATGGAAATCTCCAGGCAAGAATACTGGAGTGAGTTGCCATTCTCATCTCCAGGAGATCCTCTTGACCCAGGGATTGAATCTGGGTCTCCTGCCTTGCAGGCAAATTCTTTACTATCTGAGCCACAATGTTAACTCAGAGTTTATGAGAAGTCCAATGTTGACCCCACCTTATGTTTCAACATCATCTCATAACATTCTCTCCTTCACTTACCACAGTCAGTCATATTTATTTGCAATCACTCCTTGCTGCTGCTAAATCGCTTCAGTCGTGTCCGACTCTGTGCGACCCCAGAGACAGCAGCCCACCAGGCTCCCCCATCCCTGGGATTCTCCAGGTAAGAACACTGGTTGCCATTTCCTTCTCCAATGCATGAAAGTGAAAAGAAAGTGAAGTCGCTCAGTCATGTTCGACTCCTTAGTGTATTACAAAATTAATTCCTGATTCAGGGTCTTTCCATGTGTTGTTTCTTCTGCCTGAGACATTTATGCCAGCTCTTTTTTTAAAAAAAGTAGTTATTTACTTACTTATTTTTATTTTGGGCTGTGTTGGGTCTTCAGTGCTGCCTGGGCTTTCTCTTGTTGCGGCGGGTGAGTGTTACTCTTCGTTTTGGTGCGACAGGCTTCTGATTGTGGTGGCTCCTCTTGTTGCGGAGCACAGCCTCTAAGTGTGGTGGCATCAGTAGTTGCGGCTCAAGGGCTCTAGAGCATGGACTCAACACAGTGGTGCTCAGGCTTATTTTCTCTTCAGCGTGTGGGATCTTCCCGGAACATTGTCCCCTGGGTTGGCAGGCAGATTCGTAATCACTGGATCACCAGGGAAGTCCCTATGCCAGCTCTTTACATGACTGTTTATTTCTCCTAATTAAGTTTTCTGCTTCAATGCTGAAATATTGTTTTGGAGCCTCTCCCCTACCCTGATTCCCTGTCTCAATGCATCTTCTTTATTTCTACCTCAATATTACACAGAATGTCCACTTATTTAATAATCTACTAGTTCATTTATGTGTATGGTTAAAGCCTATCTCTGTGAAAAATAAAAAGTGTCAGAGTATAAGATCCTAGCCTTCATATTAACAATTTATTTCCAATATCTGACACAGGGTAACTCCCAAATACTTTGTTGAATGAATAAACAAAAGAATGGCCATCAATTACATTTTCAGACTCAGTTGATGCAATATGTACTTCATTTACTCAGCATGTGTTTACTGAGTTCCTTTTACATACGGGACACTATTTTAGACACTAGAACTTCAGCATGAACAACACAGACCAACTCTAAGTCTGGGAAAACAGTAAATACAGAAGCCCTGAGAAAGCAGTGTGCCTGAGCATGGAGCCTGCTGAAAGCACGGAGCCTGCTGACAGGGGAGAAGATTAAGGGTAAGGCTTTGAAATAAGACAAGTTAGAAGAGAGGCAAAAAAATAAAATAAAATTTAAACTATTGGCAAGCAAGGGTCACGACAGAGGGAACAATAAGGCTTTTTATACAGTGCAGGAGAGAGATGGTGATGACTTGAGCCAATGGTAGTAAGGCAGGGCAAGAGAAATGATCAGGTTCTAGGTGATTTTCAAAATAGAGCCCAAAGGAATAACAGATGAATTGGATGTGGGTAGTATTGATCAAAAAAGAGCCCAGTTATGGATAATTTCCAGGTTCTTGACCTGAGCAACTTAACGAATGGAGTTGTCATTTATGAAATGAGGTCACCTAGGCAGGAGAAGGTTTCAAGGGAAAGATCAGAATCTGAATTTTGGATGTGTTAAATTAGAAATGTCTGATAGACAACCAGATGGAAATATGATATAAGAAGTTGGCTGTATGAGTTTAAAGGTCAATACAGGGGTCAGTTCAAAGCAAGAAGTGAATTTCAGACCACAGGGTTTTATATCTAGAGACCCTATGAAGACAGTGCCTGCCATAGATTGCTATCAACAAATCATCATTGTCTATGGGTATGTTACTAATCCTTCCTTCTGCATTAAATGTGAAATAAAGTTCAGGAGTGATTTTGATTTAAATAGTTTTATTGGCATTCTATGCAACTGGCAGCCATTTATTTGACTGATTAAAACCAACTAGAAAAATGATCCTAAATTTCTATAATAACTCATGTGCTATGGACAGGGAGGCATTCTTTTCCAAATGTTTATTGGATAGTCTTTTAGCCCACAGACATTTATAGAGAACCTAGTAAGTGTCAGCGACTGACTGGATCAAGATTATATAATGAAAAATAATAGACAGTCCATAGACTTAAAGAAATTAAAATCTGTAGAAGAAACAAGCATGAGGGTTGCAGTTACTAGTCCTTGCCGCAATCATCTTAGCGAGTTGTGAGGTTCAAAAGAGATAATCCATGTGAAGTGTTGAATCATGTCCACATCTGTAATTAGCATCCTTTTTACATACACAGAATTTAAAGCCAGAAATGTCAAATACTTTCCCCAAAACAAAGCTGGCCTCAGACCCAGGTTTTCTTTTCTTCTTATTTCTCAGTTTTGTTGAGATATACTTGTCATACAGTGTTATATAAGTTTAAGGAGTACAGCTAGTGACCTGATATATATACTATGAAGTGACTATCACAAAAGTTTGGTTAATATCCATCATATCATATAGATACAAAAAACAAAAATTTTTTTTCCTCTTGATGATAATTTTCACGATATACTCTCAGAATTTTTCAACTCTACTATACAGCAATGTGAGCTGTATCCATCATATTGTACATTACATTCCTAATACTTATAATTAGAAATCTGTACCTTTTGACCATCATTGTCCAATTCTCCCCAAATTTTCTATTTCTGTATCAGAAACCCACCCACATGACTCCCTCTTAAGACTGGCATTACTTTGAAATGATGATGTCATATAAGCCTTTGGTTCCTTTTTTGAAAAACTGAGACTAAAAAGCAAATGCTTTCAAGCAGTCTATATGCATTTTTAATGAATACTATATGAATTGATGTGCAAATATGTGGTATGTTTTCTTCTGGCTCTTTCTCGGTGGCTTCAGATGAGTAACTGTCACTGAGCATTAATTTTCCCATGTGTAAAACGAGAAGCATAAATGTAACTATTTTGTGAAGCTAGTGTAGGAATTAAACAAAACGAAGCCCCCTGTGTGGACAGAGTGCTGAGCAGGACTGGACCTAACAGTTATTATTACTATGATGATGCAGAACGAAGTAGAGGATTTCATTACACTCATTTAAATTCTCTTTTCTTTAGTTTTCCATTAGCTAGCTCACTGGTCTGACAAATGGGAGAATAAAACTTTAGGGATTAAAAAAAAGAGAGAGACCTCTTCTAAAAGGGTTTGTTTTTCCCATTTGTGAAGCATTATTTTTCATGGCACAATCTTCTCTATTTGTTCAGGTTTGTCTTCCTTCATGGAAAAGGAAATGGTAACTCACTCCAGGATTGCCATGAACTTATTGATAAGGATGTTTAAACTGCTAAAAAAAATGAGTATCAGGAACAAAAACCTGCATTCCCTTTCTAATTTCAATTTCTATAAAAAAATTCTTATGAAAATGAAATGACTAAGGGATTGGGACTAATATCAGCCTAGAAAAATAATGAAAGCAGCTGCTCAATTTACTCAAAATTAGAAATGGGTGTGCTAAGTCACTTCAGTCGTGTCCGACTCTGCGACCCCATAGACGGCAGCCCACCAGGCTTCCCCGTCCCTGGGATTCTCCAGACAAGAACACTGGAGTGGGTTGCCATTTCCTTCTCCAATGCATGAAAGTGAAAAGTGAAAGTGAAGTCGCTCAGTTGTGTCCGACTCTAGCGACCCCATGGACTGCAGCCTACCAGGCTCCTCCGTCCATGGGATTTTCCAGGCAAAAGTACTGGAGTGGGGTGCCATTGCCTTCTCCAGAAATGGGTGTAGAGTGACTTAATTGTTTTGGAACAACTGGAGTGAGTGGGGGGAGGGAGGCTGTGAGAAAGAATGTTTTTGTAGAGTATCCATGCTGTGTCTTACACTACATGTCCCTCCATTTCACATTTACAGCCAGCATATTTTGACAGAGAGGAAAACTGAGGATCAGAGTGGTCATGCTACAGCCCTAAGTCACATGAGTGAAGCAAAGTGAAGTGGAAGTCATTCAGTTGTGTCCAACTCTTTGTGGCTCCATGAACCATACAGTTCATGGAATTTTCCAAGCCAGAATACTGGAGCGGGTAGCCTTTCCCTCCTGCAGGGGATCTTCCAAACCCAAGGTTTGAACCTAGATATCCTGCATTGTAGGTGGATTCTTTACCTGCTGAGCCAGAAGGGAAGCCCATGAGAAGTAAGTGAAGTAATTAAAAAACAGGGGCATCTACCTCCAAGTCCTATTCTCCTTCTATTACATCATATTACCTTGAAGAACACAATTTATCATATCAAACTTGCTATTTACTTAGCACTGAATACATGGTGACTTTGTGCTGAATAATGAGACATCGCGGAAAAGAAGATAAGCTTAACTACTGCAGTTGAAGGATTAAGATCCAGTATCCTCCAGCCCTCAGCCAAAAAGAGAACAGGACCTGGTGGAGGAGCCACTGAACTTCCAAAACTTTGGGGTGAGATGATTCCCAGGGACCTCAAATCCACTGATCCCCAGAGGGTCTCATGGGTCACCTGTCCACGAGTGCCCCTGAGTGACCTCCTTCCCTCCCCTGTCTTACTTCCTCACCTCTGTACTAGTCACCTAGGGCTGCCATAACAAGGGACCACACACTGGGTGGCTCAAACAACAAATATACATGTTTCTCATTTCTGGAGACCGAAGTCAGAGATTCAGGTGTCTGCAGGGTTGGTTTCTTCTGTGGTCTCTATGCTTGTCCTGTAGAAAGCTGTCTTTGCCTTGTGCCTTCTCTCTGTATTCTTGTATGCCAGTTTGCTTTTCTTAGAAGGACAGCAGTCATATCAGATTAGGACCTACCTTAAAGACCTCATTTTATCATAATTACCTCTTTAAAGACCCTGTTTTCAAATATAATCCTATCTGTGGCCCTGGGAGTTAGGATTTTAACATATGAATTTGGGGTGGGGAAGGGATGCAGTTGAACCTATAACACCCTCTCATATATATTTCCTGCTTCATCTCCTAAATATACTTCTTGTTCTCAAATCCCTGTCTATTGCTTCTGAGGGAACTCAAACTATTTTGCTATGGTTTTACTTTTTTAATGTTTTTCAGTTCTGTCTCTCAGTTGTATCTGACTCTTTGCGACCCCATGGACTGCAGCACGCCAGGCCTCCCTCTCCATCACCAACTCCTGGAGTTTACTCAAACTCATGTCCATTGAGTTGGTGATGCCATTAAACCAGCTCATTCTCTGTCATCCCCCTCTCCTCCCACCTTCAATCTTTCCCAGCATCAGGGTCTTTTCAAATGAGTCAGCTCTTCACATCAGGTGGCCAAAGTATTAGAGTTTCAGCTTCAACATCAGTCCTTCCAATGAACATTCAGGACTGATTTCCTTTAGGATGAACTGGTTGGATCTCCTTGCAGTCCAAGGGACTCTCAAGAGTCTTCTCCAACATCACAGTTCAAAAGCATCACTTCTTTGGCATTCAGCTTTCTTTATAGTCCAACTCTCACATCCATACATGACTACTGGAAAAACCATAGCCTTGACTGGATGGACCTTTATTATTTTTATAAATGACTAATTCTTTAACACACTTCTGCCAGTGTGGAATTATTAACATCTACATTGTACATATAAACTGACAGAGAGGCCATAAATATTCCCAACAATTTGTAAAGAGGGGGGAAAAGAAAAACCAGAGGCCTTGGATGAGAACACAGATCTATGTGAGTCAGCATCTTTACATTCTTTCCTCTTGCCTCTGTCATGGTCTTTAGTAATTTCCAGAAAGTCTCTAGAAAACCTCAAGATAACTCATGATACTGTAGATAAAAATCTTAACTCTTCTAAGTTGCTTTTTCTGTCCAAAAAATTGTTGGTACTGAGACTTGAACAGAAATGCATTCCTATTTCTCAGATCAGCTTAAACAGCCCCCCTGAGCACAGACTCCAGGGAATGCATTAGTTTGGTCTAAGGAAATGCAAGATGAATAAGATCCTGTTCCCCTAAACTCTCTTGTGAAAAATATCATGTAGATTTTAGTGCAAAGAAGCACTTCATTTTCAATGTGGAAGGACATGCTTCCTTTTTGGAAATTCAGAACTAAATAACAGCTTATATTTTCCTTTCAAGCAGGGCTTCTGGGAAACATTAGGCTTATCCATATTATTATTATGTTTGCAATTGGTTCCCATTCTCTTTGATGTATTTTGTTTATTCACATTCTGATGTTTCACAGTACCAACCACCATAAAACAATGACACCCGTCACCAACAATAGCAGTTTTTTTTGCCAATATTAATAAAAACACATCATGTCTTAGGCTCCATGATTTACATGCATTTTATTATTTTATGCAACAACTCAATGATGTGATTGACTAAACAAGCTGTTTTAGAGAAATGGGATTCCTTTCTCAAGATCATACAACTAACGGATGAGATGCTGGGGATTCAAACTTGTGTCTGTATGACTCCAAAGCCTGGGGTTAACCTCAGTGATAAAATCTTCCTGCAGTAGTTGGGGCCATTTTAAATATCTTGTTAAAAGAGGTGGACTGGGCTTTCCCTGGTGGCTCAGTGGCAAATAGTCAGCCTACCGATGCAGGAGACATGGGTTCAATCGCTGGCCTGGGAAGATCCCACAAGTAGCAGAAAAACAAAGCCCATGTACGGCAACTATTGAGCCTGTGCTCTACAGCCTGGGGGTTGCAACTGTTGAGGCTATGTGCCACAGCTACTGAACCTCTACACCTAGAGCCCGTGCTCTGCATCAAGAAAAACCACTGCAGTGAGAAGTCTACACACCACAGCTGGAGTGTAGCCCCTGATCACCACAGAGAAAAGGTCTTGGAGCAACAAAGACCCAGGACAGTAAAAAGTAAATAAATTAAAAAAAAAAAAAAAAGATGTGGACTGTATACCATGGTGGGGGTGTGTGTGTGGGTGATGTGGAGATGCTCTGCTCAGAATCACTTTCCCAGATTTGATGCAGGAAGCATAAATACCTTCAGCCCAAGATAGTACATCTTCATACCCAACACACATGGGGGCAAGAATGCCAAAGTCATGATTTCCCCAGGCTTCTTGTGGTCAATGACTGAGTAAGGGGGTGGTTATCAAGCAGGCCCACTCCTACTCCTTGATGGGAAATTCTTCCAAAGGATTACTTTGACCTAGAGTCACTTTGGCCTAAGGACTTTCTCCAAATTTCAGAGTGGTCTGAGGCTCTTTCTATTCAACTCTTCTATCCCTCTCTCCTTTCACAGATATCAGATTTGATCTAAGACTCTCTTTATCTACTTCTCATCCCTCCTTCTTTAGTTTTCACAGGCACTTATTTTTCCCACTATGATTTTTTTTAATTTAATTTTTATTTGGCATCAGACTATTGCAATGTTGTGTTAATTTCAGGTGTACAGCAAAGTCATTCAGTTATACATATACATATATCCATTCTTTTTCAGATTCTTTTCCCATATTACAGAATATTGAGTAGAGTTCCCTGGGCTATACAGTAGGTTTTTGTTGATTATTTATTTTATGTATGCTGTGTGTGTGTTCAGTTGTGTCTGACTATCCATGACTCCATGGACTGTAGCCTACCAGGCTCCTCTGTCCATGGAATTTTCCAGGCAAGAATACTGGAGTAGGTTTCCATTTCCTACTCCAGATCTTCCCTACCCAAGGATTGAACCTGCATCTCTTGCATCTCCTGCATTGGCAGACAGATTCTTTACCACCGCACCATCTGGGAAGTCCATTTCATATACAATAGTGTGGACATACCAAGCCCAGACTCCCAATTATCCTTCCACCTCATCTTTCCCCTCTGGGAACCATGCTTGTTTTTGAAGTCTATGATTCTGTTTCTGTTTTGTAAGTAAGTTCATTTTTATAATTTTTGAGCCATCTCCCGGTAAACCTCATGTACTTCTAATCTCATCTTTCATCAGAGAGAAGGCTAGAATAAAAGAAACTAAGTGTACTCATTCTTAAATTTTTTTGCTATAATCCAAAAGCTAACTTATGCCCGTGACATACTCAACACTCAAGAAATAGTAGTTGGATAAATGCCTTCTGCATTCCAGTTGCCTGTAATATTGGGGTAATGGGTAACAGAGACGGGAGCCATCATGTAAAAAGGATCTGTGATGAGAGAAGCATAGGTCAAGTTCTTTGGTTGGAGAAGATTATATTGGAGAGACACGCAGAGAGCTTCATGGAAGGGGACCATTCCACACAATGAGGTTTGCTTGAGTGCGGAAAATTCAAAGATGTTCATTAGTAGAACTACAGAAACAGTACAAATGAAATAGAGAGCTCTTTTTCTATTATACAGCTTCTACTGGCCAAGTAAGTGGTGACACATGACTGGAGTCGCTTTACAGAGCATAAATGGGGAGCAGAATGGACAGGAGGACTGGCGAATGGATTGTGTGTGAAATTGTACTCTTTTATGGTTCCATTTCTTTTCCTCTTTAAATTGTAGGATAATTGCTTTACACTGTTGTATTGGTTTCTGTTGCACAACAATATGAATCAGTCATAAGTTTACATATACCCTCTCCCTCTTGAGCCTCCCTTCCACCTCCTGCAATGATCCAGAAAGGAGAATGTAGTTCTCTCCAAACAGGGCTGCCCAGTAGAATCACAATGCAAGCTACACATGAGCCACACATTTGTGACTCAAAATTTTCTGCTATGTGCATGAGAAAATGGGTGAAGATAACTTAATAATATATTTTAATTATCCAAAGTATTGTTACTTCATCATGTAATAAATATAAAAGTTATTCATGAGATGTTTTACATTGTTTTTTATTAAGATTGAATAAATTTTCAAAATCTGACATTTTATACTGAACAGCACATCTCAGTTCAAACCAGCCACATTTGAGTGTTCAGTGGCCATCTGTGTCTAGTGAACACTTCTACTGAACACCTCAGTTCTTGTCATTGTTGTTCAATTGCTCAGTTGTCTCTGAGTCTTCCTGACCCCATGGACTTTAGCACACCACTCTTCCCTATCCTTCACCATCTCCTGGAGCTTGCTCAAACTCATGTCCATTGAGTCAGTGATGCCATTCAACCATCTCATCCTCTGTTGCCCCCTTCTCCTACCTTCAATCTTTCCCAGCATTAGGGTCTTTTCTTCACAGAGTAAGTTCTTTGCATCAGGTGGCCAAAGTATTGGAGCTTCAGCTTCAGCATCAGTCCTTCCAATGAATATCCAGGGTTAATTTCCCTTAGGACTGACTGATATGTTCTCCTTGCTGTCCAAGGGGCTTCAAGAGTGTTCTCCAGCACCACAATTCTAAAGCCCAGCACCACAATTCTAAAGCATCAGTTTTGCAGTGCTCAGCTTTCTTTTTGTCCAGTTCTCATATCCGTACATGACTACTGGAAAAACTATAGTTTTGACTATACGGGCTTTTGAGAGGATTGGCTTTGGAGAATCCAGCTCTTGCCCTGGCTAAGTGTGTGACTGTGAGCACATCAGGGGATCTCTGAGTCTCAGTGGCCTCAGATGTATAATGATGAAAACTCTATCCAGCTCTTCTTTACCCATGACGTTATTGTCCGTGCTTTGTTACAGGCACAATTCTATGTGCCTTGCAGCACAAATTTAATTTACCTAACAACTCTATGAGGTGGGTATACTATGATCTCCTGGTGCTATTAGAGATAAGGGTGCTGTGAGAAAGAGACGTGAATGACTCATCCAGGGTCACCCAGTGAGTAAGTGGTAGAGTCGGCATTCAAACCCTGGCCATCAGCACCAGAATCCATGTTCTTATCTTTCTATCATGCTGTATCCCTAACAGAGCTTTGAGACCCCAAATTATAAACAACAACAGCAATGAAACAACAGCAAAGCAAAGTGCTCAGGAGGCAAGAATTTCTAGACACAACCAGGAGGTGACTCTGTAGACAGCAGACTTGAATTCTGTAATGGAATTTGTATAAAACAAACGCTATTATCCCCAATCTAATACAAACTTGTTTCTTGACAGGCTTGGAATTAATTTCTATCCAAATAGAGTTTTAAAAAGTTATAGTCTTTAACATTTTATAGCACCGAGCAGTTTAACAAGCACTTTTATATGCATTCACACATTCAATCACTCCAAGGGAACTATCATTAATTTTCTTTCCAGGAAAGTGAGAGGAAGTTCAGAGTGGCAGAGAGACTTATCCATTGTCATAGAGTAGGAGGTCTTGAAACAAGGTCTCTGAATTAAAACCTGCCGATCTTCCTTGGCATTTTTAAGCCTGTTTGTAAAGCCCATGTACACTCGAATGAACATTGTTGTCCGGATTATCGTTTGAAAGAACTGTATGTCTCTACACAGGTTTTTTGCACTTGTCATTTCTTCTACTTCAACAGTAAATAATACCCATTCTTATAAGTTAAATGATTTCTCACCAAGGGATGGTGAAGTCCTAATCCCCAGTAGGTGTGAATGTGACCTTATTTGGAAATAGGATCTTTGCAGGTGAGCAAGTCAAGATGAGGTCATTAGGTTGGAAGCTTTTAATCCAGCGTGACTGATGTTCTTACAAAAAGGGGAAATTTGGACAAAGAGACAGACACATACAAAGGACAGATAACATAAAAACAGACAAAAGATGGCCGTCTACAAATCCAGGAGCACTTGAGGCTTCCAGAAGCTAGGAAAAAGGAGGAGTAGATTCTCTTTTACAGATCTCAGAAGGAACCAACCCTGCAGTCTTAGCTCAGACTGTTATAATAAATCACCATGGAAGGACTGATGCTGCAGCTGAAACTCCAATACTTTGGCCACCTGGTGCAGAGAGTGACTTATTGGATAAGACACTGATACTGAAGACTGAGGAAAGGAGAAGGGCAGGAGGAGAAGGAGTCTACAGAGGATGAGATGGGTGGATGGCATCACTGACTCAATGGACATAAGTTTGAGCAAACTCCAAAGATAGTGAAGGACGGGGACGCCTGGCACACTGCAGTCCGTTGCAAAGAGTTGGCTGTGACTTACTGACTGAACAACAACAACAATGGCCTATGTGGCTTATTTACAAGAAAAATTTATTTCTCACAGTTCAAGATGTCTGAGAGCAGAGTGCCAAGGTGGTCAGGTTCTGGTGAAATCCCTCTTTCAGATGTCTGACTTCTGTCTGTGACCTCACGTGGTGGAAAAGAACAAGAGAACTCTCTGGGGGTCTCTTTTATAATATAATATCACTAATCCCATTCACGGGGCTCTATCCTCATGACTGAGTTACCTGTCAAAAAACCTCACCTCCTAATACCATCACATTGGGATGTGGGATGTCAACAAAGGAATTTTGGACAAACACAAGCATTCAGATCATAACATCTGCCAATAGCTTGTTTGGGCTTCTAGTTTTGAGAGCTGCAAAACACTTAACACCTATTGTTTAAGTCATCATGGTCTGAGGTTCTTTTCTGCAGCAGCCCTAGGAAACACACACACTCGTGGCCTTTTCGCAACTCTGTGCTGTGTTGTGATCCCTTCAAAGATGCTTTACCTGAACGTCACCTGTCTCATTACTGGGAATCATTTCACCAGATCACTTCCTTCCTTATCAAATTTCTGGGGGAGGGGGAAAAAACAACCTTGTCTGTCTGTGCCAAGTCCACCTCTTTAAATTAGAATGCTCGCATTGTGAAGGCAAGTATCACATGTGTCTTGTTCATCTAGCATGCTTGGCATAAAGTGCAAATAAACTAAATATTTACTGATTGGTAAAGAAGAGGGAGTGGGGAAGAAAGCCAGGTATGAGGGAAGGAAGAAAGGATGAAAGGAAGGAAGGAAGGGAGGAAGGAAGAGGAGGGAGGGGGGATATTAAAGATGGAGTTGGATCTACCTTTTGCAAAAGTACTTTGCACATTACAAGGAAATATGTGGATATTAGTGATCCTATCATCATTATTACTGCATTTTTCATTGTGTTTGAATCAATTTGTGCACCATTAGATCTGGACTTTAGTGGCTGACTTTATTTTTCTGGGCTCCGCAATCACTGCAGATGGTGATTGCAGCAATGAAATTAAAAGACACTTACTCCTTGGAAGGAAAGTTATAACCAACCTAGACAGCATATTGAAAAGCAGAGAAATTACTTTGTCAACAAAGATCTGTCTAGTCAAGGCTATGGTTTTTCCAGTGGTCATGTATGGTTGTGAGAGTTGGACTATAAAGAAAGCTGAGCGCCGAAGAATTGATGCTTTTGAACTGTGGTGTTGGAGAAGATTCTTGAGAGCCCCTTGGACTGCAAGGAGATCCAACCAGTCCATCATAAAAGAGATCAGTCCTGGGTGTTCATTGGAAGGACTGATGTTGAAGCTGAAACTCCAATACTTTGGCCACCTGATGTGAAGAGCTGACTCATTTGAAAAGACCCTGATGCTGGGAAATATTGAGGGCAGGAGGACAAGGGGATGATGAGAGGATGAGATGGTTGGATGGCATCACCGACTTGATGGACATGGGTTTTGGTGGACTCTGGGAGTTGGTGATGGACAGGGAGGCCTGGTGTGCTGCGTGGTTCATGGGGTTGCAAAGAGTCGGACACGACTGAGCAACTGAACTGTACTGAATGGAAGATATCTGCTGTTTCCTTGAATGTGTTTGTCCACAGTTTTATTTTGTCTTCAATTACTGATCCTTTTGACTTTGGTGTGTAGCAATCCCAAGATTTCCTAAAAATAAGTATTTATTAATATGCTTGCTCATTTACTAATTGCTTTTTTTAAATACCAGAGCCTCTTCTACAGCTGAGGTTTGTGTAACCTTTATAGATCTTACTTTACTTCTAATTACATGTGTTCCTCATTTGAGGCTAAAAGCAACTCTTGTCACCACTCCTGTCAAATTTGATTCATGACACCTTAATTATTATAATTTCTTTTTCCTGCAATAGCAGCAAAAGTGTCCACATACATTTTTGTTAGGTCAATTCTTCATGCAAAAAAAATGGCAATTTGATTTTAAGGAAGCGGAGTTTTAGATGGGGTCCTTATATTTGCCTTTCAATAGGTGAACCCCTTTTATTCCTTTCTCATTGGGGATTATTTCTTGTGAGGACACTATTATTGTGTGGTAGAAAGAGAAGCTGAATCAGACACTAGAAACTCAGTTCAATCTCTAGGTTTGCAGTGTGTCCTTGTAATGGGACCTTGAACAAGTTACTTAAGTTTTCTGGCCTGTAGGTTCCTTGCCTTTAAGATGGACTCAGTGACATCACAAGTCTGGGAGTAGCCCAACTGGGATGACCTTAAATGCAGGTTGACATCCCCCATGAATTGCAGAGTTTTCAGAAAATGACACAGGCTTCCTTTGTGCTGTTTCTTCTTTACCTACATTTGCTTTCACTGTCTCCTAGATTACATCCGGTAAGATGTAATCTTACCAGTGATAGGGATAAAAGCCAGTGATAGGGGATAAAAGACGGGGGCAAGAGGAAAGAAGAAAGAGACAGAGAGAGACAGAGGCAAGGAGAGGCAAAGACAGGGAAAGCCCTCTGTGTAGCTGGTCCATCCTTACATCTCACCCTAGAGCAAAGAAGAGGCTTTGGTTGGAAGCAGGAAGTGATTGCAATGCTCACATAGCTGGAGGCGTGTATGCCTGTGAGAAAAAACAAGGACCTTGCCTCCATACACCAGCTCTGTCACCAGCTAATCCAGAAACCTGAAAAAGAATGACTTAACGTCTCACATCCTCTGTTTCCTTATTTCAAAACAGTATTTGTGAGGTGAAAAGAGATTTATGTAACAAGTGTTTGAGGAGTGTGCCTCATCCATTCCATTTGACAGTATGCCTTCTATCTTATAAATTTTGTTGAACCTTTATGGCTACAGGCTTTGGGAATCTTTATGGATCTGCAGATTTGCAGGACTCCTTTTCCTTGCTCTTGTTTGGGCTTGCATGTTCCCATTGCTTGGGAAGCACTTTGGATGCTGAAGTTCTGGTGGGACCAGATGGGAACTGAGAGAGAGGGACAGAGAACTGAGAATTCGAGATCCTTTTGAGTGGGGGTAACCATGCTTCTCTTATAATCTTGTGTGAGAAATGGGGAAGCATGTTACCCCCTGGAGTCCCTTAATACATACATCAGTCAACACACATTTGGTGCCAGTTCCACAGCTGGTGGGCTTTAACACTATTGTCATCTGTTTGCTGCCCATTCTTTCCAGAAAAGAGAGCATAGGGAATTGTTGCTGTTGTTCAGTCACTCAGTCTTGTCCAACTCTTTGCGACCCCATGGATTTTGCGACCCCATGCAGTTCCATGGACTGCAACATGCCAGGCTTCTCTGTCCTTCACTGTCTCCTGGAGTTTGCTCAAATTCCTGTCCATTGAGTCAGTGATGGGGGCTTCCCTGATAGCTCAGTTAGTAAAGAATCCATCTGCAATGCAGGAGACCAGGGTTCGATCCCTGGGTTGAGAAGATCCTCTGGAGAAGGGAAAGGTTACCCACTCCAGTTTTCTGTCCTGGAGAATTCCATGGACTATATAGTCCATGGAGTCACAAAGAGTTGGACATGATTAAGCAACTTTCACTTTGAGCCAGTGATAGGGGATAAAAGACAGTAATGGAGCCACCTCAGAAGAACTCCAACAACTTTCATTATAATTTCATTTTCTACTGAAGAATATAGCCATTTGTGCTGTGCTGTATTTCTTCTATTCCCCCCTCCACTTTCTCTCTACATTTGTTTAATCTGCCCAGGACCCTGAGGCCACATTGCATGCACTACATCCATGAGCCTCTTTGTGTTCCACCTTCTGGGCAGCCCAGTCAACAGGCAGTGAGGTTCAAGTCTGGATAGAGTCAAGGACTAGGTTGAGGGTTTTTCCCTTGGTGTCTTTCTCATGGCTGAGTCTCTGGACCAAGGACTACTATTCCTGGCAGGCAGTCCCCTCCACTCACTTCTCCTCCCTCTAGATTCTGGGATTTTCTTCCTCCTCTGGCAACTACAAGCCTGGGAGTGACAATTCCCCTTTTCACTGTTCATGACCTTGCACTTTCCTCAAAACCTGCCCATTCCTTTGTAACTTGTTCTTTTATTAACATTCTACACACGACCCACTTTGTGCCATCTGTCACTGCCTAGGCTGACCCTGACTGATTCAGATAACAACCCACTTTACCAAGGGTCTGTTCTTCTTTCCCACCATGCAGAATTGTCGCTGGGAAGGGGACTCTCTGCCAAGGGATTGCCTTACCAGACCCTTTGCCCCAGTGTGGGTCACGTGACCAGTTGGGACCAATAGCAGGCAAGATGCCATGAGGAATGCTTTGTGGTGCGGTCCTGCACTCTGATCTGTTTCTGAGTCAATTTTGGAGGCTGCTGCTTGAGGCAGAGTTCTCACAAGACGTGGAAAAAGTCTCCATTCCCACAGTCACTGAAGAAGGGGAACCTGCTAACCTAAAAATGAGTGAGAAATAAAATTTTAATATATTAAGCCACTGAACCTACACATTGTTCTACTGGTTAGCCTACCCTGACTAATAGAAAGAAGTCACTACTTGATCTTTGAATATGTGATTTTTAATCTTCCTGATACACCTTTAATCTGAGGATGAATATTATCATTTCCAGATGTGGAAATGAAGACATAGCGGGTTAATCCTTCAAGGTTGCACAGAGAAGCATGTGCTCTAGGCTGAAGTGTGTACCTGGCCCCAAAATCAGATGTTGAGGTTCTAACCTCAGCACCTCAGAATGTGACTGGATTGGAAAATAAAGTCTTTAAAGAGATAATGGAGTCATTAAGGTGGGCTCCAATCCAATAGGGTGGGCTGATCTTGTAAGAAGAGATTTGAACACAGACAGACACAGAGGGAAGAAAATGTAGCAACACGGAGAAAAGAGGGTCATCTATAAGCCAAACAGAGAGACTTCAGAAGAACAAGGCTTCAAGGCTCCTTCATCTCACGATTCTGGCCTGAAGAACTGTGAGAAAATAAGCTTTTATAATTTAAACCATCTAGTCTATGATAACTTGTTATTACAACCCTAGCAAACTAATACAGAATCATTACTGAGGTGGAATATCACATAGTCCTTTCTCCCTGACTCCTGGGACACAGTTACAGTTTCAGCTCTGGAGCCTGTACGTAATCAGACAGATTGGTGTGCAGGAAACAGCTGGGTCAAACTAGGAAGTAACCTGGCATGAATTTTTGAGTGTTCCCATCTCCTTCCCAGGGCTTCCCAGGTGGTGCCGTGATCAAAGAATCCTCTTGCCAAAGCAGGAGAAACAAGAGAGGGGGGTTTGATTCCTGGGTCGAGAAGATCCCCTGGAGTGGAAAATGGCCACCTACTCCAGTATTCTTGCCTGAAAAATCTCATGGACAGGTGCCTGGTAGGCTACAGTCCAGGGATTACAAAGAGTCGGACACAGCTGAGCGACAACACATGGCACTCAAATCTCCTTTTATCTACTCCCTCCACTTTCTCTCGCAGCACTCTTTCCCCTTTTACCCTGGGGGCAATATTGTCATGATCTGGTTCAGTCAATGTTCCCACCTACATTTTGCAGGGTGGGAATTGTAGCTCTGAGAGGAAAAGCAACATTTCTGAGGGATCAGCTTAATGTCCTGCATCTTCACAGTTCTGCAAGGAAACTGGAGCTCACAGAGGCTGAGTGGTTCAGCCACAGACATCAGACATGAGGTCTTTTGACCTTCATATCATCTCTCTGTCCTTACATAGTAGACAGAGGCAAATTGTTCTGCAAAGGATGATACCTCCTTTCAAGTGCTATGAATTATAGAATATTTTCATATTAAAAATGCTTCTGTGCTGTTTAGAAAAGGACAGAATTGATATTGAGTGATGAATGAACCCCTGCCAGATTCCAGCAATGTAAATGAGCATGGTTTTAATATGTCAAACAGTACAATGAGAACCTGAGAACCCACAATCACTTCATAACAGGGGGAGAGACTAACACTGGGGCAGGAGTCTAATTGCCTTTGTTTTTGAAGCAGCTCAGTTTCTGAGAAACATTGGGGTGAGCTCAGTTGCTGAGGAAGTGAAGTGAAGTGAAAGTCGCTCAGTAGTGTCCGACTCTTTGCAATCCCATGGATGGTAGTCCGTGGAATTCTCCAGGCCAGAATACTGGAGTTGATAGTCTTTTAGTTTCAAATTTGATTCATCATTCTGTTGACTTCCATTGGCACAAACAGTCACCTACAGCTGGAATGAGACAGTCTGGGAGCTTCCAGTTGCAGGAT
This sequence comes from Bos grunniens, assembly GCF_055505025.1. NCBI lineage: Eukaryota > Metazoa > Chordata > Mammalia > Artiodactyla > Bovidae > Bos > Bos grunniens. The sequence continues at coordinate 11,565,469 of NC_141170.1, read as the reverse complement.
CTTGGACTGATCCTTTACATTCACCGAGACTCCATTTTCTCTTCACAAAATTGGAAGCAGTAAAAATAACTAGATGGCAGGTTGGTTGGAGTAATTAAACATTTTCAATGCCTCGTTCAGCTTTTGAGATCTCATATTTGATCCATCAGTTTTAATTCTGTCTACCCTAAACATCAAATTTTCACTCTCTACAATGTGTGTACATAACACTGGATTGTTTAACTCTCAAGGCAGTTGTCTGGGTTAAATTAGGTGATGTGTTCACAAGCAACTAGATTTTATACTGTTGTTTCCATGTAATGCTGTAGTAGTGATTCTTCCAGCTATTGCATCTCAGATCTTTGTGCATGAAAGTGGTTCAGTAAATGCTTATCAAATTGAATCATATTAAATCAAACCGCCTTGTTTAAATTCTACATTTTTATCGACTAAAGAAATCCACAAGTATTGTTTCTGAATCAAAGCACTAAAGTTGTTAGCATTTGTATATTAAAAAAGGAAAGGAAAAACAACCTGAGTATTGACTCAAAGTTGCAGTGCCTACTACAGATTACAGAAGGACACGTTTGAAGCAAATATACACTACAGACTGCAGACCTACCATTTCCTAACACACAATCATTGCACTGCCAAGGTTCCCAAACAAATAATTTTCATTTCCCAAATCACTCTGCTTTCAGTAAAATTGCAATCATTTTAAGGAACACCCATATGAGAAAATTGTAAAATATATTTCTAAAGATGATCACTGAATGGTCCGTGTGAATTCTAGGTACAGATTTCCAATCATTTCACCCTGTGAGATTGCACAGTAATCAGATGGCAAAGTGTGGCACGTCTTCATCTCAAAGTCACTAAAGAAGTGGTGGAAATGCAATGTCTGATTCTGCCCCACATTAAGCAACATGGTGCTGGAAAAATGTCAGTTGGATTTTTCAGAATTTTCTGAAAGAATAACATTACTCAGTTGGCCAGATGGAATACCTGTTTCACAGGCTCTCAACTCTTGTCTAATCCTTCCACTGTTGTTGCCGTCATTCAGTCTCTTTGTCCTGTCTGAATCTGTGACCCCAGTGGTTTTAGACCCCCAGGCTGCTCTGTCCATGGGATGTCCCGGGCAAGACTACTGGAGTGGGTTGCCATTTCCTTCTCCAGTGGATCTTCCCAACCCAGAGACTGAATCTGCATTTCCCACATTGCAGGCAGATTCTTTGCACTGAGCCACCAGGGAAGCCCCAATCCTTGCATACATATATCCATTTAGAGATGGGGAACATGTGTACACCCATGGCAGATTCATGTTGATGTATGGCAAAACCAATACAATATTGTAAAGTAATTAGCCTCCAATTAAAATAAATAAATTTATATTAAAAAAAGAGTTTTTGAATATATTGCCTTAGGCCATTCTTATAATAATTTGATGAATTATTTCAATCCTTACTTGGTAAATAAGCAAACTAAAAATCAGATAAGTTTGCTACATGAGAGACTAAGTGAGGAGCCTTGACTCTCCATAAGAATCACCTCGGATGTTTATGGGAAAATTAATGACTTATCGGGTAAAGAATCTGCCTGCAATGCAGAAGACAAAGAAGACACGAATTTGACCCCTATGTTGGAAAGATTCTCTGAAGAAGGAAATGGCAACCCACTCCAATATTCTTGCCTGCAAAATCCCATGGACAGAGGAGCCTGGTAGACTACAGTCTATGGGGTCGCAAAGAATTGGGCATGACTGAATGATTAAGTGTGTGAGTCAGAAACTAAGAAACAGAAAACAAACAAAAAAAGAAAGTGCATATTTTTAGCACTCCTCTGTATATGCAAATCACCAGGTCTGGAGGAAAGGTCCAAGAATCTGTATGATTTAAATATCTCCAGGGATCTAAAATGGAGCCAAGCTTAAGAGCCACCAGAATATTGAAAAGAACATCGATTCTGAGCTTGGATTGGAATTCTGATACAGTCTGGTTTCTCTAAAAAGCTGAGAGTAAGGCAGAAGTTTAAGTGTGTGAGGATTTTATTGGGATACGTGGTTCCAGGGATCAGGCAAGAAAAATAGGAGAAGAGAGGAGGGAAGAAAGGAAGAAGAGGCAGTGCAAGGCTGCTCACGGACTTAGCCTCTGCCATGATGACCGGGTACACAATCCAAGAGGCAACATGGAATGAACTTTGGGACTGTCCATGTGGGGAGATCCATTTATGCACTGGTTCCATACCTCTTGGTCAAAGATTAGCCACAGCCTCACGTCCAGGCTGCACAGGCAGGACAGTTTAAGAACACAGAGATCTGTAGGCTGAAGGGAAAATGCTCAGGTCAAAATCTAATGGAGGTGCCCTTAGTCTGTGCCACCTTGAAGCTGGTCTGCTTCTGTGTAGAACTGAGGCTGTGGCAGAAATAAAAGAGGATCTGAAGAGATGTCTAAGAAGTACCCAACATAACCCCCATTCCATTCCCTGCCTTCTGGGTGACCTTGGACTTCTTACCTAAGCCTTCCTCAACCTCAGCAACTGCAGGGATAAATTTTATAGAATTCGGGGGTGGATTCATCTTCCAATGTTTAACATAACACAATATCCAGCACACAAACCAGAAGTGGAAAACGTGAAATTGCCTTGCCATGTTTCTTTTTTTAAACACAAAGAGTTCTGAACCTCTTTGTGGAGGCTGACCTCCTCTAGATCTCCACGGGTACCATCTATAGGAACCTCTCACCTCATCCACTGAAGAAAGGAAACAAAACTGGAGATTTTTCAGGAGATGAGGGAGAAGCCTACACTCCAAAGCCAACAACAACACAAAAAGTCACCACGTTTGTTCTTTGGAGCAGAGGGAGAGGCTTGATCTTCAAATACAGATTTTTTCAATCAGAAAAACAACATAGGATAAAAGCTGGTATATTTTTTAACATAAAGGAATGGATAAAGCCTCAAACACATGCACTCAAAGAAGAAAAAGTAAAAGAAGAAAGAATAAAAGCACACTGTGAGGGCCCCTGGCACACAGATACACACATTAATTTTAGTTTCTATGTGTTTAGATTTGTTGTTGTTGTTCAAATGGTAAGTAATGTTCAACTCTTTGAGTCTCCATGGACTGCAGGGCACTAGGCTTCCCTGTCCACTATCTCCTGGAGTTTGCTCAAACTCACATCCATTGATTCAGTGATGCTATCCAACCATCTCATTCTCTGTAGCTCCTAAGGGACATCAACCCTGAATATTCACTGGAAGGACTGATGCTGAAGCTGAAGCTTCAATACTTTGGCCACCTGATGCAAAGAGTTGACTCATTGGAAAAGACCCTGATGCTGGAAAACATTGAGGACAGGAGGAGAAGGGTGCAGTAGAGAATGAGATGTTTAGATTGGCATGACAATAAGATTCTAGATAGCACTACACTGGTGCGCAGTATTTAACCAGCCATGGACGTCCTCAAAAGATTTACTGAGTAAAGGAGAGTAATGAGTACATTCACAGGAACAGTGGGGGGTGGTCTTAGGAAGGCACAACTTGGACATAACTTAGTCATTCATGGACTTAGTTCATTGAGCCCATCTTTGTTGGACACTTGATAGAAGATGGGGACACAGAAGTAAATAGGATCCTGTCTATTGACTTCCCGATGGCTGTTCTTATACACATATTCATGATACCTGAGGTTGAAGACAACAGAATTTTATTCTGTAGAGATCACACAAGTCTTCCAGAGGTAGTGATGTTTGAGCTGAATTTCAATGTTCATATGCAATTCACCTGGTGTCCAAGAAGAGAAAGAGCTCAGTCTATGGAGAAGTGAAAAAAAAGATCTAGAAGAAATAAAATTAAACTTCTGGTACACTCCAGCCTCTCATACTGGCTCACATACATTAAATAGCACAGGTATTAGAATAAGAGACACCTAACTTCAGTTTCTTGCTTGTTTATTTACTGATTATTTGCCATCTTTGCATCACACTAAAGCTTGCAAGTTGGAGAGCTTGAGTAACTTGCCCCAAATTGACCTCCCTGGATAGATATAGTAGTGAAGAGCAAGCAGACATAAAGCCTTATTCAAGGCTTGCAAAGTATAAGGTTTCAATACCCTTGGCTATTATCACTCAGTGTGATGGAAGCATGAAGGTTAGTCTTCATAGAATCCTGCCAAAGGGTTTTCTATAAATAAGCCCTTTTTCCCATGTATCCATTTCAGCCAACAAATGGGAAGCTCTGGATCTGGAGGAGGTGAAATTTCTGGTCATCCAGGAAGGACTTCCAAGAAAGAAGGTAAAAATGGTTTATCCAGATTCTCCACGGCCAAAACACACCTTTGCTTCCTTATCCGTCTGCTCCCATTCTACTTACTAACCAAGCTTCCCCAGGGAGCACTGATTTCAGGAAAAGCAAAGTTCTGCTCCATGTCAGCCCCTCAGAGTCCGCTCTATCTAATGTACTCCCAGCTTCATTGTACCACGTCATTCTTCTCTTCTGTGATGCTTAACTTTCCTTCACCACATTTAAACATTTCTAGTATAAGATTTGGTTTTTATTTGTGATTCGTATATGCCTTGACCACTAGCATACAAGCACTACAAAGCAAGGGCTTTATTCCCCCCTGCTATTTTCTTTAAGGTAATAGGTTTTCAAAAAATAATCATGGATATGTTATTACTATACATAGTAATTATGGATGTGTGAATACATGAATAATTAGTAAACTTGGGAATACCAGTAATTTGGAAGAGAAATCTTCATAGTACCAGTTCCTTTTTTGTATTCTTTATTTTACTAAATTGCACAAAATTCCTTTCATGTATTCCAGCCTCAAACATGAGTAGTCTCTGATACCTTCCCTGCTCTGAAGCTCTCTCTACAAGTAAGAAAGTGTTCGGTTACATCATTAATTCTACCTTGTAATTATGTATTCCTTTTTCCCTATCCTAGCTACTGGGATCATTGCTCACATGGCTCACCTTTATAACACCTCGATTGCTCTCCCTTTTCTTTTCTTTTCTTTTTTTTTTGTATGTCCATCTTCTTCGGTTTCCAGGCAGTAATCAGAAAAATCTTTCCAAAAAAAGCATCTGACTGTGTTAACCTATTCAAAATCTTGACCATGTTTTAGAGGAATTTTCAGTTTCTCCAGCATTATTCTGTTCTTTAAATTTGTATCCTAGGGTCTAGCAATAATGAACTCCTTGCAGCAATTTCAAGCTTGCTTCTAGGTGTTTACGCAAGTATTGCATAGCATCTGGCATTTCTATTCACTTTTCTGAGCCCCTTGTGAGCCTATAAACTTCTTGAATTAGAAGGCTGCATCTTGTTTATCACTGTATTTCCACAATCTACTAGAATCCATAGCACATCTACCTGTCAATACATATATAAACAAAATAATTTTTATATACCAATATCTTGTGTGTTGGTTAGAAAATATTAATCTTCTTGGGTTTGATCACCTGGGAAAAAGTAATTTCCAATTAAAATGTTGAGACTCACACCCAGTCTCTGTCCTGTCTGACTCTTCATGGCTCCATGGACTGTAGCCTGCAAGGCTCCTTTGTCCATGGGATTTTTCAGGCAAGAATACTGGAGTGGGTTGCCATTTCCTCCTCCAAGGACTCTTCCCAACCCAGGGATAGAACCTGTGCCTCCTGCATTGGTAGGAAGATTCTTTACCACTGAGCCACTTGGGAAGCCCCCAAATATTGAGGACGACACTAAAACTTTGCAATACCTCTAAGATACGTGCACTCTTCCTCTCTCTAGCATCAATATTTGCTACAATTGGAAAACCAACCTTAAGAAAATCTATAGCTTAACAGGATGGCCTGAATGATGCTTTTCCTCTTTAACTAAAAAAAACGAAAAATGAAAAAGAAAAAAAGTTAAAAATAAATCATTACTTTCTGTACTCTCCATCAGCCCATCTGTTTCTTACAGGCCATCCTGGTGACAGCTACAAAAAAAGGTTGACTATGAACCATACCTCCGGCTTCTTGAGAAAGTCACATCTGTATATGCTTGTGTTCAGAAGCAGACAGGAGTTTATTTTTTCAAAAGAGTGCTGCAGCATACCACATTGAGATTCTGCAAACAAAGCATGTTTGTGTTTATTTTAAAGGATAGGAAAAGAACAAACACTTCATTAATTGGCGGATTGGAAGATATATGAAAGAGATATATGAATCAAAGTAAAAACTTAAGCTCAGTGGTTAGAAGCAAATTAATAATAGCTATTATTATATTAAAGGGGAAGAAGAGGAAGAGAATGAACAAGAACAAGAAAAGGATGGTTGTGGGCTAGAACATATCCCTGGAGGCACTAATTGCAAAGAATCTACCTGCCAAAGCAGGAGATGTGAGAGACTCAGGTTTGATCCCTGGGTCAGCAAGACCCCCTGGAGTAGGAAATGACAACCCACTCCATATTCTTGCCTGGAGAATCCCATGGACAGAGGAGACTGGCAGGCTACAGTCCATGGGGTCGCAAAGAGCTGGACACAACTGAAGTGACGTAGCACAGCACACACTGGATTTACTGAGTTTTGTAGCAGAAAGTCAGTCCAGAGATTACTGGGTTCCATGTTTTTTGCTTTGTTTTGTTTTGCTTTTTGTACTGTGGACACAAAAACCCAGAGCACTGAAGTGATTTATAAGGTCACATGGTGTGAACACAAGTGGTCACCCAAATCAACTTTGATTTAGAAAGCGTTCTCATCTAATAACCTCACTGCACATGAGATTTCTTAGCTACTTCAAGGTAACCCGGTTAGAACAGTCAAACCTTGTGCTTGATAGTTTCTGAATAATTTTCTTTTCATATTATTTTTCCTCCTGGTGAATCTAAATACTGAAGATGTTCTGAATCATGGAAGAAATATAATCACGTTTGCGTGCTCAATTCTAGAGGGAACTTAGATTTGGGGAGTTGGACAATTCAGAACTTAGTGTCCATTCTGTCAAATACTGTCTAAAAACCTGGGGCAAGCTTAAATTCATATTCTCAATTTCCTTTTTGTAAAATAGTGAGAATAATCCTCAACATAAAGGCAGTTGGTGAAGCCCAGGTTTAATTATGTACCTTAAGACTATGGCATAGTACTTGGCACAGTGCTGTTGTTTAGCTGCCAAGTCATGTCTGACTCTTTGCAACCCCGTGGACTGTAGTCAGTCTCCAGCGTCCATGGGATTCTGCAGGTAAGAATGCTGGAGTGGGCTGCCATTTCCTTTTCCAGGGCGTCTTCTCAACTCAGGGATCGAACTTGAGTCTTTGTTTCTTGCATTGCAGGCAGATTCTTTACCACTGAGCCACCTGGGAAGTCCCTACAAACTCTCAAATAGCATGTATATGCCATCAATACTTCTTAGCCAATGAAAATGATGAAATGTATGATAAAGAAGTATTTCAAAATACAGCTTTGAGTGCTACTTTTACATTATCAAGTGATAAGAAGTTGTTAATTTTAAAAGGATTTAAGTGTATGCTGCCAATAAACAACACATTAAAAAAAATCCATAGGAAGCACTTAAAAGTGCATCTGGCGAGTGTGTTGTTACTCTGCGTAGTGCACTGGTGAGAGGTCTCAGTAGGATGGTGGGATCAAAAAGAACACAGTTTCTCAAGGAGCTATAGTACTTTATCCACTGAAAAAGCTCCAAGTGATACACATATGTTATATATAAACACATATGTAAACACATATATGTAATTAGTTTCATGTTTAACTGAACTAATTAAATATAAAACTGATTACTACAAAGAAAGTTAGAATCTGAGTGATTTTGTATTTTCACATCATGTAAGATGACCAGGGGGTGCAGTGGTAAAAAATCCATCTGCCAATGCAGGAGATGCAAGAGACTTGGGTTCCATCCCTGGGTTGGGAAGTTACCCTGGAGAAGGAAATGGCAACTCACTGCAGTGTTCTTGCCTGGAAAATTCCATGGACAGAGGAACCTATGGCCTGCAGTCCATGGGGTCACAAAGAGTCGGAGATGACTGAGCAGACACACACAGACACACACATGAGATGACCATGAGACAACTGAACACGATTTCTTTCTTTCTTCTTCAAAAGACGATACCATCAGTCAGTTCAGTTCAGTTCAGTTGCTCAGTCATGTTCGACTCTTTGCGACCCCATGAATCGCAGCACAGCAGGCCTCCCTGTCCATCACCAACTCCCGGCGTTCACGTAGACTCACGTCCATCAAGTCAGTGATGCCATCCAGCCATCTCATCCTCTGTCATCCCCTTCTCCTCCTGCCCCCAATCCCTCCCAGCATCAGAGTCTTTTCCAATGAGTCAACACTTCGCATGAGGTGGCCAAAGTACTGGAGTCTCAGCTTTAGCATCATTCCTTCCAAAGAAATCCCAGGGCTAATCTCCTTCAGAATGGACTGGTTGGATCTCCTTGCAGTCCAAAGGACTCTCAAGAGTCTTCTCCAACACCACAGTTCAAAAGCATCAATTCTTCGGCGCTCAGCCTTCTTCACAGTCCAACTATAAATAACCAGAAATCACAGAAAATCATGTTACAGTTCTGGCTTTATCTGTCAGTGAACTATGAACTCACATCTGCCATTTACACTCTCATTCTCAGTTTCCTCGCTTGTGAAATATGGATAATGATAACTCTTTCCATCCCCTTCAATTCCAGCCCTATGTTAAGGGTGAAGTAAAATGCTTACAGGGCAGACATGAAACACTAAATAGGTGTCAATTCATTTCTTGGTACAGGCAAGGCCCCATCCTCACAGGGCTAACTAGTTAGTGAGGAAAAGAGGAAAGAGGGGAGGGAAGAACCATGTGAGGACCTGAACCAGGAGGAGGGAGCCTAGCAGTAGCATCAGACTTCAGTTCAGTTCAGGTGCTCAGTTGTATCTGACTCTTTGTGATCTCATGGACTGCAGAAGGTAAGACAGCCTTCCCTGTCCATCACCAACTCCCAGGGGCTTACTCAAACTCATCCACTGAGTCAGTGATGCCATCCAACTGTCTCATCCTCTGTCATCCCCTTCTCATGCCTTCAATCTTTCCCAGCATCAGGGTCTTTTCCAATGAGTCAGTTCTTCACATCATGTGGCCAAAGTATTGGAGCTTCAGCTTCAGCATCAGTCCTTCCAATGAACACCCAGGACTGATCTCCTTTAGGATGGACTAGTTGGATCTCCTTGTAGCCCAAGGGACTCTCAAGAGTCTTCTCCAACACCACAGTTCAAAAGCATCAATTCTTCGGCACTCAGCTTTCTTTATAAAGTTATTCTTTTCCACCTCACCAAAAACTCTGTATCTAAGAATTAATTTGGTGTTGGGGTACAGAGCTGAGAATTCAGCTTCAGGGCTCCAGGTAGAGGCAAGCTTGTCACATACAGAAGAAAGACAGCAGGCTGTTCAGGCAAGGGAAATAGACTTAGCTCATTGTATCACAGAATTCAAGGGGAGAATCTTTGAGAGGGATGAGAGTCACATTGTACACGTCTTGCCAGCCACCTTATCTTAGATTTTGAGATCAGAAGGGGTCCTTATACAAAGGATTTTATACAAAGTATTTTTTTATGATTGGTCTAATGAATCATACATGGGTTCATTTGGCAACTCGAATGCTAAAATGTCCCTGAGTCAGGAACAATGAGCTTTTCAGAAACAAAGTTCCTACTTCTATTCCTTTATCTCTTTCCCTACCCCAAACCCGACACCTCTTCTCTTTGTCTACTTTTCAGTTTTGTGAACAGCTCCCATCTCTCCATACCCTTGACACTGCTTCTGTCTTCAAGAGGACTCATCTGAGAGTTCTGTGTCTAAGACTGAAGCTTCTACCACAGGCTAAGAACCTTTCTCTTCAGTAAGTGGTTTTAAGATCACATCCACCTTTTCCTTGACTCAGAGCTGTCATGCTATACCATGTTGCTGCTATATCAAACTCAGAATTGCAGAGTCTAGAGAGATGTTAGAAACCTGTGTTTACAGGTTCATCTCCTCTCCAGTGCCTCAAGGTGAAGGGCTGGACTAAATCCTGCTTTTGACTTCAGTTCTGTTTAATACAGTGGCTGGCCCAAGAGCAATACCATAAATGTGGGAACAAACAACAGATAAGGAAGCTGAGGCCCAGTCATATATGAGAAGTGTGATTTCCAGCCCCATGTGCTTTCACTTGAGAAAGTATTTGGGTCATCCTTAATGCTGGGGGGGATGACCATACTTCCTCCCAAACGAGACGCTGTAGGCCACAGGCAGGAAGTGCCACAAGTCTGATGTTCTAGTTCATCTCCACCCCATGGGACTCTATCTCTCCTGGGGAAGTGGAATGACTTAATTTCATTACTGAGTTTAGAAGTTGAGAGCAAGAAGTAAGTTGCAGGCACCCCAGCACAGGCCTGCTCAGTGCCTGGTTGACTTCCATTGAGGAAACTTAGAAACTAGAGTCTGGTCCTTCCTGGGTTGGCCTGCAGGTCTCCACCTCTCTCTCTCTCTCCCTCCCTCACAGGATTAGTACCAGTAGGGAGAATTCTACCTCCTTGTTCTTCCTGGCAGCAGCAGCTTCTGCTCTGTGGGGAAAAGGCAGCTCAACTGGCCCAGAATCACTTGTGATTATTGGGTGGCTCCTTGGAAGAAAAGCTATAACAAACCTAGACAGTGTGTTAAAAAGCAGGGATAGATATCACTTTGTCAACAAAGGTCTATTTAGTCAAAGCTATGGTTTTTCCAGTAGTCATGTAAGGATGTGAGAGTTGGACCATAAAGAAGGCTGAGTGCCAAAGAATTGATGCTTTCAAACTGTGGTGCTAGAGAAGACTCTTGAGAGTCCCATGAACTGCAAGGAGATCAAACCAGTCAATCCTAAAGAAAATCAACTCTGAATATTCATTGGAAGGACTGTTGCTGAAGCTCCAATACTTTGGCTACCTGATGTGAAGAGGCAACTCATTGGAAAAGACCCTGGTGCTGGGAAAGAATGAAGGAAAAGAAAAGGAATTGGCAAAGGACAAGATGGTTAGCTGGAGAAGGCAATGGCACCCCACTCCAGTACTCTTGCCTGGAAAATCCCATGGATGGAGGAGCCTGGTAGGCTGCAGTCCATGAGGTCGCTAAGAGTCAGACACGACTGAGCGACTTCACTTTCACTTTTCACTTTCATGCATTGAAGAAGGAAATGGCAAATGGATTCTCCAGGAAATGCCTGGAGAATCCCAGGGACAGGGGAGCCAGGTTGAGAGGCCGTCTATGGGTTCGCACAGAGTCGGACACGACTGAGCGACTTCACTTTCACTTTCAAGATGGTTAGCTAACGTTACCAACTCAATGGACATGAATCTGAGCAGTTTCTGGGAAGTTGTGAAGGACAGGGAAGCCTGGTGTGCTATAGTCCATGAGGACAGAAGTAGTTGGACATGATTTAGTGACGGAACAACAGCCTGCTTTTTTATCATCTCAAATAATTTGCAAACATATTGTCATTTCTTCAAATAGCTTTAAAGTACTATTTTCAATGTAGAACAGAGTTATATTGTATGGCTGAAAAAAGTATATCCCATTTTCTTTTACTTCATTACTCAGGAGTGTGTTATTCTAAATAAATAACTTTTGTGGTAAGATACCTGTGGCGGATTCATGTTGATATATGGCAAAAACAATACAAAATTGTGACGTTAAAAAATGAAATTAAAAAAAATTAAATTTAATTTAAAAAAAAAAAAAAACTTTTGTGGTAAGATAGCCATTCAAAAGAAATAATTAAGCCTAATTCCGCAATCAAGAGATAATTCTTTTTTAACATACATCAATAGTATCTACTGTTTTGTTGTCTGTACCCAGAGATGTATCAGAAACATTTTTCATGCTATTAAATAGTTTAAAAATGTTACTTTTAATGGCTGAACAGTATCCCATGTGCAGGTAAAAATTCTGTATTCCATTACAGTTTTCTTTTTTTTTTCCTTCTTTTTAAAGATGACCTGTGGACAAACTAGGATTGGCTCACTTTATAGATAAGGAAGAGGAGGCTTAGACTGGTGAGTTTCTTTGCCAAGGTGGCAGACCTATGATGGTTCTCAGACTAGAACTCAGGGTTCAGGACTAATGGGTTCTGCCTCTGGTAGGGCACATTCTCTTCATATCAGAAAGGTTAACTGAATTTATTATGCATTTTTCTGAGTACACACACACACACACATTTTTTGGACATAAATCACAAAGGAAATAAGCCAACACCCAAAGATATGGTTAGCCTTTTCATGAGGGATCAATGAACTCTGCTGTAAAAACAAAGAGTATATTGTAGCTTCACTTAGCTATAGTTATGCTTTTAAAACAGTAAAGATGGCCACATAAATCCTTTTATACTACTCTCATTGAAAAGTTCCCTTTTCAATGAAGAAGATTCATTGGATGGACTTAAGCCTGCCCTGACACAGAGCCACAAGACACAGAGCCACAAGAAATAGACACTTGCTATGGAAACTCACTAAATGTTTGATAATGTTTATGAGGGGTGATGACAGTAAAAATTGATTAATTTGGAAACTGATTGCAGCCATTTGAATGCTTAATGTGTGCTGGATTGATCTACTTCCAGGATGGATTGCTCACATCGTTGTTAGCAGGAAGATTCAGTTTCCTGTCATATGGGCTTCTCTGTAGAGCTGCTTATTGGATCTTCACAGCCTGGGAACTTGTTCCTCCAGAGTGAGTGATACAAGCAGACAAGGCAAATGCTACTCTAGCTCTTAGGACCTAGTCTTGAAAGTGACATTGCCATGGCTCCCTCAGTGTGCTGTTGGTCACACAGAGGTACCCTGTTACAATGTGGAGGGAAACTATACAAAGACATAAATATCATAGGGAATTAGCAGGGGACATCTGAAAGGGTTGCTAGCATAGAACCTCCAAATATTGATGGTCAGAAAACATGCTTAGAAAGCTGTGTAAGCCTCAAGAAGGGTGTTATTTCTATTACTCTCTTTAGATATGGTCAAAGAGGACAATGGAAAGAGAAAGCCTTCTCTAAGTTTGGATTTAAGAGCCAGAGGGCAATGCTGAGAAGCTGCTGCCAGAGAGAGGAACCAGAGGATGATCAAAGCATATTTCTTAGCTTGAGATAGTGGACATTCACTCACAATAAGAACCTAGGAAAATGCACAAATTCTACTGTCTAGTAATATGTACCGTTAATCTTCCCCTTATACACAAGGGTGTTCATTTTGGTTATCCTGTCTGAGAAATGGAATATTTGCTGCTCTATCAGTAAACAAAGGATGTCACAGTCATCAGTGACTGCGGCCCTTCAACATGAGCCAGTGAGCCCTGAGGGACCTTGGGAAGGAAAGAATGTCTGCCATCTCAGTTCAGTTCAGTTCAGTCGTTCAGTCGTGTTGACTCTTTTCGACCCCATGAATCACAGCACGCCAGGCCTCCCTGTCCATCACCAACTCCCAGAGTTTACTCAAACTCATGTCCATTGAGTCAGTGATGCCATCCAGCCAACTCATCCTCTGTTGTCCCCTTCTCCTCCTGCCCCCAATCCCTCCCAGCATCAGAGTCTTTTCCAATGAGTCAACTCTTCGCATGAATTGGCCAAAGTATTGGAGTTTCAGCTTTAGCATCATTCCTTCCAATGAACACCCAGGACTGATCCCCTTTAGGATGGACTGACTGCAGCCCCTCCCTTCAGTCCCTCCCTGCTGCTGCTGCTAAGTTGCTTCAGTCGTGTCCGACTCTGTGCGACCCCATAGATGGCAGCCCATCAGGTTCCCCCATCCCTGGGATTCTCCAGGCAAGAACGCTAGAGTGGGTTGCCATTTCCTTCTCCAATGCATGAAAGTGAAAAGTGAAAGTGAAGTTGCTCAGTCGTGTCCTACTCTTCTAGACCCCACAGACTGCAGCCTATCAGACTCCTCTGTCCATGGGATTTTCCAGGCAAGAGTACTGGAGTGGGGTGCCATCGCCTTCTCCGTCAGCCCCTCCCTACTTACTGTTAACCCTAACAAAACTCAGGATGTAGAAACACAGGATACTGGTTCCAGATAGCTGATGTGCATACCAAGGGAATGATTTCAGTAAGCCAAGACTCTTGCATCTTCCCATACATAGAAAAGAGCTAAACCCCTTAACTTGAGATACCTGGTTTTCCTTTCATTGTTGTTGTTCAGTCACTAAGTTGTGTCTGACTCTTTGTGACCCCATAGACTGCAGCACACCAGGCTTCCCTGTTCTTCACTATCTCCCAAACTTTGCTCAGATTCATGTCCATTGAATCAGTGATGCCGTCCAATCACTTCATCCTCTGTCACCCACTTCTCTTCCTGCCTTTAGTCTTTCCCACCAGCAGAGTCTTTTCCAATGAGTTGGCTCTATGCATCAGGTGGCCAAAGTATTGGAGATTCATCTTCAGCATCAGTCCTTCCAATGAATATTCAAGGTTGATTTCTTTTAGGATTGACTGGTTTGATCTTCTTGCAGTCCAAAAGACTCTCAAGAGTCTTCTCCAGCACCACAAGCATCAATTCTTTGGCAGTCAGCCTTTTTACGGTCCAACTCTCACATCTGTACATGACCACTGGAAAAACCATAGCTTTGACTATACGACGTCTTCTTCAATTAGCAATACTCTTCTGATGTTCATACTACCTGCTCCTTGCTACAAAATTTCTATATAACATGCTCCCCCACCTTGCCTCCTTGGAGCAGTTCTCTCTGGGTTACCTGAGATGCTGCTTCCTAGGCTTGAAGTTTTAAAAAAGCTCCGCCAAAGAAAACATAGCTCTTAATTTTTAGATTGTGAATATTTCTTAAGTTGACATGTCCCTGTTTCACCCAATATATTTTGGATATGTGGGAGAAAGTCACCGATCTTTTTAGCTTATAGTTCTCTGAATCAAAGGAACCACCTTTGAATCTGATGTGGAAAATATCATGAGATCCTGGATCTTGAGTCTGATGCCATTTTTATAGGAAGTTTTTGTTTCTGTTTTTTTGTGGCAAAAGAGTAAATATTTGTGACCAGAAGTATAGACTACAGTATATTTTCTTATTGTAAAGCAAATAATAACTTTGCCTTTCCTACTTCTGTGGGAGAGGTAACTTTCCCTGTCCAGTGGTTGCTAGGTTTGGGCATGGACCCAATGTTTTGGTCAATGGAAATGAAGAGTTGATGTGCCATTTCCAAGCATAAAATCATATTCACTGGGAATTTCCTCCAGATTTACAAACTCTCTTGTACTCCTGCCCTCTACCATAAGAAAATAATATTCAAGATGCCTCTGTTTTTGAGTTCTGGAATGAGAAGACAGTTCAGGCTTCCTGAACTAATTGATAGCTTAGAGCAGCCTCCTAGCATCTTATATGTGTGAGAGGTAAATATTAATTGTAAGTCATTTAAATATTGAAGTTGTTTCTTACACACCATTACAGCAAAAACTGGAGGGCATAACGGGCATAAGGAAAGATGTTTGGAAAAGCAAGGACCTTTGTGATCATATAAAGAACTCTTTCTTATTGTGTCTAAGACATCACTTTGCTGACAAAAGTCAGTTTAGTCAAAGCTATGGTTTTTCCAGTAGTTATGTATGTGTGTGAGAGTTGGACTATAAAGAGAGCTGAGTGCTGAGGAATTGATGCTTTTGAACTGTGGTGCTGGAGAAGACTCCTGAGAGTCCCATGGACAGTGAGGAGATCAAGCCAGTCAATCCTAAAATAAATCAGTCCTGAATATTCATTTGAAGGACTTATGCTGAAGCTGAAGCTCCACTACTTTGGCCACCTGATGCGAAGGGCTGACTTATTGGAAAAGACTCTGATGCTGGGAAAGATTGAAGGAAGGAGGAGAAGGGGATGACAGAGGGTGAGATGGTTGGATGGCATCGCTGACTCAATGGACATGAGTTTGAGCAAACTCTGGGAGATGGTGAAGGACAGGGAAGCCTGGCATGGTGTAGTCCATGGGGTTGCAAAGAGTCAGACATAATTGAGCAACTGAACAATAACAAGAAGTCACTGCATGTTTTTTTAAATTTGGTGAAATACATAAAATATAAAGTTTGGTATTAAATTTTAAGTGTTCAGTTCAATGGCATTAAGTGAATTTCCATCACTGTGTAACCATCATCATTATTTATCTCTGTAATATTTTATCATCCCAAACTGAAATTCTGTATCTATTAAATAATTACCTTTTTTATTTTTTAAAGGAAGGGGTTACTCATACAATTTTGAGCTGTCAGCACTTTATGTTTGTGCCAAAGTAAATGACCCGAGTATTTTCATTGATGTTTCTGCTTCCTACCTTTCCACTGACCCCAATTCAAATTGTGGACAGGCCAGCAACCCATTTTTCCAATGTAAAAACATAAGTTCCCAGAAATTAATGTCCCTTTTTGTTCTCTGTAAAGGTCTACACTCATTGAGAGCTGTCAGTGGAAGAGAAAGGGAACTATGGGTGGAATTTTGAGTAAGGAGGGAAAGTAGGGAAGAGAAAGAGAGAAAAAGGAAGAAAGTGAAGTGGTTGTGTGAGCCTGGTAAGGAGGAAACTGCCCTGGAGATGGAGACCACCATGTCCCCCCCCCCCCCAGTGTGGTCAGCTCTACTCTGCAGCAGTCCCCATCAGACAATGGTCAGCATATCCATCAGCTAAACACTGGCAGGATTTCCAGCAAAGCCATCAGACTTCCCGGAGCCGCAGGAAGTGAAGACAATGGGGATGTTATAGCCACCAGAAGGGCCTGAAGGCCAGAGGCCATGGCTCCTTTGTCTAAGTGCCAATTAAACCTCCAGGCTGGGGACACACTTGACAGATGCTGTGGTCCAGTATTCACTGAGCTTAAATTTCCTACCAAGCTGGGATAAAGGAGTCCTATTTATTTTGACTTAAAGAAAATAGAATTACTATGTCCGAGCTTGTGGACAAAATTTTTATCACTCCATATACATTATGCCATTCTTTGGAGGCTGGTGTTATGAACTTCAGTTTTCACCAAAGCAGAAAATCAAAGCTGAAGGACGTTAGGCAGTTAGGCAAAAATATTCCTGTCTTATATAGCAGAATCAGGATTAGAACCCAACACACTTGACAGATGCCTAAATGGATGCTCGGTTTGTAGATCCCAGCCAGAAGAGAACTTGAGGGCCCAAATGCCAGCTGTGAGAGTATCATCTAAAGGAATTCAGGAGGAGACACAAATGATTATTAGCAGGCAGAAGCGCCCGGTCTGCTTTATGTCATTTCCTATGTCATTTTCCTTGGGCCTGAAGATGAATTATTCTTTGTTTTCTTTTTTTAAAATTTATTTTATTGTTATTATTATTTTTTTTACTTTACAATATTGTATTGGTTTTGCCATACATCAACATTCGAGGCTTTCTTCAATCAGCACCAGCCAAAGATTTATAAAAAATGAAACACATTGACTGAAAATAATGGAAAGAAAGCATGCTAAAAAGCAGAACAATAACAACTCAAACCCTAAGTAAAGTCATAGAGATAAAATGCAAAACACATTAAACACTTGAAAATCCATAGACTTGCAAAAGAACTTCAGGAGTTGGATCTTTAAGTGAAAAAGTAAATATTTGGCAAATGTAATCAGGAAAATAAAATTTTAAAAACTACACACAAATTAGAGGTTAGAAGAGTAATACAACAAATGTGTGACTTATTCTAATAAGAAAATATAAACTAAGTTCACCAAAAAATATGGTGAACATAATACATTGCATTGGGATGGCCAAAAAGTTAGTTCAGGTTTTTCCATAAGATGTAATGAAAAAACCCAAATGTACTTTTCTTTGCCAAACTCTATATTATAATTGTCAGTCTATTTGCCCCTCTTCTATTGTATTAAGAATTTGAAGGTAGAGATTCTATATTCAGTTTCTGTCATTGTACCTCCAGTACCAAGCAAAACAAAATGAAAATGAAAACATACTTTATTCCAGCACACAGAGGGCATTCAATAAATACCTATGAAAAACTTTTTTATACACACATAATTGGCAGTAACTGGAGAAAATGAAAAACATGAATAGGACAATCAAAAGGAAGCAATTTAAAACAGTTATTAGGAATTATATTTTATACTCCATCAGTTATTTAAGACTTACAAAAAGGAACTAATACATTAATTATTTTGATTTTCTTAAGTAGAAAATCCAGTCAATTATGAATAATAATTTGTTCTTATGTGAAATAGGCTTTATTTGATTGGTTCATGCTTTATTCCACTAACCAGGAAATTATAGGGCATGCTTCCAGGCTATGTCAGTGTTAAATATGTAGACCATAAACTCTTAGCTCTTTGCTTTTAAGTAGCATACAGTCAAGTGGGATGGGCATTTATACTCAGCAGTTAGTCCTTCTTCAGCTAGCTAAAGGACTTTCAGTTTCTTTATCTATTAAGTAAAAGGGAGAAAAACTATTTATTTATGCCATTCAATTTCAAAGTGATATGGAAAATATAAGTAGAATTTAGACCTTAAAAAATCATACGGTTTCCGTCTCTCAGAAGAAATCATGTTTTTATATTCAAGATTCCAGATATGTTCTGTACATTCTGTAATTGAGAAGAATTGCCCTAGAATGTCAGTCTCATGAATTCAATGTTTTATGCTGTATTAGTCTGCTTGGGATGTCATTATAAATGCCATAGACGGGGTGATTTTCAGCATAGACATTCATTTTCTTACAGTTCAGGAGCTGGGAAGTCTGAGATCAAAGTATTGGCAAATTTGATTCTTCTTTGAGGTTCTTCCTGGCTCATACATAGCTGTCTTCTATAACCATGGGAGAGAGACAGAGAGAGAAAGGAACGAAGCTCTCTGGAGTTTCCCTATAAAGGCACTAAATAGGGCTTCACCTTCCGGGCCTCATATCAACCTAATCACCTCCTGCAAACATTAATAAAGAGAAACCTCACTAAAGTGGAGTGGAGGGCCAGAAGGGCAGCTACCACTCAACATCAATAAAGATCACAGAAGGAAGAGTGGTAATCTCCTCCTCTGGAAAGAAGTAACACTACTTTAGTAACTCCAACAGGAGAAAGAAATATTTATCTCTTGTCGGCAACAACTCAGTCAATGAGAGACTATCCCAATTCAGTCAATGAAAAGCCACTCTATACTGAACTCTCAGCTTCCTCCAATGGACGTTGTGTTTATAACAACCCCTCCCAACTTCCTTTCCCTTCTATAAAAAAAAAGTTTCCTTCTTTTTGCTTTACTAGACTTGCCTGTGGTTTATCATATTTCATGTCTAGATTGCAATTCTAATTGCTCCCAAGTATATCCTTTTTGCTGGCAAAAATAAATGGCAATTTTGTCATGTTAGGTTAAACACTCAAAGTCCCCCCTCTAAATACCATCACTTTGGGAACTACAGTTTCACACTATGGATATGATGGGACACAATTTAGTCTATAGCATATACTTTGCATAAGAAGAGTAGTTCTTCCTAAACATTTTGAATGTATTGAGTGCTTTAAGGAATCCAATAAAATCCATGGATCATTTTCCCAAGAACAGGAAGGAATATGGAATACATGTATAATCCCAGGCACATACACATATATGCATACTGGTGGGCATGACATTTACCTACAGATTTAGGGAATTTTATAAGCCTGAAGCATATTCAAGGCATTCCAGAAGTGCAAGGTAGGAACCTTTGCACTAGGCTATTGGAGCTTACTCCTTGGAAGGAGTTATGACCAACCTAGATAGCATATTCAAAAGCAGAGACACTACTTTGCCAACAAAGGTCCATCTAGTCAAAGCTATGGTTTTTCCAGTGGTCATGCATGGATGTGAAAATTGGACTGTGAAGAAAGCTGAGCACTGAAGAATTGATGCTTTTGAACTGCGGTATTGGAGAAGACTCTCGAGAGTCACTTGGACTGCAAGAAGATCCCACTCGTCCATCCTAAAGGAGATCAGTTCTGGGTGTTCATTGGAAGGACTGATGCTGAAGCTGAAACTCCAACACTTTGGCTACCTCATGAGAAGAGTTGACTCATTGGAAAAGACTCTGATGCTGGGAGGCATTGGGGGCAGGAGGAGAAGGGGACAACAGAGGATGAGATGGCTGGATGGCATCACAGACTCAATGGACATGAGTTTGGGTAAACTTCGGGAGTTAATGATGGACACGGACGCCTGGTGTGCTGCGACTCATGGGGTCTCAAAGAGTTAGACATGACTGAACGACTGAACTGAACTGATTGGAGATCCAATCAAATTTAAACATCATTCTAAAAAGTTAGAAGTAATTATTTAGTGTCAACAGAACTTAGAGAAAAAGTTAGTACTTAGTAAAAAAGTTGGCTTAAAACTCAACTTTCAGAAAACGAAGATCATGGCATCTGGTCCATCATTTCATGGCAAATAGATGGGGAAACAATGGAAACAGTGACAGATTTTATTTTTGAGGGATTACAAAATCACTGCAGATAGTGACTGCAGCCATGAAATTAAAGGACTCCTCTCCTTGGAAGAAAAGTTATGACCAACCTAGACAGCATAGTAAAAAGCAGAGACATTACTTTGCCAACAAAGGTCCATCTAGTCAAAGTTATGGTTTTTCTGGTAGTCATGTATGGATGTGAGAGTTGGACCACAAAGAAAGCTGATGCCAAAGAACTGATGCTTTTGAATGGTGGTGTTGGAGAAGACTCTTGAGAGTCCCTTGCACTGCAAGGAGATCCAACCAGTCCATCCTAAAGGAAATCAGTCCTGAATATTCATTGGAAGGACTGATGCTGAAGCTGGAAACTCCAATACGTTGGGCACCTGATATGAAGAACTGACTCATTGGAAAAGACCTTGATGCTAGGAAAGATTGATGGCAGGAGTAGAAGGGGATGACAAAGGATGAGATCGTTGGATGGCATCACTGACTCAGTGGGCATAATTTTGAGTAATCTCCAGGAGTTCCTAATGGACAGAGAGGCCTGGCATGCTGCAGTCCATGGGATCACAAAGAGCCAGACAGTTCAGTTCAACAGAACTGAACTGAACTGAACTTAGAGAGAATGGCTACAGATACGTCTCTTATAAAGTTTTCCAAGTACAGCTTCTGACTCTCAGCCCCGGTTTGGGTGAGATGAAGTGATTTATTAAAGACCTCATGCTCTGCAGAGAGCAAACAGACACATGAAAAGATGTTCGTCATCACTAATTATTAGATAAATGTAATTCAAAACTGTAAGAAAGTACTGCCTCACACCAGTCGTAATGGCCATGATTAAAAAACACATGTACACCCACGGCGGATTCATGTCAATGTATGGCAAAACCACTACAATATTGTAAAGTAATTAGCTTCCAATTAAAATAAATAAATTTATATATTAAACTCCTGTAACTCATTCAGAGTCTCCATGACCAACTTAATAAATACTTCCAGAATAGCTGTATTGCATGTGGTGGTTAAGATGTCTCTCAGAATATAGTATATTATGTCTATTTCATTTTCCAATATATCCAGAAAATTCTGGATTTTCCTTTTCTTCTGATGGAACTCAACTGAAATTTTAAAGACAGCTGACCAGTATATGGCTCCCATAGAATTTCATACTCCCCTGCAGAGATCTGTTCAGTTCAGTTCAGTCACTGAGTCATGTCCGATTCTTTGTGACCCCATGGACTGCAGCTCCCCAGGCCTTCCTGTCCATCACCAACTCCCGGAGATTACTCAAATTCATGTCCATTGAGTCAGTGATGCCATCCAACCATCTAATCCTCTGTTGTCCCCTTCTCCTCTCACCTTCAATCTTTCCCAGCATCAGGGTCTTTTCCAATGAGTCAATTCTTCACATCAGGTGGCTAAACTATTGGAGTGTCAGCTTCAGCATCAGTCCTTCCAATGAACATTCAGGACTGATTTCCTTTAGGATGGACTGGTTGGATCTCCTTGCAGTCTGAGGGACTCTCAAGAGTCTTCCCCAACACCACAGTTCAAAAACATCAATTCTTTGGTGCTCAGCTTTCTTTATAGTCCAACTCTCGCATCCATACATGACTACTGGAAAAACCATAGCCTTGACTAGACGGACCTTTGTTGGCAAAGTAATGTCTCTGCTTTTGAATATGCTGTCTAGGTTGGTCATAACTTTCCTTCCAAGGAGTAAGCGTCTTTTAATTTCATGGCTGCAGTCACCATCTGCAGTGATTTTGGAGCCCAGAAAAATAAAGTCTGACACTGTTTATACTGTTTCCCCATCTATTTCCCATGAAGTGATGGGACCAGATACCATGATCTTAGTTTTCTGAATATTGAGCTTTAAGCCAACTTTTTCACTCTCCTCTTTCACTTTCATCAAGAGGCTTTTTAGTTCCTCTTCACTTTCTGTCATAAGGGTGGTGTCATCTGCATATCTGAGGTTATTGACATTTCTCCCGGTAATCTTGATTCCAGCTTGTGCTTCTTCTATGATGTACTCTGCATGTAAGTTAAATAAGCAGGGTGACAATATACAGCCTTGACGTACTCCTTTTCCTATTTGGAACCAGTCTGTTGTTCCATGTCCAGTTCTAACTATTGCTTCCTGACCTGCATACAGATTTCTCAAGAGGCAGATCAGGTGGTCTGGTATTCCCATCTCTTGAAGAATTTTCCACAGTGTATCGTGATCCACAGAGTCAAAGGATTTGGCATAGTCAATAAAGCAGAAATAGATGTTTTTCTGGAACTTTCTTGCTTTTTAGATGATCCAGCGAATGTTGGCAATTTGCAGAGATCACACAGTAATTATTCTGATTGGAATTGCTTTGTGTGTCTATTTAAATTGGCTCTTTATTTGGACTTTCAGCAAAAGAGTTTTATTTGGTAGAATATATAACAGTATTACAAAATTATTTACTTCTTCCAAACTTTTCTTAGTGATCATCAGCACCTATGATTAATCCCCAAGCTTGTGATATTCAGTTTCTGTACACTCCACTTCACTTAAATAGAAAGCCTTGTATTTATCCACACATCTTCAGTCTTACTGAAATTGTCCTCTCTGATACGTCCTTGAACCTCTAAGTTCATGGCAATAAAGGACCTTCTGTCAGCAAAGGGGGAAGAACCTCTAATTTAAATCCAGTGAAATGCAGGTGTTACTCACAAGGTTTCAAGGACCAGAGAAAGGCATAAAAAATTCTCCTGATTGAAATGGAAATAAAAAGGGATATTGGAGAAGAAACAGGTTCCTGAGGATTGTAAATAAATGGAACCAATGGGATTCAATTGTATTAATCAGGAGAAAAGGTCAGTCTCGGATACAGACTCTTATTGAACTGAGTAGACTTTGACACCTCTTTGAATCACTTGCATTTATTAAATGTGCATGATTTTCATAGGAAGGGCTCATGTACAACACACACAAAAAGTAAGGTGTAGGCCAAACGGGGCTTTTCCCAGCACTGAAAGAAGAGGAAGACTGAATCAGGAGAGAGAGGGAGGTAGACTATCAGTGTGTAAAAACCCCCAGGGCCCTAAGTGGTAGTCACTCAGTTGTGTCCAACTCTGTGACCCCGTGGACTGTAGCCTGCTAGGCTTCTCTGTCCACGGAATTCTCCAGGAATGAATACTGCCATGGATTACCATTCCCTTCTCCAGGACATTGTCCCAACTCAGGGATTGAACCCAGGTCTTCCTCACTTCTTCCCTGGTGGCTCAGAGGTTAAAGCGTCTGCCTGGCATGAGACCAGGGTTCGATCCCTGGGTCGGGAAGATCCCCTGGAGAAGGCAATGGCACCCCACTCCAGTACTCTTGCCTGGAGAATCCCATGGAGGGAGGAGCCTGGTAGGCTACAGTCCATGGGGTTGCAAAGAGTCAGACACAATTGAGCGACTTCACTTTCACTTTCTTCCTCACTGCAGTCAGATTCTTAACCATCGGAGCCACCAGGGAAGCCCCAGGGCCCAACACCCTTGCAGAAACCCATTGAGACCCACAAAGAATAACTTCCTAGAATTCCAGCTGCTCTCCTACCCAATTAGATTATAATTGATGTTTATTTGTATCAGAACACTAACTTGTATTTTACTCTTTGCTCTTGCTATGTTTTTCTCACCTTGATTGAAGCCCGAGGGCCACTGTTTTTTAGATTTTGTGTGTGTAGTGCTGTCAGACTAAAAGCAGAATTGTCTAAAATTAACCTCCTTTTCAAGCTTCAGCCTTTGAACGAAAACAAAAGTATATATCTTCCCTTTGGCCTTGGGAGCCTAAAGAATCCTCAGTAAGGATAGATTGAAAATCACCCCCTGTCCCAAGACCTAGAGGCTTGAGTGGTCAGGTTTCAGTTGATTTGAAGAAGTTATTCCAACTTCTTTTAAGTAGTTGTGCTGGAAGATTCCTAGTCACTACATGTGCTTTCTCCACTCTTTGACTTCACTTCACCCTCTACTCCAACACCTCCAGTGTCTTCTATGGTCGACTCTGAGCCAACTGGGAACTCTCCCCCCTGCTCCCCACCCCCAGGAACCAGACAGGCTTGTTTCATGGCAATTAAGTTGAAAGGGTCTAGAGGACATCTGATCCACATGCTCAACTTACAGGAAATGCAGACTTTTGCCCACGTACCCAGGATCACAGGGTATCTCCATCCATTTAGGCTGCTGTAGCAAAATACAAGAGACTTGGAAGCTTGTAAGCAACACAGTGGATTTCTCAAAATCCTGGAGGCTGACACTCAGAGATCAGAGTGCCAATAGGTTTGAGCTCTGGTGAAAGCCTGCTTTCGAATTGCAGACTGCATGACATCTCTCTGCATCCTCATGGTGAAAAACAAGCAAGAAAGCCCTCTGGGGGCCTTTCATAAAGGCATGAATCCATTCATGAGAGTTTCACCTCCATGACCTAATTATGTCCCAAAGGTCCCACCTCCTAACGTCATCGGGTGTTAGGGTTTCAATGTATGAATTTTAGAGAGACATAAACATCCAATTCACTGCACACAGATACCTACTTAATTGCAGATTTCAGACTACACTCCAAGTGTGCCAGTTCTCTCCAGAACATATATAATAACTGGTATTCCTGGTGTGAAGTTCTGTTTTTTTTTTTTTTTTTGAAGTTCTGTTGGTTATCTTCTGCTTAGTGAGACCACACAGTGGAGAATGGAAAGCCACTTCCCCACTGGGAATTGTCAAAGTTCTTTGCAAGGGCATAATCCACTACTGTCTTATCCATACGGCCGGGTCTCCTTTCCCACATCCACTCTGTATTATAGATTACCAGTGTGTGCTGTGTGCTAAATCGCTTCAGTCATGGCCAACTCTTTGCGACCCCGTGGGCTGTAGCCCATTAGTCTCCTATGTCCATGGGATTCTCCAGGCAAGAATACTGGAGTGGGTTGCCATTTCCTTCTCCAAAGGATCTTCCTGACCCAGGGATTGAACCCGCATCTCTTACGGCACCTGCATTGGCAGGCGGGATCTTTGCTACTGTTGCCCCTGCTCACTTATTCTTACAGAGCTTGTGTGTTGTTCACTTTTGTGCTCCATTCTCTGGCCAGTAGAAGGTTCTCCCTAAAGGCTTGGTGAGCTGGATCTAGAGAACTGAATTTCTTCACATCTAAGATTGCATTCCCCGATGATAATCTAGATCATAAACATCTTAAAGTGTTTCAAAAAGTGTCACATGGAACTTAATACTCATAGAAATTCCTAATATTTAGTGAATAAGAATACTTATCTGCTTCAAATCAGATGATAAGTCTTTTGCCTGGATTATTTCATTCAGTCTTTACAACAACCCTGTGAGGTAAACACCTCTGTTACACTCTCTTTCCAGAAGAAAAGCCTGAGACACAGGAAGGTGATATGAACTTGCTGACTCACATCCAGCTAAGAAAGCTCATTCTTGTTCCACATGGAGCTAAATGAAGAGACAGAACATGAACCCAGGATTGAAAACATCATGGATTAAGATTTTGGTTTCACTCAAAGGAAGCTTCCAGACTGAAGTTAGCCTTGGGATTCATAGATTCTGTGACGATGATGGCTCAGCAGGTAAAGAATCCACCTACAATGCAGGAGACCCAGAAGACATGGGTTCAATCTCTGGATCAGGAAGATGCCCTGGAGGAGGAAATGGCAACCCGCTCCAGAATTCTCACCTGAAAAATCCCATGGACAGAGGAGCCTGGCAGGCTACAGGCATGAGGTTGCAAAGAGTTGGGCACAACTGAGCGGATGTACACAAACTCTCTTTCCCTGAACATAATTTATAATTCCAGGAAAATTTCTTGACAGGTGCATTATAGAGGAGTTCAAGTGTGCAAGAATGCTTAAACGTCTAAAAGAATGCCTCTCTGTCCCAAAGTGTGATGATTTCTCAACATCCTGATATATATTTATGCATCTCTCTTATCCATGTTTTGTGTATCTATTTCTTAGCCAGTCTTGCCACCCTGTGTTTATAGGATCTGTTTTGTTCACTAGCTCACAAAGGAAGGGGTCAGGCCTGCTTTGTGCTACTGTCTCATATAAACACAGAATGGTTTGTTGTTGCTTTTGCTTTGAAAAACAAAGCTGGGTTTAGTTTAGAAACAGAAAGAGAAGCTAGAGCAAAGGTCTCTGGAAGCCAAACAACACAAACTGGAGGAGGTGAAGGAGCTACATCATACTATTCTTTCAGTTTGGTTGTTTTGGTCCTGTCTTTTGTGCCCACCTGCAGTGCCATCCTGTCCCCTGCTCCTGACAGCAAAAGCCGCGTGTGATAAATGAATGGGCTTTTCATCACTGGAGTTCTTGGATGTGGCCAGAGCCAATATCTATTCACAGGGGGGATCTCTGGGCTCCATTCACTTCTGCAGTTGCCCACTATTTTCTCCTTTCACAGGAGAAAATCAATAAAACAGGACATGGCGTGTTACTGATGGTGCCACCTAATGAATTCCTGAACTGCCCAAGCCTACCAAGAACGACTGTTAAGCACCCTTTAATGACATTAAGCAGGGCGAGTATAGGTGTACACTCTCCTATGGAAGGAAAGCAGGGTTCAGAGAAAGATCCCATTTTTTTTTTTTACAAAACCCCTCATCTATTTCAATGAGCAGATTCATATGTTTCTGATATGCAGGTTTCCCTGTCACTGCAACCCTTCTGTCTGTGTCCTGAAGGAAGCTTATTTCCTGGCTAGAACTTCATTTTGCTCCAGGGAATCAGATGCTAAAGTAGGTATGGCTTCTAAGCATGTAGCTTTACACACCTACCATTACTGCAAGCCACTCGTAGAAGAAATCTCAGCTTCTGCTCTGCACCTTCTGAGCTGGTTCCTAGATTCCTCTTCTACCTTTATTGGGGAAATAATCACTGCAAATGTTGATAGAACCCATATAATGCATTGCCACTCTGACTAGTACTTGATGTATTTCAAATAATTAACATAATTCTGTGGGTAGGGGCTATTAGCACCCCCTTTTTTTTTGAAAAATTTTAATTTTATATTGGAGTGTAGTTGATTCACAGTGTTGTGTTAGTTTCTGGTAGTCAACAAACTGATTCAGTTATGCATATTTGTAAAAGAATTTTACAAATTCATTTTCCATTTAGGCTGTCACAGAGTCTTGAGTAGAGTTCTCTGTGCCATACAGTAGGTCCTTGTTGGCTATCTGTTTTAAATATAGCAGTGTGTATGTGTCAATCCCAAGCTCTCCATCTATCTATTAGCCCATTTTTAAAGTGAGAAATTTAAAACATATAGAAAGTATACAACTTTCATGAAGTTACAGAACTGCTTTTGGAATAAGGATTTGAACTCAGGGCCGTTAGCACCAAAGACTCTGCCCCATGCTGTTACCTGCTGTTCCACCCCTTGTGATGTGACCCTTCCCAGCCTTAGACAGAGGGATACCTTCCTGTATCTTACTTCATTTCTTATTTGTAGTCTTACCTGAACACTAGATATTGATCTTGCCAGCAGTTCTGAGTGGATATATTCCAATCCCAAAGGCTGGTATGAAAAGGGCCATAAATATGTGAACAGTACTATTTATTTGGCATCCTTGTAAAAATGATGCGACTTCTGCTCAGACAAGGAAATTTCAGCTGCTGAAACAATTTCTACAGAAAAACGTTCCAGACACCTAAGTTCATTTAAACATGTGCTCCTGGACATACATTCACCTTCCTTAATTGTCTGGGTAGTCCTCCCCAAAGTTAATGATTGCTGCTTTAGAATGTAGGGTGATGCTGGTTGTAATTATGGAGTGCAGAGTGCCGGGTCTTGTCTTAAATCACACCAGATTATTGATGGTTTTAATATTACTATTGTTGCTAATGTCAGAAGTTTTTGTCTCTTATTATCAGTTTTCTATCACCTTCCTAACTTTTGGGGTGGTGTGCTATCTTTTCTACCCTGGTGTGCTATCTTCTTTTGCTATCTTTGACATTTTCATGCATTATTTATAAGTTTGAGTCAATGCTGGAATATATGGAAAGACAGAGAATCCTGGTGTGCCGCAGTCCATGGGGCCGCAAAGAGTCAGACATGACTTAGCAATGGAACCACAACAACTATAGGAAAACACATACTCAAGGAGGTTTGAATTCAGAAAATATGTGTATGGCTTGTGGGGAGCACAGGATGCACAGGCCCCCAAGGGACTTTATGATCAGAGTGATGATTGATAAAATATTATGTAAAATACGAAATGAGATGTAATTATTTGCCTTAGTAGATGTAGAAGTTAAACACTATAGGAACGAAGAACCTCATCAGAAGTAGTTCCACACCATTTTGCTCATTACTAGTGAAGTGGCTGATTCTCTTCTAAGACCACATCACACCGAATTTCCAGAGTGTGTGTGCTTCTCTCTTACTAAAAAAATTGGAGACATGATGCTATTCTCAGATGAAAAGAGTTTTCTCAACTTACTAAAAACTTTTTTATTACCTTGTAGGAGTGGTTCAGCGTAAAGAATCTACCAGCAATGCAGATCAAACCTGCAAAGTTTGGTTCCTGGCTCAGGAAGATTCCCTGGAGAAGGGAACCCACTCCAATATTATTGCCTATCAAATCCCATGGACAGAAGAACCTGGTGGCTACAGTCCCTAGGGTCACAAAGAGTTAGATATGAGTGAGCATGCATGCATGCATCCCCTACAGTGGATAATTTGTTGGTGAAAAGATAGCACATTTTGTCTTTAACTGTTTCCTCCGGAGAACAAAAAGCTAGAGATCACTTTGTAAGAGACAATGTGTTGTGGTAGAATGTGTACTTATTTTAGTGCTGTAAGAGCCAACTCCATTACTCTGATGACTTTTTGATGTGCCCACTCTGTTACAATCTCAAGGGAGTCAAACAAACACTAACTTAGGTGCCAATATAAAGGAATTCTTCACAGGTGTTACAATTCCTCATCAGTTGGCTTAAAAATTCATCAAAAAGGAGATGATTACCACTGGTGGGTCTGCCCTAGTCAGGTAAATCCAGCCCAGATGTTCAAATAGTTTGTTTCCAAGAGATCCCAGGCCACTTGTGGTCTTTCCAGACTTGAACTCTGACTGATACTACTATTGAAATAGTTACAGAAATGATCGCTCAGTTTCCTAATTTATAAGATAGAGGTTTGTGACTATAAGAAATCCTATTTATGGGCTTCCAGGCACTGGGTAAGCTGTAAACAAACACAAATTGGAATCATAGTAGTTCAGGGTCGGGAAGCCAGGAAGAAGTGAAAGATATTCTGGTTTAAAGTTTACAACTTTAAGCACATTAAGTGTTCATTGAGTACATTTTCCCTGAGGGAATAAAACTAAGTACATAAAAGTCCCATGAGAAAAAACATTTTTCCCCTTAAGAGCAACACTAAATGTCCTGATTTCATTTTGATGTCCAGAGAAGACTGTGGACCAAACATATTTGAAGACTTCACTTAGACCCTCACCTGCTGGACTGGAGTTTTAATGAAGAAAGTCTAGATTTTTTTTTTTTTTTTCCTATTGATATTGGAAAACTGTCTCACACTCTCAGATGTAGTAAAAATCAAGGACAGCTGAATAAGGGGCTGAGGGTCACATTCATGGGCAAAAAGCATTGCCTGTGTGAAACTGACTTTGTTATTTAAACATTTATGACAACTGTATGCTCAATCCTTGAGTCATTAGGCTAAATGATTTAAACTATGTTAAATATCAGTATATTGAAATGATTTAGGAAAATTGGGCTTAAAGTGCCATATATTAAACTACATTATCTAAATATATTTAAAATATTAATTAAGGAAAAAGTCTCTTTTTAATTAATGATTCACCATATTATAGGATAAGCAGCAGTTTCAGATTTAAGAGTGGGTTTTTCAGATTTAAGAGTGGGTTTCATATCAAAGCTCTATTTAGAAGTGGAGTTAACATGAAAAGATGAAGTAGATAAATCTATTAAATTGTAGTATCCCATATATTCATGCATTCAATTATAAAACAGTTCAATGCAGAAATAAAGAAGTCCAAAGAATGCAGGTGGCATGTTTATGGCATATGAAGGGAAGACATAAGGTGAGGTTTGGGGGAATCACCAAATAGATGACATCTATCACCAGATAGATGACATCACCTGTAAAGGAGGCAATGCAATGCCGAGATTTGAGAGATGTGCTTTCCATAGAGAGAGGTCAGATGAAAGCACTGCATTATACTTCCTGGCAAATCTGTTGCTCCTCAAATTGTGACATCCATGCTAGTTCTCCAACACACACACAGAGGCAGAGGCAAGGGGGGATCTAAACGATAGGAGTGCTGGCTCTGGAGCCAACTGCTTGGGTTCAAATTCTGTTCACCCTGACCAGGTGCATCACCCGGGTACCTTCCTGTGCTTCGACATCTTCATCTTCATATTTGGGTACTGGCATTTCCCTCATAAGATGGGTTGTTGAGAGAACTGAATGTTGAAAGTGTTTTGAATAATACTTGGCCCATTACAAGTCCCTAATAAACATGAGTTTATTACAATAGCATATAACTATTATATACACATGAGGGCTTCCCTGATAGCTCAGTTGGTAAAAAATTCTCCTGCAACAGAGGCCCTGGTTCAAATCCTGGATTGGGAAGATCCACTGGAGAAGGGATAGGCTACCCACTCCAGTATTCTTGGGCTTCCTTTGTGGCTCAGCTGGTAAAGAATCCGCCTGCAATGTGGGAGACCTGGGTTTGATCCCTGGGTTGGGAAGATCCTCTGGAGAAGGGAAATGCTACCACTCCAGTATTCTGGACTGGAGAATTCCATGGACTGTTATAGTCCATGGGGTTGCAAAAAGTCAGACATGACTGAGTGACTTTCACTTATTATATATACATATATACGTAGATACACACTACCATATGTAGAATAGAAAAGAACCTATTTATTGTATAGCACAAGGAAGTATATTCAATATCTTAAAATAACCTGAAGAATAATCTGAAGGAAAAGCACCTAAAGAATAATATATGTACATATATGTGTATAATATATATGTATAATATATACTCTTGTGACCCAACAGATTGAAGCTTGCCAGGCTCCTTTGTCCATGGGATTTTCTAGGCAAGAATGTTGGGGTGGGTTGCCATTTCCTGCTCCAGGGGATCTTCCCAACCCAGGGATCAAACCCATATATCCTGCATGCACCTTCTGCATTGCAGGTAGATTCTTTACCCACTGAGCCACCAGGGAAGCATATATATATATGTGTGTATATACACATATATCTGTATAACCAAATCACTTTTCTGCACACCTGAAAATAATACAACATTGTAAATCAGTTTTACTCAATAAAAAATAAAATTAAAAGATGGATGTACAATGTTCTATATATACACACCATATTTTATATATATATATATATATATATAATTATACCTGCATAGAAAGAAAGAAAGAAAGTGAAGTCGCTCAGTTGTGTCCAGCTCTTTGCAACCCCATGGACTGCAGCCTACCAGGCTCCTCCGTCCATGGGATTCTCCATGGCAAGAATACTGGAGTGGGTTGCCATTTCCTTCTCCAGGGGATCTTCCCGACCCAGGGATCGAACCCAGGTCTCCCCCATTGCAGGCAGACGCTTTAACCTCTGAGCCACCAGGGAAGCCTGCTAACTTGCATATTATACCATATAAACAAGAGGAAGCCAAAGTGCCTCTCCCTTCTGAGATAAGAGGGGTGAAAAGCATGGAGGTGAGAACAGGTGTCCTAGGCTGGTGCTTTGCAGACAACCACCTGCTATCGCCTGAATTAACAATAAAAAATGAAAAGCCCCACAACAAACAAAAGAAAAAACACATGCTGTCTTACATCCAATCACAAACCATCTTTTGTTCCTCGCCCCTCCGGTGAGCCCTTGGAGAATGGAGAATCGCTTCTGGAGTGGAAGGTTCTCATCAAGAGGTCATGGAGCTAAAGCAAACTGTCATCCCTGTCTGACCACAAACCTGGGTGAGATTTGGGAACAGCTGGAGCGACTTGTAAGTTTGCTTTCATGGCGAGAAGCATGGCCTGCAGAAGGCCAGGAAGAGAGCACCATCTGTTTAAGAGTAAACTTCAACTAACATTTGTCTTGTAAACAATTCTTACACATTTGCACTGTGTCGCCTTCTAATTTCCCCCAACATGTGGTTCAGTACAAAATATGAGACAGATGTGATGAACCCCATTTTACAAGAAGAAACCATGGTGCAGAGAAGAAATGGCTTACCATGCCCAACCACTGCCATACACCCACGGCACCAAATGAAAGAAGACCCCAGCACCGGACACAACGCCTTAGCTCCAGACCATCCATGGGCTAAGCCCTAGACCTGGCTAACTTCCTCTTACCTGTGACCCTCAAATATTAATTTTTCAGTCTACGGCCATACCTCCTTGGATGCACTGCATCTCGTCTCGTCAAATATTAGTTTTTCAGCTATTATCTTAGTTTTGGTACTTTATATTTTCAGACTAAACACTGAATACCATTTTCCTTGGTCCAAATTGATTCCTCAGTTCAGTTCAGTCGCTCAGTCATGTCCGACTTGTTGCGACTCCATGGACTGCAGCACACTAGGTTTCCCTGTCCATCACCATCTCCCGTGTCCATTAACTCATGTCCATCAAGTCAGTGATGCCATCCAACCATCTCATCCTCTGTCATCCCCTTCTCCTCCCATCTTCAATCTTTCCCAGCATCAGGCTTTTTTAAAATGAGTCAGTTCTTTGCATCAGGTGGTCAAAGTATTGATTTCTACTTATATGAATTAAGGTTCCAAACCCCTGAGCTTTCATCAAGTAAAACTTCTCCTAGTTAGTTTTGAAACCTGGATCTTATTATCACACACCCAGCTGTATGAATGGGGTGTGAGTGAAGTTTTTTCTGGCCCTGGGATCAGGACTTAATTATTTGTTAATTGTATTGAAGGATTAAAACCCATACCTTCTGATGACTTTAGTTAGAATAGACAAAATTTTACTGTAAAATAGCAAACAACCCCAGCTGCTTAGAGGCTTCAATTTGTTATTATTGTTCAGTTACTAAGTTGTGTCCAACTCTGCAACCCCATGGACTACAGCACACCAGGCTTTCCTGTCCTCCACTATTTCTGGAGTTTTTTCTAATTCATGTCCATTGAGTCAGTGATGCTTTCTAATCATCTCACCCTCTGCCTCTTCCTTCTCTTTCTGCCTTCAATCTTTCCAAGCTTCAGGGTCTTTTTCAATGAGTTGGCTTTTTGCATCAAGTGGCCAAAGTATTGGAGCTTCAGCTTCAACAACAGTCCTTCGAATGAATAAGTGCTTAATTTTTTCTCATCCAATGTTTTCCAAGAGTAGCTTGTGGGCTTGATTCGCATGTCATAAGGAATATTTGAACTGGATGATTTGTTTGGCTTATACCAGATAATAGATTCTTAATTGTCTACCTGGAAGAAGAAAGCCAGATAATGTTGGACTCTGGGGAGGACACAGATTAAACACCAAAGATAGATTAAAAGTTTGTCATTTAAAGCAGAGTTAGACATAAGTTAATGTGCTTAGGATATTATAACCAGGATCCAAGGGGCAAGGCATGTATTCTAGGGTCATTAATGAGTGGGTGAAAAGGAAACCACATTGGAGAAACTGGAGAGCTTCTGAAATCTGCTGGATTCTGGAAGTCTCACTTGACCATAGTATTCTTCTGGGTTAAGGCCTGCCAGTCAGTATGTCGCTACTGCTTAAAGGTTACCACCCTCAGAGAAAAAAGTCTGATTCCTTTCAGTGTTTATATTCTCTGTTATGTTAATTGAGAAGACAAGCAAAAGGGAAGGAATCTATTATTTTCTATATGTTAGATAAATTTCCCATGTAAATTTCATTTAATTTTCACTACAATCTTTCCAGGTAATCATCTGTATTTATATACATATATCATGTACATATACATATATTATATATGTGGGTATGTGCTCAGTAGCTCAGTCATGCCAGACTCTGCAACCCCATGGACTGTAGCCCACCAGGCTCCTCTGTCCATGGAATCTATTATTTTCTGTATGTTAGATAAATTTCCCATGTAAATTTCATTTAATTCTCACTACAATCTTTCCAGGTAATCATCTGTATTTATATACATATATTATGTACATGTACATATATTATATATGTGTGTATGTGCTCAGTAGCTCAGTCATGCCGGACTCTGCAACCCCATGGACTGTAGCCCACTAGGCTCCTCTGTCCATGGAATTTTCCAGGTAAGAATACTGGAGTGGAGTGCCATTTCCTCCTCTAGGGGGTCTTCCCAAACCAGGGGTTATATCTCTTGAGTCTCCTTCATTGGCAGGCGGATTCTTTACTAGCACCAGCTGGGAAGCACATATATTACATATATTTTAGAACAAATAAGCAGTAGTTCATGAAAACCATGTATTAAGTTGCAGGAGTTTTGAGCTAGCTGACTAGCTGCTACCAGCCTGACTCAGTAACTTAAGTCCTGCCCCATTTAACATGCTGCCTCCCACTCTGAGAATTGGGAGGTGGGACTAGGTTAGTAGAAAATGATATTCAGTTACCATCGGGTGGGCTGTGAGGAATCAATGGAAACCCCTGTACACAGCAGTGTAAATGCAAGTTCCTCCAATGATACTGATGACACAATTCTAGAAAAGTTGGCAGTGTCTGCCACCACAAAGCTTTCCTAAAATGTACCCAGCCTTGGCTATAATTACCAAATCCCAGGATGATCTCATATGCTGTCAGCTCACAGAGTTGTCAGCTCACAGAGTTGTCATCTCCAAGTGCCATGGTATCTTAATTTCAACATGCGTGGAAGGCAGAGTATACTATGTTCTCTCAGGGGCTTTTTAAGTAAATTAGTCCTCATTACCCTGTGAGGACATCCATTTTGCTCACAATAAATGAATAATGAAATGCTAGGGAGTCTTCTGCCTTCAAGATTTTTCAGGCTGCCCAACTCCACTGTGTCCAAGCCCATCACAGTCACTCCTGCTTCAATCAAGTTACTTTGTGGCTCAGATGCTCCTAGTCATGTGTTACTGACCCTGCTGTTCCCTTCTGCACCTCTCATCTTTATTCCTTTTTTTTTTAACTTCTTCCTGTGTTCTTTCCTGCCTGAGTCTTTTGCTACCTACTGTTTTTATGCAACTGGTCTTTCCATCTGTCTTTCCAATACATGTCGCTCTTTGCTCCATGCCTTTGTGTGTGTTGCTGCTGTCTCTCCTCTGATCCAAATACCATATACTCCTTTTGAAAGACCATGGGATCTTCTCTCCTCCTGCTCTTACATTTAGGACAAGTCACTTTAAAATTTACCTTAAACTCTATTGGTATAAAAATAGATATATATGGACATAGATTCTATGTCTACATGCACATATGCAAATAGGAAGCCAGCTATCATGTCGTTCAGACACTCTGTCACCCTCTAAAGAGTTCCCTGCAGGGAGGAGCTGGGTCCTTTGTTAACCTTGCTAGCATGAAACTTTGCAGCCATTTTGGAATCATATCCTCCAAGCCCAGCCAAGAATTTGGATGACTGCAGCTCTAGCTGACATCCAACTGGATCTTCATGGGACACGCTGAGCCAGAACCACCCAGCTAAGTATCTCTAGGTTCCTGACCATCGGAAGCTATATGATATAATAAATGCGTATCATGTTTTGACACCCTAAGTGTTGTGGTGATGTGTACACAGCACTAGATAATGGATACAATTGTCTAGTGTTGATTATGTGTCAAAGGCTTTGCTGACTGCCCTACCTACTTCACTGTATCCATCTTTATTCCAGAAAAGAATTTCTGTTTATTTATTTATTTATTTTATCCAAAATCTCAATTTATTAATATATTGAAGATCATTTTCCAGTCACATCCCAGTTCAGTTTGCATTGGTGTAGGAAGTGGGGGAGGTAGATCTTCTACTCATAGAAGGACCTGTACTTGTTCTATCTTGTGTCTCCACCCACTCCTGCCTGTTTGGGACCCTCTTCACCCAATCAGAGAGAGAACAGAGAAAAAGAATGTGGAGGATTGTGCTTGAGAGGTGCTTATGGGCCAGTCGTCAGGTGGCCCGTATCGCTCTGCTCATCTTGCACTGACCAGATCAGGCATATGGCTGCATCCAACTGCAAGGAAGGCTGTAAAATTTAATCCATGTGTGGACTCTGGAAAAAGAGGTGAGTGCCTACAGGCTCTGCACAATGAGGCAAAGCCTCCCTCTGTGTGACATGAAGTTTAACCTGGGAAGAGTTTTACATTTCAATTCTGCTTGCCTCATAGAAAGCAGAGATTCCCTCCAGATTCTGTCTTTAAGCCATCCATCAATCTTTGTTTTCAACATTGTGAATTTTTACTACCCATTTTCCAGATGTGGATACCAGGACCCAGAGATGTTAAGCCACCTAGCCAAGATTACACAGCTAGTAAGTATTGGAGTCAGAATCCACAGTGGCTCCAAGCAAGGCCCAGAGCAAGGTACATCCCCTCCAGTGCTCAACTGGTATCTCATACTGGGAGTTTAAAGGGCATACAACTTATCCTGCCAAACTCTAATATTTTACACCCTCCTATTCCTGAATTCTAGTTTAAAGTGTGCATTTTGAGGCAACATTGTTTCTGAGATACCCTTTACTTATTTAATGTTTGCTCAGATGAATTTGTGACATGTCAGAGGTTGCATAGATAAAAATGAACTTGTGAAACCCTTTTGCGATGTGTTTCCCTAACATTATTGAAAGTACAGAGGCAAGATATTTTGAAAACTACAAAATAATTTGCATGCATTCAACATTTCTGCAGGCTGGGGTCTCTGTGTAACCCCTGAACAAAGAGCATAAATCTCCTGCCAGGTCTGAGCAATTTCAGAAATAAAGCTTGGTTAATATAGAGGTAAAACAGAAACTTTATTGGGGATAGAGGTTTTAGGACTTTGCTTCATGCCAAAGAAAAACAGCTCAGTTCACAGAATACAGCATTGAGCAGTGTCTTCATTTGGGTTGTTTCCTAATGAGGGACTATGACGAGGGCTTGGGTATAGGTAGATTATTTGGAAGATGATTCCAGGAAGCAGAAATGAGAGTTTGAAGGATGGGAGTCGGGAGTAAGCATCCTTGGCTTCTCTCCTGATTGGTCTAGTGGTGTCTCCAGGGATATAGGTCCCTGATACTTCCACTGCCAGATTTTGAGGGTCAAGCAGCTTCTCACAGCCCCAGAGAAGTCAGGAAGTGGAAAGGCTTGTGATATGCCCTGGATGGAGGTGGGGGGAGCAGGGGCGGGGCAGGAGATGTCTCTGCTACCTGAGTATGAACTTGAATTTCTGCAGATGTGGCTGCAACCAAAGATGGACCAAAAAGATGTGATAGAGAGCACAGAAAACTCCTTCCACACCCGGCACCTTTATACGGGCTATTGGCAGAAGAGGCTAGAGCTTGGAGGAGCCAGGATTACCTTTTGCGGGCAGCCAGGACCACACAAAAGAGAGACTGGGCTGCAGTGGGTGAGCCCACTTGATTTTTCCCAAATTTATCAGCCTGGTAAGTTACACCACCTCCTCAGGGAAGAGAAAGTAAAATGGGCAGAGAGAGAGCCGAAAATGCGTAGGTGAAGTGTCCCTCTTCACGGAACCACAAATGAAACAGGGTATCCGGCCTGTGCGCCTATGATCCTGGTGCCTGTTGGAGGGAATAAAGACATACATAAGATGCATGATAAATCTTTGACAGTGATTCTTTACCAAGCCCACCAGACAGGAGGCCCTCAATAACCCCCCTGACACCAAGTCAATAAAAATCTAATATGATAAAAGAGTTCTGTCCCCGTTTTCTCCTCTTTAATTTTTTTTTTTTTTTTTTTTGCAGGGCTTTGGAAAAGGTCATTGTAAAAGATTGCATTATATTTCACAAATCTTTAGAGTTCCCCACAGGGTACATTATTACCAATATATTCTCTTCCATTTGATGTCTTTTTAGCAGTTGATGCCAAAAAAGGTCTGTTGTTTTTAAACCAGTTTCCAAGTAGCAGATCCTGGGTGATTAAAAGGAGAAGAAATAACAACAAATAAGTCATCAGGAAACGTTTAGGAGAAAGAAAGAGGTGGAAGACACTGAGGCTTCTCTTATTCACAGAGTCCTGCAGGTTTGCATAGCAGACTAAGGAGGTAGGCGGCCTGGGTTTACATCCCCGGCAACTCTACGCACAAACTCGGTGACCTCTTGGTCATCTCATAGGATGAGAAAACAATGGCAACTCATTTGAAGACATCGCAGGAGCATTCAATGAGTTTTCATATGAAAAGGACTTGACCCAAAGGCCATTATTGTAACAGCATATCCCATTACAGGAAACCAAAGCAATGAACTCCCTGAGGACTATTTTTTTCTCACTAGGTTCTTCATCTTTTGGTCATTATGGACCACTGATGAAAATTTCAGAGCACTTTCTGCATAGTGATAG
Organism: Bos grunniens; assembly: GCF_055505025.1. Lineage (NCBI taxonomy): Eukaryota > Metazoa > Chordata > Mammalia > Artiodactyla > Bovidae > Bos > Bos grunniens. Next base: position 11,526,602 of record NC_141170.1, on the reverse strand, counting down.
CCAGTGTGGGACTTTGGTGGGGGGCCTAAGTGACACTCCCCAAATCCTGATTCAGAAAGTTACAAGTGTATTGATTGTGCAAAGATGACACATGACTCTGCTGGACTGCATAACAAAGTATCAAGACTAGGTGCTTAAACAACGTTTACTATCTCTTAGTTGTGGAGGCTGCCGTCTATGCGGTCGCACAGAGTCGGACACGACTGAAGTGACTTAGCAGCAGCAGCAGTTGTGGAGGCTGGAAGTCCAAAATTAAGGTGTCAGCAGGGTGGGTTCATTCTGAGACCTTTCTCCTTGACTTGTAGATGGTCATCTTCTTGGTGTGTCTTTACTTATTCTCCCCTCGCCTCCCATGTGTGTGTGTGGGTGTGTGTGTGTTAGTCACTCTGTTGTACTCTTTGTGACCCAATGAACTGTAGCCTGCCAGGTTCCTCTGTTCATGGGATTCTCCAGGCAAGAATAATGGTGTGGGTTGCCATTTCCTTCTCTAGGGATCTCCCAACCCAGGGATCAAACCCAGATCTCCTGCATTGCAGGCAGATTCTTTACCACCTGAGCCACCAGGGAAGACCCGCATGTGTGTCTGTGTTCAAATCCCTTCTTCCTACAAGGGCATCAGCCCCAATGTATTAGGGTCCCCACCAATATGACCTCATTGTATCTTAATTATGTATTTAAAGGCCCATCTTCAAATATAGTCACATCCTGAGATGCTGGGAGTTATAGGTTCAGTATATGAATTTTGGGATGAGGGGGGACATGATTCAGCTCTTAATAGATGAGGTCAAGGAGAAGAGAATTTTGAAGGGGAGATTTTGGTGCAAATCAGAAGTTAGATAAGGGATATTTGGTATAGGAGGGTGCTTACTTTTCAGAGTCACTGTCCCTCCAGGGAATGGACACAGGTCTGGACAGAGTGCAGAATAGTTAAGAACATTAACTAAATATAAAATGAGTGCCAAGCCTGAACTAGTTACAGGTTATATCTGTATTTATATCTACATGTACATCTACATCTGTATCCACATCCACATTTGTATCTGTATTTTCCTTGGGCTATAAAAAAAAAGTATTGCCTCAAACTTGTGGCTTAAAACAATAGGAATTTATTCTCTTGTGGCTGTGGAGCCCAAAAGTTAGAATCGAGGAACAAGTTCCCTCAAAAGGCTCTGGGGAAATTCCTTCCTGCATCATGCAGCTTCTGGTGGCTCCTGGCATTACTTGGCTTGTGGCTGCATCACTCAGGTCTCACTCAGGTCTTGCCTCTGTCTTCACATGGCTCTTCTTCTTTGTCTCAGATCTCCCTCTGTCTTTCTCTTATGACACTTATTGTTGGGTTTGTGGCACAACTGGATAATCCAGGGTGATTGCATCTTGAGATTCTTAATGTAATTATATCTGCAAAGACAGATCTTTTTTGTTTTTGTTTTTCTAAATAGGTGCACATTTTCACAGATTCTGGGGTGAGCTTGAAGACAGAGATGGGTGTACCATTCAATTCACTCCTTGTTTATATAGTTTCTCTCTTGGTGTGTGTGGGTACAGGCACACATCGTTTTATTGTGCATTACACAATTTTATTGTGCTTCACTTCATTGTGCTCAAATGATATTGTGTTGTTTACAAACTGAAGGTTGGTGGCAACTCTGTTGAGCAAGTTGGTCAGTGTCATTTTTCCATCAACATTCGCTCACTTCATGTTTCTGTGTCACATTTTGCTAATTCTCACAATATTTCAAGCTTTTTCATTGTTATTCTATGGTTATTATCTGTGATCAGTGATGGTTGATGTTTACTGCTACAAGGAGATTATAACTCTCTGAAGGCTCAGATGCTGGGTAACATTTTTTTTAGCAATAAAGGATTTTTTAATTAAGGTATGTACATTTTTTTATACATAATGCTATCTACACTTTAATAGAATACAGTATAATGTAAACACAACTTTTATCTGCATTAGGAAACAAAAGGCTCACATGTTCACCTTCTTGCTGTATTTGCTTTATTACAGTGGTCTGAAACTGAATCCACAGTCATCTCCTAGGTATGTGTATGTGTGTGTGTGTGTGTGTGTGTATATGCACACACACATATGTGTACTAAGTTGCTTCAGTCATGCTCAACTCTTTGCAACGCAATGGACTGCAGTCCTCTAGGCTCCTCTGCCCATGAGATTCTCCAGGAGGAATACAGGAGTGGGTCGCCATGCCCTCCTCCAGGGGATCTTCCTGGCCCAGGGACTGAACCCACATCTCTTAATCTATCTGCATGGGCAAGTGGGTTCTTTATCATTAGTGCCACAGGGAAAGAAATTTAATCAAAATATGTACACAGGAATTTTACGTAGGCAGAAATAAGACACTCATAAGTTCAGGCTTCCATGTGAGCATTTTTTTTTTTTATTTTATTTTTAAACTTTACAATATTGTATTAGTTTTGCCAAATATCGAAATGAATCCGCCACAGGTATACCTGTGTTCCCCATCCTGAACCCTCCTCCCTCCTCCCTCACCATACCCTCCCTCTGGGTCGTCCCAGTGCACCAGCCCCAAGCATCCAGTATCGTGCATCGAACCTGGACTGGTGACTCATTTCATACATGATATTATACATGTTTCACTGCTATTCTCCCAAATCTCCCCACCCTCTCCCTCTCCCACAGAGTCCATAGACTGATCTATACATCAGTGTCTCTTTTGCTGTCTCGTACACAGGGTTATTGTTACCATCTTTCTAAATTCCATATATATGCGTTAGTATACTGTATTGGTGTTTTTCTTTCTGGCTTACTTCACTCTGTATAATAGGTTCCAGTTTCATCCATCTCATTAGAACTGATTCAAAGGTATTCTTTTTAATGGCTGAGTAATACTCCATTGTGTATATGTACCATAGCTTTCTTATCCATTCATCGGCTGATGGGCATCTAGGTTGCTTCCATGTCCTGGCTATTATAAACAGTGCTGCAATGAACATTGGGGTACACGTGTCTCTTTCCCTTCTGGTTTCCTCAGTGTGTATGCCCAGCAGTGGGATTGCTGGATCATAAGGCAGTTCTATTTCCAGTTTTTTAAGGAATCTCCACACTGTTCTCCATAGTGGCTGTACTAGTTTGCATTCCCACCAACAGTGTAAGAGAGTTTCCTTTTCTCCACACCCTCTCCAGCATTTATTGCTTGTAGACTTATGGATCGCAACCATTCTGACTGGCGTGAAATGGTACCTCATAGTGGTTTTGATTTGCATTTCTCTGATAACGAGTGATGTTGAGCATCTTTTCATGTGTTTGTTAGCCATCTGTATGTCTTCTTTGGAGAAATGTCTATTTAGTTCTTTGGCCCATTTTTTGATTGGGTCATTTATTTTTCTGGAATTGAGCTGTAGGAGTTGCTTGTATATTTTTGAGATTAGTTGTTTGTCCATTGCTTCATTTGCTATTATTTTCTCCCATTCTGAAGGCTGCCTTTTCACCTTGCTAATAGTTTCCTTTGTTGTTTTATTAGAACTGTGCATCATTTCAAGCTCCATGGTCTTGAGTTGTGTGTGTGTGTGTATATACCACATTCGTATCTATATTTTCCTTGGGCTACATATATGTATTTAAAAATGTATTTAATCCTTACAAAAGCTCATAATCATCTCCTAAGTATGTGTATGGTATATGTGAGTGTGCAGGAGCCATAGGAGACATGGGTTCAATTCCTGGGTCAGGAAGATCCCCAGGAGGAGGGCATGGCAACCCACCCCAATATTTTTGCCTGGAGAATCCCACGGACAGAGGAGCCTGGTGGGGTACAGTCCATAGGTCACAAAGAGTTGGACAGGACTGAAGAGACAGCACACATATGCGTGTGTGTGTGTGTAAACATATATAATTTTATTTAATCATCAAAAAAATAAATACTGATGGGCTGGCAGAGACACATGAGGCAAAAATGCTTCAGCAGAAATGGAGTGTGCATTCAGACGGATCCTCTCACTGCTGCTTCCCCTCCCCAGGTTCCAGGTGCAGACCTGCAGGGCTGCCCTGCACGGGGAAGAAGACAGAGACTTGCCCGCCCGGCTCCCCTGGAGATGACTTGCCTCCACAGAGAGGCTGGGCTTGAGATGATGCACATTTCTAATAAAAATGCTCACATGGAAACCTGAACTTATGAGTGTCATTATTTCTGCTTAAGTAAAATCCCAGCGTACATATTTTGATTAAATTTCTTTTACCAGGGAATGACAATGTCAAAAGATCAGAGAATCACAGAACACATTGCTAAGAAGTGTGACAAGAATGTATAAGGCGGAGGAGAGACCTCGGAAAGGTTCTTCCCTGAGCTTGGCAGCTGCATCTGTGCTTGGTAAAACTCACTGTATTGCCACCTGTCCAGGGATACTGACAACTGTGTTAATGAACGGGAAAGGAATTCTGCTCAGTATTTTAAGCCATTTGAACTTGAAACTATATTGCCTTTAACAGGCAACAGATTTAATGGGTTGCAGATAGCTAGACATTCTAATTAATAATCTCTTTCCTGGGCTGTTTGCACTATTAAAGCTCAGCTGTGATGATGTGCATACATAGAGTCAAAGGGATACAACCCAACACAAAGCATAGAACAATGTGAATCTATTTTTCACTATTCATTCATTATTTTCCTAAAATCAATGCCTCACTTCTGCCTAAACTCCAGATACAGGAATTTCCTTTTGGATATCACACACACACACACACACACACGCACACACGCACACACGCACACACACATTCTTTTTGGATATCACCAGGTTTCCCTGGAGTCTCAGATGGTAAACAGGCTGCCTGTAATGCAGGGGACCCTGGGTTCGATCCCTGCATCAGGAAATCCCCTGGAGAAGGGAATGACAACCCACTCCAGTATTCTTGCCTTGAGAATTCCTTGGGAAGAGGAGCCTGGCATGCTACAATCATGAAATGACCAAGAGTTGGACACAACTTAGGGACTAAGGCACACACATCACACATGTGGAATCAGAACTCAATTTTGAAAATTGCCTTTCTAGAGAGTATCCGTTTTTGAGATTGCATCCAAATACTGCATTTCAGACTCTTTTGTTGACCATGATGGCTACTCCATTTCTTCTAAGGGATTCCTGCCCACAGTAGTAGATATAATGGTCATCTGAATTAAATTCAGGGGCTTCCCTGGTGGCTCAGAAGATAAGGCATCTGCCTGAAATGTAGGAGACCCGGGTTCGATCCCTGGGTTGGGAAGATCCCCTGGAGAATGAAATGGTAACCTACTCCAGTATTCTTGCCTGGAGAATCCCATGGACAGAGGAGCCTGGTGGGATACAGTCCACGGGGTCGCAAAGAGTCAGACACGACTGAGTTAAATTCACCCATTACAGTCCATTTTAGTTCGCTGATTCCTAGAATGTCGATGTTCACTCTTACCATCTCCTGTTTGACCACTTCCAATTTGCCTTGATTCATGGACCTAAAATTCCAGGTTCCTATGCAATATTGTTCTTTACAGCATTGGACCTTGCTTCTATCACCAATCACATCCACAACTGGGTGTTGTTTTTGCTTTGGCTCCATCCCTTCATTCTTTCTGAGGTTATTTCTCCACTGATCTCCAGTAGCATATTGGGCACCTACTGACCTGGGGAGTTCCTCTTTCAGTATCCTATCATTTTGCCTTTTCCTACTGTTCATGGCAAGAATACTGAAGTGGTTTGCCATTCCCTTTTCCAGTGGACCACATTCTGTCAGACCTCTCCACCATGACCTGTCCGTCTTGGGTGGCCCCACACGGCATGGCTTGGTTTCATTGAGTTAGACAAGGCTGTGGTCTGTGTGATCAGATTGGCTAGTTTTCTATGATTATGGTTTCAGAGTATCTGCCCTCTGATGCCCTCTCGCAACACCTACCGTTTTACTTGGGTTTCTCTTACCTTGGATGTGAGGTATCTATTCAAGGCAAACCATTCAAGATCATGGTAATCCAAGCCTAGGCCCCAACTAGTAATGCTGAAGAAGCTGAAGTTGAACAGTTCTATGAAGACCTACAAGACCTTTTAGAACTAACACCCCCAAAAGATGTCCTTTTCATTTTAGGGGACTGGAATGCAAAAGTAGGAAGTCAAGAAACACCTGGGGTACCAGGCAAATTTGGCCTTGGAAAACGGAATGAAGCAGGGCAAAGGCTAATAGAGTTTTGCCAAGAGAACACACTGGTCATAGCCAACACCCTCTTCCAACAACACAAGAGAAGACTCTACACATGGACATCACCAGATGGTCAAACCAAAATCAGATTGATTATATTCTTTGCAGCCAAAGATGGAGAAGCTCTATACAGTCAGCAAAAAGACCGGGAGCTGACTGTGGCTCAGATCATGAACTCCTTATTGCCAAATTCAGACTTAAATTGAAGAAAGTATGGAAAACCACTAGACCATTCAGATATAACCTAAATCAAATCCTTTATGATTATACAGTGGAAGTGAGAAATAGATTTAAGGAACTAGATCTGATAGAGGGCCTGATGAACTATGGATGGAGGTTTGTGACATTGTACAGGAGACAGGAATCAAGACCATACCCAAGAAAAAGAAATGCAAAAAAGGAAAATGACTGTCTGGGGAGGCCTTACAAATAGCTGTGAAAAGAAGAGAAGCGAACACCAAAGGAGAAAAGGAAAGATATAAGCATCTGAATGCAGAGTTCAAAGAAGAGCAAGGAGAGATAAGAACGCCTTCCTCAGCGATCAATACAAGGAAATAGAGGAAAACAACAGAATGGGAAAGACTAGAGATCTCTTTAAGAAAATTACAGATACCAAAGGAATATTTCATGCACAGATGGGCTTGATAAAGGACAGAAATGGTATGGACCTAACAGAAGCAGATGATATTAAGAAGAGGTGGCAAGAATTCACAGAAGAACTGTACAAAAAAGATCTTCAAGATCCAGATAATCACAATGGTGTGATCACTCGCCTAGAGCCAGACATCCTGGAATGTGAAGTCAAGTGGGCCTTAGAAAGCATCACTACGAACAAAGCTAGTGGAAGTGATGGAATTCCAGTTGAGTTATTTCAAATCCTGAAAGATGATGCTGTGAAAGTGCTGCACTCAGTATGCCAGCAAATTTGGAAAACTCAGCAGTGGCCACAGGACTGGAAAAGGTCAGTTTTCATTCCAATCCCAAAGAAAGGCAATGACAAAGGATACTCAAACTTCTGCACGATTGCACTCCTCTCACACACTAGTAAAGTAATGCTCAAAATTCTCCAAGCCAGGTTTCAGCAATATGTGAACCGTGAACTTCCAGATGTTCAAGGTGGTTTTAGAAAAGGCAGAGGAACCAGGGATCAAATTTCCAACATCTGCTGGATCATCGAAAAAAAAGTGGGCTTAAAGCTCAACATTCAGGAAATGAAGATCATGGCATCTGGTCCCATCACTTCATGGGAAATAGATGGGGAAACAGTAGAAACAGGGGCAGACTTTATTTTTGGGGCTCCAAAATCATGGCAGATGGTGACTGCAGCCATGAAATTAAAAGACGCTTACTCCTTGGAAGGAAAGTCATGACCAACCTTGATAGCATATTAAAAAGCAGAGACATTACTTTGCCACCAAAGATCCATCTAGTCAAAGCTATGGTTTTTCCAGTGGTCATGTATGGATGTGAGAATTGGACTGTGAAGAAAGCTGAGTGCCAAAGAATCGATGCTTTTAAACTGTGGTGTTGGAGAGGACTCTTGAGAGTCCTTGGACTGCAAGGAGATCCAACCAGTCCATCCTAAAGATCATTCCTGAATATTCATTGGAAGGACTGATGCTGAAGCTGAAACTCCAATACTTTGGCTACCTCATGGGAAGAGTTGACTCATTGGAAAAGACCCTGATGCTGGGAGGGATTGGGGGCAGAAGGAGAAGGGGATGACAGAGGATGAGATGGCTGGATGGCATAACTGACTCGATGGACACTAGTTTGGGTAAACTCCGGCAGTTGGTGATGGACAGGGAGGCCTGGTGTGCTGTGATTCATGGGGTCACAAAGAGTCAGACACGACTGAGCGACTCTACTGAACTGAACTGAGAGAGTATCAGATTGGACCATTAGCATTGATCTGGTCAGGCAAGGCCGTGTTGCACTGCACAGCTTTGTAGTCAGAACTCTGGATGCCTGTGCCTTGATTTAGCTGGGACTTTCCTGGTTCATGCCTGTTGTCCTGGGGTGCCATCCTGTAAGCTCTTTTTTCACTCTCATTGATGTATTAGAGTCCAGAAAATAGTTAATATAGCAGATCACAGCCTGCTATCCTTAGAAAGCCCTTCTTGCAAGGTTGGCCCTTGGCTGTTTCTGGTCACTGGGCTGGTATATGGTTCCTTAAGCTAATGTAAAACTTCCTCTAATAATGAATGTGGCTCACTACATGTGCACCATGGAGACAGTGTGGTTTGTGTTGCCTTCCTTCTAGAAGTCTGAAATTTGAAGTGTGCTAGGCCGAGGGTGCCTGTGTGACCAGCCCATGATACAACCTTGAGTGCCAACCATTTAGTGGATTTCTCTGGGCAGGACCATGGCCCATAGATTCTGCCTGTTCACTGCTGGGCTGAGACTGTGCTCTGTATGACCCCCTCATCAGGTAGGGAGAGACCACATGGATAAGCTGAAGCTGTAAGTTTAACTATAAGCTTAATCCCGGTGAATTTCCAAAGGTAGGTGTGACTTGGGGGTCCCTGGCATACAAGGGCATTGTGATAGATGGTACAGTCGTTCTATTCACTATATAACTTGACTGAGTTGCACAGAGACTCCAGAAGCCATCAGGGCTAAGATAAATATTTAAAGTTAAGAAACTGAACAGACAGAGTCTTACATGACTTGCCCAGACTCATTAGAACCCATGCTGTTTTGTTTGCATGCCAGGAGAGCTTCTTGTAGAGGAAACCAATGCCTTGGGTATCAAACCCTGTTCCTGTAGACATCAACCTTTGGGATACATCTACCTTTGGGAATTCACTGGGAGTAAGCATACAGTTAAACTCACAGCTTCAGTTGATTACAGTGGCATAGTAAGGATACACAGCTGGAGCATAAGGGAAATTAAGACAGGCAGAGTGCAGGAATCCATGTGGTCTCTCCCTGCCCGATGAGGGGTCATATGGAGCACACTCTCAGCCCAGCAGTGAGCATGCTGAATCTATATGAATGACATGTAGGAGGCTCAGCCTCCTCCCCTATGCAGTGAAGATCACCATATCCGGCACACAGAAGCATGGTGAGGATGGAAGATGCAGGCGTGCCCAGCTATGACATATGCAGGTCCTCAGGAGATGTCAGCTGCCTCATCTTCTCTCTCTCAGGCTAGGGATACTCCAGCTCCCAGCATCACTTCTCTGATAGCAAAGCCTAAAGACTCGTCTCAACACAGACCACTGCAACAATCTGTCTGAGCTTTTTTTTTTAACAGTGCTCTGGAGAGAAATAAAATGCTCTGAATGAAATGTCAGCATTTGTTTGATAAACTGCTGAGCCCCGATAGTGGAGGCTATTCAGATTTTACACATCCTGTCCTCACAGCAGCAAAGACAGAACAAGTTAGGAAGAGACGAACTCATTACACCAGCCAGGTGGATGGCTTGTGCTTCCAGGACTCCCCAAGTCTCTTCCATCAAAGAAGACAGGCTGGGATGATGACAGAGCTGATTTGAGAGCGGAGGAACCATCTCTTCTTCCTGCTCTGCTCTCTCTTACCCAAGGGCAGCCTTTGTCTTCTTTTTCCTGAAGCTGTCATTCATGCTGCCATGGAGGAAAGTGATAGAGAGTGAGAAAAGCTAAACTCGAATTCACTGTGTGCACAGAGCTCTTCTTGTGTGTCCACAGTAGCAGTAGAGGCTGTGTAATTAACTGGACAATAGAAGTGAGGGCATTAAGAAGGGGGGATCATTTACTGTGAGCCAAAACTGGTGAGACCCAATCTCCCAGCCATGGAAACTTCCTGTGGGGATAACTCTACCCATTTCACAAATGAAGGTCCACGTAAGTGCCGAGAGGCCAAGTATTGTGACCAAGATCACCCAGCTGGGTAGAGAAAGAGGACTGAATCCTACATATTGTCTCTTCATTATTTGGCTTTTTCTTCCCATCACCCTCATAACTTTGCCAATTGGGAAATTCCTTGAGGGGACCAGTTGTTAGAAACCAGTTTGGACAGAATGAAAGGATCCTGGGTTATGAAGGGAGAGAGTTTCAGGTCTCTATACTATGGAAGCGATAGGAGCTGCCTCAGGCAAGGTTAGATTAAGAACTAGAGTCAAGGTTGGGTTGGAATCGGTAAGTTGTGGGACTCAGGGAAGGGGACAGAGGAAAGGAGACGTAAGTGTTCAGATGAGTCCTCCACTGTTTGAAGGTACCCTGGTCAAGGAGTTAAACTGAACTAGGTGTACAACCTGGAGAAAGCAATGGCACCCTACTCCAGTATTCTTGCCTGGAAAATCCCATGGGCAGAGGAGCCTCGAAGGCTGCAGTCCATGGGGTCGCTGAGGGTCGGACACAACTGAGTGACTTCACTTTCACTTTTCACTTTCATGCATTGGAAAAAGAAATGGCAACCCACTTCAGTGTTCTTGCCTGGAGAATCCCAGGGACGTAGGAGTCTGGTGGGCTGCCGTCTATGGGGTCACACAGAGTCGGCACAGAGTCGCACAGAGTTGTACAGCAGCAGCAGGTGTACAACCTGATCAGGTTCTAGGCTTGCACCTGCTGCAAATGACTTGTACTTTAAACAAGTCATACCTTTCTCTAGAATTTCTTCTCAAACTGTGTTTTTATACATTTTAACAATCAGATAGGATGTGGTTTGAATGTAGGTTATAGAAATCCATGCAATACAGTAAGATTTCCTACAAATAAGGACATTGGAGTCAAGGTAAAATGCAACTGATGGGATCCAGATGGGAACATTCAGACGACAGAGGTGAAGTAGCTTTGGTTCTGCAGTTATTCCCCTGCTCTGAATGTCCTGTCAATCAAAGAAAGAAACACACATGGTCAGTGACGTGAGTCACATTATCTATAAGCTAAAAGCAAATTAATGTATCTCCACAATGTAGAGGAGGACCACGTTAGTCTTTTAGAGCTGACATTAATAAATGCCAGAAACTGAGTGGCTTAACACGACAGAAATCCTGGAAGGTAAAATGTGAAATAAAGGCATTGTCAGAGCCATGCTCCCTCTGAAACCTGGAGAAGGGAATCCTGCCTTGTCTCTTCATAGCTTCTGGCAGTTTTGCAAGCTTTGACTTTCTTTGTCTTGTGGAAACATGACCCTCATCTCTGTCTCCATGTTCACAAGGCATTCTCCCCATCCGTGTGTCTCTCTGTGTCCAAATTTCCCCTCTTTATGAAGACACCTACTATATGTTAGATGCTCAGTCATGTCCAACTCTTTGCAAGCCCATAGACTGTAGCCCACTAGGCTCCTTTGTCCATGGAATTCTCCAGGCAAGAATACTAGAGTGGATGGCCATTCCCTGCTCTAGGGAGTCTTCCTGACCCAGGGATCGAACCCAGATCTCTTACATTGCAGGCATATTCTTTACTGTCTGAGCCACCAAGGAAGCCCCATATTAGATGAAGGGCCCGCCCAATTTCAGTATGAGCTCTTCTTAACTAATTAGATTTGCAACAGCTTTACATCCAAATAAGTCACATTCTAAGGTACCAGGGGTTAGAGCTTCACACATATGCTTGGCATACAGAATTCTACCCATAACAAGAATTACAGCAGACAGATTCTTTACTGTCTGAGCCACCAGGGAAGCCCATAACAAGAATCAAGGTAGCCATAAATATAGGCTGTTGAATCAGTCCAGCTTGTTCAAATCCTGATTCCAATGCTTGTTAGCTGTGTGACCTTTGGCAGATTATTTAACCTCTCTGTGCTTCAATTTCCATATCCATAACATGGCATTTTTGAGACTATTTAACTCACAGAGGTTTTAGGAGAACTAACTTAGATAAGGTAGGTAAAATGACTTAAAAGTTGACTAACAAGTGTTCTATTTTTATCACACGGGTCTATAATAATGAGAGGCCAGTCCAAGTTTACATAGTAAATAGCAAAACTGGATCTTGAGCCTCGGATTTCTGAATGTAAGAGAAATGTATTTTTCTCTACATACCGGTTTAATTGATTGGCCACCATATGTTAAGTGTCTGGATACTTCCCTGATGGTCCAGTGAAATTCACCTTGTAATGCAGAGGATGTGGGTTCTCTCCCTGGTCGGGAACTATGATCCCACATGATTCAGAACAACTAAGACCTCATGCTGCAACCACTGAACCGGCTAGAAGAACCATAACTAGAGAGTCCACGCACCGAAGTCAAAGGTCCCACAATGCAGCAAAGATCCCAATTGCCACACAAAGACCCAGTGCAGCCAAAAAATAAATGTTTATGTTTATATACATATATATATTTCTGTATTTAAAAGACTTATTTAAAAAAAAAAGAATCAAACTGGATTCCTATGAAAGAGGAGAATTGAATAAAAGCAATTTAAAAAGGTAGTTAAAAAATAAACAAACAGTTTAACTATTGCCAAAAGGTGATTAGCCATCAGTATTCTGCAGAATGGAAACTCTACTTAGATAGGGATATTTGATCTGTTTCATTTTCACTAATGAATCCCTACAGCTCAGAACAATGTCTGGTACAAAGTAGGTGCTCAAGAATTTATAGAGTGTTGAATGCGTGAAATCCTTCTGAGTGGGCTTATGTTTTAATCTAGAAATCCTACTTTTAGTAATTTCCTTTAAGAAAACTATTAAAGCTAAGAAAAGATATAGTTACAGAATTTCTTATGAATAATTGTTTAGAAAGCAAAAAAATTGGCAGCAACTTAAATATAAGTTAACAGGGACTGGTTAAATGCACGATGACCCTCCAATTATCAGATGGTACACCACTTGAGGAAGAGAGACTAAAGGGCTGCAAAGTTGTCCATGTTCAGATCTCTAGAATCTGTGACTTACAGGTGTGACTACAGTTAAAGGCATTACATGGAAAAATTATCCTGTTATTCAGGTAGATGGCCTTCCTCAGTGGCTTAGCAATAAAGAATTTGCTTGCAATACAGGAGCCCAGAAACCACAGGTTCAATCCCTGGGTTGGGAAGATCCCCTGGAGGAGGGCATGGCAACCCACGCCAGTATTTTTGCCTGGAGAATCCCATGGACAGAGGAGCCCGGGAGACTACAGTACATATGGTTATGAAAAGTTGGACATGATTGAAGTGACCTAGAATGCACCCAAAGATGAAGTCCTAGGTGGTATATGTAACTTTTGGGATTCCCTGGTGGCTCAGATGGTAAAGAATCTGCCTGCAATCCAGGAGACCCAGATTCAATCCCTGGGTTGGTAAGATCCCCTGGAGAAGGGAATAGCAACCCACTCTCGCATTCTTGCCTGGAGAATTCCATGTACAGGGGAGCCTGGTGGACTATAGTCCACGAGTCAAAAAGAGTTGGACACAACTGAGCCACTAACAATTTTCATTTAGGTAGAACCAACTGGGTTACAAAAATCCTTAAATGAAGAGATCTGGTCTGTGATCAGAGAAAGGAGGTGATGGAGGAAAGATCAGAGAGATGCTACCTTGCTGACCCTGAAGATGGAGGAAGAGACCTTGAGCCAAAGAATATAGCCACCATTTGGAGCTGAAAAATGCAAGGAGACAGATTCTCCACTAGGGCCTCTGGAAGCAGTGCAGTCTTGCTGACACCTTAATTTGGGGCCAGTGAGACCCATATCAGGCACCTGACTCAGGACTGTAAGATCATAAATGAATCTTGGCTCAAGCCGCTGTTTGTGGTCTTTTGTTACAGCAGCAATTGGAAATGCATACAGCAGTCAAATGTTTCCCACGCTAGAGCAGGAAACTGAGGCTCAGATGCTGACAGCATCTGGGCAGTTGCGTGTAAGTTGCTAGCTCTAAGGTAGAACAGTAAATGGAAAAATATCAAATCTACCGCCTACTGTCTAGTTATTGAGCCTGCTAAGATATATGTGGAAGGGAGGTGGGAAATCTGAGTCACCAGTCTCTAACCTCTGCTGCAGAGGAAAACTTATTGGCATGAGTGAATGCTTAATAATGCATTTTTACAGAAAAATAGCTGCTCTTAAAATAGCAGAGACAGTAAGGCTTTTTTTTTTTTTTTCTTTTCGTAATTTTATTTACATAGAAAAAGATGGAGAAGGATGTGATCTGATAACAGATCATCTGGGAGGATGAGATAATGAAAACTTCAATGCATGTTTGTGTCTCTGTATATTCTAAATTTCTTTGCAATGAAATGTACATTGTTTTGAAGCTGCAGGACAAGTTAAATAGAGAAAGAGGAAGTGAATTGCCCCCATCTGGCAGGGCAGACAGTGGAAATGCTTGAGAAACCCCACTTGAGCTCCATTTCTCGCTGTTACCAATTTTTCCCTTGTCTCCTGGGTACTGCTGACAATTGCCTTCAATGCCATTTCAGCCAGGCTTTATTCATTTCTCTGTAGGGCCAATTCAGTTAAAAGAGTGCTGACCCCTAGAAAAGGCAGAGCTCCCGGGGCTGCCTCCCCAGGGAGACCTCCACATTGAAGCAAGAAACAGGGCCATGCAAAACTCATAAATTCCTTGCCTTTTGAAATTAACAGTCTTGCAGGATGGAGAATACAATACACATCACCAGGTCACGTCATTCCTCTCAGGGGGTTGAAAGCAACAGAACTGAAAGCAAGAAAGTGAATGAAACTTTCTCCATGGCAGTGAACTAACTCCCTGTTTCATTACCAGTCACTTGCCTCACTCAGCTCCTTTTAGGAATTGAAACTATTTCTCCCAGAAGGCAGTTTCCTCTAGTGCAGAAGTGTGTAGAATCTGGGGGCAGGCAGACTGGAGCTGGAGCCCTGGCTCCAACCCTCTCCAGTTGGTGTCCCTTCCCCAGTTGGGTATTCTTGGATCTCGTGCATGCTCAGTCTCTCGGTCATGCCTGACTCTGCTACTCTATGTGCTGTAGTCCACAAGGTTCCTCTGTCCATGGAATTCTCCAGGCAAGAATACTGGGAGTGGGTTGCCAATTTCCTCCTCCAGGGGATCATCCTGACCCAAGAATTGAACCCACATCTCCCGTGCCTCCTGCATTGGCAAGTGGATTCTTTTATTATTATTATTTGTTTACTTGTTTTAATTGAAGGATAATTATGTACAATATTGTGATTTTTTTTTTTTTTGCCATTCATCAGTATGAATTAGCCATGGGAATACATGTACCTCTTCCATCCTGAATCCCCCTCTCGCTTCCCTCCCCACCCAGTCCCTCTAGGTTTTCACATAGCACTGGCAGGTGGATTCTTTACCACTGCGCCACCTGGGAAGCATGGGTTTCACTAATGTGCAACTTCATCTGGTAAAAGGGATGATGATCTCTACCTCCAAGTTTATTATGAGGATTAAACAGGGAGGAAGCATTTGACACAGAGGGCACATCATAAGCACACAGGATATCAGCACTTATTAATTATTAATCAAGTTTATTATTTTCATCAGGTCTTATAGGTTATCTCTTGGGTTACTTCCTAGGAATAATCTCCCCCTTTCTCATTTGCTTCTTGGGGAGGCTTGTTTCATTGGAAAATATTGCTTATTTACGAATGTAACTCAGCCAAATGCCAAAAGGATATTGCAGTAGCTTATAGAATTTCAAATCAGTTCAGTTCAGTTCGGTTGCTCAGTTGTGTCCAGCTCTTTGCAACCCAATGGACTGCAGCATGCCAGGCTTCCCTGTCTATCACCAACTCCCAGCATTTACTCAAACTCATGTTCACTGAGTTGGTGATGCCATCCAACCATCATCCTCTGTCATCCCCTTCTCCTCCTGCCTTCAATCTTTCCCAGCATTAGGGTCTTTTCAAATTAGTCAGTTCTTCGCATCAGGTGGCCAAAGTATTGGAGTTTCAGTCCTTCTAATGAATACTCAGGACTGATTTCCTCTAGGATGGACTGGTTGGATTTCCTTGCTGTCCAGGGACTCGGAAGAGTCTTCTCCAACATTACAGTTCAAAAGCATCAATTCTTCAGCTTTCTTTATAGTCCAACTCTCACATCCATACATAACTACTGGAAAAACCAAAGCTTTGACTAGATGGACATTTGTTGGCAAAGTAATGTCTCTGCTTTTTAATATGCTGTCTAGGCTGGTCATAGCTTTTCTTCCAAGGAGTAAGCATCTTTTAATTTCATGGCTGCAGTCACCATCTGCAGTGATTTTGGAGCCCCCTAAAATAAAGTCTCTCACAGTTTCCATTGTTTCCCCATCCATTTGCTATGAATGATGGGACCAGATGCCATGATCTTAGTTGTCTGAATGTTGAGCTTTAAGCCAACTTTTTCACTCTCCTCTTTCACTTTCATCAAGAGGCTCTTTAGTTCTTCGCTTTCTGCCATAAGGATGGTGTCATCTGCATATCTGAGGTTATTCATATTTCTCCCAACAGTCTTGATTCCAGCTTATTCTTCATCCATTCCAGCGCTTCTCATGATGTACTCTGCATATAAGTTAAATAAGCAGGGTGACAATATACAGCCTTGACATATTCCTTTCCTAATTTGGAACTAGTCCATTGTTCCATGTCCAGTCCTAACTGTTGCTTCTTGACCTGCATACAGATTTCTCAGGAGGCAGGTCAGGTGGTCCGCTATTCTCATCTCTTTAAGTATTTTCCAGAGTTTGTTGTGATCCACACAAAGGCTTTGGCATAGTCAATAAAACAGAAGTAGATGTTTTTCTGGAACTCTCTTGCTATTTTGATGATCCAACGGATGTCGGCAATTTGATCTCTGGTTCCTCTGCCTTTTCTAAAACCAGCTTGAACATCTGGAAGTTCAAAGTTCACATACTGTTGAAGCTTTGCTTGGAGAATTTGCTAGCCTGTGAGATTAGTACAATTGTGCATTACTTTTAGCATTCTTTGGCATAGTCTTTCTTTGGGATAGGAATGAAAACTGACCTTTTTCAGTCCTGTGGCCACTGCTGAGTTTTCCAAATTCGGTGACGTATTGAGTGCAGCACTTTCACAGCATTATCTTTTAGGATTTGAAATAGCTCAACTAAAATTCTGTCACCTCCACTAGCTTTGTTCGTAGTGATGATTCTTAAGATCCACTTGACTGCGCATTCCAGGATACCTGGCTCTAGGTGAGTGATCACAGCATTATGGTCATCTGGGTCATGAAGATGTTTTTTGTATTGTTCTTTTGTTTATTCTTGCCACCTCTTCTTAATATCTTCTGCTTCTGTTAGATCCATACCATTTCTGTACTTTATTGTGCCCATCTTTGCATGAAATGTTCCTTTGGTATCTCTAATTTTCTTGAAGAGATCTCTAGACTTTCCCATTCTATTGTTTTCCTCTATTTCTTTGCATTGATCACTGAGGAAGGCTTTCTTATCTCTCCTTGCTATTCTTTGGAACTCTGCATTCAAATGCATATATCTTTCCTTTTCTCCTTTGCCTTTTGCCTCTCTTCTTTTTACAGCTATTTGTAAGCCCTCCTCAGACAATTATTTTGCCTTTTTGAATTTCTTTTTCTTGGGGATGGTCTTGATCACT
Organism: Bos grunniens; assembly: GCF_055505025.1. Classification (NCBI taxonomy): domain Eukaryota; kingdom Metazoa; phylum Chordata; class Mammalia; order Artiodactyla; family Bovidae; genus Bos; species Bos grunniens. Next base: position 11,508,953 of record NC_141170.1, on the reverse strand, counting down.
GCCTCCTATACAATGCCAGGATCCTCCATCCATAGTTCTTCATATAGAATTTCACTTAGTAGTATTGTTAATGAGGAAATGGTAGTAAAAGACAAATTAAGATAGGAAAATAGCTGATGACCAAGATAGTTCCCACAATTAGCAAATGGTTGTTCTTCACGTTCTAGACACTTGCTAGTGGCAGGCTGCACTCTTGGTTTTGGATTTCTAAGTAGATCAAGGAAAGTGGGAAAGGCAATAAAGTTAAAAACCTGGGGGCTTCCCTGGTCACTCAGTGGTTAAGAATCCGTTTATCAATACAGGAGACACAGGTTCAATCCATGAGCTGTGAAGATCCCACACGCCTTGATGCAACAAGCCCAGGCACCGCAACCACTAAGCCTGTGCTCTAGAGCCCAGAGCCCAGTGACTGAGCCCCTGTGCCCTAGAGCCCACACCCCACAACGAGAGAAACCACTGCAATGAGAAGCCCGCACACCACAGCAAAGAGGCAAAGAGTAGCCCCCCTCACCACAACTAGAGAAAACCCTCGTGGCAATAAAGACTCGGCACAGTTAATGAATAAAATAATAAAGTAATGTAAATAGCATTATATTAAAAAATCCAGAAGTGGTGTGAATGTATTTTTTCGAGGAGTGGGATCTGAAGGGAATTTCTCTCATGCACTGTAACAACGAGGACAACCACTCAATAATACATACAACGCCACGTTTTTTAATGGCATATTGGGTAAAGCACAGCAGAATCCAAGCATACGTGTAATTAGAGAGGGGCCATGATAGTGCTGGAGGAGGAAATGGCAGCCCACTCCAGTATTCTTGCCTGGAGAATCCCAGGGATGGAGGAGCCTGGTGGGCTGCCGACTATGGGGTCTCACAGAGTCGGACACGACTGATTCGACTTAGCAGCAGCAGGAGCAGCACAATAGTGCTGTCTAAGAACACGGCTATTAGTTTGCTGGTTTGTCTCAGCCTAAGTTACAGGATCTTGAGGAGCTGTGAGGTTCTTCACCCCTTGGGCACCTTTTCCTAATATGAAGAAAGTGATGCTTAGAATCAAACACAAGAGTTCAAAGTCCTGTATCAGCCACTTAAGGGTTTTAGGACTCGATCCAGTCACTGAATAATCATTGGTCATTTTGAGCTTCTATTTCTTCATCCTCAAACTGGAAGGGCAAATATCATCATGTCATTTCCCTTCTAGGTCTCGTGTATAGAATCAAAACAATTTAAAAGTGTAAGATGGTTACTTGGGCTTCTCAAGTGGCACTACTGGTAAAGAACCAGCCTGACAATGCAGGGGATGTAAGAGACACGAGTTAGATCCCTGGGTGGGGAAGATCCCCTGGAGAAGGCATGGCAACCCACTCCAGTGTTCTTGCCTGAAGAATCCCATGGAGAGAGGAGCCTGGTGGGCTATATAGTCCATAGAGTCACAAAACTTGGACACGACAGAAGCAGCTTCACACGCAAGACAGTTAACAGTTATTCAGTACAGATCTCTCTTTATTGTACATATCCTCAACTCTTCTAGTCACTAAAAAATATAAAATAACAGTCTAAAAATAAGCAGGAAACTACTTCAGTCTGAGTAAATGCCAAATGAAGCTATGAAGGTAAAAATTCTCCTACTGCAGTAAAATCAAAACCGAGTGTTTAAAGCTGTATTCTCACGATCTAGGTCCTTCTTCTTTCATTCTTAACCCCACACACACCTCTGTTTCCTCCTCTGTGTAGATAATAATAGTTCCTGCGTGCTGGGCTGGCTGCAAAAATAAAATGTCTCAGCACAGGCCAAGTTCAAGACAAAGAGGGAGCTTCTGGTTTTTGCAATGTCCTCACCGTCCACCAAGGTTTGACACACAGATAGGACTTCTACACCCTTAGAAAGCCCACCAGTTGGTGGCTAAGACATATCTATTGCCCCTTTTTGTAAAGACTTAAAAAAATAAACCTTTACCACTATTCAAAATTTAGTTACTGCAGGAAGGAAAAGCGACATCCTTGGGTGACCTGTCTTGTAATTTTAGGGAGTGTAAAATTAAGCAGATTTCTGATGTGATATAGCAGAATACTGACCACATTGCATCAGGAAGTGATGCAGGATTGAAAATAATGGGATGTCAGAAATGTGCACTGTCAGCAAATGTGTGAATAAATTATTCAGTTCCAAAGAATCATTTGCTCCACAAATTGCAGGGACGTTGTGATTTTTCAGGTGCTGTGGCTAATAGATTAAAGGGGAAATTTCCTATTTTAAGCACAGAATGTTGCCGTTTACAGAACAACTTCTTTGTTCTAACCTGGGAAGCTAAATAGGTCATTGCAATTTTGTCAGTGAGCATGAGAGCAGCACAAACTCATCCCAGCTCTATGATAAGATCCTATGAGCCGTTCCTGCCACCAGCACAGACCTCTTTCCAGATTCAGCATTTTTCACTGGTGAAAACCGCTGAACACACTTTTTTTTCCTTCATTCAACACACCTTCACTGAACACCGGTGATGCACCAGGCAGTATTGTGGCCCAGGAGGATACAGGTATTAATGAAGCTTTTCTCTGCCTACAGGCTTCCCTTGTAGCTCAGCTGGTAAAGAATTCACCTGCAATGCAGGAGACCCCAGTTCAACCCCTAGGTTGGGAAGATCCCCTGGAGAAGGGATAGGCTACCCACTCCAGTATTCTTGGTCTTCCCTGATGGCTCAGATGGTAAAGAAGCCCTCTGCAATGTAGGAGACCTGGGTTTGATTCCTGGGTTGCAAAGATCCCCTGGAGGAGGGCATGACAACCCACTCCAGTATTCTTTCCTGGAGAATTCCATGGACAGAGGAGCCTGATGGGCTACAGTCCATGGGGTTGCAGAGTCGGCCATGACTGAGTGATAAAGCACAGCACAGCACTGCCAATGAGGATTGTAACTGCTGGAGTCGGAGGTCTGGAGAGCAGATCCTTTCAATTAACAGCTCTTCTGATTGCTTGAACTCCATGTTTTTGTTGTTGATGTTGTTGTTGTTTTCAAGGACTCATGGCTGAGCAGGTGGCTACAAGGCACACCCTAATTTTCTTTTGTAAGTGTTTGCTCTCTAGCGTTGGAGAAGGCAATGGCACCCCACTCCAGTACTCTTGCCTGAAAAATCCCATGGACGGAGGAGCCTGGTAGGCTGCAGTCCATGAGGTTGCCAAGAGTCGGACACAACTGAGCGGCTTCACTTTCACTTTTCACTTTCCTGCATTGGAGAAGGAAATGACAACCCACTCCAGTGTTCTCGCCTGGAGAATCCCAGGGATGGGGGAGCCTGGTAGGCTGACATCTATGGGGTTGCACAGAGTCGGACACAACTGAAGTGACTTAGCAGCAGCAGCAGCAGCTCTCTAGAGTAGAAGCTTCCATGAGAGCAAGGATTTTGTATGCTTCCATCAGCATCCCACTTATGGGTGTGCTAATTCGCTTCAGTTCTGTCTGACTCTTTGCTACATTGTGGACCTTAACCCACCAGGCTCCCCTGTCCATAGGATTCTCCAGGCAAGAATACTGGAGTGGGTAACCATTTTCTTCTCCAGGAGATCTTCCTGAAGCAGGGATGAAACACATCATTTATGTCTCCTGCATAAATGCAGGCAGGTTCTTTAGCACTAGGGCCACCTGGAATAGCATCCCATTGGAGGCGAATCAGTATCTGTTTGATGCACTTCTGTGCCAACCCCAATATAGACTTCTTTTAACAATATTAAGATGTTGGGGGTGGTTCTGAGCCTTAGAAAGGACAAATGTCAAAGATTATACAGGTGATACATGTTGAAACTGGGATTCAAATCAGGTCTACTAGACTCCTTATGTCAGACACTGTTGCAAAATGTTCTTGCTTTTAAGGGCAATGTCAAAACTCTCAACAGAGACTTCAGACAGCCATGAACAGAGCATGTTTGCTCCAATAACCCCCTGTCCTCAAGAGAATGACACCACCATTACCAGCCAGGAAGCTGGGAATTAGCCTTAACCCCCTTGAAAGTGAAAGCCACTCAGTCATGTCCAACTCTTTGCAATCCCATGGACTATACAGTTCGTCAAAGCTGTATATTGTCACCCTGTTTATTTAACTTATATGCAGAGTACATCTTGAGAAACACCGGACTGGAAGAAACACAAACTGGAATCAAGATTGCCAGGAGAAATATCAATAACCTGATATGCAGATAGCACCACCCTTATGGCAGAAAGTGAAGAGGAACTAAAAAGCCTCTTGATGAAAGTGAAAGTGGAGAGTGGAAAAAGTTGGCTTAATGCTCAACATTCAGAAAACGAAGATCATGGCATCCGGTCCCATCACTTCATGGGAAATAGATGGGGAAACAATGGAAACAGTGTCAGACTTTATTTTTCTGGGCTCCAAAATCACTACAGATGGTGATTGCAGCCATGAAATTAAAAGACGCTTACTCCTTGGAAGGAAAGTTATGACCAACCTAGATAGCATATTCAAAAGCAGAGACATTACTTTGTCAACAAAGATTCGTCTAGTCAAGGCTATGGTTTTTCCTGTGGTCATGTATGGATGTGAGAGTTGGACTGTGAAGAAGGCTGAGTGCCAAAGACTTGATGCTTTTGAACTGTGGTGTTGGAGAAGACTCTTGAGAGTCCCTTGGACTGCAAGGAGATCCAAGCAGTCCATTCTGAAGGAGATCAGCCCTGGCATTTCTTTGGAGGGAATGATGTTAAAGCTGAAACTCCAGTACTTTGGCCACCTCATGCGAAGAGTTGACTCATTGGAAAAGATTCTGATGCTGGGAGGGATTGGCGGCAAGAGGAGAAGGGGACGACAGAGGATGAAATGGCTGGATGGCATCACTGACTCGATGGATATGAGTCTGAGTGAACTCTGGGAGTTGGTGATGGACAGGGAGGCCTGGTGTGCTGTGATTCATGGGGTCGCAAAGAGTCGGACACGACTGAGCAACTGATCTGATCTGATACAGTCCATGGAATTCTCCATGCCAAAATACTGGAGTGGGTAGCCTTCCCCTTCTCCAGGGCATCTTCCCAACCCAGGAATTGAACCAAGGTCTCCTGCATTGCAGGTGGATTCTTTATCAACTGAGCTATCAGGGAAGTCCATATGTCTCCCCTTAAGCCCATATGGTTAACCTCCTTAGTTTCCCCTTAACTTCAGGTCCTGATAACTCAGGACCTGAACATCTCTCATACTTTATCTCCCTGTCCTGTTCCCACTTAATGTGGCCCACTGCCATCACTTCTCATCAGGACCACCAAAATAACTTCCAAACCATTCTCTACCTTTCTAATCTCTCTCTCTCTCCAAGCCATCCCACAAGCCCTGTGTATTATTTCTTGTTGTTTAGTCACTAAGTCATGCACTACTCTTTGTGACCCTATGGTCTGTAGACTGCCAGGCTCCTCTGTCCATGGGATTTCCCAGGCAAGAATACTGGAGTGGGTTTCCATTTCCTTCTCCAGGGGATCTTCCTGACCCAGTGATCAAACACATGTCTCCTGCATTGGCAGGTGGATTCTTTACCACTGAGCCATGAGGGAAGCCCCGTGTTTAAAAGCACAAATCTCACCCTGTCTCTCCCTATCTGAGCCCTCCTGGGCTCTGTATTCCCCAGGACAAAGTGCAGTCTCACCTGGAAAGCAAAGTCTTGATACTATAACCCCTGCTGCCTCCTTCTGGTGCCTTCCAGGCTTTATCCCTGCCTCACACGTGTCAAATATTAGAGCCACTTGGACTCCCTTCTAGTCCCCAACTTTATCAGAATAGCCCAAAATGCCAATCTTTTTCTGAGCTTGAAATGCTTTTCTGCACCTGCCTGTCAGGAGTGCACTAAACATTTTGGTTAATCCTGCAGACCCAGGGCCAGTCAGCCTGTTTCCAAGCTTGGACAGCTCATGTTACTTTTCATGCTTCAGTTTTTCCTTCTATCAGTCAACAGGAAATAATAATGTGCTCTTTCTCTAGGATCCTTGTGAGGAGTTATAGACTGCTTCTGCTAAGTCACTTCAGTCGTGTCCGACTCTGTGCGACCCCATAGACGGCAGCCCACCAGGCTCCCCTGTCCCTGGGATTCTCCAGGCAAGAACACTGGAGTGGGTTGCCATTTCCTTCTCCAATGCATGAAAGGGAAAAGTGAAAGTGAAGTCACTCAGTCGTGTCTGACTCTTAGCGACCCCATGGACTGCAGCTTACTAGGCTCCTCCATCCATGGGATTTTCCAGGCAAGAGTACTGTAGTGGGGTGCCATTGCCTTCTCCAAGTTATAGACTAAATCAGCCCAAATCACTTAAGAGATAGACACTACATCAATGGTGCTCAGAGGATGGTCCCAGGATCAGCAGCATCATATCCCTTTCGAACTCATTAGAAAAGCAGATTCTTTGGCCCCACCCCAGACCTACAAAATCAGAAACCATGGGAATGGGGCCCAGAGGCTATTTTAACAAGTTCTCCAAGTGACTCTGCCTGCATCTAAAATTTTAAAACAATGGAATCACACAAGTTATTTTTGTTATTTAGTCACTAAGTCGTGTCTGACTCTTTGTGAGCCCATGGATTGTAGCCTGCCAGTCTCCTCTAGCCACAGGATGTCCTAGGCAAGAATACCAAAGTGGATTGCCATTTCCTTCTCCAGGGGACCTTCCTCACCCAGAAACCAAACCTGCATCTCCCACATTGGCAGGTGGATTCTTTACCACCGGGCCACCACGAAAGCCCCACCATGAAGGTTAGCTGCAGTTATTAATATTAGTATCAGTATTGGCATTAATATTGCTATGAATGGTGTCTCTATGTATCAGGATGCAGGTGTTCTCTGGGACATACTCCTACTAGTTAAGCTTCTGGCTTGTAGACTGTGGTGTAAGTGGAAATTTAAGTCAATGCCCAATTGTGTACCAAAGGACCAGAAAAAGGAAAACAAAACAATAAAATGCCTGTTCCCTCCAAGCGTGGGGTATGGAAGACCTCTTGCTGTTTCACACTTTCATTAACACTTCATAATGAAAGATTTCGCTAAGATTTTAACTTCTTTAAGTCTCATTTTCCTTGTGTATAAAGTGGAGATAGATTCTAACTCACAGTATTATAGTACTAAAAGAAACAAATAATACAGATTTTTTTGGCACCATGAAATAATACTAAAAAATCAGAGACTCAATATCCAATTCAGAATGTCTGACTCCAAAGGGAGGGGGTATAACTCAGGGGTAGAGCATTTGACTGCAAAATGTGTGACTCCAAATCCAATTATAATAATCACAACATTACATTACCTTTTAGCTCCATTTAGCACTATAAAACACTAAGGATTAACAAGTGAAATGCTTTTTCCTTAGTTCATCCACAGTGTAAATAGTTAGAGTTAGGACTAACTTTGGGAACTCCAACTGACATTGTTTTTTCACTATATGAGAGTCTTTCAAAACCATAAAACAAAAAAACAAAATATTTTAAAAATGAAAAAAAGGGAAGGAGGCATAGGGGGAAAGATATTGGCCAGGAAAATTGTCAGAATCAGAATCATGATGTGGACAGAAAAAAGCAGGAAGTAGAAGATAAGAGAGGAGACTGAGATCCTTACCATTTGAGCTTTCCCATATCAACTGTCACAGGAACCCTACTCAGATGATTCCCAGTGACTCATCCCCTGGAATTCAATCTCAAATACATCCTTCTTCAGCTGAGTGTGGGATGGATCTACTGACTTTTTTTTCTGACAAGTAGAATCTGACAAAAGTGATAAATGGTGCTCCAATGATTAGGTCCTAAGGACTTCTATTTTACTGGTATTCTCTCTCCTTTGCTAAATCTCTCTCTTACCCTCTCACTTACTGATTTTAATGAAACGAGTCACCATGTCACAAAATGCTGTATGGAGGGGGCCATGAGGCAAGGAATTGAGGGATATTGTTGACCAACTGCTGGTGAGGAATTGGATGTTGCCGACCACCCTGGAGTGAGCTTGGAAGCTTCATTCTCAGGTGAGCCTTCGGACAGGGTTACACCCTCAGGCAACACCTTGATTGCAGCCTATGAGACCCAGAAGTAAAGGACGTAGCTAAACCATGCTTAGATTCCTGTCCCACAGAAACTGTGAGATAATAAATGTGTGCCATTCGAAGCTAGTACATATTAGAGCCATTTGTTATGCATAATAAGTAGCTAATAGTTCAAAGATGTCCAGGAACAAGCCATGATGGAGGACTCTCTCTGCACTCCCAACATCAATAGTTCTCAACCTTTGTGAGGAAAATGGAGTGCTGTCAGCTGCTAGACTTTTTGTTGCTGAATGTGAAGATATGAAAACACTCAAAAATTATCAATCGTTGGAGAACCACCTCTAGTGGTGAGCACCCGACTCTTGTTTAGTTCAGGCAACCACTGAGTGCTGTCAGAAATGAAATCTTTGCACTGTTCTGACTTCGTCCTCATTTACTTGTTAGGTGAAGCCCTTGCACTGCCCAGTGCCAGCTATTCATCATGCTTTACTTTCCGCCTCTTACTTGAAGCATGTTGAACCCATACTTCTTTATATTATTTAACCAGCTCAGCTCTATGTTCTGCCTGGTGGGTATCATCCTAAAATTATTATACACTACTTTAACTACATTTAATTTTTGCACACAGATGCATATTGAGTGAAATCTCTTGGGTAAGTTTTATATTATGTCAGATGAGAGTTACTGTCCCAGAAAAGTGAAAGCCACTCAGTTGTGTCCAACTGTTTGTGATCCCATGGACTGTAGTCCACCAGACTCCTCTGTCTTTGGAATTCTCTAGGCAAGAATACTGGAGTGGGTAGTTCTTTCCTTCTCCAGGGGATCTTCCCAATCCAGGGATCCAACCCGGGTCTCTTGAATTGCAAGCATATTCTCTACCATCTGAGCCACAAGGGAAGCCCAGTTGCCCCCATTAATTCAGTAGAGGCTCTCCATGAAATGTCCTTGGCTGTCTGAGGTATCCCAAGATACAGCTGCTCAAAACAGTTGTAGATGGAACCTGTTCACAAACTCTAGGAAGACACAAGTCGGCTTGTAAAGTTCCACACTTTTCTGTAACTCTTCTCAGTTCCACAAGGGCTTCCTAAGGTCCATGGATGTATTTACATGCTCTAGTTACTACTGTTCCTAATGAAAGTATTAAAGGCTCACTCTGTGGTTTTCTCTTGGGCCATTATCTCATACACTTATTCTAGATTCCTCATCTCTTAATCCAATTCATAATCACATGCCAGTGTAGCTTGCAATGAGATTTCTTGACAAGCTTCATTTAAAATGAGCAGATTATATTTTTAAAATTATTACTTATCATCATCATCATTATCATTATGGATATTATTTACAAAAGGTTCTTTATTGGTCATTGACGCTGCAGTTTTTTTTCTAAGCAATAATTATTCCATAATTATCTTTTTTTTTTAACAAGTGAGGAGACTGAGAATGATTCTGACTTGCTCAAGAGCACATCATTTATTAAAGATGAAGCTCAGATTCAAACCTGACTCTCTGCCTGGTGCTCCTTTTGTTCTAGGGTTAGCAAAAGGAAAGAATAAACACCTTCACACATAATTAAAACGTTATAAACTCACTTCTAATTATTTTACCCTTTTTAAAAATAATCTTATCCATTTCCCCTCTAAATTTTCCCAAAGAAAATGTCTCTGTTAATGATCTTATTCTTCCTTTTGATTCCTTCCAAAATGATATCTGATGACACCAAAGTGCTTCATCCTGACCGCAGATGTGACATTTCTTCCAGAGAAGTGACCCTAGGAGTGTTCCCAGGCAGACAAAATGCAAAATAGCCTTCATAGTGTAAGGATTTTACTGAAACGATGGAAACCAAGAAAAGTGAAACATCCGATAATTAACACTGTTAGTTGAACTGGCACATTGTCTTACTGGAAACTACCATGAAATATAAATTGGAGCCATTTTCATCATGAAACGACCTGACATTTGAGCTCATCTTCAGTCTCTTCTAAAATATCACTCAATGTGGTAACTGGGTATCAGTGAAAAATGGAGGCTCATGTTTCTTTTTATCCTCCCTCTGAAGTCAGGTGCTTTCCTTGCACTTTGTATGCATTCTTATCTTCAGGATCTGCCAGTGGCTTGCAACTGATGGCTTGTCTGTCCCACACTTTAGCACGATGTGAGCTCCTTAAGGACAGAAGTCATGCATTCTCTAAACTCTCTGACATGCAGCAGTCATTCCAGAAATACTTCTTTAATAAGTGCTCAAGTCAACAGTAAATTTACCGACATGTGAATGAACAGGTAAATAGCAGCTTAGAACTGAAAGAGAAAGTTCAGTCGCTCAACTGTGTCTGACTCTTTGCGACCCCAGGGACTGTAGCACACTAGGCTTCCCTGTCCATCACCAACTCCCAGAGCTTACTCATACTTATGTCCATCGAGTCGGTGAAGCCTGAAATTTAGAACTGAAATTTTCCTTAAATATTTTCCTTAAATAAAGCAAATTTTTCATTGCAGTCATTAGCATATAGAATGCATATTTCAGACACTATTTTTTAAATGTATTTTAATGAAATACAGTTGATTTACAATATTGTGTTAATTTCTCCTGTACATAAAAGTCATTCATATATATGTATATATACTTTTTCATATTCTTCAAAGTTATGTTTTATCACAGGATATTGAATGTGATTCCTCATGCTATACAGTAAGACCTTGTTTATCTATTCTATAGTTTGCATCTGCTAATTCAAAACTCCCAATCCATCCCTCCCCCACAAATATCATATGATAGCACTTATATGACCAACCTAGATAGCATATTAAAAAGCAGAGACATTACTTTGACAACAAAGGTCTGTCTAGTCAAGGCTATGGTTTTTCCAGTGGTCATGTATGGATGCGAGAGTTGGACTGTGAAGAAAGCTGTGCGCCAAAGAATTGATGCTTTTGAACTGTGGTGTTGGAGAAGACTCTTGAGAGTCCCTTGGACTGCAAGGAGATCCAACCAGTCTATTCTAAAGGAGCTCAGTCCTGGGTGTTCATTGGAAGGACGATGCTAAAGCTGAAACTCCAGGACTTTGGCCACCTCATGCAAAGAGTTGACTCATTGGAAAAGACTCTGATGCTGGGAGGGATTAGGGGCAGGAGGAGAAGGGGACGACAGAGGATCAGATGGCTGGATGTCATCACTGACTCGATGGACATGAGTTTGAGTGAACACTGGGAGTTGGTGATGGACAGGGAGGCCTGGTGTGCTGTGATTCATGGGGTCACAAAGAGTCAGACACGACTGAGCGACTGACTGAACTGAAGTGATATGTGGACTCTAAAATATGACACGAATGAACTTATCTATGAAACTCTGCGCTTCTAAGCCTGTGTCGCTTAGTACTCACCATTGTCCCTGACATAGGTACTATTACGAACCCCATTTTATAAGTAATTATGCAATACTCAACGATGTCACACTTTTGTCCAAGGTCACAAGAAAATTGAGTGTCTGAGTTGACTTTGGAAGCCAGACCCTAAGCTTTCTTGTTGCATGCCAGATGGTGTGATGATTCCTTATTCTCCACACAAGTGGGACATGAGCAGATGAAGGGGGGGGCCCAAGATTCTAGGAGATTGAAATAATTTTCCTTTGTTCTTTTAAGTGCCTTGTACCATGTTGTATCATGCTAACAACACGTGGCCAGAAACTTGGATAGGGAGCTCGGATTTTCTGCCTCTAAGTTCATCACCTTTTCCAAAATAAAGCCCATCAAGTTATGGTTAAACTGAGAAAGGGCAGGGAATAAATGAGGCGAATCCACATTCATTTTCTCTCACACTGAGATTCAGGAACTCCAATGAGACTTTTTATTTTCATTAAGCTGTCATGAAAACCCTGCAAAATGGACTTTATCCCCTTTAACCTAGGCCAAAGTTGAGGTTCAAGGAGGTTAGGAAATGGGTTTAAGGTCACACAGACACTAAATGGCGGCGTGGGAATTGGGAGATGGTTGGATGCCATCACTGACTCAATGGACATGAATTTGAGGAAACTCTGGGAGATGGTGAAGGACAGGGAAGCCTGGCATGCTGCAGTCCATGGGGTCACAAGGGTCAGACACAATTGAGTGACTGAACAACACATTTGACTCCCAAATTCATATTTTGCAAGACATCATGTTTTTTTCCAAAATGGACCTTAAATTTGGCCTTTTATTAATGTGTGTATCTGAGCTAAAAGGATCTACTGTAACCAAGCCAAAAACAAACTGTAAAAATAAACCCTTGGTGAGTTTATTTGACTCATATTCCAGGATGAGTCACAAAAGATCAAGGCAGAAGAAGGAAGAGAAACTGACCTGAGTCCCCGATGTCCCCTCCACCAGTCTCAGATGCTGAGGGACCCCTGTGGAATTTCACCCTTTGGAGTTCCGGGTTTTGTAAGTCCTACAATCACAAGGAGGGTACCTGTCTCTGAAAGTGTTTCTTTCTTGTTTTTTTTTTCTTTTTTATAAGCTCTTGCTACATGGTTCAGTTATTTCAAGTTATGTGATGGCTTAGGGACCAAAATAGGCTATTCTGAAAGACACAGTGAGAGCAGTGACTAACTGGGATATATGGCAGACAGTGAAATTCTGATAAGACTCCAGGTCTGAATGTTACTTTCAGGTGTCCCTATTCTTGATCAGAGTTCAGAGTGCAGCTGCCTTTCTTGTTCTAAGACTTGCATATGGTTCCTTTGTTAAGAATAAAACATAGTAAATAGCATCTATCAATTTGATTTGAGGGAGATACTCTTTCTGTCGTGTACTGAAGCCATGACCTTGTGCAAGTGATTCAAGCTCTGTGTGCCTTAGGGCCTCACCTGTGAATTAGGATCAATGATGAGAAGTCAGAGGGGTGGTTCTGGGCAGTAATGAGATAATGCCAGCACAGCACATGGTGCAGAGCTGGCACTCAATCAGTGACTTTCCTCTGCGTGCTGTATTATATTATGGATGAGTCCCAACTGTAGAGCTGATAAATCCTAGAAAGCATTTTTGACTGGTGACCCTCATGAAAGAACACACAAATTGAAAATGCCGTCTTCCCTTTGTCAGTTGGGTCAGGTTTGCCATGTTTGGTAAAAATGAATTATTAAGCTGGCCAAAGTTAATGAAAATGAAACTCCCAAATTTAATTGGGTCATGATATTTAACATAAAGAAAAGTGAGCTCTCTGTCCTTGAATTCGTATTTCAGATTCCATGGACACAGTACTGATCAGTTCAGTTCAGTCACTCAGTCATATCTAACTCTTTGGGACCTCATGGACTGCAGCACACCAGGCTTCCCGCCCTCCTAGAGGCTGCTCAAACTCATGTCCATGGAGTCAGTGATGCCATCCAACCATCTTATCCTCTGTCATCCCCTTCTCCTCCTGCCTTCAATCTTTCTCAGTATCAGGGTCTTTTCAAATGAGTCAGTTCTTCACATCAGGTGGCCAAAGTATTGGACTTTCAGTTTCAGCATCAGTCCTTCCAATAAATATTCAGTACTGATTTCTTTAAGGATTAACTGGTTTGATCTCCTTGCAGTCCAAGGGACTCTCAAGAGTCTTTTCCAGCCCCACAGTTCAAAAGCATCAATTCTTTTGCTCTCAGCTTTCTTTATAGTCCAACTCTCATATCCATACATGACTACTGAAAAAACCATAACTTTGACTAGATGGACCTTTGTTGGCAAAGTAATGTCTCTGCTTTTTAATATGCTGTCTAGGTTGGTCATAGGTTTTCTTCTAAGAAGTAAGCGTCTTTTAATTTCATGGCTGCAGTCACCATCTGCAGTGATTTTGGGGCCCCCAAAATAAAGTCTGTCACTTTTTCCATTGTTTTCCCATCTATTTGCTGTGAAGTGATGGGACCAGATGCCATGATCTTTGTTTTTTGAATGTTGATCTTTAAGCCAACTTTTTTACTCTCCTGTTTCACTTTCATCAAGAGGCTCTTTAGTTCTTCTTCACTTTCTTCCATAAAGGTGCTGTCATCTGCATATCTGAGGTTACTGATATTTCTCCCAGCAATCTCGATTCCAGCTTATGCTTCATCCATTCCAGCATTTCCCATGATGTACTCTTCATAGAAGTTAAATAAGCAGGATGACAATATACAGCCTTGACATACTCCTTTCCCAATTTGGAACCAGTCTATTGTTCCATGTCCAGTTCTAACTGTTGCATCTTGACCTGCATACAGATTTCTCAGGAGACAAGTAAGGGGGTCTGGTACTCCTATCTCTTGAAGAATTTTCCACAGTTTGTTGTGATCCACACAGTCAAGGCTTTGTTGTAGTCAACAAAGCAGAAGTAGATGTTTGTTTGGAACTCTCTTGCTTTTTTGATGATCCAATAGATGTTGGCAATTTGATCTCAGGTTCCTCTGCCTTTTCTAAAGCCAGCTTTAACATCTGGAAGTTCATGATTCACATACTGTTGAAGCCTGGCTTGGAGAAATTTGAGCATTACTTTGCTAGAGTGTGAGATGAGTGCAACTGTGTGGTAGTTGCAACATTCTTTGGCATTGCCTTTCTTTGGAATTGGAGTGAAAACTGACATTTTCCAGTCCTGCAGCCACTGCCGAGTTTTCAATTTTCCTGGCATATTGAGTGCAGCACTTTCACAGCATCATATTTTAGGATTTGAAATAGCTCAACTGGAATTCCATCACCCCCACTAGCTTTGTTCATAGCAATGCTTCCTCAGCAATCATATTATTGGTAATAGTAACCATAATAGATGACAGCAATAGAAGGTAAAATAAGCATTATAGGAAATATACTATATGTTAGACCCTGTTTTAATCATTCTTATATTAATTTCAAAATAACCTTGAGAGTGAGAATTTTAAGCATTAGTTGATAGCAATTTCTTTTTTCTCAAAAGATCTTTGAAATAAGAGAGAAATAAACTAACTGGAAACAATGGAAGAGAACAGTAATTTTAAACTAAACAGAATAAACAATAGATAAGTTAATGAAGTAATAATGATAATAGTAATCATCATTGCATATAGCATGCAATGAATGTTTAAATTGTACTGGGCAATATTCTTGCTTGGAGAATCCCATGGACAGAGGAGCCTGGAGGACTACAGTCCATAGGATTGTGAAGAGTTGAACACGACTGAAGTGACTTAGCACAGGCACAGAGTTACATGATTTACATAAATTGAGCTACTTAAAGAAAGAGAAGGCAATGGCACCCCACTCCAGTACTCTTGCCTGGAAAATCCCATGGATGGAGGAGCCTAGTCGGCTGCAGTCCATGGGGTCGCTAAGAGTCGGACACGACTGAGCGACTTCACTTTCACTTTTCCCTTTCATGCATTGGAGAAGGAAATGGCAACCCACTCCAGTGTTCTTGCCTGGAGAATCCCAGGGACGGGGGAGCCTGGTGGGCTGCGGTCTATGGGGTCGCACAGAGTCGGACACGACTGAAGTGACTTAGCAGTAGCAGCAGCAGCTACTTAAAACTTAAGGTTGTTGTTGCTATTTTAGTTCATGGTCATGTCCGACTCTTTTGGGACCTCATGTACTGTAACCCACCAGGCTCCTCTCTCCATGGGATTTCCCTGGCAAGAATACTGGAATGGGTTGCCATTTCCATCTCCAAGGGATTCTCCCAACCCAGGGGTCGATCCTGCATCTCCTGTACCTCCTGCATTGGAAGGAAGATTCTTTACCACTGAGCCATCAGGAAGTCTTACAACTTAAATTTGGGATATGTTGATTATATGAAGTTGTACCTAAGTATAGTCTGAGAGGAAGAGTTGAGATGTGGGATTCTCATGAATTCATACAGTAGGGAGGTAATCTGGGCTGTAATTAGGCATGTGATCTTGCTTTGTACTCACCAAACAGCAATAAAATAATTATCTCAGCCTTTATACTCTCTTAGTTTGAGTTTCCCTTGAAACAGAGCCTGAGACAAGGATTTAGTGCAAAGTGTTTCTTTGGAGAAGTGATTCCAGGATTTAGAAGTGAGGAAGTGCTGAGAGTGAAATTATGAAAGTGAATAGAGTGTGTATGATTGAATTGACTACCAGAATCAGAACTGATCTTCAGTTGTACTGTAGGTAACACAGAACCCTCTCAGAATTGTCCCTTCTAGGATAGGAGTCTGCACAATTTATCTATCAACTCTCAAGCTCCATTGGTTAAAAGATTCCATGAGAGCAATGTATTTTCATACTTTTAGATTTTCCTGCATGAGGGCTAAAATGGCATAAGAAAAACCCCAGGGCAGAAATGCAAGAGAGGCTGAAGCTCCTGCATTCGTGGGACAGTCATTGTACTTGGAGCATCCTAGGGTCCCATAGGACATAGAGCATCACAATTGTCTGCTACCTCTTACATGCTCAGTTCTAATCATGCCTTCAGGAAGTTCATTTTGTCCCTGACTCTGCAAGCTGGTGGCTAGAAATAGTCTCTGAAGAATAATCTCTAAAAACTGTCATGAGGGTAGTGGGATAACCCATGGTACCCATCACTGTAGGGTGCAATTGAGATTCATCATCCCTCTCTTCCTTTGTTCAGCTGACATTTTCCTCACCCTCAGCCAGCAGTACTTCAGATAATCTATAATATTTTCATCTTGGTGTGATCCAGGACATTATCCCATCAGACCTTCCATTACTGGGCAAGTTTGCTGCAACCCAATCATCTCTGTGATCACCAGTCACAGAAGCACCAAAATATGATTCTGTGAATTCTGAGTTAACCTCTCTACATTCATTATATGGCATTGTATAACTTCCCCATGAAAGATATGGTTGAGCAATCTGTATGATAACATTTTTTCTTGATGATCCAGCAGCATGAGGATTCTAAAGTGAGGGTATAGCAGTCTCAACTGCAGGTTTGGGAGCATTCTTAATGTGTTCCTGATTGTGAGAGGAAGCACAATGTCATTAGGGATAATGGGAGCAGTCAGTCCTATTTTTCCCTTACAACATGAACCTGTGAATTCTGTTTGTTAAGAATAAACAACCATATATCAATCATTGTTTCCAAGCATGCATCACATCCTGAAGGAAGGCACTCTGACATGCAAGGCATTTGTTCTCAAATAGTGCGAGTCGGACACAACTGAGTGACTTCACTTTTACTTTTCACTTTAATGTATTGGAGAAGAAAATGGCAACCCACTCCAG
The DNA here is from genome assembly GCF_055505025.1 of Bos grunniens. Lineage (NCBI taxonomy): Eukaryota > Metazoa > Chordata > Mammalia > Artiodactyla > Bovidae > Bos > Bos grunniens. The sequence continues at coordinate 11,491,780 of NC_141170.1, read as the reverse complement.
TGTTCTTGCCTGGAGAATTCCAGGGACAGCAGAGCCTGGTGGGCTGCCACCTATGGGGTCGCACAGAGTCAGACACAACTGAAGTGACTTAGCAGCAGCAGCAGTGTTTTAGCTTAGGTTTTTAAGACCATTTGAACATTCCATCAGGCTGTTGCTTCTAGGTGATGAAGACTGTGGTGGGGCCAGTAGATGCCTTTTACGTGTGTCTATTGTTGTTGTTGTTCAGTCACTCAATTGTGTCTAACTCTTTGGACCCCAGGGACTGCACCACACCGGGCTTCCCTGCCCTTCACCATCTCTCAGAGTTTGCTTAAACTCATGTCCATTGAGAAAGTGATGTCACCCAACCATCTCATCCTCTGTCATCCCCTTCTCCTCCTCCTTCTCCCTTTCTCCTTCAATCTTTCCCAGCCTTAGGGTCTTTTCCAATGAGTCTGCTCTTCGCATCAGGTGGCCAAAGTATTGGAGCTTCCACTTCAGCATCAATCTATTGTTGTACTTGTTTTCAGTAAAATGAATCCCATGATGTGAGACAAAGTAATGCAGGATTGCATGTTTATTAATCAAGTCACATCTTTGAAAACTGCTTCTGGCAGAGATACAGAAGTTGGGAAAGGCAAATACATAGCCATTTGCTGTTCCATTTATGGCAAATTGCTGTCCTATCAATGACTGCCCCAATATAACCAAGTAGCAGGCTATTCTCCTCCAGGGATAGAGTCATATTGAGGATTTGGTTTGGAGTTCATCTGTACTGCTAAAAGTTTGGATATATAGTAGCAGAAGAGACTATGTCAAGTTTGGATAAGAATCTATACTATTAGGCTCACCAATAGTAGCCTGAACCCCTACCATCATGACTATTCTAATCATGGGTCCATTATCCAAACACTGGGTATCTGAGGACACAGGGGATGGTTGCAATGCAGAGGATGAATCCTTATACTTAACTGGTTATTCAGTGGTTCTTCTGATGTGGATTTTTTCTGATGGGCATTATCATGAGACACAAACATCCACACCCTATGTTCCCACTTCTATGTGCCCATCTACATGGGTCTTCTCTGGAATCCCTTGTCTATGATTCTAAATTTTTCTCCTTCCTGACTTCTACCAACTAGTCAAACCATTTTTCATTATTCAGAAATTCACTTTAAAAAATTATTGGAGTATAATTGGCTTACAATGTTGGGTTCATTCCTGCTGTAAAATAAATTATATGTATACATATATTCCCTTTCTCTCAGACCTCCTTCCCACACTCACCATTTTAATTTTATAGCTAGGCAATGTCCCTCTCCACATAAATTTGAGAAATTTCACTTTCTGTGTCTGCCTTTTTAGGATTAAAACTACATCTCCAAGCCACAGTAAATTCACCATGCCATCTCGAGAGGCTCCATGGTGACCACATTTCTCATTCACATTGCTCTATGCTCTATGACTTTCTTCCATTCTCACATCAGCACATAGTAAGGGCACCATGGTTTGTCTCTATCCACCCCAGCTTTTAACAATGACAACATCAAGGAACATTTGTTCCAAGCTACCAAATTCCATTCATATTTTGGGATGAGTTTGTCACTGGGAATTATGTTTGTGGGAGGTAATTTCCCTTCTCTTACTATGGAAGTTGAGACAAAGTAAGATTCTTGTAACATACCCGCAGCAGCAGGATTCAGTCTTGACCAAGAAGATGGTTCTATTGACTTTTTATTTATTACAGTGTATCCTTGTTGGTTGTCTAGTTTAAATATAGCAGTGTGTACATGTCAATCCCAAACTCCCAATCTATCCCTCCCCTATCTAGTTATCATACATAAATTCTCTGAGTCTGTGAATCTATTTTTGTATTGTAAATAATTTCATTTGTATCATTGTTTTAGATTCAGAATATAAGTTATACCATGGTATTTGTCTTTCTCTGCCTGATTTACTACTATCCTTGTTGCTGCAAATGACATTATTTTATTCTTTTTGATGGCTGGGTAATATTTCATTGTATATATGTACCATATCTCCTTTATTCATTCATCTGTCAATGAGAATTTATGTTCCTTTCATGTCTTCACTATTGAAAATAGCTCTGCAATGAATGTAAGGGTGCAAGCATACTTTCAAACCATGCTTTTCTCTGGATATAGGCCCAGGAGAGGGACTTCTGGATCATATGGTAGCTCTATTTTTAGCTTTTTAAGGAACCTCTATATTATTCTCCATAGTGGCTGAACCAATTTACATTCCCTCTAACAGGGTAGGAGGGAAGGTAATTATTCCCTCTCCAGCAATTATTGTTTGCAGATTTTTTGATGATGGCCATTCTGTTGTGAGGTGGTATCTCATTCTAGTTTTGATTTGTGTTTCTCTAATAATTAGCAATGTTGACCATCTTTTTCTATGTGACTCTTGGCCATCTATATATCTTCTTTGGAGAAATGTCTGTTTAGGTCTGCTCATTTTTTGATTGGGTTGTTTGTATTTTAGATATTGAGCAGTTTATAAATTTTGGAGACTAACTCCTTGTTAGTTGCATCATTTGCAAATATTGTCTCCCATTCTGTGAGCTGTATTTTCATTTTCTTTATAGTTTCCTTTGCTATGCCAAAGCTCTTGAGTTCAATTAGGTCCGATTTGTTTATTTTTGTTTTTGTTTCCCTTATGGAGACAGATCGAAAAAGACAGTGATGCAATTTACGTCAGAGTGTCCTGCTTAGGTCTTCCTCTATGAGTTTTCTAGTATCCAGTCTTACATTTAGGCCTCATAAGCTGATACAAGTACATATAGGTGGACACCAGCACACTGCTACATATTACTCTGATGTAACAGCTCAATTTCCTCCCATTCAGTTTCTATACCTTCAATACGAGGAATGAATAGGCAATCTCCTCATTTCACTCCCAGAATAAAATAATAAAATTTTATCTGAGAGTAGAAGGTTGTGCCAAAGAGGAATTAAGCATAACACCATCCTTTTGATCAAAATGTTTGGTAAGACTTGTGGATTCACTGTAAATAGTACCAGCAGTAAATATTTTTGAACGGGTGTATCATGACAAGAAATGCACTGTGATTAAATTTCCATTTTTAAACAGAAAAAAAATGAAATATGTTTCTACTGCAGAAATCCCACTGCCAGCTTGTTGGAAATTTGTGGAAACAGTATTTTCAGTTGACGATGTGCATCAGTGTAGTGGGCAAGATACCAGGAAGGAAGGCCGAGAACTGGAGATGCTATACAAAGCGAAAAATTAGAAATGCAAGCTCAAAACCTTATGCTTAACTCGGTTGATATCAGAAGGTTTGTCTCACACTCTGACAAATATTTGAATCTGTTGAAAGATATTCTAGGGGAACGAAAAGAATTTAAATGTTTGAATTGCATGTGCGTGCATACAAATTTGCTTCAGTCATGTCCCCCCCTCCCCCCCCCCCATGAACTGTAGCCCTCCAGGCTCCTCTGTCCATGGGATTCTCCAGGCATGAATAGTGGAGTGGGTAGCCATGCCCTTCTCCAGGGAATCTTCCAGACCCAGGTATTGAACTTGTGTTTCTCATGTCTTCTACCTTGACAGATGGGTTCTTTACCATTAGTGTCCCTGGGAAGCCCCCTTGTATGGCATACACTTATCCTAATAAAATAATCTCTGGCAGCCTCCATAAGTAAATATTTTCCATCTTTCTTTCTACTAGAACTCCATTCTTAACAGCTTCAAACATCAAGTTTCTGGCAGAGGTGGGGAAAGAAATTTCCATAAACCCAAGACTGAGTAGGAGAGGTCTGGGATGAAAATGTTCCTTGATTAGTTTGAGCCAGTATTGGTAATTTTCTTTCCCATTGTCATCAACTAATTTGGGAATGGCACTACCATCTGGCCACGGAGATGTAAACAGAGGTTGTTGGAAAGATTCTGGGAAATTTTTTCCTACCTTTAGAACAAGATGAAGAAAAATAGTTTTCCTCTACAATCTAAAATCTAATTTCAAGTACTACTTGAAACTGTGGTAGCCATCTTGGGAAAATAAGGTGAAGCTGGGCAAAGATGACAACATAATACATTACAGGTGACAAGCAGAAAGAAATTGGACCCTTGATGATGTCACAGATTTTTGCCACTGAATTAACTTCTCTTGGAACTACCCTCGTGTTCGCATTCAGGTGTCTTACTCTTTACGACCCCATGGACTATATACCACCAGGCTCCTTTGTCCAAGGAATTTTCCAGGCAAGAATACTGGAGTGGGTTTCCATTTCCTTCTCCAAGAGATCTTCCAGACCCAGGGATTGGACCCATGTCTCCTGAGTCTCCTGCATTGCCAGGTGATTTTTTTTTACCACTGAGCCATCTGGGAAGCCCTGAAACTGTCCTACCTTGGATCATTTTTTATGTGAAATAAACAAGTTTCCTTCTAAGTCATTTCTAGATGGTCTAATCTTCTACATGCATGTATTATAAACCTACTTTTAATTATTCTTTGAATATTTGACATGATTTCATTCAACATATATTTATCATAAATAAGTCAATTTGATACATGTAGATGATGACTATTGTTATGAACAAATAAAGCTTTAAATAGAGATAACTTAGAGATGGGAATGGTCTACTTCATTAGTATGACCAAAAAAAGTTTCCCAAAGGAGTTGGCATTAGAGCTAATACCTAAATAATTAGAAGCTGTCAACTTGTAAAGATTTGGGGAAAGAATTCCAAGCAGAGAAAAAAAAGAGGTCAGCAAGTTTTAGAGACTTGACATGTGAAGGAGCATGGTATGGGCAAAGGATAGAAAGAATGGGTATCTTAGTGAATATGATTATAAATGGAAATAAGCTAGGTCCTGCTTGAAACAGCCGAAAAAAAAAAAAAAAAAAGAATGGACTAAGTGGCTTCCCTTCTTGTTCAGATGGTGTAGAATCAGTGTGCAATGTGGGAGACCTGGGTTCAATCCCTCGGTTGGAAAGATCCCCTGGAGGAGAGCATGGCACCCCACTCCAGTATTCTTGCCTGTAGAATCCCTGTGGTCAGAGGAGCCTGGTGGGCTACAGTCCATGAGGTTGCAAAAGTCTGAGCACCTAAGCACAGCACAATACTTGAAACAGTCAATAAAATGGACAGAATGTATGAAATAATTCTTCACAAGATTTTGAAAAGCAACAAAAGAGAATGTCACTGAATGACAAAAAGCAAACAAGGACAGCTCTGATATTGTCCCAACTTACTTCCTGGAGAAAATTCCCAAGACATGGTGTAGGGAGTAGAAATTGAGGCAGAACCCAATGGACTTCACGAGTGGAAGAGACAGAGATGACAGTTGAGGGAGACCAAAGAATTAAGAGTTGACAAGATGGGAAATAACTGCACAGAAAGATAACTTGGAGACATAGAAGCCATATAAAAGAGGCAAATCAATTCCTAGATATAAAAATTCAATGAATAAGAATAAAAGAAAATTAATTACTACATTTAAAAAGGAGTATAATTGAAGATACAGAAGTAAATGCTACCAAAATAAAGCATAGAGAGAAAAATAGAAATGATCAAAACTTCAGTGAGTGAGCTGCTGGAAGCATTTACTGGCCTCATGCGTGTCACATTAGAGTCTTCAAAGAGTGTGGTTTATATGTGTGTGTGTATTTGAGAGAATAGCCATTTTTTCCCCTATTTTGATGAATGCTATAAACACATGGATTCAAGAAATGCAATGAAATTGAAACATGAGTAACATAATGAAAGCTATACCAAGGTACATATCTAAATTGCTCAAAATCAGTGATAAAGGAAAATTATTTAAGAGTGGACAGAGGAAAAAGACACATTATATATAGACGAATGAAGTTAAGGGTGACAGCAGATTTCTCATTGAAAACAACGTGTGTGGGAAGGAGTTAAGTAATGTTTTTGAAATATTGACAAAGGAAGCAAATAAATAAAACTCTCAACCTAGAATTCTATGTAAAAACCAAAATACCTTTCAAAAAGAAGGTAAGAGAAACACTTTTACAGATATACAAAATCTGAAAGAATTTCTCACCAAGAGATCTAGTCTACAAGAAATGCTAAAATTTTTCATGTAGAAAGATGATGAAAATCTGCATCTATGTGAAGGAATTGACCTTAACCTAATAAAAAAAAAAGCATCTTCAAAAACCCTTTACCTCACATCATGCTTAATGGTGAAAGCCTGAATGTCTTTTTCTCCCTACAGTTGGGGGATCTCATTCTCTTGCCCAATATTATCATTTCTATTCAACATTGTACTAAATAAATGTTTTAACCCTTGCTACCACACAAAGAAATAAAGGATTTACATTGAGAAAAAGGTAATGTCTTTAATTTGCTGATGAGATGATTATATATGTAGAAATTCTAATGTATCTATTTTGAAAATCTACCAAAATTAATAAATGAGTTTTGCAAGGTTTCAGGACACAAGATCAGCTTATATAAATTAATTGTATTTTTTTATTCTTGCAAAGAATAATGCAGATGTGTATACTGAAAGCTACAAAATACGGCTGTACAAAATTAAAGAGCTAACTAAATGATGAGATAAGCCATGTTTATATGTAAGGAAATTCATATTATTATTATTATAAATTGCCCCATGGATTTATTGCAATCCTAATCAACATCCCAACTGGCTTTATTTTTTGTAGAAATTGACAGATTCCAAAATTTATACAGAAATGAAAACAAACTAAAGTAGCAAAATAGTTTTGAAAAACAAGAACAAAGTTGGAAGACAGGCACTATTTTATTTCAGAATTTATTCCATTCCTAATGTAAAGCTAAAGTATTAAACAAGTGTGGATGTGGTATAAAGTTTGACAAATATATGGGTAGAACAGAGTAAATCATTCAGAAATAGATCTACACACACATTATATATATATAATATATATTATATATATAATATATATATATATATATATATATATGCTGCTAAGTGCATGGGGTTGCTAAGTGCAATTACCTTCTCCATAAGTTGCCAAAGCAGTTCAATGGAGAGTGAGTTTTCAACAAATAGTACTGGAAAATTTAAATACATGTAAACAAACAAAAAAGACCTTCAATCAGTACTTATAACATATGCAAAATTAAATCAGGTTTATCTAAACATAAAACGCATGCCCATAAAATTTCTAAAAGAAAGGATGCAATAAATTCTTTATACCTTTAGGTTATGCAGAGACTTCCTCATATGCTGCTACTAAGTCACTTCAGTTGTGTCCGACTCTGTGCGACCCCATAGACGGCAGCCCACCAGGCTCCCCCGTCCCTGGGATTCTCCAGGCAAGAACACTGGAGTGGGTTGCCATTTCCTTCTCCAATGCATGAAAGTGAAAAGTGAAAGTGAAGTCGCTCAGTCGTGTCCGACTCTTAAGGACCCCATGGACTGCAGCCTACCAGGCTCCTCCATCCATGGGATTTTCCAGGCAAGAGTGCTGGAGGGGGGTGCCATTGCCTTCTCCACTTCCTCATATACTTTGTTAAAATTACATCACCTGCCTTTGAACAACACAGGTTCAAACTGCATGGGTCCGCTAATACACTGATGTTTTTCAATAAATACACAGTCAGCTTTCAGTATCTCAAGTTGCAGAATCCTCAGACCAGGAGAGCAGACTAGGAGAAAGGACCATCGATTTTTTGATATCATCTGTAAGCCCTGGAATCAATCTCCTGCTGATCAGAAGAATGACAGAATTCCAAAAAACAACAATTTGATTAACTGGAATTAACCAAAAGTATAATCTTCTCTTTAAAAGATGCTGGTAAGGGAATAAGGCAAGCCACAGACTGGGAAAAATATTTGCAAAGCAAATATCTGATAAAAACTTGTGTCTTGTGTACACAAAGAACTTTTAATACTCAGTAATATTAAAACAAGTTTTAAAAATTGACAAAAGATTTGACAGACATATTACCAAAGAAGACATAGGTAGAGCACATAAACATATAAAGAGATGCTCAGTATGAGTAGCCCCTAGAGAAAAGCCCATAAAGCTGCTATTAGGTATATATCACTATTTACACTTCACAATTGAAAAAACTGAAAGACTGATAATCCTGTGTTGACTTGGAACTCTCATATAGAACTGAGAGAAATGCAAAAAACTGTGCAACCACTTTGGAAATAGTTTGCCAGTTTCTTAAACAGTTAAACTTGCATTATCATTTGATGTAGTCACTCTCCTACTAGATATTTAGCCAAAAGAAATGAAACTATATGTCTGCATAAACACGTGTACAAGAATGTCCAAGGCAGCCATATTTGTAATAGTTAAAAACTAGAAACAGCCCAGAAGTCCATCAAGAGACCAGTATATTTATACAATGGAATCATACACAATAATAAAAAGTGATGAACTATTGCTATACTCTAAAATAGGGATACATTTCAAAATAAATACATTGTGTGAAAGTAGAAAGTACACAGCAAAATAATACATACCAAATAATTATATTTATATATAATTCTAGGGAATACAAATTAGTATATAGGGAGAGAAAGCAGATTAATGGCTACCTAACTATGGGACAGAAAGCATAGTAGGGAAGGTATTGGAAAAAAGAATTACAGAGGAGCAAAAGGAAGCTGGAAGGCATAAATACTTCATTATTATGATCATGGTGAGCAATTCATGTACATATGTGAACTAAATAAATTATACTTCAATATGTGCAATTTATTGTGTGTGCGAGCATGCTCAAACACTTCAGTCATGTCTGACTCTGCAGCCCTGTGGACTGTAGCTCACTAGGCTCCCCTGTCCATGGGATTCTGCAAACAAGACTATGGAGTAGGTTCCCGTGTCCTCCTCCAGGGGATCTTCCTCATCCAAGGATCGAACCTATGTCTCCTGAGTCTCCTGCATTGCAGTCAGATTCTTTACCGCTGAGTCACTGGGGAAGCAATTTATTGTATGTCAGTTTTATTCCAATAAAGCTAGTAAAAAAATAAACCTACAATGAAATAAATGAGGTCAAATAGGAGAAGTAGTAGGCAGATTATGTCCAGCCTTGTAAGCCCTATTGAGGAGTTTGAAATGAATTCAAAATGTGGTAAAAAGGCAGGGTTTTGTTTTGTTTTTTCTTTCTTACAGTTTTTTTTTTTTTAACTTTACAATATTGTACTGGTTTTGCCATATATCAACATGAATCCGCCACAGGTATACACGTGTCCCCCATCCTGAACCCACCTCCCTCCTCTCTCCCCATACCATCCCTCTGGGTCGTCCCAGTGCACCAGCCCCAAGCATCCAGTATCGTGCATCGAACCTGGACTGGCAACGAATGGATAAGAAAGCTGTGGTACTTATACACAATGGAGTATTACTCAGCCATTAAAAAGAATACCTTTGAATCAGTTCTAATGAGGTGGATGAAACTGGAGCCTATTATACAGAGTGAAGTAAGCCAGAAAGAAAAACACCAATACAGTATACTAACGCATATATATGGAATTTAGAAAGATGGTAACAATAACCCTGTATATGAGACAGCAAAAGAGACACTGATGTATAGAACAGTCTTTTGGACTCTGTGGGAGAGGGAGAGGGTGGGATGATTTGGGAGAACGGCATTGAAACACGTATATCATATATGAAAATAGGCAGGGTTTTAACAGCTCTTATGAGTGCTCAGTTAATGCAAGTGAAGAAAAGAAAGAAAGAAAGAAACTTGCTCCATATTCAAAGCACAATGCTAAGCACTTTCACTTAAACGATCTCATTTTGTCTTTCCTACACCCCAGTAGTTATTATTTTCACTGATAGAGAATCTCATGATAATGGATATTAAATCATTCCCCAAAGGACTAGGCAGAGAGCTGGGATTTGATTATGACTTGTCCTGCTGCAAAATCCATTCGTGCTCAACTACACAGACCATCTTATCCTAGTGGGAAGGTGCTTGCATTCTAGGGGGAAAGATGAGATAAATACTCAAATAACTGTAACACAAAGTAGAACATGGTCACCATTATTCAAATACATAAGGAGTGAGAAACATTCTGAAGGAAGGAGGTGAGTTGGAAAATACGAAAACTTTATAGAGCAGGTAGTCTTCCTTGGACCTTCTGGGATGGGTAGGATATAAACAGATAAAGTGCAGAAGGTGACTGTCTTGGTGGAAGAAGCTGCACAAGTAAAGCTACATTAGAAAAAAATAAAGTTCTCAGAGAAGAATGCATCAGCTTTGGGGGAGGGGCATACAAGTTTACAGAAACAGTAAAACATAATGTTTAGAAATTTAACGGAAGTCAGGTCACTTGGTCCATCCCAAAGCACAAAGCAAAGTTACGTGTTCACTGGATGGGTGATGGATGATGGGTGTGTCTGGGTGCTAATGGTTTAGATGGAGATTTGGTCATTCAAATATTGGTTTTGTTATAAGAATCTTCCATGGATGTATAGAGAACTAATGCTGAAAGACACCATGCGTTAGTCATTCATTCATGTCTGACTCTTTGCGACCTCATGGACTGTACTTGGCCAGGCTCCACTGTCCATAGAATTCTCCAGGCAAGAATATTGGAGTGGGTAGCCATTCCCTTCTCCAGGGGATCTTCCTGACTCGGGGATTGAACCTAAGTCTGCTGCATTGTAGGCAGATTCTTTACAGTCTGAGCCACTAGGGAAAACCCAATGAATCATCTAATCTCTTCTCTTTTTAGATAAAATAATGGTGGACAGGTGAAGTAACATGTCTAAGGTGAGTTGATAGCAAATATACAGTTAAAGCCATGTATAAAGTTCCCAGACATGTCTTTCTATTGTATTATGTTGCCAGCTCCCCTCAGCCCATACTTTATCTTTCCTGAGCTTCCTCTACACGATTTTAATAACAAGGAGTTAAAGATAGGAACATTTGATGGAGGTGAGATTATCACAGCAAACAACACTTTGCAGGAAACAGATTGATGCCTGTGCTTGTGGGCAGACGTCTAAAAGTAGCCCATCTGGATTGCTGGATTGAGAATCTCTCAATATAAACAAAATTTTATGTTGGCAACTGAACACAGTATTTTGTGAGTTTGAAGAGTGTCTAGGATTTGAACAAAGAAATGAACTTGCAATCATGAAACACACAGAGTCAGATTCTTTCTATTGAATCAAAGAAGCCACAGATGGGATGAGGAAAAAAAATGTAAAACTATGTTTTTGCATATTCATTCAGTAAGTGAACATGTATTAAACACTCACTATGTGTCACACCAGTCAGTCTACTCACACGGACCAAAGCCTTGTTTAATGCAATGAAACTAAGCCTTGCTGTGTGGGGCCACCCAAGATGGACAGGTCATGGTGGAGAGGTCTGACAGAATGTGGTCCACTGGAGAAGGGAATGGCAAACCACTTCAGTATTCTTGCTTTGAGAACCCCATGAACAGTATGAAAAGGCAAAATGATAGGATATTTAAAGAGGAACTCCCAGGTCAGTAGGTGCCTGATATGCTACTGGAGATCAGTGGAGAAATAACTCCAGAACGAATGAAGGGATGGAGCCAAAGCAAAAACAATACCCAGTTGTGGGTGTGACTGGTGATAGAAGCAAGGTCCAATGCTATAAGAGCAATATTGCATAGGAACCTGGAATTTTAGGTCCATGAATCAAGGGAAATTGGAAGTGGTCAAACAAGAGATGGCAAGAGTGAACGTCAACATTCTAGGAATCAGTGAACTAAAATGGACTGGAACGGGTGAATTTAACTCAGATGACCATTATACCTATGACTGTGGGCAGGAATCCCTTAGAAGAAATGGAGTAGCCATCATAGTCAACAGAAGAGTCTGAAATGCAGTACTTGGATGCAATCTCAAAAACAACAGAATGATCTTTGTTCGTTTCCAAGGCAAACCATTCAATATCACAGTAATCCAAGTCTATTCCCCAACCAGTAATGCTGAAGAAGCTGAAGTTGAACGGTTCTATGAAGACCTACAAGACCTTTTAGAACTAACACCCCAAAAAGATGTCATTATAAGGGACTGGAATGCAAAAGTAGGAAGTCAAGAAACACCTGGGGTAACTGGTAAATTTGGCCTTGGAATATGGAATGAAGCAGGGCAAAGGCTAAAAGAGTTTTGCCAAGAGAACGCACTGGTCATAGCAAACACCCTCTTCCAACAACACAAGAGAAGACTCTACACATGGACATCACCAGATGGTCAACACTGAAATCAGATTGATTATATTCTTTGCAGCCAAAGATGGAGAAACTCTATACAGTCAGCAAAAACAAGACCTGGAGCTGACTGTGGCTCAGATCATCAACTCTTTATTGCCAAATTCAGACTTAAATTGAAGAAAGTAGGGAAAACCACTAAACCATTCAGGTATAACCTAAGTCAAATTCCTTATGATTATACAGTGGAAGTGAGAAATAGATTTAAGGGACTAGATCTGATAGAGTGCCTGATGAACTATGGAATGAGGTTCATGACATTGTACAGGAGACAGGGATCAAGACCATCCCCATGGAAAAGAAATGCAAAAAAGGAAAATGGCTGTCTGGGGAGGCCTTACATATAGCTGTGAAAGAAGAGAAGTGAAAAGCAAAGGAGAAAAGGAAAGATATAAGCATCTGAATACAGAGTTCCAAAGAATAGCAAGGAGAGATAAGAACGCCTTCCTCAGCGATCAATGCAAAGAAATAGAGGAAAACAACAGAATGGGAAAGACTAGAGATCTCTTCAAGAAAATTAGAGATACCAAAGGAACATTTCATGCAAAGATGGGCTCTATAAAGGACAGAAATTGTATGGACCTAACAGAAGCAGAAGATATTAAGAAGAGGTGGCAAGAATACACAGAAGAACAGTACAAAAAAGATCTTCACAACCAAGGTAATCACGATGGTGTGAACACTGACCTAGAACCAGACATCCTGGCATGTGAAGTCAAGTGGGCCTTAAAAAGCATCACTATGCACAAAGCTAGTGGAGGTGATGGAATTCCAGTTGAGCTATTTCAAATCCTGAAAGATGATGCTGTGAAAGTGCTGCACTCAATATGCCAGCAAATGTGGAAAACTCAGCAGTGGCCACAGGACTGGAAAAGGTCAGTTTTCATTCCAATCCCAAAGAAAGGCAATGCCAAAGAATGCTCAAACTACTACACAATTGCACTCATCTCACACACTAGTAAAGTAATGCTCAAAATTCTCCAAGCCAGGCTTCAGCAGTGTGTGAACCATGAACTTCCAGATGTTCTAGCTGGTTTTAGAAAAGGCAGAGGAACCAGAGACCAAATTGCCAACAACCTCTGGATCATCAAAAAAGCAAGAGAGTTCCAGAAAAACATCTATTTCTGCTTTATTGATTATGCCAAAGCCTTTGACTATGTGGATCACAATAAACTGTGGAAAATTCTGAAAGAGATGGGAATACCAGACCACTTGACCTGCCTCTTGAGAGACCTATATGCAGGTCAGGAAGCAACAGTTAAAATTGGACATGGAACAACAAACTGGTTCCAAATAGGAAAAGGAATACGTCAAGGCTGTATATTGTCACCCTGCTTATTTAACGTCTATGCAGAGTACATCATGAGAAACACTGGGCTGGAAGAAGCACAGGCTCGAATCAAGATTGCCAGGAGAAATATCAATAACCTCAGATATGTAGATGACACCACCCTTATAGCAGAAAGTGAAGAGGAACTAAGGACCCTCTTGATGAAAGTGAAAGTGGAGAGTGAAAAAGTTGGCTTAAAGCTCAACATTCAGAAAACGAAGATCATGGCATCTGGTCCCATCACTGCATGGGAAATAGATGGGGAAACAGTGCAAACAGTGTCAGACTTTATTTTGGGGGGCTCCAAAATCACTGAAGATAGTGATTGCAGCCATGAAATTAAAAGACGCTTACTCCTTGGAAGGAAAGTTATGACCAAACTAGATAGCATATTCAAAAGCAGAGACATTACTTTGCCGACTAACGTCTGTCTAGTCAAGTCTATGGTTTTTCCAGTGGTCATGTATGGATGTGAGAATTGGACTATGAAGAAAGCTAAGTGTCAAAGAATTGATGCTTTTGAACTGTGGTTTTGCAGAAGACTTTTGAGAGTCCCTTGGACTGCAAGGAGATCCAACCAGTCCATTCTAAAGGAGACCAGTCCTGGGTGTTCATTGGAAGGACTGATGCTAAAGCTGAAACTCCAATACTTTGGCCACCTCCGGGAAGAGTTGACTCATTGGAAAAGACACTGATGCTGCGAGGGATTGGGGGCAGGAGGAAAAGGGGACGACAGAGGATGAGATGGCTGGATGGCATCACCTACTCGATGGACGTGAGTTTGAGTGAATTCCATGAGTTGGTGATAGACAGGGAGGCCTGGTGTGCTGCAGTTCATTGGGTTCCAAAGAGTCGGACACGGCTGAACAACTGAACTGAACTGAACTGAACTGGTGTCACACACTCTGCTCAGGGCACTTAGAACAAGCAGTTAGTAAACCATTGTTGCTTCCTTGTGTTGAAGTTTGTCCTCTACTTTTTTGACCCCTCTCACTTTCTTTTGCGCCCCTCTCCCATTCTTGTGTGGTTTAGGAGTGATTGACAATCATGTTATCCTACAGCCATTGGAGTGAGCCGGTCACTCACTCTGACCTGCCTCCAACCACATTACTCTATCCACCCAGCCTCAGCAAGCTCCACAGAGGTGAGCATGAGATCCAGTCCTGGGCAATCAGAATTCTTTTCTGGGAATTTATAGTTGGCCACTTGAGAAAGATGGTCTCTCTTTCCTTGTAGTTTGTAAAGACAAGGATGTAATCCATGAACATCAAGTGGTCATTACATGGCAAAAGCCCGTTTGTATTTTGGGTGAATAAAGTCAGTACCAGGGTCTTGAAAAAGATCCTGAAGGTGGGAAAGACTGAAGGCAAAAAGAGAAGGGAGCAACAGAGGATGAGATGGTTAGATAGCATCACTGACTCAATGGATGTGAATTTGAGTGAACTCTGGGAGATAAGGGAGGACAGTGGAGCCCGGCATGCTGTAGTCCATGAGGTCACAAAGAGTCAGACATGATTTATCAATCGAACAACAAAGCCAGTCCTCACAATGAAGAACCAGAGTCAAGAAATGTCAAGTGCTGACAACGTGAGTTCCCACATATAGTTATGCCTGATTACATCACCACCCCAGTGCTTTCCACTCATGTGAACCAATGTTCTCTGTTTGGTGTTCAAGCTAGTTTGAACTCTGCTGTTTCAAAGGGAAGCATTCAGACTGATGCAGTAATACAAAGGACATATGGTGAGTGCCCATCGTGTGGCAAGGTCTGTTCTCAGGAGGAAGTTCAGAGATGAGTGTTGCATGCTCCTACCCTTGCAGAGGTCACAGCTAATTTGGGAGTCAGGCATGCAAACTTTAGTGACAATTCTGTAATGTAATAACAAAAGTAAATACCAGGCACCCTGTAAAGATGAAGAAGTGGTCAAAAAAGTCATCCAAGATCTGCAGACACCACAGAATGTTTAATAACAATGGACAGTTCATTGCTCTGGGTTGGACCTTCAGGAAGGCTGAGCACTGAAGAACTGATGCTTTCGAACTGTGGTGCTGGAGAAGACTCTTGAGAGACCCTTGGACTGAAAGGAGATCAAACTAGTCAATCCTAGAGGAAATCTAGCCTGAATATTCATTGGAAAGTCTGATGCTGAAACTGCAATACTTTGGCCACCTGATGTGAAGAGCTAACTCATTGGAAAAGACCCTGTTGCTGGGAAAGATTGAAGGCAGGAGGAGAAGAGGGTGACAAAGGATGAGATGGTTGGATGGCATCTCCAACTCAATGGACATGAGTTTAAGGAAACTCTGCGAGACAGTGATAGGGAAGTCTGACATGCTGCAGTCCATGGGAACACAAAGAGTTGACCTATTAAGAACAACAACATTGCTCTGAAGCAAAACTTGGGAGTTGATGCTGCTCAGATAGAAGGTTATCAGCAAAATATGGATTTTAAAGTGGTTTGGCACATTTGAGGACCTCTCAGAAGGTGAGTATTGTCAGAGTGAAGTCAGTAGAGATGAGAATATAGGTGCAGAGAGAAGCCAGATGGTATAGGGCTTGACAGAATCCAGACTACCAGCAAAGGCAAATGCTATGGTATATCAAGCCATGGTTTGGTTTGGTTTGGTTTGGTGGAGTCACTAAGTCATGTCTGACTCTTGCTACCCCATGGACTGTAGCCTGCCAGGTTCCTCTGTCCATGGGATTCTCCAAGCAAGAATACTGGAATGGGTTGCCATTTCTTCTCCAGCAGATCTTCTCAATACAGGAATCGAACTGGGGTCTCCCACGTTGCAGGCAGATTCTTTTAAGCCATGGAAGAGTGATATGATCACTAAGTTATAGAAGACTTGCATACTTAGGGTACAGGGCTCTAGTGCTTCTCAAAATTTACCAACAGACACAGAGAAATAATACAAGTCCAGAAAAGAATGTCAGCTATACCTACAAATAGATTGTTGTCAAAGTGGGAGCCTCAGCTATAGTCACTTATTGAAGGGCAAACTTCCTTGGGTCTCAGGTCCCAACAAAAGTACCTCATTGCCCAAGACACCTATTTATCTTGAAGGAGATTGCATCAGAATTTTTATGAACCTCCTGTCATCATTCTTAAGGCTTTTCAAAGGACAATTTTCCTGGAAACACTTTGCTCATGTAAGTCCAGGCAAGCCTTAAGCTAGTCTAAAGTTTACACTGGAAACTTCTTCCCAACCAGAGGGAAACTTTTCCATGAAGTCGATGAAATCTATCAGCTTTTTTGACATGATGTTTATGAGATTTAAGCTGCCAAAGAGCTGGAGCTGTGTCCTACTTATCTGAATCCCAAAACTTACATCCTGACTCAGCTACACATGTTTACTGAGTGTGTTTGTTGGGCACATACTTTTCCCACTATAAGAATATCCAGAGTGAAAATTGCACACCTTTAATTTCTTGAATTAAGCTATCAGAGCTTCCTTGATAGCTCAGTTGGTAAAGAATCTGCCTGCAATGAAGGAGACCCCGGTTCGATTCCTGGGGCAGGGAGATCCGCTTGGAGAAGGGATAGGCTACCCACTCCAGTATTCTTGGGCTTCCCTTGTGGCTCAGCTGGTAAAGAATCCACCTGCAAAGCAGGAGACCTGGATTTGATCCCTGGGTTGGGAAGATCCCCTGGAGAAGGGAAAGGCTACCCATTCCGGTGTTCTGGCCTGGAGAATTCCATGGACTATATAGTCCATGGGGTTGCAAAGAGTCAGACACAATTGAGAGACTTTCACAATTTCTGAAAGTCTTGATGCATTATTTTGTCATTAATTATCCAGCAATCAGAGGTTTGGGTTTAATATTTTAAGAAGCAAAATTTTAATGAGAAATGCAGTGTAAATATTTATGTCCAAAAACAGCATAACTGCAATTAATCGGAGCTCCAGTGTCTAAGTGTCAGAGTTTCTAGGCATTGTGTTCTCTAATTATATTCTCCAGGCAGTGTCTGTAAGCATGGTCTATTTCTAGTTCCTCTTTTTGTATGACCCCATTTTTGAAAGTACAAAGGTTCAAGAATAAATATAGGGTTGAAATCAGTCCCCAAGAACCACTCTAGGATAAACATGCTGAATCTATATATGCAATCCTACTGTATTATCCTTTTTTGAAAGACTGACTCTTTATGCAGACCTGCTATCAATTTCTATGTATAATTGTCTAAGCAGGTACATGTCTTCTCAAACATCTGCTAACATCGGCAGGCCCTAAAATAAACCTCCACATTAGCAACTTGCACTTAAAAAAAAATTATCCGGAAACATCTGCTGAGCTATTTTCTGTTTTCTCCATCCCTCCCTGCTCCCTCCCAGGTCTGTTGAAACAGAGTGAGGTGAGCATGCAGCTTGAGATTTCCATCTCAAGCGAGGGAGGCTCAGAAAGAAGACAGTGACTGGGAAGAGGGAAGATAAAAGCCAGCAAGAGCTTGGGGAAGGAAGTGGTGTAGGGAGTGGGATGACAGATATGGGCAAGCAGACACAGCTCTACAAGTGTAGGTGGAACCCTGGGTTTACACCTCCACTCTGTCTCTTCCCAGCAGCTTCCCTCTGAACCTCCTGGGTTCCCTTTTAAATACTGATAATAACACCAGTCTCAGAAATTGATCTTGAGACTTCTATAGCTTGATATATGTAAATATGTTTAGCACATTGGCACAGTGGTAAGAATCCATCTGCCAGTGCACAAGCCACAGGAGATGCAGGTTTGATCCCTGGGTTGGGAAGATATCCAGGAATGGCAACCCACCCCAGTATGCTTGCCTGGGTAATCCCGGGGACAGAGGGACCTGGTGGGATGCACTCCATGGGGTCACAGAGAGTCAGACATGACTGAACGTACCTGCACATGCATGGCATTCAGCACAAAGTGACTGAATCTATTCTTGACCACAAGTTGCAATTTCAGGGGAAGTAATCAATGAAGTGATGAATTGAGGTTCTCTTTCTAAAATCATTCTGTTAGCTGACGTGTTGTTGGTTATTGTTAAGTCACTAAGTTGTCCCAAACTCTTTTGCAACCCCATGGACGGCAGCCCACCAGGCTCCTCTATCCATGAGATTCTCCAGGCAAGACTATTGAAAGGGGTTGACATTTTCTTCTGCAGGGGATCTTCCCGACTCAGGGATTTAACCCGCATCTTATGCATTGGCAGCAGGATTCTTTACCACTGGGCCACCTGGAAAGCTAGGTGGCTGATATACAGATACTTAAAATGTTATTTGGCTCTCATTCACAACAATTACATTACAATGCATGAGAGAATGGGAGAAGGAAATGGCAACCCACTCCAGTACTCCTGCCTAGAGAATCCCATGGACAGAGGGGCCTGGTGGGCTGCTGTCTATAGGGCTGCATGGAGTTGGGCACAACTGAAGTGACTTAGCATGCATGCATGCATTGGAGAAGGAAATAGCAACCCACTCAGGTATTCTTGCCTGGAGAATCCCAGGGACAGAGGAGCCTGGTGGGCTGCTGTCTATCATGTTGCACAGTCAGACATGACTGAAGTGACTTAGCAGCACCAGCAGCAGCATGAGAGAATGGCCAGCAAATAAGCACTTGAAACCACCCTAAATAGCCTCACTCATTACCTGACTCAAGACCAATATCATTCTTCCCATCCTTAGATTGAAAACTCCTCAAGAGAGGGGAATAACTGTGAATTTCACTCTTTTTTGTTCTGTTTGTCTGTTTTCCATTGGCTTTTAACACAGAATCCCAAGCAGCGTGGTGCCCAGGAAAGCATATTGAATTGAACCCAGTTGGATCAGAATAGAATCCAGCAGATGGAGGAAGCATCTTACTTCTAGCATTGCTCTTTTCCATAGGTGACTGCATTCTGGATATCCTGGGAAATTCCAGCCCTTCAGAGTTCTTGAATAAACACGACACCCTTGAACTTCAAACTAGGTTCTTTCTAAAATACAACTAGCTTTGAGAGACATTTTGAAGAAGTTTTCCGTTGTTTTCCTTTTGTTATTTTAGATATCACATCCACCAGGAAGATTTTTTCAGACATCCAGTCTCTCCTGTGTACTTTCCTAGTTTATTTTATACATCTAGGCTTTCCTGTTGGCTCAGAGGTAAAGAATCCACCTGCCATTTCAGGAGACATGGGTTTGATCTCTGGTCCAAGACGATCCGCTGGAGAAGGAAATGGCAACCCACTCCAGTATTCCACTCTGTGCCTGGGAAATTCCACGAACAGAGGAGCCTGGTAGGCTACAGTCCATGGGGCTACAAAGACTCAGGCATGATCTATTGACTAAACAACAGTGATATGTATTAGTTATGATAATTGTTATAATAGATGAATTTTGAAATAGTGATTTATTTTAGAAAAAATGTATTAATATGGATGTGGGATGGGGGAGGGGCTGTGCTCCACACAGCCATCTAAGGATCCAAGCTAGTAGAGGTGCTGGTTGTCAGTATATAGCTTCCAAGGTCATCCAGGGAACTGACGTCCTCCAGGCAGTGGGGGAAGAAAGATCATTAAAGATCATGTATAACATTTTGAAGGATAAGCTCTGGAAGTAGCATCTATCACATTTTTTGTCTGATTAACTGAACAGAGGACACAAGAGGGGCTAGAATATGTGATCACAGCTGAGACAGCCCATAGCAACTCTACACAGGCTTTGCTGACCCCATGGACAGTAGTCCTCCAAGCTGCTCTGTCCATGGAATTCTCCAGGCAAGAATTCTGGAGCAGGCAGCCATTCCCTTCCCCAGAGGATCCTCCCGACCGAGGAATTAAACCCAAGTCTCCTGCATTGCATATAGATTCTTTACTGTCTAAGCCATATAGCTTCCCTAATAAGGGCAGAATCTCATGACAATTAAAAATGTGGTCCCTATCATCTGACTGCTTGACCTGACTCCCAATTCTATGTCTTGTTCACTGATGGTTTCTTGATCTGTAAAATGGATGCAATAACAATTGTTGGGAGGAGATAAATGAGTGAATATATATAAAAGGCTTAGCATAGCATTGAGAATATTGCAAGAAACTCAATACATGTGAATTATTTTTATAGTTTCCTAAAGTTAGCATCTAATAAGTGTACCAACTTCTTCTTCTTCTTTTTTTTTTTTTTTTAGTGTACCAACTTCTGTAGCACAGTTACCTGGATCGTACGTAAGTTCTTGTCCTGAGTTTGACTTTCCAGTTTTCCTTGTCCTCTTGAAAGCCACTTTAATCTATTATTCTTTTTGCTTTTCTTTTTTAAATTTAATTTCATCTTTAATTGGAGGATCATTACAATGTTGTGATGGTTTCTGCCACACACCAACACGAGTCAGCCACAAGTATACACATGTCCCCTTCCTCTTGAACCTCCCTCCCATCCCCTCCCATCTCTCTCTGTTTCACTGAGCACTGGCTTTGGGTTCCCTGCATCATACAGCAAATGCCCACTGGCTACCTATTTTACATACGGTGATGCACGTTTCAGTGCTACTCTCGCAAATGGCCCCACCCTCTCCTGTCCACGCTGTGCTCACAAGCCTGTTCTCTATGTCCGTGTCTCTTCTGCTGCCCTGCAAATAGGTTCATCAGCACCATCTTTCTAGAGTCCACATATATGCATTAACATGTGATATTTTCTTCTCTTTCTGACCTACTTCACTCTGTATTAACCAGAGTTGGTTACTGTTGCTCGCAACCAAAATTTCCTTAGTTTATGCTCTGGAGTATTATTTATTTACCTGTGAAATTGTTTATACAAAGTAGATAAAGTCTGTCTTAGCATTAAGGTTCTAGCATGCCAGTTCCATTATTTAACTTTTTAAACAACTGTCATTTTGGATATAAAGAGATTCCTATAATTTTTACAAATATGATAGGCCTCCAGGATATTGCAGCTTGAGCTAGCCAGATGGCTGTTATTATTTTTTTAAGTTTTTTTGAAAATGTTATTTCATACTCCATGTTCAGAAACAGGTT
Organism: Bos grunniens; assembly: GCF_055505025.1. Classification (NCBI taxonomy): domain Eukaryota; kingdom Metazoa; phylum Chordata; class Mammalia; order Artiodactyla; family Bovidae; genus Bos; species Bos grunniens. The sequence goes on along the minus strand of NC_141170.1, from coordinate 11,470,290 downwards.
TTATGCACATGTAACATTTGTTTTCCTTTGTTCTTTTTCACTTCTCTAATAGCATTTCCTAAGATTAACATTTTAAATAAATCAATTTGATGCTAATGCAAGTGACTATTAGAAGTGTCCCGTAAGAACTGTAAGCAGGAATGTGTACCCTTGTTTCACCAACACAAGTACACTTGTTTCTTTCTTTAAATTATGCAACTTCCCAGTCTTCTGTAACATCTCCAGTTCAGACTGAATTCCATTCAAGCCCTCCAAACAAAATGAGATCTCTCCTCAACCCCTAGTCTCAGGTCCCTCCTCAGATAATTGCAATTACCTGTCCACAGGTAATTACAAGCTATCCTGTAGAGGCAGTGCCTCTTATCTATCTAGCCTGGTTAAAGATTTTTTGGTATAGAGTGTTGTTTTTTTCCTGCAGAGTTTTTTTTGATCCTGATTTTTGTTACCAATTGAAATCATACTGTCTTTCTTACTTAACAATATGCCTTGAGGAGCCTTACATGTTAATATAGATTGCCCTTGTTAGTTTAGAGGCCATGTGGTATTCTGTGCAACAATCCAACTATTAGCCATTCTTCATTAATAGATGGAGAGTTTCTTGACTTTTGCTATTCCAAGCAATGTTACAATGATGATGTTTATGTCTGGTTCGCCAGATCCCAGAAAAAGTGTTTCTCCAGGATAGATACATAAAATCATCAGTAATGCCAGTCTACCCTCTGAATTGGCCCTGCAAATGTATATTCCCACCAAAATGTAAGAGATGTGCTGTTCCCAAACACCTTGCTAAAAAGTACCTATTATCAATCCTTCCCTTTTTTGTCAAACCATTGAGTGAGGAATAATATCTTCCTGTTGTTTCAAGATATGTTTCAGACTAGGATAGAATAGCTTTCAGTGTATCCATTGATCTTTTGTATCCTTCCTTCTGTAAATTTCATGTTCAATTTTCTATTGGACTATTTGTCTTTACCTTTCTGATTTGTGGGAGTTATTTATGCATCTCTAACATAGCTTCTTGCTTGCTACATACATTGTGAAAGTTTCTTCTTTACAGCTTTCTACCCATCTTTGATTCCATCCATCCCCTCCTTTGAATTCTTCATTTATCATTAGGCTTTTTGACTACTTGATCTTCTTGTTGACATCTATATTTGGTTGTACTTGCCTCTGATGCCTGTGAACTTTTACAGTTGCTTAGCTTTTGTTCTTAGAAGTGGCCTTTTGTAGTCTCTAAGCAATAAGTCATGGGCCTGGCTGGCCTTGTGCTGACTGGATCTTTTGGGTCAAATAGAAGGCATCTTGAATTGAAGACTTCATTCTTCCCAGAATCTATGCTATCCTGAACAGTATGGATGGGTAACATGGTCTGTGCCTGCACTTCCCCTAGGCCAGCTCCTTATCTCTCTACTTCAGGCTGTGAAGGAGAAGCTGATATTTATGAGCAAATCACAATTAAAACATACTCAGTCATTATTATGACATAATTATGATTGTTCTCTAAACAGTCATAAGTCTTCATAAATGTTTCCAGTTTTCTAGAACAGAGTTAATTTAATGCTCTTGTTTAAGTGAAGAACAAAAAACTAGAAATACGATATTGCAGTCAGCTTTTTATCTCCCTCTTACGTTCTGATCATCCCAGCTACTAAACTCTAGAAACCTAGGTGTACAAATTACAAAGCTATAAGAGTTCAGGCAAGAATAGAAATAAGATAATAGAGGGAAAGTATAGAAGAATATTTGTATGGTGAAGGTAGGCAGAGAAGGTAATCAGAGCTTTCTAGGCTAGAGCAATGACTCTGAGTTTAATTCCAAATGAAATGGGAGCCACTGGAGGACTTTTAATTGGGGAGGGGGAATATGCTTAATTTTTTTTTTTTTTCCCAAGAGATTATCATGGTTATTGAGTGAAGAAAGGATAATGGTGGGGCAAGTGTTCTGGAAGACATAAGTGGACAAGGTGTATTCAATGGGAAAAGACTGAGGATGTAAGGGATATTTTCATGTTTGGTCTCCCAACACATCAATTAATAAATATTTTCAGTATAACAATGTGAATCAGTCATACAACATATATTCTCTTCCTCTTGGACCTCCTCCCACCCCACCCCCATCCCACTTCTCTAGTTATCACAGAGCACAGGGTCAAGCTCCCTGTGTTCCACAGCAACGTCCCACTAGCTGTCTGATCTACATATGGTGATGTGTATGTTTTAGTGCTACTCTCTCAATTAATCACATCCGCTCTTTCTCCCACTGTGTTCACAATTCCTTTCTCTATGCCCGGGTTTCTATTACTGCCCTGCAAATAGCTTCCGGAGAAGGCAATGGCAACCCACTCTAGTACTCTTGCCTGGAAAATCCCATTTTTGGAGGAGCCTGGTAGGCTGCAGTTCATGGGATCGTTGAGTCAGACATGACTGAGCGACTTCACTTTCCCTTTTCACTTTCATGCATTGGAGAAGGAAATGGCAACCCACTCCAGTGTTCTTGCCTGGAGAATCCCAGGGACGGGGGAGCCTGGTGGGCTGCCATCTATGGGGTCGCACAGAGTCAGACACAACTGAAGCAACTTAGCAGCAGCAGCAGCAAATAGCTTCATCAGCACCATTTTCTTAGATTCCATATATACGTGTTATTATACAATACTTTTCTCTGACTTACTCACCGAGTCAATATTATAAAGCTATGATCCTCCAACTAAAAGTTTTAAAATGTCTCAAAAAATAAATTCTTGAGTCATTTTATCTTTAGTTTTCTCTTTTCCACCATCATTTAGAAACCTAGATTTTGCCTTTTGCAGACAATGTCCAAGAGGGTGGGGGTTTACAAAAACAAACAAAAAAATCAATATTTTTTTAAATTAGAACTGTCTCTTAGGTTAATACCAAGCTATTTAGACTTACTACTACTATTCTGACAAAGAAATAATCAATCCTGTCAAGTTAATGTCAGTGATTCATGAGTGGAAGGGATTCTGGTTAATACAGCCCAGGTCAAAGAATGATTAATTCATCTATACCCTACATCATGGTCTTCCCTGATAACTCAGTTGGTAAAGAATCTACCTGCAATGAAGGAGACCCTGGTTCTTCCTGTGTCAGGAAGATCTGCTGGAGAAGGGATAGGCTACTCACTCCAGTATTCTTGGGTTTCTGTTGTGGCTCAGCTGGTAAAGAATCTGCCTGCAATGTTGGAGATCTTGGTTCAATCCCTGGGTTGGGAAGATCCCCTGAAGAAGGGAAAGGCTACCCTCTCCAGTGTTCTGGCTTGAAGAATTCCATAGTCATGGGGTCGCAAAGAGTTGGACACAATTGAGTGACTTTCACTACATCATATGTTTCCATTTAAAAAATAAATTTATTTCAGAGAAAATGAACTAGAGCAAAGTGAATTTTTATAGTGTTCTTGGAATGCTTTACTATGAGATATCTAATCGTGATCAGTTTAGACTATACTTCTTTCAAAAGCACAGTTTACCAATTTTGTTTTGTTTTTGTTTGTATTTTAGTTTTTTAAAGTTTAGCCTGTTGGAGTGACCTTATACTTGGTGTTCAGATCAGATCAGTCGCTCAGTCATGTCCGACTCTTTGCTACCCCATGAATCGCAGCACACCAGGCCTCCCTGTCCATCACCAACTCCCGGAGTTCACGCAGACTCACGTCCATCGAGTCAGTGATGCCATCCAGCCATCTCATCCTCTGTCGTCCCCTTCTCCTCTTGCCCCCAATCCCTCCCAGCATCAGAGTCTTTTCCAATGAGTCAACTCTTCGCATGAGGTGGCCAAAGTACTGGAGTTTCAGCGTTAGCATCATTCCTTCCAAAGAAATCCCAGGGCTAAAGCTTAATTACCCCTACACACACACACACATACACACAAAAACACACACTCACACATCACTTACATAAGATTCAATGCCATAAAAATTTCTTGTTTTGTCTAAGCATCATTTTCTTCATGTTATCTTTAAAATGAGGATAATTATCACTTATTTTCTTCAGTCATAGGGTCTTGACATGATCAATGAATTTCATGGTAAAAAGATTACAAGGCATGATTATTGTTGATGTTATTATTATGCAATGAGACTAAATATGACTCAGCATCATGATACAAAAATGTAGTCCATAAAGTATGTTTCAAAAACACTACTTTGACAGGGCATTTTCCAAAGTATTTTCTACAGTAACCTAACATGACTGGTGAACTTAATGTGTTTCAAGTTTTCCTTTCACTCAACCAATATTAGTTGAGTGAGTGATTGATGCCACAAAATCATGCCAGTGTGGCTTTAATCCTTAAAAAACTTCCTTCATTTTATCCACTTCTTTTCTTCACACAATCTTGATTTTCCATCTCCTACTGTAACTGACTCTGTGCCCTCCCTACCAGGCCTCTCTTTCACCCATTATTCTTTCATTCTCTCTCCCAAAAAACATCTTACACAGAGTGGCTCCCAAAAAGTGAGTCACCAATATACCTCATCTGTCACTTCTCCACTTATGAGTCTTCCACGGCCCCCATCACCTTCAGTATGACACAAGACTAGCTCCCCACCATGGCTTGCAAAACCTCCATTGCTCTAATGGGTCTGATTGGCCAGTTGCTAAGATATATCAGGTTGTTTTAACCGCCAGGGCTGTTACATGTGCTGCTTCTCCTTGTTTGCAACATCTTTCCTCCTCCCTTTAGCCTAGCTGAATCTTATTCCTTAATAGCGCAGCTCTGAAATAACCTCGATGATGTCTTTCACAACCTCTCACCCTTCAGTCATCAACATTTCCCTCCACTTAATTAATTGTGTACTTTGTTTGTAACTCTGTCATTTCACTTACTATGCTGTGTCACAACTCTCCAAGGAGAGCGTGAGATTTGGGATGTCAGAGTCCATGTGCTGTTCTTCTCCTGGAACTTTGCCAGTTGCTTGACATCAGGCACTCAAAAATTTTGGTGAACTGATTTCCATCAGTTTGAATTGCATCAATATATCCTCTACCTTTCAATTTGACTAATATTGATTTTACACTTACTATATGACACAATCAGGGGGCGGGAGACCTACTAGATCAATTATGAACAGATGAGTCTCTGCCTTGGTTGGCGCCTTTTACCTAGAAAGAGAGATCAAACTTTTATAAGTGATCGCAATTGAGATTATTAATTTGACTGCATGTTCCATGAAAGCTGAGCTGTGTCTCTCTTCTAAAGCACCCTGCACACAGCTTGAGCACACTGTATGCCCTCAGTAAGTATCAATGAATACACTATTGGGCTGATCGGCTCCACCCCAGCTCCCACAGATTAGGCTAATGCTTTGTAATAATGTCTATTTACATTTTAAAATCTGGGAATCTATTTCATGTAATGGATCACATTAGAGTCTCTGGCTCTAATTTTGGGAGACAGAATGTTACAGGGCTACCAGCCATCTGTTTCCTTTGAGCAAATTTGCAACTGGAAAGTGTGAATCCAGATTTTTATAGCATCTAGTGCATTTTTATTATAAATGTTTTACCTTATTTACTGAAGGAAATTTATAAAATAAAATAAGATCAGGAAGAAAATGAAAATTACCTAGAGGTAATATATGTGAGCATTTTGATATTTTTCCTTTCAGTTTTTATGTGTTTGTGTAAAATGTGCATGCATGTATGTGTGTTTATGCACACACACACATATATACATACACACACATGCAGGGTGATCAATAAATATAGGCAAATACATAATATAGGCAAATAGATAATAAGTGGCTGATTTCTTGTACATTGCAATATTTGATAAAATAATATTGTCTGTATTTCCAGAATTTGTGGTATATATGACATGTTAATTTACCTGTTTTGTGGGTATATATATTTTTTTTAATATAAATTTATTTATTTTAACTGAGGTTAATTACTTTACAATATTGTATTGATTTTGCTCTTCTGATAGAGCTTAGAAGAGTCTATGTCACACCCTCTTCCATTTCACTATCAGGCAGTTATACTGAAGCAAGGGCTCTACACAATTCTGTCAAATGCAGGGCAAGTATTTGTGAAGAGGCACAAAGACCATCTTGCTACATTTTCTGTGGTTCAAGGAATATCCCCTCCTACTCTCACTCCCCCAGAGCAGTCAGACTGACACTGAAACCATGGAAGGTGGAAATGGATATTTAAACACAGGATCCACTGGACTTGTGATTGGACTTAGTGATAACCCTACATGCCATGCACATTTAGGACGAATGGTACTCTGGACATCAGCTACTAGAGACATTAGACGACAGGTTTTGCAGTATTGATGCCACAGTAGTAGATCTCCTATATTACTCCTAATCACCTTGACTGTTACTGTTTTCACCAATAACATAAATTTCTAGCAACATTTATGCTAATTAACACATGCTCTGGTGTAAATGTTAACAATATTATAAGTGTCATGTAACTACTCCAAAGGGAATGATTCTTGATAAGCATCTTCTAAGTGCTAAATAATAGCCTGGAATTAAATTTTACCATCAAACATCACACTATTTATACAGAAGTATTTTTAAAGCAAATTACCTTGCAGACATTATAAGCAATTAATAAACATCTTTGAATTTTGTGCATCTGTATGTAAGCTTTATTTGTTATATAAGAACACACCTGTGGATTATATATGTGATCATACAGCCACAAATACAGATATGGCTGAATATAACAAGTTTATGCTATTCAATGTTAGCTTCAAATATGCTTTTAAAAAATTAGTGTTGCACAATTTTCACACCTACTTACTATTTCACATCCTGCCTTCTCTAATTAGCAATATATCTTGAGCATTGCTTCTTTGCCATGAATATTTTTCAAATATAAGGTTAAAACAAACAAAAAAGCTATTCTTTGGGGATTTTCTTTTCTAGGTATTATATTATACAGTCCACTTCTTAAAATTAAAAAAAAAAAAGACTACCATTTATTGCATGATTCACATGTGTCAGAAATAGTGTTGGGAATTTTTAAACATTCTCTCATTTAGTTTTCACATATGCAGCTCAGAAGTTTTATATAACATTCCTAAGCTCAAATTCTAATAGTACTCAAATGTTTTCAAATATGAGATAAACTCTTATACTAAACTGTCTTAAAGAGCTTTTGGAAAATCGGCACTTATGCAGCAAATATCAAATGCCTATTCTAGGCAGAATGTGGGGCCATTTTTAAATGATAACTTATTTAATATTTATTCTCTTCTATTGCTGAGAGCTTGTCAAAGCTTCTTTGCAACCACTCTGTCCTTTGATCCTTTAATCAGACACCTGAGGAGGTTTCATGGAATCAAAGACTCTCAGAGCTCTGGGGTCAGCTGTCCAAGTGTTCATCTCGTATCGGGTACATGTCCAGAAACAAGGACCTCCCTTCCTGCTGAGATAGCAAATTCCCCTGCTGGTTTGGCTCTGACGGCATTGTGGTTAGAAAAGGAAGTGATAACAATGTGAGAGGATCTACACTCTGGAGATCAGAGTGCTTTTTCCTGATGAAATCCAAAGATTTTACTTTTGATGAAAGAGTTTGGCTTTTAACCCTGTGATGCCCCAAAGTGACCAAATACCCTTTCTTCTTAGAATAACTCCTTTCCCTGATCAGATAGGGTCCACTGTAAAGTATAAGTTAGAACACTGGCTTTAGAATGATGCACTTGTGCTGTGTCCCACCTACCATTAGCTAGTTGACAACTCCTTTTTCCTCTGAGTCTTCTATGAACACCTGTTCACTTCCAATTCGGTAATATCTGTCCAAAGGTCACCCAGTAGGCTAAAAAATCTGAGTTAAGCAAAGAAATAAGCTTCAGAAATAAGATCAATCCTCTCTTCCTCCATCTTGCAGGGAAGAACATCTAATTAGTAACACCCCTCCATGGTGGCTCAGGAGTAAAGATTCCGCCTGCCAATGCAGGAGATGTTGGTTTGATCCCTGGGTCAGGAAGTGTCCCCTGGAGGAGGGCATGACAATCCACTCCAGTATTCTTGCCTGGAAAACCCAATGGACAGAGAAGTCTGGTGGGCTACAGTCCATGGGGTTACAAAGAGTCAGACACAACTTAGTAACTAAACAACAAATTCTTGTTTTAGTTTTCTAGGGCTGCTATAAATAATAAATACTTGGTGGCTTAAAACAACAGCACTTTAATCTCTCACAGTCCTGGAGGCTAGAATCTAAAATCAAGACGGCAGGAAGGCCACACTTCCTCTGAAAGCTGTGGGGAAGAACCTTCCTTGTTTCTTCCAGTGTTTTGTGGTCCCTGGTAATTTCATTCACGGTCCTCATCTTCACATGACCTTTTTCCTGTGTCTTTTTTTTTTCTGTTACCTTGTTTTGTGACGTTAATAAGGACACGGGTCATTGGATTTAGGGCCCAGCTTAATCCAGGAAGATTTTATCTCAAGATTCTTGCCTTATTTACATCTGTAAAGATGCTTATCGCAAATATGGTCACCTTCTGTGAGTTTAGATGGACATGTGTGTTCAACCCACTGCACAGTGGAATCCATATCTTTGCTTTCTGGAAAATGCCATAACATTCTTCCAAGTTCAAGCATTTCTGTGTGGAAAAGGGAAGCAAAGAAATGGGATAGACTCTCAATATTATAGTCATGCTTACTAAGCTATTCTTTCAAATAATTTTATTTATTTACTTATCTGTATGTTCGGCTGTGCTGGGTCCTCGTTGCTGTGTGGGATTTTCTCTAGCTGCTGCAACCAAAGCTGCTCTCTAGATGTGGAGCTTGGGCTTCTCTACCATATAAGCCACCAGGGAAGCCCCATGGGCTTTTCATTGCAGTGGATTCTCTTGTTGTAGATCATGGGCTCTAGGGCACATGGGCTTCAGTAGTCGCAGCTTGTGACGTCAGTAGTTGCGACTCCCAGGCTCTAGAGCACAGGCTCACAACTTGTGGTGCACGGGCTTAGTTACTTGGCTGCTTGCGAGATCGTCCCATGTTTCCTGCATTTGGCAGATGGGTTCTTTACCAAAGAAGCCCTCACTAAGCTACCTTTTTATTAAATTGCAGTGGCCTTTCAGCTCTATCTCCCTGAGTAATGTTTTGAATCTAGAAAGACCTGCATTTAATGGGCTTTTCTATTCCTTAACTTGATGTGAAAGTTTGGGCAAGTGGTTTAACATCTATGGGATAGTAATACCTTGTATATAAAAGAGAACAATGAAACTGATGTCCAGAGTTGCCATGGAAATTAAATGACACCGCATGTGACAAATATCAAGTCTCCTGACTGACACCACACAACATAACACGGAGGTGTTTTGGCTTCCTCCCTTTCATGACTTGTATTTCCAGCCTGGATTTCTACCACAGACCACCAAGAGAAAATAACGTCCATTGAGTGTAGATGGGCTTCGCTGGTGGCTCAGCTGGTAAAGAATCCACCTGCAATGCAGGAGACCTGGGTTCCATCCCTGGGTTGGGAAGATCCCCAGGGAGAGGGAACAGCTACCCACTCAAGTATTCTGGTCAGGAGAATTCCACGGACTGTATAGTCCAACCGGTCTCAAAGAGTTGGTTATGACTGAGCGATTTTCACTTTCACTTTGAATGTATATATAACTCTCAGTGTCAATTCATTTCCTCTATTGCAAAGTTCTTGTGAGACACCAAACTCTTGTGCCATGTCCTGCCAGAAAATGTAAGGAAATTCTCCTAGCTTGTCTGGAATTAAACATTCATCCATGTAGCAGCTCCAAAGGGCCAGAGAAACAATTCCTTCTGTGTATCTCAGGCCCTTCTGTGTACCTGAAATGCAGTGGGGCTCTGCATGTGCTTATCGCCAGTTTATAATTTCAAGTGACTAAAAGATGTCCATCTCACGGGTTCATGTCCTCATTTATACTCAAGGTTGAAAACTTGTATTTCTTTCTATGTTATTTATATTATGTGTCTTAAATCCCAGACAACCTTCTTCCTCTATCTTTTCTATCTACTTGTCACAGAGCAAAGCCCAGAATTAATACCGGACTGGGCTGAACGTCAGTTCTGTGTCTTGAGTGGCCACTGGGAATGCTCTGTATCCTTGGGCAGCCTATACACCAACCCCCTACCCAATATTTGTGGTTATGTCCGATTCTTGGGTGGAGGTGGGAAGGCAGCAATGGGAAGACATTGGAAACACTAAGAGAGTGAAGTTGGATGCTTTGTTTTCTTGACTCCTTAGGTACTAGGTCAGTTCAGTTCAGTCACTCAGTCATGTCCGACTCTTTGTGACCCCATGAATCGCAGCACATGAGGCCTCCCTGTCCATCACCAACTCTGGGAGTTCACCCAGACTCAGGTCCATTGAGTCAGTGATGCCATCCAGCCATCTCATCCTCTGTCGTCCCCTTGTCCTCTTGCCCCCAATCCCTCCCGGCATCAGAGTCCTTTCCAATGAGTCAACTCTTCGCATGAGGTGGCCAAAGTACTGGACTTTCAGCTTTAGCATCATTCCTTCCAGAGAAATCCCAGGGCTGATCTCCTTCAGAATGGACTGGTTGGATCTCCTTGCAGTCCAAGGGACTCTCAAGAGTCTTCTCCAACACCACAGTTCAAAAGCATCAATTCTTTGGCGCTCAGCCTTCTTCACAGTCCAACTCTCACATCCATACATGACCACAGGAAAAACCATAGCCTTGACTAGATGGACCTTTGTTGGCAAAGTAATGTCTCTGCTTTTCAATATGCTATCTAGTTTGGTCATAACTTTTCTTCCAAGGAGTAAGCATCTTTTAATTTCATGGCTGTAGTCACCATCTGCAGTGATTTTGGAGCCCAGAAAAAGAAAGTCTGACACTGTTTGCACTGTTTCCCCATCTATTTACCATCAAGTGATGGGGCCAGATGCCATGATCTTTGTTTTCTGAATGTTGAGCTTTAAACCAACTTTTTCACTCTCCTCTTTCACCTTCATCAAGAGGGTTCTTAGTTCTTCTTCACTTTCTGCCATAAGGGTGGTGTATTCTGCATATCTTAAGTTATTGATATTTCTCCTGGTAATCTTGATTCCAGCTTGTGCTTCTTCTATGATGTACCCTGCATATAAGTTAAATAAGCAGGGTGACAATATACAGCCTTGATGTTCTCCTTTTCCTATTTAGAACCAGTCTGTTGCTCCGTGTCCAGTTGTAACTGTTGTTTCCTGACCTGCATATAGGTTTCTCAAGGGGCAGGTCAGGTGGTCTGGTATTCCCATTTCTTGAAGAATTTTCCACAGTTTATTTTGATCCACATAGTCAAAGGCTTTGGCATAGTCAATAAAGCAGAAATAGATGTTTTTTTTTTTTTTCTGGAACTCTCTTGCTTTTTTGATGATCCAGTAGATGTTGGCAATTTGGTCTCTGGTTCCTCTGCCTTTTCTAAAACCAGCTTGAACATCTGGAAGTTCATGGTTCATGTATTGCTGAAGCCTGGCTTGGAGAATTTTGAGCATTACTTTACTAGCATGTGAGATGAGTGCAATTGTGTGGTAGTTTGAGCATTCTTTGGCATTGCCTTTCTTTGGGATTGGAATGAAAACTGACCTTTTCCAGTCCTGTGGCCACTGCTGAGTTTTCCAAATTTGCTGGCATAGTGAGTGCAGCACGTTCACAGCATCATCTTTCAGGATTTGAAATAGCTCAACTGGAGGGCCTAGAGGAGCTATTCCACATTCTAAGTCAGGAGAGGCGGCGGTGAGGAGATACCCCTTATCCAAGGTAAGGAGCAGTGGCTGTGCTTTGCTGGAGCAGCCGTGAAGAGACACCCCACGTCCAAGGTAAGAGAAACCCAAGTAAGACAGTAGGTGCCCTCTTGCAAGAGGGCATCAGAGGGCAGACACACTGAAACCATAATCACAGAAAACTAGTCAATCTAATCACACTAGGTGCTGGGTTACTCTCTACCAAAGCCCCAGCTCCTTTTAGGTGGTCTTTCCCATGCAATCCTTCTGTGTAATTCTCTCTTCAATAAAGAGAAGGCAGTACCACTCCTTCCCCTTGTCCTTCCAGACTCCTGGGTGGCAAGAGCTCCTCACTGTTGCCAGCACCTGAGCCCTACTTTGATGTCCTCTTTAAACCCAGACCACATCATTGGGCTGAGTTTCCCCTTTCCTCAAACTTGCCGACGGGAGTAGTCCATCTTTTTGCCATCTGGACTCTGAAAACACAGTCATTAATACTGCAGGTGGCACCAGAATAAAGACTTTCTAATGAGATACCGGGATGAAAAGGCTCTAGTATTGAGAAACACACAAACATACTCTTCTCAGTGGGGCAGTGGAATAGGGGGCATCTGTGTCCTGCAGAGACCTTGTGATTATGAAATGATCATCGATACGGGCATGGGGTGAAGTGAATGTGTAGAGCACAGTATTGATAGAAGCCAGGAAATCGGGAACAACAGAGACATGGCTCTGGAGCTCTCCATTCATTCCCGTGGAAACTTGCCATTCTGTACTTTTCACTAACATGATGAAAATCAAGTAGAGGAAGTCCCCTACATATAAACGGGTTCTATTCCAAGAGCACGTTTGTGAGTCGAATCTGTTTGTAAGTCCAGCAAAGTTAGCCTAGGTACCCCACTAACATGATCAGCTATACAGTACTGCACTGTAATAAGTTTATAATACTTTTCACACAAATGAAATGAAAAAACCAAACAAAAAATAAACTATTTTAAATCTTCTGGTACAGTACCTTGAAAAGTCCAGTAGTACAGAACAGCAGCTGGCATACAGGAGCAGGCATTGTGTAAAAAGGCAGGAAGAGTTCCTGACAAGAGGAGGGGGAGGAAATGGGAGATGGTAGAGCTGCAGAACTGTCAGCAACAGGAGACAGAAGGAAAGCTGCAATTTCACTCATGCTTGAGATTGATAGAATGTACATTCACATCTCTGAAAGTTTGCGACTTGGAGATTCATAGGTAGGGGACTTACTGTCTTTTATTTCTTTATTCACTGGGATTTCTGTCATTTGCTCCCCTAGCTCCACACTCACACAGGGGCTTCCCTGGTGGCTCAGGTGGTAAAGACTCCACCTGCAATGCCCTGGGTAAGATCCCTGGATCAGAAAGATCCCCTGGAGAAGAGAATGGAAACCCCTTCCAGTATTCTTGCCTCCAGAATTCCATGGACAGAGAAGTCTGGGATCACAAAGAATCAGGCATGACTAATGCTTTCTCTTGGGCTTCCCAGGTGACTCAGTGGGTTAAGAATCCACTTACAAAGCAGGAGACACAGGAGATGTGGCTTCCGTTCCTGGGTTGGAAAGACCTTTTGGAGGAGGGCATGACAACCAACTTCAGTATTCCTGCCCAGAGAATCCCATGGACAGAGAAGCCTGGCAGGCTACAGTCCATAGGGTCGCAAAGAATTGGACACAACTGAAGTGACTGAGCATGCAAGTAAGCACACACACTCACATTTTAAAATGACCTAGCAAGAGATCAGAGGGATGGAAGGAGGGAAGGAAGGGATGAGGAACAAAAAGATGTGAGAGATTTAAAGACCTGTCCAAGTTTCCAGAGCTGCTAAGTGGCACCAGACACCTAACCCCACGTCTGCGGTTCTTTTTCACTTTGCACACCTTGTTCTTTCTGTGAGTGTAGCTTTCCCCTGTGGAAACTATCAAATCAGTCTTGACTGAAAACTTTCTTAGAGTTCTTAAATTTTTAAACAAATAGTAGTACATAGATCAGAATCCAAACGGATCTTTCCCATTTGCAACTTTTCAGAGGGACAGCTGAGTTTACTATAATTTCTCTATTTGGGTAGGGTCCTCCCCAGTGGAGCACATCAAACATTTAATCTCTGAATGTGGCTCTGTATCTCTGGCTCTCTCTGCAAATACCCTCCTTACCTTTGAAGGAGCACAGCAAGTACTTAAGATCTTTTGATGAAAGGTCCGTTAATTGAATCCTTTGAATAATGAGTAATTACTATCCTTTCATGAGGAATATCCTGGCAATTTCCTATAATGGGAATTGACAAGATCTGAGAAGAGTCTAAAGTCAGGTCTTCTAAACCATCACTGTTCATAATTAGTAATACGATCATTAACAAGCTTCATTTTCGTTACTGGGGAGAAAAGCACATGTTGGATTTTCTCAGGAAATCATGTCCATAAGTCATGCAGAGAAACTCCAAGCCAGTTAGGGACAACAGAAAGCAGGTGCTGAAATGCAGAAGACATTCCCATAGGAGTCAGGAGACCCTCATTCAAATCTCAGAACTGCCTGTGATCTTAGGAAAGTCGTACGACTTCTGTGCCCCAGTCCCCTGAAAGGGAAATAAACTAGATTTTGACAACCACATTGGGAGCTTGTTCAATTTGAAAAATGCTATGTGCTTGCAAATTATCTTCATCAGCATCATCTTTGCTAGCATGCTAATTGTAAGTAGTAGTCACATGGCTCTGGTTTTCTCTTTATCTTTTCACTTGATTATTTGGTCTTGTTGTTTGCTTTTATTATATAATGAAACTCCAGCCATCTTAGGCACAGGAATAAAAGCAGTTCACCATGATTTTCTCTTCCTTTCTCTCTCTCTTTCCTCTCCCTAGTTTTTATTGTTTTTCTTTCTTTCCCCTTCTTTGCTCCATGATTCTAAATTATTTCACTAAAAGTGGCCAAAATAATGTTTCTACATATTCACCAGTATCTAGACATTGTTTCAGTTAGCTTTAGCTAGATCGATCCAGTGCAATACCCCACTCTGAACTCAGAGGCATACTTGACAATGTAAAATCTATTTCTTGCTTTCATGTCTATGTGATGACTGGAGTTTGACCAATCTAGACTGGGCTTAGTTCAGCTGGTCTCCAAGATATGAGACAGTTTTAATCTGCTTCACCATATTTCAACGTCTTGGGTGTTTGAATCATAAGTTACTCAAGGCACTTTCTTCTCATATTAAAAGCAGGTGTTGCTGTTGCTCCTTAGTCATTAAGTCATACTGATCCTTTTGTGACTCCATGGACTGTAGCCCACCAGACTCCTCTGTCCATGGGATTTCCCAGGCAAGAATACTGGAGTGGGTTGCCATTTCCTTCTCCTGGATCTTCCTGACCCAGGGATCAAACTCACATCTTCTGTGTCTCGTCTCCTGCATTGGCAAGTGGATTCTTTACCATTGAGCCACCAGGAAAGCTCCTATCCTATGAACACAGGCTCTGTTGTCCCTCAAATATGATCTGTTAACATCTCATTAGTTAAATCAGGTCATAAGCCAAGCCCCAATCAAAGGGCTGCCCAGGTTGCACTAGTAGTAAAGAACCTACCTGCCAATGCAGGATATGTAAGACAGCCATGGATCCTGTCATGTGTGTTCGATCCCTGGGCAGAGAAGATCCCCTAGAAGAGGGTATGGCAACCCACTCCAGTATTCTTGCCGGGAGAGTCCTATGGACAGAGGAGCTTGGAAGGCTACAGTCTATAGGGTCACACAGAGTCAAGCATGACTGAAGTGACCTAGCACTCACACACACACAAGTCAAGGGGTGAGGAAGCATATTTAACCTCCCTAATCACACAACAGACCCAAAATCAATGCAATAAAAACAGAATAAATATATGTTGTACAACAGTTTACTGTATCACAGACAATATCATTTAAAAATCTTTGCCAAACTGATTAGTACATTTAATTTGCATTTCTTCCATGCCTTCCAAGAAAGAAAAAATTTTTATATGATTTTTTTAAACATGTATTGCACGTCTTCTTTTGTGGATTACTCTTTCATGTGGTTTCTGTGGGGGCATTTCTCCTAATGAGTTGCCAGAGAACTTTAAAACCTGAGAATATTCATCTTTTCATGTATCAGAGAAAATTATTATAGGCTATGCTCTGCTTTTAATTTTGTATGAAATGCTTTAATATGAAAATTAAATTTTTTCCTGTGTTCAAATCTATGAAATGTTTAGTTTATAATTTCTGCTTTAGATATCTTACTTAGAAGACTTTCCCTATCACAAGATTAGAAATCTATGTTTTCTCCTCGTTCTATTTGACTTTCATGCTTTTACAATGAATATATATATATATATATATATATATGTAGGTATATATTTCTGTCGAGTGCAGTTTTGAGAGGTTTTTTTAAATTGTATAATTGCTTTACATTGTTGTGTTAGAGAGAGAAAATGATTCTCTTATATTCCCAAAAGACTAACCGTGTTTTATGTTTAAGATGAGCCCTAAAGCAGGAGTTAACCAAAGAGGGGAATAAGCTGAGTTGGGAGTGTTATGGGAGATGGTCGAGGGAAGTTAGGTCACCCAGAGTACAGGGGACCATGCGAGCAAGGCAGGTCCACTGTGGAAGTGTTTCCAGGGGCAGCTTTACATGTTCACAACCATCAAGGATGTGGAGAAGGAAAGGGCAACCCACTCCAGTATTCTTGCCTGGGAAATCCCACAGAAAGAGAAGAGCCTGGTGAGCTACAGTCCACGGGGTCTCAAAGAGTTGGACACAACTTAGCAACTAAACAGCAACAACCAAGGCACGGTGAGAGGTCAAGGATGGAATAGCAGTGGCCTCGAGGTCACCGGAGGACTCCAGAGTTTACTTCGAGGACGATGGGCAGTGTCCTGTGTACCATGTTTATGCTGATCACTTCTGACTCCAAGGCCCCTCAGCAGGGAGCAGGGTAGAGACCCAGCTCCAGGAGCCTACAATCTGTTCTCAGCACCCATCTTCTCGCTTTCTTCTAAGAGAGAAAGAAAGAGCCCTCTCTTTCCTGCTGGGCCACTTACCAGGCCAAAGACTAGACTCAGAAGAAGAGAGAACTGCCCGGGTGTGGGGTAGGGGGAACCATCGATTTTCTGGGGGAAATCACTTGAGGCAAGGTGGTCCATCCCCCATCCCCAGGCAGGGGCAGCCAATGAAATTTGCATATCATCTTGATGGCCTGAGATCAAAAGGCCACATCAGTATGTGGAAGAAAATCTTATGAAATAAAGCAGTGTTCTGATGTTTCTAAGGTGTTAGATTGAATTCAATCAAAGTGCTACATTCAGGGTAAACCCCTGAAGAGAAACTCACTTGGGATGAGCAGTTCTCAAAGAGACCAATGATTCAATTCAGGGAACGTTAATTGAAGACTGGTCTCTGCTGTCAGCCAGGCTGAGAGTTCTGGGTCTGCAGGGAAACAAGATTTGCAACTCCAAGAAGTTCACTGTATAATTGACAAGACAGGAACATACAGCAATCACAGTGGGGCTTGAGCTAAAAGAGAAAAGTAAGAAAATTGTTACAGGATTAAGAGAGAGAGAGAGATTTGGATCAAGTAATTAAGGCAGCCTTCCTGGAAGAAGTGGTATTTAGGCAGGCCTAGATTAGTTCCTGGGGTGAAATAATAGTAATAACAGACAGAGTCAACGACATAATTTACAGTGTGTGGATGTTACTTGCTCAGTCATATCCAACTCTTTGCAATCCCATGGACTGTAGCCCACCAGGCTCCTCTGCCCTTGGAATTCTCTAGGCAAGAATACTGGAGTGGGGTGCCATTCCCTTCTCCAGGGGATCTTTCTGACCCAGGGATTGAACCTAGGTCTTCTGCATTGCAGGCAGATTCTTTACCATCTGAGTCACATAATTTGCAAAGCCACTCCAAAATAAAAATAGGAGTCCCTTGTTCGAAAGACAGAAGTGCCAAAAACAAATATTAAAGCTTCCCACCCCACCTCCCAGTGGTGTCTCTCTTAACTTGTCTTGATGTATGTTATTTGTATTTAATGTCATTCTCAGTAAATTAAAATAAATATTTTAAATTATTAGATGATATTTACCATTCATCTTCATGTTGTGCAGTATCAGTCTTAAACATAAGTATAAGAGCATTTATCTGGCATTCAGAATTTCTGGAATTGCACAATTCATATTTTATAATTGCTATGTAAATATTCATTTTTGTTCTTACCATGACAGTAGATACAATGCACAAAAGTAGCTCACTGTTCTTCTTTCACTTCTTTATATGTGCATATTCAATCCACTCTCTTCTTTACTGATGAGAAAGGAAGGACTGAAAGGAAAGGCACTATGGGTTGTACTGTCTTTCTCTTTTCTTCTATGTCATTATTTCCAGCATAATTGGTTGACTAATACAAGGAAGTAACAGAAACAGGAAAGGATATGACATGCCTTCTTGGTCTTTTGTGTTTCTTTGGGTGGCATTGCCTTATTTCTGTATTTGAAGCATGTTCTGGTTCAAAAGGAAAGCATGGACTTTCTGAGCTGTTAGCACCTTTACTTAATCAAAAATAGCATGCCCACCTTGTACTGGCTTTGAGTTATGTTGAACTTTCATGCAACATGAATCTACTAGAATTTTGTACTCATGTAGATTTGCAGGGCCATGTGCAATGGAGGAGCTTCCCCAGTGGCTCAGTGGTAAATAATCCACGTTCAATGCAGGAATTGCAGGAGATTCAGTTTTGATTCCTGGATCAGGGAGATCCCCTGAAGGAGGGCATGGCAACCCACTCCAGTATTTTGTCTAGAGGATCACCATGGACAGAGGAGCCTGGTGGGCTATAGTCCATAGGGTAGCAAAGAGTTGTATGTGACTGAGTGACTTAGCTTGTATGCACTTGCAAATGGAAAGCCTCTACACATGGGTGTGCTCTACTGTGCCATTGAAGTTCACTTATAAAACACAAGTTCAAAAATAAAATTAAGAATTTCAAGAAGGTGACAAGGAATATTAAACCAAGTAAGATATTCTTCCAAGAACAGGGCATCCTATAATCTCACAGGTTATAATTCATGAAGCTGGCTCTAACAACAGCTATCATTTTTTGAACAAGCACTTAGACTTGGCCCTGTGATGAATACTCTCTCTCTATAGTATTCAATTTAGTTTTCACAGTAACCTTATGAGTACATCCATTTTATGGATGAAGGGACTGAGGTCTAGGAGACTAGTTATTTTGACCAAGATCCTCAGCTGGCAAGTGGCACAACTGGGCTGACGTGTTATCAGTCCACACACCTGCTGTCTGATCCCTAACCCAAGCCTTGGACCTCAGCCCTCTCTTCATGGGGTAGAAGAGCATCAGGGGATCTTCAGGTCAGAGTGGGGAAGATGTGAGCTAGGTGTGTGTGCTCCTCAGTTAATCATAAGGAGATTCACCCATCTGTCATTTCATCAGCACGTTCTAGAATATCCAGAATAAACCAGCATTTGAGTAACTTCTTGGGGGTAGAGTGGAACTTATTTTTTTCTGCCTAGAATACCTTCCTTTGGAAATCTTTCTACTCCCACTCTGAGAGAATCCCCTTCATTCTGTAAAGTTCAGATGCAACAATATTTGGCATATAATATTTCTGAGAGTCAAAGGACAGAAGCTTTAGGAAAGGTCTTAAGACAATTCTTCACACAAAGTGCTATGTAAATAGTAGGTAACACTTTTTTTTTTAATTACCATTTTAAGAAAAAAAATTACCCAAGCCAAGTAATCGAAGTCATCCTTGGAACTAACTGAAACTCTTCGTATAAATGGTCTCTCTTCTTCTTGGGTCATAAACTATAACAATCAAGGAAGCCTATAGTTTCTGGGGCCATCTTGATTCTATATGGAAAGTTTGTCTAAAAATTAGGTCAAGCAGAGAGAAGAAATAGAGGGATAGAGAGTCAGATCACGTTATTTGAACTACCATAACTAGCCATATCTAATGCGGTATGTGTTTAGTTGCTCAGTGGTGTCTGACTCTTTGTGACCCCATGGACGGACTGTAGCTTACCAGGCTTCTCTGTCCATGGGGTTCTCCCAGCAGGAATACTGGAGTGGGTTGCCATTTCCTCCTCCAGGGGATCTTCCCAACCCAGGAATCCAACCTATGTCTCCTGCATTGCAAGCGGATTCTTTACCACTGAATCATTAGGAAGCCCATATCTACTGCTCTCCCCTTGGATTTCCAGGCACATTTCTTTTTCTCCCTTAATTTAATTTGTGCTGTCTTTTGTCACTTGTAACCTATAATAGGGTTCTGGTTATTTACTGTAGGAACACACTAATGTCCACACATGAAAAGTTAAATAGAGAGCTGTGATTATTTGTTCATTCTTTATTCTCCTATTAAATAAATCAAAGCATATTAAACAAATCAACTTTTTTTTTTTTTTTGCTTGCCAACCAAGTCCCTGGTAGGTGCTGGGTGTTATGCATACAATTTTTTTTTTTCCCCTGGAAGTCTGAGATGTTAACAAGCAGTGATACTTTTTATAATCTAACATCCTGGCTTGCCATGGCTAATGCTGGTTTATACCTGTTGTCCTGTAATAATTATTAACAACATCCCTCTTACTCTTGAAAGAATTTGAGCTTGGAAGACAAGCCCCATCGTCTCACTGTATGAGGGAATTATACATAAGCTGCAGTGGCCACTCAGTGAAAGATCATGGAACAAAGTAAGTTCTATATGAGCAGGTGTTCTAGGTCAGTTTTCTACTCTATCTTTATTCCAACTGTATACCTGGCATACAGCAGAGACTCAATAAACATTTGTTGAAAGAATGAGTAAACTATAGCCTGAGGAGTGGGTGCAAAGAAGGTTGCATTTGGTTAAAGAGGAGAAGACTTGCGAGGGGTTTTTCATGAGAGACTAGACAGAAAACAGTGTTTGCAAAGGTGAAAGGGTTAGAATGAGCATGCCTGAACGTATGTGTGTCTACTGCTGGACCACTCACAGGGTAAGCTGGGAAGTGACCAAACTTGAAGGCATGGGAAGATGAAACCCCAGAACCTAGAGAGCTGTCTATCTTAGGAAAACATACAAACTATTCTGAGGATAGTGTGAGCAAGTGAGCAAGTGTGGGTTGTAAGTAAGTGAGTAGTTTGCATATTAAGAGCATTTTGGCTGAAGCAGCAAGAACTCAGAGTAAGAAAAATAGGAAGCCTTGCTGGGAGACTACGTGAGAATCTAAGTCTTTGATTAACTCTCCTGCTGCTTAGGGAAATGGTCTCAGATCTCTGGCAAAATGAGAACAGTAAAGACAAGGCAGAATTCGCGGATTTAGTGAAAGCCAATGCATTCAACTGAAAAGAATACACTTTGAAACTGTCACTTTACCAGAACTCCCTGGTGGTCCAGTGGTTTGGACTTGGCACTTTCACTGCCAGGACCCAAGTTCGATTCCTAATTGGGGAATTAAGATTCCATAAGTTGTGCAATGTGACTGAAAAAAGAAAAGAAAAAAAATTGTGGCTTTACCTTTTTTTTTTTCCAAAATTAAATCCCTCATTTGTTTTACAAAATGTCAGGGATAAAGGATGGTGTGCTTTTAAAATATCCTTATTTGGCAAGATAAAATGAGGCCAATCCCACATAACTAGTGACCTGTGCAATTGTACAGTCCTTACAATTTGGGAAGGGGGAGGGGTTTATACATCCATTAAAATGCAAAATATATCCCTTCTGCTCTAAGGAAGAATTGATAACATTTCTGAGCTCAGGAATTGGCAGGAGGGTTGCAAATAGGAGAATAAGTTTGAGTGGTATTTAGAATAAAATATGAAAAGCCAATGATTGATTCTATGTCAGGGGCAGCACATTCCTATTTTAATTATCTGGGTTCTTCAAGTACAGGTTGAGTTTTTTTATTTCTAGTCCAAATAATCTTCTCATGCATCCTTTTATATTTTCATGTGTAAATATTTCCCACATTGAAACGATCATGTTTTTTTCCTTGTTAACTCTAAATATCTCCATCTCTTGGATGAGTAAGCAAAAAAGTGATAATGTAAAGCCATTCCTATACATACCACCTGGCACACATGTTCCAGAAACAAGACACACTGCTTTTTTTAAATAGTAGCATGCATGTCATTGGACATATATTGATTTATGGAAACACTTGGGAAAGCAGAGCTGGGTTTACGTTTTTAAATAATTGCTTCATTTTATAAAAAAACTATCTTTCAAAGATACATGGCCCAGGGACTTCCCTGGTGGTCCCGTGGTGAAGACCTCACATTCCCAATGCAAGGGGCGTGGGTTTGACCTCTGGTCAGGAAACTAGGTCCAGAATGCTTCAACAAAGAACCCACGTGCTGCAACTAAGAAGTCCAAAGTACCCAAGCTGAAACTAAGACCCTGTGCTGTTAAAAAAAAAAAAAAAAGATACATGGCCCAAGGACCAATATTCATCTTTCAGATTTCAGTTTTAGTCAGCAGAGAGAAAGGTTGCAGCTGCTAAATCATCAGCTTCTGTGAGCTCTTTATTGGGATCTTGATGCTTTCCTGGAGCATAGAGGCAAGTCTCCGCTCCTGGCACCCCTCTGCTGACCCCCTCCCCCACGCTATCTAACCTAGTCCTCTGCCATGTCTTTGTTACAGCAAAGAGGGACTTATACATTACGATTGCTAACTGGAAGATCCACTTTGACATAAATTAATCCTCCATCTTAGAGCCCCCCCACCCTTACCAATCATCTTTGGGGGTGGGATATAGATGCCACGTGTTTTTCTTTTCTTGTTTTTGCAGTATGGTTGGTGTGCAGTATTATGTGAGTTTCAGGTATGTAACATAGTAACTCAACATTTTTATAGATTACCTTCCATTTAAACTGATATAAAAATACTGACAACATTCCCTGGACTATACAATATATCCTTACAGCTTAATTACTATGACTTGGTGGCTAAACAACAACAACATCACTCGTAATATTTTTTACCTCTTAATCTCATGCGCCTATCTTGCTCCTCCCTCCACCCCTTCCCCACTGGTAATGACTAGCTTGTTCTCTATATCTGGGATATAGCTGTATCTCTGTTTCTGTTTTGTTATATTTATTTGTTAGTTTTATTTTTTAGGTTCTACATAAGGTGCCAACATACATTATTTCATTTTGTTTTGTTTTTCTTGGTTAGTGGGAAAAAGGGAGCTAAATCTTACAATTTATTGTCCTGAAGACTCCTGTCCAGAAGGTCATTGCAAAAAATGCAAGACAATCTAGAAAATGTTAAAAGAAAAAAAAAAAAAAAAAAAAAAACTTAGAGGGGCTTTTTTTTTCCTTCTAAGTCAATGGGACAGAACAACAAATTGTGTAGCTGCAGTTACCAAAATGATGGGAAAGTGAAGTTCATGTTTGGACTAACACTTGTGGGCTGAGACAGAAAGTAAGGATCATGGCCAGAGACTATGTTCACATCCTTGAAGGAGGAGGTGAGTACAGGGACAGAGACCAAGCAGAGAGATGAGATAAAGTCCCAATCAGAAGGCAGAATCAATGAGCTGTGGAAGGGAGCAACAGCTGCATGGTGCCTGGCTATCAGTGAGACCTAAGATGAAAATGTGGGGTGGTGAGGAGACACCTTAGTCTGGAGACCAGGAAGGATACAGCTTCAAGGGTCCAGGATTCAGGAAACTCAGTCATCAATAAATGAATAGAAGGTGTGAAATGGAGTTTAGGAGATGGATCTGAAGTCATGGGGATGAGGCCAGCAGGGAATCTAGTGGAGGAGAATTGGAAGTACAAGGTCAGCTTCTAACATGAATGTTTGGACCCACTATTAGCTGCTAATGGCTTCTTCAAATGGATTCTCTGGCAGAGGTACCAAAAAGGACACTTATTCCTGCTTGCTAGTGCCTCAGGGCACCTCTGCCCATATCTCCTGTGTCTGTCCTTCACACCAAGCCACTCCCCTTGATGTCAATGATTTGGATCTTCCTTTTGGGAGCCATTCTTATCTAGAGCCTGATTCTTTTGACTTGATTCTTTCCTACCATACTCCCTTACTTGGCCCCACTTCCACCTGTGATGGCAGTTTAGACATAGGGCCAAGATAACAGAGAGCCAGATAGGAATCATATAAGTAGATCAGAGATCCAAGAAACAAAACAGCAATCCAGGTCCTAAAAGGAGGCCCAGGACGATAGCTGGACTGGAGGCAGGCCAACGGGATTCTACCTTTGGGCCAGAATATCCTAAATCTTTCTGTATTTAGTAGGATCCAGGGACAATAATGAGATCAGTGTCTCTGATTTATACTAACTGACTCCAGCTCTGGGAAAGAGAACAAGTAAGATAGGAAATACTAATAACTGAATTGGTATTTTTGTTTGACTACCCTTACTTTGGTAATGGGAGAAAGGGTGTAAATGAAATGAAATGAAATGACTATTATATTCTCTGTTATACAGCCACCCATCCTTTGTCTCCAGAACTCCATACATCTAAGGACTTTCAATATAATAAGGAAACTGAGCTTGAAACTCCAATGCTCTTCTTACAAAGACAACAGGCATGTTGGATGAGGGCCCACCTTACTCCAATAGTATGTATGTAGGCGTACTGAGTAGCTTCAGTTGTGTCTGACTCTTTGTGACCCTATGGACTGTAGCCTTTCAAGTTATTCCACCAGTATAACCTCATCTTAATTACACCTGCAATGAGGTACTGGGAGTTAGGATTTCAGTACAAATTTTTAGGGGATGATTCAAGCCATAGCAAACACTAACTTTTACAGCACGTTATAGGTTGCATATGCCTCCTTAACATCTATTATTTTGTCTAGTTTCCCCAACTAACCTCCTAATTATGCAACCCCACCAGTTTACAAATAAGGAAACACAGAGATAAAGAGCCTTCCAGTGATCCAACCTGCTGAATGGTGCAGAATAAGTTTCTTCAGGAAACTCTTCAGTTTCTTCAGGAAACTCATGTTCCTTGACCCTGCCTTCTGAAGATTTCACTTCCTGTTCCTGCCAAGCCTGTTAACTAGGTCAGTATATGCAGAAATAGACATTGAGTTTGAATTCAGTATCAGGTACCACTGAAATGAGATCAAACCAGTCAATCCTAAAGGAAATCAATACTGAATATTCACGTGAAGAACTGATGCTAAAGCTGAAGCTCTAATGCTTTGGCCACCTGATGCAAAGAGCCAATTCATTAGAAAAGACCCTGATGCTGGGAAAGATTTAAGGAAGGAGAAAGGGACAATAGAAGATGAGATGATTGGATGGCATCACCAACTCAATGGACGTGAGTTTGAGCAAGGTCCGGGTGATGGTGAAGGACAGAGAAGTCTGGTGTGCTGCAGTCCAAGGAGTCACAGAGTTGGACAGGACTGAGTGACTGCATAACAACAACAACCCCATTGCCTGCTATGGGGCCTTCAGGGAATACCTTGAACGCTAGGCTTTTAAATAATGGCAGTTCTATTGAGTCAGACAGGATTCCAGGGTTAGGGCAAAGCCAGCCACTGTATGTGAGTGACAACTATTAATACATGTCATGGTAGGAGACAGCATCCAAGAGAAGTGACTAAGTTCCACTCCCTTCCTCCTTTCTGTTTACTTTTCCTTCTCTTCCCTTTCTTTTTCTTCTTCTCTCACTCATCTAACTCTTTTTTCCCCTCTACCCTTCCCTGACACACTTCTTCCTTGTATACACATTTTGAAATGATTGACATATATCCTATATCTAATTATCTTCAATAAACACTCCTTATGAAACTACTACATTAACACTTTTCTGGAATTTTCCATTTATTCTTCCCCCCCCACATTTAATTGGATTTACATTTCAAGAGTGACCTTGTTTTATAGATAAAGAAATGTAACTCAAAGGATTGTCTGCACTGCTTATGTCAGTGTAGCTAGCTCATTGTTTTGCAACATTCTGAGCAAACCCAGTTCTCCCTCTCAGTGCACAGGTGCTAGTAAGAAAAGGATATATTTCATGTGACCCCAAAGGCAAAGGCAACAAAAGCAACAAGAAACAAGTGGTGCTACATCAAACTACAAAGCTTCTACACAGCAAAGAAAGTTACGGACAAAATTAAAAGGCAACCTACAGGACAGGAGAAAATATCTGTAAACTACATATCTGATGAGTTATTATACAAATTACATACAGAACCAAATTATATACAACTCAATAGCAAAAAAACAAGAAAAAAACAAAAAACCACAACATTCTGAAAAATGACCGGAGGGCCTGAATAGACAAGCTTCCAAAGAAGACGTACAAATAGTCAACAGGTACATGAGAAGATGCTCAGCATCACTAATGATCAGGGAAGAGCAAATCAAAACCACAACGAGATATCATCTTACATGCCTTAAAATGGCTTTCGTAAAAACAAGACAAGAGACAACAAGGGTTAGTGAGAATGTGGAGAAAAAGGAAAAATCAAAGTGCCCATCAGTAGATAAATGGGTAAAGAAATGTAACGTCACACACACACACACACATATATATACATATATTTTTTTCAGCCATGAGAAAGAAGGAAATCCTGCCATGTGGCTGGATAACATGGATGGACTTTGAGGACATTACACTAAATGAAATATATCAAATAGAAATACAAATATCATGTGATATCACTTACAGATGGAATCAAAAAAATAAGTCACACTTAGAGAAACAGAATGTTAGTCACTAAGTCATGTCCAATTCTTTGTGACCCCACAGAATGCAGCCCTCCAAGCTCTTCTGTCCATGGAATTCTTCAGGCAATAATACTAGAGTTGGTTGCCATTCCCTTCTCCAAGGGATCTTCCTGACCCAGGGATCAAACTTGTGTATCCTTCATTGCAGGCATATTCTTTACTGACTGAGTCACCAGCGAGAAATAGAAAGTAAGCAAGTTGTTATCAGGTACTGGGGTGTGCAGGAAACAGGGAAATGCTGATAAAAGGGTACAAGCTGGAAGCTGAATAAGTTATAAAGATCATGCAAAACATAATGATTTTAGTTGATAACACTGTATCAGAAAGAAAAAAGGATTAAGGCTGGGAATCATAAAGCTACACAATACAGATTTTAGCATCATTTCTGAGATTACTTCCTTTCAGGAGACAGAAGGACCTGTAGAGAAAAAATGTGGAGTTGTCTCAATATCTTCTTCCCTTGCCCCCAGTCACCAGCATACATTCCTAGTAGTTTATGTGTATCATTAAGAGCAAGTGACACCACATGAAAGCTAGTCCTAAAGGAATTAATTCACCAGACACTGCTGACACCTCAATTGGGATGAAACTCCCTTGCCTGCCATCATAAACGCGACCCCACAGCCTTCCGGGGAAAAGTTTGTGCCACACTGTTTTCTCCAGGAGAGAACAAGAAACTGGTTGGTGGTCTCTCATCCTCAGCAATTTTCCTTTGCAGCCAATGAAGCTGCTTTAAAACTCAGTGAAAACTGACTGGAAACACTGTAAGGAAGAATGAACTCTTCTTGTAAAATAAAAAGACATCTTCTGCTATTAAGGGAAGTACACTAAAAGCATCACTTTTTTTCCCTACTGTCTTGGAAATTTATTGAATACAATCATTGTAGTGAACAGAAGATAATCAGCCTTACCTCATTTCTTAAGAACAATGCTATTATCCTTCCTATTTTAGTGTTTCAATGGCTCTTCAATATTTAAAGTGATGTATAATCAGCTGTGAAATCAACTATAGACTTTCAGCACATAATAAACAAAAGAAAATGCTGGGATAATTCATCATTCCAAGTATTCATATGATACAATTTACTTCAGGGTGTACTATTACTTTCCAATATTTCATTTTTTTCTATCAGAATATAGGCTAGTCTTAAGCATGATTCTGGCTAGATGCTATAGTTTATCATGAAGAATTATTTTATTTTTAGGGTGATTTAGCATTGAGATAATCTTATTTTTTCAAACCAACTGTATTTCATTTGGGAGATTAGTTTTTTTCTTTATCTTGCTCAGGAATATACTTTTCAGGAACATGGTTCTTTAAAATGTGGAAAGTGTAATATAATTGCAATAGAGTCTGAAAGTATACAGCTAAGAGATATGGAAAAAGACAGGAAGGACTATTAGATTGGTTGTGTTTCTAAAATTTTAGATCTGGAAGCAACTTGTGACTTATTTAGTTGGAAGCAATAGTTTTGTTAATGAGGTTACAGGCTCAGATTAAGGATGATTCTTTGGGTCCATGGCTGCTCAATGGCCAAGGGCTTCATCCAAGACTTGGATTCATCCAGATAACCTAAATGGTCCAAATATGCCCTTCTGATAAATAATACACCTTAGAAGTGTGACCTCTCTCTGCCTCCTTTCAGCACCTCATAAGTCAGTTCATTCATCTGATAGCCAACCCTAACTGTTGGAGTTCTTCCTAAGAAGGTCTGATTCTCATCTGATGTAAACCACCCACTGGTCCAAGTTATGGAGAAACACAGAGAAAGTGTCATCCACATATCCCATTGACACTGTTCTCATATTTAAAGAGAGAGAACTTGTGCCACATTCTCAAAGAAACTACTTATTCATCACTTACGTGATTTATTTTCAGCAGGAGTTGGCTGAAACGCTCCTGGCTTCTGATCCCCTCCCACATTCTAGGCACCAAAAGTCACCAAAAGTGAGTACGAACAAAAAATACCCAGTTGCTTCAATCCTGCCTTTTCTTTTGAACTTCCCTGGCTCAGAATAGAGAGGCTGCAGTCTTTTCTCATCCAGAAAAATAAAATTAAATAATATTTTAAAGATTCCATATCTGGGTAGGTCAAAGACTGAGTTTCCACAGTGCTGCCTATTGTTGGGGATGCAGAGGAGAGTAATTGTAAGATTTCAGTATTATGAAGCCTGCTGCTGCTGCTGCTGCGTCGCTTCAGTCATGTCTGACTCTGTGCGACCCCATAGATGGCAGCCCACCAGGCTCCCCCGTCCCTGAGATTCTTCAGGCAAGAACATTGGAGTGGGTTGCCATTTCCTTCTCCAATGCATGAAAGTGAAAAGTCAAAGTGAAGTCGCCCAGTCGTGTCTGACTCTTAGCCACCCCATGGACTGCAGCCCACCAGGCTCCTCCGCCCATGGGATTTTCCAGGCAAGAGTGCTGGAGTGGGATCTAAAATACTTTTTGCATGTCCTCCAACAAATCTCATTTCTATCTGAGCCATCATAGCATCAGAGAATTCTATCCCCAATTCTGATGAACTTTTCTTATCATTCCCAGTAATTTAATCAATCTACAAATTAGAGAAGGAATGACCAGAATTTCAAGACCAAAAGATCATTGAATATGTAAACATGAGGCTCTGGACAGTCACCCTTGCTAGCATCTCAATAGAAGATGAGAATAAAAACTACCATTTATGAAACACTTCATAAATTATCTCTTTTGGGCTTCACAACAACCTACATTTGGAGAATAAATAGGCTGGAAGAGCTTAAATAACTCAGAGAAGGTAAAATATGGCAGAATCGTGATTCCAAACAGGGTTTCAGATGCCAGGTCTTCTGTTTTAATGGCTACCAAGGAAAGAGCAAATAAAGCAGAGCCCCAGCTGGGGAAACAGAACATGGTCAAAAGTGGGTGGATATAGGCGAGAAGTTTTTGAAGAAGCAAAGGACAGTAGAAGAGGCTACCAGAGCAACATCTAAGTCAAGCATTAAGACAATTTACCCTAGCCTCAGCTCAGCTTTTCAGCAGAGCATCATGGCAAGCATGTGAATTCCAGGGTCAAGTTTGTCTTGATCCCCAGCTTGATTCTATCTTCTTTTGGATGAAGAATCTTGGATAAGTCGAATTTTTTTCCTCACCTATAAAGTGAGGGCATAAAACTGTCATGTCTGATGAAATAAACTAGTTAAATATTTAATACATAGCTAGTTCAACACAGATTAGAGGCAAATGTTAGCATTTTATTTTACTTACTAGTTCTTTACTCACCTAGGCATAAAATATTGTCCCTCCCTTTATTTCTCCTTCTGTCTCAGAAACTCTATCTTCTTTCCCTGCTGTCATTTCTTCCACTAATTGCTAAGTACCTGTTATGTACAATGAGCTGTACAGATATTGGAGATGCAGATAATGATATACAAAAATAGTCTCTGGTCTTAAGATGCTCTCAATATAAGTGGGAGGGAAGTCAGCAGAAAAATGGCAACAGTTTATAGTAAATTTCAAGTAGAAGTTTCAATGATAAGAAAGTTTTCAATTTAGTTTAGAAATATTAAGTGTGTGCTCAGTTGCTCAGTCATGTCTGATTCTTTGGGACCCCATGGGCTGTAGCCCGCCAGGTTCCTCTGTTCATGGAATTCTCAGGCAAGACTACTGGAGTGGGTTGCCCTTTCTTCTCCAGGGGATTTTTCCAACCCAGGGATCAAACCTACATCTTCTGTATCTCCTGCATTGGCCGGCAGATTCTTTACTACCACCCTACCTGGGAAGCTCTAAGAAAGCTTTCAAAGGAAAAAATAAAAAATAAAACAACTCTTGAGCTGGTTTTGAAAGAATGAATAGGAGCTTTCCCTGTAGACAAAGGTGTTTACAACAAAGACAGAGCTTTGTTCAAAGTCAGAGACTCAGCACAACATAACAGTTTCCAGCAGACCGGAGTGATTAGATAAAGCTGAATAAAACAAAACAGAAGAGCACAGAACAAAACAGCACAGAATGAAAGTAGTGGGAAGCGGCAAGAGATGAAGTAAGACTGCAGGTTGTGCCAAGACCAGCATTTGTTATAGGATGATAAGTTGGGATAATAATTAAGGCTCCCCCACCTCCTTCCTATGGGTCTACGCAGACATCACACCCATGAGTGTCCCTGCCCAATAAAAGGGTTATTTTAGTAGGAAATACACAACATACACACACACACATATTCAAAGTCAGGGCTCACTTTTGATTTTCCAAATAGTCTTTTGATGAAATCCGTGGCATAACTAAGTTTTGGAAGCCAAGGTTTTATTTTCAAGACATTTTTATAATTTGAGTGTTTCATAAACACTGAAAGACTCTTGGACATAAAATAAATATTCATTTAATCTAACAGACAGTGAAGAACACTTGATGAAAAAGAGTTGCTCTTCTCATCTTAAATTATATGAAGCTCTCATAGGCAAGAGAAAGCAAAAAATAAAATGCGAAAGGACACAAAAGCTTAGACGTGGGTCTCTAAAAGAGACCTGAGCCCAAATCTTTCTTTCTATGTTTTGACCTATGGAATGAGCAAGATGGTAGACCTGAAAATTATAGAATATAGAAATGGATTTGAGGTTGTAATAATCAAAGCTCACTTGGCTCATAGGGCTTAGGGTTGGCCACAAATCTGGCAAAATTTCTTTGCAGAGATGGGATGTAGTCAATAATGTGGCATGGCACATGGCAGAAAAGAGAGTCTAAACTAGACTCTTAAATGTTCAGGACGGTAGAGGAGAGAATGCTCAAGTGCTCAAGTCCTTAGGAAGGGTGCGGAAACTAGCTGAGAGACAGCAAGTTGGCTGAGTGCCCTCAGGGTGAAGAGAGATGGGTTAAGGAAAAGCACTATGGACCAATAGTTTGGGACCAAGAACGACATAGATAAAATTAGCAGATAGCAAAGTGGATGGATGTCAACAAAGCAAGACCACAAGCCCCCACACTTGTATGATTGGCATGGCCAAAACCCTGAAGTTTGAAGTTTAAGTCAATCAAGAGACATGATTAAGAGCAGATAAAAATCCCCAACTTGACTGAGAAAATTCTAAAATGCCTGGGTTTTCCTAAACTGATTGAGGCTAAATTTTCCTAAGTAAATTAGATTCACTTATTAACAATAATCTTAAAATTATGTTTGCCCACTCTCTCCTCCTACTAGGAGTCACAGAAGAAGAATGCCTACAGCAATAGTGAAAAGGAAGACTTGAAGGATGTAGATAAGGCTTGGGTGGATGAACAGATAAAGGGATGGATGGGTGGATGAGTGGATGTATGGATAAGTGGGTGGAGAATCAGAAAAGAAGACTTCAGGTTGAAAGCTATTTTCCCCGTTTTTCCTGAGCATTTATGCAGAAATACCTAGTGTGTACAAAACATATTTGCCTAAAACCTTTTTTATTATATGCACACAATCAAGCTTTACCATCTCTCTTGACAGAATTTGAGCTTCTGATGGCAGAGTAGTTATTCTGAGTAAATTTACATCTTTCTCCTTTGGCATGTTGCTTTTCCCTGGTTGTCTTTGTTTGAACCTCTGTTGCAGGTTAATGGATGCTAAGCCCATTTCAGAACACAAAATCTGCCATGCCTTCATAACTTATCATGTGTAACTGGGCACACCCCTTCTTAAAAAGATTAAGCAGTCTGCATTATGCTCATATCAAGGACAATTATTTTTTCAAACTTTCAGTTTTATACCTCCAAACACCATTAGATTAGAAATAACAGCCCTCACACAGACAAATAAAATGAGGAGCAGGAGACAGGTGTAACTTGGGCATTTGTACCATGATTGACAGATGCTGGACAAGAGGTTGTTGTTGTTCAGTGGCTCAGTCTGACTCTGAAACCTCATGGACTGTAGCACGTCAAGCTTCCTTGTCCTTCACTATCTCTCAAAGTGAATATGAATGTGAAAGTTGCTCAGTCGTGTCTGACTCTTTGTGACCCCATGGACTATACAGTCCAATGAATTCTCTAGGCCAGAATACTGGAGTGGGTAGCCTTTCCCTTCTCCAGGGGATCTTCCCAACCCAGGGATCGAACCCAGGTCTCCCGCATTGCAGGAGGATTCTTTACCAGCTGAGCTAATCAGGACAGCCCAAACTATCTCTCAGAGTTCTATCTGAGAAATATCTCTCAGAGTTCACTCAAATTCATGTCCATTGAGTCGATGATGCTATCTAACCATTTCATCCTCTGCCACCCCTTCTTCTCCTGCCCTTGATCTTTTCCAGCATTAGGGTCTCTTCCAGTGAGTTGACTCTTTGCATCAGAAGTGGGTTCAGGTATAGACAAGGGTAGAGCTCACTCTAGACCAGACAATGTCTATCTTTGGGAAAACTCTTCTTTGTCAACATTCTTGGACTCCAGCCTCCTTTCCTGGATTTATTTATCTTCCATAAGAAGGATTTTCTACTGGTCTCATTCCCTGATGACATATTCTCTTGGGCTTTGACCTACTTTTTGTTGTCAGTATTTGGTCTCTTACATTTTTGAAAAGCATGTCTTTTCAACCTACTGAATTGTAGTCATCATTATTTCTCCCATCATTCTTGAACTCACCTCAGGCCCTGTTCCAAACCATCCCCTGCCCTTCAGGCAGGATTTGCATTAGTGCTGATTTGGCAGAAGCTTTCTTGCCCTCTCTTGGAGCCCAAAACAACAGCCGTGGGACAGACATATGATAATTTTTAAATGAGTTTCACCAGGGTAAACTCAATAAGCAAAGGGGTACTGAGTACTGTGGGCAAGGGAAGGGATCCTTCTCTGAGAACAATCAAAGCCAAAAATATTCAGTTTAGTTCAGTTCAGTTACTCAGTCGTGTCCGACTCTTTGTGACCCCATGAATCACAGCACGCCAGGCCTCCCTGTCCATCACCAACTCCCAGAGTTCACCCAGACTCACGTCCATTGAGTCAGTGATGCTATCCAGCCATCTCATCCTCTGTCGTCCCCTTCTCCTCCTGCCCCCAATCCCTCCCAGCATCAGAGCCTTTTCCAATGAGTCAACTCTTCGCATGAGGTGGCCAAAGTACTGGAGTTTCAGCTTCAGCATCATTCCCTCCAAAGAAATCCCAGGGCTGATGTCCTTCAGAATGGACTGGTTGGATCTCCTTGCAGTCCAAGGGACTCTCAAGAGTCTTCTCCAATGCCACAGTTCAAAAGCATCAATTCTTCGGCGCTCAGCCTTCTTCACAGTCCAACTCTCACATCCATACATGACCACAGGAAAAACCATAGCCTTGACTAGATGGACCTTTGTTGGCAAAGTAATGTCTCTGCTTTTGAATATGCTATCTAGGTTGGTCATAATGAGCACCAAACCCCTAGCCCATCTCCACGTAAGCAGTGAGGAGGCTACAAAATGTAGCCTCTGGCTGGTCAGGAGGAGCATGAATCTTTGGTGGTCAACTAGCCATGCTTGTCACACCAGCCGGAAGATCCAATTTCCGTCTGGGGATTAATCACATGTACTTGGCCTCCTTACCTTCTTCTAGCTGAATTCCTCATCTTTACAGCCAGGGTTTCTACTCTCAACCCCTTATAAGACCCCCAAGTGCTTTCCCTCCCCTCTTCTCCCAAACTAGTATCCTAGCCTTAACACCTTTCTTCTCCCTGAGCAAGCTCATGTATTTGAGGCATCTATACATTGTTTCTTGACTTCAGCCCTTCTTTTGCCAGCTGAGCCCATGTCGCTGTTTCCTCTTCATGAATGTGTTGTCACATTTTCAGAAGCCCTCAAGACTCAAAGAGTCTAGAGTCCTCTTGCCAAGCCAGAGGTTATATTTCTCAGCCTTCTCTACCCACTTATGTCTAAATGGGCTGAATGACTGATTTTTATTAAAGAAATGTGAGCATGAGAGTTCTGTAAAGACCCAAGTGATTAAGAAACAGAGGAGCCTTCCCCCTAGTCTCTTTCACCATCTGCCAGGTGCTGAGAGAAAGATTGTGGTTAGAGAGAGGGACCTGGGCTCTGAATGATCATGTACATAGGCCAAAAATATTAGAGGAAGATAAATCAAAATGTAGAGCAGAAGTACAAGTTGTTGGTCTTCCAATGTATCTCCATCTCACCCTGGGCTTGGCTTTTGTTCTGTGCATGTAAACATAGTTTGCAAAATACCTGCAGCATTTTGAAGGCATCGCATTGCATCTGTGTGGTACAATGTCCATATCCGAGTAAATGAAGCCATTGAAAAGCTTTTAAAGGAGAGAGTTTTCAGATATTGAAGAGGAAACCCATTTTGTGGTTATCTCATATTTAAAAGTCTCTTAGAGGAGATTTGAGGTGTGGTGGAGCATTACCTCATCAACTATCTATGGGAGGGTACTAGTTTTATTAGTTATTTCTCCAGTTTTATGTTTGGAAAATACAAAGTCAGGGAATTTCTCTCATAACAATTATGGCCATCAGAGCCCTCTCCCTTTATTCTAAATGTTTCTAAACACATTCTTCTCAAATGAGAGAAGTTTCTACTTGTCTCATCGCTGACCAGAAACAGATGCCCAGGAACTGGTAGAGGTCCATGGAACCCCTCTGCTCTCATCGGTTTTCTGATTCTACATCCTCACCAGCTGATGAAAGCTGAGGCTGCCACCCCTCCTAGCGTTCACCCTGGACATCCTCCAGTGGAGGGAGATCAACAATCATGGCTGGGGGCAGTCTTCCCATTTTACAGATGGGGATATGAAAAGTCAGAAAGGTTGAGTCATTTAAATGATAATCATACAGACAGTGAGCCACAGATACAGGACTCTTTGATTCAATGTTAAGTGATGCTCCATGAAAGAAAGTCATTATTGGAAAATACATTTGTTTAATGCTGCTTACTCTCTTTACAATACTCATTAAAGAAGCAAATGGGAGTTCCAAGAAATCCTGCAGAAAAAAACACCTGATTGAATTTTGTTCCCCAGATATGTTTCATCAGGAGCCACTTAACAATATCCAAACTGTGGAGAAGATGCTGTTATCCTACTTGTCTGACTGATAAGTGAAAAATACTACCTCTGTAGATTTCCCACCTAGATCTATGTCCTCTTGGAGAGTCAGATAGACTAAAGCATATTACTTTGGAAATAAACCTTGACTATTCATTGGAAAGACTGATCCTGAAGCTGAAGCTCCAGTACTGTGGTCACCTCATTAGAAGAGCTGGCTCACTGGAAAAGACATTGATTCTTGAAAAGATCAGAGGTAAAAGGAGAAGAGGGTGGCAGAGGATGAGATGGTTAGATAGCATCACCAACTCAATGCACATGGATTTTAGTAAACTTTGGGAGATAGGCGAGGACAGAGGAGACTGGTGTGCTGCAGTCCATAGGGTCACAAAGTGTCAGACAAGACTTAGAGACTGAACAATAAAACATTACTTTTCACTAGTCTCTCTTCTGACCCCATGATATTTAGAAACAAAAATGTGTGATAATTAGACATTGCCCCAAATTGCTTTAAAAAACCAAATCCTGAGACTAATAAGACTACTAGCATCTGACACTATGCACTGATCACTGCATTGAGGTGTCCTCTATCTGTTACCCAGTCCCAAAGGTACACCCATGTTTTAGTTATTTGTTACAGCAGCACCACAGGTGGTGCTAGTGGTAAAGAACCCGCCTGCCAATGCAGGAGATATAAGACTCAGGTTAGACTCCTGGGTCAGGAAGATCCCCAGGAGGAGGGCATGGCAACCTACTTCAGTATTCTTACCTGGAGAATCCCATGGACAACACCGAAGCCCTCAGTATCAATTACTATCTTAGTCTATTTGGGCTGCTTTACCAGATACCATAGATTGGGTAGTTTAAACAACAGAAATTTATTTCTCACAGTCCTGGCAGCTGGAAGTAAAAGATCAGAGTGCCGGCGTGGTCAGGTTCTAGTGAAAGCCTTCTTCCTGACTTGTAGATTACTGATTTCTGTTGTGTCCTTACATGGTGGAGAAAAAGAGGTTCACTCCCTTCAACTTCCTATAAAGGCAATAATCCCACCATGGAGGCTCCACCCTCACAAACTTGTTTTGCTGTTGCTGTTCAGTCACTAAGTCTTCTCCAACTTTTTGTGACCCCGTAAACTACAGCACACCAGGCTCACCTGTCCTTCACTATCTCCTGGAGCTTGCTCAGATTCATGTCCATTGATTTGGTGATGCTATCTAACCATCTCATCCTCTGATGCCCCCTTCTCTTTTCGCCAGCATTAGGGTCTTTTTCAATGAGCCAGCTCTTTGCATCAGGTGGCCAAAGTATTGGAGCTTTAACATCAGCTCTTCCAATGAATACTCAGAGTTGATTTCCTTTAGGATTGACTCGTTTGATTTCCAAGGGTTTCCCTGGTGGCTCAGGGATAAAGCATCCACCCGCAATGCAGGAGACATAAGAGACACAAGTTGATCTTTGGGTCAGGAAGATCCCCTAGAGAATGTAATGGCAACCCACTCAGTACTCTTGACTGGAAAACCCCATGGGCAGGGGAATCCGCGGGCTACAGTCCATATGGTTACAAAACAGTCAGACATGACTGAGCACACATACCTCTTTATCAACTTATCTAAACCTAATTACCTCCCGAAGACTCCACCTCCAAATACCACAATATTGGGAATCAGGATTTTGAAGAGACATAAACATTTAGTCCATAGAAATGGCCTATTAAAAGAATTAAAAACTATCAATAAGCAGTTAAAAGATAAGCATGAGAAGCAGAGGGTTTCTTTACAGTTTAAGAAGTCCTTATCTTCTCAGTGGAAGAACAGACACAGCAGAGAAGAAAAATAGGATTTGATAGTCATCACGGAGTGCTCCAGGGACATAGGCTGAATGAAGACAGGTCTGTTTTGCTAACATAAAGATCCTGGTAAAATCTGGGCCTTGTAAAATGGAATGGGAGGGCATCTCTACAGATGATCTTAAGGATTTCAGCTTTCTGACCTCACCTGGTCCATCAGTGTCTACAGAGTTGACACAGCCCTCCCTGGTAAGAGCAAGCACTTCCCCTGTGCACGAAGATATTGCAAAAGCCTTTCCCCAGCAAAGCAATAAGATCCCCTCTCTGGAGCTTCCTGTCTGCTCTTTTGGATCATAGACCAATAACTGAGAATAAATCCCCCAATATCAGGCTCAGCTGGGGATTTGCTAGGTCTGATAGAAACAAAAGATGCTATACCTTACAAAAGCTGCAAACATCACCTAGCATGCACCGCGGAGCCAGGGAAGCACTCCTGGAACTGAAGTTTAAGAGTGCTTGATCGCATGTTGGCATGCAACCCTATGGACTGGGCAAACATAAATTCATTGTCTTGAAGCATTTTTTATGACATGTGGTTTAACACTTTGGTGAAAAGTGAAAGTGAAAGGGTTAGTGGCTCAGTCATGTCTGACTGTGACCCTATGGACTATAGCCTGCAAGGCTCTTCTGTCCATAGAATTCTCCAGGCAAGAATACAGGAGTGGTTAGCCTTTCCATCTCTAAGGGATTTTCCCCACCCAGGAACTGAACCGGGTTTCCTGCATTTCAGGCAGATTCTTTACCATCTGAGTAAGAATTCCTGTATCCCAATATTAAAACATAGGACAAACTCACTATTGTACATCTCTGAAGCCTAGAAGAAGTGACGGCCTATTCTGAACAAAATAGGATGTCCTGAGTTACTGTGACCAACAGTAGAGGAAGAAACAGAGAAGCTAAGAGAAGTGGGCATAGCAAAATGATCATGTCAAGTGAAGGTAGAAGGTCCACGAGAAGAGTGTACTCCATGAAAGGCTACTTCAGATCCATTCATCAAGACGATCAGGACTGTGCTTGTGGGAGAGGCCATGGCATTTCTAAGAATTTTCCTGGTAGCTCTCCTCTAAAGAGCAGGGTGGGCAGTCAAAGAGTCATGGCAGAGCTGGGTTTATTAATATTCAAGGAGATGGTGGGCCTCACTATCTCAAGCTTTAGCATTAGGGGCCGTAGTTTCCATTATAACCCATGAGGATGGAGGAAGGGAGCCTGACCCAGAGGGAGTCTTAAACAGTTGGAGGTGATGATAGTGGGAAAGGCTGCAGTATGGAATGTGACAAGTCATTGTGGACGAGTCCAGATGCTGACTCCGAAAGTTCTAAGGCAAGGACATGCCATCTGCAGCAATTCAATCAAGAAAGTACTCTTGACCCGTTACAGGATGCCAAAGGAGATGAAGCACTTGGTTATGACTAGTAATCACACACCCAGGATGCCTATTATGAGCTGATTCTATCAGTCCTATTTATATAAAAGTTGGGCAATCCAGAACCTTAGGATCTAGCGGCAGTTCATTGTATGATGAAACTACGTCTGGGACTAAGACCAAGTAGAATCAAATGCCATGAACAAGCTTCATGGCCATGTGAGCCAGACCCATTGATACGTAACACAATAGCATCGTTACTGCACCCAGCTCACACCTGTAATTTTGTGTGGCTGGGTGAGGGAGGGGCATCTTCCTTGGTGGCTCAGATAACAAAGAATCTGTCTGCAATGCAGGAGACCTTGGTTCAACCCCTGGGTGGGGAAGATCCCCTGGAGAAAGGAATGACTACACATTCCAGTATTCTTGCCTGGAGAATTTCATGGACAGAGGAGCCTGGCTACAGTCCATGGGATTAGGAAGACTCAGACATGATTGAGTGTGTGTGTGTGTGTGTGTGAGACAGAGAGAGAGAGAGAGAGAGAGAGGGAGCAGGTATCATATGACCACCAGAAAGAAGAGGAAACTGCTCAAACTTGGTTGCTGTATATGTCAGTTTGGGATGTTCATGCAAATCAAAAACAGATGGTGGTTGCCTTCAACACTAAGACGTAGCACTGGAAGACAAGAGAGATATATTTTTCCCCATGGATAGAAGTAAGATAACTGAACCTGGTTATCCTTTGTGTGAGAGGAGAAATAGCCTGAGGTGAGAATACATATATAGATTTCTGGGTGGAAGTCAATGGCCTCCCAGCTGGATAGAAATCTAAAAAGAAAGGCAATTGACCTGATAGAAGGTTAAAGCAGCTTAGTGAAGACACAGTTGTGACACCTGCTTAGAGATGTTGCCCTGGAAGTTTGGGATGCCATTACTCAAAAGAGAGTGCTGGCACAGAGAAATTTGTAAGTGTTGTTAAGTCTTGTTTT
This sequence comes from Bos grunniens, assembly GCF_055505025.1. Taxonomy (NCBI): domain Eukaryota; kingdom Metazoa; phylum Chordata; class Mammalia; order Artiodactyla; family Bovidae; genus Bos; species Bos grunniens. Next base: position 11,430,731 of record NC_141170.1, on the reverse strand, counting down.
CCTAGTCAGAATGGAAGGTGGGTCCAAGAACCAAGGAATGGAAGCAGGAATGTTCACACATATCATCACTCTCAAGATTCATAGGGCTCATTTGGGCTCCCATGTCCCCCAAGTGCTGTACGCTCTGGGGTTAGCATTCCCAGTCCCCAAAGGAGGCACCTTTTTACCATGGACCACAGGCTTTGATGGCTGTCTGGGAGCTTTAGCATTCCTGAGGCCCAAAGTGACCTGCTGGCAGGAAGATGAATCATCATCTTCCCAGTGGTCATTGACTCAGATCAGTAAAAAGAGGTGTTTTTGCTTTCCAACTATGTGTAAAGAAAGAATATATGGAAAGCATCTTGCTACTCCTTGCTTCATTATAACTGCATGGACACTTGGGGCAGCCCTGACCTGATGACCCCTGGTGGCTAAGGTGGTAAAGAATCTGCCTGCAATGCAGGAGACCTGGGTTCGATCCCTGGGTTAAGGAAGCATCCCAGGAGAAGGGAATGGCCACCCAATCCAGTATTTTTGGCTGGAGAATTCCTTGGACAGAGGAGCCTGGCAGGCTACAGTCCATGGGATTGCTAAGAGTAGGACATGACTGACAGACTTTCACTTTTGGCCTGATGATGAGTTTCCCTCCTTGAGGAATGATTGTCTCAGTTATACCACCAGGTAAGCCAGCAAGACCTGCAGAGGTGATTACTGAGGGTGAGGGGCATTTAGAACGGATAACACAAGAAGAAGACAAAGAGTAGCGGTTGCAACCTTGTGGCCAACTGTAGCAACAGTGACTGCCATTCATCCCACTAACTTTCCCCTTCTTAGTATCTGTGTATTGTGGAGGAGTTGTTCCCCATAGTGGATGAAGAAGTCAATCTGTGCAACACAAGGGATGGACTGGAGCTGACACTTAACATGCTACTCACTCCATTTTCACAAGAAGACTCATAGCAAGGAGTCTAGTGAGCTGACAGCCTTTAATAGGTGCCACAGCTTCAGGATCCATTGCTGAATTCACCCTGAGGCTACCCTATCAGAGGAGAGCTCCAGCTATGGTGGTGCATGGCAGGACCATGATTGTGGACATTTCCAGCCCAATATCGGACTCACCCAATAAGCAATCTTTATTCTGTGACTTCCCTCACCCTAGACAAGGCTTTCTGCTCAGACATCTAAGGGTGTACCTACCCACCTTCCTTCCTTCCCTCCCTTCTTCTCAGACACTGGACCTACATCACCATCAGGATTCTTGCTCCATCAGTTCCTGCTCCATTGCCCACTTTATTTTTCAATGTATCTCTTGCATTGATTAATTTTTAAAATATTGTTTTCTTTTTTTCCTAAATATTTTATCATGCAGGCATATCTGGTTTTATTCTGTTCCACTTTATTGCACTTGGCAGGTATCATGTCTTTTACAAATTGGAAATTTGTGGCAACATGCATCAAGCAAGAGTATTGGTATCATTTTCCCAACAACATTATTTTTAATTAATGCTGTTTCTTAAGTTTAATTTTTTAGGACATAATGCTATTGAACACTTACAGACTTTAACAGGCACTTGGAAACACAAATTTTGTGTGACTCACTTTATAGTAATATTTGTTTTATTGTGGTGGTCTTGGAACCAAACCCTCAATATCTTTGAGAAATGTCTATAGATTTTCCACTGTTAATTTTTTTTTAGAGGTAGAAACTGAGTCTCAAGAGGATTGTGAAACTTCTCCAAGATCACAGGGCTAGCAAATGACAGTCTACATATAAAACTTTACTGAGTATATCAAAAGTGTTAAAAAAAAATTTTTTTAGTCACTCAGTCATGTCCGACTCTTTGCGACCCCCTGGATTGTAGCCTGCCAGGTTCCTCTGTTCATGGGCTTCTCGTGACAAGAATACTAGAGTGGGTTGCCATTTCCTTCTCCAAAGGATCTTCCCAATCCAGGGATCGAACCCGGTTGTCCTGCATTGCAAACAGTTTCTTTACCATCTGATCCACCAGGGAAGCCCTGGTACACCAAAACTCTCCATTAAAGCATAGTACTATAATATAGACTTTATATTATAGAGTGCAGCCCATACTGTTCTAGTCAATGGGAAGCTAGGAATGGCTTCTTGGAAGAAGTGAGCTTTTGTCCCAAGTAAGCCACTATACTTTTGCAACCACAATCTGGTTTCAATATTTTGATATGCTGTGGGGCAGAAACCTTTTTGGTGGTCATGGGTGTTTTGAACACCCTGTGTTCTGAATGACTGCTTGTCTTGTGTATTTCCACCATGCCCTGCATTTCCCCTGCCAGAGTACGTTTTAGGAGAGAATGACTGCTTGTTTTGCTCATTTACTTGTCCCTCCCTATCCCTAGAAGGAAAAGAGAAATCTGCTTATTCACTAATCCGAACATGACAAATATTTCTCCTACTGTCCCAGCAAAAGACAGTCTGTTATACTATCATGCTAAAGGGGGCTTCTCAGGTAGCATAGTGGTAAAGAATCCACCTGCCAATGCAGGAGACCCAAGAGACACAGATTTGATCCCTGGAAAAGGGCATGGCAACCCGCTTTGGTATTCTTGCCTGGAAAATTCCATGGACAGAGGAGCCTGGTGGGCTACAGTCCATAGGTGTGGCACAGAGTCATACAGGACTGAGCAACTGAGCAAGCACACACACACACACACACACATCCTCCTAAGGAAAAAGATATGGGATGAAGTTCACTGTCTGTAGGGTTGTCCCCCTAAATGGTAAGCAATATGGGAATTGGCAGATTCCAATCAATTACTTTGAAAGAGCCAACTGATCCAAACTCTCCACAACAACTTTATTTCTCCAGCCCCAAACAGGCAATTCTAAAATGTTTAAGTAAATGACAGAGTAATGGTTATTGTCTCTCCTCTCTCCTTGCTCTGGTACAAGTGACAGCATATGAATCAATTACTCAAAAGAGGGGGTAGTGCATTTAATGATGTCCAGTTAAATTTCCAGCATGATGCTAGACTCTTAAATAATATTTCCCTGTTTTATAAATGAGACACTATGACAAGTTCAAGGATCTCAGGATTAATCTAGAAAGAGACAAAGCCACGAAAGGCAGCAGCACAGCATTCTGGGGCTGTCTTTGGACAGAGTGGTATGGGAGGAGTCTCTCACAGCAAGAGATTGTCCACAGACCATGGCACAAAGCTCTTGGGGAAATAGTACCTCCTTCCAAAAGGTCTCTGAAGGACCTCCCAAGGGAGAAGAGCAAATCATAGAGAGTGCTTACATGTCTAGGTGATGCATCCTATCTCTCAGCAGCAAATGAGGAATATCTGGATCATGAAATCCTAAGGGAGACAGCAGATGAGATCTAGTTATAAGGTTGTCATATCAGTGGTTAGCAGATGATGGTTGCAGTTTTGCAGGAAATGTGAATTACATAGGCTCTAGGTGGTTAAAATATTTATTTGAACTCTCTCATTTCTCTCTGTAAAGAGAGAGAGAGAGAGACAGATAGAGATAGACAGACAGATAGATAGCTATAGATGCATCTCTGCATATGTATATATGTAAGATTTTGATTTTAATGTCAGCAGGCTTTAGGCTAATGGTCCAAGGCTGCTGTGAAGTCAGAAACACAGCAGGGACCATTTTAGGTTAATAAACAGGGACTGTCTTTGGCCCATTTATATAACAAAGTGGCTTTTCCAATATGATACAGCAAGGGAAAGATAAAACTGGAACATGAACCTGGATTAGCATTTGTAATTCCATCAGACAATGGTATCTATACCGTGCCTTACAATAGTACATTTTCCTGGCATACCAATTTTGCATTTTCAAGTAGTAAAGGGACAACTTTATCTCCGAAGTGCCATAAAGGAAGACAGTAAAATCAATTTTCAAAGAGGAGTCACTCACCTTGCTCTCTGAAACATCATTGTTAAAACTCTGTATTGATGACAGGAAGAGAGAGAGAAAAAAGGGCTAAGGAAACAGGGAGGATGGAAATAGAGACAGGGGGAGAAAAGAAAAAAGACATGAAGAAGGGGTAGAAAAAGAGCGGAAGGAGAAAAAGAAAAGAGACCTATGAGGTTCACCAATCTGAAACGGTATGCCAGAAGTCAGAGATATCTTTTGAAATGAAGTTTTAAAATAATTTCAAAAAAGACCTCATTCTATTCTATAAGATGCATCTACTTTGCTTACCTGCACATTCAATTTATCCCTCTTTCTTTTGTATTTAACCTTTAATTTGACCCTCATTTGTACATGAAGATAGCAGAAAATAAAGTCTAGTTTTCTTCTCTCCCAGAATAATGTGAGGAAATTCATCTGGTTGGTAACTTGCAAAAGAAGGAGGTAAGCACTTAGCTCTGCTTAGTGGAGATGGATTCTTAAAATTAAAGTTGTCATTAGCTGGTGAATTAGCCAGCGATCATCATACTTTGACCTCACATACCTTATTTTCTTATTTTCAGTGCCTGAACTTTTCTTCTTGTTCTCTCCCACACAGGATGCAAGACTGTTCACCTCTCATAGGAGGTTACTCTTTTGAGAGAATAGCAAAATATGTCACCTATACCAGCAGTAAAGAGTCTGCCTGCAATGCAAGAGACACAGGAGACATGGGTTTGATCCCTGGGTCAGGAAGATCCCCTGGAGAAGGAAATGGCAACCCACTCCAGTATCTTCCTTGGGAAATCTCGTGGACAGAGGAGCCTGTTCGGCTACAGTCCATGGGGTCACAATGAGTCAGACACAACTGAGCAACTGATCACCTATTATTATCTACCAGCTTGAGGGTGTAACTACAAAAAAAGAGATCTTGAAAAAAATTAATTGGAATTGGAATCAATAACCCATTTTTCCTTCACGCATACTCCCAGTTGTATAACATCTAATAGACACCATTCCTTCACTTCAGTTCTCTCATCATAAACTATGGAAGGGAAAGAGCCTCATTAGTATTTAAGTAACTAAAATGTGCCAAGAATGTAAAATATACACATAATATTTAAAACTTATGATGACCTCTGAGGATGAGGAAAACAAACAAATAAAGCTCATAAAAGAAAAGTGTCATAGTGTCATGGCCATGGCTAGAATGCAAATGGCAAAAATCTGCCTTAAATATTCATCCAACTGATTCAAATCCTGTAGTCTATTATACCCCACAAGTTATTGAGTCGACTAAAAGTTTGTTCAGGTTTTTCTATAAGAAAAACAAGCTTTTTGGCCAACCCAGTAAGTTTCTTGTCTATTGACCAACAACAGAAATAGTTCTAGTGTGAGTGAGGTGAGTTGAGTGAAAGTTGCTCAGTCATGTCTGACTCTTTGTGACCCCATGAACTGTATCCTGCCAGGCTCTTCTGTCCATGGAATTCTCCAGGCCAGAATACTGGAGAGAGTATTCTTCTCTAGGTATCTCTCTTCTCTAGGAGATCTTGCCAACCCAGGGATTGAACCCAGGTTTCCTGAGTTGCAGGCAGATTCCTTACCATTTGACCCACCAGTGAAGCCCAAGAATACTGGAGTGGGTAGCCTATCCCTTCACCAACGGGTAGTTCTAATGAGCAGGTCAACTCTTACAAGTCCAAAATAAAACTCTAGATTCTCCTCTCCAACACTTGCCCCAGAATTTCCCATCTATTCAACTGGCACCAGGATAACCCTACTTAATTTTAATTCTGGAAAACACATCTGCTTATTTTTCCTCGTCATTCTCCCTGTTTACTCCATCAGCTGGTCCTCTGGATTCAGCTTCATAACAGTGTCGACATCACCATTTCCTCTGCTCCTTGCTGTGTGAAGTCACACTTTAACCTGACAAGTAACTTCCCACTGCTCTTTGGCAATGCCCCTTCAGCCTTTGACAATGATCACATGGATCTTTTAAAAAGTTATAACAATCCACATCATCTCCCTGCTTGGAATTCTTCACCGGCTTCCAATTGTACCTTCAGTTAAGTCCAAAATCCTTATAAACTCCCAGAGCTTTACATGGTACAGGTTGCTTTCCTTCCAATTACTTTGCCCCTCACTTCCTCTCATTGATTTAGACAAATTGACAAATTGGCTTTTCTTTCTTTTTTTAAACACTCAAAGGTTACTTTATCCTATCACCTTTATGCCAACTTTCTTCTCTTCTTGAGATAATTTTGCCTATTTTTTATTGTTCCACAGAGTATTTATATATTCTTCTTACAAATATTTAGACTTGTGTTATAAATATCTTCTTCAGTTTTGATTTGTCCTTTCATCCTTTCATTCTTTACGAAGTTACGTGTATCACCTTTTGCTTAATGATTAGTTTGCTTTAAAAAATCTTTTTTTTTTTTTTTTGCCCCAAAGTCATCAAGATATTCTTCATCTGTACTGTCTTATAAAGTAATTAATTTAACCGCACTTGAGTTTTCTGAATGTTGTGATAGAAATCCAAATTCATGTTTTCCTGTATGGATACTGTGAACAAAGACAAGCAAAGGAGCATTGTTCACCACTCAGTTCTACTAAGGTTAAGGCATAACCCAATGTAATTGTCCACCAACAGAGCAACTTGAGAATTCAGGATTAAAATAAATAAAAACAGGAAGAAGGACTCTAGCTTTGAAATAACTGGCTTGCATGTATGCTAAGTTGCTTCAGTCATGTCCCACTCATTGTGACCCTATGGTCTATAGCCTGCCAAGCTCCTCTGCCCATGAGATTCTCCAAGAAAGCGTGCTAGAGTGCTTTCTTGGGGATCTTTCTGACCAGGGACCAAACCCTCATTTCTTATGTCTCCTGCATTGACAGGGGCTTCTTTATAACTAGCACCACCTAGAAAGCCCTAAACAGGCCTTAAATGGATGCATATCTCAGGAAGAATATCAGAGAATCCAGATTCTTGCCTATTCCCCATGCTGCTGCTGCTGCTGCTAAGTCGCTTCAGTCATGTCCGACTCTGTGCGACCCCATAGACGGCAGCCCACCAGGCTCTGCTGTCTCTGGGATTCTCCAGGCAAGAACACTGGAGTGGATTGCCATTTCCTTCTCCAATGCATGAAAGTGAAAGTGAAGTCGCTCAGTCGTACCCGACTCTTAGCGACCCCATGGACTGCAGTCTATCAGGCTTCTTCGTCCATGGGACTCTTTAGGCAAGGGTACTGGAGTGGGTTGCCATTGCCTTCTCCAATATTCCCCATAAGAAAGCACTAATATCATTAGCTGATAATATCTATTTATGATTAGCAATAATCTTTTACAAAGATATATGGAAAAGCAGAGACATTACTTTGCCAACAAAGGTCCATCTAGTCAAGGCTATAGTTTTTCCAGTGGTCATGTATGGATGTGAGAGTTGGACTATAAAGAAAGTTGAGCACCAAAGAACTGATGCTTTTGAACTGTGGTGTTGGAGAAGATTCTTGAGAGTCCCTTGGACTGCAAGGAGATCCAACCAGTCCATCCTAAAGGAAATCAGTCCTGAATGTTCATTGGAGCCTGGTGGGCTGCTCCAATACTTTGGTCACCTGATGTGAAGAGCTGACTCATTTGAAAAGACCCTGATGCTGGGAAAGATTGAGAGCAGGAGAAGGGGACGACAGAAGATAAGATGGTTGGATGGTATCACTGACTCAATGGACATGGGTTTGGGTGGACTCCGGGATTTGGTGATGGACAAGGAGGCCTGGCATGCTGCAGTTCATGGGGTTGCAAAGAGTTGGACACAACTGACCAACTGAAGTGAACTGAACTGATACTTCACTGCATGTATACACTAGCCAAAAAAAAAAAAAAAAAAAAGACATACATAATCTGGCTTCTCCCCTACCTCTTCAGAACAGTTCTGTAGTAGAGTGGTTGTCTTCCAGGCTGTAGTCCTCAGGAAGACTCTAAGTAAAACTTAAGCTCACAACTATTATGTTGTGTATTTTTCTTTAAGTCAACAATATACAGTTTTCACAGTATATGAAGTTATCTTATCCAATATCCATATAAACATATTTAGCTATTTCAATAAAATTTTGTGATTTATTCTTTTAAAGCTTGCAAGATATTTTAAAACTTATTTCTAGGCACTATTTTTCTTTCTATTATACATGGTTTCTTTTTTATTACATTTTTAGCTGGTTGTTTTATTCGTAGAGAAACACACTTGAAACCTGCACAGTGATTTTACAGCAGTCAGTTCAGTTCAGTTCAGTGGCTCATTCATGTCTGACTCTGAGATCCTGGGGACAGCAGCATGCCAGGCGTCCCTGTCTGTCACGAGCTCCTAGAGCTTGCTCAGACTTGTGTGCAAGTTTATGCCAGTGACTCCAATAAATTCCATATTTATGGTTATTTTTTCATAGATAACCTAGTATCTGAAAATAATGGCAGTTTTAATTTCTATTCGAGTGCCTCTGTCTTTCATTTCTACTTCTGGACTTACTGCCTTACCTAGGATTTTGAACAATATTCCATAGATATATTCTCAGCTTTGAAAATAAAATCTTGATTTTTTTCCCAACCTTAAAAATGAGTTACATTTGCTATTAAATTTTATAGTTTTTAAAAGATATTACTTCTCAGGCATGAAAATTCCTTTTTACCCTTAATTGACTAAAATACTTTATATTTTTTGTTCATGAGTGGATGGTGTGTTGAATCTAACACTTTTTTTAAAATTCAGTAAGGTATACTGATTGATGTTTTAGTGTGAAGCCAATCTTGTATTCCTGAAATAAACCAACTTTTTCATTAGTTTTTGTCTATTTTTGCATTTGCTTTTACTAATGAGATTAGCTTTTCTGGTTTCATGCTTAAACATATGTTAGCACCACAAAACTATTAAAAGAGTATTATTTCTCGGTTCTCTGAGCTTGTGTAGTTTTAACTGATTTATTCTTTGGCTGTTTGATTAAACACACCCATAAATTGTCTAGATGACTTCTTTTCTTTTGGGGCACACTGCATGACATGAGGGAACTTAGTTCCCTGACCAGAGATCAGACTCACACCCTTGCTTTGGGAGGTGGAGTCTTAACCACCAGACCACTGGGGAAGTCCCCAGATCTTTAGACATTATTGTCATGGAAAGTCAATGTCTATATTTTACTTCTCCAAATACTTATTAATTTTTCTCATCTTTCCTTCTAGTAACTCAGACCTTCTCTTTAGAATCATATTCTTTCTATTAAAGTACAATTATTACTATATTCAGAGAAGGCAATGGCACCCCACTCCAGTACTCTTGCCTGGAAAATCCCATGGACGGAGCAGCCTGGTAGGCTGCAGTCCATGGGGTCGCAAAGAGTCGGACACGACTGAACGACTTCACTTTCATGCATTGGAGAAGGAAATGGCAACCCACTCCAGTGTTCTTGCCTGGAGAATCCCAGGGATGGCGGAGCCTGATGGGCTGCCGTCTAATGGGGTTGCACAGAGTTGGACACGACTGAAGCAACTTAGTAGTAGTAGTAGTAGTAGTAGTACTCTATTGTTGGTGAATTCCTGTTGGTGGTAAATTCTCTCAGTTATTATTTGGTTAAAATATCTTTATTTCACTCATGATTAAGAAAGATCTTTGCTCAGGATAGAGCTGAAGTTGAATACTAAACTCCTTGAGCAGTCTGGGTGTTTATGGTCATGTCCTTTAACCGCTGGTCTATAGAGATGCTGCTAAGTCAATTATTACACTGCCACTTTCTGAAGGTGATATTTAAAGTCTTCTTATTTTAGATAGTTTTCTCTAGCCTTAATAGAATGTCTCTGAGGGTCAATTTATGTTCATTTACTTTGTTTGAGTTATTTGGGATCTGGGGTCTAAAATTGATGTTTCAACAATTCTTGAGTGTCTTCAGGTTTTGTTTCATGAAAATTGTCTTGAATCTATTATCTCCTTCTGATGCTGATTAGAATATTCTAGATATTCATACTTTGTTCTCCCTTTTTTATCTTTCTTTGGCTTCTTGTGCTGAATATTGCAATTTTTCTTTTCTTTTCTTTTCATTTTATCATCCAGTTCATTAACTCTTTCTCTGGTTCTTACTAAATCTTTTGCTTAACGTGTTTATTTTGCTTATAAATTTTAATTACTGTATTGCTAAGTCATTTCAGTTGTGTCTGACTCTTTGTGACCCCTTGGGCTGCAGCCCACCAGGCTCCTCTGTCCATGGGATTCTCCAGGCAAGAATACTGGACTGGATTGCCATTTCCTACTGATTACTAAAGGTTCCATTTAAATGATTTGAAGGTCTACTTTGTCATGATTATAGTCTCTTGCTCCTGATTTATAATTTTCAAACACCTCTTTCATTTCTTATTTAGTAAAACATATTTTAAAATTCTGCATATCATAATTCTGAAAACTGAAATCTTTGTGCTTTTGCTTATCTTTTTATTCTCACTGTTTCTCATGTTGTTTTGTTATGATGGAGTTAGCTTGTTTGGCTGGCTTTTTATGATATGTGTATATGTATATGAAAGAGAGATAGAGAAGGAGGGAGAAATAGAGACACAGAGAGAGAATGATGGAGAGTGAGTGTTTTGGGGGTTCTTTAGTCTCTTTGGAGACTATGCACTGCTTCACTAAGATTTCAAATTAGTCTAAGTTAGCCATCTGGGGGACATCAATGATAGGTCCTTTTGAATGAAAAGACAGGTTTTTTTTTCCATGACACAGAAAGTTAAATATCTAACCAAATCCTGTATAAAGTATGTTTATTATCATGAATTCTTAAAGAGAATTTTTCCCTCTTCCTGTTCAAGGTTAAGGGAAACATGCCTTCAGTGTGGGATTTAACATTCATCTTTCCACTGACGGTTTAGTTCTTTGGGATCTAATCTTTATGAAGGTCTCCTATTAGAATTCCCAGGTTGGGGAGGTTTTAGGCTATATTTCCTTTCTCCATGGCAGGCATCAAACTTCAAGTTCAAGGTCACCAGAGGACTTCAGACATGCTCACGGGGCAATTGACTTTGGCACTCCTTCACCCTCTGTTTTAACACTTTCATCTGGTTTGAACATGATTCAGCGCCATTCCCCCAGATCGTCCCACCCTCTCCCTCTCCCATAGAGTCCAAAAGACTGTTCTATACATCTGTGTTTCTTTTGCTGTCTTGCATACAGGGTTATCATTACCATCTTTCTAAATTCCATATATATGCGTTAGTATACTGTATTGGTGTTTTTCTTTCTACTGAAACATGTATAATATCAAATAAGAAATGAATTGCCAGTCCAGGTTCAATACAGGATGCTTGGGGCTGGTGCACTGGGATGACTCGGAGGGATGTTACAGGGAGAGAGGTGGGAGGGGAGTTCAGGATGGGGAACACGTGTACGCCCGTGGTGGATTCATATTGATGTGTGACAGAACCAATACAATATTGTAAAGTAAAAAAAAAAAATCATGAAAAGTTTTGCATTACAGTTGTCTCCTGTTAATAAGAAAATGAGACAGGAAGAAGGAGAGAGAGGGAAGAATAAAAAGCACTCATTTACTGTTGGTAGGAAAGTAAATTGGTTCAACTGCTATGGAGAACACTGTGGAAGTTTCTTCAAAAACTAAAAATTGAGTTACCATATGATCCAGCAATCCCACTGCAGGGCATATATCCATCAGATCAGATCAGATCAGTCTCTCAGTCATGTCCGACTCTTTGCAACCCCATGAATCACAGCACGCCAGGCCTCCCTGTCTATCATCAACTTTCGGAGTTCACTCACACTCATGTCCATCGAGTCAGTGATGCCATCCAGCCATCTCATCCTCTGTCGTCCCCTTTTCCTCCTGCCCCCAATCCCTTCTAGCATCAAATTTTTTCCAATGAGTCAACTCTGCCCATGAGGTGGCCAAAGTACTGGAGTTTCAGCTTTAGCATCATTCCTTCCAAAGAACACCCAGGACGGATCTCCTTTAGAATGGACTGGTTGGATCTCCTTGCAGTCCAAGGGACTCTCAAGAGTCTTCTCCAACACCACAGTTCAAAAGCATCAATTCTTCAGCGCTCAGCCTTCTTCACAGTCTGACTCTCACATATATCCATAGGAAACCCTAATTCAACAGGTTGCACATACCCCAGTGTTCACAGTAGCATTCTTTACAATAGCCCAGACACGGAAGCAGCCTAAATGTACATTGACAGACGAACAGATAAATAAGATGTGGTATACGTGTGCAATGAAATATTACTCAGAAAAAAAGAAGAATTAAATAATGCCATTTGCAGCAACATGGGTGGACCTAGACGTTATCATAAAGTGAAGTAAGTCAGAAGAAGAAAAGTATCATATGATATCACTTACATGTGAAATCTAAAAAATGATGCAAATGAACTTAGTTACAAACAAAAGTAGACTCACAGACACAGAAAACAGATTTTGGTGCTTCCCTGATAGCTCAGTTGGTAAAGAATCAGCCTGCATGCAGGAGACCCCTGGTTCAGTTCCTGGTTGGGAAGATCCCCTGGAGAAGGGGAAGACTACCCACTCCAGTACTGTGGCCTGGAGAATTCCATGGACTGTATAGTCCATGGGGTCACAAAGAGTCAGACACGACTGAGTGACTTTCACTTCACTTCACTTCAAAGGGGAAAATATGGGGAGAGGGATAAACTAGAAATTTGGATTAACAAGTATGCACTACTATAAAATAGTTAAAGAACAAAGTCCTACTGTAGAGCTCAGAGACATATATTGTAATATCTTGTAATAACCCACAATGGAAAAGAATTTGAAAAAGAATACATACATACACAGACACACACACACACACATATATAAATAAATCACTTTGCTATATGCCTTAAACATAGTTAATCAACTATACTTCAATTAAAAAATAAAAAATAATAAAAGATTAAAAAAGCTGATTTGGATTGTAATAGGCACTTGTATTCTGAATTCTTAAAATAATAATCTAAGCATTTTTGTCTTTAAACACAATTTTATGAGCATCCTGGTCAATGACTCAGTAGTCTTTGACCTTAAGACAGGCATGTTGCATGTGGTCATTTAGTTGCCCAGTATTTGAGTTATTTCCATTTTCCTAATACTGTAAATATTGCAATGGTCATATTTTTTTCCCAGAAAACACACATGTCTAATTATTAAGACTACATTGTTAATAATGTATTAAAATTACTGCTATTTTGTAATTGCACCTACTGTGTGTTTTAATATTCATAGTAAATGCATTGACTCAATGTAGAAATATTAAAAATTGAGCCCCTATGAATGGGTGAATCGATCAACAAATTGATAAAGATTGTAATATACACAAATGCATATGTATTGTTAATATGCACAAAATATTTGATCAATAGCATAATGGTATCATGTGAGGGAATTGTGAATGTGCACTTCTATGTGTGAGTATGTAAGAGTGTGAGTATGTGTGTGTGTGTGCAGGTAGATGTATTTAGGGCTATATGGTGGTAAATGTAAGTGTGAGTGATTGCATGCATGAGTGTTTTCATGTGGGTCAAAATAGGAAAGTGTGTTCAAGCTAAGAATTTTCCATAGCTGGATACACAGACTTAGATGGGAGGAGTATTTGGATAACCAACTGTGAAAAATGCGTATTATCTTCTCTCCTAGATGTGAGGAAATGAAAAATCACTTTTTTTAAAAAAAAACTACAGCTTCTCTCTAAGCCTTCTTACCAGAAATTCAGATGTTGTGCCACTGGTTTGGAGCTTGGCTGTTGTTCAGTTGTTAAGTTGTGTCCAACTCTTTGCGACTCCATGGACTGCAGCATACCAGGCTTCCCTGTCCTCCACTATCTCTGCAGTTTGTTAAATTCATGTCAGCTAAGTTGGTGATGCTACTAACCAACTCATCCTTTGTTGCCCCCTTCTCCTCCTGCCCTCAATCCTTCCTAGCATTCAGGGTCTTTTCCAATGAGTAGAGTCTTGCCTGGAGAATCCCAGGGATGGGGGAGCCTGATGGGGTTGCAGAGTCGGACACGATTGAAACGACTTAGCAGCAGCAGCAGAGTCTTCACATTGAGTGGCCAGAGTATTGGGGCTTCAGCTTTAGCATCAGTCCTTCCGAAGAATATTCAGAGTTAATTTTAAAGAACTCTTCGGGTGATTTGGAGGATGATAGATTGGTGATAGGCTGAATTATTTCAAATATCTTTTTATATCCATCAAGATGTACTCGGAAAATAACAAGTGATAGATTCTGGATTGGAACTCAGTTTCCTGCCTGCTGGAGCAGTATTAGAAACCACAATTACATCCAAACTTTAGAATTTACCCTTTCTCTGTATAGTCAGTCTATTCACTGTTCATCAGACAGAAAATAGGTTTTGAACAGTGTCTTGCTACATGGACCAAAAATTGCAAAAAGAAGCTTGACGAATGTTCCAAGTCTTATGAAACAATAAAAAATACATATGAAAAGGGACTTAATTTTCCATTCTCCTAAACACAAGGCCTCCATCCTCCACCCCAGAGAAAAAAATAATTTCCATTTAAAAGGTGTTTTGACACTGATTAGTTAAGACTAAAGTCTCATGTAACTCAACTGCTTGAAAATAAAGTCATAGCTAATGGCTCTTCCTGGATTCAGCCAAAGAACTGGTGATCAGTGACTAAAGAAACATCTGTCTTTTCATATGTATGAACAGTTCTTATTATAAATCCTATAGGATTCATGAGATTCATTATGAAAGAAAATCTGTATGATCATTTTAAAGACCATCTGCTTGGGGCTTAAGATCATCACCTAGCTGGGCTTCCTGAAACACTGTGTCCATAAGGAAATAACAAACACACTGTCAAAATTCATACACTGCTGTTTTTTCCCCCCATGGTTAATAATGTAGATACCTTCTTTTCCCTCAATTGAAGTGTGGTTCAGAAAAAGCTGAAGTTTTTCCACTCCATTTGGATGATTTTCATCTCTTTGAAGTAATGCTACCTTGTAGCTACGAACAATTTTTAGAGATCTAAAGCTCTGGCCATCAACAGTGGGAAATTTATTTTTATCAGCTCTTCCCCCCCTCCATTTGATATATTATTGGACTCTTGAAAATATCAGTTGAACACCATGCAAAGGAATATTTGTCAAGTTGTCAGCACCTTGTGATTAATACGAATGTAGATCAGTTATATAAAAAAAAAATAAAAGTCTAGGAAATCCAGTTGATGTTATTTGAGTTTTGAAATCACAGGGACATCAAAGTCCTTCTTGATGTAGCTGCAAAATGTTACCAAAGCAATTACATTTTACACTCTCTCTTCTAAGAGCATCATCACATGGAAAACTTTGCAACTTTATAAGGTACAAAGATGCCACTGAAGAAACTGATTGAAAACTCAGGAAGCAATTTTCTAATAGAGTTGAAGTGACTTCTTTGTCTATATTAAAAAACATCACCTGAAGTAAACTAGGGAAAATCTATTTTTCCCTGCATTCTAGTTAAGATGTTTCCAATTGATTTGTCAGTGCTATGTATTTGCCATTCTCCTGCCAAATGCCTACAGGCATTGCAACACCATTTTTTTTTTTTCAGGTGAGAGCTGAGACACAGGATTTTCCTCCTGCTCACATGCACACACACAAACCACTCTCGTCCTGTGCCCTCTATTTTTCCTTTCTATTTTCTTCCCTGAGCTAACACCCCCCATTCCTCCAAGATACAAACAAAACTAGAATGTTGTAATAAGAGTACATTATTACTGCAATAAAAACAATTTTTTTAAAAAAGATCCAAATAGTCAAAGCCGTGGTTTTTCCAGTCATCATGTGTGGATGTGACAGTTGGACCAAAAAAAAAAAAAGGCTGAGCATTGAAGAATTGATGCTTTTGAAATGTGGTGTTGGAGAAGACTCTTCAGAGTCCCTTGGAATGCAAGATCAAACCAGTCAATCCTAAAGGAGATCAACCTTGAATATTGATTGGAAGGATTGGTGCTGAAGTTGAAGTTCCAATACTCGCTGGAAAAGAACCTGATGCTGGGAAAGACTGAAGGCAGGAAGAGAAGGGGACAACAGAGGATAAGATGGTTGATCGCATCACTGATTCAATGGACATGAGTATGAGCAAACTTAGGGGGTAGTGAAGGACAGGGAAGCCTGGCGTGCTGTGGTCCATGGGTCACAAAGAGTTGACATGACTTACTGACTCAACAGTGAACAAAGAACTTGCTGTAATCAGGAGCCTGCAATTTGCAGAGGAAATTAAATATAAAAAATCTTGGTCTCCACTACTTCTGAACTGTGTGATCTCAAGTAAGTTGATCGTCTATTGTAAGTCACAGATTCTGAATGAGGACACAGGGCCTGTCACATAGTCCTGGAACATAAATGAGCCCCAAATATTAGTTACGTATATCATAGGACACAGTCTAAGAACTAACGTTTACATGTTGCATTTTTTTCTTTGTGTATGTTGCTATTCTTTCTCAAACAAGAATTTTAATTTCCTCCAGGCAAAGAACCAAGTGCCTCCTTTATTTTTTAAAAGATTTTTATTTTACATTGGAGTATAGTTGATCAACAATGTTGTGTTGGTTTCATATAATGATTCAGTTATACATATGCATGCATCTGCTTTTTTCTTACTTTTGAATTTAATATTGGAGTAGAGTTGATTAACAATGTTGTGATAGTTTCAGGTGTACAGCAAAATGATTCAGTTATACATATACACGCATATATTCTTTTTCCCTTTTAGGTCACTGCACGGTATTTTGTTAAACCATATTTTGAGCTAGGAACATATTAGTGGTCCATTAGCATTGACTGTGAGGTCATTTGATTGAATAGCTGAAGTAACACTTTCTTGACTTGGCTTCTCTTGTTGCATTTCAGTTTGGTTTTCAAATGTGATCATATCTACCCCCCCCCCCCCCGCCAAAAAAGAAAAAAACCTGAGAGAGTTCCAATCAACCAAGGCCAAACATGGATAGCTACACTGCATTCCTCCTGTTTCAAGCATTAATAAATACTCATCTTTAGTCACGATGTTTGGAACAGAAACCATCACTACCCTCAGAGAAGAAACTTGGGAGGGAAAACTGACAAGACTGGGGTTGATACCAGACTTCATTAGCTCTTAGTTCTGTAAGGTGGCAAATCACCTTACCTTTGTCTCATCATGAATTATATTCTTGCAAAATGACATTAACAATGTGTCCCACTTACCTCATGGACATCTTAAGAAGTAAATATTCTTCAAATGCTAAAGAACAAGTGAGAAGTTTGTTTTTTTGTTATTGCATGTGCATCTATGGAGAATTAGAACCTACCTCCTTGAAAGAATTCAGCAAATTTCTCCAATAATTTATTGAAAATTAGGGAAGTTCAGATTTGAGTTCATTCTAGATCAAGCCCAGATGTGGCATCTCTTATTTCTTCTGTTTCAAGGAGAATGAGCATGAGACAGCTTTTCTTCTCTGAGATACTTGATATGATATGGGGAAGTACTATATTGGTGGCTCAGTGGGAAAGAACCCACCTGCTAGTGTGGGAGACACAGGAGATTAGGGTTCAACCCTTGGCTCAAGAAGATCCCCTGGAGAAGGAAATGGTAACCCATTCCAGTATTTTTGTCTGGAAAATCCCATGGACAGAGAAGCCTGCTGGGCTACAGTCCATGGGATCGCAAAGAATCAGACACGATTTAATGACTAAATAACAACACTGTTTTGGAGGAGGAGCCCAGGATACAGTATTAGAAATCTGGGTGAGAATTCCAGCTCTGCCATTTGTATGTTTACCTCAGGCCAGCCTTTGCCTTTCACGAGTTTCCTGAACCAAATAGACAGCAGTACATTCTCTGTCTCTCCTGTAGTCATGCAGTGGGTTCAGAAGGGAAGAGATGTTACCAGCGTTACTCTCAGATCCCTTGGAACCACTACCTAGGTTCACAGAATTTGGGGGGAAAAGAAAACAACAGAGATTTGCCCAATACGAAATCTGGTTCTATTGAGTTAACTCAAAAGGAAGCTCAAAGAAAGTGGTTATATATTCTATGATTTGCCTCTAATGTTTAGACTAATGTTAGGCCTTTGTTCCAACCACCTATGAATAGATAGGTGGGGGTACCATTATGTCTATTGAGTCTAATTCTCAGTCAGATGGAGTCCCTTCAATTTGGGTGTTACTCCACTAATAAATGATGGTCCACATTAAATCTTATCTAGAAGAAGTGAATTTCATGAAAATATTGGTTGGGTAGTTCAGCAGAGCGTCCTGGGAGGCAAAAATACCTAAACAATGAACTCTTAAAGGGACACATGGATAGACCAAGATTTGTAGATCAAAAAACAAAATTTAACAGTCAATCCTGGGGCAATGGTTTACTCATTTTACAAAAATTAGAATAATGGTTGACTCTGGGGAAAAGCAAAAGGAAAAAAAAAAAAGAAACTGAAGGTGAGCTTTGAAGTCCTCTAAAGAACTCACCCAATTTCTTAATGTGAGCTTTAATTGCCCAAGTGTTCACTGTATTATTTGTCATCTGCCTATGTATAGATGCTATGGATTCAAATGTATACTTCAAAATAAATTTATTCACAAATTAAAAAGATAAAAGGTGAAATATTATGACTCCAGGATCTTAAGTAGGATGCATGGGAAACAATTACCTAACTAAAATTGCAAGCTGAATTTAGAATAAAATATTTCAAACCATACCCTGATTGAGCTGGTGTTGATGGCTGCCTGAAAGATCAACACAGACCACCTGTAGGCCGATTTTATTTATTATCATATCCATGTTATTGTGTGTGTATGTCAGTTGTTCGGTTATGTCTGAGTCTTTGTGACCCCATAGACTGTGGCCCTGCCAGGCTTATCTGTCTGTGGAATTCTCCAGGCAAGAATACTAGAGTGAGTTGTCATTCCCTTCGCCAAGCGATCTTCCTGATACAGGGATTGAATCCATGTCTCCTGCATTGAAGGCAGATTCTTTACCATCTGAGCCACTAAGGAAGCCCAACCGTTTTAGGAGAAACAGGCAAATATAAAGCAAAAGGGTGAACTGAGTAACTATTTATGAACTTAGACTAAAATAACTATGACTAATAAAATACATTTCAATAAATAACTGTCAAAGTGGTAACACAGGAATTTATTAAAGATGTCCTATTTTACCACAGAGACGTTCTTTTGACATTTGAGGTTCACTCACACCCAGGACTCAGAGGCTAATTCTAAGTTTAGTGCTGGCAGCAGGCAGTCATGTCAACTTTTATCCAGGGAGGACTGACAGTAAAAGTGGACAATGTCCATACCACATATAGCAATAGAACCGTGGGCTCACAGTCTGTCATCAACTGGCCCAGAAGACTGGGACTTGGTCAGTGACTGCCAGTTTCTCTCATCTGGGCCCCTATTTCCAACTCAGGACCCACCAGAGGAAGGTAGATACATATGCTCCCGAAACCAATCACATAGATCTTCTGCCAGGAAACCTACAAATCGGTTTCCCGAACCTCCAATCAGCGTGCATCTGAAGCTTTGTCTTCTTCCTCTATAAAGCTTTCCTACTCTTCTGACTGCCTTTGAATTTCTGCCAAACCCAAGTGATGGTGGCGGATGTGCTTGCAAAGGCTAAATTAATAGCCACTGCCGGTTCTCATCTGGGATATC
Organism: Bos grunniens; assembly: GCF_055505025.1. Classification (NCBI taxonomy): domain Eukaryota; kingdom Metazoa; phylum Chordata; class Mammalia; order Artiodactyla; family Bovidae; genus Bos; species Bos grunniens. Next base: position 11,411,187 of record NC_141170.1, on the reverse strand, counting down.
TTTATTAATTTCTCCACCAGGTATTGCCTCCACCAGATCCTCATCAGCAAACAAATGAAAAACCAACAACTACATTTTAAAGTCTCTCATCTCACCCCCACTTCCTCCCTGTCCATTAATTTCTGCAAAAGAACTGACATTGATGGAAAAACATACTTAATTATATTATATTCTTTCCTTTTAATATTGAGCAAGAATTAGTCATAAGTGCTCTAAATACAGTGTGTGTGTCTGTCAGTCACTCAGTTGTGTCCAACTGTTTGAGACCCCATGGACTATAGCCTGGCAGGCTCCTCTGTCCATGGAATTCTCCAGGCAAGAATACTGGAGTGGGTTGCCATTCCTTTCTCCAGGGGATCTTCTCCAGGGAGAGAAACTGAGTCTCCCACATTGCAGACAGATTCCTCGTTGTCCAAGCCATAAATGCAGCATATCAACAGGCAAAGTCACATGGATTTAAGCAAAACAAGAAGATTTAAGTAAATATGTAAGTAGACATAAGTGAATATGGCTACACGCACACATACACACACGCACGTACATACAATGAAGTGGACCTGTTCGAAAATAAGAACCTATTGAAAATACGGGCCCATGGAAAATAAAAAATTATAGGTTCATTTTTGCTTTGTGATTAGATTGAATTTAGATTTTAAAAGCAATATGTGGATTGCTTTTAAAATTCTTGTCACAATATTTTGTGAATTTGTTTTTTTAAAATGGAGAAATTTTTACCTAAAAGGATCAAACTAGTCCGCCAGTTTGTTCTCTGATACAAACCTTTGTATCTTTTTCTCTTTTAATGGTCAACAATCATTACACTCTGTAAACCACTGCAATGCTTATCCTACAAGAGTATTTTTAATCTCATCATCCCAGTTTGTAGGAAGTGCCCTGATTTTTGAAATCTAACACTTGTCTGTCTGTCATAGTGTAGCTGATGCTGCCTCTTCTGCTGACAAAGATAGTGCAGAACGTGTACACCTGCGGCGGATTCATGTAGATGTATGGCAAAACCAACACAATATTGTAAAGTGATTAGCCTCCAATTAAAATAAATAAATTTTAAAAAAGAAAAGAAACAAAGCAAGAAAAAAAAGAATAAAGAAAAAAGCGACAGAATAAAGCTGAGCTGAGAGTCCTCTTGTTCTGATGGAAACAAATTACATTGAGATGGAGCTTATAAATGACTAGTAAACCAGCCAATCTGCCTACAAAATATAATATATTTTGTACATGCAATTAAACCTTGTGTGTGTGTGCGTGTCTCACTGGGTAAGACAGGATTTGAGATGTGATGATTTCAGACAACACTTTCAGCTGTGGTGTCTATTCCAGTAAAACTCTAGACACTAAGCTGGACTGCATATTATTTTTATCTGGCCTTGTAGAACACACCATTAATCCTCAATTGCACTGCTATATTGGTAAGAGAGAAGAAACATCAGATCAGAGGGGAAAAAAAATCTAAGAATGTTAGGAGCTAGGAAGGAAAAAAAAGCTAATTTGTCTGTTACAGTTCATTTCACATGTAGAGGGAGTTAAGATGGGAAAAGTATATCTCAGAAGGTAATTACATTTTGTCTGCAATCAATAGAACACACTGGGGAGAGAAAAACTACTTGTATTACACTTAGAATTAGGGGCTTCACAATGTAGCTTGAATTATCCTCGGTCACAGCAGCCGGAGCAAGGCTGACAAAGTCTTATCTTATTCCAAAGTTTTCAACTCAATCTCTGTCTTCTCTTCAAATCTCTACACCCTGAGATTAGAAACCATCAGGTCACGACTATGATTTTGGTCTTTTTCAAACACCATGATCAGTCGTGAAGTATGGAATCATACATGAAGTCAGGAATCATTTTGTCACTATTAATATTTAATTAGCTCATGGTAGCAATCAACTCATTTGAAATTTATAAATCAGTGAGGTTGTTGTCAATAACTCCATCTGCTTGTATGATGAAATGCTTCTTGAGTGAGCAAGGGTATGGTAGAATTCGTGTTGGTGGATTAACCACTGTGCCCAGCATGGGGTATACCCATGGGAATGTGAATGTCACCTGTATGGGTGCTGGCATGTGTCACAGTGAGAAGAGCATGCTGAACTCTGGGCTGATTGACAGGTCCTCCACTGCGACATTTTCAAACTAAATGTATGCTGTCGCCAGATATTCTCTTCTACTGTGGTCCTCACGGCAGTCACAGCCTCTTATCACCCTTTCCAAGATGCCCAGCTGAGAAGCTCAGAGTCATCTTTAATTTCTCTGCGGCATAGGTCAGTACTCTTTTCGATTATAAGGGATGGAAGTACAGTTCAAAAAAGCTTTCGAAAAGAGTGAATACAGTGGTCTGTGTAACCTGAATTAGAGCTTTTGACTCAGCAGGATCTGAGGATTCTAATAGTATCTTCAGGGGCTGGATTCCCTCTCCTTTTCTCAGCTAGAATTTTCTCTGGGCAAACTTCATTCTCTGATATGTGTTCTCCATTTGGGAAAACATGGCAAATGGTAGCTCTGGGGTTAAGTCATTTTTATATTTCCTGTAGAAAAGAGCAGACCACATTTCTAATAATTTCAGAAATTCTTTGTCACTCTCCACTAGCTATGTCTCTAGCCATATGGCTACTCCCCAGCCTCAAGAAGATGAGATGCTATGATTGGCCAACCTGGATTCCATCCCCAGACCCAACCCCTTATTTGTCCAGTGCATGAGAAAGATATTGAGCAACAGAAAGTGACAGATAGCAGGTTCATCCACATTTCTTTTACCTAATAGCCAGGGAACTGACAAGTCATATGGCTTTTACATCTTAAAAATCTCTTGGTCATTTTCTCCTTCAAATTCTACTGCCATTGTCTGAGTTGAGGTTCTCATCTGGTTGTTTACCATTGATGCTTGGTTACAATTCATGCTTTTGAGTTGTGATACTGGAGAAGAATCCTGAGAGTCCTTTGCACAGCAAGGAAATCAAGATGGCCAATTCTAAAGGAAATCAACCCTAAATGCTCATTGGAAAGACTGATGCTGAAGCTCCAATACTTTGGCCACCTGCTGTGAAGAGCCAAATCATTGGAAAAGATGCTGATGCTGGGAAGATTGAGGGCAGGAGAAGTGGGTGACAGAGGATGAGATGGTTATATAACATCACTGACCCAGTAAATATAAATCTGAGCAAACTCCTGGGAGATAGTGAAAATCAAAGGAGCCTGGAATGCTGCAGTCCATGGGGAGATAAACGGTTGGACACAACTTAGTAACTGAACTAAGTTAACTGTAACTTAGTAACTAAGTAACTGACCAGTTAATTATAACAACAATTAACTGGTCCCCTTGCTTCCTTTCAACATCTTCTCTTGTAACTCCAGCATGTCTCTTCACAGCTGTTGATTCCTATGTGCACCATCCTTGACACATATTCATCTATTCCTCATGTCCCTTAATATCTAACACCTTGCATAGAATGATCAGAACATTTCCCCTCATTCACACACGAAAACTACTGATTACATTTTAACAAAGTTGGCTGTGAGACTGCATCCAGCTCCATATGCTTTTCAATAACCTTGAAACTCTGCCACAACAGGATAAACCTAAACCCTCTTCTTGAATCTGGGTGGACTTTGGACTCATATATAACCAACAAATGGAGAAGCAAGTGGCCACACACTCCAATATTCTTACCTGGGAAATTCCATGGACAGAGGAGCTGGTGGGCTACAGTCCATGAGACTGCAAAGAGGAGGACATGTTCAGTTCCGTTCAGTCACTCAGTCAGGTCTGACTCTTTGCGACTCCATGAAACATAGAACGCCAGGCCTCCCTGTTCATCACCAACTACCGGAGTCCACCCAAACCCATTGAGTCGATGATGCCTGCCAACCATCTCATCCTCTGTCGTGCCCTTCTCCTCCTGCCCTCAATCTTTCCCAGCATCAGGGTATTTTCCAATGAGCCAGATTTTCACATCAGGTGGTCAAAGTATTGGAGTTTCAGCTACAGCATCAGTCCTTCCAATGAACACCCAGGACTGATCTCTCTTAGGATGGACTGGTTGGATCTCCTTGCAGTTCAAGGGACTCTCAAGAGTCTTCTCCAACACCACAGTTCAAAAGCATCAATCCTTTGGAGCTCAGCTTTCCTTATAGTCCAACTCTCACATCCATACATGACCACGGAAAAACCATATCCTTGACTAGATGGACCTTTGTTGGCAAAGTAATGTCTCTGCTTTTGAATATGCTGTCTAGGTTGGTCATAACTTTCCTTCCAAGGAGTAAGTGTATTTTAAATTCATGGCTGCAATCACCATCTGCAGTGATTTTGGAGCCCAGAAAAATAAAGTCAGCCACTATTTCCACTGTTTTCCCCATCTATTTGCCATGAAGTGATGGGACCGGATGCCATGATCTTAGTTTTCTGAATGTTCAGCTTTAAAACAACTTTTTCACTCTCCTCTTTCACTTTCATCAAGAGGCTCTTTAGTTCTTCTTAACTTTCTGCCATAAGGGTGCTGTCATCTGCATATTTGAGGTTATTGATATTTCTCCTGGCAATCTTGATTCCAGCTTGGGCTTCATCCAGCCCAGCATTTCTCATGATGTTCTCTGCATACAGGTTAAATAAGCAGGGTGACAATATACAGCTTTGAAGTACTCCTTTTCCTATTTGGAACCAGTCTGTTGTTCCATGTCCAGTTCTTACTGTTGCTTCCTGACCTGCATATAGGTTTCTCAAGAAGCAAGTCAGGTGGTCTGGTATGCCCATCTATTTCAGAAATTTCCACAGTTTATTGTGATCCACACAGTCAAAGGCTTTGGCATAGTCAATAAAGCAGAAATAGATGTTTTTCTGGAACTCTCTTGCTTTTTCCAAGATCCAGCAGATGTTGGCAATTTGATCTCTGGTTCCTTTGCCTTTCGTCAAACCAGCTTGAACATCTGGAAGTTCACAGTTCATGTGTTGCTGAAGCCTGGCTTGGAGAATTTTGAGCATTACTTTACTAGCATGTGAGATGAGTGCAATTGTGCGGTAGTTTGAGTATTCTTTGGCATTGTCTTTCTTTGGGATTGGAATGAAAACTGACCTTTTCCAGTCCTGTGGCCACTGCTGAGTTTCTCATATTTGCTGGCATATTGAGTGCAGCACTTTCACAGCGTCATCTTGCAGGATTTGAAATAGCTCAACTGGAATCCATCACCTCCACTAGCTTTGTTTGTAGTGATGCTTCCTAGGGCCCACTTGACTTCACATTCCAGAATGTCTGGCTCTAGGTGAGTGATCACACCATGATGATTATCTGGGTCATGAAGATCTTTTCTGTACAGTTCTTCTGTGTATTCTTGCCACCTCTTCTTAATATCTTCTGCTTCTATTAGGTCCCTACCATTTCTGTCCTTTATCGAGCCCATCTTTGCATGAAATGTTTTCTTGTTATCTGTAATTTTCTTGAGAAATCTCTAGTCTTTCCCATTCTGTTGTTTCCTCTATTTCTTTGTATTAATCACTGAGGAAGGCTTTCTTATCTCTCCTAGCTATTCTTTGGATCTCTGCATTCAGATGCTTTTATCTTTCCTTTTCTCCTTTGCTTTTTGCTTCCCTTCTTTTCACAGCTAATTGTAAGGCCTCCTCAGATAGCCATTTTGCTTTTTGCATTTCTTTTTCTTGTGGATGGTCTTGATTCCTGTCTCCTGTACAGTGTCACCAACCTCCGTCCATAGTTCATCAGGCACTCTGTCTATCAGATCTAGTCCCTTAAATCTATTTCTCACTTCCACTGTATAGTCATAAGGTATTTGACTTAGGTCATACCTGAATGGTCTAGTGGTTTTCTCCACTGTCTTCAATTTCAGTCTGAATTTGGCAATAACAACTTCATGATTTGAGCCACAGTCAGCTCCAGGTCGTGTTTTTGCTGACTGTATAATGCTTCTCCATCTTTGGCTGCAAAGAATATAATCAATCTGATTTTGGTGTCGACCATCTGGTGATATCCATGTGTAGAGTCTTCTCTTGTGTTGTTTGAAGAGGGTGTTTGCTGTGACCAGTGCATTCTCTTGGAAGAATGCTATTAGCCTTTGCCCTGCTTCATTCTGTATTCTAAGGCCAAATTTGCCTGTTACTCCAGGTGTTTCTTGACTTCCTACTTTTGCATTCCAGTCCCCTATAATGAAAAGGACACCATTTTTGGGGTTTTAGTTCTAAAAGGTCTTGTAGGTCTTCATAGAACCATTCAACTTCAGCTTCTTTGGCATTACTGGTCGGGGCATAGACTTGGATTACTGTTCAAACCATTCAATTATTGGATATTGAATGGTTTGCCTGAGAAATGAACAGAGATCATTCTGTCATTTTTGAGATTGCACCCAAGTACTGCATTTTGGACTCTTTTGTTGACGATGATGGCTACTCCATTTCTTCTAAGGGATTCCTGCCCACAGTAGTAGATATAATGGTCATCTGAGTTAAATGCACCCATTCCAGTCCATCTTAGTTCACTGATTCCTAGAATGTCGATGTTCACTCTTGTCATCTCCTGTTTGACCACTTCCAATTTGCCTTGATTCATGGACCTAACATTCAAGGTTCCTATGCAATATTGATCTTTATAGCATCAAATCTTGCTTCTATCACCAGTCCCATTCACAACTGGGTGTTGTTTTTGCTTTGGCCCCATCCCTTCATTCTTTTTGGAGTTATTTCTCCACTGATCTCCAGTAGCATGTTGGGCACCTACTGACCTAGGGAGTTCATCTTTCAGTGTCCTATCTTTTTGCCTTTCATACTGTTCATGGGATTCTCAAGAAAAGAATACTGAAGTGGTTTGCCATTTCCTTCTCCAGTGTTCCACATTTTGTCAGACTTCTCCAACATGACAATTCCATCTTGGGTGGCCCCATACAGCATGGCTTAGTTTCAGTGAGGTAGACCATGCTGTTGTCCATATGATCAGATTTGCTATTTGTCCGTGACTGTAGTTTCCGTCTGTCTGCCCCCTGATCCCCTCTCAGTGCCTACCGTCTTACCTGGGTTTCTCTTACCTTGGACGTGGGGTTTCTCTTCACGGTCCTCCAGCAAAGCGCAGCCACTGCTCCTTACCTCTCCTTAGTCAGACATGACTTAGCGACTAAACCACCACCACCATGACTAACAGAATAGGCAGAAGAGATACCCTGAAACTTCTGAGTCCAGGTTATAATAAGCAATGCAACTTCTATCCAGTAAGCTGAGACATTTGCCTTCATGGCCTTGAGCTGCCTTTGTAAGAAATTTGACTATTGTGAGCCTGCCATGCTGTGAGGAAGCTAAGGTTGCACAGAAAGCCTTGTGTAGGGTTAGTCCACATCAACTTCCAGCTACATGAAGACAGATGCCTCCAGACAATTCCAAGGCCAAGGCATGACATTATACTAGCATTCAAAGCTTCCTAGATGGGGCTCTAGACCTTGAGGGACTGAGACAAATCTTTCCACCATGAGACAACGAATTCCCTAACTCACAGAATCCATAAACAGAAGAAAATATTTGTTCTACTCTACCAAGTTTTGTGATGACTTTTAATGCAACAATTTAATCTAGAGTCCTATTCTTAGCATTCTCTTCATCTCCATGCTTGGAAAGCTGGTCATTTATTTTTCATCCAATCCACATATGTTGTTTCTTTATGAATGTCTCAATGTCCTGTGCTCTGCTATGAGCTCCATGAAGTCAAAGGTCATGTCCTATTCACATCTGCTGTCCTAACAACTGGCACATGGTAAATAAGTGTTTATCTGTGAAGGAATAAATCAATGAATGAATAACATAACAAACAAGATGTCTATAAGGTACTGAGAGCATGGTACATGGGCATCTAAGAAGGGATAAGATATGAAAAACTGGGGAAATGTCAATAGCATCAAAAAATATCAATAGCAAATATTAGAAATAAATCTGAAGTTCTGGGATTTGAAAACCAGGGACTAGAACTATGAATCAGGAAAACATCAGGACTTAGAATCAGGAAAGTAGTGAACAGATATGAAAGGCAAGTGGGATTTTAACTTGGGAGGAATCAAAGCAGAACTTGGGGTTCAAGATGGGAATATATATATATAAAAATCTCTCTTATATATAAAAAGAGATTTTGAGAACAGGGTCAGTGTGGGGTACCAGTCAGGCTGCTTCATGATTAAGCCAGGAATTTCTTATCTTTAAGCCCCATTCATCCTGGAAATTGGGCTGAAGTTAAACCTACACATGATGGTTCATTGATCCAGCTGGGCTGAGAGAATAAACCTTAAAAGGTGGGAAACAAGGATGGTCAGCTTATGTGTTCATCTTTATCACAATGATTAATGGATTTCCTGTCTCCAAAGGAATTTTGCCCATTTTTCTTTTCTACTTTATTCACTGGTCCAGGGCCCTGGGAAATCACAAAGTCCCTTTTATAGCTATAATTTTTTCATTTTTTTTTTCAGGAAAACCAGGGGTTATGTCCATCCAGGCAATGGTTACCAGAGTAATAATGTATAAAGGGTGGGGATGGCTACTCCATCTACTACACCTGAGCTTCCTGTGTCTTGACAGGGATAGAGTCTAAAGTTCAAAAGTGAAGACAAGATGAAAAGAAACATCTGTGGTTCCATCAACATAAGGGATCAATATCCATTGATCACAAAGAGTTACCATGTATTTGGTTCCCTGGCATTAATTATTAAAATTAATTAAGAAATCTTCCAAGAGACCATTTAGTTTTCTACCATATTTGGCTTCTAATGACTGTTCAGTGCAGATGGTATGTCCATCACTGACATAGTTCTCTGCCTCTTGATTAAACTTCTATTCCCAAGGTTATAGAATCAACTCAGATTCCTCTCAAATCAATGTGTTTCTCTTACACTCTCTACTGCTTCTTCTCACCAAGCATATACTCCCAGTTACTTTCATTTGGAATGTTTTCCATCCTCTCATCTTGTTGTTAATACTCATCTTCCACACTGACACCTGGCTAAATATTTCTCATCATTCTAGATTTATGGGATACTTCTTCCAGGTAATCTTTTCAAACTGAGTTAGGAAGTATCTTCAGTTCAGTTCAGTTCGGTTCAGTTCAGTCGCTCACTCGTGTCTGACTCTTTGCGACCCCATGAATCGCAGCATGCCAGGCCTCTCTGTCCATCACCAACTCCCGGAGTTCACTCAAACTCACGTCCATCAAGTCAGTAATGCCATCCAGCCATCTCATCCTCTGTTGTCCCCTTCTCCTCCTGCCCCCAATCCCTCCAAGCATCAGAGTCTTTTCCAATGAGTTAACTCTTCGCATGAGGTGGACAAAGTATTGGACTTTCAGCTTGAGCATCAGTCCTTCCAGTGAACACCCAGGACTGATCTCCTTCAGAATGGACTGGTTGGATCTCCTTGCAGTTCAAGGGACTCTCAAGAGTCTTTTCCAGCACCTCAGTTCAAAAGCATCAATTCTTAGGCACTCAGCTTTCTTCACAGTCCAAATCTCACATCCATACATGACCACTGGAAAAACCATAGCCTTGACTAGATGGACCTTTGTTGGCAAAGGAATGTCTCTGCTTTTGAATATGCTCTCTAGGTTGGTCATAACTTTCCTTCCAAGGAGTAAGTGTCTTTTAATTTCATGGCTGCAGTCACCATCTGCAGTGATTTTGGAGCCCCCCAAAATAAAGTCTGACACTATTTCCACTGTTTCCCCATCTATTTCCCATGAAGTGATGGGACCAGATGCCATGATCTTAGTTTTCTGAATGTTGAGCTTTAAGCATCTTAATCTAAGACTATTAGGGCCCTTGGCAATTAATTAAAGTAAAGTGATAATTTCCCTGTTCTGGAAACTTCCCAGTGAGCTACTCAGGGAAGAGGAACTGAATATTCTTAGGTATTGTGCATCTATGATATTTCAGATGTACTAGGATCATGTTAATATTCACTCAGGTGAGAAAAACTTACCACTTTCCCATTCTTTTCAAGTACAGTGTCTTGTTTAACGCTTCATAAGCACTCTGTAAGATGCCATGGAGCAAGCTGAGAGGACTTACATGATAAATTAAAACCTGTGATTCCTCCTGAAACCACATGATCTTCCAGAAACAAAAAGGAGTAGAAGCCTAAAGGAGTCATTATTTTGGTTTATATGGAAAAACATGGTTATTGTTAGCTTTTCCCTTTTCAGTCCTTTTTGTTTCTTTGGCAACCACTGACTGACACTTTCAACCAATACAAAAACTTATATGATGCTCTTCGCCTAATGTACCAGTTTGTAATGTATTGTTTGCCCATCTAGTAAATAAAAATTATTTAATGAATAAAATAAATGTTAAACCAAGGTGCCCCCTGGTTGTATATGTAGAAATTAACTCTTTCCATGATACTCAAGTGTCAAGTTTTTTAAGAGCTGAAAAATGGACTTTCATACTGATGCAGCTGTTAGCATTAGCATTTTGACTGGGTCATTGCCACAATCTCATCTTGTTGTATTCAGTACCAAGTACCACTTATTAAGGGTTGATTCTGTGCTATACACAGATTGAGCATCATGCAAACATTTCATTACTTGGTTCTCAGTTGAGAGAATATAATTTATGCCCATTTTTAAGAGGAGAAAACCAATTATTAGAGCAGTTCAATAAAACACTGAGAATGGGTCTGTGAGTGTTAAAGTTAGGGTTTTCATAAAGATCTTTCAGTTGCTAGAAGCTACATTCAAAACTAGTAATTTCCTCAAATTTAACTCAAGCTTAAGTATTTTAATTAAAATATTTTTAAATTATGCTTTTATTGTTTCCTAAACACTGTTACATTCATTGTCCCAGTGGATTTTCATCTCAGTTCCTGAACTGGGCAGTTCAAGAAAAGGCTAAGATAGAAGAGGGTCATTCAGTGACTCAGAGTCAGAGCCAGCATTGGGAGCTGGATTTCCTGACTCATCCCAAGGCTCATTCACTTAAGAGGATCATTGTAACCTAAAAGCTTTATCATCCTGGTGGTCTCCTCAAATGAATGCTTCTTCATCCTCCAACAAATTCCTTCTCTATGTTCTCTCTCTTATTTTATTGAGAAAGAATATCTCCTTTTAATGCCCATTTTCCAGTGCATTAAGGATGAGGCATAGCTTTACTGTGAAAAGAAAAATAAAATAGTTACTTCTGTACAGGAAGGATGCCATCAACAAAATAAAAAGGCAAACCAATGAACTGGAAAATATTTTTAAATCATATGTCTGATAAGGGCTAAGTATCCAAAATATGCAAATAATACAAACAACTCAATAGCAAAAAGAAAAAAAAAAGTTGATTTAAAAAAAAAGGGTAGAAAATCTGATAGATAGTTTTTTTTTTCAAAGATGTAATCATGGAGTGGGTAGCTTTCCCTTCTCCAGGGTATTTTCTCAATCCAGGGATCAAATCCAGGTCTCCTGCATTGCAGGCAAATTCTTTACCTTGGTTAAGAATAACCAAGGTATTCTTAACTAAGATATCAGGGAATCCCTAAGCATGGTCAATGGATACATGTAAAGATGCTCAGAAACACCAATCATCATAGAAAGATGCAAATTAAAACCACCTGGAGACATCACTTCATACCTGTTAGAATGGCTATCATCAAAAAAGACAAAAAAATAACAGGATTTGGTAAGGATATGGAGAAAAGAAAATCCTTGTACACTGTTGGTGGGAATTTGAACTGGTGCAACAACTGTGGAAATAGTATGAAGGTTCTTCAAAAAATTAAAAATAGAACTACATTTTCTGAAGAAAATGAAAACAATAACTTGAAAATATATCTATACCCCCATGTGCATTGCAGCCTTACTTGCAATAGTTAATACATGAAAATGATCTAAGTGCCCATCAATGGATGAATGGGTAAAGAGAGTGTGATATTTATACATAATGGAATATTATTCAGCCTTAAAAAGAATGAAATCTTGCCATTTGTGACAACATAGATGAACTGCAAGGTTACTGTGCTAATTGAAATAATTCAAGCAGAGAAAGACAAACACTGTACAATCTCACTTATATGTGAGCTATGGAATAAAAATAAAAACAAAAAACAGACTCACCGATACAGAGAACTGATTTAGAGTTGCCAGAGGTGGTGGAAGAAGGGCTCTGGAATGGTGATTGTGTGTGATAAATAGGCAAATGGGGTGAAAAGTTACAAACTTTCCGTCATAAAGCAAAAAGTCATGGAATGGAATGTACAAGATGGTGACAGTAGTTAATAATACTGTATTGTGCATTTGATAGTTGCTAAGGAATGAAGCAGGGCAAAGGCTAATAGAGTTTTGCCAAGAGAATGCACTGGTCATAGCAAACACCCTCTTCCAACAACACAAGAGAAGACTCTACACAATGACATCACCAGATGGTCAACACCAAAATCAGATTGATTATATTCTTTGCAGCCAAAGATGGAGAAGCTCTATACAGTCAGCAAAAACAAGACTGGGAGCTGCCTGTGGCTCAGATCATGAACTCCTTATTGCCAAATTCAAACTTAAATTGAAGACAGTAGGGAAAACCACTAGACCATTCATGTATCACCTAAATCAAATTCCTTATGATTATACAGTGGAAGTGAGAAATAGATTTAAGGGCCTAGATCTGATAGAGTGCCTGATGAACTATGGATGGAGGTTAGTGACATTGTACAGGAAACAGGGATCAAGACCAGCCCCATGGAAAAGAAATGCAAAAAAGCAAAATGGCTGTCTGGGGAGGCCTTACAAATAGCTATGAAAGAAGAGAAGCGAAACACAAAGGAGTAAAGGAAAGATATACACATCTGAATGCAGAGTTCCAAAGAATAGCAAGGAGAGATAAGAAAGCCTTCCTCAACAATCAGTGCAAAGAAATAGGGGAAAACAACAGAATGGGAAAGACTAGAGATCTCTTCAAGAAAATTAGAGATACCAAGGGAACATTTCATGCAAAGATGGGCTCGATAAAGGACAGAAATGGTATGGACCTAACAGAAGCAGAAGATATTAAGAAGAGGTGGCAAGAATACACAGAAGAACTGTACAAAAAAGATCTTCATGACCAAGATAATCGTGATGGTGTGATCACTCACCTAGAGCCAGACATCCTGGAATGTGAAGTCAAGTGGGCCTTAGAAAGCATCACTACGAACAAAGCTAGTGGAAGTGATGGAATTCCAGTTGAGCTATTTCAAATCCTGGAAGATGATGCTGTGAAAGTGCTGCACTCAATATGCCAGCAAATTTGGAAAACTCAGCAGTGGCCACAGGACTGGAAAAGGTCAGTTTTCATTCCAATCCCAAAGAAAGACAATGCCAAAGAATGCTCAAACTACCACACAATTGCACTCATCTCACATGCTAGTAAAGTAATGCTCAAAATTATCCAACCCAGGCTTCAGCAACAGACTGGTTCCAAATAGGAAAAGGAGTACATCAAGGCTATATATTGTCACCCTGTTTATTTAACTTATTGCACAGTACATCATGAGGAATGCTGGGCTGGAAGAGGCACAAGCTAGAATCAAGATGGCAGGGAGAAATATCAATAACCTCAGATATGCAGATGACACCACCCTTATGGCAGAAAGTGAAGAGGAACTATAAAGCCTCTTGATGAAAGTGAAAAAGTTGGGTTAAAGCTCAACATTCAGAAAATGAAGATCATGGCATCTGGTCCCATCACTTCATGGGCAATAGATGGGGAAACAGTGGTAACTGTCAAACTTTATTTTTTGGGGCTCCAAAATCACTGCAGATGGTGATTGCAGCCATGAAATTAAAAGACGCTTACTCCTTGGAAGGAAAGGTATAACCAACCTAGATAGCATATTGAAAAGCAGAGACATTACTTTGCCAACAAAGGTCCATCTAGTCAAGGCTATGGTTTTTCCAGTGGTCATGTACAGCTGTGAGAGTCGGACTGTGAAGAAAGCTGAGAGCTGAAGAATTGATGCTTTTGAACTGAGGTGCTGGAGAAGACTCTTGAGAGTCCCTTGGACTGCAAGTAGATCTAACCAGTCCATTCTAAAGGAGGTCAGTCCTGAGTGTTCTTTGGAAGGACTGATGCTAAAGCTGAAAGTCCAATACTTTGGCCACTTCATGCAAAGAGTTGACTCCTTGGAAAAGACTCATGTTGGGAGGGATTGGGGGCAGGAGGAGAAGGGGATGACAGAGGTGAGGTGCTGGATGGCATCACCGACTCGATGGACGTGAGTTTGAATGAACTCCGGGGGTTGGTGATGGACAGGGAGGCCTGGCATGCTGCAATTCATGGGGTCTCAAAGAATCAGACACGACTGAGTGACTGAACTGAACTGAATTTAAGAGAGTAGATCTTAGAAATTTCTTACCACAAGAAAAAATAATTGTAACTATATAAAAAGGACTTCCTTGGTGGCTCAGATGGTAAAGCATCTGCCTGCAATGTGGGAGACCCGGGTTCAATTCTTGGGTTGGGAAGATCTCCTGGAGAAGTAAATGGCAACCCACTCCAGTATTCTTGCCTGGAAAATCTCATGGATGGAGGAGCCTGATAGGCTACAGTCTATGGGGCCGCAAAGAGTCAGACGCGACTGAGCAACTTCACTTTCACTTTCAAAAAGATGAGTGTTAACTAGACTTTTTGTGATGATCATTTCTCAAGTGTGTACAAATATCTAATCATTTGTTGTACACTTGAAACTATTATGATGTTATATGTCAATCACACCTCAATTAAAAAAATAAAGAAAGGAAATAACAGTTGCCCTGGAATGCAAACTGTAGGCTAAACAACTTTAGACTGTTATATGGCTACCTTTGTATATACTTACAAGTTAATAGAGTTCTCAGGAGTTGATGAGACCTAAACAGACTCACTTTTCGATGTTGTGAGCACAATCGGTGCCCCTTGAATTATCCACTAAATGGAAATATTGATCCCTTAAATCATAATCAAGATATAAAATGAGGATGTATATGTACATTTCATATGTTAAAAGTTGTATATAGAACATCTGGAACTTCCTTTAGTAATCATAAAGTGCATAATAGGAGTAAAGAATCTTAATTATGTAGTAGCTTTTCAAAAAATGTCTATATATTTATATATTTTAATGTATATTGGGTTATAAATATGTGGTACATATATATTTTTAGCATTGAAAATGTTAAAATCAGACATGTGTGCATTCATGCTCAGTCATGTTGGACTCTGAAACCCCATGGATTCATCAGGATCCTCTATCCACGAATTTTCCAGGCAAGAATACTGGAGTGGGTTGCCATTTAGTTCTCCAGGGAATCTTCCTGACCCAGAGATCGAATGCATATCTCCTGCATTACAGAGGGATTCTTTACCACTGAGCTACTAGGGAAGCCAGAAATCAGATAATGCTTCCATTAAAAAAAAATAGTAGGTAGAATCATTACTCATGAATTGGAAGAAAGCCTCACCTTTAAGAGCTCTGGTTATATGTTAACTCTCAGAGAACAAAACCTTGGAGATGGTGTCAAGAGAAACAAATTAACATGTATTTAGCAAAACTAAGTGCCGAGGTATCTTGTTTAAAGGGTGATCTTCTTTAAGTCTTATTACCATTCTATGAGCTAGTATTGCATTTTCCCATTTTATGGATAAGAAAAGTAAAGCTCAGAGATGTTTAACACTCATTACGGTCACACAGCTAGCAAACAATTTCAGATCCATTTGACACCACTGGTCTATCCTCTCTGTGTGATAGTCATTTGTGTTTTGTTTTTGTTTTTTTAAACTGGGAATATGAGTTAAACCACACTCACACCTTCCTTCTCTTTGTAAAAAATCAGCTTTGTTTCAAACAAAACCACACAATGTTCTGAACATAATGGTAGGTGTTTATTTCTTATTCTTGAGCAAAACCCCTATCACTTCTGAAGAATGGTGGATGTGTGGGTGTCCTGATCCTGTCAAACCTACTTCCCCATCTTAATGGAAAGTTCCCAAGGAATTTATATGGGATCTCTGGGACACAACTTGTAAACCACTGATATGATCCAAGAGTTCTACTTGATTTGTTTTTAAGGAGCCAGGATTAGAGACCCAGAAATCCTGTCTCTTGTCCCAGGTCAGCCAGTCTGATCCACAACCCCAGGCTACTGAACTTCATCTGTTACACTTAAACCAGATTCATCTAGAATGGGGATCAGCACCCAGCATGCAATGGGGCCTCAATAGACAGCTAGTAAATAAAAGGTATAGGAAAGTGCCTCCTATCTAAAGGCATGTCTCCCGCATAGCAGGTAGATTCTTTACTAGCTGAGCCACAAGGGAAGCCCAAGAATACTGGAGTGGGTAGCCTACCCCTTCTCCAGAGGATCTTCCAGACCCAGGAATTGAACCAGGGTCTCTTGCATTGAAGGTGGAAAGGGCAATCAACAAATACTAATTTATTACTCACCAATACAGTTGGTCACATTAACATTATTTTTTTTAAGGAGGGTCTTAGATTGGAGTTATTTAAGATGTTTGTTTTTTTGTTGTTTAGTTGCTCTGACTCTTTGCAACCCCATAAGCTGTAGCCCACCAGCCTTCTCTGTCTATGGCATTTCTCAGGCAAAAATACCACAGTTGGTTGCCATTTCCTTCTCCAGGGAACCTTACTGACCCAGGGATCAAACCCACATCTCCTGCATTGGCAGGTTGACTCTACTACTGGGGAGTCACCTTGGAAGAACTTACCTTGGAAGTTCTTTATGATCACAATGTTGTTACATAGATGAGCTGAGATTCAAGCAGAATAGATGTAAATCTGGTGTACTTTTGAAAGGCAACTACCTACTCTCTGCAGGTATTGGGACGCCAAACCATGTTGAAAAATTGATATGGAAGCCTCTTCACAAATGTGTAATTGACTATATAAACATAAAACATTACATTTGTTTCAATATTGCCTACTATTTTCAAAAGGATTTCATTCTACCTAGTCAAATTGATGATTTGGCCAATTGTGCCAGGCCACCCTAAGTGGTAGGGATTTATCTCTAAATGTGAAACTTGCAGAAAGCATGGTTGGGATGGGGTTTGGGAGCAGCCATGGCTCTTGCTACTTCAGCAACTTCCACCAGAAGCATCACTCTGTCTTGGAAAGACAGCTCTGCTTTTAGACAGCAGTACGACCTTATGCAAATTACAGGTATTCCATAAGAGTCAATTCTCTCATTCTTAAACTAAGAGCAATGACACGCCTTTCAGAGGCTCATGGTGTGATCAATAAGGAGGATAAGTGCTAAGCTGGAAGTCTGATTGCTTGGGGGTGCAGCTCAGTTCTCCCACTCATGAATAACAGTATTAAATAATTGTGCCAATAAAAATAGTATTAGAATGTCCATTCTGTATATCTGTGTCTCCATTCCTTCCCTGCAAATAAGTTCACCAATATAATTTTTCTTGATAGTGGGGGAGGGGAGAGGGGAACTAACGGAGAAAGCAGCATGAATATATATATACACAGCTGGGTGTGTGATGGATAGCTGGTGAGAAGCTAATGTGTAGCACAAGGAGCTCAGTCTGGTGCTCTGTGATGGCACAGAGGGATGGGATGCGGGGAGTGGAGGGAGCCTAAGGAGACAGAGGACGTCTGTGTCATTATGGCTGATCTGCACTGTTGTAGAAACCAAAGCAACATAGTAAAAATAAAAATGATAATATTTAAATAAAAAATAGAAAAAAAAAAAAAGAGGACATGGAGAACACCAAGAACATGTCAGCACAGCACAACTCTTGCTGTAACTGCTCAAGAACTGCCTGCTATGGATGTTTTAAAATTATCTTCTGTGTCAGTGATGCCTAGCACAGGGATTGGCACTGCCTAGGGCAGCGGTGGTGTACCAAGCTGGCATTTTGCAGCTCACAGGATGCTGTCATGAGCTCCCATTGATTTCACTTTTACAGCCATCCTATCAGACTGGAGCTGGGCATCTTATTCTATTGGGGCTGATCCTGCTGCTGCTGCCAGATGTCAAGGGACCCCCAGGTCACACAGATGCCTGTTGCCACACTTAGGCTCCCGAGGGAGCGTGACAAGGACAGTTCAGCTGCACGCTTGAGCTGAACCTGAGCCTTGCTTTGTTTGTGAAGCCTGCAGCTTTCTCGTCCAGGGGTGCAGTGAAGACTCTGCAAGGATCCCTTTGCACCTTCTGCTTAGGGTTTTATATTCATTCAAAAATCATTCCCCTGGACCCTGAGCTGCAGAGAGACCTACTAATTTCTTTGTTGTTGTTACTATGTTGCTACTGTTGCTTTTAATCTCATGGTCAAGTGAGATTTATGAATACTGAAAATCATAATAATCTTTAAGCTTCTGAAAAATCTTGCAGAAATCTTGCAGTATTTCCCAAACTTATTTAACTCATAATTTTCAGTTCTTGTCTTGAAATACACCATACATAACCTTAAAAGTACACAAAGTAATGTAAGGTTGTATATAATGTAGGTGTATATAGAGATATCTATATGTGATTGGAAAATAAAAAAATTGAGATAGCTGACCCTACCTTAAGATATTTGGTTATCTTGGAGGAATTAATAGGAGTAGGACAGGATAAAGATTGGCTTCAACTGCATATATATTCTTTTTTAAAATGTTTGTTTCATGACTTTGGATTGTGCCATCTCAAGAATGTCCTGCATAAGAGTTGTCTCTGTTTTTCAAAATCATCCCTCAATTTTAACAAGTGCTCTGTCAAAATCCTTTTTTTTTGCCATGTCTGCTATGTCTGTGGGTGCTGATTTGAAGGGCTCGCGGGTTTGCACAAGGATCCCCCAGTGAGAAAAATTGCCTTCATTTTACCGTTACATTATCTCTTCACAGGTTCTTCTGAGAAAGGTCCAGTGGAATCCATGCTTGTCAGGTGAAAGCCAAAGCCACATCCTCCCATCACTGATCCATTCAATAGCTTTCAGGAGTCCAATCGCCATCCCCTCCTTCTGTGTGACCCCTGCCAGGAGACAGGTAGGATGCTGAATAAACAGGATCAGAGCTTCCATAACGTGGAACAGCTTCAGGGTGGAAGATTCAGGATGAAGGGCTTGGATTTCCTGTCTTCCAGACTCTTCTGTCTTGGAAAGTCTTAGAGAATACTGGATTATTCTCCCTTATCCCATAGAACCCTCTTTCAGAAATGCTGCCATGGTAACAGAGGACAGGCTTCTGCATCCAGCTAATGAAAAGCCAACTCAGCCTGGAAGAAAAGTGGAAAGTATTAGTCACTCAGTAGTGTCCAAATCTTTGCGACCCTGTGGATTGTAGCTCTCCAGGCTCCTCTGTCCAAAGGATTTTCCAGGCAAGAATATACTGGAGTGGGTTGCCATTTCCTTCTCTAGAGGATCTTCCCAACCCAGGGATCAAACCAGGATCTCCTGCATTGCAGGCAGATTCTTTACCATCTGAGCCACCAAGGAAGCCTGGAGACACTCTGATATTAGGGAGCTAAGGACCAAGCATAAATTGCAAAATAAAATTGATCTCTTTGCTCCTTTCACCAGTATTACATCCCTGAATCCCTGCTATAGAAACCCATTTCAGTGTTTGGGGGCTTTCTGATAACTATTTGATGTATGTCAGTTAATTAATGTTAGTAGTCTTAATTTCTAAAAGAAAAAAAAAAGGGAAGCAAGAGGCAGATTAGGACTCAATGCAAAAAGAGCAAAGTTCCAAATCTCCCAACCCGTGTCCTCAAAATTAAGGATGAGTGTGAAGACAGTGAAAGGAAATGAGAGAGAGTGACCCACATTACCTGAGCATCCACTTGCTATCAAGACCTGTATTAGATAGAGTTTGATTTTCCTCCTGAAGGGCTCCCCTGTAAGATGCTACAGACAAGACTTCTTCCCCAAAAGGCAGACTTTGGATTTTCTTCACCTGTTCATTAATTTATTTGTCAAAAACTATACTATGGTGTCATATTGATGAATGCTTTCTGAGATTAATCATTTATAAACAGAGAAAGGCGTAGGATGGGGAGGTCTGCATAGGTGAATCGAGATCAAGTTCCCAAACAAAAGACTGAAAATAAATCTGAAAGATGATACAACAGTATAAATTGCTCATAAATTAAAAGCATAACTATGAATGAAATATTTGCATCTCCTCAAATTTACATATTAAAGCCTTAATCTTTAATGTAATGGCATTTGGAAGTGGGGCCTTTGGGAGGTAATTAGGTCATGGGGCTGGAGCCCTCATGAAGGATTATATGTGTGAGTGTGTGTGTGTGTGTGTGTGTGTGTGCATGCTCAGTCACTTACTTGTGTCTGACTCTTTGAGACCCCATGGACTGTAGCCTGCCAGACTTCTCTATTCTATCCATGGAATTCTCCATTCTATCCATGGAATTCTCCAGGCAAGAATACTGGAGCAGGTTGCCATTTTCTCCTTCAGGGGATCTTCTCGACCCAGGGATTGAACCTGTGTCTCCTGCATTGGCAGGTGGATTCTTTACCACTGAGCCCCCTGAAAACCCCCATGAGGGATTAGGGCTCTAACAAGAAGAGACACGAGAGGGGTGATACTTCTCTCCGACATCTGAGGCTACAGAAAGAAGATAGCTCCCTGCGAAATGGAAATAGTGTCCTCAACAGACACCAGACTGGCCAGCACCTTGACCCTGAACTTCCTAGATTTAAGAACTGTGAGAATAAGTCTATTGTTTGAACCACCAGTCTGTGGCACTTTGTTTTAAAAATAGCCAAACTGATAAAGAGCAAGAATCACATATACATGTTTGTTGAATTCCTAGCCCTGTGAATGTAGGTTATGGTGTTAGGAAAAGTTTAACAAAAATGAACTTAATTCAAAATGAATTCATCATCAGAATATTTCCCAACTTTAATTTTATTGATATCTTACTTTCATTTCCTATTACTTCGTCTATAGTAATTGTGCATCTATTGCTCCATTTGTGGTTATCAAAAACACTAGGGGCTAAGCTGACACTATTAGTAGCTTTGAATCCACGGGGAAGAGGGTGAAATATTGCCTAAGGTCCCACCATCCAAGTGGCATGGTCAGAATGAAGTCAAAACGTTTGTCTTCTTTTCTTTACACCATGTTCTTCTTTAATCTAAGTAGGTTCTGTGGAATCAAGCCTCAATCACCAGCAGGATGCTGTACTCATATTAGGTGTGTGTGAAAATAAACACATAAATCGATTAAGTTGCTTAATTGAGACAGCATTTTGTCTCTTTGAAATGCTGCCTGGCCTCCTCTATGGAGACATATCAATGGCAACCTGCTAACTTTCTCATCAGAGCATGACTCCACTGTTTATTTTCATCCCAAAGTGGTACAAGAGTGATTTTTCTACATCTTTTTATATTTTTTTCCATGGTGGGAAAATCCTCCTGTGAAATGCCCTGGAAAATAGGATTTGGAACTTTGATTAGCAGCAGGTTGATTTTATTTTGTGGTGGTGTAAATTAATCTCTCTGTGTTCAGAAAGTCTTGTCCCCATAGGATCTTATCTTTTGTGTACTTCAAAGAGCAGCTCCTATGTCTGAGAAGCTGTGAAGATCCAGTGTTAACACTGAAAAAGTAATAGCTTTGGTTACACGCAACCAAAGGCAGGTTTGGAGGTCAAATTGGCTTTTTTCATTGTTTCATTTAGAATCAAAGAGAGTCAAAGTACTAAGCACTTATTAGCATTTCACACTGTGTCCTGGGTATGTATCTTCAATCATACCTATGTCTCTTATGTCTCTGCCCCGACCCTCTTTTCATTTGGTTTACTTGTACTCATTCATTAAGTCATTGATTAATTTTCACTTCCTCAGAAAAAATATCTTGATTCCTCCATTTCCTTCTCACCACTCAACACTCAACCAGAATCAGATGCCAAACCCTCCCCTCACCTGCTGATGTTTTGAAGCTTCTATATATACATCCTTTGAACAGGTATCATGACAACTGTTAGTTGTGCACTTAACGCTCTCCCAATAAATTATGCACTCCTTGAGGACAAAAATGAAAGCATTGCAACCTGTATCATTGCCAACAGTTGGCAAAACATTTGATATTTTGTAAACCTTCAATACATAGTTACTGAATAGATAATGAATTAATGAGGGAATAAGTGAGGGAATGATTGCCCTTAATATCCAGAAAACTCCAGTTCAGTTCAGTCACTCAATCGTGTCTGACTCTGGACCCCATGGACTGCAGCACACCAGTCTTCTCTGTCCATCACCAATTCCTGGAGCCTGCTCAAACTCATGTCCATCCAATCAGTGATGCCATCTCATCCTCTGTCATCCCCTTCTCCTCCTGCCTCCAATCTTGTCCAGCATCAAGGTCTTTCCCAATGAGTCAGTTCTTCACATTAGGTGGCCAGAGTGTTGGAGTTGCAGCTTCAGCATCAGTCTTTCCAATGAATATTCAGGATTGGATTCCTTTAGGATTGACTTGTTTGATCTCCTTGCAGTCCAATGGACTCTCAAGAGTCTTCTCCAACATCACAGTTCAAAAGCATCAATTCTTCAGTACTTAGCTTTTTATCATCCAACTCTCACATCCACACAGGACTCCTGGAAAACCATAGCTTTAACTAGACGAACATTTGTCAGCAAAGTAATGCCTCTGCTTTTATTTATTTATTTAACTTTACAATATTGTATTGGTTTTGCCATACAGCAACATGAATCCGCCATGGGTGTACACATGTTCCCCATCCTGAACCCCCCTCCCACCTCCCTCCCCATACCATCCCTCTGGGTCATCCAAGTGCACCAGCCATGAGCATCCTGTATCATGCATGGAAGCTGGACTGGCGATTCATTTCACACATGATAATATACATGTTTCAATGCCATTCTCCCAAATCTTCCCACCCTCGTCCTCTCCCACAGAATCCAAAAGACTGTTCTATACATCTGTGTCTCTTTCGTTGTCTCGCATACAGGGTTATTGTTACTATCTTTCTAAATTCCATGTATATGTGTTAGTATACTGTATTGGTGTTTTTCTTTCTGGCTTACTTCATTCTGTATAATAATATGCTGTCTATGTTGGTCACAACTTTTCTTCCAAGGTGCAAGCATCTTTTAATTTCATGGCTGCAGAAATCTCAACTCATAACAATGGCTATACACACAGTAGCCAAAGGATAAAAGGAAAGATATACCCATTTGAACGCAGAATTCCAAAGAATAGCAAGGAGAGCTAAGAAAGCCTTCCTCAGTGATCAATGCAAAGAAATAGAGGGAAAAAAATAGAATGGTAACACCTAGAGATCTCTTCAAGAAAATTAGAGATAGCAAGGGAACATTTCATGCAAAGATGGGCATAATAAAGAACAGAAATGATATAGGCCTAACAGAAGCAGAAGATATTAAGAAGAGGTGGCAAGAATACACAGAAGAACTATAAAAAAAGATCTTCAGGACCCCGATAATCATGATGCTGTGATCACCAACCTAGAGCCAGATATCCTAGAACATGAAGTCAAGTGGGCCTTAGGAACCATCACTACAAACAAAGCTAGTGGAGGACACAGAATTCCAGTTGAGCTGTTTCAAATCCTAAAAGATGACGCTCTGAAAGTGCTGCACTCAATATGCCAGCAAATTTGGAATACTCAGCAGTGGTCCCTGGACTGGAAAATATCAGTTTTCATTCTAATCCCAAAGAAAGACAATGCCAATGACTGTTCAAACTACTGCACAATTGCTCTCATCTCACATGCTAATAAAGCAATGCTCAAAATTCTCCAAGCCAGGCTTCAACAGTACATAAACCATGAACTTCCAGATGTTCAATCTGGACTTAGAAAAGGCAGACAAAACAGAGATCAAATTGCCAACATCCATTGGATCATCAAATTGCCAACATCCATTGGATCATCAAAAAGCAAGAGAGTTCCAGAAAAACATCTATTTCTGCTTTATTGACTATGCCAAAGCCTTTGACTGTGTGGATCACAGTTTGTGGGAAATTCTTAAAGAGATGGGAATACCAGACCACCTGACCTGCCTCCTGAGAAATATGTATGCAAGTCAGGAGGCAACAGTTAGAACTGGACATGAACCAACAGACTGGTTCCAAATAGGGAAAGGATTACATCAAGGCTGTGTATTGTCATGTTGCTTATTTAACTCATATGCAGAATACACCATGAGAAATGCTGGGCTGGATGAAGCACAAGCTGGAATCTAGATTGCTGGGAGAAATAGCAATAACCTCAGATATGCAGATGACACCACCCTTATGGCAGAAAGCAAAGAACGAAAGATCCTGTTGATGCAAATGAAAGAGGAGAGTGAAAAAGTTGGCTTAAAGCTCAACATTCAGAAAACGAAGATTATAGCATCTGGTCCTATCATTACATGGCAAATAGATGGGGCAATAGTGGAAACAGTGAGAGACTTTATTTTTTATGGGTTCCAAAATCACTGCAGATGGTGACTGCAGCCATGAAATTAAAAGATGCTTGCTCCTTGGAAGAAAAGTTTTGACCAACCTAGACAGCATATTAAAAAGCAGAGACATTGCTTTGCCAACCAAGGTCCGTCTAGTCAAGGCTATGGTTTTTCCAGTGGTCATGTATGGATGTGAGAGTTGGACTATAAAGAAAGCTGAACACCAAAGAATTGATGCTTTTGAACTGTGGTGTTGGAGTAGACTCTTGAGAGTCCCTTGGATTGCAAGGAGATCCAACCAGTCCATCCTAAAGGAGATCAGTCCTGGGTGTTCATTGGAAGGACTGATGCTGGAAGCTGACGCTCCAATACTTTGGCTACCTGATGCAAAGAACTGACTCATTTGAAAGACCCTGATGCTTTGAAAAATTGAAGGCATGAGCAAAAAATGACGACAGAGGATAAGATGGTTGGATGGCATCACCAATTTGGAGTATAGTAAGTAAGCTCTTGGAGTTTAGTAAGCTCTTGGAGTTAGTGATGGACACGGAAGCCTGGCATGCTGCAGTCCATGAGGTCACAAAAAAAAAAAAAAAAAAAAAAGTCGGACATTACTGAGTGACTGAACTGAACTGATACACACGATATATTGCTAAGCTAAAATTATCAATAAAATCCAAGGTTTTATGACTTCAAATCTGATTCTACCTAAAAGCTGCAGATTAAAGTTGAAAAAACATAATTGTAATTGTTGATTTCTGAGTTATGACTGAAGCCTGCTACTGTAGCTTGGGAGATAATCTATGTTTTTTAAATAGTACAAGATTTTATAACTAAGGAAACTCTGAAAGAGGTGTCTCAGAAATAGCACTTCTATTGAAATTAAGAAGTGATCCGAAAATTCTAGCTCCTAAGAAGTCAAATAAAACAAAACAGCAAGACTCAAAGAACAATGACCTAGTGTTAAAAATAACAAAAACGGGGAGGAGCCAAGATGGCGGAGGAGTAGGACGGGGAGAACACTTTCTCCCCCACAAATTCATCAAAAGAGCATTTAAACGTCGAGTAAATTCCACAAAACAACTTCTGAATGCCGGCAGAGGACATCAGGCACCCAGAAAAGCAATCCAACTCTTCGAAAGGAGGTAGGAAAAAATATAAAAGACAAAAAAAGAGACAAAAGAGGGAGGGACGGAGTTCTGTCCCGGGAAGGGAGTCTTAAAAAGAGAGAAGTTTCCAAACACCAGGAAACCTTCTCACTGCCGAATCTGTGCCGAGCTTTGGAAGCACAGAGGGCAACATAACAGGAAGAAAAAATAAATAAACAATTAAAACTCGAAGATTGCGAGTCCTACGGTAACTCCCCCAGCGGAGAAGCAGCGCAGACGCCTGCACGCGCCATTAGCAAGCGGGGGCTGGGCAGGGAGGCGCAGCGCGGGCTGCATCGCCGAGGGTAAGAATCTGGCCTGAATACCCTGAGCACTATCTGAGCGAAATAATTTGGGCTAGCAAACCAGACTGTGGGATATCTACCACGCGAAAAACCAGCCCCAACCTAAGACACTGCCAGGCCCGCGCACGGAACAAAGAATTGAACAGAGATAGCCGGCTGCAGACCTTCCCCCTCCGGTGACAGGCAGCCAGAGCCGGAAGGGGGCAATCGCAGCCCCAGAGAGACATTATCTATAAAACTGTAAGCAGGCTTCTTTGCTAACTAAAACTTTTTGGGGGTCTGGACGGTTAACATCTGCCTGAGAAGGTGCGCCGGTTTTACACCCAGATAACCGAGTGGCAGGGAGGCGATAAGTCGCAGCATTGGCGCTCACCAAACACCTCATCACTTGAGCTGCTCGGACCTGGGAAGAGCACAAAACTCAGGCCTAACTGAGTCTGCGCCTCTGAGGACTACCCGAGTGCCTGAACCTGAGCGGCTTGGACCTGGGAGGTACATACAACCCAGGGCCAGCCTCGGATTGTTCCCGGCGGAACAACCTAGAGCCCGAGCAGTGTGGGCAGGGAGGCTACACGCGCCGTGAGCGGGGGCAGACCCAGTGTGGCTGAGGCACTGCGAGCGCACGCCAGTGTTATTTGTTTGCAGCATCCATCCCTCCCTCCCCACAGCGCGACTGAACAAAGAGAAGAAATACAGCTCCACCCATCAGAACACCGACACAAGCTTCCCTAACCAGGAAGCCTTGACAAGCCACCTGTACAAACCCACACACAGCGAGGAAAAGCCACAATAAAGAGAACTCCACAAATTGCCAGAATACAGAAAGGACACCCCAAACTCAGCAATTTAAACAAGATGAAGAGACAGAGGAATAGCCAGCAGATAAAGGAACAGGATAAATGCCCACCAAACCAAGAAAAAGAGGAAGAGATAGGGAATCTACCTGATAAAGAATTCCGAATAATGATAGTGAAATTGATCCAAAATCTTGAAATTAAAATGGAATCACAGATAAATAGCTTGGAGACAAGGATTGAGAAGATGCAAGAAAGGTTTAACAAGGACCTAGAAGAAATAAAAAAGAGTCAATATATAATGAATAATGCAATAAATGAAATTAAAAACACTCTGGAGGCAACAAATAGTAGAATAACAGAGGCAGAAGATAGGATTAGTGAATTAGAAGATAGAATGGTAGAAATAAGTGAATCAGAGAGAATAAAAGAAAAACGAATTAAAAGAAATGAGGACAATCTCAGAGACCTCCAGGACAATATTAAACGCTACAACATTCGAATCATAGGGGTTCCAGAAGAAGAAGACAAAAAGAAAGACCATGAGAAAATACTTGAGGAGATAATAGTTGAAAACTTCCCTAAAATGGGGAAGGAAATAATCACCCAAGTCCAAGAAACCCAGAGAGTCCCAAACAGGATAAACCCAAGGCGAAACACCCCAAGACACATATTAATCAAATTAACAAAGATCAAACACAAAGAACAAATATTAAAAGTAGCAAGGGAAAAACAACAAATAACACACAAGGGAATTCCCATAAGGATAACAGCTGATCTTTCAATAGAAACTCTTCAAGCCAGGAGGGAATGGCAAGACATACTTAAAATGATGAAAGAAAATAACCTACAGCCCAGATTATTGTACCCAGCAAGGATTTCATTCAAGTATGAAGGAGAAATCAAAAGCTTCTCAGACAAGCAAAAGCTGAGAGAATTCTGCACCACCAAACCAGCTCTCCAACAAATACTAAAGGATATTCTCTAGACAGGAAACACAAAAATGGTGTATAAATTCGAACCCCAAACAATAAAGTAAATGGCAACGGGATCATACTTATCAGTAATTACCTTAAACGTAAATGGGTTGAATGCCCCAACCAAAAGACAAAGACTGGCTGAATGGATACAAAAACAAGACCCCTACATATGTTGTCTACAGGAGACCCACCTCAAAACAGGGGACACATACAGACTGAAAGTGAAGGGCTGGAAAAAGATTTTCCATGCAAATAGGGACCAAAAGAAAGCAGGAGTAGCAATACTCATATCAGATAAAATAGACTTTAAAACAAAGGCTGTGAAAAGAGACAAAGAAGGTCACTACATAATGATCAAAGGATCAATCCAAGAAGAAGATATAACAATTATAAATATATATGCACCCAACACGGGAGCACCACAGTATGTAAGACAAATGCTAACAAGTATGAAAGGAGAAATTAACAATAACACAATAATAGTGGGAGACTTTAATACCCCACTCACACCTATGGATAGATCAACTAAACAGAAAATTAACAAGGAAACACAAACTTTAAACGATACAATAGACCAGTTAGACCTAATTGATATCTATAGGACATTTCATCCCAAAACAATGAACTTCACCTTTTTCTCAAGCGCACATGGAACCTTCTCCAGGATAGATCACATCCTGGGCCATAAAGCTAGCCTTGGTAAATTCAAAAAAATAGAAATCATTCCAAGCATCTTTTCTGACCACAATGCAGTAAGATTAGATCTCAATTACAGGAGAAAAACTATTAAAAATTCCAACATATGGAGGTTGAACAACACCCTGCTGAATAACCAACAAATCACAGAAGAAATCAAAAAAGAAATCAAAATTTGCATAGAAACGAATGAAAATGAAAACACAACAACCCAAAACCTGTGGGACACAGTAAAAGCAGTCCTAAGGGGAAAGTTCATAGCAATACAGGCACACCTCAAGAAAAAAGAAAAAAGTCAAATAAATAACCTAACTCTACACCTAAAGCAACTAGAAAAGGAAGAAATGAAGAACCCCAGGGTTAGTAGAAGGAAAGAAATCTTAAAAATTAGAGCAGAAATAAATGCAAAAGAAACAAGAGACCATAGCAAAAATCAACAAAGCCAAAAGCCGGTTCTTTGAAAGGATAAATAAAATTGACAAACCATTAGCCAGACTCATCAAGAAACAAAGGGAGAAAAATCAAATCAATAAAATTAGAAACGAAACTGGAGAGATCACAACAGACAACACAGAAATACAAAAGATCATAAGAGACTATTATCAACAATTATATGCCAATAAAATGGACAACGAGGAAGAAATGGACAAATTCTTAGAAAAGTACAACTTTTCAAAACTCGACCAGGAAGAAATAGAAAACCTTAACAGACCCATCACAAGCACGGAAATTGAAACTGTAATCAAAAATCTTCCAGCAAACAAAAGCCCAGGTCCAGACGGCTTCACAGCTGAATTCTACCAAAAATTTAGAGAAGAGCTAACACCTATCCTGCTCAAACTCTTCCAGAAAATTGCAGAGGGAGGTAAACTTCCAAACTCATTCTATGAGGCCACCATCACCCTAATACCAAAACCTGACAAAGATGCCACAAAAAAAGAAAACTACAGGCCAATATCACTGATGAACATAGATGCAAAAATCCTAAACAAAATTCTAGCAATCAGAATCCAACAACACATTAAAAAGATCATACACCATGACCAAGTGGGCTTTATCCCAGGGATGCAAGGATTCTTCAATATCCGCAAATCAATCAATGTAATACACCACATCAACAAATTGAAAAACAAAAACCATATGATTATCTCAATAGATGCAGAGAAAGCCTTTGACAAAATTCAACACCCATTTATGATAAAAACTCTCCAGAAAGCAGGAATAGAAGGAACATACCTCAACATAATAAAAGCTATATATGACAAACCCACAGCAAACATTATCCTCAATGGTGAAAAATTGAAAGCATTTCCTCTAAAGTCAGGAACAAGACAAGGGTGCCCACTTTCACCATTACTATTCAACATAGTTTTGGAAGTTTTGGCCACAGCAATCAGAGCAGAAAAAGAAATAAAAGGAATCCAAATTGGAAAAGAAGAAGTAAAACTCTCACTATTTGCAGATGACATGATCCTCTACATAGAAAACCTTAAAGACTCCACCAGAAAATTACTAGAACTAATCAATGATTATAGTAAAGTTGCAGGATATAAAATCAACACACAGAAATCCCTTGCATTCCTATACACTAATAATGAGAAAACAGAAAGAGAAATTAAGGAAACAATTCCATTCACTATTGCAATGAAAAGAATAAAATACTTAGGAATATATCTACCTAAAGAAACTAAAGACCTATATATAGAAAACTATAAAACACTGGTGAAAGAAATCAAAGAGGACACTAATAGATGGAGAAATATACCATGTTCATGGATTGGAAGAATCAATATAGTGAAAATGAGTATACTACCCAAAGCAATTTATAGATTCAATGCAATCCCTATCAAGCTACCAACAGTATTCTTCACAGAGCTAGAACAAATAATTTCACAATTTGTATGGAAATACAAAAAACCTCGAATAGCCAAAGCGATCTTGAGAAAGAAAAATGGAACTGGAGGAATCAACCTACCTGACTTCAGGCTCTACTACAAAGCCACAGTTATAAAGACAGTATGGTACTGGCACAAAGACAGAAATATAGATCAATGGAACAAAATAGAAAGCTCAGAGATAAATCCATGCACATATGGACACCTTATCTTTGACAAAGGAGGCAAGAATATACAATGGATTAAAGACAATCTCTTTAACAAGTGGTGCTGGGAAATCTGGTCAACCACTTGTAAAAGAATGAAACTAGAACACTTTCTAACACCATATACAAAAATAAACTCCAAATGGATTAAAGATCTCAACGTAAGACCAGAAACTATAAAACTCCTAGAGGAGAACATAGGCAGAACACTCTCTGACATACATCACAGCAGGATCCTCTATGACCTACCTCCCAGAATATTGGAAATAAAAGCAAAAATAAACAAATGGGACCTAATTAAACTTAAAAGCTTCTGCACATCAAAGGAAACTATTAGCAAGGTGAAAAGACAGCCTTCAGAATGGGAGAAAATAATAGCAAATGAAGCAACCGACAAACAACAAATCTCAAAAATATACAAGCAACTCCTACAGCTCAACTCTAGAAAACTAAATGACCCAATCAAAAAATGGGCCAAAGATCTAAATAGACATTTCTCCAAAGAAGACATACAGATGGCTAACAAACACACGAAAAGATGCTCAACATCACTCATTATCAGAGAAATGCA
Organism: Bos grunniens; assembly: GCF_055505025.1. NCBI lineage: Eukaryota > Metazoa > Chordata > Mammalia > Artiodactyla > Bovidae > Bos > Bos grunniens. The sequence goes on along the minus strand of NC_141170.1, from coordinate 11,380,223 downwards.
AATCAAAACCACTATGAGATACCATTTCACACCAGTCAGAATGGCTGCGATCCAAAAGTCTACAAATAATAAATGCTGGAGAGGGTGTGGAGAAAAGGGAACCCTCTTACATTGTTGGTGGGAATGCAAACTAGTACAGCCACTATGGAGAACAGTGTGGAGATTCCTTAAAAAACTGGAAATAGAACTGCCTTATGATCCAGCAATCCCACTGCTGGGCATACACACTGAGGAAACCAGAAGGGAAAGAGACATGTGTACCCCAATGTTCATCGCAGCACTGTTTATAATAGCCAGGACATGGAAACAACCTAGATGTCCATCAGCAGATGAATGGATAAGAAAGCTGTGGTACATATACACAATGGAGTATTACTCAGCCATGAAAAAGAATACATTTGAATCAGTTCTAATGAGGTAGATGAAACTGGAGCCTATTATACAGAGTGAAGTAAGCCAGAAGGACAAACACCAATACAGTATACTAACGCATATATATGGAATTTATAAAGATGGTAACGATAACCCTGTATACGAGACAGCAAAAGAGACACTGATGTATAGAACAGGCTTATGGACTCTGTGGGAGAGGGAGAGGGTGGGAAGTTTTGGGAGAATGGCATTGAAACATGTGAAATGTCATGTATGAAACGAGATGCCAGTCCAGGTTCAATGCACGATGCTGGATGCTTGGGGCTGGTGCACTGGGACGACCCAGAGGGATGGTATGGGGAGGGAGGAGGGAGGAGGGTTCAGGATGGGGAACACATGTATAATTTTTTTTTAATTAAAATTGAATAAAAAAAAATAAATAAAAAATAAATAAATAAATAAAAAATAACAAAAACGAATTATGGATGGTAAGGACTTCTCTGGTGGCGCAGACAGTAAAGAATCTGTCTACAATGCAGGAGACCCAGGTTCACTCCCTGGATCCGAGAGATCCCCTGGAATAGGAAATGGCAACTCACTCCAGTATTCTTGCCTGGCAAATTCCATGAACAGAGGAGCCTGTTGGTCTACAGTCCATGGGGTTGCAAAGAGTTGGACACAATTGAGTGACTAATATTACTACCTTTTTATGGATGGTAAAGTCCAAGGAGTTCTGAAAATGGATCTAGTGATCTCAAAAGAGCATAGGTTTTTGAGAAGTGAGATGTGTTTGATTGGGTTGTGCCATTTGACAGGAACAGTATCTGACTGACAGGAACAGTATCTGGCCAACAGTATCTGGACCACAGGCTCCCCTCCAAAGTCCTATGGCTCACATACCTTCCACATCTTGCCTCCATCTCTGCTGCTTTGCAATATTTTCTCATTCTACCCCCAAGCAGTTGCATGTTTAAATAAGGACAAGCTATTTTACTACTGACTTTTAACAGCTTATTACAAAGAATGAAATCATAATTTAAAAAGCAGAAATGAAATTAGCCTGTATGATAATGGCAAAATGTGTTGGTTTTTATCACTGTCCTAATGCAGGCTTAAGAACATAAATGGCTGTTTTTTTAGTATTAAAAAAAAAAAAAAATCACAGTCCTAATTTGTCTTGTTCAGCAGAAACCTGAGTGTAGTTGAACAATATGGAATGGGACGTTTAGAACACTTAATGTTGAATGCCAGTTCAGCCAATGAATTTGAGCATGTGCCTTAGTTTCTTTGATTCTTAGTGTATAAAGTATAGGATTCCCAGTATCTGTTTCCCAGGGTAATGAGTGTACTGAATGAGGCTATGTGTGATGAAAACTTCCCAGCATGATTCCTTGTAGGAGGACCACGGAGCTGTTGTCAGTCTCTTTATCTCAACAGCATATTTACTAGCTGTGTGACTTTGGGTAAGTTATATGACCAATCTGATTCTCACTGATTCTCACCTATGAAACTAACAAACAAAATCGATGGTACTGCTTTCTAGGGTTTTGGTGAACAGTAAAGAATACATGCAAAATTCTTAGCATGTCTAACAATGAAAGTGTTCTTAATGTATTATTTCTTTTTCTTCTTTGACTGGTACTTTCTTCAACCATGCAATGGGGGTTGAAAATGCCTGTTAAAAAAAGGTAATTTTAAGAATTAGAATATTGATTATGCTCTAAAGCTTTACAAATTTTCATGACATAGCACCTCATTATGTCCCTCTTATGCTCTCCATCTTATGCTTGTCTTAAAGTAGGGACAAACAAAAACACTCACATCCAATGACCTTACAGCTAGTGTTTTATCCAGACTGCTTGACAGAGCATTGCTTGAAAGAGCAATCTCAGTGAAAGACCATGCCTCTTATTCATGCTCACTGGGGCATTCTGCTACCTGCATTCAGAGGCAGACACATTCTCAGAAATAGACTAGAGAAGCTCTGAAAATCTGACAACTTCTCCCAGGCTTCCCAGATCCTTTCTAAAAATCCTGATGACTGTACTGTAAATGGAATTGGAGATGAGTAATAAATGCAGGGGTAGCGGCTGCAGGCTAAGTGAATCACAGAATAACAGACAGTTTTACTTTATGTGTTCTACTTACATCTAAATGTATTTATTTTACTGAGGTGCAACCATTAAGAGTTAGAGGAAAGTATATTAGCGTAGAGCCTGAAGACCTGGATTCTAAGTCTACCTTTACCAATTGTAATCATTTCATGATGACAACCCACATGATATTTCTGTATCCCCACTACTTTCCTTAATATGTAAAATGAGGGTAATGACTACCCCCAAAGGTGAACTCTGGGCTTCCCAGATGGTTCCGTGATAAAGAATCCACCTGCCAATGCAGGAGCCACAGGAGATTCAGGTTTGATCCCTGGGTTGGGAAGATCCCCTGGAGGAGGAAATGGCAACTGCTTCAGTATTTTTGCCTGGAGAATCCCACAGACAGAGTAGCCTGGGGGGCTACAATCCATGGGGTCACAAAGGATCAGACATGACTGAGCAACTAAGCACACACACAAAGGTGAATGCTGTATGTGGTATCATTTTGCAAATTCTACCAAGCCACTCATTTTATTATAATTTTTAGACTTACATGTTGCCTTTATCTCTATGAGACACTGCAAGAAACATAATCTAACCCATGTTTCCAAGGGACAAATACCTTGAACTGGAGAAAATGAAGGCTATGTGATCTGAGGGGTGAAGAGACACAATCTAACTCCATTTAATCCCATCTCAAAAAGCACAACTAGAATTTCTAGTCTCCAAAACAAGAGAGGTGACAGTCTTCTTTTGTGTGGTCACATTACCTTGATAGTCAAAGGGTCTTTGACACAATGCAACATCCACAAACCTGGTTTTCCAAATGCTTTGCAGGTCCGTCTTCTGGAACACTACGAAGGAGGAGTTCCTTGAACATGCCTGTGCTTTTACACCAGCCTACGATTGTTCACGTGGCTCATTCTCTCAGCTCAGAATGACCTGCCGGGCCACACGCTGATTAGCTCTGACCATTATACCCAGGCTTTTTCTCTAGAGCTGGAGCTCAACTGTCCTCTGTTAAATAAAGTAAGAGCTTCCCTGGTGGCTCAGAAGTAAGGAATCCACCCGCAATGCAGAAGATGCAGGTTCGATCCCTGATTTGTGAAGATCCCCTGGGAAAGGAAATGGCAAACAACTCCATTATTCTTGCCTGGAAAATCCCATGGACAGAGGAGGCTGGCAGGCTACAGTCCATGGGGTCTTAGAAGAGCTGGACATGACTGAGCAAGTAAACAACAACTAAAGTAAACTTTACACATTGTGATGGGTTTGTTCTCAAAACTTTTCTTTGCTAATAGGTGATCAATCTTATAGATCAGTGATGCATCTTTTAATCTTGATGTTTTACTGCCCTGTGAAGCCTCTGTCCCATATTAGTCACCTCAATAAATGTTTCCAAGAAACAAAACAAACAGACAAACAATAAAGTAGATCAGCCGTGGAGTGTGGATGGTTCCAGAGGAACCCAGTCAAAATAGAAAGCAATGTTATACCAACAAACCTAAGGAGAAGTCGAGTGTCCTTTGCCTGGATGAGAATATAAGTCCAACAGGTGGAAGAAGAGGGGATACATTTGTCCAGTCTGGCACAGAGGACAGACCTATGACCGATGAAGAGAAGTTAACCAGCACAACTGACTCCTCTTGGGGTGGTGAGTTCCTCACTGGGCATCAAGATCAAACATGGGTTGGATGACCACAAGGTGGAGATTTTGCATATGGAGACAATTACTATTTCTGAATAGCAGGGGATAACTTCTCCTTCAGAGAGTTCTTTCAATTCCTAATATCCCATTTTTTCTGCAATTGTACATTCTATGAATCTGAGATAACTGATTTCAGAGGGGGGTTCTGTTCAGACAGAGGAAGAGCATACAATGAACAGAGAGTTTTCAGTATGCACTTCATCAAAAAAAGTGCCTTATGGTTACCAGAGTTGGGGGGAAGTGTGGGAGAGATATATTGGGAGATTGGGGTTGACATGTAACACTATTACATATAAGTATATAATTAATAAGGATCTACTGTATAACACGGGGAACACTACTCAATTCTCTGTAATAATCTATATGGGAGAATAACTAAAATGGACCAGAATGACTGAATTTAATTCAGATGACCTTTATATCTACTACTGTGGGCAAGAATCCCTTAGAAGAAATTGAGTAGCCCTTATAGTCAACAAAAGAGTCCAAAATACAGTATTTGGATACAATCTCAAAAATGACAGAATGATTTTAGTTCATTTCCAAGGCAAACCTTCAACATCACAGTGATCCAAGACTATACCCCAACTACTAACGCTGAAGCTGAAGTTGTAGGTCTATGGAGACTTACAAAATCTTTTAGAACTAACATCAAAGAAAAAAGATATCCTTTTCATCATGGGGGATTGGAATGCAAAAGTGGGAAGTCAAGAGATACCTGGAGTAACAGACAAGTTTGGCCTTGGAGTACAGAATGAAGCAGGGCAAAGGTTAACACAGTTTTGCCCAGAGAACACGTTGCTCATAACAAGCACCATCTTCCGGTAACACAAGAGATAACTCTACACATGGACATCTCCAGATGGTCAATATCAAGATCAGAGTCATTATATTCTTTGCAGGTGAAAATAGAGACACTCTATACAGTCATAAAAAACAAGACCTGGAGCTTACTGTGGCTCAGATCATCAGCTCTTTACTGCAATATTCAGGCTTAAATTGAATATAGTAGGAAAAACCACTAGACCATTCAGGTATGACCTAAATCAAATCCCTTATGATTATGTAGTAGAGGTGAGAAATAGATGTAAAAGCTTGGATCTGGTAGACAGAATGCGTGAAGAACTATGGCCAGAGGTTCATAACATTGGACAGGAGGCAGTGATGAAAACTATCCCTAAGAAAAAAAGTGCAAAAAGGCAAAATGGTTGTCTGTGGAGGCCTTACAAATAGCTGAGAGTGAAGAGTGGATATTCACTTTACTGTAAAGCAGGAACTAATACAACATTGTATATCAATCATACTCCAATAAAAATGAAAAAATAAAAGAGCACTTTATGTGGGATGCTGTGATTCTTCTCTGTTTCTTGATTTATTAATTACATTTATGACAAGGATCTACCATCAGGCTTTGTGTACTGAGATTAAAGGGGAGTTGATGGAACTCAAAGTTTTGCTCAGGTCTTTCCTCAAACGTCCCTTCTCAAGAGAGTCCTCCCCAAGCATGTGTTCTAAAGTGGCACTTTCTTCACCACTTTCTGATCATTTACCTCATTTGAATTTTCCTCCTATCATACAATCCCGTCTGAAGCCTTACCATATACCTATTTACTTGTTTAATACCAATCTCTCCCAGTATAATGTTAGCTCCAGAAAAGTGAAGTCGCTCAGTCATGTCTGACTCTTTGCGACCCCATGGCCTATAGCCTACTGGGCTCCTCGATCCATGGGATTTTCCAGGCAAGAATACTGGAGTGTGTTGCCATTTCCTTCTCCAGGAGATCTTCACAACCCAGGGACTGAACCCGGGTCTCCCGCCTTGTAGGCAGATGCTTTACTGTCTGAGCCACCAGGCAAGTCTGTTCACTTCTAAATTTCCAATACCTAAATTTGTATCTTGCACATGGATGGCTTTATTTTCTTGGGCTCCAAAATCACTGTAGATGGTGACTGCAGCCATGAAATTAAAGATGCTTGCTCCTTGGAAGAAAAGTTATGACCCACCTAGACAGCATATTAAAAAGCAGGATATTACTCTGCCAACAAAGGCCCATTTGGTCAAAGCTATGGTTTTTCCAGTAGTCATGTATGGATGTGAGAGATAGACTATAAAGAAATTTGAGCTCCGAAGAATTGATGCTTTTTATCTGTCCTGTTGGAAAAGACTATTGAGAGTCCCTTGGACTACAAGGAGATCAAACCAGTCAATCCTAAAAGAAATCAGTCCTGAATATTCATTGGAAGGACTGATGCTGAAGCTGAAACTCCTATACTTTGGCCACCTGATGCCAAGAACTGACTCATTTAAAAAGACCCTGATTCTGGGAAAGATTGAAGGCAGGAGAAGAAGGGGACGACAGAGGATGAGATGGTTGGATGGCATCACCGACTCGAAGGACATTAGTTTGAGCAAAGTCCAGGAGCTGGATGGACAGGGAAGCCTGGTGTGCAGCAGTCCATGGGATCTCAAAGCGTCAGACACGAATGAGTGAACTGAACTGAACTGAACATGGATGACATTTAATGGATGCAGTCACCATCTACAGTGATTTTGGAGCCAGCCCAAAATAAAGTCTGTCACTGTTTCCCCATCTATTTGCCATGAAGTGATGGGACCAGATACCGTGATCTTAGTTTTCTGAATGTTGAGTTTTAAGCCAACTTTTTCACTCTCCTCTTTCACTTTCATCAAGAGGATCTTTAGTTCTTCTTCACTTTCTGCCATAAGGGTTGGGTTGTCTGCATATCTGAGGATATTGATATTTCTCCTGGTAATCTTGATTCCAGCTTGTACTTCATTCAGCCCAGCATTTCTCATGATTTACTATGCATGTACGTAAATAAGCAGGGTGACAATATACAGCCTTGACTTACTCCTTTCTCTATTTGGAACCAGTCTGTTGTTTCATGTCTAGTTCTAATTGTTGCTTCCTGATCTGCATACAGATTTTTCAGGAGGCAGGTCAGGTGGTCTGATATTCCCATCTCTTTCAGAATTTTCTGCAGTTTGTTGTGGTCCACCTAGTCAAAGGCTTTGGCATAGTCAGTAAAGAAGAAGTAGATGTTTTTCTGGAACTCTCTTGCTCTTTTTCTATGTTCCAGTGGATGTTGGCAATTTGATCTCTGGTTCCTCTGCCTTTTCTAAAACTAGTTTGAACATCTGAAAGTTCACAGTTCATGTACTGTTGAAGCCTGGCTTGGTGAATTTTGAGCATTACTTTACTAGCGTGCGAGATGAGATGTTTGCATTCTCCGCCCCCCCCCAAATATTTATGTTGACTCCCTAATTTCCTGTATGACTGTATTTGGAGATAGGTCCTTCAAGGAAATAATAAAGGTTAAATGAGGAGATAAGAGTGAAACTTTGATCCCTTAGTATGTGTCCTCATAAGATGAGACATTAGGGAGCTCTCTTCTCTTAGACAGCAGGTAGGAGGAAGGCGAGGTAAGGACGAGTGAGAGCATGGCCATTAGCAAGCCAGGAAGAGAACCCTCAGCAGTGGCTGACCCTGGCAGACCACTATCTGGAACTTCTAGTCCCTAAAACTGTGAAATAATACATTTCTGCTGTTTAAGCCACCCAGTGTGTGGCGTTTTATTATAGGAACTCAAACAGACTGATTCATTATGAAATCACCAGTTCATCTAAGTCTGAAACCATCCTCTATTCTTCTGATCCTATCTCCTAAAACACGCTGCTCACTCTGCCAAAGTGAGTGGCCTCACAATACTCAAAAAGCCCAATACATTTCACCTTTTGCACTTTTGCTCACATGTGAAGTAGATCCTACATGTACCTATTTTTTACTGTATAAAAGTAAATTGAATCAAGATGAAAAAAAGAATTGGACTATACAGACAGTTGAGCACCAAAGAATTAATGCTTTTGAATTGTGGTGTTGGAGAAGACTCTTGAGAGTGCAAGATCAAACCAGTCCATCCTAAAGGAAATCAGTCCTGAATATGCATTGGAAGGACTGATGCTGAAGCTGAAACTCCAATACTTTGGCCACCTGATGTGAACAACTGACTCATTGGAAAAGACCCTGATGCTGGGAAAGGCTGAAGGCAGGAGAAGGGGATAACAGAGGATGAGATGGTTGAATGGCACCACTGACTTAATGGACATGAGTTTGAACAAGCTCCAGGAGCTTGGTGTGCTGCAGTCTATACGGTTGCAAAGAGTTGGACACACCTAAGCAAATGAACTGAACTGAAATTTAATGGAGATGAAACAAGGAGTAATATTGACTGCATGATTTAGAAAAGATTTGACCAAGACAGTTGAGCAAATGGATTTTCAGATCAGATCAGTTGCTCAGTTGTGAGCATGAATGGATTTTAGTGGTCACCAAATGTGCCCAACAAGTTAATGACATCACACAGGGCTACAATGTTGCATGATTACTAGTATGCTTGAGGGAAGTGTGTGTTGATGGGATGTGGCCTCACATGGTACAATGAAAGCCCATTGTATGGTGCCCAAGACTAAGCTGCATGTGAATCTCTGCTCTTCACCTTACTAGATACTGATGATGAACATATCACTGACTCTCCTTATGCCCTGGCTTTCTTATTTATTCAGTGAGAATAAAAACTTCTATTTGCTTTCGAGCTCATTTCATTTGATAAGCAAATGAGAAATGAATGAGATTATGAGTGGGACAGGTTTCGTAAACCAGAAACTCTTGTAATTATAGGAGTTAGATACTCTGCCAACCAGCACCGTGCCTGACACATGCTGGATATTTCATACTTGTCTGTGAATAAATGTTCTTTGAGATGCGTATTCTGTTTTGCTCCAATCCCTCCCACTGAGCCCTTCCTTGGCCAGCACTGTGCAGTGCTGGCAGCAGCAAAAGGACAAGTACTTGCTCAGTTCTGCTTCTGGTTTCATGCACTGAATATGGAAAAAAGGAGTTTAACAATTTCCAGGAAAACACTAAATGACATCATAATTCATTGCTCTATTTTATCACCTCTAATAGTGCATATTGGCTTCTTTGGTGGCTTAGATGGTAAAGAATCTGCCTGCAATGCAGGAGACCCAGGTTTGATCCCTAGGTTGGGGAGATCCCCTGGAGAAGGGAACCACTACCCACCTGAGTATTCTTGCCTGAAGAATTCCATGGACAGAGGAGCCTGGCAAGCTATAGTCTGTCCATGAAAGTGAAAGTTGCTCAGTTGTGCCCAACTCTTTGCAACCCCATGGACTATACAGTCTATGGAATTATCCATGCCAGAATACTGGAATGGGTAGCCATTCCTTTCTCCAGGGGATCTTCCAAACCTAGGAATCGAACCGGGGTCTCCTGCATTGCAGGTAGATTCTTTATTAGCTGTGCTATCAGACAGTCCATGGAATCACAAAGAGTTGGACACAAGTTGGGGACTAACGCTAATATTGCTAATTATTTAAGACGAAAGTCTTCTTAGGCAATTCAGTCATTAACTCTGTATACCAGTAGGGGTGTTTCTGCTTTTTAAGAGATTTCCGCTAATATGTGCTGTGATGAAATTCTGAATTTCTGCCACAGAGCACTTAAAAATTGTAATTAAAAAATCTATGCTTTTATTCTCTTCATTGTCTGTATTGACTCAATCTTACAAGTCAGGTTTGTACATGTACCTTAATGTAAGCTCTATGAGGGCAAGTTCTGAGTCTGACTTGTTCACTCACTGTAAAATGATGAAAGGAACTCATTAAGTGTACACTAATTTCAAGTTCTTAGCAGCCTTCTATGCCATAACTGCAATGCGTTAATTACAGTTATATGATTTCTTCAGCAAAACGGGTCCAGTAGGACCAGACCTCGCCAAGCTTCATAAGCAGTTAATTGCTAAATATTCTTGAAACTAATAACTATCGACAAAGGTGACTATATTATGCCACTTTAAAGTTTTCCAATTTACTTCAGTTAATTCCCTTAAAAAGTCCAGAGCTGTAGCAGAATGATTATGTAATAGTTTACTCTAGCTGCCATAACAAAATAACATAGATTATTCAGCATAAACAAAAAACTTATTTTTTTCACAATTATGGAGGCTGAAAGTCTGAGATCAGGGGGCCAGCATGGGTGAGCTCTGGTGAGAACCCTTTTCCTGGCTTACAGACAGCTTCCTTCTAGCTGTGTCTTCACACAGCCAAGAGGGAGAGAACAAGCTCTCTGATGCTATTCTTTTTTTTTGATGCTATTCTTATAAGAGTGTTAATCCCATCATAAAGACCTCACCTTTCATGATCTCCTCTAAATCTTAATTACTTCTTAAGGTTCAATTTCCAAATACCATCATACTGGGACTTCAGAGGTTAAGGCTTCAACGTACGAATTTTGGAAGGATACCAACATTCGGTCCATGACACCTCATCTACCCGTCTGAAGATACTCAGAATGGGAGTCAGACTGGCTTGTCCACATGGAGTTGATCAAGTGCAGGTATCTGGGCAAAGCTAGAGCCCAGCTAAGTTCTTTCAATACTGAATTCTACAATCTTGCCAAGCAAACAAGCTTTCCATAGTCCTTTCTTTAAAGATGCCTTTGTTGTTTTTGCCCAGTCACTAAGTCATGTCCAACTCTTTGTAACCCCATGACTGCAGCACACCAGGCTCCTCTGTCCTTCACTGTCTCCCAGAGTTTGCTCAGATTCGTGCCCATTAGGTCGGTGATGCTATCTAACTATCTCATCCTCTGCTGCCCGCTTCCCCTTTTGCCTTCAATCTTTCCCAGCATCAGGGTCTTTTCCAACGAGTTGGCTCTTCGCATCAAATGACCAGAGTATCAGAGCTTCAACTTCAGCATCAGAAGAGTATTTTACTCAACATCATTTTTCATCATTTTGTCATTTTTACTCAATGCTATTTTTCACCATTTCCTCGCGGTTTTCCTCCAATTGACCTAGATGAGTCTTCCACAACTGGAGGTGAATTTCCTGCATGAGGGATGTTCAGCGATGTCTGGGGAGGTTTGGGTTTTCACAACTCCAGGGAAGTGCTACTGTCCTCTAGTGGGTAATGGTCAAGGCTGCTGCTCAGCATCCTACAGTGCCCAGGTCAGCCCCACATGTCATAGTGCCAAGGCTGAGAACCCCGGGACCAGATGCAGGAGGGCTCACTGCACATCTTGGTTTTAGGAGCTGGGCTTTCTTCTCTGGCAGGTGGATGTTACAGGATTTCTGATCACCTCCTATGACATGGATTCTTAGTCACTGTTCCTTCCTCAGAGGAATCACAGATCCAAGTTGTGATTTCAAGTGTGTTATTGTACATTAAAAAAAAAAGGAAAGGGGATAGTGGGTAAGAAGAGAGTGAGAAAGAAAGTGGATTTGTGAGTCATGAGATTTAATGTAATTCTTGTTCCACCAGTTACTATGAGCAGTGTCACCATGGAGCAATCATTGTATCTTCTTAAACCTCAATTTTCCCATTCATAAAATGAGAATAATTGCATATGTATCATAGGATGGAGCATTCACATAAAATAACATGGATATGAATATGGTGATAAGTTAAAATAATAATGACAATAGCATTAATGATAATGCATGAATAATTATATTTACAATATTTATAGTTTATAAGTTGTATATCTAAATTTATATAAATATATAGTTATAATAATAATATAATGTATTATTACTATTATGCATTTGATATCATTATTCTATAACTATAAAATAAAACTAACAGTTAATAACAGAAATAATAGCTAATATTTACTGAGTACTTATTTATAGAAAATGCCCAGTACATAGTGGATTTTGTAAATAGTACAGTCAGAAAGTGTCAAGACTCGGAAATAGTCAGGAAGTAAAATGTGTGAAGAGTCAAGACAGGGAGGTCAAGGGGAGTTGCTGAGGCACACAGGGCACCCAGACTATTATTATGTGGCACTGGCTGCCTGGGCAGGGACTAGAGGAAGGTGACCTGCTTGGATAAAGGGAACATGGAGGACCGGAAACTTTCAAAAGGACTTGATTGAATGTCCTAGTGGATTAAACAGCTCCTCCCCAAAAGGTCCACAGCAGTGAGAAAGTACAATGCTCTGTACTGCATAAATGCGACATCAGTCACTCTCCACGAAGCCTTCTGTGTGACCAGCTCTTTACAGAACATCCAAGGTTATCCCCTGCAGCTTGCTGTAGTCCCACCACTTCTCTTTCATCTTCAGAGGATGCTCTCTGAGTCGGGCTTTCAGGTCTCTGGTTAATTAACCATCTAAGGGATGATACTCCTAATGGGTAGCACATTTCCTTTTATCCACGAGGCCATTGTTCCCTCCCCACCAGGTACAGCTGACCTAGAAATAGACCATATTGTACTGCTGCTGGGACCATTTATTAAGCAACCTATTTTCTGCTCCAGGTCAGCCAACAATGGGTGAGCTGGCACAGAAACAGGGGTGATACCTATGTTGAGAAGGGAGTTAAGTCAGCAGTGAAGCCATAATGACAAAAAGGGGAGGCAGCTGTGTGAAACTGGTGGAATTCAAGGGCAGAGGCGCTCACACGCTGAGCAGAGGATGGGTTGTAACACCGTTGTCCTGTTTCCTGAATCTGGAGGAGGCTGTCTGTCTTGATTCTCCCCCCATAGGCCAGCTTGCTCTCCACTGCCCAGGTCACAGTTAGCACTCAGTATTGGTGGCTCTTTTAAAGACTAAACCTTGGTGGCACTGAAAGGCAAACTGTAAAGTCTTAGAATCCCCCTAGAACTGCCTCACTAATCCCAGACCCTCTTCTGATCCCGGTCCCATGGTGCTTGACTCTGGGCTCCATCTTTCCATGATGACCCTACTCCTAAGGTCTTGGTTGAACATGTGATCTGATCACTACCACCACACCCCCACCCCACCACCAACTTTCTATCTCCTCTTATCACTTCTGGCATGGAAAATCTCTACCCCCATCTTTCACCCACAATTTACCACCACCTTTATTCTTCCCATACTAGTCTACCCTTGGGGACAATTTCCTGCTGAGCAAGATTTAAGACAGATAACCAATAGGTAATCAATAATTGTACAGACTCTGACTTTAATAATGACACAGCTCTTGAGTGTTTTTTCCTAGTGTGTAGAAGCCAATCACATTTTCTCATATATGACCAAAAAACCTTAAAAGGTGCTTCCAGTCATTTAATTGATGCAAAATCCTACTATAGAGGCAAACCACTAAGCAGTCGCCTGGCCCAAGTCCAAACACTTAGCTGAACTGGAGAAGAGGTGGAGGAGGAACTGTCATTTCATCAAGTATTTCGTGCTGCCCTAGGAATAGTTCTTAGACTGTGTGATCGTAAACTATCTTAGATCAGGGATGAGAAGATAAATGGTAAAGGGGGTACTGTGAAGCCAGTTATCATTATGGAAAACTGGAAATTGGATGTGTTTCAAGGAATCTGGAGCCAGTGTGGAGCAGGCACCTTGGAATTATGCAAACAAGAGTTGAGGAGCTGGAGTATTTTTGCCTGGATGCCTTTGTTCATGGGTTAAAAGCAGCTGCCTGGTGGGCATTCCTTCCTTGGTCCATCTGCTTGTCCTTTGGACAGCAAGATAAGCTCCATGGTGCAAGAAAGCTCTTTGAAGGAAATGCAGGTCATAGACCCTGGGCTGGTGAGTTATTGAGATAGTCAAGGTCAGGGAACACAGGCCGGCCACAGGCAGCAGCAGTCACAAATCCTTAATATACATTATTGGGAGGAAAGAATCAACCATCAACTTCTGTTGAATCCCTGATATAAAGCAGACCTTGTATCAGGTGTTTCATGTACTGGCTCATGCAACTTAGTCTTCACAGAAATTCTTGGAAGGCGTTGTCAGTAGTTCTGGTTTCATTTTCAGAGTCTGGGAGCCTTTAATGTTCTATGACACAATCACACAGTGAGGTCAGGGCCAACCAGGAATTGATTTGGAGGGACCCCAAAACCCCTGTCCTTTCTATGGTCCCTGGTACATCTGCAGGAATTCAAACACTGGTCTCTTTCCCACCCTTACAGAAATCATTTCTGAGCCCATGGGTTGAAAAGAGACTGAGGAAATGTGTACCAAAAGGGGAGGTGCATGACCAAGTCTACAGCTGGGAGGAGGTTTCAATTTCCAGACAGGCTCATCTCTCTGCTAATGGCCCAGAAAGGGGAGAAAGTGGCCTCTTCATGAAATCTGTGGATGGCACAAAATTGGAAGATGCTGTAGAGACTCGTTGGACTTCCCAGGTGATGCTGGTGGGGAAGAACCCACTGCCAATGCAAGAGATGTAAGAGACTGAGGTTTGATTCATGGGTCCAAAGATCCCCTGGAGGAGCACAAGGCAACCCACTCCAGTATTCTTGCCTGGAGAATACCCACGGACAGAAGAGCCTGGTGGCTTATAGTCCATAGGGTCATAAAGAGTCAGACATGACTAAAGTGACTTAATGAGCATAGAAATTTGTTAGGACTGAGATGCCAGCCTGTGTGGACAACTTCGTGGGTAGAGAAAAACCAGAGAAACAGCCCTGTTTGAACTCACTAAAGGCTCAACAACAGAAAAAAGAGGTTTGGTTTTGTTTGAAAGGTGAGTTTGGCCAGGACAAAGAGCTAACATACAACTGTTATTTCAGCTCTAGAGCAAATGAAGTACAGCGCCCAGAGAAGAAGAGGCTGAAAGAGTGAAGCAGAAGTTCATCAGACAGGAACTCCAGAGCCGCACAGTGTCAAAATATGCCAGAGCTATTTCCAGCAGTCAGATAATTGTGGTGCCATTTGATCAGCGAGGGTGGAAGAGAAAGACCCTTCCTTCCAGGAGACTGGGGATCCAGCAGCCCAATGCAGGGAAAAGTCCCCACTCCTCAGACTCAAAGGGACTATGAGAGCTAGCAGAGGGCAAAGATCCTAGGAAGAAAGTGAGTGCAGACAGAGCACATTCAATGCATGGGAAGCAATTTCGTATATTTTTCATGGAACTTTCACATAGATCATGGGCATCCTTGAAAGAATGGCAATATCAGAACTTCACCCTCTCTCGCTTTTGTCAACCCAGGTAGAGAAAGGATAGAGAAAGACACAGGAGACAGGAGAGAGAGACCCATAATTCATAAATGTGCCCCAAACCATACCACATAGTGCAAGCTCCCTCTCCAGCTTTTCCTAAGCTCTACTGTCTTCTAGGCTCTACTTCTTGTCTTCATAAAGTGAGAGAGTTGGGGCAGTTTGTTACCCGCCCCCCGCCCTTTATTGAGATGTGAAACACATCAAAAGTAATAAAGCACTGCACAGAACTTTTCCCCCCAGGCTTACTGAGAGCTCCATGGCAAATAAAAATTGTATACATTTAAGGTCTACAGCTTGATGCTTTGATATATGAATATACTGCAAAATAATTACCACAATTAAGGCTATTAGCATATCTATCACCTCACATAGCACTCCCCATCAACTTTTTGGAGAGCACACTTAACGCCTACCCTCTCAGGGAATGTTAAGTGCTCAATACAATATTATTAACTATATTCATTCTGTTGTACATCATTTGACCCTGTATTCATCTTGTATAACTGAAATTTGGAACCCTTTGGCCAGTATCTTCTGAATCCTCCATTACCAAGTCCCTTGTAATCACTGTTCTATTCTCTGCTTTTATGGGTTGGACTCTCTGCTGCTGCTGCTGCTAAGTCGCTTTAGTCGTGTCTGACTCTGTGCAACCCCATAGACGGCATCCCACCAGGCTCCCCCGTCCCTGGGATTCTCCAGGCAAGAGCACTGGAGTGGGTTGCCATTTCCTTCTCCAACGCATGAAAGTGAAAAATGAAAGTGAAGTCGTTCAGTCGTGCCTGACTCTTCGCGACCCCATGGACTGCAGCCTACCAGGCTCCTCCGTCCATGGGATTTTCCAGGCAAGAGTACTGGAGTGGGGTGCCATTGCCTTCTCTATTGACCCTCTACATTCTACATATAAGTGAGATCATGCAGTATTTGTTGTTCTGAGTCTGGCTTATTTCACTAGTATAAAAGGAACTTAAACAACACAATAGCCCCCACCCCAAACTCAAATAGCTTGATTTTAAATCTACAAAGAATCTGAATAGACATTTCTTTAAAGAATACATACAAATAGCTAACCAGTATACGGAAAGGTGCTCACCATCACTGGTCATCAAAGACTAGAGATAAAAACTACAATGAGATATCATCCCACACAATACTTTACAACATTTTTACCAGATGAGATCAAGGCTATTCTAAGTAAAAATGAAAATGGGAGCTAGGAGTCCAAACTGCTCTGTCAAATTCTTACCCTTAAGGTCCGACCTTCCAACGAAGTCTTTGTTCTCCAGGAAAGACTTGGAAACACTGTCTCTTAGTTGATCTCAAAATGTCCCATCAATTCTAAAATATGATAGTTTAGTCTTCCCCACCACTAAATATTTCAGAGAGATATTTTTTTAATTGAATAACCAAAGTTATTATGGAAAAGAATTCTTTTGAGGAGCTGGGATCCATGACACTCACTTCTGGTTTACTAATCATTAGTCTCTGGGGGAACTGGACGGTTCATGCTCATAATCACCCAGGGTTTAAAAATCTTTCTTATCACTCACTACAGTATTAACATCTGAGTGAATTTTAAGTGCTGGAAAAATAAAAGCTAATTAAGGCATGGAGTTACTAGATGAAGTCTGATTTTCTTTCAATTGACTTGAACAATCTGAACAATCGTTTAAAAAGGACAAAAGAAGGAAAAAAGAAAGAATGGAGAAAAGGAAAGAAAGAAGGAAGGGAACGTGGAGGGAATGAGGGAGGGAGGAAAGAAAATTCTTTAAGCAAATGTAGATTCTATTTCAG
This sequence comes from Bos grunniens, assembly GCF_055505025.1. Classification (NCBI taxonomy): domain Eukaryota; kingdom Metazoa; phylum Chordata; class Mammalia; order Artiodactyla; family Bovidae; genus Bos; species Bos grunniens. Next base: position 11,363,235 of record NC_141170.1, on the reverse strand, counting down.
TAGAGCAACCTATTTGTTTTGAGCAACATTCAGAGTTTTAACACTGAAATTTCTGCATCTGGGAATCCCTTCAATTTGGAGTGAAACATGGTGGTTCACCCTGATTTTAGGATTCAATTCACTTTGCAAACTCCATACCATTCCCAGTCAGGCTGACACCAGGAGTACGCAAAAACTATTTTCAAGCGCCATGCTAAGAAACTCCTGGGAATGTCATAGGGAAATGATTGCAGTTTGGCCTCTGACAGTTTAGAATCTATCCTCAAGGGGTAGCTGGTGAAAGCAGACCAGGCTTCCAGTTAAAGACTTGCCAAGGTCATATGGTACAAGCTATAGGTACCAATGATGAGGGCCAAGATTCCTTTTTCTCCTATTTCACTAGAATGTAAGCTGCTTTTATCTATTAATGACATGAGAGCTAGGCTGCCTGCAAGATTTACATTTCACCTAACACCAATTCATCCATTTATCTACTGCTATTCATCCAATGGCACATTCTCATTCAGTCTTCAGTTCAGTTATTTCAGTCACTCAGTCTTGTCTGACTCTATGCCACCCCATGGACTGCAGCATGCCAGGCCTCCCTGTCCATTACCAACTCACAGACTTTTTCTCAAGTTCATGTCCATTGAGTCAGTGATGCCATCCAACCATCTCATCCTCTGTCATCCCCTTTTCCTCCTGCCTTCAGTCTTTCCCAGAATCAGGATCTTTTCCAATGAGTCAGTGTTTTGCATCAGGTGGCCAAAAAATTGGAGTTTCATCTTCAGCATCAGTCCTTCCAATTAATATTCAGGACTGATTTCCTTTAGGATTGACTGGTTGGGTCTCCTTGCAGTCCAAGGGACTCTCAAGAGTCTTCTCCAACACCACAGTTCAAAAGCATCAATTCTTTGGTGCTCAGCTTTCTTTATAGTCCAACTCTCACATCCATACATGACTACTAGAAAAACCATAGCTTTGACTAGATGGACCTTTGTCAGCAAAGTAATGTCTCTGCTTTTTAATACCCTATCTAGGTTGGCCATAGCTTTTCTTCCAAGGAGCAAGCATCTTTTAATTTCATGGTTGTAGTAATACCTAATTATGTTAGAGAAGAATAAAGACCTTAAGAATGCAAACAAAAATACATACTAGGGTGAAGAATAAATATCATAATCACTTAATTAGAACTGCTGCAGCTGCTGCATTCACTGCCCCCAGGGGGACCAGTCACCAAACGTACAGTGTGTAGCCAAATGGTACCTCAAGAAGTAAAGCACTGTTGTGCTTTTACCCATCATGGTGCTTACGTGATCATTATAGAGACAGTTATAGAACAAGTGCGAGCACCATTGCTTCTACAAAGATGAAACATGCACAGTAATGTGATAATGATCAGTGAAAGGACATGGCGGCACAGCTGTAAAGAATCCGCCTGCCAGTGCCAGAGACACAAGTGATGTGGTTTCAATCTCTGGTTGGGAAGATGCCTTGGAGAAAGAAATGGCAACCCACTCTAGTATTCTTGCTTGGGAAATCCCATGGACAGAGAAGCCTGGTGGGCTACAGTCCATGGGGTCACAAAGAGTTGGACATGACTGACCCACTGAGAGCACACACACATAGTCTAAACTCCAAGACAAGATTTCACTCACAAATACAACAGAAAGAAGGAAGAATGGTAGGAAAACGAAATTGCCTCATTTTGCAAGTAGGGAATCAACCACATTTCTTTGGGTAAATGTTTTCTTTTTTTTTTAATTAAAAATATACAACCATTTGAAAACACTAGAAATTAGAGGGAATTATACAAAATAAGAAATCTGAAAAATAATAAGTTCATCAGCCAACAGTGATCAATATCATGATTGGGTCTTAAAATTGTTTAAGGCCTTTCCATTGCACTCTGGGTAAGATCTATGTGTCTGAAGAGACCCTTGAAGATTCATTAAGATCAGGCATCAATCTGCCCCAACAGCTGCCTTTGTAAGCTCATTTTACATAGACTCTGGTAACCCGAGTAGTTTGAGTTTTCCAGCTGCATGCTACTTCTCTTTTCTGCACTTCATCTGTGCTTTTCCTTTTCTCTGCTGCTCTTTTCTACCTCCTTCCTCCACCCCTTTCCTTCCTTCTGGCAGCCTTTCAGGTCCATCTCTGAATTGACTTGCTCAAAGATTTCCTAGGACCCTCAGACTGGGTTGGTTGCCTCTAGTCTTGAAAATATGTCTGTTACTGCACTTAGCACATCTGGTGGTAATGATCTCTTGATGATTTATGAGGTTCTTGAAGAAAAAAAAATCTGTTTTGTCTTTTCTGGTGACCCAGATAAGCACTGGTGACCCCAGTGCTTATCACATTTCTGGATGGCAAGTAATTTGCTGCATAAGAAAAGAAACTCTCAAGAGAAGCTCTTTGCCTCTGGCCAGCCAGCTAACCTGTCATAGGTAGTATTATTACCACCATTTTTCTAGGAAGCTTCATCTGAAACCTTGTGAAAAAACTGTGCACCATTCACCTAATTTCAAATATCTATATGGCACTCAGTTTGGTCAGAGTGAACTTACTTTGTGCCAGAAATTGCCATGAGCAAATGGAATCTAAGTCAGGCTGCTGAGTATTCATTTTGCCCTTGATTCAAGTGGAAGGTAAAGTTTTTTGTTTTTTGTTTTTCAAAACAAAAGTACGATTGTAGTGCTTTTACTTTCTACATATCCCTGTGTCCCGTCTGTTATGAAATTTTTCAAGTCCTTTATCTATCAATTCCTTCAGGATTTTTGAATCTAGAATAAATAAATAGATGAAGTTTTCTCTGAAATCATCATGTTTAAGATAACTAATCACATTCCCCTGATGGCTCAGTTGGTAAAGGAAGCGCCTGCAATGCAGGACACCATGGTTCAATTCCTCAGTTGGGAAGATCTGCTGGAGAAGGGATAGGCTATGCACTCCAGTATTCTTGGGCTTCTCTTGTGGCTCAGCTGGTAAAGAATCCACCTGCAATGCAGGAGACCTGGGTTTGATCCCTGGGTTGGGAAGATCCCCTGGAGAAGGGAAAGGCTACCCACTCCAGTATTCTGGCCTACAGAATTGCATGAACTATACAGTCACATGCAGCCATGAAATTAAAAGACGCTTGCTCCTTGGAAGAAAAGCTATGATCAACCTTCAGTTCAGTTCAGTCGCTCAGTCATGTCCGACTCTTTGCGACCCCATTAACTTCAGCACGCCAGGCCTCCCTGTCCATCACGAAATCCCAGAGCCTACACAAACTCATGTCCATTGAGTCAGTGATGCCATCTAACCATCACATCCTCTGTCATCCCCTTCTCCTGCCCTCAATCTTCCCCAGCATCAGGGTCTTTTCAAATGAGTCAACTCTTTGCATGAGGTGGCCAAAGTATTGGAGTTTCAGCTTCAACTTCAGTCATTCCAATGAACTCCCAGGACTGATCTCCTTTAGGATGGACTGGTTGGATCTCCTTGCAGTCCAAGGACTCTCAAGAGTCTTCTCCAACACCACAGTTCAAAAGCATCAATTCTTTGGTGCTCAGCTTTTTTTATGGTCCAACTCTCACATCCATACGTGACCACTGGAAAAACCATAGCCTTGACTAGACATAACTTTGTAGGCAAAGTAACGTCTCTGCTTTTTAATATGCTATCTACGTTGGTCATAACTTTCCTTCCAAGGAACAAGCATCTTTTAATTTCATTCCTGCAATCAACATAGAATATGATAAAGCAAATGCACATATGACCACCTTTCAAGTCCTCTTTCCTTCATCCCCGTTTAAATAAACAATGCCATTTACTGTTTCCTTTTCTTTTTTATCAAATTTTCTAAGAACTGATGAAAATTCATTGTTTTATGACTTATTTTATTACATTTCAGGTTTCATGGACACTGTTGAGTAGGTCTGTGCTGTATTTGGTTTATCACTGTGCAGAATTCTACCTCATGAATATAGTGTGTTTATTTATTCATTCAACTGTTAGGGGACAGTTGAGTTGTTTCTGGCTTGTGCTACAGATAATAAAGTCGCTCTGAAGTTCTCATATGTGTGCTCTGGGGCACAAGTATCCTTGATTCTCTGTGGTGTGAAATTAGAAGTGCAGTTGCAAGGTCAGAAAGTGGGCATAGCTTCAACTCCACTAGAAAGGAAGGCCAAGTGTTTTCTGAAGAGTTTATCCCAATATATACACTTCTTTCAGTGAATGAAACTTTCTTCATGGTAACTTTTTTTAGTCATTTTAACAGGCATATAAAGATATTTCTTTCTGGTTTCAGTTTGCATTTTCTTCAGTAATAATGAGATTGAAAACTGTTTTATATTTTTTGGGCATCTAAATTTCTTCTTACATTAAATGTCCATTCACATTTTTAATCAATATTTCTATTATGTTTTCTTTTATTTATTTTTCTTTAAATCTTTATTGAATTTGTTACAATATTATTTCTTTCTTATGTTTTCATTTTATTTTTTCTGTTTTTGGATTCAAGGTCTATAGGATCTTAACTCCTTGACCAGGGATTGACCCCACATCCCCTGCATTGGAAGACAAAGTCTTAACCACTGGACCATCAGGGAAATCCCTCTCTCTCATTGACTTGTCAGAAATCTTTATTATGGCTTCTGGAATCAAGGCCTTCAGCAGTTGTGTATGTTGCAATAATTTTCTCCCTTTTTGTGGCTTACTTATTTTTTTTAACTCGTTAGTGATATCACTTAATAATATAAATTCTTTTAACGTAGTTAGTTTTATTCCAACTGTTTTTTATTTTATGTCATTTTAAATAAATTATTCTCTGTCCTGAATATATCCTCCAGTATTATCTTCTAAAAGCATATTAGAAAAAAAATGAATGTCTTTCAGCCTTGCAGGACATTTGGTACTGTCAAAAACATCTGTAAGACATATGACCTACACCAAAAAGTTGTTGAAATTTGGTTCTATCCAAAATGTCCATAATCATATTCGTGTGCTTAATTGCTCAGTTGTGTCTGACTTTTTGTGACCCTTTGGATGGTAACCCTCTTGTCCATGGGATTTTTCAGGCATAAATACTGTAGTGGGATGCCATTTCCTCCTCCAGGGGATCCTCCTGACCCAGGAATCAAACCCATGTCTCCTGTGTCCCCTGCATTACAGGCAGATTCTTTGCCTACTGAGACCTCAGGCTTCATGGCTATAGTAATAGTGTCTGACTGTTTGCTACCGTACGGACTGTAGCCTGCCAGGCTCCTCCCTCCATGGAATTCTCCAGGCAAGAATACTGGAGTGGATGGTCATTCCCTTCTCCAGGGGATCTTCCCAACCCAGGGATTAAACCTGGGTCTCCTGCATTGCAGGCAGACTCTTTACCATTGAGCCACCAAATGGTTTTGGACAGGATCAGATATCAAGGAACGTTTGATATGGACAAAATGTCTCCACTGACAATCCGTACAGGTCCATGTATGACCAAATACCATGAAGCTTTTGGCATGAACCAAACGCCTTATGGATGCTCTGGAAAATTTAAATAGCTCTGCAAATATCAAGGGACTTTTGGCATAGGCCAAATGTCTTATGGATGTTTTGAACAGAACCAAATAGCAAACACATTTTGGACAGGACCAAATGTCTGTTAACCATCTTTCATATTTAGGTGTTAGGATGAACTGGAATATTGTTCAGAAAAGCTTCATTGCCCTGCCACTCAGCCCCTTGGGTGTGTACCCCTGGTACCAACTTACTGTGACCAATAGAATGCAAAAGAGCTTTAGGGGTGGTTACATTGTGCTGCTCAATCTCAACTTTCTAAGAAGAGCATGCCCAGGACAGCAGCTGATCGAAGGAGAATACCAGACTCAGAGAGCACACCTGAAGCTCATCTGCATCCTAGGAACAAGCCCAGTGACCTCAGATGGAAGCAGAGTAGACCCTACCAGCCTGCAGAATTGAAAGCAAGAAAAACATTAATGCTCTAAGGCACTGAATTTTGTAGCTGCCTGTTTTCTACATCGCTGTATGTCCAGGTTATGTTGATCTAGGTCCAGCACAGGGTAGGTGCTGGTCTATCAGACATCACCTGCTTGTAGCCTCTCAAGGTCACCAAAATTGCCAATGGGATTCTGGTTGCCTTTCCCAAGGTAGCAACATGGTCCAGGACAAAGGAAGCTCACCTGTCTGGGTTCCAGATCTTTGCTTAACCTTGACTTAATCATGTATTTCTCATTGACTTCCCAGCTCTTTGATGAGATTTACACTCTAATTTCAAGCATTTTTCATTGTTATCACTGAGGGTGTTGGTTCCTGTTCTCATCTCTAGCCCATTGCTACAGGATGGACAGGTAAGGCAGACTGACTTATTAGCTTGTCCTGAAAGGTGAACACACCCCTCAAAAATGGTTGTCCATTGATTTGATGAGAGCAGTGTCCTCCCGCCCCACTTCTGAGCGTGATGTTCTTGACAAGGGGTAATGGTGTGAAAGTTCAGCATGGGCATCTCTCTGTGTTATATTCTCTTCCATCTCTGTAGCCTCTCATCAGGTTCAGGACACACCCTATTCTACCTGAGCATTTCTTATCATTTCCTAATGAGTTGTTCTGCCTCCATTGTTCCCTTCCCACATTTTTCACTCTGCTTATGCCAGAAAAATCTGTCTAGCTTGGAAATATGGGTATGACCCCATGTTTCTTACATCCACAACATCTTGCTATGATATCTTCCAAAAATATCTGGTAGAACTCACCAACAAAGGCATCCATGTTTGGCTTTTTTTTTTTTTAGTGAGAAGATTTTAAATAAGAATGCAATTCTTTAATATATAATGCAATTAATATTTTCTATTTCTTTCTCCACGTTTTTAATGAATTGCTTTCCATTGAATTTGTCCCATTTCTTTAAACATTCAAGTACACTGCCATGTAACTGTTTATATTGTCTTATTTTAATTTTAATATCCATGAATTATGTTTGATGTCTCTTTTTTATTCTTGATATTAGTAGTTTCTATTTTCTTTTTTTTTGACACGTTTTACTCAGGATTTAACAATTATTTATTCCTTTTCAAAGGCAAATTTTTAAAGAATGGCTTGATTTTATTAAGTAAATAATATTTTAGGCTTGAATTTATAAATGGTTAGAGGATCACATGGGCTTCCCAGGTGGCACTAGTGGTAAAGAACACACTTGCCAATGCAGGAGACATAAAAGATGCGGGTTTGATCCCTGGATTGGGAAGATTTCCTGAAGAAGGAAATGGCAACCCATTCCAGTATCCTTGCCTGGAGAATCCTATGGATAAAGGAGCCTCACAGGCTACAGTCCATAGGTTCGCACAGAGTCGGACGCAACTGAAGCAACTGAGCATGCATGCATGCATATCGTATCACATGATTTGAAGATACAGAGGAGCTTGAGAACCTTCTAAAATAGTTTATATGAACTGGAGTTGAAAGGCAAAGATATTGCTCTTATTCTTAATAAAATCATTTATATTGCTTTATATTTATAAAGTATATACATATATCAGTTCAAAAAAATTAAAATTCAATTAAGGATAGATCATAACAGTACTATCCTTATGGAATGCTGTGAGAATTAAATAAGATAAAACATGTACAGTGCTTAGCATAATATAGACATTTAATAAATGACAGCTATTTTAAATGTGATTTTTTTTTCTGCAGACATCATTATAAAAGCATTAATGCAACTCTAAATAAAACGAGAAAAATTTTACTTTCCAAATACATTACATAGTGTTCATTTGTCTTTGCTCTCTTCAATTTTTGTTGCTACACACATTTAGTTTTGCATAGCAGGAATAATAATGAACACATATGTTTGTATTTTTAAACATTATATTAACTAAACTTTTTGTGTTTCAATAGATATTTTAATCAGTGCTTTACACCTCATTTGGCCAGTTTGATACAATGTACTTATAACTGTCATATTGTTGGTGATTATTTTTTATCTGGATATTATATCTAGTTATTATAAATAATGCTAAAATAAACATATCTAACATAAACACAAACATTTCATAAATATCTCTAACATAAAATAAAGATCTCAACAGTCTTATTGTTGGTGCTTATTTTTTTATCTGGGTATTATAAATAATGCTAAAATAAACATCTCTAAATTTTATGGTTCTTTTGGCTTTGGATAATTTTCTTCATTTAAATTCTCAAAACTGAGACTGCTACTTCAAGGCACATGACTGCATATATTTTCCTTAATAATGTACTTTCATATTTCTTTTCAAAACAGCTTTGACAATTTGCATCATCGGCAGTATCTGACTATATTGATTTCAGTACAGCTTTGATAGCATTGGCTGTCATCAACACTTTAACTTTGTGCTAAATTTAGAAATTAGACAATAAATAATATGCTATTTTCATCCAGAAAATGGACCGATATTGCTCAATGAACAGTGTCATCATCATTTCAGATCTGTCTTTCTCTAGGAATTTATTTTCTGAAAAATAAACAGTTCAACAAGTCACTCCCCAATTGAGCAGCGTCTTGGATAAAGTTTGAGTTCCTTCTCCAGGTGTCCAAGGCTTTTCAACATGTGATCTAACCAATCGCTTCCCTTCCAGCTCATCTTCTATTTTTTTTCCTGCATCTTGCCCCATATGCTGCATGATACTAATCATTCACAGAACAAAGCATGCTATGTCATGCTTCCACCTGACTGTGCTTTTATTACACAATTTCTTTTTCTGAAATGTCATTTCCTATCTTGCTACTTTTGAAAGGCCTCCTCCTATCTCAAGTCTTCCGAGACCAGCATCTTCTAACCAGCACTTGCAGCATTCACTCTTCAGCCACCATGATACTTTCTAAATACTTTTTCATAGCCCTTTCTATATTGTGTTTTGACTACTCTGTCCCTGTGTATTTTGCTAGCTAGACTCAGAGTTCCTTGAAGGCAGGAAACCGTGTTTTATTAATCTTGTGATGTTATCTTAGTGACTCACAATAAGCACATATTAATTTATTGATTACGAATAAATAGCATCATTTCATTCACCTTGCTGATCCACTTTAAAAGAATGAACGTAAGTGCCTGTGTGTGTGTCTTTGTGTGACCTTTGTTTTCACATTGTATAAGAAAAGGAGCTGAAAAGAGACGTTTCTAGGACAAGTTATTTCAGTTCAGTTCATTTTCATGGAGGATGACAAAAAGTCAATTTCAATCAGCATATGTCAACGCTCTGTGGATCCAATTTTAGTCCAGAGTTTTACACCTTGCACACAAATTATGAATTCTAGTTTCCCGACACGCTGTTCCCTTAGTTTATTCTCCCCTGCCTCCATCAGAACTTTCAAAATTGTTGCTTCAGGTTCATTCATGAATCTGCTGCGTGAGGTGCTCAGTGTGTTCAGACCACTCTTTTTATCTTGGACTGATTATCCACAATTCGAAAGAGTGAAGCTGATTCCTTACATGGAAACCTCAGCCTGACCTCACTGTTTATTCTGTTTCCAGCATCTCAACAACCTCAGTCTATCTTATCCAGGGCATTTTTCTGGGGGTGGACAATGTTTCAGACTGCCTCAAGAGAAGCAACATGGGATAAGGAGAAGAATTTTGACCAGGAGAAAAGAAAACTACATGCGACATCTAACCCCATGGAATTCTCAATTCAAATGCAATTAATGTGCTTGGAACCATCAGCCCCTCTTGGGTTCTAGGCAGAGCTCTGACAAGAATGCACTGTACTGAGGGTTTATTGTACATTTCAGAAACGCTCAAGTCCCCCATAAATAAAAGAAGGGTGCTGAATTCAGGCTCCTAGGAGCCTTTCAGTTCTGAAATTCTCCTACTTTAAGATTAGCACCTTAATTAGGATTAGTATACACACACTACTATATATAAAATAGGGCTTGCTGATGGCTCAGCAGGAGACCTGCCAATGCAGGAGACATAAGAGATGTGAGTTCGATCCCTGGGTCAGGAAGATCCCCTGGAATAGGGCATGGCACCCACTCCAGTATTCTTACCTGGAGAATCCCATGGACAGAGGAGCCTGGTGAGTTACAGTCCAATGGGTTGCAGAGTCGGACACAACTGAGTGACTAAGAATACATGTGTGCATATGTGAAACAATTAATAAAGACCTACTGTAGAGCACAGCACTACTATTCAGTACTGTGTAATGACCTATGTGGGAAAAGAATCTAAAAAAGATTGAAGGGAAAGTCATTCAGTCGTATCCAACTCTTTGTGACTCCAGGGACTATACAGTCCATGGAATTCTCCAGGCCAAAATACTGGAATAGATAGCATTTCCCTTCTCCAGGGGATCTTCCTAACCCGGGAATCAAACAGACGTCTCCTGCATTGAAGGCGGATTCTTTACCAACTGAGTTATGGGGGAAGCACAAAAAAATGTGTCTGCATTTGTGATATTAGCAATTATATAGCTTATCCAGAAATGCTAGTAACTATACAGTCCATAGAATTCTCCAGGCCAGAATACTGGAGTACTAAGAGTTTCCCTTCTTCAGGGGATCTTCCCAACCCAGGGACTGAACCCAGGTCTTCCGCATTGCAGGCAGGTTCTTTACCAGCTGAGCTACAAGGGAAGCCCCAGAATACTGAAGTAGGTAACCTATCCCTTCTCCAGGGGATCTTCCTGACCCAGGAATCAAACCGGAATCTCCTGTATTGCAGGTAGATTATTTACCAACTGAGCTATCAGAAAGACCCCTCTCCAAAAAAAAAAAAAAAGAGTGGATATAGGAATATGTATAACTGATTCACTTCGCTGTACCACACTAACACAACATTGTAAATCAACTATACTCCAATAAAAAAATTTTAAGATTTACATTTTGGGTGTGTGATTATATAAAATGTTCACACAGTTCGTGACAAAGGCAATTGGGTGGATGCAATAAAACAGGAGATCCAATGCCTCAGGGATCTGAGTTTGACTCATGCTCTGTTAACCTCAAGTTATAGAACCCAGAGGAGGGCACATGAACTTTCATGTAAAAGACAGATAATATTTCTAGTCCTGCCTGTCACAGGGGATGTACTTGGGGTTAAAAGGAGGAGGGCTTACCGGGTAAGCCAGGCTGTGTTGCACACACCTACAGAAATAACCTGGACTCTTGACCTAAAACTGTCAGCTCCTATCAGTCTGAGCCTGGAGAGCAGGGCTGCTCCTGTTTATGGCTGTTTGTGCAGCATCTTGTGTGGCATCCAGGGCAGCTGGGCCCTTAATAAATACTTTGGTTGATGCTGCAGTGTCTGTGCCAACAACCCAAATGGGCAGCGTACAAGCTTGGAGGCTTCCCTAGTGCTTGGCATATATTTGGAAAATCCATCCCTCCCATTTCAGGACTTAGGATACTTTTATAGCAGTTCCTGGCAGGATGGTAATATTGAAAAAAAATGAAATATGCAGCATCTCATTTCTCAAAAAACTACTTCAGCATCGCACCCTGCAATCCCTACAATGTGTGGGAAGGGCAGTCAGCTGTGACTTGATGTTGCTGTAAATCTGGAACTTACAGATGATTTCCTTTTTTGTCCCTTTGTCAACCTGCATTAAAGTCAGATTAAGATTAACCCAGGACAGATCACATTCTTGAATCATACAAATACATTATTTGTAAATACATTCAAAAGGTCTTGCCTCTCACAGGTTGAATTCTGTCTTATTGAACAGGTCTTATTCTGAGGCCTGGGTAGAGGCTTCCTTGGTGGCTCAGAGGATAAAGCATCTGCCTGCAATGCAGGGGACCTGGGTTCGATCCCTGGGTTGGGAAAGTCCCCTGGAGAAGGAAATGGCAACCCACTCCAGTATTCTTGCCTGGAGAACCCCATGGACAGAGGATCCTGGCGGGCTATAGTCCACGGGGTCGCAAAGAGTCGGACACGACTGAGCGACTTCACTTTTATTCTGAGGCCTAAGTTATCATCAGAATCTCTAACTGCATCTCACCCTGGGAACTTTGTGAAACATGAGGAAAGTGATCCAGGACCATAATAAAATAATCTGATACAGTACATAAGAACCATATTTATTTTATTCAGAATCTGCACAATTGTGGGAAAATACTATACATGTTTTAAAATCTGCTTGTGGGTCAAATTCTATTTCTGGTACTTACTAGCTGTATCACCTTAGGAAAGAGATACTATCAGATAAATGTTTCCTATAAAACACCCAATGTCTAGTATGTTCCCAATAATCATTGGTTTTCTTTTTTTCTTTTGTGAACAGAATTAACCTTGAACATGAGTCTATGAAGTATTACATGAGAATGCAAAATGGAAAATGAATTTCTTAAGAGACTGAAAACAGCATATAAAGGCCCTACTAATAAAATATGTGTGTGTGTGTGTGTGTGTGTGTGCACGTATGCACAAATGTGTATATCAAGGACCAGAATGAGAGGGAGATAAAATAAATGAATTTCTAAAAATATAGGTTAATGTAATGAGGATTGCAGATTAAATAAATGAGGGATAAGCAAAAATAGAAAAAAAATAAGCAAAATACATATAAAAATGGTTTGTGAACATAGAGAGGTGATCACTCCACACGGTTTCTTGGAGAAACGATTATTTCTAATAAAAATCTTTCCTATTTTTAGAAGAACTATTGGTGAGATAGATTAGAAATGTACCTAAAGGGAAAGTATGTTTGAATTCAACAAAGTATTTGGAAAGTTTTATATAGTACATTTTTAAACAAAAAGGTAGGTACAAGTATGATCCCATTTTTCATTAGGTAAAGTGGAGGCATTTAGTGAGTTAGTCACTTGCCCATAACAAGCTATTGATAAGGGCCATGGGCAGTATTTGAACCCAGGCCACTCAACTCTAAGGCCTGTGCAGCTCCCCACTGGAACCACTGTCTCCCAAATAACCTCCCATATGTCCTGTTTAATAGACCATATTATATCAAGGAAGGTGCTATAGGTTGAGATGTGTCCCCATCCAAATTCAGATGTTGAAGACCTAACCTCCAGTACCTCAGAATGTGAACTTAGTTGTAGATGGAGTCTTTAAAAAGGCAATCAAGTTAAAATTAAGTCATTAGGGTGAGCCCAAATATATATGACTGATCTCTTTATTAAAAAGGGACTTGGAGACCAACACACATACAAGGAGAAAGCCGTGTGAAGATGAAAGGAGAGATCAAAGTTATGATTTTATGGACCAAGGAACACCATATATATCTAGAAAAGCCCAAGAAAGTGGAAAAGAGACAAGGAACAGATTCTGTCATAGACTCAGAGTTGTCAACCCTGCCCAAACCTTGATCTCAGACTTCTGGCCTCCAAAACTGCAAAAGAATACATTTCTGTTATTTTAAGCCATCCAGTTTGTGGTTCTTTGTTAGGATAACCCTAGGAAATTCAGACAGACTGGACCTTTGATTTCTTTCCTCATTCACCTTCCTGAATATGACTTCAATGAAGATAGGGACATGTCATTCCTCCTTGGAGATGCAGTGAAGGTCGGTGAAACTGATGAAATAAAATTGTTTAAGCAAAGCCAACAATAGGATGAGATCCGGAAAAAATAACCTGTATACATAGCGTCTTTCCAGGCATCTTCCCAGGTGGCACAGTGGTAAAGAATCTGCCTACCAACACAGGAAATGCGAAGAGACACAGTTTCAGTCCCTGAGTGGGGAAGATTTCCTGGAGAAGGAAATGGCAACCCCCTCCAGTATTCTTGCCTGGAAAATTCCATGGAAGAGGAGCCTGACAGGCTACAGTCCATGGGCTTGTAAAGAGCTGGACATAACTGAACTGTGCACACACACATACATGAGATATATAGGCATTTCCCCTGTGAATGAGCATGTAATGAGCTTCATTTACATGGATTAATCATAGAAATGATTCAAACACCTGATAGAAATTTAGCAACGTATCTATTTTAACGAATTCTTCATAGTTGGCTAGAGGATTAGGTCGTTGGAAGTTTCTAAGAACTAGTTATGTATTCCTGAAAGAGAATTGCACTAATCTCATAAGATACACCATCTTCATCTATCGGTATCAGACCTTCAGCGAGAAAGCTTAAAAGTAATGTATTTGATGCCCAGATGTTACAGCATGACAGTGTTCTGCTGCAGGTAGCTCAGACTTCTGCTCACTCTTCAGCAGTGTCTCGATGCAACTGTGTATGTAAAGGGGTAAGAGGTTGTTCAAGTTTGCTGCTGCTACTACTGCTGCTAAGTCACTTCAGTTGTGTCCGAATCCGTGTGACCCCATGGACTGCAGCCTGCAAGGCTCCTCCGTCCATTGGATTCTCCAGGCAAGAATACCGGAGTGGGTTGCCATTACCTTTTCCAGGGGATCTTCCCAACCCAGGGTTCAAACCCAGGTCTCTTATGTCTACCTGCATTGGCAGGCAGGTTCTCTACCACTAGCGCTACCCGGGAAGCCCTGTTCAAGCTGATGATCGCAGTGCGGCATACGATGGTCATAAAGCTTTTAAATGAGTTTATTTGAACTAAAGGAAGCAGTGGGTTGAAATACATTTTTAAGACTTTTTCATGGCATAGGACAATCCCTCTGAAGATTTCTACTACAGAACATTTTTATATAAAGAGCTGAGAGTTGATAGGCATAAACAAGTTACTTTTGAAAAAGAGGAAAAAAATGAACTTCCAAATCAATAAGAGTATCTCTCATGAGAATATATCTACTTTGATTTTTCATGTTGCTTTTCATGTAATCATGTTGCTATTGATGTGAATTTATGCCACGATTAGAAGGAGTTTATGCCACTCTTTTCAGGCACCTGGTCACTAGAAACTGGACTTTGAATAAACTCATGAATACTTGAACTGGGAATATTTACATCTGGCATGATGCTCATCAGAAGCACCTGCCAACCTCATTCTGCTTATCTATAAATTATACATACATTGTACCTGTGTGACATTGAATTTTCTGCAGTTTAGCACTCCTGGAAACACGTTTGACACTTGAATAAACTACTTTTGATCAGCTCAGAATACATGGCTGGCAAAAAAGGAAAATAGGAAAAAGATGAAGAGATGCGTCTCTGATTATTCTAGGCAAAAGGAAGAGAGAGGTGCTATCTTTCTAATTATTAACAGAACAGGGCAGAAGGACTGATCACAAAGGAAAGGGCAAAGAATGTCATGAATATGAGCTTTTCAGCCACTTAGGAAGGGAAAAAATTACACTGTGCCTTTGTTGAAAAACCGGGTTGTCTCTCAGTAAAAATGAAAACTAGGAAAGAAGACCAAGAACATTAACAGGGAGTCAAAAATTGTATTCAGAGCATTGCAAAGCACTGCACAGTAACATGAACCATAGAAAATTGGTGAATTGTGATAAAAGTGGAAAAGGATTCTGTGCCAAAAATACGCTTTTAGATTTAGTGACTTCTGTAATGATAGCACATAGCAGCAGCCAGTTACTGCACTGACTGTCTGTAGAAGAACGATGAAAACTCTGACATCAATTCCACGGTCTGGGATAGAGTGTATTTTTCACGAAGATGCTAGACACAAAAACACGAATTTAGATGTGCATTCAAGCTGAAGTTCTGTTGCCAACTAACTGTGGGGCCACTGACGCATCTTTTAATCTCTATGACCCTTCTTCCCTCATCTGTAATATGAGGGAAATAATTTCTCTTTTATGTCAGTGCATGAGATAACATGTTTTAGCTTCTAGATATAAAGTAGATGTTCAGTAACTACTCCTTCCTTTCTTTTTTATTAGAAATTCTGTGTTTAACATCATAACTATCAATATGGGTTTGCTGCTGCTGCTGCTGCTAAGTCGCTTCAGTTGTGTCCGACTCTGTGCAACCCCATAGATGGCAGCCCACCAGGCTTCCCTGTCCCTGGGATTCTCCAGGCAAGAACACTGGGGTGGGTTGCCATTTCCTTCTCCAATGCATGAAAGTGAAAAGTGAAAGTGAAGTTGCTTAGTCGTGTCCGACTCTTCGCAACCCCATGGAATGCAGCCTACCAGGCTCCTCCATCCATGGGATTTTCCAGGCAAAAGTACTGGAGTGGGGTGCCATTACCTTCTCCACAATATGGGTTTACCGTTCATTATTTGATTAAATCTATAGGGATGCACATTTTTATCAACAGTATCTGTGACTCATCCTTGCACTGCTTTGGTTAAAAGTCAAATGGCCTGGACTTGGAGCTAAATTCCAACACTTCGGCAAATTATGCTGTGTGACCTTACATAGTAACCTCTCCATGCCTCCATTTCCTCAACTATAGAATGAGCATAATGAGTTGTTACCTCATGGGAATATTAGGAGGATTAAATGCTTTAATATTTGTAAAGTTCTTCGAGTAGAGACTTGTAAAGAGTAAGCTTCATCTAAGTATCTGTTCAATAAATATGCTTTGTGATTTAAATAAGAAGCATCCCTTTCTCATGGACGAAACAGACATCTACCTAACTGCCCCCTTCCACCTCCCAACCAAATGTGACACTAACTCTTTTCCCTTCTGCAACTAAGAACCCACTAAATGGGTGACCCTTCAAGTCTTTTGTCCCACTAAACTATAAGGTGGCTTAAAAGTCCACACAGAATCCGTGTTCTAATTGAATGTGGCACACCTGGTTTTCCAGTAAGAAAAAGGTCAAGAGGGAGGGGACATATGTACACCTATGGCTGATTCATGCTGATGTTTGACAGAAAACAACAAAATTCTGTAAAGCAATTATCCTTCAATTAAAAAATAAATAAATTTTTTAAAAAAGGAAAAGGTCAAATCTACATATTATAATTCAGTGAACAACAGAACAGCCTTAGAAGGTTGTGTGAGAAGTACCAGGGATCCTTCAAAGAAGGCAGCGTGTGTGAGAACGCCTGGTGTGTCCCGGCTCTGCCTCCCAGCAGCTGCTTCTGAACCTACTCTCGGCTGAGAGCAAGTTTTCCAGGACAAAGCTCCCAGTCTCAGGGAGGGTGCAGATCCCATCAAATCCTTTATGTGGACAATAAACAAGAAGAAATGGCCCATTATTCCACCTCTCCGAGGAGAACAAGAATGTTTTATTAAGTTTACCTTGCTCTCCCCTCATTATGTTTCCCGTCTTAATGGTCAGTCAGCTGAAGAACAACCAGAGGTTATAGAACAGATAGTAATGCTTATTAGCCCAACAGCCTGTGAGGAGACCGCAGGAGAAAAAGGTCTGATGCTAAATGCTCTGACAGAATTCTTGGGATTTTTATTTCATAATTAAGTCATTGAAGGTGGGAGGGGGATTCTATTCTGTTTTGATTGGTACACTATTTAGCCTTAAGCCATGAACAAATATGAGAGAGGAACAACCGACTCCAGTATGCCGCAGGATTTGATAAAAATAAAAAGTCAAGAACATATTCCTAAATATATCATTCCATATGAAAGTCAGGCTTGTCTGTTGGAGGCAAAGGAAGGGTGTGGCTACAGACCTACCAGAAGGAAGGCATGAACGTTTCCAAGGAGGCTATTACATGACGGCATGGGAGACCCTGAGACTGAGGAGGTAAAAATAATCTCTATAATTATGCATAATGTGATAATTGCTCTAACGAGGGAAGGATGTCTAAGGCATGAATTTTTAGTCCAAGGTTTCAAGCTGAAAATTCATCAGGAGCTCCATGCATGAGCTTCAGATGGTGGACATGTCTAAGCAGCTGGTATGAATAGTACTCTACAAACTCAGGTTTGCAAAAATTAGTCCATTATTTTTTATCCTAAAATCAAATGAAATCTGATGCTAAGCACTACCCTGTCAGGCTGGTGGAAAATTTAATGGAAATCACTCTGGTCTGTTCCTCGTGGGGCAGCTTGAAATGCCCAGCTAACTAAATCCTGGGTATCTCTCTGCCCTGGGGCTTTGGGTCACTATAGATGTGCTCATTGTCCAAAGCCTGAACTTCTCTTTTTGGCATTGGTTAAACACTTTATTTTGTCTTAATTTTTATTTGAATATATTACTTTAGAATATTGTTTCAGTTTCTTCTGTACAACAAATGAATCGTTTATGCATACACATATATCTACTCTTTTTTAGATTGTTTTCCCTTATAGGTTGTTACAGAGTATTGAGGACAACTCCCTGTGCTGTATAGTGGGTCCTTATTTGTCATCTGTTTTATATATTGTTGTTTAGTCACTAAGTCATGTCTGATTCTTTTGTGACCCCGTGGACTTTCATCTACCAGGCTTCTCTGTCAATGGGATTTCCCAGGCAAGAATACTGGACTGAGTTGTCCTTTCCTTCTCCAGGGGATCTTTCCTGACCCAAGGATCAAATCTCATATCTCCTGCAGCTCCTGCATTGGCAGGCAGAATCTTTACCACTGAGCCAACAGGGAAGCCCTATTTTATATATAGCAGTGTGTATATGTCAAGTCCAATTTCTTAATTTATCCCTCCCTCACTTTCCCCTCTGGTAACCATAAGACTGTGTTCTACATCTGTGACTCTATTTCTGTTTAAGGCTGTCATTCAAATTCACTGGAAGAATCAAAAGCTTTACAGACAAGCAAAAGCTCAGAGAATTCAGCACCACCAAACCAGCTTGACTACAAATGCTAAAGGAACTTCTCTAGGCAGAAAAAAGACCAGGTTAAAACAACCTTGTACACATGTAGACTGCTATATCAAAACCTCATGGGAAGTGCAAGGCAAAAACCTACAATAGATACACACATAAAATAAACTTATTTTCAAAGTTATGTCTTGCTGCTTCTGTGTCAAGCCAAGGACATTGCTCAGGGTCCAGTCTCCTTTATGAGAAAGGTCCCCAGTGTCCTCTGAAGTCCCCACTTCCTCCCAAGAACCTGCCCCTCATGGGACCATAACATTATGTTCAGTTCCTGGCTTGTAAATCTTCCCAACCTGTGAATCAACTCTTTCTGCCTCCAGCCCTCTACATGAATTTCTTGTGTATGTCACTTGTGCACAGGTTCAAAATTTAAGATTGGTATCTAGGTAGGCATTTGTTGGGTCAGTCACATCCACATCTTCAACTTTATTGGATATTACCACAATGCACTCAGAGACATACAGAAATCCGCCCTCCTTCAAGGAGTATGTTCTTCCCAACTCCCAACATACTTGACAGAAGGGGAAACTCAGAATTTTATAAATTTCTGCCAATTTGTGTCATGAATACTATTAATATTTTATTTTATTTTAGGCCACACTGTACAGCTGGTGGACCTTAGTTCCCCGAACAAGGATCCAGCCCGGGGCCCCAGCAGTTAGAGCACTGAGTCCTAAACACTGGACCACCACAGAATTCCCTCTTGATGCGGTTTTGATGTTCATTTTCCCCATTAGCAGAAAGGCTAAACATTGTTGTCATTTTACTTGATGATCATTCATATGTATTTTCTGTATGTCATCTATTTATATCTAGTATACACTTTCCATTAGTTTTTTTAATTAGTGATTTTTTAAATCACTTTTTATGGATTTGTAAGAGTGTTTCTTAAATGTAGGAAACTAACCATTTGAGAGTTATGTATATGGTCCATTTCTTCTCCTAGTCTTTTAATTAAACTGAAATTTTTGACTTTGAAGTAGGCAAATTATTTTATTGTTCACATTTTTTTTTATTTTTTAATAAATATTTTCCTGTCCCAAAGCCTTAAAGGCTTTCTCCTGTATTTTCTTTTAAAAATATTAACAAGTCCCTTGGATTGCAAGGAGAGCTAACCAGTCCATCCTAAAGGAAATCAACTCTGAATATTCACTGGAAGGACTGAGGCTGAAGCTGAAGCTCCAGTAATTTGGCCACCTGATGCAAAGAACTGATTCATTGGAAAAGACTCTCATGTTGGGAAAGATTGAAGGCAAGAGGAGAAGGGGATGACAGAGTATGAGATGGTTGGATGGCATCACCGACTCAACGGACATGAGTTTGAGTAAGCTCCAGGTCTTGGTGATGGATAGGGAAGCCTGGGATGCTGCGGTTCATGGAATCGCAAAGAGTCAGACACGACTGAGCAACTGAATCGAACTGAAGTAAAGGAGCTGAACCTTTAAAAATATGCCTGGTTTTGATTTTTATTTATGGTGTGAGATGAGGATTTAATGAACTTCCCTCGACCGGCCAGCACAATCTATTGACTATGCCATCTACATTGCATATCACGTTATCATTGGAGTATAGGACTGTTAAGATTCTCTATTTCTTTCTATTCATCTGTGTCAATTACCACTTTGCTGTAAATATTATAATTTTGCAAGTCATATCTTATAGGTCATTTCTTCTTTTTTTTTGCTTCAAACTTATTTTAAGTGATTAATTTATTCTAAAATTTATATGGAAGAATAAAAATACATGAGTGGTAAGGTTAATTTTGAAATAGCTGAGCAAAAATAGTGACTTGTTCTACTAAATACTAATATATACTAAAAAGCAAAATAATTTAGATATTAAAGTTTGAGGTACATGAACAGATAAAAAGACCAAAGAAGCAGACACACATACATACAAACAACACACACACAGAAACCAATAACAGCAACAAAAAATTTGGATGTTTTGGTCCAATGTTCTCACATATAAATAATAGTAATGGTTTAATAATGTCCATCAAAAACAGTTGAGATTGCATTGAATTAATATTTAACAATTAACTTGAGAGAACTTAACATGTTTGCAGTATTAAATCTTACACTGATGAGTATTTTGTATCTTTCCACTTAGCGATGTATTCTTTAATAATTCCTCAAAACTGTTTTGCAATTCTTTCTCCAAAAGTGCTGTAAATTTTTTGTTACATTTATTGCTAAGCGTCTTTTAATTTGTTTTTATAGTGAATGGATTCTTTTCATTACAGTCTGTAATTAATTATTATGAAGTACATAAATGCCATTGATTTTCATATGCTAATATTGTTTACAGCAACTTACATTCAAATAGTTTAAATAGTCTGTAGCT
This sequence comes from Bos grunniens, assembly GCF_055505025.1. Taxonomy (NCBI): domain Eukaryota; kingdom Metazoa; phylum Chordata; class Mammalia; order Artiodactyla; family Bovidae; genus Bos; species Bos grunniens. Next base: position 11,342,324 of record NC_141170.1, on the reverse strand, counting down.
TTGCTTACATTTCTTTGTGTGTAATCCTGTCATTTCCACTTTTAATTGTTTATACATTTTCTTTTCTTTTTAGAGTTCCCGTGCTAAACATAAGTGATGACTTCAAGCATTTTTGTTTCATTAATGTCAATACTTCTAAAGGTCAGGGTTTCCTTGGCGGTGCAGTGGTTAATTGCCTTGCAGTGCAGGGGTCTCGTGTTCAGTCCCTGGAAGGGGAAATAAGACCCCAGTGCCTCATAGCAAGGATCCTGCTCCAGAGCCCACGCATTTTTTTTTAGAAACAGTTTATTTTCAGAGCCCACGCATTTTATTTGGGCTTTGCAGGTGACTCAGTGGTAAAGAAACTGCCTGCCAAAGTAGGAGACACAGCAGACAAGAGTTCACACCCTGAGTCAGAGAGATCCCTCGGGGAAGAAAATGGCAATCCCCTCCAGTTTCCTTGCCTGGAAAATCCAGTGGAGGCTGGAGGGCTGCAGTCCTTGCAGTTGCCTAGAGTCAGGTGCAGCTGAGCACACAAAGGTCATCACTGTGTGTTTTCGCTGATTTGTTGTTTTTCAGTCGCGAAGTCCTGTCCAACTCTTTGTGACACCATGGACAGCAGCATGCCAGGCTTTCCTGTGCTTCACGATCTCCTGGAGTTTGCTCAAATTCATGGCCATTGTGTTGGTGAGGCTATCTAATCATCTCATCCTCTGCCTCCCTCTTCTCCTCCCACCTTCAATCTTTCCCAGCATTAAGGTCTTTTCCAATGAGCCAGCTCTTCACAGCAGGTGGCCAAAGTATTGGAGTTTAAGCTTCAGCACCAGTCCTTCCAGTGAATATTCAGGATCGATTTCTTTTAAACCTGACTGGTTTCAATGCCATTCTCTCAAATCATCCTACCCTCTCCCTCTATGTATAATATCATATATGAAACGAGTTGCCAGTCCAGGTTTGAGGGAGGAGGGTTCAGGATGGGGAACACGTGTATACCTGTGGGGGATTCATGTTGATATATGGCAAAACCAATACAATATTTGTATTGTTAAATTTTAATTTGTAAAGTTAAAAAAATAAAATAAAACAAATTAATAGAAAAAAGAAAAATTAAAAAAAAAAAAACCTGACTGGTTTGATCTCCCTTCCATCCAAGGGACTCACAAGAATCTAGCACCACAATTTGAAACCATCAGTTCTTTGGTGCTCAGCCTTCTTTATGGTCCAACTCTTACATCCATACGTGATCACTGGAAAAAGCATAGCCTTTGTTAGCAAAGTGACGTCTCTGCTTTTTAATATGCTGTCTAGGTTTTTCATAGTTATCCTTCCAAGGAGCAAGCATATTTTAATTTCATGGCTGCAGTCACCATCTGCAGTGATTTGGAGCCCAAGAAAATAAAATCTGTCACTCTTTCGATTTCTTCCCCATTTATTTGTCATAAAATGACAGGACCAGATGCCATGATCTTATTTTTTTTAATGTTGAATTTTAAGCCAGCTTTTTCACTCTCCTTTTACCTTCCTCAAGAGGCTTTTTAGTTCCTCTTCATTTTATTCCACTAGAGTGGTATCCTCTGCATATCTGAGGTTGCTAATAATTCTCCTAGCAATCTTGCTTCTAATTTGTGAGTCTTCCAGTCTGGCATTTCACATAATGTAGTCTGCATATAACTTAAATAAGCAGGGTGACAATATATAGCTTTGATGTACACCTCTCCCAATTTTGAACCAATGAGATATTCCATGACTAGGTCCGTTGCTTCTTGACCTACATGCAGGTTTCTAAGGAGACAGGTGAGGTGGTCTGGTATTCCCATCCATTTAAGAATTTTCCATAGTTTACTGTGATCCACACAGTCAAAAGCTTCTGCATAGTCAATGAGTCAGAAAGAGATGCTTTTCTGGAATTCTCTTGCTTTCTCTATGATCCAGCGAATGTTGGCAATTTGCTCTCTAGTTCCTCTGCCTTTTCTAAACCCAGCTTGCACATCTGGAGGCTCTCAGTTTACATACTGCTTAAGACTAGCTTGAAAGATTATGAACATGGCCTTGCTAGGATGTGAAATGAGCATGATTGTATGGTAGTTTGAACAATCTTTGGCATTACCCTTCTTTTGGATTAGAATGAAAACTGACCTGTTCCTGTCCTGTGGCCACTGCTGAGTTTTCCAAATTTGTTGACATATTGAGTGCAGCTTTTTAACATCGTCATCTTTCAGAAATGAAATAGCTCAGCTGGAATTCCACCACCTCCACTAGCTTTTCCAGTAGTCATATATGTATGTAAGAGTTGATCCATAAAGTAGCCTGAGCACCAAAAAATTGATGGTTTTGAAGTGTGGTGCTTGAGAAGACTCTTGAGAGTCCCTTGGACTAAAGGATGTCAAACCAGTCAATCCTAAAGGAAATCAGTCCTGAATATTCATTGGAAGGACTGATGCTGAAGCTGAAGCTCCAGTATGCTGGCCACCTGATGTGAATAGTCAACTCATTGGAAAAGACACTGATGCTGGGAAAGATTGAAGGCAGGAGGAGAAGGGGACGACAGAGGATGAGATGGTTGGATGTTGTCACCGACTCAATGGACATGAGTTTGAGCAAGCTCCAGGAGATGGTGAGGGACAGGAAAGCCTAGTGTGCTCAATCCATGGGGTCGCAAAGAGTCAGGCACTACTTAGCAACTGAGCAACAACAATCGCTAGCTTTCTTGACAGTAATGCTTCCTAAGCCTCACTTGACCCCATACTCCAGGATGTCTGGCTCTAGGTGAGTGAACCACACCATTGTGGCCTTTGCTACATGTTTTTAGCAGATGTCAATTTAAATAATTTCCTTATATTCTTAAGATTTAAAAATTTTCGTTTTCATAAATGAGAATTGAAGTTTTTCAGATATTTCTCTGTGTCTATTTATGGTTTATCTCATCATCTATTGATGTGATATATTGCATAAACTGATTTTATGATGCTGAACCATCTTTGAATTTCTGAGACAAACTCTACTTAGTCAGATTATATTTATTTGTATTTTCTGGATTTAATGTGCCACAATTTTTCAAGATTTTCACATCGTAATTCATTGGGTAAATGAGCTGATAATTTTCTTTTTGAAAATGCCCTTGCGTGATTCAGGAATCAAGATTGTCGCAGCCTCATGGAGTGAGTCAGAAATTTCTTTTAAGGCTTGTCTCTAACACCTTGCTATCTTTTTATTTGATGAGGAAAATAGGGAGGGGATAATTTTGACTGTAGATTAAATGTATAAAATATTGAATGTATTACTCAGAGTTTTACTTCTTTAGTCTCTTGCAGGGTGTCTCAGTCTTGGCGCTATTGACATTTTGAGCTGGATAATTCTTTGTCATTGAAGGCTGTCCTGTGCTTTCAGGATGTTTAGCGGCATCCTTGGGGCTCTACCCACTGGATGACACCAGCACCACCCTATTCCTACCCCCAGTTATGACAACCAAAAATGTCTCCAAACATTGAAAAGTCTTCCGGTGGGTGGGGTGGGTGGGAATTGACCCTGATTAAAGACCATGGGTATGACCAATGTAATTATAACACTTTTCTGACAGTGCTAATGTGAAAATTCAAAGAATGCTAATTGCTCAGATTATTGTTCTGGTTAAGAGAAAACTGTTGATAAATGTTGGTTCTTCCTATTCATTTTCTAAAATTAAGTCATCAAGCCTTGTCTTTCCAGATGAGAAGAATGTTTGTGTGTGCTCCCCCACCTCCCACTAGGAAGTGACTTCATGGAAAAATTATTAACACTTTTTGTCTGGCAGATGATAAAATTAGAACTCAGTTTGTGTTTTATCAGTCTTTCTTTATATTTGTATGTATGGAATATATAAAGTTCTCAATTCAAAATGATCAAGGCTATAACCATGTAGCATACATGTGCATGCAAAGTCCCTTCAGTCTTGCCTGACTCTTTGTGACCCCATGGACTGTAGCCCACAAAGCTCCTCCTCTTTTCATGGGATTCCTCAGGCAAAAATACTAGAATGGGTTGCCATGCCCTTCTCCAGGGGATCTTCCTAACCCAGGGATCAAACCCATGTCTCTTAACATCTGCACTGGTAGGCAGGTTCTTTACCACTAGTATCACCTGGGAAGCCATGCAGAGTATAGTCAATTGACCCTGGAAGGGATTCTTCCAAAGAGAGATGCTTATCATGAAAGCTGACTTTTTACAAGTTTAAACTGTGCTGTGTGATCCATAGAGCATGCCCCATTTTCTCGGAAGGACAAAGGCTAAAATTAAATGTCACATTTAAATCCTTGGCTGCTAAGGTAATGCCAATTGCATCTTTGCCCATTTTCTCATTGTGATGAATTTTTGACTTTCATAGATCTCCATGAAAAACAGCCTCTTTCCAACATGAGGTGAGCTTCGAAAAACCGTGCCATGGCCAGGACTTCCTGGACTGAAAAGTTACTGTTCTTGAGTGGACACATAATAGAGGAGAAGCAAGGTGGTTTTTCAATTTACTGCTCTGACACTACCCTGGAACTCTGAGGAAGGTTCTATTTTCTATTTTTACTTTTGAAAACTCTGCCTTAGAGGATAAAGGAAAAGGGTAAGGATCTGTTGACCCAAGAGGTGGAATAAGATAACTGGGAGAGTGCTTCCTAGAGCTAGTGTCTTTCACATCATCAGGTGATGACTAAGAGGTTTTGAAGATGAATGGCCTGAATATCATGAATGTCATCTGTTTTGCTGCATCTTGGCTGTGTGATTTGGTCACCTTAACCTCTCTGTGTGTTCACTTCCAGTCTGTCCAATGGAGTCCCTCTTAGTTACTCTCTTTCAGTGCTCTGTGAAGGCCCAATAGCTACACTGGATCAGTTACAGGAGTCCTTAGAACACTGTCTAAAAACCCTCAATGCTCAATAAATTATCTTCTATCATATTAGTTATTATTGCTCTTATTACTGTGATCAACCATGAGTTCTTTCTGCTTCCACCTCCACAGTCTTGCAAGTGGAGAAGGACATGAATTCCTAACAATTACAAATTGCTTATGCTCTTTGAAAGCATTCCACACACTAAGGACACTTATTCTGGTTTCAAATTGGAGCAAATTTCTTTCCCAGGGGACAATGGCCATTGTATAGCATCATTTTGGGAAAAAAAAAGACAAAACAAAAACAAAAAAACTAGCTGACATTGCCAGCCTCAGAGATCCAGGAAAGCAGAAAAGGACTTTAGGGTCTCATTTCCATAAAACTCCATGGGTGAGACAGGAATGGCTAGGCAGCTCCCATTCTGTCCTCTGTAATCTTCCCCACCAGGAGTTGGGAAAACTGCAGGAGCCGGGAGCCAATGGAGCTGTACAGGCTAGCTCCCTGGAAGATTGATGAGTTTCTATTTAGGGTCCCAGAGCTCAGGCTGTCTCCCTCCCAGATGGGCTAGGTAGCCCCTGCCAGCTTCCAGGGGTTAAAAACAATGCCAGTCTGAATATCACTCAGGAGGAACCTTAGAGAGCAGTTAATATGGAAACCAGAGATCTATAGCCCCCCAGGAGGAATTCAGACAGGAAGCCTCAGCTAAGCAGAGGGAGAGCCAGCACCAGCTAAGCCCCGCTGGGAGTCCATGAAAAAGGCGGCTTCATCCTCCTGCCTATGATGCTGGGGGCTGCAGAGCACACAGCTTCAAGTATACAGCATCATCCTAAATAGAACTTGCTGGAATGTCAAAGACTTTGTCAGATTTCCATAGGTCTCTTTAGGGTAATCGCCTAGCAAGAATTACATTCTTAGCTTGCTGAGGTGGCGGATGTTACATAAGTAGGAAGCATCGATTTACACAGTGGACATTTCTAAGTAAAAGTCATAATGAAGTGAAAATGGCTTTGTATGCACATAACAAGGAAACAAAAAGTCTTTTTTTCCCTCCTTACCGTCAACGAGAATGATGACTAAATTTATCACAATAGTAATCATTAAATGCAAATTATTTAGATACTTCCTGGATGGCGCAGTGGTAAAGAATCACACAGGAAGTGTGGGTTTGATCCCTGGCTCAGGAAGATTATCTGGGGTGTCAAATGGCAACCCACTCCAGCACTCTTGCCTGGAGAATTCCATGACCAGAGGAGCCTGGTGGGCTACAGCCCATGGGGTTGCAAAGAGTTGAACACAACTGACTGAGCACACATGCAGGGAAACAATGTGTGTGTGTGTGTGTGTGTGTGTGTGTGTGTGTGATAAAACAGTGGTGAAAATATTTGGTGGCAGTAACAGTCCAGGACAAAACATCAGGGTGTCAATCAAAATAGTGGTGCCTCCTGTTTTCTACCACTAAGTTTTTTCTTACTCTGGTATCCCTCACTGTGTGAATCAGAGAACATGTCCCTATAAGGTCTCTTGAGACCCAAACAAAGGAATGGATCTGAAATACTTAAAAATACTTGTTGTTATCAAGTCGCTAAGTCATGTCTGACTTTTTGCGACACCATGGACTGCAGCCTGCCAAGCTCATCTCTTCTCTTCTATTTCCCAGAGTTTGCTCAAATTCATGTCCACTGAATCAGTGATACTATTTAACCGTCTCATCTTCTGCCACCCTCCTCTCTGTTTGCTTTCAATCTTTCCCAGAAACAGGGTCTTTTCAAGTGAGTTGATGCTTTGTATCATGTGGCTTAAGTATTGAAGCTTCAGTTTCAGCATTAATCCTTCCAATGAAAATTCAGGGTTGATTTTCTTTGGGATTGACCACCTTGATCTCCTTGTAGTGCAGTCAGTTCAGTTGCTCAGCCATGTCTGACTCTTTGCAACCACGTGGACTGCAGCACGCCAGACTTCTCTGTCTATCACCAGCTCCTGGAGCTTATTCAAACTCCTATCCATCTAGTCGGTGATGTCATCCAACCAGCTCATCCTCTGTCAACCCCTTCTCCTTCTGCTTTCAGTCTTTCCCAGCATCAGGGTCTTTTCTAATGAGTCAGTTATTCACATCAACTGGCCAAAGTATTGGAGCTTCAGCTTCAGCATCAGTTCTTCCAGTGAATATTCAGGACTTCTTTCCTTTCCATTAAGTTCAGTTGCTCAATCATGTCTGACTCTTTGTGACCCCGTGGACTGCAGCAAGCCAGGCTTCTGTGTCCATCACCAACTCCTGGAGATTACCAAACACATGTCCATCGAGTCGGTGGTGCTATCCAACCATCTCATCCTCTGTCATCCCCTTCACCTCCAGAAGAGGATATAAATTAGGATTTCCTCTAGGACTGTCTGGGTTCATCTCCTTGCAGTCCAAGGGTTTCTTGGGAGTCTTCTCCAACACCACAGTTCAAAAACATCCATTCTTTCGCACTCAGCTTTCTTTATAGTTCAACTCTCACGTCCATAAATGACTACTGGAAAAACCATAGCTTTGACTAGACAGACCTTGTTGGCAAGGTAGTGTCTGTGCTTTTTAATATGCTGTCTAGGTTGGTCACAGTTTTCCTTCCAAGGAGCAAGTGTCTTAATTTCATGGCTGCAGTCACTATCTGTAGTGATTTTGAAGCCCAAGAAAATAAAGTTTGTCACTGCTTCTATTGTTTCCCCACCTATTTGCCATGAAGTGATGGGACCTGATGCCATGATCTTTGTTTTTTGAGTGTGGAGCTTTAAACCATCCTTTTCACCCTCTTCTTTCACTTACATCAAGAGTGTCTTCAGTTCCTCTTAGCTCTCTGCCATAAAAATGGTGTCACCTGCATATCTGAGGTTATTGATATTTCTCCCAGCAATCTTGATTCCAGCCTGTTCTTCATCAGCCTAGTATTTCACATGATGTACTCTGAATGGAAGTTAAATAAGCAGGGTGACAATATACAGCCTTGTTGCCCTCTGTCTCAACTTTGAATCAGTCGTTGTTCCATGTCCCATTTTAACTGTTGCTTTTTGACCTGCATAAAGATTTATCAGGAAGCATGTAAGGTGGTCTGGTATTCCCAACCCCTTATGAATTTTCCACAGTTTGTTGTGATCCACACAGTCAAAGGCTTTGGCGTAGTCAATAAAGCAGAAGTAGATGTTTTTCTGGAATTCTGTTGCTTTTTCTATAATCCAAAGAATGTTGGCAATTTGATCTCTGGTTCCTCTGACTTTTCTAAATTCAGTTTGAACATCTGGAAGTCCTCAGTTCATGCACCACTGAAGCCTGGTTTGGAGAATTCTGAGCATTATTTTGCTAGTGTGTGAAATGAGTACAATTGTGCAGTAGTTTGAGCGTTCTTTGACATTACCTTTCTTCGGGATTGGAATAAAAGCTGACCTTCTCCATTTCTGTGGCCACTGCTGAGTTTTCCAAATTTGCTGGCATATTGAGTGCAGCAATCATCTCACAGCATCATCTTTTAGGATTTGAAGTAGCTCAACTGGAATTCTGTCGGCTCCACTAGCTCTGTTCATAGTGATGCTTCCTAATGAACTCTTGACTTTACATTTCAAGATGTCTGCGTCTGGATGAGTGATCACACTATCATGGTTATCTTTGTCGTTAAGATCTTTTTTTTATATAGTTCTTCTGTGTCTTTTTGCCACATCTTTTAAATATCTTCTGCTTCTGTTAGGTCCATATCATTTCTTTCCTTTATTGAGCCCATCTTTGCATGCAATGTTCCTTGGCATCTCTAATTTTCTTGAAGAGATCTCTGCTGCTGCTACTGCTAAGACTTCAGTTGTGTCCGACTCTGTGCGACCCCAGAGACGGCAGCCCACCAGGCTCCCTCGTCCCTGGGATTCTCCAGGCAAGAACACTGGAGTGGGTTGCCATTTCCTTCTCCAATGCAGGAAAGTGAAAAGTGAAAGTGAAGTCAATCAGTCGTGTCTGACTCTTAGAGACCCCATGGACTGCAGCCCACCAGACTCCTCCATCCATGGGGTTCTCCAGGCAAGAGTACTAGAATGGGGTGCCATTGCCTTTTTCCCCATTGTATTGTTTTCCTCTATTTATTTACACTGATCACTGAGGAAGGCTTTCTTATCTCTCCTTGCTATTCTTTGGAACTCTGCATTCAAATGGATATGTCTTTTCTTTTCCCCTTTGCCTTTCACTTCTCTTCTTTTCATAGCTATTTCTAAGGTCTCCCCAGACAACCATTTTGCTTTTTTGCATTTCTTTTTCTTGGGGATGGTCTTAATTACCACCTCCTGTACAATGTCAAGAACCTCTGTCCATAGTTATTCAGGCACTCTGTCAGATCTAATCACTTGAATCTATTTCTCACTTCCACTGTACAGTCGTAAGGGATTTGATTTATGTCATACCTGAATGGTCTAGTGGTTTTCCCTACTTTCTTAAATTTAAGTCTGAATTTTGCAATAAAGAGTTCATGATCTAAGCCAACATCAGCTCCTGCTCTTGTTTTTGCTGACTGTATAGGGCTTCTCCATCTTTAGCTACAAAGAATATAATCAATCTGATTTCAGTATTGACCATCTGGTGATGTCTGTATGTAGACTTGTCTCCTATTTTGTTGGAAGAGGGTGTTTGCTATGACTAGTGAGTTCTGTTGGGAAAACTCTGTTAGCCTTTGCCCTGCTTCATTTTGTACTTCAAGGTAAAACTTGCCTGTTACTCTGGGTATCTCTTGACTTCCTACTTTTGCATTCCAGTTCCCTATGATGAAAAGGACAATTTTTTTTTTTTTTTTTTTTTTTTACTTCTAGGTCTTGTAGGTCATCATAGAACTGTTCAACTTAAGCTTCTTTGACATTAATGGTTGGGGCATAGGTTTGGATTACTATGGTATTGAATGGTTTGCCTTGACGTGAACAGAGATCATTCTGTCATTTTTGAGATTGCACCCAAGTACTTCATTTCGGACTCTTTTGTTGACTATGAGGGATAATCCATTTCTTCTAAGGGATTCTTGCCCTCATTAGTAGATATAATGCTTATCTGAATTAAATTCACCCATTCTGGTCCATTTTAGTTCACTGATTCCTAAAATGTCAATGTTCACTCTTGCCACCTTCTCATTGAACACTTCCAATTTACCCTGTAGTCCAAAGGACTCTCAAAAGTCTTCTCCAGCACCACCATTCGAAAGCATTGATTCTTTGGCACTCAGCCTTCTTTATGATATTAAAAATATATTAGCCTCTTAAATGCACCATTTTCTATGATTATCCTGGACAGCAACTTGCTTGATGCTTAATACTTACATTTGAAACCAAAGAGGAAGCAGAGGACCTGCTTCCCAACTGTTTGACATCCCAACCCATGAAATTTATATTATGGTCTTTAGCATTACAAGTGATCACACTAACATCATGAAATGGGCTTATTTCTTTACTGTGCACAATGGATTCAACACATCCATAAGTTCATTTTGTTATTCCTGTAGAATTTTTATGCATTCTCAGAATTTTCAACATTTTATCACTTGGCAAATTCACCCCAGGTCCCCTCCTCTCTTTACACCTTGGCTTGATATCTTCACATTTATTTTTGTTTATTCAGGTGATGGATGCTAACTTTCAAAAGGCTTGGTAAAAAGTTTTTTCCAGAACTAAAATCTTTGCTCATCACAAGGAGATCTGAGGCAACACCCAATCAAACTCCCCTAAATGCTAATACCTTTCCTAGTGTGATTGTATTAAACTTGAGCCTTCACATTTAGAATTTCACCAAACTCTGAAGTTTGTGCCCTGCCTTCTAACTTGCTCCAGAGAGAACAGGTCAACTCTTCTTTCTGTATCCCCTTGGGTTTTGTCACCACTTCTGGTAGTGTGGACCTATTTCTCCACTAAACTCCTGCTACTTAGACTATGTGTGCTCGTCACTCAGAATAGGTCAGAGAATGGTTACTGAACTGTCTTCACTGAAGGCACAGACACTAGTTTATTTAACTTAATATTATTAGGACAATATCCAGCACACAAAGAAGATTGATGAATATTTGTTGAATGAATTAGTGACTGAATACATGATTGCTAGCTCCATTTTCCTGATTATTCCTATGGTCAGTTGAGTCTGTGGACATGCAAATGCCAAGACAAAATTACATATGCAAGGGATTTCTTGGTGAAACTGTGAATGATAAAGGTGAGACATCAGAGTAGATGGGGAGAGCATCAGACCACAGTGATGCTCATCTACCTGTGAAAGGAAAGGGGGGAAAGATTGGGTAGGAAGAACCTCCAGACCCAAGACAGTGGTCTGAGAAAGTCTAGATTGATGGGTGTTCCTGAGCTGATGGTACCCATGAGAATGTCCCACATCAGGAAAAAAGGGCCAGGACCATTGTCACTACCAGATTCAGGCATTGGGTGGGATCAGCCTGAGGCAGGGTGGTCTCAGCATTCATGGTGGCTGCAGCAGGTGGCCCATCAGTCAAGATCACTCCCTGCAGATGATGCTCCTGGACAAAGATCTGAGCAGAAGAGTTCCATGGCCACCAAAGTACATCCCTGTGCCACACAGATCCACTACTCCATAGAGGTTCAGCACCTGTTTTCTCAGACAATTCCTGGTCTACTTGTCCTGGTTCTGGTCCTCTATGAAGCAAGTATCAAGGCAGCTCCAGGGGAGTCGTTGGTAGAAAGACCTGCGAAGAGTAAAGTTGAGAAAGCAGAAGTGGGCAGGGAGAGCTTTCAGACCTGACATCTACAAAGAGAAAGGGATATGGGAGGAGATGGTATAGGAGCAATTTCAGTGTAGCATCAATCTATGGAAGCTTCATCCAGGCTAATGGGGACTCTTTCAGTTTTCATGTCCCCAGTGTCCAGTCATTGGCTGTGAGCCATCCTGGGGAAGAACAGCCTCAGCATGTTCCTGGGGGTGGATCAGAGAGGCACATGCTGGAGCTGTCAATCAACTATTTCTCCCCTAAAGCAAATGACATGGGCAGCATATTTTCATGGATGCCTCATCTGTTCCTGAGATGGCCATTCTATCTTAAACACTACACTTACTTCTAAAGTATGGTGGGAAGATTCTCACTCCAGGATTGCATAGGATATAACAGATATGATCAGATACTAAGCTTCTATTTTCCTTTTATGACAGCTCTGGTCCTACTAATGCATCTCTAGATGATTATCATCCTATACACTCCAGAGCAATACCTGCCCCAGATAATCTTACACTTCACAGAGCCTTTAATTATGCAAGCAGACTGTGCTTACTGCCTTCATGCATGGAAAGACAGAGTAATGGGAGAGGAGGAGGGAAAGGCAAATACAAAGCTATTACATGTATTATATAGATGCTGAAGCCAAGTTTGACTTGGACTATTGGTATTGAAGTGGTGAGAGTTAATCTCAAGACTTGTTAAATAAGAAAGGATTTTTGTTCTCTTCTCAGTGTTCTTGCCTGGAGAATCCCAGGGACAGGGGAGCCTGGTGGGCTGCCGTCTATAGGGTTGCACGAAGTTGGACACAACTGAAGTGAATAGCAGCAACAGCTATAGATAGATTATTATCAAATGACTGAGAAGATTCAGGGAAAGAAAAGTAACATGTATTAAATACCTGCCACATGCTAGACATGAGTTTGGATGGTTCTACAATCATTTTTTTTTAAGATTTTATTTTATTTATTTACTTTTTGCCTGCACTCCATGGCATATGAGATCTCAGTGCCCCCACCAGGGATTGAACTCACTCTCCAGGATTGGAAGTGTGGAGTCTTAGCCACTAGACTCCCAGGGAAGTCCTCTCTAGAAGTATGTTTATCTTTAAACCTCACAACAACCCTAAGAGGTAAGTGCTAACATCATTTAAAAAGTAAGGAAATTTAAAGTTAGAGATGAAGTGACCTGAATTCCCTTTGCATGCAAATCATAATATACAGTGGGCTAAACAGCTTAATTTTCCACTGGTGTTTATATATATGTATATAATATATATATATATGATTTAAGCAATTATAAATATAGTTAATTATAATCATAAAATGTTAGAGCTTGTAAACTTCAGAGATCACACTATAGATCAGGATTTGGGAAATTTATTCTGCAAAGGAGCAGATTGGAAATATTTTAGTCTTTGCAGAACAAACAGTTTCTGTCACAGCTACTCAGCCTTGCTGTTATAGAACAAAACCAGCTATAGACAGTATGTAAATGCACCAACATGGCTATGTTCTAATAAAACTCATTACAAAGCTATGCAGTGTGCTAGATTTGGTCACTGGGCCATAATTTGCTGACCTGGGCTTTAGATAAAAAAAAAAATATATCATAGCTCAGTGAGTTGATGCTACTTGCCCATGGTCACATCAAACTGACAAGCAGAGCTGATACAAAAATAAATGTCCTTTCTTTCCAGTGTATAACGAATCCACTGCACCAAGCTTCTCTTCTAGGATATTCACCAAGTTCGAGATAGGAAACCATGATACCTACTAAAGAGGAGAAAGAAAAGAGTGACAGGCAGGCTATGGAGGGCCTGGGATGCTATAGCCTGCAGGCACTTGGGAGGTCCATTAAGTTAAAGGAAGGTTGGATCCGGGATGCTAGAGAACAGCTCTCACCATTTAATGCAGTGGTCCTTAGGTGACGCTGAATAATGGGAGATTTTAAAAGGGCTGCTATAGGGGCATTCATGCAAAATACAGACAGCATGGCAGAGGACTTGAGATATGCTGACTTTTGGGGGGCAGAGACGTGGTGTATGTGGGGTGCTGAGAGGGTAGACGCAGAATGCACATGGTCGGATCGTGGCTGCATGTCTGCATGACTGATATAAGGACGGCTCTGTAAACAAAACATGAAACTAAAAGTTACTGAGCTGGAGGAAAGATGCATTGTGTATATTGTACAACTGGTGTATCTTAGGCGATCATCGAGATCTTCCTTTAAATGCTCAAGAAACTGAAATTAATGCAGGGGGGAGTCACAGAAAAAAGTGAATACCCTCAAGTGCAGTGAGATTTGAGAGCATATACAGGATCTTAATAAGACAAGGGGCAGTAGTCCAATGATTAAGTGAAACCACTCAGTTGTGTCCGACTCTTTGCGACCCCATGGATTGTAGCCCACCAGGCTCGTCTCTCCATGGAATTCTCTAGACAAGAATACTGGAGTGGAGAGCCATTTCCTTCTTCAGGGGATCTTCCTGACCCGGGGATCGTACCTGGGTCTCCTGCACTGCAGGCAGATTCCCTACCATCTGAGCCACAAGAGAGGACAATAACAGGAGAGTAAATAATTTTTAGGGAAGATACATTGGCCCTCAGGAGAATAGATGAGAGGTGTGATAGTTTGTGAGAAAGTCTGTCTGACTGTAGTGAGGTTGAAGCTACAGGAGAAGGTGATGTTAGAGATGCGGCTGGGGAATCAGGGAGTGGATGGACCAGTGACCCAGAGACACAACACAGACAAGCTTGGAGGGGGCAGGAGAAGCAAAAGAAGACATCTAACTTCCATCCAGAGTTAGATGGAAATCCAGATGAAGCGGCATAGAGGAAGCTGGAGGTCTGCTTGCAGCTCTCTGTGCCCCTGCATGGAGAGCTAGTTCCCCACCACACCCCATCCCCCAGATGAATCCCTCTGGTCTTCATGGAAGCATCACCTCCTCACCAGGAGACCCACCTTCTCCTGCTCCACCTGTTCTGAGCTTAGGAGAGTAGCACATTTCTCTGCACCTGAAGGAGTTTTAAGACAGGCCACCCTGGAATATGCCTCTTTGTATATTGATTATTTTCAACTGACACAATTTGTAAAACCACGAATTCAAGGAGAAGCTTTCTCTGAACTTCTCTTACCTGCTTAAAGACAGATGCTCCAAAAGGAGCTAAATTGTCATGAATTCTCTCCTGGGGAGTTTCATCAACCAGAGAAGATGGACTCATTCAGGAAATGAGACTAGAATTTGACACTGCAGCCAAACAAACTTGGTCACAGACTATCACACCTCCCATCTATTCTTGTAAGGGCCCATACATCTTTCCTAGTAATTATTTACTCTCCTTTAAGAGACTAAAGGGCTTCCCTGGTGGTGCTAGTGGTCAAGAACCTGTCTGCCAGTGCAGGAGACATAAGAGACATGGGTTTGATCTCTGGATCGAGCCCTTGGAGAAGGAAATGGGAACCCAGTCCAGTATTCTTGCCTGGGAAATCACATGGACAGAGAAGCCTGGGAGGCTACAGTCCACGGGGTTGCAGAGAGTCTGACATGACTTAGTGACTAAACAACAAGTGAACTGCAACTCATTCTCTTATTAAGATTGTTTATAAGCTCTCAAACCTCACTGCATTTTGGGGTATTCAGTTTTTTTCTGTGATGCCCCCATCCATGTATATTAAACATTAACAAATATGAGTGTCTCTTCTGGTAACCTGTCTGTCATCAGTTTATTGCATACTCCCAGTGACCAAGCCAAGCAGGGTGAAAGTCTTTCCTCTCCTGCATAGCTGTCCAAGTCCCCAGATACCTTATACCTGCACTCTACCCTTAGCCTCCAGACAAGCACCTACATGCGGGAGAGGGTTCTGAGACATTCACAGGTGTGAGGGTCTGTGATTTTCAACTATACTCCCTGGGGCTTGGGATAGTAACAAACTATCTCCTGTGAGTCTTCAGATGGAAATCAATTCAGACACTGCATTGCAGGACTCTGATATAAATGCTGGTTTCTTTGTCAAGTCCAGAGAGAAAAGAAGTTTAGCCCAGTGAGAATAACATCAAGCTTCAAGCCAGACTTCAACAGTGAACCGTGAACTTCCAGATGTTCAAGCTGGATTTAGAAAATGCAGAGGAAGCAGAGATTAAATTGCAAACATCCATTGGATTATCAAAAAAGCAAGAGAATTCTGGAAAAACATCTACTTCTTTCTGCTTTACTGACTATACCAAAGCCTTTGACTGTGTAGATCACAACAAACTGTGGAAAATTCTTAAAGAGATGGGAATACCAGACCATGTGATATGCCTCCTGAGAAATCTGTATGCAGGTCAAGAAGCAACAGTTAGAACTGGACATGGAACAACAGACAGGTTCCAGATCAGGAAAAGAATACGTCAAGGCTGTATATTGTCACCCTGCTTATTTAACTTATATGCAGAGTACATCACAAGAAAGGCCACGCTGGATGAAGCTGGAAAAATATAAAAAACCTCAGATATGTAGATGACACCACACTTATGGCAGAAAGTGATGAAGAACTAAGGAGCCTCTTGATGAAAGTGAATGAGAAGAGTGAAAAACTTGGCTAAAAGCTCAACATTCAGAAAACTAAGATCATGGCATCCCGTCCCATCACTTCATAGCAAATAGATGGGGAAATTGCCACAACAGTGACAAATTTTATTTTGGGGGGCTCTAAAATCACTGCCGTGAAGGTGTTTCACTCAATATGCCAGCAAATTTGGAAAACTCAGCAGTGGCCACGGGACTGGAAAAGCTCAGTTTTCATTCCAATCCCAAAGAAAGGCAATGCCAAAGAATGCTCAAACTATTGCACAATTGTACTCATCTCACACAGTAGTAAAGTAATGCTCAAAATTCTCCAAGCCAGGCTTCAGCAATACATGAACCGTGAACTTCCAGATGTTAAGCTAGTTTTAGAAAAGGCAGAGGAACCAGAAATCAAATTGCCAATATCTGCTGGATCATCAAAAAAGCAAGAGAGTTACAGAAAAACATCTATTTCTGCTTTATTGACTATGCCAAAGCTTTTTTTTTTTTTAACTTTACATAATTGTATTAGTTTTGCCAAATATAAAAATGAATCCGCCACAGGTATACATGTGTTCCCCTTCCTGACTGTGTGGATCACAATAAACTGTGGAAAACTCTGAAAGAGATGGGAATATCAGACCACCTGACCTGCCTCTTGAGAAACCTATATGCAGGTCAGGAAGCAACAATTAGAACTGGTCATGGAACAACAGACTGGTTCCAAATAGTAAAAGGAGTACTATTTACTACTAAAACAGTAAAAATAGTCAAGGTTGTATATTGTCACGCTGCTTATTTAACTTATATGCAGAGTACATCATGAGAAACGCTGGGCTGGAAGAAGCACAAGCTGGAATCAAGATTGCCGGGAGAAATATCAATAACTTCAGATATGCAGATGATACCACCCTTATGGCAGAAAGTGAAGAACTAAAAAGCCTCTTGATGAAAGTGAAAGAGGAGAGTGAAAAAGTTGTCTTAAAGCTGAACATTCAGAAAATGAAGATCATGGCATCTGGTCCCATCACTTCATGGCAAATAGATGGGGAAACAGTGGAAACAGTGTCAGACTTTATTTTTGGGGGCTCCAAAATCACTGCAGATGGTGATTGCAGCCATGAAATTAAAAGACGCTTACTCCTTGGAAGGAAAGTTATGACCAACCTAGATAGCATATTGAAAAGCAGAGACATTACTTTGCCAACAAAGGTCCGTCTAGTCAAGGCTATGGTTTTTCCAGTGGTCATGTTTGGATGTGAGAGTTGGACTGTGAAGAAAGCTGAGTGCTGGAGAGTTGATGCTTTTGAACTGTGGTGTTGGAGAAGACTCTTGAGAGTCCCTTGGACTGCAAGGAGATCCAACCAGTCCATTCTGAAGGAGATCAGTCCTGGGTGTTCATTGGAAGGACTGATGCTAAAGCTGAAAGTCCAATACTTGGCCACCTCATGCGAAGAGTTGACTTATTGTAAAAGACCCTGATGCTGGGCGGGATTGGGGGCAGGAGGAGAAGGGGACGACAGAGGATAAGATGGCTGGATGGCATCACCAACTCGATGCACATGAGTTTGAGTGAACTCCAGGAATTGGTGATGGACAGGGATGCCTGGCGTGCTGTGATTCATGGGGTCACAAAGAGTTGGACATGACTGAGCGACTGAACTGAACATCTAGTTCTCACAGTATCCCTGATGACTAGCATAGTACACATGTCCTGGGATATAAGAGATGCAGAATCAATGGTTGTTAAATAAATGAGCATATAAAGGAATAGTTTTCATTGGCATGATGAGTATTCTAACACAGACATCAATTACAATCAAAGCAGATAAGAGGCAGGAATTCAGGGAAAAGTTAGGAAAGAACTACTGAAATCAAGTAACTTTTGAGCTTAATCTTGAAGAACAGATATGTGTCAGTGGGATGAGAATCACACTGTAGTGTTTCTTTATAATTTTTTTTTAATCAGTGTTTACATCCTGGAACTAGAAAGTGAGGTAAATAAAATGTCCGGGGGTGATGAACATTGACTCAGGATGGGCATTTGCAGGCATATAATCTCTTTTCATCCTCATAAATTGCCTTGTCAAGAGAGTTTTATACTCATTTCAATTTTCACAATAGGGAAAATTAGGCTGACAGAAAATAAAGCTGCTTTCCAAGAGTGTACCATTAACAAAGATCAGAGTTAACATCCAACAATCAGTGAGTCTGACTCAAGAGGGAAGATAGTTAAGTGATTGCACCGAAGGTTAGTGTTGGGACCTAAGCAGAGATGACAGGAGACAGAAAATCATCATCACCCCATAGAAGATCTCAAATGCTCTCTTCCTTGAGCATTTCTTCTGATACACTTGCAAAATGGGAGATTCTGTCCAGAATCATTGCACTAAACAAGTCCAGCACTTTACAAAAGCTTTTTCAAGACCAGAGTCATTTGCATCAAGCGTCAGCAAGTTGGTTGGTCTTCAAGTCCCAGGAAACTACCAGAATTTCCATAGCAACGGTCAGCAGCTGGTTTGAGCTAAGTATATGGTGCCTTGGCCACAATTTTCCCTTAACGATCGGTGGCTGGAGGCAGATTAGAGAATGGCATGCTGGTCTTCCAAACACAGCCAGCCCACCTGCCTCTCTGATAAGCAGTGACCAGACTGCAAGACCTTAATCTGCTTTTAAAAATGTTTTGGCCTAAATAGGCACGACTGAGGGCATTTGCCTTCAAAAAATGGGAAAGGAATGCTCATGTTTACCTTTCTTCCAACTACAGTGAATGGAGAAACTATGATTTTCTTTCTTTTTCATATATGTAAATCCTCAAGTCTCATGACTAATGCAGGAAATGATTGAAAAGCTGGTCTTATCTTGTGGGGAGGCTCTCACGGGTCCCTTTCTGGGGTTCTGAACCTCCGTGCTTTGATCTTGGCATCCTGTCTCATCTGCTCACATCCTATACTTTCCCCATTCATTTCTGTTGGTAGATTGATGCTAACAGGACACCTGTAAGAAGCAAGCATCCCACTGCTCTCTTGTCCTGGCTCTTATTCCTGCTGTTGCACCTGGACATCCTGTGCACTTGGGAACAGAGTGAAATATCCCCAACTGTTATACAATACAGGGTAAGGACTGTGGGGCCCAAGGCCCAGGGGTGTTAATGGACCACATCTGTCCTAAAATAGCCCCTTGAATCCCATGAAAGTAATGAATCACACTCCTTTTTTTTTTATTGAAGTATAATTGACATAACATGATAGTAGTTTCAGATGTTCAGTTTAATGATTCTATATTTGTACATATTGCAAAATCATCACCACAATAATTCCAGATAATGTCTATCACCATACATAGTTACAAATTATTTTCCCCTTTATTTTTTAAAATTGTATTTTATATTGAACTGACTGCAAGAAGATCCAACCAGTCCATTCAGAAGGAGATCAAACCTGGGATTTCTTTGGAAGGAATGATGCTAAAGCTGAAAACAGTACTTTGGCCACCTCATGTGAAGAGTTGACTCATTGGAAAAGACTCTGATGCTGGGAGGGATTGGGGGCAGGAGGAGAAGGGGACAACAGAGGATGAGATGGCTGGATGGCATCACTGACTCGATGGACATGAGTCTGGATGAACTCCGGGAGTTGGTGATGGACAGGGAGGCCTGGCGTGCTGCTATTCATGGGGTCACAAAGAGTTGGACACGACTGAGTGACTGAACTGAACTGAACTGATAGCTGATTTACAATATTGTGTTAGTTTCAAGTGTACAGCAAAGTGATTAAGTTATACATATATCTATTCTTTTCCAATTATTTTCCCATTAGGTTCTCACAGAATATTCAGCAGAGTTCCCTGTGCTATACAGTAGGTACTTGCTGGTTATCTATTTTAAATATAATAATGTGTACATGTCAATTCCAATTCCCAACTTTTCTGATAAGAAAACTTTCAAGATCTACTCTCCTAGCTATTGTACATCATGTATACAGTTCAGTCGCTTAGTCTTGTCCGACTTTTTGTGACCCCCATGGACTGCAGCATGCCAAGCTTCCCTGTCCATCACCAACTCCTGAAGCTTGCTCAAGCTCATGTCCTTCAAGTTGGTGATGCCATCCAACCATCTCATCCTCAGCTGTCCCCTTCTCCTCCTGCTCTCAGTCTTTTGCAGCATCAGAGTCTTTCATAAGAAGTCAGTTCACATCAGGTGGCCAAAGTATTGGTGTTTCAGCTTCAGCATGTATACAGGGCAGTACTATTAACTATAGCCACTATGCTGTACGTTCCCTAGGACTTCATTTTATAACTGAAAATGTGTGCTTCTGCTCCCCGTGACCCTGTAGCCCACTCTGCACCTCATCCTCATCTGATGCTATCACCAATCTGCTCTCTATATGCATGAATTCGGTCTTCCTTCCTTCCTTCTTTCAGATTCCACACATAAGTGAGATCATACGGTATTTCTCACATTCCACCTGATTTATTCCATTTAGCCTACTGTTCACAAGGTCCATCGATGTTGTCACAAATGGCAACGTTTCATTCTTTTTCATGCCTGAGTAACATCATGTATACACATCACATTCTATTTATCTAACCAGCCATTGATGGACATTTAGGATGTTAGCTTTTTTGTTTTTTTAAATATTCATCTGCTTAACTTGGTCCGAAATCTGACCTTGCCTCTCATTTTTTTCCTATCAACTTCCATCCACTTTAGCAGTGCACATTCCCAAGGGTGCCTTGCCACGTATGAATAGTGTACCTACAAATGCTAAACTCTTGATTATGTTTGTTGCCTCAACATGAGTGTCCTATGAAAGTCTTCGCTTGGTGGTGTCTCTGCATCTCTAGAATGTAGTAGTCTCACACTTAGTCTGAATGAATGTCTCCTTCTCTCCCTACTGCACAGGAAAGATTGCCTGAGACTATGAAACCAATGCATGACATAGATGGAAAAATCATGTGTACTCCCAGCAGGGTTGAGAAGTGACCTGTGTTTTCCTTGAATTGATAGTCTTGGCAGCCTTAAACGCAACCTTAAATTGTCCTATCTGGATTTCTAGCAATCACAAACCTTTACTAGCTGCAACACCTAGCCTCTGCATTTCTAAATGTTTTCCATTCTATTACACCAGTAAACACATTCCTAAGTCCTCATATTCAACCAAATGGGGTCAGTCACCTATTCCTTTTTCTACATTTAATAGGCTCATATTTTTCTGCCTTGAGGACTCCAAAAATTTTAAGGAGTGAAAAGATGCAGTGAGAAAACAAAACTAAACAGAAGCAACTTTTGACTGTCAGTATCAGGTACACAGGCACTTGAGTCCCAGCTCTGTCATTTCCCAGCTCTGTGACCTTGGAAAAAATACTCCAATACATAGCGATGCTTTTTCTTTGTATGAAAATGATCATGCTAATTTCCATGAAATAATGTATGTTAAGTACTTAAACTCATATTCAGAACATGATGGGTGTTTGATATATTTCTTGGCCTCCATTCTGATTTTTAAAAGACTGGACAGAAACCCACCTATTGAAGGTATATTCATGCTTGCATGCATTCACTCAGTATGTATTTCTGAGTGCCTATGATATTATAGGTGCCTTCCTGGTTAGGAACAGGGAAATGGTGAAGCACCAATGGAGCCAGCCCCTGCCCTCCTAGAGACCAAAGGTGATAATCAGTGAAGCATCAACTAGATGGAAACCAAGTGCCCTATGTGTCAGCACAGTGGGAGAGGACAGACCTTCAGACTCCCTTCCCACTGGAGTCTTTCCTTCCAGGGTCTCTTAATGAGGAGTGGTGGCTTCCAGGCCAAATGAGTAGCACTCATTGTGAGTCAAAGACGCTTCATCTAAAACCCAGCCATATGTTAGGATCAAAGAACTTGCCCAAGAGACTTTCCTGTCCGTAGCCAGCCCCGAACCTACTCCCTCAGAGGAGGGATGGACAAGAGCCAGGTAGTCAGTTCCTTGACCATTGACTAATATAAATATTATCCTGTCACAGCCATGAAAATAAAGGTCTCTACTTAATCAACCTCCTTCAAGATAATCACTTAGACTGAGGCCTGGTGTATGCACAAGTCCACAACGATGGAGAGGTAGGGTTAGCTTTAGTGAAGAGGCTGGCAAAGAATTTTCTCTGCCAGGAAATAAGCTTCATGTGTTTCCAGAACAGTCCTGATTTCTTTGTGCACAATCTCTGGGGGAACTCTGAGGTCATCTATTTCAGCTGCTCATCCAAGGGACCCTTTTCAGACATCCATTCCATGCAAAGAGGAGCAAATGTGGATGAGACTAAGAAATCCTGTGAAATACACCCACCCACGCATTTGATGTCATTTTTCTGAATTACTTCTCTGTCTTCTAACGGAATACCACCCTCCTTCAACCTTTGATTACTTTTCTCACACATTCGGAGATCCTTAACTACCAGGCAATGTGTTCTGAATGAAACAGTAATCCCTAAGGCCCTGGAATGGAAACTGGCTTATAAATCCAAGTGAAGTGATAATTAATGTTTGCATACAGACAATGGAGACCTATGTAAGAAGAGAAAGTGAGCTAAGAGTTGCCACATCTCAGTGGAAAGTAGCATATGTTACAAAACAAGTATGAGTTTTGAGGTCAGATATACTGGAGTTGATTTTGCTTCTCAGGAGTCAACTTGGTCAACTATTTATATTCTCTAAACCTTGGGTGCTAGTTTAGAAGACAATGATGCAACTCTACCTGCAACTCCACCTATGAGGTTTTGGGGAGATCCCACCGAAGTAAAGGAAGCACCGAAGCAGAGCTGCTTCCAATGTGCTGTCTTTTTTCTCTTCCCTCTATAGTTTTACTTCCTTTTTAAAAAAGTATTTTCTTGTAGCATAGTTGATTTACAATGTCGTGTTAGTTTCTGCTTTACAGCAATGTGATTCATGCACCCACGGATATATACATTCATTTTCATCTTCTTTTCCGTTATAGTTCATCACTCATGGACTTAGACAACAGACACATTTTGTTTCCTTGACTCTGAGGTTGTGCGTATACAAGTTTTTCCATTCCCTCATAAAAGCAGCACTTTTGAAGAAAAGGGGCTCCTTTAGGCACAATCCATTTTACTTTGTGCATAAAAGGCCCCAGGACGCAGTCCCTGCAGAGTAAATCATACCTCTGAGTTTGAGAATGCCTTTATGTGACAGGTGGGGATAATGTGCCTTTTAGAAATCTGCTGGCTGCGAGGTAGGAAATGGCCAGCTTCATCGCTCCGGCTCCCAGGCTCCCGTCAGTATTTCCCCCTTCCAATTCCTCAGCATCTGCAATTAGCAATGGGCAGCCTTTAAAAGCAGCTTGCCACGTTGAGCTTTTTACCTGTCTCTCATGGGAGACCTAAAGGCACCTCGATTCTAATAAACCTGGAATTATTCCATTTTATCAAGTTGTAGGCTGACAGCCAGGATGAGAAATCATGAGAATCCAACCACCACGTTATCCGTTATCTTTGGGACCAGCTTGAAGTGTCTGACAGATGCCTCAGCCATAGCTTGCTAACACAAATATCCAGTTGACTTTAGTTTTAGCTTGTGTGTGTATATGTGTGTGAGTTTCTTGTTTTATGTTACTATTCAATTTACTCATTGTATCCATCATTATGAAAATTTCTGTCTTTGATGGGTATGTTACACTCATATTAGCATTTTATTATGTCCTCCCTAACTTAATTCCAGGTTGCTGGAGTCTAGTACCTGAAATTAAATTGTGCATTTTTAATTTAAAGTAGACATTTGGGTTATATTTGTATGATTTCAATGCATCCCTAATATCTCAACATCAGCAATGTTATAGTATGTGAACAAACCTGTATCTAGACCCAATATGATTCTACATGATTATCCACATGAACAATGATCCATAAATATGTGTGTGTGTGTGTGTGTGTGTGTGTTGTGATGTTTAGTTGCTAAGTCTAGTCTGACTTTTACCGCCCCATGGATTGTGGCCCACCAGGCTTCTCTGCCCATGGGATTTCCCAGGCAAGAATCCTAGAGTAGGTTGCCATTTCCTTCTCCAGGGGATCTTCCTGACCCAGAGATCAAACCTGAGTCTCCTGAATTGGCAGGTGGACCATTGAGCCATCAGGAAAGCACATAGTTATGCATATAAACAGGTTGATACTGTTTATTAAGAGTATTAAGGCCTCAGTTTAATAAACTCCATCTCCCCACAAGTTGCCTTCCCATCACTAGCATCTGTATATCATCAAATGCCAAATTAGGAAGGAGAGCTTCGGAAATTGTTACTGCAATTCTCAAGCAGCATCATCATTGGGAACAGCAGCTCTGGTCCTAGACTGCCTGTGTTTACCTTGACTGCCAACCCTAACTGGCTGTGGGACATAATGGGCCAGGTATTGAATCTTGTTTTGCTTCCATTTCATCATTTGTAATATGAAGAAAAGCTGTATCTACTTCAAAAGGTTGTTGTGAAGATTTAAGATATCTTCTTCCAACATAATAGCGTCTGGTTCAGAAGAATTGCTCCATACATGTTAACAGTCATGTCTTGTATTACATACAAGAAAACTGAGACCCTCAAGCGGATGCTCCTCCTTCATCACCATCAAGTTTCCAGTGCAAGTCAGGGGATGAACACAGTCTAAGACATTAGGTTCCAAAGAGTCACTTTTTAGCCACGCTTTGCTAAGTCTGTGACACTTCACTCACAGACTGAAACGTCCTTTGCTCTTATGAGCTCTATGAAAGAATCCTTTAACCAGAAATTAAATACATCCCTTCCTGAGTTAGAAATGAGTAGGTGATCTCTGACTGAAAAGAACAAGTCCGATGGTGGACATAGACAAATAAATAAACTGTTTCTATAAGGTGTGGTTAGTGTTATTAGAAAATACGGAAATGGATTTTGCATTCAGGGCTGTAGTGGGTCATTCTGCTGCACGAGTTACTGTGAGATGAAAGAGTCATGGCAGAGGTAACCCCTACGTAGTCATGAGACATGTGTCAGAAAGGGATCAGGGAAGGATATAGTGAGTCTCCTCACCATTCACGCATGCATATACACATGCAACACATATTTATGAGCTTCACAATTATCCTTCTAGTCCAAACCACCTTCATCTTTGATCTGGATTATTGCAGTCTCTCTTCATGCAAATCTATGTATATACATAGCTGTGTATTGCAACACAGTCATGTTTGCTTATCACCTGTAATTACATTTATACAAGACAGAATAAGTTGTTGTGATGGAGACTGTGGTCATCTCATTGCTTCACACTCCTGCTCGATACACAGTTAGTTGCAGTGACATGATTATACCTCAACAGAGTTTTGAGTTCCATATATACAGTACTCTTTCATTAATTCACCACGCATATCCATCTTCTCAAAACAAGAAAAGAAGAGAAAACTGGACTTCAAATGCTGCACTTTTGTTGCATAGTGGAGTGCAAATTCTTTTATTATCATATTAGATGTCAAAATACTGCATTTATTATTTAATGACATGATAGCTGTGCTAAATAATAATATGATCTTCATAATCATCTGGCTGAGCACTCACCATATTCTTAATTCACAGAAAGGCAACCATCAGAAAAAATTAGACCATTTGAAATTGAGTATCTCATTGCAACAAAACTTATTCACAAAAGAAATGAAAACGAAGTTTAAAAAAAAGTAAAAATTTGAGTGCATATTTGCTGGCCAATAATAAGAAATCTTCCCTTGTAGCTCAGTCAGTAAAGAATCTGCCTGCAGTACAGGAGACCTGGGTTCAATCCCTGGTTTGGGAAGATCCCCTGGAGAAGGAAATGGCGACCCACTCCAGTATCCTTGCCTGGAAAATCTCATGGACAGAGGAACCTGGTGGACTGCAGTCCATGGGGTCGCAAAGAGTCGGGCACGACTGAGCGACTAACACTAACACTAATAAGAAATCTGCAATATCCTGAATTTGCAGTAGTTCACTGGCTTTAAGTTTCACTATAATTGTTTCAGCTCTTGAACAAGATCTAAATCTATCCTTAACTATTATTATATAACATTGAATGGATTTGGAAATTAAATTTTGCAATAGCCTTGAAAATGTTGGGAAATGAATTCAACTTGAAATTACTAGGTGAAACAGTGATTTGCAAAACCTAGACTGTGGTCAGTTCCTTTCAGTGACAACTAATGTTTGCATCACAAGTAATAATTGAATCACTTTGCTGTATAGCTGAAACTAACATGACAGTGTAAATTATACTCCAATATAAAATAAAGATTTAAAAAAAAATAGGTAATGTCGACCTGCTTTATAATTTCCAATGCTGTCAGAAATTAAAACAAGATATCTGAAAGTTGCTCAGTCGTGTCTGACTTTTTGTCACCCCATGGATATACAGTCCATGGAATTCTCCAGGGCAGAATACTGGAGTGGGTAGCCTTTCCCTTTTCCAGGGGATCTTTCCAACCCAGAGATCGAACCCAGGCCTCCCACATTGCAGGTAGATTATTTATCAACTGAGCCACCAGGGAACCGCAAGAATACTAGAGTGGGTAGCCTATACCTTTCTCCAAGGGATCCCAATCCAGGGATCGAACCCAGGTCTTCCGTACTGCAGGTGGATTCTTTACCAGCTGAGCCACTATGGAAGCCCAAGAATACTGGAGAGGGTAGATTATCCCTTCTCTAGCAGATCTTCCTGACCCAGGAATCGAACCGTGGCCTCTGTCATTGCAGATAGATTCTTTACCAGCTATTCCCACACAAATTTGCAGCAGAGATTTCCTAAGCTCTAGTTATAATTGCAGGAATATTTCTCAGCATTCAGTGCAAATGTGAAGGAAATTTATGCATTTAAAATCCTAATTAAATGTGCAATTGAGAAGCATCTACCTAACCTTCAATTGAAATGGATTAATATGTAATTTGGTGATACAAATGTAGACAAGAAGTTAATAAAATCCTATAAGTACTTTTCAAATGGTGACTATGCTCAATCATATACTGGTAGATTGATCCCACTATTTGGCAGTATCTAACTGTAAAAAAGAAAATGCTTAAAATGTGAAATAGTTAAAATCTTATTACTTATTAGCATTAACAGATGAATATTTAAAATTTATTTGATGAAAGGGAACACAAAACTTTGAATGCCAAACTAAGTAAAGTGTTACTTTAAGCTCCATTATTCTCATCATTAGACCTTTAATACCAAAAACATGTACTCAATTATTACTACGTTTTGGAGTTCAACAAGATAAAATTTTGATAATTTGTTTTTCCTTTAGTTATATGGGAATCTAATAATATTCTCAACTGAAAAATTTTGACAGATAAACCATAAATGCCCACAAAGTCTAAAGTCTATTACTACCTAATATTGTTAAATTTTAAATTTCTTGGTTGTGATAATAGCATTGACATATACAAAATAAGCACTTTGTTTTTCTAAACTAAATGCTAAAATATTTAGGAATAAAGTATCACAATGCCTGCAATTTAATTTTGATTGACTCAGCAAGAAAAACTAAGGTGAGTATGATGAAAATGTAAGTATGACTAGTTTGTGAATCCATATGAGTGGTATACACAGGTTCCAATCTTTCAATCTCTGCTATTTTAGAATTTTCAAAATAAAATCTGGGAGGAAAAAAGACCTTCTCTATGACACCATCTAAAGTAACTCCCAGAGGGTGATTAAATGATTTTCCCAATTTATTTTCATGTTACTTATTACAACACTAGCTTTTAAAAATTTCTTTACTGATGTACTTAACATCTTTGCCTTTGAGATCACATATAGTTGACTACCAAAGCATTTGACTGTGTGGTTCACAACAAACTGTGGAAAATTCTTAAAGCGATGGGAATACCAGACCACCTGACCTGCCTTTTGACAAACCTGTATGCAGATCAAGAGGCAACAGTTAGAACTGGACATTGAACAATGGACTGGTTCCAAATTGGGAAAGGAGTATGTCAAGGCTGTATATTGTCACTCTGCTCATTTAACTTATGTGAAGAGTACATCATGCGAAATGCTGGGCTGGATGAAGCACAAGCTGAAATCTAGATTGCCAGGAGAAATATAAATAACCTCAGATATGCAGAGGGCATCACCCTTATGGCAGAAAGTGAAGAGGAACTGAAGAGCCTCTTAAAACTCAACAATCAAAAAACTAAGACCATGGTATCTGGTCCCATCACTTCATGGCAAATAGATGGGGAAACAATGGAAACAGTGAAAAACTTCATTTTCTTGAGCTCCAAAATCACTGTAGATGACTGCAATCATGAAAGTAAAAGATGCTTGCTCCTTGGAAGAAAAGCTATGACCAACCTAGACAGTGTATTAAAAAGCAGAGAACTGACTCTTTTGAAAAGACCCTGATGCTGGGAAAGATTGAAGGCAGAAGGAGAAGGGGATGACAGAGGATGAGACGGTTGGACGGCATCACCAACTCTATGGACCTGAGTTGGAGCAAGCTCTGGGCGTTGGTGATGGACAGGGAGGCCTGGTGTGCTGCAGTCCATGGGGTCACAAAGAGTCGGATACAACTGAGCAATTGAACTGAACTGATGGTTGATGAGAGTGAAGACTAGGCTTGTTTTTCCCTTTGTCTCATCTCAGTAGCTAGAACAGCACTGGCACATTTAAAAAAATTTTTTTCCTACTAATTTTTTACTGATGAAATTCAAATATATATGAACACTTGAGTACATCTTTTTGTAATATAGGTCTAATGATAAGAATTATTTTGAGAGGATAGATAACATTTCACTTAATTGGGGTGTGAAGGCAATTGTTAATGTTCACCTGTTATGCTGATTTGTAATGTGATTTTACATATCTCATCTGCAAAAATGTCTTCATACAGAGAGATACTACAAATACTGTTATCAGTTCACAAGTGTACAATTTGAATTGAGCATATTTACCATTTGGAAGATGATAAAGAATCTGCCTGCAATGCAAGAGATGTGCATTCTACCTCTGGGTCAGGAAGATCCCCTGGAGAAGGAAATGGCAACCCACTCCAGTATTCTTGCCTGGAGGATCCCCTGGACAGAGGAGTCTGGCAGCCTATAGTCCATGGGGTCACGCAGAGTCAGACAGGACTGAGATACTTTCACTTTAAACATTTTAGATGATCAACAACTTTTGCTGAGTAAGTGAAAGAAAAGAAAATGAGAAATGTAGAAAACAAATGAGTAAATGGACAGCAGAGCCTGGCTCTCAGACCCTCAGAAACTCTAAGACAGCCCAGTTACCTGTGCTATGCATGCCCCACAGCCACCTAACAGACTAGGAGTTTTGCACATAGTCCTGAGCTTTGGGCTAAGTTTTGGCCCTGCTCTTACTCTGTAGTCTTGGTTCTTCTTAAAAGGCTCTCATTCCCATTCCTGACGCCAGAGTTGATTTATGGGTCTGAGCCACTTTGATTTGATGCTTATACTTAGGATTTTTGATGTGTGAACTTATAATTTATCCTATAATTGGCCTCCTGCCCATCCTACAATACCTGATAACTTCTCAGTTCCAAGTCCTCAGAATCAGGCCCCTATCAGGGGTCAGTCTTACCCCCATTCCCATCCATGGAATGGTAAGAATGTCACCTTTCAGTCCCCTGGATCAGTCACAGGAATAATGATCATGTCTTTTAGTGTCCTTTATTGTTCCCCCAAATCCTTTGAGGTAGGTATTATCTCTATCTGGTACTCGAGAAAACTGAAACGCATGAAGAATACATACCTCCACGGGAATCAGAGTAAGTTGGACAGAGGAGACTGGTGGGCTACAGTTCACGGGGGTCGCAAAGAGTTGGAAACGACTGAGTGATTAACTCCCCAACCCCCCCACACACAGCAATAGAGGCGGGCTTCCCAGTGGTAAAGAACCCACCTGCTGATGCAGGAGACATAGGAGACTCAGGTTCCATCCTTGGGTCAGGAAGATTTCCTGGAGAAGGTCATGGCAACCCACTCCAGTATTCTTGCCTGGAGAATCCCTATGGACATAGGAGGCTGGTGGGCTAGAGTTCGTAGGGTCACAAAAAGTCAGACATGCCTGAAGCAACTTAGAACCCACAGTGATGGAAGCAGGATTAAAAACCAAGTCCTCTTAAGACAATGTTTCTGAGTCTGCTGTTTCATCTACTGCATTTGCCATACTTGTTCCGTTTTGGCCTGTAGTGGAAGCAGTTGGCAAGATTACCCACTCCTATACCGTGTCAATATTTTTAACAACAGTGCTTGGATCTCACTGGGATCAGTACCAGGTCTTGCTGGGAAGCTGTACTGAGTCACAGTTGATCCCTATCCCCCTCCACTAAGGGCTTGTTGAAGTAATATGACTCAATAGCCCAAACCTTAAATATTTCACTTCTGTAAAATGCCATTATTGATTTGTGCCAGCGTAGTAATTAGTAAATTAATCTCTCAGCAGCCGGAAAGGCATACAGATGGACAAGGTCCACATACAGCCAACCCATAAAGCTTTAAGCCCTACAAAGTAAAGCAATTCTGTAGCTATTCGTTTTCCTGGGATCCTGTCTTTTTATTGTAAAAATTGTTTATGATGGCATGGTAATGCAGTGATTACGAGGACAGACTTGGGAACCCCCACACACACTGTCTCCTCTCAAATCCAGTTCCTTTATTCACCCGCTGAAAGATCTTGAGCCAATTCTGATGCTCATCCATGAAGCAGGGCTGTTCGGAGGATGCAGTGAGGCTTTCCGTGACAATTGCTTAGAATATTGTCCGGCATGCAAATTTCTGCTGTGACTGTTACTTACTTCTCTGTAGGTTTATTATTCAGAGTCCTTCCCAGGCTCTGAAGGACCTTGCGTGGCCTGGCTCCTGCTGAGCCCCTTAGTGACCTGCAGCCACTCTGTTCTTGCTATCCATGGACAATGCCAGCGCCATCTCTCACAGCCTTTCTCTGCAGAACATCTCAGTCACTTCACTTAGGTCTTGGCTCCAGTATCACTTCTTCAAGTGCCCACCATGTCCATCTTATGTCAGCCCAGCCCATCTACCCTGTGGAATCCGCATCTTCATCCCCACAGTCATTTTTATCTCCTTCCCTGCTTCATATTTTCCCCCATAGTACTTATTTCCTGTCATTAGAGTTTAATGGCTTTTCATCTCTTCCCCAATCGAAGGTAACTGAGGAAGGGACTCCACCTCAAGGACTGTACCCAGCACATAATAGTTGCTCAATAAAGGGTAAACGGGGCTTCCCAGGTGGCACTATTGGTAAAGAATCTGCCTGCCAATGCAGGAGACATAAAAGATGCAGGTTTCAATTCATGGGTCAGGAAGATTCCCTAGAGGAGGGCATGGCAACCCACTTCAGCATTCTTGTTTGGAAAATCCCATGAACAGAGGCACCTGTGAGCTATAGATCACAGGGGTCGCAAAGAGTCTGATGTGACTGAACAGACTTGGCAAGCATGAACACAGAGTAAATGGCTTTATGTTTCACTGATGTTTGATAAATGTATTCCAGTCATTGTGTCCTTATGCAAGGGTACATCATGTAGGGCAGTGTTTCTGAGTCTCTTCTAAGCCAGGCACCAGTTTGGTAAATTGGAACACCTTGGGGGCCTCAAAAGATTCTCTTTATGTCTGTTCTGAGACAGAATTCATGCAGAGGTACCTTCTGTCCCTCAGTCAACTCTAATGCAAGAAACACAAAATTTATCTTCAGCTAATCCTGCAGGATGTGCAGATTGGGTCCAGATTTGCTGTCTTCTATTAGTGTTGAATCATTTTTTTAGTTTGCAAACTACCATATCACGCTGTAATAATGAATATGTCTCTTCCCGCTTAGCATGTCCTTCCTTGAAAAGTCTAAAATACCCATTTCCTTCCTGATATATCCACCGCAGTAAGTTTCTACTAAACTTACCAGGTGGCGCTAGTGGTAAAGCATCCACCTGCCACTGCAGGAGACACAGGTTTGATCCCTGAGTCTGAGAGATTCCCTGGAGGAGGAAATGGCAACCTGCTGCAGTATTC
Organism: Bos grunniens; assembly: GCF_055505025.1. NCBI lineage: Eukaryota > Metazoa > Chordata > Mammalia > Artiodactyla > Bovidae > Bos > Bos grunniens. The sequence goes on along the minus strand of NC_141170.1, from coordinate 11,310,197 downwards.
TTGCCTGGAAAATTCCATGAATAAAAGGAACCTGGTGAGCTACAGTCCATGGGGTCACAAAGAGTGGGATCCATGGGATTGCAAAGAGTGGGACACACACACATACACACAAACTTCCCAAGTCTTAATTTTTCAAGCCAGTAATGAGGAGCATAGACCCACTGGCAGGATTATTGTGAGACTTCACAACACTGTTCATACAGTTCTTGGCACAGAACAAACTTCAACAAATGGCTCCTGGCTGTCTCTTTTGCCAAATGATTAGTGTTGCCCTTGGACCTACATCTGTTACACTAACCTGGTTTGGAAATATAGCACGTTTCTCTTAAGGCAATGTTTTAACAGAAAAGCAAAGGGAGCTGTGACAAAAAGCTCCACTCTCCCATTTCCAAGGTTGCTTAGCCAGGTTTGCAGTCGTTAGTGACTCCAGCGGATCTCAGGTCAATGTGTGCATTTTGCCACCTGCTGAGGCTTCATCTCTGCAGACTGTGAAACAAGACACCCTAATTTGCTTGATTTTGCATTGCATCGAGGTACTCCATCAATATTGAGACTGCTCGTAATTGAATGTTTTGCTACCTAGGCTTGAGTTATCAAATAGTAAAAAGGATGCAGTTCCTGGGCGAGATTGCAGCAAGTTATAGGAGGCATCTTCCCAGGTTGATTGCTTTTGTATTTAATTGTACGCTAAGTATTAGTTCTGCAAGACAGTTTACCCAAAGAAATAAACTAACAGCAGAAAAGAAAGACAAGATATGAGTATATGTGTCTGTCTCATGGGGAAATTTAGTAAATTAAAAGATGTAAGAATAAACTGTACATGAATACTTTCAAGGGACATAGTTGTCATGGCTGCCTAGAAATGAAAGCGTGGAAATGCAGAATTTATTTGATCGGAAATAAGTTCCTACCATGGCTTCCCAGCCCAGTGGGTAGAATGAAAGAAGGAAGTTCACACTGTGCTGGTGGGAGTAAGGCTGACAATTATCTTCTTTGTCACCACTGTTGTCAACCATTTGCTTAAGATGAAGAACTGATCCTAACATTTCTTCTATTAAGATCCACTGACTCCCTATAGTCTAATGATTGAAGTTCAAACCCCATTAGCATGGACATATGTACCACTTGATGCTTCTTTAGCCACCATGCTCCCACATGCAGAGTGATCAGGGCCACTCTGGACTCATTTATTCTTCCCTGAACAGACATGCCTGGTTTTGTTTGCTGATCCAGGAGGCCTTTTCCCCTGCTCCTTCCCAAACCCTTTTCTCTACACTCACTGGAGATTTGGTGCTCATGCCATCCCCTCAGAGAAGAGAGAAGTTTTTTCCAAGATCTCAGGTAGTTGGCCACCCCTCCTTTAAACCCTGCAGCCAACAGATTTCTCACCATCCTCTATTGTGACTTACTCTCCACCAGAGCAAGAGCTCCTGGACAAATCATCCATACTTTCAGCCCTGGATACACACCACAGCATTCTGCGGGCATCAAGCAGGTACTTAGGAAACAGCTCCATGATAACAGACCCAGACTTGCCCTGCAGTGCTGAACTGCAGAGACAACCAGAGGAAACTCAGCTGACCTTCCTCCCCAGTCCCAATCCATCTTCCCATACTCTTATCTTAAAAGGAAAAGGCAAGAGAAATTCAAGAGCTTTGATTCACTCACTGCCAGGTCTGTCTTGTTCAGTAGGATGGATATCTTTCTATCTAGAAGTTTGTCTACACCATCTCCACCTGCACACCTGGCCACAAGGGTCTGTTCTTCCTTTCCTCCCAGGCACCTTCCCACTTCTGGACCCTCAATCCTGTTGATTGCTCTGCCTAGAATGTTGTCTACCAACTTCTCTGTTTGAGTTAGCTGTTCAGTTCAGCTCTGCTCGAAAGCATCTGTTTGAATTAAGGGGCTCCATAAGTCGATCCTGACATGAAGATTTTTTTTGGAAGTGATTTATTAAGGAGAATATCCAGGCAGAAAACTGTAGGGAGTAGGGGAAGCAGCTGTCATCAAAGAAAATTGTTCTATATGTAGTTGAAGTTTTAGTGTGTCCATAGAAGGAGGTGAGTTCAGGAACTTCCTATTCTGCCATCCTGATTCTTACCCCTTATAAATATTAACGTCAACTTAAAAATGCCTTCACAGACACCTCTAGAATATTTTTGACAGAATATCTGAGATCAAGGCTTAGGTAGGTGAAAACGTAAAGTTAACCATCACATAAATTTACATATATATGTAAAGTAAAGTTTTATCCACTTAGATTGAATCGTTTCACACCTCTAAGGAGTATGGACACCATTTGAGTAAACATGGACGTCTCATCATCACTACCAACCTGGGCACACTGAGACTAGACCTGTGCCATGCACCCAGGAGACATGAATCAATCATGTTTGAGAGAATGCCTGGATAAATGAAATGAACACATCCAAAAAAGTGACAAGCACAGTAACGTGGGAGAACACTTAGACACAAGAATTCAAACAAGCAGCTTAGCCCAATGGTAAAACTAAGAACTCTCGGTCCAGACAAATCAATGTCTAGTACTACCAATTATAAGGGCTTCCCTGATAGCTCAATTGGTAAAGAATCTGCCTGCAATGCAGGAGACCCCAGTTCAATTCCTAGGTCGAGAAGATCTGTGGGAGAATGGATAGGCTACCCACTCTAGTATCCTTGAGCTTCTCTTGTGGCTCAGCCAGTAAAGAATCCACCTGCAATGAGGGAGACCTGGGTTCGATCCCTGGGTTGAGAAGATCCCCTGGCGAAGTGTTCTGGCCTAGAGAATTCCATGGACTGTATAGTCCATGGGGTCACAAAGAGTCAGACACAACTGAGTGACTTTTACTTTCACCAATTACAAGTTGTGTGACCTAGAGTGAACCATCTAATCCCTCTGTACCTCAGTTTCCTCTTACGTAAAATGGGAATAATAAGAGCACCTTCTATATAGGGTTGTTGTGTGTAAACTTTTAGAATGTAATGTATTTTGGGCATTAGTAAACACTGTGTGACTGTTGCTATTATTTTATTTACACTGTTAAAGAAGTTTAATAATCATAATCAATGTCATTTATAGAAGATATAATCTAATATCTATCTATAGAAGATATCATCTAATTTGTCCCTTTACAGTGGGTAAATTGTCTGCACAAGTCTTAAGAAGGAAAGCTATGCCCATCAGTAGAAATTGGATATGATCCAGGCATCCCATCCCATCTATAGAATGGTTTCATCCATATCCCACCCAGTCTGGACCAAACCTTAAATGTCAAGTCCAGATTGTGCACAACAGGTCTGGGGATGGAGCCAAGAGAGCAGTTATAAAGCGGGGCTGATTAAAGAACATCTCTCCAGGGCTGGTTGAATGCTAAGAATGAACTTTGGCACACCAGTATTCCGATCAAAATCTGTTGAAACATAGCCCTTGACTCCTTTCCCCAACCCTCTTTGCATCCTCAGATCCAGCAAAAAAAACAAATCTACAGATTGGTCTGACTCAAATAGTATTTGCATATGTGGCTTGATGATGCAAAAGTGAAACATATTCAGTAGAAATCTATATTTCAAACTTTGAATGTCAGTCTAGCTAATGATCTTCTCTTGTGATGTTGGGCAGTGCAGCAGGTTGTCACAGCTCCAAGTTGGCCTCGTGATCAAGAAAGCAAACACTGATAAGCTTACTAACCATTCTGCTTTCCACTTTCAATAGAGTAGTCAATAGATTACATGAGATGTTCAACACTGTGTTAGATAGTTTTCCCATCTGTAAGCTAAGTGTTCTGACTTAAGCAGGTTAGGGTAAGCTAGGTAAGATGTGTTAAAAGCATTTTTCAACTTATGATGATTTCAGCTTATGATGAGTTTATTGGGAGGTAACCCCACTGTGGCTTCCCCAGTGGCTCGGCAGTAAGGAATTCTGCAATGCAGGAGACACAGGAGATATGGCTCAGATCCCTGGATCAGGAAGATCCCCTGGCAGATGGAATGGCAACCCACTCCAGTATTCTTGCCAGGAAAACTCCATGGACAGAGGAGCCTGGCAAACTACAGTCTGTGGGATTGCAGAGTCAGACCTGACCAAAGTAACTGAATATGCACCACACACAATCCCATTGTAAGTTGAGGAAGATCTGTGGTCCTACAATTAATTCAGTCCTTCCAAGAACCTGTTGTCTCTGCGCTGTCATCTTCAAAAGTGCTTCTGGTATCCCCTCTCCCCACAGATGAGAAAGGAAAGCTAGAGGGGCCCAGAGCTGGGTGGGTCCCTTCTCCTGGAGATAAAAATCTTGAACTCCAAGGATGTTGTGACTTAAGCTGATGTGTACTCAATGTCTAACAATTACTCAACTACAGTCTACCATGTTCCTACCAGGGCTTCCCTGGTGACTCAGATGGTAAAGAACCTGCCTGCAACATGGGAGACCTGGGTTTGATCCCTGGGTTAAGAAGATCACCTGGAGGAGGACATGGCAAGTCACTCCAGCATTCTTGCCTGGAGAATCCCCATAGATAGAGAAGGGCTACATGGTGGGCTATAGTCCATGGGGTTGCAAAGAGTCAGACATGACTGAATGACTAAGCACATGTTCCTACAAAGGTATAGTAGCAGCTTCTGCTCTGGAAAGCTGAGACGCTATATGTGCTTCTCTCTCCAGTTTCTGGTGTGGCAGCTTGTCCTTTTATCTTGATTATCTGATGGATCTAGGCAGAGGCGTAGACTTTGATTTGTTGTTGTTCAGTCGCTCAGTCATCTCCAATTCTTTGTGACCCCATGAACTGCAGCGTGTCAGACTTCTTTGTCCTTCACTATCTCCTGAAGTTTGCTCAAACTCATTGAGTCAATGATGCCATCCAACCATCTCATTCTCTGTCACCCTCTTCTGCTCCTGCCCTCAGCGTCCAGCATCAGGGTCTTTTCCAATGAGTCAGTTCTTCACATCAGGTGGCCAAAGTATTGGAGTTTCAGCTTTAGTAAGTCCTTCCAATGAATATTCAAGGTTGATTTCTTTTAAAATTGACTGGTTTTATCTCCTTGCTCTCCAAGGGACTCTCAAGAGTCTAGCCTTATTTATTTATTTATTTATTTTTGCCATTGTTATAAGGAGAGTATTTAAAACTTACAAGTCATGTCAAGCCAAAAACTAGAAGACTTTCACTTTATTTCCATGATTATTCCCATAATTATCATTATTGGTCTTCCCTACTGGATTGGAGGCTCCATGAAAGCAGAGACTTGGAGAAAGCTATATTCCCAAGGCTTGTAGTGTTTGGCACATCTTAGAACCTTAATATGTGTTAAACATATGTATACCCGAGTCACCTTGCTGTACACCTGAAACTAACAAAACATTGTAAATCAACTCTACTCCAACATAAAATAAAAAATTAAATAAAAAAGAAAATGAATTCTCACTCTTAAAAACTACCACGCTTGTGTGTGTGTGTCTGTGTACATATGTGTGTTAGAGTGGGAGAACAACGAGCTTCAGGTCAGCCTGAGCTTGATTTCTAACTCTTTGACTGGGTAACATTTTTACATTATTTTTTAAAATAAAAATTGCATCTGGTTAAGATATTACTACAGTCAAGCTAGCTAACATATAGTCAAACTAACTACATATAAGTAACATATATCTCATCTCGTAGTTACTATTTGTGTGTAGGTGTGTAGATGGTGAAAGGACCTGAAATCTACTTTGCACATTTCCAGGCTGGGTAACGTTGAGCTTCTTGGTTAACTTCGGCCAGTCCCTCTCCTCATCTATAATTATAATTGTTAGCCTTTGCTTCTCTAAGTGACTGTGGAGATTCAAAGAGAACCCAAGAAAATACCTAAAATGACTGACTTATAACAGGTTTCTAATACACGCTAATCCCCTCATGTTTTTCTTTGTTTGAAGCGTCTCTGATGGTTCAGTGGTAAAGAAACAGCTTGCCAAACAGGAAACTGAAGAGATAAGGGTTCAATCCTTGGGTCAGGAAGATCCCTTCAAAGAGGAAGTGGCAATTCACTCCAGTACTTTTGCCTGAAAAATCCCATGGACAGAGGCGCCTGGCGGGCTACAGTACATGATGTCACAAAGAATCGGATGTGACTGACCACACAGGCACATAGTTGCCTTACAATATTATGTATGACATAGGTGTTCACATAGGTAAACATAGGTGTGAGTTCATAGGTGTGAATCATATAGTGATTCACGATCTTTAAAGGTTATACACCATTACAGCTATAAAATATTGACTATATTCCCAATGTTATACATTATATCCTTATAGCATATTTTATACCTCATTGCTTGTACCTCTAAATCCCCTCCCCCTAGATTGCCACTCCCCTAGCATCCTCTTCTTGGTCTTTTCCCAGTTAATCTTCTTTTCTGACAAACTGGCCTTATGTGGGTTTGTTCTGGAGATAATGAGCAGTGATTTACTTATGTCACAACACATTTCCTCAGTTTGGGGAAGAAAAGGCCATCGTGGGATTTGCAAGGCTAAATAAAGGCATTGGAGGATTAGCAGTTATCTTGCATTTCTTATTTCAATGAGGGTACTGAGTCCAGGCCAGTTAGGTGAAGCCGTTTGAGTTGCTCACTAACCTGGCAACATATGGTCTATGGCCAAGTTAATTTGGGTTGCAGATAATGAGCCTATTTAGCAGAGTTTTTAGTAACCTGAGCTTACTCTGGCCCTTTCATTATTTCACCCTCTACATTACTTGGAAAACAGAGGATAATTGGGAAACGGTGTCAACATTCTGTAATTTGCAGCTCATCCACCATGTGGGGCTGCTGAGGGGTGAGTTGACTGTTGATGAGGCAGAAGAGGAACAACAGCCAGGCAACCAGGACCCTGATTAAATATCTCCTGAGGGCCCTGGAGAGCCTGTGAAACGATCTCCCAGACCCAGAAGGAGATCCTGGCACCAACAGGACCTGAGCTGAAAAATCAAAAGGTGCGGAATATAATCCAATAACAGATCCAGCTTAGAAATCTCAACAGGTAATGAGACTCACATCAACAAGGTGAGCAGATAGCCTCCTTCAGAGGACACAGCACAATTGTTACTGAAAACAGGCCCTCAGGCTGTGTGAAAAGGAGCCAGTTTCTCCAATCTCGGTGCCCTGGGAAGACACGATGGGCCACATTTGAGTGGAAGGGAGGGGAAATTTGAGAAAGAGAGAAGGTGTGCAGAAGTGGATAGCTGGGGAGATAACTGCCTTTGGTCTAGGATGTCTCAGAAGTGGTACCATTGTGTATTCATTGCTGAGATAAAAAGCACTGTTACACCTGGCAAAAATACAGGGATTTAAAGATTTGAAGAAAGAGCATCAAGATAATTTGTTTGTTTTCTTCCTACCATTTGAAGTATCCAAACTCTTTCTGGGTATTGACACATAAAGGAGTCTCTGAATATTTTTCCTATCAAATGACTACAAATGTAATTGACTCTATGTTTTGTCTTAACCCTCTCCAGAGCTGAATTCTATCCCAAAAGAATGCTGTGTGCATAATGTATGAAGTTTTCAGAAAAACAGTCTTGAACAGACAATTCGTCTGACCTTGGATAAACCAGCGATGAAAGGCACTACAACTCCCATTTGGTAGAATTCCAGCCTCTGGAGTACCCCAGACTTGGCAGCTTTACCCTTCTGTAGGATTCACATTTATCTCCTCAATAAGGCAGACTAGCTATGTCTTACTGATGAGTTAGATGCTCTGCATTAACTCTTCCAACTTCAGGAGGGTGAACAGGTCTGGCCAATCCTAACCCTGTTGTTGTGTTGTGTTAGTCCCTGAGCTGTGTCCAGCCCTTTGTGGCTCCATGGACAGTAGCCCGCCAGGACCCTCTGTCCATAGAATTCTCCAGGCAAGAATAGTGGAGTGGGCAGCCATGCCCCCCTCCAGGGGATCTTTCTGACCCAGGGATCAAACCTGGCTCTCCTGCACTGCAGCCAGATTCTTTACCATCTGAGCCACCTGGGAAGCTTCATCCCAACAAATTTGTTAATAACTACCAGAGGGTGGAAAGTTGGGCCCCGGCATCAGTATCCCTGTAGAGTGTTTTTTCCTCCTGAGTAAATACTACCATTGCCTCCAGCCTTTCCTTTCCCAGTTCTCCAGGGGGTGAGGGGAAGGGATAGTGGACTAGAATGCCCAGCTGGTGAATTTGGGAAGAACTGGTGGCCATGTCTGGCTCTAACATCTGCTTTTCTCTTGGGAACCAGCTGCCCATGGAAGTACTTGATCCATTCTGCTCCTTAAGCTGCAAATCCTACTTGGTCCAGGGACTCACTCCCCTGTGCTTCAGGGACTGATGGAGCTAAAACTGCCACCCTTTCCTGGCACTCAATCACAGGTGAGACTGACTCCTTAGAATTGCATACTTTAAGTTGGCTTTGATAGTTAATAGAAGTGATCAACTCATCTCCATTTTTAAAATTAATATTTCTCAAACAGTTCAGAACTCAGGCAAGAAAGGGATAGTATTGGAAATTTCTTCCAAAAGGTCCTCCCCAAAAATCAGTAAAGGAAATGAATATTGTCTGAAGGAAAACTTAAAGGAAGGAACTTAAGGTTCAGAGACCTAACTACCTACCTGAGGCTTGGTGCACAAGGTCATCCATACACTGGTCCTTACTGTGTTCCACTGAGGTAGGTTAGGAAAAGCCAGGCATTAACCTGTACCCTAGAATGACTGATCTCAATTTGCAAGGGTTAGAGAGGCTATGTCTAGAACCAGGGGGCATTCTTGGGGGCTCCCCTTCATACTTCCATGTCCAGTAGTAAAAAGTTAGTGGAAAACTGTAGGAAGCAAAAAATAATAATAATAAATAAAAAAGGGCAGGATACTGAAGATTGAGATCCTTCAGGACTGAAGGTTTCAGTCACTCTACAAGATTAAAAATTGCTGCTTGGCTAAAGTCAAGGGAAACTCAGAATTTGTAATGGGGAAAAAAAAAGTTGGTTATAAATATTAACTATGACTCTGTGACCAGTTAAAGAAACAAGGGTTTTAGAAGTTAAGTGTATTTATTCTTTCCTCATGTATGTACATGACACTGTGTATACAAGTTTAAGAGTGTATATACACACAAATGCATATAGATATTAACTTAATTTTTCTTCACTCTCCTCTTTTACCTTATTACTTTATATATATTTTACTGGAGGTTAGATTTATTATTTTATTTGTTTTTTTTTAATTTTATTTTATTTTTAAACTTTACATAATTTATTATTTTATTTGTTAACCGACCTTATTACACAACTGACTCTTCAGGTAACAAAATATTTAGGTGAGGACATGACTAAATTTGTGACGTAAATAACATAGTCCAAAAGGAACAGCTGTGACCACTCCCTAGATATGGGAGGACTTCCTGTTTCCTCATTTAGGGTAGCAAGGGGGAAGGTCTTTGTATGAAAAAGAATACCATCTGGTTAGCAGAACTGCAATGCTGTTTCTGTTGTCTTGTACATTATTTGTTGTTCCTGTTCAGTCACTCATGTCCGACTCTTTTCGACCCCCATAGATTGCAGCACACCAGGCTCCCTGTATGTCACTGTCTCCCAGAGTTTGCTCAAACTCATGTCCATGGAGTTAGTGATGTTATGTAATCGTCTCATCCTCTGCGGCTTCCTTCTCCTTTTGCCTCCAATACACATGTGTATATATGTGTCTTTGTTTTTATTTTTTTTTAATTTAAATTTAAATTTATTTATTTTAATTGGAGGCTAATTACTTTACAATATTGTATTGGTTTTGCCTTTGGATGCTGGATTAGCCCAAGGGCCTAATTGGGTTAATGATTAAGCTGGTGTCTTTCAACTTCCAATTGGTTCATGGTCTGGACAATGGGGCTGGGACTCTGCAAGCCACATTCCCATTTTACTAATGGGAGGTGATAAACAGATGGGGAGATGAAGGGAGAGATGAACTCTCCATGGGTTTCCTGTTCTGGTCAGTGTCAGCCTCACACACGTTCTTCGCTTTGATAGCATTCCTTTGTTCCAGTAGTCTGTTATAGCAGCAGCTGGCTCTTTGTTTTCCAGTTTGTAGTTTTCTGACACTAGTAAAAGCCTCTCCCTTGCCTCCTCCCCACATTCCTCCACCTAACACACACATAGAAATAAGCCTGGGTATTAGATATGCAGATCCTCCCCTGAGCTCCAAAGATGCTGGCTGCAGATAGTGCCCTTTCCATGCATGTGTCTGATTCTTTGCGATCTTATGAACCACAGTCTCCCAGGCTCCTCTGTCTATGGGATTTTCCTGGCAAGAATACTGGAGTGCGTTGCCATTTCTTTCTCCAGGGGATCTTCCTGAATCAGGGATCAAACCTGTGTCCTCTGCATTGCAGGCAGATTCTTTACCACTGAACCACTGGAAAAGCCCCACCCCTTCCACAGGAACCAAGGCGCTTGCTTTCATTCTACAACAGCCCTCCTGCAAGCTTAACGTAACTTCAACATGTCACATTACATAATTTCAATCTCTTCATTCTGTTCCTCCACCTTGATAATTCAGTGTTTTCCTTTTTGCATTTCACTTGCTTTATAGCTAGTCAATAATTTTTTACATTAGCATTATTGATGTGAAAAAAGACAATAAAGTATATCATTAAGATGTAATTAAAGTTGCATTTAGAGTTAAATTCATGCCCTATTTCAGTATAAATGGATAAAATAATTTAAAACAATGATAACTGAATTCAGTTAAAGCTATGGTTTTTCCAGAAGTCATGTATGGATGTGAGAGTTGGACCATAAAGAAAGCTGAGCACCTAAGAATTGATGCTTTTGAACTCTTGTGTTGCAGAAAATTCTTGATAGTCCCTTGAACTGCAAGGGGATCCAGCCAGTCAGTCCTAAAGGAAATCAGTCCTGAATTGGAAAGACTGAGGCTGAAGCTCCAATACTTTGGCCACTTGATGGGAAGAACTAACTCCTTAGAAAAGACCCGATGCTGGGAAAGACCAAAGGCAAGAAGAGAAGGAGACAACAGAGAATAAGATGGTTGAATGGCATCACTGACTCGATGGACATGAGTGTGAGTAAGCTCTGGGAATCTCTGGGAGTTGGTGACGGACAGGGAAGCCTAGCATGCTGCAGTCCATGGGATTGCAAAGAGTCGGGCATGAGTGAGCAACTGAGATGACCTGAACTGAACTGAATAAATTAATTATATCAATTAATAAATAATTATAGATAAATCACTCAATGAAACTAAGAAATTTAGGAAAATAAGAAATAGAGTAAAATAACTAAAATATATATTTTATTTTTATAGTAAATATATAGAATTTATATAATGACAATGACACTCTACCTCTGTGAACTTCTTTCTCAAATGAATAACACCAGTATAATCATGATAACAATACCAGATCAATTACAACTGGCAGATATTCCACAAAATACCTGACCAGTGTGCTTCAAAACTGTGAAAGTCAACAAAAACAAGAAAAATCTGAGAAATTGTCGCAGAGCAGAGGAGTCTAAGGAGACATGATAGCTAAATGTAATGTCATGTCCTGAAGAGGATCCTGGAACAGAAAAAGACATTAGATTAAAAAGTAAGAAAACCTGAATAAAAGGTGGTGCTTAGTCAATAATAATGATGTATCAGTACTCTTCTCTTAATTGTAACAAACGTGTTCTCCTAGGTAAGATGTTGATTGCAGGGGAATTGCGTGATGTGTAGGGTATACTGGAACACTTGGTTCTCTGTTTACAATTTCTCTGTATATTTCAAACAGTTGTGAAAAATCAAGTTTATTTGAAAATTATTATAAAGACTATCTCAGAACATCATTTTGTAACTATTTGGTCACTAGCCTCTGTAAGTGAAGTGATTAAAATTTGAATATACATAAATTTTGTTGGGAAAAACACACCAAACAGTGTCATTTAATCTGTTTTATTTTAAATTCGTTAAAATTTATCTCTAAGGGAAGTAATGTGCAATTAGCAAATGGTTTAGTCTTGCTCACTTTTGTAAGTATTGCATGCATGCTCAGTCATGTCCGACTGTTTTTCGACCCTGTGGACTGTAGCCTGCCAGGCTCCTCTGACCATGGGGATTCTCCAGGCAAGGATACTGGAGAGTACTGGTTGCCATGTACTCTTCCTGCATCGGCAGGCAAATTCTTTACCAATGAGCACCTCGAAGCCCTTTGTAAGTACATGTATGGCTTAACAGAACAATTAAGTAACAGCACCTTGATTCTAAAAAAGAATAACAATAATTTTGTATTAACTTTTCTCTGTTCAGTTCACTAGTGTGGTTTCTGCCTCCCACCTGAACCCTCATGAACACTGATAAGACTTTATTATCCTAGCTTCATGATGAGGAAATGGAAGTCCACTAGCCCCAAAACACAGTGTCCTTACAAACATCAGGATTTGAACTTAGATCTGCATGACTCCAGATCATGCAGGAGGAGAAGGGGACAGCAAAGGATGAGACTGTTCAATGGCATCATTGACTCGATGGACATGAGTTTGAGCAAGATCCTGGGAGTTGGTGATGGACAGGGAGGCCTGGCGTGCTGCAGTCCATGGGGTTTCAGTCAGACACGACTGAGCAATGAACTGAACTGAACTGCGTGACTCCAAGAACCAATCCTTTCATCAGCTTTCCTCTCCAGTACTTACTAATATACATGGCTACCCTTCTCCACTGGAAGAAAAAATCCTTCAGAGCTCAGCACTGCTTTCCCCATAGTGCCCAGGAGTGTGAGGTATTCAAGGAACATGGGAAGGAAGGAAGGAAGAAGGGAGGGAGGGAGGGAGGAATTGAAGTGATTATAAACAGAAAATTATAATAGAAAATAAAAATTGTAATGGTATTCGAATGCACAGAATGCTGTAGACTTATCAGCTCAGAGAAGAAACGTCAGAGCTTATTCCTAACATGGACCTTCATAAATTCTGAAAAACAATCAACACCCCATCAATTCTTTCACATTGTCTCTTTCTCATTATTTCTACTGTAGTTGAACCTTTTCCTTATCTTTTCTGAATTTCAAACTTTCTTAGTTTTCACATATTTTTGTCTTTACTGCACTCTCAGTAAGCTTTTTCATACTTATCTGTCAATTCACTAATTCTTCAGCTGTATGAAATCAGCTGTTCAAGCCGAGGGTTGAGGTTTTTTTGTTGTTGTTTTGTCTTTGTTTTGTTTTGTTTTTCCTTAGTGACTGTATTTTTCATTTTGGTTTCTGTTTAGTTATTTTATTACACGACCCTGTTGTTCTCCTAATTTTAGCCGTATTAACTTAGCAATGTTTGCATTCTAGAGGCTACTCAATTGTTCTACTTTTTGAATTTTGGGAAACTGAATTGTGCTGGGGGCTTTGGTGGGTTTTCACTTTGTCTGTTTGCTTCACTTGAATGAGGATTTCTTTGGGAGAATTTTTTTTTTCTTGCTGTATCCCCAGTGCCTAGATCAATGCCTGGCACACAGCCGGTCTTGAGAAATAGATGTTGAATGACTAAATATTGGATTGTTTCATTGTGGGTTTTTCATTGTGGTCTGTGAGCTCATATTCAGCTGGGTTTTTAAGTGGATCTCTTGAGTGGTCCAGTCAAGGATGTGCTTGTGTTTGCTTCATCCAAGTACCCAAGGATGTCACCAGCCCAGGACCACATTTTATTAATAGTTTAATTTACCAGCTTATGGGGATAGTATGAGTGTAACCCTCAAAGTTGAATGAGAGCTGTAGTAATAACATTCCGGGAGATTTCTTTCTCATGCCCTAGTTTTCTTTCAGACAGACAAGCTTTGTAAATACCCTGTGTTGAGAAGAATAGAAATAGATATAGACACAGATGTGTGTGTGTGTGCACTCAGTCATGTTTGACTCTGTGACCCTATGGACTGTAGCCCGCCAGACTCCTCTGACAATGGGATTTTCCAGGCAAGAATACTGGAGTGAGTTGCTGTTTCCTCCTCCAGGGGATCTTTGTGGTCCATGGATCAAACCCAAGTCTCCCTTGTCTCCTGCTTTACAGGTGGATTCTTTACTGCTGAGCCAACAGGGAAGCCCAATGGTATATAGATACAGATGATATAGATATAGATAATTGTGGATAGAGCCAGTTGAGTGTCTGGGCTTTATGTGTGGGTCTGATCTCAATGTCTCCACTTACTGAGACCACTGAGCACCTCTTCACCTCCCTCAGGAGCTCTCACCTGCCACTTTGATTTTTAATTCCTCATCTACTTTTAGCCCCCGGTTTGCTTTCTTAAGTAAGCAACTACATGTTCAAAGGCTGCTTCTTAAAATGTACTCGGTATTTCTGAGTGATATATAATAAGAGAATGTGAGTTTATCTAATGTGATATACAGGCTCCTCTGTCCATGGGATTTTCCAGGCAAGAATACTGGAGTGGGTTGCCATTTCCTTCTCCAGGGGATTTTTATCAACCCAGGGATCAAACCTGTGTATCCCACATTGCAGTCAGATTCTTTACTGTCTGAGGCACCCGGGAAACTTTATAACTTGTTTAACATAAAACTAATCTGTTATAGTGCTTTAGACTATCAATTTGCTTAAATCTTTTCATTGCCAATTATTAAAAATTTTATCAATGTTAGATACAGTAGGCTTATAAAGGAAAAAGGACGCCCCTGCTCTCATAATTCCCTCAACTGCTGCACTGCAAAGGCAATGAGTTCACGCATTTTAACAGTTTCTTTTGGCATCTCTCCCCACTGTTCTAAGTATACACATTTCTGCTATAATGTTAAATGTATTACCAAAAAAGCCTAACAGATTTGTGAGAAAATTAAGATTGGTAAACTATTCAAATTCTAAGGATGTCAAAATATAGAGCATCAGCTAAAACAATAGCAATCCTATCTAGAAGAGATGTCCAGTTAAATTTCTAGTGGCATTTGCACCAAGGGTGGTGTTCTTGGATCCCCAAAGTTTCATACCCTGGGGCTCATATTCTCGCCTCTAAAATGTCAATACTCAAGGGTATCTGCATCTAAAAGAGACCAGTTTCATTAAGATTAAAGATCTTTCCCAAGGCATAGGCTTCATCATCAATCTTTTCCTTTCTTCACAAAGAGATGTCTTTGCAGCCTCTTCATCAAAACCCTCTCAGTGTATCCATATACCATATAAGTTGATGGAAATTGTAATGCTTCTTAGAGCCACTAAAATCTCACAATTTGTTCCAAAAGAAGACATCTCTGTAGGATTTTCTAGCTTTATTTTTGTCAGTCTTTGTATGATGCTAATACGATCCTCTGAAGACTTGAGAGAGCTTGCCTTTGATAGCTTCAAAATAGCTACTGAAGGGAATCACTCATGAACCAAAAAGATCTCCACATATGTGGGCTTCCCTGGTGGGTCAGATGGTAAAGAACCTGCCTACAATCAGGAGACCTGAGTTAAATTCCTGGGTCGGGAATACCCCCTTGAGAAGGGAATGGCAAACCACTCCAATATTCTTGCCTGGATTAAACACTGAACATTGTGTGGAAAAGAAAGATGCCTGTGTTTCTCTTTTGCTACTATTGCACTACTCAGCATTTCCCTTCGAACACAGCACCAAGCAATTCTCCAGCCCTCCAGATCTTATCTGGACTTTAACTGCAATTTACCTCACTTCTGAGGCCATCTACCTGGAGTTAGCATCAGGACATCAGATCACACAGATTGAGGGCTCAGTCCCTCGAGATTGCCCACTCCCCAACTTCAGACTCACTTCAAGGGGCCTTTTATCACCTGTGCTTTTGAATGACTGGCTCAGACCATTAGAGTAAATTCTTTCACACTCACACATTCATCTCTCTTTCCTCCTCTTACAAGCCACCAAGTTCTAGAACACACAACAGTCATACTTCTAATATCAATATTTTATTTATTTTACCTTCTAGACTTCTATTTTTCTTATCTAATAATTATTAAGTATCTACAATATGCCAGGTACCACATAGCCATATATGTTTGTGAAAAGTGAAAGTGAAAGTCGCTCACTCATGTCTGACTATTTGCAACCCCCTGTATAGTCCATCTACAGAGGATGAGATGGCTGGATGGCATCACCAACTCGATGGGTGTGAGTCTGAGTGAACTCAGGGCATTGGTGATGGACAGGGAGGCCTGGCATGCTGCAGTTCATGGGGTCACCAAGAGTCGGACACGACTGAGCGACTGAACTGAACTGATACAGTCCATGGAATTCTCCAGGCCAGAACATGAGTGGGTAGCCTTTCCCTTCTCCAGAATTTTCCCAACCCAAGGGTCAAACCCAGGTCTCCCGCACTGCAGATGGATTCTTTACCAGCTGAGCCACAAGGAAAGCAAAGAATAAGTGGCAGGAGGTAATGAAAGGGAAATTGCTCAGGCATGTCTGACTCTTTGAGACCCCTACAGTCTCTGGACTGTAGCCTGCCAGGCTCCTCTGTCCATGGAATTCTCTAGGCCTGAATACTGGAGTGGATATCCTATCCCTTCTCCAGGGGATCTTACCGACCCGGGAATCGAACAGGGGTCTCCTGCATTGCAGACAGATTCTTTACCAGCTGAGTTCTATCATTTAATTTTCAAAACTATCTTACACAAAAGAATAACAACAACAACAAAAAACCTGAGAATTTCTCTAAGGCTCATCAGAAAGGGAAAATTCGTACAAGGGTAGTAAGTGGTATTATAAAACCCTGATCTATCTTCTACCCCTTCCCCCTTTATATGGAGTACTAAAATGAGATACTTTTTAAGGTTCTATTCACACATCTATAAGCTGAGAAGCAAGGGTTAGAATGAGATTAAAATAAGTCTTGATGTTTGTCTAGCAGGAAAAAAACAGGTAGCATTTATTGATACTATTATGGTTTTTCACACACTCCCTCCAACTTTCATAAGGATGCTTCATGGAAGATACTGTCTTTCCTCTATTACAGAAGACAGAGCAGAGTTTATTTCTGAGCTCTCCCTGGAGTTTCAAAGACACCTGAGTTATTACAAGAAGTATGGAATGAATGTTTAGAACACTATAGGGTAATTAGACCACTGCAGAACATAACAAAGGTAAGTCCTACATTTGGCTCAGAAGGGCAGAAGATTGATGCTGGTTGTGAAACCTTTCATAAGGACAGGAGACTAGGGATGGGAAAGAGATGTAATACTTGTATACACAAGAATGCACGGTATGAGGCATCAAAACCCAATTTCTTACCATCTACATATGACTATAATGAAAAGGACATCTTCTTTGAGTGTTAGTTCTAAAAGGTCTTGTAGGTCTTCACAGAACCATTCAACTTCAGCTTCTTCAGCATTACTGGTTGGGGCATAGGCTTGGATTACCGTAATATTGAATGGTTAGCCTTGGAAATGAATAAAGATCATTCTGTCATTTTTGAGATTGCATCCAAGTACTGCATTTTGGACTCTTTTGTTGACCATGATGGCTACTCCATTTCTTCTAAGGGATTCCTGCCCACTGTGGTAGATATAATGGTCATCTGAGTTAAATTCACTCATTCTAGTCCATTTTAGTTCACTAATTTCTAGAATGTTGATGTTTACTCTTGCCATCTCCTCTTTGACCACATCCAATTTGCCTTGATTCATGGACCTAACATTCCAAGTTCCTATGCAATATTGCTCTTTACAGCATTGGACCTTGCTTCTATCACCAGTCCCATCCACAACTGGGTATTGTTTTTGCTTTGGCTCCATCCCTTCATTCTCTCTGGAGTTATTTCTCCATTGATCTCCTGTAGCATATTGGGCACCTACTGACCTGGGGAGTTCCTCTTTCAGCATCCTATCTGGACATGGAACAACAGACTGGTTCCAAATAGGAAAAGGAATACATCAAGGCTGTATATTGTCACCCTGCTTATTTAACTTCTATGCAGAGTACATCATGAGAAACACTGGGCTGGAAGAAGCACAAGCTGGAATCAAGATTGCCAGGAGAAATATCAATAACCTCAGATATTCAGATGATAACCACCCTTATGGCAGAAAGTGAAGAGGAACTCAAAAACCTCTTGATGAAAGTGAAAGAGGAGAGTGAAAAAGTTGGCTTAAAGCTCAACATTCAGACAACGAAGATCATGGCATCTGGTCCCATCACTTCATGGCAAATAGATGGGGAAACAGTGTCAGACTTTATTTTTGGGGGCTCCAAAATCACTGCAGGTGGTGATTGCAGCCGTGAAATTAAAAGACACTTACTCCTTGGAAGGAAAGTTATGACCAACCTAGATAGCATATTAAACAGCAGATGTATTACTTTGCCAACAAAGGTCCGTCTAGTGAAGGCTATGGTTTTTCCAGTGGTCATGTATGGATGTGAGACTGTGAAGAAAGCTGAGCATCCAAGAATTGATGCTTTTGAACTGTGGTGTTGGAGAAGACTCTTGAGAGTCCCTTGGACTGCAAGGATATCCAACCAGTTCATCCTAAAGGAAACCAGTCCTGGGTGTTCATTGGAAGGACTGATGCTGAGGCTGAAACTCCAATACTTTGGCCACCTCATGCAAAGAGTTGACTCATTGGAAAAGACCCTGATGCTTGGAGGGAATGGAGGCAGGAGGAGAAGGGGACGGCAGAGGATGAGATGGCTGGATGGCATCACTGACTCGATGGACATGAGTTTGGGTGAACTCCAGGAGTTGGTGATGGACAGGGAGGCCTGGCGTGCTGCAATTCATGGGGTCCCAAAGAGTCAGACAAGACTGAGTGACAGAACTGAACTAAACATATGACTAAATAATGTATGCTCAGGGGAAAGGATTCTCAAAATTAGCATCATTTTAAAATTAGTTGAGCTATCTTTCCACTTTTATGTCTCCACATTTGGGTTTCCTTTAAAAGAATTCAGTACATGCAATTTTTAATGTCCATTCTTTCCTAGAAATCCCCTGCTGGTTCTGTATTCCTTTTTATCTTGTGATCCATTCTGTGATTAGTCTGGTAGTTAATGATGCCATCTGAAAGTGCTGGTATGGGACATGAGATTTCTTTTCATAGCACCTCATCAGGAGTTGAGGACAAGTCTACAGGGAAGAAATTAATTATCTCTGCAGCCAATGCCACTAAAAAAAAAAAAAAGAACAGAAAAGAAATATCTTTAGGAAGAGTATTTAATTTCTTATCTTGGTAAATTATGGGAAACCCTTCACAGGTAGTGAATCAGCTGAGTTGCGTGGTAGAAATGACTGATAACTTCTTTTTTATTTTTTTTAAAAATTAATTTTTATTGTAGTATAGTTGATTTACAATGTTGTGTTAGTTTCTGCCATACAGCAAAGTAAATCAGTTGTACATATACACATATCCACTCTATTTTAGATTCTATTCCCATATATGTCATTATGGAGTATTGAATGGAGTGCTCTGTGCTATACAAGAATACGTGCATGCTCAGTCACTCAGTCATGTCCTATTCTTGGTGACCCCATGGACCATAACCTGACAGGCTCCTCTGTCCATGGGATGCTCCAGGAATATACTGGTGGTTTGTCCTTCCTCCTCCAGGGGATCTTCCCAACCCAGGGATCAAACTTGAGTCTCCTACATTGGCAGGCAAATTCTTTTACCACTGAGCCACCTGGGAAGCCCTGCTGTACATTAAGTTCTTATTAATCATCTATTTTATATAATAGTGTGTATCGGTGCAGGCACTATGGAAAACAGTGTGGAAGTTCCTTATAAAATTAAAACTAGAGCTACCATATGATCGACAATCCCACTCCTGGACATAGACTAGGTGTGTGTTAGTTGTTCAGTCGTATCTGACTCTTTGTGACCCTATGGGCTGTAGCCTGCCACGCTCCTCTGTCCCTGGGATTCTCCGGGCAAGAACACTGGAGTGGGTTGCCATGCCCTCCTCCAGGGGATCTTCCCAACCCAGGGATTGAACCCTCATCTCATGCTCTCCTGCATTGGCAGGTGGGTTCTTTATCACTAGCACCACCTAGGAAGCCCATGAAAGGCCAAGTATTCTGTGTATTATTAGTAGTTTCCTATAGCTGCATAGCTGAATACTGCAGACTGAGCTGCTTCAACAAGAAGGATGCATGCTCTCAGTCCTGGAAACCGGACGTCTGTGAGCTGGCATGGGCAGGTTGTTTCCTTCTGTGGCCTGTCTCCTCGGTTTATCAGTGGGTGGTTCCTCCCCCGTACTCAAATGGTCTTTATTCTGTGTGTGTCTAGGTCCTAATCTACTCTTCTTATAGGCACACTAGCAAAATTGGATTAGGACTCACCCATGAGACCTTGTTTTAACTTAATCACCTTTTTTCCAAATATAGTCACACTTAAAGAAATTGAAGCTTAGGACTTCAGCATATGGACCTGGAGGAAGTCACAGTTCCGTGTGGAACATTCTTGTGATACTGTGACCTTGAAGACTCATAGCACACTGGAATATATTAGAGGTTCTGATCAATCTGGTTGCAAATATATTATTTATCTTTGTCTCTAGCAAACTTATTTGACTATTTTTCATAACATTCATTAAAATTTCATGGGAAAGATGTTGCAAGGAATAAAATGTTTGAGAAATAACTGCCATCCTGTCCAGACACGCTAGACTCAGATCACTTGGAGTCATGTTATATTCATTCTGATTCTCGATTGAGGAATTTAGTTTACAACGGTTTTATAGCAAGTAAAATCAAAAGCTAACATCTTTGAAAGGAAAAGTAAATATGTCTACATCACCAAATGAGAGCTTATGTAGGGACCTAGAGATTATCATATTAAGTGAAGGAAGTCAGACAGAGAAAGATAAATATCATGTGATACCGCTTATATTTGGAATCTAAAAAATGATACAAATGAACTTATTTACAAAACAGACATAGACTAACAGACAGAAAATAAACTTATGGTTACCAAAGGGAATATCAGGAGTGGTAAGGAGAAATAATTTATGAGTTTTGGATTAACATATATATACTACTGTATATAAAATGGGCTTCCAGGTGGCTCAGTGGTAAAGAATTCGCCTGCAATGCAGGAGATGCAGGAGACATGGGTTCAACCTCTGGGTCATGAAGATCCGCTGGAAAAGGGAATGGCAATCTACTCCAGTATTCTTGCCTGGAAAATCCCATTGGCAGAGGAGCCTGGAAGGCTACAATCATGGGGCTTGCAGAGTTGGACATGACTGAGTGACAGCGTGCACATATATAAAATAAATATACCCACCGTTTAGAACAAGGAACTATATTCAATATCTTGCAATAACCTATAATGGAAAAGAATCTGAAAAATATACGTGTGTGTATATATACATATATATATATATATAACATATATATAATTGAATCACTGTTGTACACTTGAAACTAACACAGCATTGTAAATTAACTCTACTTCAATTAAAAAAAAAAAAAAAGAGCTGCAAATTAAATGTGACTTTTTACCCTGGAATTCGACCTTATCTCTTTCTCTTAAAATCACATCCCATCTGCCAGACAATTCTAAACATGACCACTTTTTGCCACTGTCCTTGCTCTTATCCTGGTCCAAACCTTTCTAATCGGTGTCTCTGCTTCCACCCTTCTATCCCTTCCATTGGTTCTCAGAAGAGAACCCAGGGTGTGCCTGCTAAAGGCAGCCAGATTCTATACCCCCACTAGTTACCCATCCAAGGATTTCCTGCTTGCCTGCAATAGGAGCCGAAGTCCTTACTATGGTCCTGGTGGTTCTGCATTCTCTGTCCACACTGACCTCTCGGCTCTATTTCCTATACTGCATTGTGGTGGTTATTGTTCAGTAACTTAGTGTTGTCCAACTCTTTGTGATCCCACGGGCTGCAGAATACCAGGCTTCCCTGTGTATCACCAACTTGCAGAGCTTGCTCAAACTCATGTCCATCGAGTCAGTAATGCCATCCAATCATCTCATGCTCTGTTGCCCCTTTCTCCTCTTGACCTCAATCTTTTTCAACATCAGAGTGTTTTCCAAAGAGTCGGCTCTTCACATCAGGTGGCCAGTGTATTGAAGGTTCGGCTTCAGCCCTTGCTCCAGTATCCCAAGTAGCAGACTCCTGTCTGTGCGCTTGGATCTCAGGACTTTGCATGTGCTTCCTCTCTGGCAGGAACAGTGCTCTCCAGATACCTGTAAAGTTGGGTTCCTCACATCCTACAGGTACAGTAAGTTCCTGACACAGGAACCCTCAAGTTGCGAACTTTCAAAGATGGGAACCTGCAGCTTGTTCCAGCAAGGAACCAGAGCCTGTGCCATCCACCTCAGGTGTGAGTGAAACTGTCACCTGCCCTCCATCTCCTATTTCTGATGATCATTCAGCTCTATCATCTCCCACCTCCTCACCCTCCTTCTTGCTGGTTCACTCCATCCCACCCGCCATGTGCCA
This sequence comes from Bos grunniens, assembly GCF_055505025.1. Lineage (NCBI taxonomy): Eukaryota > Metazoa > Chordata > Mammalia > Artiodactyla > Bovidae > Bos > Bos grunniens. Next base: position 11,287,831 of record NC_141170.1, on the reverse strand, counting down.
GCTGCTGTATTGCACTTCCGTGCTTTTGAGGGATTGTACTATAAGACTTAAAATCTCTTTTATTTTTTGTGTTTATTTGATTTTTATGTATTATTTGTGTGAAATGTATTATCATTCAGTTCAGTTCAGTTGCTCAGTCGTGTCCGACTCTTTGTGACCCCATGAATCGCAGCACGCCAGGCCTCCCTGTCCATCACCAACTCCTGGAGTTCACTTAGACTCACGTCCATCAAGTCGGTGATGCCATCCAGCCATCTCATCCTCTGTTGTCCCCTTCTCCTTCTGCCCCCAATCCTCCCCAGAATCAGAGTCTTTTCCAATGAGTCAACTCTTCACATGGTACTGGAGTTTCAGCTTTAGCATCATTCCTTCCAAAGAACACCCAGGGCTGATCTCCTTCAGAATGGACTGGTTGGATCTCCTTGCAGTCCAAGGGACTCTCAAGAGTCTTCTCCAACACCACAGTTCAAAAGCATCAGTTCTTTGGTGCTCAGCTTTCTTCACAGTCCAACTCTCACATCCATACATGACCACTGGAAAAACCATAGCCTTCGCTAGATGGGCCTTTGTTGGCAAAGTAATATCTCTGCTTTTTAATATGCTATCTACGTTGGTCATAACTTTCCTTCCAAGGAATAAGTGTCTTTTAATTTCACGGCTGCAATCACCATCTGCAGTGGTTTTGGAGCCCCCAAAAATGAAGTCTGACACTGTTTCCCCATCTATTTGCCATGAAGTGATGGGACCAGATGCCATGATCTTCATTCCCTGAATGTTGAGCTTTAAGCCAACTTTTTCACTCTCCTCTTTCACTTTCATCAAGAGGTTTTTGAGTTCCTCTTCACTTTCTGCCATAAGGGTGGTGTCATCTGCATATCTGAGGGTATTGATATTTCTCCTGGCAATCTTGATTCCAGCTTGTGCTTCTTCCAGCCCAGCGTTTCTCATGATGTACTCTGCATAGAAGTTAAATAAGCAGGGTGACAATATACAGCCTTGACGTACTCCTTTTCCTATTTGGAACCAGTCTGTTGTTCCATGTCCAGTTCTAACTGTTGCTTCTTGACCTGCATATAGGTTTCTCAAGAGGCAGGTCAGTTGGTCTGGTATTCCCATCTCTTTCAGAATTTTCCACAGTTTATTGTGATCCACATAGTCAAAGGCTTTGGCATAGTATTACAGTACAGTATTATAGAGCTGATTGTGTTAGTTGGGTACCTAGGCTAACTGCTAAACTTATGAACAAATTGGACTTATGAATGTGCTGTCAGAAAGGAACTTGTTGGTATGTTAGGGTATTACTATATTTAAATATCACCTCAGAGATGCCTCTGGTGACACAGATGTAAAACTTCAGTTTTATCCCTTCTTTCCGAATTGCTTTTTTTCAATGTAAGTTCACAAAGCCTTATTTGTTTTCTCCATGGCTGTCTCCCCAGGACCTAGAACAATCATCAGCATGCAGCTAGCACTCAATAAGTTTCTCTTGAGGGAACACATTAGTTTGGTTTGTATCACAAAGCTCCTTTCCATTCTATTTGTTACACTGTTTATCACTCTACTGAGCTTCCCTGGTGGCTCAGAGGGTAAAGCGTCTGCCTCCAATGCAGGAGACCAGGGTTCGATCCCTGGGTCAGGAAGCTCCCCTGAAGAAGGAAATGGCAACCCACTCCAGTATTCTTGCCTGGAGAATCCCATGGACAGAGGAGCCTGGTAGGCTACAGTCCATGGGGTCACAAAGAGTCAGACATGACTGAGTGACTTCACTTTCACTTTCATTCACTTTATCACTCTGTTTTACTACCCACTCATTCATTCACTCACAACAAATGAGCATTTATTATCACATCTATTATCACCACAAATGAGTATCAGATACTCCAGTTCTATAGTAGTGAATAAAACAGACAAATCCTAAATGGAGTTTATTGCCAAATAAATTGAAATATATAGAGCATTCTTAGTTTCTCTTTGAAAATTGTTTCCTACACAAATAGCACTTAATTTTTGTCTCAAATAAAATACAGCTAATATTGAGAGGGTATAACCTCCTTGCCCTGAAATTTTCTGGGCACTTACCTGCATTCTTCAATTTAATCATCTCAAAAACCTGTGAAACCTGTAATATTGTGGTCTCAATTAATAGATGAAAAGTCTGAGGCAAAAAAAAAAAAAAACAAACATAGAAATCTGCCCATAGTTTGTCAGATGTCATATGTGGTCAGCTCAGTTCAGTAGCTCAGTCATGTCCAACTCCTTGTGACCCCATGGACTGCAGTACACCAGGCTTCCCTGTCCATCACTAACCCTCAGAGTTTGCTCAAACTCATGTCCATTGAGTGAGTGATGCCATCCAACCATCTCATCCTCTGTTGTCCCCTTCTCCTTCTGCCTTCAATCTGAGCGATAAGAAACAATGGTAAAAAGATAGGCGGGGACCACGATACAGATCTTTGTAATCATGGACAAGGAGTGTGGGTTTTACTCAAAGTGTCAGTAATGTATTTTAGTGGAGAAGCAGCAAAAGCAAGGGAACAATTAGAAAACCATTGTAATTATCCACTAGAGACATAAAAATGTCCTGGTCTAGAATGGAAGCTGTAGAGATAGGGACAAGATATAAGGGATGTGTTTGAAAAGTTAATCTATAGAATTTGCTGAGAGGATGCATGTTGGGGCTTAGGGAATCAGGAGGACTCAAGAGAAGCTCCTAGGCTTGAGATTTGGGTTTACTGAGTAACTGGTGGTGTCTTTCCTATGATGAGGAAGATTGGAGTAGTGAAGGTATGGGGGAGGGTAGAGAGAAACCTGGGCTTTCCAAGTGGTGATAGTGGTGAAGAACATGCCTGCCAATGCAGGAGACATAAGAGCTGCGGGTTCGATCCCTGGGTTGGGCAGATCCCCTGGAGAAGGGCATGGCAACCCTTTCTAGTGATCTTGCCTGGAGAACACCATGGACAAAGGAGCTTGGTGGGCCATAGTCCATAAAGTCAAAAAGAGTCAGACACAACTGAAGTGACTTAGCACGCACACATGCAGAGAGAGAAATCTAGAGTTCATTCTGGGGCTTCAGTTCAGTTCAGTTACTCAGTCATGTCTGACTCTTTAGAACCCCATGGTTTGGCACACCAGGCTTCCCTATCCATCACCAACTCCTGGAGCTTGCTCAACCTCATGTGCGAGTCGGTGATGCCATCCAATCATCTCATCCTCTGTTGTCCCCTTCTCCTCCTGCCTTCAATTTCCCATCATCAGGATATTATCTAAAGAGTCAGTTCTTCGCATCAGGTGGCCAAAGTACTGGATCTTCAGCTTCAGCATCAGTCCTTTCAATGAATATTCAGAAGTGACTGTGAAATACCCACTAGCGAGCTGTGTTGAATGGAGCCGTCTGACCCTCCCAATGAGCCTCTTTATTTCCATCCGACTCTGCCTCCTGGCTGACACCTCTGTGACTGTCTTGTCCTCTGTCTTCCAGTTGTTTTTATCCAATAGAAAGCTCCAGAATCAGACAGCGGAAGGAGAGTGAAAGCAGGGTATGCAGGGCCCGGCTCCTTACCGACACATCCTGCAGGGGCAGACTCTGTCCCTATTCCGAAGGCCTGAGCTCCTGCCGGTGGTCCCATCCCCAGCCACTCCCTGCATCACTGCATGGAGCCCCTCAGTTCTCCTCTTAATCTCTCAGGCCTGAAATGTAAGTCTGGCCAAGTCATTTGGTGGTTTTCCCGAACCCTGCCTATGTCTTTGTTTTTTATTAAAAAAAAAAAAAAGGCTTAAGTAACCTGAACTGTAATTTGCTTGGTAATCATACACCACCTCTTTGCTGCCAGGCACCTAAGTGAAACGAGTAAACTGGAAAGACCAACAGACGCTCAGAGGATGGGGAGTTAGAGCAAGAGGGGTGGCTTGGAGTTCAAGGTTGGAGGGTCATGTGTCTATAAAGGTTGCTATAGGGGTTTGCTCAACCTGGAAAATTTTTCCTGAACTCTTACCAGCCCCTTGTAACAGAGCTCAGTGCTTTATATCTGGCCAGGCACACAGGCTTCCTCCCTCTCTTGTCTCTCCCTCAGTTCCTCTTACAAAGGCAATGCCAAGCTATTAGCAGCAGTCCCCTTCCAATCTGCCATTTCAAGTTTTCGCAAGTCATTATCTCCTTAATTTGCTCCCCAGGATGCTAGCTGACAAACAAGTAGCACTCAGCAAATAGGATGGAGCCATGCTTTTGTCTGCTTTCTCCTTTGAAATGTATTTTTCTTCTTGAGGGCAATGGTTGTATTGACAAATATTGCGTTTGGGATGAAGAATGTGCATCAGATTCATCAAGGATTCTGTTAGGATTCTGTTACAGCTCCATGGGTGAGGTCAGTTACCCAGCAAAGCACAATGATGGATTTGGTTTCAACAGACCAAGTGTTCAGATTCAAGTGGGAGCTGGCAGGCAGGCAATTAACGTTTTACACAGAGGTATTGGGGGTATTAATAACACACTGAATAATAAAAGGCAACCAGAAATCGCCAGTGTTCTTTCCATTGGAAAGAGAGTGGCTGAGAGCTGATTTCCAAAGGGGGAAAGTCGCTTCTGGGGGCTTTGGATTAATTACATGTGATCTATCTCCCTAATTACCACAGGAAGTGGTAGCTGCTATTATTTAATTGGAGCTGTTGTTACTTAATTTATTTTATATTCTGAAAAGCAATTAATGGAGTGAAAAGAGGTAGGCTTGAACTTTTAAAAGCTTTCTCTAGGTTTCCCAGTCCTATATAGTTTTCAAGGCATGATTTATACATTATCTCCTCCAGGATGGATGCCTGGATCCTTGTAGCAGAGGCAAACTGCTTCCTCTTCTCTGAGTTTCTGTAGAACTTTTCCTTAGAACCATAGCATCTCATCCAGAATTTTCAGACTTTTGTATGGCCCTCTTCTCAGAATTGCAGGGTTGTTTGGATCCATAGTTTAAAATCACCAGTGTCAACATTTGCCTGGTTTCTACAATGTGGTGATGGTGGTAGTGGTGGTTTAGTTGTTCAGTTGTGTCCGACTCTGCGAACCCATGGACTGTAGCCTGCCAGGCTCCTCCATCCAGGGGATTTCCCTGGTAAGAATACTGGAGTGGGTTGTCATTTCTTTCTCCATGGGATCTTTGCAACTCAGGGATAGAATCAGCATCTCAAACCCACTTCCTTTGCATTCCAGGCACATATTTTACACTGGAGAATCTAAACTTTGTATTCCAAAGATTTCTTCTGAATACATCTTTCTTCTCTGACAGTTGCAGAAAACACTTAGTATAGTTGGTAGAATGTCCAGATTAACTTCTCTTTTTCAGTTCAGTCGTTCAGTAGTGTCCGACTCTCTGTGACCCCATGAACCATAGCACGCCAGGCCTCCCTGTCCATCACCAACTCCCGGAGTCCACCCAAACCCATGTCCACTGAGTCAGTGATGCCATCCAGCCATCTCATCCTATTTTGTCCCCTTCTCCTCCTGCCCTCAATCTTTCCCAGCATCAAGGTCTTTTCAAATGAGTCAACTCTTTGCATAAGGTGGCCAAAATATTGGAGTTTCAGATTCAACATCAGTCCTTCCAATGAACACCCAGGACTGATCTCCTTTAGGATGGACTGCTTGGATCTCCTTGCAGTCCAAGGGACTCTCAAGAATCTTCTTCAACACCACAGTTCAAAAGCATCAATTCTTTGGTGTTCAGCTTTCTTTATAGTCCAACTCTCACATCCATACATGACTACTGGAAAAACCATAGCCTTGACTAGATGGACCTTTGTTGACAAAGTAATGTCTCTGCTTTTTAATATGCTGTCTAGATTGGTCATAACTTTCCTTCCAAGGAGTAAGCGTCTTTTAATTTCATGGCTGCAATCACCATCTGCAGTGGTTTTGGAGCCCCCCAAAATAAAGTCAGCCACTGTTTCCCCATCTATTTGCCGTTAAGTGATGGGACCAGTTGCCATGATCTTAGGTTTCTGAATGTTGAGTTTTAAGCCAACCTTTTTCTTTTGAGACTTAGCAAATCCAGAATTTTTGAAAGGTTGGAAGCTGGTAGAAATCTCAGAGGTTTGCTAGTCCAAACCCCTCACTTTCCTGATAAGAAAATAGAAACAGAGGGTAGAAAGCAAAGATAAACCACCCTGGAGCTCTTGAACTCAGTAGCAGAGCCTAGATTCCAGCAGCAAGTTCTCATTCTCAAACTGAGCTTCTTTCTCCTATCTAAGAAGTACTTGCTCATTGATAAAAATCATAATGGATGAAGTTCTGGTCATTGCCTCTTGAACTTTAATAGACATACAGCTCTCAGAGAGCTCTGTGCTAGTAATGCAAACTGGTAAGACCCATGACTCTTCATTTACAACAAGCTCACAGATGATGCTGACACCACTGGTCTTGTGACCAGTCTTTGAATAACTAAGACTTAGAAAAGGTTCATGTAGGTTTGAATAACGTGACTCCAACATAAGACAACAATGTCTCAATCCATCTTTTGTGCTTTTCTCCATAATCCCTTCCTCTATCTTCCAACAGAAACACCTAATTGTCATCTGGCCAGTCTCTCATTCCTCACCACACACCATCAGTCCAGTGTTATGACATCTGTCCAAGCCTTCCCCACATCTCAGCTCTAGGCATGTGTTTGTGGTCCAGGAATGGTCTTGTGATTCAGCAGTAAGCTTCTAGCTCAGGTGTAGGCTTCTGATTCCGGGTGTGGGCTTATGATCCAGAAGCGGACTTAGACTTGTGGTCCAGGAGTGGTCTTATGTCCAGTGGGAACTTGTGTTTCAGGTATGAGCTTGTGGTCCAGATGTGAATTTGTGATCTCAAATGTGGGCTTGTGGTTCAAGCTTGGCCAGCGAGTATGCTGTATCCACCTAGCCCTGGGCCATGTTGATTATATTAACAATGGGCCTATGACAGAAGCCATGCAAATCAGAGACTTTCCCAAGTTTGCTAGTATTATTGACACACAGATAATCTCTTTTTGCTGGACTCACTGAGAAGGTAAACCTGGAGACTGAGAATCCATTATATTCTTTAAAAACAGCTGCCTGAAAGGGAAACTGATGTCTAGGAAGATCGATCTAGAGAGAAAGAATAACGCTTGCCTCTGAATGGATGCGCCAGCTGGATGTGAAGCTAGGGCAACCACCTGGCCTTTTCTGTTTCATGAGCCAATGAAATTCCTAGTTTTGCTTCTGTTACTTGCAACCGGAAAAGTCTTGGTTAATCCAGTTCCTACTGGGGAGGAAATGGAAGCAGTGACAAATTTTATTTTCTTGGGTTCCAAAATTATTGCGGACAGTGATTGCAGCCATGAAATCAAAAGATACTTGCCCTTTGGAAGGAAATCTATGACAAACCTACACAGTGTATTAAAGAGCAGAGATACTCTTTGCCTACAAAGGTACATATTGTCAAAGCAATGGTTTTTCCAGTAGTCATGTATAGATATGAGAGTTGGACCTTAAAGAAGGATGGCCACCAAGGAATTGATGTTTTTGAATTGTGGCTTTGGAGAAGACTCTTGAGAGTCCCTTGGACCATAGGGAGATCAAACCAGTTAATCCTAAAGAAAATCAACCCTGAGTATTCACTGGAAGAACTGATACTGAAGCTGAAGCTCCAATTCTTTGGCCACCTGATATGAAGAGCCAACTCATTAAAAAAGACCCTGATGCTGGGAAATACTGAAGACAAAAGGAGAAGGGGGAAGTAGAGGTTGAAATGGTTAAATAGCAACACTGGGTCAATGGATATGAATTTGAGAAAACTCCTGGAAGTAGTGAAGGACAGAGGAGCCTGGCATGCTTATGTTTAACACACATGCAAACACATGGAAATTTTGGAGGCGAAGGATCCATCTATCACCTTAATACACTGGTGATGTTCTTGCTGGTGAATGCATATGTCCAAATTAAATTGTGTTCTTTAAATATGTGTGATTTTTTTATACATAAATGTACCTCAACAAAGTTGTTAGAAAGAATAATGGAATGCTTTCCCAATCAATGTCTGTTTTATTTTCCTTTCCAGTTCATTTTTCACACAGCTGCCAGAGGACTATTATAAAATGTAAATTATGGAGAAGGAAATGGCAACCCACTCCAGTATTCTTGCCTGGAAAATCCCATGGACAGAGGAGCCTGTCAGGATACAATCCATGGGGTCACAGAAGAGTTGGAAATGATTTAACAACTGAACAACAATAGCAATGGATAAGCCTGGTGCAAATTAATCCACGTAGAATACTCTCAAAGTTACAATACGGAAGACATGTTACAAACCTTAAACATATATTGTCCTTATCAATGGCATGTTTTAAAAATTATTCTCTGTAGTGTGGAGTTCTGCTTATTTTTGCAAGTAAATATTTTGATAATTTATACTTACTCTTTAGGCAATCATTCTTAAGTTTAATGGGTAAGTTTATCTTTTACTCAGTACAATTTTTATGTTTTTATTTTGAAGACTTTTTGATCCATGGGTAATAGAAGTATATTTCTGATATGCTAAATGTGTTTAATTTTTACATAATTTTGTAATTTTTCTGTAAATAAGGGAAAACTGAAAAATGACATTTAGTAGTTGCTTATTGTGCTGGCCTTCCATGGCAAGTATTCAACATCCCTAATACATTATATATATATTCTACCTTTATTTCTTAAGGGAAAACTAACTGCTTATTGGCCTGAAGAGATTTATTCCATTTCCTTGCTAACAGAGTTGGCATATATTTGTAAGTATACAAAATTCATTATATAGTCTCATGTGAATTATTATTTTCATCTTTGGTCTTTTGTAATTTGTCATTCCTTTTGCTTGGGGTTTGGGCTATGGAATTTGCATTAATAGAGACCTGTGAGATAGCAACAAAATCTAGAGTTGGCAATGAATATATATATATATAAGGAAGTGGCAACCCACTCCAGTACTCTTGCCTAGAGAATTCCATGGACAGAGGAGCCTGGTGGGCTGCTGTTCACGTGTTGCACAGAGTTGGACACGACTGAAGCGACTTAGCATGCATGAATATATATATAGAAATTAGACTTTATGTATAAAGTTGTGGTTTCTGTATCTAAAACACTCAAGTGCTTTCTCCTTACATTGTTGTCAAACTTTCACCTCCCTGCACCCCAGCCTCAGTGCCTGCCCTCCATCCCATATGCACTGAAGCATCGTTTGCCTCACAGAACTTTGTGTTTCCTCTGCAAAGTGTTTCTCCCCTCCCACGTGGCTCAGATGGTAATGAACCCTCCTGCAGCGCGAGGCACCTGGGTTCGATATCTGGGTGGGAAGCTCCCCTGCAGCAGAACTTTACATCTGTTTCTCTCAATCAGGTCTTCATGCCACTGCTGTTTTCTTCAATATGGTGTCTGTGACCCCCCACATCACTCCACCATCCCCATTCTCTTTCACATCTGTCTCTCTCGTGTTCCCTGCCACCCCCCCCAACCCCCGATCATATTGTCACTCTCAGAAATGACCTGTATATACACTCATTTATTTTATTTCTACCTATCTTCCTCCCATGGTGCTTGGCATATAATGAATACTCAACAAATAATATCTGTGAATGGATAAGCCAGTTGTGTGGCTTTGTTAGAATTACTTAATTTGTCTGGATCTCAGCATCTGCCTTTATAAATTGAAAGCATTGGATGAGGAGTCCCCTAGATACATGAAATCTCTTACCTATGGCTTGAGTTTATGATTTGGGATTAGAATAGATGAAAACTAGGTTCAAGCATGTGACAAGGGATTGGCCCCTGAGATACTAGAGACTTTATTGATGATATAAAACTAAGAAAAAGGAGTTTTAGATGATAATTTTAAGTCCATATTTACAAGCTGTCAGTGAATTTTGACTGTGGAGAAAGCAAAGGCCATTCTAAGCAGATGATTGTCTAGAAGAACTCGCAAATACGGAGTGCTGTCTAGAATCATAGGCATGAGTTGGGTCATGAAGGGTGAGCCCGATACAGATAAACACCTCCCATACTGTTGATTTATTTTAAGACAATCTCATTCATCCCCAGACTCAGGGTGCTAGAGCGTAATGTCATGTTAGATTTTGGCAGCTGGCCACATGGGATTCGGTGCCAACCTCTGCTACACAGCAGCTTTGTGACCTTGGGTGATCACATGATCTCCTTGAACCTGCGTCCTCCTAGGCAAATTGGGATTAATAGTATCAATTATATAGGATTGGAAGAACTTCATTAAGTTATGTTATATGAGGCCTGTGAGTGTAAAGAAGAGTGACTCACTCCTAATAGGCCTTCCAGAAACATTAAAGAAAAAACCAAAGTAGCAATATACACAACCACACTTTTCAAGTTCATTAGGCTGCTGTAGAATATTAAAGACAGTATAGAAAAATATAGGACTGAAAGTTTTAAGTTTACAATCCACCGTTAACTCTGGGCTATTCCTTCTATGAAACTGTATGAGTCATCTCGCATTCCTTGACTGCTTCTCAATACCAGCTTAGATGTTGGTCACAGGATGACTCTTAGAAGCTCATAATTATGGGTGAAACTATACACCCTCCTTTTATCTCCCCCAAATTAAAAATACAGGGAGAAGTACAAAAATGGAAGGATAGCTAATGTTTGAAACTATTGACAAGCTCTAAAACTTTTAGACCAGTCCATTCTGAAGGAGATCAGCCCTGGGAGTTCTTTGGAAGGAATGATGCTAAAGCTGAAACTCCAGTACTTTGGCCACCTCATGGGAAGAGTTGACTCATTGGAAAAGACTCTGATGCTGGGAGGGATCGGGGGCAGGAGGAGAAGGGGACGACAGAGGATGAGATGGCTGGACGGCATCACTGACTCGATGGACGTGAGTCTGAGTGAACTCCGGGAGTTGGATGGACAGGGAGGCCTGGCATGCTGCGATTCATGGGGTCGCAAAGAGTCGGACAGGACTGAGCGACTGATCTGATCTGAAGACTTTTAGAAATATGCCATGTTTGGTAATAGTGTTATGGCAAGTACAATGTTTCTCATAAACTATTGTAAAGATCATCAAACATTTGTGCCTGTGAACTTCTCTCCAAAAAAAGAAGACATTCTGTGGCCTGTTATATTCTAACAAAGAGCCATCAGTCTTTCAAACTTTTTATTCGCTTTATTTCCACCACCAGTCATAGAAGAACCATCTCTTTTCTAGATCATTTTTTAGGAAGAAAATACAGTCACTTCATTAAAGTGAGAAGCAGGACCAAGAATAGGATTAATCAAATGTATCTAGGTTCTACAAATATAAAGTCTGTATTTGAATGCTTGTATGTATTTGAAAAAAAAAAATACTACATTTGTTCAGAATGGATATTTTTGCATTAATTTTTACTTTTATCAGATCAGATCAGTTGCTCAGTACCTTTCATCAAATATATTAAAATAACATATAAAGATATTCTTTATCTTATCACCGAGTCTTGGCACTGCTTTCATTTTGTCTAAAGGTGAGTGTCTTACCCCCATCTTGAGGTGACAGAGAATAAAGAGACAAAGCTGGGCTCTTCAGAAATAGGAGTGTTTAGTTGGACTCACTTGCTGACGCAGCTAACAGCCAGTATCACCTGAGGAAACTTTGCACCAGACACATTGGATACAATGCCTCCTTTAATCCCTACAAAGAGTCCTCAAGGAAACAATACTTACATCCCCGTTTGAGAGATGAGGCACATAAGCAGGCCCTTGAAAATACGTGTTCAATGGATAATATGAAGAATAGTAGTGCCTGGCTTTCCTTGTTTGTATCGGGGAATTTACTAAGATGTTTACATCTATGAGTTCATGACCACTTCAAAATCACAGTTGAAGAAATGGATGTATCTCTTTAGGGTCATATAATGAAGGAATGGAGAAACTAGGGTTTGAGCCCAGGGAGAACTGCCAGATAAAATATAGAATATTCAGTTAAGATGCAAACTTCAAAGAAACAATGATTATTTTTAATATAAGTATACATACTTATTGAAGGAGGGCATGGTAACCCACTTCAGTATTCTTGCCTGGAGAATGCCATGGACAGAGGAGCCTGGCAGGCTGCAGTCCATAAGGTCAGAAAAAGTTGGATGTGACTAAAGCGACATAGCGTGCTCACATACATACTTATACTAAAACAATTTTTGTTTACATGGAATTCAAATTTACTGAGCACTCTGCTTTTTTCCTTCTTTTTTTAATATTCAGGTTTTCATTTTTCAGATCAGTTTTAGACTAACAGGAAAATTGACGGAATGTACAGAGCTTTCCTGGGTGGCTCTGTGGCAAAGAATCCTCCTGCAATGTAGGATGAGCAGGAAACATGGGTTCAGTCTCTGGGTTCGGAAGATCCCCTGAAGGAGGGCTTGGCAACCCACTCCAGTATTCTTGCCTGGAGAATCCCAAGGACAAGGGAGCTGAAGGACTACAGTCCATGGGTCACAAACAGTTGGACATGACTGAGCGACTGAGCATACAGGCCAGAGCTTTCCATACACTCCCTGCCATCACAAATATGCAGCCCCCACCCCCCATTATCAACATCCTCCACCATGGTGGTACATTTGTTACAATTAATGAACCTACACTGACATACTGCAATCCCCCAAAGTCCACAGTTTACCTTCCAGTTCATTTTATGTTGTACATTTTATGGGTTTGGACAAACGTATCAATATAATGCCATGTGTCCATCATCATGGAACCCTCCAGAGTATTTCCGAGGCCCTAAAACTCCTCTGTGCTCTGCATATTCATCTTTCCCCACTCAACCCCTCTCACCCACCTAGAGTTTTACTGTCTTCACAATTTTGCCTTTCCCAGAATGTCGTTTATTTGGAATTACACTGTTTGTAGTCTTTTCAGATCAGTTTATTTCATTTAGTAATATGCATTTAAGTTCCTTCCATGTCTTTCACGACTTGAGAGCTCATTTCTTTTTAGGACAAATAATAGTCCGTTGTCCGGATGGACTACCGTTATTTATCCATTCACCTGCTGAAGGACATCTTGGTTGCTTCTAAGTTTTGGTGGTGATGAATAACACTGCTATAATCCATGTGCAGGTTTTTGTGTGAATAGATGCTTTCAGAACTGTTAGGTAAATACTAAAGAGAGTGGTTGCTGGCTCAGATGGTAGGGGCATGTTCAGTTTTGTAAGAAATCGTCAAACTATCTTTCAAAGTAGCCGGACCAGACGGCATCCGCATCAGCAGTGAATGAAAGATACTGTTGTTACACACCCTCACCAGCATCAGATGTTGACAGTGTCCCAGATTCTGGCCATTCTAACAGGTGTACCATGGTATCACTTCGTTGTTTACATTTGCATTTTCCTGATGACCTATGATATGGGACATCTTTTCATATGCTTATTTGCCATTTGTATGTCTTCTTTGGAAAGATGTTTGTTCAAGTCTTTCTCCCATTTTTTTTTTTAAATCAGATTGTTTCTTTTCTTATTGTTGAGTTTAAAATGTCCTTTGTGTATTTTTGAGTACTTTGTATTCTTCTTCACTAAATCTGGCAACCTGAAACCCAGGATATTTGATGACAATCATGCACATGCTTCTAAGAATCACATTCTCCTGAGATTTAGAGTCGAACCCTGCAAGGTCACACACAGAGTTAGTGGAAAATGTGTTTTTGGACTTGTTTGCCAAGTTGCCTACCTCCCGCTGCTAACCATTAAACAGATGGCACATGTCTCATCTCCCTCTGCCAGGACAGGCCGTGTTGTTTGCCCGCTGTTCCCTCATGATTATCCTTCCACTATTTCCTAATGGTTCAGACCGTAGAGAACCTGCCTGCAGTACAGGAGACCTGTGTTCAATCCCTGGGTCAGGAAGATCCCTTGGAGAAGGGAATGGCAATCCACTCCAATATTCTTGCCTGGAAAATTTCATGGACCAAGGAGCCTGGCAGTCTACAGTCCCTGGGGTCCCAGAATTAGACACGACTGGGTGACTAACACTTTCACTTTCACGCTCATAAGTGTATCACTTTGGCATAGTCACCACTCACTACAGAAGAAACAAATTTATATCACGACAAAACCACACATTTTGAGGTGTCGCTGACATCTGAGGTTACTTGGAAGCAATTCAGACTGCGATTTTTAGATAAGCACCTTCAACACTGCTACAGTGTCTGCTTCCTGGCTTCCACTATTTTCTCCATCCGTTATGTGAGAGTGAAAAAGTTGGCTTAAAATTCAACATTCAGGAAACTAATATCATGGCATAAAGTCCCATCACTTCATGACAAATAGATCGGAAAACAATGGAAACAGTGAGAGACTTTATTATTTGGGGCTCCAAAATCACTGCAGATGGTGACCACAGCCATGAAATTAAAAGAAGCTTGCTCCTTGGAAGAAAATATATGACCAACCTAGATAGCATATTCAAAAGCAGAGACATCAGTTTGCCGGCAAAGGTCCATCTAGTCAAAGCTATAGTTTTTCCAGTGGTCATGTATGGATGTGATAGTTGGACTATAAAGAAAGCTGAGCACCGAAGAACTGATGCTTTTGAACTGTGGTGGTGGAGAAGACTCTTGAGAGTCCCTTGGACTGCAAGGAGATCCAACCAGTCCATCCTAAAGGAGATCAGTCCTGAATATTCATTGGAAAGACTGATGCTGAAGCTGAAGTTCTAATAGTATGGCCACCTGATACGAAAAACTGACTCGTTGGGAAAGACCCTGATGCTGGGAAAGATTGAGTGCAGGAGGAGAAGAGGACGACAGAGGATGAGATGGTTGGATGACATCACTGGCTCAATGGACATGAGTTTGAGCAAGCTCTGGGAGTTGGTGATGGACAGGGAACCCTGGCGTGCTGCAGTCCATGGGGTCGCAGAGTCAGACAGGACTCAGCGACTGAACTGAACCGATTATGTGAGGAGGTAATATCCAAGCCTTCCATCTATGGTGCTGTGGCATCTGGTGTCTTGAGTGGGTAGTTGTACCTAACCCCATCCCCTTCCACCTTCTCCAGGAAGCCTTTTCCAAGCTGATTGTACACTCCTCATCTCTGCTCCCCCAGCCCTCCCTCTGGAGTTACAATTGCCTTCCTACACTGCTCTGTGATTGTCTCTGTGTTGTTCTAATTTCCCTGAGGGTGATGCTTTTTGCCTGTCTACTGCTATGGCAGTCCAGTACCTGGCAGGTCGCCGTTACCAACAAATGTCTGTCGAATGCATCAACATGCAACCACGTGGATACATAATAAAGAAGGCCCCCAAGAAGAGAAAGAATGCCTTGGAAAGTCTATCCGCACTTAGGACCCCATGGTGTCTCCTCCCATCTGGTCCTCATAGCAAACTGGAGGAGGCAGCTTGCAGGCACTGTTCCCCCCTGGCCTGCATCACCACCTCCACTGGGCTAATCTCCCAAGATCTGCAAGGGTTCCTCTGTGAACACTGAAAGAGAAACAGCAATAACAGTCACAAACAAAATAACACAATGTCTCCCCGCTGCTGGCCGTTCCCTGGGACTCCTTCAGGGGTTGGTGTCTCAGGGAGAGCACAGCTGTTTCGTCTTGTCTCCCAGTCCCATAGAGTATCAGGCAGAAAAATGATGTAACTTCTCCTGGGATAGACCAGCCTCTAGTATGGCTGTGTCCTTTTATGGTTAAGTCCCACGTTCAGTGATCAAAGAGCTCAATTGATCAGAGTCACGTCTAAAATAGTCCAGAAGCTCCTTCCTTTCCTAGCGGCAGTCAATACCTGCTGAGTGTTTTGATGTGGCAAGTCCGGTTCATTTGTCTTGAGAGAAAGGGAAGGGGAGGGGGATTTTAATAACTACATCTTCATTTTCATTACAATCACATGAAGCAGATGTGATTATTATAATCCCCACTTTACAGATGAGAAAGCTGAGGCACAGAGAGGTTAAGTAACTTGACTAACGTCACCCAGGTACTGAGGGACAGAGCAGGGATTTGAACGTAACTGGCTTCCTGGCTGGCTCAGACTGTAAAGCGTCTGTCTGCAATGTGGGAGACCCAGGTTCCATCTCTGGGTCAGGAAGATCCCCTGAAGAAGGAAATGGCAACCCACTCCAGTACTCTTGCCTGGAAAATTCCCTAGATGGAGGAGTCTGGTGGGCTACAGTTCATGGAGTCGCAAAGAGTCAGACAAGACTGAACGACTTCACTTCACTCCAGGCTGGTAGCCAGACCAAGCCTGAACTGTACTGGAAGTTTCCAGGACTTCTAGCAGCTGTCTCTAAAGTAATGCTTTCATTTCATATTTCCCACCACACCCTGGTGAGTTACTTATTTGAGCCCACTTTTTATTTGAGATGACAATATTGAGATTCAAGTTGAAAAAATTCTGCAAGGCAATGAAACTAGTTTGTGGCAGAATCAGAGTTCAAGCCCAGAAATATATAATGGGTGACACCAAAGCCTATGATACTCTGTGTGTGTGTGTAAGAGTGTGTGTGAGTGTGTATGTGTGTGAGAGAGTGCATATGTGTGTATGTGTGAGAGTGTGTGAGTGTGTATGTGTCTGAGTTTGAGAGTGTGTGGCTGTATGAGTGTGTGAGTGTATTGTGTGTGTATGTGTGTGTGTGTACACCCAACTTTTATAAACAAATTAATCAATTCAACAAGTTTATGTCTCCGTTCTCCTGACTGTGAACAGAGGTATTTATACTCAATGATTGTGAATAATTACTTCAAGTGTAATATACTCTGATTCAATTATAAGCCTTTATTCATGGAACAACAGTTCTGTGAGACTGCGGGAGGAAATGGAAAGGGTTCCTAGGCATCAGAAAAGTAACTCGCAAAAACCCGTGCAAACAGTACTGTCAGGCCCATGATTCAAGTGAGGTGTCACCTCAGGATTCAGGGACATGTCCAGGAGGGAAAGCAGCAGTGGATCAATTTCCTCCAGGACCTAGAAATGTCTGTTAGCTGCTAGGAGGAAGATGACAAACAAAACCGCAGAGCTTGCTTTCCCGTGTCTTTCTCCCGTTTCTCACGTGGCCTAAATTTCAGGGGGCCTGAAACCAACACTGTCACTTTCCCAGTACCACAAACAAAGAAACAGAGGGCCCACAACTCCTCATGAAATAAAACCTCTCTAAATCCCTTCCTGTAATTTCTGCCTCACTCATCAAGTTCTAAAACCATCGCTTGAAATATAAACAAGCAAATAGAATTCCTTTCCCATAAACAAGTGTTGAAAACAGAGCCTGGAGGCTAAATCGGCCTCCCCTCTACACTGTGTTTGTCCTTCTAGAAAGAGTGAGCTTTCTGGTCGGCCAGCTCAACAATTCAAATTCTCCATCGGTGAACAACTGTGTCACCTCTGGAAAGTTATGTGAACTCCCGGAGTCCTAGATTTTTTTTTCTTCTATAAAATGAAGATAAAAATAGTTTCCTTCTAGTGGCAACCCACTCCAGTGTTCTTGCCTGGAGAATCCCAGGGACGGGGGAGCCTGGTAGGCTGCTGTCTATGGGGTCGCACAGAGTCGGACACGACTGAAGTGACTTAGCAGCAGCAGCAGCAGTGTTTTTGTGAGAATATAAATCTCCCTGCACAGTTCCTGGCATAAAGTAGATGCTCAGTAAACTATTAATTTTGCTTTTACTACTTAGACTCTCACCTGCATGTTTTTGCATATGGCAGTCTCTCTTGCTGGCATTCCCACCCTTTTAACTGTTACCTTACTTTTCAAGACCTGGATCAAAAGTCACCTACTTAAGCCTTCAAGGGCACCCTGGTTGTAAGGTTAAGCACAATCCTTAAATTGTAATAAGGAAAGAGCACGTGCCTCTGTCCTGAGGGTGCTGTCATTGATCTGCAGAGGGTCTGATCAGTGGCTTGCTTTGCCAAAGGCACATCATTTTGAAGTGATTTTCTGTGAGAGATCATGCTGTATCGATCTGGTTGGAGGCCAGAGGGCCTGAATGTTAAAAAGTAAGAGTTGGGCTGTTGGGACCAGAAAGGCAGGAGGTTTCCTATTTTATTGTCCCCTGGAGGATATAACAGGCAGGGAGGCTCCCAGCAACACTATAAAGTGGTGAAGTTTCAGCTTTGTCTGAAGCTACAGAGGGATCCCCTGTTGGCTGGGCGAGGCACCTGCCGGATTGTAGCTGGGGGGTCCTGTAATTTCTGATGTGGGGGCCACATCCACTCCAGATGGTCCAGCAGGGATCCATGGTCAACCCTTCATGTACCTGAGAAAGCACACGGAATCAAAGGCGAGAACACTCACATCATTAATGTGCTTATTTACGCTGTCATTTAAAAACTGATTTTCTTTGTCCAGGTGCTAATCATAATGATGGTTAGAATGGGAGTGACCCACAACATAAATATAGCTCCAGGCCAAATTGGGCTAGGGGGGTTGACTGGGAAACAGTTAGGAAGGAGTCTAACAGGAAATGTAATTCCAGTAAGAATTCTGGCTTAGTGGATGAGAGGGGAGTTTGGGAGAGAATGGATACATGTATATGTATGGCTGAGACCCTTGGCTGTTCACCTGAAACTATCCCAATATTGCTAATCAGCTATACCCCAATACAAAATTAAAAAAAAAAAAAAAGAATTCAGGCTTTGGCCTAAGAATTGCCATGGACAGTCCTTCCCTTTGTCAGGGATTTTCTGTGATGTTAGTGAGTTGTTGAACCTCTCTGAGCTTCAATTTTTTGAACTCTAAAATGGGGAGAGTTACAAAAGCCATCCTGGTCATCTTCACAGGATTGAAAATAGCACATGCAAAGCACCTGGCAGCAGAAGGCATCCAATATAAGGCAAGTATTATCATCAATACCTTTTGCAGATCTTCTCTTACAAATTTCACTTCCCTATTCTTATCATTTATCTCGTGGAAAAGAAACAGAGTGGCATTTGAATCTTCTGTATGTTCCACATACCTTAGTAAGCACTTTACCCAGATACTGTCTTCTAATGCACCTAAGATTTCAATGAGTTAAGTACTATTATTTCAGCTTTACAGATGAGAATGCTGAAGATCAGAGACTGTGTGCTTAATACCTAAGGTCAAACAGCTAATGTGTAACCAGGGTCTCCTGCATTGCAGGCAAATTCTTTACCAACTGAGCTATCAAGGAAGCCCATAGGGATTAATTAGTTAGATAATTAATTAGTTTCTGGATGTATTCTACTCTGAGAAGTAGGCTCATTCTACTCTCCCACGGGAGACACCACCCTTATGGCAGAAAATGAAGAACTGAAAAGCCTCTTGATGAAAGCGAAAGAGGAGAGTAAAAAAAGTTGGCTTAAAACTCAACATTCAGAAAACTAAGATCACGGCATCCAGTCCCATCACTTCATGGCAAATAGATGGGGAAACAATGGAAACAGTGAGAGACCTAATTTTGGGGGGCTCCAAAATCACTGCAGTTGGTGACTGCAGCCATGAAATTCAAAGACGCTTGCTTCTTGGAAGAAAACAACCTAGACAGCATTTTAAAAAGCAGAGACATTACTTTGCTGACAAAGATCTGTCTAGTCAAAGCTATGGTTTTTCCGGTAGTTATGCATGGACGTGAGAGTTGGACTATTAAGAAAGCTGAGTGCTGAAGAATTAATGCTTTTGAACTGTGGTGTGAGAGAAGACTTTTGAGAGTCCCTTGGACTGCAAGGAGATCCAACCAGTCAATCCTAAAAGAAACCAATCCTAAATATACATTGGCAAGACTGATGCTGAAGTTGAAACTTCAATACTTTGGCCACCTGATGTGAAGAACTGACTCATTTGAAAAGACCCTGAAGCTGGAAAAGATTGAAGGTAAGAGGAGAAGGGGATGACAGAGGATGAGATGGTTGGATGACATAACTGACTGTATGGACATGAGTTTGAGTAAGCTCCCAAGAGTTGGTGATGGACAGGGAGGCCTGGCGTGCTGCAGGTAATGAGGTTGCAAAGAGTCAGACACGACTGAATGACTGAACTGAACTGAAATGATGGGCTTCCCAGGTGGTGAGCCCTGGGTAAAGAGCTCTGGGAAAGAGCTTTCTTTTTTCCCAGGTAAAGAGCCCACCTGCCAATGAAGGAAACCATAAGAAACGCAGGTTTGATCCCTGCATCAGGAAGATTCCCAAAGGATGCCATGGCAACCCACTCCAGTATTCTTGCCTAGAGAATCCAATGGACAGACAGACATGGTTGGCTAGGGTCCATAGAGTTGCAGAGTCAGACACGACTGAAGCAACTTAGCACACAGACACGCACACACTCTCCCATTTTTGGGTAATATGGTGGTTATTAGGTCACTAAGTCATGTCTGACTCTCGTGACCCTATGGGCTGCAGCCCACCAGGCTCCTGTGTCCATGGGATTTTCCAGGCAAAAATACTGGAATGGGTAGCTATTTCCTTCTCCAGGGGATCTTCCTGACCCAGGAATCAAACCCAGGTCTCCTGCATTGCAGATAGATTATCTACCAACTAAATCATCAGGGAACCCTATATTTGGATAATAGGGGAGGGTGTATTTGTATCTTTGAGAGAAAGCAGAAAACTGTGGTTAAATGAATGTAAGATCCATCGCTTAATACCTATGTGATTTGGGGTGGGTATCTTAGCCTTCTAGGACAGCTACAACAAAAGAACACAGACTGGGCAGCTTAAAGAACAGAAATTTATGATCTCACATGTCTAGATCCTGATGTCCAAGGTCAAGGTGTGGAAAGCTTGTTTCCTCGAGACTGTCCTGTCTGTCTAACTACAGTCACATGGTGGCCTAGATGGTAAAGATTCTGCCTGCAATGAAGGTGACGTGGGTTCAATTCCTGGGTTGGGCAGATCCCCTGGAGAAGGGCATGACTACCAATTCAGTGTTCTTGCCTGGAGAATTCCATAAACAGAGGAGCCTGGCAGGCTATAGTCCATAAAGGTTGCAAAGAATTGGTGTGTCTGACTCTGCAACTAACTCTTTCACTTTTCTGGGGGTGAGGGCTTCAGCACATGAATTTGGGAGAGACAAAATTCAGCCCATAGCACCGAGTTATTGAACCCTCCTTTTCTCAGTTTGCTTATCTGTAAAATGAAGAGAATATGTTGTTTATAAAGTACTTAGAATAGTGCCTGATACCTAGTAGATATGATAGAAATGTTTTCTAAGTGAATAAACTAGAAAGTGATGATAGTGAAAGTGTTAGTTTCTCAGTCCTGTCCGACTCTTTGCAACCCTATAGACTATAGCCCATCAGACTCCTCTCTTCACGGAATTCTCCAGGCAAGAATACTGGAGTAGGTTGTCATGCCTCCTCTGGAGGATCTTCCTGTCCCAGGGATCAAACCTGCATCTCCTGCACTGCAGGCAGACTCCTTACCATCTGAGCTACCAGGAAAGCTAAAATGAAGACTACAGCCCAGGAGACAGAACCACAGAGCTCTGAGAGACCGCTCCCAAGAGGTAGTGGGGGAAAGTCAACATGTAAGATTTTTAGTAAAGGGGGAAAAAGAACGCCTCACTTCAGTCGTGTCTGAGTCTTCGCGACCCTGTGGACTGTAGGTTTCCAGCAGGCTCCTCTGTCTATGGGATTCTCCAGGCAAGAATACTGGAGTGGGTTGACATTTCCTTCTCTAGACCTTCCTGACCCATGGGTCGAATACATGTCTCTCATGTCTCCTGTGTAGGCAGGTGGGTCCTTTACCACTAGCGTCACCTGGGAATTCTGCCCCCATAAAGTAGAAATGTATAGAAATGAATTATCTGACCTGACCTAGCCGTTAACCAACAGAACTGCACTGGATTCCAAGTCTCTCTGAGCCTTGGGTCTCATAAAGAGGTGCTCCAATAATATCTGCTGAGCAAACGAATGGATAAAAAGGACTCAGTTAAGAAGCAGGGGTCAGGTCTGGAGGAAAGAGCAGAGCTGGAAGGCAGATCAGAAATCATCTCTCATCTTAAAAGAGGAGACAGTGGATTGTCAGGGGGTTAAGTCACCAAAGTGTCCTAGCGAGGAAGATGCAAAATTGTGGCAGGATGTCAAGGGTCCTTCCTCTCGGGTCACTCTTCTGCCTTGGACCAAGCAGCCTCCCAGGAGGCCGAGTTGCTTAAAATAGTTCTGCTTGGGTCCTAAATCACCACAAGTAACAAGTGTGCTCATGCTTGGGTAAGTTACTTCTGACAATAACCTGGGTAAGTTACTTCTCTTTTTAAAATGTTACATTTGTATCTTTCACCTGGGATGCTCTGCTTATTTTTTAAAACTTGCTAAACTTCTGGTTCATAGAGACAGCATGTGCACTGCATAATTATAACATGGTGAATCACAGCAGGTGGGGCATAGCACAAGTCCAAGCGAAAAAAGGATAAACCTAAAAGGGCAAAGAAATAGTGACAAAGTAAATACAGAAACTGTGGCTGAAAATAAGAGGTATCTGGGAGTGGTCGCTAGCTTTGGGACTCGTTCTCACACCTGCTTTGTTACTCTTACTACAAATATCCTGGAATTTATTCATCTTGCTTGCATAAATCAGAGGGCTAATTAATCATGCACTGATAATATTATTTACAGATATTTATTGTACCTTGTTCTTAAAGCAAAAAGACCTTATCCCAAAGAAATGTAAAACTGACATAGAATCTTTGTATCTTTTCTGCTCAATTAGAAGTAATAATAGTATGCTGCTAAGTCACTTCAGTTGTGTCCGACTCTGTGCGACCCCATAGATGGCAGTCCATCAGGCTCCCCGGTCCTTGGGATTCTCTAGGCAAGAACACTGAAGTGGGTTGCCATTTCCTTCTCCAATGCGTGAAAGTGAAAAGTGAAAAGTGAAAGTGAAGTCACTCAGTCGTGTCTGACCCTCAGCAACCCCATGGACTGCAGCCTACCAGACTCCTCCGTCCATGGGATTTTCCAGGCAAGAGTACTGGAGTGGGGTGCCATTGCCTTCTCTGAATAATAGTATAACTTTCTATTAAGATATTTGCCAATTATATAAAAGTTTTATAATTCATACAAAGCAAATTATTTCATTCTTTTTCTGTTTATAGTTTACAGTCTTTGAACACAATATTTTTATTTGCTACTTAGCACTTCAAAGGAGTAGTATAACATAATATACCAGAGTTCTTTATGGTAAATTTTGAAAGTTTCTAGTTTTTGAAGGGTACATGTAAGCTGGCTTCATTTCATTTTGAATTTCTTGTTTTTTCCCTAAAAAACTAAGATTCTGGAAATCAAATATTATAAGTTGAGCAAACTATGATTTCATTAATTGGCAGACATATTGTCAAAGTTCATTGTTAGGCAACCCACTCCAGTATTCTTGCCTGGAGAATCCCATGGACAGAGGAGCCTGGCAAGCTACAGTCCACAGGGTCGCACAGTCAGAGAAAACTCAAGCAACTTAGCTAAACATGCATGCAAACTACCTGAAACAAGCAAAAAATGATTAATACGTTTTCAGATGTTAGCATTTGAATCCAGCTGTGACTATACCTTGAAAATTATTAATACATTTTCAGATGTTAGCATTTGAATCCAGCTGTGACTATACCTTGAAATCATGAAAAACTCAAATAATAAGTTTAAAAGTTGAGGAAAGAAGGAAGGGATGTAAACTGAGGAGTCAGAGTAAGCCGAGCATGATGCAGGCTGGTCAGGCACTGGCTGTGCGAATTTTAATATCTGACTTCACTGTCTGGGTCTTGATTTCCCGTCTGTAAACTGGGGATGACATGACTTTCTCAATGTCATGGTCAGAGCAGTTAGTTAAAACTAGCCCAGCAGGGACTTCCCTGGTGGTTAAGATTTGGTGGTTCCAGTTCAAGGTGCAGAGGTTCAGGCCCTGGTCAGAGAACTAGAAGTCCATGTGCCTCGTGGCAAAAAGTAAAGATCAAATTCAGTCACTCATGTTAAAAAGAAAAAATGTACCTATATTAAGTTTTAAAAATAGCCCAGCAGCTGACACACAGTTCTTCCTTCCTCTTACTCCATAAATGCAGACTCAAAACCACCTTTCTCCAGGAATGTGCAGATAATTACAGCCCAAACTGGTACTTATTAACCTCCATTTTCTACATAATTATCTCAAGTCTCCTCTCTAATTCACATATATGAACACAATGTAAAATAGTTAATTACATTTCTTTTTTTTTTTTTTACTAATTGCATTTTTAATTCGCTATCAGAAAAAAATCTGTCTGAGCCAAGACAACAGAAGTGCTATTATGGAGCAATTATCACCTCCAGCATGTTAGGACCCAGAAAGATAAAGTGTTCCAGCCATGGGAGACCAAAGTGTCTTTAATGTGCTGGATGTGGCCTTGTCCCTGAGTCTTTGGGGTTCATGCCACTCTCTCAAGTTTGCCTAGTGACAGGGTGACAGTCTGTCTTTCATCATAGCGCAACTCAGGTTTAAGCGCCTTAGTGTACAGTTTCCTGAATAGAAACTGTCACACTGATACACTACTACTGCTCCACTCAAAGCTGCTGGTCCTACCATCAAACTCACTTTTCCGAATTTGTCCGCTTTTCCACCCCTAGCCTCCACTCGCCTATGTGCTCCTTGACAGCAAAGACCAGCGCCCCATGCACTGTTCTTTCACAAGTGCCAGGCGCAGTGCCCTGGATCAAGTGGGTATGATGCTTTGTGAATGAAGGCCACCAGTGAAGCCTGGGTTTCAATAGAGTGGTGGCCTCAGAACTTTCATGTAGATTGAGCGTAGGGTGGAAAATCTGGGGGACATTTCTTAGAGCTACATTAAGCTTTGTGGTTCTTCACACTGTTTTGTAACAGGTCAGAAACATCGCAACACCTTCTAAGAATGCTATTATTTACTTTCTGTAAGATGAGAAAAAATGGTGCTGTTTACATGAAATGACTGTGGCAACAGGAACGTCTGGAGGCAACTGCTAGGCAGGGGTGATCATGACGTTTATAAAAGGACTCCATCTACCCACCTGTGGCACTGCCACTTGGCATCTTTCAAAACACAGTGTAACCCCAGATATCAGAGGAAATTCTCTTAACACAGCATCTGAAGCTGGGATGCTGCATGAGCCCAAATTTTAAAAAAATAGAAAAAGAAAGCTGAAGTTACTATCACATTCTAAATTAATTGTTTAATACCACTGTGTTTTATTTAGGGCTGCCATAAAATTCCCAGTAAGATTTGTAAACTCTGAATTAATTACCAAGTCTTCCCCTACAATTTCCTAATTAATTCTATATGAGACCCTGCTCTGATCAATTTACAGACTTCATTGTATTTAGTTAATTAAGAAATTGAAGGCATGGATTTTGTCATTAGTACAGGCAGCTCCAATTGACCCTGGGTGATGTTTGACAAGCTGCTCTGAACCTAGCAAAATGGGGTCCTGACCACTGCTCCATTAGAAAACCGTGGATGATCCATGAGATGGAGTTGAACTTGGTTGAGAAAAGCAAGTGTTCAATGTGACTTTAAAGTAGGAGGCAGAAAATGGAAAAGTGTCATACCTAAACAGGAGGAGGGAACCACCACTGGCTGAATAGTTAACTGTGTGTAGTCTGTAATCTATTATGGCGACGAGCAGGAGCTTTGTAATGCAAACGATTTGTGTTTGAATTCTATTCCACCATTACACTAGTTGTGTGTGTGTGTGTGTGTGTGTGTGCGTGCGCTCTCACACTCAGTCGCTCAGTCGTATCCCAGTCTTTGTGATCCCATGCACTGTAGCCCACCAGGCTCCTCTGTCCATGGGATTTCCCAGGCAAGAACACTTGCCATTTCCTTTTCTAGGGGATTTTCCTGACCCAGGTATTGAATCCACGTCTCTTGTGTCTTCTGCTTTGGCAGGCGATTCTTTACCACTGTGCCACCTGAGAAGCCATTGTACTAGTTGAGTGACCTCACATTACGCAAACTCTCCAGAGGAGTTTCTCAAATGGAAAAAAAAAAAGAGGTGGTGGTTAAGACTCCAAGGCCCCAATGCAGGGGATACAGGTTTAACTCCTAGTCAGGGAACTAACATCACACATGCCGCTTACCACAGCCTAAAAAAAGAATAAAAAGAAAAAAGGTATAATAAGGCTTCTGGGGTATAAATCTTTTAACACAGAGCTTCATACATCATTAGGGATAAAAAGTGGCAATTATCATCATCATCATCACTTCGTACCTTCACTTATATTGAATTTTTAATCCTAAAATTAGAATTAGAAGATGGAGACAAACTTCCTGTTGTACAGATAAAGAGTGGGCTTCCCCTAAGGCTCAGCAGGTGGACATGGGTTCTATTCCTGTGTTGGGAAGACCACCTGGAGAAGGAAATGGCAACCCCCTAACTAGTCTGATCTTAGTTTTCTGAATGTTGAGCTTTAAGCCAACTTTTTCACTCTCCTCTTTCACTTTCATCAAGAGGCTTTTGAGTTCTTCTTCACTTTCTGCCATAAGGGTGCTGTCATCTGCATATCTGAGGTTATTGATATTTCTCCCAGCAATCTTGATTCCAGCTTGTGCTTCTTCCAGCCCAGCGTTTCTCATG
This sequence comes from Bos grunniens, assembly GCF_055505025.1. Classification (NCBI taxonomy): domain Eukaryota; kingdom Metazoa; phylum Chordata; class Mammalia; order Artiodactyla; family Bovidae; genus Bos; species Bos grunniens. The sequence goes on along the minus strand of NC_141170.1, from coordinate 11,261,358 downwards.
ATGTACTCTGCATAGAAGTTAAATAAGCAGGGTGACAATATACAGACTTGACGTACTCCTTTTCCTATTTGGAACCAGTCTGTTGTTCCATGTCCAGTTCTAACTGTTGCTTCCTGATCTGCATATAGGTTTCTCAAGAGGCAGGTCAGGTGGTCTGGTATTCCCATCTCTTTCAGAATTTTCCACAGTTTATTGTGATCCACGCAGTCAAAAGCTTTGGCATAGTCAATAAAGCAGAAATAGATGTTTTTCTGGAACTCTCTTGCTTTTTCCATGATCCAGCAGATGTTGGCAATTTGATCTCTGGTTCCTCTGCCTTTTCTAAAACCAACTTTAACATCTGGAATTTCACGGTTCATGTATTGCTAAAGCCTGACTTGGAGAATTTTGAGCATTACTTTACTAGAGTGTGAGATGAGTGCAGTTGTGCAGTAGTTTGAGCATTCTTTGGCATTGCCTTTCTTTGGGATTGGAATGAAAACTGACCTTTTCCAGTCCTGTGGCCACTGCTGAGTTTTTCAAATTTGCTGGCATATTGAGTGCAGCACTTTCACAGCATCATCTTCCAGGATTTGAAATAGCTCAACTAGAATTCCATCACCTCCACTAGCTTTGTTCAAAGTGATGCTTCCTAATGCCCACTTGACTTCACATTCCAGGATGTCTGGCTCTAGGTGAGTGATCACACCATCGTGATTATCTTGGTCGTGAAGATCATTTTTGTACAGTTCTTCTCTGTATTCTTGCCACCTCTTCTTAATATCTTTTGCTTCTACCATTTCTGTCCTTTATTGAGCCCATCTTTGCATGAAATGTTCCGTTGGTATCTCTAATTTTCTTGAAGAGATCTCTAGTCTTTCCCATTCTGTTGTTTTCCTCTATTTCTTTGCATTGATCGCTGAGGAAGGCTTTCTTATCTCTCCTTGCTATTCTTTGGAACTCTGCATTCAAATGGGTATATCTTTCCTTTTCCCCTTTGCTTTTCACTTCCCTTGTTTTCACAGCTGTTTTTAAGGCCTCGTCAGACAGCCATTTTGCTTTTTTTTTTCATTTCTTTTTGGGGATGGTCTTGATTCCTCTCTCCTGTACAATGTCATGAACCTCCATCCATAGTTCATCAGGCACTCTGTCTATCAGATCTAGTCCCTTAAATCTATTTCTCACTTCCACTGTATAGTCATAAGGGATTTGATTTAGGTCATACTTGAATGGTCTAGTGGTTTTTTCCACTTTCTTCAATTTTAGTCTGAATTTGGCAATAAGATGACAGTGAAAGAGAAGAGTGAAATAGTTGGCTTAAAGCTCAACGTTCAGAAAACTAAGATCATGGCATCTGTTCTCATCACTTCATGGCAAATAGATGGGGAAACAGAAACAGTGGAAACAGTGGCTGACTTTATTTTTCTGGGCTCCAAAATCACTGCAGATGATGATTGCAGCCATGAAATTAAAAGACGCTTACTCCTTGGAAGGAAAGTTATGACCAACCTAGACAGCATATTAAAAAGCAAAGACATTACTTTGCCAAAAAAGGTCTGTCTAGTAAAGGCTATTGTTTTTCCAGTGGTCATGTATGGATGTGAGATTTGGATTATAAGGAAAGCTGAGCACCAAAAAAATCTATGCTTTTGAACTGTGGTGTTGGAGAAGACTCTTGAGTCCCTTGGACTACAAGGAGATGCAACCAGTCCATCCTAAAGGAGATCGGTCCTGGGTGTTCATTGGAGGGACTGATGTTGAAGCTGAAACTCCAGTACTTTGGCCACCTGATGGGAAGAGCTGACTCATTGGAAAATACCCTGATGCTGGGAAAGATTGAGGGCAGGAGGTGAAGGGGATAACAGAGGATGAGATGGTTATATGGCATCACCCACTCAACGGACATGGGTTTGGGTGGACTCCGGGAGTTGGTGGTGGACAGGGAGGCCTGGCATGCTGTGGTTCATGCAGTCACAAAGAGTTGGACATGACTGAGCGACTGAGCTGAACTAACTAGTCTGATGGATTGATATGATCATTTCCCTGCCTCAAAAAGAACTTGACTTTGCTGGAGAAACAGGACCTTATGTTGTATTTGGGCTTCCTTCAGAGTCATGTGGTAAAAAATCCACCTGCAATGCTGGAGACCCCGGTTGGATTCCTGCATGAGGAAGATCCACCGGAGAAGGGATATGCTACCCACTCCAGTATTCATGGGCTCCCCTGGTGGTTCAGCTGGTAAAGAATCTGACTGCAATGTGGGAGACCTGGGTTGGATCCCTGAATTGGGAAGGTCCCCTGGAGGAGGCTATGACAACCCACTCCAGTATTCTTGCCTAGAGAATCCCATGGACAGAGGAGCCTGGTGTGCGACCATGGGGTCGCAAAGAGACAGACACAACTGAGTGACTAAGCACAGCACAAAGAAACTAAATCATGGAACATTAAAAATCCTTCCTGATATCACACAACTGAAAAGAAGTGAACACGGATTTCAAGTCAGGGCTTCTCTCACAAAGCTCTGTTCTCTTAATTAGCTAGTTTTCCCTCAAAGTGTATAAAAATGGGATGCTTTCAAACTCTATGAAAATTGATATCACTATCTTACACTTATAGAGTTTTCCATTTAAATAAAGCTAGTCATGTAAAAAGAGTAAGTTGATTTCAAAACATATGTGTTAAACAGATCCTTGTATGGGTAATGCATGTATTCATTATCTATTGCTGTGGAACAACTTATCCCCAAATGTAGCAGCTTTAGATAACACACATTTGTTATCGCACAGTTTCCCTGGGTCAGGAGTCTAGATGTGGCTTAGTTAATGCTTCTATTCAGAGTCTCTCCCAGGGATGGAATCAAGGTGGCCACTGGGAGAGACCACCATCCCTTGGAGGCTCCCCGGGCAAGCTCCACTCTACTGTTCTTCACATAACTGTCTTCAGAGCTCAGGTTTTCACTGCTGACTGGCTGAGACTTTGGTTTCGCATTTGGTTTCTCCATTCAGCTCACAAATGGCAGCCTGGTGTCTTCACTAGAGGTCAGTCATTGTTAGATTCAGCTGACGAGGTTGAACTTTGTGGAATTCTGTGTCCATATCAAGTGCCCTCATTCCTTATTCTTATGCATTTTTTGACCAAATACAAATATTTACAAACACCAAAGACCCGTTTGATCTCCAGTCTTCCCTTCCCCTTTATTCTCAGGTTTTATTAAATTATCTTTGTCAACTCAAGTTTACATCGATTCAGTAATAACAGTCTGTACTATCTTATCATGGGTCCACTTAGGGCTTCCACTGGGTGAGTGTAAAAAGTTGACCAGAGTCCAAATTGCTATCTTTGGGGGCTGCAATGTACTCTAGCTCAAGGTTGAGAATATTTGCCTTAAAAATAATAACTTTGGCATCCTGTTGGATTTTCTGCTTCAGCATTTGATGCTCTGATTCTTTTTTGTTGTGGTGGTTTGTTTTTTTCTTCTTTCTTGTCTACTGCTGCTGCTAAGTCACTTCAGTCGTGTCCGACTCTGTGTGACCCCATAGACGGCAGCCCACCAGGCTCCCCCATCCCTGATATTCTCCAGGCAAGAACACTGGAGTGGGTTGCCATTTCCTTCTCCAATGCAGGAAAGTGAAAAGTGAAAGGGAAGTCGCTCAGTCGTGTCCAACTCTTTGCGACCCCATGGACTGCAGCCCACCAGGCTCCTCTGTCCATGGGATTTTCCAGGCAAGAGTGCTGGAGTGGGGTGCCATTACCTTCTCCGTTTCTTGCCTACACTTCTCCCTAATTCTCAGTCCCCTGGCCTGGATTCACTTGTATAATTCAGGGTTCTGTCCTTGACCCCTTTCTCTTTCCAGTCAAGCCCAAAAGGTTTCTTTTTTGAATCTTCATTGAGAACATCATCTAAATAGACAATACACTTCCTCTGGAGAGCATTTTCTTACAGCCTCCTCCAGAGTAAAGGGTCTGAGGCTTTGTGCTAGCTTTTTATCATTGACTTTCTCCTAGCAAGGTGTTTATCACATTCAGAAGTTATCTGTTGCTCTGCCTGTCTCTTCTATTAAAATTTCAGCTATTTCAGGCTAGGTCCTGGTCTTATTTATCTTGGAATCAACAATGCTTAGCCTGGAGCCTAAAATCAAGCAAGCACTCAATAAACACAAGATGAATGGACCTGAACCAATCATTAACATAGAAACATCCAGTCCAGGCACTCTACTGTGTCCTTTAAATAGCTACAGCTTTTGTTTTCCCAGCTCATCTCTACTGGCTGAGACAACTTCTCAAGAAGAACTAGTACTTATATCCCAAGTGGACTCTGTTAAAACTATTATTATTTTTGTCATTTAATCACTAAATCATTTCAGACTCTTTTGAGACCCACTGGACTGTAGCCCACCAGACTTCTCTGGCCAAGAGATTTCCCAGGCCAGAATATTGGAGTGGGTTGGTATATCCTCCTCTAGGGGATCTTCCCAACCCAGGGATCGAACTCATGTCTCCTGCATTGGCAGGTGGATTCTTTACTGCTGAGCCATTAGAGAAGCTGGAGCAGGCATTTAATTAGGTCTAAAAGCTGAATGGGAAAAAGAAGAATTCTACCTGAGGGATGGTCACTAGGGAAATTACAGCTCACTCCTTTTGGGAAGAGAGAAAAGAGGAAGAGGAATTTATAGCCTTTCAAAGACTCCTAAATGCAGTCCAGGAAATGCCATTAGCGTAATTGGTGGAGGAGAACATATTGGTTAGTATGTATTTCCACCAAGAGGGTGAGATAATTAGCACTGGACAGTGTTCTCCCAAGTATACTCTGCAGAACCTTAAGGCTAAAAGCGGGGGAGGGACATGTTTCTGTGGACAAATAAGTTTCTTTTCTGGTCCACAAATCACATTTGCATGTAAAAGCCATTGAGGAGTCTTACAGCTAAAGAAACCTGGATAAGTGTATTTAGGTGATCATTTTTTTTTTTTTTTAAACTCATGGGACTAGAGGCTTTTGTTTTTCTTATATCAACTTTCAACACCCAGCGGAACTAACTTTTGGTGAAAAACATGATGGGAAATACGAGCGTCACTCTAGACTACCTAGTCTTGATATACATATCATGTTCAAGGTGGGTACTTCTGAGATGCTTGTGCAACCCACAGCCTTTTTTCTTTAAGCAGACTCAACCAGATGGGTAATTATAATCTCTATGTTAGTCTTCACAGTCCTGCCTGCCCCTCTGACGAGGCTTGCTTGGAAAAGTAGAAAGAGTCATATCCTTCCTTGTTCAAATCAGAAATCACAAGTTTTCGGTCCAGCTCAGATGGGACATTGAGCCAGGGCTCTAGTGATTATTTTCCTCCATACGTGCTCAGAAGCAGAGAAAAGTGATCAACAGAGAGAAAGAAGAAATCATCAGATCCTCAGAAAGAAGCAGTGATGACAAAGCTTGAGGCCCCAGAGAGGTGGAGGAACAGACTTTATTCCCCTAGCATTCCAACCTTAATAAAGCCCCACTGAATTTCACACCCTAGGATGTTATTAATTAACCCTGCTTATGCCTACTTAATCTCCCTTTTAGTTTAAATTTGTAGAAGGTGGTTTTATTTCTATCAACCAAAGAGCATTAAGTGGTACATGGAATCAGAAATAGAGACATTTACATTCAAGAGGTGTTTATTGAGCACTTTTTGTGTGAGGTGCTATGGGAATTCAGAAAGTATAATGCAGGTTCTGCCTTAGGAAGCTTCACTAATGAGAGATAGAGTCACATGTGTAGATTTCACTGGAATCAAGCAATTGCTAGATAAAGGTGTGTTATAGAAATGTATTTATTTAATAAATGATGGGGATAGACAAAAAAAAAAAAAAAGAAGATTCCAAATATAAGCAATTCTTGGAGGCGGAAATGGCAACCCACTCCATATTCTTACCTGGGAAATCCCATGGACAGAGAAGCCTGGCAGGCTACAGTCCATGGGGTCACAAGAATCAGACACATCTGAGCAACCGTGCACACATACCATAAGAAATTCTTAGAGTAAATCTTGAAGCTTCAGCTTTCCAAGTACAGAAGTACCACAAGGGTATTCCAGATAGAAGAGACTGAGTGTCCCTAGGGGTCCATGTGAGAAGTGGTGATGAGTGTGTGAAGAAAAATTAAAGAGTTATGGTTGGAACTTGTAGAACAAGGATACTAGCTGTGGGAGATGAAGCCAGAGAAATAATCAATGGGAATAAGAGAGGTAGAACCAACCATTCTACAGTACAGCTGTTAGAATGTCATCAGGTCAAAGAAGCAGGTTCCAAGTAGGAAAGTAGCATGATCAAGTAGGCATGTTACAAAGATATGTTTTAGTGATTGTGCATAAGACAGACTTGATGTAGGCAGACGAGGAGGCAGAGACACTTGTTGGAATATGACTCTACATAGTAGGAGTAGAAGGAAGGCATGGACATTAATCATAGAATGAACTGTGGTGTGGGAGAAGACTTTTGAGAATCCCTTGGACTGCAAGGAGATCAAACCAGTCAATCCTAAAGGAAATCAGTCCTGAATATTTGGAAGGACTGATGCTGAAGCTGAAGCTCCAATACTTTGGCCACCTGATGCAAAGAACTGACTCATTGGAAAAGACCCTGCTGCTGGGAAAGATTGAAGGCAGGAGGAGAAGGGGACAACAGAGGATGAGATGGTTGGATGGCATTACTGACTCAATGAACATGAGTTGGAGCAAGGTCTGGGAGTTGGTGATGGACAGGGAAGCCTGGTATGCTGCAATCTATGGGGTTGCAAAGATTTGGACATGACTGAGGGGCTGAACTGAATCATCTAAAGTGAATTAATAATAAAATGTTAGTGAAGAAAAAAGACCTTTGAGATTTAACAGATACTCAGACATTCCTCCATGCTGCTGCTGCTGCTAAATGACTTCAGTCGTGTCTGACTCTGTGCGACCCCATAGATGGCAGTCCACTAGGCACCTCCGTCCCTGGGATTCTCCAGGCAAGAGTACTGGAGTGGGGTGCCATTGCCTTCTCCGACATTCCTTCATACTACTCCAAAATTCTAAGTTCTTCATAATTCATATATTTCGCAGCAACCCTACATCCCTAGCCTCCAAATATGGTCTGTGATGTGGGTTAAATATGAGTCTAAACATTATTAGAAAACAGTATTGAGATATGGGGTCTTCCTGCTGATTGACCCTGCCAGCAATGTTCCACGAACTGGGGACAGATGATGGGATGTAGCCTGGGCTTCTGAAAGATGAAGATACCTCCTGGATGCGTGGCCTCTCCAATGCTGGCTTCCTACACCTTCAGAAAGAGAGTGCATCGGATTAGACCAGTTATTTCAAGCATTGTGTACCTTCTTACCAAAAGAAAGTTTTCATGAAAGTCCTATATTTAAACATTTTTGTCTGAGGCAGTGGGTAGAAAGCTTTAAACTCTTTTCTTGGTCCCTGCAGTGGGCTCTGAGATACCTGTACAGTATCTTAGAAGTTGTGGGAAACAGAATTGAAAACCAGAGCATCACAGATATCCTTTTTAGCCTTTTATATGAACCTTGATGTCTCATTGGTGGCTTTCTCATGTCTGCCTGAGCTGGGCTCTGTTTTCCAGGGTATATAATACAACCCCTAGATCTTACAGCATGGGCAGGGGGGCATTCACTCATTGAATACACATATGTTTCCCCAGTAGGTTGGGAGAGGACATGAATATGTCACAACAGGAACCCTATAAAGGAATTCTATTAAAGGAAAGCCAGTGTCCTTGGCTGGAAAAAGTATCTCACTGAAACAATTTGGACAGAACCCTCACCTTCCAGTTATCATTGGCTTGACCTTGGGACAAGTTAGTAACTTCTCAGCCTCCATCAGTCTTTCTATATGCAGGACTCAATAACTTTCTTATGAAAGTTCAAACAGTGTGGGATTTATAAAAGTGGATTTTATTGTACAAATATCAACAAATTTTATTTAAAAACCTGTCAATGCTCATACATTCTATGAGAGAAACAGAGCACCAAAATGAAAATTTTATTAACAAAACAAGCAAAAATCTACACCACATATTAAATTAACATCATGGCAAAATGATCAATGACTAGCCATATGGTGAGGCGATACTAACATGCCATAATTGTGTGACAATTGCTGCAGTGCTAGCTCTGGGTTGATAAAACTGATCCAATAGCTGTTTTCTCATTTTGTTGGGCGTGCTTGCCTATTCTCACAGTAACGCGCCATCGCATTTTCTCTGTCGCACTTGATAAGGGCGAATTGGCACTGTGGGATGGAGCAGAGCTTTGTTCAGTCCCACAGTTCAGCCTCCAATTGACTGGAAGAGTTGTACAAATTGTTTTCCCTTCGTTTAGAGACACTTATCAAGACCCAACAATGACGGTAATTCGGGCCAGTTGCCAGGCAAACAGATCTCTCAAAAGAGACAGCACCAAGACCCCCTCAGCTTAATGACATTCACTTAAAGACTTCACCAGTCCTAGAAAAAGTGGAAAGAAAGAAGAAAAAGAACTTTCCAAAGCAGATTGCTTAATAAGAGGTGCCCAACAGAGCAATTTAGTGAAGTATCTCAAAGAGCTATTCAGTACGTGGCATTATAAACTCCCCGAATCATGGGAAGAGAGGCTCACTGCACAAATATTTTGTTTGATTTGTAGATGATTTTCATCTCTTTGATATATGTACTCAGTGCTTCACAGACAATTCGTTAGAATTATGATTTTGTTAATCATTAACCTCAGTTGGAAATAACCTTAAAAAAAAAAAGCAAAGTCTAAATCCAACCAGCAATCAGATAATACAAATTCCAACAGTAGGTGCGTTATGTTTTATCATTTCCCCCATTGGCAAAAGAGCTTTCTACCTCTTGAGGAAAAAAGAACTCCATTTATTTCACTACACTTAGACTTACACCTAATCTAAGTATAGTGGACACTTACACCTAGACAGCATATTAAAAAGCAGAGATGTTATTTTGCCAGCAAAGATCTATCTAGTCAAAACTATGGTTTTTCCAGTAGTCATGTATGGATGTGAGGGTTGGTCTATAAAGAAAGCTGACCACCAAAGAATCGATGCTTTTGAACTGTGGTGTTAGAGAAGACACTTGAGAGTCACTTGGACTGCAAGGAGATCAAACCAGTCTATCCTAAAGGAAATTAGTCCTGAATGTACATTGGAAGAACTAATGCTGAAGCTGAAGCTCTAATAGTTTGGCCACTTGATGTGAAAAACTGATTCATTGGAAAAGACCCTGATGCTGGAAAAGATTGAAGGAGGAGAAGGGGACGACAGAGGATGAGATGGTTGGATGGCATCACCGACTCTATGCACATGAGTTTGAGCAAGCTCTGGGAGTCGATAATAGACAGGGAAGCCTGGCATGCTGCAATCCATGGAGTTGCAAGGATTCAGACATGACTGAGGGACTGAACTGAACTGAACTGAGACTTTTCACCCCTACATGCTTTTATCCCCTCTTTGCCTCTTAGAATCACAGACAGTTATAACCAAAAGGGACTTTACATCCACATAACACAATCCTCACGTTTTGGAGCAGAGATAACTGAGGCACAGAGAACATAAGTCATTTCTTAAGGCCCAATAGCTAGGAAATAGAAGATATGGATGATTAAAAACCACCACCACATCAGCAGTGATAGTGGGTTTTGATCTATTGTTTTTCTGCACTTTATCTGACCTTATTTCATTTCCCACATAAAATGATAAATTAGAAATTGTGCTGGAGAAAGAGTCAGTAGTATAGGAATAATCCCTACTCTCTCCAAGAAACTTGAAATGCAACTTAATCTTTCTGCCTGAACTTCTACTGTCTCAAATGGAGAATGAGGGAATATATGTAGATGAATACATGTCAATACACACACACACAAACACACACACACACTTCTATAGTGAACTGGATATAGAGGTGTTATTTAGATCTAAGAGGTAAGTTTTACTGGCTGCACTTTATAAAGGAACTGAGGAATAAGGACATTAGGTGATTTGTCTAAGCTTCTCCAATCAAAAGAAGTAGAGCAGAGAAGAGAAACCAAGTCTGGCAGAAGTCAGAGTCTATTGAGTAACCACAGAAGTCAACTGGATACCAGGTTATGTATTTAGGGGAAAGTTTTCTCCACTTGTCCTTTAAAAGTATTCAAATGAAACCAAGCAATAGTAAAACTTTTTCTAAAGAAAGCCTCTGTTAAATGACTCTCAGAGTTAACATAGGTGTTGAGAAACTTCATTTTTCCTGGTCAGCCTCAGCTTGGATCTCCTCAGAAACAGGGTGTCACTGCAGACAAAGCTTAGTGGATGATGCCAGGGTTTCACCTATAGTCCTTCAGATTCTTGTTTGTGTCCACCAGCTTGTGTTTGCTTCTGCTACCAACAGCAGCAATTGGAGGGCTGCCTTCAGACTCCTAGAGCCTTTACTGCCTAGCAAAACACAAAGCACAAAGACCCAGAAGTATCTTAGAACGTAGATCATCCCCAGGGCTTAACTAATGATGAGTGTGGGAGTAGAAATGCTCCAGATCCCTTGCTGCTGATTCAGGTTCTCTGGCATAATCCTTTCACTGTGTCCCAGTCTCCCCATGGGATTGAGTCAAGGCCACCCTCCAAAGTGAGTGTATCTTATACATGATAAAATCTACTTCCTTGGTCTCTCCTTTCTCATCTTACTTCCCATGTCTCTGATTCACTTTCTTGTACATCATCATCTCAGAGACTGCTTCTGGAAAATCAACTTAAAACGTACAAGCAGCCCATCTGTTGTTTGACACTATGATTGTCTTTCCTTACACTCATAAACTGTTTTTCTTTACCTTCAATAAAACTTAGACTATCAGTAACTCCCATCCAAAGATCTACTCTGTGCTGCAATGTGACAGAGCACACATCCAATCCCCTCCCACTTCAATGGCTTTCCAGTGGTTGATAGTGCATGCAGGTTCCTTTTTAACTTCTTTTCTGCAGCTCACCAAAGACTTAAATGAAAACTGTTGTGCTGACTTACCACTTGCATTATCAGAAGCTAATAATAAAGATACGTCACTGCCACTTCATCGGTCACCCAAGAAAGAGCCATAAAAAAGCATAAAACAAAGTCCTGTCATCTTAACAAAGGATGTAGAACCTATGTGTGTCCCCTTCCCAAGTTTTAAGTGCTATTTATTGAGCTATTACCATATTCTGGAGCGTTCACAGTCATTTTACATATATTATCTCATTGACTCTTCCCAAAAACACTATTAAAAGTTACTATCACTATGATTCTTTTAAAAAATATTTATATATCCATTTAATTATTTGGCTGTGTTGGGTCTTAGTTGCAGCATGAAGGATCTTTGCCGTGTCGATGGGGATCTTTTGTTGTGCGGCGTGGATTCTCTGGTTGTGGTGCACATGCTCTCTAGCTGTGGGTCACAGGCTCCAGAGATGTGGGCTCCGTAGTTCACGGCACATATGCTTAGTTGCCCTGTGGTGTGTGGAATCCTAGTCCCCCAATCAGGGATTGAATCGATGTCCCCTGCATTGCAAGGCAGATTCTTAACCACTGGACCCCCAGAGAAGTCCTCATGGTTATTATTTTTGATTTTCAGGTGAGGAAACAGAAGTATAGAGATGTTTTGCTACTAATCCTATGTTTAATAGGAATTGACAGAGCTGGGATTTGAATCCAAGCAATTTAATAAAAGTGTTCGTTGGAAGGACTGATGTTGAAGCTGAAACTCCAATACTTTGGCCACCTGATGCAAAGAACTGACTCATTTGAAAAGACCCTGATGCTGGGAAAGATTGGAGGCAGGATAAGAAGGGGACAACAGAAGATGAGATGGTTGGATGGCATCACTGACTCAATGGACATGAGTTTGAGTAAACTTCAGGAGTTGGTGATGGACAGGGAGGCCTGGCGTGCTGCAGTCCATGGGGTTGCAAAGAGTTGGACACAACTGAGTGACTCAACTGAACTGAACTGAATTTAATAACAGAGCCCACAATCTGAACCATTACAAATCACTGTGAATGTTCTGTGTGGAAAAGGAAACTCATAAATACATATTGTTGTAATGTATTAAATTATCGAGAGTATTTCTTAAACAGAGTGTGAGAGAACAGACTAGGAGCTCAACCGAAATTTCACACCAGAGCTTTGCTGTAGATTGCAAAAATAGTCACATTTTCAGCTCTTCCCCTTGAGAGATAAAATGATTTGTCCAACAAGAAATTAGCAAACTGTCCCACTCAGTGGGTTAACAAGGCTTATGTATTGGAACTTGCTGTCTCTTGCTGCTCTTTAGAACCCTGATTGTCATGTACAGAAGTCTTTTCCACCTTACTGGAGACTAGGAGATCACAAGGAAAAGAGCTAATCCATCTCAGTTAAGTTCTCCTTAAACTGAACAGCCTACATCATGTAAGTCAGGTCACCCTGGACTAAAGTTTTCTCAACCTGGCTACTACTAACATTTCAAGCCACATGATACTTTGTTGTAGGGAATTGCTTTTTGGAGGATATTTAGCAGCATCTCTGTCCTTTTCGCACTAAATGCCCGTAAAAGCACCCAGTTATGACAACCACAATTGTGTTTGGTGGTGGTTTAGTCCGTGGTAGTTTAGTTGCTAAGTCGTGTCCAACTCATGTGACCCCATGGACTGTAGCCCACCAGGCTCCTCTGTCCATGGGATTTTCTAGGCAAGAATACTGGAGTGGGTTGGCATTCCCTTCTCCATGGGATCTTCCCGACCCAGGGATGGAACCTGTGTCTCCTGCATTGCAGACATATTCTTAACCAATTAAACTATGAGGGAAGCCATAAAACACATAAAATTGTGTTTAGACATTGCCAAATATCCTCCTGTGGAGATGGTAGTTTGTACAACTCATCTGCAGTTAAGAACCACCAAGTTCCCACTGTTGCATCCCTGACCCTCACATAACTGTAAGACAGACGTAAATGATCATTTCAAGTCAGTAGGTTTTGAGATTGTTACTAATCTAAAGCTAATACAGTCTCTGTAGCAGAGACAGTATCTATTTGCCACAAGCATTTGTCTCTCTAGATTGCACAGAAGGACCACATTTTCTAGTCCTCTTTGGAATTTAGGTGAAAAATATGTAATTAAGTGCCTGCCAGTAGGGATGTGAGAAGAGACTGTGTGTCATTCAGTCTCAAACAATTAAAAACAGCATCTTCTCCACAGCTGCTTTCTCCTGATTGCCTGGAAGGAAAGAACCCCAGTATTGCAAAATTGTAAGACAGAACTCTGAATACCTGAGTCAGCATTGGAGGACACCTGCTCAGGAGAGCTGCCTAATCTGCACTGGACTGTGATAGAAGTGTGGGACAAATTGTTCCTATTTAACCTACTGAGATTTAGGGTTTACTTGTTATCACTGCAAAGCCTAGCCTCAGTCTTCATTCCTGACATATATGTTGGAAATAAGCTAACTATATTTATTCTTGCTTTCCTGGTGGCTCAGATATTAAAGGATCTGCTTGCAATTCAGGAGACTTGAGTTCCATCCGTGGGTCAGGAAGATTCCCCTGGAGAAGGGAATGCAATCCACTCCAGTGTTCTTGCCTGGAGGATTCCATGGACAGAGGAACCTGGCAGGCTGCAGTCCATAGGGTCACAAAGAGTTGGACACAACTGAGTGACTAACACTTGGGATGTATGATGAGAAAATTTGAATTAGATTCATCAGTAAATGAACAGATTCTCTTCAGTATCTTTTTTCTTTCCGTTTTATTGAGATATAATTGACCTACAGCACCATATGAGTTTATGGTGATCAGCGTAATGGATTTGGCTTATGTACATCATGAAATGATCATCATAACAAGTTTAGTCAACAACCATCATTTCAAATGGACTATATAGAAAGCTGAGTGCCAAAGAATTGATGCTTTTGAACTGTGGTGTTGGAGAAGACTCTTGAGAGTCACTTGGACTGCAAGGAGATCAAACCAGTCAATCCTAAAGCAAATCAGTCATGAATATTCATCAGAAGGACTGATGCTAAAGCTGAAACTACAATACGTGGCCATTTGATGTAAAGAAATGACTCATTGGAAAAGACCCTGATGCTGGGAAAGATTGAAGGCGGGAGGAGAAGGGATGACAGAGGATGAGATGGTTGGATGGCATTATCGACTCAATGAACATGAGTTGGAGCAAGCTCCAGGAGTTGGTGATGGACAGGGAAGTCTGGTGTGCTGCAGTCCATGGGGTCACAAAGAGTTGGACACGACTGAGCAACTGAACTGAACTGAATCATTTCAAATAGATACAAAATTAAAGAAACAGAAAAAAATGTTTTTTCTTGTGATGAGAACTCTTAGGATTTACCTTCTTACAGATGTTCGTATATTATGTAGCAGGGGTAGTGATGGTTATATTGTACACTGCATCCCTCGTGCTTATCTACCTCACAACTGGGAGTTTGCACTTTGGGACTACTCTCATCCATTTCCTACTATCTCTGGTAACCACAAATCTGATCTCTTTTTCTATGAGTTTGTCTGTTTTGAAGTATAACTCATCTACAACACTATGCTAGTTCTTCCTTGGGGCTTTTATCTTTTCCCTTAGTTTTGAATATACTCCTCTTGTTGACAATGAGTTGATCTAAGAAAGAAATGGAAAATGTCATTAAAGCCACATTTGAGGATTATAACCTGGGTGCTTTTGTTGTTCAGTCTCTAAGCCATGTCTGACTTTTTGCAACCCCACGGACCGCAGCACGCCAGGCTTCCCTGTCCTTCACTATCTGCCAGATATAACCTACAACCATCTCAGAAAGCTCTGAGAACTGCCCCACTCATTAGAGGTTATATAAGTTTTTGAGACAGAGGGCTGTACAGCAAAAGTGAAAGTGAAAGTCGCTCGGTTGTGCCCAGTTCTTTGCGACCCCATGGGCTATACAGTCCATAGAATTCTCCAGGCCAGAATACTGGAGTGGGTAGCCTTTCCCTTCTCTAGGGGATCTTCCCAACCCAGGGATCCAACCCAGGTTTCCCCCATTGCAGGAAGATTCTTTACCAGCTGAGCCACCAGGGAAGTCCAATGATATGTTGCCTACAGTTTACACAACCCAGTGCCATGTGACCATTTACAAGATCAAGAACAAATGTTATCTTTAAGGAGATGTCTTGCTGATGCTGGGAGAATATTGCTCTTTATGGCTGAGCAGGTATTTCTGCTGATGGGGGATGGTTGGTCAACGTACCATGCAGATACACAAGGACAGTGCAGGGAGAAAAGAACAAAAGGGCAGAGAAGAAATTTTCGTTTATATTTTTCTTGTCTTGCCATTCAATATGAATTCTGTTTCACACTCTGTTGCCTCATTTTGCCTAACTTGCTGCTTTCATTTGTATATACCTGGTAAGTTGTTCTTGACCTTGGAGAACTGACCTTGTATAGAAGCTGTCCTGTGTGTCCCAGCCACTCACTCGTCTCTGGTCCCGAGTTCCATGCTCCAGGTGTGCCCACTACGTGTGCTGCATGGGTGCTTCTGTTGTGGTGAGCTGACTACTACGGGCACTCTGGCTGTAAGTAAGTGTGGCTGACCCCTGTCAGGTAGACTGCCTGGTTCTGCCCTATGCCCAGGCTGCTGGCCACTTTTGGGTGGGGCCAGTCATGAGACTGCTGACTGAGGGATCTTAGGATTTGTGGAACTGGTGTCAGCCCACTGGTGAGTGGGGCTGTGTTGTCACCTGGCCAGTTGCTTAGCCTGAGGCATAGTACCAGTGTTGAAAGGTTGCTGGGCTGGGTCAGTGTTAACAAGCTGGCAGGAGACCAGCACCAGTGTTGAGGTGGTAGAACGAGCTTCCTAAATGGATTCCCCTAGTGTCTGTATCCCCAGGGGTGCTCCAGTTTCCTCATACTTCTCCTGGGCCCTCTGCAAATCAATAGGTGGGTCTGATCCAGGTTCCTTTCAAATTATTGCTTCTTCCCTGTTTTCTGGAATATATGAGATTTTATGTGCCCTGTAAGAATGGAGTTTCTATTCTCACAGCCATCTGGGTCTTCTGAAAGTAAGGCCTATTGGTCCAAAGCTGAATATTCTGGGGGCTCATCTTCCTAGTGCCAGACCCCCTAGCCGGGAGCCTGATATGGAGTTAAGACCACTCCTTGGAGAAAGCCTCTGCAATTGTGTTTGAGGGTCACCCACTGTAGCGTTTGGGTCTTGATTATACTATCTTTGTCCATCCTACTGGGCTTGTGGCTCCTTCTTTTTATCATTGCGTATCTTTTCTGCTAGTCTTCATCAGCAGTTGCTCTGCCAATTGTTGTGATTTTGGTATGCCTGTGGGAGGAAGTGAGCTCAGATTCTTCCTTCTGCCATAGTGGTTACTCCCCTCAGATTGCCTTCATCATCTTTAGTCCAACGTACCAACTGCTAGTGTACAAATCCCAGCTCCTGCATTCATTCATTCATTCAATAGATGTTTATTAAGTGGCTACTAATTGTCAGCAACCATACCAAGAATAGAGCTCTGTGTAAAAGCATAAGGCATGATTTATGCCTCTGAGGAGATCATAGCCCACTGGAGAAGGCAGCCACATTAAAAGAAAATTCACAGACAAAATCACTGCAACAAAACTTTTAAATCATGTGCCTGGAGGATGTCAAAACATTAGTGAATACTGCCTGGAGAAATCAGACAAGTCTTCACAGAGAAAGTGACTGTATACATGGATCTGTACAATATGAAATAAGAATTTTTAATAGGCAAAAAGTAAAGAATATAAGGAAGTCCCAGTAGAAAAGTATTCCAGGCAAGAGGAACAGCAATTACAAAATAAATGGGAACATGAAGTCTCTTGTCTTGGAAAAGAGTTGAGGACATTCCCCTTGACAAAAGTTGAGTAATCTAGAAGCTTATGTTCTCATTTATCATTCTGTTACAATCTGGCCCCAAACCTAATGGTTTAAAGAATCAATTGCTTTATCTTATGATATTATGTGCGAGGAATTTGGGCAGGGTTTGGCTGGACAATTCTTCTGTCCACTGTGATGGTGATAGAAGTCATGTAGAGGTATTTGGATGGACTAGTGTGGGGTTCCAAGATGACTTTATTTACCTATATGATGCCTTAAGAGGCATGATTCAGTTCAGTTAATGGTATTGACCTGAGCACTAATATCTGGCATCTCCAGGATGATGATATATGGCTGCTTATGGCTCCCAGAGAGAGTACTCCAAAAAAACAGACAGTAGAAGACACCAATCTTTTAAGCCCGGACCTAGATACTGATACAAACTCACATTTGCCACACTCTATGGTCAGTTATCACTATGACTGTCCAGAATCAAAATAAGGGTTCATGGACCCTGGTTCTCAATTTTGTCAAAGCATTTTAAGGCAAAAGCAGAGGTCTTAGGGCTTCAGTCAAAGTGAAAAAAGTTTCTTCCCTATAGAAACCTACAAGTAGTGAAACAGGAGGGAAGGGGGCGTGGCACACTCTTTAAACATAGCCACAGGACACGACAAAAACTGGTTAGAACCAACTAGGTCCTAGATGACTGGAACATTCAATTTCCAGTGGACCTTGAGTTTCATTCTATGCTCATTGTAATAGATTAGCTAAATGTCATACCCACAGGCACCATTATGATTCAGAGGCTAACTGAAGGCCAAAGGCAAAAAACTGGGCAGTAGCACAATTCCTGGTAATCCCCACACCTCTCCTGAAACAGTTGGAATAATCCTCCCATTTATTCAGTTCAGTTCAGTTCAGTCGCTCAGTCGTGTCCGACTCTTTGCGACCCCATGAATCGCAGCACACCAGGCCTCCCTGACCATCACCAACTCCCGGAGTTCACTCAGACTCATGTCCATCGAGTCAGTGATGCCATGCAGCCATCTTATCCTCTGTTGTACCCTTCTCCTCCTAGCTCCCAATCCCTCCCAGCATCAGACTCTTTCCCAATGGATCAACTCTTTGCATGAGGTGGCCAAAGTACTGGAGTTTCAGCTTCAGCATCATTCCCTCCAAAGAAATCCCAGGGCTGATCTCCTTCAGAATGGACTGGTTGGATCTCCTTGCAGTCCAAGGGACTCTCAAGAGTCTTCTCCAACACCACAGTTCAAAAGCATCAATTCTTTGGTGTCAGCTTTCTTCACAGTCCAAATCTCATATCCATACATAACCACTGGAAAGACAATAGCCTTGACTAGATGGACCTTTGTTGGCAAAGTAATGTCTCTGCTTTTGAATATGCTATCTAGGTTGGTCATAACTTTCCTTCCAAGGAGTAAGAGTCTTTTAATTTCATGGCTGCAATCACCATCTGCAGTGATTTTGGACCCCAAAAAAATAAAGTCTGACACTGTTTCCCATCTATTTGCCATGAAGTGATGGGACCAGATGCCATGATCTTTGTTTTCTGGATGTTGAGCTTTAAGCCCACTTTTTCACTCTCCTCTTTCACTTTCATCAAGAGGCTTTTTAGTTCCTCTTCACTTTCTGCCATAAGGGTGATGTCATCTGCATATCTGAGGTTATTGATATTTCTCCCAGCAATCTTGATTCCAGCTTGTGCTTCTTCCAGCCCAACGTTTCTCATGATGTACTCTGCATAGAAGTTAAATAAGCAGGGTGACAATACAGAGCCTTGACGTACTCCTTTTCCTATTTAGAAGCAGTCTGTTGTTCCATGTCCAGTTCTAACTGTTCCTTCCTGACCTGCATATAGGTTTCTCAAGAGGCAGGTCAGGTGGTCTGGTATTCCCATCTCTTTCAGAATTTTCCACAATTTATTGTGATCCACACAGTCAAAGGCTTTGGCATAGTCAATAAAGCAGAAATAGATGTTTTTCTGGAGCTCTCTTGCTTTTTCCATGATCCAGCAGATGTTGGCAATTTGATCTCTGGTTCCTCTGCCTTTTCTAAAACCAGCTTGAACATCTGGAAGTTCACTGTTCACGTATTGCTGAAGCCTGGCTTGGAGAATTTTGACCATCACTTTACTAGCATGTGAGATGAGTACAATTGTGCAGTAGTTTGAGCATTCTTTGGCATTGTCTTTCTTTGGGATTGGAATGAAAACTGACCTTTTCCAGTCCTGTGGCCACTGCTGAGTTTTTCAAATTTGCTGGCATATTGAGTGCAGCACTTTCACAGCATCATCTTCCAGGATTTGAAATAGCTCAACTAGAATTCCATCACCTCCACTAGCTTTGATCATAGTGATGCTTTCTAAGGCCCACTTGACTTCACATTCCAGGATGTCTGGCTCTAGGTGAGTGATCACGCTATCGTGATTACTCGTGATCACACCATCATGATCCCATTTATTAGCCTATAAAATTACTCAGCCCATAAAAACTAATTATGTCATATTTTGGGGCCTCTCACGTTCAGAGATGGCCAAACTCTATCTGCAGAGTATGTTTCTCTCTAAATAAATTCACTTCTTATCTATCACTTTGTCCCTCACTGAATTCTTTCAATGATAAGATATCAAAAACCTGAGCTTCATTTAATACTGAGACCAGGTCTTTTCAGTCACTCAGTCATCTCAAACTCTTTGTGACCCCATGGACTACACCATGCCAGGGAAGCTTGCTCAAACTCATGTCAGTGTTGGCATCCAACCATCTCATCCTCTTTTCCTCCTGCCTTCAATCTTTCCCAGCATCAGGGTCTTTTCCAATGAGTCTGGTGTGATTTTGGAGCCCAAGAAAATCTGTCTCTGTTTCCATTGTTTCCCCACTATTTCCCATGAAGTGATGGGACCGGATGCCATGATCTTCGTTTTCTGAATGTTGAGCTTTAAGCCAGCTTTTTCACTCTCCTCTTTCACCTTCATCAAGAGGCTCTTTAGTTCCTCTTCGCTTTCTGCCATAAGAATGGTGTAATCTGCATTTCTGAGGTTATTGATATTTCTTCTAGCAATCTTGATTCTAGTTTGTACTTCATCAAGCCCAGCATTTAGCATGAAGTACTCCGCTTATAAGTTAAATAAGCAGGGTGGCAATATATAGCCTTGATGTACTGCTTTCCCAATTTTGAACTTGTCCATTGTTCTATATATAGTTCTAACTGTTGCTACTTGACCTGCATACATGTTTTTCAGGAGGCAGGTAAGGTGGTCTTGTATTCCCATCTCTTTAAGAATTTTCCACAGTTTGTTCTGCTGCAAAGACAGAGTCTCCCTTCTTCTTCCATATAGAGTGCCACCAGGATGCTAATTTCTCTCATTTTCTGCCAGTGCTCCCGGTTTGGAATGTCAAGCTGATGGGAGCACAGCATGTAGGGATGAAGTTGTTTTGACTCTGATTTCAGGGCTCTTGAGAAAGCCAAATGACTTCCCAGGGGTGAGTTTCTCGTTCTGGATCCCTTTTCCAGGGGTGAAGGAGCATCCTTATGACATCTCTAGCCATCTTGCCTTGAAGAACTCTTCTATAAGGACTTCCTGGGCAGTCCAGTGGTTAAGACTCTGCACTTCCACTGCAGGGAGCACACATTCAATCCCTGATTGGATAACTAAGATCAAGCATGCCACACAGCAGGGCCAAAGGAAAAAAAGAGCTCTTCTGAGGTAGCAACAAATGTTGTTGAGTGTGAAGCCAAATTCATGATTCCAGTCTCTGTACCTTGACATTTAATTAAATCTCAGAGACAGAGTTTTGGGTGAAATAGAACAGAATAGCTTTACTGCTTTGCCAAACAAAAGGGGCCAGAGAGAGCTGATGCTCAAAATTATGTACCAACTTGGTGGGGACTAGTGAGTTTTACAGTAATTGTTCAAAGAAGGCATGATCAACTCATGGACATTCTTCTGATTGGTTGGTGGTGAAGTAAGTGGGAGTCAGCATCATCAACCTTTTGGTTCCAACTAGCTTGGAGTCTATGTGCTTGTGGGCACCATACTGTTAATTTCTTCCATTAGGTAAGGGTTTCAGAATCTGCAGAACAGCTCAAAGATATTGTTGTGTGCATCCATTTGCTGCTAAGTTGCTTCAGTCGCATCCGACTCTGTGCGACCCCATAGATGGAAGCCCACTAGGCTCCCCCGTCCCTGGGATTCTCCAGGCAAGAACACTGGAGTGGGTTGCCATTTCCTTCTCCAATGCATGAAAGCAAAAAGTGAAAGTGAAGTCGCTCAGTCCTGCCCGACTCTTAGCGACCCCATGGACTGCAGCCTACCAGGCTCCTCCGTCCATGGGATGGGGTGCCATTGTGTTCTCCATGCATCCATTTAGGGAAGACCAAGACCCTACCCCAAGGCTGAAATATTGTTTCTTTTGATTGTTCCTCCCTGTTTCTGCATCCCCTTCCTTCCCTATTTATCTGTTTAAACCTACTCCTTGGAACTCAGGGAAGGTGCTGGAGGCTGAATGAAGCCTATTTTCTATAATCAAGGAGGGGGAGACACAGAAAGGCTTCTCTGCCTCGGAGCCCCACAGAGTCCTGGTTGGTACCAAGTGTGGGAGGAATTTAAAGTTATCACACAGCTGTTTGGAGGAATTATGGTTAATTAAATGTTTCAACAGTAAAATGTGGCACCAAACTCCCTTACCCTCTCAAATAGTTTCCTGTAGTTCCTGAAGTCTAACTGGGGGTAGTGGTGTTAAAGAACAGTCTGGGGAAATAAAACTCAAAAAAAAAAAAAAAAAAAAAAGGGCTCAAGAAGTAATACAGTAAAATTACTTTAGCAACTTCCTTACAGGCTTCCTGAGAATCACTGGACTCGGTAGCCAAGGGAGGTGAATTTACAGAGACAAGAGGGAGGCAGGGCCTATCCTGCCTTCTCTGACCAAGGGGCTCAGTCAATCATTGCTAGGGAGTCTGCTTTTGTTTGTTTGCTTTTTAAAATGCTGCACATAGAGAGAGTGTTCTGGGAGTTTAGAGCAAAACAAAACAAAAAAAGACCTATTAATTTGGCAGAAAGTTCACTTTTGGTTTTGCAAGGGTTGGGATTTGTTTACCCTTCCATTTGTTGGTTGACAGTAAGAAGCCCAGTAAGGAGAGTGTTGGCACTCCTTCTGCCTTCCCCAGAAGGACACGTGGCAGCCTCCTGAAGGGTTTGGCCCAACCCACCCCGTCACCCCCTCACCCCCTCCCACCAACACAGCTAGAAGAGCCTAAGCCTCTTGCTCATATGAAGATCTCCTCCCCCACCACAGAGGTGCCTGGAGAGAGCCCAGGGTCCCTCCACTGGTACTGCAGGGTTGACCGAGCCCAGAGGGCCATGTTGGTATCACAGAACAGGGCCCTGTGGTACACCTGCCTTGATGGCCAGTCCAGCTTGCAAGGGTTCCTAGTTCCCTGTCTACACCTTGCTTACTTTGAGTCAGTTGCTTGCTAAGCACTTTACATGCGTTATCTCTCCTATTCCTCACTTTGGTCATGAAACAGAGGAGCTGTTATCCTCAATCTGCATTGGGTTGAACCAAAGGGGTTCACTGATTGTCTCAAGTTCATCCACTTTATAAGTGGTAGCTTTAGGCTTCCCAGGCGCCACTAGTGGTAAAGAATCTGCCTGCAGATGCAGGAGATGTAAGAGACATGAGTTTGATCCCTGGGTCAGGAAGATCCTCTACAGGAGGGCATAGCAACTCATTCCAGTATTCTTTCTTGGAGAATGGCATGGACAGAGGAGCCTGGCGGGCTACAGTTCATGGGGTTGCAAAGAATTGAACACAACTGAAGTGACTTAGCACAACAGTATTAGGATGTAAACAAGAGCAGTTGAACCCCAAAGTCACATTTTTAACTGTCAGTCACTCTGTTCTCCTCTTGGGTTTGATCATCTTTAAGCCCCGATCTTCAAGTTCCAGTGTTTCCTGTCTCTAGGACTGAAATTTGCTCCTTGGACCTGCGGTAAAAAGCCATATTGGACTTCTCTGATCTAAAATGTAGGTATACATTAAATCCTGTATTTGTTTTTAAGGGTTGGCATAATGAAGTGTCACAAACTGGGGGCTTAAATGAAACTTATTTTCCCACAGTCCTTAACTCACTGTATCTGCAAATACATTATTTCTACATTAAGTCCAGATTCTGAGATTCTGGATAGACATGAATTTTAGAGGGACATTATTCTGCCCATAATACAACTTGTTACGATTTAAAGTATTGTTGTTCAATCACTCAGTCGTGTCTGACTCTTTGCGACCCCATGGACTGAAGCATGCCAGGCTTCCCTGTCCTTGATTATCTCCCAGAGTTCACTCTAACTCATATCCATTGAGTCAGTGATGGCATCCAGCCATCTCATCTTCTGTCAACCCGTTCTCCTCTTGACCTCAATCTTTCCCAACATCATGGTCTTTTCCAACGAGCCAACTCTTCAGTTTAAAGTGTATACCCCTGAAAACTCTGCTCAAGTCTTAACCATTAGTATCCTAGGTTGTGATGCTATTTGGAAATAAGGTCATTGCAGATGTACCAGAGTACAGTGGGCCCCTAATCCAGTGTGACTAGTGTCCTTGTACAAAGGAGAAATTTGGACACAAACAAGTAGAGAGGGAAGACAATGTGAAGAGACGAGGAGAAGATGGCCATTCACAATCTAATGAGAGAGACCTGAAACAGATCCTCCCCTCCGATTCTTTAGAAGGAACCAAGATTTTGGACTTCTAGCCTGTGGAACTGAGACAATATACCTCTTTTGGTAAAGCCACTCAGTCTGTGGTACTTGGTTATGGCAGCCTAGGAAACTAATACAGAAAGAATCAGCCAAAGAGCCAGAAACTAGGTTGGGGAGGACCACCAGTGAAACAATGTCCAGGCCTTTCTGTAAGCAGGGATACACCAGCCCTAAAAAGTCCAATACAGGGTCTAGTATGGCCCTAGGCTCCCCAGTGGTAAAGAATCCACCTGCCAATGCAGGAGACACAGGAAATGCAGGTTCGATCCCTGGGTCAGGAAGATCCTCTGGAGGAGAAAATGGCAACCCATTCCAGTATTCTTGCCTGGAAAATTACACCGACAGAGGAGCCGTGCAGGCTATAGTCTGTGGGGTCACAAAGAGTCAGAAATGACTGAGCAACTGAGATCAAAGAAGTTCAACACAGTTTTTGCAGGAGGTCCTTGGGTTGCAGTCTAGTGCTAGAGAAAACTAGTGCAGACTCCAAGAACTATAACACAATCATGCTTTTCCCTGCGCTCCTCAGATTCTTAAATTATTGACCGGAACTAATGAAGATTGTGGTTTCCATTCAATCACTCATCCTTTTATGTATTCAACAAGTATGTGTTTGGTGTCTCACTCTATGCCAGGCGTACGGCAATGCCCTTGGGATTCCACAGTGGACTCGGGGGATATTATTATGGTCTAGTGGGAGAAACAGACAAGGAAAGAGAAAAAAAACCAGTACAGGGGTGCCAAGTGACACTCAGTGCTGGGATTAAACACAGAGCATAAGGGAAGGACCTAGAACATAGGCAAGCACCTGGCCTGCTGTCAGGGTGGTGTTGGCTGGCCAGGGTGGTGACATCAAACCCAAACCTAAAAGGGTGAATAGGTATTATTTTTCAGGTGCATCAAGGGGATAAAGGGAGATTGCAGCAAGAGAAGAATTCACGCAAAAGACACGAGGGGGAATGGTACATACTTGAAGTGGCAGTGAATTCAGTTTGCCCAAACTGTGACTAGAGAAGTGGTGAGAATACAGGAGCCAGATCATGAGTCTCCTCTTCTCAGGAAGATTTCGGCTTTATCCTGATAGTGAAGAGGAATCACTCCACAGGGGAGTGACAGATCGGATCTGAGCTTCATTATGATGACCCGCTGGACTCAGTGGGGAGAGTGGCTGAGAGGGGACAGGACTGTGGGTGGAGGACTTCCCATGCCTCACTCCACTGTCCCCAGCTTACTTCCCCATGGCTCTCACCTTGCTGGCCATTCTCCCTGCCCTGGGCTGGGCCCAGGAAGGCTGTGGAAGTTACCATGACTCTAAGGATAAGAGGATGAGGTGATTGGATGTCATCACCGACTTAATGGCTATGAGTTTAGGTAAACCCTGGGAGTTCATGATGGACAGTGAGGCTTAGCGTGCTGCAGTCCACGGGGTTACAAGGAGTTGGACACGACTGAGCGACTGAACTGAACTGAAGGATAAGTAAATCCTCAGCCAGGAGTCAGAAGACTTCCAGGCCAGGGTTTCTTAGGTTCCGGAACTGGGAAAGGCTGATCTTACAGATGCCAGGACTTTAATATCTGCAGCTGCCCAGGGCAGAGGCTGATTCACTGATACATAACAGCTCAATTAACTCTGCAGGTGGAATATTTTGGATGAAAATCAATCTGTTTTGCCTCAGCTCAGTCTCTTCTCCTGTCTTTGGTTTCCCCATCTCTGAAGTGTAAGAGTTAGACTAGGCTAACTTTAAGGCTACTTCTGAAGTCTTACACAATGTAACAATTATGATGGGAAGGCTAATGCTGCTCTTATGCTGTGCCCTAGCTTAATAAACAGAGCAATGCTGCTGGGAACAAACTGGAATTTGCATTTTTGAGCCCCTATGATGTTTCTTATCTGACATCTATTACGTTCCTCAGCAAAGCTTTTTCTGGGCTATCACATTAACCTAATTTATCACATATTGCTTCTGAGTTCATATATGCATCTGTTTACATCTCTTTACTGGGACCTTGGTTGTTTACTGTCATACCTCTTGCATAAAGAATAATGCCTAGCACATAATAGCTTCTCAGTAAATGTGTGTTGAATGAATTCTGAGCAAGGCATTATCATTGCTGGATATGGGGACAGGCTCAGAAAGGCAACATTGTCCAAGGTTGCACTGACAATGAATTTAGAGCAGAGGCTGCTACTGCTGCTGCTAAGTCGCTTCAGTCGTGTCTGACTCTGTGCGACCCCATAGACAGCAGCCCAACAGGCTCCCCTGTCCCTGGGATTCTCCAGGCAAGAATACTGGAGTGGGTTGCCATTTCCATCCAGGTCTGGATGGCAAACTCTACAATGTAGCCCCTCCATTTCAAGGTCGTTTCTTACCCAATTCAAGTAACCCTTAGTATTCCTAAACACAACCTCTTAATTTTCAAGAAAAGAAAAGGGACAAATCTGGGGTTAGGTGTGCACACTTGGTTCCATAAATATGTATCATAGCAGAATGAATATGGTAATAAGGAGAAACATGTTTAAAACTCTGAAGCTCATTATCACCTTCCTTTGACAGTCCGGCACAAGCACTTGTCAATTCTCACTTAACACTTCTTTCATTTTCTCCTTTCTGCTCAATGCAGGAGAAAGTGTCTATTATTGCAAGAGGGAATCATTGACTCCATTTCTTTCTCCTTGAAGATGGAATAAAGCACTCAGTTTCGAAGAACTCCCTTAAGCGATTAGTATCATTTCGTGTAGTGCTTCTGGAGTCCTGGATGGCAAACTTCTGAAAGCTGGAGGGACCCCTTGAACTTTCGATTCTCTATTTCAGAAGAAATGAAAGAGACTGCAACTTAATTCTTCACTAATAAAGCACGATCTCGCTCTGGTTCAGAGACTGTGGAGAAAAATACCATTCTCCACTAAACATATACTGCAATTTTAAGCATAATTCTTCATCTATGTCCCCTGAACTCCATTTTTCCTATCTGACATTGGGTGAAAGAACAGAATCTTGAACACAGAGTAGTTCCCTCATCCAACTTGGTAACTTGATGGCTAGCCATCCTCTGGGATTGGCATGGTCTGAGGACATTGTGATCGGCCCAGCTTAGAAGCCCTGTGAGAGAGTCCAAAGCTCAGACATCAGCTGTGGATTTCCTATGTGGAGAGGCCCAATCTCTGTGGTTTTGGCTGAGAAAATGAAATGCTATTTTAATTAATTGGCAGGAGGTGTAGTAGATTAGTTGGAATTATATACAATGGAATATTACTCAGCCATAAAAGGAAATGAAATTGGATCATTTGTACAGACGTGGGTGAAATTAAGACTGTTTTACAGAGTGAAGTAAGTCAGAAAGAGAAAAAACAAATACTGTATTTTAATGTATGTATGTGGAGTCTAGAAAAATGGTATAGTTGATCTTATTTGCAAAACAGAAATAGAGACACAGACTAGAGAACAAATGTATGGTCACCAAGGGTGTGTGTTGGGGGTGGGGGTAGGATGAACTAGGAGACTGTGACTGACATACACAGACTACTGATACTATATGCAAAAAAGATAACTAATGAGAACCTACTGTGCGGCTCAGGGAACTGTCCTCAGTGCTCTGTCATGACCTAAATGGGAAAGACATCCAAAACAGAAGTGATATGTATACTGTTGTTGTTCAGTTCCTCAACTGTGTCTGACTCTTTGCAACCCCATGGACTGCAGCACTCCAGGCTTCCCTGTCCTTCACTGTCTCCCAGAGCTTGCTCAAACTCATGTCCATTGAATCAGTGATACCATCCAACCATCTCATCCTCTGTCATCCCCTTCTCCTCCTGCCTTCACCCTTTCCCAGCTTTAGGGTCTTTTCAAATGAGTCAGCTCTTAGCATCAGGTGGGCAAAGTATGTGAGCTTCAGCTTCAGCATTAATCTTTCCAATGAATATTCAGGGTTGATTCCCTTTAGGATTGACTGGTTTGATCTCCTTGATCAAAAATGTACATATACCTGATTCACTTTGCTGTACAGTAGAAACACAACATTATAAAGCAGTTATACTCCAATGAAATTGATTTTAAAATAAAATAAATAAATAAATTACAGTTGAACTTATTTATTTGTCAGATCGTTCAAAAGATTCTACAGTAGGCAGCTTCTGAATTGACTGCCAGTGGTTCACAACTTTTTGGGGTTTTGCTGCATGTATAATCCCCTCCCCTTGGGTATAGTCTGGACCTGACACAGTGACTCACTTCTGTCTGACACAATATGGCAAGAATGATGGGATACCACTTCTTGGATGTGGTGATAAAAACTGTGACTTCCAACTTGCTGGCTTTCTCCATCCTAATACATCTGTCTCTCTCTGGCTCTTCTCCCGTGAAGAAAGCTGGCCAAGGAGAGGTCCAGGTTGCAACACAACTGAGGCAGTCACTATTCAAGAGCCAGCAAGTAACTGAGGGCTTCATCTCAATGGCCCACAAAGAACTGAATCCTGACTAAAGCAAAATGAGTGAGTCTAGAAAAGGTTCATCCTGCTCTCAAGCCTTTAAGATGACTTAGATGGCCTTGCCCAACACCTTGACTGCAGCCTGTGAGTATGACACCTAAAAGACTCAACTAAGCTGTGTGTAGATGCATGACCCACAGAAAACGTGAGATAATAAATGTTGTTGAAAGTCACTCAGTTTGGGGGTAATCTGTTATGTGGCAAAAGATAGCTAATACAGGCACTTTTTACCTGAAGGAATCACCCAAGGAACAGTTGGAATCACTGAGAGTTCAGTAAACCCAATGAATGGTAAACATATATTTAGTAAAAATTGGAATTAAAAATACTTAATCAGAAAATATTTGATTAACCATAGCTAAAGGAATAAAATACTTAAATATAATTTCAACAGGCAATATGCAAAGGTATTTGTAGGAAACAACAGAATACTTTTGAAAATATAAACTAATACTTGAGTCATCAGCACATAAATCATATATCTGTATGAAAAGACTAAGGATTCTAAAGTAGAATTATATATTAAGTAGCTTTATAGTAGAACATATTTTCTATCAAAGTCATAACAGATTGTCTATTTAACTAAAAAAGATTAATCCAAATTTATCTTGTAAAAAATAAGTTTGTAAAAATAGTAGAGAAGTTTTTTGAAAACAGAAGTCCATTGTGGAAGAACTAGTCTAATCAGAAATTAAAATTCTATAAAGCTACAAAAATTGAAAGGGTATGATTCTGACCCAGGCCTGAACAACCAAATGCAAGGAACAAAATATACATATCAGACACATAATTCCTAAATCAGAACAATTTTGGAGTTATTTGATAAATTTATCAAAATATTCAGAACAAGAGCTTCCCTGATAGGTCAGTTGGTAAAGAATCCACCTGCAATGCAGGAGATCCCTGTTTGATTCCTGGGTTGGGGAGATCCACTGGAGAAGGAATAGGCTACCGACTCCAGTATTCTGACCTGGAGTATCCCATGGACTGTATAGTCCATGGGGTCGCAAAGAGTCTGGCACAACTGAGCAACTTTCACTTTCATTAAGATCAAAGTACATATAAATTAAAATAATGAACGAATAAAAGACATTTTTTTAAATGTTGTAAATGTGTTGTTAATAAATCATACTTTTAAGAAACATGGAGTAGGATTGTTATCAATAATAAGCAGATAGCATAAGGAAATACACTTGGACATCCATAGGTAAATGAGAAAATAATCTCTCTCCTTTAGCAGAAAGGCATTTGCTTAAAAAGCAATGCGAAGATGTTCCAACTTGGCAGTCATCTGAGTCATAAAAAATTGAAATCATCGCAATGAAATCTCATTGCTTAAATATCAAATTTGCAAAGATTTTTTTTTTTTGAAATGTCAGAATGTAATGCTTTCAAGTGTACTAAAAGATGGAAAAAATCTCATGCATTGCTAATGTTTGTGTAAACTGATGTAACCCCTTGGGAAAGCAATCCAGTAAGATGAATCATAAATTTTATAAATACACCTAATATTTGATGTGATAGTTCCATTTGTGAATGTATCCTTAAAAAGAGACTATATATAAACATATTCATCTCAGCATTATTTATAATTGCAAAAATTTTGAAAGACCTTAAATGTCAAGAAAGAAGTTGATTACATATATTCTTTAATTTTTAGACATAAAATGATATTTGAATGTGAATATTATATCATGAAATTTTTTTCGTCATAAATGGGGCTTAAATAAAGTAGAACATGCAATTGCCTATATGTTAGACATGTATACATTCAGTTCAGTTCACTTCAGTTGCTCAGTCTTGTCTGACTCTTTGCGACCCCATGAATCACAGCACGCCAGGCCTCCCTGTCCATCACCAACTTCCAGAGTTCACCCGGACTCATGTCCAGCAAGTCGGTGATGCCATCCAGCCATCTCATCTTCTGTCGTCCCCTTCTCCTCCTGCTCCCAATCCCTCCCAGCATCAGAGTCTTTTCCAATGAGTCAACTCTTCGCATGAGGTGGCCAAAGTACTGGAGTTTCAACTTTAGCATCAGTCCTTCCAATGAACACCCAGGACTGATCTTTAGAATGGACTGATTGGATCTCCTTGCAGTCCAAGGGACTCTCAAGAATCTTCTC
Organism: Bos grunniens; assembly: GCF_055505025.1. Classification (NCBI taxonomy): domain Eukaryota; kingdom Metazoa; phylum Chordata; class Mammalia; order Artiodactyla; family Bovidae; genus Bos; species Bos grunniens. The sequence continues at coordinate 11,231,143 of NC_141170.1, read as the reverse complement.
CAACACCACAGTTCAAAAGCATCAATTCTTCAGTGCTCAGCTTTCTTCACAGTCCAACTCTCACATCCATACATGACCACTGGAAAAACCATAGCCTTGACTAGACAGACCTTTGTTGGCAAACTAATGTCTCTGCTTTTGAATATGCTATCTAGGTTGGTCATAACTTTCCTTCCAAGGAGTAAGCATCTTTTAATTTCATGGCTGCAGTCACCATCTGCAGTGATTTTGGAGCCCCCAAAAATAAAGTCTGACACTGTTTCCACTGTTTCCCCATCTATTTCCCATGAAGTGATGGGACCAGATGCCATGATCTTCGTTTTCTGAATGTTGAGCTTTAAGTCAACTTCTTCACTCTTCTCTTTCACTTTCATCAAGAGGCTTTTTAGTTCCTCTTCACTTTCTGCCATAAGGGTGGTGTCATCTGCATATCTGAAGTTATTGATATTTCTCCCGGCAATCTTGATTCCAGCTTGTGCTTCTCCCAGCCCAGTGTTTCTCATGATGTACTCTGCATATAAGTTAAATAAGCAGGGTGACAATATACAGCCTTCACATACTCCTTTTCCTATTTGGAACCAGTCTGTTGTTCCATGTCCAGTTCTAACTGTTGCTTCCTGACCTGCATATAGGTTTCTCAAGAGGCAGGTCAAGTGGTCTGGTATTCCCATCTCTTTCAGAATTTTCCACAGTTTATTGTGATCCACACAGTCAAAGGCTTTGGCATAGTCAATAAAGCAGAAATAGATATTTGTTTGCTTTTTTTTTTCTTTCTGGAACTTTCTTGCCCTTTTGATGATCCAGCGGATATTGGCAATTTGATCTCTGATTCTTCTGCCTTTTCTAAAATCAGCTTGAACATCAGGAAGTTCACGGTTCACGTATTGCTGAAGCCTGGCTTGGAGAATTTTCAGCATTACTTTACTAGCGTGTGAGATGAGTGCCATTGTGCGGTAGTTTGAGCATTCTTTGGCATTGCCTTTCTTTGGGATTGGGATGAAAACTGACCTTTTCCAGTCCTGTGGCCACTGCTGAGTTTTCCAAATTTGCTGGCATATTGAGTGCAGCACTTTCACAGCATCATCTTTCAGGATTTGAAATAGCTCAACTGGAATTCAATCACCTCCACTAGAGTACAGCTATAAGTATTTGCTACATTTTTCAAGCATAGATTTTAAAGTATTTATTAAAATAACAAAAACTAGCAGCTTTGCATGCTTTATTCCTGGAATGGACTAAGGTTTCATAATTAAATATTCACATGCCTATCAGGCAGATGCTGGTAGCATCTCGAGCTCACAGATGAGAAAACCAGCACCAAGACATCAGAACATACATTCAAGGTCAGACATCTGCTGGCAGAAGACTGAGATTTGAAACTTATCTCCCTCAAAGGAAAGCCCGCACTCTTAATCTATGTCTTTGAGTCTATGTCTTTAGATGAAGTTAAAGAAAATATGTACTCAAATAATAATAATGACTATCTTTGAGTGATGTTACTAGATTTGGGGAGAGTCAAACAGGACCTTCCCTTAAGGGTCTCAGTTCTTGTTAAGGACACAAAGAAGAATCTGGGGTCTTAACCATGACAAAAATAAGTGTATTGGAGAAAGAACTGAAAGAACATCTCAAGGGAGAGGTGGGTCAGGTTGAGAGAAGCACTGGCACCAGAATGATGAGGTAAGGGGTTTTCAAGATTGGGCTTTTACATATTCATCTAGGTGGTCGTGGACTGAGAGTTTTGATTGACAGTTGCAAATTACATAACAGCAGTCTCTATTGGGAGAAGGCAATGGCACCCCACTCCAGTGCTCGTGCCTATAAAATCCCATGAACAGAGGAGCCTGGTAGGCTCAAGTCCATGGGGTCGCTAAGAGTCGGGCATGACTGAGTGACTTCACTTTCAATTTTCACTTTCCACTTTCATGCATTGGAGAAGGAAATGGCAACCCACTCCAGTATTCTTGCCTGGAGAATCCCAGGGACAGAGGAGCCTAGTGGGCTGCCATCTCTGGGGTGGCACAAAGTTGGACATGACTGAAGTGACTTAGTAGCATCAGGGTCTATTGTGCATGTCTTTCCCGTAATTCAGTCTATTCTAATCAGATGTATGTATATATGGAATATTAATGAGCCCTTAATGGGCCTCCCATTGCCTAAGGTCACTTGAGCTGTGCATGAAGGGCACCTGTGCCCAGAGTTGGAGCCACCCCTGTAGGGCAGATAGCTGGGAGTTAGAAAAGTCTCTGTGGTTATTTTGTAGCATATCTGTGAGCTCTCCTGGGCCAATTAGGGCATGTCTGGGGTTGGATTTAGAGATCAGTTTGAATCCTAAATACCTACCTAACAGTGATAGGACTATGAATGATTTTTCTATTATTATTAATAACATCATTACTATCATACAATCATCCTCTTTAATATCCTATCTTCTTATATTTTCTAAGTTGTATTTAATGAACGTGCATTCTCTGTTAATTATTTTGTATTATGGGAAAATAAAAAATCAGTCATATGTGATTATTTTTGCAATGGATTTCTTTGCTACAGATTTGAAAAGTAACAAGGGTGTGTAACTTACTTTAATACATTAATAGAAGAAGAGAGGTTTACCTGGTAATTTTGGGGGGTCAAATGTGGCACGACAATTCTCTCTACACAGATTCCTCTCATGCCTCACTTCTCTTGTCTGTTTCCATAAATGGAAAATGAAATGGTTGAAATAGATTATTTCTAGGCTACCTTCCAATTCCATTATCCCAGGATTCAAATATTATCATTTAAACACTAACATTTATCTTCCCTAATAGAAGTTCATTTTTGTGCCCCAATAATCACATATCTAGTTTTCTACAATAAAAGTATACTGTTTTAAAAAATGCTGGAGTTTCCTAGGCAAAAATGCTTTCCTTTATGTATTCTATAAAGCAAACACCCATCACAGGGAATTCCCTGGCAGTCCAGTTTTTAGGGCTCCCGCTTTCACTGCCAAGGGCCAGAATTCAATCTCTGATCAGGGAACCAAGATCCCACAAGCTGCAGGGCCAAAAAAAAAAAGAAAGAAAGAAGTACAATTTCATCACATAAAGAGTTGTATCCCAGAGTGTTAACTCATCTTTCCCTCCATTTCAAATGCTAGTCTGGGAGCTACCTGCAGGATTCTCCTTTTCCAGCCTCACTGAGTAGCTGTGCTACCATGATGGATTTCAGGGTCTTCTAGGATGTGATCGCTCTCTGTCTGGTCAATATACAAGCACACAGCTTCTACCAGGGACCACAACCTGTCCTAGGCACATGGGCTAGAGAGCTTTTTCAAGTATGGGTTAAACATTTCCTGTCTCTGAAATTTCCTCACTGTTCAGTTTTGTTTTGCTTTCTGTTTTGATCCTGACACACTTCCCTTGGAATCGAATGGATGGTGCTTCTAATCCCAAGTCTGTTATTTTATCAGTTGTTCCCACCCCTAAATATCATAGATAATCATAATCTTCATTTATGTAAGATTTTCATGAAAGCTTACTGTTATTGTTTAGTCACTAAGTTGTGTCACTCTTTGTGACCCTATGGAGTGTAGCCCACCAGTCTCCTCTGTCCATGGAATTTTCCAGTCAGGAATACAGGAGTGAGTTGCTATTTCCTCCTGCAGGGGATCTTCCCAACCCAGGGATCGAACCCATGTCTTCTGCACTGCAGGCAGATTCTTTACCACTGAGCCACGAGGAGAGCCCATAAAGCTTACAGACTATATAGAAGCAGTTAGGATTCGTGTCTCCTATATTTACTTAACGCTATCAGGCAGCAACTCAGCTTTGAAGAACTAAATCCATGTCAATAACCTTAAATTAACTACCTCTTTGACATTTGATAGGCTCTTTTCCACTACATTATTACTGTGAGTTTAAGGAATTTCCTTTCATCTTTCTAGAATTACTAAAACTGGAGCTTTCAATAAAATAGAAGCCCTAATGCAGTCAGTTATCCTCTGTTATGCCTGTTTCTGGAGAGAGTGTGCATAAAATACCAAGTGGTAGAGTAATGGATCAGAAGCTAGTTCAAAAGGGAAACTTTTAAGTTCTGTTTTGGACATGTTTAGTTCAACATCCTTGTGAGAAAATCCAATGTAAAAGTTGAGTGGACAGTCTGGACCTCTAAATATAAATCTGGAGCCATCGGCAAATGGTTTTTGAAATTTGTAGTTGATAAGATTACCTAGAAGATAATATGTGCATGCTCAGTCACTCAGTCATGTCCAACTCTTTGCAGCCCCGTGGACTCCTCTGTCCATGGGATTTCCTATGCAAGAATATTGGAGTGCATTGCTATTACCTCCTCCAGGGGATCTTTCCAACCCAGGGATCAAACCTGCATCTCCTGTGGCTCCAGCTTTGGCAGGCAGATTCTTTACCACTGAGCCAATGGGAAGCCCTAGAAGAAAATATACAAAGAGAAAAATACCCAGAAAAAAATTAAAAAAAAAAACAAACAAACAGTAGTCAACTATGGGATGGTGGTGGAAAATACATCAAACACAGGCATAGAAAGGGCAATGAAAAAGCGAGAAATAAATATGTCATAGTCTCCAAGGAAAGACAATATTTTTAAGGAATTTGATTAATTGCATTCAGTTCAGTTCAGTCGCTCAGTCGTGTCTGACTCTTTGCGACCCCATGAATCGCAGCATGCCAGGCCTCGCTGTCCATCACCATCTCCTGGAGTTCACTCAGACTCACACCCATGGAGTCGGTGATGCCATCCAGCCATCTCATCCTCTGTCTTCCCCTTTTCCTCCTGCCCCCAATCTCTCCCAACATCAGACTCTTTTCCAATGAGTCAACTCTTCATGTGAGGTGGCCAAAGTACTGGAATTTCAGCTTTAGCATCATTCCTTCCAATGAACACCCAGGGCTGAACTCCTTTAGAATGGACTGGTTGGATCTCCTTGCAGTCCAAGGGACTCTCAAGAGTCTTCTCCAACACCACAGTTTAAAAGCATCAATTCTTCGGTGCTCAGCTTTCTTCACAGTCCAATTCTCACATCCATACATGACCACTGGAAAAACCAATGCCTTGACTAGATGGACCTTTGTTGGCAAAGTAATGTCTATGCTTTTCAATATGCTATCTAGGTTGGTCATAACTTTCCTTCCAAGGAGTAAGCATCTTTTATAATTTCATGGCTGCAGTCACCATCTGCAGTGATTTTCGAGCCCCCCAAAATAAAGTCTGACACTGTTTCCACTGTTTCCCCATCTACTTCCCATGAAGTGATGGGACCAGATGCCATGATCTTCATTTTCTGAATGTTGAGCTTTAAGCCAACTTTTTCACTCTCCTCTTTCACTCTCATCAGGAGGCTTTTTAGTTATAGAGATATCAAGCAAAATGAAGATTTTAAAATGTTTCTCAGATTTTGCCACATTGGTATTAACAGATTCTGTGGTGAAAATAATTGTTCTTTCCCGCAAAGAGTTACTGCTCTTCACTGGAAACTGTTCACTTCTGCCCTTTTGTGAAAAATCTCCTTTCCTTCCTCCTCGGCCTAGATGGTTACTCTGAGCGATGTTCCCTGGTATAACGTCATCCCATGTCCTGGCCACAGTTGTTTGAATCAAGGAACAACACCTGATCCAAAACTTGTCAATAAGAATACTTAGCTGGCAAATGGAAACTAAAGGAATATACAAGCTAAGCTTGAATGATACTTTGTATTGAGAAGTGAGCCAAGGAAAGTGTCGACTTGTGGCCATTTTTGCTCTGTCCAGACTATAGAAAAGAGAAACACTATCTGCAGCAAGAATGCATGATGGTGTATGGGATTGTATGTCCAATTTTTCCAAATTCCTAGCTTCATTCTGGCCTTTGTTTTCACAAACCTGTGTCATTTTCACCTCAGTTATTTCAAGTATAACTGTGTTATTAATACCAATAATATTTCTAAAAATAAATGAATGTATACTATGGTAGTGAAGGAATATTATAAAATAGTTACATACTACTTTATCTGAAAATCCTCATTATAACCCTATTACTAACTCATCACAACAGGGGATGTGAGACACGTAGAGGTCAAGCAACTTGTCTAAAGCCATGGAGCCAGTGGGTGTCATGGACTTAACACACATGTTCTATATGCACATTTCATACTTTGAACCACTACATCATACGTTCACCACAAGCAGTATTATAAGTAACAGATGCTCAAAACTGGCAGAGAAGTGGATATTGGAAACAATGACAACATATTCATTCTGGACTAGGAAGCTTGCCATTCTTGTTGTGCTGTAGTGTACTAATTGGATAATCTATTATCTGCTGACTTTCGGTCTTGGATGTGACATTAAGACTAAAGCCTAAAAGCACTTTATCAGGTTGTTATACTGTGTGTATGCAGTTACTGATGATAGTCTGTAAGACACCATAGGAGAAACATTCTCAGATTCAAGCTGTTCTACCTTAAAGCCCCCTCCCCCCAAAAAAAGAGGATCAGGACAGGAACACAAATTTGTTAATGTTCCTAGAGATCTGAGAGCCCAGGTAACTGTGTATAATAATGAACATATGGATTAAGGATCTCTGGAAGGTGTCAGATGACTTGGGACAATTTGAACCAGCATGCCTCCCCAAAGGACTTCTGCTTATGCCCTTTGTCTTGTGGGACTAATGTATTAAAGTCTTCTTTCTAAGGTGGTGAAGTCTTCTTTCCAAAGTACTCAGTTATAATGTGATTCAAAGCAAGGCAGTATTCTACAGTAGATGATAAAGATTTCCAATAAAGGTTTATATGCAAGAGAAATCCTCCCAGTGAACAGAATTAGAGGCAGCCAAATGGCTGATCACAAATCTCACTCCCTGGTCGAAGAGGTAATTCAGAAAAGTCATCTCCAAGAGCTCCATTCATCCTCTCAATGATTCTTACTATGTTTATCCAACTGAATATGATTTGTGGTCTGGATCAATGATCCACATATGCTTCATCAACTTTCCTCCTTGTTTTTCCTGGTAAAGTTTATTGCCACTATCCTGCTTTTCCTCCAGTATTGTATACTAATATGTTTGAGAATCCACAGAACAGACTCGTTAAAAGTGTTGATTCTGAAGCAAAAATGTAAGGATCAAAGTCCAGGATCTATCATGGATTGGCTGTACAAACGTGGGTAAATTAGCTAACATTTTGATGTCTTACTTTGCTCACATGACAATACAGATAATGCGGATCAGAACTTGGTAGCTCATGACATTATTTTTAGATGGCAAATCTAAAACATTCTCTGGTGTTCACTGAGGAATTCACATTTATTAAGTTCCTACCATGAACCTGAGCTAAACAACAAACTGAACACTGCTTTAATGCAGATGTAAGCTAGTGAGGAAGATAGATATGAATCATATAATTTTACAAAAAGTAGGGGGGAGGGGGAAGAAAGCTGCAATTCTGAGAGCTGATATTAAGATCCACAGTGGGAAGATTTTTGGTCATTTAAGGTAGGAAAATTTTGAAAATATGTATGTTGATAGAATGTATGATTGTAGCCAAGAGGGAAGGGCTACTGAACAACCATTGCTTCATCTGCCAAGTTCTGCAACATTTCTGGGCCTTTCTTTTCTGAAATCTGTCCCTCCTTCCGTCAATTCTATCTGCATGATTATCATAAAAGATTCTGTGTAATTACAAAATGTGAGCTCAAACCCTGAACAGGAGAAGCCAGTTCATAAATTGGTGTCTCCCTTAAATGAAGCCAATTGAAAAGATATTCTGGAAGATGAAATCCATCCAAGAGATGACATTTAGGTCTGGCTACTCTTTTGAACTGGAGTATTGCAACACAGAGATTATTGATTGCTGCTGGGTTTTTTTTGTTTGTTTGTCTTCTGTTTTGCAGACTTAGGAACAAAGACAATCAACTTGTAACAAGACAGAAGGAAGAAGAAAATATGTGACGAAGTGCAAGGGTGAGACCCAAAGAGATCAAGATGTGATTCCAGTGATGGTTCTTTGAGATACTCTATACCCTAATTGTAACTTTCCTTTTGACTGGGTTATTGTGTTATTTAATTTGGGTTTCTGCTGCTTGCCACTAAATTATAGAATCCTAACCAATCCTTGATAAGAACAATTTCAGTGAAGTGTTAGGATTGGGAATCAGGCTAAAGTGAATCAAGAGTAACCTGAAGCTAAAGAAGAATAGCATGAATAGGGAACATTTTCAAGAAACGTACAAGTGAGGCTGTGCAAGTGACACCAGGGCAGAGCTAGTGTCTAAGAAGTATATTAGAGACAGTCCACCAGGCTTCTCTGACCATGGAATTCTTCAGACAAGAAAACTGGAGTGGATAGCCATTCTCTCCTCCAGGGGATCTTTCTGATTTAGGAATCAAACCCAGATCTCCCACATTGCAGGGAGATTCTTTACCATCTGACCCACCAGGGAAGTCCAGAGATAGCTAGTGACCCCCAAACAAAGCTGTTCCCCTTCAGCGATGTAGACTTGGTACCGTGAAGCAGCTTCCCTGCAAGGATGAGCTATGGGTCTGTTTCCTTTTGCTTGTATTATTTTGTTGTGTTACTTTAATAGTGAAGACCCAAGAGCATGCTGGAAAACTGATAAGAAGTATATTAGTTCTGCTTTCCTGTGTAACAGGTTGATCTAAAACTTAAATGACTTAAGTCAGTGGTTTTGTTTTTTGTTTTGTTTAACACTCCTGGTTCTGTAGTTCGGCAATCTGGGTTGGGTTCAGATTCAGCTGGTCTGGGCTGGTCTTAGTCACAGATGAGAGGTCAGCAGGCAAATGCTGGTTTTCCTGATCTGGGTATTATAAGGTGGCCGCATTTCATGTGTGCAGGTTGGCTTGCTGCCATCTACGTTGATAAGACAATTGGACTACATGCCTTTTATCATCTAATAGGCTTGTCCAAGCTTGTCACACTCAGGATTCTAAGAGAGGGAAGAGGGCAAACCCTAACGTGCAAGCACTTTTCAAATCTTGTCTCATATTTGCTACAGTTTTTTGACCAAAGCAAGGCAAATGGCCAAAAGTGGAGACAGAGCTAATATTGAAGGGCATTTCCGAAAGGTGTGCATTCAGGGAGGCTTGCAAAATCAGAACCATTATTGATCAATCCACCACAAGAGGAATAGCAAGTGAATATAAAAGAATGAAATGGGATAAGTGTCTGTGAAGACCACATATAGCTTTCAGGCCCATTATAGCTTTATAATTGAAGGCAGATTTGCTAGGAGTTCAACAATTTAAAAAGCAGAATTTGGGGGGAATTTTAAATAAAAGGCTAGTGGCCAATGCAATATTACATTTTCCTGGACTTCAATCATGTGTTTCTCATAGAAGGATTATAGGCCTGTAAAAAGGGGACTTTCTTTTCAGAAATTGGGACAGCCCACTGCCAGCAGTGTGCTCTGCTCAGCTCTCTAATTACTGTCATGCTAACAGAGGTTAAATATTTATGAAGAATGTGCTTTTATCACCCAATCTAATTTTTAAACTCAGATTCTCTAATCTCATTGCGATGTTAATAACCTGTGTTTTCTCCCTCCCCTTTAGGTTTTTTGGCAAGAGTCAAAGATCCCTCAGCTCTCATTTATTTGGTAAAGAATGACATGTTGGTGGGCATGAATACTGCTTGAAGAGTGTTGCCAAGAATTGGGAGTGGAAGAAACTGACAAGAAACTACTTTCAATTCAAGCGAAAGATTGATTTGTGCAGCATAAGCAATATTGGAAGCGGAACTTGCACGGTTTAACCATGGTGCTAGTGTTCTGCCTTTTCTCAGCACTGTGACCTGGGACAAGCTAAAGCCTCTGAGACTTGGTTTCCTCGTCACTAAAATGAAGATGATTTTTTTTTTCTTTTTAAATACCTGACTCCATGAATAAGCTTCCAAGGCATCTGTGACAAATTACCACTAACTTAATGGCTTAAACAACACATTTTTTTTTTTTTTAATTTTATGGTTCTGAAGGCCAGAAGTATAAACTGGATTGGCAGAGGGGGTTCTGTCTGGAGGTTCAAGAAGAGAATCCATTCCCCTCCCTTTTCCAGCTTCTAGAGGCTGTCTACATACCTTGGCTCGTCTTCACCATTCCCCTCCAGCCTCTACTTTCATCACCACGTCTCCTTCTCCATCTCTGACCCTCCTGCCTCTTAAGGACCTTTGAGATTATAGTGGACCCATCTGGATAATTCAGAAAATGTTCCCATTTTAAGACCTTTAACTTAATCACATCAGCCAAGTCTCTCTGGCCACGTAGAATAACATTTATAAATTTGTGGGATTAGGACGCAAACACCTTTCCAGGGCATTGTTCTGCCTGCTGTTGTAAAGATGGCATTACCTTGTAAAGCACTGAACAAATGCTGTCAGATGCCAATGAACAAATGCTGCTGCTTCTGACTTGTCTCCCTTGTCTCGCTGTTGTTGACTGAATTCTCATATACCTCCAGGAAAATGTCCCAGCTCCCTAGCACTGCCTGAAACATGCACAGAAACTCATTCTGACCCTAAGTGTTTGAGTTAAAGCGCCAAACACTCAAAAGTAACTATGTCCCATCAACCCCCTTCCTATGCTGCCTCAGGCCTCCATGCTTTTGTTCAAACTACCTCTCCCTTCCATCCACAGAATAATCTCTGCACCGTTATTAGGGGATGTGTGTGTGTGTGTGTGTGTGTGTGTGTGTGTATGTGTGTGTGTTAGTCACATAGTTGTGTCCGATTCTTTGTGACCCCATGAACTATAGCCCACCAGGTTTTTCTGTCCATGGGATTTTCCAAGCAAGAATACTGGAATACTGGTTGTCATGCCCTCTTCTGGGGGATCTTCCTGACCCAGGGATTGAATCTGGGTCTCCTACATTGCAGGCAGTTTCATTAAATTGCCTTCCCATTACAGGATATAATTTAATGGAATTAGGGGATGTAATTCCATTAAATTCTATAAAACTCAATTCAGGCATTTACCTTCTTCAGGAAATCATCCCTGAGCCCTTGCCTGGCCTGATCCTTCTTCCCCAACCTGGCTAGATGCTTCCTCTGAACCCTACCTACTCTGGGCTCTTGCCATTCTCTTTATCACACTGTCCTATGATTATTTCATAGATATCATTTCCTCAGTGGACTGCTCCATCGTGACGGTGAGGCCATCTCTGCATCCTAAGTGCATTTCAATATTTGGTGCACCATTTTGCTCTCAGATTTGTTATCATAAACACCCTCCAGGCAGTGGATGATCTGTGTTGCTATCCAAGCTGCTTAGACAAACAGTAGCAATTCCAGCTAATGGCAGAGGCCACATTAAGGATCTGTACAGACATGCTGAGCTCTTTAGTACTGAGATGAAAAACCTGAACAATTAAAACCAGCGACACGTGACATAGGGATTCTGAGGATGTTGGCTTAGAGGCAAACTCACCTTCAGAATCATCTGGGGGTAGATGGTTTCAGACAATAGTTTGAGTGAAACTCTATACACTAACAAGAAGTGTTGGGATTTACCAAACAATAAGCCCTACTTTCCAGATGGGCAATCTTCACTCCCATACTTTGGCCACCTGTTGCAAAGAGATGACTTACTGGAAAATACCCTGATGCTGGGAAAGATTGAAGGCAGGAGGAGAAGGGAGCGACAGAGGATGAGATGGTTAGATGGTATTACCCACTCAATGGAGATGAGTTTGAGCAAACTCTGGGAGATGGTTAAGGACAGGGAAGCCTGGCATGCTGCAGTCCATGGGGTCACAAAGAGTCAGACACCACTGAGCTACTGAAAAACCACAACAAAGCCCTGCTGTCCAGACGGGCAAGCTTTGCCTTCCAGGTGCCAATAGCTCAACTGAGGAAGATAAAATTGCACACATTAAAATGGCAAGGAAGGCAGCTCAAGTGAACAAATTATACAGAATTGACTGTCAGTAACTGAAAACAGTCCAGCAACACTCGGCTTTAGAAGCTTCCGGATCAGAGTTTGAATCCTATTTCTACCACTTGCTCAATATAGGACTATAAAGGACTCTCATCACTCTCTGATCGATGATGGAACACATTGGAACTGTTCATTTTCTATGTGGCAGGAGTCCTTCTCACTGCCTTACCTGGAGTGACTGACTTAATCCTCAGTTCCACTCTATTGTGGGCTTCCCTGGTGGCTCAGATGGTAAAGCGTCTGCCTGCAATACGGGAGATCTAGATTTGATCTTTGGTTGGGAAGACCCCTGGAGAAGGAAGTGGCACCCCCTCCAGTACTCTTGCCTGGAAAATTCCATGGACAGAGGAGCCTGGTAGGCTACAGTTCATGGGGTCGCAGAGTCAGACGTGCAACTTCATTCCACTCTATGAGATTCTGTTCCTCTTCATTTACAGAAGAGGAAAACTGAGGCACAAAATGACTCTATTATGTCCCCGAAGCCCTGACACAAGTACAGGAGGAGCAGGAACATTACCTTAACGCTCTGTGCTCACACCATCCCTCTGTGTTTGCCTCTGTGTTGTGCTCATCCAACCACCTCTCAGAGATGTTGCAGAGGCTGAACAAGTCACTGGGTGTGGAAGAAGTCTTGAGTTCTGGGACCCACCCCAGTGCACAGATTGATCCCTTTTCCCTCCTTCCACCCCTTCCTCTCAATCTTTCTTTAGGTTGATAACCTTCGGATTTGTCCTGATCTGAAATATACATAATGATGTTGTGCATGATTTGCCTACTCTGGTAATGGTTGTGAGAAATTGGGTGAAATCAGAAAGATTGAATGACTCAGTGGTAACAGCTGAACACATTCTATTTACATAGTTAGCCACTCATGTTTCCAACAGTATTTCTAGCTGCACTTCTTTTCCCAGATTTCCCCAGACTATTCCAAAGCCTTGTAAATCTGCTAAGTTAGTTCACTCACTGGCTCATTTAGTCATTCATTCATTCATTGTTTATTTCCTACCTTCCACATTCCAGGTGCTAGGGATTTGGTTTCAACCAGACAGACAAGGTTCTGGTTCTCACATAACTGGCTTTCACGTAGGGTGTCTGCAGACAATATATAAGTTGCAACTAAATCCCCTGGAGAAGGAAATGGCAACCCACTCCAGGATCCTTACCGGGAAATCCCATGGACAGAGGAGCCTGGTGGGCTATGGTCCATAGGGGTCAGAAAAGAGTCAGACATGACTCAGCCACTGAGCACAAACAGGGTAAGTTCAGATAAGGGCCACTGATAGGAAGACAATACGATTTTTAAAAATGGTACAGAAAATGGCCCGTGTGAGCCTCTGTGTATTAGAGGCAGAGGTGAGTGAGCCTTTCACAGGAAGTGACTCTGAAGCTGAAAGCCACATGGTGAGAAGGATGCCCAAGGTTGGGGTGTTTGAGGCACAGCTGGAAAACCAGGGAGCAAGGGAGAGGGAGGTCACACAGAGGTCAAAGAGGAAGGCAGGACCCAGATTAGTGAGATCTTGGCAGCCAGGTCAGCAGAGCAGTGCTGTGATCAGAAGAGCAAGTTTAAAATCTCCCTCTGGCTTTTGCATGGGTAGTGGGTGATGGCAGTGTAATGAGAGGTGGGGGAGGAGATGCAGGTATCAGTTAGGGGGCTATTCTTCCGCCCACATGAGAAACCCGAGCTTGGAGTGGGCATGGCAATAGTGTTTCAACACTTAGCACCTAGCATTTACAAGCGATCTTGTGTTAGAGGGCACGAGCCTCCACCTGGAATGGTAAATCTGTCCCACTGGAAACCACATCAGATGCTTCCTTCTATCCTCAGAAAAGCATCAGTCAAGAGTGAAAACTAAAAATGTATCCTCAGATCAATTTTCTACTTCCATCTCAAAAGCTTAGCTTTCTACTTCAGCAGACCTTTAGATGCTACGCTCTGCAAGACGTGGACATTGTGAGCCAAAGCAGAAGCACAAATGAACAAATCCAGTGTAAGATGCATTGCCACTGTGTTATTTCTCCATCCTCAATAGAGCAGAGCATGTTAATGTTAATTTAGAGTTTAACTTTTGGTCATCTGACCAAAGCACCTTCATTTCTACAGTTCTCTCTTTTCCCATCCATGGGATTGATTTTTTTTTTAATTAATTAATTGATTTGTTATTTTTTGGGTTGCACTGGCTCGTCTTTGCTGCACATGGGCTTTCTTTAGTTGAGACAAGCAGGGGCTACTTTTTGTTGCAAGGCTCGAGCGTCTCACTGCTGTGGCTTCTCTTGTGCAAAGCATGGGCTCTAGGCACATCGGCTTCAGTACTTGCAGCACATGGGCTCAGTAGCTGTGGTGCCTGGGTTTAGTTGCTCCATGGCAGGTAGAGTCTTCCTTGATCAGGGATCGAATCCCATGTCACCTGCGTTAACAGGTGGATTCCCATCCACTGTGCCACCGCCAGCAGGGAAGACCAGGAATGATTTGTAATGTTACGTTTAGGGAGCATCTCCATCCTCTATTCCTAAATTACCTACTACCCCTCTATGCGTGTCACTGAAGCCTTAACTTTGGAGACGTCATTCCTTCTGCAGGTGTCATCTCATCATCACAAAATATGTTGGTCATTCTGAAAGGTTGTTGTTGAATCACACAAAGACACTGGGATTCTTGGCCCCCGGAGGAGAAGAATTCAATCCGGGGCCAGAGATGAGGCTTGATCGCTCAGAGCTTTTGTGTAATAAAGTTTTATTAAAGTATAAAGGAGATAGAGAAAGCTTCTGACATAGGCATCAGAAGAGGGCAGAAAGAGTACCCCCTTGCTAGTGTTAGCAATGAAGTTATATACTCTCCAATGAATCCAAAGAATGTCTGGAGGTTGTAAAGACCTCATCAGATCTACTCCCATAATTTACATTTTAAGATAACAGAATTAATCCAGAGACTGTCCTCAGGCAGGATACATTATTGTTATATAATCCTTGTAAAGACCAGGTCTACTCCCATAATTTACATTTTAAGATAAAAGAATTAACCAGAAGGTTTAATCCAGAGACTGTCCTCAGGCAGGATACATTATTGTTATATAATCCTAAGGAATGTAGAGAAGGAAAAAAAGGTTTGTCCTTTCCTCCTCCTTGAGAATTCCAGACCCCTCTTTCCTTGGGGACCCCTAGACTCCTTATCAACCTGCCTAGGAAATGACTCAATTCTAGCCTGTATTCAAGAGGCAAAAAGGCGCATGTCCTTCTGGGACTCTGTGTGTGTGTGTGTGTGTGTGTGTGTGTGTGTGTGTGTAGGGAGGAGGCATAATTTTCAACTCATCGACCCCAGGGATTGGAGACACTGAGCAATGACAAGAGCTCTTGAACCAATATATACATCATGCTTTGTTTCCACCCCTAATGTTAATGATGTTTTGTGGAATAAAATTCAGATGCATTTTTAATAATACATGACAGTTGTATTTTTTTCAATACTCGGATACTAAATTTATAAGCATTTTCCTGTGGTGGTGGCAAAAGAGACTTTTAAGAAGGTCTTTGTGGCTCATCTGGTAAAGAATCTGTCCTCAGTGTGGGAGACCTGGGTTCGATCCCTGGGTTGGGAAGATCCCCTGGAGAAGGGAACAGCTATCCATACTCCGGTATTCTGGCCTGGAGAGTTCCATGGACGCTATAGTCCATGGGGTCGCAAAGAGTCGGACACGACCGGGTGACTTTCACTTTTTACACTCCAAAAGGTGAGTATTCTCTGAGATACAGGCTGAGGATTCAGGCACATGGGTCCTTGGTCTGCCGGACAGCTGACTGTGAGGACGGGGCTGCCCCTGATGCTGTCGTGTGCTTCTGACATTGCTGGGCACAAGCTCTGGGATGTCATGGGAATGAAAGCAAAATCACATTCCTGAGGAGGTTTCACACAGTCTGTGCACTAGATATGGGATACTCACACAACTTACTCTCTAAATTAACCCAGCGAAGGAGGTGTTTTCATGAAGATGATTATAGGAATGGTGGGAATTTTTCCTTTACAAATGAAGGAACAGGTCCAGAGGAACCCGGAGTTCAACCAGATTAAATAATCCTTCAAGTTCACAACACCTTAGAGCCAGAGCTCAGTTGGTGGTGGTGGTCAGTTGCTCAGTCATGTCGGACTCTGTGACACCATGGACTGCAGCACTCCAGGCCTCCCTGTCCATCAGCTCCCGGAGTTTGCTCAAACTCATGTCTGTTGAGTCAATAATGCCATCCAACCATCTCATCCTCTGTCACCCCCTTCTCCTGTCTTCAATATTTCCCAGCATCAGGGTCTTTTCCAATGAACTGGCTCTTCACATCAGGAGGCCAGAATATTGGAGCTTCAGCATCAGTCCTTCCAATGAATATTTAGGGTTGATTTCCTTTAGGACTGACTACACTTGAGCTCAAAAATGTGAATCGGAAGATCTCAGTAACACCTCATGCTGTTTCAAATAGAAGTGTGTCAAATCAGTGAATGAATGACTTACCTTACAAAGTTGAGTCCCAGACATCTCAAAAATCTCTATGTTCGAAGCTGGGACCTGGATGCCTGTGTGGGGCTTCATGCCAGCCTGAGAAAAGATGGAGATGCAGGCAGAGGAGGAGAGGAGGAAGTGTGGGGTGCTATTTGTTTCTCTAATAGTCCTGTGACACCAACATTTAATTCTCTCACTGAGGACATATCCCATTGTGTCAGCAGAGCCAAGGAAATTGCTCATTGCAGAGAAGGGCCATATTTATGCTTCTATTAGGGAAAGAGCAGAGTGATGCTGTTCTCTGAGACTGCTGGTGCCCTCTCTCTGCAGAGAGCCAACAGCAACGCTGTTGTTCACTTAGCCATCCCCTCATCCCTCCTCCCCTGCCCTACATGGCAGGCAGCTGGTACTCCCCTTGTGTTAAGTCGCTCAGTCATGGCTGACTCTGCAATCCTATGGACTGTAGCCTACCAGGCTCCACTGTCCATGGGATTTTCCCATCAAGAATACTGGAGTGGGTAGCCATTCCCTTCTCCAGGGGATTTTCCTGATTGAGGGATTGGACCTGCATCTCCTTCATTGCAGGCAGAGTTTTTACCACTGAGCCACCAGGGAATACTCCCCTTGTCCTGCTTCAAATAAAGAGCAGAGGCAGCTGTCCACATTTTCCTGGTGTGCCTTTGTGCAAGTTACTTTCCATCTCTGAGCTTATTATTTTTTTTAATCTGTAAAATAAGAAAATCAATCTTAGATAACGTGGTGGTTTTTGAGGATTAAATATGATGAGTGGTGAAATGTCAAGTAGGAAGTTCACTGCGCTATGGAAGCACCTCATAGATCTGATTGATTCTGTCACAGGCAAAATCAGTAGTGACATGAAGGTAAAAGCATGGGCTTGGAGACAGCTCCGCCCAAGATAAAGACGTCAGTCTGTCACTTACCAGATATGTGACAGTGTCACAAGCTCTGAAAGGTGTCAATTGCCCCAGGGGAACCATATCATGGCCATTTCTTACCGGTAGAACCCTCCACTTTCCTCTGTGAGAAATACTTGCCCCTCTACCAGCGGGCCCAGGTCCTCGCTATGTCAATGCTCAGGGTCCAGCATGGGGTCCGTTGGACCCGGGCCTGCTCCAACCTGTGGATCATCAGATATTGGAGTTGCTGTACTTTCTCTTGTGATCGAAGCCTTGTCAAAGCAGCAGTCCCTCTCCCAGAGGCCGAAGCCTTGTCCTGCTTTTACCATCTGGGGGTACTTACTGGTTGGCTAGTGGGTGCCCCCCATGGGGATCATTGAGATGGACAATACATAGCACCTGCCCACAGGAAGATCAGATTTTAAAGGAGAGACAAAGAAAGGACAAATAGCAATCGTTTGTTTCGATGTTTACTGCAGGCCAGGGACACTATGGGCTTCTCTGGTGGCTCAGACAGTAAGAATCTGCTTGCAATGCAGGAGACCTGGCTGGGTTCGATCCCTGAGTCAAGGAGATCCCCTGGAGGAGGGCATGGCAACCTACTCCAGTATTCTTGCCTGGAGAATCCCCAAGGACAGAGGAGCCTGGTGACTACAGTCCATAGGGTCAGAGAGTCAGACACGACTGAGCATGCACACAGGTATACTATAGCACTTTCCTTACAGCCAGTTCTGATACCAGACTTATTTTTATAACACAAATGTTTTCTAGCACAATTGATATGTCAGGGAACAGTCTGAGCATAATGCAAATTTTATGTTTGCTTAGTGAAATTTTGTCTACAAGAAACTTTGATAAACAAAGAAAACTTCTGCCATGTGAATAGAGACACATGAAGATACATAAAATGAACACACAACAGACCTCAGACATCTGCCAGCTACCCAGTCCATCACGTGTGCCCCCAGCCACACTCTCCATCTACATCCTGGGTGGTGACTTTTCATCCAGTATTATACCTCCCCTTCCTCACTTCTCCATTACTCACAGTATACAAGCTTCAGTCTTTTTCAAGGTCAAGGTCAATACTTACTGATGTATTTTATTTTCTATCTTCTTTCTCTGTGTGAAACAGTGCTACCCTTTTTATTAATTTCCCACATTTTTTTTTAATGTATCAGTGATGAAGTTTTGGAGTTCTGTGCCAATAACTCCATTTTTCCGTTGAGCCCTGTGGCTTTTATTGCATGAATGCGCATAGTGCGATGATTTTTAGGGACTCGTAAGTCACATTACAACAAAACTGGCTGTACATAATTTTATTTAATTTAGCCTAATAGTAGCAGGTGGGTCTATGTCAGTATTTACTCAGTTCGGTTCAGTCTCTCAGTCTCATCTGACTCTTTGTGACCCCATGGACAGCAGCACGCCAGGCTTCCCTGTCCATCACCACCTCCAGAGCTTGCTCATGGAGTTACTCATGCCCATCAAGTCAATGATGCTATCCAACCATCTCATCCTCTGCCGTCCCCTTCTCCTCCCACCTTCAATCTTTCCCAGCATCTGGGTCTTTTCCAATGAGTCAGTGCTTCGCATCAGGTGGCCAAAGTATTGGAGTATCAGCTTCAACATCAGTCCTTCCAATGAATATTCAGGACTGATTTCCTTTAGGATGGACTGGTGGATCTCTTTGCAGTCCAAGGGACTCTCAAGAGTCTTCTCCAACACCACAGTTCAAAAGCATCAGTTCTTCAGTGTGCAGCTTTCTTTATAGTCTAACTCTTACATCCATACATGACTACTGGAAAAACCATAGCTCTGAATAGACAGAACTTTGTTGGCAAAGTGATGTCTTGGCTTTTTAATAAGCTGTCTAGGTCGGTCATAGCTTTTCTTCCAGGGTGCAAACATCTTTTAATTTCATGGCTGCAGTCACGATCTGCAGTATTTAGTAGGTAGATGTTATTTTCATCAATAACAGATAACGATTAACCCAGGTTTCCATCTACTACTTGGTAAAGCTGAAATGAAAACTCAGGTTCATCAGATTCCCAAGCATGCCTCTTAGCCCTAGTGTTTCCAGAATTGAAGAATTCTACTTCCTTATTACTTAAGAGATACTCAGTACCAGAATCAGCTTTCACAGAGCATCTGAAGATGTCCAGCTAAAATTTTCAGAGCTTGGATGCTATCCAGGGGAATGTAAAGCGTGACACAGTCCAGAGCTTCTGTTTAAAAGTTTATCACATCTCAGAGAACAGACACCAGGTCTCTCACCTGCAAGAACAGAGGTATTCATCAGTTTCTTCCCACAAGGGTGTTCACGGTGATGCGGACACTGCCAGGCTCGCGGATACGGAACGAAGCAGACATCTCCCCAGCCTCACTCTGCTTAGGGTCCAGTGGAGAGGGCAGAGGAGGAGACACGTCCAGGGAGCCAGGTTTCCTGGATGCTGAGAAATGGAGCATTCTAAACTGGAGGGTGTGCTGGGTAAGGTCAAAGGCTTCGGGGAACCCCTGTAAAATAGATGTCAAAACGGGAACTCTGAAAGGGCCAGGCTGGGGATAGAAGCCAGGTATAGATCTTTGGATTGAGGAATGAGGGGAGATGTGAAAAATAGAGGCAGGCAGTCAAAGAAAACCCTTTGGAAAAGTTTCACTAAAAAGCAAAGAAGTGTTAATAGGTGGGCATGAGATTCGGGGATCTTTTATTAAAATGAGGCGAAATGAGCCTGCATAAATGCCAAAGCAAAGGAGCAGATTGAAGTCTACACTGAAGGCAGGTGATGACTGGAAGAGCCCAGCCCCCACACCCAGAAGTTGTCTTCCCATCCTTCCCCACCCCCTGGGGCAGGGCTGTTCAGACCATTTTTCCCCTGACCACACCCCTGTGCCCCATGCGCAGCAGCCAGCATCCTTTGGAATTACCAGGCTTGCCATCCTGTGTCCTGTGTGATTCTGGCAGTCTGGCTGGCTGACCAACCAGGTAGGACAGGTCCACACAAAGCCACTGGCCTCACACTAACTTCTTATCTTTAATCTGCTCTATGGGCACCTGAAACTGTGAGGGGTTGTTAGGGGAGCTGAGGACCACTGCCAGGGAGCCCTGTAAGCTGACCATGAGTGTGACTGCTGAAGGCTGGGCTCCCTAGGTGGGACCAGTTCTCCTTCTTTCTTCCCCTCTTGTTCCTGCCATCCCCTTCTGCAGTTGCAGAAGTTGATATCTGCAAATATCTGGCTGAAGCGAAAGCTGGGATTCCATCTCAATGCTTGTAGCAATATCAGGCAAAGTGGGGCAGAGCTTTGGAGTCAAAAATGAAAGCCTTGAATCCTGATTACCATGCTTTGAGAGTGAAGGACCTGAACCGCGTGTTTCCCAAAGTATAAACTTAATGCCCCTGTGGATACACATGGCAATTTTATGCACATAGATGATGATTTTTCAGTTGAAGGTGAATTCACATGAATAAGTTAAACATATTAAAGTGAAGAATTCAGTAGTTTTTTTTTTTTTTTAGTATATTAATAATGTCACACAACCATCAATTCTCTCTAGTTTCAAAGCTTTTCATAATCTTATAAAGAACATTCTATACCCAGCATTTAACTTACATGCAGAGTATATCATGTGAAATGCCAGGCTAGATGAAGCACAAGCTGGAATCAAGATTGCCAGGAGAAATAGCAATAATCTCAGATATGCAGATGACATCACCCTTATGGCAGAAAGTGAAGAATTAAAGAGCCTCTTGATGAAAGTGAAAGATGAGAGTGAAACAGTTGGCTTAAAACTCAATATTCAAATAACTAAGATAGAAGCTGGTCCCATCACTTCCTGGCAAATAGATGGGGTAACAATGGAAACAGTGACACACTTTATTTTGGGGGGCTCCAAAACACTGCAGATGGTGACTGCAGCCATGAAATGAAAAGACGCTTGCTCCTTGGAAGAAAAGCTGTGACCAACCTAGACAGCATATTAAAAAGCAGAGACGTTACTTTGCCAACAAATGTCCATCTAGTCAAAACTATGATTTTTCCGGTAGTCGTGTATGGATGTGAGAGTTGGACTATAAAAAAGGCTGAGCACTGAAGAATCGATGCTTTTGAACTGTGGTGTTGGAGAAGATCCCTGAGAGGCCCTTGGAAAGCAAAGAAATCAAACCAGTCAGTTCTGAAGGAAACCAGTCCTGAACATTCATTGAAAGGACGGATGCTGAAGCTGAAGCTTCAATACTTTGGCCACTTGATGCGAAGAACTGACTCATTGGAAAATACCTTGATTCTGGGCAGGAGGAGAAGGGGACAACAGAAGATGAGATGGTTGGATGGCATCACCGACTCGATGGACAGGAGTTTGAGCAAACTCAGGGAGTTGGTGATAGGGAAGCCTGGTGTGCTGCAGTCTGTGGGGTCTCCAAGAATCGGACATGACCAATCAACTGAACTGAACTGATAGCCAGCAAATAATCATTCCTGACTTCTACCATCCCCTGGTAAATGTTTATTGATTTTCTGTCTCTGTGGATTAGCTCATTCTGGATAATTCTTATAAAAAGAATCATACAATATGTGGCTTACTGGATCTGCCTTCTTTCACTTAGGGTTTCCCAGGTGACTCAGAGGTAAAGAATCTACTTGCTAGTTCAGGAGACTTGGGTTCAATCTCTGGGTTGGGAAGATCCCCTGAAGAAGGAAGTATTCTTGCCTCGGAAATCCCATGGACAGAGGAGCCTGGCAAACTACAGCCCATGGGGTTGCAAAAGAGTCAGATATGACTTAGTGACTAAAGAACAACAACCATCTTTCACTTAGCATAATGTTTTGAAGTCAACTCAAGTTGTAACACACATCAGAACTTCTTTTGTTTGTCTGGCTTAATAATATTTCTTTTTATACATATACCACATTATTTATTCATTTATCATTGATGGACATTTGAGCTGTTTCCATTTGGGGCTATTAGGAATAACGCTGAACATTTATATACAAGTGTCTGTATGGATACGTTTTCATTCTTCTAGCAGGTATATATCTAGGAGTGAAATTGTTGGGTAACAGTTTTAATAATTTTATATATATTTATTTTATGTGTATGTATATATGTGTGTATATATCAGTTCAGTTCAGTCACTCAATCATGTCTGATTCTTTGTGACCCTGTGGACTGCAACCTGTTAGTCTTCCCTGTCCATCACCAACTTTCAGAGCTTGGTCAAGCTCGTGTCCATTGAATCAGTGATGCCAACCAACCATCTCATTCTCTGTTGTCCCCTTTTCTTCCTGCCTCCAGTCTTTCCCAGCATCAGGGTCTTTTCCAATGAGTCATCTCTTCATATCAAGTGGCCAAAGTATTGGAGCTTCAGCTTCAGAATCAGTCCTTCCAATGAATATTCAGGACTGAGTTCCTTTAGGATGGACTGGTTGGATCTCCTTTCAGTCCAAGGGACTCTCAAAAGTCTTCTCCAACGCCACAGTTCAAAAGCACCAAATTCTTCAGTGTACATATATAAATATTTCCCAAATAAGTCCTTTATTACCTGCACAGTCTGAAACAAATGTACCCATCACTCGTATTTTATTTGTACTTGATATTTTTAAAATTTATTTTAATTACTTATTTTGTGTATCATATGTGTGTGTGTATATATATATATGTATACATGAGTATACACTGTCTGAAGTCAAGGGCTTATTTATATTATATGTTCACAAATATAAAATTATATGTAAATATATAAATTTCATATAAAATTATATAAATATATAAATTTCATATAAAATATAAAACATATAAGTGTCATATAAATTTATATAAAATATATAAATTTCATATAAATTTATATAAAATATATAAATTTCATATAAATTTATATAAAATATATAAATTTCATATAAATTTATATAAAATATATAAATTTCATATAAATTTATATAAAATATATAAATTTCATATAAATTTATATAAAATATATAAATTTATATAAAATATATAACTTTTATATAAAATTATATAAAAATAAAGGAGAAGGCAATGGCACCCCACTCCAGTACTCTTGCCTGGAAAATCCCATGGACGGAGGAGCCTGGTGCGTTGCAGTCCTTGGGGTCGCTAAGAGTCAGACACGACTGAGTGACTTCACTTTCACTTTTCACTACCCACTCCAGTGTTCTTGCCTGGAGAATCCCAGGGACCGCGGGGCCTGGTGGGCTGCCGTCTATGGAGTCGCACAGAGTCGGACACAACTGAAGCGACTTAGCAGCAGCAGCATATAAAAATAAAAAATATATAAATATATAAACAGGAAGCCCTTGACTTTAGGGCTTACTGTTTATATATTTTTATATTTGTTTATATATAATACAAGTAAGCCCTTGACTTCAGACATATATATATATTCATAAATACATGTTATATATTATATATATAATACACATAAACTAATTAAATAATAAACAAATATTTATAAATTAAATAAATAAATATGTAATTATTGAAATCAGTACACAAAGTTATTTTTATATAATAGTTCTTCCGTGGTGAGTCAGATGGTAAAGAATTTGCCTGTAATGAAAGAGACCTGGGTTTGATCACTAGATCAGAAAAATCCCCTGGAAAAGAGAATGGATACCCACTGCAGTATTCTTGCCCAGAGAATCCCATGGACAGAAGCGTCTGGCAGCTACAGTCTATGGAGTCACAAAGAGTCCCACACAACTGAGCAACCAACACTTTCACTTTCATGTGTAGTATATGTATATGTGTGTGTATATATGTGTGTGTATATATATGTGTGTGTATATGTGTGTGTATATATGTGTGTGTGTATATGTGTGTATATATGTGTGTGTATATATATATGTGTGTGTATATATATATGTGTGTGTATATATATATATAACAGAAAGTCCTTGACTTTATGTATGTGAACTGTTTCTCAAGGCAAGTCTAAGCAATTAAAATCAACTTAAAAAATATCAGGTACAAATAAAGTCTGAGTGGTGGGTTCATGTGTTGGGCAGGCAAGACAGGACCTATTTGAGAAATTCTTAGGCTAACAGCTTAAATCAAGAGGCTCATTCTCTTAATTCTTTAAATGGGACATAGTAACAATGTCACAGGTGTTTATAAGGTTGAAATCCAATGACAAATGTGAGAGCTCCCCAGTCTTCTCAGCTTAGGGGTACAGGTGGATTTCATAAGCGTATTAACTTTGCAGCATAATCACATGACCTCAATTTCCTTCAAAGTGGCCCCTCCACTGCAGTATAATTCCTGGGAATTTTTGAGCCACTAACATCCAGGATCAAGGCCAACCTTGCCTGCTCCTCCTGGTGTGTGTTCCATAGCACCTGCCCTGCTGTCCCAGGAAGTTAGCATGCCCAGCTAAGGATGCTTCATCCAGGGCATCTCAAACCTACAAAACCCATGGGATCTCAGTGGGTTGGTGGAGATCCTGGATCCCCAGCATGCTTCCAGAGAAGAGTTCCTTTAGTTTCTCCTCCGAATTCTTCCACATCTAACTTCAACCCATAGGCTGTGATTATGCCTGTGACTGTGACTCCTCCAACACCTATTCCTCCTCCTCAGATTTCAGCCAAAAAAATCCCAACAAGCTCAGTTCAAGCAACTTGATGCTTGCAGCCCACTCACTCAGCCCTTTTTAGACAGAGCCAGGCAAACCTGAGCTCCCCATCAGTATTAATATGACTGGAGTCATACTGGCACATGGTAGGGGCTTATCAAACAGTCTTCACTTTCCGTATTAGTTTTGAAACTCAAGTACTCTGACAACTGCCCTAGGCTCTCACTTGCATGTTCTACCGCAGTGCGGTGACATCTCCCCCATCTAATACCCATGGGTAGCACTTTGCCAGTCACCTTTCCATATGTTACAATATCACCAGAAATTCTCACATACCTCCTGGGAGGTGTGCTTCCTCTCACAGATGAGGCAACTGAGACTGAAGAACGGTCAAATGACTTGCCCGGAACTAAAGCAAGTCACTGGAAATGCCAGATATTATGAGCTGAATTGTGTCCTTCTTCCCCCAAACCTGTATGTTGAAGTCTTGATCCAAGCACCTCAGAATGTGACTGTATGGTTTTTCCTGTGGTCACATATGGATGTGAGAGTTGGACTGTGAAGAAGGCTGAGCACTGAAGAATTGATGCTTTTGAACTGTGGTGTTGGAGAAGACTCTTGAGAGTCCCTTGGACTGCAAGGAGATCCAACCAGACCATTCTAAAGGAGATCAGCCCTGGGTGTTCTTTGGAAGGAATGATGCTAAAGCTGAAACTCCAGTACTTTGGCCACCTCATGTGAAGAGTTGACTCATTGGAAAAGACTCTGATGCTGGGAGGTATTGGGGGCAGGAGGAGAAGGGGACAACAGAGGATGAGATGGCTGGATGGCATCACCAACTCAATGGATGTGAGTTTGAGTGAACTCTGGGAGATGGTGATGGACAGGGAGGCCTGGCATGCTGTGATTCATGGGGTCACAAAGAGTCAAACATGACTGAGAGACTGAACTGAACTGAATTGGGTTAAAATGAGGTCTTTGGAGTGGGCTTTAATACAATAGGACTGGTGTCCTTAAATGAAGAGGAAATTTGGAGGAAAGCATGCACCCAGGGAGAAAGTGAAAGTGTTAGTCACTCAGTAGTGTCTGATTCTTTTGTGATTCCATGGACTGTAGCCTGCCAGGTTCCTCTATCCATGGAATTCTCCAGACAGGAATACTGGAGAGGATAGCCAATCCCTTCTTCTGGGCATCTTCCCAACCATGGGATCATACTCGCATCTCTGCATTGCAGGCAGACTCTTTACAATCTGAGCAACCAGACACACAGGGAGAATGCCATGTTAACATAAAAGGTGATACTTCTATAAGCCATGGGATGCAAAAGATCGCTAGCAAAGCCCCAGAAGCTGGGACTGGGGCATGAAACAGATTCTTTCTCACAGTCTTCAGAGAGAAGCAACCCTGCTGATATCTTGATCTTTGGCTCTGGACCCTTGAGTTGTGAGATAACATATCTCTTCTTTTTAAGCCCTTAGTTTGTAGTGTTTTGTTATGAAAGTCTTAGCAAACTGATACAACAGGATTCAATCCCACGTCTATCTTGAAGCACAGCACTCATTACCCACCTACAAGCAAACTGAGAATCAAGAATCCACACACACACACACACCCTTCAAAATACCAAGAAACTTCAGAAATTAAAGCTCATGTACAACTTTCACAGGACTACTCCTCAGGCCAACATGTAACACCCATTTTATTTTATTCACAATTCTGACTAGTTTGACATACATTGTCCAATCAGGACAGAGATGAACCAACATGTAACAGATACTCTGTTTGCTAGTTACAGTTACTATATACCATTCATAACTTACAGAACTTCTTTGATTTAAGATGTTTAATCCAACATGCATGATTTCTCCACTTACATAAGCTGCCTTCAAGAAGAAATAGAAATTTCAGAAGAATAGTACCCCAGAGTAAACAAATGGAAAATGTTACGTATATGAACATACCCTTAGGGGAATACTTGCCTTTCAGTGAAGCTTAAGGATACATATTATGATCCCACAAATATTATGAACATGAAAATAGTTTTCCAGAAAAGAGCTTTCCCATCTTAGTACACAGGAAAATGCTCTTCATTGCTATGAAAGAATCCATCAAGAATAGTTTCATTTTAAACGTAAAAGTTTAAAGGACTCAAGTTTTATCAATTTCAAAAAACTTAGTCACTCCTAGAAAAAATAATTTCTTGAGATTCAGGAAGATAAGCATCGTGTGAGTTCATGGTACTTTGTTCTCTCCTGCAATATTAGTTAGGTATAATCGCCTGGACAACAGGGCAGAAGGTCTTAAGTTACAGTGTTGCAAACCGTGTTCCCAGGAAGGTCTCATCTCCAAGGTCTCTAAGATAAAACCTCTCCTTCAGGCCACCATGATATTTGGAAATACAGTGTAATCCTAGAAATCATTTTTTACACATTTTCCCTACTTGATGAATTATCAGGAACCAAGTGGGCTTCCCAGGTGGCACTAGAGGTAGAGAATCTGCCTGCCACTGCAGGAGACATAGGAGACTGGGGTTCAATCCCTGGGTCGGGATGATCTGCTGGAGAAGAAAATGGCAACCCACTCCAGTATTCTTGCCTGGGGAATCCCATAAACAGAGGAGTTTGGCAGCTACAGTCCATAGGGTTGCAACGAGCTGAACACGACTGAACGGACTTAGCATTCATGCACGCAGGAACCAAGTGCAAAATAAAACAGCAAAGACCACGTTGATCACTTTTTCTGGAGCTGTTTATTGATACTGTCAGAATGATTGCAGAATTGAAACAGGAGATAAAGGGGTAGGGCACAGCCTTTAAAAGAAGGACATAGCCATAGGTCATGACACGTATGTGAAAGACAGTGAAGTCGCTCAGTCGTGCCCGACTTTTTGCGACCCGTGGACTGTAGCCCACCAAGCTCCTCCGTCCATGGGATTCTCCAGGCAAGAATATTAGAGTGGGTTGCCATTTCCTTCTCCAGGGGATCTTCCTGACCCAGGGATCGAACCCAGGTCTCCCACATTGCAGGCAGACGCTTTAACCTCTGCACCACCAGGGAAGCCCCATGACATGAATAGTTAGAACCAATTAGATCCAAGATGGTGTATGAGACTTCCTCTAGTCCTTGAGCCTCAGGATACCTTCATTGTAACGCATCAGCAAGCTAAACGACACAACTGCCGGCACCAGAACTGTTCAAAAACTGACCACATATGGTCAACAAGTGGGCAGTGGCCCAATTCCTGGAAATCCCATCCCTTCCCCCAAATTGCCAACATTCCTCTCACTGAATTCTTTTTGAGATGAGACATCAAGAGCCTGAGTTTCGCTAGCTCTTGAGACCAGATGTGTGATTTCAGTTAAAAGAACATGGGTTCAAATCCCAGTCTGAGTTACACAATTTCAGAATGACTTTTTTCTATTCCCCTATTTAGCAGACACATCCTTCTGAAGGGTGACCTAGGCAGGGCCGGTAGTCCTGAAGATTCTGTGCTCTAATCTGTGCTCTTTGCAAATGAAATCCATTCCCTAGGTATTCATTAAAAGTTTCCTCCAAGGCCAGTGCTATGCTGGGAGTGGCTGACAGTGGAAGATAAAGACATGGTGAGATAAACCTGAAGTTTGGGATAAGAAGAGGCTGGATCAGGGCAGGTAACGGCAGAGTGGGATAAGACGCATGAGCCCTGCTGTATTAGTTTTCTAGGGCTTCTGTAACAAAGTACCACAAGTTGAGTGGTTTAAACAAAAGAATTGTTTTGTCTCACAGTTTGGAGTCTAGAAATCCAGGAGTCAGGAGGATTGGTTCATTCTGAGGACTGTGAGCGAAAGACTGATTCCAGACCTTTCTCTTAAGCTTGTAAGTGACCATCGTCTATCTGTGTCTCTTCACTTAGACTTTTCTCCATGCCTGCCTGACTCCAAATTTTCCCTCTTTATAAGCATACCAATCATACCGGATTAGGCTTCTCCAGTGACCTCACTGCCTTCCTTGGTGGCTCAGTAGTAAAGAATCTGCCAGCCAATCCTGGAAACACAGGTGAACACAGGTTCGATCCCTGGGTTAGGAAGATTCCCTGAAGAAGGGAACGGCAGCCCATTCCAGTATTCTTGCCTGAAAAATCCCATGGAGAGAGGAGCCTGGTGGGCTACAGTCCATGTGGTTGCAAACAGTTGAACATGACTGTGCACAAAATGATTGAGCACACTATAGTGACCTCACTATAGCTCAGTTTCTTCCATGAAGACCCTGTCTCCAAACAGGGCACCTTCTGGGGTAAAGGGGGTTATATGTGCGTACGTGCCCAGCTGTTTCAGTTTTGTCCGACTCTTTGCAACCCTATGAACTGTCTTCCACCAGGCTCTTCTCAGGCTCTTCTCTGTATGGTATTTTTCAGGCAAAAATACTGGAGTGGGTTGCCATTTCTTCCTCCAAGGGATCTTTCCAACCAAGGGATTGAACCTACATCTCCTGTGTCTCCTACACAGTAGGCAAATTCTTTACCACTGAGCCACTGGAGAAGTCTAAAAGTGGGTTAAGTCTTAAAAACATTAATTTGGAGGAACACAATTCAACCAGTAGTGAGGCAGGAGGCAGATGAGCTGCAGGATAGGCATTTACAGCTGGCTTCCTGTTTACATTTCTTGGGGCAGGAAAAAAGTGGGCTCCAGGCTAGACACTTAAAACTAGCCTCCTGTTCGCATATTTTGGAACTGGGGCTAGGTGGGCTCCAGGTGAGATATTTATAACCATCTTCCTGTCTGCTCTCCAAAATGGAAGTAACAATTGAAAGAGGGTAAAACAGTCAGACTTTGTCTTCTGTGGAGGCTTTAAAATAACAGTCATGGCAGGAGCAAACAGGGCTAAACCTCAATGAGTAAAGGATCAGGAGCTCATATGTATTTCCTATCCTTGGGGCAAGACAGACATTTCGTGTGCACAGAAATGCTCCTGGGAGGTCAAAAAGCAGGGGGCACTACCCCATAATATGTGATGCTAATATGTGATCCCATAGACCTGTGGGCTGCAGTCCATCTCAGGAAAAAAAGCCGTGCATGCATGTTGGGCAGGGTTCTAGGGTAGGTTAGGTGTGGAAAAAGAAGCAAGATAATTGGTCAAATGTAAACAAAGGAAATCAGTCCTGAATATTCATCGGAAGGACTGATGCTGAAGCTGAAGCTCCAATACTTTGGCCACCTGATGTGAAGAACTGGTTCGTTAGAAAAGACCCTGATGCTGGGAAAGATTGAAGGCAGGAGGAGAAGCGGATGACAAAGGATGAGATGGTCGGCTGGCATCACTGACTCAATGGACGGGAGTTTGAGCAAGCTCTGGGAGTTGACAGACAGGGAGGCCTGGCGTGCTACAGTCCATAGGATCGCAGAGAGTCGGACACAACTGAGCGACTGAACTGAAACAAAGAGTCGGGAGAACTGAGCTGTGTAAGTGACTTCAACTCCTCTTTACTGCACTCCTCGTCACTGGGGGCTGCCCGTGTCATTTCTCTCTCAAGGTGCATCTGCCTTGCTTCTGTCTTAACTAAAGAAACCGTTTCCCTGTGTACTCTCCTCCCACTTGTTGTGCTATGTCTTCAGTAATAAACTTTTTACCTGCCTTTATAGTTTCTGCCTCTGCAAGAAATGTATTTTTCACTGGGGGCAAAGATCCAGGAAAAAATAGCTCTAGCCTGTAGCCCTTGCTGGGTTGCTGGCCAGGATTCCTGGTTTTCATCCAGGCTACCCAGGTTCAAGTCCTGGGCAGGGAATTAAGATCTCACTTGGCACCACTGTTAAGTGCTGCTCCTTTGAGATCAATGACAGACCTTGGTCTGGACTTGGCAGGAAGGAATGAGTTGGAGGGCAGTATAACACAGCTGTTACTCAGGTGTGAAGGGTCCACTCCTTCACACCCACAGGAGGATGAACAGGGAGGCAAGTGAAGAAACTGTTGCCTTGTCTTACGACAAACATGTCTAGAGGATGGAGAAAGGGGCCTTTGTTTTGCAGTCATTCTGAGAACACTTAATTTCAGAATGTTTTCTTGTAAATTTCAAATCCCTACCAATTTTGTCTGGGATACTTATCACCCTAAAATGATACATCTTGTTTTCTCCCCCCAAACGTAAGCAGTTTATAAAATACTCCAAACCCAATAGAATGACCTGGTGAGAGACTAGGATAAAACAATACAAGGCAGAAACACTTTTTTATAGGATAGGAAGCTGGGTGCACAATAGGCAACTTTGTTTTTTCTAGAAATCAGTGAAAATCTCTAGCCCTGTTCAACCTGTGGCTGAAAACTCCAGGCAGGCACTTTGAGAGAAACATCGTTATGTCAGTTTTCTGTGGCTGCCTGTCAAAATATCACAAACTCCTTTTATTTTCTCATAGTTCTGGAGGCTAGAAGTCCAGGAGCGAGGTAACAGCAGGGCTGACTCTTGGTGGTTATAAAAGAGGTAGCTGTCACAAGCCTCCCTTTTTGGTTTGTAGATGGATGCTGTTTGGGGGTCCACTGTGTTGCCCCAAATTCAAACACTGAAGCCCTAAGCCGCTCCCTGTCCTGCCATACTCCAGAATGTGACTATAATTGGAGATAAGGGATTCAAAGGGGTGATTCGGTTAAAATGAAGTCCTCTGGGTGAGCCCTGATCTAATAATATGACAGAAAGAGGGTAGTGGGACAAGACACACACAGGGAGCCCCCGTGAAGCCACAGCCCTCGACATGCCAAGGAGAGAAGCCTCAGAAGAAATCCACCCCTGCTGACACTTTGATCTCGGACTTCCAAAACAGAATCGTGACAAGATAACACATGTGTTTTTCAAGTCTCCCTGCCTGTGGCACTTTGTTGCGGCAGCCTGAGCAGGCTAATGGAGTCACCTTCTCGCTTTGTCCCCTGACGCTGTCTTCCCCCTGCAGGTGTCTGTCTCTGGGTCGAGAGTATTTTCTGCTGGAACACTAGTCCTACTGTATTGAGTTGGCCAGAAAGTTCATTTGGGTTTCTCTATACACCCTTATGGCAAACCCAAAGAATATTTTGTCCAACCCAATATTAGGACCCATGCTGATGGCCTCTCTTTAGCCTGATTCCGTCTGTAAAGACCCTGCCTCCACACAAGGTCGTATTCAGGGGTATTGGGCATTAGGACTTCAGCAAGTGCATTTGGGAAGTCACACTTCAACTCATAACAGTTGCTATTTCAGCTTTAAACACTGTCGGACTATGTTTTTTTTCCAAGCTACACAACTCGGCCAATAAAAGCATAAGAAAGAGGGTTTTAGTTTCCTCATCTATGAGGAAATGAGGGGCATGAACACAGGACACCCAGCTCGGGATTTCTGTGACCCACAACCACCTTGACTTTCCTTAAATACTGGCTCTGTTTCTCTTCAAGACAATGAACCTGATTGATTCCAAGTAGGTTTAAGGAAATGGCCTCTGGGCTTCCCTCAACCTTAAGTTCGAATGATTCCAGTGTGATAAAGCCCCCGTTCATACCAGGGCTTTGCCGAGGGCTACGGACAGGATACTCGCTCACGAGAGGAGGACAGGAGAATTGCCAAGAATAGTTATCACAGGCGGCAGGTTCGGGCCGCAAGTCTGTGAACAGAGGCAAACGCCTGCAGCAGGGATTTGCTGCAGAGCTTGGCTAGCATCCTGCCGTCAGTTAGGGCAGTTACCAGTGTTAACATCTCCACTTGGCAGCTGTGACCGAAGGAGCCCAGCCTGCAGAATCAGACAGTCCTTAGTGAAGTCCCAGCTCCGAGACACTGGTGGCCCGTAATGCTGTCCAAGCCAACTCCAAGGCGAAATGGCTCCCTATCCCCACGAAGCTGCCTATGAAAATTAAATGAGGTATGCTCATTGACTTTTAGTAAATGTCAGAAACACCAAAACCCAGCAAAACAAAAAACACTGTGTCTTTTCACTGTCATGCAGTTAATTTACATGAGTCTTCACTGAAGACTCAGTACACCTTTGTGAACTTGCCCATTCGTGTCCGACTCTGAGACCCAGTGGACTGTAGCCCGCCA
This sequence comes from Bos grunniens, assembly GCF_055505025.1. Classification (NCBI taxonomy): domain Eukaryota; kingdom Metazoa; phylum Chordata; class Mammalia; order Artiodactyla; family Bovidae; genus Bos; species Bos grunniens. Next base: position 11,198,196 of record NC_141170.1, on the reverse strand, counting down.
GGCTCCTCTGTCCATGGGATTATCCAGGCAAGACTACTGCAGTGGGTTGCCATTTCCTTCTCCAAGGAAGGAGCACCTTTAGGAGCATTTCAAAGATAGAGAAACACCTTAGCTACACCTTCTCTGCCTCTTTATTTACTTATTTGGCTGCACCAGGTCTGAGTTGCAGCATGCGATATCTTTAGTTGCAGCATGTGGGATCTAGTTCCCTGACCAGGGATCGAACCCAGGACCCTGCATTTGGAGAGTCTGTGTCTCAGCCTCTGGACCACCAGGGAAGTCCCCTTCCTTGCCTCCTTGTTCACTGTTCCTGTATTAAAAGTCTTCAATGAGGAAAGATCAGTATAATAAGCCATTCAATTATGAATTCATTTTTAAAGAGAGCTGATTAATTTGTTAATGGACCAGTGTGCTCACTGGTTAATGAATTTTATAACTTGGTTAAATCCTGTACCTGTTCAATGAGGTTTTGCTTTATGCATATTCACTTAGCACAGATACTCATTTTGTAAATGGCACTTTATGAATATTTATTTAGCTGAGTTTCAGTTTTCAGCATAGTAATGTATTCAGTGTCCCTATATGAATTATGCCATTTTATGGACAGCAGTAAGAACAGGAGCAGTGACACCTGCTCTGTGCCTTCACTTTCAAAAGTGAAGGCTCTGCTCTGCAGAACAATGGTCTATTTTACAAAAAGAAAAAAACAAACAAGACACAGTGCAAGTTGACTCTTACAGGAATGAAAGAACGAACATCAGCAGGTAGACACAAAAGGGATTCTTAAAAGAGCAACCCCAGTATATTGTGGGCTCAAAGCTTTATATAACTCAGTTGTGTATACATGTTGATATAATTTATTGGGTAGCAGTACTGCCAAGTAATTTTATAAAACACTTAACATGAATTAGCTCATGTAATCTTTATATCATCCCTAATGATGGGTGGCTCATATGGTAAAGAATCTGCCTGCACTGCAGGAGACCCAGGTTCAATCCCTGGGTTGGGAAGATCCCTGGAGAAGGGAATGGCTACCCACTCCAGTATTCTTGCTTGGGAAATCCCACAGACAGAAAAGCCTGTGAGGTGGTGGTGGAGTACAGTCCATGAGGTGGCAAAGAGTTGGACACAAATGAGCAACTAACATACCAATGATGGTATGATACCCCAAGTACAGATGAGAAAATTAAGTTGCAGATGAAATGAATTTCCAAAGTCACTAAGAAAGGGTGAGACTCAGCATGACCCTGCAAGATCTGACCAGTCTGTTGGTCACTCTTTGTTCACGAACAGGGACAGGCTTAGAGCAAAAAAGATGGATTGTGACTCAGTGACTCAGTAGCAGGGAACATGTGAAGGGAGAGGAAAAAACAGCAATGAGAGGTTACATTTATTGAGGGTCAACTATGTATCAGATACTTTGTATGGAATATACTGTCCTCAAAGTACACCACTAAAATGGGTATTATATTCTTATTTTATGGAAGAGGAAACTGAGGTACAGAGTTCAGTACCCCTAGTTCAAAGAGCTAGCAAGTGGTGGTGCCAGGATTCTAGGGTCATTTCCGTTCTGCAAGACTCCCCCTGGAGTCCGAGACTGAGGTTGCCGACACAGTTCAGCTACAGGGACAAGTCTTGTTCTTTAAGGATGTCCTGGGGTCCATTCGGGAGGTGGACTGTCACAAAGTCAAAAGCAGGGCTTACGGATTCTTTTCAGGAGCCTAAAATAAATACTTTATTTACTTTTTAGTTTGTTTTTCACTGGATGATGCATGTAGAGAGAATGTCTAAAATGACATAGTAAGAAGAAAACCTAACACAGACATACGGCTCATGAAAGTCACTGATTATCACAAGAGTTCAGAGGCCTTGCACACCAGCCATGAGCCCATCTCACTGAGATGCAGTCACTTGTTCCGGGGCCAAGAATTCCTATAAGCTAATGTTATGAAAGAATCATGGCACAATACAAGCGTATGCTTTTGCTTGTCAACATCAGAGCTTGCCATGCAGAGAGACACATTAAGAAGTGAGCTAGAGAACAAAAAGCTTTTTAAGATTTTTAAAAATCATAGCATATGCAACAAAATCCTTTTTAAGAAGATAACACAATAAGGTGCATTATTCTTCAGAGAATAGTATAATTCTTCCAGAACTTATAGGAACAGGAAACAGCTCCTGCCTTCTGTATTTCACAATGCAGGTAATGACCCAAGGGTTCATTCAGTGGGACTTTCCAGGTGTTCTAGTATGTTCAAAAGAAGCCTTTTCAAGACCAGTAAGCAAGGAAATAAACACAGCCAAAGGAGTATTGTGTGGGACCTAGGATTTAACTTCTCAACAAAACCTATATATTTGATGGAGATAATGAATAATTCTTCTTATTTAAAATAAACAATCAAAGGAACAAAAACCTATAACAGAGTCCATCAGTTATATTAATCATGAGTGGGACCTCCAAGTCCTGACAGGCCATCCTAAACTTTCTTGAAAACAAAAACAGTGGAATTTCTTTATTAGAAGTTCTCAAAGATCCTAAAGGGCTTTGAACACTTAACTATTTAGAAAGAGAAGAGATGGTATGGATACAAAATTAATGAGAATATCATGCACAATACAAATGACCATGTATTTAGGCGCTTCTGTCTGCTGGCAAGGAGGCACTTTGTTCATAGCTTCATTTAATCCTCCAAAGAAGTAATCTTACAAAAGTTGATGTTATACTCCTCCACTGGTTGCAGGAAACAAACACAGAGAAGTTAAGGAAACTGTGTAAGGTAACACAGCTCAATATCAGTAGAGCAGAATTCTCATCTTTGTTACTCTAAATGCCATTCCAGTTCCAGGATAACAGACCACTTCTCATTTCCAATTTTCAAAATGGCTTTAAAATTGATTTTGAACTTTTTTTTTTTTAAGATGGGTTCAAGTAAAGAATAATTAACAATAGTTGAAAGTAGAGTAATTTTTGTTGAAGATGGAATCCTAGTGAGAAAGAATGACTTTCCTGACTCACTTTTCTTCCTTGGAAAAAGCAACTTCTGCCATAAACTGGCACAATTACTCAGAAGTTAGTATGAATTTGACTATCAAATTCAAAATAGACTTTGGGAATGAGACAGTCAGGTTGGGAAATCAAAATGTTTTTTCTTGATTCCCAGGAATATAAGGGTAAATGTCAAATCTAGGTACAAAATCTGAGTCAGATGCTGTGAATATATTCATCAGAAATTTCAGGAGGGGAGGAGTGTTGCAAATGCCAGCATTTTATGCACTTGTAGGAGCATCAATTTAAATAAATCAAAAAGTGTCTGTAAATAGGAGTAGACCATATTATTTATAAATGGCTTTGTGGATCAGCTGGTGTCGTAGGTCCTTATATGTTCACTCACTGAGGCCTCCAAGGAACCCATGAGTTAGGAATGGATGTTCTCATTTTTTTTTTCTCATATAATTAAACAAAGCCTCGGGGCAGTCAGTGTGTCTGAAGTTTTGCAGCTGGGAAATGCTGGAATCGGTTACATTCACATCTGTCTAAATTGCCTCCGGAGACTGAGAGAGAAGAGGCATCTGAGTGCAGCTCCATCACGAGAATGAAAGAAAGTACCAGAGGTGTTTTCCTGAAGTGCTGAAGTCTCAAATAGGATACAACAGATGTCTGACTTCAAGTCAGGCAAAATAGATGAAGAAAGCAGAAATGCCTTGCTTGAATGAAGATAGAAGGGGTTGCAAAAAGATGTCCTTAGGCAAGTGGAGCAAGGCCGTAATTCAGGAGGCAGTGTGGGAAACAGGTAGATCCTTGAGTCCGGCTGCTGGGACTGAGCTCCATCCTAGGCCTGTGAACTTAGGCAAACACATGAAAGTCGTGATGGTGTGTGCGTTAGTTTGGGTCCACCCAGAACCAGGTGTCAAGACGGGATTGCACGTGTTAGACTGGGGGTGTGGATCAGTTGCAGCACAGGCTGCCAGAGCAAAATATTAATACCATGGAGTGGGTAGTTTAAGCCACAGAAAAACATTTTTATCAACATTTTGGAGGCTGGGAAGTCTAAGATCAAGGTACTGGGAATCGGGTTTCTGGTGAGGGCTTGCTTCCTGACTTTCAGATGGTCAGTTTCCTCATATGGGAGAGAGAGAGGTTACGAGTAGGAGGAGGGGTTAAAACACAGTCTGTAACATGCAGGGAGCAGGATAAAGCAGGAAGAGCCTTCTCCCCTCTACGTGGTTCTGATATCGGTGCAAGAAGAAAAGGGAGAAAGAAGGTTTGAGTACGAAGGGTCTTTGACTGAAACACACTTTCAAGAAAGTTCTGGCCAGGCTAACGGGTGTTCTTTCCTTTTTTTTAATTCTCTTTTTCAGCTTTATTGAGTTATAATTGACAAATAAAATCTGTGAGATGTCCGAAGTGTACGATGCGATGATTTGAAATACATGGACATTGTGGCAGTGCCCCCTGTTAAATTAATTCATACATTCATCACCTCACGTATTTATCTTTTTTAAAAACATATGTTTATAGCAGAGTAGAGTTGATTTACAATATTGTGTTAGTTTCAGGTATATAGCAAAGTGATTCAGTTATACATATACATGTATCTACTCTTTTTCACATTCTTTTCCCATATGGGTCATTACAGAGTACTGAGTAGAGTCCATTGTGCTATACAGAAGGTCTTAGTTGGTTATTTTATATAGTGTATTGTGTATATGTTAATCCAAACCTCCTAATTTATCACATCCCCCCAACTTTCTCCTTTGGTAACTCCAAGTTTGTTTTCCATGTCTGTGAGTCTCTTTCTATTTTGTAAATAAGTTCATTTGTATTATTTGTTTAGATTCTACATATAAGTGATATCATATGATATTTGTATTTCTCTATCAGACTTACTTCACTTAGTAAATGATCTCTAGGTCCATCCATGTTGCTAAAAATGGTATCATTTCACATTATTTCATCATTTTTCATGGTGAAGTAATATTCCATTATATATATATCCTAAGTCGTGTCTGATTTTGCAACTCAATAGACTGTAGTCTGCCAGGCTCCTTTATCCTGGGATTTTCCAGGCAAGAATACTGGAGTAGGTTGCCATTCCCTTCTCCAGGAGATCTTCCTGATCCAGGAATCAAACCCAGGTCTCTTGCATTGCAGGCAGATTCTTTACCACTGAGCCACCAGGGGAGCCCTGTGAACATTGATATGCATGTATCTTTTTCAATTACTGTTTTCTCCAGACAGATGCCCAGGAGTGGGATAACTGGATTATATGGAAGCTCTAGTAGGTGTTCTTGAGACAGTCACTCACTGGAGGAGTCTTACATCTTATTGGAATGACAGGAGTGCCCTGTCACTGAGCTGGGAGCAGCCCGAGGGAAGTGTGGCACTTGTGGTAATGAAGGCAAGGGGGCAGTTGCTACGACCATTAGCAAAGTGCGCTCCTCCTGCAAGAGATCCGAGGGGTACATTTCCCTGGCTGCTTCTAGGCAAAGATTAGAAGATACTAACAACAGAGCATTGTTCAAACAATCCTTGGCAGGATGAAATGAGTTAACTTAAAGTATATGGCTTAAAGGCTTCCCAGGTGCTGCAGTGGTAAAGATCCACCTGTCAATGCAGGAGATGCAAGAGATACAGGTTCAATCCTTGGGTCAGGAAAATCCCCTGGAGAAGGAAATGGCAACCCACTCCAGTATTCTTGCCTGGAAAATTTACTGGACAGAGGAGCCTGGTGCGCTACAGTCCATGGGGATTGCAAAGAGTCAGACATGACTGAGAATGAACACACACACACACACACACACACAGAGCTTAAGGTCTGCCACATGGCGACCACTTAATATTCATCAGCTCTTATAAAATGCATTTCTCATACACTTTTGTATTTGGGAGGCAAATGTAAAGAGTGCTCATTACACATTCATCCCAGGTCATGTTTGTTGATCACCAACACCTACACTTCAATTAAATATATCATTGGCTTTATTGCTTTGTAAAAATCTTCCGCAGATAATCAGTGTGGATGCTCAAAAAGGTTACTGCTCTTGTAAAAGGCATCAGTCAGTCAGTCAGTTCAGTAAAAGGAATAAGGAGCTCAATTTCCCTGACTTGAGGCTGGTGACCATGATACACAAGGACGGAGCACTGGTTGTTTTTACGTTTCTAGCTCACTGGAGGTACCTTAGAATTACAAAGTCTCAGAATTTGATGGAAAATGTTAAGCCATCTGGTCCAAACCCCATGCTCTGCTTGGATTTTCCAGTGAAATAATCCTTGAGCCTTTCTTCACCAACAGCAATGATGAAACACATACTGTCTTATACAGTTGGCTATTCCTTTTAGAATGTGTTCAAGCTATTTTCCATCTGACTCTAGATCTGCTCCCCACTCTCTTCCACCCTTTTCTTTTCTCCATGAAGGGGGATCTCTATGTATTCTTTTTTTTTTAATTTTTAAATTTTATTTTATTTTTACTTTGGCCATGCAACAAGGCATGTGGTTTCCTAGTTCCCCAACCAGGTATTGAACCCCAAGCCCCTGCAGTGAAAGTGCAGTCTTCACCATTGAACTGCCAAGGAAACTTCTCTATGAACTGTATTCTTCTTTCCAGCTAGATTTCACCAATAGATTTAGCCAACATCTGGCAAGACATTGGTGGATTGGAGAGAGAAGTCAGCTCCTTCTTTCCTTGGGTCCTATCTGAAGCATAATGCAGGACAGGCAAGTCCCTGATTGAAGTCACTGCTCCCCTCAAGCTAGTGGGTGCTGGTAACCATCTCAACCTGTTTTTATTAGCCCAGGTTATCAGATTATCCTTTGTGATTCTCTGACAGGCCACCCATGCCTTTGTAGCTAATTCCACTGGTAAGCCCATCTCAAATAACTCCATTTGATTTTACCATCTGTTTCTCATTGGTATCTCACTACTACGGATGTTGATAACTGATAGAAAGATCTTCCTTATAGAGGTCATGGAAACCCTTGTTCCATTCCTTGGAATCAGACAGAAAGGGTCCCATCTATCTTTTCAAATAAAAGTCCTTCAAGTATGCAAGGCAGATCTTAATAGAAACCTAAAAATCTGGACATTTTCACTTTGGGACTTTTGTGATAAAGAATTTGAAAGCATTTCATGAAAAACAAAATTCAGAGGCTAAGTATTTCCCTTATATATCCTACTGAACTCAACAATCCTTTGTACACCTTCCATTCAAAAAATGTCCAAGACTTTTAATAGTCTGCTTATATTACCAGTCTTCACCATCTTCATCCACCAAGGATGGAAAATGCTTTCCCTTTTCTCATTCCTTTGTGATGCTAGATGCCCTCTCTGTGTTGAATAAAGTATTATAGCCTTTAATTTGCCCTCAGTTGACTATGCAAAAACTTCTTCTGAAGACAAACTATACATCTTTTTAAAAAATTTATTGTTTAATTGGAGGAAAACTGCTTTACAATGTTGTGCTGTTTCTGCCCTACAACAATGGGAATCGTCATAATGACACATATGCCCCCTCCCTCTTAAGCCTCCCCCCTTACTCCCATTCCACCACTCTAGGTTGTCACAGAGCACCAGGCTCTGCTCTCCGGGTTCTGTAGCAACTTCCCACCAGTGATGTTTTACACACAATAGTAAATACATCTCAATGCTACTTTCTCCATCCGTCCCACCCGCTCCTGCCCTCACTGTGTCCACAAGTTTGTTCTCTGCATCTATTTTCCTTCTCTGAAAATAGGTTCATCAGTATAATTTTTCTAGATTCCATCGATATGAGTTAATATAGGATATTTGTTTTTCCCTTCCTGACTTACTTCACTCTGTATAACAGGCTCTAGCTTCATCTACCTCATTACCACTGACTCAAATTCATCCCTTTTAATGGCTGAGTAATATTCCATTGCATTTATGTGCCATATCTTCTTTATCCCAGGTATTGTTATTTTCTTAAAAGAGATTTGTTGCCACAGAATTAGTGAGCAGAGGACTCTATTCATTTTAACAACCTTCATATATATATATTGTTCAGTTGCTTTTCAGAATGTTTTTACCCTTTGAATTTGAGATTTTATGAGCATGCTTTAATCTATCCATAGATCTTTATCAGTGTTAACCACTTGTTATTTGGTGTTCAGTCACTACGTCATGTCCGACTCTTTTCGGTCACATGGACTATAGCACACGGGGCTCCTCTGTCCTCCACTATCTCCCAAAGTTTACTCAAACTCATATCCACTGACTTAGTGATGCTTTCTAGGTATCTCATCCTTTGCTACCCACTTCTCCTTTTGCTTTCAATCTTTCTAGCATCAGGGTCTTTTCCACTGATTTGACTCTTCCCACTGGGTAGCTAAAATATTGGAGCTTCGGCATCAGTCCTTCCAATAAATATTCAGGGTTGATTTCCTTTAGAATTGACTGATCTGATCTGATCTCATTGCAGTTCAAGTGACTCTCAAGAGTCTTCTCCAGCAACACAGTTTAAAAGTATCAGTTCTTTGGCACTCAGCTCAGTGTTAAATATCATTAATAAACATAAATGGGTTTTTGAAATTTAGATGAAAGTCAAACTCCAATACTTTGGCCACCTCATGCAAAGAGTTGACTCATTGGAAAAGACTGTGATGCTGGGAGGGATTGGGGGAAGGAGGAGAAGGGGATGACAGAGGATGAGATGGCTGGATGGCATCACCGACTCGATGGATGTGAGTCTGGGTGAACTCCGGGAGTTGGTGATGGACAGGGAGGCCTGGCGTGCTGCGATTCACGGGGTCACAGAGAGTCGGATACGACTGAGCGACTGAACTGAACTGACTGATAGTGACTTTCCAGGCGGTGCTAGTAATAAGAACCCGCCTGCCAATGTAGGAGACACAGGATATGTGGGTTTGATCCCCGAGTCAGGAAGATCCCCTGGAGGAGGTCACAGCAACCCACTCCAGTATTCTTGCCTGGAGAAACCCATGGACAGAGAAGTCTGGTGGGCTATGGTCTATAGAGTTGCAAAGGGTCAGACATGACTGAAGCAACTTAGTATGCATAGTATATCACAAGTGTACCACTCAAAAACTTAAAGTCATTTGAATTATGAGATGAGATGTTTGTCAAGGAAACAGCAGATGCCTCTACATTTGAAACCTTCTCAATTCTATCAGCCCCACACAGTTCTGGAACAAGAGTTAAAGTTTTCAAACTCCAAGCAGGTTTCGTAGGAAGAGGAACCAAGCCTGAAGTATTGTAAACATTAACTGTTTTGTACACTATGAATATGTCAAGGTCTTCAGTAGGAAGGGTCCATTGTCTCTAGCAGTGTGATAATCAAATACATAGTGTGATATGATTATGCATGTATTAAAATGATGCACATGCCGGACAGGGACAAGAGCAGAGTGAAAGAGAAGATGCTGTCAGTGTTGTGTGATGGGGAGAGCTGACTGTAAGGTGAGACAGTCCTGGCTCAGACCCCAGCCTCAAGGTCCTCTCCTCTAAGGAGTCATATTCAAGGTTCAAGAACACAGAGTATACCAAAGACATGAATGCTGAATCCAAGCAAGTTCTCATCTACATGCAGTCCAAAATCATGGTGCCACTGAATACTCCTGGCTTGATTATAAGATCTTATCTCCTATCATCAACATCTTCCAATTCTTTCTTGGATCCCGAAAAGGAGTATAACATGCTCACAGTTATCAATTCATTGTTATAGCTCTGTGGGTTATTTGTCTGGTTAAGCTTTAGGTTATATCATGCAATGTATGATACAATAGCAACAGTCCTGAATCTCAAAGGCTTGACAACCACCGTCTGTATGGCTGGGGAGGAAACGGCAGGGATGTGGACAGTGGACCCCCTTCTATTCAGAGGCAATTTTTCATTGATCCTAAGGAAACCCTACTCTACCCAGAATTTCACAAAATCTCCCATGAAGTTAGTACCTTCAGCTACCCTCTTCCATGGCCCCTCCCCCTGTATGCAAATCTCAAAAAGCAAACATTAAAACATCACCTCCATTTCTATAGCGATAAGGTATAGTTTGCAGAACATTCAAGGCTCCAACTCTAGACTAAGACAGCCTGACTTAGCCATTCACACCTCATCAGCGACTGATCAACAAGACGTGAAACGAAAATGGGTTTGCACCTCCAAACCCATGCTGAAATCCTGTCTCTATATCCTGTCAGGATGGAGGGGTGAATGACTTTTCAAAAATGTGTAAATAGAGGTTCTCTGGACACAGGCAACAAAGGAGCCCTTCAGTCCCCTCCTCTAAGAGCATAACAAAATGGTAGCAGTTTTTAAGAGATTATTTTTTCTGGCTTCTACACAAAACAGTTTCAAAAATTTGAGGTACTAATTTCAGCCAGAACAGCCTGTGACTTAAAATCTTGGCATAAAGAAGAAGAAAAGAAAGAAAAAGGAGTAAGAAAGGGAAAAGAAGGAAGGGAGGGAGCTAAAACAAACTTTCTTCTTTTTCTTACCTAGGAGAAGGTACAACATTCTAGAACTTTCCAGGGACTTAAAGATTATCTAGTTCTACAACCCTTTTCAAAGAAGGAAATCTCAGGCTTCAGAGAGATGACAATGTGTGTCTAAAACCACAGAGCCAGTGAACGGATGAACTGAAACTTTGTGCAGCACTTCCCATAGTCCCCTGTTGTCTAGATAAACAACAGATTAGATGAGGGGAAGGCGTGCTCAGTGATTTTCTGGTCCAGATTTGAACTGCATAGTCTAGCCGCCCACTTGTATAAATGTACTTCATTTTTATGCTTGTTTGAGTTCCTGGCCACCGGCCAGGGGAGCTGGGCTCTGGACAGGCATCGAGGGACTGCAGTGAATGGGAGGGAGCCACCCAACTGGGAGGAGAATCTTGGCTCTCAGCTGAAGAGTGCGTAAGAATCGGGCCTAAGAAACCAGTGAGAAATCCCTCTAGGATGGTAAACACCATCAAGTGCAGAATTGTAGGCCAGGATGAAATACTGATGTGAGCAAACAGTCAATTAAACGTCCCGACTCAATTAGTCTCTTCTTTCTCTTCTTCCTTTTCCTTGTCTCCCTGAATCCCTCCTCCTTCTTTTTCTCCTTCTTTTATGAGATGATTTATACGTTCAGGTATCTAAACCCAAGCTGTTCATCCCAACATTTGCTTTACATGGAGTGCGATGGTGGTACTGAGAGTGTAGAGAAACCGCATGTGTCACTGAGGTCCTTGCCAATCCTTCACTTGTTTCTTTCAGTCACTAATCAATAAGTCTGTGCTACTCTGAACAAATGCAGTATGTAGAGTATCGAGCTGGGGGGTCAAATAGACTCTGCTTCTGTCTAGCTGTGTGTCCTTGAGGAAGTTACTGGATGTCTCTGGTTCTCCCTGTCCATAGCTGAACACAGGGACAAACACAGACCCCAAGGAATCACGAGAGTGAAATAAGAGAAGAATCCAATTTCCCGTTCTCTGTTAGAGATCCTCAAGTTTTTATGTCAGAGACTCTTTCCTCCTTGGCGTCAAATTCTATGTGCCGGATGAAAGATCATTTGTTTGTTCATTCACTAAATATTGACAGTAGGGCTCAGATGCTCTGCTGGCTCTGAGGGTTCAGGAGGGAATGGAAGATGCAAAATCCCTATTCTCATGGTGTTGGAATTCTAGCAGGGAAGAGCAGCAAGTCAACACCAAAGGAAAGCTTCGTGATGGAAAAAACTTTGCTTTTTATCCACTGTTGCATTCCTTACCCTGTGAACAGTGTCTGGCCCACAAAGTACTCAGTTAATATTCATGGAATGATTGAATAAATTCCATCTGGCACAAAAAATTGAAATAGGAGAGACTAGTAATATATTACTATTATAAATATTATAGTAATATATTTCTATTATAAATATATTTATTCAATTGAACAAATTACATCTGTATATATATTTATGTAAACAGTCTCTATTATTTCAACTATATATATATATATAATCTAAAAACAAATATATATCATCTCCAGTAATGATCAGTTCTATGAAGATAAATAAAACAGAGTGGAAAAAAAAGTTTCAGAATAGAGGAAGCCCTTATAGGAAGGTGATATCTGAGCAGAGATATAATTTCAAGTGAAGTAATAATCATGGCTAACGTTTATGAATCATGTAGTCATGTAAACACTGTTCTTAACAGCTTTCCACGTGTTAAATTAGTCAGGAACGGGAGCCTGATGGGCTGCCATCTATGGGGTCGCACAGAGTTGGACACGACTGATGTAACTTAGCAGCAGCAGCAGCATGTAGCCCAGTGAGGAGGTGTCTAACATTGGCCATATGAATGTCAATGACATGAAGCAATGGGAATCAAGTAACTTGCCCAGGGTAATACAGCTGGAAAGAGAAGAGCTTGGGATTTGAGACCTACAGCTTGACTCTGGGGCTGTGCCTTCAATCATTATAGGGGCACTGCCTCAATTCTATCAAATGGGGATACATTCTCAAGCTTTGGAACCACCCCTTCTCCAGATCCAACTAACAAAGAGTCAATCATGCCCTGTTTCATAATCTGTGATGCCTCAAAACTAACCACCCAGCCAACCAAGCAACAAAAACTCAGAATCCGGACGACCCTATCCACCCCTCACTGTGAATCAGCATCTGTTAGAAGTGGAGTATGGTAGAGTTATGCTTCTCAAAAAGCTCCCTTAGTGACATGTACATCTAGCGATGATTGACAACATTGGTTGGGGTGGGGTGGAATGAAATTCAAGAAAACCTTGCATATCTATTCAAGAATCCACTGAAGAATGGGGGCTGCAGTCAGTGGTGGATGGAGACAAATTCAGGACCCTCCTCAAGAACTGGAGCAAATGTCACCTGTTCTATGATGCCTTCCCCCATCCAGGTGACTGCCATGTCCCCTCTTACCTCCTCTCTGTCCACCTGTCTATCACAGCTGGCAGGGTATGTGGTCATATCCCTTCTCCTGGGCCATAGGCTCCTCCAGGACAGGTGCCATGTTCCCATTTTGTAAACATTAGAGACCTCTTGCAATGCACTGCATGAATTGAAAAGAATGCCCATGGGTACCTACATTAGGATTTCAGCATGCAGACCCAGAGACACAAACTGTGAAAAGAGGCAACAACAGGATGGTCTGGGGAGAAAAGAAACTGAGTGAAAACAAGTCTGCCTTTTCTGGTCCCATTTCTCAACCTGCCCATGGCTGGGAGGCAGAAACAAGCTCCAGACCAAAACTCAGAGCTGTTAAAATAAAAAATCCCATCTACCACCTCCATTTTGTAAACAGCTACACTCCTTTCTGGGCTTCCCAGGTGGCTCAATGGTAAAGAATTCACCTGCCAATGCAGGAGATGCAGCTGGGAAGATGCCCTGGAGAAGGAAACAGCAATTCACTCCACTATTCTTGCCTGGGGAAACCCATGGACAGAGGAGCCTGACAGGCCACAGTCCATGGCGTCCCAGAGTCAGATACGATTGAGTGGCTGAGCATGTAATTTGTTACAACATCCTTAGGAAGAAAATATAAGCACATTGATGGGTCTTCTGGGTTGAGCTTAACCAACATGTTGGTGAACAACCCATTCCTATACAAGGCAGACATTCTAATTATATATATAATTTGATTTTGCTTATAAGAAGGTAATCTTTTTTTATCATTTATTTCCAACAGTTTGATCAGTTAGTCCCAACTCATGATGAGAAATTATTGTCAAACAGAACTGACAGTGTCATGGGTTAATTTTCATCCTGGATGATGCAGACACCCTAAGGCTGTGATGTTGAACATTTCACAGGAAGGTTGGGAAGAGCATCGTTTAGATAGGAAATAATGCACTTCTCATGGGAGGGATTGGAAAACTGTGTTCAGTTCAATCACTCAGTCCTGTTCAACTCTTTGTGACCCCGTGGACTGCAGCACGCTAGGCTTTCTTGTCCATCACCAACTCCTGGAGCTTGCTCAAACTCACGTCCATCAAGTTGGTGATGCCATCCGATCATCTCATCCTCTGTTGTCCCCTTCTCCTCCTGCCTTCAATCTTTCCCAGCATCAGGGTCTTTTCCAGTGAGTCAGTTCTTCCCATCAATTGGCCAAAGTTTTGGAGTTTCAGCTTCAGCATCAGCATCAGTCCTTCCAATGAATATTCAGGACTGATTTCCTTTAGGATGGACTGGCTTGATTTCCTTGTCAAGAGTCTTCTTCAATACCACAGTGTAAAACTGTGTACAGTAGCTTAAATTATAACTGTAAATGATGTATTTGGTCTCAAGATAAATCACCAGTTAGGCACATGAAAAGTGGATCCAATTAGGCCTGCTTTACAGTAAGTATCATGTTTATTTTCCATCTGTAAATTGATATATAATGCAGCAATTATAAACTAGAATTGTTATGCAATGATTGGTGATACATGAAGTTAATACTTTTATGAAAGTCCACCTGCATAAATTGCAGATGAATTAAGAACATGGTTGACTTGCTTGCAATGAAGTGAAAAGTTAATATAGACCTTAGGTTGAATTTGTGTCCATATATATATATACATATATATATATATATATAAAATGATAAGAAATATAACATAAATTTTAACCATTTTTAAGCATATACTTTAATCATATCGGTCATCACTATTCCCAAAATAAATGTACATTGGTAACCACTATTTCCAAAACTTTGTCATCTCAGCATAAACTTTGCTGTTGTTGCTGTTCAGTTACTCAGATGTGTGTCACTCTTTTGCAACTCCATGGACTGTAGCCTACCAGGTCTTCTATCCACGAGATTTCCCAGGCAAAAATACTGGAGTGGGTTTCCATTTCCTTCTCCAGAGGATCTTCCTGACCCAGGGATAGAACCCCCATCTCCTGTGTTGACAGGTGGATCCTTTGCTACTGAGCCACCCGGGAAGCCCTGTAGCAGAAACTTTCTTTGTGTGTGTGTGTGTGTGTAGGCTAAAAATTTGAAAGTCATTTCTTTCTTTTTTTTTTTTAAGTTAATTAATTAATTTATTTTTTACTTTATAATATTGTATTGGTTTTGCCATACATCAACATGCATCCACCACGGGTGTATACATGTTCTCCATCCTGAACCCCCCTCCCACCTCCCTCCCCATACCATCCCTCTGGGTCATCCCAGTGCACCAGCCCCAAGCTTCCTGTATCCTGCATTGAACCTGGACTGGCAATTCGTTTCTTATATGATATTATACATGTTTTAATGATATTCTCCCACATCATCCCCCCACCCCTCTCCCACAGGGTCCAAAAGACTGTTATATACATCTGTGTCTCTTTTGCTGTCTCGCATACAGTTTTGTCGTTACCATCATTAAATAATAGCTCTTCATTTCTCCTTCCTCTCCAGCCCCTGGTCACCTCTAATTGTCTTTCTGTCTTTATGAATTTGATCAATTATTTATTTCCTATAATTGGAATCATACAGTGTTTCTTCTTCTGTGTTTGGTTTAGTTCAGTCAGCATAAAGCTTTCAAGGTTCATCCACGTTGTAGCATATACAAGACTTCATTCCTTTCCGCAGCTGAATAGCTTTTTATTGTATGGAGAGAAAACATTGGTTTACCGGGTCACCTGTGTGTGGACACTTGAGTTGTTTCTACCAGTGAAAGTGAAGGTGAAGTCACTCAGTTGTGTCCAACTCTTTGTGACCCCATGGAATGTAGTCTACCATGCTCCTCCGTCCATGGGATTTTCCAGGTAAGAGTATTGGAGTGGGTTGCCATTTCTTTCTCCAGTTTCTACCAGTGGGTGATTATAAATAAAATATTGGATTTTAATAGATAGATGATGAGCATGGGTAAAATATCCCTTGAAATTTCAAACTCTTTCAAGTTTCCTTTTCAAAGTTCATACATTGGGAGATGGGAGAACTGAATCTTAAATGAATGATTATGGTACAGATCACACGCATGCGCACACACACACACACACACACACACAGATGAGAGAAATGGCAGCTAATTGAAAAACAGTAATTTTATGTCCTTAGCAAATGGTTAGGAGCCTTCTCTACCAAAACAGGTAAATTTCCAAACTATTTAGTGGAAAAGATTTTCTTTTTAAAATACCTTTAATCTGCATCTGACATGTATAGAAAAGAAAGGAAGGAAGAGGACATTCAGACTTACCTTCTTCAATACTTGAATACTTCAGAAAAACAAATAGACCTTTATCATTCAGATAATTGTCTCAAAAATTGTGTTTGCTTGTCAATGGCCTGGATTTATGTGAATGCTTATATTTAGAGGCACAACAAAATTTCACTGATTTTTTCAAGTGTTGGCCTTGATGTTCAAAATGGGCAGTGATACCAAGGGGCTGTTCTGTTTCCAACAGCCAGTTCTTTATTACAGACCTTTTGAAGGGATCCACAAAGAGTGTGTTAAAGAACAATGAATGCACGTGTGTTGAGTGTCTACCATGTGCCAGTCTGTGCTTGTGGCCTTTAATATGCACAAGAATTCCTTAAATAGTATCATATTCCTATTTAACATATGAGCAAATTGATCTTCTGAAATAGTTAATCACATTTGTCCAGTATTACCCCAAATTACCCCACTAGACCATTCAGGTGTGACCTAAATCAAATCCCTTATGATTATACAGTGGAAGTGAGAAATAGATTTAAGGGCCTAGATCTGATAGAGTGCCTGATGAACTATGGAATGAGGTTTGTGACATTGTACAGGAGACAGGGATCAAGACCATTCCCATGGAAAAGAAATGCAAAAAAGCAAAATGGCTGTCCGGGGAGGCCTTGCAAATAGCTGTGAAAATAAGAGAGGCGAAAAGCAAAGGAGAAAAGGAAAGATATAAACATCTGAATGCAGAGTTCCAAGGAATAGCAAGAAGAGATAAGAAAGCCTTCTTCAGCGATCAATGCAAAGAAATAGAGGAAAACAACAGAATGGGAAAGACTAGAGATCTCTTCAAGAAAATCAGAGATACCAAAGGAACATTTCATGCAAAGATGGGCTCGATAAAGGACAGAAATGGTATGGATCTAACAGAAGCAGAAGACATTAAGAAGAGACGACAAGAATACACAGAAGAACTGTACAAAAAAGATCTTCATGACCCAGATAATCATGATGGTGTGATCACTGACCTAGAGCCAGATATCCTGGAATGTGAAGTCAAGTGGGCCTTAGAAAGCATCACTATGAACAAAGCTAGTGGAGGTGATGGAATTCCAGGTGAGCTATTCCAAATCCTGAAAGATGATGCTGTGAAAGTGCTGCACTCAATATGCCAGCAAATTTGGAAACCTCAGCAGTGGCCACAGGACTGGAAAAGGTCAGTTTTCATTCCAATCCCAAAGAAAGGCAATGTCCAAGAATGCTCAAACTACTGCACAATTGCACTCATCTCACACGCTAGTAAAGTAATGCTCAAAATTCTCCAAGCCAGGCTTCAGCAATATGTGAACCGTGAACATCCTGATGTTCAAGCTGGTTTTAGAAAAGGCAGAGGGACCAGAGATCAAATTGCCAACATCTGCTGGATCATGGAAAAAGCAAGAGAGTTCCAGAAAGACATCTATTTCTGCTTCATTGACTATGCCAAAGCCTTCGACTGTGTGGATCACAAGAAACTGTGGAAAATTCTGAAAGAGATGGGAATACCAGACCACCTGATCTGCTTCTTGAGAAATCTGTATGCAGGTCAGGAAGCAACAGTTAGAACTGGACATAGAACAACAGACTGGTTCTAAATAGGAAAAGGAGTACATCAAGGCTATATATTGTCACCCTGTTTATTTAACTTAGATGTAGAGTACATCATGAGAAACGCTGGACTGGAAGAAACACAAGCTGGAATCAAGATTGCCGGGAGAAATATCAATAACCTCAGATATGCAGATGACACCAACCTTATGGCAGAAAGTGAAGAGGAACTCAAAAGCCTCTTGATGAAAGTGAAAGTGGAGAGTGAAAAAGTTGGCTTAAAGCTCAACATTTAGAAAACGAAGATCATGGCATCCGGTCCCATCACTTCATGGGAAATAGATGGGGAAACAGTGGAAACAGTGGCAGACTTTATTTTTCTGGGCTCCAAATTCACTGCAGATGGTGACTGCAGCATGAAATTAAAAGACGCTTATTCCTTGGAAGGAAAGTTATGACCAACCTAGATAGCATATTCAAAAGCAGAGACATTACTTTGCCAACAAAGGTTCATCTAGTCAAGGCTATGGTTTTTCCTGTGGTCATGTATGGATGTGAGAGTTGGACTATGAAGAAGGCTGAGCACCGAAGAATTGATGCTTTTGAACTGTGGTGTTGGAGAAGACTCTTGAGAGTCCCTTGGACTGCAAGGAGAGCCAACCAGTCTATTCTGAAGGAGATCAGGTGGTCTGGTATGGGATTTCTTTGGAAGGAATGATGCTAAAGCTGAAACTCCAGTACTTTGGCCACCTCATGTGAAGAGTTGACTTATTGGAAAAGACTCTGATGCTGGGAGGGATTGGGGGCAACAGGAGAAGGGGACGACAGAGGATGAGATGGCTGGACGGCATCACTGATCGATGGACGTGAGTTTCAGTGAACTCCGGGAGTTGGTGATGGACAGGGAGGCCTGGCGTGCTGTGATTCATGGGGTCCTAAAGAGTCGGAAATGACCGAGCGACTGATCTGATCTGATCTGACCCCAAATTAATGTCAAGATTTAAGACCTAGTTTTTTTTTTTTAACTGGGAAACAGATAAATAGAGGAAAAAATGTAAATCACAGCTGAATTGGATACTTCAAGTGCAAATCAGAACTAGGTAGAGTCTTTAATTGTGTGGAAAATGCAAATCGCTACTAAAGATAGAACTTCCAAATTAAAGAAAGTAGAAAACGAATCTGCCATGCATTCTTTTTAGAATGCTGTACACAGCTTCTAATATGCAGTGTTAAATGTCTCAGTAACTTTCTTTTGTGTTTGACAGATTATCTGAGAGGTCCTGTAGCTCTGCCTACACAGAGGACCAAATTTCCCTGCTGACCCAGTCCACAGTTTGTTCTAAGTGTATCTTTTCTCCTCATAAGGTTTGGTTGGGCTATAATAAAAACACAGTGTATCATGGAACAAATGATTCATGCAAAATCACTTAATCACCATCACACACAATCAAAAGATTGGGCTGAAAATAGGCAAATGCTTTAGGTCAAAATAGTTGAAATTACATAGTTGGCCTGAGGACTTTTAATAATGATACCTTGCATTTGTATAATGGATTCTAAGATTCATGAAAGCTTATACCTATATTAATCTCTCTTTTAAATATGACCAAAAATCCATTAAATAGGTGTTCTGTCCATTTTATTGTCAAGGAACAACCAAGCATGGCAGCTAGTCTCCAAAGAGGTCCCCCCAGTGAACCACGCCTTCTATTATTCAGCTCCTTAAATAGTCCTTTCCTACTGAATCTGGGGTGGCCCCACTGTAACAATACCATGTAGCAGTAGTTTCTCTAGGTAACACTTGCAATTTTTGCTTTGCTCTTTAGAACACTCATTCTGGGGAAAGTCAAGTACCATAGAAAAGTTTCCACCAATGACCTTAAGTCTGCTATGCGGTAAGGAAGCACAAGTAGGTCACACGGAGGGCAGAGGGAGGGAGACCCAGCCAGCCCCCAGGCATGGCAGTCGTTCCAACTGAGACATCAAGTCAGTCGGTCAGTCGGTTCAGTCGCTCAGCCATGTCCCATACTTTGTGACCCCATAGACTGCAGCATACCAGGCTTCCCTGCCCGTTACCAACTCCCAGAGCCTGCTCAAACTCAAGTCCATTGAGTCAGTGGTGCCATCCAGCCATTTCATCCTCTGTCATCCCCTTCTCCTCTCACCTGCAATCTTTCCCAGCATCAGGTTCTTTTCAAATGGGTCAGTTCTTCACATCGGGTGGCCAAAGTGTTGGAGTTTCAGTTTCAACATCAGTCCTTCCAATGAATATTCAGGACTGATCTCCTTTAGGATGGACTGGTTGAATCTCCTTGCAGTCCGAGGGACTCTCAAGAGTCTTCTCAAACACCACAGTTCAAAAGCATCAATTCTTCAGCGCTCAGCTTTCTTTATAGTCCAACTCTCATATCTATACATGACTACTGGAAAAACCATAGTTTTGACCTTTATTAGCAAAGTGATGTCTCAGCTTTGTAATATGCTGTCTAGGTTGGTCATAACTTTTCTTCCAAGGAGCAAGTGTCTTTTAATTTCATGGCTGCAGTCACCATCTGCACTGATTTTGGAACCCAAAAATATAAAGGCATCAAACATGTCATTAACAAAGCTGTCTTGGATCTCCAACTCAGCTCAGCCTTCAGGCAGCTTCAATCCTAGCCACTATCTGAATGCAACTGGGTGAACACGCTAGGAAGAACTGGCCAGAATTTCCCAGCCCACCCTCAGAACTACCAGAGATAATAAATGTAGCATGACTCTAAGTTTTAGAGTAATTTGTAACATTGCAATGGGTAATTTTAATACTAGGTCTGTGTGTGTGTGTGTGTGTGTGCACGCGTGCGTTCTCAGTTGCTCAGTCATATCCTGCTCTCTGTGGCCTCATAGACTGCAGCTTGCCAGGCTCCTCAGTCCATGGAATTTTCCAGGCAAGAATACTGGATTGGGTTGCCATTTCCTACTCCAAGGTATCTTCCCGACCCAGGGATTGAAACTGCATCTCTTACTTCTCCTACATTGGCAGGTGGATTCCTTTACCACTGCACCATCAGTTAAGCCCAGAATACCAACTCTACCTAACTTTTGTTGTTTTTCCCATTGCAGCAAAACGACTACTAAATGAAGACGTTAACTTTACTCAGCTGCTGTCATCTAGATATTGGCTTCCTGCAAAACACTGTGAGGCAGTGGTTTCATAGGAAGCAACTGGATTTCATCAGGGGACCAAAGTGTCTGGTGGGGAGTTATACAAGTGATATGACATCAAACATACAGCGTGGAAGGTATTAAGGGGTAGTTCTGAGTTCTCATCCATTATAAATTCAGCATGAACAGTGACTTGACTCCTCTAGAACGCACACCCTTCTTCCATAAAACAAGAAGCTTAGCTTAAATTATTTCTAAGTTCTCTTTCAACTTTATCAGTGGATAGGTATCAGCTGATGTTTACCCTCTGGTTGTTGACTGCGTTATCAAAAAGAGGTAATTTATTTTTAATACACACAAGTCATGTGTTGGAAAAATCTGAAGCAAGGCAAAATATTGGCAGTGATTATTTATAGATAATCTTACTTGAAGGATTCAGTTTTCATACAACAAATATGTATTCCTTGGGTAGCAAAAAAGTCATGCATTTTGTTTGTTTTCAATAGACAGTATATAAAAGTGAGTATAAATTGAGAAGAATGGCTAAAAAGTAGATTTAAGACTTTGTAGTGTGTGTGTGTATGTGTGTGTGTGTTAGTTGCACAGTCATGTCTGACTCTTTGCAACCCCATGGACTGTATAGCCCACCAGGCTCCTCTGCCCATGGAATCCTCCAGGCAAGAATACTGGAGTCATTCCCCTCTCCAGGGGATCTTCTCCACCCAGGGATCAAACTGGGTCTTATACATTGCAGGCAGACTCTTTACCATCTGAGCCACCAGGGAATTTTCTATTATTAATACATAACAAAATTTATAAATCTAGCAGCTTAAACCAACATACTTCTATTATTTCAGTTTCCATGAGACAGGAGTCCAAGCAGGCCCTCACTGGGTGGCAGTCAAGGTCTCACCCAGAATGTTCTCATCTGGAGCTTGGGGCCCTCTTCCAAGTTGACATCTTGTTGGGAAACTTGAGTTCTTTGCACCTGTAGGACCATGGCTTTTGTTTCCTTGCTGGATGATGGCTGAGGGACCCTTCCAGTATTGCTGGCCACTGCAGTCCCTTGATAAGCTTCTTACATGGCAGGTGACTTCAAATCTAGTAGGAGAATCTTTCTCCCTCCCCAGTATGCTAAGCTGACTTGGAGTCTCAGAAAACCTGATAACGTCACATGCAATTATCCTTACCAGATAATGTAACTCAATCAAGAGGGTAAATATCTCATCTCATTTACAAGTTCAGCTTACATTCAAGAGGAGAAAATTATATAGAGTATGTACACCAGGGACGAGGAATCTTGGGAGGACATTCTTGAATTCTACCTACTACATCTCCTTGCTGATGTTTATCTTAAGTTCCTAATCTCTATGTTTGCTTTCTTTACGCTCTAGTTCTTTTCATGAGCAAGTATGTTAAAGAAAGGACTCTCTTCTGCACTGAAAGGTGGGGTAACCTGGAGATACTAGGCTACCCTACTAGTACTAGCTAGTACTACATATATGCTAGCCAAGAAGACAGTTCAGGGAACAAATCTAGCTCTATTTACTAGTCATGTGACTTTGAGAAAATTACTTAATGTCTCTTGCCTTAGATGTCCCATCCACAGAATGAGGTTAATAGTAATGTCTGCCTCAGAGGCTAATCTGAAAATTAAATGAGATAATACATACCCAGCTTTTCATTAATACTCAGTATTATTCCATTACCCTCTAAATGGGGTGACACCAGTCATGAGAGCTAAATTGCTTTTCAATGTTGATGAGTTTTTGTAGAATTATGATCCCTTATATTTGTACATTGGCCACTAGCCATGCAAGACTCATAGAATCTATGTGAAGAAGGCATCACTTATCTTGCTTTGCAGAAAGGTACCAGAAGTTGAGAGAAGCTACAGAAATTGCCCAAGGCCACACTGCTGTGAAAAACTAGGTTCGGGATTAGCTCTCTAAGTTTAGGACTTCAGAATCCAAGGTCAGCATACTTTCCAGTGTGCCAACATGAAAAAAGTAGAATGAGATTTGTTCTTCATAGGACCTGGTGTAGAACTCATATCCACTGGAGGAAGCTAGGGGAATAGAGATGTAGTTGGAGGAAGCATGAATTTTAGTGGCCAATCTGGAGATGCAATGGCTTGCCTTAGGGAATACTGGATTCTCTACTAGTGCAATATTCGGAAAGAGGTTGTATCATACGGCATAGTGGAGAAAGCTTGAATGTTGGAATGATTCATTTCGTTCATAAATGTTTGTAACTCTTAGGTCAAACATTGTTCTATTTGCTTGGGATATGATGGTCAGAAAAAAAACAGTGAGCTTGGATTGAGTATTTCCCCCGGGTTTTGTAAGGATTAAGTAAACAGCATACTGTGAACTGCTAACAGTGGTGGCCCAGAGAAGGGGTTCCCAGGACGGCAGCTCCCGAAGCCAGGATATGGGAAGGGGGTTTTCACATCAGATTGACATCTGGGCTAGAATTATAATTCAATCCACAAACAAGTATTTGCTATCTACCATGTGCCAGGCACAATGCTGAGCGCCAGGGTGTTGTAACCAAGAGGAAAAGACATTCATTCAGGAGCTCTAAATTAATTACTAACCAAACAATAGAGATACGATATCTTGTAAAATAAGTAAGATAGAGTGATGCCCTCATATTGGTGAGAACCAGGAAGCTTTCATGAAGCTGGAGGTTGATGGTAATGCATGGACACTGTTGATAGTCTGAGAAGCCAAAAGAAGAGACTACTCCTTGATAATGGTTAAGTCTATCATTGTATTTAGCACTGCTGTGTGTCAGAGAACAAAGTGGTCTCATTCCTTATGGGAAAAATTAGAATAACCCTGTTGTATTACTGGCTGGTCATATTATTCATAAGAAATACAGAGAGACTAAGACCTCTATGCAAGTTTACTATCTTAGAGTGGATGCTCTAGAAGCAAAGCCCGAGATGGGGAGTCCTGTATTCTTGATGCTGCTGCTGCTAAGTCACTTCAGTCGTGTCCGACCCTGTGCAACCGCCTAGACGGCAGCCCGCCAGGCTCCTCCGTCCCTGGGATTCTCCAGGCAAGAACACTGGACTGGGTTGCCATTTCCTTCTCCACCTGTATTCTTGGGCAAGTCATTTACTAGGAATGGGATTGTGGAAGAAATAGATAATCAGGGACACAGAATAAAACAGGAGAGGAAACTAGGCAGAAGTGTGGCTTCAGGAGAAGTCTGTGTGCACGCACGTGTGCTAAGGCGTTTCAGTCGTATCCGACTCTGTGCAACCCTATGGACTGTAGCCCTCCAGGCTCCTCTGTCCATGGGATTCCCCAGGCAAGAATACTGGAGTGGGTTGCCATGCCCAACTCCAGTAGGATCTTCTGGGCCCAGGGATCGAACCCATGCCTCTTGCATCTCCTGCATTGGCAGGCGTGTCTTTACCACTAGTGCCACCTGGGAAACCCTCAGGAGAAGTCTAGCCTCCACTTGATCCCACGAATTCTGGAACGTGAGTTGTACCATAGAGGTTGTCCTGCCCAGAGACCAGGAGGCTGGGATGCTTCCCCGTGATCCTATGCCTCATGCCACATCAGTCAATCATTAGTCACAGGCAACCCCATGGAGAGTAGAGAAGAAGTGTGGGCATTACTTCCCAGGCACCTCCAGGGACGGCAGAAACCGACAATTAAGAGAAATGCCCCAGAACATAGTACACAGGGTGAGCTTTCAGCAGCCAGATGGGGGTGGGGAATGGGCGATGGGGAATCAGAGTGTTTTTCTGATGAATGGAGTCCAGACTGGACACCAACTGCAAAAGCCATGGTCCTGAAGCTGGGAAATGGTGGGAAACCAGGGCCTTGGGGCCTCCTGTTTCAAAACCAGTCTTGATCTACTTCCCAAAGTTCTCAATGCTTTTAACCACTAAACCACATACCCACAAAGTTAACAGGTTTTACTTTATCTTACTGAATGCTCCCCAAAATAGAGTTAAGTAAATGTCAGTCCATTTATATTCAGAAAAAAAAAAATTGAGTTTCTGGGAATTTGAACCTAATACCTGGTGGAATTGGGATTCAGATTGATTCAGGTCTCCTAGCTCTCCTTGCTTTTTCTCTCAGGTCACCTAACTTGGAAATTTGAGGAAAGTGGAGTGAGGATCTTGATTTCAGGGTGAACGGAAGAGTCAGGGTCATTCCTTCCACCAAAATATTTCAGTTAAACACCTCAGTCAAGCATCTCAGCATCTTGGTCCTCATCCCTTGCTTGCCATTTGGAGAGCGCCTTTGTGCTGTTCTGGTCTTTAGCTCAAGCTCAGACTTTCTAAATGAACATCTACTTGTAAGGAACCTGATTTATCACATCCCTTTTGTATCAGGATTCAGCGACTCTTGGCTTGAAGATGATCCAATAGCACTAGAGAGTGCCTCCTGAGATTCTGGATGCCTCTTATGTTTTTAGGAGCTTCTCTGGTGGCTCAGTGGTAAAGAATCTGCCTGTCAATGTCCTAAGGGGGCCTGGTTCAGTCCCTGGGGCAGGAAGATCCCCTGGAGAAGGAAATGGCCACCCCCTCCAGTATTCTTGCCTGGAATATCCCATGGACGGAGGAGCCCGAGGCATATGCTTTACTTCTTCCTCTGCTGACTCACAGTTGCATAGACTTTTAGTAGCAGGGTGTGGACACTAGAGGCTAAATTCCAGTTGTAGCCATCAGTGGCTCTGGCATCATGGTCAGGCCCTTTAGCCTCTGAGTTTGCATTTCCTCCCCTGTAAAATTAGGGCTATGTCATTTCCTACTTCTCAGAGTTACCACATGGGTTAAAAACAACATATTTAAAATACCAAGCACATAGCAGGTATGCAAAAATGGTAGTTATTTTTATCTGACAGATATACACCTGCACAGGAGAGAGAGAGATGCATGGATGCCTACTAAGCCAGCTTCCACCACTTGGGAAGCAGATGTCAAGGCCACAGAGTGAGCTCCCAGTGTGCTGAACCCAATCCCATGCCCAGGAGACCTTCTCCCGCTTGCATCTCTACTTCCTCCGCCTCCACACCCCCATTGCCTTGATTCCTTAACCTGCTCTTGTCCAGAATGCCCTGCTCTGGTTACCTCCATTGCCTCCTGCGCTCCGGCTCTATGGCAATTCCCCCAAGAAGCCTTCCTGCAGTAAGGACAGGGTCCTGTGGCACACAGGATAAGCGATCTAGGTCACAGCTTTGCCACGCCACCCTTCCCATTTCTTCCTACTCTGAGCAATGGTGTGGTTAAACGATACCTCTGTCATCTCTCACTTTATATGACCCTTGATGCCAACATTCCCCATCTCTGAGACCACCATCCCTATAGCCGGAATAGTATTCCTCTCTTTATTATTATCATTTAAAAATATTTATATATATTTATCTGGTTGCTCCAGGTCCCAGTTGTGGCATGTGGGATCCCCAGTCACAGCATGTGAACCCCCGGCTGAGGAAGGCAAATTCCTGACTGCAGCATGCAACCTCTTAATTGTGGTTTGTGGGATCCAGTTACTCGACCAGGGACCAACTTGGGCCCCCTGCCTGGGGGATGCAGAGACTTAGCCTCTGGACCACCAGGGAAGCTCCCTCTACTTATTTTCTTTTAAAACAATGGGGCAGGTCCGTGTCTTATGCCTCAGTTAGTCCACTCTATCCTGGGGCTAACTGACTTCTCTCAGGGATATTCTTGAATCCTTATTGAAGGCCCTAAGCACACTACACTGGCTAATCTGTACAGTTTAAGCTGCCGGCTTTCCTTTTTTTAATTTAAACACAGAATAGCCTTCCTAGTGCTTCTATGCTTTTGTTGTTTTTATTTTAAACACAGAACAGTTAATGACTATTTATTCCTGGATTAACATTTTCATTCTCCTGAGAGCTTAGTGCCATGCTAAGCACGTAGTAGGGTCTCAAAAGAAGAACACAATTGTAATGAATACTCAAACTCTCAGCAGTGATCTCTGACTCTACCTCTGCGGTAGCAGGCACTCTGAACACTGGCCTCTTCTGCCCCACATGTCCTTTCTGCTGTGTACTGTCTCCCAAGATAGAAAGAGCAAGGCACTCTGCTCAGAGGCACACCAGCAGTTTTGCTAAAATAGCAAATTTCCAGGCTGTGAGCTGATAACCAAAATAGTGTTATCAGGGTTTCAGCACTATCTGATTCCTGGAGGATGGGAGGGGGCTGTCTGATGCCTCAGAAGCATCAAGTGAAGTGAATATTCCAAATATCCGGAACACAATAGCTGAGACCCTGCTCAGCTGTTCTCCGTCGCCCTGTGAGGAGGTCATCACCCAGGCTGGCCCTGAGCCTAGACCAATCCAGGCAGCAACCTCACTCCCTAGGCTTTTCTCTGTTAATAGACTTCCTGTGAGGCGTTTGGAGACGGATCAGGTGTCCATCTGACTCCTGAGTCACTGCATTTGGGCCTCTGAGTAGGCCCACCCTGGTCTACGGCAGGACCCCTCTGAATCTGACCGTGCTCAGATGAGAGCCAAGGGCCTGGAACAGGTCTGGAGCAACGGCCTCATACTGCTTATCCCTTCCAAATGGCTGGCTCAGGGGGTACCAAAAACAGGTGAATAGAAATAGCTACCAGGGCCCCTGACCCTTGCCTGTGGTAGACCTCCATGACAGCATTTTTAGTCAACAACACCCCCATTGGGCTTCCCAGGTGGCTCAGTGGGGAAGAATCCACCTACCAATTCAGGAGATGCCAGAGATATGGGTTCGATCCCTGGGTTGGGAAAATCCCCTGGAGCAGAAAATGGCAACTTACTCCAGTGTTCTTGCCTGGAAAATCCCATGCACAGAGAAGCCAGGGGGGCTGTAGTCCATGAGGTTGCAAAGAATCAGATGTACCTGAGCATATAAGCACACCTCCAAACCAACAATTATTGAATTTATACCCATTGATCATCTTAAATTGAGTCATCCCCTAGCATCAGCTGTGTCAGCCACAAAAGTTAAATCATGTCTCCAGTGCTTGGTCCCTCCCTCCTTCATCCCTACCCACCACCTTCTTGCCCCAACAGCACAAGCTTCAAGTACACCATCCCGAGGGTGCTGGCATGCTTAGGTATTTTGCAAAAACCATCCTCTTTGGAGTCAGAAAACACATATCAGAGTCTCCCCTTAGTCACCCAATTCCTGGGCAACCTTGATAACTTGATTTCATCTTTGTCTCTCATTTTTTCAGCCTTCATCTATTACAGTGGGTATAATAGAAGTAAGATCCAGTGGTGCACTATAAAGGGAAACACTCTGCAGATGGTAAAGTACCATGTCAACAGGAAGCCCACTCTATTTCTGCCACACCCTCTGGGGAGCTGGTTTTTTTTAATGACAACCTTGACTTCCCGGGTGGCTCAGACGGTAAAGGATTTTCCTACAATGCGGGAGACCGGGGTTCAATCCCTGGGTTGGGAAGATTTCCTGGAGAAGGAAATGGCAACCCACTCCAGTATTCTTGCCTGGAAAATCCCATGGATGGAGGAGCCTGGTAGGCATGGAGTCACAAAGAGTCGGACACGACTGAGCGACTTCACTTTCACTTAATGAAGGTGCTGCTGCTGCTGCTAAGTCACTTCAGTCGTGTCCGACTCTGTGCGACCCCATAGATGGCAGCCCACCAGGCTTCCCCGTCCCTGGGATTCTCCAGGCAAGAACATGGAGTGGGTTGCCATTTCCTTCTCCAATGCATGGAAGTGAAAAGTGAAAGTGAAGTCGCTCAGTCATGTCCGACTCTTAGCGACCCCATGGACTGCAGCCTAACAGGCTCCTCCGTCCATGGGATTTTCAAGGGAAGAGTACTGGAGTGGGGTGCCATTGCCTTCTCCGAATGAAGGTGCAGAGAAGGCATTTTCTGTTGTCTGTGCAGGGCCCAGGGTGGGACGCAGTCCATGCTAAGGTCCAGCCAGACTGGTGAAGCATAACTAAGGTGACTCACTTTCCTGATAGCACGGCTGAGAAAACCTCAGGCTCCTTCTTGCTCTTTCCCTCTGGCTCAGGCTCACCTCTTGGGATGGAAGACATTTGGCACCAGAAAAGGAATATGTCAGGAAGAACTGTCTCTAGGTCTTTCCATTTGCATTTAGGGGGAAAATGGGTAGAGAAAAAAACCAAAAAAATAAAATAAAATAAAAAACCCTTGGGCTTTGACTCTAAGTGGACTCTGAGCTCTGTTTTATAGTCAACGTGAACTTGGGTGAGTTCCTTATCTTCACTGTGCCTGTTTCTTCCACTGTGAACTTACCAGAATAATTCCTCCTTCCTGGGGTTGCTTGAGGGAAATCTCAATGAGTTCCTCTACAAAATGTCTATTTCAGTCCTCTGCCTTAAGTAAGAACTATGTCAGGAGACGCATTTGTGTCCTTGTAATTTTTTGTTTTACCGTAACGAACATATTTGTATTCATAATAAGAAAAAAAAATCTGATTTATTTAATTCTGTATGAGGCTGACTGAACGAAGAATGCAGGAGAAAACTGAGGCTCAGAGGGGCTTATCTGATCATTCCTAACAACCCAGTTGTTCAGGGCAGAAGTGAAACTGAAATTGGGCCCCTCGTCTCTGAGGCAGGTGCAAGGGGTTCCAAACCTATATCCGCCACTGCTTTGAACTTTTTTCTCTTTTCAATTTCAACCCTTGGGAATTTAAATTTCTTTTCACATTCAGGACTCCAAATTTGGAGCTGATGTTTTAAACATGCACACACCCAGATCTCAAAGCATATGGAATATATGTCTATAAGTGCATATTGATCTTTCAGGAAAGAGATTAATAGACTCGGAGAAGGCAATGGCACCCCACTCCAGTACTCTTGCCTGGAAAATCCCATGGATGGAGGAGTCTGGAAGGCTGCAGTCCATGGGGTCGCTGAGGGTCGGACACGACTGAGCGACTTCACTTTCACTTTTCACTTTCACGCATTGGAGAAGGAAATGGCAACCCACTCCAGTGTTCTTGCCTGGAGAATCCCAGGGATGGGGGAGCCTGGTGGGCTGCCGTCTGTGGGGTCACACAGAGTCGGATACGACTGAAGCGACTTAGCAGCAGCAGCAGCCCAAGCAAACGGTTATCCCTTTAGTCAGCTTTTCACAGATGGGGACATGCAAAGATTCTGCAATTCCTCTTTTCTATTCTAAGTGACTTTCTGGAGACCCACTGCCACCTGGGGCAAAGTACACAGCCCCAAGATCATTCTGAAAGCCAGGTTTAATTTCCTTTATTGTTGTTTCATCTATTGCTGCAATCAGAAGGAAGTGTAAGCACTCTTTGAAGCAAGTCTCTTGCTGGTTAGCAACTAACTTCTCCAGCTTAATTGCTTTGTCCTCTTGGAGTTTACGTGGAGTTAGAATCCACACTCAGGGACCTGCTAAAGCTGGAAATGGGTGAAACTGTCACCTCCAAGAATAACAGGCATCTCAATGAAGATAAGTCTCACAATGCAAGTAAAAAATAAATCTGATGACCTCAGGGAGACATTAAAAATTTAAACGACAATGAAGACAGGAGAGAAGGGGAGAGGAAGGTAATAACTATGAAAAACATTTT
The DNA here is from genome assembly GCF_055505025.1 of Bos grunniens. NCBI lineage: Eukaryota > Metazoa > Chordata > Mammalia > Artiodactyla > Bovidae > Bos > Bos grunniens. The sequence goes on along the minus strand of NC_141170.1, from coordinate 11,167,811 downwards.
TTTTAAAGCATAACAAAGAAATATACGCGATGAATGAACACACACAGCTATTTGGAGTTGGGGGCAAGTTAATTATATTCAAAAAAGACTGCATCTCCAGAATTTCTTTCTTTTTTTTTTTGCAGTTAAATATTTTAGTTCCTTCATATAGAGACATATTACACATGTTAACAACCATGAAAAACAATACAAAATGCCCTCGATTTAACAAGTAGAAAAATATAACTAGTATATATGGCAATTGTGAATCTAATACTGTACAGAAGTAATTTATGGATCTTACAAATAAATTATACTTAAATGCCCTTTTAAAATTCTTTCCCCCACCCTAGATGTACACCAGAACTTACAATAGGAAAGGTTCCGAGCCTAGCTTATCGGAAAAAAAAAAAAAAATCAGTGCCAGTCAAATGTTCTGCCGACAAGCTCAAAGAATTTCTTATTTGGCTCATGAAAATATTCGTGCAGTTTATTGAGGAGTCTGGGGTCCACTTGGGGGTGCGCCCGGCCTTTGGACTCGTGTAAGCAGCGGTCCCGGCCGCTGTCCCTCAGGCAGTAGAAGCCCTTGGTTTTGTTAAAGTAGAAGTTGGAGGCGTTGATCTGCGGCGACAGCCTCAGGAACCGCTCCACCTTCTGGATCTCGGGGAAGGGGTCCCTGATGAGGCGGTCGCCGTCCACGATGTGGATGCGGCGCAGCGGGAAGAAACGCAGCCAGTTCTGCATGTGCAGGTGGTACAGGCTGCGGTTGAGAGCCTTGTAGTCCACGTTGAGGCGGCCGTCGCGCACCAGGAACTCCTCGATGGACGGGTAGGGCTTGCGCTTCTGCACGTGGTTGTAGAACACTTGCGTGTAGTCGGATAGCACGCGCTCCGACGGGTCCCGCAGGATAAGCAGCAGCCGGATGGCCGGGTTCATGCCGTGGACGCGCTCAGGCACTTTGGGCGACGTGAAGTACGCAGGGGTCTTTTCCACCGTGAGCTGGTGTGGGGCAGAGAAGGGCATCTGGCTGAGGTACCAGCCCAGGCCTTGGCTGTAGTGCTCCTCCCAGTCGAAGAAGTGCACCTCGTTCTCGGCGGCCGCCACGTCCGGATGCAGGCTGAGCATCTCCAACAGTGCGCGGGTACCGCCCTTGCGCACTCCGATGATGATGGTCTGCGGCAGCTGCTGGGCGGAGCCATTGGGGGCTGCGCCGTCGGAGATCTCCTCCTGGAGGGCTGCCGCTTTCCGCACCAGCTCCGGCAGGCCCGGCTCGTCCCCTGGCACCACCGCGGGGCGGGAAGGCACTAGCTGGAGCTGGGCCACCAGCATCACCGCGCCCAGGAGCAGCGGGGCCATGCCGGACACCACGGTGGCTTCACTGGGCCGGGCGCCGCTGGGTCATGAAGTGCTGCCCGCGGGGGGTCGTCTCCAGATCAGTGACACATGGGTATTGCAGGCTTCTGATTACTAGGAAACAAAGGGGAAAATATTAACCCCACGTAAATACTTGGCTTAATCAAGCTGACAACTCTGTCATCTTTGGCAAGACATTCAGCTCCTCGGGGTTTTCTGTTTCTTTATTAGATGGTAAAAAATCTGCATGCAATGCTGGAGACCCAGGTTTGATCCCTGGATGGGGAAGATCCCTTGGAGAAGGAAATGGCAACCCGCTCCAGTATTGTTGCCTGGTGAATCCCATGGGCAGAGGAGCCTGGCAGAGGAGTCCACAGGGTCGGGTAGCAAAGAGTGTGACATGGCTGAGTGACTTTCACTTTCACTTATCCTATCAAGCAAGGGTGTCAAACAGTTTCTGCACCAGGCAAGAGAGTAAATGGTTAGGCTTTGGGGGACATATAGTCTCCATGGGAACTCTTTCAGCTATGTTGATTTTCTCTTAAGTGTCCACAGTCAATGCACAGAGACTTGGGTGTAGTTGTGTTCCAATAAAGTCTTATTTATGGGCACTGACATTTGAATTCCGTATCATTTTCATGGATCATTAAAAATTATTATTCTTTTACTTTTTTTCCCCCCAATATTTATATGTTTAGTGCTTTATTGACACAAAAACCAGGCCAGATTTGGCCTGTAGTCCTATTTTGCCAAACTTTGCTACAAAGGAAAAAGATTGGGAAGGTCTGTTGGACCTCAGGAAACATCAGTGAATAGCAACTAGCTTCGAGCCCCAGGCAGAGGGGCAAGAGACAGCGAAGCAGCCATGGTTTCTGCTCCCCTACCCATGAGGGGCTTCTGATTTAATAGGACCGGCGAACTTGTTTGAAAAATGGAACGGTTAGTTCCTGTTGTTCACTTGTCCCTGGATCCAGTTCTTGCTGTGGCCTCAGTGCAGAGGGGAACGTACTTCCCAGTGATTTTAAGATTTGGCCAGTGGCACGTGGGCAGATTGACTGGTCTGAGCTCCTTGCAGTCCAAAGGACTCTCCAGAGTCTTCTCCAGCACCACAATCCAAAAGCATCAATTCCTTGGAACTCAGCCCAAACCAGTCAAACCTAAAGGAAATCAACCCTGAATATTCATCGGAAGGACTGATGCTGAAACTGAAGCTCCAATACTTTGGCCCTGGATGCAAAGAGCTCACTCATTGGAAAAGACCCCAATGCTGGGAAAGACTGAGGGCTGAAGGAGAAGGGGGCTGCAGAGGATGAGATGGTTAGATAGCATCACTGACTCAATGAACATGAGTTTGAGCAAACTCAGGGAGATAGTGGAAGAGAAAGGAGGCTGGTGTGCTACAGTCCATGGCATTGCAAAGCGCTGGACACGACTTAGTGAATGCACAACAACGTGGGCAGAAACGACAGTGTGCCAGTGCCCAGCAGAGGCCTTAAGAGGAGTGTGTTTTCACATGTCCTCAGTCCTTACACCATTGTGATGAACAACAACAACAAAAATGTGCCCAGGTCCCAGGAGAAAGACAAACCGCACTTGGCATAGAGCCACCCCATGTGTGCAGCCTAGCCATTTCCCTCGTGTGTGAGAATGCATGCTTGTGGTTTTAAGCTGTTGAGTTTGGGGCTGGTTTGTATTGCAGTACAAATTTGGCAAAAGTTAACCGACACAACCTGACTGCAAGCATCAGTATGGTATCCGTTATGATCACAGTTCAGGTACTTTGAGGACCTGCGTTCCTTCATTTTGCCTGAAACAATTAGGGATGTCTTCCTAGTAGAGCAAGTGTGTGCAGTGGGCCTGGAGGGATGAACAGGTGAGGTTACTGGAAGGAACAAAAAACTTTCACACAAGCAAAGGTTAACTGTTTATAAAGAGCGAGTCTTGCAGTCTGCTCAGTGGAATGTCACCCCAACACGGCAGTGGAAAGTAGAAATGCAGGACAGTTATAGATGAGGGTCTTGCCCAGGGACACAAAAATTTATTCCACTTCAAGATTCACGGTCTAAATTTAAAGCTCTAAACGCAGGGCTCTTCCCATGAACTGCCTGCTTTATGCCTTCTCCTCCTTTAACTCTGAGATTTATCACATTTGGGCGTTAAAGTCCCTAAGGAGCACAGGCACTGCTGAGCTGCAGCGTATGGGCCCCCAAGACACATGAGCCACGGTTGATGTTTTTACGGGGCTGATAAGCAGCAATCCGTGTTTGACCCTCTCCAGGAAAGAGGCGATTGGAAGCTCTGTTTTAAATAATCTCTGTCTAAACACAGCTTAGGGAGAGTTGGAGACAGGCCCAGTTTGGGGACTGTAGGACTTACAAAGCCAGAAAACACATTTTCCATCAAGAAGGCCCATCATCTTCATTATGCCAGGTTTAAAATTCACTTTAATAGTTTAAAACTTGTCTGGTGGTAGAGGTATAGTTGCTAGTTGTGTTTGACTCTTTTGACCCCATGAACTACATAGCCCGCCAGGCTCCACTGACTCTTTTGACCCCATGAACTACATAGCCCACCAGGCTCCACTGTCCATGGGATTTCCCAGGCAAGACTTCTGGAGTGGGTTGCCATTCCCTTCTCCAGGGGATCCTCCCGACCCAGGGATTGAACCCAGACTTCCTGCACTGCAGGCAGATTCTTTACTGGCTGATCCACTAGAGAAGTACTAAAATTTGTCTTGAATGTGTAATGAAGAACAATATACAGGGCTTCCCTGTTTATGATCAAATTGATTTGATATCCTTCAGATATCAATTGTATTAACCACTTTGAAAAATGTATATTCAAGACCAAACAATTAAGAAGTTGAAAATCATAGAACACTGGAAAAGGAAACTGCAAAATCACCACATGCTTATTTAGGAAAAAAAAAAAAAAAAACGTTTCAGAGAGCTGGCCAAACAAGATGGGGTTCAAGGTTGGTCTTACTGATTGGATGAGCTCAATTTAATGGGCCATTTGCTTTAGTCAAATGCATGTTTTAGCATGACTCAGTGAAATTCTATTTCCTTTTCCACTGCTTGTGTGGGTCAGCCAAAGGGACCAGTTGTGCTTGCCTTTCACACGTTTAGGGTATGTGAGCAGGTGCACGCGTGTGCTTGTGTATCTGCACATCTATGTGTACATGTGTGTAGATGTGTGTGCATGTGCAGGGTGTTACGTGGGTGAAGTGAGGGAGAGAGCAGCTCTTCCACACTGAGCAGCCACACTCTCCCCATCTCACAGCCTCACATCCCAGAAAACAGCCCGATCCTGGGACACCGAAGGAACAGAGCCAGAGGCCAGACCTGAGATCCACACCCTTTGACTATCCATGCTCTTTTCACTTTATTATGAGGCATGCGGATTAGCACAGGGAGCATCTGAGATCACTTTCCTAAAGGGGAGTTACCAGCAGACAGCAAAAAGAAGAAACTTTTTTTTTTTTTTTTTTCTGGTTGAACCACGAGGCTTGTGGGATCTTAGTTCCCCTACCGGGGATTAAATCTGGGCCCTCAGCAGTGAGAGCCTGAAGTATTAACCACTAAACCACCAGGGAATTCCTGAGAAGAAACTAAATATAATTTGTCTTTTACAAAAACAAAACAAAAACACCACCACTCTGAAACAACCCCCCCTCCAAAACAACCAAAAGACTAGTATGTAGTTTAAAAACTCCTTGTTGCTATTCAGTCGCTTAATTGTGTCCAACTCTTTACAAGCCCATGGACTGCAGCACTCCAGGCTTCCCTATCCTTCACTATCTCCCAGCGCTTGTTCACATTCATGTCCATTGGGTCTCTGATGCCATCCAAACATCTCATCCTTTGCCATCCCCTTTTCCTCCTGCCTTCAATCTTTCCCAGCATCAGGGTCTTTTCTAATGAGTTGGCTCTTTGCATCAGGTGGCCAAAATAATTGAGCTTCAGCTTCAGCATCAGGCCTTCCAAGGAATATTCAGGACTGATTTCCTTTAGGATTGACTGGTTGGATCTCCTTGCAGTCCAAGGGACTCTCAAGAGTCTTCTCCAACACCACAGTTCAAAAGCATCAATTCTTTGGCGCTCAGCTTTCTTTATAGTCCAACTCTCATATCCATAAATGACTAGTGGAAAAACCATAGCTTTGACTAGATGGAACTTTGATGGCAAAGTGATGTCTCTGTTTTTTAATATTCTGTCTGGTTTGGTCATAGCTTTTCTTCCAAGGAGCAAGCGTCTTTTAATTTCATGCCTGCAGTCACCATCTGCAGTGATTTTGAAGCCCAAGAAAATAAAGTCTGACACTGTTTCTATTGTTTCCCCATCTATTTGCCATGAAGTGATGGGTGGATGCCATGATCTTAGTTTTGCGAATGTTGAGTTTTAAGTCAAATTTTTCACTCTCCTCTTTCACTTTCATCAAGAGGCTCTTTAGTTCCTCTTCGTTTTCTGCCATAAGGGCAGTATCATCTGCTTATCTGTGGTTATTGATATTTCTCCTGGCAATCTTGATTCCAGCTTGTGCTTCATCCAGCCTGGCATTTCACATGATGTTCTCTGCATATAAGCTAAATAAGCAGGGTGACAATATACAGCCTTGATCTATTCCTTTCCCAATTTGGAACCCATCTGCTGTTCCATGTCTGGTTCTAACTGTTGATTCTTGACCAGCGTACAGGTTTCCCAGGAGGCAGGTAAGGTGATCTGGTATTCCCTACTTTCACCAATACCTTCTCCCCTCCACTCTTCCAACCACACTGCCTTCCCCAAAGGAGTTATGTAAGTAAAAGTGTAACACACTGTTTTACAAGATATTCAGAAAACCTCAAATCATCACAGGTCATTAAGAGCTGCTCAGGAAGGTAAGAGCTGCTGCTGCTGCTGCTGCTAAGTCACTTCAGTCATGTGCAACTCTGTGTGACCCCACAGACGGCAGCCCACCAGGCTCCCCCATCCCTGGGATTCTCCAGGCAAGAACACTGGAGTGGGTTGCCATTTCCTTCTCCAATGCATGAAAGTGAAGAGTGAAAGTGAAGTCGCTCAGTCCTGTGAGACTCTTAGCGACCCCATGGACTGCAGCTTACCAGGCTCCTCCAACCATGGGATTCTCCAGTCAAGAGTACTGGAGTGGGGTGCTACTGCCTTCTCCGAAAGGTAAGAGCAACCCTCTCAAAGCTGACAGTAACCACTGCTCATTTATGTCTCCAACACTTAGTCACAGCTTGCCCTAAGATGGATCATATCTCATTGTTACTTTTATTATAGATGTTAAAATGACCCACATATGCATTTGTACATTTTCCAGGAGCCCTGTTTTAAAAACAGAATATTTTCTGTAACCCTATCCAAAACATTATTACTTCAACACAAAATGAAGGAGATTTTTTGCAGTTTTTTGTCTTAAGTCTTCAAAAGCCAGTGTGTATACATTTGTAGGACATCTCAAAGCTGCTTCTTGTTGCTGTTGTCCAGTCACTAAGTCACGTCTGAGTCTTTGCAACCCCTTTGCAAAGCCAGGCTTGCTTTTTAATATGGTGTTTAGGTTTGTCATAGCTCTACTTCCAAGGGGCAAGCATCCTTTAATTCCGTGGCTGAAATCACCATCTGAGGTGATTCTGGGGCCCAAGGCCACATGTGGTTTCTGACAACTGGAGTGGACAGCCCAGAGATCCACAGCACTGAGCAATGTTGCAATTCTTACTCTGAAAGCTCGTTAATTGTGGAACCTGCTTTCTTCAAAAGTAAGATCCTTGACCCCACTCACAAATCAGGAGCATCTCAAACAGGAAAAGAACCAGGAAGGAAAGTTTGAAATTGCAAGCAGCACAAAAATAAATGGAGTATTCTCTCTTCAGAAGTAAACTAGGTACTATCAAAGGGAATCTTCTGGAAGTCTGGAGCCTGAGCTGGCATCAGCACAAAGACTGTTCAACAGCACCTGGAGGCCAGTCTACATTCCTCCAAAAAGCAATGTTGGCAGCAGTCATCCGGAGCACTTGCTACTGAGCAGACACTAGGCTAGCCACTTTACACACAGGACCCATGTGACGCACACTGCGTGCTGGACGGAACTGATCCTGTCACAAGAAAGTGAGGCTCAGAGAAACGGAGTGGTTTCTTCAGTCATGTCCATCTCTTTGCATCCCTAAGGACTGTAGCCCACCAGGCTCCTCTGTCCATGGGATTCTCCAGGCAAGAATACCAGAGTGGGTTGCCATTTCCTACTTGAGGGGATCTCCCGACCCAGGGATCGAACCCTCGTCTCTTCTGTTTACCTGCATTGGAGGGTGGGCTCTTTTACCACTAGCATCACCTGAGAAGTCCCATCCTTCCCTGTTGAAAGAGATCTAACTCACTCTCTGTTCACTCCCTTTTACCAGGCAGGCTGCTTGCTTCATCTTGCAGTGATAAACCAAGCCCTGAGTTTCAAAAATTCTGAAGCCAAGAGTCTTTCCCATCAGCAGCACTAGGCTTCCTTGGATTCCACATGAAGATGCTGACCACACACCAGGCACGGGGGACCCATGGGAAAGGACACAGAATTTTCCAGGTGGAGATTCTCCTGCATTAAAAATTAAATCCAAGGGAACTTCCCCGGTGGTCCAGTGGTTAAGACTCTTAGCTTTCACTGAAGGAGGCATGGGGTCAGGGAACTGGGAAGCCACATGCTTTGAGGTGAAAAAAATACAAGTTAAATGCAAATCCTTTTCGGGTCAGGAATGAACCTAGAATAGGATCTGTCTGCCCCTCCCACCTCACTGCCCTTTTAAGCCAAGCTCGGGCCTTCCAGTTCATTTGATGGTACCAAGCTCACACCAGCTCTGTGCCTTGGCCTTCTCTGCTCCGTCTTTCCAGGATGCTCCATCCCCCAACATGCTTCCTGAGGCTGGCTGTCCCGTCACGGATTTTATTTCAAACGCTGGCTTTCCTCGGCAACATGAGCTCAACCTCTCGCCTTTAATCACTTTCTTTCCCATCATCTTGTTTTATATTCCTGATATACTATCCAAAATTATGTTTGCTTGTTTACTGCCTGCCTCTCCACCCAATAAAGTCAATTCAGAGCTTCCTTATCAGCATCCTACCTCCCGCTGCTGCATCCTCGGGGGCTGGTGTGATTGCTGGTACCCAGTGGGTGCTAGAGATGCTGTTTGCTGAATGAACACATTGGATGTAGCGGCAAGTCAGGCAAATGACGGAAGGCACTGACAGAGGCTTTTCATTCAGCAGAAAGAGAAACTTAACCATTTGCCACTTATGAAAAAGACAGTGGCAAAAAGTAGCAAGCTTTCCTCCCTAGAGGATCAAATAGGAACCAGATGTTGAGAAGGGGGCTCAAAATTTCTCCTGGAGGACGGACAAAATCGCCTGAGAGCCTAGAATGCATTTTCATTAAAAAAGGATGGGAACTAGTGAGATAACCCTTCAAAAATATTTTAATTTTCTTCTTAAGTCTTACCACAAAATTCACATTATGACCGAGATTTCAAATGTAACCACTACAACACATCTGCTCTCAGCTCCATCACTAGAACATGTTCATGGATAAAATTAAAGAACTAGAATATTTCACAGGAGGGACATTCAGTACATCAAGCACAGCGGTGCTTGTGGTCCTTCTGTCTGCAGGAAAACCTTTTCGCCCCTCAGAAAAAGATGGTCTTGGATGACAAGGATGGTTATCTGGGGGACCAAAGTCATCCAAGGGATTTGACAGAAGGGTTGGAAAGGAAGCAATTACTCTCTCCCTGAGTGTCCACCGCGTGTCAGGCAGTAAGCCCTCATGTAGAAATTATCCCTCCAAATACTTGTAACAGTATCAAGGGGGTGGCTATTCTTCTTTTATCTTATATATTTGTAAGCAATAAAAGGGCAGTGAGTGGTAATAGAAAAGCAACTGGACAGACCCAGGCTAGAATTCTTATAGCTAGCTGAGCTCAGGTTAGCTTCTCATCTCTTTGGGCCTCAGTGTGCCATTCTGCAAAACGGGCTAAAATCTACTTCATAGGGATGCTATCATGATTCCAATAGATTACCCATGCCAAAGAGACAGGGCGATGTCTGGCATTTACAGGGCATACTACGAATGCTAATGGCCTGCCTTTCTCCCCAAGGCAGACACAGAAACACACTATTAAGGTTAAAGTGAAAATGAAAGTCGCTCAGTTGTGTCCGACTCTTTGCGATGCCACGGACTACACAGTCCATGGAATTCTCTGGGCCGAAATACTGGAGTGGGTAGCCTTTCCCTTCTCCAGGGGATCTTCCCAACCCAGGGATCAAACCCAGGTCTCCCGCACTGCAGGCAGATTCTTTATCCCTGATAGCTCAGTTGGTAAAGAATCTGCCTGCAATGCAGGAGACCACGTTTCGATCCCTAGGTAAGGAAGATCACTGGAGAAGGCTGGAGAAAGGATTGGCTATCTACTCCAATATTCTTGGGCTTCCCTTGTGGCTCAGCTGAGTAAGATTAAAAGACCTTCTCAAATAAAGAAGGCTGAGTGCCGAAGAATTGATGCTTTTGAACTGTGGTGCTGGAGAAGTTTCTTGAGAGTCCCCTGGACTGCAAGGAGATCAAACCAGTCAATCCTAAAGGAAATCAACCCTGAATATTCATTGGAAGGACGGATGTTGAAGCTGAAACTCCAGTACTTTGGCCACCTGATGTGAAGAGCCGATTCCCTGGAAAAGATACTGATGCTGGGAAGGATTGAAAGCAGGAGAAGGGGGCGACAGAGGGTGAGATGGTTGGAGGGCATCACCGACTCGATGGACACGAGTTAGGGCGAATTCCGGGAGATGGTGAAGGACAGAGAAACCTGGCGTACTGCGTTCTCTGGGGTCACAAAGAGTCGGACACAACTGAGCAACTGAACTAGAACAAAAACGTCACAGGAGCAAGAAGTGTGCTTTGCCTCTGAGTGGAGATGCCTTCCTTGGGCTGCGGTGAGCACATCCCAGGCAGAGGGGGCAAGCTTGCTCCAAGCCTGATAACACAGCAGAAAGGAGGAGAGCTCTTGTGTTACTCTCCAAGAATTGCCTCTCTCCACACATGCTGGAGTGTCGAGTGATTTAACTTTCTGGCATGCAGTAATACCCAAGTAAAGACGGTTTGATGAGAACCGTCCTTTCTGTATCCAACCAAACTTCTGAGCAATCAACGGTAGATGATGTTTTGTTTGCCTTTAGGAGACCTTTACCTCTGCCTAGCTAATTTAAGAGCATGTGGCAGCAGGGTCAACTTTCCATCCTTGGCAGGTCATCGTGGAAACCAAGAAAGAGGAAGCAGATTTAGCTCCTGCCTGTCAGTCTACAGAAGGACAGAGAGATCTCAAGACTCCCATAAATATTTATTTTCTTGAAACTGCCTACACATGACACTTGTCAACAGCTGTTGACATTGACTTTTGCTTGAATTTACTCATGGTAATTGCTGTGAGGTAAGTTGGGGGTAGAAAAGAGCTCAGGGTACAAAAGACGCAAGGTCAGTTCACATAATGTTACTACAGAGAGAAGTCAGTCAGAATGAGAAAAACAAGGATGGAATATTAATGCATATATGTAGAATCGGAAAAAAATATTGGTATAGACAATCTTATTTACAAAGCAGAAATAAAGGCACAGATGCAGAAAACATGTGGATACCAAGGGGGGATTGGGGTGAATTGGGAGATTGGGACTGACACAGGAACGTTGATATATATCTGTTTTATACATGTTGGTACTGCACTGCACTGTAAGTCGCTTCAGTCGTGTCCAACTCTGTGCGACCCCATAGACGGCAGCCCACTAGGCTCCCCCATCCCTGGGATTCTCAAGGCAAGAACACTGGAGTGGGTTGCTGTTTCCTTCTCCAATGCATGAAAGTGAAAAGTGAAAGTGAAGTCGCTCAGTCCTGTGAGACTCTTCGCGACCCCATGGACTGCAGCCTACCAGGTGCCTCTGTCCATGGGATTTTCCAGGCAAGAGTACTGGGGTGGGGTGCCACGGCCTTCTCCAATACATATTGGTACTATGTATAAAATAGATAACTAAGGAAGACCTACTGTATAGCAGAAGGAATACCACTCAGTGCTCTGTGGTGACCTAAATGGGAAGGAAATTCAAAAAAGAGGGGTTATATGTATACGGATAGCTGATTCATTCTGCTGTACAGCAGAAATAAACACAACGTTGCAAAGCAATCATATTCCAATTTAAAGAAAAAAAGTTTCTCTGGGCCACACTGACTGCCTGGGAAAAGGAGGAGTAACCAGCCCTATTTTCCTCTTGAAAAAGACCAGGACTGTTCCAACACTCCCTCCTCCACTTTCTAGGCTCTGTTACCTCCATGACACGGGAGGCTCCATATATACAGAAGGGTACCTGGATAATGAATGCAACTCCCCGGAATTGAAGGAAGGAGGTGCCTGGGTCAGCCCAGGAGGGCAGCATGGTGGGGCAAGAATTTGGGGCCAGTGGATTTCAATCACCATGTTATTTCCAAGCTTCTGAGAATTCCCTGATCCAACGATGGATGATAAATGCCAACTGCCCCATAAGTAGCCTGAAGTCAACCCACAGGATATACTTTTCCAAATTAGGTGAGAGATTAGGTTGAAGGATCTGGGCAAGGCGTTGCAAGTTGGAGTCAATTAAAGCTCCCCACATCCCCACCAGGAGCTCTGGCTGCTCCATCACCTTCGCCAGGCACTTTCCAGGCTTACAAGTGCACATCGATTCCCTGGGGATGTAGTTCAAAATGCAGATTCTAATCCAAGAGTTCTGGGCAGAGGCCTGGGAGTCTGCATTTCTAACCAGTTGCCTGGAGAACCGGTCTGCCCACCCACAGCCTTTGGAATGGTAAAAACTAAAGAACTCCCTGAGCTTGGAACAACTGCATCCATTCAGATTCGGAGCCTGATGCCCCTGGCCTTGGGCTGGGAAGGCTGCCTTTGGATTTGGTCTCCTATGGTTATTAGGGTAGTTTGTTTTTAAATCCAAGGCTGGAAACAATTGCAGGAGACAAAATAGAGAGGGATCAGTCTGGTCACAGAGGTGGTGTTATCTGTGGACAGGGGTGGAGGGCCGATGCTGGAATTCAGAGGATTTAGAGCCAAAAACCCAGGCGCAAATCTCAGCTTTATAACTTAAAATCCACGAGAGAGCACTGAAAACCCAGAGCCTTCGATCGAATGTCCTGGCCAACGTACACTATTGGAAGGATTAAACAGAACAGCCTATGAGGGTGCTTACGATGTTGCCATATTGCCTGGCCGATGGCAAGCCCTTCAATCGTGGCAGCTATTTTTGTCTCTTAAAAAAAAAAAGGGGGGAGGCTGTGTGATATAAATGGGAATCAAGGATGATAATTAGTCAAACGCATTTGTTCATGATCCAAAGTACTGCAGTGACTCAACCAGACAGAGGCTTGCAGGAGAAAGGACAGTGGCACACAGGGGCGATCCAGGCTCTCTGTCTGGGGAGGGGCTCGCAGAGGGTCCTCCAGAAAGGCCCCCTGCCTGAATGATAGGTGGCCAGGTGTGTGCAGGAGGGATGAAGAGGACCCCTCCACCCCCTTCATGTTTAATCTGTGGTGCTGTGCACAGGAGGCAGTGGTGACCTAAATAAATCCTTCATTAGAAGCAGAAACACACTGGCACAGGCTGAGCTCCGTGACGGGAGGGCGGACGGGGCCTCTCTTATTACTCAGTGCAGCTGAGTGGAAAAGGGGGCCGTGCCAGCAGACGGGAGACAGGATCTCAACTGCCTCGGTGCGCTCGGATACGCACGGCTCAGCTCCCGCTCCAGGTATGAGCCAATCTCCCCACAGGTGCCATCTGACTGTGAGAACGTCCCTGGACGAGGTGGACAGTCCTCATCACCCCACTCATGGCCAGCACCCATGCAATCCATTTCCCCGGAAATGGACAGGAAAGAGACACAGAGCTTCAGAGGCCAAAGAACCCCCTGTCCTTTCTGCATCCCTGTTGATTAGGACACAGGTCACAGAGGACCAGAGCCCCAAGGTCAAGGGTGCAGGGGCTGAAATGAATCAGAAAGCAACGTCTGCTGATACCCATGCACTGAACCCCAAACACACGGGAACCTGTGTTTCTTTTATTTGGGGTCACGGAGCCCTAGAATAGTTGCCACTGAAAATAAATATATACAAGTCAAAGTAAATTCTTCCCCTGGATACGCAAAGGTGGAGGGTGAATTTGTCTCATTTCTTGAGCCAGGCTGGATAGACTGAATGATGTTGCCTCTCAAATTTCATAGGTTGAAGCCCTTGTCTCTGGTGTGGTGGATATTTGGAGATGGGGCCTTGGGGAAGTAATTAGAGTTAGATAAAGTCCTGAGGATAAGACCCGTAATGAGATGAGCGTCCCTGGGAAAAGAGGGAGAGAGATTCGTGCTCTGTCTCTGCCACCTGAGCATGCTCTTGCTTGCTTGCTTAGTTGCTCAGTCGTGTCTGCCTCTTTGTGAACCTGTGGACCGTAGCTCATCAGGTTCCTCTGTTCATGGGATTTTTCAAACGAGAATACTGGAGTGGGTCGCCATTTCCTCCTCCAGGGATTTTCCTAACCCAGGGATCGAAACTGCATCGTCTGTGTCTCCTGGATTGCAGGCAGATTCTTTACCCACTGAGCCATCGGGGAAGCCCCAATGCTAGATGGTAACCATCTGCAACCTGGAGAGAGCTCTCACCAAGAACTGAATCTGTTCGCATCTTGAACTTGAGCTGGGAAGAATAAATACTTGCTGTTGTTTAAGCCACCCAGCCTCTGGCATTTTGTTACAGCTGCGGAGCACACTCACGTGCTATGCCGTGCTTAGTCTCTCAGGTGTTTCTGACTCTTTGCGACCCCATGGCCCATGGACAGTAGCCCACCAGGCTCCTTGGTCCCTGGGGATTCTCCAGACAAGAATACTGGAGTGGGTTTCCATGCCCTCCTCCAAGGGATCTTCCCAACCCAGGGACTGAGCTCAGGTCTCCCACATTAAAGGCAGATTCTCTACCATCTGAGCCACCAGGGCTGATACACAGCCCTTAGGGGAAAGAAGAAAGAAAGAGTCTGCCTGGGACTGTTTCCACTGGGTGAGTCTTCCCAGGGTGGCACACCACGGTCTCCTGGATCCAGGCAGGTGACATGAACCTTGGAAACTGGGTGGCTGGGGCGAAGGAAAGCAGCAAGCAGCCCCGTGTGTACACAGGCGGTGTAATGAGCAAGCTGCTGCCATAACTCTGGCCGGTGTTTTTGGGGAAGAGGGACCAGTGTCGTATGATCTTTGGATTTTTTGAGACTCTATTATGGATACTTATATGAAAGTTCTTGATTTTTATGGATGCTCAAAAAGGTGAAGATTTTTTTTTTTTTTTAAATGAAAGGATTAGAAGGCAAGTCTGCAAAGACTGATGCCTCAGGTCTATGCTTTCCCACAGGTGATCACTTCACACTTTTACAAGACACCTATGATGCTCCAATACTCTAGCCTGGAAAATCCCATGGAGGGAGGAGCCTGGTAGGCTGCAGTCCATGGGGTTGCAAAGAGTCAGACACGACTGAGCGACTTCACTTTCACTTTTCACTTTCATGCACTGGAGAAGGAAATGGAAACCCACTTCAGTGTTCTTGCCTGGAGAATTCCAGGGACGGGTGAGCCTGGTGGGCTGCTGTCTATGGGGTTGCACAGAGTCGGACACGACTGAAGTGACTTAGCAGCAGCAGCATGATGCTTCCATCCCCTTCATGCAGCACAGCCTAGTCATGGCGAAGGGGCTTGTGTAACTCTATGAAGCTATGAATCGTGTCGTGCAGGGTCATATAAGAAAGACGGGTCACAGTGAAGAGTTCCAACAAAATGTGATCCCCTGGAGGAGGGGAATTCCTGGGACACAGAAATGACCCAGTCACTGCCCTCAGAGCACCCTGTAATGTAGAAGATACCTGTGGAAGGAAACCTATTACGGTGTCCAGGGTGATCAGGGATTAGGCACCGCTGTATCAGAGCACAGGGGAGAGAAGCCACACAGGAAGAAGACAGGGAGGGCCTGGCATCATTGCACTAAAAGGAATCAACATCAGTGGCCAGAAATAATCCAGGAGGAGGCTTGGGGTCTGCTTGGCAGGAAGTCCCCAGGGACAATCAGCCCAGAAAGAGTTTGCAGCAGAATCAGGGCTGGGCAGGGGGCAGGGACTCAGCCCGTGCTGGGGTTGGCTGTGGAGGTAAGGTCTTTGGGGAAAAGTGGCAGATGATACGAGACTGCAGGAGCCCGTAGGGGCCACAACTTGAAATTCAGAAGCACAGGGAGGGGAAAGAGCCCTGGCAATAGAACAAAGGAAAAATTCCTCAGCCTGAGTCCCAGAAACGCCACTCACAGACTCCAAGTTGGGACACGTTAATGGAAAATCTTGGAAACTACTGCTCACTCTTGGTCCAAGAGCTTGTTTTTGTCTTTCCTCTTGGATATGCGTGTTCTTGGTTTAACGTGATCATTTAAAAACAGACATTTGAGTGTGAGCTCAGTACTGACCTTGAAAGACACCAGGGTTGGGCAAGGACTGAGATACCCCTGACTGCAAGTTGCTGAGGGGGAAACAGGCATGGGCAGAATTAAAGCACGGCACCATAGCTGGTTTCGATTTTACATTGTCTGTAATTTTTTTTTTTTTTTCCTTTTCAGAATTGAGTTGTTGCTGTTCCTGTAACAGTACTGAATAAAGTAACGGCTGTTTTCTCCCTCCTCCCACACATACACACAGAACTGTGATTTCTGTTCATCCCTTACTTTAAAAAAATTTTTTTAAATACTATTCAAGTTAAATATTTCCTTATTCTTAAAGCTTCAGGTTTTACAAAATGAGTTAGTGTCTCATTTGCCTCTGAATCGAGCTTGAACTTATCTATAATAAATTTAAACAGAAAGCATCTGCCTTATTATCTCAGTCATCTTGGAATCTTTAAATGCTGTTTAATCGGTCCAGAAGAACTACATCTAGATCTTGCACTTGACACAACCTTTTCTGTGATCTCTTGTTATTGCTTGTGATAAATTTCAGTATCTTCAGATTAACTACAATACTATACAGTCAGTTCAACCATCGTCAGCCTGATCACATATTCTTTCTGCATGCTGTTGCAAAGTGGTTTATAGTTTAAAAATATTTTCAATTTATTACCCCTTAAATAATGTATCTGAAACAATCTGGCATCTGAGGGAGACATTCAGGAATCTTCAAGAATGACGAGCTCAGAGGGGCCAGCTGGTGGTTAACAGTGTGGGTTTGAACCCCAGCTCCATCCCTTACTCCCACTGTGTGACCAAGGTCATGTGACCACTGTGGGCTCTGTTTTTGTATGTAACATGCACGGATGACAGTATTAATACTATAGGATTGCTGTGAGACTTAAAGAAGGTATTACCACATACACAAAGCACCAAGAAGAGGCCAGGCATGTAGAAACCCTCACCAAGCGTGATCATCAGCCCTGGCAGAACTCTGTTTTCCATCTTTAATCCAGATAATCAATTTCTCTAACACCGATCATTTCAGGTACATAAAATGCACCTCCACAAAGTCGTCTTGGCTTGAAAGGACCCATACACAAGAGCGAGCAGGGTGTTGAGCTGGGGTCTAGTCCCAAGTTCTGTCCTGACTTCTGTGTGACCTTGGCCAAGACCCAGAAATACTCTTAAGCTTCTTTTACAAAAGAAAACAATTGGACCATAAATTCTCAGAACATCTGCCCTCTTATATCCATCTATAATATGAAGGCTTTAGAGAATTAAGAAACATTCTTGTCTGTCAAAGCAAGACACTATTATCCAAGATTCTAAACAAAACAGTCACTGTTAAAAATAAATCTTAATAATGTTTTGTCACTTGGCATCAGCTTTCCATTTCATAGGCTAACGGGAGCAATGTATATTGAATTTCTACACTTCTGAGGTCCTTTTGATATTCAGAAAAATCATATAGCTTCTAGCAGGAAGGACTCCCTTTGAGGGTGTGTGTGTGTTAAGCCACTTCAGTCATGTCCTACTCTTTGCGACTCTGTAGCCCGCCAGACTCCTCTGTCCATGGAATTTCCCAGGCAAGAATATTGGAGTGGGTTGCCATTTCCTATTCCAGAGGAACTTCCTAACCCAGGGATTGAACCCACGTCTCTTATGTCTCCTGTACTGACAGGTGTAGGGTCTCCCAAGCTACCTGTTGCTCTGGTTCTATTCAGATCATATTCAGCATTCAATCAACAAATATTATTGAAACCCAGGACCTGATTAAGAGGTGGATATGCAGGAGAGGGGAACCCTCTGAAGGAGGCTTCATCACCCCCAGGGGGAAAAAAAAGATGAAGAAAAATAGCATTATATAAAAGCTTCTCAATGAAAGGAAAATATACAAAGTAGACCAAGTCCTTCCAGCTGGGGTGGGGGCTGAGGGGTTGTGTGTCATGGGATAAACTTTCCCCCACACCCAACTCCAAAGGGTGAGCCTCAGCACCTTCTGGGCTGGATGGAGGCAGTTGAGTTCAGGACTTTTGCTTAGATATGTTTGGGAGGGTAGTTTGGGAGTGAGCAGAATTCCTTAAGACAACAGAAAAGGACAGAGGGCTGCCAGAGGGGTCCCGCTTCTTGGTCCTGATCACACATAACATCCAGTCTCTTCCTAAATCAGTGAAGATGCAATCTTTAAAGAATAGTAGCAAGTGCAAAACACAATCATCAGCTGGCCCAACGTACCCAGAACCCAGCCAAGACCTAAAGGGATTTGCTGTGTCTCAGACCCTGGGGAATTAAAAGACACAGCTTGCATCCTTGTTCCTTCCCTCCAATAACTCGGGTATATGCAGGGGTATAGGGTGTTTTTCGGGGGCAGATGAGAGAGAGGAGGCAACATACGTGATAACTGCACTGAGGTTAGGGCTGAGAAATGGCCATGAATGCACAGCTTACTAGCATAAAGATTCACAGACAACAGAATGATGGGTATACATACATCAACATCAAATTATTTTGGTCATATCAATGTGTCAAGAGACAAGAAGAACTGTAACAAAGTTACATTTAGAAATAGTTTGTTCTGTTTGTCAAAACCAAAGGCGGGAAAATGGTGTGGGAATGAGTCCTCATGTCCCAATAATAGGCAGAATTTCTTCCTCCAAGTCTTCGTGAACAAGAAGGAAGAAGCAAAGGTGTTGGGAGAGGGAGAGAAGAGACAGGAGTCTGCGTGTGAACTTCTCATTGCTCCTTCTTTCATGGTGTCAACTTGATTTGACGGGACTTCAATAGGGTTCAGGCTTCCTAGGTGGCATCAGTGGTTAAAAAAAAAAAAAAAAATCACCTGCCAATGCAGGAGATACAAGAGACGTGGGTTCGATCCCTGGGTTGGGAATATCCCCTGGAGTAGGAAATGGCCACCGGCCTCACAATTCCTGCCTGGAAAAAATGAGCACACACACACACACATCATGAAGGTTCATCCTCTGAAAGGAATTTGCTACATAAAATCTGTATGTATGTGTATGCGTGTGTGTTTTTGTGTTGGAGCTCTGATGACAGACCAGGTTTTTAAGACTTTCTGCAACTTTTACATCCTCTCAAGACAATCAAGGCACTAGGGGAGCTAACACACACCTTGAGGTCTTGCCTGTGAGATGTTTCTATGACAATGCATTTCCAAAGGGACATTTTCAAAGATGTCAAAGAATAAATCACTACAGCCATCTTGGTCACTGAGCCACACAGAGTTCCCATGTTGACAATCACCTTCATTTCCCCATCAGCCGGTGTGAACTTGATGCCCTGGCTTTGTGCTTCAGACTAGGATCAAACTCAAACCAGCATTCGCTGTTGTTCAGTCACTCAGTCCTGTCCGACTCTTTGCAACCCCATGGACTGCAGCACTACAGGCTTCCCTGTCCTTCACCGTCTCCTGGAGCTTGCTTAAACTCATGTCCATCGAGTTGGTGATGCCATCCAGCCATCTCATCCCCTGTCATCCCCTTCTCCTCCTGCCCTCAATCTTTCCCAGCACCAGGGTCTTTTTCAATGAGTCAGTTCTTTGCATCAGGTGGCCAAAGTACTGGAACTTCAGCTTTATCATCACTCTTTCCAATGATTATTCATGATTGATTTCCTTTAGGATGGACTGGTTTGATCTCCTGCAGTCCAAGGGACTCTCAAGAGTCTTCTCCAACACCACAGTTCAAAAGTACCAATTCTTCAGCATCTGGTGTCCCATATGTTGGGGCAAATGAGGGGCTTGGCCCAAGCTCAACAGTTCCCATTAAATGAGGTATTGATGATTATGCTGACATTTCTGGTTGGCTTTCCACAAGTGTCTTTCAAGTATTTACAGTCACAGGAAGAAAGACATTTAATAATGTGGGTCACTAAATTAAATTTCAAGATTTCTTCTTACACACATTACCCTCTTTCTTCTCTCAGATACCATCCAGGAGACTACATCGTTTGCTCAGGACAGGGATACCAGGTCTCCAGAGCACAGGTCCCTTCTGGACACTGGTCAGGGATACAAGAAGGAGACAGGTCCCTCCACAGCCCCCAGTGGCCCACTGTGGACAGAGGAAGATGGATGTGGAAAATAGACACTTTTGGCCCAATTAGTTGGAGGAGGATCTGGGATGAACACTATTTTAGCAAATAAAGGAAGCCAGGAAGAGGAAGTTTGGGACATACTTCATGGAAAAAACACCTAGGGAACACTTAGAAGTCTGGTGAGGACAAAAACCAAGTTCAATATGCTTTAAAATGACATCCAGGGTAAAGCATATAAACAGAGAAATAAATAGAATGGTGTGGGAAGATCAAAGCAAGTGAGTTGATATCTGCTGGGGTTTAAATCCTGGCTTAGTTATTTGATCATGAAAAAAGTCACACATCTCTCTGGGTCTTATTTTTCCCATCTAAAGAAAGTAGGGGGCTCCCCAGGTGTGGCTCAGTGGTAGAGAATCCGCCTGCCAATGCAGGAGATGCGGGTTCAATCTCTGGATCATGAAGATCCTCTGGAGAAGGAACTGGCAACTCACTCTAGTATTCTTGCCTGGGAAATCCCATGGACAGAGGAGCCTGATGGGTTGCAGTCCATGGGGTTGCAAAGAGTTGGATACAACTAAGCACCCACATACGCAAAAAAGGAGGTGGTTCCTACATTGTTGAGTGACTGTAAGATTCAAATAAGATATTGAGGAAGAACACTTTAGCTCACCTGATACAAGGTTAAACCCTCAAGACAAAGGAGTTCAAAAATACCAGAGTAACAGTAGCATGATGACATCAGCTTGAAAAGAGAAGTAAAAGGACAATAATAGCAATTAAAATTCAGATTTTTATAACATCTAGCCTACTTAAATAATGGTCCTAAGTAAAGAAAGGAATCGCAACATTCCAAAAACTGACATGTAAGGAAAAGTATTCTTTAGGGAAAGCGGAAAATTTTGAGCATTGAGAGCCATTCACAGAGAGAGAGAGAAAACAAAGAAAATAGCAGAATAAAGAGCACAAAGTGGCTCTTAATCTAATATTTTTAAAGGACAACGTTTATGAGATAATTAGCCTTGGCACCATCTTTGCAGAGGACTGTAAAGAACTCTTCAAGTAAGAAAAGGCGGCAGGTGAAGGCAATTCTGAACACGAGATTGTTTCAATCATCAGGGTCTGGTGGCTGGTGTAACTGGCATCCTCCTAAGTGGCTCCATGCCAACCCTGAGCCCTTCTGCAGCTTCTGCTGGAATCTGTACAGCCAGGAAGCGTGGCTGGGAGCAGAGTAAGGTCAAGGCAAGCTTGACTTTCAAGACTGTGTGTGTGTGCATGTGTGCCCAGTTATATCCAACTCTTTGCCACATTACGGACTGTAGCCCTCCAGGCTCCTCTGTCCATGGGATCTCCCAGGCAAGAAGACTAGAGTGGGTTGCCATTTCCTCCTCCAGGGGATCTTCCTGACCCAGGGATTGAAACCACGTCTCTTGTGTCTCCTGCATTGGCAGATGGATTCTTTACCAGCTGAGCCACGGGGGAAGCCCACTTTCAAGACTAAATAATGTAAAGCAGTCCTTGGAACAGGGGCTGCCAGGCTGGGGGAAGGCTGGTGCACACAGGGCTGCCTGCAACCAGAGGGCTCATGAGAAAACAAAGCACCAGGTGGCACTGATGTTACCCAGAGACCGACTCAGGTCACTTTCATTCCCTGATGGACCACCACCGACAGCTGCCCATCTGAACTCACAAATCTGGACTAAAACCTCAG
The DNA here is from genome assembly GCF_055505025.1 of Bos grunniens. Lineage (NCBI taxonomy): Eukaryota > Metazoa > Chordata > Mammalia > Artiodactyla > Bovidae > Bos > Bos grunniens. The sequence continues at coordinate 11,146,207 of NC_141170.1, read as the reverse complement.
GCTTCTCTCAAAGACTCCTGTTTCTGTTTATTTTAACGGTACTTTCACTTTCAGCAGCTGCAAAGGCAGGCTTTTTTTTTTTCTGCCTTCTCCGCGCATAGATCCATATTTTGTTGCGCAATCCTGCACTGAGATCTGGGACCAGGCAGGAGCGGGTGCAGAGCTGACAGCAGAGGTTTATCCTGTTCTCCCGTGGCAGGCGTTTCCTGCGGGAAGCAGCCAAGCCCATGTCAATTACAGCAATGTCACAGCGCCGGAGGAGCCGGGAACACCGAGAATAGACCCTGCATCTCAGCACCTCCAACCCTCAGCTTCTTGTCCCACTTGGGTTGGTGGCAGGACTCTGCCCACTCGAGGGTCTCAGAGACCTAGAAAGACAGCGCCGGCCATCTGGGGCCAGATCGGGGAGAATGTGCATAGAACCTCAGCTGGCCCTTCCAGCTCCAGGAAGTGACACAGTGCTTCCTGTCACTTTCACTGCCCGCAGCAAGTCCCAAGGCCATCTGACCTTCAGATGGGGTGGGGTCAGGGAGGGAGTGCAACCCTACTCTGAACCTAAAGACAGACAGTAGGATGCTGCCACAGGCATTATTATTATTATTATTTTGGATGGGAGGTGGGAGGCGGAGAGCATCCAAGACAGATCTGGGGGAAAGACAAGAGTCTGGAGCTAAGAAGAAAGGGGACAGGGCTGGCAGAGGGAGCACAGCCCGGGCAAAGGGTGGGGATGCCCACAGTCCTGATTCATCTGGGGAAACAGTGGGGAGTCCTGTGGGCAGACCACGAGGTGGGAGTCAGAACAGAGGACGGCAAGGGACAAGGCTTGAAAGAGTAGTGTGCGAACACCAGGCTGCGGGACTTGGAATTGCAACATTACTTGCATTATTAACAGCTAGGTCTGGAGAACCCACTACGGGCATTGAGGCTTCCCTGGTGGCTCAGTGGTAAAGAATCCACCTGCCAGTGCAGGAGATGGGGGAGACGATGCTTTGATCCCTGGGTCAGGAAGATCCCCTGGAGTAGGAAATGGCAGCCCGCTCCAGTATGCTTGCCTGGAAAATCCCATGGACAGAGGAGCCTGGAGCACTACAGTCAGGCGGGGTTGCAAAAGAATCAGACATGACTTAGCTACTAAATAACAACATGAACACTAAATGTGCTCCATACACCACTGCCTTTAATCCTGACAAATCAATAAAACAGAATATGTTGGGGTCCTTGGTTTTTTTGGTCAGTAGTTATTTCTTGGGTGACAATGCCTACCACACCCTGGTTCGGGATTGATCTAGGGGTTGGGGGGTCCAGACAAAGCCTCCATCCTCCTGTGATTTAATCTACTGGAACAGATTAAACATTAAATAAGTTTATGAAAAAATCATGAAGAGTATGTGAGGTTTGCAGAAATGATAACCTTGCCCAAAGGGATACTGTGATGTAGCAATGTAGTTGGGCCCAGAGCTCATCTGCATTTAAGTGTCCTGTACTCAAACACCAATGCTGTAAACCATGGATTCCATGGGACACTGTGCACCGGGGGACGGGGCCGGGACCAGATTATATTTGTGTTCTGCACAGTGGGTCAGAGCTAGAGAAATTAACATAGAGAATACTGTAGATTGCAAACAGTTTTAAAAGTTATGAAGCTGAGGGGGGAAAGAAAAGCAAAACCAGAATATAAGATTTACATTTTGGCTGAAGACAGTAGTCAAAGATGTTTTAGAGAGGAGCAGCATACATCACCAATTTCAAGATACAAACATAAGTGTAATTGTTGCTCAAAGGCTTGTGCATGCTAAATCACTTCAGCTGTGTCTGACTTTTTGTGACCCCATGGACTGTAGCCTGCCAGGTTCCTCTGTCCATGGGGATTCTCCAGGCAAGAATACTGGAGTGGGTTGCCATGCCCTCCTCCAGGGATCTTCCCGACCCAGGGATCGAACCTGAGTCTCCCTCACGTCTCCTGTAGTTGCTCAAAGGTGAAAGGGATCGATTCTGGATGACCCAGATTAATTGGCTTATTGTTTGATTAATTGGCTCTTCCACAGTTTCAAATGGCTGTGCCTTAGTTTCTCCTTCCGCAGTTCTGGCCTGTGTGCATGTGACCAAACTTTTGGATAAGGGGACCTACAGGGAAATCTGGCTTTGCTGGTGGCTCAGTTGGTAAAGAGTCTGCCTGCAATGGGGAGACCTGGGTTCAATCCAGTATTCTTGCCTGAAGAATTCCATGGGCCTGGTGGGTATAGTCCATAGGGTCACAAAGAGTCAGACACGACTGAGTGACTAACTTTCAAACTTCTCTGTTTTACAGGGAAATCTCCTGCAGGCTTTTGAGAAAGATTTCTACCCTGATTAGGAGTCCCTCAACCTTGTTCCCTTCCTACGTGAAAACGGAGGGTAAGGGCAGCTGCCGGGGTCGTCCTGGGCTTCTCCCCACCTGGACAGATCAGCGAAGGACGAGGTGGTCTGGGTGGGGATACACAGCTAGAGCCTTAGTAACATTCTTAATCTGCTTTTCACACAAGATCAGGCTTACCAGCAAGAAAAGCTCATAATCACTACTAAGTGCCGCCTTATACACACTTACTCAGTACCAGACTTTCCAATGGGTATTTTACATATATTAACCAATGTTTCTACCAGCAAAAGGTCCAGGTTATTGCTGTTGCTTACTTGCTCAGTCGTGTCTGACTCTTTGTGACCCCACGGACTGTAGCCCACCAGGCTCCTCTGCCCATGGGGTTTCCCAGACAAGAAAACTGGAGTGGGTTGCCATTTCCTTCTCCAGGGGATCTTCCCAACCCAGGAATCAAACCTGCGTTCCCTGCATTGGCAGGTGGATTCTTTACCACTGAGCCACCAGGGGAGCCCAAAAGGTCCATGAGGAAATGTAATGCCCTTTAACAGGACAGTCAAGGTTGGGAAAAACAAAAGCATTTTCTCCAATGTCAAAAACCTCAAATAATGCAGTGCTGTCGGGAGCAGGGGTGGTTCTGTGATCTTCAATAATGCTCTGGCCCCAAGGATGCTCCTGCCTCACTGAACAACTGAGGACCGACGACTTGTCCCCCAGAAAAGGTCAGTTCCTCTGATGTGTGTGTAGATGGGGCTGAGAGGTCAGGAGGGGAGGAACCATTTCACAGGGAGAAAGCACGGCAGGAGAGATGCCACCCGAAAGTCTCTCTAATAAGAGCCCACGTTTAAGAGAGAGACTCACAGACTTAGAGAAAGAGTTTATGGTTGCTGGGGGCAGGATGAGGGGAAGGGATAGTTAGGGAGTTTAGGATGGATATGTACACACTGCTATGTTTAAAACAGATAACCAACAGGGATCTACTGTACTGCACATGGAACTCTGCTCAATGTTACGTGGCGCTGGGATGGGAGGGGAGTTTAAGGGAAAATGGATACATGTATGTGTATGGCTGAGTCCCTTTGCCAATCGTCTGAAACTATCACAACATTGTTAACTGGCTATACCCCAAGAAAAAATAAAGTTAAAGTAAAGAGAGCTCCTGTGTACTGAATGGAAATAAAACCAAACCCAAAGTAACAGACCCACTCCAGGCATCAAGCGGAGGAACATGGGGGGCATGGTGGCCGGTGTCTCCAGCAGATGGCACTGGGTTCCCTTGTGTTCAGCTGTCATCTAGGACTTCGTGCTGACTCAGAGCAGGGAGAAAGGCCTCAACTTCTCTAGTTCTATCACGTTCCACATTTTTTCCAGTTCCACCATTACAATTTGTATGTCCTTCCCTCAAGGTCATAGGTATTAAGCCCAGATCCTGAGAAGCCTTGGGACAGGGAGAGGGAGTGACATTTACTTAAATGACTGTGTCTGGATAGGATTTAATCAGGGACTTCATGCTACAAGAGGCCACAGCATTTCCCTGGGCTACTAATCCTCTGTCTGCTCATAATCCTTTTCTGTCCTGGCTTCTCCTCCCTTCTCTTCCCTCCTTCTTTCCTGGGTTCTTCCTCCTTCCCTTCTCTTTCTGTACTTTGTCTTCCCCTGACGGTTCCTGCTGTACCCCTTCTGCATTGCTGCTTCTAAGTTTTGGCCCAGAAAATGAAATAATAAGATTTGCTCACACTATATAAATTAAGACTAAAGAAACAAAGGGCAAAAGACCAGACAGTCTCCCAAGAATGTGAGCTATGAGATCCACGCTCTCTGTGATATAACGTTGAGTTTGCAATCTAGAAGTCTACACTGCTTTCGTTATCTTATTAACAGCATCTTTTTTTTTTTTTAATGCTGATGAGTCAGGCATTGTGTAAATGTTTGACATTATTTATTTAGTTTAATTTGCACTAAACAATTATCTGCTATAATTTTAATTATGCCCATTTTGAAGATGTGGAAACTGAGGCTTAGAGATGGGAGATAACTCGTTTCCTGTTGCATGGCCAAGAGGTAAAAAAGTGGATGTAACCAGATCTCTCTGGCTGAGTCATTCTACATGCAACCTGCCAAGCCACTTTGCTTCCTTTCTGGTCCATATTCCATATAAACACACTGCTCGTAAGCAGCTCAAGTTAAATGAAGAGTTAGTAATTTCAGATGCAACAGAAACATCATTTTGGCATAAGCAGTATCTTACTATAGAAGAAAGCATTAAACTCTGCTTGGGAAAAGTCCACTGGCAACCAAAGTACTGCTTGTTGAGTTTCTGCCAGGTTATTACCTGAAATGGAAACACAGTTCCATGGCCATCCTCAGAACAACAAAGTCCAGCGGTCCTCGGGAGATCTCGGCCTCAGTTCATAACCTGAGGTCATCTGCTTGGGAGGAGCCAGTCTGAAAGGCCCTCTCACTGTTTTATTAGCTTTGGATTCATCCGAGGAGGGAGCAATTGCAAGCGTGAGTTTTCAAAGCACAAAGCACTCCTTCACTGTACTCAGTGGAGCCCTTGTGTGGATCTCTTGGTTCCAACTCCGGTCCTGCAGTAATGAGCTCAGAGCAATGTTTGTGTTGAATAATGTGCTGCGTTGGTGGACTGGCTGCTCCCTTGGTGGCCTAAAGGGTTGAAATGCCTTCTTCCCAAAGGGTGCTGGGAATAATCTGCTGCATAGATGGGAGAGATCTGACTTGTCCACAATTCTTCTGCTTCTTTTCGCAAACAAGTAAGTTTGCCTTGGTTTGATCTGTTGCTAAGCTCATCAGAGAAAACAGCCCTTCCTTCTCTACTTGGATCATACAGTGGCTAAATTATTTCACCTCCAAATGACTGTATTCTTCCCTCTCTCACTGCCTACAGCTCTAGAAGTTTCACCAAATGCATCACCTACAACTGTCACTGCAAGAATAGAGATGCTTAATAAAATACAGGACTTCCAGTTAAATTTAAATTCCAGAAAAACAATCAATCATGTCTTAATATGAAGTATCCGGGATATACCTATACTAAAAGAGTATATGTTCTTTATTCAAAGTTCAAATTTCACTGATCATCCTGTATTTTCACTTGTGAAATCAGGCAACCCTGCATAAGAAGAACGTGCATTTTCTTGAGCATTAGGCTAGGCATTTGACAAGGGGAATCTCCTTTAATCCTCATTAAAATACTGAAAAATCTGAGACCCAGAAAAACTGTCTATTTCTCGGGGTGATACCATCAGTAAGGAGGAGATCAGAAATTCAAACAGACATGACTTCAAAAGCCACACTCTTCGAGAATAACTCCTACACCTAATTCCAGAAACGTGTAATTAACACCTTCTCTGGCCTTCCTTCCTATCAGGGACACTGGGAAAAATCTGGCTGAAGATGGAATTTATATCAAGTGAAACTGAGTTTTTCAGAGGTGGTGCTGTGCCAGCCTGCTTTCACTATGTGCCACTCAAGTATGTATTTCTCTGAGCACAGCTAGAAGAGCAAGGCTTTTCATTTCAGCTGCATCTGCAATCACCTTTCTCCCACTGTATGTTAACTGCTGATACAGGCCTCTGATTTACTCTCCTTAAGGAGTAAAGATATTTACACAAAAACAACTCTACTGCAGAGTGTACCTAATCTGTAGGAATTCTAGGGGAAATTCATCAAGACACAAAATGCATCTCGGAAAGTGCTGAAGTGGAAGTTCTCAACAAATCAAAGGAGACGTGAATGTTTCAAATCTAAAAACATTCTTTTGCTTATAGAAAATGTTGGCTACTCAGCCCCCCAGGGATTTAACCTGTCTCCATCTTGAGCCATCTGCTCACTGCAAGTGGAGAATTGTGGCCCTGGACCAGGGTCTGCCGTCTTCATTCTGAGGATCTAAGAAAAGTCACTTTTCAGAATCTTGGTTTCCTTAAATATAAAATAAAAATGCTAAGAGATCCCTGTCTCCCTTGAAGGACCAGGTACAAGACAAAAAGGAGACAGTGGGTATGAAAGTTCTAGATGGAAGTTAAGAGTTATCATTTTCATTCTTTTCTCTTATTTTGTTATTTATTTTTTCCATTTTTTCATTCTTTTTAAATCATTTTCATTCTTTTCACGCCAGAGTACTTTTGTGCTGCCAGAATCTATTCAGGGAAGGGTTTGTGTTTAACATGCCAGCTATTTACCTGGACTGACCACACTGAGGATCTCTAAAATGGACAAATGGGATGGCTTGGGGCCATATTTTGATAATCTTGTATCATCACCATTCATTGGCTTTTCTCTGCAAGCCTCTCTCTTTCCTTAAATATTTCTTTCCCCCATGAAGCCTTTCCCAGTTCCCCAGGCAGAAATGTTGCCTCTTGCTCCTTTTCTGAGCAACTACTTGGAACCAGACACACTGTTCTGCAAACTGGTGGCAGAAACAAACCTGAGGCTCCAGATGCCTGCTCAGACCCGGTGTATATTCTGACGGGGGCGTGAAAGGTGGGGAGGACGAGAACCACCGAAGTAACAGGACGACTCCAGATCAACATTATGGCTGCAAAACCATGCTGTGGGAAGGAGGACTGCCATGAAAGAAAGAAACAGAGTGATTGGAAAGAAGTTGTTCTCAAAGGCAGGCCTACCTGATGCCACAAGCAAAGGCCCAAACAGGATGCATTTCTCGGTTCATACACAGAAAAATTGCTCATTTATCTGACTGCCAATACTAAACTGTAAGTTCCTCAAGAACAATAACTTTTTTTTTTTTTTCGCTTCTGTGCAGCTACCCTGGCAACAACAGTCACCATCAATGGCAAAGTCGACTGGAGAGGGAGATGTACCAGAGTCTCAAAGGGCCTAAGTACATTTCACACTTAGAAAAGATTTTTTTAAAGACTCAATTGTCTTGATACAAAATGAAATTTGGTTAAGAATACAAAATGCCATGCTGCTAAGTCACTTCAGTCGTGTCTGTCTCTGTGCGACCCCATAGATGGCAGCCCACCAGGCTCCCCCGTCCCCGGGATTTTGCAGGCAAGAACACTGGAGTGGGTTGCCATTTCCTTCTCCAATGCATGAAAGGGAAAAGGGAAAGTGACACGACTCTTAGCGACCCCATGGACTGCAGCCTACTAGACTCCTCCGTCCATGGGACTTTCCAGGCAAGAGTACTGGAGTGGGGTGCCAGTGCCTTCTCAGACAAAATGCCATGGCCAGGTTTAAAAGAAAAAAAAAAAAAAAGCTTCAAAAAATTGTATTGATGATGAAAAGCACAGATCTAAACTGTTCCTGGTACATCTCAGATGGTCCATTAAAAAGAGGTTAAATGGGGGCTCCCCTGGCAGACTAGTGGTTAAGACTTTGCCTCCCAATGCTGGGCACCTGGGTTTGATTCCTGGTCAGGGAGTTAAGATCCCACATGCCTCACAGGGAACAGGTCAAATCATAAAATAGAAGCAGTATTGCAACAAACTCAATAAAGACTTTAAAAACAGTCCATGTTAAAAAGTAAAAATTCTTAAAAAAAAAAGTCAAAAAGATGCTGAATGTCAGCATTCTGAGTGTCAAAACTCAACGGTTACGACTCCCTTCTCGCCCTCGTCACTCACTTTAGTAATCTCTTTTGTGATCATCTGGTCATGTCTTCCACACTGGCCTACAACTTCCTGGAGGACTGGAAATTTTGTGTTAATGGATTCTAGCACCTAACGTAGCACCTACCACCTGCTGGACACTCAATGAATGGGCTCAAGAGGTGACCTCATTAAAACTAAGAGAATAGTCTGCTCTTAGGGGTTTACCCACAATAGCAAGTCCCGGAATATAATACTAGGTCCAAACTCCCAAATTCTCAAATCCTTTATGTCCTTTATGTCGGACCTGACTTTCGTTATGTTGGATCAGAGACTGAACCTGGAGATTCCTGGCCCTCTGCCAAAGGTGTTACCCTGGTACCCTGACATTTCCCCTAATTTATCTTTATTCTTAGTACCTAAGAGTCTGACCTAAGATGGACTGTCCTTCCCCGTCTTGCTTTTACCTGTCTCCTCCACTGAAGACAAGCAGAAGAGCAGAGCTTTCCATCTGTTTTATCCCCTATTGTGTCACCAGTGAGAAGAACAGCGCTTGGTACATGACTGGAACTCAATGAACATGTGTTAAGGGCATAAATGTGATTGGTGTAGCTGCTTACAGCACAAGGAAAAAGTAACACCGCAAACAGAAATTCTGTAAACGCAAAATTTAACTCACAGGAACACTGTTTACACTACACTCCTGATGCACTCTTGCTTCAAGCTTATAAATAACTGACTATACTGAGCCTCTGTAGTCCCACCCATTACTTTTCTGTGCCTGGAACCCAGAGGCCATAAACTGGAGGCCTGTGGGATGCAGGTACAGATGAGGAAGGAGGTCTACGTATAGACATGCTTTGTTTCATCCACATCGTATTATTTTAAAAATACGGAATTAGCTGCTGATAGGAGACTGGAGTTTGATCCCCGGGTTGGGAAGATCCCCTAGAGTAGGAAATTTCAATCCACACCAGCATTCTCGTCCATGGAAAATTCCATGGACGGAGGATCCTGGCAGGCCACAGTCCATGGGGTCACAAAGAATCCAATATGACTGATCACACACAGACACAATTAAAAGTCAAGGGCTTTCCTTGGTGGCTCAGCAATAAAGAATCCACCTGCCAGTGCAGAAGATGTGGGTTCCATCCCTGGGTTGGGATGATCCCCGGGAGAAGGAAATGGTAACCCACTCCAGTCTTCTTTGCCTGAAAAACCCCATGGATAAAGGAGCCTGGTGGGCTACAGTCCATGGGGTCACAAAGAGTTAGACACACTGAACAACTAACACAACTTAAGTCAGTCAATTCTACATAAAATTGTAAACTCACAGCCTATCTTGGAAAATAAAATCATACTCGGCAAGACAGAGCCTGAGGTCCCAGCTTGCGTGCTGGATCAGAGCCAAGACTTCCCCCTTACCCGGCCTGTCCTCCAGGCCTGTTTCACTCAGGCTATTTACTTGCCGGGTTGCTGAAGGCATTTGAGTGAGCGACCCCTGCTGGAAAGTTACCAAAAAACACACAGCATGGATTAAAAAAAAAAAAGAAAAGAAAAAATGCCCACTGGGACCTATTTCCCTTATGTTCAGGCTATTTCTCGGAAGAATAATGTATTCATTTTTCTAGAACTCTGGTAGTATCACATAACTGTTGACATACTATGGCCCAGTAAATATTCCTCTAAGGGCCTGAAAAAGCTATGAAACTTAATTCCCTGTGGGTAGAGGAAGCTGAGAAAGCTTCATGCCCGAGGCAGGCCTGAAGATGCATTGTGAGAGGCTGACATCAGTTGGTTACAAGACTGACTGAATCGGAGAGAGAAGGAATTTACTTGAAGACTATTGAGTTACCTCGAGGAATTCATGAGAAGCTGGAAAGCCGGTCTTGGAAACGAGAAGGAATGAAGAGAACCTGGAAGCATCAGGATTATGCCCCTGGAATAGCATCCCTGGGACATCCTAAGACACTGGGGCTGCAGCTGACACCTCTTGACTCATGACTCACACTGGTAAATAAACGCTTGATTGTCCTTTTGTCCTTCAGTCAGTCCTTTGAGATTCCAAGCCTCAGGTGGGATCACCAGGCTGAGTCCCAGTTCAGAGCTCAGAGATACTGATACAAAGAAAGAGCCCCCCATCCCCCGCCGCCCCGCCCCGTGTTAAAGTCCTTCCATGAGGGGAGGTTGCTGTTGCTGTTGTGTAGTGGCTAAGTCTGGAGAAGGCAATGGCAACCCTGTCTAGTACTCTTGCCTGGAAAATCCCATGGGCATAGGAGCATGGTAGGCTGCAGTCCATGCGGTTGCTAAGAGTCAGACACGACTGAGCGACTTCACTTTCCCTTTTCACTTTCATACATTGGAGAAGGAAATGGCAACCTGCTCCAGTGTTCTTGCCTGGAGAATCCCAGAGACAGGGGAGCCTGGTGGGCTGCCATCTATGGGGTCGCACAGAGTTGGATACGACTGAAGTGACTTAGCAGCAGCAGCAGCAGTGGCTAAGTCCTGTCCAACTCTCTGCGACCCCATGAACTGTAGCATGCCAGGCTCCTCCGTCCGTGGGATTTTCCAAACAATACTGGAGTGGGTTATTTCCTTCTCTAGGAGATCTTCCCCACCTAGGAATTGAACCCATGTCACCTGCATTGGCAGGTGGATTCTTTACTACTAAGCCAACCTGAGGGAAGGTTGGTACCTCCCTGAAGAAGAAGGGTGTTTGATTGCTGGAAACCTTACAAAATGCAAAAGTCCACTATGGATTAGGAGAATTTTAAGTGGTGATGGGAGAGAGGGCAACAGGATGAAGAACAGAATGGAATGAGAACAGGCAGACCTCAACTCCAATCTGGAATCCTTTGTACCTTTAGGAAATTAATTAACTTTTCTAATCGGCAGATTCCAAATCTTTAAAATAGAAAAGTTGCCATCTGCCCGTGTACCGCATGAGCTTGCTGTGAAGGTTCAGTTCAATATTCATTCACTTATTTTGAAATTACTATTTGAGCATCTACTAAGCCACTTAACTAGCACCTGGGGACAAATTCTGAATAACAAAAATGCAACAGAGAGACAGTGCTTTATGCTAGATGACAGATGTAGACATCGGAGACCCAGGTCATCTTCTAAAACTGATCATGTATCCCTTTTCCCCAACTGCTAACACTAATCTGCAACATTCTTCCTTTTTTGGTTAATCAATACCAAGGCCCTTCCTGAAACATACATTTCCTTTAATATACAAAATGCATTAAGCTAAAAAAAAAAAAAAAGAAGCACCAAAAAACTTTAACTCTGATTCTACAAATAAGAAACTAATGGTTCTCAGAAGTAGTGAGGCCTGATGCTGGTGAATTTCAGGTGGAATAATCAGGAGATATTGGCCCATTACACGAAATCCTCTCCCTCATTGAATATTTAAAACATGTAATTCACACAGACATTCACAAACTAAAACGAAAATTAGCATTAAAATAGATCAAATGAAATTTGCAGGAAAAGGAAATTAACCCAGTATGTTTTTCACCAGTGTTTTAGAACTGCCCAAATGCTCTCCACATGTATCTTTCCCACTTTCTCATAATAATATTTCGAGCTCTATTTTTTAGAGGATGAATCTGAGGCTCAGAGAGGACAAAGCATTTGCTTAGGGTCCTGAAGCAAGAAGCTGGTTCCAAATCCAGTTAGCAGTCTTGCCATTCCCTACTGGAAAAGGTTGGCCTGACTGGGAAGCCCTGGGCCATTAGTGGGGTTGACAGAAGATACTTACATCAAAGTGATGGGGGAAAAGGCAGATCTTTTCCAACATCAGCTGGAAAATTACAGCTTTCAGCAACAGCCAGAAAGTCACTTCATTTCCCACAGAGCAGCTAGAAGGCTGCTGCTACTCACCAAAGTTGCTACTTGTGTTTACTCCTCCAAGACTGTCTCTTATACAAGAACCCTGGCATAGAAGCAGGCCCTGGAGCCTGAATTCTCAGTCCTAATCCTGAATACAGACTCAGTTCCACCAGGACATCAGTACCTTTTACTATGCCTTTCTCCAAACTGGCTTCTATAGCCAGAACATGACTCAGGACTCACTGTGGGTCTGGACCACCCTGGGTAGATGCTCTGTTCTGGAAAAGCCACTCTGTACCAATCAAGCACATTACATTAGCCAGTCCCTCTCCCTAGTTTCTTTTTAGCCGTCATCAAATTTTAATTCAACATAAGGAAAGCTTCCACATTGCATTTCCCTTCAAGGAGCTCGCTGGACATTTCCAGTAAGAGAATGGTCTTCTTTTCAGAACTAAAGCACATCCCCAATTACACGGGAGAATACAAGTAAAGGACTCCTGAACAACAACGTGGAAGACTTGAAATTTCACACAAGGCACACCAACAGCACAGCTAGAACCATGGGCTTTTCCTGTTCTCCCCTGTAGAGTTCAAGGTATCACTTTCTCACCAGTTTCCCAAGCAAAGAATCTCCCATCTTAAAGCTACAGTGCACTGTACAGCGGGCAGCTTTAGCCTGAATCAGAAGCCGCAAAAGCAAGGCTCAGGATGCCTCAGAAAGGGATCCTCAGTGTATGCTGTCATGGTAATGAACTGTTTCGACTTAAGAGTGCTTAGTCACGAAGTTGTTGATCCCAGGCAAACTCAGCTGAGTTAGAGGGATCCGCTGAAGCCCTGAAACGCTCCATGAGAAGTTGATTTTGCTCTGCCGAGCGCTGGAGAAAATCTTATGTAACACAGTGGGCCATTTCAATATGTTATTTCTGCAATCCTATGGGAGGAAAGGGAAAAAAAAATCTAAGCTCTAGAAATACAAAGAGTAACGCGGGGATCTGCAGCTGAAGCGTTCATCTTCTGGAATTTCACTCGGTCAGGCTTATTCGAGTCGCACCCAATCAGTACCGAGGAAGCAGAAAGGAAGAATAATTCCGAACGCCAAAGGATGGGGTTTAGAAATTCAAGGAGGCAGAAGTTAGGTTATCTCCCTGCCCTTTCTTTCTTTCCTTTATTTTTTTTAATTTTTTTTTTATTTTTAACATAAAATTCCTGAAATTAACCCTTGAACGGCAGTGGGCAATTGCATTTCAACAAAATAGGGTAAGATGTGGCTGCAGAGCAATAACGCCCAAGTAGGGCCCAAAGGATCCTGAGTGTAAACGGGTTGCGGCCACAAAAGCCAGCTAAGTACCGGCCCCAGGGCGCTATGGGACCCTCGAGGATCCGCGCCCGCACCTAGCGGCAGGCGGAGAAGCGGGGCAGGTGGAACCCGGGTTTCCAGAGCTCCGTCTACATCCCTTGGCCGCTTCTCGCGGCTGCTCCCTGCTAGGAGGGGACCGCTTCTGGGAGCGGAGCGAGAAGACACCAGATTTGGAGTCGCCTCCCCAGAATCCCCCCCGAAAGCATCTCTGAACAAGTAGTGGATAAAAATAGCCAGCGGACAGCGCCGGGAGGGGGAGGGAGGAGCGAGACTCACGCAAGGCTAAGCAAGGATCCGACTGGTCCTGCAAAGTGGAGGGCGGAGGAAGAGGGGTGCGATCCCCTCCCGAGAGAGGGGCCTGGGTGCGCGAAGAAGCGTGGACGATCGCCTCGCCGAGGGGAGGAGATGGAAGACTCGCGGAGCTCGCAAACCTCCGCGGAGCAAAGCACACCTCACACTCCCCGCACCGGCCCCCCCCCCCCCCCCCCGCCCCGCGCCCGGCGCCCTGCATCCCAGCTCTCGCTCCCTCTCGCCTCTCCATCTCTCTCTCTCTCTTTTTTTTTTTATTTTTTTGCCGGCCTCCGGGACAGGTTGGGGTCAGCAGCGCAAGCCGGCCGCCTGGCCTAGAGGTCGCACCTGCAGACTTCAGGCTCCGCGAGTGTGCCCGGTTCTGAGTCCGAGTCTACGCGCTTCCACCGCGGGTTGGCGCCCCTCCTCCCCTCACCTTCATCTGCCGTCACCACCCAAGGTGCTCGAAATAGAAACAGACGCAGGATTAAAAAAAAAAAAAGTAAAAAGTAACACGAAAAACCAGAACCGTGCATGTTTGGCACTGGTGGGGGGGGGGAGGGCGGGGCGAAGGGGTAGGCTACTTACTGTCTGTCCGCCGCTTCCATCTCTCTCCTCCCGAGCTTTGCCCGCCCCTCGGGAGATGTCCCATCTCTGCTTCGTTCCCAAAGCTAACCGCACTGAGGTTTCCCCACCCTGGATGCTCCCTGAAGACGGAGTTTTTGCTGTTATCCCCGCCCCAGTTGCCAGCCAGAGTGGTACCCAGGCTCCGCGGAGCTTTGCGCTCCTACTGCCCCTCACGGTCGGTCCTAGAGAGACGCGTCGGGCAGATGCAAACCTCCTGACTCTTCTAGGGGGTAAGGGAAAAAAAGAGAAAAAAAATCCACCGAGTCAGAAACCTGCTTGAAAAAAACCAGTCCCTGAAGACTTGCCTAGCTGAGGGACAAAGTCTGGAGGCTAGTAGGATGGGGAAAGCTCTGGGCTCTCCTTCCTTCCTCCACCTACGTGCACTCCACTTGCGCCAGCCTTCACTCACCTTGGGCTCTGCTCTGGTCCTGAAGTCCAGGATGCCAGGTCGGGGCACCTCGATGGCCCCGGGTCCTGCTGCTCCCCACACTGGCGACCCCCGCCGCCGCAAGCGCGCGCCGCACTCACCTGAGCCGCGCCTCGGCTGTCCAGCCGGTCCGGCGCCCGAAGTCGGCTCCTGGGCTTGGCCATGGGCAGCGCCGTGGAGCCCCGGCGGCCAGCGGAGCGAGTTTTTCCAGGACGACCCGGGCCGGAGGGCGAGACACCGGCGCAGGCGCCCGCGGAGACCCAGTGGTGGCGGCGGTTCGCGGCTGCCCTCGCGCCGGGGACTTTGCAGGCGGGGAGGCGAGGTTATCACCGCCGCCGAGGGGAGGAGCAGAGGGAGGAGCGGGAGCGGGAGGAGGGGACAGAGGAGGCCGGGCCCGAAGGGAGAGCGTGTCGGGCCGAGGAGGATCGCGAGCGCCCACTGCTGCCCGGTCCGCTCCGGTGCTGCCCCGGGGTCGGGTCGACTCGGAGTCCGGCTCGCCACTCCGCTCCCGGGGCGGCCGGGCAGGGCTCGGGAAATCCCGCGGACAGGTACGGCACGAGTCAGTCCCGCCCCTTCCCTGGCCCGGCAGTTCCCGGGGTTTCAGCCCTGGGAAGCTGGGGGTGGGGATGGAACTTGGGGAGGGGACTAGCGCTCCCTCCCGGGAGGGTGGGGCCGGTTGTGGGTTGGGCGACTGCCGTCCCTGCGAACCTGGGACATCCTGTCTCCACCGTCACTCTCGTTAGGGAAGGCGAGGTCCTAACCCGGAGCCCACGTCTTCCTCCACTCCCCGGCCTCGCCGGGCCCTCCCACGTGCGTCAGCGCGGCCGGTCTCCGTCAGGGCAGGTGCCCACCTTAGGCATCGCTTGCTCCCTGCGCCGCCCAGGAAGCGAGGGGAGCCATCCACTCGCACCGCAGCCGGACCCGGACGCCGGCGGCCGGGCAGCCGGAGCGAGGATCTGCGCGAGGAGCCGGCTCCCCAGCGCTCGGTGTCGCCATTGATCACTCCCTCCCTCTTCGGTTTCGCGTCCCCGGAGCGGATGCGGATTCATCCGGAGAACGCAGAGCTTTTTAGCTCTGCCTTCTCTAGGGCATCGGGATTGCAAACGCGGGCTCTGAAATTAAGCCGGTCCCCCTGCCCCCTTCCCCCGCGTTCCTGTACCTGAAAGTTTTGTGTCAGAACTAGACCAGCCTTCAGTCTAATTTCAAATGTAAGGTTTCCAGGGACCCAGAGTAGGAATCCCCTTGGAGAAGCTAGGCTGTCTCTCTATCGGAGCCCAAACTAGTGGCCCTAAAAGGCAGATCAGCCAATATGTTAAGAAATTAAATAAAGGAAAAAGAAAACGTGCCAGATGAGTGTCAAAGTAATTTATTTTAGATGAAATTTCAGTCGCTCTTCCATATCTTAAGTATTGGAAAATAAATGTTTGGAAGAAATCAAATTTGCCCTTCAAGTGTAAAAAACCTCATTAACTTTGCTCAGATTAAAAATACACACCCACCTAAGTAATAAATCCTGTAGGAAATTGACCTCTTTCTCTTGTAATGTTACCCACTGCCCTTTTGGAAAGCAAAACCATGATCAGCATTTTCTGGCTGTCTAATAAAACCAGTAGTATCTGGGAAGCCAAGGCCAAGTCTTATTTTGGAAAATAAGATTATAGAAGTTTTAATGATCCTGATCGCTTCTTTGAGCCAGACTAATATTGACATAATATTTTAGAACTTTTAAAATGCTTTTGGAGTACCTTTGTGTTAAGTTTCTTCTGTCATGTTCCACTCTTTGTGACCCCATGGACTGTAACCCACCAGGCTCCTCTGTCCATGGGGATTCTCCAGGCAAGAATACTGCAGTGGGTTGCCATTTCCTCCTGGAGGGAGTCTTCCTGGCCCAGGGATCTAACAGTCCTCTCTTACATCTCCTGCATTGGTAGGTGGGTTCTTTACCATCAGTGCCACCTGGGAAGCCCAAGGAAATGGCAACCCACTCCAATAGTCTTGCCGGGAAAATTCTATGGACACAAGAGCCTGGTGGGCTGCAGTCCATGGGACTGCAGAGGTTCAAACATGACTGAGCCACTGAACACACGCACACACGCACACACACATATGTATTTTAAAAAGTCACTTTAATCAAACTTGTGGTTGGGGGCTGGGTGTGGAAGAAGGTAGGAAAAAAGTACAAGCTTCCAGTTAAAAGATAAATATCAGAGGTATAATGTACATCATAATGACTATAGCTGACACTGTTGTATGGTATAGAGGAAAGTTGCTAATAGAGTAAATCCCAAGAGTTCTCATCACAAAGAGACTTTTTTCTTTTCTTCTTTTCTTCTCTTTTGTTGGGTTTACGTGAGAAGGTGTCTGTTGGCTGAACTCATTGTCATAATCATACCACAACAGATGTAAATCAAACCAGAAGGCTGTATGCCTTAAACTTAAAGTGATGTATATCCATTACATCTCAGTAAACCTGGAAAAAAACAAAGTCAGTTTAAAGCCTCTCTTTGAAAAGCCTTAAGATTCAAATTTGCATTAGCTTCTAAAAAAAAAGTACTTTTCCTGCCTCATTCAATGAACCCCTGTAAAATCATGTATGATGAGGTTGTGCAGGTCAAATGGTATTTTCAAATATACCCTTGCCAAGTACTGGAGTCCTTAAGCTCCTACCAGCAGCTAAGCCCAGTGCAGATCACAAGTTCTTCAAAATAGGGAGCCACTTTGATGTCCTAAGTTGGTATGATTGCTTTTCCTTAAGAGTTCAAAGTGCCTTTGGGCCCACAGTCTGGATTTCACAACTCATTTGTGAGATGCAAAGTGAGACTGGCAGTGATTCCATTTGTACCCTGGGAGCCAAAGTCCGGTTAACTGATCTACTTAGTTCCCCACTACAAGCCCCAAAAGGGAACTAGAACCTCAGGCCACAGCCCTGAGACTCTGTCACAAGCTTCTCTTGCCCCAAATGACTCCAGACAGATCTGGCCACTGGCAAGGATTGGTGTTTTAGCTTCTCTCTCTTTTTTGATTTTGGCCAGCATTCATTGATCAGTGATCAATAGTCTTATGCTTAGGTAAATAAGAAAGTATTCACTGGTTATTTGTTCTTATTTAGCATCTTTGTTGCTCTTATAGTTGTTCACTCACTAAGTCCTGTCTGACTCTTTGCAACCCCATGGACTGCAGCACGCCAGGCTTCCCTGTCCTTCACTATCTCCCAGAGTTTGCTCAAACTCATGTCCATTAAGTTGGTGATGTCAACCAACCATCTTATCCTCTGTCACCCCCTTCTCCTCTTGCCCTTAGTCCCGGCATCAGAGTCTTTTCCAATCAGTTGGCTTTTTGCATCAAGTGACCAAAGGATTGGAGTTTCTGCTTTAGCATCAGTCCATCCAATGAATATTCAGGGTTGATTTCCTGGCTTCCCTGATGGCTCAGATGGTAAGGAATCTGCCTGCAATGTGGGAGATCCATGTTTGATCCCTAGATCAGGATGATCCCCTGGAGAAGGGAATGTCTACCCACTTTAGTATCCTTGCCTCCAGAATTCCATGTACAGAGGAACCTGGTGGACTACAATCCATGGGCTCACAAAGAATTGGACATGACTGAGTGACTAACACTTCCTTTTGGGTTGACTAGCTTGATCTCCTTGCAGTCTAAGGCACTCTCAAGAGTCTTCTCCACCACCATAGTTCCAAAGCATCGGTTCTTCGGTGCTCAGCCTTCTTTGTAGTCCAACTCTCACATCCATACATGACTACTTGAAAAATCACAACTTTGACTATATGGATCTTTGTCAGCAAAGTGATATCTCTGTTTTTTTAATACGTTATCTAGGATTGTCATAGCTTTTCTTCCAAGGAGCAAGCATCTTTTAATTTCATGGCTGAAGTCACCATCTACAGTAATTTTGGAGCCCAAGAAAATTAAATCTGCCACTTTCCATTTTTTCCCATCTATTTGCCATGAAAAAGATTCCTAGCCCACTGCTTTCTGTACTTGAATAGTTTATGTTTGCTTTTGTTATCTCTGGTTTTCTACTTTTCCTCAAATATATGATGGAAGAGAGGTCAGGAGAAGGAGAATTAGAGAGAGAGAGAGAGAGAGAGAAAGAGAGGGCTTGCTTCCTCAGATGACGTCGAGGACTCAGAGTCACTCTACCTTCCTGAGCTCAACCTGATTTTATCTGTAAGGCTCCCCTGTACAGCCTCAGCCTTTCCTCCCTTAATGGCCATTTGAAACTTTCAGGTTAATAGCATGAATATTAAGGAGTCCAATGGGATTCTTTATAAGCAGAGGAAATTGGGATCAGGTTAAAAATCCAATTTTAATAAACTTTCCAAGTCTTGATTTAGATGATGCACTAATGGCTTTCAGTGCTGAATCACCTTAAAAGTCAATGTACTTTTAAAAGGTCCTTGTTGTAGAGAAAGCTGGATGGGTGTGTTTAATTGTAGACTGTGCATCCCTGTCTTCATAGAAAAGATCACGTGTATAATGGATGAGAGCAGATATGAAATGCCGCTGTGCACAGAGCTGGTTGGGAGAGGAGAGGGCGTTCGCTTTGAAAAATAGTTTTCACTCATTTGACCAAAACAAAGGGAGTGTGATTGCACTGTGTGAAAATGGTATCCTCAAATAACTCCTCTAATTTGATTGTGCTGAGGTCTAGAATTGTTTCCATTTCTTTTGACTTGCTAATTAGCTGGAGCAGAAGGCTTGTGAGAATAGAAAAATGATGGTCATATCCAGAAAATATGTAGGATTGTGATTCCTCCCAGCCAGCACACCTGTCACCTGCCTACCCCACCAGCCTGTCCAACTCCCAGCCTTATCTGTGTGTCCTTGAAAATGACTCACGCCTCTGTGATTAATAGACTATGGGATGTTTTTTCTGAAAACAGGACTTTCATCCCCTTAGTAACACTGGATACTCATGGCACATGTGGTGACAAGTTTCAGTTCTAACTTTTGCCTTTATAGGACCTATCCTTCTCCCATATTGCTTTTGTAATTAATTAAACATTAAAATTATATGGCACGTCTACATCGCCATAAAGAAGCATGTGTGTGCGTCTTCAGTCGATCAGTTGTGATCTGACTCCCCATGACCCCATGGACTGTGTAGCCTGACAAGCTCCCTTGTCCATGGAATCCTCTAGGCAAGAACACTGGAAAGGGTTGTCATTTCCTTCTCCAGAATATATTGATATTATTTTTATTTAAATATTTTATGAGGTCCCCCAAATCAGTATTTCTTGAGAGTTTAAAAGAAATTACAATATTTTTGAAAGGCCCTGAAAGTACCTTGAGATACAAGAAATCTCAAGATTTCTAATGGAGTGGTTGGCCCTGTGTTGGTGGTCATGTTGTTGGGGATGAATGCTTAATTGATTCTGGTAAGGAGGTGCAGTGGTAAAGAATCTGCCTGCCAATGCAGGAGATAGATACATGGGTTTGATCCCTGAGTCAGGAAGAATCCCTGGAAATGGCAACCCACTCTAGTATTCCTGCCTGGAAAATCCCACGAACAGAGGAGCCTGGAGGGCTACAGTCCATGGGGTCACCGAGAGTCGGACATGACTGAGAGACTGATCACACAGAGTATGCATGAAAACCGCAATTCCAGACTCATACTTCAAGGTCCATTTGTTATGTTGGATAAACAACTATAGAAAACATGCTGCTTTTATTTCTGGTCCTGGGTCAAGCTTTGCCCCAAATTACACACATCAGTGCTGCAGAAATTGCAATATTGCAGCCCTGAAGTGGTCCTCTTGTTCAAATTGTTAGACCCTGCTGAGTGCCAGAAAGACTTCAGGGCCACGGGAAATTGTGGCACTCTCTTTGATTTCGGGTTTGCAGGGACCAAAGCTGATGATGCTTTGATAAGCGGGTCTTGCTGATTCTCTCTTTTAGGCCTTATTCAAGGATCCTGAGAGGTTCAAACTCTTCAGGAGAAAAAAAAAGGATCTTTACCTCTCTCTAGCCCTGTCAGTTCAGTGGAAACATTTACTGGGTACGTCCTAGATAGCAGCCCGGTGGTAAGTACCTGGGTGGAGATGTACAGAGAAGAATAAAGTGTAAGCCCTAACCCCAAAGGGGCTCACAGATGTGCAGAAGAGAAAAATTACAATTCAGCCTGACGATTCTCATGCGCTCAGGTTCCCGGTGTACTAGGAAGGTCGACAGAACATTTGGAATGTGATTCTCACGCCCTTACATTCTACCCTGAACTTGCAGCTTCAAGCAGCCCTTGCTATTTCTAGCAGCTCTCTCCTCTCGGAGTCCCTGCTGAAGTCCTCCAGAGTGTGGCCTTATTGTCCCTGCAAACCGGCAGGGCTGCCTTCTCACTTCTGAGCCTTGTTTTGATTCCAGATTTAAAATAGAATCAAAACTATGAGAAAAGTCTTGAAAGGTGCTTGTGAGTTCTCTTTCTGACTTTTATAATACTTTTCTTTTAAAAGAGTTTGTAATGACACTCCAAAAGAGCTCGCTATATATATATATTTTTTTTTTTTCTCCTTTATGGTAGTAATGTGTATTTTATAGAACACTTTGAAGCTCAGACAACTTAGCTCTAAAAGAAAAAAAAAGCATTTGATATTTAAAATGATCAAGTTGACATATCTCAATATATTGGTAACAATATTTATTATAAAATTTTAAAATGGCTACCTTGCAAATATGATACCTCAATTCTGTTTTGTATCTATCCTGTTACCATGAGAGACCTCACCATGGAAACAAAGTCTGACCTCCAGGACACAGAAGATGTCAAAACAAGTGGACCAAAGACGGTTTAGGACAGAGACTCGATGAAACCTGGTAAAGGATCTGCCTGGAATGTGGGAGACCTGAGTTTGATCCCCAGGCTGGGAAGATCCCCTGAAGAAAGGAAAGTCTACGCACTCAAGTATTCTGGCCTGGAGAATTCCATGGACTCCAAAGTCCATGGGGTCACAAAGACCATGGGGTCACAAAGAGTCAGATACGACTGAGTGACTTTGATTAGATGAAACCATGCTTGAATTCCATGTTAAAAATGGCTAACTGGTACAAAGTTGGGAAAATGTATTAGACAGCATGAGAAATAAGGTGGAGGTATGAAGAGGTAAGCAAAAATCATGGTGTTTATTGATAAGATTTGTGCTAGGAGATCTGAATATCTCTTATCCTCGTTTTGCACAGACATAGAGCAGTTAAGGAGATTCCTAAAGGGCATACAACCAGCAGTGCTGGATTTAGGACCAGGTGAACAGTCCTGGGTGTTCATTGGAAGGACTGATGCTGAGGCTGAAACTCCAATACTTTGGCCACCTCATGCGAAGAGTTGACTCATTGGAAAAGACCCTGATGCTGGGAGGGATTGGGGGCAGGAGGAGAAGGGGATGACAGAGGATGAGATGGCTGGATGGCATCACCAACTCGATGGACATGAGTTTGGGTAAACTCTGGGAGTTGGTGATGGACAGGGAGGCCTGGATGCTGGGATTCATGGGGTCGCAAAGAGTCGGACACAACTGAGCGACTGAACTGAACTGAACTGAACATCAAGTCTTTCTATGTTTTTGTCCTCCTGTCTCATGATATAATCTCTGTTTTCTTGCTTAATTTCATGTATTCACTTCATCAAAGAAAGAAGAGTCCAGTGGAGTTTATGGTCTATCTCTTCCAAATGAAGAAGAGATCAGGGGTTCTCTTCAGGCCTTGAAAAGATACTTACATTCTAGGAATTAACCATAAGGTATTTAAATCCCATATTCATGATACTGTTATAATTGCATTTAGTAAACTAACTCTAGGCTTAAAAGCTCAGTTCTCAATGTCATTGTTTTTTTCACCCTGCATACATTTATGATGAAGATGTATTGCTGGCAAACTTTATCTCACACTGCGGCCCTTGATTTCATGCAGGGTTTCAGATCTCGGCTCTGGTGTCTGTGGTCATTCATTCATTATTCCAGCATCATGTAGTTTTTAGTTCTTCATCTGTGCCAGGCACAGGGGTGGGCCCTGGAGATACAGGAGTGGACAGGATAGCACTTCCTGTCGTCTTAGAGCTGAAAATCAGGAAGGTGTCCACATATCCTTTGGAGGGTTGAATGCCCTTCACAGCTCTTGCTCCTTATCTGGGCTCAGCCTGCCCTTCTGGATTCACTCTACCTGGAAGCTGTTCTGATTGGTAGAGACACTCTGCCTGAATAGGGAAGTGGATGGACTTGTGTGTCAGTGTGTATGTGTGTGCTCAGTTAATCAGTCATGTCTGACTCTTTGCAATCCCATGGACTGTAGCCCACCAGGCTTCTCTGTCCATGGGATTTTCCAGGCAAGAATACTGGAGCAGGTTGCCATTTCCTCCTCCAGGGGAATCTTCCCAACCCAGGAACTGAACCCACATCTCCTGCATTGGCAGGCAGATTCTTTACCACTGAGCCACCTGGGAATCCCAGTGAATGGACTTACTTGTGAAAGAACTTGGAAGTGTATCTTCAGATTATCCGTTAGTTCTGCCTTTCTTCCTCTTGGGAGCAAGATGCCTGTAGGAAATGTCCGACCTGCTCGACTCCTCTGCTGCCTCTTTGGGATCCACCTCTATGGGAGAGAGGTCTGTTCTGGCCCAGGGCTGTCTCTTCCCCCATGGGTAAGTGCCCAGTTCTGGGGTTCAGTTATGCAGCCCTCTTAGCTCTCATATGGTAAATTTCTGCAATCTCTTTTCCCTCAGTAATAAAGGACTTATTTAGCCGACGTCCATCTTGGTCTCTACGGCATGGGCATGGAATAGGGGTGCCACTTACAGAAGCTGATTTAAAGTCTCCCAACTGATGAACTCTTTTCCCCTTTACCTTAATTCACTTACTGTTCATGGGGTTCTCACAAGGCAAGAATACTGAAGTGGTTTGCCATTCCCTTCTCCAGTGGACCACATTTGGTCAGAACTCTCCACCATCACCCGTGCGTCTTGGCTGGTCCTACACAGCACGGCTCATAGTGTCATTGAGCTGAACCCCAGAACTGCCCGTAATTAGCACTCATTACGTACCGTCCTGTGCTCTAGTTGTTAACCATGGCCAAGGTCAATGCCTGGGGTTATTGTAAGTCTGTTGGGTTCATAGTTTATACCTTTGAGGCCCTACTCATTCTTGGAAAGAGAACATGAGGTGAATTCTTCCAAAATAAACATTCAGGACATATGACAAACCTCAAGAGGGCAGATTCCAGATCCAGGTTGCCAGGGTTCAGATCCTAGATCTGCAGAATACGCTCTGTGATCTCATCTGAGTTACTTAGCCTCAGCTTCTTCTTCTGTAAAATCATGAAAATGGCCCCCTTCTCTTCTTATTACGCAGAAAGTGCCTGGTACATAGTACACACTAAATGCGGCAACAGGCAAGTCCATGCGCGAGCAGGCAGCGACATCAGCCTCATGACAACTTCTTGGCCGACCACAATGGTGAGATGCTATCCATTGTGGTATAATCTCAGTTTCATAAATATTAAGATGTAAAAAACGTAAAGTCAGTGAAATGCAATGTTATTTCTTAGAAGCTTTGAAATGGCACCCCTACATGATGTATTATAAATTTTTTCTTGTAATTTTCACATGACCTTTGCAGTTATATGTTATAATAGAGAGTAAAGAAAGCCAAAATTGTGGAATCAAATTTTGAGGTACTTAATTAGTAAATCATTTAATCAGTCAAGAGATGGATACCACTAAGTTCTATGCATACGACAGCTGCTTCATGCATGATCAGTTGGACATGATCAGTCATGTCAGACTTCTTGTGACCCCAGGCTCCTCTGTCCATGGGATTTCCCAGGCAAGAATACTGGAGTGAACTGCCATTTCCTCCTCCACAGAATCTTACTGACCCAGGGATTGAACCCTAGACTCTTGAGTCTCCTGCATCGGCAGGTGGTTTCTTTACCACCACAACCTGGGAAGTCCTTATGCATGCGAAAGTATGTTCATCGTGTCTGACTTTTTGCCATCCCATAGACTGTAGCCGGCCAAACTCCTCGTCCGTAGGATTTTCCAGGCAAGAATACTGGAGTGGGTTGCCATTCCTTTCTCCAGGGGATCTTCCCACCCAGGGATCAAACCCACGTGTCCTGCCTTACAGGCAAATTCTTTACCAACTGAGCCACCAGGGAAGCCCTACCCTCAGAGTGTTTGATGGATTCAGAGAAAAAGATCAGCTAATCAGGGAACAGAATCGTTCACAAAGAGGTGGGATTTGGGCCACATCCATGTACCATAATGTTTGGTTTCAGTAGACGTTTCAAATGGCAAAATTCTCTAATGAATTTACTGAACAGATCAGAGGAGAAAAAAGCATACAGGCCACCAATGACACACAAGCGAGGGCTAAATACTGTTTTTAAACCTCCATATCCCAGTGTTAAGGGTTAAGCTAAATTTTGAACTTTGCTTTGGCATTTGTTTTCTTATAAAGTAATACTTGTTCATTACAGCTAATTTGGAAAAAAATCACAGAAAACTAGACAGAGAAAAAAAGAAAACAATAATACCACTACCTGAAGGCAATCCCTGGATTAAGACTGGGTAGATAATAACTGAAATGAAAAACGAAATTGAAATCACCAGTTTGTTGTACTAGAGTATTTCTAAGTCTATAGCATTTAAAGTTGTTTATGTTTAACTTTATTAAACATAACATTATTGTATATTTGGATTTCTGATTTCTTAGGAAAGGGTGCAAACCGGAGCCTAGTCTCTGATTTTTAAAAAATCAGTTTTAGTAATACTTCAATATTTACTTTATATAGAAAATGACCAAATACATTCTTGTCTGATGACCCATGGAAGTCTGAAGAAGGGCAACTTGTCAAGCAATTCACTCTCACTTGGTTCTTGAGCCAGGAATGAAGAAGTGGGTTTAGATGGAGGAGTAGGTCTTTACCTCCAGGAGACTTTCAGGCCTCTTCCTCATCAAACATCCTCCCCCTCTTCCTTCCCCAAAGTCACCCCTTCTCCTGAATTTTAAAGTTAGAGACTAAATTTGCAAACCGGAATATGATTTAAATACCAGCACGCATCACTATTCTGAGTCCCAGATCTTGTTCTCTACATTGCTTATACAATTCATCCATGCCATTGCTTGGAGATGGAATTCTCTATTACTGCTGAATATTGTGTGAGTGTTGGAAGATTCTTAGTCCTACCGTTGATGACGTTCAGGTTGTTTCCAGTTTAGGACTTTCCCAAATCATGCGTCTGTGAACATTCTTGTGTGTGTCCTTTTGGTGCAGAAATGTAAACATTTATGTTTGTTGTAAACTTAGGAGTAGGGTTTCTGCATAGTGAATCAGTATTTTTGCAGTTACACTCAATTATAGGCTACGAGATGATGATTGCTGTAACCCCCTGTCTTGTGCAACATAAGCCTGTTGCTTGTCTACTTTGTATGTAGTAGGTTGTATCTGTTAATCCCATACCCCTAATGTATCCCTCTTTTATAAAACACCTATTCATGTCTTTTGCCCATTTTTCTATTGTCTTGTGTTTATTGATTTATAGACAATCTTTGTATGTTTGGGGCAAGTTACTATGCTTCTGTTTTCCTGCCTACAAATGTGAATGATAATAATGCCTACTTTACATCTTGTTGTTGCTAGGACTATATGAGTTAATGCATGTAAACACTTAGAACCGTATGTGGCGCATAGTAAGTGCTCCGTAAGCGTTCGCTTTTGTTACCGGTCAGGTTCCCATGGCTAGCACATTGTGGACACAGAACTCCAAAGAGGCTTCAAACTCCCATTTACCAACACTGCCTTGCAAACCGTTACTTTACAGATCCAGAAAGATTGGAACTCACCTTAGTCACCCCTGATTGGGCCCAACTAGGGCCCTGGTGGCTTAGTGGTTAAGAACCTGCTTGCAATGCAGGAGATGTGGGTTTAGTTCCTGGGTTGGGGATATCCCCTGGTTCCCCAGGGGATACACTTCAGTATTCTTACCTGGAGAATCCCTTGGACAGAGGAACCAGACAGGCTACAGTCCGTGGGGTTGAAAGGGTCAGATGTGACTGAGCGACATACCCAAGGCCCTAGTCATAGCTTTAGAGGAAAATGCTGGTTGTCATTTTATTATAATCACCACACTGTTTTTAAAATATTAAAATTGTGTTTTTCCTCTGAAGAGAACAAAGTGGTTTTTGACTGGAAATTACTGAAGTAGCGGTTAACTCACTGCCATTTTATGGTGCATTTGGCATGTTGATTCCAAGATTCCAAAAGTTTTTATAGAATGACTTTGCATCAGGAGGTTGAACACACACATGCAGACACACAAACAAAAAAAAGGAACTCCCCAAACACAGGAATTAAATGTATTTGAAGTTATGCAGTGTGAGCAATGACGTGTTTTAGGCTCAGGGCCCGTCTCTGCCTCAAACAACTTCTCTTGGTTCACCAACCACACTTATGAAAAAAGGACATTTCTTTTCTCCCCATTTGGGAATTGATTTGCCTCTAGTAGCCAAGGCAGTAGAATTTCTTATAAACAAACAAATCAACAAACTGTAGTCAGCCTGCCTTGGCTCCTTCCATTTGTGAAATTTTTACAGATAAATTAAATTCATTCTTTTTTGAGGAGGGAAGCATGCAGAAGACCATAATTTAGGCCTTTACAACCAAAAATGACAATCTTTCATTTATTATTCCTCACAGAGAACAGCTACTAATATCTTCCTTCTTGGTCCCTTAATTAAATTCAGCTTCTGATATTTTTTTTTCCTGATTCACTCTGTTTCATTCCTGGATTAACCTAGTTCTTCATAGTTGTAATTTCTCAACTGTTAAATTTCATTTACCTTATTTAAATTTCTGGAGATTTTTTTCTTGAGTGGAAAGTTTGTTTATTTTTTCATTTCTCTCCCCAGGCAAGAAAACCATCTCCTTTAGACCAGAGTTAACTAAATTATAAACATCCACACTGTATTATTCTATATAAGTATATGTGTAAATATAGAATGATTTTGGAAAGGAACAGTGATTGGCCTAAGACTGTCAAGAAAACAGTCTTCTTCATCCTTGAAGCCCCTTCAAAGAGTTACATAGTCCACAAAATCTTGTTCTCTCAACTTCTACAGACTGAGTTCAAGAACAAAGTGTGTTTTTGTCCCTGATATTGTTCTCACCTTGGAAGAAAAGTTATGACCAACTTAGACAGCATGTTAAACAGCAGAGACATTACTTTGTCAACAAAGGTCCATCTGGTCAAAGCTATGGTTTTTCCAGTAGTCACGTATGGATGTGAGAGTTGGACTATAAAGAAAGCTGAGTGCTGAAGAATTGATGCTTTTGAACTGTGGTGCTGGAGAAGACTCTAGAGAATACCCTGGACTGCAAGGAGATCCAACCTGTCCATCCTAAAGGAGATCAGTCCTGAATGTTCATTGAAAGGACTGATGTTGGAGCTGAAACTCCAATACTTTGGCCACCTGATGGGAAGAACTGACTCATTTGAAAAGACCTGATGCTGGGAAAGATTGAAGGCAGGAGGAGAAGGGGATGACAGAGGAAGAGATAGCTCGATGGTATAATGGACTCAATGGGCATGAGTTTGAGTAAACTCAGGGAGTTGGTAATGGACAGGGAAGCCTGGCGCGCTGTAGTCCATGGGGTCAGAAAAACTGGGACACGACTGAGCGACTGAACTGAACTGAACTGATTGCTCCCACCTTCCTGTATAGGGTTATACATACTTGACTGTTGCTGTGTCATTATGTGGCAAGACTGTACTTTTTGGTACAGTCCATGGACATTGGCATTGGCCATGTGACGTGCTTTAACCAATGGGATGTGAGTAGACAAGCCTCATCTAAGGGGAAGCTTTCAATGACATCTCTCTTGTTCTTCTCTTGTCCTAAGTTCCTTCATTCTGGTTCCAGAATGAACATGCACATGGCACCAAGCTATGGTCTCCTACACGGGCCATCAGTAAGAACTGACTATCTAAGGCTTGGAGGTTGTTGAATACTTCTTGTCACTGAAACTGTTTATTAATTTGTTTTATTCAAGATACCTTTCTTGAAGACAGGGAATGCACTTGCTTTGTTGGTTATGTACATAATTTGGTGCTTGGCTGTCGGCAGAATAAATGTTTGTTGAATAACTGAATGACTTGATGAAGCTCTCCAGTGACAAACATGTAACCTCTTCTATGGCAGCTGTGGCTTTTGAAAATGTTTCTCATTCTGAGCAGAACTCTGATCCTCCACGATTTCCACTAAGGGTATCAGTGCTCTTCTTTGGACTCACATAAAACCATCTCATACCTGTCCATAAGACAGCCCTCTAGGGTTTGAAAACAGTGCTGTCCACTATTCAGGAATTCGTTCCTTTTGGTTTATTATCTTTCATGCTTTCACCGCCTCAGCCTCCTGAGAGGTTCTACTCTTTCAGTGCAGAGATGGACTCGTGGGATTCCCAGGTGGCTCAGTGGTAAAGAATCTGCCTGCCAATGCAGGAGATGTAGGTTTGATCCCTGGGTTGGGAAGATCCCCTGGAGAAGGGAATGGGAACCCGCTCCAGTATTCTTGCTGGGATAATCTCATGGACAGAGGAGCCTGGCAGGGTACAGTCAGTGGGGTTGCCAAGAGTTGGATACGACTGAGCGACTAAGCACGATGTACCCATGTCCCCTGCAGAATGTGAGATTTGGCATCAGCACCAGTCTTAGTGTGTGGTCAGAGCAGCCCAGAGTGAGAAAGGGTCGTCTCCTCTGGAGTAATCGCCCATCTGGACTAATTACACTGCGTCTAACAAAGCCTTTGCTGTTCTTGGCAGCTTCATCACACTGCTGACTCAGACTGAGTCAATCAAATCCCTTAAGCCTTATTCACAAGTCTTTATGACCACATCGTGCCCCGACTTGTGAGGTAGGTTTAAGGGACCCAGATGTCAACCCTAATACTTTTCCTTGTTAAATTTTTACCTCATTTCATCTGGTTCGTGGTTTCTGTCTACTTGGGAAAAGGAAAGCTTAGATTTCTGGGAATGGAAACTCAGCTATTACCCAAGAGAAAGGAAACAACCTTGTGTCGTCAACTAAGGAATGATTAGAGAGCTCCATTGTCTGGTCCAGCAGCCTGTACTTAACTGTGTGATGTTGTTCATTGCCAAGCATGTGGTGTCTTCTCTGAATCTGTCAAAGAGAATGGAAGAATACTGAGATCCAGCAACAAATAACACCTCTATTTACGGGTGACAGACTCGAAGGGACTTCCATGATCCCCACCTTCTGATAGTGCCTTTGCATGATTCCCTCTGCTTGAGTGCCTGTGTGTCTTCTAACTTGCTTCAGATCACTAGAATATGGCAAAGGTGATGGAACATATGTGCATGCCCTTGGTAACATTACATGAGACTGTAACATGGTCTTTCTAGAAGGCTCTCCTAACTGGCTCTGAAGAAGCCGGGCATGTCATGAGCTGCCCTGTGGAGGAAGCCACATGATGAGGAACTGAGAAGAGCTTCTAACTGAGGTCTGTCTCACAGCCTCAGTTGTGATGCTGCCAACAGTCACGTGGCCCTGGAAGAGGATTTTTTTCCCCAGGCGAAACTCCAAGTGAGACTGCAGCCCAGGCCAACACCTTGGCTGAAGCTTTCAAATGAGACTCTGAAGTGGAGAACCCAGCAAAGTAAGGCCTGGACTCCTGGTCCACAGAATAATGGTGTGTGTGCTCAATCGTGTCCCACTCTTTGTGACCCCAACTGGCTCCTCTGTCCATGGAATTTTCCAGGCAAGAATACTGGAGCGAAACAATACAAATATGCTGTTTTAAGCTGCTAAGTTTCTTGCTAATTGTTACTCAAGGATATGTAGCAGGATATGTGCTAATATATTATCAAACCAAATTCAGTTGGAAGCCCAAGCCATCATGAAACCCAGAAAACACACATCCTTTGTCTTTTTTTGATGGGTTAGATTGACTTATAGAACCTTTTGTGAACCCTGTGTCCCATATTACCATGACATTAGAAGATCATCTTAATATCCAACCTCAGATAATAAAGATTTTTTTTCTGGTATTTGTCCAAATGATCTTCTGCTAATTCATTTCATTCACTGGTCCTCTCTTCTGTTTTCCTGCCTTTGAATTCCTTGCTTCTGTACCGAAGTCTGATTTTGCTTTCTGCACTCTGATCTCTTAACTTTGTTTCTTCACTGGATCAGGGTTCCTGGTTTTGCTGCCTCCTAGACTTTTACTGAGAGGTGTCTCCATCTAGTTTCTATTATATCTATGTCTTCCGGGTCTAGTTCTCCCAGGTCTCCTGCCAAAAGAGAAGCATCTGATATTCTAGATCCTTACTGGTAAAAAGCCTTCAGGCACTAGTGTGAATTTCCACACAATCTTAGATATCGCTGATAGCAGTGGGGTCACCTCAAACATTTTATTATTTTCACTTGAGTTCTTTTACTCTTTGAACATGAATCTTGTCATTATCATCATCATAGTAAAACTGTGTACATCTTCACATATGAAAAGGAAACTGTGACTACCAGTGTTTAGCTCAGAGTTGTTTGTATGTATATCCTGATGGCCCATTGGCATGTCCCAGCCATACCAATTTGTTTGTTCCTGCAAAAGTGCTTGTTGTCATGACTCTAGCTTGAATCCTGCTTATAATATCAGAGACTGGATACTGGGGCCTGAGGAGGAAGCTGATGATTGGGCATTTGTGTTTGTATCAGCCATGCTGTTTTTACATGCAGTTGAGCTTGCCAGAGATAGGAAGGGCTCTGGATTTCTTTAAACCTAATGCACTTTTTTTTTTTGTGGCTGCACTGGGTCTTAGCACATGGAATCTCTAATTACAGCATTTCAGGATCTGGTTTCGGACATGCATTGAGAGCACAGTCTTCACCACTGCACCATTAGGGAAGCCCCCCTCATGTACTTTAAATACCATCTCTATGGAGATAGAGAATCGAGAAGCCCAGATTCTACTCAGCCAGGCTTGTTCTTTAAAAGCAATGGGATCTTAGACGTGACTTTTCAGGTTCAGGCAATTTCCCCCAGTGTATCGCTGTAGAAGAAAAACAGGCTACGAGCAATTTGAGTCATGCCTGTTAGATGGCCTTAGAATAATAGAGAGATCAGAAAGGAGACTGAGCTAACCACTCATTCCAACCCTTCATTTTGCCAGCAGAAAAACAGAAACACAGAAAGGTCAAACGCCTGGATCAAATTTCTGCAGTTAATTCATGGCTCCATCCAGACTTGATTTCAGACAAGGTAGCCATGGTGTTCTTTAAAAGGCTGTAAAGAAATTAAAGTCCAGAGGAGAAAGTCAATCACTTCTAATTACTCAGAGGGGAGGTGGGTGAGAACACACGACACCAGACCTGAAAGGACAGGCACACAGATCCAGGGAAGACCATTGTCCATCTCCTGTCTAGACTTGGAGGAGTCCTGATAGCAGGCGGGGATGAAAATAGTATCCCCTAAGTCGAGGGAGACCAAGGTCTAGGAAGGGAAGGCGTCAGCTCTGATGCTCTTACCCCAGGGATCCCATGTAGAAGGAGCAGACCTCTTAGACAAAGTTTTGATATGATAGGACTGTTTATTTCCTTGTTTCTGTTCCTGAGCATTCAGCAAAAGGCATATTGATTTTCATTATTTTTTTTTCAAATATTTATTTTTATTTATTTGGCTGCATAGAGTCTTAGTTGTGGCACATGGGAACCAGTTCCCTGACCGGGGATCGAACCCAGCCCCCCTGTATCGGGAGCACAGAGTCTTAGCCACTGGACCACCAGGGAATTCCCTGATTTTCATTATTTTTAATTCCAGCCTGGCCTCAGCTGTATGGTGGGGAGTTAATAGAAAGGTCTTTTCTGTCTGGGCCAGGGTATCTGAAGAAGATTACTACCCTCTGAGGCCAGCAGGATGGTGGTAGCAGAAACCAGAGAAGGGTGCAGAGCAAAGGAGAATCTGAAAAATGAGGTGAGAACCTCAGCATCAGGTACTTCTTCCGCTAAGATATTCTTTTAAGTGTCCACTTTGGAAGGACTTTTCTTTTTCGCTTGTAATCCATTTAGGGCCTAGATTGAAGGTTGATTCTATCAACCAGGTCTCCAGAACTGACCATCTACTCCCTCAATTCCCCCTTCTGCAGCCTCACAGCCTTTAGCTGGACATAGATGCCTCTACCTGTCATCTGTTTTGTTAACTGTAAGGGGTCTGTCTGTCCTACTAGATGATCATCTTTCTCCAGGAAAAGTATCTTTTTTTACATGCCCCTCCTCTAGACCCCACAGAAGGTGGCTAAAACGGGGATTTAAAGGTGGCAGATAATCATGAAATAAGGCTTCCATGGTGGTTCAGTGGTAAAGAATTCATCTGCCAATGCAGGAGACACGGGTTCCATTCCTGGGTTGGGAAGATCCCCTGGAGAAGGAAATGGCTACCCACTTCAGTATTCTTGCCTGGAAAATCCAATGGACAAAGAGGCCTGGTGGGCCACAGTCTATGAGGTCGCAGAGTTGAACATGACTTAGTGACTAAACAACAATAAATCATGAACTACATAGTCTCTTCGGAGAAGGCAATGGCAACCCACTCCAGTACTCTTGCCTGGAAAATCCCATGGACGGAGGAGCCTGGTGGGCTGCAGTCCATGGGGTTGCTAAGAGTCAGACATGACTTAGTGACTTCACTTTCACTTTTCACTTTCATGTATTGGAGAAGGAAATGGCAACCCACTCCAGTGTTCTTGCCTGGAGAATCCCAGGGACAGGGAGCCTGGTGGGCTGCCATCTATGGGGTTGCGCAGAGTCAGACATGATGAAGGGACTTAGCAGCAGCAGCAGTGGCACACTGAGGTAAGCCAAGAGCCTCTGAAGTCACATGACCTGGACTTGATATGTGGCTCTACTGAATGCTTGCCTTGTGTCTTCCACCAGCATCCTTGGCTTTTCTGTGCCCTACTTCCTTAATCAGTAAAGGTCAATGTTATTAGTACCTGCTAATTGGGGCTGGGGTGTGTTAAGGGAGTTGTTTCATGAAAGGCTCTTAGAACAGTGCATCATCAGGCATTTACAAAGCATTCCAATAATAGGGTGTCCCAGATGGTGCTAGTGATAAAGAATTTGCCTGACAATGCAGGAGACACAAGAAATGCAGGTTGGATCCCTGGGTTGGGAAGATCCCTTGGAATAAGGAATGGCAAGCCAGACTAGTATCCTTGACTGGAAAATTCCATGGACAAAGGAGACTGGCAGGCTACAGTCCATGGGGCCACAACGAATTGGACACAACTGAACTAACTCCCGTCCACCCAACGGTAGACCATATGCACTGGGTTCTGTAGACCAACTCTATGCCTAGTGGCATCCCACCAGAGCATGGCAGAGCAAGCTGGGTGCTCCAGCCCGGCTTTGTCAACTCTCCCCAGTTGTCCCCTCCCCCCGGAATGACCTCCCCTACTGTCAGCTGTCCTCTTCCCGACACTAGGGATGTGTCCCAAGGCCCAGGTGTCCTTGTCTCAGTTTCCTTGTTTTGACTCTGCCTTGGGTTTCCCAAGGCTGTACTGTAGAAACATCAACCACTCTATAGGCGTCCATGTCCCAACAACCTCCTACTTTATTCAGTTTAAAGAGGGTTAGGATTTGTGTTGCATCTCTGAGTCTACATGATGACCACACTGGGGATTCTAGATCTTATTGTCTGATATGTTATAATGGAGGGAGAATCTCGGTCTCTAGTGCCTCAGGGTATGCAATTCCTGACCGAGAATCTCCTGTCCTTTTCTACCAGTTTATTGATTGGGTGAGGGATTTCCTTTGGTAATATAGGTGAGTGATAATTAGGTGAATGAATACCTGTGGACTTCTGGTTCAGTCATTCTCAAAATGTGGTCCAAGATCAGCAGCTTCAGCTTCACCTAAGATTGTCACGAATACAAATTCTAAGACCCCAACCAAGATCTTCTGAGTAAGATACTCTGGGAGTGGGACCAGTGATCTGTTTTGTCACAGGTCCCCCAGGAGACTCCAGGAGATGCTGGGATGTATCAAGAACCACTAGTCTCACCCTTGAAACCACCTTTATCTGTGATGATACCACAGATGACCAGAGAAATCCTGCTAGGAATCTACTTCATATCTTTACCAGGTAAGAGACGTTAAAATGGTGTTTCACAAACTTTCATGATAACAAGAGTCATAAAGCAGAACATGGTAAAAATCAGTCTCAGCTTTCACCTCTACTCTCTGATTCATGCCTTCTGGGGGCAGAGTTGGGGAAGCTGGGTTTTTAACTAGAGTTTCATGTTAAAATCTTATCTGTGAAGTTTAGGAAAGTATTCTTCTTTTTTTTTAATTTTTTTTTTTATTGAAAAATAATTGCTTTACAGAATGTTGTTGTGTTCTGTCAAACCTCAACATGAATCAGCCATAAATATACATGTATCTCCTCGCTTTTGAACCTCCCTCCCATTTCCCTCCCCATCCTACCCCTCTAGGTTGAAACAGAGCCCCTGTTTGAGTTAGGAAACTGTTCTTGAAGGTGGGAGTGGGGGCTGTGGGCTGGGTGGAATTTTCCCACCTAACATGTTGGAGATGAGTGTTGAGGAGTCAGGAGCTGTCAGAAGAACCGATAATTATCAATTTTTCATTCTTTTTGGCTCCATGAAGTGGAAAAACACAGCTCTGGAGTCTTTACAGGAGCCTCATGGAATGCCTCTACTGGCATCTTCATTTGTCCCTGGAAATCACAGCCTCTGTGTCTCTTGTGTTCGTTTCCCTGGAGTCCTGAGCCTTTGCATGATGGGAAAATGAGAAGGTCCTCATTCCCAGGGTGTCAGCCACTCTGAGCAGCCTTCTTTTGACTCCTTACCATCTGCGGGCATTCACTCCTGGGTATCCTTTTGTTCTGACTGCCACTCTTTTTCAGGGAGGTCTCCAGCCTCCCTGGATAATAGTCCTGTGATGAAAGAGTTTTTACCCACTAGAAACTTTCCATCACTCTAAAGTCCAAAATCCTAATGCAGCCTGGTCTTGCCCACTGGGCTCAGGTAGAGACCTCTTACAAACACTAAAGACTGAATTCAGAAAACTAAGTTCATGGCATCCAGTCCCATCACTTCATGGCAAATAGATGGGGAAACAGTGGAAACAGTGAAAGACTTTATTTTTGGGGGCTCCAAAATCACTGAAGATGGTGATTGCAGCCATGAAATTAAAAGACACTTACTCCTTGGAAGGAAAGTTATGACCAACCTAGACAGCATATTAAAAAGCAGAGACGTTACTTTGCCAACAATGGTCCATCTCGTCAAAACTATGGTTTTTCCAGTAGTCATGTATGGATGTGAGAGTTGGACTATAAAGAAGGCTGAATGCCAAAGAATTGATGCTTTTGAACTGTGGTGTTGGAGAAGACTCTTGAGAGTCCCTTAGACTGCAAGGAGATCCAACCAGTCCATCCTAAAGGAAATCAGTCCTGAGTGTTCATTGGAAGGACTGATGTTGAAGCTGAAACTCTAATACTTTGGCCACCTAATGGGAAGAGTTGACTCATTTGAAAAGACCCTGATGCTGGGAAAGATTGAAGGCAGGAGGAGAAGGGGACGACAGAGGATGAGATGGTTGGATGGCATCCCTGACTCAATGGACATAAGTTTGAGTAAACTCCAGGAGTTGGTGATGGACAGGGAGGCCTGGTGTGCTGTGGTCTGTGGGGTCACAAAGAGTTGGACGTGACTGAGTGACTGAACTGGACTGTGGCAACTTAGGTGGAAAGGGTGATTATTCAAGGGTTTTTAGGGTTCATAGAAATGACAAGAGGAGGAAGACCAGACGTAGAAACAAGTGATATTCAGGGACAGCTAACCACCAAAGACTGCAGCACAAGGTACTACAGACGTGTGTGGGCTGGCCTGCTCAGGCTGCAACAGTGATGACTATGACCTCTATTCCCACATAAGTGCATCATTCTCTCAAGACCCAAATTGATTGCTGAAATTGATTACCAACTTGTGGAGCCCAGTCCATGCGTTAGCGTCCTACTGACCCAAGACAGAACAAGAAGAACTATTTTGTTTCTCCTTGCCTAGTGAGGGATTGGGTGTATCTCCCCAGGACTCCACCTAATAGGAATTTCTCAAATAACAGACTGAGGGTGGTAGGAAAAGGAGGCTGGTTGTCCCAGAAGCAGAAACAGTGTCTACTATGCAGATGCTTCTGCTTTGGACAACACAAAAATTTGGGGGAAGAAAAAGTTACACAATTTTAAAGGCTTTCTTGAAATCAATGGTAGCAAATGGTCTTCCCTTCTCTTTCCTTTCCTTCCTTTCCTGTCTGGTTCTTCTCTCTCCTCTGACCCATGTCTGTCTTGTTGTACTGGCAGCAATGTTCTATTGCTCAGTATTAGACAAGTTTTAAATCCTTGGAGGTAAAGGTAGAAAAGTAATATTCTGAATGGTGAGAAAGGAAATTATGTTCATGGAAATTGCTAAATTAAAACTACCAAGAGTTTATTATCTTGTTTATGGATCAATTTGTGGTCCTTTTTGTCATTCCACAGCATACTAATATTCATTTTAAAAATAAGTCCTTAGCAAACACACTGTATAATACAATACTAATAGTAGAATCTAGGTTTGTGTGTATGGGTGCTTACTGTAACATTCTTTCAAATTTGTTGTGTGTTTGAAATTTTCATTAAAAAGTTACAGATAACCAACAAGGACCTACTGTTTAGCACAGACTGTGTGTGTGCAGTTGCTCCGTTGTGTCTGACTCTTTATGACCCTATGGACTGTAGCCCACCAGGCTTCCCTGGTGGCTCAGCTGGTAAAGAACTTGCCTGCCAAGGCAGACGACATGGGTTCAATCCCTGGGTCACTATAGAGCTGAGTCACTGGGCTATACACCTGAAATTAACACAATGTTGTAAGTCAGCTATACAAATACAATGCAAACACAAAAGTTGCTCAGTCGTGTCTAACTCTTTGCAACCCCATAGACTATACAGTCCATGGAATTCTCCAGGCCAGAATACTGGAGTGAGTAGCCTTTCCCTTCTCCAGGGGCTCTTCCCAACCTAGGGATCGAACCCAGGTCTCCCGCATGGCAGGCAGATTCTTTACCAGCTGAGCCACCAGGGAAGCCCCAAATCAGCTATATTTCCATTTAACCTAGAATTTTCCCTATGAATATTTCTGTTTTTTATTTAATCCAGAATAATTGTGGAGAAGGCTTATACAGAAATACATTCATTTCAGCTCTATTTGTAATAGCTTTCAAATTAGAAACGATCTAAATGGGATGAATATATGATGTGCACACTTTGTGGTATACTATGCTTACAAAGCATTTAAAGTTTGTTTGTTAAAAACTGAAGTGAAAAAAGAACAGTGCATAAAATCTAATCATAATTACATGGAGTAAATTAAAGGAACAGAATCTACCAACAGAAAACAGAGGAAGTGGACACACAACATTCTTCCAGGGCTTTGTTTTAAGTGAGGATTATTGATGATTAAATTTAAAACACATTTTTGTTGGTCATTTCATGCATTTCTTTAATTCCCTTAATTTTCAGTCAGAACATGCATATATTTCTTTATACCAAAATAAAATATGCTTCTGTTAACAGTAACAATAAAATGCCCTTCCTGGGGCATGGGTTTTTTGTGCTTCACTTCGCACTGGAGTCTTCTGAAATGGCCACCCTCTTGCTGAGATCACCATGAGGTCACCAAACATCCTGGGAATCAAATCCAGTAGGCATGTCCTTCTCTCATCTTACTAAACCCTCCAGCAAAATGTAATATGGTCCGTCAGTCTTTCTTGACACCCTTGTCTACCATTTTATGAAACACCACTCTCTCCTGGGAACAAGCTTGCTTCTCTGCACACTCTTTACACTTGCCTTCTCTGTTTTATTGAATTGTTTCCCCTCTCCTGCTTAAGCTCTAAATATTAGCATGCATACGTGCTCAGATGCCAAGTCCTGTCTGACTCTTTGTGATGCCATGGACAGTAGCCCACCAGGCTCCTCTGTCCATGGGGTTCTCCAGGCAAGAATACTGGAGTGAGTTACCATTTCCTCCTCCAGGGGATCTTCCCAACACAGGAGACTGAACCCATGTTGCCTGTGTCTCCTGCCATGACAGGCAGATCTTTACCACGGAGCCACCTGGGACGCCCTTCTATTTAAAACCTTGTTACTAAAGGACCCCATCAACTCCCCTCTCTGTCCTGACACCTTGTTGGTTTATGGCTTCAACTCACCTTTTCTTGTGATTGCTAGTCTAACTGTATACTTGACAGCTCCATTCAAATCTCTCTCAGATATTAGAAACTTAGGTCCAAAATGGAATTCTTTATTTGCCATTCTAACATGGAAATGAAATGAAGATCAATGTGTCAACTGATATAGTCATGCATGCATGCATGCTAAGGTACTTCAGTCGTGTCTGACTCTTTGAGACCCTGTGGACAATAACCCTCCAGGCTTCTCTGTCCATGGGATTCTCCAGTCAAGAATACTGGGGTGGGTTGCCATGCTCTCCTCCAGGGGATCTTCCCAACTCTGGGAGCAAACCCAGGCCTCCTGCTTTGCAGGACACTAGCACAACCTGTAAATCAACTATACCTCAATAATAAAAGAGTACACTTTGGAGCCTGTATATTAAAAATAAATTTACAAAATTTACATGTTGTTTACAATGCATGCACCTCACTTTGGACATGGTTTAACCAAAGTTGTCTCACAAGGTAAGCATATTGAATGGTGTCACATGATGGGAATTGGGAGAGCAAGTTTGTGACCCTTTATCCCTCACCATCCTCACCAGCACATTGTTCTGAAGGAGGGCAGATTGCTTCCTTTTTTTTTCCTTTTGTAAATTTTTCTGATCATCCCCACCACTTCTCTGAGCTGCATTCTCTTCCCCTGTAAATAAGGCACAAATGGTAACACACAGGAGAGAAATGGAAACACAGCGACTTGCACACTCTAATTCAACCGCTGTATCAAGAGCCTGCTTTCTTAGGTTACACTGGGATGGAAACAAAAATGTGCCTTTCATTCAGAGTTTGGAGCACTATCCCCGGGACCTGGCATGAATAAAATAGGCCAGGAAGGCTTGTGTGCCTTACAGTCTTGATGCAGCTGGTGTGCTACGGGGCTCAAGGGCAGGGCACCCCCGTCACGGTCCTTAGTGGACTGGCCTTTATCTCAGGTAAGTGGGGCCTTTCCGCTTGGCTCTCTTCCCGACAGGTGTGCAGAGAAAGATGAGAGCTTGGCCCATGGGTGAATGATTGCTTTTCACCCACGGAGTTCATTTTCATATTTGAAATGCCGCATGACCTGGTGGATGGAGCCCTGAATTGGAAGTCCAGGGTCCGTGGACTTTGGAAGATCTTTGCTGCTCACACCGAGGTGAGGGCTTTAACAGCTTAATGCCTGTGTTAACTCAGTCATTATTGTGATTGCTAATTCGTAATAAAAATGCAGAAAATGTACCCAGGGTTTAAGTTTAGAAAGTACTTTCACACACAGAGGTTAACCCTTTTCATCTTTGGGTTCGCATCGGCAAAGAATGGCTGAGTGGCTTCTGGTGTCTGGTTTTATAGGAACCGGGAGAGCTCTTAGGTGTTTTGTTCTTCCTTCCCTCCATATTCATTCTGTAAAGATACTTTAGGTAATGAAGCAGATTTGATCCTGGACCGCATGCCTTCCTGAATCATAGAATTTGAGACCTGGCTTTTTCTTTTTCTTCTTTTCTTTTTTCAGTAAAAAAGACAAAAACAGTATAAATAAATGAGTTGCTGCTACTGCTGCTAAGGCGCTTCAGTCGTGTCCGACTCTGTGTGACCCCATAGATGGCAGCCCAGCAGGCCCCGCCGTCCCTGGGATTCTCCAGGAAAGAACACTGGAGTGGGTTGCCATTTCCTCCTCCAATGCATGAAAGTGAAAAGTGAAAGTGAAGTCGCTCAGTCGTGTCCGACTCTTAGCGACCTCATGGACCGCAGCCTACCAGGCTCCTCCGTCCATGGGATTTTTCCAGGTAAGAGTACTGAAGTGGGGTGCCATTGCCTTATCCCAAATAAATGAGTTAGTGAGGTCCAGAGAGGGGAAGAGAGTAGGTAAAGGTCACTCAGCCTGTAAATTACATCCTTAGAAAATGAGGCCTGAAGCCTGGGAAATATCACCTTCTGGGACCTAAATGTGATCACGTCTGTGAAAGGGGCTGGATTACTTTGCATCTGTCCCAAGAGTGAGGGAGGAGATATAGAGGCAATTTAGGAGGTGCTTTCGATTCTTTGGGGTCAGTAAAGTGATTGCAAAATGGTGGTTGATGAGACATAAAAAGAAAGTAAAAATGGAGACATGATTACAATTGGGGTGATAGGTTAAAATTTAAATTAAGCACACTGAAATGGAAATAAATTAAAATAAAGTATTGATCTTTTTAAAATAACTTCCCAGGTGGTGCAAGTGGTAAAGAAGAATGAAAGAATGCTTTGCTTCAGTGTATCCGACTCGTTGCTACCTCATGGACTGAAACCCATGTCCATGGGTTTCTCCAGGCAAGCATACAGGAGTGGGTTGCCACGCCTTACTCAAGGGGATCTTCTAGATGCAGGGATCCAACCCACATCTTTCACTATCTCCAGCATTGGCAGATGGGTTCTTT
Organism: Bos grunniens; assembly: GCF_055505025.1. Classification (NCBI taxonomy): domain Eukaryota; kingdom Metazoa; phylum Chordata; class Mammalia; order Artiodactyla; family Bovidae; genus Bos; species Bos grunniens. Next base: position 11,105,060 of record NC_141170.1, on the reverse strand, counting down.
TCCACCAGCTGCTGCTGCTACTGCTGTTAAATCACTTCATTGGAGTCCGACTCTGTGCGACCCCATAGACGGCAGCCCACCAGGCTCCCCTGTCCCTGGGATTCTCCAGGCAAGAACACCAGAGTGGGTTGCCATTTCCTTTTCCAAAGCATGAAAGTGAAAAGGGAAAGTGAAAAGGGAAAGTGAAGTTGCTCAGTCATCTCCAACTCTTAGCGACCCCATGGACTGCAGCCCACCAGTCTCCTCCATCCATGAGATTCTCCAGGCAAGAGTACTGGAGTGGGCTTCCATTTCCACTAGCACCACATAGTAAAGAATCCACCAGCAAGGCAGGAGATGCAGGAGACTTGAGTTTGATTCCTGGGTTGAGAAGATTCCCTGGAGGAGGGTGTGGCAACTCACTCCAGGATGCTTGCCTGAAGTAGCCCATGGACAGAGGGGCCTGACAATCACAAAGGGTCAAGCACGACTGAAGTGACTTAACACATGCTAATCTTACAGCTAAATTAGAGCTTGTGCGCCTCATGACCTTGATGACAAATAGATGTTTTCAGTTTTATCCCCAGGGTGGTCCAGCATTGGTGTCTTCCTGTCCCCCATCACGCGTGTAGAAAAGATAGCTATGAATACCAAGTGGCCACATCTCATCTTCCAATACTAGGTAAGAGAGAACCAAGACTCTGGGGAGGTCAACTGACTCCATGGGATGGAGAAAAATTAGGATGGAGTTTGAGCTACAGTGAGTGCCAGAAGATAAGGAAACTTTTTAAAAATGCAAGGGTCATACTGCAAGGACAAAGGAGATAGTTTTAAGAAACTCCTACTTGTCAAGTTATAACAGTTTAAGCATCAAACAAGAATATTAACTATAGCTAATTGGAATGAATTGAGTCTATAAGAAAGCTATGACATTCAAAGATGAAATAAGTTCATTAAAATGTATAAGATGATAATTATAATACAAAAGAAAGGGTGAATGAAATTTTTAAATGAGCTAAAATTGGTAAGGAACTATTGCCATAGATGACATTCTGCTTTTCCAAGTAAATGTAAGTATTACATTTTGTCTTTTTGTTTCTTTACCTAGGAAATAGAAATTACACCCAGAGGAGCAAAGATCTGTGAGCACAAGAGACCACAGGCAAAAATGAGAGTAGAAAGCATGCCAGTCGGTTTCCATGAAAAGAAAGTGAAAGTGAAGTCGCTCAGTCGTGTCCGACTCTTTGCGACCCCATGGACTGTAGCCCACCAGTCTCCTCCATCCATGGAATTTTCCAGGCAAGAGTACTGGAGTGGGTTGCCATTTCCTTCTCCAGAAGATCTTCCTGACTGAGGGATCGAACCTGGGTCTCCCAAATTGCAGCAGACGCTTTACCATCTGAGCCACCAGGGAAGCCCTATGGTTTCCATATAATGGATCAAATTCAAGAAGACTACCTGGTGGGTTAATTCAGCCTCTTATCTCCTAGAGAATGAAATGTCTGCATGAGTCCATCAATTTTCCTGAGATACAAAACGTGAAGGTTGAGTTAAATTGTAAACTGGAGTTAACTGTCTTATATTAGTTTGCTAGGACTGTGGAACAAAATACCACAGACGGAGTGGCTTAAACAGAAACTTACTTTCTCATAGTTCTGGAGGCTAGAAATTTGAGATCAAGGTGTCAGCAGGCTTGGTCCCTTCTCAGAGTCATGAGGGAGGAATCTGTCCTAGGCAACTTTATTTGACTTAAAGCTATCTTGCTCTGTTTTTATATTGTCTTCCTTCTGCATACATCTATGTCCCAATTTGAGGGAGTCTCATGGGCTCAGAGGTTATAGCGTCTGTCTGTAATGTGGGAGACCTGGGTTCGATCCCTGGATCGGGAAGATCCCCTGGAGATCTTCCCAGGGGATCCTAGAGGCCACCCACTGTAGTACTCTTGCCTGGAAAATCCCATGGATGGAGAAGCCTGGTGGGCTACAGTCCCAATTTACTTTCCTTATAAGGACATCGGTCATATTGGATTAGAGTCTACCCATATGACCTCAGCTTATTTAAATTATCTCTTTAAAGATGCCATATCCAATTATAGTTTCATTCTGAGATACTGTGGGTTAAGACTTCATAAGAGGAATTTGGGGAGGACATAAGTCAGCTCAATGCCTCCATGACACAGAAATAATGAAGGGCGAGAGCAGAGACAGCAAGTTGCAGGAAAAGACGTGACTGTGGACATTCTGACAAAATGAAACAACCTTGATAAGAAATACCTGCTAGGCTTTCACTCACTCTAGAAGTTCAAACTGTGGCCTTTGGTGTGACTACTAGTGAATTCACTGATAACTCAACGATCTCAGCTGATCAACCATAATCTCTTTGCTTTATGTTCAATACATCTCTGTAACCTGGAAAGATGCAGTAAAATATATTAAAGTATGTGAGTAATGGAGAAATTAGCTAAACCTGTATGATCACTAATTTTCTGCTAGGCTGAGTATGAATATAACAATATATTTTATAAGCATTATGATACTTTGTGAATATCACATATTTGTGAATATGTTTCTAAGGTGTTTGAAGCACTAAAGGAATGTTACGCATTAGGTTTTTGCTTTTCTTGAGTTAGAGAATTTGATTAAGGTTTGCAATCAACCTTTCAATGTGTAAGATGATTTATAGTTTAAATTTTGGTTTACGAATAGATTAAGTCTGTTTAAATATTTAGAGAAAATTTACCTGGTATACTTGTAAGTATAATTACATTGAACATTAAAGAAATAGCAAGTAGTAAATTTGATTGTACACACAAAAACTTGAAAGTCAACTCCTGAGAAGGTCTCCAAAGTTGGTTGGAGTTGGGAACAGGTGTGATGTGTGGCAAAAACTAATGGCACTTACATTCAGCACATTCAGCCCTCCACTTCTTATGTCCCAGGACTCTTGGCTATTAATTCCAGTATAAATGAGGGAGGCTGACTTTCACTCAAATTTTTTTTTTGAGTGATATTATATTTATATCACTAACTCTATATCACTAATACTTATATTTATATTACTAACTTTATTTATATCACTAACTTTAAAGTTATATTTATATTTATCTCACTAACTTTAAATATTTAGAATATTTATATCACTAAGTTTAAAGTTAATGATATAATTATTAGTAAAGTTATATTACTAACTTTATCCTTTTGCAAGATTAAGATCCCTGGTGGCAAATAACAATGATTTTGCCTCACTGGAAAATGCTATGGCTGTTGTATTTCTTAAAGAGTTAAAGAGATGGGAATTATGGAAGATACTGTCATCAAAGAGATTTGCATCAAAAGAGTTCCTATAAGCACTCACTGACCTTCACTTTCCCTGCTTGTGTTCCAGATTTGCCCACCACCTTATCTTTGCCTGTTGATACCCTCTCTTCCAATTTCTCAGAGATGAGCAAAGAATGGGTCTATTCTCCATGAAGAGCTTTACAGTCAGGCTATGTCACTGGCCAGAGTCTGCTGTTAATAAGAAAATTGATTTGATAAATTGAATTCATTAAACATGTGTGTGATTTAAGATATTACTAAAGTATCACATTATAATTTACATTTAAAAATAGGGTTATAGGGGAGGCCAGTGCTTAATTTGAAGACATTATCTGAGTACTAGGCATGATTTTAAATCTGCTTTATTAAATAACTCCGTGTCCCCATGACTGCTACATACCAGGTCCCTGATTTTAGTCACAGCATCACTGTTCATGGGAAACTTACTCCATAGAAATTAATACCAGTAGTTATCAGTTTTGGGGTACCTCTTTCAGTACTAGTTTTTATTTTGCATTCATCAAATATGAAATATTCCCTCTACCCCGTGGTCTGTGTGTTATTTGCCACAAGGTGATAATCAGAGACTAAAAAACATTAAGGTATTTCTGGTAGTAATATCTGTGTAGAGCTGAAATTAAAAATTTAGCCTTCTGGGTATACATCTAGTGGCTTCCCTAGTAGCTCAGTGGGTAAAGAATCCACCTTCAATGTGGGAGACCTGGGTTCGATCCCTGGGTTGGAAAGATCCCCTGGAGAAGGGAAAGGCTACCCACTCCAATATTCTGGCCTGGAGAATTCCACGGACTGTATAGTTCATGGGGTTGCCAAGAGTCAGACACGGCTGAGCGACTTTCACTCACAGGGTGTCCATCTAGTTCACTTCTGACTAAGATTCAATGTTGCTTTACTCCTTGACTTTTAGTTTCCCATTTGTGAAATACACATAATGATGCTTGTCTGTGAGAGCTTTGTGAGGTCCAATAATATTGATATAAAATTGATATAACGAGAAGGCCTCCTTCCTTGGTGAGGTCCAGGGTGGTTGGGTACTTTTAACCTTCCAATGCACTCTTCCCCCAGAACTTCAGTTTTGAAGATACTTCCGTTTAAAGTTATATTTGTATTGTATTAATATTTATCCATTCATGAATACTAGAGGTGAGGTCTTTTCTGTCTCTCAGTCTAGACGGGGCACAGTGTAGATGGATGATTATATGGGTACCCTCTTCCCCTTCAACTTGGTTTTGGATCAGAATCTAGGTTTGCCATTGTTCAAAGTAGGGTTACCAGATAAAGGATATGGGCTATCCTGTTACATTTAAATTTCAGGTAGATGATAATTCATTTTGTTATAAGTATGTCCTAATATTTGTATGTAACATTTGGGATTTTATACTTTTACAAGAACTAATTTGTTATTTATTTGAAATTCAAATGTGACTGGGCATCCTGTATTTTATCTACCAGCCCTAATCATAAATTCTGCTTTTACCAAAGTCAGGCGCTTCCCAGGCAGAGAACTGACACATCAGCAATTAACAGGCTGGTAGACAGAATTTGGGGCAGGCACTGAGGGTGAGTCTCAGAGGTAAAGAGAAAGAAAAGATAGGCACAAAGGAGGAGGTCAGACATCCCCAGGCCCCTGGAGGACTTGGCCCTCTTACAGGAGGACACTCTCTTCCCCTACCTGATATTGGCCTGTTTTCCTTCTTTCATTTCTCTAAAACAAGCAGTTTTGCTTTTGTGCTCACCTTACATTTGGGGAACTTCTAGATTGATCTCAATTTTTTTCTCTTATGTTGTCACACATATTCATAGTATCCTTAAAGGCCTTCCCTGATGGCTCAGTGGTAAAGAATCTGCCTGCAATGCAGGAGGTGGGGGTTTGATCCCTGGGTTGGGAAGATCCCTTAAAGAAGGGAATGTCTACCCACTCCAGTGTTCTTACCTGAAAAATCCCATGGACAGAGAAACCTGGCAGGCTACAGTCCATGGGTCACAAAAGAGTCAGATACAACTTAGAGACTAAACCACCACCCCCAAAGTGTGCAAAGAAATTTTTCTATTTCTTATTTAGTTCTTCTATTCTACTGGGTTATGGAAGATAATCTAAATTTAAATTACCTGGAAAATTAAATCTTATCCAATAATTTAGATTATTTGGAATCCCCCCTTTAGGGGATAATGGATTTCCATGGAGTTAAAAATGCATTCTTTTGTATTATTTCCCTCTTTCCCCTGTGTGCTTAGGACATAGTGGGTATTCATTAGTATCTGTTGAAAAAATGGAAAGTACCTCATTTATCTGCACCCGCATCCATAAATAATACATCAACTGTAATAATAAATGTATTTGTAGCTGCTGTGAATGGTGCATTGCTATATTATTTCTAACTTTTGAAGTGTCCTGTTACAATTCATGAATAGAGAAGCCAGGGTTCAGATGAGTTAATTTTGCCTGAGGTCACACAGATTAAATGTTAATAATAGCAGAGCTGAGAATAGACCCAGATATGTCAAACCTTAAAGTTTTCTATTCTATTCTACTGCCTTTCAAACAACAAAAATAGTGCGTGAGTTTTACAAGGTGCTTTGATGTACTTTGGGAAATGTAAGGCCGACTGAAAAGAACTCTTGATTTGGTGTCAAAATACATGGATCTAAGCCAGGGTTTCTTAACCTTGGCACTACGAACATTTTAGTCTGGACAGTTCTTTTCTGTAAGCAGTTGTATTTGTGTATGGCAGGATGTTTAATAGCATCCCTGGCCTCTGCCCACTAGATGTCAATAGCATAATCCCTCTAATGCGACAATTCCCAATCTCTGAACATCTCTAAATGTCCCCTGGAGGCAAAATTACCCTTGGTTGAGAACTAGGGGTTTAAAGTGATAGTTAACCACTTGTGAGATTCTGGTCAGTTCATTTTATTTCTCTGAGCTCAGTTGCCTCCATGTGGGACATGAATTATATTTTTCACCTGCACCATCAACCTCATCAGGTCAGTGCATAGTTCCAGTGAGATTAGAGAAAACCACATTGATAAAAGATCTATTATATGTGAGACATCCCACTAAGCTTCATCTTTTCTTGTTCAGTCTACCCACAATCTGTGAATACTGGTCTTGTCTCCATTTTACATATGCAGAAAGAGACTTTCAGAGAAATATGGTAACATGTTCAACTTTATAGATTCAGCAAACATGAGAGAGTAGAATTAAATGTAGGTTAATATTAAAAAAAAATGTGTATTGAAAAACCCTGAAGCTGTTTGGTAAACTCTAACCTATGGGACCTGTGGAAAATTTGACAGGTCATTTCACTTGTTTATTGGTCAATATTATTGCTTTGTGATACAGCGAACAACCACAAAATTATTTCTCTTTTGCTTAGCCAGGCACTAAGAGTGGGAAAGAAACTGGTAATACCAGTACATGCCCCAATCTGGAAAAGTTGAATAGACATTCCTTAATTTCCTTTGTGACTATGAAAATGAAAGTTCTTTCTTCACAGAGAGGAAACAACCTAGACATCATAAAAGAAATACCGATATCACCACTTCTTTTAAGATGAAAAGATAACATTTTATGCACATGACAGAGTAGGCAATGTTCAACCCTTGAATCTATCAAATCAGTATAATTTCATGGAGGATCAGCACTTTCAAGCTTTTACGATTTAACTGCTTTTAATGGTTTTTGGTAATTATACTGTTATCATCATTTTAAAATAAGTATAATTGGTACGCTCTTCAGGGATTGAACAGGAAAACATGGTATTGTTTTGCCACAGAGAGAGAGAGAGAGAGAGAGAGAGATTGATTGCTGGAGGAAGGAAAAAAGGAATGAAGGAAAAAAGGAAGAAGAAAGAGAGAGTATAAAAACCATTGCAAGAAATTACAGGTAAGGAAGCTATAAACCAACATCTTTTTCTTTGCAGAAGGAAAAAGTGTGCTGAAAGTGATGACAATTTGTAAATAACAGTCCTTTGGCCCCCCTGGAGATACTAGTTCAGCTGCAGCCACTGCCTTGGTCTCCCTTACTTTCCCAGAGACTCCGGGGGACAAAGTGTGGCTGTGTCCCCAAGGATCATCTCCAGGGCTGCCATTCACTCACAGGAAGAGGCTAGAATAGATCTGAGTTTGCCTTCTCAAAGGAACTTCATGCAGCTTGGGGACCTTCTCCCTTCTGTGGTTTTTGAAAGCTGTGGTGGTGGCTTGATTCCCTTGTTGTTTAGTCGCTGAGTTGTGTCTCTTTTACGGCCCCATGGACTGTAGCCTCTGTCCATGGGATTTCCTAGGCAAGAATACTGGAGTTGGCTGCCATTTCTTCTTCTAGGGGATCTTCCTGACCCAGGGATGGAACCCTTATCTCCTGCATTGGCAGGTGGATTCTTTTCTGCTGAGCCACCAGTGAAGTCCTTAATTTCATTGAGTGAGTGCATGAGTGAAGTTGCTCAGTTATGTCTGACTCTTTGTGATCCCATGGACCGTAGCCTACCAGGCTCCTCCGTCCATGGAATTTTCCAGCCAAGAGTACTGGAGTGGGTTGCCATTTGCTTCTCCAGGGGATCTTCCCAACCCAGGATCGAACCCAGGTCTCCCTCATTGCAGGCAGATGCTTTATCATTTGAGCCACCAGGGAAGCCCTGGTGATTCCATTACCTAAAGCTGATTGCCTTTCTCTGCTGCTGCAAGGCAGCTTGAACATGATAAAGTCCTATTGTTTTACATTAGAAAGAAAGTGTCCCCTTCCATTATTTCATTCAAGCCTCTAATCCAGTCTTTTACTTAGTCAGGACAGGGGTGAGTTATTTCCTGTCTGGAAGAACATTCTGGAGCCAAAAGAGATGGTGGTGAGTTTCTGGAGGGAATGTATGGCTCCTGGTGGGAGAGGTGGCTTCACCCCACCTTCTGGAACCTCTCAAGAGTCAGAGAACCAGACCTACCAGGGACACAGAGACTTCAGTTTGCAAGATTTTTTTTAAAAATTGTTATGTTTCTTTCCCTTCTTGGTCCAGATCACTTCTGCTTTTCGTTCACTGTGATTGGTTTAGCCAGATGCAGCAGTCATGTGTTCTGTAGTAGAAATCTGAATGATACCTAGGATGCGGACTTAGTTTCTGCTCCCTCACTAATTAGCTTTGTGATTTTAGGCAAAGACTTTCCCTTTCTGGGCCTATATTTCTTACAAACACTATGAAGAAGATATTGTAACTTTGCCACTGAAATTAAAAGACGTTTACTCCTTGGAAGGAAAGTTATGACCAACCTAGATAGCATATTGAAAAGCAGAGACATTACTTTACCAACAAAGGTCCGTCTAGTCAGGGCTATGGTTTTTCCAGTGGTCATGTATGGATGTGAGAGTTGGACTGTGAAGAAAGCTGAGCACCAAAGAATTGATGCTTTTGAAGTGTGGTGTTGGAGAAGACTCTTGAGAGTCCCTTGGACTGCAAGGAGATCCAACCAGTCCATTCTGAAGGAGATCAGCCCTGGTATTTCTTTGGAAGGAATGATGCTAAAGCTGAAATTCCAGTACTTTGGCCACCTCATTCGGAGAGTTGACTCATTGGAAAAGACTCTGATGCTGGGAGGGATTGAGGGCAGGAGGAGAAGGAGACGACAGAGGATGAGATGGCTGGATGGCATCACTGACTTGATGGACGTGAGTCTCAGTGAACTTTGGGAGTTGGTGATGGACAGGGAGGCCTGGCATGCTGTGATTCACGGGGTCACAAAGAGTTGGACATGACTGAGCGACTGAACTGAACTGAACTAGTCTCCAACTGATATTTTTTTTCTTCCCCTGCTATGAGATCTATGTATCAAATGAAATGTATGTTACTTGGAACTGGTGGTGGTGGTTTAGTCACTAAGTCATGTCCGACTCTTGCAACCCCATGCACTGCAGCCCTGCCAAGCTCCTCTGTCCATGGGATTCTCCAGGCAAGAATACTGGAGTGGATTGCCATTGCGGACTTCAATTTATGGAACATGTATAGATCTTCCCTGCAGCTCAGATGGTAAAGAATCTGCCTAAAATGCACAGTTTTGCCAAGAAAATGCACTGGTCATAGCAAACACCCTCTTCCAACAACACAAGAAGAGGACTCTACACATGGACATCACCAGATGTTCAATACCAAAATCAGATTGATTATATTCTTTGCAGCCAAAGATGGAGAAGCTCTATACAGTCAGCAAAAACAAGACTGGGAGCTGACTGTGGCTCAGATCATGAACTCCTTATTGCGAAATTCAGACTTAAATTGAAGAAAGTGGGGAAAACCACTAGACTATTCAGGTATGATCTAAATCAAATCCCTTATGATTATACAGTGGAAATGAGAAATAGATTTAAGGGACTAGATCTGATAGGGTACCTGATGAACTATAGATTGAGGTTTGTGACAGTATACAGGAGACAGGGATCAAGACCATCCCCAAGGAAAAGAAATGCAAAAAAGCAAAATGGCTGTCTGGGGAGGCCTTACAAATAGCTGTGAAAAGAAGAGAAGTGAAAAGCAAAGGAGAAAAGGAGAGATATAAGCATCTGAATGCAGAGTTCCAAAGAATAGCAAGGAGAGATAAGAATGCCTTCTTCAGCGATCAATGCAAAGAAATAGAGGAAAACAACAGAATGGGAAAGACTAGAGATCTCTTCAAGAAAATCAGAGATACCAAAGGAACATTTCATGCAAAGATGGGCTCGATAAAGGACAGAAATTGTATGGACCTAACAGAAGCAGAAGATATTAAGAAGAGATGGCAAGAATACACAGAAGTCTGTAGAAAAAAGATCTTCACAACCCAGATGATCACGATGGTATGATCACTGACCTAGAGCCAGACATCCTGGAATGTGAAGTCAAGTGGGCCTTGGAAAGCATCACTACGAACAAAGCTAGTGGAGGTGATGGAATTCCAGTTGAGTGCTTTCAAATCCTGAAAGATGATGCTGTGAAAGTGCTGCATTCAATATGCCAGCAAATTTGGAAAACTCAGCAGTGGCCACAGGACTGGAAAAGGTCAGTTTTCATTCCAATCCCAAAGAAAGGCAATGCCAAAGAATGCTCAAACTACTGCACAATTGCACTCATCTCACACGCTAGTAAAGTAATGCTCAAAATTCTCCAAGCCAGGCTTCAGCAATACGTGAACCGTGAACTTCCAGATGTTCAAGCTGGTTTTAGAAAAGGCAGAGGAACCAGGGACCAAATTGCCAACATCTGCTGGATCATGGAAAAAGCAAGAGAGTTCCAGAAAGACATCTATTTCTGCTTTATTGACTATACCAAAGCCTTTGACTATGTGGATCACAATAAACTATGGAAAATTCTGAAAGAGATGGGAATACCAGACCACCTGACCTGCCTCTTGAGAAATTTGTATGCAGGTCAGGAAGCAACAGTTAGAACAGGACATGGGACAACAGACTGGTTCCAAATAGGAAAAGGAGTATGTCAAGGCTGTATATTGTCACCCTGCTTATTTAACTTCTATGCAGAGTACATCATGAGAAACGCTGGGCTGGAAGAAGCAGAAGCTGGAATCAAGATTGCTGGGAGAAATATCAATAACCTCAGATATGCAGATGACACCACCCTTATGGCAGAAAGTGAAGAGGAACTAAAAAGCCTCTTGATGAAAGTGAAAGTGGAGAGTGAAAAAGTTGGCTTAAAGCTCAACATTCAGAAAACGAAGATCATGGCATCTGGTCCCATCACTTCATGGGAAATAGATGGAGAAACAGTGGAAACAGTGTCAGACTTTATTTTTTTGGGCTCCCAAATCACTGAGGATGGTGACTGCAGCCATGAAATTAAAAGACGCTTACTCCTTGGAAGAAAAGTTATGACCAACCTAGATAGCATATTGAAAAGCAGAGACATTACTTTGCCAACAGAGGTCTGTCTAGTCAAGGCTATGGTTTTTCCTGTGGTCATGTATGGATGTGAGAGTTGGACTATGAAGAAGGCTGAGCACCGAAGAATTGATGCTTTTGAACTGTAGTGTTGGAGAAGACTCTTGAGAGTCCCTTGGACTGCAAGGAGATCCAACCAGTCCATTCTGAAGGAGATCAGCCCTGGTATTTCTTTGGAAGGAATGATGCTAAAGCTGAAATTCCAGTACTTTGGCCACCTCATGCGAAGGGTTGACTCATTGGAAAAGACTCTGATGCTGGGAGGGATTGGGGGCAGGAGGAGAAGGGGACGACAGAGGATGAGATGGCTGGATGGCATCACTGACTCGATGGATGTGAGTCTCAGTGAACTTTGGGAGTTGGTGATGGACAGGGAGGCCTGGCGTGTTGCGATTCATGGGGTCGCAAAGAGTTGGACACGACTGAGTGACTGAACTGAACTGAACTGAACTGAAAATGCAGGAGACCTGGGTTGGATCCCTAGGTCAGGAAGATCCTCTGGAGAAGAGAATGGCAACTCATTCCAGTGTTCTTGCCTGGAGAATCCCAGGGACAGAGGAGCCTGGTGGGCTACAGTTCATGGGGTCGCAAAGAGTTGGACACGACTGAGCGACTAACGCTGCTACTGCTACTGCTCCTGCAGGAGCAAGCAGCTGAGTTGGCTGATGTGGTTGGCTGAGCAAAGGGCGGAGAAATAAGTGAGCTTCTGGCCCTAAGGGGGCCCCTTCCCACCAAAAGCAGGCCCCCGAGGCTTCCAAACAGGTTTTTGCAGCACAACCAAAAGGAATGTGGAAATCCCTAAGCAGTATATTCACACATGTTGTACACATTCTTTAAAAGTACTCTGTACATGAAAAGAGATACGGAAAAGCCCCTAGCAAAACTGGAAGGATGTAGTTGTGTTACTGTGATGGTTATGGTCTTTGCATGGAGCGAAAGGACCCTTGTTTCTGACCTACAGAGGCCTGTGGGCTGCTGGCTTTGCCCAACATTGACTAAGACAAAACCAGAGGCAGAGCTTCAGAAAGGTGGCTTGATTTTCTTTGGTGAAAGTAAGAGTTTGAAAAAATATTGAGTGACTCAAGGAAAGAGGGGAGAAGGCAATGGCAACCCACTCCAGTACTCTTGCCTGGAAAATCCCATGGACGGAAGAGCCTGATAGGCTACAGTCCATGAGGTCACAAAGAGTTGGACACGACTGAGCGACTTCACTTTCACTTTCACTTTCCTGCATTGGAGGAGGAAATGGCAACCTACTCCAGTATTCTTGCCTGGAGAATCCCAGGGACAGAGGAGCCTGGTAGGCTGCCATCTATGGGGTTGCAGAGTCGGACACGACTGACGTGACTTAGCAGCAGCAGCAGCAGCAAGTAAAGAGACTGTGAGAGAAAGAGAGATCTGAATGGCTTTCCTTAATAAAGCATTTCCTCCAATTGAAAGGAAAACACAGAAGCCAGGGTAACCAGGAACCACCCTGATGGGTTTATCGCCAGCTGCCTCCCCCAAAATTCCTCTAAATGCTAGATCAGTGCGGGAAAGACTTGCTGACACTGGTGGCTGGAAGGATGACAGAGAAGCTTGCCTGATGGCAGAGCTCGTCTCACTATGCTCCTTGCAGGTAAGGATTTATTCATTTGCTCATGCATTCACTCATTCATTCAATTAGGAATACTGCAGTCTGTACACAAGATGTATGTGTGTGTGTGTATGTGTGTGTATTAGTTGCTTAGTCGTGTCCGACTCTTTGCAACCCCGTAGACTGTAGCCCACCAGGCCCCTCTGTCCATGGGCCTCTCCAGGCAAGAACACTGGAGTGGGTTGCCATTTCCTTCTCCAAAAGAAACTATAGAAAGAAAGTGAAGTTGCTCAGTCATGTCCGACTCTTTGCGACCCCATGGACTGTAGCCTCCCAGGCTCTTCCATCCATGGGATTTTTCAGGCAAGAGTACTGGAGTGGGTTGCCATTCCTTCTCCAAAAGGAACTATAGAAAGAAAGAAAGTAAAGTCGCTCAGTCGTGTCCAACTCTTTGCGACCCCATGGACTGTAGCCTACCAGGCTCTTCCATCCATGGAATTTTCCAGGCAAGAGTACTGGAGTGGGGTCCCATTTCCTTCTCCAGGCACACAAGATAGAACACCTCTATTTTCAAGTTCACCAGTTAGTGAGCTCCCTACGTGCTAGGCTTGAGAACATAGAGGTGAGCCAGATTTCACAGGTTCATCCATCTCTAGGAATCTTAAGGCAGCAGGCACGTCCTTTGTGAGAAGCCCCCAGTCTGGATGAGGTTCCCGTCCATCATAGGTGCTCCTGAGGTACTTTGCCCTCAAGCGTCACCACACACACTGCAATGGGAGCTCTGGGCTCTGCTCCCCACAGCTCTGGTCCCAGAGAGCTGAGCATAACACCCGGCAGCTAGTAGGTGCTCAATGAATAATGGTTGGAAGACTGTAACAGTACTTCTCACAGCACTCTATGCCATCCAGTCACTTTTCTTCCTTCTTTCTAGTTTAATTTTTTATTATTTATGTGTTTTTTTAAATTGAAGTATAGTTGATTTAAAATGTGTTAGATTCAGGTGTACAGCAAAATGATTCAATTATACATGTACGTATATCTGTTCTTTTTCAGATTCTTTTCCTTTGTAGGTTATTATAAAATATTGAGTATATTTTCTTGTGCTGTACAGTAGATACTTAGAGTTTATGTATTTTATATACAGCATTACTTGCATATGCTCTGTTGCTCAGTCACGTTGGACTCATTGCAAATAGCTGAGCAGAATCCTCTGTCCATGGAATTCTCGAGGCAAGAATACTGGAATGGGTTGCCATTTCCTCCTCTAGGGGATCTTCCTGACCCAGGGATCAAACTCCTGTCTGCTGAGGCTCCTGCATTGGTAGGCTTATTCTTTACCGCAGAGTGACCTGGGAAGCCCCTACAGAGTAGTGTGTATAGGGTAATCCTGTTTTCCTAATTTATCCCTCTCCCTCAACCGTGAGCTGTTTACTATGTCTGTAGGACTATTTCTGTTTTGTAAATAAGGTATTTTGTATTTTTAATAGATTTCACATATAAGGGTTATCATATGGTATTTGTTTTTTCTATATTCCTTTTCTAGCCTTGCAAGGCCTGTGAGCTCTGGAAGGGCAAAACCCTGCCTCTTTCTGCCTGACCACAAATGAATGATCCCTTCTAGTGATGCACGATGAGCCTGGCCTGAGCTCAGATCCAGGACTCTGCCACATCCGGCAGTGAGTGTATCCTGTTTCAATTTCCTCAAAACATGAAAATGATTTCCACATCCAGAGCTACTGAAAAAAATTAGAAAGAATGCCTGTGACCTGCCTGGGACACACCATAGCAAATGATGGGCACACAATAATTACTCACTATTAATAGAAACTTCAATTTGTTTAAACTTCTAAAGCTCATTGAATTGGCAGAAAAAACAGCCTCTTTCTCTCTAGAGAACTTGTAGTTACACTTCTGCCAGATTCACCAGTCTGTAACATTTTGCCACATTTGGTTTATTGTCCTCCATACATACATACAGCTAAATATCCATACACACATGTATCTTCATATACATGCACCTATGTATGTGTGAATTATAAATTCCAAAATATTGTTTTTCTGAGCCATTTGAAAGTAGGTTACTTATATTCTACCCTTTTACTTATTAATATTTTGGTGTGTAATTCCTAGGAATAAGAATATTCTCTTAAGTAGCCACACTACTGTTTCATTGGGGCTTCCCTGATAGCTCAGTTGGTAAAGAATCTGCCTGCAATGCAGGAGACCCTGGTTTGATTCCTGGGTCAGGGAGATCCACTGGAGAAGGGATATACTACCCACTCCAGTATTCTTGGGCTTCTCTTGTGGCTCAGCTTGTAAAGAATCCACCTGCAATTCGGGACACCTGGGTTCAGTCCCTGGGTTGGGAAGAGCCCCTGGAGAAGGGAAAGGCTACCCACTCCATTCTCTTCTGGCCTGGAGAATTCTATGGACTGTATGGTCCATGGGGTCACAAAGAGTTGGACACGACTGAGTGACTTTCACTTCACTTTCACTGTTCCATTTAGGAAATTTAACATTATTACAATACTTTCATTAAATCTACCTTCCAATATCACATATTTGTGAATTGTCCCATGATATCCTTTAAGCCCTTTCTCTTTCAGTACAGGGTCTGGTGGCCATTTGGTGGTCACGCCTATTTAGTCTCCTTTAATCTGGAAGGTTTCTCAGCCGTTAAAGAATCCAGACAAGTTGTAGAATGTTAACTGTGGGTTTGCCTGATTTTTCCCTTTTGATTAGATTCAGGTGACTTGTAAGGAATGGTGTTTCCTCCTCAACACGTTACATCCAGAGGCTATGGTCTCCACCTGCTCCTCACTGCTAAAGGTAATTCTGAGCACAAAGCCTAAGTGTCATCTGTTCTCACCAGCATATGGTGACTGGCCTTCCTTTTTCAACTAAGAAGCAATCTGTGGGAAGACCCCTTTGACATCATGCCAGTATTCTGCTCCTCACCACATCTTCCCCTAGATCTGGGTCAGCACTGATGATCCTTGCCTACTGGGTCCTCCCTAGGATGGATCAGCATTGTGATTCCAGTACTCCAGCGCTCCCCACTTTTTTTTTTTAAGTTATTTATTTTTGGCTGCACTGGCTCTTCATTGCTGTGCGTGGGCTTTCTCTAACTGTGGTCCATGGGCTTCTCATTGCAGTGGCTTCTCTTGTTGCAGAAATTTGGCTCTAGGTGCAAGGGCTCAGTAGTTGTGGCACATGGGCTTAGCTGCCCCACGACCTGTGGAATCTTCCCAGGGATCAGACTCATGTCCCCTGCTTTGGCAGATGGATTCTTAATGCCTGGGCCACCAGGGAAGACCCCTCTCTCCACTGTCATCCCAGGCATTCTACAATAAGAAAGAACTCTGTGAGTAGGCAAGTTGATGAATCTAAGGATATTTATCCTATTGTCAGAAGAGAACGGGACAAGTGTGTTGGTAAGAGAGCAAGCTGGAGATGAAGATTTATATGTTAACCCCTGAGAAGCCCCGAGAATGTCTCAGAACAAAGAGAAATAAAGCCACGGGATCATGGGAAACTCAGCACAGGAATCAGAAAGAAGTTGCAGTTGCAGGAGATTCAGTGGTTCGGGGAGAACCTGGGCAGGAGCTACAGGCAAAAGGATGGGTCAGATCCCACTGGGGCCACATTTCAAATGGTTGAGGAAACTCTCTCTACCTTTAACCCTGTTTGTTCTTCCATAAAACTGTGATCATCGTACTGATGTCATAGCATTTCCCCACATTCTGGACAGAAATTGGATCTAAAGCATACTATATAACATCATGTAGGTGCTCATTAAATGAGAACCCCTTTTCCTTCTTCTCTTCCCTGTGTGTTGGTCAAATGTTGTCATGGAAACACACCTCTCTGCTTACTCCAAGGTCTCTTTAAAATTGTTGGGATTACTTCAAAAGTTTGGTGTTTAAAAAAAAATCTGAAATGAGAAATTCTGAAGGTGAATAATATGCTATATTTCCTGCTAATAGTAAGTTAAATGCTCAAAAGCCACTTCTGAGCTTAACTAGGAAGTCTCAGAGATGCTTACATTTCAAAACTGTCCTAATTATTTTTGGTCAATTAAATATGACAAACATGATTTTGCATGATGATAATGATATCACCATTTTATTAGTATCAACAAAATACAATCATAATAATGACTGCTTTTCAAATTGAATATGTAGTATTTTTGCTACCTCCTTTTCCATCCTCACAACTGTTTTGTTGGTATTCTTTCCATTTTACAGATGAAGACGCTGAGACTCAGAGTGTCCATGAGATGTGCCAAAAGTCTTATTGCTGGAAAGGGGCAATAAGTATACTTTTTCTCCAGAATGTATATACTTTGCATTCCAGGTTACTTCTGGACAGTGATTTCATTTCAATGTGTTGAAAAGAATGTGTTTTCCATTTGTTTCTTCCAAGCTTGATTTAGGATAACCAAGTGCAATCAATCATCTGACTGAGGCAGAGATGGTTATTTCTCAACAAATATTCTGGGCATCTCCCTTCATTTCTCACCTGCACTTGCCATTAGGTTGAGGCCAATGATTCCTTCTGTCCAAAGAATCTGAAACAGAATGATACATTACTTCCAGGTGGAGACAGTTAACAAGCCAGTGTGCTTCTCCCCCGTTTATCTTCCCCATGCTAAAGTGACCTTAGAAGGAACATGCTAAAGAGGCTAAATTATAAGCTGAAGAAACCCTGGATCTCTGAATCACAGGATGGAGGAGCATCCCAGGCAAGCCACATCAGACGTTGTGTGTGGAAGAAATCGACTTCCATTTTTTCTAAGCCCCCATGATCGTAAAGTATATTTGTTACTGCAGCACAATGTAGCCTACCCTGACTGACACGCTAGGGGATCGTTTTTTGGTGGCCAGTTATCACGGAAGGCATAAGAATCTCATAATTTGGGGTTACAAAGTGGCTAGGGGACTCCACGAAAATGAATGACCTAACCTCTCTCTCTCTCTCTCTCTCTCTCTCTCTCTCTATATATATATATATATATATATATATATATATATAAAAGCAAATCTACCATCATCTTGTTCTTTAGAGCTGGAGGTGGAGGTGTAAAGAAATAGAAACTCCTTCCTTTTCTGTACTGAGATATAGGTTAAGCTAAATAGGAAAAAAAAAAATCTTTCTCCTCCAACCCAGAAGGACAGAGAAAGAAGGATCTGTAGGAAGAGGCAGGCATATACTTGGGAGAACATTTTAAATATTGTTACCACAAAAAGCATCTGTAAACATCAGAATCTAAAAGAAAATAATCACAACTAACGAGATGTAACCTGATTAGAGAAAATCATTTCAAAAAATCACTGTGGGTTTTCACTTCTGCACTGGAAGGCTAAGCTTTGCCTGAATCTTATTAATAGGAGAATGATGCCAAGATAACTAGGACTGATAAGGGATAAATACACTTTGGCTTGATTCAACTGCAAATATCACATGTTTTGAAAGATTATTATAAGTGACTCTCAAATTTGGATAATTCGTTTCTAAAGTAAGTTTTGTTGGCCTATAAAAATATTTTTCAATTTCCCTAAATGAGAAATGGGAGAAAGAGGTTAATTAAAAGTCAACTGAAGACTACTTAGGCACTTAAAGATGTAATTTCTTGAGCTTCAAACTTAAATAGCTCAAGCTATAAAATAGCTGACTTTTATGATTCATGACTTTACTCTTTAAACATTGGTTTTTATTTCCTTGGTTTGATTTAAATCCTATCCTAAAACTTTGCAGAATCTTAGGTTTTGAATAACCAACCACGTCCGCATTTACTTTTTTTTTTTTAACTTTACAATATTGTATTGGTTTTGCCATATATCAACATGAATCCACCACAGGTATACACGTGTTCCCCATCCTGAACCCTCTTCCCTCCTCCCTGCCCGTACCGTCCCTCTGGGTCATCCCAGTGCACCAGCCCCAAGCATCCAGTATCGTGCATTGAACCTGGACTGGCGACTCGTTTCATATATGATATTATACATGTTTCAATGCCACGTGTGAATGAGTCTAAGTTTGCAAGCAGAGAGATCACTAAGATCGAAAGAGTCTCTTTAATACCTCAGAACGCTGATTGCAGGTTTCTTCAAATCTTCTAACTTATGCTCTCTCTGCTGCCTCTCTGCCTCCCACTCTCACACCTTCCCTCTCCCTGTGTGAATTATCCAGCTGATACCCATCTTTCAGAATCCCACTCATTCCTCTTGATCCAGTTCAAACTGCTGTCGCTTTGAGATATGTTTCCTCATCATGACGGTCTTTCATTTCCTTGATTTTCTGTTATATTATCTGGGGGAAACCACTGGTCATTCCACAAAGCTCGTATTGTGTTGTTAAGTGTCTTTTTGCATTTACGTGCCCTATCTCCTTATTTACCCTGTAGATTTCCTGGGATCTGCCACTCTCTCCAGTGCCCTGTAGAACATCTGTAGTTTTGGCCTGATACTAGATGGAATTGCCAAAGCTCTCATGTGGTGCCTGCATTCAGGATTTATGTTCAGCTCTGTCTCCAGATGGACAGGGAGGCCTGGTGTGCTGCAGTCCATGGGGTCACGAAGAGTCGGGCATGACTGAGAGACTAAACTGAACTGTCTCCAGTACTAAGTTGGAGGGGCAGTAGTAGTCATATACTCCAGCCCGGAAAGAAGGTCAATGTCCAAAGCCCAAGGCCAGCTGTTTAGTCCCTCAGTCATGTCTGATTCTTGGTGACTCCATGGACTGTAGCCCACCAGGCTCCTCTGTCCATGGGATTTCTCAGGCAAGAATCCTGGAGTGGATTGCCATTTCCTTCTCCAGGGGATCTTCCTGACCCAGGGATTGAACCTGTGTCTCCTGCATTGGCTGGCAGGTTCTTTACCCCTGTGCCAGCAGGGAAGGCCAGCTGTAGACTCTTGCCATTGAGTGAGACAGATTGCAGGGCCGTGATGACAGACAGGAAATCCTGGCTAGAGTTTAAATGTGTTCAGGAGACATATTTGGAGTTTGCCATATTAAAAATGAAACCTTGTTTATTAATATTTAATGACAACTTTGAGCATGCATTAAAGGAAGACTAAGAATTTTCTGTACTTGCTAATAGAGTCTGAGAAACTCAGCTCATTATGGGCAAGTGATTCATATGACACAGCAGGTAAGCCTTGTTTTACCTTGAAGAACACCTTCCAGAACTTTTAAGACTGGGAGATCTGATGTTCTCGCCAGGCTTCAAGCCATTGTACATATTTCCCATCTGTCTACAAGTATCCTTCGCTTTACCAGGATAACTTCTTTGTTAGAAGGGTTTTTGTTTGATTTTGTTTTGCATTGTAATCTTTATAAGGGCAACTTCACACACCTTAAATATCTTCTTTTTGGAGAAGCAAAGAGTTCTTTTTTCCCATCTTTGTTCCTCACCCTGAGTTAAGTTACTTGTTTCTATCATATGCATCCTGTACTTCCACTATGGTAGCAGTTTTCTACTGTGATTTCTTTATTTAATTAGCCCCTTTCTTGATAGCCTAAGTATGTGTGTGTGCCCTCAGTCATTTCCAATTCTTTGAGACCCTTTGGACTGTAACCCGCCAGGTTCCTCTGTCCAGGGGATTTCCAAGGCAAGAATATTGGAGTGGGTTGCCATTTTCTTCTCCAGTGGATTTTCCCAACTCAGGGATCGAATCCCCCTATCTTGCATCTCCTGCATTGGCAGGTGAATTCTTTACCAGCTGAGCCACCAGGGAAGTCCCCGTGATAGCATAAGCTCTATGAACGCAGAAACCAAGCCTTTCTTGTTAACTGCTGAATCATTTTCCCCTTACACAGTGCCTTGATATATCAGGCACTCCAAAAATATTTGTTGAAAAAAAATAAATATAGTTTCCAAACTTCGGAGATGAAAGAGGAAAAAATTCAGGCAAACTAAACTGAAGTTGTGCCTTTCAGTTCAACCTAGCTAAAATCCTTCACATTATTGAAGAAGAAATTGACATTTACGCAAAAAATCTAACTGTGCAGTGTTTATACAATGCATTTATCAGGAAGACAGTAAGCTATTTAAAGTTCTCATTTTGTGGGTGAATTTTACATTTTTACCTACATGGGATGTGTTGTCCTAAATTTTCCTGAACAAACCATTTAATAGATGTGTCTAGATTCTGTAGCCCCTACCTGATTACTGCAGTTAAACCTTGTCCCCAGAATAGAGATGCATTTGTGTGTTCCCTTTTTACAAGGGAGACATGACTAATACTTGTTAATGCTTATATTAGTAGCACAAACTCACAGCTGTTGAGTACTTATTATGTATTAGTTACTGTTCTAAAGTGTTTACATCAATTATTAGAGACCACAACCCCTGTATGAGATCAGCACTATTATTATCTTAATTCATTAATTTATACACCAGACACATATTGGGTTCCTGCCACATACAATGCATTGAAATGAAAATGAAAGTGAAAGCCACTCAGTTGTGTTTTACTCTTTCCAACTCCATGGACTATACAGTCCATGGAATTCTCTAGGCCAGACTATTGGAGCAGGTAGCCTTTCCCTTCTCCAGGGGATCTTCAAAACCCAGGGGTTGAACCCAGGTCTCCCACATTACAGGCGGATTCTTTACCAGCTGAGCCACAAGGGAAGCCCAATGCATTGAGATGGGCATTAGGAAATATGATAGGGATTAAAATAAGTGTAACATTTTGGCCCATTGGAATTTACATCCTAGCAGAGCATAAGAGAGCAATAAGACAAACATCAATTAAGCTAAATGTTAAGAGTGTTACAAACAAGTGTAGCAAGGAAGGGAAAAGGGAGTGCTGGGTTATGCAATTTTTCAGAGAGAGTTCAGCGAAGGCTTTACTGATAAGGGAGATATGAGCAGAAATGGGGAGAAGGAAAGAGAGGGAGCCATTCAGATATCTGGGGGAAATAGCACGAAGAAAATCCTGGGGACATGGAATATTTGGGATCAGGAGTGAATTTCATGTAGTTAGAGTACAGGAGCTTCCTCATTGGTTCAGCAAGTAAAGAATCCACTTGCCATGCAAGAGACACAGGAGACGCATGTTTGATCCCTGGATCGGGAAGATCCCCTGGAGAAGGAAATGGCAATGCACTCCAGTATTCTTGCCTGGAGAATCCCATGAACAGAGGAGCCTGGTCAAATAAATGGGTTCCAAAGAGTTGGACATGACTGAGCAACTAAGCACATACATACATACATAGACATACTTACATAAATACATAGAGTACAAGAAATGAGTGAACAAGGAGAGCACTGTGAAGGAAGGAACAACTAACATGGGTCTTACAGATTATTTTGTGAAGGGCTCATTCTGAATGGCAGGGGATATTATTGGGGGGTTTGAGATGGAAATGACATGAGCTGGTTTGCATTTTAAAAGGGTATTCTGGTTTCAGTAGTAAAGCATTCACCTGCCAATGCACGAGACTCAAGAGACTCAGGTTCGATCTCTGGGTAGGGAAAATCCCCTGAAGTAGGAAATGTCAACCCACTCCAGTATTCTTGCCTGGAGAATTCCATGGACAGAGGAGCCTGGTGTGCTACAGTCCATCGGATCGCAAAGAATCTGAAGCAACTGAGTGACTGAGCACAGCAGAGCACCAAGCAGTGGTTGTGTTGAGAATAGATGGATGGGTCAAGGGCAGGGCCAGGAAGCCCAAATAGGGGACCATGGCAGTAATTCAGAGACGCGGACAGGTGGCTGAGACAGGGTTGTACTGGTGCAGGGGGTGAGAACTGCTTGGGTTCAGTGGTTTGTTTTTTGGTTGTTGTTCTTTTGGTTTATTTATTTTTTGAGGGGTAAAGCCCATGGGATCTGCTGATGAGTGGAATGTGGACTATGAGAGAATGAGAGAAATCAAAGACGACTCTAAAGCATTTGCGCAACTGTAAATGTTGAGTTGCTATTTACCGAGATGGGAAGAAAGAAGAAAGGACAGCTTTCGGATAAAAGATGGTGGGTTTAAACTCGGACAGTTTGGTCTTAGGTTCCTGTTGGAGTGCCAATAGAGATGTTAAAGAGGAACTGGATATATCTGGAGTTCAGGAGACAGTTTGGGGCCGGAGTCACAAATCTGAGAGACTTCAACATAGGAATGGCATTAAAACCCTAAAAAATGAAGTGGGCTTATCTGGGAAATAAGGAGCAGGGATTCAAGAACTGATACCTGGAGCAGTCAGTATTTGGGTGTTGTGTCCATTCAGGGAAATAGATGCTTGAGCAGTATAAGGGGCTCCTTAGCCGTTTTGCCAGTGAAAGATAAAGAGGGAAGATGCAGGAGAGGGTGGGAAAAGCCTTCAGGCCACAGAGCAGACCTGCCACCTCTGAATGGGCAGAGTCTGGAGGAAGCACACTTGTTAATAGGCAGAGTGAGACTCCGACTATGATGCAGTTTTTACAATGTCTTGGCAATCCCAAGGAGGAGATTCAATATGAAGTTTGCCCTTTAACAGAGCCCCAGGTTGGATCAATGGTGGTAGGATGTGTGTATCCATGCTCTGTCATTGACTAGGGCCATTGAAGGGCATAGGGCTTCCCTCACAGCTCAGTTGGTAAAGAATCCGCCTGCAATGCAAGAGACCCTGGTTCGATTCCTGGGTCAGGAAGATCCATTGGAGAAGGGATAGGCTACCCACTCCAGTCTTCTTGCGCTTCCCTGATGGCTCAGCTGGTAAAGAATCCACCTGCAATGTGGGAGGCCTGGGTTGGGAAGATCCCCTGGAGAAGGGAAAGGCTACCCGGTACTCCAGCATTCTGGCCTGGAGAATTCCATGGACTATACAATTCATGGTGTGGCAAAAGAGTTGGACATGACTGAGTGACTCACTTTCATTTGCTTCATTGACGGGCACGATCTCAGCGTGAATTCTGCAGTGGAAGCCTGTGGTGCTGCTGCTGAAGGCCGATAGCTAATGACACTTCTGTCAGCTTTCTGTCAAGGTCTTTCTTCAAGATCTGAGCAGCATATCTCCATGGTGGCCACAGTTATGAATTCACCCATAAGAACTCTGAATCCTGGAAAGATGAGGTAACTAGTCCAACATCAAACAGCAAGTAAGTGGCAGCCTGTCTGCAGATCTGATTTTTAACCAAAATGCAAGACTGATTCCCTCCAATGAGCATATCTGTGAGTGTCAAAGAATGAATTGGATTTTATTTGCCATTGTACAAAGAACTTAAACAACAACAACCATTGGTTTGAGCCAGCCTCAATGGAAGAGGTAGACCTACTCAAAGTCTCCTTTTTCTCTTTGGTGCTGAAATTTTCTTGAAATGTTTTCTCCATCTTCCTCCCCATCCAGCTCCCCACACTCAGGCACATAAACCCTGCCTGTTTGATCCCTGTGCCAAGTTTGTGAAATATTCATAGATAACTAAAAAAACTGCTTCCTCCTTCATGAAGCTTTCTTGGGTTCTTAAGCAAATGCAACATTTAACACTTCTAAATTTTTGTAATACTTTAATCTGATTGTCATTCATGACTTCATGCCTGCAGTGATAAATGTGTTCTTCATCTTCCCATCTCTTCATCATCAGCTCTTGGTCCTCAGGTGGTAACTTGAGGGATCAAGGCAGAAGGCATGACCCATTGTAGGTCAACAACTGCTACTCTTCAGTTGCAAGACTTCTTCAATCTCTTCTGCTTTCTGAATGAATTCTGTGTGCCTTTTTCAGAAGCTGACATTTCTATTAGGTGGTGCAGTGGTTAAGAATCCGCCTAACAATGCAGGAGATGCAGGAAACACAGGTTCAATCTCCGGGTCGGGAAAATCCCCATGGAGAAGGAAATGGCAACCCACTCCAGTATTCTTGCCTGGAAAATTCCATGGACAGAGGAGCCTGGCAGGCTATAGTACATGAGGTTGCAAAGAGTCAGACATGACTGAGCCATTTGTCTTGGAATTACTGCCTTTTCTCCAAAGTTCAGCTGAAGAGCTCCCTTCTTCAGAAAACTTCCTCTACCATCTCCTAGGAGTCTCATCTAGATATCTCTACTCTGTGTTCCCACTCACACCATATTAGCATCTTTCAAAGACTCTTGACAGTGACCTCAAGTTAGAAATATATTTTACATCATGACTTGGTGCACAAGCCGACACAGCTTCCCACGCAATTGAAATGCAATTGTCTCACCAAAATTCTTGCATTTTTACTGCTGTGCAATGCCCACTGATATATTCTGGTCTGTTTTATTTCTTTTTTAAAAAATGCTGTCTGCAGCCTACTAAATTGATTTAATGACCTGCCAATGGGTCTCAACACACAGCGTGAAAAACACTGCCCTCTATGGACTTTCATTAATACACTCCGCTTACAATACTGACATCATTAGTATACTTGTCTGTTTCCCCCAGCAGGCAGTAAACTCTGAGGGTAGGGATCATATCTTATTCTTATTTTCTCTTCTATTTTAGCACAAGTAAATGTCTGAGGAATGAATAAGTGAGTGCAGGCAGGCTCTAAAGTCTTGACAACCGCCTACTCCGAGTTTGAAAATGTAACAGAGTTTCCAGGATGCTGAAATGTTTACCTTAGACTTAGTAGAAACTTCTTTCTTGCCGCATGGATGTTTGCCTCCTTTATGTCCTGGGTGCCAGTGGTACAGTTAGCCCAGTAGGCTTACTATTCTGGAAAGTTCTCTTTTCCTACTTTACTTGTTCACTCCTGTTGTCAGAACGTACAGAGCTACTTCTCTGGCCTTAGCTGATCCAACCAGTCCATTCTAAAGGAGATCAGCCCTGGGTGTTCTTTGGAAGGAATGATGCTAAAGCTGAAACTCTAGTACTTTGGCCACCTCATGCGATGAGTTGATCATTGGAAAAGACTCTGATGCTGGGAGGGATTGGGGGCAGGAGGAGAAGGGGACAACAGAGGATGAGATGGCTGGATGGCATCACTGACTTGATGGACATGAGTCTGAGTGAACTCCGGGAGTTGGTGATGGACAGGGAGGCCTGGCATGCTGCGATTCATGGGGTTGCAAAGAGTCGGACACGACTGAGCGACTGAACTGAACTGGACTGAGATGATTTACAATGTTGTGTTCATTTCTGCTGTACAGCAAGGTGAATCAGCTGTGCCTACGCATGTATGCCCTCTTGCATTTCCTTCCCATTTAGGTCTCCACAGAACACTGAGTAGAGTTCTCTGCTGTAGAGTCTGTTCTCAGCCTGTATTTCAAAAAGAAATACAATGTATTTAAATGCTAAATATTGGGGCTTCTCTGATGGCTCATTTTGGTAAAGAATCTGCCTCCAGTCTGGGAGACCTGGGTTTGATCCCTAGGTTGGGAAGATCTCCTGGAGAAGGGAATTGGCTACCCACTCCGGTATTCTTGCCTAGAGAATTCTGTGGACAGAGGAGCCTGGTGGGCTATAGGCCATGGGGTCACAAAGGATTGGACACGACTGAGCAACTAGCATTTTCACTTTTCACTTTCAGTATTCCGTTGTATATATGTAAGTTCCTTAAAAAACTAAAAATAGAACTACTACGTGACTAACCAATCCCACTACTGGGCATATACCCAGAGAAAACCGTAATTCACAAAGACACATGCACCCCAATGTTCATTGCAGTATATTTGCAATAGCCACGACATGGAAGTAACCTAAGTGTCCATCAACAGAGGAAAGGATAAAGAAGATGAGGTGAGCTAATTTCTAAATCTGTGACCAGAATGAATGTAAGTCAGTCCTTATCAGAAGGTGAGAGATAAGTTTCCTACTACATGTAGTAAGTCCACCCCTAGCGAGATACTGAGGGTCATGTGGGACTATAGGTACAAACCAAGGTAGGGATAAGAAGAGAATGTGTTCTGGCAGCCTTCTGCGCACCTGGTTTCAGTTTTCTTAAAAACCAATAGGTCCTACATTTATGCCCTCACCTTATTTAGCCCCTCTGTTCAAATGCCCCAATATTTGGTCCATACCAAATTCTTGTGTTACTTTTGCCAAGTGATCCTTGCTTCTGTCACTGGGAAAGAAACTTCTAAAATTACATGTGTGACTTGTCAAGGAGTCCCAGGCAAGCATCTGATCAGGTGCACAGTGACTGGTGGGTCTTAATAAGGTCCTGTTCTAGGCATCACCATTGCCTTAACTCCTCTAGGAAGTGAGCCCTGGAATAGTTTGCATGAGAGGGCAAAGAGTCTTCAGTTCAAACCAAGAGAAACATCTAGGTTGTGCAAGAAAGGGCGGAAGGAGAGATTTTTCTTCCCACATATACACCAGTACAATACATTCTGGTGTTTTGTTCCTCAATGTTTTCATCTATAGAATCAACACAGTTCTAAATTTGGTTGTGAAGATTAAATAAGGTTGTGAACAGGAAGGAAGTAACACAGTTTTTGACATACAGTAAATCTTTCCATATAGGTCTTTTGACTCCTCATTTTCTGGTAAAAGGCACTGATGTAGTCTTCTCATTTTAAATCATGGCTTCTTAACATATAAATGTGGAAACTAGAAAAATGGTACAGATGAAACTATTTCCAGGGCAGGAATAGAAATGCAACAAAGAGAATGGACATGTAGATGCAGGAGAGGAAGGGGAAGGTGAAATGAATTGGGAGACTGGTATTGACACGTATACACTACCATGTGTAGGTTAGATAAGTAGTGGGAACCTACTCTAAAGAGTAGGAAACTCAGCTCGGTGCTCTGTGATGACTTAGATGTGTGTGATGGGGCTGGGGTGGGAGGGAGGTCCAAGAGAGAGTTCAGTTCAGTTCAGTTCAGTTCAGTCACTCAGTCATGTCCGACTCTTTGCAACCCCATGAATCGCAGCACGCCAGGCCTCCCTGTCCATCACCACCTCCTGGAGTTCACTCAAACTCATGTCCATCGAGTGGGTGATGCCATCCAGCCATCTCATCCTCTGTCGTCCCCTTCTCCTCCTGCCCCAATCCCTCCCAACATCAGAGTCTTTTCCAATGAGTCAACTCTTCGCATGAGGTGGCCAAAGTATTGGAGTTTCAGCTTTAGCATCATTCCTTCCAAAGAACA
Organism: Bos grunniens; assembly: GCF_055505025.1. Classification (NCBI taxonomy): domain Eukaryota; kingdom Metazoa; phylum Chordata; class Mammalia; order Artiodactyla; family Bovidae; genus Bos; species Bos grunniens. The sequence continues at coordinate 11,077,230 of NC_141170.1, read as the reverse complement.
CCCAGGGCTGATCTCCTTTAGAATGGACTGGTTGGATCTCCTTGCAGTCCAAGGGACTCTCAGGAGTCTTCTCCAACACCACAGTTCAAAAGCATCAATTCTTCGGTGCTCAGCTTTCTTCACAGTCCAACTCTCACATCCATACACGACCACTGGAAAAACCATAGCCTTGTCTAGACGGACCTTTGTTGGTAAAGTAATGTCTCTGCTTTTCAATATGCTATCTAGGTTGGTCATAACTTTTCTTCCAAGGAGTAAGTGGGGATATATTTATACATATAGGTGATTCACTTCATTGTACAGCAGAAACTAACCCAATATTGTAAAGCAATTATATTCTAATTTTTAAAGCGTTGTTGTCTTTGATAAAGCAGAGATGTCCTATCCCAGTGGTTCCTTTTATTTATTTTTGTAGTCTCTTCTCATTTGCTGAATTGCTCTATCTCCCCATGATTTGAATGTTTGCTCTGAGTCATAAATAGTGATAATGACCCCACATTAGATAAAGATGTTCTTATTTTTTTAGAGCAGTCCTAGAAAGACTTGTAAATGGTCCAACATAACATAGGTCTTGATGACAGACATTTCCCTGGGTAGAGTATCAACCCCCATTGACCAGGACGAAATTGTTTGTCCCTCTTTGCCAGACAGATCTTGAAGTAGCTTGTCTTGTCAGAGCCTGATACTGAATTGTCAGGGAAAATTGAGTTTCTGAACCTGCCATGTTGTGTAGTGGCCAGAAGCCCACTGTGGGGGATGGCCTGTTTGTGTTAGCCACTTTTGAGTTCTGACCTGTGTGCATTTGTCTGGGAAACTCAAGATTCTACCTTTGAGTCCTGGGGGAACCTCTGCCACCTACACCTGTCAGATGGAGGTCACTTTGGGCTGGGTTAGTGCTCTGCTCTCTGGACATGGCTGGCATAAAGCTCTGTCTGCACCTTGGCCCAGGAAAAGTTATCGGATGGAAAATAAGGTGATGGGGATAGTTTCATGTCTTTCTTCAGTGTGTGTTGAGTTCCTACACAGGGAGAAGCAGCTAATAGAAGGTAAACCCAAATTAAGACAGAAAATGCAAAAGACATTACATATAATCTAGACCCAATGCGGTGGGCAGCTGGGGCAGATTAGGGAATGAAGATGTGCCAAAATCACTTGTGAGACTTTGATCACATTGCCCAAGACCCTCCACCTCGAATCCTGACATTTAAAGACACTGTCAGAATTAACTTGGCTGAGGGGCATTTTTCTGTGATTACGTCATTGACAATTAAAAAAAAAAGTCTCCCAGATGATTTCAGTATACTTCTGCCACTCTCAGAAAAATAAATTTTCCCTGTCCATTTCCTCACTCACTAACAGCCTCCTCTACTATCCTGGCTGTGGATTCAATACATCGTTCTTATAGTCACATAAGAGGGCTTTCAGGTGGCACAGGGGTAAAGAACCTCCCTGCCAATGCAGGAGACACAGAGATGAGGATTCATGAGGGTTCGTGATCCTTGGGTCGGGGAGATCCCCTGGAGGGGGCAATGGTAACTCACTCCAGTGTTCTTGCCTGGAGAATCCATGGACAGAGGAACCTGGTGTGCTACAGTCCATGGGGCCACAAAGACCATCGTCCATTGGACCATCAGTTCATCGGACCTGACTGAGCACAAGCGAAATAGTACATAAGAGAGAAAATTGGGTGCTGCTGGATTTGGCCCAGGAATTTAGTGTTTCTGGCCTCTTGTCAACTTTCTTTTGACTATTATCCCAACATTTCCAAACTCAGAACTGTTTCCTCCGCACACCCCAAAATCTCTGTGCACCAGAGGCTGTGATTCCCTTGCAATCAATGCCACTAATATGGAGTGACAGAGCCATAAACTCAGAAGATGACTTTGAGGTCGCTTTGTTCATTCAACTCCCACTTATCTGTAGACTAAAATGGCAACTCACTCCAGTATTCTCGCCTGGGAAATCCCATGGACAGAGGAGCCTGGCGGGCTACAGTCCATGGGGTCTGTAGCCCCCATGAAGAAGAGTCAGACATGACTGAATGACTGAACACATGCAGAACACACACAATCTGCAGATCATGAATCAGGACCCAAAGAAGGAAAGTGGGATCTTTAAGATGAACAAACCTGTTAGGGAAAGAAGAAGGCCTAGCACTTAAGTTGCCAGAACTGACTGCTGTTTTCAATTGTCTGATCATGGTTATAACTACTATTAGGTCATGTGATCTTGTCATGTGATCAACACTAATAGGAATATAACCTGTCAACTGACTGCACAGATCGCCTTGCTGTTATCTCAACGTCATGCATGTCCAGGATGAACAAAGAAAAATACCTTGTTCCAGGATCCAACTTAGAAGTATAGAAGATGAAGTAAATATACTATGGAAAGTTACTCAAAGATATAGTCAACAATGGTAGTGTTTTTTATGCATACTTTTTAAAAAAGAATAACAACAGCAAAAGGCTATAGCAACAAAGCCGACATTGATATGCAGACGTGAACTTTTACCCCAATATTCATTCTATTCTGATGACAGAATCTCTGTTTTCCTTCTTGAGAATTATTCCTCCTCCATTTTCCTTCATGTGATCTGAATACACAGGGAAGTGAAGAACGTGACCCAAGACTAGCATCTTGTTTCTCTTGGTGTGGCTGCAACAAATGATCATAAACATAGAGTTTTACCATTCTGAAGGTCAGAGGTCGAAAATGGTTCTCATGGAGCTAACCTCATGGTCTCAGCAGGCAGGCTGTTTCCTTTCAGAGGCCCCAGGAAGAGAATATGTTCCCTGTCTCTTTCAGATTGCACAGCTTGCTGGCCTTTCTTGGCTTGTGGTTATTTTATTCTAATTTCTGATTCCATTGTCATGCTGCCTGATCTCTGACCCTTCTGCATTCCTCCTATAAGAACGCTTGTGATTCCATTTGGGGAACCCAGATCATCCAGGGTAATCTTTTTCTCTCACGATCCTTAATCAAAGGACATCTGAAAAGTGCCTTTTGCCTTGTAAGGTATCCAATTCACAAGTTCTTTGGATCAGTGAACAACTTTGGGGGGGGGCTACTAATTGACCTCCCATGATTAGTCATTCAAAGCATCAAATTCCCTAAGCAATTGTCATTGTTTTGGGTGAGCAAGTGACCCAGGTTGAGCCAATCAGAAGGACTCCTGGGAGTTGTGCATGTGATAACAAGACATTATCTCCCTGCTGGCATTAGGGTTGTGGGGGATTGGACCAACACCTGCTCCGCTGCAGGTGTCCTGCCACCTGAGGGCTGGGCTTGTCTCTGGGTAGGAACCACCCCCATTGATTGGTTCTGTCCAGGTCTACGTTCAGACTTGGCACTTTGGAAATAAATGTGCTTCCATATGCTGAAGTTAATTGAATTTTTTTGTTGTTGTTGATATTTGTAATAAAAAAAGTCCTCCTAGTTATAAACAATAATAATTTTATTGTGTTCTTACTTTTTACCCAGGATTCTCCGAAGAGTTTTATTTTATTATTTTTTATTTTTTATTTTTTATTTTCCGAAGAGTTTTATATGGATCATCTCACTTTACCCTCACAGGGCCCTGTAATAAGTTGATGCCTTTCATTATCCTCACTTTGCTTGTAAAAGTTTGAGGTTTATAGACTTTGAGTACCCAGCTCAGGGACACAGAGCAGGTAAAGGGAATGTCCTGGATATCACAGTTTGTTTTCAGAGATTTAGTTAAGTTCAGTTGCTCAGTCCTGTCTGACTGTGCAACCCCATGGACTCCAGTATGCCAGGCTTCCCTGTCTATCATCAAATCCTGGAATTTACTCAAACTCATGTCCTTCAAGTCAGTGAGATCATCCAACCATCTCACGTTCTGTCGTCCCCTTCTCTTTCTGCCTTCAATCTTTCCCAGCAACAGGGAATTTTCTAAGCAGTCAGTTCTTCGCATCAGGTGGCCAAAGGATTGGAGTTTCACCTTCAGCATCAGTCCTTCCAATTAATATCCAGGGCTGATTTCCTTTAGGATTGACTGTTTGGGTCTCCTTGCAGTCCAAGGACTCTCAAGAGTCGTCTCCAACACCACAGTTCAAAAGCATCAATTCTTCAGTGCTCAGCTTTCTTTATGGTCCAACTCTCACACCTATACATGACTACTGGAAAAAATATACATTTGACTAGATGAACTTTTGTTGCCAAAGTAATGTCTCTGCTTTTTAATATGCTGTCTAGGTTAGTCATAGCTTTTCTTCCAAGGAGCAAGCGTCTTTTAATTTCATGGCTGCAGTCACCATCTGCAGTGATTTTGGAGCATCCCCAAAATAAAGTCTGTCACTGTTTCCATTGTTTCTGCATCTATTTGCCATAAAGTGATGGGACCAGATGCCAGGATCTTAGTTTTTTGAATGTTGAGTTTTAAACCAAATTTTTCACCCTCCTCTTTCACTCTCATCCAGAGGCTCTTTAGTTCTTCTTCACTTTCTGCCATGAGGGTTGTGTCATCTGCATATCTGAGGTTATTGATATTTCTCCCAGCAATCTTGATTCCAGCTTCTGCTTCTTCCAGCCTGGCATTTCCCATGATATACTCTGCATATAAGTTAAACAAACAGGGTGACAATGTACAGCATTGACGTACTCCTTTCCCAATTTGGAACCAGTCTGTTGTTCCATGTCCAGTTCTAACTGTTGCTTCTTGACCTGCATACAGATTTCTTAGGAGGCAGGTCAGGTGGTCTGGTATTCCCATCTGTTTAAGAATTTTCCACAGTTTGTTGTGATCCATACAGTCAAGGGCTTTGGCATAGTCAATAAAGCAGAAATGTTTTTCTGGAACTCTCTTGCTTTTTTAATGATCCAACAGATGTTGACAATTTGATCTCTGGTTCCACTGTCTTTTCTAAATTCAACTTGAACATCTGGAAGTTCACACTTCATGTACTGTTGAAGTCTGGCTTGGAGAAATTTGAGCATTACTTTGCTAGAGTGTGAGATGAGTGCAATTGTGCAGTAGTTTGAACATTCTTTGGCATTGCCTTTCTTTGGGATTGGAATGAAAACTGACCTTTTCCAATCCTGCGGCCACCACTGAGTTTTCCAAATTTGCTGGCATATTGAGTGCAGCACTTTCACAGCATCATCTTTTAGGATTTGAAATAGCTCAACTGGAATTCCATCACCTCTACTAGCTTTGATTGTAGTGATGCTTCCTAAGGCCCACTTGACTTTGCATTCCAGGATGTCTGGCTCTTGGTGAGTGATCACACCATCGTGGTTATCTGGGCCATGAAGGTCTTTTTTGTATAATGCTTCTGTGTATTCTTGCCACCGCTTCTTAATATCTTTTGTTTCTGTTAGGTCCATACCATTTCTGTCCTTAATTTTGCCCATCTTTACATAAAATTTTCCCTTAGTTCCTCTAATTTTCTTGAAGAGATCTCTAGTCTTTCCCATTCTATTATTTTTCCTTTATTTCTTTACATTGATCACCAAGGAAGGCTTTCTTATCTCTCCTTGCTATTCTTTGGAACTCTGCGTTCAAATGTATCTTTGGGTATCTTTCCTTTTCTCCTTTGCTTTTAGTTTCTCTTCTTTTCTCAGCTATTTGTAAGGCCTCTTCAGACAACCATTTTGTCTTTTTGCATTTCTTTTTCTTGGAGATGGTCTTGATCCCTACCTCCTGTACATTGTCATGAGCCCCCGTCCATAGTTCTTCAGGCGCTTAGTCTATCAGATCTCATCCCTTGAATCTATTTATCACTTCTACTGTATAATTGTAAGGGATTTGATTTAGGTCGTACCTGTATGGTCTAGTGGTTTTCCTTACTTTCTTCAATTTCAGCCTGAATTTGGCAATAAAGATTTCATGATCTGAGCCACAGTCAGCCCTTAGTCTTGTTTTTGCTGACTATATAGAGCTTCTCCATCTTTGGCTGCAAAGAATATAATCAATCTGATTTTGGTATTGACCATCTGGTGATATCCATGTGTAGAATCTTCTCTTGTGTTGTTGGAAGAGAGTGTTTCAGAGATTTAACCACTCTGCTGAAAATAATCTTTGCGATATTGAAGGAAAAGTCTGAGTAAAATGGTAGGGTATCTATAATAAAACTGTAAGAATGTAAGCAAACTCTGCTAACAACCATTACAGGAAGAGGCAATATCTCTTAGGAGCACTAAGAGAGTTTTTTAGGGGAGGAGTATATTGTATTTTTTTGTATAATTGGAGTTATCATTTTAAAAATGGAAAACAGAGTTTATTTAGCCAGAGAGAAACTCTTTCCTTGCCAAACTGTACTCGAGTGTCAAGTTTGTGATCCTAAGTATAGCAGACGAGGTTTTGAAGTTTAGTATAACAGTGTGCTAATTGCTGCACTTATACTCATTCTTCCTGGGAGTTGGGCTGGAAATGTACAAGTGTGCACCCCCTATTGTGACACGAATAGGAAATTTACATTCTTTTCCTGGCAGAGAACAGGGGTAACGTGTTGGATAGATAGAATAATGGCAGAGTTTTGAAATGACCTTGTTTTCTAGCTACATAAAACTTAAAGGTACATACATATGTGCATTCATGTACAAACATATACAGAAGTCTCCACGTAACTTTACCATAAATGCTTTTTCAGCTTGCCTTGTAGATAGTAACTTGGTTCATGAATTCCTCTTTGACTTTTCTTTCTCAGTGTCACTAGCTTGAGGTGACGTGAAGGTGACGTTTGGAAGGCAGGTACTGTGGACCAGGCGTCAGGCAGTTCAGTCGCTCAGTCGTGTCTGACTCTTTGCGACCCCATGAATCACAGCACACCAGGCCTCCCTGTCCATCACCAACTCCTGGAGTTCACCCAGACTCACGTCCATCGAGTCAGTGATGCCATCTCATCCTCTGTCGACCCCTTCTCCTCCTGCCCCCAATCCCTCCCAGCATCAGAGTCTTTTCCAATGAGTCAACTCTTCACATGAGGTGGCCAAAGTACTGGAGTTTCAGCTTCAACATCAGTCCTTCCAATGAACACCCAGGACTGATCTCCTTTAGAATGGACTGGTTGGACCAGGCATACTGGCAAGTAATTTAATCACATCATCTCATTTAATTCTCACAAAAACTCTATGATATGGGCAACTTTTATTTTTTAGATGATGAACCTGCAGCTATGAGGTTATGCAATTTGCTCCAGGTCACAGGAAAGTAAGGGTGAGAGCTGAGACTCAAAATGTCACATAACACAGGTTTGTGTGACCATACATGGAGAGGGCAAACAATTCTGAAACGTTGGCATCTAGAGCAGGAAAAGGTTTACTGCAGGGCCATACAAGGAGAGAGGTGACGTGTGCGTCTGTGTGTGTATGCGTGCATGCACACACTCAGTTGCTTAGTTATGTCTGACTCTTTGTGGCCCATGGACTGCAGCCTGCTAGGCTCCTCTGTCCATCAAATTTTCCAGGAAAGAATATTGGTAAATATTTGTATGTGTAAGGAAAGAGGTTGTTCATGACCACCCCCCAAACTTTGAACTCCCTGAAGGCTTTCAGTAAAATATTTTTAAAGACAAGGTGAGGAGGGGCAAGGTTGGTTGTTGCAAACTTCTTGATGCAGGAATCTTTTGTTGGGGTAGGTCAGGTCACAATGTTTCTGTAAACCTCCAACAAAACCAGTGCTATTCTCCATTCTGAAACATTTTCAGTTCAGTTCAGTTGTTCAGTCGTGTCTGACTCTTTGCAACCCCATGGACTGTAACACGCCAGGCTTCCCTGTCCGTCACCAACTCCCAGAGCTTGCTCAAACTCATGTCCATTGAGTCCGTGATGCCATCCAACCATCTCATCCTCTGTCGTCCCCTTCTCCTCCTGCCTTCAGTCTTTCCCAGCATCAGGGTCTTTTCTAAGGAGTCAGCTCTTTGCCTCAGGTGGCCAAAGGATTGGAGTTTCAATTTCAGCATCAGTCTTTCCAATGAATATTCAGTACTTATTTCCTTTAGGTTGGACTGGTTGGATCTCCTTGCAGTCCAAAAGACTCTCAAGAATCTTCTCTAACACCACAGTTCAAAAGCATCAGTTCTTCGATGCTCAGCTTTCTTTATAGTCCAACTCTCACATCCATACATGACTACTGGAAAAACCATAGCTTTGACTAGATGGACCTTTGTTGGCAAAGTAATGTCTCTGCTTTTCAGTATGCTGTCTAGGTTGGTCATAGTTTTTCTTCCAAGGAGCAAGCATCTTTTAATTTCATGGCTGCAGTCACCATCTGTAATGATTTTGGAGCCTCCCCAAAAATAAAGTCTGTCTCTGTTTCCATTGTTTCCCCACCTATTTGCCATGAAGTGATGGGACCAGATGCCATGATCTTAGTTTTCTGAATGTTGAGTTTTATACATAAATGGAAAAGTGCTATACTCTTACAGGTAAGAGCAATGAGAATAGGCTATCCTATATATTTCAGGCTAGAGGCAACATTTTTTTAAATTTTTATTTTTAATTGGAGGATAATTGCTTTGCAATGTTGTGTTGGTTTCAGCCATAGGACAAAGTGAATCATCTGTAAGTATACATATGTCTGCTCCCTTTAGAGTCTTCCTCCCACCTCACCCTCCCCATCCCACCCCTCTAGGTCATCACAGAGCACCAGGCTGAGCGCCCTGTGTTATACAGCAGCTTCCCACTAGCTGTCCATTTTATACATATAATGTATATATTTCAGTGCTACTCTCTCAATTCGTCTGACCCTCTCTTTCCTCGATTGTGTCCACAAGTCCACCCTCTGTGTCTGTATCTCTATTCCTGCCCTGCAAATAGGTTAATCAGTACCATTTTCCTAGATTCCATACTGTTGTTCATTGTTCAGTTGCTAAGTCATGTCCGACTCTTTATGACCCCATGGGCTGCAGCACACCAGGCTTCCATATAAATATATATGTTACTACATGGTACTTGTCTTTCTCTTTCTGTCTTACTTCACTCTGTGTAACAGGCTCTAGGTTCATCCACCAACATTCTTCACTGGAAGCAAAAGCAATACAAAGATCAAAGTAAAAGACACCGATCCACTATGGAGTCAGAACTAGGGTCTTTTTGATCTGAAAGTTCATATTCCTTTCGTTACACATTTCTGTGGAAATCCTGTAGCTTTGCACTAAGCATCACGTGACTTATATTCAAATGTGAGCCATCTTCAATAACTCTTGTGTTGTTTTATTTGTATTTATTACAACCACACAGCCTTATATTTTACACAGCATCTACTGCTGAGAAGAAGTGAGATTTAGGTGACCATGTGAGCTTTAGAATTAGATTCAAATTTTGTTCCTGGTCATATTAAAGCCTGATTGCTTGATGTTGGGCAAGTTATGTAGCTTTGCTAGACTTTGGTTTCATCATCTGAAATTAGGGAAAATAATTATATCCTCACAAGATTGCTGAGAATATTAGTAAAGACATGCATTCAAAGTTTATGACATTAGAAGCTGGGTAATTGTTCATTTTTCTTTATCCTTTCAGAATGTTGGAACAGCTCATGAATGTGGCCTAATATATTAGCTAAATTGAACTTAAAACCCTTCTTTCCTATTTGCTAATTCCATCCCCCTCCCCCTCTCTCACTTTCACACACATACACACATGCATACAAAGCATACCAGAACCAGGATTAACTGGCCTTCTGATAAAAATACTCCATCTTTAAGGGCTTCCCTGGTAGCTCAGCTGGTAAAGAATCTGCCTGCAATGCAAGAGACCCCGCTTCTATGCCTGGGTCAGGAAGTTTCCCTGGAGAAGGGATAGGCTACCCACTGTAGTATTCATGGGCTTCCCTGGTGGCTCAGATGGTAAAGAATACACCTGCAATGCGAAAGACCTGGGTTCGATCCCTGGCTTGGTAAGATCCCCTGCAGGAGGGCATGGCAATCCACTCCAATATTCTTGCCTGGAGAATCCCCATGGACAGAGGAGCCTGGCAGGCTACAGTCCATGGGGTCACAAAGAGCTGGACGTGACTGAGCGACTAAGTGGTACACTCTTTCACAAAAAGTGTGTTCCAGAACCAGGAATAACTGGCCTTCTGATGAAAATACTCTTTCAGGCAAAGACAGAATTCATGCACTGGATCAGAGTTGTGTGGCAGTTTCATTTTTATAGTCTGGTGAGTGGCATATTTTGCTTCTCTTGTTTGCTTTTATCTTGAGGTCAAAGAAATGATGCCATACATTATCACAAGTACCCAACCTCCATTTCCCAAACATCTGTGCTCATAGCATATGTCTGCTGAGACAAGTGGATTCATCTTGCTGCTATCCAGCCTCTCACGTGCTGGCTGCTTTGAAGCATGGTACATTTATTTTGACAAGCTCTGCCAAATAATGACAAGTTTAAGGGGGAATTAGGAAGAGAAAATATTTGTGTTCCATCTGGAAAGAACTCCAACATGTTTATTAGCCATCATCTCCCTTAAATCATCGAGGTTTAAGTATGTTCAAGAGTCCCTGGGCCTGAGGTTAAGTTATTACCGCTGGTTTATCTTGAGCAAATTTTGACTTATAGACAAACACCCATGTGGTTTGAATTTCTTCCATCATAGGCTTAAAATACGAGAATGTAATTAGCGAGTCTTGAAGTTGAATGAATTTATGAGCATGCAAACTCTTGAGATAAGCCAAGCGCCTGTGGCAACACACCACCCTAACGAGAGGCTTCTCAGGGATTTCCTGAAAAAGGATTTCCTTCTATAGCCCAGCAGGATAGTTGTTAGAGGTTCTCCTTAGAACATTATCTGGGTAAGAAGTTTGACATCTAGGAGGTGACCTCAATACATCCTTCTTTCTCTCCCCCAACATCAGGTCTTGTGGGTTATCTGTCACTCAGGCATCCAGTCTCCTTCCACTCTCAGCTCTTTCTCACCTTTAACCTGTTTACCTTACAGCCAACTATTTTTTTTTTTCTAACACAAATATTATGTAACAATCTACTCATCGTTGTACCCCCATAATACAGCATGCCTGCTAGTATTATATGCTCAATAACTAATCATCCCAGGCATCTCTGCTGGCTCAGTGGTAAAGAATCCACCTGCCAATGAAGTAGACGCAGGTTCGATCCCTGGGCTGGGAAGATCCCCCGGAGAAGGAAATGGCAACCCATTTCTATATTTTGTGAGAAATCCCAAGGACAGAGGGGCCTGGCAGGCTACAGTCCATGGGGTTGCCGAAGAGTCAAACACTGTTTAGTGGCTAAACAACAACAGGACCACAACTCATCATCACATGACTGATGAGTGGCTGAATAAGTGAACTATGGTATTTTAGGTAAATCTCACCTTCATTTTCCTTCCTTGAGTTAATGCTCAATACTATTCAAGTAGATCAAAGGAACATAATATCTGCAATTTAGGTACTTGTGAACAGTACCATAGATTGGCAAGGCTGCCTGATTCAGTAAGATTTTTATTTTCCAGTAGAATAGATCTCTTTGAAAGAAGTTAATAAAGCAAAAGAACCTTCCTCTAATTTTAAGAAAATCTTCATTCTGATGAGCCAATATGATTCCTTGAGACTTAGCTAGAGATGTTTGAAAAGAGAGCATATATACTCACGGTATCAGTGCCAGTTGGCAATGATTGAAATCAGTAAATGAAAATCATGTTAAGACAAGTTCTCAAACTCTGTTACACCAAGAGGCAAGTTCTGTGTGCTGGGGGAGCAGGGGAGGGGCAGGGAAGATGATATACGAGGTTAACTGATAAACTTAGCACTCCTCTGTATAACAATTTAACTTGAATGGTGGTGGAAGTAGGGAAACATGTACTGTTTATGCTTCCCAAAGTTTATGTTGTATCCACCAAATCCTTGTTTTAATTCTGCAGTTTCATATTTAATTTATTTTATATGCCTCATTTATGTTTTGATAATAAAAGAAAAAAAACATTAATTCCCACACATCAGATCAATTTTCTACAGCAGTTTATTCAAATTAGATTTCTGTTGTACAAACATGAAATTCTGCTAAGTTTCATTTTCTGTCTCAGTGAGTTTTTTTGAGTCACTTTGGGCATTTGTTTTATGTGATTTTAGCGCTAAACTCTTTAAATCAACGTGTCTTCAGTCTTGCCTTGTTTTCTCAAATTGTGTATTAAATTTGTGAGGAGGGGTGCTTGGAATCCTCTTGAAAGATCTCAAAGCCTACTGTCTGTTTCAAAATTCCAGGGCTGTTTCAAATAAAGATTTGAATGCCATTTTTGTTTTCTAAAAGTTTCCAGTAGCTTTCCTTTTCTTTTTAAATTTTTTTCTTGAAAATTGTGCCCTTGTCATATGATCAGTCTTTCTCAGTCTCTGTAGTACAAGGGGGTGCCTCAACCTCACCACCAAATTCTAGAATTTTCTCAGTCGTGTCTTGTCCATGAATAATTGTTAGTTCTTCTTCCTGTTGGGTGTGTGTGTGGTGGAGGGAAGCAAAGTTGGGAATAAACTGTCACCGTCTTGGTGATGTTACTCTTGCCAATCTACATTTTCAAGCATTATTCTTATTCTGTTTAATTCTTTTTTTTCTCATAGCATCCTTCTTTCCATGTCCTGGTTGAATCTGGACTGTATGTTCTCTAAAATGGCTTCACAGCACCCTGTCCTCTGGGCTTACATTTATTGCTGTCTTGATTTAAATTTACTATCTTTATTTTTTAAGCCATGTCTTTCTCTTAGTTTTTATTTTCAATTTTGCTGGTGTATATTCTCAAGGAACTTCCTAGGAGTGAATGTTCGGAATATACATTTCATACATTCTGTCTGTCCTGACAATTGGCCTTCATATACAATTCTGAATTTGAAAATTATTTCTCCCTTATTCCTTTGGAATCCTCTCTCTATTGTTTTGTGGCCTCCTGTGTTCTTCATGCATCTGAAGATACTCTGTCCTTTCTTTCTAAGTCTTTTGGCCATGCCACATGGGCATGTGGGAACTTAGTTCCCTGACCAGGGATGGAACCCATGCCCTCTGCATTTGTAGCACAAAGTCTTAACCGTTGGATTACCAGGGAAGTCCCCTGTCCTTTCCTTCTTTGTAGATAACCTATTTTAATCTCTGTGATTGTTAACACTTTGTTACTCTTCAGTGTACTGAAATTTCTTTTTTTTTTTATTTCATTTTATTGTGAGAAGAACGCAACTTAAGACCCAGCCTATAAACAAAGTTCTGAATGTATAATACATCACTGTTGACTATAGTTACAGTGTTTCAGAACATATTTCTAAAGCTTATTTATCTCATTTGACTGACACTTTATGCCTGTTGATGACTGCCTCTCCGTTTACCCCTACCCCCAGTCCTGGGCAACCACCACTCCACACTTTGATTCCATGAACTTGAACATTTTAGAAACCTCCTGCAAGTGGAATAGTGCAGGATTTGCTTTTCTGTGACTGGCTTTTTTAAATGAAGCACGATGTCCTCATGATTCAGTCATGCTATTGAATATTGCAAAGTAGCCTTCTTTGTAAGGGCTGAGTAACATTCCATTGTGTGTATAAACCACAGTTTCTTTATCTATTTATCTATAAATGTGTCTTTAGGTTGTATTGCCTATGGTAAGTAGCGCTGCGGTGATCATGGCAGTGCTAATATCTCTTCAAGATCCTTATTTCTATTCTTTTGAATAAACATCGAAAGTGTGACTGCTGGATCATATGATAGTTCTATTTTTATTTTTTTGAAGAACTTCCATACTATTTTCCATAGAGGCTGCACCATTTTGCATTTCCATCAACTGTTTAAAAGGGTTGCAGTTTCTCCACGTTTCACCAGTACTTGCTGCCTCCTTATTTTTTATTTATTTTTGAGAATAGCCATTCTGACAGGTATGAGGTGATATCTCATGGTGGTTTTATTTGCAATTAGCAACACTGACCATTTTTTTTCCATTTACCTACTGACCATTTGTATATCTTCTTTGGATAAATGTTCATTTAAGTCCTTATTTTAAAATCAAGTTAAGTGTTTGTTTTTCAGCACTGAATTGTTCCTTATATATTTTGGAGTTTAATTTGGACCATGTGATATGGTCCAATTGTTGGTAATCCCTTAAAATTCATATTTTGAAATCCTAATTCTCATATGATGATATGAGGAAGTGAGATTTTGGGAAGTTATGACGGTTGACCCTGCATGAATGAAATTAGTGCTCTTATTAGTTCTAGAGTTTGTGTTGTTGTTTTTAATGGAGTTTTTATGGTTTTCCATATGTAAGATCAGGACACTTGTAAATGGGAACAATTCTAATTTTTTTCTGATTTATATGCCTTTTATTTCTTCTTCTTGTGTAGTTACTCTAAGACTTACAGGAAAGTGTTGAATAGAACTAGTGAGAGTCGGCAGGCATCCTTGCTTAACTCCTGTTTTTAGTGGAAAGACTTTCAATCTTCTGCTGTTGACTATGACATTACCTTGTCATGTATGGCCTATATTATGTTGAAGTAATGCCCTTTTATTTCTAGCTTGTTGATGGTGTTTATTATGAAAGGTTAAATTGTGTCAAACAAAATTTTGATGGATGTTTTCTGCATCTATAGGCACAATAATGTGTTTTTTGCCTTTTGTTTTGTTTAATGTACTGTGTCACATTAATTAACTTTTCTATGTTAAACTATCCTTGCACCCCAGTGATAAATTTCACTTATGGTGTATAATTTTTTAAATGTGCTGTTGGTTTCAGTGTGCTGGTATTTTGTTGAGAAATTCTGTATCTGTGTTCATTATGGATATTGGCCTATAGTCTTCTTTTCTAACTGTATGTTTGTTTGGTTCTGGTACCAAAGTATTACTGGACCCATAAAGTAATTTTAGAAATGCTTCATCCTCTTCAGTTTTTTGGAAGAATTTGAAAAGGATTGACATTAATTCTTCTTTATATATTTGGTAGAATTCTCCTACGAAGTCATCAGATCCTGGGTTTTTTGTTGTTGTTGGGAGGTTTTGATTACTGATTCAATTTCATATGAGTGATATGTTTGTTCAGACTTTCTCTTCTTCATGATTTTGTTTTACCAAGATATGTTTCTAGGGATTTATCCATTTCTTATAGGCGATTCCATGTGTTGGCTTATAATTGTTCATAGTGGTTTCCTGTGATCCATTTTATTTCTGTGGTATTAGATACAATGTCTCTTCTTTCATTTCTGATTTTATATATTTGAATATTTTCCTATGTTTCTTAGTTAAACAACTGAATTATCAATTTTGTTCATCTTTTTTGAAAACCAACTCTTACTTTTGTTGATTATTTTTCTATTATTTATTTTATTTATTTTTGCTCTAATATTTGCTATTTCTTTCCTTCTGCTAACTTTAAGTTTCATCTTTCTCTCATTCTCTTAGATGGAAATTTAGGTAGTTTATTTGAGATCTGTCTTCTTTTTTAATAGAGATATTTATTGCTGTGAAATTTTCTCAACCCACTTCAGTATTCTCACCTGGAAAATTCCATGGATAGAGGAGCCTGGGAGGCTACAATCCAGGGAGTTGCAAAGAGTTGGATATGACTGAGCAACTGAGTGAGCGCATGCATGCTTGCACACACACACACACACACACACACACGCACATTTCTCTTAATACTGTTTTTACTGTATCCCCTAAGTTTTTGGTAGGTTGTGTTTTCATTTTCCTTGGTCTCGAAGTATTTTCTGTTTCTTTTTTATTTCTTCCTTGACTCAGTGGTCATTCAAGAGTGTGTTGTTTAATTTCCATACATTTATGAATTTTTCAGTTTTCCTTCTGCTATTTTTGTTCAGTTCCTAAGTTGTATCCAATGCTTTACATCTTTGCGACTCAGGACTGCAGCATGCCAGGCTTCCCTGTCCTTCACTATCTCCTGGAGTTTGCTCAAACTCATGTCCATTGAATCGGTGATGTCATCCCACCATCTCATCCTCTGTAGTCCCCTTCTCCTCCTGCCCTCAATCCTTTCCGGCATAACGGTCTTTTCCAATGAGTCGGCTCTTCTCTTTCAGTGGCCAAAGTATTACAGATTCAGCATCCTTTATTAATTTTTACTTTCAATCCATCGTGGTCAGAAAAATATACTTGGTATAATTTCAATCTTCTTAAATGTTCTAAGACTTGTTTTTTGATCTAACATATTATCTATCCTGGCAAAATATCTGATAATTTGATGTTGTGTCAGGCAGGTCCAGAGGTGAGAAGGTAACCTGAATCTCCCTACTGGCTTCTGTGAGCCTGGCTCCACATTCTCTTGGGTTGTAAGAGTCTTTCATCTAATTTCTGAATTTCTCACAAAGATAATTTGTCCATGAATTATGCTGAATTGGTGTTTGTACAGGCAAGCTGATTCCAAAGCTTCCTACTCTATCATCTTGCTGGCACCATTCCTGAAATTTATTAATGACATATGCAATGTGGATCTTAACAAATTATCTCCTTTTTATTCAGTAAACCTTTTATCTTTTTATTTAATCCAGGTTTATTAAAGGCAAATTCACAAGCAATTTTACCCATTTTTTGAAGTTCATTTTGACAAGTTTTCACAAAACATATCATTATAAATTTACCACTGTATCAACATACAGAGTCTTTCCAGAACTTCAAGCTTCTTCTTAACCTCCAATCCTCCATCTCTCATCCCTGGAAAACATTCATCTTATTTCTGTCTTTATTGTTTTGCCTTTTTCAGAATGTCATACAGATGTAGTCAAACAGTATGTAGGCTTTAATGTCTCACTTCTTGAATTTATTAAAATACTTTGCAGACTTATTCATGTTGTTGAATATATCAGTAATGTGTTCCTTTTGGTTTCAGTAGTATTCCATTATTTGGATGTACCATAATTTGTTTATCCAATCACCAATTGATGAATTAATCACTTGGGTTGCTTTTTTAAATATCATATTAATAAAGCTGCCATGGACACTTCTTTACAGACTTTTTTGTGGTCATTTGTTTTCACTTCTCTTGTATGAAAATTGAAAGCAACATATCTTGGGTCACAGCATAATTACATGTTTAAGTTTATGTGATATCGCCAATTTGTTTTCTGAAGTTGGATGCACTTTTCTGTTTTCCTACCAGCAGTATATGAGAATGCTGGTTGTTCCTCATTGTTCCCATCACTTAGTATTTTCCCTTTTAATTTTATTTATTTTCTACTCTTAGACATTTTGATATATGTGTAGTTGTATCTCTGATTTGGACTTTCCTTTGGAGTATTCATACTTAGGTTCAGAAAACATTTCTTGTATTATTTATTTAGCAATATCCCTCTGCCAGTCTCCCCAACAATGCCGTTACTCCTTTTGAGAATTCATCTGAGTCCAAAGCTGGGCCCATTGACTTATTTCTCATCTTTTCTCTCAAATTCATCTTTATCTTTTAGCTGTAGGTTCCATGCCATTTATTTGACATTATCTTCAACCCATGTATATGTTTTTCCTTTAATTTTATATCAGTTCAGTTGAGTTGTTCAGTCGTGTCCGACTCTTTGTGACCCCATGGATTGCAGCATGCCAGGCTTCCTTGTCCATCACTAACTCTCGGAGTTTACCCAAACTCATGTCCATTGAGTCGGTGATGCCATCCAACCATCTCATCCTCTGTTGTCCCCTTCTCCTCCCACCTTCAATCTTTCCCAGCATTGGGGTCTTTTCAAATGAGTCAGTTCTTTGCATCAGGTGGCCAAAGTATTGGAGTTTCAGTTTCAGCATCAGTCCTTCCAGTGATACATGTGTGTGTGTGTGTGTGTGTGTGTGTGTGTGTGTGTGTAAACTCCAAAGAAATTCTTCCAGTTGTTTCATGGTTTGCTTCTCATGGCAAATTATTCTTTTTTTGATAGCAGTGTGCCCTTAGTTTTCTGTAGGTACTAATTAGAATCTGCTTCCTGGTCTTCATTCCTCAACTAGTTCATCTTAGTCTTTCTCTACCACAGTTTCTTCACATTTCGGGTTTTTCTGGGTTGTCTAGTTATATTTAGGAATTAGACAAAAAGATGCTGTCTGGAAGCTCTGTGGACAAGTGGCTGAAGCATGCAGACCAAGAGTCTTTCCTTCTATTTGCCTCCTCACTGTCTCATTGCTGCATAGAAAGAAAAGGCCAGCCTCCCAGCTACTGAATTACTGTAGAGAGGAAAAGGATGTAGTTAATATTTATTGAGAATAAACTCTATGCCTGAATACTTTCAAATTATAACAATAAAAACTATTGATGGCTATATCATGATTATAATCTGCCTGGCTGTCTTCTAACAACTTCTCATATATATATTTTTTAAAATTTTAATTCTACACTAACCCTGTCATAAATGCCTACTACTATTATACCTCTTTAAAAAGACGAGGAACAGAGAGGTTAACTAAAATGTCCAATAAGTGGCAAAGCTGTGCTTGAAAAACAGAAGTTGAATCCAGTGTTTGCTCCTAAACAGTAAGCTGTACTGACTCTCTAACACTGACTTTCTCCCAGAATCCTTTCAACAAATCTGTGAGGTGGGTATTATCAATGTCACTTTGCAAAAGAGTGTTGAAACCCAGATAGTAGCCTTTCATTTAAAGATGAAAAACCTCATTCCACAGAGGTCAGGCATGGAAACTGATTGCAAAGCTCAGATTTGTCCAAATGGTGATAACTTTAAACACTTACAAATAAAGATTACTTGACAATTAAATCAATGTTTATTTGAACCAGGGTAACATTTGAACTCCATGTCTCAGTTTAAATGGTTAAAACCACACACACACAAGGACTCTGTGTTACTAATGATCTGTACAGACTGTCTCTTTTATTTTGGAACCAACAATTAAGATCTGAAATATCAGTTATGTTGTTTCTCAATAACACAATGGATCAATAACCTTCATTTGGTGCTCTTCTTAATTACTGCGTGGGGGTTTCTACAGAAACATTCTGAAACACATGTTGCGTATTAATCTCTGCACACAGTTCTTGTTCCTCACAATGGAGCAATCAGACCCTGATTAATGTTAGCATTAAATTAACTGCTATCTAATCAGTTGACAAAATGCTGGTTTGACTCTAGTTTCTGGGGTCTGTTTGTTTCAGATGCTTCTGATTGGTGTTTGCTATGGGGAAGAATAAAGAAATAAGATACACATTATTCATTGATGTGAACAGGATTTTGGGGATATTTCCTCTGACTTTGACAGAATGACAGAGCCATAACTCAAGGCCTAAATGTAAACCATCATGCTCCCCATCTTCTTATTTTTTGAGGCCTTGAGAATTTAAACCAATAAGTAAACCATCCCTTTAGAATTCCACATCATGAAAAATGATACCACCAGCCACCAAATTGCTCAAGGGGAATAAATGGAAATGAGTCTGCTTCTCTTCCTTATAGTCTAGATTCCTTCAAATCCTGAGACCATTCTTTCTGCTCTCGTTAAAGTGTCATTTACCGTCTTTTCTTCATCTGTTTCCATGCCTTTGTATTCATCCATCCCAGTTTCCATTTTACATCCCCACCACCATTCCTCCAAACTGGACAGAGGGATAATCCTGATACAGTGTCCAATCATCCACCTCGTGTTCAAAATCATCAGTGGGTCTCTGATGTGCCCACTAGCTCTTCAGAGCCCCAGGGTTCAGGAAGGATGTCTCATGATCCAGGTATGCCCGAGAGAAAAGCCCTCCAGTTCTATTTTTAGCTGCCTTCTGTCAAAGGATTCTCAATAGTATTTTATTTGAAAAGTTAAAAACCCCTGTCAGTTCAGTTCAGTTCAGTTCGGTAGCTCAGTGTCCAACTCTTTGTGACCCCATGGACTGCAGCACTCCAGGCCTCCCTGTCCATCACCAAATCCTGGAGTTTACTCAAACTCATGTCCATTGAGTCGGTGATGCCATCCAACCATCTCATCCTCTGTCATCCCCTTCTCCCACCCTCAATCTTGCATCAGGGTCTCTTCAAATGAGTCAGTTCTTCACATCAGGTGGCCAAAGTATTGGAGTTTCAATACTTCAATACTTTCAAAAGTATTGGAATTTCAGAAAGCCTGTCACAGAAAATATTTGCAAACTTGCACAGGAGGAACCTCACATGCCATCCCACAACATGTATGCACAACATACATGTATAACATACCTCCTGCCACATACATCCCCTCCTCCTCTATTTCATACTGTGTCATGTAATATCATAGAAGGTGATCACTGAGGCAGCCCCTACCTTCCAGGCAATCCATGTTATGCTCCCGATTCCAGGACATCTTTTAAACACTTGGGGTTATTCTAATTTACTTTCATTTCGCTAGAAAATCCGTGTCTTCTTATGTCAGTTCCCTGCATTGGCACATTCTATGTTCTCTGCCTGGAATCTCTCCCCTCTGCTGGTTTGCCTGAAGGTTTCTACTGAGTCTTCAGGCCTCAGCTCAAGAGCTACTTGAAGGTGAGGGTGAAGCCTTTCTGATCCTCTAGTCTAACGCTGTCCAATAGAAAGTAGTACGATGATGGGTGTGTTCTATTCTCTGCCCTGTCCATTTTGGTAGACACTTCCTACCCATGTCTATCAAGCTCTTTAAAGGAACTGAATCCCTAACTTTACATACAAAGTCATTTTAATCATTTAAATAACTGTACATGGGTAGTGACTACTTCTTTGGAGGAGCAGCTCTACATAAAGCTACTTTGAGACTTACTTCTGTTACAGAACTTCTAATAAAAACTGCATCATAACTGTTTACATGAACATTTACTCGGCTGAGCCACCAGCATCAGGACAGGACTGTGTGTTTGCCTCTACAAAACTTTGTGGTTAGCACCATAGTAGGGATTCTTCAAATGTTGAGGAACTAGATATAAGGGATCAGTGTTACCACATAGAAAATACAGCATACAAAGTGAAAATTACAAGGGCTTTAAATCAGACACTCCTTACAAGGAGTTCAGGATCTTTCAGTTAGTTGGTGAATGATACAGACACGTTGCTTCTCCTGGGTCTAACTTTCTCATCTATTTATTGAAAATAATGTACAATTTCTCTTCAGTGGATTTGTTGGGAGAATTAAAGGAGCCTTGGTAGATGAACTAAATACAAGTTAATTATGTAACATTGATCCTCTTTCAAGATTATCCACTATGTGTTTAACTACTTATATATTTTGTCCTGAAGCATATTTACATCATCTGAAATTCAAAATTCTAATGATAGAAATGTTTGAAAAGTCCATACCAAGAAACAGCAGATTGCAATATATACAAACAGCAAAAAAAAAAAAAAAAAAAAAACTTTTCAAAGGACTACAGCTTGTGCGTTGAGGGCTCAAGTCAGCACAGGTGTATTCCCAACTTCAATGAAACCAAATCTGCCTCTACGTGGGTAAAAGTATTGGCAGAAGCTTGCCAAGTGACAGGTGGTGAGTTGGACCAGCATGACTAATGGTGGAAGAAAAGAGAAAGGCAGAGGGAGAGAGGCTGCTGGTGGAACAGCGATTTATTATTCACTGGGAAAAATGCAATGTCAAGAAGTATAGGGTCTTGGCTGACATCGGCGCTCTGAATCAATTGAAACAGTTTTATCTGGGTAAGCTGCAGCCAGAAACAACTGTCCACCCTTTGTCATCACTCTGAATGCCTGAGCACAAAATGAAGTGAAGGTTTCAATAAGCAGAAGGGAGGGAGGCTAGAAAAAGGTGTCAGTCTTGGCACGTGTATATGTAGAGAGACAGCAACTCTGAACACACAGCAGTGGTGTAGATAAACAAACACATAAGTACATGCATGAAAATAACCTCATCTCCAAATCAAAACCATTAATCCATCACAGCACACTCTAGGGGCAGTCTACTGATTCTTATTTTCCTACACCTCCCATCTGGATTTCTATTTAATATTATAAATTTAAGCAGATTCAGGTTTAGAAAAATCTTCTGTCATTAATTGAATCAAGGCATTAACAGTAAAGCAACTTTAGTAACTGATAACTACCATTTGCTTATTGAACTTGGAAGTTGATGGACTCATCTGTAAAATATACCAAACTACAAAATTACATGTTCATCTCTCAGGAGGCTTTTCTTTCTTTCCATCTTTTGACATTTCCATTTTTTGATCTCTTCTATGGATCAAATGTTCCTCATGAAAAAACTGCAATTCATTTTAAAATTATTTTAATTCCCCATTTGAGGTATTTTGCTCACTATGCATGCAACTAAAACAGAGCATTTAAAAGCATAATAGTCATTGAAATTGAAGTCAGTTCGACCTAAAAATTAATACAAGCATCAATTATCTTTAATATCAGAAGCTCTTCAAGGTGCTGAGAAGCATAATCTGTGAATAAGATTCCCTTTCTATCTGCAGTAGGCAGAATTTCTACATAAGGCTACCAGAATCCATGCCCTCTCTAATTCTTAGTCCCTGAAAATGTGAGATATCACATCTATGATTGTGTTATAAGGCAAAGTTCACCATAAAAAGGGATAATATCTACGTGGGCCTGATCTAATCACACAAGTTCTTAAAGGCATAAAGCTTCACTTTCACTTTTCACTCTCATGCATTGGAGAAGGAAATGGCAGCCCACTCCAGCGTTCTTGCCTGGAGAATCCCAGGGACGGGGGAGCCTTGTGGGCTGCAGTCTATGGGGTCGCACAGAGTCAGACACGACTGAAACGACTTAGCAGCAGAAGCAGCCGCAGCAGCAGCAGACACAGGTTGAAATCACAGAGTTTCAGATCATAAGAAGACGTTGAATTGATGCACCATTTCTGGCTTTGAAGATGGAGAAGTCCATGTGAGAAGGCATGGGGACAGCTTCTAAAAGCAGAGTTGCCTTGAGGGGACAGCCAGCAAGGAAACAGGGAACCCAGTCCTACAACCACAAGGAACTGGGTTCTACCAACCTGAATAGTTGGAAATGGATTCTCCCCAAAGCCTCCAGGAAAGAGCCAGGCTGGTTGACATCCTGATTTCAGTCTTTTGAGTTCCTAAATGGAGAACCTAATTGAGCTCTTCTAGATTACCAACCTACAGACCAGTCGGATAATAAGGAGGTATTATATCCCTGATAGCTCAGGAGTCAACAATCCACCTGTCAATGCAGGAGACTTAAGTTTGATCCCTGGACCAGGAAGATCCTCTGGAAAAAGAGATGGCAATGCACTCCAATATTCTTGCCTGGGAAGTCCCATGGACAGAGGAGCCTGGCAGGCTACAGTCCATGGGGTTGCAAAAGAATTGGACATGACTTAGCAACTAAGCAACAACAACATTTCAAGCCCTTAAACTTATGGCATTTTACACAGAAGTAGCTAATTACTACAGTATCCTTGCATAACACACTTATTTTAGCAAGAAAGGAAAATGTCTGAGTAATAATTATAGGACAGTGCAATATGTGTTGATATAGAGAAAATCTGAAATGTGCATCTAGATGACATTTGATTTGGGATGTGAAGAATACATAGATTGGCAGGTTAATATAAAACAGAAATACTATCCAGGCAGAGGACATAGCATCTGCAAATAATATCACAGACTGATTCCTTGAGAAGACACTTGGAGATGGAGATTAGCATGCAGAATTAGCATCATTCTTTCCAGGAGTGTTTTGAGATCTACAGCTGTGGAAGGGAGAAAGAGGTACAGCCTTGGAAAGGAGAGAGAGGAAGCAGGAATCTGCAGAGGGAGAAACTGAGCTTATTCAAACCCAACAAAGTCTTCAGATATTCCCAAGGGGAGATGGCTCATCAGAAATGTCCTGAGTTGTGACAAGGGAGCTGGGACTCTGTATCCTTTTGTTGATTAGCAGTGCCCACATGCAGCTGCCTTGTGGAAGGAGGTGTGACCTTGTGTCAGGCAGTTTTCTCTAGCTGAGACACTTCCCAGTGGAGGTGGTCATTTGCACGTGTTCAGCATCTTCTAGCTGGCAGGCGTGGAGGCTGCATTCTCCTTATAGAATGAACAGAAGCTGCCCCCATGTAGCTTCAAGATTTTTCAGGAAGCCAGATTTGTATAAGAAAATACACTAGGGACTTTCCTAGTGGCCTGGTGGTTAAGAATCTGCCTTTATACACAGGTTTGATCCCTGATCTGGGAAGTTCCCATAGGCCAGGGGGCAACTAAACCCATGCAGTACAATTACTGAGCCCAACACTCTAGATCTCCTGCTCTGCAACAAGGGCAGCCATCTCAATGAGAAGTCTGTGCACTGCAACTAGAGAGCAGCCCTGCTCACTGCAACTAGAGAAAACCCACACAAATAAAGAACCAGCACAGTTAAAAATTAGAAATAAATAAAAATAATAAAAGAGAAAATATACTAACAATTAATTATTGATGGGTTGAGTCTTTTGAAGGAAAAATATGTTATTTAAGCATGTAATCTAAATTCTTCAAGAGATGGGAATACCAGAACACCTTACCTGCCTCCTGAGGAATCCGTATGGAGGTCAAGAAGCAACAGTTAGAACCATAAATGGAACAATGGACTGGTTCCAAATTAGGAAAGAAATATGTCAAGGCTGTATACTGTCAGCCTATTTATTTAACTTGTATGCAGATTATATCATGTAAAATGCTGGGCTGACTTAAGCACAAACTGGAATCAAGATTGCCAGGAGAAATATTGATAACCTCAGATATGCAGATGACTGGATATGACTGGGGAAGTCAGGCTTCCCCAGTGGCTCAGCTGGTAAAGAACCTGCCTGCCAATGCAGGAGATGTAAGAGACATGGGCTCAATCCCTGGGTTGGGACTATTCCCTCAAAAAGGAAATGGCAACCCACTCCAGTATTCTTGCCTGGAAAAATCCATGGACAGAGGAACCTAGTGGGCTACAGTCCGTGGGGTCACAAAGAGTTGGACACAACTGACTAATTGCACACATGCCCATAACACCACCCTTATGGCAAAAAGTGAAGAGGAAATCAAGTGCCTCTTGATGAAGGTTAAAGAGGAGAATGGAAAAACTGGCTTAAAACTCAACATTCAAAAAACTAAGATCATAGCATCTAGTCCTATCCCTTCATGGTAAATAGATGGGGATACAATGCAAACAGTGAGAGACTTTATTTTCTTGGGCTCCAAAATCACTGAAGATGGTGACTGAAGCCATGAAACTAAAAGACTCATGCTCCTTGGGAGAAAAGCTATGAACAATCTAGACAGCATAGTAAAAAGCAGAGACATTACTTTGCCAACAAAGGTCCATCTAGTCAAAGCTATGTTTTTTCCAGTAGTCACGTATGGATGTGAGAGTTGGACTATAAAGAAAACTGAGCGCTGATGAATTGATGTTTTTGAACTGTGGTGTTGGAGAAGACTCTTGAGAGTCCCTTGGACTGCAAGGAGGTTAAACCAGTCAATCCTAAAGGAAATCAGTCATGAATATTCATTGGAAGGACTGATGCTGAAGCTGAAACTCCAATCCTTTGGCCACCTGATGTGAAGAACTGATTCCTTGGAAGAGACCCTGATGCTGGGAAAGAATGACGGTAGGAGAAGGGGATGACAGAGGATGAGATGGTTAGATGACATCACTGACTCAATGGACATGAGTTTGAGTAAGCTCTGGGAGTTGGTGATGGACAGGGAAGCCTGGCGTGCTGCAGTCCATGGGGTTGCAAAGCGTCAGACACAACTGAACAACTGAACTGAAATGAAGCATGTAATCATTCAACTAAGTAGATTGGGCTATAGTTTCAGTGGTCTTTATTACTAATGGAGGGATTTTAGGGTGGGGACAGATTTAATGATTGAGATCACGGGAAGAGTAAGAATTAGTAGGTGATGCCAGAGTGGCAATGGGAAGAGGCATTTGTAATCACAAATCCACCATGTCTAATGTCTGAGGAAAGGAAGGTCATTTGAGCAGGCAGCAAGAGCCCTGATGTTCGTCCCCATGGAGCCCAGCACGTACAGTCTGCTCTGACTCCCTGAGAGGTGTGCACAGCACCACTTGACACTGTTTGTCTGAGGACAGCCATGCAAAACTACTGGGCTGCTCCTGCCAGGGACCCAGCTTCCTGGGGATCTTCCATAATGGGAGAGGCAATGAGATGCTTAGACAGAAAACTGCAGTTCTCAGGGTAGGAGGGGCCACTTGCCAAGGCTTTGGGATCAGAGAGGGAATCTCATAAAATGACAGTGTTTATTAGCTCAAAACTGTATTTAATGAAAGCCTGTTAAAGCAAAGGTACTATTCTGGGCTCAGGGACTCAGGTGGTCCCCAAGAGAGAGAAGGTGTTTGCTCTCTGTAGTAGGTTATATTATGCTCCTCCCTCAAAAAGGATGTTCAAGTCCTAATTCCTGGTACCATGAAGATGAAGTTATCTATAGATCACATCTTTGCAGGTGTAATTCAGCTAAAAATCTTGGAATGAGATCTTGGATTTAGGGTGGGTTGTAAATTCAGCGACTATTGTACCTACAAGAAAAAGGAGAGGGGAATTTGAGACACAGACAGACACAGAGAAGATGGTCATTTGAGGCAGAGATTGGTGTGAAGTATCTACAAGCTGAGGACCACCAAGACTGCCTGGAGCCACCAGATGCTAGAGAGAGGCTGGGGACAGAATTTCCCTTGGAATCTCCAGAAGAACCAACACTGTGGCTTGGTTCCAACAGTGTTGGAGAAGTTCCGACTGCTCTCAGAACTGGGAGAAAATATGCTTCTGTTGTTTGAAGTCACTCCGTGTTACTTTGTTATAGCAGCCCTGGGAACATAATACACCCTCTAAGCTCACATTACTGGAGGCAACAAAAGTACAGGCCGATAAATGTCAACACAGGTACAGAACTTGGAGACTTTGTATTTAAAAGTTAGTCCAAGGAATGTGCTAGAGGACCAGGTGAAAGGGAAGCATACTTAGAATGAGATACTCAGGACAGTGTCACCTCAAAGGAGGTGACATCCGAGCAGGCAGTTGCAAAGTGGAAGTAGCAGTTCTGGAAAGTCGTTCTAGGAGGATGTGAAAGTGTGGAAAAACATCCTGAGTGTGAGAGGGCTGATGAGTTCAAGGGGCAGAAAGGAGGGGCCGGAGACCATGAGGAGTGGAGACAGGTGCCATGCACTCAAAGGCCATGGTGCAGAGTTTGCCTTTTACACTTAAGAACAAAGGGAGTAGTCCTTTTAAGAGAGGGACAGTAGAAAGTCTCCAGAATAGGTTTGGGGAAAGTCCAGACAAAACAGAATCAGCAGTGGTAGAGCTAACATGAATCACAGAGAAGTGGCAGTTTTATCTTCTCAGATATGCTCATGACTAGGGAAGGTTTCCATCTGCCTGGGATGTCATGTTTCCCAGTCACTTCCTCCAGTCCCTGAATAACCACCATGCCACATGCCAGGACACTAATTAAACTGCATTCAGTGAAAGTGGAGGCTTCCTGGTGGCTCAGTGGTAAAGAATTCACCTGCCGATGCATGAGACACAAGAGACCTAATCCCTGGGTCAGGAAGAGCCCCTGGGGAAGAAAATTGCAAACCAATCCAGTATTGTCCCATGGATAGGGTAACCTGGCAAGCTACAGTCCATGGGGTCGCAAAGGAGTTGGACATGACTTAGCAATCCAACAGCAACAGCAACAATGAAAGTGAAGACAAATAGAGCAATGATGGTCAAAACAATCATAGTGAGAAAGTGAACATTTAGCACCCTTATTTTTGGACAATTTAGGATAGAATCCTGGGGCTTAAGTATTTACAAACACATTGTACACTGATTAGATGGCTTCATGCTTTTCCTATGAGGTCAATAACAATCTTACAATTTTCTTTGGTGAGGAGTAGAGTTGGAGTGGAAAGATCTGATGTGATCTTCCATGGGGACAACAATAACTAGGCAGAGGAAGAAAGCAATGAATATTTTTGTCTTGAAACTACTGCATGCCGGGCATTTGCTAGAAATTTTATATGGAATAAGCCGCTTACCTTGTATAATCTTAGGAACTTGGCATTATTAATCATATTCTTCATCCAAAGAGTCTGACACTTAGAAGGGTTAGGTGATTTGTCCCAAGACACCCAGAATGGAGACAGTGAGCTGGGGCCAGGATCCCAGATTTCATGTCCTTCCCTGACACCAAGCTTTATTTCCTTCCCTGCCAAGGGAAAGATCTTGTCTCAGTGAATCCTGAATCAGACACCCCCACATATGACTCAGTTTCTTCCTGTTAAGTGAGGAGGTCGAGCTAGACAACTGAAGTGAATTTTGCCCTGCCTGCCCTGATACATTTTGTGCATTCGGCATGCAAAGTCAAGCATGTTCATTGCCTCTCTACGTGCTCTTGGGGTTGTAATTCTTATCTTTATTGCTACCCCTGCCAGGAGGAGTAAATCATTATGGGGGTATTTTCCTTGGCTTTTTCTCTCTTTCAAAGTTAATCGAGTTCCTTTCATGTAACTTTTTTACAGAGTAAATTTCCAACTACTTTAAACTACAAATTAGTCATCACATTGGGCTTTTCGGGGTTATATTAAGTCATTTGTCATAGATGCTGCCGATAATAGTTAGCTTAGGCTAAACGTTTCCTTGTTCAGGGTGTTTATCACATCCTGTACTTGCCATGCCTGTGAAAATAAAAGGTAGCGAGAAGGGTGTGAACCTGTTTCATAGGAGGCACAAGATAATAAATGTGAAAGAGCTGGGAACACTGCAAAGGCTTCTGTACTTGGGAAGTGGTTATTACTGGCATTAAATCACTCTTTGGCACGCTGTATCTCTGGATGATGAAAGGGGCCAGGAGGCAGTGCACACGGTTCATGGATACAAAGGGGGCTGTGTAGGAAGACGATGGGCTTTTATGCCTGGAAAGCAAGCTAACCTTTGACCTTGGGCAGATCACTTACGCTCCCCGCTGTCAACCTCCTCACTTGCAGAGTGTGAATTGGAACTTCTACCTCATAGGGCTGCTGTGAAATTTAAATGAAATTGTGTTTGTGAAGTGCTAGTCTGATGCCTGGTTCCTGGCATTCTGTGGATTTTGTCTTCTTCTTACTCAAGGCACCTGCCTAGAAAGGAATCTCAGAAGTAATACCCGGATTCATCTCCAGTGGTCATGTCACACCTCACATTATAAGCATAAGGAAATGACAACCCACCCCAGTACTCTTGCCTGGAAAATCCCATGGACAGGGGAGCCTGGTAGGCTACAGTCCATGGGGTTGCAAAGAGTTGGACACGACTGAGCGACTTCACTTTCAGTTTTTCTTTCAAGCATCTATTTAATGAGTATGTGGGTCCATGTATGGAAAATATTCAATGAATAAAAAAATACATGAACACACTGGTGTTTATAAAGAACTCTGTCTTGACACTGGGGCTAAAGGGGATTGGACATTTCATTTATCCCTTCAGTGCATTTTCCTCTTTGAATGATAATCACTTCATTCTATCATGGGCTACCCAGGTGGTGCTAATGGTACAGAATATCCTGCCAATGCAGGAGATGCAAGTGATGTGGGCTTGATCCCTGGGTTGGGAATATTCTCTGGAGAAGGAAATGGCAACCCACTCTAATATTCTTGCCTGGAAAATTCCATGGACAGAGGGAATTTGGCAGGCAGCAGTCCACAAGGTCACAAAGAGTCAGACATGACTGAGCACACACACACACACACACACACACACACAAACACACACACACACACACACACACACACACACACTGCACTTTGTCAGGTTGGATCTGTTATTCCCATTTCAGAGATGAGAGAGAAAAGAGCCTCAGAGAGTAGGAATTTTAGGAAAAAGTTTGGTAATAAAGTGCCTCAGGTTCTTTGGCAAAGAACAAATCCTCAGTAAGGGCTTTTTGAAACACGAAAGTGAAAGTCGTTCAGTTGTGTCTGGCTCTTTGCGACCCCATGGACTGTAGCCTGCCAGGCTCCTCTGTCCATGATATCTCTCAGACAAGAATACTGGAGTGGGTAACCCTTCCCTTCTCCAGGGGAAAGAGGCACTTAATTGGTTATATAATCTACGTTAGAAAAATATGTTTAATTTTCTGATTGTTTTGTTTGCTATTATTTTTACTACCACAATTATAATCATCCTTGTCACCAGTACAGCACTCAAATTCTTATTTATGCAAATGAATTTGGATTTCTCCAGTACCTGACTCCTTGTAGGAACTGATCCCACTCAGATTCCTTGAACCAGAGGCAAGTGATCATGCCCCACCTGAGTTTCTCCATGACTATCTGGTCCCTCACTTTGTCTAGGCTCCAGGGAAAGTCAGAGGGGCAACAGAGCACACGTGATGATTGTCTCTAACAGGGAGGGACCACGAGTCCCAAAGTAAAAATCCTACTGGGCACATGGTAATCACGTAAGGCTAGGACTGTCCCCAGTCCTTGTGAGGTGGAGAGCTCAAGGCCTGGGCTTTGTAGTCAGGAAGAGCTGGATTCAATCCCAGACTCCTTGAACTTAAGACACTGGGCAAATATCATAAGCTCCCCAAGGCTAAATTAATAATAAGAATATAACTCACAACTTGGATCAATGATGAGGATTAAATTAAATCACATATGTAGAGAACTCACTGAAGTATCAGACTCACGGCTCATCCCGAGTTGTTGCTGTTGTTGTTATTCAGTCGCTAAGTCGTGTTTGACTTTGGGACCCCATGTACTATAGGCAAGCCAGGCTCCTCTGTCCTCCTCTATGTCCCTAATTTTGCTCAAACTCATGTCCATTGAGTCGGTGATGCCATCCAACCATCTCATTCTCTGTTGCCCTCCTTCTTTTGCCTTCAATTTTTCCCCAGCATCAGTTAAGTTCAGTTCAGTTCAGTCACTCTGCCATATCTGACTCTTTGTGACCCCATGGACTCCAACACGCCAGGCTTCCCTGTCCATCATCAACTCCTGGAGCTTGCTCAAACTCATGTCCATTGAGTCGCTGATGCCATCCAATCATCTCATCCTCTGTCGTCCCCTTCTCCTCTTGCCCTCAGTTTTCTCCAGCACCAGGGTCTTTTCTAATGAGTCAGTTCTTCACATCAGGTGGCCAAAGTATTGAAGCTTCAGTTTCAGCATCAGTCCCTCCAATGAATATTCAGGATTGATTTCCTTTAGGAAAGTACAGTTGATTTACAACGTTGTATTATTTTCAGGTATAAGCAAAGTGGTTCAGTTATATTCTTTTCAGATTCTTTTCCTTTACAGGTTATTACAAAATATTGAGTATAATTCTCTGTGCCATAGAGTAGGTCCTTGTTGCTTATCTGTTTTATATATAGTAGTACATCTATGTTAATTCCAAACTTCTTTGGTGAATTTAATATAGGAGAGGGGGAATTAAAGCAAGGGAAGAGAAAAACAAGTGGCCCAAAATGTCAGTTATTTAAACCAGAGAAGATCTCTTAATCAAAGGCAGTTGGTGGTAGGGGAGGGGCACTGGATCTTTATCTATCCTGTGACCTGCAGTCTGGTTTTGTGTGTTTTTTAGATAGCCTTCTTTGAAATGGATACTTAAGCATATGCCTCACAGTCAAAGCGGAAGTCAGGGCTTACATTACAAGGGGTCATGGAACTTGTCCAAAGTTACACAGAGGCAGAACTCACATAAGACACAGGGTCGTGGAGTTTCTCACATTCTCTGTCCATCATCATAAGATGCTCTTTAATGCTTTCTTTATCACTAGCCACTGACACAGTGCTTGAGATGTAGCAGGGGCTTGTGAAATAGATGATTCCTTGATCATAGAACTGATGGTACACTTTATAAAGAGGTTCCACTTTATCTGGGCTTTCCAGGAGCACAGAGGTAAAGAATCCACCTGCCAATGCAGGGGTCACAGGAGATTCGGATTTGATCTCTGGGTGAGGATGATCACCTGGAGAAGGAAATGGCAACCCACTCCGGTATTCTTGCTGGAAAGTTCCATGGACAAAGGAGCCTGGAGTCCACAGTCCATGGGGTTGTAAAAAGTCGGACACGACTGAGCACAAGCACAAGTCCACTTTGCTCATTCAGTAACAATTTATCAGATTCTATTTCCCAAGTCCTGAGCTATAGCCATGGGATAAACTGATGGTGGGTATAGAAAGGTTTCATTGCCTTCATGAGGCTTACTCTCTATTCTCAGATCTGTATGATACAGATTGTTTCAGAGGCACTGTTTCTCTGTAATTTCTCTAGTCCAGCTCTGAGAAATAAAAAATGAGATTATTCTTATTTGATATTTTCTGATTTAATATATATATTTTTTGTTTACTATTTTTCACTTCACCACTTTTATTCCAAGAACAATTTTCATCCCAATTCTTTGGCCTTTTCAGTGTCACTAAGCAGAGATAATTCTTAAGCATGCAACAAGATGACATATGTGGTTGCTCCCTTTTGGTGAATACATAACAATGTTTGTAAAATTCTATTTTTGAATGCAACATCTTTTTTGTGCAAACACATTTTTTATATAATGGTTTAAAGGAAAGAATAGCTGTGACATGTAAACAAGAAACTTTATCTTATTTCAAATGGTTTATAGAAATAGTAACTCTCTTTTGAAAAGCCACAGAGCTCCCTAATTACCATGAAATCTGATTTCTTAAGCTCACCATACAGGGTAGCTGCTTGAAGGTATAAAACAGCTTACATGTAGTAGGCTGAACCTGCACATTCAGAAAAAAATCAATTGATCAACAGGTATATAGTACCTACTATGGGCTAGGCATTGTTCTAGGTACTGGTGGAAACAAAAGAGACCTAGTCCTTGCCTTTAAAGAACTTACATTCTAGAGGAAAAAGCAGAAAAAGAACATGTAAGCAAAAATGTAATGAAGATAATGTTAGGTCCTGGTAAGAGCTATTAAAAAGGGAAAATTGATGTGGTGGCTCAGACAATAAAGAATCGGCCTGCAATGCAAGAGACCTGGGTTCAATACCTTGGTTGGGAAGATTTCCCTGGAGAAGGAAATGGCAACCTACTCCAGTATTCTTGCCTGGAAAATCCCATGGATGGAGGAGCCTGGCGGGCTACAGTCCATGGGGGTCACAAAGAGTCAGACACAACTTAGCGACTAACACACAGACACACAAAAGATTAGCTGAGGAAAGGACTTCCCTGGTGGCTCCCTGGTAAAGAATCCACCTGCCAATGCAGGAGACACTGGTCCAATCCCTGATTCTGGAAGATCCCACATGCCACAGAGAAATGAACCCTGTGCAGCCCAACTATTGAGCCTGTGCTTTAGAGGTCAGGAGTCAGACCACTGAGCCCACATGCTGCGTGGTTAGAGCCTGTGCTTTGCAACAAGAGAAGCCACCTCAATAAGAAGCCTGCACACAGCAACTACAGAGTATGTCCCCTGCTCTTCCCAACTAGAGAAAAGCCTGCACACAGCAACAATGATGCAGCATAGGCATAAATAAACAAATGAAATTACTTTAAAGAAAGAGTAGCTGAGAGTCTGCCACAGCTGGATGTGGGAAGCTCTGAGATGACTTTTGTGCTGAAACACAATGATGAGAAGATCATCATGGGAAGATCTGAGGGGAAATATTCCAAACAGAAGGAAAGGCAAATATAGTGTTAAGTTACTTTCGTCCTGTCTGACTCTTTGCGACCCCATGGACTGTAACTCGCCAGGCTTCTCTGTCCATAGGAGCCGAAGATAATAAAGTCTTTCATTATTTCCATGTTTTCCCATCTATTTGTCATGCAGTGATGGGATCAGATGCCATGATCTTCATTTTTGGAATGTTGAGTGTTAAGCCAGCTTTTTCACTCTCATCTTTCACTTCCATCAAGAGGCTCTAAATTCCTCTTCAATTTCTGCCTTTAGGATAGTGTCATCTGCATATCTGAGGTTATTGATATTTCTCCCGGCAATCTTGATTCCAACTTGTGCTTGTGCAGCCTGACATTTCACATGATATACTCTGCATAGAAGTTAAATAAACAGCGTGGCAATATACAGCCTTGACGTACTCCTTTTCCAATTTGGAAGCAGTCCATTATTCCATGTCTGGTTCTAACTGTTGCTTCTTGACCTACATACAGGTTTCTCAGCAGACAAGTAAGGTCATCTGGTATTCCAGACCACCATATGTGTTTAAGAATTTTCCACAGTTTGTTGTGATCCACATGGTTAAAGGCTTTAGCATAGTCATTTAAGCAGATGTTTTTCTGGAATTCTCTTGCTTTTTCTATGATCCAGTAGATGTTGGCAATTTGATCTCTGGTTCCTCTGCCTTTTCTAAATCCAGTTTGTACATTTGGAAGTTCTTGGTTAAACTGTTTAAGTTTATCTAGAAGAATTTTGAGCATTACCTTGTTAGCACGTGAAATGAGTGCAATTATATGGTAGTTTGAACATTCTTTGGCATTGCCCTTCTTTGGGATTGGAAAGAAAGCTGATCTTTTCCAGTCCTGTGGTCATTGTTGAGTTTTCCAAATTTGCTGGCATACTGAGTGCAGCATGTTAACAGCATCATCTTTTAGGATTTGAAATAGCTTAGCTGGAATTCTGTCACTTCCACTAGCTTTGTTTGTAGTAATGCTTCCTAAGGCTCAGTTGACTTCACACTCCAGGGTGTCTGGCTCTAGGTGAGTGATCACACCATCATGGTTATCCAGGTCATTAAGACCTTTTTTGTACAGTTTTGTATAGTTCTGAGCTGTTCTAGGGACACTAAGAGAGAAGACAATGGCAACCTACTCCAGTACTCTTGCCTGGAAAATCGCATGGACGGAGGAGCCTGGTAGGCTGCAGTCCATGGGGTCTTGAAGAGTCAGACAAGACTGAACACCTTCACTTTCATGCATTGGAGAAGGAAATGGCAACCCACTCCAGTGTTCTTGCCTGGAGAATCCCAGGGACAGGGAGCAACTTAGCAGCAGCAGCAAAGACACTAAGAAGGTCAGTGTGGTTGGAGCCTAGAAATGAAGAAGAATCTGACCAGAGAGATGACTTCATGAGAAGGGGAGGGACCACATCGTGAAAGACCTTGAAGGTCAGAGTTAGGAACTTGGGGCATGGCTTTATGCAGGGAGATTACATCAACTGTTTACAAAGATCCCTCTGGCTTCTGCCCAGAGAGAATCCTCTAGGGCACAGGCATGAGGTGGGGATATCAGGAAGAGGCATGACTCAGGAGCTGGGTGATGGACAATGCTGAACTGGATTCAGATTTCTGTGGGAGAGATAATGAGAAGACAGGGTTTGAGAAGCATTAAGAGGGCTTCCCTAGTGGCTCAGATGGCAAAGAATCTGCCTGCAATGCAAGAGACCTGGGTTCAATCCCTGGATCGGGAAGGTCCCCTGGCAAAGGGAACTGTTAATCACTCCAGTATTCTTGCTTGGGAAATCCCATGGACAGAGGAGCCTGGTGGGCTACAGTCCACTGGGTTGCAATGATTCAGACGCAACAGAGTGACTAGCACTCTCAAAACTAGGAAAATAACTCATATAACATGTTGATGAATCAGAGTTAGGTAAGCTACCTGCTAAGTTGCTGCAGTCAATTCAGACTCTTTGAGACCATGTGGACTTTTGCCTGCCAGGCTCCTCTGTCCATGGGATTTCCCAGACAAGAATACTGGAGCGGGTTGCCATTTTCTCTGCCAGGGGATCTTCCAGACTCAGGAATCAAACCTGCATCTCCTGCATTGGCAGATGGTTTCTTTACCACTGAACCACCTGGAAAGCACTGTATCTATGGTATTTAAATAAAGGAGACTGCTTGTAATCACCCAACAAACAGTACAGCTAGCATAGATAAGCTTTTTGGGGACAGAACACGAAGCACTCCAAAATTTAAGGGTCTGGAAGAGGGGTATGAGACGGCTTAAAAGGCTAAAAAGGAGGGAAGGAGACAATGTTGGGGTCACACTCTATTTGTCCTGCTCCACCCTCAGCCACTTCAATTCAGCATATCCAGATCCTCTGGTTCTGGCAACTTCCCTTTTTGATTGATAGTCCTGTAGAATTCTGGGCCCAGTTCTGGTTTGAGATCTCTATCCTAAGTACCCACTTTGAAGATTCATGAGGATGTATTTTCAGGCCCAGAATCATAAACTTTCCAATATAGAATAGGAAACAAACCAAACAGCACCAAAGCCTGAAAATTCTCCAGTTGTTTTCACTATGCTTTCCATCCAAAAGATAGCATCTATGTATATTTTGGGGTTAAGTAGGGACTGGTTCGGAGAAGGCAATGGCAACCCACTCCAGTACTCTTGCCTGGCAAATCCCATGGACGGAGGAGCCTGGTGGGCTGCAGTCCATGGGGTCGCTAGGAGTTGGACACGACTGAGCGACTTCACTTTCACTTTTCACTTTCATGCATTGGAGAAGGCAATGGCAACCCACTCCAGTGTTTTTGCCTGGAGAATCCCAGGGACAGGGGAGCCTGGTGGGCTGCTGTCTCTGGGGTTGCACAGAGTCGGACATGACTGAAGCAACTTAGCAGCAGCAGGGACTGGTTTTAATCTTAGGGGGCGTCCCTCATAGCTCAGCTGGAAAAGAATCCTTTTGCAACGCAGGAGATCCTGGTTGGATTCCTGGGTTGGGAAGATCCGCTGGAGAAGGGATAGGCAACCCACTCCAGTTTTCTTGGGCTTCCCTTGTGGCTCAACTGGTAAAGAACCCACCTGCAATGTGGGAGACCTGGGTTCCATCCCTGGGTTGGGAAGATCCCCTGGAGAAGGGAAAGGCTACCCACTCCAGTATTCTGGCCTGGAGGATTCCATGGACTCTATGTCTGCTCCGATTCTGATGACCAGATAAGAGAGGTGATGTCTCATAGGTGAAAGGCCGCGGGTCTCTGGGAGAAAGATCGGAAGAAAGTGTCTTATGGTACCTGGAATACATTGGTGTGCTTACGTGTTCATGTGTATCTCCATAGTCTAGGTTATCCACTTCTCACAGAATAGGAGCAATTTGCTAATAATAATAATAATAGTAACAAACTGAAAAAGCAACTAATATTAATTGGGAGTTATCTCTATGCTAGGTTTCATGCAACAGAGATCTCTGTTTCATCCTCAAAACAAATCTAAGAGGTAGGTGTTATTATTGTTTCCTTTCTTCAGATAAGTAAACATAGGCTTATAAGTCTTTATAAGCTCTTCTCAAAATCATAGAACAAGAAAGTAGCCATATTGCAAATTGAATTTAAATTTCTTGACTCCAAGCTTCCAGGTGACTTAAACATTGGCTTATAATACAGGCTTAGAGTGAAACACACCTTGAGATCTTGTTGAAAATACACATTCTGATTCAGCAGGTCTAAGCTGGTGCCTGAGAGTCTCCATTTCTACCTGCTGCCCAGGTACCAGCTTTGACTGATGCTGCTGGCCTGTAGACTGCTCTCTGAGGAGTCACTTTAAGAGTCTATGCTGTGCTTCTCCCTCATGGCATGTTTGCCAGTTTATGGGTGTTGAGCAAATGCATATGGAGAAAATGGACACAGAGAGGCAAGAGAATAGGTAAGTCCTCTGTTCTGCTTAGGGAAGCTCAGATCTTAAGGTTCAACCTGACTTTTACATTTCTTAACTTCGAAGTAAGGAAAGAGAGATTTCAGTTCTCCAGTTTTTGTGATTGAGTTATTATATAAGACTGAGTCAAAATACATTTCAATCACATTTTGGCTAAAACTTAAAGGAAGAAATGACAGAAATCCTGAACTGGGTCAAGCGTCTTCCCAGTTGGTACCTTTGTGTATAAGATCAAGGAGAACTTCCCCCAGCTTTCTCAGGCTTAGCCATAAATTACATTTTGTGTGTCTGCATGGTAATTTTTTTTTTCCTGCAGTATTTTTCTCCCTGCTAAATCCAACGTCCTTACAACCTTATCTCCCTTTTGCTTCGTGCTGCTCACAACCCAGGCTAAGTTTTCTCTGCTTTGCAAAGGAAAGTATCTGCCCAAAGTCACACTGCAAACCAGGGGTGAAAGAAGGAAATAGACCCCATGCTCCTGGCTATTGGACCTCGACACTGTCTCCTTTACCACCCTGTTCTGTGCAATGTGCATCCTTCTCAAGGAAATAGAACACTAATCACAGAGATGCACTTAACAACCTTAAAAACTAAAAAAAAAAAAAGGTTTCTGAAAACTAGGTGCTAGGAACTCTACTAGACTCTTATACTCAACCCTACCCTGTCATTGTGGCTGGACTTCAAAGTGATCTTTCAGCCTTTACCTGCCCACTGACCTATGGATAGGTTCCTATCCTTTTAAGCACTCCTATGAAGTTTAAAAAAGGCTGAACAAACAGTATGGTGAACACATAATGGCTTGTTTAAGAGGACACACTGTCTAAGTTGGAGATGTGCATTTGACCCTTTAAAGATGGTCCAGAAACACTATTTGTCAAAGAAGTTAGAATATGCTGTGCTCTGTATTGAGTCCTTCTCTCTTACTTTCTCCTTTGCCTTTGCTTTTCAGTTGGCAGGGGCCATCTAATTTGTTGTTTTTATTATATG
Source organism: Bos grunniens (assembly GCF_055505025.1). Taxonomy (NCBI): domain Eukaryota; kingdom Metazoa; phylum Chordata; class Mammalia; order Artiodactyla; family Bovidae; genus Bos; species Bos grunniens. The sequence continues at coordinate 11,038,871 of NC_141170.1, read as the reverse complement.
TACTACATATTACATAATAAATCTAATTTGTTGTTTTTATTATATGTACTACATATTATATAATAAACTATATATATATATATATATATAGAGAGAGAGAGAGAGAGAGAGAGAGAGAGAGAGAGAGAGAAAGAGAGAGAGAGAGAGAAAGAAAGAGAGACTAGAAAGTATAGTCCCAAGCTGAAAGTAGAGAGTTATTTTATCTGGTGGGAATGTTTAGAACTCTAAGCCTGGGAAACATCTCAGTAACTCTGAGAAAACTGCTCCAAGGAGACAGGAAGGGAAGTCAGGCTATATACAAGTTTGCAACAAAGGGAGCAGGCAGTCTGAACATCAATGATCAGGTATCAAGTTAAGGAATCTAGCATTCTATGTTTGGGAAGATGCAAGACTCTGGGTTCACTGAATTCATTCCTTTCATATGCACCTCAGCTATCTGGGGCCAATCCTGTTTCCTTCTTCACTTTGTTTCTCAAATTCCCTTAGATCCTCAGCAATCACTGTGGGAGGTGGCAGCATCCTCTGCATAAAAGTTTGGGAGCTCTCATTCACATTTGGAGGCCAGGAATCACTGATGGCTGTGACATTACTTGTTTATTACTATGGCAAGAGATACTTTCATTTCACATATATATATTTTACTACACTATCTGTACTATTCTATCATATATTATAGCAACAATCCCCAACCTTTTTGCCACCAGAGACCAGTTTTGTGGAAGACAGTTTTTCCATGGACTGAGGGGAGAGTCACCCTGCTTATTTAACTCATATGCAGAGTATATCATGCAAAATGCTGGGCTGAATGAAGCACAAGCTGGAATCAAGATTGCTGGGAGAAATATCAATAACCTCAGATATGCAGATGACACCAACCTTATGGCAGAAAGTGAAGAATTAAAGAGCCTCTTGATGAAAGTGAAAGAGGAAAGTGAAAAAGTAAAAGTTGGCTTAAAACTCAACATTCAGAAAACTAAGATAATGGCATCCGGTCTCATCACTTCATGGCAAATGGATGGGGAAACAATGGAAAAGGTGAGAGACTATTTTTTTGGGCTCCAAAACACTGCAGATGATGGCTGCAGCCATGAAATTAAAGATGCTTGCTCCTTGAAATAAAAGTTATGACCAACCTAGATAGCATATTAAAAATCAGAGACATTTTCCCAACAAAGGTCTGTCTAGTCAAAGCTATGGTTTTTCCAGTAGTCATATATGGATGTGAAAGTTGGACTATAAAGAAAAATTGATGCTTTTGAACTGTGGTGTTGGAGAAGACTCTTGAGAGTCCCTTGGACTGCAAGGAGATTAAACCAGTCAATCCTAAAGGAAATCAAGCCTGAATTTTCATTGGAAGGACTGATGCTGAAGCTGAAACTCCAAAACTTTGGCCACTCAATAAGAAGAGCTGACTCATTGGAAAAGACCCTGAAGCTGGTAAAGATTGAGGACAGGAGGAGAATGGGGCGACAGAGGATGGGATGGTTGATGGCATTAGTGACTCAATGGTCATGGGTTTGAGCAAGCTCCAGGAGATGGTGAAGGACACGGAAGCCTGATCTGCTGCCATCCATGGTGCCACAAAGCGTCAGACACGACTGAGCGACTGAATGACAATAACAATTTGCCACATAAATTACCACATCTCCTAGAACACAGAGTGTTCAATGTATGCTCACTGCCCGCATTTTGTAATCTCTCACATACAGATTCTGCTTCTCCTGTGAAACCTACTTTTCTTTTCAAGAAAGATTACAAGGCAGGGGTGCTCTGCAGAATATGGGTTCTATTAGGCACCTTGTCATGAGATGATTTCAGGTAGCAGTTACTGTGTGGTCTTGAGTTCGCCTTCCTGGGTTTGAATTCAGCCCAGCCACTTGGTAGCCGTGTGACTTGAAAATTACGTAGCCTCTCTGTTCTTCTTTTCCTTGTGGTGAAATGGGGAAATGACAGTTCCTGCCCCTCTGGGCTATGATGAGGTGTAGATGGTTGTACAACACTCAGAGTAGTGCCCAGTGCGTAGGAGATGGCCCAACAAATGTTAGCTCAGAATTGGCCCTGGAACAACATGGCTTTGAATTTGGTGGATACACCTTACTTAAAAAAATTTTTTTTGATTGATATGAACCATTTTTAAAGTGTTTATTGAATTTTTTACAATATTTTTTCTCTTTTGATTTTTTGGCCATGAGGCATATGGGATGTTAGCTCCTGGACCCGGGATCGAACCTAACTCCTTGCACTGGAAGGAGAAATCTTAACAACTGGACTGCCAGTGGAGTCCCTGGGTAGGTCCACTTACACTCGGATTCACTATAGTAAATACTATAGTACTTACTGCATGATCTGGTCGGTTGAATCCACAGATGTTGATTGGGAAGAATTTTGGAGTGAGGGACAAGGAACACTGTTCCTCTCTCTCTGTCTCTCACTCTTTCTGAATACAGACAGGAAGAGGAAGAGAGAGCCACACGGAGAGGATATGATAAAACAAATGTAGTAAAATTGGTGAATTTGGAAAAAGGATATGCATAACTTTCCTATACATGTCTTGGAAACATTCTGTAATGAATGGTTTGAAATTATTTCAAAATAAAAGGGATTTCCCAGGTGACTCAGTGGCAAAGAATCTGCCTTCCAAGCAGGAGACAGGGGTTCAATCCCTGTCCTGGGAAGATCCCTTGAAGAAGGAAATGGCAACCTACTCCAGTATTCTTGCCTGGGAAATCTCATGGGCAGAGGAGCCTTATGGGCTCAGTTCAGTTCAATTCAGTTCAGTTCAGTTCAGTCACTCAGTCGTGTTTGACTCTTTGTGACCCCATGAATCCCAGCATGCCAGGCCTCCCTGTCCATCACCAACTCCTGGAGTTCACTCAAACTCATGTCCATTGAGTCGGTGATGCCATCCAGCCATCTCATCCTCTGTCATACCCTTCTCTTCCTGCCCTCAATCCCTACCAGCATCAGGGTCTTTTCCAATGAGTCAACTCTTCACATGAGGTGGCCAAAGTATTGGAGTTTCAGCTTTAGCATCAGTCCTTCCAAAGAATACCCAGGACTGATCTCCTTTAGGATGGACTGGTTGGACCTCCTTGCAGTCCAAGGGATGCTCAAGAGTCTTCTCCAACACCACAGATGAAAAGTATGGGGAGGGAGGAGGGAGGAGGGTTCAGGATGGGGAACACATGTATACCTGTGGCGGATTCATTTTGATATTTGGCAAAACTAATACAATTTGTAAAGTTTAAAAATAAAATAAAATAAAATAAAACAGCAACTGAACATCACAGAAACTCAATAAATATTTGCTGAATGAAAAAAAAAAAAAGAAAAGAAAAAAAAAAAAAAGAAGAGCATAAATTCTTCAGCACTCAGCTTTCTTCACAGTCCAACTCTCACATCCTTACATAATCACTGGGAAAACCACACCCTTGACTAGATGGACCTTTGTTGGCAAAGTAATATCTCTGCTTTTTAATATGCTATCTAGGTTGGTCATAACTTTCCTTCCAAGGAGTAAGCGTCTTTTAATTTCATGGCTGCAATCACCATCTGTAGTGATTTCAGAGCCCCCCAAAATAAAGTCCGACACTGTTTCCACTGTTTCCCCATCTATTTGCCATGAAGTGATGGGACCAGATGCCATGATCTTAGTTTTCTGACTGTTGATCTTTAAAGCCAACTTTTTTACTTTCCTCTTTCACTTTCATGAAGAGGCTTTTTAGTTCCTCTTCACTTTCTGCCATAAGGGTGGTGTCATCTGCGTATCTGACGTTATTGATATTTGTCCCAGTAATCTTGATTCCAGCTTGTGATTTTCCAGCCCAGCATTTCTCATGATGTACTCTGCATATAAGTCAAATAAGCAGGGTGACAATATACAACCTTGAGGTACTCCTTTTCCTATTTTGGACCAGTCTGTTGTTCCATGTCCAGTTCTAACTGTTGCTTCCTGCATATAGGTTTCTCAAGAGGCAGGTCAGGTGGTCTGGTATTCCCATCTCTTTCAGAATTTTCCACAGTTTATTGTGATCTACACAGTCGAAAGCTTTGGCATAGTCAATAAAGCAGAAATAGATGTTTTTCTGGAACTCTGTTGCTTTTTCAATGATCCAGCCAATGGGATGGCAAAAGAGTCAGACACGACTTAGCAACTAAATAGCAAGAGCAACAAAATACAAAGTAAAAAGAGGGAGAGATATTGTATATAACCGTGAATCTTGTTAAGGAGCATCTGCAAGGCCATCTCCACATCTGATGCTGAAGTGTGAAGTTTGTAGGGAGAACGGGCAGGAAGGAAAGATCACCAGCAATTTGGGGATGGATCTCACAGATTCATGTTGGGCTCAGGAGGCCATGAAATTATCTTGTATTTATCTCCCTTCTTGCACGAAGGCAAATAAAACTTTGTTTACTGAGCACTCCAGGGCTTTTGCGGCTGCTCAATGGAGTCATAAAGGATCCAGACTTATCTAGTTTCTGTTTATTCCACCATCTGTAGCACATAGTTCTCATCACTGGGGATACAAGATGACTATTCTGTATCAGTCATCTGATACAGATGGGACATGGATTCTATCTTCCAGTTGGAAGGAGGTAATAAGGAAGAATGACTTTTCTATGGCTGGAAGAAGATTTTCTTAGAAATCAACAGGAGACCACAGTTTATGTCTCATTGCTCAAAACAGTATCAAATATCTATGTTTACCATCAAGGAAAACAGTATGACTGGGGCTTTAGATTTTCTTTTTTCCTTTCAACGTATTACTGCTTCAAACAAAATTAGGGTCCTGTTAGTAGAGAAGAAAAAGAGGGCATGGCAACCCACTCCAGTATTTTTTCCAGGAGAATCCCCATGGACAGAGGAACCTGGAAAGCTGAAGGAATGAGATCAAACCTAGGTGGTTGTCCTGGTTGTGAAATGGATGAAGAATGTTATGAAACTAAAAATGTGGGAAAAACAGGTTTGGGTAAATACCTAGCATTTGCTCTTAACCACCTGTATATGCAAATAACCTACCTTCTCTGAGCCTAGGCTTCCTCTAATGCAAAAGTAGATTATCTTTTTAGGATTGTTCAGAGAATTTCTTGGAGTCTTACATAAAAATGATTTAGCTTTCTTCCTTGGTACCTGATCTGGGAAAGTACACTGTTTCTCGAAGCCCCAGGCAACTCTGACATCAGACTTAGTGTTTTAGAGACAATCTGATGTTGTGGAAACAGCCAGCCCTCTGCATTGGACAGATACAGACTCAAAATCTGCTTATCAGCAATGTGGCTGATAAGAATCTAACAGATGCAAGACAGGGAGAATGATATTGAGATCTTGAGATTACTGAGAACTTGTTGGGAGATTATGACATTTAAATATAGCTTCAATTACTTAAATTACAACTTAATATAAAATTATGCTGTGCTGTGTGCTGTACTTAATCTCTCAGTCATGTCCGACTCTTTTTGGCCCCATGGACTGTAGCCTACCAGCTCCTCTATCCATGGGGATTCTCCAGGCAAGAATACTGGAGTGGGTTGTCATGCCCTCCTCCAGGGGATCTTCCAACACAGGGATCCAACACAGGTCTCCCACACTGCAGGCAGATTCTATACCACCTGAGCCACCAGGGAAGCCCAAGAACACTGGAGTGGGTAGCCTATCCCTTCTCCAGGAGATCTTCCTGACTCAGGGACCAAACTGGGGTCTCCTGCATTGCAGGCAGATTCTTTACCAGCTGAGCTAACTGAAAAGCCCAATATAAAATAATAATCACATATAATAAACAATAGACGTGTTCCCAATCCTGAATGAAGTTAGAACTTTAGGGACAGGAGCCTGGTCGTTTCAAGACTTGTGAGACCAGAGGTTAATAGAGGAGATAGCCTATATTTGGAATATGGATTATGGAATAAATATAGCATTCATAGAAAAAAATAAAATAAACAATAGAGTGAATAAATAACATGAATATAACTTTATATAAAATAAAAATATAGATACTTAATAAATGTAAAATATAGCACTTAACATTTGTAGTCCAAACCTGGCATGTAGTAGGTATGTTCTTATTCAGTTCCTTCTCCTCCATCAAGATAAATAGGGAGACATAAGCAGAGATACCAGGGCTTTCCCAGTGGCTCAGTGGTAAAGAATCTGCCTGCCAATGCAGGAGATACAGGTTTGATTTCCCTAGGGCAGATCCCTTGGAGGAGGAAATCGTAACCCACACCAATATTCTTGCTGGGAAAATCCCATGGACAGAGGAGCTTGGAGGGCTGCAGACCATGGGGTCGAAAAGAGTCAGGCACAACTGAAGCGACAGAGCGCTCAGAAGCAGAGATAGATTATTCAGCTTCAAGGTATTGGGTTTTCTGGATACTGAGTTCTTAAGGCCTAGTTGACAAGTCTTTAGTAATTCTATTATTATTTTTCATTTTGAGAAACCATGTATCTCTTTCTGGAAGCTGTCCTTATTATTGCCACAAAAGTGAAAATGTTAGTCACTCAGTCATGTCCAACTCTTTTCAACTCCAAAGATTATAACCTCTGTCCATGGAATTCTTCAGGCAAGAATACTGGAGTGGGTTGCCATTCTCTTCTCCAGGGGATCTCCCTGACCCAGGGGTTGAACTCAAGTTTCCCACATTGCAGCCAGATTCTTAACCATCTGAGCCACCAGGGAAGCCCAACAAATGCTATCGTCCTCTAGAATTAGGGGATCTGAAGACTTTCAATGGAGAATAACCCAGAGTGTGATGCAATCAATGTGTCCTACAGTACCCCACAAATATAATAAGTCCTGAAATGATGCAAGCAGGGGACTCTTTAAAAAGAAAAAAAAAAAAAAAGATACAGGGCTTAGCTAGAATGGAAAGGATGGGTTTCCTTTGAGCCAAATTTCAGTGGTGAAATAATGAATCATGAAAATAAAGACCTTGTATTGTAAATGATGCAGAAGGGACACCTCCCCATTCAACCTGCTTCCCACTTAGGGCTGTCAGCAACAATCAGACCCGAGATGATCTGCCAAGGCAACAGGCTGACTTCAGCATCTGATGGGAAGACTGTCAGGGACTTGGGTCGTGCCTTACATGTAGAAAACCTCTTGTCATCAGACTAATCACAGAGCCTTTTCCTTGTGACTAATGGGTATTTTTCTTTAATCTCTAGAAACCTCTGATCAATTAACTGCTATTTAAGCCAATCAAAGAAATTGAGGTGTGAGGTTTAATTAGCTTTTCTGAAGGTTACACACAGTCTCAGTCAGCAGAGAAGCCTGAAGTGGAACTCAGGGTAGACCAAGTAGACGTGGACAGTGTGAAAATAAGGTAACACCCAGGTGGTGATGGAAGATGTGAGCGGGCACTGGGAGCTGAGGCACTCAATTCACCGCCTCCCTCCGGCAGCCCAAGGGTCCTCTGCTGGGGTCCCTTCAAGGAAACTGACTTCTCCTTTGAACAGTTCACCATGTGTTGATGTTCTAAAAGCACGTTCAATTTCACACTTATGTCTTCCTAAGTGTCAGTCCATCAGCCCTTAACCTCACTGAGTGATTGTGAAGAATTAATGGAACAGCAGGTGATTTGATGCTGTTCCATTTACTGGTTTGATGGTGAAGATTTAAGGCCATAATACTCACGAAGATTTTAGCCAGAGCCAGGTCCACACGAGGGCCAGTGTTTAGTCATGATCATCACTGTTTTCTGCCCCTAAGTTCAATCAGAGCAAACTCACTGAAATACTTTCTTTTCTTTCTTCCTCATATTCTGGCTAACTGCTTTCTCCTTTTCCAGTTTTTGGTGACTTTACCACATGTTCAGTGTGTGGCCCTGTCCTATCCCCCCAGGGTCTCTCAAATCACCCTGATTTGGTGTCTGTTTCCCAGAGTTGTTTTTTTTGGGGGGTGGGGGTGGGGTGGGGGGTTGGGGTTCTGTCAAGCTCTTGACTCAATTTATCTGTGTATAATTTGCTTTTCTGTGATCAGGGATGACTTTTACTCAAAGGGATGCCTGGCCATGTTTCTTGGTAAGTCTCACTATTTTCCCTCTCTCCCTCCCTCTGTCTCTCTCCCTGTCATATCTGCTTTCTTTCTAAGAGATCTCACAGACAAAGGATTATAATTTAGATAGGGGCCATAGAACAAACATTTAAGGAAAGCTGTATAATTTCAACAATTTCATTGCATTTGTTATTCCAACAGATTCTGACAAGTCCCCATGGAGGTGTTTATATTATTACCCTTGTTTGCAGATGAAAAGGCTAAAGCTTTGCAGCCTTTAGTATGAGTATGAAGACACATACTCATTCAGTGAACTCACATCCCTGTTCTTCCAGCCCTTCTCTTTGCACGAGGCCATTTACATCTCCCTGGTTCTGATTCCATCCTTTATACAGTTTCCTTTGGAAATGTCCAGTACATTGTTTTATCTCTGAAAACATTTTTGGAAGTTTGAAGCTTTTGTCTGGAAGATTAACAGGCAAAATTCACTTTCTTGAAACTATTATTGATGGAATTTCCATAACACAGGGTTATAGGTTGATGCTATTTATTACTGAGAGTGTGCAGTCTGTTTTTCTTCTTTGAAATAATGAATGAAACAAAAGGAAAGTGGATGATCTGATCTGTAAGGGTTCACATTCTAAACCCAGGAGTCCAATTTCCAACCTGCAGGCCGTATGGGAACCACTTGAACTGGACATGAGCTCCACCTTAGATTCTTAAGACAATAAGCATTTTTCCTAATTAGCCAAAGACACGAACTTGGAGGACAGCAGGACTTAACCACCTGCCCATATGCCATGTCTCGCTGACACCTCAGTCAAGAGGCCATGGCTCAATGACTAATTTTTGTTGAAGCTGAATCCTGCATGTGTGCTAAGTCACTTCGGTCGTGTCAGATTCTGTGTGACCCTGTGGACAGTAGCCCACCAGGCTTCTCTGTCTATGGGATTTCCAGGCAAGAACAATGGAGCAGGTTGCCATGCCCTCCTCCAGGGGAGTTTCCCAACCCAGGGACAGAACCTGCATCTCTTATGTCTCTTGCATTGGCAGGTGGATTCTTTAGAGCTAGCTCCACTTGAAGTTGAATTCAGTTCAGTTCAGTTGCTCAGTTATGTTTGACTCTTTGTGACCCCATGGACTGCAGCACTCCAGGCCTCTCTGTCCATCACCAACTCCTGGAGTCTACTCAAACTCATGTCCATTGAGTTGGTGATGCCATCCAACCATCTCATCCTCTGTTGTCTCCTTCTCCTCCCACCTTCAATCTTTCCCAGCATCAGAGTCTTTTCAAAAGAGTAAATTCTTCACATCAGTTGGCCAAAGTATTGGAGTTTCAGCTTCAGCATCAGTCCTTCCAATGAATATTCAGGACTGATTTCTTTTAGGATGGACTGGTTGGATCTTCCTGCAGTCCAAGGGACTCTCAAGAGTCTTCTCCAACACCACAGTTCAAAAGCATCAATTCTTTGGTGCTCATCTTTCTTTACTACTCAAACTGATTTCCATCAATGAAAAGTCTTGAGGCTGTAAGAGAGACACTGACAAGAGAAAGTCAGGGGATTGGAGGAGAAAGCGTATAGGTTCTGTGTTAGAAGTGGATGGTGCATGGCTTTCATCCTAATTGCAGCGTCCTCTGAAAACTTTGCTGCAGATGATTATTTTTGCTTGCTATTCCCAAGCTTTGTGTCATTTAATTTTGTCAAACAAACACTCAGTGTCCTACTTGTCTCCTTTCTTTTTCTCATGCCAAATATTCTTCTCAGTTCATCCAGAAATCCTAAGTCTTCCCTTCAAGATAGTATATGCAGAATTTGATTCTTTTCCATTGCTTTTACCATATTAAGCAGGCCTGGGCCACCATTAGCTCCTGCTTTCACTACTGCCTCTTAACCCATCTTTCTGCTTCCATCTTCAACCTCCTAGCATCCATTTCTAACTCAAGAGCCAGAGTGATCTTATTATAAAATAAATCTGATCAAGTCATAGTTCTGCTTTAAAAGCTTTCTTAAAGTAGCCTATTGGACTCCACACAATCCAGCCCCACTGTTAAGTCTCTGATCTCAACTTACTCACATGTAATATGCAGGTCAGGAAACAACAGTTAGAACTGGACATGGAGCAACAGACTGGGTCCAAATAGGAAAAGGAGTATGTCAAGGCTGTATATTGTCACCCTGCTTATTTAACTTATATGCAAAGTACATAATGAGAAATGCTGGGCTGGAAGAAGCACGGGCTGTAATCAAGACTGCGGGGAGAAATATCAATAACCTCAGATATGCAGATGACACCACCCTTATGGCAGAAAGTGAAGAGGAACTAAGGAGCCTCTTGATGAAAGTGAAAGTGGAGAGTGAAAAAGTTGGCTTAAAGCTGAACATTCAGAAAATGAAGATCATGGCATCCGGTCCCATCACTTCATGGCAAATAGATGGGGAAACAGTGGAAACAGTGGCTGACTTTATTTTTCGGGGCTCCAAAATCACTGCAGATGGTGATTGCAGCCACGAAATTAAAAGACAGTTACTTCTTGGAAGGAAAGTTATGACCAACCTAGACAGCATATTAAAAAGCAGAGATTTTACTTTGCCAACAAAGGTCCATCTAGTCAAGGCTATGGTTTTTCCAGTGATCATGTATGGCTGTGAGAGTTGGACTATAAAGAAAGCCGAGCGCCAAAGAATTGATGCTTTTGAACTGTGGTGTTGGAGAAGACTCTTGAGAGTCCCTTGGACTGCAAGGAGATCCAACCAGTCCATCCTAAAGGAGATCAGTCCTGGGTCTTCATTGGATGGACTGATGTTGAAGCTGAAACTCCAGTACTTTGGCCACCTGATGAGAAGAGCTGACTCATTGGAAAAGACCCTGATGCTGGGAAAGATTGAGGGCAGGAGGAGAAGGGGATGATAGAGAATGAGATGGTTGGATGGCATCATTGACTTGATGAACATGGGTTTGGGTGGACTCCAGGAGTTGGTGATGGACAGGGAAGCCTGGCGTGCTGCATTTCATGGGGTTGCAAAGAGTCGGACACGACTGAATGACTTAACTGAACTGAACTAATTATTATCTTCTAGTATACTAATAGATCATTTATGATTTTATTTATGTCTACCTTTCCAATCTATAATATAAGGTTTTTGAAATGAGGCTTTTTGTCATTTTTGTGTGTTGATACAATCATAGGAGCTAAAATATTGCCTAAAGGTTAGTGAGCAGACATTAGCTATCTTCAGATTAAAGGGAATTAGTGAATAAATGAACAAAATAAACTCAGAGAATATAAAGTGTAACTTTTCATGAACATTCTTCTTATTCCTGAATGAAATGATATATGATAAGAAATGATTTATGATACATGATAAGAAAATTTGGTTATGATCAAGGTGACATCACAACCCATCCAGAGATACATCAGAAAAAAAATGTGAATTGATGTGTATGCAAGATTATTTGTTGAAGCATTATTTGTAATGGCAAAATGTAATAATAGATAAATAAGTTGTCCAAATGTCCAGCAATAAGATATCAATTGAATAAACTATATTAAATATACACAGTGGAACACTCATAATGAAGTGATAAAAAATGATGAAGGTACACACTCATATGGGACAATCTCCATGATATATTGTAAAGCAAAAGAGCTAACTGCAGAAAACAGCACACTCAGTGTGCTAAGTTTTGAGCCTGCTTAAGAAAGATGAATCATATGAAATGCCAAGTATTATACATGCATATGTGTGTGTGGACAATGTTGTATTTGTTCCATTAAACACTAAAAAGAGAAGTGAAAACTAATAAAGCATGTATGTGTGTCAGCCACTCAGTCATGTGTGACTTTTTGCAACCCCATGGACCGTAGCCCACTACGTTCTTCTGTCCATGGAGTTTTCCAGGCGAGAATACTGGAGTGGGTGGCCATTTCCTACTCCAGGGGATCTTCCCGACTCAGGGGAAGATCTCTGCTTCTCCTGTCTCTCCTGCATTGGCAGGCAAGATTCTTTATCACTGAGCCACCTGGGAAGCAATAAAGCATGGCTATCTATAATGGAGTAGAAAGTAAAAATTCTCTGCATCTACCTCACATAGTTTTGGAAATATAAAGAATTTGGCTTTGGAAATATAAAATATTTTATGATCAAAAAATTAAAACCAAATAAATAAATAATGGTAATTCTTAAAAATTCAAAACAAGAAAAAATTGAAGACAAATGAAACTATTACCAAATTGCTGATATAATTTCACCCAGAAAAATAATTATTTCAAATTACTTTAAGAAACTATATTTTATAAAAGAGAGCAAGAGGCCAAAATATGAACTATGAACTTCAAAAAAAAAAAAAAGAAACTATATTTTAATTCTGCATACCAAATGACATATAATTCAAAGACATGGTCCAAGAAATCTTAAAATATATATGTGTATCTAATTGTCAGCAGTGATACAGGTATTGTTATGCAAAACAATATAGTAGGTAATGCATAAGTAATTGTTTAATGTTGTTGGTTAACAATATTTTCCATATAAGAGAAAAGAAACATGAATTTAAAATAAAAGAAGTTACGGAAATAAAAGAAAACCAAAACTTCAAATATTACATTGGAAATGGAATATAAGAATAAAATTGTTAATTTTATTTATTTCTTAAAAGTCTTGAGAACCAAAAAATCTGAGACAATGCTATCCCAATATCAATGAGTACTCTTATTGTCCACATTGTGATCCATGCCACCTTTTCATATGAGAAGTAATCAGTTGTCCTTGGAGAAATGGTTGATAAATATAAGACAAGCATTGGCTATTTTGTTGTTCCAGGAGCTCTCAGCAGGACCAAGAACTCAACCTGAAAGAGTTCCCACTGGTAAAATATGGAACAATTTGAGCATTAAATTTGAACATTAGTCTTTACTAAATGCAATCAGTTGAGATATCTGAAGTATTTATAACACTTGCATTCATTTTAGTTTTTCCCATTCAAAAATGGGTATTTGAGCATTTAGAAATTTGTCAATTTGACTGTAGCCCACTAGATTCTTCTGTCCATGGAATTTTCCAGGCAAGAATTCTGGAGTGGGTTGCCATTTCCTTCTCCAGGGGATCTTCCTGACCCAGGGGTCAAACCTGCATCTCCTGTATTGGCAGGAGGATTCTTTACCACTGAGCCACCAGGAAAGTCCCCTTCACAGATAAATGTAATGAAGTTTTTATTTTGTGGAGGCATTTTGTGAAAAAGACATTCTGGAGACAAGCAAAAAAAATTTGATTACACTCTGGGTGTTTGCTCATAATAAGGAATTAGTGATAATTTTATTAGGTGCTATAATGGCACTATAGTTTGTAAACTTTATCCATATTTCTAGCAATATATACTAAAAACAATGTAGGGATGAAATGGAATCTTGATATGTTTACTACAGTAACACATTTTTAAAAAGAATGTTTATGAAACATAGTGGACAACTGTTGAATCTGGGTAATAGATAAGTAGATTTATCAGACCATTCACTCTACTTTTGTATACATTTACATATTTTCCAGCACATCTTAAAATAATGAGTAATGTTAAACCTCCAGTGTTGCTCCTATGTTCTAAAAGATGATGAACCATTTTTCTCTTGCCATGAGCTTGAGAATTACTATACTCTTAGAAGTGATGGACCTTGAGGGACTGTATCTGGCACTGTTTTTGAATCTCTATGTGTCCTTCTCACTAGCTCCCAATATAGGAAATTGAGGACCATAAGTCCCTTTCAACAAGTAAGAGTCTAACTATAATACCCAAATCTGAAGTCTAGCTCTATCCATTCCTATGTGAACATTGGTATGTTTCTTTAAATTTAGGATTCCTATAATATAAAATAATAAAGTGAGCATAGGATAGGACTTCTGGGAAAATCTTAGGTAATGTGTGTGAAGCACTCATGCAGGGCTTGGTATATATCTTGCCATCATTCCTTGCTTCATTTCCAGTGGAGTAGTGCCCAGCATGTAGATTCTTCTGAGTCACACTAGTTATTGAAAAAAGCAACATGACAGATGATTGCCATTGTATTTGCATCACATTATTCTTATTGAAAATGTATGTATTTACCCTGACTAGAGTCCAACAAAAGTCATTGAGAGAACAAACTTGGCTTCTACCAAATTGAAAAAAAAATTACAAACTAAAAAATCCGTGCTCTTTTTGGAGTGGATTAAACATACACACACACACACACACACACACACACACACGAAGAGTTTCAATATTAACCGTATAGCAGAGGAAAAATATAAAAAGCATAAAATATATTCCATGGAATTTTTATAATACTAAAATATTATTCTTTCTTAATCAAACTGAAATTTTTTTTAAATATCAGAAACAGAACACACATTTCTATTTAAGTTTAAAATAGACCCTTGGAGGAAAGTATAAATTCGATTTCTCCTGATTTATCAGAGATTTTGGTTGTATTTCCCTGATGGTCTTCTTTCTCTTTTACCTAGGAACTGAAAGCTCTTTCTTTTTAACTTGGCATCACCAATAGAGATGCTATGCTCAAATTTGGCTCTGAAAGCAGCTCTTTCTGGAACACTGCATTATTTCTATAGCTGTTGTTATTGCTGAGACCAAACAGCCCCATTTCTTAAGAAACATCCCAGTGAGAGCTATTTGGATGAGGTAGGTATTTACATGCAATAAAGTTCCCCTTCCTCCCCATGCTCCGTTATATGGTTAGGGGCTACTTGTTCCCTTTTCAAAGAGAAACACTGGGCTCTTCTTACTTCTTCAGAAAGGACTGGGCTTGTGAATTTCTCATCCTTTGTTAAAGGAGTGTGCTCAAACACCATATGTTTAGAATAAACTCCAAACTGAATATTCTGTAATAACCTTTGTGGGAAAAGAATCTTAAAAAGAATGAATATATCTATATGTATTACTGAACAACTTGGCCGTATACCACCTGAAACTAATACAACATTGTAAACCAACTACTGCTAAGTCGCTTCAGTCGTGTCCGACTCTGTGTGACCCCATAGACGGCAGCCCCCCAGGCTCCACTGTCCCTGGGATTCTCCAGGCGAGACCACTGGAGTGGGTTGCCATTTCCTTCTTCAATGCATGAAAGTGAAAAGTGAAAGTGAAGTCGCTCAGTCATGTCCGACTCTTAGTGACCCCATGGACTTCAGCCTACCAGGCTCCTCCGCCCATGGGATCATCCAGGCAAGAGTACTGGAGTGGGATGCCATTGCCTTCTCCGAAACCAACTATACCTTGATATAAAATAAAAGTTAAATTAAAAAATAAACTCAGAAAAAGCACTCAAGGATTTTGATCATGCTTCTTTTACTTCTCTAGCCTCATCTCAGCAACTCTTCTAGAGATAATTTTCATTGCAGCTTTACAGAGCTCAGAGATTCTTCAAAGACTTCCCTTTTATGTACTACTCCTCTCCTCTCCTACTTGCCCAGCTAATTTTTACTCATCCTGTAGTATACATTTCAAACATCTCCTATTCCAGGAAGTCTTCTGTATTAGTTTCCTGTGACTGCTTTAACAAATACCACAAACTCGGTGGCTTAAAATAACACATTGATTCTCTTTACAGTTCTGGAGGTCTCACATCTGAAATGGGTATCACCGAGCTGAGGTCAGGTATTAGTAAAGCCACATCTGCCCCAGAGACTCTGGAGGAGAATCTGTCCCTTGTCTCTTTCGGCTTCTAGTGGCTGCCAGCATCCCTCGGCTTGTGATCACACGGCTTCAACCTTTAAGGTCAGCATATTCAACGCTCCTTCTCTGTCCCATCTTCACATTGCCTTTTCTTCTGTGTATCTTTGTGTCATATCTTCCCCTCGGACTCTCTCTTATAAGGATACTTGTGATTATATTTAGGGCATATCTGGATAATAGAGAATAATTTCTCCTTCTAAAGATCCTAACTTAATCACATCTGTAGAACCCCTTTATCCAAATAAAGTGACATTTACAGTTTCCAGGGATTAAGCTCTGATATGTTTGGGAGGAAATTAGTCAGCCTGATACATCTTCCTTGTTCTTTACTTCCAACTCTAGCTCTGCTTTCCAGCTGGATTATAACATTTTGTCTAAATATTGATTTAAAACCTTGTATTTAACTTGATCGGGCTTCCCGTGTGGCTCAGTGGTAAAGAATCCACCTGCCAATGTGGGAGACGCAGGAGACACAAGTGCAGTCCCTGGGTTGGAAAAATCTCCTGGAGGAGGAAATGGCAACCCTACTCCAATGTTCTTGCCTGAAACATCCCATGGACAGAAGAGCCCGGCAGGTGACAGTCCATGGGGTCTCAAAGAGTTGGACATGACTGAGTAACATACACGCATTTAATTTTATCATGGTATGTATGATGATGATGATGGCAATGTTGATGCTGATGGCTGAGATATATCAAGTGCTTATAGCATACTGGACACTACTCTAAGAATTTCACAGATATTATATCAATGAGCTCATATACCAATTATAAGATGTAGGTGCAATATTCATCCCATTTTTCAGATGAGGAAACTCAGCTACTGTGTCTAGCAAGTGGACTTGCTGAGGTTTGAACCCAGACAGTCCAATCCGGAGCCTATGTAGCATTGCACCATGAATATCTATTCACATGCTATCTCTCCAGTTCATATAGGGTCCTGGAAATCAGCCAATATCCCCAGCTTCTAGCACATAGTTGATACTCAGTGATGTTGAGGAAATAAATTTATAAGCAGATTCTAAACTGAATCTGCTCTTAAATGGATATGGGGTCTCAGGTACGTATGTAAACCTTTCTGGACCTCAACTTTTAATTAAGACGTTGGACTTTGGATGACCTCCATGATTCCTAATGCCTGAACAGATTATCTCAGAAGTCCATTTGAGCTCTAAAATTTGACCATTGGATTAAGGTGACTGATTCACTTGGCCCAGGTTATTGAGAATACTCGGCCCAGAATACTGTTAATGATTTATCACACCAGGGAAGTTAACTTTTGAAGTAGAAGTCATTATGGAATGTCCATGTTCCAAAAGCTTTGAAGGAATGCCAGGAGCATTAATCACGTCTGCTTTCCCAAAATAGGCACATCACTTTTACTTCTGATGGGAAAGACTAGCCTTTTTGGGTTCTCTCAAAAGACTGTGTTTTATTCATTTATTACCCGTCATCTCTGAAGCCTAATGACACAGACTTATTCCACATAGGTGACCTACCTACATAATAAATGAATACTAATATCTCAGTCTTAGGTTGGAGGATCCAGGTCACATACCTATGTAACATTCTGGCAATAGGTTAATGAAATGTGAATCAAATAAATTCAGAAATTAACCTCAGATGTAAGAGCTGCATGCAGGCACACACATTTAGTGCTTCCTACACAAGTCACTTCATAAAGCATTTCTCAAATACTAGAATGTGAACCTTCTATACACTCATAAATATTAATTGACAATAAAGAGAAATGTTGAAAAAGTTATCAAGTATACTGTGTAGTGCTGACTTGGTATTTGAGAGTTCTCAGAAGCCCTCTTCAGTTGGAATAATAATCATGGAAACATGAACTAAATAAAAGACTTCAGGCTAAACTCTGAATGAGGTTGCATATGATTAACTTTCATTATCATTAATGTGTATTATGGTCGTATCCCCAGTGACACGTGACTGGCAAAATGCTGCTTTAGTAGCAAAACTGTTACCTTGCTGCTGTTACTGCTATTTCAGGTTGGGCTCTTGGGATGAGGTGATGATTGCATGGCTCAAAAGCTGCTTCCTTTAGTGGGAATAGCGTAGGCTCTGAAGCCAGACAAGAATGGATTCAAATCCCAGACACTGCTGGTAAGTTGCGTGGCTACGGGCAGACTGGCTGACAGCTCTTCCTCCAAAATAAGGGAAACAGTGCCAGGTTTAATGGAGTCAGAGGTGGAAAAGATGAGATGTTGACCAGTAGGGAGAGTCCATTTGACCACCATTCCACACTGAGTTTCTCTATTAGGTTCCTGAGGGAGAAATGCTTTGACGAAATTCCCTTCTCAAACCCACACAGAAAGTCACGTTCCGTACAGATGACTTAGGCTTTGGTTCCAAATCAGTATCTGTAATTTTCAAATCTTATTTTTTGTTACATCTTTGTTGAGACAGAAATCATATACATGAAATTCACTTTTTTATGGTGTACAACGACTGATTTTTAATATATTCACAAAGCTGTGCATTGATCACCATCAATTCCATAGTATTAAATATTTTCATTATCCTCCCAAAGAAACCCCATACCTGTTAGCAACCACTCCCCAGTGTTCCCTCCTCTCATACCCTGGCAACAACCAAGTTGTTTTCTATCTCTATCGACTTGCCTGTTCTGGACATTTCATATAAATGGAATTATACTATAAGTTGTCTTTTGCATCTGCCTTCTTTTATTAGAACAATGTTTTCAAGGTTCATTTCAGATTGTACCATGTATTTTATGCTTAAATAATATTCTGCTTAACATATATATCACTTTTAATTGATCCATTTATCAGTTAATGGACATTTAATTAATTTTTGCTCTTTGGCTATTATACATAATCCTGCTATGTGTATTTCTGTACACCTACTTTTTACAGACATATGCTTTCAATTATCTTGGATATACCTAGGGATGGAACTGCTAAATTATATGGTATGATTTGTTTTCTGTTATTGTTGTTGTTGTTCAGTTACTAGGTCGTGTCTGACTCTTTGCAACTCCATGGAAAGTAAGAATAATTGCCCTACAAAATGAACATATTCTAATTCTTGGAACTTGAAAATAGGCTATGTTCCATGGCAAATGGAATTTAAGTTTGCATATGGAAATAAGGTTGCTCATCAGCTGAGTTTAAGAAAAGGAGATTATCTTGATTAATGGAGAGGGACCATGCCATTGAAAGGGTCCTTAAAAATGGAAGAGGGAGGCAGAGGCAGTTTCTGAGGAAGTTGCTGCTGTTTAGTCGTTCAGTAGTGTCCGATTCTTTGCAATCCAATGGACTGCAGCATGTCAGGCTTTCCTGCCCTTCACCATCTCCCAGAGCTTGCTCAAACTCATGTCCGTTGAGTTGGTGATGCCATCCAACCATCTCATCCTTTGTTGTCCCTTTCTCCTCTTGCCTTCTATCTTTCCTAGCATCAAGGTCTTTTCCAAAGAGTCAGCTCTCCATATCAGGTGGCCAAAGTATTGGAGTTTCAGCTTCAGCATAGTCCTTCCAATGAATATTCAGGACTGATCTCCTTTAGGATGAACTGGTTTGATCTCCTTGCAGTCCAAGGGACTCTCAAGTGGCTTCTCCAGCATCACAGTTCAAAAGTGTCAATTCTTTGGTGCTCAGCCTTGTTTATGTTCCAACTCTCCCACCCATACATGGCTACTGGAAAAACCATAGCTTTAATTAGACAGACTTTTGTTAGGAAAGTAATGTCTCTGCTTTTTAATACACTGTCTAGGTTTGCTATAGCTTTCCTTCCAAGGAAAAAGACTCTTTTAATTTCATGGCTGTAGTCACCATTTGCAGTGAGATGGGACTGCAAAAACCTGGTCAAAGAGAGGCAGATTAGCTGCATCTGAAGATGAAGGAGACAGGCCACAAGCCAACAATGGAGGCCACCTCCAGGAGCATGAAAAAAGGAAATGCATTCTCCCTCAATGCCTCTAGATGGGTTTCATTGCCAGTTACATCTTCATTTTGACCCAAGGAGAACTGTCAGACTTTTAACCTCCAGAACCTTAAGATAATAAATGCATGCTGTTTAGGTCATTAAGTTTTAAATATTTTGGTAGCCTGTTATGAACACTAACTGGCAATACCACTGGAGCAGCTGTGATGTCGAAAGATTGTGGTTGATCCTTTTTGTCAAATGCCTTGAGGGTAAGGGGTGTGGGTGGAGAGCAAGCTTTGAGTCAGTCAATAAATGATGAGTTCTGAGAATGGAGCTTTTCAGTGAGCTTCTAGACAGATCAAATCATGCAATTCACCAGGGAGTCTTTTAGGATGGTCCAAATCTGTTTTTGCCTGCTCCTGTCACTTATATGTTGCTAGTTTCATAGCTAGTGTACTTGCAAGTATAGTGTAGTTGCTAATATGGTTTCAGTGCTTTGTCTACCTGGTGCTAAGAGCCAACTCATCGGACACTGATGCTGAGAAAGATTAAGGGCAGGAGGAGAAGGAGGCAACAAAAAATGAGATGTTGGATAGCATCACTGAGTCAGTGAACATGAGTTTAAGCAAATTTTGGGAGATAGCGCAGGACAGGGAAGCCTGGTATGCTGCAGTCCACGGGGTTGCAAAGAGTTGGACATGACTTAGTAACTGAACAACAGCGACAATTGTGGCAAAGCTGTTAGATTTCAAGAGCTGGAAGAAGGTAATGGTGTTACAGTCATTTAAATGCCAGAGGCTTTCTGTTCTTCCTTGATTCATCCATTGTTTTCTAAATAAACAGTCTTTGGGTTACGATCCCAAGTTCTGAAAAAATAGCTTTTGATATTTTTTGCCAGCATTGTCTTATTTTATAAAGGAGTGGATTTTCAAAGGCCCTCCCCTCTGAAATTGAGCCCCTTTCTTTTGGATTTCTACTCTGGAGACATGGGTAGATCAAGAAATTGGAGATTGGGATTGATATATACATGCTACTATATATAAAATATCAATAGATAGCTAGTAGAGGCCTGCTGTATAGCATAGGGAGCTCTATAATTACCTAAAAATATATGTATAACTGATTCACTTTGCTGTACAGGAGAAACTAACACGACATTGTAAATCAACTAGACTCCAATAAAAGTTAATTAAAAATAAAAGAATGGGACTCAAGTCATGCCATTTCAAGCTTATATTATTCTCAATCAAGGTGAATCTGAGGTGCCTACTTTACATACTCTGTTTCCAGGAGTCCCATCCAGGCTGTATTTATCCCTCTGGATCTTCCTGCCTTACTACTTTGTCCTTCTAGACCTATAGCACACATGGCTTAATTGACTGTTATGAAGCCTCCTCCCCTGGACTCATTAGAAACTCACTGGCCTTTGAGGATGATGGAGTCTTGGGAAAGTGAAACACTAGCTCTTGCTCAGGTGTCCTTGCAAGTTTCTAGTCTCTAGACATACTTGGGGTCTAAGAGTTCCAGGAAAATCTTCTCTGCCAGCTCCCATTCCAGGTCTGCTAAACTGTTCCTTCTGACATCTGATGCTCTCCCCTACTTTCCACTCTGTTCTTGGAGCCAGAAAAATAGGCTCTAATCCTAGATCTGCTATCTGCTGGCTTCTTGATGTTCAACGTGTTATCATGCGTCTCAGAAACGGATAGTCAAACGGTGATAAAACAGCTATGTCACAGGACTGTTTGGATACCACAAATGATAATTTATTGGAAAGTGCCTTCTGCAGCCTCTTATCTCATTTGACCAACTTGTATCAGGCTGCAGGAATCTACACACTTCAATCTTCAGTTTGCTAGAGCTGTTTTTTTTTTTTTTTTTTTCTAGCTTTTACTCTTGGGTTCTCTCTGAAGATTCTTATCAATGTTGAAAAATATTTTTCTGTTAACTTGAAGTTAATTTTCGAAATTGATTTTAGTCTATTCTAGGTTGCTTATATAGTGATGAGGTTACTACCTCATCACTATATACTCCAGGCGAAATTGTTTTTCTCATATTTCTCTGTTTGTTATCCTGTTTCCATCAATTAGTATTATTTTCATTGTGGAAAAAGTAGCACAATAGAATTTAACACAAAAATGATCAATATATTTCAAATAAAAACTGCTGTCACCAATCATAATAATAAATTGAATAGAGACACACTTTGGAAGAATAGATTTATTAGATTACATGAAATTTATAAAGATATAATACAGGCACACACACAAACACACAGACACAACTTTTCCCAAGTAGTCATTACAATATTCACATTTCAAACAGCACTTTTCATTTCATCAAAATGATATCAACCAACATGTAAATCTGATGTTGATCCCTTGGAGTATAATGTTCTATAGTTTGGTTTGTGATAACTTGGTGAATATTTTCAGGTTTTATACTCATATAAGAGCTATAAACATAAGGTGATGATAATGAGTTTATATGTGTGCATATATGTTATATTGTAATAAAATTATGCAGACAGCACTAGGGGGTCCATGAGAGTGATTTCATTGCAGATGGAATGCACACATCATTCAGCTTGAGAGGTATGGCTCTGCCTACAGAAACCAGGCAAAACTCTCAGGGATCCTTCAATGGGAGATTATACACAGGCTGAAGGTACGTCTTTAGGCAACAATGACAAAATAGAGAGATAAGAGAGACTTTCTCACCATGAAGGACAGAAAGTTGCACATCACCAAAAAGACACGTAGAAGTCTTGTGCGGAAACTAATTTAAAGTAATCAGGAGAGTTTGGCTTATCGGAAAGGGATTAAGTAAACCATGAGAATATTTGGGTGGCCTGCTTTTAAGAATGTAGACCTGGAACAAACAAGGTCTGATTTAAAATTCTATTTCTACCCCATATCTTCCAAGATGTCCCATTGGCTGCAAAGTTTAATGCTCCTAAATCTCATTTCCTTCAACTTTAAAATGTTTCCTTCATAGATTTGCTATGTGGGTCAAATTATATTGTAGAAGTGAGAATACTTTGTCAGCTACAAAATCCTGTGTGTATGATGGTGATGCTACTATATTTCATTTTGTTAGATGTTCATAAAGGGTCCCTGGAAATTTTTCTAATTCTTTGCAATTGAACATCTCGGCAAGAAGATAAAAAGTCCTAGAATGCTCAAGGTCAGTGAAATAAGCAATTCTTGCATCTAATCGAGGCTGAGATCTCAGCAAATGCAGAGTGGATGTATTATACAAAACCTTAGGGAGATGGGTTTAGACCATATTTCTAACTGATGGGAAATTTGATTTTTAAATAGATTTTCATTACATTAATCACAAAGTTTCTTTTGTAGGTTAAAATGACAAAAAAATAACTTGCATTTTTCATGTCTGTGCACACATACTCCTTCACAAAATCAACCACAGAAACATCCAGGCCCATCCATGCATTCATGTTTCTGTAGAGGCACACACAGAAGCATGTTTCCATGTGCCCAAACCACCTGCACACACATGCCCTGCTCACTCCTGAGTGGACCTAATTCCACTGACCACTGCTGCTGTTTAGTCCCTAAGTCATGCCTGACTCTTTGTGACCCCATGGACTATAGCACACCAGGCTCATCTGCCCTCCACTGTTTCCAGGAGTTTTCTTAAATTCATGTCCATTGAGTTGGTGATGCTATCTAACCTCTCATCCTCTGCTTCCCCCTTGCCTTCAATCTTTTCCAGCATCAGGGTCTTTTCCAGTGACTCAGCTCTTCGCATGAGGTGGCCAAAGCACTGGATCTTCAGCATCAATCCTTCCAGTGAATATCCAGGATTAATTTCCTTTAGGATTGATTGGTTTGATATCCTTGTAGTCCAAGGGACTCTCATGAGTCTTCTCCAGCATCAGTTGCCCATAGTGACCCAGAGTCTCTTTTGATTAATTACCAATCCACTGTATAAGGACAGGACAAAATGTCCAGATATTTCCATCTCGCAGTATTTATCTCAACCAGGAATTCCTTGAATCCTATCCTTTAAAGCAGTCTTAGAAGGCATTTGGGGAGACACAAAATTAGGTTTGAGAGACTGTCAGACCTATATTTGAATTATGACTTCGGGCAAGTGACTTGATCTTTTTGAGTCTCAGTTTCATTGTTTATAATTTGGTGATAGTGAACACTGCCTCATGGACATGAAGGTGTTAAATGCAATGATGTATGAGTTTGTTCTATGCCATTTTGGTTCTATTTGAAGGTGGTGTTTTTTGGAATGATACATATATGTGGATAGGAAGGAACACAGAAATTTTAGATGAAGTCAGGCAGGAAGCATTCTCAACCAAAGTGACCCCAGGGCCCTTAGTGGGAGAAACTCATGGATCTCCTTAATGTTCACTTGTTACCAGCTTGGCTCTCCTTCCTGCCCATCTTCTAAATGTTTATTTTTTTAGTGTTAAACTTTCTTTGACAGAAAAGAAAGTGTTAGTTGCTCAGTTGTGTCCAATTCTTTGCAACCCCATGAGCTGTAGCTTGCCAGGCTCCTCTGTTCATGGAATTTTCCAAGCAAGAACACTGGAGTGGGTTGCCATTCTGTTCTCCAGACAGTTTTCCTGACCCAGGGTTGGAATCTGGATCTCCCACATTGCAAGAGGATTCTGTACCATTTGAGCCACCAAGAAAGTGAACCAAACTTCCTTTGCTTGCTCAGATTCACTAATCTCTCCTGATTTCCCATGACTTCACTGGACATACTATACCTCAAGGCATCCTTTCAGCTTCTGACTCCATCATAATAGTTATGGTCTCACCATGTTGCTCAATCTACATTTGTAAAAGAAGAACTTGATATCAAGACTCATCTTTTTCACACCAGGCCACACACATTTAACTTTGGAGTCCCACAGATCCAAGAGAAAAATCTAAATACAACATGTATTAACTCTGAGGCCTTAAGCAAGTTGCTAAACACTCAGAATCTCAGTTTTCCCATAGTCATATGGAGAAAATTATGGTTCTTACTTCCCCTGGATTGTTGTTTGGACTAAATCCAATAATGTAGGTAAGTGCTTTTGTCTTGTGCATCGTATATATTGAACCACCAGTTCAGTTCAGTTGCTCGGTCATGTCCGACTCATAAAGAAGGGCTATTCTTTAGTGTCAGTTCTGGTCATAGACCAGAGGTCAATCTCAAGCACAGGTTGCCTTTTTGCCAAGTGCCCACCCATAGTCCATCAGTTATACCTACTGATCAACAGAGGCTGTAAGTTGTTCCCTTAGACAAGAATGTCAGCAGGTGCAACTTTCTGTAACCATATCTACTCAAGAGACTATGGGATGTGGTTTCCTTTAATTCTTATAAAGTTAGAAAATACTGCAATAAAATTAAGATGTGTATGTATATCTATAAAATAATTTTGTAGAAGACCATTCATATTCAACAAATTAAAACTTTACTCCCTTTCCATATAACTGCCAATAGGAAAAAAAAGGACCATCTGAGAAATATTCAGAAAGAGATATTCTCATGTTATGATGAATCCTCCTACCAAATCTAGGGACTGGGTAGGAGAGGGTGAGGCTTTCAGAGTTCTGAAAAGAGTAAGTTAGATAGGTCAGCAAGCATGAGCATGGGGACAGTGGTACTTTTCAGAGAAAGGATGCTGTGTTCCCATTCAGCCATTCTATTGGCACATACATATGTACATGTTCAAAATGGGAATCCCCATCCCACAACCTAGTTTTCTTCAAAAAAGTGAATGATAGCCTAAAGATTTTAGTTTCCCAACAAATATATCCCCCTTACCAAGTGATTTGGGTTTGCTGCTGCTGCTAAGTCGCTTCAGTCGTGTCCGACTCTGTGCGACCCCATAGACAGCAGCCCAACAGGCTCCCCCGTCCCTGGGATTCTCCAGGCAAGAATACTGGAGTGGGCTGCCATTTCCTTAGAATCAGGGAAATATGGGTATCATTAATAATTACTAGTTCAAATAATTTACTAAGTACATGCCAAGAGTCCAACCCTTGTGTTGGACCAACATTTACCTGTTAGTCTCTAGATTCTGCAAAGGGAAACTTCCAGAAAAGTTCTTGATAATGAGCAGTGACCACAGGAGCCCAGCGAAAGTAGCTCAGTTGTGTCTGACTCTTGAGACCAGATGGACTGTAGCCCGCCAGGCTCCTCTGTCCATAGTATTCTCCAGGCAAGAATACTGGAGTGGGTTGCCATTTCCTTCTCCACACAGGAGCCCAGACTGCTTCAAAATGTCCTGAATTATTTCTGGGCTCCTCAGTGAAGAGTCAGACAAAGGCTCAGAGACTACCACTTCTACTGAGTTCCGCTCACACTTCCAGGCACCGGGGTCCCCTCTGGGACTGCTATGGACCTGAGAATGCCAAGTTGTGTAGCCTGCAGCATGTACAGAAGGCCTCGTTGATCTGGGATTTATGGTGTCACAAAGGTCCCAGAGCAGCTGTGTTTGGCTCTCCCTAGAAACTTGTCAAACAGGTATGCTTTTAGTCTCTGTAAAGGCAAAAATTGAAAGATATGGAAGCAAAAAGAGAATAATATAACAGCCATCTGTATACCTGCCGTTTGCAATTAAGGAGTATTAACATTTTACAATATTTCCCTCACACATTGTTGTTAATAAATAATATTACTGTAAATTTGAAGCTCATTTCTTCGTCCCACTCCAGATCACCCCCTCCTTCCCAAGAGACAACTATGAGGATTGATTTGATGTACAACTTATGAGTCAAATATTTATATCTTGAATTCATAAACCATATGCTGAAGTTTTAAAAATTGTGTACAACTCTTGTTGTTCAATATATTCATCTTTATGTAATTAGCTTAGGTTTCATTTAACATGCTGTTTTCTAAAGTCCCTGTCGGCCTATTTAAAACTAGTTCATTTGTTTAAATTGCTTAATTGTATTCCGCTGATCGATGTATTGTTGCTGTTGTTTAGTCAGTAAGTTGTGTCCAACTCTTTGCAACCCCATGGGCTGTAGCCCTTCAGGTGCCTTTGTCCATGGGATTTCCCAGGCAAGAATACTGGAGTGGGTTACCATTTCCTTCTCCAGAAATCTTCCTGACCCAGGGATCAAATCTATGTCTCCTGCATTGGCAGGCAGATTCTTTACCACTGAGTCAACAGGGAAGCCCGACAGATGTATATGTTGGAAGCCTACGCAGATTTGGATTTAGGAAGAAATAGCCTAAATGCTGTACTGAGAAATCCATGGTTATCTCTGAATTAAGGCTATTTACTTGTTTATTTTTCCTTTCTGAGTTAAATTTGCCATTCCGTATACTTTTTCTTAGGATGAATCTTTATTTCACTTAGTTTTCTATATTGCATTTTATCATGCCATGGAATAACTTCTTTGATATTTTCATGTATTTCTGAACCTCAGGGAATATTATTGATTCTGATTTCCATGATCTGTCACCGCAATTTACCAAATGTTTTCATATATGCCTAAACTCAGCAGTAGAGTTAAGAAGATTACTCAAACTCACTAGCAGAGCTTCAGACCTGCCACCTCGTTCATTATGCAGTTAATTATTCTCTATCTTCTATAGGAATTCTCAGGTACAAAATCGGTTTTATCAAAAACTCAGTGTCTCTTTCTTTTCTGGAAATGAGAATCACATAACTGATTGTGTTTTATTTTTGTCTTGACCACTGGGAAGCTCAGAACCAGATTCATTGCTGAGATAGAACTGTGGCTTTTCCTTGGTGCTGAAGGTTTACTTCAGCTTCATTTAGCTATTTCATAAGATATTCCAAAATGATGCAGTTCATTTGTGAAAAGAGGCTGTAATTTATGTGACCATAAAATTATTGTATAAACTGGAGACTTTTAAAAATGAAAGGTGACAAAAAAGTAGTCAATATTACTTACTTTTTTGAGCCAACATGTTTTTATATGGAGTGATATCTAAATGAACTTTCTATAGTTCCATGAGAAAAATATTCATATTCAGATGTAGTCTTATTTAAATGACTTCCACTTTTTGCGAAAGATGCAGGTTTTTTTTTTTAACGTTCTTTGGGCTGAGATGCCACTCTGACTGACCCCTTCCTGACTCATGTGGTGGGTTAGTCCTGTCTGACTCTTTGTGATCCCACGGACTGTAACCCACCAGTCTCCTCTGTCCATGAGATTTCCTAGGCAAGAATACTAAAATAGGTTGCTGTTTCCTCCTCCAGGGGATCTTCCTGACCCAGGGATGGAACCCACATTTCATGCGTTACAGGTTCCTGACTCATGGTAAGCACTATGTATGATTGTACCATTTTATTCTGCCCTGGGATAGAGTTTTGTTCCAACTATGCACTGAATGAAACAAACAAAGAAAACATCATCATCAATAACAACTACAATAATAAGAAAGTGCCTTTAGGATATTTTCAAGACTTGCCTTATAATATCAAGGCCTCTGATCATTTATTCAAGGTTTAGTATGTCAGACACTATGCTAAGTACTATATATCTTATATATTTTACTCTTCAACACAGGTCTCTGATATAGGTACTTTTCCCTAGTCTTAAAGAGGTAGAATCTTGGGCTCAGAGAGAAAAATTTAGTTTTCCAGGATCATACAGTATGTGCATGACTGGATGGGAATTTATCATATGCTCATTTTCTTTTGGAGCCAGTGCTTGTAACTGCTAAGTTGTATCATATTAATAATGTAAGCAACTTTTTCTAAACGAATGATATTTCTTATCTGCGTGGCCATTAACTCAGTCATAGAGTTGGGGATGGTACTTTATTTTTCAGTAATTATTAACTTAGAAATTGTAACTTGCCAAGAGGCTTGCTCAGGTCAGAGCCATCATTAACAAAAATTTACCAGTTCTTATCAAGAACCAACTCAATGGACCGATTCAACCCACATGAATTTGAATAAACTCTGGGTGATGGTGAAGGGCAGAGGAACATGGTGAGCCGAAGTCCATGGGATTGCAGAGTCAGACAGGACTCAGCGACTGAACAACAGCACCAACTTATCAAGGATTACAAGTCCTCTTGTGTGCAAGTTCCTCTCCTTTGTCAAACCAAAAGAGGAAAGGTGTTTGGCTGCATGTGGCAAAGACTATCAGATGACAGGGGAAGAAAACATGACTTGTTCTGCTGTAGGAGAAACCTTGTGTCAGCACGGCTGAGGCTCTTAGGTTCTTTAGGCAGTTAAGGCCATTGAGGGCTTAGCTCCTGGTAGTCAGCAGTCAGTTTTCTAAATAGCAGGAGAATAGTTCTGATCAAACTTATCTCTCTCTTACTTTTTTTCTCCCTGTTTAATGTTTCCCCCTTATTTTCACCCATCTCTTTCCTCCAGGGTCACTCAAAGCTGTGTCACTCTCAAGAGAGTTGCTAAGATGGCTTCTGCCCCTATTGGCATAAGCTGAATTTCCCCCAGTGTCAGGCAGTCCCTCACCAAAGACAAAGTATGAAAGCCTATCATGTGTCTTTGGTACTTTAAAAATATATGTATTTATTTATTTATTTTTGGCTGTGTTGAATCTTAGTTGACACGAAGTGTGTGAGATCTTAGATCTTAGTTCCTTGACCAGGGATCAGACCTATGTCCCCTGCATTGGAAGATGAGTTCTTAACTGCTGAACCAGCAAGGAAGTCCCACCCTTGGTACTTTTTGAATGATTAGGCTTCACAAGTTGAATTCAGCCCTGTCTGTGGTTCCCAAAGGAACCTCCATATTCAATTGCCTGTTTTGAACCATCCTTTTGAGCATTCATATCCTTTTTCTTCCTGCTCTACTATCTTTTATCTGATTATCTCTTTGGTATTTCTCCTTGGCCTTATAATATTTTGTATTCAAATTTTATTCTTATTAAGATGTTTAACTTTAAAAAAATAAGACTTAATTTTTTCTACATTTTAAATTTTTTACTTTTCCAAAAAAAATGAAAAATTTCCCTTTCTTTCTTTTTATTTGTTCCATGATGTTTGCCTTTTTCTCTCTCAGTCCTGATTTTGGCTTAACTCTTCTGGACAAGATTTACTTGAATAGGTCTACTGGTAACATTTCCTCCATTTGGCAAGCTCAAAGATGGTCCTTATTTAGATTCTTTTCTTTGAGGCATCTCTCTCTCTTACATATCTTCTAGGATAGCCCTAGATAATCTAGATAATAAGAGGAGATTATCATAAGTGGTGAGCTTCCCAGGTAACACTAGTGGTAAAAGTCCTGCCTTCCAATGCAGGAGACTTAAGAGACATGGGTTCGATCCCTGGGTCAAGAAGATCCCCTGGAGGAGGGCATGGCAACCCACTCCAGTATTCATGCCTAGAGAAACCCTTGGACAGAGGAGCCAGGCATGCCACAGTCCACAGGGGTGCAAAGAGTCTGACACGACTGAAATGACTTAGCACACATGCCTGCATGCATCATAAGGGGTAAAAAACAGAACCTTCATAATTCAATTTGATATCAATAAGAACTTAAGAATATGCACATCATTCATAGAGCTGAACAAAGAGCAAAACATACAGTCAATAGGTTATCTAGACAAAGACTATTTTAGAATAACTCCTTATTTGCTATAATCCCAAACTCATACATATATAGCAAAATAACTGAGGCAAGAGAAGACTTCATGAAAATTAATAAAATCCCTCACACTGTACAACAAGTCTGTCTTCTAGTCTCCTTGCAAAGAGACCATTGTTTCAACGCAGCTTTTGTTCAGAGTTGTATTTCATTTAACCGTCTTACATGCAAAAGCAATAATGGACACATATACATTGTTTTAAATGACATAATTGTTTTTTCTCCAGAGAAACGGCTCTTTTGATGTCCAGGAAGAAAAGAGGCTAATGTTGCCTTGAACTAGTTTCTTTGTTCTCTTGCGCTAGTTATATTGCACACAGGGAATTCTGGGAGAAGTGCAGCATCATGAAAGAGAATCTGGGTACTGGAGTCAACCACCTGGGTTTGAATTCTGGCTGTGCAACTTTCCAACTGTGTGATATTTGCTGTTACTTCAGTAATATGTCCCTCACCATTACCTTTTCTCAAATAATATGAACCCCTTCAGAGGGTTTTGTGAGGATGGGATGTAATTCTTCGGATGGAGAGCTTAGCACAGTGCTGCAGAACAGCTGGGGAACGTGTTAGTTGCTCAGTCATATCTGACTTTTTGTAACCTCTGTGGACTGCAGTCTGCCAGACTCCTGTGTCCATGGAATTCTCCAGGCAAAAATACTGGAATGGGTTGCCATTCTCTTCTCCAGGGAATCTTACCAACTCAGGGAACGAACCTGGGTCTCCAACATTGCAGACAGATCCATTACTGTCTGAGCCACCAGAGTAGCCCAAAACAGTCAGTACTCAATCAATCCTAGCCATTCTTACTTTGTAAGAAAGCAAGCAGCTTTTACAAAGTGTAAAAGGAAGATCACAGGTTCTACAGTCACTAAATTGTGTGACATTAAGAAACTGTGATTCCTGCCCAGTTACTTCTTGGAATCTCAGTTCCTCTATCACTAACATGTGGAAAATCATAAAAATCCCTAAATGTTCTTCAAAGAGTTCATATATGTAAAGGCACAAGATAGATGTCCAACAAATGCTAGTTCCTCTTCACTAGAAAAGCAGTAGAAGAAATGGGAAAGAGAGAAAATGGGGACATAGATCCAAAATGGCTTACAGGATGCTGTGCACATTATAGATTAGATGAGAAGTGGCTTGGAGCCAACACACAAGGTAAGACTTCCATCTTTGTTTGATGGAATCCAGGGATTCCCTCGGGAGGACAGCGTTGGCTATTAAGGATAGATAAAAGGAAAAAGAGACAGAGGTGAACTAACTGGTTTACATGGGAAACTAATAAAACCTGTGACACCAGGTTTGCACTGACCACGGAGGCCGCAGGCACCCTCTTGAATAGCGGAAGGTGCCCCACCTTAGGCACCTTCTCGAGTGGGTCTTAGAAGCCCAGGCAAGTAAGTGGTCTCAGAGAGCCCCCATGCTCCAAGTCAGTTACCCTGAAGGAAGAACAGAGAAGAAAAGGAAGCAAGAAAGAACGACACGGGGAGACCAAGCTTTGAGCAAGGCCTGTAGCTTTATTTTCAAAGGGACCTTATACACCTTAAGTTGTGCATAGAGGATAATAGGGGGTGTGAAATCATGCAAAGTCAGCAGTCTTAGATCCTTATTGAGACCAGGCTTTCTTTTCTGCAAACTTATCCTATACAAATGGTTTAGGTGATTTACATCATCTTCTGGCCAGAAGGCCTGTTAACATTTTATGACTCTGATAAATGTTTATCAACCATAAAACTTATTTTCTCTAAGAGTAATTATTTTAAAGTTTGGCGCCATCCTCCGAAGGTGTTAGGTAAAGTTGCATTCCTATAGGGCAGAGGTGCAGTGGGTTTACAACAAGGAAAGAATTTATTACCTTAAGAGTCTAAAGTTGTTAGCACCAAGGCCACTACTTATTTTTTCTATATACCAACTATATTAATTAATACACTTCCAAGGACACAATACAGGGGATGTGGAAACTTGGCAGCAAGCATTGGCTCAACAATGAAATCTACTAGTTCTGTTCTAACAATTTCTGACTCTCCAAGAAGCTCTATACTATTTGAATATTTTAAGCTTCCTGTGCCTCTCGCAGTTGGGAGACTGTAAACAATCATATGCGTAGCTGTAGGAGTCCGGATAAACCTATCAGGCAAGTTAGAGAGCCATCTGAGGGGTTTGGATTGAAACACTCCTATTATGCCCAGGAGGCTAATTAACTAGAGCTCTAAGTTGATTTCCTTCAGAGAAAGGTGGTTGGGGATAGCCCCCCATTAATGTCAGAGGAGTTGGTGAAAGTTGTAAAATAGTAAAACAGACAGATTCTGGTTTTGGGGTAGACGCTCAGGCAGATGTGGAGGGGGGTACCCTCGAGCCCTGACTCGCCTTGCCCTTCAGGGCTCTCCTGCATGACCTTGTCATGGGTGGGAACTCCCGTGCTGGCTCCTGGCAGTGCTCTCCCTTCCCTACTGTACCTCCAGGGGTCCCTAAACCGGCCATCTCCTGGGAATGAGACATGGAATTTGAACCAGTGAGTCTTCTTCCCTGATCTGCAGGATCCTCAGAATTCTGCCCAGACAACCCCAAGGACTGAGTTCTGGGCGGATCCCTCCACCAGCATCTGTGTGTTTGTTTCTTTGCACTTGGATATGTCTCCAGGAGATGGTATCCAGCTTCCAGGTTACCATCTCCCCCTCTAGAGTCAGACAGATCTGGATTGAAGTTCCTGTCTGGACCTTTATGTGTGACCCACAGGGAGTTATTTAACTGGAACGAAACCTAGAAGTGATGACAGCACTCTTCAGAGAGGACGGACATGAAAGACAAACTGAGACAAAGGACAGAAAATCATCAGGGCTGGCATGCACTAAGTGCTAAATCAAAACTGACTACAGCAATCATCAATCTCTCTGTCGATGAACACATATAGAAGCAGTGCCTGTGAGGCTCACATGGGGGCCTTCACATGTGTGGGAGGCAATCACGGCGGGGCGAGGGTGCTTTCTTGTAAAAAAGCAGAAAGAGGGCTTACAGGCCCTTCTTTTATTACCCTGTGTTCAGTCATCTTAGGGATTTACCCACACTGAACGACTGCATTAGCACAGAGTCCTTTTCCTGGGCATTAGCCATGACCTCATGATAACTGAATAGGCGACAGGATACTATGTACAGAGTGAGAAAGACCTGGCCCTGTTCCCAGCTCTATTCCTTACTATCTGTGGAACTTTGGGCCAATTATTTCACCTCTGTGAATCCCCATTTTCTTATTTGCAGACAAGAATGATAATATGTATCTATGAAAATACTCATCTGATTAAGTTAATATGAGTAACTTAATCTTAGATTGAAGACAGCAATGGCACCCCACTCCAGGACTCTTGCCTGGAAAATCCCATGGATGGAGGAGCCTGGTAGGCTGCAGTCCATGGGGTCACTAAGAGTCAGACACGACTGAGCAACTTCACTTTCACTTTTCACTTTTATGCATTGGAGAAGGAAATGGCAACCCACTGCAGTGTTCTTGCCTGGAGAATCCCAGGGACGGGGGAGCCTGGTGGGCTGCCATCTATGGGGTCACACAGAGTCGGACAGGACTGAAGTGACTTAGCTACAGCAGCAGCAATCCTAGATAGATATGACTGTACATTTCTAGAACCAAGGGCAAAGACCAGGGTTCATTTCAATCATTTAACAAATATGTATTATGGAGGGAAGTGGGAGGGAGGTTCGAGGGGGAGGGGACATATATATACTTATGGTTGATTAATGCTGATATTTGGCAGAAACCAACACAACACTGTGAAGCAATTACCCTTCAATTAAAAATAAATAAAAATTTGAGAAAAGAAAGTGAAAAGTGAAAAAAAAAGTACTATGTTCCTACTGTGTGCTATGCATTGTGCTAAGCTCTTGGGGTGGCAGTAGGGAAGAGGTGTCCCATTCTCTTGAAATTTGGAATTATTGAAATATAATAAATATGTTCAGAGAATTGGAAAAATTTCCCTTTCATCACTTTGTATGGGAATGCTTTATAATTCTAGTGGCTTTGGCCTCTTGATGTCTGTGCTCTGCCCCACAGGTGAATTTCAAGTTCAGTGTGCCTTAGGCAAGTCCTTATTTTAAAGCCAAGAAGTTGACAATGGTAGTTTCAAGCTTGAGGGGGTCCTGAGGTGGGAGGGAGCACAGAGAATCTCACAAGAAGGGTTTTTATGTGGGAGCATTTGGGGACCTGCCAAGTCTCTGTCATAAGAAATGGATTTGCCTTTATTTAAAGGAGGAAATGGTACTTTCCCAGACAAAGGAGGAAGAAGAGGCTGTCTCCTTTGGCTTTGGTTAAAGCACTGGCTCTCTGGCTGGAGGGTAGCTAGAGTGAGGAACAAAAGTGACGAATGCAAGCCTAGCCTTGGAGACGTTCCTAGAGAAGTGAAAACAGAAGGTAGAAAAGTGCGTGCTATTGGAAAGGATGAGCCAGAATTCAAAAAGTGCCTTGCACGACAGCACTGTGCATGCGTGTGCAGTGTGGGTCTGGAGGTTACAGAGAGGAGCTGTACTAGTACTGCTTGTACTTATATCCTGGACCTGGCAGACATTGGTGGAGTTCAGGACCTCCCTCTCTGCCCCTCTGTGCTTCTGAGTCCCCTGCAGTTAGGTCTGGGGTTATATAACTGAGGTCTGATCAATGGGGTATGTTCAGTTCAGTTCAGTTGCTCAGTCATGTCCGACTCTTTGTGACCCCATGGACTGCAGCACACCAGGCTTCTCTGTCCATCACCAACTCCCAGAGCTTGCTCAAACTCATGTCCACCGAGTTGATGATGCCATCCAACCATCTCATCCTTTGTCGTTCCATTCTCTTCCCACCTTTGATCTTTCCCAGCATCAGGGTCTTTTCCAGTGAGAATCTTTTCCTGATTCTTTGAATCAGGTGGTCAAAGTATTGGAGTTTCAGCTTCAACATCAGTCCTTCCAATGAATATTCAAGACTGCTTTCCTTTAGGATGGACTGGTTTGATCTCCTTGCACTCCAAGGGACTCTCAGAGTCTTCTCCAACACCACAGTTCAAAAACATCAATTCTTTGGCACTCAGCTTTGTTTATAGTCCAACTCTCACATCCATACTTGACTACTGGAAAAACCATAGCTTTGACTAGACGGACCTTTGTCAGCAAAGTAATGGGGTTTGTACAGCGTGACTAATTCCATTCCTTGAGCACCTTCTTAGGTGCCAGTTCCTCTTCTCAGTTTTGGGAATTCAGCAGGAAACACAGCCAATGTACATTTCTGCCCTAATGGTGCTTATATATTCTGGGAGGGTGGAAAAGACAATGGGTATGGAGAATAAATACTGTATAGTAAAATATATGAATAAGTAAAATATATATATTTATATAAAATATAATGCATATAGTGTAATAAATATACATAAAAATGCAAATGTTTATCTATAATTTCCTAAATAGAAATGTGTGTGTGTGCGCTTAGCTGTGTCTGATTCATTGTGACCCCATGGGCTGTAACCCCATGGGGTTACAATCAGACACATTGTAACCCCATGTGTCTGATTCATTGCTAGACTCTTCTGTCCCTGGAATTTTCCTGACAAGAATACTGAAGTGGTTTGCCATTTTCTTCTCCTGGAAACAAAGGCACATCTCTTTCATCTCCTGCATTGACAGGTAGATATTTTACCACTAGTATCACCTGGAAAGACCAAATAGAAACCAAATTATACATATATATGTATACTTATGATATGGGCTTCCCAGGTGGCTCAATAGTAAAGAATCTGCCTGCCAAGCAGGAGACACAGGTTCAATCCTTGAGTTGGGAAGTTCCCCTGGAGAAGAAAATGGCAACCCACTCCAGGATTCTTGCCTGGAAAATTCCATGAACAGAGGACCCTGGCGGAGTACAGTCACAAATGCAGACACGACTTAGTGACTAAACAACAATAATACATATATATATATATATATATGTATGTGTGTATGGGGTGTGTGTGCATATATGTTTCAAAACAGAGACAGTGATACTGCTAAGCCAAAAGAAAACAAAACAAACAAACCAACAACAACAACAAAAAAACTAGGTACAAAGGATCAGAAGTAGTGGAAGAAAAATTTTTAAAAGGGTGGAATTTTAAAGAGGCCTCATAGAGAATGTGAAACCTGAAAAGAGAGGTAAAGGAAGAGAAGATCCCAGCCAAGCAGATATCCGAAGAAAGAATGTGTCATGGTTTTCATGGAATGCACGGAGGCCAGTGGTACAATAAAACAAGGGATGAGACCAGGGAGGGGACAGAGCTCTGGGTCATCTGTGGTTTTAAGGCCACTTCAGGGTGTCTGGCTTGTCATTTGAAGGAAGCAGGGAAGCCAGCACAGGCCTGAGATGTGATGTATTTCATGTAACCTGAGAATCGCTCAGGTGGCCGTTCTGACACACTGAAAGCGACTTGGGGGACAGTGGCAGGGACAGCAGCTCAAAGTCCAGTGCTGGGGCTTTTCCAATGTTTTATCTAATGGATAAGGCTGCCTTGAGCCAGGAGGTGGGAGTGGAAACAGGTGAAGGGGTCAGACTTGGACATCTTTTGAAGGTAAAGCCAATAGGATTTGCGGATGAACAAAATCTGCGGAGCGAGAACAAGGAAGGAGTCAAGGGTGGCTCCAAGGTTTTGCCCGAGCAGTGAAAGAATCGAGCTGCTATTAGTGAGACGGGAAAGGCTACAGGAGGCGTCTGCTTGAGGAGAATATCAAGAACTCAGGTTCAAGATGTGCAATGGATCCCAAAGTTGGGGAGGAGGTCCAGGTGAAAGATACACACTTAGAGGGTTGTTAGTGACAGAAGCCATCACATCATATGCTACTTGAGCCTTAAGACTGAATGAGATTGCTTATCTATTTTTATTGTTTAATTAAAGTATAGTTGATTTACAATGCACTAATTACTCATGCACAGGGGTGACTTAGTTATATATATATATACACACACATATACATGTCTCTATATATGTGTATTCTTTTATTTAGATTATTTTCCATTATGGATTATTATATGATATTGATATATGATATAGTTCCCTATGCTATACAGTAGGGCCTTGTTATTTATCCATTCTCTCTCTGTCTCTCTCTCTATATATATATACACACACACACTCACAGAAGCTTGCATCTGTTAATCCCAACATCCCATTCCACCCCTCCCCCAACATCCTCCGCGCCTTGGCAACCACCAGTCTGTTCTCTGTGTCCCTGATTCTGTTTCATAGACAGACTCATTTGCGTTTCCTTTTAGATTCCACATGTAAGTGAAATCATACGGTACTTTACCCTGTCTGACTTACTTCACTGATAATCGTTAGTTGCATCTGTGTTGCTGCAAATGCCATCACGTCAATCTTTTTTATGACTGAGTAGTATTCCATGCTGTATATACACCACGTCTTCTTTATCCACTCATCTGTTGACGGACGTTTAGCTTGTTTCCAGCTTTTGGCTATTATGAATCGTGTTTCTGTGAACACAGGGGTATGTATTTCTTTTTGAATTACAGTTTTGTCTTGTTATATGCCCAGGAGTAAGATTGCTGGATCTTAGGGCAGCTTTATTTTTTAGCTTTTTGAGGCACCTCCATGCTGCTTCTCACAGTGGCTGCACCAACCTACATTCCCAGCAACAGTGTATAAGGGTTCTTTTTCCTCCACACCCTCTCCAGCATTTGGTATTTGTAGACTTTTTAATAATGGCTGTTCTGACTGGTGTAAGGTGGTACCTCATTGTAGTTTTGATTTGCATTTCTCTAATAATTAGTGATGCTGAGCATCTTTTCATGTGACTATTGGCCATCTGAATTTCTTCCTTGGAGACATGTCTTTTGAAGTCTTCTGCCCATTTTTTTGGTTGGCTTGTTTGATTTTTTTGGTATTGAGTTGTATGAGCTGTTTGTATATTTTAGGAAGTAAGCGCTTGTCAGTCACATCATTTGCACATATTTTCTTCCATTCTGTGTGTTGTCATTTAATTTTGTTTATGGCTTCCTTTGCTTTGCAAAAGCTTCTATGTTTGATTGGGTCTCATTTATTTTTATTTCTACTGCCTTGGGAGACTGACCTAAGGAGATCAATTTTCTTATCTTTCTTCATCCAAGGTGCTTGAATCACAGGTGTAGTGGCAGAGAGGGAATGAGTCATCTTGAAGAACAGGAACTCCTGAATGAAGAATGACCTTAGAGGAAGCCTACCTCCTGGGGAAAATTTTCTGGACTTTCCAGCAGAACCCACAGAGCATTAAAAGAAACACACAAAAACCAAAACCAAATACCTAAACAGAAGCACTTTACAAGAATTTTACTAAGGTGAAGGAAAAAAAAAATATTTGCTAGATTGTTCGGTAACCACAGGTGGGAAGTATACCTTCCTGCCTTGATATCAGCACGCATAATAGAAGGTATAAATGTTCTGATGAGTCATCTGCTTAATCCAGTCATAGGTCATCTTGGAACTCTGCGGCCATTCTAATGCCAATCTTACTTCTGACTTCATTTCAATAAAATAAAACAAAATTCCTTCTCCATTGGAAGCTGAATGATACTTGATAGGTTAACATAGAAATTGCTTAATTAAATGCAATCCTAGGCCAGGCAGGGAAATATAAATACACTTATATGGCCGGGTGTGTAGACAAGAGTGGAGGGGTCATGACCTTGTGGAGATGAGTGAACACCCATTTGAGTGTTAACATGCAGAAATAGAGGCCCAATTTTCTGCAAATTTTTAAGAGTCTAGGAATCTGAATTTTATGTGGAAATGATTTCAGTATCATGTAGTTTATTTTACTAAGTACTATGTATATGAAGCAAAGTGTAACTTCTATCTAGTTGTAGCTCATTTGACATATATTTTCTACCACTAGCTGTCTGATTTTTGCACAGCAATTTACTGAGAAAGTATTATGTTCCTGGTGGGTACAAGTGAACCAGAACTGCATGTGAAATGACTGAGTCCTGCCTAGTGAAGAAGTCAACATGGGGTACAATGCTTTGGGTCTATAAAAGATGGGTCTTAGGCAACATGAGGAAAAAAAAATATCTCAAGCCACTGAAGAGTTCATGGGGAAAGTAGAATTTGAATTAAACCAAACTTGAGGGAGGAAGCAATGGCAAGGCATTAGAAGTTTGCCAAACTGTTACATTTATTTTTTTCTTAGTGACTAAAACTATAAAATCTATTGTTCATGAGAGCAGACTGCTTATATGTCATTTCTCATTAAGACCTATCATCCATTTCAGCCTCTCACTACAGCTTTTTAAAAATAGTTTTATCGAAATATAGTTTATATGTTATACAATTCACCTGTTTAAAGTATATAATTCAATATGTGTTAGTATAGTCACAGCACTCTACAACCATTCAGTTCAGTTCAGTTCAGTTGCTCAGTCATGTCTGACTCTTTGTGACCCCATGGACTGCAGCATGCCAGGCCTCCCTGTCCATCACCAACTCCTGGAGTTTACTCAAATTCATGTCCATTGAGTCAGTGAAGCCATTCAACCATCTCATCCTCTGTCATC
This sequence comes from Bos grunniens, assembly GCF_055505025.1. Lineage (NCBI taxonomy): Eukaryota > Metazoa > Chordata > Mammalia > Artiodactyla > Bovidae > Bos > Bos grunniens. The sequence goes on along the minus strand of NC_141170.1, from coordinate 10,999,124 downwards.
CCCTTCCCCTCCCGCCTTCAATTTTCCCAGCATCAGGATCTTTTCAAATAAGTCAATTCTTTGCGTCAATTGGCCAAAGTATTGGAGTTTCAGTTTCAACATCAGTCCTTTCAATGAACACCCAGGACTGATTTCCTTTAGGATTGACTAGTTGGGTCTCCTTGCAGTGAGTCTTCTCCAACACCACAGTTCAAAAGCATCAATTCTTTGGCACTCAGCTTTCTTCACAGTCCAACTTTCACATCTATACATGACCGCTGGAAAAACCATAGCCTTGACTAGATGGACCTCTGTTGGCAAAGTTGTATCTTTGCTTTTTAATATGCTGTCTAGATTGGTCATAACTCTCCTTCTAAGGAGTAAGTGTCTTTTAATTTCATGGCTGCAACCATTACCACAATTTAATTCTGGAATTTTAAAAACAAGTTTCACACAATTTACAGTCATTTCCCATTTTCTCCTCCTCAGCCCTAGGTTAACCATTCATCTACTTTCTGTCTTTATAGATTTGGACATTTTGTAGAAATGGAATAATCCAATTATGTGATGTTTTGTAACTGTTTTCACTTGGCATACTTTTTTCAAGATTCATCTATGTTGCTAAATAATATTTCACAAAATGAATATACCACATTTTATTTACTCATTCATCAGTTGGTTGACCCTTGGGTTGGTTCTACTTTTTGATTACTATGAATAGTGCTACTAGGAACAGTTGTGTACAAGCTTTTATGTAGACATTTGTCTTCTTCTCTTGGGTCAATATCTAGAAGGGAATTGCTGGGGCCTGTGGGAACTACTTAACATTTTGAGGAGTTGCCAAATGTTTTTCCAAGTGGCTGCACCATTTTACATTCCCTGTAGCAATGCAAGAGTATTTCACTTCTTCTGTGTCCTTACCAATGCATGTGAACGTATCTTTCTGACTGTAGTTAACCAATTGGTGTGAAGTGGTATTGTTTTGATTTACTTTTACAGTAACTGTTGACCTAGAATGAAAAAAGACTGCCAATTATTTCTCAAGCAAAAATAGGTTTATTAAGGATAAGCAAAGAATTGCTATGTGGGATCTCTAATGATAGCCAACCACAAGCAAGTCCTCTGCAACAAGGAGAGGAATACTCATTTAAAGAGGGAAAAAGAAGGTTGTGAGGGCTGTAGCAAACAGAGCCCTTTGGAGAAACTGAGAATTTGGAATATAGCGGCTTTTCATTGCCTGAGCTGTAGCAGTCTCATTGGATAAGCTCTTGCCAGACAAGAGAAGGAAATCTTGCTTCCTCCTGTTGTGTTGTTACCCTTGTAGCTCATGAGAGCTCCCCCTGCTGGCCTCTTGACTCTGTTTTAACTGTGTGTGCTCAGTCATGGAAGACTGCAGCCTCATGGCCTCCAGCCTACCTAGAATTTTCCAGGCAAGAATAGTGGAGTGGGTTGTCATTTCCTACTTCAGTTTATTCATTTCTACATAACATAATACAAATAATATTTTCCTGTAGTTATTGAATATTCAATATATTCTTTGGAAAAAGAGCTATTCATATTCATTCCCATTTTGAAATTCTTTTACTTGCTTTTTTCTTATTGAGCTGTAGAAATACATATATTTTTATATATTCTACTTAAGTCCTTTATCAGACATAGTTTGTAAATAGTTTCTCCCATTTTGTGGGCTGCCTTTTCACTTCTTGATGGTATATGTTTACATCACAAAAGTTTTTTATTTTGGTGATGCACAATTTTTTTCATTTACTGTTTTTGCTTTTGATGTAGTATCCTATTTTATTCAGGCTTATACTGGTTTGCATTACTTTTTGTGTATGTTGTGAGGTAGGAGTCTAACTTTACTCCTTTGCATGTGTCCTAGAATCATCTGCTGAAAAGACTGTTCTTTCTCCATTAAAATTGTATGTACCTTTGTTGAAATTTACTAAATATTACCAGATTATTCTCAAAAGTGTTTGTACTCATTTCCCCTTTGAATGAAAAAGTCCTTCCCATGTACCTTTACATGTAGCTGCAATTGCAGGACTGACATCTTAAAAGATGTGTCTTTGAAGGGCTCCTAATCTAGAACAGCTCTGGCCATTGGAAATTTTACGATGACGGAGCTATTCTTAATCTGCACCATCCAAGACCTTAGACTGTATTTACACACTTTATGTGCATGTTCAACACTCAGTGACTGACTCTGCAACCCCGTGGATTATAGCCCGCCAGGCTCCTCTGTCCATGGAATTTTCCAGGCAAGAATACTAGAGCAGGTTGCCATATCCCCCCCTCCAGAGGATCTTCCTGACCCAGGGATTGAACCTGAGTCTCCTGGAACTCTTGCATTGGCAGGCAGATTCTTTACCCCTGAGCCACCTGGGAAGTCCCACATATGGTATGGAGCAGAGGAAATGTGGTGACTAACTGAGGAACAGCCTTTTAACCTTACTTTAATTTTAAAATGTATATAGCCATATGATGTTAGGAAGAAGCAGATTGGACAGCAGAGCTCTAGATGAAGAGAGAACTCCCAACGCCAATAATATCTGACAAAAGTCAGCTGAGAGAGACACATTAAATGTTGCAAATGTTTAGAGGAGGGAGAGACAGCCTTAGGGAAGTTGGAAGTAATTTGGGAAGAAGTTTGAGTGAGCTTTGTGTTGGGAAAGAAATGTAGGCAAACCTGTCTGTAAAGGGCTTCCCAGGTAGCGCTAGGGGTAATGAATTCACTTGCCAATGCAGGAGACATAAGAGATTCAGACTCTATCCCTGGGTTGGGAAGATCCCCTGAAGGAGAGCATTGGCAATCCACTCCAGTATTCTTGCCTGGACAATCCCATGGACAGAGGAGCCTGGCGAGCTACAGTCTGTGGGGTTGCACAGAATCTGATACGACTGAAGTGACTTAGCATGCATGCATGTTTGTAATGGAGAAGTGAATTATTGCTAAAACTGATGGCTATAGAAACTATATACAATATGGATAATAGTGAGACAACATTAAGTGAAAAAAATTTAAAAGTTCTATGATACTCTACAATTTCTAAGATGTTTAATGCAGGCAAGAATTGAAAAGCTATTGTGTTGGAGTGGAAACTTTAAAAATCAGTATTTATCTTTTTCAAACTGTCTTTGATTTTTTATACTATTTTTCAAAGATTAGTAAATTTTGTGGCATTATAAGAATAATTAAATGAACCAGATCCATCCACAATAATAAGCTAATTTTCCTGAGTTTGAAAAAATCTAAGCATAATCTTGACTTGAACAGCAGAACTTCTAAATAGGGAATCACACAAATAGGTTGCTGAAAATTCCTGACTCTGCGTGTATCCTTCAGCGAAATGTTATTATGGCACATTGTGGATTGATTATTCAAAACTACCTGCTGTGATCTTAGTCAATACCAAGCATGAATTATTTAGAAATCAAGTTTTGTTGTTTCTTTTAGGAGCACAAGACAGTCACCAGCTCTCTTTCAAATAAAAAGGCATACAAACAAACAAACAAAAAAGCTAAAAAGCAAACATGTAAATCTGATAGAAAACATACTCTAATTTAATTTTCCTCTTCTCCTTTGCATATTCAAAAGAAAGTGGAGATTTGGTATATATTTCCAGCTGGTTTGAGGGAAAAATAGACTCAAATTCCTTGATGATTTTGGTGGAAATGGCCTTGGGCATCCAGCTGTTGTTTCAGTTAATCAAAAAAAGTGGAATGAATTTTTTAATAAAAAATCTCAAACTTGCAGAATTATAAATGTAAAAGAAAGACCTTTGAGAAAATGCAATTTACCTGAGGCACTATTCCCCTTTTTACTGTAGTATTTATTTCCTCTCAACAAAATAATCTTCTATATAATCATAACAATGCCATCAAATTCAGGAAAGTAACCCTGACCCATTATTACCATCTAATTTTCCAATTCCATTAAAATTTCCAAATGTCCTAATAATGCCCTTTATAGTAAGAGGGTGTAATTCAGAATCATGTTACTCTGGAATAATTTATTTTTCCTGAAAGTTCATGCTCTTGACACTTCTGGAGATTGCATGCCAGTTATTTTGACAATTGGCTCCATTTGGCTTTGTCTCATATTGCCTCATATTTAACATCACATTATACATTTTTTAGCAGGAGTATCTCAGAATTGATGCTGTGTGTTTCTCACTGCATCTGTGATAGGTTGCATTCTACAAGATGGCTACAGAGATCTTCTATCTTATGCACTGTCCTTTTTTTTTTTTTTTTTTAACATGCAGTGCTATGGTTTTTTTCTTTGTTTGCTTGTTGAATTGAAGTATGGCAGTGGTTTAATCACTCAATCGTGTCTAACTCTTTGTGAAAATTGAAGTATAGTTGATGTATAATTTTGTGTTAGTTTCAAGTGTACAACAAAATGATTCAGTTATACAAATCTTTATAGACATGTATACATATTGAGCCACCTGGAAGGTAGATACATATATTCTTTGTGTTTACATATGTCTTCTTTTTCAGATTCTCTCTACTTATAGGTTATTACAAAATGTGAGTATAGTTCACTGTTTTACTGTTATTGTTGCTGTTCAGTTGCTCAGTTGTGTCTGACTCTTTGTGACCCCATGTATTGCAGCACACCAGGCTTCCCAATATGCTACTGGAGATCAGTGGAGAAATAATTCCAGAAAGAATGAAGAGATGGAGCCAAAGAAAAAACAACACCCAGTTGTGGATGCAACTGATGATGGAAGTAGAGTCTGATGCTGTAAAGAGCAATATTGCATAGGAACCGGAATGTTAGGTCCACGAATCAAGGCAAATTGAAAGTGGTCAAACAGGAGATGGCAAGAGTGAATGTCAACATTTTAGGAATCAGTGAACTAAAATGGACTGGAGTGGGTGAACTGAACTCAGATGACCATTATATATACTCTTGTGGGCAAGAATCCCTTAGAAGAAACAGTAGCCATCGCAGTAAACAAAAGAGTCCAAAATGAAGTACTTGGATGCAATCTCAAAAACTACAGAATTATCTCTGTTTGTTTCCAAGGCAAACCATTCAATATGACAGTAATCCAAGTTGATGTCCCAACCAGTAATGCTGAAGAAGCTGAAGTTGAATAGTTCTATGAAGACCTACAAGACCTTCTAGAACTAACACACAAAACAGATGTCCTTTTCATTATAGGGGACTGGGATGCAAAAGTAGGAAGTCAAGAAATACCTAGAGTAACAGGCAAATTTGGCCTTGCAGTAAGAATGAAGCAGGGCGAAGGTTAATAGAGATTTGCCAAGTGAATGCACTGGTCATAGCAAACACCCTCTTCCAACAACATAAGAGAAGACTTGATACATGGAAATCACCAAATGGTCAAAATTGAAATCAGATTGATTATGTGCTTTGTAGCCAAAGATGGAGAAGCTCTATACAGTCAGCAAAAACAAGACTGGGAGCTGACTGTGGCACAGACCATGATCTCTGTGCCAAATTCAGACTGAAACTGAAGAAAGTGGAGAAAACCACTAGACCATTCAGGTACGACCTAATTAAAATCCCTTACAATTATACAGTGGAAGTGACAAATAGATTCAAGGGATTAGATATGTCAGAGTGCCTGAAGAACTATGGATGGATTCTGACAGTGTACAGGAGGCAGGGATCAAGACCATCCCCATGAAAAAGAAATTCAAAAAGGCAAAATGATTGAGGAGGCCTTACAAATAGCTGTGAATAGAAGAGAAGTGAAAGGCAAAGGAGAAAAGGAAAGATATACCCATTTGAATGAAGAGTTCCAAAGAATAGCAAGGAGAGATAAGAAAGCCTTCATCAGTGATCAATGCAAAGAAATAAAGGCAAACAACAGAATGGGAAAGACTAGAGATCTCGTCAGGAAAATTAGAGATACCAAGGGAACATTTCATACAAAGATGGGCACAATAAAGGACAGAAATGGTAGGGACCTAATGGAAGCAGAAGATATTAAGAGGAGATGGCAAGAATACACAGAAGAACTATACAGAAAAGATCTTCATGACCCAGATAATCATGATGGTGTAATCACTCACCTAGAGCCAGACATCCTGGAATGTGAAGTCAAGTGGGCCTTAGGAAGCATCACTAGAAATAAAGCTAGTGGAGGTGATGGAATTCCAACTGAGCTTTCAAATCTTAAAATATGATGCTATGAAAGTGCTGCATTCAATATGCCAGCAAATTTGGAAAACTCAGCAGTGGTCACAGGACTGGAAAAGGTCAGTTTTCATTTAAATCCCAAAGAAAGGCAATGCCAAAGAATGCTCAAACTACCACACAATTGTACTCATCTCACACACTAGCAAAGTAATGCTCAAAATTCTCCAAGCCAGGCTTCAACAGTACTTGAACTGTGAACTTCCAGATGTTCGAGCTGGATTTAGAAAAGGCAGAGGAACCGGAGATCAAATTGCCAACATCTGTTGGATCATCAAAAAAGCAAGAGAGTTCCAGAAAAACACCCACTTCTGCTTTATTGACTATGCCAAGGACTTTGTGGACCAAAACAAACTCTGGAAAATTCTTAAAGAGATGGAAATACCAGACCACCTGACCTGGCTCCTAAGAAATCTGTATGTAGGTTAGGAAACAGCAGTTAGAACTGGACATGGAACAACAGACTGGTTCCAATTAGGGAAAGGAGTATGTCAAGGCTGTATATTGTTACCCTGCTTATTTAACTTATACGCAGGGTACATCATGAGAAATGTGGACTGGATGAAGCACAAGCTAGAATAAAGATTGCCAGGAGAAATATCAATAACCTCAGATATGCAGATGACACCACCCTTATGACAGAAACTGAAGAATTAAAGAGTCTCTTGATAAAAGTGAAAGAGGAGAGTGAAAAAGTTTGCATAAAACTCAACATTCAGCAAACTAAGATCAAGACATCGGGTCCCCTCACTTCATGGCAAATAGATAGGGAAACAGTGGAAACAGTGGCTGACTTTATTTTGGGGTGTCCCAAAATCACTGCAGATGGTGACTTCAACCATGGAATTAAAAGACACTTACTCCTTGGAAGGAAAGTTATGACCAACCTAGACAGCATATTAAAAAGCAGAGATGTTACTTTGCCAACAAAGGTCCATCTAGTCAAGGCTAGGGTTTTTCCAGTAGTCATTTACAGATGTGAGAGTTGGGCTATAAAGAAAGCAGAGGGCTGAAAAAGTGATGCTTTTGAACTGTGGTGCTAGAGAAGACTTTTGAGAATTCCTTGGACTGCAGGCAGATCCAACCAGTCCATCCTAGAGGAGATCAGTCCTCAGTGTTCATTGGAAGGACTGATGTTGAAGCTGAAACTCCAATACTCTGACTGCCTGATGCGAAGAGCTGACTCATTGGAAAAGACCCTGATGCTGGGAAAGATTGGAGGCGGGAAAAAACGGGGATGACAAAGGATGAGGTGGTTGAATGGCATCACTGACTCAATGGACATGGGTTTGAGTAAACTCCAGGAGCTGGTGATGGACAGGGAGGCCTGGTGTGCTGCAGTCCATTGGGTTGCAGAGTTGGACACAACTGAGCAACTGAGCTGAACTGAACTGAATGGTTGCAGAGTGCTGTGAATATACTAACACATATTGAATGATATACTTTAAATGGGTGAATTGTATAACATGTAAACTGTCTTGACCGAGCGACTAAACTGAAGTGAATTGAACTTAGGCTTCCTCAGCCTTCTTCAAAGTCCAACTCTCACATCCATACATGACTACTGGAAAAACCTTGACTAGATGTTGGCAAAGTAATATCTCTGCTTTTCAATATGCTATCTAGGTTGGTCATAACTTTTCTTCCAAGGAGTAAGCGTCTTTTAATTTCATGGCTGCAGTCACCATCCTCAGTGATTTTGGAGCCCCCAAAAATACAGTCTGACACTGTTTCCACTGTTTCCCCATCTATTTCCCATGAAGTGATGGGACCAGATGCCATGATCTTCGTTTTCTGAATGTTGAGTTTTAAGCCAACTTTTTCACTCTCCTCTTTCACCTTCATCAAGAGGCTTTTTAGTTCTTCTTCACTTTCTGCCATAAGGGTGGTGTTATCTGCATATCTGAGGTTATTGATATTTCTCCCAGCAATCTTGATTCCAGATTGTACTTCTTCCAGCCCAGCGTTTCTCATGATGTACACTGCGTATAAGTTAAATAAGCAGAGTGACAATATACAGCCTTGACGTACTCCTTTTCCTATTTGGAACCAATGCGTTGTTTCATGTCCAGTTCTAACTGTTGCTTCCTGACCTGCATACAGATTTCTCAAGAGGCAGGTCAGGTGGTCTGGTATTCCCATCTCTTTCAGAATTTTCCACAGTTTCTTGTGATCCACACAGTCAAAGTCTTTGGCATAGTCAATAAAGCAGAAATATATGTTTTTCTGGAACTCTCTGGCTTTTTACATGATCCAGCAGATATTGGCAATTTGATCTCTGGTTCCTCTGCCTTTTCTAAAACCAACTTGAACGTCTGGAAGTTCACGATTCACGTATTGCTGAAGCCTGGCTTGGAGAATTTTGAGCATTACTTTACTAGCGTGTGAGATGAGTGCAATTGTGTGGTAGTTTGAGCATTCTTTGGCATTGCCTTTCTTTGGGATTGGAATGAAAACTGACCTTTTCCAGTCCTGTGGCCACTGCTGAGTTTTCCAAATTTGCTGGCATATTGAATGCAGCACTTTCACGGCATCATCTTTCAGGATTTGAAATAGCTCAACTGGATTTCCATCACCTCCACTAACATTGTTTATCATTTTGCTTCCTAAGGCCTGCTTGACTTCATATTCCAGGATGTCTGGCTCTAGGTGTGTGATCATACCATCGTGGTTATCTGGGTCATTATGATATGTTTCATATAGTTCTTCTGTGTATTCTTTCCACCTCTTCCTAATATCTTCTGCTTCAATATTTTTCATATAGTTCTTCTGTGTATTATTGTCACCTCTTCTTAATATCTTCTACTTCTGTTAGGTTCAGTCAGTCAGTCAGTTCAGTTGCTCAGTTATGTCTGACTCTTTGTGACCCCATGAATCATAGCATGCTAGGCCTCCCTGTCCATCACCAGCTCCCGGAGTCCACCTAAACCCATGTCCATTGCGTCGGTGATGCCATTCAACCATCTCATCCTCTGTCGTCCACTTCTCCTCCTGCCTTCAATCTTTCCCAGCATCAGAATCTTTTCAAATAAGTCAGCTCTTCACATCAAATGGTCAAAGTATTGGAGTTTCAGCTTCAACATCAGTCCTTCCAATGAACACTGAGGACTGACCTCCTTTAGGATGAACTGGTTGGATCTCCTTGCAGTCCAAGATTAAGTTCATACCATTTCTATTCTTCATTGTGCCCATCTTTGCATTAAATGTTCCCTTGGTATCTTTGATTTTCTTGAAGAGATCTCTAGTTTTTCCCATTCTACTGTTTTCCTCTATTTCTTTTCATTGTTCATTTGGGAAGACTTTCTAAACTCTCCTTGCTCTTCTTTGGAACTCTGTGTGCAGATGGGTATATTCTTTCTCCTTTGCTATATGGTAGGTCCTTGTTGTCTATCTGTTACATATATAGCAGTTTGCATTAATAGATGCTAAATCCCAAACTCCTAATTTATCCACCCCCTGCACCACCTTTCCCATTTGATAAGTATATTTGTTTTCTATGTATGTTGGTCTATTTAATTTGTAAATAAGTTCCTTTGTATCTTTTTTTTTTTTTTAAGATTCCACATTTAAGTGATAGCATATTTGGCTTCATCTGGTTGTGTTTAAAATGTGCTGTTGACTCTTTTCCTCCTGAGAGTCAGTCTGAGTCCTCTTTCCTTTGTTTGAATGGGCCTGTGATTATGAAGGCACTGATATTAATACAGTGTATTTTCCAGAGTCAGGTCACAAAAACAAAATGTAGCTTCCTGCTGGCCTGTTTGTGGTGCTCACTCTTGGACCATGAGTTCCCTGCCCTGGGAAGCAGAGACCATACCAAGTGGTCATGTGTAGGGGTTCTGTCTGAAATCCATGGGTGAGACGACAGCTGACAGTGAGCATTCACTTCAGTGTCTCAATAATGCCCTTTCTAGGTGAGTAACTCTTCAGCTTCCCGGGTGGCGCTAGTGGTAAAGTACCTGTCTGTCAGTGCAGGAGACATAAAAGACAGGGTTTGTTCCCTGGGTTGGGTAGGTCTCCTGGAGGAGGAAATGGCAACCCAGTCCAGTATTCTTGCCTTTAGCATCCCATGGACAGAGGAGCCTGGCAGGCTACAGTCCATGGTGTTGCCAAGAGTCAGACACGACTGAACAGACTCAGCACACATTATTCTTCAGCTGATTTCAGCCTTCAGCTAGTGAATCATCTCCATCTTCTTTGCTGAGACTTCAGGTCTCGTGGAACAGAGACAAGTTATGGCTCCAAAGCACTGTTCTGGGCCATCATGGCTCTCCCCAACTGGGTCTAGATGCCAGGGCTGGTCTGCCCCATCTCATAACTTAAGGACCAAATTATTTTGAAAGGGAAGGGAAGAAAAAGAAGAGTAAGATTTGGGAGTTGATGAATCATGTTCATATTCTGGTGTTGCCATCTTTGAGTTCCTGCTAAACCAGTTTCCTCCTCTGTAAAGAGTGGATGACAGGGAAGGTAACTCCCACCTGAGGCTGTTGTGAATGCTGCACAACACGTCTGTCCTTTCCTTGTCCTATGCTCCCCCTACCCTGACACTGGACAGATCGGCCTGCTGCTAGAAGCAGGAGGTTTTTATGTATCTTTATATATCTAGTGCTTAGCTCATAGTAAGCGTTCCAGAATTTCATATAATCTTCATTTAAAGATCTTCATAAATTTTAAAATGCCATTTGAGTGATGGCTATGACTAATGAATAAAGATTTCTAGCTCTCTGAAATATTCACCTATTTATTAATATATCTCAGTTCAGTTGCTCAGTTGTGTTCAACTCTTTGCAACCCCATGGACTGCAGCACACCTGGCTTCCCTGTCCATCACCAACTCCCAGAGCTTGCTCAAACACCATTGAGTCAATGATGCCATCCAACCATCTCAACCTCTGTTGTCCCCTTCTCCTCCACTATATATTATATTAATATATATATAATTATATATAAACTTATTTTTGAAACTCAACATGACTTCTAACATAATTCCTGGCTTATAATAGGTGCTGAATAAATATGAATTATCCAATAAAAGGATATAGGGATGGACTAATCAATGAATGAGTAAATGATAAGTAGAGGTTTTATGTAAGAGTATTCTGGATCGATTTAATCTTTTAGACTTGGTACAGATGGAAACCCCTGAGAATTTCATGGGAATTAAATGAGGGAACTACTTGGCTAGCCACACCGCAGAAAACCGATGAGCAATTTGCCAGTTCTTCGGTTGGGCGGATGGTTTAGATGTCATATATGGAGGGTTTAGACTCACAACTGTTACATAGTATATGAAACTGGATGTGATTATTATACTGTGATTTGCACAACTGTTTTGCAATATATTACAGGATATAGTCCAAATTTCCAGTCATGGTGTTCCAAGCACTTGCCCATCTGGTTTCAACCTGTATCTCCAGTTTCATCTGGCATCTCCAATTCTCTCTCTTTCTCTCTACTTTATATATGGTTGTGAGTTGAACATTTCTCTTTTCTTACTATTTGTCTTCTGTTTGCAAAGTGGAAATAATAACATCCCTGAACTTCTCATTGCTGAGACTCAAATGATACAAGATATAACAATCAGTAAATGTAATTTCATCTATTAAAATTTTACTGTTATCTAATGCATGCCATAAACTGCCAAAGGCACTGGGGATAAATAACTTATAACCCCCATGCTCACAGTAAAATGAGAGAAAAAAAAACCCAAAACTTTAGAATGGTCATGCCTGATAAAGTGTCATTAGCGTTGTCAATTTGCATTGTAGATATTATTGACGCACAGGTTGTTATTGTTGTTTTTATTCAACAAATATTTATTGAGCACACACTATGAGCTAATCTGGTTGCTAATGTTCAGTTCAGTCGCTCAGCCGCATCCCACTCTTTGTGACCCCATGGACTGCAGCATGCCAGACTTCCCTGTCCATCACCAACTTCTGAAGCTTGCTCAGCCTCATGTCCATCGAATCGGCGATGCCATCCAACCATCTCATCCTCTGTCGTCCCCTTCTCCTCCCACCTTCAATCTTGCCCAGCATCAGGGTCTTTTCCAATGAGCCAGTTCTTTGCATCAGGTGGCCAAAGATTTGGAGTTTCAGCTTTAGCATCAGTCCTTCCAATGAATATTCAGGACTGATATTGATCAATTTAGGATTAACTTGCTTGATCTTCTTGCAGTCCAGAGGACTCACAAGAGTCTTCTCCAACACCACAGTTCAAAAATATCATTCTTCAGCACTCACCTTTCCTTATGGTCCAACTCTCACATCCATACTGGAAAAACTGACTTTGACTAGATGGACCTTTGTCAGTAAATTGATGTCTCTGATTTTTAATATTCTGCCTAGGTTTGTCATAGCTTTTCCTCTAAGGAGCAAGCATTTTTTAATTTCATGGCTGCAGTCACCATATGCAGTGATTTTGGAGCCCAAGAAAATAAAGGCTGTCACTGTTTCCATCATGTCCCCATCTATTTGCCATGAAGTGCTGGGACCGCATGACATGATCTTAGTTTTTGAATACTGAGTTTTAAACCAGCTTTTTCATTCTCCTCTTTCACCTTCCTCAAGAGTCTCTTTAGTTCCTCTTTGCTTTCTGCTGTAAGAGTAGTGTCAACTGCATATCTGAGGTTATTGATATTTCTCCCTGCTATCTTGATTCCAGCTTGTGCTTCATCCAGTCCAGCATTTTGCATGATGTATTCTGTATATAAGTTGAATAAGCAGGGTAACAAGATATAGCCTTAAGGTACTCCTTTCTCAATTCAGAACCAGACCATTGTTCCATGTCCGATTCTAACTATTGCTTCTTGACTTACATACAGATTTCTCAGGAGGCAGGTAAGGTGGTCTTGTATTACCATCTCTTTAAGAAGTTTCCAGTTTGTTGTGATCCACACAGTCAAGGGCTTTAGTGTAGTCAGTGAAGCAGAAGTAGATGTTTTTGTGGCATTCCCCTGCTTTTCTAATGCTGTTGTTAATGCTAACATATTTCAAATGCTACAGTCTCTGTTTTTCATAGAACTTATTTATTGTAGTACAGTGAATAGGCAATAAAAATGAAATGAATAAATAATGTAATTATACTTGGAGATAAATGCTATGAAGAAAATTAAAGAATAGAAATGATATAGAGACTTAGGGGATGTGAGGACCAGTGTCTTGTCTTAGGGAAGGAAGGCTTTTTCGAGGAGGAAATTTTGAGAATCAGGGACTTGTAAATAATGAGGAGAGCCAGAGAGAATGAAGAGTGATAAGGTCCTGCAGCAGAAATGTTTTAGTGAATTTTACAAGAACAGCAATAATTCCAGTACTCATAATAGACTGAGTCAGGTATGTGGTTTGAAATGAAGTTGAAGATACTGGTAGGATCCAAACCATATAAGACCTTGTGCATATTAATAGAGCTTAAATATTATTTATAGTATGCTTGAATGTTGTTTATTAGAGTTTTTAATAGGGAAGTGACATGATCTAATTTGTGTATTAAGATGAAAATGCAAAGTATATTCAATCTACAATGTGTTAGTATTTCAGATTCCTTTCCATTATAAGTTATTACAAGATATTGAATAGAGTTCCTTGTGCTCTGTAGTAGGTCCTTGTTGTTTATCTGTTTTACACATAGTAGTGTGTATCCACTAATTCCAGACTCCTAACTTATCCTTCCATTCTTTTATGATGACCATTATTATTTTTTCCTATGTCTGAGTATGATTCTGTTTTGTAAATAAGCTTATTTGTATATTTTTAGATTCCACATATAAGTAATATCATACAATATTTGTCTTTTTCTGTCTGACTTACTTCACTTAGTATAACCTCTAGATTCATTCATCTTGTTGCAAATGGAATTATTCTGTTCTTTTTAATGACAGAATAATATTCCATTGTGCTTACGTACCACATCTCTTTATTCATTCATCTGTTGATGGACATTTAATTTCTTTTTACACAACATTGTAAACCAACTATACTTCATTTTTTCTGAAAAAGTAAAAATAAATAAAAATGATAAAAAGGAAAGTATAAACAGGAGGGTAGTAAGAACAGAGGACATTGCTGTGTTCAGTGAGAGCTTCGGCTGATGGCGTAATGGTTGAGCTGTTGAAAAGTGGTCAAGTTCACAATGTAGTAACTGGAGAGACTTGTGAATTGATTGAAAATAAGAGTTAAGAAAAAGTAATCAAGATTTTTGGCCTGATCAATGAGTTTTTAGGTAAGTAGTTGGGTATACCAGTCTGGAACTTGGGTGAGAAGTCAAGACAGAAGATATAAATATGAAAGTTATAGGCACATGCATGGTATTTAAAATTATGGGACTGTGTGGTTAGAGAAGGACCAAGGGGAAAGGGTTGAGCTCAGAAAACAAGAGGAGGAGCAGACAGCATGGGAGTCTGAAGAGAGCAGACTGCTTTCTCAGAAGATGGGAGAAAATCAAGAGACTCTGGTCTCTTGGCACGGTCTCCATGTACACCTGTCATGCAGGCAGTGCCACTAGGAGTCCTAGCACAGAAGGAGCTGCCTGGCCCCCGAAAACCACTTCCATCTCTGAGCCTTCCAGAGCTTCAGCTTCTCTTTATTGCCTTACTCCACCAAGACCACAGTCAAGGGTCAGGCCAGGTTCCCAGATTCCTGGGCACAGGGTCTTCCTTCACTTACTGGTGGAGAACAATCATGGAGTGAAGGGGGCAGCCTGCTTGCTTGAGACCAGATGGGATCAATGGATGGTGGGCAGGTCCTCCCTCAGGAGTAGGGAGTGTAGCCTGGCCAGACCCTAGGGCTTGTCCACCAAGTGTCTTCCTCACCAACCCCCAAGGCCCTCAGAGCACCACCCATCCATATCAGTTTTAGCTGAGCCTAGACCAAAGCCAGCCCAAGCCTGGGGGAGGGGATGAGAATCCAGGTTAGAATGTGAGGCCTTGGTCTGTGGTTTAAGGTGTTGCACTTGAAATCTTGAACTTTAAGTGTAGTTTCTAGTGGAGAAATCAGAGCTCTGATTAATATTTTTAGCATGAAAATGTGATTTCTTTTTTTGTTTGTAATTCATCATAGAAATATTGTGGTGGGAGGAGAGGGAATAGTCTGAATACTACTTGGGGAAAAACCAGAGATCTACATTATTAAAATGTTAATGTCTGTACTAAGTTGCTTTAGTCATGTCTGACTCTTGGTGACACTATGGACTGTAGCCCCCAAGCCTCCTCTGCCATGTGATTCTCCAGGCAAGAATACTGGAGTGCATTGCCATGCCCTCCTCCAGGGCATCTTCCTGACCGAAAAATTGAACCCATATCTCTTATGTCTCCTGCATTAGAAGGTTGGCTCTTTACCATTAGGGTCACCTGGGAAGCCCAAATGATAACATGCCCCTCAAAAAAAAAAAAAAGAAAAAAAAAAAAAAAAAACAAGTAAGAATATGTTTCAAGAAGGATGAGTGATCAATCATGTCTTGAAATTCTAAGATGAGGGCTGAGTATGGAACCATTAGCTCAGCTAGCTTGGGGGTAGCTGGTCACTCTAACAACTACAGTATCATTGTAGTGGTGGGAACAAAAATCCTCACTGAAGGGACTCAAAATAAAGTAGAAGGTGAGTAAGAGGTAAAAGTGAGGCTAGCCATGTAATTCCAAGGTTCAGGTCATTGGGCCCCTCTTCAGCTGGATTGAAGTCAACAGCAACAACAAAAAATGATGATCAGGAGGAATGATGGAGAGAAAGATGGTGAGCAAATGTCAAATTCTTTAGTGAGTGAAGAAGAATAACTGGACTGTGGTTGATCAGTTCCACAAAGAGAGGTAGGGGGTGATTAATCTGATAATACATATTTTAGTGGAGCTCTACTGTATTTTTTTTTTTTTTTTGACAGAGAGGAGGAATGGTATCTCAAAGCAGCATGAGAAGCAGGAAGACTATCTCCTCTACATTTGTGCCCTGCAGTACATGGACTGTGGGAGGGGGCAAATAAAGCAGCAACTTTTGTGACCTGCAAGGGAAGCTCAGGACAATGGGCAAGAAAGCCCATGAATCAGGGGCAGCCAGGGAGAGCTTCATGGAGGAGGTGATGCCTGAAATCATCACTGAAGTGTGAATAGGGGATTGTCAGGGAGGTGAGAGGGGAAGGACACTTTATGCAAAGGAAGGTGTATGTCCCTCAACCTCAGGGCTGAGAGACAGCAGATAGTATTTCTAACCATCAGCAGTTAAATCTGTAAAGAATTAACTAAGACAAAAACATACATAAGGAATGGAACAGAGGATATACAGCCTCTCAGGTAGGGAAGAGGCCTTTAAACACACTTTGAGGGATGTTCAAATTATAAAGTGTTATTTTTGTATGTCAGTTCAGTTCAGTCACTCAGTCATGTCCCACTCTTTGCAACTCCATGGACTGCAACACGCCATGCTTCCCTGTCCATCACCAACTCCTGGAGCTTGCTCCAACTCATATCCATCGAGTCAGTGATGCCATTCAAACATCTCATCCTCTGTCATCCCCTACTCCTCCTGCCTTCAGTCTTTCCCAGCATCAGGGTCTTTTCCAAGGAGTCAGTTCTTCACATCAGGTCGCCAAAGTATTGGAGTTTCAGCTTCAGCATCAGTCCTTCCAATGAATATTCAGGACTGATTTCCTTTAGGATGGACTGGTTTGATGTCCTTGCAGTCCCAGGGACTCTCAAGAGCCTTCTCCGACACCACTGTTCAAAAGCATCAATTCTTTGGCACTCAGCTTTCTTTATAGTCCAACTCTCATATCCATACATGACTACTGGAAAAGCCATAGTTTTGACTAGTGGACTTTTGTCAGCAAATTAATGTCTCTGCTTTTTAATATGCTGTCTAGGTTGGCCATAGCTTTTCTTCCAAGGAGTAAGCGTCTTTTAATTTCATGGCTGCAGTCACCATCTGCAGTGATTTTGGAGCCCAAGAAATCCAAGGGGGAGAGATATTAACAATCGCTTACAAGTAATTATTATGTATCAGACACCTTGACTTCCCTGATAGCTTAACAGGTACAGAATCAGCCTGCAATGCAAGAGACTCATGTTTGATCTCTGGGTTGGGAAGATCCCCTGAAGGAGGAAATGGTAACTGGCTCCAGTATTCTTGTCTAGAGAACCCCACGGACAGTGGAGCCTGGCAGGCTACAATCCATGGGGCCATAAAGAGTCAGACATGACTGACCAAATAAGCAGACACTCAGACACACATCAGACAGCTTAAAAATGTAGTCTTACTTCATCCACATGTTAAATCAGTTGATGTGTGTGCTTCTCCGTTTTTAGAAACAAGTTCAGAGAGGTCAAAGAATGTATCTGAAGTCATCTGTCTCCCACAGTGGTAGAGAGGGCATTGTGACCTAAGCCTATTGGCTCCAAAACCCATACTTGGACCCCTTATATCATGGTGTCTCTCCAGGCATGGTCATGAGAACAATATTTATCATTACAATAATACCTCACCTTTATATAAAGCAGGGATCAATGATCTTTTTCTACAAAGTGCCAGATGGCAAGTATTTTAGACACAAGGTCTCTGTTACAGCTACTTAATTCTGCCCTGGTGGTACTAAAGCAGCCATAGGTAAAATGTAAATGAATGAGTTTGGCTGTGTTCCAAACTTTTCTTTATGAAAACAGGTGGCTGCCCAATTTGCCCTGTGGGTTGTATTTTGCTGACCTATGATATAATGTTTGCAGTTACTAATGTTCCTGGGCCATTCATTTATGTAAGCTTCCCAGCTGCTGTGTAAAAAAGGATTTGTTATTCCATTTTACAGATCAAGTCACCAAGGGGGCAAAGTATCTATCCAGGTCACAGCATCTCAGTCTGATTGATGGAATTTTAATTGGTAAATGAGTATAAAGAAAGTCACTCAAGGTTAAGGCACAAGAGTGTTGTACAACTCATAACTACTGTATTCCTTGGAATTTTCTTGGCTGTGACAGCTTTAGTAATGTGCACAAATGATATGCTGAAACCCTCAGAGGAGGACTAAATACCTCCATAGGTATTTTATTTCTAAAATATACTTCCTAAATATCAGGACTTTTTGTATTCAAAAGTTGATACTTTGAGAAATAATTAAATCAGTATTAGTCAAATGACTTTTTAGTAGCATAGGTGTTTGGCGTAGATTTTTAGACCACCGTCAGCATTTTTAAATATGATGCATTATTATATGCAAAAGATGTAATCCATTAATACAGTAATTCTTGAAAAAAGATCTTATGTTTTCAATTTGTTAATGTGGTGTATTACATCGATTGATTTGCAGATATTGAAGAATCCTTGCATCCCTGGGATAAAGCCCATTTGGTCATGGTGTATGATCTTTTTAATGTGTTGTTGGATTCTGATTGCTAGAATTTTGTTAAGGATTTTTGCATCTATATTCATCAGTGATACTGGCCTGTAGTTTTCTTTTTTTGTGGGATCTTTGTCAGGTTTTGGTATTAGGGTGATGGTGGCCTCATAGAATGAGTTAACAAATTGAAAAATAAAAAAACATATGATTATCTCAATAGATGCAGAGAAAGCCTTTGACAAAATTCAACATCCGTTTATGATAAAAACTCTCCAGAAAGCAGGAATAGAAGGAACATACCTCAACATAATAAAAGCTATATATGACAAACCCACAGCAAACATTATCCTCAATGGTGAAAAATTGAAAGCATTTCCTCTAAAGTCAGGAACAAGACAAGGGTGCCCACTTTCACCATTACTATTCAACATAGTTTTGGAAGTTTTGGCCACAGCAATCAGAGCAGAAAAAGAAATAAAAGGAATCCAAATTGGAAAAGAAGAAGTAAAACTCTCACTATTTGCAGATGACATGATCTTCTACATAGAAAACCCTAAAGACTCCACCAGAAAATTACTAGAACTAATCAATGACTATAGTAAAGTTGCAGGATATAAAATCAACACACAGAAATCCCTTGCATTCCTATACACTAATAATGAGAAAACAGAAAGAGAAATTAAGGAAACAATTCCATTCACCATTGCAATGAAAAGAATAAAATACTTAGGAATATATCTACCTAAAGAAACTAAAGACCAATATATAGAAAACTATAAAACACTGGTGAAAGAAATCAAAAAGGACACTAATAGATGGAGAAATATACCATGTTCACAGATTGGAAGAATCAATATAGTGAAAATGAGTATACTACCCAGAGCAACTTATAGATTCAATGCAATCCCTATCAAGCTACCAACGGTATTCTTCACAGAGCTAGAACAAATAATTTCACAATTTGTATGGAAATACAAAAAACCTCGAATAGCCAAAGCGATCTTGAGAAAGAAGAATGGAACTGGAGGAATCAACCTACCTGACTTCAGGCTCTACTACAAAGCTACTGTCATCAAGACAGTATGGTATTGGCACAAAGACAGAAATATAGATCAATGGAACAAAATAGAAAGCCCAGAGATAAATCCACGCACATATGGACACCTTATCTTTGACAAAGGGGGCAAGAATATACAATGGATTAAAGACAATCTCTTTAACAAGTGGTGCTGGGAAAACTGATCAACCACTTGTAAAAGAATGAAACTAGAACACTTTCTAACACCATACACAAAAATAAACTCAAAATGGATTAAAGATCTAAACGTTAAGACCAGAAACTATAAAACTCCTAGGGGAGAACATAGGCAAAACACTTTCCGACATATATCACAGCAGGATCCTCTATGACCCACCTCCCAGAATACTGGAAATAAAAGCAAAAATAAACAAATGGGACCTAATTAAACTTAAAAGCTTCTGCACATCAAAGGAAACTATTAGCAAGGTGAAAAGACAGCTTTCAGAATGGGATAAAACAATAGCAAATGAAGCAACTGACAAACAACTAATCTCAAAAATATACCAACAACTCCTACAGCTCAATTCCAGAAAAATAAATGACCCAATCAAAAAATGGGCCAAAGAACTAAATAGCCAAAGAAGACATACAGATGGCTAACAAACACATGAAAAGATGTTCAACATCACTCATTATCAGAGAAATGCAAATCAAAACCACCATGTCAGTCAGATTGGCTGCGATCCAAAAGTCTACAAGTAATAAATGCTGGAGAGGGTGTGGAGAAAAGGGAACCCTCTTACACTGTTGGTGGGAATGCAAACTAGTACAGCCACTATGGAGAACAGTGTGGAGATTCCTTAAAATACTGCAAATAGAACTGCCTTATGATCCAGCAATCCCACTGCTGGGCATACACACTGAGGAAACCAGAAGGGAAAGAGACACGTGTACCCCAATGTTCATCGCAGCACTGTTTATAATAGCCAGGACATGGAAGCAACCTAGATGTCCATCAGCAGATGAATGGATAAGAAAGCAGTGGTACATATACACA
The DNA here is from genome assembly GCF_055505025.1 of Bos grunniens. NCBI lineage: Eukaryota > Metazoa > Chordata > Mammalia > Artiodactyla > Bovidae > Bos > Bos grunniens. Next base: position 10,978,583 of record NC_141170.1, on the reverse strand, counting down.
ATGGAGTATTACTCAGCCATTAAAAAGAATACATTTGAATCAGTTCTAATGAGGTGGATGAAAGTGGAGCCTATTATACAGAGTGAAGTAAGTCAGAAAGAAAAACACCAATACAGTATACTAACGCATATATATGGAATTTAGAAAGATGGTAACAATAACCCTGTATATGAGACAGCAAAAGAGACACTGATGTATAGAACAGTCTTTTGGACTCTGTAGGAGAGGGAGAGGGTGGGATGATTTGGGAGAATGGCATTGAAACATGTATAATATCATATATGAAACGAGTCGCCAGTCCAGGTTCGATGCACGATACTGGATGCTTGGGGCTGGTGCACTGGGATGACCCAGAGGGAGGGTATGGGGAGGGAGGAGGGAGTGGGGTTCAGGATGGGGAACACATGTATGCCTGTGGCGGATTCATTTTGATATATGGCAGAACTAATACAATATTGTAAAGTTTAAAAATAAAATAAAATCAAAGTACCTTAAAAAAAAAAAAAAAAAGATCTTATGTGTCTTCCAGCTGCAAGGATTTTGGAGTCAGTTGATGGACAGAGGTTAGCAAAAGCATTTTTATTCATGAGAGAATATTCCAGTCACTTCCTCCAAGAATATATCACTATTACTTTGATTTGCACATTTAACACATATAGTAATGCTTTCTCTAGGGGTGTAAGTTTATGTGTGTGGGGGTGGGGTTTCTGTGTTAGAGTAAGGAGTGTGGCTATATGATGGTAAGTTAAGGATGCATAAGAGCTTGATATTTATGGAGAAAGTAGAAAATAAAAATTTTAAGCCCCAAAGACAGGAACCAAAAATCCTAGCAATACAGAACTGTGCAGGGCAAGTATAAATGATCTGTCTATTCAAGTCTAAATTGACTTATTTAGGTCTTTAGACCTATTTAGGCAGGACTATTCGGAGAAGACGATGGCACCCCACTCCAGTACTCTTGCCTGGAAAATCCCATTGATGGAGGAGCCTGGTAGACTGCAGTCCATGGAGCCGCTGAGAGTCGAGCGACTTCACTTTCACTTTTCACTTTCATGCATTGGAGAAGGAAATGGCAACCCACTCCAGTGTTCTTGCCTGAAGAATCCCAGGGACAGAGGAGCCTAGTGGGCTGCCGTCTATGGGGTCGCACAGAGTCGGACACACGACTGAAGCTACTTAGCAGCAGCAGCAGGCAGGACTGAAGAGACCTACCCTTTTTAATGTTCATAACCACTGCTTTCCTTTAAGAATCTTATTGCTGTTCAGTCTCTAGGTCATGTCCAACTTTTTGCAACCCCATGGACTGCAGCACACCAGTCTTGCCTGTCCTTCACTATCTCCCAAAGTTTGCTCAAATTCAGGTACATTGAGTGGGTGATGCTATCTAACCATCTCATCCTCTGCCAATGTCTTCTCCTTTTGCCTTCGATCTTTCCCAGCATCTACCCTTTTTAATGTTCATATCCACTGGTTTCCTCCAAGATTTACATTATGCTTAATTTATGCTGTTTAGGAAGTGACTAAGAAATGTATAAAAAATTCCATTGAGTGTGTTTGTTAATATCAATGCCCGTGATGAAAATAAACTCACTCACATGTTTGTTAACGAGTTCCTCCTGGGAGGTATTCTTGGACTTTCAGCTAAAGCTCCAGAGTCTATACCTGTGCTTTCCAAGATGGTGGCCACTATTCACAGTGGCTATTGAACACTTGAAATGTAGTACTGAGTGAGATGGGCTGTGGGGCTTCCCTGATGGTCCACTGGTTAAGAGTCCATCTTGCAATACAGGGGACACCAGTTCAATCCCTGGTCTGGGAAGATCCCACAAGCCAAGGAGCAACAAAGCCCATGAGCTACAACTGCTGGGCCTGTGCTCTGAAGTCTGTGCTCTCCAAGAAGAGAAGCAACTGCAATGAGAAGCTTGTGCACAACATAGAGAAGCCCCTGCTCACTACAACATAGAGAGAGCCTGCATGGAACAACAAAGACCCAGCACAGCCAAAAATAGCTAACAAAATACAATTATTAAAAAAAAAGAATGAGATGAGCTGCAAGTATAAAAACCACATTGGATTTTGAAAACTTATCACAAAGAATATAAAATATTTTATTTCAAATTTTTATATTGATTAGGGAATGTTGATATTTTGAGCCAGATTTTTAAAATTCATCTGTTTATTTTCATTTTTAAATATGATGACTAATAATTTTAAAACCACATAAGTGGCTTGCATTATAATCCTACTGGATGGTGCTGGTCTAGACCAATTGCTGCTTTAGTGGGGGGTTATAGTCTTTTTGGGGTAAGGATATTTAATACGTGAGAAAGACAGTGAATATGGCCATGCGTTGCCATAACCAAGCTGTGTCTTTTGAGACAGGACAATGCTTTTTTGGTCTTGTTTTATTTTTAACTAAAAGACGTCTTCAACCTAATGAAGATCAAGAAAACTGAGTGCCAGGGCATATATATATATATATATATATATATATATATATTTTTTTTTTTTTTTGGTTTGTTTTTTTGGCCAAAGCTTTCAGGTTCCCTCTTCCTTTCCAAGCAGAAAGCCATTATCATTCACTTTTCTTTCCAATATACTCATAGGATAATAATACATGCAATTGTAATGATATAAAATGCTTTCTAAAAATACTTACTGTACCATGTTAAGTAATTCAGTCTTGTCTTACTCTGAGACACTATGGACAGTAGTCTGCCAGGCTCCTCTGTCCATGGGATTCTCAGGCAAGAATACTGGAGTGGGTAACCATGCCTTCTTCCAGGGGATCTTCCTGACCCAGGGATTGAACCCAAGTCTCTTAAGTCTCCTTCACTGGCAGGTGGGTTCTTTACCACTAGTGCCACATGGGAAGAAAATACCTACTAAAAATACTTATAACTGGAAAAGGCATTTGACATTCAGGGTCTCAATTATAAGTGAAAATTGTAGACTCCTCTATTAGAAGTCATAACTCCTTAAGAGTTCGATGAGGTTTTATGACTTAGAAAGCCTTGCAAACAGTTATGGTGCTTAGTTAATATTTGTTGGATGGATAGATGAATGAATATTTCATATAAACTGTGCTTGCTAAACCTGGGGATGTGTACAATGGAATGGCCTTGGGGAAAAGGGTGGCAGTTACTCAGCAACCTGCCTGGGAAATGTAGGTTCAAGGGCAAAGCATACCACATCTTCCCAGAAAGCATAAATTTTACTTAATGGTAGGTAATTTAAACTCCATTTTATATCAAAGTAAAAATGAAAATATCATAGGGGAGACTTAAAATTTCATGAATTTTAAAGACAGAACAAATAAGGGACTTCAAAGGAATGCCATCCTCATTGCAGACTTTTTCAAGACAAAATTCTCAGCCTCTGACACCTTCACTCTTCACCCACCAGCTGGTTACCATTTATGCTTTGGTGGAAAATTTTGCTCAGAACTGCTCAAAGGGAGATATCATCATCCTTAACAAGGAACCCCCTGGCGACAGGCACTGCACGGGGGCCCTGGGCTCCTGCTATGCCACTCCACCCTCCAGGGGGACTTGTCAAAACTGCAGTGACAATCAGTAAGGACCTACTGTACAGCACAGGGAACTCTTCTTAATACTCGGTAATAACCTATATGGGAAAAGAAATTGAAAAAGTGTGGAAATATGCATATGTATAACAGAATCACTTTGCTGAACACCTGAAGCTAACACAACACGGTAAACCAACCATAATTCAAAAAAAAAAAAAAAAGAAAAACCAGGATTTGGGGGGAGAATGGATACATGTGTATTATGGCTGGCTCCTTTGCTGTTCTCATGGAACTGTCACAACATTGTTTGTTATTTGGTTATACCCCGATACAGCTTTCCAGGTAGCACAAGTGGTAAAGAACCCGCCTGCCAATGCAGGAGACTTAAGAGACGCGGGTTCCATTCCTGGTTTGGGAAGATCCCCTGGAGGAGGAAATGGCAACCCACTCCAGTATTCGTGCCTGGAGAATCTCATAGACAGAGGAACCTGGTGGGCTATAGTCCACAGGGTCACAAAGAGTTGGACATGGCTTAAGCTACCTAGCATGCATGCTTGCACGCACACCCCAATATAAAATTAAACAAACAAACAAACAAACTTAAATCCACCCCCCAAACAAAAAAATAACCCCAGGAGAAACCAAAATCTCTTCCTTAAGGGTGTGGTGGGGTAGAGAGTTGATTTCTACCTTTACTGATTGTAGTGAAGACACTAATAATCACCATGATGTCACAATGTAAAAACCTGAATCTCAAGATGGACAATTATATTCTCAATATTCTCACATTCTCTTTGAGGGCCTTACTGTTTCCCTTGGTACTTCAAAGCTGCCCTCTGGAGGTCATATTTTCCTTTTATTTCAAGGGTCCTCCTGTGTGTGTCTTGCCTTACAAACCTAGACTCAGCTGGTTGGTTCAGCAAGAGGAAATATACATTAATTTCCTTCACAGAGTGGTAGCCATGGGTGATTTCAGCTTCAAGGGCTTATCTACTTCTTTTCTTTCCCTCACTCCTTCTCTCTCCTTGGGAGGAGAAATTGCCCATCTGACTGGTGAGTTTGGTAGGAGGTAAGCATCCTTGTCCAGCCCACACTCTACATGCATTCTCGTCCGCTCTCCATCATACCCTACAGGTGAGGCCTGGACTGGTATCTGGGTGAGTGTATCTAATTCAGAAAAAAAAAAAAAAATTAACAAACTCACCTGGCTGCAGGTGAGTCTACGTCTTCCAACCCTGGCTTAAAAAACTGTACAGCAGAAGTTGACACAACATTGCAAATAAACTAAATTTCAATCTTTATTAAAAAATAACATTATGATATAAGTAAACTTTTAAAAAAAGAAGCAATAAAGTTGATTATTTGGATATTGATCTGATTCTTGTGTCTTTATTATGTTTGTTCCCAAATTTAGGAGGGAGAGAGGCATTGTTATTGGCAGGCTCTTAAGTCTAGAGTGGACCTTGATTATGACATCAGAGCACATCAGAGGAATGAACCAAGTATCATGAAGCCAGAAAGTTGAGTTTATAACAAACACCTACTTTGCACCTTCTTGGGATCTTACTGCTTTGCTGGCCTCTTTTGTGACAGAGATATCCTTTTTTTTTTCTGTTTTCTTTTAATTTGACTTTATTTATTTTTTAAATTTATTTTAATTGGAGGCTAATTACTTTACAATATTGTATTGGTTTTGCCATACATTGACATGAACACACCATGGGTTCCCCATCCTGAACGCCTCTCCCTCCTCCCTCCCCATCCTGAGGTACCATTTCATGCCAGTCAGAATGGCTCCTATCCAAAAGTCTACAAGCAATAAATGCTGGAGAGGGTGTGGAGAAAAGGGAACCCTCTTACACTGTTGGTGGGAATGCAAACTAGTACAGCCACTATGGAGAACAGTGTGGAGATTCCTTAAAAAACTGGAAATAGAACTGCCTTATGACCCAGCAATCCCGCTGCTGGGCATACACACTGAGGAAACCAGAATTGAAAGAGACATGTGTACCCGGATGTTCATCGCAGCACTGTTTATGATATCCTTAAGATTAATAGTTAGAACACAATGTTCCAAGCAGTCCCCACCTCTAGGTCAGACCTAGTAGAGACTGGTCTTCATGAGTCAGTATTCTGTTTTGGACTTGTCTTTGTCCACATGATTCCCGTCAGGGATGAACACTCCTCTTGGAGAAATATCAATGTGGCAGAAGGAGGTGGGGGAGATCCTTAGGACGATTGCTGCAGGATGGTAGGGGCTTGGACCAAGGCAGAGATAGGGACAGAGACAAATGGCATACGGGTCTTTCTACCGCTTAAAAGATCACCTTGACTCTAACTTGAAATTGTAGTCTTGCTACTGTCCTCATCTTTCTTCTTCACCCACCCACCAAAACAAATCACTGATCAGACAGTGTTTCTGAAGTGTGTAAAGTAAAAAAAATAAGAAAAGTTAGCACCAGAAGGAGAGGGGAGCAGAATCCAGGGACATACATCTTAAATGGAGTGGCTTGAAGGGAGCCCTTCCATCTACCTATTGTAAATCTTAAGAGCCATGAGCATCAGTTTTATTATCTTACAGATCCCCAAATGCTCAGAAGTTAGAAACAATCTCAAAGATTCTTTGCCCATAGAGGGAGAAATAAGTGCACCCATGAACAGGAACACAGACCTATTGGCTAGCAGCTCTCATCTGATAACAGATGAGGACCATTTTTATGTGAAAGCAGCATTCAGAAGGTTACTAGAGACCATCATCATTGGCTCAGTCATTGTGCAGTAGCCTCACCTGGGGTCTCCCCAAGAGGATGGCTGGGATCACTGAAGGAACCATATATCTCCTTGCTCCAAACCAAGGTCCCTTTGACTTTCCATCTCTGCTGATCATACTTATAAAAGGAAATAAGGAGAGATCATATTATGCATTAGATAACTCAAATTTCAACTGAGTTTCCATGTTTTTTAACGTGGCACTGAAATTCCTTATGCAGTTTTTGATGACTGTATCTTTGGATGATTTTACACTTAGCTAAAAGATTTCATCTAAGCAGGAATGTAGAAAAGTTAAGCAAATGAACGTGGCCAATTTAAATAAATCACTTGAAAATAATCAAAGTTAGAAGATCCATCTCTTTACTGGTACAGATCTGTTTACTGGTAGCAGAAGTTTTTATAAAGTTCAATCATAATTTCTATTTGGCAGTATTCTACTTATTGTATAAATGACTATAGAAATCACCATTGCCTTTAAATCTAAGGGTTCAGATAGAAAATTCAAAATGTGTAGTGCTCCAAATTATGGCATTAAACTAACAGAAGAACACGTGCCTTTATCTTTCTCCCCTTCATGATCCCTTTTTGTTCTTATCTATCACTCCACATTTCCTTATTTTAAAAAATTGTCATGCAGTAAAATGGACTTATTTTGGTGCATATGTGCTCAGTTGCTCAGTCGTGTCTGACTCTTTGAAACCCCAGCAACTATAGTGTGCCAGGCTCCTCTGTCCTTGGAATGGTTCAGGCAAGAATACTGGAGTGGGTTGCCATTTTCTACTCCAGGGAAGCTTCCTGATTCAAGGATGGGACCTGTTTCTTGTGACTCCTGGGTTGGTAGGCGGATTCTTTACCACTAGAACTACCTGGGAAGTCCTGTACTTCCCTAGATTTGGTTAATCACCAGAAAATCAGAGTTCAAAATAGTTCTATCACCTGGAAAACTCCTCTGCTACGCTTTTATAGTGACACCCTTGAAAAGTGAAAGTGAAGTCACTCAGTCGTGTCTGACTCATTGTGACCCCATGGACTGTAGACTATCAGGCTCCTCCGTCCATGGGATTTTCCAGGCAAGAGTACTGGAGTGGATTGCCATTTCCTTCTCCAGGGGATCTTCCCAACCCAGGAATCGAACCTGGGTCTCCCACATTGCAGACAGACTCTTTACTGTCTGAGCCACCAGGGAAGACTGACCTTAATATCCAGCAACCACTGATCTGTCCCTTTGTCTAATTATCTAGATTTTTAATAACGTAAATTATGCCCAAAAAGTCTGTTAATGAAATTCTGGACAAAAAGGATATAAGCTAGAAACTTGCACCAACAAGCTTTTAAAAGAAACAGGCTATTTTTCAAATATTCTATCAATTTATCTCAACTGGACATTTCCTACCCTGATCTCTCCCAAAGTTACTCCTAGTTCCATTCTAGCTGTATTGGAAAGAGGTTCATTTACTATGTATGATGAATGCTTTAGAGGCCCAGGGCTTTCTTGTTTTGTAGAACCAATTGCAAGAACCTGCCAGATTCATTATTAAACAGTTAGGAACTTATCCTAAAATAATTACCATGTAGCCTTTTATGCAGTCAAAGATTTATACACAAGGATATTCATGAAAAAATATTTTAAAAATGGAAAGAACCCACATGACCAAAAAAAGAGCATAAATATGATATTTCTATATAATAATAGTACTTTGCAGCTATTAAAGTCTTAAACTGTTACATGAGATTAAATGTGCTCATTGGGGGGTTTCCCAGGTGGTGCTAGTGGTAAAGAATCCACCTGCCAATGCAGGAGACATAAGAGACTTGGCTTTGATCCCTGGGTTAAGAAGAGCCCCTGAAGGAGGGCATGGCAACCCACTCCAGTATTCTTACCTGGAGAACTCCATGGACAGAAGAGCGTAGTGGCTACAGTCCAAAGGGCTGTAAAGAGTCAGGCATGACTGAAGCAACTTAGCACAACTGTGCTCATTATATGCTGTGAAGTGAAGGATGCATGCAGTTTAATGGAGTAAAAGCAGAGGCGCTGCTTTTCTCTTTCTGACTTACTTCACTCTGTGTGACAGACTCAAGGTCCATCTACATCTCTGCAAGTGATCCAATTCTGTTTCTTTTATGGCTGAGTAATATTCCCTTGTACGTACACACCGCATCTTCTTTAACCACGCGTCTATCGATGTATGCTTAGGTTGTTTTCATGTCCCCGATGTTGTAAGTAATGCGGCAGTCAACATTGGGGTTCACGTGACTTTTTGAATGATGGTTTTCTCAGGGTATATGCCCAGCAGTGGGATTGCTGGGTCATATGGTAGTTCTATTTTTAACTTTTTAAGGAACCTCCACGCTGTTCTCCATAGTGGCTATATCAATTTACATTCCCACCAACAGTGTAGGGGGGTGTCCTTTTCTCTACACTTTCTCCAGCATTTATTGTTTGTAGATTTTTTGATTATGGCAATTCTGACTGGTGTTAGGTGATACCTCATTGTAATTTCGATCTGTATTTCTCTATTCCCTATTAAGGCATGTATGTGGAGTCTAGTAAAATAGTACAGATGAGCCTAGTTCTAGGGCAGAAATAGAGACACCGAGAACAGACATGTGGACACATTGGGTGAAGGACCATGTGGGATGAATTGGGAGATTAGTTTTTACATAAATACTCTATCATGTGTAAAACAGACAGCTGGTGGGAACCTGCAGTATAACACAGGAAGCTCAGCTTGGTGCTCTGTGATGACCTGGATGGTGGGAGGGAGGTCCAACAGGGAGGAATATATGTATACATATAGCGGATTCACCTCATTGTACAGCAGAAATTAACACAACATTGTAAAGCAATTATACTCCAATTAAAAAAAAAGCAGAGACATTGTATGTGTGAAAAGTATGGTGATCTTTTCAGAGAGGACTTATAAATGAGTATTATTTTATTCTTTATAACACTGTTTTGTTTACAAATATTACATAATGAGCCACTGTTTTCTATTATCAGGTATAAATTAATAGCTACTATTCTGTCATTTTTGAGCTGTTACCATGGGTGTGAGATGGTCTTTTTAATGTGCCAACTTGTCTAGTCATCAGCCACCACTTACTCATTTGAACGCTAATTTAGATGTTGCTGTGAAGGTATTTCATAGATGTGACTCAAGTCCATAATCAGTTGACTTTAAGTAAGAGAGATTTCTCCTAGGTTATCTGGGTGGGTCTCACTAACTCAGTTAACAAGTGTTAACGGCAGAGCTGAGGCTTCCCTTAAGAAAAAATTCAACTTGCAGGGTATTTCTAGCTCCTGTCTGAGAGTTCCAGCCTGCCCTGGTCACTTGTCCTGCAGATTTGAGGCTTGCTTACCCAGCCGCCACAATCCTATAAGCCAATTCCTTGCCATAAATCATCTCCTAGTGTATATGTCTCCTATTGCTTTTAATTGTCTGGCTGAACTCTGACTGATATAATGGGCTAGGAAGTGTGCCAAGACCTCAATATGTAATCACTCGGGTGTTACACACTATTATTCTCTGGTGTTTGGAGTCCCCCATAAGCTGACTCTGAGAAGACAAATCATTTATTCAAAAGGTGGTCCCAAGAAGTACAAGTAGGGGGGCGAGGGAAAAAGACAAGGAAAGGAGGTCAGTATATAAATGATATGCTATCAAGCAAGTTAACCCTGTGGGCAGCTGCAGGATGCAGTTGAGGAATTGTGGAATATAGGCTAAATTGATTCAGGGTTATCTCAACCAAAGGGTGAGTATGAATGATGCTTACCCATCAACTCTCCAGCTGTTGTTGGGTAAGGAGGCTCCTGGGGGCATTCACTGTGCTGCACTCAGGACTTGCTCTGCCCTTGAGTTCATGGACTGCTATCTCAGAAAAAAGATCTAGAAGGCAGTTGCAATGATGGTCTCTACCTATCTTCTTTAAAGGCAGAGGCTGAACAGCAGTGTCAGGAGGAGAATTAATGGCATATCTTGAATTTTCCTCATTTTTGCAGATGAGGAAGCTGATGCTGGGAGGTTAATTAATTTGTAGAAGGTAAAATAGCTAATCCCCGTCATGGATCACAATCTTGTCACAAACTTAGTGTATTAAAAAGCAGAGCTGCTGACAAAGGTTCATGTAGTCTAAGCTATGGTTTTTCCAGTAGTCTAGTATGGCAGTGAGACTTGGACTGTAAAGAAAGCTGAGCACTGAAGGACTGATGCTTTTGAAGTGTGGTTCTGGAGAAGACTCTTGAGAAACGTTTGGAGTACAGGGAGATCAAACCAGTCAATCAATCCTAAAGGAAGTCAATCCTGAGTATTCATTGGAAGGGCTGATGCTGAAGCTGAAGCTCCAGTACTTTGCCCACCTGATGTGAAAAGCTGACTCACTGGAAAAAATCCTGATACTGGGAAAGACTGAGGGCAGGAGCAGGGGACAGCAGAGGATGTGATGGTTGAATAGCATCACCAACTCAATGAACATGAGTTTGAGCTGACTCCAGGAGACAGTAAAGGACAGAGGAGTCTTGTGTGCTACAGTCCACGGAGACACAAAGAGTCAGACATGACTCAACCACTACACAACAAAAATAACAAAAATAGTTAATAAGACTCAACATAGATCTGTCATCAAAACCCTCTTAAATATTTAGAATATATGACTAATAATAAGAAAAGAAGCCAATGCCAATGGTAACATCCATGGCAACAGATTGAGCATTAAGGCTCCATTTTTGGGTCACACTGAGTTTTAGGAATGCAGGAAATGCCTGTTTTCCTCCTTCAAATTAACTAAGCTTCTTACCCTTTTGAGCCTTCAGCTTTTCTCTTCCCTTTAGGTATACACCTTGGGGTGTGCCTTGAGCATCTTAGCAGAGGTGGGAGAAGTTTGCAGTTGGCAGCGTGGGTGTCTGGGTGATGTCTCCCAGTGAGGACCTGAAAAGATGGTTGTACATATTCTGTTTCTCCCTGTGTCTTTTCGCTTACCAGAAGTTTATTTTGAGGCTCAAGGGGGAGGGGATGGATGTATGCTTGTGGCTGACTCACACTGCTATATGGCAGACACCAACACAACCTTGTAAAGCAATTATCCTCTAGTTAAAAATAAACTTAAAAAATTTGGTAACACGCATTTACAGCAAAAAAAAAAAAAAAAGCTTATTTTTCCATTATTTTCTCTAACAGTGAACTCTTCTTCATCATTATGGTAGCATCTAAGCAAATTCTTCATCACTTCCTGAAACATTTTCAGGACCTTTCTGAGTAATGTGCAAGTGGCTAACTGGAAGGAAAATGTTGAGGAGAAAGGAATTGACATTTATTAAAGACCTACTGTGTGCATTACAGTGAATAATGCACCTCAAATATTTAGTCTTTTTTAATAACTTGAGTTCTTTATATGTAAGAAACAAGAGATCAAGGAGCCTGGGTATCTTCTTTAGAACTTGCAGATAACAACTGGCTGAGTTGAGATTCAAACCCATGACATTCATCTTCACTGCAAATATTCCTTCTGTCAAATGACAGATAGTGACTGACCCAAAGGGTTTTGATGACTGATGACAAAGTTATACAAGAGACACAGAACAATGAGGAAGATGCCAGAGAAGTGACCTGGGTCACTTCCAGAGACATAATTCAAGCAAAATGTGTTATGAGTTTTCTATGAAGAAGTCTCAGGAACATCTCTGTGGATAAAGAGGAACACAGTGCAGACAAAAGACATAAGTGAACAGGATGCATTCAGCCCAAGAATGAGTGTGCAACTAAGCCATGGTGGGGTTTTCAGCTGGTTTCAGGTACTGAGTGTGTGCAGAGCCTTCTTGGTTGTTGGAGGTGTAATACCAGGTCACATTGTTCTTCCATGAAGTCTTCTCTGATCTCCTATCAGAGTTAGTCTTGTGTTATCTGTGTTCTCAGAACATTCTCCTATAACTTGCAGCACAATAGCTTAGAGTGAAACTGGGACAAATTTTCTGAGTTAAAATCCAGGCTCTATCTTTTCATAGCTGTGACCTTGCATGACTTATTTAATGAATCCATGTGTCATTTTTCTCATATGAAAAACAGATAATAATGGTACTTGCTTCATAGAAATGTTACGAAGTTAGAATATGTATATATATATGTGTATATACATGTACATATTTATGTGTATGTGTGTATATGTATGGGCTTCCCTGGTGACACTAGTGGTAAAGAACCTGCCTGCCAATGCAGGAGACATAAGAGACAAGGGTTCAGTCCCTGGGTCAGGAAGATCCCCTGGAGGAGGAAATGGAAACCTATTCCAGTATACTTGCTTGGAGAATCTCCCTGGACAGAGGAGCCTGGCGGGCCACAGTCCACATGGTTGCAGAGTCAGACACAACCAAAGTGACTTAGCATGAACATGTATCTATATCTATGTGTGATAAGTTGTTTCAGTCATGCCCAATTCTTTGCGACCCCTGAACTGTAGCACGCCAGGTTCTTCTGTCCATGGGATCCGCCAAGCAATAATACTGGACTGGGTTGTTATGCCCTCCTCCAAGGGATCTTCCTCACCTAGGGCTCGAACTTGCATTGCCTACATTTCAAGCAGATTCTACATCTTTATGTATCTATATCTATATATCTATATCTATTATATCTCTACTCTCTGTATCTTGAATTCCTACATCTCTATATCTATATAACTTAGACCCGAGCTTGGCATGATCTTCTAGACCTGTGGGTCCCCAGTTGGGTATGATTTTGTCCATCAGCATACATTTGACAGTATCTAGGAGAAGGCAATGGCACCGCACTCCAGTACTCTTGCCTGGAAAATCCCATGGACGGAGGGGCCTGGTGGGCTGAAGTCCATGGGGTCGCTAGGAGTCGGACACGACTGAGCAACTTCACTTTCACTTTTCACTTTCATGCATTGGAGAAGGAAATGGCAACTAACTCCAGTGTTCTTGCCTGGAGAATCCCAGGGACAGGGGAGCCTGGTGGGCTGCCATCTGATGGGGTTGCACAGAGTCAGACACGACTGAAGCGACTTAGCAGCAGCAGCAGAGAGAGTTTTTGTTGTCACACTGGGGGAGGGGATTGCTATTGGCATCTAGTGGGCAGAGGCCAGAGATGCTGCTAAAGTAAACCTCCTGCAATGCATATGACAGCTTCCTCCCCACTCCTTCAACAGAGAATCATTTGCTCAAGTATTAATGATGCTGAGTTTGAGAGATACTGCTGTTACCTGATGGCTCAGCGATGAAGAATCTGCCTGCAATGCAGAATCCTCAGGAGATGCAGTTTCCATCCCTGGGTTGGGAAGATCCCCTGGAGGAGGAAATGGCAACTTGCTCCAGTATTCTTGCTGGAGAATCCCATGGGCAGAGAAGCCTGGAGGGCTACAGTTCACAGGGTCCCAAAGAGTTGGATAGGATTGAGCACGCATGCACACACACCCTAGGCTGTGGACTTTGTGTGAACCAAGAGTCTGCTAACCATACAGATATCTTTGTATTCATAATACCTCCTAGCAGGACTTCAGTGATGCTTCTTAAACACATTTTTAGGAACTTAGGTATCAGTTGCTAGAGTGGCTGATTAAGCGGCAAGCCCCAGTGGAAGTAACAATCAACCTTTAATCACTCACTGAAATGGTAGCAAGCATCCAAATCAAGGCAGATGCTGGCTCCCCCTTCTGTTTCTGCCTCCCCCACCCCCCCCATGAAACAGCACACCAGTCCAGGCAAGTTGGATCAGCATAGATGTGAAGTTATCTCACTCAGAAGAAAGCCCAAACAAAAGGCTCCTACAGTTTATGGGCCAGGAGGTCAGGGAGGATGTAAAAAAGGGGAGGGCTAAGAGTGGAAAATAGTCAGAGTGGAGAAAAGTGTCTTCAAGCTTCCCCTTCCTTCTCCATCAGGGAGGCTTTGACTGAAGAGCTGGAAAAGAAAGAACCATAATCCAAGGCCTCAGATAAAGACCCATAAATAGGGCTCCTGGGCTAAGAATGCAAATGTGCAAAGAGCATCACTGGCCAGAGGGATCTGATTCTTTGGCTAAAACATTCACATTGCACTAGCTGTGTCCCATGGCTGGTGTAGGGAGGGCAGATTTCCTCTGTAAGGTCTGCTGGGTAAAACCTTTATAATTGAATTAATTTTTATATTTCTTCCAGCATTATTGGGATATAATTGACAAATAAGAGTTGAGTATATTTAAGGTGTGCAATAAGTTCCTTTGAAGTACATATATATTGTGAAAGGATACCACAAGCAAACTAATTAACATACCCTTTCCCCATATAGGAATAAGTTTACCACACCCCCCCCCCCACCCCGACCAGTTGCACTAGGGCCCCAATAAAGCCTTGCCTGGAAACAAGCAAACAAACCAACAGCACATATCTATCACCTAAATTGGCTCCTTTTCTATGAGATCAATTAAGGTCTACTTTTGTAGTAAATTTAAAGGTTTTAATACAGTATTATCAGCAATGGATATACAAACATTAGATATCATGCACTATTTATCTTTTGGCATCTGGCTTATTTCACTTAGCATCATGTCCTCCATGTTCATCCACACTGTTGAAAATGACAGGTTTTCTTCCCTAGCTAGCCCATCCATAGGGCCCTTACTCGTGAAGGACTTAATTAATGAGTAGAATGATATATCTTAAGGAAAAATAAACCTAACCAAAGTATATATGAATGGGTATATACTTCCACTTAACCATCACAAATGCTAGTAACCAGTACTTGTGGACTATTTTACTTATTTTAGATAATAATAAGGAAGCATACATTTCTATTATTACGATAAAAATTTTCAGCCAAACACATTTTATGCTTTAACCTGACCTAAGGTAGCATGGGAAATAGATGGGGAAACAGTGGAAACAGTGTCAGAATTTATTTTTTTTTTTTGGGCTCCAAAATCACTGCAGATGGTGACTGCAGCCGTGAAATTAAAAGACGCTTATTCCTTGGAAGGAAAGTTATGACCAACCTAGATAGCATATTCAAAAGCAGAGACATCACTTTGCCAACAAAGGTCTGTCTAGTCAAGGCTATGGTTTTTCCAGCAGTCATGTATGCATGTGAGAATTGGACTGTGAAGAAAGCTGAGTACCAAAGAATTGATGCTTTAGAACTGTGGTGTTGGAGAAGACTCTTGAGAGTCCCTTGGACTGCAAGGAGATCCAATCAGTCCATCCTAAAGGAGATCAGTCCTGGGTGTTCATTGGAAGGACTGATGCTGAAGCTGAAACTCCAATACTTTGGCCACGTCATGCGAAGAGTTGACTCATTGGAAAAGACTCTGATGCTGGGAGGGATTGGGGGCAGGAGGGGAAGGGGACGACAGAGGATGAGATGGCTGGATGGCATCACTGACTCGACGGACATGAGTTTGGGTAAACTCCCAGAGTGATGGACAGGGATGCCTGGCATGCTGCGGTTCATGAGGTTGCAAAGAGTTGGACATGACTGAGTGACTGAACTGAATTGAACTGAAGGTAGCATGGGAGGCCAGTGGAGACTGACCCTAGCAAACAGACCATACATGCCCACTTTTAGTGGGTAACATTTAATTGTTTTGGCTTCCCGGGTAGCTCAGTAGATGAAGAACCTGCCTGCCAATGCAAGAGACATATGAGATGTGTGTTCCATCCCTGGGTCAGGAAGACCCCCTGGAGAGGGAAATGGCAACCCACTCCAGTACTCTTATCTGGAAAATCCCATGGACAGAGGAACCTGGCAGGCTGCAGTCTATGGGGTCATGAAGAGTCAGACACAACTGAGTGATTGAGCATGCACACATATTTAATTGTTTATTAGTAAACTCAAGCCCAGTGAGAATGCTGTATTAATGTGAGAACACTAAAGTAAAATAAAAATTTTGAAAACAATAACTTAAACACCCTTTCACAAGAGACAGTCTAGAGTGGAGCTCTGGGGTTAGACTGGCTAAATATGAGTCTGACATCCACAAGCTGTGTGACTTTGGAAAAGTTACTTGGCTTCTCTGTGCCTATTTTTCTCATATTTTATTGATATCATCATCATTATTGTGTACATGAGGAGTCAGTGTGTTGATTTCTGTAGAATTCTTAAGAAAATAACCGGCATAGAGCAAGCCCTATAGGAATCTTTACTGTTTCAAGATTTCTTTAGCATCAAGGAAGACTTCTGGCTGGAAGTCACTATCAGACTGAGACCTGAAGCTCAGGAAGTTAGCCCAGCAAAGCAGAGTGATGGACAGGCCAGGTAGAGAGGGTGCAGCCCGTGCTTAGAACCCGAGGTGAGAAAATACAACTCACAGGTTGACTGCAATTTTCAAGGACACTGTGATGGGAGGAGAAAGCGGGTGATGAATCTCCAGTGTCAGAGTAGGATTTAGAATTTTACCCTAAATTAGCAGACCATTACTGAAGGAGACTGAGAAGGTCATAATTTTCCCGATTTTCTCACCTGCTCCTGATGCCCCAGGCTCCATCACTACAGCAGTGCACTCCCGTTTGACACGCTCTCTGGTTTTTCTGATATCATTTGCAGCTCCTCTCCTCTGACAAGACTCAGATTTGTGCCACCGGTTACTTCTGCCCCTAGCTACAAAAATGTGGCTTTTTCCTGTGCTGTTTTTAGGCTGCTACCCTGGCAATGAAACATGCAGCCCCGGGGCAGGGGAAAATGAACTCTTCCAGAGTTTCTCTGCACTAAAAAATATATGGTACTTCTCTTCTTATATGCAATTCAAAATGCAATTTTATTACCTTGAATTTCTTTATTTTCAGTAAGAGTAATTTCTGAATTACTCTTACTGAAAATAAAGGTCCCTGATGCACAACTCTAGAGTTTTATTTACTTTTATTTATTTGTTTGTTTACTCTTACTAAGATATAATTGATATTTAATACTGTACCTTTAAGGTGTATCTGTCAACTTGATATGTATTAATACCATCGTGGTGTCGGCTAACACCTCTGTCAAGTCACATGATTATCATTTCTCTTCTGTGGTCAGATCAATTAAGACCTAGTCTCTTCGACACTTTGAAGTTTAGAGCGCAATAATACTAACTAAAATCACTGTGCAGTGCCTTAGATCTTCAGATCTTTTTCATCTTCTTGTTGTAAATTTGTAGCCTTTAAAGACATCCCCCTAACCCCCAGCCCCTGGTGATTCCCTTCTGTGTGTTCTTTGTTTCTGTGAATTTGACTTTTTTGGATTTTACATGTAAGTGACACCTTTCAGTATTTGACACCCTCTGACTTCTCTCATTTAGCACAATGCCCTCAAGGCTTACTATAGAAAAAACATAAACCAATGGAAAGATATCTAGTGTCCATGAATCTAAAAGTTTATTGACCTTAAATTCCTTCCTCTTCTCTCCTGTCTGCTTTACTTGTGTCTTGAAGTGAAAAGTGAAAGTTGCTCAGTCAAGTCTGACTCTTGGTGAGACTTGGACAGTAGACTCTTGGTAGCCTTGGACAGTGACCCCATGCACAGTAGCCCGCCAGGCTCCTCTGTCCATGAGGATTCCCCAGGGAAGAATACTAGAGTGGGTTGCCATTTCCTATTCCAGGGGATCTTCCCAACCCAGGAATTGAACCCAGGTCTCCCACATTGCAGGCAGATTCTTTACCATCTGAGCCGTTTTTGTCTTAGGCATATGCCTTAACCGATGGATAAGTCCAGCCAGATTTTAAGGATTTATTTATTTATTTTGGTACAAGTCACATTTAGAAAGAAATAGTACAAATGAACCTATTTGCAAAGCAGAAATAGAGACACAGGTCTAGAGAACGAACATGGACATTAAAGGGGAAAAGAAGGAGTAAGTTGGGAGATGTATATACACTGCTGCTGCTGCTGCTAAGTCGCTTCAGTCGTGTCCGACTCTGTGTGACCCCATAGATGGCAGCCCACCAGGCTCCTCCATCCCTGGGATTCTCCAGGCAAGAACACTGGAGTGGGTTGCCATTTCCTTCTCCAATGCATGAAAGTGAAAAGTGAAACTGAAGTCGTTCAGTCGTGTCTGACTCTTAGCGACCCCATGGACTGCAGCCTACCAGGCTCCTCCGTCCATGGGATTTTCCAGGCAAGAGTACTGGAGTGAGGTGTCATTGCCTTCTCTGGTATATACACTAGTATGTATAAAATAGATACCTAATGAGAACCTTGGAGAAGGCAATGGCACCCCACTCCAGTACTCTTGCCTGGAGAATCCCATGGATGGAGGAGCCTGGTAGGCTGCAGTCCAAGGGGTCGCTAAGAGTCAGAGACGACTGAGCGACTTCACTTTCTCTTTTCACTTTCATGTATTGGAGAAGGAAATGGCAACCCACTCCAGTGTTCTTGCCTGGAGAATCCCAGGGATGGGGATCCTGGTAGGCTGCCATCTCTGGGGTCACACAGAGTCGGACACAACTGAAGCGACTTAGCAGCAGCAATGAGAACCTACTATACAGCAGTAGGGGAAAAAAGAAGGGACAGTGTCTTTGTAGGATACAAGTTAAGTTAACTTTAAAAATGCATTCCAATATACAGGAGATCCAGACAAATATTTTAAGAATTTTTTAATCCTTAAAATTGGACAAAAGGTAATTGGACATTCCAGGCTCCAATAAAATAGTCTGTGGGTGGTACCTTGCAAAACCAGTGGGAGAATAGTAGCAGAGAGTGTAAAGCAAAGTGAAATATGACTAAGTAATTTAACTTATATGCAGAGTACATCATGAGAAATGCTAGGCTGGAAGAAACACAAGCTGGAATCAAGATTGCCAGAAGAAATATCAATAACCTCAGATATGCAGATGACACCACCCTTATGGCAGAAAGTGAAGAAGAACTAAAAAGTCTCTTGATGAAAGTGAAAGAGGAGAGTGAAAAAGTTGGCTTAAAGCTCAACATTCAGAAAATGAAGATCATGGCATCTGGTCCCATCACTTCATGGGAAATAGATGGGGAAACATTGGAAACAGTGTCAGACTTTATTTTTTGGGGCTCCCAAATCACTGCAGGTGGTGATTGCAGCCATGAAATTGAAAGACACTTACTCCTTGGAAGGAAAGTTATGACCAACCTAGATAGCATATTCCAAAGCAGAGACATTACTTTGCCAACAAAGGTCCATCTAGTCAAGGCTATGGCTTTTCCAGTAGTCATGTATGGATGTGAGACTTGGACTGTGAAGAAGGATGAGCACGGAAGAATTGATGCTTTTGAACTGTGGTGTTGGAGAAGATTCTTGAGAGTCCCTTGGACTGCAAGGAGATCCAAGCAGTCCATCCTAAAGGAGATCAGTCCTGGGTGTTCATTGGAAGGACTGATGTTGAAGCTGAAACTCCAATATTTTGGCCACCTCACACGAAGAGTTGACTCACTGGAAAAGACCCTGATTATGGGAGGGATTGGGGGCAGGAGGAGAAGGGGACGACAGAGGATGAGATGGCTGGATGGCATCACTGACTCGATGGACATGAGTTTGAGTCAACTCTGGGAGTTGATGATGGACAGGGAGGCCTAGAGTGCTGTGATTCAGACATGACTGACTGAACTGAACTGAACATGATAAAGAATATCAGCCAGTGGTCCCCACATCCATGCAGCTGGCAGTGTCTACATTCAGACATCCTGACTTCCTGGACATTCCCACAGATGTTATCCATGGCCAGTCTTTCCACATGTGATCAGTGTCCCATCACCAAGTCAAGGGCATTGCTCCAGCCAGTCTCCTTTATCCCTTCTGCATAGTTAAATGTGTCCTTTAAGCCCATCATTCCCATCAGCATATACACCTTCTGTTACTATCTCATTTTAAAAGTAGACCAAAACCCAAAACGAAACAAAACACCCTCTTGACCTTATTCTCTCTAATAGATACCAGTTCTTTTTTTGCAGTGAAATTACTTGAAAAAAATTGTCTTTACTTTGTAGGTCTGATTCTTTCTTCTCTTTCTCTCTTATGCAGGTTTTGCCCCCTCTCTGCTTCCTCCCAATGCATTCAGCACTAACACTGATCCAGCTGTTGATTGAAAAAAAAAATCACAACCTAAAATGTGAGAGCTAGGTTGTATATGGTGGACAAAACTGAGGACTTTAGCCTGGGGCACAGCATCTCACAAAGTTCTGAGAGCTTTTCTGAAGAGGCAAGGAGGGGGAAGGGGGGTCAGGATATTTGAGTTTTCACAACAAAGAACAGGTAGTCAGAGCATCAAAAGATTAGTGGTGGTTTATTTGCTAAATCGTGTCCATCTCTTGTGACCCCATGGACTATAGCCCGCAAGGCTCTTCTGTCCATGAGATTTCCCAGGCAAGAATATTTGAGTAGGTTGTCACTACTTTCTCCAGGGGATCTTTTGGATCCAGGAATCAAACCTGGGGCTCCTGTATTGCAGGCAGATTTGTTACCGACTGATCTACAAGGAAAGCCCATCAAAAGATTACTGTTAATTAAAGAAAAGTGGATATTTCAAGGTAACGAATTTAGTGCTTTTCTGTATATGGGAAGATTCAAGAACCTGGGTCCACTGAAATCATTCCTTTGCTATATGCCTCGCTTATCTGGGGCCAGTATCCTCGGCTTCTCATAAGTCTTCTCACAGTCCACCACTGGAGGTTGCTGCAGCAGCTGACTGCTAGATGGGGGACATCCGGTCTCCATCCTGAGTTCCCCCAGGGCTCACCATCTGGTGGTTGTAATGTGATGACTTGATGGCTGAGGCATGCTTTGTTTACTGACTTGGCAGGCAATATTTTTCATTCACACAGTGATCACTTCTCAGTATGCATCCAGTTGACCTTCAGCACCATTTGACATAGTCAGTCTCCCTCTCTTCCTTGAAAACCTCAGCACACATGGCCTCCTATAGTCCTTTCCTGGTTTCACCTGTCTCCAGGGGCTGCTCTTCCACACTGTACTTTGCTGGGGTCTCCTCCCCAATCTGTTGACCCTGCTCATGATTCCAGTCTTGAACTTGGTCCTTCTCTTTCACATGTAGCACCCTTGTTTCTCTCATCCATTCTGATGGCTTTAAATCCCTCTTAGGCGTTTATAGTGATGAATTCTTTAAACTCAACCCCAAATTCTGAACTTACACATCCAACTGTTCACTGGAAATTTCTGCTTGGATGTCTAGTTGTCAATGTTGTTATTGTTCAGTTGCTAAGTCATGTCCAACTCTTTGGGATCTCAGGGACTACAGCATGCCAGGCTCCTCTGTCCTCCACTGTCTCCTGGAGTTTGCTCAAATTCATGTCCATTGAGTTAGTGATGCTATCTAACCACCTTATCCTTTGCCACCCTCTTCTCTTTTGGCCTTTAATCTTTCCCAGCATCAGAGTCTTTTCTAATGAGTCAAGTCTTTGCATCAGGTGGCCAAAGTATTGGAGCTTCAGCTTCAGCATCAGTCCTTCCAATGACTATTCAGGGTTCATTTCCTTTAGGCTTGTCAATGCATGCTATCATTGCCACACCGGATCCTTGGTCTCTCCTCCATGACTTACAGTTTCCCCATCTCAGTTGATGGTAATTCTATCCTTCTGATGCTCAGGCCAATTTTCTTGGAATCATTTAGATTCTTTCTCTCACATCCCAGATTTAAACCATTAGGATAACCTTTTGATTCTGCCTTCAAAATATACCCCTAGAATCTGTTCCTCCCCTGGTCCAGGCATTTCGAGCCACCATGCCCTCCTGCCAGAAATATTATAATCATCTCTTAATTGGTCTCCTTGCTTTTTCATTCATTTTATTTCATAGCCGGTCCCCCTACAGCATTGTCCTCAACACTGCACTGCCAGAGTTTTAGTTGCTCAGTCGAGTACAACTCTTTGCGACCCCAGGGACTCCAGCCCTACAGGCTCCTCTGTGCATGCGATTATTCAGGCAAGAATACTGGAATGGGTTGCCATTTCCTTCTCCAGGGGATCTTCTCCACCCAGGGATGGAACTTGGATCTCTTGCATTGCAGGCATACCTTTACTGTCTGAGCCACCAGGGAAAACACACTGCCAGAGGGATGCTGTGAAACATGCCATCTTTCACTGTTGAAAGCCCTCCGGTGGCTCCTCTACTTACACAGAGTAAAAGCCAAAGCCTTTACAATGTCCAAGATTCTAAGTGATCTGACTTCCCTAATACTTTTCTGATCTTATTTTTCTACTATTTTTCACTTACCTCCTCCAGCCTCACTGGTCTTGATGTTCCCAGACTTTCCAGGCAAGTTTCTATCTTTGCCTTAAGTCTTCCCACTGCTTACAGGCACTTGGTGAAGGTATGCTACATTCCCTCCCCTCCAAGACTTTTCACAAATGTCAACTTCGAATGACCGTCTTGATCCACTTACTTAAAATGACATGTCCTGGGGGCTTCCCTGTTGGCTCAGTGATAAAGAATCCACCTGCCAATGCAAAAGACATAGTTTTTAAAAAAATTTATTTATTATAATTGGAGGATAACTACTTTACAATATTGTGATGGTTTTACCATACATCAATAGGAATTGGCCATAGGTATATATGTGTCCGCACCATCCTGAATCCCCCTCCAACCTCCCTCCCCACCCTGATCTGGGAAGCTCCCATATGCCAGGAGCAACTGAACCCATGTGCTACAACCATTGAGCCTGCACTCTAGAGCTCAGGAACCACAACTACTGAAGCCCTCTCACCAAGACCCTGTGCTCCCTAACAAGAGAAGTCACTGCAAAGAGAATCCTGTGCACCCCAACTAGAGAGTAGCCCCTGCTCACTGCAACTAGAGAAAAGCCCATGTGGCAATGAAGATCCAGTGTAGCCAAAACTAAGTAAATAATAAATAAATAACAAAGCATTAAGAAATAAAGACTCCTAGGGTAGGCTGAATAAAATCTCCCCAGAGAGTTCTTATTTTTCAGGGAGTTACACGGAAATGCTTCTTACACAATGATTCTGCAGCAAAATGTTTGCTGTCTTCCAACACACTTTGCAGTATAGGATGACAAATTCAACAGCTTTTAGCTCATATAAAAGTAATGAGATGATTGGGGAGCACTTTGTACCTGTGAAGTGCTATCCAAATGCTGCATAATAATGACATTCGGAGCCTGGCATCATTTTAAGGGCAGCTACATTCTCTTCTGTCTCTCCCATCACATTACTCTTGTGAAAAATGAAACATTAACTATCTACTGAGGAACAGGATGTGCAGCCTACTGGTTGACCAGATAGAGTGCTTTTCGAGAGGGTCGTGCAAGGCAGCCCCACTCTGTAATATGCAGGCCTGAAAGATTCAGATTCTTTTCTACCAAATTTCATTCTGGTAAAGTTTTTGACAATTTTCCACAACCAAACTGCTTCCAAATAATGCTAATGCAAACTCCATTATCTATAGTCTTTGTTCTTTCTTACATGTAAATGAAACTATACATCATTTGAGATTTCATAGCCAAAATGTGTGTGTGTATTTGTGTGCATGTGTGTCTACCCACACTGAATGGCTTTTCTATTAATTAGCACACCTCTTTATATAGAGTTACCATCTTTGGAAGCCAATGGGGTCTTTAGCAGCTATTTCATTCAGTCCCTTCATTACAAAAGTGAAAAAACTTCCCAGAGCCGTTAAATGACTTGCCTGCAAATTTGGAAGACTCAGCAGTGGCCACAGGACTGGAAAAGGTCAGTTTTCATTCCAATCCCAAAGAAAGGCAATGCCAAAGAATGCTCAAACTACCACACAATTGCACTCATCTCACATGCTAGTAAAGTAATGCTCAAAATTCTCCAAGCCAGGCTTCAGCAATATGTGAACCACGAACTTCCTGATGTTCAAGCTGGTTTTAGAAAAGGCAGAGGAACCAGAGATCAAATTGCTAACATCCGCTGGATCATGGAAAAAGTAAGAGAGTTCCAGAAAAACATCTATTTCTGCTTTATTGACTATGCCAAAGCCTTTGACTGTGTGGATCACAATAAACTGTGGAAAATTCTGAAAGAGATGGGAATACCAGACCACCTGATCTGCCTCTTGATAAATTTGTATGCAGGTCAGGAAGCAACAGTTAGAACTGGACATGGAACAACAGACTGGTTCCAAATAGGAAAAGGAGTACGTCAAGGCTGTATATTGTCACCCTGTTTATTTAACTTATATGCAGAGTACATCATGAGAAATGCTGGACTGGAAGAAACACAAGCTGGAATCAAGGTTGCCAGGAGAAATATCAATAACCTCAGATATGCAGATGACACCACCCTTATGGCAGAAAGTGAAGAGGAACTCAAAAGCCTCTTGATGAAAGTGAAAGTGGAGAGTGAAAAAGTTGGCTTCAAGCTCAACATTCAGAAAATGAAGATCATGGCATCCAGTCCCATCATTTCATGGGAAATAGATGGGGAAACAGTGGAAACAGTGTCAGACTTTATTTTTCTGGGCTCCAAAATCACTGAAGATGGTGACTGCAGCCATGAAATTAAAAGATGCTTACTCCTTGGAAGGAAAGTCATGACCAATCTAGATAGCATATTCAAAAGCAGAGACATTACTTTGCCAACAAAGGTCCGTCTAGTCAAGGCTATGGTTTTTCCTGTGGTCATGTATGGATATGAGAGTTGGACTGTGAAGAAGGCTGAGCGCTGAAGAATTGATGCTTTTGACCTGTGGTGTTGGAGAAGACTCTTGAGAGTCCCTTGGACTGCAAGGAGATCCAATCAGTCCATTCTGAAGGAGATCAACCCTGGGATTTCTTTGGAAGGACTGATGCTAAAGCTGAAACTCCAGTACTTTGGCCACCTCATGTGAAGAGTTGACTCACTGGAAAAGACTCTGATGCTGGGAGGGATTGGGGGCAAGAGGAGAAGGGGATGACAGAGGATGAGATGGCTGGATGGCATCACTGACTCGATGGACGTGAGTCTCAGTGAACTCTGGGAGTTGGTGATGGACAGGGAGGCCTGGCGTGCTGTGATTCATGGGGTTACGGAGAGTCGGACACGACTGAGCGACTGATCTGATCTGATCTGAGATTATACAACAAGTTAAAGGCAGTGTTGATGGATAATCACCAACTGTCTCATCAACCTGAAAACTTTTAAGGTCCTTTCTTATCAGGTATTTTGAAAATGATACAAATTAACTAATTCACAAAACAGAAAGAGACTCAAAGACTTAGAGAACCAGGGATGAAGAGTAGGGGAGAAGGGATATTTAGTGATTTTGGGATTGACAGGTACACACAGCTATATTTAAAAAGGATAACCAACAAGGACCTACTGTACAGAGATGAAACTCTGTTCAACATTATGTAGCAACCTAAATGGGGAAAAAAAAAATTGAAGTAGAATAGATACATGTTTGTGAAAGTTGCTCAGTCCTGCCAGATTCTGCAACCCCATGGACTATGCAGGCCATGGAATTCTCCAGGCCAAAATACTGGAGTGGGTAGCCTTTCCTTCTCCAGAAGATACATGCATATGTATAACTGAATCACTTTATTAAACATCTGGAACTAATACAACATTGTTAATAAACTATACCTCAATATAAAATACAAAGTTAAAAAAGAAAAAATTCTGGCAGGGCAACCTATGACAGTCTATTTGAAACAATGATCATGTTAAAATAATAAGTTGGTGGTAAGAATTGGCTTGTGTTCAGATGTAGCCAAATAATGCAGGAGAGGACTGAACATCCCACGCTCAGTAGACGTTGATCACTGGAGTTCTCTTAGGTGGGCACTTTCCAACTTTCTTTCCAACCCTCTCATTATAAAAACTTAACTGTTGTTCTCAGATTGCATATTTGCATACGTTGGCTCCGTAGGATCTTGTTCCTGATTAAAGGGCTTGTTGCTGCCAATTCTCAGGGAAGGCGGCTGCGACTGAAGGCTTGATAATCATTTTTTATGCATCAAGGAAGGCACAAGAATCTTCAAACCATAATCATTTCTATAAACATAGACAAGCCGTAAATTGTGACTGATACAAATTAAACTATGTTCCTCAGTAATTATATTTTAGAGATTGTGCACCACATACCCAAACACAATTTTAAACTCAGAAAACTGTAATTGCATGTTTAGTGCCTAGCACTCTTTGTAGGTTTCGCTCTGCATGAGTTATTCCAAGGAAATTGATTTCCTGGGCACATTACCAGAAGGTTCATTAGGCCATTGGCATGACTTTCCCTATATTATTATTATTATTCTCATCATGTCAATCATATTTTTTCAAGTGGGGGAGGTAGGTCTTCAAGCCATCATGATGAGGAGTAACCAAATTCTCCCAAATGTCTCTCTAATCTGTTGTCTTTATCATCACTTGTCAATATCAGTGTTGAGCTCTTTCATATCTTCTTGCTGGGAGACTTTTAGCACCTCTGGTTGGTCCCCACATCTGCAGTCTCATCTTCTAAGTGTGCTCAGTCAGTTGTGTCCAACTCCTTGTGATGCTGTGGACTGTAGCCTACCAGGCGCCTCTGCCCATGGAATTCTTCAGGCAAGAGTTCTGGAGTGGGTTGCCATTTTATACTGCAGGGACTGAAGCTGAGTCTCTCCTGTTTTGGCAGGCAGATTTTTACCACTGCACCACCTGGGAAGCCCTCCCCCTCTATAGCAGTTTTATAATAATGTCTACTGACCATGACCTTGAGTAAACAAATCATATCACAGCCACCCTCCCTGCCCACCACATGCACACACCAGACAAGGCAGTACTTAAAGCTAGTCTTATCATCCTTAAGGACATTGAAGCCTTTTTAAAAGTTGGTAAGAGCATCAGGAACTTACACAGAGATGTCTGTGGTAGGTTCTGTGATAGAATCCAAGGATGTGTAGCATAGTTGGGGTTTCCTTAAAATCAAACACCTAGACAAGGGTTAGGATACTGGGGGTTTATTTGGAAAATGGTCTCAGGAATCAAAACTGAAAAAACGAGAAAGTCAGAGAGAGAAAGGAAAGCTGTATGGGGTACATTAATGATTAGGTTATGGGCTGTGGGCCAGTGGGGCCCAGGCTTGCTCTTAGCGCTCTGAGAACTTGGAACCCAAAGCCTGAACTGTGATGGCGCTGGGACATTTGTCCCTAAATCTCACCTTCCATGGATTAAGACATTTTCCTGGAGATGTTAGCATCTCCCCCTTTCCCTACTTCTCTGTTGGTTGCTCCTTTGTTCTCTAAAGAAAATCACCTTGGTTACAGAAAAAGCTCTCAGGCTAAAAGTTACAAACTGGGAGCCATACAATTACAGGTCCTTGATTTGGGAGGCTGCTCCCTAGAGGAAAACTCATCTTACAGCTGCAGGTGAGCTCAGGTGGGCTAAGCCTTGTGGGACAGGACACCAGCAGTGTTTGTTACAACAAGGAAACCATATTATTATAGCATCTGTCTTTCAGTCTTTGGTGAGCTTCCACTCATAACCTACAAGGGAAAAGTTGAGGAAAATTCTCTCCTGATGCTTGACCCCAATCCTCCCCAATGAGCTCTTGCTTGGTCATCCTTTTTTGCCAAACACACAGTGAGCTAAGGACCATTTCAGGCTTAGCACATAACCTGACCTTAGCTGCATCACTGTTGCCCG
Organism: Bos grunniens; assembly: GCF_055505025.1. Taxonomy (NCBI): domain Eukaryota; kingdom Metazoa; phylum Chordata; class Mammalia; order Artiodactyla; family Bovidae; genus Bos; species Bos grunniens. The sequence goes on along the minus strand of NC_141170.1, from coordinate 10,950,759 downwards.
GCATCATCAAGTCCATCTGCTTCGCTTTTTTTATAACGTCTCCACTCTCCTCTGCACTACATGCTCTAGCCCTATTGAACAGCTCTATTGCCTAACTGTTTTGTCATCTCTCTTGTTGTTGTTGTTTAGTCAGTCATATCTATTGTGACATCATGGACTATAGCCCACCAGGCTTCTCTGTCCATGGAGATTCTCCAGGAAAGAATACTAGAGTGGGTTGCCATGCCCTCTTGTAGGGGATAATCCCAACTGAGGGGTCAAACCCAGGTCTCCTGTATTGCAAGCAGATTCTTTACCATCTGAGCCACCAGGGAAGCCCAAGAATAATAGAGTGGGTAACCTATCCCTTCTCCAGGGGATCTTCCCAATCCAGGAATCAAATCAGGGTCTCCTGCATTGCAGATGGATTCTTTACCAGCTGAGGTACCAGGGAAGCCCCAAACATATCTAGAAATGGTCATTTGGCAAAAGATGTTTTCATACAGTTTGGGGGTAAAGGAAGCCATCCAACAGAACCATGCCATAAACAACACCGATAGGTGCAGACTTCCAGGCTAGAATCCTTCCCAAGCCCACAGCTTCTGCTTACCTCTGTCTGGTCCAGGACCCTGGCCACAAGGGAAACAATCCCTGAGAGGTTTGATTTTCTAGGTAGGCTGGAAACACATTATAGAGAGCCTTAAATACTGGGCAAAGGCATTTGGATTGTGTTCTGTAGACTAGGATGAGTCATCGCGAAGAGCGGCTACTTGTCTTCAGGACATGGCCCAAACTCATGAAGAGGTTGTGACGAGTCTTCTGTGAGCTGGCACTTGGTTTTATCTCCTTCTCTGCTTATAGCACTTGGTCAAAACCACTTTCCTTTTCGTTCACACCCACACACCCACCCACTCCATGGATGAGTTGGTGACTCATATGTAATTACTTGAACTGCTTTTGCCCTCTCTGGAGAATCTGGCGATTACAGGTTAACCCTAGAATGGGGTGAGCGGACAAAAAGAACACATGGATACAAGAGACATGAAGAAAATGTTAAAAGGTTGGTGGTGGCTCAGCGGTAAAGAATTCACCAGGAATGCATGAAAGAGATGGGGGTTCGATCCTTGGGTCAGGAAGATCCCCTGAAGAAAGAAATGGCAACCCACTCCAGTATTCTGGTCTGGGAAATCCCTTGGAATGGTAGGCTACAGTCCACAGAGTCTCAGAGACTTGGATATGACAGAAGTGACTGAGCATACACGCAAAACACCAAAGAGACACGTTGGAAACGCTCTCCTCCTGGGGTGCAGATTTTGGGGTTTTGTAATGCACCCATGTCTTTGCATCCTGAAGCACCCCAACTCATCACAGGAACAAACAGGAGGCACGGAAGGGACCCTGGCTCAGCTCTCAGAGGACAGTCCCTGCTGCAAGGCTGTTAGCCGAGCTGGCACTCTCTGTGGAACAGATGAGCTTTTAAAAGATTCAAGTTTGGTTCAAAATTCACAACTCGTGAGTTCCAAATGGTTCTAAATTTGGCTGCCTGCATTTTTCCCCCCAGCCGTGTGCCACCGAGCAAGACTTAGTGACTTCATCGAGTTAGAAAAACAAAGAGCCGTTACTGCCGCTCAGCAGAAATAAACTTGATGAGGACAAAGGGAGCGCATTGCAAATACGACAGCAACAGACCCTTAATTTTCTGCATTTTCCACTCAAACAGCTTTCTCTGGCATCAACAACAAAGCCGTTCGCTGAAAGAACACCGCCAGTTACGGGCTTACTTACAAGCAAAGTGGCACTAAGTGAGTTATCTTTCAGCTTTGTTGAACAAGCAAATTATATAGTAAATTAAATCACATTTTACTGTTCAGTTGGTGTGGTGCAAATTAAGAAGTGCACTTTGATTCAACCTTGCTTCTCCTGTTTATTTCACAGCCTGGATGTTCCAGTGTCGATACATGATCATTTAGCAGAGGACCCGTCAATTTTGTTTGTTGTTGTTGTTATTGTTGTTATTGTCATTGTGGAGTTTACAAGTTCACGGAGAGCAGCCCACTCAGAATAGTATTGGCCTGGAACCAAAATAGCATGCTTTATTTGGACAGAATCTTTAGCCTCTGGTTAATTATTTAAGTGAATGATGTCTTCTTCCCTCTGTGTGTCTTCCAAGAAGTCTAACCAAAGACTTCACACACTCAAATGCACTGTTGCTAAGTCTAAAGGATGGCAAAAAGGGTGAATTCCAGGAGACAAGTAACTGATCTCCAGGGAAGGACGCTAGCTGGATTCCTTCTGGTAACTTGGTGGAAGGAAAAGTGACTCTTCCCTGAGTTTGTCAGACGTGGGTTGGAGTCGTGGCCAACATATGAAGCTATGTGAAACTGGGCGCGTTAATTACCTTGCAGTACCATTCCTTAAAGGAAGTTATGGATGTTGAAATTACTTATGCTCCAAAGTTAGTGCAAAGCAAATACTCAATAAATCCCTTTTTGTTTCTCTTATCAGGTCTTAATAATGACTACTTGAGGATTCAGAAAACACTTTGACTATCCTTCCTCTTCTCAGAACAAAGTCTGCTTCAGAAAGACAGGTGTAGTTCAGTTGGTGTTATTATGACAAACAGAAAAAAGAAAAAGATAACTGTAATTCCAGGCTTGTCAGCGTGAGGCCTAATGACACTCTCGCTATATATTTTCAGTGAAAAGGTCACATGGGTTAACCTACATTTTGGCATTTCTGACAAATGGGTCAGCGAAGATGGGAGTGTTAATTTATTTGAATGGATGTGTGGCAATGGTGTTCTGCAAAAAAACTGCTGTGCCAGGATACTCTGTCATAAAAATAAGAACGAACTGACAAAACCTCAGACACCCGCTAGGTACAGCCGTATCCACACGAGCTCTGTAGTCACTCTGATTCTTCTAAGTGTCCCACTTCTGGTTATCGGGGGAGACATTTAACTCTATCCTTGCCATTCTAAGTTTTGCAAACCATTTTCCTAGAGGTCAATGTATGCTATTGACATTTGAACTTTTTTCTTTACAAAGACATTCTCTAATAGTCCTGAGTTTAGCACTGTGTGTGTGTTAGTTGCTCAGTTGTGTCCGACTCTTTGCTACCCCCATGGACTGTAGGCTGCCAGGCTCCTCTGTCCATATAATTCTCCAGGCAAGAATACTGGAGTGGGTTACCATTCCCTTCTCCAGGAGATCGTCCCAACCCAGGGATCGAATCCGGGTCTCCTGCATTGCAGGCAGATTCTTTACTGTCTGAGCCACCAGGGAAGCCCTGGGTTTAGCATTAACTACTGGTAAAGGACATTGCTTTTTGCTTTCTGTTATTAATGTATTTTATTATCTTATACATTAATTTTTATCAGGAGGAAAGGTAAATAGAAGGAGAGGGACTCACCACTCTGGAGAACTCAGGAATATTATTATTAAGTTGGCTTCCCCTTTCAGCCATTTTTTGTAATAATTTCTGTCTGCTTTTAACACATGAGGAGGTTTGACCAACAATACAGCAGGAACCAGGACTAAAAACCACAGTATGAAATACTTCAGGAGAAGCAGAGTTTCTCAAGAATTGCATTCATTAACATCTCACATCTCATAATCAGATACCTTGGTGGTTTACCCTGACCTTATCCTTCTCCAATTCTTTCTGCCCAACACTCACCTCCACATGGTTGGGGTGTTAAGAGTAAATTCCATGAAACTCAATAGCCTGTTAATTCAATAACCTTCTCTGTGGCTCCTTGGAGAAAAGAAGAATGATTTGGCCTTAGCAACAGGAAGTTTGTTCAATGACAAGGAAAATTTTGTTTTGTTTCTTCCACAGCAGGTATTCAAAAGGCTGAGAAGTCTTAGTTTCTCTGGTTGTGGTTTGAAGTTTTCTTTTGTTTGGTCTTGCATCAATACGATGTCTTTGTGGACATTAGAAGTCATGGGCTTTGACTTTTGTACGTTGTTTTTCTAACAAACACACACTTAGCCATATTGAGCAATATTGACAATGACAAGGAAGAACTCTGATAGCTGGGAAATTCAATATCTGAAAACTGTAGTTACTACTGAGTGAATGCTGAGTCACTTCAGTTGTGTCTGACTCTTTGTGACTCTATGAAACGTCGACGTCCAGTCTCAGTTCATTGGATTCTCCAGGGAAGAATACTGGAGTGGGTTTTTGAGCCCTCCTCTAGGGGATAGTTACTATTACTGATAGCAAATTATTAGAGAGTGAGGATAAGTACCTCAGCTTAAAAATAAGAAAACTGGGGCCAGAGAGGGTAAAATAATAACAACAACAACAACAACCAAAGCAAATTAAATAAAAACACACACCACTGAGAGCTGAGAGGCCATTCAGCGACTGCAAACACGACTGGAAAGGGAACTTAGAACTTTTGATCCTGGCAGCTTTTCAGTGTGGTCATTGTACCAGTTCAAGATTTCATACATTATTCAGTTTTCATTAACTCATTTTTGTTTTATTGAATAAATACTGTATGCATGGAGCTCCATGCTCTCACTGGAAGGTATACTACTCTTTGCATTATAGTTAAGAGTACAGGTGGGCTTCCCTGGTGGCTCAGATGGTAAAGAATCTGCCTGCAATGCAGGAGACCAGGGTTTGATCCCTGTGTCTGGAAGATCCCCTGGAGAAGCAAATAGCAACCCACCCCAGTATTCTTGCCTGGAGACTTCCATGGACCGGGGAGCCTGGCGGACTACCGTCCATGGGGGTAGCAAAGAGTCCGACATGACTGAGTGACTAACACCCACACTAGGAGTACAGAACCTGCACACTCTAGCCAGAATGTATTGTTGTTGTTTTAGTTGCTCAGTCATGTCCAAGTCTTTGCATCCCCAAGGACAGGAGCCCACAGGCTCCTCTGTCCATAGCATGCTCCAGGCAAGAATACTGAGATGTAGGTTGCTATTCCCTTCTCCAGAGGATCCTATTGAACCAGGAATTGGACCCACGTCTCCTGCGTGGCAGGCAGTCTTTACTCCAGGGCCACCAGGGAAATGCTGGTGTAAAAGTAACCAGAATATAATGTACTTTTCCCATATTCACCTCTCACAGGTTGAATCACAGTAACATGGCTGTAGGACGTGGGGTTGCAAAGAGTTGAAAAGGATTTAGTGATTGAAAAAGAAGAAACAATAGAAAGATGATTCCTCTCCCATCCTCCCTGACCCATACAAGGATTCAGCAAAAAGGCAGACCTCTGCAAACCAGGAAAGGGGCCCTCCCCAGGAACCAAGTTGACTGGTACCTTGATCTTGGACTTCCCAGCCTCTCAAACTATGAGGAATAACTGGTGTTTTTTTTAAGCCACCCACTCTATGGTATTTTTGTTAGAGCATCCTGAGCTAATGACACTGAGTTTGCCATAATGAACACAGAGGCTACACGCAAGGGTTTTAAAGGCTGCTAATGAGCTGATGCTTTGGTATGTTTTCCATTACAAGTCTGTGATATGTCTTTTACCATTCCCTTATCTCCAGACCTCTGCTAATAATAGAGCTGAAGCTCAGAGAGGTAAAACAAATGGAATCAGTTTCCACAGGAATACATGACTGATCTGATCTTTCAGTCCACATCTCCCTGACTCCAAAACTCTTCTATGTCCAGATGCATATTTGGTGATTAATTTATCCACTTATTCAAACTCTATTCTAGCCTCATGCCTGCATAAATAAATTTACACGTAATTTTTGTTCTTGTAGCTCATTATCAAACAGAAGAAAGTAGAGTAACTAAGGAAAGTAATCCAAAGTCCAAATTTGCCTGGGTCTGAGGGCTTCCCAGGGGCCTGAAAGCTGTTTGCTAAAGCCAGGAAAGTCTCAGACAAACTAGATGATAATTAGGAAAATGAGGAGAAATGAGGGAAGTAGAAAGATCTAAATGTCTCAGACCAGAAGGGACTTAGCATTCTTTATTATATAATGCATCATAAAATAAATTTTATCTTAAAAGGCCTAAGAAGACTTCACAATATGATCTGTACTATATTCATAACTGAGCATTCATCAAATTCAAAAAGAGGAAATTGTTTCTTTCTCAAGGGGAAAATTCTAATTTATTGCCGTGGATGCTCCATGGATGGAGTGCCAAAGAACTGATGCTTTCACACTGTGGTTCTGGAGAAGACTCCTGAGAGTCCCTTGAACTGCAAGGAGATTAAACCAGTTGATACTAAAGGAAACCAACCCTGAAAATTCACTGGAAGGACTGATGCTAAAACTGAAGCTCCAATACTTTGGTCACTTGATAGGAAAAGCTGAAAACGACCCTGAAACTGAGAAAGATTGAAGGCAAAAGGAGAATGGAATGGCAGTGGATGAGACGGTTAGATACCATCACTGACTTAACGAACATGAATTTGAGCAAACTCCAAGAGACAGTGGAGGACAGAGGAGCCTGGAATGCCGCAGTCTACGGGGTTGCAAAGAGTCGGACATGACTGAACAACTAAACAACCAATGCTGTTAACAGTGACGGAGGAAGAACTTCCTTCCTTAGTCCAATTCTGAGTCTCCCTGGCAACTTTGAGGAATAAGAATGCAGAAATAGGAGACTTCCCTAGGGGTTCAGAGGTTGAGAATCTCCCTTACAATGCAGGGGACACGGCTTAAATCTTTGGTGGGGAACTAAGATCCAATGTACCTCGAGGCAACCGTCACACCGCACCTACGTAGTCTGTGTGCTCTGGAGCCCGAAAACCACAATCAAAGATCTGTATGCCACAGCTAAGACCTGACACTGCCAAAATAAAATAAACCTGAAAGAATCTTAAATACAGAATGCCAAGAGGAATGGAACGTGTCATTGTTGAGGAACACTAGAGATTAAAAGATGAGAGGAGAGCTGATTAATAACAATATTTCAAGATATTTAAAAAGGAATTTCCACTATTCTTCTTTTGTTCAATCCACATTGCTTTTCTAAATCTTATGAGCTTTGTGTTATAAACATATCCCATCTCAAGAGCAGACTGAGGGATACCAGAATAAAATGAATAATCGTGAAGTAAAGTGGTAGGTGGGCTTCCCAGGTGGCATTATTAGTGAAGAACCTACCTGCCAATGCAGGAGATGAAGGAGATGTACGTTTGATCCCGGGGTCAGGAAGATCCCCTGGAGGAGGACATGGCAATCCCCTCCAGTATTTCCACCTGGAGAATCCCGTGGACAGAGGAGCCTGGTGGGCTACAGTCCATAGAGTTGCAAAGAATCGAACATGGCTGAAGTGACTTAGCATGCAATGCATGCAAAGTGGTGGGTGCTAAAACAAAATCAGTGTGTATGGAGTCACCACCATATTCACAGCTTTGTGTATTACATAGTACGCAGTCTAACACTGATCCTCAAGGAATTAAAGTTAGTTGGGAAAAAACTCTTAATTTTCTTGTATAACAGAGAGTGTATAAAACAGAAAATGACACAGTGGCATGCAAACATAAATTAAGAATATATCAAAGTCCAGGTCTTGTGTGTGAAAAAAAACATATATCACACCACATGTGTATGAGTGTGTGTGTATCTTCTGTTGAATGCATATTCTGTTATATAATAAAAATATCACTCAAACTGGCTTGTCCAGTAAAGAAGTAAATCATTTCATACAGGAAGCCTAGAAGTTGAGAAGATTCCAGGCTTGAAAGTACAGGACTCACTCATGATTATCTCAGGATTCATCTTGCTCTTATGTCTCTTTGGTCCTCAAGTTTGCCTCCAGAAAAGAAACCCTGGGATTGGAAAAACATCAGTTTTATATAAGAGGGTTTCTGGAAAATCTGCTCAATCTTTACCATAGAAAAAGACATTATTTTTTATTCCACTGGCCAGTTAAACAAAGCTGCTCCAGATGGAGACACTATTTCTCTTCCAAGGTTGTTTTTATACAATATCCTTGAAAAGATAATCTGGAACAGAAATACCATTCATGTCTTTGTTCAGAAATGTGAGAAACCCAGGGACAATGCCAGATCCAATAAATTAGATCTTCCTGCACAATGACTTGTGAATCATGTATATTCACTTGTAGAAATCTAATAACCCAATGGCAAGTTCATGTCCTCCAACCCTGTGTAGTGTAACCAATAGGTAGCTTGGTTTGGGTTAGTGATCAGAAACGTTTTCCCAGGGCCCTTGAGATGTAGCTATTAAATTTTTTTTTTTACAAAGATACAAATGAACTTCTTTGCAAAATGGAAACATTACCACAGACATAGAAAACAGATTTGTGGTTACCAAAGGAGGAAGGAGGGGAGGGATATATTAATATGTTAATATTAGGAGATTGGGATTACCGTAAACATACTACTACATCTAAAATAGATAACCAACAAGGACTTACTGCAGGGAACTATACTCAGTAGTTTATAATAACCTACCAGGGAAAAGAATATGTAAAAGAATATATATACATGCTGCTAAGTCACTTCAGTTGTGTCCGACTCTGTGCGACCCCATAGACGGCAGCCCACCAGGCTCCGCCATCCCTGGGATTCTCCAGGCAAGAACACTGGAGTGGGTTGCCATTTCCTTCCCCAATGCATGAAAGTGAAAAGTGAAAGTGAAGTTGCTCAATCATGTCGGACTCCTAGCGACCCCATGGACTGCACCCTACCAGGCTCCTCTGTCCATGGGATTTTCCACGCAAGAGTAGTGGAGTAGGGTGCCATTGCCTTCTCCAATATATATATATATATCATACATATATATCTATCTTAATCACTGTGCTATATACCTGAAACTAATACAACAACTATACTTCAGTAAAAGAATATGTTTTTTCTTTTTCTTTTTTTCTTTATTTTTTTTCTACAGAAACCAGGCAGTTAATGTATAGAGAGTGGAACCAGCTAGGTTTACAATAAAGCAAACTGTAGGTATGGGGCAGCATGTGGGCCAACACCAAACATAGCCAGCTGCAGGCCATTGCAGGTTTTCTGCTTGCAATCTCATCTCTAAAGCAAAACACAGAGATTAGTGGGCACAGGCTGTCAGTATTTTTTCTATAAAATGTTTTTATTAAAACATTGAAGCATGAATTTAAGATGCTATCCTCAACGTACTGTATTCAAAGAGCTGAAGTCTCACAATGATGAATGTGTTGATGCCTGTCTTGGCACACAATTGATGTCTACTGCGTGAATGAATGAACAAATGAATGAAAGGATGACTAACTCACAACTGAATCTAATTCAGGGTTTTGCTTCAGATTGAACTTTTTCCAGCTACCTTTATCCATTATATCATGGATTTTAAAATCTATTGATTTTAGTAAATTTAGACATTTTAGTAATTTTTTTAAAACTTTTATTTAATTTTTAAACTTTACATAATTGTATTAGTTTTGCCAAATATCAAAATGAATCCACCACAGGTATACATGTGTTCCCCATCCTGAACCCTCCTCCCTCCTCCCTCCCCCTACCATCCCTCTGGGTCGTCCCAGTGCACTAGCCCCAAGCATCCAGTATCGTGCATCGAACCTGGACTGGCATCTCATTTCATACATAATATTTTACATGTTTCAATGCCATTCTCTCAAATCTTCCCACCCTCTCCCTCTCCCACAGAGTCCAAGACTGTTCTATACATCACTGTCTCTTTTGCTGTCTCGAACACAGGGTTATTGTTACCATCTTTCTAAATTCCATATATATGCGTTAGTATACTGTATTGGTGTTTTTCCTTCTGGCTTACTTCACTCTGTATAATAGGCTCCAGTTTCATCCACCTCATTAGAACTGATTCAAAGGTATTCTTTTTAATGGCTGAGTAATACTCCATTGTGTATATGTACCACTGCTTTCTTATCCATTCATCTGCTGATGAACATCTAGGTTGCTTCCATGTCCTGGCTATTATAAATAGTGCTGTGATGAACATTGGGGTACACATGTCTCTTTCCCTTCTGGTTTCCTCAGTGTGTATGCCCAGCAGTGGGATTGCTGGATCATAAGGCAGTTCTATTTCCAGTTTTTTAAGGAATCTCCACACTGTTCTCCACAGTGGCTGTACCAGTTTGCATTCCCACCAAAGTGTAAGAGGGTTCCCTTTTCTCCACACCCTCTCCAGCATTTATTATTTGTAGACTTTTGGATCACAGCCATTCTGACTGGTGTGAAATGGTACCTCATAGTGGTTTTGATTTGCATTTCTCTGATAATGAGTGATGTTGAGCATCTTTTCATATGTTTGTTAGCCATCTGTATGTCTTCTTTGGAGAACTGTCTATTTAGTTCTTTGGCCCATTTTTTGATTGGGTCATTTATTTTTCTGGAGTTGAGCTGTAGGAGTTGCTTGTATATTTTTGAGATTAGTTGTTTGTCAGTTGCTTCATTTGCTATTATTTTCTTCCATTCTGAAGGCTGTCTTTTCACCTTGCTAATAGTTTCCTTTGATGTGCAGAAGCTTTTAAGTTTAATTAGGTCCCATTTGTTTATTTTTGCTTTTATTTCCAATATTCTGGGAGGTGGGTCATAGAGGATCCTGCTGTGATGTATGTCAGAGAGTGTTTTCCTATGTTCTCCTCTAGGAGTTTTATAGTTTCTGGTCTAACATTTAGATCTTTAATCCATTTTGAGTTTATTTTTGTGTATGGTGTTAGAAAGTGTTCTAGTTTCATTCTTTTACAAGTGGTTGACCAGATTTCCCAGCACCACTTGTTAAAGAGATTGTCTTTAATCCATCGTATATTCTTGCCTCCTTTGTCAAAGATAAGGTGTCCATATGTGCGTGGATTTATCTCTGGGCTTTCTATTTTGTTCCATTGATCTATATTTCTGTCTTTGTGCCAGTACCATACTGTCTTGATAACTGTGGCTTTGTAGTAGAGTCTGAAGTCAGGTAGGTTGATTCCTCCAGTTCCATTCTTCTTTCTCAGGATCACTTTGGCTATTCGAGGTTTTTTGTATTTCCATACAAATTGTGAAATTATTTGTTCTAGCTCTGTGAAGAACTATTGGTAGCTTGATAGGGATTGCATTGAATCTATAAATTGCTTTGGATAGTATACTCATTTTCACTATACTGATTCTTCCAATCCATGAACACGGTATATTTCTCCATCTATTAGTGTCCTCTTTGATTTCTTTCACCAGTGTTTTATAGTTTTCTATATATAGGTCTTTAGTTTCTTTAGGTAGATATATTCCCAAGTATTTTATTCTTTCCGTTGCAAAGGTGAATGGAATTGTTTCCTTAATTTCTCTTTCTGTTTTCTCATTATTAGTGTATAGGAATGCAAGGGATTTCTGTGTGTTGATTTTATATCCTGCAACTTTACTATAGTCATTGATTAGTTCTAGTAATTTTCTGGTGGAGTCTTTAGGGTTTTCTATGTAGAGGATCATGTCATCTGCAAATAGTGAGAGTTTTACTTCTTCTTTTCCAATTTGGATTCCTTTTATTTCTTTTTCTGCTCTGATTGCTGTGGCCAAAACTTCCAAAACTATGTTGAATAGTAATGGTGAAAGTGGGCACCCTTGTCTTGTTCCTGACTTTAGAGGAAATGCTTTCAATTTTTCACCATTGAGGATAATGTTTGCTGTGGGTTTGTCATATATAGCTTTTATTATGTTGAGGTATGTTCCTTCTATTCCTGCTTTCTGGAGAGTTTTTATCATAAATGGGTGTTGAATTTTGTCAAAGGCTTTCTCTGCATCTATTGAGATAATCATATGGTTTTTATTTTTCAATTTGTTAATGTGGTGTATTACATTGATAGATTTGCGGATATTGAAGAATCCTTGCATCCCTGGGATAAAGCCCACTTGGTCATGGTGTATGATCTTTTTAATGTGTTGTTGGATTCTGATTGCTAGAATTTTGTTTAGGATTTTTGCATCTATGTTCATCAGTGATATTGGCCTGTAGTTTTCTTTTTTTGTGGGATCTTTGTCAGGTTTTGGTATTAGGGTGATGGTGGCCTCATAGAATGAGTTTGGAAGTTTACCTTCCTCTGCAATTTTCTGGAAGAGTTTGAGCAGGATAGGTGTTAGCTCTTCTCTAAATTTTTGGTAGAATTCAGCTGTGAAACCGTCTGGACCTGGGCTTTTGTTTGCTGGAAGATTTTTGATTACAGTTTCAATTTCCGTGCTTGTGATGGGTCTGTTAAGATTTTCTATTTCTTCCTGTTCCAGTTTTGGAAAGTTGTACTTTTCTAAGAATTTGTCCATTTCTTCCACGTTGTCCATTTTATTGGCATATAATTGTTGATAATAGTCTCTTATGATCCTTTGTATTTCTGTGTTGTCTGTTGTGATCTCTCCAGTTTCATTTCTAATTTTATTGATTTGATTTTTCTCCCTTTGTTTCTTGATGAGTCTGGCTAATGGTTTGTCAATTTTATTTATCCTTTCAAAGAACCAGCTTTTGGTTTTATTGATTTTTGCTATGGTCTCTTTTGTTTCTTTTGCATTTATTTCTGCTCTAATTTTTAAGATTTCTTTCCTTCTACTAACCCTGGGATTCTTCATTTCTTCCTTTTCTAGTTGCTTTAGGTGTAGAGTTAGGTTATTTATTTGACTTTTTTCTTGTTTCTTGAGGTGTGCCTGTATTGCTATGAACTTTCCCCTTAGGACTGCTTTTCCTGTGTCCCACAGGTTTTGGGTTGTTGTGTTTTCATTTTCATTCGTTTCTATGCAAATTTTGATTTCTTTTTTGATTTCTTCTGTGATTTGTTGGTTATTCAGCAGCGTGTTGTTCAGCCTCCATATGTTGGAATTTTTAATAGTTTTTCTCCTGTAATTGAGATCTAATCTTACTGCATTGTGGTCAGAAAAGATGCTTGGAATGATTTCTATTTTTTTGAATTTACCAAGGCTAGCTTTATGGCCCAGGATGTGATCTATCCTGGAGAAGGTTCCATGTGCGCTTGAGAAAAGGGTGAAATTCATTGTTTTGGGATGAAATGTTCTATAGATATCAATTAGGTCTAACTGGTCTATTGTATCCTTTAAAGTTTGTGTTTCCTTGTTAATTTTCTGTTTAGTTGATCTGTCCATAGGTGTGAGTGGGGTATTAAAGTCTCCCACTATTATTGTGTTATTGTTAATTTCTCCTTTCATACTTGTTAGCATTTGTCTTACATACTGCAGTGCTCCCGTGTTGGGTGCATATATATTTATAATTGTTATATCTTCTTCTTGGATTGATCCTTTGATCATTATGTAGTGACCTTCTTTGTCTCTTTTCACAGCCTTTGTTTTAAAGTCTATTTTATCTGATATGAGTATTGCTACTCCTGCTTTCTTTTGGTCCCTATTTGCATGGAAAATCTTTTTCCAGCCCTTCACTTTCAGTCTGTATGTGTCCCCTGTTTTGAGGTGGGTCTCTTGTAGACAACATATGTAGGGGTCTTGTTTTTGTATCCATTCAGCCAGTCTTTGTCTTTTGGTTGGGGCATTCAACCCATTTACGTTTAAGGTAATTACTGATAAGTATGATCCCGTTGCCATTTACTTTATTGTTTTGGGTTCGAATTTATACACCGTTTTTTTGTTTCCTGTCTAGAGAATATCCTTTAGTATTTGTTGGAGAGCTGGTTTGGTGGTGCAGAATTCTCTCAGCTTTTGCTTGTCTGAAAAGCTTTTGATTTCTCCTTCATACTTGAATGAAATCCTTGCTGGGTACAATAATCTGGGCTGTAGGTTATTTTCTTTCATCATTTTAAGTATGTCTTGCCATTCCCTCCTGGCTCGAAGAGTTTCTATTGAAAGATCAGCTGTTATCCTTATGGGAATTCCCTTGTGTGTTATTTGTTGTTTTTCCCTTGCTGCTTTTAATATTTGTTCTTTGTGTTTGATCTTTGTTAATTTGATTAATATCTGTCTTGGGGTGTTTCGCCTTGGGTTTATCCTGTTTGGGACTCTCTGGGTTTCTTGAACTTGGGTGATTATTTCCTTCCCCATTTTAGGGAAGTTTTCAACTATTATCTCCTCAAGTATTTTCTCATGGTCTTTCTTTTTGTCTTCTTCTTCTGGAACCCCTATGATTCGAATGTTGTAGCATTTAATATTGTCCTGGAGGTCTCTGAGATTGTCCTCATTTCTTTTAATTCGTTTTTCTTTTATCCTCTCTGGTTCATTTATTTCTACCATTCTATCTTCTAATTCACTAATCCTATTTTCTGCCTCTGTTATTCTACTATTTGTTGCCTCCAGAGTGTTTTTAATTTCACTTATTGCATTATTCATTATATATTGACTCTTTTTTATTTCTTCTAGGTCCTTGTTAAACCTTTCTTGCATCTTCTCAATCCTTGTCTCCAGGCTATTTATCTGTGATTCCATTTTAATTTCAAGATTTTGGATCAATTTCACTATCATTATTCGGAATCCTTTATCTGCTGGGTATTCCTCTGTCTCTTCATCTTGTTTAAATTGCTGAGTTTGGGGTGTCCTTTCTGTATTCTGGCAGTTTGTGGAGTTCTCTTTATTGTGGCTTTTCCTCACTCTGTGTGGGTTTGTACAGGTGGCTTGTCAAGGTTTCCTGGTTAGGGAAGCTTGTGTTGGTGTTCTGGTGGGTGGAGCTGTATTTCTTCTCTCTGGAGTGCAAAGAAATGTCCAGTAATGAGTTATGAGATGTCTATAGTTTTGTGGTGACTTTGGGCAGCTTGTATCTTGAAGCTCAGGGCTGTGTTCCTTTGTTGCTGGAGAATTTGCTTGGTATGTCTTGCCCTGGAACTTGTTGGCCCTTGTGTGGTGCTTGGTTTCAGTGTCAGCATGGAGGCGTTTGATGAGCTCCTGTCAATTAATGTTCCTTGGAGTCAGGAGTTCCCTGGAGTCAGGGTTTGGACTTAAGCCTCCTGCTTCCACTTATTGGTCTTATTTTGACAGTAGTATCAAAACTTCTCCTTCTATACAGCACCATTGATAAAACATCTACATTAAAGATGAAAAGTTTCTCTACTGTGAGGGTCACTCAGAGAGGTTCACAGCGTTACATGGAGAAGAGAAGAGGGAGGAGGGAGTTAGAGGTGACCCAAATGAGATGAGGTGGAATCAATAGTGGAGAGAGTGGGCTAGCCAGTAGTCACTTCCTTATGTGCACTCCACAACTGGACCACTCAGAGATGTTCACAGAGTTATACAGAGAAGAGAAGAAGGAGGAAGGAGACAGAGGTGGCCAGAAGGATAAAAGGGGGGAATGAAAAGGAGGGAGACAGATCCAGCCAGTAATCAGTTCCCTAAGTGTTCTCCACCATCTGGAACACACAGAAATTCACAGAGTTGGGTAGAGTAGAGAGGGGTTAGGGAGGAGACACAGGCGACCTGGTGGAGAAAAAGGAGAGTCCAAAGGGAGGGAGAGCAGTCAAGTCAGTAATCTCACTCCCTAGTGAAAAATGGGTCCTGAAGATTGGGTTCTTAAACATACAAAATTGGTAAAAAATACATAAAAGCAAAAATTAAAAATCTAGAGTAGAGTTTGGAATTTCAAAAATACGATGTTAAAGAAAAGAAGAAGGAAAAGAAAGAGAGAAAAAATGAACAAAGAAAAACAAACGAGGTCATGAAAATTATAAAGAAAATACAGGTACAAAATTGATAACTAATACCAAAAAGCAAAAATTAAAAATCTAGAGTAGAGTTTGGAATTTCAAAAATACAATGTTAAAAAAAAGGAAGAAGAGACATAAAGAGAGAAAACAAACAAACAGACAAAAACAATGTCACAAAAATTATAAAGAAAATACAGGTACAAAATAAATATCAAATACCAAAAAGCATAAATTAAAAATCTAGAGTAGAGTTTGGAATTTCAGATATACAATGTTATATAAAAGAAGAAGAGAAAGAAACAGAAAAAAAAAAAGTCACAGAAATTATAAAAAAAACTATAGGTGCAAAATTGATAACATATACCAAAAAGCTAAAATTAAAAAACTAGAGTAGAGTTTGGAATTTCAAAAATACAATGTTAAAGAAAAGAAGAAAAGAAGAAAAAAGAAAACAAGGTAAAAAAATTATAAAATATATATATATATGAAGTTTGCTGAAGAAGAAAAAAAAATAGGGTTTTTTGTTTTTTTTTTGCAAAGTAATAGGTTATAAAAGTGAAAATTAAAGGAACAATAGAGGACTTAAAAAAATATTTTTTTTCTAAAAATTAGAAAAAAAAAGAAAGAAAGAAAGAATGATCATAAAACTAGTAAAAATATATCTAGGACTTTTTCTGGTTTTATTGTGAGTATTGTGGGTTCAGTTCATTTTTGGCTAGTTCCTTGGTCCGACTTATATTTCTCAAGCTCTATAAGCCCCTTCCTATGTAGTCCGTAGTAACCACGGGGTTTTAATCTATTGCCTGTAGCTTCCAAGGCATTTCCCTCTGTTATAACTTCTTCTGTTTGCTGGTCTCTTCAGTGTCTGGTTACAGCCCTGACACAAAGGGGACGGTGGGGGAAACTTTTTTTTTAGGCTTACTTGTTCAGTCGTGCTGTGGGGAGGGAGGGAGGGATGCTGCAAACAAATAACACTGGCGTGCGCTCGCAGTGCCTCAGCCACACTGGGTCTGCCCCCACTCACAGCGCGTGTAGCCTCCCTGCCCACACTGCTCGGGCTCTAGGTTGTTCCGCAGGGAACAATCCGAGGCTGGCCCTGGGCTGCAATGCACCTCCCAGGTCCAAGCCGCTCAGGTTCAGGCACTCGGGTAGTCCTCAGAGGCGCAGACTCTGTTGGGCCTGTGTTTTGTGCTCTCCCCAGGTCCGAGCAGCTCAGGTGATGAGGTGTTTGGCGAGCGCCAATGCTGCGACTTATCGCCTCCCTGCCACTCGGTTATCTGGGTGTAAAACCGGCGCACCTTCTCAGGCAAATGTTGACCGTCCAGACCCCCAAGAAGTTTTAGTTAGCAAAGAAGCCTGCTTACAGTTTTATAGATAATGTCTCTCTGGGGCTGCGATTGCCCCCTTCTGGCTCTGGCTGCCTGTCACCGGAGGGGGAAGGTCTGCAGCCGGCTATCTCTGTTCAGTCCTTTGTTCTGTGCGCGGGCCTGGCGGTGTCTTAGGTTGGGGCTGGCTTTTCGCGTGGTAGATATCCCACAGTCTGGTTTGCTAGCCCAAATTATTTCGCTCAGATAGCACACAGGGTATTCAGGCCAGATCCTTACTCTAAGCGATGCAGCCGGCGCCGCACCTCCCTGCCCAGCCCCCGCTTGCTAATGGCGTGTGCAGGCGTCTGTGCTGCTTCTCCGCTGGGGGAGTTACCGTAGGGCTCGCAATCTGCGAGTTTTAATTGTTCATTTATTTTTTCTCCCTGTTATGTTGCCCTCTGTGCTTCCAAAGCTCGGCACAGATTCGGCAGTGAGAAGGTTTCCTGGTGTTTGGAAACTTCTCTCTTTTTAAGACTCCCTTCCCTGGACGGAGCTCTGTCCCTCCCTCTTTTGTCTCTTTTTTTGTCTTTTATATTTTTTCCTACCTCCTTTCGAAGAGTTGGGTTGCTTTTCTGGGTGCCTGATGTTCTCTGCCGGCATTCAGTAGTTGTTTTGTGGAATTTAGTCGACGTTTAAATGCTCTTTTGATGAATTTGTGGGGGAGAAAATGTTCTCCCCGTCCTACTCCTCCGCCATCTTGGCTCCTCCCCTCACCAATAATTTTAAATTTAGTGAATTTGCTGCTACTGCTGCTGCTGCTAAGTCGCTTCAGTCGTGTCCGACTCTGTGTGACCCCAGAGACGGCAGCCCACCAGGCTTCCCCGTCCCTGGGATTCTCCAGGCAAGAACACTGGAGTGGGTTGCCATTGCCTTCTCCATTAGTGAATTCAGTAGTTAAGCAAATTTAGTAGTTAAGCAAATTGAGTAATGTGATATTAGCATAAACAAAGCAATGTATAAATGTACACCCGAATTAACTTTAATCTATACTTGCTGCTAAGTCACTTCAGTCGTGTCCGACTCTGTGCGACCCCAGAGATGGCAGCCCACCAGGCTCCCCTGTCCCTGGGATTCTCCAGGCAAGAACACTGGAGTGGCTTGCCATTTCCTCCTCCAATGCATGAAAGTGAAAGGTGAAAGTGAAGTCAATCAGTAGTGTTCAACCCTCATCGACCCCATGGACTGCAGCCTACCAGGCTCCTCCGTCCATGGGATTTTCCAGGCAGGAGTACTGGAGTGGAGTGCCATTGCCTTCTCCAAATCTATACTTAGTGGCAGTTAAATTCCTTTGGAACTGGATCAGGAACCAAGAGTACACAGTAGCTGCTTACAAGTCATTTGGTATCAAAATGTATATAAGAGGATCCATTAATCAGCATGAAATATGTTAGAAATAAGTTTTCATTGGCGAAATGAGTAGTGTTCAAAATATAAAACTGCCTAGAAAAGCGTTAAAGTCTTCACATCAGTGAGGGATAGAACTCCAGCAATTTCATGGCCAATCATCTTCATAGTGTCTATATCTAGATTTGCCTTTATTTTATGGGGCTCCAAAATCACTACAGATGATGACTGCAGCCATGAAATTAAAAGACGCTTGTTCCTTAGAAGAAAAGCTATGATAAACCTAGACAGCATAAAAAGCAGAGTCATTACTTTACCAACAAAGGTCCGTGTAGTCAAAGCTATGGTTTTTCCAGTACTCAAGTATGGATGTGAGAGTTGGACCATAAATAAAGCTGAGTGCCAAAGAATTGATGCTTTTGAACTGTGTTGTTGGAGAAGACTCTCGAGAGTCCCTTGAACTACAAGGAAATCAAACCAGTCAATCCTAAAGAAAATGAGTCCTGAATTTTCATTGGAAGGACTGATGCTGAAGCTGAAGTTCCAAAACTTTGGCCACCAAGGCAAAGACCTGACTCATTGGAAAAGAATCCAGATGCTGGGAAAGATTGAAAGCAGGAGGAGAAGATGATGACAGAGGATGGGATGGTTGGATGGCATCACCGACTCAATGGACATGAGTTTGAGCAAGTTCCAGGTGTTGGTGATGGACAGGAAGGCCCGGTGTGCTGCAGTCCATGGAACCACAAAGAGTCAGGCACCACTGAGTGACTGAACTGAACTGAACTTGCTTGATCTGGTCAGAGAGATGGCTTAATCCTCTTTCAAATTATTATTGATGCATTAACCTGCAAACTGAAAGGTCAAAGAGTTAGCTGGTCAGTCATGTCTGACTCTTTGCGACCGCATGGACTGTAGCCCACCAGGCTACTCTGTCCAAGGAATTCTCCAGGCAAGAACACTGAAGTGGGTTGCCATTTCCTTTTCCAGCAGATCTTCCCAACCCTGGAACTGAACCTATGAATTCTTTATCATTGAGCCACCAGGGAAGCCCACTAATGAATTATTTAATTTAAAAGAATTTGACCTAAACTTTGTTTTTATTGTCACACACTTTATTGTTTTCGGGTTATTAAGAAGAGGATGTATAGCTGACACATTTTTCTAACTGCCGAGAGGAGGGGTATTGCTATTTTGAAAATTTAAATATTTAGCAATATTTACCAAAGAATCTCTAGGACGATCACTAAATGGACCATTTGTAACACATGTGTTCAAAGTTTGTCTCAGTCATTTATATGACATGTGCCAAAAGCTTTCCATGTGCTACTCATCCTGTATTCACAGGCTTAGGGAAGACTGCCCTTTAACCATCCTCATGGATGTGTTTCTATAATGTTCTGCCATGAACATTCTGTTCACTGCTAGGCACCTGAAGAAAGCTTTCTATTTATTCTCCCAAGTTCCTCTCTCTGGTTACCTTACTTTTTTGGTCTTTTATAGATGTGCATCCATTCGTTTGTTCTCCAAATATTTTAATGCCCCAAATAAGATATAAATACATATTAGGTAATAGGATAATTGATGACTCCACAGTGATAAAGAAGATGTATTTGAGACCCATGCATGCACATACCGACAGAAAGAGAAACAGAAATTGCACTGGAGAGTTAGAGAGAGAGAGAAATTCAGAAAAGTCAATAATTACCCAACAGTTTGCTTGCAAGAGAGTTTACGTCTCTGTTCTCAATCAGAAAAAAAAAAAAAAAAAAAAAATCCCACCTTGAGAAAGTGATCATCCACCTCCACCCCTCAATCCGGCATTGTCCTGAAATTTGTATAACATGCTAAAGATGACTCGGGAAGCCTCAAGGACTAGCCTATAACTTTAAAATACTTGTTCATTGTACAGGTGCTGAATCATTTTCAAGTTTAAAAGTTAAGTTCAGCAAACTATTATTTTTTAGAGATACAGTAAGTGCATAACAAGATTTTAAAATAGAGACCAAACCAGTCTTGGAGGCCTGATTTCCTCTCTCAGGCTTGTTCTGACTCCTGGGCATCCGAAACTGAGCTGGGAAGGAAGGAAGACAATCTGTGTGGGGATTCCATTGGAGGATGTGGATGCAGGAGTCAGCTTTGTTTCTCTTTTTTCATCTGTGCTGGGTCTTCATCGCAGTGTGCACAGGTTTCTCTTGCTGAGGAGCGTGGTTTCTATTCATTTTATTTTTTTACTTGCAAACCAGTTTTAATTTTATTTTAAAAATTTGTTTTTTATTTTTAATTGGGGGATATTTACTATATGATATTGTGTTGGTTTCTGTCATATATCAACATGAATTAGCAGCCATAGGTATATGTATGTCCCCTCCCTCTTGAACCTCCCTTCTACCTCCCATCCCATCCTATCCCTCTAGACTATCACAGAGCACCAGATTTAAGCTCCCTGCATCGTATAGTGAATTTCCATTGGCTAATTTTACATATGGTAATGAATACGTTTCAGTGCTACTCTCTCAATTCGTCCCACCCTCTCCTTCCCTTTCCAACCCGCATGCATAAGTCTGTTCCCTATATCTGCATCTTCATTGATCCTGTGCAAATAGGTACATCAGTTCCATTTTTCTAGATTCCACATATATGTGTTAGTATACAATATTTGTCTTTCTATTTCTGACATTTCACTCTGTATAATAGGCTCTAGGTTCATCCACATTATTAAAACTGAATCAAATGTGTTCCTTTTTTATGGCTGAATAACATTCCCTCGTGCATATGTACCACAACTTCTTTATCCATTCATCTGTTGATGGACACTCAATCAAAAAGTGGGCAGAAGACCTAAACAGACATTCTTCCATGAGCTCAGAGTTGCAGCATGTAGGCTTTCTATGTGGCTGTGGGCTTAGTTGTGGCATGTGGAATCTTAGTTCCCTGACCAGGGATCAAACCTAAGTTCTCTGCATTTGAAGGTGGATTTTTGATCACTAGGGCTTTCCAGGTAGCACTAGTGGTAAGGCACCCTCCTGCCAATGCAGGAGACATAAGAGATGTGGGTTCAATCCCTGGGTTGCGAAGATTCCCTGGAGGAGGGCACAGCAACCCACTCCAGTATTCTTGCCTGGAGAATTCCATGGACAGAGGAGGCTGGCCGGCTACAGTCCATAGGGTCACAAAGAGTTGGACACGACTGAGTGACTAGCACTTTTAACCACTAGACCATGAGAAAGGTCTCCAGGAGCCAGTTTTCATCAAGAGCTCCTTGATACATGAGTTCAAATGGGTGGCTGGTATTTTTCTGCAGGACATTCCAAATCTACATCCGTCATTCATCTCCTGCTCTTGTAAAATGATGAGAATCTGTGCATTAATTTATTCTACCAATCTTTGCTGAGCACTCAGATGCTAGATTTTATGGCTTTTAGGCTCAACCAATACACTTGAAAAGATCCAATCATATTATTTTTGGCTTAAGATGGCAGTCTGAGGGAATATTTACTTCTTTTGCCTCTTTTGAAATTTGATATCAATAGCAACATAAATTGAGAAATCTGACTTCAATAAAAGGAAATGATCCCTACTCCAAAGTACATCTTATGAAGAACACATGCCCAACATAGAAACATATAGACATGCTGTTACTGACATTAGCTTCCTCAGGCTCTGAGCAGAGTATTGATTTCTTTCAATATTCATGTCACAGTCCTGAAATATTTGCCTAATGAATTTTTTATTAGATTAATGAGATGGAGAATCAGGAAACCAAAGGAGAAATCAGGCTTCCTAGGTGGCCCTAGTGGTGAAGAACCCACCTGCCAATGTAGGGGAGAAGGCAATGGCACCCCACTCCAGTGTTCTTGCCTGGAAAATCCCATGGACGGAGGAGCCTGGTAGGCTACAGTCCATGGCGTCGCTAGGAGTCGGACACGACTCAGCGACTTCACTTTCACTTTTCACTTTCATGCATTGGAGGAGGAAATGGCAAGCCACTCCAGTGTTCTTGCCTGGAGAATCCCAGGGACGGGGGAGCCTGGTGGGTGCCGTCTTATGGGGTCGCACAGAGTCGGACATTACTGAAGCGACTTAACAGCAGCAGCAACAGCCAATGTAGGAGACTCAGGAGACTTGGGTCTGATCCCTGTGTCGGGAAGAACCCCTGGAGGAGGAAATGGCAACCCTCTCCAGTATTCTTGCCTGGAGAATCTCATGGATGGAGGAGCTTGGCAGGCTACAGTGCACAGAGTCACGAAGAGTCAGACACAACTGAAGTGACTTAGCAAAATGAAAAATAGGCTTCCAGGATGGCTCATCAGGTAAAGAATCCAACTCCAACTCTGGAAACACGGGAGATGTGGGTTTGAGCCCTGGGTTGGGAAGGTCCCCTGGAGAAGGAAATGGCAACCTACACCAGTATTCTTGCTTGAAAAATCCCATGGACAGAGGAGCCTGCTGGGCTACAGTCCAAAGAGTTGCAAAGAGTCAGACACAATTGAGCACCTTTACCATACTTTATTTTGGGCTCCCCAGGGGGTGCTTGGGCTAAAAAATCCTCCTGCCAAAGCAGGAGACAAAAGAGAGGCAGGTTTGATCACTGGATTGGGGAGATCCCCTAGAAGAAGAAATGGTACCCCACTTCACTATTCTTGCCTGGAAAATTCCATGGCCAGAGGAGCCACTGAGCACAAAGGAGAAATGGAAAAAAAAAAAAAAAAAAAGTAATTGAAATTGAATCTCATTACATTGGTCTATAAGAAAGATGCTTTGGGAGGTGTAAAACAGACCTATACCCACACCCAAACTCAGAGACTGCCATACATCCACACACATACATCCGCATACACAAATCCACATCATTATTAAAGACCTCCAAGTGTAGATGAATTACTGACTGTCTAGTACACACTCATGTTTATTTAAAGCTCCCTTTCTCACTCTCTCTCTCTTTTGACCTCTCCACTAGGCTTGTGGGATCTTAGTTCCCTGACCAGGGATTGAACCCAGGCCCTTGGCAGAGTCTTAACCACTAGATCACCAGAGAATTTTCAAAACTCTTGAGCTAACAATGGTTGTATATGCTTAAATGATTAACAAAAAGAGAATATTGCTATGGTCTGGCTGTTTGTGATCCCCCCACTCTGAGTTCTGATGTTGAAATCCTAATGGAGCCTTTGGGATATGCTTAAGTCATGAATGTAGAGATTAGTGGATGGGAGTAGGGCTCATGAAAGAGGCTGCACAGAGTTCCCTAGTCTTTGCCACCATGTATGGTCACAAGGAGAAGTCTGGGACCAGGTAGAAAGATCCTGCTCCATTGTGCTGGCTCTCTGATCTCAGACTTCCAGCCTCCAGATTCTGAGAAATAATGTATGTTGTTTATAAGCCTCTTAGTTTATTGTATTTTGTTATGGCAGCCCAAAAGGACAAAAACAGATACGAGACACTATTTGTTGCTGTTCAATTGCTTAGTCATGTCCTAAGTCATGGCTTGTAAAAGTCAATGCTATTTTGATTGAGTATTATGTTCAACATTTATTTCACCACAGAATCACCCTCTGTGGCACAGACATAAAAGTTGTTTTTGTTGTTCAGTCACTAAGTCCTGACCTACTCTTTGTGACTCCATGGACTGCAGCATGCCAGGGAAACTGTTCTTCACTATCTTCTGGAGTTTGTTCAAAATCATGTCCATTGAGTTAGTGATCCTATACAATCATCTCATTCCCTGCCTCCTCCTTCTCCTGTTGTTTTCAATCTTTTCCAGCATCAGGGTCTTTTCGAATGAGTTGGCTCTTTACATCAGGTAGCCAAAGTACTGGAGCTTCAGTTTCAACAATAGTCCTTTCAATGAATATTCAGGACTGATTTCCTTTAGGATGGACTGGTTTGATCTCCTTGCAGTCTAAGGGACTCTCAGGTGTCTTCTCCAGAGCCACAATTTGAAAGCACTAATTCTTCAGTGCATAGCTTTCTTTATGGTCAGCTCTCATATCTGTGCATGATGATTGGAAAAACCATAGCTTTGACTAATTAGATGGCATGGCTCATAGCTTCATTGAGTTATGCAAGCCTCTTTGCCACAACAAGGCTGTGATCCATGAAAGGGGAGACAGACATTTGTATCCCAGAAAGCCTAAAATGTTTACTATCTCTATCTTAAAATGGCTAACTCCTAACCAATTAGCCAAGGCATATGGATGGAGATAAGTTTGAACTAAATAAGAGGAAAAGGAGCAATAATTATAGATTCTCAAAACAAAAACTTGTAATTAGGGAATTTTTATTGGAAGAATGAATATGATTAGGACTCAAATAGGCTTAAGGAAATTACCTAAAATGAAGTGGAAAACATCATGTTAAATATTAGTAGAAACATTACAGACAATGAACTTAAGCAAAGATTAGAATGTACGTAATTATAATAATTAATATTATTTAGCACAATTTTATATTTACTAATTCATATAGTTCTCACAACAACCTTATGAAGTTAATACTAATATATTATTTTATTAGTATAATATTATATTTTTATAATATTGTCAGATGAGGGAAACTGAAGTCAAAAAGTTTTCCAAGGTTCTATGTTCAGTAAGTAGGGAAGCATGGGTGTGACCTCATTTCTTGAATCACTCGGGGATACTGCCTTCGAATAACAAAACTATTGAAATATAGACCAGAATGAAAAATCTATTTAAAATGAAAGGTTATAATCTACACATTGGAAAGGACCTCAGTATCCTAGAATTGGATTAGCAGATATTGTGTAAACAGAAAGATTGTGTAGCCCAGAAGTTCAGATCATCTGGCTGACCTCAATCTTTTCAACAATTTTTAGACCAGTAGACTAGGTAGACTGAATACACAAATGAAGAGAAGAGATTGCAACCTCATCATTTTTCAAGTATGAAGGCAACAGACTGCAATCTCAACCGAAGAAAAAGCCTGGAATATAATACCTGTTTCTCCTTGTTGAAAAATACTTGATGGCAAGAACTGGTCCATCAAGAGACATGTTACAATGAAGAACTCTCCAAAAAAGATCACATGGTCTGATAGTGAAATCAAATTAATCTGAATAGAAAGCCCTTCCTGAACAAAGTGAGAATGTTGACTGTAAGAAGACACATAAATAGTTTAGACTTTATTAAGGCAAAATTAACACAGATAACAGAAGTCAGGAGATTTTGTTTTTATATGGGGTAGGAGAAATTTTATGCTAAAACAGTAAAAATACCATATCTGTTTGTTAGGGCTTCTGTAACAACATATCACACACTATTTGGCCTGAACAGTAGAAATTTATTTTCTCAGTTCTAGAGGCTGTAAGTTCAAGATTAAGGTGTTGGCAAGTTTGATTTCTTCTGAGGCCTCTCTCCTGGGCTTACAGATGTCAACCTTCTCACTGTGTCTTCACTTGGTGTCTCCTCTATATATGTATTCCCCCTGGTGTGATCAAGTTTCCCCTTCTTAGAAAGACACAGTAAACTTGAATTAGGGCCCACCATAAAGGCTTCATTTGAAAGTAATCACCTCTTTAAGAGCCTTTTCTCCAAATATCATCATATTCTGTGGTACTAGGGGTAAGGGTTTCAATGTATGAGTTTTAAGTTGACAAAATTTAGCCCATAACAAACTCTATTTTTATAATATATATTCTAATATATATATAGTATATAATGTGTATTTCATATTATGTATATATCATAATTTATGATATGTGTGTGTACGTGTGGAGGGAGGGCTTCCCAGGTGGTTCAGTGGTAAAAATCCTCCTGCAAATGCAGGAGATTCAGGAGATGCAGGTTCAATCCCTGGATTGGCAAGATCCCTGGAGGAGAAAATGGCAACCCATTCTAGTACTCTTGCCTGGAAAATCCCATAGACAGAGCAACCTGGTGGGCTGCAGCCTGTGGGGTCATAAAGAATAAGATATAAATAAGCAACTGAGTACACACACACATGTGTATTTAAAAGTGTAATGTTCTAAGAACTGTAAATATTTATTATGCAAAAATAATCTTTCTGAAATATAAGAATTCCTTTAGCTTCTTGAATTTATTTAAATCTACTAAATATAGGTAAATTAAAAATAAAAATTTTTATTAGAATATTACTAGGTGATATATGTACATTTTTTATAAAATTACAAAATTTTATACAATTTTGTTTTATAACAAAATTGTTTCTACAAATAAGTGGAGAGAGAAGTAAAATGATATTCAGTAATAGTTGATAGAAATTACTTTTGAAGTTTTTATATGTGTATTAACCGAGATGTTTTTTGTTTGTCACTTCTACAGAGTTTGCTTGAATTTTTATTCTGAGGAATACAGCATTATAACAAAAGCGATGAAGTTAATTAGGAATAATTAGAACATCCTAAGAGTTATATTAAGGGCATAACCTATTGAGAAAGCAAAAATAAGGAAATACCTGTTTTCCTTGGAAAATCAGGAGGGCTTATTTGTGGAAATTAATTGGATTTTAAAGACTGAGTATTAATTGTCCACATAAACAAGAAAGGATGAAATTTTAAGCTAAATAATGGCACTTTTCTAGGCAAAAAACAATGTTGGAGATTCATGCTTTTCAGGATATGGGTAACCTGTTAAGCATATACAGAAGGATAGTATAAGATGATAGTAGAAAGCTTGCATATTCTATCTTAATGAGTTTTAATTTTCAAATGATCATAATGGAAGCCTTGATGAAGACAGGTTTTAAAGATAGGAATGCCAATTTTTAAAAAATAATGGACCAGGTAATAAATATTTTAAGTCTCCCTTTAATCTCCATCTCAGTTACTTAATTCCGCCACTGTAGCATGTAACAGATATGGACTTCACCTAAATAAATAGGTTTGGCTGTGTCATCAAAAACTTTCATCAAACAAAAGCTACAGCAGTGTCATTAATCTTGGGATCATAGTTTGTCAAGGACTGGGGGCCAAGAAAGGGGTGACATAGTTAAAGTTGTGCTTTAAATATGTTAAAAAGAATACATTTGAATCAGTTCTAATGAGGTGGATGAAACTGGAGCAGAGGAAACAGAGTGAAGTAAGCCAGAAAGAAAAACACCAATACAGTATACTAACGCATATATCACTGCAGATGATGACTGCAGCCATGAAATTAAAAGACGCTTACTCCTTTTGAAGAAAAGTTATGACCAACCTAGACAACATATTGAAAAGCAGAGACATTAGTTTGCCAACAAAGGTCCGCCTAGTCAAGGCTTTGGTTTTACCAGTGGTCATGTATGGATGTGAGAGTTGGACTGTGAAGAAAGCTGAACCCCAAAGAATTGATGCTTTTGAACTGTGGTGTTGGAGAAGACTCTTGAGAGTCCCTTGGACTGCAAGGAGATCCAACCAGTCCATTCTGAAGGAGATCAGCCCTGGGATTTCTTTGGAAGGAATGATGCTGAAGCTGAAACTCCAGTACTTTGGCCACCTCATGCGAAGATTTGACTCATTGGAAAAGACTCTGATGCTGGGAGGGATTGAGGGCAGGAGGAGAAGGGGACGACAGAGGATGAGATGGCTGGATGGCTTCACTGACTCGATGGACGTGAGTCTGAGTGAACTCTGGGAGTTGGTGTTGGACAGGGAGGCCTGGTGTGCTGCAATTCATGGGGTCGCAAAGAGTTGGACACGACTGAGCAACTGAACTGAACTGAATGCATATATATGGAATTTAGAAAGATGGTAACAATAAGCCTGTATGCAAGATAGCAAAATAGACACAGATGTATAGAACAGTCTGTTGGACTCTGTGGGAGAGGGAGAAGGTGGGATGATTTGGGAGAATGGCATTGAAACATGTATAATATCATATAAGAAATGAATTGCCAGTCCAGGTTCGATGCAGGATACAGGATGCTTGGGGCTGGTGCACTGGGATGACCCAGAGGGATGGTACGGGGAGGAAGGTGGGAGGGGCATTCAGTATGGAGAACACATGTACACCCGTGGTGGATTCTTGTTGATGTATGGCAAAACCAATACAATATTGTAAAGTAATGAACCTCCAATTAAAATAAATAAATTTATATTTTTAAAAAAAGAAAAAAATATGTTATGCTGGAAACTGGTGAGGAGGGCAAATCTAATGAGAAAGTGGAGGTTCCAAATGTGGAAGTTAGTTCAGTTAATTTCTGTTCATTCAGACCTGTCTGACTCTGTGGAACCCCATGGACTGCAGCACGCCATGCTTCCCTGTCAGTCACTCTGTCAGTCTCGGGGAGACTGCTCAAACTCGAGTCCACTGAGTCAGTGATGCCATCCAGCCATCTCATCCTCTGTCACCCTCTTCTCCTCCCACCTTCAATCTTTCCTAGCATCAGGGTCTTTTCCAACGAGTCAGTTCTTCTCATCAGGTGGCCAAGTATTGGAGCTTGAGCTTCAGCATCAGTCCTTCCAATAAATATTTGGGACTGATTTCCTTTAGGATCTCCTTGCAGTCCAAGGGACTCTCAAGAGTCTTCTCCAACACCACAGTTCAAAAGCATCAATTCTTCAGCACTCAGCATTAATTCTCACATCCATACATTTCTACTGGAAAAACCATAGCTTTGACTAGATGGACCTTTGTTGGAAAAGTAATGTCTCTGCTTTTTAATATGCTGTCTAGGTTGGTCATAGCTTTTCTTCCAAGGAGCGAGCGTCTTTTAAATTCATGGCTGCCATCACCATCTTCAGTGATTTTGAACCCCAAGAAAATAGTCTGTTATTGTTTCCATTGTTTTCCCATCTCTTTGCCATGAAATGATGGGAACAGATGCCATAATATTCATTTTTTGAATGTTGAGTTTTAAGCCGGTTTTTTCAATCTCTTCTTTCACCTTCATCAAGAGGCTCTTTAGTTCTTCTTCACTTTCTATCATAAGGGTGATGTCATCTGCATATCTGAGGTTATTGATATTTCTCCCAGCAATCTTGATTCCAGCCTGTGTTTCATCCAGCCTGGCATTTCTCATGATGTACTCTGCATTGGGCTTCCCTGGTGGCTCAGCTGGTGAAGAATCTGCCTGCAATGTGGGAGACCTGGGTTCAATCCCTGGGTTGGGAAGATCCCCTGGAGAAAGGAAAAACTACTCACTCCAGTACTGGGACCTGGAGAATTGCATGGACTGTTTAGTCCTTGGAGTTGCAAAGAGTTGGACATGGCTGAGCGATTTTCACTTCATTCTGCCTAGAAGTTGAATAAGCAGGGTCACAATATACAGCCTTGACTTACTCCTTTCCTCATGTGGAACCAGTCCATTGATCCATGTCCTGTTCTAACTGTTGCTTCCTGACCTGCATGCAGATTTCTCAGGAGACAGGTAAGGTGGTCTGGTATTTCCATCTCTTTAAGAATTTTCCACAGTTTATTGTGATCCACATAGTCAAAGGCTTTGGCATAGTCAATAAAGCAGAAATAGATGTTTTTCTGGAACTCTCTTGCTTTTTCCATGATCCAGCAGATGTTGGCAATTTGATCTCTGGTTCCTGTGCCTTTTCTAAATCCAGCTTGAACATCTGGAAGTTCACAGTTCAAGTACTGTTGAAGCCTGGCTTGGAGAATTTTGAGCATTACTTTTCTAGCATGTGAAATGAGTGCAATTGTGTGGTAGTTTGAACACTCTTTGGCATTTCCTTTCTTTGGGATTGGAGTGAAAACTGACCTTTTCCAGTCCTGCTGACATATTGAGTGCAGCACTTTCACAGCATCGTCTTTTAGGATTTGAAATAGCTCAGCTGGAATTCCATCACCTACACTAGCTTTGTTCATAGTGATGCTTCTTTAGGCCCACTTGACATCACATTCCAGGATGTCTGGCTGTAGGTGAGTGATCACACGATCATGGTTATCTGGGTCATTAAGATCTTTTTTGTGTAGCTCTTCTATATATTCTTGCCACTTCTCTGAATATCTTCTGCTTCTGTTAGTTCCATACCATTTCTGTCCTTTATTGTGCCCATCTTTGCATGAAATGTTCCCTTGGTATTTCTAATTTTCTTGAGGAGATCTCTCTAGTCTTTCCCATTCAATTGTTTTCCTCTATTTCTTTGTGCTGATCACTTAAGAAATCTTTCTTATCTCTCCTTGCTATTCTTTGGAACTCTGCCTTCAAATGGGTATATCTTTCCTTTTCTCCTTTGCCTTTTGCTTCTCTTCTTTTCTCAGCTCTTTGAAATTTGGTAGGACCATATATTAATATATATCCCCATTCAAGTTCTCAGCCTAGTTCACCGGCATTTAAAACGTGTATTTGTCTCCCTACTTAGACTTCAGGTCTTCCAGGTCATGTACTGTACCACATTCATCATTGTTATCTCAGTGTGCTCTTATTTGGGCAGATGTGCTTGAAAGATGCTCATAAATATTTATATATTTAATGAATGAGTAAATTGATTACTGATTGGATAAGTAGAGAAGAGGGCAAGACATTTTGTAGCCCAGTTTTTCTTATCTCACTTTCATCATTTTAGTCATTTCATAGTACCACTTATATTTATGTAATACTTTTATTTAAATGGTTCTCTTTTAAACAATTCTAGATTATTTAATTTAAAGCAAATTTTAAGATACTACAGTACCTAGAAAACCAGTATTGCTTGCTGTACTTGGAAGAAAAATGTACATATAGATATGAAATGTCTCATACACTCTTAAATTAATCATCTGTATTGTCATCTCAAAATATTTTTTAGGATATATGCACTCAAGTCTTATTATTGCTAGTTAACTTGTTATCAGTGCTTTATGTAAGAGTATAGCTGATTAACAGTGTGATAATTTCAAGTGCACAGGGAAGCGACTCAGTCATACATATACTCATGTCAAAAATATTGATCTACTACAATACTTTTGCTTTACGGGTTAGAAATGTTCATCCAGATAATTCTCATGTCTAACTCAAGGGCACAGAGCAAAGGAGCAATGGAACTGAGCCCAGAAGACCACCTTTCCTGACTTACTGCCCTTCTGAATCAATCAGGCTTTAAGGAAGGGAAAACACTTAAGAAGCAAGGGATGTAATGAACAGAAATAGGTTGTTCCAGAATCACAGGGTTGTAGACCAAGTTTTCAGCAATGACAGTGAGCACATTGAAGATAGAGTTGTATGAGCTTCAGATTGTTGCTGTAACAAATTACTACAGATGTTGTGTCTTAAAGCAGCAAAACTTTATTACCTATTGTCCTGGATGACCAAAGTTTAAAATGGGTCTCCTTGGGCTAAAATCAAGGTGTTGTCAGGTCTGCATTCTCTTAGGAGACTATAGGGAGAATCTGTTTCCTTGTTTTTTCAAACTTCTAAAAGCTGCTCACATTCCTCACCATGAGGTCCACAGGATTGATTCGAACCTCTGCTTCCTTGTCATATCTCTTCTGCCCTTTGTCCTGTCTTCCCCCTTTACCTCAGGAATACCCTTGTGGTTATATTGGGCCCATCTATAAAATTAAGGATAATCTCTTCATCTCAAAATCCTTCTTTTATCACATCCGCAAATCCCTTTGCAACATAAGGTAACATATTCACAAGTTCCAAGGATTTAAATATGGACATTTAGAATGAGGGGGCGTTGCGTTGTTTGGCTTGGAACAGTGACTCACCAAGTCAGATCATCTTCTTAAAATGAACTGAGAAGTGTTCCTTTCTTCTCTGTTTTCTGAAAGATTTTGTATACAAACTCTTTTCTTCTATAAATGTTTAAGGAAATTCTCAAGTAAGACCTCTGAGTATGGATTTTTGCTTTGCAATTTCTTCAACATATATATGGGCATTTAGATTTTTAATTATTCTTATAATCATTTTAGTTATTTGGATTTTTAAAGAAATTTGTCTATTTTTATCCAAGTTGTTGAACTTATTGATTTAAACGTGGTCATAGTATTATCTTATTATATACATGTATAATATCATATAAGAAACGAGTTGCCAGTCCAGGTTCGATGCAGGATACTGGATGCTTGGGGCTGGTGCACTGAGATCCATTTTTTCATTACTGATGTTGGTATTTGTGGATTTCTTCCCCCCACACCCCCCCCCACCAGTTAGTGTGGCTAGTTTTATCAAAATGGTTTATCGAATTCATTGATCTTTTCAAAGAAGCAAATGTGGCTTTCACTGATGTTTTCAGTTTATTTCAAATTTCAGTTTTGCTTATTTCCTCTCATATTTAATCATTTCCTTTTTTCTACACACTTGAGATTTATTTTACTCTTCCAACTTTGACACATGGGAAGTAAATTAATATATTTGTTTAAGTCTATTACTTTTCTGCTGGGAACTTTTTTCCAAATTTCTATTTATTTATTGTTTTTGACTCTTTGGGTCATCCTTGCTTTGTGCAGCCTTTCGCTAGTTGTGGCAAGGGGGGCTGCTCCTTGTTGCGGCACACCGGCTTCTCACTGCTGTGGTTTCTCTTGTTGAGGAACACAGGCCATAGGCATCCAGGCTCTGTTGTTGCTCATGGGCCCTAGAGCACAGGCTCAATAATTGTGGTGAATGGACAGTTGCTTTGCAGCATGTGTGGGATCCTCCCAGACCAGCCATCGAACCAGTATCCCCTACATTGTCAGGGAGATTCTTATCCACTGCTCCACCAGGGAAGTCTTCTGGGTACTATTATAGCTGACTCTCTAACATTTTGCTATGTTGTATATTCAGAACAATAAATTAATTATTTAACAATTAATTATTGATTGAATTAACAATCAACTATTATTTAACAATTAATTAACAATTAAAATAATTAATGATTAACTAACCTAACTTTTAAATATATACAACTATATTCAAACAATGTTCTAAACACTTAGAAAGAATCAATAAGAAAAGCAGATAAAATATTTTCCCTTATTGAAATTATACCTAGTAAGTTATACACAGTATAATTATACCTAGTTGAAATATAAATTAAATAGTAAATTAATCTGGAGAATTGGAGAGAAGGTGAAATTATGATAAGCTAGAAGGTCTTATAAAAAAAAATTAGAAAAGTCTTAGAGTTTCAAGGGTTGGAGAGGTCACCACAGATTCAGTTCAGTTCAGTTCAGTTGCTCAGTCGGGTCTGACTCTTTGCAACCCCATGAACTGCAGCACACCAGGCCTCCATGTCCATCACCATCTCCTGGAGTTCACTCAACTCATGTTCATCGAGTCAGTGATGCCATTCAGCCATCTCATCCTCTGTCATCCCCTTCTCCTCCTGCCCCCAATCCCTCCCAGCATTACAGTCTTTTCCAATGAGTCAACTCTTCGCATGAGGTGGCCAAAGTACTGGAGTTTCAGCTTTAGCATCATTCCTTCCAAAGAAATCCTAGGGCTGATCTCCTTCAGAATGGACTGGTTGGATCTCCTTGAAGTCCAAGGGACTCTCAAGAGTCTTCTCCAACACCACAGTTCAAAAGCATCAGTTCTTTGGCGCTCAGCTTTCCTCACAGTCCAACTCTCACATCCATACATGATCACTGGAAAAACCATAGCCTTGACTAGATGGACCTCTGTGGACAAAGTAATGTCTCTGCTTTTCAATATGCTATCTAGGTTGGTCATAACTTTTCTTCCAAGGAGTAAGCGTCTTTTAATTTCATGGCTGCAGCCACCATCTGCAGTGATTTTGGAGCCCCAAAAATAAAGTCTGCCACTGTTTCCACTGTTTCCCCATCTATTTCCCATGAAGTGATGGGACCAGATGCCATGTTCTTCATTTTCTGAATGTTGAGCTTTAAGCCAACTTTTTCACTCTCCACTTTCACTTTCATGAAGATTACTCTGTTAAAAGAGACATCATGGTTGTTTTAACTGAGAAGTTAACACTGAAACAAGACTTGAAGGAGATGAAAGCATTAGCTAACATTGTAGATTTTTGGGTAAGGGCATTCCAGGCAGAGGGAAAAAAAAATAAGTGCAAAATTGTGTAAGGCTGGAGCATTCCTCTAGTGTGTGAGTAATGGCAGGAGGCCAGTAAGGCTAGGATAGAATGAAATGCTGGTCTTTCCTACCATTATCTTAGCTCAGCTCAAACAAACTATGTTTCCCTGAATTCTGTGGATGACATCATATTTCCTGGTTACACCTTCTTGTAGATTCTTGTACTTTCCCTTCATGGTACTTATCCCAATTTGCAACTAGATATTCATGTAATTGTTTGACTAAATTCTTTATATTCCACTAGAATGTTTGCACCATGAGAACAAAGAGGTTATTTTTATAGTGTGTATCCCTGAGCATGTGATAGGGCTTGGACTTTGTACAGACTCAATTAATATTTGTTTTCTCATGGATTTAATGGGTGTATGACTGGAAGGGTTGATGGATACATGCTTTGTTAGAGAAACCCCTCCTACCAACTCCTACCTGAGAGTGGAGTTTTCCATTTATGACCTGTGTATGTAAACAGTCTCTGGGCCCTGACACCATCTATACTGGAATAAAAAATAAATGAAATATTTTGATGACAGGCAATACAAATCTGTGGAGAAGGAAATGGCAATCCACTCCAGTATTCTTGCCTGGAGAATCCCATGGATAGAGGAACCTGTCAAGGCTACAGTCTGTGGGGTCGCAAGAGTCAGACATGATATGGCAACTAAACTACTACTACTGAAATTCACATTGGAGAAGGAAATGGCAACCCACTCCAGTGGGAATTCCATGGACAGAGGAACCTGACGGGCTGCAGTCCATGGGGTCACAGAGAGTTGGACACGACTAAGTAACTAACACACACACACACACACACACACACATACACACACAATACAAATCTGATATAAATTGCCTGAATTCTAAGAGACATTGAAAAATCCTAGAGGGGGGAAAAATCAATGGCAAAATTTTTTCTTAAAAAATATAGCTTTTTAAAATAAAGAAAATATATTAAATATATTGAGTAATTCTTCCTATGTATGACAGTCTGTCTTTGACACAATTGGCCAGACCTAAGAAATCCCAAAGGTCATATGGGGTTTATTAGTGTATGAACACACAGCATCAGTATTGGACATGTTATCAACCACAGTATATGCAATGGAGCCAAGCGCTTTTCTGGTCTAAATTGGTATCTTACTTTATATTTTGCCTTCACATTTGTTAATATTATTCAATATCTATTATAAATTAGACCTTAATATTAAGAAAATGTGTTTCTTTTTTTCTTAAAGGCAATTTAAATCCAAAATACACATTATTGTGTGTGTTAGTCACTCAGTCATGTCCAATTCCCCATGACCCTATGGACTGCTGCCCACCAGGCTCCTCCATCCATGGTGTTCTCCAGGCAAGAATACTGGAATGGATTGCCATTCCCTGGCTTTATATAAAATGCTTTTTGTGTTTCATGAATAAAGTGTAATTTTAAAAGGTTTCTAGGGCCATGTAATGTTGGGAAATGCTAGCCATGTTCATGTCTAAGATTTAGAAACTGAAGCCCAGAGAACTTAGTACGTAACTCCCTCTTCTGATTCCATGTTTTCTTCCTAGCACTTTACATTGTAATTAGTCATACCAGGGCAGGAAGCGGGCAAAGGATTTTCTTGTCTTACAGAGCCTAAAGTTGTCTGAGTCCTTAAGGACTTTGAAATGTAGTTATGTCTGACATAAGATTAAACCCTAGGTAGTATTTTTACTAAAGTATTCCCATTCATTTTATTGTTTGAGCTTTAACTCTTCTGAAAATTATTTCTGGTACTTTTCTCATTGGCCTGTCAAAGTATATTATGGTATACACACATAGGTAAAACTACTAAAGCTATACCACATATAAACATATTCAAGGGTACATATACACTCTCACAGACGGAGTCAACAGTTTTAGAATTGCATGTTATTTAGCCAGAATTATTTTCTCAAGATAAATTT
This sequence comes from Bos grunniens, assembly GCF_055505025.1. Lineage (NCBI taxonomy): Eukaryota > Metazoa > Chordata > Mammalia > Artiodactyla > Bovidae > Bos > Bos grunniens. The sequence goes on along the minus strand of NC_141170.1, from coordinate 10,914,694 downwards.
CTAGAAATAAAAATATTAAGTCAAAAGAGAAAAAATTTAAAAATGTGAACATTTGATACAGATCTCCATAGTTATTAGAATACCTGTTTCCTTCAACTTTGCAAATATTGGATGGCATCATTTTTTTTTAGATCAGTATAGTTTGCTAAGAAAAGACATCTCACTTTTGTATTATTTTGATTCACAAGGAAATTGAAGTTCATCTAGGACCATCACTTTTCTCTTTTTGTGCTCATATTATTTTCCCATTTGTCTGTCTGAGAGTGAGGTGGAAGCATTTCTCTATTTAGTTAAATTTGATAACTTTATATTTTATCTTTAAATTTTAAGGATATTTTTTGTTGCATAGTTTTTAACTTTGTTTCCCAAGTAGACACATAGCACTGCAAAAGGAAATATGATCATATGATTCTCCATGGCAATTGGCACCACATGGATTCTGCCAATAAGAGGAAATGACAATATTAAATAACAGTAAGTGCTAAAAAACATAAAAACCTCCAAAAATCTGTTTACAGCTAAATGACAGTCTAGTTTGGCAATAACATATTGGAAAGTCACTTGATTGCATTTGAAAACATGTTTTGCCATTTGTTATGGCATCTTAGAAAAATTTGTTTCCTCCCCTGAGCCTCTATTTCTTCAACACAGAGAGTCTAGACTCAGTTGTTCATGAAGTCTGCCCCAGCTTTGACTTTCTACTCATCTTTGTCATTCAGCTCCCCATAGAATGGTCTCATTTGCTCCATCAATCAACTAGACTTTCAGTCTGCCCAGTGCATTCAAGAAATATTCATTAAATGCTTTGCTATGCATTGTTTTAGATGCTGGAGTTGAAGCAGTAAATAAGACAGAAAAAACTCCCTGCCACATGGTACTTATGGAGGGAAGAACAAATGAGCAATCTAGTGACTGTGTACCAAGGACCATGACAGAGAGAGTGACAGGGATGTGACTCAAAGCAGGTGAACAAGGAAAACCTCTCTGATGGACACATCACTTATTTTTCACCTCTGGCTTTCTTCGTATCCTAATGGAGGAGTCTGCTTTTAGTGGGAAAGGAAAGATGCTACACTCACTTTAACTGTTTTACTAAAACCATCTGTGGCTTGTTCAGTGAAATTTCCTGTATCAAGCCCATCCCTTAGGTATATCTAATTTCTATATATTTTCCAGTCCCATCACTTCATGGCAAATAGATGGGGAAACAGTGGAAACAGTGGCTGACTTTATTTTTGGGGGCTCCAAAATCACTGAAGATGGTGATTGTAGCCATGAAATTAAAATACACTTAGTCCTGGAAGGAAAGTTATGACCAACCTAGACAGCATATTAAAAAGCAGAGACATTACTTTGCCAACAAAGGTTCATCTAGTCAAGGCTACGGTTTCTCCAGTAGTCATGTATGGATGTGAGAGTTGGACTATAAAGAAAGCTGAATGCTGAAGAATTGATGCTTTTGAACTGTGGTGTTGGAGAAGACTCTTGAGAGTCTCTTGGACTGCAAGGAGATCTAACCAGTTCATCCTAAAGGAGATCATTTCAGGGTGTTCATTGGAAGGACTGATGTTGAAGCTGAAACTCTAATACTTTGGCCACCTGATGCAAAGAGCTGACTCATTTGAGAAGACCCTGATGCTGGGAAAGATTGAGGGCAGGAGAAGAAGGGGATGACAGAGAATGAGATGGTTGGATGACATCACCAACTCAATGGACATGAGTTTGGGTAGGCTCTGGGAGGTGGTAACAGACAGGGAGGCCTGGTGTGCTACAGTTCATGGAGTCACAAAGAGTTGGACATGACTGAGCAACTGAACTGAACTGATATATTCTATAGAGTATTTCCTTGATTATGTGTGTATGACTGTGTGTATTAGCTCAGTCAGTTCTGACTCTTTGTGACCCCATGGACGGAGAAGCCCAGTGGGCTACAGTCCGTAAGGATTCTCCAGGCAAGAATACTGGAGTGTGTTGCAAAGCCCTCCTCCAAGGGATCTTCCAAACCTAGGGAATGAACCTAAGTCTCTCACACTGAGGCAGATTCTTTAATGTCTGAGCTACCAGGGAAGCCCTTCCTTGATTATACTTAGCTGCAAATGAATTATCCCCCACTTCATGTTCTCAGCCTTTGCTAAATGTCTCTTGGGTTGGGTGGGAATCACTCAGCCACGAATAAAATAAATTTCACATGCCTGGGTGAGCAACCATGCTGACCTTTAGACCTCTTTCTGCCCTCTGGCACAGTCTGTTAGCCGACCATAATCATTGGCTTCTTCTTCCTGGTGACAAAGGCAGGCTAAATGGTTCTACCCTCCTTGCATTTAGGTGTGGCCACAATACAGACTCTAATGAACTGCAGAGAAAGCCCTGTGCTATGTATCCATGCCTGGTCCACATCTGTGTCCCTTCGTTGTTCTTTTCAATTCAGATAAGCTTCTTGCTGGAGTTGTCAGAAGCACTATCCTCTTGGGCCTCTGAACCACTGTATGAAACAAATATACACCCTAGTTCTTCCACCCAAATTTATCTGTAACCTATAACTATCCTTGAGTAATTTTATTCTGCAGAGGCACTGCATTTTGTGTGCATGTAAATATCAGAAACTTGAGTCGACCACCATAGCCAATATCCCCCAAAAGTTGCTATCAAATAGTATACACCACATGAAGTGGACACTCAATGAAAATTTCATTTGATGACTCAAAATTGGGAGAAACAGAGTTAGAATTCCATGTGTGTTTTTCAGCTTCATTACCCTCATTTTTCTTTTTTTTTTTTTTCATCATAAAGTCTTTGCTAAGAAGATCCCTCTAAAGTTTGGGATAATTGTGGAGAAAGTGAAATTTGCTCAGTCCATTGAATTCTCCAGGCCAGAAAACAGGAGTGGGTAGCCTTTCCCTTCTCCAGGGTATCTTCAGAACCCAAGGATCAAACCCAGGTCTCCCACACTGCAGGCAGATTCTTTACCAACTCAGTCACAAAAGAAGCTCAAGAATACTGGAGTGGGTAGCCTATCCCTTCTCCAGTGGATTTTCCCGACCCAGGAATTGAATTAGGGTCTTCTCCATTGCAGGGAATTCTTTATCAGCTGAACTACCAAGGCAGCCTGGAATTGTGGGAAAGTAACCCTGAAAAGCAGAGAAGGCAATGGCAACCCACTCCAGTACTCTTGCCTGGAAAATCCCATGGACGGAAGGGCCTGGTAGGCTGCAGTCCATGGGGTCACTAGGAGTCGGACACGACTGAGTGACTTCACTTTCACTTTTCACTTTCATGCATTGGAGAAGGAAATGGCAACCCACTCCAGTGTTCTTGCCTGGAGAATCCCAGGGATGGGGGAGCCTGGTGGACTGCTGTCTATGGGTTGCACAGAGTCAGACACAACTGAAGCGACTTAGCAGCAGCAGCAGCAGCAGCAACCCTGAAAAGAGTACATCATGAGAAACGCTGGGCTGGAAGAAGCACAAGTTGGAATCTAGATTGCCGGAGAAATATCAATAACCTCAGATATGCAGATGACACCACCCTTATGGCAGAAAGTGAAGAGGAACTAAAAAGCCTCTTTCTTGCAAGTGAAATAGGAGAGTGAAAAAGTTGGCTCAAAGCTCAACATTCAGAAAATGAAGATCATGGCTTCTGGTCCCATCACTTCATGGGAAATAGATGGGGAAACAGTGGAAACAGTGGCAGACTTTTTTTGGGGGGGGCCCCAAAATCACTGCAGATGGTGGCTGCAGCCATGAAATTAAAAGATGCTTACTCCTTGGAAGGAAAGTTATGACCACCCTAGATAGCATATTCAAAAGCAGAGACATTACTTTGCCAACAAAGGTCCGTCTCGTCAAGGCTATAGTTTTTCCAGTGGTCATGTTTGGGTGTGAGAGTTGGACTGTGTGAAGAAAGCTGAGCGCTGAGGAATTGATGCTTTTGAACTGTGGTGTTGGAGAAGACTCTTGAGAGTCCCTTGGACTGCAAAGAGATCCAACCAGTCCATTCTGAAGGAGATCAGCCCTAGGATTTCTTTGGAAGGAATGATGCTAAAGCTGAAACTCCAGTACTTTCGCCACCTCATGCGAAGAGTTGACTCATTGGAAAAGACTCTGATGCTGGGAGTGATTGGGGGCAGGAGGAGAAGGGGACGACAGAGGATGAGATTGCTGGATGGCCTCATCAACTCGATGGACTTGAGTCTGGGTGAACTCCGGGAGTTGGAGATGGACAGGGAGGCCTGGCATGCTGCGATTCATGGGGTCGCAAAGAGTTGGACATGACTAAGCGCCTGAACTGAACTGAAATGAACTGAATCCTGAAAAAAAATCCACTTCCTGCTAGGCAAATTGTATTATTTGTTTTCCCTATCATTTTTTAATCTCAACTTTTATTTACTTATTCTTTTAGTTAATGCCTTTCAAAGTGTTTACTCAGATTTCCTCATCCCTTTCCCATATTTAGTCTTAGTTAAAGTATTATATTTTCTCCATGTCTGTTACTGTTTCCTGATTCTATCTTCACCTATTTTCCTAACATCTTGGTATATTATCCAAGCAATCTATTAATACCATTTCTCTCAACCTCCAGAGAACAGTCAGAAATCACATGTGATGACATGAAACGAAATCTGACATCCACACAGCACAGTATGACTAGAAGAGCTTTCTCCACCCAGTATGTTTCACATACAAAAATAAGCGATACGTACTGAAATTATATGGTAGTCAGTGTTGGGAGGTAAAAAAGATGGAGGAAAACATACAATCTCTCTTTTCCATTTTTTCTTCTTATAAGACAAGGGATCCCGAGGCCCAGAAGAGCCTGATGACTTGTCTAAGATCTCATAAGAGTGGTTGAGGAGGAAATCAGGTCAATGTTTTTACAGAATGAATCAGAATTCAGTGAATTTCCATTCTGGAAAGAACTTTGGCAATAGGGTTAAACCTGAGACAGGTTTAACCTGTCTAGAGACAGAATGCATAAATGCCTGTCAGTTATCTAGATACATCATGTATATTATCTCTAATCCTTATTTTCACAGTGGAGGTTTGATTATCTTCATTCGAAAAATGAAGGTACTGAGGTTGGCACTAATTGATATTAAGAAACTTATACAGACATTTAGGAATTCACTTAGTTGAGATTTAACTTCAGATTTTTCTGAACTCCACGTGTCTGTTTTTTTCTGACATGGTGTCAGAATCAGTTCTATAAGAACTCATGGTGCATTTCCCTAGATTTTAGCCACTCTTTTCAACTCCCAACCCCAAAGAAGAACAATGCTAAAGAGTGTTTAAACTACCACATAACTGTGCTCTTTTCACATGCTAGCAAGGTAATGCTCAACATCCCTCAAGCTAGGCTTCACCAGTTGGTGAACTAAGAACTTCCAGATGTACAAACTAGATTTGGAAAAGGTAGAGGAACCAGAGATCAAATTGCCAACATCTGTTGGATCATAGAAAAAGCAAGAGAGTTCCAGAAAAACATCTACTTCTGCTTCATTGACTACACTAAAGCCTTTGACTATGTGAAAAGTGAAAGTGAAAGTCACTCAGTTGTGTCTGACTTTTTGTGACCCCATGGACTATACAGGCCATGGAATTCTCCAGGCCAGAAAACTGAAGTGGGTAGCCTTTCCCTTCTCCAGGGGATCTTCCCAGCCCAGAGATCGAACCCAGGTCTCCCACATTGCAGGCAGATTCTTTACCAACTGAACTACAAGGGAAGCCCAAGAATACTCAGTGGGTAGCCTATCATTTCTCCAGCTGATCTTCCCAACCCAGGAATTGAATCAGAGTCTCCTGCATTGCAGACAGATTCTTTGACTGTGTGGATTGCAACAAAATGTGAAAAATTATTGAAGAGATGGGAATACCAGATCACCTTACCTGCCTCCTGAGAAACCTGTATGTAGGTCAAGAAGCAACACTTAGAACTAGACAGGGAACACTAGACTGCTTCAAAATTGACAAAGGAGTATGTCAAGGCTATCTATTGTCACCCTGTATATTTAACTTGTATGCAGAGTACATCACAGGAAATGCTGGGCTGGATGAAGCTCAAGCTGGAATCAAAATTGCAGGGAGAAATATCAATAACCTCAGAATTGCAGATGACACCACCCTAATGGCAGAAAGCAAAGAGAAACTAAAGAGCCTCTTGATGAAGGTGACAAAGGAGAGTGAAAAAGCTAGCTTAAAACTCAACATTCAAAAAACAAAGATTATGGCATCTGGTCCAATCAAGTCATGGCAAACAGATGCAGAAACAATGGCAACAGTGACAGGCTTTACTTTTTTGAGCTCCAGACTCACTGTGGAAGGTGACTGCAGCCATGAAATTAAAAGATGCATGCTCCTTGAAAGAAAAGTTATGACAAACCTAGACAGTGTATTACAAAGCAGAGACATCTCTTTCTGACAGAGTTCCATTTAGTCAAAACTGTAATTTCGCTGATAATCATGTATAGATGTGAGAGTTAAACCATAAAGAAGTCTGAAGGCTAATGAATTGATGTTTTCAAATTGTGGTGCTAGAGAAGACTCTTGAGAGTCCCTGGGACAGCAAGGAGATCAAACCAGTTAATCCTAGAGGCAATCAGTCCTGAATATTCATTGGAAGGACTGATGCTGAAGCTAAAGCTCCAACACTTTGGCCACCTGATATAAAGAGCAAACTCACTGAAAAAGACCCTGGTGCTGGGAAAGACAGAGAGCAGGCACAGAAATGGGTGACAGAGGATGAGATGGTTGGATGGCATCATTGACTCAATGGACATGAGTTTGAGCAAATAATAGGAGAGAGTGAAGGACAGCTTCCCTGTAGCTTAGACGGTAAAGAATCTGCCTGCAATGCAGGAGACTTGGGTTCGATTCCTAGGTCAGGAAGATCCTCTGGAGAAGGGAATGACAACCCATTCCAGTATTCTTGCCTGGGGAATCCCAAGGACAGAGGAACCTGGCAGGCTGTAGTCCATGGTTCACAAAGAGTCAGACATGTGAAGTGAGGGACATTCCAAAGTGAAGGACAGGGAAGCTGGGTATACTGTAGTCCATGAAGTCACAAAGAGTTGGACAGGACTGAGTGACTGAGCGACTGAACAATAACAAATATAGCCTCAAAATACTAAGGTATTTCCTTATTCTAAATAATCCCCTAATTTATTCTATGTAGTGGGGCAGAGCTATTACACGTTACTAGAACCATCTTTTATGTCAGACACTCATGACTTGAATGAGGAGAAAGGCACAAATAATATTAATTACATTATTAAATGTTCAGCTCACACTAACTTCGGATTTTGTATTCTATCCTTTTCAATTTCAGTTCATTTGAATTTTGTCAAGTTGAAATGAGATGTGTAGCTATTTTTTTTGTTTTTAAAGAGATTAAATAGTAGTTCTTGAATTTATTTTTATTTACTAATTTATTTATTTGCTGATTTAGTTCTTTATTCCAAATAATCTGAAGTGTACCGCATGGCATGGGTTCACTATCTGAAGTCCTGTGTGACAGCCTCTGTGTCTTTGCACTGAGACATGTGGCCTTGAGTAAATAACTGAGAAATTTGCAGCAGTGGTAAAGAACTCTCCTGCCAACGCAGGAGACGTAAGATGCAGGTTCCATCTGAGAGAGTCATTTCCTAGGCAGGTTGATAGGGAGTCTAGGGGTCCCCAAAGAGAGAGGGATCTGGAATTCTCAAGGAGGAAAAAAGGACAAACTTTTTTTCTTTCTCCACATTCCTTAGGATTATGTACCAATAATGTATCCTGCCTAAGGACAGTCTTTGGATTCAACCTTCTGTTATCTTAAAACGTAAACTATGGGAGTAGGTCGGAGGAGGTCTTTACAACCTCCAGACATTCTTTGGATTATATAACCTCATTATTAACACTAGCAAGCGGGTACTCTTTCTGCCCCCTTCTGATGCCTATGTCAGAAGCTTTCTCTATCTCCTTTATACTTTAATAAAACTTTACTACACAAAAGCGCTGAGCAATCAAGCCTCGTCTCTGGCCCCGGATTGAATTCTTCTCCTCCGGGGGCCAAGAATCCCGGTGTATTCGCGTGATTCAACAACAACCTTTCACATCCCTGGGTCAGGAAGATCCCCTGGAGAAGGAAATGGTAACCCATTCTAGTACTCTTGTCTGGAGAATCTAGTGGACAGGAAAGCCTGGCAGGCCCATAGGATCACAAAGAGGTGGACATGACTGAAGCGACTTAGCACAGGAATCAATTTCTTAGGTCATTTAGAAATTCTGGGTCTCCATTGCCTCCTAAGGAAGCTGTGTACCATTTTCTGTTTGTTGATTCTAAAACTATTGAGAGAATGAAGTGAAATAAAGGATCAGAATGCAACTTAGGAACTTTAAATTGCCAATAAAAGTTTCACATTTTAGGAAGTGCAGCTTCCCAGGTGGCACTAGTGGTAAAGAATCTACCTGCAATGCAAGAGACACAAGAGACTTGGATTTGATCCCTGGGTCAGGAAGACCCCCTGGAGAGGGAAAAACAACCCACTCCAGTATTTTTGGCTATAAAATCCCATGGACAGAGGAGGCTGATGCGTTATTGTCCATAGGGTCACAAAAAGTCCGACACAACTGAGCCCTTGAGCACACACACATGTTTATTTAAAAAACACACACACACACACACACAAAAACAAACAGATATAGTCCAGGGCAAGCAACCCTTGACTTGTAGAAAATTATAATGATAGGATCATTTTTTTTTTCTTAAAAAAAGAGAAAAACTTACAAAATTTCTAGTAGAGAATTTATCTAAATTTTTTGTTGTAAACTTGGATAGTGGAAATAGAAGACATAAGAAATAGATGACATACAGTCAAAATGTGTTTGGATGAATATCTAACCAGTATTGTTTGGAAAGGATGAAGAAGAAAGTGAAACTCAATGGAAGAAATTAAAATATTCTTAGAATCATAATGAACAAACCTTCTCCTAAGATTCAGTATGATGTCTTTACTAAGGACATGCCACATATATAGTTTTTTTTTAATTAATTAATTTATTTTAATAGGAGGATAATTATTTTACAATATTGTGGTGGTTTTTGCCATATATTCACATGAATCAGCCATGGGTGTACATGTGTCCCCTCTCCTGAAACCCTTCCTACTTCCCTCCCCATCCCATCCCTCAGGGTCATCCCAGTGCACCAGCCCTGAGCACCCTGTCTCATGCATCGAACCTGGACTGGCAATCTGTTTCACACATGATAATATACATGTTTCAGTGTTATTTTCTCAAATCATCCCAACCTTGCCTTCTCCCACCGAGTCCAAAAGTCTGTTCTTACCTCTGTGTCTCTTTTACTGTCTCACATATAGGTTTTTGACTACCATCAAGTAATCTTTATTTTCTGAAAAATGTAAATGTTTGTCCTTTAGCTCAGTGTCAGGAAAAGTTATGTGGAGAGTTGCCTCACATTCATTGGGCTTCTCAAATTCTCCCAGGGATCCAGCTCTGAGAAACTGAAAAGCTAGAATCTGGTTCAGAGAGGTCAGGGAGGGAAAGAAAAACAGGATTCCCTGACCCTCCCCAGGCAAGAGTACATTTTGTACAAACCCTCTGCTCAGTAGGAGAGACCCATTCTCTGAGGTCATAAACTTTGTCATCTGTTCTAGGAAACAAGTATCCTCCTCTTCAAACCTTCTCCTTGAGTGCAACCCCCTTCCCAGTTTTTGTTTACTGCTGAAATTATTCATGGAGCAAATCCATCGATCTCTCTAGGAGTCAAATTCATGACTTGTAAAGGTCAAGGCTGAGTCTGCTCTTGTTTCTGTTCATATTCTTGGATGAGAAACATTTAATCATGATATGGCATTGCTCAGTCTGGAGAAATGACCCTTCTGACTCAGCTAACCTGTATTTTGAGAAAGTCAGTGAGTCTGTTGGACTTCATAAAATGCCATTCCTAAAATTCCAGCACAACTGGCTCACTCATCCCACTGGGTAGGTCAGTTAACCCTTTTGGAGCTATAGCTATAGCTCAAAGAGCTATCATCTTTGAGGATCTGGGATGCAAGGGTGTGCACCCCAATGTAACTCTGGCTTTTAAAATTTTCTAGAAGTGATGCCCATTGAGGAAGTTCCTATCATTTTTCTTCTATCTCTCTAATCTGAAGTAACTCATTGGAAAAGACACTGATGCAGAGAAAGATTGAGGGCAGGAGGAAAAGGGGGCAACAGAGGATATAATGGTTGGATGGCATCATTGACTCACTGGACATGGGTCTGAGCAAACTCCAGGGGATACTGAAGGGCAGGGAAGCCTGGTGTGGTGCAATCCATGGGGTCGGAGAGTTGGACATGACTTAGTGACTGAAAAACAACAACTGATTTCAACTCTGATTTCAGAGTCCTAGGACTTGATGGATGCTTCTAGCTTTGACTTGTGTGTTTCCTGAGGAATCTAGCTGATCCTTTCCCTGGTCGCTCAGATGGTAAAGTGTCTGCCTGTAATACAGGAGACCTAGGTTTGATTGGAGAAGGCAATGGCACCCCACTCCAGGACTCTTGCCTGGAAAATCCCATGGGTGGAGGAGCCTGGTAGGCTGCAGTCCATGGGGTCACTAAGAGTCGGATACGACTGAGCGACTTCACTTTCACTTTTCCCTTTCATGCATTGGAGAAGGAAATGGCAACCCACTCCAGTGTTCTTGCCTGGAGAATCCCAGGGATGGGGGAGCCTGGTGGGCTGCTGTCTATGGGGTCGCACAGAGTCGGACGCGACTGAAGTGACTTAGCAGTAGCAGTAGCAGTAGGTTTGATTGCTGGGTCAGGAAGATCCCCTGGAGAAGGAAATGGCAACACACTCCAGTACTCTTGCTTGGAAAATTCCATGGATGGAGGAGCCTGGTAGACTACAGTCCATGGGATCCCAAAGAGTCAGACATGACTGAGTGACTTTACTTTCACTGATGATCATTACGTATGTGTTTCATTTAACTTGTTCCGAGCAAGTACTTCTCTACAGACTGATTGGCTGGTAGGACTTTCAATGTCAGGGTCAACTAAGAGATATAATTTTCTCATCCCTTTTTTATAAATGTAGAATGGGATCTAGAGAGAGATTGCCTTTCCTTCAAAACACTTAACTTAATATGGTATAATACATTTTAAAAATATATTTTTTAAATATTTGCCTTCCCCAAGGGTCTCTGAGAACTATGAAAAATACTCTACTTGTTTTGTCAATAGTGTCTCTGTGATCAATGTCTAGAATGTTCCTGGCCCTCCATAAATATTAATTAAATTAGTAAATAGATGGAATATTATAATTACAACTTTAGGCTTGAGTCTTAAAATAACCAAGATCTTCAAATTTAGATCTTTATTATTGTCTCCAAGTGAATTACACATGGAGTAACATAAAAACTTAGAGAATTGGGGGCAATAAGTTTCCCATAGAAATTTAAAGTTATGTTCCACTTTCTGTCTATTCCTAATGGATCATTTTTATAAACTAAGTCTTAAGATAATACAGCAGTGTTTTCTTTCATAAGATGGGTCAGTATTAAATGGAAATATTTTTGAGAATTTGTCTCATTTTTAATACATCAGGGACATCCAAAAATTAAGGTTGGTCACCTGTATTTCAATCTTGGGGAGAGTATATAAATGAATAAAGGAATGAGTGAAGTGACTTGGTATCTTGCTCAGAGCTGGGCTTCATAGCTGGACTTCCTGGTTTCTTATGCTTCTCTTCTTATTCCTCTCTTTACTCAGGGGATTGTAGAACACCTCATTTATTTCCAGATAGTCATTTCATGGTGATTCTCATCAGACCTTTGATAGACAGAACCCAAATGGGAGGCAGGATTGACAAACTTACATCATTATTATTATTTTTTTAATGAGTATTTTTTTAATGGACAGAAAGGGACAAAAATTCAAGAGGTTCTACCTCTACCTAGACAATGAGAGGAAAATAACAGAGTATGGCACCCATGCATATGTAGGCATGGGAGTAAGATTCAATTCAAATAAAGTCATCCACATTTTCATCCTGGCCTGAGCCAACCATGATCCTATCAGAGATCAGGCTTATGGTGTGTACACAGTGTCAACAAAAAGAGATGCACAATGTGAGAGCTGTGTTGTTGTTCAATAGCTCAGTCATGTACAACTCTTCGTGATCCCATTGACTTTAGCACAGCAGGCTCCCCTGTACTTCACCATCTCCTGGAGCTTGCTCAAATTCATGTCCACTGAGTCAGTGATGCCATCCAACCATCTCATCCTCTGTCGTCCCCTTCTCCTCCTGCCTTCAATCTTTCCCAGCATCAAGGTCTTTTCTAGTGAGTCAACTCTTCACATCAGGTGACCAAAGTATTGGAGCCTCAGCTTCAGCATCAGTCCTTCCAATGAATATTCAAGATTGATTTCCTTTAGGATTGATTGACTTGATCTTGCAGGCCAAGGGACTGTCAAGAATCTTTTCCAACACCAGAGTGAAAAAGCATCAATTCTTTGGCTCTCAGCCTTCTTTATGGCCCAACTCTCACATCCTTACATGACTACTGGAAAAGCAATATCTTTGACTTTATAGACTTTTTAGACAAAGTAATGTCTCTGCTTTTTAATATGCTGTCTAGATTTTGCCAAGAGAATGAATTTTTCACAGCAAACACCCTCTTTGAACAATAAAAGAGATGATTCTACACATGGACATCACAAGATGGTCAATACTGAAATCAGATTGATTATATTCTTTGCAGCCAAAGATGGAGAAGATCTATACAGCCAGCAAAAAACAAGACTGGGAGCTGACTGTGGCTCAGATCATGAACTCCTTACTGGAAAATTTGGGCTTAAACTGAAGAAAGTAGGGAAAACCACTAGACCATTCAGGTATGACCTAAATGAAATCCCTTACAATTATACACTAGAACTGACAAATCAATTCAAGGGATGAGATCTGTTAGTGCCTGAAGATCTATGGATGGAGGTTCATGACATTGTACAGGAGGCAGTGATCAAGATCATCCAAAATAAAAAGAAATTCAAAAAGGCAAAATGATTGTCTGAAGAGGCCTTACAAATAGCTGAGAAAGGAAGAGAAGATAAAGTCGAAAGACAAAAGGCAAGATATACCCATCTGAATGCAGAGCTGTAAAGAATAGCAAGGAGAAATAACAAAGCCTTCCTCAGTGATCAGTGCAAATATATAGCAAAAAACAATTGAATGGGAAAGACTAGAGATCTCTTCAAGAAAATTAAAGATACCAAGATGCAAAGATGGGCACAATAAAGGATAGAAATGGTATGCAACTAACAGAAGCAGAAAATATAAGAAGAGGTGGCAAGAATACAGAGAAGAATTATACAAAAAAGATCTTCATGACCCAGATAACCACGATGGTGTGATCACTTACCTAGAGCTAGACATCCTGGAATACAGAATCAAGTGGGCCTTAGGAAGCATCACTATGAACAAAGCTAATGGAGGTGATGGAATTCCAGCTGAGCTATTTCAAATCCTAAAAGATGATGCTGTGAACGTGCTACACTCAATATGCCAGCAAATTTGGAAAACTCAGCAGTGGCCACAGGACTGGAAAAGGTCAGTTTTCATTCCAGTCCCAAAGAAAGGAAATGCCAAAGAATGTTCAAAGTACCACACAATTGCACTCATCTCACACACTAGCAAAGAAATGCTCAAAATTCTCCAAGCGCAGCTTCAACTTTACTTGAACTGAGAACTGCCAGATGTTCAAGGTGGTTTTAGAAAAGGCAGAGGAAACAGAGATCAAGATGCCAACATCCACTGGATTATCAAAAAAGCAAGAGAGTTCCAGAAAAACATCTACTTCTGCTTTATTGACTACACCAAAGCTTTTGACTGTGGATCACAGCAAACTGTGACAAATTCTTCAAGGGATGGGAATACCAGACCACCTGACCTGCCTCCTGAGAAATCTGTATGCAGGTCAGAAAGTAGCAGTTAGAACTGGACGTGGAACAACAGACTGGATCCAAATAATGGGAAGAAGAACATCAGACTGTATATTGCCACCCTGCTTATTTAACTTGTATGCAGAGTACATCATGCTAAATGCTGGGCTGGATGAAGCACAAGCTGGAATCAAGATTGCTGGGAGAATATGAAGATTCTCAGATATGCAGATAACACCACTCTTATGGCAGAAAGTGAAGAAACTGAAGAACCTCTTGAAGAAAGTGAAAGAAGAGAGTGAAAAAGTTGGCTTAAAACTCAGCATTCAGCAAACTAAGATCATGGCATCTGGTCTCATCACTTCATGGCAAATAGATGGGGAAACAATGCAAATAGTGATGGACTTTATTTTCTTTGGCTCCAAAATCACTGCAGTTGGTGACTGCAGCCATGAAATTAAAAGACACTTACTCCTTGGAAGAAAAGTTATGACCAACCTAGATAGCATATTGAAAAGCAGAGACATTACTTTGCCAACAAAGGTTCGTCTAGTCAAGGCTATGGTTTTTCCAGAGTCACGTATGGATGAGAGAGTTGGACTGCAAAGGAAGCTGAGCGCCAAAGAATTGATGCTTTTGCACTGTGGGCTTGGAGAAGACTCTTGAGAGTCCCTTGGACTGCAAGGAGATCAAACTAGGCAATCCTAAAGGAAATCAGTTCTGAATATTCATTGTAAGGTCTAATGATTAAAGCTGAAGCTCCAATATTTGGCCACCTGATGCAAAGAACTGACTCATTTGAAAAGACCCTAATGCTAGGAAAGATTGAAAGTGGGAGGAGAAGGGGACACCCGAGGATGAGATGGTTGGATGGCATCACTGACTTGGATATGAGTTTGAGCAAGCTCCAGGAGTTGGTGAGGGACAGGGAAGCCTGGCATGCTGCAGTCCATGGGATTGCAAAGAGTTGGACAGGAATGAATGACTTAACTGAACTGAACTGAAATTGGTCATAGATTTTCTTCCAAGGAGGAAGCAGCTTTTAATTTCATGGCTGCAGTCACCAACTGCAGTGATTTTGGAGCCCAAGAAAATAAAGTCTGTCACTGTTTTCATTGTTTCCCCATCTATTTACTATGAAGTGATGGGACCAGATGCTGTGACCTTAATGTTTCTAATGTTGAGTTTTATGTCAGCTTTTTCACTGTCATTTGGGGCAAAATCAGGACTGCAGCCCAGGAGACAGCACCTCAGATATCTCTCAGTAAACTGCTCCAAATAGGTATTGGGGAAAGATCAATATATGTGATTTTGAAAATGGGTAGTTCACAGAATCATACCCTTATCTTACAAAGGGTTTTGTACTAATCAAAAGAAGCTGATGTCACCATGAAGGGATTAAGTGCTTTTCTAAGATATGAGGAGATGCAAGGATTGGGATCATGAAATCAGTTCTTGACCATATCTATCTAAAACCTGTTCACTAGCTGTTCTGGAGCACAAAGTTCCTCATTCTCCATGCTGAACTTCCTTCAGGGTGTGTCTATGGTCAACAGCCACAGCACCACAGGATTCAGTCTCCACAGAGGCAGAAAGCAAATGCCCTTGGCAAGTGTCAACTTGTAGTCAACACCTGGGACTTGTTTACTTTTTCTTTTCACGGGCTTTTATTTTCCCCATTGAAATTGTCTCCTTCATCATGATTTATTCTTGTATACTGAATTATTAATATATTTTATATCTCTCATCTCAAAAAGCCACGTAGTCCCTAAACAATCTTCGCCTCTCACTAGCTCCTCCATTTCCTGCACCACTGCCCTATTTTTCTGCTTTGTCATGTAGCAAAAGTCTTCAGCACATTTATTTGCTGAGTTCATTCTCTCACTTCTGGTCCCTTCTTATCTCACTACCACTGTTGTCTGAAGCTACTCTTGTAAAGGTCATTAACAATCCCCTTTCTGCCAATGATGCAAAGGTCAGTCCTCCAGTTCTCTTTGTATTCAGCTTCTCAGCAGCATAGGACAGACATAGCCAATCTCTCTTTAAAATATTCTTCACTTGACCATCAGGATCCCACCTTCTCTTATTTCTCCTCCTCCTTCAGTTGCCATTTTTCTGTCTCCTTTGCTTAGCCAGCTCACTTTTATCTAGATTTTCTGCCTGGGAGATCTTATCTAAGCCTTTACAGACCTGGGGAGCTTGTGTGTGCTCAGTCCTGTCTAGCTCTTTGCAACCCCATGGACTGTAGCCCACAAGACTCCTCTGTCTGTGGGATTTTCCAGGCAGGAATACTGGAGTGGGTTTCCATTTTCTACCCCAGGGGATCTTTCTGACCCAGGGACTGAACCCGCATCACTTGAGTCTCCTTTATTGGCAGGCTGATTCTTGCTTCCCTAGTGGCTCAGAGGGCAAAGAATCTGCCTACAATGTGGGACATCCAGGTTCGAGCCCTGGGTTGGGAAGATCCCCTGGAGAAGGGAAGGGCAATCCACTCCAGTATTCTTGCCTGGAGAATTCCATGGAAAGAGGAGTCTGGCAGGCTACAGACCTGGGGTCGCAAAGAGCAATTGAGTGACTAACACTTTGACCTAGGAAACCTTTGAATGCTGATCCTTTCCTTGAGACTCAGGCTCAATATCTCACCTTGACCTCTAGTATCGTGTTACCCTTACCCTGTATGGCATAAATACAGGTCCAAAATAAAACTATGGACTCTTACATATCAAAAAGTTTCCTCCTCTCATCTTCCTCATCTTGGTAAATAACAACATCATTTACTCAATTTCTCTTCTCTTTTCCTCATATGTTATTACCAATCTATTTGCAATTTTTGTTGGTTCTGCTGCCAAAATCTTGGATTTATGTACACCAATGCAGAAAAGAAATAGAGGAGCAGAGTTATGGAGGAGAAGGAAAGATGGCTTTATTTCTTTTCCAGGCAAAAGAGGAAAACGTAGGTTAGTACCTCAAGAACTGTAACCCCCCTCCTTGGTGAATAATCAATAGTGAAGAGCACTCAGTCGTGTACAACTCGTTGCAACCCTATGGGGTATATTTTGCCAGGCTCCTCTGTCCATGGCATTCTCCAGGCAAGAATACTGGAGCAGGTTGCCATTCCCTTCTCCAGGGCATCTTTCTTGACCCAGGGATCAAACCTAGGTCTCCTGCATTCCAAGCAGTTTCTTTACCATCTGAGCTACCAGAGAAGCCTCCTTAAGTTACATAGTCAGGCTTCCCCAGTGGCTCAGTTTGTAAAGAAACTGCCTGCCAGTGTGGGAGATGTAAGAGACATGGATTCAATTGAGGAGAGTGAAAAAGTTGGCTTAAAGCACAACATTCAGAAAAGTCACATCATGGCATCCAGTCCCATCACTTCATGGCAAATAGATGGGGAAACAATGGAAATAGTGACAGGCTATTTTCTTGGGTTCCAAAATCACTGCAGATGGTGACTGCAGCCATGAAATTAAAAGATGCTTGCCCCTTGGAAGAAAAGTTATGACCAACCTAGACAGCATATTAAAAAGCAGAGACATTACTGTGCCAACAAAGGTCCATCTAGTCAACGCTATGTTTTTCCAGTAGTCACGTATGGATATGAGAGTTGGATTCGCAGTCAATCCTAAAGGAAATCAGTCCTGAATATTCTTTGGAAGGACTGATGATGAAGCTGAAACTCCAATACTTTGGTCACCTGATGAGAACTGACTCATTGAAAAGACCCTGATGCTGGGAAAGATTGAAGGTGGGAGGAGAAGGGGATGCCCGAGGATGAGATGGTTGGATGGCATCACTGACTCAATGGATATGAGTTTGAGCAAGCTCTGGGAGTTGGTGATGGACAGGGAAGCCTGGTGTGCTGCAGTCCATGGGGTAGCAAAGAGTTGGACACCACTGAGCGACTGAACTGAACTGAGGGTCTCCTAATCTTGATGAGCTTCTCCAATTCCTTTTGTCTTGTCTCAGGTGGCTTTGTGGCTGCTCCTCCCTTATTAGCTTTTGTTTGAGTCTGTCCTTTGAAACTCAGAGAATGTCATGCAGGCTGGTGTCTTGTCTACAAGAAGTGGGGGACTGTAAGGCCTCTGTGCCCAGAAGTCCCACACGGATCTACTCAGCATCAGTTCCAAACTCAAAATAAAGTACCAATTTGGACATTTTATCACTTCTTCTGCTAACATTCAAGTCCCTCAAGTCTGTCAAGACTTATCCCAGCCTCTGGGACTTTGCATTTTCTCGTGGTCCTTGAATTCTAATCATGCTGACCTCCATAGAGCCTGTGCCCTTGTCTCCTTCAAAGATTCCATGTCCTCAGAGATCTCCTTTGACAGTCATTTCGAAAACAATTTTCACCAATGTGACCTCCTGTCACTCTGGTTAATTTTTCCCCAGAGCACTTCTGTCCATCAGGAATTGTATTTATTTATTTGCTTTTTGTTGTCTGTCTCTTCTAGGAGGAGATAAGAGCTGTAAGAATAGGGACATTGTTTTTGTGGGATTATTTATTCTTTCCACTTACATGGAATCTTATATAATTGTATGTACAACTATTTTACCCCATGGGGTAAGAGTGTAAGAGTCTGACTCAAAGAGTCAGACGTGACTTTGCAACCGAACAACAACAACCACCATTTTGCCAGTGCCTGGAAATGGACCTGGCTTATGTTAGACAGTCAGTAAATACTAGTTGAACTAATGCATTTTTGGCACTGAGCCCTTATATTTGCATGTTGTAAAGGTATTCTTTCATCTAATTTTCGATAACATAATGGTAATATTAACCTTTATTATTTGCTTACAGTATGACAGGATTGTACCTTGAACTTTAATCAGCATTATCTAATAGTAGGATAGACTGTTTTACTCCAGAAGGATATAACTCCATCTGGTTAAAGGAAATGGGAATGGTATGCTGTGTTACTTCTTCCACCTGGTGGTGTTGATACAGGAAAGCCCTTTGGAGCCTTCTGTGGCCTGTCTGGCATTATAAGCTCTATCTGTTTTCCTCATGAAACTGAGTGACTAACACATGTCTTCTGCTGATGCAAGGCTGTGGGTCTGCAGCCCAGGTTGCCTGCTGTATGGCCTAAGCCAGGTGTTCTTAGCTCAGATGCTGTTTATCTCAGGACACTTGATGTCCTGCTCAGGGTCTCTCCCATTGAGGGGAGTCAGCTCACAGAGCTGGGGCCCACAGTCAAGGGTGTAGTCTTCCCATTTCTAGATAATTTGGCAGCAAATGCAGATGGTAGCTTTGGAGGGGGTTCAGATTCTCTGTTTAACCTTTTTTCCAGTAGTCATATGTGGCTATGAGAGTTGCACCATAAAGAAGGCTGAGTGCTGAAAAACTGATGCTTTCAAGAAGACTCTTGAAGAGTCCCTTGGGCAGCAAGGAGATCAAACCAGTCAATGCTAAAGGAAATCAACCCTGAATATTTATGGGAAGTACTGATGCTGAAGCTCCAATACTTTGGCCACCTGATATGAAAAGTCGATTCACTGGAAAAGACCCTGATGCTAGGAAAGATTGAGGGCAGGAGAAGAAGAGGGTAACAGAGGATGAGATGGTTGGATGGCATCACCTACTGAATGGTCATGAGTTTGAGCAAACTCAGAGAGACAGCAAAGGACAGGGAAGCCTCGTGTGCTGTAGTTCACGGGGTCACAGAGTCAGACATGACGTAGCAACTGATAACGATAACAAGTGAACAAGTGCTTTCACATGCATTACCTTAGTAATCTTATTTAAACCTCACATAATCCCTGTGAATTAGGTATGAGTATTTCTGATTCACAGATGAAAGAAACTGTGACATGTCACAGGCCGTAAAGTAACAGGGGTGGAGGCCAATTGCCATGAATCATCCCTGGCTTCATCTTTCTCTCCCTCCACCCCCCAGTAGACACACACCACATGCCCGCAGTGCAAACAACGTGTGCACACTTTTTCTAGCCGTAACGACAGGTTGTAAGGTCTTTAAACTCTCCATGCCTGCCTCAGGTCTGGGTCTTCACCATTCTCTCATTTCTTCTCTTGGGAAATTAGCCCTTTTCCTAAGCTTTTTGTTTCTGGCACCTTCTCTGACCCCCAGATTCTCTGTGTTCTCACAGAAGTTTGCATTTTCACTATAATTAGTCTGTCTGATCTCATTTCCTTATAAAAGATGGAAACCCAGTCCCAACTATTTTAGGAGAAAGCTTCCGGGATTCCTTTGGCTTCCGGCATGGCTTGATCCAGGAGCTCAAATTATAATATAAGGTTCTTCCTTTCTCCCTCTCTATATCTGCTCCCTTAATCAGACAGACTCTCTCTGTGTGGAAGGAAAGAAGGCAAGTTATAGTCCTAGAGGAATCTCAATAGATTCAGGAGAAAAGCAATATATAGATGCATAAACCAAATATAATCCAGTTCTTCCTCTTCATGGATGAACTCTGGAAGTAGCAGGTAGGCCAGA
The DNA here is from genome assembly GCF_055505025.1 of Bos grunniens. NCBI lineage: Eukaryota > Metazoa > Chordata > Mammalia > Artiodactyla > Bovidae > Bos > Bos grunniens. The sequence goes on along the minus strand of NC_141170.1, from coordinate 10,894,326 downwards.
CCCATCCAAACTTAATGCAATGATAAAAGTTACAGGAAAGAAATTCTGAGCAACAACATATGCCCTCAATAAACACTTATCTCACATTTGTATTATTTCCTATTTTTTTATGTCTGTCTTATTAACATTTTCTATGTTAGTTCTACAAAGGAAAGAAAAGGATATTGCTTACCCCTGTATTGTAAACCCCTAGCACATGGCCTGACACACATTGGAAGCTTACTAAATATTGCAAAATGAACAAAGTAAATGAACTATGACAGTGTACCACCCTGATTTTTCTTAATTACAAGACTTCTGTAGTGTGATGACATAACAGAAACTGGGAGCCTGATTCCTGTGACCCGGTTGCCAGACCAGACCTACATCTTCTGCTTTGGGGAAGTTACCTGATGCTTCAACATCAGACCCACCTGTTGAGACTTGTTTCAGTTACCTAATGCTGATTCTAATTAGCTATATCACCTGCCTGATCAGGCTTCCTCTTTGTGCTTCTGAAAGTTAGACCCATTGCCTTTTTTGATCTACTGTGCATGTCCTAGTCTCTAGATGTTAGGATAGAAGACAAGGAAAAAAAAAGAAAACAGCAACACACACCATTCCTTTGTAGTTTACAATATAGTTTTCCACAACCATTCTATTTTTTTAAAAATTGAACTACAGTTGATTTACTATATTGTGTTGGTTTCAGGTGTACAGCCTCAAATTCTCTTCCATTTCCATCTCTTTTCAATATTTACTGTAAATATTGAGATTTTATTACTATTTTAGAGATGAGGAAACTGAAACTAAACCCTTATTGCCAATCTAGTTCATGCCCTGGCAGGTAATTCTGCCTCTGTTCATAAGCAGGCTATGATCTGCCTAGAGTAGAAAGCTTTAAATGAAACTTTAATGATTAGAGGCAAATATCCTACCCCCTTTTATAATAGCCACTGGTGAGGCAAATAATTTTCATTTATTCAAGGTAATGAAATTGAGAGCTACAGAAAAGAGACTTGCTCTAGGGGTAGGCCAGGGCTTTCCAGATGGCTCAGTGATAAAGAATCTCCCTACCAATGCAGGAGATGAGGGTTCAGTGCCAGTGTAAGGAAAATCCCCTAGAGTAGGAAAGGGCAACCCACTCTAGTGTTCTTGCCTGGGGAATCCCATGGACAGAAAAACCTGGTGGGCTACAATCCATGGGGTCACAAAGAGCCAGAGATGACAGAGTATGCATGCACACTAGGGGTATGCCAGACTTCAGCCTTAGCTTTAAATTATAATTTGCCACATTGCTCTTCTTGTTTCTATGACCCAAGGCCTGTATCCTCTGGGTCTGGACCCATCACCCTTCGATAGACAGCCTCCCTGGTCCTGGTCACTACCTCCAGTGTATTCCATACCCCACTCAAGGCAGGGGTGTGTTCCGATGACACAGAGGTGACCACAGATATAGGTGAGGTGTAACTGATACTCTCCAGATATCTCAGGGTGACTTAGCTGGTGGCTCATGAAAATGAAGCCTGCTGGTTAGGTGTGTCATAAGAGATTGTCACTGTGCCAACAAACCTTAGCTTGCCAAAGTTGGCACTGTAGTTGTCCTCATGTATCTTAGACCTGTAGGCCTTTGTCAGTGGAGGGCTCTTCTCTGTCAGAGTCCTGGGAGAAGACCACTGGAGCTTCTTCATCGTGAGTGATAGAAACCGACTTCTCAGAATTACAGTTTCTGCTGCTGCTGCTAAGTCGCTTCAGTCATGTCCAACTCTATGCAACCCCATACACGGCAGTCCACCAGACATCCCTGCCCCTGGGATTCTCCAGGCAAGAACACTGGAGTGGGTTGCCATTTCCTTCTCCACTGCATGAAAGTGAAAAGTGAAAGTGAAGCCACTCAGTTGTGCCCGACTCTTAGCGACCCCATGGACTGCAGCCTACCAGGCTCCTCTGTCCATGGATTTTCCAGGCAAGAGTACTGGAGTGGGGTGCCATTGCCTTCTCCCATTACAGTTTCTAGGTAGGACTAAAGACCAGTCAATGCATTCTCTGAAGTGTATCCTGATTACAGAATGCTCAAGAAAGTTTAGACAACCACATCTAAGAAGTGCCAGAGCAGGGCTTCAAATCCTAGATCTTTCTAACCCCAAATTTCTGCTTTTGTTCATACACAATGCATACGAACCTGAGAACTTTGGAGAAATGAAAACCACACATAGAATCCAAGAGGAGTCACTTATTAAAAACTCCTTTTATCAACTGAAAAACTTGAGTAAGTTGCCTATACTGTGCAAAGCCTCATTTTTTAGTACAGTGAGGGAAGGGGGTGATAAGGTCAGCTATTGTTTCTCCAGGCAGCCTTCGAGTAAGTGTAGATATTGTTCTCTGGTCAGAACAATGTTAGCTGTTTTTTCTCAAAAGGACCTGGTTGACCCGCAGTCTGTAATTTCCTGACTGGCAAACCCAGTGGGGATGGGCCATTCATACAAACCCCAGGTGGCCCCAGGGTAGAAAGACAGAGGCCTCCCTGCTCAGATTCATGTCCTTCCAGGCAGGAATCCTGAAAGTGCAGGCGCCAAAAATCAAGGAAGAGGAGGAAAGAGTCCTTCTTCCGGGTTCAGTGTGTTTGCTGTATCCTGTCGGTTATTCAGTTCATGGGAATGGGCTGTTGGCCTGGAATGTGTACTGAGAGGCCCTAGGGTGAGGGGAAGGGCACCAAGATTTAGAGAAACAGGATCTGCCTTGGGTTTGTGTTCAGAAGAGGCAGAGTGGGTTTCAGAAAGCCTATCTGGCCTGGAGTCAGAAAGTCACGGAGTTTCATGTGTTTGCCTCTTCCATGAAAACTCTGAGCTTTAAAGTCCTGGTGGGACTGACATGGAGACGTGGCATTGTCAAGATAAAAATACCAGGCTTTCAGGCTTATTGGGTGATGAAACAATATAGGTGACCTTTGTCACCTCTACCAATAAATAGAAAACTCAGGACCCATTAGGCAGACTAGTTGGACTTCCCTGAAATCAGAAAGAACAGTTTAAGATGATGTTTAATTTGAACAAAGCTACATAATATCAACACATGGGCCTACGGGAATACAGAGATAAAAGATGGCACTCAAAAAAGCTAAAGAAATCAAGAAAAACTTCAGGGCAGTGGTGAAACTTAAGAAAGAGAAGGAATTAGATGACTCTATTTTCAGTAATTTGTGTTTAGTAATTTCTACAGTATGTATGCATAAATCATATAATCCTATAAAACTTGCACAGTGAGTTTCATTGTACTTAACCTTGTGGGCACAGGTTCATAGAGGGAAAGTCAAATTTTTTTTTTTTTTTTACAGTGTGAGTCACAGATGTCTCATCGAGTCACAGAAATTACCCTGGATGCTTGTTCACAGAAAATCTTGTATGCTCCTGCAATCTTACTGAGTCAGAATCTCTTGGGATGAAACCAGGAATTTGCATCTTTATAAGTTCCTTGGGTGATTCTTACACACAAGATAGTTAGAGAACTATTGTTTGAATTATTACCTGCACATTGAGAATCACCTGAGTGCCTTGAAACATTCATGTCTGTGTCCTACCCTCAGAGATAATGATTAAAGTATCATTAAATCATTGAGTTTGGACATTGGGATTTAGAAGGACATCCCAATAGTCAGCCTGATTTCAAATGCACACTGAGAGTTCACTTATATTTGTGATAGTTATTGCTCCAATACAGTTAATGTTGCCAGATAAAGTACAGTGCATGTGTGCTGCTGCTGCTGCTGCTGCTAAGTTGCTTTAGTCATGTCCGACTCTGTGTGACCCCACAGACAGCAGCCTACCAGGTTCCCCATCCCTGGGATTCTCCAGGCAAGAACATTGGAGTGGGTTTGCCATTTCCTTCTCCAATGCATGAAAGTGAAAAGCGAAAGTGAAGTTGCTCAGTCATGTCTGACTCTTAGCGACCCCATGGACTGTAGCCCACCAGGCTCCTCCATCCATGGGATTTTCCAGGAAAGAGTACTAGAGTGGGGTGCCATTGCCTTCTCTGCATGTGTGCTTACTCGCTTCAGTTATTTCTGAGTCTTTGCGACTCTATGGACCATAGCCAGCCAGGCTTCTCTGTCCATGGGATTTTCCAGGCAAGAATGCTGGAGTGCATTGCTGTGCCCTCCTCCAGGTAAAATATGGTACACTCAGTTAAATTTGAATTTCAGATTAAAAATGAGTTTTTGTTTGTTTGTTTACTATTTGTCTGTTTCCATGATTGCACTGAATGTATTCATACTCAAAAATTATTTGGCAAGTCTGGCAACTGTAAGTCCAGGATTGATGTCTTTAGTGTCAAACCTCATTGCCTTTAAACTGTGCTGTGGTGCTTCGCTTTCTCAGTTCTGAAGGATAGAACACATTCATTACTAAAACCATCATCCACAGACATCTCCCAGTAAGAGCAAATTGGTATCAGAATACAAATACTGTATGTATGTTACATGATGTGAGAATTCCTTAATTCCCGGTGGCTCAGACGGTAAAACTGTCTGCCTACAACTCAGGAGACCCAGGTTTGATCCCTGGGTCAGGAAGATCCCCTGGAGAAGGAAATGGCAACCCACTCCAGTACTCTTGCCTTGAAAATCCCATGGACGGAGGAGCCTGGTAGGCTAGAGTCCATGGGGTTGCAAAGAATCAGACATGACTGAGCAACTTCACTTTCATTTTTCACTTATCTCCCATATTGATCTTCCCTGGTGGCTCAGTGGTAAAGAATCCTCCTACCAATGCAGAAGATGCAGGTTTGATCCCTGGGTTGAGAAGACTCCCCTGGAGAAGGAAATGGCAACCCACTCAGTATTCTTGCCTGGGAAATACAGGACTTAACAACCAAACAATATCTCCTATATTGGTTTTCTATTTGCTGCTAGAACAAATCATTATAAACTTTGTATTACATGTATATCATCTTACAGTGATGCTTCAGAAGTCTGACACAGGTCTCAGGGAACTAAAATCAAGACATCTGGAACTTCTAGGGGAGAATCTGTTTCTGTTTCCTTGCCTTTTCCATCTTTTAGAGACCACTCACAAGAAACAGATTCACAGATTATGGGTATTAGGACATGAATAACTTTGGGGGTCCACATTACCCTGTTTATTGTGCCTCCTAATTTATTTCTTTTATAAATTAAATTAAAAAAAATGATTCTTTGAAAGTAATGCAATCTTACAGAATAAAATAGAATGTAACATAAATACTCTTGTACAACATACTTTATCATTCCCAAAAGCTGCTGTTAAACACTTTTTTTTAATTTATTTTTTAGCCGAATCAGTGGGAAAAAGGTGTAAAATGAAAGTTGCAAAGACGGCTATTTATTCTAGTCAACAAATACTTATAGAGTGCTTACTTTGTGCCAAGTGCTATTCTAAGCACTTCAAAGATGTTAACTCATTTAATCCTTAAGGAACAGCATAATAAACTAAATGCTAGTATTACTATTCTCATTTTATAGACGAGAAATTTATTAACTAAATCCAAATTTTGGATTTACCAGCAAAAGTGATAGAACTGAATCCCAAAAGGACATTTCAGACATTCTTCTCTCCTTAAGCTTTTTCCATGCTTACTGCATCCAGCAACAAGGTGAAAAGGAATCAAGAAACACCCTACTACAGAACGGCATTTTAAAATTTCCACAACTTGAATATGAAAAATGGGAGCTTGAGTAAATGATAATTGACAATAACATTTCTTAACAACTATTTAGTAAGAGGAATGTCAAATCTGAAGAAATGTTGGGTATTAATTTAGTCTAAACATTTAATTTACATATAAGATCTGTTTTTGGTAATCAGACTGTTATTAAGTGGGATTTAGTGAGTCTCAACTATAAATCTGTGTTTCCCTGGTAACTCAGTTGGTAAAGAATCTTCCTGTAATGCAGGAGACCCTGGTTCAATTCCTGGGTCAGGAAGATCCAAAGAGAAGGGATAGGCTACCCATTTCAATATTCTTGGGCTTCCCTTGTGGCTCAGCTGGTAAAGAATCTGCCTGCAATGAGGGAGACCTGAGTTTGATTCCTGGTTTGGGAAGATCCCCTGGAGAAGGGAAAGGCTATCCACTCCAGTATTCTGGCCTGTAGAATTCACAAAAGGTTGGACATGACTGAGTGACTTTCACTTTCACTTTCAAAAACACAAATAAGTCACGGAAGGTGCCACCGTGACCCAGCCTCAGATAGTTAGCGAGGAGGTCCCGGATGATTGCAAGTTTGATAAAAATTTGTAGGTTTGTCAGATTTCTTTTCAGAGGGATTGATGTTGTTTGAAAAGACAGTAAAGCTAAAATTTAAATATTAACCCAAGTTTTGCCCTCCAGAAACATCCAGTAGAAGTCCAGTAAAAGACTTCCCATGCTTGGCACAAGTGCAATGTACATCTCCAATGTCTATTTATGTTCCTACTTATTGTGCTGTATGCATTTAAGTAAGTCATCAAAAATTCCTTCTAGAACAGGTGTTTCAAGTCAAATGCATACTCTCCAACATCATTTTTGTTGGAAAGACACTGATGATAAGAAAATGAAAGCAGAAAAACCAGCATCCCCTGGGTCAATGGCCCCTTGCCAAATCCTCGGCACCATCACAGAAGCACCTGAAATTCATTTAGGTAAAAACAACAATAAGTAATGAGTTTTACAATTAAAATTAAGGCATCACTTCTTTTTCTGCTTTGCTGCCATTGTTTGATTTTTAGAGGTGCGTTCTATTCACCAACCCTGGTTTCACTCTCCACTCTTGTTCACTTCCTAGGAATCTTGGGAAATAGTCTTGAGTGGACTGCATCAGACCGACTCCTTATCTTCTGGCTTCTTGTTGAACTTGGTCAATGGGATGCACTAAGAAAAAAAAAAAGAGGTAAAAGAAAGAGAGGGGCTTCCCATGGTGCAGTGGAACCCACCTGCCAATGCAAGAGACACAAGAGACGCAGGTTTGATCCCTGAGTCGGGAAGATTCCCTGAAGTAGGCAACCCACTCCAGTATTCTTGCCTGGAAAATCCCATGGACAGAGGAGCCTGGTGTGTTGCAGTCTCTGGGGCTGCAAAGAGTTGTACATGACTGAGTGAGCATACAGAGCAAATGAAAGGAGGTGAAGGGTATTTATCCCTGTGGTTCCTTCTCTGCCCAGTAGCAGCTTGGTAACAACCTTGTTCCTCTCTGGAATTCAGCAGCTTCTGTGGGAAGTCCTTCCTTATTTTAGCTTTCACTGGGTTCCCATAACTGCCCTTTCCCCTTCCCCTACGTGTACCTATTCTAATCTAGATTTATTCAAGGTGCAAGAGATGGAGTAGAGGACAAAAGAGGGGGAAAAATTACTGAGTTTATAATCTAATGAGAAAGACACAGAAGATAAAAAACTAAGAAAGAATATATGCCAGATGGTGGCCAATGCTGTGAATAGAAGCAAAGCAAGGGAAGTGGGCTAGTGCACTGCTGGGGCAGGAGAGATGTGACTATTTTTAAAAGATTTTCCAGGAGGGCATGGATGACATTGGAGTGCAGCTTTTAAGAAGGCAACAAGCAGCCATGAAAATACGGGAAAGAACAATTATCCTGGTAAAAGGAAAAATATAGGTAAAACCCCAAATGAGAGCACTCTTGGTGTGTCCATAAAACATGAAGGAGTGAGTGAGGTTGGAGAAAAGTGACAGAGCAGACACTGGAGGTTCATGATTCATGGGGACCATTCATGTAAGGACTTGCAGACTATTCTGAGGAATCTGTCTTTTTTTTTTTTTAATTCCTATTCTCTGATGAGTTTTGTTTTTGTTTTTTTCCAGAGTGTTTTGGGGTCACTTTTATTTTTTATTTTTTACTTATTTATTTTAATTGGAAGATAATTACTTTAAAATATTGTGATGGTTTTGTTGTACATAAACATGAATTGGCCATAGGTATGCATATGTACTCTTCATCCTGAGCCCCCCTCTCACCTCCCTCCTCACCCCATCCCTCCAGGTTGTCACAGAGCACCAGGCCTGATTGCCCTGCTTCATGTCTGGAACTCACACTGGTCATCCATTCTACATATGGTAATGTACATGTTTCAATGCTATTCTCTCAAATCATCCCACCCTCCCCTTCCCCTACTCAGTCCAGAAGTCTGTTCTTTACTACTGTGTCTCTGTTGCTAGGATCATCAGTAGTATCCCTCTAGATTCCACATATCTGCATTAATATACAGTATTTGTCTTCCTCATTCTGATTTACTTCACTCTGTACAATAGGGTCTAGGTTCATCCACCTCATTAGAACTGACTCACATGTGTTCCTTTTTATAGCTGAGTAGTATTCCATTGTGTATATGTACCACAACTTCATTATCTGTTCATCTGCCAATGGATGTCTAGGTTGCTTCCAGGTCCTAGCTATTGTAGATAGTGCTCTGGCTTTTATTTTGAATGATGAGAACCTCATGGAGGATTTGGGCTGAGGAATTATGTGATTTGGTTTACATTTCTAAACATCTACTCTCACTTTTATCTATAAGACATTTTAGGTTCTCGGGTGGGGGAAGGAGAATGATTAGGAGTTATTGCAATAATCCAGAAAGAGAGTATGATGCCTTGAGCCAAGAGTCTGGGTTTATGAAGAGGGAAGAGACAACTGAATTTGTATATATGCGTCTCATGTGGTGCTAGTGGTAAAAAACCAACCTGCCAATACAGGAGATGCAGGAGACCCGAGTTTGCTCACTGGGTCAGGAAGATCTCCTGGAGAAGGAAATGGCAACCGACCCCACTATTCTTGGCTGGGAAATCCCATGAACAGAAGAGCCTGACAAGCTACAGTCCATGGGGCTGCAGAGAATAGGACACAACTGAGCACGCAAAAATGCATATATACATATGTGATGTGTGTGTATATATACACGTATATGTATGTTGTGAATGTTAATCAGGGTTCTCCAGGAAAACAGAACCAGTAGGATCTGTTATCTATCTATATATCAAGAGGTTTAGTTTGAGGAATTGGCTCACCATTGATTATGGAGCTTGAGAAGTCCCGTGAGCTGATTGCAAGTTGAAGACCCAGGATGATCAATGGCCCACTTGAGTCTGGAAGATCTGAGAATTAGGAGAACCAATGGTGAAAACTCCAGTCCAAGACTAAAGGTATGAGAACCAGAAGAATAGATGCTTTAAGTTGCAGTCCAAGTAGAGAAGACTGATGTCCCAGCTTAAAAACATTCTGCCAGAGAGGTTCTGAAGGGGGAGAGAAAATAGTTCAGAATGACCCTGCCAATTGGAAAAACTAAATCTCTATTCATTGAAATTGAGAGGTTTTTGTGGGCACAGATGAGGGTGGGCTGGGAAATAGAAGAAAGTAAGTTTTAGACACATCAGGTAAGAAATGTCTCTGTAGTCTCCGAATGGTGATGCCAAGTAGGTAGGCACTTGTACCTACAAGTCAAGGATTAGAGGGAGAGATCTGGGCTAGCTGTATACATTTGAGATTTTACAGAGGGGGGATGGTATATGAAGGCCTGCAACTGGATAGTATCCTCTAGAAAGCAAGCCCAGAAGAAGAAAGTGCAAGGTCTGAGGTTTGTTTAGATGTCTTGAGGATGAGGTAGAATGAGCCAAGTTAACTTTGAAGAGACTACCCAGAAGAAAACCAAGGGAGTGTAATGTCCTGGAAGACAAACAGAGAAAGTATGACCAGAAGGAGGGAGGAATGTAATATTTTAAGTGCTGATAAGTCAAAACCAGATGGACTAAAAGTTGTGCATTAAATTAGCAAAATGGAGAAACTTGGAGAAAGAAACAGAAGTGATGTCTGTGGAGTAGAAGGAAAGTCAGATAATGGATTACACTCAAGAGATAACAGGAGGGAAGAATCTGGAGCATGTGAACATTGACCACTCATTGAAAATTTAACTGTAAATGAGGACAAAGGAATGGGGTGATGAATGGAGGTTAAGATGTAGAACCAAGTGAGGGTTTTATTTTTTGAATGGAAAGAATAGATAATATATAATTTTAATCAGACTGATCTGGAATAGAGGGAAAATTGATGATGCACAAAAGAAAGGGAACAATAACTGGTTACATTCTTGAGCAGACAAAATGAGGAGACATTGACAGTTGGGCAGTAAAGCACCTTGGCTCTTGAATCTGGTCCTGGGAAAATCGGGGTTGAATTATTTAGAGCCTTCTCAGCAGATTAATGTAGGTCAATGATAAAAGATGATTCATAACCACTTTTGATGTATATACAGCTATTCAGGAATATTCTTGCTGAGTAAAAAGTAAAATATGCAGATGCATAACTCAATAGTACAAGAAAAATTCTTGATCTAGGAGGCTTTATTCTCAGTTGACAAGGATCATAAAATCAGGAAACTCCTTTTATATTTTGAGCTGTAATCTGTTCTTCTGTATTTGTTACCCACTGAGTTCAGTTCTTTTGGAGTCCTTGTGGGGGCATTTTCTGTACTCTATGACAATTTCCCGTGCTCCCAAGTTCTGTCTACTTCTGGTTAACCATCTGAGTTTTTTCAAACATTTCATTTCTAGACCCTCCACAATCTTGATCATTCTCTTCTAAGCATGTTTCTAAGCTTGCCAACATTTTTGATGTAATCCTTGAAGGTCACACTAGGATCTGAGATTGATCTAACCAGCTTGTGTTAGATATAGCTCTCATTGTTTTCTTCCAGGTCCCCTCATTTCCATATGTGCCCTAATGTTGCATTTTAGTTCTCTTGCTATTATTTTAGAATAAAAGCACATATTACTCAGCTCAGAGTCATAGTCATATGTTGAAACATTACCCTAAGGGTTATACCAGCATTATCTCATCTAACACTGCTGATAACCCTGTGGAACGTGTATAGTTAATATTTTACAAAGAGGAAATGGAGACTCAGCAAGCCTAAGGGATGTGTCCAAAGTCTACAGCAGCTAGTGATCAACCTAAACAAATTCCTGGTCTGTTCAGAAACCTTTCTTGCCTATGGCTCTCAGTTCAATTCAGTTCAGACCAGATGCTCAGTCATGTCCAACTCTTTGCAACCCCATGGACTGCAGTACCCCAGGCCTCTGTCCGTCCCAACTCCCAGAGCTAGTTCAAACTCATGTCCGTCGAGTTGGTGATGCCATCCAACCATCTCATCCTCTGTCATCCTCTTCTCCTGCCTCTTTTCTGGCAGCAGGGTCTTTTCCAATGAGTCAGTTTTTCCCATCAGGTACCCAAAGTATTGGAGCTTCAGCTTCAGCATAAGTCCTTCCAGTGAATATTCAGGATCGATTTCCTTTAGGATGGACAGGTTTGATGTCCTTGCAGCCCAAGGGACTTTCAAGAGTCTTCTCCAGCACCACAGTTCAAAAGCATCAATTCTTCGGTGCTCAGCTTTCTTTATGGTCCAACTCTCACATCCATACATGACTACTGGAAAAACCATAGTTTTGACTAAATGGCCCATGGCTCTGGGCTCCCCTAACACCAATTACTGCCATGCAGATATGGGTGAGGCAGGAAGAAGTACAAAATGTGGTTATAGACTAGTTGGAACAAAGCCAATTCTGCTTTACAGGATTCTGATTATTTCAGAAATCCTCAGGGCAAGGAGCTCATAGCTTCCCATTGGTGGATGTAGCATAAGTATGAGGACTGGAACAAACCAGGAAATGGCCTCACTAGAAGGAAGTGTGTGGTTAGTTAGTTAGTTACTCATGGCTTTCCTCCTGAAGCCCAAGGACAACACCCTGGTACTGATGAGCCACCTTCCTGCCAAGGGTGTGTGTGAGAAACAGAACGCCAGAGCTGCAAGTCACCATTCAAGGGAATGATTTTGGTCTCAGATCTCTATTAAAAGTCAGTCTTTAAAATGTCATTTTTCTAGACAGAGTTTCCTAAATTGATAGGTGAACTCAATGGTACTATTACTGGAATAAGAGTAAAAAATCAGAGTTACACAAGCAAGTGGTTACAGGATGCCCAGAGGTAATAGATAGTACAAATAAAGCCACCATAAGGGAAGAACACTGTGGTTTAGCCTAAAAAGAAACCCCTAAACACTAAGAATTTCAAAGACAATAATAGCTGCTATACCCAGTGGACTTCCTAGTAGCCATTCCATCCTAGACTCATCTTTCCCTCCTAGCCTACCTCTGGTAGCTCCCCTCACTTTCCCATTCTTAATCCCATCTGAGAGCCTCACCAGGGCTACAGTGAAGCTGAGAGAAACATTATAAAGACCACACCAAATTATCTATTGTATCAAAAGAGCCTTGTCAAAATGACACTAGGACTATGTTCTGCTCTGGGAGAGGGGTACAGTTCAATTCAGATCCATGGTCTGGAGCGCTATGAGGTGGGTAGAGACTCCAACAGGGTGTAAGATGCTCATAGTTCACGGATTCCAAGGTAAATACCAGGAGTGCAAAAGCTACAAGCAGATTCACTTGGCAGGTAAGGCAGAATTGCTGTTGTTGTTCAGTTGCTCAGTCAGGTCTGATTCTTTGTGACCCCATGGCTGCAGCATGCCAGGCTTCTTCGTCCTTCACCATCTCCTGGAGCTTGCTCAAACTCATGTCCCTTGAGTCAGTGATGCCATCCAACCATCTCATCCTCTGTCATCCCTGGGCCTAAACCCTACTCAGCCTGATCACAAGACAAATGAAAAGGCAGACACTCAGGAGAGGAGCTGAATCTATCTTAGATCCCTCAAGGCAAAACTTTAACTTTACTATAGCCACTTGTACAGAATTCTCCATCTATCATGTGCTTTTAGGAAAGCCTCAAGTGGTGGCCAAAACTGGATTTGTGAATGGACCTGAGATGTCCCTAGGTGCATATTACTTCCCACACTAGCTATACAAGTCTTTTGCACTTGTTGAGTTTCAGGTTCTTTGTTTTTAAAATAAAAGCTTAATGAGGTGATGCGTGTTGAGTGCTTGGAACAGAGCACAGATGTGACTTCCACAAAATGTGAGCCTTTTGTCCTCAACTTGACCCACCTCCTTTGTGTATCTTGGTCCACTCTCAGGTCAGGGGGCCCCCCTGCACGTTTATGTGATCCCTTGCAGCTATGCCATGACCTGTATAAAATGGTTACATATGTTCCAGCTGAACTGGTATAAGATGCCTCCACAATTTCATCTGAACAGACTACCTCTGTTGTTTCAAGGAATCTGGTGAGTTTGGGTGACACATGCCATAACAAAAACACTGAATGGCTTGATCAACAGAAACTTCTGAAGGCCAAATGTTCAAGATCATGGTATCAATAGGGTTGGTTTCTCCTGAGGCTTCCCTCTTTGCCTTATAGACAGCTATCTTTTCCCTGATTCTTAACATGGCCTCTTTTCTGTATGTCTGTGTCCTAATCTCCTTTTCTTATAAGAACACCAGTTATATTAGACTAAGCCTGACCCATATAACTTCATTTTAACTGAGTTAACTGTTTAATGACCTTATCTTAGTATACAGTGACATTCTGAAGTATTATAGGTTAGGACTTTAACTGATGAATTTGGGGAGATACAGTTCAGCCCATGGCATAGACTGTTGTCAAAACGTACAAGGCTGCTTTTTGTTTGCTTGCTTGTTTATTTGTTTGTTTGTTTCTGGAGCCTCAATAACAATAGAGCATCAATGACTACTCAAATGTTTTGAAGCTCCATGAGCTAAGGCAGGGGATGGTGGGAGGAAGAGGGGATGGACATCTCTGCAGGAGACCAGGTGTGCCTCAGTAGCTGAGGGAGTTCTAGAAAGAAGGAAATGCAGGGAACAAGGAGACAGAAGTCCTACCAATTCAGTAGACTGGATAACAGGCAGCTGAATCACAGGAGGTAGGTATTCCAACATGGCCTCCTGAGGGAGGCACTGAATTGGGTGGGCACACTGAGGGCTCCAGACTCAGACAAAACGAAGTTTCTACTCTGACTCTGCCATGAGCTGAATACAACATCAGTTCCTTAACCTAAAGAAGGTTTTTTTTTTTTTTTTCCTTCTGTAAAATGAGCTAATGATAATACTCACCAAACATACTTATCGTGAAGTTAAATAACATAATGTATTGGAAGCATTTTTATAGAACTAGACATATTCTAAATGCTTCAGTTCAGTTCAGTTCAGTCGCTCAGTCGTGTCCGACTATTTGCGACCCCATGAATCACAGCACGCCAGGCCTCCCTGTCCATCACCAACTCCCGGAGTTCAGTCAGACTCACTGTCCATCAAGTCAGTGTTGCCATCCAGCCATCTCATCCTCTGTCATCCCCTTCTTCTCCTGCCCCCAATCCCTCCCAGCATCAGAGTCTTTTCCAATCAGTCCACTCTTTGCATGAGGTGGCCAAAGTACTGGAGTTTCAGCTTTAGCATCATTTCTTCCAAAGAAATCCCAGGGCTGATCTCTTTTAGAATGGACTGGTTGGATCTCCTTGCAGTCCAAGGGACTGTCAAGAGTCTTCTCCAACATCACAGTTCAAAAGCATCAATTCTTCGGTGCTCAGCTTTCTTCACAGTCCAACCCTCGCATCCATACATGACCACTGGAAAAACCATAGCCTTGATTAGATGGACATTTTTTGGCAAAGTAATGTCTCTGCTTTTCAATATGCTATCTAGGTTGGTCATAACGTTCCTTCTAAGGAATAAGCGTCTTTTAATTTCATGGCTACAATCACCAACTGCAGTGATTTTGGAGCCCAGAAAAATAAAGCCAGCCACTGTTTCTACTGTTTCCCCATCTATTTGCCATGAAGTGATGAGATTGGATACCATCATCCTAGTTTTCTGAATGTTGAGCTTTAAGCCAACTTTTTCACTCTCCTCTTTCACTTTCATCAAGAGGCTCTTTAGTTCTTCCTCACTTTCTGCCATAAAAGTGGTGTCATCTGCATAGCTGAGGTTATTGATATTTTTCCTGGCAATCTTGATTACAGCCTGTGCTTCTTCCAGCCCAGCGTTTCTCAAGATGTACTCTGCATACAAGTTAAATAAGTAGGGTGGCAATATACAGCCTTGACGGACTCCTTTTCCTATTTGGAGCCAGCCTGTTGTTCCATGTCCAGTTCTAACTGCTGCTTCCTGACCTGCATATAGGTTTCTCAAGAAGCACATCAGGTGCTCTGTTATTCCCATCTCTTTCAGAATTTTCCACAGTTTACTGTGATCCACACAGTCAAAGGCTTTGGCATAGTCAATAAAGCAGAAATAGATGTTTCTCTGGAACTCTCTGGCTTTTTCCATGATCCAGCAGATGTTGGCAATTTGATCTCTGGTTCCTCTGTCTTTTCTAAAACCAGCTTGAACATCTGAAAGTTCATAGTTCACGTATTGCTGAAGCCTGGCTTGGAGAATTTTGAGTATTACTTTACTAGCATGTGAGATGAGTGCAACTGTGTGGTAGTTTGAGCATTCTTTGGCATTGCCTTTCTTTGGGATTGGAATGAAAACTGATCTTTTCCAGTCCTGTGGCCACCGCTGAGTTTTCCAAATTTGCTGGCATATTGAGTGCAGCACTTTCACAGCATCATCTTTCAGGATTTGAAATAGCTCAACTGGAATTCCATCACCTCCTCTAAATGCTTAATGAATGATAATTATTGTTAGTAATATTCTTATTACTATAAGAATATATTTATTGCTATAATTATTACAATTGTTATAGTTGTACCAAATGGCAATGGGAAGCTTGCTTTATTCCCCATCATATGAACCTGTATTTTGGTTCATACTTTTTCATTAAGGCTCTCTTAGGGAACCATTGTTTTCAGAAATGATGGCACAAACTAGTGGGTGGAAACTGATAGTCATAGAGAAAATCTTTACACCAGAAAATTAGCATGTGCTACTAATCAAGGCTTTTTTTCCCTTTTGTCTCTTTTTCTCTTCACTGTTAAACATTATCAGCACATCACTGAGATGGGAAACACAGCCACGAGCCCTCATCTCATCCAGTCTCAGTGCCACAGGGATTTCTCTGAACTCTACAGCAAACACCATCTTCTTTTCCAAAAATTCTGACAAGCTGTACTGAAATCTCATTGTTTGTCTGTCTGACTCCTAGTTTTTTCTTGGTTTCTAAATGCCTGTGAACGCTTTGGGATCAATTATTTTGTTACCAAGTCTAAGATAGCTCTGCTCACCACAGGAAAGGCCAGTGAATCCAAGAGATGAGGGGTCGAGGCAAGGAGGAGACTTTCTTGTTTGGGAAGCTGACTGATCAAGAAGATGGTAGGCTAGTGCCTCAAAATAACCGTCTTATTGGGGTCTGGATGCCAGTTTCTTTTATAGAATAGAGATGTGCGGAGGTGAGGAAGCAAAGTAAAAAGGCCATTAATCTTGCAATCTTCTGCTAGAATGGCAAGCCTCAAGCAGCGGATGTGTTCATTTTTTCCTTCCTGCCATCTGTAGGTGGACAGGGTTCTGAGCAAAAGCATTTTACTTTAACAGTCAGGCAGAGGGGCAGGATTCTTTGAGACAGGCCATTCTGTATGGTTATAATAATAAAAGCAATGAAAAGCATGTCAAAGAAACCATTCCAACATGGAATCAGAATTGCCTTCTTTTCTGCAACAATTTAACTGGGTGAAGAGATAGTCTTGAATATTTGTTCTCTTTAGGAACCTGCTTTGCAGCTTGTTCTTCTCAACTGACTATGAGAAAGTGATTGTTATGAACTGAATGTCTGTGTCCCTCCCAAATTCATGTATTAAAGCCTTAACACCCAATGTCATCAACTCGCCTTTGGAGATAGAACCTTTGGGAGGTGGTTAGGTGTAGATGAGGACATAAGGATGGGTGCTTTGTGATAGATTAGTGTCCTCATAAGAGAAACAGGACACCAGTGCTCTCTCCCTCTTTAGCTTGTGAGAACTCCACAAGAAGGGGACTGTCTGCAAGCCAGGGTGAGTATACTCACCAAAAACCCAAACAAGATGGCACCCTGATCTTGAACTTCCCAGCTTTCAGAAGTGAGAGAAAATACATTTCCATTGGTTAAGCTGCCCGGTCTGTGGTATTTCGCTGTAACAGCCAAAGCAGTTAAGACAGCCAAAGCTGATAAGACAGCAACCCTCGGTCCCAGTGGGCACTGAGGCGTCTGGCCTCCAGTTGTGTTGGCTAGGCATCTTAGTCATTTGAGAAACAAGTCAGTAAACGGTTTCTCAAGTCCACAGAAAACATGGTAGCTTGTTGTTTGGAATTGATGGTGAAGAAACTGCCTGCAAAGCGGAAGATCCAGGTTCGGTCCCTAGGTTGGGAAGATTCCTAGAAAAGGGAATGGCAACCCACTCCAGGATTCTTGCCTGGACAATTCCATGGACAGAGGACCCTGGCAGGCTACAGTCCAGGGGGTTGTAAAGAGTTGGACATGACTGAGTGACTAACATTTTCACTTTCACTTTAATTTGCAATTTAGGATATATTTTGAGGTTAGAATAGACAAGCATTGCTGGTGGGTTGGATATAGTCTGAGAGAAAAGAGTCAAAACCCCAAGCTTTGGCCCGAGTAAGTTTTTTGTTTGGTTGTTTGTTTATTTTAATGGTATTGCCATTTACCAAGCTAGGAAAAATGGGAGGATGTTCAGGTTTCAAAGAGAAAAGTCAAGACATCTGTTTGAAGTGGAGAGAGTAGAGAAGAGAGATAAAATATTAAGAAAAAAAGTCAAATAGGTAGCTGGATGTCTGAATGTTCAAACCCTCAAAACTTGCCAAGGACAGCAAAAAGGCATGGAGAACCTTCCTCTCACCAATGAGTTGATTTGAAAGGGGCTTAGAGATGTGTGTGTTTCCCAAGAGCAGGAAAAAGGAAATAGGTTTAGAGGTGTTAAAGGGCATGAGCAGATTAGGGGCTGAAATTAGTGATAAAAGTTATAGCATGCCTGAACTTGGATTATCCCTGTCTTTTCTTAAAATCATGCCATTAATTAATTGATTAATTCAACAAGTATTTATTGAGTGCTTATGGCGTGTCAAGTCCTAAAGATATAGATTTAATTTGGGTAAGTTCTAGAATCTCAATTACTATCTAGAATTCTTCCATAACAAAAGGTATAACTTACACACTATTTCTTATTTTTATCATAGAATGAAAATTAAAGAATATTGACAGCAAACATCAAACCAGTCAATCTTGAAATAAACCCTGAATACTCATAGGGAGAACTGATGCTGAAGCAGAAGCTCCAATATTTTGCTCACCTGATTCGAACACACGACTCATTGGAAAACACCCCTAATGCTGGGAAAGATTGAAGGCAGAAAGAGAAGAGGATGTCAGAGGATGAGATGACTGGATGGCATCACCGATGCAATAGACATGAACTTGGGCAAACTCTGGGAGAGGGACAGGGAGGTCTGGTGTGCTGCAGTTCATGGGGTCACGAAGAGTTGGACATGACTGGGCAACAGAACAACACCAACTTGAATCTATCATTCTGCACAAAATGATCACAGCTGTCCATCCTAAAGTTGAATAACTCCAATTTCAAAGAAAGCACTATTTTTGAAGACATTGTTTAGAACAGTATTATTTATTGAGGTCCATTCAGCTTGGCTCACTGAACAACTAGTGTTTTCCAGAATCTCATGCACTATTTTACAGATGTTCATGTCCCTGTCAGTCACACTGTACTGTGAATGTCAGTATTCTCTCTTGTTGGAGGTATTCAGGCTTACTTAGGCTGGGTACCCTGCTGTAGGAGTCTATGATAATATGGCATAAACATTGGAAATCCAGAATGACCCCATGGTATTATGATAAGTGAAATAAACCAGACAAAGAAAAAAAATATTGTATGATATCCTTTCTATGTGAAATCTAAAAAATATAACAAACTAGTTAATAAAACAAAAACATAAACAGACTCACAGATAAAGAGGATAAATAAGTGATTACTAAAGAGGATAGGGAGAAGAAGCAGTATAGAGGTAGGGGGGAAAATGTGTTATGGGATTTATATGAAATCACGTGTGTGAAACTCTTGAAAATTGTAAAGTATGACAGAATTTAAAGACTCTATCATTCAACAAATATAAATAAAAATAAATTTATTGTGATTCAGTTCAGTTCAGTTGCTCAGTTGTGTCTGACTCTTTGTGACCCCATAGACTGCAGCATGCCAGGCTTCCCTGTCCATCAGCAACTCCCAGAGTTTACTCAAACTCATGTCCATTGAGTCAGTGATGTCATCCAACCATCTCATCCCTTGCTGTCCCCTTCTCCTCCTGCCTTCGATCTTTCCCAGCATCAGGGTAAACAAATGCAGAATAACTCCTTAATCTATTATCAGAATTGGACTGATGGTTTTGCTGTTTTTGAGCTCTGAGGGTAGACAAAAAAAGCGTGAGAATGATGTGTTTGCATAATGACAATTTCAAGTTTGAGGCCCTTTGGGGTAACCAAATGGAAAAGCCTCATTGGCATTTGGATGTGCAAATCTCAGCTTCACGGTTGGAGATAAGGAATATCAGAAAGGAATAGAACCACTCCGAGGCAGCTTGTGAGGAGTGGAATTCTGGAAAATAGCAACTCTTCAAGACCAACCAGAGGAGAAGCCTCCTGAGGATGACGAAGGAGGCCTTCCATGCCTTCTCCATGCCTCATTTATTTACAACAGCATTTTGAAATGAGCATCATGAACCAACTTACAGATGACTAAATGTTCGCTCAGAAATCTTTTGGATCTTCCCAGGGTCAAAAAGCTAGTGAACAGTGGACCCAGCATTTACCTCTGCCCTCTAGAAAACAACAGCATCACCTTGTATTGCCATTTATCAACTCTGACTGTCACAAAGTCCCTTTTTCTATCCATCTAAAAGCTGAATTTGTTTCCCTTCTAGGAAGTTTTTTTTTTTTCTTTTTTCCCTTATTTTTTCCCTCCCTAGACAGGAGGTGACTTTTCAGAATGAGTAGAGAATTTCTGAAGGTATAGAATGGGCCAGTGATGTAAGTGAGGGGTTAGTATACCCACAGTACACATGCTGCCATGCTCCTTTCTGCACAGCCAGGGACCAGCTCTTATTTGGACATCAATATTTCATATGGTTAAATTCAGGTAGGCACCAGGTCCCTTCCAGAAGAGAGCAGCTGTCTTATATCTCCCAATTATAGAACAGAATGCCTTATAGTTCAAAATCATGGATTTTCAGTGGACAAAAGTGAAAGTCTCTCAGTTGTGTCCAACTCTTTGCAACCCCGTGGACTTATATAGTCCATGGAATTCTCCAGGCCAGGCTACTGGAGTGGGTAGCCTTTCTCTGCTCCAGAGGATCTTCCCAACCCAGGGATCAAATCCAGGTCTCCCTCATTAAAGGCACATTCTTTATCAGCTGAGCCAAAGGGAAGCCCAAGAATACTGGAGTGGGTAGCCTATCCCTTCTCCATCAGATCTTCCTGACCCAAGAATCGAACTGGGGTCTCCTGCATTTGAAGGCAGATTCTTTCAGGGGACAAACCAGGCTCAAACTTGGATTCACCACTAGAATCTGGGTATTCTTGGGAAATTTTTACAAACCTCACCAAAAATTATTTTCCTGATCTTGGAAATGAGGAAATAATCTACAATCAAAACGTTATTATATTAACAATAATGTTTACAAAGCTACCGGCACAGCGTCTGGTTCAGAGCAGGTACTGAGGAAATATAATCTATACTTTTTAAAAAGACAATTGACTAAATACAAGAATCAGCAGTTCTGGAGGTGAAATGATCCATTTACAGGTTTTCTTCCTAGAACTGAGAATACAAGCAGGTTAATGATAGAATTAAAAGCCCAAATTAATCTTAGATAAATGGTGCTACATTTCTCCCAGTTCTAATAGTTCCAGTTCCAACCTGTGAGGAGGTTTTGATGTAGCAGAACGAAGGAAAGGTTACAGGAAGCGAGGCTGCATAATACTTTCTGGAAACAACATACTTAAAGGAGAAAAGATCTGTGCCCTTTGATATAAGTCAAGTATAAAATTTCAAGGTTAATTAGAGTTATATACAAAATGAAAATCAGACTACTGCAAAACTCAAAACTCTAAACACAAATTTATTAAGCATCTATTGCTTCCATTAGCTGTTTAAAAAATGTTAAATATGGAATATTCTGATGTGCATGCTTGCTCATTTGTAACTCTTTGTGACCCCGTGGACTGCAGCCCACCAGGCTCCTTGGTCCACGGAATTTGCTAGGCAAGAATACTGGAGTGTGCTGCTATTTCCTCCTCCAGGGAATCTTCTCAATCCAGGGATTGAACCCGCATATCTTGTTTCTCCTGCATTGGCAAGAGGACTCTTTACCACTGAGTCACCTGGAAAGCCCCAGAATATTCTAATGGAGATGATTTGAACATTGCTAAGGTGGCCTCAATTGAAACACTCCTATTAATCTGGGTTGGATAATTCTTCATTATCCCAAAGTGTTGCTTGCATTGTAGAATGGTTTCCATCCTCTGCCTCACTTACTAAATGCCAGTGTGACATAAAAATATCTCCCCACTTTCTACATGCCCCCTGGGGTTCAATCATGCTGTTACATGAAATTCCTGCTCTCCCTGATCCTTATTTTTCAGATGAGGTAAGAAGATTCAGAAAAAGAAAGTGTCTTATTCAAGGTCAAGCAGGTTTTTCCTCTTGCTCTTAAATCTTGGACCAGAAAGCTTTTCAATTTCACTGCTATAGCAAGTATGAGCAAATGCATTAAATTATTAAGTCCTTTGATCAAATCGAATTTCTCTTTGAAAATCAGGAGCTTGAATTGGAAAGAAACTTGGAATCCCTAAGATCTGACTTCCTCATTTGGCCAATAAGAAAATGAAGCACAGTGAACAGGGTAACTGAACAGATTAAATTCAGGCTCTGGGAGAATGGTAATAACTTCAGCCATTGCTGACAAATGGATGCCTCAGTGAAGCTGTCTATGATAAGATGTTAACGTTGGAGTTGACATTGAGGCAGGAGAAACACAAGGTCCTGGGTAACCATGTGATTCTGTTCTGGAGGACGGGATTGGTAATAGCTCCATGAATAGAAATGAAGCCAGGAAGGGGACAGCATTTTGTATAGAAAGGAGTATAGTTGACACCAAATTGATATACAAAAGTCAAAAAGGTCTATTAGAGGGCAGCACCTCTGGTATCCAAACATTCATTCACTGATTTAATATTAGCAGGAGTAATTATGGCAACTGTCATTTTTTGATACCTTACCAGATATGGGGCACACTCTCTTTCTAATTAATGTAATATTCACTCTGGCCATACTACAGTTCTGTTTTCTTTTGTTTTTTGTCTTTAAATATGAGTAAAATGTTTCAGGGGCTCAGATGGTAAAGTATCTGCCTGCCATGCAGGAGATATGGGTTCAAAGCCTGGGTTGGGGAGATCCCTTGGAGAAGGAAATGACAACTCACTCTGGTATTCTTGCCTGGAGAATCCCTTGGGCAGAGGAGCCTGGTGGGCTACAGTCCATGGGGTCACAAAGAGTCTGACATGGCTGAGTGACTAACACTTTCACTTTCAAACTGAGGTTCAGAGAAGCTCAGTAATTGTCTGAAGTCACGCAGATGGTGTCAGCAGAATTGAGACTCAACAAATATGCTTAGGATTCTTTCTATACTCCGCTCTCTGTCACACCAGTTGTGGATAACAAGAAAAGATCCTCGCTTTTGAGGACTTGAGCCCAGAGGGAAGGCTACAGCAAAGCAGACCTTCTGGTTGTGGATTGAGAGGACTCACCGAATGACGGAGGCTGAGGTAAGAGTGGTGTCATCACCTAGTTGGTGATGGAAAGAGAATTCAGCAAAGTTTTCACCTAGGACTCCTGCATTGGTTTAGTTTTGAAGAGTAAGTACACACTTGTTAGACAAGGTGGGGGTCAGAGTAAGGAGGAGCTGGTGCAGGGAGAGAGCCAGACGGCTTAGTATGGGCAAAGACCCAGCAGCCAGAAACCTGGCTCCTTTGTGGGAGTGCAGCTTTGATACCTAAAGGGTGAGCCACTTGTTTCCAGAGTGGGGCTGAGAAATACTTTCCCCTGCCCAGGTGACTGCAGGATAAACAGCCTTCTGGAACACAGGAGACAGGAGCAGCATGGTTGAATAGAAGGAACGAGGGTTCTGGGTCAGACACCTGGGTTGTGGGACACCACAGGCTTCTGCTTCTTTTTGTTCTTTAAATATTTGGGAGCTGGAGTGCCACGCAGAGTCAGAGATGAGAAGCAGGCAAAGTAGTGCATACTTGTCCAAGAGTTTCTCTGGCCCCTTCTTTTCTGGGTATTATCTGCCCTTTTAAAAATGGTTCTTTCTCTCCCTCTATCCTCTCTCATTTTCACTTTCTTTCCGGTTTCCTTATTCCCATCTTTGAATCTGTCTGGGTGCCCAAATTTATCCATTCAGTCTTCTTATCCATGTTTATCCATTCAGTCTTCTTATCCATGTTTCTTATCCACATCCTGCTTACAGAGATCACACCTGAACCTGTGTGATCCTGAGACATTGCTTCTGGGCTTTAGCTTCTTCAGATGGAAAATGGAAGTCTCTCTCCTGGAGCATGGAGGGTCTCACCTGAGATGTGAGAGCTTGCTGCAAACTGTAACGGGACCTGCAAACCGCTTTTGTGATCAAGATCGTAATCCTGAATTGATAGTGGAGGGTAACCATACATCTTAGAGTGCCTAAGTTGTGTGGCTTCCTGGGTGTAACTGTGAAAAAATACAGTTATTTGCATTTAAATACAAGTTTAAATCCCTCCCGACCAAAAGCGGTAATAACCACCCCAAATGAATTATACATTTTCTAATTTTAAAAGGCCGTTTTATGGAAATGAGGTTATTTGTGCTGCATGGTATGTTCTTGTTGTATCAATGCAAATGCCAAAGGGTGTGATTTATCCAGACGACACCACCGATGGGGGGAAAATCTAGGGGCCTGATTTGTATCACATTCTAAACGCTCTGTAAATGTATAACCTGCAAAGCCCTTCAGGAGGAGGGAGGAGAAATAACCATCATGGACATTTTACAATTTTTCTGCTGAGCTTGGTGACAACAATTTGCTCTAGTTAACCAGCATGGAATGCATGGTAAATGTGGAAGAAATGTGATCTCATTTTCAAAGATTCAATGGGAGCTGATTTGTATGTACAGTCCAATATAGTTTGTGAATGTGAGTCTTAGGCTGTGTTTGTAGTCATTGTTGCCCCAACCTGAGTGTATAAATCCAATTTGCATGTTCAATTACATACACTTGACGATCACTCTTTAGTAAAAGCTGCCATGTTAGTTTTTGGAGCCTGTGACAATGACGATCTCTGCAGTCAAGGGTGGAGGAATGGCTCTCATTACCAGGGTGTATGTGACTTCAAGGCTAGTAAGAACATGCCTACAAAGACTGAAGTCTCTCCTTGGTCTCAGTCACCCAGTCAACATCTGTGTGTTGGGGGGAAGTAGACAGGGTGGGAGCAGGGCTGTAATAGAAAGGTTTCCTGAAAACTTTCTCATTATTCATTGATGAATAATGCCCTTTCAGATGTAAAATAATCCCCAGGGAAGAAAAAAGCCTACAGAAAAATACAAAATGCTAATGATGCTTTTCCCATGAAGTGTAAATAAGCACAGATTTTTTTTTTCACTTTCAAAAAATAAAGAAAAAGGGGGAAAAACAAAAACAACTTCCTCTGGGAACCAACTTGTAATGTATCTTGTGTGACATTTAGAAATTGCTTCAGCTCTTGGAGTTTTGCATTTTTTAATAGGAAAATGAGGAGATTTTACCACTGATGCTCAAAGCATAGCAAGGGATCCCCCCATCCCTTATTTCTGAGTGAGACATGGAACCCCTAGAATAAAATGAAGAGAACTAGTATTTCACTAGTAAAATTCATTTAACAACATTGATCATGTTTGCTTACTTTAATGCTAATCAATTGGAGGAAAGAGATAATTCTAATAAATGCAACAGCTAGAAATGTGCACCCTTTTGGACAAATTGTGATAAAAACCAGACAGGAAGCCATGACCCATGACTGAGGTAAAAAATTTGCTCTTACTTTCCAGCCTAAATACGAATCTTTGGACCTGCACATTTGTTGCTATTTAAAACAAGGTGGTCCTTTAGGTTGCCATTTGGCCATGTTTCTCTAGCTCTGACATTTGACTCCCTTCTTGCCCACAATTCATTTCCATCACTCGGCTGGGCTTCTTTCTACCTTTATAGAGAACTTTAGATTACCAGCTTCCGCTTCTCGGTCAGGCCCGTCTGTTCTTTATACCATAACTGACTTACTCTCACAATCCATCTACAAACCCAGACACCTTTCTGATTCAACCCAGTACACCTTAGCCTAGAAGAGAAACATTAACAGTGCTTTCTCCAAGCACGGTTAACTTAAATGAGCTTTAAAACCTCACCCAAATAATATCTTCCCCCAGGGCCTAAACAGAGTGCGTGTGTGCATGCATGCTTAGTCACTCGGTCATGTTTGATTCTTTGAGACCCCATGGACTGTAGCCTGCCAGATTCCTCTGTCCATGGGATTCTCCAGGCAAGAATACTGAAGTGGGTAGCTATTCCCTTCTCCAGGGGATCTTCCTAACTCAGGGATTGAACCTGGATCTCCTGTGTTGCAGGCAGACTCTTTAGTGCCTGAGCCATCAGGGAAGCCGTGGGTATTTATTGTCTTCTAATATATGACTTAATTTTATGTATTTATTATGCCAGTTGTATTGTCTGTCCTATCCTGCTGTAATATGATGCCATGAGGTCAAGATTCATTCTTGTATTGCAAGAACATAGAATAATGCCTGCTACATAACAGGCAGACAATACACACTTGTTCTATGATTGAAGGGTGTATCTAGAGTTCTGGGCCACCTCTTTCACTGTGAATTAAATGATGGCTTCTCTTTCTTCTTTGAAATTTGTGAGTCTCCTTGTAGAAACTGATGATCAAGAAGATGAATAAAAATCATGTGATAAAAGTTTATATTGAACTTCTCTGCTATATTGAGTGAAATAATGAATGCCTGCAATTCTCAAAACCTATTGAAAGGAACTTAAATTAAATAGTAGAAGATTAATCAGACATGACTTGTGCAGACTGGCCTATAAACGAGCAAGAAAATTCTACTCTGTACAAATGGTGTCTTTGCCACCCGGAGATTTCACCAGCCATAAAACAGCTCCTCTAGATTAGAAAATTTCAGGTTCATATTAATACAGTTCTATCATAAATTAGTACCTTTCTTTCTTCCCTTCTTTCAAGTACATACTTCATTTTATTTAGTTTGAATGAAGATTTCTTAAAGCAATGCAGGAGAACATAACCAAAATAAAGGGCTAGCAAAATCTTAGCAAAAGTATTAACAACATAATTAAAAGAAACTAGGAGAATGTGTACTTACCTGTTGACAGTATCCACTGTCCTCCAGGGCATTTTATTCACTTATTATTTGGGCAAAGTAACTAAATTATGTGGGACACAAGCTCCTCATTTGCAAATGGGAGAAATAATAGCCTATTGGGTTATGGAATCAGGTAAAATGAGGATGCATATAGATAGCTCTTGCTACATCATCTGGTATATAACGTACGGTAGAAAAAAGTACTAGTGAACACTGCTTCTGCATTTGAGCATCAAATGCTCATTATTCAATTTAAGTCTCATTGTTCAGTACACTAATCTGAACCATGTGCTTGTTCTACCCACAATATCTGTCTTAATGTTCTACAAAAATCATGCTCACGTTGGTCATCTTAACCACCATGTCTACCCTCACCATTCTTTTTCTTGTTTCTTTATGTCAAATTAAACTCTCTTATTTTTTGAAGACACTGTTTAGAAGATTATTATTTATTGAGGTCAGTTGAGCTTAGCCTGGGCTTCCCTGGTGGCTCAGTGGTAAAGAATCTGCCTGCAATGCAGGAGACCTGGGTTCGATCCCTGGGTTGGGAAGATCTCCTGGAGGAGGGCATGGCAACCCACTCCAGTACTCTTGCCTGGAGAATCCCATGGGCAGAGGAACCTGGTGGGCTACAGTTCATAGAGTCACATAGAGTTGGACACAACTGAAGTGACTAAGCAGCAGAAGCAGCTTAACTCATTGAACAACTAGCGTTTTCCATAATTACAAGCACCTTTTTTAAAAGATATTCCTGTCCTTATCAGTTGCACTGTACTGTAGATGTCAGTGTTCTCTATCCTTGGAGGTATTTGGGCTTACCTAGGCTGGATAACCCTGTTGAAGAGGTCTATGGCAATTCAGTATAAATATTGGAAATCCAGAAAGACTAAGACATTATGCTAAATGAAATAAACCAGACAGAGAAAGATAAATACCGTATGATATCACTTCTTTGTGGAATCTAAAAAAACCTACAACAAGAGCTAGTGAATATAACAAAAAAGAAGCAGACTCATAGATATAGACAATAAAGAAGTGGGCTTCTCTGGTGGCTCGGATGGTAAAGAATCTGCCTGCAATGCAGGAGACCTGGGTTTGATCCCTGAGTTGTAAGGATCCTCTGGAGAAGGGAATGATTATCCAACTCCAGTAGTCTTACCTAGAGAATTCCATGGACAGAGGAACCTGGTAAATTACAGTTCATGGGGTCCCAAAGAGTTGGACACAACTGAGCAATTAACATATGTACACACCAGTGTGTGTGTGGGGGAGGGGTATTGTAACATAGGGATAAAGGAGAAAAATGGTTATTATGAGATTATATGAAATTATATGTATGAAACTTTTGAAAACTGTAAAGCACAACAGAATTTAGAGAATTTTCATTGAATAGAAATGAATTTATGAGTGATTTCCAATAAACAAAATAAAATAAATAATGCAGAATGACCCCATGATTCTAGCATCAAAATTGGGCTTTTTTGTTTTGTTTTGTTTTCTTTTTGGAGATTTGTGTTCATGAACAAAAAAGGTCCTGTAGGGACCCATCCTGGAGAAGGCAATGGCACCCCACTCCAGTACTCTTGCCTGGAAAACCCCATGGATGGAGGAGCCTGGTAGACTGCAGTCCATGGGGTCGCTGAGAGTTGGACACGACTCAGTGACTTCACTTTCACTTTTCACTTTCATGCATTGGAGAAGGAAATGGCAACCCACTCCAATGTTCTTGCCTGGAGAATCCCAGGGACCGCGGAGCCTGGTGGGCTGCCGTCTATGGGGTCGCACAGAGTCGGACACGACTGAAGCGACTTAGCAGCAGCAGCAGCAGCAGCAGGGACCCATCCAGGCTTAACAGGATAGACTGCTGTGATCCCTTGGTCTTGTCTGTCACTGGCTTGCACAGGTAGAGGTGAGCATGTGTAGGATATTCGTCAACCTGGACTAGGATGAAACAAATATAAAGGGACGAGGAGAGAGATGTTACAAAGAGTGCTTTCAATTGAGAAAAACTTGAAAATGAGTGTGAAAAATCAAGAAAGCACATTGGATTCAGAGTGATGAGACCCGTTTGATTAGGGAGAGGCCCTACACTGGGGAGAAATTGATTGTACATTGGGAGGAGTGGAGAAGGGGTAGATTTATGTGGCTTGTGAATATTAGATAAAGAGCTTGATATTCACTGAAAATAGAAAGGTCCATTTTTAAATCACTCTGAACAGAATAAGAAGATGGAGACAAGCTCATCTTTTACTTAAGACAGTCTATAAAGCTCAGAGCAGGGAATGGGTATTGACAAAATTAATGAGTTTCTCTCCCCATCAGCCCCGTAGCTCTTTGACTCAGACAAGGAACCTCATGTGTCCCAGGGAACTGAGGCCTGAGGAATAAGAAGAGAGACTCTGACCTTGTCAAAATGCATTTCTGTCTGAATTGGGACACAGCTATTTATCTTGTGAGATAATCTCTGTTCAGGGCATGAACATTTCTTTCTTTGTGAGCATTGGTGACTACATCCTTTCAGGGACAACTCCCCAAAGATGTCATTCTCTGAACCGAGAAAGAGCTGTTTTCACACACAGGACTGTAAGTTCTGAGACTGTCCAGAAGAATTTAAATAAATCCTCTTGACAGAGTTTCAGAATCCTCTGTCAATTAATATGACAACCTATTCTCTTAAATCCACAGGCCAGTAAACAAGGATTGGTTTGTTTTAACTCAACAAAAGCTTAGCTATCCTTTTTCAGTGTAAAAGTCACCTGGGTTTTAGAATGCAATGAGAATCATTCTTTCTAGCTTCAGACAGTAGCTTGTTTTCAATTTTTGGCAGCACACCACAGACATCTATTAAGACATTAGCATATAAACTTCACCATACATTGTTCATATGCTTAAAATTAACAAACAAACAAACAACAACAACAAAAAAAGAAGCAATGAAACAAGCCAACTCCCTGTGATATTTGAGTTAGTATTTCCATTTTACAGACTAAGACCAGACCTTGGAGTTACTTAATTTTTATCTCCAGAAAAAAAAGTAAAATCAATGTAGAATTGGATTCAGAGTGATGAGACCCATTTGATTAGGGAGAGGCCCACACTGGGGACAAACTGATTGTACATTGGGAGGAGTGCAGAAGGGGTAGATTTATCTAGTTATCTAATTCTACTCTGATTTTCTTATTTTATAGTTTAGAGTAACTCTCTTTTCTCAGAACACATTTGGGGACTGACTTCTTTTCTTAACAAACACTGAACTTGATGTCTGGAATATTCTTTACTTCCCTATCTAAATCTCACTCCTACTCCAAGGATAACATGGGCTGCCAACTTATAGCAATTGTCTTGGTTTACCCAGGAGAACAGGGTCTCTTTCATCTCAGAACTCATCAAGTCTCACTGGGAACCCTTCGTTTCCTACCTTTTATATAGAATCATTTGGATTTGTATGTAGCTTGCCAAAATAGATTATAAGCAACTCTCAAACGATACCAGGCAACACCAACTGTTATAGGTTGAGCTGTATTCCACTCTTCAAATTCTAAGTGAAATCTTAACCTCCAGTACCTAAAATTGCAATGTTATTTGGAAATAGGATCACTGAAGCTGTAATTAGCTAAGTTAAGATGAGGCCCTGCAGATGAAATTAAAAGACATATGCTCCTTGGAAGAAAAGCTATGACCAACCTAGACAATATATTAAAAAGCAGAGACATTACCTTGCCAACAAAGGTCTGTCTAGTCAAAACTATGGTTTTTCCAGTAGTCATGTATGGATATGAGAGTTGGACTATAAGGAAAGCTGAGTGCAGAAGAACTGATGCTTTTGAACTATGGTGTTGGAGAAGACTCTTGAGAGTCCCTTGGATGGCAAGGAGATCCAACCAGTCCATCCTAAAGGAAATCAGTCCTGAATACTCATTGGAAGGACTGATGCTGAAGCTGAAACTCCAATCCTCTGGCCACCTGATGCAAAGAACTGACTCATTGGAAAAGAACCTGATGCTGGAAAAGATTGAAGGCAGGATGAGAAGGGGATGACAGAGGATGAGATGGTTGGAAGGCATCACCGACTAGATGGACATGAGTTTGAACAATCTCCAGGAGTTGGTTACAGACAGGGAAGCCTGGCATGGTATAGTCCATGGGGTCACCAAGAATCGGACAGAACTGAATGACTGAACTGAACTGACTGAAGATGAGGTCCTGCTGAAGTAGGGTGAGCCCTTAATCCAAAAACATAATTGGTTTCCTTTCAAAAGAGGGGAATTTTGAAACAGACATGCACCCAAGAAAAGTATCATTAGAAAGCAAAGAAAAACGTCAGAATCACGAGTCTATAAATTAAGTGACACTGAAGATTGCCAGCAGACCACCAGAAACCAGGAGAGAGGGATGAACAAACAATTCTCAAAAGGAATCGACCCTACAAGTTCCTTGATCTTAGACCTCTGCCATCTAAAACTGAAAAATACTAAATTTCTATTTTTTAAGCCACTGGTATGTAGTACTTTGTAACAGGAGCCATAGCAAAAGTCTTGAAAATTATGACTTTGAGATTATGATATTGAGACTCAGAAAAACTGAATATTTTAATAAAATCTGTGACACAGGTCCAATACACATCACCTACTTTCTCTGAACCTTAATACTATCAATTTAAAATTATGTCAATAACATAATTTTGTTATGTTTATTTTGTTTTCTTTTTGTGAGCATTGAGTATGATCACACACATAAAGGAATTTTCTAAGTTGTAAAGCACCCAGAAAAAAAATGTCAGATATAACTATTTTTGCAGATGGCCAAGGCATCTCTGTTGATGGATTTGAATAAAGGTAAATTAAATGTGCCTGGTATGAAAACACATTTAGACACTATCATTAATGATGACTCCCTCCAAAAAAACACCAATCCCATGAATTTTCACATAGTGAAAGCTATTTAATGCAATACACTTGAGTATTGAGTTTAAAAGGGCTTAAGGTCTTATTCATTTAGTTTACATGCTCTGAACATTGATCTCCCAAGTATGGTCCCTCCATCAGCACCATGCACTCCTAGGTCCACCTCAGACTTCCCGAGTCAGAATCTGTGTCTAACAAGATCTCCAGGTGATTTGTATACAAGTTGAACTTTGAAATCTTCTCCAAAATGCATTTCCTAAACCACTCATATTCCTAGATCATAAAGAAAGGCAGTAATCAGTAAGCATTCTTTCAACCATGACATGCAATATTGGAAAAAGCCCACGCTTCAGCATTTGATAGATATGATTTTTAATCTCACATCCATCATGCAGTTACTTAACACGTCATGGCCTCAAACAAGTTGATTTACTTGGTGACCCCACAGTTTCCAAGTCTGTAAAAAGGACTAACGTTACTTAGCTTGTGTGGTTCTAGAAGATGATTAGAGATAATGTATGTAAACCAATAGGCATATATCAGAAACTATATATATATATATATATCTCCCTGGAATTCTACATTGCTGAAAAATATCTATTCTGACATTTTATTTCTGATCAGTCACTTTAGAGGAAAAAAAATCAGATTTTCTGGGGGATCAGGGATCTCAAAGGAAGCCAAGAATTTTCATTTGTGGATTTCCTCCTGGAGGAGGTACTTAATTACACCCACAAGGAAGTCTACACTGAAGATTGTTATTGTTTAGCTACTAAGTCAAGTCCGACTCTTGCGACCCCAAGGACTGTAGCCTGCCAGGCTCCTCTGTCTATGGGATTTTCCCTCAAGGATCCTGGAGTGGGTTGCCATTCCTTCTCCAGGGAATCTTCCCAACCCAGGGATCGAAACCAGGTCTCCTGCATTGGCAGGCAGATGCTTTACCACTGAGCCACCTCAGATAGATGTTTCCCTAAGAGGAAAAAAATCAAGATTTTCTGGATGGTCAGGGATCTCAAAGAGAACCAAGGATTTTCATTTGTGGATTTTCTCCTGGAGGAGATACATTATGACTTAAAGAGCTAAAGATATGTGATGCTGGACGTGACTGTGTCAGTGTCCTCCGGAGGAAGTCTCTGAGTTTTTCTGCACCACTAGGCTTCCTTGGAGAGACAGCATATGCTGCACCAACACCTCCTCTGTCTCAGATGTCACAGAGCCGCCAGCAAAAGGTGACATTAGCACAGAGCTCTCCACGGGAAACACCTCTTGGAGCTGCAACCAGGTCAGGAGTCACTGAGCAGAAGCATTTCATTCCTGCAGAGACTGTTGTCACTTGGTTTTATTCTTTTGATCTTTTGAGCATCTTTTCAATGCCAACAAAAGGCAATCCATTCTTCTGGGAGAAGCCATCAGAGCATTGGTAATGAGCTGTGCAAGGAGGCTCTGGCATCAGCAGAAGCTTGGGGGAAATAGAGGCACTTTGTTCCCGAAACTCACATGGTGTGACCTGCTCGCTGTGTGAAATGTTAATATTTTGCTTCATGCTTGTCTCCCGGTGCCACTGCCAGCTCTCAGAAAGCTTTTGGGGAGGTTGCTGTACTTTTTGTGAAAACTGCATGGAGGCAAGCCAGATGTCAATGTGTGAATCAGAGCACTTCTCTAGAATTCGTGACTGCTCACTTTACTCTTCAGCAGCTCCATAGAAACTAAAATACGTATGCTTGGAGAGAATAAGCTTTGCTTTCTTGTCCTCCGTCAGATGATAATACCATGTGGCAAGTGGAAGATGATGGCAGTCAGTAACTGCTTTCTCTCCCATCATGGCAGTTACCTCCTGAAAGCCCACTTGCTCCCCCTCAGCCTTCCAGAGGTTAGTAGTTTTAATATTTCCAATGAATCCAGAGGCATCAGTCTACTGTATGCTGATATCAAGATTTGTCAGTTCTATTTTTTTTCTTTTCTATTTTCAATATTTCACTGAAATAAAGGTACCTCTAGATTTATGAATTATTGTATAAAGAAATCTTTTAATTATATACAAATTAAATATAAATAGATACATTTTAAATGTTTTTAGTATCCTAATAATATAATTATGAATTCTATAATATACAATGTCACATATAATACTGATATTTTATAGTACAGATGCAATATATAAGTACATATGATCATACATATTCTATAATATATAGAGCTGGTTGCCATTTCCTTCTCCAGAGGATATTCCTGACCCAGAGTTCAAACCCACATCTCCTGCATTAGCAGGTGGATTCTTTACAATTGATCCACCTGAGAAGCCATATAAATACATAAATGGCCATAAAAGTATATTACATATTATGTATAAGATATTTATATAAATGTATTATGTACTTATAGAGAAAAATATAAAGCAACTGATGCCATATATGACAAATACTTGGTTCTCTCCTTGCCTATTCCCTTTATAGGGATGTTTTAACAGATTTCCTACATAGGGTACATATTATTTTCAACATTGTGGAGAAATAGTCAGATATAGAACAAGGAGCTGGAGTAAAGGGGAGGCAGACTGGATTGGGAGTGTTGAAACCAAGAAGTGGGTCAGTCTTCCAAAGAGAAAGAGAGCTGGTCCATGAGCAGATGAACAGGAGAAAAACAGCAGGAATTGTATCTCTTTTTTTGTTTGTTTGCTCAACTATTAAGAAATGCCATTCAGTCACAAAGCAGAATAGCCAAATGCCAGCACAACTGGTAACAGGCAGTTACCCCACTAATTGTGACAAAGACTATGGGAGGAAGCTATTGCAATGACGGAAAGTGAATAGGAATTAAAGAGCCTCTTGTTGAGGGTAAAAGAGGAGAGTGAAAAAGTTGGCTTAAAACTCAATATTCAGAAAACTAAGATCATGGCATCTGGTCCCATCACTTAATGGCAAATAGATGGGGAAGCAATGGAAACAGTGGCAGACTTTATTTTGGGGGCTCCAGAATCACTGTAGATGGTGACTGCTGCCATGAAATTAAAAGAAGGTTGCTCCTTGGAAGAAAAGCTATGACCAAACTAGACAGCATATTAAAAGCAGAGACATTACATTGCCAACAAAAGTCTGTCTATTCAAAGCTATGGTTTTTCCAATAGTCATGTATGGATGTGAGAGTTGAACTATAAAGAAAGCTGAGTGCAGAAGAATTGATGCTTTTGAACTGTGGCATTGGAGAAGACTCTTGAGAGTCCCTTGGACTGCAAGGAGATCTAACCAGTCCATCCTAAAGGAAATCAGTCCTGAATATTCATTGGAAGGACTGATGCTGAAGCTGAAACTCCAATACTTTGGCCACCTGATGTGAAGGACTGACTCATTGGAAAAAACCCTGATGCTGAAAAAGATTGAAGGCAGGAGGAGAAGAGGACAACAGAGGATGAGATGGTTGGATGATATCACTGACTCAATGGGCCTGAGTTTGAGTAAACTCTGGGAGTTGGTGATGGACAGGGAGGTCTGGTGTTCTGCAGTCCATGGGGTCACAGATAATCAGACAGGACTGTGTGACTGAACTGAACTGATGAGAAACCTAGACAGCATATTAAAAAGCAGAAACATCACTTTGCCAATAAAGGTCCATATAATCAAAGCTACTGTTTTTCAAGTAGTCATGTGTAGATATAAGAGTTAGACAATAAAGAAAGCTGAGTGCAGAAGAATTGATGCTTTTGAACTATGGTGTTGGAGAAGACTCTTGAGAGTCCCTTGGATAGCAAGGAGAGCAAATCAGTCGATCTTAAAGAAATCAACTCTGAATATTCATTGGAAGGACAGATACTGAAGCTTAAACTCCAATACTTTGGCCACCTGATGTGAAGAGCTGACTCACTGGAAAAGGCCCTGATGCTGGAAGAAGGGGGCGACAGAGAATGAGATTGCTGGATGGAATCATCAACTCAATGAATATGAGTTTGATCAAACTCTAGGAGTTAGTTAAGGACAGGGAAGCCTGGTGTGCTACAGTCCATGGGGTCACAAAGAGTGAGACATGACTTAGCAACTGAACAACAAAACAATGTGTTTCTCATAAGCTTGTTGTGGACATTAAATAAGACAATCTATGATGTGAATCTGGTCCTTCAAGTCCAATCAAGGAAGCCAAAGGTAAAGCAAGAAGAAATGGAGGTTATTTAGTAGAAGTTATCTGAGAAGCTAACAATCTTAAAATTTGTATTTCCAGGACAAATATTGATTACTTTATTTTAGGGTCATTCACTCTACAGATATTGGACCCCTTTTGATTTTTGCTGTTTGATGGGGTGACAAATGATGTCTTTTTTTTTTTTTTTCATTTCTACTTGTTTTTCCTTATTTGCATTATTTCTGCTCTCCTAATCTACTCACATAGCACTTTAAGCATCAGTAGCAGGTTTTTCTTCGTTCATTTCATTTTTGTTTAATCTCCTCATGATTTTTTAATAAAAATGGTAATTAAAATCCAACCCAAAACTGACCTCCCATTGCTTTGTTGCTTATCCTCTAAGCTTCTTCCTCACCTGCCCCTCCAACCACCACTGCTTGCAGACAAATGTGATAGAAAGTCCAGTTTCTTACCAAGGGTTTTGTTTCACTTCTTCATCAAGTCTCAGTTCCAATGGCTTGAATTCCATTTATAGTAAATGGGAAAAGAAATCTGTCCTAAACTTGCAACACCAGCTCAAATTGCTCATTTAATCTAAAACTGCGTCATCTGTGAAATTGCCTTCATCTGCTAAACACACAGGCTATTTCTATTTCTCTCTTCACAATGTGTTTCCCCCTTCACTCCTCAGTCAACAGTATCTTTGGCTCCACAATTCATCCTCTCTGCTCCTTTATCGCCTTCAGGTCATACTCAGAGAGTTTCAGCATGGTCAGAATCATTTGGAGAGCTGAAGGAATGGTTTTAAGTTGGGGGCAGGGGGTGGGTCTCCATCTGCAGTGCACATTAGAATATTCTGAGAAGATACACAAACTGGAACCATCCAACTACCAGACATTCTGATTGAATTTATCTGGGCAGTGGTCATATTTTAGTCATTTTAAAAGTTTTCCAGAACATTTGAATGAGCAGGCAAGGTGAATGGCACCCCACTCCAGTACTTTTGCTTGGAAAATCCCATGGACAGAGGAGCCTGGTAGGCTGCAGTGCATGAGGTCGCTAGAGTCGGACACGACTGAGTGACTTTACTTTCACTTTTCACTTTCATGCATTGGAGAACGAAATGGCAACCCACTCCAGTGTTCTTGCCTGGAGAATCCCAGGGACGGGGAAGCCTGGTGGGCTGCCGTCTCTGGGGTCGCACAGAGTCAGACACGACTGAAGCGACTTAGCAGCAGCAAGTAAATCAAATTTCCCAGAAGTGGGGGGAGTCTGTGAAACAGCATTTCTAACAGGCATCCTTCCCCTAAACATTTCGTTTGCCTAAAAATGACATAAACTGTCCTTGATTATTTCTAAGGTGAAGAAAATAAGAAAATCTACATGAGTACTGTTGTGAGGATCAACTGGTTTAAAAATCCATGCCAGTAAGCTGGAACACACTTCAGTAGTACCCTTCCTATTGTCATTATTGCTTATGATTTACAACTTCTTTCTTTATCTGGGGAGAAAGATCCAAAAGAGTCTAACGGATCCAAGGTTATAACTAGCGAATTACATAACAAGCACTTGAACTCAGAACTTCTGTCACAGAATCCACTTTTTATTTTCATTTCTTATTTCCACCACACTATGTCATTTATTTGCTTTAAATAGGATGTTACTATATAAAGCAACCCACTGACTTTTGCTATTATGAGAAACAGCAAGGAAGGAATAGGACATTTCAATACAAATACAAAGTCCCACATCTTTTTGTGTCTCTGTGCCTGAGTTCACTCTGACTGCTATGACTTTTTGTGTTTTGTGTAACTTTTCTTTCAGGTTCATTTCAAATGCCACTTCTGTATGGCCCCTTTTCTGGTGTTCCAGCTAACATCTCTCTTTTTCTGAGATTCCACAGCACCTTTTAAATTACAAATAGCACTTACGAACATGCATTGCATATTCTATCTCCCTTACTTCCCTTTCTTAGAACAGACCTTGATTTATAAAATTTACCTTTTGCCTTATGATCCAGCAATCCCACTGCTGGGCATACACACTGAGGAAACCAGAAGGGAAAGAGACACGTGTACCCCAATGTTCATCGCAGCAC
The DNA here is from genome assembly GCF_055505025.1 of Bos grunniens. Lineage (NCBI taxonomy): Eukaryota > Metazoa > Chordata > Mammalia > Artiodactyla > Bovidae > Bos > Bos grunniens. The sequence goes on along the minus strand of NC_141170.1, from coordinate 10,856,853 downwards.
TGTTTATAATAGCCAGGACATGGAAGCAACCTAGATGTCCATCAGCAGATGAATGGATAAGAAAGCTGTGGTACATATACACAATGGAGTATTACTCAGCCATTAAAAAGAAAACATTTGAATCAGTTCTAATGAGGTGGATGAAACTGGAGCCTATTTTACAGAGTGAAGTAAGCCAGAACGAAAAACACCAATACAGTATACTAACGCATATATATGGAATTTAGAAAGATGGTAACAATAACCCTGTGTACGAGACAGCAAAAGAGACACTGATGTATAAAACAGTCTTATGGACTCTGTGGGAGAGGGAGAGGGTGGGATGATTTGGGAGAATGGCATTGAAACATGTAAAATATCATGTATGAAACGAGATGCCAGTCCAGGTTTGATGCACGATACTGGATGCTTGGGGCTGGTGCACTGAGACGACCCAGAGGGATGGTATGGGGAGGGAGGAGGGAGGAGGGTTCAGGATGGGGAACACATGTATACCTGTGGTGGATTCATTTTGATATTTGGCAAAACTAATACAATTATGTAAAGTTTAAAAATAAAATTAAAAAAAAAAGTAAGGGTAAAGAAGCCACATGTAAACCAAATGAAATTAATGAAACTTGATTGAGTGTTGGGTGAAAATAAAAAGCTATAAAGCATTTTAGGCATAAAAAAAAAGAATGCAAACCATTTACTGGCATGGTACACAAAACTAGTAGCTGGGTAACTGACACATTTTTGTTGAATGAATGAATGAATAGATGAATGGCTGCTAGGATGAACTTATGAGTAGATCATGGAATGCATTTTTGTTCCTGGGTTTGGTCTTGGGTTTACAAACACAGTTCCCTAAAATCAAAAGGAAGAGACTTTTTGAGATCCAAGCTACTCTTAAAATCATGTTGGTCTATGGTTTATCCAATCACTAATTCTAACTATTTACATGACTATCTACTTCAGGGCATGAAAAATTAGTGCCCCTTAGAATTACTGAGAGGCACAATTGCTAAGAAACAGAGTTCAGACTTTATATAAGTCATATGATTTCTCTTTGTGGTTCATTTTTGAAATGATATTATTGGAGTAGACCAGTGTCCTTCAAATTGTAATAATGTAGATATTGAAATTTCATGAGATTAAATAGTGTTTTTCACTGAAAACGAATAATGATAAACTTTCTCAACCATAGAAAAAATGCTAATACACTTGATTTTTAAATTTGAATTTCTTTTTCTTATTTCATAATGAGGACAGAGGAGACTTGGGAACAGAAGTAAATTAGCTGCCCGAGTCCTTCTTTTTCTCCCATCCACTGTTAATAAGGAATCTAAATAAAGATTTTAAATTCCAAATCAGTATGAAAAAGCCAGACAACAAAGGTGCTGATGGCATGCTTCATCTGAAATAGGCATGGCAGACCACAGACTGCTGGGAGAAGATCTGCTTATAGCTATCGCAGCTTCATGCTGGCTGATGCTGTGTGATAACACAAGTCTTTGGTGGCAGCATCAGAGTGGAACAGCTGGGCAGTGAGTAAGTGACAGCATCCTTGTTTCCCAATGGTCTGCAGCAGATCCTGAAACCTTCCTGTGCCTCAAAGGAGATTTTATATTTCTGAGAGCAAGAGATCAAAGCTTATGAGACTCTAAGGATGGGGGCACCAGGAACATGGACTCATGAGGATGTTCACATATTATTTCCCTGAAAGTGATCACTTCATGGAGAAGCACTGTTGGGAAAAGTGTTTACCAAGGGATGAGGCTCACCAGGTATGAGACTTTGGCTGTTGCCCAGGTGAGAAGTGATGATGGCTTGGACTTTATTCTTTTACTGGGCTGCTCTGTGAAAGGAAAAGCATGGTTGAGAGGTGTCACCACTAGCTTCCTCCAGGCTGCCTGAAGAATAAGGATGAGAAGAAAACAAGCATGTCACTAAAATAAGATAAGAACGAAAGAAGCACTACACTGTCAGTTTGCAATGATCTTGCGGCATCGACAGTCAGCCAATCGGAAAGACAGTGTAACATTTTCAGTAGATATACTGGGATGCTGAGAATTTAGGTACTTTCATCAAAGTTATTCATCTGTCATGTAGATTACCTCAAACTTGAACCAAGTTTGAACTCTTTTTAAGACCTTAGACACAAACGTGTAGCCCATGAGCTTAATTATTCCAGAGAATAGAGGATATGTTTAAAAAAGGCCAGGGTGGGGGGGTGTCCCAGGATGTTTTCTGGACTTTGATTGGTCCAACGTGGGTCACATGTCTGTCCCTGAACAAATAGCAATGGTCAAGGAGTTGGAATACTTTGGACTCTCCATGTTCAGGTCAAATGCCCAGCTACAGGTCTGGGAGGTCCAAGATGCTCTGAACCTCCAGTACTGAGATGCCAGAAGGGTTGTTCCCCAGAGGGACATAACATATTGTAGGTCAATAAGGCTAGTCTTAAAGATTAATCCCACTCAGTGATCTCTCCAAAGGCCAGTGGTGAGTATTTCTATGGGTTTGTCACCAGAGCAAGTGAATTCAGATGTCACCTGTAGTCTGTCCACCGCATCTCTTCTTATAACCACAGCATGAAAAGTGAAAGTCATTCAGTCATGCCGGACTCTTTGTGACCCCATGGACTATACAGTCCATGGAATTCTCCAGGCCAGAATACTGGAGTGGGTAGCCTTTCCCTTCTCCAGGGGATCTTCTCAACCCAGGGATTGAACCCAGGTCTCCCTCATTGCAGGTGGATTCTTTACCAGCTGAACAACAAGAGAAGCTCAAGAATACTGGAGTGGGTAGCCCATCCCTTCTCCAGTGGATCTTCCTAACCCAGGAATTGGACTGGGGTCTCCTGTATTGTAGGTGGATTCTTTACCAACTGAGCAGCATAGTGTACATTATTTAATTAAGGAAAGAGAAGATTGTCAGTGCATAGCGGGTGTTCAGTTTGGAAGAGGAAAAATGATAAATTTCTAAAGTCCTGGCTTTCCTTGTCTCAACAAATGATAATGCTTAATAAAGAAAAAAAAAAAAACTACTTCATTTGGTGAGTTTACCAACTCACTAAGCAATTGGCTGACCTATTCTAATGTAACATTTTTGTTTTCAGATGCTCTAAAACATCAAGTATATGAAGCGGAGAGTAGAAATAGCATTGCTTCTCTCTGGGAAATTGTTATAAATGTACACAGAGATTCCAAGCAGTTTTTGCTGAGAATTAGAATGATCCCTTTAACAGTTATTATGATTTTGAGTCTGTATAAAGCCAAATTCAATCTTGAGCATTCTATGTCTGTCTTTTATATAGAAGACTATGTGTTTATTTGGCATATGTATTAACATCCTGAAATGTGAGCTTTTAAAAATATCATGTCATAATATTATTGAAGATGTTCTTTTGGAAAAAAAAAAGTATAATATTATTGTTTCTGTTTGCCATGGTTGTACTGTAGTACAAAATAAATCAGAAATTTGTTATGAAATATCCAGTTAAAGCCTCTTAAATTACTCTATCTCTGGTGATGGAGGCACACACAAAGAGGTGAATGTCATAATGACATTATCCAGTTTAGGGAACATGACCTATAATATTTTTCAAACTCAAGAAGAGTATTGAACATAGAGATAATTCTACTTTAAGGGAGAAAATATACTACAAAAAGATTTCACTACTCAGAATATACCAAATACACACACACACGCACATATATATACACACATAAATAGTATATACATATTTGCTGTTGCTGCGTCGCTTCAGTCGTATCCGACTCTGTGTGATCCCATGGACTGCAGCCCACCAGGCTTCTCCATCCATGGGATTCTCCAGGCAAGAACACTGGAGTGGGTTGCCATTGCCTTCTCCAATGCATGAAAGTGGAAAGTGAAAGTGAAGTCGCTCAGTTGTGTCTGACTCTTAGCGACCCCATGGACTGCAGCCTACCAGGCTCCTCCATCCATGAGATTTTCCAGGCAAGAGTACTGGAGTGGGGTGCCATTGCCTTCTCCCAGTATATACATATAGATACACTATATACATATATATGTATACTATATACATATATATATACACATAAATATTATATATTATATATTTTTCTATAACATTTTTATATTTTACTTTGTTATGACAACACCTGAACCTGCTCCTGAATAAAGACACAATTAGGGAGAAATGCTGGTATGCAGCAAGTTAAAATACAAGTAAGTCATGTCTTGTTATTGAAACTACCACACACACAACTAATAAGGCTAAATAAAGTTTTCCACAAACTTCTTAAAACCATCTAAAAGTTGACAAGATATTACTGGATTATCAGGATCAGTTCAAGGGAAACTGAGAATCCAACAGGCTAAGACATCTCCTAAGCTACTTTGTGCCTGAATTTTGCTGTCTTCTCTTGCAATTTATAGAAGAGCACCCTCTTCTGTGGCCTGTGGAGTATGAGGCGCAGAATTCAAAACCTGAGTCTGCACAAAGAGGGGGCTAAGCAGGGACCCTGAGACCCAGGACTATGTCCCAAAGTGAGGTTGATTGGACAGTGGGCCACAGGACAGGATCCAGTTGGTAAAATGGAAGGGATTATAGGATGGGATACAGTCGATAAAATGAATTCACAAGTTAACGAAACGTGAATAGCAGTAAAGTTGAAAACCAGCAAAGACATAGAAATCATCTAAGCAATGGCAAGACTGATTAAGAAAACAGATGACACAAATAATCAATTATTAGGGAGTAGATAAGTCACTTTGATTATATTCTTTGCAGCCAAAGATGGAGAAGCTCTATACAGTCAGCAAAAACAAGACTGGGAGCTGACTGTGGCTCAGACCATGAACTCCTTATTGCAAATTCAGACTGTAATTGAAGAAAGTGGAGAAAACCACTAGACCATTCAGGTATGACCTAAATCAAATCCCTTATGACTATACAGCGGAAGTGAGAAATAGATTGAAGGGACTAGATCTGATAGACAGAGTGCCTGATGAACTATGGATGGAAGTCCATGATATTGTACTGGAGACAGGAATCAAGAACATCTCCATGGAAAATAAATGCAAAAAAGCAAAATAGCTGTCTAAGGCAGCCTTACAAATAGCTGTGAAAAGAAGGAAAGTGAAAAGCAAAGGAGAAAAGGAAAGATATACCCATCTGAATGAAGAGTTCCAAAGAATAGCAAGGGGAGATAAGAAAGTCTTCCTCAGCAATCAATGTGAAAAAATAGAGGAAAACAATAGAATGGGAAAGACTAGAGATCTCTTCAAGAAAATTAGAGATACCAAGGGAACATTACATGCAAAGATGGGCACAATAAAGGACAAAAATGGTAGGGACCTAACAGAAGCAGAAGATATTAAGAAGAGGTGGCAAGAATACACAGAAGAACTGTACAAAAAAGATCTTCACGACCCAGATAATCACGATGGTGTGATCACTCACCTAGAGCCAGACATCCTGGAATGTGAAGTCAAGTGGGCCTTAGGAAGCGCCACTACAAACAAAGCTAGTGGAGGTGATGGAATTCCAGTTGAGCTATTTCAAATCCTGAAAGATGACACTGTGAAAGTGCTGCACTCGATATGCCAGCAAATTTGGAAAACTCAGCAGTGGCCACAGGACTGGAAAAGATCAGTTTTCATTCCAATCCCAAAGAAAGGGAATGCCAAAGAATGCTCAAACTACCGCACAGTTGCACTCATCTCACATGCTAGTAAAGTAATGCTCAAAATTCTCCAAGCCAGGCTTCAGCAATATGTGAACTGTGAACTTCCAGATGTTCAAGGTGGTTTTAGAAAAGGCAAAGGAACCAGAGATTAAATTGCCAACATCCACTGGATCATCGAAAAAGCAAGAGAGTTCCAGAAAACCATCTATTTCTGCTTTATTTAGTATGCCAAAGCCTTTGACTGTGTGGATAACAATAACTGTGGAAAATTCTGAAAGAGATGGGAATACCAGACCACCCGACCTGCCTCTTGAGAAACCTGTATGCAGGTCAGGAAGCAAGGTTGGAACTGGACATGGAACAATAGACTGATTCCAAATAGGAAAAGGAGTACCTCAAGGCTGTATATTGTCACCCTGCTTATTTAACTTACATGCAGAGTACATCATGAGAAACGCTGGGCTGGAGGAAGCACAAGCTGGAATCAAGATTGCCCAGAGAAATATCAATAACCTCAGATATGCAGATGACACCACCGTTAAGGCAGAAAGAAGAAGAACTAAAGAGGCTCTTGATGAAAGTGAAAGAGGAGAGTGAAAAAGTTGGCTTAAAGCTAAACATTCAGAAAACTAAGATCAAGGCATCTGGTCCCATTACTTCATGGGAAATAGATGAGGAAACAGTGGAAACAGTGTCAGACTTTATTTTTTGGGGCTCCCAAATCACTGCAGATGGTGACTGCAGCCATGAAATTAAAAGATGCTTACTCCTTGGAAGGAAAGTTATGACTAACCTAGACAGCATATTGAAAAACAGAGACATTACTTTGCCAACAAAGGTCCGTCTAGTCAAGGCTATGGTTTTTCCAGTAGTCATGTATGAATGTGAGAGTTGGACTGTGAAGAAAGCTGAACACCCAAGAATTGATGCTTTTGAACTGTGGTGTTGGAGAAGACTCTTGAGAGTCCCTTGGACTGCAAGGAGATCCAACCAGTCCATTCTAAAGGAGATCAGTCCTGGGTGTTCATTGGAACGACTGATGTTGAAGCTGAAACTCCAATACTTTGGCCACCTGATGCAGAGTTGACTCATTTGAAAAGACCCGGATGCTGGGAGGGATTGGGGGCAGGAGGAGAAGGGGACAACAGAGGATGAGATGGTTGGATGGCATCACCGACTCAATGAACATGGGTTTGTTTGGACTCCAAGCATTGGTTATGGACAGGGAGGCCTGGCGTGCTGCGGATCATGGGGTCGCCAAGAGTCAGACACGACTGAGCGACTGAGCTGAACTGAACTGATATAAGTGACTTTAGGACCAACAGGGCCTAAAAAAATAATGACTTAATACTTGTATGGCAAAAGCTTTGAAAATTAGGAGTGATTGAACACATTTTTAGGAAATGTAATTCTCCTGACATTGCCCCAGATATCAGAATTGTCCTGACATGTCCTCATGAATTTACAACGATTTAATTATCAACTGGGAATCCTTCTGTAGGGAAAAGTTACAGTCCAGAAACCATCACCAGCCAGTTCTACCAAACATCCAGGGAAGAAATATTTCCAGCCAATCCTGCATATATTTGGAGTTCTATAGTTTAATTGACTGGATGACAATGAGTAACTCACCAAAACTCTTTGGACTATAATTTTATGTTTACTTATACTTTACTTATATGCATACCCTTATACACAAACTTGTATGAAACTGTTATATGGATTATTAAATGTAATATATTGAAGCATATAAATATTATATAAATATATATTAAAATATAGCTATTCATAGTCCTATGATGGATATAATTCTTATATATTTATCTATGTAAACTGAAAACAAACATATATATATTGTTTATATAAATATATATGTATATATACCAAGATAGAGAGTCACTAAACCAAACTTTTACCAAAGTGTGCAAAAGGCCTACTACATCATGATCAAACTGTTTTTATAGCAGGAATGTGAGCTTGTTTCAACTTTAGAAAATTGATCAATTTAATTCACCAAATGTATTGAATAATAGGAAAAGTCATATCATCTCAATAGATGAATTAAAATGTTTCATAAAATTCAATTGTTTGACAAACTAAGAGCAGTGTGGAACTTCTTCAATGTGATAAAACCTACAGCAGATATATTCAGTTAATGCGACCTCTCTGAGGGTAAAAATAATAATGATAATAATAATTTTAAAAGCAAAAATATTGGAAAAGAAAAAAAAAGCTGGTATTATTTGTACATTATATGACTATGTGTGTGGAAAATCTCCAAATTTGTGCAAATTAGCTATTATAATTATTAACAAATATTGTAGCAAGATTTCTGGACACAATGTCAATTTGTCTGAGTAGAAGAAAGTAAAGCATTTACAGGATTAGTGTAAATCTGAAAAGAGTTAGTGCCCTGTATCAACTTTCAGCAATTTGGCAGTCTGAAGTCTGTGGGTAAAGACTTTAACATACAGACATTGAAAACATTTTTGAAAGATTTGTAGGTATCTCAGAGGCCCAGGCGGAGAAGGCAATGGCACCCCACTCCAGTACTCTTGCCTGGAAAATCTCATGGATGGAGGAGCCTGGTGGACTGCAGTCCATAGGGTCACTTAGAGTCAGGCACGACTGAGCGACTTCACTTTCACTTTTCACTTTCATGCATTGGAGAAGGAAATGGCAACCCACTCCAGTGTTCTTGCCTGGAGAATCCCAGGGACGGGGGAGCCTCGTGGGCTGCCGTCTATGGGATCGCACAGAGTTGGACACGACTGAAGCAACTTAGCAGCAGCAGCAGCAGCAGAGGTCCAGGTAGACTCAAGCCTCAGTGGCTGAAGCAGTCATTGATAAAAACATCAGTTATTACTTGTCCTTATTCTTTTCTCACTCTGTCTACTCCCTCTCTTCCCTTTCCTGGATCTTTTCTCAAATACACTCCCCACACCCTCATCCTTACCTCAGCCTCTTCTTTAATGGAAACCCTAAAACATCTGGGGACCAGGAACACAAGGAAGTGTATATCAGCACTGTTCATAATAGACTGAAATGGAAACCAAACCAGTCTTTTCCAGGAGTGGGATGCATGTTACCCTGGGGTGCATTTATTTAAGGCAGTGCTGCACAGAAAAGAAAAAAGAGTGTTCCAACCACGTGAATCTTGTAAATATTATTTTGAGAAATAAAGGCAGGGCATTAAGGAAAGAATACATATGGTGCTACTTCACTTGTATAATATTAGATAACAGGTAAAACTATACTGTATTTTTAGGAATGTATATAGGTAGTAAGGGCTTCTTGGTAGCTCAGATGGTCATCTATCTTCAGGAGACCCCATTTTGATTCCCATTTGGGAAGATCCCCTGGAGAAGGGACAGGCTACCCATTCTAGTATTCTTGGGTTTTCCTGGTGGCACAGATAGCAAAGAATTCTCCTGCAATGAGGGAGAACTGGGTTCAATCCCTGGGTTGGGAAGATCCCCTGGAGGAGGCCATAGCAACCGACTCCAGTATTCTTACCTGGAGAATCCCCATGGACAGAGAAACCTGTTGGGTTACAGTCCATGGGGTTGCAAAGAGTCAGAAACAACTGAGTGACTAAGCACAGCACATAGGTAGTGAAACTATAAAGGGAATCAGAAAGTGATTATCAGAGACACTAGAATAGGACTCACTTCTTGGGAGAGAAAGAAAATGACAGGAAAGAAAAGACCTTGGGGCCATATGGCAGTTCACTTCAGAATTATTGATCCAATTGCAAAATTGTTTTATGGCACTTTTTTCTACACACATTACATTTTACAATATAATGTATTAACAAATACAATAAATCAGGAGAACCAAGACCAGGAAAAGGAAATCATAAATTGTCTTAGCTGCTCTAGGTTAGAGCTAAATTTGAAATTATTTTGTTCAGTTGAGCAAATAAGGATTTTCTTTTTGAAAATGATTGCTGTGGCTTTGAAATTTTTCAATGGGAATCCATGTCAGATTTCTAGTAATCTTGGCAATGATACTACTGCTGCTGCTGCTAAGTCGCTTCAGTCATGTCCGACTCTGTTCGACCCCATAGACGGCAGCCCACCAGGCTCCCCCGTCCCTGGGATTCTCCAGGCAAGAACACTGGAGTGGGTTGCCATTTCCTTCTCCAATGCATGAAAGTGGAAAGCGAAAGTGAAGTCACTCAGTCGTGTCTGACTCAGCAACCCCATGGACTCCAGCATACCAGGCTCCTCCATCCATGGGATTTTCCAGGCAAAAGTACTGGAGTGGGGTGAGTGTAGTGTTTCCATTTAATGGATGAGGAAACTAAGTCATCACTGAAAGATTATCTAATAGCCCAAAGGACAACTATCTAGCAAATGGAAAAAGTGAAAGTGAAAGTTAGTTGCTCAGTCATGTCCCCCTGCTTGGGATCCCATTGACTGTAGTCTGCCTGGCTCCTCTGTCCATGGAATTCTCCATGCAAGAGTACTGGGGTGGGTTGCCATTTCCTCCAGGGGATCTTCCTGACCCAAGGATTGAACTCAGGTTTTCTTCATTGCAGGCAGATTCTTTGCCAACTGAGCCGCTAAGGAAGCCCAACCAAAAGGAAAAGAAGGAATTAAAACCCAAGGAGTTAAAACTGACTCTAATACTTAAAACGTTCCAAGCCTACCTGAGTAGCATTGAATTTGTTTCCTGTTCCAAGGATCCCAACAGCATGCATTAGTTTTTACCAATGGAATTACAGAGTAAATTACAGAGCAAATCTATGAATATTAAAGTAGAGGAAAAAATTATTGTGAAATGCCACCCTGAGTAGGATGCCCACTCTCAATTCCTTATAAATCTAACAATTTGGATTATTCCTCAGGATTCAGCCACAGAGGTAGGTCAATTACCATCCTTCCAGCCTAGAACTGTTCCAAACACACTTTTCCTTAGAGCTTTCTAAGAATGACTATCCTCATTATATTGGTTGTGAGACTTTTCTTTTTTTTTTTTTAAGTAGCAAAACATTTTAATCAATTCTAAAAATAACAGAGACATTTTATATCCATTGCTACCTCCTCAAAAGTCTTCTGCAGATTAGACAGTCGGACTGCAGATTATAGAGCCAGACATTCAACAAAGTGCAGTTTGGGACAAGACCATCATGGGGAGGTTTTCCTCCTTTCTACTCATAAACATGAGTTGTCAGCTTAAAAAGAAACCCTCAGACAGAAAGAGAAAGCTTTCTCTCACTATAACCTCTTTATTTCAAATCTATCTGTAACGTGAAGGCAAAACATAATCAGAAAACCAACCTCCCAAGCAGGTACAAGGATCTGAGCTGGACTCCTGGGATTACACACTGGTTTAGTTCTATTTCTACTAACACTGTGATGTGAGGTACTATGGTTCTTGTTTTAGTTACAAGAGGTGTTAGGAATGAATGCCCACACACAATTAACAATAGCTTATCTAGCACATAACTCTGCAGCACAATACCAACAACAGGAGTATTTTAAAGCCGGGTGGAGAAGAAAGCAGACACTAATAAAACTGAAGATTTCCTTTGTTCTTCCCCTCTTTTCACAATGAGAATTAGGTTCAAAAACAAGGCTCCAGAATGCCCGTGCGGTCCTTTGGCCCGCCACACTCCTGGGGAGCCTCAGGCTTTGGTGATGTATCCTTCTCGGATGAGGAAATCATAGATTTTCCGGGTTTTGTTCACGTCTATCTTGATGAGTGCTCTTGCCTGTGCCAGTCTCAAGCCTCCTTGCTTGTTACATTCGTTCAATAGAGCAGACTTGTATTCTAAATAGGCTCCCAGGACCAACCTCACCATCTGACAGAGCTCCTTTTCTTTCTCATTCAACTTCTCTGTGCCAGGGAGGCCCGTGAGGTTCAAGGGCAGTGCACTTCGTCTACCTGAATTCGAAGTCATGGGAACAGAAGGACTCAGGCCAGAATCAATGTCAGCCTGCCGGCGGAGCCACTGCTGGCAGGCGCTGCTGTCCTGGATGTACTGGAGGACCTCAGAGAGCATGGTGCGCTTGAGGCGCTCCTCTTCACGAGTCTTCTTGAGGTGATCGTAGGTCCTGGCACTACAAAAATTGGTAATGCCTGCCGTCCTGTATTCCTGGAGCCTTTTGATTTCCCTTCGGAGTTCAAATTCCAATGCATGGCTTTCAATGAACTTGTCATGCTCCACCAGCCCTACTATCCTTGCAAATCGCCTCATTGTTTCATAAAGATCTTGGACTTCCTTGGGATATCGTCGTTCCATTAACTGAAACTTCCTAAGGTTGATTAATCCATGGTCTCTTATAATTTTTTTTCGTCTTTGTCGCTCCTTTAACCTGGAATGATAGATATCCACTACAGCCATCTTCAGAGCGTGTAAAATGTCCGAGTCATCTTCGACAAAATCAATATCTCTCAAGTCCCACTCCGCATAATTGTCAAACTCCTCAATGAAATCTGCTCAAGCTGGCACGTATCCTGCCATGTCCCGAGAAAGCAAGGAGTCAAAGGTAGGTCGGGGAGGGTCATCTGCAGAGTGAAATGGAATGGCTGTGTCAGCAGTTTTTGCCTCCTCTGCTTGCTTCAGGTTCAGCAGGGTAGATGCAAACAGAGGGTTATTGATGAAATGCTTCATATAGTGCTTCTCACACTCCTCCTTGGTTTTGGTGCACATCTGATTGGCTACATCCTGCCAATTTCCAAAGCCACAGTCCATCACAGCTTCTAAAAGAGCCATTTCTTCTTGAGCAGTCCAGCTGGGATCAAGAACAGGAAAATCTGAGGTCATTATTTCATAAGTATGATCACTTTGATGTTTCTTGTACTCAAATCCTCGTGTGAAACACTGTAAGCAGAGGAAAAAAGGAGGTGGACCACATTCTGCACACTTGATATAAGGCTCCATGAGGTAGGAGGAGCAGCCTCGGCAAGGTGGCTTATCAGAGGGATCACTGCTAAAGGAACCCAATCGGTCCATTCCCTAGTTGGCAAAGACTCTGTTGCTTTGATCTTCTTTAATTTGAGTTGCTTCAAGGAGATTTCACAACTTGCCAATACCAAAGCTGATGACCGCTCCTTGTGAACAAACAGAAGTGGCACCTAGTCCCGCGAGTGGGGCTCACGGCCGGCGGACAAGCTCCCCAGAGCACCTCGTGCCTCACCTCAGCTGGTTGTGAGACTTTTCAAATAAAATCTTCATCACAAGCTGGGATTCATGATTTCAAATGACCTAGATGCACAGCCTTAGATTTTACAGCAGTCCAGTGACCAGGAGGCTGGAAGGCTGGTTACTTGGACTAATTCTTTGCCATTTAGTGATTTGTCTATAACACACAAACAATTTAAACTGTGTAATAACTTTGTTATAAACACAAATGTATTTAGAAGAGAAGGGAGGGGTTTCTAGATAAAGATAAAACATACTGATGTCTTAGGAACACAAGAAAATATTTTTTAAATAATAGAATAATTTAATTTGTGAGAATTCTGTTTGTAACCAGTGTTTCCAACATATTATATGTATATGCATATATATGTATATTCATATATATGTATATATATATGGCTCATGTGCTCAGTTATGTCCAACTCTTTGTGACCCCATGAACTCTCCATGGCTCCACTGTCTACGGGACTTTCCAGTCAAGCAAGTGGAGTGGGTTGCCTTTCCTACTCCAGGGGATCTTCCCAACCTAAGGACTGAACCTATGTGTCTTGTGTCTCCTGGATTGAAGGCAGATTTTTTTAACACTGAGCCACCTGTGGAGTTCATGTGTGTGTATATATATATATGAGTTTATATACATATATAACATATATACATGTGTAATAGATACATATAACATATATATTATATATATTGCATATATGTGTTATATATTTACTGTAATACTGTGGTACATCATATTTATTATTATTTTTTTAATCTATGTATAAGTGGACCCATGCAGTTGAAATCCAGGACCTGTGAACACCCTAGATTTCAATTGCATAGGTCCACTTATGCAGAGATTAAAAAAAAACATAAATATGTAGCACAGTACTGTGTAATCTGTGGTTGACTGAACCTCTGGATGTGAAACTGCAGTTATGGAGGGTGAACTGTGCAGTGACATGTGGATTTTTCACTGGGCATGGTTGGACACCTCTAACCCACTGCATTATTCAAAGATCAGGTGAATAAATAGCATTCAACCTTTAAATTTGCCAGCAATGTTTTATTCAGTCCTCATAATAATTCTAAGTGCTATTAAATACTGTTATTAATTTAAAACATATGAAACTATGTGTAAAGGATTTGGCAAGTTGCAATGGCCAGACAGCTGCTTAAGTGAAAAAACTCCAAATCTAAGTCTCTCCGAGTCTATGTTTTTTCCAGCAGGCTGACTAAAAGTCACATATACAAGTTCTTTGGATTCCAGCCATGATATTCTTCCACTTAAACAACTACATTTATGGTTTTCTGTATTTTAAACTTTATCAGATTAGCACACATGATGTCATTTTGGAAGGTGTACCCTAAATAACAGGAGTAGATTGAGTGATGTGGTGGTGATTTAGTCGCTAAGTCATGTCTGACTCTTCTGACCCCATAGACTGTAGCTTGTCAGGTTCCTCTGTACATGGGATTTCCCAGGCAAGAATACTGGAGTGAGTTGCCATTTCCTTATCCAGGGGATCTTCACAACCCAGAAATCGAACCCAGATCTTTAGCATTGCAGGTTGATTCTTCACTGCCTGAGCCACCAGGGAAGACCAAGTGGTTACACATGCATTATTTAGGTGCTTTATAGAAGTTAGACATGGAGTTCCCACTCCTGTAGATTCTGATCCTGTATAATGGGATGTGACTTGAGAATCTGTATTTATAAAGACTTCCTAGGAGATTCTGACCACAGCCAGTACTGAGAACTGCCGTCACTGTGTCATTCTTTCACATCTTTCTACTAACACATTTCCTCTTCATTTATACAATTCGTACCTCCACTGCTTTGCTCCTGCTCAACCCTTGGGCTTGAGAAAAGATTGTTTTCCCAATTTCTTTTTTTTTAATTATTTTATTTTTTAACTTTACAGTATTGCATTGGTTTTGCCATATATCAAAATGAATCCGCCACAGGTATACATGTGTTCCCCATCCTGAACCCTCCTCCCTCCTCCCTCCCCATACCATCCCTCTGGGTCATCCCAGTGCACCAGCCCCAAGCATCCAGTATCGTGCATCGAACCTGGACTGGCGACTCATTTCATATATGATATTATACATGTTTCAATGCCATTCTCCCAAATCATCCCACCCTCTCCCCCTCTCCCACAGAGTCCAAAAGACTGTTCTATACACCAGTGTCTCTTTTGCTGTCTCATATACAGGGTTATTGTTACCATCTTTCTAAAATCCATATATATGCGTTAGTATACTGTATTGGTGTTTTTCTTTCTGGCTTACTTCACTCTGTATAATAGGCTCCACTTTCATCCACCTCATTAGAACTGATTCAAATGTATTCTTTTTAATGGCTGAGTAATACTCCATTGTGTATATGTACCACAGCTTTCTTATCCATTCATCTGCTGATGGGCATCTAGGTTGCTTCCATGTCCTGGCTATTATAAACAGTGCTGTGATGAACACTGGGGTACACATGTCTCTTTCAGTTCTGGTTTCCTCAGTGTGTATGCCCAGCAGTGGGATTGCTGGATCATAAGGCAGTTCTATTTCCAGTTTTTTAAGGAATCTCCACACTGTTCTCCATAGTGGCTGTACTAGTTTGCATTCCCACCAACAGTGTAAGAGGGTTCCCTTTTCTCCACACCCTCTCCAGCATTTATTGCTTGTAGACTTTAGGATCCCAGCCATTCTGACTGGCGTGAAATGGTACCTCATAGTGGTTTTGATTTGCATTTCTCTGATAATGAGTGATGTTGAGCATCTTTTCATGTGTTTGTTAGCCATCTGTATGTCTTCATTGGCGAAATGTCTATTTAGTTCTTTGGCCCATTTTTTGATTGGGTCATTTATTTTTCTGGAATTGAGCTGTAGGAATTGCTTGTATATTTTTGAGATTAGTTGTTTGTCAGTTGCTTCATTTACTATTATTTTCTCCCATTCTGAAGGCTGTCTTTTCACATTGCTTATAGTTTCCTTTGTTGTGCAGAAGCTTTTAAGTTTAATTAGGTCCCAATTAGAACCTTTTGGCATCGAGCTTCTAATGACTCTTCCTGCTCCAATCTTGACCTACCTATAGAATCCGTCACTGATTAGCCTTAATCCACTTTGGCAGGGCCCCTTCCAAGTGTGCCTACAAGCTATCTGAAAAGAAAATCCTGTTTTTCTGGAAGAAATCTAATCCAGAGGTGGACATCCTGTACTTACTCTCTGTTTAAACAGCGTGACATTAAAAATATTTCACCACTGGAATGCAATGGATTGTGACTGAGCAGAAGAGACACTGGCTGTAAGAGACACTCACACAACCTTACCAGTGTGTACCCTCACTAGGCAGAAGCCATGGATATAAGCACTTTGTCTAAATAAGAAATCATGAAATGTGGTGCAGTTCTTGTAAATGCAAAAAAAAAATAATAATAATAAAAATGCAGTATTAGAAGAATGGATATTATTAGTTTCTTTCAGTCCTTATTTTTATCCTCTGTTCGAAAGTTACGTAAATTAATTTTCTGCTTGGCTTTTGAAGTTATAGTGTGTACCTTGCTTGATTTGATCATGTGCTTTGGGACTGGAGATCAAAAATCACAGAAGTTATTTATTCTAATGATATTCAATTTGTCTGTTATTTTGAAATTAATTTCATGGATTCATAATCTCTAGATTATCAGCACAAAAAGGACATTATTTTAAACATGAAGGGATGGGGCAGAGAAAACAAGGGCTTGAGTTCCCAATTAACTCACTAAATAGTGAAGTGGCCAGGCCTAGAGATCAGATCTGCTGAGTTGTCACAATTTGCTGCTGGTTTAATACAGAGCTCATGCTTTGTTTTATTTATTTATTTTCCCAGCCTAGTCATTAATTTTCAAACTAATCCAGAGCACTTTCCCATCACATTTGCTAGACAATGGCAATTTAAAATGTTTGGTTTTTGTTTTCCCTTGGTAAGAATCTTTCTGCATCTGAAATGTGCATACTGAAAAAAAATAACATAATTAGTTATCTCTGAATTATTCAAATCTTCAACTGCTGAAAAATTCTGCTCACCAAGGGAAATGAAAAAAATGATTCATTAATAGAAAATAAATAATGAATACAATGTAGAACAAATTCACCTACATTAGTGAAAATTTTGGAAAAAATAGTTTTTAAATTCCAAATACTGTTTTCCATGAGTGAAATGAGACAGGGTCCTTCTAGGAAGAACCATCCCCCCGTATAGAGAAGTTATCCCGGAGACCTCACGGATTCAAACAAAGCTAATAGTGCCAGCAGTGGACAAGGATAACACTATTATAAGATAGCAACAAAGACTGGTCAGGTTCTGAAGTTTCTTTATCGGTGATTTCAACAGGTCCTTAAGCTTTTCTTGACCTCCTGAGACTGACTTATATGCCCTTGTGTGCGTGTGTGCTTAGCCGCTCAGTCATGTCTGACTCTTTGTGACCGCATGGACAGTAGTATGCCAGGCTCCTTCAGTCCATGGAATTATCGAGGCAAGACTACTGGAATGGGTAGCCAGCCATTCCCTTCTCCAGGGGGATCTTCCCTACCCAAGGATTGAACCTGGGTCTCTCACATTGCTGGTGAATTTTTTCCCATCTGAGCCACCAGGGAAGCCCACCTTCCTACATCTGTAGCTCACATAATCCTACACGGTACGTCCAACAATGTAGTGGATGTTCTCATATACTTGTTTGCATCCCGTGATGGACTTGAATATCAGAAGTACATGGAACGAGTATTTGTGACAAGGTCTAATATATATTAGGTGTTCAATAAATGTGTATTGAATAAAGAAACAGCAAAATAGATTTCCAGTAATTGGTCAACTTGGAGGTATCAGGACTCAATTTCAGATGGACCATCCATTTGAAGGTCCCTCTCCTGAAGAAGGGATAGGCTACCCACTCCAGTATTCTTGGGTTTCCCTGGTGGCTCAGACGGTAAAGAATCCACCTGCAATGCAGGATACCGGGGTTCAATCCCTGAGTTGGGAAGATCCCCTGGAGGAGGGCATGGCAACCCACTTTAGCATTCTTGCCTGGAGAATCTCCATAGACAGATGAGCCTGGGGGACTACAGTCCATGGGGTTGCTAAGAGTCAGGCACAACTGAGTGACTAAGCAGAGCAGATATACCATATCTAAGCATACCAGATGGTATGTAATACATACCATCTCAGTACCTTAAGATATTGAAATAGGTGTTTTCGTCCCTGATATAACAATAGTATAAAACTGAAGCTATAGTATTATCATATAAAAAGAGGGTGCATGAGGTCAAAATCGAAACACACAACCAACTTTAGTTTTTTAAGCCTGAACCATACAAAGGGAGAAAAGTGATTGTTTCCTATCTGCATCTTTGGAGTATTTGGATTAAGCCACCAACGAGCCAAAGTTTCCACTAAACTTTTCAGTTTTCCTTTGCTGTTGTGCCAGTTCGAGCCACATTTCTGTTCTGTCACTTACAAACCAAAGAGTTTAAATTGACATGAAGAAATATCAAGAATGGGAACCTGACCAACTGTTGAATACATCCCTCCTTCCTGATTGGAGTTTGTGCAATACAGAACCCACTATTTAACGGACTGTTGAGGTGCCACAGAAAACCACAAAGCAATCTGTACCTTTGGGCTCACTTCCTGGCTGGAAATTCAGCCCTGAGTGTGCCTGTAATACAACGAACTAGTGTCATGAGATGGTGCTCCACAAACTGGTCACCAGTATTTCATTTGGACATTTTTTTGACATATTCACCAGTCACTGTTACAATTATTTGCTTGTTAAATTTTTATACTATTTTAATCATACAGCATTTATGAATAATACATGCTATCATTTATTGGACACATTATGTCATTTCTATTGCATTAAAATAAATGCTCATAAAGATTGAAGGTGGGAAGAGAAGGGGATGACAGAGGATGAGATGGTTGGATGGCATAACCGACTCAATGTCATGAGTTTGAGTAAACTCCAGGAGCTGGTAATGGACAGGGAGGCCTGGCATGCTGCAGTCCATGGGGTTGCAAAGAGTCAGACACAACTGAGCGACTGAACTGAGCTGAACTGAGTGAAATACAAATGGGGTGATCCATGTGTCAACTAAAATCGTGTCACCTAAACCATTGGTAAGCATCTTAAACTCACAGAAAAGTTAATATTAAGGCTGTACATAAGGCTCCATAAGAGTACAAAGAGAAGGTGTTGAGAATCCACCATGAGTACATTTGAATTTTCAAACAATCATGCCAGCAGAGAAGAGACGAGCAGTTTGCAGGAATGAGTCTGAGGCTGCTATTCCTCTTAAAAGCTACTGAAGATACCTGTGAGAGCTGATCAGTGACTCTTCTAAGATGGTATTCATGGGAATGTATCAGAAGGGCCAGATAAGAGACAAGTTTAAGTGCTACAATTGCCAAGATTTGGTACCTGCTTAGAGTGATATTAGCAGCAGCAGAAGCAGCAGCAGTAGAGTGATATAAACACACACGAAGAGTTTGGCTAATTAGGCTAACGTCTGTGTGCAATTTACCAGGGCAGGAGATCAGAAAGAAGAGAAAATGTAAAGATGAATCAGGGGAAATTATAAAAATTGTTTCTGGGGATAAAGAACTTGACTGACTTTTGATCTGGCAGGTGGAAGCCTTATAGGCAATATAATCTGATTCCTGAAACACAGTTTACAAAAACCAAACTTCAAAGGCAATGAGCACATTGTAAAAAAGGCTTCAGTACACCCATGCTTTTTAATGCAAATTAAAATAAATGGGCACTTTTAAAATTGGCATTTCTTAAAATTAAAATTCTCCAGTTCAGCAAAAGTGAAAAAATATGAGCACTCTCACAGTTGTCTGGTATGAGTTTAAAGTGGTTTAACCTTTCAGTAATGCATTTTGAGAGCAGGAGGAGAAGAGGGCGATGGAGAATGAGATGGGTGGATGGTATCACAGACTCAGTGGACATGAGTTTGAGCAAACTCTGGGAGAAAGTGAAGGACAGGAAAGCCTGGCGTGCTGCAGTCCATGGGGTCGCAAAGAGTCGGATAGGACTTAGCAACTGAACAATACAACAATGCATTTTGGAAGGTATACTAAGGCTTTACCAGTGAACAAGCTTTTTGACCTGCCATAGACACATTTAGGAATTTATTCTAAGGAAATGGCAAGTGATATATGCAAGCAAAAAGTATGATTAAGGAACCATTTCACAATTGTAACCATTTTACAATTGTAAGCAATTATAACCTTCAAATTGGTCAAAAAGCAATTAAGCCAACTGTGGTGCATTCTCTAATGAATTAGTGTATATTAGTGTATATTAATGGAGAAGGCAATGGCACCCCAATCCAGTACTCTTGCCTAGAAAATCCCATGGATGAAGGAACCTGGTAGGCTGCAGCCCATGGGATCGCTAAGAGTTGGACACAACTGAATTACTTCACTTTCACTTTTCACTTTCATGCATTGGAGAAGGAAATGGCAACCCACTCCAGTGTTCTTGCCTGGAGAATCCCAGGGACGGGGAAGCCTGGTGGGCTGCCGTCTATGGGGTTGCACAGAGTCGGACACAACTGAAGCAACTTAGCAGCAGCAGCAGCAGCAGCAGCAGCAGTGTATATTAAAGTAGTCTTAAATGATGTGAGGAAATGTACACATTATTTAGTAAATTAAAAGAAAATCCATGTCCTGGAACAATGTCACAATTATGATCTCTATCTTTGTAAAAGACTAATGCTTTCACCAAAATCTTAATAGAGTTATTAAATCTATTAAGACCATTATTATTGTCTATGGGGAATAAACAATAATAATGCTTCTGGCTTATAATCATAAAAATCATGAAAATAGAAAATACCATACACACATATCTAAGAGAACAAAGTGTTTCTGGGACTGGAATGGAGCCTGGGTTAATCTGACCTTTCCCTGGTTGAGACCAACTCTGACTCTTGAAGGGATCCTCAGGATAACATTTTGCTAAGTCATGTCCAACTCTTTGTTACAGTATGGACTACAGAACATCAGCCTTCCCTGTCCTTCACCATCTCCCAGAATTTACTCAAACTCATCTCCATTGAGTCAGTGATGCCATCCAACCATCTCATCCTCTGTCACCTCCTTCTCCTCTTGCCCTCAATCTTTCCCAACATCAGGATCTTTTCCAGTGAGTTAGCTGTTCACATCAGGTGGCCAAAGTATTGGAGCTTCAGCATCAGTCCTTCTAACAAATATTCAGGGTTGATTTCTTTTAAGATTGGCTGATTTGATCTTCTTGCTGTCCAAGGGACTCTCAAGAGTCTACTTCAGCACCAGAGGTCGAAAGCATCAGTTCTTCAGCGCGTGGCCTTCTTTATGGTTCAACTATCACATCCGTACATGATTACTGGTAAAACCCTAGCTTTAATTAAAATGGCAGACTAGAAACTGTTTTTCCCCACTGTCCTGAATGATAGGACCCTTGCTGGGGATTGGACTTCTGGCAATGACTAAGTACTGAAACTGGGCTCTGAAAAGGTACTTATTTTCACTCTGTTTCATTCTTCAGTCTAGTTATCATCTTAACCCTAGATGATATGAAACAATGTAATAACATAATTGTTGATAACAATAATTTTGTAACCATTATATTAAAATAACTGTCATTAATGATGGATTGCTTTCATAATCTCTTTTATTTTAAAGCCGTGTATAGTTAGTAAAGCAGCATCATGTGAATCATCTCGTCCACATAGAAATAATGCAAATCACATTTATTAGGCCAACATGGTAGATCCACAAACTGACACATGATAAACTTGCTCAAAGACATCTGCTAATAACTGACACAGCATTTTCTGCCTGTAATCTTCAAGCATGGATTCAGGAGCTTCTCCTCTTATCTGCTGTGCAATCCCAGAAAAATTTCTTTAACCTTTCTGCCTCAGGTTTTCATTTTTAAAATGGATATAGCCAACAAAGGTCCATGTACTCAGAGAGATGGTTTTTCTAGCAGTCACGTATGGATGTGAGAGTCGGACCATAAAGAAGGCTGAGCATAGAGAAACTGATGCTTTTGAACTCTGGTACCGGAGAAGACTCTTGAGAGTCTCTTGGACTGCAAGATCAAACCAGTCCATCCTAAAGGAAATCAATCCTGAGTATTCATTGGAAGGACTAATATTGAAGCTAAAGCTCCAATACTTTGGCCACCTGATATAAAGAGCAAATTCATTAGAAAAGACCTTGATGCTGGGAAAGATCGGGGGCAGGAGGTGGAGCGGTTGATGGAGGATGAAATGGTTGGAAGACATCATTGACTCAATGGACATGAGTTTGAGCAAACTCTGGGAGATTGTGAAGGATGAGGAAGCCTGGCATGCTGCATCCATTTGGTCGCAAAGAGTTGGACATGACTGAATGACTGAACAACAACAACGACGACCATAATAATACTGGTCAGAAACAGACCAGCGTGACAAGGTAGAGACCTATCTTAATGCAGATGCTTCTTATTAGAATTCTACTGGGCATGGGCAATAAGAGAACAGGTGTCCCTTCAGGACATCTTGCTGGATCAAGACTTTAAACCCAGTGTTCCAGTCCTGAAGCAGACTGTCCTGTCACGTAGCAACATAGGGCCACCCTGCCGGGAGCCAGTGTGAAGAGCTCTGCCCGTGGCAAAGGTCATGAGGAAGGAGGCTCGGCATACGCAAAGGCGGGATCAAGCCTCAGGAGTCCCCCTGGAAATTCTCGAGCATCTACCCCCAAAACCAGAGTCTGCTTATTTTCTGCTTTGTGCTCTCACCTACGCCTCTAACTTTATGCGGGGCTGTCCCCCACTACCTCTCTCTGAGAAAAGAGTTAACTTACAGCTCCAGTTAAAACTCCTTTCGAAGTCCTCTAGCCTGCCTGAATAGGTTTTTCCAGCCACATGTGATTGTTCAGAGACTCCCAACTGTGAGAGGCATGAGATGTTCTAAACTGTCTAAATACAGATTCCTTTGAGCAGTTAAAAGATTGATTAGAAATTGTATTGATGAAGGGTTTTTCACTTGTTGGGCCAATGTTTGCTGCTAAGTCTCCATATCCCTTACCTACTGTGTCCCTGGCAGTGTATTGATTGATATAATTGATGTATAGAAATGTAAGTAGTAGCTTTAATGTTTGTAACCTTGGATCCTTGAGTTAATTCTTTTTCTTGTTATAGCCCCCCACACCTTTGCCCTGTAGGAATGCAACTTTATCTAATGTTTTTGGAGGGTGGCGCCTGACTAATCACCTTTAGAGAAAAATAAGTTTTCTGAAGAAAGGGTCTTAAAATGTTAACAGGCCTCCGGGCCAGAAGATGATGCAAATCACCTAAACTTTTGCATATGATAAGTTTGCAGGAAGAAAGCCTGGCTTACTGCATGACTCTACCCCTTCCCCCATTATCCTCTATGCATAACTTAAGGTATAAAAACTACTTTGGAAAATAAAGTGTGGGCCTTGTTCACCAAAGCTTGGTCTCCCCATGTCATTCTTTCTCTCACCTTCTGGCTGAATTATTCAGCTTCTTTTCTCCACTGAATTTCCTCACTGAGCTATCCTTATTTAACCACTCTTTATATCTTTAATTAATATTTAAATAAGCTGTTGTTTCCTGATCGCCAAAGCTGTCTCCCCTTTGAATCCCCTGGATCCACCGGGGCTGGACTCCAGCACCACCCTTGGTTTCAGGGCTCTCCCTCTGTCTTTGCAATGTTCTTTCTGTCATAGAACTCAGCATGCTGTGTGGTACTGGTCTGTCTGCCATTCTTTCTTCCCACTCCAGAAAAATGGGGGTGCCTGGATGGTTGGGTATATGCCTCCACCTCGGTCCCTCTGCTGCGAAGAGGGATTTTGGCACATGGCAGGCTTCAGGTTAATAGTTCTGTTGAGTAGATGCAGATTTTCTGCAGGCTGTTAGAGTGAGTCAAGTGATAAGAATGTGAAAGGGACCCAGTCAGTTTAGGCGAAACGTGAAAATGCTAGTCATTCAGTCACTCCAACTCTTTGCGATCCCATGAACTGTAGCACATCAGGTTTCTCCATCCATAGAATTCTGCAAGAAAGACAAAACTAATACAATTATGTAAAGTTTAAAAATAAAATAAAATTAAAAAAAAAAGAAAGCCAAAAAAAAAAAAAAAAAGAATACTGGAGTAGGTTGGCATTTTGCTTCTCCAGGGGATCTTCCTGAGCCAGGGATAGGACCTGGGTCTCCTGAATCACAGGCAGATTCTTTACTGTCTGAGCCACCAGAGAAGCTACATACAGATAAAGATCCATAAGTAGATGATTACATTTAGATAATATGTTCATGTATTTGGAAATTTGATGAAGAAAGAAAAGTACAAAGGAAAAAAAGAACATTTTTCAACCATCCAGATTTATTTTCTTCATTATCATTCCTAACATTTGCTGACAAATTTATATAACATATAAAATATATAATGAAGCAATATATACAAAGTATAATCAAATATTGTTATTGCTTACTTGCTAAGTCGTGTTGGACTCTTTGTGATCCCATAAACTGTTGCCTGCTAGGCTACTCTGTCCATGGAATTTTCTAGGCAAGAATACTGGAGTGGGTTGCCATTCCCTTCTCTAGGGGATTCTCCTGACCCAGCTGCATTGGCAGGCAGATTCTTTACCATCCCCACCAGGGAAGCCCATGATCAAATATTATATGCATGTATATTATATAGACACATTATATTATTATATACATATATACAGAACACATACACACTCATATATAAACACAAGCCTGTTCTAAATATTTCTGCATGTTAAGTTATTTTGATCCTTACCATTCCGTGTCAGAGGTTCTATTATTCCTGTTTCACAGATGAAGTAACTGAAGCTCAGAGTGGCTAAATTGATGACGCTCGGCATTTGGGTCACATCGCATTCTGCTTTCTGTGTTGTGTGCGTGCATATGCGACAGGCAACACAAACATAAATATCCTTTAAAGGGCATCCATTTGTGTATTTACTCAAAACTTTTTGAAGTAGCACCATATTCCAAATACAGTTCTAATCGGTGGGGATAGTGAGAAAAGTGAGAAAAACGCAAGTGCTGGGTCTTTTTGAACAGAGGGATGAGTGGAGTGGAGCAGTGAAGCGGTACATTCTGGCACCAGCTGGTCCTGGAGCCAGTCTCGGCTGTGGTGCTCACTCACACTGGCATCCTCCAGCAGGGAACTTGGTCTATCTGTGCCTCAGTTTGTTTTTTTTTTTAATCTGAATAATGGGGATAATAAAAGAAAGTGCTAAAAGAATCCTAAAGGAGATCAGTCATAAATATTCATTGAAAGGACTGATGTTGAAGCTGAAACTCCAATACTTTGGCCACCTGATGCAAAGAACTGACTCATTGGGAAAGACTCCGATGCTGGGAAGCATTGGGGGCAGGAGGAGAAGGGGATGACAGAGGATGAGATGGCTGGATGGCATCACCGACTCAATGGACATGAGTTTCAGCAAGCTCCAGGAGTTGGTGAGGGATAGGGAAGCCTGGTGTATTGCAGTCCATAGGGTTGCAAAGAGTCAGACATGCCTGAGAGACTGAAGTGACTGAATGGGGACAATAGAGGCCCATACTTTTAAGGGCTGTCTTACGTGAGTAAACACACTTGGAGTTCTTAAACAGACAACCCAGGTGCACTGTCAGAGTTGTGTATGTGATTTTACCTTCCAGAGGAAGGGTGAGATAATACTTACACAAATCAATGTAACAATAATAAGCACTGCAGAGAGAACTAAAGCAAGGCCACACCACAGTGCTTGGGTGGCTAATTTAGATGAGTGCAAGACACTTGTATTCCAGTATGAATGGCAACATGGAAAAGTCATGGATCCCAAGAAAGAAAAACAGGTTGTAACTATATGGTGACTGATACTAACTAGACTTACTGTCAGGAGTATTTCACAATATATACAAATACTGAATTGTTGTGTTGTACATCTGAAATGAATGTAATATATCAATTATACCTCAATTTTTTTTAAATTTCTTTCCCTGATACCCATAAAGAGATACAGTCTCTTTTCCCTTCCTTAGGTTTAATAACTGTTATGAATTTGCTATGACTGGTGTGTGCCTTTCAAGTTCATGCTTAAAAAATTGATTATTCAATATTTCATAAGTATGAAACCTTTATGAGGGACAACATTGTAAATATATGTGTGTATTATCACCTCTCAAGAAATAAAACCTTCCTATTCAGAAAGGCATAATCCATCAGTGTGAGCTGTCATTTTCTATCTGTTTTTAAAACAATACAGTGGGGTTTATATTGTTTAGAATTTTAAATATTGTCCTGAAATTACCCTATGGCTGGTGGTGGCTTAGTCACTAAGTCATGTCTGACTCTTGCAACCCCATGGACTGTAGCCTGCCAGACTCCTCTGTCCATGGGATTTTCAAGGCAAAAATAGTGGAGTGGCTTGCCATTTCCTCCTCCAGAATTTACTCTATAGCTTTCCTTTTTAACTCATAATTTTGTCTGTGAGATTAATCCACTGGATGGATATAAATCTAATTAGCTATTTTCTGCTATGTAGACCCTTTTGTGTCTATTCCACAATTTTTGTTCTGTTTTCATATTGCATTTATTATTACAAACAATATAGACAAGGGCATTGTTGACTTAAAAAAAATGCACAGTGAGAGTTGAGTTCATTTCAGTTCAGTCACTCAGTCGTGTCTGATTCTTTGCGACCCCATGGACTACAGCACTCTAGGCCTCCCTGTTCATCGCCAACTCCTGGAGTTTACTCAAACTCATGTCTGTTGAGTCGGTGATGCCATCCAGCCATCTCATCCTCTGTCGTCCCCTTCCCCTCCTGCCTTCAGTCTTTCCCAGCATCAGGGTCTTTTCCAAGGAGTCAGTTCTTCACATCAGGTCGCCAGAGTATTGGAGTTTCAGCTTCAGCATCAGTCCTTCCAAAGCATATTCAGGACTGATTTCCTTTAGGAAGGACTGGTTAGATCTCCTTTCAGTCCAGGGGACCCTCGAGAGTCTTCTCCAACATCACAGTTCAAAAGCACCAATTCTTCAGCACTCAGGTTTCAGTCCAACTCTCACATCTATACATGTCTACTGGAAAAACCATAGCTTTGACTAGATGGAACTTTGTTGGCAAAGTAATGTCTCTGATTTTTAATATGCTGTCTAGGTTGATCATAACTTTTCTTCCAAGGAGCAACCATCTTTCAATTTCATGGCTGCGGTCACCATCCACAGTGATTTTGAAGCTCAAAAAAATAAAGTTTTTCACTGTTTCCACTCTCCCCATCTATTTGCCATGAAGTGATGGGACCTGATGCTATGATCTTAGTTTTCTGAATGAGAGTTGTGTTTTATTTTTTTCGGGGCAAAATGAGGACTGCAGCCAGGGAGACAGCACCCAAGATAGTCCTGAAATACTGCTCCAAAGAGATAGGGAAGAAGGACAGTATTTATGTGATTTTGGTAAAGGGTGAGTACATGCAATCAAGAATACATTTTTTAATAGAAAGTTCCAGCTGGTCTCATGAAACTTCTGCTAGTCACGAGAAAAAAATCATCACCATGAAGGATTTTAGTGCTTTTCTAGATATAAGGGATAGAAGAATTGGGCTCATAAAATCAGCTCCTAAGAATATCTACCTAAAGACCTGTCCTGCCAGTTTTCCCAGAGCAAAGACTGCCTCATTTCTGCTTCCCACTCTGGATTCCTTTTAGGCAGGGGTGAAGTTCAGCACCTGCAGCAGTACATGATTTAATTCTTATAAAGGTGGATGGCAAGTGCCCATGCTGCTGCTAAGTCACTTCAGTCGTGTCCGACTCTGTGCGACCCCATAGAAGTGCCCATGGCAAATGCCAATTTGTGGTTGACAGCATTCTTGTATATATCGCTTATGACATGCCATGCAAAGCTTATCTAGGAGTGAAATGCTGAGTCATGGTATACTTGCCTCTTAAACTTTTATAGATAATACTGAATTGCTTTCCAAAGCAATTGTACCAACTTACACTCATATCACTAGGATATATGGGCTCCCATTGTTCTACAGCAAGGCCAAAACTTGCAATTGTCAGACTTTTAAATGTTTTGCAAATTTAAGAGGCATACAATGGTATCTCATTGTGAATTTTAGCTTCTTTTCCCAGACTACTAATGAGGTTGATCATCTTTGCTCTTATTTTTTTTTTTTTTTCCAGTCTACTGTGTTTTCATTTTTAGCACAGTGACTTAGGTCATTTTTCTAACAGGTAGCTTGTTTTATTTTCCTTACTGATTCTAGGAATTCTATATAATGATTGTATGTGTGGTAAGTAACCATCCCATGTCTTTTTTCTTCTCTTTGACTAGTTTTGTGATTGTGTATTTTGATAAAGTAAATTTATATCAATAATTTATGCAATTAAATTCATCAGTCTTTTTCTTACTGTTTCATGTTTCATAGTAGTTATTTATGAAGTCTTACTGGTATAATAATATTATATAGCCTTTTTCAAGTTTGAAAACTTTTTTACTGCATGAGGGATAAAAGAATTATTTTCTCTCTCTCTCTGTTTTTACTCACTCCAAGGGCAAGTCATATTTGCATTCAAGTTGAATTTTTTTCTCATCTCTAAGTTCACTGAGGATGTGGCCCATAAATCCTAGGTTGGTGCAGCCTTTTTATTTGAGTTGCTCACTTTTTTCAGGCCCAAATTCTTGCCTTTCTCCCAAGTATAAATTGTACTCAATAGGAGTCTCAAAATTACCAGCGATTAAATAATGGTTTGGGGTGGCTACTAATTTCCTTGATAATCACTCAGGATTCAAGATTCTGGCTTCATTTTGAGCCTAAGAATTTCCAAAATTTTCTTGCAGTATAATTTACTCATTTGAACAGGTTTTTAAAAGACTTTTTTTATCATAATGTTTATATATCTGTATCTATATATAGATTTATTTATTAGCAAAAAAAAAGTTCTTTTTTCTTTCTCGTGTGTGTGTGTGTTTTCTTTTTGAGATACCTAGCCAGCCTGGGCCCAGTCAATCAAGGCTAACTCAGTGACCACATGGACTGTTGCCCCTTAAGACTCCTCTGTCCATGGAATTTTCTAGGTAAGAGTACTGAAATGAGTTGCCATTTCCTACTCCAGAGAATCTTCCCAATCCAGGGATGGAACCCATGTGTCTTGTGTGTCCTGTGTTGGCAAGCAGATTCTTTACCAACTGTGTGACCTGGGAAACCTGAAGATATCTATAACATTAATTTTTTTTTTTCTTAAAGAAGTCTCAGGATGGGGAGCATGTGATTTTTTTAAAATTAATAAAAAAAAAGAAAAAAAAATAATGAGGGGAAAAAAAAAAAAAAAAAAAAGAAGTCTCATAACTAATTTTTTTAACCTTTAACTATGCACGTGAAAATATGCTGTTGTCGCTGTTCAGTCACTAAATTGCATCTGACTGTTTGTGACCCAATGGATTTCAGGCTCCTATGTCTTCCACTGTCTCCTTAAGTTTGCTCAGATTCATGTCTGTTGAGTCCGTGATGCTATCTAACCATCTCATCCTCTGGCACCTCCTTCTCCTTTAGCCTTCAATCTTTCCTGGCATCAAGGTCTTCTCCAATGAGTTGGCTGTAGGTATCAGGTGGCCAAGGTATTGGAGCTTCAGCTTCAGCATTAGTCCTCTCAATGAACATTTAGGGTTAATTTCCTTTAGGGTTGACTGGTTGGGTCTCCTTGGAACTAGGGTTAGGGTTAGGGTCAGGGTCTCTCAAGAGTCTTCTCCAGCATCACAATTCAAAGCATCAGTTCTTCTTCAATGTTCAGCTTTTTTATGGTCCAACTCTCACATTCATACACGACTACTGGAAAAACCATACCTTTGACTATATGGATCTTTGTTGCCAAAGTGATGTCTCTGCTTTTTATACACTATCTAGTTTTGCCATAGTTTTCCTTCCAAGGGGCAAACATCTTTTAATTTCATGGCTATAGTCATGGTCTGCAGTGATTTTGGACCCTAAGAAAATAAAATCTGTCACTGCTTCTACTTTTCCCTTTCTATCATATTCACCATGAAGTGATTGAACTGATCTTGGGATTTTTTTGATTTTTGAGTGTTGAGTTTCAAGCCAGCTTTTTCACTCTCTTCTTTAAGCTTCATGAAGAAGCTCTTTAGGTACTCTTCACTTTCTACCAATAGAGTCATGTCATGGGTATATCTGAGGTTATTGATATTTCTGCTGGTAATTTTAATTCCAACTTCTTATTCATCCAGCCCAGAATTTGCCATGATGTACTCTGTATATATGTTAAATAAGTAGGGTGACAATGTACAGCCTTGTCTTACTCCTTTCCCAATTTTGAACCAGTCAGTTGCTCCATGTTAGATTCTGTTGCTTCTAGACTCATATACAGGTTACTCATGAGACAGGTAAGGTGCTCTGGTACTGCCGTCTCTTTAAGAATTTTGCATTTTGTTGTGATTCACACAGTCAAAGGTTTTAGCAAAGTCAAGGAAGCAGAAGTAGATTTTTTTTCTGGAATTCCCTTGCTTTTTCTATGATTCAACAGAGGCAATTTGATCTCTGGTTTCTCTGCCTTTTCAAAAATCCGGCTTGTACTTCTGAAAGTTCTCAGTTCCTGCAGCACTGAAGCCTTGCTTGAAGGATTTTGAGCATAACCTTACTAGCATGTGAAATGAGTGCAATTATACAGTAGTTTGGACATTTTTGGCATTGTCCTTCTTTGGGATTGGAAAGAAAAATGACCTTTTCCAGTCCTGTGACCACTGCTGAGTTTTCCAAATTTGCTGACATGTTGAATGCAGCACTTTAGCAGCAGCATCTTTTAGGATATTAAATAGCTCAGCTGGAATTTTGTCACCTCCACTTGCTTTGCTCATAGTAATGCTTAATATACAGTATTTATTTACTTGTTTATTTAATTGTTAAGAAATGTTTTCTCATTAGAAATAATTTCTAATGAGAAATGTTTTCTCATCAGAATCTGGTCATGAATGGTTCATTCCTTTGATAAATATTATTTTTATATTAAATTAATTCCCTAACATGAAATCTTAGTGGAAACATTTATATGGAAAACAAGAGAGTCCTTTGAAAAGTTGTTAGCAAAAATATTAGTATAAAAATGTTTATAGTGTCTGTGGTCTTAAATCTGTATACCTACATGGAGGAAAGTTTCCACATTCTGAAAACATGAATATTGTTTCAGTGTATTTCTGATATTAATAACAAGATGAGATGGTTGAAAGGCATCATTGACTCAATGGATGTGAGTCAGCAAGTTGCAGGAGATAGTGGAGATCAGGGAAACCTAGGGTGCTGCAGTCCACGGGGTTGCAAAGAGTCAGACACAGTTGAGTGACTGAACAGCAACAGCAACATCTTCATTAAATCGTCAGTCATCTTTCCTTATTTTGTTTATTGATTATTCCCAATCTCTTGCTCCATAGCCCCAGGCTGTCCCAGGCTGGTCCTTCTCAAACTCTTTCCCCTATCAGATCAAACACATCAAATGTGCAGCTGTATCCCGTGGTGGCCTTTGACCATCTCATGTAAGGATGCTTTGTGTGTGGGTTTTATCTGCATTTTTGTCACCACCAAAACTAAAACCGCTATTTTACTGAGCACGTACAATGCATCAGATGGCATATTGAATAATTGATGTCATGAGAAAAAAAGTTTTAAATTCCATCTTTAGATTAAAAAACCAAAAACTGAAACAGCAAGGTCAGAGAGCCTCTCTATCCACCAGGCAGAGTTTGGGTTGTAGTCAGCTCTTTCTGTCATTCACTGAGATATTGCCCACCATAAGAAGCAATCTGCAGGACACAATTGCTACTGTGTGTCAGGGATCAAATACAATATTTTCCCAATCATTCTGCTTGTGATTTCTCTGAGATATTTTTTAAATAACCAAGACATTCTGCTTTGCGGGCTCAGTCTTCATGGGTTGCTCTTTCAGTGTTGCGTCAGTTAGCTAATGCTGCATCACAACCGCCTCAACACTAGAAAGGTGAAATGAGAGTCACGTTAGCAATCTTACAATCTTGTGGGCTGGATGGATGTTTCTTCTGGTTTGATCTCTGCTGGACTTTTTCACGCATCATTGGTCAGCTGTGAGCCAAGCTGGTTTCAGGGCCTGGGATGGTCTCACTGGTGTTTCTGGTAGCTAGTTGGCTGTCAGTAGGATACCTTGCTTGGAGAAGGCACTTGGATCCCACAGGCCAGCTTGGGCTCCTTCATATGGCAATCTTAGGATTCCAGGAACAGCAAGTGAGCAAGCCCTACTCACAAGTGCTTTTAAATGGCTCATTGAGGTATTTGCTAATACCCCATTTGCCAAAGCAAGTCACATGGCCAACTCAGTTTCACATGATGAAGAAAAGGAGTCTGTCACAGAGCAAAGCGGAGTGCATTCAGGCACAGAAAGATTTTGCAGCCATTTTGCAATCTATCACAATTATGATTCACTGTTTATGTTTTACTTGCTATTTCACACATCCTGAAAATAAAGAAGTTGTGACAATCCTTTCACATGAGCATGCCTTCTGCAAAAATCCCATGATTACTTTCTGCAAGGTGTCTCCTATGGGGATTGTTACAAACCCTGTTGCCTTCAGGTGGAAAAAGAACACTTTTAGGACTTAGTGCTCATGGAAAATCTCACCTCATCATTCATAAACCTTGTTTCCTGAGTCTTGTCAAATATCCCACCCCTCTGTCCCATTGCTTGATGGATATCACAATTGGATTCAAAATCTCTCTGCTGTTCCTCTTACTGTGATCCTGTGGTTAAAGTGACATACTCATTTAGGTGGGCATGGCTTTAGGATTGGAGTTAATACCTTCTCTAATTCTCTGGTAATACAGTTTAAGTCATAGCCTCTAAATAAGATATATACATATTTTAATTGAGATCCTTTCTTGATTATTCTGGAATTCTGGTAAATGTAACTACTTATTAAGCAGATTCTCATTGCTATTAGAAAAATAAACACACACACACACACTCCCATCTATGATATATCTTCTAAATGATACCAGAAAATGGGTATACATTTCATCTTCTTACTCACTAGATAACTGAATCTGAGAATTTTTTTACATAAACTGATTTAGAATCAAAGATACTGGTTTCAAATTGAGCTTTACCAATTAAAGACTGAGCAAATTTGTCTAAACTTAATATATTTAATCTAAAAATAATGCTAAGTTAATATGTACATCATGCTACTTGGGCTTCCCTGGTGGCTCAGATGGTAAAGCGTCTGCCTGCAATGTGGGAGACCTGGGTTCAATCCCTGGGTCAGGAAGATCCCCTGGAGAAGGAAATGGCAACCCACTTCAGTACTCTTGCCTGGAAAATCACATGGACAGAGAAGCCTGTTAGGCTACAGTCCATGGGGTCGCAAAGAGTCGGACACGACTGAACGACTTTACTTTCTTTCATGTTAGTAGAGCATGACATTAGACAATGCATGTGAAAAAGCACTGTAAGCTTATCAGTTCAGTTCAGTTCAGTCGCTCAGTCGTGTCCGACTCTTTGCGACCCCATGATATGCAGCACGCCAGACCTCCCTGTCCATCACCAACTCCCGGAGTTCACCCAAACTCATATGCATCAAGTCGGTGATGCCATCCAGCCATCTCATTCTCTGTTGTCCCCTTCTCCTCCTCCCCCCAATCCTTCCCAGCATCAGGGTCTTTTTCAATGAGTTGATTCTTTGCATGAGGTGGCCAAAGTATTGGAGTTTCAGCCTCAGCATCAGTCCTTAAAGAGTATTTACGGAAGTCAGTGTGTTTCAGTGGGAAACTGTAGAGCCCTGGATTTATGAGCTCGGTCAGTCTTGGACTGGAGTTAAACGGGGTGGAGGTGGGGGAATGAAGAAAAAGGGGTGTATCACTAATTTTTAACTCCAAGTTCAGCTGCATAAACATCTTTAAACACAAACAGCCTGCCAGACACAGTGACCATTAGTGCTATGGAAGTTAGATCTTGGATTAATGGCACTTACCAAAAAGAAAATTTAAAAAAGTGATTTTCCCAAATAAATTTAAACATCCAATTTTCAGTGCTTGGACTAGAGTACTTTTGTTCAAGTATCTTTGCTGTAGAATTTCTAATATTGGTTTTCTTTAAGATAAAATTTTCATCCAGAGACTTGATAACAGAGGAAAAATTGGGCATGGAAATATTTTTGTTGTTGTTCTGTCACTAAATGGTGTCTGACGCTTTGTGACCCCATGGACTGCAGCACTCCCAGGCTTCCTATCCTTCACTATCTCCCTGAGTTTGTTCATTGAGTCTGTGATGCTATCTCACTGTCTCATCCTCTGCCACCCACTTCTCCTTTTGCCTTCAATCTTTCCTAGCATCTTTTGTCCCAGGGTCTTTTCCAATGAGACAGCTCTTTGCTTCAGGTGGTCAAAATATTGGGGCTTCAGCTTTAGCATCATTGGACTGATGCTTCCAATGAATATTCAGAGTTGATTTCCTTTAGGATTTGACTGACTGGATCTCCTTGCAGTACAAGGGACTCTCAAGAGTCTTCTCCAACACCACAATTTGAAAGTATAAAGTCTTCAAAATCCACATGTTCATGTTTAATCACACACCTTTACTTTCTTCACTCGTAAACCAAACTGGGTGGATGGAGAGGATTCCTTCCCAGCTATCCAATGTATCAGTTTCTTTTCATTGATTTGTGAGTTATCACTGGATTCAAGCCTGTGAATGAACAGATAATCCCCCCTTCAATCCATCTTTCAGATCTACCCCGTGCAAATATTTTCTTGTTCATTAACCATTCATGAGCATTTCTTCAAAGTACATTGAATTATTCATACACAAATAGATATTCAGGAACTCTGTGACTGCGAAGGCTTAGCATGGTCTGATAGTGAAATACGCTTTAGTAGTTCAAGAATTTGAAGTTACAAAATGTCTCCTACCTAAAGAATGATTTGTGGAAGAAGAACAAGGTTTTGGCTTCCCAGTAAACAACCTCAAAGTGAAGATGATACCTTTGCCTCAGTTTGAAGAATATAAAATTTAGTAATTCCTCTAATAGCTGTTATACACATATACATACAAACACACACATACACCCACATACATATAGACATGGATGTATATATTTTCATGAATTTTGATAAAATTTGGCCAGTTAATATTTTCTTCGTATGTTTCATCAAAACAAATAATCAAAACAAACAAAAATCTGACCTCGTTATCAAAGCAGCATCCCTGTACTCTTTCCTGAGGAGGATGGCAACAACAATGGTAAAACTAGTAACAGCAAGAGAAAAAATTTTGCCCATGCCCACAACTCAAAAACTACTGCTCAGTCTTTTTGTCCAAAAGCAGGCATTTAATAACTTCAATTAAACTTTCAGTGAACTTCAATTGAGAGCCTTCCTGAAGGCCTTTCCCTAAAGCAACCACTACAGTATCATAAAACAGCTTTGTCTTTCTTTTTCTTTTTTTCTTTATTTTCTCTCTCTCTCTCTTTTTCTTTGACTCTTTCCAGCAAAAGAGCAAATCAAGTGATTGGCATTCAGTGAAAGAGGGACCACCTTACCTGCAACAGGCAACTTCATTTCTCAACACAATTATTTTTGTAATTGCTTTTTTTTAAAGAGGGAAACCTATATTCTCAGTAACAACAATAGCACTGGAAAACTAATTATAGATCCTCTTTCTTTCTGTAATTTAGACTGAGTTGTATTCATAAAATTATTTTCTGCCAGAAAAAAAAAAATATACTGCTTCTAGCTGCATGTTTCATTTTCAGGGCAATGAATATAGAAAGATTGACTTCTCCTAATTTCTCCCAGAATGCAGTGAATTTAAGTGCTCACAGGAATTGGGCTGGATGCATTCTTATTAAAATTAGGAAATATAATGAGGAATTTCAACCAGCTATCTGGGTTGACATAAGCCTCAGGAGCAGCAAGGAGAAAAGGAATGTCATCTGTGCCTCATTAGGGGTCAAGTCTGCAGAGGGATGGACTACATCACCCAGAATTCGGCGTTCTCAAAGGACATCTTATCCTTCGTCAAGTATCTCCACTGACACCATCTGTAAACTGCAGGATTATTCCTTTAGCAACTTTAAATATAAATCTGTGGCACTACAGGCAAACTCTGTCCATTCCTAAAATGTCAAATTAGTCACTTTTTTTCTTTTTGAATGAGACATTCTTCCTTGAATTGAGCCTTCTGTTTCTCTGACAGAATAAAGTTTTTCTACAAGAATAAGCAGTTACCTGTGTGCATTAATAAATTCTGAGCAAAATAATGGCCGTTTGCACAATCCAAGTGTTCCTTCTTCCTTTTAAGCATTTAATGAGGATACTTGGTGTATAGGCAACAACAAAAAAAATGAATCTTTAAAAAAAGCTTTTTTTAGCACTTTTTAAAAAAGATTTTTAAAATTAATCAGTTTTTTTTTTTTTTTTTGGTTGCATTGGGTCTTTGTTGCTGTGCTTGGGCTTTCTCTAGTTGTGACGATCACTACTCCTCATTGTGGTGAACAGGCTTCTCGCTGCAGTGGATTCTTTTGCTGTGGTCCACAGACTGGGTGTTTGGGCTTCAGTAGTTGTGGCACATGGGCTAAGCTGCTTCATGGCATGTGGAATCTTCCCATATCAGGGACCAACCCTTGTGCCCTGGATTGGCAGGTGGATTCTTATGCACTGCGCCACAGGTAAGTTCCGCCCCCCTCCCGAAAGGAACATTTTAATCAAATTGTTAAAGAGAGATTTTATTCATTTTTACTAGAATGACTACTGTGTATGATGGTGAGGGAGCTTCTACTTATTGTCTGCAGTGATTCGTGAATGTGCTATACATGTCATTTTGGGGACATTTTTAAAACACCCGTGGCAGATTCAAGTCAATGTATGGCAAAACCAATACAATATTGTAAAGTAAAAAAAAAAAAAAATTAAAATAAATAGATAAAAGACAAGTTAAAAAATAAAACTTTATTCTAAAATAGTTTTAAGTTTATAATAAAACTGAGAGGAAGGTACAGAGATTTCCCATAAATCCCCTGCCTCCATACATGAATAAGTGAAAGTGAAGTTGCTCAGTCATGTCCAACTCTTTGCGACCCCGTGGACTGTAGCCCACCAGGCTCCTCCGTCCATGGGATTCTCCCGGCAAGTATACTGGAGAGGGTTGTCATTTCCTTCTCCAATACATGAATAGCCATCCCCATTATCAACATCTCTTACCAGAGTGTCACTTTTTTTTTTTTTTTTAATCAAGGATGAACCTACATTGACACATAAGAACTACCCAATGCCCATAGTTTTCCTTGAGGCTCATTCTTGGTGCTGTACATTTTATGAGTTTTTTCAAATGTATAGTGACAAATATCCATCATTAGAGCATCATGCAGAGTAGTTTCACTGCCTTAAACATCCTTTGTACTCTGCTTATTCACTTATTTGTCCCTCAACCTGGCAGCCACTGATCTTTTATTGGCTCCTAAGTTTTACCTTTTCTGGAATGTCATATAGTTGGAATCATACAGTATGGAGTGTTCTTAGATTGGCTTCTTTTCTTAGTTATGTATTTAAGATTCCTCCATATCTTTTTGGGCTTCCCTCCTGGCTCAGTTGATAAAGAATCCACCTGCAATGTGGGAGACCTGGGTTCGACCCCTGGGTTGGGAAGATTCCCCTGGAAGAAGGTATGGCAACCCAGTCCAAAATTCTTGCCTGGAGAATCCCTATGGACAGAGGAGCCTGGCAGACTCCAGTCCATGGGGTTCCAAAGAGCCGTCTCGATAGCTAGTTTCTTTTTATTTCTGAATGGTATCCCAGGTCTGGATGTACCAAAGTCTCTTTATCCATTCACTACTGAAGGACATTTTGCGGATGCTGAAATATTGTTGCATGTCTGGGATAAACCTGACTTGATCATGGTGCATGATCTTTTTAATGTATTGTTGGACATAGATTGCTAGTATTTTGTTGAGGATTTTTGCATTTATGTTTATACTTAGCCTGTAATTTCTTTCTTTCTTTTTTTTTTTCTTAATAATTTTGTCTGGTTTTGGTATCAGAGTGATGGTGGCTTCATAAAATGAGTTTGGAAATTTTCCTTCCTCTGCAATTCTTTTGGGACAGTTTTGGAAGGATAGGTGTTAACTTCTCTGAATGCTTTATAAAACTCGCCTGTGAAACCATCAGGTCCTGGACTTTTATTTGTTGTGAGGTTTTCAACCATCATTTCAGTTTCAGTGCTTGTGATTGATGTGTTCATATTTTCTGTTTCTTTCCAGTTCAGTCTAGGGAGACTGTACCTTTCTAAGAATCTATCCATTTCTTCCAGATTGTCCATTTTATTGGCATACAGTTGTTCATAGTAGTCTTTTGTGATTCTTACTGTTTTTGTGGAGTCAGTTGTAGCTTTTCCTTTCCCGTGTCTAATTTGATTGATTTGAGTCTTCTCACTTTTTTTTTTCTTTCTTGGTGAGTCTGGCTAAGGGTTTATCAACTTTGTTAATATTTTCAAAGAATCAGCTTTTAGTTTCATTGATCTTCACAATCGTTTTCTTTGTCTCTCATTTATTTCTGCTCTAATCTTTATGATTTCCTTGAAGGGCATCTTATTTACTTCCAAATTTTAGTAATTATGAGTAAAACTGCTATAAACATCTGTGTGAAGTTTTTCTGTGGGTGTAAGATTTTAGCTCCTTTGTGTAAATGCCAGGAGCATGGTTGCTGGATTACATGGGAAAACTGTGTTTTGTTTTAGCTCTGTAATTAATCACCATGCTGCTGCTGCTGCTACTAAGTCACTTCAGTCATGTCCGACTCTGTGTGACCCCGTAGATGGCAGCCCAGCAGGCTCCCCCATCCCTGGGATTCTCCAGGCAAGAACACTGGAGTGGGTTGCCATTTCCTTCTCCAATGCATGAAAGTGAAAAGTGTAAGTGAAGTCGCTCAGTCGTGTTCGACTCCTAGCGACCCCACGGACTGCAGCCCACCAGGTTCCTACGTCCATGGGATTTTCCAGGCAAGAGTACTGGAGTGAGGTGCCACTGCCTTCTCCGATTAATTACCATATTATCTTCCAAAGTGTCTGTAGCACTTTGTATTCCCACAAACAACATATGAAAGTTCCAGTTGCTCAACATCCTCATCAGCATTTGGTATTGTCAGTGTTCCAGGTTTTAGCCATTCTAATAGATATGTAGTAGTATCTAACTGTTTTTTTGCTTGCATATTTTATTTTGAATTTATCTGATGACATATGCTGTAGAACATCTCTTTATATGCTAATGTGCCATATATATATATATATATATATATATATATATATATATATATAATTTTTTTTCCCATTTGGTGAGGTAACTATTAAGGTCTCTGGTCCATGTTTAATCAGGTTGTTCAATATCTCATTTGAATTTCTGTCATGGATGTGTCACAAGCTGAGATACTCTTTTGTACCTTCAGAAATTCAGGTACAGAGAAGTTAAAAAATGTTTTCTGGTTACACACAGCCTGAATTAAAATTCCTTCCTGAGAAGGTTTGGCACGCATGCTCAAAGGTTGTTGTCACACTGCCTTCTGGAAATAATGTGGAGAGTTAATAGAGACAATTAACACTTGGTACCCCTGCACTGTGCAGCTCACGTCAGCTCACTCCAGTGCTGCTCCTGGATGATCTTACAGATCCTCTTCATCCCTTGATCTCCTTACCCCATAATTATTGAATCTATCCTGATTGTGACGGGAGTCACTTATGCTGCTTGTATCCTTCTCATATGGGGGTAAGTACTAATATTATTGCCCCTTCTTAGGAGTAACTAGGTTCAGGCCCTTCTTTTCAAGTCACTGCTAGCTTGCTTTCCAAGTGTTCAATGTCTACCTTAACCTCAACCCAGACACAAAGGCCTTCTTACTTATGGACCGATTTTTAGACGCTCTGACAACCTGGACTTCTATGTATCACTAATTGTCCAGGTTGAGATGATAGCTGATTTTAATATCATGCCTGATAGCACCTCCCACCCCCCAGCTGCCTCCCATGGTCCAGTCACTATTCCCCTGAGAAAACTCACAAATAGAATAACTATAGAAAGTGTATAACTGCAGATCACGGAAGCTAGAGGCCACATTCTGGTGGAGGAGTAGCGGTTTCTCATGACAACATCATGGATAAAGATATGTCGAGAATCCCATTATTAGATCTCTTCCAGATGCTCTCAGCTTTGAACAGGAGCAGGTAGGAGGACAGTGGCAAGTCCAGTCTTCCTGTAGTTCCTGTCACCTGGGTCCTTTCACTCAAGATCTGTTCTGTCACTTCAGTCTGACTCAGGGTCATAGCCTGGAGGCTCCTGAAGACAACATTAGCCTTTAACTCTTTGATTTCTGATCTTAGGAAAATCTTCAAGTATTTTCATTTTTTTTAGGTTTTATTTCCTTTGATAGAATTGAGGCAAGATTCAATGTTGTCAACAGTATATTAACCCCAGAGAAAAGCAATGAAAAATCATAACACGAGATACCATGAGCGATTCACCCTTAAAGATAGAGATACCTGTAGCTTCAAAGGCCTTCTGCAATCTCTCTTCTCCTGAATTTATTTCTAGGGTCCCATGGCAAAGCTGAGCCCAGGTTGTCCACAGTGGGGAGGTGTGTCTCAGGTCCCCTGGGAAGAAAACACACCTCTCTTCCCAAAGAGATCCATTTGCTTCCCTGCTTGCTTTATTCACCTGTCCTCTCTTCTACTAGTGCTTTCTGGGGTCACCAGAGAGATGGGTTTTACACTGAGTTCACCCAGAAGTGGCTCCAGATAGGAGACTCTGAGTGAAAGAGTTTATTTGGGAAATTGGGAGGTGACCTAAGGCATGAGGAATGGAACCTCAGTACTTAGCATTTGATGGTGCTAAGGATGGAAAAGAATGTTTCATATGTTCTTGAATCAAAACACTGAAACAAGAGCTGAGTTGTGGGGACTTCCCTCGTGGTCCAGTGGTTGAGAATACACCTTCCAATGCCAGAGACATAGGTTCAATCCCAGATTCCACATGCTGCAAATAAGACCTGAAGCAACTCAATAATTAAATAAATAACTAAAAAATATATTTTTTAAGGAAAAGCAGACTTTTTTAATAAAGAGCAAGGATGGGGTATAGATCAACAAACAAAAAATGAAATATGAATTGCATATTGAAATGAATAATAAGGCC
This sequence comes from Bos grunniens, assembly GCF_055505025.1. Lineage (NCBI taxonomy): Eukaryota > Metazoa > Chordata > Mammalia > Artiodactyla > Bovidae > Bos > Bos grunniens. Next base: position 10,815,797 of record NC_141170.1, on the reverse strand, counting down.
AAAGCATTTAAAGAGACCTACAGTGTGGAGTCAGGTAATTTGAGGCAGATGGTTGACAAAGGGAGCAATATATAGTGCTTGAATACTTTATGGAGACACTTTCATAGATTTGTTCACATCTGTATGCTCCAGCATCTAGAAAGAGTATGGTATCAGTCACAGAGTGATTGGATGAATGAGTAGCATAGTGAATTATCCGAGGGTGAGCCTTGTGAGATATTTACGGAGGGACAGCAATGCAAACATGGGTCAAGAATAGAGCTATTGCTTCCAAAGCAGAGGGTATCCTCTCATACTTTTTTTAAATTTTTTATTTTGCCTTGCCAATGATTGCCTTCCTTCACAACAGCAAACTCATCTTACCAGTCCTTGTGCAAATCTGACACTTCATTAACTCTGCCTCACCAGTTACCTTGTGTTTCCATTGCTGGAGACTTTCCTTCCTTTAGATTAAAGACACCCCTTCAACAAAAGTGATATCTCTAATCTATAACCGACCCCAATCCCTCATGTCTCCAGAATGCCTTTGAATAGCATTTCATCCTGGACACACACACACACACACACTTGGTCTATAAAAGTCCTCTGATAATTTTCTAGTTAATGAAATTCTCATACACCTTCATCTTGCAGAAGCTAGTGTCACTTCCATTAGCTCCTCACAGAATTTGGTCTGACTCATTTTTATTATATCTAAGTATTACTATATATATATATATATATATATATAATATATTATACTCTATAGTATATCCATTATACTCTATGGCTGTTTAATTAGAACTTATATCTTGTGGTATATTTACTTTGGCTTTTTAATAATTACAACAAGGATCATGTATGTGTGTTTGTGTTCTGTAAATTTAAAATGCAATCTATAGATGCAACATTCATCTTTAGATCTGAGAAATAAATCATGTCAAGAAAGATCTAACTATATGGAGAGATAATCCATATATATGGATTGGAAGACTCAATATTTTCAAAATGTTCATTTCCCCCAACTTGATCTATAAATTCAACATAATGTCAATTAAAAAAAAAACAGCAAGTTACCTTGTAGATATCAATAAGCTGATTTTTAAGTTTATATAGAGAAGCAAAAGACCCAGAATAGCCAGCACAACATTGAAGGAGAAGAACAAAGTTGTAACACTGACATCACCCAACTTCAAGACTCCCTATAAAGCTATAGTGATCAAGGCAGTGTGACACTGGCAAAAGAATAGATGAATAAGTCAATGAAACAAAATAAAAACCTCAAAACAGATCCAGACAAGTATAGTCAACTGTTCACTGACACAGGAGCAAAGGCTATTTAATAGAGAAAGGATGGTCTTTATGAAACATGGCACCAGAACAACTGGGCATCTATATACCAAGCAATACTTTAAATATATACATCCAACACTTTGGCCACCTGATGCAAAGAACTGATTTATTGGAAAAGACTCTCAGGCTGGGAAAGTTTGAAGTCAGGAGGAGAAGGGGATGACAGAGGATGAGATGGTTGGATGGCATCACTGGCTTGATGGACATGAGTTTGAGCAAACTCTGGGAGTTGGTGATGGACAGGGAAGCCCGGTGGCTTCAGTCCATGGGGTCACAAAAAGTTGGACATGACTCAATGACTGAATTGAACTGATACCAAGCAATGAATCTAGATACAAACTTAATTCAAAATGGGTCATACACAAAAATATAAAATGCAAAACTATAGAGCTCCTAGAAGATAGCATAGGACAAATGTAGAGAAACTTGGGTTTGGAGATGATATTTTAGTTACAATATCAAAACCATGAGCCAGTGATTTAATTAACCTTAGTTAGTTAGTTAGTTCAGTCCCTCAGTTGTGTCTGACTCATTGAGACCCCATGAACTGCAGCACCCGAGGCCTCCCTGTCCATCACCAACTCCTGGAGTTTACTCAAACTCATGACCATTGAGTTGGTGATCCCATCCAACCATCTCATCCTCTGTCATCCCCTTCTCCTCCTGCCCTCGATCTTTCCCATCTTCAGGGTCTTTTCAAATGAGTCAACTCTTTGCTTCAGGTGGCCAAAGTATTGGAGCTTCAGCTTCAACATCAGTCCTTCCAATGAACAACCAGGACTGATCTCCTTTAGGATGGACTGGTTGGATCTCCAGTCCTTTATAAAATATGTGTTTCAAAGATGCTTCCTCAGTTTGTAGATCATCTAATTCTGTCAAAGATACTTTTAAGAGAATGAAAAGATGATCTACAAATTGAGGAAGCATATTTGAAACACATATTTTATAAAGGACTACATCCATACTATACAAAGAACTCTTAAAATCCAACAATAAGAAAACAGACAACCCATTAAAATAGGGAAAAGATCTGGAAGCCTCACTAAAAAAGATATACAGATGGAAAAAAGCACATGAAAATATGTTCAACATCAAATGTCTTCAGGAAGTTGCAAATTAAAACAATAACATAGCACTACACATCCATCAGAAGGGCTAAAATCCAAAACATTGGCAGCACAAAATGCTGGCAAGAATCTGGTGTAAAAGGAGCTTTCATGCACTCTGGGTAAGAATACAAAACAGGCTTCACTGATGGCTCAGTGGTAAAGAATCCACCTGCTGATTCGAGACATGGGTTCTGTTCCTGGGTCAGGAAGATACCCTGGAGAAGGAAATGGCAATGCACTCCAGTATTCTTGCATGGGAAATTTCATGGACAGAGGGACCTGGCGGGCTACAGTCAATGGGGTCACAAAGAGTCAGGCATGAGTTAACGACTAAACAGCAACAAGAATACAAAATGGTACAGCCACTTTGGAAGATGGTTTGGAGATTTTTTTTAAAAACTAAGTATAGTCTTACTAAACAATTCTGTAACTGTGCTTCATGGTACTTACCCAAATGAACTGAAGTTTTGTGTCCACACAAAAGCCTGCATACACATGTTTGCAGCAGCTTAGTTCATAATTGTCAAAACTTGGAAGCAACTAAGATGTGGTTCAACAGGTGGATAGATAAACTGTGGTACATCCAGATCATGGGATATTATTCAGAAATAAAAAGCAATAAGCTCTCAAGCCATGAAAAGACCCAAAGGAAACAAGGGCCTGTTGCTAAGTGAAAGAAGGCAATCTGACAAAGGCTCCATACTATGTGATTACACTTATATCAATTTATATATCACAGTTTATATACGTTTTGGAAAAGGCAAAATTAAAGTGACAGTAAAAAGTGGTTGGTAGGGTCTGGTATGGGGAGAAGGTAGGATGGATCAATAGGTGGAACACAGGGCTTTTTATGGCAGTGAAACTATCTTATACGATAGTATAGTGGTAAATATATACCAATGTGTATTTATCAAAACCGATGAAATATATAGGGCTTCCCTGGTGGCTCAGACGGTAAAGCATCTGTCTGCAATGCAGGAGACCCAGGTTCGATCCCTGGGTTGGGAAGATCCCCTGGAGAAAGAAATGGCAGCCCACTCCAGTATTCTTGCCTGGAAAATCCCATGGAAGGCGGAGCCTGGTAGGCTACTGTCCATGGGGTAGCAGAGAGTCAGACACGGCTGAGCGACTTCACTTCACTTCATGGAATGTATAACACAAGGAGTGAACCCTAATGTCAACAAAGGTCTTCAGCTAATAATAACACTTCGGTACTGGCTCACCAATTGTAACAAATGTTCCACACCATTGCAAAACATTATATATTATTAGGAAAATTTGGGGAGTGGTAGTCATAAGGAGGTATATGACAAATCTTTGTATTTTCCATTCAATTGTTCTGTAAACTTAAAATTACTCTAAGAAAACAAAGTAGGTTAAAAAATACTACCAAATAAATCCCAATAAATAAACGGGTCATGCCTTTATGTCCTGAAGTTTGAATAAATTGATCTTTGGAAATTTTGCATTTCATTATTGCCTTACAAATTTAAAAAAGCAACAAACAAACAAACTCATGAAATACCACTCCCCAGAAATAAATACCAGTATATTTGGTAAATGTTAAAGAAATGAATGTTACCTATTTCTCTGGTCACTGTTCAGTTCTGATATTTAATTAACTATGATCTTACAGGAGTGAAGTATTTTCAAACCAAGTTCTGTGTTTCTCCTAAGTCCATTTCAGAGTATCCTGTGTATAGTCTCTGCTGAACACATTCTTTTATTAATTGATTCATTGATCAACGTGGTGCCTCTCTCCGAGACTCCTTCTGCATTTATGGCTCCTCAAATCTCAGTCCCACATTTATGATTACTATCAATTGAGTAAAAGGAAGTGTTTGCATACACAGAAAGCTTTGTGATTGCCTCAGAATGACTGCAAGAAGCAGGGGAGAAGGAAAGAAATAGAACAAGTATTGACAGATTCTGATGCCAGTCTTCCCCTCTGTCTGTGACTTGTGGGCCAGACAGAGATCTCCTCTAAGCCTCACTCTCTTCTCCTATGAAATGGGTCATTATTTAAGCAGACGCATCACCCTGCTCACAGCACATTAGGTAATTCTTAATTCTTTATCTCTGCACCATTCTTTTAGCTGACTCAAGAGCTCTCAATCTTGCGCTGGACTCCTGCCAAACCAGTTAAATAGGTTTATTTTGATTCTGCCTCTCAGTTTAAGCTGTTCTTTCTGACCGAACAAGCCCTGGAGTTGAAGGCTTCCTATATATAAACAACGTGACTCTCCTTTTTTTGTCAGAGACTCTATTTTTAGCTTTAGCAAAATCACCAAGATTTTGTGTCTGTTAAATTCATGCAGCAGAGACTTTTTTTAACTAAAAAGTGGGATGCAAAATCATTTCCTGAAGAATAAAACTTTGCCCTTTAAATTTTTCCTTAAGCAGTTTAAAGACACATAGATAATGAGACTATCTACTATGATGTTGAAGCTGAGAGGGTCTTAACAAATTATCTGGTCCACCTTCTCTATTAAAGATGTGAAAATTGTGTATCACAAAGAAGCAATGTTCAAGGTCACACAGTTATCAGAAATGAGATTAACAGCAAACTGCCTTAGTCTGTTTCACACACACAAAAGAGCAGATAAAACTGCTTATGAGATTATTATTGATAAGTTATGTATAAATGCATAAATTCTACTATTCATCTGGAGCCTGTGGGTGGAAGTTTCTTAAAATTAAAATCTCTGAATGAATCTGATATTCCAAAGGGTATAGCTTTAAGGCAGATATAAGTTAGAAAACATGTAAGCATGGTATTTCCTTGAAATTTTGTTTCCCTGTGGGCAGAGAAATAATAATATAAAGGTTCTAGCCATGTTAAGTATTTCTTGCTTTATGACTTCTCTGTTCTTGAAGGTAAATACTGCATGCAGGTTGCTACTTGTGAAATGGGAAGGCACAGACAAGTCCGGATCTGAACACTGCTACAAATACACTTTCTCAGGCTGCCTCCTTCTCTGTATTCGTTTCTTCCTTTCTCTGCTCAGCAAACTCCAGGAGATGGTGAAGGACAGGGAAGCTTGGCGTGCTGCAGTCCATGAGGTCTCAAAGAATCAGACACGACTTAGCGACTGAACAACAACTGCTCAGCAAAACTTTTTACCATAATTTGAATGGTGAGTTTAAGACATAGATTTGAATTTCAGGGAGGAAAAAGCTCTCTAGTTTTAAACTAGAAAAGACTAGTTTTGTTTTGTTTTGTTTTTTTAACTTGAAAAGATTAGGGTTTCCCTATGGCTCAGTGAGTAAAGAATCTGTCTGCAATGCAGGAGACCCAAGTTCAATCCCTGGATTGGGAAGATCCTCTGGAGAAGGAAATGGTAATCCTCTGCAATATTTTTCCCTGGGAAATCCCATAGACAGAGGCGCCTAGTGGCCTAAAAGCCATGGGGATGCAAAGAACTGTACATGAATTAGCGACTAAATAGTAACAGTCCTGACTTTTATTTGCCTTTATAATATCCTGATGACCTACCAAAGAGAAGCGGCTAACTAAGGCAGGACAACTATCCCTGGGTCTCCAGGATTTACACCTTCTACTATCTTAACATAATCCAACCTTAATTGCACCCTATTAAATCCTTAGTAAGCACACCTGTAATGTACCAGACACTACTTGAGGTACAGTACATACCTTATTTCTAGTCTTCAACAACCCCTGCAAGAAAATAGAGTGGAATGCTGACTGCCAAGTCTCCTTATTTTCTAACACTAAAATGTGGTGGTGATTTAGTCCCAGTAGGTGTATGGGAAAGCTCATGTGTGTACTTAATCACTAAGTCATGTCCAATTCTTGGGACCCCATGGACTATAGCCCACCAGGCTCTTCTGTCCATGGGATTTCCCAGACAAGAATACTGGAGTGGGTTGCTATTTCCTTCTCTATAACACTAAAATGGATGGAAACAAATGCTGGCATTGAACAAAATGATACACTGTATTCATCATTCAAGTAACACCACCAAAGGCAACCTCAATCCTACAGCTTAAAGATGCCATTGTTTACAGTTGACCCTCCATATCCACAGATGGGTGCCCCACAGACAGGGAGTGCCAACTCTACTATGCCGTTTTATATAAGAGACTTGAGCATCCACATATGTGAGTATCCTCAGGGGTCCTGGAAACAGTTGGATATTGAGGAACAACTCTATTTTATACTTAGGGAAACTGAGGCTCATGGAAATTGTATTTGGTGCTCAGTTTCTAAGGGCTTAGTTGTAACATAACAGAGTCTAGCTCAGGGATTGCATTTTCATGTATAAATCTTCCCGTAACAGCAAGGATCTATATTTGGCTTGAGAAATGATTGATGTTCCCTTTGAGAAAACGCTTTTTAAAGATACACACATTTGTTCATGGGTGTGCCTGAAGTTCTGGGAATGAAGCAGAGCCGTGGAGAGCCAGCTCAGTGGTTATGAGGAAGTTATTAAGACTCTCCATCCTGACCTTGCCATGGCTGAAAATAAATAGCAGCCTTCCTTAGAGATTTCTGGAAAAAAAAATAATAAAACTCAGGAGGAGGGGCTGTGACTAAGGTGTCATGAATCCAGTTTTCCTGACCGGATAGGAAGGTCATGAACAAGGTAAGTAGAGAAAGCCTAATGACAACCAAAGCATGTGATTTAAGGAAATCACCAACTGCTGTGCATAGAGTGATGTTTTCCAGAGTGAGTTACTTCAAAGTCATGTATGCAGTACTCTTTGCTCTACCTAGAGCGTCAGTATTGTCTTTTCTGCCTTGTAAAAATATATTTGTTAAGGCAATGACCCAGGTAAAAAGTCACTTCTGTGAAAGCTGTATTCATTCCCTAGTTACTCTTTCCTTCCCATGATAATACATATTATTCTGTATCATAAATCTGATAATTAAGTTATCATTCTCTGCTTTTATTCATTTGGGTGCTTTCAAGGAAGCAGCACTGCTATGAGTAATGTGAAAAAAAAGGATACAATTTAAGGATTAAGTCATAGGCAATTGTGGGAAGTGGAAATGAAGTGTAAGGAAGACAGTTGCCTTGATGTCTGGCAGCGAGAGCTAAAGTCAGTGAAGGTCAGCAAGGCCAGTAGTTAGGGAAAAAGGTGGAAGTAAAATTACAAGCCGAACCCCGTAATGAAAACTGGAGTCCATGAGAACAGACGGGAACCTACATCTGTCACTGCCTCCAGCCTCAACAACGTGGGTGACCTGAAGACGAAACTGACATCCTTTGTCACAAGGCTGAAAGTTTACCCTGCCTAAGATTTGAAAAAATATCAAGAAATCCAGCAGGAGGTAGAGCAGCTGCAATTTTAGCACAAAATAAAGGCACTGGATTTGTCCCATGCTAGCAATTAAGTCAGCATATTGGCAACAAAATATAAGTGTTGCAGTGGTTTTTGTCACCTAAAACCAACATGTGGAAAATAATAACTGTGGTTTCACTTCTACATTCCAAAGTGCACTCATTTTTTTTTTTTTCCTTGTGCTACTTTCTGAATGTGGCTTCACATAGAGAGGAGAATTCTGGGAAGGCCCAGTTTAATTAAATTAATACAGTGTGAAGCCATTCTAGATTGTGATCTCCTCATGGAGATGTTGCTGCATGTCATATTCATTTTTGTAAGCCGTTAGAGTGCATAAAGAGACATTACTTTGCCAGCAAATGTCCATCTAGTCAAGACTATGGTTTTTCCAGTAGTCATGTGTGGATGTGAGAGTTGGACTAGAAAGAAAGCTGAGCGCTGAAGAATTGATACTTTTGAACAGTGGTGTTGGAAAAGGCTCTTGAGAGTCCCTTGGGCTACAAGGAGATCCAACCAGTCCATCCTAAAGGAGATCAGTCCTGGGTGTTCATTGGCAGGACTGATGTTGAAGCTGAAACTCCAATACTTTGGCCACCTGATGCGAAGAACTGACTCATTGGAAAAGACCTTGACGCTGGGAAAGATTGAAGGCAGGAGGAGAAGGGGACGACAGAGGATGAGATAATTGGATGGCATCACCGACTCAATGGACACGAGTTTGGGTAGGCTCTGGGAGTTGGTGATGGACAGGGAGGCCTGGCGTGCTGCAGTTCATGGGGTTGCAAAGTGTCAGACACGACTGAGCGACTGAACTCAACTGAACTGAACTGAAAGTGCATAACAGGCTTCCCTGATGGTACTAATAGTAAAGAACTCACCTGCCAATGCAGGAGATGCAAGAGACACTGATTAAATCCCTGGGTTGGGAAGATCCCTTGGAGGGGGGCACAGCAGCCTACTCCAGTATTCTTGCCTGGAGAATCTCATGGAGTTATAGAGTAGGATATGACTGAAGTGACATACAAAGTGCATAATCCTATGTCTAGAACATAGTAGGGACTTGTAAAAAATTTTAAAACTCAGCACCCAAATTCTTGCAGTTGGGCCTATGTACCTTCTGCTTCTGAGCCTGAAGTAAAGGCTCTTTGCACTTCCTGCTTCTTGGGACCCTGGCTCTTAGATCTCAGTCATGCCACAAGGAAGCCCAAGATACATGGTGAGACCATGACCTGCCTATCAGCTCCAGCTGAAGTCCCAGCTGACAGGCTATATCAATTGCTAGACACGTGAGTGTGGAAGCCTTTGCAATGACTTGGAATTTAGACAATTTCTAATTATACCCATATGAGAGATCCTAGTAAGTACTTCCCAGTTAACAGAGAATGCTATATAGTGTGTATATAGCTCAGGCTAGTCAATATACAGAATTTCAAAGACAATAATAAAAGCATTCTCATTATTTTAAGCCACACATTTTGGGGTGAGTTATGATGAATAAATATTGGATTGAACAAAAAGTTCATTTGGTCATTTCCATAAGATTGTACAGAAAAAAACAAAGGAACTTTTTGGCCAACCCAATAGATACTTGTGAGAGTTGGACTGTGAAGAAAGCTGAGTGCAGGAGACTTGATGCTTTTGAACTGTAGTGCTGGAAAAGACTCTTGAGAGTCCCTTGGACTGCAAGGAGATCCAACCAGTCCATTCTGAAGGAGATCAGCCCTGGGATTTCTTTGGAAGGAATGACACTAAAGCTGAAACTCCAGTAATTTGGCCACCTGATGTGAAGAGTTGACTCATTGGAAAAGACTCTGACGCTGGGAGGGATTGGGGGCAGGAGGAGAAGGGGATGACAGAGGATGAGATGGCTGGATGGCATCACTGACTTGATGGAGGTGAGTCTGAGTGAACTCCGGGAGTTGGTGATGGACAGGGAGGCCTGGCGTGCTGCGATTCATGGGGTCACAAAGAGTTGGACACAACTGAGAGACTGAACTGAATAGATACTTGAAATAGATATTAGTATCAAAAGAGGGGTGCTGCCATAATAAAAAGCATGTGACAGTTATCATTGGAATTTAACAGTGAGAAGAAGCTAGAAGAATCTTGAGGAGACTGCTAGTAAAGGCCTAAAATGTGTCAAAAAATCTTTCAATGAGGGTTTGGAGAAAAGTAAGGATAATCTTTTTAAAAATTAGAGGAAGAGAATTTGTATAGTGGCAGAAAAAAAATCACACAAGCACCTATATAAAATACTGATTAGGAAATGCAATAACTGACGATCTCAGAGACTTTCATGCAGTGTCTTGATAGAATGGAAGAAGAAATAAATGAGCTTAAGAACAGTTAAACGTAAAGACACCAGGGCTTGCTGCTTCAAATTCAAGTTGTTTTCTATCCCCAGCCTCTCCAGACAGCAAATGATTCTAAAGAATAACTTTGGACATTGCCTGGAGAATCCCATGGATGGAGGAGCCTGGTGGGCTACAGTCCACGGGGTCGCAAAGAGTCGGACACGACTGAGCAACTTCACTTTGACTTTCACTTTGGACATAGACCAAATATAGAATAGGCTGTTCTGTGACCTGAAAACAATCTAAGCAGTGTCTCATAAAAATCTTCACACAAATAAGAGCTAATCTATGGATTTTAAGGTGACAGTTTGCAGATTCTCTCCATTAAATGGTTGGATCTCTGATCATCTTCAGATCACTTTTTGACAGCAGCTTCATAGGAAATTGAAGTCAGGAAGAGTTCTTCTAATAGAGATGCAGGATTTGCTTTATTCATTAGAAAAGACCCTGATGCTGGGAAAGATTGAAGGCAGGAGGAGAAGGGGACGACAGAGGATGAGATGGTTGGATGGTATCACTGACTCAATGGACATGAGTTTGAGCAAGCTCCGGGAGATGGTGAAGGACAGGGAAGCCTGGCGTGCTGCAGCCCATGGGGTCACAGAGAGTCAGACACGACCGAGTGACTCAACAACAACAACAGTGGAAGAAACCACATAAAATCTTTTGAAAAATCACAACTATTGTATTTCACAATTCCATTGGTATTCTGGTAGGAATTGCATTGAATTTGTAGATTGCTTTGGGTACTTTGGTCATTTGAACAATATTAATTCTTCTAATCCAAGAGCAAAGTATAGGTATGTGTTTTCATCTTTTTTTGTGTCATCTTCAGTATCTTTCATAAGCATCTTACAGTTTTCCGAGTACAGATGTTTACCATCTTTGGTAGGGTTATTCCTAGATGTTTTATTCTTTTTGATGTGATGATAAATAGGATTGTTTATTTAATTTTTCTTTCTGTTATTTTGACATTAGTGTATAGCAATGCAACATATTTCTGCATGTTAATTTTTCATATTTCTGTATATTAATTTTGTATCCTGCCACTTTACCAAATTCATTGATGAGTTCTAGGAGTTTTCTCATGGCTCATTTAGGAGTTTCTAATATAGCAAGTATCATGTCATCTGAAATAAATTTGTTATGGAAGCATCATAATTTGGGTTATAAGGAAATTGAGGCAATGCAAAGCAAAAAGAATGTTAAGACACAGATTGAAAAGATTAATTAATTGTAAAGTCAATTTTCTTATGAAAAATGATACATGCCTCAGAGGAGGGAACCACAAACCAAGTACTGAAACAAAGCCTGGGAGAATCATTCCCAAACGGGAGTAAAGTACCAAACTCACGCATCAAGGAAAACTTCCCAGCTGAATTTAAAGTTTCTATGGACCAGTAACTTCTCCATGTACTTGGTGACCCTCCTTGCTCTAAAGGAACGTAAGTAGATGCTATTCTGTACCGGCTCCACCGTTGTACATTTAGTGAACACGGAGATCAGATAAGGTGTCATTTGTCATTTATAGGTCTTTAGATTGAAAGAATCCAAAATCCCAAAATCTGTATTTAAAGCACTGTATTCAAGGAATGTGAGGTGAGGTAGACCTTAGGAAGCATCACCATGAACAAAACTAGTGGAGGTGACGGAATTCCAGTTGAGCTATTTCAAACCCTGAAAGATGATGCTGTGAAAGTGTTGCACTCAATATGTGAGCAAACTTGGAAAACTCAGCAGTGGCCACAGGACTGGAAAAGGTCAATTTTCATTCCAATCCCAAAGAAAGGCAATGCCAAAGAATGCTCAAACTATCTCACAATTGCACTCATCTTAGATACTAGTAAAGTAATGCTCAAAATTCTCCAAGCCACACTTCAGCAATACATGGTCTGTGAATTTCCAGATGTTCAAGCTGGTTTTAGAAAAGGCAGAGGAACCAGAGATCAAATTTCCAACATCTACTGGATCATTGAAAAAGCAAGAGAGTTCCAGAAAAACATCTATTTCTGCTTTATTGACTATGCCAAAGCCTTTGACTCTGTGGACCACAATAAACTGTGCAAAATTGTGAAAGAGATGGGAAGACCAGAACACCTGACCTGCCTCTTGAGAAACCTGTATACAGGTCAGGAAGCAACAGTTAGAACTGGACATGGAACAACAGACTGGATCCAAACAAGAAAAGGAGTATGTCAAGGCTGTATATTGTCACCTGCTTATTTAACTTTATGCAGAGTACATCATGAGAAACGCTGGGCTGGAGGAAGCACAAGCTGGAATCGAGATTGCCCAGAGAAATATCAATAACCTCAGATATGCAGATGACAGAACCCTTATGGCAGAAAGTGAAGAAGAACTAAAGAGTCTCTTGATGAAAGTGAAAGAGGAGATTGAAAAAATTGGCCTAAAGCTCAACATTCAGAATGGCATCTGGTCCCATCACTTCATGGCAAATAGATGGGGAAACAGTGGCTGATTTTATTTTTCAGGGCTCCAAAATCACTGCAGATGGTGATTGCAGCCATGAAATTAAAAGACACTTGCTCCTTGGAAGGAAAGTTATGACCAATCTAGACAGAATATTAAAAAGCAGAGACATTACTTTCCAACAAAGGTCTGTCTAGTCAAGTCTATGGTTTTTCCAGTAGTCATGTGTGGATGTGAGAGTTGGACTATAAAGAAAGCTGAACACCAAAGAACTGATGTTTTTGAACTGTGGTGTTGGAGAAGACTCTTGAGAGTCCCTTGGGCTGCAAGGAGATCCAACCAGTCCATTCTAAGGGAGATCAGTCCTGGGTATTCATTGGAGGGACTGCTGTTGAAGCTGAAACGCCAATACTTTGGCCACTTGATGTGAAAAGCTGACTCATTGGAAAAGACCCTGATGCTGGGAAAGCTTGAGGGCAGGAGGAAAAGGGGACGACAGAGGATGAGATGTTTGGCATCACTGACACAATGGACATGGGTTTGGGTGGACTCCAGGAGTTGGTGATGGACAGGGAGGCCTGGAGTGCTGGGGTTCATGGGGTCACAAAGAGTCAGACACAACTGAGCAACTGAAATGAACTGAGCTCAAGGAGCCTATTTAAATGAAAATATTTGAACTTTAAAGCTCAACATTCAGAAAACTAAGATCATGGCATCCGGTCCCATCACTTTATGGGAAATAGATGGGGAAACAGTGTCAGTCTTTATTTTTCTGGGCTCCAAAATCACTACAGATGGTGACTGCAGCCATGAAATTAAAAGACCCTTACTTCTTGGAAGGAAAGTTATGACCAACCTAGATAGCATATTCAAAAGCAGAGACATTACTTTGCCAACAAAGGTTCATCTAGTCAAGGCTATGGTTTTTCCTGTGGTAATGTATGGATGTGAGAGTTGGACTGTGAAGAAGGCTGAGCACTGAAGAATGGATGCTTTTGAACTGTGGTGTTGGAGAAGACTCTTGAGAGTCCCTTGGACTGCAAGGAGATCCAACCAGTCCATTCTGAAGGAGATCAGCCCTGGGATTTCTTTGGAAGGAATGATGCTAAAGCTGAAACTCCAGTACTTTGGCCACCTCATTTGGAGAGTTGACTCATTGGAAAAGACTCTGATGCTGGGAGGGATTGAGGGCAGGAGGAGAAGGAGACGACAGAGGATGAGATGGCTGGATGGCATCACTGACTCAATGGACGTGAGTCTCAGTGAACTCTGGGAGTTGCTGATGGACAAGAAGGCCTGGCATGCTTCGACTCATGGGATCGCAAAGAGTCGGACACGACTGAGCGACTGATCTGATCTGATCTGATCTAGTGCCATGATGTGATAAAAGTGTGTGACCTTGGGAGTGAGTGAATGCATTTTGAATCTGGGAATAATGTCCATAATTGAGATTGGATACTGGACTGTGGAGGTTTTAAATAAAGACTGACAGATTTAATTGAACTGGATCCTGTGACTGCTCTTCTAGTAGATTGTAGCAAAAAGGACATCTTGTGCAGGCTATAAGGAACTGGCCACGTCCATTTCCTGCTCTGGGACTCTTGCCCTTAGAATCCATGTGCCACACTGTGAAGAAGCTGAGGCTACAGAGCAATGCCATGGCAAGGTGTTCCAGCAAAAGCCCTAGTTGTGATTCCAACTAATGATGAACATCAAACACCGGACATCTGAACGAGGAAGTCTTTGTATAACTTCTGTCCTACCCTGGACTAGTTGCAACCCTGCAGGAAGCAAGATCTGCTAAGATGAGTATAGTCAACCCTAGAATTCTGTAAAATAATTAAAAAATATATTTCCAGATAGCTGGAATAGTAGTTAATAATTTTTGATGAAGGAATAAAATAAATAATGATGAACTCAAGGTTTCTTATTATTAATCATATTTTGTGGAGTGTTTGGTATTTCAACTAATTTCCTAGGTAAGACTGAATATTTAAGAGTTCAAGGAACTGCTTTTCTAGGACACAGAATTACCTTCTTTAATTTTCCATTTCAGTCTTCTTATGACTGTATCACTGAGAAATAGTACTCTTCTTAAAATAGATCACTGATTAAGAGTTTTATTTGTCATTATTATCATAGAAATATAGACTGTTTCTCCTTTCTCAATGCTGGTAATGTAATTTGATTGAAGTAGGAAATAATATGCATGAGTATCTGGATTAACCTATATATATATATATATATATATATATATATATATATAATTAACAGTACTCCATTCCCATTTTTTTAAGAAAAGCAAGACAATGAATGTCAATGATGTGCTTGCCCTTTTTTCCAGGATGCGACATTTAAAATATCGGTCGTTTCTTCAGAAACAGACTCACAGACAGAAGAGAACAGTGTGATTGCTGAGGAGAAGGGGTTATATGTATCGGAAGTTTGGGATTTGCAGATGCAAACTACTCTATATAGAATGGATAAAACAAGGTGGGGAACTATATTCAATATACTGTAATAAACCATAATAGAAAAGAAAATGAAAAAGCTGAATAATTTTGCTGTACAGCTGAAACTAACCCAACATTGTAAATCAACTATACTTCAATAAAACACATTTCAAAAATAAATTATGTCTCCTTTCTGAAGGACTCATTAACTAGTTAAGGGTCAAGATGAACAAACATGAAATAAGTTCAGACAGCACCATATACAGGAAGATAAACCAGACTTAGAATTAGGAAACTTTTATTCTAGATCACAGATTGGCATTTTTTTTTTTTTTTTTTTTTTTGTAGCAAGTCAGATAGTAAATAATTTAGGCTTTGCAGGACATAGAGTCCCTGTTGCAATTACTCAGCTCTGCTATTGGAGCATGAACACAGCCATAGATAGCATGTAAATGAATGAGTAAGTTCTGTTCCATTAAAACTTTATGAGCAAAAGCAGGGGCCCCACTGGGTTCAGGTTGTCATTTACTGACTCCAGTTCTAGACCTCACCTAAGTCATGGAGCAGCTCTAAGCTTCATTTTCCTTATCTATAAAATGCAGATAATACTACCAGTTTCCTGACTTTGCCAGTGTGAAGAGGTGTTAATGGAACACCTGCGGACTTTCCATGAAATCTTTGTTGTGCTACAGAATATTATGTTAGTTGTCAATATTGTGATTTTATTCCAAAGCTCCTGGCTCTGATCTTCGCTATCTTTTATACATTTCTTGGGAAATCACAATCATCCTTTTTCATTTTGGGCTGGAGAGAAGTCTGTTGGGTTCAATCCAGTCCCTCTTAGCCTTGATATCAGGCAATCATCTTCATTCTGTGACTCACGGTATGCTCTTTTATAAATTGTCTTTCCCTAACACTGCTAAGGCTATGGTTTTTCCAGTGGTCATGTATGGATGTGAGAGTTGGACTGTGAAGAAAGCTGAGTGCCAAAGAATTGATGCTTTTGAACTGTGGTGTTGGAGAAGACTCTTGAGAGTCCCTTGGACTGCAAGGAGATCCAGCCAGTTCATTCTAAAGGAGATGAGTCCTGGGTGTTCATTGGAAGGACTGATGCTAAAGCTGAAACTCCAATACTTTGGCCACCTCATGTGAAGAGTTGACTCATTGGAAAAGACTCTGATGCTGGGAGGGATTGGGGGCAGGAGGAGAAGGGGACAACAGAAGATGAGATGGCTGGATGGCATCACCGACTCGATGGATGTGAGTCTGAGTGAACTCCGGGAGTTGGTGATGGACAGGGAGGCCTGGCGTGCTGCAATTCATGGGGTTGCAAAGAGTCGGACACGACTGAGCAACTGAGCTGAACTGAACGAACACTATTCTCTAAATTAGCTGTCATCACTTTCTTCAATATACCTTGCATCATTCTCTTCATAGTGTTTATCACAATCTGAAATTATCTTGTTTTTGTATAACTTGGCCTCATGATTGTTTGTGAGGCCCTTTAGGATAAGAATTTATTTTCTGATTTGTTTAATAATATCTCCTCAGAACTTAGGGATGTACTTTCCACACAGTATGGATTCAATACATACTTGTTGAACAAACTGAATAAATGAAATGCACAATGTTACCTTACCCTATATGGAAAGGTGGAATTGCTGTTGTGTACCTGGTTGGAACACTATAATTTCCAAAATCTGGACCAGAAAATTTACCTTTTATTTCATTCAGCAAAGTGTAGATACCTATTACAATATGTAAGACTTTATGAAGAAATTGACAGAGATTAATTGAGAAGGCCATAACTGTAGAGTGAGAACTATATCCTCTGCACTGAACTTGAACATAATCACACACAGCATATCTTATGTAGTATATTGTGAAATTGTTGCCAAAACTTGGCCTCTGTTCAACAGTACCAAACAGAAACATGGAGACAGAGTTTTGGGTGAAGTAACACCCTACTCCAATACTCTTGCCTGGAAAATCCCATGGACAGAGGAGCCTGGTAGGCTGTAGTCCATGGGGTCGCTAAGAGTCGGGCACGACTGAGCGACTTCCTTTTCACTTTTCACTTTCATGCATTGGAGAAGGAAATGGCAAGCCACTCCAGTATTCTTGCCTGGAGAATCCCAGGGACAGAGGAGCCTAGTGGGCTGCTGTCTATGGGGTCGCACAGAGTTGGACACGACTGAAGCGACTTAGCAGCAGCAGAAGCAGAAAAGGGTAGCTTTTATTGCTTTGCCTGGCAAAGAGGGCCATAGTGGGCTCATCCCCTGAAGACAGTGTAACCCACCCTGGAAAGGGTAGTGAGAAGTTTTGTAGTGTTCAAGAGCATGGTGTGATCAACTTATGGACCATTCTTGGATTGGTTGGCATCAAGATGAAGTTTCAAGCATCATCAACCTCTGGTTTCAATCCATCTAGGGTTTTGTTCTTGTGGTCAGCAGTTTTAATCTGGAGCAAGGTCTGGTTCCTATAAAAACATCTCAGGAATGTGTGCCTTTATCTATATCTTTCAGGAAACTGGGAGTTTGGCGATTCTGTTATGTGGCAGAATTATAGTCTAAATTGTTACTAGTTCCTTAGCCCAATAGCTGTTCTTTGTTTCCACATCTTTATATTTCCCAGTTATTAATTCTTGAGTCTGCATCTTACTTCAAAAGACAAGGGCACAGGGGCTTGTACATGGTTTCAGAATTCTGATATTAGCTTGTATTTTTTTTTTTTTCCCCTTAGCTCAGCGTGGTTTCCTGATGTGAGGAGCCGACTCATTAGAAAGGACCCTGATGCTGAGAAAGACTGAAAGCAAAAGGTGAAGGAGGCAGCAGAGGATGAGATGGTTAGAAAGCCTTCACCGAGTCAGTGGACATGAATTTGAACAAACTCCAGGGGACAGTGGAGTACAGGGAAGCCTGGTGTGCTGCAGTCTATGAGGCTGCAGAGCTGGACACAACTTAGTGACTGAACAACAGCAGCATTGCTTTGGGAATTGCATTTCCTCTGCTCTGAATTAACATGACTCCTTTTATCGTTCCAGGTCTGTTTGTTTATTTCCATGTGCTCTGGACTTCTCTGTCCTGGAGACAGTCCCCTGTCTATTTCAGTGCCCTTCATTATACCAGTTAGAGAAAGTTTCCCATTTCTGCTAGTTTAGTTATTACAGTTCATTTTATAAGAGTGTGCTTTGTCAGCTGCCTGTTTGCAGAGTTGGTCCCTCAATACGCTCTTTGCCAATCCCTTGCTATACTGCAGTTGTCAATTTTCTCTGTTTTGTTCTTACTCTGCTTTTTTGATTCTTTTGGGGAATTAAACTGAGGTTCAAGATACTTGTGTGCTCAGTCATGCTCAACTCTTTGGAACCTACTAGGATCTTTTGTCTGTGGGACTTTCCAGGCAAGAATACTGGAGTGCGTTGCCATTTCCTCCTCCAGGGGATGTTTCCCACTCAGGTATCAAACCCACATCTTCTGAGTGTCTTGCATTGCGGGCAGATTCTTACTGCTTGAGCCATTGAAGTTCAAGGATCACTTTTTTATTCACATACATTTGCCAAATTGAGTTTAAGTTGAAAACAGATTGCCTAGAAATACAGATGATGTAACACTCTTAAATAATCAATTTGGCTAAGGCAGATCAAGAGTTTACTCAGAATCCATTTCAGCCCCAGTAATATGTGGACACAAACACTCCAGCATTCACTACATGCTTATGGAAAATCAAAGAGGTTTCTGAGGAATGCAGAATAGTGACAAGGGGTGGGTTTCGGGTCATTTTAAATTAGATGTCTTAAAAAGAGGAGTTAATTAACAATTAAGCTGAGTTAGTTAATTAAAGCATGTAAACTTTAAAATATCTGTGCATTCTTTTCCTGTAATTGTGCCATGGTATATTTAGAATCAAACACAAAATTTTGTACTTTTATTTAATAAAAATTAGGCATAAACTCCAGAAGAAAAAAAAAATCTGAATTTCTAAAAACTTAGTTGCAGATCTTTCCAAAGAATGAAGGAAATCCACCTGGTGTCTTTTCCACCATTAAATGTTGATGATTCAGGGACTTCCCTGATGGTCTAGCGGTTTGGACTTTTCCTTCCAATGCAGGAGGTGCAAGTTCCATCACTGCTGGGGAGGAACTAAGATCCCACCCGTCTCATGGCCAAGGAACCAAAACATAAAACAGAAGCATCGTCATAACAAATTCATTGGAGATTTTGAAAATAGTCCATATCAGAAAAAAAAAAATCTTTAAAAAACTGTTGATGATTCAGTGCAAAGGCAGAACATTTAGGGTTTTCTTATTGAATATGGTGATGGTAGAAAGGCAATAAATTTAACATAGATTATATCCAAGCTCCATAGACTCAGATATGGTAAAGAAAGCTATTCTGTATATTTTCTTTGTGCCATTTTTCTCCGCCTTTCTGTTCTTAATCTGGCAGCACTTTGTGGAGGTGTGGTAACAGATAAAGCATGGGGGTTTGTTTGGGCTGGCTTGCAAAGTGATTTGAAAGCCTTCTCAAAGGTTTTCAATGCTGGCTTGAAGGGTACCTGGTAGACACTGACAGGTTTTAAGCAGTAAATTACTTTGTCGAATTTGCAGTTTAAAAGCTACCTCTGGCTGTGGTGTGGGGGATGGATTTGCAGTGTGCTGAAACTAAAGGCAAGGAGAAGCTTCTGGAACATGATGCCACTACCTCTAAGAACCAGAGTAACTGAAATAGGAAGCAGGATCCTGCGAAGAGGGTGGGGCGAGAGATCAGGTTCTGGGACACCTCTTCTTTTTTTTAATGTATTCATTTTTAATTGGGGGATAATTGCTTTACAGTATTGTGTTAGTTTCTGCCATACATTAAATGAATCAGCCATAGATTTACATAATTCCCTTCCCTCTTGAACCTCCCTCTCACCTCCCACCACATCCCACCCTTCTAGGTTATCACAGAGCTCCCTGGGTCAAAGAGCAAATTCCCACTGACTATCACTCAGGTGGATCAGTGGGTAAAGAATCCATCTGCAATGCAGGAGACACAAGAGCTATGGGTTTGATCCCTGGATCAGGAAGATCCTCTAGAGAAGGGCAGGGCAACCTATTGCAGAATTCTTGCCTGGAGAATCCCATGGACGGGGTCGCCTGGCAGGCTACAGTCCATGGGGTCGCAGAGTCATACATGAATGATGCAACTGAGCACGCACACATCTTTTCTTAGAGATAGCTTTTGAGTGCCTCTCTTGGTCTGGCCTTTGGTCAGTATGCCGGCTCCACCCCTTACCCTCTAACACTCCAACATGGAGAGGGGTATAGAAAATCAACCTAACCATAATCTAGTTCTGATATTCAAAAAAAAAAAAAAAAAGTCACCTTGAGTCTTTGCTTGGCCAGAGGTACTCAGTTCAGTATCTGCTGACACTTTATCTTCAGATTATAAATCAGACTTAGAGTATGTGTGCAAAACACACGTGCACACACCCTCTTACCACTCAAGTCCTCTTATATTGTAAGCTAATTATGGAACCTGTGGGCAAGACAGCTGGAGCCACGGCTGCGGTCACTGGCTTCTCCTGCCAATTCTCACATTTGACTCTGACCTTCTAGGACCGGGGCACCTCCTTTCCCCTCATAGTCATTGGATACTTGCAACAGAATAGGATGAAGGCAGGGCAGGAACTGAGTCAAGTTTCTCTTGGAAGCTGAAACACGGTAGAATGTATAAAGCTGATATTCAGCTGAGCGATAGGGCTGAGCAGTGAAATCAAATGTGGAAAGTGCTGAATCGCTTGATTCTAAAAAACGACTGAAAGGCTCACCCCACAAAATGCTACTTCAATTAGAGCCAAGAAATCAGAGATTTAGACACCAGGGCCTTGCTTGCTATTTGTTTTGTATGACTTAACTGTGCATGCAACAAATTATGACATTATAATATTGATGTTGATAATAATGATTATGCAAGAAGGGTAACAATGGAATGTGGCAATAAAAAAAGGGGAATTTTCCCCCCACCCCACCATTTCTCTGCTCCTCTCAATAGTTCCTTAACTGCATGTGACCTAGGAGACAAAATGGTGCTGTTGCCTCAGTGGAGTCCAATTCCTACATTAAATATTCCTAACTTTCCTACCACATGTTCCTGAGAAACAAGTCAGCCATGCCTTCTGTGTTCAAGAGAAGAAGTGATCTGTCCTTGCACTTAGAGGGAAGTCTGGATGCATTAGACAGGTGAGAAAAAATAGTGTTAATAGTAATAGCTCTTCAACTTAGGACTTGTCCAAAGGGCTTTGGAAGATGTTTTAGACTCAATTTAAGTTTGAGAGTTGACTTCATATTATATTGCTTATATGTGAAATCTAGAAAAAAATGTTACAAATGAACTTATATACAAAACATAAATATACCCACAGACATAGAAGACAAACTTATGGTTATCAAAAGGGAAATGGAGGAGGGAGTGATAAATTGTGAGTTTGAGATTAGCATATACACAGTGCTCTATATAGAATAAACACCAATGACCTACTGTATATCACTGGGAACTGTACTCAATATTTTGCAATAATTTATGAAGGGAGAGAATCTGAAAAAGAACATATATTTATTTTTTCTGTATACTTTGCTGTACACCTGAAACTAACACAACATGGTAAATCAACTGTACTTCAATTAGAAAGCAATATAAGTATTGACTCCAAATCCCACTCTTATTAAGCCCAGATTAACAGCCTCTGTGTGTCAGCTACAAACTTTTGGGATGCCCTTCATATCTCACATTACACTGGATTGTCATGAACTCTGAATCAGAGCAGATGATATTATTTCCAATTTGTAGATGAGAACTATGAGATTTGGGGAGACAAGAGAATTAGCAACCAGCTAGTAAATGTTAGAACTAGAATCATGACTAAGGTTCACTGAAGGATTTTTCACTCCCTGCTTGAGGGTATGCTCTAGGATTTTGCTTCCAGGCCCCACTTGAACGAGTTCTACTTAGGTTATCTTCCAGTGGCATGCTGTTCCCAGGAAAACCAGTTGATAAAGCCCATGCCTGGTAGCTCTTATATAAATTCTATCCAGTAACCCTCAATCAGAAACCTAACACTTTATGTCAGAAACCAATTTTGTGAAGTAAGAGTGGCAATGTTTAGTAACACAGAGCTGAACACCAGGACACCAAGACTATGGTCTTGTCCCAGGTGTGTCTTACATGATACCAAGAAATTCATCTGCTTCAATATTCTCCTTGTTGTTGTTTAGTCACTAAGTCATGTCTGACTTTTTTGTGATCCCATGAACTGTAGCCCAGCAGGCTCCTCTGTCCATGAGATTCCCCAGGCAAGAATAATGGAATGGATTACTATTTCCTTCTCCAGGGGAACTTCCTGACCCAATGGTAGAACCTGTATTTTCTGCATTGGCAGGCAGATTCTTTACTGGTGAGCCACCAGGGAAGCTTTTCTTTCTTGTTACATAGGGAAATAAAGTCTTCCTGGCCTAGAAGGCAAATGGATGAGAAAGCATGTGTGAGCTTGTTTCCTAAGTGTGGGGTGTTGTAAACGGTAAGATTTTGGTGTAAGTAAGGGGCAAACTGCACAGGGTCTCCCCCACCTCTCTGGCCAGAGTCTTCCCACCCTAGGAGGGTGACTCTCTCCCCACTTTCTTTCCTCAAAGTTCCATGTCCAGGCATCACAAAGAAGCCACACGTATGTTCCCACTGCTACCCAGGAAGATAGAACTCCCTCCTAGAGGTTAGTCATCCCAACTCAGTACCTTGTCATTCCTTTATCCATTCATTCATTACATATTTAGTGAAATATTCTTTGAAGAACTAAAGACATGGGATTGGAAAACAAGGTCTCCCCCTCAAAGGATGTAGCCCAGCAGGGAAAATCTGCATGTAAATAAGCTACTTCAGGCCAATTTAATATATGCTTTTGGGTTGGTGCGTGTACTTCAGAATAGGCTTTCATGAGATAATCGGACACAGCTAAACCAAGATGGCAAGCCTTTCCCAAGAAGGCCATCCTTCTGCAAAACATGCTGGAGAAAAAGAATAGTCCAGACAGCACAAGGGAAATGATCTCCAGGGAAATCCCTACTGCCTCTGTAAGAGCAATAACCATGTCTAGGCAGCAGGTATATGTTTTCTGTGCAGTGCTGAATTCTTACAGGCTCCCCAGGAAGTAGTGTTGTATCCACTGTGTACAGAAGTGGAAAGAGAACAAAAGCACATTTGGATAACATAAGTGTGCGTATTGGATCACTTAGCTGGTGAAAGGCCAGGACTTGTAACCAAGTCTATTTCAAGTTCAAGGCCATGCTATTAACCATTGCAATTCAAAACTTACAAGCAGAGGCCCTTACAGTGTACTGTTCAGAATTACACAGTTAAAAAGTGGTTAGTTGCTGCTGTTTAGTCACTCAACCATGTCTGACTCTTACTACCTCATGGACTGTAGCCTGCCAGGCCCCTCTGTTCATGGGATTTCCTAGGCGAGAATACTGGGGTGAGTTGCCATTTCCTGCTCCAGGGGATCTTCCTGGCCCATGGATTGAACCCACATCTCTCCTGCCTTGGCAGACAGATTCTTTACCACTGAGCCACCATGGAAGCCCAGAAAGTGGTTAAGCTGCAAATAAAACCCAGTTCTGTCTGGTTCCAACCCTTGTGCCCTCAACCCTTCACTGTCCTGGAAACACATGTGCAAATGTTTAAGAACAATCACTTTGGAGATCATTCTGTTAGTCTGCTGGGGTTGTCATAACAAAGGACCACAAACTTTGGGTGGCTTTAAACAAGAGAAATGCGTTGTCTCACAGTTCTGGAGGTTGGAAGTCTGAGATCAAGGAGTAGGCTGGATTGATTCTTTGGACAGCTCCGAGGAATAATCCATTCCAGGCCTCATTCCTGGCTTCTGGAGGTTGCTGGCGTTTATGGCCATTTCTGGTCTGTACATGCATTAGCCTGATCTCTGCCTTCATCTTCACATGGGCCTTGTGTGTGCCACTGTGCCAAAATCTCTCCTCTTTATTTTTTTTGTAAGGACACCAGTCATATTGAATTAGATCCCCACCTTACTCCAGTATCAGCTCCTTTTAACTGATTCCATCAGTGATGACCCCATTTCCAAACACACTGACATTCTGAGATGCTAGCGGTTAGCCTTTTCACACTTGAATTTTGCCAGGACTTGATTCAATCCATTATAGCTCTCCAGCAATGCTGAGGCTCCCAATGCAGATGAAGAAGCTGCATCTTTCTGTGTTTGGAGAGACAGATGAGGAAGAATCATGGAGACTCCATTCCAGTTTTATTAAGGAGTTTTTTTTTTTCTCTTTGAAGAGAGACCGAGATGACTATACGAATTGCTATGGTTGTTGTTTCTACCAGAGTAAGTGTGCTACCTTCAAGTCATAGCACAGCCTTTTTAACGCCCTTAGAGGGCCTCCATGCGGGCATGATTGGCACTGATTATGCATAATAGACTAGGCAAGAATCTAGCTGCCTTCAGTGCTCTCCTTCAGCACAGAGGATCCTCACAGCAGCGCCGCACCAGGAACCCACCTGCCAGGCACAGCCCAGGGCCGCCTGTGTCTCTTGCATCATTCATTAGCAGGTGTCTTTGCCTCAGCTCACAAAACACAAGAGTCTCGAGCAAACAAGAACTCACGTCTGAGATATGGTTCGGAGCTGCCAGGACATCTCCTATGAGACAGACCTCCATCAGGTTCAAGTTCTGGGGAAAAAAGAATAAACGAGTGACACCCCAACTTTCTTGTCTCAGGATGGCACCCCGTGTTCTCCATCATCCTGTCTTCCAGAGAAGGCCTCTCTTCCAAGCTAGATTCGAGTCCCTTTCATTTATCTTCACAACAGACGCTCACAGTTCACTTTGCAGACGGTTACACATGGGGGCTAATTTTAGGGATTATCTCCTTGGAGTTTATTTTGGGTTTCAGAGATTTGCATTGAGGTCTGTTAATAAGCCCAGCCTGGGACTTCCCTGATGGTCCAGTGGTTAAGAATCAGCCTGCCAATGCAGGGGATGCTGGTTAGATCCCTGGTTGGGGAAAATCCCACATGTCTCAGGACAGCTGAGCCTATGTAACACAACTACTGAGGCTCGCAGCCTAGAACTTGTGCTCCTCAATGTGGGAGGCCACGACGGTGGGAAGCCTGAGCATGGAAACAGAGAGGAGCCCCTGCTCCGGGCAACTAGAAAAAGCCTGCATGTAGCAACGAAGACCCAGGGCAACCAAAAAAAAAATATATGTATATATATATATACATGTGTGTATATATATGTGTATATATATATATATATATATATATATATCTAAGCACAGCCTACAGGGCTGTGTGCATATGTGTGTGTGTATGTGAAATTTATCAACCTTCTTGAGTAACTCTCAATACCAGTTTTTTCAGAATATTTTCTATGGATTGCTAATTTCATGCCAGAATTCAAATGGAAATTTAAACCAAAAGAAAGTTGCTTAGTTGCATCTGATTCTTTGTGACTCCATGGACTAGAAAATCCATGGAATTCTTTAGCTATTCCCTTCTCCAGGGTATCTTTCCCACCCAGGGATCAAACTCAGGTCTCCCACATTGCATGCAGAGTCTTTACCAGCCACCAGGGAAGCCCAAAAGAAATCAAAAGAACATAAAGATAAATAGTGGAGCTTGCTTGCTTTTCACCCCATTTATTCTGTTGGTGACTTTTCAGTGGTGATTTTTTTTTTCCTTACCCTGTATATTTTTATGTCAGACTCTGATTTCTGAAGCTTTATTTTTAGTCCTCATAAGGAACAGCATTGATTTTCATGCTATGTTCTAACCTCTGGAGCAGTTCTGTAGGTTAGCTCAATTTCATAAAGACTGGAAAACTGGAGCTCAGAGAAGTGACTTATTTTACCCACTTGGTAGGAAGGTGTCAGAAACAATGCCAGAATCCATGTTCCTTTGTCTCAAGGCTGGTGCTACTTCCTTAGTGGCTCCAAGGTCATGTACAGTCTGCACTGAGGTCCTTTTGGATAGAGGCTCGTGAATGACCCAGGCAGAGTTGAGATTAAATCCATATGGAAACTTCAGGACAACTGTGGAGATGAAAATAGACTCCTCAGCTCGACTTGGCCAAATCAACATTTGTCAGGGAGAGCCCTGGGATTGGGGATTTTTTGCACACACTCCTTGACATTGTGGTGATTTTAAGGCTTTGATATTATTAGACCTGAGGTCAGAAAGCCCGGATGTTATCTGTGACTGTCATGAGTCACATATTTTTAAGTAGAACTGTTAGTTCTCTGAGTCTTTAACTATATTTGTAAAATAAAGACAAACATTGCTTAGTTGTAAGGAAAACATAATATCAACTTTCTGAAAGCATTTTTTGACTTATAATGAAGTAGAGATAATTGCTACTAGTATTTCTGAAAAGTTAGGTGACCCATTTGCGGGATCGCATGTTTTCCCCCAGTAAGTTCTGCTGTTTCAAGGAAGTGGAAAACGAAAAAAAAAAAAACACCTTGATTTAAAAATGTGGAATCAAGCCACATCTACGAGTGGCTTGATTCTGTATTCGAAAAGGACGTATTTGTTATGGTTCCACAGTTTCTGTCTTTGTTATTTTCCCTCAATACTTTATAAAATAACTTATCAAATCAAAAATTGATCTACATGTACTTTGGAGACATTTTAAATGCTCATCAAAACAAATGGAATCTAGTCAACATTTTTTTTTTTTTTAATACTGCTGTTGGTGATAGTTTGATTAACCATAGGCAGGTTTAATCTTCAAATCTCAGGCCCACGGTCTCTTCCCCAAGCCTGAAGTTATAGTAAGAGCTTGGCTAGGTTGGATTCAGGATTATCTGTCCTAAATCAGGGGTGTAGTGTTAGTTTTCATGATTATGGCTTCAATTACTCAGAGTAAGTCCTACTTTCCTGACCCCCATCTTCCCACTCCCCTCCAAATGAACTTGCTCTCTCTCAGGCTTCTTTTTTTTGGTTTCCCCTAGCTTTTTTAGATATAATTTACATATAACATTGTATTAATTTAAGATGTATAACATAATGATTATATATATATGTTATATAGTAATATAATGTAATAAGTAACAATATACATAATAATGTAATACCTTATAATATGTCTAATTATTTATATATAATCATTTTATTTATGTAATGGAATGATTACTCAATAGGTTTAGTTAACATCCATCACCTCGATATTTACAATTTTCTTTCTTTGTGATGAAAAGTTTTCAAAATTGAGTATCTTGGCAACTTTCAAATATATAATACTGTCAACTACAGTCCCCATGGTGCACTGCATCCCCAGAGCGTATTTATCTTATAACTGGAAGTTTGTAACCTTTGACCACCTTCATCCATGTTCCCTATTCCTATCCCCAATCTCTGGCAATCACCAATCTTTCCTGTTTCAATATGAGTTTTCTTCATTTTAGAGTCAACATTTACATGAGATTATACAGCATTTTCTCTATTTATGTCACTTAGCACAGTGCCCTCAAGGTATATCCATATTATTGAAAATGGCTAGATTTCCTTCTTCGTATGGCTAAATAACATCCCACTATCTCTAAATGCCACATTTACTTGTCCATTCACTTATCAAGGAACAATTTGCTTGTTTCCATGTCTTTGCTATAGTATATAATGCTGCTATGAACATGAGGGTGCAGTTATCCTTTCAAGATAATGATTTTGTTTCCTTCAGATAAACACCCAGGAGTGTCTTCTCTGGATCATTTGGTAGTTCTGCTTTTAGTTGTTTATGCTGATCCTGGTTCACGTTTCAAGTTTGGCCTGAGTATCATCTTGTCTGTGACTTGAACCCCCAATCTATATCTCATCTCCCCTAGATCTGGGGCTCCATACCCCTTCTTGTAACCTGTAGCTTACCTTTGAATAAGGAACCTTACCAAATTCAATAGGCTACTGTGAACAGGAATAAGCCTTATCTTGATAACCAGACTTTCCAGGCACTGCCTCTAATTTCAAACTTCTAAAAAATCTTGACTGTTGCCTTGCACTGGATCCCATCACCTCTCCTTTACTCCAGGATATGGCTTCAGAAATAATCCCCCGTCCTGTGTTTTAACTACTTTTCCTCTCTCTTAGATCATACATATCAACAACTATACATGCTTGTTATGTCAGAAGACAAGATGATATCTTTGATCCCATAGGACTTCTGGGCTACTGTCTCATTTTCCTGTGTTTATAGTAAAACTCTTCAGAGTATTGTATTTACTCACTCCCCTTTTACACTTCTTTTTCCTAGAACCCACTGTTAATCCACCATATCAGGAAACTACTCTTGTCAGTCTCTACCCAGTGATCCCACTATTGCTATGTCCATCTGTGAATATTCAGTTCTTTCCTCACATTTCCTATGAACCAAGAAATTAAAAGACTCTTGCTCCTTGGAAGAAAAGTAATGACCAATCTAGACAGCATATTAACAAGCAGAGACATTATTTTGCCAACAAAGGTCTGTCTAGTCAAAGTTTTGGTTTTTCCAGTAGTCATGCATGGATGTGACAGTTGGACTATAAAGAAAGCTAAGCGCCAAAGAATTGATGCTTTTGAACTGTGGTGTTGGAGAAGACTCTTGAGAGTCCCTTGGACTATAAAGAGATCCAACCAGTCCATCCTAAAGGAAATCAGTCCTGGATATTCATTGGAAGGACTGATGCTGAAGCTGAAACTCCAATACTTGGCCACCTGATTGAAGAACTGACTCATTGGAAAAGACCCTGATGCTGGGAAAGATTGGAGGCAGGAGAAGGGGACAACAGAGGATGAGATGGTTGGATGGCATCACCAACTCAATGGACATGAGTTTGAGTAAGCTCCAGGAGTTGATGATGGACAGGAAAGCCTGGCGTGCTGCAGTCTGTGGGGTCACAAAGAGTCAAACATGACTAAGTGACTGGACTAAACTGAACTCACTATGAGTAATAATACAAGGGTCTGTCTACCTCACCTTGGAGTGTTTTCTTCATTTGGCTTCAAAGATTCTACTCCTTCATTTCTCCTACCTCACTCTCTTCTCTTCTTCATTCTTCTCTATTAGTTCTTCTTCATCTTTCCAGTCTCCAAATATTTAAAGATAGGTACCTCTATCTCTCTGTTTCTCTTCCTTGTCTCTGTTTCACTTCACCAAAGTCAGATTTACTGTGATGTAATTTGCAGCAATAAAGCTCTCCCTTTTTTGGTGTTTGGTTCTGTGAAATTTGATAGACACAGATATGCATGTAATCACCACCACAATTGAGATTAGAGCATTTCTATCACCCCACAATTTCCCTAACTCCTTTGTAGGATAGGGCTTCCTTGTGTGCTACAGTCCATGGGGTCAGAAATGACTTAGCAACTGAACAACAACAACAAATTAGATTGAACAGATTCACCATAGTTTATCTATACCAGTCAAAACACACTGGGCTATTTCCAGTTTCAGGCAATTATGAATAAGCATTCACATACAAATATTTGGCATATGCTTTCATTATTTGGGGAAAATACCTATGAGTAGAATTACTATGTCATATTGTAAGTACATGTTTAACTGTATTAGACACTACTAAACAGATTTTCAAAGTCACTGTACCATTTTCATTACCTCATCAACCCAGAATCAGAGTTCAATTTGCTCTATATTTTTTTTTCCATCACTTGGTATTGCCAACTTATTTCATACTCTAATTGAGGTATGGTGATAACCTAAGGTTGTAAAGACTTTCTCCTATGTTTCTTTCAAAAGTTTTCTAGCTTTATGTGATATATTCATATTTATTATTAATTTTGAGGGTTTTTTAATACACATATATAGCATGAGGTATGGATAGATTATTTTTTTTCCTGTTAGCACACTGTTTCAAAGTTAGGGAAAAAATAGTCAGCCTTTCACTATTAAGAATGATATTAGCTGTAGGTTGTTTTTAGGTGACCTTTATCAGATTGATAAAGTTGACTTTAGTTTCTAATTGGTTTAAAGTTTTCAACATAAATGCATTTTATAAAATATTTTGTCTATATCTCTTGAAACAATTTTATTCTTATTTAATTCTCTTGATATTATGAATTGCATTGATGGATTTTAATTCAAACTAAATTTAGATAGCTGGGAGCTCCTTACTGTGGTTCTCTTGCATTTTTGCATAAGTTGGAGTGTATAGAACACATTTTTGGTTTTGGTTATGAGCCTTACACTTTCCAGTGAGTACTTTGGGTAGATTCATTAAAATGCTGGCCAAATTCCCTTCCAGGACTGAAAGTCTTATTCTTCCATCTGCTGGGAATATTGCAAAAGATGACCATCAACTATTAGCCCTCTATAAGAATAGCCATAGCTGATAAAACATCTGCTTCACCAAAGGTCTGTAGAGCCTTTGCAGGACATCTACACAGTCAATCACTGATCAATATAGAGGTGTAATAATATCCAGGATGCACAATAATGTCCAGGATACACAATATCCAGGTGACCTGTATAAGGTCAACCAAACAACCTGCAGCTAATATTATTCTTAATGGTTGCTATTCCTTGTTGTTCAGTTGCTCAGTCATGTCTGACTCTTTGTGATCCCATGGATTGCAGCATGCTGGGATTCTGGTCCTTCACCATCTCCTGGAGCTTGCTCATTCTCAACGGTGATACACAATCTTGCAACAATGCTGAAAGTCCATTCCAGCTCTAGAACCTTCCAGGAGACATTACTGAAGCCATCTTCAGAGCCTTATCATAGCTGAACTTCTCCCCTTGCCCCGTGTTGCTTCTGTATTTTCCCTTCCATAGGGAACCTAAGAGTACTCTCTAATAAATATCTATTATGCATATTTTCCTGGTGACATAAACTGAAACAAATTATGGTGATGTTGTAACTTTTCTGCTTTTGGGGCTTCCAGATGCCTGCTTTTCTTCCTTCTGCTTTCCACCATTCATATCCATTTCACAGTTATTGGTAGTTTGTCTCTATCTGCTTATTCCTGGGGTATGTGAAGATACTTTATCACACGGTTTTTTTTGGAGAAATTGTCCATTGTGTTTTAACGTGGTATCCTAGTTTTTCTCTTTGTTTTATTTGGGAATGATGAGAGTTGAAATCTTTGATCCAAAAGCTACTGTGCTTCTACTACTATATTTGTTCCAATACTATCTCCCAGTGCACAACCCTTTAGAAAATATTTATTTAAAGAGAAGGATAGAGATGAGGTGGTGGCTTGAGAAGGAAGCAGATTCAGAAAAGACAATTTAGGATAATAGATTCTCATTAATTATATTTTTTAATTTAACACTGAATTGAGGAAATAATGTGAAAAGGACAAGTAATCATAAAACCTGAGTTCAAGTCCTGATTTTAATAGGTGTCTTTTGATCTGAGGAAATTGCTTATTCCAATTAAATATCAGTTTCTGTGTCTGAAAAGTGAAAATGCAAATGCCTTCCCTAGCTATATTACAGGCATATTGTGAGGATAAAAAGTCCACATTTCAAGTGGAACCTCCAAATAAACACGAAGCAAGTTAAGAGTAACTTCCCATCAGAAAGTCTTATAGGATATGCACAGTGTGGCAAATTCAACCACTGATGGAATTGACAGAAAGCCAGTAAGCCAAAAGAAATTAGCTGGCATGCATTAACTCCAACAGCACAATTTCTCAAGCAGTTCCAAGTGGGATAAAGGAAGACAGCTTGGATTTTTTCAGTTTTACCATCAAAACCTCCAAAGGGTACAGAAAAAGGTTTTACGGAGGTTAATCTATGGCAAGCACAATTGACTGGTGCCGTTGACTTCAGAATGCAAATGTGTTTGTTTTGGCAAGGGGAAAGAAGATGAATAAAGAGTAAAAACAAAAGAGCCCATTTCTTCTGTAAATCTTTCAGTGTTCTTGCAACAATGAGGACTTTCTCTCCTGGGGAGACAAGATTCCTAGGAGGGAATGTGAAAAGAAAAAATTAAAGAAAGGGAAAAAAATAACACAAAACAAAATAACCTTAGGGCTCTAAGAAGTGTCCTCATTCTTGGCTTTGTTTTATATCTTAATTGTTGTTGTATTTCTGTTTTTCATAGTAAGTTTTCTGGGAAAAGCCACAGATTTCTACAATGCAGGCACTTAATCAATATTCAGTAGAGAGCATGTGGCCCCAAGCATTCTTGCATAGTAATTTTTAAAAATATATATATATATTTTAAAATAAACCACTGTCATATAACCAAATGCAGGATTTGAAAGCAAAACAAATACTTTTACTAAGGACTATTGCCAAAAATAATACAGGGAGTACTCCAAATCATGGAGTTTGACATTATAGAAATTCATATGATTTGGGGTCATTATTTAGACCTATATAAAATTGAATGCCCCAATGATTCTGAAGATTCATATACATAATCTCATCACTAAGCACTTGTGGGTTGGGAAGATCCCCTGGAAAAGGGAAAGGATACCCACTCCAGTAGGTTGGTCTGGAGAATTCCATGGACTGTATAGTCCATGGGGTCACAAAGAGTCAGACATGACTGAACGACTTTCACACACACAAAGCACTAGTATAATGCTATCATCTTTTACTCCAGCAGTACCATCAATGTACAGCACAATAAATATGAAATACCAAGATGCTACATGTAGCTAAAACGACTGTAACTGGGAGTAAGACATAAGGGTTGAGATATAGAAACATCTGTGACATGTCAGAAATACTATGCCCACATTGGAGTAGTGATCTTTATATCAGACAAAATAAACATTAAAATAAAGAATATTACAAGAGATAAGGAAGGACACTACATAATGATCAAGGGATCAATCCAAGTGGAAGACATAAGAATTGTAAATATCTATGCACTCAACATAGAAGCACCTCAGTACATAAGACAAACACTAACGGACATAAAAGGAGAAATTGACAGTAACACAATAATAGTAGGAGACTTTAACATCCCACTCACACCAAGGGATAGATCATCAAAACAGATGGAATAAGGAAGCACAAGTCAATAGTAAAGATTAATAAAACTAAAAGCTGGTTCCTTGAGAAGAGAGGCACAATTGACAAGCCTTTAGCCAGAATTATCAAGAAAAAAAGAGAGAAGAATGAGATCAAAATTAGAAATGAAAAAGGAGAGGTTACAACAGACAATGCAGAAACACAAAGGATTATAAAAGACTGTTATGAACAAATATATGGCAATAAGATGGATAACCTGGAAGAAATGGATAGATTCTTAGAAAAGTCCAATCTCTAAGACTGAACCAGGAATAGATAGAAATTATGAACAATGCAATTACAAACACTGAAATTGAAGCTGTGATCAAAATTCTCCCAAAAAACAAAAGCCCAGGACAGATGGCTTCACAGAAAAATCCTATCAAACATTTAGAGAAGAGCTAATGCCTATCCTTCTAAAACTTTCAAAAGATTGCAGAGGAAGGAACACTTTCAAACTCATTCTATGAGGCCACCATCACCCTGATACCCAAACCAGACAAAGACAACACACAAAAAAGAAAACTACAGGCCAATGTCACTGATGAACATAGAAGCAAAAATTCTCAACAAAACTTTAGCAAACAGAATTCAGCAACACATCACAAAGCTCATACACCATGATCAAGTTAGGTTTATTCCAGGAATGCAAGGATTCTTCACAAATCAATGTGATACACCATATTAACAAATTAAAAGATAAAAATCATATGATATTCTTAATAGATGCAGGAAAAGCCTTTGACAAAATTCAGCACCCATTTATGATTAAAACTCTTCAAAAAATGGGTATAGAGGGAACCTGCCTCAACATAGTAAAGGCCACATATGATAAACCTACAGCAAACATTGTTTTAAATGGTGAAAAGCTGAAAGCATCCCCCCTAAACTCAGAAGCAAAAAAAGGGTGTCCACTTTCACCACTATTATTCAACATAGTTCTGGAAGTCCTAGCTACAACAATCAGAGAAGAAGAAGAAATAAAAGGAATCCAGATCAGAAAAGAAGTAAAGCTCTCACTGTTTGCAGGTGACATGATGCTGTACATAGAAAACCCTAAAGATAGCATCAAAAAATTACTAGAGCTAATCAGTGAATTTAGCAAATTTGCAGGATACAAAATCAATACACAGAAATCACTTGCATTTCTATATACTAACAATGAAAAATCAGAAAAAGAATTTAAGGAATCAATCTCATTCCCCATTGCAACAAAAAGAATTAAATATTTAGGATAAGCTTACCTAAGGAGACAAAAGAGCTGTACAGAGAATAATATAAGATGCTAATGAAAGAAATCAAAGATGACACAAACAGATGAAGAAATATTCCATGTTCCTGAGTAAGAATCAGTACTGTGAAAATGACTATACTACCAAAAGCAATCTACAGATTCAATGTGATCCCTAACAAATTACCAATGACATTTTTCATAGAACTAGAACAAAAAATTTCACAATCCATATGGAAACACAAAAGACCTCGAATAGCCAAAGCAGTCTTGAGAATGGAGCTGTAGGAAGCAACCTTCCTGACTTTAGATTATACTGCAAAGCTACAGTCATCAAGACAGTATGGTACTGTCCCCAAAACAGAAATATAGACCAATGGAACAAGATAGAAAGCCCAGAAATAAACCCATCCACATATGGGTACCTTATTTTTGAAAAAGGAGGCAATAATATACAATGGGACAAAGACAATATATGGTGCTGAGAAAATTGGACAACTACATGTGAAACGATGAAATTAGAACACTTCCTAACACTATCAGTTCAGTTTAGTTTAGTCACTCAGTAGTGTCCAGCTCTTTGCGACCCCATGAATCGCAGCACGCCAGGCCTCCTTGTCCACAACCAACTCTGGAGTCCGCCCAAACCCATGTCCATTGAGTTGGTGATGCCATTAAACCATCTCATCCTCTGTCATCCCCTTCTCCTCCTGCCCTCAATCTTTCCCAGCATCAGGGACTTTTCAAATGGGTCAGCTCTTTGCATCAGGTGGCCAAAGTATTGGAGTTTCAGCTTCAACATCAGTCCTTCCAATGAACAACCAGGACTGATCTCCTTTAGGATGGACTGGTTGGATCTCCTTGCAGTCCAAGGGACTCTCAAGAGTCTTCTCCAACACCACAGTTCAAAAGCATCAATTTTCGGCATTCAGCTTTCTTCACAGTCCAACTCTAACATCCATACACGACCACTGGAAAACCATAGCCTTGACTAGATGGACCTTTGTTGGTAACGTAATGTCTCTACTTTTGAATATGCTATCTAGTTTGGTCATAACTTTCCTTCCAAGGAGTAAGCGTCTTTTAATTTCATGGCTGCAATCACCATCTGCCATGAGTTTGTAGCCCAGAAAAATAGAGTAACCACTGTTTCCACATCTATTTGCCATGAAGTGATGGGACCAGATGCCATGATCTAAGTTTTCTGAATGTTGAGCTTTAAGCCAACTTTTTCACTCTCTTCTTTCACTTTCATCAAGAGGCTCTTTAGTTCTTCTTCACTGTCTGCCATAAGAGTGGTGTCATCTGCATATCTGAGGTTATTGATATTTCTCCCAACAATCTTGATTTCAGCTTGTGCTTCCTCCAGCCCAGCGTTTCTCATGATGTACTCTGCCTATAATTTAAATAAGCAAGGTGACAGTATACAGCCTTGACATAATCCTTTTCCTATTTGGAACCAGTCTGTTGTTCCATTCCAGTTCTAACTGTTGATTTCTAACCTGCATAAAGGTTTCTCAAGATGCAAGTCAGGTGGTATGGTATTCCCATCTCTTTTAGAATTTTCCACAGTTTATTGTGATCCACACAGTCAAAGGCTTTAGCATAGTCATTAAAGCAGAAATAGATGGTTTTCTGGAAGTCTTGCTTTTTTGATAATCCAGTGAATGTTGACAATTTGATCTCTGGTTCCTCTGCCTTTTAAAGCAGCTTGAACATCTGGAAGTTCACGGTTCACGTATTGCTGAAGCCTGGCTTGGAGAATTTTAAGATTACTTTACTAGCGTGTGAGATGAGTGCAATTGTGCAGTAGTTTGAGCATTCTTTGGCATTGCCTTTCTTTGGGATTGGAATGAAAACTGACCTTTTCCAGTCCTGTGACCACTGCTGAGTTTTCCAAATTTGCTGGCATATTGAGTCCAGCACTTTCACATTGTCATCTTTCAGGATTTGAAATAGCTCAACTGGAATTCCATTACCTCCACTAGCTTTGTTTGTAGTGATGCTTCTTAAGGCCCACTTGACTTCACATTCCAGGATGTCACTCTAGGTGAGTGATCACACCATTGTGATTATCTGGGTGGTGAAGATCTTTTTTGTACAGTTTTTCTGTGTCACCTCTTCTTAATATCTTCTGCTTCTGTTAGGTCCCTACCATTTCTGTCCTTTATGGAGTCCATCTTTGCATGAAATATTCCCTTGGTATCTCTGATTTTCTTAAAGAGATCTCTAGTCTTTCCCATTCTATTATTTTCCTCTATTTCTTTGCATTGATCACTGAGGAAGGCTTTCTTATCTCTCCTTGCTATTCTTTGGAACTTTGCATTCAGATGCTTATATCTTTCCTTTTCTCCTTTGCTTTTCACTTCCCTTCTTTTCACAGCTATTTGTAAGGCCTCCTCAGACAGCCATTTTACTTTTTTGCATTTCTTTTTCTTGGGGATGGTCTTGATTCCTATCTTTTGTACAATGTCATGTAGTTCATTAGGCACTCTGTCAGATCTAGTCCCTTAAATCTATTTCTCACTTGCACTGTATAGTCTTAAGGGATTTGATTTAGGTTATACCTGAATGGTCTAGTGGTTTTCTCCACTTTCTTCAATTTCAGTCTGAATTTGGCAATAAGGAGTTCATTATCCTAACACCATACACAAAGATAAACTCAAAATGGATTAAAGACCTAAATGTAAGACCAGAAACTATAAAACTCTTACAGGAAAACACAAGCAGAACACTCAATGACATAAATCAAAGCAAGATCCTCTATGACCCACCTCCTAGAATAAGGGAAATAAAAACAAAAGTAAACAAGTGGGACCTGATTAAGCTTAAAAGCTTTTGCACAGCAAAGGACACTATAAGCAAGGTGAAAATACAACTCTCAGAATGGGAGAAAATTATAGCAAATGAAACAACTGACAAAGGATTAATTTCCAAAATAT
The DNA here is from genome assembly GCF_055505025.1 of Bos grunniens. Classification (NCBI taxonomy): domain Eukaryota; kingdom Metazoa; phylum Chordata; class Mammalia; order Artiodactyla; family Bovidae; genus Bos; species Bos grunniens. Next base: position 10,778,612 of record NC_141170.1, on the reverse strand, counting down.
AAAAGCAGCTCATATAACTCAATGCCAGAAAAACAAACAACCCAATCAAAAAGTGGGAAAAAAGACTTAAGCAGACATTTCTCCAAAGAAGACATACAGATTGTGAACAAACACATAAAAAGATGCTCAACATCACTCATCATTAGAGAAATGCAAATCAGAACTACAATGAGATATCACTTCACACCAGTAAGAATGGCCATCATCAAAAAGTCTACAAACCATAAATGCTGGAGAGGGTATGGAGAAAAGGGAACAGTTTTATGCTGTTGGTGAGAAAGTAAATTGATACAGCCACTATAGAAGACAGTATAGAAATTCCTTATAAAACTAGGAATAAAAGCACCATATGACCCAACAATACCACTCTTAGGCATATACCCTGAGGAAAACAAAATTGAAAAAGACACATGTATCCCATTGTTCATTGCAGCACCATTTACAATAACCAGAGCATGGAACCAACCTAGATGTCCATTGACGGATGAATGTAAAAAGAAATTGTGGTACATAAACACAACGTAATATCACTCAACCATAAAAATGAATGCATTTGTGCCAGTTGTGATGAGCTGGATAAACCTAGATCTATTGTACAGAGTGAAGTGAGTCAGAAAGAGGAAGATAAATATTATATTCTAATGCAAATATATGGAATCACGAAAAATGGTTCTGAAGAATTTATTTACAGGGCAGCAATGGAGAAACAGATATATAGAATAGACTTATGGATATGGGGAGACAGGAGGAGAGGGTGAGATGTATGGAAAGAGTAACATGGAAACTTAGATTACCATATGTAAAATAGTTAACACATGGGAATTTGCTGTATGGCTCAGGAAACTCAAACAGGGGTTCTGTATCTATATAGAGGGATGGGTTGGAGCAGGAGATGGGAAGGAGGTTCAAAAGGAAAGGGATATATGTATACCTATGGCTGATTCATGTTGAGGTTTGACAGAAAACAGCAAAATTCTGTAAAGCAAGTATTCTCCAATAAAAAATTAATTAATTAAAAAAATACTATTCCCACATAGTATAATGGACAAAAGTGACTCCATAAATGTTATAGGGAAGGGCATAATATCACTGACAGTGAGGAAGATAGAAATATGATAATGCTAAAAGAAGCTACAGTTTTCCCCTCTTTTTTTTTCATTTTCAACAATATCATATATCAAACATGGGTTACAGTGTGAAAGAAACAACTTAGAACCCAAGATATGCTCAGGCTTTCCTGTCCTTCACTGTATGCTGGAGTTTGCTCAGGTTCAGGTCCATTGAGTCAGTGATACCATCCAACCATCTCATCCTCTGTCATCCCATTCTCCTCCTGCCTTCAACCTTTCCGAGCATCAGAGTCTTTTCCAATATGTTGATTCTTTGCATCAGATGGCCACAGTGCTGGAGCTTCAGCTTCAGCATCAGTCCTTCCAATGCATATTCAAGGTTGATTTCCATTCGGATTGACTGGTTGGATCTCCTTGCTGTCCAAGGGACTCTCAAGAGTCTTCTCCAGCACTACAGTTCAAAGGCATCAATTCCTCAGCACTCAGCCTTTGTTTATTGTCAAGCTCTCACATTCATACATGACTACTGGTTAAACCATAGCTTTGACAGGCCTTTGTTGATGAAGTAGTTTCTCTGCTTTTTAATACACTGTCTGAGTTTCTCAAGAACTAGTAGATCGTCCTCAATGGAGAAAGCATGGGAAAACAAGATCCCAAGGGAGAGAAATGCATCAGAAGAGAATTAAACAGAGAATTTCTTTCAATGACCTTGACTTCATTTGTCTAGACTGTGCTAGAAAAATGACATTTATAATACTGATTTTTAAAATTAATTTTTATTGGAGTATAGTTGATTTACAATTAGTGTTATTTTCAGGTATACAGCAAAGTGCTTCAGTTATATGAATCAGTTATAAATATATATCACCACTCTTTTTTTAGATTCCTTTCCTATGTAGGTCATTATAAAAAGTAGAGTTCCCTATGCTTTACAGTAGGTTCTTATTAGTTATTTATTTCATATATAGTAATGTTTATATCTAAATCTCCCAATTTATCTCTCCCCACTTTTCCCTTGGTTACTTAGGATACTGATTTTTTTGTTTTCAAGTCTCGAAGCTGATAATCAGAGAACTGTTGTTAGTGATTAGCTTGAAATTTGGGGGTAAATAAACTAGACTCCTGAAGTCTAGAGTCATGCAAATATTGTTTAATTTTTAAAAGTACTGTAGACAGATACAAAACATTGAGTTTAGTTATTAGAGACACTATTTATCATAATTCTTGTCAAAAATAATTCACCAGAAATTAAAAAAAAATGTTGAATGACAAAGTGAATCAGTACTTATGTAAAAAGCATTTGTCAATTAAAAAAATAGCACCAGGTTCATGGAAAATGAGTCAGGCCAAACTAAATGTATTACCGTTTTGACAGGGTTGTTAAACTCAGAAATAGATACATATTTTCACCTTGATTTTAGAAAACATTTGACAAAAATCTCATGATCCCATCATGTTGAAGATGTAAAAATGTGGGTTACATGACAGAGTAATAATTTAATTCATAGGTGATTGAATAAATTATGAGGAAAGAATTAATGAATCAATGTCAAACTAGTCAGAGGTCCCTAGTGTTGCATCTGAGGGTTTTGTATTTAATCCCATTCTGTTTAAGATTTTAATTAAGCACTGATATGATTGCAGGTATATAAACACATGTAGATAACATGCAGTAGAGAGTAGTATAAATTATCCTGAATGATAGAATCAAGACTCTGTGGAATCCTGACAGTGTTTTGTAATTATGTAAAAACAAAGAAGGAAATCTCATGTCTAATGGCCTTTTTAATGTTGTTGTTGTTTAGTCATTAAGCCATGTCTGACTCTTTCCAACTCCATAGACTGTAGCCTGCCAGGCTCTTCTGTCTCTGGGATTTCCCAGGCAAGAATACTGGAGTAGGTTGCCATTTCCTCTCTAGGGGATCTTTCCAACCCAGGAATCAAACCCAAGTCTCCTTCATTGCAGGCAGAATCTTTACCACTGAGCCACCAGGGAAGACCAATGGTCTTTTATTGTAAATAAAAATTCATCAGATGAGGTTGGGTCATTTACTCTTCTGCACCTTACTTATCTCCTTCATATCTCTGAGAAATCCAGCATAAACATAAGCAATACTTAGATCTACCTATGTGTACTTTTCATTAACATGTAAAATATGATCTGTCACAAGTTGTTCTCTGGGTCACATTGATGACTTACACTCTAGGCGACATGAGATGGTCCCTTAGGTATCTGCTAAGAGAAATGAAGAGAGTCCTTTTCTCTTTATTTGATTAAAAGCTGAAAATAAGCTTAAGAAGTCAGCTATTTGTTCACTTTCTCTGGCTACACCTTCCTTCTTTGAAATTATAAAATCCGAATTTAATATCCCAACCACAAGCATCCCATATCAAGACTGCCATCCCAAAATAGTTTTCCACTTGAATCAAGTCATATGCTTTCATTTTCCCCATGTGTTCATTCATTATTTCATTAATATATTTAACATTAATCAAATACTAACTTTGTACTGGAAAGAGTAAAATTAATAAAGTAATTCTTCACATTCATAATATCATAATTGATAAGGGTGACATCAGAAACAGTAATAGGTAATTATAATATGGTATGATGAGTTAAAGCATTGAAGAATATGGTGTTTGGGGAATAAATGGAAGAAAGAGTAGGATGTTCTGGGTTAAAAGCAACAGGTAGGCTAATGATATGTTAATATAATAAATTAATATTTATCCTACTAGGGCTTTCAAGAGAAGGCAATGGCACCCCACTCCAGTACTCTTGCCTGGAAAATCCCATGGACGGAGGAGCCTGGTAGGCTGCAGGCCATGGGGTCACTAACGGTCGATCACGACTGAGCGACTTCACTTTGACTTTTCACTTTCATACATTGGAGGAGGAAATGGCAACCTACTCCAGTGTTCTTGCCTGGAGAATCCCAGGGATGGGGGAGCCTGGTGGGCTGCCATCTATGGGGTCATACAGAGTCGGACACGACTGAAGTGACTTAGCAGCAGTAACAGTACTAGGGCTTTAACCCCAGAACCTAAATTAGGACTTTGGGATTAACATACACACATTTCTCTATATAAAATAGATAACCAAAAATATCTACTGTATAGCACAAGGAACTGTATTTATCAATAATATTTTGTAATAATTTATAACAGAAAAGAATCTGAAAAAGAATATATATCTGAATTGCTGTGCTGTATGTCTCAAACTAGCACCATTTTGTAAATCAATTGTACTTTAATAAAAAAAGAAAAGAAAATTTAAAAGTCAGATAGAGTAGAAAAGTTTCCAATAGGTGTTAAAACTAAAAAAAAAAAAAAAAAACTGAATGATAATAATAACAGCAACAACAACTAGTAAAATTTAGAGGCAGGAGTGGGGTAAAGGATCTTATGGTCCTATAAAAGAATATCTTATTCTTTTGGAAACTTAAGGGAGCAAATCACCACCCTCTTTTTCCTTGTCAAATCATGGAGCTTCAGCTATAGACCCAAAATCTTGGCCAGCACTCTCTCTAGTGGTGGACCTATGAACTACCCCTCTGCAGATTTCCTAAACTGCAGGAACCTGATGGACATGAAGATACCCAAAATGTAAAGAAGCAATAATTCTCTGTCATATCTGGATAAGAATAAAAACTTCAAGACTATAGAAATATATCTCCAAGAAAGCACTTTCAACAAATAAAAAATTGTATCCAGGAGATCTCAGCTAGAAATGGCACCGACCAGAAAACAAACATGAAAAGATATTTGCTGCTGCTGCTGCTGCTAAGTTGCTTCAGTCGTGTCCGACTCTGTGCGACCCCATAGACAGCAGCCCACTAGGCTCCTCTGTCCCTGGGATTCTCCAGGCAAGAACACTGGAGTGGGCTGCCATTTCCTTCTCCAATGCATGAAAGTGAAAAGTGAAAGTGAAGTCGCTCAGTCGTGTCCGACTCTAGTGACCCCATGGACTGCAGCCTACCAGGCTCCTCCGTCCATGGGATTTTCTAGGCAAAAGTACTGGAGTGGGGGTGCCATTGCCTTCTCCAACAAAGATATTGAGAGACCTAGAAATCTATGGCACAGTAAAGGACCTGGCCAAGAAGAGGGCTCATTTTGACTCACAGCTAGTGCACTGGCTGATGAGTCATCTCGGCATCTGTATCTTAGTCTTCTTAATTGATGTATTTGGGTTGACCATATGTCCCAGTTTGCCTGGGGCAGTTCTGGTTTATGTCAGTTGTACCAGGTGATGATTAATGGCATCTTATTTCATTCCTTAATGTGCCCCATTTGGGTCATAAAGTATACGGTCAACCTAGTTACATGATATAAGGGTAATGTTCTTTTTCTTATATGGTGGGATTAAATGAGCATGGATTAGTGGAGGTTCAACCATGACCTAGGTGTTTGGTTCTTGCTTAGTGTGTTTTTACACTAAAGCTTGCCCTTTGGAGCTCATCGTCTCAATGATTCTGATTACTGTTTCTCTCTGTCTTCAATGTGTCATATTAAGGATGAATGGGGAGAGTGTGAGCTGTGAATCTTCTCATAAAATTAATAAAGTTAATTTCACTCAGAAAATAGGAAAGTCTTTCTGAACCACAGGTTGCTGTACAAATTCTGGCCTCTTGAAATTCTCTCTCTTTTTTTTTTTTTTGTTAATATCTTTTACAAATAATTCTGGAACACTGACATTTTAACTAAACTCTAAAAACCTATGGAAAAGGAAAGAAAATTGGGAAAATGAATGCCCTGTATTTTGGGTTTGGGTTAAGCTGGGCATGCCCACAGCTGCACATTCAACTCCACTAAAAACATAAATAGAAAACAACCTTAATATTCTAATAATAAGTGATTAGTGGAACAAATTATAGAGCATCTGTACAATGGAACACACTGCAGTTTCCAAAATTGCTGGTATAGAGCTATATTTATTGGCATGGAAAATTGCTCACAGCATATTATCAAGTGAAAAAGGCAGGTGCTGAGAAGCAGGTGCAGGGATATTATAAAATTACATAGAAGTATGTAATATATAGTCTATATGTTTATGTGGAAATAGATATGTTTGAAATACTCTTCAAAATATTAATAGTGGTTAACTCTGTGCTGTGTGCTTAGTCTCTCAGTCATGTCCGACTCTTTGTAACCCCATGGACTGCAGCCCAGCAGACTCCTCTGTCCATAGGATTTCCCAGACAAGAATACTGGAGTGGGTTGGCATTTCCTTCTCTAGGAGATCTTCCTGACCCAGGGATCAAACCAGTGTCTGCTGTGTCTCCTGCACTGCAGGCGGATTCTTTATCCACTGAGCCATCAGGGAAGGTTATCTCTAGGTGGGGTGATTTAAGAGGACTTTTACTTTCTTTTCCTTCAGTGGCAAGCATATTTGCTCTTAATAATTAAAAAAATTAAAATACTTGATTTACGTGGAATTTCAGAAGAAATGTCTTTAACTAGAGCCTCAGAGGTCAGAATAGCCTATGTACAGATGATGAGACTAGATGTTGATATAAATATCTAAATAGTTAGAACCCACACACACTAGAACTCTTTCTTCCAAGAAGATAAAAACAGAACACCCTTAATACTAACATCACATGTGGACTCCAGGCTTGAAGATGATCCCCAGTGGTTCCTGTCTGTTGGTCATATTGTCCTTGTGTAAATCTGTCCCACTGAGTGTGAATTGGACTTGGGGTGTTACTTATAATGAATTGAATAAGGCCAAAGTGATGCACGTGATTCAGAGACTAGGTCATTAACAGCAGAATGCCATCAACTTTTTCTCTCTGTGTTATTCACTTTGGGAGAAGTCAGCTGCCATATCATGAAAATATTTAGTACCCTAAGAAGAGAGCTAACGGGTTAAGAACTTGGATCTCTGGGTAACAAGCAACCAAAGAGAAACAGAAGCCTGCCAACAACTTCTGTGACTGTAACCTTCACCAACACATGAGGGCAGTGTCCTGAGGGACCCTATGCCAGAACCAGTTAGCTAAGCCACTCCCTGGATTCCTGAGCCACAGAAGCAGAGTGAGATAATACATGCTTATTGTCATAAGCTGGTAAGTTTCTGGCATCATCTGTTACGAGGCAATGGGTAACTAACACACTTCCAAACACACTTGACAAGATTTCTTTCTGGAAGCATGTAGCTAAGGCACCCTAATCTCAGTCAGCTTTTGTTTTCATGTCAGGCGCACTTCCTCCCCTACTAATGCAAGATTCCTTGAATTGTCTGTTATGCTTTCTTTTCCCCTCTGTTTTTCAGTATCAATTGTATTTCGTGTTCTTGGCACTGAGTTTCTAGTCAGATATCTAAAAAGTGTGTGACAGTTGGTTTGGGGTTGAAAGCTTGCCTGAAATTGAGATTCCAGATGCATTGCTTGTTCTGACCTCTGGCCTGTTTTCCCCTCAGAGTTTCTTCCTCTAAAGCTGGCCCATAATCCAAGTGTCTTTTCCACATCTACTCACTTAGTTGATAACTCAGCATGTAAATCACACCTCTTCCTGGCATAAGAGCCTAAAGATTGTGGAGTATTTGTTAGGCCTTGGAAATGTAGATGATTTATAATTGAATACCAAAACAAAAAAGAAACTACTTCCTTTTTGGTCATGATGGATTATGAATGCTGGACTAATTCTTTGCCTGCAAAAACAGCAACAATGACAAAAAGTAGACAAAATATAGGAAAATGTTTTCCAGCTTTACCAACAGAGATCACAGGGCTGTGGTCCCGGTGAAATAAAATATAACACAGAAACAAAAACAGGTGAGACTAACAGTAAGCAAGAACATAATAGACTTAAATCAGTCATATTAACTTTAAAAATTATTTGTAAAGGGACTAAAAATTTCAATGAAAGGTAGAAATTAGCAGATGATAAATAAACAAGATATTGTGTACTGTTGACATGAAACACACTTTAAATAAAAGGACATAAGTGAGTTGAAAGCAAAAAGGAGAGGATACCTCTTGTAAACAGTAATCAAAGGAAAGCCGGAGTGGCTGTGGTAATATCAGATAATGTAGACTTTCAAACAAGTAATGTTACCTGGGACAAAAAGAAGAATTTTACAATGATACAAGTGTCAGTTTTTCAAGGAGATAAAAGATGCTAAAGTGCATCCCATAATAGGGCTTTAAAATGCATGATAAAAGCTAATGAAACAAAAGCCCTAGATTTTCAAAAAAAGTCAACAATTGCATTTCTAGGTTTTATCATTTCTCTCTCAGGAACTGATAGAACAGACACAATATCACTAAAGAACAGAAAAACACTATCAGCTAACTGGACCTAATTGATATTTATAAAATACCCCCAAATTGTAGAATGTGGAGTGATTTCAAGTCTTATTAAAATTCACAAAGGTAGTCCATATGCTGGGCTGTAAAACAACTCAACAAATTTTGAATAAATTAAATCATACAGTCTGTCAATATTGAAATTGTAGTATAAAACCATTTAAAAATCTGAAAATAGATATTTTGGTATTTAAGCAAGAAGTCATCAAAATAACACAGGATCAAAAAATAATTTGTAATATTTAGTTCTATTTAGCATGTAATTAATACTAAATAAAAATTATAAATAAAAATATAATTAAATAATAAATACAAAAATAATTTCTATTATACAGTGAATATTTTTAATAAAGATACAAATTTGTACATATAGCTGAGTACTGGTTAGGGGATATCTATAGTTTGAAATGATTCTATTAGAAAAAAGTCATAGGTTCAAAATTAATAATCTAATCTAAGGTGAAATATTATAAGTGGAATTTAATATTTAAGGGACTAGATCTGATAGACAGAATGCCTGATGAACTATGGATGGAGGTTTGTGACACTGTACAGGAGACAGGGATCAAGACCATCCCCATGGAAAAGAAATGCAAAAAAGCAAAATAGCTGTCTGAGGAGGCCTTACAAATAACTGTGAAAAGAAGAAAAGCAAAAAGCAAAGGAGAAAAGAAAAGATATTCCCATTTGAATGCAGAGTTCCAAAGAATACCAAGGAAAGATAAGAAAGCCTTCCTCAGAGATCAATGCAAAGAAATAGAGGAAAATAATAGAATGGGAAAAGACTAGAGATCTCCTCAAGAAAATTAGAGACACCAAGGGAACATTTCATGCAAAGATGGACTCGATAAAGGACAGAAATGGTATGGACCTAACAGAAGCAGACAATATTAAGAAGAAGTGGCAAGAATACACAGAAGAACTGTACAAAAAAGATCTTCATGACCCAGATAATCATGACGGTGTGATCACTCACCTAGAGCCAGACATCCTGCAATGTGTCAAGTGGGCCTTAGAAAGCATCACTACGAACAAAGCTAGTGGAGGTGATGGAATTCCAGTTGAGCTATTTCAAATCCTGGAAGATGATGTTGTGAAATTGTTGCACTCAATATGTCAGCAAATTTGGAAAACTCAGCAGTGGCTAGAGGACTGGAAAAGGTCAGTTTTTATTCCAATCCCAAAGAAAGGCAATGCCAAAGAATGCTCAAACTACTGCACAATTGCACTCATCTCACACACTAGTAAAGTAATGCTCAAAATTCTCCAAGCCAGGCCTCAGCAATACATGAACCGTGAACTTCCAGATGTTCAGGATGGTTTTAGAAAGGCAGAGGAACCAGGGATCAAATTGCCAACATCATCTGGATCATGGAAAAAGCAAGAGAGTTCCAGAAAACCATCTATTTCTGCTTTAATGACTATGCCAAAGCCTTTGACTGTGTGGATCACAATAAACTGTGGAAAATTGTGAAAGAGATGGGAATACCAGACCACCCAACCTGCCTCTTGAGGAACCTGTATGCAGGTCAGGAAGCAACAGTTAGAACTGGATATGCAACAACAGACTGGTTCTAAATAGGAAAATCACTACGTCAAGGCTGTATATTTTCACCCTGCTTATATGCAGAGTACATCATGAAAAACGCTGGGCTGGAAGAAGCACAAGCTGGAATCAAGATTGTCGGGAGAAATACCAATAACCTCAGATATGCAGATGACACGACCCTTATGGCAGAAAGTGAAGAGGAACTCAAAAGCCTCTTGATGAAAGTGAAAGAAGAGAGTGAAAAAAAATGTCTTAAAGCTCAACATTCAGAAAACTAAGATCATGGCATCTGGTCCCATCATGTCATAGGAAATAGATGGGGAAACAGTGTAAACAGTGTGAGACTTTATTTTGGGGGCTCCAAAATCACTGCAGATGGTGATTGCAGCCATGAAATTAAAAGATGCTTATTCCTTGGAAAGAAAGTTATGACCAACCTAGATAGCATATTCAACAGTAGAAACATTACTTTGCCAACAAAGGTCTGTCTAGTAAAGGCTATGGTTTTTCCAGTGGTCATGTATGGATATGAGAGTTGGACTGTGAAGAAAGCTGAGCACCAAAGAATTGATGCTTTTGAACTGTGGTGTTGGAGAAGACTCTAGAGAGTCCCTTGGACTGCAAGGAGATCCAACCAGTCCATCTTAAAGGAGACCAGTCCTGGGTGTTCATTGGAAGGACTGATGCTGAGGCTGAAACTCCAATACTTTGGCCACCTCATGTGAAGAGTTGACTCATTGGAAAAGACCATGATGCTGGGAGGGATTGAGGGCAAGAGGAGAAGGGGACGACAGAGGATGAGATGGCTGGATGGTATCCCCGACTCGATGCACATGCGTTTGGGTGAACTCCAGGAGTCGGTCATGGACAGGAAGGCCTGACATGCCGCAATTCATGGGGTCGAAAGAGTTGGACACGACTGAGTGACTGAACTGAACTGAACTGAAATATTAAGAATCTAGAAAAATAAGAGTAATAATGAGATAAAACACAAATTGTCAATATCAGGACGAAGGAGATACCATTACTAAGAATCTTATCAAAATTAAAATAATCTTAAAAGATGATTATGAAACACTTTTATGCCCTTAAACTCTTTAGTTTAAATAAAATGGAAGAATTCCTTGAAAGCACATAGTGCCAAAACTGCCTAAAAAAGAAACAGAGGATATGAAGAGCCCTATACCCTTAGCAAAAGTTACTTTGTATTAAGTATCTTTCCACAAAGGAAGTTTCTGGCATAAATGTCCTCATAGGTGGGATTCAGCACATTTTTAAAGTAAAACACATATTAGTTCAGAGAGTAGAGGAGAAGGAAACATTTCACAACTTATTTTATAAAACATGATTGCTAAAACACCAAAACCAGAACAACAGATTATAAACAAAATAACAATATACAAAAATGATAATATGCCATGATCATATTTATCCAGTGCAGGCAAGGTTAATTTAACCTTACAAAATAAATAAATCTACTATGTTAAAAAAAAATGTGCACAATCGTCAATAAATACAAAAAGAGCCCACATTGATACCAATCTCTGCAATACATAGAATAAATGAAACTTTTAAAATATGATAAAGGTCATCTGTAAATAATGTAAATAGGTAACATCATACCATTTTCCCTGGTGGCTCAGAGGTTAACGCGTCTGCCTGCAATGCAGGAGAGCTGGGTTCGATCCCTGGGTTGGGAAGATCCCCTGGAGAAGGAAATGGCAACCCACTCCAGCATTCTTGCCTGGAGAATCCCATGGACGGAGGAGCCTGGTGGGCTACAGTCCACAGGGTTGCAAAGAGTAGGACGTGACTGAGCGACTTCACTCAGAACATCATGTTTAATGGTGAAGGATATCCATTCCTCCCTATATATGGGAGTACCTGGCCAGTGCAGCAAGACAGCAAACATACAAATGGCACATGCTCTGTTTGCAGTGTCATGTATTGCATACAATGGCATGCAGTAATAAGTAATATAGAAATGAACGTAGTAAAGCAATTATAACACCTTCAGTTCAGTTCAGTTCAGTCGCTCAGTCGTGTCCGACTCTTTGCGACTCCATGAATCGCAGCACGCCAGGCCTCCCTATCAGCAACTCTCGGAGTTCACTCAAATTCATGTCCATTGAGTTGGTGATGCCATCCAGCCATCTCATCCTCTGTCGTCCCCTTCTCCTCCTGCCCCCAATCCCTCCCAGCATCAGAGTCTTTTCCAATGAGTCAGCTCTTTGCATGAGGTGGCCAAAGTATTGGAGTTTCAGCTTCAACATCAGTCCTTCCAATGAACAGCCAGGACTGATTTCCTTTAGAATGAACTAGTTGGATCTCCTTACAGTCCAAGGGACTCTCAAGAGTCTTCTCCAACACCACAGTTCAAAAGCATCAATTCTTCAGCACTCAGCTTTCTTCACAGTCCAGTTGTCACATCCATACGTGACTACTGGAAAAACCTTAGTGAAAACTATAAAATTTGCTGAAATAAATTTAAAAATCTAAAGAAAAGCAGAAATACACATGTTCATGCTTTTGAAGTATCAATATTTTTCTTTAGCCCTCCCAAATTGATCAATAGATTTTACACAGCATAAAGCAAATTACAGCAGGATTTTGTTTCATTAATTTGTAAGCCACATTTTCATGCCAAAACTTAGAATTGCCAAAACAGTTTTGAAAAAGGCCAAAGTATAATTCAACATAAAGCTTCAATAATCAAGAGTATGTTAATTTGACATAAAGATAAACAAATCTTTGCAACAGATCCATTTTTCCAAATACAGTCATAATTGTTAATTCATTTTCAACAAATGTTAACATAACAATTCAATGAAGATCATTATTTTTAATAAATTATGCAAAAACAATTGGATATATGCATGCATTTACATGGAATAAAATTAATCTCAGCTTCTGGTTTACACTACATTATTGCTGTTCAGTTGCTAAGTCATGTCTGATTCTTTGCAACCCCATGGACTGCAGCACACCAGGCTCCTCTGTCCTTCACTATATTCCAAAGTTTGCTCAAATTCATGTCAGTGATGGCATCCAACCATCTCATCCTCTGTCGTCACCTTCTCCTCCTGTCTTCTATCTTTCCCAGCATCGGGGTCTTTTCCAGTGAGTTGGCTCTTCACATTAGGTGGCCAAAGCATTGGAGCGTCAGCTTCAGCATCAGCGCTTCCAATGAATATTCAGGGTTGATTTCTTTTAGGATCGACTGGTTTAATTATATATGAAAAGTCATTTAAATGGATCAGACACTTAAGTTTAAAATCTAAAATCATGAGGTTTCTAGGAGAAACATTTTTGTGATGGAAGGGCAGGCAAAAATTTATTTGAGGACAATCTCAAATATAATAAAATACAACAAACTGGACTTTATAAAAATTAAGCTCCTCAGTTCATCAAAGGACTCTCAATAAAACGAAAAGGCAGATCACAGGCTGGCAGATAACATCATTTGCATAGGTCCCTGAGAAAAGATGTTTTTTCCTAGAATAAAGAATTTCTACAATTAAAAATAAATTAAAAAGGAAGATACATAAAAGCCAACAGGCACATTTTTCTTTCTTGACATTAAGAGTTAAGCATCAATAATCATTAAAAAATTAACATTTAAATCACAAAAGATACCATTTCTAGAAAAAGCTAAAATTACTACACCAAAATTTTGCTGATGATGTAAAGCAGTCAGAGTTCTTATATATTTCTTTTGAGAGTGTAAAATAGTACAGTTGTCAAACTCGTGGAAGTGTCTTACAAAGTTGAATATACAATCATCCAAAGATCAGATTATTCCACTTAGATTTTTACCCATGGGAAATGAAAACACAGGACACAAAGAGATTTTTGTAAGAATATCCAGAGTGACTTTATTTACAATAGAAAAAAAAAAACCCTCCAATTTCCATTAACAGGATAATGGATAAATAAGTGTGATATATTTATATAATGAAATGTCATTCAGCAATGTGCAATTTGTATAAAATATATATTGGGAGAAATATCAATAACCTCAGATATGCAGATGACACCACCCTTATGGCAGAAAGTGAAGAGGAGCTAAAAAGCCTCTTGATGAAAGTGAAAGAGGAGAGTGAAAAAGTTGGCTTAAAGCTCAACGTTCAGAAAACGAAGATCATGGCATCCAGTCCCATCACTTCATGGGAAATAGATGGGGAAACAGTGTCAGTCTTTATTTTTCTGGGCTCCAAAATCACTGCAGATGGTGACTGCAGCCATGAAATTAAAAGACGCTTACTCCTTAGAAGGAAAGTTATGGCCAACCTAGATAGAATATTCAAAAGCAGAGACATTACTTTGCCAACAAAGGTTCGTCTAGTCAAGGCTATGGTTTTTCCTGTGGTCATGTATGGATGTGAGAGTTGGACTGTGAAGAAGGGTGAGTGCCGAAGAATTGATGCTTTTGAACTGTGGTGTTGGAGAAGACTCTTGAGAGTCCCTTGGACTGCAAGGAGATCCAACCAGTCCATTCTGAAGGAGATCAGCCCTGGGATTTCTTTGGAAGGAATGATGCTAAAGCTGAAACTCCAGTACTTTGGCCACCTCATGTGAAGAGTTGACTCATTGGAAAAGACTCTGATGCTGGGAGGGATTGGGGGCAAGAGGAGAAGGGGACGACAGAGGATGAGATGGCTGGATGGCATCACTGACTCGATGGACGTGAGTCTGAGTGAACTCCGGGAGTTGGTGATGGACAGGGAGGCCTGGCGTGCTGCGATTCATGGGGTCGCAAAGAGTTGGACATGACTGAGCGACTGATCTGGTCTGATATTATATGTACATAAATATGGATATACATATATATATATATATATATATGTATATAAGTAATACATGGAATGACATGCATAAATCTCAAAACTGTGATATTGAGATAATAAATTCAGATAAAATGTACACCTGGTAAGATTTCATTCTATTATAGGAAAACGTTAATCTATGGTTATGGAAACCAGAACAGGCAGTGATTTCTGGGTGGGAGCTAGAGGTCAGGTTTTTGGGGGAGGTGATGCCACGTGGGAATATCTTTGGGTTGTTGTAAATGCCGTCTGTCCTCATTAGGGAGGGGTTACTTGGGCACATGCATATGCTAAGGAATATTGCAATGTCCATTTATGCCTGTGTATTTCATTGCATGGAACTGTTAGTCTACTCAGGCTACCACAAAAGAATACCACAGATCAGGTGCCTTAAACAATAAAAATGTATTTTCTCACATTTCTAGAAGACCAAGATCAAGGTACCTTCAGAGTTGGTTTTTGGTGCAGCCTTTTCCTGGTTTGCCTTCTCTGTGCCCTCATATGAATGTTCCTCTGTGTGGAGAGGGAGATCTGGAATCTTCTTTGGACTTCCCCGACAGCCCAGATGGTGAAGAATCTGCGTGCAGTTCAGGAGAACTGGGTTCAATCTCTGGGTCAGGAAGATCCCTTGGAGATGGAAATGGCTACCCACTGCATTATTCTAGTCTAGAGAATTCCAAGGACAAAGGAGACTGGAGGGCTACAGTCCATGGAGTTGCAAAGAGCAGGATACGGCTGAGTGACTAGCACTTTCACTTGCTCCCTTCTTAGGGGGACAGTGTTTCCATTGAATGAGGGCCCTGCCCTATGACTTCATTTAATCACCTTCTTTACATTGCAGTGTCATGGCTTCACTAAGTGAATTTCGGGGACAGCAAAATTTAGTCCATAAGAGCTACTTATAGACTTTAAAAAAATGCTAAACCAGCAACAGATGCTAAACAAACAAACAAAAAAATGCTAAACAAAAAACAGAAGCACACAAGCAAAAAAAAAAAAAACTTGGAAAGATATATATTTTTTTGAAAATTTTTATTTCTAGTCTAGTGATAGACTTTATAATATTCATCCACATTCTTTATAAACAAATATAACAAAAAAATGTTCTGAAGTATTAATCAAAGGAAGTAGATAAAATAGCCTGAAATTAGCATGCCTTGGATATTTTGACTATACTAGCTTTACCAGCAATAATATTTAGTTTGGGAAGGAGTCAGGTATGAGGTAGCCTCTCTTTAAATAAGGCTTTTGATTTGTCTGGGTTATGAAAAGCTACAGTCACTACTATAAGCAGTGATTATCACTCATCTTTTTATCCTTCTGACATATTAGAGTTATTTTCCAAAATTTCATATCAATCACCTACCTCCATCTATTACACATATGACTGCAGCTGCTGCTAAGTTGCTTGAGTCGTGTCCGACTCTGTGCGACCCCACAGACAGCAGCCCACTAGGCTCCTCTGTTTCTGGGATTCTCCAGGCAAGAACACTGGAGTGGGTTGCCATTTCCTTCTCCAATGCATGAAAGTGAAAAGTGAAAGGGAAGTCACTTAGTTGTGCCCAACTCTCAGCGACCCCATGGACTGCAGCCTATCAGGCTCCTCCGTCCATGGGATTTTCTAGGCAAGAGTACTGGAGTGGGGTCCCATTACCTTACTATTTGGTAAAATCCAATTCAGTCTCATAGAGTCAAAGTCACAAGAAATAAGCTTTTGAGGGCTGGGCAAATTTGAGAAGTTTGAAATGTCAGTACCTCTATTTTCCTTCTTTTCCAAAGGAATCATTTTGAGAGACCCATGGGAAATGCCTTCCCAGGCTCCCTGCCATGAACATCTTCTGTGCTACACCTGGAAAAAGGAAAATCTTTTCTTCTATTTCTGCACCACACACATAGTGAGTATGTCCTCTGTTTCCAAACACTGTGCTGAGTACTGGAGATAAGAGATAAGCATGCTTTTTGCCTTGGGAACACTGACACATAAACAGATCATTCCATGAGTTGTGATGGGTGCCCACGGAGACAGGGCTATGAAATGCTGCCTTTGGCTGACAAGGAGAACAGATATGTGAGCTTCAGATGTTAGAGTGAACTAGAGTTTGCTTGGTAGGGATGCAGTGAAGAATGATAGAGAATTTCAGGCATGAAGAAGAACATAAAATACTGCAAGGCTTGGAGAGAGCATGGCACAGTTCTAGAACTCAACAGATCAGTATGCTTTTGAGGCAGACAAAAAAAAGTAGGGAGATGAAAGTTAGGGAGAAAACAGATTATGCTAAGGGTGTTGAATATCATGCTTAGGCATTTGAGCCTCTTTTTTTTTTTTTTTCAGACATTAGATAGTTCAAGGGAATTTTTAAGCAGGATTGTATGATTAGATTTCTGTCTCATAATGTCTGCTGCTGCTAAGTCGCTTCAGTCGTGTCCAACTCTGTGACCCCACAGATGGCAGCTCACCAGGCTCTGCCATCTCTGAGATTCTCCAGGCAAGAACTAGACTGTCACCAATGTGGACAGTGGGGTCAAAGGGATTGTAGCTATGAAACCATTGTCATTGTGCAGTTTGATTGTAAAAAGGCCTGCATTAGAGTTCTTTGTGATTATGTCATCATTGATTTGATATTTAACAGAATACAGGGGAGCAGCTAGGTACAAAAAGCATATCAGAAAGTATGTATCTTTACCCTGTAAAAATTCAGACTCCACTAGAGGAGACAGACAGAGGTGCATTTATAAACATCATGAGCTTCTAGATATGTCTCCTGTTTACTCAGTCTTCAAAATCTTTGTGTGTGTTAGCTGCTCAGTTGTGTCCAACTCTTGAGACCCCATGGACTATATAGCCTGTGAGGCTCCTCTGCCCATGGGATTTCCCAGGCAAGAATAACTGGAGTCAGTTGCTGTTTCCTTCTCCAGGGGATCTTCCCAACCCAGGAATCGAACCCACATATCCTGCATTTCAGGCAGATTCTTTATTGTCTGAGCCACCAGGGAAGCCAAATAATCAAAATAATAATTTCACACTTTTATTAGACGTCTTGTAACGTCAAAAGCATTTTCTTGTATATTTGCTTATGTCTGTCTCACAAAAGCTTCTGTAAAACAGATAAGAAAAGAAAGGGAAAAAGTACTTGCATTGAAAGCCCAAGACTAACCAGGGGCAGCATTGAAGGTAGTCTTCTAATTTCTAGTTTAGTATTTATTCCAGTTCACTGCACAGGCTTATATTATTAACTGTTCTTTGGCAATGACTAACAAGCATCTTCTTTATTTTTCTGTAACTCCTCAAATCCTGTTTACCCAGTATGAGGCCCATCGACTCTCCCTTTCTGTAGGTGACTTGGTGATTGCTGGGGTTTTGGAAGTTAGGCTTCCACCTGGCACTGCTCAAGGTCATTTGTGTCATACAGTCCCATAATGTGTGTGTCCTAGACCCTGGGAACCAACTTCTTGAAGGTGTTCCTCTTACCCCTGGACTTGAACAAATTGAAGAGGACTCTAACAAGCAGAAGGTTTCTCTTCAAGGACAACATTCCATTGTAACTCTTAATATAGATACTTGGATTATACCTCAGTGTTTTATTTATTTATTTTTATTTTTAATGGACCTCAAATGCAACTGTATTATCTATTACCTGTGGTCATGAATGTATATTGATCTGTGGATTAGTCTTTTTTAAACATTTTTTAAATAAATAATGTATTTATTTGAAATAATAAATGATGAACAACATGAAGCAGGGCAAAGGCAAACAGAGTTGCCAAGAGAAAGCGCTGGTCATAGCAAACACCCTCTTCCAACAACACAAGAGAAGACTCTACACATGGACATCACCAGATGGTTCATATTGAAATCAGATTGATTATATTCTTTGCAGCCAAAAATGGAGATGCTCTATACAGTCAGCAAAAACAAGATCAGGAGGTGACTGTGGCTCAGATCATGACCTCCATATTGCAAAATTAAGACGTAAGTAGAAGAAAGTAGGGAAAACCACTAGGCCAATCAGGTATGACCTAAATAAAATTCCTTATGATTATACAGTGGAAGTGAGAAATAGATTCAAGGGATTAGATCTGATAGACAGAATGCCTGAATAACTATGGAAAGAGGTTTGTAACATTATACAGGAGGTGGTGCTTAAAATGATTCCCAAGGGGAAAAAAATGCAAAAAGGCAAAATGGTTGTCTGAGGAGGCCTTACAAATAGCTGAGAAAACAAGAGAAGCTAAAGCCAAAGGAGAAAAGGAGAGATATATTCATTTGAATGCAGAGTTCCAAAGAATAGCAAGGGGAGATAAAATGCCTTCTTAAATGAACAATGCAAAGAAATAGAGGAAAACATTAGAATGGGAAAGACTAGAGATCTCTTCAAGAAAATTAGAGATAGTAAGGGACTATTTCATACAAAGATGGGCACAATAAAGGACAGAAATGGTACGGACCTAATAGAAGCAGAAGATATTAAGAAGAAATGGCAAAAATACACAGAATTATACAAAAAAGATCTTAATGACCCAGGTAACCATGATGGTGTGATCACTCACATAGAGCCAGATATCTTGGAGTGTGATGTGAAGTGGGCCTTAGGAAACACCACTATGAACAAAGCTAGTGGAGGTGATGGAATTCCAGCTGAGTTATTTCAAATCCTAAAAGATGAGGTTGTGAAAGTGCTGCACTCAGTATGCCAGCAAATTTGGAGAACTCAACAGTGACCACAGGACTGAAAAAGGTCAGTTTTCAGTCCAGTCCCTAAGAAAGAGAATATCAAAGAATGTTCAAACTACTGCACAGTTGCACTCATCTCACATGTCAGCAAAGTAATTCTCAAAATCCTCCAAGCTAGCCTTCAACAGTACGTGAACCAAGAAATTGCTGATGTTCAAGCTGGATTTAGTTGGCAAAACCAATACAATATTGTAAAGTAATACGCCTCTAATTAAAATAAATAAATTAAAAAAAAAGAAAACACAGAGGAGCCAGAGATCAAATTCCAACACCTTTTGTATCATAGAATCATCAAGAGAATTCCAGAAAAAGACATCTACTTCATTGACTGCACTAAAGATTTTGAATGTGATGCATAGGATCACAACAAACTGAGGAAAATTCTTAACGATGTGAGAATACCAGACCACCTTACCTGCCTCCTGAGAAATCTGGATACAAGTCAAGAAGCAACAGTTAGAACCAGACATGGAACAACAGACTGGATTCAAATTAGAAAAGGAGTACCTCAAGGCTGTATATTGTCACCCTGCTTATTTAACTTATATGCAGAGTACATCATGTGAAATGCCAGGCTAGATGAAACACAAGCTGTAATCAAGACTGCCAGGAGAAATATCAATAACCTCAGATATGCAAGTGACACCACCATTATCACAGAAAGTAAAGAGGAACTAAAGAGCCTCTTGATGAAGGTGAAAAAGGAGGGTGAAAAAGCTGGCTTAAAACTCAGCATTCAAAAAATGAAGATCAAGGCATCCAGACCATCACTTCAAGGGCAATAGATGGGGAAACAACAAAAGCATTGAGAGACTTCATTTTCTTGGGCTCCAAAATCACTGCAGATGGTGACTGCTTCCATGAAATTAAAAGACGCTTGCTCCTTGGAAGAAAAGCTATGACAAACATAGACAGTATATTAAATGGCAGAGACATTACTTTTCCAACAAAGGTCCATCTAGTCAAAGCTTTGGTTTTTCCAGTAGTCATGTATGGATGTGAGATTTGGGCTATAAAGAAAGCTGAGAACTGAAGAATTGATGCTTTTGAACTGTGGTGTTGTAGAAGACTCTTGAGAGTCCCTTGGACTGCAAGGACATCCAACCAGTCAATCGTAAAGTAAATCAGTCCTGGATATTCATTGGAATGACTGAGCTGAAGCTGAAACTCCAATACCTTGGCCACTTGATGTAAAGAGCTGACTCATTTAAGACCCTGATGCTGGGAAAGATTGAAAGCAGGAGATAAAGGGATGACAGAGGACGAGAAGGTTTGCTGGCATCACTGACTCAGTGAACCTGAGTTTGAGCAAGTTCCAGGAGATGGTGAAGGACAGGGAAAGTTGGTGGGCTGCAGTCCATGTGGTCACAAGTCAGACATGACTGAGTGACTGAACAACAACAACAACCAATTTGTTTGAAATGGGGTCATAAACATCCATGAATCCACAGATCAAGGCAAGACTCTGACAGCACTGTGAGGATATCTCTTGAATCATTTAATCACCTGATGGACTGCAAGGAGATCAAACCAGTCCATCCTAAAGGAGATCAGTCCTGAGTGTTCATTGGAAGGACTGATGTTGAAGCCGAAACTGCAATACTTTGGACACCTGATGTGAAAAACTGACTCATTTGAAAAGACCCTGATGCTCAGAAAGATTGAGGGCAGGAGGAGAAGTGGATGACAAAGGATGAGATGATTGGATGGCATCACCAACTCAATGGATATAAATTTTGGTAAACTCCAGGAGTTGATGATGGACAGGGAGGCCTGGCGTGCTGCATTTCATGGGGTCGCAAAGAGTCGGACATGACTGAACAACTGAACTGAACTGAGCTGAACTAACCTCAAGAATCCACCATTCCAAATATTCTATTACCTCTAACAGTTGAGGTAACTGAGTACTGGAAAGGGTTAAGAGACTTGTCTTGTTCATGATTAATGGTCTGTGATATAAAAATTAATGATCTTTGGGGATTAGGGGACTTCCTGAAAACAAAGTTATTAATTTTCTGGAAAATGCTGGTTTTTATACTTCCACATTTAAACTTGACAAAAGGGAATGAATTCTTCCCTGAGAATGATGATAAAGCTAGTGCTTTTTGATATTTGCATCTATGTATTTGAGCATGTGTATGTCTGAGTGTGAAGTGTATGTGTTTGTGTGCGTGTGTGTGTGTGCACACAAGAAAGAGAGATTCCAGCTTCAGGAGTTCCACTTTGCAGAACAAAAATGCTCTTCACTGATATTTATTCACACATACTCACATACTAGTAATATTTGAATTATCTATTGAAGTTGACAAAGTTTTTAAAAATTCATTTCTTTACGCGGATGCTCTAAGGTTATTGAATTTTCTTCCCATGGGTTCTAGGTGCCATTTAAACTGGTGTGTTCTGTTTTCTGTGTCCCAGGGCAGGTGAGTCTGATCTCAGACCCCTCGGTGATATCCCTTCTTCTAGCAGTTCACTAAGTTGGGAATGTGTTCCCATGGATACTGCATCTCCATCTTTCCTACTGGTTTCTCTGTGGTCCCTCCGTCTATGTGCAGAAACTGTTCGATCAGCACTCAGTCTTCTTCAGGAAGGACTTCTCTATAGATTAGGTATAGATTCCATGTGTCAGTAGGAGAAGGTGGGTTCAGTGTCTTCCAAAGCTGCCATCCTGGACGTCTCATTATTTTATATTGTAGACAGAGGTATCCTTTCCTTTCATTTCAGAAAATGTAACTGAAATAAATATAATGACTCTCACATGGAGTGAGGGATTTTCAGTGTGCCAGTTTTTGATATGGTGCTTTATAGATTTTTAACTCAGTTAATCTTCATATCAACTACATAGCATAAACTCAGTTAATACTTATCAATAACTCTGGCAATATTAATCAGTAAATATCATCAGCATTAAACAGATGAAGAAATCAAAGCAAAGATTATTTGAGTGACCCCACTAAAGCTGTGCATTTGACTGGTAAATTATAATTCTCGGGTTTGAACCATGGCACGCTGGCTCAAGGGGTTTCCCAGGTGGCACTGGTGGTAAAGAACCCACCTGCCAGTGCAGGAGATGTAAGAGACGTGTGTTTGACCCCAGGTCAGGAAGATCTCCTGGAGGCCATGGCAACCCACTCAAATATTTTTGCCTGGAGAATCTCCATGGACAGATAAGCCTGGTGCGCTACAGCCCATGGAGTCAAAAAGAGTTGGACACGACTAAGGAAACCTAGCACGTTTGCATGCAATCTGGCTCCAGAGTCAGATGACTCCAGAATACTGATGCTGTTTCATCCATCATTATCCAACCTGTAAGCTCTAACTTTTGACTGAAAATATGGCATTTTAATTATTTGCTTTTTAAGCCTTATATCCCTGCAGTCCATGGGGTTGCAAAGAGTTGGACATGACTGGGCGACTGAACTGACTGATTCTCTAGTAACGAACTAAGATCATGGCATCTGGTCCTATCACTTCATGGGAAATAGATGGGGAAACAGTGTCAGACTTTATTTTTTTGGGCTCCAAAATCACTGCAGATGGTGACTGCAGCCATGAAATTAAAAGGCGCTTACTCCTTGGAAGGAAAGTTATGACCAACCTAGATAGCATATTCAAAAGCAAAGACATTACTTTGCCAACAAAGGTCCATCTAGTCAAGGCTATGGTTTTTCCTGTGGTCATGTATGGATGTGAGAGTTGGACTGTGAAGAAAGCTGAGCACCGAAGAATTGATGCTTTTGAACTGTGGTGTTGAAGACTCTTTAGAGTCCCTTGGACTGCAAGGAGATCCAACCAGTCCATTCTAAAGGAGATCAGTCCTGGGTGTTCTTTGGAAGGACTGATGCTAAAGCTGAGACTCCAATACTTTGGCCACCTCATGTGAAGAGTTGACTCATTGGAAAAGACCCTGATGCTGGGAGGGTTGGGGCAGAAGAAGAAGGGGACGACAGAGGATGAGATGGCTGGATGGCATCACCGACTCGATAGACATGAGTTTGAATGAACATCTGGGAGTTGGTGATGGACAGGGAGGCCTGGTGTGCTGCAATTCATGGGGTCGCAAAGTCAGACAGGACTGAGTGACTGAACTGAACTGAAAGCCCATTTACCGTTATTTCTTTATTTGCAACTCAACAGCTGTGTGAAACAAGTGAAATTACTCTCCTCTCAATCACAGTTGGAAATCTGGTGTTCGGGCTCAGAGTGCTCAAAGGACACACCCAGGGTCACATTAGCCATTAGTAGCAGTAATAAGACCGGAAGCCAATACACAAGACTCCTCAACTACAGTGAAATCTGTAGGCCACCAGTTTATCCTATCCGAGTGAGTTCTAGGTATAGGCGTGGTTGTCATTTATTCTAACCTCATCCTAATAAAATGATGAATTGGATAAGCCAAAGTGACCCACAGTTCTTCTACAAATAAGCCATGAGTACAGCCCCACTTACAGTGCTGGAACCAGTTCTCCTGGAAATGGGAGGGTGTAGGGTCTGGCAAACTTTGGAGATAAGCAAGAACGGCACCTTTAGCTCCCAAGAGCCAGCAAGTTGGTGTGAATAGAAACAACGGTGTGCACAGTGCTAGAACCCAGAAAGATTAAGGCCCTCAAAGGGAATTATATGGTTCCTTGTTGGAATTAACCGTGAAAAGTGTTGATAGGTGCCATTTAATTAAAAATGCTATATCAGCCTCATGGTTGTTAACTCTCATAAGTTAGCTTCACTTCTATGTCAGGTTAAATATAGCTTTCCTTTGCCATTGAGATCACAGAGTGATCCATTTCATGTGCAAATTATATGCAGTTAACTTTAAGTGTGCTGAGCTATGCTATTGCTGATTTATTTCAAGTTTAGGGCCTGTTGTGCAGCCTTGCTGAAGTTGCACACACAATTTAGGGGTAACTTCAATCACTAATGAGTTCAGCTCTTTCTTTTTCAGCAGTTTTCTCCTACACTGTTAGCCATTCAGTCACTCCCAACTACAAAATCCAAACCCAGATCTGGGGGTTGCTCGACATTTCCTAGAGCCCGGCAGTCAGTAGTTTCTTCCTTTATGCTGACAAAAGCTTTCAACTGAGTAGTAAGTACCACTGTTTATCTTTTACAGAGGAATGCACCAAGGCTTCAGGAAATTTACATGCTTGCCTGAGGTCACAAGGTGAATGTTAACCCACTTTGATGAAAATGCAGGAGTTTGAGGCTTTCTCTTCTGCAGGGCACTGGGTCTTGAAGAAAAAAGATGCAGACAATTATGCCAAATGTAGTTAAAAGCCAGTACATACAAGAGTGTGATGCAATTCAGACGCTTCTCTATCCTGCTCTTGTTATTTCAGAGACAATTTTCTTACCGCCTCCCTTTTAATCATCTCATACTGACCAAGGGTCAGATAAAGGTCGCTGTCCTCAACATGATTTTTACTATCTGGCTCTTTTCTATTCCAGCAACCTTAGTCCCCACTCTTACCCTGTATGCACTGTAGCTTCCATCACAAAGCAGAATTGTCATTCCAAACACAGCCATGTTTTCCCCTGCCCCTGCAGGCGTTATTCTTCTGACTGCCCTGCTACCTCTGCTCCCTATACCTGGTGAAAATCACTGCCTGTGATTATTCAAGTCGTATGTCAGCTAATTAAAAGTGCACTTTTAATTCTGTCTCTGTTCAGGTATAGCAGCAGGAACTCAAGGTCCAGATAGGGTGACCAGTTGACCTGGTTTGCCAGGGACTGAGTAGTTTTCCTAGATTTGGGGACTTTCAGTGCTAAGAAAAGATGCTCGGGGACAAATAGTTGTTCACCCAGGATCTAGAGGAATATGCTGACCTTAATAGCACCTTCATGTACCTGGGTATTTAGATATTGCCTTCTCTATGCTCCTTGGTTGATATCTCAAGATTTATCCCATTGCTTTGTTTCATTGTGAAATGTCCATCTCCAGTGAAGACAATAAAACCTCTTGGGGGAGAGCAGAGGGTGTGGATCTTGCTTTCCTCATCTTGAATTCCGGATTTCAATCTGGCACACTGAATACTCCTTAAATGCTTGGCAATTAATTTTTCAGGAGAGACTCAAGTTCCTGTGAGGGACTCAAGAATTGAATAGTGGGTGTTTTAATAAGACAGGAGCATTCTGTGCCCTGAGAATATTGAGGGATCATTTCCTGAACCCTGATATGCTCCATCTCTAGGGTCCTGGAAACTTCTTTAGGAAAGCAATTTGGGACAGAATCAGTTTAGACAGTTTTATAAAAAGAGGAAAGACTGTCAAACGAAGAATTAGAGTGAGAAATTTGAAGAGTGTGTGTGGGATCATTGAAGAATGAATGGTATAATTAGTGTGTTTTTCTTAATTCAAGGTACATGACTGTTATGTCAAGGGTACAGTGATTCTCAAGAAAAAAATGGCTGAATCTATTGAAAAAAACTAGCACCTTGCTCAGAAAGTATATGCAAGTTTCAGTTAGCAACCAAGATTTGGAAGGGTTAATTCCAAACTTACACAAACCATTCTAGAGAACTGGTGAACAGATAATCCATCTGAATTTATTTTATGAGCCTGAGATAATCTTGGTATCAAACTGAACAAGGACCGATTATAAAAATTATATGGAAAACTCACTTATGAACATGGACATAAAGTTTTTAAACAAAATATTAATAAATTGATTCCAACTATATATTAACAAAATCAAGACTGTGTTGGGTGTATTCCAGGAGTACTAGCAAGGCTTAATATTAGAAAATATCTAAAGTGATTCACTTCCTTAATTCATTGAAAGAGATATACCATAAAATCACTTCATTAGATTAAAGAAAAATGTTTGCTAAATTAATTTTTTGAAAGCTAAAAGAAAACATAAAATCTTGAGAAAAATATATATAGGCAAGCATTTTAGTAATCTTGGATTTCAAGAGAAGGATATTTTATACATGACACAGAATATAATAAAATTAATACTATACCAAAGACACTATAAAAATGGGAAAAGAGGAGTCATTAACTAAAAGAATATATTTGCAAAACCTATAGCCAGCAGAAGACTAGGATATATATTAAATATAAAACCGCTGGGCCATATCTCTGTCTTAGCACTGGCATGTGAATATAAACATTTAAGTATTTCTCCCACCTTTGAGAAACAGTGAGAACTGGACATGAATTGAGTCTAGATCATGTTTGTATCCCCAGACTATAACACAGTACCTGGCAAATATCGGTACACAGCCAGTGCTTACTGAATGAATAGAAATATTAACTGTATAGAACAAACCTACTAACTTCCAGTATGTGTGGTCCATGAAATACAAGATTCTGTGCTGAATCCTCTCCAGTGATTTACAAATAGTCAACCATCCACATCACTCAGGGATTTAGGTTGAAACAATACAGTTATTTCAATCTGCTTTAACAGAATTCCATAGCCTGGGTGGCTTAAGCAATAAAAGTTTATTTATTACAGTTCTGGAAGATGGAAAGTTCAAGATCAAGGCATGGGCAGATCTAGAGTTCAGGAAGGGTTCTGTTTCTGTTCTGTGAATTTCATTCTTCTAGCTGTATCCTCACATGGCTCAGAGCAGAGATGGTGGGATAGTGGGGATGGGAAGCAAATTCTCAGGTGCCCCTTCTCATAAGGGCACTAATTCCATGCATAAGGACTCCACCCTAATAATGCAATTGCCTCTCAAAGGTCCCAACTCTTAATACAATCCAACTTGGAGTTAGGGTTTCAACACATGGATTTGGGATGGGGAAGCACAAACATGCAGTCTATAACAGCCAACTAGAGCTATTTTAAGCAGAAACAGAAGCATTTACTGAAAAGATAGGGAATGATTTGCAAACTTCCAGAAAGGCTGGAGAACCAAACACAAATGATAGAAATGAGGAGAGACTTACCAGTCAGAACCACAGTGAAATCAGAGCAACAGAACTAGTCTAGGGAGAACCTGAATGCAGTATCCCCTGCTGCCTGCAATTGCATGCAGGATGCCCACCATGGTGGGGCTACCTCTAGTAATTTTATATTCCTGCTAAGTCTGCTGTCCATCAGAAAATAAAATTCTTTACTCCCATCACTAATCCTGATACACTTTTCTGGGCTGATAAGTTAATTTGAAGACCTTAACTCTCATTTCCCTGGGAGCTTGGAAAGTTAAATCTGGACCCCTATTAACCTTCAATGACAGGAAGGGATTATGTAAACATGAGTAAAAGGTTTAAGTTCTGGACAACCAAAAAAAAAAAAAAATGTCAGATGTCCATTACATAACACTTTCATATTTTGACCACTGACACCTCATTTGCATTCTAGGTCTAAGGGTATACTCAGTTCAGAGAAGAGGAATGGGTTTTCAGACTCCTCTTAAAAATCCAGCCTCAGTAACAACTAGCTATAAGCCCAGAGGCTCTCAACACGGATGGCAATTCTTTCCCAGGAAACATTTGGAAATGTATGAAAACCTTTTATAAATTTATTGTGAGGCCTTAGTAGAATTTCACATTGGGAGAAAGAAGCAAAAGAAATCTGCAGTGCACAGAACACTCGAGGTGGCAAAGAATTGTTGCACTTCTTGTGTCCATATAGTCCTGAGGAATGTTGGACCCTATCACCCAGGATGGGGAGCAGCTGTCACTGCATGGCTACTACCACACTCCACGTGGGGACCCAGAGCCAAGCCAACTGGAACCTTGGGGAATTTCAGAAGCAAACTTCATTATATGTATCAGACAAGAAGAAGGGAGACTAGGTTGTACTGAAAATATTTCCACAAAAGAGTCAAATGTGGATTTGGAACCTGGTCTATCACACTTAAGTTTTTTCCTGAATTAAGGGGACCCTTTGAGAGTAGTTTAGGCAACTATAGACCTAAGAAGTGTCTAGACTCACCACTGCTTAACCTACCCCTAGGTGTCAGGGAAATTTCTTCCTCATATGAACTCATTATCATCTTTATTTCCTTTGATTTTCAATGTTGTCCATGTGTGTGTGTGTGTGTGTGTGTGTGTGTGAATACAAGAGTCTGTATGTATTATGTAGCTGTGCTGTGCTGTGCTTAGTTGCTCAGTGGTGTCTGACTGTGATTCCATGGACTGTAGCCCACCACTCCTCTCTCCATGGGATTTCTCCAGGCAAAAATACTGAAGTGGGCTGCCATGCCCTCCTCCAGGGGATCTTCTCAACCCAGGGATCAAACCCAGGTCTCTTGCATTGCAACCAGATTCTTTACCATCTGAGCCACCAGGGAAGTCCATTATGTAGCTAGGAAGATTTTATTAAATACAGTTCTTTCACATGCAAAGGGGAAGACCCAGAAAGATGGTAGGAGGGGCAAAATCATATTTAGAATCAAACCCCATACCCATCAGAGATGCTCGGGGGGCTCAAACAAAACCTTGTGCACACCCGGAGATTTCACAGAGACTGAGCCAGACCTGCTTTTGAGCATTGGTTTGAGTGTCTCCTGTGGAGTACAGGTCGGCAGTGGACTGCTGCAGGTGCAGGGGCTCTGAGTGCAGCAGACCTGGGTATGGCATAAGCCCTCTTGGAGGAGGTTGCCATTAACCCCACCATAGAACCATCAGAACTTACACAGGACTGGGGAAACAGGCTCTTGGAGGGCACAAACAAAACCTTTTGCACACCAGGACCCAGGAGAAAGGAGCAGTGACCCCACAAGAGACTGACCCAGACTTGCCCATGAGTGTCCAGGAGTCTCCAGCAGAGGCTTGGGTTGGCAGTGGCCTGCTTCAGGGTCAGGAGCACTAAGTGTGGCAGTGCATGCATGGGACCTTTTGAAGGAGGTCTCCATTATCTTCATTCCCTTTGCCACAGTTTGGCCTCAGGTCAAACAACAGGGAGGAAACACAGCCCCAGCCATCAACAGAAAATTGAAGTAAAGACTGAGAGTTGGACTATAAAGAAAGCTGAGTGTTGAAGAATTGATGCTTTTGAACTGTGGTGTTGAAGACTCTTGAGAGTCATTTGGACTGCAAAGAGATCCAACCAGTCCATCCTAAAGGAAATCAATCCTAAATGTTCACTGGAAGGACTGATGTTGATGCTGAAACTCTAATACTTTGGCCACCTGATGTGAAGAGCTGACTCATCTGAAAATACCCTGATGCTGGGGAAGATTGAGAACAGGAGGAGAAGGGGACGACAGAGGATGAGATGGTTGGATGGCATCATCGACTCGATGGACATGAGTTTGAGTAAATGCCAGGAGTTGGTGATGAACAGGGAAGCCTGGCTTGCTGCAGTCCATGGGGTCTCAAAGAGTTGGACACGACAGAGTGACTGAACTGAACTCAACTGAACTGAACTGAGCATGCCCCCACCCACCAGAACAAGACCCAGTTTCCCCCTCAGTCAGTCTCTCCCATCAGGAAACTTTCTTAAGCCTCTTATCCTTATCCATCAGAGGGCACACAGAATTAAAAGCACAATCACAGAAAACTAATCAAACTGATCACATGGACCACAGCCTTTTCTAATTCAATGAAACCATGAGCCATGTACTGCAGGGCCACACAAGACAGACAGGTAATAGTGGAGTGTTCTGACGAAACGTGGTCCACTTGAGAATGGCAAAATGTGTGCTCCTTAGAAGAAAAGCTATAACCAACCTAGACAACATATTAAAAAGCAGAGACATTACTTTGCCAAAAAAGGTCTGTCTAGTCAAAACTTTGGTTTTTCCAGTAGTCATGTATGGATGTGAGAGTTGGACTATAAAGAAAGCTGACTGCCAAAGAATTGATGCTTTTAAACTATGGTATTGGAGAAGACTCTTGAGAGTCCCTTGGACTGCAAGGAGATCCAACCAGTCCATCTTAAAGGAAATGATGCTGAAGCTGAAACTCCAATACTTTGGCCACCTGATGTGAAGAGCTGACTCATTTGAAAAGACCCTGATGTTGGGAAAGATTGAAGGAGAAGGGGTTGACAGAGGATGAGATGGTTGGATGGCATCACCAACTCAATGGACATGAAACTCTGGGGGTTGGTGATGAACAGGGAAGCCTGGAGTGCTGTAGTCCATAGGATCACAAAGAGTTGGACATGACTGAGTGACTGAACTGAACTGAATTCACATGCTGGGTTGGGATGTAATTTGTAACATTAATGGCAGTTGTGTTGACAATTGTGGCCAATTTTAGTCACCATGCTATTTATTCTGAATAAAGTATAAATAAATACACATGTAAATATATATACACATATGTCTATAAACATACATATAAACCCTTCTGCATATATATGGTATTAGTACCCTAAATCTTAGCATTTAAGAGTTTTTCACAACATTATTTATGGAATTGTAAAGTAATTAGAATTCTTAGTTATAACTTACAAAACTCTTTTCCCTAAAGAAGTAATATTAAAAAAAAAAAGTCATAACAATAGTAACTGATGTTTTCATAGTACTTAATGGCTAATGGAACATTTTCAAATCTTACACACCAATGAATTACTAATCACATCAATGAATTGCTAATTATGCAGCTGCAGTTCAAAGGATCAAGTCATGAGAACAGAACAGAGCATCTTACACAAGTTAGAGCCAAGATCTGAGGCCAGGGTCTTGTATCTTCAAACCTTTGCTCATCACTGCTAGCCAACTTCTTCCACTGATTATTGTCTTGAAAACCCAGACTTCATTCCTAAAAGGAAAATTCAATTTCTCCTTCCTCTTCAAGGGACCAAACCCTCAAAAATGTTTATTGTTTACTTACTGAGTATCTTGAAACTTGAGGAAAAGAAAACATAATAAAAGCAACAACATAACCAGATTAAAATTATTACTCTTTTTCCTGTTTACACCCATATCTTAGTTGCAGGACAGGCATCCGAGGTGAAACAGGACCATTTAACTTGAAGCAGCCAAGATAACAAATACAGATCTATTAAACAGAACACTGGCCATGTCAGTGTGTGTAGCAAGCCTTCTTTGATATTTGATAATATTCTGAGCTGGTGGCAATTTGAACAGCACAGGGAAGGTGGAGGATGGAAGAAAACACAATAGCTATATTGATGTAACTTTCAACAAAACCAATTTTCATACTCCTTAAGTAAAAGCCTATAATAAAAGACAAAATTAAAATACTGTTCTGATGATAGCAATAGTACTAGTTGTGACTTTTCTATAATTAAGAGGCATGTCTGGAATCATTTATTGCTTAAATTTGCATGTATATGTATTTTTAACCATTATTATTATCACTTAAACAAATATAGCAGAGACTGGTGACAGTTAATTGACTTACTTAATATAACTTAGCAGGTTGTAAGGAGCAGAACTGTAATTCAAACCTGCCTCTCTGACTCCAGACCATGAATTTTTCAGAATTACTGGCTCACGATCTTTCTTGTCACTTTCCTCTTCACATTAAATAAACTTCCACAAATGTAAAGCCCCTGCCTGTCATATCCTGTAACCTTAGTCATCCTGTCCTATGCCAACAACTTAACTCATTCTATTTCTAGTGCTCTTCGTGGCGAGTTAGCAGGGCAAACATTGTGGCTAGGTAATATTGCTGATGTTTATTTTCTCAAAGTTCCCATGTATCACCTTTGGTCTTTTCAAGTTTGGAGAAAAGAAAACAAAATGAACAAACTAAGAATTTTGCTCTAAGTATGACATAAAATTCAATTCTCAATTCCTTGATGTGTGGCAATCAAGAAGTAATTCTTATTTTTGAAAACTTCCTTACCTTTTAAAATAAAGATTTTGGTCCAAATAAATCATAAATTTCTGGGGAATTTAGGAGGAAGGTAGTCAGTTATATAAATCTTTTTCAAATGTATCAAGAAAGCTAGGTTAATTCTTAGAATTTTCTCAATTATGTTATCCTCTTCCCTATTTTCTTTTCTTTTTTTAAAAAATAAGGATAGCTCCTGTGAAGTATCACCAAAAAGCAAACTGAATATACACAGAGAAAGTGCTTGCTAAGTCACTTCAGTTGTGTCTAGCTCTTGCCACCCTATGGGCTGTAGCCCACCAGGCTCCTCTCTCCCTGGGATTCTTTAGGCCACAATACTGCAGTGGGTTGCCATACTCTCCTACAGGGGAACTTCCTGACCCAGGGATTGAACCAGCATCTCTTGTATCTCCTGTATTGTCAGTCGGGTTCTTTACCACTAGCGCCACCTGGGAAGTCCTATAGACTAAGAGGCATCAACAACAACAAAATCAAAATGGTAAAATTCTTGTTGAAAAGATAGCTTCCAGCTACCTTCTCCCTGGATCCTATTATAACAGTATAACTTTCATGTTGCATTTATGTATCATTATCACATTTTCTTGATGCTGGGAAAGATTGAAAGCAAAAGGCAAAATGGTTGGGAGAGGGTGAGATGGTTAGATAGCCTCACTGACTTAATGGACATGAATTTGAGCAAACTTTGAAAGACAGTGGAAGATAGGGAAGCCTGGCATGCTGCAGTCCATGGGGTCACAGAGAGTCTGATACAACATAGTGACTGAACAATAACAAATCTCATTTTCTAATAATAAATATTTTATATGATAAATTTAAAAATATGATATAATCATTATATCACAGAATTTAATATAGAGACCCTGATTTCCTTTTTTAAAATTTTATAGAAGTATATTTGTATAATTTCAGATTTACAGCAATGTCAGCAGTTATACATTCACCACTAATTTCACTAATAGGTCATTAGTGAAAGTGAAAGTTGCTCAGTCATGTCTGACTCTTTGCTATCCCATGGACTAAACAGTCCATAGAATTCTCTAGGCCAGAATACTGGAGTGGGTAGCCTTTCCCTTCTCCAAGGGATTTTCCCAACCCAGGGATCGAACCTAGGTCTCCCACATTGCAGGCAGATTCTTTACCAGCTGAGCCACAAGAGAAGCCCAAGAATACTGAAGTGGGTAGCCTATCCCTTCTCCAGCGGATTTTCTTGACCCAGGAATTGAACTGGGTTCTCCTGCTTTGCAGGTGGATTCTTTACCAGCAGAGCTATCAGGGATGCCCCATATTGGTCATTACAGATTATTGAATCAAGTTCCCTGTGCTATACAGTAGGTTCTCCCAATTTATCCTCCCCCACTCCATTTCCCCCCTTAAGCATAAGATTGCTATCCTATGCTATGCTAAGTCACTTCAGTCATGTCCAACTCTGTGTGACCCCATGGACCGCAGCTCACCAGGCTCTCCCATCCCTGGGATTCTCCAGGCAAGAACACTGGAGTGGGTTGCCATTTCCTTCTCCAATGCATGAAAGTGAAAAGAGAAAGTGAAGTCGCTCAGTCGTGTCTGACTCTTAGCAACCCCATGGACTGCAGCCTACCAGGCTCCTCTGTCCATGGGATTCTCCAGGCAAGAGTACTGGAGTGGGGTGCTCTTATCTTAATCTCAACCATTAGATTGTTTTCTGAATCTGTAACTCTATTTCTATTTTATAAATAATTTTATTTGTAGCATTTTTTAAGATTCCACATATAAGTGATATCATATATTTGTAGAGACCTTGCTTTCTAATAAAGCAAAGTGTTATCTCATAAAGAAGTTTAAGTTATTTCATATATAATACACTAGATATCAACCCCCCCCATGGAAGTAGTTTATTGAATTCAATGTGATTTTCAAATCAGCTCTCTCTTAGTAGTCAGATATGATAATCCCCATACGTACAAATGAAAAATTTTAAGAATAAAGACACCTAGAGGATTTTTTGGCATAACTATACTCGAAAGAAGATAAAGTGGCCCCTCAAGAATATTTGTATTTTTTTTTGTAAATAATGGGGTTCTGAAACATCTATATGTTTTGAAGCAATTAGCAAACACACATAATGGCATTAATTTTCCCTCTCTCACCCCAGACTGAAGTTTGATGCTCAGAAATTAATCAGGCTGCAAAGTTAGAAGCTTAAGAAGTGTGTCTGAGATCATCTCCCTAGTCTGCTTGCAGGCATTGTGGTTTAAAGTATTGCCCTAAGGTAATCACCCCGGTTTTCTTTCAGAAATATCTTGGACTGGTCATCTGTGCCATTATCATTTTCACTATCATTCAGTTCAGTTCAGTTGCTCAGTTCTGTCCAACTCTTCGCATCCCCATGGACAGCAGCACACCAGGCCTCCCTGTCCATCACCAACTCCTGGAGTTTACCCCAACTCATGTCCATCAAGTCAGTGAAGCCATTCAACCATCTCATCCTCTGTCGTCCCCTTCTCCTCCTGCCTTCAATCTTTCCTAGCATCAGGATCTTTCAAATGAGTCAGCTCTTTGCATCAGGTGGCCAAAGTTCTGGAGTTTCAGCTTCAGCATCAGTCCTTCCAGTGAACACTCAGGACTAATTTCCTTTAGGATGGACTGGTTGATTTCCTTGCAATCATTATCACCACTTTAATGATACTGATCATTTTTCACTTTGCATCATGGCTAATAATTTAATGACATGTTCACATGCTTTGTTTGTTTTAATCCCTACAACAATCCTGGGGGAAGGTGGGCAAAAAGTTGTCCCCATTTTCAAATAAAGAAACTGGGGTTTGTAGCTGCACATTCAGATGAGTTTTGGATAAGCAAGCAGAGCTTGGGTCCATGTTTTTATGAGGATAGTTGTGAGTTTCCCCACTATTCCGTACTGTTTTCTTAACTTTCTTGATAATACCTTGACTCTTTGATTTTATGATCTGGTGGGATAACACATCTGAAAACCCCAAACCAGTTGGGAGATTATGTAGTTATACAACACAAATATTAACAGGGATATTTTAAGAGGCCCACCCTTGGTTCACAAACTCACATATCAAGGCCCAGATGTTTCCTCTTGCTGACCATGCCCTCTTCCTCCTTATCGGCCTGAAGGCTGAAGTCAGCAACTTTTCTTCAATCCTTCTGCAAGGGCAGGACAATAGGAAACTTCTTAAAAATCTTCAAAGAGGCAGCATATTTAAAAGGAAATCCTATGAGAGGAAACAAATTTTTGAACAAAGAAGCAAAACTTTTACTTGGCAGTGAAAGATATTAAACACACATATCCATGTGTTTTTTTTTTTTTTTTCCTTAGTTCACAGAATGTAACTATACTAATCTTCACTCATTTAATTTTCACTTCAGGAGTCAAGAGTGCTAATGGTTATGAGAGAAACTTGGTTCTCTCAGAAATGCTTCAGATTCTGAATGGCAAACTTTCCCTGTGTTAACACTCATTTTCTCTATGATGAAATTATGTTCCACAATGTGTGTGAAATGGTACCTTATAAGGAAAAGTGCATCTTGCTTGCCCTGGAGAAGTCTCTGGGTTTCATGTCATATCAAACTGGGACAATCTTAGATCAATGTTCATCTTTGAAAAAAAAGCTATTTGACCTTGAAGATGACATTTCTTACACCGGATTCCTCAATCTTATTGTGTTAGGCTCTGCAGGCCATTTCTTTTGCAGCTTCTCAACTCAGCCATCCTATGAACTCAAAAGCTGCATAGTGCAGATTTAAGTGTATGAGGGTGGCTATATTCTAATAAAACTTTATTTACAAAAAACAGATGACAGGCTAGATTTCATTGGTAAGCCATAGTTTGCCAACCCTTTTACAGCAGAAAAAATATCATCTGCTTCACAAGGTTGCTGTAAGAATTGCATTGCCTCAGATAAGTGGCATGTGTCATAGAGGATCTGATGTTAAATATGACAGTTAATTTCTTTCCTCTTCCTTTCCAACTCATAAAAATTCTCTCTGAGTGAGACAGCAGAGGGCCCTCACAGAAGGGACTGCTGTTGGTTGCTATTTCCTATCTGTGGCAAGTCTTTTCATTTTTGTTGTTTCCATTTCCTTTTAATGTGTTGGGAGAAAAAATGTAGGGAGATGAAGGTACAGAATTACCAATTCAACACATTTATGAACAAACTTGAACTCTATTCGATGTCATTTCCCTCCACTTTCATGCCTTTAAAAATGTTACTTAAGAACAGTTCTTTTAGTGACATTCAATACAGACACATAAGGAAGCCTGTGGTTGGGGCCAAAGGTCCAGGTAACAGCTGTGCCTCTTTGTTTGAGTAACCGTAATAATGAATAATCAGCCTCAGAGGCATTTACTATTTTAAACTTGACCTCTTGTTCCTGCATTTTATGTCCTCCCTTGCCCTCCTCCAAGAGCTGTCACTAGACCTGCCCCTTCGCTTCTCTGAAGTGGTGTAGTCTTCTTTAGAGCTTGTCCTCTTGACCTCAAGTTTGCAATTACTCTTTTAATGTTCTTACATATCTCATTTGTGTATGTTTTTTTTCCCTCAAGTACCTTTAATGCATTAACATAATAGACATATTACCCTAATACACTAAAATACAGCCAAGGTAAAAACGCACCAAGATTGCAATCAAGTGACTCCAGTTCAAGGTCTGACTGTATTGTTAATTATTTGCCTGCGCTTGAACAGATCACTTCCCCAGAATGAGCATCAGGCTTCTCATCTGTGACTAGACATAGGAATGACTGCTCTTAAAAATATCAGCAACCCAAGATATACAGATGATACCACTTTAATGGCAGAAAGAGAAACTTAAAAGTCTCTTGATGAGGGTGAAAGAGGAGAGCAACAAAGCTGACTTAAAACTCAACATTCAAAAAACTAAGATCATGGCATCTGGTCCCATCACTTCATGACAAATAGAAGGGGGGAAAAGTGGAAGCAGTGACAGGTTTTCTTTTCTTGGGCTCCAAAATCACTGTGAAAGGCAACTGTAGGCATGAAATTAACAGATGCTTGCTCCTTGGAAAGAAAGCTATGACAAACCTTAGACAACATATTAAAAAGCAAAGACATTACTTTGTTGACAAAGGTATATATAGTCAAAGCTATATTTTTTCCAGAAGTCATGAACAGATATAAGAGTTGGCCCATAAAGAAGGCTGAGCACAAGAACTGATGCTTTCAAACTGGTGCTGGAGAAGACTCTTGAGAGTCTAATGGACTGCAAAGAGATCAAGCCAATCAGTCATAAAGGAAACCAATCCTGAATATTCATTGGAAGGACTGATGTTGGAGCTGAAGCTCCAATACTTTGGCCACCGAATGTGAAGAGTTGACTCATTGGAAAAGACCCTGATGCTGAGAAAGATTGAAAGCAGGAGGAGAAGGGGATTACAGACGATAAGACGACTCAACGGACATGAGTTTGAGCAAACTCCAGGAGATGGTGAAGGAAAAAGAAGCCTGATATGTTGTCTAAGGTTTGTCATAGCTTTCTTTCCAAGGAGCAAGGATCTTTTAATTTCATGCCTGTGATTGCAAAGAGCTGGACAATACTTAGTGACTGAACAATGACAACGTCTAGATTTCTTGAATGAATAAAATGGATACTAGCTATGAAAGCAAACAAGTTGCTTGTAATTTATTTCTTGACTGAAGCTGTTATTAAAATCAAAATGATAACTTTATGCTAAATAACCTTATCATGGAATAGGAAGTATGCAAGGCATTGTTAATAAATTTATTTAATTTACTAATTTTCATAACAGATGTGTGACATAATTATATTTCTTTCTATTCTACAGATGAAAAAATTAAGGACCCCAGTGATAAGACAACATGTCCAAATCTCATAGTTAGTGGAAGAGCTGGGATTGAAACTCTGGAATTTTAGACTCCAAAGTTCTTCCTCTTAACCAGAATGGAACTTGAAATGATACTAAAGTTTATTTCTTTATCAAACCAGAGAAGACCTATGCATTCTGCATTTACCTTACACAATATTTTAAAGTCTCAATTTAAAAAGTAACACTATAAAAGTTTCTTATTTTGTCATATTTTATTCTAAAAATATATATAAGCCATATACAGATAATTTACAAAGGGATATTTTCAAATATCACAAGGATATGATCTGGGCCATAATTTCTAAACATAACTTTATCAAAAATGGTTATATCAAATAGAAAACATATATAAGTAATTACATGGAAAAATTGAATAATGAAATTGAAAGATTAGAATTAATATGGATAGATAAGGAGAGAAAAGAAAGAAAAAAATGAAAAAAATATTTGATCTTAAGAATACTTACAAATTTTGATCACAAACTATGCTATAACATAAGCCTCTTTTCTTTCTTTATTGAAGTATAGTTGACTTACAGTATTATATTAGTTTCAGGTATGTAACACAGTAATCAGATATTTATATACATTACAAAATTATCACCATGATAACTCTGTGTCCTGTCGCTTCAGTTGTGTCCGACTCTTTGCAACCCTATGGACTGTAGCCCACAAGGTTCTTCTTTCCATGGGATTTTCCAGGCAAGAATACTGGAGTGGGTTGCCATTTCCTCCTCCAGGGGATCTTCCCAACCCAGGGATCTAACCCACATCCATTACATCTCCTGTATTGGCAGGTGGGTTCTTTACCAGTAGAGCTACCTCACCATGCAAAGCTATTACAGTGTTATTGATTATATTCACTATGTCGTACAGCCAATCCCAGTGACATTTATTTCATAACTGGACATTTGTATGTCAACTTCCCTCACCTATTAATATTTTATCACTACCTGTGATCCCATCTTATCTAGCTATCTTTAGCTTGTTCCCTATGAGTCTCTTACTATTTCATTATAAATGTTCCTTTATTTGTTTTTGCTTCCACATGTAAGTAAAATCATATGACATTTGTCTTTTTCTGACTGACTTATTTCACTTAGCAAAATGTAAGGCCCATCTATGGTGCTGAAAATAGCAAGATTTTATTCTTTTTTATGACCATTTTAATTATAATGTGTTTTTAGTGTGGACCACTTTGGGTTCATCTTGTTTGGGACCCTCTTTATTTACTGAACCCAAATGTCTGTTTTCTTTCCCCGGTTAGGGAATTTTCAACTAATATTTCTTCAAATAAATTTTCTGCTTCTTTCCTTCGTTCTTTCTGTGACTCCTATAATGCAAAAGTTAGTACATTGGATGCTGTCCTGCATGTATCTTATAAAAAATGAAAGTCACTCAGTTGTGTCCCCTAAACTTTGTGACCCCCATCAACTGCAGCCCACCAGGCTCTTGTCCATGGAATTCTTCAGGCAAGAATGCTGGATAAGGTAGCCATTCCCTTTTCCAGGGGATCTTCCTGACACAGGAATTGAAACCGGGTCTCCGGCATTGCAGGTAGATTCTTTACCATCTGGGCCAGCGGGCATGCCTCTTAAACTATCTTTAATTTCTTTTCTTTTTTTTTTTTTCTGTTCAGCTGGTGTGATTTCTACTACTCTCTCTTCCAGCTCACTGATCTGTTCCTTTGGACATCTAATATACTGTTGATTCCTTCTAGAGTATTTTTAAAATTTCAGTTATTGTATTCTTCAACTCTGTTCAATTCCTCTTTATTTTCTAACTCCTGTTAAAAATTTCACTGTGTACTTTTTCTGAATTTGATGAACATTTTTATGATCCTTACCTTGAATTATGTGTTATATAGACTGCTTTTCTCCACTTCACTTAGTTCTTCTTCTGGAGTTTTTGCTTTGTTCCTTGTTTGGGAACATATTCCTCTGTTTCTTCTTTTTGCCTGCTTCTTTGTGTTTATTTCTATTTATTAGGTAGATTCGGAGAAGGCAATGGCACCCCACTCCAGTACTCTTGCCAGGAAAATCCCATGGATGGAGGAGCCTGGTAGGCTGCAGTCCATGGGGTCACTGAGAATCGGACACGACTGAACGACTTCACTTTCACTTTTCACTTTCATGCATTGGGGAAGGAAATGGCAACCCACTCCAGTGTTCTTGCCTGGAGAATCCAAGGGACAGGGGAGCCTGGTGGGCTGCCGTCTATGGGGTCGCACAGAGTCGGACACGACTGAAGTGACTTAGCATAGCATAGGTAGATTAGTTACATTTTCCAAGTGTGGAGAATTGGCCTTATGTATAAGATGTCCTGTGGAGTCTGGCAACACAGTCCCCTCTAGTCACCAGAGCTATATGCTTTAGGGGTTCCCCCCTACATGGGCTGCATGGGCCTTTCTATTGGGCTGGGGTGATTATTGTGGGTGCACAATATGTTGTTCTCATAGATAGTCACCCTGTGAATAGCTGTAATTTTGGTGTGCCCATGAGAGGAAGTGAGCTCAGTGTCTCCCTACTCTGCCAGCTGGACACACCTCTAATCTATTTTATTTTCTAAAAGATAAAAATCCCATGGATCATGTCTCCTAAGGACAATGGAAACAGAATTAGAAATTAAAAGAAAACTAAAATATCTTGTTTAAAAATCCAGTGAGAGACACAATATCAAAGGAAATTACAAAATATGTTGATCAGAATTACAATGAAAACATAGCAAATGAAAATCTGCAATATGCAGTTAAAATGGTATCAGAGAATAAGTATAGGTCCTTAAGCATAAAAAACCAAAAAGTAGAGGTAGGTGAAGAAGAAGGAAGAGGAAAGAGTAGAGGAAGAAGAAAAGCAAGAGGAAAGGAAGAGAGAGAAAAAGTAAAAGCTAGTGTTCAGAGGTCCTTCTAGGGACAGAGACAAGAAAGAATAGGAAAGAACATAAGACATGAGGGTCACATTTTACGTTTGATGAGCTTTCTCGTGTTCCAAGGGGAGAGTAGGGTGTAGAATGTGCTGCTCAGAAACATTAACTGACATTCTCAAAAACATGTGGCTCTTATTAGGTTAATGTTTAACCTAGATCTTCTGACCTCCCAATAAATTTGAACATAATATAATGGCCCTTCCCAAAATCATAAATATTTGTTTAAAATATACATAAATTTATTATTCTAATTATTAAGATTAATTCATAATTAAGATTAATCTTAATTAAGATTAGATCTATGTGCAAATATTCCTACTACTGATAGATATCAAGTAAGGTGTTTGTTCTTCTTTTTCTTTAAAGACTGTGTTTTTTTTTTTTTTTTTTATTCTTCACTTGACTCTGTAGAGATCTCATAAAAACATTAGGAGTTGAAGTGAAACATAGAAGGAAATTGAAATTGGCATAAAGCTAAATGAACATACATTAGCCTTTAAGGTGTCTTTATTAGCAATGAGCCTTTCTGATCTTTCAATTGCTTAATGAATTGTGCTTACTGTTGCTGCAGTAAGGGGCCCAGGGTACTGAGTTATAGGGAAAACCACTTAAGGACATGAGAAAATAGACCTCTGAATTTCTGTTATACATTTTTAAAGAAGTACAGAGTTTGTATTGCATCCTTTTGCTTTGCCTGGTCATCTGAAACACTTCTAGTGCAAAGTTAAGGGACATTATAAACGCTGTCTTATAACACCTTATATTACATCAAACAGGACTGCCTCCTCACTCTAAGAACAAAGATCTGGATGCTTGAAGACACATTACAAAATAAGGATTTGAGCCAGTTTAGTACTCAAGGAAATGGCAACCCACTCCAGTATTCTTGCCTGGGAAATCCCATGGAGAGAGGATCCTGGCAGTCTATAGTCCATGGTGGTCACAAAGAGTGGACACAGCTGAGAAATTAACATACACACTTGTATTGAATATTTCTAAAAAGGTATAATTTAATGCATTTTTAGCTTTGAAGCACTGGAAGGAGAGTATATAGATTTGCTAGTTCCCCCCTCCTTTGAGGTATACATATCAATAAATAAAGATGTTTTATAAAAACATCTTGTTTATATAAGTGGCTTCCCTGATAGCTCAGTTGGTAAAGAATCCACCTGCAATGCAGGAGACCCAGGTTCCATTGCTGGGTCGGAAAGATCTGCTGGAGAAGAGATAGGTTACCCACTCCAGTATTCTTGGGCTTCCCTTGTGGCTCAGCTGGTAAAGAATTTGCCTGCAATGTGGGAGACCTGGGTTTGATCCCTGGGTTGGGAAGATCCCCTGGAGAAGGGAAAGGCTACCCACTCTAGTGTTCTGGCCTAGAGTTACAAAGAGTTGGACACGACTGAGCAACTTTCACTTCACTTGTTTATATAACAACATTTTGCTTATATAACAAAAAGGACACTAAAACATTGGAGGATAAAAGGCATCAGGAGAGACTACATAGTACTTTGAGTGCACAATGAAGAAAGTTTGGGCAATTGCTGGCTTAAAGCTCAACTGCTTTGCCAAGGTCTTAGTTCAGCCACAGATAAGCTAGTACATTCAGAAGGAGGGAAAGAACCTAGAAGCAAAGCCCTGGTTAGAATCCTAGACTTGTACACACTTCTGTTGCTCTATAAGCGTCTCAGGCTTCACTGGGCACGCTTTTTCTTAAACACTGGGGTTTTTTCTATTCTAGTTGATGAGTTGTAAGGGCTTTGGCAATAAACCGAGCAGAAACAGAGAAGGTGCACGTGCTCAGTCATGTCCAATTCTTCACAACTCTGTGGACTGTAGCCTGCTAGGCTCCTCTGTCCATGGGATTTCCCAGGCGAGAATACTGGAGTGGGTTGCCATGCTCTCCTCCAGGGGATCTTTCTGACCCAGGGATAGAATCTGCATCTCTCATATCTCCTGCATTGGCAAGCAGTTTCTTTACCACTGAGTCACCTAGCAAGACCATCAGAGAGAGAAATGTCAAAAGGGATCATGCCAACCACTCATTAAGGTATCACCATGAAAAGCAGGTGTTCTGAAAACTTATTTTAAAAAGACGCACTTCTGAAGGCAGCCAAACTGAGTAAATTTATGAAGGTCATTAGCTATGGCATTGTGAAGACCGCTTTCGAAAATGGGATGAGTTGATTCTATCCTAGTTCCAGAATCTGTTCAAAAAACATAAGATGTAAGTTAAAAACATTCTAAAAGTATACAGGGACTCTGGTGGTTTGGAGGTTAAGACTTCGTCTTCCAAGGCAAGAGGTGCAGGTTTGATTTCTGGTCAGGGAGCTAAGATCCTGCGTGTTTCAGGGCCAGGAAAGTCAAAGCATAAAGCAGAAACAATACTGTAAGAAAAATTCAGTAAAGACTTTAAAAATCAGTTCAGTTCAGTCACTCAGTCGTGTCCGACTTTTTGTGACCCCATGGACTGCAGGACACCAGCCTTCCCTGTTCATCACCAACTCCCAGAGCTTACTCAAACTCATGTCCATCAAGTCATTGATGCCATCCAACCATCTCATCCTCTGTGGTCCCCTTTTAGTCCATATTAAAAAAATCTTTAAAAATGTATACACATTCCTATATTTGGAATATCCCTTTAAATTGAAATAAAATTCCTAGTGGGTCTTGCTATCTGAAAGAGCAGATTCTTAGCTAACTGCTCTGGCATCTGATTTATTATGGGTTGTGTCTCATAGTAAGGAGAAGCTCCATCTATCTGAGAAATAAGGGGCACTTAATGAAACTGTTCAGCAATAAACATGTCATTCACTTCTATTTCCACCTCTCCTAAAGACTATAGAATTGATTTTCAAATGAGCACCATAGATTCAAAGAAGGACCAAATTAGTTTAATAACAGATAAGTAATCTGAGCATAGCACTTGACATGAGAGGGTATGAGGCATAATTATTTTCTGTACTGATTTGACCTGTCCCTGGCAGCTACCTCATCTGAGGATCTTTGGACTTCTTAATTTCAATTCCTGAGCAGTTTGAATTATCATTTCAGAAATATTCATTTCAATTTTTGATGATGTGCAAACACACTTTTGATTTCTGGACCTAAATATTTTTACTGTGGTGATGTCATCTGAAATCTATACAGCAAATGTTTAACACCTTCATCCATCATAGTGTGCATCGATGACCCAAATTCTGAGTAATTAAGGAGTAATTGTTCTGTTAGAATTGTTTTTGCACAAGGCACATTACAACTCAATATGTTAAATTAGAAATAACCTCCCTTTGTCTTACAGGATGAATAAATATATACATAGCAGATCTGTATATACAAATATATACAAGCAGATCTGTAAGGGGAAATGCGGTTACAAAAACTGC
Source organism: Bos grunniens (assembly GCF_055505025.1). NCBI lineage: Eukaryota > Metazoa > Chordata > Mammalia > Artiodactyla > Bovidae > Bos > Bos grunniens. The sequence goes on along the minus strand of NC_141170.1, from coordinate 10,734,243 downwards.
ATTTAAACAGAGATACTGTGTGCAGTGGCTGTCGATTCTCTGAAGTGAATCCATATTGTGAAAACAGATCGGCAGTTCTTGTTGATAATGCCCATGGAAAAATTTGGCATCTGCATATTTTTCTAGTTAAAGAAATAATCCTAGAGCACTAATTTATGCTAATGATACATCATTGGGCTTCACAAAGACAGACAGCTGAGCTAAGGTCCATTTCCTATTTATGGGAAGTCATGTACAGCATTCAGTTGCAATGTGCACTGAAGTTTAAAAAAATTCAAAAAATGGAAAGTACAAAGTTGCTGGCAGAAGGGCTCTTGCCCTAAATGGCAATTTGAATTTAATTACAAATGATACCTACATGAATTTTCTATCAACATTTAGAAAAACACTCAGCCTTGCTTTCCTCCTCTATAGAACTTCTAATTTGTCTTTATATTCTGTTATTGCCTAAACCAAATGCCTTGGCAATTATGTGTTTATAACTCTTACTCTCCTACTAGAAAGATATAGAGGCCAGTAAATATATCGTATTGGTTTCTACATCCCTATATTCTAGCCCAACAACTTTTCAGCATTATGTGGGAAAATATATACATATATATATACATATATATTATATATATAGTTAATTGAGTCACTTTCTCTTTCCTAAAGTTTGACATAACCTCATTTTCTCAAATACCAATTCCATATTTTTTTCCTGCAGATATCAAAGAACTTCAACTCATTTGCCACAAAGATAGCATTTGATCATATGGTATGCATTGTTTGTTAGCTGTTTTATCCACTACTCAATTGATTAGTTAACTTATAACTTACTAATGTATTAATTCATCTAATGACCAAATATTTAAGAGTTTTTATTTTTAAGGACAAACAAAGCATGGGGTAATTAATTTTTAATTTCCAAAGGTTTCTAGGCCAGCACTAAGTAAACACAGTATTTGTGTAAATTTGAGCAAGTTACTTAAATATCTCTTTGCTTTAGTTTCCACTATCATTAAATGGAGATGCAACAGCATACTGTATTTGGAATAAAGATTAAGTGAGTTACACAGTCAAGATAATAGTAATAGAATAAGTATGATAAAACTGTTCATCAATGTTATTGTATTAGCTGACCAACAAATTTATACAAACCTTCCTGAGATCACATACTTTATAAAGGAAAAGAAAAACTTTTAACAGCATTAATCTAGGAAAGATTGTCTCTATTTTCCAAAGTTCATAAGTGGGATTTTTTAACATTTTATAATCATAAAATAATTTAAAAATAAAACTGTGTAAAAATGGTGACCAATTTAACACAATTATTATGAGTAATGAATAAACTGATGAATCAAGTTACCCTTCTTGCTTAAATACAGTAAACTGTGGATTCATTGGATTATTTTATTCTACAACAATTGGCCATTGTTCTTTAAACTTTTTGAAGTTGAAAAAATGGCCAATCCAGTCTCATTTGGACAGGTTTGTCTTAAGAATGCTTACCTGAATTTCAGAACTTATACTCGTAGTGATTTTTTTTTTACTACTTTTAAGGTGTTTTCCTAAAATAACAAAGCTAAATGGCAAAGTTTGAGCCTGAAAAATAAACTTAGGCCCTTATCTATTAATCTAGTATATTTTTAAACTAGTCTATTTCTTAATTTAAAAAAGAATTTAACTGTATTAAAATTGGGAAATATGAGACTAGAATATAGGGCTTCCCTGGTGGCTCAGCTGGTAAAGAATCTGCCTGCAATGAGGGAAACCTGGGTTCAATCCCTGGGTCGGGAAGATCCCCTGGAGAAGGGAAAGGCTACCCACTCCAGCGTGTGCACTCATCTCACACGCTACTAAAGTAATGCTTAAAATTCTCCAAGCCAGGCTTCAGCAATATGTGAACTGAGAATTTCCAGATGTTCAAGCTGGTTTTAGAAAAGACAGAGGAACCAGAGACCAAATTGCCAACATCTGCTGGATCATGGAAAAAGCAAGAGAGTTCCAGACAAACATCTATTTCTGCTTTATTGACTATGCCAAAGCCTTTGACTGTGTGGATCACAATAAACTGTAGAAAGTTCTGAAAGAGATAGGAATACCAGACCACCTGATCTGCCTCTTGACAAACCTATATGCAGGTCAGGAAGCAACAGTTAGAACTGGACATGGAACAACAGACTGGTTCCAAATAGGAAAAGGAGTACGTCAAGGCTGTATATTGTCACCCTGCTTATTTAACTTATATCCAGAGTATATCATGAGAAATGCTGGCCTGGAGGAAGCACAAGCTGGAATCAAGATTGCTGGGTGAAATATCAATAACCTCAGATATGCAGATGACACCACTCTTGTGGCAGAAAGTGAAGAGGAACGAAAAAGCCTCTTGTTGAAAGTGAAAGAGGAGAGTGAAAAAGTTGGATTAAAGTTCAACATTCAGAAAACAAAGATCATGGCATCTGGTCCCATCACTTCATGGGAAATAGACGGGGAAACAGTGGAAACAGTGTCAGACTTTACTTTTTGGGGCTCCAAAATCACTGCAGATGGTGATTACAGCCATGAAGTTAAAAGACGCTTACTCCTTTGAAGGAAAATTATGACCAACCTAGACAGCATATTAAAAAGCAGAGACATTATTTTGCCAACAAAGGTCCATCTAGTCAAGGCTATGGTTTTTCCAGTGGTCATGTATGGATGTGAGAGTTGGCCTGTGAAGAAATCTGAGCGCCGAAGAATTGATGCTTTTGAACTGTGGTGTTGGAGACTCTTGAGAGTCCCTTGGACTGCAAGGAGATCCAACCAGTCCATTCTGAAGGAGATCAGCCCTGGGATTTCTTTGGAAGGAATGATGCTAAAGCCGAAACTCCAATACTTTGTGAAGAGTTGACTCATTGGAAAAGACCCTGATGCTTGGAGCGATTGGGGGCAGGAGGAGAAGGGGATGACAGAGGATGAGATGGCTGGATGGCATCACTAACTTGATGGACATGAGTTTGAGTGAACTCTGGGAGTTGGTGATGGACAGGGAGGCCTGGCGTGCTGCAATTCATGGGGTCGCAAAGAGTCGGACACGACTAAGTGACTGAACTGAACTGAACTGAACCCACTTCAGTACTGTGGCCTGGAGAATTCCATGGACTGTATAGTGATGGGGTTGCAAAGAGTTGGACAGGACTGGGCAACTTTCACTTTCACTTTCACTTTCGGCTTCAATCCCTGGGTTGGAAAGATCCCCTGGAGAAGGAAATGACAACCCACTCCAGTATTTTTGCCTGGAAAATCCCATGGATGGAGGAGCCTGGCAGGCTACAGTCCATGGGGTTGCAAAGAGTCGGACATGACTGAGCGACTAACACCTCCACTTGTAAACACTTGCATAGGCCTAGAATGGAGTCTGAAAGCCTGGTCTCACCTTCTAGAATGGAGACCTCCTCACTTTGTTCATCCCAAGAAAATCACTTGACTTCTATGAACCTTCATGACCCCATTTGAAAACATGATATGTAGAAAAAATAGAAAATGTAAGCAGAGCATCTCACACATTGTTTGGTACAGTAGATGCACTGTGACATTTATTTCCATCACTCCCAAGGCTTCTCCTTGAAGCTATGACTTATCTGCTCAAAATAGAAGAGTGATTTTTCATTACTTTTATTGGAAATCCTAATATGGAAAAATTTCTTTTTCCATAGAAATGTAATAATGGATGTTATTGGCAGCCACTCTGTATTAAAACCTTATACTTAAAAATCATGCAAGATCCTTGAAAAACATCTAATTCCAAGTTTCTTTTAGTACTTTCATCATCATTGCCACAGCCCTGCAATATAATCATGAACACTTTTCTTCAATATCCCTATTTCCCAGGAACCCTCTCCTTCCAAAGAAAGAGTTGCATTTTAGTCTATTCAACTCTGAAATTCCCCTCCCCTAGTTTCCCTTCATGACTCCATCCTGATTCCTTGGGGATACAGGTATTATAATACATATATATTTACAGGTATATAATACATATATATACACAGGTATATAATACATAACAAGTATTATCTGTCTTTGAATGCCAGTCCTTAACTCTTATCATCCAGCTAGATTATTGCCTTCTTTCACCTTTTCTTCTCTCAAAGGAAGCCTATTGCTTGCTGAGGTTTGAAGTAAGTTATTTACTCCCTAAATTTAAGACACTTGCTCCTTGAAAGCAAAACTATGACAAACCTAAGCATATTAAAAAGCAAAGACATCACTTAGCTGACAAAGGTTCATGTAGTCAAACTTTGGTTTTCCAGTAGTCATGTATGGATGTGAAGTTGGACCATAAGGAAAGCTGAATACCAAAGAACTGATGCTTTCAAATTGTGATGTTGGAGAAGATTCCTGAGATTCCTTTGGATAGCAAGAGATCAAAGCAGTCAATCCTAAAGGAAATGAACCCTGAATATTCATTGGAAGGACTGATGCTAAAGCTGAAGCTCTAATACTTTGGCCACCTGATGTGAAAGGTCAACTCACTGGAAAAGACCTTGATGCTGGGAAAGATTGAAGACAAAAGAAGAAGAGGGCAGCAGAGGATGAGATGGTTAGATGGCATCACTGACTCAATGGACATGAATCTGAGCAAACTCCAGGAGATAGTGAAGGACATGGAAGCCTGGGGTGCTCTGGTCTATGGCATGCTTCAAAGAGTCAGACACAGCTTAGTGACTGAACAACAGTATTTACTATGTTTGGGGACTCAGTTTATTCAGCTAAAATTATGGATAATAATATCTGCTTTTCTTGGTTCTGAGGAATTAATGATAAATATCATTAAATAAATATTAGTACCTTTGTGTGCCAGGCATTAGTTGAGAAACTATGGGTTTAAAATAAACAGAACGTGCAAATCTCCTGCTATTATGAACTCACTTTCTTGTGGGGAAGCAGAGAGTACACAACCTATAGTATGGTATAGAAAATAAGCAAAATAGAAAATAGGTCAGTAGGTAGCGCTAAGTACTAAGAGAAATAAAGTAATAGGCTATTTGAAATACTGGAACTTGAGGTATTAAATTTAGATATTGTAATGAAGGGAAGAATTATTAGCACATTAATATTTGAATAGGCCCAGGGGACTTTGGGAAGGAGGTATTAATACATGGATTTTGGGAGAAAACCATTTAAGGAGGTTGAAACAGCAAATAAGGAGGCCTTTAAATAGGAACATAACAACCATCTTTCTGGGACAGTAAGAATCAATAAATGTTTGATTGTTCATCTCTTTTTCTATATCAATGTTTTGAATTTAACCCAATTGTCTCCAAACATTCACTGACCATGCTTAATTATCAAATTTAAAACATGTATCTCAAAATATTCTTATTATGTATTTTTACACTGTTTATAAATTATATGCATGTTCTATGATAATAAGAGTATTATGATGCAATATAAAAGGCAAGTAAAGAGAAGAGGGACACTATACAAGCAGGGAAATAAGAACTGCAAACTATTAGGTTTAAAATAATCTATAAGAATATATTGTACAACATGATGAATATAAAAATATTTTATAATAACTGTAAATGGAATATAAACTTTAAAAATTGTGACTTACTATCTTATACACCCATAACCAATACAATATTGTACAGCAACTATATTTTAGTAAATTTATTTTTTAGTTTAAAAGGAAAAGAAAATAGAAATAATAAGGATGAGAAAACATAAAAACAATAAGAATTGCAATATTTTCTTCAAAACTCAGAAATATATTCTTATATACTTTTAGTGCCAAACTGTAGTCCTCTGGCTATAGTTGCACTACTTCATTACCTTTATCTTTTTCTATCTTTTCATTTTGCAAAACTATTTTTACATATGTTTCTTTAGTTATTAAGTTTTTCTAAAATTAATCATCAGAGTCATCAGAAGTGGGGCAACTGAAATTTTACCAGAGACTCTCCAGGGTGAAATTTGATTCTCAATCCTTTAGTCTTCTTCCTCTGAAAGATCAAACATAATTCTACATAAAGAGTGAGCTTTACTTTCAAATCATAATTTGTAAATTCGACTATTGAGTACATCAAACACTTCTGCTTATTGAAACTTCATGTGCACGAAGGAACTAGGTAAATGTTACAGAGGGAAATCTTGTTTTTTCTCTTTACAATCAAATGTAATAAGATTAGATAAAAAGTTGATATTTTTCTAGTAGGATTACTCCATGTGTGTGGGTGCTCAATCGCTTTAGTTGTGTCAGGCTCTTTGAGACCCTATGGACTGTAGCCAGTCATAGGGTCAACTTGCTAGAGTTGGAATAGAAAATTATCTTTTAAGCCCTCACAGTACCTTAGAATTTCCTCTGTAACTACAATTACCACACCAGGCAGTATATTTTCCTCCCTGACACTATTAGACTCTTGAATAAATAAAAGATATTTTGATTGCTGTTTCAAGATGTTTTGACTGAAGCGACTTTACCCATTTTGATTGATAATGGCAGAAACTGATTTTGAAGTATTTTATTAAAAAAATAATACTTACTGGATTTCAAAGATTTTAAGAACTCCAGAGATCTCCACATGGAACTGGTGTTCATTTTTTTTTAACTTATTCTTTTATTGAAGAATAATTACTTTAAAGAATTTTGTTGTCTTCTGTCAAACCCCAACATGAATCAGCCATAGGTATACATATATTCCTCCCTTTTGAACCTCCCACCCATCTTCCTCCCCATTCCACCCCTCTAGGTTGATATAGAGTCCCTGTTTGAGTTTTCTGAGCCATACAGCAAATTCCCATTGGCTATCTATTTTACATATGGTAATGTAAGTTTCCAAATTACTCTTTCCATACATCTCACCCTCTTCTCCCCTCTCCCCATGTCCATAAGTTCATTCTCTGTCTGTTTCTCCATTGCTGCCCTGTAAATAAATTCTTCAGTATCATTTTTCTAGATTCTGTATATGCGTGTTAGAATATGATATTTATCTTTCTCTTTCTGACTCACTTCACTCTGTATAATAGGTTCTAGGTTCATCCACTTCATCAGAACTGACTCAAATGCATTCTTTTTTATGGCTGAGTAATATATTTCATGCAAGGTGGGTATTTCATGCAAAGATGGGCCAAATAAAGGACAGAAATGGTAGGGACCTAACAGAAGCAGAAGATATTAAGAAGAGGTGGCAAGAATACACAGATGAACTACACAAAAAAGATCTTCATGACCCAGATAACCATGATGGTATGATCACTTACCTAGAGCCAGACATCCTAGAATGCAAAGTCAAGTGGCCCTTAGGAAGAATTATTATGAACAAAGCTAATGGAGGTGATGGAATTCCAGTTGAGCTATTTCAAATCCTAAAAGATGATGCTTTGAAAGTGCTGCCCTCAATATCTCAGCGAATTTGGAAAACTCATCAGTGGCCACAGGACTGGAAGGTCAGTTTTCATTCCAATCCCAAAGGAAGGCAATGCCAAAGAATGTTCAAACTACTGCACAATTACACTCATCTCACGCACTAGCAAAGTAATGTTCGAAATTCTCCAAGCCAGGCTTCAACAGTATGTGAACCATGAACTTCCAGAGTTCAAATCCAGTTCAAGCTGGATTTAGAAAAGGCAGAGGAACCAGAGATCAAATTAGGAACATCCGCTGGAGCATCAGAAAAGCAAGACAGTTCCAGAAAAGCATCTACTTCTGCTTTATTGCCTACACCAAAGCCTTTATGTGGATCACCACAAACTGTGGAAAATTCTTCAGAAATGGGAATAACAGACCACCTCACCTACCTCCTGAGAAATCTGTATGCAGGTCAAAAGCAACAGTTAGAACTAGAAGAAAGAGCCAAAACAATAGCAAAAATTGAAACCAGACCGATAATCAAATTATCCCCCAAATCTATATAGTTTCTGGGTATGTCACTTATGTAAGCCTATAAATTAACTTTACTATTAAAAAAAAAAAAAAAAGAACTGAACATGGAACAACAGACTGGTTGCAAATTGGAAAAGGAGTATGTCAAGGCTAAATATTGTCAGCCTGATTATTTAACTTATATGCATCATGAGAAATGCTAGGCTAGATAAAGCACAAGCTGGATCAAGATTGTCAGGAGAAATATCAATAACCTCAGATATGCAGATGACACCATTCTTATGGCAGAAAGTGAAGAAGAACTAAAGAGCCTTTTGATGAAAGTGAAACATGAGAGTGAAAAAGTTCGCCTGAAATTCAACATTCAGAAAACTATGATCATGGCATCGGGTCCCATCATTTCATGTCAAATAGATGGGGAAACAATGGAAACAGTGAGACACTTTATTTTCTTGGTTTCCAAAATCACTGCAGTTGTGACTGTAGCCATGAAATTAAAGGACACTTGCTCCTTGGAAGGAAAGCTATGACCAACCTAGTTAGCATATTAAAAAGCAGATGCATTACTTTGCCAACAAACGTCCATCTAGTCAAAGCTATGATTTTTCCAGTAGTCATTTATGGATGTGAAATTTGGACTGTAAGAAAGCTGAGTGCCTAAGAATTGATACTTTTGAACTGTGGTGTTGGAGAAGACTCTTGAGAGTCCCTTGGACTGCAAGGAGATTAAATCAGTCCATCCAAAGGAAATCAGTCCTGAATATTCATTGGAAGGACTGATGCTGAAGCTGAAGCTCCAATACTTGACCACATGCTACAAAGAGCTGACTCATTAGAAAAGACCCTGATGCTGGGAAAGATTGAAGGGAGGAGGAGAAGGGGACGGCAAAGGATGAGATGGTTGGATGGCATCACTGACTCAATGGACATGAGTTTGAGTAAGTTCTGGGAGTTGGTGATGGACAGGGAAGTCTGGCATGCTGCAGCCCATGGGGTTGCAAAGAGTCAAACACGACTCAGCAACTGAACCAAACTGAACTGAACTGTCTGGGGTTGATTTTGTAGATCTTTTTTCTTCTCTTTTATTTTTTGACTGTATAAGTCCATTTAACATTTGTTGTGAAGCTGGTTTGGTGGTACTGAATTCTCTTGACTTTTGCTTGTCTGAAAAGCTTTCTATTTCTCCATCAATTTTGAATGAGATACTTCCCATGTAAAGTCCTCTTGATTGTAGATTTTTCCCTTTCAGTACTTTAAATATATCCTGTCATTCCCTTCTGACCTACAGAGTTTCTGCTGAAAGATCAGCTGTTAAGCATATGGGCTTTTCCTTGTATATTGCTTCCTGCTTCTCCCTTGAGGCTTCTAATATGCTTTCTTTGTGTTTAGTCTTTGTTAGTTTGATTAGTATGTGTCTTGTTTCTTCTTGGGTTTATCCTGTATGGGACTCTTTATGCCTCTTGGACTTGATTGACTGTTTCCTTTTCCATGTTGGGTAAAATTTCAACTATAACTGCTTCAAAAAAATTTTTTAAGCCTTTTTTTTCCTCTTCTTCTTCTGGCACCTGTGTAATTCGAATGCTGGTGCATTTGATATTTCCCCAGAGGTCCCTGAGACTATCTTCAGTTCTTTTCATTCTTTTTACTTTATTCTGCTCTTCAGAAGTTTTTTCCACCACTTTATCTTCCAGCTCACTGATTCATTCTTCTGCTTCAGATATTCTGCTATTGATTCCTTCTGGAGTATTTTTTAATTTCAGTAATTGTATTGTTTGTCTCTGCATGTTTATTCTTTAATTCTTCTAGGTCTTTGTTAATTGATTCTTGCATTTTCTCCATTTTGTTTTCAAGGTTCTTGATCATCTTTACTATCATTATTCTGAATTCTTTTTCAGGTAGTTTGCCTATATCCTCTCATTTATTTGGACTTCTGAGTTTCTAGCTTGTTCCTTTGTGTGATATTTCTCTGCCTTTTCATTAATTCTTTTTTTTTTTTTTAGCTTATTGTGTTTTAGGTCTCCATTTCCCAGGCTTCAGGATTGAATTATTTCTTCCGTTTGGTTTCTTCCCTCCTGAGGTTGGTCCAGTGGTTTGTGTAAGCTTTGTATAGGGTGAGACTTGTGCTGAGTTTTTGTTTGTTTGTTTTTCCTCTGATGGGCAAGGCTGAGTGAGGTGGTATTCCTGTCTGCTGAAGACTGTATTTGTATTTTTGTTTTGTTTGCTGCTTAGATGAGGCATCCTGCACAGGGTGCTACTGGTCGTTGAGTGATGCTAGATCTTGTATTCCAGTGGTTTCCTTTGTGTGAGTTCTATTTGATACTCCGTCTATGGGGTCGCACAGAGTCGGACATGACTGAAGCGACTTAGCAGCAGCAGCAGTAGCAGCAGCAGGGTTAGTTCTCTAATAGTCTAGAGTCTTGGAGTCAGTGCTCCCATTCCAAAAGATCAGGGCTTGATTTCTGGTCAGGGACTAGGATTCCTCAAGTGGTTTGTTATTAAGTGGCATTAAGTGAGATTAAAACAAATATTCCAAAACAAAGATGAACCTCAGACAAATGGCAGTATAAAATCAGGCAAATAATAATTAAAATAATGGAATATACATACATACATATACACCCATGAGCAAAGTCAAAACAGTCCAACAAAAATAAAGTACAATAGATTGACCTGTGAACAAAGGAAATAAAAAAATACATTTACCAGTTAAGAACAAAACTAACTAAAGCACCAACTGGAGAACAAAACTAAAGCAAGGTGCTAAGTGGGGAATAAAGCAATGAAAACAAAACTAACAAATATGTTGAGAGGAAAGAAAAGAAGGAATAGATATGCAAAGTTAAATAGAGGTAGATGAAGAAGATTTATATACATTAAAGATTAACTGCAAGGGGAAAAGAGCAGTAGGAAAGGCAAACAAAGGAATAAATGTAGAAAAAAATATAATAGGTTAAAAAAGTTAAAATTAAAAAAAGAGAGGAAAAAAAAGGAAACACCCCAGAACTGCAAAAGCCAAATGTAGAGGCAGAGGTTTATAACAACAAAAAGTGTGACTGAAGATACACATATACAAATACACCCATAAGCAAAATCAAAACATTCCAACAAAAATAAACTACAATAGACTGACCCAGCAAACAAAGGAAATCAAAATTATATGTACCAGAGCAAAACTAATTAAAGTACAAATTGGAAAACAAAACTAAAGCAAGGTGCCAATTGAGGAATAAATCAATGAAAATAAAACTAACAAATATGTTGAGAGGAAAGGAAAGAAAGTAAGAAGAGATATGCAAAGTTAAATATAGATAGATAAAGAAGATTTATGTATATTAAAGATTAACTGCAAGGGGAAAAGAACAGTAGGCAATACAAACAAAGAAATAAACTCAGAAAAAATATCAATAGGTTTAAAAAGTTAAAAATTAAAAAAAGAGAAAAGAAAAAAAAAAAAAGGAAAACTCCTCAGAACTGCAAAAGCCCAATGTAGAGGCAGAGGTTTATAATAACAATAAAATATATGACTGGGAAAAAAAAAAAAGAAAAAGAAAAAGCTCAAAAGCTTAATTAGATTTCATAGTGCCAATAAAATTGACAACTACAACAGAGGTGCGGAAAAGGAAAAGAAAAGAAAAGAAAAAACAATCCAAAAGAATCTACAGAACAAGTCAAATCGTAAGAATAATAGGTATTTTTCTTGAGTCACTGCTGTCAGAGCCCTCTCCCTGGGAGTAACAGTCCACCTCACCTCCCTAGGATGCCCTCTAACACTGTCCTGATCTCTGGACCTGCTGTGGGCACAACTCAGACTCTAATATGGTCCTACTTCTCTGTGTTCTTGCCTCCAATGTCCATAGCTATCAGAACTAGTTAATTGTTTTTTGTGGGAGCTCTCAGCGGGCTTTAATATATTCCATAGGCACAGAGTCTGCTTAGTTGATCGTGTGGATTTAATCTGCAGCTTGTGTAGCTGGGGGGAAGGTTTGGGGTCTTTTTCTTAGCCACACTGCCCCTGGATTTCAACTGTGGTTTTATTTCCACCTCTGCATATGGGTTGTCCACTGGGGTTTGCTCCTGAGACTACTCTGGAGGACTTGGGTTTGCCCATGTGAGGATCTGGTGTGGAGGTGGTGCAGCTGCTTGGGTCACAGGGGTTCTGGTAGCACCAGATACTCAGGGGAGTTGGCATCTAGGGCAGCAGGAAAAATAGTGCTCTAGAAGGGTATGGCAACCAATATTGGTCAAACGCACTTCAGTATTTTTGCCTGAAGAACCCCCCTCCCTGACAGAGAGGTCTGGCAGGCCACAGTCTACAGGGTAACAAAGAGTTGGACATGACCGAAGGGACATTGCGCTCACAGCTGCAAGACTTTTTTTTTGCCTGTGGCAGCTCTGCCCCAATGAGAGTTGAGCATGAAGATGGCACAGCTGTTTGACTTGAGGGGACCCTGGCAGCACCAAGTATGCAGGGATCGGACTGCCTCCACAGCAGGAGTTATGGCCCTAACAGTCCTTTTTCAAGCCTCTTGTTGCTGGCAATCAGAAGGCCTCTTTGGCCAGTCTTTCTCCATAGCTCTGCCCATCAGGCACTTAGAGGGCTTCCTTTCCTGGGGTCCTTCTCTGTTGTTTGGTGCATCAGGCAATTAGAGGGCTCCCCCTGATTTGGGTCCTACTCTGCAGATCGGCACATCAGGCACTTTTAAGAGGCACCCCGGGTGGGGTCCTACTCTGTAGTTCAGTGCATCAGGTGTTTGATGGGCTGGCCTCTCTGTTGTTCAGCTACCTATGCTGGCATGTGGCAGGGAGAGAGGCTATGGTGGTGGCTCTACCTGCTAGGCATGACTTAACAGTATCGCCTTGTTTCCATGGCTGCCTGGCTTTCCCCCACAGTCATTTCCCACCACAATCTCCTCCCTCACATCCCCTCAATCTCTCTCAACACAGTCAACAACAGCTCTCTCCCTGGGATTGCTGCACAATCCCTAAACTCCAGCTCCCAGCCGCCGTGCCATCTGGGGTACGTATGGCTGCGGCAAGGACTGGCTGATTCTCATTCCATTTAGGCTGCCACAGATAGGCTGTTTCACTCTCAGCTTTGAACGTTTCTCCTTTGACTCAGACAATTGCCCTAATTTGGGGATCGATCAGACCCCTGCTTCAGTTCCCCCACCCACCAAGGACAGGCCCCATCCTAATAACACTCCTGTTTGTCCCCCTAGTTCCTTCATCCTACCAAGTTTTGCGTGATTCTATATATTCTTTTCCACTAGTCAGGTACTCCTGTCCGCTCTCAGCTGGTATTCTGTGTGCACTTCTGTGTCTGAAGGTGTATTCCTGATGTATCCATGGAGAGAGATGTACTCCACATCCACTTACACCTCCACCATCTTGTTCTCCTATCTGTTGTTTGTCTTCACGTATCTCTTTCATATATGTCATTCCTGATACGCTGGAATGTGTGACTATTACTGACACCAAAGCCACTCTCCACATAGCTGTCACTACCAAAAAAAGCTTCACTTTCTGACTTTGGTTCCACTTTGAAAATCCCAGAGAGATCTGTTGAGTCAGAAAATCAGATGTCTATCCCTCTGCCAACAATCATATAAAAAGACATGGCTGTCGGGGGTTCTAAACTATGAATTTAAAATAAAGCTGGCACATAGCATACACTTAGTATAGAAAAGAATTATCACACTGATACTATCTGGAGCTTAAACAATGAAAAAAGTGTTCCCATTTGAGACCCATTGAATAGTTCCCAGTTGGTGCAAACATTGGCTCGTCTCTCCTTCAGAGGATCCTTAACAGCAATCAACTTTTCCAGACTTCAGCTCCTTGAACTTTTCATCTTTATAAAGAAGGTATTTGTCTTTGTGGGCTAAAGGTCCACTCTCTGATTAATAGCCAAAAGCTTTCTGCTGGGTTAATACTACAACTATTTAACTTTTTTTTTTTCCTGATATTTTTCTCCACAGCCAAAAAAGAGCTTAAGGAATTAAAGGCCAACTTGGATATATAGCTACAGGGCAAAAGTCTAATTCTTGTCATAATATTCATGAGTGGTTATTAAGAACTTGAAATGTTTTGGTCTATATCATCATGGCTATGAAATTAAAATTTACATATTACTTTCCATTATTATTAAAACACTGTGAATAAAAGACAAAGTTTGGAATAATAACAGGTTTCACCTTTTTTGCCTTGCACTCAACTTGTTATGTTTTCTTTTTCTTATTGTTGAATTTCTGTGCTTTCTGTACTTTCCCTACATAAGTCAAAGAAATAATAGTAAAGCAACACATATTTTCTCCTGTTTTAATGTGTCTATAAACATAATGCCAAGTCTTTTGTGTTAAAAGATATTTTTCCCCACCCTTAAGCAACAGTGGTACCAAATCTTCTTTATGGGATCTAAGAGGAGGCATGTGGTGAGACCAAGATTTGGGGAATTTGTCTAGACACTCTATACATCAAGCATATTGTTGTACTTTAGAGTATGTGTCTTGAGAGTCCCTTGGATTGCAAAGAGATCAAACCAGTCCATCCTAAAGGAAATCAGTCATTAATATTCACTGGAAGGACTGATGCTGAAGCTGAAGCTCTGATACTTTGGCTACCTGATACAAAGAACTGACTCATTAGAAAAGACCCTGATTTTGGGAAAGACTGAAGGTGGAAGGAAAAGGGTACGACAGAGAATGAGATAATTGGATGGAATCACCGAAGAGATGGACATGAGTTTGAGCAAGCTTCGGGAGTTGAAGGACAGGGAAGCCTGGAGAGCTACTGTCCATGGGGTCAAAAGGATTTGGACACAATTGAGCAACTGACCTGATCTAACTTAAGAGTAGTCACTCAGTCATACCTCACTCTTTGTGATCCCATGGACTGTAGCCTGCCAGGCTCCTCTGTCCATTGGATTCTCCAGGCAAGAATACTGGAGTGGGTTGCCATTTCCTACTCCAGGGGATCTTCCTCACCCAGGAGTCAAACCTGGGTCTCCTGCGTTGCAGGAAGTTTCTTTATTATCTGAGTCACCAGGGAAGCCTATTTATATATCAAGCATATTGTTCTGCCTTAGACTGTGAGTTGCTATCCTGTGCTTAGTTGCTCAGTCATGTCCTACTTTTTATGACCCCATGAACGGTAGCCCACCAGGCTCCTTTGTCCAGGGGGATTCTCCAGGCAAGAATACTGGAGTGGGTTGTCATGCCTTCCTCCAGGGGATCTTCCCAACCCAGGGATTGAATCTAGGTCTCCCACATTGCAGGCAGATTCTTTACCATCTGAGCCACTAGGGTATCCCAAGAATACTGGAGTTGGTAGGCTATTCCTTTTCCAAGGCATCTTCTGAACCCAGGGATGGAACTGGGGTCTCTTGCATTGCAGGTGGATTCTTCACCAGCTTAACTACCAGGGAAGCCCTTAGAGCGTGAGTTACAGATTAAAATAACAACAACAACAACAAAAATCAAAGTATTCAAATTATTTCTCTGTGAACTCTACTCATAAATAATAAAATTATAGTTCTCCTTTTCAGACTATAAATATACCAAAGGACTTTCTGGATGGGCTAAAGGATATTTGAGGGTCATGGTTAAAGCTCCAGAACCTTCCTCAGAACTGCCATGGTCTTCATATACCCCTGAAGCTACTGTTTCATATTTCTGGACTCCATCCCAATGAAACTTCTAAAAAGTGTTGCTCTATCTCCAATCCTTATTTCTCTCCCATTTTGTAACAATGGTGTCTTTTCCAGTTAAAGCATCATGTTATCTTATCAGTTTCATTAAACAGTTGAACTTTGAAATAGACCTTGAAGCAGAGGTAAAATTTATTTTGGAAAAGAAGTGAGAGAAGACTACCAGAGAGTGCTTTTCATGAATTCCTAGACATGGAATCTGGATGCTTCTGAGAAGGATCAAGAACAAGGTAGATTTTGGTGTGATATGAATTAGTTCATTAACTCAATATATATTAACATGTGTATGCATATCATGATTAGATACTGGAAATAAAGCAGCAGATTAGATATTTCACTGCTGTCACAAAGTTCAGAGATGGAGATGGCCCCTGGGGTGTGGATGCAGTTGACATAAAAAAACAGGTTAATTCATTGTTGTCATTGAAGAGTTTTCAAAGACATACAAAGGAGTTTTAAGTTTTATCTTATCTCTCCTAACAACTTTTTGACACTAATCATGTTTCAGGCACTATTCTGACAACTTTACATTTATTCACTGTTTAATAATTTTTGGAACAGCCTTACGATATAGAGAGACTTTAGTTATCTCCATTTTACTTATGGAGAGGCATGTGGTATTTATTTCACTTTGCTAAGGATTCAAAGCTAGTAAGAGGCAGAGTCAGGATTTGAGCCCAGATAGTCTGACTTCAGAGTCTGAAGTCATACTATTTACTATTACAAATACGTGACTAAAGTAAGGCTTTTTATATATGAAAAGTAAAACAAGGTTTAAAGATGCTAGGAAACTCACTGGAAAATGAGATTATGTATGAGATTATGTATGAGAGCCTAGGAAACTTACTGGAAGATACAGTATTATGTATGAGAGCCTAAGCTAGACTCCACAAAACCGCAGACTCATCGCTCCTCCTGTTCTGTGTAGAGGATGAATCACATGGTAACATACAAGAAGGTTTGGGGGATACTTGGGAATACTTGGCTGAATTAAGAGAAGCATGTTTACATGATAAGAGGTGATAATGCTGTTTCCTTTTGTACTGGTCAGGCCTGGAGAGAGAAGTGAGAGGGTTAACTTTTGTTTGTCTCTCTCTTCAAATGTCATCCTGGGCCTGCAGGTCATGTATTCAAAGGTAAAAGTTGTTTGTTGTTGCTCCAAGTGAGTTCAAATTTGGGCAAAAAGACATTGATGGATGAGGATAGTTCAGCTATCTTTATGTTCTTTGACTAAGCATAGTGTATGCGGTTATACAGTCACAGAATATCTTACCATGGGCTGCCTTAGGGAGACTGGCTGTACCTCCCCCAGGACTTGATCTATCATGAAAAGCATTCATGGCTAGGGGATATCAGTAAAACAGACTCAAAATTGATTTCTCACTAGATGGCAGCTTAAGGTGAGGTCACACATAGAAATTAGACCAATTCTGTTCCATTCTCAGCAGAGTTTCCCTTGAGCTTGATACAGAGACAACTGATGCTGTCTCAGAATTATTACTGGATGGAAAGAGTTGTCTACATGATCACACCCTACACAATCCTGGCTTAAACCCACCCTAGTCTCTCTCCCCACCATCCCATCTATAGGGTATACCCATTCCAGATAAAAGACTGTACTCATTTGGGGCTCTTTTCCTTCCCAGCAAAACCCTGAAATACTATCACCTCTTCAGGTTGGCCCAGAAGAAACAATTTTCAAGAATAAACTAGTTAATCATTGGATGAAATCAAAGTATCATCTTTATTATTGACACATCACAGTTTGGAGGATGCAGTTCCTGGTGGGTACACTCCATGGTATTGACCTTTTCCCCAAATTGGAATACTGTTCATGGGGTTCTCAAGGCAAGAATACTGGAGTGGTTTGCCCTTCTCTCCTTTGATGGACCTCCTTTTGTCAGAACTCTCCACTATGACCTGTCCATCTTGGGTGGCCCCACATGGCATGGCTCATAGCTTCATTGAATTATGCAAGCCCTTTTGACATGACAATGTAGCTGTGATGCTGGGAAAGATGGAGGCCAGGAAGAGAAGGGGGTGACAGAGGATAAGATGGTTGTATAGCATCACTGACTCAATGGACCTGAGTTTGTGCAGACTCTGGGAGATGGTGAAAGTCAGGGAAGCCTGGAGCGCTACAGTCCATGGAGTCGCAAAGAGTTGGACGTGACTTAGTGACTGGATGACAACCAAATTAAAACGACTCAGTCTTCCATGGACAGGTATCACTAGACTCCTACAAACTCCTGGGGAGAAAAAAACAAAACAAAAACTGCAACCTATGACAAAAAGGATCAGAAGAGAACTTATACACTTCCAAAAGGAAAAGGAGGAGTTGTGTCAAGTAGGTACAGTTTTTTTATTTCCCAAATTACTTCAAGATTAGTCATTAATTTCTCCACAATGTAGTGAGTAATGGAACAGAGAAAAGCTGGGAGTGTTTGACTAACTAATCTTGCTCCACAAGGAAGGAACCAAGAGAAACAGGGGGAAAGAATTTCCCTTCTGCCTTCCCCTTCATTTTGCTCTCTTAGTGCTGTTTTCCCTGCCCAGGAAGAAGAGTAAAAGTGTAACAAGCCAGTTCTTCCCTGACCTGTGTGGGACCCTCCTCCAATGTCAACACTTCCTTTTGGAGTAACCTTCAGGAGTACTGTGATCAAGGCTGACTTCCCTGCAATCTGCTGCCCAAAGGCTCTAAAATGGGTCAGAAGAGCTCATTACTTAGAACAACAACAAGGTTGAAAATTTGATCTCTAGTTGATTTTCCAGTCTACATTTTCCCCAATGTACAAAATACATTGCTCAGCATAGTCTGCTATGAAATCTGTGTTGAACATGATCGATGACATAAGTATACTCCAATAACAAATGTCAAAAAAAAGGTGGCACACATTTGAATATAAATACTGTTACTATTACTTGGGAAATATTAAAATAGGGATATTAAATTCTTTGCAAGTTAAAGTCCAAATATATTAAAGTTTCATAGAATTAAGGTTCCAAGTCAATTTTTCTTATGATCATGATTTAAAATTTCAAAGAATATAAAGTACTTCTCAGTTTTTAGTCCATTCAGCCTCAGCTGAAAGAGTTCTTGGCATATTGGTAGGGACAGTGTTCTTTTAACTTAAAGATTAGTTTCTTTCTCACTAGAAGGAAAATATTTCCTCTATGGCCTCAGACTTGTATTTGTTCAACATTGAATCACTGATATTCCTCATTATCTTAAAGATTCCCAGGAGTTATGAAAAACAAAATTATCACAGCACTGGCATCATATCTCAGAACTGGAAAAAGCAAAGCAATCCTTGCTCCTAAAAGAGTTTTCTCAGAAAAAGAAAATTACTTTCAAGGCAATTTTTGGATATGTTGCCAAAGACCACAGCAGAGCCATTATCCTGAAAGAATATGGTGGTCTCAGTTGGGTCTTACTGGGATACCAGGTGGTTTATATCAATTTTCTGATAACTAAGACTTGGAGTTAAAACTCAGTTGGGAAAGTCTCTCAGCAAGAGGTTAATTTTGGCACTATTTACCACAGCAATGGGGCTTCTCTGGTGGCTCAGACAGTAAAGAATCTGCCTACAATGCAGGAGATGTGGGTTCGATCCCTGGGGATGGGATCTCCTGAATAAGGAAATGGCTACCCACTCCAGTATTCTAGCCTGGGAAATCCCATGGAGAGAGGAGCCTGGCGGGCTCCAGTCCATAGAGTTGCAAAGAGTTGAACAGGACTCAGTGACTAGATAACAACAGCAATGCAGTCTCCTTCCTAGAGCTGATGTTAACAATTCACCACCAGCCAGAAGGTCCTTTGTGCTCTGTAACACTCACAATTTACCCCATTTCAGACCAAATACATGACATATTCTTTAAGTACTGATGTCAGAAAGTTCTGTAATGACAATCTGCTTCGCCTTCATAACAAAGCTTCTGAGGACAGCACTTAAAAGCCATGGTCTCTGCTCTGCACACTTATAAACCAATAATCAGACACGACTGAGATGCACTAAGCTGCCTGCTGAAGCAGTCCACACATTTATTGAGGTTTGGGAAGACTCTCGCACATGGGCCATTCTAGCCACTACCCTGTGACCGTGGCAGCAACCTGCTAAAATCAAAATACGGCAAAGGTTCAGCATCATACACCCAAGCCACACATTCATGAAGCTAATTCTGCAACTGAAAAATCAGCTGTTGTGCAATACAGGTTGCAAATCACTAGGATTTAAAAGAAAAGTCAACACGGTCTTGCTTAGGAAATTACTAACAAAGCTTACAGCCATCTGTTCAAACCATACCCAAAGCCCAAATCATTTTATGTGTAATTTGTTCTACAACATTTTACACCTTGCTCATTTCTCAAGGCCCATAGCTCCCACATTAGATTTACTTGGAAGGAACTAAATAAACAATACTATTCTTTGCTATGACCTGGGTCACAAACTGAGAAATACACAGCAAAAGGAGCCAAAATATTCCCTTCAATAATAGTAAAGGGTTGGTAGGAGGACAAGGTTTATGGTATGAGCAACTGGGCTTCCTAACACTGAACATCAGAATTAGCCATACTTATGGTTGCCCAGGTGGCACAGTGGTAAAACACCCACCTGCCAATGTAGGAGAAGCAAGAGGTGAGGGTTCAATCCCTGGGTCAGGAAGATTCCCTGGACTAGAAAATGGCAACCCACTCCAGGATTCCTGCCTGGAAAATTTCATGGACAAAGGAGTCTGGAGGGCTACAGTACAGAGTCACAAAGAGTTGGACATGACTGAGCAACTGAGCTTGGCATGCACTGGTCACCCTACAAGGAAGCAGACTCTGTACAGGTTACAGCATGGAGGAACAAGCAAACAGGAGCATGTGTGTTCGAGGAACAGCTCCTCTTCAAGATGATAAGGAGAGAAACTAAGCCTACCAGGCCAAGTTGCAGAGAGAAAAGTTATTTCTCCAGCCCAAGGATAAGGAGACATGAAGACATGCATCTGAGAACATTTGCACAGGCTGTGTGTGCTAAATTATTCCACTGGGCCTGTTGAAAGAGAATGCAATGTGGATAGTGTCCCTAGATTTGTTCAGTGCACAAGATGGACAATTATGTTCATCACACTGGTAAAGAGGCAGAAAGAAGCCAGGGCATTATGTTACTTTAGAGTTTTCTTCTAAAGGAAGAAAATATCAAGAACAGGAAAGAAAAGTTTTTGTCAGAATGAAGTGCCTAAGAAGTCACTGAATACAAAATTCTCATTCTTGGTTCATTACTCAAACCCTTTCTTTATTTCTTCTTATATGACTACTTAAGACAAAAGTATATTGATTCACTTCTACTTTGTTTCCTAGTTAACTTGTGATTTTTCTTATTGTGTTCTCATTATCATGAGGATGTTGAACTTTAGCCAAAACAACTCAGCTTGACTATTTGGTTGAACTTCAACTATGTTATCACCTTATTCTTATCATAAATGGAATGCAATATTAAGCTATCCCTGCCCATTATTTTTATTTTCCTTATGAATGTTCATTAATCTATGTTCTCCTAAGTTGCCAACTTAACTGATTCTCTAAAAAATATTATCAGGACATTTTCAATCCCCAGTAATTTTTCTTCTGATCTCCTCTCTGTATTTATTTTACTCTTTATCTCTTGATAATAGATAAATACATAGAGATACCGTATATCACAATAGTATGTCAATAGTAATCAATAATTAGTAGTAGTTATATCATCCACTTATTTAGTGATTTTAAATCCTGCATATTAATGTGTAATATTATAATTTTAAATTTTTAACAAAGCCTTATAAATTGGGATTATAAACTCTCTTTAAAGATGGAGAAAAACTTCCTCAGAGAAAATAAGTAGTAAAATAAGTACCTAGAGTCCATGAAGCGTAACAAGCACTGTAGGTCTCAAGCACAAATTCCTTCTACTTCATAGTGCTGAATGTTATAAAGGAAATCCAGGGTATTATTTATGCCTATTGTAGCAATTTATACAAGGAAGTTGAAGCCAATTACATGAAGATCAAGGTTTTTTTAAACTCCAGGAGTTGGTGATGGACAAGGAGGCCTGGCGTGCTGCAGTACATGGGGTCACAAAGAGTCAGACACGACTGAGCAACTGAACTGAACTGAACAAGGTTTTTTTTAAGAGGTGTTAGTCACTCAATTGTGTCCTACTCTTTGCAACCCCATGAACTGTAGCCCACCAGGCTCCTCTGTCCATGGAATTCTCCAGGCAAGAATATTGGAGTGGGATGTCATTCCCTTTTCCAGCGGATTTTCCAAACCCAGGGATCGAACCCAAGTCTCCTGCATTGCAGGCCACTTCTTTACCATCTAAGCTACCAGGGAAGCCCCATATAGAGATCAAATATGTGCTTAATATGTAATATGTGTTCACTGGCAAACTAGATAGTGTAGAAACTAATTGCTGAAAATATAGAGAGAAAGCCCTCTATTTGTGATCTCTGGTAGCAACTACACGAATTTGGTAGAGAGTGACTTTAAAAAAAATGTTCTGATTGACTGCTATCATTAAAGTTCTCTTGTGTCCATTCATCCATTCAAAGTTTAGACTCCTAGTAAGTATCAGGAATCTTTCCTAGGCCCTGAGGATACACCAGTGATGTAATGAATCTAGGTGAAACCTAGAATGATACAGTTATCACTGTAAATGTGTAATTGGGCTTCCCCGGTGGCTCAGTGGTAAAGAATCTGCTTCCCAATACAGGAGACAAGAGTTCAGTCTCTGTGTGGTGAAGATCCCCTGGAGAAAGAAATAACAATCCACTCCAGCATTCCTGCCTGGGAAATCCCATGGACAGAGGAACCCTTACAGTTCGTGAGTCACAAAGAATAGGACATGACTTAAGAACTTAACAACATAAATCCATACATTTATCAGAAGAAGCAAGCTATTGGATGCGCTTTCAAGGCCCATGAGTTGCATAAAAAGTAACATTTGTTCCGCTTCAGCTGTTGGACTGTGAATCTGGAAACTCAGGCTGGAAGAGAGATATTTATTTGAGTTGGATTCATAAGGTTTAGTAGAATCTTTCCAGGTGGGGAAATGAATGGATGGGGAGTCCAGGTTTAAGAAACAGTTATGTAAATGTAAAGACATGGTATTTTTTGAGGAAGAATATAATTTACCATTACTGAAATATAAAGTATGGTGGAGTGGATGGCTATGGGGTAAAAGCGATAAGGGGATATCAACTTGGCAAACCCATTTAGGAGGTAATTAACACCTCGATTTCAAGCAGGAAAAATTTATGAGCATCTAAGTCTTGCCATTTGTTGCTTATGTATCTATAATTTCTGACAATGTAGCTTACATTACTTTAAGCAAAATTAAAATATTATTATCTTAAAATAGCACTTTTAATAGAAAATAGACTGAGCGACTCCACTTTCACTTTTTACTTTCATGCATTTGAGAAGGAAATGGCAACCCACTCCAGTGTTCTTGCCTGGAGAATCCCAGGGACAGGGGAGCCTGGTGGGCTGCCGTCTATGTGGTCGCACAGAGTTGGATACGACTGAAGCGACTTAGCAGCAGCAGCAATTTACTGAGTATGTACTAAATACTGTGATCTATACCCAGGACTTTTCACATGCTGCTGCTTTTAATCTTCAAGGCAACTCTGAGAGAGAGGAGCTGGTGTTACCTACATGATTACCTAAATCTAGAGATGGCAAGAACTTCAAGGTCACATACATAATAAATGATAGAGTTAACTTCAAATTGAAGGCTTCTCTCTCCAAAGTCCAGGCTCTCACACACTATATTCCACCTACTTTTATAAATTCTGGATTCCCTTATCATGTCTGAAAGCGTGAAGTTTCACATTAAGGGAGGAGGGGGAACAAAGCCATTTGTAGTTGGAAGAGTCATTTGGTGCCAGTGGTCAAGAAGCAGGTCCAGAGTTGAGGGTGAAATTGATCCCATGAGAAGGAGCTTTAAGGGAAGAGAATGATCAATTTGAAGATATCCTGAAACTAAGACCAAAGATCTGATCAAGGAAACACTGCCCAGGCAAATCTGGATTCAAGAGGGAATCTGGCTGGAAGCAGTTCTGGAAAGGAACTGAGCCACTATAGGAAGAAGGTGCCAGCCAGAGTCCCTGATAGGAAGAAAGGAACTGAGGTCTGGTTCAAGATACAGACTGCTTAAGGCTCAGGATAAGGTGAGATCAGATATGTGCAAAAATACCTAGGTATTCAGTAAGTTAATTGAGCAGAGAGTGTGTGCCTATAGTAGGAATTTTTATAATAATAATACTAATAAACTTATGGAACCAGTAGATTATAATGAAAGTAGGGACACTGGAGAGAGATTGGGTTCACATCCCAGCTTTGTCACTACCAGAGATGGGACTTTGGAGTGATTAATTAACCACTCTCTGTCTCAGTGTCCTAATGAATAAAATGAGGTTAATGAGAATGCTTGTATTTATAAGTTGTTCTGATGATTGTTCAAGAGTGCCCAAGAATTAATGCTTTTGAACTGTGGTGTTGGAGAAGACTCTTGAGAGTCCTTTGGACAGCAAGGAGTTCAAACCAGTCCATCCTAAAGGAAATCAGTCCTGAATATTAATTGGAAGGGCTGAGCTGAAGCTGAAACTCCAATACTTTGGCCACCTGATGCAAAGAACTGACTCATTAGAAAAGACCCTGATGTTGGGACCAACTCAATGGACATGAGTTTGAGTAAGCTCTGAGAGTTGGTGATGGACAAGGAAGCCTGTCATGCTGTAGTCCATGGGGTCACAAAGAGTCAGACACAGCTGAGTGACTGAACTGCACTGAAGATTAAGCAAAATAATACTTGTATACAAAACATTCATTACAGTGGCTGGCACATTCCATGATGCTATTATCATCATTCTTAAAATGACTTTATTATTTATTTATTTTTTACTTTACAATATTGTATTGGTTTTGCCATACATCAACATGCATCCACCACAGGTGTACACGTGTTCCCTATCCTGAACCCCCCTCCCACCTCCCTCCCCATACCATCCCTCTGGGTCATCCCAGTGCACCAGCCCCAAGCTTCCTGTATCCTGCATCGAGCCTGCACAGGCGATTCATTTCTTATATGATATTATATATGTTTTAATGCCATTCTCCCAAATCATCCCCCCCCCCCACAGAGTCCAAAAGACTGTTCTATACTTCTGTGTCTCTTTCGCTATCTTGCATACAGGGTTGTATTACCATCTTTCTAAATTCCGTATATATGCGTTAGTATATTGTATTGGTGTTTTTCTTTCTGGCTTACTTCACTCTGTATAATAGGCTCCAGTTTCATCCACCTCATTAGAACTGATTCAAATGTATTTTTTTAATGGCTGAGTAATACTCCTTTGTGTATATGTACCACAGCTTTCTTATCCATTCATCTTCTGATGGACATCCAGGTTGCTTCTATGTCCTGGCTATTGTAAACAGTGCTGCAATGAACATTGGGGTACACGTGTCTCTTTCAATTCTGGTTTCCTCGGTGTGTATGCCCAGCAGTGGGATTGCTGGGTCGTATGGAAGTTCTATTTCCAGTTTTTTAAGGAATCTCCACACTGTTCTCCACAGTGGCTGTACTAGTTTGCATTCCCACCAACAGTGTAAGAGGGTTCCCTTTTCTCCACACCCTCTCCAGCATTTATTGCTTGTAGACTTTTGGATTGCAGCCATTCTGACTGGTGTGAAATGGTACCTCATTGTGGTTTTGATTTGCATTTCTCTGGTAATGAGTGATGTTGAGCATTTTTTCATGTGTTTGTTAGCCATCTGTATGTCTTCTTTGGAGAAATGTCTATTTAGTTTTTTGGCCCATTTTTTGATTGGATCGTTTATTTTTCTGGAATTGAGCTGCAGGAGTTGCTTGTATATTTTTGAGATTAGTTGTTTGTCAGTTGCTTCATTTGGTATTATTTTCTCCCATTCTGAAGGCTGTCTTTTCACCTTGCTTATGGTTTCTTCTGTTGTGCAGAAGCTTTTAATTTTAATTAGATCCCATTCATTTATTTTCACTTTTATTTCCAATATAATATGATAAAATGAATGCCCAAATAGGCTGTGTTACTTTCCCAAGATTAAACAACAAATATACAGTAGAGATGCAATTTTAAATGAGTGTGTGGTTCTGTAATTCATGAATTTAACCATTATTCAAGGCTTCTTCTTTCAATCTGGTAAGGCTTCTTCCTTATTATGATCAAATCTTGCTCTATAAAACAATCTCAGTTCTATTATTGAATAAAATTAGCCAATAGCTGAAATCTATTCATTTATCCAGTCATCCATCTCAGAGTTTAAAGAATATTTTGTGTTTTAATGCTTCTTCTTTCAATAAGCCTTCTTCCTTATTATGATCAAGTCTTACTCT
Source organism: Bos grunniens (assembly GCF_055505025.1). Classification (NCBI taxonomy): domain Eukaryota; kingdom Metazoa; phylum Chordata; class Mammalia; order Artiodactyla; family Bovidae; genus Bos; species Bos grunniens. Next base: position 10,708,292 of record NC_141170.1, on the reverse strand, counting down.
ATAAAACATTACAATCTCAGTTGTATTATTGAATAATATTAGCCAATACTTGAATTCTATTCACTTATCCAGTCATCCATCTAATAGTTTAAAGAATATTTCTTGTTTTAACTAATGGCTGTGTTCGTATCTATACTAAAATATTTCACCCCTGTGGTTACTCATTGCTTTTGAAATGCCATCAATCTCTGGTGATAAATTGTATTATGTTATAAATTTGAAATTATGAAAAAAAAAAAGACAGACCAAAGTAGATGTATACTTCCTCAAGCGACTCGTCTCCATCTGTTGTGATCAATCCTTCTAGAACCCCTCAGAATCTCTGCTAATAAATTAATGTCCTTTTGCAAAGTGGCTTTTTTCCTGGTTTCTAACATGTGACTTTCCCCATTATAGGTGAGATTAGCAATGAGTCACAAAGCAGGGAGTGATTATGATGTCCAAAGATGAAGCAGAGGGTGAAACACAACTTTGCCAGTGTGTCATCCTCAACTTTGTAGGGCCCCTTTTCTTTTTTTGCTAGGAAGTCCGTGGCTTTTAGTAACCAACCACTTGCTACCATCTAGGATCTGAAGCCTGCTGAAAGCCTATATTCATCTTGCTATGTATATTCCAATTCTGTCCTACAGTCAGATACACTTTGAGTTTTGCTTTGCTTTATTTTATCTGATGGCAAAGAATCTTCTTGCAATACAGGAGACCTGATCTTCCCTGGGTTGGGAAGATCCCCTGAGAAGGGATTGGCTACTCACTCTAGAATTCTTTGTTAGGGGCTTCCCTGGTGCCTCATACCAGAAAATGTGGAAAACTCAGCAGTGGCCACAGGACTGGAAAAGTTCAGTTTTCATTTCAATCCCAAAGAAAGGCAATGCCAAAGAATGTCCAAACTACCGCACAAGTGGACTCATCTCACAGGCTAGCAAAGTAATGATCGAAATTCTGCAAGCTAAGTTTAAACAGTAAGTGAACCAAGAACTTCCAGGTGTTAAACTGGATTTAGAAAAGTCAGAAAAAAATTTAAAAAAGAAAAAAAAGGCAGAGGAACCAGAGATCAAATTGACAACATTAACTGGATCATAGAAAAAAGCAAGGGAATTTCAAAAAAAAAAAACTTGTCTCATTGACTATGCTAAAGTCTTTGACTATGTGGATCACAGCAAATTGTGGAAAATTCTTAAAGAGATGGGAATACCAGACCACCTTACATGCCTCCTGAGATACCTGTATGCAGGTCAAGAAGCAACAGTTAGAACCAGACACGGAACAATGGACTGGTTCCAAATTGGGAAAGGAGTACCTCAAGGCTATATATTGTCACCCTGCTTATTTAACTTATATCCAGAGTACATCATGCAAAATGCTGGGCTGGATGAAGCACAAACTGGAATCAAGATTTCTGGGAGAAATATCAATAACCTCAGATATGCAGATGACACCATCATTATGCCAGAAAGCAAAAAGGAACTAAAGAGCCTCTTGATGAAGGTGAAAAAGAACAGTGAAAAAGCTGACTTAAAACTCAGAATTCAGAAAACTAAGATCATGGCATCTGGTCCCATCACTTCATGGCAAATAAATGGGGAAACAATGGAAACAGAGGCTTTATTTTCTAGGGTTGCAAAATCACTGCAGATGGTGACTGCAGCCACAAAATTAAAAACAAAACAAAACAAAACAATACAAAACACTTGATCCGTGGAAGAAAAGCTATGACAAACCTAGACAGCATATTAAAAACCCGAGACATTACTTTGTCGACAAAGGTCCATCTAGTTAAAGCTATGGTTTTTCCAGTAGTCATGTAAGGATGTCAGAGCTGGATTCTAAAGAAAGCTGAACACTGAAGAATTGATTCTTTTGAACTGTGCTGTTGGAGATGACTCTTGAGAGTCCCTTGGACTGCAAGGAGATCAAACCAGTCAATCCTAAAGGAAATCAATCCTGAATATTCTTTGGAAGGACTGATGCTGAAGCTGAAGCTCCAATACTTTGGCCACATGATATGAAGAGCTGACTCATTAGACAAGACCCCAATTCTAGGAAAGACTGAAGGCAGGAGGAGAAGGAGAGAACAGAGGATGAGACGATTGGATGGCATCACCGACTCAATGGATGTGAGTTTGAGCATGTTCCAAGAGATGGTGAAAGACAGGAATGCCTGGTGTGCTGCAGTCCATGGGGTATCAAAGACTTGGACACAACTGAGTGACTGAGCACTCAGCACAACTCTGAGTGACTTGTAGCTCAGATGATAAAGACTCTGCCTGCAGTGCGGATACCCAGGTTTGATTCCTGGTTTGGGAAGATCCTCTGGAGAAGGGAATAGCTACCGATCCCAGTATTCTTGCCTGGACAGAGGTTACAGTCCATGGTATCGAAAGAGTGGGATATGACTGAACGACTAACACTTTTACTTTCATAGTTGATTTATAATATTTTGTTAGTTTCAGGTGTACAGCGAATTCAGTTAGGTTGTACATGGCTGTCTTCTCTCTCTGGCCTCATGTGGTCATCCCTCTGTGCATGTTGGTTCTAAATTCCTCTTCTTATAAGGATATCAGTTTTGCTGGATTACAGATATCCTAATGACCCCAGTTTTCCTTGTGTATGTGTTTATCCATGTGCACTCAGTTGTGACTGACTCTTTGCCACCCCATTGACAATACCCCTTCCAGCTTCTTGTCCATAGGATTTCCCCGGGAAGAATATTGGAGTAGGTTGCCATTTCCTCCTCCATTTTACCTGAATTAGTCCTTAAAAGACTCCATCTCAAACACAGTGACATTCTGTGGTCCTGAGAGTTAGGAGTTCAACATATGGATTTGGGAATTGAGACACAATTCAGTCCATCTTGCCCTCCAGCCTTGACAACCCTTCTGCTGAGATTCCCTGGAAAGCAGAGTGCTTCCATCAGAGCTCAGTTTACTGGTCTTATGATTCCATGTTCACTTATCATCTCCTAAAAGCTGTGACTTCTCAAGTTTTAGTCTGTCTCATATTTATCTTCTCTCTTCAGTTACATACTACATTTACTGACAACATAGATGGCTAATAAATATATGTTAAACTGGTCAATGATCCAGGGGAAAGGAATAAAATTGACTTATATACATTCATTAAAAAATAAATGTTTATCTATGTGTCTGTCTATCTATTGATTTTCCATACACTAGTTTCCTTTGTTGTTGTTCTTATTCACTAAGTCATATCCAGCTGTTTGAGACCCCATGGACTGCAGCACACCAGGCTCCTCTGTCTATGGGATTTCCCAGTCAAGAGTACTAGAGTGGGTTGCCATTTCTTTCTCCAGAGTATCCTCCCAATCTAGGGATTAAACCCACATCTCCTGCATTGACAGACTGGTTTTTACTTCCATGCACTGGAAGTAATTTAATTAGGAGATTTGATGTCTGTTAGTTTCTTATACTTGAAACATTCTTAGATGATTTTGATTTTTCCATCAACTTTCAAGATAACGCTCAACTTCTATTCTTGCTTAAGTATCACTTTTCCTTTCCTTTTATATTTCCATGTATCTTAAAGAAGCTCCTTTACACAATTAGTGACAGTTAATATATGGCTAGGACTGTGGGTGATTTTCCAGATAAGACATAATTTACTCTGGAATTTAAAGATGAAGTAGTATGGAGAATCATAGGAAGTATCTGGTTTATGGAACGTACTCATTGATTCCTGATTCAGGATTTGCTCTGGTCAAATACAGCTTTAGGAAAAGGAGCCACCATGTTACATGATTTCTTTTTCTTGTTTTTTTGTTTGATGTGGACCATTTTTAAAGTCTGTATTTACTTTGTTAGATAATGGCTTCTGCTCCTCAGCCAGAGATTTAACCAACACACCCTGCTTTGGAAGACAAAGTCTTAGCCCCAAGATCACCAGGGAAGTCCAAGTTACATGATTGTTTAACCCGTGTGTTGGACATCCTTATATTTATCAGGCTTCATCAATCACTATGAGACCTTCTAAGAAGATAGGAGGGACAAGCATATCAACTACTGAAAAGGGAACCAGGATGAGAGTGGGGGTGGACAAGGAGAGACAGGATGCTGACGGATCACATCCTTGCTCCATCTGTAAATCTCTGTGCTCCCATCCGCTGTCCTCGTGGCTCAGGGAGATGTTTGCTTCAGGTGTTTAATGAACTGCTGGAGATCAATAGCCTATGGCAGGTAACTTTGAAAAATTTCCCTTGATTCAGTCAAGTGTTTTAATTTCTCATTAATTCTGATGATGTAAACACTTTGTGATTAGCTTGGTAGTTAAATATCCACTCACAGGTGCTGATAGAGTGTAAGAAATTTCACTGTTAGACTTCTGAACCCTACTGGGTTTAGCACTTCATCAGCGCTAATAGCTGGGAAAATTTCCCTTTCCAGCTTCCCAACTGGTAAGGTCATGTCTTTAGCCAATTTTAAGGTCAACCAGGGTATTTTTTCCTGCACCATTCTCCCTTAAACACTACATTACCTAACACACACACACACAGACACACACACAATGAACATTTATTCATTTATTGAGAATGTATCCTGTGACCAGTATGTATCCAACATTGAACTAATTTTTCACTACACAAAGATGAATAATTAAGATCCAAATGAGTCCAAATGTGAGGAACGTATGTATAACTTGTTTTATTGTCAAGAGGGCTTCAGATTGTATATAAAAAGTAGCTTTGTTCTTTCTTACATCATCCCTTCAATTCCACTCTCTGGGATGGCCCTTTGTTTCTGTTTGAAACTTTAGAAATATTCCACAATTTTGCTGATGATTCACATCTTTCTATCCTTTTTGGGCATGACAAATCCACTCTAGTTGACTCAAAAAATAACTCTGGTTTGTTCTAATGCAATAATAAGCATTCAAAACTCTTCACCAGCTGGAAACCCTAGATCTCATTTAGCCTATCTGATTTAGCCTTGGTAGTCTGCAGGGGGTAAAAGTTGATTTCTTCTTTCTTTCTCTTACACCTCATACTATTCAACTGCTATTCCTGATAGTTTCAGAGGGAAAGGTAATTGGAGGGGAAATGCCTGACAGAGTTGTCCGCCAGCATCTGTGCAACTGAAGTATCGGATGTCCGTGTGATGGTTTTTTCTCTCATTGAGTGCTTCTGTGGATTCCTCAGAGGTCTCTGCTTAGTATCTCAGCTGCAGTATCCTTGATTTGATCAATGCATTTTTTATCTTTCCTAACTAGCTCTTTATGCCAAAAGCACGTGGGGAAGTGCACGTTCATCTTGATCGAGTTATTCTACCTTTTGCTGTGATATCAGAAAATGACAGTCCAAGAGGCTGCAAAGAGTCAAACATGACTGAACCACTAAGCAAATCCAGAACCAAAGGGTAGCCCTATATTTTGCTATCTCTTAAGAATCTGTGGCAAGCTCACCAGGATCTCTTCTTATCATTTCCACTTCCCTTGGGTAAGATTCTTGATGGAAACATAGAACACCCATGATGTTCTTCAGAACAGTCCTCTCTTCTGAACCATTTCCACTCAAGTATATCCCTGACAGGACAGATATCCTGTTTTGAATAGATATTAATGAGAACCGATTCTTCTTTACAATTCAGTATTACATCCAAAATAATTTTCTAGATGTTGGTTCCTTACATGTTTAATGTTATTTCTCCTTTGATTTTCAGGTGCTTATGATGCTGGGCTTTACACTACATGCTTATGTTACTGTAGGACCTTTGGAGCTTCACTTTTGTGTATAATATATAACAGATTAATTCCTGAAAGAACTTCCTGTGCTGGCGCAGCCAGCAATAACTAATATTGAAAGTGACTTTAAATTTCATACATATAACCTTTGTTGTTTTCCAGTCACTAAGTCACGTCCAACTCTTTGCAACCCCATGAACTACTGAATGCCAGGCTCCTCTGTCCTTCACTATCTCCAAGAGTTTGCTCAAACTCATGCTCATTGATTCAGTGATGCCATCCAACCATCTCATCCTCTGTTGTCCCCTACTCCTCTTGCCCTCAACCTTTTCCAACATCGGGATCTTTTCCAATGAGTTGGCTCTTACCATCAGGTGGCCAAATTATTGGAGCTTCAGCTTCAGCAACAGTCCTTCCAAATGAATACTCTGGGTTGATTTCCTTTAGGATTGACGGGTTTGACCCTGAAGTCCAAGGATGCTCAAGAATCTTCTCTAGCACAATTCGAAAGCATTAATTCTTCAGTGCTCAGCCTTCTTTATGGTCCAACTCTCACATCCATGCATAATTACTGGAAAAAACACAGTTTTGACTATATGGACCTTTGTAGGCAAAGTGCTGTCTCTGCTTTTTTTTTTTTTTTAATATGCAAACTAGTACAGCTACTATGGAGAACAGTGTGGAGATTTGCCTGGAGCCAGGAGCTCCGCCCGTGGCAAAGGTCATGAGGAAGGAGGCTCGACATAACCAAAGGTGGGATCGAGCCTCAGGAGTTCCCCTGGAAATTCTCGAGCATCTATCCCCAAAACCAGAGTCTGCCTACTTTACTACTTTGTGCTCTCACCTACACCTCTGACTTTACGGGGGGCTGTCCCCCACCACCTCTTTCGGAGAAGGAGATAACTTAGAGCTCCAGTTAATAATAATTCCTGGGCGTGATAGGAGTGTTTTAACCTACAAACTCCTCTGAAGGTTCTCTAGCCTGCCTGACAGGCTTGTCCGGCCACATGTGATTGCTCACAGCCTCCCAACCATGAGAGGCACGAGATGCTTTAAACCTTCTAAAAACAGGTTCCTTAGAGAAGTTAGAAAACCATTAGTATAAGTATAGTGGGCTGATTAGAAATTGTATTGGTGAAGGGTTTTTCATTTGTTGAGCCAATGTTTACTGCTAAGTCTCCACATCCCCTGCCCTTATACACATTAATGAATATATAGAAGAAATAAGTATTAACCTTTGATATTAATCACGTTAGACCTTAGGCTAAGCAAATTCTTTCCTTAATTAAAACCCACTACACCCTCACCCTATAGGAATGTAACTTCATCTGGTGCCTTCAGAAGGTGGCGTCTGTTTTAAGAATAATCACCCCTGGAGAAATAAGTGTTGACTGACCGCTGTCACAAGGAGAGGGTCATAAATTGTCAGCAGGCCCCCTGGCAAGAAGATGATGTAACACCCCTAAGACCTCTGTATACATTTGTATGAAGCACCTGACTTTAATAAAAGTCAGGACTGCTGACCCCACTTGACTTTTGTATAACATCTCAGTGTATAAAAACAGACCCTAGAAAAATAAAAAATGGGATCAGTTCCTCGAAAGACTGGTCTCCCCATGTCGCTCGTTCTCTTACCTTCTGGCTGAATTATCTGGAACATGGAGGCTCGTCAAGCCTACTAATTATGCCTGGGCTTCTAAGATCTGACCAGGGAGGCCTTAGTGTCTCCTCTCCTTTGGGAGAATGGGAGGACGCCTGCGGCCTACATAGGTGATGTAAATTCGTTATTTTGGAATTTTATTACCTTTCCACGTAAACCAAGTTATTCAGCCTCTTTTCTCCACTGAATTTTCCTGCTGAGCTATCCTTATTCTATTACTCTTTATATCTCTAATTAATATTTAATTAAAGCTATCGTATGCTGATCGCCGAAGCCGTCTCCCCTTTGAATTCCCTGGATCCACCAGGGCTGGACCCCGGCAAGTGGTGCCCTTAAAAAACTGGAAATAGAACTGTCTCTGGTTTTTAAGATATTGTCTAGGTTTGTCATAGCTTTTCTTCCAAGGGGCAAGCATCTTTTAATTTTGAGGCTACAGTCACCATCCGCAGTGATTTTGGAGCCCAAGAAAATAAAATCTATCACTTTTCCCACCTTTTCCCCATCTATTTGCCATGGGACTGGATGCTATGATCTTGGTTTTTTTGAAAGCTGAATTTTAAGTCATCTTTTTCACTCTCTTCCTTTGCCCGCCATCGAGAGGCTCTTTAGTTCCTCTTCACTTTCTGCCATAGAGTGGTATCATCTGCACATCTGGGGTTGCTGGTATTTCTCCTGGCAATCTTGATTCCAGCTTGTGCTTCATCCAGCCTGGCATTTTGCATGATGCACTCAGCCTATAAGTTAATAAGCAGGGTAACAATATACAGCCTTGAAGTACTCCTTTCAATATTTTGAACTGGTCAATTGTTCCATGTCCAGTTCTAACTGTTGCTTCTTGGCCTGCACACGGGTTTCTCAGGAGACAGATAAAGTGGTCTGATGTTCCCATCTTTTTAAAAATTTTCTACAGTTTGTTTTGATCCACAGCCAGTTAAAAGCTTTAACATAGTCCATGAAGTAAAAGTAGATGTTTTTGGAATTCCCTTGCTTTTTCTATGATTCACTGGATGTTGGAAATTTGATAGCACCACTTAAAATTCTTTATATGATATTTCCCATGCTGGTAGTTATAGATGTGATGCCTAATAACTACTTACTTTGCAAAAAGGAGGAAAAAAAAAACCCTGCATTGTTTATTACTGTAACTCCAGGATATAGTAGTGAACTCAGTGTATATTTGAAATTTAGTAAATAATTGTTAAATTCAGTAAATATTTGTTAAACAAATGGAAACACAAAATATTGCACTTTAATCTAGTATCTATTTGCTTTGTTAGTCTGCAGTCAGATGGAAGGCTTCATTCACTAGTATTCCATACTAAGTTGAGTCAAATTTATTTCCATAATTTTTACAGCTAACCTTCTTAGAAATCATGCTGAAAAGCCAAATGAACAAAATAAAATTATAAAACTTCTAAGGGAAAAAACTTCCATTATCTTTAATGGTACTGTCCAATCTGCCTGCAATATAGGAGACCCTGGTTTGATTCCTGGGTCGGGATCCAGATCCCTTGAAGAAAGATAAGCTACCTACTCCAGTATTTTTGGGCTTCCTTAGTGGCTCAGACAGTAAAAATAATCTGTCTGCAGTGTGGGAGACCTGGGTTTGATCCCTGGGTTGTGAAGATCCCTGGAGGAAGTCATGGAAATCTACTCCAGTATTCTTGCCTGAGAATCCCATTGGCAGAGAAGCCTGAAGGGCTACACCCACAGCGTTGCAGAGAGACGGATATGACTAAGTGACTAAGAACAGAAGGAGGATTCTCTGAACTATATCATTCAGAAAGATTACTTCTCTTCTCCAGAATGATGTTCTTTCATGACCTGCTCCTAACAATTGTTTCTAGTCCAGGTCAAGTTTGGGAAATATTTTCTTTTGGAAATATGTTTGTTGAAAAGTCTTATAGGGAAAAGCAGAAAAAGTGAGTGAAAAGTAGTTTGGGTCCACAGGTCTCATGCACAACACTTAGGAGTATGGATTTTATGTGTAGACTCTGAAAATCCATGCTTCTATCCAAAGAAATACATACAGCTAGTTAAACAAAATATCTCTAAAAATCCAGAGTGCAAAGATTTCAATTGCAACCTAAGCAGTCCCCAAACCTTCAAGATTTGGGGTTTATACTAAATAACAACATCTAAATAAAAATGAATTATATACAAAAACCTTATTAACAACCTGTTATTCACCCACTTCCCAATATTTTAGGAGGTTCTTCCATGAACTTGCATTTCTTAGAATTTCTTATTAATCTAATATTTTGGTTCCATTCAAATCTCCTATCTTCTTTCTTTTGGTTGTTTCCTTTTATGTACCAAATATTAATGAGAAACAAAACAAACAAATGAACAAACTAATAAGCAAACAAACAAAAATTCTTGGTCTTTATTTCCTCAAGGCACTGCTCTGACATGGTCATTCTTCTAAGTAGAATTTGACTGAATTAGGGGGCTTATGTGAGCAAGGAAATAGTAAAGAGACAATCAACAAATAATTTATAATAATTAAGTATCAAGTTGCTTCAAAGAAGATAGTCCAAAGTTTTATCCCTTGAACAGATTATCTTCCAGAGTCACGGCCTCTTATCTGAAAGTTGGTCATTTCTTTCTATTAGAAACTCTTGCATCTCTTTATTTATAAGAATCCATACCTCTTCCTTCCTGGACTATATCAGTTCATTTCAGTTCAGTCACTCAGTCGTGTCTGACTCTTTGCAACCCCATGGACTGCAGCATGCCAGGCTTCTCTGTCCATCACCAACTCCTGAGCTTGCTCAAACTAAAGTCCATTGAGTCAGAGATGTCATCCTCTGTCATCCCCTTTTCCTCCTGCCTTCACTCTTTCCCAGCATCAGGATCTTTTCCAATGAGTCAGTACTTCGTATCTGATGACCAGAGTATTGGAGTTTCAGCTTCAGCATCAGTCCTTCCAATGAACTTTTAGGTTTGATTTCCTCTAGGATTGACTGATTTGATCTCCTTGCAGTCCAAGGGACTCTCAAGAGTGTTCTCCAACACCACAGTTCAAAAGCACCAGTTCCTCAGCACTCAGTCTTCTTTATGGTCCCATTCTCACATCCGTACATGACTATGTATAGAAAACCTATATTTTTGTGCAAAATAACTAAGTTCTCCTTAGCTTTAATCCAGACCATCTGAGGCTTGGCCTGAAGACACACTTTCTACATCAAATATTCATCAGTGAGTTTTTCTAAGAAAGCACTACATTATCTCTGAAGTATTGTGCTGTTGGCTCTTAAAGCATCTCCCCTTCCCATACCTCACTCCAAAAAAAAATTTTCAACTGTGTCAGAAATAATTCCAGGAACCATAGTGCAAAATGTCACCTATGGTAATGGATTAGATGTCCCCCTCAAAGATGTGGAACTGTTGATGTGATGGCTGAACACAGCAGACACTCCTCTCATACCTACGGACAAGAATACAAAATTTAAACCAAGTAGAGGAGGTCTGTTCTGCAGGAGTCTGATAGGGTCATTCTAACTTCTCCCTGGAAATGCAAATCATGGTGTGCAATCATTGCATCTGCCGAGGAATTCTCAGAATGCTTTCTAGTTAATGACAGGTTCTGGTCCACTTTCTTCAAAAGACACCTCCAAACCACACCTCCCACTGACAAAAAAAAAAAAAAAAAGGAGAATAAGAAGAAAGAAGCACTATGTAATTAAATGATTCATTCAAGAGAGCTGCATCTCCAGAGGAGGCATGTCATCTGTTATCTGCAGAATAGTCTGGATGGAGAAATTTCCATGACTATTATGGGCCCTGTGTAAGAAAATGCAGTTCAGACTGGCAGGTTCATCCAAACACTGTCATTCTGCTCTTGTGTTCACAGTGTGCAGCCACTTCACAGCGTGGAGGGAGCCCATTTTCCTCTAAGTGGGGGCCCACTGAAGCTGGGGCTCCTCTGGGCTGTAACCTTATTTCAGGCACACACTCAACTGAAACTCTACATCACCAGCATTTCAGCACCTTCCTTCACAGCTGAGCTCTCTGGGAGCCAAAAATAAATACTGTTTGAAAAGCCTTTGCATATATTTCGGGTACCATGGTTCTTTGTTTTGCCCAAAATTAGGAAAGAAAAAAGAAAACAGATATGATCTCCTTGCAATCAATCAATCTGAAATATGTCTGCAGAAATATGTTTGTCTAAAATGTCCCATCCTCTTCAGCGTTTTGTCATCACCTACAGAAACTGTAAAATGATGACAATGTGACAAAATGGTTTGCTTCATACAGTGAAATCACGCAGTATTTGTCCTTCTCTGGCTGACTTATATGCAGAATTAAAAAAAAAAAAAAAAACAGACAAACAAACGAAGCAAGATGAAACCCAGACTCATAGACAAGGAGAACAGATTGGTGATTGCCAGAAAGGAGTGAGGTTTGGGGGAGGGAATGAGTGAAAGGGACCCAGAAGTACAAACTTCCAGTTATAAAATAAAAACATCACGGAAATGTCAAGTATATCATGGGAAATGTAGTCAGTAATATTGTATTAACTGTGTATGGGGACAGATGGCAGCTAGACTTATGTGATGGTCATCTGGAAATGTACACCAATGTTGAATCATTATGTTCTATGTCTGAAACTAATATAATATTGTATGTCAATTCTACCTCGATAAAAAAATGTTTTGCTTCAAGTTGAGACATTTTGTTCAAACTCATCATGTCAGACTGAAGAGTTTTCTGTATTAGAACAAAAAGTGGCATGTGTGGCACATGAAGATCCCCTAAAATTCTTAGCATTTCTGCTTTGATGGGTTAAAAATCAGCTGCAATTTTTTTTGGGGGGGGGGTGGATTTTATAGCATTTATGACTTGCTGGATTAGCAACATAATTTAACAAGTTAGAATATCCCAAGTATTGTATTAGTCAGGAGGAGAAGCGAAGGAAAATTAACATTTGTTGTACACATATTTTTTCAAGATATTGTAATAGACTTTACATGCATTATTGTTTAATCTTCACCAAACACTCATGAACCAGGAGTCATATGCCCACTTCACAGATAAAGAAAGTCTTAAATATGCAATTCCATGGAAGTATTATAGAAAGTTTTCGCTATATGTTTCCAAGATGGAGAATTACCAGTTCCATTGGTATTAAATAGGGACTTCCCATGTGAAAGTGAAAGTCACTCAGTTGTGTCCAACTCTTTGCGACCCCATGGACTATACAGTCCATGGAATTCTCCAGGCCAAAATAGTGGAGTGGATAGCCTTTCCCTTCTCCTGGGGATCTTCCCAACCCAGGGATGAAACCCAGGTCATCAGCATTGCAGGAGGATTCTTTACCAGCTAAGCCACAAGGGAAGCCCAATTCCATGAGAAGAATAAAAGTAAGAAGAGCGAATGTGCTGCCAATATTTATATATTATTTTGTGTAACTCAGGTAGGCAATTAGGAAGAGATTTCATATGCATGTACTCAAACCATGCTTTTAGCTTTTCATTTGAGCCTGGCTTCAGACATAGGCTAGAAGCCACAGAGAAAAATACAGCCTCATTATGTCATAGTCACACTGAGTAATTGATTCTAATTTGTGTCTTCACCTTCTTCACCAGTCATCTTCATTAGTTTTGGTTTTACGTGCTTTTGGCAGTTTTGAGATGTTAAGTCAACTCTAAAAGGACCAAGACTTTGCCAAGAGTTGATACTGGTTAATATAGGAAAAAGTAAGCCCTAAAGGCAATTTTCAAAAAGAATAGTTTCAGAAATGTTTTCAGTTCGTTGGTAGGAATGCATAGCCTCTCATAGGGTAATTAAGAAGTGGGTCACACTCATTTACATGTAGATGGTGAAAATATGATGTAAATTACTTTCTTAAATCACATGTACCTATGTATGAAGAAATGTGTCTATTATGTGTTCTGGAGTTTACATTTACATTATTAAAATATGATTTAAAAGTATCATATTAATATATTTGAGCTTCCCTGGTGGCTCAGATGGTAAAGTATCTTCTGCAATGCAGGAGACCTGGGTTTGATCCCTGGGTTGGGAGGATGCCCTGAAGAAGAAAATGGTAACCCACTCCAGTACTCTAGCCTGGAAAATCCCATTGATGGAGGAGCCTGGTAGGCTACAGTCCATCCATGGAGTTGCAAAGAGTTGGACACAACTGAGTGATTTCACTTCATAAGGCAATGGTATTCAGTGATAGATAAGTCTATATCAATATTTTAGATTATATAAAGGTGTCTTATAACATACCTTAATACCATGCACCAGACTGAAAATCTGAAATGTGTGTGTCTGTGTATATAACTAGAAGCCAAATGGATATAATTTCTACAATTCAAGTGATGAAGATATATTTTACCAGATATCTATTAATTTGGGACTATAGCCCAAGGAAAAAAGATAAACAGAAGTCATAATTTGGGGGAAAATTAGTTTAAAACTTCCTCTTAAAATAGAAAAGGGAGATGATCAATTAAGGTGCCAGAAGTTTAAGAAGTTAATTGAGATCCAGTCCACAAAGAACATTCAATGTCAAAGTAATTATCTTAACTATAAACCTAATACAACTTTTCTCTGTTTGATATTCACTGCCAAGGACAAGCTATGTGTACTTTAGTTGCATTAAATTATACTAGTTCAAGAATCAGAGGAGTATTTTATAACTCAAAGAAGACTGCTGCCTATAAATAGGACAAAATCTGTGTTTGGTTTATGTTTTGATAGCAATTTTATTAGCAATGTGCTCTGAAATTTTCATTTATTTCCTTTATTTATTTTAAATTTAAATAGGTACTCAACGTAAGTTGGAGAAGGCGATGGCACCCCACTCTAGTACTCTTGCCTGGCAAATTCCATGGATGGAGGAGCCTCGTAGGATGCAGTTCATGGGGTCGAGAAGAGTGGGACATGACTGAAGTGACTTAGCAGCAGCAGCAGCAACGTAAGTTACATGCTGGACTGGATGAATTACAAGCTGGAATCAAGATTACCAGGAGAAATATCAACAACCTCAGATATGCAGATATGGCAGAAAGCAAAGAGGATGAAGGTGAAAGAGGAGAGTGAAAAAACTGGCTTAAAACTCAACATTCAAAAATACTAAGATCATGGAATCCAGGCCCATCAATTCATGTCAAATGTATGGGAAAAAAAGTGGAAACAGTGGCAGATTTTATTTTCTGCAGAATAACTGCAGACTGACTGCTGACACAAAATTAAAAGATGCTTGCTCCTTGGAAGAAAAGCTATGATAAAACTAAACAGTGTATTCAAAAACAGAGATATCATATTGCCAACAAAGGCCCATATAGTCAAAGATACGGTTTTGCCATTAGTCATGTACAGATGTGAGATTTAGACCATAAAGAAAACTGAGTGCCAAAGAATTGATGCTTTCAAACTGTGGTGTTAGATAAGATTCTTGAGAGTGACTTGGACAGCAAGGAGATCAAACTAGTCAATCCTAAAGGAAATCAACCCTGAATATTCATTGGACAAACTGAATTTCCTGAAGTTGAAGCTGAAGTTCCAATATTCGGCCACCTGATGAGAAGAGCCGACTCATTGGAAAAGAGCTTGATGCTGGGAAAGATTGAGGGCAGGAGAAGGAAATGACAGAGGATGAGATGGTTGGACAGTATCACTGACTCAATGGACATGAGCTTGAGCAAACTCTGGGAGGTAGTGAAGGACAGGGAAGTCTGGTGTGCTGCAGTCCATGAAGTCACAAAGAGTCAGATATGACTTAGTGACTGAACAACAGTAACATTAGTGAAGGAACCCTGAGTCACATAGGAAAACATGGAGTTAACAGTGGTGAAGGTTTGGAAGAATGAAACAATCAACTACTGTTATCTCGTTGGTTTTCTGTATCTGATATAAACAGCTACCTATATTGTGATTATGTTTGCTACAAGTAAATAAATTAACTTTTAAAAAGTTTTCTTTACTGAGTAAATTTTACATAAAATCAAATTCACTCATTTTAAGTTTTCCATAAGCTTTAACAAATGTGGATACTTGTTACCTCTACCACAACATAGACACCGCCTGTGTATTTGTGTGCTTGGTTGCTTAGTTGTGTTCAACAATTTGTGACTGCATGGACTGTAGCCCACCAGGCTCCTCTGTCCGTGGGATTCTCTAGGGGATCTTCCCAGCCTAGGGATCAAACTCAAGTCTCTTACGCCGCCTTTATTGGCAGGCAGGGTCCTTACCACTAGCACCACCTGGAAGCACACAAATATGTCCGTATGTACCCATATAAATTATATACATACATATATAAATTGGGTATGCATTTGTTTATGTAATGAGTAGTAGAATTCTAGTTTCCAAGTGACAGGATGATGGCATATAAAACACAACACACGTATCTGGAAATAAGGAAACCTGAATATTGATGTTTGAGGGTGGCTGCTAAGTAAATCCTTCTTGTATAACTAGGTTCTGCACATTTTTGAGAAATAAGGTGATATAATTTTAATAGTAGAGAGTTCTGAGTGGAATCCATCGTGTGCCTGTTCACAAGAGCTGATTATATACAGCTTTCCTCAATTCCTTATTCAATTCCTTATTCAATGATGTTCAAGGTAGTAGCTTGAAATAAACCCAGATGTAGTAATTTATAGCTCGGAGAAGGCAATGGCACCCCACTCCAGTACTTTTGCCTAGACAATACCATGGGTGGAGGAGCCTGGTAGGCTGCAGTCCATGGGGTCGCTAGAGTCGGACATGACTGAGCGAGTTCACTTTCACTTTTCACTTTCGTGCATTGGAGAAGGAAATGGCAACCCACTCCAGTGTTCTTGCCTGGAGAATCCCAGGGAAGGGGGAGCCTGGTGGGCTGCCGTCTGGGGTCGCACAGAGTTGGACACAACTGAAGCGACTTAGCAGCAGCAGCAGTAATTTATAGCACAGAACCAACTTTGCAGATGCCACAGATCTGGGCTTTTTGTTTGTTTGCTTTTCCCTCAGTTGTTGGACATATAGGAGCACACCCCTGTTAAGAGACCAAAGTATTACTGTTATTACTAATAGAGACAGCATCCATGAAGTGGTTTTCCTAATGCTTAACTTTGTGTGGAGAAAAGGGAACCCTCTTACACCGTTGGTGGGAATGCAAACTAGTACAGCCACTATGGAGAACAGTGTGGAGATTCCTTTAAAAACTGGAAATAGAACTGCCTTATGATCCAGCAATCCCACTGCTGGGCATACACACTGAGGAAACCAGAAGGGAAAGAGACACGTGTACCCCACTGTTCATCGCAGCACTGTTTATAATAGCCAGGACATGGAAGCAACCTAGATGTCCATCAGCAGATGAATGGATAAGAAAGCTGTGCTTTCTTATACACAATGGAGTATTACTCAGCCATTAAAAAGAATACATTTGAATCAGTTCTAATGAGATGGATGAAACTGGAGCCTATTATACAGAGTGAAGTAAGCCAGAAAGAAAAACACCAACACAGTATACTAATGCATATATATGGAATTTAGAAAGATGGTAACAATAACCCTGTATACGAGACAGCAAAAGAGACACTGATGTATGGGACAGTCTTGTGGACTCTGTGGGAGAGGGAGAGGGTGGGATGATTTGGGAGAATGGCATTGAAGCATGTATAATATCATGTATGAAATGAGTCACCAGTCCAGGTTTGATGCACGATACTGGATGCTTGGGGCTGGTGCACTGGGACGACCCAGAGGGATGGTATGGGGAGGGAGGAGGGAGGAGGGTTCAGGATGGGGAAACATGTATACCTGTGGCAGATTCATTTCGATATATGGCAAAACCAATACAATATTGTAAAGTTAAAAAATAAAATAAAAATTTAAAAAAATGCTTAACTTTGGATGTAGACTTTCCATTTTCATTCAGGCAGTGGCAGCATAGTGAAGTCTGTTCTCCAGGCAGTGAAGGATGATGGAGGGGTGATGTCCTTTTTCCAGGCAACGTTGGGGTGGTGAAATCTGTTCTCAAGGTGACTGGTCTCTCTAATGAACTCACTGCACAGCCAAAGCTCATGCTCTACACAAGTATGCCAGCTCCAGAGTCAAAGAATGACATTTTCTCTCTACATCATGCCTTGTTCTCGCTACTACCTGCACAGAACAGATATGCAACCCATCTCTCAAGGAAGGAAGGTGGAGAGTCAAAGAGGAGACAGATGTCTTATACTAAGGATCCCTTCTACTTGAAAAGAAACAGCGAATGTGGGTCGGGATCCTCCCATTCTTGCCATGCACCCCAAGACTGAATTTAGGCCTATTTTGCTTCTCAAGTCCTTGGGCCCATTATCAACGCTATTATGAGTAGTTTCCACTTCTTTAAAATAAATTTTAAAAATTGCCTCAGTTAAGTTGAAAATGTCCTCTGAGTGCCACATTTCTCTTCTTTGCAAGTCTACATTTCTGTATCGCAGACTGCTGCAACAAAAGCTTGAAGTCTATTTCCATGCATTTATAAATTCTAAACAACTGAGCTTTTCCATTCTACAGTCCACCTTTCAGCAGGTCACTTTTGAAAGCTTTTAAGAGAGGGCAAATGGGAAGAGAATCTTGACCTTCTTTTACATGGAACCAAAGTCAAAATGAAAAGATAAGCTGTTACATTCATATAAATATATGCATATTCATAATATACATATAATGGATCTGTTCAAGCTTACCGTTTAGCAACCGAAGTAAATCTTTTCCCTCCTGAGTTAATGGTCAGAAAGGATTGTCTTTTCACATGAAGGAATCTCTAGGCATGGACTTTTGTTGATTTGATATTATGCAGTAATTGTCAAGAAGGTCAGAGACTCCCAGGTACATGATTGTCCATCTTCTGTGCTTCTATTTCTTTCATAGTTCTTATTTTCTGATGTCACTTGTTTCTCATCAGCCCGACAGTTCCTTAAGGGCAGGGGTGTGTCTTTCACTGGACCTGAAAGTCCAGTGGAGTGCTTGGCATGGCAAGAGTTTACAGTGTTTACTAGGTGACTCACAGAATGCATGGTGAGTAGACACTCTGAAGTTCTTGCTGTCCACATGGTCTAAAACGCATATGCTTATCAGGGCTGAACCACCTAGTTTCTATGCCTTGTTACCTAGGAGTTTCAGGGGGAAAAAAATCTAGCAACAGAAAACCAAACAAAAACTCAATTATTGTGTGCTGTAACTAAAGGTAACCCTTTGATCCCAACTCAGTTCTGAATTCTACATCACCTTGTATCCTCTGAATGGAATTACCTCAAACATTGAGAGAAAATGAAGACTCAGATGAGCATGATTGCAATGACTGATGTGGCAATCATTTCGTTTGATCTCCTAAAGTATGGGAACACCTCTCTGCAGGAGGCAGGTCATCTTTGCATGGTGAGAACTGCTGATGTTTATAGCTGTTATCAAGTGAGAACAACCAGAGGCAATGATCTGCAAAACCAAATTTTAATTATAATGAGAAAGCAGAATAGAGACACAAAGCAACATTTCCAAGTTTGTTCTTACTTAACTAGAAGAGTATTAAGTAATAAATAATTTATTTGTAAAATCACTTAATGAATATTTGTGATTTCTCTGAAGTCCTCTGTTTTATTTGTATACAACTGGGGATACATTTGGTTTTAATACTTTTTTATTGATTCATAATTGATTTATAAATTATATTAGTCTCAAATATATAACATGATGATTCAGAATTTTTATAACATTCTCCGTTTAAAGTTATGAAATATTTTCTATATTTCCTGGGCTGTATAATATATTCTTGTGATTTATTTTATACTTAGTTTTTCTGAGATCATAGTCTATCTTGCCCCTTCTCCCATCCCTCACGCCATTGATAAACACTAGTTTGTTCTCATTTATATGTCTAGCTTGTTCTCATTTATATGTTTATTTTTTTTATCTGGGAGTCAGTTTCTGTTTTTTTTATATTCATTTTTTGTTCTGTTTTTTAGATTCCATATATGTGTCAAAATATATTAGCCATTTTCTGTCTAGCTTATTTCACTAAACATAATACTTTCATCCATGTTCTCACAAATGGCATGATTTCATTTTTTAAATGGCTGAGTAGTAGTACACTGTATATATACACATATATATGTCACGTATATATGTCACATCTTCCTTATGCATTCGTCTGTTGTTGGACACTTAGGTTGCTGCCATATCTGTTGTTGTTATTCAGTCACTAACTCATGTCCGACTCTATTTGACCCCATGGACTGCAGAACACCAGGCTTTCCTGTCCTTCACTGTCTCCCAGATTCACATACATTGAGATGGTGATGATATCTAACCATCTCATCCTCTACTGCCCTCTTCTCATTTTGCCTTCAATCTTACCCAGCCTGACGGTCTTTTCCAATGAGTGACTCTTTGCATCTGGTAGCCAAAGTATTAGAGCCTTAGCATCAGTTCTTCCAATGAATATTCAGAGTTGATTTCCTTTAGGATTAACTGGTTTGACCTCCTTGCATATCTAGTCTATTGTAAATAATGCTGCTATGAACACTGGAGTGCATATATATTTTCCAGTGAATGCTTTTGATGTATTTCAAGGTATACCCAAAATACATTTAGTTATTAACCTCTTATTGGTCATATCATTTACAAATATTTTCTTCCATTCTGTAGGTTTTTTATTTTTTCATTTTGGCAATGGTTTACTTTGATGTGCCAAAGCTTTTACATTTAATTAAGTTTCATTTACTTATTTTTGTTTTTGCTTCCTTTGCCTTAGGAGACAGATTCCGCACCCCCCCCCCCAAAAAAAAAAGTTATGATTCAGATTAAACTTTGCTTTGCCTGCCTGTGTTTTGGTCTATGAGTTTTATGCTTTCTGGTCTTACATTTAGTTCTTTAACTCACTTTGAGATTATTTTTATATATAGTGTGGGAGAATGTTCTAATTTAATTCTTTTACATGTAACTGCTCAGTTTTCTCAGTACCACTTATTAAAGAGACTATGTCTTCACCATTGCATATTATTGCCTCCCTTATTGTAGATTAATTTACCATAAATGTGTGATTTGTTTCTGGTCTTCTTATTCTGTTCCATTGATTTATATGTCTATTTTGGATTCAGTACCATACGATTTTGATTACTGTTGTTTTATGGTATAGACTAAAGTCAGTATATATCTGCTTTACGTGCAGATCTCTTGCTAATTTCATCCTCTGAAAATAGCACTCTGGAATGTGTATGATTCCATCATTCCCTTTCCCCTCAATAAAAGACAATCCTCCTGGTTGGGCCTGTAAATACTTCTTGGTTTAGTATCTTGGACCAATTCTCAACTCATAGGCTTTCCTTTTGTTTTTTGTTTTTTTTCCTATTGTGCTTGTCTTCTTATTCAGGTGCTACTGCAATCTTTGCAGGATTCAGCTTTAATTAAACTTTCTATTGGATCCTCATTACATGAAATTATAGTAATTCATTTATAAATTATTTATTAACTATTTGTTACATGTCAGGCATTGTACAACAATTCAAAAACCAAACTTTCATTGCATATCTTTCCAATCATATTTCTTGACAGTCTCAGATATACACTCACCCTATTGTCTATGTACACAGGAATATTGACTAATCCCTGTGTGCACTGAAATCTATCTTACCTCAAAATTTTTCACATTCTAATTCAAATACTGAGAATGTCATTACCTAGTTTTCATCTGTTGAACTCTTACTAATCTCTAAAACCCAATCCAGATATCAACTTTTCTTTCATAATTTTATCTCACTACCTTTAAGCTTACTGGTTATCTTTTTTGGGTTTCCTCAACCTTTGTGCTGATCTATTTGATAGTTCATGCCTGATTACATGAGAATTGACAAAATAGAGTTCCCTTACAGAAGAGATCCTTATTTAATTATATTTATAATATTAGTATCCTGTTTCATTTTGTTCTGTTCAGTTGATCAGTCATGTCCGACTCTTTGCCACCTCGTGGACTACAGCACACCAGGCTTTTCTGTCTTTCACCATCTCTTGGAGCTTGATCTAACTCATATGTATTGATTCAGTGATGCCATCCAACCATGCATCCTCTGTCATTCCCTTCTCCTCCTGCCTTCGATCTTTCCCAGCATCAGGGTCTTTTCCAATGAGTTGGTTCTCTGAATCAGGGGGCCAAAGTACTGGAGCTTCAGCTTCAGTGTCAGTGTTACTAATGGATATTCAGTGTTGATTTCCTTTTGGATGGACTGGTTGGATCTCCTTGCAGTCCAAGGGATTCTCAAGAGTCTTCTCCAACACCACAGTTCAAAAGCATCAATTCTTCAGAGCTCAGCTTTTTTTATAGTCCAACTCTCACATCCATACATGACTACTGGAAAAACCATAGCTTTACCCATATATATCTTTGTTGATAAAGTGATGTCTATGCTTTTTGTTATGATGTATAGGTTTGTCATATCCTTTCTTCCAAGAAGAAAGTATCTTTCAATTTTGTGGCTGCACTGCAGTCACCATCTGCCATGATTGTGAAGCCCCCCAAAATAAAGTCTGTCACTTTTTCCATTGTTTCCCCATCTATTTGCCATGAGTGATGAGACCAAATGCAATGATCTTCATTTTTTGAATGTTGAGTTTAAGCCAGCTTTTTTCACTCTCCTCTTTCAACTTCATCAAGAGGCTCTTTAATTCCTCTTCACTTTCTGCCATAAGGGTGGTGTCATCTGCGTATCTGAGGTTATTGATATTTCTCCAAGCAATCTTGATTCCAGCTTTTGCTTCATCCAGCCCAGCATTTCACATGATGTACTCTGCATAAATGTTAAATCAGCAGGGTGACAGTATACAGCCTTGACATACTCCTTTCCCAATTTTGAATCAGTCCACTGTTCCCTGTCCAGTTCTAACTGTTGCTTCTTGACCTGCATGCAGTTTTCACAGGAGGCAGGTAAGATAGTCTGATATTCCCATCTCTATAAGGATTTTCCACAGTTTGCTGTGATCCACACAGTCAAAGGCTTTGGCATAGTTATTTAATTATATTTCTAATATTAATATTTCATAACATCATGAAATTCACTGCTTTCAGTTGTTTCTTCATACAAGAAATATTTACCAAATATGCTTGAGCAGACAGTCTATTTAACGATCCTTGAATACAGTACAAGAAAGAAAAAGCATAATACATGGAATTCAATACGGGCTAATTTAAGGGTTAAAGGATGAGCACAGTTTTGACTACCGTGTTCTAGTATCCTTTACGTTGGAGAGCTTTCTCATCATTATATTGTGTTTGATTGTTTGCTAAATTGTATAGCCAGTGTAAAGCACATACTGCTGTGACAGACACAGAATAAATCACTTCAAAAATTGCTATTTTTATTCAGTCACTAAGTCGTTGGTGACATTCTGCAACTCCATGGACTGCAGCACAGTGGCTCCTCTGTCCTCCACTATCTCCTGGAGTTTGTTCACATTCAGGTCCATTGAGTCAGTGATTCTATCTCTCCATCTCATACTCTGCCACCCCCTTCTTCTTTTGTCTTCCATCTTTCCCAGCATCGATGTCTTCTCCAGTGAATTGGCTCTTCACATTAGGTGGTCAAAGTATTGGAGCTTCAGCTTCAGCATCAGTCCTTCCAATGAAATTAAGCCCTTCCAACTTGAAAAATATTGATGATTGAATGGAAGATTTCATGAACTCTGGCTCACCAACTGTATGATTTATCACAATATCTTGATAAGTTCAATTCAATTAACCACATTCTCTTGGGTTTATTTCACATAATTACAAGTAAAACAAACTTGCATTACTGTATCATTTTAGTTCCTCTTGAAAAATAGAGATGAAATAAAAATTAGTGTAAATAAGGATTATTTTCCATTTAGATCGGGCAATGAATTAAGTGAATGCAAATTAGTTATCTATTTCCAAATGTGGACATTATAAATAATTCACTCGATCTTATTTTTCTATTCAGGTAAGACAATGCTAATTGAAAGCAAAACAAAGCTTCCAAGTCCCCAAAATAACAGATTATTCTGGCTTCCAAAGCCATTGATTTTGTGTGTGGCCTGATATTCCCTTTGCTGCGTTTTTAGTTCTGTTTTATCCTCAAAGGAAATGGATGTCAACTTTGAAACCACATTCACTCCAGATAACCAAGGGTGAGTCTTACCATGGTAGAAAGAACATAGCCAACTCTTGGCTGCATATCAAAACAATTATTTCTATCTGACTGGGTGAAGGTGTGGTGACTTTATCACCCTATTCTAGGTTTCCTATGACTCTAGAAGAGGAAACATTCTGACGAGTTTGCTGTCATCATTAACATTCCTCCACCCCCTTTTTTTTCTTTAGAAATAAGTTGACCAGGCATGCTACTTCTAGTTTGAAAAGATCACTGTTTGACTTATTATACATTGAGGTCACCATAGTACATAAGCAAGAATCACTGAATAAATGTCTATTGAGTATCTTCTAATATTCTAAACACAATGTTGGGTGTGGTTGAAACAGCAGATGATTTTACAAAATTTCTTACAGTCGAGAAATGGTCAATCACATAAAAGAGACATGACACACTTTCAGAAAACTGCCATCACATTTGATATGTAATCCATGTCAAAGAAATAGATAACATATTCTGTCGAAATTTAGAAGAGGTTTTGACACTTGGCTTGTTGTCTTCACTGATGACAGGGCAGAATACTTTAGTTGAATACTGAGCATTGACTTGCAATCTAATTAACTCTGAGAATTCCACATATCATTTCTCTGAAATTGAAAATTTAAATTATAGAAAAAGCAATTTAAGTCTAAAGCAACTATATGAAAAGATATTGAATTATAGCCCGTAAACCAATGAAACCGAAAGTTGGAAAACAGTAGAGGAAATCAGCAAGATGAAAGCTGTTTCCTTGAAAAGATCAATAAAATTTATAAATTCTAGCAAAGGTACTGGGGGGAGAGAAAAAGAGGAGACACTAATTGTCAATATCAAAAGCAAAAGAGGAGCTCATCACTGTTGATCTGCTAGACAGTAAATGAAAAGGAAGAATACTACAAACAACTTTATGTCCACAAGTGTTATAACTTAAATAAGGACCAACTCCTTAAAACACAAACTGCCAAAATTCATACAAGAAGATACAGACAATATGAATAAGCTTACATATATTAATGAAATTAAGTTAATAATTAATAAACTTCAAAAAAATCTGACCTCTATGCTTTTATTAATAAATTAAGCTCAATATTTAAGGAAAAATACTCCCCATACTCTATTCCAGAAAATTAAATTAGAGGGGATACTTTCTAATTGTTTCTCTGAGGACAGTATTATATCCTTATAAAGACCAGATAAAGATGTTACAAAAAAGGAAAACAACAGACTAGACCAACATCTCTCATGGACAGATGCAAAATTTCCTCCCAAATGTTAGCAACTAGAATCCAAGAGTATACAAAATATAGGTATATGCTATGACCAATTCAGCTTTATTCCAGGTATGTGAAGTTGCTTCAACATTTGGAAATCAATAAATGCAATTAGCTACATCAGGATCTGATTGATCCTATCAGATGACCCTGTCAATTGACATGAAAATCAAAACATTGACAAAATCCAGCACTCATTCATGGTTAAAAACAAGCAAACAAACAAGCAAAAGAAAAAAAAAATTTAAGTAAAGTAACAATAGAGTGAAACTTCTTTAACTTGATTAAGAACATCTACAGTCCATGAGGTTGCAAGAGTTAGGCACGACTTAATGACTAAACCATCACCACCACAAAAAGTCTACAGATAATATCTTATTTAAAGTTGGCATATCAGATCCTTTCAAAGATTGGAAACCAGGTAAGAATAGCCTGTCTCATCAATTCTATTTAATTCTATGCTGGAAGTCCTTGCCAGTACAATAAGATGAGAAAATAAAATATACAAACTTCCCTGGTAGCTCAGTTGGTAAAGAACTCAACTGCAATGCAGGAGACCCAGGTTTAATCCCTGAGAGGGGAAGATCCCTTGGAGAAGGAAATGGTAATCGACCTCAATATTCTTGCCTGGAAACCCCATAAACAGAGGAGCCTGGAAGACCACAGTCCGTGGAGTCACCAAGAGTCAGACACAGCTTAGCAACTAAACCACAAAAGGAAGGAGCAAACAATATGACATGATTATCTATGTAGGAAATTCCAAGAAATGGACAAAACACTCCTGGAACTCATAGAGAAATATAGGAAGGTTGAAAAATACAAAACTGATAACAAAAATCCAGTTTATTGCCTCTATATCCCCAAAGAGTCCCTTGGACTGCAAGGTGATCAAACCAGTCAATCCTAAATATTCAGGAATCAATCCTGAATATTCATTGGAAGGACTGATGCTGAAGCTGAAGCTCCAATAATTTGGCTATCTGATGCCAAAAGCTGACTCATTAGAAAAGATCTTGATGCTGAGAAAGTATGAGAGCAGGAGAAGGGGACGATAGAGGATGAGATGGTGAGATGGCATCACTGACTCAATGGACATGAGTTTGAGCAAGTTGTGGGAGATGGTGAAGGACAAGGAAGCCTTGTGTGCTGCAGTCCATGGGGTCATAAAGAGTCGGACACGACTGAGAGTCTGAACAACAACAACAAATACCCCCAAAGAGTGATTTTGAAATTAAATTAAATTTGAGTTTAAAAGAAATAAAAAATAATGCCCAAATGAATTGCCCAAATGTAAAATAAATATCTTTAAGTCCACACTGATATAAATAAATGACTAAACAAATACATAGGAAAGAAAACACAAATCTCTGTACAGATTTTTCAAATAATTCATGGGGATATTCCACTCTTAGAAAGTGGAGCAAAACACTCAACTCCTCAAGGATGAGTTACCATCAGTGACTTCTTACCAAAGAGTACAGGGTGGAAAACAGGAGTAAATAAGTTTACAGTGGAGAAATCTCATAAACACTACCTCAGTTAGGTGGTCAAGGTCATTGTCGGTAGTAGTAAGTCATGTTGAATTCTGATTAAGTTCAAAACCAAAAGGAGCTTCATGGGTTTAAATATAATATGGCATTCTAACAAATTTCCACTAATTAAGATATTAATAATAGGAAAATTATAGGGGGGATATATGGATATACAGGGATCATTTGTATTATAGTCCCAATTTCTCTGTTAAGTTAAAGCTGGTATAAATATAAAGTTAAAATTTTCTCAGGCATAATCATAGTTTATAGTTTAGTACTGCAAATGAATCTCTGAAAGAATTTTGCATTTGGCAGTGAAAATATTAAGCTTCTTTTTCCTTTTCTGTCTTAAAAAACTGATGACCTTGGAAAAGTCACTCAATATTTTTAGACATCATTTTTCTCATTTCAGTGACAATTAAATACTGTATTTTTCTACTTGACTTCACAGTACTGCTGTGAGGATTAATTCGTACAGTCAATGGTAAAAGACAGATATGTTGGTGGAGAGACAGACACATATGACAGAATATAAAGCACTCGAGGATAACTAAGCGAGAATATGACTAAGCATGAAACACACAAACAAACAAATGTGAGTTAATTAAAGAGGCCCCTAGTTCTAAATGGGAAACCTAAAGAAAGTCCATGCTATTGGTTATGTCTACAGATAACTGAACTGCTATGTGAGTGAGCCTGTTCTTAGCTTCTGGTCCAGAATAGTTTTAGGACCTTTGGCAAACCACTTCCCCTATTTTGCTTTTAATTTCTCATCTGTAAACTAGACATGGTATTTCCTCCCTAAATTTGCTGTCAAACAGCCACTCACATAGTATCAAAGTAGCAATTATATGTCTATATCCATTGGTAAGACGTGCCTCCACTTTTCTTGAAAGTGAAACCTTATCAACACAATTCTCTTAACTCCTAATAAACCATGCACATTTTGTTAAGGTATTTCTGCCACTCCTCTGTTAGTTGATATTTATGTATATCAACTTTTTCCTAACAAAAAGTCTTTAACCCATAAACTGAAACAAAGCTCTCTATTTAGTCCTTTCAAATGAATTATCTGGGTGTTTTTCTTTTTTTTCAGATAAATTATTACTTTTGAAATATCTTAAAAAATAAGTTGATCTTATAACTTATTGCCTAGTGTATGGAATCACAAGTCAGAATATTTTTCTATTTCTCTAGCAAATGCCATTCAATTTATTCTTCTAGATTGAGCTTAAATATAATTTTATTCAGGTAACAGTTCTCATCTATGCCAGTATATTAAGATTTCCTTATACACAGCACCTGTTGTACCATACTTGATTTTCTGAAACATTGCTGTCATCTCTTATGGACTGTCTCTGTTCTTCCCACTAGGTGGCAGTTCAACAGCAGGGTGGTTAGAACTATTTCTACAGCTCTCCTTAACCTCCTTTCCTTATAAAAACAATGCCCACTACTGTGTTTCCATATACTGGGTGTTGCATTTGTGGACTAAGTGTTTGATGAATTTTTTTTTTCATCTCTCTCTACAAGGCCTTGATTTCCCAGAAAGCTCACAATAATAGGAAGCATGCTTTTGTGTATTTATTTTTTGTCTATTTTATCTATCCAGTGTCTTTTAGAGTACTTGACACATGTTATTCACTCAATATACATCTGAAGTAGATGGAGATTAAAAAAAAAAAAAAAAGGAAGGGAGTAAGAAAGAGGAGGTTGAGAGCAAAGAAAGGCAATTCCATTGAAAATGGCCCACTTCCATCTCAGATAGGTATGATGTTATAACACCGAATATTAAAAAAAAAGAAGGACATTTAGATCCTTAGTTGGTCTGAGGCCTGGGAAACTGAATGAGAACCTGGAGCAGAGGGGTTGGTAGAAGAGGTAACAACCAGGAAACAAGTCAAATTAACAAAGCTGGTCATCAAAATGACTGGCCAGGAATAGCTGTCATAGAAAGAGCCATACATAAAACCAAATTGGAAAGAATGGCTATTCGGAAAGGATCATTGGTAGGGATTCTGACGACCCTGAGCCAGCCTGCACAGCTCTGCAGAAGTACTTACTAAGACCTCAGAAAGTGGGGTCAGGATGCCTTAAATGTAGAGACACCCATCAGGAAGCAACAGGGACTTTGACACGAGATAGCATCAACTGAATGAGTAGCAGATGAGTGGAACAGTGGTTAAGGTGATTAGGGATGGGATACATACGGGGCCTACAAGGGAGTGTACCATCTTGTATCTGGATATCTACATCATAGATACTACAGGATTATAATGAATTTACCCTTCAACTAACTGGTAAGAAAATCTGAAAGTGGTATGCAGCAAGGGATTAGATATTTCATACTTTGTGAGACACTGTCTGAGAGCACATGCCTCCTGTCTAAAACTGAAGTCATTGCTCTTCACACCCTCTCTGAAAAGTTCTCCAAGCTGGATCTGCCACCTTCCAGGGGGAGTCTAAAATCATATGAATAATTCTAAACAAAAGCAGGAGGAAGTAATAAATGTCAAGAAGCCACAGAACTTCCAGGATCCAAACTGAGTATGCAAGGCTCTCAGTATTCATCTAGGATGGGGAAGGTTGGTATAGGGCCTAGATGAACCTGCAGCTGCAGGTGAATTTGATCCACACTCACCAAAGTATCTTATTATGGAAGAGGGAAGCTGACGGGTGGAAATTTAGCTTTGTGCCCTTAGTGGTTTTGAGACAGATTGTTTCTTTGTAAAACACTTCTTGAACTTCTTCTAAGAGAAGCAGAGAAAACAGGAACAGTCTTGGGCCAGAAAATTTACCATCTGAGCATATTCATTCTGCTAACTGAATACTTATCATCAAAGTCTATATTGTACCTGCCAAGGGCATTGAAATATATAAATTGTTATTCATCTTAAACCATTTCAGCTTCAGCAGTGGGACCCTCTATAAAAACAGATCTAAAACTTTTTAAAATTCTCATTGTCTATTTTTATTCTATAACAAATGAACAAAGTATTTTGAGACATAATCCATCGTTCTTTTACAGATGTCTGAAATGCAAGTCTTGGCTTTTCTACAGGTACTAAGAAAAGCTATACTTTTGTTAAAAAAAAAAAAATCAGCTTGATGAACACCTGTTCCCTGAGTCCTGAATCTGTAACTCATAAGAGTCAGTCTCATTTTCTTTTAAATTTTAGACTTAGCATTTGAACTAGAGTAAAAAGAAATTGAAGAATAGACCCATGTGTACAATGTGCAGAAAGACCATTAATTATTTCCTATGTCACAAGTGAATTACCAAGCACAGTTTTCAACCATTATGGAAGAATTTATTTATTGCAAAACAAGTTTGCAATGAAGTATTTTTGTGAGAACTTAAATATTATAGCTATTTTTCTTCTTTAGTAATAGTCTCAGATTCCAAAACAAGTCTTTCAGTGCCATAAGAATGCAGGGGAAAATATAAAGCTAAGAGGAAAAATATAAATGATTTTTTTTCCACAGGGCTCAGTTTAAATAACAAATCAGTTGCAGAATGAGAACATGCTGTAACTCTTCTATTGTTATACGCACTGCTGTGGAATCTTGCTTGTATAATTCAGAACATGTGACACATAATTGACAGAGAGACATAAAACAGGCTAATAACAAGGGGAATCACTAACAATAACAGGAAATATGCAAATCTCTCTCTCAAGCCTGTCAAGGCACTTCTTTACTTAGTGTTAAGAGAATCCCTCAGAGATAACACCAGTGACTTTTGAAGAAAACAAGCTTCATATAAAAAAGTAGTAGGTGGTGGATGATCTAATAAAGCACGGTCAGTCCCTCAGTCATGTCCGACTCTTTGCAGCCCCATGGACTGTAGCCCGCCAGGCTCGTATGTCCATGGAATTTCCCAGGCAAGGATACTGGAGTGATTGCCATTTCCTACTCCAAGTAATCTTCCTGACCCAGGGATCAAACCTGTGTCTCTCCAGTTTCTTGCATTGGCAGGTGGATTCTTTACCACTTGCACCACAGAACACTCCAGTACTCTTGCCTGGAAAATCCCATGGATGGAGGAGCCTGGAAGGCTGCAGTCCATGGGGTCGCTGAGGGTCGGACACGACTGAGCGACTTCACTTTCACTTTTCACTTTTACGCATTGGAGAAGGAAATGGCAACCCACTCTGGCATTCTTGTCTGGAGAATCCTGGGGATGGGGCATCGTGGTGGGCAGAGTTGGACATGACTGAAGTGACTCAGCAGCAGCAGCAGCACCACCACAGAAAGCCTCCTAATAAAGTGTGTTATGAAAGAGAGAGAGAGAGAGAGAGAGAGAGAGAGAGAGAGAGAGAAAGGGGACCATTTTAAGCAATTTGTGGATTTTTTTTTCCTGGATACCCCATGTCTTTTAAATGAAACATAATTATTTGGGGATTTTTCTTAATATGAGATTTTGTTGTTGTCCTTTTTAATTTGGTTGTTTCATTTTGGCCACAAAATGTGGCATGTGGTATCTTAGTTCCCAGACCAGGGATCCAACCCCCGCCTCCCGCAGCAGAAGAGTGGAGTCTTTACCACTGGATCACTAGGGAAGTCTCAGGAAAAATGGAAAACTATTATATTAGCAGCACAGGGCTTCCCCTGTGGCTCAGACAGTAAGATCTCCCAGAGAAGAGGATGGCAACCCACTTGAGTATTCTTGCCTAGAGAATTTTATGGACAGAATATGGACAGATTACTGTCCATGGCATCACAAAGAGTGGGACACAACTGAGTAATTTTATTTGACTAACACTATATTAGCAACAGAAGACAGAAAAGTAAAGAAGATGGTATTTATTCCAAGAATATTGACAGACCACCTGGTATATGTCAGGATCACTCTATATCCTAATAATGTAGTCTTGAAAAAAAGTAAATAAAAACATGAGTGAATTAGAGAGCATATGGAAGTTCTCTCAGCCAATACACTCTAGTTCCTCTTCCCAATCCCCTCTGCCCTCCTTCCCTTTTAAACACTATGGGACATTCCAGTGAATTGAAACAGATACTCAAGCAAATAATTGTGTGCAATTATTCATAGTTCTGTTCAAGATATTCAAAGTGTAGTAACAAATCAAATGTCTGTTGATGAATGGATAAATAAAATCTATATCTATATAATGAAATATCATTCATCTATGATTAGAGATAGAGTACTAACATGCTACAACATGGATGAAGTTTGACAATATTCCAAGTGGAAGAAGCCAAGTACAAAAGACCACATATTGCATGATTTCATTTGTGTGAAACATTCAGGATAGGAAAATACCTAGAAACAGAAAGCATAGTGGTGACTGGGGTTGGGTGGGGAGGTCTTGAGAGGGGAGTGAGTACTGGAGAGGGTGGATAGGTAGCTTGCTTGTAGTGAAGAAAAATGTCTGTAAATTGACAGAGGTGGTGGTTACACAACATTATGAACACACTAAATACCCTGAGTTGTATGCTTTAAAATAGTTACTGTTGAGTCATGTGGATTTTACCTCAATAAAAGCATGTACTAAAACAATAGCATTATCCTAATGTCTGGATGAGCTGAGCTTACAAATTGCCTTGCCAACTAAAGTAGATCATCACACAGTCGATTTGACTGGGACAACCATCAAGATGACGGAAGTCATTTAAATAGCCAAGGCTAGTTGGGTACCCCTGTCTAGACACAGTCCCAGCCAAGTCTTTCTTTACTTCAGAATTTTACCACGGAGGTTGCTTTAGGTTTTGGGACCTAGCCCTTGGTTGACTAAATTTACGTTGGGGGGAGAACGTTGTAAAAGAGCTAGGAGACAGCAATTTAACTCTAATTTACTTGAGGACTTCAGCTTCTCTTACAGTTTGAAGTAGAAGTAGTGATTTCCAAGAAAGAAATAAGCTGGAAAATAGTCGGTTAGTCATGTCCAACTCTTTGCAGCCCCATGGACTGTAGCCCACCAAGCTCCCCTGTCCATGGGATTCTCCAGACAAGAATACTGGGGTGGGTAGGCAATCCCTTCTCTGGGGGGATCTTCTCAACCCAGGGATGGAACCTGGGTCTTTTGAAATTCAAGCAAGTTCTTTTCCTTCTGAGGCACAAGGAAAGCTGAAACATAATTCAAGAGGTCTTCAAATTTCTAGTTTGAAGCCAATGAATAAGCTTTTCATCCTTCATGCTAAAAAGTATGCATAAGAAATAAACAATCTTGAATTGGAAATTAAAAAGTCTCAGCTAAACCACGAAAGTCACCTGTCTTTAACCACACAAATCAGATCACCCACTGTTATTTCTTCTTAATGGGCAGACTCATGTCTATAAAGTTGAGATAGCCACTTCCCTGACAGGCATCAAATGTACCATATATTGGAAATGACTTTTATATACATGTTTATTAAATCCATAAAGTGAGACATAAAATCTAGGTTTCTTGAGAGATTAAAAAATAAGAAAGGGGAAAAACAGTAGAAGTTACATACAATTTGGAAAATAAAAGAGAAATAAACTTCACCCTATTGATATCTATATCTTATTTATGTTATTTTTAGCATAATTAGCTAAAAATTATATCCAAAATCCATTTTTTTTCCAGGCTCCTAGGATCAAAATTGGAGCTTCCTTCTTAATCTACTCTTTTGAATACACCTTCCATCAACCAATCAAATTAATTATTCCAAGGTCTATATTTTTTTAAAATTTGTTCTAAATGAATCTGCCATCTACTCTTGTCTCCTTAATTTTATTACCATATAGGCACTTTTGGATTCTCCAGAAAAACAAATACAGATATGATATATGGTTATAAATTATACCTCTATCTAGTAATAATAAAAATAATGTGAAGAAGAAGGAGGAGGAGGAGAGACAGCAAAGTTAGCAGTAACAAGCAATTACTTGCATATATTGAGTCCTGGGTTAAGAAATTTATAAGGATAAACTCACAGTTACCCTATATGAAGATCCAAATTAACTCTTTAAATCTCCAAATTAACATTGGTGGTTAGCAAGTTGAATTATCAGGTTACAAAGTTAACTTGACCAAGGCTAAGGGTGAAATCAGGATATCAGAATTTGATTCCATGTCTTCTGTATCTCAGAGCCTGGATGTAGATTATGATTACTTTACAGATTACTTTTAATTTCATTGTGTGGCTGGGATATTGAAACTCAACAAAATTACCCATGTTCAAAAGGGTTGGGAAGTGGAAGAGACGGTAACAGACATGGGTCCCAGGGACCTCCAAGGTTAAGTCTCTTCCCTCCATAGTGGCACCGAGTCTTCTGCCAGGTTGTGTCTGACTTTGTGCACCCATGGACTGCAGTCTGATAGGCTCCTCTGTCCATGGGAATTTTCAGGCAAGAATGTCGGGATGGGTTGCCATTTCCTCCTCCAGGGGATCCTCCTGACTCAGGGATCAAACCCAAGTCTCCTATGACTCCTGCAT
Source organism: Bos grunniens (assembly GCF_055505025.1). Classification (NCBI taxonomy): domain Eukaryota; kingdom Metazoa; phylum Chordata; class Mammalia; order Artiodactyla; family Bovidae; genus Bos; species Bos grunniens. The sequence goes on along the minus strand of NC_141170.1, from coordinate 10,674,592 downwards.
GGCAGGCAGATTCTTTACCCACTGAGCCATAGGTGCAGTGCTGACTACCCCTTTATATCCCCTAGCCTCTACTGTTTAAATGATCACAGGGTTAAAAAAAAAAAAAAAGAGAGAGAGAGAAAGATTTCAATTTGATGGACTAGAAGTGTAGGCTTTGGAATAAAAATTTGCTTCAAATTTTGTTTAAACTGTTTAGTAGTTTTGCCACCTGAAACATATTGTTTACATTTTCCATGTTTCTACTTGCTCCTTTCATTCCTTGAACTATATTTATCTGGTATCAGTTCTATTCCAGCATTTTTTAAGACTCCAGAGAGCTGGCAGTAAACATAACTAGACTATACCCTCAGGGAACAAAACTGAAAAATACATTGAAAACATAAAGAATGTAGAATACCAAAGCAGGACAGATAGTAACTGAGGGGAGAGATGCAACTGAAAAACAAGGGAATTGCAAAGACTAGTAATTCAAATATTATTATTTCACCTTATGTTGAAATTCAATGTCAATAAACCATGGATTATGCATTTTCCAGGTCTGTTTCCAGATTTGGAGGTCACCCTGTAGAGTGGTCAGGTAAGATCATTTTGGAAAGATGATACTTGAGGGCCTTGAAGAAGAGAGATTGTTGTCAATTACAAATTGGCACTTGCCATAGGCATATGCCATCTACCTACAGCTATTCATTATCAACACCCCCTGAAAGGAGTTCAGGGTAGAGAGCAAAAATAAGGCACTCTGTGGTTTGAGAAAAACTGGCAGAACAGGTCTTCAGATCCTTAGATATTTTCAGGAACCAATTGTGTGAGCCCAATTCTTGTATCTCCTCATAACCAGAAAAACACAAAAGTCCTTCATGGTGATGTCTGCTCCTCAGGACCAGCAGAAACCTTCTGCAAAAAAAATATGTGCTTGGTGCACGTATTCCCTTTTTACCAAAATCACATAAATACTGACCTCCTTTGTACTTCTCTGACGCATTTTCTCAGAGCTATCTGAAATGCTGTTTCCTAGGCTATTGTCCTCAATTTGCTTCAAATAAAACTTAACTCACAGCTCTCATGTTGTGCATTTTTTTAAGTGGACACTGTGAACCAAATGATTATCGTAGGGAGAAAAGAAGAACACGGAATGCAGAGGAAACAGTAAATGAATAGATGCTAGTTTTTGCAAAAACGTGTGAGGTCCCATTGCTGGATAGAGGAGTGGGTGGGTGGGGAGCAGCAAATGGAGTAGGGCTGAAGGTCAGGCCTTAGTTGGGCATGGATAAGCCTTGGGATTTCAGTCTGTGTGCAATGGTAAGCCACCTAACAGTTTTGAACAGAAGATTGTCATGCTCTTTTTCCTTAATGTTTTTCACTTAATTTGTGATCTACATACAGCCGTTATTTGAAATAATGAAAAATGTACCCGGCCCCATCACTGACACAAAGCATATTTCCACAAATATTACTTCTGGCCTGGTTCCTTCTCTTCATTAATACTTAGGTTTAGATTTCTGCAGACCAGAGGAGGCATTCTTAGAAGGAAGACTCTCGGCAGTGCTGTTTCCTTGGAAAGTAGTTCATTCTTTGTTCTTTGGCTGCCCATTGGTTCTGGGACTGAAAGAGTGGTCTTTAAATACTGGCTCTTGCAAAGTCCCTGGGGAGGCTGGCAAGTGCAGAGCTGGAATAAGAAGCCGAGGGGGGATTTGATCCAAGTGGGAGGCAGATAATGAGAGGATTAACTTGGGTCAAGTGAAGAAAAAAAGTGAGAGAGAAAAATAGATGCCGTGGATGCATATTGCAATAACAAGTGACTGAGTGTAACCTTTTCTGTTGCAGATGGCACAGCCCGCTAGCAAGGCATGCTGCCGAAGGCAAGATCTTCCTGGAACTGCAAATCTCTCAGGGGGTGGGGAAGTGCGGATGCAGAACACAGAGATGTTGGCTCATTCCTCCTGCAAACAGCTGATGAATGGCAAAACTTGCTTTCAGAGTTGATAAAAGCACCCTCAAGGGAGCTGATGGCTTATACAATTGCCTCCAAAAGGAAATTCTTTCACTCCCATGATTGCAAACTGGATCACACTGGACTCCACAAGCATATTGCATTTTCAAAAATAACTTGCTCAGGTAAGGATGTTACTCAGATCGGGGTTTGCAAATTCATTAATTCTTACATTTATTTTTTGAGGATCTTCTATGAGCTAAGGGGTCCTTTAGGTGCCAGGGGCTGAATATTGATCAAAATTCCTGCTTTCTTAGAATGGAATTCATATAATTTGGGGGCAAGGGGGGCAGACAATAGACAGAAAAGATTCTGTATGTCAGATGATCATACATTCTAGGGAAAGTATAAAGGAGGTTAAGAGGATTCAAGGGCTTGAGGGATAAGTGGAAAGGGTATGAAGGTGACATTTTAGACAGAGAGGGAGAGGCTTAACTCGTGCTAAGGAGAACATTTCCTGGCAGAGGGAAGAACAGGAAAGGCTAGGATATCTGACCTCCATGAGCAAAGGAGAGAAGCCTAGCTGAGGTCAGAAAGGGGAGGCCAGGACTTCCTTAGTAGTCCATGGTTAAGACTCTGTGCTTCCATGGCAGGGAGCACTGGTTCAATCCCTAGTCAGGGAAATTCCACATGCCCAGCAGTGAAGCCAAAATAAAATAAAATAAGTGGGGAGGAGAGGAAGTCACAAGTCATGCAGGCCAGATAGCGCACTGGAAGGTGTTTGGCTTTTATATAAGAGGTGAGATGAGAATCCATGGGAGGACTGTGAGCAGAGAAGTGATCTGAACCTCCCTGTAAAGGATCCTCTGATTTCTGTGCCAGGAACAGTCTACAGAGACTTCAAAACAAACATCAGGAGGCTAGTGAAAGAAATCTGGGCTCATGATGGCAAAGATGTGGACCCAGGAGTTGTGGTTGAGGCAGTCAAAAGGGAAAATATTATGGTCTCATTTTAAATATAGAACCAGAGAGTAAATTGATCTACTAGATTTGGTATATAATAAAAAGCAAGGAGTCATTTCTTGAAACTAGAAGGGCTTTGAAGGTATGGATAAAGAACATCACCCACTCTATTAGTAAACAAAAGATGTTTTGGCCATCAAGGCAGCAGCCCCTGCAGTCAGTCATTCTGACTATGCAACCTGAAGGGATTCAGGATGGGAAAAACAGGATGCTGGACCTAGATAGTTAAGATGCTTATCAAAGGAATGACTTCTGGGAGCCCGCTGTATTTTCCCATACATCAGTTCAGTTCCGGAGAAGGCAATGGCACCCCACTCCAGTACTCTTGCCTGGAAAATCCCATGGATGGAGGAGCCCGGTGGGCTACAGTCCATGGGGTTGCTGAGAGTTGGACACGACTGAGCTACTTCACTTTCACTTTTCACTCTTATACATTGGAGAAGGAAATGGCAACCCACTCCAGTGTTCTCGCCTGGAGAATTCCAGGGACAGGGGAGCCTGGTGGGCTGCCATCTATGGGGTCGCACAGAGTCGGACACGACTGAAGCGACTTAGCAGCAGCAGCAGCAGCAGTTCAGTTCAGTCACTCAGTCATGTCCAACTCTTTGTGACCCCGTGAACTGCACGCCAGGCCTCCCTGTCCATCACCAACTCCCAGAGTTTACTCAAACTCATGTCCATTGAGTCGGTGATGCAATCCAACCATCTCACCCTCTGTATAAAAGTGCTATTATATATTTATTAACTTGAGATGGCTTATTTGTCATAAACAGTAATCTTTTGGTGTTTCTTTCTTTTTTTTTTTTTTTTTTCCCCACAAAATACCTATATATCCTGGCTCTTCGCTTACCTTTTCAGAGCAGTCTCTCAGAGCTATCTGAGAGGCTGTTTCCCAGGTTTAAGTTCTCAGCAAGTCTGACAAATAAAACTTAATTCCAATCCATCTGCGATGCAGGAGACCCAAGTTCAATCCCTGGGTCAGGAAAATAACCTGGAGAAGGAAATGGCAACGCACTCCAGTATTCTTGCCTGGAGAATTCCATGGATAGAAGAGCCTGGTAGGCTACAATCCATGAGGTCGCAAGGGTTGGACACAACTTAGCGACTAAACCACCTAAATTTTTAGACTGTACATTTTTTTTTTTCAGATGACAAAAGCAAGTTGAGGTGCCAGGGTTGAGGGGAAACCAGGCATTCATTTGGGGGTTATTCAGTTCTACATGTCTATTAGACAGCAGCAAACTGGAAAATTCTTAAAGACATAGGAATACCAAACCGCCTTACCTGCCTCCTGAGAAATCTTTATGCAGGTCAAGAAGAAACAGTTAGAACTGGACATGGAACAACAACTAGTTCCACATCAGGAATGGAGTACGTCAAGGCTGTATATTGTCACCCTGCTTATTTAACTTATTTGCAGAGTACATCATGTGAAATGCCAGGCTGGATGAAGCACAAGCTGGAATCAAGATAGCCGGGAGAAATATCAATAGCCTCATGCATGCAGATGACATCACCCTTATGGCAGAAAGTGAAGAGGAACTACTGAGCCTGTTGATGAAAGTGAAAGAGGAGAGTGAAAAACTTGGCTTAAAACTCAGCATTCAGAAAACTAAGATCATTGCATCCAGTCCCATCATTTCATGGCAAATAGATGGGGAAGCAATGGAAACAGTGACAGACTTTATTTTGGGGGGCCTGCAAATCACTGCAGATGATGACTGCAGCCATGAAATTAAAGAATTCTTGCTCCTTGGAAGAAAAGCTATGACCAAACTAGACAGCATAATAAAAAGCAGAGACATTACTTTGCCAACAATAGTCCATTTAGTCAAAGCTATGGTTTTTCCGATAGTCATGTATGGATGTGAGAGTTGGATTATAAAGAAAGCTGAGCACTGAAGAATTGATGCTTTTGAACTGTGGTGTTAGAGAAGACTCTTTAGAGTCCCTTGGACTGCTAGGAGATCCAACCAGTCAATCCTAAAGGAAATCAGTCCTGAATATTCATTGAAAGGACAGATGCTGTAACTGAAGCTCCAATACCTTGGCCATCTGATGCAAAGAACTGACTCATTGGAAAAGATCCAGATGCTGGGCAAGATTGAAGGCAGGAGTAGTGGATGACAGAGGTTGAGATGGTTGGATGGCATCACCGACTTAATGGACATGAGTTTGAGCTAACTCAGGGAGTTGGTGATGGACAGGGAGGCCTGGTGCGCTGCAGTTCATTGGGTTGCAAAGAGTCGGACATGACTGAGAGACTGAACTGAACTGATTAGACAGCATAATAGAAGTTTTCTGAGGGATGAGAGTCACAGGGGGAGTTTTCTTTTTTCTTGTTGATGTTGATAAGCAGATGCTAATCGGAGTGCCAGGAGGTACACCAATCCAAAAGACCCATCTAGAAGAACTTGACTGATTAGCAATCCCAACCACAGCTGCAACAGTAGAAAATACTTGAAATCCATCCCTATTTTAGATACTGATAAGTCTTTTTCACACTTTTTCCCATAGATTTGATGACTCACATGAAGAGAATTCTATGATTAAATTTGAGCTCTAGAGGCTTTAGTTTAGACTGTCTTTCTCAATGAGCATCCATACCTCTGTCAACTGAAAAATAGTCACAAACTAAAAGTTGAGAGTTGTTTTATTTGGTGGGAATTTTTAGGACTTCAAGCCCAGGAGACAGCATCTCAAGTGACCCTGAGAGAACTGTTCCAGGGATGTGGATGGCAAGGGAGTTGTGGCGGGAGGTAGGGAAGGGTGGCCAGAGGTGGGGAGGAGTCAGATTATATAGAAATACATGTTTGTAACAAAGGGCAGGTAATCTGAACATCAGAAGAATACTGTGAATTAAAGAAAACAAGATATTTTTGAGTTAAGGAATATAGTGCTTTTCTGTGTATGGGAAGATGCAAGACTTTGAGCTCACTAAATCATTCCTTTCATAGTCATCTCAGCTACCCTGGGTGAGTGCCCTATGTTATCACATCCTGAGTTCCTCAGGTTCCCTGTAAGGAGTGAAAGCAGCCTAATGGCTGTGGATATAAGGACTCTTCTCCTTTCTGAGTGCCCTGGAGGGCTGGAATTGTGATGACTATGACATCTTTGTTTATTGATATGGCAGGAAATATTTCAGTCCTCACCTGCCATAGCTGGATTTAAAGGAGCTTCATTGAGTTCAGGCTGGATCCAGGTTGCATGATGAATGCAAAGCTCCTCTGAATCTCATCCACATATGCCTCCCTTCCCTTTACAACACTGGGGACCTCACCATTCACAGCACCTAGGAGCTCTGGCCCATGAAGGAAGCTATAATTAGGACTGATTATCTGCTTTCTCTTCATAAAGAATTAGCACTAATTCCATGAGACATATATCTTTAGCTCCTAGTCTCTTAGTCACCTCTCATGCTCAATCTCTCTCCTAAGGCTATTATAGCTTCTAAGCAGATTTAACTCTCCTAAAATCTTTACAATTTCATGAACTCTGAAAGTCATTGCCTCTCCCTCACAAACCTGAAATAAGCTTTCTAATCTGTAGAGCCCCCAATTTGCCTATCCATCTAAATCTCCACCTCTACTTTCTTCTTCCTGTATATTCCTAACTCTTTCTTACTGCAATAGATGAACTGTCCTCCCTTATATAGAAGAATGAATCCTGGATTTATGTACTGAATCCTATGAACAATTATTTACTCAGGTAAGCAAGTATTTACCCTTCTGTGATTATCTCTTTTCCTCCTGCAACTTCAGGTTTTCTTTGTTGAATCCTGTCTAATATTCTCTGAAGTGATATTACAAAATATTGTGCAATATCTCCTCGATCTCCCATCACTTCAGGTAATTCCCAGCTTCTCACTTAGAGAAACCAGTCCATTCTGAAGGAGATCAGCCCTGGGATTTCTTTGGAAGGAATGATGCTGAAGCTGAAACTCCAGTACTTTGGGCACCTCATGCGAAGAGTTGACTCATTGGAAAAGACTCTGATGCTGGGAGGGATTGTGGGCAGGAGGAGAAGGGGACCACAGAGGATGAGATGGCTGGATGGCATCACTGACTTGATGGACATGAGTCTGAGTGAACTCCGGGAGTTGGTGATGGACAGGGAGGCCTGGCATGCTGCGGTTCATGGGGTCGCAAAGAGTTGGACATGACTGAGCGACTGATCTGATCTGACTATGCTAGAACTTAGTTGCAGCACACAGAATCTTTGATCTTCCTTGCAGCATGCAAACTCTTTAGTTGCCGCAGGTGGGCTGTAGTTCGGGGGACATGTATCAAACCCAGATCCCCTGCACTGGGAGCATGAAGCCACGAACCACCAGGGAAATCCCTTGAACTTATTCTTATAACGTCTCTCCCCATCATATTACTGAAACTGCCTTGGTCAATGTTACAAGTGACCTCACTGTACATGCGTGCTAAGTCAATTCAGTCATGCCTGACTATCTGCAAGCCCATGGACTGTAACCAGACAGACCCCTCTATCCATGGGATTCTCCAGGCAAGAATACTGGAGTGGGTTGCCATTTCCTCCTCCAGGGGATCTTCCCAACCCAGAGACTGAACCCACATCTCCTGTGGCTCTTGCATTTCAGACAGGTTCTTTACCACTGAGCTGCCAGGGAAGTACTAGTCCTCACACTGTAGTCCACTTGTTTTCAGTGTTGAGGAAAACTGAAAACTCTCCCCCAGATCTAGAGCATTTTGTTCATTTAACATTGTAACTGAACAGGACCAGATGGGGTCTTCCTGTGGCAGGTCTTCTCCCATATCCTTTGCTTTAGCTTCTCTCTGAAGTACCTAGATTACAGTATTCAATGCAAATTTTTACATGATTTGCTTTACAGAAGCTAGAACCTCCACCAAATGTTGACTACTGGATGACATGAGCACATAGCCCCCAGGCCTGCAGAACCTGAGGACTCATAATATGATGATATTTTCCTCATCACCAGTCAACCAGAGAAACATTCAGGAATTTGTTAGGTAGTTAGAATAGGGGAAAGGAGTCCAAAATAATGTGGCTAAAAGACAAAGAAGGGAAAACCCTGTGAAAATAGAACAAAGGAAAGTCTGAGGAAAAGAGTGAGAACCTCAGGTGAAACCAACAGCCCTCCTGGCTAACCCAATTTAAATAGGGCAGCTTCAGGGGAAGGAGAAAAAAACATATTAAAAGAGGAGCCAAAATTGAGCCTCTGGACTCACTTCTCTTTGCATCTTTTGGGTCAGCCAGCCCTCACGCCTCCAGGATGTATTTTCCTTTGTTTGCCAAATAAAACGGAGCTGTAACACTGGTCCGTCCATCGCTCCAAATTTTTGCTGCGGAGACACAGAACCAAGGGAATTGCAAATTCCCCCAACAAGCTCAGGGCTTCCCTTGTGGCCCAACTGATAAAGAATTGGCCTGCAATGTGGGAGACCTGGGTTCAATCCCTGAGTTGGGAAGATACCCTGAAGAGGGGAAAGGCTACCCACTCCAGTATCCTGGCCTGGAGAATTCCATGGACTGTATAGTCCATGGAGTCACAAAGAATCGGACACGACTGAGCGACTTTTACTTTTCACTTTCTGACAAGCTGATCAAATACCCTGTGACCCCCTCCCTCACCTGGCCTTTAAAAATGCTAGGAGGGTTCAAGAAGGAAGGGATATAGCCAATTCATGTTGATATATGGCAAAAACCATCATGATGTTGTTAAGTAATTATCCTCTAATTAAAAATAAATAAAAAGCTAAATAAAAAATGCTTTGCTAAAACCCTTCACAGATCTCAGGGCTTTGGGAACTTGAGCCATCAATCTCCATGCATGGCTCTGCAATAAACCTTTCTCTGCTCCAGTCTCTAACGTTTCAGGTTTGTTTGGCCTCACTGTGCATTGGGCACATGAATTGTGTTAACAATATGTCCTAATTTCCCCCATATTCCAGCAACTAGATTGCCTCAGTCATCATTGTTGGGTTCTTTATTTCTCATACATCTTGTTCTTATGAAAATTAAATAAAATGATGTCTTTAAACTGCCTAAATATACAGCACTGTCAATAGTTCTCTTCTCCCATCCCCCTACCCCCAAATGTATGAGACAGTGTGAATGTTTGTGAGAGTGTATGCAATGTGTGGGTGAGCTGGTGTGTGAGTATGTGTGTGTGTTGGTTTTGTTTTGCTCTTTTACCTTTCAATGTGTGTGTTGATTTATTTAAAAGCACTCTAGTGAGCATTTTTGCGGTAGCTTGGATCTCATGTTCTGAGATCGTTTTCTCTCCTGCTCCATTTTCTAACAGATCTTATTGAGTTTTGTAGCTTTCCAAGCATTGTTGTTGTTGTTCAGTTGCTAAGTTGTGTCCAACTCTTTGTGATGCCATGGACTGTAGGATGCCAGTGTCAACTACAAATTGGCACTGGTTTACCAAGGGCATTGCCAACAAATGAACCACAAAGGCATTTCCCATCTGCCTCTAAGGAGATTGAACCCCATGATGCTATAGCTGTTGATCTGAAACAACCCCTGAAGGAGTTCAGGGTAGAGTGAGACACCCTATGCTCCAGGGAATCTGCTAGCTCAGGTCTTTAGATAGTTGGATATTTTTAGGAACAGATTTCCTGATCTCCATCCTTGCATCTCCTCATACCTAAAGAAGCATTAAACCCCTTCATGGTGACAACAGATCCTCATGACTAACAAAAATCCTTTCGTAAAATGAGTACTTCATGGTATTGAACTCCCCCTTCACCAAAACCTTATATATTTACCTTCCCTTACTGCCACTTTGGAGCAGTCTCTCAGAGCTATCTGAGATGCTGCGTCCCAGGCTGCAGTCCTCATTTTGCCCCAAATAAAACAACTTGAAACTTGTACATCTAAGTTGACACCAGGATCCTCTGTCCTCCACTATCTCCTCGAGTTTGCTAAAATCCATGTCTACTGAGTTGGTGATGCTATCTAACCATCTCATCCTCTGTCACTCCCTTCTTTTGCTTTCGATCTTTCCCAGCATCAGGGTCTTTTCCATGAGTTGTCTCTTCACATCAGGTAGCCAAAGTATTGGAGCTTCAGCCTAGCAACCAAACATTCACACATTAAATTTCAACTCATCGTTTTTCATTTGAACTTAAGATTGAATGCATCACTAGCATGCTTTGGAAATATCACAGTGAATGTATCCAAAAGAGAAGTCTCAATTAAAAACCTTCACATGACATCTTTTCCATCTCAGTCAATGGCATTATCGTTGAATCAGCAGCTCACGTCAAAAGCCTAGTGGTCATCTTCAAGTTTGTTCTTTCCTTCAAAATCTTTATGTAATACAGCATCATGTGCTGTTAGCTACACCTTTCCAAAGTAGACTCCATCCAGTCATTTCTTACCTTTTTCACTGTTACCAGAGTTATTTCAGCTGTTCACAACATTCTCCTTAGTGATCTTTCTACTTCCGTTTTGCCCTCCCGAAAATGCATGCTATCGATCTTTTTTTTCCCCTTGTTTGTGTCCCTTCAAAAAAAACAAAAAAGAAAAAGAAAAACCCTAGAATGTAAGTTCCACTGATGAAAAGAACTTCTCTGTTTTGTTTACCAGTATATGCTCTTTACCTTGAACTATAGCCTCACACATAGCAGTTACACAAAACATAATCAGATCAGATCAGATCAGATCAGTCTCTCAGTTCTGTCTGACTCTCTGTGACCCCACGAACCGCAGCACTCAAGGCCTCCCTGTCCATCACCATCTCCCGGAGTTCACTCAGACTCACGTCCATCGAGTCAGCGATGCCATCCAGCCATCTCATCCTCTGTCGTCCTCTTCTCCTCCTGCCCACAATCCCTCCCAGCATCAGAGTCTTGTCCAATGAGTCAACTCTTCGCATGAGGTGGCTAAAGTACTGGAGTTTCAGCTTTAGCATCAGTCCTTCCAAAGAAATCCCAGGGCTGATCTCCTTCAGAATGGACTGGTTGGATCTCCTTGCAGTCCAAGGGACTCTCAAGAGTCTTCTCCAACACCACAGTTCAAAAGCATCAATTCTTCAGCGCTCAGCCTTCTTCACAGTCCAACTCTCACATCCATACATGACCACAGGAAAAACCATAGCCTTGACTAGATGGACATTTGTTGGCAAAGTAATGTCTCTGCTTTTGAATATGCTATCTAGGTTGGTCATAACTTTCCTTCCAAGGAGTAAGCGCCTTTTAATTTCATGGCTGCAGTCACCATCTGCAGTGATTTTGGAGCCCAGAAAAATAAAGTCTGACACTGTTACCACTGTTTCCCCATCTATTTCCCATGAAGTGATGGGACCAGATGCCATGATCTTCATTTTCTGAATATTGAACTTTAAGCCAACTTTTTCACTCTCCTCTTTCACTTTCATCAAGAGGCTTTTTCACTCCTCTTCACTTTCTGCCATAAGGGTGGTGTCATCTCCATATCTGAGGTTACTGATATTTCTCCCAGCAATCTTGATTCTAGCTTGTGTTTCTTCCAGTCCAGCATTTCTCATGATGTACTCTGCATATAAGTTAAATAAACAGGGTGACAATATACAGCCTTGATGTACTCCTTTTCCTATTTGGAACCAGTCTGTTGTTCCATGTCCAGTTCTAACTGTTGCTTCCTGACCTGCATACAAATTTCTCAAGAGGCAGATCAGGTGGTCTGGTATTCCCATCTCTTGAAGAATTTTCCACAGTTTATTGTGATCCACACAGTCAAAGGCTTTGGCATAGTCAATAAAGCAGAAATAGATGTTTTTCTGGAACTCTCTTGCTTTTTCCATGATCCAGCGGATGTTGGCAATTTGGTCTCTGGTTCCTCTGCCTTTTCTAAAACCAGCTTGAACATCAGGAATTTCATGGTTCACATATTGCTGAAGCCTGGCTTGGAGAATTTTAAGCATTACTTTACTAGCATGTGAGATGAGTGCAATTGTGTGGTAGTTTGAGCATTCTTTGGCATTGCCTTTCTTTGGGATTGGAATGAAAACTGACCTTTTCCAGTCCTGTGGCCACTGCTGAGTTTTCCAGATTTGCTGGCATATTGAGCGCAGCACTTTCACAGCATCATCTTTCAGCATTTGAAAGAGCTCAACTGGAATCCCATCGCCTCCACTAGCTTTGTTCATAGTGATGCTTTCTAAGGCCCACTTGACTTCACATTTCAGGATGTCTGGCTCTAAGTCAGTTATCACACCATCGTGATTATCTTGGTCATGAAAATCTTTTTTGTACAGTTTTTCTGTGTATTCTTGCCATCTCTTCTTAATATCTTCTGCTTCTGTTAGGTCCATACCATTTCTGTCTTTTATCAAGCCCATCTTTGCATGAAATGTTCCTTTGGTATCTCTGATTTTCTTGAAGAGATCTCTAGTCTTTCCCATTCTGTTGTTTTCCTCTATTTCTTTGCATTGATCACTGAAGAAGGCTTTCTTATCTCTTCTTGCTATTCTTTGGAAGTCTGCATTCAGATGTTACTGAATATATATAAGGCAAGTGAATTACTGTATGCAGTAAATATCAAAAAGCAAAGCAAAACTAACTTATCTAAGGCTTCCCTGGTGGCCCAGTAGTAAAGAATTCACTTGCCAATGTAGGAGAAATGAGTTTGATCCATTATCTGGGAAGATCCCACATGCCAAGGAGCAACTAAACCCATGCACTACACCTCTTAAGTCTGTACTCTAGAGCCCAGGATCCACAGCCTGTGTGTTGTATCCACAGCCTGTATTGAAGCCTGTGTGTCCTAGATCCTGTGACTTGCAACAAGAGAAGTCACCACAGTGAGAAGCCCACACACCATGAGTAGGGAGCAGTCCTTGTGTGCTACAATTGGAGAAAAGCCCAAGCAACCACAAAGACTCAGCAAAGCCAAAAATTAAAATAAAATAATTGCTTTGAAAATTAAGCCAAACTAGCTTCCCTCATCAAACTCTTAAAAAAAATCTGAAAAATAAAATCATACAAGAGTATAGAGGTAAATGTTATTTTTCTGACATTACTCAGTTAATTCTAGTCACATCAGTTGTTAATAAAATAACAAAGTCACCCAGATATCTAGAAGTAATAGCTGAAGCATAAACTTTTATAAATTTGCAGTTTGATTAAGGGCAAAGGCATTTGTCTATCTGATACTCATTAGATGGTAAAGAATCAGCCTGTCATGCAGGACACTTGGGTTCTACCCCAGGTTGGGAAGCTCCCCGGAGAGAGAATGGCTACCCACTCCAGTGTTCTTGCTTGGAGAATTCCATGGACAGAGGAGACTGGTGGGATCACAAAAAGTTGGACAGTAACACTTTTACTTTCACTGCTACTTTCATGCCTTTCTGTAAAATGAAGGGGTTAGAAATGATTGACTTTAAGCCAAATGCTAAATCTTTGACTGTGTGGATCACAATAAACTGTAGAAAATTCTTGAAGAGGTGGAGATACCAGAGCATCTTACCCGACTCCTAAGAAATCTGTATGCAGGTCAAGAAGCAACTGTTAGAACTGGACATGGAACAACAGGTTGGTTACAGATCAGGAAAGGAGGAAGTCAAGGCTGTATACTGTCACCCTGTTTATTTAAGAGTACATCATGAGAAGTGCTGGACTGGATGAAGCACAAGCTTGAATCAAGATTTCCAGGAGAAATATAAATAACCTCAGATATGCAGATAAAACAACCCTAATGGCAGAAAGTGAAGAGGAAATAAAAAGCCCCTTGATGAATGTGAAAGAAGAGAGTGAAAAAGCTGGCTTAAAACTCACCATTCAAAATCTAACATCATGGATCTGGTTCCATCACTTCATGGCAAATAGATGGGGAAACGATGGAAACAGTGACAGACTTTAATTTTCTTGGGCTCCAAAATCACTGCACATGGTGACTGCAGCCATGAAATTAAAAGATGCTTGCTCCTTAGAAGGAAAACTATGGCAAAACTAGACAGCATATTAAAAAGGAGAAACATTATTTTGCTGACAAAGATTCATATAGTCAAAGCTATGGTTTTTCCAGTAGTCATGTATGGATGTGAAAGTTGGACCATATAAAAAGTTGAGCATCAAAGAATTGATGTTTTTGACCTGTGGTGCTGGAGAAGACTCTTGACAGTCCCTTGGACTGCAAGGAGATCCAACCAGTCAGTCCTAAAGGAAATTGGTCCTGAATATTCATTGGAAGGACTGATGCTGAAGCTGAAGCTCCAATACTTTGGCCACCTGATGCGAAGAGCCAACTCATTGGAAAAGACCCTGATGCTGGGTAGGATGGAAGGGTGGAGGAGAAGTGGATGACAGAAGATGAAATGGTTGGATGGCATCACCAACTCAATGGTCATGAGTTTGAGCAAGTTCCATGAGATGGTGATGGACAGGGAAGCCTCACATGCTGCAATCCATGGGGTCACAAAGAGTCAGATATGACTGAGTGATTGAACAACAACAAGAATTGATACTAAGTTCCTTCCTATCAAGCTTCACATTCTAACTTTGTATCTATTATAATTTAAAGCACCCAAATATTTATTATAAATAGTTCATATGTTCATAATTGTGTGTCATTCTTAATCCAAATAAATAAAAGTTTTGTTTTATAGTATGGAAAAATCCTCACCACCCCTTTTTGTATAAGGAGCTCCAATTCCTGCTTCAATACTATCCCTATTGTCTGAGGTGTTTTATTTAATAGATTTTATTAAATAATTTATACATAATATATAGTATGAATTTAATGTATGTCCAGTATATAATATGCATTTAATACATCTATTTAATATATGCTGTTGTTGTTCAATTGCTAAGTCATGTCTGTCTCTTTGTGACCCCATGAACAGCAGCATGCCAGGCTCCCCTGTCCTTCACTGTTCAGATTCATGCCCATTGAGTTGGTGATGCTATCTAACCATCTCATCCTCTGCCACCCACTTCTCCTCCTTTCTATCTTTCCCAGCATCAAGGTCTTTTCCAATGAGTTGGCTTTTCACATATGGTAGCCAAAGTATTGGAGATTCAGCATGAGTTCTTCCGGAGAATATTCAGGGTTGATTTCCTTTTAGATTAACTGGTTTAATCTCCTTACAGTCCAAGGGACTCTCAAGAGTCTTCTCCAGCTCTGTACATGACTAATGGGGGGAAAAATTATTTAATATGTGTTTTATTTTATTTTCTTATTTTCTTTCCCCTGTTGTATATTCCTCCTTTGTCATAGATTAATGCACCATATAAGCATGGGTTTATTTCTGAGTTCTCTATTCTGTTTTTGTGCCAGTACCATACTGTTTTGGTATAGGTACTGACATCTGTGTGTCTGTTTTTGTACCAGTACCATGCTGTTTTGATGACTGTAACTTTGCAATATAAATTGTTTGAAATCAGGGTGTGTGATACCTGGAGCTTTGTTCTCTCTCTTAAAACTGTTTTGACTATTTGGAGTCTTTTGTATTTTCATATAAATTTTAGATTTTTTTTTGTTCTGATTCTTTGATCTCTCTTTTCTTATAAGGCCACTAATTCCATCATGGAGACACCACCCTCATGGCCTAAAAATACATTTCCCCCTCAAGGGCTTCCCTGGTGGCTCAAATGGTAAAGAATCTGCCTGCCATGCAGGAGATCTGGGTTCAATCCCTGGGTTGGGAAGATCCCTTGGAGGTGTGCATGGCAACCCACCGCAGTATTCTTTCCTGGAGCATCCCTATGGATAGAGAAGTCTAGCAGGCTGCAGTCCATAGGCTCACAAAGGTTGGCCACAACTGAGTGACTAAGTACATACCTTTCAAAGTTCTGGTGGTATATTAGAGCCTGTTTGTCCTGGGTCATGAGAGTTAATTGATAGTTATTCAGGAATTTTAGAGGTGACTGTCAATAATAATAGCTTGAAAGTGGCCAAAAAAGAAGCCATTGACATCAGCAAATACGACAATTTTTTTTTTTTTTTAACTGTACCTCAAGGCTGTCAAGATCTTAGTTCCAAGATCAGGGAGGGATCAAACTCATGCTCCCTGAAGTGGAAGTGTGGAGTCCTAACCATTGGACTGCCAGGAGATTCCCCAGATAGATTTTTTCATGTGTTTATCATCATACCACTACTCTTGAGAGTCCCTTGGACTGCAAGGAGATCCAACCAGTCCATTCTGAAGGAGATCAGCCCCGGGATTTCTTTGGAAGGAATGATGCTAAAGCTGAAACTCCAGTACTTTGGCCACCTCATGTGAAGAGTTGACTCATTGGAAAAGACTCTGATGCTGGGAGGGATTGGGGGCAGAAGGAGAAGGGGACGACAGAGGATGAGATGGTGGATGACATCACCAACTGGATGGACATGAGTCTGAGTGAACTCATGAGTTGGTGATGGACAGGGAGGCCTGGCGTGCTGCAATTCATGGGGTCGCAAGGAGTCGGACACGACTGAGCGACTGAACTGAACTGAACTGACCACTACTTGACCTGTTTTTTTTTTCCTTTTTAAAAATTTATTTTATTTTTTCATCAGAGCATAACTGCTTTACAATGTTGTGCCAGGTTTTTTTTTTTTTTTTTTTTTTTTCTGAATAATAGACTGAATCAGCTATATGTATACATATACCCACCTCTTGAGCCTCCCTTACACCATCCATCCTTGTCCCACCCATTTAGGTCATCACAGAGCACCAAGCTGAGTTCCTGGTGCTATACCGCGGGTTCTTACGAGCTATCTATTTTACACACAGTAGTGCATATATGTTAGTCCCACTCTCCTAATTCATCTCACCCTCCATTTTTCCTTCCCGTATTCACGTGTCTGTTCTCTATATCTACATCTCTATTCCTGTCCTGCTAATAAGTTCATCTGTACCATTTTTCTAGATACCTCATATTTGCATTAATAGATTTTGTACTAAAGACTTTTTGGTCACTAGAACAATCAAAGAAATCTGTGAGGTCTTTGTGTAGGGCAAGAAAAAAAATCTGATTTACTTCGGATTTACTTAGTTCACCAATTTAAATGCTAATCTCTTCCAGAAATAACCTTACAGACACATCAAACAAACAAACAAACAAAAAATAATGTTTAACTAGTTACTTGGGTATCCAATGGCATAGTCAGACTGACAGATTAAAGTTATCCATCTCAGATGGGTGGGATTCTCAAATGAGAAAATAATATTAAGGAGACTTTGTTCAGAAAGTATAAAATTTCCTAGAATTGGAAACCAGAGATTACATCTCAGAACACGGGCACCAATAAATCCCTTCTAGATTTAGAGAAGTGTCTGTTATAAATCCAGCCAATCATATACTGTACAACTACCCAAGAAGTATCATTTGAGAAGAATCAATGGGACAACAATGTGGAAGGATCACATTGAAAGAATACTACATGTTTTTCAGTTACTATTATAACAAATTACCAGAAATTTAGCAGCTCAAACTGAGACAGACTTATTGTTTTATACCTCTGCACATCACAAGTCTGATGCAGATCTCATTGGGGTAAAATCAAAGTGTTCCTTCCTGGGGTTTCTAGGGAAATGGTATAAGTTCAAAGGGAAAAACACGTGCTGAGTTGAGGTTGGTTCACTGAGGAGCCAAAGGGTTTGCTAACCTGCCTGGAAATGACAGACTGGAGAAAATGAGAAAGCAGAGGAGGTACAATGGTTTGATCCCCTGTGTTTTCAGAGATTAAGAGAAAGTGTGCTTTGCCAGTGATCAAGGCTAGTGAGTGGATGAAACTGGGCCTGTGGTCAAGCTGGAGATGACTGTAGTCTGGGGAAAGCAGGCAGTCAGTCTCACAAGGGACCACTGGTGAAAATACCATCCTTGGCCAAATTTTATTCAAATGCCTCTGAGTTTTTTTTTTTTTTTTTTCACATGTGCCTTGGCTTTGGGGCTTCCATGTTCATTTCTTATTGTACAAATAAGAAAATCCTGTTAAGTCACTTTAGTCAGCATTCCCAATCCATAATTTTGATCACCTTTAGTGTGGAATCAGATTTCTCATCCTCCACCACATTCCCCAGGTATGTCTGATACCCCTGGCCTTCTTTCAGTAACCATCTTTATCGTTGCTTTTCAGTGGCTCAGTTGTGTCTGACTCCCTGAACTTGCTCAAACTCATGTCCATCAAATCGGTGATGCCATCTAACCATCACATCCTCTGTCATCCCCTCCTCCTGCTGTCAATCTTACCCAGCATCAGGGTCTTTTATAATGAGCTGGCTCTTTGCATCAGGTGGCCAAAGTACTGGAGCTTCAGCTCAGCATCAGTCCTTCCAGTGAATATTCAGGGTTGATTTCCTTTATCATTTACTGGTTTGATCTCCTTGCAATCCCTGGGACTCTCAAGAGTCTTCTCCAACAACACAGTTCAAAAGAATCAATTCTTTGATGCTCAACCTTCTTTGACCCAACTCTCACATCCATACATGACTACTGGAAAAACCATAGCTTTGACCACATGGACCTTTGTCAGCAAAGAAATGTCTCTGCTTTTTAATATGTTGTTTAGGTTTGTCATAGCTTTTCTTCCAAGGAACAATAAGGTCATTTTATTAAGAATTCCCAATTATCCCTGATATTTCCTCTTAGTAATTTTCCATCCACTGACTCCCACGCTACTTCTCCTTGGCTTCTTCCACGCTACTTCTCCTAAGCATTCACTTTTCCTTATTGTCTTTGGAATCGAACCCAGCCTTTCTCCTCCCCAGTGCAGTGGTCCCTTCAGTTATCATGATGACCCTTCTTAAATGAAGATGGTCTTCCCACTCTTTAACAAGCGCCATGAATATTTCTTTAACATCACAAATACCTAGTAAGAAAGGATTGTGGTTAAATCTCTTGCCAACAAGGCTCCTATTGACCTACATTGAGTCAACAGATGATAAGGTAGAAGTTCTAGAGATTATCAAAAAGGAGGTAGGGAGATTGTCATATCCATTACATGATTAAACCCTTAAGGGGTCTTCTTGCTCACTGTCAAAAATGGAGCAAACACAGTGAAAGGGGAGCTGATAGTAAAAGAGGGGTCATGCCCTCATCTCTGTTCCAGAGTGTTGCTGCTGCTGCTGCTAAGTCGCTTCAGTCGTGTCCGACTCTGTGCGACCCCAGAGACAGCAGCCCACCCATCCCTGGGATTCTCCAGGCAAGAACACTGGAGTGGGTTGCTATTTCCTTCTCCAATGCATGAAAGTGAAAAGTGAAAGTGAAGTCGCTCAGTCGTGTCCGACTCTAGCGACCCCATGGACTACATACAGCCCACCAGGCTCCTACTTCCAAGGGATTTTCCAGGCAAAAATACTGGATTGGGGTGCCATTGCCTTCTCCGGTTCCAGGGTGTAGAAACTTCAAATCAAGCTTTCATTTGAAAAAAAGAGAGCTTAGATTTATTAGCCTTGACTGAGAAATTAAAGCTGCCTATATCTCCACTACAGAGTCTAGTCTTCTAAGTTAAACTAATTAACATAGAGAAGGAAGTAAAGGAAACAGCAGTAGATGTCAAAGGTGCATGAATATAAGTAGAGTAATAGGACATTAGAAAGTCAGACTGGAACCAGTTCTCAGAGGATCTGGCTTCTCCAGTTTAAGGCATGTGATTTTGATCTTGTGGGATACAGGATTCCAGGTGGAAATAACTGGGAGAGTGACTTTAGAAGTAAGCAAACAACTGCCAGGAGACCTGTACTTTTCTTTAGAGTTCTGCCATTATTTAACTAAGAAACTGGAGCCAGATAGCTGTAATGTTTGTCGTGTCTCAATTGTAAAAGAGAGGATTGGCATTACTAATACAGTCTCAATGCAAGTTGCTGAACCAATAAAGAAATAAAGGATGAAAGCAAAACTTTGTGAGAGATTAAAAGAGGAAGGTGATGGAATTTTTGTTGTTGTTCAGTGCTAAGTCATTTTTAACTTTTTGAGATCCCATGGACTGCAGCACACCAGACTCCCTGGTCCCTCCACCAGGTCAGGGAGTCCAGAGATAAATTAAGGATCTGGGTGCTCTGGTGTAATTTGGAGGAAATAATCCCCTGTATCAGCAAGACTGATAGTAAAAGAATGGAAGTGTACCTGTAGAGGAAGTTTGATGACAATAGATGGGTACATACAAATTGATTTTGAAATTTAATTTCTGAGTACCTTTGCACATGGCAATAGAAATTGAGCAACTGTACCTGTCCATTGAAAGCATCTTTACTCTAACTCCTCCAGGCAGCTTGCCTATTGTTAGAGAGAACACTGAATTATATCGGGAAGAAACTTTGCACGTTCTCAAACAGCCTATTTTTAAGGAACATGAATAACTACTCCAGATGGCTGTTTAAATCTGTTGGAATTGTTTCTACTGTACATTCATTGTCTAGAGACCCATTTTGTTAGATTTCAAAGAGAAGTACAAAGTTGAAATAATCGTCCTATTTAGCATTGATCTCTTTTGTAAGTTTTTAAAAATTTCCACCCAGAGAAGGTTAACAGAGATGCTGATAGAAAGATTTTTAATAAATTATGTTGGCAGTGGAGCCAGAGAGCTCTTTCCATTAGAAGACAGTTTTAACTTCTACTGGTTGCTTTGGGTTCCTGTGTATTTGTGTGTGTGTGTGTGTGTGTCTGTGCGTGTGTGTGTTTCTGTCTGTGTGTGTCTGTGTGCAGATATGTATCATTTGGAAGATGGCCTTAGTTCAATTTTTCACAAATGCAAAATTGTTCAGGATAATTTTATCAGGGTGATTCAATAGAGAGGCACTGACCTTTTTGTTTCCTGCAGCACATTAAAATATGATATTTTTTCTCTGTTTTCTTCCTTCCTTCCTCTCCCCATCCTTCCCCTCTCTCTCTTTTATTATTTGGTTCATCCATTTGTTCATTGATTTGCTCAATTTTTTTTAAGTTTCTCTCTCACTTGAATTTTAATTTGTTAGCCTTAAAGAAAAGCTTATTTGTGGTAAGCTATCAACTATATAATAAAAAGCAAGGCAGGAGGAGTATTTCCTCTAGTAGAACAGATGAAGACCCAGAATATTT
This sequence comes from Bos grunniens, assembly GCF_055505025.1. Taxonomy (NCBI): domain Eukaryota; kingdom Metazoa; phylum Chordata; class Mammalia; order Artiodactyla; family Bovidae; genus Bos; species Bos grunniens. The sequence goes on along the minus strand of NC_141170.1, from coordinate 10,653,661 downwards.
TATTATAGGATGAATCTTGATACTGAACATTTCTTTAAAACAATCTTCCGCAACCATAATCTGGTCACATCACTTCATGGGAAATAGATGGGGAAACAGTGTCAGACTTTATTTTTGGGGGCTCCAAAATCACTGCAGATGGTGACTGCAGCCATGAAATTAAAAGATGCTTACTCCTTGGAAGGAAAGTTATGACCAACCTAGATAGCATATTGAAGAGCAGAGATATTACTTTGCCAATCAAGGTCCGTCTAGTCAAGGCTATGGTTTTTCCAGTAGTCATGTATGGATGTGAGAGTTGGACTGTGAAGAAAGCTGAGTGCCGAAGAATTAATGCTTTTGAACTGTGGTGTTGGAGAAAACTCTTGAGAGTCCCTTGGACTGCAAGGAGATCCAAGCAGTCCATCCTAAAGGAGATCAGTCCTGGGTGTTCATTGGAAGGACTGATGCTGAGGATGAAACTCCAATACTTTGACCACCTCATGTGACGAGTTGACTCATTGGAAAAGACCCTGATACTGGGAGGGATTGGGGGCAGGAGGAGAAGGGGATGACAGAGAATGAGATGGCTGATGGATGGCTGGCATGCTGCGATTCATGGGGTCTCAAAGATTCAGATACGACTGAGCGACTGAACTGAACTGAACAACCATAATCTACATAAATCCTCTAAACTATCTCCACTCATTTAATCACCTCTGTATTTGCCTGATAGTCAGACATCTGAGAAACATACTCATCAAGAGCACAGCAGCAAACTAAGTTCATGTTTTGGTATTATGTGCAGTAAATAGGTTTGAAATGTTCATGAACTTGGCTCTAAAATTAAGGGGAAACCATGTTTACCTAGAGAAGTGTTTGAAAGTGTTTAGAAGCAGCAAAAAAGAAAAAAAAAAACACAATAGGATTGTGACGGATAATATTGAATGGATGAGAGAATAAGAACTCCTAAAAGCAGAGAAGAAGGAAAAAAATGTACAGACTTAGCAACTTGGAGACATTTATGCAAAAGCAAAGATCTCTAAAATACTAAAAAAAAAAAAAAATCTGCAGATTTTTTCAAATAATGTTTACAATAGGAACTTGAATCAATAAGAAAATGTTCTCACATAATTCTGATCCAAAACAATTCTTTTAAAATGAAACAAAACAAGACTAAAATAATAAAACAATGGAAGCCATTTATCACCTCTTTATTCAGAATTTTCACTAGAAATTTTAAGTCAAAGTATGAAGAAAAGTTAATATGACATAACTATCATAGGTAAAAAGAAAATGTAACCTTTACTCTTTGGAAAACATAGCATAAATTCTTAGCATGAAAATACAGTAGATTCCATCTAAAATTTTTTGATCTAATAAGTAGTAATGAAATGGTTAACTTTCAAGGCAAAAATTAATATTTTCTTTATTGTACTACATCAAAACTGCTTCAAAATAGTTTTAGACATAATGAAAACAAAAATGTAAATAAGAATAAATTGATCAAGAAATCTTCAGAGACTATATGATTACAGTTTTGAAATATTTGAAAATGAAAGTGAAGTAGCTCAGTAGTGTCTGACTCTTTGTGACCCCATGGACTGTAGCCTACCAGGCTTCTCCATCCATTGGATTTTCCAGGAGTGGGTTGCCATTTCCTTCTCCAGGGGATCTTCCGGACTCAGGGATTGGACCCAGGTCTCCTGCATTGCAGACAGATGCTTTACCCTCTGAGCCACCAGGAAAGCAATATTATATTAGGGACATTAGAGTTGCATTAAGAGATGTAAGTAGAATTTATTAACTTAAATGAAAATTAAATTCTGAAGTTTGCAGTGTCTCCAAATTAATAACATTTTTTAAGAAACACAATCTTAAAAGTCAGTGGGGTTTTTGGATGTGTCTGACAAAAATATTTTCAAGCTTCTCTAAAAAAGTTAACATAGCAAAGATGCAAAAAAAAGAAAAAAGTACAGAATGCCTTGTCTTACTGTTATCAGAACCAAAAACTAAAATAATTAAGCTGTTATGAAAGCAATCCAGAGATTAAACAAGAAAAATAATTCAATAGCAAAGGAAACTCAGAGATTAAACCATACTTTTAAATTAAGAACACAATAAAGGTTAAAATTTAAATGACTGGGGAAGAGCAAATTATTTTAAAATCATATCAGAAGGTTACTTTGGAAAAATAAAATTTGATCAATTTCACAGCATCTATCAGTTCAGTTCAGTTCAATTGGTCAGTTATGTCCGACTCTCTGCAACTCCATGAACTGCAGCATACCAGGCTTCCGTGTCCATCACCAACTCTCAGAGCTTGCTCAACTTCATGTGCGTTGAGTCCGTGATGCCATCCAACCATCTTGTCCTCTGTTGTCCCCTTCTCCTCCTGCCTTCAATCTTTCCCAACATCAGGGTCTTTTTTCAAAAGAGTCAGTCCTTGGCATCGGGTGGCCAAATATTGGAGTTTCAGCTTCAACATCAGTCCTTCCAATGAATATTCAGGACTGATTTACTTTAGGATGGACTGGTTGGATATCCTTGTAGTCCAAGGGACTCTCAAGAGTCTTCCCCAACACCATAGTTCAAAAGCAGCAATTCTTCAGCACTCAGCTTTCTTTATAGTCCAACTCTCACATCCATACATGACTATCGGAAAAACCATAGCTTTGACTAGATAGACCTTTGTTGGCAAAGTAATGTCTCTGCTTTTTTAATATGCTGTCTAGGTTGGTCATAACTTTCCTTCCAAGGAGCAATTGTCTTTTTAATTTCATGGCTGCAGTCAACATCTGCAGTGATTTTGGAGCCCAGAAAAGTAAAGTCTGACCACTGTTTTCACTGTTTCCCCATCTATTTGCCATGAAGTGATGGAACTGGATGCCATGATCTTAGTTTTCAGAATATTGAGTTTTAATCCAGCTTTTTCACTCTCCTCTTTCACTTTCATCAAGAGGCTCTTTAGTTCCTCTTTACTTTCTGCCATAAGGGTGGTATCATCTGCATATCTGAGGTTATTGATATTTCTCCTGGCAATCTTGATTCCAGCTTATGCTTCATACAGCCCAGCATTTTGCATGATGTACTCTGCATATAAGTTAAATAAGCAGGGTGACAATATACAGCCTTGACATACTCCTTTCCCAATTTGGAACCAGTCTGTTGTTCCATGTCCAGTTCTAATTGTTGCTTCTTGACCTGCATCCAGATTTCTCAGGAGGCATGTCAGGTGGTCTGGTATTCCAGTCTCTTTAAGAACTTTTCAGTTTGTTGTGATCCACACAGTCAAAGGCTTCACACCATCTAAATCAAGATAGTTTGCACAAGTATTAATATGTTATTGAAATATTTCAGTGGTACAATTCTTGACATGTATGGATATTAATCTGTAGGGAAAAAAATGCACAAGTAGTTTCCAAATTTGGAAAGGAAAAAAAAAAAACAGAACATAATATTATACTTGATAATTGAAAATTTTAAAAATATTGTACATAGAAATCATAATTAAACAATTACACTGCAAATAATAAATTCAGTTTTTTTTTTAAGTGTCAGGGCATGTGTTGCTTATATGCCAGAAAATTCTTATAAGCAGGGAAAAGAACTTCCAATAGAAAAATGAGGTACAGTTATTAATAAGTAAGTAGCACCAAAAGGAACAAAACTGGAACATTAAACTCTCTCAGTCATTTAACACATGTTTTTCCTAATTGGCTATAATGTGGCAGGAACAAACAAAATGCTAGGGATAGTGCAGAATGGAGAACACAAACAAGGTCCTAGTATCTGTTTATAAAAGGGAAACAAAAATACAAGATACTTTCAGGTAACAGTGTGTGCTGTAAATGCAACAAAAGAGGGTAGTGTAATAGAGAGTCCCTAGAGTGGATCATGGAGAAGGCAATGGCATGTCACTCCAGTACTCTCGCCTGGAAAATCCCGTGGGTGAAGGAGCCTGGTAGGCTGTAGTCCATGGGGTCGCTAGGAGTCAGACACGACTGAGCGAATTCACTTTCACTTTCATGCATTGGAGAAGGAAGTGGCAACCCACTCCAGTGTTTTTGCCTGGAGAATCCCAGGGATGGGGGAGCCTGGTGGGAGGCCGTCTATGGCGTCTCACAGAGTGAAGTGACTTAGCAGCAGCAGCAGCAGCAGAATGGATCAAGGGCCTTTTGGGGTTGTGATGCACAAGCTCAGTCCTGAATCAAGAGAAGGGGCCAGTTTTACAGCAGTTTCCGTATGTTCCTATCAAGGGAAAAGCAAGACAATGCCTTAAGGACCAGAAGAGCAGTGTGAATAAAGCTTAAGAGGATGGGAGTGGGTTGGAGGAAGCTGTGGGAAAGAGTGAATAAGCAGAGTATTAAATTAGACCAAGCAGTTAGGAAGGGACCCTATTTAATAAGACCAATTATTTAGATTGTATTCTAATAATCAGAAGACCTTTTGGAAGGATTTTAAGAGGATGGATTCAGTTTAAAGGACCCTTCCACTGCTATGTGGAGAAGATACTGTCAATGATAAGAAGAAAAAAAAGTAGGAGATAGAACTTTGGAGCAGACAAGAGAAGACTGCGACAAAATAAAGCAACACCAATATATTTTCTGTAATATTGACAAAGATTAAAATGATATCATGGAATGGATTTGTGGACACGGGGCAGGGAAGGGGGCATAGGATTAATTGGGAGATTGGGAATGACATACAGGCACTGGTGCCACATGCTCAGTCACTAAATCCTGTCCAACTATTTGTGATCCCATGGACTGCAGCCCACCAGGCTCCTCTGGCTATGGGATTTTCCAGGCAAGACTACTGGAGTGGGTTGACATTTCCTCCTCCAAGGGATCTTCCCAACCCTGGAGTCAAACCTGCATCTCCTGTGTATTCTGCATTGGCTGCTGCTGCTGCTGCTAAGTCGCTTCAGTCGTGGCCGGCTCTGTACGACCCCATAGACGGCAGCCTGCTAGGCTCCCCCGTCCCTGGGATTCTCCAGGCAAGAACACTGGAGTGGGTTGCCACTTCCTTCTCCAATGCATGAAAGTGAAAAGTGAAAGTGAAGTTGCTCAGTCATGTCTGACTCTTCGCGACCCCATGGACTGCAGCCCACCAGGCTCCTCCATCCATGGGATTTTCCAGGCAAGAGTACTGGAGTGGGGTGCCATCGTCTTCTCTGCCTGCATTGGCAGGCAGATTCATTACCACTAGCCACCTGAAGTATATTTGCACTACCTTGTTTAAAATGGACTTCCCAGGTAGCACAGTGGTATAGAATCTGCCTGTCAATGCAGGAGGTGCAAGAGATTCGGCTTTGATCCCTGGGTTGGGAAGATACCCTGGAGAAGAAAATAGCAAACTACTCCAGTATTCTTGCCTGGGAAATCCCATGGACAGAGGGCTGCAGTCCACGGGGTCACAGAGTTGGACAAGACTGAAATCTCTGAGCACAGCACATCCAGCACATTTATCAAAGCTCTACTAACTAGTTGCATATACTTTGACCAGAAATTTAGCCTCATAAATAATTATCCTAGTAGAATAATTGAATCAATTTCCAAAGATTTAATACTATAATTTTATCTCAGGTCTATTTATAATATGGAAAAAGTAGAAGTGCCCAAACTAGCCTTCAAGGGAGAATTGGTAAATAAATCATGCTTTGTTCATTTCATAGATTGATCATTCAGAAATCATTAAAAATGACATTGCAAACCTTCACTTAATGAAGTGAAATGGCATGCAGTGATCAATTTTGTTAATACACACATCCATGTAAATATATATATAGAGAGAGACACATGGACAATTATAAACCAGAATAGTAATTATTATAATTTATGAGTGTGAGATTATGATCTAATTTTTGATATATTTGTATTTTGTTGTGTTTCCATCATGTCATAATTTTTTTAAACTTTATTAAAAGAAGAAAGTAAAAACACAAGCTGTATTTAATGATACAGTTATTGTTCAGTCGTTAAGTCATGTCTGACTCTTTGTGACTGCATGGACTGAAGCATGATAGCCTTCCCTGTCCTTCACCGTCTCCCAGAGTTTCCTCAGATTTATGTCCATTGGGTTGGTGATGCTATCTAACCATCTCATCCTGTCACCCCCTTCTCCTCCTGCCCTCAATCTTTTTCAGCATCAAGGTCTTTTCCAATGAGTCTACTCATTTAATAATATGGTAATATATTATTAAAACCATATGGAACTGCCATCAAAATTATTTGTACTTTATAGGTATTATAAACTTTTATAACAACCCGCTTAATAAACTTTTACTATTGAAAAACTGACTTTTATAGGGCTATTGCATTCATAGCTGGATAACCATCAATAGTTTTTATATATCACTCAGATCGCCTTAATACTGGCCTGTATTTTGACACTTCCATCCTTATCTTTCAGTTCATGTTTGACATGACAGCACCTCTGAGCTTAACTTGTAACCCCCAGAGGCCAGCCTGAATGACTCAAGATTCCACTCTACTACCATCAGCTGGTAAATTCTTCTGCTTTATTTCGGCTCAGCTCTAGGATTTTTACTTCAGAAATTTCTCTGATACTACTGAACAGCAGTTTCTCCTTGCTGCTGCTTCTGCTAAGTCGCTTCAGTTGTGTCCGACTCTGTGGGACCCCATAGACGGCAGCCCACCAGGCTCCCCCATCCCTGGGATTCTCCAGGCAAGCACACTGGAGTAGATTGCCATTTCCTTCTCCAATGCATGAAAGTGAAAAGTGAAAAAAAAAAAAAGAAAGTGAAAAGTGAAAGTGAAGTCGCTCAGTCAGTCGTGTCTGACTCTTAGCGACCCCATGGACTACAGCCTACCAGGCTCCTCCATCCATGGGATTCTCCAGGCAAGAGTACTGGAGTGGGGTGCCATTGCCTTCTCCAAGTTCCCTTAATCCCTGTATTCCTATCTATGTTTCTCGGTCAGACCGTGAATGCCTAGGAGGAGGGAAGGTGCTGGTGAATTATCTGCTTATTGTGCTTGGTTCAGGCTCTGGGACACAATAGGTACTAAATATATGATAAAGGTGAAAGAGAGGAGAGAAAAAGCTGGCTTAAAACTCAGCATTCAAAAAATTAAGATCAAGGCATCTGATCTCATCACTGCATGACCACAGGAGGGAAAAATTGGAAGCAGTGAAGGATTTTATTTTCTTGGACTCCAAAATCACTGTGGATGGTGACTGCAGCCATGAAATTAAAAGAACCTTGCTCCTTGGAAGGAAAGCTATGACACACCTAGACAGTGTATTAAAAGTAGAGACATCATTTTGTCAGCAAAGGTCCATATAAAGCTATGGTTTTTTCCAGTAGTCATGTATAGATGTCAGAGTTGGACTATAAAGAAGGCTTAGTGCCAAAGAATTTATGCTTTTGAACTGTGGTGCTGGAGAAGCCTTTTGAGAAGCCCTTGGACTGCAAGGAGATCAAACCAGTCAATCCTAAAGTAAATCAACCTTGAACATTCACTGGAAGTATTGATGCTTAAGCTCAAGCTCCAATACTTTGGCGACCTGATGCAAAGATCCAGTTCAGTTCAGTCGCTCAGTTGTGTCCGACTCTTTGCGACCCCATGAATCACAGCACTCAAGGCCTCCCTGTCCATCACCATCTCCCAGAGTTCACTCAGACTCACTTCCATCGAGTTAGTGATTCCATCCAGCCATCTCATCCTCTGTCGTCCCGTTCTCCTCCTGCACCCAATCCCTCCAGGATCAGGGTCTTTTCCAATGAGTCAACTCTTCGCATGAGGTGACCAAAGTATTGGAGTTTCAGCCTCAGCATCAGTCCTTCCAATGAACACCCAGGACTGGTTTCCTTTAGGATGGACTGGTTGGATCTCCTTGCAGATCAAGGGACTCTCAAGAGTCTTCCCCAACATCACAGTTCAAAAGCAGCAATTCTTCGGTGCTCAGCTTTCTTCACAGTCCAACTCTCACATCCATACATGACCACTGGAAAAACCATAGCCTTGACTAGACGGACATTTGTTGGCAAACTAATGTCTCTGCTTTTGAATATGCTATCTAGGTTGGTCATAATTTTCTTTCCAAGGAGTAAGTGTCTTTTAATTTCATGGCTGCAGTCATCATCTGCAGTGAATTTGCAGCCCCAAAAAATAAAGTCTGACACTGTTTCCACTGTTTCCCCATCTATCTGCCATGAAGTGATGGGACCAGATGCCATGATCTTCGTTTTCTGAATGTTGAGCTTTAAGCCAACTTTTTCACTTTCCTCTTTCGCTTTCATCAAGAGGCTTTTGAGTTCCTCTTCACTTTCTGCCATAAGGGTGGTGTCATCTGCATATCTGAGGTGATTGATATTTCTCCCGGCAATCTTGATTCCAGCTTGTGCTTCTTCCAGCCCAGCATTTCTCATGATGTACTCTGCATATAAGTTAAATAAGCAGGGTGACAATATACAGCCTTGATGTACGCCTTTTCCTATTTGGAACCAGTCTGATGTTCCATGTCCAGTTCTAACTGTTGCTTCCTCACCTGTCAAGAGGCAGGTCAGGTGGTCTGGTATTCCCATCTCTTTCAGAATTTTCCACAGTTTATTGTGGTCCACACAGTCAAAGGCTTTGGCATAGTGAATAAAGCAGAAATAGATGTTTTTCTGGAACTCTCTTGCTTTTTTGATGATCCAGCAGATGTTGGCAATTTGATCTCTGGTTCCTCTGCCTTTTCTAAAATCAGCTTGAACATCTGGAAGTTCACGGTTCACATACTGCTGAAGCCTGGCTTGCAGAATTTTGATCATTACTTCACTAGCATAAGATGAGTGCAATTGTGTGGTAGTTTGAGCATCCAGCTCACTGGAAAAGACCGTCATGTTGGGAAAGATTGAAGGCAAAAGGAGAGGATGAAGATGAGATGGTTAGATAGCATAACTGACTCAATGGGCACTAATCTGAGTAAATTCTGGGAGATAGTGAAGGACAGTGGAGCCTGGCAGGCTACAGTCCATGGGGTTACAAAGAGTCAAACAGGACTTAGTGACTGAACAACAACAATATGCCAGATTGAATCAAAGCATGGAGTCATCATAGGTACACATACACTCACACATGGGGATGCTACTGCTGTTAAGTCACTTCAGTTGTGTCCGACTCTGTGTGACCCCATAGACGGCAGCCCACCAGGCTCCTCCATCCCTGGGATTCTCCAGGCAAGAACACTGGAGTGGGTTACCATTTCCTTCTCCAATGCATGAAAGTGAAAACTGAAAGTGAAGTCGCTCAGTTGTGTCCGACTCTTAGCACCCCATGGACTGCAGCCTACCAGGCTCCTCCATCCACGGGATTTTCCAGGCAAGGGTATACATGTGACATTATTATGAGTAATGTATGCATTACTCTTTAAAAACAAATGAATCAGAAAATACTCAATGTTTTACATTGTGAAGAATTTGCACATTAAAATAATGTGATCCAAGTATACATATATTAGAATTGCTAGTCAAAAAAAGAAAAAAAATCTGAGGATATCAAATGATGGTGAGAATGTGGAGCAACAAGAAGTCTAATTCATTGCTGGTAAGAATTCCAAATGGTATGGGCACTGTAGAAGACAGCTTGGGAGGTCCTTACAAAGCTAAGTGTTCTTTTCCCATATAGTCCAGGATCTTGCTCTTCAGTATTTATCCATACGTGCTAAAAACTGGGTGTCCACATAAACACTGCAGGCAATATTTATATCATCTTCATTCATAATTAAGCAACTAAGATGCACTTAAAAAGACAGATAGATAAGCTGTGGTATATCCATACAGTGAAATCATTTCTCAGCGATAAAAAAGAAATAAGCCATTAAGCTATGAAAAGGCATGGATGTGTGCTAAGTTGCTTCAGTCATGTCTGACTCCATGCGACCCTGTGGACTGTAGCTTGCCCAGTTCTTCTGTCCATGGGATTCTACAGGCAAGAAAAATGGAGTGGGTTGCCATGTCCTCCTCCAAGGGATCTTCCTAACCCAGGGATCAAACCCACATCTCTTATGTCTCCTGCATTGACAAGTGTGTTCTTTACCACTAGAGCCACCTGGGAAGCCCAAAAACGAATGAAGGGAAATTTAATGCATATTACTTAGAGAAGCCAATCTGTAAAGGTTCCATACTGTATGATTCCAATTACATATCATTCTGAAAAAGGCAAACTGTATAAAGTGTAGCAAGGTTGCCAAGAATTCAAGGTAGAGGAGGAAGGATGAATGGATGGAGCACAGTGAAATTTTCGGGCAATACTCTGTATGGTACTGTAAAGGTGAGTTCATGACACTGTACATTTGTCCAGATACATAGAACTGCACCAAGTTTAAACCCTTATGTAACCTATGAACTTTAATTAATAATAATGTATCAATGTTGATTCATCAAGTCTAACACATGCACCACACTAATGGGAGGTGTTGGTTTCGCCGGTAGCTTAGGTAGCTTAGCTTATCCAGCTGCAGTGCAGGAGACCCAGATTTGATCTCTGTGTGGGGAAGATCCTCTGGAGAATGAAATGGCAACCCACTCTAATATTCTCGCCTAGAGGATCCTATTTACAGAGGAGTCTGGCGGGCTGCAGCCCATGAGGTAACAAAAATTCAGACAAGACTGAGGGACTAAATCATCTCACAAAATGAGAGATGTTAATAACTGGGAAAGTTGTATGGGAAGGGAGGGATTATATGAGATTTTTTTTTTAACCATCTGCTCAATTCTGTAAATCTAAAACTGCTCAAAAAATAAAGTCTATTAATTAAAAGAAAATAAGCGAATTGACTGTTTAACGGAGGTTTTTCCTAAAGCTTTCTCAACCTGACCATTGATTCAGATGGAAACCTGAGAGATATTTTAATTGAAGCCTGGATTAGATCTGAGGTGCGGTCTATGGCGTCTGCACTAGAGTGCTCCGTAGCCTGAAAATTACTTGTCCTGGGATAGACTATGTGCAGTTAGGTGCTTAACAATCAGAGTCTATTGCTCCTTTGTAAATCTCCCCAGTAGTTTCCAATTGCACTTGAAATCCAAATCATGGGGTCTGGCAGGAGCTGCCCACCTGCTACTCTGCTCAGTGTACTGTAGCTCGATCAGAATTTTTCTGTTTGTCATCCTCTCTGAGCTCACATGGACCTCACTTGTTATTTAGACTTCTTGAAAACGTATTTCATCATTCCATTGGCTCCTTTTCAGAGGTCTCATGAGTATGAACAGCAATGGCATACCCCTTTTTTCCTGCCCTTTTCTATCCATGGTGTCACCACAGTCACTCTCTCTGGCACTATCCTCTTGCATTTTCTTCATTGTGCTTATTTTTGGTCAAATGCATTTTGTTTATTATCAGATGCCCACTGCTAGAAGGTAAGAGCCCTCCACAGCACAGATCTTGCTTATCTTTGCACCACTGCATTCCCAATGCCTAGAACATTGTCTGTCATATAATGGGTTGTTGGGCTTCCCAGATGGTGGTAGCTGTAAAGAACCTGCCTGTTAATGCAGGAGACTTCAGATCCTGGGGTTTGATCCCTGGGTTGGGAAGGTCTCCTGGATAACGGCATAGCAACCCATTCCAGTATTCTTGCCTGGAGAATTCCATGGACAAAGGACCCCAGAGGGCTATAGTCCATAGGGTTATAAAGAATTGGGCACCACTGAAGCAACTTAGCATGCACAAATAGTGGGTTGTTATTGTTTAGTTGCTAAGTCATGTCTGACTCTTTTGCAACCCCATGGACTATAGCCTGCCAGGCTCCTCTGTACATGGGATTTCCCAGGCAAGAATACAGGGGTGGGCATCCATGCTCTCCTCTAAGGGATCTTCCCAACCCAGGGACCAAACCTGGGTCTCCTGGACTGGCAGGTGGATTCTTTGTTGCTGTTGTTCAGTTGCTCAGTTATGTCCGACTCTTTGCAGGCTTCCCTGTTTTTCACCATCTCCCAGAGTTTGCTCAAACTCATGTCCATTGAGTTGGTAATGCTATCCAACCATCTCAACCTCTGTCATCCCCTTCTCCTCCTGCCTTCAATCTTTCCCAGCATCAAAGTCTTTTCCAATGAGTCAGTTCTTTGCATTAGGTGGCCAAAGTATTGGAGTGTCAGCTTCAGTATCAGTCCTTCCAATGAGTATTCAGAGTTGACTTCCTTTAGGATTGACGGGTTTGATCTCCTTTCTGTCCAAGAGCCTCTTTACCACTGAGGGTATAGTGGGTACTCCATACTTAATCACTGAGTTAAAAATGGAGAAACATATGAAGATGAGATTAAGGTCATAGAACACAAAAGTCTGGTTAGGTTGTCCTGGGATCCTCTATAAATTCCCAATTTTGCCACAGCTTCCTCTTCCATAAAATGAGGCTTTCAGACTACATGAGAACTCAAGTCTTTTTAAACTCTGAAACACTGCATTCTTCAATGGTTCAAAATGATTGAAATCCCACTAGAGAGCTGCTAATTGGCTATATTCTATTAGCAGTGCAGTTTCTGTGGTGATCTATGTCAGTTCAGTACACTGGAACCACATTTCAGAGTGACATTGTCGCACATCTGGTCAAATAAATGAGTGTTCCCATCTGGATTGACGCTTTTGGCAGGAAAATCAAGGACTAATGCCACATGACCCCTCCTTCATAAAATAGAAAATGTGTTATGATTTGCACTATCAGGCAATGAAACAGTTGACTTTCCATTTTTCTGTTTTCTTTCTTTTTTTTTCATGGAGTCATCCATTGACCTACACCTGGCACCCCACCCCATCATATAAAGGATTCCAAAGTCTGTGTGTGTCCTTTGTTCTATCCTGTTTGTGTGGAAAACATCAGGATCTATTATATAAATCGTTACTTTAAGTAAATTATGTTCCAGTATTACAAAACACAGTGTCTGTGTGATTTAAAACCTCGGTGGATATTCTCATTTTGGGGAGGCCAGATCCTCAGAGACCCAGCATAAGCCCAAGTTGCTGCTGCCCCAGAAAAGGGCAGATTTCCTGCAGTGCTGTCTCCTGGGGTATGTGCAGACTTTTCAGCAGGAGGATTAGGGGCTCCGAGTCCTTCCTTGGGACTTCCCAGGTGGCATCGGTGGTAAAGATGTGCGTTGTGTGTTAGTCTCTCAGTCCTGCCCAACTCTTTGTGACTCCATGGACTGCAGCCCACCAGGCACTTCTGTCCATGGGATTTTATGGGCAAGAATACTGGAACCTGCCTGCAAATGCAGGAGATGTAGAAGATGCAGGTTCAATCCCTGGGTCAGGAAGATCCCCTGGAGAAGGGCATGGTCACCCACTCCAGTATTCTTGCCTGGAGAATCCCATGGACAGAGGAACCCGGTGGGCTGCAGGCCATAGGGTCACAAAGGGCCTGACATGACAGAAGCGACTTAGCACGCACATACACGCAGCCCTTTCTTAAAGAAGTTCATCAGCTGGTAATGACAAGACAACCGGTGTACATATTAGTCTGCTGTCTTATATAACTGCTTCCTGCCTCAGATCTTAGCCCTTTTGGTCATGGAATTCGAGCCAGTTCTTACAACACTGCCACATCTTGAAGACTTTACCCTTTGCTCTCTTGCTGGAAGTGAAACAGTCCGTGGCAGATGAGTCACTCATGCAAAGTAATGGTACTTTGTAGAGTCAGTGCCGTCTGCCCAAAAGCCCTAGAAAGTCCCCACACCAGAGTGATAAATGACATTTGGGGACCCCCTAACAAGGGTGTGAGATCATACTGTTCTCTCTCAACCAGATCCTAGCAAATAAAATGCTATGGTGAAAAAATGAGAAGATAAAATTGAAGAAAAAGGATTCACTATTAACCCAAGTCAACGGAAACACCAAAGGAACCATATATATTTTCCAAATCTAGATGAGGAATAGAAACTCCTACTGGGAGATAAATAATACATTTTAAAATGCCAGACATATATATTTTCTTGGTAAACATAAGTTTTCTTCCTTATTATAAAACAAACGTCATCTTCTGCTTGATGAAGTCCAAGAGCCGCGGTGCTTTGGGGAGCTTTCTAGGTGCATAACACGTGGAGAAACAGGGCTGAATGAGGCACTGTCTTTCACTTCATTGAGCTTTCCCACTAGTGTTCTTGTTTAGTTACTGAGTTGTGTCCAACTGTTTGTGATCCCATGGACTGTAGCACGCCAGGCTTCCTTATCCTTCAAACCGGGAGTTTGCTCAAACTCATGTCCATTGAGTTGGTGATGCCATCCAACCATCTCATCCTCTGTCATCCACTTCTTCGCCTCTACTGGAGGGGAAACACATGCAAATATTCTTTTTTTTTTTTTTTTTTTACAAATTTTTCTGATGTGGACCACTTTTATAAAAGTCTTTACTGAATTTATTACAATACTGCTTCTGTTTCATGTTTTGGTTTTTTGGCCATGGGATTTTAACTCTTCAACCAGGGATGGTACCTGAACCTTCTGCATTGGCAAGCAAAGTCTTAACCACTGGACTACCAAGGAAGTCCCCAAACATTCTTAAAGATTAAATGAAATAAGTTCCAAGGAGAAATTTGGCAGGACACAGCTAAAAGCCTAGCTGTGTGTGATTAATTTGAGTCAGAAAATTGGAAAGAGACCACAGAAGGTTTATTATTCTTTCTCTGCTTTGCAGAAGGCTTAGTTTGTGAGGAGCAGAAAGATGAAAAGAAAATTATGACTTAAGACTTGATGACAAAAAATATTGATTATTATGTTTAAGGTTTCTGGAGTAAAGAAGGTGAGAAGCTGGTTGCAATCCCCAATCAGAAAGAAAAAAAAAAAAAAAGGAAAATACAGTATTAAGTAAGCCCAGAAGGACAGGGGAGAAGTAGGTTATGAAGAGAAATTTAATGTTGAGTTATAAAGTTCTAGTTTATTCTAGAACTAAGGGAGAATTAAATGTAAGAGGTTTTTCTGCTTATTTGTTTTAGTTACTGGCTTAATGAGGGAAGTGACTTCAGTCTGAGAAAAGTTTCTGTTCTAAAATCGATGGCAAGTTTCCTTGGTGGCTTAGTGGTAAAGAATCCACCTGTCAATGCAGGAGACACACCACATGTTCTATCTCTGATCCACGAAGAACCCACAGGCCGTGGAACAACTAAGTCTGTGTGCCATAACTACGGAGCCTTCACTCTAGAGCCCATGCGCCACAGCTGCTAAGCTGGGTGCTGCAACTTTCAAAGCCCGTGCACCTACAGCCTATGCTCTGCAAAAAAGAAAAGCCACTGCAATGGGAAGCTCATGCACCACAACAAAGAGTAGCCCCCACATGCCACAGCTAGAGAAAGCCTGCCTGCAGCAAAGAAGATCCAGCACAGCCAAAAATAAATTAATGAATAAAATCGTGTGCTTAGTCGCTCAGCTGTGTCCAACTCTCTGTCACCCCATGGACTGTAACCCACTGGGTTCCTTTGTCCATGATAGTTCCCAGACAAGAATACTGGAGTGGGTTGCTGTTTCCTTCTCCTGGGGATCTTCCCAACCCAAGGATTGAATTTGTGTCTCCTGTGTCTCCTGCAGTAGCAGGCAGATTCATTACCACTAAGGCTACCTGGGAAGCCCAAATAAGATTATTAAAAAAGAAAATTGATGGCAAAGAAGCATACACACACACACACACACACACACACACACACAAAACATTGTAAACAGACACAGGGGCAAGCAAACTAGGTGTGTCTATTAAATTCATCCCTTGTGCTACTATTCATTGTTATTACAATATGTGTTTGCTGTCACAACTTGAGCTGCTGCAGCTATTAATATATGTTTCCAAACTGAGATTTCTAAGCAGAGGCACTAATACTGATGGAAGTCTGCTTTGTGAATTGAAGGATATAATGTGCAGTAGACATTAGTCAATCACAAGAGCATGAGAGAAGTACTATGGAATGAGTTGACAGGGCAAGAACCAGTATTACCAGGAAGCCGCCATGGGAAGTAGAAAGCAGGGCCAGGCCAGAGGTGGGTGATGGTGACTGACCACTGTGGTTGTGCTAAGGGAGAAAGGCTCAACAGACATGTGGCTCCTAGAATCGTCTGCATGTCCTTCTCACTGCCTTGGGCATGGACCACCTCCCAGTCTTCTCAGGCCATTCACTAGGAGGAAGGAGGATTCTCAGATTTTCCAGGTGTGATTTTGGCAGTTCCAGGAACTGAATAAGGCTGAGCAATCTAATGGAAGCCATTTGTACTCTAAACTGGTGAGGCAACTCTGGAGCTGAGGGTAGAAATTTGGGTAACAAAGGAGTATAGAATATAGTACATATCCTGCGAGCTCTTACCTCCAACTGAAGTGTCAAGGCACACTTGACATTTGACGTAGCGCTCTCCCGCATAAAATCTCAAGGCCACTTTTATATATACACAAATCAAAATTTCCCCTTGTATTACCCTTTATTTTGTTTCACATTCCATCCAACCCCTGTTCCTACCTTTCCCACAGGACTCTGTGGTGTATTTACCATATGCCCTATTTTCATATAATTAAAAATAATCATCTAAGTACAGGAAGATGTGCTGTGCTGTATGGGGGGTGGGTCCTGTTTCTAGGAAACTTGTGAATGATGTATGCAGTTTTGATAAAGTTATTTAACTCTGGTTGCTAATATTTTCTGTTATATTTTAGCTTACCTCACTCTCAGATGGTAAAGAAGCCACCTGTGATGCAGGAGACCTGGGTTCCATCTCTGGGTTGGGAAGAGCCCTTGGAGAAGGGAATTATTACCCACTCCAGTATCCTTGCCTGGAGAATTCCATGGACAGAGGAACCTGGGGGCTACAGTCCATGGGGTTGCAAACAGTTGGACACGACTGAGTAACTAACACTCTGAATCATTGATTACAGTCCTTATTCTTTCTGTTTCCCCAAGTTCTATTGCTTGATACAATTCTCCTGAGTAAACCAAGTTAACTCTCTTTATTTCTACTTGATACACTTTGTTTTAACCTTTCCTTAGTCTCTCAATTGTCATCATGGAGAATCATTTTTATTTCTCTATAAAATGATATATACATGGGAGCTGGATATTTCATATGCATGTATAGATTTCAAAGGTTAAAATATGTGAAATTAACCTCAAAATTGAAAGTATTATACTTATTTATTTGTGACCTCTATGTATTAGGACATGTATTTCTATTGGTTTTGTTATTTATACCTAACAAGTTGACCACAATGCTAATAAAATGTCATCATATTTAGCATACTAGATACCAGTGCTGGTGTAGTTAAACGAAAATTAAATTTGATCACTGAAAACTCAGTGCAAACCTTTGTTTCAAAGATGACAATGTGAAATAAGCCTTGGAAACTTATTATCTTTGGTTTTATTAATTTTATTTCTATCAATCACTAAAATATATTACTTTGACTCAAGAATAATGATCACAACATTATTTATTAATTAGGGATTCCCAGGTGTCTCAATGGTGAAAATCTGCCTGCCAAGGCAGGAGATGCAGGTTGGATCTCTTGTGGGGAAGATCCCCTGAGGAGGAAATGGCAACCCACTCCAGTATTCTTGCCTGGAAATTCCCATGGACAGAGGAGCCTGGCGGGCTGTAGTCCATGGGGTCACAAAAGAGTCAGGTGCAACTTAGCAAATAAACAACTTATTAATTAATTAAGAAAGTATTTATTGAGCTACTACTATGAGCTGGACATCATCTTAGGATTTGGAGAGAAGCATCCATTCTTTCATAAAGCTTCCGTTCTAGCTATGGAGCCTGTAATTAGAGCTAACACACTCTTATGGAGGGAGTTATGTTAGGTATCATTGGGAGACTTTTCCAAAGAGATGACCCTTAAGCAGAGATTGAATTAGGTGAGAAAACAAGCCTTGAGATACCTGGGGAAAACAGGTTTTTACAATAGCAAAATCTGTAAACTACTCTAATCCACAGCAATAGTGAACGGTAAATGCTTGATATGGTTACATCATCTTAGTCTGCCCAGGGAAGTTGTTCACAACTGTTGATCTAGAGTAAGTATTGATATAAGAACATTCTATCCTCCTTTCATAAATTGAATAAGCAATACATTTTATGGACATCCCCCATAAATTGGATTCATACATAACAAGGCAAGAGGATCTCTTGCGTAGTGACAAACCTAATCTTCTTACTTAGGTTTACTAAGATTTCTCTCTCCTGGGTGTAAATGTAGGGTTTTACTATGGTCAAACTACAGTTTCTTTCTACATTCTCTTGGATCAGACCAATTAATCCTAAAGAAAATCAACTCTGAATACTCATGGGAAGGACTAATGTTGAAGCTGGAACTCTAATACTTTGGCCACCTGATATAAAGAGCTGACTCATTGGAAAAGACCCTGCTGCTGGGAAAGATTGAAGGCAAGACGAGTAGTAGCAGAGGATGAGATGGCTAGAAAGCATCATCGACTCAACAGATATGAATTTGAGTAAATTTTGAGTGACACGGAAGGACAGTGGAACCTGACATATGACAGCCCATGGAGTCACAAAGAGTCAGACACGATTTTGAGACTGAACAACAATAACTACACTCTCTCCATGTCTGACCTCATTTACTTCTTTGGCTTAAGAACTAATGTTTTATTCATATTCAAGCCACAACAATTTTACTGAATACTCAATCTGAAAAGTGCTGAGGCTACATAGAAGAAAACATTAATGACCACTGTTCTCACAAAATATACTTGTAAAGGAGGAGATGGATGAAAAAACAGAAACTCATAATACAGTTTGAAAAGATCTTTGACATGCAGAGGACTCCATGGGACAATAAGGCAAGCATTTCTAAATTGGTTGGGGGCTCTGAAAGAAAGTCACTTCAAATGTAGGAATAATTGCATTCTGTTTTGGAGGAAAAATACTATTAGTTGGAAAAGGAGGGTAAACTATTCCAAAAAGTTTGAGTTGAAGAAGTGTAAAATGAAAAAAAAAAAAAAACTCATGGTGTAGAAAAGCAAAGTCACATATTTTTTATGACTCAAGAAATTGGTGAAAAGAAATGGCTGGAGATGAGGCTTCAGACTTAAGAAAAAGCCAAATAATGAAGAACATATGTGTTGACCACATGTGTGTGAATTTTATCCTATAGGTCAAAATGAGCTGTTGTTTTCAACTGGAGAAGGTTGTAAAGAAAATTTGGTTTTGAACAGATTACTGTTTAGCAGGTTGAACACGCAAATCATTAGGTTCTTTTTTGTTGAGATATATTAGTACCTCACACACCATAAAAATCTATCCTTTTAGCGTATACAATTCAGTGGGTTCTGGTATATCCACAGGATGGGCAACTATCACTAATATCGCTAATTTCATAATGTTTTCATCACGACAAAAAGAAATCCCATGCTCATTTTCAGTCATCCATTTTCCTTGTTCTTAGCCTCTGGCAACCTCTAATCTAACTTCTCTCTCTTCAGATTTACCTATTATAGACATTTAATATAAATGAAATCACACAATATGTTATATTTTGTGTCACATAATAAACATTTTCAGTGTTCATTACTTTCCATGGCTGCATGATATTCCATAGCATAGCTTTATTACGTGGTGTTTATCAGTTATCTGCCAACTGGTTGATGAAATTTGAGTTTGTTCCACTTTTTTGGGTGTGAATGTTGGTGCTGTGAACATTTTTGTGGACATTTCTGTGTGAATAAATGTTTTCAATTATTTTGAGTGTATACCTACGAGTGGAATTGCTAGGTAAATATGGCAAATTTATGTTTAAGTTTTATATGGCCTGTGGCTGAGTGGGGTCACACTTATTCTTTACTTGTTCTATTGAGCATTTACCCCTCAAGGTAGAACATTACATTTAATTCCAGCATTAAAGAAAACCCCTAATTATAACACTGTCTATCCTACTGTTCTGTTTTAACATTTTTAATTACCTAAACTTTTCATACTTACTTGTTTATGTTTGCACTTGGGTTCCTCAACTGGAATGTAAGGTTCAGAGGGCAATTCCTACATTATTATTATCAGTCAAATCTATATAAGAGCATCTATTTTAGTGCTTGGTACATGACACATAGCAAGTATTTGAATGAAAAACTTGAACACTATTATTGTTCATTTCATTACTGTGTCATTTTATCCATTACATAAATTTTAAAAGTATGACTTGTTATCCAAAATATTACCACTTTTTTCAAACTGATCTCCTATTAAGGGACATGGATAAGCCATCTCTTTAATCTTGATTCCCTTACTTTGCCTAACTCAGTGAAATTTCTAATGACTTGGAAAAGGGCAAAAGTCAGACATCAAGAGAGAGATGAGCCAGTGGAGGGCTGAATAATTCACAGCATGGATATTCAATGCCTGAATAATGTAGAGTGGCTGTGTGTAAAGTCAAAGGAAAGGAAAAGGAGTTATTTATAATAGCCATTTCTTTGAATGGATTTATTTTAGGTATCTCCAGTGTTATTCTCTGGAGCTTGGCTGATAGTATGGAGTTCTTGAAGGTTATGGGACATAATTCTTAGTAGGGTCAAAAGGCATGGTAGCCAGCTCAGATTTCTGTACCTCACTGAGCCTCCAATATGACTGGAATACAAATCAAGACACAGGCATCTACTGTGCAACCAGAAACACTGTTCAAATTTCCAGAGTCCGGTTGTTTCTATAAAAGAAAGTTACCACTTTAAAAGTCCCAAAGAACTCAGGAATGAAGGTATTACCTGAGTCCCAAAGTCTGGTATCTTCTTTGTTTTTCCTACAAGTCAAATGTTCTGTCATTTATAACTCAATGTTGTAAAAGTCTGTTGAAAACAACTCACCACCAAACGACAAGCAAACAAGAGAAAGGAACCCTTTAGTTAATACTGTAGTTTGATTTGAGGGAAAGTATATGAATTAGATCAAAATGGAAAGTAAGACTGGCATCTCTGTATCCAGACCTGTCTGAGTACACAACTTTAGAGTTCTTGTTCAATTAATGTTTGCTGAATTGGGGGTGAGAAGTTGAGTTTAATTGAAAATGTAACTACTGGGGAAAAGTAAGTATACAGAATTTAAAAAACAAGAAAACAGTAGTATTAGAGGGGTTCATAATCAAAAGATAGTTCTTTCATTTGACCTTCATTTGGAAGATATGTACTGTCTTATATGGGTGATGATGTACAATGGTGATACTTCCCAAAGGGAATGAAAGAGTTAAACAGCAACATTTCAGCAGGCAGCAAAGAGAGAACTTTTATTCCCATTGGTTAAATGGCAGTGAGAAAGTGAAGGCTGTAACGCAAATACTTGCAGTTTGGATATAACTAGTAGGGGGACCCACCATGAAAAGGAGGCATCACCCTAAATAGGTTCATAAAAAAGAAGATCTTGTGTTGCAATCAGTTGTATTAAGTGGGCATTATAGAAGCAGGAAGATGAGAACAAAACTTGCAAAAATCTCTGTATTTCAGCAAAAAAAAAGTAAATAATGCATGAGAAGGCAAATAACAAAAGCCATGGGAATAGAAGTGATGACGACTTTCCTTCTAAGTACAAGACTTGGAAAGATGGGGAAATAGTTTCTTAATAAATAAGACCAGGGGTATTTTCACTATGTGAACTTGGGTATGTTTCCCAGTGCTTTAGTAGAAACACTGATATTATAGCCAAGCTACACAGTGCTTCTAAATATGGAGGATTTGTTTGCAGCTTTTATTTCTAAAATGAAAGAATGGATGGATAAATGCATTGGGCTCAGAGAAGAGGGAAGTGGGCTGCTGAGACAGAACTCCGAGTTTGAGATCCTAGGCAGGGCTTCTGTTCAAGACAATCTGGCCAAATTGTTTCTGGATTTGAGGAGAAGAAAAAAACAAAAATGACAAGCCAAAAGTTAGATGTCTCAGAGGTCATAGCATTCAGCCTTTGTAGAAAAATGCTGTATTTGCCCATCTTTTCACATTTTCTTTTAATGTGGCAGCTCTGATATTGATATCTTGAGCAACACTGACTCAGATTTGTTTACTTATGGAGAAAATATTTGCTCAATATATACTATGGTCTCGGAACTTTTCTAAGGATCACAAATACAGGGAAGGAAGCCAAGTCCCTAATATCATGGACTGACATCATCATTGTGAAGAGAGAAGGATAAACAAAAGGGCCGATACATTTAAATCAAACACTCAGCTACAGGTGCAAAAAAAAGAAAGGTAGAGGATAGGAACTGGCAAGGTCCTTTTTCGCTCCACAATTACCAAAGAGATGCTCTTTTTAAAAATAACGTTTTTAAGAACTGGTTCAAAAATAATGCTCTAAGCAGAGAAACCCTGGCTAAAACTGGTAATAAGTTGGATTGATCAGATAGCCTTCCCATTCTGGAGGATGTAATAATCACTTCTGTATTTTTGTAATATTTTAGTCTGCCTTCCACGCTCACTGTAGAAGCAGTGACTATAAATCTCCATTGGCTCGGGGGCTGAATTTCTGAATGAATGAATGAAGCAACCAGTATTGCCAGTATCAGTCATTCCACCATAGTCATGGTGAAACGGTGCTACATTTTTGAAAATTAAAAAAAAATTATGGAATTCAATTTGTGCGATGTCCCTGTTACCCAACGATGAAAAGAAGTCTACAAGACATATTTAGGGCTTTTTTCCCCATCCCTGGATTTACAAGGTCCAGGAAAGGAAGAAGAACTGCTGCGTGTACTGTGGTAATATATTCTTAGGGCTCAGGGACTGGTATTTCCAAATCCTTCCTCTATAGCTCGACCACTAAGGCCTCTACTCAGTTCTCATGGCCTCAGTGCTGGGGCCCCATGTCCAGAATCATCCAGTTGTCATATCAGCCCAATCTGGACCTACTATGCTTCACTGTAGTTAGCTCACCACCACCCCTCAGAAACTCCCCAGTTATTCCCATATTTGAGCCAGTCCACTTTTAAAACTTCATGCATTTCCCTTTCTGAGAGAGTACAGTCTAAAGCAATCAAAAGCTCTACATGTTCACCACATGACTACCCCAGCAACACACACATTCTTACTCTGAAATGACCAGCTTCATCCCCAACCAAAAAAAAAAAAAAAGAAAAATTAGAGAGAGGGACTAAACAACAAAAAAAGGAGGGCAACTAAACAGAAAAAAAGGAGAAAAAAAGAGGATTGTTCTCTTTGCTGATGAGGCCAGGCATCATCAGCCATCATGATGGCTGAAGAAAATTTAACAGCACTAGCCAATTTGCAGAAGCCCTGAAATAGCTAACTGTAAGTTAATTTATGCTCTGATAGCTAAACTGATTAGTGAAAGGATGTATTACTTTTGTAATTCAAAGTAAATCTAATAAAGTTGAGAGAAGCAAGACAGTGCTAAAAAAAAAAAAAATCAGTCTAATGCTATGTTAAATTAACACTCGTTTACAAAAGTATGGCATAAAGACAAATTCAAATATGACTCTTACCTTGTCTAAATAAACAATTACTGCAATTTAGAAAATAATAGAATAATATGTTTGAGGTGAAGTCTATGGGGTCGCATAGAGTCGGACACGACTGAAGTGACTTAGCAGCAGCAGCAGAAAAGGATTGAGCTTGGTTCTCCTGTTTTGGCAGGGAACAAACATCACTTCAGCAAAAGATGAGCATGTAATTTCAAATAGAAGAGGAAAATAAGTCATTTGAAATGTGGTGTCCATTGCTTTGGCAATACTATTGCACTTATAGAAACTTTTCCTAAGGCAGTGATTTAGCGATACTGCAAAGATGGATGTACAAGATATTCATCTCCATTTTGTTAATCAAAATAATGGAAATGGACTAAATGCATACCAATATTGAATAGGTTATATAAATGATGGTTATTCAAGTAATGGAATACTCTGCACCTTGTTCAAAATCTGATGCATATTTGTTTTTTACATTGACCTGGAACGATTGCCATAACATAATTTTGAGTGGAAGAGCAAGGGGATAATATTTTTACGTAAAACTATCTATATGTAAAAGGAAAAAAAAAGTTAAGGGAACAAGAGCCAGTTACAGAATGAAAAATCCAGCAGATTCTGGAAGAAAACTCTGGTGTTTGATGTCCCAGGTAGTTTGAAATACATCATCAATAATTTTATGGCTTTGTAGGAGTGTCTTCAGTTAGTGGTTACTGCTCATATATCCACCAAATGTTAATATTTTTCTTATACTGTTATGAGCTGAATTGCACCACCCTCCTTCCCTTGATAGTGCTTCCTAGGTGGTTCAGTGATAAAGAATGTGCCTGCCAATATAGAATACAGGTTTCAATCCCCCGGTCAGGAAGATCCCCTGGAGGAGCAAATGGCTACCCACTGCAGTAATCTTGCCGGGAAATCCCATGGACAGAGAAGACTGGTGGGCTATAGTCCATGAGGGTCACAAAAGAGTTGGACATGACTAAACCACTATACAACAACAAAAATGTGCACAGGATATAATTAGACTGTTCCTTAGTCAAAAAAAATACTAATGGATTTAAACATAATATTCTCAACTCCAGTCAAAATGAATTCCAATTTATACTGGCATCAACATTATGCCAATTCAACATACAGTATAGTTTGACAAAAATGAGATTCAAAAAAGCTTGATGACACACTCTATTCTTTACTGTGGGAAGGAAAGAGGAATGGAAATTATAATAACCACTATAGGGGATGTATTGAAAATAATATCAAAGCAACAAATGAAGACACATGTTAGCCTAGTAATTAATTCTGCAGACATACTCGCATATCTGTGAAATTTTGTATGTACAGGATTATATTCTGCAACATTATTTGAAAAAAGAAAAAGACTAGAAACCACCTAATGGTCTATATATAAGATTGAATGGAAAAAAACTATCTTGTATCCATATAATATAGTATAAATAAATTAGAAAACTCATGCACTTAATGGAAAGGTCTCCAATATAAATAAGGATAGTGTAAAGTGCAGGAGAATGTCTATAGTGAGGTTAAATAGATTTATTTATTATATTTTCATATGTATTTATACATTTATAATTTCAACTTTTTGAAGCTTATAGACTTTTTGTTGTTGCTGCTGTTCAGTTGCATCTGACTCTGCAGCCCCATGGACTCTACCCTGCCAGTTTCCTCTGTCCATGGGATTCTCCAGGCAAGAGTACTGAAGTAGGTTGCCATTTCCTCCTTCAGGGGATCCTTTTGGCCAACCCGGGGATTGAATCTGCATCTCTATCATCTCCTGCATTTTCAGGCAGATTCTTTACTACTAGTACCACATGGGAAGCATTACCTAGAAAATTTAATGAAATAAAGTAAAAGCTCCAGCAATTTTCACAAGTAGCAGAATATTAATAATAATAACAACCTTCAAAAAACAGAGAAAACTCAAGTTTAGATGGGGGCCTCAATTATCCAATGCGCCCATCAAGATACAAGCAAAATCTGTGTGATTTCCTAAGTCTACAGGTGTGCCTTTATGACACTGCTGTTGCAGGGAGCACAGCAAGGGCCCCTCAGACAGTGGGGGTCCTGTGGCACTTGCTTACTCTTTATACTAGCTATGCTTTTGAAAGGGATTCTCAACTGAGCAGTAAGCTTCTTATTTAATAACTTACTTTTTTTCCCTAGCAATACACAGTAAAGTAAAATGACTTTTTAATAAGATAGTCTCCTTTGCCAGAAAATTAGTTACTTAGGGGATTTTTCAGAATATGCATTTGCTTTAACTGATGGAGCAGAACAGCTCTTATAATATGCATTTTCTGTATGGAAAAATATGCATTTGTCCAAATGAGTGTTTACAAACCCAGAATTGAAAATGGGTCTCAGGTACCCATTATTCATTATAAAGTCCCCTCTCCACTCCCTAATCTGTCTAGAGGGGGGGAAAAAAGGCTTTTTTTTTCTGGATCCACATTTAATTTGAGATCAGCAGCGTTTTTCTTCCTATAAGTCACGCTTTTTGCCAAATGTACCATGAAAAGTTAAAGCTGAAAGAGTGGTTTTTTTTCCCTTTACTTTTTACAGAAAGGCATTTCAATAATTGATGCTAAGAATTTTCATGAATCAGGATTAAAAAAGTCTAATGTATCACCTTTTGTTTTATGAGAATTAAAGAGCAAAGTGAACGGCATGGTACGGTAAAGCCACATGGAGGTACAATGGGTTTTAGACAGATGAGGGAAAGGAATATAGAGTGGTGAAATTGTACAACTGGAAGAAATCTGAAATAATGTCTCCTTTTAGGCTTTATCCTAATTTCAGGGAATATAAATAATCATGCACACCAGGAAAGTCTCCAGGCTCATGTAGATCAAAGGTCATCTATCTGGTTTGAAATTAGTTTCTGCAAAAGTATGATGTTTTTGGCAATTTGCAGTCCATTGAGTCAGGTTCAGAAGAAATGTCTAGAGGTAATCACAATAGGGCTTCCCTGGTGACTAAGTGGTAAGGAACACTGTAGCCAATGCAGGAGATGCAGATTCAATTCCTGGGTCTAGAAGATCTCCTGGAGAAGAAAATGGCAACCCACTTCAGTATTCTTGCCTGGGAAATCCCATGGACAGAGGGGCCTGGTAGCCTACAGACCATGAGGTGGCAAAAGAGTCAGACATGACTTACTGACTAAACCAAGACAACAACAGTAATGTACACAATAATGAGTCATGTGTGTGCGTGCCAAGTTGCTTTAATTGTGTCCAACACTCTGCAACCCTATGGAATGTAGCCCGCCAGACTCTTCTGTCTGTGGCAGACTCTTCTGTCTGTGGGATTCCCCAGGCAAGAATCCTGGGGTGGGTTGCCATGCCCTAATCCAATGGATCTTCCACACCCAGGGATTGAACCCATACTTCCTACATTGGCAGGTGGATTCTTTACTACTAATGCCACCTGTGAATACCCATCTATAGTGTGATATTTTGATTCAATCTTGGGACTTTTTAAAGATGACGTTTTGAAACTGAGAAGGATCCTAGAGTTCACCTTATTCACCCTTCTCATTTTACACAAAAGAACACTCATATAAAAGTGTTCCTAGTGACCCATCTGTAGTAGTACACAGAGTTCTAGGACCCCAGACCTTCATCCCCAGATTTCCTCACTCCCACCCCTTCCAAAAGTAGATTTTCAGAATAAATCTATCATCAAAATGACACCATGATGCATTAGAAAAATGACAAAGCACCAATCACTTGGGTGCCCAGAATTCACTGTCACCTGTGAAAAGCTTCTTCTTCATCTATTTTATATAATGCCTTTATGAACAAGAATTTATTGGAAATTAAAATATCAGGGCTATTTTTTTCATAGAATTCTTAGTGACACAAGAAATTGCTGATATACGACCATCAGGGTAAAAACAATAAAAAAAAGAAAAAAGAAAAAAAGCAGTGTAATAGTGTGATATGTGCCCAGTTGCTCAGTCATGTTCAACTCTGCAACTTCATGGGCTGTAATCCTGCAGGCTCTTCGGTCCTTGGGATTTTTCCAGGCAAGAATACTGGAACAGGTTACCATGCCCTCCTCCAGGGAATCTTCCCAACCCAGGGACTGAACCCGTTTCTCCTGTGACTCCTCCATTGGCAGGAAGATTCTTTACTATTGGGCCACCTGGGAAGCCAACAGTGTAATATAATTCAAGTTAAAAATGCATCTGAAGTCTTCAAATAGGTAAAAGATGCCAGAAGCTATCAAATCTCAACTTCATTTCCTTTCTTTAGCTGTATAGCTTTACCTTTATCTCTTCACTAGCTTGGTTCTTCATTAATTGAGTCATTCTTTTCTCCTCAAACTCCTATAAATCAGAATATGGCCTCATTTGCTCTATGACCAGTTTCTCCTCAGCCCCTCACCCCAGGTCTACCTATCCTGACTACACCCCTCTCAGTTCAGTTCAGTTCAGTCAATCAGTCCTGTCCCACTCTTTGAGACTGCATCCCTCTACTCTGTCAAATACATGCACTGAGATTTAATGGTCTTTATCTCATAGCATATCTATCCCTTTTTGAATGTAAATGAAGAAATTAGCCTTCCTTTGTTCTGATACCCCCACACTCAAAGCCACTATGGGGTTTCTCTCTTCCTTTGCACAAACTTTCTTAAGCATAGTTTTTATCCAAGTCCGGATTTCTGTGGGAGCCAGTGCTACTCAAGGTTAGGGATTTAGCCCTAAATTAAAAATCCT
Source organism: Bos grunniens (assembly GCF_055505025.1). Classification (NCBI taxonomy): domain Eukaryota; kingdom Metazoa; phylum Chordata; class Mammalia; order Artiodactyla; family Bovidae; genus Bos; species Bos grunniens. The sequence goes on along the minus strand of NC_141170.1, from coordinate 10,625,559 downwards.
TGCTGTTACTGCTAAGTTGCTTCAGTCGTGTCCGACTCTGTGTGACCCCATAGACGGCAGCCCACCAGGCTTCCCCGTCCCTGGGATTCTCCAGGCAAGAACACTGGAGTGGGTTGCCATTTCCTTCTCCAATGCGTGAAAGTGAAAAGTGAAAGTGAAGTCGCTCAGTCGTGTCCGACTCTTCGCGACCCCATGGACTGCAGCCCACCAGGCTCCTCCGTCCATGGGATTTTGCAGGCAAGAGTACTGGAGTGGGTGCCATTGCCTTTGGACACAGTAAGAGCTTAGGTAGATGAGTGACCCCTGAGGGCACTACGCACTGGGTGTCTCCAAGGCCTGCAGCACCTTGTGAGAGCATTTTAGCACCAGTGGTCCAGTATGGTTGCACAGAGTTTTGTTCTGTTTTGTTTTGTTTCCTGAACACATTTATGCAATTTATTTCCTCCATGTAATTTTTACCAAAAAATTAGTCATTTTTATTTAAAAGAAACATTACAATAGTGTGCAGAGTTAAGTTTCATGATTTAATACTCATGAAAGTAATATGCATGCTTTACATTGAAATCCACAAAGTTAGTTGATTACCTGACAATAAATGGAGTGTCCACTTGAGGCATATATTCGATTTTGTTAACTTTCCTTTAAATTTAATTTTATGTTTTGATTTCATGTTGCAAACATTAAAATCTGCAGCAGCACATTCTCAGTTTTGCCAGTCTTTTAGTGCTACTTGAGATCCATATAGTTTTAAGCATACTTAAAATTGCACCAGCAAAACATGATTCAAGCTAAATGTCACCATCCTCTTTTGCAGTACAGAAAAGCAGTGCTATTTCTGAATATTCTTTTGGGGGATTATAATTTATGGATTTTGTCTTTTCCAAGTTTGCAGGCAGCAGTCAAGGTGGCAGAAAAGAGTGCTGGCTTGGGGGTCATACACATCTAGCTGCAAAACTTCATCTTTATCAATTTTTTATTACTTGTGTGATTTCAGTTAAAACATTTAAACTCTATGAACTTGTATTTTTATCCATATATATTTTATTCTCAAACATAAGCTATAGTAGCTATTTCAAAGGGTCATTGTGAAAATCAAGAAGTATGATGCATTTATCTCATGAGGACTTAGCAAATGATAGGTATTTGGTTTTTATTTTTAATGTACTATTTAATATATTAAGTAATTAGTGAGTGAGTGAGTGAAGTCGCTAAGTCGTGTCCAACTTTTTGCAACCCCGTGGACTGTAACCTACCAGGCTCTTCTGTCCATGGGATTTTCCAGGCAATAGTCCTGGAATGGATTGCCATTTTCTTCTCCAGGGGATCTTCCCAACCCAGGGATCAAACTTGGGTCTTCTGCATTGTAGACAGACGCTTTACCGTCTGAGCCACCAAGGAAGTATTAAGTAATTGTGTAATATTATTTAATATTAATAATGAATTATATATTGTTATAAAATACACAATTGTGTAGTTCACCACTTAAAGTGTACTATTCATTGTTTTTATTCTTTAGACAGATTTCTCTATACTAGCTTGGGGAGGAAATGGAACTTTCACCCTTCATCTCCAATCATCACCAAGGTCATTTTGCCTAAGGATCAGAAGAAAAGTTGTACAGTTACTCTTACAGCAGGATACCACTGAGAAGTAATAATCTCCCTTTGTCCCCTACAACTTACTTCCTTCTACTGTATCCATTGTCTTGAGAATTTGTTCTCTAAGAGCAAAATAGTTCAATTATTGGCTTTTGAATTCCTAAAGCAGACTTCTGGCTTATACAATAGAATTGGAATACTTCCTGAGCCAGTTTTTCTTCTTTTGCCCAAGTAAAAAAATAAAACTTTTCCAGAAAAACGATACATGGATACAGTCAGATCAAAAGGCTTCAAGGTCAGATTTTTCACAGGGAGGTTGCAGGTGGGCCCCATGCTCCCTCGCAGTCTACCCACACACCCCCAGTGCAGCTCTCAGGCTGGGAAAAAGTAATGGGTCTGGGATCTGGACATGGAAAGCACAGACCAACTTGTCACCTGAGGTTCTTAAAGAGGTCACCTTCCCGTCATGGCCTCAAGTCAACCAGGCTGAGACAAAAAGGCAGCTGTACTTGTTGTCCTGCCTCCCCAGGAAGTTCAAGACTGCAGCTGGCCTTTCCAGGTCTTTGGGGAAGACTGCAGAGAGAGAATCTGTGTCATCTCAAGGGCTTTGTCATCAGGACAAAGTGATCTCACTGAGGATGTATATCAACACGTATCCTGAGATGGGCAAGCAGATGTGAACACAGAAGTCTCAGGAGGCACCTGCACAAACAGCGGAAGAAGAAAGGGCATCAAGTTACCACTCGCCTCTGCTGGTGCCGGATGAGGAAGTAGGACAACTGTCCATCAGCTGTCTGCTCCTCCCCAAAGTCACCGTGCTACTTAGGAACTTAGATGGAATTTTAAGTCAGCTGCTGCTTCTCGTGGCTTTGGTAATCAAGATGAAATACTTGGTGCAAGAGGGAAGCGAGAATACCCAGTGTTGTGTTTTTCTTGAAATATGTCCCTGAAAAAGGGAAGCTGAAATTTAAAATATCAAAGTTTTGACACCGCTGAGACTGGTAATCTTAGAACTTTTTACTTACTTTTTAATTTGGAATTTGGTGATCATTTGCTTGTAACTGAGTCTGGAAGACTAGTCTAGCTTTTACCTGTGCAGCCATCTGGAAGCTATGTCCTGCCAGATTTTTTTTTTTTTTCAAGTAGTAAATCCCCTATATATAAACAGATTCCATTCTGAGAGAGTGTCCTTAAGTCCAATTTGTTCGTAAGTCCAACAAATTGTGGACTAGGTGCCCAGCTAGCACAATGGGCTATATGGTACTGTATGAGCTTCCCCGGTGACTCAAGCAGTGAAGAAACCTCAATGTGGGATACCTGGCTTAGATCCCTGAGTCGGGAAGATCCCATGGAGGAGGAAAGGGCACCCCGCTCCAGTATTCTTGCCTGGAAAATCCCATGGACAGAGGAGCCTGGCTGGCTACCTTCCATAAGGTTGCCAAGTTGGACATGACTGAGCACATATACACACACATAATAGGTTTATAATAATTTTCCCACAAATAATACATAAAAAGCAAACAAACACAAACTAAAGAAAACATTTTAACCTTATAGAATAGTATCTTGAAAAGTACAGTACAACAGCTGGCATACAGGGGCATGTTTGCATCTTTGAAAGTTTGCAACTTGAAAGTTTGTATGTAAGGGACTTAATGTAATAATTTTGTTTTTGTTGTTCAGTTGCAAAGTCCTGTCTGACTCTGTGACCCCAGGGACTGCAGCATGCCAGACTTCCCTTTCTCTCACTATCTCCCAGAGTTTGCTCAAATTCATGTCTCTTGGGTTGGTATTACTATCTAATCATCTCATCTTCTACCTCCCCCTTCATTTGCTCTCAATCTTTCCCAGCATCAGGGTCTTTTCCCAAGAGTTGGCTCTTCAAATCGGGTGGCCAAAGTATTGGAGTTTCAGCTTCAGCATCAGTCCTTCCAATGAATATTCAGGACTGATCTCCTTTAGGATGGACTGGTTGGATCTCCTTGCAGTCCAAGGGACTCTCAAGAGTCTTCTCCAACACCACAGTTCAAAAGCATCATTTCTTTGGCCCTCAGCTTTCTTTATAGTCCAACTCTCACATCCATACATGACTGCTGGAAAAACCATAGCTTTGACTAGATGGACCTTTGTTGGCAGAGTGGTTTACAGAGAGCATTTCCAGTGTCTCTTTTGATGAGAATATCCATTTTGCTTTAAAATTTAGGTAATAGCTGGGATTGCCAAATAAATTTTATATAAAGACCTCTGGAAAGTACACCTAAAAAACAAGGAAAGACAAAGAAACAACACATACACACAAAGTTGAAATCTAAGATTCTCAGAACCAAACACGAACTTAGCAATGAACTCCAGCTTCTTCATGTCACTAAAAACGAGACACGGTCCCATGAGGCGTTTGAGTTGCTGGAGATGCCCAGCAGACCGGCCCCTGGGCCCGAGTCCGTCGTGCCGCTTGACCTGCCTGTTCACCTTTGCCTACAGTGTGACTGGCACTCAGGGGAGGTTCTAATTCAGATCTTCTCAAGGAGGAGTGATCTCCCCAGTGACAGAAGCCAAATGTGTGGGAGACAGCAGTCTTCTCAATATACCAGATACAGTTAACATATCTTTGCTTAAGAGTCAAAATGCTGTGGGTGCTCTATGTAAATTATAAACAGGAAATGAAGACTTTGGATGAATGCCAGTGCATCCACATCAGCACTCAGCCCATTAGCATCTGTACTCTGGACATTTGCTTTTATAAAATACAAACTGTAAGCATTGTAAGCTTTGTCCCTGGGTGACAATGAATATCCATACGTGGTCTCTGCCTTACCAAGTATAAAGGAGCAATAAAGTCTCATTTTATACATGTAGAAACTGAGACTTGGTGTAATTGTCACAAGCTAAAAAGTGACAGAGCCAAGACTTGAATCTTAGTGTGAGTGATTTTAACGAGATCGGTGAATTTGGCCCCACAGCAGTTTTGTTCTGTCTGATGAGCATTAAGCAGGATCTCAGGAAATCATGCGAATGTTATTAATGAGTTTGCTCTGGTGTACCTGCATTGAGTTTGGTTTCTGAGATCTTTTTTCTATCACTTACTATCTTTGTGATCATGGCAGGATTCCTAACCTTAATTTACAGACTTATTCATTCATTGAGCTTTTACTGTGTGCTTATTTTTTTTGCTAAACACCACAGGTGCTAAATACATAGCCCCAGAAAGGAAAATAGTGATATTGCCCAAGCTTCATAAAGCTCCTTGTTTTCTGACGGGTAGAATGTAACTTAGAATGTGCTTATCTCAGTAGTCTGTTGCATGAACTGAAAGAGATATTATGAATGCTTCATAAAACATAATACAATATATAAATCTACTAAGGATTATGATGAGTGTACTTTACCAAGGGTGGAAAGTAACAGCCTGTATATTTTTCTTTATTTTCTGACCCTTGATTTTTTTTTAAGTATTTCTAAGAAGGCATTATATTTTCCAGGCAAGTTAATAGGAACTGAATTGATTTTTTAAAAATGTGAAGTAGGTTGTTGCTTCTCAATATACTTGGGTATTGGCTTTCTTTTTGTTTGAAATGCAATAAAGGATTGCCTCCAGAAGTTCTGGCAAAAATTTTATCTCTTACCTGAGAGCGTATTTGATTTCAGTGTGGGAAACAGAAAGCACTAAAGTGTTTACCAGGAAAGGATTCAATATGGGGAATTAGTTACTTAACAAAACTGGAAAAGCTGAAGAAGCAAGTTTGGAGAGCATTCCAGAACAATATCAAACTCTTCCTCTAGGGGAGGTCCTGCTTCCGGGAGCTTCACCAATTCTGCAAGGAGGCTCACACATGAAAACATAGTCAGTGGAACTGAAATTTTAGGATCAGAAAGTCATATGAAGAAACTCCCATGGCTTCAGCTTCTCAACACAGAGAAATCTGGAGAACAAACATTGAAAAGCTGCTTTGAGAAGACCTCATGAATGTACTATCTAGTTAGTACTAACAGCCTGGGCCTCAGTGTTACTGAAACAAATGGGATCCAGCTACACAATGCCTAAAAGCAATAATCAGGCCAGGATGGTGGAAGGGAAATTTGCTTTTTTTCAAAAGCTGGCAACTGGGGAGGATGGTGGACTTCTGTCCAAAGGCCAATCCCCCTCACTGACAGTCAGTGGAGTAACTGAACCTTTTATAGATAGAGGGAGGGGGCTACATGCAGAAACAGTATGGTCAGCTCTGACAGTCATCTTGAAATTGGTCATTGGTGGTCTGACCAGCACCATCTTGATTTTAAGTGCAGTTAGTTTTTGGTTCCAGCTTTGATTTGTTCCCATTTCCTTGAGACCAGTTTTCAGAATTGAGGCAGCTTATGTCATGGCTACAATCTGGTCATCATGTAATTAATGTCTCTTCCTGGTGAAAGTTTCAGTATCTATGAGACAGCTCACAGGTCATGGCTCAGAATATTATCTACAGCCCTTGAGAGGGAACTAAACGTCCTTGACTATGCTTGTGTTCATGCTAAGTCACTTCTGTTGTGTCCCACTCTCTGTGATGATATGGATAGCAGCCCACCAGGCTCCTCTGTCCATGGGGATTCTCCAGGCAAGAATACTGAAGTGGATGGCCATTTCCTCCTTCAGAGGATCTTCCCCACCAAAGGACTGAATTCACATCTGTTATGTCTCCTGCATTTTCAGGCATGTTCTTTACCACTAGTGCCACCTGGGAAGCCTTTGACTATGCTTAATAAGTACATCATTATTATTTGGCCTAGTCTGAGTATTTTGCATGTTCTCATTTCTCTGATTAAACTTATTCTTTGACCAAAGTTTTCCACAGGCAAAAGGCAGGCAGAGGAGATGGACAGGGCAAGGACCACAGGGCCCTGCCCCGTTTCATTAGGACATGACCTCTGACCCATTGCTATCTCCCAAATATCTCCCAAGATACGTAGAAGTCTAGCAGCCAAGGAGGCTGTACAAATGAAGTTTATAGCTTTTCAGCCTTTCCAGACTGAAAGAGGACAGAATGGATGATGCATGAGCCAATCCTCAGTTTCTCAATTTCTCCTTTGCCATTTCAATTTTTTTTTTTTTTTTTTTTGCCATTTAAATTTAATGTATGAGGCTTTGGATAGAAACACAATCTCCATTTCTCCCCTGTGAATAGGAAAATATACCTCTTTCTCATTTCACCAGATTGTTATATACAGTCCAAGAAATTAACAAATGTGAATATGCTTTGTAGAAGACTAAAAAAAAATGCCAATTTTTTGTGGCCTTTTCTTTCTTTATGTGTATATGTTATTTCTTTTTTTCTATTTGCATGTATGTGAGCACATACATCTTTCTTTTTCTCTTTATTCTAGGCAAACTGGAAAAGGGCTCAAAGATCAGGAGAGGAGATCTTTGGGGATGTCACATGAATAAAAAGAGAAACTTAAATTTAGTGAAGGAAGACTGTCTTTCCCGCTTTGTGTTCACTGTGACACCGAGCAGTATCCCTGGAACTCAAAGGTAGGCTTCCCAGGCGGCACTAGTGGTAAAGAACCCACCTACCAATGCTGGAGACATAAGAGACGTGGATTCAACCCCGGGGTTGGGAAGATCCCCTGGAGGAGGGTATGGCAACCTACTCCAGTATTCTTGCCTGGAGAATCCCCAGGAATGGAGGAGGCTGGCAGGCTACAGTCCATGGGGTTGCAAAGAGTCAGACATGACTGAAGCGACTCAGCAGCAGCCGCACAATCATTTTACTATGGAGGCTGCTCTTCACAATCGGGATGAGAAGATTCAAACCCTGTTGTCACCTTTCCTTAATGGCTGGTTATACAAGAAACTTTCACAGTAAGAGTCAGTTTTCTCATTTACACACAAGGTAGCAATGCTTTCCTTCACAGGATTTAAGGCTGGACTAAAATGGCAAAGGAGGCTGTAAGTTCACTCCTCCTCTCATGCAAGAAAATACTACTATTTGCTATAAAAACAAAAAAAACCAAAAACAAACAAAAAAAAACAACAAACCCTAGCATGAGAACACTGAATCATCAGGAATAAACAAAGGGGAAGGTGTGTTAGAAGCTGACTTTTTCTTAAGTGCAATTCTTGAAATAACAAACAGTTACTGGCTTGCATGGGTCCATTTGAGACCTCTCAGATCATAATGAAGAAAGAGGTGGAAAGGGAAGAGCATGCAGGAGACCTCTTAAATACCTGGGACTGTGATTTTGTAACTAATCTTTTATTCTTCAAACAGATGTATGAGGCAGGTATAATTATCTTCATTTTGGGGCTGCAGAAACTGAAGCTTTGAAAGGCTAAATGGTGCAAGGTCACTTAAGCCCTGAGTGGTGGAGTCAGTTTCAATCAAGACTCATCCGACCTCTAACCCTGTGTTCTTTGCAGTGTACAATGCTGCCTCTGAGTAACAAAACCATCTCATTTAAAACAGTCAAAATGGCTTAGCAAATCCTCAAAAAACATTTACTTAAGAAAGTTGCTGAATTTTCCAGCCTGAATTTTCTAAATTCTGGGTCTTTCACTTGTCAACAGTGTGACCTTGGGCAGCCAGGCAGGCACTCTGTGTCTCAGCTTCTTTATTTCTAAAAATGGATTTAAATTAGTAACAACCCTGTGGGATTATTTTGAAGATTAAATGAATCAATATCTAGAAATGGCTGAGAGCATGGCTTATAGCTGTTGTTGTTGTTGTTTGGTCACTAAGTCCTGTTCAAGTCTATGTGACCCACTGCCTGTCACCCACCAGGCTCCTCTGTCCATGGGTTTTCCCAGGCAAGAATCCTGGAGTGGGTTACCATTTCCTTCTCCAGAGGATCTTCCTGACCCAGGGATCAAACCCGTATCTCCTACATTGCAGGTAGTCACCTGCATTGCAAGTGAATTTTTTCCCAGCTGAGCCTTTGGGGAAGCCCCACTAAAAGAATCAGATCAGATCAAATCAGATCAGTCACTCAGTCGTGTCTGACTCTTTGCCACTCCATGAATCGCAGCATGCCAGGCCTCCCTGTCCATCACCAACTCCCGGAGTTCACTCAGACTCATGTCCATCGAGTCCGTGATGCCATCCAGCCATCTCATCCTCTGTCGTCCCCTTCTCCTCCTGCCCCCAATCCCTCCCAGCATCAGAGTCTTTTCCAATGAGTCAACTCTTCGCATGAGGTGGCCAAAGTACTGGAGTTGCAGCTTTAGCATCATTCCTTCCAAAGAAATCTCAGGGCTGATCTCCTTCAGAATGGACTGGTTGGATCTCCCTGCAGTCCAATAAATGTAAAATACACTAAGTCCAGTATGAATAATCTGAAAGAAAATAAACATTAGGAGAGAGCCAGGATTCAATTCCTGGGTTGAGAAGATACTCTGAAGAAGGAAATAGTGACCCTTTCCAATATTCTTTCCTGGAAAATTCCATGGCCAGAGGAGCTTGGTGGGCTACAGTCCATGGGGTAACAAAAAGCAACAGGACTAAATGACTTACACTCTTTTATGTTTGTTGAAGGTACTACATGACAGAAACTTGATATACACATTTTCTTTTAACCTTGACACCAACTGTGTAAAGTATGGTTGGTGATTCCTACTTCACAAATGGTTCCACTGTGGCTGAAAGAATTAAGTGATTTGTCAGAGGTCATAAGTTTATCAAGTGGAAGCACTAAGAAGCTGACATGTGTCACTTAGACCCTAAGCCCACTCTTCCCACTACACTACTATCCCCCACTGAGTGTTGTTCAGCACAATATTTTGCAAGATGATTCTTAAACAAAAGAAAAAAAAAAAAGATTTCACAGCAGAAAGGTGGTAAAGTCCTAATAGGTTTTTTCTATTAGAGATTCGTGATCTTTAGTCCAGGTCTTGGCAAACTGCCACCTTTTTTAATGCACCAAGTTTTATTGGAACAAGGCCATGCCCCTTCTTTTGAATGTCATCGATGGCTGCTTTAGTACTACGATGGCAGAGTTCAGAGAGCTGAGTTGCCACAGAGAACAGATGGCCTGCCAAGTCTAAAATATTTTCTATTTGACCCTTTACTAAAAAAGTTTCTTAATCTCTGCTCCAAACTATTCAAAGATCTAACAGGGCCAAAATATTTTGGAAAAATAAATTCAATACATCCTTTCTACATCTATCCTTTATTTTAGTAACATTGACTAAGGTCTACAGCTTGAGAAATGCCACTCTGGGCTTACATTAAGAGACCAGGCTTCTTCTCCACCATATAATTATAACTCATAGCTGAGTTATTTCTCACATTTTAGAATAAAATTTTAAAATTCAGTGAAAAAGATTAACTGTTCCTGAATATGAACTATACGTATGCTTGAGAAACTGGAATATTCCTTTAAACAACAACTTCCAGGACAGTTTAGAATATTTTAGAGATTCAGAAAATTCTAATAATTTTAATATATGTTTTGATAAATTCTAATATTCTAAGTTTTTTAGTAATTGAATACTCTGGAAATTGAATTTCCTGAGTCTCCAGGAAAAAACTTAACAATGGGAAGGCTTCCTCAAAACAACTGGAAATTTTCTAAAGTTGTATTAAAAATTTATGGAAAAGTATTTAGAACATATTGGTCACATCAACTTGAGGCAAAATTTTCCCTAGTTGTCAAATTTGGGTTTAATGAATGAATGAATTAGTAAAAAATATAATGAAGTAAAGCAAGAGTAAAACAACACACAAGTGAGAAGTAGCCCTGGAGTTAAAAGCATGAAATAAGAATGAAGTCTTGATTTATTACAATTATGAAAGGATCATTACAGCTATGGCCCATACCTTTATCAAAACCTTATCTGTATCTCTGGGAGTAGTATATTATACTCAGAAGAAGAAAATTGGAGTTCAGTCAATGCTCTTATTTATCTCACTTTCATTTGCAAATTTGCTAACTAGAGATAAACCAAACTGATGGTTTAAGATGACTTTGTTCTGATTAATTTTACGGTAATTCTGAGGGCTTCAGTTTTAAATGAATTGTTTGAATACTAAATTATGCAGCTTTATGATCCAGGAGATAAGCAGCAGCTCTAAAGATGCCTCTGAGACTTAAAAGAGACAGCATTAGAAGCTCATTATTGCCGGCACATTTAACATGGTTAAAGTAGGGGAAAATAGCCATTAAGTTAATGTAACAGTTAAACTGCATTAATTTGAAAAACTGCTCAATGAAATGCTTACAGCAGAGGGTCTGTTTTTTTTTCCCTTACGTGGAGACATTTTAAAAAACTAAAATAATAGGTATTTCAAGATTTTATCCTCCCCTCCTCAAAGCACTCTGCAACTTGAAATTCTAGGCTTTTTCTAGTGTGAGTGTACTAAGGATTATTCTCTGTGATAAGGAACAGAGGAGGATCTTGTCTTATTTGTGGTCAATGATCCTTGAGGTCCCAAGTTGAGCTGGGTGGTCAATTCAAAGAACAGAAAAGCATCACCAGAGTTCTAACTGGCAAGTCTCAGGGACCTCGAGAATCGTGTCTTAGGGAGTGGAAGAGGCTTTTTAATCTCTTGCAATCTGGCTATTTTCTTGAGAAATCAATAAAAATTGGGTTAGAAACTGCTCATTGATAATTCTCAAATGACTGTTTCATCAGTTCTCTCTATCCTTGGGGGAAAAAAAAAAAAAGAATAATCAAGCTTTGGCTGCTTGAAATCTCTCCGTCCATTAACCTTCTTGTCGATACATTGTCCTGCCTCTGTATCCTCTCCTGCTGTTCTTATTATCTTTGATTGGCCAGTTTTTTCTCATATTTTTTTCTCAAAAAGAGTTCACTGTTCTATCTTAATTATGTGAAAGAGTAAAATGGTATACCATGCTTTTTATGTTGACAGTTACTTTTGAAGATTAGGACAGGGAGTGCATTATATCATATGACTTCAACCCTGTCTTCAGTGTGGAACTCTTATCTTTGTCTTTAGATTTCTAAGATTGTCTATTATCGACCACTTCATGGGGATATCAACCTGAACACTACCAAAAATCGAGTGGTCTAAAAGTTTAATGAATAAAAGTAAAATAAAATAATAAAATCTCATTCATACAGCAGTTTACTCCTTCTCAATTCTCTTTCAGAAAAAAAAAAAAAAGACAAAACACTAAAATGTTTTCAGTAACAGACATCAATTAGAGTTCAGTTCAGTTGCTCAGTCATGTCTGACTCTTTGCTGCCCCGTGGATGGCAGCGCGACAGACTACCCTGTCCATCACCAACTCCTGAAGCTTGTTCAAACTCATGTCCATCGAGCTGGTGATGCCATTCAAACATCTCACCCTCTGTTGTCCCCTTGTCCTCCTGCCTTCCATCTTTCCCAGCATCAGGGCCTTTTCCAATGAGTCAGTTCTTTGCATCAGGTGGCTAAAGTATTGGAGCTTCAGCATCAGTCTCCAATGAATATTCAGGACTGATTTCCATTAGTATTGACTGTTTTGATCTCCTTGCAGTCCAAGGGATACAAGAGTCTTCTCCAACATCACAGTTTAAAAGCATCAATTCTTCAGTGCTCAGCTTTCTTTATGGTCCAACTCTCACATCCATACACGACAACTAGAAAAGCCATTGATTTGACTATATGGACCTTTGTCAGGAAAGCAATGTCTCTGCTTTTTAATACACTGTCTAGGTTTGTCATAGCTTTTCTTCTAAGGAGCAAGCATCTTTTAACTTCATGGCTGCAGTCACCATGTGCAGTGATTTTGGAGCCCAAGAAAACTTGGCAGTGCCAAAAGAATGTTCAAACTACCACACACTGCACTTGTTTCACATGCTAGCAAAGTGAAATGAACTGAAAACCTCTCAGTCATGTCTGACTCTTTGTGACCTCATGGACTAAACATTCTATGGAACTCTCCAGGCCAGAATACTGAAGTGGGTACCCTTTTCCTTCTCCAGGGGATCTTCCCAACCCAGAGACTGAGCCCAGGTCTCCCCCACTGCAGGAGGATTCTTTACCAGCTGAGCCACTGGGGAAGATCATGCTAGCAAAGGAATGCTCAAAATTCTCCAAGCTAGGCTTCAACAGTACATGAACCAAGAACCAGCATATGTTCAAGCTGGATTTAGAAAAGGCAAAGGAACCAGAAATCAGACTGTCAACATTCATTCAATCATAGAAAAAGCAAGAGAATTCCAGAAAAAAAAAAAAATCTGCTTCACTGACTACACTAAAGCCTTTGACTGTGTGGATTACAACTAACTGTGGATAATTCTTAAAGAGATGGAAATACCAGAAGACCTTACCTGTCTCCTGATAAACCTGTATGCAGGTTAAGAAGCAATAATTAGAACCAGGCAGGGAACAATGGACTGGTTCCAAATTGGGAAAGGAGTAGGTCAAGGTTGTATATTGTTATCTTGCTTATTTAACTTATATGCAGAGTACATCATGAGAAATGCTGGGCTGGATGAACCACAAGCTGGGATCAAGATTGCAGGAGAAATATCAATAACCTCAGATACGCAGATGACACCACCTTTATGGCAGAAAGTGAAGAAGTACTAAAGAGCCTCTTAATGAAAGTGAAAAGGATAGTAAAAAGTGGCTTAAAACTCAACATCTCAAAAAACAGAGATGATGGCATCTGGTTCCATCACTTCATGGCAAATAGATGGGGAAAAAATGGAAACTGTGATGGACTTTATTTTCTTGAGCTACAAAATCACTGCAGATGTCATCTGCAGCCATGAACTTAAAAGACACTTGCTTCTTAGATGAAAAGCTATGACCAACCTAGACAGCATATTAAAAAGCAGAGACATTACTTTGCCAACAAAGGCCCATCTAGTCAAAGCTATGTTTTTAACAGGAGTCATGTATGGATGTGAGAGTTGTTCCATGAAGAAAGCTGAGTACCAAATAATTGATGCTTTTTAACTGTGGTGTTGGAGAAGACTCTTGAGAGTCCCTTGGACTTCAAGGAGATCCAAAGAGTCAATTCTACAGGATATAAGTCATGAATATTCATTGAAAGGACTGGTGCTGAAGCTGAAGCTCCAAGACTTTGGCCACCTGATGCGAAGAGTGACTCATTGGAAAAGATGTTCATGCTGGAAAAGATGGAAGGCATGAGGAGAAGGGGATGACAGAGGATAAGGTGTTTGGATGGCATCATCAGCTTGATGGACATGAGTTTGAGCAGGCTCTGGGCGATTGTGAAGAACAGGGAAGCCTAGCATGCTACAGTCCATCGGGTGGCAAAGATTCAGATATGACTGAGTGGTGAACATGAACACATTATTTAAAACTCTATGAGCAAACCAGTATCTAACTTTAAGTCCAACTCAAGTTGTATTTTAAGGTATGAACATATGTGTAAAAGCTCTACTATTGGCAATCAAGGCAACCCACAACTCAGGGAGATTTCTGCTGAAGACAAGTAGCATAAGGTTGGTTCAGTTCAGTTCAGTTCAGTTGCTCAGTCGTGTCGACTCTTTGCGACCCCCATGAATCACAGCACTCGAGGACTCCCTGCCCATTACCAACTCCTGGAGTCCACCCAAACCCATGTCCATTAAGTCAGCGATGCCATCCAACCATCTCATTCTCTGTCGTCCCCTTCTCCTCCTGCCCTCAATCTTTCCCAGCATCAGCGTCTTTTCCAATGAGTCAGCTCTTCACATCAGGTGGCCAGAGTATTGGAGTTTCAGCTTCAACATTACTCCTTCCAGTGAACATCCAGAACTGATCTCCTTTAGGATAGACTGGTTGGATTTCCTTTCAGTCCGAGGGACTCAAGAGTCTTCTCCAACACCACAGTTAAAAAGCATCAATTCTTTGGTGCTCAGCTTTGTTTAAAGTCCAACTCTCACATCCATACATGACCACTGGAAAAACCATACCCTTGACTAGACTGACCTTTGTTGACAAAGTAATGTTTCTGCTTTTTAATATTCTATCTAGATTGAACATAACTTTCCTTCCAAGGAGTAAGTGTCTTTTAATTTCATGGCTGTAATCATCATCTGCAGTGATTTTGGAGACCAAAAAAATAAAGTCAGCCACTGTTTCCACTGTTTCCCTATCTATTTGCCATGAAATGATGGCACCATATGCCATGATCTTAGTTTTCTGAATGTTGAGCTTTAAGCCAACTTTTTCACTCTCCTCTTTCACTTTCATCAAGAGGCTCTTTAGTTCTCCTTCACTTTCTGCCATAAGAGTGGTGTCATCTGCATATCTGAGGTCATTGATATTTCTCCTGGCAATTTTGATCCCAGCTTGTGCCTCATCCAGCACAGAGTTTCTCATGATGTATGCTGTATATAAGTTAAATAAGTGACAATATACAGCCTTGATGTACTCCTTTTCCTATTTGGAACCAGTCTGTTGTTCCATGTTCAGTTCTAACTGTTGCTTCCTGACCTGCATATAGGTTTCTCAAGAGGCAGGTCAGGTGGTCTGGTATTCCCATCTCTTTCAGAATTTTCCACAGTTTATTGTGATCCACACAGTCAAAGGCTTTGGCATAGTCAATAAAGCAGAAATAGATGGTTTTCTGGAACTCTCTTGCTTTTTTGATGATCCAGTGGATGTTGGCAATTTGATCTCTGGTTCCTCTGCCTTTTCTAAAACCAGCTTGAACATCTGAAATTTCACATTTCATGTATTGCTGAAGCCTGGCTTGGAGAATTTTGAGCATTATTTTACAAGCGTGTGAGATGATTGCAATTGTGTGGTAGTTTGAGCATTTTTTGGCATTGCTTTTCTTTGGGATTGGAATGAAAACTGACCTTTTCCAGTCCTGTGGCCACTGCTGAGTTTTCCAAATTTGCTGGCATATTGAGGGCAGCACTTTCACAGCATCATCTTTCAGGATTTGACGTAGCTCAACTGGAATTCCATCACCTCCACTAGCTTTGTTTGTAGTGATGCTTCCCAAGGCCCACTTGACTTCACATTCCAGGATGTCTGGCTCTAGGTCAGTGATCACACCATCATGATTATCTGGGTCATGAAGATCTTTTTTGTACAATTCTTCTGTTTATTTTTGCCACCTCTTCTTAATATCTTATGCTTCTGTTAGGTCCATACCATTTCTGTCCTTTATTGTGCCCATCTTTGCATGAAATGTTCCCTTGTTATCTCTAATTTTCTTAAAGAAATCTCTAGTCTTTCCCATTCTATTGTTTGCCTCTATTTCTTTGCATCAATTTCTGAGAAAGACTTTCTTATCTCTTCTTGCTATTCTTTGGAACTCTGCATTCAAATGAGTATATCTTTCCTTTTCTCCTTTGCTTTTTGCTTCTCTTTTTTTCACAGCTATCTGTAAGGCTACCCCAGACAGCCATTTTGCTGTTTTGCATTTCTTTTTCTTGGAAATGGTCTTGATTCCTGTCTCCTATACAATGTCATGAACCTCCATCCATAGTTCATCAGGCACTCTGTCTATCAGATCTAGTCCCTTAAATCTATTTCTCACTTCCACTGTATAGTCATAAGGGATTTGATTTAGGTCATAACTGAATGGTCTAGTTGTTTTCTCCACTTTCTTCAATTTAAGTCTGAATTTGGCAATAAGGAGCTCATGATCTGAGCCACAGTCAGCTTCCAGTCTTGTTTTTGCTGACTGTGTAGAGCTTCTCCATCTTTGCCTGCAAAGAATATAATCAATCTAATTTTGGTGTTGACCATCTGGTGATGTCCCTGTGTAGAGTCTTCTCTTGTGTTGTAGGAAGAGGGTTTTTGCTATGACCAGTGCGTTCTCTTTGCAGAACTCTATTAGCCTTTGCCCTGCTTCATTCTGTACTCCAAGGCCAAATTTGCCTGTTACTCCAGGTGTTTATTGACTTCCTACTTTTGCATTCCAGTCCTCTATAATGAAAAGGACATGTTTTTGGGGTGTTAGTTCTAGAAGGTCTAATAGGTCTTCATAGAATGGTTCAATGTCAACTTCTTCAGTGTTGCTGATTGGGGCATATACTAGATTACCATGATATTGAATGGTTTGCCTTGGAAGTGAACAGAGATCATTCTGTCATTTTTGAGACTGCATCCAAGTATTGCATTTCAAACTCTTTTGTTGATTATGATGGCTTCTCCATTTTATTTAAGATATTAAGGTTGGTAGATTAAATATTACTCCGAATTCTCTATACTTTATTCTGGCTTGAAACAGCAACATTGCTCAGGACAGAGACCTCAGTGTTCCGTATTCTGACTTCACTGTCTGGCCCTAGTTTTGAGAAATAGGACTAAAGTGACTGTGTTGACTAGGTAATGAGAAAACAAATTTTTTATAGGTGGAAATGAAAAATTCTCTAATCTAATACATCAGTAGACATGTTACTTTCCCCCTTACTTCTCTCTTCATTGTGTTCTATATTTTAATATCCAGTCATAAAATCAATTCTTAAGCCATACAATATTTGGGCTAGAAGGATGGACTCCATTTCCTGGAGAAAATTCAATTTTTTGATGTAAAGTGTAAAAGTCCCTGGACTGGGCATACAGTAGGCTCTTGCATTTAATATGCCACACTTGAATCATAGACAAGAATGAGAGTGCTCTTCAGATTCTCTATGGTGTCTCAAACTTTAAATAACCCTCTGTGAAGGCTGATAAAAATGCTGTCTCTGCCCTCCACCCACATTTTGATTCTATGTGTCAGGAGTCATGTCTCTGAATCTGGACTCATAATGATTCTCACATAATTCAGAAGTTGGACAGCAGGTGCTTCTTGAGTGATACCTTAAGACACACTAATTTGGCAAAAGATAATTTTGATTCACTACAGAGATAAATAGGATGAATGTATGATAGGCAGTGGGCTTCCCTGGTGACTTAGTGGTAAAGAATCTGCCTGCCAATGCAGGAGACACAGATTCAGTTCCTAGGTTGGGAAGATAACATGGAGAAGGAAATGGCAACCCATTCCAGTATTCTTGCTTGGGAAATTCTGTGGACAGAGGAGCCTGGTGGGCTAAAGTCCATGAGGTTGCAAAGAGTCAGACTCAACTTAGTGACTAAACAATGACAGTGATGATGGTAGGCAGTGGGGATTCGCCGTCCTACTCTTGTTTTTCATCAATATGAGATTATTTGTCAGGTCTAAGAGGACAGTGAAGGAATGACGTGTATGTTCAAAATAACTCACATTTGGGCTTCCCTGGTGGCTCAGTGGTAAGGAATTCACCTGCCAATGCAGGAGACAAAGGTTGGATCCCTGACCCAGGAAGATTCCACACGATGTGGAGCAACTAAGCCCACAGGCCACACTACTGAGCCCAGGCTAGAGCCCAGGCTCTAGAGCCTGAGAGATGCAACTTCTGAGCCCACGTGCCCACATGCTCCACAATGAGAGAAACCACTGAAATGAGAAGCCCCTGAAGCTAGAGTAGTCACAGCTAGAGAGTAACCACAACTGCAGAGTAGGCCTTACTCGTGCATGATGAGAGACAAGCCCAATCAGCAACAAAGACCTAACAAAGCCAGTACATAAGTAAATATATTTATTTTAAAAATGATTCACTTTTAAGATTGAAAATGAATGCAAAATATGTTTCATACATTTTAAATTGATTAACAGGTTATATTGATGGACTATATGTTCAAAATTGTATTTTTATGGTTAATAAATTTGAAATATTTGACACTTTCAATTAATTCTTCTCTGTAGGACAATGTTTTTAATTAAGTAAATTGCTAAGATATCAAGTAAATTGAGAATAATTTCATTAAATTGAATGCATTTTCAACTTAAATTTTTATTTAAATGTTTTATTCTAAATATGATATACTCAAAGATAATGTATTTCCCCCACCCTCAGGCAGAATTCATTTGATGGATGTTTTTATAAGAAACTTGTCAACTAAGTTGCCCCTATATCCTTCTATTTTACCAAATTTAGGGCTTCCCTAGTGGCTGAGACAGTAAAGAATCTGCCTGCAATGCATGAAACTGGGTTTCAATCCCTGAATTGGGAAGATCCCCTGGAGGAGGAAATGGCAACCCAGTCCAGTATTCTTGCCTGGAGAATTTAGCTGCAGCAAAATCATAGTCCTTCTCAATTACATTACACTTAACAGAAAATAAATTCACCCAGTAAAATATAGAAACCCTGTCAAGATATTCTTCCCTTAGGTTCAAGTATTCAAGGTGCAATTATTTAATAGTAAAATGAAATATTGGACTCATGGTTTATTTTGTTCAGTCCTTCCCTTGCTGTGGAATAAATAAATCCAAGATTTTCTTGTTTACAAGGTAAAATTCATCAAAAGCTTCCAAAGCTGAGGTTTTTATTTTTCAATTTTAATCAATACATACTACAGTCAAAATTTCTAATTGATTTTGAAAATTATCTGAAGAATATTTCAATAATTTATTTTACACATCTCCACTTTCACCTTAAGATACTTAGAGAGATTAATAAAGTAGATTCAGACATTTTTAAAATGAGAAGATGAGCGAAGAGAAACACATATACTATACTTATGCATATATTTGTCTTATTCCACATCAGTTTAATAACAAAAATTTTGTAGTATTACTATAAGTGTGTATAAGTATAGCTATTTGTATTTTTGAGAAACACAGCTTTTATTTCAATAAATACTATGCTATTATTGGTCTGGAAGCAATTATAATATATAGATGAACCCCAAACCACCCCAACTGCATTTATGCTTCACATATGTCTAAATAAAGCAATACTGTCCTTCTGTGATTAACCAATAGCAGTGCCCTTTAGTAGAATCCTACTAAAATTTATACTAATATTATCACTGTGAAAATAAATAATGCTGTTTTGGCACTGAATTTTTAACTGAATTTACAATTGCATTCACAAAATTGTCAGATGTTTGATGTGAAACAAACAAAAATATTTCAAAAGCTTTACTTGATTCTGTGATACAGACAAAACCCATCAAAATAGAGTTAAATTAATTTTTTATGTGAAGTGTTTGGATGCAGTTTTCATAAAGGAAAATGTAGTCTTTGAAGTAACAGCTGACACATCTCCCAGGTTTTATGTAAGCAGAGATGCACCATGGCTCTATGGTGGCCATGTTTGATAAGCATATTATACAAATGGTTCATTGTCAACTTTTTGGGGAAGTGGTAATTAAGGAATTGTTTTTATTAGAAGTGAATTTTCATTTTTTTCCACTCAGAGATGCCAAGGCAGCTTGAAAGTGAAAGTGAAGTCACTCAGTTGTGTCCGACTCTTGGTGACCCCATGGACTGTAACCTACCAGGTTCCTCTATCAATGGGATTTTCCAGGCAAGTGTACTGGAATGGGTTGTCATTTCCTTCTCCAGAGGATCTTCCAGACCCAGGGATTGAACCTGGGTCTCCCACATTGTAGGCAGACGTTTTACCATCTGAGCCACCAGCAGCTTATTGAAATGCAAAAGAAGTACTATCAATTAATTTGTTAATATCTTGATGCTTATATCATATAATAAAGGAACAAACCACTGTAGTAAGAACATTTGTTGCCATGAAAAAGAAAAAAAAGAAGGAATGAGTTTTTTTTCCTCTTTACTTTTCCTAATAACAAAGAGAACAGTGAGCAGGCCTGAACATTCCTTTTTTTTTTTTTTTTTTTGACTTTAAGACTCCTAAATCTGCATGTTTGTAACTAAGTTTGCTTTTCTGCCCCCTAATTCTGCAGGGGCTACACTTCACACCTATTTTTCTTTGACTCTATCCTAAATACATCACAACACCCTTTTTCTTGTAGTTACATATCAGAGGGAAGGCCACAGAGCCAAGGAACTGCCGAACTCAATGACTGGGTTACTGACACCAGCCTATGAGTGTCTTTGAAACAAGGCAAGAGGAAGAAATAAAGATCCCAACACCTTTGCTCCTCATCACTGACTCCTGGCGGCAAACCCTCATCTTATATCAGCCCCTAGACTCCTCATGGGGCGGGGCACAGTTCTTGAGGCATGAGCCTATTGCATTCCCCTCTCCACTGGCTGGGCTGAGAATTCAAACTACTTTTCTATTACCTCCAAACTCTGTCTTCGTATTTTTTTATTTGACTTCAGTGTGCAGAGAAAGCCAAGATTTTGCCCAGCAACACATTCAAATTGAGGTCTATCTGCTCTATGACAGGAATTCTCAGCCTTTATTTTCTATACTTATTTCACATGCAGTAAATTACAACTTTACCCCTCTGCTACGGGATCCAAGGGATGGTGACCTGACAATTTTATGCTTCTCACCCACCAAAGTGAAGGTCAAGGCAATAAATATGTCCTGCTGCTCCAAGTGATAACAGAAGAGCCCATCTTGACTGCTTCTCTCACCTCTTTAAAAAGTAAGTGGGATGCTTTGTTGAGTCACTAAGCATCCTGTAAATTTTCCTTGGAAGAGGGGTGTTAATTTTGCCTCATCTGAAAAAGTTAAGAAAATGAAAATGAGCTATTCTTTGTTTTAACTGAATGAGAATCGTCTTCATTCTACATGCATCTCACATGCATTTGGAGGAGACCATGACATAAGTTAAAAATACAAAGTGAGTATTAAAAGATTTATGTTTCTTTCCATGCAAATAATATCCCATTAAAATACAAATCTGAGACAAATTCTCCACTGGTCAGGATGTTGTGACACAGAAGTAAACTAGTCTGAGATGATGGAAGAGGATTTATGATCACTGGGGTTACAAGCAATTGGCCCTGACATGTTTGCAAACATGGATCCAGGGTACACAGAAGAGCAAGAGAAAATCAAGCAAAACCAAAAATGGATTGGGCACTATAAATCAGAAAGAAATGATTCAAAAGAAGACAGAAGGATGTAATTTTAATGGAAAAGATTTGTTGCAGGAACCTGATAAAATTTTTAATATTGTGTGCATGTTGATCATTAATAAGATGCATCAGAGGCACAAAACTATGCATGTATCTTCAATAAAAGACACAAAAAAAATCATTCTTCTCCTCCTTCTTTTTCCTCTTTTCCTTCCCCTCCATTGCTCTTTCCCTTCCCAATAATCCCTTTCTTTCTCCTCCTCTTTCTCCTTCTCTCTCTCTCATTTGCTTTTTGACATGCTGTTTCTTTGAATATATACTCTGCAGGAACATGACTTTATGTGACTTTGATTATACCTGAGTTACATAAACACTGATGTAGTCTTGCAAGAATGGTTTCTGTGCAATCCACTTGAGTAGGTATATTATTTTTGCTCAGGCTTACATAATGAAATATCACAAAATGGAGGAGTTAAAGAGCAGAAATGCATTTTTCACAGTTTTAGAGGCTAGACATTCATGATCAAGATGTAAGCAGTTCAATTTCTTTTGTCCAGTGTTCTATATCTGTGTACATATCTGTGTCCACTCTTCTCTTTTTATAAGAGCACTTGTCGTATTGGATTAGAGTCTATCCATATAACCTCATTTTATTTTAATTACCTTTTAAAGTGTCCATTCTGAACACAGGCACATTTGAGATATGCTGAGTTGTGTCCAAATCTCTGCCATGGACTGCAATACGCCAGGCTTCTCTGTCCTTCACCGTCTTCTGAAGTTTGCTCAAAAATCATGTCCATTGATTCAGTGATGCCATTCAACCATCTTATTCTCTGTTGTCCCTTTCTCTTCCTGCCCTCAATCTTTCCTAGCATTAGGGTCTTTTCCAGTGAGTCGGCTCTTTGCATCAGGTGGCCAAAGTATTGAAAGTTCAGCTTCAGCATCACTCCTTCCAATGAATATTCAGGGTTGATTTCCTTTAAGATTTAGTGATTTGACCTTGCTGTCCAAGGGACTCTCAAAAATTTTGGAGGACATAATTCAGTCCGTAACACCAGGGAAAAAGATTGAACTGATAATACAAATTCTGGGGAAAAAAAAGTTCCTAAGTAGATCTGTAAATATGCCGTGTATCTTAGGTAAAGAGTGAAACATATGTAAAAAAATGCTTATATACATGTCCTGTGTCTAAGCTAAATGGCAATGCTCAATTTGCATAAAGTGCTGAAGTAAAGTATCAAAAATCAATCAGATAAACTAAATGATAGGAATAAATAGTATATAAAAGAGTTTTGGGTCATCTGCAATAGCTGGATCAGGACTGAATAGCTGGAGCTGGATTCTTGTTTTGTGCTGCAAGTACTACAAATTCCTTTTCGGTCAAGAAACTCACACATTGTTTTGCACCAAAACAAAAGACTCGGTAAGGTGGTCTTGCCCTGAAGGCCTGTAAGCAGGGAACAAACAGTGGCAATTAGTCCTAACATTGGGCTTGATGACCTTGGCATATCACCTCTTTAAAAATAATCCTATTAATAAGTCAACTTGAGTGTAGGCATATCACCATACACACACACACACACACACACGCACACGCACACGTATACGTATGCTGCTGCTGCTGCTGCTAAGTCGCTTCAGTCATGTCCTACTCTGTGCGACTCCATAGACGGCAGCCCACCAGGCTCCCCCGTCCCTGGGATTCTCCAGGCAAGAACACTGGAGTGGGTTGCCATTTCCTTCCCCAATGCATGAAAGTGAAAAGTGAAAGTGAAGTCGCTCAGTCATGCCCACTCTCAGCGACCCCATGGACTGCAGCCCACCAGGCTCCTCCATCCATGGGATTTTCCAGGCAAGAGTACTGGAGTGTGTGTGTAAAACTTAAGTTGTGTCCAACTCTTTGCAAACCCATGGACTGTAGACCATCAGGCTCCTCTACCCATGGGCTTCTCCAGGCAAGAATACTGGCATGCATTGCCATGCCCTCCTCCAAGGATTCTTCCCAACCCAGGGATCGAACCTGTGTCTCCTGTGTATCCTGCATTGTAGGTGGCTTCTTTACTGACTAAGCCACTGGGAAAGCCATATATATTTATAAATATAAACATAAACATGCTGCTGCTGCTAAGTCGCTTCAGTTGTGTCCGACTCTGTGCAACCCCATAGACAGCAGCCCACCAGGCTCCCCAATCCCTGGGATTCTCCAGGCAAGAACACTGGAGTGGGTTGCCATTTCCTTCTCCAGTGCATGAAAATGAAAAGTGAAAGTGAAGTTGCTCAGTCTTGTCTGACTCTTAGCAACCCCATGGACTGCAGCCCACCAGGCCCCTCCATCCATAGGATTTTCCAGGCAAGAATACTGGACTGGGGTGCCATCGCCTTCTCCATAAATAAATAAATAAATAAATAAATAAATATATGTTTATAAATATATCCACCTTATATATTTATGTATATATCCATCTGTGAATTGTCTACTTAGGAAAAGGAAATCAGCAAAAGTAAATGAAAATAATATGAAATGTTGGTCAGAGAGCCTGGTTCTAGAAAAATCTAGGTTCACTCATATGAACAGTATAACCAACTATTCAACAAAACAACCAACCAGACAAAAATTAAACAAAGACACATCTTCACTAAGAACCAGCTATGAGTAAAGTCGGTGGTCTAGGGTCATCACAAGCCAGTTATAGTCACAAATCATAGTGTTGCTTGCTCCAAAGAGAAGAGTCTACATGGCTCTAACTTATAAACCCAGGAGCCTTAGGATCTGTTTCTATCCCTCTGCATCCTCAGAAGACTTGCACATTGAGAAACAAACCTCCATGTACTCCTCATTACAATGGTGCTCAGGATATTAGACATAGAATAGACCATTTATCTCTGTTGAGTTTGAATCGGAGTACTTTATTTTAGGTATAGCGAGACAAGTTCAAAAGAAGAGAATTGCTTTCCCAAGATCACACAATTAATTAGTAGCAGATCTGCAGCTAAGTAGAAAAATTAGCTTCAAAAGTTTCCCATGAAAAGTGACAGCTTTCACCTAGCTGGTCTCACACAGACTCCAAGTTAGAAACCAACTTCCACAGTTCCCTCTGAATGACAAAACACATTATATTAAGCAAATGATTAAAAGAAAAGCTGTCCAAGTAGATTTAATGACCCAACTCTATTTCTTACCAGGTAGAAATAAGAGTTTTGACCTAGGATGCAGCGCAATTTATATTTGATGTGGATAAGCTCCGAGTTAAACTTGAGAAGGAATGAGAAAGAAAAAAACAAACAAACATAATTAGCTCTAGTGTCTTTTCATTTTCCTCAAGAACATAGCACATATCTTGCAATAAGATTCCTATGTACTCTCACAACCTGGCCTCAACTGGCATTTTATCATCACTCATCACATCCTTTCTCGTGTGCTTTACCCTAATTATACCAAATGTACTTATCATTCCCTAAACACACCATATACTTTCTACTTTTGAAACTTAACAGATGACAATCCTTTAATTTCTCCTTTATTTATATCTATGGGAAAAATCATTAGCATTTACAAAGTGTACATTCTGTATAGATATTTTACCTTATCTTAATTTTTTTAGTTCGGATAAAAAGTTGACTCTGAGCCTCTAGTCATTCAACAACTTTTTTTTAAATTTTATTTTATTTTTAAACTTTACAATATTGTATTCGTTCTGCCATATATCAAAATGAATCCACCACAGGCATACATGTGTTCCCCATCCTGAACCCTCCTCCCTCTTCCCTCCCCATACCATCCCTCTGGGTCGTTCCAGTGCACCAGCCCCAAGCATCCAGTATCGTGCATCGAATCTGGACTGGCCTCGTTTCATATATGATATTATACATATTTCAATGCCATTCTTCCAAATCATCCCACCCTCTCCCTCTCCCACAGAGTCCAAAAGACTATTCTATACATCAGTGTCTCTTTTGCTGTCTCGTATACAGGGTTATCATTACCATCTTTCTAAATTCCATATATATACGTGAGTATACTGTATTGGTGTTTTTCTTTCTGGCTTACTTCACTCTGTATAATAGCTCAAGTTTCATCCACCTCATTAGAACTGATTCAAATGTATTCTTTTTAATGGCTGAGTAATACTCCATTGTGTATATGTACCACTGCTTTCTTATCCATTCATCTGCTGATGGACATCTAGGTTGCTTCCATGTCCTGGCTATTATAAACAGTGCTGCGATGAGCATTGGGGTACACGTGTCTCTTTCCCTTCTGGATTCCTCAGTGTGTATGCCCAGCAGTGGGATTGCTGGATCATAAGGCAGTTCTATTTCCAGTTTTATAAGGAATCTCCACACTATTCTCCATAGTGGCTGTACTAGTTTGCATTCCCACCAACAGTGTAAGAGGGTTCCCTTTTCTCCACATCCTCTCCAGCATTTATTACTTGTAGACTTTTGGATCACAGCCATTCTGACTGGCATGAAATGGTACCTCATAGTGGCTTTGATTTGCATTTCTCTGATAATAAGTGATGTTGAACATCTTTTCACGTGTTTGTTAGCCATTTGTATGTCTTCTTTGGAGAAATGTCTATTTAGTTATTTGGCCTATTTTTTGATTGGGTCATTTATTTTTCTGGAATTGAGCTATAGGAGTTGCTTGTATATTTTTGAGATTAGTTGTTTGTTGCTTCATTTGCTATTATTTTCTCCCATTCTGAAGGCTGCCTTTTCACCTTGCTTATAGTTTCCTTTGTTGTGCAGAAGCTTTTAAGTTTAATTAGGTCTCATTTGTTTATTTTTGCTTTTATTTCCAATATTCTGGGAGGTGGGTCATAGAGTATCCTGCTGTGATGTATGTTGGAGAGTGTTTTGCCTATGTTCTCCTCTAGGAGTTTTATAGTTTCTGGTCTTACATTTAGATCTTTAATCCATTTTGAGTTTATTTTTGTGTATGGTGTTAGAAAGTGCTCTAGTTTCATTCTTTTACAAGTGGTTGACCAGTTTTCCCAGCACCACTTGTTAAAGAGATTGTCTTTAATCCATTGTATATTCTTGCCTCCTTTGTCAAAGATAAGGTGTCCATAGGTGCGTGGATTAATCTCCGGGCTTTCTATTTTGTTCCATTGATCTATATTTCTGTCTTTGTGCCAGTACCATACTGTCTTGATGACTGTGGCTTTGTAGTAGAGCCTGAAGTCAGGCAGGTTGATTCCTCCAGTTCCATTCTTCTTTCTCAAGATAGCTTTGGCTATTTGAGGTTTTTTGTATTTCCATACAAATTGTGAAATTATTTGTTCTACCTCTGTGAAGAATACTGTTGGTAGCTTGATAAGGATTGCATTGAATCTATAAATTGCTTTGGGTAGTATACTCATTTTCACTATATTGATTCTTCCAATCCATGAACATGGTATATTTCTTCATCTATTAGTGTCCTCTTTGATTTCTTTCACCAGAGTTTTATAGTTTTCTATATATTGGTCTTTAGTTTCTTTAGGTAGATATATTCCTAAGTATTTTATTCTTTTCATTGCAATGGTGAATGGAATTGTTTCCTTAATTTCTCTTTCTGTTTTCTTATTATTATTGTATAGGAATGCAAGGGATTTCTGTGTGTTGATTTTATATCCTGCAACTTTACTATAGTCATTGATTAGTTCTAGTAATTTTCTGGTGGAGTCTTTAGGATTTTCTATGTAGAGGAGGGGGAGGAGCTAAGATGGCAGAGGAGTAGGACAGGGAGAACACTTTCTCCCCCACAAATTCATCAAAAGAACATTTAAACGCCGAGTAAATTCCACAAAACAACTCCTGAATGCTGGAATAGGACATCAGGGACCCAGAAAAGCAACCCATGTCTTCGAAAGGAGGTAGGAAAAAATATATAAGACAAAAAAAGAGACAAAAGAGGGAGGGATGGAGTTCCGTCCTGGGAAGGGAGTATTAAAAACAAAGAAGTTTCCAAACACCAGGAAACCTTCTCACTACCGAATCTGTGCCGAGCCTTGGAAGCACAGAGGGCAACATAACAGGGAGGAAAAATAAATAAACAACTAAAACCCACAGATTACGAGCCCTATGGTAACTCCCCCAGCGGAGAAGCAGCGCAGACGCCTGCACACACCACTAGCAAGCGGGGGCTGGGCAGGGAGGCCCGGCGCGGGCTGCATCACTTAGCGTAAGGATCTGGCCTGAATACCCCGAGTGCTATCTGAGCGAAATAATTTGGGCTAGCAAACCAGACTCTGGGATATCTACCACGTGAAAAGCCAGCCCTAACCTAAGACACCACCAGGCCCGCGCACGGAACAAAGGACTGTACAGAGATAGCCGGCTACAGACCGTCCCCCTCCGGTGACAGGCAGCCAGAGCCGGAAGGGGGCAATCGCAGCCCCAGAGAGACATTATCTACAAAACTGTAAGCAGGCTCCTTTGCTAACTAAAACTTCTTGGGGGTCTGGACAGTCAACATCCGCCTGAGAAGGTGTGCTGGTTGTACACCTAGATAACCAAGTGGCGGGGAGGTGATAAGTCGCAGCAATCGCGCTTGCCAAACACCTCATCACCTGAGCTGCTCGGACCTGGAAAGGGCACAAAATGCAGGCCCAACTGAGTCTGCGCCTCTGAGGACTACCAGAGTGCCTGAACCTGAGTGGCTTATACCTGGGAGGTGCAAGCAGCCCAGGGTTGGCCATGGATGGTTCCTGACGGAGCAACCTAGAGCCTGAGCAGTGTGGGCAGGGAGGCTACAAACTCAATAACTTTTAAAAATGGAATTTTTTGCTATGTTTTAGTCACCAATTTCTCACTTTGTTTCCGAGTTTCAAAGACTACACGTTATCTGCCTTAATTCTTTGGGCTTCCCTGATGGCTCAGATGGTAAACAATCTGCCTGCAATGCAGAAGGCATTCAATCTCTGGGTTGGGAAGATACCCTGTAGAAGGGAAAGGCTGCTCAGTCCAGTATTCTGGCCTGGAGAATTCCAGGGACTATATCGTCCATGGGGACGTAAAGAGTCAGACACAACTGAAAGACTTTCACTTTCAAAAGTCAAGTCAAACTAGTGTAGAAAAAAAAGGGGTGGAAATCACAGGTCACTTACATGAGAATTCCTATCAGGCATCACCATATCCAATGAATTTAAAGACTTAACTCTTCTCCCACCATCAGTTCTAATGGACAATTACTCTGTCAGAAAAGAAGCCATGTGGACTGCTAAATGTGCAGTCTTTTATGTCCAAGATCAACAGAAAATATGATTTTTTTATCCCAAGAGTTTCAGAAAAAGCTATGGGATTCAGTCTTCTTATAATCATTGATATTAAGCATTCTTTCTTTTCACTTCCTTTTAAACCACTTGTTCTTGAAAGGTGGAAGAAAACTCTACATACAAAATAAAGATTGATGAAGGCAAAATAAGGATGAATATGTCCCAGGGAAATGAAAACCACAGATAGCCATGAGACCAGGTTTGCTTTGTCTTGCTCTCAGTCATTTCCTATCACATGAATGCGTGCATGCTAAGTTGCTTTAGTTGTGTCTGACTCTTTGAGACCCTATGGACTGTAGTCTGCCAGGCTCCTCTGTCCATGGGATTCTCCAGACATGAATACTGCAGTGAGTTGCTATTTTCTCCTCCAGGATATCTTCCCAATCCAGAGATCAAATCTGAATCTCTTACATCTCCTGCATTGACATACAGGTTATTTACCACTAGCATCAGCAAATGTCCCAAACATCCCATGACATGTCATGAAACTTCTCTGACAGTAGGCTCTGCTTCATGCCTTCTCTTGGGTTTATTTCAGATGTGTCCTTCTGTCTAGTGCTTTTTAGTTAGACCAAGTAGACGAAAATCAACTCTGAGTTAATTACTTAAAAAGGAGAGAGCTGACTCTAAAAGTAGCATGATCTTAAATTATTAAAGAAATGATATTAAAATTAAGACCATGCAAGTCAATTGATTTTCTAAGAGCTAATCTGAAAATCTTTGTGAGCTGGCTATTAGGATGGCTCAAACAGATTCAAATTGCTAAGGACTGGTGACCTGCAGGTTTACATCTGTGGCTGCTTCTGAATGAAAAAAATTTTTTAAGATGGCATGCAGTGAGACTTGGAATCAGTCAGTTTTACTTTCAGAGTCTCAGTTTAATTCAGTGTAGATGAATAGATTTAGATGTGATTATTTACTCAAAAACAACAAAAAACTATTAGCCACTTACTGACTGCCAAACACTGGAAACTTGCCAAGAAGAGAGTCCCGTGATCTGAATCTTGAAAGAAAAGAATGTATTTGTTAAAATGGCAAAGTAGGGGGCAGAGATTGCATTCCCAGAAAAAGGTGCATTATGAACAACAGCATGGATAATGAAACAATCCAGCAATTTAAAAATATATTTATTTATTTATTTATTTTTATTTTTAGCGGCTTTGGGTGTTACTGTGTGTGGGGCTTTTTTTCTAGTGTGGCAAGCAAGGACCATTCTCTGGCTGCAGTGAGTGGGCTTCTTGTTGCGGTGGCTTCTCTTGTCACAGAGCGTGGGCTCTAGGGTTATGGGCTTTAGTAGCTGTGGCTTGAGGGCTCCACAGCATGTGGGATCTTCGCAGATCAAGGGTTGAACCAGTGTCCCCTGCATTGGAAGACATATTCTTAACCACTGGTCCACTAGGGAAGGACCCACCCAGTAATTTTGAGTGCCTGAAAGCAATACGTGATGTGAAGAAGTGAAGAGTGAGATTAATGGGACTTAAATGCAGTGCCAATCCTTTACCATCTTGCATTTTGAATTTCCAAAGATGAATCTTGCAAGTTGTCTTTCAAGTTACAATTTAGTAAACTTGTGTCCAGGTTAGAGGGAGGACCAAGGCACTTTACCTGCAAGAAGAAATGGTCATAATATGATTGACATCTGTGTTTGCTTTCAAGTTAAAAGGACAAGCTATGGAACTGCCCGATTTAGGCTGAGTATAATTTGGGCTATTGTTCAGCAAATATTTGTCTCCTTTCTCTTTTACTGTGGACATAGCAATCTTTTCCACTTATTGAGGTTAGACTCAAGTCATTTTTCCTGCTTATCCAAAGAAAAGAAAGGAAAACATATATAAATATATTTTATATTATATATATAAATACATATATATTTATATTGGAGTGGACCCGAACAAAGCCTATGGCCTAGAATGAAGCCCAGGTGAACCACAGTCTAAAAAGGAATCATTGAGTCTAGAACAGACAAACCACAGTGGATATAAATAGCCAAGGGGCATGAGAACAAAATTGTTATTGAAAGCTACTGCATTTTGAGATGGCTTGTTATGAGCATTATTGTGGCAAGACTAATTGAGTCTTTTCTAAATTAATTAGAATATCTACTCTATTCTCTCTCCACTCCTTGTCCCAACCATCCTTCCTTTTTCAATTCACAAAGAGCAGAGTATTTGGGGCTAAAACTATGTGCAGCTATATAAAATTTAGTAGAATGACAGTACCTAAGAAAAGTCCATAGATAATTTTTTGTTGATTCACATATGTCTCGATACATCTATTGGTCCTGTGCTGTGAATCATTAGGGACAAAGTCGCACCCTAGAAAGTAGCTCATATTAATGACAATGTCATGAGCACAAGCATATTGCTCATTGACAACGGTCACATAAGTAGGGAAAGCAGTCATGCTCTGTCCTCTCTTTTCAGTTGAGTGGAGGCTGAAACAAAAGCTCAGGAACCCTATTAGTAGAACTCTGGAAGACATTGTCAGTTCCTGGAAGTGATGACTTGTTGTCTATGTAACTGGATAGAGAATGAGTGATGGTGAATTATATCTTAACCACTTCAGTTTATTCTGTTACAGAGTCTGGTCTTCAGGGCTCTGTTTCAAGATCTTGTTTATAGTGACCACACACACACACACACACATACACACACACACACAGAGTTAGCCATAAAACACCATAGTGGTTTGTTAAAGCACTAACAAAGCATAACAGAGCTTTTATAATCTAGTCTTTGCCTTTATTTGTCTTTATCTGATACCAATTTACCCCTCATCTTGAATCTGTCAAGTTCCCTTCTGCCTGGGGCCTTTGCACCCCATGCTCCTGTTGCTTGGAGCTCTTTTCATTCTCTCTGTTCACCTAATTAATGCCTATTCACATTGTTGCTCTCAGTACAGACCTCCTAAGAAAAAATTTCCCCGAATCTCCAGCCTATATTGGGTTTCCCTGGTAAACATCTGCATTGCCCCTGGTCCATTTCCTTCATAGACCTCATCAGAGTTTGTAATTAGGTTTTTATATAATTACTTGATTAACATATTCTCCTCCACTCTGCTGGAAGAGCTACATGAACTTGCCTTAATGGCAAATTACTATTTGATATGCAAAGCTTAGTGTGAGACCTGCTATATAAGTGGGATGAATATATTAAATACATTCTGGTTTACTCAGAAGAGTCATACTTTGTGCATACTGTCTGGCATAATTACTAATAGTGCTCTCTTTTATTCTTAAAATTGTCCTTGTGTGGACAATACATCATAAAGTCATGGCCTATGGAAAGGATCCCAGTAATATTTGTTGAATAACCCTCTTTTCCTTTAGTAAAAATTTGTTCAACTAAGCCTCTTTGTTCCTTCACATATAATGGTTTTACTCTAGACATGATTGGCTATATCTAAATTTACAACAAACATTTAGCTCTGATTGCCAACTGTGCCACATAGCTCTTTGAGAAGAGTTGAGATCAGTCAGTTACATATTAAAAAAAAGAAAAAATATCCAAGGTCCACTGCTATAATGGTTCAACATTTTAATGTGTGTCATTGATTTGAGACTCTCTAATTGCATTTACTCATTTATATCTGAAGTCAACAATCACATCCAGAGAAATGTGGGCTTTATAGCATATTAGTTCAAGAATATAGGCTCCAGTGCAT
Organism: Bos grunniens; assembly: GCF_055505025.1. Classification (NCBI taxonomy): domain Eukaryota; kingdom Metazoa; phylum Chordata; class Mammalia; order Artiodactyla; family Bovidae; genus Bos; species Bos grunniens. The sequence continues at coordinate 10,593,326 of NC_141170.1, read as the reverse complement.
TATTCCCATGGACTTCTGGTATAAAGATCTCACCAATGAAAAGGACAAAAATGGTATACACAGACACAGTGTGTCTGATATATATGTATTATATATAAAAATCAAACCTGTTTAAAGTAGCTGGAAATTATCCTAAGGTCATACAAAAATGAAAAGAAAATGAAGAAGTCTACTAAAATCTATTAAGAACAGAAGACTTCATATGAACATAGACACAAACATCTTTAACAATATACCAGCAAACTAATCTAGAAGCATATTACAAAAAATTAAAGTAAAAATTTGCCATGATGAAGTGAACTTTATTCCAGGAATTCAAAGTTGGTTTAATATCTGAAAATCAGTTAATGTCATACACTATGTAAATAGAATAATAGACAAGAAACACATGATCATTTCTATTGATATAGGGAAAACTTTTTGGTTAAATCCAACATGCTTTCATAATGAAAAAAAATAACTTAAGAAACTAGGAATAGTAGGAAGCTTTCTTCTGAGAAATGACATTTTTTAAAAAAGATCACAGACAACATTATTATAACTGTCAAAAGACCAGATGATTTCATTTTAAGATTAAGGACTATTAGAAATGCCCATTCTCACTATTTCTATTCAACATTATACCAGAGAATCTAGCTAGGACTATAATATAAAAATAAAAATTAAAAGTATAAAAATTGGATAATGAGAAATAAAACTGGTTGTGAAAATATCATAAACTAAGTGAAAATAAAAATATGACATCAAAATCTGTGGGATGCAGCATTATTGTCTAGGAAATCTGGAGGCACTTGCATGGGCCCATACTACTCGTGATGAACCCCACAGATATTTCCCAGATTGGAGTCAATGTTGTGTCTGAATCAGCTCTCATGGTTCTTACAATTGGAAGAGGACACCCTTCAGTAAGAAGCCATCAGGTAACTTCGAAGAAGACAATCTATTATTCACAGATAGGGGAGGGTTTATAGTATACATGAAGATTACAAAATAAGACAATGGAAAGTGAAAGAGAGAGTAAGTACAGATTTGAGGCTCTGTATTTAATAGGGTCTGAGAATGAGTTGTCTAGGATTTTACAGGTTCATTCTTTACTGGAAAATTTAAAACAGAAAAGCAGAAATCAGTTCCAACAACACAAGAGAAGACTTTACACATGGACATCACCAGATGGTCAACACCAAAATCAGATTGATTATATTCTTTGCAGCCAAAGATGAAGAAGCTCTATACAGTCAACAAAAACAAGACCAGGAGATGACTGTGGCTCAGATCATGAACTCCTTATTGCCAAATTCAGACTTAAATTGAAGAAAGTAGGGAAAACCACTACACCATTCAGGTATGACCTATGAAACCCCTTATGATTATACAGTGGAAGTGAGAAATAGATTTATGGGACTAGATCTGATAGATAGAGTGCCTGATGAACTATGGACGGAGGTTCATGACATTGTACAGGAGACAGGGATCAAGACCATCCCCATGGAAAAGAAATGCAAAAAAGCAAAATGGCTGTCTGGGGAGGCCTTACAAATAGCTGTGAAAAGAAGAGAAGTGAAAAGCAAAGGAGAAAAGGAAAGATATAAGCATCTGAATGCAGAGTTCCAAAGAATAGCAAGAAGAGATAAGAAAGCCTTCCTCAGTGATGAATGCAAAGATATAGAGGAAAACAACAGAATGGGAAAGACTAGAGATCTCTTTAAGAAAATTAGAGACACCAAGGGAACATTTCATGCAAAGATGGGCTTGATAAAGGATAGAAATGGTATGGAGCTAACAGAAGCAGGAGACATTAAGAAGAGGTGGCAAGAATACACAGAACTGTACAAAAAAAATCTTCATGACCTAGATAATCATGATGGTGTGATCACTCATCTAGAGCCAGATATCCTGGAATGTGAAGTCAAGTGGGCCTTAGAAAGCATCACTATGAACAAAGCTAGTGGAGGTGATGGAATTCCAGTTGAGCTATTTCAAATCCTGAAAGATGATGCTGTGAAAGTGCTGCCCTCAATATGCCAGCAAATTTGGAAAACTCAGCAGTGGTCACAGGACTGGAAAAGGTCAGTTTTCATTCCAATCCCAAAGAAAGGCAATGCCAAAGAATGCTCAAACTACCACACAATTGCACTCATCTCACACGCTAGTAAAGTAATGCTCAAAATTCTCCAAGCCAGGCTTCAGCAGTATGTGAACTGTGAACTTCCAAGTTCAAGCTGGTTTTAGAAAAGGCAGAGGAACCAGAGACCAAATTGCCAACATCCGCTGGATCATCGAAAAAGCAAGAGAGTTCCAGAAAAACATCTATTTTTGCTTTATTGACTATGCCGAAGCCTTTGACTATGTGGATCACAATAAACTGTGGAAAATTCTGAAAGAGATGGGAATAACAGACCACCTGACCTGCCTCTTGAGAAACCTATATGCAGGTCAGGAAGCAACAGTTAGAACTGGACATGGAACAACAGACTGGTTCCAAATAGGAAAAGGAGTACATCAAGGCTGTATTTTGTTACCCTGCTTATTTACCTTCTATGTAGAGTACATCATGAGAAATGCTGGGCTGGAAGAAACACAAGCTGGAATCAAGATTGCCGGGAGAAGTATCAATAACCTCAGATATGCAGATGACACCACCCTTATGGCAGAAAGTGAAGAGGAGCTAAAAAGCCTCTTGATGAAGGTGAAAGAGGAGAGTGAAAAAGTTGGCTCAAAACTCAACATTCAGAAAACGAAGATCATGGCATCTGGTCCCATCACTTCATGGGAAATAGATGGGGAAACAGTGTCAGACTTTATTTTTGGGGGCTCCAAAACCACTGTGATGGTGACTGCAGCCATGACATTAAAAGACACTTACTCTTTGGAAGAAAAGTTATGACCAACCTAGATAGCATATTGAAAAGCAGAGACATTACTTTGCCAACAAAGGTCCATCTAGTCATGGCTATGGTTTTTCCAGTGGTCATGTATGGATATGAGGGTTGGACTGTGAAGAAAGCTGAACGCCGAAGAATTCATGCTTTTGAACTGTGGTGTTGGAGAAGACTCATGAGAGTCCTTTGGACTGCAAGGAGATCCAACCAGTCCATTCTAAAGGAGATCAGTCCTGGGTGTTCTTTGGAAGGAATGATGCTAAATCTGAAACTCCAGTACTTTGGGCACCTCATGCGAAGAGTTGACTCATTGGAAAAGACTCTGATGCTGGGAGGGATTGGGGGCAGGAGGAGAAGGGGACGACAGAGGATGAGATGGCTGGATGGCATCACTGACTCGATGGACGTGAGTCTGAGTGAACTCTGGGAGTTTGGTGATGGACAGGGAAACCTGGCATGCTGTGATTCACGGGGTCGCAAAGAGTCGGACACGACTGAGTGACTGAAATGAACTTAACTGATTTAATAAGGTCTGAGAATGAGTTGTCTAGGATTTTACAGGTTCTTTCTTTACTGGAAAATTTAAAACATAAAAGCAGAAATTAGGGCATGGTAACAAAGCAAATTGATTCTAGTTGTCAGGTGTCAAGGCTACCCAGGACTTTCTACTCTTCCTTAATTGTAAAATATTCTCATAGAATATTTTTTAATCCTGACTTGAAGCCTTTCCTGTTTTACCATCCTCTCAGAAGAATGTGGGGAATTTCAGGCCGTGAAATAGCAGAGGTCCTCTGGTTCAACTTTCCAGGTGCCTTTCTTCACTACTGGTACCATCACTCTCTCCCAGTCTTGGTCCCAGGATTGTTGTTGTTGTTCAGTCACTAAGGCATGTGAGGCTCTTTTCGACCCCATTGACTGCAGCACACCAGGCTCCTCTGTCCTAACACTGTCACCTGGAGTTTGCTCAGATTCATGTCCACTGAGTTAGTGATGCTATATAACCATCTTATCCTCTGTCATGCACTTTTCTTCCTGCCTTCAATCTTTTCTAGCATCAGGGTCTTTTCCAATGAGCTGGCTCTTCACATCAGATTTAGCTTCAGCATCAGTCCTTCCAGTGAACATTCAAGGTTGAATTCCTTTAGGATTCACTGGTTTGATCTCCTTGCAGTCTAAGGGACTCTTAAGTGTCTCTTCTGGCACCACAATTTGAAAGTATCAATTCTTTGATGCTCAGACTTCTTTATGGTCCAACCTTCACACCTGTACATGACTACTGGGAAAACCATAGCTTTGACTATAAGGGCCCTAAAATATCTACAGGAATATCCTTCTAGAGACAGTTAATCTTATAGCATTGAGCACAAATCTGGTATATGATGGACCTTATACATAAATATATACCTGTGGAAAGATTTAATGTGTGGCCTGGACCAGGTTATAGGTGTGTGCTAAGTCACTTCAGGCATGTCAGATGCCTTGCAACCCCATGAACTGTAGTCTTCCAGGTTCCTCTGTCCATGGGCTTCTCCAGACAAGAATAGTAGAGTGGGTTGCCACTTCCTACTCCAAAGGATCTTCCTCACCCAAGAACAGGACCCACATCTCCTGTGGCTCCTGCATTACAGGAGAATTCTTTGTCACTGAGCCAGATGGGAAGCCCAGGTGATAGAGGATCTAGTTCTAATTCCAGTGTCCACACAAGCAAACTTTAGGTGTTCAGAAAAGCAAAACTAAACATAAATTTTCTTACCAACAGTAATTTTTAATTGATAGAATAAAATTACTCTTGTAGAATCAATCTAGGTTTTTTGTTTGTTTGTTTTTTCCAAATTCAATGTTTTGAATATCCAATATCATTTTATTCATACATGTATATGCTGCAGTCCATGAGGTCGCAAAAAGTCAGACAAAACTGAGCAACTGAACTGACTGATATATGCTTAAGGCTGACTACAGACTTTACATTCTAACAGATTTCTGTAAAAATGTTCAGTTCAGTTCAATCCAGTTGCTCAGTTCTGTCTGTCTGACGCTTTGCGACCCCGTGGACTGCAGCATGACAGGCTTTTATGCCCGTAGAGTCAGTGATGCCATCCAACTATCTCATCCTCCATCGTCCACTTCTCCTCCTCCAGCATCAGGGTGTTTTCCAGTGAGTCAGTTCTGCATATCAGGTGGCCAAAGTACTGGAGTTTCATCTTCAGAATCAGTCCTTCCAATGAATATTCAGGACTGATTTCCTCAGAATTCACTGTTTGATCTCCTTGCAGTCCAAGGGACTCTCAAGAGTCTTCTTCAAAACCACAGTTTAAAAGCATACATTTTTCTGTGTTCAACTTTCATTATAGTCCAACTGTCATATCCAACATGACTATTGGAAAAACCATAGCTTTGACTAGACTGACCTTTGTTGATAAAGTAGTGTCTCTGCTTTTTAATATGCTGTCTAGGTTGGTCCTAGCTTTTCTTCCAAAAAGCAAGTGTCTTTTAATTTCATGGCTGCAGTCACCATCTGCAGCGATTCTGGAGCCAAAAAAAAAAAAAAAGAAAGTCTGACACTGTTTCCATTGTTTCCCCATCTATTTGCCATGAAGTGGTAGCATGATTTGCCATGATGATGCCATGATCTTAGCTTTTTGGATGTTGACTTTTAAGCCAACTTTTTGACTCTCCTTTTTCACTTTCATCAAGAGGGTCTTTTGTTCTTTTTCACTTTCCTCCATATGGGTAGTGTCATCTGCATATCTGGGGTTATTGATATTTCTTCCAGCAATCTTGATTCCAGCTTGTGCTTCATTCAGCCCAGCATTTCACATGATGCTCTCTGCATATAAGTTAAATAAGCAGGGTGACAATATACAAATGACATATTTCTTTCCAAATTTGGAACCAGTCTGTTGTTCCATATCTGGTTTTAACTATTTCTTCTTGACCTGCATACAGATTTCTCAGGAGTCAGGTACAGAGTTCCAGTATTCCCATCACTTTAAGAATTTTCCTCAGTTTGTTGTGATCCACAGAGTCAAAGGCTTTGCCGTAGTCAATAAAGCAGAAGTAGATGTTTTTCTGGAACTCTCTTGTTTTTATGATGATCCAGTGGATGTTGGGAATTTGATCTCTGGTTCCTCTGCCTTTTCTAAATCCAACTTGAACATGTGGAAGTTCACATGCTTTTGAAGCTTTGCTTGGAGAATTTTGAGCATTATTTTGTCAGCTCAATGAGTGCAATTGTGTGGTAGTTTGAGCATTCTTTGGCTTTCTTTGGGATTGGAATGAAAACTGACCTTTTCCAGTTCTGTGGCCACTGCTGAGTTTTCCAAATTTGCTGGCATATTGAGTGCAGCACTTTAACAACGTAATCTTTTAGGATTTGAAATAGCTCAACTGGAATTCCATCACCTCCACTAGCTTTGTTTGTAGTGATGCTTCCTATGGCTCACTTGACTTCTCATTCCAGGATGCCTGGCTCTAGACGAGTGAGCATACCATCATATGATCTGAATTATAAAGATCTTTTTTGTGTAGTTCTTCTGTGTATTCTTGCCACCTCTTCTTAATATCTTCTGCTTCTCTTAGGTTCATACCATTTCTTTCTTTTATTGTGCCCATCTTTGCATGAAATATTCCCTTGGTATCTCTAATTTTCTTGAAGAGATCTCTAGTCTTTCCCATTCTATTATTTTCCTCTATTTCTTTGCATTGATCACTGAGGAAGGTTTTCTTATCTCTCCTTGTTATTCTTTGGAACTTTGCATTCAAATGGGTATATCTTTCCTTTTCTCCTTTGCCTTTCATTTCTCTTCTTTTCTCAGCTATTTGTAAGGCCTCTTCAGACAATCATTTTGCCTTTTTGCATTTTTCTTCCTTGGTGATGGTCTTGATCACTACCTCTTGTACAATGTCACAAACCTCCATAGCTCTTCAGGCACTCTATCAGATCTAATCACTTGAATCTATTTGTGACTTCCTTATATAATTGTAAGGAATATGACTTAGGTCATAATTGAATGGTCTAGTGGTTTCCCTATTTTCTTCAATGTAAGTCTGAATTTTTCAATAAGGATTTAATGATCTGAGCCACAGTCAGCTCCCAGTCTTGTTTTTGTTGACTGTATAGAGCTTCTCCATCTTTGTTTGAAAAGAATATAATCTATCTGATTTCGGTATTGACCATCTGGTGATGTCCATGTGTAGAGTCTTCTCCTGTGTTGTTGGAAGAGGGTGTTTGGTACGACCAGTGAGTTCTCTTGACAAAACTCTGTTAGCCTTGGCCTTGCTTCATTTTGTATACTCCAAGGCCAAATGTGCCGGTTACTCCAGGTATCTCTTGACTAAGAATGTACTGTTTGCAAAAATTGAAGAAAAATGCAGATCAAGGAGGTGATACAAGTTGGTAAAAATGTTATGCTGCTTGTCAAAGCCAGTCATCTGGATCAGAGAATTTTAGTTTCAGAAGTGTCCATCAGGGTTATTCAGAAATTTGGTACTGTAATTTTGTGCCATGCTACCTAATGTGTAAAAAATGACCATCTAATTCACATTAAATGTTATGGCCTGGCCATTCATATCCTTAGAAAACTCATATATCTAAGTTCTAATTCACGGTGTGAAGATACTTGGGTGAGGGGGTGGAGCTTTTAGGAGGTATTTAGGATTAAGTTAGGTAGTGAGGGTGGGGGCCCTCATAATGTGATCAGTGTGCTTATAAGAATCTGAAGGGAGACCAACATCTCTTTCTCCATTCACATGCTTGGAAGAAAGGCCATGTGAGCCTTTCTTACATGGAAAGGCTGACTGGAAAGAACAGGAAAAGAACCTGACTGAAACCTGACTAGAACCCTGACCTCAGATTTCCAGTCCCATAACTGTGAGAAATAAATGTCTGTTGTTTAAAGCACACCTATGATGGCGCTTTGTTGTAGAAGTTTGAATTAACTAAAATGCATTTAGAGAAATAATATAAGGCTTGGCCATATACATTAATCCTTGGGTCTGTCAGCAAAGAACACAGGACTTGGATCATAGCTTTTTGTGGAATTTTGACTATGTTATAAGAAATAATCTTGTATGTGCTCTTATGAAGAAGCCACATGTATAAATCAACTTGGGCTACCTAAAAAAACAAAATACCACAGACTGGGTCATTTAAACAATTGGACTTTATTTCCTCAAACATCTGAAATAATTGTCCTGCAGACAGACAAATTCTTGCTGTGTCCTTATGAGACTGAGAGGTCTGGTATCTCTTCCTCTTCTTATAAGGCACCAGCCCTACAGGATTCAGTTCAGTTCAGTTCAGTCACTCAGTCATGTTTGACTCTTTGTGACCCCATGAATCACAGCATGCCAGGCCTCCCTGTCCATCACCAACTCCTGGAGTTCACCCAGACTCATGTCCATCGAGTCAGTGATGCCATCCAGCCATCTCATCCTCTGTCTTCCCCTTCTCCTCCTGTTCCCAATCCTTCCCAGCATCAGAATCTTTTCCAATGAGTCAGCTCTTCACATGAGGCGGCCAAAGTACTGGAGTTTCAGCTTCAGCATCATTCTTTCCAAAGAAATCCCAGGGCTGATCTTCTTCAGAATGGACTGATTGGATCTCCTTGCAGTCCAAGGGACTCTCAAGAGTCTTCTCCAATACCACAGTTCAAAAGCATCAGTTCTTCGGTGCTCAGCCTTCTTCACAGTCCAACTCTCACATCCATACATGACCACTGGAAAAACCATAGCCTTGACTAGATGGACCTTAGTTGGCAAAGTAATGTCTCTGCTTTTGAATATGCTATCTAGGTTGGTTATAACTTTTCTTCCAAGGAGTAAGTGTCTTTTAATTTCATGGCTGCAGTCACCATCTGCAGTGATTCTGGAGCCCAAAAAAATAAAGTCTCACACTGTTTCCACTGTTTCCCCATCTATTTCCCATGAAGTGATGGGACCAGATGCCATGATCTTCATTTTCTGAATGTTGAGCTTTAAGCCAACTTTTTCACTCTCCACTTTGACTTTCATCAAGAGCCTTTTTAGTTCCTCTTCACTTTCTTAGGGCCCTGAAATTAGAACCTAATTTAACCTTTATCACTTCCTCACAGACACTAAGCCCAAACAGTCACATTGGAGATTAAGGCTTGAATATGTGTATTTGGGGAACATCACTCAGTCCAGCCTCAGAGGGTAAAGAGTCTTCCTGCAATTCAGGAGATCCAGGTTCAATTCCTGGGTCAGGATGATCCCCTGGCGAAGGGAATGGCAACCCTTGATTGGAGAATTCCATGGACAGAGGAGCCTGGCAGGCTACAGTCTATGGGGTCTCAAAGAGTCCCTCAAGACTGAGTGACTAATACTTTCACTTCATAACACTTATGAAGTTATGTACTTCATAAGTACATAACACTTCAGTACCCACTTTTTAATAATTCTAAGGGCATTATTCTTCTCAAAAAAAAAATTGGGGGGGAAGCTATCTTTTCTCTATGAGCCCCTCATTGTTCCTTTTTAACCTTATATCTTTGCATTGTGAGTCAATATTCATGCTTCAAAAAATATGAAAGAAGAATGCAGTGCTACCTATGCTTGTTTCCCATTTCTCTAGTATGGCCTGGATATACTGGTCTAGGAAGGACCACCAGGTTCCCATAGAACATCTTTATATAAACGAGAAGAAATAAAACATAATTAAACACTCATTTCCTCTGAGGAGGCAGCTCCATGGTGGGCCCGTGACTTGGCAAGCAGGCTGTATGCTGAAATTTATCCCCCATTCATTCCCATCTATTTATGCATGCAGCTGGCAAAACTTGTGCTCTGTGTAGTCACCATCACTGGATGTAGGTATTTCATTCTCAGTTCATCTGAACTTATCCAAGAAACCTCTCACAATCTCAAAAGCTGTAAAGCGGTGAGTTTGGGGTTGACGTGGATACACTGCAATAGTTAAAATGGATAACTAACAAAGACCTACTGGATACACAGGGAACTCTGCTCAATATTGTGTCACAGCCTAAATGGAACAAGAATTTGAAAAAGAGTAGATATATGTATCACTGAATCATTTTCTACGCACCTGAAACTAATATATTGCTAATAAATTATGCTCTAATATATAATAAAAACGTACTACTTCTAATGTAAGAGAAAAGCAAGCAAATAAACAAAAAAACCAAAAGGTGTAAGGGGGGTGAGAACCACGTAATCTTAACGTATCATGGTGTTTGTATCCCTTTCCTCCTTTGGTGTTAGTGATGCTATGTAACTACCGTTCAACTGCATGTGCTTATTCATCATGTTATTTCTGCTCTCAGAGACCATTGTATCTTCTCCCCTTCCCCAAACACACACATGAGCATTCACATAAATTAACAACCATAAACACGCACAGGCATCCACACCCACTCATAACCTCACTCACACACACACATGCACACGTATATAAACTCACGCCCAATCTTGCCCTGTATTTCCTGTACTCTATGCTGCCTTCAGTGTCAAATATTAGCTCTAACTCGCAGGGTTGAAGTTTATTGCTTTCCTAATAAAGGCTGGATTTGGTTGTTTTGTTCTTTGTTTAGCTGACTTCAAGTCCAAGACACAAACTTGTGCAAAAACATTCCAGAAGGTAGTTATTTAAAGCTATTAATCCCTACTGTATTTGCACCTCAGAGAGGGTGTATTCTCTCATCTCATTTCATTCTAACAAAAAGGAGGTGATTTTTAGTGATTGATTATGAAGCATCATCATTGTTTACATTTGTTATCTCACTTGATCCTTCAATGTTCAAACAAGACTGCATTGCCATCTCGAGTTTACAGATCAGGATCTGAGGCTCAAGAAGTTTGCTCTATACTAAAGACAATATAGCTAGGTATTTGTAAGTATGGGAGCTTAACAAATTATTTTTTCCTTCAGATCTCTTGCCCATCTTCCAATATTAATCTCACATCTAAAAGCTTCAATACTTTGGCCACTTGATGTGAAGGGTTGACTCACTGGAAAAGACTCTGGTGCTAGGAAAGATTGAGGGCAGGAGCAGAAGGGGGCAACAGAGGATGAGATGACATCACTGACTCAGTGGACATGAGTTTAAGCCAACTCCAGGAGATAGGGAAGGACAGGGAATCCTGGCATGTGACAGTTCATGCAGTTGCAAAGAGTGGGACATGACTTAAGGACTGAACAATAATAACAATAGCAACAAGTTCTTAAGGGCTTCCCTGGTAGTTCAGATAGTAAAGAATCTGTCTGTAATGCAGGATACCCAGGTTCAATTCCTGGGTAGGGAAGATCCCCTGGAGAAGGAAATGGCTACCCACTCCAGTGTTCCTGCCTACAGAATTCTATGGATGGAGGAGACTGGTGGGCTACAGTCCATGGGGTCACAAAGTATCAGACAGGGCTGAATTGCTAACACACACACAAACAATTCATAGCAATTCTTGTAATTAATATCACATCTCTATCCACCACAGTACTGATATAATATGAAAAATAGGTAACGAGAATGTACAGATTGCATATCAAATCTATTATAATTATAGAAAACTTAAATCTTCATCATTTTTCTTTTTCTTGATTTTACACTGTCTTTACCCTTTTTCTCAATTTCTTTCTCTGATTGTTGTGAAGCTACATACTTTATACTGATTCTGTCTCAGTAAGACTTTGTCTACAGAGTCATGAATGCAACACCAAAGTAAAGACGAAAATTTATTTTACTTTATTCTATTCACATATGTCAGAAATTGGTATCAATATAGAGCTGGGTAAGGAATAGGGAATAACAAATGCTTCCAAAAAGAACTTGTACAAGAAGGAACAGTTTGAACATTTTGGATTAAATCTGGTTTGATGGACTGAATGTACGTCCCTCCCCCAAATTTGTATGTTGAGATCCTAACCCCAAGGTGATGGTAATAGAAGGTGTGGCCTTTTGGAGAGCATGAGGTCATGAGAATGGAGTCCCAGTGAATGAGATCAGTGTTCTTAAAAAAGCAACCAGAGAAGTCTCTTGATGCTTCTACCATGTGAGGACACAGTGAAAAGACCGCCAAATGTGAACCAGAAAATGAATCCTCACTGAATTGAATAGACCAGTGCCTTGATCTTGGACTTCCCAGTCTTCAGAACTGTGAGATAAATGTTTGATGTTAAAAACTCCTAGTTGTTATTATTCTTGTTAAAGCAGCCCATACAGACTAACATATGGTTTATGTCCTGAAAAGCTGAAAGGGGGAAAAATGTGACAAATAAGGACCATTTTTATTGAATGCTGTATCTAATGTGTTTGAACACTTGTGATAATTGAGAACTTCTTGAAACAACATTCTTTATACAGGTCAGACAGTTTTGGAACTATTTTATTAGTTGAGTTTAAACCTGACTCTCAAAAATGTCTGTTCTTAATTCTAACTTTGGAAGTCACTGACCTTGTCCACATTCATGTATGTTTGGTCTGTTGTTTAGTTGTGTCTGATTCTTTTGTGAACCCCTGGACTGTAGCCCGGCAGGCTCCTCAGTAGATGAGATTTCCCAGGCAAGAATACCGGAGTTGGTGGCCATTTCTTTCTCTGGGGAGAATTTTCCTGACTCAGGAATTGAACCTGCATCTCCTGAATTGCAGACAGATTCTTTACCACCAAGCTACCAGGGAAGCCCTGATTCATGTAGGTGCACGTGCTAAGATGTGTCAGTTTTGTCTGACTCTGTACGACCCCAAGGACTATAGCATGCCAGGTTCCTCTGTCCATGAGATTCCCAAGGCAAGAATACTAGAGTGGGTTGCCATGCCCTTCTCCAGGGAATCTTCCTGACCCAAGGATCGAACACACGTCTTTTATGTTTCCTGCATTGACAGGTGGGTCTTCACAAACAGCACCACCTGGGAAGCTCAGTTCATGTATAATAATGATGAATCATCCAAACACATGATCATCTATTTTCAGAATCAGCATGATAGAACACCATCTCCATTACGAATCCTCAGTCAGTGGAAGAAAAAAAGCCCCCAGCTGTTTCTTTCTCCTGCCCTACATATTAGTTGGATTCGTTTCTTGATATGTGTCTCCCCAGGCCTTATACTAAAACCAGGCTGAACAACAAAACCACCCACTGGACACTCTGTGTCCCTTTCCACTTTTATACCATAAATATTACTGTGTCCTTAGCCTGTAGTGCCCTTCTCAGCATTCCTGGATATCAAAAGTCTATTCATTTTTAAAAGCTCACTTAAAATATCATCCAATAGGCGATAAAACATGAAAGTACGGACTTTGGGGTCAGACAGGATTTAAGTTTGCCATTTGCCCTGAAAGGCAGAGCAAATTATTTATCTTCTCTGAGAGAATAAGCCCCTGGCTTAGGTTTATGTTCCCTGCTTTTCTCTACATAAACTTCCTTTAGGTGATCTCATGCCTTTAAAAAGCATTCATCTACTCTAAACCCAAAGTATTATCTGCAAGAAAACAGTTTGAACTTAAACCATATATGCCCAGCTCTCTCCTGGACATCTTCAGGTTTATATTCCAAACAACATGTCCAAGTGGCACAATTAATATCTCCCTGTACTGTTTTTTTTTAATAAAAAATAAAATGAAACAGAAAACTATGTTTTTCTTTTCAGCAAAGGAAATTCTCATGAATCTAATTGCTTGTGCAGAAATTTTACAAATTTTGCCCTCTTTTTCTTTCTCCCATATCCAATCTGACACCAATGCAGTTTCTGGAAACTCCTGAGTCCCATATCCATCCAATACCCCTATCCTAGTATAAGTTCGCATCATCTTCCTTTCAGGCCACCTGAACAGCATCTTAAATGGATCCCCTGCTTCTTCTCTCACACTCTGTTGTCCATTTTCCAGAAAATGACAACCAAATAAATTTTTTTAAATCACATAGCCATTCTGCTTTAAAACTTTTACTGCCTCCCCTTATTCTCACCATGAAGTAGAAGCTCTTTCCCATCATATACAAGTTGTATGGATTAGGCTCTGCATGCCACCTGACTGAACTGGCTCCCACCACACTCCCCTTGTCCACTTGCTTGTCTGCTGTGTTGCTTCTGTCCATTTTCTAGGTCTTTGCTCCTGCTTTTCTCTCTATAATGTTCTTCTGTAGAATCTTCCCAAGGCAGGCTTATTTTCAACCTTCAGTGTTTGACACAATTAACAGATTTCTGGGTTTTCTTTTCCTTGTTAATTTTGTGTTCTGTTTACACCTCTAGAAAAATAGTAGAGCCATAATAGATGTCTTGAATATTCTGTTCATAGATATATCACAAATGCCAAGTGTAATGCCTGCCAAACAGTAGATCCTAATACCCAACATCCCAGATCCCAAATAAATATTTGTGCTTGAATGAATGTGTGTTTCAGTGTTGTCTCTGCCAATAAGGATAGTGATAGTCTCTTCTTCAAGATGCATTGGAGGTTAAGTGAGATAATGTTGCATATTAAACTGCTTTAGAGTTTACATTGTCTTCTATTTCATTCCTGAGTGTTTGACAGTTTCTGGAACAATGTAAGTGCTTGATATAATCTGGACACATTTTTTTTTTTAATTAGGAAAAAGAAGTGTGCTTTGTTTCTAAAATTACACCACATGTCTGAACATAAAAAATGTTAAATCCTCATCTCCCAGCATTTTATCATATTTAAAAGACTTCTAATTTTAGCCATATTTCTAAATAGCATCATTTTTGTTGGCTTTAATTTCAAAATCCAAAGCTTGCAATAAGCAGAGAAGGAACTCAATTAAGCATAGCCCATAGAGCAAATATTTAATTCCATTCTCATCACTCCGTCATTAATAGGGCAATCACCCAGAAATGGGGGCATTGATCATCAGCAATGGAATAATTGTGAAATAATAAAGAAAAGATAGCGCAAGACTATTAGAGTTTTTGAATCAGTGTTTATATCCACTAGTTACAGCTCATTTAAAAAATATATCTTCTCTCTGCTAGGATCAACAATTCTTAGAAACTGACTAGATAAGAGGCACACTCTTCTCTTATTTGTAAGAAAAAGAAATGAGTTAAAAATGAGGGGCCCTGAAAAGATGAATAAGTTAAATTAAAAAGCATTACGCAATTTAGTCATGGTATTAATTGCCCATTCTTGATAAATATTCATAGAATTAAATCATTAAGTAATGATAGTAAGTTTTAGTTTCTATATAGTATTCTTGTGCTTTACAAATTAATTATATCAAAAGAATAACTCTATTTGACATAGTGATATGGGTAAAGCACTTACTGCTTAAATATTTTAAGCAGAAAGAACAGTAAAGCCTCCCCAAGGAGAGGAAAATAAACACCTATGATGTGTAGGTTAGTCTATATCATATTTTCCTATTTAATCTTTATAAAAATTTTAGGTAAGTCAGATTTGGTCCTACTCCATACACGTGAAACTCAAGTTTTTTAAAGACTCATTTAAGGCTACACAGCTTGTTCAGAGGCAAGGCTGGGGTGAGCTGATGTGGAATGTCTGAAGTACTGAGCCGGGAATCATGGGGAGCTGGTGGATTAGGTATTTTCTATACATAATCACCCTCTCTGTTTTTATTGGAGTATAGTTGCTTTACAAGTTACTTTGCAGTTGTGCTAGTTTCTGCTGTACAAGGAAGTGAATCAGCCTCATGTATACATATATACTCTCTTAAAATCCCCCCCACAGTGTCCTGTATCCTGTAGAATTCTACGCCTCAACAAAGAGAGTGTTATTGTTATTATTTCATAGACAAAGGAGATCAAAGTTCAGAGAGGCCAGGGTGTTTGCTTGGCATCACACAGCTAACAAAGCAGAGGTGTCATCAGACTGAAATTCCAGTATGGGCTCTAAACCTCATATTCTTGGTAGCTCCGGTTGTGGGGGTAATAGTCATAGCATAGTCTTTACATGGTCCAAGTTCAAGTCCTTCAGTGACTTGTCAGCCATGTGACTTCATGCTGGTCCCTTAATCTCTTTGAGCTTATTTCCTTTCCTGCAGAAATGGAGAAAATAAACAATCTCCTTCCTGAAGTTGGTTGAGAGGATGAAATGAAATAATTTGTAGAAAGCTTAGCCTGGTGCCCCTCTCCTACTAATGTTCAGTATACTTGAGTAACTATTATGCAAGTCAAAGTCTCTGCTTTATGATTCCCAGGGTCATAGAATAAGGACAGAAATTTCATAAAACACCTTCTGGCTTCAAATTTAACATCTCTTCACCAGACATGAAATAGCCATATTTATTAGATAATATCATTCTGTCCTATTTTTCTGCTTTCTCATAGATCTATTCTTGTGACAAAAGGAACGTTTCAAGGAGCAGTATAAGCGGTTCCCAAAGTTCTCATTAAAGACACAGGAATAGTCTTAGAGCTCCTGGAAATCCCCCAAAAGACACAGATGTGAGGAGAGCTGAGGAACCCAGTCAGCTCACAGGGGAAGATGGAGCTGGCCCAGAATCAGAACAATCAAGCGTGGCGTGTTCCGGAGAAGTTTGCCACCACGCAAGAAAGAGGAGAGGTTTTGACAGTTTTTGACTAACAGCCTCGTGTTATTTTGAACTTTTGCTCCAGCTGCTTTGTGGGGAGAAGATGAAGAAAGCAAATGTTTATTCACTTGGCTGCCTTTCTCACTGTCTTTAGAGGCTCCTCTCTCTGAGGTGAGTCTTTCGGGCACTGACATGAAAATAAAGCTGATGGAACTGGCAGCCCCTGCTGCCCACAGGGACAGAGGTGACACTCAGCAGTCTAGGGAGGGGAAGGAGAATGAAGGGAGGTGCTCAGGCCTCTCCATGTCCCGTCTGGATCTCAGTCATCATCCTGATTCAAACCACTCTGACCTCAAGCCTACACTACTGCAGCCTCTTACTTGGCCTCCCAGCTTCCAGACTTGCAGCTGATCACCTTTACAAAGCACACCTCAGATGAGGCCACTGCCTTGACTTTCCCTCTTTAAAGTCCTACTCTGGAAGAACTGTATGGATTATATGATCAGCCCCTAAATATAGCCAACATGACTTAGAATGACTGACCAATTCTTTTCACCTTATCTGAGGGCTTCTTCCTAATACTCCAGAGCTGGTACTCTCCATTCTCTTATTGGAAAGTCCCAACTGCCTCCTGGAAATGGGCTTTTGCATATACACCATTTCCTTTGTCTGAAAAGCACCCTGCCCTTGCTTTCTCTGGTGACTCCTTTTCATGCTCAATTCTCAAAGAATAACATGCCACCACTCCAGACCGTGTCTCCCTGGATAGCTCCATTGGGCCAGAAGGGGTCCTGTTATATGCTGTCCCATGCACTGTGCCTTCCTCTGGAAGCAACTCAGTTGACGGTGTGCACCAATCAGAGTCTAGGCAGAAAAACAAAATCCAAACAAACAGCCAGAAATGTGTCCAGGTTTCAGAGGAGGAAATATAAAGTAGATAATTAGTTCCATGACTGATGGAGGAATTGAGAAACAAAACAATAGAAAGTGAGACAACCCAGATATTAACACCAACAAGGAACTACTAGGAACCCTACTTGGGAAAGACAAGAAGAAGGGCTTTCACTTCACAAAGGAGATGCAGTCACTGCCAGAGGAAGAGAGGAGGGCAAATGCCCAGTTCCGCTCTTCTCCTGGCCTTCTAAACACATGCTACTAACATCCATCAGTCAGACTGAGCCAGAAGCCCACAGGGCCAGGTACTGTCTAATACTCAGCAGACCAGGACAGGGACAAAGTCTAGACATGAGGGCACCAAGACCCATTATCAGCAGATGTTGTTACAAATGTTTATTTTAGATATTGTTTTATTTACTATCAATTTCTTAGTCTATAAGGAGGTTGCCACAGACTACAACTATTTGTGTTCACTATGGTGTTCACCATGGTGTTCACCTGCACAAAGCACTTATTGAATGAGCAGTTTTGAAGGTATCCATCTGTTCATTCACTAGGGCCTCCTGTGGCTCAGTGGTAAAGAATCTACTTGCTAATGCAGGAAGATCCCCTGGAGTAGGAAGGGACAATCTACTCAAGTATTCTTGCCTGGAGAATCCCATGGAGAGAAGAGCCTGGCAGGCTACAGCCCATGAGATCACAAAGAACCAAACATGACTGAGTGACTGAGCACAAAGGCACACTCGTTCACTAGGTATTGAGCAACTGCTCCATGCCAAACAGTCCACAAAGCAGACCCCACCCCTGCTCTGATGGGCCTTATATGTTAAAGGAGGGAGGAAGATAACAGATGAATAACCACGTGAAAGTTAGAAAGAAAAAATGCAAAGAACGTTCTAGTTATAGGCTACGTATGGGAATCCCTGGATGAGGAGGGAATTCCAGACAGAAGTGGGTAAAGCCTGGAGGTTAAGGAGGCAGGGTGGTGGCAAAACAGCAAACAAGAGGACATCTGATGAGTTCAGGGATATGGATTAGGGATAAGAGTTGGAAGACATTTGCTTCTGGTCTTGCAACCAATTTTACATTGAATGAGAAGGAAAGGCACTGAATGCATGAATAGTGTCAGTGAAGGAATTTAAAACTCAACATTCAGAAAACTAAGAGCATGGCATCTGGTCCCATCACTCCATGGCAAATAGATGGAGAAACAATGCAAACAGTAACAGACTTTATTTTCTTGGGCTCCAAAATCACTGCAGATGGTGACTGCAGCCATGAAATTAAAAGACACTCCTTGAAAAAAAAAAAAAAAAGACACTCCTTGGAAGAAAAGTTATGACCAACCTAGACATCATATTAAAAAGCAGAGAAATTACCTTGCCAACAAAGGTCCATCTAGTCAAAACTATGGTTTTTCCAGTAGTCGTGTATGGATGTGAGAGTTGGACTATAAAGAAAGCCAAGCACTGAAGAATTGATGCTTTTGAACTGTGGTGTTGGAGAAGACTCTTGAGAGTCCCTTGGACTGCAAGGAGATCCATCCAGTCAATTCTAAAGGAAATCAGTCCTAAATATTCATTGGAAGGGTGGTTGCTAAAGCTGAAGCTCAAATATTTTGACCACCTGATGTGAGGAACTGACTCATTAGAAAAGACCCTGATGTTGGGAAAGATTGGGGGCAGGAGGAGAAAGGGACGACAGAGGATGAGGTGGTTGGATGGCATCACTGACTCCATGGACATGAGTTTGAGTAAGCTCTGGGAGTTGGTGATTGACAAGGAAGCCTGGCATGCTGCAGTCCATGGGGTTGCAAAGAGTAGGACACGGCTGAATGACTGAACTGAACTGACTGAAGGAATAAATGCTAGGTTTGTACCCAATCCTAAAGGAATCATGAAAGTTTTAGGAAATCTCAACTCAGCCCAGCTCACCTCATCCATTAACTGTTGGATTTGTTGAGGCCTCCACAGGTCTGAATCTCCAAGACATTCAGAAATATCTGCTAAAAGGATTAAAGAGGAATAGTGTCTCCTGATAATGTAGAGACAGAAGAAGAGCCATGAGAAGGAAGAGGGAATTAGCAATTTGGATTATGTACCAGGTGGTTTTCTATCCACTGATTTTTAAATTTTGCTGCATCATTGCAAGTAATATGCCTTCAGGTTTCAGGTTAGAATATTGAAGTACAGCAAGTTTACGAGACTGTACATTGCAACCTAGACTCACTGGCTAATGATCATTACATGCTGTACACTATAACACTATTATATCTTACTGAATTTTGGCAACACCCTTTGGGGCATATGACTGAGACAACCACAAGGAAAGATTAAAGACAGAATTTTATAAAAAAAAAAAAGTAAAGGAACAATAGACATTGAAAAGGGGGAAAAATAAAACAGCATATCTGTGTTAACAGTTTCAAGATAATCCATTCATTTACTAAAAATTAATAATGGTTGCTTTGACTAAAGCATTTGAAACTCCTGTATATACCCACAAAAATTATTTGCAAGTAATCTCGTGGTTTTTCTTAAATGATGACTATACACCATGCATTTACTTGGTAAATTGTTAATTTGAAGATGCTTCAAAGTTAAGAACTGTTATGCTCACTTTCTGTATGAGGAAATGCAGGCACAGAGAGTTAAATAGATTTGTTAGGTTCACAGGACTAGAAAAGAAATACTGGAATTTTGATCTGGTGTCCAGAAGTGCTCTTGAACCTTGCCCAGATCAGATCAAGGGGGCTGCAGGAGGAGCAAGTGATCAGAAAAGATGGATATTAAGATTGGATAAGGGGGGATTTTTTTTTTTTTTTTTTGAGGATCAAGGCTTTAACTGGGCTTGACCATCAAATTCTCAGTGAATTCATTGTTGCTAGACGATTGTCAACCTCTTCTTCATCGTACATTGTCTCTTCCTATTTTGTTCTCAATGAAGGAGAAGCTTGACTCTTATTTTCGTGTTTGATGGCTTAATAATTATTGCCATTTTTCCATATCTGTGATAATGCACAGATTCTCTAGAAAGAATGATTGTGTTTATTATTCTTGACAAGGGCTTTCCTGTCCTGTCTTTTTTTTTTTTCTTGTTTCTTTCATGGAGTGTGGTGTTCTTAGACTAGACTTCAATCCTCTGTGTATTAAAAGGAAATAGCAGCACCCACAGAATTATTATGAGGATCATACATGACAAAATACTTAAAAGAGTTTATTTAATACTAGGTCTAGGTCTCAGCATTTTGTACTTCTTAGTTCATTTGATTTATAGAGTCCTCTGCAGTGGAGGCAAAGCAAAGTTAAATAAATTCTCTGGAGACAGATAGCTAGCAAGCCCAGAGTTGATATTCAAAGTCAGGAGTTTGATGTCCTTGCTCTTCAGTTCTGGGCAATGTTGCCTCCTTGTAAGTAGGAACAACACATGTAAAGTCGTCTAACACTGAAGTCGTTTCATGAGATGTAACAATTGTGACAACTGTGCTTTTCTCTGTGAGAATCATTATTTTTAATTTATTGATTCTTATCTATAAAATAGAGTTAATAATACTGGTAACAAAGTAATTGTTGATAATCAAATTGGATATTTTTGAGTCAAAATACTTTGGAAAATATTTTATAAATAGTATAATAAACATCAGTTACTTTTTGTTAGAACATAT
The DNA here is from genome assembly GCF_055505025.1 of Bos grunniens. Taxonomy (NCBI): domain Eukaryota; kingdom Metazoa; phylum Chordata; class Mammalia; order Artiodactyla; family Bovidae; genus Bos; species Bos grunniens. Next base: position 10,572,412 of record NC_141170.1, on the reverse strand, counting down.
AATTTCTAATTGTTATCCCCATCATTAGAAAGCCAAGATATGTTATGCCAATTCTGCCTCCAATGGTCTTGGATTTTTGTTTTAATAAATCTCTAAAACATTTCCTGCCTTCCATCTAACCCACTCCATGACCTGATTTCAAACTTCTTTCCGCCTCCATATTTATTGCTTTTGCTCATGCACTGGGTTCTAGGCTACCATGGCTCCCAAAATTTATCTGCATGTTCCCCTCTTCCTTATTTTTGATCACATTTTTTTTTCCTGAAACTGATTGGCTTTTCCTTTTTTCCTTGCTTGTCCAAATTCAATACAGTGTTATGATTAAATTCATGGATTCTATGGTCTGTCTACATTTAAATTCTGCTGAGCTACTCACTACCTGTGTAATTGTGTATATATTCTTAACATCTTTCAGCTTCAGTCCTGCTATGGTCTGATGTTTATGTCCCTCCAAACTCACATGCTGCAATCCTAAGGCTCTTTGCAATGGCGTTAAGAGGTAGGCCTTTGGGAGGTGATTAGATCATAAGGGTGGAGCCCTCATAAATGATATTAGTGCCCTTATGAAAGGGGCCCTACACAGCCTCCTTTCTGCTTCCATCCTGTGAAGATACAACCAGAGGTCTGAGACCCAGGAGAGAGCTCTCGCTTGACCATACTGGCATCCAGCTCTCAGGCTTCTGTTCCCCAGAACTGTGAGAAATGAATATCTCTTGTTTATAAGCCACCCTCTCTCTGGTATTTTGTTACATCAGCCCAAGTGAATTAAGTCAAGTCCCTTAACTTATAAAGTAAGTACCTATTCACTGGGTTTTAATGAAGATTAAATATCTGAAGTCTACAAAACAGACTTAAAATATTACTTCACATATAGTAGATGTTAAATAGTTATTATGACAATATAACAATTAGAAATAATCATTACTTGAGGTCCAGATCACCTTACTTGCCTTCTGAGAAACATGTATGCAGTTCAAGAAGCAACAGTTAGAACCAGACATGGAAGAATGGACTGGCTCAAAACTGGAAAAGGAGTATGTCAAAGCTATATATTGTCACCTTGTTTATTTAACCTATATGCAGAATACATCATGAGAAATGCTGGGATGGATGAAGCACAAGCAAGATTCAAGATTTCAGGGAGAAATATCAATAACCTCAGATGTGCAAATGACACCACCATTATGGCAGAAAGTATAGAGGAGTTAAAGAGCCTCTTGATGAAGATGAAAGAGGATAGTGAGAAAGATGGCCTAAAACTCAACATTCAAAATGAAGATCATGACGTCTGATCTCATCACATCATGGCAAATAGACTGGGAAACAATGGAAATAGTGAAAGACATTATTTTCTTGGGCTCCAGAATCACTGCAGATGGTGACTTCAGCCATGAAATTAAAAGATGCTTGTTCCTTGGAAGAAAAGTTATGGCAAACGTTGTATGTATGTGCTTAGTTGCTCAGTCGTGTCTGGTTCTTTGTGACCCCAAAGGAGCCCAGCTCCTCTGTCCATGGGGATTCTCCAGGCAAGAATACTGGAGTGGATTGCCATGCCCTCCTCCAGGGGATCTTCCCAAATCAAACCCAGGTCTCCCACATTGTAGGCAGATTCTTTACTGCCTGAGCCACCAGTGAAGCACATGACAAACCTAGACAGCATATTAAAAAGCAGAGACATTGCTTTGATGACAAAGGTATGTACAGTCAAAGCTGTGGTTTTCTCAGTAGCAGGTATGGATATGAGAGTTGGACCATAAAGATGAGTGAGTACCAAAGAATTGATGTTTTTGAACTGTGGTATTGGAGAAGACTCTTGAGAGCAAGCAGATCAAACCAGTCATTCCAAAATGAAATCAATCCTGAATATTCATTGGAAGGACTGATTCTGAAGCTGAAGCTCCAATACTTTGACCACCTGATACAAAGGACTGACTCATTGGAAAAGACCCTGATGCTGGGAAAGATTGAAGGCAGGAGGAGAAGGGGGTGACAGAGGACAAGATGGTTGGATGGCATCGCCAACTCAATGGACGTGAGTTTGAGCAAGCTCCGGAAGATGGTGAAGGACAGGGAAGCCTGACATGCTGCAGTCCATGGTGTAGCAAAGAGTTGGACATGACTGAGAAACTGAACAACAGCACTGGAAATCCAACTCTTGCTCAATGCGTTAGTTCATGATAAACATTCTAGCATAATTTCTCTTTCATGGCACATCATTGAATTTTCTGTAAGACTTTTTTTTTTTTAACTGAAGATCCCTCACATGGGATTGCAGATTATTGCAGATATATTCATAGTCAGTAAGTTATTCAGTCATCAATTAGTCAGAATAGATATCTAGGGGTCACCTATGTGATTGATACTTTGGGCAATAAATATGCAACAAAGATGAAGAGAGACAAAATCCTTGCCTACTTAAAATATGCACTATATTCATATTAGTCGCATCTGACTGTGCGATCGCATGGACTGTAGCCCACCAGGTTCCTCTGTCCTTGGATTCTCCAGGCAAGAATACTGGAGTGTGTAGGCATTTCCTTCTTCAGGGGACCTTCCCTAACCAGGGATCAAGCCTGGGTCTCCTGCATTGCAGGTAGAGTCTTTATTATCTCAGCCACCAGGAAAGCCCTATGGGACAGCCTCTCAAAGAAGGGACTGCAGATAATTTGTGAATAACAAGAAGTAGCAAGCTATGTAGAAATCCATGAGAAGATCAGACAATGTAGAGAGGCAAAAAATGCAAATGTTCTGTGTCAAATATTCACTTGGGTTGTTTGGGAGACAGAAAAAGTGTCTAGTGTGTTGGCATGGGGTGAGAAGGGTGGAGATTAGCAGGAGGTGGGCTAGGAGAGACAGAAGGGGGCAAGATATACATAGAATCTCTGGTGGTGATAATGATTTTAGATTTTATCTTAATAGAAAGCCATTAAAGAGCTTTTTGTGTGGGAGAGAAACATTGTTAGAGTTACAGGAAGACAAAGTCGTTTTGGCTAGTAGGTGTAGAATGGCTTATAGAATCTGGGGTGTTATCACAGTGCTTCAGATGTGGAAAGACTATGGCTTATTCTATATTTAAACACTAAATTTGACAAATTCATAATTTGCCATTTCTTCTACTTCTACTAAATTGTAATTCAATATTTATTAGCTTACTATTTGCCCCCAAGATGACTAGCACTCAAACTTGCACATAGTATATATGACCACTCTCTTATAATGAAGTAATACAGCATGAGGAAGTTAAAGCTGGAAAATGTAGGTGAAAACAGGCAAGATACCTGCTTTATCTTAAGATCAAAATAGTCAAGAGACAGAAGGAAAAAACAAGCCACTCAGTAACTGTTAACTGCTTCTATTTTTATCATTGCAAAAAAATTATGCACATCGAACATAAAATGTGCTTGTCAGCAAATCTATCACATTTTCAACTTTTTCACAGAGCAGCTGATATACAAAGCACTTGGTCGTGTGCCACAAAGACTTTTAAATGACTGACTTTTGGCAAAGGCCAAAAAAATAATCACATGAACTCCGCTGTCTTCCAAAGATCAAGTCTGCTTCATGCCAGCTTGGAGAGAAAATTAAATATATAGCCAGAGATTTGATATTCTCTAGGAAGTCTAAATTTAGGAAGAAAATATCCTGAGGTGAAGAGACAGAAATCCACGTTTCATCTCATTATGTTTCCCCCAAAGGTTCTCCCTTTGGTGTTCCTTGTTGAGTGGTGCTTAAAAACACAGCTTGTGAGTCAGTGACCTTAATGCCATTTACTATCTACTTGATCTTGGCCAAATTAATTGGCTTTTTGGAGCCCCAGGGTCACAATGTGCATGTAAAATTGATAACACATTGATTGTAATGATAACAGTCAATATTTGTTTAGTGTATACTCTCTTCCAGAGGCCATTCTAATACTCTACGTATGTTAAGTCTTTTATAGTTATAACAGTATCATGATGGTTTAGTTGCTAAGGCCTGTCTGAATTTTATGGCCCCATGCACTGTAGCCCACCAGGCTCTTCTGTCTGTGGGATTTCCCAGGCAAGAATACTGCAGTGAGGTGTCATTTTCTTCCCTAGGGGATCTTCCTGACTCAGGGATTGACCCTGCATCTCCTGCATTGCAGGTGGTCTCCTGCGTAACAGGCGGATTCATTACCTCTGTACCATCAGGGACTCTGAAGAATAGCAGGAGGCAGTACTAAAATTACTCCCTGTTTCAAAAATGAGAAAATTTTGGTACTGAGGTAGGAGGAGAGGAAGTTTATATCACTTATCCAAGGCATCACACATAGTAAGTTGCAGGGTCTAGATTCAAAGCCGTTGATTTATGGCTTAAGATCCTGAGATATTCTCTGCTGACTATCTACTGTCTTTATCTGTTATGATGCACTGCTACAGAAAGATCCAGACTACAAGGTTCTTGTAAAGATTTAATAAAATGGTGTATGTAAGGCAATCAGACCTGTGCCTGGCATAGAACAAGCATTTAATAGCTATTATTTTTCATACATAAAGAGCAAGAGTAAATGACATCTATATAGGTACATAAAGCAAAACTTCCATATTTTTAAACAAATATTTATTGAATATCTACTGTATGTCACATACTGTTTTGAGTGCTTTGCCATCATAAAGAACAAAAGATACAAAAATGCAGCAGTTGCATGGCTAACATTATAGTGAAAGAAAAAGGATTCCACAGTAAGTAGTAATTGTAGTAAGTAAATTACATTTTGTGTTGGGATGCAATAAGAGCTACAGAAAATATATATATATATATATATATATATATAATAAGAGAATGAATAAAGACAATCTTAAAATCCAGGTTGGTGGTGGGTGAATGTTAGTCTGAAATTGTTTAAAGGGTAGTTGAGATCAACCTCACTGCCTGGGTCTAATTTGAGGCTGATGAAGATAAGAAAATTTGGGATTTAGATATCTGTAGGAAGAGTGTTCCAAGCAGAAGGATAGCCAGAGCTGAAGTTCTAAGCAGGGGTTTTGAAAAAAGAAAGTTGAGGTGTTTGAAGTGGAGTGAGTCTGGGAGAGGAGTAGCTGCTACATAGGTAAGGTTATAGGGAGCCTGTCATGTAGAGTTTAAGCACGTTGGCTGTTATTTTTAGTAAAATTAAATTTGAGCACAACCACCCTAATGGGGCCCTCCAATTTATAAAAGTCTTCTGGTGTTCCTAATTTCTTTTTTTTTTTTTCTAATTTTATTTTATTTTTAAACTTTACATAATTGTATTAGTTTTGCCAAATATCAAAACGAATCCGCCACAGGTATACATGTGCTCCCCATCCTGAACCCTCCTCCCCCCTCCCTCCCCACACCATCCCCCTGGGCCGTCCCAGCGCACCAGCCCCAAGCATCCAGCATCATGCATCGAACCCGGACTGGCAACTCGTCCCTTACATGATATTTTACATGTTTCAATGCCATTCTCCCAAATCTTCCCACCCTCTCCCTCTCCCACAGAGTCCATAAGACTGTTCTATACATCAGTGTCTCTTTTGCTGTCTCGTACACAGGGTTATTGTTACCATCTTTCTAAATTCCATATATATGTGTTAGTATACTGTATTTATGTTTTTCCTTCCGGCTTACTTCACTCTGTATAATAGGCTCCAGTTTCATCCACCTCATTAGAACTGATTCAAATGTATTCTTTTTAATGGCTGAGTAATACTCCATTGTGTATATGTACCACTGCTTTCTTATCCATTCATCTGCTGATGGACATCTAGGTTGCTTCCATGTCCTGGCTATTATAATCAGTGCTGGGATGAACATTGGGGTACACGTGTCTCTTTCCCTTCTGGTTTCCTCAGTGTGTATGCCCAGCAGTGGGATTGCTGGATCATAAGGCAGTTCTATTTCCAGTTTTTTAAGGAATCTCCACACTGTTCTCCATAGTGGCTGTACTAGTTTGCATTCCCACCAACAGTGTAAGAGGGTTCCCTTTTCTCCATACCCTCTCCAGCATTTATTATTTGTAGACTTTTGGATCACAGCCATTCTGACTGGTGTGAAATGGTACCTCATAGTGGTTTTGATTTGCATTTCTCTGATAATGAGTGATGTTGAGCATCTTTTCATGTGTTTGTTAGCCATCTGTATGTCTTCTTTGGAGAAATGTCTATTTAGTTCTTTGGCCCATTTTTTGATTGGGTCATTTATTTTTCTGGAGTTGAGCTGTAGGAGTTGCTTGTATATTTTTGAGATTAGTTGTTTGTAAGTTGCTTCATTTGCTATTATTTTCTCCCATTCTGAAGGCTGTCTTTTCACCTTGCTAATAGTTTCCTTTGATGTGCAGAAGCTTTTAAGGTTAATTAGGTCCCATTTGTTTATTTTTGTTTTTATTTCCAATATTCTGGGAGGTGGGTCATAGAGGATCCTGCTGTGATGTATGTCGGAGAGTGTTTTGCCTATGTTCTCCTCTAGGAGTTTTATAGTTTCTGGTCTTACATTTAGATTGTTCCTAGTTTCTTGTTTGTGGGAAAAATGTTTCAACTTCCTAGAACTTCCCTAAGTTCCAAAGGGCAGATTCAAATAGTCACTAATTAGAGGAGAGAGGGAACGTAGGAACAAAGGAAAGGCTATCAGGAAACAATGGTGCAGCAATAAACAGGGCCCCAGTTCCTCATCAAGCAGTACACACAACAATCTGATGCATACCTCTAAGTTCTTCTGTAGTAACTGAGGCCACCACCCAGGTGGAGGATGGAAACTTCAGGCTGAGCAAAAGTACATAGAGCACAAGTACCTTCTGTTGGAACCAGGAGGCTGATGATTGAGATTCCTGGGATGCCACGCTGTAACTTCCCCACCAACAAATCTGAGGACTGTTCCACACCCGGAAGTACCCCCCAACATAAATATTGCCTGCAAAAGCTCTTTCCAAATACCCATCAGGGAGTTTGAGCTGCCCATGCTCGCTGCTCTGTTCAGTTCAGTAGCACAGTCCTGTCTGACTCTTTGTGACCTCAGGAACTGCAGCATGCCAGCCCTCCCTGTCCATAATCAACACCCAGAACTTACTCAAACTCATGTCCATCGAGTTGGTGATGCCATCCAGCCATCTCATCCTCTGTTGTCCCCTTTTCCTCTGGCCCCCAAATCCCTCCCAGCATTAGAGTCTTTTCTAATGAGTCAACTCTTCTCATGAGGTGGCCAAAGTATTGGAGTTTCAGCTTTAGCATCATTCCTTCCAGAGAAATCCCAGGGCTGATCTCCTTCAGAATGGACTGGTTGGATCTCCTTGCAGCCCAAGGGACTCTCAAGAGTCTTCTCCAACACCACAGTTCAAATGCATTGATTCTTCAGTGCTCAGCTTTCTTCACAGTCCAACTCTCACATCCATACATGACCACTGGAAAAACCATAGCCTTGACTAGATGGACCTTTTGTTAAGTAATGTCTTTGCCTTTCAATATGCTATCTAGATTGGTCATAACTTTCCTTCCAAGGAGTAAGTCTCTTTTAATTTCATGGCTGAAATCACTATCTGCAGTAATTTTGGAGGCCCCCAAAATAAAGTCTGACACTGTTTCCACTGTTTCCCCATCTATTTCCCATGAAGTGATGGGACCAGATGCCATGATCTTTGTTTTCTGAATGTTGAGCTTTAAGCTAACTTTTTCACTCTCCTCTTTCACTTTCATCAAGAGGCTTTTGAGTTCCTCTTCACTTTCTGCCATAAGGTTGGTGTAATCTGCATGTCTGAGGTTATTGATATTTCTCCCGGCAATCTTGATTCCAGCTTGTGCTTCCTCCAGCCCCGCATTTCTCATGATGTACTCTGCATATAAGTTAAATAAGCAGGGTGACAATATACAGCCTTGACGTACTCCTTTTCCCATTTGGAACCAGTCTGTTGTTCCATGTCCAGTTCTAACTGCTGCTTCCGGACCTGCATATAGGTTTCTCAAGAGGCAGGTCAGGTGGTCTGGTATTCCGTCTCTTTCAGAATTTTCCAGTTTATTGCGATCCACAGAGTCAAAGGCTTTGGCATAGTCAATAAAGCAGAAATAGATGTGTTTCTGGAACTCTCTTGCTTTTTCGATGGTCCAGCAGATGTTGGCAACTTGATCTCTGGTTCCTCTGCGTTTCCTAAAACCAGCTTGAACATCTGGAAGTTCACGATTCATGTACTGCTGAAGCCTGGCTTGGAGAACTGTGAGCATAACTTTACTAGTATGTTTGATGAGTGCAGTAGTTTGAGCATTCTTTTTTCATTGCCTTTCTTTGGGATTGGAATGAAACCTGACTTTTCCAGTCCTGTGGCCACGGCTGAGTTTTCCATATTTGCTGGAATATTGAGTGCAGCACTTTCACAGCATCATCTTTCAGGATTTGAAATAGCTCAACTGGAATTCCATCACCACCACTAGCTTTGTACATAGTGATGCTTTCGAAGGCCCACCTGACTTCACATTCCAGGATGTCTGGCTCTAGGTGAGTGTTCACACCATCATGATTATCTTGGTCATAAAGATCTTTTTTGTATAGTTCTTCTGTGTATTCTTGCCACCTCTTCTTAATATCTTCTGCTTCTGTTATGTCCATACCATGCTCGCTGCTAGGTCCTAAAATAAACCTTTCCTCATTCTAGTGTTTCTGTTTGGCCTCACTGTGCCTCAGACACGTGAATTTGGTTTCAGTAATAAAATGAGAAGACAATGAAATGTTTGGGATAAAGAAATGACATGATCTGATTTAATGTTTAATCAGTCTGTCTATTGTGTTTGAAATCTAGCAGGACCCTGTGGAGTCCTAGTGTCCATGCATGGTGGACACATGCTCAGTTGTGTCTGAGTTTTTGTGACCATATAGCCCCCAGGATCTTCTTTTCATGGGATTTTCCTGGCTAGAAGACTGGAGTGGGTTGTCATCTCCTCCTCCAGGGGATCTTCCCAACCCAAGGATCAAACTTGAGTTTCCTGCATGGCAGGCAGATTCTTTACTACTGAGCCACCAGGGAGGCCCTTGGAGCCTGGACATAGTTTCTTATCATGGATGGGTGGAGATGAAGAGACAAGGGAGGAGGAGTCAAGATGCAATAGTGCAGCCTTGGGACAGGGTCCTGCTTCTGCCTGAAGGGGTACATGGAACAGTATCCTTGAACTCTCCTGTAAAACTAAGTTCAGTAGCTCAGTCATGTCTGACTCTTTGTGACCACAGAACTGCAGCATGCCAGGCTTCCCTTTCCATCACCAACTCCCAGAGCTTGCTGAAACTCATGTCCATAGAGTTGGGGATGCCATCCAACCATCTCATCCTCTGTCATTCCCTTCTTCTCTTACCTTCAATTTTTCCTGGCATCAGGATCTTTTCCAATGAGTCAGTTCTATGCATCAGGTGGTCAAAGTATTGGAGTTTTAGCTTCAACATCAGTCCTTCCAGGGAATATTTAGGACTGATTTCTTTTAGAATTGATTGGTTGGATCTCCTTGCAGTCCAAAGGGCTCTCAAGAGTCTTCTCCAGCACCACAGCTCAAAAGCATCAATTTTTCAGTGCTCAGCTTTCCTTATAGTCTAACTCTCACATCCATACATGACTACTGGGAAAACCATAGCTTCGACCAAATGGGCCTTTGTTGGCAAAGTAATGTCTCTGCTTTTAAATATGCTGTCCATGTTGGTCATAGCTTTTCCTCCAAGGAGCAAGTGTCTTTTAATTTCATGGCTGCAATCACCATCTGCAGTGATTTTAGAGCTCCCCCTAGCTTCAAAAAAAAAAAAAAAACAACTATCACTCTTTCAATTCTTTCCCCATCTATTTGCCATGAAGTGATGGGACCAGACGCCATGATCTTAGTTTTCCAAATGTTGAGTTTTAAGCCAACTTTTTCACTCTCCTCTTTCACTTTCATCAAGAGTTTCTTAGTTCCTCTTAACTTTCTGCTATAAATTTCTGTAGAACTAAAACCCCCATTAAATGAAAGATGTTAGCATTCTTCATTACAGAGAAGATCAAAGTTTGATAACCTCAATAAACTCATCAGGAGACTACTTGAGGCCAGACTAAAGGACCACAGGCCCTGCATATACCATGATCCTTATCAATAACCCCACCCTTGAACTATTGCTATAAAACTCCTTACCAAATCCTCACCAGTAGGGATGCACAGCTTTTGAGGCATAAGTCTGCTGTGCCCCATCTTTACCTGGAAAAGCAATAAAGCTGTGCTTTTCTACTTTACCCAAAACTCTGCCTTTAAAATTTTATTCAGCACCATTGCACAGAGGCTGAGCACCCAGGAGGACAATTAGAACAGTCTTTACAGTACTCTACTGAGAGATGATGGTGGCTCAGGTCAAAGTCAGTAGTGAAAAAAGTAGAATGGCAGAGTTCTGGATATGTTTAAAGTATAGTGCCAAAAGGAATTTCTGGAGAATTGAATATAGGGTGAGAAATGTGAGTCAGTGGTGATGTTAAAGGTTTTGCTCTGAAAGTACATCTGGAAGTAAGAGATTATCATCATCTGAGGTGGGCAAGGTGATCGGTAAAGCAGATTTGGGGGCAATCCCTGGCCTTTTTCTTTCCACATCATATATAATCAGTCATAATCCATAAAAATAAGAAAACTAATAATCGCAAGGGCTTCCCAGTGGCTCAGTGGTAAAGAATTCACCTGCCAGTGCAGAAGATCCCTGGGTTAAGAAGATTCCCTGGAGAAAGACATGGCTACCCACTTCAGTATCCTTGCCTGGGAAATCCTAGACAGAGGAGCCTGGCAGGTTACATTCCATGGGCTCTCAATGAGTCATACACGACTTATCAACTAAACAACAATAAACAACAACAACAAAAAAACAAACTAATAAACTTATCTAACATTCATTTAAAGTATATTTTATTTTCTTTGCTAAGCATTGTATTTGAATGACCTTATTTAGTGCTGATAATAAATCATATAGTTTTTTTATTATCTACATGTTTACAGATACAGAAAACTAAAGCCAGTGAGATTAAAAAAAAAATTGCTCAAGGTTACACAGACATTTTATATCAAAGCTGGGACACAAATTCTAAAGTCAGCCTTTAAATTCTAAAGTCCAAGATCTTGACAGCTGTGATAAATAAATATGCATATATAATTCTCTTACATCCTTCTAAATTCCTTTTGCTATTGTTTGGGTTCATACTCCTTCACCATTCTTTGACAAAGCTAAAGCAATAGTCTCATATCTGGCACCCCTTCCTCTAATTTTGCTCTCTGCATATAATTAGAACAGAGATCTTCATAAAAACTTCCAAATTAATCACATCATACCTTCACTCAAATCCTTCAATGCTTCTACATTATCTACAGAATAGAATAAAACCGCCTTACCAATTTACCCAAACTTTATGACAGACCGAGTCAGTTACTCATATAACAACCCTTCACATCCTTGCAAGAGAACCTTCATTTTGGCAATGTGGTCACGCCCATGGAACTAAGCTTGATCAGTTCATGACCACCATTGTTACTGCAACAGTAGTTACCTGTAACTAGTTTGGGGGTGACCAGGTAACCCTCTTCTGTTAATGAAGCAAGAATAGGGTGGTTAAATAAAATACATGGTGCCCCAGGAAACCCTAAATCCAGGTAAGTAACAAATTAATTTTTAGTATAAGGATGCCCCAAATATTATGCTAAACACTGTTTATTATTTATCTGAAATTCATATTTAATTATCTTGCATTTTTGTTTTCTAAATTTGGCAATAGTGAACAAAAGGAGAAATCTACTGAAGGCTTATGGATATATCTTATCTCTCTTCCAAAATAAAGGAGAAATTGAAGCGAGTTGGTTTACTCCCACTTTTGCCCTTACGGGACATTTTTCTGGGGGCACTCTAATGATACTTGTTGCTATGGCAGCCAAATTGCAATAATGAAGGAGAAGACAAGAGAATGTCAAACATTCGAACCCAGTGCCCTAATGTCTTTGAGCTATTGAACCAAATCTGAAACTACTTACTTCCAGACACTAATTAGAAGCCGCTGTTGCTTAAGACTCTATGAAGCTAGCTGTCTATCACTTGCCACTGGTGGTATCTTAGATGATGAAGGCAGTTTATGATCTAGCCTCTATTTGTTTCTTTGCCCCACTTTCACTTTACCCAACTCTGAAACTTCCAAATACGGGAGTGCACCTTCTAGCCTTTTCAAATTATTTTTAATCCCAGAACATATTAAGTTCACACACCTGGACTTTTATAAAAGATAAAAATATGTTTCCCTCCTCAGACATAGATCTTGATCACTCTGATCATCTGCCACCTGCCACTCATTCTTTAAAAATTTAATCAAACATTTTAGTGTATTTATTTTGCTTAAAAACCTATTAACTCATTCAACACCTATTTAGCGAATGCATACAATGGTTTGGTCCGTGTGATACATGCTCAGAACAGAGTGAAGAATATAAACACTGTAATTACTCTCAGTAAGTTCACAGTCTGGTAGGGCACCCAGGCTTCAAAGAAATAATCATGCCAAGATTTATTTAAGCTCAATGGTGAAAAAAAGTATTCAGTTCAGTTCCGTCACTCAGTCGTGTCCGACTCTTTGCGACCCCATGAACCACAGCACACCAAGCCTTCCTGTTCATCACCAGCTCCCAGAGTCTACCCAAACCCATGTCCATTGAGTCAGTGATGCCATCCAACCATCTCATCCTCTGCTGTCCCCTTCTCCTTCAAAAGAGTCTTTTCAAATGTGTCAACTCTTCGCATCAGGTGGCCAAAGTATTGGAGTTTCATCTTCAATACCAGTCCTTCCAACGAACACCCAGGACTGTTTTTTCAGTATTAAAACAGAAAAAGAGAGAATGTAAGAGAACAAATCAGGGTTAATTTAAAAGGAATTAGAGGAGGGATCAACCAGAGTTTCTCTAAAGAAGGCACATTTATGTACACTGGTTAAGGGAGATACAGAATTGCCACATGCCAAGGAATGAGGACAATGTCTTGAGATTAGACTTCCTTGTCTTGAGAATGGGCTTTCCTGGTGGCTCAGATAGTAAAGAATCCATCTGCAATGCAAGAGATCTGAGTTTGATCCCTGGGTCACCATGATCTCCTAGAGAAGGGAAAGGAATGGCTAACTACTCCAGTATTCTTGCCTGGAGAATTCCATGGACAGAGGAGCCTCATGGTCTACAATCCATGGGGCTGCAAAGAGTCAGACATGACTGAGCTACTAATATTTTCACTTTTCACTTTCCTTGAAACTTGAAAAGGCACAGAAGTGAGGTCTCATCTAGAACCTCCAGAAAGAGTACAGTCCCACCAACACACTGACTTTAGCTTCCTGAGACCCACTTCAAACTCCTGACCCTCAGAGCTGTAAGATAATACAGTTGCTCTGTTCTGAGTTTCTAAGCTTGTAGTGATTTGTCATAGCAGCATCTATGACCATACTACCCTAAACATACCCTGTCTTTTCTGCAGCAATCGGAAAAAAGTATGCCTGGGTAGCAGCTGAGTCCATCACATAAGAGTAACAGTAAGGACTACTGGGTAGAGCAGGGGAGTGTTGTACTTATCTGCAGGGCCCAAGGAATTTTTCATGAGGTTTAAAACAGGCATGACATGGTTGGAGTTCTGATTAAAAGGTCTATTCTATCCAATGGATGCAAATGGATTAAAAGAGCATATAAGTGGATCCCCGTAGACCTGTTGCAAAGGCAGTAGAGTGGTCCATGCAAGAGTGATGCTGATACGATAAAGGGGTGACAGTGGTAACGAAGTGGAGTGGTCAGACTGAGAGCTTTTTAAAGGCTATAGGTACTGAATTTAGAGAATGTGTGTGGGTGTGTGGTATATAGTATCAGTTCAGTTCAGTCGCTCAGTCAAGTCAGACTCTTTGGGACCCCATGAATCGCAGCATGCCGGGACTCCCTGTCCATAATCAATACCCAGAATTTACTCAAACTCACGTCCATCGAGTCGGTGATGCCATCTAGCCATTTCATACTCTGTCATCCCCTTCTCCTCCTGCCCCCAATCCCTCCCAGCATCAGACTCTTTTCCAATGAATCAACTTTTTGCATGAGGTGGCCAAAGTATTGGAGTTTCAGCCTCGGCATCAGTCCTTCCAATGAACACCCAGGACTGATCTCCTTTAGAATGGACTGGTTGGATCTCCTTGCAGTCCAAGGGACTCTCAAGAGTCTTCTCCAACACCACAGTTCAAAAGCATCAATTCTTCGGTGCTCAGCTTTCTTATTTTTTTTTTAAATTTTATTTTATTTAACTTTACAATATTGTATTGGTTTTGCCATATATCAAAATGAATCTGCCACAGGTATACATGTGCTCCCCATCCTGAACCCTCCTCCGTCCTCCCTCCCCATACCATCCCTCTGGGTTGTCCCAGTGCACCAGCCCCAAGCATCCAGTATCATGCATCGAACCTGGACTGGCAACTTGTTTCATATATGATATTATACATATTTCAATACCATTCTCCCAAATCATCCCACACTCTCCCTCTCCCACAGAGTCCAAAACACTGTTCTATACATCAGTGTCTCTTTTGCTGTCTCGTATACAGGGTTATTGTTACCATCTTTCTAAATTCCATATATATGCATTAGTATACTGTATTGGTGTTTTACTTTCTGGTCACAGTCCAACTCTCACATCCATACATGACCACTGGGAAAACCATAGCCTTGACTAGAAGGACCTTTGTTGGCAAAGTAATATCTCTGCTTTTCAATATGCTATCTAGGTTGGTTATATCTTTTCTTCCAAGGAGTAAGAGTCTTTTAATTTCATGGCTGCAGTCACCATCTGCAGTGATTTTGGAGCCCCCGAAAATAAAGTCTGACACTGTTTCCACTGTTTCCCCATCTATTTCCCATGAAGTGATGGGACCAGATACCATGATCTTCGTTTTCTGAATGTTGAGCTTTAAGCCAACTTTTTTCACTCTCCTCTTTCACTTTCATCAAGAGGCTTTTTAGTTCCTCTTCACTTTCTGCCATAAGAGTGATGTCATCTGCATGTCTGAGGTTATTGATATTTGTCCCAGCAATTTTGATTCCAGCTTGTGCTTCTTCCAGCCCAGTGTTTCTCATGATGTACTCTGCATAGAAGTTAAATAAGCAGGGTGACAGTACACGGCCTTGATGTACTCCTTTTCCTATTTGGAACCAGTCTGCTGTTCCATGTCCAGTTGTAACTGTTGCTTCCTGACCTGCATATAGGTTTGTCAAGAGGCAGGTCAGATGGTCTGGTTTCAGAATTTTCCACAGTTTATTGTGATCCACACAGTCAAAGGCTTTGGCATAGTCAATAAAGCAGAAATAGGTGTTTTTCTGGAACTGTCTTGCTTTTTCAATAATCCAGTGGATGTTGGCAATTTGATCTCTGGTTCCTCTGCCTTTTCTAAAACCAGCTTGCACATCTGGAAGTTCACGGTTCACGTATTGCTGAGGCCTGGCTTGGAGAATTTTAAGCATTACTTTACTAGCATGTGAGATGATGCAATAGTGTACTGGTTTGAGCATTCTTTGTCATTGCCTTTCTTTGGGATTGGAAGAAAAACTGACCTTTTCCAGTCCTGTGGCCACTGCTGAGTTTTCCAAATTTGCTGGCATAGTGAATGCAACACTTTCACAGCATCATCTTTCAGGATTTGACATAGCTCAACTGAAATTCCATAACCTCCACTAGCTTTGTTCATAGTGATGCTTTCTAAGGCCCACTTGACTTCACATTCCAGGATGTCTGGCTCTAGGTGAGTGATCACAACATGGTGATTATCTGGGTCATGAATATCTTTTTTACACAGTTCTTCTGTGTATTCTTGCCACTTCTTTTTGATATCTTCTGCTTCTGCTAGGTCCATACCATTTCTGTCCTTTATAGAGCCCATCTTTGCATGAAATGTTCCCTTGGTATCTCTAATTTTCTTGAAGAGATCTCTAGTCTTTCCCATTCTGTTGTTTTCCTCTATTTCTTTGCACTGATCACTGGGGAAGGCTTTCTTATCTCTCCTTGGTATTGTTTGGAACTCTGCATTCAGATGCTTATATCTTTCCTTTTCTCCTTTGCTTTTTGCTTCTCTTCTTTTTAAAGCTATTTGTAAGGCCTCCCCAGACAGCCATTTTGCTTTTTTGCATTTCTTTTCCATGGGGATGGTCTTGATCCCTGTCTCCTGTAGAGTGTCATGAACCTCAGTCCATAGTTCATCAGGCACTCTATCTATCAGATCTAGGCCCTTAAATCTATTTCTCACTTCCACTGTATAATCTAAGGGATTTGATTTAGGTCATACCTGAATGGTCTAGTGGTTTTCCCTACTTTCTTCAATTTAAGTCTGAATTTGACAATAAGGAGCACATGATCTGAGCCACAGTCAGCTCCTGGTCTTGTTTTTGCTGACTGTATAGAGCTTCTCCATCTTTGGCTGCAAAGAACATAATCAATCTGATTTTGGTGTTGACCATCTGGTGATGTCCATGTGTAGAGTCTTCTCTTGTGTTGTTGGAAGAGGATGTTTGCTATGACCAGTGTGTTCTCTTGGGAAAACTCTATTAGCCTTTGTCCTGCTTCATTCCATATTCCAAGGCCAAATTTGCCTGTTACTCCAGGTGTTTCTTGACTTCCTACTTTTGCGTTCCAGTCCCCTATAATGAAAAGGACATCTTTTTTGGGTGTTAGTTCTAAAAGGTCTTGTAGGTCTTCATAGAACCATTCAATTTCAGCTTCTTCAGCATTACTGGTTGGGGCATAGACTTGGATTACTGTGATGTTGAATGGTTTGCCTTGGAAATGAACAGAGATCATTCTGTCATTTTTGAGATTGCATCCAAGTACTGCATTTCAGACTCTTTTGTTGACCATGATGGCTACTCCACTTCTTCCAAGGGATTCCTGCCTGCAGTAGTATATATAATGGTCATCTGAGTTAAATTCACCCATTCCAGTCCATTTCAGTTCGCTGATTCCTAGAATGTCATTGGTCACTCTTGCCATCTCCTGTTTGACCACTTCCAATTTGCCTTGATTCATGGACCTCACATTCCTGGTTCCTATGCAATATTTCTCTTTACAGCATCGGACCTTGCTTCTATCACCAGTCACATCCACAACTGGGTGTTGTTTTTTCTTTGGCTCCATCCCTTCCTTCTTTCTTGGGTTATTTCTCCACTGATCTCCAGTAGCATATTGGGCACCTACTGACCTGGGGAGTTCCTCTTTCAGTATACTCTCATTTTGCCTTTTCATACTGTTCATGGGGTTCTCAAGGCAAGAAAACTCAAGTGGTTTGCCATTCCCTTCTCCAGTGGACCACATTCTGTCAGACCTCTCCACCATGACCCGCCCATCTTGAGTGGCCCCACAGGGCATGGCTTAGTTTCACTGAGTTAGACAAGGCTGTGGTCCTAGTGTGATTAGCATAGATGGTATTATTTTTTACTCCCATGTGCTAGAGAAAACTCTTGAGAATCCCTTGGATTGCAAGAAGATCAAACCAGTTAATCCTAAAGGAAATCAGTCCTGAATATTCATTGGAAGGACTGATGCTAAAGCTGAATCACCCATACTTTGGCCACCTGATGGTAAGAGCCAAATCATTGGAAAAGACTCTGATGCTGGGAAGGACTGAAGGCAAGAGGAGAAGGTGGTGGCAGAGGATAAGATAGTTAGATAGCATCATGGACTCAATGGACATGAATTTGAACAAACTCCAGGAGATAGTGAAGGACAGGGAAGCCTAGCATGCTTCAGTCTATGGGGTCACAAAGATTCAGACGTGACTTAGTAACTGAACAACAACAATTTCTGTCTTGAACTAAAAGGAGGGCGGAGCTATTATTTGTGGAATGAGAGAAATCTGCTTAGGATCAAATGTGCCCTACAGGCTTGAGGGAGATTATGAGATAAGTTCTATTAATTTTGATAAATTTTGGAAATAGCCTAGGGGAAAATGTTAGTGGGTACCTTGTAAGTGGGTCTGGACTTCAGGAGAGCAATCAAGTCTGGGTGTATAAGTTTGGCAACAGATGGGACTATATACTGATACCAAAAGTTTGCCTCTGTGCCCTGGTGCCAAATCAAATCTCAGAGCATTGGGAGAAGTAGAAGAAAATAGCTTTATTTCTTTGGCAGGCAAAGGGGATCACTGTGGCTCCTGGCTTGAAATACTGTGTGCTTCAAGCGGGGAGTATTTGGTAAGGAGTTTTATAGCAGTGGTTCAAGGGTGGAGTTGCTGACAAGATTAGGGGATGTGGAGGGCAAGTTCAGTTCAGTTCTATCACCAACTCCCAGAGTTTTCTCAAACTCATGTCCATCGAGTTGGTGATGCCATCCAACCATCTCATCCTCTGTCATCCCCTTCTCCTCCTGCTTTCAATCTTTCCCAGCATCAGGTCTTTTCCAATGAGTCAGTTCTTCACATCAGGTGGCCAAGGTATTGGGGTTTCAGCTTCATCATCCTGTCCTTCAAGTGAAAATTCAGGGTTGATTTCCTTTAGGATGGACTGGTTTGATCTCCTTGCTGTCCAAGGTTAGTCATAATACATCAATAAATATGTTTAGTCAAGGACTTTTAGGAAGCATGCATTTCTTGACTGATAGCAAAAAGGAATTTGTTTGAGCTCATGTCCAGTGTTAGTATAATAAGATACTCAGCCACTATCAATAATTTTTTAAATAATACCAAAGAAAGATTAAACAGGAATCCTTCTGATTATATGTGACTGCTTTCCTCTCCAAAGCTTCCTGCCTGGTCAGTTGATGAAGAACTTGAGCTTTTGGGAAATTGTCCAATCCCAAAGGGAGGATTTGGGCATTTTTCCCAGGAAAATACTTTCAGGAGACAAATAAAGATTTATAAAGGTAAAAAGAAATCAAGCATAAGTGGAACAATATTTTGAATGATCTAGTTATTATTTTATCAGAAATGTGTGAAGCTAACACTCAAAATGCAGACATGTGCAAAATAGGATTCAGCAGAAGTAACCTGTTTTGTTCGAAATTTCAATGATACAAAGATTTATGTTTTATACAGGTGCTTCTACTTGAAGGAAACATGCAACAGATATCTTTGGAAATTATTTACTTTTCAGATTTGTTTCTTTCCATTAAAAAAAATCTTAATCTCTGAATTTGTTTTAGTTAGTGAACCATCTATCTTTCTAAGAGTGAGATTTATGCATTCTACTTCATTTGCGTGTAACTTTTCAAAACACAGCTATTGCAAATTTGATGGTCCAGTAATACTTGATGTCTTTGGATGTAAGAAACATTTCCCTGATATATATCCTGTTTATTTTTGAAATTATTTTTCCTGGAAGAGTTTACATTAGTTCCTTCAGGAGACATTCACTGACTAAAAACCTGGAATAAGGTATCTGTCACATCTCCCTAACTACTGCCCCTATGTTTTCATTGCAAATTGTGCTGTTCCTTATCACTGCATTTATATAAAATTTAATTCTCTTCTAAAATTGATAACTAAGAAGGCCATACTGTGTAACACAGGGAAGTCTGATCAACTTTATGTGGCAGGCTGAATAGGAGGGGAGTTTGGGGGTGAATGAAACATATATAGGTATGGCTGAGTCCCTCTGCTGTACACCTGAAGCTATCACAACATGTTAGTTGGCCCTCAGTTCAGTTCAGTTTAGTTGCTCTGTCATGTCTGACTCTTTAGGACTCCATGGACTGCAACACTCCAGGGTTCCCTGTCCATCACCAACTCCCAGAGCCTATCCAAACTCACGTCCATCGCCATCAGGGATGCCATCCAGCCAGCTCATCCTCTGTCATCCCTTCTCCTCCTGCCTTCAATCCTTCCCATCATAAGGGTCTTTTCCAATGAGTCAACTCTTAGCATGAGGTGGCCAAAGTATTGGAGTTTCAGCTTCAGCATCAGTCCTTCCAATGAACACCCAGGACTGGTCTCCTTTAGGATTGACTGGCTGGATCTCCTTGCAGTCCAAGGGACTCTCAAGAGTCTTCTACAACACCACAGTTCAAAAGCAGCAATTCTTCTACACTCTACTTTCTTTATAGTCCAACTCTCACATCCCTACCTGACTACTGGAAAAATCATAGCTTTGACTAGACGGACATTTGTTGGTAAAGTAATGTCTTTGCTTTTTAATATGCTGTCTAGTTTGGTCATAGCTTTTCTTCCAAGGAGCAAGTGTTTTTTCAATTTCATGGCTGCAGTCACCATCTGCAGTGGTTTTGGAGACCATAAAAAATAAAGTCTCTCAGTGTTTCCACTATTTTCCTATCTATTTGCCATGAAGTGATGGGACATAGGTATGACTGAGTCCCTCTGCTGTCCACCTGAAGCTATCACAACATTGTTAATTGACTATACTCCAATATAAAATAAGAGTTGAAGAAAATAGTCTCTTTTATAACCCCATCTGATTTGTTATTTACATTTTCACACAATTGTTGCATAACAAACCCAAATACTCTTTAACATGCATATATTATTACATATACATGTAATAAACATCTATTTATCTTACAATCTACAAGGTTTATCTGATCTGCACGGTGCTCATTCATGCATTTGTAGTCAGTTTCAGATAGGCTAGGAATCTGTACTTATCTGGGTTAGAAAGTGACCATCTGTGAGCTCATTTGGGATGCCCTTTGCCTGAAAAACTGAGATACCTCAACTCTGTCCCTCATGTTTCAACTTCTAGTATGGGCAGTCTCAGACATGTTCTCACGTTCGTGGTAGAAGGAGAATAATCCCAGTCAAGCAGTGTTGAAGTCTCTACTTGCGTGGTGTTTTTAAAGATTCCTTGGCCAAATAATTCATGGCTGAATCTAGTGTCAAGAGTAAAGCAGACCCCATTCACAGGAATGGGAGGAGATTTCAGGGCACATGCCAAAGCGCATGAATGCCAAGATGAGTGAATACTTAACACGGTTGGTTCGCTGCAAGTCTCTGTTAATGATGAGGTCAATAATAGCAAAGAATGTATTTAAGCACAGTCTTTTTATCCAAACTACGTGGGTATAAATCCCAGCTTCTGTATATAAAAGCTGTGCAATTTTGTATGCATTACTTATCCCCTCTCTGTTTTGATTTTCTCATTTATAGAATGGTGATAATATTATTGACTAATAGATTTATCATATAGAAGAAAAGTGTTATTACATGTAAATTTGTCAGAATATTTCACGGAACAAAGAAAACACTTAATAAATTAGCTATTATTATTAGTAGTAGTAGCAGCAGTATTTTTGCTTAGAATTAAGGCTCAAGAATTAATTTTGAATTAAACTTTGGATGATATATAAGGAGTATTGGAGTGTGTATTAAAATAAAACTTGCTTGCCCTATCAAATTCTAATTTTAGTAGTTAAGCATAATGAAAGGTTAAATTCTGTTCATAAAATAGTACAAGTGTTTCTAACCAAGAGTATCTTTCCTCTGTGCATCTCACCTGAGTCTAGCCAAAATAAGTGTTCAGGGAAATTTTATCCCAGTCTGTACAGGAGGCAATATTTCCACTTAACATCTACAGTCTTGCAGACAGTGGTGATGTAGTAGACATTGTAATATGTGAGTATCTAAACCCTCATTTAGAAATTAAGAACCACATACCCAGCTTCTATGGGAGCTTTCAGTCAGCAATCCTAAGCTTTAGCCCTCTCTGGGACCATCTCATCTCAAGAGAGCTGCTTACTCTCTCTTGTGAGGCCAGCTTCCAATGACTGATCAAAACAGGTATATGAAGGACTGCTCTCCTATTTCAACATGGAGTAGCTCTTCCGTGTCATCCCATCTACTGAGTTGCTCATGGAGTTGACTAAGTCTTCCATGGAAACTGCATCACAAATTAATCTCTCCCTCCTCAGTTTTTCATTTGTCTTCCACCTCCACAGGTGTTGCCTTCAAGAGGACCTCCAATAATCCTCCTGAACCCCCATCTCCATCTCAGCATCAACTTCCTGGAGAATCCCACCTGCAAAAGGTTGTATGAAAACTCAGTGGACCACCTGAGTGAGAATCTGGAGTCTAGACAGTGCTATAAGCAATGAGTTTGAAACACGGTGTTTTTGTTGTTGTTGTTTGTTTTGTTAATTTATTTGTTTTTGGTTTGCTTGTTTTAATCTACAATGTTCACCACATCATGAAAAAGGTTCCTTAAAACAGCTTTTGCATATTATACAGAGAACACAGTACCCCTCTTCAATATATTTTACATTCAGCAAATGATATGGTCGTGCATTTTCCATTTCTGATACCATATTAATTTTCCTAATGCACTGTATTTAGGGAGTGCATACTATACAAATTGATTAAGTTAACAGACAAATGAGTATAGGGTTCTAACTCATGAAACTTTTTTTTCTACTCTGAATACTGTTTTTTGAGGTATAAAATTAGGCTTAGATACTGAAATTAAAACACTAAAATAATGACAGTCTGGAGGCTGCCTCACATACAAGAAATCCTCAGTTATTGGAAAGAAGCAAAATTTTAGGAAATAAATTGGAAAAAGAGAGGATTGGTAACAATGTCAGACTTATGAAAGTGAGGTAATGAAATAAAGAAGCACTTAAGTAAGAAATTATGCCAAATCACAAAAGATATTTTGATGCTATTTGAGAATACCATTTCATGTTGACCTTTACGTTAGAAGATGTGATTGCTGACAGCCATGCTTTTGGAGATGATGAATGCTAAATAGAAAGGCTGGGTTTCTTTTTGGATTTGCATAGCAGGTTGCTGATATCTTTGAGTGTGTTGAGAGTTAGTTATCC
The DNA here is from genome assembly GCF_055505025.1 of Bos grunniens. Lineage (NCBI taxonomy): Eukaryota > Metazoa > Chordata > Mammalia > Artiodactyla > Bovidae > Bos > Bos grunniens. The sequence continues at coordinate 10,549,654 of NC_141170.1, read as the reverse complement.
ACACTGAGTGGCTTCTAGAAACCGTGGGCTCCATCCACCATGTTCTTCATGACCACACATTGTCCACAATGTGACAGCATGAAATTACACAATTCAACCATGCCCTTCCACTGGCTAAAGTCATTCACAGATTCTTCATTATCTGAAGGGTAAAGTTGAAAGTCTTTATTGTGGCATAAAATATGCATCAGAATTTGACCCATTTCATGTTCCAGTGATATCAGATATCTCACAGTTCCTATTTATTTTAATTTGGCCAACAGCTCTTCCCATTTCTTCTGGTAAAAAGCACTTATATTTCCTTTGGGAAAAGGAACCATCCATTCATGTGTTTTTCTAGGGGGACTGTCAATCTCAATGTCCTGGCTGTCCCATTGCCAAGAGAAGCATATGGCCTAGGCAGACTATAGGCTTGATTCAAGGTAGTTGCATGAGGGCCAAAGACATCAGTGAACATTGGTACATGGATTTGTGAAACATAAAATCTTTTTTCTATCCTTTCAACCATTAGAATGTAGGTTTAGAAGCATTGCAAATCATATTTTTCACCAGATGAAGTAATCAGGCTTATTTGAGAATAAAGCCAAAGTGGTGAGAGAAAAGCCAAAAAAAAGAGGATGAAGGGATAGTTAGTCAGATAGATGATAGAAAGAAAAAAGAAGAGAGAGGGAGAGAGAGATGAAATCTCTCACAACATTGCATGAGACCCTGTATTCATCACACTTAGATTCTCCCTCAAATTGTTCAGTTGTGTCTGACTCTTTGCAACCCATGGGCTGTAGGCTGCCAGGCTCTTCTGTCCATGGTAATTCTTCCAGGCAAGAATGTTTGGTGGGTTTCCATGCCCTCCTCCAGGGGACCTTCCCAACCCAGGGATCGAATGCAGGTCTCCCACATTGCAGGCTGATTCTTTACTGTCTGAGCCACCAGGGAAGTCCCAAATTGTCCTTGAGTGTGATTCAATAAAACACCTTTTAAGCTTAATCTGGTTGAGCTTTTCCTCTGATATTAGAACTTATATGGCCTAATATAGTCTATAACATTTATTATCTCACAGAAATTACACAATTCTCTTGTTCTTCTTGAAATACCTCTTCAGTTTTAGACTATTTGATCAATTTCTATTGGTTTTTCAAAACTCAAATGAAATGTCAACATGTCTGAGAAAGGTTTTTATTCCCCTTCCTACCCTCCTTCTAAGCTGAGAGTTAATCATTCCTTCTCTGTGCCACCTGTCTTGTGGCTGCTCTTTTACTGGCCACATTAAAAGATAAGAGTGATATCTTTACTTCCGTGTCAGTTTTTTCCACTTATTTGTAAAACCTTTCTAAATAATGGTTGTGACAATTTTCCATTCTATCATTTTCATTCCTACAGCCTGACAGAAAGAAAATGTTAATTAAAGACATGATGAATGAAATTATTAAATTACATGTTAATTTGTGCTTTTGTTTAAATTTATAATATATTTTTATATTAAGCCTCTTATAGCTACCTAGCGTGTGTAACCATGCACTGTACATGAGAAATGAAAACAATGTTTTAGATATGAGTACATCATGAAAAACACTGGGCCAGATGAAGCACAAGCTGGAATCAAGATTGCTGGGAGAAATATCAATAACCTCAGATATGCAGATGACATCACCCTTATGGCAGCAAGTGAAGAAGAACTATAGAGCCTCTTGATGAAAGTGAAAGAAGATCATGCCACTAAGATCATGGCATCTGGTCCCATCACGTCAGGACAAATAGATGGAGAAACACTGGAAAGAGTGGCTGACTATTTTGGGGGGCTCCAAAATCACTGCAGATGGATGGTGATTGCAGCCATGAGATTAAAAGATGCTTACTCCTTGGAAGGAAAGTTATGACCAACCTGACAGCATATTAAGAAGCAGAGGCTTTATTTTGTCAACAAAGGTCTGTCTAGTCAAGGCTATGGTTTTTCCAGTGGTCATGTATGGATGTGAGAGATGAACTATAAAGAAAGCTGAGCGCCGAAGAAATAATGCTTTTGAACTGTGGTGTTGGAGAAGACTCTTGAGAGTCCCTTGCACTGCAAGGAAATCCAACCAGTCCACCCTAAAGGAAATCAGTCCTGGGTGTTCATTGGAAGGACTGATGTTGAAGCTGAAACTCCAACATTTTGGCCACCTGATGCGAAGAGCTGACTCATTTGAAAAGACCCTGATGCTGGGAAATATTGAAGGCAGGAGGAGAAGGGGACAACAGAGGATGAGATGGCTGGATGGCATCACCGACTCAATGGACATGAGTTTGGGTAAACTCCGGGAGTTGGTGATGGACAAGGAGGACTGGCGTGCTGCAGTTCATGGGGTCACAAAGAGTGGACATGATTGAGGGACTGAACTGAACTGAACTGAACTGTTATTCATTTTAAAAAACAAGCTGACTGAGGATCAGAGGGGTTATTTTTCCAAGTTTCCAGAATTCAAAATCTATGTATCCTTTGCTAAATCCTGATTCTCCATAGCTATGCTCTTGTGCATTTCACATAAATAAAATCCCTCAAGATTCAGCCAGGATAAGCACCACACAGGCAAACCACTTCAATCCCACCAAATGACACAGCTCTGCTGGTCCAGGAAAGGGAGTAACTCTCTGTCAATGGGTATGGGAATGTATTTATCTTTTATTGTTATAAATTATTTCACATTTAACAGCTTTTGTGTGTATTGGCCGCTCAGTTGTGTCCACCTCTTTGCCATCCCATGGACAGAGGAGGATTTGTCCATGGGATTCTCCAGGCAAGAATACTGGAGTGGATAGCCATTCCTTTCTGAAGAGGATCTTCCCAATCCAGGGACTGAAGTCAGGTCTCCTGCATTGGTGGTGCTAGTTGTAAAGAACCTGCCTGCCAATTCAAGAGACATAAGAGATGCAGGTTCAATCCCTGGGTTGGGAAGAACCTCTGGAGGAGGGCACAGCAACCCACTCCAGTATTCTTGCTTGGAGAATCCCATGGACAGAAGAGCCTGATGGGCTACGTCCATAGGGTCATGAAGAGTCAGACACAACTGAAGCTATGTAGCAGACGCAAAATCCTGCAAAGCAGGCAGATTCTTTACCAACTGAGCCATCAGGGAAGCCCATTTCACAGCTTATAACAGTACCACTTATCATTTCACAGGTTAAATGTTGAATCAATTCTAAATTAGGTTCTCTTCTGAGGGTCTCATATTCACGGTGTTGTCCAGCTTTCGTTCTTATCTGGAGCCTCTGGAGAAGAATGTACTTCTCTACTCACTAACTGCTGGCAGAATCTAGTTTCTTACAAATGTGAAACTGAGAACCAGGGTTCTCATTGGCTCTTGGATGAGGATCACCATTGGCTCCTAGAAATTACTCTCCATTATTTACCCAACTATTCCCTCCATCTTCAAAGTCAACAGTGAAGACTATCCTTCCTGTTGGACCTGCCATACCTTTCTTTTCTTTTTCCCTTGAAGGATTCCTGTCTCTTTGAAAATCTTATCTGATTAGTTTGGACCCACCAAGAATAATCTCTTTATCTTAAAGCCAACCAATTTTGGAACTTAATTACATCTGCAAAATCCCTCTAGAATCACTTAGATTACTGCTTGATTGAGTGACGGGGAGATAGTATGTACTTACTAGAGATTGGGAATCATGGTAAGCATCTTAGAATTCTACTTATGGAGTAATGCATCATTTTATGAGAATAGGATTTATATTTCCCTATTGATATCTTCCTACCATGGAACCTCTTAAAGTGACCCATGATTTCTCAAAAATCCCTGACAGAATCTTCAGTTTCTCTTACGGCCAGATTGGGAAGTTAGATAATATAAATGAAGGCCTGCTTTGTCATCAGACATTTCTATCAGACCATGACCAAAAATTGGGCTTCCCAGGTGGTGCAAGTGGAAAAGAATCCACGTGTCAATTCAAGAGACCCAAGAGACACAGGTTCGATCCCTGAGTCAGGAAGATCACTTGGAGTAGGAAATGGCAACCCACTCCACTGTTTCTTGCCTGGAAAGCTTCATGGACTGAAGGAGCCTGGCAGGCTACAGTCCATGGGGTTCTACAGAATCAGACATGACTGAGCATGCACACATACTCTATGACCAAAAATTAACTAATACAATTATGTAAAGTTTAAAAATAAAATAAAATTAAAAAAAAAAGATATAAAAAAAAATTAGCATTGTCTTTTGAATGGTAGACCAGAGTACAAAAATAAATGATAAGATTTTGATAATATGAAAAAAAATAAGATCCTTAGTGGAGGAAATGTAGGTGTTTAGTCTTGACAAGTAAGTGAATTGGGTCTTTAGAGGGCATCGTGGTGAAATTGAAAGAGAATACATGAATGGTGTCTTTAGATGGCATTATGGTGAAACTGAATAAGAAAACTAATCTCACCAACATGTGTTTCCCAATAAATGATTCAGTGGTAAAGAATCTACCTGCCAATGCAAGAGACACAGGAGATGTGGGTTCTATCCCTGGGTTGTGAAGATCCCCTGGAGGAGGATCTTGCCTGGGAAACCTCATGGAGAGAGGAGCCTGGAGGCTACAGTTCATGGGATCACAAACAGTCCAACATGACAGAGCACATACACACACAGAAACACACCTCTTGTTAATACATAACCTTATTCCCACTGGGAGAAACACACTTTCTGGATACATTGAAATAAAGTGGAAACTGCAAAATTATGTCACATCTTCTTTCTTCCCATTCATCCTGGTATTGTTCATAAAGTAGTCTTACTTACAAGACCAAGTCTTTCCCCAATCCATCGTGAAGCCAAAATCTATTGATATTTTCAAGTATGTTTACTTCATCCAACATTAGTATGTAGTATGAATAAAATACAAAAGTTTGTGTGTGTGAATTAATTAATTTAATCATGTTGAACCATTACATAGATTTCAGAAGCAAATTATCTTCTCAGTTGCTTCATTATTTTCAATTATTCTTTTAGTCATCCTCTGATTACTTATATAGCTCTTTAGACATAAACTACCTTTTTTCATTCACATAGCTTCCAACCCCAAAAGATACTGAAAATAACTTAACTTAGACAAGAATTGCTAATGAAAAAAATTCTGACTTGACTCGGCAGCATGGCAGCAAATGATCTTACAGAAATTTTCATGAAGAGTAAAGTGAAAAGAAAAAATGCAAAAGTTATTTGTCTCCAACATGGTGAGAATTCAAATTTAATGTGTATAGCTATAGCTAATCCTTTGACATTGGATGCTAATTTGATCATATTTTTGTTCAATCTATTTAGGGACACGGATGAGTGAAAAAGTAGGTTCACTTAATTTGCACAAGATCAAAAAGGATAGATACTTAGAAGCAATAATATGATTCTTCCTTGAACTACTTACAGTCTCATGAATATAGATCCACATATATATATATATATATACGTATGAAATATTTATTATATAAAATATATGTGCATATGCACATATTTTATATCTTACTTATATAGCTGTATCTATATCAAAATAGGTCAAATACCTCATCTAGCCAGACTCTGGTAGCAGCTTGAGTTGATTTGATGTCTAATTTTTGGGGAGAAACAATGACTGTTTAACATGTCTTATTTTCAGTTCCTCTATAAGAAGAGGCTAAAACAAAATTTCAAGTGCAAGTTATTAATTTAGGAACTGAAGAAACCTTTAGTATCTGAGTATATAAAAAAATGAAAGGGAAGACAGTTTTCAGGGTGGATTACCAGGTTAGCTTCACTGTGGGCAACAAACTATAGTTTAATTTTGCTAGTGTAGACCACGTACCTGGAGTTATCCTCCCTGAGGGTCAAGGGAATTAGGATATTTGTGTACAAAGTCCCATCAATATACAAGTGAGGGCTGCCTCATGGGGTAAGATGGTGAAGTCCCCACGACTCCAGAAACCAGAAGAAACTGGCAATATGCATATATGTATATACACATTTCCAGTTAAAAGGAGGAAATCACAAGGAGGGAAATGTGATTTTCTTCTTTGGACTCCCTTTTACTAGGACTCTTGGGGTCATTTTCAGCTGATTTGGATAAGGCAGGACTGTCTCTCTATCTAGAAATCTGATGAAGTGACATTAGTTCCATCTGCAAACTTCACTTTCAACCCTGTAATTAGCTTACAAGATTTCAGAGATCAAGGCATAGGCATATTTGAGGAGACCATTTTTCTGCCTACCATATAGGTTGAATTTTGTTCCTTTGCTTTGTTTGACTTTGTGTTTTCCTAAATGGGATGTCTATAGTTGTTGTTCATGTATGTTATAATAAATAGTATTCTCTGAATTGTAAAAGAATTCATAGTATATAAATCATCAGAATGGGACTTCCAATGTTAATATACAGGGTCTGCCAAGCAATTTAGAATCATATCTTTAATAAATAAGACAGCAAATAAAAAATAGAAGAGCTGGCATTTGGATGTCAGGTAGGCATTTGTGCTGAAGTGGTATGGGCATCATATGAGCAAGACACCAAGGTCAAGAAGTTCAAGAAAGTGAGTTCAATCCAACAGTACTATAGAGTGAAAATGACCAGGAACTGGGAAAACATTTTTGAAGGGCTATCAATAGGTTTATATCTATTGATAAGAGCTCAGAATCAAGACAGAGAAGAAGATGTGACTGGTGACCAGAAAGGAGCACCCAGGGCTCCTGCAATGGTTGTCTGTCTCTTCTTGAGTGGGCAGGTGGTGACATTTAAACAAGTATGACTGGTGCAGCAAAATAATTTTAAAAGGGAAGATGGGACTACGTCTTGCAATTTTATTCTTCTCTGACCATTCTAGTCCACTATCCTGGAATGTAGATTGCCCTGCTACTCTCCTTTTACATGGTCTATGTTCACTTTCAAGGATCCCACAGACACTAAATTAGATTTTCTCTCCATGACCAAAGCACACGGCACTTGCTCCTCTTATTGTCACAGTTGTCCCTGTGTGCTTCTATCTTTGTCTCCCAGGTCAAGTTCCTCAACGGCTAGAATATCTGTGTGAATCCTTTGGTCCCATGTGAGATGTGCCAGGGCACCTTATGTCAAAACCCCTTTGCTCTCTGGTTGGGTAAAGAGTACAGAACAGCTTGTAAAGAACTTCACTGTGGGTATTTTGTCCAGACATTGGGATGAGTCACACCTCATCTGATGCTTGCATATGTAAAGAGATTGGGCAGATATTAAACAGATAGCTTAAGGACTTCAAGGTTAGAATCAGGTCTGACTGTCCAGGTGGGGGTCATGTATTTTTTCCATTCATTGTGCAAATATTATTACAAGTATTCTCTGATCTCCCCAAGAACTGAGAATTTACAGTGTAAAATCAGCATTATAGGAGAGGTTCAAACAGAGTCAACAAACCAACGTTTAAGTAGGGGCCAAGATAGAGGTAATTCGAAGTAGGCTAGTGCATATTATAAGCATTTCGGAAGCTTGAATGTGTGGCTTTAATGGCTGCTTCTACATTTTGTCCAAGTAGTAGGCACTATGCAGGCTTTCACTGAATCAAGAAACTCCCCTCACCCTCCATTTGAAATTATTAACAAGTATTAAGATCAGAAACCTAACATTAGCTATGGGCAGGTCAAATATTCAAGCATAACTAAACTAAATCTTGCAGGCAAGAAAAAAATAGTAAAAAGAAAAAAAAAAGTTTCATCCTATACTTCCCTCTTCTCCACGTACTGCTCTCACTAATTTTTCATTCTTTGTGTTCACGCAAACCTCTGACACTATCTTCTCAATGATGGATAGCATCAAAAAGCTCAGCGTTTGATCCACTATTTTTCTTTAGAATGATTCTGCTACTTCTTTTTTTTTCTGCTACTTCTTTATCTTTCTGGTCTATAATGTTTTATGTATCTTTGAAGACAGCCTAGATTTTTTTGAAATGTGAGATCTAGGTATTGAGGTCTTTTATCAACTTCAGTTGGGCTCAATTACAAGAGGAGAAAAATCAAATTAAACTAGCTTAAATAAGATAAAATGTATCTCTTATTAAAGTTGTAAGTTAAGTATACAAAATTAGTAGCTCCATTCTTTCTATAATATCTTATGAGATGCTAGGCATCTCAGAATTCAATATGAATGCTAGAGCCTCATCCATTTAAATTACCTTTTAGCCAACATGAAACCTGATATGGGGAAAGATTGACTGCAGGATTAGAAGAGGACAACAGAGGAAGAGATGGTTGAATAGCATCACCAACTCAGTTGACATGAGTTTGGGCAAACTCCAGGAGATGGTGAAGGACAGGGATTCCTGGTGTGCTGCAGTCCATGGGTTCACAGAGTTTGCAGTGACTTAGTAACTGAATAAAAACAGCATAAGATGAAAATAACAGAGGGCAGGCTCTCTCTAAGAATACATTTCACAAGGTGTATTTACCACATCCACAGGCATTCTGTTGGCCAGACTTACAAAGTCATATGATTCTGAAAGGAAGGATAAAATTCTGGTCTGTTTTTTCAGATTATCCTTTGTCTATCTTTAAAAAAATATGTACCATATCTCTAAAGCAGAAAGATATATTGGGGACTGTGCAAAGTTGGCATTCCCATTTCCAACATACAATAGAAAAATTTCCAGTTAAAATGTAGCAGATTAAAAGAACCTTTACTCTACTGTTCTACCTTGAGATGAACAGAGGAAAAGGGAATATCAACTAACTCAGTATGCAAAACTTAATAAGACAACAACTCAATAATAAATGAGTAAATGATGTGGACAGACACTTCACAAAAGAAAACATAGGGTAGTCAAAGAAGTACATGAAAATGCATTTAACATAGCTAGTCATTAGGGAAGTGAACACTAAAAACACAATGAAATACCACTAAAAGTCACTAGAATGACAGAACAAAGCAAAACAGAAATAAAAACCTGATGGTCTCAAATGGTGACAACGATGTGGATCAGTTAGGACTCTCACACATTGTTAAAACAGATGTAAAATGGGACAGCCACTTTGGGAGCTAGTGTGGTAGTTTCCCCTTAAGGATAACATAGATTTCACATGCAACCCTTTGGCTCACCTGGTAAAGAATCCACTTGCAATGTGGGAGACCTCGGTTTGATCCCTGGGTTGGGATGATCCCCTGGAGACAGGAACCACAACCCACTCCAGTATTCTCATCTGGAGAATTCCATGGACTGTATGGGGTCCATGGGGTCACAGAGTTGGACATGACTGAGTGACTTTCACGTTCACTTATCTCATACAACCCAGAATTTCCATTCTCAGGTGAAATTTAAGTGAAATAAAAGCTTATGTCCATATAAAAACCTGGACAGTGATGTTTATAGAATATTCATTAGTAATCACCAAGAAGTGGAAACAAATCAATTGTCACTCAGCTGGTATCTTTAATTAAAAAAAAAAAATTAAAAGCAAAGGCTCTGGTATACCCATGCATAAAACAAACAAACAAACAAAAAAGACTTATAAAAGTAACTAAACAGATCAGTCTCAACTGTATTATGATAGATGATAGTAACTAGCCTCAGTAGGCTACAAGCTGTATAATTTGCTTTATACGGCATTGTGAAAATAGCACAACTGTTTCAGAGACTGAATCAGTCATTTCCAGGAGCCAGGCATTAAGGAGGATTTGATTTAACAATGAAACAAAAAGCCAAAAGGGGGTAGGAATTGCATGTGAATGTGTGTATGATGGAAATGTTCTATATCTCGATTGTGATAGTGATTTGTTGTTGTTCAGTCTCTTAAGTCATGCCTGACTCTTTGCACACCCATGGACTGCAGCACACCAGGCTCCTCTGTCATCCAGTATCTCCTGGAGTTTGTTTAAATTCATGTCCATTGAGTCAGGGATGCTATTTAACCGTCTCATCCTCTGTCATCCCTGTCTCCTTTGGCCTTCAATCTTTCCCAGCATCAAGGTCTTTTTCTATATATTGGCTTTTCTCATCAGATGGCCAAAGTGTTGGGGCTTCAGCTTCAGCATCAGTCCTTCAAATGAATATTCAGGGTTCATTTCTTTTAGGATTGATTGATTTGATCTTCTTGCAGTCTCAGTGACTCTCAAGAGTCTGTTCCAACACCACAGTTCAAAAGTACCAATTCTTTGGTGCTCAGCCTTCTTTATGGTCCAGCTCTCACATCCATACCTGACTACTGGAAAAGCTATGGCTTTGACCATATGGGCCTTTGCCAGCAAAGTGATATCTCTGTTTTTTAGTATACTGTCTAGTTTTGTTATAGCTTTCCTTCCAAGGAAAGTGGTAATGGTTACATGCCATATATGCTGGTCAAAACTCAGAGAACTATAAACTATACTCTCTAAATTGTACTATATGTAGTTGAACATTAAGTAAAAAATGTAAAGCAAATTTAAAAAAAAACAAAAAACAAAAAAACTAAGTCAATTTTGAGGCAAGTAAGAAAGACACCATCACCATAATACCTAAAATCTCTTGACTGGTTAAGTGTATCATGGCAAAAATCAGGTTAAGTTTATTCTGATCCAGTGCATTTTTCTATTAGATAAAATTTACTCAGGGCAGTAATCAGATTAAGATCAGAGGAAAAATACAGTTATTTTGTAGAAACTATTTTAGTGAGAGAAAAAAAAGAGAGAGAAGGAGAGCAGGGGGAAATATCTGTTGAAAATAAATAAAATATAGCAAAGCTGAGAAGTTTTCCTCTAAAGGGACAAGCTGGTAGCAGTTACTGGAACATGGAATTAGCTAAAATCAAATATATAATATCTTTTTTAAAGAGAATTGTTCTGACAAGACCCAACAAATATTGGTGAAAGATTCTTATACAAATTATTCTTAAGCCTTGACAGATATTGAGTGAAAAGGGAAGAGAAAAAAAATAGCAATATAGATCAAGGAGAGTATATTCCTTAACACTTTCTTCAAATGTAGTCAAGGAAGATAATGGAAAACAAAAACACATCAAGAAGGGGATTATGAAGAAGTATAGACAAAGAAGAACTTTTCAGAGGACACAGTCTTAACCTAATCAAGAAATAAGACCATAGGAAGGATAGAGGGAACTCAGTGTCTGCCCAATAGAAACGAAAAATTGCTAAGGGCCAGTGACTAGAGTGAATCTTTTATTTATCCTTTCTCTACTCTATGGTAGGAATCTGGGAGTGATAACTAGGCTTTTTGTTCATAGTTCTCTGGACCAAGTGAAGAATTTCTGGACTTGAAGTAGCAATGATTTTGCAATATTTAGAAATTCCTGTCCTTTATTATGCCCATCTTTGCATTAAATGTTCCCTTGGTATCTCTAATTTTCTTGAAAAGATCTCTAGTCTTTCCGTTTCTATTATTTTCCTCTATTTCTTTGCATTGATCACAGAGGAAGCCTTTCTTATCTCCCCTTGCTATTCTTTGGAACTCTGCATTCAAATGGGTATATCTTTCCCTTTCTCCTTTGCCTTTAGCCTCTCTTCTTTTCCCAGCTATTTGTAAGGCCTCCTCAGAAAACCATTTTGCCTTTTTTCATTTCTTTTTCTTGAAGATGATCTTGATCACTGCCTCTTGTACAATGTCATGAACCTCCATCCACAGTTCTTCAAGTACTCTATCAGATGTAATCCCTTGAATCTATTTGTTATTTCCACTGTATAATCATAAGGTATTTGATATAGGGAATACCTGAATGATCTAGTGGTTTTCCCTACTTTCTTCAATTTAAACCTGAATCTGGCAATAAGGAGTTCATGATCTTAGCCACAGTCAGTTCCCGATTTGTTTTTATAAAGATGGGCACAATAAAGGACAGAAATGGTATGAACCTAAGAGAAGCAGAAGATATTAAGAAGAGGTGGAAAGAATACACAGAAGAACTATACAAAAAAAGATCTTCATGACCCAGATAACCACAATGGTGTGCTCACCCACCTAGAACTAGATACCCTGGAATGCGAAGTCAAGTGGGTCTTAGGAAGTATCACTATGAACAAAGCTGGCGGAGATGATGGGATTCCAGTTGAGCTATATCAAATCCTATAAGATGATCCTGTGAAAGGGCTTCACTCAATATGCCAGCAAATTTGGAAAACTCAGGAGTGGCCACAGGACTGGAAAAGGTCAGTTTTCATTTCAGTCTCAAAGAAAAGCAATGTCAAAGAATTTTCAAACTACCTTATAATTGCATTCATCTCACATGCTAGCAAAGTAATGCTCAAAATTCTCAAAGCCAGGCAGTACATGAACTGTGAACTTGTAGACGTTCAAACTGGTTTTAGGAAAGGCCGAGGAACCAGAGATCAAATTGCCAACATCGAATGGATCATAGAAAAAGCAAGAGAGTTCCAGAAAAAACGTCTACTTCCACTTTATTGACTATGCCAAAGCCTTTGACTGTGTGAATCATAATAAACTGTGGAAAATTCTTAAAGAGATGGGAATATCAGACCACCTGATCTTCCCCCTTAGAAGTCTGTAGGCAGATCAAGAAGCAGCAATTAGAACTGAACATGGAACAACAAACTGGTTCCAAATCGGGAAAAGAGTACATCAAGGTTGTATATTGTCACCCTGCTTATTTAACTTCTATGCAGAGTACATCATGAGAAATGCTGGGCTGGATGAAGCACAAGATGGAATCAAGATTGCCAGGAGAAATATCAATAACCTCAGATATGCAGATGATACCACCCTTATGGAAGAAAGGGAAGAAGAACTAAAGAAGCTCTTGATGAAAGTGAAAGAGGAAAGTGAAAAAGTAGGCTTAAAACTCAACATTCAGAAAACGAAGATCATGCCATGTGGTCCCATCACTTTATGGCAAATGGATGGGGAAACAGTGGAAACAGTGAGAGACTTTTATTTTGGGGGGCTCCAAAATCACTGCAGATGGTGAATGCAGTCATGAAATTAAATGACGTTTGCTCCTTGGAAAGAAAGCTATGTATGACCAACCTAGACAGCATTTTAAAAAGCAGAAACATTGCCAAAAAAGGTCCGTCTTGTCAAAGCTATGGTTTTTCCAGTAGTCATGTATGGATATGAGAGTTGGAAAGCTGAGCACCAAAGAATTAATGCCTTTGAACTGTGGTGTTGGAGAAGGCTCTTGAGTCTCTTGGACTGCAAGGAGATCCAACAAGTCAATCCTAAAGGAAATCAGTCTTGAATATTCATTTGAAGGACTGATGCTGAAGCTGAAACTCCAGTACTTTGGCCACCTGATGTGAAGAACTGATTTATTGGAAAAGACCCTGATGGTAGGAAAGATTGAACGTGAGAGAAGGGACGACAAAGGATGAGATGGTTAGATGGCATCACCAACTCAATGGACATGAGTTTGAGGAAGCTCTGGGAGTTGGTGAAGAAGAGGGCACCTTCATGTGCTGCAGTCCATGGAGTTTCAAAGATTCAGACACAACTGAACAACTGAAATGAACTGAGAGATTCCTGACTTTGACCATGATGAGCTTATTAGTTTGAAGTTAGAAATTGAATCACTTCCCTTTGGAAAAGGATGGCTACGCTAACACACATTCTACCTGCTCTCCCATATTTTCCCAAAAGTCTTTGCAGTTAGACAGGAGTATGTGACTAGATTTGATTGACAACCCTAGAACAGAGTGTGAATATGTTCAGAGTATGTAAGAGCCTAATACATTATCATACAGCTATTTCTCCCTCTGTCGTGAAGTCCCAGATGCCCTTGCATTTCAATTAATGCAGTTACAAAGTGGTAAATCACATATCAACTGGTTCTTGAGTGAACAAAATAGCACCCTTTCCTCTCCTCATCAATACTGGCCAGCCATGGGGGCTTCCCAGGTGGCTCAGAGGCAACAAATCTGCCTACCAATGCAGGAGACACAGGAGACGTGGGTTCGATCCCTGGGTAGGCAAGATCCCCTGGAGGAGGAAATGGCAACCCACTCTAGTATTCTTGCCTGAAAAATTCCATGAACAGATGCGCCTGGTGGGCTGCAGTCCATGGGCTTTCAAAGAGTTGGACACGACTAACCATGCATGTTTGTCATGAATAGGATATGTACTATAACAAAAATAAACTTGTAACAAGCCAACAGAACAATATCTAGCAATCCTAACAAAAATGTTTTGCAATCCCGCAAATCATTATGTCTCAAATGTACACAGTATTAGAAAATGAATTTCAGATTTCTTAAAGTGCATCTAAACAGAGGAGTTATTCTAACTAACGAGGCATTTTTTAACTTAAAATATTTCTTGAGTGCAGGGCATCTCTATCTGTGACTTGAGTTGATCGTACTATCATGGTTTTTGTGATCATACTTCTGTCTTTTGACTACACAAACCTCTTTGATACCTCTGTTTCCTGTACCTCTTCATCTTTTCCTCTAGTGCTCATTTTGTTATTCAATTACATAAGCCTTCTACAGTTTTTGCGTATTATAAAAATGATAAAGTTTTGTCTTTGTCCCACTGAGACTAAAAACTCTTTGAAGGGAGACCCATTTCTGATATGGGAACATGCTTTAACTCAGAGGGAAAGAATCACATTACAACAAATATACAGAAAGTGTTGCTCAATCAAAATGAAACAAGGGATAGATCTTCACAAGGCATACTTGACAAATATTTATTGGCCACTTACAGTTTCTACTCCTCTTTGTTTTGGGACAGAGCACTCAAATTGCATATAGATTGCCAGCTCTTTCATAAATGCATCTGGTTTCAGCTGTTAAATCTGAGACAAATTTTCACTAGTTTTCTGAAAAAAAAAAAGGGGGGGGGAATCCATCTCAGAAAAGAAATTCTGAATGCTTATCATATCAGGCCTTTGGCTTGATTTAATGTATTCAAGAATACAAAATTCTCATCTGCTTTATAAATATGCTGAGAATCCATGAGAATTTGCCATCCATAATTTGAATTGATTAACCTCATGAACTCTGAAAAAACAGACTGAGTTTCATCTTAGATTATAAAATCCTAAAGACAGATCATGAATTAAAAAGACAGACAATCATGGAAGGCATGTTTATGTATATAACCCAGAAATAGATACAATAAACTATCATTAAGTGAACATTTAACCACATATTGGAAACTGTGCTGATATCATCACAATCATTTATTTTTCAAATAATCATACAAGCTAAGTGATACAATTGTAATTTTTGAATCAACAAAAGAAAGTTTGCATATAGTACAATAACTTTATCAGATTTTGTGCTGAAGAATCAATGCTTTCAAACTGTGGTGTTGGAGAAGACTCTTGAGAGTCCCTTGAATAGCAAGGCGATCAAGCTAGTCAATCCTAAAGGAAATCAACCCTGAATATTGATTGGAAGGACAGATGCTGAAGCTGAAGCTCCAATACTTTGGCCACCTAATGCGAAGAGCTGGCTCATTGGATAAGAACCTCATGCTGGGAAAGAGTGAGGACAGGAGGTGAAGGGGGTGATAGAAGTTAAGATGGTTGAATGGCATCACCAACTCATTGGACGTGAGTCTGAGCAAGCTCCAGGGGATAGTGAAGCATAGGGAAGCCTGGCATGCTGCAGTCTATGAAGTCACAGAGTCGGAAATGACTTAGCAACTGAACAACAAAAGCCTTCACTATCACACACACACACACACACACACACACACATATATATGTATATGTATGTGTGTGTATATATATATATATATATATTAATGTTATGCATATACATATCCTGATTCCTTTTCTCTGGAGAACTCTGACTAGTATTTGTGTTCAGAGAAGTGGATTATTGCTGCAACAATATATGGAAGTGATTTTGGAACAGGATAATTGCTGAAGCAGCTTTGAGTTACATATTAGGAACAGCTAGACTACCTTAAAGAGATTCAGATCAGATCAGATCAGATCAGTCACTCAGTCGTGTCTGACTCTTTGTGACCCCATGAACTGCAGCACGCCGGGCCTCCCTGTCCATCACCAACTCCCGGAGTTCACTCAGACTCACGTCCATTGAGTCAGTGATGCCATCCAGCCCTCTCATCCTCTGTCATCCCATTCTCCTCCTGCCCCCAATCCCTCCCAGCATCAGAGTCTTTTCCAATGAGTCAACTCTTTGCATGAGGTGGCCAAAGTACTGGAGTTTCAGCTTTAGCATCATTCCTTCCAAAGAAATCCCAGGGCTGATCTCCTTCAGAATGGACTGGTTGGATCTCCTCGCAGTCCAAGGGACTCTCAAGAGTCTTCTCCAACACCACAGTTTAAAAGCATCAATTCTTTGGTGCTCAGCCTTCTTCACAGTCCAAAAGAGATTACTGATAGAAATATAGACATTTAAGGTGATTCAATGAGGTATCAGGGACTTTCCTGGTGGCTCAGCAGTAAAGAAAATAATCTGTCTGTGATGCAGGAGACCAGGGTTCGATCCCTGGGTCGGGAAGATCTTCTGGAGAAGGGAATGGCACCCCACTCCAGTATTCTTGCCTGGAGAATCCCATGGACAGAGAAGCCTCAGGACTTCATAGGGTCACAAAGAGTTAGGCCCCACTGAAGCAACTAAGCACACAGCAAAGGTGAGATATCAAGTGGAAATGAGGACCATGTTCTTGAAAACTGGAAAAAAAAGTAATTCTTGTAAAGTGGCAAAGAACTGGACTAAAGCATGCTCTACTTGTTTGTGGAAAGTAGAAATTGTAAGCAATGAGCTTGAATATTTTAGCTGAAGAGATATCTGAACAAAATGTTTGATAGTGCAACCTGTTTTTGTCTTGCTACTTAGTGCAAAATGTGAGCCATTTCCTTCTATGACTAGATTGCTGAGCGTTTTATTTTTGAACAGATATTGAATTTGTTATAAGACTTTCCTGTATCTATTGAAGTTATCATGTGATTTCCTCTTTGATTTTATTAAATGTTAGAATACATTCATTGATACATTTTGGAATGTTGTAAATAACCTATTTTTGGTATAATCCCCATTTAGATGCAGTATATCACCCTTTTAATATAACTCCAAGTAAGATTTGTTAGCATTTTAATGAAGGATCTTGCATCTATGTTTATTAGAAATATTGGTTTATAGAATTATTTTTTATACTATTTTTGTCAGTTTTAGTGTGAGAATAATACTGGCCTCATTAAATGGGTTGGGAAAGTCTTTCAACTGCTGTCTTTTTATAAAGCAAATTGTGTATTATCTCTTATTTAAATAGTTGATATAATCCATCACTGAAGCCATCTAGGTCTGGAATTTTCATTGTGAAATAGTTTTCAATTATGACTACAATTTCTTTAGTAGACATAGGGATATTATAAATTCTAAAGTATCTATTATCAATTTTGTTAATTATTGACAGTGTCTTCAGGAAAGTTGAATAATTTAATTTTTTTGTCATGAAAGTACTCATCATCTCTCTTATTATAGTCTCAGTGTCTATAGGCTCTTTAATGATGTCTCTTCTTTAATTCTTTGAAGTTAAGCATGGGGTGGTTCTCTGAACCAACTGTGCCCACAGTAAGTAAAACTTGATCAATTACTTCATTTTCAGGAGCCCCACTTTTGGTTAGCAGGACACAAAGTTGTCTTGAATCCACAGGCAAAAAATAATATTTCAGAGCCAGTGCCTAATACTTCCCTTTAAATCTGGGTAGATTTTTTTTTTTTTTAATGCATAATCACTCCTATGAATGGTCATAAATCCCTTTGGGGAAGGTTTAGAGGATAATTTAAGCTGTTTACTGGCTGCATTCAAGATTCTTCCTAAAGAGGACTTGTCTTCTCTATTCAAGGGATTTTGTGTGTGTGTGTGTGTGTCTATGAATTAACTTGTATTTACCTAGGTCATATTCTCTGAAATTTTACTTTGGAAATTCAGGCATGTTTTAGCTACTAAGCCTATTTTTTTTTTCCTATGTTTAGATCAAGAAATAGTCTAGTAGGCTATTTAGACTGTTTTGAAAATAACATGTGCATTGCTCACAAGTTTACTAAGATGTCATACAGTGAGATAGGTTGTGTCATATTCCCTCTGATGTGTGGGAAACTCTCTATAGGAATACTTTGCTGTTGATGGCCACTCTTAACATTGTGGTGTTTTCAATTTAGCAGTAAGATTTTTAATGCTATTCAGATAACATATCTTCATGTGAAAATCTAAATAATAAATATTTAAGGCTTGCCATAATATAAAGTCTCCAATACAGTATTTAAAGTGAAAGAGGAGAGTGAAAAAGTTGGCTTAAAGCTAAACATTCAGAAAACTAAGATCATGGCATCTGGTCCCATCACTTCAAGGAAAATAGATGGGGAAACAGTGGAAATAGTGTCAGACTTTATTTTGGGGGGCTCCAAAATCACTGCAGATGGTGACTGCAAGCCATGAAATTAAAAGACGCTTACTCCTTGGAAGGAAAGTTATGACCAACCTAGATAGCATATTGAAAAGCAGAGACATTAATTTGCCAACAAAGGTCCTTCTAGTGAAGGCTATTGTTTTTCCAGTGGCTATGTATGGATGTGAGAGTTGGACTATAAAGAAAGCTGAGCACCAAAGAATTGATGCTTTTGAACTGTGGTGTTAGAGAAGACTTTTGAGAGTCCCTTGAACTGCGAGGAGATCCAACCAGTCCATTCTGAAGGAGATCAGTCCTGGGTGTTCATTGGAAGGACTGATGCTGAAGCTGAAACTCTAATACTTTGGCCACCTCATGCGAAGAGTTGACTCATTGGAAAAGACCCTGATGCTGGGAGGGATTGGGGGCAGGAGGAGAAGGGGACAACAGAGGATGAGATGGCTGGATGGCATCACCGACTTGATGGACATGGGTTTGGGTGGGCTCCAGGAGTTGGTGATGGACAGGGAGGCCTGGCATGCTGCAATTCATGGGTTTGCAAAGAGTCGGACATGACTGAGTGACTGAACTGAACAGTACTTAAATATAATGTGTAAGCAAGTGGATGTTATTATGTTTCAATAAAAGTTTATTTGCAAAAGCAGGTGGTTTTCCTACAAGGCCATAGTTTCCCAGTGCTTTCTTCAAGACAAACAATATGCCAAGGTTGCTTTCCCCACTTAGATATGGTAAGAGCATTCCTGTCCAAATCAACCTTTTACTGGGATATTTTTTAAAAAGTGAATTAGAGGCTGTAGTTCATGAATTTTGGAAATCCTACATAGATTGACTAACACCATAAGAAAAACAAAAGACTAAAACAAACATACAAACAAAGCTTTTCTCTATTCTCTTAGCATAAATATTATTAATTCTTTGAAAAGATACTTAGTAATACCAAATATTGAGTTCCGAAAGTACAATTTTGCTCTAACGTCTGTATATTGATTGTATTGTGTTCATGGAGATTTCATAATAAGCATGGGTTTATATTAAAAATATTAACATTCTTTATGTTGTCATCACTGAGCTATCAATATATTATCATTTGATTCACTGAAGAAACTCTAAAGACAATATTGCATAAGTGGACATATTTTGAGATAGGCAGCAGGGTGGCAATAGTGTTCAACTTTATCTCAAAAAAATGGTCTTGAAAATGATTTGATTCCCTGGTGGATGTCAGCCTCAGCCATTCTTTGGGGTTCCAGGCTAACAATGCACGGTGGCCTCTCTTCTCCAACACCTTACTGGTGAGTCTTTCACTCACCAAAAAAAAAAAAAAAAAGAACCAAATCTCAAGATTTGGTGGGACACAAACTTAACACAATAAACATTGGTTGAATGAACAAATAAATTAACAAGTACGTATTCCTTGGGTTTCCCTGGTGGGTCAGATGGTAAAGAATCTGCCTGTAATGCAGGAGTCCCAGGTTTGATCGCTGGGTCTGAAAAATCCCAGGGAAGATCCCCTGGAGGAAGGCATGTCAACCCACTCCAGTATTCTTGCCTGGATAATTCCATGGATAGAATTAGCAGGAATTCCAAAGGAATCTGGTGGGCTACAGTCCATAGGATCACAAAGAGTCAGATATGAGTGAGTAACTAACACTAAGCATTCCTTATATTTTATGAGGGGAGACCAGGTAAGGATCAGGAAGAAAGTCAGTGATAGGTAACAGGGCTGTTTCTATAAGGTTCCTGTTTTCATCTCCTTTCCATCCTCACTGCTTGTGTTTTTCACAAGCCTTGAGGATTATTTGGATTTTCTTGGCTTTATTTCTACAGGTTTTCTCTCACTGTCTCCATTGCTCCTTGAATCTCTATTCAATCTATTACTGAAAGAATCATTCAGAAGAAAGCATCAGATCATCAACTGTAATCGTACCTAGGCTATCCCTTAGTTAATCACTGCATGTTGAGTATCTTGTAAGTGCCAGTCCCTGCTCAAATGCTTGGGATGTTATCTAAGAACCAAGAGAAAGCAGGAAGGGCTCATATAGTCAAATTACTCAAACCTTAGGTCAGAAATCAGAACTGTTCACCTAAGAATACCTACCACAAGAAAGAGGGGTGATGCTCTCCAAGCTGCTGAATCACTCGTTTCCTTCTGTTATCCACCTTGAAGCAAATCTCTTATGTAAGCAAAAATAAATTTAAAAAATCATCTCTCCAAGCCAACTTTATTTTGATGTTAATTCAGAAGGCATCCATGTGACCTGATTAACTAAATGCAGGGTACAAAATAATATATTCTGGAAACAAGTTTTCCTTTAGCATCCCCCTTGGAGTACCACACTGGAGGCCTCCTTACGGGCTGCCTTTCCCCAGGCCTTGCTTTCTTCTTTCTCTGAATCACACAGGCTTTGATTAGCATCAGTCTTTTGGGAATATTTCTCAAGGAGATTTCTTTTTTTTCCCCCCACTTCCCACAGATTTGTATGGGTTACTTAATAGTACAATTAATTATTGTTTCATGACCAGATGAAAGGTTCTTTTATTTGTTCTTTCTTCAGACTTTTTTACATGGTTGAGGGAGATGACAGGAATCACTTTTTAATCCCCTAAGGGAGGATAAAGTGGACTTTGATAAAGGTCAAGAAAAGAGAGTTGGAGGGAGGGAACTTCATTTATTATCTCCCTTGGCACTGCTCGTTGCCTTTTGAAAAATAAAAATCTGATGGAATAAAGAATTTTTTTAAATAGCACATGTTCATGCAAAAACATAAGTTGCATTAGTAGAACTAATTTTTTTTTCAATTTTTTCCCCTTTTCAAGTATTTTCTGTACTAGGCAGGGGTGATAGCTTGAAAGTATTCATAATGATCAGATCTTCTAAGAGCCAGATGATGATTTTTTTCTATATAAGTTAAACTCAAAAGAAGTTAGTCTGTTGACTATGTATCCTCATATATTTTTCATTATATTTTAATTACCCCTACAAACACATACAACCCTACATCTGGGCAAGATTTTTTTTTTTTAAATCTCTCTCCACTCTAAGAAGACAGGAATCATTTTATATACAAGAGTTAAGTTAGTAGAAGGATGATCTCAATCCATAAGCAATCAGGCGGATGGAAGGAAAAGCACTAGAAGTGTGCTGCTGTTACTTTAATAAGACACTGCTACTGCTGCTGCTAAGTCCCTTCAGTCGTGTCTGACTCTGTGCGACCCCATAGATGGCAGCCCATCAGGCTCCCCAGTCCCCGGGATTCTCCAGGCAAGAACGCTGGAGTGGGTTGCCATTTCCTTCTCCAATGCATGAAAGTGAAAAGTGAAAGTGAAATTGCTCAGTCATGTCCAACTCTTCACGAACCCTTGGACTACAGCCTACCAGGCTCCTCCTTCCATGGGATTTTCTAGGCAAGAGTACTGGAGTGGGTTGCCATTGCCTTCTCCAATAAGACACTAGATATATTAAATTTGTCATGTTTGGGGAGGAGAGAATTCATCTGCTGGTTAACCCTACCAGTCAAGCTTTGCTATGAAACTGATAACCACAAAAATATTAATGGACATTTCCTTTGTTTGGGCGGCTATAAAACTGTGGTGTAGACTGGGTGGCTTGACCAGCAAATGCTGATTTCTTAGCGTTCTGGAGGATGAGAAGTCTCATACAAAGATGTTGGCAGATCTGGTGTCTGGTGAGAGCCCACTTTGCTTGCAAAAGGACATCATCTTATGATCTCACCTGATTTTTTTTCCCAGGTACATACATATCGAGAGAGATCTTATTTACCTTTCTCTTTTTATAAGGGTGTTAATCTCATCACGAAGTCCCTGTCTTCATGACCAAACTGACCCTAATTGCGGCCCAAAGGCCCCACCTCCAAACACCATCACATCAGATATTAAGGCTTTGCCATATGAATTTTGAGGAGACACAAAATTTCAGTCCATATTTGGCAAAGACTGTGGGTATTTACTTGTCTCATTTGCATTTGCCAGTTCACTGGCGTTTGGGTGATTCAGGCTCCACTAGCTGGGCTTCCCTTCCAGACAAAGGTTGGATTCAGTTCTGTGCCATATGTCTTCCATCCTTCTTAAATCAGCTGTTAGCAAAGACTTGCTCTTCTCATGAAGAAAGTCAGGAGCTCAGTTTTACTTTTCCTTGGATCACCCATGCTAAAAACCACTGATCAAAGCAGATCAAGTTAAGCAGACTCAAAGTCAAGTCCAAGAAGTAAACTCCATCTAATATGGAGGTCTTGGGTAGGGGTGAAAGTGAAAGTATTTTGAAGTATCGTCTGATTTTTGAAACTTTTCTACTCCAGGAAGCATTCACTAACTGTTCTAACTCTTCTTCTCAGTAAAGCAAAAATCTTTGTACCATTTTTTTTTTTTTTGGTTTGGTTTTGTCTGAAGATTTTTACATGTGTATAAATTGCGCTCTAGTTGTAAAATATTTGTTTATGCATCAGTCTCCTTCTAGAAGTCACCAGGAACATTTTATTCTTTCTTGTGTACACAGGGATCAGTATATTCAACAAATATTAGGTGAATTGACTACAAAGTTTGCACAACTAAGATTTTCTGTTATTTTATATTTTAATAAATATGATAAATAATGGATTAATGTTTTCATAGATTTCACTACCTCATATGTTTAATAGAGGATTAAACTAGAGTGCACAGAACACTATAAACACCCACTAAACATTAGCTATTCCTATTCCTACTATTATTGCTATTACTACATTTAAATTTAAGAAGCTAAATCTGTACCTAATATCTCTACAGTTTATATAAATGTTTTATCGCTACTATGGTTTATTACGCCTGTTAAAGTACAGATTATATCTACTAACTGGCTTCTGAAATCAGACAGAAACAAAGCAAAACAGAAATTAAGTACTGGTTTCTAAATTTTTGTATCATTCCCCATGCAGATCTGAGTTTCTATGTAAAATTATATCTTTATGAAAATGTAATAGCTTTTGTATAGAAGGAAAATTTTGCCTTGATCATATGCATGTTATGAGTCAGACCTCTTGAACATTATCATAAATATGATATGTGGAACACAGGGTGATATGGGGTTTTGGCTGCATCTACTCAGGCATAATCAAAGAAACTGAAGATTATTTATAACTTCCCTTTGTGATGTGCTAAAGAAAATATGATGCTGAGCAATGAGAAAGAGAGTCAATGAGGTTTGCTGGTACAATATGCTCCAGATGATATGATCGGTACAAACTAAGATAGTGTTAACTTGAGTACTAGTGAAAGTTAGGACATGGTTGTTAGCTAGGGTGAACAGGTTTAATAAAAGCTCTTTTTGTTTGTTTTATCTTAAGCTGGTTTTCCCTCTGAGGGTATGCTTAGGTCAAGAAAGTTCAAGGGAAACAGCTCAAGCAGAAAGTAGTAGCATTGTTGAGATGAGGGGTAAGAAGTTAGATTTTGGGGACTAGTAGAGCTTCTGGACTTCCCTGGTGGCTCAGATGGTAAAGCACCTTGCTTACAATGCAGGAGACCTGGGTTCGATACCTGGGTCAGGAATATCCTCTGGAGAAGGAAATGGCAACCCACTCTAGTACTCTTGCCTGGAAAATCCCATGGATAAAGGAGCACGGTAGGCTACAGTCCACTGGGTCGCAAAGAGTCAGACATGAATGAACAACTTCACTTTTCACTTTCAGAGCTTCTGGGCTTCCCTTGTAGTTCAGTTGGTAAAGAATCCTCATACAATACAAGAGACCCTGGTTCAATTTCTTGGTGGGGAAGATCCCCTGGAGAAGGAAATGTCAACCCACTCCAGTATTCTTGCCTGGGAAATCCCATGGACTGTAGCCTGCCAGGCTTCTCTGTCCATGGGATTGTAAGAGTTGGAAATGACTTAGCAACTAAACCACCACCAGAGCTTCTGGATATTTAGACAGGATATGTAGCTAAGACATAGTAACAATCTAAATGTGCACTGTCAGAGGAATGGATAAAGAAGATGTGATATATATATACAGTGGAATATTGTTCAGTCATTAAAAATGATTTGGGTTTGCAGCAATATGGATGGGCCTAGAGGGTGTCATACTGAGTGAAGTAAGTCAGACAGAGAAGAATAAATATCATATGACATCCCTTGTATGTGGGATCTAAAAAGAAATGATACAAATGAACTTAACCTACAAAACAGAAACAGACACAGACTTTGAGAATGAGCTTATTAAGGGTGCCTGAGGGAAAGATGGAGGGAAAGGATAGTAAAAGTGTTTGGGATGGACATGTACACACTGCTATATTTCAAATGGGTAGTCAACAAGGATCAACCTATTGTACACCACAGGGAACTCTGCTTAATGTTATATGGCAGCCTGGATGGGAGGGGAGTTTGGGGGAGAATGGATGCTTGTATAGGTATGGCTGAGTCCCTTCACTGTTCTTCTGAACTTATTGCAACATTGTTTGTTAATTGGCTATATCTCAATACAAAATAAAAGTGCAAATAAAAAATTATATACACTTTATATTTATAAACCATGTCAATAATAAAAAGTTTAAGTGTATATACAAAAAAAGATGTGCTTCAGAAGAAGAGCCCCCAAAATCTGCACCTAAATTAATCTTAATTTTTATCAGACTCCAGAAATACATGTGTGCAGATAATGAATCCAAGGAATCCAGCTAGAAGCAGTAAGAAGAAGACTAAAGAGTTGGACAGCAACAGCTGTCCAGGGCTTGGTAGGAGGGGGTCTTGATAAAATTCTCAAATTTTCCATTGGAAACCACAAAGGTCATGATTTAGGAGCACGGGCATCACAGAAGTAAGCATCAAACCCTAGGATTAAGGCAAAATTTATATAGTGCTCAAAAAGCCTAAACCCAAGTTGCCACAGGACCATGATGATCCATCAGTGATTTAGCTTCTTGCTAGAACCAAACCAATCTTTCAACATATGAAGAAAAAAAAAAAAAAAAGCTCCAAGTTTCTCAATGAATAGTTTACAATACTTGTATAGAACAAGTTACTACCAGGCATGCAGGAAAATAGAAACACATGAGACCCTACAGTTCAGTTCAGTCTCTCAGTCGTGTCTGACTCTTTGCAACCCCATGGACTGCAGCACACCAGTCCTCCCTGTCCATCACCAGCTCCTGGAGTTTATTCAAACTCACGTCCATTGAGTTGGTGATGCCATCCAACCATCTCATCCTCTGTCGTCCACTTCTCATGAGACCCATAGTCAAGATAAAAGTAGTCAATAAAAACAGACCAAAGTATATCTCAGGTGTTGAAATTAGAAGACAAGGAACACAAAATAATTATGATAAATATTTTAAAGTACTTGCAAGAAAAGATGGTCAAGACTTTTCAGGGAAAATGTGGGGGAATTCACAGCAGTACAGAAATTTTTAACCAAAAGAAACTCCTAGAACTAAAAATGTACACTAACTGCAAATAAAGATGTCATTTGCCATAGTTTGGACAATGAATAAGAAACTGTAATGAATGGAAAGTCAATATAATCAAATAATTCACAATGAAGGAAAATGACAGGAAAAGTGAGCAGAACTTCAGCAAGTTACAACATAGTAATTAACAGACTCACATGTATGGAACTGGATTTCATTAATGAGCAAAGACAGACAAATATATTTTTAAAAATATTAAAGTATTTTTGATTTCTATAAAATCCACTAACCCATAGATGAGTGAAAACCAAGCAAGATCAATACAGAGAAATGTATATATGTCAAAGCATTTCATAGTTAAACTGCTGAAAAACAAAATGAAAAGAATATTTTAAAAGCAACTTTGTTTACCCATTTATATGTTGATGGATACATGCATTACTTCCACCCTTTGACAGTTGTGAATAATGCTGCTATGAACATTGATGTACAAATACCTATTGAAGTCTGATTTTTTAATTTTTAAAAATTGAAGTATAGTTGATTTTACATTGTTGTATTTTAAGGGTATAGCACAGTGATTCAGTTGTATGTATATTATATAAATATATATATAACATAAAAATAAAAATAAAGAAACTAGAGGGAAAAACAAAGAAATAGAAGATGTATCACATAGAATGAATAGGATGTGGATGATGGCTCACTTTTCATCATGAGGAGTCTAGAAGACAATGGAATAGAATCTTTAAAGTTATAAACATAAAAGGAAATATTGCTGTATTAGATTAGATTAGACAAATGAAGGGCTTAAAACAGCACATATTTATTCTTTACAATTTTAGAGGTTAAAAATCTGAAATCACTGGGCTAAAGTCAGTGTGTTGGTATGGCTTGTTCCTTCTGGATCCTCTGAGAGGAGGATCCACTTTCTTGTAAGATTCCACGATTTCTTTATAAGAAATCTTTCTTTCTTGTAAAGAAATCTTGTAAGATTTCTCATAAGAATCTTGAGAAGTTTCTGCTTATTCCTTACTACTATAGCTTTTTCCTCAACACCCAAGGGACCAATATGGGCATTACATCAAGTATGCCAACCCCAACTGCTTACTTAAGATCTGGGGAAATGATCTCTGAATGGCTCCATAGACCCAATGACTCATTCTTTTTTGTAGTTGAACTGCACTCATTGTAAAATATTATATAATTCTAAGTGGACAAGCTAATGATTCATAAATTTTAGTGGTTACTACAAAATACTGGCCATAGTCTCAATGACCCATTCTCAACACTGACTTTGAGTAAGATTCCACTTACTACCTGACTCCCTACTCCTTCTAACACAAGAGTCTAAAAGAGGATGCTTCAGGTTTGTTAGGTTTTGTATTAGCTCAGACCTCAACTCCAGCCCTGTGTCCAACAGTCTGTGAAATATTTTCCTATTTGTTTTCCCCAAATGTGCAGTTACCTGAATACATGGCCACAGGTCCCACTGGGGAAGATTGGTGAATCATCATTACATTCACTCGCCATGGTGTGGCAGGGTCCTTCCTCCAGGATACCAAGAATTCTCTTCAGTCATTATATACAAATCTCAAAAATGGCTCAGGGACAGGGGCTGGTAGGGTCACTATTGTCCTCATTCTCCTGGACACCCCTTTTAATTTTTTTTTTTCTAATGGCAAAATCTGAGTATTATCTTTGTTGGCTACTCATCTACTTTGCCTTTAAGGACTGTTGTTGTTTAGTCTCCAAGTCTCAGGTGGTTTACTGGTAAAGAATCTGCCTATCAATTCAGAAAACATGGGTTTGATCCCTGAGTTGGGAAGATGCCCTGGAGAAGGAAATGGCAACCCACTCTAGTGCTGTTGACTTGAGGGTTATGCTTTGTTATATATCCCCGTAAGTTTGTGTAGATGAGGCCTCTTGGATGCCATTGATGATAATTACATCCACCCAGTTTCTGGTAGTAAAATGCCACAATATGGCTTCTATTGCTTTGGATTCTTAATGATGCCACTCTTCCTGGTTAATCTAGTTTTACAATAGCCTTTCGTACTATTATATGGGGCTCATCTAGTGGCCAGGAGGAGTGCGAGGATAGATACTAAAGGGGGTGTAGATGTTAGAGGGAGAAGCTTTCTTGTTGTCATTTTGCCCTAAACTGTGCTAGAGTTTATAAAGTGTGAGCCACTCTGCAGGGTCAGAAATGCTATACTTCTCAAAATAGAAGGGGGCATTTACCTGTTGTCACCCTCTCAAGTGTCAGAGTCCCATTGTTTTCTAACTTTGGCATACCAGACTCGTCCTGGTTTACCTTACTCCAGATCTTATCTACTCTGAGTATTAAATCCTGGGTAGCTAGTCCTGATTCAGCACTACATAGTGTACTCTCTGCTATGCTGACCACCAATGATGAGTCTTCATGACCTGTTGGGTGACAGATAATTCTGCTCTAAGCTTTATCTTCACACTTAATTTCTCAAATGTCTCTTGGTACCAGTGACCACGATGGTTTTCTCTGCACGCAGATGCTGAGACAGAGATTTTTAAGAGGCAATTTATAGATTAGAGATTGAAATCTGTGGAAGGAAGGAGGAAATAGCAAAGACTAGATCAAGGGAGAAGTCAACCTATAATGCAAGCCTAGAAAGCACCAACCAGTTCCATGGGGATCTCAGAATCCAATAAGGTCCATCAGGGTTGGTTGCATTGAGCCAAAATGGGCAAGTCTTCAAATCTCTGCCTCTGTCAGTCATTGGATGTGGGCTGCCCTCGCTGGAGAAGGATGTACGCTGTGCCAGGTGGCTTCTTGCAGCTGAAGCTGATGTTGAACTACCTGATGTCCTGATTTGAAGAGGAATTGAAGTGGGATATCTTTCAGATCCATTACAGCATAGAACCCAGGTGAGGGAAAAAATGGGCCCAAGACTTGAGTAGACCCTCAATAAGAAGACTTAGTACTGTTTGTTAAGTAAGTCTAAGGAAAAAATAAAATGTGCTTAGTCATCAATAAAATGCAAATTAAAAACATAGAAAGACATTATCTCACAAGTGTGGAGGGGTGAAAAGCAGCAACTACAACAAAAATGTGACAATATAAAAAGGCAGGTAAGACATGGAGCAATTTGAATCACATACCCTGGTATGTGGTAAGAGGTAAAAAGTACAACTGCTTTTCAAAAATTCTCTGGCAATTTATTATAGTGCTAAACATGTATTTAATTATAGCCCAAGAAGTAAATTCTTAGGTAATTTCTCAATAGAATTAAAAGCACATAATAAAAAAGATGTGTATAAAAATGTTCCTAGCAGTCATAATCATAAAAACCAAGAACTAGAAAGAACCCAAACTGCTATCATTAAATAAATTATTACTTAAAAATGGAGATATATTCATGCAATTGAAATGCATTTAGCAAAAATGATTTAAAACTTACAAAATTACAAACTATGTATTGGTATGCACAACTATATGTATGAACTTAGAAATATTTTGATGAGAAAAAAGAAACATACAAAATGTACATACAAAATTCATGTAAATGTGATACTATTTACTGTGAAATAGAATCATCAGCAGAAGTTCAAGAATATGCTAAACTAATGGTGATAGCAACCAAAATAATGGTTATAAAAAGGTCTGATTGATCAGAGAATGGTGCAAAGATACTTTTGGGGTGATGGGAATCCCTGTTGCCATGTAGGTTTTGGTTACACAAGTGTATGCACTTGACTCATCAATGTGAAGCTTAACAGCAGCATGTTATATGGTGCTTAAGTTATGACTCAGTTTTTTTAAAAAATCAGTTTATTCTCAAAAATTAAAACTGAAAGTACAATTTGTGCAAAAATTATATTTGTAGATACAAAGAAGTTGTAGTAAGAGAATTGACACACACAAATAAATCAGCACAAATGATACAAGGATCAAGGAATTTTAACTACCATAAATTCAATATTAAAAGACAAAGGACACTATAAAGTAAAATAAAAGCACAACACCCAATTATGAATTTAAATAATATATAAGCATGAACATCATTATGCATTATAATATATATAATATTTCAAAAAATAAGAAATACAGAAAAAAATTTATGAACTTAAAACAATGATAGCAAAATTCATTTTATCATACTCATATCACTGACTAGACAATACATAGAAATTGAGAGAAACTGAATTACATAATTGATAACTTAGCCCTAACCAAGCTAAATATTTTATGTTCAAACACCCTTGGAAAGTTTACAAAGAGTGCTAATGTTCAAAACCAGATCATCATCATTAACATCACAAAAAAATATACTTACACCCCTCAAAAAGAAATGATTTATGATAAGGTTAGCTTTGAAACCAGACTAAATACAAATACAGACTAGTTTACTGACTATGTGACCTTGGGCCAGTTACCCAAACTTTCTGTGTTTTAGTTTCTTTATCTATAAATGAAGAAGAAGAAGAATAGTGTTTACCTTGAAGGACATTGGGAATATTGCACAATTTATTGAATAGGGCAGAAAGTGAAGAATAACTAAAGAGCCTCTGGATGAAAGTGAAAATTTTGGAAGTTTTGGCCACAGCAATCAGAGCATAAAAAGAAATAAAAGGAATCCAGATTAGAAAAGAAGAAGTAAAACTCTCACTCTTTGCAGATGACATGATCCTATACATAGAAAACCCTAAAGACTCCCAATAGAAAATTACTAGAGCTAATCAATGAATATAGAAAAGCTGTAGGATAAAAAGTCAACACACAAAATCCCTTGCATTCCTATACACTAATAATGAGAAAATAGAAAAAAAAAATTAAGGAAACAATTGCATTCACCATTGCAACGAAAAAAATAAAATACTTAGGAATATATCTACCTAAAGAAACAAAAGACCTATATATAGAAAACTATAAAACACTAGTGAGAGAAATCAAAGAGGACACAAATAGACGGAGAAATATACCCTGTTCACAGATCAGAAGAATCAATATAGTGAAAATGAGTATACTACTCAAAGCAATCTACAGATTCAATGCAACCCCTATCAAGCTACCAACGATATTTTTCACAGAACTAGAACAAATAATTTCACAATTTGTATGGAAATACAAAAAAATCTCAAATAGCCAAAGCAATCTTGAGAAAGAAGAATGGAACTGGAGGAATCAACCTGCCTGACTTCTCTACTACAAAGGCACAGTCATCAAGATAGTATGGTACTGACACAAAGACAGAAATATAGATCAATGGAGCAAGACAGAAAGCCCAGAGATAAATCCACACACCTATGGACACCTTATCTTTGACAAAGGAGGCAAAAATATACAATGGAGAAAAGACAATCTCTTTAACAAGTGGTGCTGGAAAAACTGGTCAACCACATGCACAAGAATAAAGCTAGAACACTTTCTAACACCATACACAAAAATAAAGTCAAAATGGATTAAAGATCTAAACATAAGACCAAAAACTATAAAATTCCTAGAGGAGAACATAAGCAAAACACTCTCCGACATAAATCACAGCAGGATCCTCTATGGCCCACCTCCAAGAATATTGGAAATGAAAGCAAAAATAAACAAATGTGACCTAATTAAAGTTAAAAGCTTCTGCACAACAAAGGAAACTATAAGCAAAGTGAAAAGATGGCCTTCAAAATAGGAGAAAATAATAACAAACAAAGCAACTGACAAAGAATTAATCTCAAAAATATACAAGCAATTCCTGCAGCTCAATTCCAGAAAAATAAACAACCCAATCAACAAATGGGCCGAAGAACTAAATAGACATTTCTCCAAATAAGACATACAGATGGCTAACAAACACATGAAAAGATGCTCAACATCACTCATTATCAGAGAAATGCAAATCAAAACCATAATGAGGTACCATTTCACGTCAGTCAGAATGGCTACTATCCAAAAGTCTACAAGCAATAAATGCTGGAGAGAGTGTGGAGAAAAGGGAACCCTCTTACACTGTTGGTGGGAATGCAAACTAGTACAGCCACAACGGAGAACAGTGCGGAGATTCCTTAAAAAAACTGGAAATAGAACTGCCATATGACCCAGCAAACCCACTGCTGAGCATACACACCAAGGAAACCAGAATTGAAAGAGACATGTGTACCCCAATGTTCATCGCAGCACTGTTTATAATAGCCAGGACATGGAAGCAACCTAGATGTCCATCAGCAGAAAAAAGGATAAGAACTCTGTGGTACATATACAGAATGGAATATTACTCAGCCATTAAAAAGAATGCATTTGACTCAGTTCTAATGAGGTGGATGAAACCGGAGCCTATTATACAGAATGAAGTAAGCCAGAAACAAAAACACCAATATAGTATACTAATGTATATATATGGAATTTAGAAAGATGGTAACGATAACTGTATGTGACACAGAAAAAGAGACACAGGTGTATAAAACAGTCTTCTGGACTCTGTAGGAGAGGGTGAGGGTGGGATGGTTTGGAGAATGGCATTGAAACATGTATATTATCATATGTGAAATGAATTGCCAGTCCAGGTTTGATGCATGATACAGGCGCTGAGGGCTGGTGCACTGGGATGACCCAGAGGCATGGGATGGGGATGGAGATGGGAGGGGGTCTAGGATGGGGAAAACATGTACACCTATGGCGGATTCATGTCAATGTATGGCGAAACCAATACAATATTGTAAAGTAATTAGCCTCCAATTAAAATAAATAAATTTAAAATAAAATAAAATAATTTTGATGGGAAAAAAAGTGAAAGAGGAAAGTGAAAAAGTTGGCTTAAATCTCAACATTCAGGAAACTAAGATCATGGCATCTGGTCCCAACACTTCATGGGAAATAGATGGGGAAACAGTGGAAATAGTGGCTGACTTTATTTTTCTGGGCTCCAAAATCACTAGAGATGGTCATTGCAGCCATGAAATTAAAAGATGCTTACTCCGTGGAAGGAAAGTTATGACCAACCTAGACAGCATATTAAAAAGCAGAGACATTACTTTGTCAACAAAGGTCCATCTAGTCAAGGCTATGGTTTTTCCAGTGGTCATGTATGGATGTGAGAGTTGGACTATAAAGAAAGCTGCTGTTGCTAAGTCGCTTCAGTCGTGTCCGACTCTGTGCGACCCCATAGATGGCAGCCCACCAGTCTCCCCTGTCCCTGGGATTCTCCAAGCAAGAACACTGGGGTGGGTTGCCATGGCCTTCTCCAATACATGAAAGTGTAAAGGGAAAGGGAAGTTGCTTAGTCGTGTTTGACTCTTCCCAACCCCATGGACTGCAGCCTACTAGGCTCCTCCGCCCATGGGATTTTCCAGGCAAGAAGACTGGAGTAGGGTGTCATTGCCTTCTCTGAAAGAAAGCTGAGTGCCTAAGAATTGATGCTTTTGAACTTTGGTTTTGGAGAATACTCTTGAGAGTCCCTGGGACTGCATGGAGATCCAACCAGTCCATCCTAAAGGAGATAAATCCTGGGTGTTCATTGGAAGGACTGATGCTGAAGCTGAAACTCCAATACTTTGGCCACCTCATGTAAAGAGCTGACTCATTTGAAAAGATCCTGATGCTGGGAAAGATTGAGGGCAGGAGTAGAAGGGGATGACAGAGGATGAGATGGTTGGATGGCATCACTGACTTGATGGACATGGGTTTGGGTGAACTCCGGGAGTTGGTGATGGACAGGGAAGCCTGGCGTGCTGTGGTTCATGGGGTTGCAAAGAGTCAGACATGACTGAGCGACTGAACCAAACTGAAGCACTAACAATGGTGCTTTCATAAAATAAGTCCTCTAGAAATATTATTATCATCATTATTATTGCCCAGCATTAACAGCTTTAGTTAGATAATTCTAATAAGGAGGAGTTACATCAGTAATTGCAACTGTAATGTGCTCAACTGCCTTTCTTTTTTAAATTCTGCATGCCCTTTAATACTCAGAAGCTTTCTTTAATGGTGTGTGCTTTCTCATAATTACAGAAGTAATTGGGATAGATTTTGTCTTGAGTATACTTTTTCCAAATTTCAATTCAGTACTTTCCCCTTCTTCTATTATTATTATTTTTTAATCTTCTTTCTAAGAGGGAATGAGATGAATGCTATTGTCCCATTAATTGTTGGTTTCCTTTTCCTTTCTTTTCATCCTGGAAAAGACTTCCAGGTTGCAGTTCATATTTAGGTATAAATAACATCCCAGATTATTCCTGAAGACCAAATATTTATATTCAAAATAGGCAGCATAGAAATTAATCCCTAAAGGGAAAAGAAGTAGCTTCTGAAATGAAGGCAGATAATCCATACACAAGTCTGTCATAGTCTAGAAAGCTGTGTAGTGAGGAAACAGACTTAGGGTTCTGAGAGTCCTGCCCTCCAGCTCTATAAGCCTTGGAATCAAACCAGGGTCTCCCGCATTGCAGACAGATTCTTTACCAGCTGGGGGCTTCCAATGTGGTTCAACTGGTAAAGAATCTGCCTGCAATGTGGGAGACCTGGCTTTGATCCCTGGGTTGGGAAGATTCCCCAGATAAGGGAAAGGCTACCTACTCCAGTATTCTGGCCTGGAGAATTCCATGGACTGTATAGTCCACAGGGTCGCAAAGAGATGGACATGACTGAGCCACTTTCACTTTCTTTACCAGATGAGCTACCAGGAAAGCCCATATAAGTCTTGTAATGTACTTAAATCTCTGATATGGTTTCTTTATATGTAAAGTAAAAATATTATTATTGCCTACTTACTAAGTTCTATGTAAAATAGATAACTCAGTGAATATAAAATGACCAGAAGAATATCTGGCATATGATACCTATTCAATCCCTCTTAGCTATCATTAACAATGCTTCTTCCCAGCCCTGTGTACACAGACAGACAGCATTAAGGGCCAATTGGCATATTTATAAGGACAGCACCATCAATATCTTTCTCTGGCACTAGATAGAGAAAGAATTCCCAATCAGCAAATTTACTCTCTCCTCAGGATTTAACTCTAACAGAGCCTTCACTAAATGGAAGAACATTTTAACAGATGAGAATCTCAGTTCTAGACCTCCTCTATTTCTACCAACACACAGTAAATGCTAGTTGACTGAATAAGTGTATTTGTGATTTGTTTATTTACAATTTTCTTGCATTCTAATAACAGTGCAAATTGGCAAAACACTTGCATTTATATCATATCCTTTATCCTTTAAACTTCCTTTCAAGGCAAGACAGAGCATGCATTGCTATTGCTGTGATATTAAGGATTTAATGCTTAAGACAGCACAAAGAGATGGCACCTATTGAGTCTTGATTGTATGTTCATAATTGGTTTAAACATAGCATGAGCATCAGATCATTTAATCCTCTAGAATCACTATGAAGCAGGTACTATTGCTACCCACTTTGAAACAGATGAGAAAACTGAACCACAGAGAAGTTAAGAAACTCAAGTTGTATAACTAGGATTATGAGCACAAGCCATCTCGTTCCAGAGTTTAAGTGCTCACCGCGAATCAGAAGGCAGTAAGTTCACTATGTTGAGAGGAAATAGGAACATTAAGTTTTAATTATTTTCAAGTAATTTGTTTTGAAGGGCTTCCCAGATGGCGCAGTGGTGAAGAATCCACCTGCCAGTGCAGGAGACATGGGTTTGATCTCTGGGTCAGGAAGATCCCCTGGAGGAGGAAATGGCAACCCACTCCTCTTGCCTGAAAAATCTCATGGACAGAGGAGCCTGGAAGGCTACAGTTCTTAGGGTCACAAAGAGTTGGACACTACTGAACATGCAAGCATCTGTTGTGAAACCAGGAAAAATATTAATAATTGTAAGGAAACTAATAAAGGTCGCTGGAAAACAATGAATATATGATTCATTGGTGCCCCTTTCTACAAGCAATAAATAATTAGAAAATAGAAGAAAGAGATCAAGAGCAACAGGAACCAACAAGTAAATACCTGTGGAACTTTAGGGATTCACAAAACACCTGAATACAATTCAGGATTCTACTGAGGAATGTAAGAGGAGACAAACCTGAATGGAAGGACATATTTTGCTATTGAATGGGAAAAGATGGGATTGTTTAAACACTCTTTCTAATCAGTAAACATAATGTGACGCAATAAAAAACAAAAAAATGTTTTCCTTTTCTGAACATAGGTGATTTGATTGTAAAGTTCATATGGAAAAATCTATATGTGACATTAACATTTTAAAGGTTGGAGGGGAAAACTGATTGAGAGAAGACAAGCCCATTCATTACCAAAATGTGTGATAAAACTCAAGCAATTAGAAGAATTTTATATTTCACACACAGAAAAACAGATCATTAGAAGAGAATATTGAGCTCTAAAACATTTCTAAATGAGCATGAGAAGCAGAGAAAAGAATGAATAACATTGACGCAATGAGTAGTTATCTGGAGTAGGGAGTGCACTTCATTTAGTTGTGTCTGGCTCTTTGTGATCCCAGGGACTATAGCCCACCTGGCTCCTCTGTCCATGGGATTCTCCAGCAAGAATTCTGGAGTGGATTGCCATGCCCTTCTCCAGGGGATCTGCCCAACCCAAGGATCAAACCCACATCTTTTGTGTCTCCTGCATCGGTAGGTGGATTCTTTACCACTAGCACCACCCAGGAAGCCTGGGGGTGGTGGTGGGGGAGGTTGAGAGGGTGACAAAAAATTTTCAAACTAAATGAATTAAATACTAGAATCCTAATATATCTTACTCTTCCTTTATTTCCTTTTAAAAAATTTTTTTTAATTTTTATTTTATTTTTAAACTTTACATAATTGTATTAGTTTTGCCAAATATCAAAATGAATCCATCACAGGTATACATGTGCTCCCCATCCTGAACCCTCCTTTATTTCTTACATGAAAAAAAAAATACTCCAATGAATACAATAGCTAAAACTTAAAGAATGAAGCAGTAAAAGAACTAAGAGAAAAAATAAAGCAATTTTTAAAAGTGTTACTTTGGGGCTTCCCTAGTAGCTCAGATGGTAAAGCATCTGCCTGCAATGTGGGAGACCTGGGTTCAATCCCTGGGTCAGGAATATCCCCTGGAGAAGGAAATGGCAACCCACTCCAGTACTCTTGCTTGGAAAATTCCATGGATGGAAGAGCCTGGTAGGCTACAGTCCATGGGATTGCAAAGAGTTGGACACGGCTGGGCGACTTCACTTCAGTTCAGTTCAGTTGCTCAGTCATGTCCAACTCTTTACAACCCCATGAACTGCAGCATGCCAGGCCTCCCTGTCCATCACCAACTCCCAGAGTCCACCCAAACTCATGTCCATTGAGTCAGTGATGCCATCCAACTATCTCATCCTCTGTCGTCCCCTTCTCCTCCTGCCTTCAATCTTTCCCAGCATCAGGGTCTTTTCAAATGAGTCAGCTCTTCACATCAGGTGGCCAAAATATTGGCATTTCAGCTTCAACATCAGTCCTTCCAGTGAACACCCAGGACTGATCTCCTTTAGGATGGACTCGTTGGATCTCCTTGCAGTCCAAGGGACTCTCAAGAGTCTTCTTCAACACCACAGTGCAAAAGCATCATTTCTTTGGCACTAAGCTTTATTTATAGTCCAACTCTCACATCCATACATGACCACTGGAAAAACCATAGCCTTGACTAGAAGGACCTTTGTTGACAATGTAATGTCTCTGCTTTTTAATATGCTGTCTAGGTTTGTCATAACTTTCCTTCCAAGGAGGAAGCACCTTTTGATTTCATGGCTGCAATCACCATCTGCAGTGATTTTGGAGCCCCAAAAAATAAAGTCTGACACTGTTTCCACTGTTTCCCCATCTATCTGCCATGAAGTGATGGGACCAGATGCCATGATCTTCGTTTTCTGAATGTTGAGCTTTAAGCCAACTTTTTCACTCTCCTCTTTCACTTTCCTCAAGAGGCTCTTTAGTTCCTCTTCACTTTCTGCCTTAAGGGTGGTGTCATCTGCATATCTGAGGTTATTGATATTTCTCCCAGCAATCTTGATTCCAGCTTGTGCTTCCTCCAGCCCAGCATTTCTCATTATGTAGTCTACATATAAGTTAAATAAGCAGGGTGACGATATACACCTTGATGTACTCCTTTTCCTATTTGGAACCAGTCTGTTGTTCCATGTTCAATTCTAACTGCTGCTTCCTGACCTGCATACAGGTTTCTCAAGAGGCAGGTCAGGTGATCTGGTATGCCTATCTCTTCTAAAACAATTATTAGAAACTTCGATTATTCTAAAAATTATTTTGTAATCACCGGTTGTAAACTTAAATTAGAAAAACTTTCTTCTTGCAGGATATATTTAAGGATCTACTGTATAGTATAGAGAATTCTGCTCAATATTATGAAACAACCTAAATGGGAAAAGAATTTGGTAAGGAATAAATACATGCATATGTATAACTTAATCACCTTGCTGTACACCTGAAACTATCACAACATTGCTAATCGACTACATTCCAATATAAAATTATAAAAAGGTTATGTAAAATAGCATTTCTGCTTTCTAATAGCTAACAATTCTGCTTCCATCAATAACAAAACATCACAATCATAATAATGAAAATCAGAAAATGATAAAAAAGGTATCTAGGGTCCTAAGAGCCAATATGCATGAATGAGCATTTTACTAAAGCTGATTACATGAAAACATATCAGTAGAATGTTATCCATGTCTAAAAAATGTATATCAAGTCAAACACAAACATTGAAATTGTTTGCCACATACATGACTATGTTAGTTCTGGTTATCATAACAAAATATGGTAGACTGGGTGACTTAAACAACAGAAATTTATTTTTTTACTTCTGGAAACTAGAAGTCCAACATCAAGTCCAAGATCAATTCAGTTCCTCGTGAGAAGAGACACCTGAAAGTTTATACATTAAAACTGGCAGTACGGGGAAATGCATTTATCTTACTCCTGGTTTAAACAAAGCGAGCTTCTCACTATGTCTTTACATGAACTTTCCTCAATGCATGAACTTAGTGAGAGAGACAGAGATAACTTTCTGGTTTCTTTTCTTACAAAGGCAGTAATCCCATCATGAGAACCTTATCCTTGTTGGCTACATCAAAATCTTATTACCTTCAGAAGATACGGTGTTCAGTTACTATCACATTGGGACTCAACATATGAATTCTGAGGTGACAAAACAGTTCAATCCATAGCAAGGTTAATTTACTTTAAAATCCATTAAAAATTCATGCAGTTCTAGATAAAAATGTACTAAGGAACTCAAATGTACATTTATTGAAAAGAAATGAAACTGTCATATAAACATGTTAAGGGTATCTGGTCTGATCATTTCATGGAAAATAGAAGGGAAAAGAATGGAAGCTGTGACAGATATCATTTTCTTGGGCTCCAAAATCACTGTGGATGGTGACTGCAGCCATGGAATTAGAAGACAGTTGCTCCTTGGAAAGAAAGCTATGACAAACCTAGATAGCGTATTATAAAGCAGAGACATCACCTTGCCCACAAAGGTCCATCTAATCAAAGCTATGGTTTTTCCAGTAGTTGTGTATGGATGTGAGAGTTGGACCATAAAGAAGGCTCAGTGCCAAATAATAGATGCTTTTGAACTGTGGTGTTGGAGAAGACTCTTGAGAGTTCCTTGAACTGCACAGAGATCCAACCAATCAATCCTAAAGGAAATCGACCCTGAACATTCATTGGAAGGACTGATGCTAAGGCTAAAGTTCCAATAATTTGGTCCCCTGATGCAAAGAACTGACTCATTGGAAAAGACTCTGATGCTGGGAAATATTGAGGGCAGGAGGAGAAAGTGGTGACAGAGGATAAGGTGGTTAGATATCCTCACTGACTTAATGGACATAAATTTGAGCAACTTCCAGTAGACAGTGAAGAATACGGTGGCCTGATGTGTTAGCTCATGGGGTTGCAAAGAATTGGACATGACTTAACAACTGAACAACAACAACAAAATCCACCCAAAACTGTGACTTATTTCTCACATCTCTGTGGTTGGCTGGTTTCAGATGGGCCATTGTCCTGCTGGTCTTCTCTGGGATCATTCACACAGCTATCATAATCTGAAGAATCTGCTGTGTCCACAAGAACTAGGGTAGCCTCAGCACTGGTCTACACTTGATGTGACTTTGGCTGGACATCTATATCCATCTTATCTCTCATTATTCAGTGGCCTAATGTGGACTTTTTAATATGTGACAGGTACGTTCTGGGAAGTCCCATGGACAAAGAAACCTGGTAGGCTACAGTTCATAAGGTAACAAAAGAGTTGGACATGACTTGGCCAGTAAACAACAGAGTTCTCTCTCAGAGAGCAAGTCCCAGTACTCAGGTAGCTAGTAAGTCTCTGCTAATGGAGCATTGGCTAAATAATGACTGGACAAGTTATGTCAGATGATCAAACATAGAATCAATGTGGGGGAGGTCTATGTAAGAGGATAGACGGTTAAAAGACATGCATTAGATGAAGTTTGAAATAGCCTGGGGAAAGCAAAACCAACCTATGTCCTGTTTTCGAAAATTATGTTTTGTTGAAATATTAACCCACACCCATTACTTAATGGAGGCTTTTTTTTTGCTAGAATAGCATGTTGAGTAGTTGTAAGAGACTGACTATCCCACAAAGCCTACCATATTTACTATCTGGACCTTTCCAGAGAATTTCGGCAAACCTAGGAGGCCCAGTAGGTGTTATACCAAATCTGCATCACTTAGTACCAAACCAAACTTCCATACAAAGTTCCATCACTAAAAGCCTTCCTCAGTCTCCATCCTCTCACTTTTTTTTTTAAATAGCATAATTCATTCTTGTTGTTCCATTCATGAGCATTATTATTTATAAATGTTATTACATCTTTATTTCACTAGGCTTTAATTTAAAGTGGTGCTCAGTTTAAGCTATAGTTACTGCAGTTGGGCAACAAAGATTACATACTCATTTTATAACAAAGATGCTCACAGGTATTCCCTGTGGTAATTGTGACTGCATGTTGTAATTCTGAATGGAACTTTTAACTTTGGAGCAATAGACAAACACAATAAGAGAGCACTTTGTTTGGAGATTCATTTTGATGTTTTGCATTAAGCTTCCTTTAAATAGCAATAGGGCTTCAGCAAATAAATTATTTTCTCTCAATTGTGCTCTGGGCCCTAGTAGACAAGATGCATTTAGAGGAGAGCTTACGAATTGCTCTGAGAGACTGAAAGCCACTCTGAGCTTTCCTGGAGTGCTCTGTCAACAATGTAGTGACTGGAAACTATAAAAATGAGAAAGTCATTTGTCTCTTAATGGCAGCAGTTTACAATGGCAGCCTATGAGTTATTAAATTATCAGTTCAATAAAGCCCAGATAACCCCACTCTAGTACACACTACAATTTAGTAAGAATTAATGCTTGCTTCTTAGCTGCATAATTTTTCATTGTCATTTTAACCTAAATGCTTCCTTCTTTTCTGATGCTGTTTCTTCTTCCTGGAATGTTCTTCCTTCTGGCCACTTGATAACAGTAAAAACTAGCTGACTCCTTATCTGTCCTCTGAATCCATTTTTGTTGCCCAAAGAGTAGAAAAGGCAGCCTAAGATCAGGCTTGGGCTCTGCCATTTATTTCCATTTAATCTTGGGAAATATAGTCTTCCTGATCCTTGGTTTCCTGTCTATAAAATAGGAAAAATACCACCTATATCTTAAAGATGTTCAGATAAATAAGTACCTTCCAAATAACAACAAAGCACCGCCTGTGCACAGAGCTGGAGTTGATAAAGATATGGGAGTTTCTAACTCCCCTCTGTCTCTCTCTTTCTCTCTTTATTTATTTTTTTGAACTTTATAGCATTTTCCTATGTGTCTCTGGCATCCTTTTTGATGCTATAATTATTTAACACAAATTTTTATGTGTTCTCAGACTGGGGCAATTGTGAAATACTGGATCATCATTTACTCCCATAATTGTCACTTTGCCAGTTGAGATATATTGTATAAACTAAACTGTTTATGGAGGAAAGGACGGCAGAGAAGAAGAGAAGGATGGAGGAGGAAAGAGTGAGAATTGTATGGATTCTGGAGAAGGGAATATGTGGATTATTAATGCAACCACACATAAATTTGTGCTTCTGTTGAAGCGGAACTGCAGTTGGCAAAGGAAACTCCAGACTGATCAATATTTTAAAGGGATAGATGAATAATTCTGAAGAAACTTTCAAATGACTTCCCAACCTTCCTAAAAATTCTGGGACTTAATCATCCATTTGAAAACCTCTCTTTTCCTGCCATACTTCGATGCTTTAAAAATAATATTTTGTGGGGAAGATGGAATAAATTTTCAACTGATTGACAACTAAAATGGAAAAGCCATTCTTATTCAGGGCAGAGGCTGCCAAAAACAAAAATAAAAACCCAAAGGGTAGACCTGGCCTTTAAAATGCAACCTGTCTTCTGTGTGAGTTCCCACCTCGCCCTCAATTTCAGCAGCCCTTCCAGGGTGATCCATTCACAAGGGATCCACTCACTGATCACATTATTGATCAGTGGTAAGTCTAGACTACTCATGTGTTGGCACTAGGTCTCTCCTCCCCACAGAGCCCTATGGTATCTCCAGTTAAAATTTCTCTACTGTGAATGTGAATACAGAGCTGTCATCATTTGTTACACCCCTTTCCATATCTCTGCCTTCAACTGAGGCTCACCTTGGCTCACAGAAAAAGCCAGTCCTGTATTTCCCTTGCTGTGCTGAATTCTTTCTTTGCTTCACTGCTATTTGACTCATTATACTCATCTCTTCTTCTGTTGATTTCTGCCATGTGAGTGTGTTAGTTGTCCAATTCTTTGCAACCCCAAGTACTATACCTCAACAGGCTCCTCTGTTCATGGAATTCTCCAATAAGAATACTGGAGTGGGTTGCCTTTCCCTTCTCCAGGGGATCTTCCCAACTCAGGGATTGAACCCAGGTTGCCTGCATTGCAGGCAGATTCTTTACCCCCTGAGCCACCAGGGACTCTTCTTCTGTAGTCTTTTGTTATTGGACACCAACCACAGCTAAACAGGTGGCTCAAAGGTAAAGAATCAGCCTGCAATACAGGACACCCGGGTTCAGTCCCTGAGTCAGGAAGGTCCCCTGGTGAAGGAAATCACAACTTGCTCCAGTATTCTTGCCTGGAGAATTCTACGGACATGAACAGAGGAACCTGATGGGCTACAGTCAGTGGTGTTGCAAAGATTCAAACATGACTGAGCAACTCACACTTTCACACTTTCACAGGTAACCAGGCATCACAACCACCAGCACTGCTATACATGAAGAAGGTCACTCAACTCTCAGTCTGGTGTCATCTACTG
Source organism: Bos grunniens (assembly GCF_055505025.1). Classification (NCBI taxonomy): domain Eukaryota; kingdom Metazoa; phylum Chordata; class Mammalia; order Artiodactyla; family Bovidae; genus Bos; species Bos grunniens. The sequence goes on along the minus strand of NC_141170.1, from coordinate 10,506,662 downwards.
AGCTCACACCTGAGTCTAGAATCTCAGTCTAATGACAATCACTAAATTTTACTTAGCATCATCAGGGTGACCATATAACTTGCCACCCAAACGTGGGCACCTTCATGAGCAAAATAAATATGTACTGGCTTTGTCAGGAAAGTATATATAAAACAGGTCTACCTAGGGAAAGTCCAAAAGTGTCCCTGTTGTTTAGCCTTTCCAACCTGTTATCGATTTATCACCTAGTCTATTTCTGGCCATCTGGGTACCATACAGTTTACCTCTCACACAGTCACCTCCACACATATAATCTTCTAACCTATTGCAATGTGCACAAAATACATCCAAGTCAGGCAATCAGATTCCATACTAGCTTTATACAGAGGAACTCTGATACATAGAATTGGATATCTGTGTGATAAAGTTGCCAAGGGGCACACAAGAAGTGAAGAGGCAACCTTGGTCTTTATTTTGCCAACAAAGATCTGTCTAGTCAAAGCTATGGTTTTTCCACTGGTCATGTATGGATGTGAGAGTTGAAAGAAAGAAAAAAAGAAAGAAAGCTGAGGGCCAAAGAATTGATGCTTTTGAACTGTGGTGTTGGAGAAGACTCTTGAGAGCCCCTTGGACTGCAAGGAGATCCAACCAGTCCATCTTAAAGGAAATCAGTCCCGAATATTCATTGGAAGGACTGATGCTGAAGCTGAAACATCAATACTTTGGCCACCTTATGCAAAGAACTGACTCATTGGAAAAGACCCTGATGCTGAGCAAGATTGAAGGCAGGAGAAGGGGATGGCAGAGGATGACATAGTTGGATGGCATCACCAACTCTGTGGACATGAATTTGAGCAAGCTCCAGGGGTTGGTGAAGGACAGGGAAGCCTGGTGAGCTGCAGTCCATGGGGTCACAAAGGGTTGGACATGACTGAGAGACTGAACTGACTTCCCCCTCTCACAGGAGAGAAGATAGTGTTATAGGAACTCAGCATTCATGACTTTGCCTGTGGAGTTAGTGCTGAAAGTACAAGAAACAGAGATGACACCCAGGGAAAGAAGACAGGAGGTAGATACCCAGACTTCTTTCCAATTTTCCCCTATTTCTGGACTGTGCTTCCACTGGGTGATGCAGAAGGATTCCAGCTTCCAAAGGAGCCAGTGAAAAGTCACCTGATGGGATCATTTCAACCATAAAGAGCAGAGCAGAGTCCTAACCAATTTCAGGACAAGAGGGTGATTGACACACAATAATTAAATCTACACATACGCATGTCTCCTCTGTAGATGGCATCAATAATATAGGAATGAACCCTTTGTACTGCTTTTACTCTCCTACTGACATACATGAATCTAACTGGAAGTAATGTGTTCGAGTCTACTTGCTTGGAAATATTAAAGGAGGGCATTAGTTCTTTACATTCAATGCACTGCAATTTAAAATATCACAGAATCTCAAGGCTATTATGACCTGCTTGAATCACTGAATGAACACTCTACCAAGGAAGCATCAATCTAGTATGATTGATTAGCCTTGAGAAGTTCTCTGTGCAGAGTATTGATCAGGCTCTCTGTCAGGAGGCATTTATTTTGGATTGTCTCCAGCCCTTTAATGAAGACTATCCAGGAAAATCAGCTTCCACCATTCAAGAGATTCTCAAATATCACCAGGGAAATGTGTATCTGCCATGAAAATATGTTGGCATATTTAAAGTCTTTGAAGTTTTATTTTATGGGTACACACAATGGCAGCATGTTTTCATTGACTTTGAGGCAGGAAGTCCCAGATTTGTATTTCAAGTTTTTAACTAACTAGCGATTTGACTTCAGGAAAGCTTAAGATTCCACTTTGATTCAATTCCCTCACTTAAAAAATATGGATGTTAATATGGCCAACAATATTAAGATTCTTCAAATAATTTCCTACTCATTTCACATGCTAGTAAAGTAATGCTCAAAATTCTCCAAGCCAGGCTCCAACAGTACGTGACCTGTGAATTTCCAGATGTTCAAGCTGGTTTTAGAAAAGGGAAAGGAACCAGAGATCAAATTGCCAACATCCGCTGGATCATCAAAAAAGCAAGAGCATTCCAGAGAAACATCTGTTTCTGCTTTATTGACTATGCCAAACCCTTCGGCTGTGTGGATCACAATAAACTGTGGGAAATTTTGAAAGAGATGGGAATACCAGACCACCTGACCTGCCTCTTGAGAAACCTATATGCAGGTTAGGAAGCAACAGTTAGAACTGGACATGGAACAACAGACTGGTTCCAAATAGGAAAAGGAGTACATCATGGCTGTATATTGTCACTCTGCTTATTTAACTTATATGCAGAGTAAATCATGACTTCTAGCCCAGAAGAAGCACAAGCTGGAATCAAGATTGTCAGGAGAAATATCAATAACCTCAGATACGCAGATACCACCTTCATGGCAGAAAGTGAAGAGGAACTCAAAAGCCTCTTGTAGAAAGTGAAAGAGGAGAGTGAAAAAGTTGGCTTAAAGCTCAACATTCAGAAAATGAAGATCATGGCATCTGGTCCCATCACTTCATGGGAAATAGATGGAGAAACAGTGGAAACAGTGTCAGACTTTATTATTTTGGGCTCCAAAATCACTGCAGATGGTGATTGCAGACATGAAATTAAAAGATGCTTACTCCTTGGAAGGAAAGTTATGACTTACTTAGATAGCATATTGAAAAGCAGAGACATTACTTTGCTAACAAAGGACTATCTAGTCAAGGCTATGGTTTTTCCAATGGTCATGTATGGATGTGAGATTTGGACTGTGAAGAAAGTGGAGCACTGAAGAATTGATGCTTTTGAACTGTGGTGTTGGAGAAGACTCTTGAGAGTCCCTTGAACTGCAAGGAGATCCAACAGGTCCATCCTAAAGAGATCAGTCCTGGGTGTTCTTTGGAAGGACTGATGCTGAAGCTGAAACTCCAATACTTTGGCCACCTCATGCAAAGACTTGACTCATTGGAAAAGACCCTGATGCTAGGAGGGATTGGGGGCAGGAGGAGAAGGGGATGACAGAGGATGAGATGGCTGGATGGCATCACTGACTCGATGGACATGAGTTTGAGTGAACTCCAGGAGTTGGTGATGGACAGGGAGGCCTGGTGTGCTGTGATTCATGGGGTTGCAAAGAGTCAGACACGACTGAGCGACTGAACTGAACTGCACTGAAAATAATATTTAGAAAAAAACACCACATAGTCACATCTGCAAATGCTAGATACTGTTGTTATTTTTTAAATTATTTTTAATCATTCTGCTATTAATAGAAATAAGTTTTCCTTAAATCTATTGAAATGTTGTTCATAGCAAATTTATGGAAGTGCAAGGAAGTTTAAATAAAAAGAGTTGGGCATCTGAGTAAACTAAAAAAGTGAGCAATCATTAATTTTATCAATAATAATGATTGCAACATTTAAAACCACTCTATAGTTTGTATTATAGAAAGAAATGAGGTGAAAAATGTCAAATATTTATTAAATAAAAAGGAAAAATTAAACCAAAGTTATTATAATTCTGATCCCTTATGCCAGCTTCTGCTATAAGAGCTGGTGTAATTATTTCATTTTATTTTTAATCTTTGAGCATCTTGCTCACTGTTGTTAATTGATAATACATTTGCTGATACAATACCTATAACTCTTTATTACAGTCCTGAAATGCTAGGGGCATTGTCCTTATCTTTGGATAAGGAAGACTTTATGTGGACAGTGCAGAAGAGAAAAGAGGGGCTCACTCTTTAAGACCTCTCTTGTCTTCACTTTTCTCTGATCTTCTGATCTTTCAACTGATACATATCAATAGTAGCCACCTTTTTCAGGGAGAACCACGGAAAAAATTATTTTAAATTACTTTAGAATGTTCCATTCTCCTAGCCATATTGTGGATTTTATGAAACTAAGCAAAATTGAGTACATGCGGCTGCTGCTGCTAAGTCGCTTCAGTCGTGTCCGACTCTGTACGACCTCAGAAATGGCAGCTCACCAGGCTCTGCCGTCCCTGGGATTTTCCAGGCAAGAACACTGGAGTGGGTTGCCATTTCCTTCTCCAATGCATGAAAATGGAAAGTGAAAGTGAAGTTTCTCAGTCATGTCCAACCCTCAGCGACCCCATGGACTGCAGCCCACCAGGCTCCTCTGTCCATGAGGTTTTCCAGGCAAGAGTACTGGAGTGGGTTGCCACTGCCTTCTCCAATTGAGTACATAGGAGATCCTACATACTGTTTCATCTGTGCTGTGGAAAGGACTGGACCAATAACAAACTATAGAGCAGAGGGACACTGGGTACTAAGTTGGTAGTTTGAAGACTTGTACTTTAGGTTCTTTTCTTCCAAATACTAGGTATACTTTGACATGTTTGTCCATATTTCCAGGACTACATTCTCTATTTAATCTTCTATCGATTCAGTTCAGTCACTCAGTTGTGTCCGACTCTGTCTCCCCATGAACTTCAGAATGCCAGGCTTCCCTGTCCATCACCAACCCCCAGAACTTGCTCAAACTCATGTCCATCAAGTTGGTGATGACATCCAACCATCTCATCCTCTGTCATCCCCTTTTCCTGCCCTCAATCTTTCCCAGCATCAGGGTCACTTCTAAGGAGTCAGTTAATCGCATCAGGCGGCCAAAGTATTGTAGGTTCAGCTTCAGCATCAGTGCTCCCAATGCATATTCAGGACTGATTTCCTTTAGGATGGACTGGTTGGATCTCCTTGCTGTCCAAGGGACTCTTCAAGAATCTTCTCCAACACCAATATTCAAAAGCATCAATTCTTTGGTGCTCAGCTTTCTTTGTGGTCCAACTCTAACATCCACACATGACTACTGGAAAAACGATAGCCTTGACTAGATGGACCTTTGTTGACAAAGTAATGTCTCTACTTTTTAATATGCTGTCTATGTTGGTCATAGTTTTTCTTCCAAGGAGCACGCATCTTTTAATTTCATGGCTGCAGTCACCATCTGCAGTGATTTTGGAGCCCATGAAAATAAAGTCTGTCAGTGTTTCCATTGTTTCCCAATTTATTTGCCATGAAGTGATGGGACTGGATGCCATGATCTTCGTTTTTTGAATGTTGAGTTTTAAGCCAACTTTTTCACTCTCCTCTTTCAGTTTCATCAAGTGACTCTTTAGTTCCTTTTCAGTTTCTGCCATAAGTGTGGTATCATCTGTGTATCTGAGGTATTGATATTTCCTCTAGAAATCTTGATTCTAGCTTGTGCTTCATCCAGTCTAGCATTTCTCATGATGTACTCTGCATATAATTTAAATAAGCAGGGTGACAATATACAGCCTTGATGTACTCCTTTCCCAGTTTGGAAGCAGTCTGTTGCTCCATGTCCAATACAAACTGTTGATCTTGACCTGCATACAGATTTCTCAGAAGGCAGGTAAGATGGTCTGGTATTCACATCTCTTTAAGAATATTCCACAGTCTGTTGTGATCTTCAAAGTCAAACGTTTTGGAATAATCAATAAAGTAGAAATAGATGCTTTTCTGGTATTCTCTTGCTTTTTCAATGATCCAACAGATGTCAGGAATTTGATCTCTGTTCCTCTGCCTTTAATAAATCCAGGTTGAACATCTGAAAGTTCACAGTTCATGTACTGTTTTACTGTTGAAGCCTGGCTTGGAGAATTTTGAGCACTACATTGCTAACGTGTGAGAAGAGTGCAATTGTGCAGTAGTTTGGACATTCTTTGGCGTTGCCTTTCTTTGGGATTGGAATGAAAATAGATCTTTTCCAGTCCTGTGGCCACTGCTGAGTTTTCCAAATTTGCTGGCATAGTGAGTGCAGCATTTTCACAGCATTTTCTTTTAGGATGTGAAATAGCTCAACTGGAATTCCATCACCTCCACTAACTTTGTTCGTAGTGATGCTTCCTAAGGCCCACTTGACTTCACATTTCAAGATGTCTTGCTCTAGGTGAGTAATCACACCATCGTGGTTATCTGGGTTGATGATCTTTATTGTATAGTTCTTCTTTGTATTCTTACCACCTTTTTTAAATATCTTCTGCTTCTGTTAGGTCCATACCATTTCTGTCCTTTATTTTGCCCATTTTTGCATGAAGTTTTCCCTTGGTATCTCTTATTTTCTTGAAGAGATGACTAGTCTTTCCCATTCTACTGTTTTCCTTTATTTCTTTGCACTGACGACTGAGGAAGGCTTTTTCATCTCTCCTTGCTATTCTTTGGAACTTTGCATTCAAATGGGTGTCTTTCCTTTTCTCCTTTGCCTTTAGTTTCTCTTATTTTCTCAGCTATTTGTAATGACGTTTCAGACAACCATTTTGCCTTTTTGCATTTATTTTTCTTGGGGATGGTCTTGAGCACTGCCTCCTGTACAGTGTCATAAACCTCTGTCCATAGTTCTTCAGGCACTCTGTCTATCAGATCTAATCCCTTGAATGTACTTGTCACTTCCTTTGTATAATTGTAAGGTATTTGATTTAGGTCATACCTGAGTGGTCTAGTGGTTTTCCCTACTTTCTTCAATTTAAGTCTGAATTTGGCAATAAGGAGTTCATGATCTGTGCCACAGTCAGCTCCTGGTCTTGTTTTTGCTGACTGTATAGAGCTTCTCCATTTTTGTCTGCAAAGAATATAAACAATATGATTTCAGTATTGCTCATCTGGTGATTTCTATGTGTAGAGTCATCTCTCATGTTGTTGGAAGAGGGTATTTGCTGTGACCAGGGTGTTCTCTCGGCAAAACTCTGATAGCCTTTGACCTGCTTCATTTTGTACTTCAAGGCCAAATTTGCCCATTACTCCAGGTATCTCTTGATTTCCTACCTTTGCATGTCAGTCCCCTATCATCTTCTATAGAAACAACAATTTAGGGTCTTCCCTGGTGGTCCAGTGGTCAAGACTTTGGCTTCCAGTATAGGGAGTGCAAGTTCAATCCTTGTAAGGAAGCTAAAATCCCACATGCCTGTGGCCAAAAACAAAGCATAAAACAGTAGCAATATGTAACAAACTCAGTAAAGACACATAAAATGGTCCACATTAAAAAATAAGTCTTGGAAAAAAAAAGAAGTTGAAATTAAAACTGAAAATTTCTGAAGTCTTTCCAGAACTGAAATTGTTTCCTATATATATATATATATATATGAAATGTCTTCAGGAGATTGAATTAGAATAATTTTTTTCTTAATTTTTAAACTCCTAATGACAATAATGCTTTGCTTGTATAATTTAAAATACCCAGGTTTTTAGAATTCCAATTCTGATAATGGCAGAGTAGGTTTAATTGAAATAAATCACCCATCCATAGCCATTATAAATTCTAGAAAAATAGTTTTTAAAACTGTTTTGTAGCAGTAGAGAATGCACACAGGTACACAGAAATAGCAGCAAGTCATTTTCTTGAAAGGAGAGCCCCCTCATTGAAATCTACCTTAGTATCATTTTGCTCCAAGTACCCTAAGCACAAGTACCGTGTTAAGTACAGTCTTGAGTTAACAGGATGGTGGTAAGAGGTAAGGGAAAATTGGAGAGGAAGGAAATTAAAGAAACAAAGAATCCATAGTAGGGTCATTTCAAAATTAGATATAGAAAAATCTCCTAAATCTTTCACTGAGCGCTAAGTTCTGCAAGCTTGGAAGGGGAGGGAGGAAAAGGGAATTCACTGGACTAGGAACACCATGATATATGGAAGTCAAAAGCCAGAGATACCTGAAACAAAGGTTTGGCTGCTGCCCATTAACACTCTGGGTAACAGTTTGAGAATTAAGTCCTCCTAATTAGAGAGGTTGGAGAAGGCAATGGCACCCCACTCCAGTACTCTTGCCTGGAAAATCCCATGGATAGAGGAGCCTGGAAGGCTGCAGTCCATGGGGTCGCTGAGGGTTGGACATGACTGAGCGACTTCACTTTTACTTTTCACTTTCATGCATTGGAGAAGGAAATGGCAACCCACTCCAGTGTTCTTGCCTGGAAAATCCCAGGGATGGGGAGCCTGGTGGGCTGCTGTCTATGGGGTCGCACAGAGTCGGACACGACTGAAGCAACTTAGTAGTAGTAGTAGTAGTTAGAGAGGTATGGAAAACAACTTGGGCTTCACACCAGTTTGCCTTAACAAAGCTTAAATTCAAATTTCTATAAATTTAAGTTCAATATTATCATCTTTTAGTTTTATGATATCTATTATGTATATTAACAATTCAGAGGACAATAACAAATTAACATTCTCTAAAATATATTCCCAAAATGTTTAGTAAGCAATAAAAATTAATGGGTATATAAAGAAGAATAAAAATGGGACAGTATTAAGAAAAGAAGAATGGACTATGGTGACACACAGTGTTATCATCTTGATGTATCCAAGAAATGGAGAAAAGTTAGTGGTTTCCAGGATTTAGAACTGAGATTAAATTGGGTTAAGTGAGTGGGTGTGATCAGAAATAAGCAACACAAGGAGTTCTTATGGTGCTGGAACAGTTTTGCAAACTTAATACATACATCAGTCAAAACAACTATTCCACACCAATGGGTGTTTGTTAATAGTGGAGGAGGCTATCCAAGCTTTGGGGCAGGGGTATATGGAAAAAATCTCTATACATTCTGTGAATCTAAAACTGCTCTAAAATCTAAAATGTATTTTAAAAAGGTGAAAAAGGGGGAAAAATACCATTGTAACATAATACTCAACGGAGAAAGACTGAAAGCTTTGTTATTATATATATATATATATATATAACTGATATTCTGTTAATATCAGGAATGAGACAAGGATACCCACTTACACAACTTCTATTCAACAGAGTAATGAAAGTCTTAGCCAAAGCAATTAGACAGGAAAAAGATAAAAGGCATCCAAATTAGAAACAAAAAAGTAAAATGTTCTCTCCTTGTTGAGGACACAATCTTATATGCAGAAGCACTAAGGATGACACACATTTACACATATGAGCACACACACATACATGGACACACAAAACTGTTAGAACTAATAAATAAATTCAGGCAAGTCATAGGACAAAAAAAATCAACATACAGAAGTCACTTTGCTTTTATGCATTAACAATGAACAATCAGAAAAAAAATGAAGAGAACAATTGCAATATCATCAAAATAAATAATTTAAAACAAGCTTAATGAGGAAGTGAAAGAACTGTGCATTTAAAACTGCAAAATGTCACTGAAATTAAAGGAGGCACACAAAATTGGGAAGTCATTCAGTGCTGATAGATTGAAAGGCTTAAAATTATTGAGATATCATTACTATTCAAAGTTATCTAGAATTTAATGTAATCCCTACCAAAATCCTGAAGAAAGTTTTTGCAAGAAAAAAAGAAAATCTATCCTAAAATACAAAGACTTCCAAAGGGCTATGAAGATGCAAAACAGTTTTGGAAAAGAAGAACAAGGTTGGAGGTTTCACACTTCCTGATTTCAAAACTTATTATAAAGATAAGGTAATCAAACACGTGGTGCTACTATAAAGACATATATATATATAAACCAGTGGAATAGACTAGAAGTGTCAAAATTAAATCCTCATATGTACAGACAAATTATTTTTAATGAGGGATACCAATAGCATTCAATGAAGGGAAAGCACTGTTTCAACAAGAGGTACTGTAAAACTAAATATCCACATTCAGACAAATGAAGTCGGATTTTTATCTCACACTATTTACAAATATCAACTCAAAATAAACCATGGACCTAAACATAAAAACTAAAACTCTTAGGAAAAAAAGTATGAAAATCTTTGTAGTGTTAGATTAGGCAAAAATTTCTTCAACATGGCAATAAAAACACAGGTAACAAAAGTAAAAGTAGATAAATTTGAGTATATCACTTCATGGCAAATAGATGGGGAAACAGTGGAAACAGCGGCTGACTTTATTTTTCTGGGCTCCAAAATTACTGCAGATGGTGATTGCAGCCATGAAATTAAAAGACACTTACTCCTTGAAAATAAAGTTATGACCAACCTAGACAGCATGTTTAAAAACAGAGACATTGCTTTGTCAACAAAGGTCCGTCTAGTCAAGGCTATTGTTTTTCCAGTGGTCATGTATGGATGTGAGTTGGACTATAAAGAAAGCTGAGCGCCAAAGAATTGATGCTTTTTTAAAAAAATTTATTTATTTATTTTTACTTTACAATATTGTATTGGTTTTTGCCATACATTTACATGAATCTACCATGGGTGTACATGGGTTCCCCATCCTGAACCCCCTTCCTCCTCCCTCCCCATCCCATCCCTCTGGGTCATCCCAGTGCACCAGCCCCAAGCACCCTTTATCATGCATCAAACCTGGACTGGAGATTCGTTTCACATATGATAATTTACATGTTTCAACTGTAGTGTTGGAGAAGACTCTTGAGAATCCCTTGGACTGCAAGGAGATCCAACCAGTCCATCCTAAAGGAGATCAGTCCTGGGCATTCATTGGAAGGATTGATGTTGAAGCTGAAACTCCAATACTTTGGCCACCTCATGCAAAGAGCTGACTCATTTGAAATGACCCTGATGCTGGGAAAGATTAAGGGCAGGAGGAGAAGGGGATGACAGAGGATGAGATAGTTGGATGGCATCACCGACTCAATGGTCACGTGTTTGGGTGGACTCCAGGAGTTGGTGATGGACAGGAAGGCCTGGTGTGCTGCGGTTCATGGGGTCGCAAAGAGTCGGACACGACTGAGCAACTGAACTGAACTGAACTGAGTACATCAAAATTACTATCTTTTCTTCATGAAAGATATGAAAATTCAACAGGATGAAAAGAAAACATAAGAAATGGGAGGAAATGTTTGCAAATCACTTTTCTGACAAGAAGTTAATAAAAAGCATATATAAAGAACACTTATATAAAGAACTCAACAACAAGAAATAATGAATAATCCAACTAAAAATAGGACCAAGGATGTGAATAAATATTTCTCCAAAGAAGATAAGCAAATTTCTAACAAGCATGTAAAACGATGTTCAACATTATTAGTCATTAGGGAAATGCAAATAAAAACAATGAGATATCACCTCACACCCATCAGCATGGCTACTACCAAAAAATAAAACCAGAAAAGAACAAGGGATGAATAAAGTGATCACTGTTGGTGAAAATGAAAAAGATTGCAACTGCTTTGGAAAATAGCATGGTGATTCCTTAAAAAATGTTTAAAATAGAATTACCATATGATCCAGTAAGCCTGCTTCTAGGTGTATATCTGAAAGAAATGAAAACAGGGGCTGAAAAATACATCTGTACACCATGTTCAGCATTGTTTGTGGTAGCTAAAAAGCAATATTATGTGCTGTATTCATATTGCTATATAATCTATCTCCAGAACTGTTTTCATCTTACAAATCTGAAACTCTATACCCATTAGTTAAAAGTGTTCACTGATGGAGACATAAACAGAATGCCACGTAGACACAATGAAATGTTATTCAGCCTTTAAAAGGAAGGAAAATGTGGCACACCCTACAACACAGATAAAACTTGAGGGCATTATGCTGCGTAAAATGAACGTGTCCCCCCCAACCTCCCCCCCAAAAAAGAGAAATACTGTTTGATTCACTTATTTGAGTTATCTGGAGTAGTCAGATTCATATAAAAAGAGTAGAATGGGGTGAGAGCCTAGGGCCAGGGAAGGTGGGAAATAAGGAGTGGTTGTTTAATGGGTTTAGAGTTTCAGATTTGTAAGATGAAAATAGTTCTGGAGATAGATTATATAGCAATATGAATACACCTCATAATATTGAACTGCTAAAAATGGGAAAGATGCTAAGTGGTGTTATGTGTATTTCATCATGATTTTTAAAATGTTAAAGCAGAGAATAAAGTGAAAACAAAACCACAGAAAAGAACAGGATATTTACAGTATATTTCTTTCAAAAGTTTGAATTGATTTCCTTTGGATTATTAATAAAGAGTTGATGTAAATAAAAAGCCGAGAAGAAAAAACAATAAAAATGGTCAAATATCTTCAAATACACTTCACCAAAATGGGTATAGGAATGCCCAACAAGCACTTAAAAAAGGGCTCAGCATAATCAGTCAGCAGCAAAATGCAAATTAAATCCAAAAAGGGATACTATTTCACACCTACTAGAATGCTGGCAGGGATGTGGAGCAAATTTTATTTTACTCACACTGTTTTAAGGCCTACTCAGAGAAATAGCATGCTGTTCTTAGCTCTAAGTTTGGAAGATGGAAATTTAATCTGATGGAAATCTTTCATCAGATTAAAGCAACGACTCACATCAGTTTTCCACCTTCACTCTGGCAGCATGCCCAAGGCTAAGCTGATATCATTCTCATCTCAAGCCCAGCAGCTTTGATAATTAACTCTTCTGCACAATCGTCTGGGTAACCCAGCAGCCACCCTTTCTATTGGCCTTTCTCTGCTGTATCACCCTGAGGTAGCTTTATGAAGAATGAGGAAGCTTTATTTGGTCATAGTTCTGGATCAGCCTGGTCAAAGCAGGTTGCGAGGGGGCAGTCATCAGTTTTCTCATAGTCTTAGAGTCTAGTATGATTTTCCATTTTACAAATAGGAATAATGCAGGCTATATGAATTTGACCATGTCATGGATTTGGGTGTGTTGCCCTGAATTCAGCTAGGTACAGGTAGTACATGAGAAGCTCTTTTCTGCATGCCAGAAAAGGACCAAACACATCTCATTTGGTGCACACCAAGGTGGGTATGTTTAGTGAATATCAGAGAAGTTTAAATGCTTTCACTGAGTTCATAGAGTTCTGTGTGATTCCCTGACCAAAGTGTGTGTGTGTGAATCTAAGTCATTATTTAGTACAGTTATCTATTAAGATAATTGATTAGAAAAAAAGAACACAGAGCCTGGGGACAAGTAGGAGGCTGGAGAAGACAGAGAGGAAAGGGTGGTTGACAAGTAACCATATGGATCTTTGGAAGGAAGCTAGAGATTTCTCCCTCTATCGCTTGCATAATTGTTTCGCTGAACTGTTATCATTATGATAAAGACTCATCATTTGTGCTTAGGTAAATCACCACAAACCTAAAACCACGTGTATGAACACAAATATTCTTCTAATCATCAGAGTTAGAATAAAAAGATTTGAATCAAACTTTGCCAGCTTGCTTGGAGTTTCTGAGAATATCACCATAGAACAAGTAGCATGTGGATATTTAAAACCCATTTTTCTTGGACCTTTCACTGAGAAGCAAAAGAGAAATCTTGAAAGTTTCTATGTAGACAAGTGACATTATTACATTTTAGCAGGATAACTTTTGTGGCATTGAAGGTGAAACGTGAGGGAAAAATTCAAAGAGAGCAAAATTCTTTGAGAAACGATCATCTACTCTCTCTCCAATGAATCTCACATACATTCTATTTGTACAGAATGATAAACCTTTCTCTAAACATGAAAAAAACACAATCTGTCTTTCTGCTCAACAATATCAGAACATAATGATGGAGAGGATCTGGGGGAAGTGAAGGAGACATAATCCACACTTTTAATTTGTTGAGACTTTATTGAATTAAAATATACATGCCACAGCATTTACCCTCTGAGAGGGTACAACACAGTAGCCTTTCATTTCACAATGTTTTGCAGCTGATACTACTATATAATATCAAAATATTTTCATTGCACCAGTAAGAAGCCTCCTACCCATTGGCGGGCATTTAGTGTTTATCTCTGCCTCTAGCCCTTGGAAATCATTCATCTACATTCTGTCACTATGGATTTGGCTATTTTAGACATTTAATATAAATTGAATGAAGAAATGCATTTCCTTTTGTATCTGGTTTCTTTCACTTAGTATGCTATTTTCAAAGTTTATCCATGGCTGAATAACATTTTGTTGCATGACTATATATACTTAACTCATTCATCAGTTGATAGACATTTACATCGTTTGAAATTGTTGACTCTTATCTGATGCTGTGAACATTTTTGTATAAGTTGTTATGTGGATAACTTATCTTGTGGGTACATATTGTATTTTCATGTCTCTCAAGTTTATACCTGGACTGGATGCTCTGGGTCCTGTGGTATCTCTCTATATATCTTTTTGAAAAACTGTCAAATTGTTTTTCCAAAGGATGATACAATTTTAGATTACCATCAGTGATGCAGGAGGGTTCTAAAATCTTCACATACTTACCATCACTTAGAATTGTCTATTTTTATTACATACAAGCTAATGGATATGAAGTAATTCTCCACTGTAGTTTTGATTTGTTTTCCCTTAAATAGTTTCAAGTGGTTATTTGCTATTTGTGCATCTTCATTGGAGAAATATTATTCAAATCCTTTGTCCATTTAAAAAAATGATCAAGGTAAAATCCCATGGCATTAATTTAGCCATTTTGAAATGAATAATTTAATGATTTTTAGTACATTCACAATATTATATGACCACCACTTCTATCTAGTTCTGAAAATTTCAAAGCATTTTCATCACTCCCAAAGAAATGCTCACACCCATCAAGCAGTTATCCCATTTCTCCATTAATACAGTTCCTTGGAACTATCAATCTACTCTCTGGATCTATGGATTTACCTATTAAGAATCCTTAAGATAAATAGAATTATACAAGATGTGACCTCTTGAGTTTCACTTTTTTCACTTAGCATATTTCCCCCCAACGTTCATCCAAGTTGTACCACATTATCAATATTTGATTTTTGTATTATTCTTCATCTTAGGAGAAACAACTTTCAGTATTTCACCAGTAAGTATGATGTTAACTTTGAATTTGCCTTTGCCATCTTTAGGGAGTTTCCTAGTTTTTACCATGGAAGGATGTTGTGTTTTGTCAAATGCTTTTTTTTTTTTTCCTGTCATTTGAGATGATTCTGTGCTTTTCCCTTATTTTTTCTGTTTATGTGGTATATGACATTGGTTGACTTTCTCATGCTGAACCACTCTTACATTCCTGGGGTAAATCTCATCTGGTCATTGTATATAATCTTTTTAATACACTGTTGGATTTGGTTTGGCAATATTTTGTTGAAGATTTTTTAAAAATCTGTATTCATAATGGATGTTGGTCTTGATTGGTTTTCTTTTTTGTCTTTTATTGACTTTGTTTTTGTTGTGCTGGTGTGCATGCTTAGTTGCTTCAGTCTTGTATGACTTTGCAACCCTACAGACTGCAGCCCACTGGGCTCTGCTATCCACGGGATTCTCCAGACAAGAATACTCCAGTAGCTTGCCAAGCCCTCCTCCAGGGGATCTTCCTGACCCAGGGACTGAACCCACGTTTCCTGAATCTCTTGCATTGCAGGTGGATTCTTTACCACTGAGCCACCAGAGAAACACTTGTTTTTGTTATTAGAGTGATATTTGCCTTACAGAATAAGTCAGAAGTATTCCTGCTGCTTCTGTTTTGTGGAAGACTTTGGGAAGAATTGCTAATCAGTCTTCTTTAAATATTTGGTAAGATATACCACTGAAAGCATCTGACACCAAACTTCTCTTTGTAGAAAGGTT
The DNA here is from genome assembly GCF_055505025.1 of Bos grunniens. NCBI lineage: Eukaryota > Metazoa > Chordata > Mammalia > Artiodactyla > Bovidae > Bos > Bos grunniens. The sequence continues at coordinate 10,491,212 of NC_141170.1, read as the reverse complement.
TTGATTACTCAATCACTGTAATATTAATAATTCGTAATAAGTCTGTTCAGACATTCTATTTCTTCTTGAGTCAATTTTAGCAACTTGTATTTTTATGAATTTCCCAATTACATCTAGATAATCTAATTTGTTAATGCGTAATTGTTAATAACATTCTTTTATAAACTGAATGAATAGTACAGATTCTAAGGTTAGCTCAAAAAGGATTTCCGAATCCTCATAGTATAGCCTTGAATTAAGGAGGAGTTTAATAGAACGAATGATTTAATTGTCTAATATCTTTCTTAGCTTTGGTGAATAGCTCAGGGCAAATGCTATTTCCTTTTCTATAAGAAACTGCATCTATTTTTATCTCTGTATTAAGCTAGGCTTTCAGTGTATTGAACTGTGCTTCAGAAGAGTATCTGGGTCACATTATTGCACGCAAACTCACAATTGCTTTTATTCCATTACAATTTACTTGTAATTCCCTATGTCTCTAGAGATATTTTTTCTAAGATTCAATCATTTGAATTGCATTCTGATGTTTTGTAAAATACAAAGATATTGTCTACTCTTGTTTCTTAGAGTCTTTTGTCTCAAGGACTCATAGAATATACATTACAACTTACAAATAGCTGTGAAAAGAAGTGAAAAGCTAAGGAGAAAAGGAAAGATATAAGCATCTGAATGCAAAGTTCCAAAGAATAGCAAGAAGAGATAAAAAGGCCTTCCTCAACGATCAATGCAAAGAAATAGAGGAAAACAACAGAATGGGAAAGACTAGAGATTTCTTGAAGAAAATCAGAGATACCAAGGGAATATTTCATGCAAAGATGAGCTTGATAAAGGACAAAAGTGGCATGGACCTAACAGAAGCAGAAGATATTAAGAAGAGGTGGCAAGAATACACAGAAGAACTGTACAAAAAAGATCTTCATGACCCAGATAATCATGATGGTATGATCACTGACCTAGAGCCAGACATCCTGGAATGTGAAGTCAAGTGGGCCTTAGAAAGCACCACTACGAACAAAGCTAGTGGAGGTGATGGAATTCCAGTTGAGCTATACCAAATCCTGAAAGATGATGCTGTGAAAGTGCTGCCCTCAATATGCCAGCAAATTTGGAAACCTCAGCAGTGGCCACAGGACTGGGAAAGGTCAGTTTTCATTCCAATCCCAAAGAAAGGCAATGCCAAAGAATGCTCAAACTACCACACAATTGCACTCATCTCACACGCTAGTAAAGTAATGCTCAAAATTCTCAAAGCCAGGCTTCAGCAATACATGAACCGTGAACTCTCTGATGTTCAAGCTGGTTTTAGAAAAGGTAGAGGAACCAGAGATCAAATTGCCAACATCCACTGGATCATCAAAAAAGCAAGAGAGTTCCAGAAAACCATCTATTTCTGCTTTATTGACTATGCCAAAGCCTTTGACTGTGTGGATCACAATAAACTGTGGAAAATTCTGAAAGAGACGGGAATACCAGACCACCTGACCTGCCTCTTGACAAACCTATATGCAGGTCAGGAAGCAACAGTTAGAACTGGACATGGAACAACAGACTGGTTCCAAATAGGAAAAGAAGTACGGCAAGGCTGTATATTGTCACCCTGATTATTGAACTTATTTGCAGAGTACATCATGAGAAACTTGCATTTAGTTCCAACAAAATAATAATTGTATCCAAAGAAAAAGTGAACTTCTTTCTCTTTCAGTAAATTCAAACAACATATTATCCTTTTTTCTTATGACACTATGAAATTGAGGGTCAAATTTGTTGCCCAAATACTGTAATATGTTCCACCCAAATGCCCAGACACAACTGCTCTAAGATTTAATAAACGTTTCTCTATTTTACCATGAAATATATAATCTTTTTTTTGTGCATGCATGTTTAGTTGCTTAGTCATGTCCAACTCTTCGTGACCCTATGAACTGTAGCCTGCCAAGCTCCTCTGTCCATTGGATTTTACAGGCAAGAATCCTTGAGTGGGTTGCCATTGCCTCCTCCAGGGGATCTTACCCAGGGATTGATCCATGTCTCCTCCATCTCCTAAATTCGCAGGCAGATTCTTTAGCAATGAGCCACCTGGAAAGTCCCATATAACCTTCCCAAAATAGGTAAATATAAACATTGCAAAAATTGAAGGAACAATCCTGCCTATTTTCATCATATTACAGTATGAGAAATACATGCAGAAAGACTTGGTTCGCTCAAGTTTAAGCTTGAGTTATGTACCATATTTTTATAACATTTGCACTCCACCTTGCTTTATAAAATAGAAACATGGTGCTAGGAATTTATAGAGATGCATGGGAGAAAAAAGTAAAACTATCATTTATAAAATAATGGATAGGTTTAGGTCCCTTACAAGAAACATCTTTTATTCTTCATTCAGAGCAGATCAGATCAGATCAGTCGCTCAGTCGTGTCCGACTCTTTGCTACCCCATGAATCGCAGCACGCCAGGCCTCCCTGTCCATCACCAACTCCTGGAGTTCACCCAGACTCACGTCCATCGAGTCAGTGATGCCATCCAGCCATCTCATCCTCTGCCGTCCCCTTCTCCTCCTGCCCCCAGTCCCTCCCAGCATCAGAGTCTTTTCCAATGAGTCAACTCTTCACATGAGGTGGCCAAAGTACTGGAGTTTCAGATTTAGCATCATTCCTTCCAAAGAAATCCCAGGGCCAATCTCCTTTGGAATGGACTGGTTGGATCTCCTTGCAGTCCAAGGGACTCTCAAGAGTCTTCTCCAACACCACAGTTCAAAAGCATCAATTCTTCGGCACTCAGCCTTCTTTACAGTCCAACTCTCACATCCATACATGACCACAGGAAAAACCATAGCCTTGACTAGATGGACCTTTGTTTGCAAAGTAATGTCTCTGCTTTTGAATATGCTATCTAGGTTGGTCATAACTTTCCTTCCAAGGAGTAAGCGTCTTTTAATTTCATGGCTGCAGTCACCATCTGTAGTGATTTTGGAGCCCAGAAAAATAAAGTCTGACACGGTTTCCACTGTTTCCCCATCTATTTCTCATGAAGTGGTGGGACCGGATGCCATGATCTTCGTTTTCTGAATGTTGAACTCTAAGCCAACTTTCTCACTCTCCACTTTCACTTTCATCAAGAGGCTTTTGAGTTCCTCTTCACTTTCTGCCATAAGGGTGGTGTCATCTGCATATCTGAGGTTATTGATATTTCTCCCGGCAATCTTGATTCCAGTTTGTGTTTCTTCCAGTCCAGCGTTTCTCATGATGTACTCTGCATATAAGTTAAATAAGCAGGGTGACAATATACAACCATGACGTACTCCTTTTCCTATTTGGAACCAGTCTGTTGTTCCATGTCCAGTTCTAACTGTTGCTTCCTGACCTGCATACAAATTTCTCAAGAGGCAGATCAGGTGGTCTGGTATTCCCATCTCTTTCAGAATTTTCTACAGTTTATTGTGATCCACACAGTCAAAGGCTTTGGCATAGTCAATAAAGCAGAAATAGATGCTTTTCTGGAACTCTCTCGCTTTTTCCATGATCCAGCGGATGTTGGCAATTTGATCTCTGGTTCCTCTGCCTTTTCTAAAACCAGCTTCAACATCAGGAAGTTCACAGTTCACATATTGCTGAAGCCTGGCTTTGAGAATTTTGAGCATTACTTTACTAGCGTGTGAGATGAGTGCAATTGTGTGGTAGTTTGAGCATTCTTTGGCATTGCTTTTCTTTGGGATTGGAATGAAAACTGACCTTTCCCAGTCCTGTGGCCACTGCTGAGTTTTCCAAATTTGCTGGCATATTGAGTGTAGCACTTTCACAGCATCATCTTTCAGGATTTGGAATAGCTCAACTGGAAATCCATCACCTCCACTAGCTTTGTTCGTAGTGATGCTTTCTAAGGCCCACTTGACTTCACATTCCAGGATGTCTGTCTCTAGGTCAGTGATCACACCATCGTGATTATCTGGGTCATGAAGATCTTTTTTGTACAGTTCTTCTGTGTATTCTTGCCACTTCTTCTTAATATCTTCTGCTTCTGTTAGGTCAATGCCATTTCTGTCCTTTATCAAGCTCATCTTTGCATGAAATGTTCCTTTGGTATCTCTGATTTTCTTGAAGAGATCCCTAGTCTTTCCCATTCTGTTGTTTTCCTCTATTTCTTTGCACTGATCGCTGAAGAAGGCTTTCTTATCTCTTCTTGCTATTCTTTGGAACTCTGCATTCACATGCTTATATCTTTCCTTTTCTCCCTTGCTTTTCATTTCTCTTCTTTTCACAGCTATTGTAAGGCCTCCCCAAACAGCCATTTTGCTTTTTTGCACTTCTTTTCTATGGGAATGGTCTTGATCCCTGTCTTCTGTACAATGTCACGAACCTCAGTCCATAGTTCATCAGGCACTCTATCAGATCTAGGCCCTTAAATCTATTTCTCACTTCCACCGTATAATTATAAGGGACTTGATTTAGGTCATACCTTAATGGTCTAGTGGTTTTCCCTACTTTCTTCAATTTAAGTCTGAATTTGGCAATAAGGAGTTCATGGTCTGAGCCACAGTCAGCTCCTGGTCTTGTTTTTGCTGACTGTATAGAGCTTCTCCATCTTTGGCTGCAAAGAATATAATCAATCTGATTTTGGTGTTGACCATCTGGTGATGTCCATGTATAGAGTCATCTCTTGTGTTGTTGGAAGAGGGTGTTTGTTATGACCAGTGCATTTTCTTGGCAAAACTCTATTAGTCTTTGCCCTGCTTCATTCCGTATTCCAAGGCCAAATTTGAAAAATGCATAAGGTAGGTTACCAAATTCTAGGGGGTGTATCTCTTGAAAAAGTTCAAAAAGTTGAGTGGCTTGAATCATAATTTGAGACTAAGCTCTACATATTTAAATTTTAACTCCCTTTCTGATTTTGTTCAGTGACATACAATAAAAACACAATGCTACAAAACGGTCAACTAAACGCCCCCCCATTTCTTGCCCTCCTTCAATGTGATATCCGTATAGCAGAGTAACTTTGAAAGAACGTATTAGATCCACAACTCTCCTAAGCTTTATATCTTTCAGCTGCTTCACAGGGCATACTCCAGATTGCCCTGGATCTTGTACCATTGATTCCCTTCTTCATTCATGAACTTTCAGGTACAGCTTTAGACATGTCAAATTCTGCCTTGCGCCAAGCACTTTTCACTTGCTGTTCCTGGAATGTTCTTCCTTTGGCTTTGCTCCTGGCTGCATTTTTGAGTCCTCTGTAATCAGTTTCTATCACCTTCAATTAAAGAAAACATCCCCAAACAACTTGTTTAAAGTATTCTTATACTTTTCTGTCTCCTGGGACCCTGCTTATGTCTTTTTAAACATTTATCATTGCTTATAATTATTTTCCTTGCTTTTTTTACTTCAATTGAAGTATAGTTATTTACAATGTTGCATTAGTTTCTGGTGTACTAAAAGTGATAAGTTTTATATATAAATGTACACATAGTACCTCTCCAGTACTCCTGCCTGGAAAATCCCATGGATGGAGGAGCCTGGTAGGCTGCAGTCCATGGGATCGCTAAGAGTTGGGCACGACTGAGTGACTTCATTTTCACTTTTCACTTTCATGTATTGGAGAAGGAAATGGCAACCCACTCCAGTGTTCTTGCCTGGAGAATCCCAGGGACAGGGGAGCCCAGTGGGCTGTCATCTATGGGGTCACACAGAGTCGGACATGTCTGAAGCGACTTAGCAGCAGTAGCAGCAACAATGCTCCATTATATATACATATGTGTGTGTGTGTGTGTGTGTGTATATATATATATATATATATATATGTATATGTATATGTATATCTTCTTATCCATCCATCAATAGACATTTAGGTTGTATCTATGTCTATTGTTCTCAATACTTTATTTGTGCAGTGTCCATGCCTGTGATTAGAATATAAGTTGCACAAGAAAATATCTGACCTCATCTCATGGCTATACTACCTATAAGAATAGAGCCTGCACTTAGGGAACCAATAAATGGTTGCTTCATGAATAATAAATTGTTGACTGATACTATCAAACCAGTGAATAGAAACATCTAAAATGAGGACTAGTCAAAGGAGGGGGCAGTGTGATATACCATAGTAATTACAGGAGAGTTTTTCTTATTTGCTTCCCTAGGGGCTCAGATGATAAAGAATCCATCTGCAATGTGAGAGACCTGAGTTCAATTCCTGGAGAAGAGCATGGCAACCCACTCCAGTATTCTTGCCTGGAGAATCCCCATGAAGAGAGGAGCTTGGTGGGCAACTGTTCATGGGGTTGCAAAGGGCCAGACATGACTGAGCAACTAGCTCTTGATTTGTTTTGACTTTTTAAAATTATCAAACCAGACAGATTATCTCCTTTCTACATTTTATTTGAAATTTTTACAGTTTCTTGAGATAGAACGGACAAAAATTATACATGTTTAAAGTATACAATATGCTGTTTTGATGTAAGTATACCTTGTATAGTAATGACCATCATGAAGCTAATTAATATGTTCATCATCTCACACAGTTTACATTGCGTGTGTGTGTTCGTGTGTGGTGAGAACAATCAAGATCTGCTATCTTAGCAATCATCATATATACAATATATTATCAACTGTAGTTATCATGCTGTATGCTAGGTCTCTAGAGCAAATTCATTTCATAATTAAAAATGTGTTTCCTTTTTGACCAACATCTGCTATTTCTCCCACCTTCCTCCTAGCCCCTGGCAACCTCCATTCTACTCTCTCTTTCTCTTAAGTTTGACTTTTTTTTTTTAAGATTCTTCATGTAACTGATATGCGATATTTGTCTTTCTGTGACTTTCTGATTCAATTCCACATAGTTTCAATTTTACCTCATATAATAAAACACACCTACTATCACACATTGAATTTTTTAATGAAATAATCTGTTCTGTGGGATGCTGTTGTTGTTGTTTAGTAGCTCAGTCACGTCCGACACTTTGCAACCCCGTGGACTGATTACGGTAAGCCACCAGGCTCCTCTATCATGAGATTTTTCAGGCAAGAATATTGGAGTGGGTGGCCCTTCCCTTCTCAAGGTAATCTTCTTGACTCAGGGATAGAACCTGCATATCCTGCATTGGCAGGCAGATTCTTTGCCACTCAGCCACCTGAGAACCTCACAGTGTGTGTTGGGGGGGTGGTGGTGGTAAAGATTTCCAAAGAAACAAGCCAATAGGGTGTATGTATCTATATGTGCATGTGTGTGTATGCATATATCTATAGAGAAGGAACAAGACAGTGAAAGAGAGAGAGAGAGAGAAAATATATTTATTTTAAGAAACTGGCTCATGCCATTGTGGATTCTGAGTTCAGATCTGCAGAGCAGGGCAACAGGCTGATGACCCAGGGAACAGCTGACCGTGAAGTTGGAGTCTGATGGACAGAATCCCCTTTCTTCCATGATATCAGTCTTTTGTTATTCAGGCCTTCAACTGATTAGATGAGACCCATTCTCATTATAAAGATAATTTGATTTACTGAAATCTACAATTTCAATGTTAAGGCTCATCAAAAAATACCTTTAGAGAAACATCTAGAATAATATTTGAGCAAGTAACTGGATACTGTGGTCTTGCTAATTTGGCAACCAAAATTAACCATCACAGCAATGAAATCATGTAAGATAAATTAGAGCCATTTTCTGATCCTTCTTTTCCTTTTCTCCAGACACTTATAAGAACTCAATTCTTTAGAGACTCTCAGATACTAAGTATTAATAAAGAAGAAGGTTAAAAGAGAAGTTAGTGAATCAAGTTTTAATTAGTTGTTAATTTAATGCTAGATTGTACCTCTACTATATCTTTACTGGTTACTATCATTGCTGTTAGGTAAATTAGGTGTGGGTAAAACAAATACAAATCACTTTGCCAACAAAGGTCCGTCTAGTCAAGGCTATGGTTTTTCCTGTGGTCATGTATGGATGTGAGAGTTGGACTGTGAAGAAGGCTGAGTGCCGAAGAATTGATGCTTTTGAACTGTGGTGTTGGAGAAGACTCTTGAGAGTCCCTTGGACTGCAAGGAGATCCAACCAGTCCATTCTGAAGGAGATCAGCCCTGGGATTTCTTTGGAAGGAATGATGCTAAAGCTGAAATTCTAGTATTTTGGCCACCTCATGTGAAGAGTTGACTCATTGGAAAAGACTCTGATGCTGGGAGGGATTGGGGACAGGAGGAGAAGGGGACAACAGAGGATGAGATGGCTGGATGGCATCACCAACTTGATGGACATGAGTCTGGGTGAACTCCGGGAGTTGGTGATGGACAGGGAGGCCTGGCGTGCTGCAATTCATGGGGTCACAAAGAGTCAGACACGACTGAGCAACTGAACTGAACTGAACTGAAAAACAAATACAGCATCATTCATTTGAGGCGCATATGGTGATGTTTATTTTTCCTTAACTTTCTTATAATAGGTGAAAAAACTTAAATTTACTTTTTATTACTAAAGACAGAGTCAGGGAGTGGATTATCATGAAAGTACGCTCCAGTATATAATTTCTTTCAGTATGCTTTCACAGTATATTGTAAGAATCATCTTAAGAGACTGGTTTAGCTATTTTCAATCCTAATTAATATTTGTTAGCTCTTATTCATAGTGGAAAATTCTGAAAGAGATGGGAATACCAGAATACCTGACCTGCCTCTTCAGAAACCTGTATGCAGGTCAGGCAGTAACAGTTAGAACTGGACATGGAACAACAGACTTGTTCCAAATAGGAAAAGGAGTACATCAAGGTGTATATTGTCACCCTGCTTATTTAACTTATATGTAGACTACATAATGAGAAATGCTGGGCTGGAGGAAGCACAAGCTGGAATCAAGATTTCTGGGAGAAATATCAATAACCTCACATAGGCAGATGACACTACCCTTATGGCAGAAAGTGAATAACTAATGAGCCTCTTGAGGAAAGTGAAAGAGGAGAGGGGAAAAAGTTGGCTTAAAGCTCAACATTAAGAAAACTAAGATCATGGCATCTGGTCCCATCACTTCATGGGAAATAGATGGGGAAACAGTGGAAATAATGGCTGACTTTATTTTGGGGGCTCCAAAATCACTGCAGATGGTGATTGCAGCCATGAAATTAAAAAGATGCTTACTCCCTTGGAAGGAGAGTTATGACCAAACTAGACAGCATATTAAAAAGCAGAGACATTACTTTGTCAACAAAGGTCCATCTACTCAAGGCTATGGTTTTTCCAGTAGTCATGTATGGATGTGGGAGTTGGACTATAAAGAAAGCTGAGTGCTGAAAAATTGAGGATTTTGAACTGTGGTGTTGGAGAAGTCTTGAGAGTCCCTTGGACTGCAAGGAGATCCAACCAGTCCATCCTAAAGGAAATCAGTCCTGGGTGTTCATTGGAAGGACTGATGCTAAAGCTGAAACTCTAATACTTTGGCAACCTGATGTGGAGAGCTGACTCATTGGAAAAAACCCTGATGCTGGGAAAGATTGAGGGCACGAGGCAAAGGGGACAACAGAGGATGAGATGGTTGGATGGCATCACCAACTCAATGGACATGGGCTTGGGTGGACTCCGGGAGTTGGTGATGGACAGAGAGGCCTGATGTGCTGTGGTTCATGAGGTCGCAAAGAGTCGGACAGGACTGAGCAACTGAACTAAACTGAACTGATTTACTAAGATAGAAATAATTCATTAAACTTGCTAATTTAAACATTATTATTATTAAAAAAAAAAAGAAAAGAAAGAAACTTGGGACAGGTTGTCATCAGTTCCTAGGCCAAGAGGAGAAATATTACATCTAAGTGTAGCCAAGGTGAGTCAATGTTCATGAGGAAGTTGAAGGGTAAATCAGAACCGGAATATTGACAAACGGTAGGTGGCCCAAGGAGAGGATTTTGAAGAGTATCACAGCTCCTCTTGATGGATGGAAACCTTATCTAATTTAGCATCAGAAAACTCCCACACTGATGTATCCTACAGTGAACTGAAAATAAGCCTTTTCTTACAGAATTAAAATTGATAAAAACACATTTGGTTCGATCCACTGAACACACAAGAAAACATTGTTAAAGCAATATTACTACCAGGCTGTGCAAGTACATTGCCTTTTAGTTCAAAACAGGTTTCGAATTTTATTGCTTTTCCATTTGCATCCTTGGAGAAGTGAAACCCTGTGGAATACAGCTTCGATGATTCAATACCAAATAAGCATTCCTGAAAATACATTCGATTAGAACTTATAAACAACGTTGCAAATAAAACCAACTCAGGTCATTAAAGTTGGTATATCCTGAATATGTTTCATCATTTGGTATCCAGTAATAAAAGAACAGAAACTAAATAAACGTTTACGGCAATAAGTGTTAGCAAATATATCCAGAAGCAAAAATGAAATTAATGCTTTCACAGAATTCAAAGCATAGAATCCAGGATAAACAAGACAGATTGGCAATGATTCTGCTGATGGACAAGATCTGGTTGTGTCAAGGCTATGAAGTAGAACCATCTAGAAAAGGACAGAGCACGTTTTCTCTATATCGGCCTTATACTGCCTGGGAATGACCATTGGCCCCTTCCCTTCTCAAAATAATGTTAAAATTGTATAAATACTCATGATAGTAAGGTTACGTTGAAGATAAAGGTACATTAAATATAACTTTTAGCAGTGGCCACAGGACTGGAAAAGGTTACTTTCCATTCCAATCCCAAAGAAGGGCAATGCCAAAGATTTCACAAACTACCAGACCATTGAGCTCATTTCATATTCTTGTAAGTTTATGCTCAAAATCCTTTAAGCTAGACTTCAACAGTATATGAATTAAGAACTTCCAGATGTATAAGTTGGGTTTAGAAAAGGCAGAAGAACCACAGATCATATTGCCAACATTCCTTGGGTCATCTACAATAACATCTACTTCTGATTCACTGATTATGCTAAAGCCTTTGACTGTGTAGATCACAGAAAACAGTGGGAAATTCTTAAAGAGCTGGAAATACCAGACCACCTTATCTGCCTTCTGAGAAATCTGTATGTGGATCAAGAAACGACAGTTAGAACTTTACATGGAACAACATCAGTTCAGTTCAATTATTCAGTCACTCAGTTGTGTCCAACTCTTTGGAACCTCATGGACTGAAGCACACCAGGCTTCCATGTCCATCACCAACTCCCAGAGTTTGCTCAAACTCATGTCCATTGAGTCTGTGATGCCATCCAAGCATCTTGTCCTCTGTCATCCCCTTCTCCTCCTGCCTTCAGTCTTGACCAGAATCAGTTCTTTCCCAATGAGTTAGTTCTTTGCATCAGGTAGTCAAAGCATTGTAGTTTCAACTTCAGCATCAGTCCTTCCAATGAATATTCAGGACTGATTTCCTTTAGGATTTGACAGTCCTCTTTGCAGTCCAAGCTGTTCAGCTTTCTTTATGGTCCAACTCTCACATCCATACATAACTAATAGAAAAACCACAGCTTTGACTAGATGGATCTTTGTCAGCTAAGTAATATCCCTGTTTTTTAATATGCTGTCTAGGTTGGACTTCCAAAGAGCAAGCATCAGAAGATGATTTTAGGGCTGCAGTAACCATCTGCAGTGATTTTGGAGCCCAAGAAAATAAGGTCTCTCACTGTTACCATTGTTTCCCCATCTATTTGCCATGAAGTGGTCATGTATGGATGTGAGAGTTGGACTGTGAAGAAAGTTGAGTACCGAAGAATTGATGCTTTTGAACTGTGGTGTTGGAGAAGACTCTTGAGAGTCCCTTGGACTGCAAGGAGATCCAACCAGTCCATCCTAAAGGAGATCAGTCCTGGGTGTTCATTGGAAGGACTGATGCCAAAGCTGAAACTCCAATACTTTGGCCACCTCACGCAAAGAGTTGACTCATTGGAAAAGACCCTGATGCTGGGAGGGACTGGGGGCAGGAGGAGAAGGGGACAAAAGAGGATGAGATGGCTGGATGGCATCACTGACTCGATGGACATGAGTTTGAGTGAACTCCGGGAGTTGGTGATGGACAGGGAGGCCTGGAGTGCTGCAATTCATGGGGTCGCAAAGAGTTGACATGACTGAGCGACTGAACTGAACCGAACTGAACTGATAGGACTGGATGTCATGATCTTTGTTTTTTGAATGTTGAGTTTTAAGCCAGTTTTGTCACTCTCCCTCCTCTTTCACTTTCATCAAGAGGCTCTTTAGTTTCTCTTTATTTCTCCCATAAGGGTGGTGTCATCTGCGTATCTGAGGTTATTGATATTTCTCCTGGCAATCCTGACTCTAGCTTGTGCTTCATCCAGTATGGACTTTCGCATGATGTACTCTGCATGTAAGTTAAATAAGCAGGGTGACAAGATACATCCTTCACATACTCCTTTCCCAATTTGGAACCAGTCTGTTATTCCATGTACAGTTCTGTTTCTTCTTGACCTACATACAGATTTCTCAGGAGGCAGATAAGGTGGTCTGCTATTCCCATGTCATTAAGAATTTCCCACAGTTTGTTGTGACCACATAGTCAAAGCCTTTGGCGTAGTCAGTAAAGCAGAAGTAGATGTTTTTATGGAATTCTTTTGCTTTTTCTCTATTCCAATGAATGTTGACAATTTGATCTCTGGTTCATCTGACTTTTTAAAGCCAGCAACATACGGAAGTTCCCAGTTCACTCACATTGAAGCCTCACTTGCAGAACTTTGAGCATTACTTTGCTAGCATGTGAGATGAGTGCAATTGTGCATTCTTTGACATTGCCTTTCTTTGGGATTGGAATGAAAACTTATAGAACAACATACTGTGTCAAAATTGGGAAAGGAGGAACATGTCAAGGATGTATACTGTCACCTTGTTTATTTAATTTATATGCAGAGAACATCATGAGAAATGCCAGGCTGGATGAATCACAAGCCGGAATCAGGAAAGTTGGGAGAAATAACAACTTCAGACATGCAAATGTTATCATTCTAACAGAAGAAAGTGAAGAGGTACTAATGAGTCTCTTGATGAAAGTGAAAGAGAAGAATGAAAAAGCTGGATTAAAACTCAACATTCAACAAACTAAGATCATGGCATCCAGTCCCATCATTTCATGGCAAATAGATGGGGAGAAAGAGGAAGCAGTGACAGACTTTATTTTCTTGGGCTCCAAAATCACTGCAGATGGTAACTGCAGCCATGAAATTAAAAAGACACTTGCTTCTAGGAAGGAAAGCTATGGCAAACCTAGACAGCATATTAAAAAGCAAAGATATCACTTTGCCTACAAAGGTCCACATAATCAAAACTATGCTTTTCCAGTAGTCAAGGATGGATGTGAGAGTTGGACCATAAAGAAGGCTGAGCACCAAAGAACTGATGCTTTCGAACTGTGGTGCCGGGGAGAAGACTCCACAGAATTCCTTGGACTGCAAGGAGATCAAACCAGTCAGTCCTAAAGGAAATCAGCCCTGAATATTCATTGGAAGGACTGAGGCTGAAGCTGAGGCTCCAATTTTTTTTTCTTTATTTTTATTTTTTAACTTTACAATATTGTATTGGTTTTGCCATATATCAACATGAATCCGCCACAGGTGTACACCTGATGCAAAGACCAACTCATGGGAAAAGACCCTGATGCTGAGAAAGATCGAAGACAAATGTAGTTCAGTTTAGTTCAGTTCAGTCATTCAGTCGTGTCTGACTCTTCACGACCCCACAGACTGCTGCACGCCAGGTTTCCTTGTCCTTCAACTGCTTGAGCTTGCTCAAACTCATGTCCATGGAATTGGTGATGCCATCCAACCATCTCATCCTCTGTCATCCCCTTTTCCTCCTGCCTTAAATCTATTCCAGCATCAGGGTCTTTTTCAATGAGTCAGTTCTTTGCATCAAGTGGTCAAAGTATTGTAGTTTCCAGCTTCAGCATCAGTCCTTCCAAAGAATATTCAAGACTGATTTCCTTTAGGATGGACTGGTTGGATCTCCTTGCAGTCCAAGGAACTCTCAAGAGTCTTCTCCAACACCACAGTTCAAAAGCATCAATTCTTCAGCGCTCAGCTTTCTTTATAGTCCAACTCTCACATCCCTACATGACTACTGTGAAAACGACAGCTTTGACTAGATGGACCTTTGTCACAAAGTAATGTCTCTGCTTTTCAATACACTATCTAGGTGGTCATAGCTTTTCAAAGAGCAAGTGTCTTTAATTTCATGTCTACAGTCACTATCTGCAGTGATTTTGGAACCTCCCCCCACCCCGCAAAAAAAAACAAAAACAAAAAACAAAAACTCCATCACTATTTCCATTGTTTGCCTATCTATTAGCCACGAAGTGATGGGACCAGATGCCATGATTGTAGTTTTCTAAATGTTGAGTTTTAAGCCAACTTTTTCACCCTCCTCTTTCACTTTCATCAGGAGACACTTTAGTTCTTCATTTTCTGCCATAATGGTGATATGATTTGCATATCTGAGGTTATTGATATTTCTCCTGGCTGTCTTGATCCCAGCTTGTGCTTCATCCAGACTGGTATTTCACATGATGTTCTCTGCATATAAGTTAAATAGACAGGGTGAAAATATACAGCCTTGACATACTCCTTTGCAGATTTGGAACCAGTCTGTTTCATGTCCAGTTCTAACTGTTGCTTCTTGACCTGCCTACAGATTTCTCAGGAGGCAGGTAAGGTTGTCTGGTATTCCTATATCTTGAAGAATATTCCACAGTCTGTTGTAATCCACACCATCAAAGGTTTTGGCATAGTCAATAAAGCAGAAGTAGATGTTTTTCTGGAACTCTCCTCAAAAGTGACAGCAAAGGATTAGATGGTTAGATGATATCACTGACTCAATGCTCATGAATTTGGGCTAACTCTGGTAGATAGTGATGGTCAGGTAAGCCTGGTGTTCTGAAGTTCATGGGGTCACAAAAAGCTGGACAGGGTTTAACAACTGAACATACATACATCAAAATAGTAATGTAAAGCCAATTTGCAATATAGATACTAGAATGTGCACTTCTTCAGCAAAGTATGAAATAACAATATCGAGATGTGGATACAATAAATAACTTAATAGTGGAATAATAATGAGTAAAATCACTGGAGGAGGGCATGGAAACCCACTCCAGTACTGTTGCCTGGATAATTTCATGGACAAAGGAGCCTAGCAGGCCGTAGTCCATGGGGTCACAAAGAGTGGAACAGGACTGAAGCGACTTAGCAAGCACGCTCTCCATGAGTATAAAAATGTTGAGATATCTTCTAAATTTGTATAATATAAGCTGACCCTATCTATAAATTCTATAGCAGGGTCTCTACCCTGGTTAGAGTGTGCTTCTGTGATTAGCTGCTTGGTTCATAATACAAGGGCAAGCTAACTTTAAATTAGAAGACTTACTATTTAAAACAAACAAACAAAAAACACTGTGAAGTCCAGGTTAAGAACTCTGATACAGTAGCTGTGTGTAACCTTAACTTCAAAATCACTGAACTAAACAAAACAAAAAACCAAACTGATGCTTACTACACACTCCCAAAGATCTAATTTTATCAGTCTGAGTTTCAGGTCCAACAGATATTGGGATTTTATAGAAACACATGTGGGCTTGTTCTTTGTGCTTCTGGAATAACATACCACATTCAATGTTGACACTATTACCTGTGAAATAAACACCTACTGGTGTCATTTTCTGCATCCTTAACACTTAACACTTCCCTTCATAATTCTTTAACAGGATAGTCTTGAATTTCTTGTCATCTTAGCCATTTGAAAGTGATTGCTTCTGCCATTCGAAAAGATGAAATGCTCTAAGTACTTACATGTACTTTAAATATCATTTGAATTAAGATATAATTGATTTCTAAAAGTGACTCTCTAAAGGGATTTGCTGGTGGGATTTCAGGATTTAAAATTTAACTTCAAAATTCAGTTGGGAAATAGTTGTCTCTGTCTCTGTAAGATTCCATCACTACAACCATCTTGTTCTCAGAAACAGCTTGTGAACTCTGTTGTTGCAATTGCGTTAACTTGTAATCTGGTTGATCAATTTGTGTTGTAGGTGCAGTAATGAGAAGCATGCACAGTGTTCTGAGGGCACAGAGAAGGGCAGTCAAGGGTAGGCAGCATTGGAAGCAAAGACCTGGAGGGAATACAGGAGTTAGCACACAGAAGGGAGACAGTTGTGGTTTTCTTTAGGAGAGAGCATTCCAGGAGGAGAGGCTTCACTGGTAGCTCAGCCTGTAAAGAACTTGCCTGCAATGCAGGGGACCCTGGTTAGATTCCTGGGTCAGAAAGAGCCCCTGGAGAAGGGATAGTCTACCCACTCCAGTATTCTTGGGCTTCACGGTAACTCAGATTGTAAAAAAAAATCCCCCTCCAATGATGGAGACCTGAGTTCAATCCCTGGGTCAGGAAGATCCCCTGGAGGAAGAAACAGCAACCCATTTCAGTATTCTCACCTGGAGAATCCCCATGGACAGAAAAGCCTGGCAGACTGCAGTCTATGGGGTCATGAAGAGTTGGACACGATTAAGTGACTAAGCACAGCCCACTGCATATTCCAGGAGGAGAGTAATTCATAAAACTAGAGGTAAGAAAGAGTAAGGGGCCTTAGAACTGAAATGACTTGGATGTTTTGGAATGGGAGAGGTGACAGAGAAGGCTAGAGAGAACATAGATGGTGCCTCCGTGGCCAACATCCTAAGGAAGCTTAGACTTGATTTTAAAAGCCTGAGGAAGGTACTAATGAGGAAATCACTATGAAGATAAATTGAGAGAATCAAGCAATACATGGAAAATCCTCACCATTCTAGATGCTGAGTGAAGGGTGTGTTTGAAGAAAGAAGTGTTGGTCAAATCTATGAACATATCAAGTAAGTTAAGGTCTAAAATGTTTCCAATAATCTTAGCAATAAGGGGATATTGCAAATATGCAAAAGATAGTCTTAAGAAAGTTCTAAAATCCTTTATTAAAACAGACTTAGCTCTGCAGGGGATAAAATAAATCAACAGTTTGAGAGAAATTAGAACTTGAAGAAAAGGTTATTTATATGAGAGAAACTACAGTAGATTTAGCTAGAAAGAAAAAAAGCCATTTGGGTGGGGATATTGAAAGAGAGAAAAATGATCTTAAAAATAATGAAATGAGTTCTTAGGAAAGTGGGAAGTAGGTGTTAAATCACTTGAGTTGTATCCAACTCTGTGGCCCTATGAACTGTAGCCCACCAGATTCTTCTGTCCATGGGATTCTCTAGACAAGAATACTAGAATGGGTTGCCATGTCCTCTTTCAGGGGATCTTTTCAACCCAGGGGTTGCAAAAAAGATTCCATTTCCTTCTTGGTGAAAGGAAGAGGGTAACAGAGGTATTTGTTTTGCAACTGTGTTAGAAAGAAGTCTTGTCTGATATCTCTATGTTTCTGGGAATATGTTAATAAGAGGTGATGTTCCTCTTTTGAGAATAATGGGAAAGATGTTGGAGTTGAAAACAAAGGATGATGCTGAGGACAGTTGAAGGGTCCCACAGAAAGCTTAAAGGTTCAGTGGGTTAGCATATCTTACGTATTTCATCTCATGCAGACCCACCCTTGCTCACTTACCTTCTGCTCCATTGATCCAAAGTCCTCTATTGTGGGAATTCTTTTTCATGTCAAGCCTTTAGCCAGGACATTCCCTCTATGTGATATAATTTAAAGATGCGTGCGTGCTTCTAGTGTATGGATATCTGGTTAAGTCATTTCAGTCATGTCTCACTCTTTGTGACCCTGGACTGTAGCCCACCAATCTCCTCTATGAGATTCTCTAGGCAAGAATACTAGAGTGGGTTGCCATGCTCTCCTCCAGGTGGTCTTTCCCACCCAGGGATTGAACCCGAACCTCTTATGTCTCCTGCATTGGCAGATGGATTCTTTACCACTAATGCCACCTGGGAAGCCCAATTTAAAGACTACTCTATCTAAATTAAGAACTCACCTGCTGTTCATAGTATACTTTTTATTTCCTCCACATTTCCAAACATCTGTAACTATTTATTTATCATTTTATGTATGTATTTCATAGAAAAAGATATCATTTTATTTTTACCATTTTAACTCCACTGTCTAGCCAGAGACTGGCATGATGTAGGTGATCAAGAATTTGTTAATTATTAAATAAATTAGATTCATGGTTGCACTAGCAAAAAAAAAATTAAAAAGCTGACTTTAAATGATGGTGGTTATACATGGTGGTTAAACTAAAAGTGGAGGCATCTGTAACTTAATTTTAGACTTAGAAAGGTAAACAAAGTAAGTACTGATGTTGATGTTGAAGCTCCAATAATTGGCCACCTGATGCAAAGATACAACTCATTGGGAAAAGACCCTGATTCTGGGGAAGATTAATGGCAGGAGAAGGGGGTGCAAAGGATAAGATGGCTGGATGGCATCATTGACTCAACTAACATGAGTTTGAGCAAACTCCAGGAGATAGCAAAGGACAGGGAAGCCTGATGTACCACAATCTGTGGGGTCACAAAGAGTCGGACATGACAGAGTGACTGAACAACAACTACAAAGTAAAATTAATCAAAGTAAATGAAAACTGGAAACTTAAATGTTCAAATTGATATTATATAAATCAAAAACTACATTCAAGCTCTGATTTTTAGTAAAAGTTTAATGAATCAGATACAGTTTGACTACTTTGAATCTACAAAGATGAAATGATCAAAGGGATATAACACTAGATATATGGGGATCTGAATATCATTTGAGAATAAAATGTATAAACCTGAACTTTTAAATTTGACAATCCCAATGAAAAAAATCCTTTTTTTTTTTTCATTTTGCTCAGAATATAAAAATTGCCCAAATTGTCTCAACGGTGAGTGGAAAAGCTGAATAGACAAATAATTATGTAAGGAGCTATAAATGTTTTCAAAGATTTTTATTCTTCAAAATGCTCCAGGGGACTTCCAAGCAAAGCAAAGAAGTGAATACAATTGATTTGGTCTTCATCTTTTTTGCTCTTTCCCAATTGCTCCTTGAAATGAATAATGGAATATAAAAATAGACAGAAACCTGCACCAGTACTGTACACCTGTGAAGACGTCTCTCCATAGTCTTAAAATTTAAATTATTAAAATTATAGTGAAGAAGGAAGACAAATGCATAAAGGGCCTGCCCACAAATGCCCAACTGTACAAAGGTCAGCGTGTGGCAACAAGAATAGATCCTTGTCAAGCTTTCCTATTGCCTAGAAATGACCTTGAGAGAGGGCTGAGGCCATGGCAAATGGTGGGGAATATATTTTTATATTCTTCAGCAGCAAGACTGAGAAGTCTTACTGCTGGAGCCATATTGATAATGAGTCTGCAGTGGGGCTTCTTCACCGGGTCTAATTGGCTCAAGCAGCCTTGTTTCTACCTGGCCTCCAGCAAAGACATCTTCTTTGCTGGCTCCTAATGAGGCCAGTCGCATGAGACAAATGGTAAAGGCACACTGATTCCTGTCTGTGCTACCGTGGCAGACAAAGACGATCCTTGAATAAAGAGCTGAACTGTGTTCCCACTTGCTCAGCCTCTTCAATCCAAATTCATTTCCAAACTTCACCACCAGCTCAACGAAATACCTGAAGAGGACATTAAATTTAATCATGGTTTTCCTTCCTACATTATGCTACAAGATTTAAATATAAAAACTTTATTTGTGAGCACTCTTTTAGTTATTAGTCTCACAAATCTAATGAAAAGTGTCTTACTGCAGAAAAAGTGGCATTTTAGATATATAATTGCAAAAGACATAGGCAGACTTGGCTTAGGCACCAAAACTAAGGTGGAGCGTGGTGGTGCTGGGAGCACCGTTGCTACCTAATTGTCTTTCACCGCTGGGCATCTTTGATTTCTTTGTGGGATTCCTTTTATCTTCTGCACATAGATTTGTCCATTTGACTGTGGAAAATGACCCCAAAAGGACCCCCAGTTTATGTCCTTCTTCAAGGCTATAGAAGCTTCTGCATGTGTGCATGCTCAGGCAGTAAGTTGTGTCAGACTCTGACTCCTTGGACTGTAGACCATTAGGCTCCTCTGTCCCTGAGATTCTCCAGGCAAGAAGACTGGAGTGCATTGTCATTTCCTCCTCCAGGGGATCTTCCTGACCCAGGGACCCTGTCCGTGTCTCTTGCATCTCCTCCACTGACAGGCAGATTCAAGTGGGAAGCTCATAACGGTGCCTAGCATCTCCCTTCAGTCAGTTACAAATAGATCCCTGTGCAAATTCCTATGTGTAAGAAGATGGGGCACTCTTCTTATTGGTCATTTCTAGTCAGATACTCATTATGGCAGAGGAAAGGGGATGGGGGGACTCATGCTTCCCCGTCAACAGAGAATGTGGTACCCCCCGGAAAGGAGACATTGAACTATCAGAAGTAAGAGGGTAGTGTGTGGGTAGAGAAGATAAGCATCTGTTTTATCAATATGCTATCCTGTTGGCATACCTGTGCCAGTTTAAAAAGAAAGCATACATGTAGCCATGTGAGAATAAGATAGCAGAGAGAAAACATGTATATATATATTTAAAATATAAGTATACCAGCAATAATACTCCCTCCAAATATATTCTGAAAAAAAAAAAAAAAACAAACAGAAACAACTACTATAGAAAACTTCTATTTTTGGAAGTAACTTCAAATTCATTTCATTGTAACCTGGCACACACATAGTCCCCCACCACTAAATTCTACACAGAGAGTAGGGCCCCATTTTTAAAAATATTTCTTCATTTGTTTCTGGCTGTATCAAATCTTAGTTGTGGCATGTGAGCTTCTCTCTAGTTGTGGTGTGTGGGTCTAGTTGCCCCATGGCATGTGGGATGTTAGCTCCCTGACCAGGATTGAACCTGTGTCCCCTGTATTGAAAGGTGGGCTCTCAAACACTGGACCACCAAGAAGTCCCAAGGTTACGTGTTGAGCTAAGAGCATTTTCCAGAGTAGAAGTCCAGGAACTGGGCAGGTTGAGCTCAGTGGTCACCTGAACAGAGAAAAGAGTCAGTTCCTCTGTACAGAGATTAGGGAAAACTGGAGGGTACCATGTGGATGAAGAAGTGTAATGTTCTAATCACATAACATGCTCATAATCCAGATGCCATCTTGGAGAAGAGACAATGGTTAGACATTTGAAAAATTAGTCATTTTAACTAAATGTCCAGTGATTATAAGTCACGCTATATTTATTTGATTGAACTAATATTTGGCAATTTTAATTCCTTTGTTACCAGCAGCTGGAGATTCTTGAAAACATTCACATCTTTTACAGAATATGAGGAAACCATATTTTCTATGCTCATCTGTATTAGAACACGACAGAGCTATGTATTTTTAACTCAACTGTGAAACCATTCAATAGGAAACTTTAGTTGGAAAAGAAACCATTTTTGTCAAAATGATTTTAAACTCATGGAAAGTGATAATTGCTGCAATGGAGAGCAGATTGAAAGTTAAGAATAGTGAAGTAGTAAAAGAAAAAAATTCCTCAGAATTTTAGGAAAGGAATAAAAACTAAAATTTAAGGAAAGGTAAAAACATGGATCTGAACCAGAATATAGATTATGGAAATTTTAATCAAGAATAATGAAAGAGTACTGAAATGTTAGAAGAGACAAAATGAATATGACAATAGACACAGAAGGTGTTTGAATTACAAGTGGATTCAAATCTATGCTAATAAATTTGACAATCTCAAGAAATTGTATAATTTTCAGCAAGATATTAATTATGTAAATTGATCCCAGGAAGCAGAAAAATTGAATAGATCAATGAAAAGGATACAATCTAAGACTGTCAAAATTTTTCTCAAAATATGTCTGCTTTAGGCAGTGTTTTACAGGTAAGTACTTTCAAACATTTAAGTAACAAATTATTTACATACTACACAAATGGTTTCCAATTATAGCAATAAAAAGTGAAAGCTTGCATGTACATTTTGATACTAGCTCAATCATCATAACCAAAGACAGCAACAAAAAAAGAAACTTCACTCCAGTTTTATTTACGATTTTAAGTGGAGAAAAGTTGAAAAATACTAGCAAAATGCAATTGGTATGTATTTTTAATTAATTTATTTATTTTAATTGGAGGTCAATTACTTTGCAATATTGTGGTGGTTTTAGTGATTTAAACTATATAAACATGAGAGAGCAATGGAAAGAAATTTAAATAGTATAGTAAAAAATGATTATCTCTGAACAAAATGCAATTGGTAGTATATTTAAAAATATAATTCCATAGCCTAGCATGGTACGACATTACAGGAAGAAAAATGTATTTAACATTAAGGATTCATTAACTTATTAATAGTATATCATTTTACTTGGCCAAATTATTTCTAAAAGTCAAATAATCATTTAGAAAGATTCTGAAATGGTGTTCTATAATATTACACATCCATTATTTAATCCATAATAAAGATCTATAATAATCTATAATTTTAAAAAATAACACTAAGAAATGTATTGTGAGCAAGATTTCTATGTGCAATAAACTTAGAAGTTGGTAGAAAAAAAATTCTAAGGGTTTAGAATTAAAGCTTAAATTGAAATGCATGGGAGTCAAAATCACAGCTATATCATTATAAAACCTGGCGTTGGCACTGCCATCTTCATGTCTTTGGCTATTATGAACCCTCTAGGAGACCAAATGCAGCTTATCTCTTTTTTGGCACTGGGGTAAGATATGTTCATTGCAATTATGTTTAAATAGCCGTGCATTTGCATTTTAAAGTATGTCAGCTGTGTAGAAGGCTATCTATAGCATTATACTGATAGACTTAAAGACAGAGGTTTGAGTCTCATATGAACTTTATCAACATCATCATGATGATCACTATGTGCCACAGGTTTTCTCATCATTATTCTGTGTCAAGATCTAAGGGACAGCATTTGGGTGTCATGGATTAATGATAATATAGCTGGAAGGGCAATAATATTTCAAAACAAGTCATACTGCTAGGTGAAAAAAAAATATTTACGGTGATCTCAAGTTATTTTTGGAATAAGATGTGTGGGAATAAAACATTCAAAGTGTGGTTAATTTCTAAGCATTCTCATAGTGCTTTAAATTTTCTACTGGACTTCAGCATGGATTATTTTCACTGAGTCTCACTGCAACCCAATGGCTGGGCTAAGCAGGATAAGCAATTTTAGACCTAGAGCTTAGCTGAAGCTATTAAGACATGGAGAAATTAAGTGACTACTCTGAGGTAAAACATCTGTTATGTAGCAGAATAGAAATTGGGACCAAGGTCTTCTGAGCTTTTGTCTAGTTCTGAGAAACAGCTCAAGGTGGGGTGTTTACCAACGGCCACACTACTGCACTACTCCTCAGAACTCAGTGTGTCAATACTACACATTAACAGGAGACAGGTTGTCATTTACGATGGTGGAAAATAATCCCCTGACTTTGCCTCTCATTAGAATCACTATGATTTACTTATAGCACACAGTGTAAAAAAAGCAATCTCTTACTTCTGTCATTTGCACTAAATCTGCCCAAGCCCCAGGCCTCCACACTGGCTATGCATATTAGTCTCGCTCCCACTGGAATTCTCCTTACCAGGGATCACCAATGAACCCTTGGTACACAAAGATCAAAAAAAGAGCACATTGATGTTCATCAGAAAGTAAGTGGTTTCTGATGTTTTGAATTGAAGTCTATTTCCCTAAAGTACGTGTAAGTCCTCACCCTGGGTATCTGTGAAGGTGACCTTATTTGGAAAAAGAGTTGCTACTGATGTAACCAAGATGAGGTCATACTGGAATAGGATGTGCTCTTGATCCATTATGACTGGTGCACTTACGTGAGGTGAGGAAGAGAGGCACAAGAGAACACCATGTGAGGTGACAATGAAGAGACTGATTGGAGTCATGAGTTTGCCAAGCCAGGGACCTCAAGGATTACCAGGAATCAGTGGAACCTAAGAGAAAGGCATTGAACATGTGGACTAAGAATGCAAGCTACCATATTAGTAAACCAAGGATGTTTCAACCATCAGCCACTACGGCCACCCTGGACAGTGAGCCCTCAGATAGCTCAGGATGGGGACAAAAGGGGTACCCACTGTTAAGCCTTTAGCCACTGCGCTCAATTCAAGCAGTGCATCCTGAGGGGGCAGAAGATGGGAAAGAACAGGATACTGGCCCTAGATAATAAGGTGCACATCAAAGGAATGATTTCAGTAAGCCCTGACTCTTGCATCTTTCTACATACAGAAAAGTCTAAATTCATTAACTTGAGATTATCTGATTTTCTTTAATTAACAGTTGGTTTTTGATGTTCTGACTACCTGGTCTTTGTGGCAAAACTCCTATATATACTGGTTCTCCTCTTTTACTTCTTTGAAGAAGTCCTTCAGAACTACCTGAGAGGCTGTCTCCCGGGCTTGAAGTCCTCAGAAAGTCCACTGAATAAAGTGTAACTCTCAACTTTTAGGTTGCGCATTATGTTTCGCTAACAGTAAGATTCTCCCTTCAGCCTTGAGTGAGCATGGCCCTGCCAGCCCTGATACTGGACTTCTGGCCTCCAGAACTAGGAGATAATATATTTCTGTTATTGCAAGTCACCCGTATTGTGGAAATTGTTAGAACAATCCTAGGAAATTAACACACCCAGTGCTGAATCATCCACGCCTCTCATTTTATGATGGGGTTACTTGCTGTTCAGTTGCTAAGTCATGTCCGACTCTTTGTGACTCCACGGATTGCAGCATGCCAGGCTTCCCTGTCCTTCATCATCTCCTGGAGTTTGCTCAGACTTATGTTCATTGAGTTAGTGATGGGTTACTTGTAGTTTTTGCAGAATGTCACTACAGTATTCTCACAAGCTTAGCTTTCTTTGGGACTCAAGTTTCCAGGATAGTTCTCGATGGGACATTGACTTCACACTCTCCATTTCTCTATTTAGCTTAGCCTACAGTACCCCTCACCAGTGGTAAGAATAACATTCCTTAGTTCTCAGAAGTTTTAGTTCCACAGGCAAATATTGATATTTTCTTTTAAGGTGGGAAAGTGAAGTCTCTCAGCCGTGTCTGACTCTTTGCGACCCCGTGGACTGTAGCCTACCAGGCTTCTCCATCCATGGGATTTTCCAGGCAAGAGTACTGGAGTGGGTTGCTGTTTCCTTCTCCAGGGGATCTTCCTGACACAAGGACTGAACCCAGGCCTCCCGAATTGCAGGCAGATGCTTTACCCTCTGAGCCACTTAGGAAGCCCCAGGGAAAGTGGCAGTAACACAAAAGTCATCCATATTTACTTCATCCCGGAAATAGAATTTTCCACTACAACTCTTGCAGGGCCTCCATACTTAAGGGATTTCCCCTTTATCCTTAAAAGCAATGGGTCGATTGCTAAATGTTTCTTCCTTCCTGGATGATAAATATACACTGACCAGAGATTTGAGGGAGGTGGGGTGGGGCTGATTGGTTCAAAGAGGGCTTTGTGGGTGGGAAGATACTTTTCGTTCCATAATGGTGATTTATCTTCTAAGATTAAAACAAAACTTAGACCAATAAACTCTCATCTTCTGTCTACTCCTAATTCAAATTGATCTGATTATAAATAAGATAAATTATAAATAATGTAAATTTTAATCATAATACAAATTACAAGTTTATATTTATCTGATCCCCTTTTCATTTGAGTTTGAGTAGAGTTGTGGGAGTTATTCTAACAACGATGACTTTCACTGAGGGAGGTGAGAAAAACAAACAAAAAACATAAAAGGCATTGAACAATGACACCATCGGCCTCATAAATTATGAAAATTATGAGGCACATTGTTAGTGCTTAATGAGCTTTTATAAGGCACAGATGGATGCAGGGATTAAAAAAAAGTAAAGAAACATTCATAGATGGTCTTGTCTTTCCAGTCTCTTGCCTTTTTTTTTTTTTTCTATTTTTCTTCTCCATTTCATTTTTGTTTAATCTCTCCCCACCTACAAGTCCAGATCCTTAGCATGCCATTCAGGACTCTTTAATCACCTGGCTTACTTCTCAGCTCCAGCATCAGACACTTCTACCTGCACTTCACACTCCAGCGACCCTAAACTACATGCATTTATATACTTCTTTCATGGATTTTCATTCTGCAGTGCATTTGCTCTTGCCTGGAAAATTTGTCCTCATCTCACTGACTTCTATCGACCCCTTAGGACTCACTTCAGATGATACTAACTTTTGAAAGCTTGCTTGCTTCTCAGCTTCCAAACTGTGCTAAGCGTAGCAAAGAAGAGGAAAAGACTGAAGATTTCAGCATGAAATTTATTGTGTTCCATAGCACGTCTCAGAAGCTCAAATGTTTCAGTTTTAGTCTCAATGAGACTAAACATTTTTCTTATGCTTATTCATATTTGCATTTCTTTAAAAATGTTTATTTTTGTATCCCCCCCCCCCTTTTTTTCTTGCAGGTCAGACTAATTTCCATAGATTCATAAAATTTTTCACATCTTTGGATATATTTACACCCAATCTTTCATATATATTATTTAGGTTATTTTTCAAGTTTATGGTTTTTCATTTAACATATTTACACAATTTTTATTTTATGAAAATATTTGATTCAGTAAAATCTATGGATTTTTCCCACAATATGTATCTTTTTCTTTAAACTTTGAAATTCTTTCATTTCTATTTTGATTTTTTCATTAGTTGTCTATCTTAAATTTGTCTTGGTATTTAGTTTGGAGGGCATGGTAATCATGTATAAGAATTTAGAAATGTATTATAGGCCATGTTTTGCCATCTGCGATAAAATGCCAAGGATTGGTTGTACTTTGAAAGCTGTTTCATCATAAGACTTTGTTTTTATTCTTTCAACACCTAAAAAATAGCACACAATGATGAAATAAGCAATCCCAGATGCCTAGGCAGATTGTATCATTTCTGTATGGCTATTATTTCTGTGAAAAAATCCATAAAGCATCTCTTCTTCAAATCTGGTCCATGGATCCTGAATGACCAGCATCAGCCTCACTGACAAAACTTGCTGAACAAAAAGGTGCATGCTGCTGCTGCTGCTGCTAAGTCACTTCAGTTGTGTCCGACTCTGTGTGACCCCATAGACGGCAGCCCACCAGGCTCCCTTGTCCCTGGGATTCTCCAGGCAAAAACACTGGAGCGGCTTGCCATCTCCTTCTCCAATGCATGAAAGCGAAAAGCGAAAGTGAAGTCGCTCATACTGAAACACAAACTTTGCAATCTGGGACCAAGCCCTGTGTATTAATTGGAGAAGGAAATGACCACCTACTGCAGTATTCTTGCCTGGAGAATTTCATGGACAGAGAAGCCTGGGGGTTAGAGTCCATGGGATTGCAACAGGTTGGAAACAACTGAGCGACTAACATTTTCCTATAGATTAATAGACTCAAAGGCTAGACTTCTCTAACCCTCACTCTGAGTTGTTAAGAAAGGTAATTTTTGCTTTCATTCTATCTCCAGAAGTCTAGCAAATAACCCGCCTCTAGCCCTAAATTGCCTGTGTGGGGCTTGTCACCCATTTCCATGCTAACGTTTGGTTTTAGCAACAGGAGTAATTGGGCTTTCCTGGTGGCTCAGGGGTAAAGAATCTGCCTCCCATTGCAGGAGACTAGGGTTGGATCCTTGGGGAGGGAAGATCCTCTGGAAAAGGGAATGGCAACCCTCTCCAGTGTTCTTAGCTGGGAAATCCCATGGACAGAGGAGCCTGGCTACAGTCTGTAGGGTCACTGAAAAGTCAGATATAACTTAGCGACTAAACAACAGGAGTAATTAAAGATTGTGTGTGTGTGTGTGTGTGTGCATGCACATGTGCTTAGTCATTGAGTCATTCCCGACTCTTTGTGAGCCCAAGGACTATAGCCCACCAGGCTCCTCTGTCCATGGGATTCCCCAGGGAAGAATACTAGAGTGGGTAGCCATTCCCTAAGCCAGGGGATCTTCCTGACCCAGGGATCGCATCCTGGTCTCCTGCATTGCAGGCGGATTCCTCACTGTCTGAACCACCAGGGAAGCCTGAGTAAATACAGTATTCTCAAAGAAACCAGAGCTAGTGGTTAACAGAAACATTTCCAAAGCAACTACTACAAATCTCCACCCAGGACTGCATCTTCTTCTTCTTCTTTTTTACCTCAGTCCTCTGAATACAATACAAATGAGAATTCCTACAGAGTTTTGAAAGACAGCAGCATCTTTCTGAAGACGCTAGCTCTTATTTGAAAGTGTGAAGTCGCTAAAGTGCAGTAGCTCAGTCGTGTCCGACTCTTTGCAACCCCATGGACTGTAGCCTACCAGGTTCCACCATCCATGGGATTTTCCAGGCAAGAATACTGGAGTGGGTTGCCATTTCCTTCTCCAGGAGATCTTCCAGACCCAAGGATTGAACCTGGGTCTCCCACATGGTAGGCATTGTAGGCAGACGCTTTACCATCTGAGCCACCAAGGAAGATCCTGTTTGAAAGTCTATTATCAGGCAATTATTTTGCAGTTTTACTTGAGTTATTGCACTTTATCAGTTCAATCCTTTGTGGTAACGGTTTTAAGGTTTTTGGAAATGAGGAAAGCAAAAATTTGGTCCCATGGAAAAATTCACAAGCTAGAGAGTGTCAGAGCCAAAGTTCAAAGTCTCAAATCCAACACTTACTCTCTTTACCACAGATACCTGAGATGTACCATTTTCCCAAGGTGGGAGTAATCTGC
Organism: Bos grunniens; assembly: GCF_055505025.1. Classification (NCBI taxonomy): domain Eukaryota; kingdom Metazoa; phylum Chordata; class Mammalia; order Artiodactyla; family Bovidae; genus Bos; species Bos grunniens. The sequence continues at coordinate 10,462,565 of NC_141170.1, read as the reverse complement.
TATGAGTCAGGTGTTCAGAAATCATGCAGGAGCCAAAGATTAAGAGAAAGCAGGGGAATAGAGTCAGGACCAAGGATGAGCTGTTTCACTCTGAAGCTGGACAGCCAGAGGCATTTTAGGTGCTCCCGGGAGGCAAGCAGACATGAATCCTCACCTGCCTTCTGTGGCTCAGTGGCACTTCTTTGCCCACCTCAGTTAATGTTAACAAGACCCTTTGACTCTCTGCAGTGTCCCACCCATTGGAATTCCAAAGTTTTTCCCATATGATTCCCAACATTTTGCCCCCACATTTAGACAAAGAACACATGTTTACAATGCAATGAATAATACCTGTGTAATCTTATAGATATAAATAACCAAATGGTGGCTCAGAAGGTAAAGAATCTGCCTGCAATGCAGGAAACCTGAGTTCAATCCCTGGGTCAGGAAGATCCCCTGGAAAAGGGAATGGCAACTCCCTCCAGTATTCTTGCCTGGAGAATCCCATGGACAGAGGAGCTTGGCGGGCTATAGTCCATGGGGTCACAGAGAGTCAGACAAGTCTGAGTGACTAACACCTACACTTTTCACGTTTATGTGTAATTAGTGTGTGATCCAAGACCTTTCAGATGTTGCTTCATTCAGTTCTCACAACAGTGTGTTGACATCAGTATTACTCTCATCTCTTTCCAAATTACAGGTGAAAAAAGCTGAAATCGAACATGATGAGGGGATTCTTTCAAGGTCAATGAAGTGACACTAAGCTTGACATTGTATCTCCCTGCTTCAAAGCCTTTGCTCTGTGCCATTTCCCCCACATTCTGTCATTTCTGCTACATGCCGAGAACTACAACTAACTAATCAGCTGTTCAATGATGGAAGGAGTATGCTCATCTTTCTTAAAAGGTGAAAGGCTATGTTATTCATGTGAAGGATTGAATGAGAGAAATGCAACATAAACAGAGTTATTGAAGGGATGAAGAGCAAAATGCAGTGTAGACAATCCTTACACAGACAGCTGCGACCTTCAGCTGAGGCAGAACCAGCACTGTGATGTCAGAGTTGTTGGTTAAAAATAACAGTAATCAAACCCACCAACAGAGTCATCAGCAAAAACAAGCTGATGTCTGAGTTAAGACAGGGGAATGGTGTGCCTATCCACTTATCGGGGATTGCAACTGAATGAAACACTTTTTATAAATTAATGTATTTCTTAAAATTTGAAGTATAGCTGATTTACAATGTTGTATTAGTTTCAAGTGTATAGCAAAGTGATTCAGTCATATAATATGTGTATATATCAACTTATATGTACATATATCTATACACTCAAAGAAGAGTTTCAGAATATTTTATATTTCCATTGTTTTGTTCCCATTGTTTTAAAGGACTGTATAATTTATTCCCCCAGTTTATTTTTGCTACAATATCAATTTTATTATCATTTTAAGTTATTGCAATCCCCAAGTAACATGATAATTCTCAAATTCTGGATACCAGATCTCTATTTTAAAAGGACCTGTTAGTCATTTATTTCCCATTAAACTATATGTATTTAATGTAAAGTCAATATCTTAAAATCCGTGAGATATTAAATTTCATATTTCTGACCTTTCTCAGTTCAATGCTTCTTAAAGGGCTATTTCTCTGTAAATCAAGAATTCTGTTGGATTAAAAAAGAAAATTCTGTTTAAAATTTTGAAATATATGTACACTCATATGAAAACAGGAATATACAAATTCAGTTCAGTTCAGTCACTCAGTCATGTCCGATTCTTTGCGACCCCATGAATCACAACACACCAGGCCTCCCTGTCCATCACCAACTCCTGGAGTTCACTCAGACTCACGTCCATCGAGTCAGTGATGCCACCCAGCCATTTCATCCTCTGTTGGCCCCTTCTCCTCCTGCCCCCAATCCCTCCCAGCATCAGAGTCTTTTCTAATGAGTCAACTCTTCGCATGAGGTGGCCAAAGTACTGGAGTTTCAGCTTCAGCATCATTCCCTCCAAAGAAATCCCAGGGCTGATCTCCTTCAGAATGCACTGGTTGGATCTCCTTGCAGTTCAAGGAGTCTTCTCCAACACCACAGTTCAAAAGCAGCAATTCTTCGGCGCTCAGCCTTCTTCACAGTCCAACTCTCACATCCATACATGACCACTGGAAAAACCATAGCCTTGACTAGACGGACCTTTTTTGGCAAAGTAACGTCTCTGCTTTTCAATATGCTATCTAGGTTGGTCATAACTTTTCTTCCAGGGAGTAAGCGTCTTTTAATTTCATGGCTGCAGTCACCATCTGCAGTGATTTTGGAGCCCCCAAAAATAAAGTCTGACACTGTTTCCACTGTTTCCCCATCTATTTCCCATGAAGTGATGGGACCAGATGCCATGATGTTCGTTTTCTTAATGTTGATCTTTAAGCCAACTTTTTCACTCTCCTCTTTCACTTTCATCAAGAGTCTTTTTAGTTCCTCTTCACTTTCTGCCATGAGGGTGCTGTCTTCTGCATATCTGAGGTTATTGATATTTCTCCTGGCAATCTTGATTCCAGCTTGCGCTTCTTCCAGCCCAGCGGTTCTCATGATGTACTCTGCATAGAAGTTAAATAAGCAGGGTGACAATATACAGCCTTGACGTACTCCTTTTCTTATTTGGAACCAGTCTGTTGTTCCATGTCCAGTTCTAACTGTTGCTTCTTGACCTGCATATAGGTTTCTGAAGAGGCAGGTCAGGTGGTCTGGTATTCCCATCTCTTTCAGAATTTCCCCAAAGCCTTTGACTGTGTGGATCACAATATACAAATTACTGCTCATTAAACCCTTAGAAAAATGTTACGTAGTAAGTGGCCTATATTTGAAGCTACAATGTTTATTGTTATGATTATTACTAGCATAATCTATGCTTTGTTCTTGTTTTTAATCTCTCTATACACCAAGCTCTGGCTACTAGGACACATGTTCTATTTTTTTATTTTATTTTTTTTTATTTTATTTTTTAACTTTACAATATTGTATTGGTTTTGTCATATATATTACATGTTTTTTTTAAAAATTGTTTTTAAACAAAATATGGGTATATTTAAGGTACAACACATATATACGAAGTAAAATGATTAGGACAGTTGAGTTAATGAACATATCTATCACTTTACATCGTTGCCATGTGTTTGTATGACAAGAACATCTGAAATCTATTCCCTTAGGAAATTTCTATTATACAACACAGTAGTATGCATGACAGTCATCATGCTGTACGTTATTAACTCTCTAGACTAAATCATCCAGGTTTGAGTTCTGTTTAAAAAAATTTTCCAATCCATGAATGATTTGAATGTAGCTCTTGCTTCAGTAATAATCACTCATGTTTGGGTTTTATAGCTTACTAGGGACATTCACCATGAGAGACATTCATCTTTATTAATCCTCTACAGGAATATATTTTTACATTGTAATGCATATTTTATGCATGAAATTTGACCTGGTTAGGTCAAGTTCTGCAGCAAGGGTATCAGAGAGCTGGATGTGAAAGGGTCTCTTTATTAAACTTGAGTGCTTTACTTACTATTTTAGACTGACTCAAATCCTAGATTTAATGCATTTGAACTTTCTTCCTTTCCACATAAAAGTAATTCTTCTGGACAGAGAAGAGGAACATCAGGGGGAAATGTGTAGTTCTTTTTTTTCCTCTCCTACATGTTATAATATTGAATCTTTCTCCTCGTCTCTTAGATCTCTCTGATTTTCATGCTTCTTATTAAAAACATGAAAAGGATTATTCTATGGCCTGTTTTGCTATTCACATAGGTTTATATCATACTTTTTATTCATTTCATTTTGAGTTTTAACTCATATTTCAATCTGCTTCATAGCCCATATGACTATGTTTGAAAGCCCAATAAAATCAATATAGTAATTCAATGCTTTCAAAGATGTGCTGTTGGGAAATGAAATTAATCCACCTACTCATTCAACACACATGAGTCCCAATTGGATGTGTGGCAGTGGGAAAGAGGAAGCACTAAATCCAGCTCTCCTCTCAAGAATCTCATTGTCCATCATGGACGATGAAACTCGCATGCTGAGAGCTGTAGTGAAAGCTACAGGACCCCCATTCAAGTGCCACAAGATTTCAATGGAAGCAAGTCCTCCCAGGCGAGAAAACGAGGCACTGGGGTTGTTCAAACAAGGGGTGAAACCATGTGGATGTGTGGTTATAAAGCCACGTAACTCAGACTGGGACTCGGACCCAGGCACAAAGCAGACTGGGACTTGAACCCACATTCTTTTAGCTGAGATTGCACCCTTGGTCTCAGGATTTAATGAAGCTCAAGTTTTTGATGTTTTATTGCAGAAAGAATTCAGTGAGAGGCAAAAAACGATAGACAAGTTTATTTAGAGAGAAGCACACTCTACAGAGTAAGGGGACTCTCAGAAGGCGAAGGCTAAAGCAGCATCAGGGTATGGGGTTGTCACTTTTTATAGGAGTGGGTGATTTCGTAGGCTAATGAATGGGAGGAATATTCCAGCTATTTTGCTGTAAGGGTGAGGATTTCCAGGAATTGGGCCATCACTTACTTTTTGCCCTGTATGGTCGGCTTAGGAACTGTCATGGTACCTGCGGGAGTCATTTAGCTTGCTGATGGTTAGCAATGAGCATATACTGAGACTCAAGGTCTAGTGAAAACTGACTTCCAATAGAAGGTGCAATCTTGGACCTATTTGGTTCTAATCAGTTTATGTCATGTTCTGGGGCTATATTATTCTTTCAAAGGTTGTGCCTTGCCCTCTTCCCACCTCTTTCAGTTACCGGGTGATGTGTTCTTGGGAGAGGGAATGGGATGGGAGAAAACAAGAGAAACAGGGTTGAGCATGAACAGAACACAAGAAAAATTCTGTTTAACTGAAACAATGGGGTTCAGGGGAAGCAGGAGTGGAAAACACTTTTGAAAAAAAAGGAAGAGTGGGCCTGAATTTTAGAGAAACTAAATTCCTACCTAAAACGTATGCATACTAAGGGAGGCTTTTGAGCAGAAAGATGCAATAATAATCAAAGACTACCAAAATAAATATCAATTTTACATGTTTGCCATGCAATGCATCAAGTAGGTTTGGGATGGGTATGGTCAACTCCAGGTGGCTGTTCCTACAGGCCTTGTAGGCATGCACGGTGCAGCCCAAACTTGGTGTATGAATGGGACTCCAAATCCAGGGTTCAGCCTAGACAACACATGTGTATGTGTCTATGTATGTGTGTGTATGTGTTAGTTGCTTGGTCATGTCGGACTCTCTGTGACCCCATGGACTGTAGCCCAACAGGCTCCTCTGTCCATGGAATTCTCCAGGCAAGAATACTGAAATGGGTTGCCAGTTCCTTCTTCAGGGTATCTTCCCAACCCAGAGTCAAACCCGGGTCTCCCACATTGCAGGCAGACTGTTTGCCATCTGAGCCACCAGGGAAGCCCATGTAGATTTATTATAAAAATAAGCACTTCCATTTAAATGATATCATAGGGAAATATGGTAATAATTTTCAACTGTCTATATCAATGTAGACATAAGCCAACAATACTTGTGAGAGAAAGAGGTTCAAACATAAGTTCTTTTGTATCTAAAACATAAGACTGTTGGTGTAGGATCTATTTCTTTGCACTGTATTTACTGCCTTATTGCCTCTGCTCAGTTAGATCATGAGCTACTTTGGAGCAAAAGGCACATCATGTAAGTCTTTGTAGCCTCTGCACTAATCCACAGTCCGACATCTGGTATGTGCTCATTAAATACAGAACATCTGTCACCTCAGTTCCGTTCTTTTAAAGCGTATTGACATCCCCAATTCCAAATCAGTGATCTTTGAACAACTTACTCTATTTAGAGAAAATGAAAAAATTTAGCAATGTGTATCACCTATCGGATTTTAAAATTATATAATGAAATGGTAAATGGATAGTATTAATATATCATTTGTGCAGAAAATACAGACAACTTCAAATTTATTACGTGTTTGTATGATTTTTTATTTCTTATTGAATATTATTTTACTTTTTTCACTGTTCATCACTTGAGAGTTTTGAACAAAGCTGTATATATGTCCTATGCATTAAAAATAAGATGTATTTAAAGCAGTTTTAGATTCACAGTAAAACGAAGGCAAGCTACAATGATTTCTTATATGCCTCCTACCTGGATAAATAACTAGCCTCCCGCATTATCAACATCACCCACCACAGTGGTACATTTGTTTTAACTGGTGAACCTACATTGATGCATCATAATCAACCACAGTCCATAATTATGAGTTCACTGCTGCTAGCGTGAATTCTATGGTTTTGACAGATATATAAAGACACAGATCCATAATTACGGGGCTTCCCTGATGGTTCTGGAGAAGGCAATGGCAACCCACTCCAGTACTCTTGCCTGGAAAATCCCATGGATGGGGGAGCCTGGTAGGCTGGGGTCCATGGGGTCAAGAAGAGTCAGACACGACTGAGAGACTTCCCTTTCACATTTCACTTTCATGCATTGGAGAAGGAAATGGCAACCCACTCCAGTGTTCTTGCCTGGAGAATCCCAGGGATGGTGGAGCCTGGTGGGCTACCGTCTATGGGGTCGCACAGAATCAGACAGGACTGAAGTGACTGAGCAGCAGCAGCAGCCTGATGGCTCAGTGGTGAAGAATCTGCCTGCCAGTGCAGGAGACACAGGCTCAATCACTGTGTCAGGAAGATTGTGTGGAGAAGGAAATGGCAACTTACTCCAGCGTTCTTGCCCTGGAAATCCACGGACAGAGGAGCCTGGCAGGCTACAGTCATGGGATCACAAGGAACTGGACATGACTTAGTGACTAAACACCACCAACATCCATGGTTACAGTGTCAAGTAGAATTTTGTCACTGCTCTAAAATCCTGTGCTCCACCTATTCATCCTTTGCCCTCAACTCTGGCCACTACTAATCTTTCTACTGTCTCCATCAATTTCCTCTGTTCATACAATTGCATATTACATGACTCATCTGCTTAATGGTACAGTTTAGGAAGATTGTATGTACCCTTTTCTACATTTTCTTTTACACAGTTGTCATAATACAATTTCCTATTAGGAAGCGTGAAAGCTAAAGAATAAAAAAAACGCTCTCTGATTTTTCTTGAACGCTTCTGTGGATTTTAATGAATGCTAAATACTTGAATAGGAAAAGAATAACATTAAAATAACAGGAGGATAGTTAGTTACATCTTTCTTACTGTGAAGGAAGGTGAATCCAAGGGGCAGATGGGACCAAAGGCAGCCTTCAGTATTCAGTCTGGAAAGTGATGAGATGGGGGGAGGGGGAATATATCCTTTCTATGGTTTTCAAAACTAAGAGTCAGGGAAGACAGAAAACAGATTGTCACAAATATAAATTATTCATTGAAGACAGAGAATGAAAGAAAGAGGGTTTTAGAGTCATTGTTGCAAGCCCCCACTCTGTGGAGTAAAGGTAATTCTTGGTATTGAACAGATTCTCCCCTGAGGAGGTAATTGAGTCATCAGGGGAAGATGGAGGAACTAATGGGGATTCAGACTCAGAGAAGTTTATTAGAAGTGCTTTAAAACTATGAAATGTTCAATTTAAGGATGGAGGTAGCTAGCGTGCAGCTCAGTTAATTACAAAAACCATGCGATATGAACTTGGAGGTGGTGCACAAGGTAGATCTAGGCAAGAAAAGACATTGCCAAGCAGGAATAAAGATATGGAAAATGTAATTAAATTGTAGGAGGGTGACAGATGCTATCAGGCTTCCACTTGTGACAAGGTAAACAAAAGAATAATGCAATAATGAATATAAAAAAATTAAGTGTTGAATTGCTTCTGTGTCCTCAGCAAACAGAATGTCATTTGAAGCAATATCTGCTTTTTATTCACACTTTGATGTTTCTGGGTTATGTAACTATTTCTTTATTTGGGTTTATAAAGGATTGAGCAGCAGGGCGATTAGAATTGAACACATTGTAATGTGATTGTTGAAAAATAGAAACAGTTTACAAAGTAAAAGACAATTTAGCTGGTAAGAGGGGAAAGCATCTTTCTAAACTAATGTTATAAGAAATGAAATTTGATACTTTCACTCTTCAGTGATGAGTTTGCAGATCAAATGCAGGTTGTGCTCTAGGGCTAAAACTAAAGTCCCATTGATGCTGGGCTCATTTTAATTGGCTCTTTAAAGACACAGAGGAAAAGAAATCTGAAGCACATCATTGGACTTAAGGGCTTCCCTGGTGGCTCAGTGGTAAATAATCCGCCTGTAATGCAGGAGATGCAGGGAACATGGGTTCAATTCCTTGGTTGGGAAGATCCTTGGAGTGGGAAATGGCAACCTCTAGTATTCTGGCCTGGAAAATCCCATGGACAGAGGAGCCTGGCTACAGTCCATGGGAGTCACAAAGAGTCAGACAAAACTGAGCATGCATGCAACTGGACTTAAAGGATGGAATAGAAAACAAGAACTGTTTTTTTTTTCCTCCCTAGAAGAGAAGGAAAATGCATAAGCCCATTCAAGACACATTTTTTTTTTCTTTCTACTCACTTTTTTTTTCTTTTTACTTACTTGTTAGTTACATTTTAATTTACTTAATTAGTTTTATCTTTTTACTTACTTGCTTTTTACTTTGTCCACTTTGTATTTAGTGGACAAAGATTGAGATTTTAATTTAAACAAAACTTGGTCAAATCCTGACTCTTGAACTTACTAGTAATTATTAAACCAAGTTATTTAAATCTGTTTTCTGATTTGCAAAGTGAGAATATGAAGAACTCTTTTGGAAAGTTGTGAGGAGTGGAGAAGATAGCCCATTTCCATCACATAGTAGAAATAAACTGGTAATAAATCCAGTCATATTATTTATACCTAGTCATATTATTTCTACACCCTTAGTTCATCTTTTTTTTCCCCCCTCATGGAACATAGCTAATTAAAAGAAAAGAAACAAGCTAGTCTGCACATGAAAAGTGAAAGTCACTCAGTCATGTCTGATTGTTTGCATCCCCATGGATTGTAGCCTGCCAGGCTCCTCTGTCCATGAGATTCTCCAGACAAGAATATTGGAGTAAGTAGCCTACTCTTCCTCCAGGGGATCTTCCCAACCCGGGGATTGAACCCAGGTCTCCCACATTGCAGGAGAATTATTTACCATCTGAGTCAGCAGGGAAGCCTAAGAATTACTGGAGTGGGTAGCCTATTCCTTCTCTAGAGGATCTTCCTGATTCAGGAATCCAACCAGGGTCTCCTGGGTTGCAGGTGGATTCTTCACCAGCTGAACTACCAGGGAAGCACACATAAAAAAATAAGCCAACTTCAGCCATCTTCTGATTACTTTGATCATCACTTTGAGTTTAGTTTCTACCTGGCAACTATACATAACTAAGAGGACAAGAATTCACCCAAAGAAAAAATAATCTCAGAGCTGTGAATATACTGGTGAACTTGGTGCATAACACAGGGAGTATGTGGTTGCATAATTTTAGAAGTTATCTGGTTCTGAAAACATTGCTTTAACAAGAAAACTCTTAATACCTCATAGAGCATTCATATTACTATTTGCTAAACATGTTGGCAAATATTGTTATGGCTGACATTACACAACATTGGAATCAGGCTTGGTATTGAAGCACAAACCTTGTTGAGTGAATTTGTGTAGTTCATGTTTCCTGAGATTTACACCCTTGTAGCTAAAAGTAAACAGTATATAAGATTATCCCCAAAATTTCATAAAATAAAGGGAACATTTTTTTAGCATGCAGAAAACAGGAAAAACATGTTATTAAAAATTGCAGCTAAAGTTTTGGGGAAATTTTGATAGTTGTTTCAGCTAAGAACCTAATAATGATTGTGTTCTAGTTGGTTTCTTAGCTCGTTTATTCTGAGAGAATTACTATTAAGAAATAATTGAGATTTAGGCTCACAGGATGAATTTTTCCTGTTGTTACAAGCCCTGTGTACTTCAGTGCAGAGTCCTGGGATCAGACACATCTAGTGTGGATGGCTTAGGTTGAGAGGTCTAACTTTCTGTTACTAAACCTTTCTATTGCCTATATGCTTAGCTGCTCAGTTATGTCCACCTCCTTGTGACCCTAAGGACTAGAACCTGCCAGGCTCCTCTGTCCATGGGATTCTCCAGGCAAGATACTGGAGCCGGTAGCCATTTCCTTCTCTAGGGGATCTTCCCAATCCAGGGATCAAACCTCACTCTTCTGCATTGCAGGCAAATTCTTTATGTGCTGAGCCACCAGGGAAGACTAAACCTCATTCAAATTCCTCAGAGAGGTCTTGAGACCAGCCACCTCAGATATAGTGAAAGAGAGAGAGAGAGAAAGAAAGAGAGAGAGAAGAAAATAAAGACAGGAAACCTGATGGAAAGACTCAGAGAGGTCACCAGTGCCAACTGGATTCTACATTCTCACCACCCCAATGAGAAGAGAGCATGGTAAAACAAAGGAGGTGCAGAATAGAGGTTTCCACTTTGTTCATGAAAAAGCATAACTTACTGGACATTCTTCCACTGACAACAACTTTAAAAGTTGAACAAAATCCAAATGAAAAAGGGAGAGAAGTAAATGAAGGCCAAAAAGCAGGATTAGAGTATCCAAGATCCTGGAGAGAAGTGAAACACATGGAGGTGAGCCCCTCATTCTACGCACTTTTCTCTAGAGATATTTGCTGTCCTTTAGCCTATGGGATGATAGATCTACCAGAAAGGAGAGGCATGGCAGCCATGTGGCTGGAGTGGGAGAATCTGGACTTCTTGGCTCCTGAGACAACCAAGGCTTTAGAAGCCAAGATTCTAGGGAAAAGTAGATACCTGCAAGATACTTACTAGTTTCTAAATCACTTTGAGTACGAGAACAAGAAACCAAATTGTCAGAAACTGACAGACAGATGTTAAAAAAAAATCAGCAGAACTCCATTTTCTCACTGGGCTTGGGGAAGCCCTATTGTAAACCCTAGAATTTCAGCTATGGCATGAAAATTGATGAGGTTACCCCAACATCGGAATTCATCCAAAAATCATCTCAATCTCTGACTGAGTCAAGGTGCTCTGCCCTGCAGTGTCACTTTCTATCAGAGAAAGCTGAATCCTCTGGGGGTAAATACATCATTATGTGTCTCTAGAAATGTTCCCTCTCCAGTATGAAGCTTCGGTGAAATTACCCAGTGTGCCCAGAGACAGAAACAAGTAGCCAAATCCAACAGCAACAACAAAAAAATCAAAACAGCGGACAATATAAAACTCTATTGTAAATCTAGCCTTTGACTCTATTGGACATAGACGTTAACATAACTGTAACTCATAAGTCTAAAAAAATATGTTTAAGATGAAAAATTCAATAATATAACTAAACTGTATTAGGAAAATTAGTAGAATGGAAAAACTAGTGAAAGAAAACAGAAAGGCATGAGACGTGGGTTTGCCCAACACATGATATTCTAGTATTTGTACCTAATCTAGGGTGGGAGAAAACACAATAAATTGCACTACATATTAATTTTTACATTAAAATCAAACATCTGCTCAGTAGTTATTGCCCCAAGTAATGTCCTTCTCACCCACTGGGGGCAGTGAAGGATGGAAGAGGTAAGTTTGGGGAGGGAAGTCAGGCACTGCCCTTTCCAGAATAGTTTTTGCAAAGCTTGCACACAAGGCTTCAGTTTCTACATTTTTGAGGTTGATGTCACACTATTTATTTTTACTTTTATCATGATATGAAAAGTATTACTGCCAAATTAGCCCCTAAAATCCATCCACCAGCAAATTTGCATGTTCTTGGTGAGTAATATAGTCTTTCCTGTGTCCCCTTGGTGGCTGACCCACAGCCCTCCACCACTTCTCACTGCTTAATCACAGTCTGCTTTTACTTTATCCTGTATGCCACACAGGGCTTCCCAGGTGGTGCTGGTGCTAAAGAACCCGCCTGCCAATGCAGGAGACATAAGAGACACAGGTTTGACCCCTGGCTTGGGAAGATGCCCTGGAGGAGGCATGGCAATCCACTTCGCTATTCTTGCCAGGAAAATCCCATGGACAGAGGAGCCTGGAGGGCCACGGTCTGTGGGGTCACAAAGAGTCGACACGGACATGACTGAACATGCACACATCTGACACTAGGAAACTTTGCAACTAATGCCAGAAGGGAAGAGGACTCAGAGGTAGCTCCAGCTCTCCCTGCATGCTGTCCTAGCTCTGCATTTGTTTGGCCAAGAGAATGAAACAATCAAAATGCAGTTCTGAGAATCCTGCCTTGGGGCAGGAACTGGGAAATATTCGAATCCAATACATTGGCTTTCAAGTGGAGAAATATACACTTAAAAGAAACAGTGAGGTCTGTTTTATGTAGCCATTTTTCTACTTGGAAATGCAAACCCCCCAGGAGATCAGAAGGCTGACATTCCCAGAAAAAGGAAACTTGCTCCACAGGGAATCATAAGAGAAGCAATGGCTTAGTGAATTAACGTTAACACACACACAAATTCAGCAAACATGCACTGAGGGGTGAGGATAATTCTCTTAAACAAGTAACATACATGAAGCTAAAGAAGATTAAGGAAATATTGTAGCTTCTATCGCTTAAAAAGATTTTTTAAACAATCAGAACAGCGTGAAGCTAAAAAGAGTAAGAATCACACCAGACATTATTCCAAAACATTATCTCTGTGGGACAAAGAAATTAACATCGTGAAGAGCATTGGGTAAAATGCATCAGCTGTACTTGCCCTCTAACTATATCAATGTGTTTCCTGTTGTCTACAGATTCTAAAAATAGCTCAGGAATACAGATGTCCTGAAGCTATCTTGCGATTTTGCAGAAAACTGAATGGTGTTCCATTAATTGTCAAAGTGATTTTTAAAAGGACTTTATTTTTCACTTGAGAAAAATAACTATAGTTATTCAATTTTTTTTCTCTTGGCATATAATCCCAATTTTATTGTAGTGGGATCTCCTGTTGTGTGTCATATTGGGAGTATGCACGGTCCAGTATTCAGGTATGAATACAAAAGGGGCACAGTCCTTTCTCCCCAGGTCCCATAGCAGTCAAGCCGGGGTAGCTTCATTCAATCACTGTCTCTACCTGAGGCTTTGTTCCTGCAGCCTGTGGTACAAAGATGAGAGATTTGGAGAGGATAGTTAGGTAATTTTTTATGGACTTGTCCAGTATTGGTGCCCATTCAGTATAGAAATGTGCACAGCAAAAGTGCCATTCTCTCTGGAACTTTTTGGCTACAGGCAGTTAGTTGTTAGGTTTTCTACTTCTTGCCTTTCTGTAGCTGATTTTTGCTGTTTATCAGCCTCCAAGACGATTCTCCCAGCCTTCAGTTAAATTAATTTGTATTTTGAATTAAAGACATCATATTTTATTTCTGTGGGCTTTATCCCCAAATTGTGAGTAATGCAGAAATAAATATCCATGGTACACAATTTTCATTGTATGAAAGGGTCAAAATAACAACTGAGTAACTTTTTTCCCCATTGCTGAGTTAGTAGTTTCCTTTTTCAGGGGTAACACCAGTTACTGCAGATAATGAATATTTACCACCTTTGCTTTGTTTTTCCTGCATCCCTTCCAATTATGAGTTTTCCGATCATGTTCACTGGTGGTGCTATCAGTTGGTTGCCCGAGTGAACTGCTGATATTGATTCTACAATAAATATTGATAAAATCAGAATTTCACCTGTTATTCTACTTATTTCTTCTCTCAAAATAAAATGTTTTTGACATGACTCCGTAACAACCCATACAGACCTCACTCATTCCTTTTAACAATTGTATTATATTCCATTATGTGAATTCATTTTCCATGCATTTGACCTCTAGGATTTTGAAAATTTTTAATAGATATTACCAAAATAAAAGGCAGCACCATTTTACATATAATCAAAAATAAATAAGAATGCCTAGTTCCTTTCATCATGATCAATATTATGTGTTATTGAAACTATTTTTATAAATCTGTGTTTATCATTATTTTAATTTGGCTTACCTTTGTTCTATTATTTTTAGTGAGTGATCAGAAACATTTGTTTTCAGGTACAAATACTTTCTCATTTTTTCCTTATTGTCTGGTTACATGGAACAACAGACTGGTTCCACTCTTGCCTGGAAAATCCCATGGACAGAGGAGCCTGGTAGGCTGCAGTCCACGGGGTCGCTAAGAGTCGGACACGACTGAGCGACTTCACTTTCACTTTCATTTTCCCAATAAGAAAAGGAGTACATCAAGGCTGTATATTGTCATCCTGCTTATTTAACTTATATGCAGAGTACATCATGAGAAACGCTGGACTGGAAGAAACACAAGCTGGAATCAAGACTGCCGGGAGAAATATCAATAACCTCAGATATGCAGATGATACCACCCTTATGGCAGAAAGTGAAGAGGAACTCAAAAGCCTCTTGATGAAAGTGAAAGAAGAGAGTTAAAAAGCTGGCTTAAAGTTCAACATTCAGAAAATGAAGATCATGGCATCCGGTCCCATCACTTCATGGGAAATAGATGGGGAAACAGTGGAAACAGTGTCAGACTTTATTTTGGGGGGCTCCAAAATTACTGCAGATGGTGACTGCAGCCATGAAATTAAAAGACGCTTACTCCTTGGAAGGAAAGTTATGACCAACCTAGATAGCATATTCAAAAGCAGAGACATTACTTTGCCAACAAAGGTCCGTCTAGTCAAGGCTATGGTTTTTCCTGTGGTAATGTATGGATGTGAGAGTTGGACTGTGAAGAAAGTTGAGTACCGAAGAATTGATGCTTTTGAACTGTGGTGTTGGAGAAGACTCTTGAGAGTCCCTTGGACTGCAAGGAGATCCAACCAGTCCATTCTGAAGGAGATCAGTCCTGGGTGTTCATTGGAAGGACTGATATTAAAGCTGAAAGTCCAATACTTTGGCCACCTCATGCGAAGAGTTAACTCATTGGAAAAGACTCTGATGCTGGGAGGGATTGGGGGCAGGAGGAGAAGGGGACGACAGAGCATGAGATGGCTGGATGGCATCACTGACTCAATGGATGTGAGTCTGAGTGAACTCTGGGAGTTGGTGATGGACAGGGAGGCCTGGCGTGCTACGATTCATGGGGTCACAAAGAGTCGGACATGACTGAGCGACTGAACTGAACTGAAGGTGGCTCAGGTGATAAAAGCGTCTGCCTACAATGCAGGAGACCTGGGTTCGATCCCTGGGTTGGGAAGATCCCCTGGAGAAGGAAATGGCAACCCACTCCAGTATTCTTGCCTGGAAAATTCCATGGACAGAGGAGCCTGGTAGGCTACAGTCCATGGGGTTGCAAAGAGTCGGACGACTGAGCTACTTCACTTCACTACTCATACTTTGCACAGCACATCTTGCTATTGGGTTATCGTTAGTTTATGAATTGGCATGCAAGTTTTCTATTTAAGAAAGAATTTGTTCCATTGCATGTTCTCAGTGTGGTAAAAAAAAAAAAAAAAAGTCAAGTTGTTTATCACTTGACTTTGTTTTTGTAATTCATTTTTTCTATAAAGAAATATATTTAACATTTTTATGTTTAACATATCAAAATATTTTCTTTTGGGATTCTGAAATATATGACTTGTTTGTAAGCCTCCTATTTTCTTGCACATTTTCTTTTATTACTAGTAATGTTTTACATTTTAATTGAAATATTTTATTCAACTAGAATTTATTTTGGTATAAACCTTGAGGTAGAGATCCAAGAATGTTATTTTAAATGAGAAGTCAACTAACTGATTTATTGAATATCCCATCTTTTAGCTATGTCTTAGCAAATCTACTTTTGTATTAAATATTCATATGAGTATATATTCAAACTCTAGTTTTTTAATTCATTGTTCATCATTTTGTACTTAAGTGTTAAGCCATTTTACTGTGTGCTGTTTGCTGTGTGTTGTTTCACTATGCGCTAATTTAGACTCCAAATTTTTTTAAGACCCTTAACTGGTTATATTTCTTTAGAAGTTTGAAAGACTAATTCAATTACACAACTTGAATTTAGTCCTTCTTTTAGAATACTTTTTGTTTTCTTGAAAACTCTCCAATTTCTTTAGCAAAATAGATCTGCCTATATTTCTTTTTCCTTATATTAATCTTATAATTTATATTTTCCCAGAAAATTACACTTTTACTCACGTTTCCTCTTAATTTGCATAGATTTGATTAAACTAGTCATACAGTTTCTTCTATTGCTGTGTTTCTTTATTTTCATTTCTAATTTTGCATATTTATAACTTATTATCTTAATTAGCCTGCTCTATATGTTTTTCCCCAAGAAGCATTCTAGCAGACACTGGCCCAACTGCTTCATGCTAGATATTCATTTCTTTAGCTTCTGTATTTATCTGGTCTCTGTGGTCTACTTTACCACCTGCTAGATTAGTGGTTCCTCTTCCTTCACATGTTCACTTAACCAGTCTCCTTTAGGGTTTTCTTTAGCTCTTAACTGAACTAATAGCATTTGATATTTTGTGTCAAGTGTTGCCAGAGTCTTTATTATCAGTTTGTCACCACTTTGGTCAGGAGGGGAGATTTTAGGGGCACCCACAACATCATCCATTACAATCACTCAGTTCAGTTCAGTCTCTCAGTCGTGTCTGACTCTTTGTGACCCCATGAATCACAGCACGCCAGGCCTCCCTGTCCATCACCAACACCCGGAGCCCACCCAAACCCATGTCCATTGTGTCAGTGATGCCATCCAACCATCTCATTCTCTGTCATCCCCTTCTCTTCCTGCCCTCAATCTTTCCCAGCATGACGGTCTTTGCAAATGACTCAGCTCTTCGCATCAGGTGGCCAAAGTATTGGAGTTTCAGCTTCAACATCAGTCATTCCAATGAACACTCAGGACTGATCTCTTTTAAAATGGACTGGTTGGATCTCCTTGCAGTCCAAGGAATTCTTAAGAGGCTTCTCCAGCTCCACAGTTCAAAAGCATCAATTCTTCAGCACTCAGCTTTCTTTATAGTCCAACTCTCACATCCATACATGACCACAGGAAAAACCATAGCCTTGACTAGACGGATTTTTGTTGACAAAATAATGCCTCTGCTTTTTAATATGCTATCTAGGTCATGGTCATGACTTTCCTTCCAAGGAGTAAGCATCTTTTAATTTCATGACTGTGATCACTACCCTATGATATCATTTTGTCCTCTGTTTTTTTATAATTGCATCATATAATTTTAAATTCTTAAACAATACATTTACCATTTTATGTCTTTGAACTTTAAATAAGATTCTATACATTTGTTTTCTATCTTGTTTCATCATTAAATATTATGTTCACAATATTAATCAATGTTATTATGCTATTCTCATAGAACATTGCATTGACTGAAAATATCACAGTGCATTTTCCTGTTGATGGACACATAGGTTGTTTCTTCTTTATTGGCTGATTTATTTTGTGCCATTATTAACTGTCTTGCTAGAAACACTTCATAAATGTTTCACTAGGTGTATAATAAATGTTTACTGCATGTATGTCTACATGTTCATCTGGTATATGAAGCCAGTCAGTGAAGGTTAAATTATGCTAATGTAATAACACTCAAATCTCAACAATTTACACCCAAAGTCTTTTGATTTCCTTTAGTTCTAACACTGTATGTCCACCTGACATTAACTATGACTCTACTACAAATCACCTTTCCTCCAAGTCCCTGAGTAATGGAGTAGGATTAGCCTCTATTTGAAACAACGCCAGTCTCTTATTGGATACTATATATATATATATATATATATATATATATATATATACACACACACACACATACATATACATATACAAAATAGTTCAGTTGGTAAAGAATTTGCCTGCAATGAGGGAGAACTGGGTTCAATCCCTGGGTCAGGAAGATCCCCTGAGAAGGGAAAGGCTACTCACTCCAGTAGTCTGGCCTGGAGAATTCAATGGACTGTATAGTCCCTGGATTTCAAAGAGTCGGACACAACTGAACAACTTTCACTTTCACATAAATATATATGTGTGTATACACACACACACACACACACACACACACATATATATATATACACATATATATTCAGCATGCTGGCACTTAAAACTTCTATTTAGAAATAACACAAGACCATTCTAATCATATTCTGTTGGTCAATGCTAATCACTTGGTGAAGCCTGACATCAAAATGTCAGAAAGTAATATTCTTCCCCAGGAGGCATTTTAATTTGCCTTTTCCTGAGTAATAAATGGCTGAAGAGTGTTCCAGGTGTTTATTATACTTTTAGTCTCCCTTACCATAATATCCTTGTACAGTCTTTGCTCATTTTTCTCTTTAATTTTGTTGTTTTAATATTATTGATTTATAAAAATTGGCAATTGTTTTCAACTGAAAGTTTTATGTGATGCAATTTTTTTCTTCAGCTTGCATTTTCATTCTTTGCATTATTGTTAGATACCACACACACAGCACAGCAATCCTTTATTTAATGTGGTTTAATTCATCAAAAAATTTCATTACTTTTGCTTCATGTGTTTTTTTTGTAAAGAAAAGGATTGAAAAATGTGCTCAGTTGCTCAGTCGTGTCTGAGTCTCTGCAACCCCATGGGCTATATGTAGCCTGTCAGGTTCCTCTGTCCATGGAATTCTCCAGGCAAGAATACTGGACTGGGTTGCCATTCCCTTCCCCAGGGGATCTACTCAACCCAGAGATTAAACCCAGGTCTCCTGCACTACAGGCAGACTCTTTTCCACCTGAACTACCAGAAGAACCCAAACCACAGCACATATGCCATTACTATTAACAACTTTCCTGATGTAAAAATATGGTCCTAGGAAATCATCTATTATTGGTAACAATGTTCTGATATGAGCTAAATTAAACCCCCAAGGTTTATCTCATTTCTACTCAAATATTGTGAGGTAGGCTTATTGCTCAAAATGAGGAAGCTGGTGTTTAAAGAGAGTAAATGCCTTTCCAAATGTCTATGGCTATTAAGTGGTCTGTGGTATTGTGAGTATTCAATCTTGTTGAGATAATGAAAGAGAGCCTCCCCTGCAAAAACAATCCTGGCACCAGTCTGTAAGGGACAGGAGCAGAGGCAGGGAATGACCTTGTTACTTGGTTAGTGATTTCACCTTAGTCTCTGAAAGTATAATTGAAATCATCATTTGCTTCCAAGAGAGTCAGACATGGGTCTTACTGTTTTTAATGCCCTGGCTCTTCTTTGAAGCCAAGAAGCAAGTGATTCTTTCTGTCTCCCCAAATTCAGAACTATGATTATTAAAAACATAAGTTGGGAAGTGCATGAAATATAACTCAGGAGACCTGCATTTCAGGAAAAAAAAAAAAACCTGATTTAAAAATGAATAGAGGACCTTAATAGACACATTTCCAAAGAAAACAGACAGATGGCCAACAGACACATGACAGATGCCCAATATCACTAATCATCAGGAAAATGCAAATCAAAACTGAAATGAAATATAACCTCACAAATGCCAGCATGGCTAGCATCAAAAAGACAAGACATAGCAAGTGCTGGTGAGAATGTGGAGAAGAGGGAAAACTTCGGTGTTGATGGGGATGCAAAATGGTGCAGCCACTATGGAAAACAGTAAATAGGTTCCTCAAAATATTAAAGATAGAACAATCGTTCAGTCTAGCAATCCACTTCTGGGTATTTACCTAGAAAAACAAAACAAGAATAACAGTTAATGATGGAATCCCTAGAAATCTAACCCTTTAGTTCAGAGGTATGAAAAATAACCAATGTAAACTGAGAGAGTGTGAAGTGATGACATATGGATATGACATAACATATGATAACATACAGTTATCAAATATATTATTAAATAAACTATTGGAAAAGTCCCCACCATGGTATAAAAAAATGACAAAGAGTAAATCCACTAAGACCAAAGAAGCGGAAGTTGAATGGTTCTATGATGACCTACAAGATTGTATAGAACTAACACCAAAAAAAAGCTGTCCTAGTCATCATAGAGTACTGGAATGCAAAAGTAGGAAGTCAAGAGATACCTGGAATAACAGGTAAGCTTGGCCTTGGAGTACAAAATGAAGCAGGGCAAAAGCTAACAGTTTTGCCAAGAGCATGCACTAATCATAGCAAACACCCAGTTCAAACAACACAAGAGATGATTCTACACATGGACATCACCACATGGTCAATGTCAAAATCAGATTGGTTATATTGTTTGCAGCCAAAGATAGAGAAGCACTATACAGTCAGCAAAAAAAAAAAAAAAAAAAACAGGAGCTGAGTGTGGCTCACATCCTTACTGTCAAATTCAGACTTACATTGAAAAAAGTAGGGAAAACCACTAGACCATTCTGCTATGACATAAATCAAATCCCTCAGGATTATACAGTGGAAGTGACAAAAAGATTCAAGGGATTAGATCTGATAGAAAGAGTGCCTAAAGAACTATGGAAGGAGGTTTACAACACTGTACAGGAGGCAGTGCTCAAGACCATCCCCAAGAAAAAGAAATGCAAAAAGGAAAAATGGCTGTCTGAGGAGGCCTTACAAAGAGCTGAGAAAAGAAGAGAAGCTAAAGGCAAAGGAGAAAAGAAGATATCCATCTGAATGCAGAATTCCAAAGAATAGCAAGAAGAGATAAGAAAGTCTTCCTAAGAGTTGAATGCAAAGAAATAAAAGAAAACAATAGATTGTGAGACACTAGAGATCTCTTCAAGAAAATTAGAGATACCAAGTGAACCTTTCATGCAAAGGTGGGCACAATAAAGAACAGAAATGATATGGACCTAACAGAAGCAGAAGATATTAAGAAGAGGTGGCAAGAATACACAGAAGAACTATACAAAAAAGATCTTCATGACCCAGATAAACATGATGGTGTGATCACTCACCTAGAGCCAAACATCCTTAAATAGGAAGTCAAGTGGGCCTTAGGAAGCATTGCTACAAAGCTTGTGGGGTGATGGAATTCCAGTTGAGCTATTTCAAATCTTAAAAGATGCTGCTGCTAAAGCACTGCACTCAATCTGCCAGCAAAATTGGAAAACTTAGCAGTGGGCACAGGACTGGAAACAGTCAGTTTTAATTCCAATTACAAAGAAAGGCAATGCCAAGAATGTTGAAACTACTGTACAATTGCACTCATCTCACACACTAGCAAAGTAATGCTCAAAATTCTCCAAGCCAAGCTTCAACAGTACATGGACCAAGTACTTCCAGATGTTCAATCTGGATTTAGAAAAGGCAAAGGAACCAGAGATCAATTGCCAACATCTGCTGGATCATAGAAAAAGGAAAAGAATTCCAGAAACACATCTGCTTCTACTTCATTGACTACGCTAAAGCCTTTGACTGTGTGGATCAAAACAAACTGTAGGAAATTCTGAAAGAGATGGAATACAAGACCACCTGACCTGCTTCCTGAGAAATCTGTATGCAAGTCAACAAGCAATAGTTGGAACTGGACATGGAACAACAGACTGGTTCCAAATTGGGAAAGGAGTACGTCAAGGATGTATCTTTTCACCCCGCTTATTTGACTTATATGCAGAGTACATCATGCAAAATGCCAGACTGGATGAAGAACAAGCTGGAATCAAGATTGCTGGGAGAAATATCAATAACCTCAGATATGCAGATGACTCCACCCTTATGGCAGAAAATAAAGAGGAACTAAAGAGCCTTTTCACTGTGAAGAAAGCTGAGCACTGAAGAATTGATGCTTTTGAATGGTGGTGTTGGAGAAGACTCTTGAGAGTCTCTTGGACATCAAGGAGATCCAACCAGTCCATCCTAAAGGAGATCAGTCCTGGGTGCTCACTGAAAGGACTGATGCTAAAGCTGAAAGTCCAATACTGTGGCCACCTCATGTGAAGAGTTGACTCATTGGAAAAGACCCTGATGCTGGGAGGGATTAGGGGCAGGAGGTGAAGGGGACGACAGAGCATGAGATGGCTGGATGGCATCACCGACTCGATGGACGTGAGTCTGAGTGAACTCCAGGAGTTGGTGATGGACAGGGAGACCTGGCATGCTGTGATTCGTGGGGTCATAAAGAGTTGGACACAACTGAGACTGAAGTGACTGACTGACTGACTGACTGAGAGCCTCTTGGTGAAAGCGAAAGAGAACAGTGACAAGAGTGGTTTAAAACTCAACATTCAAAAAACAAAGATCATGGCATCTGGTCCCATCACTTCATGGCAAATAGATGGGGAAACAGTGAAAACAGTGAGAGACTTTATTTTCTTGGGCTCCAAAATCACTTCAGAAGGTGACTGCAGCCATGAAATTAAAAGATGCTTGCTCCTTTGAAGAAAAGCTATGACAAACCTAGATAGCACATTAAAATGCAGAGATGCTACCCTGCTGAATAAGGTCTGTATAGTCAATGCTACTGTTTTTTCATTAATCATGTATGGGCATGAGAGTTGGATCATAAAGAAAGCTGACTGCCAAAGAATTGATGCTTTTGAACTGTGGTGTTGGAGAAGACTCTCAAGAGTCCCTTGGACAGCAAGGAGATCAAACCAGTCAACCCTAAAGGAAATCAGTCCTGAATATTCATTGGAAGGACTGATGCTGAATCTGAAACTGCAATACTATGGCCACCTGATGCAAAAAACTATCTCATTAGAAAAGACCCTGATGCTGGGAAAAACTGAAGGCAGGAGGAGAAGGGGACAACAGAAGATGGGATGCTTGGATGGCATCACTGACTCAATGGACATGAGTTTGATCAAGCTACAGGAGTTCATGAGGGACATGGAAGCCTACTGTGCTGCAGTCCATGGGGTCACAAAGAGTAAGACATGACTGAGTGACTGAACTGAACTGAAATAGTAGAACAAAAAAGAATACTTTGTGTAATTCAATACACATCCACATCAGTGTGCATTATAACAGTATTTACAATAGCCATGATATGGAAACAATTTGAGATCCCATCAAAAGATGAATGGATAAAGAAGATATGGACTTCCCAGATGGCACTAGTGGTTAAAAACCTACCTGCCAGTGCAGGAAAGGCAAGAAACTTAGGTTTCATCCCTGGGTTCAGAAGATCCTCTGGAAGAGGGCAAGGTGACTCACTCCAGTATTCTTGCCTGGAGAATCTCATGGACAGAGGAGCTTGGTGGACTACAGTCCACAGAGTCACAAAGAGTTGGACACACCTGAAGTGATTAAGCATGCATATAAATGATTCTATTCATCCATAAAAAGAAACCTTGCTCTTTGGGAGAATATGAATGGATCTATAGTGTATCATGTTATGAGTGAAATAAAGTGACAAATGAAAACAAACTCATTTATAGAACATACAATGTTTACCAGAGGGGAGGGTGCTTGTAAGGATGGGCAAAATAGGTGAAAGTGATTAAACAATACAAACTTCTAGTTATAAAATAAATAATCCACACAGATGTAGTATACAGCACAAAAACTGTAGTCCATAATATTGTAATAACTTTAATGGTGACAGATGGTTACTAGACTTATTATGTTTGTCATTTTGTATCAGATTGAATAACCATGTAGTGTACCTAAAAGAAATATGATACTATTGATCAACTATATTTCAAAAAATACTTGTAGAAAAATTAAAATAAAACTTTTTTTTTTCCTAATAAGAATTAGGAAAGACTCTACCCCCTACAATTATGTGATCTTGGCAAAGTAGGCAACTTTCATGGAAACATTGTGAGTAATGAACTAGCAGCGTGTGTAAAACCAAGAAGATGATCAATACATTACGGATTTTGTTATTGTTTTATTTTAGTTAAACAGGTACTGTCTTATTATCTAGCAAAGACAAAAAGAGCATGGACGTGGGAATCAGAATTGAATTCAGATCTAGTTTTTATCACATAGTATCTACATGATGAGGCTCATTCCACAATCAATTTGAGCCCCAGGTTTTCTTATAGAAAATAGACTTAAGTGTTATTCTTAAATCTTCTGATTGCTGGAAGGTAAAATGTACATAACATAAGTACCTAGCAAATAATAAAGCCTAAACAGTTCATGTTTTATATTCTTATGTGAAATTTGGTTATCTTTAATATTTTTAATACCTTTTAATATTTTTAACAGTTAGAAAACATACTGATTCACTATTAGCTTTCCACCATTCCAAAATTCAAAAGTCATGGAAAGTTATTTCTTTGTGTCTGAGTGTGATCTTCATAAACCTGTGTAAAGCCACATCATGTTAAAAATTCTCTAATATAAAGAAAAATAATGATAAAAGCTGAAGGGCAGACACAGGGATCAACTAGGGCTGTATAAAAAGCCTGTTCCTGCATCCCACAGAGCAATTGACTCTTCTCGGCGTTATCCTTCATGGTATAACCCTGTCACCTTCAAACAGGGCAATCCATAAACACATAAACAAAGAGGTTAGGTGCATGCCTAAGAGATTCAATTCTTCATTTTTCTCAAGCTCTAAAAAAAGTGGTATGGATTTTGATAAAAAGATTATGGATGGACTCTTAAAGACCCTGTAAGCTTGGATTAGTACAGCAGTATTCTCCAAAGAAAGAAGAAGAAAAAAAGAATTTGGATCCAATGAGCTGATTTTTTTGGAAACCATACCTCAATTATATCTAAAAGAGTACATTCTTGATGACTGTAGCACAACATCCTAAAGGAAAAACATTTCAATGGAATTTAAATTCAAGTAATTCAATTTCAAGAGCTCTTTGATCTGCTTTTAGAAGAAAAAATATGTTCTATATTTGTTATTTTGCTATATACTTTCAACAAACAACTATCTATTGAAAATCTACTATGTGCTTAAAAACCTGAGTGGATGATGACAATATAAAACAAATACTGTATGATGTCAGTTAAATGTGTAATCTAAGAAAGCCAAACCTATAAAAACAGACAGTGAGATGGTGGTTACCACAGCCCAGTGGGTGGGGAAATAGGAGAGAGGTTTAAGGGGACAGACTTGCAGCTAGGAGTAAATAAGTCCTAGCGATTGAATGCACATTATGGTAAATGTAGACAACAATATTGTATTATAATCATCAGACTTGCTAACTATTAATATCACTACAGTGGCAATTATATTATATATCAAATCAATATGATATATACCTTAAATGTACATAATGTTACATTTCAGTTAAGAAATGAAGAATATATAATTTAGAGGACCGGATTTGAAGGATGGAGAAGAAACAATAAATATAAATTTTATGGCAATAATAAAATCTCATTAATAAATACTATAATTTGGGCCAGGTACTATACTAGTCCTAGTACTCAGTACTGTGCTTGTAACTGGTGGGCTTTATCTCATTGAACCGTTATCTAACTTATTTCTGGCTCAGTATTTGACACTACCTAGTGGCCCAAGCAGTGGCTGACTTTATTTTTCTGGGCTCCAAAATCACTACAGATGGTGACTGCTGCCATGAAATTAAAAGATGCTCACTCCTTGGGAGGAAAGTTATGACCAACATAGATAGCATATTAAAAAGCAGAGACATTACTTTGCCAACAAAGGTCCGTCTAGTCAAGGCTGTGGTTTTTCCAATGGCCATGTGTGGATGTGAGAGTTGGACTGTGAAGAAAGCCCGAGAGCTGAAGAATTAAGGCTTTTGAACTGTGGTGTTGGAGAAGACTCTTGAGAGTTCTTTCGACTGCAAGGAGATCCAACCTGTCCATTCTAAAGGAGACCAGTCCTGGGTGTTCATTGGAAGGACTGATGCTGAGGCTGAAACTCCAATACTTTGGCCACCTCATGCGAAGAGTTGACTCATTGGAAAAGACCCTGATGCTGGGAGGGATTGGGGGCAGGAGGAGAAGGGGACAACAGAGGATGAGATGGCTGGATGGCATCACTGACTTGATGGACATGGGTTTGGGTGAACTCCGGGAGTTGGTGATGGACAGGGAGGCCTGGTATGCTGCGATTCATGGGGCTGCAAAGAGTCAGACATGACTGAGCGACTAAACTGAAAAGCCATCTCAACTCCTCTTCACTTCAGTTCAATTCAGTCACTCAATCGTGTCCGACTCTTTGTGACCCCATAAATCGCAGCATGCCAGGCCCCCTGTCCATCACAAACTCCCGGAGTTAAACCCATGTCCATCGAGTTGGTGATGCCATCCAACCATCTCATCCTCTGTCGTCCCCTTATCCTGCCCACAATCTTTCCCAGCATCAGAGTCTTTTCAAATGAGTCAGCTCTTTGCATCAGGTGACCAAAGTATTGGAGTTTCAGCTTCAATATCAGTCCCTCCAAAGAACACCCAGGACTAATCTCCTTTAGGATGGACTGGTTGTATCTCCTTGCAGTCCAAGGGACTCTCAAGAGTCTTCTCCAACACCACAGTTCAACAGCATCAATTCTTCAGTGGTCAGCTTTCTTCACAGTCCAACTCTCGCATCCATACATGACCACTGGAAAAACCATAGCCTTGACTAGACGGACCTTTGTTGGTAAAGTAATTTCTCTGCTTTTTGATATGCTATCTAGGTTGGTCATAACTTTCCTTCCAAGGAGTAAGCGTCTTTTAATTTCATGGCTGCAGTCACCATCTGCAGTGATTTTGGGGCCCCCAAAAATAAGGTCTGACATTGTTTCCACTGTTTCCCCATCTATTTCCCATGAAGTGATGGGACCACATGCCATGATCTTTGTTTTCTGAATGTTGAGCTTTAAGCCAACTTTTTCATTCTTCTCTTTCACTTTCATCAAGAGGCTTTTTAGTTCCTCTTCACTTTCTGCCATAAGGGTAGTGTCATCTGCATATCTGAGGTTACTGATATTTCTCCAGGCAATCTTGATTCTAGCTTGTTCTTCTTCCAGCCCAGCATTTCTCATGATGTACTCTGCATATAAGTTAAATAAGCAGGGTGACAATATGCAGCCTGACCTACTTCTTTTCCTATTTGGAAGCAGTCTGTTGTTCCATGTCCAGTTCTAACTGTTGCTTCCTGAGCTGCATATAGGTTTGACTGTGTGGATCACAATAAACTGTGGAAAATTCTGAAAGAGATGGGAATACTAGACCACCTGACCTGCCTCTTGAGAAACTTATATGCAGGTCAGGAAGCAACAGTTAGAACTGGACATAGAACAAGAACTCCTCTTATTTTATCCTAATTTGAGTCCATTTGACTGTAACTCTCTTCAAGTTTTAGCTTGAAAGTTTTTATCTTTGGAAATCTTTGACTGACTACCCACTTTAGGATTCAGATTCCCTTCTTTTTGCTCAGTAGAACTACTGAGTCACCCCTTTAGAAGTTCTCACCTTCTGCATTACAATCAATATTTTTGCTTGTCTTTCTCTCCTAGTATATTAAGTCCTTGAGGGAGATAAATTTGAGGGTAGTAATTCCTATTCTAGAAGAGTTTCTAGGATAACAAGGGCATAGTAAATTAGTTTTGAATGAAGGAATTGCCATGTAAGTGCTAGAATTAGGTATGGAATTCTAGTAAATGGAATTTTAAGGTTAATATCCTTCCTAAATTGCACTTTTATTGATCATGCCAGACTTAAGGGCAAGGTGGCAAGAAGACACACAGAGTTTTGAAACATCGTGTATTGCATAGATCCAAGGCTACATCTACTATTACTAGAATAATATGTAATGTGTTGGCATAGATGAAGTGGATAAAGTGCAGGAAGCATTTGAGTTTTGGAATCAGCCAGCTGAGTATCCTTGGCTACATTTTAAAATTAATTTGATCTTTGGTTTCTACATCTGAAACATGGCATCATTGTTTCTCCCTTAGAGCTTCCATGTGAGGAAAAATATGAAATAAATTTTGTGACTCTGTGCATGACAAACAACAGGTGAGCAATATATTTGCATTTGCTTTCTCCTTTTTGGCAGTGGTAAAATAAGATTTAATTTTCCTGTCTTTCTTATTTGTGTGCTCTCTTCCCTGAAATCACCAGTCTCTTGCCTGCTTCTGTTCAATTCCATATTTTTAGTCAGAGCCAGCTTTAAATATTTGGCCACAAATATTTGGACTTGTTAATAAATCAACATGTACTATTTTTGGAAAAATGCAAGTTTCTGTAAAATATCCCAAATTACTCTTAAGGGTTTTCAGTCCCATCTTTTCTCTGTTCACTCCCATCATAGCAACACTCTCTTCATTTCTTTTTGCTTCCCACAGAAGAATTCTCAAGGACAACAAATGGTTTTGTCCTTTAGTACAAACAGAAGAGAATAAGGATGGTTGTTTTTATTGTTTCAGTTGTAGAGTGTTGTCATTATTCTTTTTTTAATAGATAAATTAGCTTTTTATTTTATATTGGAGTATAGCCAATTAATAATATTTTGATAGTTTTAGGTGGACAGCAGAGAGACTTAGCCACGTATATATACGTACCGATTATGCACTAAACTCCCTTCCCATCCAGGCTTCCACATAACTCAGCAGAGTTCCCTGTGCTGTATAGAAGGTCCATGTCGGTTATACATTTTAAGTATAGCAGTGTGTATGTGGCTGTCCCAAACTCTATAATTATTCTTTCCCCATCCTCCTCCACCCCTGGCAACCATAAGTTCATTAATTTAGTGAGTCTGTTTCTGTTTTGTAAATAAGTTCATTTGTATCATTTCCTTTTAGATAGCACATATAATGTCATATGATGTTTCTCCTTCTCTGTCTGACTTCACTCAGTATGACAATCTCTAGGTCCATCCATGTTATTGCACATGGCATTATTTAATTCTTTTTGACGACTGAGTAATATTTCATTTTGCATATGTACCCTAACTTCTTTATCCCTTCCTTTGTTGTATTGTTATTAATTAAGTATTAAATTTGGAGTCAGAACACATGGACATGATATCTGGTTCCATGGTATATATACCCCTTGGGTCAATTTTTAGTGCGTAGCATTTGAACTCTGTTTTCCTATCTGCTACAGTGAGAATAATAATGTCTACCTCAGAAATTGTTCTGATAACTGAGAGGACATTCATGAAAATATTTAATATATTATCAACTTCTTGGTAGGCCATAGCCATAAATAGTATCTTATTTAGAGTGAACTTATTGTGGACAGTGCACCACGTACTAATCGCTGATCTTATTCCATCCTTCACTCCATATAAACACCTGAGCCTTGGCATTTTGCAGAAGTGTGAATCATTACTGGACTCCATTACACATGTTCCATGGAATTCAGAAATCTGGCTTAAGCTACACAACCAATGAGGAGATGAGTAGCCAACAAGAAATGACCAAAGATGTAAGTCTTATCCTATTTGTCATCTCTGAGTGTGATGTAGGTTACATATCCCATGCTTAGGCATTTAAAGGTGTAGATTCAAATACAAGCTCTGGATTTGTTGCCAGCTCACATTTGTTGCCACTCATGCACTGACATACTACCAGACTTATCACTGTGTTTGAAGGTTACTGGGAAGCCCTGGGGTTTCTTCTTAATTTTAACCCACAAGTTTATTCTCTTTCCAATAGAGAGGAGCATTGAATTAGAAATACGAACACCTGGGCCTAGCCTTGATTCCTCCCTTACTAGTTGTTGGACTTGCACAAACTATGTGAGCTCACTACTTGATGTAAGGAAGCCCACCAGATCTAACTTACCTACTTCCTCCAGGTTCATCTATCATTAATTAGATATATTAAGCTTGTGCTGTAAAGTAGGGATCTAAAAACTACATCTTATAGGTTATAATATACTTTACATGTATTGCATTTAGATGTTGTTATCAGTAATGAGCCAATGAATTAGAAAATATAGGTAAGTGATTAATAAGAAAGCAAATGCAGGGTCTTGTTGTGAAAGCTTACTTCTTCCTTCCGTCCTTTTCTTTCCC
The DNA here is from genome assembly GCF_055505025.1 of Bos grunniens. Classification (NCBI taxonomy): domain Eukaryota; kingdom Metazoa; phylum Chordata; class Mammalia; order Artiodactyla; family Bovidae; genus Bos; species Bos grunniens. The sequence goes on along the minus strand of NC_141170.1, from coordinate 10,432,768 downwards.
AGTGTCCCCACCATCCCTAACCCCATTCCTTCTTTAGTAAATACATTTTGTGTTACATACCACAAGTAAATCATCAGTTCTGGGATTAAAAGTAATTCACAAATGAGAAAGGAACTATTTGTGTTTACTTTGCATTTGATCTAAATAGCAAAATAACTGAATAGAAAATAGAAAGTTAGTGATATTCACTTTAGTGGAAAAACTGTGCCCCAGTTTTTTTTATGCCATAATGCCTACTGGTAGGTAATTCACATCCCAGTCATTCATACTGAAGACTGCTTCACTTACCCCTTTACTTGAAGCCAACAAGCCAGTAAGTTATCAAGAACTTCAGATATACAGATAATACCACCCTAATGGCAGAAAGTGAAGAGGAATTAAAGGACGTCTTGATGAAAGTGAAAGAGGAGAGTGAAAAACCTGGCTTAACACTCAACATTCAGAAAATTAAGATCATGGCATCTAGTCCCATCACTTCATGGCAAATAGGTGGGGAAACAATGAAAATGGTGACATTTTCTTGGGCTCCAAAATCACTGCAGATGGTGACTGCAGCCATGAAATTAAAAGATCCTTGCTCCTTGGAAGAAAAGCTATGATAAATCTAGACAGCTGAGACATTACTTTGTCTAAAAAGCAGAGACATTACTTTGCCAACAAAGGTCCATATAGTCAAACCTATTGTTTTTCCAGTAGTCATGTATGGATGTGACAGCTGGACCATAAAAAAGGCTGAGCGCAGAAGAATTGATTCCTTTGAACTATGGTGTTGGAGAAGACTCTTGAGAACCCCTTGAACAGCAGGGAGATCAAAACAGTCAATCCTAAAGGAAATCAGTCCTGAATATTCATTAGAAAGACTGATGCTGAAGCTGAAACTCCAATACTTTGGCCACCTGATGTGAAGAGCTGACACTGGAAAAGACTCTGAGGCTGGGAAAGACTGAGCACAGGAGGAGAAGATAACAGAGGATAAGATAGTTGGATAGCATCACTGACTCAATGGACATGAGTTTGAGTAAACTCCGGGAGACTGGGAATGACAGGGAAGCCTGGCATGCTGCAGCCCATGGGAATCGCAAAGAGTCAGACCCAATTGTTCCATTGAACAACAGCAACAACAATAAGCTTTCACCCAGCAGTAATCTGATGTTGGCAATCTGTGACCTAGTAAGGGTTTGGAAATACTCAGATATTCTAATTTTGAGAACAGGGAGCCTATACAGTTTCATAGCGCCTCCTATGGCAGCATCACTAAGACTCCCTTTGTGCTTACGTGGGATGATCAGGTTCATCAGGACCCTTGCTGTCTGAGTATTTAGGGTTCTTTTTCTTTATCTTTCTGGTATAGTCATGCACTATAACTAACGCATCTAACTAGCAGCTGGTTACCTTCCCTTTTGCTATTCTGTCCCCAGTTCTCCCATCTCAAAGCCAAAGAGTAGCAACAGGGAGTGTGGCCCCATGGTATTTCTTACAGTTCACTGCATAACCCAGAGTTATACCTCCTTAAAGAAAGAGCACATTTGGGACCTTCTAATCTCATCCTGTTGGAAGCGATTTACTTTTAAACCATGAGATGATTCTCAACTGAAAGACACTTTGTGCAGTAAATAGTGTCTTTGATAGAGTCCATCCATCACTTTTACATATGGTAGTGTGTATGTCTCCATGCTACTCTCTGCATTCATCCTACCCTCTCCTCACTCACCTCCTGGTGTTCACAAGTCTATTTATGTGTCTGTGTCATCACTGCTGCCCTGCACTATGTACATTTAATGTTTTATGCCATGATTTTTTGTTGTTGATGCTTCTCCTTCTGCTCAGAATGAGCGTCTTCTCTTCTAACAGATTGATTCTAAAATAGTGTGTTTGTCTCTCTGCTCCAATAGACTAAGTTCCACAAGGAGCAGAAAAACATCTTAATTCTTTATGGTACTCTCAATTCCTAGTATGCTGCTTAGCACATTCTAAATGTTCAGTGAGCAGATGATGTAGTGAAATTAATGGAATTGAAGGATGCAGTGGCTTTGCTCACATATCAGCATTATTTCTTAGTTTCTGAAAACCCCTGAGGGCACTGATCCTATGGCACTCATGCTACATCAGTTGGGCCTAACATATATAGGATTTCAGTAAATATGTAATAAATTCATGAATAAAAGTATGCATGAGAAAAATCTGAGCTCTACTCTAGAAGTTTAAAGGGCCCAATGAGAGGTATCATTTGAATAAGACCCTGCAGTCCATTCCTTGCATATTATTGGCATTCTATTGTAGACGGGATTTTAGGAAATCAGTTCAGTGTCAAAGCACCCAATAAGTGTAACTTTTCCCAGGCAGCCAACTATTAACAGTTTATTTTCTTCCCCTTTACAGTCACCTTCTGTGAAGACAATACTCTCTACCCTTAAAAGATATTAAAATTTCCTTAAAACATGCAATATCTAAAGTCCTTATAAAGGGGAAACTTTGTCTTCTCTAGGAAAAATATTTGACAGCTTGTTTGGATTACAAATGATGCTTGAGAACACTCTGAACAAAAAGGTTACTATGGACAATGAGTCATTTTCCTAGTAAAGGACTGAAGTAGGTGTATTATTTTCCTCACATATATCCTTCAATGTCAAAAAAATAAGCTCTGCTGGGTAAATTGCATCTTGGAAAATACAGGATTTTTTTTACAAAAATAGAGGATTTTTAAAGCTATTTAAAGCAGAGACATTACTTTGTCAATAAAGGTCCGTCTAGTCAAGGCTATGGTTTTTCCAGTGGTCATGTATGGATGTGAGAGTTGGACTGTGAAGAAAGCTGAGCACCGAAGAATTGATGCTTTTGAACTGTGGTGTTGGAGAAGACTCTCGAGGGTCCCTTGGACTGCAAGGAGATCCAACCAGTCCATCCTAAAGGAGATCAGCCCTGGGTGTTCTTTGGAGGGAATGATGCTAAAGCTGAAACTCCAGTACTTTGTCCACCTCATGCGAAGAGCTGACTCATTGGAAAAGACTCTGATGATGGGAGGGATTGGGGGCAGAAGGAAAAGGGGACAACAGAGGATGAGATGGCTGGATGGCATCACTGACTTGATGCACATGAGTTTGAGTGAACTCCGGGAGTTGGTGATGGACAGGGAGGCCTGGCATGCTGTGATTCATGGGGTTGCAAAGAGTCGGACATGACTGAGCAACTGAACTGAACTGAACTGAACTGAAAGATCCTTAGTTCCTAGATCTTAGACATTCATGTCTATCCACACTATTATCCACATTTATTTTAATATGTAATGTGATATGCACTTCTTCAGACCTATCACATAAACTCTCATGAAACTAGCAAATTAATTTTTGACTTTCAAATGTTTATAGGTGCATATATATGCATATATATACATATGCATGTACTATATATGCATATTCATGTATATATATAGGGACTTCCCTGGTGGCTCAGATGATAAAGAATCTGCCTGCAACGTGGGAGACCCAGATTTGATCCCTGGTTTGGGAAGATCCTCTGGAGAAGGAAATGGCAACCCACTCCTGTATTCTTGCCTGAAGAATCCAACAGACTGAGGAGCCTGGCAGACTATAGTCCATGGGGTCTCAAATAGTTGAATATGACTAAGTGACTAACACCCACCCCACCTCCCCCCACCGCCCAACACACACAGGTATACATATGTACTTAAGGTTATAATTTGGTGCCCAAATACTGTAGGATGAATACAGTCTTGAATGAACAAGTTACTATCTCTGTTATTTCTGTGAGTTACACAGATATTTTACATTTTAGGTTCAAGTGAATTTAGGTAAAGCAAGTTACTTTAAAAACAGTCTAGTGCAGCCTGGACCAGAAGGAGTCTGGGGGAGAAAGGATACTTGTATACATATTATTGAGTCTTTCTGTGTGCATCTGAAACTATAACAACATTGTTAATCAGCTATATTCCAATACAAAATTAAAAGTAAAAAAAGAAATACTGAAGACTGGTCTCAAAATCCAAGTGAACTTGGTATGGATATTTATGACGGTAGTTAGATTTTAAAAATTAAATTAAATTTTAAAATAACCCAGTGAAATTCACTTTGCCAACTCGCTCAATTTCAAAGTAGTTGTATGGTTTAACAACATTTTCTTATGTACCTCTATCTCACTAAACATGTAAATAAATAACAAAAATAAATAATAAAAAAGCAAAAGCATTTTAAAGATTTGCTTGTATTGACAGACTATCTTCCTATGGACATATTACCCACATGCTGAACATGAAATTATTTTTTTGACCACATATATGTAAAACAAATAAAAATCAAATAGATTAAAGCAAACAATAATACTGAAAACACTTTCATGTACATAAGGTAGAATGTGTGATAAATAAAAGATAAATTATTTTTAAATATCCACATTTTCTGTCCTCATTTCCTCATTACTTACCAAGTTCCTACCTATAAATCAAAGAGGCCCCCTTCTGTGTAAGCTTCCCCTGAAAAATTTCCTGGTTGCCTAGTGCTGTTATTTTGATTTTTTCCCCATTGTGTAAGCATTGGCTTTCATTCTTCACATGAAATAATGCTGACACATGAGGCATTAGGCCAGAACAAATGGAGGAGATGGACTGGTTGCAGCAGAAATGACAGGATTAGACTCTTTTCCCTTAAATGTCTCCCTGTCTCTTCAGCAGCCTTTGTACAGCCTGTGAGACACCTCCTGACAAACTCAGAGATGAACAGAGCACAGCAAGTAATCTACTTATGTATTCTACCTACAACTAGGTTGGCTTTTCTCTAACTTCTGTACGCTCATCACACAATATCATCCAGTTTTTATTCTGTATTATAGCTGTTTATATCAGAGCTTGTCTCTCCCTGTGGAGAAGGGAGAATTTCTATATGAGTGATGAGAAAAAGAAGGTTTTAATAAAAACACAAGTAATGAAAAAGGAAAGAAAAGTAATATCGCTAAATCTTCATTTCTATTAATATTCAATATATTGGTAGCAGAAGGCATTAGATTAAATATCCCCAAGTCAAAATTGTATTTGATATATATTCAATACTATCAATTTATTTGTTCCTCAGTTTACCCATCTAGAATACAGCAAATAATTTTTTCTAGTGCCTACGGTAGCTCTGAAGTCAGTGTGATAATACATTTGAAAACTCTCTGTAAATGGGAAAATGTGCAGTATAAGGCATTACTAACACTCGGAGCAGGAGGAGAAGGGGACGACAGAGGATGAGATGGCTGGATGGCATCACTGACTCGATGGACGTGAGTCTGAGTGAACTCTGGGAGTTGGTGATGGACAGGGAGGCCTGGCGTGCTGCGATTCATGGGGTCGCAAAGAGTCGGACACGACTGAGTGACTGAACTGTACTGAACTGAACTGAACACTAGGTTAAATATCTTTATTTTTACAGATTCATAAAACACTAATAAACACGCATGCTTAGTCGCCCAGTCATGTTCCACTCTTTGCAATCCCATGGACTGTAGCCCACCAGGCTTTTTTGTCCACGGGATTTTCCAGGCAAGAATACTGGAGGTTGCCATTTACTCCTCCAACGGTTCTTCCAAACCCAGGGATTGAATCTGTGTCTCCTGTGTCTCCTGCATTGGCAAGCAGATTCTTTACCACTGAGCTACCTGGGAAGCCCAAAAAGCATGAAGAGTTAAAATGTTTTCCACATGTGAATCATAAGATCAGCTTTCTACAGACTTATTCTGTAAAAATGACATAAGCTTCGCTATTTAGGCAACAGGGTTAACTGCTCCTTATTAGAACATTAGATAATAGAAGAAAAAGCTACCTTAAGAAATAAAAATCAATCTATGATAAATAAGACTAGTCAAGAGAAATAAATCTAATAATCAACGAAATATATACTAACTTGAATGAAGGGGTTTAATAAATCAAAATAAGTTGACTATTTTCAATCAAGACAGGCAAGTATATCCTCAAAAAGATATAACTTGACTTGAACTTAATGAAAATAAAGTGTCCTCTTTAATAGATTGAATTGTAACTTATTTGGTACAAGGTCATGTTATTATTGAGGATAAAATGCAATTAGACTGTTAGAATTGGGCTCCATTTTGCCTAGCATATAGAAGAGGTGCTTTCACTTCAGATGACCTACCTGGTTTCTTGGAGAAAATTAACTAAAAGCTATATGAAGGGCAAACACTCAACCCATAAAAATAAAATGCTTAATGTATACCCTCAATTTATGCATTTGTAAAATTAGGATAAGCATTTCCTAATCCATTTCATAGAACCGCTGCTATAAATATGCAAAGACACAAATGACTATAGTAATTAATTATCTGAAATTCCTACCTCATTGTATAGCATATCAGTGTAATCAGTGACTATTGATTTTTTATTATTGTTATTATCATTATCATTTTATTCAGTGTCTTATCATAATCCACCTTCAGCACCTTTTTCCAATTATTTCAGCCTATGTATTCAGATGTCAATAAAATGATACTGCATATACTTTCAGTATCATTGAAAGGAATTTTTCTCCTTGTATTTCTCTGATTTAAATATTATTACATGTCAAATACCCAAATTCTGCCCCTAATTTAAGGTTTGGTCAAATTCTAGGTCTTTCATAAAGCTACTGTTCATGGAAATATTATTTATAAATATTACTAAATAATAATAAAGTTATTATTCATGAAAATGATTGCTTCTGACATTAAGCTCTTGTGTGTTGTTGTTCAGTTGCTCAGTCATGTCTGACTCTTTTCTAAATATCTCTTGTCACTTTTTCCTAGTGTGAAGCATTTTGTTGGTATTAAAAATACACTGCTGCTGCTAAGTCGCTTCAGTCGTGTCCGACTCTGTATGACCCCACAGACAGCAGCCCACCAGGCTCCCTCGTCCCTGGGATTCTCCAGGCAAGAACACTGGAGTGGGTTGCCATTTCCCTCTCCAATGCATGAAAGTGAAAAGTCAAAGTGAAGCCGCTCAGTCCTGTCTGACTCCTAGCGACTCCATGGATTGCAGCCTACCAGGCACCTCTGTCCATGGGATTCTCCAGGCTAGAGTACTGGAGTGGGTTGCCATTGCCTTCTCCGTAAAAATACCAGACCTGCCTTTATAACTTGGCTCCCTCACATATGAATTATTTATTCCTGGACAAACACTTACACTTCTTTTTCCCATCTGTACAAAGGTGGCCATGTATCTGCCTCCGTGTTACATGGTATCACATATGTGAAGTACCTGAACCATATTCTGATATTGACTTGGGAAACCCCCCAAGTGAAAAAGTCCAAACATAATGTCATTCATTCATGTGTATTTTCTGCCATATTTGCTAATTGCTCATTCCATTCTTTTGCCCTAAATCAAAAAAATGGTAAAAGTTCTCTTCTAAGTTGTGATCTGGGTAGTACCTATTAGAAACCAAAGTTACATACAGTTAAATGCCCTCAGTGTATCACTCTATAATTAGCATCAAACATAGTAATAATTTTAGTTAAAGATAATATTTATTTCTCATAAATGGCAACCCACTCCAGTGTTCTTGCCTGGAGAATCCCAGGGATGGCTGGGCCTGGTGGGCTGCCATCTATGGGGTCGTACAGAGTCGGACACGACTGAAGCAACTTAGCAGCAGCAGCAGCAGCAGCATATCACACATTCTACTAAGTGCTTAAATGGGTGTGGTTGTTACCGGCCTCTTGAGAAATCTGTATGCAGGCCAAGAAGCAACAGTTAGTACTGGACATGGAACAACAGACTGGTTCCAAATAGGAAAAGGAGTATATCAAGGCCGTATATTGTCACTGTGATTATTTAACTTATATGCAGAGTACATCATGAGAAACGCTGGGCTGGATGAAGCACAAGATTGCTGGGAGAAATGTCAATAACCTTAGATATGTAGATGACACCACCCTTCAGGCAGAAAGTGAAGAAGTTCTAAAGAACCTCTTGATGAAAGTGAAAGAGGAGAGTGAAACAGTTGGCTTAAACTTCAACATTCAGAAAACTAAGATCATGGCATCCAGTCCTATCACTTCATGGCAAACAGATGGGGAAACAGTGAAAATAGTGGGAGACTTTATTTTTTGGGGCTCCAAAATCAGATGGTGATTGCAGCCATGAAATTAAAAGATGCTTACTCCCTGGAAGTAAAGTTATGACCAACCTGGACAGCATATTAAAAAACAGAGACAATACTTTGCCAACAAAGTTCCATCTCATCAAAGCTATGGTTTTTCCAGTAGTCATATATGGATGTGAGAGTTGGACTATAAAGAAAGCTGAGCGCTGAAGAATTGATGCTTTTGAACTATGGTGTTGGAGAAGACTCTTGAGAGTCCCTTGGACTGCAAGGAAATCCAACCAGTCCATTCTAAAGGAGATCAGTCCTGAGTTTTCATTGGAAGGACTGATGCTGAAGCTGAAACTCTAATACTTTGGCTACCTGTTGTGAAGAAATGACTCATTTGAAAAGATCCTGATGCTGGCAAAGATTGAAGGCAAGAGGAGAAGGGGATGACAGAGAATGAGAGGGTTGGATGGCATCACCGACTCAGTGGACATGAGTTTGTGTAAACTTCGGGAGATGGTGATGGACAGGGTGGCCTGGCATGCTTCAGTACATGGGGTCATGAAGAATTGGACATGACTGAGAGACTGAACTGAACTGAACTGTTTATCAGCAGTCTTATAAATGTAGTATTTTTTTCTATAAATAATAATTAAAATAACTGAAGCATAGAAGCATTCAAGCCCTTGACCAAGGTTACTCTTGTGGTAGATGTTCACACACAGGTCTGATTATGGAGAACATTCCTTTGACTACTAAAGATGATGCAGAGAATTTATGTTTTATTTTTTCTTTTTTTAAAAGTCTCTTGCTTTTTAGAAACTGAGGGTATTTCCTTTAGTTTCTCTGTATACAGTCCAAAATATCTGATTGACCACTGGATATTCTTTATTTGCCTACCTCTCAAAGGGTGGAGCCAGATCTATAAAATAGGCTTCAGTTCTCGTTGTGATTGGTTTGCTAGAGTGGGAGGGGGGAATGACAGCTGGAACAAACCAGTGGCTTATAAATTTGAAGTTGTATGAGCTTGCCCAAGAGTCTAAATGATTAAGGCAAGGGCTAGACCTTGAAGAACCATTAATGTCTTCCTGAAAATTTAACCCTAAATTCAAAGGCATTAGAAGGAACTTCAGAATTTTAACTCCTGCTGTTACTAAAAGTTAATCAGAACTGAAATGTTTGACTATGTAATAATATCCCTATACATGAGCAACTTCTGTTTTGAGATCGTGTTTGTAAGTTCAATTTGTTCATAAGTCCAACAAAGTTAGCCGAGGTACTCAAGTAACATAATCAGCTATATAGTACTGTATGGTAACAGGTTTATAATACTTTTCACACAAATAATATATAAAAAACAAAAGATAAAACATAAATACAATAATTTTAATCTGTATAGTCCCTTGAAAAGTACCATAGTACGGTACTAGAGCTGGCATATGGGGGCTGGCATCGAGCAAACAGTCAAGAACAGTTACTAACTGGAGGAGGGAGAGGAGGTGGGAGATGGTAGAGCTGAAAAGTTGTCAGCAATTGAAATGGAAAGCAAGCTGGAATTTCACTTATGCTTGCTATTGATACATATTTACATCTTTGAAAGTTCACAACCTGAAGTTTTGAATGTAGGAGACCTGCTATAGTAGAAGGTCCATAGTCTTTGCTGTGCAAATTGGTAAAAAGAAAAAAAATATATTATATATATATATGTATATATATACTAAGTCTGAATTTGGCAATAAGGAGTTCATGGTCTGAGCCACAGTCAGCTCCTGGTCTTGTTTTTGCTGACTGTATAGAGCTTCTCCATCTTTGGCTGCAAAGAATGTAATCAATCTGATTTCAGTGTTGACCATCTGGTGATGTCCATGTATAGAGCCTTTTCTTGTGTTGTTGGAAGAGGGTGTTTGTTATGACCAGTGCATTTTCTTGGCAAAACTCTATTAGTCTTTGCCCTGCTTCATTCTGTATTCCAAGGCCAAATTTGCCTGTTACTCCAGGTGTTTCTTGACTTCCTACTTTTGCATTCCAGTCCCCTATAATGAAAAGGACATCTTTTTTGGGTGTTAGTTCTAAAACATCTTTGAGGTCTTCATATAACCATTCAACTTCAGCTTCTTCAGTGTTACTGGTTGGGGCATAGACTTGGATTACTGTGAATGGTTTGCCTTGGAAACGAACAGAGATCATTCTGTCGTTTTTGAGATTGCATCCAAGTACTGCAGTTCAGTCTCTTTTGTTGACAATGATGGCTACTCCATTTCTTCTGAGGGATTCCTGCCCGCAGTAGTAGATACAATGGTCATCTGAGTTAAATTCACCCATTCCAGTCCATTTCAGTTCGCTGATTCCTAGAATGTCGACATGCACTCTTGCCATCTCTTGTTTGACCATTTCCAATTTGCCTTGATTCATGGACCTGATTTTCCAGGTTCCTATGCAATATTGCTCTTTACAGCATCAGACCGTGCTTCTATCACCAGTCACACCCACAGCTGGGTATTCTTTTTGCTTTGGCTCCATCCCTTCATTCTTTCTGGAGTTATTTCTTCACTGATCTCCAGTAGCATATTGTGCACCTACTGACCTGGGGAGTTTCTTTTTCAGTATCCTATCATTTTGCCTTTTCATACTGTTCATGGGGTTCTCAAGACAAGAATACTGTAGTGGTTTGCCATTCCCTTCTCCAGTGGACCACATTCTGTCAGATCTCTCCACCATGACCCGCCCATCTTGGTTGCCCCACGGGCATGGCTTAGTTTCATTGAGTTAGACAAGGCTGTGGTCCTAGTGTGATTAGATTGACTAGTTTGCTGTGGTTATGGTTTCAGTATGTTTGCCCTCTGATGCCATCTTGTAATACCTACCGTCTTACTTGGGTTTCTCTTACCTTGGGTGTAGGGTATCTCTTCATGGCTGCTTCAGCAAAGTGCAGCCATTGCTCCTTACCTTGGAAGAGTGGAAGTGAGAAATAGATTTAAGGGCCTAGATCTGATAGATAGAGTGCCTGATGAACTATGGAATGAGGTTCGTGACATTGTACAGGAGACAGGGATCAAGACCATCCCCATGGAAAAGAAATGCAAAAAAGCATAATGGTTGTCTGGGGAGGCCTTACAAATAGCTGTGAGAGAAGAGAAGCGAAAAGCAAAGGAGAAAAGGAAAGATATAAGCATCCGAATGCAGAGTTCCAAAGAATAGCAAGAAGAGATAAGAAAGCCTTCCTCAGAGACCAATGCAAAGAAATAGAGGAAAACAACAGAATGGGAAAGACTAGAGAGCTCTTCAAGAAAATCAGAGATACCAAAGGAACATTTCAGGCAAAGATGGGCTCGATAAAGGACAGGAATTGTATGGACTTAACAGAAGCAGAAGATATTAAGAAGAGATGGCAAGAATACACAGAAGAACTGTACGAAAAAGATCTTCATGACCCAGATAATGACGATGGTGTGATCACTGACCTAGAGCCAGACATCCTGGAATGTGAAGTCAAGTGGGCCTTAGAAAGCATCACTATGAATAAAGCTAGTGGAGGTGATGGAATTCCAGTTGAGCTATTCCAAATCCTGAAAGATGATGCTGTGAAAGTGCTGCACTCAATATGCCAGCAAATTTGGAAACCTCAGCAGTGGCCACAGGACTGGAAAAGGTCAGTTTTCATTCCAATCCCAAAGAAAGGCAATGCCAAAGAATCCTCAAACTACCGCACAATTGCACTCATCTCACACGCTAGTAAAGTAATGCTCAAAATTCTCCAAGCCAGGCTTCAGCAATATGTGAACCATGAACTTCCAGATGTTCAAGCTGGTTTTAGACAAGGTAGAGCAACCAGAGATCAAATTGCCAACATCCGCTGGATCATGGAAAAAGCAAAAGAGTTCCAGAAAAACATCTATTTCTGCTTTATTGACTATGCCAAAGCCTTTGACTGTGTGGATCCCAATAAACTGTGGAAAATTCTGAAAGAGATGGGAATACCAGACCACCTGACCTGCCTCTTGAGAAATTTGTATGCAGGTCAGGAAGCAACAGTTAGAACTGGACATGGAACAACAGACTGGTTCCAAATAGGAAAAGGAGTTCATCAAGGCTGTATATTGTCACCCTGTTATTTAACTTATATGCAGAGTACATCATAGGAAATGCTGGACTGGAAGAAACACAAGCTGGAATCAAGATTGCCGGGAGAAATAGCAACAACCTCAGATATGCAGATGACACCACCCTTACTGCAGAAAATGAAGAGGAACTAAAAAACCTCTTGATGAAAGTGCAAGTGGAGAATGAAAAAGTTGGCTTGAAGCTCAACATTCAGAAAACGAAGATCATGGCATCCTGTCCCATCACTTCATGGGAAATAGATGGGGAAACAGTGGAAACAGTGTCAGACTTTATTTTTCTGGGCTCCAAAATCACTGCAGATGGTGACTGCAGCCATGAAATTAAAAGATGCTTACTCCTTGGAAGGAAAGTTATGACCAACCTAGATAGCATATTCAAAAGCAGAGACATTACTTTGCAAACAAAGGTCCATCTAGTCAAGGCTATGGTTTTTCCAGTGTCATGTATGGATGTGAGAGTTGGACTGTGAAGAAAGCTGAACCCCGAAGAATTGATGCTTTTGAACTGTGGTGTTGGAGAAGACTCTTGAGAGTCCCTTGGACTGCAAGGAGATCCAACCAGTCCATTCTGAAGGAGATCAGCCCTGGGATTTCTTTGGAAGGAATGATGCTAAAGCTGAAACTCCAGTACTTTGGCCACCTCATGCAAAGAGTTGACTCATTGGAAAAGACTCTGATGCTGGGAGGGATTGGGGGCAGGAGGAGAAGGGGACGACAGAGGATGAGATGGCTGGATGGCATCACTGACTCGATGGACGTGAGTGTGAGTGAACTCCGGGAGTTGTTGATGGACAGGGAGGCCTGGCGTGCTGTGAATCATGGGGTCGCAAAGAGTCAGACACGACTGAGTGACTGATTTGATCTGATATATACTAAATCTTCAATCTATGGTTACCCTGCTATATCAGTGTGCTAGCATTTATTGGAAGGCTGCTATACCACATGTGTTTTATGCATATTATCTTATTTAATGTCCTCACAAACCCTGTGAAAGAGTAATCACCATTTCACTTTGCACATGAGGAAACTATCGCACCCTTGGTGGAAGAAACCAAGCATCTTTGTTGTGTCATATTTGATCTATAGCTTATTGAAGATCATATTGCTTCTGAGAGTCTCTGGGCAAGGTAGAACTATCTCTGCGATAAACCTTGAAAAATAAAATAAGGCAGGCATATTTCTTAAAATAGTTTAGGCCATCAGGTCAGAGACTCCTCCTTCCCTGGCCAGGTACTATATTAAGCAACTAATGAAAATATTTTCATGTTACTGTGATCTGGCAGATTTTAGTCCTAGTTCATTAGGTAGTGATGATCTTATTTACCTTAATGTTAACATATTCTCTCGGAGCAGGAGCACCTTGGCAAGAACACTGGGTGTTGACTTAATGAATGAAAAAGTATTGCATGGAGCGAAGGCTCTATTCTGACTGCGTATGTTTGATTCTTAACAGATCTGCTTTTTTAGAAAGTGCAGTCACACTGACAGCTGATGCAAAAGTGTTAGTCTCAGGATCACATTTTTATGAATTAAGCATCTGGACTATGACAGGGTAAATCTTCAAACAATAATTGTTCCAGCAAATTAGGCAGTGTGGTTACATGAAAAGGGCACTAGACATTGGCCTTCATCCTAAAATTGCCACGGACTATTTGTGGGACCTTGAGAGAGTTATTTCATCCATTAGTTCCCTCATCTGCAAAATGAGGAGGGTGTATTTGATATTTGCTGAGGATCCTTGTGGTCATGTATTAATTCATTTAGTGATAATCCTAAAATAATAAATGTATTACCACCAACTCATCATTCATTAAGGTATTTACTATCACTGTATCATTTATTAAAATTACTGTTTTAATCCTATTAGAATGCTTAAAACTATTTGATTAATAGTAACTGATTTTTTTTTAAAATGTAGAATACTGTATATGTCAATAGGATTTCCTGGGTGACTCAGTGGTAAAGAATTTGCCTTCAATGCAGGAGATACAGGTTCAAACCCTGGGTCAGGAAGATCCCCCGGAGAAGGAAATGGAAACCACTCCAGTGTTCTTGCCTGGGAAATCTCAAGTACAGGGGAGCCTGGTGGGCTACAGTCCATGGGGTCGTAAAAGAGTCGGATATAGTGACTGAACAGCAACAAGAACATACATCCATTACTTTAACATATAAGATTCTTCTGTGGAGTTTCTGTGTTTAACCAGGAATCATAATAGACAGTAAGTGCTGATAGGGTAAGCCACTACTTTGTAAACATTTATACCCAGAATTACTGAAAATTCCTTGCTCATAAGAGTTCGTCTGTTTTTTTTTTTTTTTAATAGTTTTAGTAAAGCCAAAACAACCATCTTGAGAAATGTATTTAATTAAAAAAGAAAAGAAAAGAAAAAGTGCTTCAGCTTTATGGATTTTGGCTTGGGGAATACTCCAGCTAGTTTCTGCTTTCTATTTTTACCTACCTCTTATAGGATTTTTTTTTTTTTTTTTAATCTCCAATACCCTTTGGTATTGTATTAGCTCTTTTTCAGTCTCTAACCCACTTTCTATATGGAAAAAAAATCTTGGACTGGGCAGCTTTTCTTTGATCTGGTACCCTCCTAGGTTACTGTTACTTCTGATAATGGCTTTTGGGTTGCAGGTCTCACATTTGTGGAAGAAGATGGTTACCTTCTATTCTTTCCTAGGACTCTGGGATCTCACTGAAGTGGAATTTTAGTGATCTTGAAGGAAGTAAAATAGGATAATAAGCTAGAGACTCTCTGGGAATGAAAAATGCAGGGACAAAGTGTACAGCATCATCAATTGTGGTCAAATAAGGACTATCTAGGAAGGGGAAATTAGAGCTAAGATCTTTACAGGGAGAAGGATTCAATCTTGGCAAATCTATGGCAAAGACTACAGACAGAGGGAAGAGTAAAGACCTAGGTTCTGAGAAATGTAAATAGAAAATCAGTGCAGTAACAATAGCAAACAAGGGGAGCATGATTTAAACAAGAACCTACTGTACAGCACAGGGAACTATACTCAATATTTTGTAGTAACCTAAAATGGAAAATAAACTAAGAGAGAATACACATATGTATACATGTATAACTTATATGTATATATATATATGTATGTGTACATGTATGTATATGTGTATGCATACACGAATCACTTTGCTGTATACCTGAAACTGACACAACATTTTAAATCAATTATGCTTCAATAAAAATAAAAATAATCAAACAAGTGAAAGGTGTAAACAAAGGCCAGCCTACAGAGATCTTTGAAGCATCTAGACATTCTTTAGGTTTTATTATAATTGTAATGGGAAGTTCAGTTCATTTGTTCAGTCATGTCCGACTCTTTGCGACCCCATGAACCACAGCACGCCAGGCCCCCCTGTCCATCACCAACTCCCGGGGTTCACCCAAACCCATGTTCATCGAGTCGGTGATGTCATCCAACCATCTCATCATCTGTTGACCCCTTCTCCTCCTGCCCTCAATCTTTCCCAGCATCAGGGTCTTTTCAAATGAGTCAGCTCTTCACATCAGGTGGCCAAAGTACTGGAGTTTCAGTCCTTCAAAATCAGTCCTACCAATGAACACCCAGTACTGATCTCCTTTAGGATGGACTGGTTGGATCTCCTTGCAGTCCAAGGGACTCTCAAGAGTCTTCTGCAACACCACAGTTCAAAAGCATCCATTCTTCGGCACTCAGTTTCTTCACAGTCCAACTCCCACATCCATACATGACCACTGGAAAAACCATAGCCTTGACTAGACAAACCTTTGTTGACAAAGTGATGTCTCTGCTTTTTAATGTGCTGTCTAGGTTGGTCACAACTGTCTTTCCAAGGAGTAAGCATCTTTTAATTTCATGGCTGCAATCACCATCTGCAGTGAAGTTAGGCAACACTGAATCTTAAGGGAGGACGGTTCAGGATGGGGAACACATGTATACCTGTGGCAGATTCATTTTGATATTTGACAAAACTATTACAATTTGTAAAGTTTAAAAATAAAAATAAAATTTAAAAAAAAGATAAAAACCAAGAATTGAGGATTTCAAATGATTTTGTTTTAGCTAATTATTAAGGACATATGCATTCGTGTTTAGTCATGTCAAATTTTGCAACCCTATGGACTGTAACCAGACAAGCTTCTCTGTCCATGGGATTCTCCAGGCAAGAATACTGAAGTGGGTTGCCATTTTCTACTCCAATTAAGGCCATAAGTTCAGTTCAGTTCAGTTCAGTCGCTCAGTCGTGTCCAACTCTTTCCGACCCCATGAATCAGCACGCCAGGCCTCCCTGTCCATTACCAACTCCCAGAGTTCACTCAGACTCACGTCCATCGAGTCAGTGATGCCATCCAGCCATCTCATCCTCTGTCGTCCCCTTCTCCTCCTGCCCCCAATCCCTCCCAGCATCAGAGTCTTTTCCAATGGGTCAACTCTTCGCATGAGGTGGCCAAAGTATTAGAGTTTCAGCTTTAGCATCAGTCCTTCCAAAGAAATCCCAGGGCTGATCTCCTTCAGAATGGACTGGTTGGATCTCCTTGCAGTCCAAGGGACTCTCAAGAGTCTTCTCCAACACCACAGGTCAAAAGCATCAATTCTTCAGTGCTCAGCCTTCTTCACAGTCCAACTCTCATATCCATACATGACCACTGGAAAAACCATAGCCTTGACTAGATGGACTTTTTTGGCAAAGTAATGTCTCTGCTTTTCAATATGCTGTCTAGGTTGGTCATAACTTTTCTTCCAAGGAGTAAGGCCATACTGCTGCTAAGTCACTTCAGTCGTGTCCGACTCTGTGCGACCCTGTAGACGGCAGCCCACCAGGCTCCCCCATCCCTGGGATTCTCCAGGCAAGAACACTGGAGTGGGTTGCCATTTCCTTCTCCAATGCATGAAAGTGAAAAGTGAAAGGGAGGTCGCTCAGTCGTGTCCAACTCTTCGAGACCCCATGGACTGCAGCCCACCAGGCTCCTCCGTCCATGGGATTCTCCAGGCAAGAGTACTGGAGTGGGGTGCCACCGCCTTCTCCATAGGACATGGCTAATTCCCTGCTGCTATAGAGTACGTTAATGTTCAGGAATAAAATCAATTTATTGTGTGTGTGTGTATGCTCTGTTGTGTCCAACACTTTGTGACTTGTGCACTGTAGTCTGCCAGGCTTCTCTCTCCATGAAACTTCCCAGGCAAGAATACTGAAGTGACTTGCCATTTTATTGCTTTCCACTAAAATAGTGAGGACTGCTACTCATATAACTTGCATAAATTTGACATCTGTGGGCTGTTTCTTCTTCCTCACCTGGGAAGTCTAACATCAAAATACAAGACAAGATCAGATAAGAACTTGGAAAGTTCCCATATTGTTTCTTTGTGCCTTGGAACATAGTTACTCTGGTTATGAGTTTAAAGCTCATGAACGTGGAAGATGTGGGCCCATATATGTCTAGCTTAAATTTTAAAATAAATATGACCATGACCAGAGGTTAACCAAATAGTCATGTTAGGATAGGACACATGGGCTGTGAGGAATGTTCCACCAACAGGTGTCTTTGAGGAGTTTCAGACAGTACCATAGAGAATGTGCTTCTTCTCCCCATTTAGACTCTCCTATTTTCTCTCCTTTCATTTCCACGAGAACACTGACGCATTTTCATGACCATAGTTTTGATTAACCATACGCCCAAACATGCACACTTAAATTACCTTCCTTAGTTGGATATTTCTTATATTATTTGTTGGTCTTAGTTCATGAGATGCTGTTTGTGCTAAGCTAGGTTATAAACTCCAAAGAGATTCCCATTCTAATCCCTAGAGTGTGTGAGTATGGATAAAGCATCTACCTACAATGCAGGAGATCCGGGTTCAATCCCTGGGTCAGGAAGATCTCCTGGAGAAGGAAATGGCAACCCACTCCAGTATTCTTGCCTGGAAAATCCCATGGATGTAGGAACCTGGTAGGCTACAGTCCATGGGATCTCAAAGAGTAGGACACGACTGAGCAACTTCACTTTCACTTTTCACTTTCACATGATAAAAAGGACTTCGCACATGTGATTAAGTTAAGGATCTTGAGATGGAGAGATTAGCCATGTAGGACAAGGTAGTCATAAGGCTACAAATAAGAGGGAGACAGAAGGGTCAGAGGACATGTGATGATGGATGCAAAGATCAGTGAATCAGAGAGAGATTTGAAGATGATAGGTTGATGGCTTTGGAAATTAAGGATGGGGCTTCAGGCTAATGAAAGAAGGTGTCTAGAAGCTGGAAAATGCAAGGCAAGGAGTCTCCTCTAGAGTCTCTGAAAGGAACTAGCTTTGGTGACACCTTAAATTTAGTTCAGTAAGACTGATTTTTATTTTCCTGCCTTTGGAATTGTAAGATAATAGCTTTGTTGTTTAAACTGTCACACTTATGTTAATTTGCAGCAGAAGCAATAGTAAAATAATACATTGTCATTTCTTTCCCATTCAACCTTTTTATTCCATTCCTCTCTATGTGCTGTTGGGATCACTTAGTTAGCAGCTGATCTTACACTACAGTAGTATCACATAACTTTATTTTATTAAATTTCATTGGAGTATATTTGATTTACAATGTTGTATTAGTTTCAGGTGTACAGTAAAGTGACTCAATTACATGTATACATATATTCATTCCTTTTCAGATTCGTTTCCTGTTTAGGTTACTATAGAATACTGAGTAGAATTCCCTGTGCTGTACAGTAGGTCCTTGTTGGTTATCTATCTTGTAAGTAGTAATATGTCCATGTTAACCCCACTCTCCTGGTCTATATCTCCCCTCAATGTTACCCTTTTGATAACTATGTTTGTGTTCTATATCTGTAAGTCTGTTTCATCACTTTTAGGTTGCATTTATTTTATTATGTTTTGTAGTCAGTTTTAATGTATTAATATACTTTCTTTTTTCCAGTTTAGCTTAAGGTATGAGGTGTTGCCAAGAGGGTGGGAGACCCACTAATCCTTTGTTCTACAATAGATAGTTCCAGAAGCAATGTCAGGAGGAATTGAGACTAAATCTCAGAAACATTAATCCATAAACCTGACTGTCATTAGTAGAAGCTAATAATTGACTGATGGCTAAGGAATCAACTATTCTTTCTGAGGCCAATTTGATAATAGGAGACAGGATGCCAGAAATGAGTTGAGTTCCGGGAATTCAATGGAGAGACAGAGGGAGCTTCCAGGAAGGCAGGCTAGCGAGGAAGATGCTGGTAGAAGCCCAGAAAGAAGGCAGACACAAAGCAAAAGACTGAGAATCAGGCAGCAGAAAATTCAACCTAGAGGATAATAAAAGAGAAGCAGTCTCTTTGTCCTGAGACCAAAACTAAAGAGATAGTTAGCATATCTCTTCTTTGTGTATATACATATTAAAAAATAATTCAGGAAGACAAAGGCTCTTGGCAGCATATGGGACAGTAGTTGGCCTCTCAAAACCCATGTTGCTTTCACTACTTTCCTGTTCTCTTACAGTTGTAATTTCATATGTACAGATACTCACTGGATCAAATTAAATACATTTTCTTCTGTATTTGCATTAAGTAAAGTTTGGAGTTAATACTATTGAGTCATAGTGAATAATCCTATTATTAGCCAAATGTCTGCTTATGTCATTAGCAAGCCATGGATAAAACTACTGACCTCACACACACACAAAAATGAGATATTAGCCTAAAAGTACAGCTGACATAGGTTAAGCCATAACTGTGATACTTTACTGTCTGAACCATAATATTTAGCTCAAAGGGTGGAATTCTCCAGTTCAATCCAATTTTAGTGGAAATGTATGGGTTTGTGGTCAATACCAATTAAAAATAAACACCCTAGATCACTTAATCTCTTTCTCTACAGGTCAAACATTCATTTCACTGAGTTGTTAGTGCCAGCAATTCAATTAAAGAAGGAAAAGAAAGAACTATGCATTGCAATAAACTTTAGTATCTGAAATAGCTTAATAAAATGAACATAATCTCAAAAGTGTTTTCCCTTCCAATGTGCAAGTTTTAATTACTCCATTTTGAATTAAAAAGAACTTGTTAAAAATGTCTAATTGCCATTTCCAACTGAATGATGTCCTAGGACTGCTGGGCCTTGCTTCTCTTTAAAGCACTTTGGGCTTGTATTTATAGGTCTTACAAGAAAGAACTGCAGAAGATTAAGAATAGCAATTAGTCCTGAATGCCTACATGTCAGGAGAGGAGCAGAGCTCTGGAGAATGATGCAAAGGCAGGGTGTGGGCAATTGGTTAGGTTCATGTTATACAGTAGGAGGCCCTGGGTAAGTGTCCCATAAATAATATATCTTCCATTTATCTTTAACAAAACTCAAGCTTAATTAGCCAAGAGAAATGGAAATCAATCTGATGTATATATGCAAGTAAGGGAAGCATGAGGTGCTTTTTATAATTATGTTTTCTTTTTTATGCTTTATTTTATTTTCTCATTAAAAAAATAGAACAAAGGTAAATAAAAATAAATCACTCACAATCCCATGACTCTTGTGTACCAATATTATTATGCTTTTCTACTAAAAAAAGTTCATTTTCACTGCTGATAATTCAGAAGAGGTAAAGAATAAATTAATTTATTACACAAAGATGAAAATTTGTTTGAGGAAGACATTTAAGATGTTGAGCTGCTTTCAGGGGTTTTTGATGACCTCCATGAACACTGTGGCATTGATTAGGGCAGACACTATCTCAATAAATGTTGGATTAGGGGACAATGTGGGGATAAGACTAAGGGAGCAGCTATTACTCTTGAGGGTGGGTTCAGCAAACCAAGCAGTAGTGATTCTAGGCAGTAACACTCTGAATCCTAAGGATCCGTCCATGCCCGTGATGCATGGAGATGCAGGAAGCCAAGTTTCTTCAGGGAAGGGATAATTATGCAAGAAAAATGCCTTACAGAATTGACCAAGTCTGCTGAGTTTCCTTATTAACAGGGACATTAAGAGTTTGGAACAGGAAACCAAGGACATAGCCTGCTGCTGCTGCTGCTAAGTCACTTCAGTCGTGTCCGACTCTGTGCCACCCCATAGATGGCAGCCCGCCAGGCTCCCCCATCCCTGGAATTCTCCAGGCAAGAACACTGGAGTGAGTTGCCATTTCCTTCCCCAATGCATGAAAGTGAAAAGTGAAAAGTCGCTCAGTCATGTCCGACTCTTTGCAACCCCATGGACTGCAGCCTACCAGGCTCCTCTGTCCATGGGATTTTCCAGGCAAGAGTACTGGAGTGGGGTGCCATTGCCTTCTCCGGAGGACATAGCCTAGACATGTTTAAAACAGAGGCATAAAGGCTAAAGAAGCCTGGGTTTCAGGACCAGTAATGTTAAAAGATTAATTCTAAGCACCATTGACTGAGAATTGTGTGACAGATGGTCTAAATACAATGTGAGTACTGCCCTGGGCTGAAATGAGCTGGCACATTGAATGTTCTTAATGGCTGTTTCTCTCCCCCATTGCAGGTACACACCATGAGGGCAGGGAGTTTTGTCAGTTTAGTTTTGTGTAGTATCTGTAATGACCAGAAGAGTGCTTGGAAATTTGTAGCTACTCAGTAAGTATTTTCTCAGTTGATTAGTCAAGTAATTAATTCAGCAGATAAATGTGTGTCACATCACTAGATATCCAGTGAAGCTTTAAAAAGCTAATGATACAGAGTGTCAGGATGAGGCAACAGGGCAAGCACAGGCAATCGAATGAGATGAGATGCTTTCTCAGGTCCACTGTTCAACATGTGTATGTCATGGACATGATAGCTAATTTATCTTTACCTCACCTTTCTTGTTCATAAAAAAAGAACTCTGACTCCAGTCAGGCAGCTCTAATTCTGTGCCTGGTTCTGTCTCCGATGCTTTGCAGGTCATGAGACACTTTACTTAACCTTTGTGTTCATGATTCAGGCCCTCTTTGTATAAAATATGTACACTAATTATATGCCCTTCAAAGGTTTGCTGTGAGCTGGCAAAAGTTTGGAAAATTTTAAACATGCATAATCCATTGCATATAGGTACTAGGCAAATCTCGGTTCTTAATTTTACTAATAAGTATTTTATAGTTAATCATATTTTTGACCAAAAAAAAAAAAAGTTCACAGAAGAACTCCTGTAGAACCTGTATCTCTTTTTTTAAGCTCCTCCCTTCTTATTAGTTTTTAAATGGAATATAAGTTTCCATGAATACAAGAGGCATATCTTTCTCCCACATTATTTTATCCTCCATTAGCAAGCACAATGTCTAGAATATAGGAGGCACTTAGTAGATATTTGTTGTTGTTTGGGCTCTAAGTCATGTCTGACTCCTTTGCATCCCCATGGACTGTAGCCCACCAGGCACCTTTGTCCATGACAAGTATACTGGAGTGGGTGCCCATTTCCTTCTCCAGAATAGACATTACTAAAGAATTAATAAAATGGTGATAGTGGTTCTAAAAAACTTTTTAAATAAAGTCCTATAAAAATAGGGGTTATTTTATTTTCATTTGTGGGGCCATTTACTTAGTATTTGGAGTCTTCTAGACTAACAGGCAATGGCACCCCACTCCAGTACTCTTGCCTGGAAAATCCCATGAACAGAGGAGCTTGGTGGGCTGCAGTCCATGGGGTCGCAAAGAGTTGGACACAACTGAACGACTTCACTTTCACTTTTCACTCTCGTGCATTGGAGAAGGAAATGGCAACCCACTCCAGTGTTCTTGCCTGGAGAATCCCAGGGACGGGGGAGCCTGGTGGGCTGCCATCTATGGGGTGGCACAGAGTCGGACACGACTGAAGTGACTTAGCAGCAGCAGCAGCAGACTAACAGGATTTTATTTTTCCTTCCATCATTTTCTTAGCTGTGGTGATGGTAGTAAATGCATTCTTTGATGCTTGCAAGAAGTCTTTTAAAAAAAGGAAAACAAGCTCTTTATATGACATAGAATAGACAATACATAGTTTTATCCTTAAAATAGGATGTCAATCTAAAACAAACAGGAGAACAATGACACACATAACAAAGAGATACCATGGGACAGTTTATTATTTATTCATGAATTCATGTATTCAACAGATATTTAGGGATACATAGTATTCATCAGGTTCTAGCTACAAAGATAAATTGTCAGTCTCCAAAAGTTTAAAGAAATCATAAAATTATGTAATGGAAGACATAAACAATTGAATAGTAAGATAAATGATGTTACAGAGATGAGGAAAGAAATGGGAAAAAAATTGTTTTCTCTAAATAGATGTTACAAACAGTTTCATGCATGAAATAATGCTTAGCATTAAAAGATGACTATGGTTTTCCCTTGTCACTCAGTGATAAAGAATCAGCCTGCCAATGCAGGAGACAGGGGTTCAGTCTCTTGGTTGGGAGGATCCCCTGGAGGAGGAAATGGCAACCCACTCCAGTATTCTTGCCTAGGAAATTCCGTGGGCAGAGAAGCCTGGCAGGTTGTAGCCTGAAAGTGAAAGCCGCTCAGTTGTGTCAGACTCTGCAACCCTATGGACTATAGAGCCCATGGAATTCTCCAAGTCAGAGTACTGGAGTGGGTAGCCGTTCCCTTCTCCAGGTAGATCTTTCCAACTCAGGGATCGAACCCAGGTCTCCTGCATTGCAAGCAGATTCTTTACTACCTGAGCCACAAGGGAAGCCCAAGCATACTGGAGTGGGTAGCCTTCTGCAGAGGCTCTTCCCAACCCAGGAATCAAAGCAGGGTCTCCTGCATCACAGGCAAATTCTTTACCAACTGAGCTACTGGGGAAGCCCAGGTTACAGTCTACGGTCTACGGGGTTGCAAAAAAGTCAGACATGATTTAGTGACTAAACAGCAACATAAAATTTGTAAGTGTCCAAATCAGATATCCCAGTCAGAGTAAACAGCATCTGCAAAAATTACAAATGTGTGAAACCACAGCCTCAGCAAGGAATCATGCATATAGTGCAAGATCCTGGTATGTAAATAAGGAGGTGAGAATGTTCAGCATACGTAATATCTATTCAGTGATGGGGAAAAGAAAATCCTTCAGTATTTTTGACTACAGAGAGTTGTGTTTGCCTATGAAAAGGATAAGTATGGCATGAGTATGAAGGGTTAATTTATTTTGATTAGATAGGTAGTTGATGGTGGAAGCATAAGAACTAGCAAGAAAGGTACTGTTGAAGATTATATATTTCAGGAGGTATAAATTCAAGCAAGGTGATGGAAGAGGAGATGGAGAAGAGACAGTATAGCTAGCAGAAGTGAGATCATCTCTGGTACAGATAATATGGGTCTTCCTGAGAAACTGGCCTCTTCATGACTCTTAGAACAGACTGCTATATCATAATCCCATGTATAGGGTGGTTTAAACAATAGACATTTATTTCTCAAGGTTCTGGAAACTGGAAAGTCCAAGATCAACAGGTAGGCTGATTTATTTCTGGTTGAAGACTATGCTCTTAATCTGTAGATGACTCCTTTTTCTCCGTGTCCTCAAGAGGCAGAGAGAGAGTGAGACAAAGAGAGAAAGCCAGAGAGAGCACATGTGGGCACTCTGGTCTCTCCTTATAAGGTCACTGATCACATATTGGGGACTTCCCCTTCATAAATGTGACTAAACCTACTATTTTCCCAAGAACCCACCTTCAAATACCACCATGACGCTATGGAATGGGGTAATAAATTTCAGTACATGGATTTTAGAGGCACACAAACATGAAGTCCATAACAATGAGCTACTGTTACCAATACTTATAATTATTTGTTTGGTTTGTTTGTTCTTTAAGCTTCATGGTCTTTGGGAAATCTGTATGTAGATTTAGGGGGAAACAATTACTGATACCATCTCTACGTTAATGTCTCTCATTGTGAAAGCCCAGAAACTAGATCCTTTTTCTACCCAACCATCAGTTTAGTTCAGTTCAGTCACTCAGTCGGGTCCAACTCTGTGACCCATGAATTGCAGCACGCCAGGCCTCCCTGTCCATCACCATCTCCCGGAGTTCACTCAAACCCACGTCCATTGAGTCGGTGATGCCATCCAGCCATCTCATCCTCTGTCATCCCATTTTCCCTCCTGCCCCCAATCCCTCCCAGCATCAGAGTCTTTTCCAATGAGTCAACTCTTCGCACAAGGTGGCCAAAGTACTGGAGTTTCAGCTTTAGCATCATTCCCTCCAAAGAATACCCAGGATTAATCTCCTTCAGAATGGACTGGTTGGATCTCCTTGCAGTCCAAGCATAGTCACAGCTAATTATTTTAGTTGTGAATCTTGAAAAATGTATGAAGAAGATGGGACAGTGTTCAGGAGGTGAGAGCCACTGCAGGGCCTGCAGCAATATTGGTACAGCCCAAACTGTTCCAATGATATAGCCTTGGCTGTAGTTTCTGCTGCTCCAACATGGAGATAACTTGATTGTTGTCCTCATTTTCTGAGTTTTATGCTCCATTCTCCTAACAGGTCTTTGAGCTCCCATCTTCTTTTAATAAATTCTTTTCCTACTTAAGATAGCTTGGGCCAATTTTTCTTTTTTATAATCAAACCCCTAACATATCCAGTCTTCTACCTCTTTTACTTATGTGAATGTGCTCCAATCTCTGAAAACTCTATAATTGATGCCAAGAATGTAAGAGCTTTACGATCATAGTCTTATCAGAAAGAGTGAAAGAAAATCAACATTCTCTTTATCTTAACAATTAAATTTAATAGCCCTACAACACTGATTTGAAATCAGTACATTTTTTATTCTTTTTTCCTGCCATTAATCTCTTTCCTCCTTATTATGATTTTTATACCAACTCAGTAGTACTGAAATTCTCAATTTCTGACCTTTGTCCTCCTCCTTTCTTTACTACAAATCATGCCTTTCTAGATGACTTCTTTGAATCTTTTTCCACAGCCATACTGCTTCTGGTCACATGATACCAAAAAAAAAAGGAAAAAAACTAATAAGAGATTTTGGCTTCACATTTAGGCTGTTTCCCAATAGAAATAATATATACTTAAGATTGGGACAATACACACATCTATTTCTTCACTCATTGTTGAGCTAGACCAGACTCAGAAGACTAATTTTAAAGATGATAGAAGTAGTGAAATTTATAGACATGGCTAAACTTCAAGAAGAATGATGCTCCTCGCTGAACATGGACTTCATTGAGTCTTTGGCCATAAGGTACTTAGGTGGATATAGTTGTTGTTGTTCAGTCACTAAGTTGTGTCCAATTCTTTTCAATCCCATGGACTACAGCACACCAGGCCTCCCTGTGCCTAACTTTCTCCCAAAGACTGCCCAAGTTCATATCCATTGAATCAGTGATGTCATCGAACCATCTCATCCTCTACCACCCTCTTCTCCTTTTGCTTTCAATCTTTCTCATAATCAGGATATAATATGTCCTCCCATAATGATAAATTTGTCAGGCCAATGTTTATTGTAGGCTAGATATATTTTAGGCATTGGTAGCTTACAGTGAACGATGTTGGATTCACGATCTCTGAAGAAAAATATTTAGCTTCTGGCCCAAGCTCAATCACTCACAACTTTTGTATAGCAGTTTTATTACAGTGAAAAAGGGACAGGGGGATGCTCTTATCAAGTCTTATCAAGGTCTTACATACTTTTACCAGACCCACTCACAAAACATACATCATAAGATAGTAAGATTAGTCAGAAGGTTCTTAATAAGAAGGAGAGACATGCCCTCAAGCAAGATACATCGTTGTCATAGAATCATTCAGTTCAGTCCAGGCCCTCGGTCTTGTCTGACTTAGCGACCCCATGGACTGCAGCACGCCAGGTTTCCCTGTCCATCACTGGCTCCTGGAGCTTACTCAAACTCATGTCCATTGAGTCAGTGATTCCATCCAACCATCCCATCCTCTGTCATCCCCTTCTCTTCCCACACTCAATCTTTCCCAGCATCAGGGTCTTTGCCAATGAGTCAGCTCTTCACATCAGGTGGCCAAAGTATTGGAGTTTCAGCTTCAGCATCAGTCCTCCCAATGAATATTCAAGACTGATTTCCTTTAGGATGGATTTGTTGGATCTCCTTGCAGTCCAAGGGGCTCTAAAGAGTCTTCTCCAACACCACAATTCAACAGCATCAGCTCTTTGGTGCTCAGCTTTGTTTATAATCCAACTCTCACATCCATACATGACTACTGGAAAAAATATATAGTTTTGACTTGACAGACTTTTGTCATCAAAATAATGTCTCTGCTTTTTAATATGCTGTCTAGGTTGGTCAAAGAATTTCTTCCAAAGAGCAAGCATCTTTTAATTTCATGGCTGCAGTCACCATCTGCAATGATTTAGGAACCCCCAAAACAAAGTCTCTCACTGTTTCCATTATTTGCCCATCTATTTGGCATGAAGTGATGGAACCAGATGCCATGATCTTAGTTTTTTGAATGTTGAGTTTTAAATCAACTTTTTCACTCTCCTTTTTCATTTTCATCAAGAGGTTCTTTAGTTCTTCTTCACTTTCTGCCATAAGGGTGGTGTCATCTGCATATCTGAGGTTATTGATATTTTTCCTGGCAATCCTGATTCCAGCTTGTGCTTCTTCTAGCCCAGAGTTTCTCATGATGTACTCTGCATATAAGTTAAATAAGCAGAGTGACAATATTCAGCCTTGATGTACTCCTTTCCAAATTTAGACCCAGTCTGTTGTTCCATGTCCAGTTCTAACTGTTGCTTCTTGACCTGCATATAGATTTCTCCGGAGGCAGGTTAAGTGGACTGGTATTCCCATCTCTTGAAGAATTTTCCACAGTTTGTTTTGATCCACAAAGTCAAAGGTTTTGGCATAATCAATAAAGCAGAAGTTGATGTTTTTCTGGAACTCTCTTGGCTTTTTTGATGATCCAAAGGATTGTTGACAATTTAATCTCTGGTTCCTCTGTCTTTTCTAAATCCAGCTTGAACATCTGGAAGTTCATGGTTCATGTACTGTTGAAGGCTGGCTTGGAGAATTTTGACCATTACTTTGCTAGATTGTGAGATGTATGCAATTGTGCCATAGTTTGAACATTGGCATTTCCTTTGACATTGCTTTTATTTGGGATTGGAATGAAAACTGACCTTTTCCAGTTCTGTGGCCATTGCTGAGTTTTCCTAATTTGCTAGTGTATTGAGTATTGCACTTTCAAGACATCATCTTTTAGGATTTGATATACCTCAACTGGAATTCCATCACCTTCACTAACTTTGCTCATAGTGATGCTTCCTAAGGCCTAGTTGACTTCACAGTCCAGGATATCTGGCTCTAGGTGAGTGATCACACCATCCTGATTATCTGGGTCATGAAGATCTTTTTTGTATAGTTCTTCTTTGTATTCTTGCCACCTCTTCTTAATATCTTCTGCTTCTGTTAGGTCCATACCATTTCTCTCCTTTATTGTGACTATATTTGCATGAAATGTTCTCTTGGTATCTTTAATTTTCTTGAAGAGATCTCCAGCCTTTCCCATTCTATTGTTTTCCTCTATTTTGTTGCATTTATCACTGAGGAAGGTTTTCTTATCTCTCTGCTATACTTTGGAATTCTGCATTCACATGGGTGTATCTTTCCTTTTCTCCTTTGCCTTTCACTTCCCTTCTTTTTCAGTTATTTGTAAGGGCTCTTCAGACAACCATTTTGCCCTCTTGCATTTCATTTTCTTAGGGATGGTCTTGATCACTCCCTCCTGTACAATGTCATGGACCTCTGTCCATAGTTCTACAGGCACTTTGTTTATCAGATCTAATCCCTTGGATCTATTTGTCACTTCTACTGTATAATCGAAAGGGATTTGATTTAGGTCACACCTGAATGGTCTAGTGGTTTTCTCTACTGTCTTCAATTTCAGTCTGAATTTGGCAATAAGGAGCTCATGATCTGAGCCACAGTCAGCTCCCAGTCTTATTTTTGATGACTGTATAGAGCTTCTCCATCTTTGGCTGCAATTAATATAATCAATCTGATTTTGGTATTGACCATCTGGTAATGTCCATGTGTAGAGTCTTCTCTTGTATTGTTGGAAGAGGGTATTTGTGGTGACCAGTGCATTCTCTTGGCAAAACTTTATTAACCTTTGCCCTGTTTCATTCTGTATTCCAAGGCCAAATTTTCCTGTTACTCCAGATGTTTCTTGACTTCCTACTTTTGCATTCCAGTCCCCTGTAATGAAAAGGACATCTTTTTTGGGTGTTAGTTCTAGAAGATCTTGTAGGTCTTCAGAGAACTGTTCAACTTGAGCTTCAGCATTGCTGGTTGGGGCATAGGCTTGGATTACCGTGATATTTAATGGTTTGCCTTGGAAACAAATAAAGATCATTCTGTTGTTTTTGAGATTGCATCCAAGTACTGCATTTTGGACTCTTTTGTTGACTATGTTGGCTACTCCATTTCTTCTAAGGGATTCTTGCCCACAGGAGTAGATATAATGGTCATTTGAGTTAAATTCACCCATTCCAGTCCATTTTAGTTCACTGATTCCTAAAATGTTGATGTACACTCTTGTCATCTCCTGTCTGATCACTTCCATGGAATCATTAGAATAGAGCTTAAGGAAAAACATACCCTTGAACAAGATGTGTTGTTTCATTGTATAATTATTAGCTCTGGTCGTAAGGAAAGTTAGTCCTAAAGATCGTTGTCATAACAACTCAGAGTTTAAAAAAAAGCTTCTCATGTGACTAAGATGAAGGAATGAGGGGAAAAAAAAGTTTATCCATTTTCTCCCCCTTCTCTTTCTTGAGAACCTTGGACTCCTTCCTCCTTGAGCCCCCTGGACTCCTTACCAACCTATCTAAGAATTTAAGAAGTAATCCTCTAAGCATCATCCTATGTGATGGGATTTAGTCATGAGAAAGAAAGACTATATTTAAAGACCATACACTCTAATAAAGAAGGAAGGAATCAATAATCTAATAAATGGATAATATGATTTCAGTTAATGGCAGGTTATTGGAGGAAAAAAAAACAACATGGTGATAGAATAACACAAGATACTTAGGAGAGTGTGTAGGTTCTTTCAGTGTAAAAAGATGATATTTACACAAAAATATGAATGCTAAAGAGACATAAAACCAATTATCCCCGAACAGAAAAATGTTTCAAGCATATGCATGGACTATAAAAGGGATAACCTTAATAAGTCCAAATTCGCTCTGCTTGCTGCATCATAGGCCAATAAATCTGGAGACAAGGTGCTGACTTTATTGAAGTATAACTTTTTGAAGAGCTTTCTGACTGAGAAGATGGTAGACTAATGTCTCAGAGTAACCATCTTGTCTAAACCTGGATGTCAGGTTCTTTTATGGATCATAGATAGAGGGAGGTGAGGAAACCAAGTAAAAAGGCTATTTAATTCTTGCAAATATCTCCTAGAATGGCAAGCCTCAGGCAGGAGATGTGTTAATTATTTGTTTCTTCCCTGCAATCTACAGGTGAACAGAGTTATGCACAGAGACACTTTAGTTTAACAGTCAAGCAGAGGGGTGCAGGGTTCCCTGAGGCATGGCTTATGTATGCTTGTAATAACAAAATCAGTAAAACAAGCATTAAAACTAGAGGAACAGATTTAGCATGGAGTCAAAATTAACTCTGTCCTAGTATTGTAAGCTAGGTTGCAATACTAGCTTATTTTCTTCAAAGTTAGCACCTTTGTGGCTGGAGAATTAAGATTAAAGTGGCCCTTAGGAAAAGCAGAAACTAAAAAAACAAGATCTTTGGTATGTTCTTCTTCCAGTAGGAAAAGTGAGTCCTCCCATCCAGGCTTCTGCAAATTTCTAGGCACTTTTATGAAGGATGTGTAACACTATGAATAACTCTGCACAATTCATTCATCATCTAAGTGGAAAGGCACCACCTCTTCAAAAGGGGAAGCCAGAGGTTTAAGTTAATGATTAGTCTAGAATTCTAATTCCTGTCTCATAACTTACTTCAGATATGATCACAGCTGCTGTGAAAAATCCCAGAAAGTAGCTGTTGTGGTGGCAGTTTTTCACTTGCTAAGTAGTGTTCAACTCTTTGACCCCACGGACTGCAGCACGTCAGGTTTCTGTCCTTCACTATACCCAGGAGTTTACCCAAACGCATGTCCATGGAGTTGGTGATGCCATCCAACCATCTCATCCTTTGTCGCACCCTCCACCTCCTGCTCTCGGTCTTTCCCATGAGTCTATTCCCGAGAGTCTTTTTTCATTGGAAAAAGGGTCTTTTTCAATGAATCAGCTCTTCACATCAGGTGGCCAAAGCTTTGGAGCTACAGCATTAACCCTTTCAATGAATATTCAGGGTTGATTTCCTTTAGGATTGACCAGGTTGACCTCCTTGCAGTCCAAAGGATTCTCAAGAGTTTTTTTTCTCCAGCACCACAATTCAAAAGCATCACTTCTTCAGCCTCATCCTTCTTTATGGTCCAGTTCTCACATCCATTCATGACTACTGGAAAAACCATGTCTCTGACCATACAGACAGAGAAGAGGCCAAAAGTCTGGTTATACTATAAATTGTATTTTGGTGAGTATGATTGCTTTTGTGTGGTGATGAGGTGGTTCTTAGCAACATTTAGCCATCTCAGGTCAGGGTCATCAAATTTTGAAGCTGAAGGAGGGCATCTCAAAATAAATACATTTGGATGTAGCTTCCTAGAAATAACCTAGGGTATTTGACCACTCCCTTTATATATGATAACATTATTTTCCTTGACATTCCTTTTTATTGTATCAGGCACTATATTGAATATTCTGTTGGCATTCCCTGTATTTTCTCATTTAATTATTATAACTATAGGGCAGTTATTAACTTACATTTTGTAGATGAATAAACTGAAGTCTGAGTGTTTGATTTTTCTTTTTTTTTCTCTAAATCACACAACTTGTAAATTACAAGATTTCAATTCAGATCTAACTCTAAAATATATAGTCTTGTCAATATACTCTTAAGCTTTACTTCAAAAGGAGGATTGTTTTTCAGATATGAGAAAAAGATTACATAGGCATTCATGAAGGGTATAAAGATATAAACTCTGGTTCTTTTTTCATACACATTTATTTGCATTTTCCAAACGTGGCTAGTTATTTATATTTAAGTTCTCCCACTGGAGAAAATCACATTTTGCCTTTTGAGCAAAGCTGCAAAGTCGGCTTATTTTATTACATTTTTGTCTTCTCAGAAAGACAGTACGCAACTGGAATTTCATCTGTATCAATAGTTGGCTGCCAACACTTGGAGAATGCTGACGGTGGATCAATTTTAATTTACAGCCTATCTTGAAAGGCCATTTAAATAGTGGTAATTAAGAAGCAAAATATGAGGCTGGAAATGTAACAAAATGTGGATAGTTTTAAACTAATGAAGTTCTTGAAGCCCTTTCTCTACAAAGTCAAGATGTTTAAAATGAAGTTTCTCTGTATTATACATCACTATTTTGACAGAGTTAAGGAAAATCACTAGATTTCCAGTATTGGACTAGATTATATGCTTCTAAAATGCTGTTTCTTAGTATACTGCATTCTCTTTTCATAATGAACATCTTACTGGTACCCTAATTTCAATATTTATATTCCCCCTTATCATAATTCCAGAAAGTAGAACCCATGTCCACCATTTTTTCCATAAATATAGAACCCATTTAGGCTTATGGTTGATGCTTAGTAATTATTTACTTAAATCATTGAGAGACAAAATAACTATATGAAAAAAGGAAGAGAGATCCATTTCCATATGCAAAGGTATCCATGGATTCATCCCTGAGTCTTTAAATGAGACAACCGTCAGCTTAAAAAGGATGTACAACATGAGAGTTGTAAGTAAAGTTTTATTTGGGGCAAAATCACTGCATTCCGGGAGACAGCATCTCAGATAGGTCTGAGAAACTGCTCCAAAGAGGTGGGGTGGAGGGAGTTTAATATGTGTGATTTTGGTGAAGGGGAAGTTCATGAAACCAAGCACTTACCTTACAAAATCTTTTCTGCTAGTCAGAAGGAGCTGATGTCACCATGAAGCGATTTAGATGCAAGGATTGGGATCATGAAACCAGTTCCTGAAAATATCTAACCGTCTAAAGACCTGTCCCACCAGTTTTTCTGGAGCACAGAGTGTCTCATTCTCCACCCTGAACTCCCTTCGGGGCACATTAAAGATCAACAGCAGAAGCAGCAGCACACATTCAATCCTCACAGAGGCAGATGGCAAATGCCCTTGGCAAGCACCATTTTGTCTTTGACACAACAGCAAAAGAAAGACAAAACCATATGTGTGAAAATATTTCAGACTATACAAGTCTCAACATTTTAACTCTAGGTTTTGCAGCTAGTATGTTTGTTAGCTCCTATTAATGCTGAACCTTGATGACATCTTTTCTTGTCATCTTTGACTGTGTTTACACTTTTTATTTTGTTGGGGGGGTCAACCCCTGGTCAGTCTTTCTGATGAGCTTCCAGGACAAAGACCATCTTATTTCACCATCTTAATGTAACAAATCACTCTGTATATTAACTATTAGGTGCTTGGTCAACATTTGTTTTAGCTAAATTTCAGCATTTCTCATGACAGACAGTGAAAAATTCTAGAATAAGAATCATAGTGTTCAAATTCCAGCTGCTTTTAACATTTTTTCTCCTTTTATTTTGCTGTTGTACTTCTTAACAATGGATGAAGGAAGCTATTTCGAAGTCATTCTTGCAAAAGAACACAATGAAGGGTAAGGGCTTGTAATAACTTTAGGAGTTTCCTTTTAACAAATGTAAGTGGCACCAAGGAACATTCATGCAGATAAGGATAGGAGATGCAGTGCATACACAAACCTGTCACCGTATGAGGGGCATTACTGGAAATTGATTAGAGTGTCCTGTATTTTTAAATATTATCTACCCCATGCAAATTAAATAAGACCCCCTCCCCAGTCATTTCTACATCAGCAAGCAATAAGCAGAAGCGTTGTGTATTTCAGCTAAGCTAATGACACAACATCTCTACTCCTAAATTCTTCTCTAAATATTACAAAGTCTACTTTTTGTTTTCATTCAAAGTCCATTTGTCAGTTTGTTTCTTAACTCTGAAAGTTATTATGGCTTCTCAAGCTAACTTAACATGCTTTACATGCATTGTAGTGTCTTTTGCTAACATTTGCCATCTTGGTGAATAGGCTCACTTTTAAGCACAGCTTTACATTGGCAATGGCGTACCAGCGTAGAGATGCTCTAGTTAGGGATCAGAAACAGGTCTGTCTCCTCAATGGATAGGTGTTCATTCTTTTGCATTGTACTTGAATGCTTTCTTCACCAAACCTTCCTTAATGCCTTTAATGAGATGAGTTTTTCTATTTTTTTAAAATTCACTAGCCATTTATTTACATACCCCTTACAATCTTTGGGGTTTCCCTGGTGGCTCAGAGGTTAAAGCATCTGCCTGCAATGTGGGAGACCTGGGTTCAATCCCTGGGATGGGAAGATCCTCTGGAGAAAGAAATGGCAACCCACTCCAGTATTCTTGCCTAGAGAATCCCATGGATGGAGGAGCCTGGTAGGCTGCAGTCCATGGGGTTGCAAAGAGCCGGACACGACTGAATGACTTCACTTACTTACTCACTTACAATCTTTACGTTTACCTTCTATTTTTTGCACACAAATTAATCATTAACAGTAAAATCTTTCAGGGTAGGAATCTTTTATTCTGAATTCCTAATTCTAACACATTACTTCATATAGAGTCACATTCTATAAATATTTTACATGAATGAATAAGTGAGTGAATAATTTACAAGAAAATGCTGTTGGATTTACCGTGTACTATAGAGTATTTTTATGGCAAATAGATGGGGAAAAAGTGGAAGCAGTGACAGATTTCATTTTCTTGGGCTCCAAAATCACTGTGGATGGTGACTGATGCCATGAAATTAAAAGATGCTTGCTCCTAGGAAGGAAATGTATGGTAAACCTAGAGAGTAAATGCAAAAATAAAGACATCACTTTGCCAACAAAAGTCCATATAGTCAAAGCTATGGTTTTTCCAATAGTCATGCACGGATGTGAGACTGGACCATAAAGAAGGCTGAGGGCGAAAGAATTGATGCCTTCAAATTGTGGTGCTGGAAAGGACTCTTGAGAGTCCCTTGGACAGCAAGAAGATCAAACCAGTCAATCCTAAAGGAAATCAATCTGAATATTCATTGGAAACACTGATGCTGAAGTTGAAACTCTCATACTTTGGCCATCTGATACGAATAGCTAGCTGACTCATTCGAAAAGATCCTGATGTTGGGAAAGATGGAAGGCAAAGTGAGAAGAGAGAAGCCCAGGACAATATAGTTAGATAGCATCATTGACTCAGCGGACATAAATCTTAGCAAACTCCAGGAGATAGTGAAGTACAGTGATACCTGGTGTGCTGCAGTTCATGGGGTTGCAAAGAGTAGGACATGACTGAACAGCAACAAGCAGAATATTTTTATTTTTGACTTCCGACTTCATTTCTAGTCATATTTAATTCTTATATATAGTGTCATTTGGGCTTTCTTGATAGTTAAGCAGTAAAGAATCTGCCTGTGATGCAGGAGACGTGGGTTCAATCCCTGGGTAGGGAAGATCCCTTGGAGAAGGGCATGGTGACCTACTCCAGTATTCTCACCTGGAGAATTCCATGGACAGAGGAGCCTGGCAGGCCACAGTCCGTAGGATCACTGAGTCGGACACAGCTGAAACAACTTAGCACACACACACATGTAGTGAAGTGAAGTGAACGTCACTCAGCCATGTTCGACTCTTTGCCACCCCATGGACCGTACAGTCCATGGAATTCTCCAGGCCAGAATACTGGAGTGGGTAGCCTATCCATTCTCCAGGGGATCTTCCCAACCCAAGGATTGAACCCAGGTCTCCCACATTGTAGGCGGATTCTTTCCCAGCTGAGCCACAAGGGAAACCCAAGAATGCTGAAGTGGGAAGACTATCCTTTCTCCAGTGGATCTTCCTGACCCAGGAATCGAATCAGGGTCTCCTGCATTGCAGGCTGATTTTTGACCAACTGAGCTACCAGGGAAGCCAAATAAAATTTAGCTAATTTGATTCTATGTCTCCTTGTAACTCTCTTGTGTGACCGATTTTGTTTTACTTTTTGTTTTTATGACTTTGTTTCAACATGTAAATGGGGGGGAAAAGTATTATGACGTGTATAAAATCTTACTAATTTAACAGTTAACTCTTCCCTCTAGGATGACCCACCTATGTGACCTAAAGAGCAAATAAAACAGAAATAGGCATCACTTTATTTTTCCCCAATATGCTTAACTGGCACTGAGATGTTTTGAATAATTTATGATGTTTACACAGAAGGAAAAAGACAGAGGATTTCATTTCTTATAATGAGTAGAACAAAGTGCAAAGATCAAATAAAGTCAAAGAAAAAAATCCAATAAATAATAAAAGACTCATGTAAATTAGCATTTGTTTTTGGAACACCTTGCATTGTAAAGTCATAGATCATGTTCACAGAAATGAATAAAACTCTTCTCATTTCCTGTGCAACACTTCGCTTTTTTTATTATAGACACATGAAACAGTCAATGTTGCAAAGTATTCAGGAGCTCACTTTCTCCAAGGAGGGCTTTGGGGTTTAGTTCCAGAAATTAGACTCTACTCACATAAGCAACATGAATAAGTACATATACACAGAATACCAAAGGTCACTTTTACCTGAATTTGAGGTGTGCCAAGAACAAGTAGCAAAAAACAAAATTATATACCAGGTCTTGAGCAAAAGTTGTGAGAAAGGAAGGTAATGTATTGAAGTGAAGTGAAAGTCACTGAGTCATGTCCGACTCTTTGCAATCCCATGGACTATACAGTCCAAGGGATTCTCTAGGCCAGATTACTGGAGTGGGTAAGCCTTGCCCTTCTCTAGGGGATCTTCCCAACCCAGGGATTAAACCCATGTCTCCAGCATTCCAGGTGGATTCTTTACCAACTGAGCTATCAGGGAAACTCAACTATATCAGCTAATGTATCAGATGTCTAAAAGACAATCTGGCAAACATTGTCACCCTCTCTTATCCAGTATTCTGACATGAAAAACATATAACTTCTAGTGGAAACCTACTTTGCAAAATGTGCTAACACCTCCAAAAAAGTGGCCAGCCATTACATGAACAACAAGGAGCAAGATATGTCTCATCGCTAAGGAGTGGATAACACTGTCTTACACCTTTATTTAAAAAGAGACTCCTTTCTGTAGAGGTAAAACACAAAAATATGGTGGAAATATTGTGCAATCTATAAACCACAAAGATGTGAGTGAAGATTTGGCTTGGCAGTTTCCTGTCTACTTTCAGGAATAGAATTTACAAGATCTTTACATCCCATCTCTTCACATATAATTTAAATCCTTCACTTATAAAACATCAAATCTCTTAACTTAAAATATCATTTGTTCTTCCTACCTTAACAGCAACCTAGATGTCCATCAGCAGATGAATGGATAAGAAAGCTATGGTACATATACACAATGGAGTATTACTCAACCATTAAAAAGAATACATTTGAATCAGTTCTAATGAGGTGGATGAAACTGGAGCCTATTATACAGAGTGAAGTAAGCCAGAAAGAAAAACACCAATACAGTATACTAACACATATATATGGAATTTAGAAAGATGGTAACAATAACCCTGTACATGAGACAGCAAAAGAGACACTGATGTATAGAACAGTCTTATGGACTCTGTTGGAGAGGGAGAGGGTGGGAAGATTTGGGAGAATGGCATTGAAACATGTATGATATCATGTATGAAACGAGTCTCCAGTCCAGGTTTGATGCACAATAGTGGATGCTTGGGGCTGGTGCACAGGGATGACCCAGAGGGATGGTATGGGGAGGGAGGAGGGAGGAGGATTCAGGATGAGGAACACATGTATACCTGTGGTGGATTCATTTCGATATTTGGCAAAACTTAAAAAAAAAAACAAGTCAATGTGATAATATATACAAAGATGTAAATTGCTTTATACATGTTACTACTTGAACACTGTCACCATCATTAATCTTCCAATCATGAAGCTTGTGACAAATATTTGGGCCTTTGGGAAAAAAAATTATATTTCTCTAACACTTCAGTTCAACTGGATTTGAAGTCTGTTATTGTTAACTTAAGAAAATTAACAAAATAAGTTAGGAGAAAACTTAAAACAATATGAAGCACTAGAAGAAAACCAGGCACAGCATGTGTACGTGAATAAACAACACTGCACATGATTGTTATTACCGATATGAAGAAAACAAGAGAAGATTGCAGGGTGATCAGAGAAAGAAGACAAAGTGATGTAGAAACATTTTGATGAAAAGAATACATGTCAACTC
Organism: Bos grunniens; assembly: GCF_055505025.1. Classification (NCBI taxonomy): domain Eukaryota; kingdom Metazoa; phylum Chordata; class Mammalia; order Artiodactyla; family Bovidae; genus Bos; species Bos grunniens. The sequence continues at coordinate 10,394,242 of NC_141170.1, read as the reverse complement.
TAGTTAGATTTATCTGAAGTGAATATGGTTTGATGTAATTGGCATACTCTATATGAATAATGGTGGTATCTACACAGAAGATAAATGTTTAATCACCACCAGAATGAAAGCGCAGATAAGATTCAGCTAATTCATAACCCTGATGTTTCTTTTTGAATTTGCTGATGAAAAATATTGGAAGAAACATTTAATGATGAGGTGCATATTGAGATGAATGCATGAAAGTTGGCCAGAAGCCACCCCTTTGAACATAACATCATTTCCAAACATTAATCTACTGGGACCTTCTAAGATATTTCTGGAGGAAATTCTTACCTTGAAAAAGATAATATCATTTTGGACTGAAAAAGAAGTAGTTTGCACATTAAAAAAAAATGATCTCCTCCAGCTGGGGAATACATATTGATTTTAATACTTGAGTACTATGGTTCCAAAGGTCAAACTCAAGAAAAAATTGTGGATGCAGTGGTCTCTGCAGAACACTGCTAGTATTATCAGTGTTTTCTATGTATCACAGTATCCCTTCACCTCATACTTAAGTAGAAACAGTCATTCTTCTCATAGAAACCCTCATCTTACTCACACAAGCTTTAGTAATACTGATGATTATAGATGCATAGATGATAATTAACTATCTGGTTTATAAATTAATATGAATGAAATAATAGCCAGAAAGTCTCCCTTTCTCAAACTACTGCTATTTTTTTTTTTACCAATTTAAAAATCCAGGTTTCTTTTGTCTTGACTTAAGTGAAAGTGTTAGTCAGTCATGTCCAACTCTATGCGACCCCATGGACTACAACCCGCTGGGCTCCTATGTCCATGGAATTCTACAGGCAAGAAATCTGGAGTGGGTACCCATTCTCTTCTCCAGGGAATCTTCCTGACCCACAGATTGAACCTGTGTCTCCTGCATTGCAGGCAGATTCTTTAGAGCCAACAGAGAAGGCAAACATCAGGCTTCTCTTGACTTAAGGCACTGCTTATTCTGTTAAAACTCATCTACTCTGAGAAAAAGAAAACCCTTCTCAGAATATATATAGACAATTAGTAGGAGAAAAAGACAATGCATAAAGAAGCAAGATGTCAATTGTAAAAGCCTACCCATGCTGATCACTGCTTTTATGATTACTATGGAATTATTGACCAGGGAGCAGAGCAGAGCTGTAAAGTGTGCTTCCTTTGGGGAATGCTGGTATATCCCACTTGTCTCATTATTCTGGTCATCTTGAGAGCCTTGAGGGTGGGAACCACATCTCATTCTTTTCACTTCTCCCACTGCTCTTGCTGAAGTCTTCATTACATATTGGTTTCTATGCAAGAAACAAATTATAACATTTTCAGGTGAAAATTATGAGAAACTTCTAAGGGGCATGCTTCTTTTCTAGCTTGAAAAAGTTTATAAAAATGAGATCACCACAGAACTGGATGATTATTCTACACTCAGAGCCAGATTTTGTCCTAGTGCAGGGCACTCAAGGTAGTATAAAAAAACTAATTCACCACTTAAAACATGAGAATTTGATTTGAATACATCTGAGTTAAGGACTGATGCTAAAGCTGGAACTCCAATACTTTGGCCACCTCATGTGAAGAGTTGATTTATTGGAAAAGACTCTGATGCTGGGAGGGATTGGGGGCAGGAGAAGGGGATGACAGAGGATAAGATGGCTGGATAGCATCACAGACTCGATGGACATGAGTTTGGGTGAACTCCGGGAGTTGGTGATGGACAGATAAACCTGGTATTCTGCAGTCTATGGGGTCACGACTCATGGGGTCTCAAGGAGTCGGACATGACTGAGCGACTGAACTGAACTCAACTGAACTGAGTTTAAAATGAATATGTTTAACTCTGTTTATATTTTAACACATTTATTGACGTGTGATAGATATACAGAAAGTGTACTTATTTAATGTGTACAATTTAAAGCATTTGGAAGTGAATAAACACTCACTATAGTATAGAATCACCATAATCCAGGATATGCAGCCATGAAATTAAAAGACACTTGCTCCTTGAAAGAAAAGCTATGACCACCCTTTAATATGCTAGTCAGTATATTAAAAAGCAGAGACATTACTTTGCCAACAAAGGTCCGTCTAGTCAGAGCTATGGTTTTTCTGGTAGTCACGTATGGATGTGAGAGTTAGACCACAAAGAAAGCTGAGCACTGAAGAACTGATGCTTTTGAACTGTGGTGTTGGAGAAGACTCTTGAGTCTCTTGGACCACAAGGAGTTCAAACCCATCAATCCTAGAGGAAATCAGTCCTAAATGTTCATTGGAAGGACTGATGCTGAAGCTGAAGCTCCAGTAATTTGGCCACCTGATTTGACAAACTGACTCATTAGAAAAGACCCCGATGCTGAAAAAGATTGAAAGTAGGAGGACAAGGGGATGACAGAGGATGAGATGGTTGGATGGCATCACCTACTCAGTGGATGAGTTTGAGCAAGCTCCAGGAGTTGGTGATGGACAGATAGACATGGTGTCCTGCAGTCTATGGGGTCACAGAGACTGACTGAGCAACTGAACTGAATTGAATCTAGGAGATATATATATAGAGAGAGAGAGAGAGAGACTTTTTCAAGCTAGAAAAGAAGCATGCCCATTAGAAGCTTCTCACCATATATATACATATATATGGATTTATTTATTTATTTATACACATATACATAGTGATGGTTTACTTGCTAAGTCATGTCCAACTCATGTGACTCCATGGACTCTCACCCACCAGGCCCCTCTGTCCATGGGATTCTCCAGGCAAGAACACTGGAGTGGGTTGCCATTTCCTTCTCCAGGGGATCTTCCCAACCCAGCAATGGAATCCAGGTTTCCTACATCGCAGGAGGATATTTACAGACTGAGCCACCATGGGAGCCCCTATATATCAATATCTATTTCTATCTACATAGAGACATAGATATCCAAACCTCTCAAAGTTTCCTTTTGTGTCTTTTTGTTTTGTGAAGTAAGAGTGCTTAAAATGATATCTAGCTGTTAAATTTTGAAACACACAATGTCATATTGTTAACTGTAGGCAATACTGTTGTACAGTCACTTAGGAGAACTTACTCAGCTAGCAAAGATGTAACTTTGTTTGCACTAAGAACTCTCAATTTTCCCCTTCCTCCCAGTCCCAAGCAACAACTGTTGTGCTCTGTACTTCTATAAATTTTGAAAATCAACCCTTTATCATATATTTAGCTTGCAAATACTTTCTTCCATTCTTTAGTTTGCCTTTTAGTTCTGTTGATTTTTCCTTTTTCTGTGCAAAAGATTTAAGTTTGATATAATTCCACTTGTCTAATTTTGCTTTATTTCCTTGTGCTTTTGGTGTCATATCCAAGGAATCATCAACAAAACCAATGTTGAGAAGCTTTCCCTCTGATGTTGTTTTAAAGGATTCTACAGTTACAGATCTCATGTTTAGGTTTTTATTCCATTGAGCTTATTTTTGTATATGGTAAAGTAGGGCTCCAATTTCATTCTTTTATGAGTAGATATCCAATTCTCCCATGCTATTTGTTGAAAAGACTATCTTTTCCCCACTGTGCATTCTTGGCAAAATTGTAAAAGATCACTTTATTGTATATGCTATATATGTGGGTTTAATTCTGGGCTCTCTTAACTATTCTTTTGATCTACAGATTGTTCTTTATTCCAGGACCATATTATTTTGGGCTTCCCTGGTATCTCAGTTGGCAAAGAATAGCTCAGTTCGTCACCTGCAGGAGACCCATGTTTGATTCCTGGGCCAGGAAGATCTGCTGGAGAAGGGATAGGCTACCCACTCCGGTATTCTTGGGCTTCCCTTGTGGTTCAGTTGGTAAAGAATCTGCCTGCAATATAGGAGACCTGAGTTTTATCCCTGGGTTGGGAAGATCCTCTGGAGAAAGGAAAGGCTACCCACTCCAGTATTCTGGCCTGGAGAATACCATGGACTGTATAGTCCATGGGGTTACACAGAGTTGGATACGACTGAGCGACTTTCACTTCACACATTGTTTAAATACTGCATCTTTGTTATATATATTGAAATTGGAACCTGTAATGCCTCAAGCTTTGATCTTCTTTCTTAGCATTGCTTTAGCTATTCTGAGTCTTTTGTGTTCCATATAAAATTTAGAATTGTCTTTTCTATTTCCTTAAAATATGATCCTTTAATGGGGAAGACAATGAGTTTTTAGATCTCTTTGTTTAGTATGGGCATTTTAAAAAGAATTAAGCTTTCCAGTACATGAACACAGGATTTCTTTCCATTTATTTCTGCATTCTTTCATTTCTTTCTTTAGTGTTTTATAGTTTTTGGTATACAAGACTTCTACATGCTTGGTTACATTTATCCCTAAGTATTTTAGTCTTTATTTTGTTATTGTTAGTGGAGTTGTTTTCTTAAATGCCATTCAGGTTTAATCCTCATACATGAGAAGTGCAATCACTAAAGTGCATCTAAAGTGCACTAAACAAGTGCATCACTAAACAAGAGATTAAAAATAAAAACGCAATCTAACTCGACAACATTACAAAGTAAAAGTATAAATCTGGGTAAGTAATGAAAGTAAATCAGTGGACATATGACTGGCTGGACTAGGGAATAAACATAATTACCACTTATTGAGTATTTGCTCTATGGCAGACACTACATCTAAGTTGTTTTTATAAACATGATCTCATGATAAAACTATGAATTAGATCAAATCTTTGTTTTTGATTATGCAGCAGATAATATTTAAACTTGATAAATCAAAAATAAGAGTAGTAGCTCATTCTTTAAAATTACAGAGTTAATTATAAGAGAAATTGAAACCCCAAAAGGTTAAACATAATTGCTTTGAGAAGAGGAATCAGAACAGAAAGTATGGCTAGAAGGGCTTTGTGTCTTTATTAACCTTTCTGTATAGTTCCATTTAAAAACTCATTTGTATGTTTAATTTTATTTTTTAATTAAATCATTTTACATAACATGTTAAACTTATTACAATGAGCAAACTTATTATGATGTTACAACAACAAAAAACTATGAATTAGATATTCCTTTTCCATAATTGTAGGTTTTGAAGGTGATACTCAAAGATGTTGAATGAATTGCCAAAATTCATATATATTAAAATTCAGGATTTAAGCTCCCATCTGACCTGTGCCAAATTCCTTAGTCTTACATTACGGTAGGACTACTGGGTCAAATTCATTTTGATTCCATCCATTTTCCAATCTACGTTCATAAGCTTTCTAAAAAGAGGTAGTATATTTTGGAGGCTTTTTAAACAGGCCCCATAATCATCAGATTACCTGGTTTGCATAACTCTACCACTTAATATCTGTTGTGACCTAATACACACATACATACATCTCACACACACACACACACACACACACACACACACAGGAAAACATTGCATGATTCAAATGCACGAAGTTTTAACTAGATCAGAAAGAACAGATCACCTGAACTTCTGATTTACATACTTCAAATCAAGAAAAAATTGAAGTTCTGAAGTTGAAGATACAAGTAGCTCACCTGCGATTATTGTTGTTTTTTATCTCAAAGTCTGATTCTTTGTGACCCTAGGACTGTAGCCCTCTGGGCTCTTCTGTCCATGGTGTTCTCCTGGCAAAACTGCTGAAGCAGTTAGCCATTTCCTTCTTCAGGAAATCTTCCCAACCCAGGGATCAAACCCACATCTCCTGCATTGGCAGGCACATTCTTTACTACTGAGCGGGCAGGGAAGTCCACCTGTGATTATACAGAACTACTAATAGACATCACATCCAACAGAATTTCTACTTCATGAGATTTAATTTCCCATATTATTTTTATAAATCTATTTCTAAGAGATTAAGTTTCATCTCAACAAATATTTAACATAATTATGAATTATTGAACAGAAAGATAGCACTACTCAATTTATGTCATTTACAGATATTTCTGATTTAAAATCCAACAATAAGAAGAGAAGACTGCAGACTTTGAGCTTCAAATGACCTGAGATTGAGTTCAGACTTTGCCAAGAATTTATGGTACAAATTGAAGAAAATTATATCTAGACTTCCTCAACTCAATAATTATGTCTCTACAAACCATTACTACTTTTAGTAATGCGGTGAAACCATTATTACTGTCTATTTCCAAAAAGCTCTCATCTCCCAAACAGAAAATTTGTATCTACTAAGCATTGTTACTGTTTCATATCCCTAATTTATGATAATCTCAAGTACATTTTCCATCTCTATAAATTTACCCATTCAAGATCATTTTTAAGTGCAGCAATATAATATTTTCCCTTTTACATCTTGCCTACCTCACTCAGAAAAATATTTTCAAGATCCATTCACATTGTTGCATCTATCAGAATGCCATTCCTTTTGTGTGTGTGTGTGTGTGTGTGTATGTGTGATCTGTCAGTCGGTAGTGTCTGACTCTTTGCAGCCCCGTGGACCGTAGCCCACCAGGCTCCTCTGTCCATGGGATTCTACAGGCAAGAACACTGAAGTGCGTTGCCGTTCCCTTCTCCAGGTCTTCTCAACTCAGAAATCGAACGTGCGTCTGCTGCATCGGCAGGTGCATTCTTTACCACTGAGCCACCTGGGAAACCCCTTTTCTTTGTTATAGTTGAATATTCTTTTGTACAAATACACAGAGCCACACTTAACCACCATACTAAGGTATATAGCGTTATGTAAAGAGGCAATTTCTTTGGAAGGAATGATGCTAAAGCTGAAACTCCAGTACTTTGGCCACCTCATGCAAAGAGTTGACTCATTGGAAAAGACTCTGATGCTGGGAGGGATTGGGGGCAGGAGGAGAAGGGGACGACAGAGGATGAGATGGCTGGATGGCATCACTGACTCGAAGGCTGTGAGTCTGAGTGAACTCCGGGAGTTGGTGATGGACAGGGAGGCCTGGCGTGCTGTGATTCATGGGGTCGCAAAGAGTCGGACACAACTGAGTGACTGAACTGAACTGAACTGAAAGAGGCAATGATGGTTCTTACCCCTGAAGATTATAAAAATTAAATATGGTTATGCAATTAAAATATTTTGTAAAGCACTGTATAAAGTTTAAATATGATTGTCTCTGAAACGTTTGTTTCTCAGCTAAGCCTCATTTCTTTCATCATAATATATCAGAACACATTACCACTACTGAGAGCCTTGATCTTGGTTTCTTGGTTTCTGGTTCTTCCATGAAACCAGTCCTTGGTGCCAGAAAGTTGGGAATCACTCTTTTAATGATCATAATCAAGCTTTAAGAAATAGAAAATTAATTATATTGGGAATAAGGTCTATGGTTTAGGAGGATTTTCTGGAGAACATTCCAGTCATTATCAGGAATGTCTGAAGAAAAAAAGTGATTTTGGAGTATTCCCAACTAGCGACCAATGAGACTATCTCCAGCTGATGGCAATTACTTTAATCAAAGAACTTCATGTCCACTAATTAATTAATCTTGAGACTCCTTCTTTAGAGTAAACCATTAATGAGGAAATCAGTTTATCAACAGCTATTAACTAAAAGACAATATGACTTGCTCAAGGCTGTGGAGTAAGTCATAGTCCAACTGTGACTGTGCTGAGCCCCCAGCAGGCCTGGCTATTAAGGACCTGTATAAAATATGATTTAATGAATATCCCTAATAGGGGCTTCAGCCAGCTCCTTGAGGGTCTTGAGGCCTGTCTCCCTCAGGTCTGAGTATTTTTTTCTTGAAATTATATCTCCTGCATAATCAATCTGTTCTTTCTTTCTTCTCTCTTATTGAACCACTGATTACCACTGGTTATGTGATTAGATGATGAATAAGTCACAGATAGGGTCCTATCCTTGGGAAGCCTCCAGTCCAAAGGGAGAAGGAAATATATGAAAATACAATTACAAATATAGTATTATCACTGCTTAATGGAGGTAGACATGAAGAGACTTACAAACCAGGAAAGAAAATCTGCCTTTCAAAATATGCCCCAATCAATGATGACTATGCCAGACATGTGTGGCAAATTCAGATTTAAACAACTGCATATCTGTATCAAATGAATATTATTTCTAGACTAAGTATGCTAACCTGTCTTGCCTGATCTGCTTAATATGACTACCCAAATTTTAGCTGATCATGGAACCTCCTAGAAATTTCCACAAAGGTGATGAATATATTGGGACATGAGTCAAAAAAGGCCTTTCAAATTGGATATGATTGTTTGAGGAGACAGAATACCAAGATCTACATGCTATGGTCATCATCATTATCATCATGCTTAATTCTTTACTAGGGCTTCCCTGTTAACCCAGCTGGTAAAGAATCTGCCTGCAATGCAGGAGACCCCGGTTTGATTCCTGGGTCAGGAAGATCTGCTGAAGAAGTGATAGGCTACCCACTCCAGTATTCCTGGGCTTCCCTTGTGGCTAAGCTGATGAAGAATTTGCCTGCAATGTGGGAGACCTGGATTCTATCCCTGGGTTGAGAAGATCCCCTGGTGAACGGAAAGGCTACTCACTCTCTTTCCTAAAGGCCCATAATGTTCTTGGCATTATATGTGCTACGCATGTTCATTTATGATAATTATTTCAGATGCTTCAAAAGAAACTATATAAAAAACAACAAGGTAAAAGGACTTGCCACTGAGCTTTAGTTTGGACATTTTTTTTTTTTTTTTTTTGCCTTGTTTGCTCTGCACTGACTGCTGTGCAGACATTTTCCCCAGTTCCTGTGAATCTATAAACTAACTGTGTTTAGCATCTTAGCAAGAATATCAAAGAATTTAGATTAGGAGGAACATCCCAGCTCAAGGATGACATTTCCTCTTACTTCAGATGACACCATCATTCTGCCTTGATTTGGTAGGATGGGGGACATTCCGATACTTGAGCAAGTCCATTTATTGCCAGATGCACCTTTCTAAGTGATTGTAATAGATGTCATAAATGATAAAAAGAGGACTTGGAGCTTGAGTTAAGGTTTATAGGAATATTGACTTGAGTCTCCAGAGAAAAGATATATCATGGTAGGTTTAAAACAAACATAAATGTAGAAAAACAAAACAAAAACAAAAAAAACAGTGGGTTTACACCTAAAGGAACAATCCCAGGCAAAACAATCAGTTCAGGTCAGTTCAGTTGCTCAGTTGTGTCTGACTCTTTGTGACCCCATGGACTGCAGCATGCCAGGCTTCCTTGTCCATCATCAACTCCCAGAGCTTGCTCCAACTCATGTCCATCGAGTCGGTGATACTATCCAATCATTTCATCCTCTGTCATCCCCTTCTCCTCCTGCCTTCAATCTTTCCCGTCATTAGGATCTTTTCCAATGAGTCAGTTCTTTGCATCAGGTGGCCAAAGTATTAGAGCTTCAGCTTTGGATAAAATAATAGAGGAACGAGAAACAGCAGGAGCCCAGTGAACAGAGATGAGTCCTTCAGTGATGTGACTATGTGATCATAGTTTGGTAAGCTTTAAAATGCACATTGGGCCAACTGACTCTAGTGTGAATGTTTTTAGAGGCTCATTGGTCTCTTTGGAGAAATGACAAATGGTGAGGAGGAAAATCTGGGTCTCTAAAGACTGAAAGTTGGCATGAACTGTGTGCCTGAGGAGACTCTTGGAAAATCAGAGTTGACAGGAGCTGGTCTATGGGGTTCTGCCTCTACAACAGTCCAGGGGAATGAACAGGGAACCCAGCAATTCAACAAATATTGTCTCAGGTAAGCTTCTCAACACCACAAGGAGCAGCAAATAATGGGCATATGGATTCCAAGAAAAGGGAAAACAAAAACAAAAACAAAAACAAGGTTCTTAAGAGTTGAAAGGACTGCAGCCAAGTCAACCAGTCATGCAATTGCAGACTCCAGACTAGAATTTGGTCATCTTACTCTCTGCCCAGGGCACTTTTCACCCTAATAATAAGTCTTCTCTCAGGCTTTTTTTTTTTTTTTTTTTTTGCTTTTCAGTTGAAATTATACCTTTCTTATAGCATCAGTTACAACTAACGTAACTCATTCTGTGTGCATGTATGCTAAGTCACTTCAGCCACGTCTGACTCTTTGTGACCCCATGGACTCTAGCGCACCAGGCTCCTCTGTCTACAGGGAGTCTCCAGGCAAGAATACTGGAATGGGTAGCCATGCGCTCCTCCAGGGGCTCTTCCTGACCCAGGGATCGAACCAGTCTCTTATGGCTCCTGCACTGACTGGCAGGTTCTTTGCCACTAGTGCCACCTGGGATCCTGGGTAGTAGTCATTTTCAAGTCTCATGCTATCCATATACTAGAATCTCTAATAACAACAAAAACAATAATAAACTGGTAATGATGACAGCAGCTAAAATCTATTATGTACAAGGCACCAGGCATTAAGCATTTTACATGCACAGGTATTATCTAATTTAATCATAGTAAGCTAGGAGATAGATACTGTAATTATCTCTATTTGGAGAGCTGGAACTCATAGGGCATAACATAATTTCATAATGTAATTTAAGTGGTAGACATGAAATATTGAACCCGTATCTTCTGACTCCAGACGTATCCTTCTTTATTTCTCAGAATAATGTGTCTTCCCATTGAAAGCAGGCGCCCAGCTCTGTTTGTTTTTATTTCTACTGCATTATGTGTCACATTTTGTAACTATCTACTACCTGCATTTGTTCAACATGATATTTGTCAAAAAAAAAAAAAAAGCTTGTTGAAGTGAATCATAACCTGATACTTCAGGAGCAGTGCATCAGTTATAAAGGAGACCATAAGCGTCCTTTGAGAATAGAGGTTTCATATAAAACAGAAGTAGATCATCTGTCTGCACTGGGATGTGGCAACTGTGAGGCAGTGGTGAAAATGAGAAAGAATATGTATTGAGTCCCTTCTATGACTCAGGAAAACTCTTCTGAAGGCACGTTTGGGAAGAGTAAGGTGGACCAAGAGAAGTTACAGCTTTGAAGTTCAGACTTAGGTTTGAATCTTGACTTGCTACTTGGCTTGAAGGTGTGTTAGTTGCTCAGTCATGTCCGACTCTTTGTGACCCTATGGACTCTAGCCCCGCAGGCTCCTCTACCCGTGGAATTTCCCAAGCAAGAATACTGGGATGGGTTGCCATTTCCCTTGGCTTAGTCTGTGTTACTAGACAAAATAAAATAACTTCTCAGAATCTGTTTTTTTTTTTTTTTAAACTTTCTACAATGAATATAGCAATCAGAGTCTTGAAATCAGGGGGAAATCAAATCAGATAATTGTAGGCATCAGCCTTCTGAAGGTTCCTATATTTCTCTGTCTTGACTCATTTCACCACCAGATTTACATGTGGCTTGTTTATCTGCTTTTTATTAGCTAATTCTCATAAAATCTTGAAAGGCAGTTATGATTGTCTCTATTTTAGTGATGTAAAAAATGAGTCATGGTGGTTAAGTATGTATAGCGAAGATGAGAAAAGGGCCCAGATGTGGTTGATTGAATTTCTGAGAGTTCCCCCATAATATATGTAAAATATTCCCTCATCAGAGATCTCCAAGACTATGTAAAGGCTTTTTAAATAGTGCAGAATCGACGGTCATCTCATTTGTAGTTTGGATTCATTTTGCTACATGTCAACCACGTGGTGAAAGTCATTCAATGGGTCATTTCAAAATTCCATAATCTTAAAAGACACTTTGTTGACAATCTTATTCTTGTGTTTACTCCTCAGCCTTATACTTTTCTGCATTTTCATATTGATTCAATAAAATCCCAGTTACTTATTTTTCTCAAACGTACTAGCTATGGTTATGCCTCTGTAGTTTGGAACAGAATGTTCACTCTGCTTGAAATACGCTCACCTTCATGGTCTGCTTAGTGGACTCCTACACATTCTGAAAACTCCAATTCACATTGTTTCTCCCTTTTTGTCATTCCCTTCATCCAGGGTATCCCTCATCACTCCCATAACACCTGGAGCTAACCTAACCTAAAATTCAATATTTCCAAAACTTGCCAGTCTTAAAACATATACACACACACACACACACACACAGAGCAACCTTGTGGAAGACAGATTCTTAGACCAGATTCAAGTCAGGATGATCAACTTTCAGTGTAGGTACCCATAAACCTTAATGTTTATAAACACCATAGTCAATTTTATGATCAGAGAAGTGTACACTACTTAAATGGATCAGATATTAACTTACATTATATTTGCCTGTTTGCATGTTACCTGCCTCTAGCGTGTGGTGTCCCTTAGATGTGAACCTTATTCAAGATGGATTCTTTAGTTTATTGTCTAGAAATGCAATTTTCAGGAATTGTTTACTGAATGAATGAGTTAATGAAAGAATACTCAGAATGAAATAATAAACAGGCCTCTCATATAATCCATGGAAATATTTCCAAGTCACCATGAGTACAATCTCCAGATGTCTTATTGCTGATTTCTAGCTGGTATTATGTGTTCTGCTTTCATTTTGTTTTTAAACTTTGTCTAAGACCAGCAGAGACCCCTCTTCTTAGAGAACTGACATCAAATCTGCAGCATCTGATCAGAGTCAAATTAGGTTGGAGAAATTATGACTGTAGACAAATATATACCCAAACAGCATTCAACATAAATATAGACTTGAATTTATTGAAGTTTATACTATGTGAAATATACTGAAAAAAGTGTAAGGATCTTTCTTGTAAAAGTTCTAAATGATAATGGAGAAGAGAAATAGTAATAAATAGGATAACAGAGAAAAGTTAAAGAGATTAAAATATATCCATGAGTACTGGGACTTCTGTCATCACAATTGATTTCAACTTACAAGATATATCTCTTTTCCCTGCATAATAAAGTCCAGGCCTCCTCATGACATGTAAGGCCCTCCAAATCTGGTCCAATCAACTCTGACAATTTCATTTTATTTTGTTTCACCACTCATCTGTAGGCCCACTCATAAGAGACACTTCTCTCTCTTCTCTTTCTTTCTCTCCCTCATGGTCTGTCGCATCATAGAGAAACAAAGCCAGATATTAAGGAAGTAATAAATAGTGTTCAGTGATAAATCATGCAATAGGGAAGAAGGTCCAGTGTAAACTGAGCTCAGCTTTGATGCTGGGTGTATTAAAGGAAAGGTGATAAAGGGCATTGAGGGCAGTTTGGTTCCTGTGACCACATCATCTGTGTTTGCTAATCGGCACTTATCTGGAGGCTGGAAAAACAAACTTCTTGGTGACCAGAGGCAGTTATACAATTTGGAACAAGGCTCCCAACATACTAGGCTCTTACACTCCCAGGAGGACTGGGGGATTAGAATGATCTCCTTGATTGCATTTTGAAGAGTCTGCTCCCAGGTCCTTGAGGAGACAGTTCAGACTGACAGAAGATTCAGATACAAAAGGGAAGACAAATGATTTATCACTGCAACCTTATCTATTCTAAAGGAAGTTAGGTTCAGGGTTTTATCATCAAGTTTCAGCTGAAATAAGCAGTAGGTTCTCCTGGCACTGTTGAGCTTTCTTAGACAAGCATTTTAAGGGGTCTGGGGGCATCTTGGGGACACAGCTTTAAAATGCTAGAGTCTATGTTAGCGTTCAATCAAATCTCTTATAAAGAGGTTTTCATGCTTATTCAGTTGTGTCTGGCTCTTTGTGACTTCCTGGACTGTAGCCTGCCAGGCTCCTCTGTCCATGGACTTCTTCAGGCAAGAATGATGGAGTGGTAGCCATTCTCTTCTCTAGGGAAAATTTCTGACCCAGGAGTCCAGTCCAGGTCTTCTGAATTTCAGAAGGATTTTTTACCATCTGAGACACCAGGGAAGATAGGCAAATTAAGCACCAGGGTGCAAACAAATGGGCTTTCCTGGTGGCTCAGATGGTAAAGAATCTGCTTGCAATGCAGGAGAGCCAGGTTCGATCCCTTGGTTGAGAAAATCCCTTGGAGAACGGAACGGCTACCCATTCCAGTACTCTTGCCTGAAGAATCCCATGGACAGAGGAGCCTGGTAGGCTACAGTCCACAGGGTTGCAAAGAGTTGAATATGACTTTAATCTCATTTTCCCCTAGAAAGCTAATATAAAAATAAAATAATAATAATATAAAAATCAAGCTTATATTCAAGATGGACAGTGAGGGCAGAAGAGAAATGTCTTTTTCCAGACAGTGAAAATAGCATGTACCAAGAAAGAATAGTAATAAAGGGTCTGGAAAATTCCAGAAAAGCAAGAGGATTGTCATTATTGCTAACAAGTTAGCATCTTCATTCTTCAGCATGACAGGCAAAGACTCATCTATTTGTCAACTCTTTGACTTCCTCCAGCAAAGGCCCCTAATACTACCAAGATGTCCATATCACCAACTCCTTTTCCAGGATATTGGAAGATACTTAAGCCAGAGTGATCAACAGGTTATCCTGGCAAACAGAGGAGGCAGAGGAAATCCCTGCAGGCAGGAAGCAGGTGCCTGGGGAGACAGACATTTCAGTTATCTATTGCTGTACAATAAACTACCCAAAGCTTAGTGACCGCAAAGAGCAACCTTTCTCTTAAAGCTCATGCTTTTGGGGGTCAGGAACTCAAACAGGGTTCAGCAAGGCTAGTCTTCCACTTCATGTGGCATCAGTTGTGTCATTCTGTGATTTTTAAAGGGTGGCTTCACTGTCATTTCTGTCTTAGAAGGGACAATGGAAGTCAGGCTTAGCTGTGCCATCTCCCCTTCTGTGTACTCTATGTACAGTTCTTCCACAGGCTCCACTCTCTCTAGCAGGAGAGTTCGGGACTCAGGGCTCCCAGAGTCAAGGCAAAAGTTGACAGTCCTCCCAAAAACTAGATTCAGAACCTGGAACAATGCAAAGCATCACTTCCTCTGTGCTCTATTGGTCAAAACAACCACTGGCCCGCACAGGATCAAGGGTAGAGAAATAGGCACTACCTTTTGGTAAAAGGAGGAACAACTGATGTGTCAGTTCAATTCAGTCACTCAGTCAGGTCCGACTCTTTGCGAACCCATGAATTGCAGCACGCCAGGCCTCCTTGTCCATCACCAACTCCTGGAGTTCACTCAAACTCACCTCCATTGAGTTGGTGATGCCATTCAGCCATCTCATCCTCTGTCGTCCCCTTTTCCTCCTGCTCCCAATCCCTTCCAGCATCAAAGTTTTTCCAATGAGTCAACTCTTCCCATGAGGTGGCCAAAGTACTGGAGTTTCAGCTTTAGCATCATTCCTTCCAAAGAACACCCAGGACGGATCTCCTTTAGAATGGACTGGTTGGATCTCCTTGCAATCCAAGGGACTCTCAAGAGTCTTCTCCAACACCACAGTTCAAAAGCATCAATTCTTCAGCTCTCAGCTTTCTTCACAGTTCAACTCTCACATCCATACATGACCGCTGGAAAAACCATAGCCTTGACTAGACGGACCTTTGTTGGCAGAGTAATGTCCCTGCTTTTGAATATGCTATCTAGGTTGGTCATAACTTTCCTTCCCAGGAGTAAACGTCTTTTAATTTCATGGCTGCAGCCACCATCTGCAGTGATTTTGGAGCCCAAAAAAATAAAGTCTGACACTGTTTCCACTGTTTCTCCATCGATTTCCCATGAATTGATGGGGCCAGATGCCATGATCTTCGTTTTCTGAATGTTGAGCTTTAAACCAACTTTTTCACTCTCCTCTTTCACTTTCATCAAGAGGCTTTTGAGTTCCTCTTCACTTTCTGCCATAAGGGTGGTGTCATCTGCATATCTGAGGTTATTGATATTTCTTCTGGTAATCTTGATTCCAGCATGTGGTTCTTCCAGTCCAACGTTTCTCATGATGTACTCTGCATGTAAGTTAAATAAGCCGGGTGACAGTATACAGCCTTGATGTACTCCTTTTCCTATTTGGAACCAGTCTGTTGTTCCATGTCCAGTTGTAACTGTTGCTTCCTGACCTGCATGTAAGTTTCTCAAGAGGCAGGTCAAGTGGTCTGGTATTCCCATCTCTTTCAGAGTTTTCCACAGTTTATTGTGATCCACACAGTCAAAGGCTTTGGCATAGTCAATAAAGCAGAAATAGATGTTTTTCTGGAACTCTCTTGCTTTTTCCATGATCCAGCAGATGTTGGCAATTTGATCTCTGGTTCCTCTGCCTTTTCTAAATCAGCTTGAACATCTGGAAGTTCACAGTTCACATACTGCTGAAACCTGTCTTGGAGAATTCTGAGCATTACTTTACTAGCATGTGAGATGAGTGCAATTGTGTGGTAGTTTGAGCATTCTTTGGCATTGCCTTTCTTTGGGATTGGAATGAAAACTGACCTTTCCCAGTCCTGTGGCCACTGCTGAGTTTTCCAAATTTGCTGGCATAGTGAGTGCAGCACTTTCACAGCATCATCTTTCAGGATTTGGAATAGCTCAACTGGAATTCCATCACCTCCACTAGCTTTGTTCATAGTGATGATTTCTAAGGCCCACTTGACTTCACATTCCAGGATGTCTGGCTCTAGGTGAGTGATCACACTATCATGATTATCTTGGTCGTGAAGATCTTTTTTTGTACAGTTCTTCTGTGTTTTCTTGCCACTTCTTGATATCTTCTGCTTGTGTTAGGTCCATACTATTTCTGTCCTTTATCGAGCCCATCTTTGCATGAAATATTCCCTTGGTATCTCTAATTTTCTTGAAGAGATCTCTAGTCTTTCCATTCTGTTGTTTTCCTCTATTTCTTTGCATTTATCATTGAAGAAGGCTTTCTTAATCTCTTCTTGCTATTCTTTGGAACTCTGCATTCAGATGCTTATATCTTTCCTTTTCTCCTTTGCTTTTTGCTTCTCTTCTTTTCACAGCTATTGGGAAGGCCTTCCCAGACAGCCATTTTGCTTTTTTTGCATTTCTTTTCCATGGGGATGGTTTGATCCCTGTCTCCTGTACAATGTCATGAACCTCAGTCCATAGTTCATCAGGCACTCTATCAGATCTAGTCCCTTAAATCTATTTCTCACTTCCACTGTATAATAAGGGATTTGATTTAGGTCATACCTGAATGATCTAGTGGTTTTCCCTACTTTCTTCAATTTCAGTCTGAATTTGGCAATAAGGAGCTCATAATCTGAGCCATAGTCAGCTCCTGGTCTTGTTTTTGCTGACTGTATAGAGCTTCTCCATCTTTGGCTGCAAAGAATATAATTAATCTGATTTTGGTGTTGACCATCTGGTGATGTTCATGTGTAGAGTCTTCTTTTGTGTTGTTGGAAGAGGGTGTTTGGCATGACCAGTGAGTTCTCTTGGCAGATCTCTATTAGCCTTTGCCCTGCTTCATTCTGTATTTCAAGGCCAAATTTGCCTTTATTCCAGGTGTTTCCTGACTTCCTACTTTTGCATTCCAGACCACTATAATGAAAAGGACATATTTTTTGGGTGTTAGTTCTAAAAGGTCTTGAAGGTCTTCATTGAACCGTTCAACTTCAGCTTTTTCAGCATTACTGGTTGGGGCATAGACTTGGATTACTGTGATGTTGAATGGTTTGCCTTGGAAACGAACAGAGATCATTCTGTCGTTTTTGAGATTACATCCAAGTACTGCATTTTGGACTCTTTTGTTGACCACGATGGCTACTCTTTTTCTTCTAAGGGATTCCTGCCCACAGGAGTAGATATAACGGTCATCTAAGTTAAATTTACCCATTCCAGTCCATTTTAGTTTGCCAGTTTCTAGAATGTCGACGTTCACTCTTGCCATCTCCTGTTTGACCACTTCCAATTTGCCTTGATTCATGGACCTAACATTCCAGGTTCCTATGCAACATTGCTCTTTACAGCGTCAGACCTTGCTTCTATCACCAGTCACATCCACAGCTGGGTATTCTTTTTGCTTTGGCTCCATCCCTTCATTCTTTCTGGAGTTATTTCTCCACTGATCTCTAGTAGCATATGGGGCACCTACTGACCTGGAGAGTTCCTCTTTCATTATCCTATCATTTTGCCTTTTCATACTGTTCATGGGTTTCTCAAGGCAAGAATACTGAAGTGGTTTGCCATTCCCTTCTCCAGTGGACCACATTCTGTCAGATCTCTCCACCATGACCCGCCCATCTTGGGTGGCCCCTCAGGACATGGCTTAGTTTCATTGAGTTAGACAAGGCTGTGGTCCTAGTGTGATTAGATTGACAAGTTTTCTGTGGTTATGGTTTCAGTGTGTCTGCCCCCTGATGCCCTCTTGCAGCACATACCATCTTACTTGGGTTTCTCTTACCTTGGACGTTGGGTATCTCTTCACGGCTGCTCCAGCAAACTGCAGCCGCTGCTCTTTACTTTGGATGAGGGATATCTCCTCACCACCACCCCTCTTGACCTTGAACGTGGAATAGCTCCTCTAGGCCCGCCTGCGCCCCTGCAGCCACTGCTCCTTGGATGTGGGGTTGCTCCTCTTGGCCACTGCCCCTGACCTCGGACACAGGGCAGCTCCTCTCGGCCACCGCCCTTGACCTCAGACGTGGGGTAGCTCCTCTTGGCCGCAAGCAATGTGTAGCCATCTTTAATCTACCATTACAGACTTATATAGACTTTTTATTTATTCATCCAGAATCTTTCATGTCATAAGAAGGAGAACAGGATATAGTTCTTATGAGTGAATAAAGTCGCTCAGTCGAGTCTGACTCTTTGCAACCCCATGGACTATAGCCTACTAGGCTCCTCTGTCCATGGGATTTTCCAGGCAATAGTCCTGGAGTGGATTGCCATTTCCTTCTCCAGGAGGTCTTCCCAACCCAGGGACTGAACCTGGGTCTCCCGCATTGTAGACAGACGCTTTACCATCTGAGCCACCAGGGAAGAGTTTTACTAACTCTTATAACTCTATAGTTCTTATAGATATAACTATATATAGCATTGTTATAGTTATATTTAAATTATCAAAAAAGTAAAAATACCAATGTGACAAAAATGAAAACAAATAGGATGTCCTCTAATGTCTACAGAGTATATGAAATATCTTTGTGTTCATAGATAGTGGTGTTAATTGCTATTATTAAACACTTTCTATGTGCAGCAATTTTTCTTTGCATCACTTTATATAATTCACACAACTACCATTTTGAGAGAAGCATCTCATCTTCGTTTTGCAAGTGAGAAAACTGATGTTCAGAAACACACATTGTGTTGTCCCAGGGCACATAGATAGAACGCTGATGTTGAAATTCTCTGATATCAAAGTCCATGGTCTTTCTATGGAGTCACGTTGCCATCCATCTGCCCCATAAAGCTCCATGAGCTCTGTTCTGGCAACAACAGAAGTCAATATTCCCATTTCACAAAAAATAAAATGACCTGGGTTAAGGGAAGCAGCTTTTCAACATTGCACAACTGAAAAGTAAAGACACAGGAACTCATACCTATGCATTTTTTTAACTCCAGAATTTTTAGGGATTACACACACCATTTCTTTGCAATAGTTTCAACCATGTTAAAGAACATCCAAACTGTATGTAACCTTTTATCATTTTTATGCTTATGACTATGCACTAATGGAAAATGTAAATTCTTTGCAATTTACAGTGGATTTCCCATTAGTGGCAGTGTTCCCATAGTTTCTTTATCTCAGTTTGTCTTAAACATTTATTACCAATTTGACACCAGTGATGTTCTAATTAAAGTTCATTCTCCAACATGAAATACAGTACTATATAAAGTAGCAAGAACATTTCCTTTACATTTAGATTGCTTGATATTTCTTGAGTGGTTTACAATAAATGTTGGAAGTAATTTTGTTTATTTGTTTAGGAAGTCATCACTCCCATCATTCTTACTCCATACTATCACCGTACATTTTTCCAACTAATTCTTGTGTTTCATCAAAAGCTCTTTTATGCAATGGGTTTTTGTTTGGGCACTATTAATTAAAGTATCTAAGTTGATAAATTGCCTGACAGAAGATGCTAGATTTTTTCCGAGCATGACCTATACTTTTTAGAAGAAAGATTATAAAAACTTTCATATTTAAGGGGGAAAAAAAAAAAAAACAGTGGATTGAAGATAAAATAAAGTCACTCTAAACCCTTTTACCATAAGCAGACTCTAAATAAGCTTTATTCAACAAGCATGCCCTATTAGTTCTGTTTCCTAAATATATGTTACCAGTGTCTTTTTTCCACCACTGAACAAACTCTCCTTCCTCCACTCTAGGCTATTGATTGGTTGTAAAAAAAAAGAAAACCTGCATTTTTCCCACCCACCATCCCTGGAACTTTTTATGTTTTTGTTGTCATATTTTACATCATTTTATTTTGTGTATCCCTTCACAGCTAATTCCTAGGTGGTACAGGTAAAGAACTACATGCAAATTCTGGTTAGATGTAAGACGGGTTTGATCCCTGAGTCGGAAAGATACCCTAGAGGTGGGCATGACAACGCACTCCATTTGTTTTTGCCTGGGAAATCCCATCAACAGAGGAGGCTGGCAGGCTACAGTCCACAGGTCACAGCGTCAGACACAACTGAGTGACTAAGATGCATCACTTAACAACCTATTGTAGTTATTGTTTATTTTGCTACTTTGGTCTTTTAAGCTTCATATTAGCTTTCTTTTAAAAATTAATTTATTTTTAATTGAAATTTTTTACAGAATTTTGTTGTTTTCTGTCAAATATTACCATGAAATAACATACTAGCTTTTTAAGTGAATGATCCAGGGCCTTTATCTCCGTTTACCAATGAGATTTTGTTTTTTGTTTTTTTGTTATTTCTAATTATGGGATTTACTTTTCCATTTAAACAAGGTGCTTTCACATTTCTAATAAGACAAATTTAATGGTGATAAAGTCTCTTTGTTTTTGCTTTTCTGGGAAACTCTTTATCTCTCCTTCAATTCTGAATGATAACCAAGCCAAACAAAGTATTCTAGGCTGTAAGTTTTTGTTTGTTTGTTTTCCTTTCAGGACTTAAAATATATCCTGCTAGTCCTCTCTGGCCTGTAAATTTTGTGCTGAAAAAATCAGTGGAGAATCTAATCAGGTTTCCTTTGTGTGTGGCTGGTTGCTTTTCTCTTGCTGATTTTAAGACTCTTTATTTTTAACCCTTCCATTTTAATTATAATATTTCTTGATGTGGAACTCCTTAGACTCATCTTATTTGAGACTCTCCATTATTCCTCTTCCTGGATGTATGCTTCCTTGCCCAAGTTAGGAGAGTTTTCAGCCATATTTCTTCAAATAAGCTTTCTGTCCCTTTCTTCTCCTTCTGGCACCCCGATAATGAGAATAATAGCATGCTTGATGTTGTCTCTGAGTCCTTTAAATTCTCCTCACTAAAAAAATAAAAATAAAATAAATGATTCTTTTCACTGTTCCAATTAGGTGATTTTCTTTCATCTATCTTCTAGATCATTTATCCATTTTCTGTATCATCTAATTTACCGTTCACTCCCTCCAGTGTACTTATTTCCAGTAATTTTATTTCTTAGTTCTGATTTTTTTTTCTTATATTTTCTAAGAGTCTGTTGAAATTCTCACTGAGTTCCTCCATTCTTCTTCAAAGTTCAGTGCATACTTGCTTGGAACATTTTCTTTGAACCCTTTGTCAATAAATCACTCATTTCTGTTTCATTAGGTTGCCCAACCACGTCCCTCCACCCTCACCCTGGAGTTTTATTTTGTTTCTTCTGGAACATATTCCTCTATCTCCTCATTTTGTGTTTCAATTTTTGTTCCTAAGAATTAGGCAAAACAGCTGCCTCTCCTGGTCCTGAAGGAGTGGCCTTGTAGAATGCCTGCAGCTGGTGGTATTGGGAGTGCTACAGCCAAGCTGAGTTTGCAAGGTGGCTGAGGCTGGAGTGGGTGTATGCCAGGGGCAGTGCCAGGGGACTCAAGCAATGGTGCTCACTGACGCCTCCAATATTGCAGAGGGCTCCAGCAGTTTCCTGTCCACTTGGCAGAAGCTCTTGGGTTAGTGAACAGATTTCCTTAGCATGTAGTCTATGCACCCTTTCAGTTGCTATTTACTCACTGTACTCCAAAGTGGGTAAGTCTGCACTGGACCCCTCAACAATATCACTCACTACTGCATTGGGGGTGGAATTCCCATGAATGCCATGTCTCTGCCTTTCCTACTGATTTCTATGTGGTCCTTCTTGTGCAGTAGTCACTCAATTAGCCCACAGGTAATTTTCAAGAACTTCTCTAGGGACTTCACTGGTGGCCCAGTGGCTAAGACTCTGCACTCCCATTGCAGGGGGTCTGGATTCAATCCCTAGTCAGCAAACTAGATCCCACATGCTGCAACTAAAGATCCCACATGCCGCAACGAATGTCTAAGATCCCTAATGCCACAACAGACCCAGCACAGCCAAGTAAATAAATAAATATGAAAACAAAACAAACAGAAAACACTGCTGTATATTTGCATGTTGTCTCAATGTGTCCATGAGACGAGGTGACATAAGGATCTTTCCACATCACCACCTCCTCTTCTCCTTTGTTCTTAATAGAAAAGGAAAAATGACTGAATTAAGGAGGAATTTCTTTTCTAGAAGGCAAAATAAGAACACCTCTTTAATTCCTTTATGAAAAATCCACAGAGCACTTAAAATATTTTATATTAAATATTTCAGTTACATTGGAAAGGCTCATAATTCCCAGTGAAAAGTCCTGCAATTAAAATATTTAATTGAAGAAAAAAGGTATCATTTTTCCCCTACTGAAATTTAAAGTTAGTTAATTTTTGATTATGTAATGTTACCTTGAACTCCCACAAAGACTTACCCTACATTTAAAATATTGTTTTGTGGTAAAAATTCTTTTATTCCTAGCTCTCAAATTATAAATAATATATAAGCATTGTTGAAAGTGGTAAAATAAAAAAAAATGAGTCATTCTTTTTTAATAGTCTGCATGAATAATTATTGGACAAATGGTTCACAGTATACAACCTGCAATTAAATATATTCATTAATTCAATAAAATGGTTATATTTTATATTTGAAAGCCAAATATTAAAGTAATTTTATAGCTCCTAATAGAAAATATTCTTGTTTTATATATTTTTTTCAAATTTTCAAAAATAATTGATTCCTTAGTCCAATAAAAGTACCCTGAATTATCAAATAAATAAAAACATTTAACTCTTTTATGAACTATAATCAATTAACAAAATCATAATCCTCACATAGTCAAATGTTTAAGTCCAAGCAAATACATTTCAGATTTTATCTCAGAAACATATCTTATCAAAATGTTGATTAGAATCCAAAGCTAGATAGTTTCAAAGCAAAAGGCCTTGAAATAAGTTTCATAACTGGTTTATGTTAATTGATATCAATTACTTTTAAAACTTTTTAGGGTATGCTGTTGGCCTTAGAAGTCACCATATGCTTGTTCTCACAGACCCAGGCACGGAATGTGCACTCAAAGAAACTATTTCTTGAGTGAACAGTTCATGATATTGTGCTGGTGAGCCTGTCTACTCAAAGTGTGACCTCTGAGACAGCAGCATCAGGCCCACCTGAGACACAGGCACACAGGCAGAATTCAGACATGCCCCAGTCCTACGAACCATAATCTGCATTTTGAATGGAGTCCCATTGTTTGAAATGTGCAACATTTGAGAAGCGTGCTGAAGCATAGGGCCTTACTTATTGGGAATCTGGATTCATTCAGCCTATACCAAATCATAGGAGAAGGCAATGGCACCCCACTCCAGGACTCTTGCCTGGAAAATTCCATGGACAGAGGAGTGGAACAGGCTGAAGTTGATGGAATCACAAAGAGTTGGATACAACTGTGTGACTAACTTTCATTTTCACTTTTCATACCAAATCATGGTCCATCACTTTGAAGTGCCTTATAAAGTGCAAATGATGTATAAATATGAATTAATATTATTACTCAGGGTGAAGAGAGGTCATTTTATTGCTATGTCACAAGGCTGCCTGTGGTCTAGCAGAGAGGACTCTTGACTTTGAATCAGAAGACGTGAACTTAATTATTAGCTTTGTCACATCCCACCTGTTTTATCTCAGTTGTGCTATTCAATTTCCCTGACTTTCAGGTCCCCAGTCTGTAAAACTGGAATAATAACATTGCAGAGCTAACGTGAGAACCTATTGAGGCAATAATATGAGATTACTCTGTAAGCTTTACAGTTCTGGACATGTATGCAGTCATTGTGGTTTGGGACACAGGGGACATGGGTTCATTCTACTAAAGGAGGTGGTGACTCTCACAGGTGTGTTGGCATTTCAGCAGGATCTCCAAGGGAGTTGAGTGTTGTCAAGGGGAGAACCAGAAGGAAACATGTGTTGCTATACAGTGCTAAGAACATAAAATATGAAATTAAAAAAAAATAAGAAAAAAATTTGAATTTGGGTGTTGTTGTTCAGTTGCCAGGTCATGTCCGACTGCAGCACAGCAGGCCTCTCTGTCCCTCACCATCTCCCAGAGTTTGCTCAATATCATATTCAATGAATCAGTGATGCCATCCAATCCTCTTATCCTCTGTCATCCCCTTCTCCTCCTGCCCTCAATCTTTCCCAGCATGAGGGTCTTTTCTAATGAGTCAGCTGTTCGTATCAGGTGGCCAAAGTATTGGAGCTTCAGCTTCAGCATCAGTTCTTCCAAGGAGTATTCAGGGTTAATTTCATTTAAGAGTGACTGGTTTGCTCTCCCTGCAGTGCAGGGGATTCTCAGGAGTCTTCTCCAGCACCACAGTCTGAAAGTGTCAATTCTTAGGTGCTTTGCCTTCTCTGCTGTCCAGTTCTCATATCTGTTGAATTTGGATACAATAGATATTCCTCCAGCGATAACACTGGATGTGTTCTATATTTGGTAACACATGTCTCTATGGAAAAGTATGTGTGTGTATCTGTTTGTGTCTGTGTGTGTGTGCATGAGTGTGTGTGTGTGTGTTATAGCATAGTGAATGCAAACTCCAACTGTGGAGATAAATTGTTTAAATTCAAATTCTAGCTCTACCATTTGTTAGCATGTAACTGTGGGCTGTTAACTTATCTTTTCTGTGTCTTAGTTTTCTTACCTTAAACCTTACATAATAAATAATACTTACTTATAGAGTTGTGGACAGCATATGAGTTTATACATACAAACTGCTTTTAATACTGTCTGACAGGGACCATGGTGGGCCAGTGATTAAGACTCCATACTTCCAATGCAGGAGGCAAAGGGTTCAATCCCTGGTCAGGGAACTAAGATCCCACATGCCATATGGTGTGATTAAAAAAAGAGAGCACTATTGAGAAAACAGTATCTGACTACAACCAGCATAGGGGCTTCCCTAGTGGCTCAGTGGTAAAGAATCTGCCTGCAATGTAGGCGACATGGGTTTGATTCCAGGTTTGGGGAAGATCCCCTGAAGAAGGAAATGACAACCTACTCCAGGATTCATGCCTCAGAAATCTCATGAACAGAAGAGACTGTCAGGCTACAGTACATAAGTTCACAGAGTCAGACATGAATGTAGTGACTAAACAACAAGAGCAACATGAACAGGGTAAACCCACAGTAAATCCAGCTATTATTACAATAACTATGATGTTACTAGGAGAAGGCAATGGCACCCCACTCCAGTACTCCTGCCTGGAAAATCCCATGGATGGCAGAGCCTGGTAGGCTGCAGTCCATGGGGTCGCTGAGAGTCGGACATGACTGAATGACTTGTCTTTCACTTTTCACTTTCATGCATTGGAGAAGGAAATGGCAACCCACTCCAGTGTTATTGCCTGGAGAATCCCAGGGACAGGGGAGCCCGGTGGGCCGCCGTCTATGGGGTCGCACAGAGTTGGACACGACTGAAGCGACTTAGCAGCAGCAGCGGCATGATATTATTACTGCAATTGTTGCTATTATTATTGAGAATTTACTTCTCTGTAGAAACTTCCTTGCTCAGTGTGAGGCCTTCGGATTCAGAACCATCAAAAGTAACAGCTTGAGTCCAGCCAAATCGATGTAGCATTTTCTTCCTCCATAACTTAACACCCCAGAGCCAGATGTTAGCCAAGTTACTCTAGCCCACTGCAGCCTCCTGATGCAGGCCAGCTGTGCTGGGCACTGCTCATGATACATGTTGCTCAATTCCATGAGAATTGCTGCTGCTAACTTTCTTCTCTGGCTCTGCCAAGTCCTTATAAAGTGTATTTGCCAAGTTTTCTTTGATGTACTTTCATCAGTTCAGTATATACACTTCCATGCAATGTTACATGGGAAAGGAAGCCTGTGTGGGGCAGGCAGGTTATTCTGCCCCTTCACTTCACAGTTGGTGAATCAGAAGACCAGAGAGAGAGAGAAAGAGCCTTGCCCGAGGTCACAGAGTTTATTAATGGGAGGAACAAATCCACTATACAAATTTGCTCAGTCCCAGACCAATGCTCTTTTCTACCCCCTTGTCTTGCTTCTGAGTTATCATGTGGACAATAACAATTAAACATGCCATAACACTAAAGAAGTGTCAGATTTACATCGTTGTGGTTTTTTTATCTCCGCCCAGGCAAACACAGTTCTGTTACAAATGTTGGTTTTAAAACCTAGGTTTAACAGTCAGAGTGTGTGGATAGAGAGGCTAATGGTGCACACATTAATAATGATAACGGTAGAACTGACTATTATATGGCACACTAGACTTCACAAAGTATTGCACATGTATTGATTCTATTGTTTTCTCTTCAGCATAAATAAAAACAAATTTTGGTAGGGAAGCAGGAGATTCTGGCATACTCCTGTTATCAGTATTGTACAGATCTTTCCTGTTCTTCGTGGCTCAAATTGTAGCATTTCTCCCACATGAAGCTTGTGATTCTGTCACTGGCTTAGCCAAACAGTTTTTACCTTCAGTCTCATGCTGCTGCTGCTGCTAAGTCGCTTCAGTCGTGTCCGACTCTGTGCGACCCCATGGACTACAGCCTACCAGGCTTCTCCGTCCATGGGATTCTCCAGGCAAGAACACTGGAGTGGGTTGCCTTTTCCTTCTCCACTTCAGTCTCATAGCCTCCTTTTAACTAGACTGCTATATAATCCTCACCAGTGGGGGATGGTGTGTGTGTTTCTGTGTGTGTGTGTGTGTGTTTGTGTTGTTTTTTCCAACCACTACGAGCTCCTTCGAAACAAATATCTTGTCTCAGAAATTAGCAGAGTAACACGATGCTAAGCAAATAAAGCACTTGTATGCAAATAAATGAGTTTCCTGACTGGAGCCTATTATACAGAGTGAAGTAAGCCAGAAAGAAAAACACCAATACAGTATACTAACGCATATATATGGAATTTAGAAAGATGATAATGATAACCCTGTATGCAAGACAGCAAAAGAGACACAGATGTATAGAACAGACTTTTGGACTCTGTGGGAGAGGGAGAGGGTGGAATGATTTTGGGGAATGGCACTGAAGCATGTATAATATCATATAAGAAATGAATCGCCAGCCCAGGTTCGATACAGGATGCTTGGGGCTGGTGCACTGGGATGATCTGGAGGGATGGTACGGGGAGGGAGATGGGAGGGGGGTTCAGGATGGGGAACACGCGTATGCCCATGGCGGATTCATGTTGACGTGTGGCAGAACCAATACAATATTGTAAAGTAAAATAAAATAAAATAAAGCAGTGAAGTGAAAAAAAAAATTATTCTTGCCACCATTGAAAAAAAAAAAATCTGCCTACCAATGTAGGAGACGTGGGTTTGGTCCCTGGGTCAGGAAAATCCTCTGGAGAAGTCAATGACAACCCACTCCCATATTCTTGCCTGGAAAATCCCATGGTAAGAGGAGCCTTGTGGGCTACAGTCCAGGGGCTGCAAAGAGTTGGACATGACTTAGCGACTGAACAACTGCAACAATGCAAATAAATGCCTATAAATTCATAGATTGGATAAGGCTCATGTAGAATACCTAAGGAAGAAGTTACTATAATATTGAAAGCCACCCTTGCACTTACAGTTATGGGTGGTTATCAGAGAGAAATCAGGGATGAACAGAAAGTCATGGATATAGTACATCAAATTCACTCTATTGTGAAGGGGAAAAAAAAAGGAAATTCAGATAAAGGGTTGATTAATGATTTATATGTATGTGGTGCATTAAGAAACCAGGAACATCTCTGCTTAATGGGTTGTTTTGGGGTGGTAGAATATGCATGTTGATGTCAAGTGAGGCATCTAATTACTAATGTGTCCAAAATATAACTTTTGATTTCCTTTATCACCCTGTCTTCCAAAACTGTCCTCCCTTTAGTCTTAGTGAAGGAATGACTTAAATATCCTTAAGACTTGATTGATCTAGCCAAAACCTAGAAGTTACTGCTGCATGATTTTTTTCCCCTTAATCATGACATGATTTCAAAGACCATCATTTACATTTAGAAAATTCACCTGAAATCTGTTCCCTGCTCTCTATTTCCACTACCCTAGCTCAAACTGTTATTTCTTGCCTTGACTACCACAATTCTTTTAAAATTAGTGTCGTCATTTCATCTTCATTCCTTAAATCTGATCTTTAACTCTTCATATGTGTTTATACCAGTAAAATACCCTTTTACAGCTCTATGAATTTTGGAAAATGCATACAAAATACTTTCATTGTCCTCCAAAACTCCCTGTAATTTCTCCTTTCTAGTAAATCCTAATCCCTATTCAGGTTTCACTGTTTTGCTTTCTGCTCCTCTAAGTTCACATTTTCTGTGCTGTGCTTAGTCGTTCAGTCATGTCCGACTCTGCAACCCCATGCACTATTCAGTCCATGTAATTCTCCAGGCCAAAACACTGGAATAGGTACCCTTTCCCTTCTCCAGGGATCTTCCCAACACAAGAATTGAACCCAGGTCTCCCACACCGCAGGTGGATTCTTTACCATCTGAGCTACCAGGGAAGCCCTAACATTTTCTAGGACACCTTATTTTGCTGTTGTTGTTCAGTCACTGTGTTGTGTCCGATTCTTTGTGACCCCATGGACTTAAGCACTCCAGGCTCCTCTGTCCTCCACTATCTCCTAGAGTTTGCTCAAATTCATGTCCTTTGAGTCAGTGATGCTATCTAACCATCTTATCCCCTGTTGCTTTCTTCTCCTTTTTCCTTCTATCTTTCCCAGGACACCTTATGCCTGGCTGCCATGCTAAGTCACTTCAGTTGTGTCTGATTCTTTGTGACCCTATGGACTATAGCCCACCAGGCTCCTCTGTCCACGGAGATTCTCCAGGCAAGAATATTGGAGTGGGTTGCCTTGCCCTCCTCCTGGGGATCTTCCCAACCCAGGGATCAAACCTGCATCTCTTACATCTCCTGCATTGGCAGGTGGGTTCTTTACCACTAGTGCCACCTGGGAAACCCTGGACACCCTATAAGGAGTATCATATTCTCTCACTTAGGAAAATGCATTTGAGATTCATGCATATTGTTGTGTGAGGTTTGTTCTTTTTGTTGCTGAGTTGTATTCCATTGTAGAGATATATTGCAGTTTGTTGACTCATTCACAAGGTGCAAGACATTTGGGTTGCTTCTAGTTTGGGATGATTATGAATAAAGTTTCTATATATGTTCACATACAGGTTTTTTTGTGAACATAGCTTTTAGCTTGGAGAAGGCAATGGCACCTCACTCCAGTACTCTTGCCTGGAAAATCCCATGGATGGAGGAGCCTGGTAGGCTGCAGTCCATGGGGTCACCAAGAGTCGGACATGACTGAGCGACTTCCCTTTCACTTTTCACTTTCACGCATTGGAGAAGGAAATGGCAACCCACTCCAGTGTTCTTGCCTGGAGTATCCCAGGGATGGGGGAACCTGGTGGGCTGCCGTCTATGGGGTTGCACACAGTCAGACATGACTGAAGTGACTTAGCAGCAGCAGCAGCAGCTTTTAGCTTCTCTTTGTTGATTTCCTAGACATCAGATTGCTTGATCATATGGCATATATACATGTGACTTTATGAGAAAGTGACAAATTGCTTTCCAGAGTGGATTTAACACTTTTCATGTTTATGAGTAACTGAACAGCAACAACACAGAGAAATGTAAGAGAAAGCTCCAGTTACTATGTAACTTAAC
Source organism: Bos grunniens (assembly GCF_055505025.1). Lineage (NCBI taxonomy): Eukaryota > Metazoa > Chordata > Mammalia > Artiodactyla > Bovidae > Bos > Bos grunniens. The sequence goes on along the minus strand of NC_141170.1, from coordinate 10,364,294 downwards.
CAGCAAATGAATATTTGGAGGTTATATGTATGATAATAGTCATTGTTATTAAGCCACTAAGTTGTGTCCGACACTTTGCAACCCCATGGACTGCAGCACATTGGGCTTCCCCATCCTTCACTATCTCCTGGAGTTTGTTCAAATTTATGCCCATTGAGTCGGTGATGCCATCCAGCTATCTCATCCTCTGTTGTGCCCTGCTCCGCCTGCCTTCAGTTTTTCCCAGCATCAGAATCTTCTCCAGTGAGTTGGCTCTTCATATCAGGTGCACAAAGTATTGGAGCTTCAGCCTCAGCATCAGTCCTTCCAGTGAACATTCAGGGTTGATTTTCTTTAGGATTGACTGGTTTGATCTCCTTGCAGTCCAAGGGACTCTCAAGAGTTTTCTACAGTACCACAGTTTGAAAGCCTCAGTTTTTCGGCATTTGGCCCTCTTCACGGTTCACTTCTCACATCCATACATGACCCCTGGAAAAGCCATAGCTTCAACCACACAGACCCAGTATGAATTAATATTATGTTATATATGAGCATATTTTATAATAGTATATATATTATATACTGTTGAACCTCTTTTCATGTACTTACTAATATTTGCCACCTGTATATGATTTTGGTGAAAATTTGTTATATATTCTTTGCTGGATATGAGTTTTGCAAATATTATATCCCAGTGTATGTCTAGTCTTTTATTCTCTTAGCTGGATCTTTCAAAGAGAAAGCATTTTAAAATTTAAGTTTAATATATCTCTTTTTTCCCCCTAGATCTGATTTCCATGTTATATCAAAGCTATCTTCACTTAGAGCAAGATCAGAAAGTTTTGTACTTTTAGGTTTTATATTCAAATCCATAACCAGTTTTGAGTTACATTTTTGTAAAACATAAAAGATATGGGTCAAAGTATTTTTTGCTGTTGTTATTTTTTCTTTGCAGATGGATGCATATATATTTTTGTAATACTTCAGGCACTGCATGTTGAAAAGCATACTTTTTTTTTTTCTGTTGAACTAGCTTTTCATTTTTGACCAAAAAAAAAAAAGACAATTGATCATATATGTGGAGCCTATTTCTGGACTCTACTTCATTGGTCTATTTATTTATCCCTTCCTAGATATCATACTGTCTTGATTATTGTATCTTAATAATAAGTATTGAAATCAGGGAGTATTAGTCCTCTAACTTTCTTAATTTTCAAAATCATTTTGATTATTTCAAGCCTTGGACTTCCCATAACTTTATAATAAGCTCATTGATAACTTCTAAAAAATCCAGTTGGTATTTAAATTGAGCTTTCATTAAACCTATGGATCAGCTTTTGGAAAGATGATATCTTGATGTTGCATCTTCTAATTCATGAACACAATATATCTAAGTCTGCATTAATCCCTTTTGCCAATGTATTGTAATTTTCAATGCACAATACTTTGGACACATGTTGTCAGTTTTACCTAAACACTTCATGGGTTTTGATGTTATTTTTTTTTTACCACATATTTTATTTTATTTTATTTATTTTTTAACTTTACAATATTGTATTAGCTTTGCCATATATCAAAATGAATCCACCACAGGTATACATGTGTTCCCCATCCTGAACCCTCCTCCTTCCTCCCTCCCCATACCATCCTTCTGGGTCATCCCAGTGCACCATCCCCAAGCATCCAGAGACACTGATGTATAGAACAGTCTTTTGGACTCTGTGGGAGAGGGAAGGGGATGATTTGGGAGAATGGCAATGAAACATGTATTTTTAAACTTCAAATTTCTAATATATTATTCATTTATAAACATAAAATTGATTTTTATATTGACATTATATACTACAAATTTGTTAAATGTATTCAGCTTGAGAATCTTTATAATGGAGTCTTTGTGCTTTTTTTTTTCAAGAAATAATAAGTAGAGACAATTCATTTCTTTTTTCCAATTCATATCTATTTGTATATTTATCTATCAGCTATCTATCAGCTATCTATTCATCTGATTATCTAATTATTTAGTTATTAGCTTTTATGTAGTCTCAGACCTCCAGTTTGATAATGAATAAGAATGTTAGGAAAAAATATCTTTTCTTGATGTCAATCTTATGAAAGGAGTATTTTCTTTCACCATTACCTATAAAGTTATTAATGCTCCCTTTTGCTTTTTTTTTGCTAAAGATTTTCAATATAGATGTGGAATTTTGTCAAATGCTTTCTTTGTGCTTATTGATTTGATCTTTTTTATTTATCTGTTAATTTGGTGAATTATATTGCTTGATTTCCAAATGGTGAATCTACTCTTTCTTCTTAATATTAACATTAACTGATCACGTTGCTTTACTTTTTATTATTTTTATCATCTCTGTTATTGATTTGCTAATACTCTGCTCACTGTTTTTACATCTACATTTATAAGAAGTATTGATATGTATTCTAGATCTTTCTGGATTCACAAGATAGATTCAAAATGCGCACATATGTTTTATTTTCTGAAAGAGTTTGTGTAGTATAGGTGCTATTTCTTTCTTAAATGTTTGGAAGGAACTACTGTTACAGCTGTCTAGGACTCAAGCTTTCTTTCTGAAAATTATTAAAATATGAATTAAAATCTGCTACTAGATGTGAGATTATTCTTGTTTTCTCTTCTCAATGAATTGTGTTTATGTCATTGTAGAAATGTTTATAAATTTATAGCTATGAAGATGTATTGGAGAAGGCAATAGCACCCCACTCCAGTACTCTTGCCTGGAGAATCCCAGGGATGGAGGAGCCTGGTAGGCTGCAGTCCATGGAGTTGCTAAGAGTCAGACACGACTGAGTGACTTCACTTTGACTTTTCACTTTCATGCATTGGAGAAGGAAATGGCAACCCACTCCAGTGTTCTTGCCTAGAGAATCCCAGGGACGGGGGAGCCTGGTGGGCTGCCGACTCTGGGGTCACACAGAGTTGGACACAACTGAAGCGACTTAGCAGCAGCAGCAGCAGCATGAAGATGTATGAAATTATTTCTAAATGCTTATCAATTTATTGAAATTTTCAAAGCAACAATTTCAAAGAAATTGTTTCAATTTCTCTGACTTCAATGTAACTGAATTTTTGTTATCTTTATCATTTATCTTATTTTGTCTGGTTTTAATTTAATTGGCTCTTATGTCTTTAGAATATATAGATATAATATTTATATTTTATTTTAGGGGAAATATAAGAGTACTAGAGTTTTATTTTTATTCTAATAGAAGTATATAATGCTATTAATATAAATTTCTCTGTAAGTACTTTAACAACACCCCACCCTATTTTTATTCAATCAAAATATTTTACAAATTCAGTTTTAGTTCCTCTTTTTTAATATTTTTAAAACTTTGTATTTTGTATTGGAGTATAGTCAATTAATAATATGATAGTTTCAGGTGAACAAATAAGCTTCCTGAGTTATGGGATTTTCAGAAGTATATTTAGTTTTCAAATGTTTGTAGGTCTTTAAGTTATCTCTCTGCCAAACTGATTCCAATTTTAATTATTTTAAGATTATAAGCTGTACTTTAAGAAGTATTTTAGCCTCTAAATTGCTGAGCTTTATTTTATGGCCAAGAAAATGGCCTACCTATCTTGACAAATGTTCTATGTGCACTTAAAAAGAATGTATCCTGCTGTTGCTGAGTTGAGTGCTCTATAAATATTAAAGAGATTGTATCTGCTATTAGCATTGTGCAGGTGTTCTAAGTTCTTGCTGATTTTCTGTCTACTTTTTCTATAGATCATCAAACTGCAATGTTGAAGTCTTCAACTAAAATAATTGGATTTGCTTATATCTTCTTCAGTTCTATCAGTGTTTAGGTCTAACTCTTTTTAGGTGCGTACACATTTACAGGTTTTAAGTCTACTTAGTTTTAAAACTAACTGTTATATCATTATGTAATTTTTTTTTCCTTGCCTGATATTTTTTCTGGTACTGAGTTTGCTTTCTCTGATATTCATATTGCCATCAAGCTTTCTTTTAATTCATGCCTTTTTTTAATGGCATGCTCTCCATTGTTTTAAAAAATTCTGTCTTTATCTTTATATTTAAAGGACATTTTTATACAGAAAACATGTGGTTAGATCTTGCTTTTCTGTACAACCTGTGACTTTCAATCACTGTGTTTAGACCATTAACGTTTACTGTGATATTGATATTATTGAACTTAGATCTGTCATTTTACTCTTGGTTTTATGTTCGTCATTTTTGAGTTTTGCTGCTTTGTTCTCCTTTTCCTGCTTTGTTCTCCTTTTCCTGCTCTCCTATATCCTCTGACATTTTTGCAAAATCTTGTTTTAGCTGTTTCTTTAGGGATTAAGCTTTTACTGTTAACAGAAAGCTATTATTTTATCATTTCAAGAACAGAAGTTTTAAAACCACGTAAACATGGTTTACCCCTCTTCACTGACATTTATGTTACAGTGTCAAGTCTATTGTATCTATATTTAATGCCTCACCAAGCAATGTTACCATTTTTTTTCTTTTAACAGTCATGCATATATTAAAGGATTTCAGAGGATAAAACCTGACTTTTAAACCTACCAGTGTATTTACAATTGCTGATGTTTTTGCCTTTATTTCTGAAACTCCAAATTTCTCTATGATACTGCTGCTCCTAAGTCACTTCAGTCGTGTATGACTCTGTGAGACCCCATAGATGGCAGCCCACCAGGCTCCCCGGTCCCTGGGATTCTCCAGGCAAGAACACTGGAGTGGGTTGCCATTTCCTTCTCCAATGCTATTTCCCTTCAATCTAAATAAATTATTTTATTATTTATTTTAGATCAAGTCTTCTGGAAATTAATTCCCCGAGTTGTCTTTGTCTAAGAATTTCTTTAATTTCTGATCCTTTCTGTAGGACATTTTCACTGAATATGGAATTCTGAGTGAGTGGTTCTTTCCTTTTAGCATTTTACAATGTTACTTCACTCTCTTTTGTCTTCCATAATTTCTGGTAAAATATCTATAGCTTTTGAACCATTGTTTCCTTTCTAGATGTAATGTGTTACAGTCTCTAGTTGCTTTAAATAGCTTAAAAATTTTAATTTTCAAAAGACTGATTGTGATGTATCTATGCTTTATTTTCTTATGGTTTATTCTCTTCACTACTCACCAAGCCATTGAACCTGCGAATTTATGGCTTTCATGATATTTGGGCAATTTCTGGTTGTTAAATATTCAAATAATTTCTGTGCCCTTCTTGTTCTTTCTGGGACTCCAATGACATGGATATGCAGCAGTATGGATTGGGCCTGACCTTGTAATAAAGCCACAAGAGTAAGAAGAGAGTGCATGATTTCACCCCTGTACTGCCTACTTTCTAAATTCTCTTCTCCATACTCTTTCTGTTTTACTTTTTAGAATTTTAAAATAGTTGCTTTTTTATTTTTTTGTGTTTTATACAGAGTTTTAGTGTAAATATTGGAAGGGATTAGCTATGGTGAATTTACTCCTTCTTGTCCTTCAATAGAAGTTACAGTTTTTCACACAACTGGCAGTATCTTTCAAAAACTATATTTTCAGCCATTTCCTGGCTTAAAAAAAAAAATATATATATATATAACCTGGAGTATATTGCCATCTTTTAAAAATAAGTCATCTTAGACTCTGAACATCTTTCCAGCTCTGATTTGTCCCTAAATCACAACACTGGAGTCATACTACCCACCACTTACAATTATTTTATTATTAATTATTTAACGAACTACAACATAATGTTTTCCTGTCTTTGAACTTACTATTCTATTCATATAAACTCCTTTCCTTCCCTTCCTTTCTTAGATTATTAATTTTCATTATCCAGATCTCAAACAAATGTTTCTGGACACTTAGTTTAAAGTAACTCCTATTTTTCTACACTCCAGCCCAATGCATTCTCTATACCATCATTCCTAGCATTCAGAACTCTTATCCCACACTGCATTTATTTATTTTTTTTGAATATTCAATCCTTATTTTTGTTTCTCCTTAGAGTATAAGTTACCTTGAGACAGTAACTAGTTGTTTTTTGTTTTTTTTTTTTCAAACTGCTCGGAGCTGGATGTTTCTCCCATATCTAAAATAGCGCCTGATTCATTGCTGGGACTCAGTAAATAGATACATGAGATAGAGATAGAGAAACTGCATTCATTGAAAATTTTCTTACCATTTTGTTTGTTTAAGATAGGGCTCTCTCATCAGGTACTCAACGTTGTTTGTATGAAGCAGCAATATTAATTGTGGTTCTCCTGGAATCCATAACAAAGACTTCTGAATTAAAGGTTTTGTGATTCAAAAGGCCTATGGTTTGGACCCAAACATTAAGGCTTCTCACATTAAATGATTGATTTGTTGATCCTCATTTGAGAGAATCATTCTAAGTACCACCCAGTTCATGGTAGGGGAGTTCTTCTATATCATGTACAGAATATTTTTCCTATTTGCCTCATAGCATGTATATACATTGCATAAATGTTATAGGATTAATTATGTTCCCTCAAAGTTTGTATGTCGCAGCTCTAACCTCCAGAAATTAGACTGTGACTGTACATGGAAATAGAGCTCTTAAAGAGGTATTTATGGTTTATAAAGATCATGTAGGGAGACTCTAATCTACCTGGAGTCCTTATAAGATAAAATTTGAACACACAAAGGGAGACACCAGGGTTTTGTGTGCTCAGAGGGATGCCCATGTGAAAAAGATATCACAAGGGTAGCCATTGGCAAGCCCAAGGAAAGAGGGCTCATCTCTGGCATCATGATCTTGAACTTGAAGTACCTAAAACAGTGAAAAAAAACACATTTCTGTTGGTTAATTTACCGTCTGTGGCATTTTGTTATGACAACCATAGCAAGCGAATACAGATTCTGGTGCTTAGAAGTACAATGCTGTTGTAACGAATACCTAAAAGTGTGAAACTGGCTTCGGTAACAGTTGGACCCCTCAACATTAGTTGAGGTGCATGCTAGAAAAAGTACAAAAGAGATTGTTGGCAGGAAAATGGATCTTAAAACTGATTCTGATGTATTCTCAGACATAAATAGAGAACATGCTATTGGAAACTGAAATAAAGGCAATGCTTGTTATAAAGTAGCAGAACTTGGGCAAATTGTATTTGAACATTTTGTGCAAAGTAGGAATTGTAAGCGATATACTTGTATGTTTATTTCTAAGCAAAATGTTGAAGGTCTATCCTGGTTTCTCCTTACTGTATCTAAGAATTATGAAATGAGAGAGAGAATTGAAAGAAATGCTAAGCGAAACCAAACCATAACGTGAAGTTTTGGAAACTTTCAGTCTATTCGTACTGCAAGAAACAAAAATATACGTTCTGGAAAGAAGAACAAGAATATGGCTGGGAAAAAAATAATTCGTTGAAGAGAGTATAGGTGTGACTCATGCGTCTAATCAGGCATCTTGGCAGAAGATAATAATAAAGATGGACTTATACCAAGAGAAACCCTGCCAGCCTGAATTTCAGGGGACAGAGATGCTACAAAATGTAGGACAACTGTCAAACTTTAGTGATTCTACAGTAGGAGCCAGTAGAGTGATCCAGCCACAAAAATGCTATACTTAAAAAAAAAAGAAGAAGAATTACCCAAGATTTGAGACTATCTCCTTTATATTTACAGAGGGTGGGATCACCTGCCCTCTGAAAACTTCAACTATCCAGAATTGTGAGAAGATACATTTCTGTTGTTTAAGCCACGAAGTCTATTTTGCTATGGTGATCATAAAAAGATTAATAGTAATGATTTCAATTGTGTTCTCAAAAAAAAAAAAAAGTCCAAGTCCTAACCTTTCTTACCTGTGAATGTGATCTTCTATGGAAATAGGGTCTTTGCAGATGTAATTAACGTGAGGATCAAGATGAGACCATCCTTAGTTAGAGTGAGTCCTAAGTCAAATGAGAGTGTCTTAATTAAAAAAAAAGACAGAAAGAGAGGACACAGTATGATAGTTAATTGAATGTGTTGGCTTAACTGAGTCACGGGATGCCCCAGTAATGGTTAGACATTACTCTGAATATGTCTTGAGGGTGTTTCTGATGAGATTAATATTTGCATGGATAGAATGAGTAAAGCAGATTGATCTCCTCTATGTGGATGACCTTCATCCAATCAATTAAAGGACTGAAGAGAACAAAACAGAATTCATTCTCTTTCCCTGACTGTCTTTGAACTAGGATATCAATCTTTTCCTGTCTTCGGACTCTGAGTCAGACTGAAACTTACACCATTAACTCCCCTGAGCCTCAAATCTTCAGTTTGGACCGAAACTATATCAGTGGCTCTTCTTGGTCTCTAGCTCACCTACTGTAGTTAAGATTGTTCATCTTAGCGAATTCCAGATAGATAGATATAGATAGTTATAATACATATATATAGATAGATAGACACATAGATGCTGCTGCTACTGCTGCTAAGTTGCTTCAGTCGTGTCCAACTCTGTGTGGCCCCATAGACAGCAGCCCACCAGGCTACACCGTCCCTAGGATTCTCCAGGCAAGAGCACTGGAGTGGGTTGCCATTTCCTTAGATAGATATAACTCCTCTTGGTTTTGTTTCTCTGGAAAATCAAGACTAATAAGCACAAAAACACATAATGTTCATGTAAAGACTGAGGTGGCGGCAGCAGAGTTTGGAGGTATGAGGCCAGGAGCCAAGGAATGTTGGAACAATCACAATCTGGAACATTAAGGAAACATTATCACCTAGCGCCTTTGGAGGGAGTGTGGCTCTGCTGATACATTGATTCCAGACTTCTGGTCTCCAAAATAGCAAGAGAAAAAATAACTGTTACTTTAAGCCATTCAGTTTCTGGTAATTTGTTATGGCAACCACAGAAAACTAACCCACTTTGTCTGAAGTCACACAACGATTCGTGAACATTTCTTGTTTTCAGCCTTAGTCTTCTGGACACCCAAAACCTTGCTCTTATCATTACATTATGGTACCTCTCCAGGTTTAGCTTTTGTAACACACATTTGTGTGGTGATCATGTAGCTTTCTTTGAGAGAAAGAGCGTATACAAAATATTTTACCCTCCCCATCATTTTTACATATTCATTGATTTTTATTATGTATTGATTTATCTTTTATTGAATTATAGTTGATTTACAATGCTAGTTCCAGGTGTACTACATAGTGATTCAATATATCTGTAGATTATACTCCATTTAGAGTTACTATAAACATTATTTATATTCCATGTGCTGTACATTGTATCCTCAAATCTTATTTATTTAATATCTAGTTTGTTGACTTACCTGTGCTGAGAAGTGTGAGTTCCATAAACAAGAGAGGCATGGCCGATGCTCATGGAGTTGCCAATTTAGTGATGAGAACAGATCATAGATAAATGTTTTGGTAAATGTGTAATTACCAATAAAGAAATATACCATAGAGTAAGGGAATAAGGCAGGAAGAACAGTAGAATATGTGAGACTATGGATGACAAATTTAGACCTACACGGAATTTTTCCTGTATTGTCAAGAATTTTAGATTCATGCTTCAGTTCAGAATTAGCCTTTGAATAGAAGTCAGCTTGACCTAATAGTATAAATTGAGATTGGTTTGTGTAGAGGGAGTGCTGGAGGCACAGGTTAGGAGCCATTTATTTTTTATTTTATTGCAGACTAGAAAAAGGCAAGTCAAATAGCCCACCCTTAAAATATCCAGGCATTTCCAGCTGTGAGTTATTTAAATGTGCATGAGAGCAGCTTAACGACATTTCAGCGGACAGTGTTTCAGGGTGAGAATTTGATATAAGGGAAACCAGAAACACACACTGTCAGAGGCCCTAAGATGCCCTTGGGCTATCCCTGGGGTAGGCAAGGTCTCTCACAGCTTTCAGATCTACCTTCCTCTTTGGCTGCCAGAGTGATCTTCCTAAAGCAGAAATGTCATCAGATTTCACCACTGATTAAAATTTCTTTGTCCACCCACTGCTTCTAAGATAGGGTAGAAGTCCTTTGCTTGACTCAGAAGGATCTCTGTGAGTCTGTTTTCCTTTTTTCTCTAGTTCCGTCTCCTGCAGCCTCCCATATCATCATCTTCCCTCCAGCAAGGCCAGGGTGTGTATAATCACCCTTCGTACGTAGGGATTGGGGGCAGGAGGAGAAGGGGACAACAGAGGATGAGATGGCTGGATGGCATCACTGACTCGATCGACGTGAATCTGGGTGAACTCCAGGAGTTGGTGATGGACAGGGAAGCCTGGTGTGCTGCGATTCATGGGGTCGCAAAGAGTCGGACACGACTGAGTGACTGAACTGAGGTCTCTCCGCATATACACACATCAATCAGTTTCAAGTTTCCTTGTTTTCCTCGTATCCTCTCCACTATTTCTGGCTCCCTTGTCATTCCCAATATTTACCTCTATCATACCCAGTTTCATTACAATTATTTTCTCTGCTCAGACCACAAGATACTCAAGATTTGACTTCATATCTTACCAACAGCTTTTGATAGAAGTGGGGGGGAGAAGAAGTGTGTGACTGCTGAGATTTGGACTTAAGTTGCTGAGATTTGGACTTAAGATGCATCAAGCCAAGAGCCCCAGCTAACTGCCAGATACTTATGAGGCCACCTTGAAGCATTCACTGGAATTCAAGCTCCTGGGTGAGTGCCGCCACTAGAACAGGGAACTTCAGCAGGAGTACTGATCCTCTGAACCCAGCCTGAACTTCTGAGCTACAAAACTCTGAGAAGGAGCAAAATCATTATTACTTTAAGCCACTAAATTTGGGGTGGTTTATCATGTAGCAGTAATTAAGTGACATAGGACTCTAGGTATTTCAAGCAAAGTGGATTCATTAAAGGACTAAGAAGTTTGCAGGAATCTTCAGGATGGGCAGAATAACAGTGTTGGGTATGTACCCAACAGGAAAATGAAGCTAGGGAAAAAGCCCATCATCTTGGAGGACTGAGGTGGCACAAGCTGTCATCATCACCTATTATTTGCCACTGACCACATTTGGAACATCTATTTCTGCTTTATTGACTATGCCAAAGCCTTTATACAAACTGTGGAAAATTCTGCAAGAGATGGAATACCAGACCACCTGACCTGCCTCTTGAGAAACCTGTATGCAGGTCAGGAATCAACAGTTAGAACTGGACATGGAACAACAGACTGGTTCCAAAAAGGAAAAGAAGTACATCAAGGCTGTATATTGTCACCCTGCTTATTTAACTTATATGCAGAGTACATCATGAGAAACGCTGGGCTGGAGGAAGCACAAGCTGGAATCAAGATTGCTGGGAGAAATATCAATAACCTCAGATGTGCAGATGACACCACCTTTATGGCAGAAAGTAAAGAAGAATTAAAGAGTCTCTTGATGAAAGTGAAAGAGGAGAGTGATAAAGTTGGCTTAAAGCTCAACATTCAGAAAACTAAGATCATGGCATCCAGTCCCATCACTTCATGGGAAATAGATGGGGAAACAGGGGAAACAGTGGCTGACTTTATTTTTGGGGGCTCAAAAATCACCACAGTTGGTGATTGCAGCCGTGAAATTAGAAGACGCTTACTCCTTGAAAGGAAAGTTATGACCAACCTAGATAGCATATTCAAAAGTAGAGACATTACTTTGTCAACAAAGGTCTGTCTAGTCAAGGCTATGGTTTTTCCAGTGGTCATGTACAGATGTGAGAGTTGGACTATGAAGAAAGCTGAGCGCCTAAGAATTGATGCTTCTGAACTGTGGTGTTGGAGAAGACTCTTGAGAGTCCCATGGACTGCAAGGAGATCCAATCAGTCCATCCTAAAGGAGATTAGTCCTGGGTATTCATTGGAGGGACTGATGTTGAAGCTGAAACTCCAATACTTTGGCCACCTGATACAAAGAGCTGATTCATTTGAAAAGACCCTGATGCTCGGAAAGATTGAGGGCAGGAGGAGAAGGGGACAACAGAGAATGAGATGGCCGGATGGCATCACCGACTTAATGGACATGGGTTTGGGTGGACTCCGGGAGTTGGTGATGGACAGAGAGGCTTGGCGTGTTGCGGTTCATTGGGTCGCAAAGACTCGGACACGACTGAGCAACTGAACTGCACTGAACTGAATAATTGGAACAGGTGGCGCTAGTGGTCAAGAACTCGTCTGCTAAAGCAGGAGGCATAAAGATGCGAGTTCCATCTCTAGGTCCTGAAGATCCCTTATTGGAGGGCATGGCTACCCACTCCAGTATTCTTGCCTGGAGAATCCCATAGACAAAGGAGCCTGGTGGGCTACAGTCCATAGAATCACAAAGAGTCAGGCACAGTTGAAGGGATTTAGCATGCCCTCCCGTGAAGAGCTATAGTTACAACTGCCCCTCCAACACTCTACCCAAAAGGACACTTTTCCCGTTAGTGAAAACTGCTTCATGGTGCTCTCTTCCTCTTCATTCCCTTGCATGAGTCATCTGATTGGCTAAATCTACATCACAATCTGGCACCCTCACGGCAAAGAGATCATAGAAACCCAGTAGTTGTTAGTGTTATTATTATTTTTGTTTTTGTTGGCAGTAATTTCTACTTCTTATTGTAAAACACATCCAAATATCAAGAGGAATTTGAGAAGACTCAGTCAGCCAAGCACAAAAATTAAAAAAAAAAAAGATAAAAAGATGGTTATTTATCATATCCATCTTCATGCTTACTTAGTATGTGGGCTTCAGACTAACTGTACTAGGTTAGAAGACATCAGAATTTTGTATGCTGTACCATTATTAATGTACTTTTGTGTGTGATTCCCATTCCTGGATCTGCTGGCCATGTGTGTTGTGTTACCGCTTTCCTGATCTCTGGAAAACTCTGAAAGCCAAAGATACAATAGTTCAACCTGTCACATTAGGACAAAAATTTCAATTTACCCTGCATCAACATGATAACTAATAAAATGTCAACATCTGTACATTTATCTGGGATCATACCAGCAGTGTGTTATTTTACTTCGAAGTGGAGCGACATCTGAGTGTTCATTGGAAGGACTGATGTTAAAGCTAAAACTCCAGTACTTTGGCCATCTGATGCAAAGAGCTGACTCATTTGAAAACACCCTGATGCTGGGAAAGATTGAAGGCAGGAGGAGAAGGGGATGACAGAGGATGAGATGGTTGGATAGCATCACCAACTCAATGGGCATGAGTTTGGATAAACTCCGTGTGTTGGTGATGGACAGGGAGGCCTGGCGTGCTTCGGTCCATGGGGTTGCAAAGAGTCGGACACGACTGAGAGACTAAACTGAACTGAATTGAGCTGTAAGTCACTCAGTTGTGTCTGACTCTTTGTGACCCCATGGACTGTACAGTCCTTGAAATTCTCCAGGCCCCATTACTGGAGTAGGTAGCCTTTCCCTTCTCCAGGGGATATTCCCAACCCAGGGATTGAATCCAGGTCCCTTGCATTGCAGGTGGATTTTTTACCAAATGAGCCACAAGGGAAGTTTACTTTGAGGGGCAGTATTTCACGATGATGACTTTCAGAGTCTCTGAAACAAGCATCCTGAGGTTTGAATACCAGCTCTTCTCACAGTGCTGTTTGACCTGAGGTACATTGCTTAATCTCTCTGGGCTCTGTTTGCTTTTCGTTTGTGAATATAGGCTAGCATTAACATCTAATAACATGTTTAATTATATTATCTACATACATAATTATAGCTTACATTACAAATCATGTCATAAATTTACATAGAAAATTACATAAATACATACATTATTTATAAACACAAACATATATCTGAAACAGCATCATCTATACCTTGTAAATGCTATGAAAATATTAACCATCAGTTATCCTCATTATTCTGTTATTCTCATCAGCCATGATTTTTTAAATTCCTTAGTTTTGAAAAATGAGAAAATTAGTAGAGAATACTGATTCATCTAAGACTCTGTAAACAAATTATTTATGTTGAATCAGTAGGTCTGGCTGCTGCTGCTGCTGCTGCTGCTAAGTCACTTCAGTCGTGTCGGACTCTGTGCAACCCCATAGACAGCAGCCCATGAGGCTCCCCCGTCCCTGGGATTCTCCAGGCAAGAACACTGGAGTGGGTTGCCATTTCCTTCTCCAGGACTGGCTAGTATGAGCTTTGTGACCAGTTCCCCTCCACATAAACCATACTTTGCTTATAAGAAATCTAATGAGACAAGTAAGTCATGTACTATTGTTATTTGTCTAGATCATGATAATCACTCAGTATATTAGCATTAGTACTTATATTTGTATGTATATAGCCTTTTCTTTAGGAGAAGGCAATGGCATCCCACTCCAGTACTTTTGCCTGGAAAATCCCATGGATGAAGGAGCCTGGAAGGCTGCAGTCCAAGGGGTCGCTGAGGGTCGGACACAACTAAGCGACTTCACTTTCATTTTTCACTTTCACGCATTGGAGAAGGAAATGCAAACCCACTCCAGTGTTTTTGCCTGGAGAATCCCAGGGACAGAGGAGCCTAGTGGGCTGCCGTCTATGAGGTCGCAGAGTCGGACACGACTGAAGCGACTTAGCAGCAGCAGCAGCAGCCTTTTCTTTATTTACAGGGAGTACCAATTGCCAGATCCAATAAGAAAGATATGCTGCTGCTGCTTAGTTGCTCAGTCATGTCTGACTCTGTGCAACCCCATAGACTGTAGCCCACCAGGATCCTCTGTCCATGGGGATTCTCAAGGCAAGAATACTGGAGTGGGTTCTTATGCCCTCCTCCAGGGGATCTTCCCAACCCAGGGATCAAACTCAGGAGTCTTGCACTGCAGGCAGATTCTTTACCATCTGAGCCACTAGGGAAGTCCATATGATGTATCATTTGAAATTAAAGTGAAAGTGTTAGCTGCTTAGTCATATCTGACTCTTTGTGACCCCATAGACTGTAGCCCACCAGGCTCCTCTGTTCATGAGATTCTCTAAGCAAGAATCCGGGAGTGGGTTGTCATTTCCTTCTCCAGGGGATCTTCCCCAACCAGGGATTGAACCTTACTCTCCTGCATTTCAGGCAGATTCAGACCACCAGAGAAGCCCCGCTGCATCATTTACTCAGCTACAATTCTGTAAAGTAGTCAGGGCATGAACATACATAATCCCATTACACAGATGAGAAAACTGCAACTGAGAAAGCTGAAATGACTTTTGAAAGGTCATACACCATGTTAACTGTGGTGTTGATATTATAAAGTGACCACTCCTTTTACTCTAATGTTTATACTCCCTTTGTACCCACCAACCTGACTACAATAAACTTGTCTTTACCGCAATGCCACAAAAAATTTAAAATCTGATGTCCAATGACTATACACAACTGTTGAATTACAATATTTTTTTATAATGTTTGGAACTCAAATGGCATGTGATCTGATCCTATTAAGACTCTGGAACAACCAGCTGAAGGACATGTATATGACAGTAACCCAATGCCAAGATGTTTAAGATCTGGAATAAATCTTACACCGACGGTCGTCACACTTTATGGTGTGTCAGAATCACCTGGATGGCCTGTTAAACATACATTCTGGGTCTCTACCTCATGAGATTCTGGTTCAATAAGACTGTATTAATGCCAGAGAATTTGTACTTCTCTCGGGTTCCCAGATGACACCACTGCTGCAGGTTCAGGGGCTATACCGTGACAAGCAGTATCTCATAAACATCTAAGCTAGCTCAGTCATTTCACAAATAAGGCAAGGGGCTTAAAACTGGGACGGACTGTGAAGTTTGTCTGGGAAGTGGACTCTGAAGGAGGAATTTGTTTGCAGGCAGCTTGTTAAAAACTGTTGTCACGAACACCAGTATTGGGGACATAATAAGGGGACAAAACATGGAGAAGTTGGTGTGTAATGACATTGCAACCAGGTCTTCGCTCAGCCTGGGAGGGTTCTGGAACAGATCTGGACCTGCAGCATAATCTTCAATTGAGGCAAAGGGGTTCCTCTTTGCGCAGCTCCTCCCTTCTCTCACAGTGACTGGTCTTTGGATGTCTTCTGCTCGCCCCACCCATGCTTCCCATCGCCAGTGTTGGACTCCAGGCACCCGGGAGAATGGGTCCCTGGGTCCCAGAGCCCTGCTGTCTCTTTCCTGCAGGAAACTAGGAAGAACACAGATGCTAGACTTGGGAGTTCAGACAGGTTGCCTTGTTTGTCTGTGTTGTTCAGCCGCTAAGTCATATCTGACCCTTTGTGACCCCCATGGGCTATAGTATGCCAGGCTGCCCTGTCCTCCACTATCTCCCTGAGCTTTCCCAAACTCGTGTCCATTGAGTTAGCGATGCCATCCAACCATCTCATCTTCTGTTGCCCCTTCTCCTCCTGCCCTCAATCTTTCCCAGGGCAGTCTGTGTGTTGTCTGTGTGTTAGCTGTTTGAATTGAACTTTGAACAGTAAATCTCTTAACATGAGATGGTAAGGAAAAAAAAAAATAGTCTTAGATTTCTCTAGACTTGAGTTTGAATTTTCTCTCTACCATATAAAAGCCTGGTGGCATTGATTCCCTTAGTGATTATCTCAGGCCTGTTTCCTGATTTGCTAATAGTGGGTAGTAATAGTGATCCTATGCCTTTTCATTTATTTTGTTGTTGTTCAGTCACCAAGTCATGTTCAACTCTTTGCAACCCCATGGACTGTAGCATGCCAGCCTTCTCTTCATTTTATTTACTCCATTATTTATTGATTTGGTTCCATGGCTTGTGAGATCTTAGTTCCACAACCAGGGATTGAACCTCAGTCCTTGCTAGTGAAAGTGTTGAATCCTAAGCACTGGACCACCAGAGAATTTTCTATCTACCCTTTTAAAAGGGAACAGGCTTTAACATGTGTTTAGTAAACAAAGGTGCTCTGTAAATGGTCATATTAGTTCTTTAACCATTATCTCTTGCTATGTAACTAATCATTTCAACTTTAATGGTTCCAGAGGTGAACATTAATTGCTTTGCAGTTTCTAGATATCGAGAAACCTAGAGAAGGTAAACAGATGATTTTTGACTCGGGTTCTCTGATGTGGTTGCAGTCGAGATGTTTTCCCGGTTTCCCGTCATCTAAAGACTGAACTGGGCTGGAGGTCCCAAGATCGCTGTTGTTAGGGGGCCTCAGCTCTCACCATATGAGCAGCAGTGCTGTTCAAGTGTTCTCATGGCATGGTGCCCGGCTTTCCCTAGCGAGAATGACCCCAGAGAGCAAGAAGAAAGGCACCATGTTTTTTTATGTCCTATCCTCAGAGGCCACGCTCCCTACTTTCCACAATATCTTATTCACTACCCAGGTCAGCCTTATTTGGTTCAGGAGGTCACTAAGAAGAGGTAAGAGTCATTATGGACTACTTTGAAGATTGGCTGCCAATAGCCCTAATGCAGCTCTGCTTTAGTGGCTTGTGGACAGAGACACCTCTTTCTGCCTAAGAATATTTGCAACTTCCTCAAGATAGTCTGTTTTTTGGGTTTTTTTTTTCTAATTTTTTGATGTGGGCCATTTTTAATGTTTCTATTGACTTTGTTACAGCATTGCTTCTGTTCTACATTTTGGTTTTTTGGCTGACAGGCATGTGGGATCTTGGCTCTCCGACAAGGGATTGAACAGCACCCCCTGCATTGTAAGGTGAAGACTTGACCATTGGACCACCAGAGATGTTCCAAGATCATCTGTCTCTTAATTGGAAGCAAGGGGTCTTAAAGGGTCTAGTTACTATCACCCAAGGAGAAACTAAACCGATAAGAATTACTGGCAGTCAAGGGTTCTGCCTCATACTGAATACAAATATCATATCTCTTATATGTGGAATCTTAAAAAACAAAAAAGCACAAATGAACTTATTTAAAAAAATAGAAATAGAGTTACAGGTGTAGAAAACAAACTCATGGTTACCAAGGGGTAAGATGGGAAAGATACATTGGGAGATTGGGATTGACATATACGTACTCCCATATATAAAATAGATAATAAGGGCTTACTACATTGCACAGAGAACTCTACTCAATATTCTGTATTGACTTATATGGGAAGATAATCTAAAAATGGGTGAATAAATGTACAAATGATTCAATTTTCTATACACCTAAAGCTAACACATTGTAAATCAACTATACTCCAATAAAAATTAATATAAAAAGCACAGAATTTGAATTGTTGAAGAGAATATCAATTCAGATCAAACCTGCTGTGCTGTTTGAGGTTTAAGTGAAAAAGGAAGACTTTTTACTTCCTTCTATTTTAACTGCTTCATTTCTTTGGCTAAACCCAGGTCATATGTATTTTTAGATATGTTTACCAGATGAAAAGCTATTTAGAGGAAAAGAGACCTCATAGAGATTTAATTTTACCTACAGGCAAGTTAGTAAAGAAATTTTCTCCAACAAAAATCTGTGGTAGTATCAATATTTAATATAATCTCTTCTTAAATTCACCTGCTCAGTCTTTGCCTTTGCACCAAAGAGTGGCCCTTAATTTATGGCAAAGAGTGCATCTGAGTTTTCAGAAGAGACATAATTTCAGAAAGAGGAAAAATATTCTGTATATAAAAAGAAATCTATTTATCTCATTAATCTTTTTTATTAAGAGTTTCTGTCTACTAAAATGAACAGCCTGTTATGTGAGAAAAGGCTAAACATCTAAATCTTGCTTTAATGGTGATAAAACGTATTATTCATATTAACAACCTCAAGGTTATTTTTATGTGCATATAATGGTTGTGCTGATCTGCTTTCAGGACATAATAATCCAGATTTTCCGCTCAGCAAGGCATCTTATTCATTTAAATTTACTGCATACATTTAGAAATATACATCAGCAGTGAATACAACTTAAATTGCCAGGTACAATACTGCAAACAAGAACCTAAATTAGAAGGGAGACTAAATATAAAGTTGGCTGTAATGAAAGTGCTTGCCTGCCATGGCTGGAATAGAAGGAAGAGCCCTGCAATCAAGTCAGAAGGCTTGGGTTCTCTTTTCCCCTTTCCTTTCAACAACTGTGAGACTGTGACCTTGGGAGAAATATTTGACCTTGACAACTTCCTGTTTCCTTCCCTCAAAGTAGAGTTGTTAGGCCTACTAAACTCACCTGTATTATCCATGGAGGTTAAATTCTTCTGATGGAGAAAAATACATGAACAACTTATTTTATTCCAGTCTTCCCAGGTGGCCCAGTGGAAAACAATCCATCTGCCAATGCAGGAGATGCAAGAGATGTGGGTTCAATCCCTGGGTCGAGAAAAGCCCCTGGAGTAGGAAGTGACTCCCAACTCCAATATTCTTCCCTGGAGAATCCCATGGACAGAGGAGCCTGGTGGACTACAGTCCAGAGGATCACAAAGAGTCAGACATGACTTATTTTATTCATGAAGTAAGTAATTTATTCACAAAGTTGACAATTTATTCACTGAAGTCTGGTGTCAGTCGGATATTACTGGGATCTGAGAACATAGGAGTACTAGACAGGTTGTCCTGCCACTCTTCTGGCATGTACAATTCCAGAAATTAGACAAATAATCCAGATTATGATGAATGTCATCACTCACAAGGCATATCATCAGTGGAAGCCCATATAGAGCTTTAGGGGGATCTGACCATATTCAGGAGGACCAGAGAAGGCCTAGGATCTGTCCACAAAGAACAGCATGAGAACTCAGTAGTAAATGGTACCTACCCTGAGTACTGCCTGACCTACAAAATAAAGCCTTATCAGACTGGGAAAAATAGTTTTACCAACACACTTAGATGTGCAAAGCTTCTCAGATATAAATGGTGAGGAAATGACCCAAGATAGAACATCTAATAGGCACCTTTGGATAAACAAGAAAAATGGGTGCTGTGACAAAGAGCATGAACCTATAATTCATCAAGACAGCGGAGAGATGCAGAGACATCACTTTTGCTGACAGATGCCCATATAGTCAAAGCTATGGTTATTCCAGTAGTCATGTACAGATATGAGAGTTGAATCATAAAGAAGACTGAACACAAAGAATTGATGCTTTTGAAATGCAGTGTTGGAGAAGACTCTTGAGAGTCCCTTGGACAGCAAGAAGATAAAACCAGTCCATCCTAAAGGAAATCAGTCCTGAATATTCATCAGAAGGACTGATGCTGAAGCTGAAGCTCCAGTACTTTGGCCACCTCATATGAAGAGTCGATTCATTGGGAAATAGCCTTATCCTTGGAAAAGATTGAAAGCAAAAGGAAAAGAGGGAAGCAGAGAATGAAATGGTTATATGGCCTCACCAACTCAATGGATATGAATTTGAGCAAACTCCAGGAGATAGCAGAGGACAGAGGAGCCTGGTGTGCTGCAGTCCATAGCGTCACAAAGAGTCAGACTTGGTGACTGAACAATAACAGCAACAGCAGCATAGAGATTATTAGGAGGTCTAGGAAGAGATAAAGCACCCCTAAATACAACCTCTGGGGCTTCGCAGGTGGCAAAGTGGTAAAGTGTCCCCCTGCCAAACAGGAGATGCAGGTTCAATTCCTGGGTCAAGAAAAATCCCTTGGAGAAGGAAATGGCCACCCACTCCAGTATTCTTGCCTGGGAAATGGCATGGACATAGTAGCCTGGAGGGCTACAGCCGATGGGTTCACAAAGACTCAGACACACCGAGTAACTGAGCGTGCACATCCATGAATGTGAAAGCAGGTGAAAGTGAAAGTCGCTCAGTCATGTCAGACTCTTGGCAAAGCCATGGGCTATACAGTCCATGAAATTCTCCAGGCCTGAATACTGGAGTGGGTAGCCTTTCCCTTCTCCCGGGGATATTCCCCACCCAGGGATCGAACCCAGGTTTCCCACATTGCAGGCAGATTCTTTACCAGCTGAAGCACAAGGGAAGACCAAGAATACTGGAGTTGGTAGCCTATTTCTTCTCCAGTGGATCTTCCCACCCAGGAATTGAGAGAGGGTCTCCTGCCTTGCAGGATGATTCTTTACCAGCTGAGCTATCACAGAAGCTCATATGCACGCCCATACGACCTAAGAAAGGACTGAGGCAAATGTGTCTGTTGCCTTCTATAGTCTGCATTTCTGGCTGTGCTCTCCTTTAGCAGTGACACTGAAGGTGGGAACTTTCAAAGCAGACAGTTCAGCTCAAACTCTGTCAATTACTCTACTTCTTGTTTTGTAACAGGTAAAACTGGGTCAAAGTCACTATTTAAACACAGCATCTTCTCTTCATTCCCAGTGCCGTTCAAAGTTGTTTACTGCCCATAAGGACACAACTATAATAAACAGTCTCTCAACTAAGCATGCTTTACTAATATGCCTTCTAGCAGACGGCATACTGTAACAATGAGTATCAGGACAAATCTTTCTTGCACACACATGATATACAAAGTTTCTAAAGTGTGATATTCCATTTAAATCCTAAATAGCAGAGCTATTACCAATTCTATTATATATATATATATATATATATATATATATATAAATACAAAAAAGAAACAAAAGTGTCTGTCTGAGATAGTGAGGCCATGCTTTGAATACATATCTGCGATGTATTTTATATAATGCAGGTGTCTTTTAAAGTCGGTCATTTATATCTTTTGTCTGTGCTGTGTGACATGTGGGATGTTAGTTCCCTGTTCAGAGATCGAACCCATACCCCTTGAAGTGGAAATACGGTGTCTTCACCACTGGACCACCAAGAAAGTCCCTCTGTTGGCTTTCATACTGCACATATTTTAGATGAAGATCATGGATGGTTTCAATTTTCTCCCAAATTTATTCATCTTAGTTATTATAATTGCGAAGGAGTTATGGCAACCTACTCCAGTATTCTTGCCTAGAGAAACCCTTTGACAAAGGAGCCTGGCAGGCTACAGTCCATACGGTCACAAAGAGGTGAACATGACTGAAGCAACTTAGCATGCCCACATGCATTATAATTGTATATAGGATGTTAAGATTTTAAGATTGTTACATACCAGCTGGTGACCGTAGAAAGTCATTTCTTTCTGAATCACAGTTTATTCATTAAATGGTGAAAATAATACCAAGTTCTAAATATGTTCTAAGGATCAAATAATAAATATATATATATATAAAATGTCTGACATGGAGTTTCTCAGGTGGCTCAGTGGTAAAGAATTTGTCTGCCAATGCAGAAGATGGCAGAGATGCTGGTTTGATTCCAGGGTTGGGAAAGTTCCCTGGAGGAGGAATTGGAAACCCACTCTAGTATTCTTGCCTGGGAAATCTCACAAACAGAGGGGCCTGGTGAGCTACAGTCCATGGGGTCACAAAGAATCAGACAACTCAGCACGAACACACACATAAAAACAAAATTGCTTAAATCTTGGAACCAGCAATGAGTAGAGCCTAAATTCTAAAGCTGATCCATTGACCCAAGATTAGGCTCTTTAACAACTCAGCTATCCTTTCTTATAGTTCTTGCCTCATCTATACAAAAGAGTATTCTGTCAACCATCCTGTATCTTGTACTTGTGTGTCTTCTCAGTCACTTCAGTCATGTCTGAAGTGACTCTTTTCCACCTCATGGACTGTAGCCCGCAAGGCTCCTGTGTCCATGGGATTCTCCAGCAAGAATACTGGTGTGGGTTGCCAGTCCCTTCTCCAGGGGATCATCCTGACCCAGGGGTTGAAGTGGCATCTACTGCATCTCCTGAATTGCAGGCAGATTTTTTACCCACTAAGCCACCTGGGAAGCCCATCATGTATATGAATACTCTCTAAAAGAGGATTTCCTACCCACAAGCACTCTTGCCTGGAAAATCCCATGGATGGAGGAGCCTGGTGGGCTGCAGTCCATGGGGTCGCTAAGAGTCAGGCACGACTGAGCGACTTCACTTTCACTTTTCACTTTCATGCATTGGAGAAGGAAATGGCAACCCACTCCAGTATTCTTGCCTGGAGAATCCCAGGGACGGAGGAGCCTGGTAGGCTGCCGTCTATGGGGTTGCACAGAGTCAGACACAACTGAAGCGACTTAACAGCAGCATTCTCTACCAAGCACTGTGCCTGGAGCTTTGCATACAAAAGAGAGTAAGACTAAATACCTATCCAGAGGATCAATCAGTCCAGTGGTGGGAAAACAGGAACAAATGGTTACAAGGTTTTGGCATGTGTCTTTTTAGGTTAAGTCATAGAAATTGCTGTATTTTTATGTTAAATCAGCTGACTATCAACAATTTCATGTTTGAAATTGATGTGTCAGATATATGCTGTGGTCTATGGGGCAGATTGTTATAAATTTTGACTAATATTATTGTTATTCTGGCACATATTTCTATGAAAAAAAAAAAAACTATGGGGAACCTCAGAAGTGGGTTTGAGTTAATAAAATGTGGGGAAGGCAAGAATTGTTGAACTGAATTCTCTTCTAACTTTGAGATGTGGTTGCAAAGTCATTCATCAAGAAAAGGCTTATTTAGCCAATTTTAGACTGCCAGGCTCCTCTGTCCTTGGAATTCTACAGGCGAGAATACTGGAGTGGATTGCCATTTCATTCTCCAGGGGATCTTCCCCACCCAATGATTGAACCCAGGACTGTCATATTGCAGACAGATTCTTTACCAGGGAAGCCCACATAGAGAGACCGAGAACATATTTATGAGGATGTGGATGTGGATGTGTGAGTGTGTGAGAGAGAAGGAGACAGAAAGAGACAGAGAAACAGAGAGAAACTGAGGTTACTGTCTGATGAGCTCATGAAGGCAGGGGCTTCCTTGCTTGCAGTGAGAACTGCATGTCTGTTGATTAATTTACTTTCTATAAAAGAGCTATTTTTGAAAACTGCTTGAGGATTCAAAAGAAATGTAAATGAGTAGTTGGAAAAATTTAAGTGCCAGAGAAAGAAAATATGTGGAAGAACTTATTCTATTTTATGGGTGTTGATATGAATGCCAGGTGCCTCTTCATAACCAGATAGCCTACTGCCTTAAGGTGTTTTAAATAGCTTTAAAGGGATTTATTTTCACATCAGTATGATATTGAGGAAGCTTTATTCATTAAATGCTTTTTCATTCGATATTGAAATCCTTGGGGGTACAATGTATATTCTTACATATGAGCATGTATCATAGAAATTTAGCTGTTTAGGCAGGAAAATAAATGTTTGTGTAAGGAATACAGTGTTTTGTACCTAGAGAAAACTGGGCAGGGAGCCAGGAAATGTGGACTTTAGATATTAACAGTAATAAAAGGACAGTAGACAACAGTCAGCAAGCACCCATTACATGATGTGTTGGAAGATATCTCACCCATTAACTCATGTTAATTCTCTATAGCAAACACAAACATTATTTTTTCACATAATAAGGCTCAGATAATGTCTGTATTTCAAGCCCATGGCAGAGTGCTGAGTCCCTTGAGCGTGTGTACATATTAAGTTGCTTTAGTCGTGTCCAGCTGTTTGTGACCCCATGGACTGTACCTGCCAGGCTCCTCTGTTGATGGGATTCTCCAGGCAAGAATCCTGGAGTGGGTTACCTTGCCTTCCTCCAGGGGATCCTCCCTACCCAGGGATTGAACCCGTGTCTCCTGCATCTCCTGCATTGACAGGTGGGTCTTTACCACTAGGGCCACCTGGGAAGCCTAAGCCCCTTGTAGTTTTTCATTAAATATTGGTTGAGTCAATAACTGAGTGAGTTAGCAAATGCATGAAATTAAGTCTTAATTTTGGTAGCTCAAAAGCCAATACAGCCTGGATGAAAAAAAAAAAAAAAAACTTAAAAATTTACTACTATTTTAGAAGGAAAGGAATCATGAAGACTTGAACGTATTAGTGAGGTTATAGAACAGAAATGGCTGAGTTGCTTCCATTTTTATTGCTTTATGTTTTGCAAAGCAAGCCAGAAACATCACCCATTTGAATCCTCCCAAGAAACTTATGAAGCTACAATTTTCTTTCCTTTTCTTCATGAAAACAAAACACAAAAATTTGCATGACTTTCCCAAGGTCATGCAGTCAGTTTGCAATTATCTACTTTATTGCAGTACTCTAAAAATACACATTAAGTGATATGCCTAAATCAAAATAAAAGCTTTTGTTTTCTTATGTCAAAT
Organism: Bos grunniens; assembly: GCF_055505025.1. Lineage (NCBI taxonomy): Eukaryota > Metazoa > Chordata > Mammalia > Artiodactyla > Bovidae > Bos > Bos grunniens. The sequence continues at coordinate 10,339,325 of NC_141170.1, read as the reverse complement.
CGGTTTGTTTGTTCATGGTGTTGTTATGGGATTATGAAGATAGCATTTAACAATCCAAGAACTGTGAAAAGCAAAATAATAAAAAGGCTCTACACTTGATTTGCTGGATGGGAGGGGGAATGAAGAAAATATGGATATTTTTGTAAATGGTAATCATGAAAATAGGAGTATTTTGGAAAGAGATTAATGACTCTCATTTGAGGCTTGTTGAGTTTGAGTTACTGATGGCTTATCTATGTGGAACTGTCGAGCAGGAAAATAAAAACACATTCCAGGAGATCTGGAGAAGGCTCAGGGTTGAAAAAAAATATTATTTGATTCTAATCATTGCAATGACAAAATAAGGGATTTTGTAACAATTGCATGAGATTTCCAAGGGAGAATATATAGAAGAAGAAAATTTGATAATGTTACTGTATTAGATACCTGCTGCTATTATCTACTGGGGCTTCCCTGGAAGCTCAGATGGTGAAGAATCTGCCTTCAATGCAGGAGACCTGGATTCAATCCCTGTGTTGGGAAGATTCTCTGGAGAAGGGAATGGTACCCCACTCCAGTATTCTTGCCTAGAGAATTCCATGGACAGAAGAGCCTGATGGGCTACATTCCAAGGGATCGCAAAGAATCACACAGGACTGAGTGACTAACACACACTATTATCTACTGTTTACACTCAGAACATTAATGTCAGGAAAAGATTGAAATTCATCATGTCACACTGTTAAATCTTGACATAAGTATGTGTTTATGCATGCATGTGTCTACATGTGAGTGTAACACCAAGAAAGAACGCTGCATTCAATCTAAGTGGCGTTGAATTACACCTGCAGAGTTTCTCCTGAGAAGCTGAAATATGGCTTCACCAAAACCCTAAGATAAAAGGCAGCCCACTAAATTTCATTCCAAGCTTTAAAAGTTGTCTCCTCTAGTGATAAAGTATACTTCAGACATCTACAGATAACAGTGATAACCTGCACTAAGTTTTTCAGAGAAATTCTCAACAAAAGCTCATGGAGCAATAGACAACTCAGAGGATTTACAACTTGCTGGCCTCTTGTTGTGCTAACCCATCACCCTAATTCGCCCTTAAGTTGATTTATACAGAATTACTCTTTTTCATTACTCACCCTGTCCTTTTAAACAACACTAAATCCCCTGTGGACACGTATTGCTACAAGAAATACCTGAAGAGAAAGAATCATTGCCTCACAATGAAGTATTGGATGGTTACTAAGGGTCTATTTTAAACATTTCTTTGCATCTAGAGGTCATTTCAGCTACTGGTGGGTTGACTCATGCTTTCTGGTGTTTTGGAAACTGTTCAGTTTTTCTCTATTAGGAGGAAGCTAACTTGATCAAATGAAATGGTAAGAAGTGGGTAAAAATGACTTGGTCCATTATCTGCCCTCATAGAGCATGAAAGTGAAGAACAAATGAAAAAAGGTGGGTTACCAAAAAGAATACAAGTATTAGTATTGTCATTGATGTTGTTCAGTCACTAAGAATTGTCTGACTCTTTGCAACTCCATGAACTACAGCATGTGAGGATTCCCTGTCCTCCACTTTCTCCTGGAGTTTGCTCAAACTCATGCCCATTGAGTTGGTAATGCCATCCAACCATCTCATCCTCCACTGCCCCCTTCCCCTTTTGCCTTCAATCTTTCCCAGCATCAGGGTCTTTTCCAATGAGTTGACTCTTTGCATCAGGTGGCCAACGTATTAGAGCTTCAGCTTCAGCATCAGTCCTTCCAGTGAATTTTCAGGATTAATTTCCTTTAGGATTGACTGGTTTGATCTCCTTGCAGTCCAAGGGACTCTCAAGAGTTTTCTCCAGTACAATTTAAAAGGATAAATTTTGTGGTGCTCAGCCTTCTTTATGGTCCAACTCTCATATCCATACATGACTACTGGAAAAACCATAGCCTGGACTAGATGGACCTTTGTTGGTAAATTAATGTCTCTGCTTTTTAATATGCTGCCTAAGTTGGTCATAACTTTTCTTCCAAGGAGTAAGCATCTTAATTTCATGGCTGCCATCACCATCTGCAGTGATTTTGGAGCCCCCCAAAATCTATTAAAATAGATAGAAATAAGATTAGGCAATGGTTATCAGACCTACCTACATCTCATCAAATTGAGATACAGATGTGATATTCTGCCAGATCAACAGGGTGCTCCAGACAAAATTGCCAGTTAGAAGAATCCTGGATGGGGCAGACAAGGGTAGATCTTGTATACCCTTGATCTACCCAACCCATGATCTCACTGTCTTTTTTTCCTTTTTGTAATAGCCATCCTATCAGTAGTTATGTATGGATGTGAGATTTAGACTATAAAGAAAGCTGAGCATAGAAGAATTGATGGTTTTCAACTGTGGTGTTGAAGAAGACTCTTGAGAGTCTCTTGGACTGCAAGGAGATCCAACCAATCCATACTAAAGGAAATCATTTCTGATTGTTCATTGGAAGTACTGATAATTGAAGCTGAAACTCCAATACTTTGGCCACCTGATGAGAAGAGCTGACTTATTTCAAAAGACTCTGATGCTGGAAAAGATTGAAGGCGAGAGGAGAAGGAATGAAAGAGGATGAGATGGTTGGAAGGCATCACCAACTCAATTGGCATGAGTAAGCTCTGGGAGTTGGTGATGGACAGGGAGGCCTGGCATGCTGCAGTCCATAGGGTCACAAAGAGTTGGACATGACTGAGCGACTGAACTAAACTGGACTGAGGCTTACCATATCTTTTCTTCCAAGGAGCAAGCATCTTTTAATTTTGTGGCTGCATTCACTCTCCCAGCAGTGTAACCTAATGGAAACTTCATATGCTATGGAATCCTAGCTCTAGATGACACACACTTGCAAAAATTGTTCTAATATTTTGAAAAGTATGAAAACACTGATGATTGCACTTCCTTTGAAGCAATTCAAAGCACACTGGCATATAAATATTTCAGTAGGTCCTACTGTAATATAATATACAGACTTTATGTAATTCAGTGATCCCCAAATCTATTTGAGTGTAGGATCCATTCCTATCTTCTCATTTTTTAACATATGACATTTCTGGTGTGCAACAAGCCACAGATTGAAAAACATCAGTGGGCTGTAGAATTTAAGCCTTTTCAGGGCAGATATTATATACTATAGGTTCCATCTTGCATATGGTACTGTGTAGAGTATAGAGACTTTCAACAATTTACAATGATTGGAAAGTGATGAGCTTTATAGATTGATTAATTGTGCTTTAATATAACTGATTAATAGTAACTATATATAATTTAGTATTTAACAGAGACTCTAACAAGAGGCTCTTAAAATTTCCTCAAATTTAGCAATCACCTCAATAGGTAGTAGGAATCAGAAAATTATATCATGAAGATAGCTGGAGTTGTACTTCAGAGTTGAATCAAGGATGGGACATAGGTAGTTAAAAAAAAAAAACAACAAAAAAAAGAAGGTTGAGGTTTATAATGAACAGTCGAAGCTCATGGTGGCCAGATAAGTTATGATTTGAAATTAATTCAGAAGTATTCTGTCTGTATTATGTGGATTCCTGGCAGATCCACATGTTTTATAAACATTTTTGGTCATGGTAACCACTTCTCAAGAGATATTTTTCAGACATATAAAACTGTCTTTATACAGTAATGGTGACTGTTTATGTAATGTTGGCTCAACAATCTCTGTTAAAATACTTAACCTTTTGAACAGTTCTCCTCAGTTTATAAGGGTCATGTGTGGTGTAACGGACATAAGAATTACAAAGTAACAAAGAGAAGGTGATGTCCTCTTTGAATGCTAATATACCCAATGGCATTTAAGTCTATGATTTCTCTTGAAGCATCTTGGACAAGTGAGTTTTGATAAATTAATGAAAGGTACTTGGGGACAGTGGATTTCATGGTAGCAAACAGTACAATTAAGGTAGCTGTGGCACTTGCCATTATTAACTGCATTTGCAAAACAATATATTTTCCCCCAAAGAGATGTAAATTCAATTGTATATATTCATATATGTTCCCTGACATTCAAGTCACTGTGTTTAAGTAGGCTTTTCTACATTCATTCATCACCTTCCTCTACTTCTTCTATTTTCAATTAACTTTCTTTTAGGACATACTTATTTTAAATATGTATGACATTAGGAAATGTATACAGGAAATGTCTTAAGGAGATTACCATTTATTGAATATGTTATGTATCTTAGGCGCTTTATTTAGTGTCTTATTCTCACAAAAATCTTATGAAGAGTTTTAAAAGAGGATGAACACATAGCACGATTTCAAATACCGAGTACACGGCAACATGAGGATTGACCATAGATCTGTTTCATTCTTTATTTAGTATATGCTGTTTTTTAAACATGGAGAGTTTTTAATTAACAAAATATCACTCTTTTATTCTTAATAATAACGTCAGTTCAGAGAAGTTCAAGTGCAGCTGATCCTAACCCACTTTAATCCAGAGGAACTTTTTCAGCCTCCTGGTGACAGTGTATGGCTCAAGGTGAGTGAAATGAATCTTCAGTGCAGTGCAGTTCAGTTCAGTTGCTCAGTCATGTCTGAATCTTAGTTCCCTCCTGGACAACTAGGGAATCGATGCCCTTGTTTTTCCTGAAGTTATAAGCTAAAAGCTTAATGTGGGCTTAGAGCTAGAGAAAGGCTTTCTTAATATGATTCATTAAAAAAAGTTTGAAAATAATATGGATAACTGAATCACTTTGCTGTATACCTGAAACTAACACAACATTGCTGGTCAACTATACTGCCATACAAAATATTTTTTTTAATGTGTGAAAATAAGTCAAAAGCAAATGGAATCTAGAGAAGGAGATATGATAGAGACTTCATTTCAATGTTTGAAAACAGGAATACAACTCTGCCTGAAACATCTTTAACCTAAATGCTCCCCAATTATATAAGACAACATAGTCCTCTTTTACTTAAACAAATTTGAGTGTGGGTTTCATCCCTTGGAAGTAAAGTATCTTGACTAGTATCAGTAGCTAAGCTAGTCCCTTTTTCTTGCAGCCCACTGTCTCTCTTCTATAAATTTCAATGTCTGGGACAAGTAGCTTAATTCAACATGCATCATTGCTACTGCTGCTGCTGCTGCTGCTTCTAAGTTGCTTCAGTTGTGTCTGATTCTTAGCGACCCCATGAACTGCAGCCCACCAGTCTCCTCTGTCCATGGGATTTTCCAGGTAAGAGTACTGCAGTGGGGTGCCATTGCCTTCTCTGAACATGCATCATTAGAGTGTTACAAAGCAGAGTGAATTGTAGAAGTATCTGTGAGCATTCAGAGGGGATGACTAGCATGATCCCTGGTGTTTGAGAACTTAAAAGTACTTTGTGAAAGACAAACCAATATTGGACCAAATAATAATATACAGCAGAAAGAGTGCAGTAAGTTCTGTACTAATAATTTAATATGCTGTGGGATACACACACACACACACACACGTGAAAAGGCATTCTACTTAGGTAGTCCGTGTTTTAAAGAATGTTGTCTAAAAGGCCTAAGGTTCCCAAGTGGCTCAGTAGTAAATAACCAACCTTCAACAGCAAAAGTCTACAGCTGGCCTTCCCTAGTGGTACAGTGGTAAAAAATCTGCCTACCAATGCAGAAGACACAGGAGACTTGGATTTGATTCCTAGGTTGGGAAGATCCCCTGGAGGAGGAAATGGCAATCCACTCCATTATTCTTATCTGGAAAATCCTATGGACAGAGGAGCCTACCACTGAGCCATCTGGGAGTCCTAATCCTTTTAGAAAACATTCTTTAAAATATGGACTACCCAAGGAGAATGCCTTTTCATATATATATATGTATCCCACAGTATATTAAATTACTAATACAGAACTTACTGTACTCTTTCTGCCTTATTTAATTCAAATAGACAGACATTGAAAACTGATATTTCTGACTGATGGGGAAATGTGAATATAAGCAGGCAGGCTTCACAGTGCAGACCATGTTAAGAAAATATTTGGTGGATTGATATGAGTGGAATCTAAAAAATTATGTATATCACCATAAGACCTTGGGAAAAACAGTTTATTTTCGGAGTACATCATGAGAAACACTGGGATGGAAGAAGCACAAGCTGGAATCAAGATTGCTAGGAGAAATATCAGTAACCTCAGATATGAAGATGACACCACTGTTATGGCAGAAAGTGAAGAAGAACTAAAGAGCCTCTTGATGAAAGTGGAAAAGGAGAGTGAAAAAGTTGGCTTAAAGTTCAACATTCAGAAAACTAAGATCATGACATTTGGTCCCATCACTTCATGTAAAATAGATGGGGAAACAGTGGAAATAGTGGCTGACTTTATTTTGGGGGGCTCCAAAATCACTGCAGATGGTGATTGCAGCCATGAAATTAAAAGACGCTTACTCTTTGGAAGGAAAGTTATGACCAACCTAGATAGCATATTAAAAAGCAGAGACATTATTTTGACAACAAAGGTCCTCCTAGTCAAGGCTATGGTTTTTCCAGTGGTCATGTATGGATGTGAGAGTTGGACTGTGAAGAAAGAGGAGCACCGAATAATTGATGCTTTTAAACTGTGGTGTTGGAGAAGACTCTTGAGAGTCCCTTGGACTGAAAGGAGATCCAACCAGTCCATCCTAAAGGAGATCAGTCTTGGGTGTTCATTGGAAGGACTGATGCTGAAGCTGAAACTCCAATACTTTGGCCACCTGATGTGAAGAGCTGACTCATTTGAAAAGACCCTGATGCTGAGAAAGATTGAGGGCAGGAGGAGAAGCGGACGACAGAGGATGAGATGGCTGGACGGCATCACTGACTCAATTCACATGGATTTGGGTGGACTCCGGGAGTTGGTGATGGACAGGGAGGCCTGGTGTGCTGTGGTTCATTTGGTCTCAAAGAGTTGGACACGACTGAGTGACTGAACTGAACTTCCATATACTGTGAATAACTAAGAATATGAAATCAAACAGTCTGCCTTTAATCAATGGCATTCATTTAGATAAACTAATACAAGGTAAGAATGTGGAGGTGAAAGATAAAATATAAATGAATGCAAGATTATATATAATATTTTAAAATTTATGATGAGGGTAATGCTACTTCCCTACCCTGAGATTCCCTTTGTGTTGTATAGACCTCCATCAGCATAGCTCTGCCAGCTCCCCTCTGCCTCTAAACTCCTTCAAAGTGGAGATAGACAGACTCCTGTCATTGTTAATTTGAGAATAACTGACTAGACTAGGCACCTCTTGTCTTCTTTTTGCAGGCAAGGCAGCCTCAGTGAAAGGACTGTTCATGTCCCACCCTTATCTGGGCAGGTATCCTACCTATGGAGATGTATCATGTGATATGTTGCTTTTGACTAGAAGAGTGAATCCAGCTAATTCTGGAGTCTAATGCATGTAAATTGACTTGTTTACAGGTGTGTCCACCATAAGCTGTGTTTTTCACCTAGATTTTATTAGTGGAATGATAATGGTGTTCAAAATGATAATGTTGTTGGTATTTTCCATTTCTTTGTTATGCTTATTCTGTGGGCAGAGAAACAAGATGCTATTCACTGAGCAATCTAAAGATCCCTATGTTGGTGAATAGGCCAGGAAAATCAGGAAATGAGATGGGGGAAAAGTGGTTGATTGGGCTTGTGTGCTGTGTCTTCTGTCTTGCGACTTCAGTCATTCTAATCTTGGTGGTTTGTAGAAGCAAATGTTAGACTGAGCAGGTTTTTATACTTGTGTGATGGCCTTTTTGAAACTTAGCCAGAATGACTTAGCTGGCCAGAGAATATTTTGACTTTGGTGAATGACTGCAGCTTTAGGCTGCTTTGTCCAAAGGAAACTAAAACCTGAATGTGGAGATGCCAGGACTCGTAAAGTCCCTGGGCTTGCTTCATAACTGGACCCAGCAGACACAGCTATATAAGAACTGTTGGCCCAGCAAAGATGTCAGTGATTCAGAAAAGATGATGTCAGAGGTCTTTCTACTGCAAATAAAAACTGCATTTAGCTTACATGGATAGGCAGTGGGGTCCTCAATAGGATAAGAGGTTAGCAAGATTGAAAGTGAAAGTGTTAGTGTTATTCACTCAGTCGTGTCTGACTCTTTGCCACCCCATGGATGGTTGCTCATTCTTCAGGCAAGAATACTAGAGTAGGTAGCCTTTCCCTTTTCCAGGGGATCTTTCTGACCCAGGGAACAAACTGGGATCTCCTGCATGGCAGGCAGATTCTTTATTATCTGAGCCACCAGGAAAGCCCTAACAAGATTGGAAGGGGCTTTATGATGCCTTACAGCCTCAAGGCATACTGTACTGGAAAAACTCCTGTACATAGAAAAACAAATATACAAACATAAGGTAAGGATCTTTCTACATATGGATATTGGTGTTTTAAACTTCTAGGCACCTGAGTCTTGGGTCCACAGTTTAGTTCAGTTCAGTCACTCAGTTGTGTCCGACTCTTTGCAACTCTGTGGATTGCAGCACGCCAGGCTTCTCTGTCCATCACCAACTCGCAGAGCATACTCAAACTCATGTCCATTGAATTGGTGATGCCATCCAACCATCTCATCCTCTGTCATCCCCTTCTCCTCCTTTCTTCAATCTTTCCCAGCATCAGGGTCTTTTCAAATGAGTCAGTTCTTTGCATCAGGCGGCCGAAGTATTGGAGTTTCAGCTCCAATATCAGCCCTTCCAATGAATATCCAGGGCTGATTTCCTTTAGGATGGACTGGTTTTGATCTCCTTGCAGTCCAAGGGACTCTTAAAAGTCTTCTCCAGCACCACAGTTCAAAAGCATCAATTCGTCGGCGCTCGGCTTTCTTTATACAGACTTTGGTGTTTTAAACTTCTAGGCACCTGAGTCTTGGGTCCACAACAATGAGCTAATAGTTATTAGCTTACAGTGTCTAGGCCAGGCTTAGGTAGGCAGTGAATGACAGTTCCATTAAGACTGGAAATGTCTGGACTGATTAAAGTGGCATGTTACATAATTACAAAGAGCTTGTACTCATTTTAGTGCTGCAATATTTACAAGAAACATGAGACTCAAAGGAGAAAATGGAATGTAAAATATTATGTATGTATGGACCCCTCCCTAAGAAATAGCTTTCCCAGAGAAACATGGTTAATGAATAGAACCAAAATGAATCACCAGTTTATTTCAGCTCAGTTAAAGCATATTTGTTGTGGACTTTGGTCAACTGTTATAAACTAACAATATCATTTACGAGGACAAAACAAAACAACTTGTTTTGTTTTCTTTCTTCCTGTCTGTCTTCCTTTATTCAGATACCTCTGAGCCTCTGCTGTGATTGACAAAAATTCAACCACAGGGATAAGACTCACTCCAAATACAAACCTTGCTTTTTTAAACTTCAATCTTTATCAAGGTTAAATACACAGTCTAGGAACACAGTTGTCTCTGGGTAATCTTTTTGAGTTGGGTGCTGCATGCGTGCTAAGTCACTTCAGTCATGTCCCACTCTTCATGATCCTATGTACTGTGGCCTACCAGGCTCCTCTGTCCATGGGGATTCTCTAAGCAAGAATATTGGAGTGGGTTGCCATGCCCTCCTCCCAGAGATCTGTATTCACCTCTAAATTCAGTATATATAGAGCCAATACTTTGATACTCATGGGTGCCTATTTAATCTCTTCAGTACAGTTCAGTACAGTTCAGTCACTCAGTAATGTCTGACTCTGCGATCCCATGAACCGCAGCACACAAGGCCTCCCTGTCCATCACCAAATCCTACAGGCCACCCAAACCCACGTCCATTGAGTCAGTTATGCCATCCAACCATCTCATCCTCTGTTGTCCCCTTCTCCTCCTGCCCTCAATCTTTCCCAGCATCAAGGTCTTTTCAAATGAGTCAGCTCTTCCCATTAGGTAGCCAAAGTATTGGAGTTTCAGCTTCAGCATCAATCCTTCCAATGAACACCCAGGACTGATCTCCTTTAGGATGGACTGGTTGGATCTCCTTGCAGTCCAAGGGACTCTCAAGAGTATTCTTCAACACCGAAGTTCAAAAGCATCAATTCTTCATTGCTCAGCTTTGTTTATATTCCAACTCTCACGTCCATACATGACCACTGGAAAAACTATAGCCTTAACTAGATAGACCTTTGTTGACAAAGTAATGTCTCTGCTTTTTAATATGCTGTCTAGGTTGGTCATTACTTTCCTTCCAAAGAGTATGTGTCTTTTTATTTCATGGCTGCAATCACCATCTGCAGTGATTTTGGAGCCCAAAAAAATAAAGTCAGCCACTCTTTCCCCATCTATTTGCCATGAAGTGATGGGACTGGATGCCATGATCTTAGTTTCACCTCTTAGGGATTCTTTAAAGTGAGATTCCTGAGACCTTGGTGTTAAATTAATACATTTATGGGAGTATTATCCAGGAAGAAGGATCCCAAGTAATAATTGCTAAAACAACCCCAATATATCTAGACATTGACAACCCTCTAGCTGAGACTGAGAATAAAAATTAAAGTGAATTAATTTTAGACTTTAACTTTGTTACATTTTAACTTACAATGGCAAGACAATTTGATTTTGGATTTGAATACCTTCCAACTTTAACATCTTTGGAGTTAAAGTATAACGAAAAGTAATCTTTAAATTTTAATTTCCCTTTGGATATTTTACAATTAGAGGCAGTTTATATTCAAATTTGGGATATGTCCAATTTTTTTGTCATTTTATTATCTGAGTAGTACTATGCATTTTTATTGTTGAGTCTTAATTTAAAAAAAAATCTCATGAAGAACTATTGATATTCTGTGTTGAACAGTTTGATTGCATACTTCCCTGGTGGCTCAGACGACAAAGAACCCACCTACAATGCAGGAGACCCAGGTTCAATCCCTGGGTTGGGAAGATCCCCTGGAGAAGGGAATGGCTACCCACTCCAGTATTCTTGCCTGGAGAATTCCACACACAGAGGAGCCTGGCAGGCTACAGTCTGTGGGGTCCCAAAAACTCAGACACACTGAGCAACTAACACTTTCACTTTCAAGCTGGAATGTGATGGACTGTAGCCTACCAGGCTCCTCCGTCCATGGGATTTTCCAGGCAAGAATACTGGAGGGGGCTGCCATTTTCTTCTCCAGGAATGGGAAATAGAAAAGAGAATGAGTAAGGAATAAGGAATATAAAGTGACAGTGGGATTCATGTAACTAAGATCCTAAACAACATAATCTGGGATTTGGGGGGACAATGTATGAACTAAAGAGCAGGGACTCAGCAAAGGGATCACAAAGGAGCAGTGGGTGCCATGCTTCTGTTAATCGCCTGCTGATTAGAAGCCACCTCAAGCAGTCCAGGCCTTCTCCTGTCCTTGCTCTTCTTTGTTATCCCTTCACCTCATGTCTCCCTTGCCCAGAATTTCAGAATGAAATCGTAGTGCCATTTACGTGTAGCCTCCGTAGCTTTCAGAATCAAACTCAAGAAGACTAGCTTTAAAAAAATATTCTTTAAAATTGACAAAAAATATGTTAAGCGTAAGATGTTGTTTTCCCAAAATGAATACAAAATGGCCAAATCTGGTATATAATAGTATTTTTAAAGTGAATTCGTACAATGACATTTAAGAAGTACACCGAGTTAGAGGCACCATAGCAACTTTTACAGGCTTTCTGATTTGGGGCCATTCATTTGATCTATTGGAGACTCATTCATACAATAGGAATAATAATATGTAACTGGGCTGAGGTCAGGAAATTGGGTCAGATAGTGTGATACCTTTTGCCTTCAAGGTAAAAACCTGCAGATTGATTTTGCATATAGTCACCCATTACCACCTATATCAGCACATAAGTGTATATTTTTCATGTTATCTAGAAATATTAAGTAGGAAGAGAATATCTAAAGTTTTTCAGAAGCTACAATAAAAAAGTAAAAGGAAACATAAAATTGATAGTGTATTTATCAAAATATAAGGTTTTAATATGTAATTAAAGCAAAATATACAGTGACATTTTAGACAATTTTTAAATGATTCTTTAAAACATAGTGCATGGTCCAGTGGCTAAGACTCTGTGTTCCCAATGCAGGGGGCCAGGGTTCAATTCCTGCTCAGGGAACTAGATCCCATTTGCCACATTTAAGATTTTGCATGTAGCAATAAAGATCCCGCATGTCCCAGCTAAGACCTGGAGCAGCCAAAATGAGTAAATAAATATTTTAAAAAACATAGTGAATTTTACACTCACAGCATATCTCCAATTGGACCAGTCTTCAGTTGTTTTACAGCCACACGTGGCTTCAGTTCACTTCAGTTGCTCAGTTATGTCCGACTCTGTGACCCTGTGGACTGCAGCATGCCAGGCCTCCCTGTCCATCAGCAACTCCGGGAGTTTACTTAAACTCATGTCCATTGAGTAAGTGATGCCATCCAACCATCTCATCCTCAGCTGTCCCCTTCTCCTCCTGCCATCTATCTTTCCCAGCATCAGAGTATTTTCAAATGAATCAGCTCTTCCCATCAGGTGGCCAAAGTGTTGGAGTTTCAGCTTCAACATCAGTCCTTCCAATGAATTCCGCATGTGGCTAGTGGAATCTTTATTGGACAACCCAGATACAGAGTAATGAAAACAACTCTGTGGGGAAATTAGGGCCACTTGGAACAAGACAGTTAATATTTTAGAATTGGTATCACAGTTAAAATTATTATAGGCAATTACAATATGCTCAGATCATAGAACACTCATAATGTTTCGATCTAGGAGAAACATGAGAGATAATTTGACCTAAAGCTTTCTTTTCTAGTTGCAGGAATTATGCTCAAGAAAGGATACATGACCTGCAAGTGCTGTGCAAAGAACTGGCAGTAGGACTGAAAGCAAAGCCAGCCCTCTTGGGTTTGAGCCTAGGCACCCTCTCCAACACAGCACTGTGACGCTCCCTTCCTTGAACCTGTGACAGCATTATATTCATATCTACTCTTAAGTGAGCAAGGAAGGGAAGAAACACTGGAGTTTCCACAGGGTGCTGGGCGCCTTATATCCATCGACTTTTCTTAGCATCTTGTACATACTTTCATGACCAGTTGCCATCTTAACAAAGGAAAACTTGAGATTTTTATTTTCTTCTAAAATATATTTCTCTATAATATACATTTCATAGGCTTCCCAGGTGGTGCTAGTAGTAAAGAGCCCACCCACCATGCAGGAGACATAAGAGATGTAGGTTCTATCCCTGGGTCAGGAAGATCCCCTAGAGGAAGGCCTGGCAACCCACTCCAGTATTCTTGGCTAGAGAATCCCCATGGACAGAGTAGTCTGGCAGGCTACAGTCCATGGGGTCGAAAAGAGTCGGACACGACTGAAGTGACTCAGCATGCATAGCCTGCATACATTTTGTAACAAAGACAACCCAACTTGGCCCTCAGGAAGTCGAACACAAGTATTACGCTTGTACATTTCAGTGGAAATGCCTTCTCCATCCCCAGGTTTTAAAATCTCCCACTTGGCAGCCTCAGTGTTCCATTACCATCACCCTTTGCATTTCATTTATCCTGCAGATTAGATTTGCAAATAAGAATTGTGGATTCTCTCTCCATTCTAAACTATGTTTTTCACAAGCTGCATTACGGTTCCGTGGAGCCAGCTTTTCAAATGTGGAAATTAAAACTCAACCAGGGAAATCATAACTGCTGTCTTTAACCTCAAGGATTAGAGTGGTCTGTGACTCTACGTGGGTCATCAACATTGACAGAAGGCCATGAAACAGACTATGGGGTGAAAGGCCTGATGGAATGAAGAAGCGGTTGCTGTGGGTTATATGAATTTAACGAGTGATACTCAAGTAGAGATATGCAAGAGCTCTGAGTTGTAATGAAGATAGACTTCTGTACCTGGGCCAGGGGGGTGATTAAAGCCTAAAATCATCAGGAGCATCTTCCAAACAGAACAACACCAGTCTGACTGTGTGACCTTAGGCAAGTCACTTAGTCCCCTGGTACCCACTTCTTAGCGTTAAAAGCATGCTCATAATCTATATTCAGCCAGGAATGTTTACAGAGAGCTTTGAGATGCTAGGATGACAGGCTCCATTTACATGTAAAATAGTGTTATTCATACACCCTCCACTGACTACTGTGCAGCGGGTGTATTGAAAGAGGGCAAATGGGGAAAAAGTAAAGAAAAATTAGTTCCTGAATGATGGAAACCTGATTACCCCAAACCAGCACATTCTGAAAGGGAGGAATCATGCTGCATTCATTAACTATTTCCAAACAGAGTTCCTTCTGAGTGAGAAAATAAGCTCAGTGAGACCAATCCATATTCTTTTCAATGAGAAACAAAATCTCAGATCAGAATAAAATCACTTCAGTTCTGAGCATAATCCCCTTAAAAACTGTTTTCACTCCATGCATCTGGCTTCCATTGGTCCACAGCACTGGAAAAACTGGAAGATTCTAAATGCACCACTTTAGTCTCAATTTATAATAGATTTATTCATATGTGTATATGTATATTTGCAACAGAAATGATCATTAATGTTATTGGGTTCTATTAATTAAACAGCAATGGGTTCAATGATTACTTGACCAATTTTAAATCCTATTGATTACTAATGATATCTAATTGTTTAATGAAAGTATCTGTGACATAAATTACAAAGCTTTCGAATGTGTTTTTAAAATACCTAAGAATAGGACTTCCCTAGTGGTCTGGTGGTTAAGACTTCGCTTTCCAATGCAGGGGGTCCAGGTTGGATCCCTGGTCCAGGAACTAAGATCCCACATCTCTCTTGGCCAAACAAACAAAAAAACCTAAAACATAAAGAATGTTGTAACAAATTCAATAAAGACTTCAAAAATGGTTCACACTACAAAAATAAAGTATTAAAAAAAATACCCCAAAATGAAGAGAAAGAGATGGGTGGAGTGAATAAACACTACCTTTGTTATCATCAGTCATGGACTATGCTCAAGGGCTTTTTTAGAAAAACTTGCTGGATAAAGCCCCCAAGACTTTGAAACAGCACCACACTCAACCTCTTTATCTCTGCAATAATGGATTTCCACTCAGCATCTAAAATCCATTCCAGGTCTTACATTTTTCAATTACTTGTTTTTTAGCATCTTCATTGTCATTGCTGTGAATTTGTATCTCTTCTCTCTATTTTTCATCCTTATGCAGGCATATCTGTGTATTAGCTTCAGGGACCCCTGCAATAACCCTGGAAGATGTGCTATTCCCGCCATTATTGCAGACGGGGGTGATAAGCAGGGCAAGGTTACACTGCCCAGTCAAGGTCACACTGGGCAAGCGGCAGACTGGAGACTTTTAATGAGCTCTAAGTGACTGCAAGCATATAATTTCTCCCCTCGCTAGACTACCTCTTAAAAACCAATCACCCCTCGTATTTACCTCGCCTATTTGGTATCACTCACCTTGCCACTTACCTTTAACTGTTTTGAAACAATGAAACATGTGTATCTAAAATTTGGTAGAATGGAAATGATTTCTTTGAGGATCTTTCTGAAAAGGTCTTGGCCTGCCTGAATAATTACTGGTGAAATTAATGTCATTCTGCTAACCCCTAAAAGTGTCTGACATTCTTTCTTTGTGACTAATTATTTTACAGACGGCGCTTTAATTGCAGGATGTAGGAGGTACTTTCTATAAATGCTTAACATTACAAGGGGACATGATCTGCAATCTTCAGATCATTAAACTTACTACCAGGAATAAGCATGCTTTGGGGACCAATGCCATTTGTCAAAAGAAGCCTGTGTGTTCTGTGGAGGGCAGGAGGCCAGGCTCGAGAACGGCAGCCTGATAATTGCTCTATGCTGAATGCCTTTAATTATTTACTAGAAGGAAGATATGGACGATCCAGGCCTTCTCCAGAGAGATGGCTATTCAAAGAACAGGATACATAAAATCACTGCCTGAACTGAAATCAATGCCTACAATAAATTCCCCAGGACACTTTTTAGGGCAGTTTGCAGCCATCACAAAATAGAAGCTGAGGAAGCTGCTGCAGTTGGTCTGAAAGGATCTTACAGTATAGTTATTTATTACCTGCCCAGACTAATACGGCTTCCCTTGTGGCTCAGACAGTAAAGAATCTGCCTCCAATCTGGGAGACGCAGGTTTGATCCCTGGATTGGGAAGATCCCTTGGAGAAGGGAATGGCACCCATTCTAGTATTCTCACCTGCAAAATTCCATGGACAGAGGAGCCTGGCTAGCTACATTCCATGGTGTCACAAAGAATCAGACAAACTAAGCAATTCGCACTTTCATTTTCTTTTCACAGAAACTGTGTTCCCCTCACATATTCCTAGCTGTCACCTGGTGCCTAGAGCGCCTTCTGGAATGATGTATGGCATTAATGAATAAAGGTCATTGGACAGGAAGACAGAGACCTTGATTCCAAAGCTAGATCCGAACCTAACCTGGTAGGTGGCTCTGTGTAGTTTTTGTGACCCCAAAACACAATTCAGTGATAGCATGGGCACTTTGTAAGCATATTCTGTACATTCCAGCATCTGAATAATGGGAGAAATATTGAAAATGCACATTTTAACATTCTACACTAGATTGACAGATTTAGGATATTTAGGGATAGGGTTTTAGCCTTCACCAATGAATTTTTAAGCAAACTAGAATGTTTATTTTCAGAAATAAACACTGAGTTCAGTGACCTGATTCATTTGTTCATTAGCCTGTCTTCTCAGCCAACACATTTAATTCATATTTACTAATACCGACTGTGTGCTGGGCACCCCTCTAAATGCTGAGCTATCCAATCTACACTAAAGAAAAGTCTTGCTCGTGTGGAACTTACATTTCTTACGGGAACACACACACACACACACACACACACACATACATATACAACATGTAAATATGTGGCACTGAGGGTGTTGATGTGTTTTGAAGGAAATAGAAACCTGGATAAGAGAGGTACTGCTGATGCTTGGGAGAACTTTGACTCTAGAGTGGTCTCTTTGATGAGACATTTGAGTAGAAGATTTAGCTTTGAAATACAATCAAATGTTTCTGGTAGAGCAAATGAAAAATACAAAAGCCCTTAACAGAAGCAAGTTTGTCTTGTTTGAGGAACAACCAAAAACAAAACAAAACAGCAACAACAACAGAAACTGGGGTAGCAAGAACAGAATGAGTACGAGGGAAGGAGATGAAAAATGTGAGTGGAGAGGTAAACAGAACAGAGTGAGGATCTGGATTTTACTCGACTGAGAAGGTGTGGGAGGCAGGAAAACATGCCCCATATAACACCTCCCTAGGTTGTGAGCATGAACACTGACTGTGATGGAGAGTCTCGACCATGAATCATTACACAGAGGTTTTGTAAAGGGAGACTAGTCTCAGTTGTCCTTACCTGAGGTGTGAAGTGAGCAAGGCGTCCCAGCTGGCCTGGAAGAAGATGGGGGCTGCTATGAGCTCTACAGGTGGAAGGGGTGAATTCTGCCAACCACTTCAATATGCTTGGAAGAAGACCCCAAGTCTCAGGAGGAAGCACAGTCTTGTCCAAGGTCTTCATCACAGCCTGAGAGCCTTCTCATCTAGAGATCCCAAGCCTACAGCTGTCACTGTTGTTTAGTTTCCTAGGTCGGGTTTGACTCTGCAACCCTATGGACAGTAGCACTCTGTCCTTCCCTGTCCTCCGGATTTTATTCCAATTCATGCACTGAGGTGATGATGATATCTAACCATCTCCTCTTCTGCCACCACCTTCTGCTTTTGCCTTCAATCTTTCCCAGCATCAGCTCTTTTCCAATGAGTCGGCTCTTTGAATCAGGTGGCCAGAATATTGGCACTTTAGTTATGAGTTAATAAGTAGAAGCTGTTTTAAGCTATGAGTTAGGTAATTTCATGGCTCAAAAGAACACTAATACACAACATTGTTTACAATAGCCAAAACCTACTTGCCCATCAACAGATGAATGGACAAAGAAGGGCAAAGTAAAAATGGAATTTATTCAACCATAAAAAAGAACAAAATTTTGCTATTGCAGGAATATGGATGGACTTGGAGGGAATTATGCTAAGTGAAAACATCAATCAGAGAAAGATAAATACTGTATGGCATCCCTTATATGTGAATCTAAAAAATACAACTAGCTAGTGAATATAACAACAAAAAAGGCAGACACAACTGGTGGTTATCAGTGTAGGGATCCATTATAGGGGTTGGGAAGTGGGAGGTAAGATTTGGTGTAAGATAGGCTCAAGGATGTATTGTACAACACTAGGAATATAGCCACTATTTTATAATAACTGGAAATGTAAAGTAATCATAAAATTGTATTAAAATTAAAAAAAAAAGAATGCTACTACAGAAGGTAATCACAGAGGGAAATCATTTGCATAGGGATGTGGCATGGGTCTCCCTTTGTTTCAAAAGCTAGATCAGGCTACTTTGAAAGGAATGGACTACAGGCATGCAGGCTAGCCATTGGGAGGCCATTGTAATAGTTCTGGTGAGAGATGGTCACTGGCTTTGACTGCAGTGGTATAGCTTAAATGTGTAAGAATTAGTTGGATTATTTTAGAAGTTAGAAACAATTGGACTTTCCGATTGATGAGAGAGATAAAAACAAAAAGGAGGATGTGTGTGTCTCACCAGGGATGTTGTCTGGGGCAATTTTAAGAAAGGAGGGAGGTCTGGTGTCCCAGAGAGGGAGGCTAAGAGGAAGACAGTGCAGACAATGAAGGGAGTCAAGTGCTCATTTTGAGACATATTAAGATTGAAATGCTCCAAGTCACATCCATAAAGAGATGGCAAATAAGACATTGGCTATAAGAATTTAGAGTTCAGAAGAGATGCTGGAATTGGGAATATTAATTTACAAGTCATTAGCCTATACCCGGTGCTTCCCAGATGGCACTAGTTGTAAAGAACTCACCTGCCAGTGCAGGAGACAAAAGAAATGTGGATTGATCCCTGGGTCAGGAAGATCCCCTGGAGAAGGGAATGGCAACCCAGTCCAGTATTCTTGCTTGAGAATCCTGAATCCCTGAATGTTTGAATAAACACAGAAGAGGAATGAACTGAGGAATGAGGAATCCTCATGAATGCTGAGGAATGGGAGAGGAATCCCTGAATGCTGACTCTATGCCAGTAGCAGCTGGCCCTTCCTTGCTTGACTTAAATTCTGGCAATTCTGTTGGGAGCTCCCAAGCCAACTGAGAAGACATTCTAGACAGGAAGAGGGAATCCAGGAAAACAATGCATTCAAAGATGGGAGTATTTCGAAGAGATAAATATGTCGAATACTGTACACAGTTTAATTTAGATTAATTGAGAATAGTCATAATCTCACACAGGGCTTCTCAGGTGTTGCAGTGGTAAAGAATTCACTTGCTGATACAGGAAGCATAAGAAATGTGGGTTCGATCCCTGAGTTGGGAAGATCTCCTAGAGGAGGAAATGGCAACCTACCCCCAGGATTATTGCCTGGAGAATCCCATGGGCTGAGGAGCCTGGTGGTCTACAATCCATAGGGTTGTAAAAAGTTCGACATAACTTAGCACAGTCTGTTCTATTTCTTTAAGATTTACAAGCAAACATTTAATGAGATAAGTTTCATCCTCATGATGGATGTGGACATTGAAAAGCAATAGAGGACAGAACAAAAGGAATGTGAAAACATATGCAACAATGTGGATGGATTTCAAGAAGTCTGACTATGAAAGAGAAAGAAGGGAGAGTTTGATAATTTGAGGAAGATGGGAAAACAAAGATTAATGTTGTGAAGATGGGAAAACAAAAACTTTAGTTTAATTTAAAAATAGATAATGCATCCATATGATTCCTAAACCTAAAAGTATACAAGCTCATTGAGTGAGAAGGCACTGCCCATTGACCGCTTTACTCCAGTTCCCATCCTAGCCTCACCTCAGTATTCACCGATCCATTTCTTACATCCTCTCCTTAGTTTCCTTGAACATAAATAAGAAAATAAAAATATAGGTTCTTATTTGGCTGATTCATGTTGAAGTTTATTAGAAATCAATTTTTTTCAATTAAAAATACATTTTAAAAAAACCTGAAAAAGCAAGCAAATATAGGTTTTTATCTTCTCAGTCTTATCTAAACAGAAGTTATTATTATACAGTCCAATTTCCTTGCATGCTTTTTTCATTTTACTATACATCTTGAGAATTTTCCAATGTCAGCTCCTAAAGAACTTCCTCGTTCTTTTCCATTGCCTCATGTTATTTCCCTGCATCATCGATTATTCAGCCAATTCTTTACTGAAGGGCCCTCACCTTCCTTGTAAACTATTTCTATTGCCAAAAGGTTACAATTGATAACTTTGTTCATGCATTATTTTGCACAAGTTAGTGTGTACAATAAGTCCCCAAAGTGGATTTCTAGAGCAAGAATGTGTTGTACTTGTTATAGCAGATGTGGTTGTTGTCTTGTTGGCTTGCTCTTTTGGCCATTTAAAAAATGAAGCAAACTGCACGATTTAATTATAGAAGTAAGGAGCAGGAGATAGTGAGAGTGTAAAGACACAGAACTGAAATGGATAGGAAAGAGTCAGCTTTCCCAAAAGAAGGACATGGAAGGAAAACTGGAGGGATGACTCCAATAAGAAGCAATCTCTCTGATTCCTTATCAAGAGTTGACAAAGTTTTTCTGTAGATTTGGAGGCCAGATCACCTGCTAAGAAGGAGGGGGTTGTGGCTGGGACCAGAAGCTTGAACAAAGTGAACTGGTGTTGAACTGGATACCATGAAGAAACTGAAAGAGAAGAAAAGGGAGACAGAAGAATCTCCAGGCAGTACTGTGGGGCCAGTTGACACTGGAAAGGGTTGGTGTTGCTGCCTACAAGAAAGTATCATCAGAGTTTCAATGTAAGAAGACAAAGTAAAATGTAAGAGACAATGGTTGAGTGGTATGGAATGTGCTGCAAAGAACAGCACACAGGCTCCACTGTCAGTTTTCCATTAACGAGAAGAAGCTTGGCACTGAGGAAAGAACAGACACCTGCTGTTTCTCCTGGCTCTGCCGCTTCAAATACAGGTGATCACAGTGAAATCAGGGCATCTCCACTGTTCCAGGTTTTTTATCAGAAACTTGGGGATTCTTTCTAAAAACTTTATCTATATAGATGATAAATGAAATATGGGTTAAAAACATGCTTGTTTGGGAGAACCAATGCAAGCTATGACATCATTAGCTCAGCTTTAATTCTTGTCTAAAGTTATATGAAATATTTGATTAACTTGTAAATAGTTTGTCCTCATGAAAGTACAGATTATTTCTGATCATAACATAAATTATGATTACCAGACAAGAGTTTGAATATAATATAGGTATATATAGTATATGTATTAATACTACATATATATATATAAACCATACGTATTAACTATATATATATATAAATTACATATATAAAGTGAATATAATATATATATATAATGCATGTTTAGGTAAGTAGAAAAATAGATAAATATATTATATCTTACTTTTAAACATAATTCCAATCCCAATTCATAAAAAGAAAGAAAATTTTCTAAGTTGTTATTACTGTAGTCATACTTTACTTTTAAAGCAAGCACTTGACTAGTCTATTATGTTCCATTACTTTTCTCACATTGGGAAACAAGTTGCTGATAGAACTATAATGGATATAAATGAGTTTTTGAGTGGATCAGTATATCATGTTCTACCCACATCAATGTTAGCAGAACCAACTTTCCTGCTGTAGTACTGAAAGCCCCAAGTCCAGGGACCCCCTCAGTCCCCAGCAAATTGGAGCAATAATGTTCAGTTTGTCACAGTTATGCTATCTTTCAGTTCAGTTCACTTCAGTTCAGTTGTTCAGTTGTGTCCGACTCTTTGCGACCCCATGAATCGCAGCACGCCAGGCCTCCCTGTCCATCACCAACTCCCGGAGTTCACCCAAACTCACATCCATCAAGTCGGTGATGCCATCCATCCATCTCATCCTCTGTCGTCCCCTTCTCCTCCTGTCCCCAATCAGAGTCTCCTCCCTCCCAGCATCAGAGTCTTTTCCAATGAGTCAACTCTTCGCATAAGGTGGCCAAAGTACTGGAGTTTCAGCTTTAGCATCATTCCTTCCAAAGAAATCCCAGGGTTGATCTCTTTCAGAATGGACTGATTGGATCTCCTTGCAGTCCAAGGGACTCTCAAGAGTCTTCTCCAACACCACAGTTCAAAAGCATCAATTCTTCGGTGCTCAGCCTTCTTCACAGTCCAACTCTCATGTCGATACATGACCACTGGAAAAACCATAGCCTTGACTAAACGGAACTTTGTTGGCAAAGTAATGTCTCTACTTTTCAATATGCTATCTAGGTTGGTCATAACTTTTCTTCCAAGGAGTAAGCGTCTTTTAATTTCATGGTTGCAATCACTATGTGCAGTGATTTTGGAGCCCAGAAAAATAAAGTCTGACACTATTTCTACTGTTTCCCCATCTATTTCCCATGAAGTGATGGGACCAGATGCCATGATCTTAGTTTTCTGAATGTTAGTTTAATTCAGTAAACAGATATTTGACAAGAGTGCACCATGTACTGGTCACTGGGGAATTTATAACCATAAATGAGGTGTGGGTGGAATGATAAAATTGTTTCGTGAAAGAGCACAGGTTACTGAGTCATACCACTCAGGGCATGTAATTTTAGTTCTACCATTTATTAACTGTCATTGCTTAGGCTTAGGGAAGCCTCTGGATCTCTCAGAGCTCCATGTCCCCATATGAAATTGTTGTTGTTGCTGAGTCATTTAAGTCATGCCTGACTCTTTGTGACCCCACAGACTGCAGCACAGTCTTCCTTGTCCTTGAAGGTATCCCAGAGTTTGCTCAAACTCATGTCCATTTAGACAGTGATGGCATCCAGCCATCTCATCCTATGTTACCCCCTTCTCTTTCTGCTTTCAAACTTTCCCAGCATCACAGTATTTTCCAATGAGTCGGCTCTGAACATCAGGTGGCCAAAGTATTGGAGCTTCAGCTTCAGCATAGGTCCTTCCAATGAATATTCAGGGTTGATTTCCTTTGGGATTGACTGGTTTGATCTCCTTGCTGTCCAAGGGACTCTCAAGAGTCGTTTCCAGTACCACAGTTTGGAAGAATCAATTCTTCAGTGATGAGAAGGTGAAGACATATAGCAAAGATAGTATGAAAATGGTTGTTGAATAGTATTTATGTTGGTTGAAAAGAAATAATCATACTCTCCAAATTCATACATACACCATCCACACTGGCAGACATAAGCACTAGTGCAAACTACACAAACAAATGAATATGTTCCATCAAAGTTGAAGGGCTGGTTTAGTATATGCTGATGTCACATAATCTCATTGAAAATTGCTCTTTGTCCTGGTGTTTTTCAGCTGGGAAATTCAGAGGAGACTGAAATAGGTATTAAAATAACACTGGAGAGAAGATGAAAGGAAGCCGCTTCTGTAGACACATTCCCTCCCTTCTGATGTTGAGCCATTACAGATCCAAGAAGGTATGGATCAGAGTAGGACAACTGGGCTCTGGCCTCATCATTCTGGCCCATTCTTACTCAAGAATGGTTCTGGAGTGGCATTTCCCAGTGTGAGAATACAACTCTGAGGACACAGCAGGAGAAAAACTTTCAGGAGAGTGGAGAAAAAAGAAAGTGTGGAGGCAGGAGGTCTGTCAAGCAACAGCATTTGTTTTCAAAAAGTGGATACTTTCAGAATCCTGGAAGTGAGCTTTATGGGGGCCACCAAATACCGTCATCAGCTTTTATTTAATACATGTTATGACTAGAGATTTTTTTTCTTCCAATTTGGAAGGACTCTTACAGTAAGACGTTGCCTGGAGAAGTAGAGCTAATCCTTAGGGAGATGTGCCAATGATGCAATTTGGAAATGTCATTGATTTCCAGAGAAAAGTTATTAACTATGTAGGCTAAAAATGTCAGTAGTTTACATGGAAATGAATGGGCTTCAGAGGAAGAATTTATTTTAATTTCTTATAAGGGTCTTGTATATAAACCAAAATGTCAATTTGCCAAATTATATTGAGAAATAGAATGTATCAGGTGCATTATCAAATACTGTTTGCTGGTCAATGCATTTGTTTTCTGTTGAGAAATCCATACCAGAAAAAAATTTATAATCAGAAAGCTTTTTTTTTTTTTTTAATGAGCCTTGAGCCAGAGCAGAGTCAATTAGTTAACTAAAAATTATAGATGTTATTGAATTGTGCTAGACTATGGATATTACTAAAATGCAATAGATTACTGCTTTCATTTCTACCACATGGATAGACTTGCTCCCATAAAGGGACTACTTACTTTCATAGGATATATATTTTTTATCCTGGACAGTGTTGAAAACAAATAGGGATATTTGTCTCAGTAACTGCCCCTTTAATAAGGTTTCTTCTGTTATAGTCAATATTATCTCTTAGTTTGGGGGTTAGTCAAAGTTATGTAGATATTAACACAGCTTTATTATTTACAAGTCATACAGCCTTTTAGATAAGCACTTTTGAAGCAAATGCAGACTTTGGCAGATATTTTAAATTTAGAGATAAAAATGATACTTAATATAAGATATGTTAAATATAGCACTAAGTTCTGTAGCCTGCCAGTTTCCTCTATCCATAGGTATAGTGCGATTTCTTCACATTTACTTTTATTTTATTCATTTTTAAAAATATCTTTGATGTGGACCATTTTAAAAGTCTTCACTACATTTGTTACAGTATTGCTTGTTTCATATTCTGTTTTTTTCAGCGGAGAGGCCTGTGGGGTCTTAGCTCCCTAACAGGGTTGGAACCTGCACTCCTTGCATTGAAAGGCAACATCTTAACCCCTGCACCCCCAGGGAAGCCCCATCGCTATTTAAACTCTTATTTAAACTCTTGTTTAAACTCTTATTCTTATAATAACATGAGAATTAGTTACTATAATGATCTGTCTTTTTGCAGATGAGGAAACTAATGCTAGCAAAGGTAGTAAATTTTCCTCTTGTTTAGGGATGAAGACTGTCTTTGAACCCAAAGTAATTTAACTCTGAGTTTCCAAGATAGATTGATTTTCTTTCCTCTGTGGCTGGTGTCATGCTATGTTTTTGTGTTGCTATAACAAATCAGACCAGGAGAATAAAGCAGTGGCCTTCATAAGTTAAATATCTGGAATCCATGTTGGAATTATTTGTTCATTAATGGGCTTCCCTGGTGGCCCACAGTTCATGCTTTTGAACTGTGGTGTTGGAGAAGACTCTTGAGAGTCCCTTGGACTGCAAGGAGATCCAACCAGTCCATTCTAAAGGAGATCAGTCCTGGGTGTTCTTTGGAAGGACTGATGCTGAAGCTGAAACTCCAGTACTTTGGCCACCTCATGTGAAGAGTTGACTCATTGGAAAAGACTCTGATGCTGGGAGGGTTTGGGGGCAGGAGGAGAAGGGAATGACAGAGGATGAGATGGCTGGATGGCATAACCGACTCAATGGACATGAATTTGAGTAAACTCCGGGAGTTAGTGATGGACAGGGAGGCTTGGTGTGCTGCAATTCATGGGGTTGCAAAGAGTCAGACATGACTGAGCAACTGAACTGAACTGAACTGGTGGCCTAGCTGGTAAACAATACACCTGCAGTGTGGGAGATCTGGGTTTGATCCCTGGGTTGGGATGATCCCCTGGAGAGGGGAAAGGCTACTCACTCCAGTATTCTGGCTTGGAGAATTCCATGGACTGTATAGACCATGGAGTCACAAAGAGTCCAACACTACTGAGTGACTTTCATTTCACGATGTCATTAATACATACTGTTTGTGATCAGTATCAACCAGCTCCTTAGCAAGTTGGAAGTGCTGTCTCTCCTCTAGTCTCCTCAATGCAGCTCTACTACTATGTAACCTTCACACTCTGGAAGAGATCATTTTAGCCTCCTGCAAAATCAGGACAGATTGCATTCACTAGTACATTCTCCTGAAGTCAGCACCTAACTTCCTCAGAGACTGCAGTCAGGTGGGTGGTAGCTGACCTACCTTCTTTGAAGTCCTCTCTTGATTGGCGGGTCTGGATGATTCCTGGTGTGCCTCACCAGGTTCCCAAAATAGCTGTCTTCAGGAGGGAGTTATTTTCTCCCTCTTCTTTTTTGGATTCTCATGGCTTCCTTCCATTTCAGAATCAGAACAAAGCAAGGCTATTGCATTAGCACCACAAGTAACTGTCTGTTTAACCCTTTTATAGTTTCCTTGGGGGAATGTACTTAACACAAACCTGTAACTCGCTTCTATTTTACAAAGGAACACAACTGGAAACACAGAATAAAGTCTTTGCATCTGTTCTAACTCTGAACTGTAGCAGTAGTATACTGTAAAACTTTACTGTTGGGAAAAATAATTTACCTTAACTCCTTCTCATTTATATATGAAAAAAGGTATCTAGGCACAGTGATTTATCCAAAAATCTCTAAATAAGGGAGTGGCAGATTCATACTTAAAAAGAAGTAGTAAAAGTTCATCTGAAAATGTTCAATGGATTCTTATTTGTCTAAACTTTCCTAATGAGGAAATTTTATTTATTTTTTTCACTATCTTTTACTTATAAGCTTTCTTTAGGGGGTTAAAATCCTTCATATCATATTATAACTTCTTGCAAAAAAAATAAGATCTTTCTTTTGAAGAAACAAAATAAAATAATATTACTTATCAAAAATTTACAGAAGTCTGAGATTTGAGAGGCCTGACTTGTGTTAGTCCCAAACTCTGATTTCCCCAATTAAGTTCAAAATTGCTTTTTTTCACAGTGGCCATCGTGAGAAGGACCATTCCCAAATGGATTAGAAACAAAAGGAAATCCTCAAGATCACAGAAGAACTCTGAGGTGAAACTTTAAGTTGAAAAGAGTGATGGAGATAAAATATTCTGACCTCTGTGATTCATGTATGTTCAGTTCTAACAAACTTGTCAGATAAGTGGCAAGAAGGCATGTGGGGGAAGAAAATTCTAAGAGTCAAAAGGTACAAAGCCAGACCCAGAGAAAAAAGGAGCCCTGGATGTCTGGGGCCATTTCTGCTATGGATCCTTTTTTTCTCAACTCTGTCCTTGCCTCTAAATCTCTTATACTCTTGTCCACACCCTACATTTCCTTTATCCTGGTTTCCCTTTTCACTTCCCCTCTCAATCAGACTTAACTTCTACCTTTCCTACTTCACCTCCATTGTCAAGACCTGTGATAATCCCCAGGCCACAAATCTGAGCACCCTCATTGCTTCCAGTTGACCTTGGGTTCTTGGTGATTTTAAGCATGTGGCAGATAATCCTTCATGAACTCATTCTCTAGCTTTGAAACCAAATTGTTTCTCTCCTATGTTTACTGATTATTCCTCACTCTTCTTTACTGGTTTATTCTTCATTTCATATTAGATGGAAAACTTCCTTAGTATTGATACTAGACCCATTTCTTAAGGCATAGTCTTTATTTGGAAATATTCTTGCCTTAAAGGATTTATTTTGCAATGTTTTGCTGTGATGATTCCCAAATATACATTATCAATCCAAACTTTTCACCTGAACTTTGTATATCCAATGTTCTATGTTGAATTATCCACTTGGATAAAAGATTCTTCACAGTCAAGATGTCTATAATTGAACTTAGTACTCCCCAAAACATATTCTTCCTCCAGCATTTTCCTACCTCAGAATAAAACTCCACTAGATCCAGAAACTAAGATTCATACTTCTTAGTTTACTTTCTCATGATTAATTATGTAGTCATATTAATTAGCCATCTAAAAATTTCCTAAATCTATTCATTTTTTACTATTACAATCTAACTCCATTTCTTACAGTCCAGAGCTCTAGCCAAAGTCTTCTTCCCTACTCTTGACATTTCCTCCCTTCCTTTTGTCTAAAGAAACTTCTCTTCATTATCTTTATGACTCACTTCAAATATCATTTCATTTAAGAATTCTCCCTTGACATTCCAAAAGAGTTGATGATTCTCCTTCTTTAATTATATAGCAACTATATATACCTCTATTGTCTCACAGTGTATAGTTAGATATTTTTGTTAACTAAATGCCCAGCCCCTATACTGGGAAGCAATCTTACTTATACCCTTCAAAACATACCACAGAGACTGGCAGGCAACAGAAGGTTAATATTTGTTTAGTGATTGAATTAATAAATTAATGAATGAAAAGCAAGGTAAATACAAGGAGACTTGAAGGCATAAATTTTCAATAAAGTAAAAAAAAAATATAGTGCTCGATGACAGACAGTATCTGTAGAAGAATGTTGGTCTGTTTTGATTTGGTTTCATGTTGTATTTTCAGTATAATATTGTAGGGTGAGTAGAATGGCTCAGGGAAAAAGAAATGTGAAAAAGGGAGATAGTAATCCCTGAATCAAGGAGCCTAAGGAAAAAAAAATTGAATCAAGAGCAAAATAAGTGAAAATACCCATGAAAAAGAGATTGGAAACAAAGATTTCACAGAATAAAATACTTACTCTGTGATTCACACTTTCTCAGTAAACATAAATTATAAAATTTTGCTTTTGTAGTTATTATTTTCATTTTATTGATATAGAATCTGAAAATGAAGATAAAAATCTTCAAATCATGCAGCTGATATTCAGAGCTAGTGATTATAAAGCTTACACTTCATATGTGAACCTAAGTCACATCTTTGGGTGATGGGATCTGTTGAAGTAGATGAAGGTGATAAGAAAGGATTAGTTCACCTGGTCCTTGAAGTAAGTCAGGATAAAGCATTATGAGTGTACAACTGGGAGAGGGAATTTTAGGGACTTTATTTCGAACAGATTCTTATCTTTTCTAAAGAAGTGGTCAGACCATTGTGTGAGAGGAGTGGTCAGTTTTGAACTTGGGTGTTAATCCATAAAGAAGGGCTTGTCTTAGCCCTTGTGACCATTGAGAATGAGAATTGGAAATGGCTAGTGTACAGATTCTTCAGCAGCCCCCTTATCTTGAGGGAGTTTGAAATCCCTGGCTCTGGAACACTGCCTATGTCAGATGTTCTCCAACAGAACTAATCTGCCAGAGCAAGGGCGAAGGGATTGTGGATTAGAAGGGCAGAGGCAGCAAAACCTGTCACAAATTGATCCTTATACTTCAAGGTCCAGTTTGAATTTTTCCTTCTCCACTTGGATGTTGTCTTTTTCATAGCATTTATTATTTTTGTCAAATTTGTCTATGTGTACGTCCCTATGTCCATCATCATTATTGAAGTAAAAGATGTTTTGGAAGGAAAATATGTTTTATTAACACTTTTATGCCTAGAACGATTCCTGACGCCTGAAAGTATGACCAGTATCACTTGTAAATTGAATTGGGTGATGGATATCAATAGAATAGGTGGTCGTCCTGCCCAGGCTAGGATGCAAGGAAGGGAATTCCTGAAATAGAAAACAGGCAAATGTCTATTCCTGGACAACTTAACTCTAAACTAAAATTTAATGAACTCCTACATTTCCCAAGTACTTATGTGCATTTTATCTCTATTTTGTAAAGGCTTAGAAAGATCAACTGACTTAAACTGGCTTTAACTCCGGTAGCTCTTGAGCCCATGCTCCTTCCATTTTGCACTGAGTTACTAGTCACGATTGGCTAGGCTTCTGCTAGAATAACCAACTGAACACAGAAAAGCTTACATTTCACTCACAGTAAATCTCACACACGTAGTGGCAGCTACATAGTTCCATGACAGCTACGTTCTATGTGATGACTCACAGGTGCAGGCAGCTTCCATCTTGCATGACCACCATCTTGGTGCACAGCCTTCTATCAAAGCCCAAAGTGAAGAAAAAAGAAAGGAGAATGGTAAGGAACTTCTTCCTGCCTTAACCCACTTTGACGCAGGTCATTTCCGCTTGCATTGCATTAGCCAGAACAAGCCATAGAACTCTGCCTAATCACTAAGATCTGATTGTATTGTTTATTTGGGGTGGCCAGATGGGGAAAAAAAAATCAAATGATATTGGGTGAACTCATGTTGCCTTGGATCTCCCTTGTTTAATACTAAAATAAAAGATACGACTTTATGGGAATAAGCCAATTGGAGAGTCAGAAGGCTAAGCAGTATATTCAAAACTTAAAACTTTATTGAGTATCTACTGTGTTCCATGCTCTGTTTTACATGCTGGAGATTTGGTGGTGAATAAAACAGACGTTTGCTGCAGTGATGGAACTTGTATTCCAAAATGAGATGTGAATACACACACATACACAAGCTATGATGCAATGATTTTTAAAATTTAAGAAATATAGCTAAACGCTTGCAGAAAGTTATAGAATTATGTGACAGAGAATTTCTTGGTAGCTAAGTTAGATTAGGTGGTCTGAAGGAGGAGATGATACCTAAACAGAAATCTGAATGGTATGAAGGAACAACTGTCAGGATGAGAAATATTCTAAACAGAGAAAAGATAGCTCCAAATCTTTGTTGCAGAAATAAGCTCGGGTGGCAACAGGATAGAAAGTGGGTCATTGACTCACCTCCCAGAGTAATGGAAATAAAAGCAAAAGTAAACAAATGGGTCCTAATTAAACTTAAAAGCATTTGCACAATGAAGGAAACTATAAGCAAGGTGAAAAGACAGCCTTCAGAATGAGAGAAAAATAATAGCGAGGGAAGCAACTGACAAAAAATTAATCTCAAAAATATGCAAGCAGCTCATGCAGCTCAATACCAGAAAAATAAATGACCTGATCAAAAAGTGGGCCAAAGAACTAAATAGACGTTTCTCCAAAGAAGACATACATGGTTAACAAACACATGAAAATACATTCAACATCCCTCTTTGTTAGAGAAATGTAAATCAAAACCACATTGAGGTACCATCTCACACTGGTCAGAATGGCTGCTATCCAAAAGTCTACAATCAATAAATGCTGGAGAGGGTGTGGAGAACAGGGAACCTCTTACACTGTTGGTGGGAATGCAAACTAGTACAGCCACTATGGAGACCAGTATGGAGATTCCTTAAAAACTCAGAAATAGAACTGTCATCAGATCAGATAAGATCAGTCGCTCAGTCATGTCCGACTCTTTTCAACCCCATGAATCGCAGCACACCAGGCCTCCCTGTCCATCACCAACTCCCGGAGTTCACTCAGACTCAGGTCCATCAGTGATGCCATCCAGCCATCTCATCCTCTGTTGTCCCCTTCTCCTCCTGCCCCCAATCCCTCCCAGCATCAGAGTCTTTTCCAATGAGTCAACTCTTCACATGAGGTGGCCAAAGTACTGGAGTTTCAACTTTAGCATCATTCCTTCCAAAGAAATCCCAGGGCTGATGTCCTTCAGAAAGGACTGGTTGGATCTCCTTGCAGTTCAAGGGACTCTCAAGAGTCTTCTCCAACACCACAGTGCAAAAGCATCAATTCTTCAGTGCTCAGCCTTCTTCACAGTCCAACTCTCACATCCATACATGACCACAGGAAAAACTATAGCCTTGACTAGACAAACCTTTGTTGGCAAAGTAATGTCTCTGCTTTGGAATATGCTATCTAGGTTGGTCATAACTTTCCTTCCAAGGAGTAAGCATCTTTTAACTTCATGTCTGCAGTCACCATTTCCAGTGATTTTGGAGCCCAGAAAAATAAAGTCTGACACTGTTTCCACTGTTTCCCCATCTATATCCCATGAAGTGATGGGGCCAGATGCCATGATCTTCGTTTTCTGAATGCTGAGCTTTTAAGCCAACTTTTTCACTCTCCACTTTCACTTTCATCAAGAGGCTTTTGAGTTCCTCTTCACTTTCTGCCATAAGGGTGGTGTCATCTGCGTATTTGAGGTTATTGATATTTCTCCCGGCAATCTTGATTCCAGCTTGTGTTTCTTCCAGTCCAGCGTTTCTCATGATATACTCTGCATATAGGTTAAATAAACAGGGTGACAATATACAGCCTTGATGAACTCTTTTTCCTATTTGGAACCAGTCTGTTGTTCCATGACCAGTTCTAACTCTTACTTCCTGACCTGCATACAAATTTCTCAAGAGGCAGATCAGGTGGTCTGGTATTCCCATCTCTTTCAGAATTTTCCCCAGTTTATTGTGATCCACACAGTCAAAGGCTTTGGCATAGTCAATAAAGCAGAAATAGATGTTTTTCTGGAACTCTCTTGATTTTTCCATGATCCAGCAGATGTTGGCAATTTGATCTCTGGTTCCTCTGCCTTTTCTAAAACCAGCTTGAACATCAGGAAGTTCACGGTTCACATATTGCTGAAGCCTGGCTTGGAGAATTTTGAGCATTACTTTACTAGCGTGTGAGATGAGTGCAATTGTGCGGTAGTTTGAGCCTTCTTTGGCATTGCCTTTCTTTGGGATTGGAATGAAAACTGACCTTTTCCAGTCCTGTGGCCACTGCTGAGGTTTCCAAATTTGCTGGCATATTGAGTGCAGCACTTTCACTGCATCAACTTTCAGGATTTGGAATAGCTCAACTGGAATTCCATCACCTCCACTAGCTTTGTTCGTAGTGATGCTTTCTAAGGCCCACTTGACTTCACATTCCAGGATGTCTGGCTCTAGGTGAGTGATCACACCATCATGATTATCTGGGTAATGAAGATCTTTTTTATACAGTTCTTCTGTGTATTCTTGCCATCTCTTCTTAATATCTTCTGCTTCTGTTAGGTCCATACCATTTCTGTCCTTTATCGAGCCCATCTTTGCATGAAATGTTCCTTTGGAATCCCATTGCTGGGCATATACACCAAGAAAAACAGAATTGAAAGAGACACATGTACCCCAGTGTTCATCACAACACTGTTTACAATAGCTAGGACATGGAAGCAACCTAGATGTCCATTGGCAGACGAATGGATGAGAAAGCTGTGGTACATATACACAACAGAATATTACTCAGCTATTAAAAAACACATTTGAATCAGTTCTAATGAGGGAATGAAACTGGAGCCTATTATACAGGTGAAGTAAATCAGAAAGAAAGACACCAATACAGTATATTGATGCATATATATGGAATTTAGAAAGATGGTAACAATAATCCTATATGTGAGACAGCAAAAGAGACACAGACATAAAAAAAAACAGTCTTTTGAACTCTGTGAAAGAAGGCAAGAGTGGGATGATTTGAGAGAATAGCATTGAAACAAGTATTTACCATATGTGAAACAGATGACCAGTCCAAGTTCAGTGCATGAAACAGGGCACTCAAAGCTGGTGAACTGGGACAACCCAGATGGATGATGGTGGGGAGAGAGGTGGGAGAGGGTATTCAGGGTTGGGGACACATGTACACCCATGGCAGATTCATGTCAATGTATGGCAAAAAACACCACAATATTGCAAAGTAATTAGCCTCAAATGACACAAATAAATACAATTTAAAAAATCATGTGAGTCATTGAGAATGTGGCAGGGTAAGAGAGGAGAACCATATTATTAGGTATTGTAGAAGTTAGGAGCGATCAGCTTAGGCAGATGTTTTAAGGCAGGATGAAGAGTTTTGAGTACGATGGGGTGCCACTGGGGAGAGTAGTAAACGGCCGAGTGGCATGATCTGAGTCATGTAGATGACTGGCACAGTGCAGTCTTCAAACCTTGTACATTTCCTGAACCCCCAACGCAGAAGCCACATGACAGACATCTGTGTAAGAGCCGAAGGGAATATCAGAGTGGAAAGGTGCTAAGCTGCATTTGCTTTCTATGGGACTGTCAGAGAAATACATTTTTACTGAAAAATGCCAGGGTTGGCAAAAATTCTCGACTTGTCTAAAAACCCACAGGAAAACTGCAGGTGTGTGAAATGCAAACCTAGTGTTAGCAAATTCAAGTAAATCAAGCTGTCATTTAAACTGTTGGCATGCATCTTGGCCTTCCGTTTGACTTATGAAGGGTCTCAGAGGGTTCCCATGTGAATGAGAGAGTGAGTCAAGGTGAGTCAAGGTCACAGTGATGTGTGCTCTACTGGCTCAGCCTTGAAACGAGATAGGGAGAGGAAAGATGAGTAGGAGGCATTGTAGGGGGACGTTTTCATAATGCTCGGAAGTGGCAAAGTCAGCCAACAGAGGCAGATGGAAAATTCTCCACTTGGGCTGTTAGAACTGCTTCGTGCAAAAAAGCTACTGCAGCAGATGATTTCTTATGTAGATATATGCAGTGATGTAAGAAGTAAGATGGTTTTAGGGCATTTATTTCAAACCTTATTTCCTGGGGCCCTAAAGTTTAAAGAAAGTGCCTTAGGAGCTGCTGTACTTATAAAAAATAAGTGAAAGAATTGATATTCTAATACACGAAGGCCCTCCACTCTATTTCATCCACCGCTATTCTTCATGTATCATATATTAATATTATTGGGGTTCCACATGAAATTCTATTGCAAAGAAATATTCTCACTACTAAACAGTATGTTTTGAATGCACAAAAAGGAAATTTACAGATGGAAGTTTGACACCAAATAAATCACATATATGTGATACTTTAAGCAAGTTTATTCAATCCTTACAAATTTTAGACAGCTACTATCAACCCCAATCAACAGGTATTCAAGGTCATATAGTCAGTAGAGGTCAAGATAGGACTTAAAAGTGAAACTCTGACCCCAAAGACTATCCATCCTTTTTATTTTTCATTTTTTTGTCACGTCATGCATAATGACCTCATATACTTCATTCACTGATTTTGTGAGGTCAGTAGATATCTTCTACTGAACCTTCTCTGAACCGCTGTTTTATCATCTATTGAAAAGAAATATAAGTAGAACTTAATGAAATCAATCTCACTGTTTTGGGGGTCAAGTTGTATGATATGTTCAGGAGTGGAAACAACCATAAGTCAAGTGTTATGCTGGACATTTTTACATTCATTGACTCATATAATCAGCACTGAAAACTTGTAATGTGACTGATGACTGATGCTCAGCTGTGAAGATAAGAAAATTGAATATAGAAGATAGATTTAATCAGGAACACATGTAGCTGCTGGGTCTCAGCCCATTCATGTGAGAAGACCTTTACTCACTCACCATATATTTAAAATGTTCAGCATCATAAATCAAATATAACAAATATATATGTTGCTGTTGTTTAGCTGCTCAGTTGTATCTGAGTCTTGTGATCCCATGGATTGTAGCCCACCAGGCTCCTCTGTCCATGGAATTCTCCAGGCAAGAATACTGGAGTGGATTGCCATTTCCTTTTCCAAGTGATCTTCTCAACCCAGGGATCAAACCGACGTCTCCTGAATTGCAGGCAGATTCTTAACCTACTGAGTCACTAGGAAGCCACAAAAACACACATGTTATGTGCTTCTGTATTGACAACTATACCTTCATGAACACATATGTATTGTTTTTATATAATTGTAAGTCAGCAAAAGTCCAAAAATATCAAAAGAAGAGCAAATTTAATTACTATTTTTTATGTCTGGGTGTTGTATTTGATGGAGTGATAATGTTTGGATGATTTGACTAAATGGATCAAAATAATTAACAAATTATTATATTTTCATTCCATAATTTATTTAATCACCTTTAGTTCAATAATGTCATCATGTTTCATATCAAGATTTTTACATATTGTTTGATTTTGATAGTAATTTTTATTTAACTAAAAATATAATGTAAGTTTATTCAAAGGCTAGTAAATGGTAATAAAATTTTATCTGAAATATAAATTTCAACATATATAAAATATAAACATTAAATTATTTTGTACGTATTATCAAATATTGTTTTTTGTTTTTAAATATTCAAACTGACCAAACAAAAATAAAAAATGCATATATAAATAATGAATATTATTCTTATATCAAGAATTTCTAATAAAGTTAATATTTTTTCCTTCTCAGCTATTAACTAATTTTTGTTCCCTTCTTACTGAGATATAATTGACAAATAGCCTTGTCAGTTTAAGGTGCACATAAAAATGTTTTATCTTCCATGCATAATTAAATTATCATAATAAGTTTATTTAATATCCATTTTCTCATATAGATATAGCATTAAAGAAATGGAAAAAATAAATTTGGGAGAAGAAATCTTAGGGATTTACTCTCTTAACAGCTTTCATATATAATGTATAGCAGTGTTCATCTGTTTATTATGTTGTACATTACATCCATCATATAGTGAAGTTGCTCAGTCGTGTCCAAATCTTTGCCAACTCCTGGACTGTAGCCTGCCAGGCTCCTCCGTCCATGGGATTTTCCAGGCAAGAATACTGGAGTGGGTTGCCATTTCCACCTCCATATTACATCCATGCTGCTGCTGCTAAGTCGCTTCAGTCGTGTCCGACTCTGTGCGACCCCAGAGATGGCAGCCCACCAGGCTTCCCCGTCCCTGGGATTCTCCAGGCAAGAACACTGGAGTGGGTTGCCATTTCCTTCTCCAATGCATGAAAGTGAAAAGTGAAAGTGAAGTCGCTCAGTCGTTCCCGACTCTTAACAACCCCGTGGACTGCAGCCTACCAGGCTCCTCTGTCCATGGATTTTCCAGGCAAGAGTACTGGAGTGGGGTGCCATTGCCTTCTCCGTATTACATCCATAGTACTTACTTATCTGATACCTAGCAGTTTTAACTTTTGAATGCATGAATGCAATTCCCCATTTACCCAGCCCCTTCCTCTGGAAATCACAGATGTGATCACTTTTTTCTAAGAATTTGTTTTTAAAGTGTAATTGACTTCAATTCATAGATATCTGAAATTTCTATACATCTTGAAATGGTCACCATGATAGGCCTACTTGTTATCTATCACTATACAAGATATTGCATAATCACTGAATATATTCCCTACACTGTACATTTCAGAATTATGATGTACTTCTTTTGTAGCCAGAAGTGTCTGCCTCTTCTCCCTCATCTTTTTCTCTTCTCCCACAGCCTCTTCTCTTCTGGCAATCACCTGCTTCTTCTCTGTATCTATGACTGTTTGTGTTTAGTTGTTTGTTCATTGTCTTTGTTTTTAGATTCCACATGTAAGTGACATTAGACAGTATTTTTCTTTCTCTGACTTACTTCACTTAGCACAATAACATCTATTTCCACCCATACTATGACAAATGACTAGACTTAATTCCTTTTAAATGTACATATACACACCTTATCTGACATCTTCTTAATCCCCATGGACAGAGGAGCCTAGAGGGCTACAGTCCATGGGGTTGCAAAGAGTTGGACAAGACTGTATGACTAAGCACATGATGATCATTAATAGTGAACTTATTTTCATGTGCCTCTTGGCTATCAGTATGTCCTCTTTGTAAAAACACTTATTCAGGTTCCCTGCCCATTTTTAAATAAGGTTGTTTGCTTTATTTTTTATGTCTAATGGTATTGATTATTTGTATAGTTTGGTTATTAGCATCTTGCTGAATATAGCATTTGCAAATATCTTCTCTCATTCAGTGGACAGCCTGTTTTTTTTGATGAGTTTCCTTCACTGTACAAAAGCGTCTCAGTTTGCTACAGTCTCATATGCTTATTTTTGCTTTTGTTTCTGTTTCCTGAACTAATGTTCAAAAAAGTCTTCCTAAGATCAGTGTCAAAGAGCATAATACCTATGCTTCCTTCTAGAAATTTTATGATTTCAGGTCTTACATTTATATCTTTATTCCATTTTGAGTTTATTTGTGTGTATGATGTGAGAAAGTAGTTCAGCTTGATTCTTTGGCCTGTAGCTGTCCAGTTTTCCTATCACCATTTATTGAAGAGGCTTTTTTTCCCCCTTATTTTATGTTTTATATATGTGAGTGAGCATCTAACTCAAGAGCTAGTAATTTTTCTTCCATAATGTATCAAGTAGTAAACATTAGGTGACCAAATGTTCTCAAACTCTGTTATGGTGGGCCTCCTGCTTGAATGCACCTCCACTCATTTGTATGTGGTTTCATTTTTGATATTGGGAACAAGAAAAACTTCTGACTTTGGTGCATACTTGCTTATCTCAGGACAAGAATAATAACAACATCAACATCACCATGAATGATGAGTTCAGTAACAATGAATGATCTTGAAGACCTCAAGGTCAGACTTGCCTGTGATAATTCATGCAGTCAGAGAAAGATCAATCTCTAACCCTCTACTGAAAATTTATGACTAACAGCATTCTCAGAAGCCCACTCTGAGAAAGATGGGATACAATGGAGATGAAAGACCAGGGTCCAATCACCCAGTTTATATTTATTAACCATACAGACCCTTTGTTTGCTTACCTGATGACCCTGAGGGATGGGATGGGGAGGGAGGTGGGAGGTGGGTTCAAGATGGGGAACACATGTACACCGATGGCTGATTCATGTCAATGTAAGGCAAAAACCACTACAATATTGTAATTAACCTCCAAATAAAATAAATAAATTACCTTTTAAAAAAGAATGGGATCATAAAAACAATTCTAATATTGGTAGTTAAGTTGCTCAGTCATGTCCAACTCTTTGTGACCCCATGGATTGCAGCATGCCAGGCTTCCCTGTCCATCACCAACTCCCAGAGCCTGCTCAAACTCATGTCCGTCAACTCAGTGAAGCCATCCAACTATCTCATCCTCTGTTGTCGCTCTTCTCCTCCTGCCTTCAATCTTTCCCAGCATCAAGTTCTTTTCCAATGGGTCAGTTCTTCACATCAGGTGTCCAAAGTCATCAGCCCTTCCAATGAATACTCATGACTGATTTCCTTTAGTATTGACTAGTTTAATATTGTAGTAAGTACAAAATGAGCCAAGGTTTGTGAAATACATTATTAGAAAAGTATAGGTGTGACATATATTTTTTGAGGTGATATCTCATTATGTGTGTTTCTTTTAGTTGAAGTATGGTTGATTTATAGTGCTGTGCTAGCTTCAGGTATATACCAGAGTGATTCTTATATATACATACATATATATATACACATATTTCAGATTCTTTTTCC
The DNA here is from genome assembly GCF_055505025.1 of Bos grunniens. Lineage (NCBI taxonomy): Eukaryota > Metazoa > Chordata > Mammalia > Artiodactyla > Bovidae > Bos > Bos grunniens. The sequence continues at coordinate 10,300,461 of NC_141170.1, read as the reverse complement.
TTAGGTTATTCCCATATATATATATATATACACATACATACATAAAGTGTGTATAAATTAATTCCAAACTTCTAATTTATCCTTTATCTCCTTGCCCTTTTCATAACCATAAGGTTGTTTTGTATATCTGTGGGTCTATTTCTGTTTTGTAAATAAGCCAATTGTGTCAGTTTTTTTTAGATTCCACATATGAGTGATATCATATTACATTTGCCTTTGTCTAACTTATTTCAGTTAGTATGATAATCTCTGGATCCTTCCATGTTGCTGTGGATTGCTTTGTTTCATCCTTTTTTTATGGCTGAGTAACATTCTTTACCCATTCATCTCTCAGTGGACATTTAGGCAATATTTCCACCCTTTATATCATGTTTCAGCAGGCCAGGAATTGTATCTTTAGTCATTTTCTAAACATGTACATATTTCTCTCAGCCCTCTCTCACACTGAGAATCAAAAAGGCTGTGGATGTGAAAAAAAAAAAAATGCATGTATACAACACATCCAGGATCTTTGTGATCATAGAATCCAACCTATCTTATTCAAGTATTCAGCAACAGACTTTGATTTTTTTAAGTGCAATTATTTTTCTGTATTTTTTTAATGTAGCCTTTTGAGACGTTTTGGCATTAGTTTGCAACACATTCATGCACTAGAAGTTAATGTACATTAAGTCAGTTCCAGGTTTGGAACCAATCCTTGTTGATGTGAAGGTAATATATGGTGCTTGTCATCGGAAATGTGTGTGCAGCTGCAATGTATGCCGACAATGTGCAATTGGAATTAACATTAATCACAGGTTTGAATTTAGCAGATGCTAGATTTTATAACATGTATAATCTAGTATTACCGCAAATGGCAGTTATAAACCTTCTCTTTTTTTCTGAGAGACAAATTAGAAGGTAATTAGAGTCACAGGCATGAGGATGTGTGTATGTTCAATTTAACTTTTCTCCTTGCCTCCTTATAGTACAACAATCGGTATCAGCACCTTAAATGTATACTTCCTTTCCATGTCCAGACTCAAAATATATTTTCCATCCCTAGACTGCCTCAATTTCCAAAATACTGGAAGCTCCTTGATGCCAAAAATTGCTTTGGTCATTTCTTCATTTCTGTGTCTTCAGCAGCTAACTTCTTCTCCTCAAGAAAAAAGATAATGTCTTCCTGTAATTAAAATCTCTTAGGGACTTTTCCCATGAACACATAATGTAGATGCTGTGTGATTTTACAAAGATATTTCTTGACATAATGGCCCAAATAAATAATATCAAAATTTAATAACTGTTTCTGATGATATCAAAGAAGGATGATAAATGGCATATCAAATGACAGAATCAGTAATCCATACAAAATCAATCTTTATTAACCAATCTTTATTAACCAATATTTATTGAATACCTATCTTAAAAATTTTGAAGAACAATTTAAATGTAAAAATTTAAATATGAGCAACCAAATATATGTAACTCTGTATGTGTTAGGAATTACTGCAAGTGTTTTACATTTGCTAATTTAATTTTTAAAACAAACTTATTAGAATTTTACAAAAGATGAAACCCATGTACAGAGAAGTTAAGTGACTTATTCACGTAGTGTGTAAGTGATTTAGCTTCAGAGCCCACATTCTGACCATTTATTTTACTTTTTAAAAACTGGAAATAGAATTGCCATATGACCCAGCAATACCACTGCTGGGCATACACACCGAGGAAATCAGAATTGAAAGAGACACGTGTACCCCAATGTTCATCGCAACACTGTTTGTAATAGCCAGGTCATGGAAGCAACCTAGATGTCCATCAGCAGATGAATGGATAAGAAAGCTGTGGTACATATACAAAATGGAGTATTACTCAGCCATTAAAAAGAATACATTTGAATCAGTTCTAATGAGGTGGATGAAACTGGAGCCAATTATACAGAGTGAAGTAAGCCAGAAAAAAAAACACCAATACAGCATACTAACGCATATATATGGAATTTAGAAAGATGGTAATGATAACCCTGTGTACGAGACAGCAAAAGAGACACAGATGTATAGAACAGTCTTTTAGACTCTGTGGGAGAGGGAGGGGGGGATGATTTGGGAGAATGGCATTGACACATCTATAATATCATATGTGAAACGAATCGCCAGTCCAGGGTTGATGCAGGATACAGGATGCCCGGGGTTGGTGCACTGGGATGACCCAGAGGGATGGTATGGGGAGGGAGGTAGGAGGGGAGTTCAGGATTGGGAACACGTGTACACCTGTGGCAGATTCATGCTGATGTATGGAAAAACCAATACAATATTGTAAAGTAATTAGCCTCTAATTAAAATAAATAAATTTAAATTTAAAAAATAATAAAATAAATTTATTTTTATGGGAGTATCATTGCTTTCAGATCAGATCAGATCAGATCAGTTGCTCAGTCATGTCCGACTCTTTGTGACCCCATGAATCACAGCACGCCAGGCCTCCCTGTCCCTCACCAACTCCCAGAGTTCATTCAGATTCACGTCCATCGAGTCAGTGATGCCATCCAGCCATCTCATCCTCTGTCATCCCCTTCTCCTCTTGCCCCCAATCCCACCCAGCATCAGGGTCTTTTCAAATGAGTCAGCTCTTCGCATGAGGTGGCCAAAGTACTGGAGTTTCAGCTTTAGCACCATTCCTTCCAAAGAAATCCCAGGGCTGATCTCCTTCAGAATGGACTGGTTGGATCTCCTTGCAGTCCAAGGGACCCTCAAGAGTCTTCTCCAACACCACAGTGCAAAAGCATCAATTCTTTGGCGCTCAGCCTTCTTCACAGTCCAACTCTCACATCCATACATGACCACAGGAAAAACCATAGCCTTGACTAGACGAACCTTTGTTGGCAAAGTAATGTCTCTGCTTTTGAATATGCTGTCTAGGTTGGTCATAACTTTCCTTCCAAGGAGTAAGCGTCTTTTAACTTCATGGCTGCAGTCACCATCTGCAGTGATTTTGGAGCCCCCCAAAATAAAGTCTGACACTGTTTCCACTGTTTCCCCATCTATTTCCCATGAAGTAATGGGACCAGATGCCATGATCTTCGTTTTCTGAATGTTGAGCTTTAAGCCAACTTTTTCACTCTCCTCTTTTACCTTCATCAAGAGGCTTTTTAGTTCCTCTTCACTTTCTGCCATAAGGGTGGTGTCATCTGCATATCTGAGGTTATTGATATTTCTCCCGGCAATCCTGATTCCAGCTTGTGCTTCTTCCAGTCCAGCGTTTCTCATGATGTACTCTGCATATAAGTTAAATAAACAGGGTGACAATATACAGCCTTGACGCACTCCTTTTCCTATTTGGAACCAGTCTGTTGTTCCATGTCCAGTTCTAACTGTTGCTTCCTGACCTGCCTATGGCAATAGTTCCTATCATACAACAAAATGAATCAGCAAATCCATGTAAATATAACCCCCCGCCTTTGGTTGCCACAGTGCACTAAGCAGAGTCCCCTGTGCTGTATGGTGTATTATCATTAGTTATCTATTTTTTGTGTCCTTTGTACCCAGTAGCTCTTTCGTGTCTGACTCTTTGCAGTCCCACAGACTGTAGCCCACCAGGCTCCTCTGTCCACGTGATTCTCCAGGTAACAATACTGGAGTAGAATGCCATTTCCTACTGCAGGGGATCTTCCCTGACCCAAGGATCAAAGCGGTGTCTCTGGTCTCCCACACTGGCAGGTGGAGTCTTACAGCGGGGCCACCTGTGCATAGTATCAGCAGTACATAAGTGTCAACCCCAGTCTCCCAACTTGGACTCTAAATCGTGTCACTCGTGCTCTGGTTGTTTAGTCACTAAGTTGTGTCTGACTCTTCTGTGATACGGTGGACTGTAGCCTGCCAGTCTTCTCTCTCCATGGGATTTCTCAGGCAATAACACTGGAGTATATTTCCATTCTCCCCTGCAGAGGAGCAGGGATTGGAGCCGTGTCTCCTTGTAAGTGGGTTCTTTACCACTGAGCTACCAGAGAAGCACTCATGGTGTAACTTGTTTCCAAACTATAAGGTGAGTTTTTAGATAAATGACTTGGGTATCTGTTTTTATGATGATTATTTTGCATCACAAAAGTTTTGGTGTGTGATGGCAGCAAAGAGTTCAATGTAATAGTACCTGTCAAGAATGTGAAGTCAGAATATTCTTCTACTTTGCTGATGTAATCCAGAGCCATGTGCTTTGAAAATCAACTGTGTGAAGGACAGGAACAACACACTCATACAAACTGATAAACATGAATTTTGTGCCAAAGCAGCAGTCATCACACATTTTTCATGAGGGTGAGCATAAGGTCAGCAGGTCCAGATTATCTCTCAGGAATTAGCTGTGGGTCAACTCCAAGACAAGAACAGATATTTCAATGAAGAATGGCCAAATTAAATATTAAATAAGGTCAGCAGTTTAATGAACAAGCAAACAAGAAATAGTACAAAATACATCAAATACTTTATTTGAAGTCTGAGAATATTATCATCATTTTAAAAAGCAAAAATCTTGTTGCAAAGTGTTCTGGAAGAGAACCAGTGAGTTGACCAGTTGTTTAGGTGGTAAGAATTTGGCCGCAACTTGTGAGTTTTATCAGAGAGGATGATCACCAACTATGCATCCTGAATACCTATAAATAGCAAATCTGCTGGATCTCTTCTTCATTTAAGATAAAAAATGACATTCTTGGTATAAAGGGTATGCTGTATTAGTGGTAGACATGATTTTATCTGCTGTTGATATTCTTTGGGGGAGGAAAAGAAAGTTATGTGATTGTTGTATTTGTGCTAGATACTTGTATACATCTAACTCAGCTCCACTTTGTGGGGAAGAGATGGAGGAAGCCTCTTGCTAAACAAACACACAACTGTGATTTTTTTCCTGGTTTCCAACATGAAATAAGCTTAAGTGGATAATTTTTGCTACTGCAAAGGTGGAGGCAGTTAAGAGAGAGATTTTCTGAGGTCATTCTGTTTCTTGATCTTCCTATCACTGAGTGTCAAATAGAATTCTAGGTTGTTATTTGGTAGTACATTATTGACAACAACTGCTAATGATGTGGTTCAGAGCCACTCTCTTACAATGAAGAACAAGAATATTTTCACAGAATTTGTGCTAAGATTATTTTGGAAGGACTGGAGAATTATCAATACCATAAGGAATTGTGGGGCCAGAGTCTGGGAAGGAACCAAGCATATTTAGCTTTGCTTTCCCAATTGAGTTATTGCTGATTCCTAAAGGAAAGTAAGCAAAGGTTTTGAGAGGTCTCACAAAACTGGAAGAAAAGAAAGTAGAATTCAGGGTTCACCATGGAGGAGAGTCTTATTAAAATATTAGGTCAGGGTTGAAATTCAGTAGAGCTAGCCTCAAAGGGTAAGATGAGCCAGAAATGCCTCAGCCCTCACAGAAATAAAAGCCCAATATGAATGATCTCAGTTTATGACATGATTAATAGGATCTAAAGCTGTCTATTCATTTTCCTCCTTTACTTTCAGAAGCTAAAATCTTTCTAGAGGAAGAGAGTATCAGGCAAAGTTTATCAAAATAACTGGGATTACAAGGTGAATGATGTAACTGAAAACTAATACAGAAAGTAGGCTATAATGAGAACAAAGGATCTGTTTTCAGGTATCAATTTTAAATGCCAACGGTTCATATATTAAACTAGTTAATAGAAATTGAGACAACTGATACAGAATTATAAACAATAAATGAATATTACTGCTTACTAAAGTCAAAATACTACAATCAATTTTATTCCTGTGTATTAGCAATCTTAGACAATGTATTAAAAAACAGAGACCTTATTTTGCCAACAAAGCTGTGTATAGTCAAAGCTATCGTTTTTCCAGTAGTCATGTATGGATGTGAGTTGGACCATAAAGAAGATTGAACACTGAAGAATTGATGCTTTTGAACTGTGGTGTTGGAGAAGACTACTAACAGTCCCTCGGACAGCAAAGAGGTCAAATCCATCAATCCTAAAGGAAATCAACCCTGGATATTCATTGAAAGGACTGATTCTGAAGCTGAAGATCCAATACTTTTGGCCACCTGATTTGAAGAGCTGACTCACTGGAAAAAGTCCTGATACTGGGAAAGTTTAAAGGCGAAAAGAGAGGAAGGGGGTGGCAGAGGATGTGATGGTAAGATAGTATCACTGACTCAATGGACATGATTTCGAGCAAACTCTGGGAGATGGTAAAGGGAAACCTGGCATGCTGCAGTCCATGGGAACACAAAGAGTCGAGTTGGGAGAGACTTAGTGGCTGCTCAACAAATACTGGAAATAGACACTTAGAAAATAAAATTTAAAGAACAGTGACAATAAAAAGGAAGAGGAACAAAGTAAGCTTAGAAAATTGGTGAAATAAGGAAGTTTTGATTTTTAAAATACACTGTAAGAAGACTATTAAAAAAAGCCTCAGAAAGGGGAAGTTAATTTCCAGCAACAGTTACTGGCACAGGTCTTAATTGCAGATTATCTAAAGATTTCTATCAATGACTTGTAAAGGGAAAACAAGATGGACACAAGAGACAAAATAGACATAATATTTGATCAGGCTCTTCACCAAAGAGGTTATCTAAATAAAACACTTGAAAAATATTCAACTTCATTAACCATAAGTAAAATGCAAGTTAAAACTAAAAAACAATAATGAAATTCAATATCACCTCACAATACCTGAATTGTCAAATTTAAAATTTGATTAGTAGACAGTGACAAAGATGTGATGAAGTAGAATTCTTAAACTCTGCAAGAGGATATAGATATGAGTATTTTTGAAAACTGTCTGGCAAAATTTCCTAAAGCTAAACCTATATATCAGCATGTAGTACAATATGTACTCTACAATACAGTAATGGAATTCTGAGATATATATCCAGGAGGTGTGTTTATACATGTGTGCCAAAAAATAGACCATGGTCTATAATATTATTCATAACAACCAAATTCTGGAAACAGCTTAGGATCCCATCAACAGTTGAATGGATAAGCAAATTCATGGTTATTCATAGAATAGGATACTGAACATCACTGAAGATAAATTAATTACAAATAAACACAACTGCATGAATTAATCCCATAAACATAATTTGGACTAAAAGAAGCCAGAATTTATATTGCACTGTATGATTCTAATTATGTAAATTTAAAAATGGAAAAAGCAATCTATGTAGTGAAAAATCAGAATAATCGTTACATTTGTGAAGAGAATAGAGTTAGTAATTGGGAGCAAGCAAAAGGAATTTTCCAGAGGTGCTAATAACATACTATTTTTTGACTTGTATAATGTTTTATGCATGTGTTCCTTTCTTGATAATTTATGGAACTGTTATGTCTCTGATTTGTGACTGTTTCTCAAAGTATGCTATTCTTAAATAAAAAAAAATTCAAAAGGTTTAAAAAGTTTTAATATTCAAATTAACACAAAAAGAAAGCCACTCATTACATATTCCTGTTTCATGATTTGCCATTATTTTCTAGACTACCTGAAAGCTTACTCTGCCAACCCTCTCTCTCAAGGTGGTATTACGATTCTTGGTGGTATTACATGTATTATGGTTCAAGGTGGTATTACGTGTATTACGGCTCATACAAACATCAGTAAACTGGGGATTGGTATTAAATTCACACAGCTTAACCCCAATCAAATTCTTGTGCATGGAATCTTCAGTTAAAGAAGAATTATTAAATTAGTAGTATTATCTTGCCTTTCAGTGATTTTGTTATAAGATGGCAAAGGATGTGATGATATTAAACACTGGAATAGCAGCATTCTAAATATACTTCAATGAACATGAATTTGAGCAAACTTCAAGAGATAATGAAGAACAGGGGAGCCTGGTGTGCTACAGTCAATGGGGTCACAAAGAGTTCAAAACAACCCGGCAATTGAACAGCAACAAACCTACTTGGTCCTCAAGAAGACTATTGACTACACATATGTATGTTTGAGCCTTAATTTTAATTGAACAGCTAGCAAGTAAGAAGTTTGATCTAGAATTTGAGAGATGTAGCAAGTTACTTTTTGGCTGGTATAGAAAGACCATAACCTGGGGAGCACAGCCTAAGACTGTGAACACATGAAGATGAAATATATTGCAAAGATGAGCCGTCATCTTAGGGAGGACACTTAGTGCTCTGTAAGATGACACATATCTTCGTGATTTTTAAAATATAAAGTGCTACACAGAAAGGTGTCACTGGACCTCTTTCTGTCAATGCACAGCACTCTGTAAAACTCAGGACATTTGACTTTGATTTAAACATCTTCTTTCAATATCCATATCATGGAGGCCATGCCATGTTTCCTGGAACCTCACCCTTCAGGGAAGTGGCCCTCACTCCCCACCTACTAGGAGTGTGGGCTGCTAACAGACTGCCGCTGAGTTGGTCCTGGAAATTATCCCTTGCAGAAGGAAACTGCTTTGCTTATGCCTAGATTCCTCCCCATGATGTAGCCTGTCCTCAATAATGGGTGTCAAAATATATTACACCAGACAAATTGAATAGGCTTTGGCTTCCCTGCTGGCTTACATGGTAAAGAATTGGCCTGCAAGCAGGAGACCAGGGTTCAATTCCTGGATTGGGAAGATCCCCTAGAGAAGAGAATGGCAACCCACTTCAGTATTCTTGCCTGCAGAATCCCATGGACAAAGGAGTCTGGCAGGCTACAGTCCATAGGGTCACAGAGTCAGATATGAGTGAGTGACTGATATTTATTCAAGAACGTGTTCAATATTTTATTCACTACTATAATATGAAAGACTCTTTTGAAAACTATTGCAATAGGGGAAAGAAATTAAACTCAGCCCCCCTGAAACAAACAATAGGAGATTGTTTAATCACTGGATGAGATGATGCAAAAGCACTGGAGTATGTTAAGCTGGTCACTGTGTTTGGGCCATCTGTGTTTACTGACTGTCCCTAACCAGAGATAGCGTCCTATCCTCTCACAGAGTCTGGGAGAGAGGGGTGCTGAGTTTCTTAATGATTATGTGTTAAAGGCAGAGAAGGCAATGGCACCCCACTCCAGTACTTTTGCCTAGAAAATCCCATGGATGGAGGAGCCTGGTAGGCTGCAGTCCATGGGGTCGCTGAGGGTCAGACATGACTGAGTGACTTCACTTTCACTTTTCACTTTCATGCATTGGAGAAGGAAATGGCAACCCACTCCAGTGTTCTTGCCTGGAGAATCCCAGGGACGGGGAAGCCTGATGGGCTACTGTCTATGGGGTCGCACAGAGTCAGACACGACTGAAGTGACTTAGGAGCAGTAGCAGCATGTTTTAAAGGGATGGCTCCCAGGTCCCTGAGGAAGACTTTCCTAGTCTGCAAAACTGGAACTGCTAGCTTCAGAGGCCCTGTGGAATCAGCCAAGTTCTCTGGTAAACTTTCTCTGCCTAATTCCTTTCTCTGCCCAATTCTGCTTCCTAATCCCTCCCTCCCTGACAGGTATAGATCCTGGGAGGACTCAGTAACAGACCTCCTCCAGGAAAATGCCCTCACAGTTGGCTTCTCAGAGGACCTGCCTGAGGACAAGCCATCTCCACTTTCCCTAGAACAATACCACATTTTTTAAAATCTATGTGTTTAATAACTTCCCACAAAAAAATCCCTCCCCTTTTTGTCTACTCCCACCTCAGAGGAATTTGAAAGTCAGTTAACTATTCAGTATTTTCATGACTCCCCTGAATGATGAAAATTATTTACTGATTTGTTTTTCTTTCTTCCCCACTAGCATAAACAACTTGCATGAAGTAAAGGAATCATGTTTGACTTATCTTTACATTTTGGTAATTGGTTGTTGTTCAGTTTCCCAGTCGTGTCTGACTCTTAGTGATTTGTGATGCCATGGACTGCAGCATGCCAGGCCTCTCTGTCCTTCAGATCAGATCAGATCAGATCAGTTGCTCAGTCCTGTCCGACTCTTTGTGATCCCATGAATCTCAGCACGCCAGGCCTCCCTGTCCATCACCAATTCCCGGAGTTCACACAGACTCACGTCCATCGAGTCAGTGATGCCATCCAACCATCTCATCCTCTGTCGTCCCCTTGTCCTCTTGACCCCAATTCCTCCCAGCATCAGAGTCTTTTCCAATGAGTTAACTCTTCACATGAGGTGGCCAAAGTACTGGAGTTTCAGCTTTAGCATCATTCCTTCCAAAGAAATCCCAGGGCTGATCTCCTTCAGAATGGACTAGTTGGGTTTTTTTGCAGTCCAAGGGACTCTCAAGAGTCTTCTCCAACACCACAGTTCAAAAGCATCAATTCTTCAGCACTCAGCCTTCTTCACAGTCCAATTCTCACATCCATACATGACCACAGGAAAAACCATAGCCTTGACTAGACGAACCTTTGTTGGCAGAGTAATGTCTCTGCTTTTGAATATGCTATCTAGGTTGGTCATAACTTTCCTTCCAAGGAGTAAACGTCTTTTAATTTCATGGCTGCAATCACCATCTGCAGTGATTTTGCAGCCCAAAAAAATAAAGTCTGACACTGTTTCCACTGTTTCCCATCCACTTCCCACGAAGTGATGGGACCAGATGCCATGATCTTCGTTTTCTGAATGTTGAGCTTTAAGCCAACTTTTTCACTCTCCACTTTTACTTTCATCAAGAGGCTTTTTAGTTCCTTTTCACTTTCTGCCATAAGGGTGGTGTCATCTGCATATCTGAGGTTATTGATATTTCTCCCAGCAATCTTGATTCCAGCTTGTGTTTCTTCCAGTCCAGCGTTTCTCATGATATATTCTGCATATAGGTTAAATAAGCAGGGTGACAATATACAGCCTTGACATACTCCTTTTCCTATTTGGAACCAGTCTGTTGTTCCATAACCCGTTCTAACTGTTGCTTCCTGTCCTGCATACAAATTTCTCAAGAGGCAAATCAGGTGGTCTGGTATTCCCATCTTTTACAGAATTTTCCACAGTTTATTGTGATCCACACAGTCAAAGGCTTTGGCATAGTCAGTAAAGAAGAAATAGATGTTTTTCTGGAACTCTCTTGATTTTTCAATGATCCAGCAGATGTTGGCAATTTAATCTCTGGTTCCTCTGCCTTTTCTAAAACCAGCTTGAACATCAGGAAGTTCACGGTTCACATATTGCTGAAGCCTGGCTTGGAGAATTTTGAGCATTACTTTACTGGCATGTGAGATGAGTGCAATTGTGCAGTAGTTTGAGCATTCTTTGGCATTGCCTTTCTTTGGGATTGGAATGAAAACTGACCTTTTCCAGTCCTGTGGCCACTGCTGAGTTTTCCAAATTTGCTGGCATATTGAGTGCAGCACTTTCACTGCATCAACTTTCAGGATTTGGAATAGCTCAACTGGAATTCCATCACCTCCACTAGCTTTGTTCGTAGTGATGCTTTCTAAGGCCCACTTGACTTCACATTCCAGGATGTCTGGCTCTAGGTCAGTGATCACACCATCGTGATTATCTGGGTCGTGAAGATCTTTTTTGCACAGTTCTTCTGTGTTTTCTTGCCACCTCTTCTTAATATCTTCTGCTTCTGTTAGGTCCATACCATTTCTGTCCTTTATCGAGCCCATCTTTGCCTGAAATGTTCCTTTGGTATCTCTGATTTTCTTGAAGAGATCTCTAGTCTTTCCCATTCTGTTGTTTTCCTCTATTTCTTCACCATCTCCCAAAGTTGCCCAAGCTCACATGCATTGCATCAGTGATGCCATCCAGCCATCTGGTCATCTGACACTCCCTTCTCCTTCTGCCTTCAATCTTTCCCAGCATAAAGGACCTTCCCAATGAGTCGCCAGTTCAGATCAGATGACCAAAATACCAGAGCTTCAGCTTTAGCATCAGTCCTTCCAATGTGTACTCAGGGTTGATTTCCCTGAAGATTGACTGGTGAGATCTTGCTGTCCAAGGGACTTTCAGAAGTCTTCTCCAGTACCACAGTTTGAAGGCATCAGTTCTTTAGCATACTGCCTTCTTCATGGTCTAGCTCTCACAACCGTATGTGACCACTGGAAAGACCATTGTAATTCTAGTAATTACAGTACCTGAATTAGGAATAGGAATATTGCAAACATTAAATAATACAGTCATAATTCTATTGAGTCTAACTCTACTTGCCAACATCATCATGCAGCTCACGAAATCATTTTGTTTAATTTTTGATTGAAATATGTGTGTATCAATAAGGATTTTCATTGAATATCCAACAAGGATCACATCATTTATGTATATGAGTTAGTGTTTTAAGTCAGGCAGTTGGATAACTGCCTCAAAAAAAAAAAAAAAAAGCTTGTTTTTAAAAGATTCTATTCGAATTTTTTTCAATTAAAAAATTTTAAATCTTACAAACCTAAATTAGATTGTTTTACCACTCCTAAGTGAAAGTGAAGATGTTAGTCCCTCAGTCGTGTCTGACTCTTTAGGACCCCATGGACTTTAGCCCACGAGGCTCCTCCATCTATGGGTGTATTTACACTCTTAATACTCTTCAAATCAAATATCAAAGTTATTTTTACTTTAAACATTCAACTTAATTCATTGGTAACTGTCAAAGAGTGAGGGCAGTAAGAATTTTCAGAGATGCTCAAGTTGCAAATATAGAATTTGAATTTTTAGTATCATTCTTTCAACTTCCTGAATTTAACTAAACATTCAAATGATTTTGAACTAACTATGATGAAGGTAAAATGGAAGAAAAGTATTTTACAGAAAGTACTTAACATATTTTACAGAAAGTACTTAACAAGGAGGGCTTAACTGCAATAAAATCTGAAAACCTAGCTTATAGATTAGAAAGATAACAGGAGTAAATTATATTGATGAATGAAACACCTAAAAAGATTCTGTGACATGGAGAAGAGAGGAACTGATAATGTTGATGTTATTCTAAACTAGCCTAAACTGAATAAACTTGAAAAAAATGTATTTACTTCCTTGAGAGTAGTCCTGCCAAATATAATGAGTTCACTCAAAATAAATTCACAAATTCGTAAGTTTAGAAATTTAAAACAAATATTAGAAGAACATAACTTTAAAATAATTACACATGAAATAATACATTGCCATAAAAATTAGAATGTTTAGAACTAAGCAGCAAACACACTGCATATCTAATTTGTGGGACGCAATAAAAATATTACTTAGCGGGAAATCTGTAGTCCTAAAGCAAATTCTAGAAAAGAGAAAATGTTGAAAATTAAAGATTTAAGAAAACCACTTGAAATATTAATAGCATAACAGTTGAAACAAAGATGGATATTTTAAGGAAAGAAATAATATATATGAGCAAAAATTAGTGGACAAAATGCTTAAATAATAACAAAGAATTAACAAGACATTATAATAAACTCATTCCATAACAGGCTTAATAATCCAAAATGAAAAGTCACCAATAATACACATAAGGACAAAGTTGAGATATTACAAAATATTTATTAAATTATGAATAATTGTATGGTGGTTTAGAGAATTTATATCCAAGGGACCTAGAAAAACATCTCATCAAACTTGACTCAAAATAAGAAAACTCAAACATACCAGACTGGTATGCATTATAAGCTAATATCTGTAAATAAATAGTTATTCATCAAAACAAAATCAAATCAAAACCAAGTTTAAAAATAAATGTACTTTAACACAGATAAATATTGCAGAAATTTTCATGCCAAAATCATGAAACTGATCTATGGAATAAAGTGATAAGCCCAACAACACACCAAGGCAGAATAAATAATAAATAAAAATAAATGGAATCAAATCTATGTGAGGAGCTACAAAATGACAGAAATGACAAAATGAATTATCCAGGAAACATACACCATTACATAAATGGCACTAGAATAACAGATTCTCCCTAAGGAAAAAATTGTAATTAGATCTCTCATTATTCTTTACATGAGTTAATCCCAGCTTGATTAAAAACATAAATGTGAAAAGAAAACTATAAACAATTTAGCATAAAACATATTTTTATAACCTAGGCATAGGGAATCATTTCTTAAACAGAACATGAAAAACAAAATGCATAACCAGTATTAATACATTAAATACACTGCTATGGTTTTTCCAGTAGTCATGTATGGATGTGAGAGCTGGACCATGAAGAAAGCTGAGTGCCTAGAATTGCTGCTCTTGAACTGTGGTATTGGAAAAGACTCGAGAATACCTTGGACTTCAAGGAGATCAAACCAGTCAATCCTAAAGGAAATCAGTCCTGAATATTCATTGAAAGACTGATGAAGCTGAAGTTCCAATACTTTAGCCACCTGATACGAAGGGCTAACTCATTAGAAAGCGCCTTGATGCTTGGAAAAATTGAAGGCAGGAGGAGAAGGGGACAACAGAGTATGAGATAGTTGAATGGCATAAGCGACTCAATGGACATGAGTTTAAGCAAGCTCCAGGAGTTGGTAATGGACAGGGAAGCCTGGTGTGCTGCAGTCCATGGGATTGCAAGAGTTGGACAGATTGGGAGACTGAACTGAACTAACATCACATTTTAAAAATTTTATATAACAAAAGACACAATAAATACAAAGGAAAGTCACACCCTAGATGTGAAATGTAACCCACAAAAGATAAACATGCATATAAAAAATAAGAAATAAATATCTTATTAGAAAACTGTCAGGGGTAGGCAATTTATAGAGGAGGAAATGTGAATGAAAATTTTAGAAAATAAAATGATGCTTATTTTCACTTGCAATCAGCAAAATTCAAATTTTAAATAAATAAGGTACCATCTCAGAGTAGCAGCTTTGAAAAAAATTAATGTGTTAACATTTTTAGTAAGATGTTTTGGCAAGGATGTAGAGAAATGAGAACTCATATTATTGATGGGAATAAAAATTGTTAAAAGCACTTAAAGAACAATTGGAAACTGGCTAGTAACTTGTAGCATCATATAAACACTCAGTGATGTCTGTTATGGAAAAACACTCACATATATGCAAAAGAAAAGAATGTTTCTTTGAAACAGTGATTTCAATGACCGCAGTTGAGTAAACTGTTCCTTGGTAAGGAAATAAATTAACAAATCATGGTTTGTTCTTAGAATCATACTCTGTATATCAGTTAAGATGGATTATATTTACATGTACAAATATGGGTATATCTCAAAAACATGAAAGTTCATAACACAGTATGATTCCATTTATGTAAATTTTAAATCACACAAAACAATAAATAAAATTATGATTTCTTTGAATTGAGTTTTCTGGAAGCTCCATCTTAAGATGGAGCACTGTATGGGAAAGAAGGAAAGATTGCCTTGCCTGTGTCCATGTTAGTCACTCAGTAGATTCTGAGTCCATTGCGAACTCATGGACTGTAGCCCACCAGGCTCTTCCATCCATGCAATTCTTCAGGAAAGAATATTGAATCGAGTAGGCATTCCCTTCTCCAGAGGATCTTTCTGACCCAGGGATCAAACTCAGGTCTCCTGCACTGGAAGATTTTTTACCATCTGAGCCATCAAGGAAGCCTGAAGATTGCCTTAGAAAGATTTATAGAAGTGACAAAATGACTCTCAAAAAGTGGACCCCAAAACGGTGCCTAAAATATAGAAAAATGTCTATATTTAAATAAGGTGTTGGAAACTTTGGTCATAAAGCAATGACTTTTCAAATTACAGTTGAGATTATAAGTCATTTAGGTTACATACATACTAAACACTTTTTAAATAAAAAAGACACAAATATCTAGTTATTTATCAATCTTTTTATTTAAGGAAATGGCTTTTACTTTGAGCACGTGTCTACAGATTGTGTGTGTGTGCTGAGCCATTTCAGACTCTGCCATCCATGGACTGTAGCCCGCCAAGTTCTTCTGTCCATGGGACTTTCCCAGCAAGAATACTGGAGTGGGTTGCCATTTCCTCTTCCAGAGGATCTTCAACAACCCAGGGATTGAACCCACATCTCCTGTGTCTCCTGCATTTCAGGCTGATTCTCTCCCACTGAGCCACTTGGGAAGCCCCTACATATTGTAATTCCATATAACATTGTGCTTTAGTTTTGCTTACCAGCTATAGAATGAATTGTGCCCCACCCCCCACCCCCACCCAAATTCATAGGCTGAAGCTCTAATTCCCCAAGTGTGATGGTATTTGGAGACAGAGTCTGGCATTAATTAAGGTAAAAGTGGTCACGAGGTCTGAACCATGATGATAAGCTTTGTGGCTTTATAAGAGGGAAAAGAGATCAGGACTCTCTGGTTGTGAGAATAAAGAGAGAAGGTGGCCATCTGCAAGACATAAAAAGAGTCCTTTTCAGAAACCAACACTACTGGCATCCTGAGCTCAGGCTTCAAAACTATAAGAACTATAAGAAAATAAGCCTTCAGAACTATAAGAAAATAAATTCTGGGTACAGTTGAGAAGGCGGTCCTAAGATGGTGGAGGAATAGGATGGGGAGACCACTTTCTCTCCCACAAATTCATCAAAAGAACATTTGAACTCTGAGTAAATTCCACAAAACAACTTCTGAATGCCGGCAGAGGACATCAGGCACCCAGAAAAGCAGCCCATTGTCTTCAAAAGGAGGTAGGAAAAAATATAGAAGATAAAAAGAGAGATAAAGAGGTAGGGGTGGAGATCCGTCCTGGGAAGGGAGTCTTAAAAAAGACAGAAATTTCCAAACACCAGGAAACACTCTCACTGGTGAGTCTGTGGTGAGCCTTGGAACCTCAGAGGGCAACACAACTGAGAGGAAAAATAAATAAATAATTAAAACCCACAGATTACGTGCCCAACAGTAACTCCCAGCGGAGAAGCAGTGCAGACACCTTCACTGACCACTAGCAAGCAGGAGCTGGGCAAGGAGGCATGGGCTGCATTGCTTAGAGTAAGGACCGGGCCTGAATGCCCTGAGGGCAATCTGAGGGAACTAACTTGAGATAGCAAACCAGACCTTGGGAATAGCTACCCCGTGAAAAGCCCTAAACTACAACACCACCAGGCCTGCTCACAGAGCACAGGACTGACAAGAGCTAGCCGGCTGCAGACCAGCCCATCCCCTGCCAGAAACAGGAAGGCGAGGGCACCCCTAGCTGGAAGGGGGCAATCGCGGCCCCAGAGAGGCATCATCTACCAAACTGCAAACAGGCTTTGTTGCTAACCAAGACTTCTTGGGATTCTGGATGGTCGATATCCGCCTGAGAAGGTGTGCTGGTTGTACACACAGAAAACTGAGCGGCAGGGACGGGGGAGGCAGTAAGTCGCAGCTACTGCACTCACCAAACACCTGGTCACCTGAGCTGCTCGGACCTGGGAAGGGCACAAAACGCAGGCCCAACTGAGTGTGCCTTTGAAGAGTACCCGAGTACCTGAAACTGAGCAACTTAGACCTGGGAAGTTCATGCAACTCAGGGCCCGCCTCAGACAGTTTCCAGCAGAACAACCTAGAGCCTGAGCAACGTAGACTGGGAAAGCACACAGGCTGTGAGCGGGGGCAAACCCAGTGTGGCCGAGACACTGTGAGCATTCCTCACAGATGCCAGTGATATTTGTTTGCAGTGTCCCTCCCTCCCCACAGCACGACTGAACAAGGGAGCCTAAAAAAGTGTCCACCACCTTCCCCTTGGGTCAGGCAAAAATTAGACACAGAAGAGACCGGAAAACAGAAGAAGCTAAAACAGAGGGAACTGACCTGGAAATGACAGGTGCAATAGATTAAAACCCTGTAGTTAGCACCGACTACATAGGAAGGGGCCTATAGATCTTGAGAAGTATGAGCCAGATCAAGGAACTATCTGAAAATGAACTGACCCCACATTGTCCACAACAACAACAGAAATAGTCCTTCCTAGATATATTTTTACTATTATCATTCTTTAAAAATTTTTTAAATTTGTTTTTAATTTTAAGTCCTCTATTACTCCTTTAATTTTCATTTTTATAACCTACTATTACTTTGCAAAAAAAAAAGGACCCTATTTTTTAAAGCAAACTTCATATATATATATATATATTATAATTTTTGTGACTTTTTTTTCTTTAATATTGTATTTTTGAGAGTCCAACCTATACTCTAGATTTTTAATCTTTGCTTTTCAGTATTTGTTATCAATTTTGCACTTTTAAGAACCCAATCTTCAGTACTTATTTTTACTTGGGAGCAAGATTACTGGCTTGACTGCTCTCTCCCCCTTTGGACTCTCCTTTTTCTCTACCAGGTCACCTCTATCTCTTCCCTCCCCCTTATCTTCTCTACCCAGCCCTGTGAATCGTTTTGTGTGTTCCAGACTGTGGAGAACACTTAGGGAACTGATTACTGGCTGGACCTGTCTCTCTCCTTTTGATTTCCCCCTTTATACTCCTGGCCACTGCTGTCTTCTTCCTCCCTCTTCTCTTCTCTGTGTAACTCTGAACATCTCTGAGGGATCCAGATTGTGGAGAGCACATAGGGAAGTGATACTGGCTAGCTTGCTCTCTCCTCTTTTGATTCCCTCTCTTCTCTTCCCGGTCACCTTTATCTCCCTCCTCCCTGTTCTCTTCTCCATGTAACTCTGTGTACCACTCCAGGTGTCCCTCACTGTGGATAAACTTTTCATCATTAACCTAGATGTTTTATCATCAGTGCTGTAGAGATGGAGAAGTCTTGAGGCTACTGTAAGAATAAGACTGAAAACCAGAGGCAGCAGGCTTAAGTCCAAATCCTGAGAACACCAGAGAACTCCTGACTCCAGGGAACATTAATCGACAGGAGCTCATCAAACACCTCCATACCTACACTGAAACCAAGCACCACCCAAGGGCCAACAAGTTCCAGAGCAAGACATACCATGCAAATTCTCCAGCAACACAACATAGCCCTGAGCTTCAATGTACAGGCTCCCCAAAGTCACTGCAAACCCATTGACATCTCATAACTCATTACTGGACACTTCATTACACTCCTGAGAGAAGAAATCCAGCTCCAACCAACGGAACACCGACACAAGCTTCCCTAACCAGGAAACCTTTACAAGCCACCCGTCCAAGCCCACCCACAGTGAGGAAACTTCACAATAAAGAGAACTCCACAGACTGCCAGAATACGGAAAGGCCACCCCAAACTCAGCAATATAAACAAGATGAAGAGGCAGAGAAATACCCAGCAGGTAAAGGAACAGGATAAATGCCCACAAAACCAAACAAAAGAGGAAGAGATAGGGAATCTACCTAATAAAGAATTCCAAATAATGATAGTGAAAATGATCCAAAATCTTGAAAACAAAATGGACTTACAGATTAATAGCCTGGAGACAAGGATTGAGAAGATGCAAGAAAGGTTTAACAAGGACCTATAAGAAATAAAAAAGAGTCAATATATAATGAATAATGCAATAAATGAGAGCAAAAACACCCTGGAGGGAACCAACAGTAGAATAACGGAGGCAAAAGATAGGATAAGTGAGGTAGAAGACAGAATGGTAGAAATAAATGAAACAGAGAGGAAAAAAGAAAAACTAATTAAAAGAAATGAGGACAATCTCAGAGACCCCTGGGACAATGTTAAACGTCCCGATATTCAAATCATAGGAGTCCCAAAAGAAGAAGAGAAAAAGAAAGACCATGAGAAAACACTTGAGGAGTTAATAGTTGAAAACTTCCCTAAAATGGGGAAGGAAATAATCACCCAAGTCTAAGAAACCCAGAGAGTCCCAAACAGGATAAACCCAAGGCAAAACACCCCAAGACACATAGTCAAATTAACAAAGATCAAACACAAAGAACAAATATTAAAAGCAGCAAGGGAAAAATGACAAATAACAAATAAAGGGATTCCCATAAGGAAAACAGCTGATCTTTCAATAGAAACTCTTCAGGCCAGGAGGGAATGGCAGGATATACTTAAAGTGATGAAAGAAAATAACCTACAGCCCAGTTTACTGTACCCAGCAAGGATCTCATTCAAATATGAAGGAGAAATCAAAAGCTTTACAGACAAGTAAAAGCTGAGAGAATTCAGCACCACTGAACCAGCTCTCCAACAATTGCTAAAGGATCTTCTCTAGACAGGAAACACAGAAAGGGTGTGTGAATTCAAACCCAAAACAATAAAGTAAATGGCAACGGGATCATACTTATCAATAATGACTTTAAATGTAAATGGGTTGAATGCCCGAACTGAAAAACAAACACTGGCTGAATGGATACAAAAACAAGACCCCTATATATGTGGTCTACAAGAGACCCACCTCAAAACAAGGGACACATACAGTCTGAAAGTGAAGGGCTGGAAAAATATATACCAAATAGAATATAGAGGCCAAATAGAGACCAAATAGACACCAAAAGAAAGCAGGGGTACCAATACTCACATCAGATGAAATAGACTTTAAAACAAAGGCTGTGAAAAGAGACAAAGAAGGACACTACATAATGATCACAGGATCAATCCAAGAAGAAGATATAACAATTATAAATATATATGCACCCAACATAGGAGCACCACAATATGTAAGACAAATGCTAACAAGTATGAAAGGGGAAATTAACAATAACACAATAATAGTGGGTGACTTTAAAACCCAACTCACACATATGAATAGATCAACTAAACAGAAAATTAACAAGGAGACACAAACTTTAAATGATACAATAGACCAGTTAGACATAATTGATATCTATAGGACATTTCATCCCAAAACAATGAATTTCACCTTTTTTTCAAGTGCACACAGAACTTTCTCCAGGATAGATCACATCCTGGGCTATAAATCTAGCCTTGGTAAATTAAAAAAAAAACTGAAATCATTCCAAGCATCTTTTCTGACCACAATGCAGTAAGATGAGATCTCAATTACAGGAGAAAAACTATTTAAAATTCCAACATATGGAGGCTGAACAACACACTGCTGAATAACCAACAAATCACAGAAGAAATCAAAAAAGAAATCAAAATATTCATAGAAATGAATGAAAATGAAAACACAACAACCCAAAACCTATGGGACACTGTAAAAGCAGTGCTAAGGGGAAGGTTCATAGCAATACAGGCATACTTCAAGAAACAAGAAAAAAGTCAAATAAACAACCTAACTTTACACCTAAAGCAACTAGAAAAGGAAGAAATTAAGAACCCCAGGGTTAGTAGAAGGAAAGAAATCTTAAAAATTAAGGCATAAATAAATGCAAAAGAAACAAAAGAGACCATAGCAAAAATCAACAAAACCAAAAGCTGGTTCTTTGAGAGGATAAATAAAATTGACAAACCACTAGCCAGACTCATCAAGAAACAAAGGGAGAAAAATCAAATCAGTAAAATTAGAAATGAAAATGGAGAGATACAAGAGACAACAGAGAAATGCGAAGGATCATAAGAGACTACTATCAGCAATTATATACCAATAAAATGGACAACTTGGAAGAAATGGACAAATTCTTAGAAAAGTATATCTTTCCAAAACTGAACCCGGAAGAAATAGAAAATATTAACAGACCCAAAACAAGCATGGAAATTGCAACTGTAATCAGAAATCTTCCAGCAAACAAAAGTCCAGGTCCAGATAGCTTCACAGCTGAATTCTACCAAAAGTTTAGAGAAGAGCTAACACCTATCCTACTCAAACTCTTCCAGAAAATTGCAAAGGAAGGTAAACTTCCAGACTCATTCTATGAGGCCACCATCACCCTAATACCAAAACCTGACAAAGATGCCACAAAAAAAAAAAAAAAAAAAAGAAAGAAAGAAAAGAAAACTACAGGCCAATATCACTGATGAACATAGATGCAAAAATCCTTAACAAAATTCTAGCAATCAGAATCCAACAACACATTAAAAAGATCATATATCACGACCAAGTGGGTTTTATCCCAGGGTTGCAAGGATTCTTCAATATCCACAGATCAACCAATGTAATATACCACATTAACAAATTGAAAAATAAAATCCATATGATTATCTCAATAGATGCAGAGAAAGCCTTTGGCAAAATTCAACATCCATTTATGATAAAAACCCTCTAGAAAGCAGGAATAGAAGGAACATACCTCAACATAATAAAAGCTATATATGACAAACCCACAGCAAACATTATCCTCAATGGTGAAAAATTGAAAGCATTTCCCCTAAAGTTAGGAAGAAGAAAAGGATGCCAGGTCTTACCACTACTATTCAACATAGTTTTGGAAGTTTTGGCCACAGCAATCAGAGCAGAAAAGAAATAAAAGGAATCCAAATTGGAAAAGAAGAACTAAAATTCTCACTGTTTGCAGATGACATGATCCTCTACATAGAAAATCCTAAAGACTCCACCAGAAAATTACTAGAGCTAATCAATGAATATAGTGAAGTTGCAGGATATAAAATCAACACACAGAAATTCCTTACATTCCTATACACTAATAATGAGAAAATAGAGAAATTAAGGAAACAATTCCATTCACCATTGCAATGGAAAGAATAAAATACTTAGGAATATATCTACCTAAAGAAACAAAAGACCTATATATAGAAAACTATAAAACACTGGTGAAAGAAATCAAAGAGGACACTAATAGATGGAAAAATATACCGTGTTCACAGATTGGAAGAATCAATATAGTGAAAATGAGTATGCTACCCAAAGCAATCTATAGATTCAATGCAATCCCTATCAAGCTACCAATGGTATTTTTCACAGAGCTAGAACAAATAATTTCACAATTTGTATAGAAATACAAAAAACCTCGAATAGCCAAAGCAATCTTGAGAAAGAAGAATGGAACTGGAGAAATCAACCTGCCTGACTTCAGGCTCTACTACAAAGCCACAATCATCAAGACAGTAAGGTACTGTCACAAAGACAGGAATACAGATCAATAGAAACAAAGCAGAAAGCCCAGAGATAAATCCATGCACTTATGGACAACTTATTTTTGACAAAGCAGGCAAGAATATACAATGGAGAAAAGACAATCTCTTTAACAAATGGTGCTGGAAAAACTGGTCAACCACTTGTAAAAGAATAAAACTAGAACACTTTCTAACACCATACACAAAAATAAACTCAAAATGGATTAAAGATCTAAACATAAGACCAGAAACTATAAAACTCCTAGAGGAGAACATAGGCAAAACACTCTCTGACATAAATCACAGCAGGATCCTCTATGACCCACCAACTATAAAACTCCTAGAGGAGAACATAGGCAAAACACTCTCTGATATAAATCACAGCAGGATCCTCTATGACCCACCTCCCAGAATATTGGAAATAAAAGCAAAAATAAACAAATGGGACCTAATTAAACTTAAAAGCTTCTGCACAACAAAGGAAACTATAAGCAAGGTGAAAAGATAGCCTTCAGAATGGGAGAAAATAATAGCAAATGAAGCAAATGACAAAGAATTAATCTCAAAAATATGCAAGCAACTCCTGAAGTTCAATTCTAGAAAAATAAACAACACAATTAACAAATGGGCCAAAGAACTAAACAGACATTTCTCCAAAGAAGACATATAAATGGCTAACAAACACATGAAAAGATGCTCAATATCATTCATTATCAGGTAAATGCAAATCAAAACCACAATGAGATACCATTTCATGCCAGTCAGAATGGCTGCTATCCAAAAGTCTACAAGCAATAAATGCTGAAGAGGGTGCAGAGAAAAGGAACCCTCTTACACTGTTGGTGGGAATGCAAACTAGTACAGCCACTATGGAGAACAGTGTGGAGATTCCTTAAAAAAATGGAAATAGAACTGCCATATGACCTAGCAATCCCACTCCTGGGCATACACACCGAGGAAACCAGAAATGAAAGAGACACATGTACCCCAATGTTCATCACAGCACTGTTTATAATAGCCAGGACATGGAAGCAACCTAGATGTCCATCAGCAGATGAATGGATAAGAAAGCTGTGGTACATATACACAATGGAGTATTACTCAGCCATTAAAAAGGATACATTTGAATCAGTTCTAATGAGGTGGATGAATTTGAGCCTATTATACAGAGTGAAGTAAGCCAGAAAGAAAAACACCAATACAGTATACTAACACATGTATATGGAATTCAGAAAGATGGTAATGATAAACCTGTATGCGAGACAGCAAAAGTGACACAGATGTATAGAACAGTCTTTTGGACTCTGTGGGAGAGGACAAGAGTGGGATGATTTGGGAGAATGGCATTGACACATCTATAATATCATATGTGAAACGAATCGCCAGTCCAGGGTTGATGCAGGATACAGGATGCTCGGGGTTGTTGCACTTGGATGACCCAGAGGGATTGGATGGGGAGGGAGGTTGGAAATGGGTTCAGGATGGGGAACACATGTACACCCATGGCGGATTCATGTCAATGTATGGCAAAACCAATACAATATTGTAAAGTAATTAGCCTCCAATTAAAATAAATAAATTTATATTAAAAAAATAAAAATAATTTTTTTTTTTAAAAAGAGAGAAAAAAAAGGAAAGAAAATAAATTCTGCTGTTTAAGCCCCTAAATCTGTAGCATTTTGTTATGGCAGTTGAGCTGGCAAAGACACCATAAGAAGCCAAGGTAGAGACAACAGTTTGAATATATGTCATTGGTTGGGAAGTGATTTCAGGAAATAGTGGCAGGAATAAAGGCAAGAGACAGGTAAGAGAAGGCAACCATAAAAGGGTTAGTAAAGGGACATGTCAGAACTGTGGAATTTGATGAACTTGGGGAAATTTAGGCATCAATATAGAACAAGACTTTCAGAGATGTTCCTCCCACGGGACTGTGGACTGGAGTATTTATATACCTATATCTATCAATTATTTATTTAGGATTGTTCCTGGTGATGTTGATTCTAAGCAGTTTCTGTCCTCTTAAACTGGTGGGCAGGAAGGGCTCTGGGAGCCAAAAGCTTTATGCCAAGAAGTGCAAGTGCTGCACCAGAAAGTTTGTCTGATATAGAGACAGCAAGTGTCCAGGGACTCTGGGTATGGGACCAAGGTGCTTGGCTCCACGTCTTTTATATAGCTACATCACCCTTGACTGTTGACTTATTTTCCTTAAGAGGAACAAGAGCTTAGAGAAATGCCTCTTTTTTAAAGCTATCTCACACATGCATAGTTTACTATTTGTTGGTAGTAACTCATCATTGATTAGTCTTTCCAAACAATTCAACTCTATTTATACCTGCTTTTGCATACTAGCTAATAATTAAATTACATAATGACAACAAGCAATACACCTAGTGTCAACAAGTTACAAAATAAAAGCTCTTGGCTCTTGATAGGCTCAAAACTCGAATGATGGCATTAGAAGTACATGGGCAAAATGCAGGGAGCAGTCAGCATGCAGTGAGCTTGTACATTCCAGCAGCAAGTAAGTTCCAGAAGGAGGGAAGATCATTAGTTAATCCAGTGAGTCTGTTAAGTGGAGATAAATAAAAAATAACTCCCAGTCTATCAGAATAATTATTATATGGGAAAGAAATGTTATTTACCCAAGGGATAGAAATTTGAGATGGAGTTGGAGAAAGCACATCAACTTTGTTTAGTATATTTTTTAAATCAATATTTTTATTGTTTATTTTTTTACTTTACAATATTGTATTGGTTTTGCCATACATCAACATTACATATTCCACAAAAATGGAATGAATAGACTGGAAAAAATATAACTTACTCAAAGTAGAGTATTCAAACACAATGTCCTTGACAACTCAGTGTTATTTGAGGGTTAATGCAGTTTCAGTATCATATATTAGGTTGGGTTAACTGACCTCTTTGAACTCCTCATACATTTCAGTTCTCTATGTAAACATACGTCACTGCTAGGATTTCCCTGGGGGTCCAGTGGTTATAACTTCTGCCTTTCGATGCAGGAGATGCAGGTTCACCTCTAATCAGGGAACTAAGATCCCACATTACTAGTGTCCAAAAACTCAACACATGAGATAGTGCAATACTATAACTAATAAATTAAATGATGACTTTAAAAATGGTCCATGTTAAAAAAAAATTAAATACAAAAAATCAAGGTATATATCACCATTTTTATTTGTTCTCAAAACATTATTTGGCTCCACCAAACGTCTTTAGAAAACTGTTTACACATCATGCTTTTTAGGGGTAAACATTTGGGAAAATCAAGTGTTTGTGGTGGCGAGGCTAGGTTAGTATTATAAATTGTTCTACTTTTCTACCAAAGTTAAAACCTTAAAAATCATCACATATTCCTGGGGAGAAGCTTTGTATAGGCTCCAAAAGAAACTGGCTTGGGTGATTCAAAGACAGGTTGTTGGATTCTGTCCCCCTTGTGCCTGTGATGAATTCTATCTTCAAGCAGGGAATGGCTATTTATTCATGTCAAGGTAACTGCAAAAAATTTTCTTATCCCTCCTTTTTGTTAGGAACACTTCTGTAAATCTTTGTGTGAAATATATGGTGAGGATTTAGTAACTTTTAGTCTGTTACTGGTTTTGCCTGATCAGTGTTTATCCAAGTCTTGTTATTGTATGGGTCTCATAATCTGGCCCTTATATCTTTTCAGCAGTATTTTCTTCCTCTTCCTTTTATGAATAAACTGTTGCTGTTCCCTACTTGGGCTTCCCAGGTGGCTCAGCAGTAAAGAATTTTCCTACCAATGCAAGACAGGTTTGATCCCTGGCTCGAGAAGGAAATGGCAATCCATTTCAGTATTCTGGCCTGGGAAATCCCACGGACAGAGAGGAGACTGGTGGGCTACAGTTGGACTCAACTTACAGGCTGAACAACAACAATAATAATTCCCCACCTGACCTTTATCCACATTGCTCCCTCAGCTGGTGGTTCTTTCTCAACCTGTTTCTCTGATTCATTTTGAAGCAACATGATTGTGTTTTTGTCCCACTCTTTGCCTTTCTCTGGCCTGAGTCAGCTCCCCTTTTGATGCTAGAATTACAGACTTCTATCATGGTCCATCTCTAGAGATTATTTGTGGGCCGCCACCCTTCTACTATTTGAAGAAATATGCACAATGGCATTAGTCATTTTGAGAGAGATTTAATGCCACAGGAAGAGGAAATTCACATAGCTTGCCTTCTAATCTTATTGCAGCTCCAACATCACAGAGAAGCTTGAATGATTCATGCACAAATAGTATTCGTGACGTGTATGAGTCTCAGAGAAATTCATTGTGTGTACCAAGATATATCCTGCTAGCTCATGAACCAATACACAGAGCTAAACAGCTTTAGCACTTTAACAGTTTAACAGAGTTAAACAGATTTAGCTTTGTCATTTTAAGCTATAGCCCAGTACGTAGAAAAAGATTGTCCTAGTTTTAAAAGAATTTTCACTCAATCTCAACATTTTTATCTGTTAAAGTAAAATAATTTTTTAAAAGCAATTTCTTTGACCAGCAACTTTTCTACTATCAACTTTATTTCTTTCTACCTTTTGTATTTTAGTTTTTTTTTTTCTTTTTTTCCCCAAAGAAACTCAAAAGAAAGAACATAATTTTTTAAAATAGATGCTCTCAGGGAAGCAAATTCAGATACCAGTTTTCTCAGGGATTGCTAAGAATAAGGCACATTTGCAACAGTTTAGCTCATCTGGTTAAAAATTTGGTGCTTGGAAGGTAAAAGAGTAGATGTAGTTCATGAATACATCTGTCTGGATTTTTTCTTCCATTTTAATGGTCTGCACTCTGTTATCTCTTGAATATAAGGGCAAGGCGTGGCAGACTCATTGAGCTATAGGAAAAATTCAAATGTGCAAGGCCTATTGACTAATGTCAAGAAACTCGATGGTATAAAACATAGAGGATGACACAATGTGATTAAAGAACATCCAGGATCTTTGATAACTGCACACATAATATGTTTCACTTGAAATTTTTAATTTTTAGACAATCTTTTACAAAGACGTTACCTGGTCTGAAACCCTAGATGGTAAAATTTATACCTATCTTTCAACTCTCCTAAGTCATCAAGCCTTTCAAGAAAGTAATGTGCATGAATTTGTTAAATATTATGGCATTTTTGTTGAAAGAGTATATAATAAATGCAGTAAGGTTAGAATGAAAGCCCCAAAACTCTCCAATTTTAGAAGTCCCTATATTATATCTGTCAAATCTTACAACATAAGAACATGAATTTGTGTCATTCATTTAGAATCTCTTTCTTTCAAAAGCACCTTCTAATAACTACTAACTCACCCCAAATATCCTACCTTTCTGGCATTCAAGATGTTCAACAATGAAAATTACTATTTAGTATGATCTCCTTTGAGAACTGGAATGCACAAATACAACAATACTTGTTGGTATAATCTGCCATCTGAAAATGAAAGGGAAAAAAAAAGACATTGAAAATATACAACAAGCCCCGTGGCATCCACTTAACTCATTCCTTTCTCTAGATGTTTGCCCTTAGAGGAAACACCTCAGTAAACTTGAAAGTGAAAGTCGCTTACTCAAGACCAACTCTTTGCGACCCCATGGACTATAGCCTGCTAGGCTCCTCTGTCCATGGAATTCTCCAGGCAAGAATACTGGGGTGAGTAGTGATTTCCTTCTCCAGCGGATCTTCCCAATCCAGGGATCAAACCCAGGTCTCCCACATTGCAGGAAGATTCTTTATCAGCTGAGCTACCAGGGAAGCCTTCAGTAAACTTAGGTTTTCCATGATGTAGATAGTTGCACATCAGTAAACTTACATGTAACTATCCACAGCATGGAAAATATAATGATTTCCTCCATGAAGAACAAGGGTAAGAATCAAATGGCTTAATCCATATAAAACCCATAGCACAGCAACGAACAATTAGTAAAGAGTCAACAATGGTTACTTATTACTATTATTATTGGGGTTTCTCAGGTGGCACTAGTGGTAAATAATCCACCTGCCAGTGCAGGAGATGCAGGAGACTTGGGTTCAGTCCCTGGATCGGAAAGATTCCCTGGAGGAGGGCATGACAACCCACTCCAGTAGTCCTGCCTGGAGAATCCCATGGACAGAGGAGCCTGGTGGGATACAGTCTAAAGAGTTGCAAAGAATCAGACACAATTGAAGTGATTTAGCATGCATATACTCTAGATTTGTCATAGCACACTTGTATTCCTATTATTACTTCATTGACACATTCATTCAGCTATGACCCCTTAATGCACACCTCCTGGACTTACAGTGAGCATGCAAGTTTCAGTGAAAATGTAAAAGAGTAGTAAAGTAAATAATTTGTTTTCCTAGGCTCCCAATTCAGCCTAAGGGACAGCTGTGCTTAAAACCAACTGTACTGGTGTCATGGTAGGTATATAAGCAAAGTTCCAACGGGAGCACAGAGGAAAAAGCATTTATTTCCTCTAATATGTGATCAGGAAGGCTTTTCTAAAGACACACATTTTGACTAGGTCTTTGAGAGAAGAGTGCAGGAAGACAGCTTGAAAACTGACATGGAGAGGTAAGCTATTTTGAAATTATCATGTGATCCAGCAATTCCACTCCTGTGTATATATCTGGGGAAAATATGGTTTGAAAGGATATATGAACCCTAACATTCATTGCAGTGTTGTTTGCAATAACCAAGACATGGAAGAAATCTAAATGTCCATCAACAGATGAACAATTAAAGAAGATGTAGTACATATATGCATTATGTCAGACAGAGAAAGACAAATATCATATGATATTCCTTATATGTTGAATCTAAAAAGATGATGTAAACAAGCATATTTACAAAAAGAAGCAGTCTTACAAACTTAGAGAAGGAACTTATTGTTATCAAGGGGGGAGAGAGAGGGGGAGGGACCAGTTGGAAGCCTGGGATTAACCTGTACACACTGCCATAGTTGAAACAGATAAACAAAAAAGACCTACTATATAGCCAGGGAACTCTGCTCAATACTCTGTAATAACCTAAATGGGATAAGAATTTGAAAAATAATAGATACATGTATAAGTATAACTGAACCCCTTTTGCTAACTCACATAATATCACTAATCAACAATGAAACTTTGAAATTAACACAACACTGTTAATCAACTCTACTGCAATATAAAATAAAAATTAAAAAGAAATTATCAGTGGACATCTGTTACTTGAACATAGGGTGCAGTAGATTTTAAATCTGGCAAAGATATGACGTCATCATTCACCTTGTGTGGGATACTAAGGGATTGTACTAATTAATCAACCCCATAGAAAATGAGGAACTAGAGAACAATGGGGATTTGGTTTGAGGAAGAGAGATTTACCTATACCAATGTAAGTGGGAGAGATAGTTCTGGCATCCGTATAAAAGAAAAATTGGAAAAATAAAAAATGGAGGAAGTGAGGCTGCTTAAATAATCCAGCTGAAATTATTTTGAACAGAAGATATTAAAAACAAGTGGCGATAAAGAGAATAGGATAGCTTTAAGGAGGCACTGTGGAGAATAATAGAGGCACTCATTTATTCAAGTGATTTCTGATATGAAGAGAAAGAGCAAAGGGATTTATTCAGTACAGATGAGGAAATTGAAGCTCAAATGGGTTAAACTGTTTTTTTCAAGGCCAAATGTTATATTATAATTATAACTTATTTCCCTTAAGCTTTCTCACCCCCATAACTACAGGGTCTTTCGCCCACATTGTCTGTTGTTTCTCTCTTGACGATGAAGATCACATGTGTAAGAAAATCCAGTTATGAGAGTGTTACCCTCCTTGGTTCACAGAATATATTGTTAATATTTAAAATGAACAGCTGGGGTATAATGAAGCTAGTCTCACTCTACTTCTGGTTTACAGCATGTACCACCAAAGGAACAAGAACACTGGTAAGCTCTGCTCTTCCCAACTCCACTGTGTCATGCACATTTAATTAGTAGCAAAAATAGAAATGCATATTTAGCTCCTTATTCAGCAAGAACTGGAAAGCCACCAGATTATAGGCACAGCAGAATACAAAGATTGACATTTTGACAAAGCCTCCTTTCAGAAATGAACACTCAAGAATGATGACTCAGGCAAATTACCCATTAATTGCTGACCAGTTTTAAACTGGGTCAGTCCCAAATAAGGACATAAATTGAACTGGATGGAACAAATGCTTGTTACTTGTTCTGGTTCCGATGGACTTGACAGAATTGGGGTTAGATGACAAGAAACATTTTTAGCTGGATAGCGACACAAGTTTAATGACTCAAGTTATTAAAGAAAGAAACATTTATCACATAAGGTATTATTTTAGGAAAACTAAGCATTATTCTCTGTTATTGTTTCTCCCTAGCAATTTCCATGAACTTTACTGCTTAAAACAACACAATTTTTCTCAGTTTCCATAGTCAAGTTTTTGGGCACCTATTAGCTGGGTCTTCTGCTCAGAGTCTCACCAAGATGAAATGAGTGTCTTGCCGGGGTTCTTCTAGATTCACTGGGTATTGGCAAGATTCAGTTCTTTTCGATTTTATGACTGAGGACCTTAGCTTAAAGAAGCCTGTTGCCATTCCCTTCCATAAGTCTTTCTCCACAATATGACCTTCTTCGCTATAACCTACAAGAGAACAAGTACCTTAAGTCTCTCTTTATCTGTCTCTGACCTCCTGATTCTCCTTTACAGGATAACATCCCCTTTGTCTTGTAGACTTTAAAACATCTTTAATTTTGCCATGTAAGGTAACTTAATCACAAGACAACATTCACCAAACTCATAGGTTCTTTCCCCACTCAACGGAGAATTCAAAGCTATAATACCAGTGAAAATTTGGGGATCCGTTTAGAATCCTGCCTACCACAATGCATTTTTTTTGGGGGGGTATATATCTCTTAACGGTCTAAAGGTAATGGTGAAAAGATGCAAACGTCAGCTTGTCAAGAGAATGTTCTAAATACTTAAGAGTCTGTTAGTAAGACAGAAGTTGCAGTCTTCAGTACTGTAATAATCACCAGTGTGATATCCCATCATCTTGCTGAACCTTGCTGGATTTTAATCCTTGCCATTATATTGAGAATCTAAGCTCCCAAGCTTTTCCTCTAAGAATGAATTTATTAACAATAGCAATATCTTAGTACCATGGGCTCTTAATGACGAATTTAAAATCAAAAATTGAGAAAATCTCTGACTACAGTAGATACTTAAAAGAGTAGGTGAATATATTACCCAACTGTAATCTCTGGCTTAAATTTCAGCCAGCAAGGCAGAAATGAGATACCTGAGGAGTATTCCTATATATACTTAAAATTATATATATATATATATATATATATATATATCCCTATATATACTTAAAATCAATATAAGTATGATCTTAAGGATATTCCATAATAAATATGAAACTAATAATGGCTGGTATTAATTGAAGCTCCACTATACAGCACCTGAATTTCCCAGGTGATGCTAGTGTTAAAGAACCCACTTACTAATGCAGGAGATGCAAGAGACACAGGTTCTATCCCAGGGTTGGGGCGATCCCCTGGAGTAGGGGATGGCAATCCATGCTAGGATGTTTGCCTGGAAAATTCCATGGACAGAGGGGCCTGGCAGGCTACAGTCCACAGGGCCACAAAGAGTTGGACACAACTGAGCATATGTTTTAATTTGCATAATCGTCTGTACTATTAATTAACATCATTGCTATAGTAATTTGTCAATGAAGAAACAGGAGGAGAAGGTAAATGATAGAAAAAAAGACCCAGAACTTGACCTATTTGGTTTCAAAATCCATGAACTTTCCACTCTATCAAAGTATCTCTGAATGTGATTTAATCAAGATGTTTTAAATGGTACAGACTTTAACAAATCTAAAGGAAAAATTCAAAGGTCCAGAAAATAGGCAAAAAGTTATCATCTTGGTAGCTTGTCAAGAGGTTTCCAAAACCTAAACTACTAGATGGGATTTTTTTTTTTTTCTTTTCTCATACACAGAAAGAACAGGCAAGAAGAAGGAAGACCCTATACCCTAAGCCTTATATCCAGAGAAGAACCTACCCACAGAAAATAAAGTGGACCCTGATATGTATAGGCAATGTACTAGTTATCTACTGCTGTGTAACCAATTAACACAAACAGGGGCTTAAAACAACATAGTTTCTGTGGATCAAGAAAATGGGTGTGAAAACTGAATCATCTGCTTAAGGGTTTCTCATAGGCCTAACATTTAAGGTGTTGCTCAGAATTGGGGTTTCATCTAAAAATCTGAATGGGAAAGGATCTGCCTCCAAACTTACATGATTTTAGGTAGCCTTCATTTGCTCATGGGCCATAAGATTGAAGTTCTTCATAAGCTGAAGAGCTGAAAGATGAAATTATTCATTGGCTGTTGGCTGGAGACCACACTCAGTTCCTTGCCACTCAAGCTTCTCCAACATGACAGTTTGCTTCATCCAAGCTTGCAAACTAAGGCAGTAGAGAGAGTCTGTTAGTAAGACAGAAGTTGCAGTCTTCACTAATGTAATGGACTGTAATTCAAATAAAATATCTAGGCTATATCATAGAAGCAAAAAAAATTAAAATACAAGAAATATAAAAAATATAGAAAATGTGGGACATTAGTAAAGTATGTGATATGTCTCAGAAGGACTAGCAAGACAGAATGGGGAGAAGAAGCACTTAAATAATTTACGACTGGAAATTTCTACTTTTTTATGATCTGCTATTTCATCTACACTTCCTCCCCCTATCTCTGACAACCACCAATCTAATCACTGTCTTTGAGCTCTGTTTTAATGTTTTCTCACTTTTTATAATATTGAGGGTGTGGGTAGATTCCACATATAAATGAGATCATATGGTATTTGTCTCTTTCTGTCTGACTTATTTCACTTAGCATATAATGCCCTCAAGATCTCTCTATATTGTTGCAAATGGAAAGATTTATTTTATGGCTAAAAAATATTCCATATGTATGAAGCAAATATGATATATGCATATCCATACCATATTTATTTTATCTATTCATCCATCAATGGACATTTAGGTTGCTGCCATGTCTTGACTGTTGTAATAAAAATTATACTTGTGTGTTGACTCAGCAGCAGCAGCAGTGGTGATGAATGTTAACTAGACATAGCCTTCTGCTTCACTGACTACACTAAAGCCTTTGACTGTTGTGTATGGATCACAGCAAACTGTGGAAAATTCTTCAAGAGATGGGAATATCAGACCGCCTTATCTGCCTCCTGAGAAACCTGTAGGTAGGACAAGAACCAGCAATTAAAACCAGACATGAAAAAATGGACTGGTTCAAAATTAGAAAAGGAGTGTGTCAAGGTTGTATCTTGTCACCCTGCTTATTTAACTTATATGCAGAGTACATTATATGAAATGCCTGGTTGGACGAAGCACAAACTGAAATCAAGATTGCCAGGAAAAATATCAATGACCTCAGATATGCAAATAACACCACACTTATGGCAGAAAGCAAAGAAAAACTAAAGAGCCTCTTGAGCAAAGTGAAAAAGTTGGCTTAAAACTCAACATTCAGAAAACTAAGATCATGGCATCCAGTCTCATCACCTCATGGTAAATAGATGGGAAAGTAATGGAAACTGTGAAAGACTGTTTTCTTGGGCTCCAAAATCACTGCAGATGGTAACTGTACCCATGAAATTAAAAGACACTAGCTTCTTAGAAGAAAAGCTATGACCAACCTATACAGCATATTAATAAACAGAGACATTACTTTGCCAACAAAGGTCCACATAGTCAAAGCTATGATTTTTCCAGGAGTCATATATGGATGTGAGAGTTGAACTATAAAGAAAGCTGATAGCTGAAGAACTGATGCTTTTGAACTATGGTGTTGGAGAAGACTCTTGAGAGTCCCTCAGACTTCAAAGAAATCAAATCAGTCAATCCTAAAGGAAATCAACCCTGAATATTCATTGGAAGAACTCATGCTGAAGCTGAAACTCCAATACTTTGACCACCTGAAGCGAAGAGCTGACTCATTAAAAAAGACCCTGATCCTGGAAAAGGTTGAAGGCAGGAGGAGAAGGGGATGACAGAGGATGAGATAGTTGGATGACATCACCGACTCAATGGACATGAGTTTGAGCATGCTCTGGGAGATGGTGGAGAACAGGGAAGCCTGGCGGGCTGCATTCAATGTGGTAGCAAAAAGTCAGCGACTGAACAACAGCCTCTTGCTTACATTAAAATAAAAAAAAATTGAAGACTCTTATTAAATAAAAATAGTTTAATTCAGATCACACTCCCCCACCCAGAGGAGTAAAAGACACTCAATATAAGAATACAGAAAGCTTGAAACAAATGCAGTGCACATATTTGTTATATCACAAAGTGACTTTATGAAGATTTTTTTCAGACACTTAATGTCTGAAATTAATTAATAATTTTTCAGAAACATTGAATGATTATAGATATCAGAGAATTTTAAGAAAACACTAGTAGCTTTGTTACTTTTGGCTCATGTCACCGTGGTTAGGTGAGAAAAGACTTATGCTATCTAAAAATACATCCTGACTACATTGGTAAAAGACACGGGGTCTAGAATTTACCATTTTTAAAACAAAACAAGAGAGAAAAAGAGTCAGTCAGCAAAAT
Organism: Bos grunniens; assembly: GCF_055505025.1. Lineage (NCBI taxonomy): Eukaryota > Metazoa > Chordata > Mammalia > Artiodactyla > Bovidae > Bos > Bos grunniens. Next base: position 10,265,052 of record NC_141170.1, on the reverse strand, counting down.
AATACAAAACCTTGATAATAATTGAATCTGGGTAATGAAAGTGGTGGGGTTTACTGTACTTTTATTCTATTATTATATATGTTAACTTTTCATATTAATTTTTAAAAGGTAAGCCATAATCAAACCACAAAAGAAAAAGATGATCTTAGAACAGGTACCTAATCAACTGCCAGTTTTTTAAAAAATATATTACACAGGAGTTCTAAATAGAATCTATGACTGTAATAAATCCGGGAAATGCTAGAACTTTGTAATTCCTCTCACATTCTCATGGAGGTAGCATTTAAAGCAAGTGCCTAAAGAAAAGGGCAACTGAATCCAAAAAGAAAAACAAAATTCAAAAAAGACGGATAGCCACATATGGTAGTAAATTCCAAAAGCTAAAAACATAAAAGTGTTAAAATGTAAAAAAATAATAAAAAGTATAAGAAAGTACACAGTAAAATAAAACAGATATCAATTAAATGGAAAAAATATAATATAGATCAATAAGGTCAAAGCTGTTTCTTTTAATAAATATTTTAACTGATAATTTAGGCACAAGTTAAATGTAAATTTATGTATTAAAAAGTACTTCTCCTTCCTATTCCTCTATACCAAGAACATACAAGCAAATACACGTGTGTGTGTTTTTTTAATACAAAGATTAGAGTTTTTTTCACTGTTCGTTCTGTGTTTTTTCTTGTTTGAGACAGGACCTTGAAAGATTTTTCTTACCTAAACTTAAAAGAAACTACCACCTTTAAGTAGTCTTTACTGCATCTCAGGTGTGTGCCTTATTTTATTTAACTGAAGCTGAAGCTCCAGTACTTTGGCCACCTGATAGGAAGAACTGACACATTGGAAAAGACCCTGATTCTGGGAAAGATTGAAGGCAGGAAGAGAAGGAGATGACGGAGGATGAGATAGTTGAATAGCATCACCAACTCAATGGACATGAATTTGAGCAAGATCTGGGAGTTGGTGATGGTCAGGAAGCCTGGCATGCTGCAGTCCATGGGGTCACAAAGTGTTGGACATGACTGAGTGACTGAATTGACTGAATGACTTATTTGATTTTGTTCCTCCTTCTAACTGGTTGCTCTTACATACAGGTAGATATCTATAGGATGCATCCCTGGAGTACAATTCAGGCTAAAGACATTGATACTTAGGATCTTTGGTTTTTAGAGTGATTTTCTTCACAATTTATGATGCCATCAAAAATATGTTTCTGCACCCCCCTGCCCCAGCACATTCATTTCAAATATTTTGAGACTGCCAACCTGATCACAAACTTTACATCTCATAGTTTCTCCTTATTAATGATGAAAATGAAAATGTTTTTATATGTTTAAAAAAATCATTTGTTTTCTGTTCACTGTTTATATTTGTTACCTTTTTTTTTTTTTTCCTACTGAGTGTTGAACTAGGTCTTGTTTCCTTGTGAGCCTTCATTGAAGGCTGAGCACTGAAGAATTGATGCTTTCAAATTGTGGTGTTGGAGAAGACTCTTGAGAGTCCCTTGGACAGCAAGGAGATCAAACCAGTCAATCCTAAAGGAAATCCTGAATGTTCATTGGAAGGACTCATGCTGAAGCTGAAGCTCCACTATTTGGCCACCTGATATGAAGATGATATGAAGAGCTGACTCACCGGTAAAGACCTTGATGCTGGGAAAGTTTGAAGGTCAGGGGAGAAGGGGATGACAGAGAATGAGATTGTTGGATAGCATCACTGACTCAATGGACATGAGTTTGAAAAAACTCAGGAAGATAGTGAAGGACAGGGAAGCCTGGTGTGCTGTAGTCCTTTGGGTTTCAAAGGGTCAGACATGATTTAGGAACTGTACAACAGCAAAGAATAATCATCAGCCAATTCCCTTTATGTGTTGATATTTAGGTATCCCAGCTTCTAAGTCCCTTTCTTCTAAGTCACTTCAGTCGTGTCCGACTCTGTGCAACCCCATAGATGGCAGCCCACCAGGCTCTGCCGTCCCTGGGATTCTCCAGGCAAGAACACTGGAGTGGGCTGCCAATTCCTTCTCCAGTGCATGAAAGTGAAAAGTGAAAGTGAAAAGTGAAAGTGAAAAGTAAAAGTGAAGTCGCTCAGTCATGTCTGACTCATCGTGACCCCATGGACTGAAGCCTACCAGGCTCCTCCATCCATGGGATTTTCCAGGCAAGAGTACTGGAGTGGGTTGCCATTGCCTTCTCCTTCTTAGTCCCTTAGAAGGAAATAAATCTTAGGTACACTTATTCTCAAAGTTTCCCAGCAATATCATGCTTCAGTTGCCCACTATGATAACTGAATGAATGATGAAACCTTTATTGGTCAGCTCAGGCTGCCATCACAAACAACTGACATCTATTTTCTTAGAGTTCTGGAGGCAAGAGGTTCAAGATCAAGGTGTCAGGCGATTTGATTTCTGGTGAGAGCTCATTCCTTGTCTTACAGAGAGTTTCGTTCTTTCTATGTCCTTAAATGACTTTTCCTCTGTGCTTTCACAGAGAAAGAGAGAGCGGAAGGGAAACAGAGAAAGGTCTAATGCATCTTCCTCTTCTTATCAGATTAGGGCTTCTTTTATGACTTTGTTTCACCTTAATTATATTCTTAAGGCTCTATCTTTACATACAGCTACATTGGTATTAGAGGCTTGACCTGTGAATTTGGGGTTACTTAATTCAGGCAGAAAGGAAAGTGAAAGTCGCCCAGTTGTGTCCGACTCTTTGCAACCCCATGGATTATAGAGTCCATGGAATTCTCCAGGCCAGAATACTGGAGTGAGTAGCCTTTCCCTTCTCCTGGGGATCTTCCCAATGCAGGGATCAAACCCAGGTCTCCCACACTGCAGGTGGATTCCTTACCAGCTGAGCCACAAGGGAAGAAACTCAATTTGTAACAGGTATCTTCCTTACCCTATATTACACCCTGAGCCTCAAGCTCTTGTCACAAACAAAACAGATGAAAAACTACTTTCACTAAAAACACTGTATAAAGATGTTTATGGAAAAACTAAGCTTTTGGCCATAAATGATTAAAAAAATTACTAGGGTAAGGGTATCATCATAGGAAAAATATAAATATTGAAAGCTTAAGTATGACTTACTGGACACAGGATTTCTTACTTTAATTTGTCTTATTTTTTATCTGAAGATATATGCATCTATTTTTCTATCTATCTTCTTTCTATCTTTACAGGGTTGCTTTTGCAAACATCAAAGTGGCACAGAATTCTCCAAGATAGTTCCCTTCAAACAGATTCTTTGTAAATAAATTATAGGTAGGAGGCTGAAGTTTCCAACTGCTATTACGACTCCATTCAGAGTAAAATTTGATTTTTTTTTCTGTTTTGATGGCAGCACCTCAGCAGGGTTCTGAGGCACTGGTTTTTGCAGAGCCCAATCATTATTCAGGAGTCAGATTTATTTCGAAGGCACACCAAGAATTCTCAACTTTGAACAGTGGCATACCTCACTCCAATTAGGGGAAGTCAGAAGTAGTCATTTCCCTCATGGCTACGCAGAGATGAGATTCCTCCAGGAGTGGAGGAAGAAAGGGGATGGAAGGCCAGTGTACCCTTCCAGATCAAATCAGAGGAAACGTTCTTCATGAATCTTACATACGAAACTGAAAAGTGACGTGTCTAATTAGGACCCTGTGACTAGAAATGAAAGGTAACGTGGAGTTCACATGAATTTTTTCAAGACACCCTGAGGTCATGAGGCTTCTAAGTGTTCACAGTGAACTTGGTTGGGAAATCTGTGTGCTGAGGCTCTGAGGACAAAAATTTAAGGCATACATCATCTAATAATTAGTTGCAGGACTATTAAATTACACCTTCTTCTTGGGCTTTAATTTCCTAATGTGTGTGTGTGTGGTTACTCAGTCATTTCTGACTCTTTGCAGCTCCATGGACTGTAGTCCACTAGACTCCTCTGTCCATGGAATTTTCCAAGCAAGACTACTGGAATGAGTTTTCTTTTCCTACACCAAAGGATCTTCCTGACTCACAGATTAAACGTGAGTCTCCTGGATTGGCAGGTGGATTCTTAACCACTAGCGCCACCTGGGAAGCCATATTTCCTAGTGTGTATGACAACCCACTCCAGTATTCTTGCCTGGAGAAACCTCATAGATAAAGGAGCCTGAGGGGCTACAGTCCAAGGGCTCATAAAAAATCAGACACGAATGAGCTACTAAGCACAGCACAGTTGCAAATAACCTCTTCAAGTAACTGAAAGAGATAGCGTACCAGGTTACTAAGAAAACTATAAAGAATGATGGACCTGAACTCTTCAAATGGACACTGCAAGAAATCATGATGTTAACATGGCTAATGATGGTGCCTGTATGTATCGTGATTCAATGGTTTTGAAAACTACTCTTTTCTGAAAAGACACATCATCACAGTAGTATCATACCCAAGAATATATAATCTCAATTTACCCATGAGAAAAGTTTGGGCAAATCCATACTGAGGGGTATTCTCTAAAATAACTGACCAGTAGTTTTCAAAGCTTCTCAAGGTCAAAAAAGATAGGGAAAGACTGAGAAATTGTCCCAGATAGAGTGTGCTGGGGAGACATAACAAGTAAATGCAATTAGGGTTCTAGATTAGATGCTGAAATAGAAAAGCTAACGTTAAAGAAAAAACTGGTGAAATCAAAATAAAGTCTGCAGTTTAGTTTTATTTATTTTTTTTAATCAATACCTGCATAACAGTAAACTAACAGCTTTAACCATCAAAAGGGATCGAATAGGAGCAAGAAACTTGTTGCTCCTACACTATAGGAACAAGAAAATAATTTGTGCTCTGCATAGTTGTCTTGATATGCATCATCCATTAAGCAGATCCTAGATGAATAAGTAAACCAAACAGAATAATCCACTTGGATATTCTTCATTGGTTATCCTGGATCGAATTCATGTGGCCATCCTATTAGCATCATTCCTCACCCTCAACATCATCAGAACTCTAAAGTTACAAAAATTGAAGGTGTCATATGAAAATCCATTTTCCATCTATGGTCCCCAGTTTCTGCATTTGCAAAATTAATGAGTTTCATTCAAGTTGTCTGAGTGTCATTTCTAACATTATAAAATTACTTAGTGCTAAAGAGTGATTAGGACTGCCATGTATGGGCACAGAACTGTATTAATTTGAGCTACTGCTTTAAAGTATCCATAAAACATGTCGGATGGAAGAGAAAGAAGGGCAGCAAGAAATGGATCACATGGGAAATATTGATGATTCTTCTGAAAAGTCTTAATTTTAATTGGAATGTCCTGTTTCCATCTGTAATAAATTTTAAAACCTCTGAAATTCAGTGTTCCAAGCATTCTCACTTAAGATGGTCCTATTCAAGACTGAATCAGGATGAAAATCTCAGATGGTTTAAGATTCTTTGGTAGGAATATAAATCAGAAAAAAAGATAGGAAAAATAAAAATGATCAAGTGAAAATAACTTCTCACTGTTTTGATATTTTTTAAAATAGTAAGCTTAAGAGAAAATTTTATTTTTAAAGTTCCTTACATTTTCCATAACCCATCATTGCCTTTCCACTGACTGTCTAACAACTGAAGATGGGAAAAGTTTGAATGGATTTGTCAAGGCCCACTTTTAAAGCAGTTATGCTTCAGTTCTATATTAGGCACACAGCTGCCTTTTTTCTCATGGAAATGAGATTTTTTCATTTTGTAAAAAATCTGGCAACGTTAAAGGAGAAAATATAGAATGTTTTTAAGTAAATGGGGCTTTTAGAATGGAAATACTTTTATTAGAGGAAAACAAACTTTTCAGATATCTATTCTAAAAATAAACATTCTGATTTTCAAATCACAAAGATGTGTCTTAACATGGTTACCACAGTCATAGTGAGAAATAACAGTTTCCTTCTATCTACTCTGTATGTTTGAACCATGTAAACATGATCATATATCACTTACTTTGGGTTTTCACATGGGTTATGCATAATTTTGAATATTCATTTTATGCATGTATGTGTTCATTCTATGTTGCTTCAGTCCTGTACAACTCTTTGTGACTCTGTGGACTGTAGCCCACCAGGCTCCCCTGTCTATGGGAATCTTCTAGGCAGGAATCCTGGAGTGGGTTGCCATTTCCTACTCCAGGGGATCTTCCCTACCCAGGGATTGAACCCATGTCTCTATGTCTCCTGCACCAGCAGACCGATCCTTTTCCCTCTAATGCCACCTGGGAAGACCTTATGTCTGGCATAATAATAAACTTATTTTTGCTGAGTGGGTCTTTATCAAGACAGTTCTGTTCAACTGGAGAGATTTTCCATGAAGATGAAAACTTATCATTTAAAATAACATTGAAAAAGCTAGGGGATATGCCAAATGATAGAAGTAAACAAACCAAATACTGATCAAAGGAAAGGGAGAAAATAAAGTGAGAAAGAGAAAGTTACCCTGCAAGTTGTATTCATGCAGATCCCCAGAACACAATGAAAAGCTAATGGTTGATGCACATTTTATTATTTTTTTTAATACACTGTTACTGATTGAATTTGGTTGGGCAGAGTAGGAGAAACATACATTTAAATCAAGAAATCTTGTTTTGAATCAAATTATATTGTTAATTAGTTCAGCACTTTGAGATTAATCAGAAGATAAGTCAATCTGATGCCCTCTCATCCCCTAAGAAATCTGAAAGCCTCCGCATTTTTGTGGCTTAAGGTCTGACCCAGACAGGACAAAACAAAATTTTGTCTTCAAATTGCAGACGTGTGATGATTTACAGTGACAATGCCAAAAGAGCTATTGACTTATAAAATAGTGACATCCCTTCTTCCAAAGTATAGTAATTGATCATCTATTCTGTTGAAATCACTGTCCTAAATGGAAATATAGCAGTGTACACAACAGGCTCCGCTCTCTGAGAGTGTCCATTATGGACTGGGGGAGACAAACAATAAATACATTAATAAATGCATGTGCCATTTTATAAATATTGTGAAAAAAATTCAAACAGAACAAAGTAAAATACCAAGGTCAGAGAACAGCCCAACATGAAGACACTTCATACAGGTTTTTTCCTAATGCCAGTTATAGCAAACATTAACATCATTTGCATTTTATGGAAGATGAAAATGAGACACATACATTTTTAACTTTTCAAAGTTTCCTGGTACCAAAATGCAAAGTGGGAATTCACACTGGTATTCTGGCCAGAGTTTTTTTCTGCATCACACAGTCTCATTGACCTCTCAGTACCAGGAATAGTTTTTCTTCATAGAAAACAAGCCTTTTATCCTTAGCCTCATTTGGTTTACAATGGCCGTAGGTATTCCAGCATATACATGCCAGGAATTCAAGAATTGTTTTGAAAAACACATTTGTAAATCAGTACTTCTCTATAAGAAAAACAGCGCATGTCCAGAATGGTAAAGCAGTGCTACATTCAACAAATATTTAGAAATCCCCTAAGGGCTGGTGGCTACAGTGGTAAAAAATCTGCCTGCAAAGCAGGAGACCTGGGTTCGATCCCTAGGTCGGAAAGATCCCCTGGAGAAGGGAATGGCAATCCACTCTGGAATTCTTGCCCAGAGAATCTCATGGACAGAAGAACCTGGTAGGCTACAGTCCATGGGGGTCACAAAAACTCAGACAAGATTGAGCGACTAACACTTTTTCATTTTCACTGCAGTACCAGGCACTGCTCTAGACAACTGACGTGCCACCATATACAAAGTAACTATTGTTACTGTTCTTAGTTCATGCAGCACCTGGAAGTGGGTCAGTCAGTTTGGTTCAGTCACTCAGTCGTGTCCGACTCTTTGCGACCCCATGAATTGCAGCACACCAGGCCTCCCTGTCCATCACCAACTCCCGGAATTCACTCAAACTCATGTGCTTCAGGTCGGTGATGCCATCCAGCCATCTCATCCTCTGTCGTCCCTTTCTCCTTCTCCTCCCAATCCCTCCTAGCATCAGAGTCTTTTCCAATGAGTCAACTCTTCGCATGAAGTGGCCAAAGTACTGGAGTTTCAGCTCTAGCATCATTCCTTCCAAAGAATACTCAGGACTGATCTCCTTCAGAATGGACTGGTTGGATCTCCTTGCAGTCCAAGGGACCCTCAAGAGTCTTCTCCAACACCACAGTTCAAAAGCATAAATTCTTCAGCACTCAGCTTTCTTCACAGTCAAACTTTCACATCCATACATGACTACTGGAAAAACCATAGCCTTGACTAGATGGAACTTTGTTGGCAAAGTAATGTCTCTGCTTTTCAATATGCTATCTAAGTTGGTCATAACTTTCCTTCCAAGGAGTAAGTGTCTTTTAATTTCATGGCTGAAATCACCATTTGCAGTGATTTTGGAGCCCAGAAAAATAAAGTTTGATACTGTTTCCACTGTTTCCCTGTCTATTTCCCATGAAGTGATGGGACCAGATGCCATGATCTTCGTTTTCTGAATGTTCAGCTTTAGGCCAACTTTTTCACTCTCCACTTTCACTTTCATCAAGAGGCTTTTTAGTTCCTCTTCACTTTCTGCCATAAGGGTGGTGTCATCTGCATATCTGAGGTTATTGATATCTTGATTCCAAGTTGTGCTTCTTCCAGTCCAGCATTTCTCATGATGTACTCTGTATAGAAGTTAAATAAGCAGGGTGACAATATACAGCCTTGATGTACTCCTTTTCCTATTTGTAACCAGTCTGTTGTTCCATGTCCAGTTCTAACTGTTGCTTCCTGACCTGCATACAGGTTTCTCAAGAGGCAGGTCAGGTGATCTGGTATTCCCATGTCTTTCAGAATTTTCCACAGTTTCTTGTGATCCACACAGTCAAAGGCTTTGGCATAGTCAATAAAGAAGAAATAGATGTTTTTCTGGAACTCTCTTGCTTTTTCCATGATCCAGCAGATGTTGACAATTTGATCTCTGGTTCCTCTGCCTTTTCTAAAACCAGCTTGAACATCTGGAAGTTCATGGTTCATGTATTGCTGAAGCCTGGCTTGGAGAATTTTGAGCATTACTTTACTAGTATGTGAGATGAGTGCAATTGTGCAGTAGTTTGAGCATTCTTTGGCATTGCCTTTCTTTGGGAAGTGAGTAACAAGCAAGAAAAAAATGGCTTGATGGAAACTCTAATAATGGGATATTATGGAGGAATATGGGAGGTGTACCTAATCTGAATTTAGCAATCAAGATCATAGAGGTTAAAGTTAATTGACTCTGTTTGTGTTTAAAAATGTAAACATTTTTGTATTTCTTGTTCAACTACTATTGATTAGCTATCTGGGACAATTATAGCTGTCTTCCAAAAGTATAAGATAATTTAAAGAACAATGAATTGAATCCAACAACTCTTAACTGGCTGTGCTCTTTAGTAAATTTTTTTTCTCTAAAGCATAGATTTTTTCATCTGTTTTGTGAGACTCTCGATATATAATCATACTTCCTTTTAGCATTGCTGGGAGGAATGTAATGGGATGTAATGGGGTAATGAATGTAAAAAGAACCTTGTAAGTCATGATGTTTATATATAATTATGTTTCACTCTAAAGACTATCATGTCCCACTTGATAAATTTATTATATCTATGCGTGAGGGCATGCTCAGTCATGTCTGACTCTTTATGACCTCATGGACTATAGCTGGCCAGGCTCCTCTGTCCATGGAATTCTCCAGACAAGAATACTGGAGTGGGTTGTCATTTCCTTCTCCAGGGGATCTTCCTGACCCAGGGATCAGACTTGTGTCTCCTGCGTCTCTTGCATTGATAGGTGGATTCTTTAGCTCTGTAACACCTGGGAAACCCTAATGTACCTATGAATATTGTGAAAACTCCTGTGTAAGTCATTACATTATTTATATCAAGTGCATGGTCTTCAGAGAGAAAGCCATGCAAGAGGTGTTATTATGGAGTAGTCACTCAGTTGATGAATTCAGTTGGTTTGGCTTCCAGGGTAGGATAAACAGATCGCTCTAGCTAAGAATGACAAGGAAAGTTTCTGAGGATGGACTAGTTTAGTCTGTGTCATGGGACCTGGGCATTTCGTTTTGTTTTTTGCATGTAATTCTCCAGGTCTTTTCTACTTTACCTCAAAGCGATTTTGACAGTTTCATTAATGACAAAGTCATAGATAGTTAAAAATGTAAGCTTTTGCCTTTTCCCATTTGATGCAGCATTTATTAAATTTCCAGACTTTCTTATGAGGAATGGATGCTGAATCATGGTAAAAAACATAGTGCAAATTATTAATATAAATATTGTAGAAGCACCAATCCTGCAACTTAACATTCACTATATTCTTATGTTGTGTCATACTCTTTTAGTCAACCCTGAGTCAGGAAGATCCTCTGAAGAACATAATGGCAGCCCACTCCAGTATTCTTGCCTGGAGAATCCCATGGAGAGAGGAGCCTGGCCCACTACAGTCCATGGGGTTGCAAGGAGTTGGACATGACTGAGCACACACACACAAGTTACTATAACAAAGGAACATAAATTAGTGACTTAAACAATAGAAATTTATTTATCGCAATTCTAGAGGCTAGAAGTCTAAGATCAAAGTATAGCAGATTATGTATCTAATAAGTACCAGTTTCCTGATTTATAGAAAACCATCATTTTATGGATGTCTTCATATGGTGGAAAGGAATAAGAGCTCTCTGAAGTCTCTTTTAGAAAAGCATTAATACTATTTATGAGTGCTCCACCCTTGTGGTGTAACCACATACCAAAGGCCCCCCCTTCTAAAACCATCACTTTGGGGGTTAGGATTTCAACATCAAAACCTCAGGGAGACAAACATTCAGACTATAATGCACACACTCTGCTGTTTTAGCATGGGATATCCAGCTGCAGACCCTGAGACAAGCTTTTGAATGTACGCAACTTAATTGGGAGTTGATTCTAGAGAATGTACATATGGGAATGGAAAATGGGACAGGGAAAAAGAACTTGTAAGGTTTGCTGTCAGCAAATCACCACTGTGGTTCCTGGGGGAACCTGGAAGGGATACTAAACATAAACATGAGAGATATTCTACCACGGAAACAGAACTTAAATACCAGCTCCCAGCAGTCACAGTTGAGTCCTAGAGTTAAGGAGGGCAATGCACACTCTGCCCATTTTCAGGGAGAAAATGCTTGGTGGTCATTTAGAACATCAGGCAAGGAACAATAGGTACTTGTAGTTGGAAGTTAAATCATCATTCCAAGAAATGACAATGGGTGTGGATTCATCATTGACATCAAATTACACTTATATTACATATAAATTTTCATAACCCCATGCAGTCTGAGCTTCCCTCCTGGCTCAGATGGTAAAGAATCTGCCTGCATTTCAGGGGATCTGAATTTGACCCCTGGGTTGGGAAGATCCCCTGGAAGAGGAATTGGCAACCCACTCCAATATTCTTGCCTGATGGATTCCATGGACAGAGGAGCCCGGTGGGCTACAGTCCATGAGATCACAAAGAGTTGAACATGATGGAGCAAGTTACACTTTCACTTTCCATGCAGTCAGTAATTTTATCACCCTTACTTTATAAATAAACAACAAAGGTTTATTTTGCTCAGAGTTATACAATAGTAAGCAGAGATGGTAAGTTTCAAACTCTGAGTGTAGTCCTACTTCAAAGCTTTGATTCCTGAATTTTCGCATACATTGCTTACTTGCCGACTAGGGGCTTAGAAAATGTGACTCCTTCTGGATAATGTCCATGGGCTATTTGGAAGAGCTGTAATGACAATATTTTAATAACCTTTAACAGTTTTTTTTTTTAATGGCAATAGAAACAAATAGTTGCCTAAAGTGAATTAGTATTCACTTCAGTTGCTCAGTCATGTCTGACTCTTTGTGACCCCCCCAACTGTAGCAGGCCAGACTTCCTTGTCCATCACGAACTCCCGGAGCTTGCTCAAACTCATGTCCATCGAGTCGGTGATGCCATCCAAACATCTCATCCTCTGTCATCCCCTTCTCCTCCTGCCGTCAATTTTTCCCAGCATCAGGGTCTTTTCCAGTGAGTCAGTTCTACTTTTTTTTTCTTTTTTTTTTTTTAATATTCTTAAGTATCTTTCACAGTGTTGATATTATAGTCATATTTTTGTGTCTGCAAGTGTTTGGGACATTGATACAGGGCATTTCTAGTGTATATACATTTTGGAAAACTTTTGCTCTTCTAACTGAAGACATCCCAATTTCCATTTCTAAGGCTAGTGAACATTGTGAGTTCAATAAATTTGCTTTATATTTGACAAGCTGAGTTTCAAGTGGATTTCAGAGAAGTCAGGATTTTTAAGGAGAAGTGAGAATTCAAATAATGATAGAATATAGGGCTAAAAAAGGTATAGAGAAGAATAGAAGTCAGTCCAGGCAGTAAAATTTGATAGGAGCATATTTGTGGGAGCAGGGCTTTGCAAAGTGCTCTCTAAGAAAATGAGCAAAACAGTTTTATAGAATGGAATTTATGAGAGACATGGGATCTAAGGTCAAAATGCTATATTAAGGCCAGATTGGTGGGCCTCTGAATGCCAGGCTTAGAAGTTTGAATTTTACCTCATCCCTTAAGACCTAGAGAAGACCTTTGCTTCCATAAATAAAAGGACAGCATTTACTTCTTGTTAGTCATTATAGCAGAATTATTGATTTTCTTATGCCAGCCTTTTAGGCTTGTTTGTTTATTTTTATAAAAGTAATACAATTCATTGAAAACAAGTTTAAAAACACATAAATAAGAAAATTAGAAAATAAAAGCCTTACATAAGTTCCAAACAGTTTGATATACCTTCCAAATAAATATACACATGTGCATATCATATACACACATGCATGCAGAGTCTTAGTAAACAAGCACAATCTTCGTCAATCTAAATTTCTTCAAAGAACATCATAAGAATATATTTATATACAAGGATAATATAATATTTATGAGTTATAGAGATGTTGGTTAAAAAAAAAAAACGCTTAAAATCCACTAAAATTCACAATCCAACAATGGTTCAGATCAGATCAGATCAGATCAGTCGCTCAGTCCTGTCCGACTCTTTGCGACCCCATGAATTGCAGCACGCCAGGCCTCCCTGTCCATCACCAACTCCGGGAGTTCACCCAGACTCACGTCCATCAAGTCAGTGATGCCATCCAGCCATCTCATCCTCTGTCGTCCCCTTCTCCTCCTGCCCCCAACCCCTCCAAGCATTAGAGTCTTTTCCAATGAGTCAACCCTTCGCATGAGGTGGCCAAAGTACTGGAGTTTCAGCTTTAGCATCGTTCCTCCCAAAGAAATCCCAGGGCTGATCTCCTTCAGAATGGACTGGTTGGATCTCCTTGCTCAGCTTTCTTCACAGTCCAACTCTCACATCCATACATGACCGCAGGAAAAACCATAGCCTTGACTAGATGAACCTTTGTTGGCAAAGTAATGTCTCTGCTTTTGAATATGCTATCTAGGTTGGTCATAACTTTCCTTCCAAGGAGTAAGCGTCTTTTAATTTCATGGCTGCAGTCATCAACTGTAGTGATTTTGGAGCCCAGAAAAATAAAGTCTGACACTGTTTCCACTATTTCCTCATCTATTTCCCATGAAGTGGTGGGACCGGATGCCATGATCTTCGTTTTCTGAATTTTGAGCTTTAAGCCAACTTTTTCACTCTCCACTTTCACTTTCATCAAGAGGCTTTTGAGTTCCTCTTCATTTTCTGCCATAAGGGTGGTGTCATCTGCATATCTGAGATTATTGATATTTCTCCTGGCAATCTTGATTCCAGCTTGTGTTTCTTCCAGTCCAACATTTCTCATGATGTACTCTGCATATAAGTTAAATAAACAGGGTGACAATATACAGCCTTGTTGAACTCCTTTTCCTATTTGGAACCAGTCTGTTGTTCCATGTCCAGTTCTAACTGTTGCTTCCTGACCTGCATACAGGTTTCTCAACAGGCAGATCAGGTGGTCTGGTATTCCCATCTCTTTCAGAATTTTCCACAGTTTCTTATGATCCACACAGTCAAAGGCTTTGGCATCGTCAATAAAGCAGAAATAGATATTTTTTCTGGAACTCTCTTGCTTTTTTCCATGATCCAGCGGATGTTGGCAATTTGATCTCTTGTTTTTCTGCCTTTACTAAAACCAGCTTGAACATCAGGAAGTTCATGGTTCACATATTGCTGAAGCCTGGCTTAGAGAATTTTGAGCATTACTTTACTAGCATGTGAGATGAGTGCAATTGTGGGATAGTTTGAGCATTCTTTGGCATTGCCTTTCTTTGGGATTGGAATGAAAACTGACATTTTCCAGTCCTGTGGCCACTGCTGAGTTTTCCAAATTTGCTGGCATATTGAGTGCATCACTTTCACTGCATCATCTTTCAGGATTTGGAATAGCTCAACTGGAATTCCATCACCTCCACTAGCTTTGTTCGTAGTGATGCTTTCCAAGGCCCAGTTGACTTCACATTCCAGGATGTCTGGCTCTAGGTCAGTGATCACACCATCGTGATTATCTGGGTTGTGAAGATCTTTTTTGTACAGTTCTTCTGTGTATTCTTGCCACTTCTTGATATCTTCTGCTTCTGTTAGGTCCATACCATTTCTGTCCTTTATAGAGCCCATCTTTGCATGAAATGGTCCTTTGGTATCTCTGATTTTCTTGAACAGATCCCTAGTCTTTTGCATTCTGTTGTTTTCCTCTGTTTCTTTGCATTGATTGCTGAAAGAAGGCTTTCTTATCTCTTCTTGCTATTCTTTGGAACTCTGAATTCAGATGTTTTTATCTTTCCTTTTCTCCTTTGCTTTTCGCTTCTCTTCTTTTCACAGCTATTTGTAAGGCCTCCCCAGACAGCCATTTTGGTTTTTTGCATTTCTTTTCCATGGGGATGGTCTTGATCCCTGTCTCCTGTACAACGTCATGAACCTCATTCCATAGTTCATCAGGCACTGTATCTATCAGATCTAGGCCCTTAAATCTATTTCTCACTTCCACTGTATAATCATAAGGGATTTGATTTAGGTCATACCTGAATGGTCTAGTGGTTTTCCCTACTTTCTTCAATTTAAGTCTGAATTTGGCAATAAGGAGTTCATGATCTGAGCCACAGTCAGCTCCTGGTCTTGTTTTTGCTGACTGTATAGAGCTTCTCCATCTTTGGCTGCAAAGAATATAATCAATCTGATTTCGGTGTTGACCATCTGGTGATGTCCATGTATAGAGTCTTCTCTTGTGTTGTTGGAAGAGGGTGTTTGTTATGACCAGTGCATTTTCTTGGCAAAACTCTATTAGTCTTTGCCTTGCTTCATTCCATATTCCAAGGCCAAATTTGCCTGTTACTCCAGGTGTTTCTTGACTTCCTACTTTTGCATTCCAGTCCCCTATAATGAAAAGGACATCTTTTTTGGGTGTTAGTTCTAAAAGGTCTTGTAGGTCTTCATAGAACCTTTCAACTTCAGCTTCTTCCGTGTTACTGCTTGGGGCATAGACTTGGATTACTGTGATATTGAATGGTCTGCCTTGGAAACAAACAGAGATCATTCTGTCGTTTTTGAGATTGCATCCAAGTACTGCAATCTTTTGTTGACCATGATGGCTACTCCATTTCTTCTGAGGGATTCCTGCCTGCAGTAGTAGATATAATGGTCATCTGAGTTAAATTCACCCATTCCAGTCCATTTCAGTTGGCTGATTCCTAGAATGTCGACATTCACTCTTGCCATCTCTTGTTTGACCCTTTCCAATTTGCCTTGATTCATGGACCTGACATTCCAGGTTCCTATGCAATATTGCTCTTTACAGCATCAGACCTTGCTTCTGTCACCAGTCACATCCACAGCTGGGTATTGTTTTTGCTTTGGCTCCATCCCTTCATTCTTTCTGGAGTTATTTCTCCACTGATCTCCAGTAGCATATTGGGCACCTACTGACCTGGGGAGTTTCTCTTTCAGTATCCTATCATTTTGCCTTTTAATACTGTTCATGGGGTTCTCAAGGCAAGAATACTGAAGTGGTTTGCCATTCCCTTCTCCAGTGGACCACATTCTGTCAAATCTCTCCACCATGACCCGCCGTCTTGGGTTGCCCCACAGGCGTGGCTTAGTTTCATTGAGTTAGACAAGGCTGTGGTCCTAGTGTGATTAGATTGACTAGTTTTCTGTGAGTATGGTTTCAGTGTGTTTGCCCTCTGATGCCGTCTTGCAAAACCTACCGTCTTACTTGGGTTTCTCTTACCTTGGGCGTGGGGTATCTCTTCACGGCTGGTCCAACAAAGTGCAGCCATTGCTCCTTACCTTGGATGAGGGGTATCTCCTCACCGCCGCCCTTCCTGACCTTCAACCTGGGATAGCTCCTCTAGGCCCTCCTGTGCCTGCGCAGCCATGGCTCCAGGTTTCAACAATGGTTAGAAACATAATATTTATATTTGTGGTACAAACTAATGTTTTCCTAAAATCTATCTATCCCACCATCCCAAAGTTAATCCTGATATGCACCTTGAAAAACTGATATGCATCTTTCTTTTCTTAAGAAAATATATGATATACAAAAATATTATGCAATATATATACCCATTAGAAACACATGCATAAGTGTGCATATATACATTTTTAGATGCACACACACACCTATACATTTTAATGAAATTGTAACTATTTCATACTTCCAGGACTGAAACTTGCATTTTTCATTGAACATAGCACAGAAAAGGGGTGACTCATTCTCCTTCATGAATGAGTAGTATAGATGCACTCAACTACTTTTCTTACTGTTGAAAATGAAAGTTTTTTCTTACTGTGGTTTTAAGTTAGGTTTATTCTATAAATTTATAGCATCTTTTGGCTATGAGTAGAATGTAATACACTTGTTAGCTCAAAGCTCTGTTTCAAAGTGTGCCTTCCATTTCACCAAATCTCCAAGCAACTTCTTTAGCTCAATAGTCATGTTGATTAATCACAGTGAAAAAAAAAAAAGAAAATCACATATCTAGTATGGGCCACAAACTGTGCATGCTGTTAAGAATTTCAACTTTTTTAAAGTTTAATCCCTGCTCTCAAGCAGTAGCAGGTTGAGAAATTAATTAACTATACTGCAAAGTTTTAAATGGATTTTAGAGACTTAGTTTTGTCCCTGATACAACCTAGTCTCATTCATCCCTATGATTCAGATATGCCGCAGATTGTTGGAGGACTACTAGTGATCACACACATCATATGCTCTTTATATGGTTAGCAGAGGTGGCAGTTTTTTGTGAAAAAAGTTACCCTAAAACAGAGATCTGCAAGAAGCGTAATTTTTGATTTGTGCAAGTAAGAGATCTGATTGTAGGGTAAATTTAAAGACAGAGGAAAGGTGAAAACATTGTGTTGAGTGTCAAAACTCTGATGTTTTAAAACTCTTGCTTAAAATTCCAACCCCACTACTTTTCAGCTGTGAAACTTTGACAACGTACTTGACCTCCTTTTGCCTTAGTTTCTCCATCTATAAATTCATGATTTTAAAGTTACATGGAATTGCTGTAAGGATTAAATGAGAAAATTCATGTGTGTGCATGCTGAGTCCCTTCAGCCATGTCTGACTCTTTACAACTCTATTGGACTGTAGCTGGCCAAGCTTCTCTGTCTGTGGGATTCTCCAGGCAAGAAAACTAGAATGGGTTGACAGGTCTTCCTCCTGGGGATCTTCTCAACCCAGGGATTAAACCTAAGCCATTCATGTCTCCTGCATTGGCAGGTAGGTTCTTTACCACTCGTATCTTCTGGGAAGCCCAGTACTAATCATAGTGCCTCACTAAAATGAAGAATAAATGTATAAATGATCTCAATAAATTAAATCAATAAGGTCATTAAATGTTAGCTACTATTTTGTTGGTATTGATTTTATTCATATTATCTTATGGGATTTTGATCAGAAATCATTTTTTTTAACTTGATTTTTAATTCAAACGGGCAATACATAAATACCGAATACAGTGGTACTGAATCTGAATTACGATCATCTCTAGGGACCTGGAGGGTCAGCCAGAATCTAATGGTTTATGTGGCCAAGAATTATGTCAGGAGTTCCCAAGAACATCTCCAGATGCAGTGATTTGCTAGGGAAGTCACAGGAAATCAGTATAATTATACTCATGTCTATAATCGATTATTGAAAAAAGGACAAAAAGCTAGCAAAGTTAGGATACAAAGTTAGCAGATGGGAAAAGCTTATGGAAAAATGTCCAGAGGAAGTCAGCTTCAAGCTTCTAAGAACCTTCTCATAGTGGAGTTGTATCAGACACAAGATTTATCAAGCAATGAGTTATGGTCATATATGCAAAATATTGTCTACTGGGGAAGCTCATTACAGGTTCATCACCAGGGTTTTGATTTTAGGGGCTGGTTATGTAATCACCCTCTGACTCAGGGAAAGGTAGATATGGAAAATAAATCATCATGATTTTACAAAGAGTTTAGGCATTGTGAAATGCATATATTAGTTATGGGAAAGGAAAGAAACCTAAGTCCCCAGAGGCAGCTAAGAGCCAACTGTACAAGGAAGCATTTCTGGGGACAGCAGTCTTGGGCATACTCAGTTAACTTTCTGCAGAGCAATGAAAAAGGAAATATTAACAGTGAAGATACAAGTACATATAACAACAAAGCCACAATGAAGGTAGAAATTTTTGCCACAGGATTAGTGATGTATGACATGTAATATCACATTTATAATAAACTTATCCCCCTAAACTTTTATTCCACTGCCAAGAGGTAACTTCCATATTGAGAAATTAGCTCTCAGGACAAATATTAGTACTCTCAGTCTTGAGCATTTTAAAACCCCACAGCAACAGTTTTTTCATGGATCTTGGCAGCTGCATATTTCTTTCCTTTTTATTTTTTTTCTTTTTGCCTCTGGAACTGACAGATGACATCATCCTTACAGCAGAAAGCAAAGAAGAACAAAAGAGCCTCTTGATGAAAGTGAAAAAGTTGGCGTAAAACTCAACATTCAGACAACTAAGATCATGGCATCCAGTCCCATCACTTCATAGCAAACAGATGGGGAAACAGTGGAAACAGTGGCTGACTTTATTTTTCTGGTCTCCAAAATCATTGCAGATGGTGACTGCTACCATGAAATTAAAAGATGATTGCTCCTTGGAAGAAAAGCTATGATAAACTTAGACAGCATCTTAAAAAGCAGAGACCTTACTTTGCCAACAAAGGTCTGTCTAGTCAAAGCTATAGTGATTCCAGTAGTCATGTATGGATGTGAGACTTGAACTGTAAAGAAAGCTGAGTGCCAAAGAATTGATGCTTTTTTTTTTTTTTGTCTTTTTTTTTTTAATTTTATTTTATTTTTAAACTTTACATAATTGTATTAGTTTTGCCAAATATCAAAATGAGTCCGCCACAGGCATACATGTGTTCCCCATCCTGAACCCTCCTCCCTCCTCCCTCCTCCCTCCCCACACCATCCCTCTGGGTCATCCCAGTGCACCAGCCCCAAGCATCCAGTATCGTGCATCGAACCTGGACTGGCAACTCGTTTCTTACATGATATTCTACATGTTTCAATGTCACTGTCCCAAATCTTCCCACCCTCTCCCTCTCCCACAGAGTCCATAAGACTGTTCTATACATCAGTGTCTCTTTTGCTGTCTCGTACACCAGGTTATTGTTACCATCTTTCTAAATTCCATATATATGTGTTAGTATACTGTATTTATGTTTTTCCTTCTGGCTTAAAAACTGGAAATAGAACTGCCTTATGATCCAGCAATCCCACTGCTGGGCATACACACTGAGGAAACCAGAAGAGAAAGAGACACGTGTACCCCAATGTTCATCGCAGCACTGTTTATATTAGCCAGGGCATGGAAGCAACCTAGATGTCCATCAGCAGATGAATGGATAAGAAAGCTGTGGTACATATACACAATGGAGTATTACTCAGCCATTAAAAAGAATACATCTGAATCAGTTCTAATGAGGTGGATGAAACTGGAGCCTATTATACAGAGTGAAGAATTGATGCTTTTAAACTGCAGTGTTGGAGAAGACTCTTGAGTCTCTTGAACTGCAAGGAGGTCCAACCAGTCAATCCTAAAGGAAATCATCCCTGAATATTCATTGGAAGGACTGATATTGAAGCTGAAACTCCAATACTTTGTCCACCTGAAGCAAAGAACTGACTCATTAGAAATGATCCTGATGCTGGGAAAGATTGAAGGCGGGAGAAGGGGATGACAGAGGATGAGATGGTTGGATGGCATCACCGACTCAATGGAAATGAGTTTCAGTAAGCTCCAGGAGTTAGTGATGGACAGGGAGGCCTGGCATGCTGCAGTCCATTGGGTCGCAGAGTCGGGCACAACTGAGCGACTGAACTGAACTGGAACTGACAGTTTCAGCCTAGGAATCATAAATAGAGATGGCAAGTGAGTACCAAGGCAGCGGTGCCTTTGATAAGCATTTCCTCAGACAAAGTCACAGCTGGAAGAACAGGGGAAAGGAACATTATGGGGACAATAGAACAGCCAAGAGTCAATGCGGGATTAACCTGAGCCAACTCACCGGCAAATCTAAAACCATGTGAGAGACCCCGAAGGAGGACTGGAGTTCCTGAGAAACTGGTGAAAGTCATTTTTTCTTATTCCTTTTTCCCTGGCTTTGTGTATTATTCAACAAAATTATATTGAGCATGTGTTTCAGGGAAACATATGTTGACAATAAAACTGAATCAGACAGTAGAACTCCCTGCCTTCACAGAGTTTGAATTCTGATAAATACAGATTTTAAATGTATTCTGTATATGCTAAATAGATCTTTTATATTTATATTCAAATCATATAAATTTCTCAAGAGAACAAAGCTAAGAATGGTAACAATTCTTTCCCTAGAAAACTCTTGCATACTTATGATTAAGGGGTTTTCAAATCACCTTCAAACAAAATAAAAATAGTACCCTGTTTTTATTTCACCATGTTAGCTTCATGGTAAAATATTTACTTACTCTATCCAAACAAGGCACTGGAGTTTGGCAAGACTTGCTCTTAAATGGTCCATTCAGTCCTTCATTGATTTATTAACTCCACTGAATTCAGTTACTGGATATTTATCAAGTACTTAATTAGAGGCACTGCATATTCAAATACATTTATTTAATCACCTACTCTAGACAGTGCCCCAAATCTGTAATGAATTCTGATATGAATTCTGTTCTTCTCTTTAAAAATTTGGGACAGTTTCTCACCTTTATAGCTCCTGGCTCTTCTCCCTTCCTTCAGGATTTCTCAATATGCAATGACAGCTGCTCAGGTATCACCTTGGCAGTTCCTTCAGCATCCAGAGATATGATTCCTGACTCTGCTGTATGAATGAATGTAAAAGTGCAGACTTCCTGGTAAATGTGGCATTCAGAACCATCACACCCAATGACACTCCCTATCATTGGCTACCAATGAATTTAATCAGCAATATCTCCATAATAATTTTGATTCATTCAAGAGTGATTTTGTATCACTCATGATACATCTCTAATTCGCCATCATGGCCTTCTAGATTGTTGCAGCCAATATCTGTTGCTGAGGAGGGAGGGGGAGGCAAAGCAAGTGCAATTCACATGTGACAAGCTGAAATAGGTTGTCAACAGATTTTTACAAGGACACTGTCAAACATAATTGGAAGCAATGTGGCAGGGCTGTTAATTCTTGGGAACTGACATCTGCGAAGTGGCTAGTTGTCAATCTCAAGCCACGTGCCTCTGCTAGAGAGGAAAGTACAAAACTTCCTGTAAGGAAAGAAAGAAAAAAAAAAAACAGCTTTGGGAAGGAAGAGGACTGTTTAGCCATAGTTGTTTTGTGTTACTTACTGAAGGTACACAAAACAAAAAGGTCTCAAGGTCACATGCTTGTTATATCTATGATGTAACACACATTGTGTTACTCTCATTGCCATAGATGGGCAAAATGTAAATTAAGTAACTGACCTTGAAATGCCATACAACCACACACACACACACACACACATTTTTGGTGTATGATTTTGGATTATAGTTGGAAAAACCCTAAAATACACTGAACATTCCTGAACAGGATAGAAGACCTGAGTGTTTTTACTGTTATTTCTACTTACAATGGGATCTTGGATAGGTAGATTCACCTCTTTACATCTTTATTTTTTCACTTGTAAAATGACAAAATTGGTTGCAATATATATTAGTATTTTCCCCAACCATTTTTTCTAGTCCTTATGTTTATTTAATTAATACTTCCAGGCTAAATATATAGATAAATATAGATTTATAGGTAGACATAGATATATAAATTATGGGCTATCACATAAGTCTTACTTGTGTTTATAGTGCTTGTGAAATAAGACATAATCACGAACACGTGTGTGATTGGGAAAGGAAAATAAGTTAGTGTTAATCCCTTAGTCATGCCCAACTCTTTGTGACCCCATGGACTGTAGCCCACCAGGCTCCTCTGTCCATAGAATTCTCCAGGCAAAAGGAAAAGAAAGAGAGAAATAAACAAAAGAGTGGAAAGGATGTAAAGAGCAAAAACCAAAAGAAACACATGAAAGTTTGAAAATTCCTGGTGGCTCAGATGGTAAAGAGATGCAGGAGACTCAGGTTTGATTCCTGGGTCAGGAATATCCCCTGAAAAAGGGAATAGTTACCCCTCCAGTATTCTTGCCTGGAGAATTCCATGAACAGAGGAGCCTGGTGGATTACAGTCTATAGAATCACAGAGAGTCAGCCACTATTGAGCAGCTAAACACTAAACACTATGAAATTACCTGACTGCCAGTAAGAAGGTCATAAATACTTAGTACATATTTGCTGATTTTAGATGATCTTGAGATTAAAAGGAGGCATTAAATGTTAGAACATAACAACAAGTTTGAAAGTTCATGAACATGGCTTGTATTAAAAACAAACTGTAACCTGCTTTTATGGTGGATTCATTACTAGTTTTGAAAGAAAGTTGAGGCTCCTAAAAGTACAATTAGCAAATAATGCCATCAAAACATGACACTCTCTGTGGATGAATAATCATCGATGGAATGATAATGGGCAGACTGAACCCATTTCTTTACTATTCAACAAACAGCAGTCAAAACGTAAGCACTTTTCAATGCTTAATAATAATAGTAATAATACAGGCATAGCTTGCTATATTTTGCTTAGCTTTATTGCACTTCACAGATGCTACATTTTTTACTGATTGAAAGTTTGTGGCAATCCTCACTGAGCACATTTCTCAGCACCATTTTTCCAACAACATTTGCTCACTTCATGCTTCCATGTCATATTTTAAAATTTCTCCCAATATTTCAAATTCTTCCACTCCTGTTACATGTGTTAAATGTGGTATCCTATGATTGGTGATCTTGATATCACAACTGCAATTGTTTTGGAGCATCATATACCACACCCATGTAAGACAGCAAACTTAATAAATATTATCTATGTTCTAACTGCTCCACCAACCAGATATTTCCCCATATTTTCCCTTCTCTTCATGGTTCACTATTCCCTGAGACATGACAGAATTAAAATTAGACCAACTAATAATTTGACATAACCTTTAAGTGTTCGGCTGAAAGGAAGAGTCATATGTCTCTCACTTTCAGTCAGAAGATAGAAGTGGTTAAATTTAGTGAAGAAGGCATTTTGAAAGCAAAGATAGGCCAAAAGCTAGGTCTCTTGCACTAAACAATTAACCAATTTTTGAACACAAATGTAAAGTTCTTCAGTTCAGTTTAGTTCATTCACTCAGTTGTGTCCAATTCTTTGTGACCCCACAGACTGCAGCACACCAGGCCTACCTGTTCATCACAACTCCCAGAGTTTACCCAAACTCATGTCCATTGAGTCAGTGATGCCATCCAACCCTCTCATCCTCTGTCATCCCCTTCTCCTCCTGCCTTTAATCTTTCCCAGTATCAGGTTCTTTTCAAATGAGTCAGATCTTCATATCAGGTGGCCAAAGTATTGGAGTTTCAGCTTCAGCATCAGTCCTTCCAATGAATACTCAAGACTGATCTCCTTTAGGATGGACTGGTTGGATCTTCTTGTAGTCCATGGGACTCTCAAGAGTCTTTTCCAACACCACAGTTCAAAAGCACCAATTCTTCAGCGCTCAGCTTTCTTTCTAGTCCAACTCTCACATCCATACATGACTACTGGAAAAACCATAGCCTTGACTAGACAGACCTTTGTTGGCAAAGTAATGTCTAAAAAAAAAAGTTCTTAAAGGAAATTAAAAGTGCTACTGCTGTGAACATACAAATGATAAAAAAGCAAGAGAGCACTATTGCTGATAAGGAAAAAGTTTTAATGGTCTAGATAGAAGATCAAATCAGACACAACTTTTCCTTAAGCCAAAGCTTAATACAGACAAGTCTCTAACTCTCTTTAATTTCATGAAGGCTCAGAGAAGAAAAGTTTGAAACTGGCAGAGCTTTTTTCATGAGATGTAGGAAAGAAGCCATCTCATAACATAGAAGTGCAAGGTGAAGCAGCAAGTGCCAGCACAAGAGCCACAGCAAGTCAATCAGAAGATCTAGCTAATACATGAAGGAGGCTACACTAAACAACAGATTTTAAGTGCAGCCAAAACTGTCTCATATTGAAAGAAAATGCCATCTATGACTTCATAGCTAGAGAGGAGAAGCCAATGCCTGGCTTCCATACTTCGAAGGACTGCCAGACTCTTGTTAGGGGCTAAGGCAGCCGGTGACATTAATTTGAAGCCAATTCTCATTCACTTTACTGAAATCTTAGGGCCCTTAAGAATTACATTAAGTCTCTTCACCTGTGTTCCACAAATGGGACAAGGCATTTGGACTGTCTGTCCAACATGGATATGGACTCTCTGTCCACAATATGCTTACTAAATACTTTAAGCCTCCTGTTGAGACCTACTATTCAGAGAGAAAAAAGAAAAGAAAAGAAAAGCTTATTTTCCAAATACAATTGCTCATAGATATTCAAGCTGAATTTAGAAATGGCAGAGGAACCAGAGATCAAATTGCCAACATTCGTTGGATCATAGAAAAAGCAAGAGAGTTCCAGAAAAACATCTACTCCTGCTTTATTGACTACCAAAACTTTTGACCATGTGGATCACAATACACTGTGGAAAATTCTTAAAGAGATGGGAATACCAGACCACCTGACCTGCCTCCTGAGAAATCTGTATGCAGGTCAAGAAGCAAGAGTTAGAACTGGACATGGAACAACAAACTGGTTCCAAATTGGGAAAGAAGTACATCCTGCTTATTTAACTTCTATGCAGAGTACATCATGAGAAACGCTGGGCTGAATGAAGCACGAGCTGGAATCAAGATTGTCAGGAAAAATATCAATAATCTCTGATATACAGATGACACCACCCTTATGGCAGAAAGCAAAGAAAAACTAAAGAGCCTCTTGACGAAAGTGAAACAGGAAAGTGAAAATGTTGGCTTAAAACTCAACATCCAGAAAACTAAGATCATGGCATCACTTCATGGCAAACTGATGGGGAAAGAGTGGAAACAGTGACAGACTTTATTTGGGTGGGGGGCGGGGAGCAAAATCACTTGCAGATGGTGACTGCAGCCATGAAATTAAAAGATGTTTGCTCCTTGGAAGAAAAGTTACGACCAACCTAGATAGCATATTAAAAAGCAGAGACCTTATTTTGCCAACAAAATTCTGTCTAGTCAAAGCTACCATTTTTCCAGTAGTCATGTATGGATGTGTGAGTTGGACTATAAAGAAAGCTGAGCACTGAAAAATTGATGCTTTTGAACTGTGATGTTGGAAAAGACTCTTGAAAGTCCCTTGGACTGCAAGGAGATCCAACCAGTCCATCCTACAGGAAATAGGTTCTGAATATTCATTGGAAGGGCTGATGTTGAAGCTGAAACTCCAATACTTTGGTCATATGATGTGAAGAACTGACTCATTGGAAAAGACCCTGATGCTGGGATATATTGAAAGCAGAAGGAGAAAGAGACTACAGAGGATGAGAGGGTTGGATGGCATCACCGACTCAATGGACATGAGTTTGAGTAAACTCCAGGAGTTGGTGATGGATAGGGAGGCCTGGTGTGCTGCAGTCTATTGGGTCACAAAGAGTCAGACACAACTGAGCGACTGAACTGAACTGATTATTTCAAAGATATATTTTGTGAGACTATCACTGCTATAGATAGTGATTCCTCTGATGGAGCTGGGCAAAACAAACTGAAAACTTTCTGGAAATAGTCACCATTCTAGATGTCATTAATTCATGATTCTTAGGAAGCCATCAAAATATCATTGTTAACAGAAGTTTGGAAGAAATTAATTCCAACCCTTATGGATGACCTTTTGGGATTCAAAATGTCTGTGTAGGATACTATTGCATTTGTGGTGGATAGAGCAACAGAACTAGAATTAGAAATGGAGACTGAAGACATGACTGAATTGCTGCAATCTAAGGATAAAGCTTTAACATATGTGAAGATGCTTCTTATGGATGAGCAAATATTTTTATTTTTTTGAGATGTAATCTATTCCTGATGAAGATGCTGTGAAAATTGCTGAGATAACAACAAACAATTTAGAATATTACATCAATTTAGTTGATAAAGCATTGGCAGGTTATGAGTAAATTGACTTCTATTTTTGAAAGAATATTCATTGTGGGTAAAATTTTATCAAAAAACATTGCATGCTATAGACAAATCATTGGTGGAAGAGTCAACTGATGCAGCAAATATCTTCACTGTCTTATTTTAAGATACTATCACAGACGCCCACACCTTCAACAACCACCACACTGATCAGTCAGCAGCCATCCACACTCTAACAGCAAAGACCCTCTAGAAGCAAAAAGATTATGACTCTCTGAAAGTTCTGGTAATTATTAGCATTTTAAATATTTTTACTGAAGTGTACAAACTTAATAAGTTACAGATTGTGCAAATTTACTTTTATATACCCTAAAAAAAAAGTTGTGTGACTCACTTTAGTGTGATATTTCATTGCAGTGATCTGGAACTGAACCTGCAGTAATCCTGAGATATGCCTGTATTATTAGAAACCACTCAAGTCTGTGCAGCTTTCATCCTTAGCAGATATGGGATACTTGGACACTCTTTATGTATGTCCAAGTATCATTTCAACATGCTAATAGGTTTTCTGCTTAGTTTCAGATTTTCTGTCCCTGGTGGTTACTTTCTAGCCATACATAATCTTAAATAATAATATGGTGAAGATTCTTCCAAAGTAAGTTTGACTGTCTGATTTGTTAATGGTGCCTGGTTTAAGAATCTAAGATGGCAAAGTTTTCCATTTGCTTCAACTTATCTACACTCAACTCTCACATCCATACATGACAACTGGGAAAGAGAGTTGGATCATAAAGAAGGCTGAGCAGAAAGAATTGATGCTTTCAAATTGTGGTATTGGGTCTTGACAGTTCCTTGGACAGCAATGAGATCAAACCAGTCAGTCCTATAGGAAATCAACTCTGAATATTCATTGGAAGAACTGATGCTGTTGCTGAAGCTCCAGGACTTTGGCCACCTGATGCGAATAGCCAACTGATCAGAAAAGACCATAATGTTGGGAAAGATTGAGGGCAGGAGGAGAAGGGGACGACAGAGGATGGGATGGTTGGATGGCATCACTGAAATGGATTATAAATTTGAACAAATTCCGGGAGATAATGAAGGATAAAGGAGACTGGCCTCCTGCAGTCCCTGGGGTCACAAAGCGTCAGACATGACTTAACAACTGAATGAAAATAACATCTACATTCAATGCCATTAGCCCTGGTCCTACACTAACCATATCTTGATTAGATATGACAACTTAATCTCAGTCATCAGGTGACATTCTGCCCCCTCCTGAATGGGTAGGAATGAAAAAGGAAAGAGGAGGGAAGAGATGGGGAAAATAAACAAGAAGTGTAGGTTTAAAAGTGGAATGTGAGCCTGTCTCCATTTATGGATTTATGACCAAATTAGTGATGAGATTAGAGATGAGTAAGGTTTACATAAAGGAATTTTCAACTCAACACTCCATTCCTTGGTACTCATTTCAATTTAATTTTATCTGTTCATATATTTCAAAACACACACAACACTAGTCTCTTGGTTATTGCTCTTTATTGGATATCTGTTAATTTACACAATATCTGTTTTTTTCTTTTCTTTTCTTTTAAATGTCTGTTAGATTTACAAATTTCCCAGTGTATAAAAGGGTACCTGATAACATTCTTTCTGATGTGTGAATGAGTAGAAAGTACTCACATACTCCACCCAGCTTTCTAATCACTTTATGAAAGGTCTATTTGACTTAAATGCCCTCTTTTAGAGGCACAGAGTTATTGATTTCTATCTTGAATACATCCTTCATGTTATCATGTATGTATCATCCTTGAATACATACATCAAGATTTCTATCTTGAATACATCCTTCATGTTATCCTTTCCTTAAAGAAAGAAACATATAAGCGCTGGCATTTGAGGAAAACCACCAGAGAAAAATACATATCAATAGGCCTGAAGAGGAGAGAGAGAGTACAGTCATGACCATTGTACTTTCATTTCAATAGTGAAAACTGTTTACATTGCAGAAGCATCTTAGAAATTCTTCAATTGAAAGATGGTTAAATAAATTATGACTATTCATAATATGAGACTTTATTCATTCAGAGCCAAGTTCTTCATTAGGCTCAGTAGGCATGATGCCCAGAGACCTCACACACGCTTTAATTTTAATTTCTTTGAAAATAAGAGCAAATTAATATAATAATAATTATATAATAAGTATTCTATCCTAGATTATATTCATTCATATACCAATATAGTCAAAAGGATCACTTATAGCATTACTTTTTACTCTAGAAAGGGCCCATGAGGACAAATTTTGGTAGAGCCCATGAATGTCACACGTAAGCATGGCTTTCAGCTGTTAAAAGTACTGATGTATATTTATATATGGTGCAACGCTAATATTTCCAAGGTAACTTCACAAGCTTACCAGCAATATTTTGAACAATAAGAATATTATTCGACAAAATATCTTAAAGACAGCATAATTTTATATGTAAAGTATATAAATACAAAAGCCATCTGAAAGAAAGCATACCGAGCTTAAAAATAATAGATACACAACAGGCAAGTGGCTTGAGTATGTGTATGAAGGGAGCCTTTAATTTTGTCCTTATATTCTTAAATATTTCTTCAATTATCTCACATCAGGTTGTGGTTTGGAATGCTACTAAAAGTTCTCTAAAATATACTATTCTGCTTACTTTTTTGCATAGCAAATTGAATTAAAACTTGGCACTTAAAGTGACATTTCTTCTTGTGTTCTCAAATTCTGAAGTTCAGCAACTTGGACAGAGTACAGCAGAGATATCTTGTCTCTGCTCTGTCATGCCTGGGGCCTCAGCTTGAGCAGATTAAAGACTGAATATAGCATGATGGTTGGGGACTAGAATTATCCAACGTGTTTGGTGTTGGGCTGGAAGAACTGAGGACTAGCTCTGCTGACAGTAGTGCACGCATGTGGTCTCACTCTGTCACTTGGCTTTCTCACACAAGGCAAACGCAGGGCAGCTGCACTGTCTAAATAACAGCTGGAGCTTCAAGCCATAATGTTCCAACAGCTAAGGCAAAAGCTCCATCGCCTTTACAACCATACTTTGGAAAAAGTAATGTCACTTTTGCCATATTCAAAGCAATCATCTGCCTCCCTTCCCAAATCTGGATGCTTACACTAAAAAGAGTATGATAGTACTGTCATGGGGTCTTTTGTACATAACAACTAGCCATGATCTGCCCTCTGATCATGAAAATGTAAATTCCCCTAAAATACAAAAATATTCATGCCCTCTGCTAAGATTCCTGAGTTGTGTTCCCTTATGGCATCAGCTATAAGTCTAGGATCCCAGCATGAAAATCAGGTCCATATTCAGGTGAAACGCCTTCTGAGTGCTAGATCTAATACAGTTTCTGTTGCTCAGTCCCTCAGTCATGTCTGACTCTTTGTGACCCCATGGACTGCAGCATGCCAGTCTTCTCTGACCTTCACCATCTCACAGAGGTTGCTCAAACTCATGATCATTGAATCATTGATGCCATCCAACCATCTCATCCTCTGTCATCCCCTTCTCCTCCTGCCTTCAATCATGCCCAGCATCACAGTCTTTTCTAATGAGCTGGCTCTTTGCATCAGGTGGCCAAAGTATTGGAATTTCAGCTTCAGCATCAGTCCTTCTAATGAATATATATGATAGATTTTTTTAGGATTGACTTGTTGAATCTCCTTGCAATCCAAGGGACTCTCAAGAGTCTTCTCCAATGCCACAGTTCAAAAACATCAATTTTTGGCACTCAGCTTTTTTTAATAGTCCAACTCACATCCATACATGACTACTGGAAAAACCATAACTTTGACTAAATGGACCTTTTTTTGCCAATTAATGTTTCTGATTTTAATATGCTGTCTTGGTTTGCCATAGCTTTTCTTCCAAGGAGCAAGCATCTTTTAATTTCATGGCTACAGTCACCATCTGCAGTGATTTTGGAGCTGAAAAAAATAAAGTATATCACTTTTTCCATAGTTTCCTCATCTATTTGCCATGAAGTGATGGGATCATATTCCATGATCTTAGTTTTTTTAATGTGTTTTAATCTAGCTTTTTCACTCTCCTCTTTCACTTTCATCAAGAGGCTTTTTAGTTTCTCTTCACTTTCTGCCATAAGGGTGGTGTCATCTGTGTATCTGAAGTTATTGATATTTCTCCTGGCAAACTTGTTTCCAGCTTGTGCTTTATCCAGCCCACCATTTGGCATGATGTACTCTGATTTTAAGTTAAATAATCAGGGTGACATATACAGCTTTGACTTACTCTTTCCTAATTTGGAACCAGTCTGTTGCTCTTTGTCTGGTTCTAACTGCTGCTTCTTGAGCTACATTCAAGTTTCACAGGAGGCAGGTAAGGTGGTCTGGATTTCCCATCTCTTCAAGAATTTTCCAAAGATTATTGTGATTCACACAGTCAAAGGCTTTGGCGTAGTCAAGGAAGCAGAAGTAGATATTTTTCTGGAATTCTCTTGCTTTTTCTGTGATCCAACAGATGTTAACAATTTGATCTCTTGTTCTTCTGCCTTTTCTAAGTCTAGCTTGAACATCTGGAAGTTCTAGGTTCATGTACTGTTGAAGCCTCACTTGGAGAATTTTGAGCGTTCCTTTGCTAGCATGTGAAATGAGTGCAACTGTGCAGTAGCTTGAACATCTTTGGCAATGCCTTTCTTTGTGATTGGAATGAAAACTGACCTTTTCCAGTCCTGTGGCCACTGCTGAGTTTTCCCAATTTGCTGCCATATTGAGGGCAGCACTTTCACAGCACCATCTTTTATGATTTGAGTTACCTCAACTGGAATCCCATCATATTTACTAGCTTTATTTGTAGTGATGCTTACTAAGGCGGCCTTGACTTCACGCTTCAGGATGTCTGACTGTAGGTGAGAGATCACACCATCGTGGTTATTTGGGTCATGAAAATCTTTTTTGTATATTTCTTCTGTGTATTCTTGCCACCTCTTCTTAATATCTTCAGCTTCTGTTAGAGTCATACTGTTTCTATCCGTTATTGTGCCCATCTTTGCATGAAATATTCCCTTGGTATCTCTAATTTTCTTGAAAAGATATCTAGTCTTTCCTATTCTGTTGTTTTCCTCTATTTTTTTGCAATGATCACTGAGAAAGGCTTTTTTTTTTTTTTTGTCTCTCCTTGTAATTCTTTGGAACTTTGCATTCAGATGGGTATATCTTTCCTTTTCTCCTTTGCCTTTCAATTCTCTCTCTCTCTTTTTTTTATTTCCTCAGCTATTTGTAAGGCATCCTCAGACAGTCATTTTGCCTTTTTACATTCTTTTTCTTGGTGATGGTTTCTACTACTTGAAAAAAAAAAAAAAAAAAAAGCTAAACAGAAAAGGAAAGTCAAGAAAATGAAATGGCAATCCACCTAATGGGAGTAAATACTTGCTAACCCTATATCAGGTGAGGGGTTTATCTCCAAAAGTTATAAAAACTTCTACAGTTCATTCACAAAAATGCAAATAAATAATATAAAATGGGAAAAGAACTTAAACAACATCTCTCCAAAGAAAACATGCAAATAGCCAATAAGTATATACAATGTTCCTAAATATCATTAATCATCAGGGAAAGGCAAGTCAAAACCACAATGAAATACCACTTTATCTTACCCTGTTAGCTTGTCTGTTCTCAAAAAAGAAGAAAAAAAGAGATAGCAAGTGTTGGTAAAAAGAAAGTGGAGACCATATGCACAGTTTGTGGGAATGTAACGTGTTGCCATCACTATGGATAACTATATAAAAGTTGCCTTAAAATTTAAATACAAAACTATCATTTGTTGTTCAGTTGCTCAAATGTGTCTGACTCTTTGTGACCTCATGGACTTCAGATCACCAGGTTTCTCTATCCTTCACTATCTTCCTGAGTTTGCTCAGACTCATGTCCACTGAGTCGATGATGCCATCTGACAACACCATCTTCTGTTGCCCCTTTCTCCTCCTTCCTTCAACCTTTCCCAACACCAAGGCCTTTTCCAGTGAGTTGGCTCTTCACATTAGGTTACCAAAATATTGGAACTTGAGCTTTAGCATCAGTCCTTCCAATGACTATTCAGAACCAATTTCCTTTAGGATGGACTGGTTGGATCTCCTTGTAGTCCAAGGGACTCTCAAGAATCTTCTCAAGTACCACAGCTCAAAAGCGTCAATTCTTTGGTGCTCAGTCTTCTTTATGGTCCAACCCTCACATCCGTACACGACTACTGTAAAAAACATAGCTTTGACTAGATATCTTTGTTGTCAAAGTGATAGCTCTGCTTTTCAACACACTGTCTAGGTTTGCCATCACTTTTCTTCCAAGGAGCAAGCGTCCTTTAATTTTACATCTACAGTCACTGTCAGCAGTGATTTTGGAGCCCAATAAATTAAAGTCTCTCACTGTTTCCATTTTTTCTCCATCTATTTGCCATGATGCAATGGGACTGGACACCATGATCTTCATTTTTTGAATGTTGTTTCCTTAAATATTAGAGTTGAATTCAAAAGACTCCAATCATAAAATTGAAAATAAGATTATTGTACATTCCAAATCATTTTTCTTATACCACTCTTCAAATATCTACAGTTTCATGCTAAACTATGCATGTTTAAAATTGATACATAAATCTCCCAAACACTTTATCTAAATTAATGTTCACTTATTTCTAAGTTCCATTTCTTTTTCAATCTCTTGAAAGATTAAATGAATGCTTTCATCTATGTCAGTGTTTTCTCAGTATTTCACTTGATTATTAGAAATTTAGAAGTCAAAGCAATCATAATATGGATTTATTCTTTATTTTCCTTCCCATTTCTAGATTTGTCCTCCTTAACTGTTAATCAGTGAAGCAAAGTGGATGTGGAGAGGAGGAAAACTATATACTTCTTTTCCTGATTCAATTTCTCTCTTTTGTTTTCAGTTGTTTCAATATAGCAACTTTTTGATCTTTCAGAACTTACATTTTTCTCTTGTGGAAACTGGGCTAAAAAGACCTGGCATTTCAATTTTGAATGAATGATTAATGTGAATTGAATTTTGACCTCTCCCTGCCCACTCAAAAAAAAAAAAAAAAAAAAGCTGATTGCTTCTCCCTCAGTACTTTATTATGTGACAGCATTTAGGGATAGGGTATTAAAGAGGTGATTAAGGTTAAATTAAGCCACTCGGGTTGGTCCTAATCCAATATAAAAAGTGTAAAAAGTGAAAGTGGCTCAGTCCTGTCTGACACTTTATGACCCCATGTACTGTAGAGTCCATGGAATTCTCCAGGCCAGAATACTGGAATGGGTAGCTGTTCCCTTCTCCAGGGGACCTTCCCAACCCAAGGATCAAGCCCAGGTATCCCAAATTGCAGGCAGATTCTTTACCATCTGAGCCATCAGGGGAGCTCAAGAATACTGGAGTGGGTAGAGGTTCCCTTTTCCAGGGGATCTTCCCAACCCAGGTATCCCACATGGCAGGCAGCTTCTTTACCAGCCGAAACACCAGGGAAGTCCAAGATGGCTGATGGCTTTATAAGAAGTCAGGGCACAGACATATGCAGAGAAAAGACCAACACACAGGAGAGACAGCTATCAACAAGCCAACAAGAGAGGCCTCAAAGAACCAATCCTGCTCACACTTTGATATCAGGCACGAGGACTGTGTAATAGCACATTTATGTTGTTTAAGCCTTCTAGTCTGTAGTATTTTATCAGGCAGCTGTAGCAAATGAATACAGCAAGGATGCATTCCTGCTAAGTCACGTCTGACTCTTTACAACCCTATGGACTGTAGCCAGCCAGGCTCCTCTGTCCATGGGATTCCCCAGGCAAGAAAGCTTGAATGGGTTGCCATTTCCTTCTCCAGGGGATCTTCCTGACCCAAGGAGTGAACCCATGTCTCTTAGGTCTCCTGCTTTGGCAGGTGGATTTTTTAACTACTGCTGCCACCTGGGAAACCAACAAAGATGACTTATCCTAAATTTAGGTTTAGATAACAGCACATCCAATAATATCAAAGGTAAGTTTTCTTCCATTTCTTCTCTGCCTGGAACCTCTTCCTTGAAATCTCATGAACTTAAAACCTATAAGCAGTTTTTTTTCAGATTTGCAAAGCCGTAGGCTTTTTTTTTTTTTTTTTCAGATTTTCTGCCTTTTTAAAACCATGATAACTATTTTTAATTTTTTCTTATAATGTTTCTTAAATTAAAATCTATCAGTTTCAGGTCCCACTAGGATCTTTTCAGCCTAACAACATTAGTGGTTGCCTGTGTGAAATTGCCAATGAAATTGATACATGCTTCCTACTCTAATAGTTGTATTTACCTCTTGGTGAGTGTGCATTTATCTTCCAAATGTTAATGGGTCTTATGCATCTCCCTTTCCAGGGAGACTATAATCTCACACACTGTATACAGATGCTCAAGGAAGGAAAACCACCTTTCATGCTGGTCACTGCACTTAATTTTCTCATTTCCAGTGTATCTGAACAGGCATTTCCAGAAGCCAGGTGGCTTGTGCTGTCCCACAACAGAAGTGATTACTTTCCACTGTCTCACTTGAATAATGTGCTAATAGAAAACCAAGTTATGGATCTCTAGATCCAGGACAATAATAAAATCATAATGATACTGTTAGCAATCTGGCCCCAGTGCTGGTTCCTTCTCCCAGAGAAACACTGTCACAGAAACAGGAAAACTCATCAATCACAAAAATCACACAAGAGCCAAGCTAACCAGCTTAAATTCACACACAACCTTGCAGATGAGGCTGAACTTCACTGCTGGGCAGTGGTTGTTCTTAGAAAAATCCAATTAGTGCACTAATTGATATGACTGCCCCTTTCTGAGCAGATTCCAGGAAGTATGAGCTTATGTGATTTTGCAAGGTCACACAGATAAGAGGTAGGATCAACATCAGAGCAGAGTTCAATGCTGCCTCTCTGACAATTGTGTCTTATGGTTTAGGAGTTCAATGTGTGGCTCAATCTAATGTTTGTCCACCTCAGATATTGTAAACAAGCAGGAAAAACAAATAATTGCCTATAGAGAGAGCAGTAAAATAAGCCAGTTAGCCAGCTAAAGTTAATGGGTAAGCCCTTGATTCTTAAAGAGCATCTAACCTCTTATAACTATGTAATTGATACCTATAGAAAATCATGATTCTTCAGCTTGAAGAATAAGAGAAAGGTAGAAGTCCAAGTTTCCAAGTAATAGGTACTATCTACTATACTATATAAAGAAATAGAGGAAAACAACAGAATGGGAAAGACTAGAGATCTCTTCAAGAAAATTAGAGATACCAAGGGGACATTTGATGCAAAGATGGGCTCGATAAAGAACAGAAATGGTATGGACCTAACAGAAGTAGAAGATATTAAGAAGAGGTGGCAAGAATACACAGAAGAACTATACAAAAAAGATCTTCACGACCCAGATAATCACGATGGTGTGATCACTGACCTAGAGCCAGACTGGAATGTGAAGTCAAGTGGGCCTTAGAAAGCATCACTATGAACAAAGCTAATGGAGGTGATGGAATTCCAGTTGAGCTATTCCAAATCCTGAAAGATGATGCTGTGGAAGTGCTGCACTCAATATGCCAGCAAATTTGGAAAACTCAGCAGTGGCCACAGGATTTGAAAAAGTCACTTTTCATTCCAATCCCAAAGAAAGGCAATGCCAAAGAATGCTCAAACTACCGCACAATGGCACTCATCTCACACGCTAGTAAAGTAATGCTCAAAATTCTCCAAGCCAGGCTTCAGCAATACATGAACCATGAGCTTCCAGCTGTTCAAGCTGGTTTTAGAAAAGGCAGAGGAACCAGAGATCAAATTGCCAACATCTGCTGGATCATTGAAAAAAGCAAGAGAGTTCCAGAAAAACATCTATTTCTGCTTTATTGACTATGCCAAAGCCTTTGACTGTGTGGATCACAATAAACTGTGGAAAACTCTGAAAGAGATGGGAATACCAGACCACCTAACCTGCCTCTTGAGAAACCTATATGCAGGTCAGGAAGCAACAGAACTGGACATGGAACAACATACTGGTCCAAATAGGAAAAGGAGTACATCAAGGCTGTATATTGTCACCCTGCTTATTTAACTTCTGTGCAGAGTACATCATGAGAAATCCTGGGCTGGAAAGCACAAGCTGGAATCAAGATTGCCAGGAGAAATATCAATAACCTCAGATATGCAGATGACACCACCCTTATGGCAGAAAGTGAAGAGGAACTCAAAAGCCTCTTGTTGAAAGTAAAAGAGAAGAGTGAAAAAGTTGGCTTAAAGCTCAACATTCAGAAAATGAGGATCATGGCATCTGGTCCCATTACTTCATGGGAAATAGATGGGGAAACAGTGGAAACAGTATCAGACTTTACTTTTTTGGGCTGCAAAATCACTGGAAATGGTGATTGCAGCCATGAAATTAAAAGATGCTTACTCCTTGGAAGGAAAGTTATGACCAACCTAGACAGCATATTAAAAAGCAGAGACATTACTTTGCCAACAAAGGTCCATTTAGTCAAGGCTATGGTTTTTCCGGTGGTCATGTATGGATGTGAGAGTTGGACTGTGAAGAAGGCTGAGCACAGAAGAATTGATTTTGAACTGTGATGTTGGAGAAGACTTTTGAGGGTCCCTTGGACTGCAAGGAGATCCAACCAGTCCATTCTGAAGGAGATCAGCCCTGGGATTTCTTTGGAAGGAATGATGCTAAAGCTGAAACTCCAGTACTTTGGCCACCTCATGTGAAGAGTTGACTCATTGGAAAAGACTCTGATGCTGGGAGGGATTGGGGGCAGGAGGAGAAGGGGACGACAGAGGATGAGATGGCTGGATGGCTTCACTGACTCGACGCACACGGGTTTGGGTGAACCCCGGGAGTTGGTGATGGACAGGGAGGCCTGGCGTGCTGCGATTCATGGGGTCACAAAGAGTCAGACACGACTGAGAGACTGAATTGACTGAACTGCACTGAACCATACTATTAATAACTGAGGGTTGGACACGACTGAGCAACTTCACTTTCACCTTTTACTTTCATGCATTGGAGAAGGAAATGGCAACCCACTCCAGTATTCTTGCCTGGAAAATCCCAAGAGAGAGGAGCCTGGTGGGCTTCCATCTACGGGTTCGCACAGAGTGGACCCGACTAAAGCGACTTAGCAGTAGCAGCATGGGGTATATAATCTTATGAAGTGCAAACTCTATCACTAACAGTGTTGTTGCTATATTTTTTTTTAAATAGTTATAAATAATCCCTTGGACTAGTAGTTTAGAATTCCATAGACAGCGGGCTCACACTGAATTACTTCAAAAATGAATACGTCAGGTGGAATCTCTTTTAACATGACTACCGATAAAAACTGAGTGACCGAGAAACTAAGCACACACCAATAAAAACAAATCATTATGTCAGTGTTTGGTTTTCTCAAAATATGGCCAGTTTTAGAAAAAAGAAAAATCATTGATACATCTGTTGTTGTTGTCCAGTTGCTAAGTCACGTCCAACTCTTTGTGACCCATGGATTGTAGCACGCTAGGCTTCCCTGTCCTTGACTGTCTCCCAGAGTTTGCTCAAACTCATGTCCATTGAATCGATGATGCCATTCAACCATATCATCCTCTGTAGTAATTTTTGAAAGCAATTTATAGTTCATGCATATGTACTCAGCTGCTTCAATCATGTCCAACTCTTTGTGACCGTATGGACAATAGCCTGCCAGCTTCTCTGTCCGTGGGGTTCTCCAGGCAAGAATATGGGAGTGAGTTGCTTTGTCCTCCTCCAGGGGATCTTTTCTAACCCAGTAATTGAACTTGTGTCTCCTGAGGCTCCTGCATTGCAGGCAGCTTCTTTACTGCTAAGCCACTGGTGAGTTCTCTATAGCTCATGCAGTTACCTCACGTATGAGAATTTTATACAACGTATTTTTGTTGAATGCTTATTCCATGCCAGACCATGTTCTATCTGCTAAGGAAACAGCTATGAACAGAAATCCTTTGTTCTCATGGTCTAGTAAAAAAAAAAAAAATAGACAATACTTTCAAATATCTTTTGATATTGATTTCTAACATAATTCTACAATAATAAGAAAATAGATTCTGTATGATATCAATAATTTTAGACCATGAAATGTTTGCACCTTGCCTTATTTCCCTGGATACTTGCCAGTGTCTCCTAGTTTATAGTCTATGGGAATTTTAATAGAATTAGTATCTTGCTGTTGCATAAAACTGTATAAATCTTAATTATCTTTAATTGGTTCATAGTGTTTTCAGGTCTACTGTATCCTTCTACTTTTCTGACTATTCATTCTATAAATTGTTGACAGCTTGGTATTGAAATTCCAACTAAAATCTTAACTTATCTACTTAAAAAATAATTGTAATATATAGTGGAACTATATATAACTTGGTTCTGTATTTTCCAAGTCTCCTGTAAGTGTGCTATCATACTTTCACAATTTAAAAAATTTTCAAAAATATATAAGAAAGAAAAAAGTGTAAAATGTTGTAGCTAAAATGAGTCAGAGTAGGGGACAGCTACTGGACAGCTAATGGGACAAGCATGCTATTGGTGAAGGGACCTTATTCTTGTGACTTTAATTAGATTAGTCAGGGAAAAGCCCACCACTAAAGTGATATTCAGGCAGAGACCTTGAAAGTATGGAATCAAGCTATATTGATATCTGAGCCAAGAGTGTTCCAGTTTAGCCCTGAAGTGATGTGCTTGGTGTGCTCAAAAAATTGAAAAGAAGTCCATATGGTCAAAGGGTAGAGGAAAGCAGAGAATAAGAGGCAATGGATTAGCTTTGAGCAGGGGATGTTATGAGATTGTTTAAGTCCTTGTAAGCTGATTGTTAGGCCTCTGAATGCCACTCTGGACAGAAAAGTAACATGATTTTCTTGTTAAAAGGATTCCTCTGCTTCTGTGTTAAGAATCAACTACGTGGAACAAAATTGGCATGAAGGAGACAGTTAAAGCACCACTGTCATCCAGGCAAGGGCTGCTGATGGCTTGAACAAGGACAACAGTGATGTTGGCAAGAAGTGGTTGGATTTTTGATACATTCTGAAGACAGAACCAACAAGCTTTCATGACAGATTGAATGTAAGGTACAAAAGGAAGAGAAGAAATAAGAACGATGTCAAGTTTGTGATCAACTAGAAGAAAGAAATTTCCATTTATTGAGAGAAGAAAGATGGAGGAGGTGAATTCATTGAAGGAGATTAGTGATAAGGAAAGGCATGTTCTCACAAAGTATTTTGAAGGAATGGGTCTAGGTTTACAAACACTTTGGGTGAAAATAAGAGAAGATGAGTTTAAGAAAAGTTGACTTGGCATATATTGAAGTTCTGAGAGAAGCTTCTTGGAATGTAATGTGCTTACACTAAGGTATACAGGATCTGTAGGATTTATGGACGTGAAGAGGAGCCCAGGGTGAAGGATCTACAGAGAAGCCTAATGGGTCTTTGTCCAGAATCAGGATAAACCATGGTGCATCAAACACAGTCTGCCATAGCCTTGGCTTTGAAAAGCTGAGTTTATTCCAATGCAATTAATGTATTAGGGAACAGTTTGAGCATGAGTGAATTTTGCATTTGCTTTAAGTTCAGTTCAGTCGCTCAGTCGTGTCTGACTCTTTACAACCCCAAGAATTGCAGCATGCCAGGCCTCCCCGTCCATCACCAACTCTAGGAGTTCACTCAAACATATGTCCATTGAGTCGGTGATGCCATCCAGATATTTAATCCTCTGTTGTCCCCTTCTCCTCCTGCCCCCAATGCCTCCCAGCATCAGAGTCTTCCAAGGAGTCAACTCTTTGCATGAGGTACCCAAAATATTGGAGTTTCAGCTTTTGCATCAGTCATTCCAATGAACACCCAGGACTGATCTCATTTAGAATGGACTGGTTGGATCTCCTTGCAGTCCAAGGGACTCTCAAGAGTCTTCTTCAACACCACAGTTCAAAAGCATCAATTCTTCGGCACTCAGCTTTCTTCACAGTCCAACTCTCACATCCATACATGACCACTGGAAAAACCATAGCCTTGGTTAGACAGACCTTTGTTGGCAAAGTAATGTCTCTGCTTTTGAATATGCCCTCTAGTTGGTCATAACTTTCTTTCCAAGGAGTAAGCGTCTTTTAATTTCATGGCTGCAATCACCAAATGCAGTGATTTTAGAGCCCCCAAAAATAAAGTCTGACACTGTTTCCTTATATATTTCCCATGAAGTGATGGGACCAGATGCCATGATCTTTGTTTTCTGAATGTTGAGTTTTAAGCCAACATTTTCACTCTCCTCTTTTACTTTCATCAAGAGGCTTTTTAGTTCCTCTTAGATTCCAGCTTGTGCTTCTTCCAGCCCAGCGTTTCTCATGATGTACTCTGCATAGAAGTTAAATAAGCAGGGTGACAATATACACCCTTGACGTACTCCTTTTCCTATTTGGACCAGTCTGTTGTTCCATGTCCAGTTCTAACTGTTGCTTCCTGACCTGCATATAGGTTTCTCAAGAGGCAGGTCAGGTGGTCTTGTATTCCTCTCTCTTTCAGAATTTTCCACAGTTTATTGTGATCCACACAGTCAAAGGCTTTGGCATAGTCAATAAAGCATTTGCTTAGGTGTGACTTTTCTATGAGAAACACACAGTGTAGGATGTACACCTGAATGCAAAAAAAGCACACCTCCCTGCACCAAGCTGTGTAGGAATACACAACACGCATACATACAACATCTCAAGAATCTGCCAGCCCCCCCAGTCCAACCTGAGTGCCTTGGGCCACACTCTCCCTCCCACATCTGGTGTGACATCTTTCCCTTCCATTCTAGGTGACTCTCCTTCCTCCTCTTGACAACTGTTCACAATCAGTACCCTTCTCATCCTCACGTCTGCAAACACACTGCAGGTCTCTGTCAAGGTCAAGTTTCATTTTTTTGTAGCATTTATGCATTTCTTAACCATGTGGCAGATGTAAAACTGTATTCCCATTTTTACTAGATTTCTGTCTTCTAGCATTTACTAGATTCTGTCTTCAAGCATAGATTTATGCTTGTCCCAAATGAAATGTTGGTGTTTTCTGTGCGCCTAGCTGCATCTTGGTAAATAATCCACCTGCAATGCAGAAGACCCCGGTTTGATTCCTGGGTCAGGAAGACCCCTTGGAAAAGGGATAGACTACCCACTCCAGTATTTTTGGGCTTCCCTAGTGGTTTAACTGGTAAAGGATCTACCTGCAATGTGGGAGACCCAGATTTGATCCCTGGGTTGGGAAGATCCCCTGGAGAAGCGAATGGGCCACTCCAGTTATCAAGGGTCTTGTTAGACACCATACATTGTTTAGATTTTGCCATAAGATCAATTATAAACCATGAAGGATAGTTTGCTTATAATTGAGAAAGATCACATGCAGTGTGGAGATTAGCCAAGAGGAGAGGGAGACTGTAGTCAAGAAGCTCAGTGAGAAGTTTGTTTCTTCAACACAGGCTGGAGGAGATGATGGTTAAATAGGTGGCAGTGTTGATGGACAGAAGTGGACTGAATGGAATCAAGTCTGATTGTTTTTGCGCTCACAGACTACGCGTCTGTTTTATATCCACAGATCAAGGAAAACAGTCAAATCGAAGAATATGAGCCTGAATGTTATCTACTTCCATCTACACATTTCAGTATCTCCCCTTAGTTCCACCTTCTTTTTGCACTTAATTCTGCAGAGAAGTAATGTGATTATTAAGGAAACAAGTCCCTGATAATAATAACATACACTGACTTTACAGTTTTCAAACCTAAAGATTTTGGTGCCAATTAATCCATCCACATAATACAGATGATAATAATATTCAGGTGTGTGTTCATTGTGTGTGAAACCATCTTTAAATGCTCGTGAAAGACTGCCATGTGATAAATACTGTAAGGGATATACTTATTATTTTATTGTACAAAAATGTTTTGTATTCACTTTATCATTCCATCCTCATAATAACCTTTGAAAATAATTTCAGTTCTTTGCATGAGGAAGTGGAGGATCAAGAAGTTATTCTTTTGCTCAAGGACACTACCAAGTGACAGTCTAGTTCCTCAAACTGAGTGTTCAGCCTTCAACTCCACCCACTGTTCTACTCTAAACCCCCTGAAATAGAGGGATTAACACCTGAGACTTGCTGAGCAAGTGAAGAACATCCCTTGTGTTGCTCTGACAACAGCTCTGCTTCCCTCCTTAGCTCCTTCCCAGGCTTCCATTTGCCTGAGCCACCCTACAGCAAGCATCTGATGAGCTCCACAGCTCCCAAGCCCATTATACCATTTTTAGGTTTTATAAAATTAGACTTTGTGAAGTTCTTTCAGGAAAGTTCCTTAATCCTTCAGTCAGTTTCACTCTGCCATGATAATTAGCACAGAGTAGATTCAGCCTCAATGATCTGATTTCAGCCCACACTGTATAAAACCCAAATCACATTTCCTGTAATCTAACCCCACCTATTTCAGAGAATCAAAGATAATCTTTCTTTCTTTTTTTTTTCTTTCACATTCAAGGCACAAACAAATGGGAAACACTGACAATCCCATTGCCTTTTCAGGCACTGATTCAAAAATACACCTAAATCTTAGAGAAAGTCCTCAAAGCAGAGATTCACTATTGAAGGCCTCAACCCCAAAGGTCTCATTGCAGAATAAATTACCTTTTGGGACTCTCTTAAGCCCCCTTGCTTGTTTCATATTCCAAGCAATTTCCTCTCGCTTCATCCTGGAGCACAACAAAATATTTTGATTCTGTTGACCTGTTCCATAAGCAAGTCTGTATGTAGAAAATAGCTTCATAAGAGCCAAGAGATTGAACTCTGAAAAAGTCACTCCAAGCAGAAAAGCCACCTGGTGGCTGAAGGGAAGGTGGGTTCTCTAGAGAAAGGGCTCTGTCTGGAACATATTGCTTGTTTCTCATATGACAGCAATTCTAGGGAACACTTAGACACTAATTTCTTTTGCCACCACATTTTATTATTTGTTGATTATGCTCAGGTAAGTTAATAAGTAAGGAGATAATGAAAAACTTGAAGCTCATGGTTAAGTGAAGGGGAGAAGTTCAAGCATAATGGGGATTTTAAGGGTTTTCAATTTCCTTCCATTTTTGAAGACCGTGAAGAGCCATTTCCTTCCCCTCTGCCTAATGCCGTTAAAATCAGGAATTAAAGCAAAGGAAAATCCATCAGGCTAAAATCCACTTTTTGCCTGCATGCCAAAGGACATTTTCAATGGCTCAGGAATAAAGCTCAGCAAAGTTTTCTTTCTTTGATGTGTTTGCTTGATTTATTACTGAAGCAGCCTAAGGGGATTTAAGCAGAATTTAACATATACAAATAACAATCTTTCCAGCCAGAAAAATCCTAAAATCCTAGAAAAATAAGTTTGCTGTGCCCTGCATGACAATTGGATGACAGATGATCAGGAAAACAGGGGCTGACACTTCTAGCCATTTGAGTCTTGTTGAGGAATGACATTCAGACTCAAGCCCGCCCACAGTGGGATCAGGAGAGGGGACATGGAGATCTGAGAGGTGTCCTGTTTTGGGAGCTTGAAAAATGAGAAGGGTAGGTGACATGGCGCTGGAGAGAGAAAAGTGGTGGTTGGGATACACAGGGTCCTGCCAACATCACTACAGTGCAACATGGAGTTATGACAGTGTTTAAAGACGTGGGGTTGGGGGGAGTGATTACATTTATTGCTTTTATTATTATTATTATTTTGACCATGCAGTGTGGCTTGTGTGATCTTAGTTCCTTGACCAGAGATCGAATCTGGGCCCTGGCAGTGAAGGCACTGAATCTTAACCATTTGACCATGAGGGAATTTCCCCCACCCCCACCCCGATCCCTTTTTTTTTCTTTGGCATATCTATTACTTTAGAGATCATTTTGTCTCATAAATATAAATGCTTGAAGAGGGAAATAACTCAATAAGGGGAAACCCATTTAAAAGAGTAATCTAGAAAGATAAGCTTATAATGCATGTTAATTTCCTAGGGCTGTGGTAACAAAGTACCATAAACGGCTTGATTTAGACAGAAATTTATAGCTTCGCAGTTACAGAGGCTATAAGTCTGAGATCAAGGTGTTTTAGCAGGGCCCTGCTCTCTGAAGGTACAGGGGATGGTCTGTTTAGGCGTCTTTAGTGGTTTCTGGTGGCTTTTGGAAATCTTT
Source organism: Bos grunniens (assembly GCF_055505025.1). Taxonomy (NCBI): domain Eukaryota; kingdom Metazoa; phylum Chordata; class Mammalia; order Artiodactyla; family Bovidae; genus Bos; species Bos grunniens. The sequence continues at coordinate 10,220,297 of NC_141170.1, read as the reverse complement.
AGTGTTTTTAGCTTGTAGGTGATCTTTGTATGTGTGTGTGTTTGTATCCAAATGTCCCCCTTTTTAAACAACACCAGTCCTATTAGATAAAGGGTCCAACCTGCTCCAGTATGACCTTGTCTTAAGCAGCTACATTTGCAACAACCCTGTTTCCAAATAAGGTTTCATTCTGAAGTCCTGGGGGGTAGAACTGCAACGTATGAATTTTTGTTCAGGTATAAAAATTCAGCTGATAACAAAGTGTTCCGTAAACAAAATCACAAAACTATTAGCCAGTGGTCTAGTCAAGGTTATGGTTTTTCCTGTGGTCATGTATGGATGTGAGAGTTGGACTGTGAAGAAGGCTGAACACCGAAGAATTGATGCTTTTGAACTGTGGTGTTGGAGAAGACTTGAGAGTCCCTTGGACTGCAAGGAGATCCAACCAGTCCACTTTGAAGGAGATCGGCCCTGGGATTTCTTTGGAAGGAATGATGCTAAAGCTGAAACTCCAGTACTTTGGCCACCTCATGAGAAGAGTTGACTCATTGGGAAAGACTCTGATGCTGGGAGGGGTTGGGGGCAGGAGGAGAAGGGGACGACAGAGGATGAGATGGCTGGATGGCATCACTGACTCGATGGACATGAGTCTGAGTGAACTCCGGGAGTTGGTGATGGACAGGGAGGCCTGGCGTGCTGTGATTCATGGGGTTGCAAAGAGTCGGACACGACTGAGCAACTGAACTGAACTGAACTGAAGGAAATTGTAGAGATGAAATATTCTTTCAGAGAAAGAAAACAATGAAGGAACACAGGAAGAAAAGAAGGAAGGAAGGAATGGAGAGAGAGGAAGGAAGGGAGAGATAGAGGAAAAAGGAGAGAGAGAGGAAAGTTGAAGGATACAAGACAGTTTTGTTTTCACATTTGTTTGATTTTTTGTTTGTTTGTTTAGCGTCAAACATTGTAGCAATTGAGAAACTCAGCATAAGGGTGGCTATGACTCTTCACAACCATTGTGTCATGAGTCACAATACCTATGAGGTATAAAGAAAGAAGGTAAGCTAAACTATTCAATGTGTGATCACTTCCCACCTTTTTTTTTTATATTACATCAATATCATTATTAGACATCTAAGACCAAGGATGTACAAAACTGGAGTTATACAGATTAGTTGAAATAAAGTTCTGGGGCAGGAGGGGAAGATAAAGATACTAGGAAATGACATTAACTAAAGGACTTACTGAGAAGCAGCTACTTTACAGATGTTTTTCTCATACTTTTCTCTGTTTCATCCCCTCATGCCTACCCTCCCACTCCACATTCTTTCTTTTATTAAAGGGCTATCTCCCCTTGCCAGGCACTCTGCTGGAGGTAAGCAGTACAGAGCCGTGTCCTCATGCAGATGACAAGTAGTATGTTTATTTACCCTGTGTCTCTGGAGAAAAAATGAAGGTCAGAAAATATAAGCAATGCTTCTAAAGTCTTGCCTCTGAAAGACACTAGATGTGGAATTTCACTACACTGCTGTTCTCCCAAGGATCCTCCTCAGTTCAGTTTACTTCAGTCGCCCAGTTGTGCATGATGCTTTGTGACCCCGTGGACTGTAGCACATCAGGCTTCCCTGTCCATCACCAACTCCTGGAGCTTGCTCAAACTCATGTCCATTGAGTCGGTGATGCCATCCAACCATCTCATCCTCTGTTGCCCCATTCTCCTCCTGCCCGCAATCTTTCCCAGCCATCTGTCCCTATAAATACACTGATAGATACCCCGTGGCCCCTCTCCGGGAAGACAGAGCAAAGCTTTAAAAAGGGAGGAGTTTAGCAGAGAAAGGATATGGGACATAGGTTTTGGTTAGAAGACAAGAGATCTCTTTAGATAATATCATGTATGAAACGAGTCGCCAGTCCAGGTTCGATGCATGATACTGGATGCTTGGGGCTGGTGCACTGGGACGACCCAGAGGGAGGGTATGGGGAAGGAGGAGGGAGGAGGGTTCAGGATGGGGAACACAGGTATACTTGTGGCGGATTCATTTTGATATTTGGCAAAACTAATACAATATTGTAAAGTTTAAAAATAATATAAAATAAATAAATAAATAAATAGTCCTTTCTATTTTTCCTCTTTTCCTTTCAACTGCAGAAGAAGAATTTTGATATTAGGTATGTCAGGAGCCTGGAGGGTTTTCTGATGGGAAGAATGTGAAGCTGGATGTCTAGAGTTAGTTCCATGTATAAGAAACAGAATAAATTAGTTTTTTTTTTTTTTTTTTTCCTTCCTGGTAGTCAGTCCAACTCACTCTTGTATCAAAGAAGCAGGATTTCATGGTTTTAACTTTCCAAAGGGCTGAAAGGATATACTGTGCTGTCTATTGGGGAGTTTGGCAATGGGAATGGGGGATAATCCAGGAAAGTTTGTGATTTTTAGTCTAATGCTTTTATAAAATTTTATAGAGATAAGATGGTAAGTGGATATAAAATCATAAGGAATTCCTATTGAGTTGCCATCAGTTTTGCGCAATGAAGACTGTTTTGTCAACTAAAATCGTGAACAAAGATGCAATCTAAAACTGAGGACTGTAAACACACGAAGCATCATATATAATGCATGTACATATATGTATATATGCACAGATACATGCATATAGATGCATATGAAGTGAAAGTCACTCAGTCATATCTGACTCTTTGCAAACCCATGGACTATACAGTCCATGAAATTCTCCACGCCAGAATACTGGAGTGGGTAGCCTTTGCCTTCTCCAGGGGATCTTCCCAACCAAGGGATCGAACCCAGGTCTCCTGCACTGCAGGCAGATTCTTTATCAGCTGAGCCACAAGGGAAGCCCATGGATGCATGTATGTAGGTGTTTACATAAAATTCTGCTACCAATTTTCCTATGGGAACCTGGGTCCATAGCAAATTTCTATTGGGACTTCTGGATCTGTTTCTCCTTTTTTTTTTTAATCTCCGCTAAATCTGGAATCATTCATTCTTTGTAAGAAAACAAGAAGTGGCAGACTTGAGTGAGCAGCTGTAGAAAGTGGACCTGCCGTTGTTCACAGGGTCATTACACTTCTGAGAATGAGCACTGCTATTGAGGCGAATATTAGGGATACAATCTCAACACACGGATCTGGGAGGCTGGCCACCTGTGCTATTATGTCTCCCAAGTCTTCAGTCCTTTAGAATTACTTTACGTTTTATTTTACTTTCTTTCCTACCACCCCTGCCCCAACCAAAGCAAGATGCAAATGCAGAGGATGGGAACTGGCCAGAGGACTAAGTGACTAGAATGCTCTCAGGTCATCCCAAACCTCTGACTCTGCTTCATTACATTTGAACTATATTCCAGCTTCTGGTCTCTCCCTTAAGATGAGTTATTCCTGAACAAGGTTTTTCTTTTCTCATATAAATAAAACTCAATTACCTCAATGGCTCTCCAAGATGGTTCTAGACTATTGAAAACTAAATTTAACTTCAAACTGAAGAAGAAAAGAGAGAACACTGTATAATTTGAGAAAAGAGCAGGTGTTTTAAAGTCAGGCTAACATGGAATTGCATCCTGGTCCATCTGTTTTTCCATTGTGAATGTGTTTTAAAGTGGAGAAAATATCAAACAGGGTATTTGTGCAGTAAAAAATGTGATAAGTTATATTAGATGTCAGGAACATGGCTTCATCAATCAATAAGTTTGAATACAATGTTGTAAAATTATTATTCAGCCAAACGGATTAGCTTAATGTTCTATTCTTGAAGTTACACACGTTGACATTTGCTAGTGCTGATTTATAATTTACTTCCATCTGTTGGGGAGAGGTCAAGGAGGAGGGGTGAGTGTGGTAGAAACTGCAGTAAGCATGAGATCCTAAAAAATCTAATTTCTTCTAATGAGAACAGTGAGGATGATTCTGAATTAAAACACCAATTTTCATACAAAAGATCCTATACTTATAAATTAAGTCCTACCTTTTATTAAAATAAAGAAATAAGTGAGTATTTAATAAGCTAAGTAACATTATCCAGGTTAAAAAAAAAAAGTCTCACTCAGTAGCCTAGTCCATGTATAAGACTTAAAGTTTTTGGATAACATTTTGCATGGATGGACCCTTTAAAGCTTTGTAAAAGCCCTTTGAGACAGGTACGTCTATAATGCATATAGCTTTGCCGCATATACAACTGCAAAAGGCAATTGAGAAAGGTAAAGCTCATAAGACTTAAAGTGTTAGACCAAAGTCACTTCAGTAGTAAGTTAAGGAAACAGCACATATCTTTTTGGTTCATGCTTCTGTATTTTTAGAACTACATTAGTAAAACTGATTGAACAGTTGTGACATTGAAGCATTAAATCAATTATGCTGGATAATTTAGACCTTGAAGATGTGGACTGTATCTCTTTTGTTTACTATTTTATCCCCAGGTCCAAGCACAATGCCACATATGTAAGTTCTTAGTCATACTTGTTGAATTGATGACATAATGAGATCATTACTAAGTATCTAAGTCAGCTTATATACTTCACAATTTATCAAAATTGCCTGTAAGTGAACACTGATTTTTCAAGTAGCAACGACTTGAGAACAGGTCATTTTGAATTTGTGCAGGAAATGTGTATGTGTGTGTGAGCACACACATATACACTGACATGTGTGTGTCCACGCAAAATGAAGGGGTAGTGGTGTTGCTGAACTAGGATGAGGGACTAGGGATCACAGAAAACATCATGGGAAACAACTTTAATGTAAATTAAACACCATACTATTATCTTTAAATTATGTTGGGAATTGTGCTCCACCAGATAGCTTATATGTATTTGGGATTAGATAATATTAGAGCTTTCTTAGTGACTCAGCAGTAAAAAACCTGCCTACAATGCAGGAGATGCAGGTTCAATCTCTGGGTTGGGGAGATCCCCCAGAGAAGAAAATGGCAACCTGCCCCAATATTCTTGCCTGGGAAATCCATGGACAGAGAAGCTTTGCAGGTTATAGTCCATGGGGTTGCAAACAGTGGCACATGACTGAGCATGCACACAGTATTAGAGCAGACATACAGGGCATTTAAAGATCATTCAGTCAAGGGCTAAAGAATGAAGCTTGCCCATCAGCTGTTTCTATAAATAAAGTTTTATTGGAGCACAACTGTGTCCATTCACTTAAATATTATCTATGACTATTTCCACAGCAAAATGCTGAACTGAGTAGTTTCAACAGAGAGCATATTGCCTAAAATATTTATATTAGTATGTGTTTGCTGACTCATGATTTGTTATAGTCCACACCTCTCATTTAGCAGATCGAAAGCCTGAGCCCCCCATGGATGACAGGACCTACTCAAGGTGACACAGTCTTAGAGGAAGGTGAGAATCAGAACCTGAATCTCTTCACTGCCATCCATTAGCACCTTCTTTTGCCACAATGCATCTCATCATCCTAAAGAGTTGCACATCACAGACAATTAATTCAACTTTGTTATAAGATGCAGTCAAATTCACTTATTTTATGAGAAATAGATATTATCTATCAATCTATTTAGATAGATATATATCTATTCTATATCACCTATATCTATATGTAGTGGTGTGTGTATGTGGTTTTTATTGTATATGCAAAGTCCGACATCTAACAGCTGTTTTGTAACATCTGGCACACAAGAGGACCTGGGACCAGCAAACCCCCAGGGGAAGCTGCAACATCATTAATCGAGCTTATAAAAGCCAAGCTGGAAACTGTCACAAAATCACACAAAGTTTCATAGAAAATTGATCTGAAAAAGATGAAGCTACACCAATAGCTCAAAAGCCAATTGTATTAAGATGCCAGCTAGCTCTTTTCCTTTAGGGGATTTTTCATAAACATGAAAAATAAATGTATGTTGCTCAGTGGTATATTGTAGAAAATGGGGAGGGTGTGGGTTCATAATAGAAGATATGGGAAATTTGGGTAGTAATAAGAACACCAGTGTTTTACAGGAGGTATCTGAGTCATCTTGTCCTTATGGGGTGGAGAGTGGGGATTGGCAGTCAAAAAAGTCAAATGAGGACAAAAATGACAAAACTCTCATTGAACCTCTATTGGGAAATGCACACATTATGGAGATATGCAGAATGGCAAACAAACTATGAAAGACCCCAAAAAGCCAAAGAAGAAAGTAGGTTTCCCTAAAAGTGGAAGAGAATCAAGGAAAACAATTAAATAATACAAAGAACTAGTATCCGAGAGCCAGGGTTGCAAGAGGAAGGGAAGTGAGGAGTTAGTCTTGATCATCATGGCAGTTTCAGGCACATGCCTCAGGAGTGTTTGCACTGGACAGCGGTGCCTGAAGGGCCAGAGGAAGGCCCGCCAAGAAGATGAATGTAAGGAAATACTACTTTCATCTAAGGATTTCCTGACAGTTTCTCATTAATTAACAAATCAAGGAATCACTTCATAACCAGAATATTTCTGCTACATTGTGGCAGATCTGTGTGAGTATGTGATACTTCCTGATAGCATTGTTTTCATTGGTAAATTAACCCTTTCCCAATCCATGTCAGTATGCCATGGATATTGAACTAAATCTCTACTTCCAATCAGCAGGGTGACCACTGATCCAGGTTAGCTATCATAGTTGGAGTAGTTAATTGCAAAGATCTGAACAAACTCTTTCTAAAGCAGCAAAGAATGAATTATTTTTGTTATTAAGTGCCACAACGGATCTCTAAGAGTACCATAGGGTAATTTATTCATAGGGATGAAAGGCCAGAAATGAAGCCCAAAGACATGACTACTGCTGCTGCTGCTGCTGCTAAGTCGCTTCAGTCGTGTCCGACTCTGTGCGACCCCATAGACAGCAGCCCACCAGGCTCCCCCATCCCTGGGATTCTCCAGGCAAGAACACTGGAGTGGGTTGCCATTTCCTTCTCCAATGCATGATAGTGAAAAGTGAAAGTGGAGTTGCTCAGTCGTGTCCGACTCCTAGTGACCCCATGGACTGCAGCCCACCAGGCCCCTCCATCCATGGGATTTTTCAGGCAAGAGTACTGGGGTGGGGTGCCATTGCATTCTCCGAAAGACATGACTACACAAGTCTAAATCCGTGATGGCAATAGCTGTACATGTCATGGATGCATTCCAGATAACACCTGCTCCCTGCCTTTGCTCGGAAACAGTGTCAGACTTTATTTTTGGGGGGCTCCAAAATCACTGCAGATGGTGACTGCAGCCATGAAATTAAAAGACGCTTACTCCTTGGAAGGAAAGTTATGACCAACCTAGATAGCATATTCAAAAGCAGAGACATTACTTTGGCAACAAAGGTTCATCCAGTCAAGGCTATGGTTTTTCCTGTGGTCATGTATGGATGTGAGAGTTGGACTGTGAAGAAGGCTGAGCGCCGAAGAATTGATGCTTTTGAACTGTGGTGTTGGAGAAGACTCTTGAGAGTCCCTTGGACTGCAAGGAGATCCAACCAGTCCATTCTGAAGGAGATCAACCCTGGGATTTCTTTAGAAGGAATGATGCTAAAGCTGAAACTCCAGTACTTTGGCCACCTCATGCGAAGGATTGACTCATTGGAAAAGATTCTGTTGCTGGGAGGGATTGGGGGCAGGAAGAGAAGGGGACAACAGAGGATGAGATGGCTGGATGGCATCACTGACTCGATGGACGTGAGTCTGAGTGAACTCCTGGAGTTGGTGATGGACAGGGAGGCCTGGCGTGCTGTGATTCATAGGGTCGCAAAGAATTGGACAGGACAGAGCGACTGAACTGAACTGAACTGAACTGAGATTAATTTAATGTGGACGAACCTGACAATTAAATATATACTCATGCCTCATCCCTGGATTCAGAGAGGCTAGAAAAGGACATTCTAGAGGCTAGAAAAGGGCAACATAAAAGGAGAAGCTGTATTCACTATATAGGGAATTCTCTAGACAAAAGAAGAATCCTCAGAGAAATGGAATATCTGTAAGACATGGTGATTATTTGCTACCCTGTCTGATGAGAGGGCCCCATCTCTCCAGGACTAATATTATATGAAGGTGTAAATATAAGATAAATGAGACTTGAGTACGTAGTATCTATGTTGAAAGTTAATGGTTCACTCTTCTCAAATCAGGAATTATAAATACCACATACAATTGGACCTGCTGACTGTGTCACGCTGACATGCTGCAGAAAGATCAAAGGATGGGGCTCATAGAGAGGAAAGTAGAGATAAGAGATGCAGTAAAAGGCAAGAAGGTGACTGTGTCACAAACACCTGGATCCACTTATGCCTGAAACCTTACAATCCATGCACTTTACAGTTTCCTGAACTGACCTCTTCATGTTCTTACTTAAATGAGCTGCTTGTAAAAAGCCTAATGCAGCTTCCATTCTCTAAATTGGTGCAATCACACGTATGCTTACTGAGTAAAATCCTAGGATAAGGGGGCACCTAGATAAGAAATGCATATTCTTTTCAGGAACTGAAAGTGTGATGTTTTTGGCAAATACTTCAAAGAGAAGATAATCAGGATACTTAAGATTCTCACTTGTGTCCTTCCTAACAGACATTACAGCATCTTCTCCTGGGCAATAATCCAGATGTTTTAAAGTAAGAGGGTCAGCACCCTTTGACTGGGACATATTTTCTGTTGAATGCGGTTGTTAAACACATATATACCACCACCCCCAGCATATTATGGTTTTCTCCCTCTGTGTAGCTAAAATACACATTGGACCCAACAAGACAAGGTCTCATGTAAGCTAAACTGCATTATTTGTCTGTCAGCTGTCTTGATCCCTCTGCACCTTTGATCTTTTCTACACTCTGATAATTTCAAATCCTTCATTCCACTTTTTCATTATCAATTAAACTAATGCTACTATTTTTGCCCATGAAGAGAGAGATGAAGACAGGCCAGGGTGAGCTGGTAACCTGATACACAATACCAAGGGCAAGGGGTCATGAAAACTGACTCAGGGTTCTTGCCCAAACTGGATTTTACAAGGAAGGGCAGAGGGGCATAAGAGAAGTTTTCGGAGCCTGAATAAAGTCTGGTCTATCAGAGAACATTTGCCAATGTCTTCCTCGGAAACCAGCAGAATAGTAGCATCCATGTTGACCAAACAGGGTTTGGGGAATCCTCAGTCTTTTCACAAGAACATGTTCATAACCTCAAAAATTCAGTAATAACTCATTACTATGCTCTAAACACTGTAAGATATTATTATCTAACTCATAACTATGCTCTAGGCACCATACGATATTATTACCTAATTTAATTCTCAAAAAAAAAAGAAAACTCTATTAGGTAGATTGTTGCTATTTCAAATCAACAACAGAGGAAGGAATGAAATCAGAAATCTTCTGACTGACTTACAGATTATATACAGGAAATATGTAAGTTAGAATCTACACCTTAGTGCCAAAGAACATTTAAGTGGAAACACCCGTGGTTTGAAATCAGCTTTGCCTAAATCAAAGTCTGCATTTGCTGCCTAAAGGCACACCTGGTGCCTCGGCTGTGACTCAGATGCAGAGTAAGTCAATTTTAGCCAAAGAAGCAAAAATTAAAAGTTATCTGTTTAGTCTGGAAGCAGATAAATATATACAAAGATCAAAATGGGGAAAACAAGTACGAGGCTGTTGACTGTAAGAAAGATTAAACTGAGTCTGTGTCTCTCCAGGAGTTGGGAACAGGCTCATTCAGCTCTTTGAATGCTCTCACATTCCCCCAATCCAGGAGAAAAGTATGAGAAAACGATCACTTTCCTATTTCTGTGTCTCATTCCCTGCTTGGTGAGGGAGGGAGAAAGCTTCATCAGGCTGATGAGATGATGAGTTTGAAAAAAGAACAGAGAATGTACAGCATTATCCCTTCTAGATCTTCTGTAATACTCAGCATTCTCCAGAGGAAGAGAACCAATACGATGTGGTTACATAAAGAAGAGATTTTTTAAGGAACTGGTTCATGTGCTTGCAGAGGCTTGGTGATGCCAAAATCTGATGGTGGAGGCTAACGGGCTGGAGACTCAGAAGAGAGTTGTAGTTCAAGTGCAAAAGCAGTCTGCTGGCTAACCGAAAAGAGCCCATGCTTCAGATGAAGTCTGAAGGCAGTCTTTTGGCAGAGTGATTCTCTCTTGCTTATAAGAGGTCAACCTTTTTGTTCTATTAGTCTTCAACTGATTGGATGAGGTCCATCTGTTTTATTGGAGTAGGAAATGGCAACCCAATCCAGAATTCTTGGCTGGAAAATTGCATGGACAAAGAAGCCCAGTAATCTGCAGTCCATGGATTTGCAAAGAATTGGACACGACTGAGCACACACACACACACACACACACACACACACACATCCATGTTATGAAGAGCAATCTGTTTTATTCAAAATCCAGTGATTTTGTTGTGTTTCATCTGAAAACACCCTTACAGAAACATCAGAATAATGTTTGACCAAAAGCCTGGGCATAATGACTCAGCCTAGGATACAGGTAGAATTAGAGCCAAGATCACAGACTCTTTTTTAAGGCAGGCTCTCAAGCATGTAGGGTTGTGATTTTTCCAGCACACCCAGGGACTGTGGGGTGAGTTTAAGGAACATAGAGAGGGCATATTCAAAGTCTGTTGGCAGTAGACTGGGTTCCCATCAGCTTACTAGCAAAAAGATAGCTCTTTTTCTTATTCCTAACAAATGGGTCCTACTTTGAGTAGAAGAAAATAATAGGATGCTATTATAAATGGGTGCAAGGTCTCAGAATCTTAGAAATTAGGGGCATTATTATGTACATAAAATCCAGATAGATTGAGGGTTTTGGCTCAGCCAGGATGAGATGCTTTCAAACCTAAGATTTACTAAGCTCAGATCACTGAAGTATTTATGAATATGGATCACAGCTATCCCTAGTCTCTATAAGTTACAGACCTGAAGCTATTTTTAAAAAGATGAGGGCCTAGGTGATGCCTTCAGGACTATAAATAAGCACATCCCAGGGGCTTTATGATATAAGGGGCCATGGTGTTGAACATTGACCTGACTTACACAAGCAAGATTTGAGTTAGGAAGCAGGTAACAGGGGAAAGATTTGGGCCCAATTAAGATTCCTCAGTGAATGTTTTTGGTTTTAGTAGATGAGATGAGTTTTGCTTCCAGCCTGAGTTTTTGCAACAGCCTCAGGCAGTGACTTAGCATTATCATTGCAGTTAAGTTCAGCATCAACTCAAGAGCCTTTGCATTCGTAGACAGCCACGATCAGTTCAGTTCAGTTTAGTTCAGTCACTCAGTCGTGTAAGACTCTTTGTGACCTCATGAATCACAGCACGCCAGGCCTCCCTGTACATCACCAACTCCCAGAGTTTACTCAAACTCATGTCCATCAAGTCAGTGATGTACCATCTCATCCTCTGTCGTCCCCTTCTCCTCCTGCCCCCAATCCCTCCCAGCATGGTGGCCAAAGTATTGGAGTTTCAGCTTTAGTATCAGTCCTTCCAATGAAAACCCAGGACTGATGTCCTTTAGGATGGACTGGTTGGATCTCCTTGCAGTCTAAGGGACTCTCAAGAGTCTTCTCCAACAACACAGTTCAAAAGCATCAATTCTTCAGTGCTCAGCCTTCTTCACAGTCCAACTCTCACATTCATACATGACCACAGGAAAAACCATAGCCTTGACTAGACGGACCTTTGCTGGCAAAGTAATGTCTCTGCTTTTTAATATGCTGTCTAGGTTGGTCATAACTTTCCTTCCAAGGAGTAAGTGTCTTTTAATTTCATGGCTGCAATCAACATTTGCAGTGATTTTGGAGCCCCCCAAAATAAAGTCTGACACTGTTTCCACTGTTTCCCCATCTATTTCCCATGAAGTGATGGGACCAGATGCCATGATCTTCGTTTTCTGAATGTTGAGCTTTAAGCCAACTTTTTCACTCTCCACTTTCACTTTCATCAAGAGGCTTTTGAGTTCCTCTTCACTTTCTGCCATAAGGGTGGTGTCATCTGCATATCTGAGGTTACTGATATTTCTCCTGACAATCTTGATTCCTTCTTGTGCTTCTTCCAGCCCAGCATTTCTCATGATGTACTCTGCATAGAAGTTAAATAAGCAGGGTGACAATATACAGCCTTGACGTACTTCTTTTCCTATTTGGAACCAGTTTGTTGTTCCATGTCCAGTTCTAACTGTTGCTTCCTGACCTGCATATAGGTTTCTCAAGAGGCAGGTCAGGTGCTCTGGTATTCCCATCTCTTGAAGAATTTTCCACAATTTATTGTGAGCCATACAGTCAAAGGCTTTGGCATAGTCAATAAAGCAGAAATAGATGTTTTTCTGGAACTCTCTTGCTTTTTCCATGATCCAGCAGATGTTGGCAATTTGACCTCTGGCTCCTCTGCCTTTTCTAAAACCAGCTTGAACATCTGGAAGTTCATGATTCACGTACTGCTGAAGCCTGGCTTGGAGAATTTTGAGCATTACTTTACTAGCATGTGAATAATGGCTTTCGATTATAAAGATGCAGCCTCATGAACAAAAGGGTAGTAGATTTTTCCAACAAATAAATGCAATGAATAAGCATTTATAGGTAAAAGTACAGAGGAACTCCATGAAACACATGACAACTCACAAATTAAATAAAATCAAAACAAAAGTTCTGTTCCAGTAAACTACTCCATCTCTAGGAATTGAATATTCTAGTAATGAATTGGTTTAAGCCTTAGCTTTCTGTCTAGCTATCACAATGGGAGCAGTGGAGAATGGCAGCCACCGTAGAGATGGTAGTGTGTTTGGGTAGGAAGAGGGGCAGGCTCATGGGGTGCAGTTAGATCGCAGGGTCCAGACTGGACAAATAACAAAGAGGAAAGAGGATTCTCCTGGGTTAAATGTCCTTGAAGGGAGTTGAAGTGAGAGTCAGGCACCTTTGTTGATACTAAATCAGAGAGGATGATGTTTCCACCTCCAGTCATACATAATAACAAGAATTTATTCCAGAGAGCAGAGGGCAGAGGCCCCCCAGAGGGAAACCAGATATAGGACACATCTAAGGCCTTTAAGAGTGGTGTCACAATGAAAGGGAAAACTTCCATAATAGATCAGAACAGCTGTATGAAGTGATGACAATTTGTACCAATTTAAAAAGGGATCAGGAAGGACACTGGCCACTCAGAGCCATTTAGAGTGTACTATAAGCAGCACAGCAGTTGCAGTTAGGGATGCAGTTACTCCATTGCATTGAGTGAGCAGGAAAGAAGGAACAGGGACCAAGCACTACTCTAAGAGAACTGAACAGAACAATAATAAATCAAGAGCAGCGATTTTATCCATGTTGATCTGAAAGGAGAATGCCAGCAGGTTGAGATTATCCTATTTAGGAAGGTAGGAGAGGATGGGATTGTTTTGGACAATGCTGTTTGTCAGCCCGGTCATTGGCTTTGGACGTCTCATTAAGATGGGATTCTCTGGTGGCTCAGATGGTAAAGAATCTGCCTGCAATGCGGGACACCTGGGTTGGATCCCTGGGTTGGGAAGATTGCCTGGAGGAGGGCATGGCAACCCACTCCAGTACTCTGGCCTGGAGAATTCCCATGGACAGAGGAGTCTGGTGGGGGCTACAGTCCATGGGGTCACAAAGAGCAACTAAGCGCATCTCGTTAAGGTGACAACCTACAAAAGATGCTACAGAGACAACTCTCTGTGACTCAAAAGAAAGAAATCAAAGGAGTAATGGTGCTCAGATCCTGTAAAGTGTGTTAGCATAATAGAGAAGAAAAGGAAATCGACAGAAAAAAGGAACAAAACAAATGGTTAAACTGGACTAAACTATCAAACCTTCCATAAAAGAACGTGGGGGAAAATGAAAATTAGACAGAAATAAGACATGAGGATCTTATCTTATTCAGCTGCAAAAGGTGTAGCAGAATTGTTCCTTGGAGCCTGAAATGCTCAAAAGCTGAAGGAAGACAGGTTCTTGAGGAGTTCACAGTAAAGGTCACGGTCGTCTCCATGGTAGGTTGAAAATTACTGAAATTAACAGGCTCATTTAGGGGCCTGTGGGCACAGGCTTCATAAGCAGCCCCTGCAGCTTTTCCTGCAGTATCCTGTATCCATAAGCAGTATCCTGCAGGGAGTGATCCTCCAACGTAGACAAATATGGTGACAAGGATGAAATTGCTCCCTAGCTCAGCTTCTCATACTCCTGGGAGATTCCATGACAAAGACCGGAACGGGAGGCACTAGGGGATGAAGCAAGTATCTGCTTTTGAAATGGAGGTTAAACCTTACGAGACTCACACTCAATGCAGAGTCAAGGCACCAAAAGTCCAGGATTCGGAGGGAAATAAACTTTGGAAGCTTGAAATGTGAAAGGACAGGAAGATAATGAGGTGGCTGGAGCTGCCAATCACCTTTCCCAAGGAAACTGGAAACATTCTTGGTGCCCCTCTGTCAGAGTAGGCATGGGCTGTAATTAACACTCCTCTCTATGGGGGATTTTCCTTAAGAGAGTTGATGTTCACAGGTTTTAGTCTCCAGATGCTTAGCAGACACTGACTAACTGGTATCTTAGTAAGACAGAAAGCATTCATTTTTCCATCTTTGCATATTGACAGTGGGCTCCTTGAATTGTTACATGTACTATGGCTCTGCATTGTACCAAGGATTGACAAGTGAGCCTTAATTGTACCTGGAATGGCTGCTCTTAGGCTCTAAGGACTCTTCTTTTAGAGTAGATGCAGACATGGTTTAGTTCATGTCATGCTTTCTTTATAGTCCAGGAAGGACTCTTGATTTGATGTATATACCTTTCCTCTTTATCTCCATTGTCCTTTGCTATGTCTCTCCTCGTTCGGGTATCCATGAAAATGCATTTGCTGTCTATCTTCACTTCTGTGTTGTCTTTCTTTTATATAAGGAGGTGTGAGGCCTGCCCTGCTTGTTTATTTGTGTCACCCCACCTCCAAGATATTTTCTGAATTCCCCACCTTCATATCTTTTTTCTTCTTGGCACAAGTCAAAATCAAGCTCACATATATTTTGCTTATGTATCTTTTAAATATTCCTGCCTTTCCAAATTAAATGTAAGTTCCACGAGTGAAGGAATTTCCGTTTTGTTCATTACAGTGTCCTTAACATCTAGCATAGTAACGATCACAGAGTAGGCTCTTAATAACTATCTGTGAAATGCGTGAATAAATGAATACATAACAAATATTAGGGATGGACATGATTCTGTCTTTGCTTGTGTTTAGTCCACATATAAAGTGTAGGACTGGATCTAAGGAAGGCTATATTGTCCTATTAACATCTGACTCTTAAAAGTGAGCTACTTTCACTGATGTTAAATTATTTCACCCATTCTGAGATTCTAAATATGACTGGACCAGAATGAAGAGTAGATTAAGCATGACAGAAAGTGAGAGGTGCTTACGTGCAAATGGAGGTGTCTTGTGTTGAGAATATTGTATATAGCGAGTACCTTTAAACCATCCTGTGAGGTTACCATTGAATCCCTGAAGCATTATACTTTGTACAGAGTGACTGTGCCTCAAAGAATAAGGGATGAATTTGGAATAGTCTTAGGAGTCATTCAAAGTATTGTTCTGTACTATTTAGCTTTGGTGAGGGAGGGAGAAGATAAATTGTCCACCAGTGGTTCTAGAAGGAAAAAAAAAAACAAAGAAACAAAGCTTGGAAGAGTGAGAAAAGACTCATAAATGAAGATGGAAGACTGCCCAAAAATAATTATTCTAGTTTCCTGATGGGGAGAGCCACATACCTGGTCAGCCGTGGAAACATTTGATAAGACCAACAGTTAAAGGAGCAAAAGCTGGGAAATAGAGAAGTTACAAAGGAGCACTTACTTCTTTCTTTTTTTCCATATAGATGATTTCCATAATGTGTTCACTCTCTAGTAGATGCAGGAGGCTTTCTCTTCTCCCAAAGGCTTCCCTTGTTACTTTCCTTAGGAGAGAGAATATTTGTAGCTTCATCCCTTTCTGGTTCTCTCAATTTTTTTCTTTTTTTTTTATTAGAGTATAGTTGCTTTACAATATTGTTTTCGTTTCTGCTGTATAGCAAAGTGAATCAGCTGTACATATACATATGCCCTCTCTTTTTTGCATTTCTTTCCTGTTTAAGTCACCACAGAGCACTGAGGCCCCCATGTTATATAGGCACCCATTAGTTATCTATTTTACAGTGGCTGATCCTTAAATGACATGTGCCTCTCTACTGATCCATGGGACTAACATGCCTGAAAATCTGTAACTTTTAAGCAAGATTCTATTTAGGAGAAGGGAACCTATTAGAGGTTTTAGTTGTGGCAATGGGTCAAGCAGCATTTTCTAATTCTACTTATCGGTCACAAAGCTGGGAGCTTTATCACCATTGTTTCTTCTAGTGCTCAGTTTTTCCAAACCCTGAAATAATGGATAATATTTATTGGCTTTCTAAAATGGTAACATATACCGGGACTTCCCTGGTAATACAGTGGTTGAGACTTCCAGTGCAGGGGGCACAGCAGTTTGATCCCTGGTTGGGAACTGAAGATTCCACATGCTGGGGCAGCATGGTCACCTGTAGCATATACCAAAATAGATTTGGACCTTATATAGAGAAGTTCTTTTCTTTCAGTACTTTGTGTGTGCTCGGTCACATCAGTCATGTCCGACCCTTTATTCTTTGTCCCCATGGGCTATAGCCCACCAGGCTCCCCTGTCCATGGGGGTTTTTAGGCAAGAAGAACCTTGGAGAGGGTTGTCATTTCCTACTCCAGGGGATCTTCTTGACCTAGGGATCAAACCTGCGTTTCTGGCATCTCCTGCATGGGTAGGCATATTCTTTATAACTGTGCCACCTGGGAAGCCCCTTCACTACTTTGGGTGGTGCTTAAAAAGCAAAGAACTGCTTCATAAGGCCCTGGGATTCCATATCCCTAGAGACTAAGCCACCATCCATACAAACATTGTTGACTGTTGTTTTTCCCTAACATTGGACTTGTTATAAGATTGATAACAGTTCTCACATTGGCGTAGAACCCCCCATATAGAGTTCACAGAGGATTTTAAGACATACCCTTTCCCTTACTATGAAGTCATGTATATTTATTTTTGTATTTATGTATTCAGTTCATTTGAGATGATGTATTATTCTAATTTAGATGTTTAAGTGACTCATCTTCCAAGTAGACCCTTGAGAGTTTCCTTGATTTTATGAAGCAATAAAAACAAAAACATTTCTAAAACTGTAAATTAATAATAGACATCAGTGATTATTATCAACAGCAGTAACAGTACAAGGTTAAATAGGCTATCATTACTCAAATGTTGTAGTACCCTCATAGGGCCTTCAGCATGCTTTGAAATATTCCTTACAATGAGAAATTGTTAACTTTGGTGAACTGATTCTGTTTTCATTTTAATTTCAGAAATTCACCAAAAGCAATCTCTGGCCAAATGCTACAAATCAGATGAGAGAATCAAAGAGGTAATATGATTTCTAGAACATCAATAAGTATAATTTTTATTTGCTTGGTTTTGTTATTTTAGGGACCAGTACTCATTCTTATCTGCTTTGTGAGGGGCATTGTAAAATAAATCTGAACCCTGAAAATAATTTTGTACTGCATTATAGTGATAAAGTACAAGACTTCCTTTGAATTTTGGCTTCATCATTTATTATTTCTGGACTCTTGAAAATGGCTTAAGCTACCTCTAAGCCTTGGATTCCTTACTGGTAAAAATCAGTCTAATAATATCTAATGTCTAGGGTCTGCAGTAAGAAAGATATGATATCAAGTATGGAAAGTACTTGGAACAGAGTTCAGTTCAGTCAGTTCAGTTGCTCAGTCATGTCTGACTCTTTGCGACCCCATGAAATCGCAGCACACCAGGCCTCCCTGTCCATCACCAACTCCCAGAGTTCACTCAGACTCACGTCCATTGAGTCAGTGATGCCATCCAGCCATCTCATCCTCTGTCGTCCCCTTCTCCTCCTGCCCCCAATCCCTCCCAGCATCAGAGTCTTTTCCAATGAGTCAACTCTTTGCATGAGGTGGCCAAAGTACTGGATTTTCAGCTTTAGCATCATTCCTTCCAAAGAAATCCCAGGGCTGATCTTCTTCAGAATGGACTGGTTGGATCTCCTTGCAGTCCAAGGGACTCTCAAGAGTCTTCTCCAACACCACAGTTCAAAAGCATCAATTCTTCCACACTCAGCTTTCTTCACAGTCCAACTCTCACATCCATACATGACTACTGGAAAAAC
The DNA here is from genome assembly GCF_055505025.1 of Bos grunniens. NCBI lineage: Eukaryota > Metazoa > Chordata > Mammalia > Artiodactyla > Bovidae > Bos > Bos grunniens. Next base: position 10,202,091 of record NC_141170.1, on the reverse strand, counting down.
CAGTCTTGACTAGACGGACCTTTGTTGGCAAAGTAACGTCTCTGCTTTTCAATATGCTATCTAGGTTGATCATAACTTTACTTCCAAGGAGTAAGCGTCTTCTAATTTCATAGCTACAATCACCATCTGCAGTGATTTTGGAGCCCCCAAAATTAAAGTCTGACACTGTTTCCACTGTTTCCCCATCTATTTCCCATGAAGTGATGAGACCAAATGCCATGATCTTCGTTTTCTGAATGTTGAGTTTTATGCCAACTTTTTCACTCTCCTCTTTCACCTTCATCAAGAGGCTTTTTAGTTCCTCTTCACTTTCTGCCATTAGGGTGGTGTCATCTGCATATCTGAGTAGGTGCTCAATAAATACTATAAATTATACAGCATAATCAGGAACTCTGCCTCCTGGGGGCTCTCTTAAGACAGCACATCTTATTTTCATAAATAGATTATAGTTTCTTGATTACTGTGTCAAAAAAATCATTAAAACAGTCACATGTTCTAGATATGGAAACAAATAACTTACTGTCAGGTAACTGGCTTAGAGTACTGTGGCCTTAAAATGAAGCAGAGAACTCACTTGGGGATAAGTATCTAAATTTTCAAGGGGTTGACTCTAGCATGTTAATATAGGATCAGCTTTCCCTGAAGCTATACTTTACGTGTATTGGTTCTCTCTTGCAGCCCTTTCCTTGGGGAGTCTGCTCTCAGTTTGCCTTCTAGGTTGAATTTAATATTGGCCACACTCCAACCTGCAGCTAATAGCCCCTGGCAATCTGCCAAGGCCCTTCTCCCTGAAGAATGGTGGTTATCCCTTAGCTTGGGCTTCACCTCCATTCCTCCAGGAGTGATGGCCCAGAGATGGGAGTAGTCCAAATTTCTACACAAGGCACTAGGAGATGTCAAGAAGAATGTAGCACTTGGAGCCTGGACCTTATTGTCCTCATGTCTTTCACAGTACTCAATGTCTAACCACGTTTCACTGTTTAGAGCTGATGCCAACATTTGAGAAAACTTTTAAGAAGAAAATGCAGAAACACTGGGATGGAATGCAAGAATGGTTAGAAAAATGTTGACTATCCTGAATTAGAAGGCCCCCAGTGATACAAAGAATTTCTGCATCCAAGAACCCAGGGCTAAAATGGACTATTTCAACAAGTAGAAAAGTCACAATAAACATCACGATGTGAAGAAAACTCCAAGGGATCTTCCCGACCCATGTCCCATGTCCTAACCCATCAAACCATGTCCCTTATGTCTCTTGCATTGGTAGGTGGGTTCTTTACCATTAGCACCATCTGGAAAACCCTACTACATTTTTACATAATAATAAAATAACAACAAGAACAATCACTTAAAAATTATAGCTCTCTTTAAAACTTCCTGCCAAGAGGACATGTATATTTTGTCACATCCTGGTACACATTTGTTAATGTGGAGGAGAGTCAAGGATAATGCAAATGATAAGCTCCTTACTGACTTTTTGTGAAACCAATGTATTTATGTGATTATTAATTACAAAAGAAACATTTCACTGCTAATAACTGTAATAGTGCTCCGTATTCCATCCTGGGTATTCTAGCAATATCCTAGAAATAGCTTATTAGCAAATTATAAAATAATTTCAAATTTTTCAGTTTTCTATTCTAAGCTTCAAGTTATTTCAGGAAAATTACCCATAGAGAAAGTGAAGTAACCACATTGTTTGGTTTGTCTGTCTGTAAGTTGGATAGATGAATGAATGAATGGATGGGCAGATAAAAGGCAGAAGAGTGTGGTGTGATTATCAGAAGAATACCTTTGTTTTTAGACAAATCAGGTTTAGTATCCAACTGATCAGTTTCTTAGCTTCTCTGGATTTCAGTGTTCTCTGTAAAATGTACATAATAAATTGCCTTACCTTTAGCAGTATTGGGCTTTCCTGGTGGCTCACACAGTAAAGAATCCACCTGCAATGCAAAAGAGCTGGATTCGATCCCTGGGTTGTAAAGATCCTCTGGAGGAGAAAATGGCAATTCCAGTGTCTTGCCTGGAGAATTCCATGGACAGAGAGCCTGACGGGCTATAGTCCATGGAGTCACAAAGAGTCAGACATGACTGAGCAACTAACACTTTCACTAGCAGCATTGTGAATATAAAACAAGATAATGCATATAAAACATTTATTATAGCCTGTCACACTGTAATTGTCAAAGAAGGTGATGGATCTATCTATCTGTCTCTCAGGTTGGTTTATTTCTCTTCTTCAGTTCTTATCTCATTGCAGCAAAACTTTGGAATGACAAACTAAAAGATTTAAGACAATAGTCAAGGTACAACTCAGTTCAGCTCAAGTAGACAGATCTTTTATTAGACAAACACTCCCAAGATATGGGAGCAAGCTAACCCCAAAGGAACCATTCTAACAATCTCTCTTGGCTTTCCCCTTTTTATACTTCCTGTCTCCTCCTTTTGGTTATGCCCTGTACAAAGTAGGGCTTGTTCCCACCACCAATCAAGAAAGGAGATGCAAATAGGCATACATTCAAGGCTGATTGACAATTGCAAGTTATGTAACAACAGGCTTTGTTGTGCATGTATTCCCATAATTTAGTCTGTTATAAGCAGATGCATGAATGTATAGAATATTTATTAACTCTTACTGGGCTCCTGGTTGCCTAAGGTTACTTGAGGAAGCACCCATGGTGAGTTTGTATCCACTGTGTGCCTAGGGTGCATCTGCTGCAGTTAGAAAAGTCTCCGTGGTTATTTTTGTAGCATATCTGTGAGCTCTCCTGGGTGTGTCTAGGATGGGGTTTAGAGATTAGCTTGCATCCTTTGGGGCTAGGCCACCCCCCTTGCTCATGCCTAATTTCCTAGGTAACATATCTATATATGATCATTATCATCCTCTTTCAGAATTAGCAGTAATATAGTAAAAAATAATAATAATAAATAATGGATCTGAGCTGTAGTACTAATTTGCTACATGACCACAATGAAGTCAATTATTCTGGACAGAAGTATTTTTGTCTTTGTCTATTCATGCTGCTACAACAAAAATGCCATTAGCCAAGTGGCATAAACAATAAACATGTATTTCTTACTGTTCTAGACTCTAGGAAGTCCAACATCGAGGCACCTGTAAATTCGTTGGTGAGGACCCACTTCATGGTTCATCTATGGCTGTGTCTTGCTGTATCCTCCCATCGTAGAAAGACTGAGGGAGCTCTGTGGGGTCTCATTTAGAGGTCACTAGTCCCACTTATGATGGATCCACCCTCATGAGCTAGTCATCTTCTGAAGGCCACATCTTCACCATCCATCACATAGGAGGTTAGGTTTCAACTTGAGACTTTTGTAAGGGATACAAACATGCATTCCATTTTGTTGTTCAGTTGCTCAGTCATGTCCTACTCTTTGTGACCCCAGGGACTGCAGCACGCCAGGCTTCCCTGTCCTTCAGCACCTCCTGGAGTTTGCTAAAACTTGTGTCCATTGAATCAATGATGCCATCCTACCATCTGGAAGGACCAAAATGGAAATGTCATTCCATTTTCATCCTTGTTTGTAGTAACAGGACCAATGAAAATGGCTTACACTTTCCATGTTCTTCTGAAGTCATTCTTTGACATAACTGGTAACTAAATGCAGATGAGAGATATTTATTCATCTACAACTCTGATTTTCTCTTTGAGATTTAGACTGTTCTAAATGTAATTCTTTCTTTAATAGAACTATTCAAATGACCCTCTAGAAACTCAAACTTAACATATTTAAAATGGCTTATACTCTCTCTAAGTCACACTCCATCTCTATTTTTTTTTCTTTATTCCTTACTTTGGTTAATAGGATCCACATTTACCAATGAAACTAAGATAAAACACCTCCAGATAGCATATATCTCTCCCTTTCCTTCACAGCCCATGCCCTATCAGTCATGAAATTATGCTGATACTGCTTTTAGAACGTCTGCATTTATACTATCGGTGCCCAAGGCTCGAATTTAGAATTTAGCTCTTTGTGGATAACGTAAACAGTGTAAGATCTCTTTTTCCTAAGATTAGCTTTGGTGCTCAATGAACTGTCACCACCATCATCAGTCTTGGCAAAAGAAGTCATACAGTCTGACCATGTCATCTGATAATGAGACTCTAATTCTAGGAAGGTTGAACTTTTGTCTGCTTACTCTCCAGTCATCTCTAATGCCAGGCTCAGTGCTTAGAAATATATACCATACCTTGATTAAGAAATGAGGAAAACTGGTGTGTGAAGCAGACACACCATTATCTGGGGAATCCAATAAGTATGAAAATTTTCAAGCCAGCAGAAGTAACCCTCAACCTGAAGAAATCTCATGACCTGAAGATCTTTGCTGTAGAATCTTTCCTGTGACACTTGAGACATGCATCTTAGTGAAGAAGAAGCCATAAAACTCATGTACTCCTCTGGATACACCAAATCATGGGTTTCTTAGGCTAAAAGACTGTCTCCTTCCTCTTTGTTTCCTGCAGGAAGCAAAGTTTTGGGCACAGGGTACATACTCAGGACATGTGTTGAACTGAACAGAAATTGTGTGTTACTTTTTAAACAGAAAGCACTCTGTGACTATAATTTATCTGAAAAGCCATGATTAAATTTCTTTAGGCATTCAACACTTTAAACTGGTAATTTATTTGTCATGCAAATCAGTGAATTTATATTGTTTCAACAATACACTTTAAAAAGTCAAATCACCAAGGTAACTTGAAGGAATATGATTATCTGCAGAGGCCTGGTACAAGATTTCTTCTAACACCTTCAGAAAAGTCAGAGACTAGAATCTGTCATATCAGATGAGTAGATAATACATATAAAAACACACACAGGCACACATACACAAACACACACACACACACACACAGAATACATCCTCGTCTGTTTAGACAAGATAAAGGAAAATAAAATGTAAAAATATATATTTTTGAAGTTGGCATTCTCCTTTGGGGTAAAGAACTTATTTATCGTATAACAAGCTAATTCATTGTACATTTACAATATATGTATCTGGCAATAGACAAAGTTAAGGAAAAGAGAATGATTTTTTTAAATCTCTTCATTTGAATTAATTATTTTTATGAGCAGCTAAACAAGACAAGCTGCCCCAGTGACTCAGAGGTAAAGAATCTGCCTGGCAATGCAAGAGACATGAGTTCAATCCCTGGGTTCAGAAGATCCCCAGGAGAAGGAAATGGCAACCCACTCCAGTATTCTTGCCTGGGAAATCCCATGAACAGAGGAGCCTGGTGGGCTACAGTCTATGGAGTTGCAAAAATAATCAGATATGACTTAGTGACTAAGCAACAGCAAAAAAAAAAGAGGCAAAGTAACTCACACAAAGCAACATCTCTGAAGAGTCTGAGACCTGACATTTTGCAACACTCTTGAGGGTGCTGGGGTCTGGATTCTCCCATGCCACTGTGCTATCCAGGAGCTAGGGCAGTATCTACAGCCTCAGGTTAAAACTGGAGCAAGAAGGGAGAGCAGGTATACAATTTGAGAACTTTTCCCTGAAACTAAATGAATGAACCAGATAAGCAAGAACTTCCTTCACGACTGATATTATAAAATTGAGCCCCTTATTTTTAGTCTGGAAATTCATTCATGGAGACATCAAACAAAAAGTCTAAATCTTTCAATATAGCTTTTCATTTATAGCAAGAACACTGAGTTAGATGAGAAACTCCCAACAGGGTTAGATATTTCTGTGAGCTCTAGTAACTATAGGAATGATGCAGAACATAGAATATATGTTCCTATAAAAAGAATAGGATGAACAAAAACCTAGAAATAGACTCATGACTTCTTGACATTTTCTTGACAACAATGATGAAAAATTAAAACAGACTCTACTGAACTAAGTCCGATTCCCTGCTGAACCTGACCACTGTGCAATCTCCCTGTCATGTCCTGCCAGGTCATGGAAGGTATAAGTTAAGGAAAGATCCACCCTGAAAATTCCCTCAGATCTAAAACAACATTCATTGGACATCCAGAGAAACATAAAAGAAATCATCCCCCAAACTATTCAGTTTATTTCCATAATAGTTCAAAATAAACCTGACCTCACTGAAGTGTAAATGGAAAATAAAATACAAACTAGAACACACTAAAAGCAATATGAAAAGTGAAATGAGATGAACAAGAAATTGATTCATCAATTGATTTGTTCAACAATCAGCAAATATTTATTAAACATCTATATGCACCGGGTACTTTGCTAGATCATAAGGATACAGTGATGGCAAAAATAAAGATCTCTGTCTCCTAATGAGGTGCATGGTCTACTGGAGAGAGACCGACAAATAAATCAAATATATGACTTGCCAGTAGATGATGAGTGATGGGAAGGGAAATAAACGAGAGGAGAGGAAAGTGGAGTGTTGGCAAAGCGATTTGCCCTATACACAAATGAGCCATCTGACACTTGGCTTAAGAGAAGTGGTTTGTTTTGGAGAATGACTTGATCTGGGTAAAGAACAAAAGGAGATAAGCCAAGGGAAGAGGCTTGTTTGGAGGATGTAGACTCTAAGGAATACACCTTTCCTCACAGTTATGATGTGCAAGTGAGGAAAAAGCTCTTCCTTGTTTTGTTTTGTTTTCCCTAGAACATGTGATGGCTTCCCAGGTGATGCTAGTGGTGAAGAACCTACCTGCCAATGCAGGAGACAAGTGACGTGGGTTTGATCTCTGGGTTGGAAGGATCCCCTGGAGAGGGAAATGGCAACCCACTCCAGTATTCTTGCCTGGAAAAATCCCATGGAAAGAGGAGCCTGGAGGGCTATAGTCTATGGCTTTGCAAAGTGTCGGACACGACTGAGCGACTAACACACACGTGGAGCATGTGGAGGGCTAAACTACTCTCTTGATCCATGGACAAGACAAATATTGCTCCTCTTTTAATGGAGTCCTTGAGAGTGGAGGAGGGGTAGTCAGAACAGAGGAACCAAACATATCTGTTCTGTTTTGTATCTGCAGCAGGTAGAGGCAGAGAGACCAATAGAGGAAGAGGTACTTTTTCCTAGTCAGTCGTGTCCGACTCTTTGCGACCCAATAGGCCGCAGCCCACCAGGCTCCTCTGTCCATGGGGATTCTCCAGGCAAGAATACTGGAGTGGGTTGCCATGCCTTCCTCTAGGGGATCTTCCCAAACCAGTGATTGAACCCAGGTCTCCCACATTGGAGGCAGATTCTTTATCATCTGAGCCACTAGAGAAAACCAGGAATACTAGAGTGGGTAGCCTGTCCCTTCTTCAGGGGATCTTCCTGACCCAGTAATCCAACTGGGGTCTCATGCATTGCAGGTGGATTCTTTACCAGCTGAGCTACCAGGGATGCTCCAAAGGAAGAGGTTCTGTCTTCAGCTTCTGTCTTAAAATAAATATTATATCTTCAAATAAATTGATTTACATTCTGGAAACAAATATAGCATTGTAAAAAATAAAGCTTTGTACTCTTTAAAAAAAATCGAAGAATGGTAGGTCATATGATAGTTTTATTCCTAGCCTTTTAAGGAATCCCCATACTGTTCCCACAGTGGCTGTATCAATTTGAATTCTCACCAACAGTTATAAAAGTTTCCCTTTTCTCCATATCCTCTCCAGCGTTTATTGTTTGTAGATTTTTTTTTTATAATGGCCATCCCTACTGGTGTGAGCTGTTCCCTCATTATAGTTTTGATTTGAATTTCTCTGATAATCCCACTACTGGGCATATATCCTGAGAAAACCATGATTGAAAAAGACACATGTTCCCCAATGTTTGTTGCAGCATGATTTTCAATAGTTAAGATATGGAAGCAACTTAGATGTCCATCAACTGATGAATGGACAAATAAGTTGTCATACATTTATACAATGGAATATTGCTCAGCTATAAAAAAGCATACATTTGAGTCAGTTCTAATGAGATGGATGTGCTTCCCTTTTTGGCTCACCTGCAATGAAGGAGATCTGGGTTCGATCCCTGGGTTGGGAAGATCCCCTGGAGAAGGGACAGGCTACCCACTCCAATATTCTGGCCTAGAGAATTTCATGGATTCTATAGTCCATGGGGTTGCAAAGAGTCTGATACACTGAGGGACTTTCACTTTCACTCTCAGTGAGGTGGATGAACCTAGAGCCCAGTATACAGAATGGTTAATAAATAGACATCCCTGATAAGAAATCCCAATTTTATATACATATAAAATTAAATTAAGCAGAAAAAATATGCCTGTATGTGTGTGGTCAGTCATATCTGACTCTTTTGCAACTTCATGGACTGTAGCCCACCAGGCTGCTCTGTCCATGGAATTTTCCAGGCAAGAATACTGGAGTGGGTTGCCTTTTCTTACTCCAGTGTATCTTCTCCACCCACGAATCTAACCCATGTTTCTGCACTGGCAGGTGGATTCTTTGCCACTGCCACCTAGGAAGCCCAGAAACACACACACACACATACACACACACACACACACATATCTATATCTATATCTATAAACATATAAGTAATTCATGTTATGTATAATAGAAAATGATAAGCATATTAAATATACATAATAATATATTACATATTTACATATTATATTTCATACAATACTATATATTATATATAGAAAAGCATAAGCTTATATATAATATATTCATATTATAAATTTATATATGAGGCTTAATGCATTTAAGAAAGTTACTAAATATTCCATATTTAGTGTGTTGGCCAGGATACAAACTTAGGTAGTCTGACTTCAGGATCTGCATTCTTAACATCCATGCTATAGAGTGAAGAACGTGAAAAATACCTAAGGGACATGAAAAATTATACTCCTGAAAGCAAAGCACAAATGCTTTTCAAAGATTTGAAATTATATTTCAACTTAATAATCATCAAAGACATGAAAATTAATAAAAGCAACAGTGAGATATTGTGATTTGCCTTTTGGGTTGGAAATCACAGAATTAATGGGCAAGAGTAAAGAAGAGACTTTCACTAAGATTGCTTTTCAGAGTATAAATTTATACAACTGTTTATGGAGCTGATTTGCTAGTATAACAATAGTCTTCCTTAGTCCTCAGGAGTATATGTAAATCCTTCAGTCTCTTCCGTCTTCCTAAACACTTATGTTTACAAGGATTAAATCATATGCTGCTACAGCTGCTGACCTTCAACATCCCCTGAAAGGAATTCAGGGTGGAGAGCAGAAACAAGAAACGCTGTTCTAAGGGTAAAACTGCAGGATAGGTCTTCAGATAAATATTTTCACTAGCCAATTTTATGAGCCAAATTCTCATATCCTCTCATATCTAGAAAAACACTAAAATCCTTCATGTTGACATCTGTTCCTCGTGACTAACAAAAGCTTCATGAGACTAGCAGAAACCTTCTGGAAAAATACGTACTTGATTGCACGCATTCCCCTTTCACCAAAATCATACATATACTGACCACTACCCCCTGTCTCTTTGAAGCAGTTTCTTAGAGCTACCTAAGGTACTGTCTTCCAGACTGCAGTCCTCATTTTGCCCCAAATAAAGCTTTGTTCTCAACTCTCATATTGTGATTTCTTTTCTAAGTTGACAGTGAAATAGCTTATGCTTTTATTGTTATGAATGTTATTGCAATTATTATTTAACTAAGACAAACTTTAAAAAAGCTAACTACAAAGGAAAAAGACAGTTAGCTTGAATCTTAAGAATAATCATCAAAAAGATCTCAAATAGAAAACAAAGAATTCATAGTGTGTGTGCAAAGTACAAATAGTATGCATGTTATATAAAGACCATAACCTGGTAACACTGTGATGGGGCCTTGCTTTATTTTCACACTACCCATATACTATTTGATCTTGAATACATTATTTAGTCTTACTTATTCTCTATGGTTTTATTCTATAAAATAACAGAATTAATATATATATATCACTGTTTTTATAATTATTATGAAAAATATAATATATACAAAAAAGCAAATTTATATTCTTTTTGTTCAGTTGCTCAGTCATGTCCAACTCTTTGTGATCCCATGAATTGCAGCACACCAGGCTTCACTGCCCACCACCAACTCCCAGAGCTTGCTCAAACTTATGTCCATCAAGTCAGTGATGCCATCCAACCACCTGGTCCTCCGTCATCCCCTTCTCCTCCTGCCTTCAATCTTTCCCAGCATCAGAGTCTTTTCTAATGAGTTGGCCCTGCACATAAGGTGACCAAAATATCAGAGCTTCAGCTTCAGCATCAGTCCTCCAATGAATATTCAGGGCTGATTTCCTTTAGGATTGACTAGCTTCATCTCTGTACAGCCCAAGGGACTCTCATGAGTCTTCTCCAATACCATATTGACCATTATGAAAAAATAATATATAAATGAAACAAATTTATATATAATATATATAAAATGCATAGTTATATAAATATGCATATATTATGTATGTATATTTTACTGCTATACCTAAAACAAATCTTAGCTCAGTAAATATGTATTAGCTTTCTTTAGTTAGGATTTACTTCATCTCCATATAACAGAACGGAACACAGTATAACAGTGGCTTTTGGAAGATAACTTCTCTCTTCCATAAAACAAATCTGGGGGATGAGAAGCTTGAAGCTGGTTTGTTAGCTTTCCTCATTTTCTTTTTTTTTTTTTTTTTCCTATTCTCAGGTTTCCACAGTCAAGATTGCCTCACAGTACAAAAAGGATGTTGGAGCACCTGCAACCATGTCTGCATTTCATGTAGCTCGAGGTAGGGGGAAAGACAAAAGGGATCTCTTCTCGGGTAAATCAGCTTCCTGTTAACAGAGTTTTAACGCAAATTCCACACAATAAATTTGCATACATCTGATTGGCCAGGAATGAGTGTCCTCTGTAGCTCCTGTTTCCCCTTCCATATGTCTTCCTTCTCAGCTCTTGCCAGTGCAGAAAGTGGCTAAAGTTATGCAGTGGGCCTCCCACATGGCACCAGTGGTAAAGAACTTGCCTGCCAATGCAGAAGGTGTAAGATACATGGGTTCATTCCCTGGGTCAGGAAGATTCACTGGATAAAGGCATGACACCCACTCCAGTATTCTTGCCTGGGAAATCCCATGGACGGAGGAGCCTGGTGGGCTACAGTCCATGGGGTCACAAGGAGTAGGACACTACTGAATTGACTTAGCAAATGTTCTAGAGAAAAGCATGTATCGTGTATGTTACAAAGGAAGCTATTTCTTATTCTCTTTCCTCCACCAACTTGTTCTACTTCCTCTTAAAGTAGCCTAATTGTGTTCTTATTTCACATCAGCACTGAGGGTTGTGTGTGAGTGTGCATGCACACACAAATTCTCCAGCTGTCACTGACACTAGAACTTCCTGAGAATGCTTCCCATCAAATGAATCCAACCTGTTTGCCCTGAAGGTAGCCACCACATCTTGCCCGGGACTTCACTTGTGAAATACCACCCCCGCAAACACTGACTTCCCCAAGTCATAGCAGTGCAGATGGCACCACAGCAGTGGAAATGATAGCAAATTCTTTACCAACTGCACCGCCTTGGAAGCCCCCATGCACACAAGTGCTGTCTTCCCCAAATCTAGCAGTGGAAAGAGTACAAATGCTATCTCAAATTTCACAAGCATCTCCATACTTCAGTTCACCTTTTAGAACTAATGTGTTCTTTCTTATTGACCTCAAAAACTTAGTTTACATTGATCCTGTAGATTCCTTCATAACTGAAATCACTTATACTTAATCAAGTTTACATCTGCATTCCCCTCTTAGCATTGAGTATAGGGAAGCTGTCTTCAATATCTCTGCTTTTCCTGTTTATCAGAGTGTCTGGCACGTTAGTAGTTTGTTCATAGCATGTTATGTAAATCTGGGCTAACTAAAAAGCACTGGCTTCCAAAATTTCCAAAATAACTTCTTCCAAAAATATGTTTATTTTTATTTCATTATAAAAATCAATTCAGAGTTATGAAATATAATTTTTAAACCAGAAATATATGGATAGTAGAAGAATACTCTGAATCTAAGTTCTGCAAAGGAAACATATTTACTTAGACTAATTTTTATGAACAATTTAAACATGATTATAATCATACTTTATGTACACTAGTTTTCCTGCTGTTTCCCTTCATAAGGAAAATGTTTATAATTAATTTATGGCATCCTTTTTATAGTCATTCAGTTAAAATCTTGTACAAAATTTCTTTCAGTATATATACACTATAATCTGTTTAAGCATTCCAATTTTGTTGGTCATTTAATTGTTTCAAATGGATTGGTATTATTAATAACTATGTTAATTTTTAAAGTAATAATAGTTTATATTTAGGATTGTTTCTTTTGGATAGGGTTTCATAAATATAGTTTCTGGGTCCAAATGCATTAAGCTTTTATTGTTTTATTAATATATATCTCCAAAAGCCTTTTCATAAAGATTGTGCCAATTTTCTCACCCCATTTATTTTAGAACACCCTTGCTAGCATCAGGGATGATGATGACAAATATGATGAGTTTTATTTTATTTTTTATTGATCTTTTACTGATTTCTGCACCAAATGTAAGTTTGTTAGTACCAAAGTATAAGACAGAATAAATATAGAAAATTTATTTCATTTTCCAATGTTTGGTCTATTAGCAATAGTAAGGGCTTTCCCAGAGAAGACAATGGCACCCCACTCCAGTACTCCTGCCTGGAAAATCCTATGGACAGAGGAGCCCAGAAGGCTGCAGTCCATGGGGTCCCTGAGGGTCAGACACGACTGAGTGACTTCACTTTCACTTTTCACTTCCATGCATTGGAGGAGGAAATGGCAACCCACTCCAGTGTTCTTGCCTGGAGAATCCCAGGGCCGGGGGAGCCTGGTGGGCTGCCATCTATGGGGTCGCACAGAGTCGGACACGACTGAAGTGACTTAGCAGCAAGGGCTTCCCAGGTGGCACTAGTGGTAAAGAACTTGCCTGCCAATGCAGGAGACAGTAAAAGATACGGGTTTAATGGAGGAGGACACGGCAAACCACTCCACTATTCTTTCCTGGAGAATCCCATGAACAGAGGAGCCTGGTGGGCTACAATCCACGTGGTCACAAAGAGTTAGACATGACTGAAGTGACTTAACACACACAGCATTAATAAAATAAAGTTGATTTTTGAAAGAAAAGAAGTAGGAGGAAGAGGAGATGTAAGAGATGAAAGGGAGGGGTAAACAAAAATAAGGAGCATGTCTTGTGTTATCCTTCTTCCATATTTTAGAAATTTGATTATTCGTAAGCCTTATTATAAATTTACCTTTTAGCTATTATTTTACTGAGAAATAATTGCTACCGAACAATCGCTTTAATGTAATTTATTATGGCCATGACATTTAGAAAATCGGTGTAATATAATGTGTTACCCTCTCCAGAGAATAATAGAAATTCTTTAATGATAACTTTTGTCTTTAAGACATCATTACATAGGGCTTAAAAAAGCAATTTCATTGTTAAATAACACCTTTCATTCCAAAGTACATAAATTATTTACTGAACAATTAGTTGGATAATAGCCATTTGATCAATCTGAAGATAGATGCAATAAATGCTACAGGTTCTAAATCCTTTCGCATCCAAGTCTGACTACTACAGCTCTTCTAATCTGGGGAAATAAAATATCTTGTGCCCATACTCCTTTACACCTTGGCTCACCACAAATCATCCCACAAATCATCTGGTTATATCCTTCACCATTTCCTGTGTCCTGGACAATAAAATAACTTGTCCAAATATATGCATCCTTGCCTTCTACACTTGTGTGTGCTGTATATGCTAAGTCACTTCAGCTGTGTCTAACTCTGTGCCACCCCATGGACCCGAGTCAATCAGGCTCCTCTGTCCATGAGATTCTCCAGGCAAGAATACACACATATGCTTCATTCATTTATTTTCACTTTCATGTATTGGAGAAGGTAATGGCACCTCACTCCAGTACTCTTGCCTGGAAAATCCCATGGACGGAGGAGACTGGTGGGCTGCAGTCCATGGGGTCACCGAGTCGGACATGACTGAGAGACTTCACTTTCACTTTTCACTCTCATGCATTGGAGAAGGAAATGGCAACCCACTCCAGTGTTCTTGCCTGGAGAATCCCAGGGATGAGGAAGCCTGGTGGGAGGCTGTCTATGGGGTTGCATAGAGTCGGACACGACTGAAGAGACTTAACAGCAGCAGCAGCAGCCGCCTTTGAAAAATTAGTGTTGTTTTATCTTTCCTTTGATCTTACTAATTTACTCTTTCTCCTCTTTAAATGATAAATACCCTGGGAAGATTCCAACTATCCTTTGAAAAGTTCCAAGAAATGCATGGCAAAAGAGTGAAGTGAAGAAAAAAGAGAGGTGGAGTGGGAAATATGAAAATGAGTCATAGCGTGTACAATTTTGAATGCCTGGCAAGTTCAGCCTTGAGCACCACTGGCTGAAAGGGAAAATAAATACTAGGCACAGGGAAATAGATTTGAGTGGAGGCTGAACATTTGGGGAGACCATCCAATTGCTAGATCATGGGATCTGAGAGGTGGATGGCAAGCTTTTTTGCTTTGGCTGGGTATTGATTTGATTGCACAGCAGCGACCAGGTTCTCACGTGGAATAGGGCTCCATTCTGCATCTGGAGGATATGAAATTGTGATATTAGGTGAGGGAATTGGAAAGATTCATGCAAGATTAAGTCATCTCCTCAAGTTGTCAGAAGCTCAGGGTAAAATTGTACTTCAGAATGCAGCTTGTTTACTAACAAAAATGTGAGAGAGGGTTGGTCATTGGAAGTGGGCCATGTGGCTTACCAAAGTTTTACATTAGGATGGGTGGGTTTTAAAAGCTATAGCAGAGTGGATATGTGAATAACCTCCCTGTAGCCATTTGAAGTAAGCAGTAAGATTAATTCTTAACGCTAAAGACTTGCAAATAGGGTATGAAGAGATGGATCAGAGTATTACAAGAATTGTCACTTTTTGCTATGTTCCAAGGATTAAACAACCAGATCATTTGAGGGTGGTAAGGAGAAGAGTTTAAGGGACTAAGGTTTATAGATTTTTTGTTTTTGGGGGTTTTGTAATGTGCTATCTTCTGTGAACTGAATTATGTCCCTCCCAATTCCATATGTAGAAGCCCTAACACTCAATGTGATTATATTGCATACGGATCCTTTGAGGGGTTATTAGGCTTACATACAGTCATGAGGATGGAGTTTCTATGAATGTGGGGTTGCCACGATAAGATGGCATCTGGGACTTTCCTGGTGGTTCAGCGGTTCAGATTTCACCTTCCATTTCAGAGGATGTGGGTTCAGTTCCTGGATGAGGAGCTAAGATCCTACATGCCTCATGGCCAAATCACAGAACATAAACAATAGAAGCAATATTGTAACAAATTCAATAAAGACTTTAAAAATGGTCCACATCAAAGAAATTTTTAAAAAGAAAAAAAAAGATAGCATGCCTATAAGGGAAAAAGCAGAGCCTTGCTTTCTCCTCTCTACTCCATTCCCACCCTAAACACAAAAAAAGGTCTGCACACAGTGATTTGTTCAATAGTAACTACCATCCTGACTCCTACTTCCATTGATCACCTTTCACTGTTTCTAAAATTCATGTGATTCTCATACACATGTCTGATTGATTTTGTTCAGTATTGCATATGTTAGATTCATCTAAGTCATTTTGTTTTGTTGTAGTTTGTGTTTGTTCATTTGTTTTATTATTGTGGCTGGGTAATGCTCCAGTATGGGCTTCTTTGGTGGCTCAGTGGTAAAGAGCCACCAAAGTAAAGTAAAAGAACTTTACTCAGTGGTAAAGTGCAACGCAGGAGACCTAGGTTCGATCCCTGTGCCGGGAAGATCCCCTAGAGAAGGGAATGACAACCCACTCCAGTATTCTTGTCTGGAGAATTTCATGGGCAGAGAAGCCAGGTAAGCTATAGTCCATAGGGTCGCAAAGAGTCAGACATGACTCAATGACTAACATAGTGCTCTAATATATGACTATGTTGTGATTATTTACTCATTCTTTTTCTTTTTGATGTGTATTTAAGTTGTTTCCAGATTTACTATTACTAATAGCACTAAACTATTGCTAACAGTGGTAAACATAAGTGGAGCTGATGATCAAAAAGCATAGTTTTCTCAGTTTCTAGGTAGTAGAAACTGCCCTACAGTTTCTCCCAAAGTGATTCTATCAATAAAAATAATATTGGCTGTAGATGTTTGTTTATTGTTTTTTAGAGATATTTTTTGTTAGACTAAAGATGGTCAGTGTTTCAAGCTGGCTGAAGAGAACGTATATGTACTTATTAATGTTCTTGGCCCAGCAATAGCATATCACTTTTCCTTTGTATTCTATTGGCAGACAGGATTTGGAAAGGCATAGTGCTAGGAAAAAATGAAATAAAAGAAAGTCAGTAAGCAGTATCAGAGACTTGTAAGGATTATAGCATAAATAAAGCTGCAGATTGTTGAGGGGAGAGGTTGGGGAAGACATATACGACGTGAAAAATGCACTATGATAACGAGGATGAGTGATGATTTTTGAATAAGGAAGTAACATGAGTTTGTTTCTTTGATTTGCCTCTAGTTACCAGATTCTTAACAAAGTAAATTATCCAGAAGCACATAGATTACATTGCTGACAGTGAGTTTACTAAGATCCTGTGACCAATGTACATAACAAATAATTAAGCATCTTTTGGCTGTAGTCATATTAGGAATGAGAATCTGTGAAATATATGACAGAGGCAAAGCAGAAAAAGTAGAGAGCAGGACTGTCAGAATAAATTAGGAAACGTTTCTCCAGGCGCCCAGACCAGTGATCTTTCCATTTTACCACGCACCACTCAGCAACTCCTGGGGTCAATTGCAACTCTACTGCTTTACAATCCTGGGGTTGCAAACAGATCTATGGCAGTTGCTGCTGCTAAGTTGCTTCAGTCGTGTCCAACTCTGTGTGACCCCGTAGATGGCAGCCCACCAGGCTCCCCCGTCCTTGGGGTTCTCCAGGCAAGAACACTGGAGTGGGTTGCCATTTCCTTCTCCAATGCATGAAAGTGAAAGTGAAATCGCTGAGTCATGTCTGACTCTTCTCGACCCCATGGACTACAGCCTACCAGGCTCCTCCATCCATGGGATTTTCCAGGCAAGAGTACTGGAGTGGGGTGCTGCTGCTAAGTCACTTCAGTCGTGTCCGACTCTGTGCGACCCCATAGACGGCAGCCCACCAGGCTCCCCCGTCCCTGGGATTCTCCAGGCAAGAACACTGGAGTGGGTTGCCATTTCCTTCTCCAATGCATGGAAGTGAAAAGTGAAAGTGAAGTCACTCAGTCGTGTCTGACTCTTCAACCCCATGGGCTGCAGCCCACGAGGCTCCTCCATCCATGGGATTCTCCAGGCAAGAGTACTGGAGTGGGGTGCCATTGCCTTCTCTGATGGCAGTTGAGTAGCAATTATTTTGAATTTATTTGGCCACTGAAATTTTCCTGTGGCCTGCATGATTACTTTATGCTCATACAAGGAAGAAGACAAGGAAAATAAAATCAGATTCGAAAGTAGTCTACGTAATAGTCCAGCTCTTCCATTAAAGACCAGTTTTCTTTCAAAAGGACATTTTAATTCATTTTTCCCCATAGCTATAAAACACAATTATTTTTGGCAGAATGTTCAGAAGGTCAAAATCTAATTCATGCTGTCTACTAAGAAGTGAAGTGAAGTGAAAGTCTTTCTGTAGTGTCCTACTCTTTGCAACCCCATGGATTATACAGTCCATGGAATTCTCCAGGCCAGAATACTAAAGCCGGTAGCGTTTCCTTTCTCCAGGGGATCTTCCCAATCCAGGGACTGAATCCAGGTCTCCCGCATTTCAGGCGGATTCTTTACCAGCTGAGCCCCAAGGGAAGCCCAAGAATACTGGAGTGGGTAGTTTACCCCTTCTCCAGTAGATCTTCCTGACCCAGCAATTGAACTGGGATCTCTTGCATTGCAGGTGGATTCTTTACCAACTGATCTATCAAGGAAACTCCAAGTCTACTAAGAAGGTTTATTACTAATACTTGCAACTTCAAGTAAAGTTAGAATTTAAGTATTTCATATGATCCCCAAATAATGAAGAATCAAGGGATGATGATGTCTATATAAGTAAAAATGAAAATTTCGCATCCCTCAGTACTGTTTGCATAGAGATTCATAAACCCCAAAGATTTAACCTGATCATAGTGCCTCACTATTTGGATAGATTTTCTTTTTATATTTCCAATAATCTCTAAGGTTATTGGACACATATATATTTTCCCATTTTTGAGATGAGAAAAGTGAGTCTTAGAGAATGTAAAATACTTGTCTCTCACTATTGTATGCTTGATGACATAGGATATATATCTATCCCTCTATATCTCTTCTTAACAAAAGACTTTTCCATTAAATTTGGTTTCATTCTTACTAGGTATCTTGTGTTCTTAGGGAAGCTCTGTGCACTCTGAAATCCCGATGGTAGTAGGGTTTTCTGTACTTAAGAAGAATAGCGGATTTCCCAGACTAAGGCAATGAGCAGCTGTGAGTAAGGAAGAAAAAATTGTTAACTCTGGGAAGATATAAAATTTAACCCAGGCTCCACTTCCATGGGACTTCTCAAGTGGTGCTAGTGGTAAATAATCGACCTGCCAGTGCAGGAGATTGTAAGAGATGGGTGCAATCCCTGGGTTGGGAAGATCCCCTGGAGGAGGAGTATGGCAACCCACTCCAGTATTCTTGCTGGGAAAATCCCATGGACAGAAGAGCCTGGTGGGCTACAATCCATGGGGTCACAAAGAATCGGACATGACTGAAGCGACTTAGCATGTATCCATGCCACTTCCATATGACTTTATCTAAAATGCAGGAAACTATGGCTTCAGTTACCTGAATAATGGCCTCCAAAGTTGTCTGAGTTCTAATCCTGGGAACCTGTGAGTATTATTCAGCAAAAAAAAATTGCAGATATGATTAAGTAAAGAATCTTGAAAAGGATAAGTTATCATGGATCATCCAGAGGCTTTGATTCTAACAGCAATTTTCTTTACAAGAAAGAAATAGAAGATTTTGTTACCAAATTGGTCAGCTGGAACAATGCAGGAAGCCACACACAGAGATGTTCTGGCCAAGAGTTCCATATTAATGGTTGCATCAACCTCTAGGCATAAGAGTGAGTGGCTCTTTATATGATTGCAGCCTCTAGCTTTTGAGTGCTCCCTAGCCTTGAATTGTCCAAGCTGATAGTTATAAGAAACAAAGATGAACTTTTCTCACCAAGCCCTTCCTAAACTACAAATGCATGAGAAGACAAATGAACAATTGTAATTATTATTATTTTCAGTCGCTAAGTCATATTCAGTTCTTTGCAACTCCATGGACTGCAGCACACCAGGCTTCTCTGTCCTTCACCATCTCCCAGAGTTTGCTCAAATTCACGTCCATTGAGTCAGTGATGTTATCTAACCATTTAATCCTCTGCTACCCCCTTCTCCTTTTGCCTTCAATCTTTCTCAGCATCAGGATCTTTTCCAATGAGTCAGCTCTTCGCATCAGGTGGCCAAAATATTGGAGCTTTGGCTTCAGCATCAGTCTTTCCAATGGATATTCAGGGTTGATTTCCTTTAGGATTGACTGGTTTGATCTCCTTGCTGCCCAGGGAACTCTCAAGAGTCTTCTCCAACATTACAGTTTGAAAGCACCAATTCTTCAGCATTCAGCAGTTTTTATGATCCAGCTCTTACATTGTATGTCATTACATTTGGAATATTTCTTTATGTAGCAATGAGAATTTGGGATAAAAGATCTTGTGACCAAAGATCTCTGGCAACTTAAGAGTTTCTTGTTATGACAGTCCCTTATGGAGCTCTGGGAGACAGGACAAGCACTATTAACAATTTCATGTATTAATGTGTATAGACATGGGAAGTAACCACATCATGCTAAAAAATGGTGTTAGGGTCAAAAATGAGGAAGCATGTTTCAAAGCAAGAAAAAAAAATTAGATACTGGGCCAAGGTTTAGAGTCAGGCAGGTTAGCAAATCAAAGAGAAATAGAAGATGGAAGAAGGTTAAAACTGGCTGGTTGAAGTATCACCTGAGTAAATATCAGAAACTGTTTTTTATTTTGCCCAGAGTTTCTCTTTTGCATCTTACTAATTCCTAATGCTTCATGTTGGCAAGGCAGATCAGATTCATAAAAAATATCTACCTGAGAAAGCGTTAGCATTCAAGGTATATCATAGCATTTGTAACCCGAGAATATCCATCATGCTGGGCCCAACTTTGTGACTTTGCAGGAAACAATTGCTCTTTACAATCCAACCTACATTTCTCAATAACACAGCAAGGAACTTGACCTATAAAAGCTTGCCCTGAAGCAAAATAGATTTACAGTAAAAGGACAAGATGTTGCACTCAGCAAAACAATAGTTACAGCTCCCAGAGTTATGGGCTGTACTGAAGTGCCAGATCAGTCAACAGACTATGGTGATAAAAATGAACTCACAAGAAACATTCATTGAATGCATGCAGGATCTGCAGGCAGAGTTCAAAATGTTTTCAATGACTTGGGTTACATGTTGGTAATTCAGGTTCCTGAGACTCATCCTAGGTGGTTCCAATTTTAGATTTATGGTGTTCATGTATATTTTTGCCAAACACCCAGGGAGACATGGACAGCTAATGATGTCTGAGAACCAATCATCTCAATTTTGAATTTTTGTGCATTTACAGGTTTGAGTTCTAGGTGTTAATGCTGATATTTAGCACATATCCCAAGTTAATAGACATCCTTCCCTTTCTCTCCCTGTATTCTGTCTGTGGCAGAAGCAGAAATGTAACTCTCAAGTCCCTCTTCAACCCAGAACTTGTTGACAGGTTGTGGTGATTATGCTTTTCCAGTACTTGCCAGTTATAACTCCTTCCATTTGGACTTGAGTCTGACTTGAGGCCACGCTGTTCTTGATTGAGCAAACTTGTCATAGATGGGTCAAGACCAACACAGTACTCATTTGAAGTGCAGTCTTTCCTCTGGAGCTCTCCACTGGTGCAGCAGAGACACTGGTATGTATATATATATATAACAATTTCATAGTTGGCCTCATCTGACTTTCCCAGGCAGATGGACTGGGAACAAGCTTGCTACTTCACAATAAATCCTATGCACTCCTAACTTAATTTCAGCATCTGCTTTCCCAAGAACTCAACTGCTAGATTATTCTCTTCAATTTCTTAAGCAGTTTAGTCCTAAAACCATCAGGTTAATTCAAGCAAGATAGTCATCCACATTGTCAGCTTTGTGTGGGGTGTCCAAACTCAAAGAAGTTGAAGAAGATGTCTATATGAGTTGAGATGTCATGAGGAATCATCCCAATAGGATGAGAAGGCTCATCTTAGGGCTTCAGAACCCAGGGCAATGAGAGCATCAACATGGAATGTCACTGATGGGCATTGGCGTACACATAGGATAAAGAAGGTGTACATGTTGGATGAGGAGGTGTGGAGTTAAAAAAGCTGTATGGGTGGTCAGAGACCGATAGAGTGGGAAGGGCGTCCATCTCTATGGACACACCAACTCAGGAGTAAGAGCCTAAACAGAGAAGGCAAAACTCTAGCCAGGGTGGCTAGTATGAGAATTCAGAGCTTGAGGAGGATAAAGAGGGTACCCACAGGATGCAGATCAATGAGTTAAGGGGTTTATCTGCAAATGGATAGCCTGGAGAGGGGGAAGAAGCTAAGAAGGTTAAATAAAGTGTCCATGCAAGTAAGGAGTAAGGGTGACAATAAGAAATTGGTTGCTTAGAGGAAAATTGATTAAATGAATTATTGTATTAGGCAAAGGAGTAGCTTCATTGTCAAAGAATGGAGTTTTGAATATGGCAAGAGAAAACTAGAATGAACCTTGTGGTGTTGGATAGGAAACATTAGATTGGAAAGTGTCAACTCATGAATTCAAGGGTTTTAATAATAGAAACAATATATATCAATTTATTTGTAATTCTATCTGTCTCTATGTAGTTATATGTTTGTGTCTGTGTGTATTCATGAGTGTGCAGACATTGCAAAGATCTATCTGCTGCTGCTGCTGCTGCTAAGTCGCTTCAGTCGTGTCCGACTCTGTGCGACCCCATAGACAGCAGCCCACCAGGCTCCCCTGTCCCTGGGATTCTCCAGGCAAGAACACTGGAGTGGGTTGCCATTTCCTTCTCCAATGCATGAAGGTAAAAAGTGAAAGTGAAGTAGCTCAGTCCTGTCCGACTCTGAGCGACCCCATGGACTGCAGCCTACGGGGCTCCTCCATCCACAGGATTTTCCAGGCAAGAGTACTGGAGTGGGGTGCCATCGCCTTCTCTGAAAGCTCTATCTAGAAATATATTATATAGGTATATCATGTATATATAAACACATATACACATACACATATATACATAACATATATGTATATATATAGGACATGTGTTCATGCTCAGATGTGTCTGATTCAATGCAGGCTCCTCTGTCCATGGAACTTTTCAGGCAAGAATGCTAGAGTTGGTTGCTATTTCCTATTCTGGGAATATTAGTATATTCCCAGAGGGATACATGTTGGAAAGGGATTCCCAACTGAGGGATCAAATCTGTGTCTCTTATGTTTCCTGCATTGGTGGGCAGATTCTTTACCACTGTACCAACTGGGAAGTACTATATATATATATGTGTGCGTGTATATATGTGTGCGTGTATATATGTGTGTGTATATATATATATATATATATATATATATATATTCAGTTCAGTCACTCAGTCGTGTCCAACTCTTTGCAACCCCATGAACCACAGCACTCCAGGCCTCTCTGTCCATCACCAACTCACTGAATCCACCCAAACCCATGTCCACTGTGTCAGTGATGCCATCCAACCATCTCATCCTCTGTCGTCCCCTTCTCCTCCTGCCCTCAATCTTTCTCAGCATCAGGGTCTTTTCAAATGGGTCAGCTCTCCGCATCTGGTGGCCAAAGTATTGGAGTTTCAGCTTCAACATCAGTCCTTCCAATGAACACCCAGGACTGATCTCCTTTAGGATGGACAGGTTGGATCTCCTTGCAGTCCAAGAGACTCTCAAGAGTCTTCTCCAACACCACAGTTCAAAAGCATCAATTCTTCGGCACTCAACTTTCTTTATAGTCCAACTCTCACATCCACACATGTCCACTGGAAAAACCATAGCCTTGACTAGATGGACCTTTGTTGACAAAGTAATGTCTCTGCTTTTTAATATGCTGTCTAGGTTGGTCATAATTTTCCTTCCAAGGAGTAAGCATCTTTTAATTTCATGGCTTCAGTCACCATCTGCAGTGATTTTGGAGCCCCAAAAGATAAAGTCTGACACTGTTTCCACTGTTTCCCCATCTATTTGCCGTGAAGTGATGGGACCGGATGCCATGATCTTAGTATTTTGAATGTTGAGCTTTAAGCCAACTTTTTCACTCTCTTCTTTCACTTTCATCAAGAGGCTCTTTAGTTCCTCTTCACTTTCTGCCATAAGGGTGGTGTCATCTGCATATCTGAGTATCTGAGGTTATTAATATTTCTCCTGACAATCTTGATTCCAGCTTGACACATGCACACATCTACCTACATATATGTATAGGGAAATTGCACTAGACATAGATACATACACACATTCCATTTATCTCTGTCCAACAAAAGGATCACAGAGATATTTCTAGTCCAACGTTTTTTTCTAGAATGATGGGATTCTCTCCCTTCAGATAAATGAGCTCTGTTTTTCCTTCTTTTGAAATTAGGCATGGATTTATCTTTGCCACATCACATAGAATGTGTGAATTTAAAGGCTAGAATCAAATGGGAGCGTAACTTCATGTGATATTCAGTTCCTTGGGATGTTCACCCTTAGAACCCAGCTACCATGTTGTGAGGAATTTCAGTCCTCAAGAAGAGGTCATTTATAGGTGTTCTGCCTGATAGCTGAAGCTAAGGTCATCAGCCACTCTATAAGTGAGTAAATGTCAGATGACTTTATGTGCTTGCCTAGCTGATATTCAGTGGATCAGAGACAAGCTGAATCTGCCAAGCCCTGTGCAAGTGCATATTTGTGGGCCAAATAAATGATGTGATTATTTTAAGCCATTGACTTTTGGTATGGTTTATTAGGGAATACTAACTTACTGGAACATTTGTCAAGAGTCCTGTTTTGGATAGACTTTTCTTTGAGATGCCATTGAAGGGGAATAGGGGAATGACTCCTGGTAAGGTTGTAAAGATAAGATAGGATTTGGGGGGTATATAAAATATCCATTTATTGATTCATCTGGCAATGAAATGATTTGAATGGTATTTTCAGAAAAGAAAATTAACTAAGGTGGAGAGAAAAGCAGAAATGGGTGACCTCTTTAGAAAGTTAGAGAAGAGATGACTGCAGGGACTTCCCTGGTAGTCTAGCGGCAGGGAGTGGGGGTTCAATCCCTGGTTGAAGAGCTAAGACCCCACATACCTCACTGTCAAAAAAACAAAACATAAAACAGATGCAATATTGTAACAAATTCAACAAAGACTTTAAAAGTCGCCCATATTAAAAAAAAATCTTAAAAATAAGATATGACTGCAGCTTGAAATAGAGTGAGGAAAATGCATTTTAAAAGTTCTGAAAGAATCTGGGGGCTTTCTATGAAATATGATAACCAGGATAGTAATCGAACATCTTATTCATAATTCTTCTTCACATACAGATGTAGACTGCTCATCTATTGATCCACAGACAAAAATTTGCCTTTAATACATGATTATATTAGATTTAAAATTATATGATTATCAGTAAAGTGATCATAGTTACTAACTGGTACTAATCATCATTGGCCTAATAGAAAGATTAATAGAATGAATGTCCAGAAAATTTAATTATATTCTGTTTTGGCTACTCTCTGAGTCTCATCTGTAAAATAGAAGTAATAGTATTTGTGTTTCAGGTAAAGATTAAATAAACTATATAAACAGCAGAAGATGGTGCCTGTAACAGAGTAGATACTCAAAATATGTTAAGCAGATATGAATTTTAGGAGCTCTGAGTATATTTCAGAATATATGTTTCCTAGGTACAGACCTTGGTTTCATATGTTTATCTAATATAATTACCACTCTGTGCTAACCTTCCAATCAATAACGCATTAGGAACTCAGTAGTACTATAATAGGTCAATTGACCATGTGTCACTGGGAAGTTGAAGGCCATCCCAGGACGATGGAGCTAGAACTCCTGTCAACAGAAGAGAGACAGACCCTGTTCTCTTAATCCTTTCCCTGGGCAAAAAATGATTCTGTTTTAAAACTGAGGCTTGGACTGCTTATTTAGTGCATCCCTCTCACAAATCCTGGCTCATCAGACAAGCAGTGAAAGGCTAATCCACCACCATATTGGATCCTTCCAGTCAAGATCCTCCTGAAAACCCTTGCCTGGTTGCTTTGCAGATACGTGGACACTCACAGAGATGAATTTCAGTATCTCCAAGACAAATAAATGTATATATAGAATGCCTCAACGGAGGGCAAATAAGACTGCATACATCCACCTGTCCTTTTCAATCCTAAAATAGGCTATTTTGAAACTCTGGGGAAGAGGCAGTTATTTCTCTCCCTTATTATGCTAAAATGTTTATTATACATCACAATACCCGAAACATACTTCCAAATTTACCTAGAAGATAAATGATGCTAAATTGGCCTTTTCATCTGGGACAAATGAAAGGTTGAACAATTTTATCTCAAGGAACTGAAAAGAGTGCTTAAGCTGTAACTATTGTGAAGACTGGCAAAAAGCTTCTGAAGTATTGTTTGCCGGACTACTTCCAGTTTGTGTTACCAATTTATTTACTTATTTAAAACTTTCCAGGCTTTTTTTCTAGAAATGGAAGACATAAAATTCACCGTGTTTTCTGAACTGGTAAGGTGGTATTCTAGTTGGGCATAAGAGGGGGTTGTGGCTCAGTTGGTAAATAATCCACCTGCATTGCCAGCACACCAGGTTAGATCCCTGGGTTGGACTAATGGGGGAGGAGGGCATGGTAACCCACTCCACAACTATTGCCTGGAAAATCTCATGGACAAAGGATCCCAGCGGGCTACAGGCCATAGGGTCTCAAAGAGTCAGATGTGCCTGAGCATATTTGCAGATAAATATGTCAACTAAGGATTTTTGTCCCAGGAGATAAATGGAGATAAATGTTAAAGTATTTCAAAACACTCTGAATAGAAGGGGATGGATGGATAGATGTTGGATAGACAGATAGATAGGTACATAGATAGATAATGACATATAACATGTAGATACGTTCACAATTATGCTTTAGGATCTTGAGAAGTCATTTAACTGTGCAGTCAATCTGGCCAATTAGTATGACTGGGATAATCCCCTTCCCCCTAGGAAAAGATATGTGTGGTTTCTTTCTCACACGGAGAATGTTTTTGCAGGCTCAAGGGGCAGGAGACCCAGGTCAAAATCCTAGTTCTGCTACTATCCAGCAATAATGCCTCATGAAGACTCCCTGCTACTTAGCCTCAGTTTCCCAAAAATAATTAGCAGGGCTCAAACTTTATGTGAGGACAAGAAAAATAAATATTTCTCTTTTTCTCTCACCTTCACAACCACTCTCAGATGGGATGTGTTTCTGTGAAGGGGCAGGGTCTTCTGTCACATCATCTTTGCAAGTTTTTCTCACTGCTCTGACCCATATTTGAACCTCTTAAAAAACAGCCATATAAAAGGTATCATTTGTCTTTCTTAAAATTCTACCAGAGGACAGAACACAAGAAACATTTCACTTGTCAATACTGTTTACTACTGGGGAGAGTAAATGTAAATCTGCTGTTTTCCCAGGCAGTTGCTGATGGCTTTTCTTGGACAATGACATATCCCTGGACTCTTTGACATTTCATTTTATACTCATGGGGCTGCCAGCTCTTTTCTGTAACTGCGTGTCAAAATAACAAGATCTTGCCTGTTTATTTAGAATAACCTGCTTAATAACTGACAGCCTGAACCTGCCACAGCCTTTGAGTCATGCAAGCTGATTTTTGCAGTGAAATCGGGATATTTTGTCCCTAGAACATAAAGGACACACTGAAAATATTCTCAAAGGTGGCAATCCAGAATGACAACTCTAAAGGTGAGGATTGTTTGTGGAATCATGACACTGGTATTCTTGGAGTCCCAGGGATATAAATAATGACCATGAAATCTTTAAGAATTAGTACCTATCACAGTGTGAATAGAATATGTACAAGAAACATTTGGTGGGCAAAATAAACTTCTGTCTAATTGAACTAAAAAAAATATTGCTGAATAATAAAGGTACACAGTGTTCTGTCGCATAATTTTCTCTTGGAAAGCAGCTGGAGCTAGCAATTTTGGTAAATGGGTCAAATGGATTGAATCTTTCCCCTCACATTCATTTAGCTGTGCGGTCTTGGGACAGTCTGCACTGAGCCTGGGTTTCTCTTGTGTAAAATCGAGATGACTCTCTTTTTCACCATGGTTTTAAAGAATAATAAGTGAGAACAACGTATATCAAATCTTAGCATAAGGTTTGTAAGCAAACCTTACAATATCAGGTGTACACACTGATTTTGGTTCTGTTTGGTAGAGTTATCATGACCATCACCCTTGTCTTCATGATCACCTTTGTCATCAACAATATCATCATGACTGTTGTTCCCTTCCTCTCTCAAACCATTATTCAGGTCTACAAAGCCTTCTATAATCTGGCCTGTGCCTGGCTCTCAGACTTTAGATACTACCATCCTACCTCTGTCATTATGAAAGTGAAAGTGAAGTCGCTCAGTTGTGTCCAACTCTTTGCAACTCCATGGACTGTAGCCTACCAGGCTCCTCCATCCATGGGATTTTCCAGGCAAGAATACTGGAATGGGTTGCCATTTCCTTCTCCAGGAGATCTTCCCGACCCAGGGATTAAACCCGGGTCTCCTGCATTGTAGGCAGACGCTTTACCGTCTGAGCCACCAGAGAAGTCAGGGAAGTCTTTATCATTATACTCTAGCAATATTTGCCTTGTTTTCCAGTCCAAGGACATTCTTGCCTAAAGTCTTTGTAGTAGCCGTTCCTAATGCCTGAGATAGTCTTCCTCTAGGGTTTTGTAGAGCTTGTTTGTTTCATTATTCATTAGGTCACTTTCTCCTCTGACTACTCAGTCTCTGTTTATCATATCCCCTTAATCATCTATCCTTCTAAGTTTTCTATCTACATAATCATTTTCTTAGAGTTTTCACCATAATTAATTTGCTTTCTTATTGTTTACTCTTCCCCACATGCTATCTCAATGAGAGCATTTTTCCTGATATTTTACCATCATTAAAATTAACCCACCATAGAAATTAAAAAAATATTGAGTAAATATGATTTATCAATTATTTGATCTATTAATTACTAAAAAGTTATACTTCAGTGGAATAATATCACCTTTGGAGTCAGACATGTCTCAATAGAAATCTGACTACACAATAATAGGCTTTGGGCTAACGTCTTAATCACTAAAGCTTTGGTTTGCCCGTTTATAAAACAATAGGTTTTACAAACCCTTGAAGAATTGTATGAGGATTTAGAAGAAAATGTGAAGATAATGCCACTTAAGAAACATCTTGGAACATAGATAGTGACTAATATTCATTACTATGAAGACCATATGCCAGCTAACACCACATTTATCCTAATATCAGCACTTTACCTTGGCACAAAACATCTGTTTGCATCTTTATATAGTTTGTGTACATGCATTCAGGAAATTTGGGTTTTGGAGATCAGTTATTCAGCATAGTAAGCTTCAAGTGTTTTTAAAATTCAGAAATATTTCACCCCTTTAAAGTTGTACTATTTATCCTTTTTAAGTGTACAGTTCACTGGATTTTATTATATTCACCATCACTATTATAGGAGTATGGGGCATTTTTATAACCTTAAAAGACATCCCATACCCATTATCTCCCCACACCTTGTGTTGACCACTAATGTACAATCTGCATCTATAGATTTGTCTATTCTGGACATTTCGTGTAAATGGAATCACAGTATGTAGCTTCTTTAATTTAATATCTTTAAGGTTCATCCATGTAGTATGGCAGCCCACTCCAGTATTCTTGCCTAGAGAATCCTGTGGATGGAGGAGCCTGGTGGGCTGCTGTCCATGGAGTCGCACAGTCGGAGATGACTGAAGCAACTTAGCATGCATGCATGCATTGGAGAAGGAAATGGCAACCCATACCAGTATTCTTGCCTGGAGTATCCCGGGGACAGAGGAGCCTGGTGGGCTGCCATCTATGGGGTCACACATAGCTGGACATGATTGAAGGGACTTAGCAACAGCAGCAGCATGTTATACCAGGAATCAGCACTTTATTCCTTTTTTTTTTTTTTTTTGCCAAATAGTATTCTATTGTGTAGATATGCTATGTGTTGCTTATCTATTCCAATGTTAATAACCCTTTCAGTTCAGTTCAGTTCAGTCACTCAGTCGTGTCCGATTCTTTGCGACCCCATGAATCTCAGCACACCAGGCCTCCCTGTCCATCACCAACTCCACGGAGTTCACTCAGAGTGGAGTGAACTCCATGGAGTTGGTGATGCCATCCAGCCATCTCATCCTCTGTTGTCCCCTTCTCCTCCTGCCCCCAATCCCTCCCAGCATCAGGGTCTTTTCCAATGAGTCAGCTCTTCACATGAGGTGGCCAAAGTACTGGGGTTTCAGCTTTAGCATCATTCGTTCCAAAGAAATCCCAGGGCTGATCTCCTTCAGAATGGACTGGTTGGATCTCCTTGAAGTCCAAGGGACTCTCAAGAGTCTTCTCCAACACCACAGTTCAAAAGCATCAGTTCTTCGCTGCTCAGCCTTCTTCACAGTCCAACTCTCACATCCATACATGACCACAGGAAAAACCATAGCCTTGACTAGATGGACCTTTGTTGGCAAAGTAATGTCTCTGCTTTTGAATATGTTATCTAGGTTGGTCATAACTTTCCTTCCAAGGAGTAAGCATCTTTTAATTTCATGGCTTCAGTCACCATCTGCAGTGATTTTGGAGCCCCAAAAGATAAAGTCTGACACTGTTTCCACTGTTTCCCCATCTATTTCCCATGAAGTGATGGGACCGGATGCCATGATCTTCGTTTTCTGAATGTTGAGCTTTAAGCCAACTTTTTCACTCTCCACTTTCACTTTCATCAAGAGGCTTTTGAGTTCCTCTTCACTTTCTGCCATAAGGGTGGTGTCATCTGCATATCTGAGGTATAGAGCTCATCAAATAACTGGAGTTTTATATTTTATCCACGATAAATAATGCTGCTGTGAATATTAATGTGTATTTGTGTGTGGATATGCATTTCCATTCCTCTTGGTAGATACCTAGGAGTGGAAATGGTAAGTCATGTTGCAATTTTATATTTAACATTTTGAAGAACTGTGAAACTGTATTCTAAGCTACTGTGCTCTTTCCTATTCTAAACCAGTGTTCTGATTCCTCTACGTCTCCACCAAGACTTACTATTATCTGACCTTTTGAGTATAGCCATTCTAGCGGGTATGAAATGGTAACTCAGGGTAACTCATGATTTTGATTTGCATTTTTAGCGACTAAAGGTGATAAGCATATCGTCTTGTAATTCTTGGCCATTTGCATATCTTTTTCGGAGAAATGTCTACCAAAATTCATCACTGAATTGAATATTTTTAAAATATTCTTTTGCATTCTTGGATATAAATTCCTCTTCAGGTATATGGTTTCCAATTATTTTCTTCCATTCTGTGGGTTTCATTTTCCCACTAAAAGCTTTCTTGTTTTTATAAAATTCAATTTGTCTCTTTCTTATCTTGTTACTTTTGTTTTTGGTTTTATAAATTAAAAAAATGCCTAGTCCAAGGTCATAAGATTTACCTCTATATTTTCTTTCGAGCGTATATTTATGGTTTTAGCTCTTACATTCTCACATTTAGATCTTTCATTTATTTGTGTTGCTTTTTGTATATGATGTAGCTAAAGGTAGAATTTCATTATTTTGCATGTGAGTATCTAGCTGTTTCAGATCCATTTGCTGAAAAGACTATTCTTTCCACCTTGCTCTTCATCAGCAGTCTGGACAAGAATCACTGACCAAAGAATCTTAATCTACTCCATTGATCTCTATTTTTTTTTAACTTTATTTATTTACTGTTACTTTACAATATTGTATTGGTTTTGCCATACATCAACATGAATCCACCACGGGTGTACACGTGTTCCCAATCCTGAACCCCCCTCCAACTTCCCTCCCCATACCATCCCTCTGGGTCATCCCAGTGCACCAGCCCCAAGCATCCTGTATCCTGCATCGAACCTGGACTGGCGATTCGTTTCTTATATGATATTATACATGTTTCAATGCCATTCTCCCAATTGATGTCTATTTTTATCCTTATGCCAATACCACATGGTCATGATAATGGTACTTTTGCAGTAAGGTTTGAAGTCAGGAAGTGTGAGTTCTCCAACTTTATTCTTTAAGTATGTTTTGAGTGTTCTGGTCCCTTGTGTTTCCACATGACTTCTATGGTCATAAACTTCTGCAAAAAAACTTCTACATCTGGGATTTAACAGGAATTTTGTTGAATTTGTAGATATTACCATCTTAACAGTATTGAGTCTCCCAATCCAAGAGTGTGGGGTGTCTCTTGATTTATTTGGGTCTTTCAGTTCAGTTCAGTTCAGTCACTCAGTTGTGTCCGACTCTTTGCGACCCCATGAACTGCAGCACGCCAGGCCTCCCTGTCCATCACCAACTCCCGGAGTTCACCCAAAGCCATGTCCATCGAGTCAGTGATGCCATCCAGCCATCTCATCCTCTTTCGTCCCCTTCTCCTCCTGCCCGCAATCTTTCCCAGAAATTCAGATCTTTAATTTCTGTCAAAATTTTTTTTGTGGTTTTCAGTGTCCAATCATATTAAATTTGTTCTTCAATATCTCATTATTTTTATTCTATTTTAAATAGCATCTAAATTATTTCCCATATTGTCCATTGCTAGTGTAGAGAAGTACAACTGACTTTTATGTATTTACCTTAAATACTGCAAATTTGCTGAACTTATGAGCTCTAGAGAACATTTTAGTATATTCTTAAGGATTTTCTACTTACAAGTTAGCTCCATCTTCAAGTAGAGATAGTTTTACTGTCTTGTAGTCTGGCTAACTTTTATTTATTTTTATTGCAAAAAAAAAATGTTGAAGCTAGATTTTTCAATGCAATGTTGAATAGAAGTGGTGAGAGTAGACATCCTTGTCTTGTTCATAATCATGCAGTCATGTTTGTAATACTGTATTGGAAACATTGTTACATTGTTAAAAATTAAAAAAAAAAAAACCACTTACCTGTAATATATGTTGATATGTAGTTTCTCTAAGTATGGGAGAGGGGCATACTACTCAGTAATGTAATTCTTTGGAAGTAGAATTATAAGATAGTGAGAAAACTAACACATTAGTTTCATATTAAATATCACTCACCTTATGCCCATGAAAGGATGGACTATGCGCTTCAGTACAAGCCTTCATGCAATGTCCTACACAATATGCACATAGATAATGATGATTATGATGACAAAAAGTAAACCATACTCTTTCGCTATACATTTATTATACTTTCACATGGAGACACATGCACAGCAGATCAGTTTATTTACTATACAGCCTGATGATTATTTTAATACTATTTTAATATTCATTAAGTGGAAGTGAGTCTTCTTCCTTGTTATCTTTACATTGAGTAGACTAAGGAGATGCAGGAAGAGGAATTGGTCTTACTATATCAGGAGTCAGTGACAGAGGAGGAAGAAATGGAGGAGGTGGAAGTGGGAGTCAGGAGAAGCAAGCACACTCAGGGTAATTTTATGAAAAGAAAGAAAGATAGCACTAAGTCATATCTGACTCTTGCAGTCCCATGAACTGTAGCCTGCCAGGCTCCTCTATCCATGGGATTCTCTAAGCAAGAATGCTGGAGTGGGTAGCCATTTCCTTCTCCAGGGGAACTTCCCAACCCAGGAATTAAACCCAGGTCTCCTGAATTGCAGGCAGATGCTTTACTGATTGAGCTATATGGAAAGCCCAATTTTATAAAAATACAGGGCAATTTCTGTCTCACACATTTTAGACTTTAATTTATCTGAAAAGGTTTCCATTTGGTACCAATTATTCTTCCACCATTTGCTTTAGTTTCAATGTCTGTGTCATAGAAGGGTCTACATAGTAAAAGAAGTCAAATGCTGTCTTGAATAATCAGAAGCCTTCTACCAGATTGTCTAATGCTGATTTGTTTCCTGGTGCTGCTTCTTCTACATCTTCTTCCTCAGTATCTGGCACTGGTTTAGAAGCATTCATATCCATCAAGTCATCTTCTATTAATTCTTCTGGTGTGGCATCGATTAGCTCTTGAATTCTTCCAAAATCCGTATCTTGGAAATGGTCACCCCTAACTTCTTTTCCATATCTACAATCTCTTTCCTGTTTTCCTTGATTGACTCTGTCATAAATCCTGTGAAGTTGTACACAACATCTGGACATATATATATATATATATTTTTTTTTTCCCAGCAGGAATTTGTTTCCAATGTAATAGCTTTCATATTTTTTTTCTATAACAACAGTGGTATATTCAATGATGTAAACCTCTCAGAGTTTCATCATGTTTATCTATCAGGGTTCTCTTCCACAGCACTGAGAACGCTTTTCATAGAGTATTGTGTACAATAAAACTTAAAGACTCTTATGACCCTTAGATCTGGAGGCTGAATTAGACATTTGGTGGGGATGATGTGGCAAGTAGACCAAGTTGACAGCTTCAGTGTTGAACTCACGAAACCAGGGACACTGGCCAATATTAAAAGAACTTTGAAAAATAGTCCCTCACTATCATGATACTTCTGACTTCAGGGGCAAAGCATCAATGGAACTGATCAAAGACAATATTCTCATTGCCCATCTCTTTCTGCTGTGCAAACAAAAGACAGGCAGCTGGTGTTTATCTTTTTCTTCAAGCCTGGGAGTTAGCAGTTTTACAAATAAGGGAAATCCTGATCATAAGCCGAACTTCACCTGCACAAAACGGTACAGTTAGCCTATTCCTGTCTGCCTTAAATCCTGGGACTCACTTCTTTTCCTTACTAAGAAATTCCTTTTGCTGCATTTTTTTCTCAGAATAGTGCAGTTTCATCTGTGTTAAAAACCTGTTTTGACAAATATCCTTTCTCCTCAATACTTTCCTTCATGGCATCTGGGAATTTGTGTGCTGCCTTTTGGTAGGCAGAAGCTTCTTCTCCTGCTATTGTGACATTTTTAAGGCAAACTTCTTTCTAAAATTATCAAACCATCCTTTTCTGGCATTTAATTCTCCAACTTTAGGTTCTACATCTTCCTTTTGCTTTCAGTTCAGTTCAGTTCATTTCAGTCGCTCAGTCGTTTCTGACTCTTTGCGACCCCATGAATCGCAGCACGCCAGGCCTCCCTGTCCATCACCAACTCCCGGAGTTCACTCAGACTCACATCCATCGATGCAGTGATGCCATCCAGCCATCTCATCCTCTGTCGTCCCCTTCTCCTCCTGCCCCCAATCCCTAAACCTTTTGCTTTAGGTTGTTATATAAAAACTGCCTTCTTTCAAATCATGTAAGAGTCTATAGGCTTGTATTTCTTACAGCAATTCTGCACCTGCATAAAAGCTGCATTTTCAATATAAGATAAAACACTATTTCTCACAAAGTGCAAGGTTTTCATGCCTATTAATGTGGCTGCAATGACAGAGTTAACAATTTTCCTTTTTTTTCTTACAGTGGTCTCTATTTAGTATTCATTTATCTTTTTTTTCTTTTTTAAAGATGGTAGCTTTATTTCCTTGCACATATTTATTTTTAAATGAAATATTTATTTCATTCCAATATTCTTCATCTTTATTTCATATTTTTAGAATTGATTTCTATTCGAGTATAGTTGACTTCTAATGTTGCTAGTTGCTGTCCAGTAGAAACTAACACAACACTGTAAAGACAACAACATTGTAAAGACAACTTGCATTTTCAGTAAGATGCAAGCATCCTTTCTCTCTCCTTGTCTTCAACTTGAACGTCTCTTTTTTCTTCAGCTGTCCTTTTTCTGAAACTTTCCAGACTTGTCACGTTCCCTTTTCCCTACTTCTAAAAAAATGAAAAGAAAACAAAAAAATGGAAGTATATTTGATGTACAATTTTACGAGTCTTTGTGACCCCATGAATCGTAGCATGCCAGGCCCCCCTGTCCATCACCAACTCCCAGAGTTCACTCAGACTCAGGTCCATCTAGTCAGTGATGCCATCCAGCCATCTCATCCTATGTCGTCCCCTTTTCCTCCTGCCCCCAATCCCTCCCAGCATCAGAGTCTTTTCCAATGAGTAAACTCTTCGCAAGAGGTGGCCAAAGTATTAGAGTTTCAGCTTTAGCATCAGTCCTTCCAATGAACACCCAGGACTGATTTCCTTTAGCATGGACTGGTTGGATCTCCTTGCAGTCCAAGGGACTCTCAAGAGTCTTCTCCAACACCACAATTCAAAAGCATCAATTCTTCAGCACTCAGCTTTCTTTACAGTCCAACTCTCACATCCATACATGACCACTGGAAAAACCACAGCCTTGACTAGATGGACCTTTGTTGGCAAAGTAATGTCTCTGCTTTTTAATATGCTGTCTAGGTTGGTCATAACTTTCCTTCCAAGGACTAAGTGTCTTTTAATTTCATAGCTGCAATCACCATCTGCAGTGATTTTGGAGCCCCCCAAAATAAAGTCTGACACTGTTTCCACTGTTTCCACATCTATTTCCCATGAAGTGATGGGACCAGATGCCATGATCTTAGTTTTCTGAATGTTGAGCTATATGCAGGTCAGGAAGCAACAGTTAGAACTGGACATGGAACATCAGCCTGCTTCCAAATAGGAAAAGGAGTACGTCAGGGCTCTATATTGTCACCCTGCTTATTTAACTTATATACAGAGTATGTCATGAGAAACGCTGGGCTGGAAGAAGCACAAGATGGAATGAAGATTGCTGGGAGAAATATCAATAATCTCAGATATGCAGATGACACCACTCTTATGGCAGAAAGTGAAGAGGAACTAAAAAGCCTCTTGATAAAAGTGAAAGAGAAGAGTGAAAAAGTTGGCTTAAAGCTCAACATGCAGAAAACTAAGATCATGGCATCTGGTCCCATCACTTCATGGGAAATAGATGGGGAAACAGTAGAAACGGTAAAGTACATTAGACCTAAACATATTTTATTTATTAAGGACTTATCTAACTTCAACTTATTTTAAAAATATTTCTAGCCTATATGGTTCATTTTTGAGTTTTTTTTTTTAATTGTAAAAAATCTCCAAAAATATTTCCAATGTATTGATTGAAAAAAAATCCATATAAGTCTACTCATACTCTTCAAACTCATGCTGTTCATTGGTCAACTGTATTATCCTCTGTCTTTAGTGATAATATTTGGTTTAAAGTATATTTTATTTGGTATTAGTGTAGCCACCTAAGCTCTCTTTATTTATTTACTTGATTTATCTTTTTTTATATTTTCATGTCAACCGATTCAATTCATTGAATGGAAAGTACAGCTTTTGTAGGTAGTGTATAGTTTAATACATTTTTTCCATTCTGACAATTTATATCTTTTAACTGGATAAACGTTATCTTTCTTTTGTATTTTATCCAGTTAAATGATAAGATTTCCATAAAAATATCTTTTATGTATATTTTTTCTTGATATTCTTCACTTGGTAAGACATTACTTTTATTCTCATCTGTAGTTCTTTAGACATAATTTTCCTTAGATTTTTGACTGCATTCAAAATACCTGAAAGTATTTTTCTAGTAAGTCCAATATCAGAGCTTTCCTAGATATGATTTTTGTTAACTATGTTCCCCCTGTATATGTTCCATACACTCATGTTTCTTTATATGTCTCATAGGTTTTTTTGTCACTGTTGTTGAAAACTGGGCATTTTAAATAATATATTCTGGCAATTCTAGAAATCAGATGCCCCACTATTTCTAGGACTTTTTAAGTTATTGCTGTTTGTAGTGGTTTTGTTCATGTAATGACTTTTCTGAAACATTTCTATAATATATTTATTCTTTTTTGTTTGTGACCACTGAAATATCTGCCCATTTAACTTAATGACTGGCTTATGATGTGACAAAGATGTCTTTAAATGCCTGAAACCAATACATTTCCCAGTCTTTCCTGAAAAAGTCAGTATACATATTTGTTGTTCAGTTGCTAAGTCGTGTCTGACTGTTTGCGACCCCCCAAACTGAAGTACACCAGGACTCCTTGTCCTTCACTATCTCCCGGAGTTTGCTCAAGTTCATGTCTGTTGAGTCAGTGATGCCATCCAGCCATCTCATTTTCTGTCATCCCCTTTTCCTCCTGCCCTCAATAT
Source organism: Bos grunniens (assembly GCF_055505025.1). Lineage (NCBI taxonomy): Eukaryota > Metazoa > Chordata > Mammalia > Artiodactyla > Bovidae > Bos > Bos grunniens. The sequence continues at coordinate 10,164,608 of NC_141170.1, read as the reverse complement.
TTCCCAGCATCAGGGTCTTTTCCAATGAGTCAGCTCTTCACATCAGATGGTCAAAGTATTGGAACTTCAGCTTCAGCATCAATCCTTCCAATGAATATTCAGGATTGATTTCTATTAGGATTGACTGAGTTGATGGCCTTGGTTTTCAAGGGACTCTCAAGAGTCTTCTGCAGCCCCACAATTTGAAAGCATCAGTTCTCTGGTGCTTGGCCTTCTTTATGGTCCAACTCTCACATCCATAGATGACTACTGGAAAAACCATAACTTGGACTATACGGAATTTTGCCAGCTCAAAAGGCAAAAAGATACGACACCAGAAGAAGAAGATACATGTTAGGGCATGGATTTAACATTAATTAATAAATTTAATAATTCCATCTTTGATTTAACTTTATGTTGTACCTCAGTATTAGGCAAGGCTGGTAACTTATGGTTTTCCTTGGTCTTTACTGAGCATACATGCAGCCTCATCCCTATGTTCTTCCACCACACAAGTGCCTTTTGGATTCTCAGGAATGTAAAAGAGCTTTTCAAAATCCTGTGTAAAGTTCTCATTTCCAAAATATTCCTCTTAAGCTTCCTGATTAGCCTTAGTTTCATTTGTTATCTATTGTGCAGGCAGCTATGATGGTCAACAATTGCCTCTGATTGATTTAGATAAATGCCCCTTTGAAAGGTTGTTTCCACTGGATGAACTCTCAATAAAGTCTAATAAAGACAGCTTTGCAAGTAGCGTTTTGCAGAGAACTACTAGATAAGTCTAACAATGTCAATTCTATGGAAACGGGGCTTTGAAGGAGTCCCCACAAAAATTTCCTTCTTCTTTGGCTTCAGACTGGTGGTTTCCTCAGTGATTGCAGTCTCTTGACCTTTAAGGTTATCCTGGAGCTAGGAAGAGAGGAAAGGAATCATGAAAATTAAAGTGTCACAAGCTTACTGTTTTCACTGAGATTCAGTTGTTTGTCTTGAATACATACTTCCCGAATTACCGCAAGCCTTTGGTTAATTTCTAGGGTTTTGAAAAGCTGATTTTTACAACTTTGTGCCAGTATTCTTTCTCATTTTATAGAGAAGGGAATGTTTAGAGGTCCTTGCAGGGTCTTTCTTTTTTTTTTTTTTGAAGTTCTGCTCCACATGATTTTACACAGTACTTTTACATACATAAATGTCTAATAAACTTCTTGTATAAAAACAATGTAAATAAAATGCATACAGCATAGATACATATGACACAAAAGGACAGTCATGGCCATAATCTTATATATTTCTGTATATGATAGTCAACACATTTGGGATGCAAATTTAGAAGTGTCTATGATAGATATTTTATTTTAAAAACATCTCATTAAACTATCACCAGCTAATTTATCTCAACAGAAAGTAAAGCAAAAAATAATAATGGAGAGCACATTAGTCTTTCAACCTGCTTGTTTTTGCCAATTTATTTAACTTGTTCATTCCACAGACATTAACTATGCTGGCATTATGGACACAATTCCCTGGTGCTGACACACATATATTTTAAAATCTTTTGAAGAAGATATGTGTATAAAATGTAACTTCAGTATTTTGCAGTGAATAGACTTATGTACAAATTGCTTTGGGAATGAAGAGAGCTTGATTAAATCTGTTTTGGTAGGGAAAGATATTCCCAAGCTGGTAATTTCATTTAAGGTGAAAATGTTAAGATTAAATAGGACTCTACGAGAAGAAGCTATGAGTTTTGGAGAGGTATTATTAGTCACTCAGCTGTGTCTGACTCTTTGCAATCCCATGGACTGTAGCTCACAAGAATTTTCTGTCCGTGAAATTCTCCAGGCAAGAATACTGGAGTGGGTTGCCTTTTCCTTCTCCAAGAAATATTCCAGACCCAGGGATCAAACCTGGGTCTCCCACATTGTAGGTAGATTCTTTACTATCTGAGGCAACAGGGAAGCAAGTTTTGGAGAGGACAGCATTAAATACTTTATTGTGAGTTAAGAAGAACCATTTAAGTTATATTTTTTACGAATATTAGTTAAATCAATCAAGGTTCTGGCTTCCAGATGAAGATACGGAGAACTTTCAAAGACTATATATATTATCAATTTTTTACCTGGTACCCCCTTTTCTCTTAGCATTGTCCCTTCCAAGGATGACATGTATTTCACATTATAGAAGCAATGTGCTGCTTTACTATATATAATGTATGTGTACATCAGTGTTCTCTATTACTATACAATTTCAGTCTCTATAACCCCACAAGATGATTAGTGTGTCATGCATATGGCTCATGGACACCAAGAACTTGATTATAGGTAAACAAATGGGACAACTCAGTAAAGTCCCACAGCAGATTCTGGAGTCCATTATAAAATTACTGAGTTTGGAATGGGTTTCCCATGCAACCCTCTCAACAACCTCAATTCTAATCACAGTCAAGGATGTTTTGAAAATGATGGTCAGCAATTCCCTGATGGCTCAGTGCAAAGAATTTGCCTGTCAATGCAGGAGATACAGGTTTGATTCTTGGGTTGAGAAGATCCTCTGGAGGAGGAAATGTCTACCCATTCCAGCATTCTTGCCTGGGATATCCCATGGACAGAGGAGCCTGGTGTGCTGCAGTCCATGCAGTCACAAAGAGTCAGACACAACTTAGTGACTAAGCAATAACAAAATCATTCAGAATTGAAAGCCAAAGTGGCCTCCACCTATGAAATAAGTGTTTTACACATTTTGTTTGCCTGATCTTTCTTCAATGGCACCCCACTCCAGTACTCTTTCCTGGAAAACCCCATAGGCAGAAGAGCCTGGTAGGCTGCAGTCCATGGGGTCGCGAAGAGTCGGACATGACTGAGTGACTTCACTTTCACGCATTGGAGAAGGAACTGGTAACCCACTCTAGTGTTCTTGCCTGGAGAATCCCAGGGATGGGGGAGCCCGGTGGGCTGCCGTCTATGGGGTCACAGAGAGTCGGATACGACTGAAGTGACTTAGCAGCAGCAGCAGCATTCTTACTGAAAATTAAGAGGAAAGTAACTTTTCTCATCTGTATCCATATTTAAAGAGGGAAAATTAAAGATGAATGAAGAAAGCCTCATGTTTCCAGGTAAAATATGGAAAGAAATATTTCTCCTCTGGGGATGAAAATAATTTCTACATACTTATGTGCAAGCAAAATGTCTCTATGTCAATGTATGCAAATCAAAGTGTCACTTATAAAGCAAAACATATTAAGTACTATGACTGGTTCATGCAGTAGTTGCATCAGAATCAACTTAATAACCTAAATAAAAGACTAAAATTTTAGCCAGTGTTATTTTTGAATGACAATAGATTAAGCAGTGCTGCTGGGAAATATAGGTTAATAGATGACCTGAGGTTTAAACTTATTTACTGAAAGTAAGTTTATAAAATTTTCCTCTAAGTGCAACAGAAATTAAATATCCTAAACTGAAACAAGCATTTGGAAATATAAAAACCCATTCAGAAATGCAATTTTTCAGCATGTTGAAGAAATGAGAAAATCCACAGAGCATTAAAGTTTTTACTAAGGAAGTGAATATATGACCTAGAGACTCACCTACATGGTGCCCACAATAAGTGTTAATACATATCTAAAATGGTTTCTTCTTAGGTGCTGCAAACTTGAAGATAGACAAGTCTGAACTGGTTTGGAGTCAGATGGTTGATGATATCTTTGTACTAACTGAGCTTCCCCTGTGGCTCCTCAGTGAGGAATCCACCTGCAGTGAAAGGGATGTGGAGATTTGGGTTTAATCCCTTGATTGGGAAGATCTGCTGGAGAACCGACAAACCATGTTTGACAATTTTGAAAAGATTCCAAATTTAAATCTATCCATTGCATCATTTACCAAAAATCACCTGTGCTGATGGATTTCATGTGGTCTGTGTCAGGCATACAAAAATGAATACTGTGAATTAGAAACATTTCCATGGTCTTAGCCATAGACAGCTAAAGGTTTGCTTGATGAATTGGATATACATTTCATCTGTCATACACCTTAGAGCTGAACAACTAAGTAATGGAAGGTGTTGGGGCAAGTTTTGATCTTTTGAAAGAAAATTGTTTGCTCATATCAAGTCTGGAAAATGTCTACCTTTAGCTTGCTGATGAAAATCACATCAACAATATTAGGCATTTTTCTGTTTGACATTAGAACCATACAAACTTTTTCAATATTTATCTTCAAGGAAATTTGGAAATAGTTAAATATGTGCAGTTCTTACTTTTTTTATAGTTCAATGAGTTCACCAGAATGAAATTCACCAGAGAAAGTTTATCATTGCACACTTTCGTGTGCTTAAATCATTTCCAAATGTCAAACTAGAAACCTGAAGGTGTACTCTAAGAACCTGAGCATTGATTTCCAAAAATGTTCTTTGAATTTCAGTTTTATGAAAATGAACTAATATTACCATTTGCTTTTGCCAGGTAATGATGATCAAAAGATGAAGAGTTCCAAAAAATTTATTTAACTGCAGTATAAGGTTGTCAGGAACAAACAAACAAAAAAATTGACCGTTTGAGGTACCACAAACCTTAAATATATCTGAAAAATTTACCCTAACTAGTAAATACACTAGTTCTAGTACTAGTGTATTTGAGAACTAGTATTGTTCTAGTACTTTACATAGGCTCTATATTCAGAAACATTTATATGTGAGAAGCATTTTTCCATTACACAAATAAGTAGATATATGTCATTCTCAGATAAATAATTCAACACTGAATTTTGTATGGAACACCTCAATAAAAAATATAAGAACTAACATTCAGAAAATGAAGATCATGGCATCTGGTCCCATCACTTCATGGGAAATAGAAGGGGAAACAGTGGAAATAGTGTCAGACTTTATTTTTGGGGGCTCCAAAATCGCTGCAGATGGTGATTGCAGCCATGAAATTAAAAGATGCTTACTCCTTGGAAGAAAAGTTATGACCAACCTAGACAGCATATTGAAAAGCAGAGACATTACTTTGCCAACCATGGTCCATCTAGTCAAGGCTATGGTTTTTCCAGTGGTCATGTATGGATGCGAGAGTTGGACTGTGAAGAAAGCTGAGCGCCGAAGAATTGATGCTTTTGAACTGTGGTGTTGGAGAAGACTCTTGAGAGTCCCTGGGACCGCAAGGAGATCCGATCAGTCCATTCTGAAGGAGATCAGCCCTGGGATTTCTTGGAAGGAATGATGCTATAGCTGAAACTCCAGTACTTTGGCCACCTCATGGGAAGAGTTGACTCATTGGAAAAGACCCTGATGCTGGGAGGGATTGGGGGCAGGAGGAGAAGGGGACGACAGAGGATGAGATGGCTGGATGGCATCACCGACTCGATGGACTTGAGTCTGAGTGAACTCCGGGAGTTGGTGATGGACAGGGAGGCCTGGTGTGCTGCAGTTCATGGGGTCGCGAAGAGTCGGACATGACTGAGCGACTGAACTGAACTCAACTGAACATTGACATAGATGTGAAAGAAAACATGTCAGACTTTTAGTTTCAAATCAAAGGAGAAATTAACTATTTAAGAAAAATGCAAAGTAAATATTTCAATTTTCAACATGCATTTTTCCAATGTTGTATTTAAAAAATCTAAAATGTTATACTTGTTTATTAGATATCTATGTCATCATTAGGCAAAGGAAAGTTTAGTTATATTTTGAGACTTAATTTTGTTGATCCCTAATTGTTATGCATATAATCTTTTCATCACTAAATTTGAAAAGTACATACGATTTCAAACAATTCCTAGAATAGTAAACCTAGAATCACCTATAATTAACACCATGCAAATTTATAGACAATATTTTTTGAAGATTTAAGAGATTGGGGTGCTATCCAAAACAACTTAATGACAGAAATCCTAAGAAAATACTGAAATTAGTCATTTGCTAAACTACAAGATCAATTCCCCATTTTAAAATATTTTTAGCTACTTATTAACAGAATAATGATAAAAGTATTAATTCTTTAGGTTGTAATCACATAATCTCACTGAGATTGTTTAATTAAATTTAAATTAGAGATGCGAACACAGAGAACAGACTTTTGGATACAGCAGGGGAAGGAGAGGGTGGGACAAGTTGAGAGAGGAGCATGGAAACACATACATTACCACGTGTAAAATAGGTACCTAGGGGGAAGCTGCTGTACAACACAGAGAGCTCAGTCAGCCCCATGCTCTGCAAAAACCTAGAGGGCTGGGTAGGGGGCAGGGGAGGTTCAAGAGGGAGAGGATATATGTTTACTTAAAGCTTACTGGAATCAAGATTGCTGGGAGAAATATCAATAACCTCAGATATGCAGATGACACCACCCTTATGGCAGAAAGCAAAGAAGAACTAAAGAGCCTCTTGATGAAAGTGAATGAGGAGAGTGAAAAAGTTGGCTTAAAGCTCAACATTCAGAAAACTAAGATCATGGCATCCAGTCCCATCACTTCATGGCAAATAGATGGGGAAACAATGGAAACAGTGACAGACTTTATTTTGGGAGGCTCCAAAAGCACTGCAGATGGTGACTTAAGCCATGAAATTAAAAGATGCTTGCTCCTTGGAAGAAAAGATATGACCAACCTAGAGCATATTGAAAAGCAGAGACGTTACTTTGCCAACAAAGGTCTGTCTAATCAAAGCTATGGTTTTTCCAGTGGTCATGTATGGATGTGAGAGTTGGGTCATAAAGAAAGCTGAGCACTGAACTGTGGTATTGGAGAAGACTCTTGAGAGTCCCTTGGACTGCAAGGAGATCCAACCAGTCCATCCTAAATGAAATCCGTCCTGAATATTCATTGGAAGAACTGATGCTGAAGTTGAAACTCCAGTACTTTGGCTACCTGATGTGAAGAGCCGACTCACTGAAAAAGACCCTGATGCTGGGAAAGATTGAAGGCAAGAGGAGGAGGAGACGACAGAGGATGAGATGGTTGGATGGCATCACCGACTCGATGGACATGAGTTTGAGCAAGGTCTGGGAGTTGGTGATGGACAGGGAATCCTGACAAGCTGGAGTCCATGGGATCACAAAGAGTCGGACATGACTGAGCAAATGAACCTGAACTGAAGGCTGATTCACATTGTTGTATGGCAGAAGCCAACACTACTGTAAAGCAATTATCCTCCAAATAAAAATAAATTTTAAAAAATAAACCAATATAGAAAACTCTGAAATAATTAATGTCAATAAGGCATGAATGGTGAAATGTTAAATATCAGACCAGTAAGTGAAAGTCACTCGATCATGTCTGACTCTTTGCAACCACATGGACTCTACAGGCTATGAAATTTTCCAGGCCAGAATACTGGAGTGGGTAGCCTTTCCCTTCTCCAGGGTATCTTCCCGACCCAGGGATCAAACCCAGGTCTCTCTCATTGCAGGTGGATTCTTTACCAGCTGAGCCACAAGGAAACCCAAGAATACTGCAGTAGGTAGCCTATCCTTTCTCTAGCGAATCTTCCCCACCCAGGAATTGAACCAGGGTCTCCTGTATTGCAAGTGGATTCTTTACCAGCTGAGCTGTCAGGGCAGTGGAAGGGAGCTAATGGGAGGCTCTAGGCCACTAGAAAGAAAGGCAGACCACAGGGGTGCTGGAGAAGATTCCTGAGAGTCCCTTGGACAGCAAGGAGGTGAAAGTGAAACTCTTAGTCGCTCAGTCATGTCTGTTTGTGACCCCATGGACTGTAGCCCACCAGGCTCCTCTGTCCAAGGGATTTCCCAGGCAAGAAGACTAGAGTGGGTTGCCATTCCCTTCTCCAGGGGATCTTCCTGGCACAGGGACTGAACCCAGATCACCTGCATTGCAGGCAGATTATTTACCATCTGAATCACTAGGGAAGCTGCAGGAGGTCTTCCAGGACAAAGAACAATAATTTTAGAAGCTATGATTGAGAGTGAGATGTACACACACCTGATAAATGATGATTACCAGTGACAACAATCCAGCTTACCAAGTGCTTCCTGTGCCTGGAATTAGCATGCTGTCTGTCTTCAGACAAAATGAAAACACCTGAATTATTATAAAACAGATGCCCTAACCTTGCCTGGCACATGTGACTGACGGTCCTTTGGCTTGTATTTCTTTGACAAATGGTCTTGCCTTTTTTTGGCCATCCTCTGTTCTTACAACCCATAAGAATTTGGTGGTTACTTTGAAAGAAAATGTGGAATTATGGTCATAATGAGCACTTTTTTTTTGAAGTGTAGTTGGCTTACAATATTATACTAGTTACAAGTGGACAACATAGTGAATCACAGTTTTTAAAGATTAAGTTTTATTTAAGGGGATTACATAATAATGGCTATATTCCCTGTGCTATACAATAGCTCCTTGTAGCTTATTTTATACATAATAGTTTGTACCTTTTAATCCCCTATCCCTATCATATCCCTCCCCTCTGGTAATCACTGGTTTGTTCTCTGTATTTTTCAGTCTGTTTCTGTTTTGTTACATACATTTGTTCACTTGGTTGTTAGATTCCACATATAAACAACAATACAGAGTATTTGTCTTTCTCTGTCTGACTTATTTAACTTAGTATGAGCATCTCTAGGCTCATCCATGTTGCTAAGCACTTCTTGCATGTACTTAGAACATAGTCCTAAATGTCCACATCACTCACAATCTTTCCTTTTCCATCATTACCATCTCTGCCTCTTCTCCCCAAACTACCCCCTCACCAACATCCATCCACAAAACTGGGCTTCCACCTCCAGGGATCTTTTGCTGTTAAACTTTTTAATTTTAAAATAACTATAGATCCATGGAAAGTTTCAAACAATTATAAGATTTGCAAGAAGTTGCAAATACACTTTAGAAAGATCTCACGCAAGATCCACCTGCTGCTGCTAAGTCACTTCGGTCGTGTCTGACTCTGTGCGACCCCATGGACAGCAGCCCGCCAGGCTCCCCCGTCCCTGGGCTTCTCCAGGCAAGAACGCTGGGGTGGGTTGCCATTTCCTTCTCCAATGCATGAAAGTGAAAAGTGAAAGTGAAGTTGCTCAGTCGTGTCCGATTCTTTGCAACCCCATGGACTGCAGCCTACCAGGCTCCTCCATCCATGGGATTTTCCAGGCAAGAGTACTGGAGTGGGGTGCCATTCTCAAAACCAGGGAACTGACACTGAGCGAATGTGTGTGTGTAGCTCTACATCACGGTATCACATACAGATCTGTATAACCACTGGGGCTTCCCTGGTGGCTCAGAGGGTAAAGAATCTGCCTGCAGTATGGGAGACCTGGGTTCAATCCCTGGATTCGGAAGATCCCCTGGAAGAAGGCATGTCACCCCACTCCAGTATTCATGGGTTTCCCTGGTGGCTCAGACAGTAAAGAATCCACCTGCAATGTGGGAGACCCAGGTTCAATCCCTGGGTCAGGAAGCCCCCCTGGAGGAGGGTATGGCACCCCACTCCAGTGTTCTTGCCTGGAGAATCCCACGGACGGAGCAGTCTGGCGGGCTGCAGTCCATGGGGTCGCAAAGAGTCAGACACGACTGAAGTGGCTAGGCATGCCTGCACGCACACACCAGAATCAAGATACAGAGTTCTACTACAACATAAGCATCTCCTTTGGATTACACTTAAATATCCACCCTCCAACATTCCTAATTCCAGGAAATCACTGATTTCCTTGTATTCTCCATTTCATAACAGTCATTCTGAGAAAGATACAATAAATGGAACTACACAGTTGTGTGACCGTTTGAGACCAGCTGTTTTTTTCACTGGAAATAACGTCCTTGAGATTCATCCAAATTGTTGCCCGTACCAATAGTTCATGCTTTTCTATTCTTGAGATCTCCAAGCTGTATCATAGGTTTAACTAATCACCTGTTGTAGGAAGTGTTGTTTCTAGTTGTTAGCCATTAAAAATAAACCTGCAATGAACAACAACAACAAAAAAAGGAATTGTACTGCTTTTATTCTCTCTTACTGATAGTAAAATGACCAGGAATAATTACATAGGCAGTTATCTGTTAACATTTCAATTACAGCATTATGAGGTTTGCTTAACTGTCTTCACTGGGGGTTCTAAACCTCAAACTTGTAAGTGGAAGCCCACCATATTTAAAGTGAATCTACCATTCACTACTTCTACGTACCAGGTTCTGAACAGGAAATTTAAAAATTAAATTAGTTTTCTAGTAAACAGTAAGAGGAGAATGGAAGAGTGAGCTCCTATATTTGAGCAATATTTTAGGTGAAACCACACAGCACAAAAGTGGGAAAAAGAAAAAGAATGTCCAGAGCCTAATATCCAGGGTGAAGGCCAGCTTTAATATCTACAAGCTGGGTGAACTCTCATCCAGCATTTAAGTTCTTTGTGAATCAGTTTTCTTCAGAAAATGAGAATAATAACATTAGCTAGCTCTTGAAGTTATCTTAAGCAATAAATATGACTCAACATATGTAAATAATTTAAATCAGTGGCTGGCCCAGTATAGACTCTTTATGTGAGTTAATTAAATAGGTTAAATTAATAATCTCAACCCCTACCAGTTTCATCACTGGACACAGAGTGTATAGCAGTATGTGCAGACATTTGGGGCCCTTTGTTCTGTGTTTTTCTTTTTTGCTCATTTAATTTGGATTTTAGTTTGCTAGATTTTACTTTTGTTCATTTTGTTGTTGAATTCTTAACATATGGGGAAACTGAAACTCAAAATAAATAACATCAATCAAAACCAAATTTTTTTAATTCTTTCACAGTTTCAGATTAAGACTGTGGTGAAGAGGCAGAAGATGTCAATGACTATTGAATATCATATTGACCTTTTACTGTTCAGAACAGATCAGATCAGTCACTCAGTTGTGTCCGACTCTTTGCGACCCCATGAATCGCAGCACGCCAGGCCTCCCTGTCCATCACCAACTCCCGGAGTTCACTCAGACTCACGTCCATTGAGTCAGTGATGCCATCCAGCCATCTCAGCCTCTGTCATCTCCTTCTCCTCCTGCCCCCAATCCCTTCCAGCATCAGAGTCTTTTCCAATGAGTCAACTCTTTGCATGAGGTGGCCAAAGTACTGCAGTTTCAGCTTTAGCATCATTCCTTCCAAAGAAATCCCAGGGCTGATCTTCAGAATGGACTGGTTGGATCTCCTTGCAGTCCAAGGGACTCTCAAGAGTCCAACACCACAGTTCAAAAGCATCAATTCTTCGGCATTCAGCCTTCTTCACAGAAATATGTAATTATTTACATTTCGGATGGGAACTAAATATCTTGGCAAATGTTTGAAAATGTTTTGCAATGAACTTATGTGTGAGCGGGTTGTCTCTTCATTTGTCAGAGATTTCATTTTAAATGTTGGAAGTCTATAAAATATTTATAAATTATGACTATCATTTTTCCTTTACATTTTTCCTCATTATATATATATATATATCTTTAATTGCTTGAAATCTGTTTTTCATGTGAAAAGGAGCAGCCAAGATTGTCTCAGAGATTAACTGCTTACATCTTCAACTCTCCTAACTGCCAATGCCAGGATTCTCGAGTCTAATTTGACTATTTAAAAGTTTGGGAGATCTGAATAAGTTATTGAGATTTCAAGTGTCAAGTGCATTTGTGAAATATCCAACAGAGCTAACATTTTAATAAACATGAGCTTTCCACCAAACCTAATGTGTGTGCTTAAGGTAGAAAGAGAATTGCCCATTTCCCCCTCACCTCCCCTCGATCAGATAATGGGTAAGTCACAGTGACTGATATCAGTTTGAATACTACTCAGCCCTTTCAGGAGAGTGGTAATCATAAAAACATCCATTCATTTTCTCTCTCATTTTCTTCTTCTATCCCAAACAACATTGAATGGGATCAATAAAAGCTGTCCAACATGCAGTTAGCAAGTAGAGTAGTTACAAGTTACATTAGGCATAGGATGATGAGTTAGATTTAAACTCCACAACCTACATTTAATTTTCTCCATAAGAAAAGGGAAATGAACACTGACTTAAGAGGAAAATCAATAATATAATTAACAGGATCTAATTATCTTGTTCTGTTTATTAGTCCAATGCTTCTCAATTATCCTCTGATTTGGCTTCTTATTCCCATATTTTGATATTTATAGAAAACATGATTTGATAGAGTTCATTTATATACTTTGATAAATCATATTCACCGCTTTTCCTTATCAAACTATACCCATTCCCAATAGAGGACCTCACACACATTCAGTCATTTGAGAAAGTGGTGATTTTCAGTAGTGTGATTTCCTCTCAATGACATTTTGCTTAAATAAGAAAATCTGTGTGAAGTGGCTTTGTGCCTATGGGTAATTTGTTTGAAGTTTAAGATGTCAAATATTGGCAAGAACTATGGTAATTCTGTAAGTTGGAAAAGTAAAGCAAAATAGGTGTTGACTTTTCATTTCCCAGGGAGGATCTAATATTATTTAGCAATCCCCAATCCTCTGGTGCCCATTTCTTAAATGACACATATGCCAGCTGTTGTGTAGATCACAAAGAATGCAGCTATCCCAGCACAGGCGGCCTTTTAATCATACTCGAGACTAAAAATAGGAGCCCCATCTATTTTCTCATCTAGTTTTTTATTTAAAGGAAAACCTTAAGAATAAAACACAAAATTCACTCATCCCTCTGAAACAAGGAAGCAAATACTGTTTTATTTTCGTTCACCTTCAAGTGACTGTCAAACAGCTGAATGCTATTGCAGAAATATGTTATCTAGCTGGAAATATGAATTTCAGGGCCAAGCAGTATATGTTCACATGAGGAAGACATTTTAAAAGGATTCTGTGGAACATGACAACTGTGGAATATTATAATAATTTATGTTTAGTCTGGAGACAAGAAGTCTCAAATAGAGTAAGTTAGTTGCCTTCAACTGTCTAAGAGGATGATACACTATTAAAAATAATAGTAATGACAAGTAATTTTTAATGTTTCTCCAGAGGGCCAATCTGGGGTAGATGTACAGAAATTATAATGAAGATAATTTATAAGAATTAGACTAATCTAGCAGTGAAATTGTCTTCCTTATGAAACAAGTTTTTATTCCTTGGGGACATCTGTGACAAGGCTGAAGGGCTAGCCTGGCCCTTACTCATTAACTTCTCTTCAACTAGAGCTGTTCCCTCCTCAAGCACAGGAAAGATATGATGTATGGTAACTGCCTTTTTATTCATCTTTATGGTCTCTACCTGCATGCAAAAAAACAAACAAAAAAAAGAATTCCTAAATATCCGAAATAAAAGCAAAAGTCAAGTGCAATGCAAATGTATTAATGGTACATCTCTCCCATATTAAAGAATCATACTGAGATACAATGAGTGAAAGTGAAAGTCACTCAGTCATGTCCGACTCTTTGCGACCCCTTTGGAATTCTCCAGGCCAGATTCCTGGAGTGGGTAGCCTTTCCTTTCTCCAGGGAATCTTCCCAACCCAGGGATTGAACCCAGGTCTCCCACATTGCAGGAGGATTCTTTACCAGCTGAGCCACAAGGGAAGCCCACCGCAGAAAGGCATCCTAAACTGGATCAGAGTTTGAAGTAGATTTGTGTTCCTCAAACTTGTTCCAAGACAAGCTACATGTGAAAGATGGCCAGATATTGTAAAAAGCCAAAAAACAAAAAGCATCCAGTGGTCAATCCAGATTTTGGAAAGAGGTTAAGTGAAGATAAGCATAATTTCTTGACTGCAGACATTATGAGAGCTTCCCTGGTGACTCAGTGGTAAAGAATTCTCTTGCAATACAAGAAATTGTCTGCAATGCAGGAGATGTGTGTTTGATCCCTCGCTCAGGAAGATGTCCTGGAGTAGGAAACAAAGAACCCACTCCAATATTCTTGCCCCCAAAATTCCATAGACAGAGGAGCCTGGCAAGGTTACACTCCTTGGGGTTGCAGAGAGTCATAGAGAGTTGTCACAGAGAGTTGTGTTGCAGAGAACACAACTGAGTGACTGAGCACATTTAATATGTAAAGAAAGATGTGAATCATTAAAATGGAACTTATAAAGACAATTTTACTAAATGATTTTTTAAGTCCCCCCCCACCCCGCCCATTGAGGAACACTTTTAAAAAGTGATCAGATTCTAGTTCCATGCAATGAAATTTGGGAAGTAATGAATGAGTCCAAAGGGTAAAGTTTATCTGACATATGAGGATATATTCAGTCAAACAATGACTGAATTAATCTCTAACTGCACATAGGGATTGCACTTTTAATTTCAGGAGGAAACAAGAGTGAAGGGAACTCAACTATAATGTCACAAGTCATTTGTCCCTGGAAATGTGTACACAGTCAGAAATCAAGTACAGAATGCAAGATTCAAGTGCCAAGAACATGAGAAATGGTGCCCTGTATGACATCTGCCAAAGATGGAGATACAATTTTTGGAATGAAGCCATGACACCAGATCCAAAGATAAGGAACAGAGACACATTGCCAAGAATAGTTGAAAAGAACTATGTTTTGTTGCCAGTGATGCTACCTTGCAAGGCTGAAGGTATTGAAAGATTGTGGTGGAATGGGCAATGGTCAGAATCAGAGAGCCTTAATCATAGTCAATTAGCCGCAACCAAGTCTAGTATCAGATCACTTTAATGTAAGAAGCAAAGCAGGTGTCTATTCTTTAAAACCTGTCTATTTTAGGTTGAGTTGTCTAGGATACATACTCTGACATAGAGATCTGTATGCAGAGAATTTACTGGGGAGTATTCTCAGGACCCAGGCCTGTGGGTGGCGGGGATGAAGGGCATAGTACTGAGATTAGAGAGAAATTATACCCAAGCCCCTCTTCCTTCTCAGAGATAAACAGAGCCCTCAGCTAATCCTAGAGCCCTCCAAGAACTCAAACATTGATATGGCCCTTCAGAATTTCCCCATCTTCAGACACAGGGTCAGTCTTTTAGATCAGTTTTTGGAGCAGGCTGCTGGCAAAAAGAGGTGTGACATTGGGTGAAGTGGCTGTTTTTGGCTGAGGCTAATTCTTAGAAGTCAGTTCAGCTATGACTGTGAACCACAACACACCCAGCAAATGGTTAAATGAGTGCCTCATTCTGGAAGGAAGTATCTGCATGGCTCAGTATACCCACTAGACTTGGTCAATGTGCACAGAATGGAAACTAAGTCTCAGGGAGGAAGACTATCCTTTTAACATTTTTGTTACATGTAGGTAACCATCAAATACAGAGAAGTCAACACACATTAAAACTACTCCTATTCTAAGAAAGAAACTCAAGTTTTCTGTGCTCACTTGTCTCCTCTTCCTTGTTCTAATTTAAAAAGTAAAATTTTCTCCCATTTAATTTATATTATATGCATATACTTTTTCAAAATAAAAAAAATTGAGCCAATGTCAGAAAATTAATTCATTTTCATAAATGTACTACCTGTAGCTATTACTATAATTACATATACCTTAGGCTATAACTATGAAATTATTACCCAAATATAGTAAAGAGATTTGAGGTTCAAGAAATTAAAAATTAAATAGGTATAAAGTAAAACTGAATTGGTAATAATCAGATAAAATTATAAATTAATTATAAACACTTAGAGTGAAGTATGGGCTTTCCTGGTGGCTGAAACAGTAAAGAATCTGCCTGCAATGCAAGAGCCACAGGAGAGAGAAGTTTGATCCCTGGGTCTGGAAGATCCCCTGGAGGTGGAAATGGCAACCCACTTCAGTATTCTTGTCTGGAGAATCCCATGGACAGAGGAGCCTGGTGGGCTACGGAACGTGGCGTCTCAAAGAGTTAGACACAACTGAAGCGACTCAGCACACATGCAGGCACAGTGAAGTATAATGGAGGAATGAATATTGAGAAAACCAGTGGGTTAAAAGCCAGAAGCTGTAGGTTCTAGGATCTTTTAATATACCTTTTTGATGCAATAGCATCTTTTCATGCAATAACATTGACAAATCAATGTTATTTGGTAAGGTTCAGCTTTTCATCTGAAATTAGCCCAACAACACTTACACAAGGATCACTGTTGCAGGTTAACAAATATTAATATTAATAAAAATTTTATTGAAAATACCATGTCCCAGGGTTTTTCATGTATGTTCCCATTAAATATCATTTTAACACTGAAGAAATAGAGAAAATAGGTTAAATCTAGAATAATAGTTAAGAGTGTAAGGTTAAAGTCAGAGCATCAGGTTCAAACCCTGGTTCTGCTTTCTCGTTTTGTGATTGTGAGCAAGTCTCCATCTCTGCAGAATGGAAGTCATAATGCCATCTATCAAGATTGCTGTGGGTATAAAAAGAGGTCATGTGAGCAAATGCCTTGAACAGTGGCTGTTAACTATGGGATCAACAAATATTAGTAAATATAAGTTGGAACAAAATGTTACTTGGGAATCCCTTGGCGATCCCGTGGTTAGGACTCTATGCTTTCACTGCTGGGGGTGTGGGTTTAACACGTGGTAAGGCTCCTTGGAAGAAATGTTATGACCAACCTAGAGAGCATATTGAAAAGCAGAGACATTACTTTGCCAACAAAGGTCCATATAGTCAAGGCTATGGTTTTTCCAGTGGTCATGTATGGATGTGAGAGTTGGACTGTGAAGAAAGCTGAGCGCCAAAGTACTGATGCTTTTGAACTGTGGTGTTGGAGAAGACTCTTGAGAGTCCCTTGGGCTGTAAGGAGATCCAACCAGTCCATCCTAAAGGAGATTAGTCCCAGGATTTCTTTGGAAGGAATGATGCTAAAGCTGAAACTCCAGTACTTTGGCCACTTCGTGTGAACAGTTGACTCATTGGAAAAGATTCTGATGCTGGGAGGGATTGTGGGCAGGAGAAGGGGACAACAGAGAATGAGATGGCTGGATGGCATCACTGACTCGATGGACGTGAGTCTGGGTGAACTCCAGGAGTTGGTGATGGACAGGGAGGCCTGGCGTGCTACGATTCATGGGGTCGCAAAGAGTCAGACGCGACTAAGCGACTGACTGAACTGAAGGAAACTAGGATCCTGTGAGTCATGCAGCACAGCCAAAACAATAAACTAAAAAATAAACAAATTATCAAATAAATAGAAAATGTGCTTATTTAATGTTACAAGATTATAAAGCTAAAAGTTTAAGAAAATGGAAGCTCAATTACAGAATCTGCATACCTAAAACATCCTAAACATTATTATTAAATACAAAGGGTTCATGAAGAAGACTAAAGCAAGAAAAGTCTATAACATTGAAGGCAGATTCCTGACCTCTCAAAATATATCACACTGTGCTGGTAATTGCCATGGGTTCTCCATTTATCCATCCTAAGACCTTGATATGTGATCTCATATTTGTGAGATTTGTGAATAATATAACAATATAATAATAATAATATAGGTTTGTGAATTTATATTATGGAAATAATATTAAGACCTATCTCATAGATAAGAATTAGTTAAATGAGAAGCCACACGCAAAGTTCTGTCCATAGCTGTTGATAATAAAAGCAATCACTCATTATTATGAGACATTTTCTTATTTTGGAGAAGGCATTGGATCCAGGGCAACATCTGGAAGGCTTTGCGGGTTAGTTTCATTTGTGTGTGCTAAGCTGCTTGTCATGTCCAACTCTTTGTGACCCCATGCATTGTAGCCTGACAGGCTCCTCTGTCCATGAGGTTTTCCAGGCAAGAATACTGAGGTGGGTACCATGCTCTCCTCTATCATTGATTATCTAAGAGCAGAGAGAATTGATCATTGGATCTCTTTGTGAGTTTGGGGTGGGGGGGGCTTTTTTGTTTGCTTGTTTTTTTCATTAATTCTCACAGCAACACCGAGAACTAACTCTTTGCCATTTTGATTGATCAAGGGTGGTCAAATAGTCTTGTATGGTCCAAATTAATCTAAAACTCCATTGCAGTTAAGGAAATAGTCTGAATAGATTTAAATAGCCCGTGTACACTCACACTTGCAAAGAGTGGCAGAGACAGGAACTACCCAGTTTTGCCTGGTTCTGAATGCATATTTCCATTTTCTTTCTCAAAAACACTCGTAACACCTTCATTTCAGGAAGCGTAACAGTCGTGAGCTTTCTTTGTTCCAGAAATATCTGAGAGAAACATATTAAACCTCAACAAAGAAAAATTCCTGAAAAATAGCCTTTCTTCCAGTTTCAATGTAATAAACTACAATTATTTCATTCCTGTTTGTCTAGCCTCAATGCACTTGAGATTGACGCTTTATACTCTCGAGTTAAACTATCATTTGACAGCTTATTGAACATTCAAAGAAAGGCCGAGGCAAAGTCTGAACTTTGCCTTCTCACAACACCTCTCAGAGTACTAAGAAATGGAAGCTCTGTTGTTTGTATCCCCTATATCACAAAACCACTATCCCTGAGATGAGTTGGAATTCCTCAGCCTAAATTGTGCAAGCTACTCTGCTGAGCATCATATTGTTTGTGGGAAAATCTCTCACCTTTATGATCTTCATTTCTGCCTAATCGTCTAAGACAAGAATAGCATGCTGGGCCTAAGGGGGAAATTTTCCATTGCTACTGAAAAGATAAATGCTAGGAAGCAAAATGAACCATGCTCATTACAACTTTAAAAAAAAAATTAAAAATGGCAAATTGGTCTTCAGAAATGATATAAGAGCATTGACATTTTTAATACTTTTCCCTTTCAATTGTGGCATTTTACATCAAGGTTTTTATAATATGCAATGCAAGCACTTACAGATGTTTGAAATACTGTGTGATGCTTAATATTTTTAACTATGTGTCCCCTGGAATCTGTATTCTTCAAGAAACGCAGCTATTTTTTAACCAATGCTGACTAAACGTGAACAGAATGATTGCATTTAAAGAAGCATGGCAGTCATTCATTTACTTTGTTTTCAGTCTGTATAATAATGGCTCTAATGTCACTTGATGAACTGTGAAAATGTCCCAATTTTTAAGAATCGGTAAAGGCAGGCAGCTTATGTGATGCTTCAAACATCTGATGAGCTGCTAGATGACAGAGCTGAAGGGAAGATTGATTCTTTTTTTTTTTTTTCCAGAACCACATACAGTCTACAATAATAAGCCAATTTCTTGCTAGTGACTCATTTAGAGAAGCAATTTCTAAACATATTTTCATTAGCTGCAATGAGCATTCTCAAGGTTTCACATCTTAGGCATCAACTTGATGGGCTGCTAATTCACTAATTGAGATGGGTATTTTATGAGTAGCAAAGCACTGTAGTTACGGATCATCAAGTGTGAATCCTACACAGATAAAATCTATTATTCACAGGAGGCCTATGCACTTGACTTATGCTTTTGCAGGAGAGGCTAAACTTAAAACTGAGCAGAGAAAAAGAATCCACATTTAGACTCTAATTTCATAAAGAATACACATAAGGCTGTTGGCTCAGAGCATGACCTAACTGTGATGCTTCTAGGCACCAAAATGAAAGTGAAAGTGAAGTCGCTTATTCGTGTCTGACTCTTTGCCACCCCATGGACTGTAGCCTACCATGCTCCTCCATCCATGGGATTTTCCAGGCAAGAGTACTGCAGTGGGTTGCCATTTCCTTACAAGCACCAAGCATGACACAAATGTTGACATTGGCCTTATCTTCTGGGAGTTGAATGATAACATGTACTCAAGACACTAGGAAATTTCTTATCACTCAAAGATATCTTGAGAACTGGTTCATCAATATAAAAATAGATAAATATATATATTAATACATATAATAATATAGAAAGTCTCACCTTAAAATATTGGATAGAAGTTGAGAGTCTAAGTGATGCATAAAACTCAAAGTTAATCTTAACAGATATGGTTAACGCATCCAGGAAAATGAGTTCAAAACTGTCCTCCTCCTACCAAGAATAGGTAGGAGGTGGACTTTTCACTTTTCTTTGTTTGCAATGACAACAGAATAGATACTCTAAGAAAATGCACTCTCAAAAGTAAAGTCTTTTGGCTCATATTACAGTCTGGGCCATTATCCTGGTGACTGGGACTGGATAAGAGTTGGCATCAAAGTTTCTGTAAAATTCCTGGTCCTTTATAGTTTCTGTACCCAAGAGAAGCAAAGAGATCTCTCTAGCAAGTGGTAGCAGTCCTGTTGGATTCTTTCGATACCATGGTCTGTAGCCCCACCAAGTTCTTCTGTCCATCGAATTCTCCAGGCAAGAATACTGGGGTGGGTAGCCATGTCCTTCTCCAGGGGATCTTCCTGACCTAGAGATTGAACCCAGGTCTCCTGCACTGCAGGCAGATTCTTTACCATCTGAGCCACCATGAAAGCCCCTAGTAAAAAAAGGAAGAGGAGACCAAAAGGAAATATTAGAAATCCCTTAGTAAGTTGCCCTCACTCTGCCCTTGATCTCCATATTGATGCTTCACTGATTTCTAGTGGTAAAATGTTCATTACTTCACGAGACAATCCATTCAAATTTTTGTGGTTGTGGTGTGGTGGTTTAGTCTCTAAGCCATGTCCAACTCTTGCAATCCCAATTTTTGTACTCTTGTTTTTTTTTTTTTTTTTTTTGACTGTGCCCAACAGCACATGGGATCTTAGTTCCCTTACCAGGGATTGAACCTGCACCCTCTGCATTGGTAGCTCAGAATCTTAACCACGAGACTCTCAGGGAAGTCCCTTCCCAACTTCAAGTAGCACTTTAATTTCAAACTTTCTCTCTGTAACCATCATCTATTGGTTATACATCTTCTCTGTAGAGACTCTATCAAAAAAAAAGTTAAATATTTCTTTGTTAGGATGGCTTTCCAAGTATGTACAGAGATCTTTAAGACAGCTTTCTTCTCCAAGTTAAATATCTCCAGTTCTCTCAACTGTTCCTCACACAACTTTAGGATAATTTATGTCTCTTCTGTCTGCCTTTGTGCCATGTTCTGTTCCGATATTCAGTTCTGATGTTACAGAATGGTTGTTTGCCAAATATTCCACTGTTGTTCATAAAGTCTTGCCTTTAGGATGTAAAATTCATAGCTAAGATCTACTGACCCTATGGTGCAAAGTCACTGCAGGAACACAGAGAAGATGTTTGTTATTGAAGGATTTTCTGCAACTCTGGTTTGTAGTTTGCAAAAGTAGTATATGGCAATAATAATAATAATGCCAACAATGATAATAGTATAAACAATAATGTTTACCAAGCACTTACTTTGAGTTTGCACTAGGCATATTGGGGTTATAGCTAATTAATTTAACTAGTACCATAATTCTATATTTTCCCCATTTTATGAATGCAAAGACTAGGGTTTAGAAAGGTTGACTGTCTTGCCAAAGATTACTCTGTTGTAATCGTCAGAACTGAGAAAGCAAGTCTATCTGAACCTCAACTATTATTCAGTGTTTCTTCCACTACTCATACACTCACTATTCACACATACACACTCTCACCGCCCCCCTGAACACACACACACATTTAACCCCAAATAAAATATATCCTTCTCGACCATTTAACTTTTGTGAAGGCAGCCTGGTTTCATGAGTACCGCTTCTGTCAATGGAAAGCAAGCAGTACCTCCAGGTGAGCTGTGCTACCAGCTCAGTTTCAACATGCTGCTGCTAAGTCACTTCCGTCATGTCTGACTCTGTGCGACCCCATGGATGGCAGCCCACCAGGCTCCCCCGTCCCTGGGATTCTCCAGGCAAGAACACTGGAGTGGGTTGCCATTTCCTTCTCCAATGCATGAAAGTGAAAAGTGAAAGTGAAGTTGTTCAGTCATGTCTGACTCTTAGTGACTCCATGGACTGCAGCCCACCAGGCTCCTCCGTCCATGGGATTTTCCAGGCAAGAGTACTGGAGTGGGTTTTCATTCCTTTCTCCAGGTGATCTTGCCGGCCCGGGGATCAAACCCGGGTCTGTCTGAGTGACTAGGAAAAGTTGGGAGGAATATGTTACACATTCTGGAAAGAAAGAGAAAAAAAATAGAGACACCTGCTGCTTCTGCTGCTGCTGCTGCTAAGTCGCTTCAGTTGTGTCCAACTCTGTGCAATCCCATAGAGGGCAGCCCACCAGGCTCCCCCATCCCTGGGATTCTCCAGACAAGAACACTGGAGTGGCTTGCCATTTCCTTCTCCGATGCATGAAAGTGAAAAGTGAAAGTTAAGTTGCTTAGTCGTGTCCGACTCTTAGCAACCCCATGGACTGCAGCCCACCGGGCTCCTCCGTCCATGGGATTTTCCAGGCAAGAGTACACTGCGGTTTTTATTAAAGCAATGGTAAGTGTTAGTCAAACAGACTAAAATGATAAAATGTAATTTTGTCTGCTCAGAACCTCAAGGTCACTAAATTTGAATGAGAGCAACTTTACAATATATCAGAAATCAAAGAGGAAACCAAATACACATTTATTTTTTTTTCCCCTCATTGTTTCACCATCCTTATCAAACACAATGCACACTGGTACCTGCTCAGCCTTTTATCCAGCTTCCAGCTGGTAGCTGACCTTTTCTTAAGTTATCAAGAACTGCTTGAACATTCTTGAAAAAATCTAGGTCATTTAGATGTGTGGTCTGCTTTTTATGAGACAAAAATTCTGGAAGAGATACATTTTATAATTTTAAAGATTGCAAAATGTCTTTCCTGATATTCTCAACAAGCTCTATGAACATGTGTCTTTTGAAGTAAAACAGAAATGGAAAACTAAGGAAGATACTGCTTCATTTTATCTCCGTCATTTATCGTGTTTATTCAGTATTTACTATTTTTCAGGAATTGTGGTAAGCATCCTAATAAGACCTATACAGTTGCAAATACTTCAGAGAGAGGGAGAAAATTTGTTGTTGTTTAGTTACTAAATCATGTCCAACTCTTTTGTGACCCCATGGACTGTAGCCCACCTGGCTCCTCTGTCCATGGGATTTCCCAGGCAAGAACACCAGAGTGAGTTGCCATTTTCTTCTCCAAAGGATCTTCCCCACCCAGAGATCAAACCCTCCTCTCCTGCATTGTCAGAGTATTGTTTACTACTGAGCCACTTCTGTTGTGATAAACTTTATGATTTTGGTTTTCTCAAGCTGGTTTGAAAAAAAGAAGCTCACTGAAAATGCTAAAAAGGGCAAAGAGGGAAGATTCATAGACAATTGGCTATGTGAACTAGAATAAAAAATTGAGAATGGCTTACAGCATATGGACAGTTTTGGAGCTAGCATTATTTCTTATAATTATTTCTAAAAGTGTCTATTTTCATATGAGTGTATTTAAGTTGCATACTTGGTTGTTTAAAGACCTTTAAGCTTAATGGGGAAGCCTGGTGTGCTGCCGTCTATGGGGTCGCACAGGGTTGGACACGACTGAAGGAGCGACATAGCAGCAGCAGCAGCAGCAAGCTTAACAAGGGCTTCCTTGATAACATAGTTGGCAAAGAATCTGCCTGCAATGCAAGAGACTCCAGTTTGATTCCTGGGTTGGGAAGATCCACTGGAGAAGGGATAGGATACCCACTCCAGTATTCTTGGGCTTCCCTTGTGGCTCAGCTGGTAAAGAATCCGCCTGCAATGTGGGAGACCTGGGTTCTATCCCTGGGTTGGGAAGATCCCCTGGAGAAGGGAAAGGGTACCCACTCCAGTATTCTGGCCTGGAGAATTCCATGAGCTATCCACGGCGTTGCAAAGAGTTAGACACGACTGAGCAACTTTCACTGCATTTCACTTCACTTTAAGCTTAACAATTCCCTTCTTACAAAATGTTCCTTCCAAAAGGCCACTGAAAATATAAACAGTCTGCATTTACCATGTATGTGTGTGTGCTCAGTCCCTCAGTTGTGTCTGACTCTTAGTGGTCTTATGGACTTTCGCTCGCTAGATTCCTCCGACCATGGAATATTACAGGCAAGAATACTGGTCTGGGCTGTCATTTCCTACTCCTGGAAATTGTCCCAATATAGGGATCAAATTGTGTCTCTTGTGTCTCCTGCATTGGCAGGTGGATTCTTTACCATGGTGCCACCTGGGAAGCTCCTTGCATTTATCATAGTATTTCATTTTTTAAGGCAAAAAACATCATAAGTTTGGGATGATAACAATAGACAGGGTGTATAAGAAAACCCCTATATAGTTTTTCTATTGCTTCTAACTCTACCACTTCTCAAGTATGAATGATCTCCATCTCTCTAGGAAATAATTTAAGAATTAAAGGATGATTTTAAACTTTTCCAGTGGTGCAAAAATCACATCAACACAGTGTTATTTCTGATCAACACTAAAAAAAGAATAAGTTGTCATCTCACTCTACACATCACATCTATTTATGCATCTCTCATACAAATCCGAAAGCATATTCTGTCATCATGTTAAGTTCACTATATAAGAATGTACCGAAGAGCTAAGGGGAAAGACAGCTGCTTTCAAAATGGACATTGCATGGTGCTCTGCTTTATGTTACAAGATGGATTTCAGAAGTGTGGACTTCAGTTGGAACTCCTTTTTCTTCCAGTTGAAGCCCCTGAGGGGCCATATCAGCATGCAGAAATGTTGTTGATTTCTCCTGTTTACATGTTTTCCCCCCACCATTTGGGAACTCTCACTCTATAGCTGCTAAATTATGAATTAGTTAGCTTGCAAAATAAGATGTTTGTAGTCTTGACTCTGCCCATCACACTGACTGCACCTCATCTTACTCTCTCCATCACTTTCAAAGCTTGGGACACATGGGCAGAATCTTAGGATGAGTCAAACCATCTTTCACCTGATGGTCCCTGTGCATGTTGTTTTGTATGTTTGAAATACTCTTCCTCTGGGACCTCACATAGGTAACTTTCACTTTTATTTCCTCATGTTAATTTCACCTCATCTGAAAGAATCTTGACCTTCTGAAGTAGGGCCCAGCTCTTTTCTCTGTCATGTCTCACTGGCCCGTCATAGCAGTAACATTTGTGATAACGATTCCACATGACTGTTGGGGCAACACAAATACCTTGATAACAGTCCTCTACACCCACTGTTCTATTCACCTCATTTTGAAGCTGTCATCTCTTTAAACATCCTTATTAAGGACAGAACCCACATTTTTGGTTCTAGAGTTGTAAAACAAAGCATACAAGCGCTTACTATTTTGTCCTGGATGTTTTGGTTTTGATATCTCTGTCAATATGAAATAGCAGTATCAATCTCCTTTTGTCTCTTATGACATACTTATTGGGCCATTACCCTTATCCTTTGCTTGAACTCACAAAAAGGAAAGCAAATCATGAAAAACTCACCTTCGTGATTCACCTTCCAAGCATTTCTTATGGAGATATTTATGAAAACACCAACAAATAAATAAATGAACACTCCTTCTCCTAATATTAAATTTAAAAATATATCAGTGATATATTTATAACTTTATGGGAAAATACAATAAATAATTTAATAAAGTAAAGCTTCCGTGAAAGTCCTGAAGATGACAAAGCTTTGGACAAATAATCCGTTATTGTATTCAAACAGTTCTTTTCAAAAAACATCTGAGTATAGGTAGTTAAATAGGTCAGCTGTGCCACTGTGCGGCATGTGGGACTTTATTTCCCTGACCAGGGATTGAAGCCCAGTCCTTGGCAATGAGAGTGCAGTGTCAGAAGCACTGGACTACCAGAATATTTTCTGTAAATTGTTGTAGAGCACAGAAAGTCATTTACCAATTCATTTTTCTAAATTAAGATAGCTCTGATATCAAAGTTACTAAAGAGATCACACATACATGACTGCAAAGTAAACAGTGAAAGTGTTAGTAAGTCAGTCATGTCTGACTCTTTTGAGACTCCATGGACTGTAGCCTACCAGACTCCTCTGTCCATGGGATTCTCCAGGCAAGAATACTGGAGTGGGTTGCCGTTCCCTCCTCCAGTAGATCTTCCTGACCCAGGGATCGAACCTGGGTCTCATGCATGGTAGGCAGATTCTTTACCATCTGGCCCACCAGGGAAGCTCCTCAAATATAAGCAGAAGTATACAACTACAAGATGTACATAACTGCAAGTCAGGCTCAAACCCAGTCATATAAAGGCACCCAAAAGCCAGCAGTAAGTTTGACAGTTATCTTCTATGGGTTTGCTTCTGCATCTGTAAATTCCAGATGGTAATATTTACCACTCAGAAGTAGCTATAAAAAATACCTGCAATAAAATTGGCACTCGATAATGAAAAAGAATTTGACCTGCATTAACTTCTGACCTGTGCTTAGTGCTGTGTGTGTAGCGATGTTCACTCCTAGGAGAGCAGGGTTACCTTCAGCCAAGGCAGCTGACCTTTTCCATTAAATCACCCTCTGTCCAGATGGGCTGAGAGTGAGAGTTCCTTGACACAAATTTTCATTCTGTTGTTTCCTTTGCTTAAGAATAAAGGAAGGCAAATATCTTTGGTGTATGAAAGTGCATCTCTCAAGGAGGGGAGGGAGTTAGGCTTCCACCAGGGCTTATTTTTTCTAGTTATGCACCTTGAAGTTCTTTGCCCACAAAGGTCCCCTTGCTGGCAAAAGCAGCCTACAGCATGGCATGCAAAATTATGTTCTTCTTAACCTGACTTTGTAGTTCATTTCTAAATCAAGCCCAAGCTCATTGTGAAAGGAAAAACAGTCAAGGTGAGATTCTGAAAACAAATGTGAATGGTGTCTTTCTTTATCCTCTGGCCTTTCCTGAAGTCAAGATGGTAGTTTTAGGGCTTTTATTACACCACTCATCATCAGGAAGTTCTGGATGCTAAATTATTTTATGAAAGTCCCTGGGTTATACTCCTATGTAATATGTCACTTTAATAGCCTCTCCTAGCTTTTACAAAAGTAGTTTTTAGCATTTGCTTTTTCATTTATTTATTTTCGTGGGAGGGAAGGGAGTAGGTGTGGATTGCATAATAGATGATACATGAACATTATTAAGCACAAAGAAAAGGCAACAAGGTATTGTTGACACAGAAAATACATGCATACATTTATGAAAAACATTGCTGCAAGAGAAATGAACGTTAGGAGTTCCCCTCAACATTCTCTATGGTCTTCTTTTGTTCACAGTGGGAGGACAGAGGGCAAAAAACAACCTTGTGGTGCATCAACCCTGTTACATGCCAACCAACTCTAGCATTTAATACATATATATATATGTGCATATATATATATTATTTATTCGTTCATTCATTCATTCATTTTGGCTGCACTGGGTTTTCACCGCTGTGTGAACTTTCCTCTGGTTTCAGTGAGCAGGATTTCTCTCTAGTTGTGGTGCACGGGCTTCTCATTGCAGTGGCTTCTCTTGCTGTGAAACACTAGCTCTAGAGCACAGGCTCTATAGTTGTGGTACACGGGCTTAGTTGCCCCAGGCGTGTGGAATATTCCTGCACCAGGAATCAAACCCCTGTCTCCTGCATCGGCAAACGGACTCTTGGACTCTTAACCATTGAGCCAATGCAGAAGCCATCACATATATATATATATATATATATTTTTTTTTTTTAGTATTTATTTATTTATTCAATTTTGGTCACACTGAGTCTTTGCTGCACACAAGAGCTTTCTCTAGTTGCTGCTCTTCCCTGTGGTGCTGTTGCAGAAGAGAAGCCAATTGTGACTATGTTGGAACTTTTTTGACTTGCTTTTAGTTGCCTTTGTTATTATAATCTTACAGAATGGTCTGCCTCAGAGAGTCCTGCCCTTTTGTCTGATTGCTAAACTGAAATGCCTTTGTTCAGAACCCTGTCCACCTAAAGATGGCAGGAAGGAAGAAATGAACACATCTCCTGCTTGAGGCATGCCATTCTAGAAGATGCTTTGCAAGATGTATGGCCTTTTTACTTTGTTTCCTCACATCCCCATCTCTGATCTATAAAAGAACCTGGCATCCAGACTCCAGTAAGATGCTTATTTTGAGGTGCTCGGCAGCCATCCTCTTGGTCAGCTGGCTCCCCAAATAAAGTCTCTTCCTTGCCTCAATCCCTAGTTTCTCAGATTCGTTGGCCTGTCATGGGGCAAGCTTGGATCGGTAACAGAGTGGGTGTTTCTCTTGTTGCAGAGCATGGGCTCTAGACTTGCAGACATCAGTAGTTGCAGAGTGCAGGCGATGCAGGTTCAATCCCTGCTCCGGGAGGATCCCACGTGCCACGGGACAACTAAGTGCCTGTGCCACAATCACTGAACCAGCATTCCAGAGTCCGTGAGCTGCACTCTAGCATTTTAAAGATGTGATTTAGATTAAGCTTTTCAAAAATGCTGTGAAGTTGTATTGTTACCTATAGTTACAGATGCTTGTATTGTGTCTATGAAAGAATAAACAATACACCTATTTGTTGGAGGAGGTCATTGAAGGGATGTGATGGCTAGTGACCCTTGAGCCAGATATGGGTAATCAGAGGCTTCCCACCCCTCCCCAGCCTTGGAATGTACATTCCATTCACCATTCCCTTTGCCAGAGCCTTTTCAGGGATGCAGACCTGGAAAAGTGAACAGTAATGTATGGGTGAGATGATGTGAATTGAATATGTGACTGAAGTCAGTTAAGAAGAATTAGTCACTCAGTTGTTTCTGACCCTTTGAAACCCCTTGGACTGTAGCTCATCAATCTCCTCTATTTTCCAAGGGATTCTCCAGGCAAGAATACTGGAGTGGGTTGCCATTTCCCTCTCCAAGGGATCTTTCAAACCCCGGGATTGAACCCGGGTCTCCAACATTGCCAGCAGGCTCTTTACTGCCTGAGTCACTGGGGAAGCCCAAGGAAGTCAGTTAAGGCCTCTATATAAAATGTAAGTTTCTCTCAGGCAGGTGTGAGACCTACTCATCTTGATGCCACCTAAGATAAGTCCTGTATGTAAGTTCCCTTGCTTGTTAAAATTGCCACCTACCAGTCTCGAGTGACCTGCCTCTTTCTTTGGTCACTCCTTGCCCTCTGTGTATGAGACCAGTCTCAAATTTTACCCAGGAAACTCTCGAGGTTGCAACCTAACACAACTTACATTCCCAAATGTGCGCAGTGCTATAATGTACTATTAATCATTTTCTTTGCCCGGGGGCATGGTTCTATCCCACTCTGAATTCCTGAAGCAATCCTGACAGTTTTAAAAAATCCATGTAGACTTTTCTTTCCACTTATCTTCCCCTATTGCTACCCAGGAAGCAAGCTTCATTACTGAAATTCCAGGGGGTCCACATACTTCTAGATGGAGACCACAGGAGAAACCAATACCAGTGTGATGAGCATTGAAAAAAGTTTAATTGTGATTCAAAGTAAAAAAAAAAAAAAATTCTTACAAGGGAATCAAAATTTACCTTCAAACCAGAGTCACAAGAAGCAGATTTTAAATCTAAGATCAGAAGTAAAAAAAAAAAAAAAAAAGTCAAAGAAAAGTGAGTAAAAGCAAGTAAGAGTGATTGCATAAACACCTTGGACTATTATTTAGATCTTACTTTTGCCCTTCATAAAGAAGATTTAGCTCTCTCAGTTTTTAAAACTTAAAAACTGGAAAGGGTCATTTAGCCTTGACAAATATAGTGAATATGGGGACATCAGCTTGCCCGCAGGACATCAGGTTTTTCCTCACTCCTGCGGTGATAACCCAGCCCTGAATATTAGATGGTGCCTCAGTTTTCTGACTTGTCCATAGATTCATCACAGATGCCCTTCTCTGTAGCTTTACACTCTACGTTAGGATTCTGACAAATACTATCTCAGAATTGCACTGCAGAAGCCTATCAGCAACATTTGATTTTCAGATTCATATTAATTTGCCCAGCCAGTTCTAAAAATGGATTTAGTTCCAAAATCCACCTATCTGAAATTTATATAAATTTAAATCAACAGGCCACAAATATCTTGAAAAATGTCTGAGATATTGTAATACTTGCCCACTTCTCACAAAACAGAACTGGCTGAGGCTGAGTTCTAGCTGACCCCTTCATAAAGGGTGTGCGTGCAAACTCCGTGACATCACTGTCGTTTTCAATCCCTTTGCAACAACTTGTCTGCATCACTCATTTGCTCTAGCTACCTGATCACTATGAGAATTTGATTTACTGATTCCTCTTTCAGGAACATACCTTGCCTCTGGCTTTCATGCATACAGACCACGTGGAATCATGCCACCACCACTCCCTGACTTTGAGTACTCTTAAAGTCTGCACATGTCTGCTGCTCCATCCCACCTAGTGGACTGGGAATCACTTTAATAAGCCACGATCTGCAACATGCCCAGTTCACTGCACCAACTAAGCTTCCTGACACCCTTCAAAATGGTCATTGTGTCTCATCCATGCCATCACCTCCTCTGAATGCTTTTCTTGTCTTTGAACCCCTTGGTTTATTTTCACCCTGACTGGCTGGTGTAAAGTCTCACTATGAGGGTCCTCCTCCAGTCTCTTCTCAACCACACATATCAGAAGATTAATTTGCTGTCTACTTTTAAGAAGAAAAAAGGGTACTGATACTCAGACAAAATTATGCAGGTGAGCCAGAAATTGCAATTACTACTTCACTGATCCCACATTTTATTAAATTCTTTGACTGGCAGACAGGAAACCTTTTCTTTTGTTCAGTTTAGTTCAGTTGCTCAGTTGTGTCTGACTCTCTGAGATGCCACGACTCCCTGTCCATCACCAACTCCCGGAGTTCACCCAGACTCATGTTCATTGAGTCGGTGATGCCATCCAACCATCTCATCCTTTGTCATCCCCTTCTCCTCCTGCCCTCAATCTTTCCCAGCATCAGAGTCTTTTCAAATGACTCAGCTCTTCGCAACAGGTGACCAAAGTATTGGAGTTTCAGCTTCAACATCAGTCCTTCCAATGAATACCCAGGACTGATCTCCTTTAGGATGGACTGGTTGGATCTCCTTGCAGTCCAAGGGACTCTCAAGAGTCTTCTCCAACACCACAGTTCAAAAACATCAATTCTTTGGCACTCAACTTTCTTTATAGTCCAACTCTCACATCCATTCATGACTACTGGAAAAACTGTAGCTTTGACTAGAGGGACCTTTGTTGGCAAAGGTTCTGTTCAAGTCCCCCAATTATATACCTTTGAAATTTGTTCTTTTGTTCAAGTCCCCAATTATATCCCTTTGAAAATCTGGACAATCAAACAGAGAGGCAGATATTCAAATGTAGAGAAATCATTCACTTGCCAAAGGTATTAGGATATCTGGTCTTCCCTGTTAAAATTAAACTGCAATGTTCAACAAATATTAACTATCTAATATAAATAAATATTTACTCAAGTCAAATTTGTGAGTGATAGCTTATCCAACCCTCAAAATCCCCACATTAATCCTTTCTGACATCTTTCCTACTGCTTATTTTAGTAAACAACATTTTTCTCAAGCTTTCTACTTAATGATGGGAAGCGTATATCTCACATAGTATGTCCTCAGTAAATTCTTGTCCAGAAAAGTAATGACTATCAACAGGATTACCATGTAATCATGCTATATTCAATATCAAGGAGGCTGAATAAATAGCCACATAAGGATTCTATGTCTTTTTTTCAGATCTGACACATCCATTCTGCAGTTCTTGGAAATACTCGCCATAAATAACTCAGATGCATCTCTGGTCCGCCACTGCAAAGTTCCTGGGCAAACACAGTTGTGCACTGACATAATGTGTGTGTAGTTGATGTACGGGCTTCCCACATGGTGCTAGTGCTAAAGAACACACCTGCCAATGCAAGAGACAGAAGAGATCGGGTTCAATTTCTGGGTTGGAAAATCCCCTAGAGTAGCAATAGAAATCCACTCCAGTATTCTTGCCTGGAAAATTCCATGGACAGAGGCGTCTGGCAGGCTACAGTCCATGGGGCCACAAAAAGTTGGAAATGGCTGAGCACTAACTTTCCTTATGTGCAGCTGAGGTGCCAGGTTGGAGATGGGTTATCATTCATGAAGATCGAACATATACCCTAAATCAATAATTATTACATACTTCTTTTATAGGATGACTATATATTCTGCTCAGTTACTAAAAGTGGAAGTAAAAATGACCTCTCTATCACTCACTATTCACCTAATCAATTAATGTACACTCCCTGTAATACCAGTTTAGTCTCTGTGGGTTTAGTGATCTCAGTGCTTATAGGGGAAATATTTTCACCTGGTAACGCTGTAGAAGACCTATTGAACTTTAAGATATGGCCATCACTTGATTATTCCAGGCTCCTCATGCCAAAAGACTAGTATGCAAGGAAAGGTCCCACCACACTGCTAGGAGTAATGGGCCCCAATTATGAAGATGTTGATTTTCCAACATCTTGACAAATGAAAGAATATATCAGTTGGCACTCCAGCAGTAGAAACATTCTCATAATCAGTTGTAATGATAAATGGCCAAAGTCTGAAATAGGCATTGATTGAATTGAAAGGCTCTCAGTTGTGTCCAACTTTTTGCGACCCCATGGACTATACAGCCCATGGAATTCTCCAGGCCAGAATACTGGAGTGGGTAGCCTTTCCCTTCTCAAGGAAAGTCTTCCCAACCTAGGAATCAAACCCAGGTCTCCTGCATTGTAGGCATATTCTTTACCAACTGAACCACAAGGGAAGCCCAAGAATACTGGATTGGGTAGCCTATCCCTTCTCCAGCAGATCTTCCTGACCCATAAATTGAGCCAGGGTCTCCTGCATTGCAGGCAGATTCTTTGCCAACTGAGCAATCAGGGAAGCATGATACCCAAGAATTCAAGCTCCTCAAGGTTCAAGGACTGGGTTGCCCCACCAAACCAGTCACCTAGAAAAACAGAGGTGCTCAGTGAGCTGGTAGAATATGTGCCAGAGGAAATAAAGGATGGGTATCAGTTACAATCTCAAGATCAACATCAGCATCAAGACCTGTGGTTTGTCCTTCTACCTTATAATTTCCCATGATAGAACACCAATCAGAATTCTGGTGATGCTAATTTACATATGAGGTAAATTTACTGTAAGAAGCAAATGTATATGAGAGCTACAATGCCTATGTATTCCTAGTTTCTAGGGAAGCAAAACACCTTTTGGGGGGCACAGGGATTGAGGGCTGATATCATTGCAGTAATATCTGAGTTTTATGTAACACTTTATGGAAAAATAAAGGAGCAGCATAATAATACTCTTACAAGTCTCCAGGTTTCTTGGTGTCCTGAAATTCCAAACTGAACTCTTACTTAGAAAGAACTAAATAACGTGTCTTGCCTACCCTAAATAAAAGGACATGACTCATGAATTTTGGCATTTGCTAAATGAGCTCTTCCTCAATTTCTTCATTAATAAAATAATAAATTGGATTTAGAAAATCTCTAAGAATCTTACCAGTGCTATATTTTTATAATTCTAATAAAATCACCAAGAATTGGAAGTCGCTTTAAGATGTGAAGAAGAAAATATATTACATATGTCTCTATATGAGTTGTCAAACTAGCTTCTACATTAGTTGCTATTTATTAAGTTTATGACAGTGAATAATCCCAAAGAATCACTGAATCTCTCATATTTGCTTCTAAACCATCCAACAAGATTATTTTACAACTAAAACTGTTTTGCCCTCTAATTATTACAGGTAGATTATTTTCTATAGTCTTACCACCTTCCCCTAAGCCCTGTCATTTGTAAATCAATCACTGTCTAATTTTTTTCAAATGTATTTTTGGATAAATTAAAGTTGGAAACAATCAATCCTATATTATTATAAGTGAAAGATGTCAACACGTTTTATTTCCTGTGGATCACTAACATCTGTGATACAAAGTGTGATGATTTTTGCCATCAAAATGACAGCTAGTTGGCAGTGAATAACATTACTGTCATGTCATTTAGACAAGATATGGTCCATTTTGTCAAACTGGAAGAAGATAATGGTGACCCCTTGATGCCCATCACATGGGTATCATTTTTTGTTCAAACTACCATTTATTTCAGATCTTCTCTCCCAAAGTCAGGAGCATGGAAAAAGTTATAGTTGAGCACGATCCCCTACATGCATGCATGCCACATCGCTTCAGTCATGTCTGACTCTTTATGACCCCATGGACTATAGCCTGCCAGGCTCCTCTGTCCATGGAATTTCCCAGGCAAGAATACTGGAGTGGGTTACCATACCCTCCTCCGGGGAATCTTACCAACCCAGGGATCAAACATGTGTCTCCTGCAGCTTCTGCACTGCAGGCAGATTATTGACCGCTGAGCCACTGGGGAAGACCATCCCCCACATAGCAGGCATGAATTGATTTGGGGAGGGGGAAACCTGACTTTAGATAGCTCTCCTCCTCCTGTGGAATCTACCCAGGCATCTTGAAAACGTCACCCAAAAGAAAATTGGGTGTTCCAACTCTGCCAAAACAAAGACTCCAAATTTAGGTTTTCCCTCTTGTAACACCAACTGCTATCTGCAGTTGTTTTGGCTTTGAACATTTTTGGCCTCACGTGTTTGGCTTGATCTATACTAGCACAATGTGCTTGGTGGAAGAATTGTCATTCTTGCTTCCAGCAGTGACCCTTTTCTCAGGCATGCATTTAAGCTCCAATCACTCTGGGCCATCACCTCTCTGTAAATAGTTCTTACTTCTTTGCTCACTCTCCACCTCCAGTTATTTCAAAGGTTGCACCACAGGATTATACCCTGAGCTGTACTGTCTAGACGGGGTTATGTATGAAGCACACTCTTATTTCTTTTCATTTGTTAAAGACCTTGGCTGCTGTCTCCATAATCTTTCTCCCCACCACTATGTGCATCACCATTTGGACTTGCTGATACATGAACAGATAACTCATACACCACCAGGCTTCTCAATGTTTTTACCTCTTCTATTTTTTTTTCTTTCTGTTTCTACTATCTCATATGGATCTGTCTCACTTCTAGATCTTATACCATGAATAAGGGCATTCTCTCATACCACAATTTCATAGTTCCCTCTCTACCATCCCTGTTCACCTATTTCAGAATGCCCATCAAGGCAATTGTTTACCTCTATAAATACATGAACTCCAAGAGAACGCACTGGTTCTAGCAAACACCTTCTTCCAACAACTCAAGAGAAGACTCTACACATGAACATCATCACTAGATAGTCAATACCGAAATCAGATTGATTATATTCTTTGCAGCCAAAGATGGAGACGCTGTATACAGTCAGCAAAAACAAGACCGGAAGCTGACTGTGGCTCAGATCATGAACTCCTTATGGTCAAATTCAGACTTAAATTGAAGAAAGTAGGGAAAACCACTAGACCATTCAGGTATGACCTAAATCAAATCCCTTATGATTATACAGTGGAAGTGAGAAATAGATTTAAGGGACTAGATCTGATACACAGAGTGCCTGATGAACTATGGATGGAGGTTCATGACATTGTATAGGAGACAGGAATCAAGACCATCCCCACGGAAAAGAAATGCAAAAAAGCAAAATGGCTGTCTGGGGAGGCCTTACAAATAGCTTTGAAAAGAAGAGAAGCGAAAAGCAAAGGAGAAAAGGAAAAATATAAGCATCTGAATGCAGATTTCCAAAGAATAGCAAGGAGAGAAAAGAACGACTTCCTCAGCGATCAATGCAAAGAAATAGAGGAAAACAACAGAACGGGAAAGACCAGAGATCTCTTCAAGAAAATTAGAGATACCAAGGGGATATTTCATGCAAAGATGGGCTCGATAAAGAACAGAAATGGTATGGACCTAACAGAAGCAGAAGATATTAAGAAGAGGTGGCAAGAATACACAGAAAAACTGTACAAAAAAAAAATCTTCACAACCCAGATAAACATGATGGTATGATCACTCATCTAGAGCCAGACATCCTGGCATGTGAAGTCAAGTGGGCCTTAGAAAGCATCACTATGAACAAAGCTAGTGGAGGTGATGGAATTCCAGTTGAGCTATTTCAAATCCTGAAAGATGATGCTGTGAAAGCACTACACTCAATATGCCAGCAAATTTGGAAAGCTCAGCAGTGGCCACAGGACTAGGAAAGGTCAGTTTTCATCCCAAAGAAAATCAATGCCAAAGAATGCTCAAACTACTGCACAATTGCACTCATCTGACATGCTAGTACAGTAATGCTCAAAATTCTCCAAGCCAGGCTTCAGCAATACTTGAACCATGAAATTCCAGGTATTCAAGATGGTTTTGGAAAAGGCAGAGGAACCAGAGATCAAATTGCCAACATCCACTGGATCATGGAAAAAGCAAGAGAGTTCCAGAAAAACATCTATTTCTGTTTTATTGACTATGCCAAAGCCTTTGACTGTGTGGATCACAAGAAACTGTGGAAAATTCTGAAAGAGATGGGAATACCAGACCACCTGACCTGCCTCTTGAGAAATCTCTATGCAGGTCAGGAAGCAATGGTTAGAACTGGACATGGAACAACAGACTGGTTCCAAATAGGTAAAGGAGTACGTCAAGGCTGTATATTGTCACCCTGCTTATTTAAATTATACGCAGAGCACATCATGAGAAGCGCTGGGCTGGAAGGAGCACAAAGTGGAATCAAGATTGCTGGGAAAAATATCAATAACCTCAGATATACAGATGACACCACCCTTATGGCAGAAAGTGAAGAGGAACTACAAAGCCTGTTGATTGATGAAAGTGAAAGAGGAGAGTGAAAAAGTTGGCTTAAAGCTCATCATTCAGAAAACTATGATCATGGCATCTAGTCTCATCACTTCATGGTAAATAGATGGGGAAACAGTGTCAGACTTTATTTTGGGGGGCTCCAAAATCACTGGAGATAGTGATTGCAGCCATGAAATTAAAAGACGCTTACTCCTTGGAAGGAAAGTTATGACCAATCTAAAGAGCATATTCAAAAGCAGAGACATTACTTTGCCAATAAAGGTCCGTCTAGTCAAGGCTATGATTTTTCCAGTGGTCATGTACGGATATGAGAGTTGGACTGTGAAGAAAGCTGAGTGCCGAAGAATTGCTGCTTTTGAACTGTGGCATTGGAGAAGACTCTTGAGAGTTCCTTGGACTGCAAGGAGATCCAAACAGTCCATCCTAAAGGAGATTAGACCTGGGTGTTCATTGGAAGGACTGATGCTGAAGCTGAAACTCCAATACTTTGGCCACCTCATGCAAAGAGTTGACTCATTGGAAAAGACTCTGATGCTGGGAGGCACTGGGGGCAAGAGGAGAAGGGGACGACAGAGGATGATATGGCTGGATGGCATCACTGCCTCGATGGACATGAGTATGCATGAATTCCTGGAGTTGGTGATGGACAGGAAGGCCTGGCGTGCTGTGATTCATGGATTCGCAAAGATTTGAACACAACTGAGCGACTGAACTAAAATGAACTGAACCCTTTCTTTGAGTAAGGCAAGGCTGTGATCCACATGATCAGTTTGATTAGTTTTCTGTGATTTTGGCTTTCATTCTGTCCTCAGACGGATAAGCTCATGGCAGCTTTCTGATAGGAGGGACTGGCTGTGGCAGCATCTGGGTATTTTTCTGATGGGTGAGGCCATGCTCAGTAAATCTCTAATCCAATTTTCTACTGATAAGTGGGGCTTTGTTCCCTCTATTGTTTGGCCTGAGGCCAAACTATTGTAGGGGTAATGGTGGTAACCTCCTTAAGAAGGGCACTGTTGTATTTAGTGACCCTGACCCTGTGGCAGGCCTCTGTCAACCCGCACCTCCACCTGAGATTCCTGGACATTCACAGGCAAGTCTGGCTCAGTATCTTGTCTAACTCAATGAAACTCAAGTTCAGTTCAGTTCAGTTCAGTTGCTCAGTTGTGTCTGACTCTTTGTAAGCCCATGAACTGCAGCAGGCCAGGCCTCCCTGTCCATCACCAACTCCCAGAGTCCACCCAAACCCATGTCCATTGAGTTGGTGATGCCATCCAACAATCTCATTCTCTGCTGTCCCTTTCTCCTCCTGCCCTCAATCTTTCCCAGTTAGTCCTTATCTAAATCAATGAAATTATGGGGAAGATTGAAGGCAGGAGGAGAAGGGGATGGCAGAGGATGAGATGATTGGATGGCATCACCAACTTAATGGACATGAGTTTGAGCAGGCTCTGGAAGTTGGTGATTGAAAGGGAAGCCTGGCATGCTGCAATCCATGGGGTCTCAAACAACCAGACACAACTGAGCTACTGAACTGAACTCAACCATTTCTTTACTGTAAATCAATTCCTCCTTCTTTCTTTCCCTCCCTAGCCAGTATACATTCTAATGTAATTAACTCTTTACAAATATCTTGTTTCTTTTCCCTCTTCCTCTTTTATAAATTAAAGGAGCTAACTTTCCTCATCCAAGACTTCTCACCATGTCAAATGTCATGATTCTCTTGATTATCCTCAGATAGTACATTTTTAAGGCTTTTTTCCAACTATATGATCATGGATGCATTTTTTAATATATATGAGCTTAATTTCCTTGCATTCCCAAACTGGCAATCTTTTTATTCTTTAGTATTCCTATGAAAATTAAAGAAA
Source organism: Bos grunniens (assembly GCF_055505025.1). Lineage (NCBI taxonomy): Eukaryota > Metazoa > Chordata > Mammalia > Artiodactyla > Bovidae > Bos > Bos grunniens. Next base: position 10,126,310 of record NC_141170.1, on the reverse strand, counting down.
CTAAATGAAAAAGAAATGGTATGGAAATAGATATGTTAGTCCCCATTTTGAGTATAAAAAATGTTTATTAAATACTTCAGATTTCTATGTTTGTGTGACCATGTTTCGGGACTTTGTTTTGCTTTCCTTTTGCTTTGGCTTTTCACTCTTTGCTTTTGCCCTGAAATTCGACATCTTGAGTCACATTGCAGGCTTTGATGGTTAGTGATGCGTGTCAACTTGACTAGGCTACAGTGCCAAGTTGTTTGGTCAAGCATCAGTCTAAATGTTGCTATGATTTTCTTTGAAGGTGCCTAACATCTAAATCAATAGACTGCGATTAAAGAGGATTTGCCTACAAAAAGTGGGTGGGTCTCTTCCAAATAGCTGAAGATCTTAAAATACAAAGACTGAGACTTCTTAAAGAAGAATTTCTGGCTCAGTGAGGCTGAAACATAGAGAACATACTTGAGTTTTCAACCTGCTGGCCTGCCCTGTGAATTTGAGATTTGTCTGCCCAACAGTTACACGAGTCAGTGTTGTTTCTGTGTTTTAACTGAAGGATAATTGCCTTACAATATTGTGTTCATTGTTGATTTCTGCCATACAACATCATGACTCAGTCATAACTATATATATCTCCTCTCCCTCTTGAGCCTCCCTCCCATCTCCCCCTCATCCTCCCCCCCCCTCCCCCAGGCCATCACAGAGTTCCAGATTGGACTCCCTGTGTTATGTAGCAGCCAAGTGGTGCTAGTGGTAAAGAATCTGCCTGCCAATACAGGAGACATAAGAGATGCAGCTTCAAATCCTGGGTCGGGAAGATACCTTGAAGTAAAAAATGATAACCCACTCCAGTATTCTTGCCTGGATAATTTCATGGACAGAGGAGCCTGGCAGACTACAGTCCATGGGGCCGCAAAGAGTCGGACATCACTGAGTGACTGAGCACTCCCACTAGGTATCACTTTAAGCATGGTAGTGTCTATATGTCAACGCTACTTACTCAACTCGACCCACTCTCTCATTCTGCCCCTGTGTCCACAAGTCTGTTCTCCATGTCTCTGTCTCCATTCCTTCCTTGCAAATAGGTTCAGTACCATTTTTCTAGATCCCATATATGTGCTTTAATGTAAGGAGTCAGTGTCTTAATATCAATTCCTTTCTTGTTTTTCTCTCTTTCTCTCTTTATCCATATCTATATTTATCTCTATCTATGTATTTTATGTTCTCTGGAGAAACTAGACTAATTCTCAAAGGCAAAAGGTATAACAGGACCTGAGCTTGATTTCTTTCAGGACTGGAAGGCTGTGAGAGTTTGTCTTATCTGGTTACTAGTCCTAGCGCAAAAAGCATAGCATATTCCAAGGTTGTTCTAATGGGAGAGCAGAGGTTTCTGATATTCTCAGACTGGCAGTGAGACAGCATACGGTAAATGAACTGAGCTATTCAAATGTTAGAAACATAGCAATAAGGAAAAAGAAGAATGGACTAACAAAGAAGTGAGAACTAAGATGCATAATCCAGCTAAAACAGAAAAAGATTGATGATTAAAAAATATTATAGGAGATGTCTAAAATGATTGGCAAAAATATCCCTGTAAAAGTGAGACTTGATAGGACCATATTTGTATATTTCATCAGATTTTCAATCAGTTTTTAAGACAGCACCAAAATTTCCAAAAGTCTAATTAGTTTGAAAATTAATGACATTGCCATAAATTATATGTTGCAATTCATTGTAATAGCTAATTTATTGGTTTCCTATAATAGTTCATTAAAAATTGCATTACACCCCTTGATCTGCTAATATCAGGGTGAAGTTTATATGTATATTTTATCTAGGAAAAATTCCAATTCTGTTGTAGCCAAGAAAATAAAAAAGTAATTAAAGTCTCAGAAGGTTTCAAATAACTTTTAGACAGATAATATTATACTATTTTAAGTAATAAGGCAAATGATTTGGGGTTCTGAATTTGGGTATCTGCAAACACAATTAATAGTATATGCAAAAAAAAAAAAATGAAGGCAGTTTTCTCAGAGGAAAAACTGCTCAGTATTTAAAATGAAGAAACCCTCACAACTGTCCTTGAATTAAGATATTTTTCTACAGAGCCATGGATACACTCAAGCTTAGAAATAAGAAATGTTGCTTGTAGGAAATAGCAAAACAAAGTGTTAAAATATTAAATATGCATAAATATTGCAGAATCTCACTTCTAAATGTATTTACATGTTACTGTATTATAGTTGAACATTTATACTGAAATCTTTTCTCTCAAACTTCATTAACAAAAATTGCTGCTCTGCTTTGAGGATACAATGTGATTATAGATGTGAAGTCATTATGTAAGTTATAAAGTTTGGATGATGGCAGGGAAATAAAAGAGGGAAAAGAAAATATTGAAAGGTAAATGGATCCCAATAAACATTTTAAAGAATACATTAACAGTAAATTTACAGGATAAACATGCCAAAATGAACTTGAATACATCAAGTGTGGGAGAGAGTATATAGGGAACGTGTTACTCATATTCATTGCTGATGAGTCTGAACTCATACAAAAAATAGCAAGGCTTTTATTTTAACCCAGTAATGCTATCTCTTAGTGTCTACTTAGGGATATAGTCACAACTCTGCAGGAGTCACACACAAAGGTATTGATTTAGATTTGATGGTAAGTATGCAAAAGCTAGAAACAATAGCTAAACAGACTGGTTCTATCAAGAGTATACATGTTTGGAATAAAGTAGCACTTTAAATGATGAGGTAGGTCTACATACACAGACATGCATAAATCTCTGAAAATAATTTCTAGGAAAAACTAGAAGTGATGAAGGTGTCCAGTTACAAATACATAAAATATACATACATATGTATATATATATACATACATCAGTTCAGTTCAGTCGCTCAGTCGTGACTGACTCTTTGCGACCCCACGAGTCGCAGCATGCCAGGCCTCCCTGTCCATCCCCAACTCCCACAGTTTACCCAAAATCATGTGCATCGAGTCCGTGATGCCATCCAGCCATCGCATTCTCTGTCATCCCCTTCTCCTCCTGCCCCCAATCCCTCCCAGCATCAGGGTCTTTTCCAATGAGTCAACTCTTCGCATGAGGTGGCCAAAGTATTGCAGTTTAAGCTTCAACATCAGTCCTTCCAATGAACACCTGGAACTGATCTCCTTTAGAATAGACTGGTTGGATCTCCTTGCAGTCCAAGGGACGCTCAAGAGTCTTCTCCAACAACACAGTTCAAAAGCATCAATTCTTCAGCACTCAGCTTTCTTTACAGTCCAACTCTCACATCCATACATGATCACTGGAAAAACCATAGCCTTGACTAGACGGACCTTTGCTGGCAAAATAATGTCTATGCTTTTTAATATGCTATCTAGGTTGGTCATAACTTTCTTTCCAAGGAGTAAGCGTCTTTTAATTTCATGGCTGCAATCACTATCTGCAGTGATTTTGGAGACCAGAAAAATAAAGTCTGACACTGTGTCCACTGTTTCCCCATCTATTTCCCATGAAGTGATAGGACCAGATGCCATGAACTTCGTTTCCGAATGTTGAGCTTTAAGCCAAGTTATTCACTCTCCTCTTTCACTTTCATCAAGAGGCTTTTGAGTTCCTCTTCACTTTCTGCCATAAGGGTGGTGTCATCTGCATATCTGAGGTTATTGATATTTCTCCCGGCAATCTTGATTCCAGCTTGTGCTTCTTCCAGTCCAGCGTTTCTCATGATGTACTCTGCATATAAGTTAAATAAACAGGGTGACAATATACAGCCTTGACGCACTCCTTTTCCTATTTGGAACCAGTCTATTGTTCCATGTCCAGTTCTAACTGTTGCTTCCTGACCTGCATACAGGTTTCTCAAAAGGCAGATCAGGTGGTCTGGTATTCCCATCTCTTTCAGAGTTTTCCACAGTTTATTGTGATCCACACAGTCAAAGGCTTTGGCATAGTCAATAAAGCAGAAATAGATGTTTTTCTGGAACTCTCTTGCTTTTTCCATGATCCAGCGGATGTTGGCAATTTGATCTCTGGTTCCTCTGCCTTTTCTAAAACCAGCTTGAACATCAGAGAGTTCACAGTTCACATATTGCTGAAGCCTGGCTTGGAGAATTTTGAGCATTACTCTACTAGCGTGTGAGATGAGTGCAATTGTGTGGTAGTTTGAGCATTCTTTGGCATTGCTTTTCTTTGGGATTGGAAGGAAAACTGACCTTTTCCAGTCCTGTGGCCACTGTGAGCTTTCCAAATTTGCTGGCATATTGAGTGCAGCACTTTCACAGCATCATCTTTCAGGATTTGGAATAGCTCAACTGGAATTCCATCACCTCCACTAGCGTTGCTCGTAGTGATGCTTTCTAAGGCCCACTTGACTTCACATTCCAGGATGTCTGGCTCTAGGTCAGTGATCACACCATCGTGATTATCTTGGTCATGAAGATCTTTTTTGTACAGTTCTTCTGTGTATTCTTGCCACCTCTTCTTGATATCTTCTGCTTCTGTTAGGTCCATACCATTTCTGTCCTTTATCGAGCCCATCTTTACATGAAATGTTCCCTTGGTGTCTCTAATTTTCTTGAAGAGATCTCTAGTCTTTCTCATTCTGTTGTTTTCCTCTATTTCTTTTCATTGGTCGCTGAGGAAGGCTTTCTTATCTCTCCTTGCTATTCTTTGGAACTCTGTATTCAGATGCTTATATCTTTCCTTTTCTCCTTTGCTTTTCACTTCTCTTCTTTTCACAGCTATTTGTAAGGCCTCCCCAGACAACCATTTTGCTTTTTTGCATTTCTTTTCCGTGGGGATGGTCTTGATCCCTGTCTCCTGTACAATGTCACGAACCTCATTCCATAGTTCATTAGGCACTCTATCTATCAGATCTAGGCCCTTAAATCTATTTTCACTTCTACTGTATAATCATAAGGGATTTGATTTAGGTCATACCTGAATAGTCTAGTGGTTTTCCCTACTTTTTTCAATTTAAGTCTGAATTTGTCAATAAGGAGTTCATGATCTGAGCCAGAGTCAGCTCCTGGTCTTGCTTTTGCATACATATGTATATTTATAAACTATCATAGCAATACTGTCTCAGTCAGTTCTGGGTGCTATAACAAATTATCATAAACCGGATAGCTTAAATAACAAATACTTGTTTCTCAAAATTCTGGAGGCTAAAAATCCAAGATTAAGATTTGTATATGATTTTTCCTGGTTCATAGGCTTCTTATCATGTCCTCACATAGCAAAAGGAACAAGAGCGCTCTCTGGAATCTCTTTTAGACAGGCCACGAGGACCCTACTCTCATGACTTAATATCCTCCTGATGCCATCATATTGGAGAGTTAAGATGTCAACATATGAATTTTGAGGGGAGGGGATACAGAAGCATTTAGTCCACAATAAATACCTGTATTTCTGGCACACACTTGCACGTGTGTGTGTGGGGCGGGGGTGTGTGTGTTTGCAATAATGAAGTACAGTGATTGTTAATAATGGTTATCTCTGAGGTTAGGGATTGTATTAAAATTTTGAACATACATCCAATCTGAGAAGCAAGAGAGGGTCAAGGTGATTATGGAAGGTTGGGTTCTTTGGAAGTAAACACTGAAACAGAATTTGGGCTCCAAAGTTTGTAGAAATCCTCAACCAACCCTTCAAGGTGTTCTGCAGTATGCTTGACACCTCTGAATTATCCTGTCTTGGGCTGTATTCCTGGGGCCATCCTCAGTCACTGGACATGGGTGAACTTAAAAAAGTGTGTGACCTCAACTGAGCCAGCTGTTAATAGAGAATTTAGCCTTAATGTTTGTAGTTTTTAAAGGTGAATGCTTTCATATGGTGTAAGCAGTAAACAAATACAATAGCACTTTCAAAATCAACATATGGAGAAAGATATGTATGTGTATGTGTGTGGCCTAATAAAAATTACAAACCATTGTGATAGCAATAGCTATATCTGTAGACTGGCATGATTTTAATTTTTTCCTTGTGCATTTTAGGGCTTATAAAACAGCATTCAACCAATGCAATAATATTATCAGAAAAAGTGTTTTCTGGATATTTTGTCTGCTTGTGTGAAAAACATCTAGACTAAGTGAGCAGCAATCTAAAAAGAAGTATAAGTGGTACAGTGTGGAGATCTGGATGAGCAGGAAACTTCTGACCACGTTCGACCTGGAGAGGCCTCCACAAACAGGTGGCCAATACAAAGTAGGTGTGGTGGCCACCAAGCCTCAGGATGGTACTGAGGGACAGAACTCAGTGCTGAAAGGGAAAGTGAGGGTCTAATTTGGGGCAGGGATGTCTCCATTTTATTATCATTGTGATAAAGTGAAGTAGACAGAGTTCAGTCCTAGGAGCAAGGAAGAAGTACAACCTCACTGCTCACTAAACAGTGCTCAGTAGGGCTTTTTTGCCCGCTCATCCTTCACGCTGCACCACCAAAAGGATAAATGTGTAAAGCTAAAAACCTGATAGACTTTAGCACAAGAAAATAAAGGAAAACATTTCTACATGGAAGAAAACCAGTATTTTTATATTGGGGGAGCACATTTGTATTGGCTTTATCTGTAAATGGCTCAGTCCGCTCTTCCCTTTTAACCTACAAGTTCAAAATTCTGGTAACTGAAATCTGTGCAGAATGCTACTGAGCCAAGCAAAGATTTGTTGTTGTTGTGCAGTCTCTCAGTCAGGTCTGACTCTTTGTGACCCCATGGACTGCAGCATGCCAGACTTCCCCATCCTTCACCATCTCCTGGAGTTTGCACAGACTCATGTCCATTAATTCAATGATGCCATCCAGTCATCTCATCTTTTGTCATCTCCTCTCCTCCTGCTCTCAATCTTTCTCAGCATCAGGGTCTTTTTCAATGAGTCAGTTCTTTGCATCATGTGGCCAAAATATTGGAGCTTCAGTATCAGCATTTGTCCTTCCAATGAGTATTCAGGGTTGATTTCCTTTAAGATTGACTGGTTTGCTCTCCTTGCTGTCCAAGGGACTCTCAAGAGTCTTCTCCAACACCACAGTTTGAAAAGTTCTTTGGTGCTCAGCCTTGTTTATGTTCAGGCTCTCATATTCGTACATCACTACTGGAAAAACCACAGCTTTGACTATAGGGACTTTTGTCAGCAAAGTGGTATCTCTGCTTTTTAATACACTGTCTAGGTTTGTCATAGCTTTTCTTCAAAGGAGCAAGTGTCTTTTAATATCATGGATGCAGTCACCATCCACAGCGGTTTTGGAGCTCGAGAAAAGAAAATTTGTCACTGTTTTCCATTTTTTCCCATCTTTTTTGCTATGAAGTTATGCGACTAGATGCCCTGATCTTAGGTTTTTGAATGTTGAGTTTTAAAACTATGTATATTTTCATAAATAACTTTTTATGAATTTATTTCATAAATTTATTTCATAAATTGAAATATGGTATTTTAAGATGTGTTTTTGCAAAATTGATTAACAGATTCCATGAAATCCCTATCAAAACTAAGTCAGCCTCTTTTGAAAAAATAGACAAGCTAAGTCTCAAATTTGCATGGGAATGCAAAAGGCCAAGCATAGCCAAACAATCTCAAGAAAGAAGAAAAATGCTGGTGGACTTTTACTTCCTGATTTTAATATTTACTATGAAATCCTAGTAACTCAAAACAATGTGGTATTACCTTCAGGATAGATAATAGATCAACAGAACAGCACAGGGAATTTTGATTGACCCACACATACATAGTCCACTGATTCTGACAAGCTACCATTTCAATGGGAAAGAGGAAACTTATGGTTAAGCAAATGCTTCTGGAACAAGAGCATATCTGCATTAAAGAAGGGAAAACCTCAAATTCTATGTAACGTAATTCAGAAAATAATAATTTAAAATGGATTATTACCTGACCTAAAATCATAGTCAAAAATCTTCTATAATAAAAAAAAATAGGAAAATATATTTGTTATATTGCAGTAGGCAAGGATTTGGGGACAGATCAAAAAAAAAAAAAAAAAAAGCACTAAATGTAAAGTAAAAAAAAAGAATGTTATGTTAAGCTTCATCAAAATTAAATTTCTTTTCTTTTTCTGAAGTTTTATAAATGATAGACAAATGAAACTTGGAAAATATCCTCATTATGTATCTCCCTGTAAGTTATCAATAAAAATATAAATAATTATAATAAAGAGTCTGACTCCAGTTTTGATGTTTGACTGCTGAAAGTTTTAACCCCTCCCCGACTCTCTTCCTTGGCTGCATCCCCACTATAGGACATGCTGATGAGAAAGCCCAGATACTTCTCCCTTGGTGCTTGCAAGTAGTTCATTGTGCTAGGGCATCATCAGTCCAGTCCCACCTTCTCACCACCATAAACCCCAAGCCAGTCTACTTATCTTGCCCTCTCAAGCCATTTTGGATCCTGCTCTGACCTATTTAGAAAGCCTCTACTTTTCATAAATCTTTTCAGACTCTCTGAATACATGTGTGGTATCACCAAACCAACTTTTCTGTCTAGTCCATCCTCAACTATAAACTATGACTACTATAAATTGATGGGGGGAAAAAGGCAAAGGATTTGAAACAGACACTTCTCAAAAGAGTAACAGATGTAAAGATTTTAAATATCTTGAGTCATCAGGGAAATATCAACTTAAAGCCCTTATAAAAGAACTCCACATACTCACCTGAATGGCTGAGATTTAAAAACTTCAATAAAGGCAAATGATAATAAGGAGGTTAAAAAAACAAAAAGAAAGAAAACTAGAACACTCACGAACTACTGGTGAGAGTTAAAATTTTATAACCACTTTGGGAATCCATTTTACAATTTCTTAGATCATTTTCCAAAGATCTATCCTATGACCCCAAAATATCATTGCCAAGTATTTGCACAAGAGAATGTAACACCTAAGATCAGAAAGTATATTTACACAAGTTGTTGTTTTTTTTTTATAGCTGCCTTATTTATAACACTCAGATTAAAAAAAAAGTTATAAACACGTTTGTATGTTCATACAATTAACCAATAGATAGGAAAAACTCTTCACACATGCAAAAACATAGGATAATCTCAAAGAAAAATATTACATTAGGAAACTAAGTTAGACAAAAATAAGATACATTCTGAAATTTATGGGAAGTCCCTGTAGAAGGGTCACAATGGAAATCCCTGTATTTCTTGAGCCTAACCATGTTCTATACTATAGAGAAAGGCATATATTTTGATCAACAATCCCTAGAATGCTACTGGGTCCTTGTAGAGATGGAAGACATGATTATAGCAAACCAAGTGATGATGTCTATCATTTATAAAACTTCAGAACTGCCCATCAGGAGTTTTGTCCTATCACACCCAACAAGTCAAAATGTTGTGTGGTTCAGCACCATCCTATACTATATAAGTATGTAAAAATTAGTATAAGAACAGATCCCAAGTATTACTGGAGGACACCACAAGCTTCATTAACATGCTATCTTGTTCACTTGGTACACCTACTAACCAAGATATTGACCAGAAACTTCTTTCTATACACAGCTGCACAGGATGCTGATAAAGGAGAAAAAGTGAAGACTCGCTAGTACATGGGTTAATTCATTAAGTATGTGCCTAAAATGGACAAATTCCATTACATCCATACCTAGACTTGAACTTTAAAAAGTGGAGAGAGGACACAGCAGGTATCCCAAGCAACTAGAAGCTACAACTTCCAACATATATTTTGGATTCATTGTGTCTAGGGTCTAAATGGAGAAGGCAATGGCACCCCACTCGAGTACTCTTGCCTGGAAAATCCCATGGATGGAGGAGCCTGGTAGGCTGCAGTCCATGGGGTCGCTAAGAGTCGGATACGACTGAGCGACTTCACTTTCACTTTTCACTTTTCACTTTCATGCATTGGAGAAGGAAATGGCAACCCACTCCAGTGTTCTTGCCTGGAGAATCCCAGGGACGGGGGAGCCTGGTGGGCTGCCGTCTATGGGGTCGCACAGAGTCGGACACAACTAAAGTGACTTAGCAGCAATAGCAGGGTCTAAAAGGTAAGAATAGGGGCCATGATCTGTGAATAGACATGTGCAGAAAGTCTGGGCTGAGATGAGTATTATAACCAACTACTTAGTCACCTCTAGGAATGAGAGGTGACCCTACCAAATAGCCACTGAGATTAGCAAAGAGGAGAGCTTAGGGCAAGGGGAATGTATGGTAGTGGAAGAAATTGATGAATACCAGTTGCAGCCCCAAATCAATTAAATAACATGCAAAGGTCAGTACTGGGTCCCACTAACCTTCCGAGTTTGTCTCTTTTCAGAAAGCAAGACCAACAGAACATTGAAGGAGCTTTTCCCCAAATGTTTATGAAGTCATGGTGTATACACATAATACAAGGAATGGCCTGCAACAGACTTGGTACAGCCTGTACCTGTACAGCTTGTACTGTTTGGATCACTCTTCAAAATTACAGTCTGCTCAGGGTGGGATGGTCCAGGCAATTTGATCAAGACTCTGGAGCAATAATCTACCCTTGTCTGCCCAACCCAGGATTCTTCTAACTGGCAATTTTGTCTGGAGCTCCCTGTTGATCTGGCAGAATATCAGATCTGCATCTCAACTTGATTAGATGTAGGTCTGATAACCATTGCCTAATCTTTCTATTTTAATAGATTTTTGGGGGCTCCAAAATCACTGCAGATGGTGACTACATGAAATTAAAAGACTCTTGAGAGTCCTTTGGATTGCAAGGAGATCCAACCAGTCCATCCTAAAGGAAATCAGTCCTGAATATTCATTGGAAGGACCGAAGTTGAAGCTGAAACTCCAATACTTTGGCCACCTGATGCGAAGAGCTGACTCATTTGAAAAGACCCCGATGTGAGGAAAGATTGAAGGTGGGAGGAGAAGGGGATGGCAGAGGATGAGATGGTTGGATGGCATCACTAACTCAATGGACATAAGTTTGAGCAAACTCTGGGGTTGGTGATGGACAGGGAGGCCTGGCGTGCTGCAATCCATGGGGTCGCAACGAGTCAGACACGACTGAACGGCTGAACTGAACTGAATCTCCAAAACCCTTTTCGTAATGCTAACTTATTCCCTCTGTCACAGAAATTTCAAGTGATACAGATATCTTCGTAGGTATAGATTTCTTAGGATGTAAAAAATGATCTATTTATCATCTATCTACTTATCATACTTACCATAAGCATATATTTATGTGTCTATATGTATATGTATATATTTTATTTACTGTCCTACTCTTGAGACTCAATCAGATGTAAAAACTCTGCTCCTCAAAAGATTTAGTGCACAGGGATGAGGTGGTGGGGCATGAATTGGGAGACTGAGTGACATATATATATATGTATATGTGTACATATATGTGTATATATGTATATATACATATATGTGTATGTCTATATACACTATGTGTATACACTATATTCTATATGTATACACTATATACTCCTATATGTGTATATATATACACACATATAAGTATATATACTAAGATGTGTAAAATAGATAGATAGTGGGACACTGCTGTATATAGCACAGGGAGCTCAGCTCGGAGCCCTGTGGTGACTTCGATGGGTGGGACAGGAGGAGAGAGGGAGGCAGGTCCAAGTAGGAGTGGACATATGTGTACATATAGCTGAATCAGGCTTTCCTAGTGGCTCAGACAGTAAACAATCTGCCTGCAATGCAGGAGACCAGGCTTCAATCCCTGGGTCTGGAAGGTCCCCTGGAGAATGAAATGGCAACCCATTCCAGTATTCTTGCCTGGGAAGTCCCATGGACAGAAGAGCTTGGTGGGCTACAGTCCATATGATCATAAAGAGTTGGACATGACTGAGCGATGACTAACACTGTCATAGCTGATTCACCTCGTTGTGCAGCAGAAACTAACATAATATTGTAAAGCAATATTCCCAATTAAAAACAAAAAGCTTAAGAGATCATTAAAGAAAAAGACTTAGTGGACAAATGAAAACACATGTAAAGTGAAAGACTGATAAAAAGTATTCACAATACTTATATCTGAAAAGGAGCTCATACTCAGAACATAAAAAAGGTTTCTACAAACCAATAGAAAAAAATGCAAGCAAAACCTTTAAAAAATGGGAAAATTAAACTTCACAAAAGAAGATATATGAAAATTAACAAGCACATGAAAACAGGCTTAACACGACCAGTCTTCAGGAAATTACAATTTAAAACTGCAATAAGAAACCACTGGGTCCCCACTGGAATTAAAAACCCAAAAAATAGTAAATGTAGTGAGGATGCAGAGTAACTAGAATGTACATTGCTGATAGAAGTTAAATTGTCACAGGCATTTTGAAAAATGGTTTGCCAGTTTCTTATAACACCTGGTCTCTAATCATTCATTTTGACCCCAAACTATTCATGCCCTCACCCAAAACGGTACAAACAAATATCTGAGATAAGACTTCAACAAGCAAGCATTATGGACCAAACTGAAAACAGCACAAATATATCAACAAGACAATACATAAATAATAAATGCATGTGTGCTCAGTCATCTCCGACTCTTTGCAATCCCATGTACTATGGCCCAACAGGCTCCTCTGTCAAAGGGATTTTTTAGGTAAGAATACTAGAGTAGGTTGCCATTTCCTCCTCCAGGGATCTTCCAGACCCAGGGATCAAACTTACTTCTCCTACATCTCCTACATGGGCAGGTGGATTCTTTACCACCGAGTCACCTGGGAAGCCCTAAAATATAGTATACTCATATAATGATGTATTGTTTAGCAATTATATAATAAATTGTTGATAAAAATAACACAACTAATGAACTGAAAAACATTATATTTAATTTTAGAACCCAGGACAAAATCATATAAATATTATGGAATTTGAGAGTAAGCTAAACTTACCCGTGGAGATAGACGTCAAGGAAATAACTGCTTTGAGGCAAAGGGTTACATGAAAATGAGTATGAGGGAAAATTTGGGAGTGATAAATATGACTTTACCTTAATTGAGACAGTTGTTACCTGGACATACATATTTGTCAGGATTCATCAAGCTGTATGAATACAATCTCTGCATTTCCTTATATGCAATTTATACCTCAGATACTGCCTCCAAACTAAACTTAAAGTAGAAGCTAGTGAATTGCATTCTGCTAAAGGCAATTACATTAGTAGAGGAAAGAACATGAAGAAAAAGAAGGAATAGTAATGACTTAAGATAAAGGAGAAAAAAATGAGAATCGGAAGTTTGATAGAAAGCCAGGGGAAATATTGAGTAAGAATGTCATTATAATGAATTTGAAAAGGATATTAGAAAAGAGAAATGGAAAAACAAAGTTAAGATGGCAAAAGATAAATGAACATTTCAACACAAAAGGTTGGGGAAAATGTTGATTTTATTTACTCTCCAGAGAGGACCATGAATGCTAAGAGAAAATTAATGCCCTGTAAATGACCATTTTATCCAATCTATCGATCACAGCTTGTATATTATTCTTTGCCCCTGGGACTTTTAAAAACCTTTTCACCTTCTATTTCTTATATATTCTGACTCCTCAAGCACAAATATAAATGCTTTATTGTGTAATTTAAACCAAGGTCTGTAAAAGATTCTCAATACAGATAGAAAAATTTCCAGCCTTTAACTCTCACATAGATCTTAAATATATTAAACAGAGGCAAACAATATCTTAAGTAGACCTGCGGAATAAAAAGGTACTGGTGCTTACAGAAATTTGCTCTTTAAAAAACAGAAAAGCAAGCAAACAAAAAACAACTCCCCCCAAAAATCTATGTTAGGCAATTTACATGTGATATTTCTAGAAATATCTTGATAGGAAAATCCTCCCTACTAAACACTCAAAGATGATATTAACCTCTTCCACTGGATCATAAGAGCAGATTATAAAACACTCAGGGAATTTTAGGGCAATTTGGTAGCTTGAAATTGGCCATGACGGGAGTATATCTACCATAGGGATCAGCAGACATTATAAATTGTATTTTCAAGTTCATAGATCAATTAACCAGCACAACATTGCTTGCCCTTGTTCCTTGTGACAATACAATTTTATTTAATTATTCCATATCTTCTTCCTTAAATTATTCTCTCCATTAAAGCTGTAACCTTTGTTTTACTTTATTTTTTATTTTTCTTATTTGTGACCCCAGTGCCTAATAGTGAAATCAGAGCTAGAATAGTGAAATCTCCATTTTAGTGAGATTGAAGTGGGTTACATAATTAAAAAAAAATTATAGAGCACGTGAGTGATGCGGCCATGAGACAAGTTTATCTTACTCCACTTTACCCACTGACTGTACTGCCCCTCCAAATAGTTAACAAATAATTTAAGCAAAGTAACAAAAGAACTAAGCACTGCTACTGCTGCTGCTAAGTCACTTCAGTCGTGTCCGACTCTGTGCGACCCCATAGACGGCAGCCCTCAAGGCTCCCCTGTCCCTGGGATTCTCCAGGCAAGAACACTGGAGTGGGTTGCCATTTCCTTCTCCAATGCATGAAAGTGAAAAGTGAAAAGTGAAAGTGAAGTTGCTCAGTCGTATCCGACTCTTAGCGACCCCATGGACTGCAGCCTACCAGGCTTCTCTGTCCATAGGATTTTCCAGGCAAAAGTACTGGAGTGGGGTGCCATTGCCTTCTCCGAGAATTAAGCACATCCTCTGATAAAGTCATGTGGAAACAATATAATATGTATGTGATTGCGCATCAATCCAGGTGATATGATTTTAGTTTTGTCACAAGAATATGGAATGATCATTTTCCATACCAACCCATAAAGAATTCTAAATATATTGTCAAATGATACTGAGATTTTATTTCTTAAATACTATAATGTGCAAAAAGTTGGACTCTGTGCATCTCAAACTCAAATTTCATCTTTGACAGCTTCCTGGTTCACTAGCAATCTAATCTTAAAAAGATATTCAACTTCTCTAAGCTTCAGTCTTAAATCTCTGAAAACTAAATAAGAAAATTTCATGTAATACCTAATGTGGAATGAAGTAAGCAGAGTAAATAATTGGAGGAATAATAAAAATAGCAAACATTTTTAATGAATGCTTATTCACTTAAAAGTGGTATATCTCCATAATTTGAACTAAAATTAGCTTTTATGTCTTAAATTAATGATAATGTGAAGCATCTATGTAGAATTAATTAAAAAGATTGTCTGCTGAAGCAGAAATTACTTTGGAGGAAACATTGTCTTAATTAGCATGACTAACATGATAAGAGAAAGGCATTTTCTAAAAAAATGTTCTAAGAGGAACGTTTAGTGATTATGAAAGGAGAAAGCAGAGAATAGGACTGTGCATACATGTGTTTAGTACTTTAAGTGAAATTGGTCAGACACAAAACACCTCAAAATCTAAAAGGGGTGTGGTTACAGTGGCTCATCAGGATGAAATATCCCTTGAGACCGCCATTTTCCTATAATCAGTAAGTAGCCTTCTGGTGATTTATGTGGCTCCCAGGATGTAACACAGTTGAGCAGACTAGATGATAGCTATCTCTAGAAAGCCATCATTTATTATAAAGTTTCTTTTTTTTTCATGTCTGTTTATCAATCTCTTCTGAAACGGAGTCTTTCCTGACTGAGTATACAACACCAATGTAGCAAATGTCTCGACCTGCAAAGCAGAACATATTTTTGGAATGGGACATTCACTTTAGGAAATGGTCATTTGACTAGACCTTGGCCCTGAGACCAGCCAGACTTCTTCCTAGAAATTTCTGTGTAGCTTCTTTAAATGGACAAAGACTAAAAATGTGAAAGTTTTAGGCATGTATAAATGATCGCCACGCTTACCTCTTTTGGTTTCTGCATCAAAAGTATTTGGAAAACAGGGCAATGAAGGGTTAATATTCCAAATTTACACTTGAAGCAACTGAAGCTCATAAAAATGCAACAAATTAGTCAAGGTATCACAGCCAATGGGAATCAAATTCTTGACCATAAGTCCTTTCCTCTCCTGAGTCAAATCTAAGCCCACAGCATGTTTTGCCTCTACTGATATCAATAAGGAGTGAAATAAAATAATGAATGTTTAATTCCTAATGATGTTTTCTGAAAAGAGTCTTAGAGGGATAAATGAATTAATGCCTGGTTTCCCAAAAGACTGTGATATACCCAATAGGGAAAAAAGCCAAACATTCATTTTCCTCTCTTTCTTAACATATCATTTTTGTT
This sequence comes from Bos grunniens, assembly GCF_055505025.1. NCBI lineage: Eukaryota > Metazoa > Chordata > Mammalia > Artiodactyla > Bovidae > Bos > Bos grunniens. The sequence continues at coordinate 10,110,136 of NC_141170.1, read as the reverse complement.
TCATTTTTAAATTGCATTGTATATTTGGAAAATACTTAACTATCATTAAATAGTTAATGATTATCTACTTGGTTATTTATAATTTCAAGTGTAGGCTTTGTTACATTGTATCACTTAATTAACATGATTAATTTTGCCTAAAGTGAGCCTCCCTGGACTAGAGAAACAAATTAAAACAGGAATTTTTTTAAAGCTTACACCCTAAACAGATAAAAATACAGTAGTATTTTCAGACTAAATTAGATAATGCTGGGGTTCATTTCATTATTTTTTAATCATAGATGGTTGTATTCTCTAGTACATATAAAAGTATTTAAACAGAATCATATAAGAACAATGAACTAGAACTCCCCAACTATGAATTCATCTATTTACTGCAAAATGCAGTTTTCATTGACTTCCTTTATTTCACAATAGCTTAAATAATTATAGTAACCAAAGATATTAGAAAACAATTTAATTATTTCTGTACATCTACTAAACCTTCATATTTTAGCCAAAATTATCTTGGTTAATGCTTTGAATAGGCTTTAAAAAGTGAATTTGACTCTAAGAACATCAAATAAGAAACTATATAGACGCTTGGTAAATGCCACATTGGACTTGAAAATATGTGAGTTATTTTCAAGTATCTTTTGATATTGACTTCTAACATAATTCCACAGTGATAAGAGAATAGACTCCATATGGTTTCAATACCTTTAGATCATGAAATTTTTGCACCTTATTTTATGTCCCTAGATATGTTCCAGTGTCTCCTAGTTTACAGCCTATGGGAACTTGAATAGGATTTGTATCCTACTGTTGTGTAAAAAATTGTATAAACCTTAATTAAGTTGAATTGGATCATAGTATTTTCCAGGTCTACTATACCCTTCTACTTTTCTGTATATTCTATTAATTTTTGAGAGATTAATATTGAAACTCCAATTAAAAAATCTTCATTTATCTATTTAAAAAATAATTGTAATATATGGTGGAACTACATGTAACTTTCTTCTGTATTTTCCAAGTCTCCTGTAAATGTGTTATACTTTCATAATTTAAAAAAATAAAAAAGAGAAAATCAAATAAAAAGAAATAAAAAAAACAACACAGTCAGTAAAATCATGACATATATACAGTAAATATTAATGCTGATCGTGGCCTGATGAACTTTGACTTGACCTCAGAGCAGCCAACATACCTTCACAGGTCTTCATGCAGTTGATTGCATATAAACAAAATTACCTTAAGATAATCACATAATTTTTAGAGAGATGGAGAGATGTATTTGATAATTTTGGTATAGAATTATTTTTTTGCTTAGTTTATTTTAATTAAACACAAACATGCATATAGGTGTGCATATATAGGTGCATGCATACCTATAGAACTGGATACAGAATCATTAAACTCTAGAATCTGAGCAAATTTAAACTGCAAGTGATCTTATTGGTTTCCTTGTAAAATGAAGATAGAAATGAAAACCCATCTCAGATCACTTTAGGATGATTGAAGGTAACTGCAGCAAAGTCATGCTTAGCACTGTGCCCAGCACAGTCATTCATTGTGCATAATCCACCATGCTAGAGTTTGGGGACACCAATGAGTGTGTTGGAGAAGGCAATGGCACACCACTCAAGTACTCTTGCCTGGAAAATCCCATGGACGGAGGAGCCTGGTAGGCTGCAGTCCATGGGGTCGCTAAGAGTTGGACACGGCTGAGCGACTTCACTTTCGCTTTTCACTTTCATGCATTGGAGAAGGAAATGGCAGCCCACTCCAGTGTTCTTGCCCGGAGAATCCCAGGGACATAGCAATGAGTGCATCCAAGCCCTATATTCAAAGAACAGGGGATAGTGTCTATGACTTTTTCCCTGTACTATTCCTCCTTTTTTTCTCCAAAAAAATTTGTCAACTCGCATGCCTCACTATGTTAATATTTCCCAAATATACACTCCGGCTCAGACATTGCTGAGCTCCAAAGCCTATACCTTCCTCTACACACACTTCAATCCCACAAGGGCCCAGAATTATTCACTTTTAAACCTTTAAACAAACTCTTTCTTCCTGTCTTCTTCATCAGTTTTACCAGAGGTGTGGCATGGTTATGTATGAGTGGTCAAAAACTGTTCAGTTTTCAAGCGAGACACTTCAAGTTTTCTAAACATCCTGGTAGATTTATGTTAAATAGAACATCAGTTCGCCTCAAAATGCTTCATATTTGTCCCTTTGATATTATTGTTTTTATTGCCATAATTATGCCTTCCAGGTTTCTTACCAGAATTATTTACGTAACCCAGCTAATGTATATTGCCAGGTTTTCCCACTGCAGTCTAGCAGACAGGATCCAAATATACTTGAGGATAAAAGGAATTCACCCATTTGTTTAACTGTGATGTCTAGGTGGGATAATGTCCCAGAATGACTAGATCCAGAATTATGCTTCAGACTTCTGTCTCTGCAGGTTTCTTTCAGACAACTTGGGATCCAACCCCAGCAATTTTATTTTCTGAGTCCCAACTAATAGCTCCAGTAAAAAGAGAGCTTTTTCATGTCGGTGGAAGTGAAAGTGGTAGGTGCTCAGTCATGTCTGACTCTTTGCGATTCCATGGACTGTAGCCCACCAGACTCTTCTTCCATGGAATTCTCCAGGCCAGAATACTGAAGTGGGTAGCCATTCCCTTCTCCCAGGGATCTTCCCAACCCAGAGATCGACCCTGGGTATCCTATATTGCAGGAAGACTATTGTTTGAGTCACCAGGGAAGCCCCTCCATATTGAGAGCTACTAATATACAAGAAAGGTTCTTGAATTGAGGCCCATCTGGTCAAGTGAGTTGGTGCAATATAAACATCTCAATATGAATCCATCATCCATCCCTCTGGACAAAGTAAAGGTAGGTGTGATGATCAATAGGTCCATTAAACAAGTTAATTGTGGAGCAAGGCTTTTCTTCAAAGTAATGATGTTGAACCAACAAAAATAACTTACTTACTCTACGATTCAAAATTAGGTTCCTCACAGATAACTCTAACATGCTACTCCAGTTGATAAGCCTTCAGTCTCCCTATTGTGCCCACAGATTAAAGTGAAAACTCATTTGTGTGATATAAAAATAAAATGACAAATCTGATCTCATTTTTCCTTCATGCCTTTTCAAGTCATTGCCTTTCTGCTCCTATAAATACTGCAGATAATGACTCATTCTCCTGGGAAAACACACACACACACACACACACACAAACAAATACACACACACCTTAATACACAGCACTTCTTCCCATGGTGGCTTTGCTCATTATATATCTACTGATTTCTCTGTCCAGAAGGCTTGCCAGTTGTTTGCATTTCTGTTACACTGAGGAACCCCTTATTATTTGTCAGTTCCAAGGAAAATGCTACCACTTTTGTATTATTTTAGGGAGATAAATTTATGTTAATTCCCTCTCTAGCATCTGCAAATGTCTCATACATGCCTTTATTAAAGTATTAGTACTGGGCTTTCCTGATGGCTCAGATGGTAAAGAATCTGCCTGCAATGCAGGAAACCTGGGCTGGATTCCTGGTTCAGGAAGATCCCCTGGAGAAGGGAAAGGCTACCCGCTCCAGTATTCTTGCCTGGAGAATTCCAGGGACAGAGGAGCCTGGCGGGCTACAGTCCATGAGTTGCAAAGAGTCAGACATGACTGAGACTATCACTCTCACTTTCACTGTTTGTAGAGTTATCATAAAGGATATATATATATGTGTGTAAAATAAAAATATAAAAACATCACAAAGAGTTGTACATGATTGAAGTGACGGAGCATGCACAAAATGTAAATCATATCTCTACTATGTGTGACACTGAGCAAGTTATTTACCTCCTAGAGCCTCTCTTTCCTTATCTATATGCAGGAGTGTACTAATACCAACCTGACAGTGACTTTTGGGACAATTAAAAGGCGTGTATTCTTCTTTTAGTTTCCATTATCTTTGCCTTGAGTTTTTCTCTGACCTCACAAGGCATTTTTTCTCCAGTCTCCTTTGCTGTCTTCTTTCTTTGATTCAATTTCTAAATGCTTCAAAGCCCTCAGAGCTTGGCTCTTAATTTTTTTTATCTTTATTTTCTCATACTTTTTCACTATAAGAGTTTACTTGATCTTGTATATTTAAATACCACTGTATAATGTTAGTCTCATTTCTGTCACTACCACGAAATTTTCACTAATCTCCAGGTTTGTGTATCTCAGAAGATTTTAAGTACAAATATCAAAGTTACCAATTCCAAAACAAATCTCTTGTTGCCTCTACTACTCAGCTCACTTTTCCACCACCAACCACAGCAACTCTTCCCATGCAGTTGGTCAAGTCAAAACATAGTGTTCATTCTTGATGGCTTTCTTCCCTTTACCATTAGTGAGCTCTACAGGCTAAATATCCATGTGGATCTCATATCAACATGTTTTCACTGAATATCATCAATATATCCAAGCTCTCATTGTTTTCTAGGAGGAATCCTAAAACCAAATTCTAACTCTTTTTCATGATTCTCCCTGAATTGTTCCCCATACATAGCTGTTAATTGCATTTATATAATCTAAACTGTTCCATCATTCTCTTATTTAAAACCTCCTAATGGATGTCCATTACATTTTGAACGGCATCTACTTGCTTGCCATGAATGAGCAACTGTCACTTTTCCTACCTCTCTGTGTAGCTAAACACTCAAGCTAAATTCCTTATGTGTTTAAAGTAAGAGCAATAAAAGACAGTTTGGAAAGCAATCTGCCTAGATTTGAATCCCAGTTCTGCCATATATTCATGTCTGTAACTTAGTTAACACCTTTCTGACTCAGCACCCTCAAATGTAAAATGGCAATACATATAACAGAATCTTCTACAAATGATACTTTTTATGATTAAATGGGTAAATGTGTACTAAATATCCGGATCAGTCCCTCTGGCACATGATAAGCACCATTAAAGTGTGTATCATTATTATTTATCACTCAACTGACTCATTATCTTTCACCCAAAAATGTGAACTCCATGAAGTTGGGGATATTTTCTTGTTTGGTGCTTTTTTTCCCAATATCTAAACCCAAATCTATCATATAGAACAGTTTCAATAACTCTTTATTGGATATATAAGTAAATGGTCAATGCATGCAGTATTCATGCAATGTGGTCTATATCCATAATTTTATCAATTTTTAAAATTTTCATTTGTTCTTACCAATGTGTAAGAACATTTTGTAATGTGAGCTTATTACAGCCAAGACAGAGAAAGTGGGCTACCTTAAAGCACATGTATATTATAATCCAGAATCTATGATAGGCATTTTATGTGGTTAGTTTATCCTACTTAATTCTCATAATAGCCATGTGAGACAGATGAATGTCCATTTTCACAAAGAAATTTACATTGAATAAGTGTATAAGACCTTTCTAAAGTCATAGAATTAGTACAGCTAAGGCTTTAGAACTTCAAACTTATCATTCCTTTTCCTCATCATGGTAAAATGTCAGCTTTTTCCTCCTTCTGAAGCGCAGCACACACTATTGGCTACACTCATAATAAATTCTTGTGGAATGAAATGCATGTGGATGACCATGAACAAAGAGATGGTTTTGAAACAACATTCCAAAATTAACATAGTAATGGTGGTTTTCTATGTGAGATAAAATAATTCCATGAGATTGGTATCATTTTGATCTATGAAGGTGATACAACTTCTACTGGACATTCAGAGATAAATACCAGATGTATTTTCACACTATAAAGCTAACATAAGTTTATATCAAAATTATTCTAATACTTCAATGCCTTACTTCTATTTTTGTGGTCCAATTACAGAAATTATTATTGCAAATTGAAGACAATTCCATTTTAACAGATCAGGGTGTTTGTGGGCTTCCTTTATAATATCAAAATGCCTAAATCTTAGTCATTGGAATTCATTCTCCCTGGACAAATGCATTCAACTGCCCAATGTGATTAGAGCACTGTCAAACGTACTTCAATTCTGATATGCTTTTTCTCTGATTATACTTATCTTTGCAGATCTTCTATTACAACGCTTTAAGTACCAAAGATTTCTTTTTACTTACCATAAAGAATTTGAAAAAAAGAATGAGACTGACATGTATCCCATGAATTAGACCTTTTTTTTTTTTTTTAATTTGCAATTTTTGGGGGGAAAATCTTTTAGTGTTCATTCTCTGTAGTGTTTTTTAATCTAAGAAATCAAAATATCCATTTAATAGGCAATTTAACAAATAGTGGAATAACTACCACTTAAATGGGAAAATATCCTGATTGTCTTCCAGAAATTTCAAGCAATATGATGACTATTTTAATGCATGTACTGTAATTGCAACTATATATGGCATAATTGCACTGTTACGATAAAAGAATTGTTAATGTTTCCGTTGATGGGAATTTTCATGCATAGTTGAAAAAAGACAATTTATATCTGAGACTTCAAAATGAAAAGTAAAGCTTATTTAAACATCAAAATTGAGAAATGAGGAGGTAGAAGGGCATGAGTTTAGGAACAAATGGATTTCTTAATTTAGTGCTAAAACAGAAAGCCTCTCTCCCAGCTCTGATTTAGAATATCCTTCAGTTTTTTCTCAGATTGTCCCTGGGTTTTCAGTTTCTGCATGTGGAAACAATCCCTAACACAGTGGGGTGTTTGTGAGGATTTAATAAGGTCCCTTCTCCATCTTAAATGCATTCCTTGATTATTTTCCTCCCCTTTCCAATCTATTTCCCATGTTACAACTACAAATTTTTTTCCCATCTCTATAAAATGATGGTAAAGCATATATAACATAAAATTTGCCATTGTGATCATTTTTAACTGTACCATTCTGTGTTAATTTTTTACATTCATGATATTAGATAACAATCACTACTATCTATTTTCAAAATTTCTTCAAAATATATATCAGGACATTTCATGCTGTGCTTGATGCCCTTCAATATATGTCAGGAGTGGTGATGCCATTGGCTGGGGTCCCCCCAGGACAGAGCAAGACAGTGCTAGGTTTTGAGAGAGTCAATTCCTAAGCAGGTTGATAAGAAATCCGGGGTCCCTGAGGAGGAGAAAGAGGTCTGGGGCTCTCAAGGAGGGGATAGGGGTCTGGAATTCTCAAGGAGGAGGAAAGGACAAACACTTTTTTTCTACATTCCTTAGTGAGGATTATATAACAAGGATGTATCCTGCTTGAGGACATGTTTCTCCTTCTTGAAAACCTTCTGACTAATCTTAAAATGTATTTTATCGAGGAGAATCTGGTAAGATCTTTCTATTGTTAGCTCTAACCCTGTCATCGTAAAATGTAAATTGTGGGAGTGGGTCTGGTAAATGTTTTACAACCTTGAGACGTTCCTTTGGTTTATTGTAATAGCTAATTACTGAGATCATGGCATCCAGTCCCAACACTTCGTGGCAAATGGATGGGGAAACAGTGGCAATAGTGGCTGACTTTACTTCTTGGGCTCGAAAATCACTGCAGATGGTGACTGCAGCCATGAAATTAAAAGACGCTTACTCCTTGGGAGAAAAGTTATGACCAAACTAGACAGCATATTAAAAAGCAGAGACATTACTTTGTCAACAAAGGTCTGTCTCATCAAAACTATGCTTTTCTAGTAGTCATGTATGGATGTGAGATTTGAACTATAAAGAAAGCTGAGCGCAGAAGAATTGATGCTTTCAAACTGTGATGTTGGAGAAGACTCTTGAGAGTCCCTTGGACTGCAAGGAGATCCAACCAGTCCATCCTAAAGGAAATCAGTCCTGGGTGTTCACTGGAAGGATTGATGCTGAAGCTGAAACTCCAATACTTTGGCCACCTCATGTGAAGAGCTGACTCATTTGAAAAGACCCTGATGCTGGGAAAGATTGAAGGCTGGAGAAGGGGACAACAGAGGATGAGATGGTTGGATGGCATCACCGATTCAATGGACATGGGTTTGGGAGGTGGTGATGTACAGGGAGGCCTGGGGTGCTGCGGTTCTTGGGGTTACAAAGAGCGACTGAACTGACTGACTGAATAACTAATTACAAAAGTATATAGCTCCCTTGTTATAGATTAGCTAGGGGGGCACTCTCCATCCCCCTTCTGATGTCTATGTCAGAAGCTTTTCCTGTCCCTTTTCATAATTTAACAAAAGTAAAGTAAGTAAGTAAAGTCGCTCAGTCGTGTCCGACTCTTTGTGATCCCGTGGACTGTAGCCCGCCAGGCTCCTCTGTCCATGGGATTCTCCAGGCGAGAATACTGGAGTGGGTTGCCATTTCCTTCTCCAATGTAACAAAACCCTGCTATAAAAAAGCTCTTGAGTGATTAAGCCTGGTCCCTGGTCCCAAGGCTAAATCGTCTTTGGAGATCATGAGTCCGACATCTTTCACCATAAGCTCTGAGTTTCATCACACTACTCAGAAGAGCCTGCTGTATAAAACAGGAATTGTTTATTTCAGAATTTTCCAATTAATATTTTCTGACAAGAGCTGAATGTGAGTAAGTAAAACCATAGAAAGTGAACCATGGTTAAGGGAAACTGCTGTATAGACCAGTAACTCCTCAATGCTTTTCTCCACCTCAGTTCCATCACATCAATACACATATATACCACATAGCAAGTTGCTGTTGTTGGTGTTGTTCAGTCCCTCGGTTGTGTTCAACTCTTTGTGACCCCATGGACTGCAGAGTACCAGGCTTCCCTGACCTTCACCATCAGCCAGAGCTTGCTCAAAGTCATGGCCATCAAGTCGGTGATACCATCCAACCATCACATCCTCTGTTGCCCCCTTCTCCTCCTGCCTTCAATCTTTTCCAGCATCAGGGTCTTTTCCAAGACTTAGCAAGTTAAGAATCGTAAACACTGATAACTGCAATTTGATTCTAGGCCCCCACAGGCAAAAAGAATGTTTTATGTGTTTTGTTGTTTTCTGTGTATTGTTTAATTTGTACTGCTCTTGTTGCTTTTAGTTTGTTCTGTATTTTTTTTTAATTGAATTGAAGTGCTTTTAGGGAAGGTTCGCCCTCAGATCACCTCTGGTTTATGCCATCCCTACAATCATTAAGTGTAATTTTTTTTTTTATATATTTGTTTGTTAGTGTAGACTAAAAAAAAAAAAAAAAAGATGTACAACTTGAAAGTTGTGAATGAAGTTTTATTTGGGGCAAAATGAGGACTTCAGCCCAGGAGGCAGCATCTCAGATAGCTCTGATAGACTTCTCCAAAGTGGCAGTGGGGGAAGGTCAATATATAAGGTTTTGGTGAAGGGGGAGTTCAGTGCCATGAAGCACTCATTTTACAAAAGGTTTTTGTTAGTCAGGAGGATCTGATGTCACGGTGAAGGGAGTTAGTGTTTCTCTAGATATAAGGAGATGTAAGGATTGAGATCATAAAATCTGTTCCTAAAAACAACAAGGTATCTACTGACCTGTCCCACTTCCCTGGAGCACAGAGTGCCTCACTCTACCCTGAACTCCCTCAGGGATTGTTGGAGGTCAACAGCAATAGCAGCATGGAGTTCAATCTCCATCTAGGCAGATGGAGAATGCCTTTGCTGTTCAGTCGTTGGCAATGCTCTTGGTAAGTGCCAATTTGTAGTTGACATTAGCTACTTGACTTCTGAAGACATTTGAGTAAGTTCATTGTGGGCAATGATTAACCAAAACTAGATAAAGACAAATACAAAAATATGACTACAGCCCTAAATTATACATTAGCATTGGTGGAAAATTTTCATCACTATTTGTACCCTAAATTCATGAATAAAAAGCAAATTATACACTTTAGTCAGATGATATATATCCCAGAAATGTAGGTTGCTTTAACAGTCTAAGATCAGTTAATGTAATACACCATTTTAGTAAAGGACACAATCATCTCAGTAGTACTGAAAAAATATCTGATAATATAGCAAAGTGATTCACAATAAGAGATGAGGATTCGATCCCTTGGTCAGGAAGATCCCCTGGAGGAGGGCATGGCAACCCAATCCAGTATTCTTGCCTGGAGAATCCCATGGACAGAAGAACCTGGTGGGTTACAGTCCATAGGGTTGCAAAGAGTTGGACATGACTGAAGCAACTTAGCATATGTGCTTTAAAAAAAAAAAAAAAAACTCAAAATACTAGAAATAGGAAAAAAAAAAAACCTTTCTGAAACTGATAAAGGGTATCTATGAAGAATCTACAGTTAACGTAATTAATGGTGAATGATTAAATGCTTTCCTCCTAGGGTCAGGAATAAGACAAAGATTTCTCTCTTTTTAAAAAAGTCTTATTGCAGTATAGTTGACTTACAATGTTGTGCTAGCTTCAAGTGTACAATAAAGTGAATCAGTTATGCACACATGTCTGATACCCACATATATATATATCCATTTTGTTTTAAACTCTTTCTTCCACGTAGGTCATAACAGAGTACCAAGTGGAGTTCCCTGTGGTATACAGTAGGCTCTTATCAGTTATTTAATTTTACACAGTACTATGTTTGATGGACTTCCCTGGTGGCTCAGAAGGTAAAGCGTCTGCCTACAATGCAGGAGACCCGGGTTCGATCCCTGGGTCAGGAAGATACCCTGGAGAAGGAAATGGCGATCCACTCCAGTATTCATGCCTGGAAAATCTCACGGACCGAGGAGCCTGGTGGGCTACAATCCATGGGGTCGCAAAGAGTCGGACACGATGGAACGACTTCTGTGTGTGTGTGTATATATGTAACTCTCAATCTCCCATTTTATCCCTTCCCCTCTTCTTTCCCCTCAGTAACCATAAATTTCTTTAATAGTTATGATTCTATTTCTGTCTTGTAAATAAGTTTATTTGTACCACTTTTTAGATACCACATATAAGTGATATAACATATTTGCCTTTCTGTGTCTGGCTTACTTTAGTAAGTATGACAATCTCTACATCCATCCATGTTGCTGCAAGTGACATTATTTCATTTGTTTGTTTTTTTTTTTTCTTTTTTAATGGTGGAGTAATACTCTACCATATGTATGTACCACACTGCATTTACCTAGATGTCCATAGGCAGAAGAGTAGATAAAGGATATTTTCTTTCTGATATTTGGCTATCTGAATGAGTACACACTCTCTTCTACTTTAAGACATGGGACAAGCTTAATGGTAAGACATGTCCTTTAGATATTGGGGAATGCAGGAGCAGGGCTGACAGGGTCTAGAATTGCCTGTGATTGGATGTGGAGGTCTTTTAAAATGTGGAGCTTCCTGTTTCACAGACTGATTGACATACCTAAGCCTTCTTTACCACCACCATCTGTCTCAGACACAAGGCTGCCATTTTGATCCCCATTTCACTGACTCTAACTTTGGTGGCTCAGTGGGTAAGGAATTCACCTACAGTGCAGGAGACCTGGGTTCAGTCCCTGGGTTGGGAAGATCCCCCAGAGGAAGGCATGGCAATCTGCTCCAGTATTTTTGCCTGGAGAATCCCATGGACAGGGGAACCTGGTAAGCTACAGTCCATGTGATCACAAAGAGCTGAACATGACTGAGCAGGTAATACTTTCACTTTTCCAACTTTCTGAATAATGATTGCTAACTCAGCCAAAGTAGGAGGTCTGTTTTTTTTTTTTTTTTAATTTTATTTTTAAACTTTACATAATTGTATTCGTTTTGCCAAATATCAAAATGAATCCACCACAGGTAAGGAAAGAAAGCACAGGGAAGACTTCTCTGTAGTTTCTAGATTAGGTTTTATTTTTTATTTTTTTTTAATTTTATTTTATTTTTAAACTTTACATAATTGTATTAGTTTTGCCAAATATCAAAATGAATCCGCCACAGGTATACATGTGTTCCCCATCCTGATTAGGTTTTAAACTAAAGAAGCTAAAGATGCTCAAGGATAACGTATGACCCAGCCCTGCTCACCAGAGGATTTAGGGCTAATATCTCAAGTAAAACATGCAATCAGTTCAATTCAGTCATTCAGTCATGTCTGACTCTTTGTGACCCATGGACTGCAGCATGCCAGGCCTCCCTGTCCATCACCAACTCCCAGAGCTTACTCAAACTCATGTCCATTGAATCCGTGATGCCATCCAACCATCTCATCCTCTGTCGTCCCCTTCTTCTCCTGCCCTCAATCTTTCCCAGCCTCAGGGTCCTTTCAAATGAGTCAGTTCTTCACATCAGGTGGCCAAAGTGTTGGAGTTTCAACTTCAGCATCAGTCCTCCCAATGAATATTCAGGACTGATTTCCTTTAGGGTGGACTGGCTGGATCTCCTTGCTGTCCATAGGACCCTCAAGAGTCTTCTCCAACACCACAGTTCAAAAGCATCAGTTCTTTGGTGCTCAGCTTTCTTTTTAGTCCAGCTCTCAAATCCATACTGGAAAAACTATGGCTTTGACAAGACGGACATTTGTGGCAAAGTAATGTCTCTGCTTTTTAATATGCTGTCTAGGTTGGCCATAACTTCTTCCAAGGAGCAAGCAAGCGTCTTTTAATTTCAGGGCTGCAGCCACCACCTACAGTGATTTTGGAGCCTCAAAAAATAAAGTCTGTCTCCATTTCCACTCTTTCCCCATCTATTTGCCGTGAAGTGATGGGACCAGATGCCATGATCTTAGTTTTCTGAATGTTGAGTTTTAAGCCAATCTTTTCACTCTCCTCTTTCACTTTTATCAAGAGGCTCTTTAGCTCTTCTTCTCTTTCTGCCATAAGGATGGTGTCATCTGCATCTCTGAGATTATTGATATTTCTCTCAGCAGTCTTGATTCTAGCTTGTACGTCACGCCACTGTATGATTTGTATGATCCTTGGGACTGTATATTTATAGTCCCATGGACCTAGCATTCGTGTAGATGGTGCACAAATAGAGAACTTTTTCATTTGATGATTTTTGGTTCTGCTGATGTATTTTAATCATATTCCAATGAAATGTGCATGTGTGTATGTCTCTGTGTGTTGCCTCATCTCATTATTTTATTACACAAATTAGGTTTGTGAAATGGTCCTAGTTTTGCAGTATTTGAAGCTATATTTTAGTGGTTTTAATTTTTAAGGAGCACCCCAATTCCCCTCATGGCCCCTCAAGGAAGAGGACTATTAAGAAGATTAATGGTCATAACTAAAATTATAAAATAAAAAGCTATTTGATTTTTATAATGGCTATGAAGTGGAAAGGTGGAGATTCTTGAAATCTGAAGCATTAACATAGCCCAGAAGTCAACTGAGACGATCTTTTTTTTTTTTTTTTTTTTTATCATTAGAAGTTACATGACAATTTATTCTGCAATTTGGAAGGGAAAAGTTATATATTTCTGAAGTTAGTTCAAGCAGTAGAGGTGAAATAGTGGAAGTTTCCCTTTTTCTCACATATCTAAAATCTAATATCATATGTTCCCTTATGCTAATCTTTGAGGCCAATGCATTTATTTTAGTTCACTTCACCAGTCGTCAGTCCAGTGTTAATTCAAATGGCACTGTATTCATGGAATATTATTGAATATGCTTAGAGATACTTTTCCTACATTGAACTGATTCTGTCTCTAATGTGTGAAAATGAACCTGGTCTCACTCATTTCCAGGCTATTCTCTGCATGGTCAGAGCAAATGAACACCCTAAAATCTGAATCTGACCATATCATTTCCCAGCCTGAAATCCATCAGAGACCTCCTGTGGCCCATGAAATGAAACCTAAACTTGGGAATGTGGCAGAGAAGAATATCCACTGTTTTTTTTTTTTTTTTTCCCATGGTTCCTGAAACCTTATCCATATTTTTCATCCCTCTCAAAGTTTCTGTACTTCATGAGCTTATGTCTTGGTATCCTGGAAAAAGCTATTTTCTCATCCAGGAATGTGTTTCTCCTTTTCCCTTATATACCTGCGCACATCTGGCACTCTTCTATACTTTCTTAAAGACACAGAACAAGCATCTTTCTTGTAAAGTTTCTCTGATCACTAAAAAATTGTTAATCATTTCCACTTATCTGCCAGTACCAAAGCTCAAACTCAAACTATAATAAAGCTTCTCCCCTCATCAGTTTTGTGAGTTTTTAGGGAAATGACATGATCTCATAAGGTACACTTTTGTTACCTACAAACTAATAAGAATGATGATACTAAAAAAAAAAAAAGAATGATGATACTTAGTGTATTATGATGGTTTGCTGATGTGGTGCAGTCAAATTTCTTAGTACTCACGTTGCCTGGGACACAAAGAACTAAATAGACGTGGATGTTGTTATAATTATTACTCTTTTCACAGTTGGTCTACTCCCATATCCTTCCCCACTCCCGGAATGTCCTGTGTCAGAGGAACTATCTAAATAAGTAGCTACTAGTTTCTTCTTCGCATCTCTTGAACAGATAACTGAGAGAGTACGCTTTTGCAATGATTTAGTCCCAGGCTATTTCCAGGTCACTGTGTCATCAAATGGCACAGGCAATGCTGCGTGCTTTGCAGTTGTGTTACTTAATACTGACGCGGACTTTAATCAAAGTCAGTAGGAGGTAAAACCAATCTGTGCCACACCCAGAAGTTCTGGTATATTCAGCTTTACTTTTAACATTTTGTTTAAGCTCAATGTTTTTTCCATAAGGCTTCATTATTTTTGTGACAAACATTTTCTGATACCTTCCTTCAATGTGGAGCCCTTAAGATCACTTGGTGTTCTTCTTTTAGTTAGCATTTATTTCATTTCGCTGTTTGTTTTTCCCTTAATAACGTCTTTGCTAAAAAGTGATGTTCTCATACGAAGAGAGCTCAGAGGAACTTAGCCCTTACCTAAAACCTCACTTGATGTAATGAAATTCTCACAATATTATTGTTTCATCTCTCTTTTCTGGCCACAAGAAAGGACACTGTTTTACAACCATGGGACGTTTTCTTTCTAGTCCCATTTTGGTTTTCATTGCATAAGGTTTTATATCAATTAACTTCTGAAACAATAATATTGCATAAGAAGTCACAATGCATCAGTAGTGTAACCAAAAATGAGTGCCTATTTGCTCAAGCATCTGGATGGTCAGACAGGTAATGCATCTGATTTTAGCTCAGCTGTTCATATGTCTGAGACTTGGCTATCTGTTGGTAAAGCATATGGCAAAGAGTATGATTATAGTTAAAAGTGAAGAAATTGAGCCACTAATAAGAGTAATCTATCTTGGGGTCCATTTGCATGTAAAATGTTCTTTTAATTTAACTCTTTAACTCATTTAATTATTAATGAGTCATGTTGATATTTTGTGTGTGTGCCATAGATTCCCTTTGTGAATACACAAACACTATAATTAATATCTACATACCCATATCATACCTATTCTGCTTGTCTAGTATCTCTGTTTGTTTCTGAAGCTCCAATACTTTGGCCCCCTGATGTGAAAGGCCGACGCTGGGAAAGATTGAAGGCAGGAAAGAAGGGAATGACAAAGGATGAGATGGTTGGATGGCACCACTGACTCAATGGATATGAGTCTGAGCAAGCTCCAGGAGATGGTCCTTCAGGACCGGGAAGCCTGGCATGCTACAGTACATGGGGTCGCAAAGAGTTAGACACAACTTAGAGACTGAACAGCAAAAACAATCTCTGTTTGAAAGGAAGTCCAAGAAATTAGAAACCTGGTGTAAGAAATTGTAAATATTACCTCTCCTGATGTCCCATGTAATGGCTCATGCCATTGAATCGGATATGGCAAGGTGTGGCCCATGGACCAAATGATTACCATTGCCTGTAATTATATGACTTATCAGCTATTTTTTTCTTAATTTTTAAGTGTCTAGAAAGGATAAAAACAAAAATAACATTTAGAAACGTGAAAATATTCACATTATTATATTCACATAATGAGAATCACATCACATTATTCACAGTCAAAGTTTAATGTCCATCAATAAAATTTTACTGGAACACACTTCACACATGTATTACCTTTGGCTATTTTCCCATTATAGTAGAACTAATTTGCACAAATTGTATTATTTATAAAGCCTAAAATATTTACTATCTGGCCCTTTACAGAAAAAAAAAAAAAATAGCCAACTCCTGTTCTTAGGCAGTTTGCTTAAATTTCTCACTTTACCCTTACCCAAAATGTTCTGCTTGTTTCATATAGAAGAGGACTTCACAACTGAAAAATACCATAGTGGAGGCGGTTTCAAGTTCTCAACTAATAACCTGAGGTTTTTGTCCTGGTTCTTCTACCTTGGGCTTTACTTTCCTCTGTGAAGTTTCCATTCTCCTTGAGACAAGATGCTTGCCCAAAGCTGTAGGTTTACAGTCAGTGCTCACTGTAATCCCCTCACCAGGAGTGAATTTTACTTTCTTAACATTTCACCAAAAGCCTTACAGAGTTAAGTTCTTATCTACTCTGGTTGGATCACGTGTAACTCTTGAACCAATCACAGGAAGGGGTATTTTATGATCTTACTGAACATACTTGGGTTACATATAAACCCTGCACAAAGGGAAATTGACAATTCCATATAAAAAAACTAAGAAAATAAAAGTGTGCTTATCCAGTGTTTACTGGAAATTTATACATGAAAGAGGCAGAATGTATACTGTTTAGAAATAAAAAACCAGTTTTCTCTGAATCATCTTAAGGTAATTTTTTTTAAGTATGCCATCATTTGAGATAAAAATGTAATTAAATTAATGTAAAATAGATCTATGCTGAAGGACAAGTTTTCCTAGTTGTTAAAACATAGAATGACTTTTGTAATAAGAATGCATTAATAAGCAGTTTTTTATATACAAAACAGACAGGAATTTATAAAAAGCTACTTTACATCTAAATTTTGGAATCTCTATTATTGATTTTTGTCACTAAAAGTGTTTGTTTTTATCTTTATTGAATTCAGTATATAATTCAGTAGCCACCTGAAAACATGCTAGATATTATGTAATCTCTTAGATATTCAGAAGAGGACTACAACTTGACCTTGTTTTCAATTTGGCTACTCTCAAGGGACAAAGGCATAATATTAAAATATGTGGTAACAAATAAAAATATTCAAAGGCTGGAATTATAGGATCAAGAAGAATAAACCTCATTGTCCTTTAGGAAAGAGTACGTTTGTTATACAGGAGGTGACGTTTACCTGTCTTAAATGCCTAGAGGATTTTTCCAATCAGACCCCTTTAGGCATGAAAGGAATTGATGTGTTTGGAAAACTGTTTTACACTGCTGTTCGATGTGACTTCAGTGTAGGGAATGTGCAAGGAATATTTGAGGGTTGAGATTAGGAAGTAGAGTGGCAAGTGATGAGGCCATAAATGAGTCAGAACCTATAGCATCTTTAATATCAGACGAATAAATCTACATTTTATTTTCTGTGTCAGAGAACATATAAAGATTTAAGAAAGTAAATAATTTCAATGGACATTCTGGAAAAACACAACTTTAAACATTAAATTTAGTTTAACAGAGACTGAACTATAAAGAAAGCTGAGCACAGAAAAACTGATGCTTTTGAACTGTGGTGTTGGAGAAAACTCTTGAGAGTCTCTTGGACTGCAAGAAGATTCAACCAGTCCATTCTAAAGGAGATCAGTCCTGGGTGTTCATTGGAAGGACTGATGTTGAAGCTGAAACTCCAATACTTTGGCCACCTGTGGTTCATGGGGTCCCAAAGAGTCGGACACGACTGAGTGACTGAATGGAACTGAACCCATTATAGGTAAGATATTTTCCAAGATCAATTATAAGAATTTCTTCACAAATCATTTTCATGACTTCTCAGACAACTTTACTTCTAATATTTCAACAGGATCTTTCAAGTATTAAGTAAAGCAATGTGTCTATAGCAAAAGTGTAGCTCTATTATGCTCTCATTTATGTAAAACATGAGAATACAAAAAATATGTATATGTCTGTCCATTTGTGTGAAAAGAAACCCAGGACTGATAAAAAGAAACCTAGAGAACACTAAGATTTCTTGTCTACAGAGATAAATGAAACAGTGAGATGGATGGGAGGATGAAACTGGGATAGAAGGGTTGGTTGTGAAAGGTGGCACTTCTCTGAATACAGTATTTTGTATCATTCTACTGTTTAATATTTTTATAATTCAAAATGCCTAAAGTTAGCAACAATGAAGAGGAAGCCCAAAATGAAATATCATAGGAAGCAAATGGACACAAATTGTATTACAAATAAGCAGCAAATAAATTAGAAAAAAGAGACAACTTTGGACCTTTTTTTATTATATACTCAATGACTAAAGATCAAGAAAACTGTGCATGAATATCTTAGGCAATGTTCATATTGATATGGGTTAGAATTCCTAAAACTATTTATTTGTATTTGATAAAGCAAATGTATTGCAAATAATAAAAGCCACCTTTCTCACTTTCTGGAACTCATAAACAAGGAGAGGAGAAAGGGTAAAATCTTTTGGTGTTGTGTTAAAATCGGAGGTATGTATATTAAATACTCTTTTCAAAATAGATAATCTGAGAGATAGTAGATTTAGAAATATATATGCATGAATGTTTACTTATATTTCTTAACTCTTTGTACTGAGAGAAACTAGAAGCAATGATACCCCAAAACCATTGAGCATATTTGCTTCTAAAGTTGGTTTCTAAATATCATTCTCAAATAAAAACTAGGACTCTTTGGAGAGGAGGCTGATTCCAGGGTCAGGGCAGAGAAAGTACTAGTTGAGTCTAGAATGTCATGAAGTAGCAGAAAGGAAAGGAGGTACTCAAAAGTTGGTTCACGCACTCTAAAAATGCATAAAAGGCAACTTGAAGGGCTTCTCAGTGGCTGCATATGGTACATACTGAGCAAAATAACAGTAATAATAATGATGATGATGATGATGATAAGGATGAAGAAGGAGGAGTGGGAAGGGAAGAAGAGAAAAAAGAAGGAGAAAGGAAAGGAGAAGGAAGAAGAGGAGGAGGAGGAAAGGAGAAAATAGAAAGCTAGAAAAAAAAATCAATTGTTTTCAGTCTGTGTTGAAATCAATGAATAATTGAATACACAAATGCATAGAAGATGAGGGAAAGCTCTTCTTTATAAAAGAATTCTAACTGACAAATGTGTTTTTTACTTGATGGAAACAGGAAAACAACATTGGCCAAACTCTAAAGTAACAGCTTTTTGTTTTTCAGGCAATAATCATTAATGAGTAGTATAATGAAGTGATAAACATATGATGAAATACGGGATACTTACATAATCTGAAAATAACTATCACAGAATGCTTAATTACAGAGAGGAAGATGGTTACATTGCAGTGAAGAAACCTGGAAGACATCATCTTAAGTGATCAAAATTAACATCCTCACAAATGAAAAAAAAAAAAAGAAAGAAAGAAATTATCTGCCTCTTGCTATGATTCACTAAGATGGCCTATCCTTTCTGTGGTATTTCTATCAAAAATTAATAATGTGAATTTTCAAAATACATTCTACAAAAGCAAGAGAAATTTTTATCAAATATCTGGTCAATAGTCTTCAAAAGTGTCAGGTCATGAAAATTAATGTATTATGTTGCTCTTCAGTTGCTAAGTCAAGTCCAACTCTTTGCAACCCCCATGGATTGCAGCACACCAGCCTCCTTTGTCCTCAATTGTGCCTGAGAACTTGCTGTAATTCATGCCCATCAAGCCAGTGATGCTATCTAAGCATCCCATCCCCTGGCATCCCCTTCTCCTTTTACCTTCAGTCTTTCCCAGCATCAAAGTCTTTTCCAATGAGTTGGTTCTTCTCATCTTTGTACTATGGCTGTATAAGAAGTTAACATTTGAGGAATGTGGATGAATGGCAAATGGCAGGGTTTCCCAACTCAGAGCTATCAATATTTGGGACTGGAGTTATCTTTGTTACAGGGTGCTACCCTGTGCAGTGTAGGATATTAGGCGGCATCCTAGGCCTCTACCCACTAGATGTCAGTAGCAACACCCTCTTAACTGTGATAACCAAAAATTTATCCAGACATTGCCAAACATACTAAGGGAAGGAGACATAAAATCTCTGCCAGTTAAGAACCTCTGGTATATGGGAATTTTTTTTGTACTGTTTTCACAAATCTTTCATATGACTGAAATTATTTTAAAATAGAAAGTTTTTAAAAATGTGTGAAAATGTCTAACACAGTGCCAATGACATATTGAACACTGAATATGCAATAGTTCTTTATAAAATCTAGTAAATAGACCTCTATGGAGATTCATACGTAGTTTTAAATTCTACATCTCAATGAGAAATTCAGAAAGTCTATTTAATTGATCACAGATTTAATGAGGGATTCTTTAAGTGCAAAAACTACTGCATTTCAACACCTCCATCTCTATATTTACTCACTCTGCATCCAAACAAAATCTATCTATGTGGCAGGTCAATCCTGTCTTTGCAATTTAATGCTCCTTATTCTTGCAGGCTTTTTGAGAATATAAACCTTTTCTATTTGGGTTAATTTCACACTTAGACTCTCACCAAAACCTCATTAATTTTTTTTTTTCAGGGATCAGCTCTACTGAATGCTAGGTGTGATGATAACAAGAAAATCTGTAATATTATTTCATAGAACTTTAAAATACAGTGTGATCTGCAGGGAAATGGAAACAGAATGTGGATAAAAGCAGGTTTTGTTATCCTTAGATTTGACATTTTTACTTTAGTGTTTGACTGTCTGACCTTGCTACTCATATCGCTCACAGCTGGCAGGAATTCAGTGACAAAGGGGAAGAGTGGTAGTACATAATAACAGGCCCTTGCTCAGTGATACGCGGTTGGTAATACAGGGAAAAGACAAAGGGAAGAGAGTAATCAGAAGATAGCAACAGTGATTGAAAGTGCAAGCAAAGGAAGGGGCAGAGATAGGAAGTGGCAGCAGTGGCAAAGTTTAAGAACAAACAGTCTGGAAGGGCAGGAACAGGAGAGTCGGCTATCTCTTTTTCAGAAATGAAAGAAGAACACAAGGAGAAAGACAATTTGAACAGTAAAAAAAGAGAGAGAGAGAGATGTGAAATGTATATTGGAAGAGAACAGAGATACTCAGATTCTGAGGTATCATTGGTGATTTAGAGTTCATCCATGGGAGTGTGCTCACCATCATGAGAAATCTGGAAATGATAAATTCCGAAAAAAATAATGTCATTAGGAAAATATTGTGCAAATGAGAAGACTAAAGCAGAATATATAGTAGTCTCCAAATATTCACAGGAATTCTACTTCAAGACAAGGAAAAGTAAAAATGGAATCAGTATGTGTTTGCTTTGATGGCTCTGGAGAATAATTGGTTGCCAGGGAGGAGGATTACAAGGCTGTGAACTTTCTAGGGTGTGAGTTGTTCAGTGATGGACTAAAGCATATAATGCTTTCCTGAGCCCCCATCATGTGGCCATACTAGGGAAGAGCTTTGTTTGTTCTACAACAGACAATAGGACTAGTGTCTCATATCATTTATTATGCAAACTCATACATCCTTGGAAGTAAAAGGGGGTTCACCTATAATTACTTTTAGACAATAATTTTAAACCACAGTGCTTCTGGGAAATACTGAGGAGGACTGGCTAATTTCTGAGAATATTTCTAATGCCTTGACCCTAATCAGTTTTTCCATTCTTGACTGGTCATTTCACCAGTGCGTTTTTCAGTCATTGGGAACTGCTGAGGGGACCAAGTATCCCTATGTTTTGCTATAATAAAAATACCATAACTAGAGAACAGTGGAAATTACTTTCTGAATGTCAACTTATTGATTACAATAATTACTTAATCAAATGAATGATATTGACTATGCCTTACATGCCAGTCATTGTGCGTTGTGTTAGTCCTGCTTATATAAAAAATATTTCTGGAGCAACATAAACAAATATTCCTAAAGGAAGTCAGTCCTGAATATTCACTGGAAGGACTGATGTTGAAGCTAAAACTCCAATACTTTGGCCACCTGATGTAAAAAACTGACTCATTTGAAAAGACCCTGATTCTGGGAAAGATTGAAGGTGGGAGAAGGGGATGACAGAGAATGAGATGGTTGCATGGCATCCCCGACTCAATGGACATGAGTTTGAGTAAACTCCAGGAGCTGGTGAAGGACAGGGAGGCCTGGCATGCTGCAGTCCCTGGGGTCACAAAGAGTCGGACATGACTGAGCGACTGAACTGAACTGAACTGATAAACACATATTACACTAAGTAAGCAGCAAAGCTCAGATATGAACCTATGTTCTATCTACGCCAATTTTTATCTACAGATATAGATAGATGAGAAAGAGAGATCTTTTGGCTTAACAAGCAGAAATTTATTTTTACATGGTAATGGAAGCTGGAAGTCCAAGATCAAGATGTTGGCAGAGTTGGTTTCCTCCAGGGTCTATGAGAGAAGGATCTGTTCCAGGACTCTCTCCTTAGCTTATGGTCAACTATCTTCTCTGTACTTAGTCCTTATATGACCATCCTCTGGTGTTTCTATCTCTTCTTATTCAAAGGCATTTCTGGAATCTCTTTCTCTTCTTATAAGGACACTGATCAAATTGGATTAGAGCCTCATCCTAATGAACTTGTTTGACTTTTCCATCTTTTTAAAAGCATATCTCCAAATACAGTTATACTCCAAGGTACTAGGGTTTGGAACTTAAACATATGAATTTTGAGGGGCTACAATTCAACCCATACAACTTATTTCTTTTAGGATAAAGAAACGTTTCATAATAAATAAGATTGGCCCTTATTTTTCTCTTTGGCCAATACCCATATGACAACCCCATCATTACCTGTATTTTAGCCACCTTAACCATCTTGCTTTGCTCCTAAGGATTATGCCCCCTCCTGCCTTAGAGCTTTTGCATTTGTTAAAAATCTCTCTCCCTCTACTTTAGTATAAGAATTTTGCTGCATAAAAGCAAATCACTGTCAGGGATCCTCAACCTTCACCTCCTTACAGAGGATGTAGGTTTTGTCATCTTCCTTTATTTTTATCCAGCATGCCTTGGGATGGACATGAAATTCCCTTGCCCACTAGCATTTAACTATTTGAGAGTCCACAGTCAATTCTGCCTTCATATTGCTATTTGCCATTATGTGTTAAATGTAGCAAAATTATTTTTTCCCCACAATCCCCCATTACTCTTTTATTGAAATATATTTTACACATAACATTGTGCAAGTTTTAGGTCTACAATGGGTTAATTTGATATATTTATATACTGGAGTATAATTGTCATTGTAGCATTAACTAACACTTCTATCATGTCGGGCTTCCCTTGTGGCTCAGATGGTAAAGAATCTGCCTGCAATACAGGAGACCTGGGTTCAGTCCCTGGGTTGGGAAGATACCCTGAAGAAGGGAAAGGCTACCACTCCAGTATCCTGGCCTGGAGAATTCCATGGACTGTATAGTCCATAGGGTTGCAAAGAGTCAGACACAACTGATCAACTTTCACTATCATGTCACATAATTATCATTTCTTTCTTTGTGGTGAGAAAAATTATATTTAGTCTCTTAAGTTTGATTCTTATAATACAGTGCTAGTGTCTATAGTCATTATACTGTGTGTTTCATCTCCAGGACCTATCTACTAGTTGCGCATTTTTGCCCTTAAATAATCTCTCTTCTTTTCCTTCATTCAGCAGCTCCTGGTAACCACCACTTTGCTGTTTGTTTTCAGAACAGCAATGTGATCCAGCAATCCCATTTCTGGGTATACACCCAAAGGAAATGAAAACAGGACATAGAAGAGATATCTATACTCATTACAGTGTTATTCACAATAACCAAATAAAATGGAAGCAATCTAAGTATCCATCAAGGGATGAATGGATAAAAATGTGGATTCTCATTCAGCCACAAGAAAGGAGAAAATCCTGCCACATGTTACATTATGGAAGGACCTGGAAGACAGGCTAAATGAGCCAAGTCAGAAAATGATGAGTACTCTATGATATCACTTATTTATGGAATCAGAACAACCTGCATCTGGAGATATATTTACAACCATTCATGACAGAGAGTTGCAATAACTTGCATGTTAGAGTTGATGGATCCCAGGGTTTGGGAAACAAAAGGAATGACAAGAAAGGACATAGTTTAAGAATATCCAAGTAGAAGAAAATCCCTTACGTTGACTAATTATAAAAGATGGAAAACATCTCCAAACCAACATCATTTAAGATAAGCTTTGGCTGCCTACAAAATTCAAGTGTGGTCCTGGGTTATCTCTTTCCTACACACAACAGCTGAAAGGCAGTTGAATCATTGACATTATATTTTTCTGCTTCAAGATCTGATTTCCTTTAAGATATTAATAAATGTTTGAAATAATTCCATAATTAATTTCATAGTTCTGCTATATGAGGTCTCCAGCAGCTCTTGGCTCATGTCTTCACAGCACTGAATCCAGTAAACAATGTTGTTTGTAGTGGCAGTAATTAATATCTAATCTCTTAATAAATAAGTTTGATGTTTATAATGCACTTCTGTTATCCATAATTACTATCCTATGCATTAGATCTCTAAGACTTATTTACATACTAGTATTAAATTTCCCTTAAACAGCATGCTTCCTCTTCCCTCTTTCCCCAGGAATACATTTTAAAAATAAGAAAAGAGAAAGGAAGCGAAAGACGGAAAGGAAGGAAGGAAGCCTTCAGTTTGATACTTATTGCCACAAACTGGATAGCAAAACCATTCTTGTGACCCATATGATGTCACTGCCATAAGGATGTGCAAACAGAATTCATTTCCTAAAAGTACTGGTGCCCGTAGAACAGTGAGAAGTCTGAACCACTGAACCCACACAGGTTACAACTCAAGGAAAGAAGGATTACCAAGGAAGATTGGAGAGACTTGTCGCAGATGAAAAGGGAAGAAAAGCTGGACAGTAAAATCTAACACATGCTTACCTCATCCTTTATCTTCCAACATCATAAGATCAAGTGTTTAGTAAGATGGGAAAACAGAAAGTATACATTTACTAGTTCGGTACTTATACTGAGATCTAGGACTGTTTGGAGCATAATTTCTTGAGATTTTTAAATACAATGTTGATTAGAAGGTAGATGCATACTGCATAATGTAGACTGTCTATCAAATTCTCAACTCAGAACTTCTGAGCAAATTACCAGAAGCTTAGAGATTTCCATGTGTAAATTCCTTGGTGCACAGGAGAAGCTTACTAAATATGAATTTGCCCTTCTGTTCCTCCTCTTCCTTCTCTCTGCTTTCCCATCCTTTTCCTTCCCATTAATCCTGGACCCTCTGGATATCACAAAGAATGGATTTCTCTCTGCGTGACATTCAGCATTACCTCTTCTCCAAAGTAAATGTCTAAAACTCCTTCAAGTGTTGTTTCCATAGCTAGTTTCTAAACCTCTTGAAAATGTAATTGCCCACTTCTGGATGCATACCGATTCATCAGTAACATAAAAGGACACAGTGTAATAGATGATACTTCATTTTAAATACTGTTCAAGTATCGTTTGTATTCATTCCTGAACTTTAAAGTCTTTATAGATTATCTATTCTAACTCCTTAAAGATAGAAATTTGTCCTTTCTATTTATTTTTCTCCTTATTTATAACGATAGTATTGAATTTTAATTAATATACAAACAACTGCACATATTTTATGTGTGCAATTTGATTACACTTGGATGTATGTGTACACAGTGATACCATCACCACAACCAAGATGACAGCCGTATTCAGCACCTTTCAGTGTGGCCTCCTGTCCCTTTGTGGTTGTTATTTAATTTCTGTGGTAATAGGAGGGAAGTGACGTGAAGTGAAGTCTCTCAGGCGTGTCCGACTCTTTGCGACCCCTTGGACTGTAGCCTACAAGTCTCCTCTGTCCACGGAATTTTCCAGGCAAGAATACTGGAGTGGGTTGCTATTTCCTTCTCCAGGGGATCTTCCCGGCCCAGGGATCCAACCTGGGTCTCCTGCATTGCTGGCAGACACTTTGCCATCTGAGCCAAATAGGAGGGAATCTGCCCTCTTAATACTATTTGAAGTCCTTCAGCTGTAGCTCAGTTGGTGGAGGGGAGGATTTGACTTTTCTCTTTTTAAAATCTATTTAAGATTTCTCCAGTGTTCTTTATGGGCTTCCCAGGTGGCTCTGTGGTAAAGAATCCACCTGCTAATGCAAGAGATGTAGGAGCCATCGGTTTGACCCCTGAGTCAAGAAGACCCCAGGGAGGAGGAAATGGCATCCCATTCCAGTATACTTGACTGGAAAATTCCATGGACAGAGGAGCCTGGAGGGCCGCAGTCCAGGGGATGGCAAAAAGAGTTAGACAAGACTGAGTGACTGAGCACACACAGGCAGTGTTGTTTATATAACAACCTCGTGTAATATCCTTGAAAATGACTCATCATTTGTGAAGAAAGTCTATGAAATCAAGAGGGATAGCATGGCACAATGGGGAGAGAATAAAATTGAGACGAGAAACCTTGTGTTCAAATTTAGCTCCCTTATCCACAAGGGGAACTACCTTTGGTAAATCATTTAGTTGTACCCACTGTGAGAGGGTAACAGGCAGGAAGGCCAGGGGTCTCCAAGCAGAGGAAATAGGCTGCAAGTGTCTTTTAAAATTCTGTGCTGTCATGATGACACCTGATTCCACCTGAACTTACCTTTATTCAAGTCTGGAGCTAACCAATGCATTTTTCTTATGGAAATGTTTTTCTTAAGCTATGTTAATGAAACTATGTATATATTTTAGAATTTGCCTTTCTTCAAAATGGTTCCACCTAAGACTAAAAAAAGGCAGAGCAATCAGAGATCAAATTGCCAACATCTGCTGGATCATCAAAAAAGCAAGAGAGTTCCAGAAAAACATCTATTTCTTCTTTATTGAATATGCCAAAGCCTTTGACTGTGTGGATCACAAGAAACTGTGGAAAATTCTGAAAGAGATGGGAATACCAGACCACCTGACCTGCCCCTTGAGAAACTTATATGCAGATCAGGAAACAACAGTTAGAACTGGACATGGAACAACAGACTGGTTCCAAATAGGAAAAGGAGTACATCAAGGCTGTATATTGTCACCCTGCTTATTTAACTTATATGCAGAGTACATCATGAGAAACACTGGGCTGGAAGAAGCACAAGCTGGAATCACGATTGCCGGGAGAAATGTCAATAATCTCAGATATGCAGATGACACTACCCTTATGGCAGAAAGTGAAGAGGAACTCAAAAGCCTCTTGATGAAAGTGAAAGAGGAGAGTGAAAAAATTTGGCTTAAAACTCAACATTCAGAAAACTAAGATCATGGCATCTGGTCTCATCACTTCATGCAAATAGATGGGGAAACAGTGTCAGACTTTTTGGGGGGGGGCTCCAAAATCACTGCAGATGGTGATTGCAGCCATGAAATTAAAAGACGCTCACTCTTTGGGAGGAAAGTTATGACCAACATAGATAGCATATTCAAAAGGAGAGACATTACTTTGTCAACAAAGGTCTGTCTAGTCAAGGCTATGGTTTTTCCAGTGGTCATGTATGGATGTGAGAGTCGGACTGTGAGGAAAGCTGAGCACCAAAGAACTGATGCTTTTGAACTGTGGTGTTGGAGAAGACTCCTGAAAGTCCCTTAGACTGCAAGGAGTTCCAACCAGTCCATCCTAAAGGAGATCAGTCCTGGGTGTTCTTTGGAAGGAATGATGCTAAAGCTGAAACTCCAATATTTTGGCCACCTCATGCGAAGAGTTGACTCATTGCAAAAGACCCTGATGCTGGGAGGGATTGGGGGTAGGAGGAGAAGGGGACAACAGAGGATGAGATGGCTGGATGGCATCACCGACTTGATGGACATGAGTTTGAGTAGACTCCAGGAGTAGCTGATGGACAGGGAGGCCTGGTGTGCTGCGATTCATGGGGTCACAAAGAGTTGGACACGACTGAGCAACTGAACTAAACTGAAGACTAAATTTGTTTTCTTTTCTCAAATCTTGGGCTGATAATAGCTCAACAAACCGGTATTCATATCAATTGTTTTGTGGCTGGGGGATGACACACATCATTCCACTCTATCTCAAAAATGCATATTGTGGGAGAGGGGCCTGGTGAAACTCGGTCAGCCTTGAGACGTCTTTCTTATCTGATTAATAGCTTTCTAACAGACAGAAAACATCCAGCTAAAGACTAACGGGCATTCTCAGTCCCCCTTCCCATGTCTATGTCAGAATATTTCTCTGTCCCTTTTCACTTTAATAAAACTCTGCTGTACAAAAGATCCTGAATGATCAAGCCTGGTCCCTGGTCTAGAAGCTAAATCTTCTTCTTCGGATGTCACGAATCCGACACCATTCACTGTTAAGCTGTCATCTCGGAGGCTCGTCTGGGAACTTCAGGACACAGTAAGAACACTCAGAGCTCTAAACTCTCTGCTTTCTTAGTATACACGTTTTCTGCTTTACTTTGCTAACTCTCTGGTGTGCTTGTGTGAATGAATGACACGCCGTGAGTGAAGTAAGCGAAGAGCCCTGATCTGCAGTTTTGCGGTGCTTCATAACGACTAAAGGCAGCCCCAGAAAGGGGAGTCTTGTCAGGGATTTATACTGACCTGCCAGTACCAAGAGATACCCAACATCCCTGTAAGGGGAGTGGCCAGAGTTGGCAAAGCGTGTGGACTGAACTTTTCTTTCTGGGTCATCTTTTTCCTGGTCTCTGATCACTTCATAATTGCATAGGGAATTAGAACTACTAACCTAATCTGTCGAATTATAGACTTCCAAGGGAATTGTGATCCATGCTGTTACTATGTACTTTTACTTAGACACCAAGTATGGAAGCACCTCGCCTTGCTAGGAGCCGAAATTTACAAGAGCATGTTTGGGAGTGAGGCTGAGCTCTAGCTCCAGGAATGTCTCTCAGGCTAGAGGTCACTCTCTTGGCTGCGTGTCTCAGGGGCCAGCGACCTGAAAGTGAGGCTTTGTCATGGCTGTGCTGCCTATCTATGTGGATAAAAGCACTGCTGGTGACCATGAGATTTTTGGAGACACAGATCGGGAGTTCCTGGATCTGGTCAGATTGGAAGTGCAGTGGGCTTCTTCCTTTGATAGTGTTAGCTCTTAGTGGACCAGAGGAGGCTCTCTGGTGGGTTTTGTCTCAACTCCTTAGATATTCTTTTGTGGAATCTGTGGAAATAAGCTGGAAGGATTGGTCCTGATAGCTTGAGGACAAAAATCACTCTTTTCTCGCTGGCTGACACTTTCAGTATCAGATATACTGATGTGGCAATGACTCAGCACTTCTACAGTGGTCAGGACTGTACACAGGAGTGTGCATGGGCACATATAAGATGGCTGCTTCCCCTAGTAGTCCTCGCTTGGGAAACATTCTGGGCAAGCTACTCTGCTCCACCCCAGGTGGCATCAGAGGAAAAGGGCAAATCAAACAAATGCCTTGGTGTTAAGGAACTGAAAATCAATCTGTGATGCCATCAGGTCTACCCTGGTGCCCCCATGATAGAACTGGGACGGATGAGGATAGAGCCTGCGTCAGTAAGGGACAGACCAAGTCCAACCAGGGAAAGAAAGCTTTGGTGGAAAGGCTGCCTACACCCCCATCTAAAGCAAGGAGGGATGCCTCCAGTGGAAAGAAGCCACAGCTGTAGATGCTGCTTTTTTCTCTCTTATGCTGCTGCTGCTCAGTTGCCCCAGTCGTGTCTGACTCCATGCAATCCCATAGGCAGCAGCCCACCAGGCTCCTCTGTCCCTGAGACTCTCCAGGAAAGAATACTGGAGTGGTTGCCATTTCCTTCTCCTTATCTCTCTCTCATAGATGGGAGCTAACAGTTCCAGAACCACTTCTTTAAAATGTATTTTAAAGAACTGGGACAAGTTTGATCCCCAGAATTTAAAAAGATATGCATGATCTTCTTCTGTGATACTGAATGGCCACAGTATCCTTTGGAAGGCAGGGAATGCTGGCCAGTTGAAAGACCTCAATTATTACTATTTTACAACTAGACCAGTTCTGTAGAAAACAAGGGAAATGGGTAGAAGTGACATAAGTGTTGCTCTTTATCTCTCTGCGAGACATGTCAGACTTGTGTCCTAAGGGTACAGATTTGGGTGTGAAACCTTCAGCTCCCTCCTGTCCTCTTACTTTGCCCCTGTATCTGGGGTTCCCAGCTGAACAGGTTGAGAATCAGGGCACCCTTCCAGGAGGGGTGGCCTCAGTCTTGGTAGAAATTCAAACAGTACCAATTGCAGTTGAGACTATCAAGAGGATCCAAAAAGCACACAGAAGCATTTATGGGGCTAACTTTACTTTATGAGCTTACTTGGAAAGATATAGTGTATGTCTTGGGACAGATGCTGACTCCTGACTTGGAAGCTTGAATTTTGGGCGAAACTACTGCTTTTGGAGATGAATGGCTTGAACGTGAGACAAGGGGAAAGAGTGAGCACGAAGTAGCTCCCCTCTCTACTGGGAGCCAACCAGTCCCTATAACAGAGACACTTTGTCAAGTGTATTCTTGAGGGACTCAAGTGAGTGCCGCTAAGACTTTAAAATATGCTCAGCTGGCTGACACGGAACAGGGAGAGAAGGAAACTCCTGGTAAATCCCTAGATAGACTACGGGAGGCTCTCCGCAAGTTTACTGATGTTGATCCTGAAAGTTTAGAGGGAGAAATGATCTTTAAAGATAGATTTCTCACTCAGTTGGCTCCAGATATTTGCTGTACATTACAAAGGAGTTTGGACCAAATCAGTCTTTGAAAAACTGTTACAGCTGGCTCAGATGGTGTATTATGGTAGAGAATACGAGGAGGGAAAAAGAACCAGGCAAAGGACTGAAGCCACAACAAAGGCCATTAAATCTGCCCTGAAACAGCCTGAGAAAAATGCCCAGAAGGACCCAGGTAAAAAAGGATATGCTTGCTATTACTGTGGAAAGGAGGGTCATCTCAAGCAGGATTGCCCTCAGGCATCTAAGGTGTCCCCAGCTCCATGTCCAGTCTGCAAATGATCATATTGAAGAAGAGACTGCCCACTGACGTGTAGGCCCCAGGGGTTGGACTCCCAAAACATTCGGGACTGAAGGTGCCCAGGGGCCCTAACCAAGCCCCTATCCTAATAACACCTGAGGAATCCCTGGTATTGATAACTGTGGAGGGCCAATCAGTCAATTTTCTTTTGGACACTGAGGCAGCTTTCTGCTCAGTAAAGCCCCTGGTCTGCTTTCCTTCCCATTCACTACTGCAATGGGGCTGTCTGGACAAGCCAAATGCTATTATTCCAGTCATACTTTAAGCTGCAACTGGGACTCTGTGCTATTTTCTCGAGTTTCTAATCGTGCCAGTCTCCCTCACCCCTTCTGGGGAGGGATATGCTGAACAAGGTCCAGGCCTCTGTTTTCATATATATGGGGAACCTGCTCTTTTAATTGAACAAAATGTAAGTTATAAAGTGTGAGCTGATGGAAAAACTGTGGGTCAAGCACAAAACGCTGTTCCTGTCATTATCAAGCTCAAAGACCCTCACCTATTTTCCCATCAAAAGCAGTATTCACTAAAGCCTGAGGTTAATGAATGGGCAAAATCTTACTGTACTGACTTCTCATAATATTAGTGGGATCTTAAACTCTAAAGTTCAGAGTGACCATGGCTCCATCTTTAAAGTTGCTGTAACTCAAGGGGGTATTCAAAGCTCTAAGAATAGAATATCACTTACACTATTCCTGGAGACTCCAATTCAGAAAAAGTTGAAAAGGATAATGACATTAAGAAAAGTAGTGAATGGGAAGGAAAGCAGACCAGGGGCTTTAGTGAGCAGAAAGCTGCCTCAGTATCCAAAAGAAAATTGACTGATTGGCCCTCCACAGTTATCAATACCAGGGATTCCTCAGGTGTTATTAGGATAGGGGCTTAGTTAGGGCCCCCTGGGTACCTCCAGTCCCATGTAAGCTAACTAGGAAACACAAGACAGTTGGTTTAAAGTTTTACCCGCAGCTTTAATGAGGGCTCAAACTGCCACTACAAAGAAAGGACTGTCTCCATGACAGACTGTTTTCATGCACAGATATTGTCATAGATCCTGAAGTCACATAGTTAAAATTAACTATGTGACTCATCTTTTAGCTTTTCAACAGACGTTATCGGGGGGTTAACTCCTGACCCAGTCTTTGAGTCAAACAAGCCGCTGTTTGAGCCAGGAACCGAGATGGGCCTGAGAATCTAGGTGGGCTTGCTTCTGTTGACTCCAAAAGTCCTGAGTCTGTTGGTTGGCCCTCAAGACAGCGCCTTTCTGTCCTGCACTCATTCCTACACTGCATTCCACAATGAGTCTAATTGCTGGATCTGCGGAGCACTCCCCTCCTCATCAATTGAACACTTCCCATGACAGGTTTCTCCTCTTCAAGGAAAGGACTTTCTTCAACTCTGTGATGATGTCTAACAATCATAAGATGGACTGCTATAACATATTGTACCCTAACTATGGACATAATGTGACTTTTAATTTTGATTAAGTTTTAACTTGGTATAATAACTATTTTGCCTTACATCTGTAACTGTAAAAAGGAGTTTGTTTCTAACCGTCTGAAAGCATTTAAGTTACAAATTGTTGTCCAGGCTCCTATGAGTGCCACAACCTCCTCCAACTATTACCTGGGGCTCCTGGATCAGAGACCCTCAATATGAGTATTAGGAGAATATGTTGGCTCAACAATTTAGGGACGATGCCCCTTTCCCTTAGAAACATAACTCTCCTAAAAGAAAAGGGTGGGGGCACTCTTTCTGGCTCCTTCTGATGTCTCTATCAGAAGCTTTTTCTATCTCTTTTATGTTTAATAAAACTTTATTACACAAAAGCTCTGAGCAATCAAACCTTGTCTCTGGCCCCAGGTTGAATTTGTCTCCTCCAGAGGCCAAGAATCTCAGCATCTTTTTATGGTTTAACAACAACCTTTTAACTGTTTCAATACCTGTAGTGATTGTGATAACAGTATTGAATTATTTACAATGTAGCTGGTTGTAGTTATCAGCACTATTAAATTGTCAAAATCTAATAAAATTTATTTTGTGATTATTCTTAAAATTGTGGAGGACAGGGACACTAACATCATTATGCTGGCATATGGAAAAATTTATTAGCTTCTGTAAACCAGCCTTTTAGAATAAGACCTAAAACCTATATGGGAATCATATGTGATGTTTTCTCAAATATTATATTCACTTGAGAATAAAAATAGAGAGAAATAATTTTGCTATTTGGTAGGCAACTCTAGCGTTCAGAAATGGAATGCATCAAGCATGTTCAAGTGAATCAATATCCCTCAGTGTGACTTTAGTATAAATCAAAATTTATGATCCAAATATGGCATACTGTGACAAAATTGAATAAATAAGAGAAAGTGATACTACAGAAATAAACATTTCTATATCAGGACAGCTGGCTATTATTTTTATCAAATGGTGGAAAAAGCAGTGCCAGAGAAACACTTGCATGAAAAGGATAATTTGCTCTTCCCTAAAAATTGAACATGGCAGCTAACTCCATCAAATCACAATAAATGTTATTTGTGGCAGATAATAGTATAAAAATCATAAGTAGATATATTCAAGAAAGTGTACTCAGAGTTATATATTATCTTAAAACAGAAAAGGTTAAAGAAAATCAGCTAATAGAATCTCCACATTATACAAATGTGAGGTGAAGTTATCTTGGCTAGGGTCAGAAAGCTGGTGAGTAACAGAATTTACATCATCAGCTACATACAAGTCATTACAAAGTTTATATTTCATATCCATGTCTCTCTCTCCTAGTTACAAACTACATCAACTATTGTTGTTGCTTAGTTGTTAAGTTGTGTCTAACCCTTTTGCAACCCCATGGACTGTAGCCAACAGGCTTCTCTGTCTATGGTATTTCCCAAGCAAGAATATTGGAGTGGGTTGTCATCCTTCTCCAGGGGATCTTTCTGACACAGGGGTTGAACCTGCATCTCCTGCACAGACAGATGGGTTCTTTATCAATGAGCCACCAGGGAAGGACCATGTCAACTATACTTGTGAGTTTACCACATTTATCAAATGAAAATCTGTATTGTGTCCAGTGAAATGAAATTTCTGATGGGGAAAAAAAAAAAAAAAAAACTTTTTTAGTTTAGCTTGTTCCATGAAACATTTTGTGCATATTTATATTAAAATTATTTATTGTTCATTTAAAATTCAAATTTATGTAGAAATCCTGTGCTTTATCTGACAATCTATATATTAGGAATTCCCATTTGGATGAAATTTTTACATCTTTAGGTCAACATACTCAAAATCAAATTTTTGATTTTTCACCTTCTTTTTTTTTTTAATTTTATTTTATTTTTAAACTTTACATAATTGTATTAGTTTTGCCAAATATCAAAATGAATCCGCCACAGGTATACATGTGTTCCCCATCCTGAACCCTCCTCCCTCCTCCCTCCCCATACCATCCCTCTGGGTTGTCCCAGTGCACTAGCCCCAAGCATCCAGTATCGTGTATCGAACCTGGACTGGCAACTCGTTTCTTACATGATATTTTACATGTTTCAATATCATTCTCCCAAATCTTCCCACCCTCTCCCTCTCCCACAGAGTCCATAAGACTGTTCTATACATCAGTGTCTCTTTTGCTGTCTCGTACACCGGGTGATTTTTCACCTTCAAACTCAGCCTTCCTCTATGGCACTGTTCTTAGTGAATGACCTCACTACCACCCAGTTTCCCAAGCCAGAATCCTGGCACCAATTTTGATTTTCATCTTTCTCATTACCTTCCTCACTGGTCATACTCAGTCACTTCTTAAACATCTTCTAAATATCTTCATCTCTCAGTTCTCACTGTTGTTACTTAGTTCATCAATTCTTATTTTCTTTGGTTACTTTAGTGCCTGCCTAACTGGGATTCCCTGGTGGCTCAGA
Organism: Bos grunniens; assembly: GCF_055505025.1. Classification (NCBI taxonomy): domain Eukaryota; kingdom Metazoa; phylum Chordata; class Mammalia; order Artiodactyla; family Bovidae; genus Bos; species Bos grunniens. Next base: position 10,075,298 of record NC_141170.1, on the reverse strand, counting down.
TGATAAAGAGTTTGCCTTCAAAGAGGGAGATTTGGGTTTGATCCCCAGGTCCATAAGATCCCCTAGAGAAGGAAATGAAATCCACTCCAGTATTCTCGCCTGGGAAATCCCATGGAAGGAGGCGCCTGACAGACTACAGTCCATAGAATCACAGAGTTAGACACGACTGAGTGAATTCACTTTTCACTTTCAACGGATTTATCTGCCCCTACTTTAGTCTCTTAATCTATTCATGACTTTAGAAAAAGGAATGGGTGAAAAAAGGTCGCTCAGTCGCATCTGACTCTTTGTGTCCCCATGGACTCTATAGCCCATGGAATTCTCCAGGCCAGAATACTGGAGTGGGTAGCTTTTGCCTTCTCCAGGAGATCTTTCCAACCCAGGAATTGAACTGGGGTCTCCTGCATTGCAGGTGGATTCTTTACCAACTGAGCTATCAGGGAAGCCAGACACATGTCCTGGGGGGCTCAGACAGTAAAGCATCTGCCTACGAGGTTGTAGCTATCAATGTTCACTCATTAATGCCAAAGAAGGACTTAAAACATTCCCATTCAGAATCATTCCCAGTCTGGTCCCTGCTAGCTACAGCTAACTCAAGTTGTACAGAAACCCTTTGCCCTCAACAGTGTAGATCAGGGGTTTTCAACCACTGAATAATATTGCCCACTGATTGCTTTGTAAATAAAGCTGCATTAGGGCTTATCCATGCCCATATGTCTATGTGTTTTCTTTGTCTGTCTCCTTGCTATAACTCTAGATACACAAAATTATTTATAATGTTTTTGAACTTACAATACTCTATCTCAGTAGTAGGACAAAATTAGCAATCTCTTTGTAGAATGTTGTTTCTTCCAACATAAGCCACGGCAATTCTCCTTAAAACCCCACTCCTCTTTTATATTAATAAAAAACACCTCTGTTCCAGAAAACCTCCTGGTCTACCAGAAAGTATGAGGTCTCCACCTCTGGGTTCACTGGGACGTTTCCTCTCTACCTCTTTGCTCTGGTTATTCCATTTGGTATTTACAGAACTTTATCTTTTAAGATAGTGAAGTCACTCAGTTGTTTCTGACTCTTTGTGACTCCATGGACTACCAGACTCCTCCATCCATGGGATTTTCCAGGCAAGAGTACTGGTGTGGGTTGCCATTTCCTTCTCCAGGTATCTTCCTGACCCAGGGATTGAACCAGGTCTCCCACATTGCAGGCAGATGCTTTACCATCTGAGCCAACAGGGAAATGCATGCATCATTCCCTAATCTAGTGTCAGCACTTAGCAGAGATAGCTTGAAATAGGTGCTCATTCAATGAAGTACTGAAAACCTGAATCTTGTGTGCAGAACCTAGTCCCTGAGATAATCTCATTTTTTCAGTGTCCTCATTTATCCTGTATTGACAGCTTTGCTTCAGGCCTATGAATGTGTATCGAAAATATGCTTATTATTGTCACTGTAATGCAAAAATCAGTTTCTGAAATTAAGAATTATGTCTAAAAGGTTAGAATAAATCTGCATAGTTAAAACCACCTTCCAAAAAAATGTATTTCAGGATACACATTAAACACATAAAAATCAACAAAAGAAGGTGCAAAGTCAACAAAAATATTGAAAGAAATATCTCTCAGTTGCCTGAGAATATTTGCTAGGTATGAAATCAATTTTCTACCTTTGGTTTGTTGTTGTTACTATTGTGTTGTTGTTGTTGTTTCCCATTAATTCACTTGGTGTTGCATAGAATGGGAAGCTGGTTTGTCAATATACACATTTTTAAATACTGGAAGTCAAATTGTGCCATTGAAAATGTAAAATTGAACCTCTTTTCTAAGGGAAGGGTGTGTGCATGTGTGGTAAAACGCTTCAGTCCTGTCTGACTATATGACCCTACAGACTGTAGCCCACCAGGCTCCTCTGTCCATGGGATTCTCCAGGCAAGAATATTGGAGTGGGTTGCCATTCTTTTCTCCAGGAGATCTTCTCAACCCAGGGGACAAACCCATGTTTCTTATTTCTCTTGCTTTTGCAGGTAGGTTCTTTACCACTAGCAGTACCTGGAAAGCCCAAGGCAAGGATAAGGACACTAACATCCTCATCCCAAGAAATGTTATTTAAAATGAATTATCATATATGTACGATATACATATGAGATATATATATATATATATATGATCACAAAGCCACTTAAATAGAAGAAAACAATAATTTTACTGTTAAAAATTGAGAGGAAGAATAATTGGGGGAATAGACGTGGGAGGATGGAACACAAATTGCTCTTTCTAAAGCAATATTTCATGCAAAGATGGGCACAATAAAGGAGACAAACAGTACAGACCTAATAGAAGTAGAATGGCACCCCACTCCAGTGTTCTTGCCTGGAGAATCTCAGGGATGGCGGAGCCTGGTGGGCTGCCGTCTATGGGGTCACACAGAGTTGGACATGACTGAAGTGACTTAGCAGCAGCAACAGAAGCAGAAAATATTAAGAAGTGCCAAGAACACACAGAACTACTATAGCAAAAAGATCTTCATGACCCAGATAACCACGATGGTGTGATCATTGACCTAGAGCCAGACATCCTGGAATGTGAACTCAAGTGGGCCTTAGGAAGCATCGTTACAAACAAAACTAGTGGAGGTGATGGAATTTGAATTGAGCTATTTCAAATCCTAAAAGATAATGCTGTGAAAGTGCTGCATTCAATATGTCAGCAAATTTGGAAAACTCAGCAATGGCCACAGAACTGGAAAAGGTCAGTTTTTATTCCAATCCCAAAGAAAGGCAATGCCAAAGAATGCTCAAACTACCACACAATCACCTCACGTGCTAGTAAAGTAATGCTCAAAATTCTCCAACCCAGGCTTCAATAGTATGTAAACCGTGAACTTCCAGATGTTCAAGCTGCATTTAGAAAAGGCAGAGGAACCAAAAGTCAAATTGCCAACATCTGCTGGATCATCAAAAAAGCTAGTGATTTCCAGGAAAACATCTATTTCTGCTTTATTGACTATGCCAAAGCCTTTGACTCTGTTGATCACAACAAACTGTGGGAAATTCTTCAAGAGATGGGAACACCAGACCACCTGACCTGCCTCTTGAGAAACCTATATGCAGGTCAGGAAGCAATAGTTAGAACTGGACATGGAACAACAGACTGGTTCTAAATAGGGAAAGGAGTACTTTTGAGATTGTATATTGTCACCCTGCTTATTTAACTTATATGCAGAGTACATCATAAGAAATGCTGGACTGGATGAAGCAAAAGCTGGAATCAAGATTGCAGGGAGAAATATCAATAACTTCAGATATGAAGATTGACACCACCCTTATAGCATAAAGCCAATAAGAACTAAAGAGCCTCTTCATGAAAGTGAAAGAGGAGAATGAAAAAGTTGGCTTAAAACTCAACATTCAGAAAAATAAGATCATGGCATCTGGTCCCATCACTTCATGGAACATAGATGGGGAAACAATGGAAACAGTGACAGACTTTATTTTCTGGGGCTCCAAAATCACTGCAGATAGTGACTCCAGCCATGAAATTAAAAGACTCTTGCTCCTTGGAAGAAAATTTATGACCAACCTAGACACCATATTGAAAAACAAAGACATTACTTTGCCAACAAAGGTACGCTTAGTCGAAGCTATGGTTTTTCCAGTAGTCATGTATGGATGTAAGAGTTGGACTATAAAGAAAGCTGAGTGCCGAAGAATTGATGCTTTTGAACTGTGGCATTGGAGAATACTCTTGAGAGTCCCTTGGACTGCAAGGAGATCCAACCAGTCCATCCTAAAGGAAATCAGTCATGAATATTCATTGCAAGGACTGATGTTGAAGCTGAAACTCCAATACTTTGACCTTTTGATGTGAAGAACTGACTCATTTGAAAAGACTCTGATGCTGGGAATGATTGAAGGCAGAAAGCGAAGGGAACGACAGAGAATGTGAGGTTGGAGGGCTCTGGGATTTGGTGATGGACAGAGAAGCCTGGCGTGCTGCAGTCCATGCGGTCACAAAGAGTCGGACATGACTGAAAGACTGAACTGAACTGAAAGCAGTATTTGTAAAGACATTGTAGAGTTATGTAATAACTACCTTAAGAGCTAGATACATAAATTGTTAACAGCAGATGAACCTGGACAGTAAGATTAGCAATGGGGAAGTGTAAAGTAGGAAACTGATATTTTTCATTAAAAAAAAAGAAACTTTTATATGATCCGTGGGTGTTTTTTAATGTCATATACTTTTTGATATTTAAGTGATTTTTAAATATATTTTCTCCTTAGATCTTATCTCTGTAACAGTGTTTGTGAGTATTTTAATCCTTTATTCATGGACTCACATTTCAGTTATCCTTATTTAACTCTAAGTCCCAGAATATTCCCTGAACGATTGGGCTTTATATTTCCTGTTTTATTTACATTCAGCTCGATATTTGCCACATAACAAGTGTCTAACTCTGAAACATTTTCATGCAGTCTTCCAGAGGTCTTCAGTAGGACTGAGCCCCAGTTGACCTCATAACTGTTCATTAGTATACACTGTGTTGAGAACCTTGTATTTCCTGCTTCACTTTCCCATTTCCTACTGGTTCAGCCTGTGACCCCATTGAAAATAGACTGTTTCACTCAGAGCCTTTTATCAAGATTTGTTTCAAGGGAAACACAAGCTAAGATAATTGGAGCCAAGAATAGAATTATTTTCAGTAGAAACCAAGACCCAGGGTTACATTGGTAAATGACCAAATGGCAACAAGACACCATAGAGGGTGGTAAGTCAGGTTAATAGAACTGTCAGCCATGGTGGATGGTGATGGAATATGTATAGGTGTGAGAATATGTACTGGCTTATGGAACAATGGGAAATTTAAGAATTCTGGCTGTTAACAAGTGCCCTAGAGCTCTGAAAGAGAAAATGCTCGTCTTAGTTTATGCAACTATTAAACAAGGGAACACTGGAAAAGCAAATAAGTCTTCATGGAAATGTTTTAAAAAGACTGTTAACTTCACCTGGAGGATAGACTTTGCTAAGTATCAGGCCTGAGACTTGATTATAAGGGTTTCAGAGTTAGGTTGAAGGCTGAATTCACAGACCCAGCAAGTCTTCTGTAATAAATTTAGGTCCGTGATAAGAAAAGAATAGAACACTGAAATCCAGGATGGGAATATTGGGCAAGTGTGTTTGAATCCCAAGATTTCCTTAAACCTTCTATGCTGAAAAATTGCCTTTTACTAAAAAAAGAGAATCATCTCTCATTGCATAAAGACCATGCAAGGACTTTACTCAAGGTTAATGTTAGCCAACAGGATAATTAACCTTCTCAAGATCTGCTCCTCCTTTCATTGTTCTCAGTCAATAGTTAATGTTAACATGGTCAGAATGAAAGAGTTTAAGAGGGACACAATCAGAGGCCAGTACAGCATGCCTCAGGATAGATACGGAGGGTCCAGCACAATGTATGTTTGATGGAAGATAGTTTATTTGTATGAGGGCACTCTTCACTGTTTTAGGATTTACTACTTCTGCAAGGATACCTAGTATACTTCTGAAATTGGTCCTTGAGGCAGAGAAACAATGATGGTCTACAAAGAAATGAAGGAGCGATGACAGAATAGCTTTAGCAGATAGGAATGGAAGATTTCAGAATAGTTCAGGCTCATAGAGGTAAAGTGGATGCAAATTATTAGAGGTAATAATTGCAGCCATGAAATTAAAAGATGCTTACCCCTTGGAAGGAAAGTTATGACCAACCTAGACACCATATTAGAAAGCAGAGGCATTACTTTGCCAACAAAGGTCCGTCTAGTCAAGGCTATGGTTTTTCCAATGGTCATGTATGGATGTGAGAGTTGGACTGTGAGGAAAGCTGAGCATGGAAGAATTGATGCTAAAGCTGAAATTCCAGTACTTTGGCCACCTCATGCAAAGAGTTGACTCATTGGAAAAGACTCTGATGCTGGAAGGGATTGAGGGCAGGAGGAGAAGGGGATGACAGAGGATGAGATGGTTGGATGGCATCACCAACTCAATGGACATGCGTTTAGGTGAACTCCAGGAGTTGGTGATGGACAGGGGGGCCTGGTGTGCTGCAGTTCATGGAGTCGCAAAGAGACAGACACGACTGAGCAACTGCACGGAACTGAATTCAACAAAAAAAGATTACAAACTTTTTTAACGTACAAGGAAAGCATATATCAGCTACTACAATGGAAAATCACTCTTCCTTACCCAGTTTGCAAACATAAACCAGTTGTTGAACTCTAGAATCTACTGAGTGAAAGATCATATCTGTTCAAGACACAGTTTCACAAAACAGCAGCCTATAAAAGTAAGTTTTTAATTTATTTTTAATTAGAGGATTATAGCTTTACAATATTGTTTTGGTTTCTGCCACATATCAGCATGAATCAGCCATCAGTTCAGTTCAGTCGCTCAGTCGTGTCCAACTCTCTGCGACCCCATGAATCGCAGCACGCGAGGCCTCCCTGTCCATCACCAACTACCGGACTTCACTCAGACTCATGTCCATTGAGTCAGTGATGCCATCCAGCCATCTCATCCTCTGCCGTCCCCTTCTCCTCCTGCCCCCAATCCCTCCTAGCATCAGAGTCTTTTTCAATGAGTCAACTGTTCGCATGAGGAGGCCGAAGTACTGGAGTTTCAGCTTCAGCATCATTCCTTCCAAAGAAATCCCAGGGCTGATCTCCTTCAGAATGGACTGGTTGGATCTCCTTGCAGTCCAAGGGACTCTCAAGAGTCTTCTCCAACACCACAGTTCAAAAGCATCAGTTCTTTGGTGCTTAGCCTTCTTCACAGTCCAACTCTCACATCCATACATGACCACAGGAAAAACCATAGCCTTGACTAGATAAACCTTTGTCGGCAAAGTAATGTCTCTGCTTTTGAATATATATGCATATCCCCTCACTCTTTAACCTCCCTCATACCTCCCATCCCATCCCAACCCTCTAGATTGTCACAGAACAGTGGGTTTGAGCTCCCTGCATCACAAAGCAAATTTCTCCTGGCTATCTAATTTTACATATTGTAATGCATATGTGTCAATGTTGCTCTCTCAGTTGATCCCACCCTCTCCTTCTGCTACTGTGTTACAAGTCTGTTTTCTATATCTGCATCTCATCACTGCACTGCAGATAGGTTCATCAGTTCCAACTTTCTATATTCAATATACATGAATTAATATATGATATTTGTCTTTCTCTTTCTGACTTACTTCACTCTGTGTGATAGGCTCTAGGTTCATCCACCACATTAGAGTGACTCAAATATGTTCCTTTTTATGGCTGAGTAATATTCCATTGTGTACATGTACCACAACTTTATTCATTCATTTGCCAATGGACATCTAGATTGCTTCCATGTCCCAGCTGCTGTAAATAGTTCTGTGATGAACACTGGGGTGCATGTGTCTCTTTCAATTATGGTTGTCTCAGGGTATGTTTCTAGTAGTGGGATTTCTGGGTCGTATGGTAGTTTTATTCCTAATTTTTTAAGGAATCTCCATACATAGTGGCTGTATCAATTTGCATTCCCACCAACAGTGCAAGAGGTTTCCCTTTTCTCCACATCCTCTCCAGCATTTATTCTTTGTAATTATTTTTGATCATGGCCACTCTGACTGGTGTTAGATGATACCTCATTGTAGTTTTGATTTGTATTTCTCTAGTAATGAGCTATGTTGAGCATCTTTTCATGAGTTTATTAGCCATCTGTATGTCTTTTTTGGAGTAATATCTGTTTCGGCAATCTGCCCACTTTTTGATTGAGTTATTTGTTTTTCAGGTATTGAGCTGAATGAGCTGTTTGTATATTTTGGAGGTTAATGCTTTGTCAATTTTTTCATTTGCTATTATTTTCTCCCATTCTGAGGGTTGTCTTTTCACTAGGAATAAGCCTACCTAAAGAGACAAAAGACCTATATGCAGAAAACTTTAAGACATTGATTAATGAAATCAAGGATGACACAAACATATTGAAAGATATTCTGTGTTCCTGGATTGGAAAAATCAATATTGTGAAAATGACTATACGATTCAAAGTAATAGATAGATCCAATGCAATCACTATCAAACTACCAATGATATTTTTCACAAAACTAGAAGAAAAAAATTCATAATTTGTATGGAAGCACAAAAGACCCTGAATAGCCAAAGTAACCTTGAGAAGAAAAAATGGAGCTGGAAGAATTCACAGGTCTGAATTTAGACTGTACTACAAAGTTACAGCCATCAAGACAGTATGGTATTGGCACAAAAACAGAAATATATTGTTCTAATGGAACAAGATAGAAAGCCCAGAGATAAACCCACATACCTATCTTTGACAAAGGAGGCAAGAATATAAAACAGAGTAGATAGTCTTTTCAATAAATGGTGCTGGGAAAACTGGACAGCTCTGTGTAAAAGAATGAAATTAAAACACTTCCTAACACCATGCACAAAAATAAACTCAAAATGGATTAATGACCTAAATGTAAGACCAGAAACTATAAAACTCTTAGAGGAAAATATAGGCAGAACACTCTTTGGCGTAAATCATAGCAAGATCTTCTATGACCCACCTTTCACAGTAATGGAAATAAAAGCAACAATAAACAAAAAAGTGAAAATGAAGTCGCTCAGTTGTGTCCAACTCTTTGTGGCCCCATGGACTGTAACCCACCAGGCTCTTCCATCCATGGGATTTTACAGGAATGGGTTGCCATTTTCTTCTACAGGGGATCTTCCTGACCCAGGGATTGAACCCAGGTCCCCCATATTGTAGGTAGAGGTTTTACCATCTGAGCCACCAGGGAAGCAAGTGGGACCTAATTAAAAGCTATTGCACAGCAAAAGAAACTAAACATATTTTTTTAATTGAGGAAAAATTATCTGGATGTTGATAAGGCCATTGGATACAGAATCTGAATTACCATTGGTAAAATAGAAATGAAGACAGCCTCGTTACTTCTTTTAGAGTGTGGATGTACAGAGTTTTGACCCAAATATGTGCCATCTCAGTTTCTGAAATGATTGGGTCATTTCCTCAGCCTCATAGCACAATCCACATGGATATATTTAGCAGCTGGCAAAACCATCATCGTGTTCCTTCATCTGTGGATGAAGAGCTATTATGCTATAAAAGTCCAAATAGAAGCTTGTAAAACTGTCTGCATCCCTCATTTACAGAAAGTCAAAAGTGCTGGTGCATCCTAGATGAAGTTGCATGGATAATGCCATCTTCAAAAACTTAAATGATGTAGCAGTGGTGGGCTTCATTATATCCTGCTTAATTCACTGATATAGGATGTATGAGTTTAAAAAAAAAAAAAAGATGGATTTTGACAGATGATGGCAAGCTTTCATAAATATAACAAAATGGTAGTGACAGTTTCTGTGTTTGGAGATATACCTTTTCTAAAAGAAATCACCATTCTATATATGACCTTAGAAACTATAGAAGTAGTTACTGATTTGGGAAAACTATTTGTTTCAATACCTATCAGGAAGTCAAATCAGCTGTTGATAGCAGTCACTTGGAAAGACAGCAGTACACCTTTACAGCCTTGCCTCAGGGTTATGTTAATCTCTTGCTCTGTAGGTCAATGGGACCTTGATCCTCTATACACATTGCCTTGCATGAAACTATTCTCTATACAGAGTTCAGCAAACTTTTACTGTAGAAAGTCAAATAGGAAATTTTTGAAGCTTTGCAGACCATGTTTCCCTGGTGGTTCAAACAGTATAGAATCCACCTGCAACTCATGAGACCTGGGTTTGATCCCTGGGTTGGGAAGATTCCCTGGAGGAGGGTGTGGCAACCCACTCCAGTATTCTTGTCTGGAGAATCCCATGGACAGAGGAGCCTGGCAGGGGCAGTCCATTGGGTTGCAAAGAGTCGGACACGACTGAGTGACTAAGCACACACACAGACCATGCGATCTTTGTCACAACTCATAAAATCTTCCATTGAGCAGTCATAGACATTATGTAAATAAATGAGAATGATGGTGTCCTGATAAAACTTTATAAATGAAAGCAGATGACAGGCTGCGTTTGGCTTGGAAGTTGTAGTTTTTATACCTCTGTACTACACCGACTGCATCATATTAATTTGACCTGGAGATTGTGAAATGTCAAGCACTCTGGAAATACTGGAAAGATACCTATGTATCAAGGAAATGTTAACCCCTAAAAAGTTTTGGTTAACTGACATATCTGTGAAGTTTTTAGAGGTTTGAGAACTTGGGTAAAACTGAGGCATTTCTTATAAACTAAATTTCAGGGTATTTGCCCTGTACTTTCTAGCACTAAGAAACTGGGACCGTGCTTGGATGGTCATTTTGAGTTTTAAAGATATTAATACCATGCACCATTTTAGTAATATAACTCAGAATCAGTTCTTAGACATTCATTAAGATGTCAGCTTTGAGTGTGATTCAAACAATAGAGCCTTCTCTAGTAACTTCAGGAAGTGCTTCAGTTTGGATGCAGTCAAGAAACTGAAGGTATTTATGTGTTATCCATGGTAATCCACAATATTGACACTCTGTCAAACTTCTGAAGACAGGCAGTGTTTTTTGTACCAGAGCACCATTTGGTTTTGCATGGCAAATACAACAAGCCACTGTATCTTAATAGAAAGTCTATAATAGACCAAGAGACATCTAGTGAGTATGCAGTGTGTATGCTCATATGTGAGTTCACATAAAATATCCTTTATTCTCTACAGTGAGTCCCTTATGAGCTAATTATTTTCAGGAGAGTACAGCATTAATCCATCATATTATGGAAGTGGTACTGTGTGAGCTGGGCATGAGTATGGCAGGAGAGTACAAATAATTTGTACAAATGGGTGTACTATATATTTATATCACTGACTCTCATGGCCAATCCTCTCCTTGGCTTATCATGTGACCCTATTGAGGGTTCCCAGGTACCGGCTGCCTAGAAGAATATCCTGAAACTGGTTCATTAATGGGTCTACTCCATATGTTGGTATGAACAGAAAATATACAATTTTTGAAGTACAATCCCAATTATGTGTGTATATATATATGTATATATATATGTGTGTGTATATATATATATATATATATATATATATATATATATATGAAATACAGTGGTGATGGCCATTCCTCCCCAGTGGGCAGATCCATGGCAGTACATCTGTTCTTCAGCTTGGTGGGGAAGTGATTACAGATAAGAATACACATAGAGATACTTGACCAGTGGTAAATGACTTAGCCTGAAAAAGACTGGAAATTGAGGATAACAAAATAAGAAAATTGTCAGGAAGACACTAGGGGATAGACCTGTGAGCCCAAAAGGTGTAAATCTTTTATCTCAAGCGACACCCACTAGAAAGAGTGTTCATCTCAGCAGAAATGCTAACCAACCAGATAAACAGGATGAGCTCATACAGTTAGAGTGTAGCCACCTGCCCTTATTGCTCATCCCAGAGAGCAATCTACCCAGAGAGTGAGCATCCATGATGGTAGGAATGGTGGTCATTCACGGCCATGGGGTTGCAAAGACATGGACACAGCTGAGCTACTAATATACATGGCTGCAACATTACAGGCTTCCTTGACCAAGGCTATAATGATTATCCTGCTAATGTTAAATCTATCATTAGTAAAGTTAGAAATCAAGCCCTTGCTATGCTAATATATAATTATAAGACAAATTAGCCACTTAGAGACAAATTACATAAGAACTCTATCACTTGAATAGGGCTGGCAACTTGTCCTTACAAGAATTGGTGTATTTTCTGGATATGGGTTGGTCATCCCTGAGCATATTATTGAGATATTATATTCATTCCTTTTTCATCAAATGTTTCTGTGTATTACTGATTTGGTTACACCATATTAAGAAAAACTGGGTGTTTTTTTTTTTCCCCCATGGACTTTATCTGGCCACTGGAATAGACTTGGTTTCAACAAGAATAGACTGAAAGTACCAATGGATTAAGTATGTAGAAGCAACATTCAACTAATTATTAACAGAAGTTGGGTGTTTAACAACATCAGTTCCCTTGTTTCTTGGGTAGGAGAATCTTGAGGTGTGTCCTTTGCAGTTTTCCAGAGGTCTCTAGCAAGACTGAGATCCTGTGACACACGATGGTATCCAGTTAATTAGCAGAATTTTACTGACTTTCTTCCCTTTCTTATCTTACTTTGCCACCCACCTCCTTCCATGATTTCTGGCGTCACATCACAAATAAACCACTTGCATTCAACTCCTTGTCTCAGTATTTTTCTTCTCAAGAATTCCTAACTTAATACATTTGTATTTAGAAAATTGTCCATAAAGCCAAACTAGTTAAACGCATTTGTAGAATTTTTTTTCAAAACATCTTTATTTATTCATTGGACAAATATTTTGGGGGTGTATTTTATGCATGTCATATATCTCTGATCTTAAGAAAAGCACAGACTAATGACTTGAGAGACAAATAAAGCAAAATTAGAATGCTACATGACAAGTCCTTAAATAGAGAATTACAGGAGCCACAACAACAGTGAGGCAGAGAGAGAGCTTACTTCAGAATTAGTTCAGAGATCAGGGTATCCTAGTTGATGCTGTTGTAGAGTGAAGCTTCTCAATAAATAAGGAGGTTGGGAAGGCTAATTTAGCTTTTAGGACTTAATGGGACACAAATTATGGAAGAACATTTTGGGCCAAAGGAGTAGCATATGAAAAAGTGCATAAAGGTGTCCAGAGGAGAAAAGAAACTATACTCCTGTTCTTTTCATTTACTTATTTCTTTAGAGACAAGGAGGGTCATTGAAGGATTTATTATTTTAATACCTTATTTTTGTGCCTTTGAATCATGCTCGGTCAACATTTATACAAGAAAAAGTAGAGTTTCCAAACTGACTTAGTGAATATATTTTGAGCCTGCTAGAGTTGTTTGTTTTTTTTTTTAGTAATAAATATTTTATATGGTGAATATGAGACCAGGAAGATAAATGCTCCTAATGGTAAATACATATCTGCAACTCCTATCTCTCAGTGGTATCATTTGATTCTAGGACCTAAAGAACAACATACTTTTGATCACTTCTGTTAAAACCAGCGTTATCACATGCATTGTGTAAAACAGGTGTGTGTGTGTGTGTGTGTGTGTGTGTGTTAGTGGTGGTGATGGTGTTAGTGGAGGGTGTTCCCTGACTAGACTAGAAATACAAAGTCTCCTCAATTCTTCCACCTCCCCAGGAAATGTTGGGACAGATTATTCCTCACTTCTTGCCACTCATCACTCACTACTCTCTGAAGCCTGGAAGATGGTACTGGCGTGTGTGAAAGCTACATATTTGTTGGCTATTGGTATTTGTTGATTACTGACGAAAGTTGGTAATGCATGTTATGCCCTTTGTCTTTCTTTTTTCGAATACAATCCAAATGTACATCAACTGGTGAACAAATAAACAAAATGTGTTTGTTTGTTTTTTCCACACAATGGAATACTACTCAGCAATAAAAAGAAATATTGACATATGCTACAGTGTGGATAAATCTTGAAAATATTATCATATATGGAAGAAGCCACACACAAAAGACCACATACTGTACTTGCTTTGGCAGCACATATACTAAAAATTGAAACAATACAGAGAAAACTAACATGGCCCCCACAAAAGGAAAGCATGCAAATTCATAAACCACTCCATATTTTTCATGACAATTGCAAAAATAATGTAATATGTCAATGCATCAAAATGACACATTTTACATCTTAAATTTAGTGTTACACATCAAGTGTATTTAATTTTAAAAAGACCACTTACTGTATTATTCCATTTTATGAAATGTCAAGAATAGGCAAATCTTCAGAGATAGAAAGTGATTCAGCTAGGACTGTGGGTATACGTGAAAGGTGGGTTTGAGAGGTAAAGGCTAATAAGCATTGAATTTCTTCTGAGAGTGATGAAAACATTTTAAAATTAGAGCACATTGTGCCTTTTGTCTTTCTTTAAAGGAATCTATCCACAAGCTGAACACATTTCCCAATCTCCTGCTGTGATGTATAAGGTTCCTACTGTCCTCTTGAATGTCCATCTGTAACAGGGCTCAGTTCCTAGAAGAGGAATTGAGAATCCTTATTCTGACTTCAGAGACAATACTTTGCCATAAAAGGTCCATCTAGTCAAGGCTATGGTTTTTCCAGTGGTCGTGTATGGATGTGAGAGTTGGACTGTGAAGAAAGCTGAGCACCGAAGAATTGATGCTTTGAACTGTGGTGTTGGAGAAGACTCTAGAGAGTCCCTTGGACTGCAAGGAGATCCAACCAGTCCATCCTAAAGATCAGTCCTAGGTGTTCTTTGGAAGAACTGATGCTGAAGCTGAAACTCCAGTACTTTGGCCACCTCATGCGAAGAGTTGACCCATTGGAAAAGACACTGATGCTAGGAGGGATTGGGGGCAGGAGGAGAAGGGGACGAAAGAGGATGAGATGGCTGGATAGCATCACCAAGTTGATGGACATGAGTTTGAGTGAACTCCAGAAGTTGGTGATTGACAGGGAGGCCTGGTGTGCTGTGATTCATGGGGTCACAAGGAGTCGGACACGACTGAGCAACTGAACTGAACTGAACTGAACTGATTCTGACTTCAAGGTCAGGCTTCTAACAGTTATATATAAGAAATAAAGTGGATTATGTGTTTTAATGTTTACCCAGTTCCTATATGTTGGTGGGTCTATAATCTGGTGGGCAGGAAGGCAAAATTATTAGGTTCCTCCAAATTTCAGCAGGTTTTCTTTCTTCTGATGGTTACAAGAACACTTTGTTTTCCTTAGCACAAGGCATATTATATCTGGAGCTGAAACCAATCGGCTGGAGCTGAAAGTTATTGTGGGTAGCATGCAGTAAATGTCTCAATTCATAGGAAACTCAGGTCTAGATATTTTAAGTGATTTTCTAAGGTCATATATATACTTGGAGGAAGAACTATGGCAAGAATTGAAGTGTACTGATACTTCAGGCTATTTTTCATATACTCTGACTTCTCAAAAAATATGTACTTAATAAATAAATGTAACACTAAAAATATAGTAACATTCCCTGGTTTGTCAGATGGTAGAGTCTGCTTTCAATACAGGAGATCTGGGTTCGATTCCTGGGTCAGGAAGATCCCTTTGAGAAGGAAATGGCAACTCACTCCAATATTATTGCCTGGAAAATCCCATGGACAGAGGAAGCTGGCAGGCCCCTGTCCACAAGGACGCAAAGAGTCGGACATGACTGAGTGACTAAGCATATACATTAGCTTACATTACAGGATACTGTCATATGAATGCATTAGACCTTAAGAGAATAATTTTAGTACTAATTTCACTTCCAAAACACTTTCTGGAGTTCAATGTAAGCAGTATTATACTTCATAACTGTCTCTTGATAATAAAGGGAATTAAAGTGGACGCAATTGAGTATTACTCAGCCATTAAAAAGAATACATGTGAATCAGTTCTAATGAAGTGGATGAAACTGGAGCCTATTATACAGAGTGAAGTAAGCCAGAAAGAAAGACACCAATACAGTATACTAATGCATATATATGGAATTTAGAAAGACGGTAACAATAACCCTGTATATGAGATGGCAAAAGAGACACAGATGTATGGAATAGTCTTTGGGGCTCTGTGGGAGAGGGTGAGGGGGGGATGATTTGGGAGAATGGCATGGAAACATGTATAATATCATATATGAAATGAATTGCCAGTCCAGGTTCGATGCATGATACTGGATGCTTGGGACTGGTGCACTGAGATGACCCAGAGGGATGGTACAGGGAGGGAGGAGGGAGAGGGGTTCAGGATGGGGAACATGTGTATACCTGTGGCAGATCCATGTTGATGTATGGCAAAACCAATACAATATTGTACAGTAATTAACCTCTAATTAACATAAATAAATTTATATTTTAAAAAAAATAAATAAAGTGGACGTACAAAAAAGGAGCAAAAAAAGTGGACTATTTCATCAAATGATTCATATTTATTTGGGAAAACCAGCCTGCAAACAAACCAGCACGTTACCAAAGATACAGCACTGGTTACAGAGGAGTTTCAGGGGTAGATCAGGCAATCAGAAGTGGATAGACAGGGGAATCTCTCTAGAGAAACTGAAAAGACATTGCAGATACTTAAGCCTATCTGTAGAGGTGGATAGATGGCTAAAGGCATGTTAGTAGACAGGATAGATAGAAGCCAGGGAGCAGGGGTGGGAAGGTCTGTGGGAACAGGGAAAAAACAGGAAGAAAATGAGTGAGTGGGTGTCCTTGAGCTCCCCAGGTAAGGTGAGATGAAGAGATTTATTACTCAGTCAGCTGTGTACACATATGTAAAAAGGAATCACTTGGTGTACATAACTTTTTAAATTAATTTTTTATTGGTGCATAGTCGCTTCACAATTTTACGCTAGCTTCTGCTGTACAGCAAAGTGAATCAGCTGTATGTAGACACATACCCTTCTCCTTTAGACTTCCTTCCCATTTAGGTCACCGCAGAGCTCTGATTAGAGTTCCCTGTGCTACGCAGTAGATTCTCATTAGTTGCCTATTTTATACATAGTGAATATACATCAATTCTAATCTCCCAGTTCATCCCACCTCCTTCCCCTCTGCCTTGGTGACAATTTGTTCTCTACATCTTGTGTCTTCTATTTCTGCTTTGCAAGTAAGATCTCTTATATCATTTTTCTAGATTCCACATATATGCATTAATATGTAGTATTTGATTTTTTTCTTTCTGACATACTTCACTCTGTATGACAGTTTCCAGATCCATCCACATCTCCACAAATGATCCAACTCCATTCCTTTTTAGGGCTGAGTAATATCCCATTGGATACATGTACCACACATTCTTTATCCATTCATCTGTTGATGGACGTTTAGGCTGCTTTCATGTCCTGGCTATTGTAAATAGTGCTGCAATGAATATTAGGTTGCATGTATCTTTTTGAAATACAGTTTTCTCTGGGTGTATGCTGAGTAGTGGGGTTTCTGGTCTCGTAATATTTACCCTGGATTTAAAATGTATATTAGCTCTCCCATATCTTCTAAAGCTTGCCAGTGTTTAGGTTTACTCCATTTCCCATCAGTATACAATATTTGAATCAAAAGGCAGCTTCTCTTTATCCTATATAATTCTCCTCCTCCTTTCCATCACCTCCCTTTAACACTTTCATCATAGTTTTCTTACAAATGTTGCTTCTCTTCCCTTAATTTCCCACAAGACTCAACCAAGTTAACCTTTACTACACAGTTCAAACATAACCTCATAAATAAGCTTTATCTGTTTCTTCCTCCTATGAACTCTTCTAACACGTAGCTATAATGTGTGTGTACTTGTGTGGGTATTTTTAGATTTATTATTCCCACTAAATTTTTCATTTCTCAAAGGAAAGACCTAAGTAATTTAAATCTGTATTTGTCAGAGCAGCTAATGGGCAGACTGTCCAAGACTTGTGACTTCCGTATGAAGGTTTTACTTCCTCTTGACAATAGAGTTGAGGCTTTAAGTGCACCTCATTATGGAGAGGCACCATTTTGGATTCAATGCATGGGAGAAAAACATAACGTCTTTGCTTTTTTTCTAGAAACAGATGAAAGAGGGAGGGATGACAATTCAATCGTTCCTCATGATATTAACACAGTTGTATTAGTAACAGTGATATCAACAACTAACATTAATATAGCCTCTTTCCATCTTAAGAGCTATGTGGTTGCAAACACTACCTCATATGGAGTTTCAAAATGACCTAGACGCATGAGAGTTATAATTTTTAAAGATAGAAACAGGCATCTCAAATGCGCCAAATGGTTTGTTTACAAAATAATCATTCTTCATCAAGAACCTAAATCAAATCCTCTGACTCCAGTATGGTAAAACAAACTACCTTTCCCCCCGCAAACTACCTCCCCCCCAAAAGATAAATAAAGCTATTTTACCAAAGCATTTCAGATTTTATTCCCATTTTCATGATACAAAAACATCCAGATAAACTCAAAATTGTATATTTTTCTATTTTTAAAAAGGAATCTTATTTAGAAGATTAAAAATCTTTATAACAACTTACTTTTTATGAGGATCTATTCTGTATCATTTACTAAGCATTACTCCTAGAAACTATCATTATTTTCATTTTATAGATGAAAAAGCTGAGTCACTTGTTCATTGCTTCAAAGCTGATAGATGCCAGATCTGAAGCTACAATCAAGTGTTCTGAATCTAAGCCTAAACTAATTTCAAAATATCTCACCAAATGAAAGTAAGATAAAGAAAGCACAGAAAGAAAATAGAAGAGAAATAAGAAAGGTGTGTAGAAGGCACAAATGTGAGTGTGTAGAGACTCACTTTTTTTTCTTTTTTTTTTTTAATTTTATTTTTAAACTTTACATAATTGTATAGTTTTGCCAAATATCAAAATGAATCCACCACAGGTATACATGTGTTCCCCATCCTGAACCCTCCTCCCTCCTCCCTCCCCATACCATCCCTCTGGGTTGTCCCAGTGCACTAGCCCCAAGCATACAGTATCGTGCATCGAACCTGGACTGGCATCTCATTTCATACATGATATTTTACATGTTTCAATGCCATTCTCCCAAATCTTCCCACCCTCTCCCTCTCCCACAGAGTCCATAAGACTGTTCTATACATCAGCGTCTCTTTTGCTGTCTCCTACACAGGGTTATTGTTACCATCTTTCTAAATTTCATATATATGCATTATTATACTGTATTGGTGTTTTTCCTTCTGGCTTACTTCACTCTATAATAGGCTCCAGTTTCATCCACCTCATTAGAACTGATTCAAATGTTTTCTTTTTAATGGCTGAGTAATACTCCATTGTGTATATGTACCACTGCTTTCTTATCCATTCACCTGCTGATGGACATCTAGGTTGCTTCCATGTTCTGGCTAATATAAACAGTGCTGCGATGAACATTGGGGTACACATGTCTCTTTCCCTTCTGGTTTCCTCAGTGTGTATGCTCAGCAGTGGGATTGCTGGATCATAAGGCAGTTCTATTTCCAGTTTTTTAAGGAATCTCCACACTATTCTCCACAGTGGCTGTACTAGTTTGCATTCCCACCAACAGTGTAAGAGGGTTCCCTTTTCTCCAAACCCTCTCCAGCATTTATTATTTGTAGACATTTGGATCGCAGCCATTCTGACTGGTGTGAAATGGTACCTCATAGTGGTTTTGATTTGCATTTCTCTGATAATGAGTGATGTTGAGCATCTTTTCATGTGTTTGTTAGCCCTCTGTATGTCTTCTTTGGAGAAATGTCTATTTAGTTCTTTGGCCCATTTTTTGATTGGGTCTTTTATTTTTCTGGAGTTGAGCTGTAGGAGTTGCTTGTATATTTTTGAGATTAGTTGTTTGTCAGTTGCTTCATTTGCTATTATTTTCTCCCATTCTGAAGGTTGTCTTTTCACCTTGCTAATAGTTTCCTTTGATGTGCAGAAGCTTTTAAGGTTAATTAGGTCCCATTTGTTTATTTTTGCTTTTATTTCCAATATTCTGGGAGTGGGTCATAGAGGATCCTGCTGTGATGTATGTCGGAGAGTGTTTTACCTATGTTCTCCTCTAGGAGTTTTATAGTTTCTGGTCTTACGTTGAGATCTTTAATCCATTTTGAGTTTATTTTTGTATATGGTGTTAGAAAGTGTTCTAGTTTCATTCTTTTACAAGTGGTTGACCAGATTTCCCAGCACCACTTGTTAAAGAGATTGTCTCTAATCCATTGTATATTCTTGCCTCCTTTGTCAAAGATAAGGTGTCCATATGTGCGTGGATTTATCTCTGGGCTTTCTATTTTGTTCCATTGATCTATATTTCTGTCTTTGTGCCAGTACCATACTGTCTTGATAACTGTGGCTTTGTAGTAGAGCCTGAATGTAGAACAGCACTCAGTAGACAGAACATCTATGACTTCCCTAGTAGGAGCAAAAATGATTTTCAGGAAATGCCAACTGAAACATTGATGCCAAAGCTAAGCTTATGGAAATTCCTGCCTGAGTAGATCCTTGTATTATTTTTATTTGATTCTTCTTCTTGGGACATGTAGGGTTATTTCCAAATTCATTACCTTTCAGTAACAAACTATATTCTTATAGAAATACTCTAGTAAATGTCTTTCAGGATCATGTAATTCCTTTAGGGGTTGTATGGGGAAACCCTCTGCCTACTTGATTTACAAAACGCAGATGGTTAGTAATACTTGAGTTGTTATTGATGCCTCCTGACATCTTTCTCAGCACCCTTAAAGAGAGTGGCATAATTCTTTAAGACATAATATTACACTTAGGAATTGCTTTAAAAGATCATCAATCTTTTGTGCATGACTCTGAACACTCAGCTAGTGTTAAATAAACCATGACTAGAAATGAAATTCAAAATACTTTGAGTGATTTCTGCAAAATGCTCTCCATTTGCCAATTATGTCCTACCATATTTCATCTTATCAGTTATTCATTATTCTTGACTAAAAATACAGTTATGACAAACAGTATATCTCAGAGGAAGTTTCATGATTTTCCAAAGAAATACAATCAATATGTCCCAGCCAAGCCATCCTTTATACTTTGCACTTGGTGGAAATAACATTGTGAGTGATGATGATGGTGACTTTATTTGCAGGTGTTGATGAATTTGGCTATTAGGAATATAAATATAACTGAAAGGAATATCAAAACAAAATGGCATAGTTATCAAAAAGATGTCTGCTAAACATGGATTGGACTTTCGCCAGGAGGAATGGCAATCAGTGAAGGATTCTTTCCTTTTTATATAATTTGTAATAAAGAAAATACATTCAAAATTCAATCAGCAAGAAGAGGCACTAGACTCCCCACCCTCTACCTTCCAAAAACAGATTGAAAAGTACCCGAAGGTTTGAACTTTAAATCATCTACTTGTTTTATGAAAATAACTATGATACATGGTCAAGGAAATGAAATCGTTATGTATTCTGATCTGAGGTCTTCTAGGATGTTCTGTTCTTGTACATTACTTAACTTCTCTGACCCTCAGTTTCTTGGGTATTTAAATCAGTGCTTCAAGTATCAAATAAGGTACAAACATAAAAATATTTTTAAATATAAAGAGCTCTTCAAATATAAGGAATCACTCTTTATATTCCCTGGAGAAAAAGAATTTTCCTAGTGCTAAAATAAGGTTAAAATTAAAACCATGTATTATTCATGTATATAAGCTATAAAACTATATTAACACAAATGCACCAATATAGTTTACAAAGTAAAAAAAGTCATTTAAATTAATAGATTTATTAAATTAATTAGCAGCAATTATATATCATCATATATCACTACTATAAGCAATATGCTGTAACTAACAACTGCAGTTTGAGGTATTCAACACTTTCATAAAATTATCCTCACATCTTCCATCCTGCTGTGTCTCTGTGATGCTTCCAGCAGCTTTTCTGGCATTCAAACTTACAAGCCATTTTAAGTTGAAGATTCTCTAGCTTTCCCAGGTATGGCCACCTCAGTCTTAAAGTGATCCCAGTACCTTTTTCTACAGAGAAGATCAAGAACACTTTGATTAGAATCTAAGCCTTCAAAGCTTACAGAAGAGCATGTGTTCTGAGGATGATGGTTGGGGAAGATGCCTGAAATAAAAATCTGATGAAAGGGAGAATACAGTCATAGGTCATAGTGTGTAAATATGTGTACCATTGTTTTGACATGAAAATATCCAGACAGCCACACTCTAGAGGTTCTCTTCTACCAACACTGCCAACAAAACCTTCAGGCCATATAGCTTTATCCTAACCATCATCATAACTTGTATCAGCCATGATAATATGGGTGGATAATGTATTTGTATGTCACTAATGTGCATAGCACTTCAGTCATGTCCAACTCTTTGCAACCCTATTGACTATAGCCCACCAGGTTCCTCTGTCCATGGGATTCTCCCACATTAAATCTTATTTTCTGTTTCAATTACTCAACTTTGAAGCAAAATTAAATTTGCAAGTGATTTCAAAGTATATATGAGCATTATTTTATTTTTTTTTTTTTTATCTCTGTCTTTATTTTTATTTTATTTTTATGTTTTTTTTTTTTTTTTTACCATGAGGTACTTTAGTTATTTTCAGTATTCATCCCACTTGCATAATATCTAAGACAGAACTATGTCATACCATATTCTTTTTTTTTTTTTTCTGAAAAATTTCACAATATAATGTTGATAGTTTACCATGAAGAAATTAAGAAAAGAGAATAGTTTCTAATGTTTATCCATGTATTGACTGTTCGTAGTGCTCTTTACTCCTTCCTGTATTTCCCAGTTTTGTTTTGATATTATCATCATTCATAAAGGACTTTATCATTTTTTATAGCTCGTGCATGCTTCCTTAGCTTTCATTTCTCTGAAGGTGTTTTCACCCCCATTTCAAAAGATACTTTCAATGAATATCTATTACAGAATTGACAGCTTTAATTTTTCAGCACTTTATTTATTTTTTATTTTTTTGATAAATTTAATGCCTTTTATTGCCATACCTCATTTTACTGTGCTTTGCTTTAGTGAGCTTTATAGATACATGTTTTTTTTTTTTTTTTCCCTTGTTAATTTTCTGTCTAGTTGATCTATCCATAAGTGTGAGTGGGGTATTAAAGTCTCCCACTATTATTGTGTTATTGTTAATTTCTCCTTTCATACTTGTTAGGATTTGTCTTACATACTGCGGTGCTCCCATGTTGGGTGGATATATATTTATAATTGTTATATCTTCTTCTTGGATTGATCCTTTGATCATTATGTAGTGACCTTCTTTGTCTCTTTTCACAGCCTTTGTTTTAAAGTCTAATTTATCTGATACGAGTATTGTGACTCCTGCTTTCTTTTGGTCCCAATTTGCATGGAAAATCTTTTTCCAGCCCTTCACTTTCAGTCTGTATGTGTCCCCTGTTTTGAGGTGGGTCTCTTGTAGACAACATATGTAGGGGTCTTGTTTTTGTATCCATTCAGCCAGTCTTTGTCTTTTGGTTGGGGCATTCAACCCATTTACGTTTAAGGTAATTACTAATAAGTATGATCCCGTTGCCATTTACTTTATTGTTTTGGGTTCGAGTTTATACACCATTTTTGTGTTTCCTGTCTAGAGAATATCCTTTAGTATTTGTTGGAGAGCTGGTTTGGTGGTGCAGAATTCTCTCAGCTTTTGCTTGTCTGAAAAGCTTTTGATTTCTCCTTCATACTTGAATGAGATCCTTGCTGGGTACAATAATCTGGGCGAGGACCTGGGAAGAGCACAAAACGCAGCCCCAACTGAGTCTGCGCCTCTGAGGACTACCTGAGTGCCTGAACCTGAGCGGCTTGGACCTGGGAGGTGCATGCAACCCAGGGCCAGCCTCGGATTGTTCCTGGCGGAACAACCTAGAGCCTGAGCAGTGTGGGCAGGGAGGCTACACGCGCCGTGAGCGGGGCAGACCCAGTGTGGCTGAGGCAGTGCGAGCGCACGCCAGTGTCATTTGTTTGCAGCATCCCTCCCTCCCTCCCCATAGCGCGACTGAACAAAGAGAAGAAATACAGCTCCACCCACCAGAACACCAACACAAGCTTCCCTAACCAGGAAACCTTGACAAGCCACCTCTACATACCCACACACAGCGAGGAAACGCCACAGTAAAGAGAACTCCACAAACTGCCAGAATACAGAAAGGACTCCCAAACTCAGCAATTTAAACAAGATGAAGAGACAGAGGAATACCCAGCAGATAAAGGAACAGGATAAATGCCCACCAAACCAAACAAAAGAGGAAGAGATAGGGAATCTACCTGATAAAGAATTCCAAATAATGATAGTGAAATTGATCCAAAATCTTGAAATTAAAATGGAATCACAGATAAATAGCCTGGAGACAAGGATTGAGAAGATGCAAGAAAGGTTTAACAAGGACCTAGAAGAAATAAAAAAGAGTCAATATATAATGAATAATGCAATAAATGAAATTAAAAACACTCTGGAGCCAACAAATAGTAGAATAACAGAGGCAGAAGATAGGATTAGTGAATTAGAAGATAGAATGGTAGAAATAAATGAATCAGAGAGGATAAAAGAAAAACGAATTAAAAGAAATGAGGACAATCTCAGAGACCTCCAGGACAATATTAAACGCTACAACATTCGAATCATAGGGGTTCCAGAAGAAGAAGACAAAAAGAAAGACCATGAGAAAATACTTGAGGAGATAATAGTTGAAAACTTCCCTAAAATGGGGAAGGAAATAATCACCCAAGTCCAAGAAACCCAGAGAGTCCCAAACAGGATAAACCCAAGGAGAAACACCCCAAGACACATATTAATCAAATTAACAAAGATCAAACACAAAGAACAAATATTAAAAGCAGCAAGGGAAAAACAACAAATAACACACAAGGGAATTCCCATAAGGATAACAGCTGATCTTTCAATAGAAACTCTTCAAGCCAGGAGGGAATGGCAAGACATACTTAAAATGATGAGCATTATTTTAATGCTGTCATGTGTCTCATCAAATATATTCTTCATTCTGAAAAAAAAAAAAAGTGAAAGTTAGTCACCCAGTCATGCCCAAGTCTTTGCCATCGCATGGACTACATCCCACCAGGCTACTCTGTCCATGGAATTCTCCAGGCAAGAGTACTGGAGTGGGTTGCCATTTCCTTCTCCAGGGGATCTTCCTGACCCAGGGATCAAACCCATGTCTCTTACGTCTCCTGCATTGGCAGGAGGGTTTCTTTACCAACTGAGACACCAAGGAAGCCTTCTTTCTAATAGTTCTCATTTGGAATTTTATTTATTATTTAATTTTATAAATAGCACAGTGATAAATAAAGCTTGGGCATGGATATTTTATTAGGTATAGTAAAATTTTCTTAACATAGATTTTTCTAAATGATGATAGCAATAACTAAAGCAGCCTATTCTAAATCGGTACTGAGCACTTCATATGCATTATTTGACTGATACATGTCACAGTTTTGCGAGATTATGTTAATATTTGATCATTTTAAATCAAACAATAGTTGATTTGCAATGTTATATTAATTTCAGGAGTATAGCAAAGTGATTCAGTTACACACACACACACACACACACATAGACATATTCTTCTTCAAGTTATTTTCCAATGTAGGCTATTTGAAAATATTGCATATAATCCCCTGTGATATATAGTAGGTCCTTGTTGTTTCCCAAACTCCTAATTTATCCCTCCCCTGCTCCCTTTCCCTTTTAGTAATTATAAATTTATTTTCTATGTCTGTGACTCTATTTCTGCTTTGTAAATAGATTCCTTTGTATCATTTTTAAAAAAATATTTCACTATGTTATATGGTATTTGTCTTTGTCTAATTTATTTCATTTAGTATAATCTTTAATCCATCCATGTTGCTGCAAATTTAGGTTGCCTGCATGTATTGGTTATTATATAAATAGTGCTGCAATGAACACTGAGGTGCTCGTATCTTTTTGAGCTATCATCTTCTCTGTATACATGCCCAGGAATGGGATTGCGGCATCAAATAGTAGTTCTATTTTTAGTTTTTCAGGAACCTGCATACCGTGTCCATAGTGGCTATTACAATTTTACATTCTGACAAATGGAGTGAGAAGGTTCTCCTTCCTCCACACCCTCTCCAGCATTTATTGTTTATAGACTTTTTGATGATAACCATTCTGACAGATGAGGAGATAACTCTCTGCACTTTGGATTTGCATTTCTCTAATAATTAGTGATGTTGAGCATCTTTTCATGTGTGTTTGGCCTTCTGCATGTCTTCTTTGGAGAAAGGTTTAGTTAGGTTTCCTGCCCTTTTTTCAATTGAATTGCTTTTGGTGGGTCTTTTTTTTTTTTTGGTTTTGAGCTGAATGAGCTACTTGCATATTTTGGAGATTAGTTCCTTGTTGGTTGCAAATATTTTCTCTCATTCTGTAGGTTGTCTGCTTGTGTGGTTTATGGTTTCTTTTTCTGTGCAAAATCTTTTTAGGTTAGAAAACTAATCAGGAAGGCCAAGTGTGCTATTAGCGAGTAAATGGAAGAGCCTGAATTGGGTTCAAGTATGGCAGAGTTCAGGGTGCATCACAAAAGCACTGCCTGCAGGCATGTCAAAGGCAGGAAAATACAACCACCTTCAGAAAAATACAAACAAGGGTTTAAAGTTTATATAAAATTTACCTTGTTGTTATGATAGTCTCAATAAAATTCCCTCCCAGGACTCATGCTAAGTGGAAGGGAACTCCTAGATTTAATTTTTAACTGTAAGTATCTAATAATGAAGATACAAAGCTCGGTGGAAAACCACTAGGGTGAGATTCTTAAATATGTGAAAATTTTGCCACCTCTTTAGGAGTCATTAGATGTTTAAATAAACCACTATATGGGTGTCACCAGTTGGAGGAGAGTTCTTTTTAAACCTGTAAATACTCTGAGAACAAAAATAGATTTCAAAAACTTCACAAGTTAATGGATGACAGGAAAAAAATTAACAATGTAGCTGAAACTTTTGTCCAAGTGCTGCTGACAAAGACAGTTGGCTTAATAGGAGACACATATAACATTTTTGCTTGAAAATTCACTTTATAAATGGAAGTTCATTCAAGTACTAATATTTGGTCAGTAAAGATAGCATCTAGGCTTACAGAGATAAAATTTTTTGCCATTGAGAGAAACAGAAAGGAGTCACCCCTATAAAACAATGAATGATTGAATAAAATATAGAATAATGTATGTAAAATAATAACCCATGAACTGAACCATCAATGAAACCTCATAAAGGGGGACATTTTATAGGAGCAGAAATTAGTCACTGTATTTTGCAGAATGGAAATGCAAAATAAGTGAATTAGGTTCACCTAGTCTAGCCTACAGGGCTTCCCTGGTAGCTCAGTGAAAAAGAATCTGCCTGCAATTCAAGACACCCGGGTTTGACCCCTGGGTTGGGAAGATCCCCTGGAGGAGGGCATAGCAGCCCACTCCAGTACTCTTGACTGGAAAATTCCATGACCAGAGGAGCCGGGTGGGCTACAGTTCACAGGGTCGCACAGCATCAGATACGACTGAGTGACTAAGCAGCGGCAGCAGTCTAGATTACTCCCTGCACTTGCGGTATCACTAGCACTTTTGTGCTTAGACAATAGTAAACAGATAGTTGCTACGCATGTAACCTGGCAAGGCAAAACAGCCATAGATTCAAGGATTCAGGAGTAAGGATCTGGGTTACTCTACTGGGTAACCAACCCAGGTCAGTGGAAGAAGCAAAGGGAGACTGCTCTGTAAACGGACAGCGGAGGAATGTGAAACTTTGTGTCTTAAGGAAATTATAGAAAATAATACAGAATGGGGGACAACAGAGGATGGCATGGTTGGATGGCATCACCGACTCGATGGACATGAGTTTGAGCAAGCTCCAAGAGTTGGTGATGGACAGGGAAGCCTGGCGTGTGCAATCTTCTGAACTGAATTCAGTTCTGAACTGAATAAAGAATGGAAAAAAACATAATGGATCATTTTACCTGTGAATAGGTTGACTAAAGCAGAGTAGAATTGCTGGTGTTAGAGAGAAGAGAAAGCCTGTATATTTGAATAGGATAGAAGAATGAGAGTATACACACAGATGCAGGCAGGTCATGGTGCTGGAGAAGACTCATGAGAGTCCCTATGACAGCAAGGAGATGAAACCAGTCAATCCTAAAGGAAATCAACCCTGAATATTCATCGGAAGGACTGGTGCTAAAGCTGAAGCTCCAAAATTTTGGCCATTTAATGTGAAGAGCTGACACATTGGAAAAGACCCAGATGCTGGGAAAGATTGAGAACAAGAGGAGATAAGGGGTGACAGAGGATGAGCTAGTTGGATGGCATCTCTGATTCAATGGACATGAGTTTGAGCAAACTTAGGGAGGTAGTGGGAGACAGGGAAACCTGGCGTGGTGCAGTTCACGGGGTCACAAAAAGTTGGATATGACTTGGTGACTGAACAACAACAGAATATTATGGTGGGAAGATAAAATCATACCCATGTGATTGGATTTATGCAATAATAGTTAAGGTCATTGATTACCCTCGAGTGTGGGCACAGCAAACGCTGAAGCTTTTAGGAGGGAGACAGTTATCTGAAATAGTTTTCTGAAAGAGGACAAACATACTTATGTAGAAAGTGTGGTTCTTAGGAAAATACGGTTGATACAGATTGGGGCACTTGAAATAGACAGCTTAGAGTCTGAGCAGTTGTGGATGGGACAAGATGTAATATATGTCTTCAGACACCAGAAATGGGAGCAGACAGGGACAAGGTCATTGGAGCTGGAATGTCAAGAACATAACAGTCCAGGCTATTGGATAATATTATCACCATAGTGGTGAAGACCACCAATGATGTTAACAGAAGTTAGTGGTAGAGAAGATGACTGTAAGCCAATGCTAAAGACATTAATGGATAAGGGTTACTGACTGGTGAGTAGTTGATGACAGCAATAAAGAAGGGAGTAGTGGGTGCTAAAATTTAATGTCACATACTTAAGAGAAGCTTTTTTATGTAGCTAGTGGAATAAATAGTTTGGAAGTTGCAGTAAGGAGCAAGCAGAAAACTTATCCCACTACAAGAGCTAACTGAAGCTGGTGGCAAACAAAAGAGCATTTTTCCTCTGTCTCTCACAAATCACACACACATGCCTGTGTTTGAGCACTCACTTATTCTCATATATGTTACCTTAATACAATTAAGCAAATGCATATACCCTTACGCAAGTAAATAGATTCATATAATCTCAACAATTCTTTTTAAAGTATTTCTTTATAATATGGGAGGTTCATTTACCACATTCAGTATGTAAAAGTATACTATTTCAATATTTATAATGAATAAGTAAATTGTTTATATATGTTTAATTTATAAATGCCTCTATACACATCTATATGAATTAGATGTGTGCATTTTTTCACATATATGTTGAATTTTCTCTGCTGATTTATTGTTTTTCAAAACTATGTTTGGATGGTTCAAACACATGTGTTGTAACTATATTAAAACTTTGTTTTTAGGAATCGATTGGCAAGGATCTGGAGAAGGAGCAGAGAGATTGTCTAGGGGACCTATGGGCATGAGAGAGTCCTGCTGGCACCACTGACTACCTTCTGCACATACCTCCTTTTCTTCCTACCTGGCCCCAGTGTTCAAGTATCAGCAAGGTTTGGCTTCAGGGGAATTTGGTCTTCTAACCACACCAAACTTATGTGAACCTTGGCTGTATTAGAACCCTTCTGATATTTCTGCACCAAACCCAGTGAATTTGACAAGCAACAACACACGAGAAAGGCTACGAAGGCACTTATGATAATCATTTTCTGTCTTGAAAATAGTGACCCATTTGAGAGGAATGCAGATGGGGCCGTGCTGTCCAGATTTTCCTTCCAGCTGTAATAACTGGAACAATGATAGTCACACTGAAACCAGGGATGGATTCCACCTGGGGAAATAAGCAACAATATAAAGATGAAAGACAGTTAAAGGAGTGAGTTGTGACATCAAAATGATGTTCAAACTTGTTATAACAACAACCACAAACAAAAACCTTTAAAATGCCTTATGTATCACCATCGTTTCCAGTTGGTTGGACTTTCTCTTCTCTATAATGTCAGTTGTCGTTGTTGTTCGGTCACCCAGTTGTGTCAACTCTTTGTGACCCCATGAACTGCAGCACTCCAGGCCTCCCTGTCCCGCACTATCTACCGGAGTTTTTCCAAGTTCATGTTCATTGCATCAGTGATGCTGTCTAGCCATCTCATCCTCTGATGCCCTCTTCTCCTTCTGCCCTAATCTTTACCAGCATCAGGGACTTTTCCAATGAGCCGTCTATTCGCATCAGATGAGCAAAATACTGGAGCTTCAGCTTCAGCATCAGCCCTTCCAGTGAATATTCAGGGTTGATCTCCCTTAAGACTGACTTGTTTGATCTCCATGCTGTCCAACAGACCTTCAGGAATCTTCTCCAGCACCACAGTTCAACGGCATGGATTCTTTGGCATTCTGCCTTCCTTATGGTCCAGCTCTCACAGCTGTACATGACCACTGGGAAGACCATAGCCCTGACATAATGTCAGTTGGTGATGTCTATTTTCTATTAGTACTGGATACGATGTTTTCCATAATTAAGGTAAAATGTTTTGTAGCAAGCAGGTTTTGTGGCTATCAGGCTGATGATAGTATTTAATTAAAATCTATCATTTTACAGGAGTTTAAATTTAGGAATAAAATTACATTCTCAAACATTTATAGTAGTTATTATGGCAAAAAAAAAAAAAACCACAAACGAAACCAAATGACTCAGAATAATAAGGATACCTGATGTATTGATAAAATTTGCCATGCACTAAGCTCTTGTCTTTAAATCATTGCCTTTAACCTAGAAACTGGTCTTCTATTTTCTTATCTAGTGCTCTTTCTACTACTGCTTTCTGTCCTCATAAATCTCACCATATCCGGAGACAGAAAGATTGATAGACCATGCAAATATGTTTTCCTTCTGTCTGACTACAAAAACCATTTTTTTTTTTCAGAAGCAAGTGGGAAGAAAGTAAGTGTAAATAATAACAATGCTTTTGTTCTGTGAAACCATGGAGGACTGTGAATCTGTCTCCAGTAGATGATGAAGGATGAAACAGTGATATAGAGTAGAGGGTCTTGGCAGAGAGTATCATCTGTTGCCTTTTAGACAGGTAACAGATCATCTCTGGATTTAGGGCAAGGGCTGATGTGCCAAGTCAGATTTACTCTGACACTGGCTGCAGAGTAGTGTAGAAAAAGAGAGGAAAGGAGAAAGAAAGAATTTTTTTTTTTTTAATTAAAGCTTCAGTTCAGTTCAGTTCAGTCACTCAGTCATGTCCAACTCTTTGCAACCCCATGGACTGTAGCACACCAGGCCTCCCTATCCATCACCAAATCTTGGAGCTTGCTCAAACTCATGTCCAGACTCTAGTTGGTGATGCAATCCAACCATCACATCCTCTGTCATTCCCTTCTCCTCCTGCCTTCAATCTTTCTCAGGATCAGGGGCTTTTCCAATGAGTCAGTTCTTTGCATCAGGTGGCCAAAGTATCAGAACTTCAGCTTCAGCATCAGTCCTTCCAATGAATATTCAGGACTGATTTCCTTTAGGATGGACTGATTGGATCTCGCAGTACAAGGGATTCTCAAGAGTCTTCTCCAACACCACAGTTCAAAAACATCAATTCTTCAGTGCTCAGCTTTCTTTATGGTCCAACTCTCACATCCATACATGACTACTGGGAAAACCATAGCTTTGACTATCCAGACCTTTGTCAGTAAAGTAATGTCTCTGAAGTAATGTCTCTGCTTTTTAATATGCTGTCTAGGTTTGGCATAGTTTTTTTCTTCCTAGGTTTGTCATAGGTTTTTCTTCCAAGGAACAAGCGCCTTTTAATTTCATGGCTGCAGTCACCATCTGCAGTGATTTTGGAGCCCAAGAAAATAAAGTCTGTCATTGTTTCCTCATCTATTTGCTATGAATTGATGGGACAGGATGCTATGATCTTATTTTCTTGAATGTTGAGTTTTAAGCCAACTTTTTCACTCTCCTCTTTCACTTTCATCAAAAGGCTTTTCAGTTCCTCTTGCTTTTCTTTCATAAGGGTGGTGTCATTTGCATATCTGAAGTGAAGTGAAGTGAAATGAAGTGGCTCAGTCCTGTCCGACTCTTTGCGACCCCATGAACTGTAACTTACAAGGCTCCTCATATCTGAGGTTATTGATATTTCTTCCAGCAATCTTGATTCCAGTTTGTGCTTCATCCACATGCCAAGCTTACCACAGGCCAAGTAATGCATTCTTAAATATAAATAATATTATATTACTTATATGTATGAAAAGTGAAAGTGTTAGTGGCTCAGTCGTGTCCTACTCTCTGCAACATCATGGACTATAGCCTGCCAGGCTCCTTAGTCCATGGAATTCCCTAGGAAAGAATACTAGAGAATTCCATGGATTGAAAGCATTGTTAACATCTTTCATATTATATCTTCTATAGATTTTTCTTATTGGTGTACAGTTGCTTTACAATATTGGGTTAGTTTCTGCTGTAGAGCAAAGTGAATCAGCCTTACGTATACATATATCCCCATTTTTGTTTTTCATTTCCTTCCCATTTGGGTCACCACAGAGCACTGGGCTAAACTCAACACCATTACTGTCTGTCCAGAAGACTAACAGAGAGGTCCAGAGAGATATTTCTTGAAATAATGAGTGAACATTAGACTTGCAAAGTTCTGTAAAGGCCATTTAAACCATCTACTTCAGAGATGAAAATTTAAGAGCTATATATTTTGTTGGCTGTCCAAATTTACAGAATTAGCAGCAGAGTTGGTGCTAGAATCACACTGAGTTTAGAACATAAGAACAAATATAAGCCTTCATTCAGTTTGTTCATATTTACTAAGGTTCTTCTATACCCAGATGTGTCAGACATCTAACAATATTCACATGAAAACATAGTGCAAAATGTAAGAGTCAAGAGTCTGAAGAAAAAGTAAACTGACAGGTGCAATTTAAGTTATACTGTCATAAAATTTCCACGAAATGTTGACTCCTTGTGTTGGGTTCTTGGAAAGCTTCAGGTGAGCAGAGAGAATGGAGAGTCTTCTCCCAGAGCTTCTCTGAAGCTTCTTTAGAATAGGAATCAAATCATGTTGATCATTGAGTCATTAGCCACTTTAAAAAAAATAAATAAATTCTCTGTGATTTTGGTGGCAATTCGAGTCCAAAATCCATAGGGTAAGCCATCAAGGGATTCCAGTATGAGCTGAAACTACGGTCCATGGGTTGAAATTTTTATCTTAATAAAAAGTCGCCTTTTAACTGACTTTTTAACTGACTGAATCAGGCACATAGAATATTAAGAGTAATATTTACTTAAATTTTACTGGTATGGATTGTAATCACATCTATAAAATGCCTTCACAGCACACCTAGATTATTATTTGACTGAATAACCGAAGACTAGCCATGCTGACACATAAAATTGCCCATCTTGATCACCCAATAAGAATAATTCATTTTTTGGATTCATTACATGTGGCATTAGTGGTAAAGAAATCACTGCCAATATAGGAGACTTAAGAGACTCAACAGACTTGGGTTTGATCCCTGGGTGGGGAAGATCCCCTGGACTAGGAAAGGGCAACTCATTCCAGTATTCGTGCCTGGAGAATCCCATGGACAGAGCAAACTGGTGGGCTACAGTCCACAGGGTCACAAAGAGTCAGATACCACAGAAGCGACTTAGCACAGCATATATTGTTCAAAGAGTTTCAAGGCATTATCCCACTGAATGTAAAACAAATATTGCTGCTGCTATTTATTAAAGAGAGTATAGAGGCTAATGACACCCACACTGTTCAAATTCCACTCTTTTTAAGGGGCTCTGAGCCCATAACCCAGGTCTTAAACTCTGTTCAGTAAAAAGATGCCACTTTGCTTCATACAGAGTAGCTTACTTCTGTGGAGTAGTCCATTTCTAAGTTGTTCTGACCTCTTCTTTATGTCCAGAATAGAGTCCACATGTTGAGATAGTGAAGCTATATCACAGAAAGAGTCTGGATCAGTAAGTCATCTGGAATTTCAATGAGCGAGAAGTTGTGTTGGCAAGACATTATTTTGTTAAGCAACTGACTTTTGAAGGTTGTCGGTTAGCAGAGCATAACTTAGTCTACGTTAACTAATTAACTTCATTAACTTCTTAGGGAGTTGATTTAAGGATTTTATTGGATAAAAGATGGGAAAATGTTGGAAAAAGCCAAACATTACTGTGTTTTTAATCCTGCAGCTGTGTTTCCTTTAAGACACTGACCGTTGTAAACAAGCCAGGGCATCAGGGCTGACTTCTCTCACTGAATATTATTTATTCCTCCAAGAAGTTTTACCAGCTGAATACATCAAATTACTTCTCAATTTTAATTAGGCAGAAATGGCAAGATCTCATAACAGAGAAACACATTGGCAATGGAATTCAGGTAATAAATTAAGCTTTTAAACTTTTTTTTTTGTCCTCTCTACCCCGCTGTCCAGCCCAGGGTCAGACACATGATGGCCATCAATGTATTTTTGTTTCTAAGATGTCAAACTCTTCTCAGTTCATGTCCTAAATATCATAGTAAAATTAGCCATGCATACCATTGTGTCGTAAACTGCATACAGAAGGCTTGAAACATTTAAAATTCTTTTCCAGCCAAGGTGGAAAGTTATAAAAAGTAGATTTTTTAGCCAATGCTTCCCATATTCAACAAAGGAATTTGTACATGTTCAACTAGCAATGTCTACTGGGGTGATGCGGAGTGTCTTTAGGGCTTCCCAGGTCACTCAGTGGTAAAGGATCCACCTGCCAACGCAGAAGCCTCAGGAGACACAGGTTCAATCCCTGAGTCAGGAAGATTCCCTGCAGGAGGAAATGATAACCCGCTCCAGTATTCTTTCTAGGAGAATCTCATGGACTGAGAAGCATCTTGGGCTAAAAACCATGGGGTCACAAAAAACTGGACATGACTGAGCATGCACACATGTAGTGTCTTCAAAGAGTGCTTAGCCTCTCTAAGACTCAGAAGTGAGAAGACCTTGATGCTGGGAAAAATTAAGGGCAGGAGGAGAAGCAGGCAACTGAGGATAAGATGGTTGGATGGAATCACCAACTGAATGGACATGAGTTTGAGTAAACTCTGGGAGACAGTGAGGACAAGGAAGCCTGGTGTGCTGTAGTTCTTGAGGTCCAAAAACTCAGATACAACTTACCAACTGAACAACAACAAAGCTCAGAAGTATGGTATGATTTTCCACACCCACCACTACAGAAAAGTATTCTGTCCAGAGTACATGGATATCAAAATAATCCACATTGACTCTATATAACTTTGAAGGGAACAAAATCAATCAAAAGCTTATGTTGCAAAGTGATGATTAATGATTAATGATGTTGAGCATCTTTTCACGTGCTTTTGGCCATCTGTATAACTTCTTCAGATAAATGTCCACTGAAGTCTTCTGCTTGACATTCATGTAAGGAGCTTCTAAATGCATGATGCCCAGATCCCACCTAACAGGTTCTGATTGAATTGCTCTTGGATGGAGCCTGGGCTTCAGATCACTTTGTAAAAGTTCCTCATCTGGTTTATTACATAACCAGGACAGAGAGAGATGCTTTGGCCTGCACCAGTGCGTCTCAGAAACTTATTTTCATGTGTATCACATGAGAACCTTGTGAAAATTAACATTCTGATTCAGTGGTCCTGAGGTGGGTCCTGAAACATCTGGATTTTTGTTCCCTGGTTTGAGTTGCAGGATATAAACCGCTGAGATGCTCTGCCTTGGGGAGAGAATGACTAATAGACTGTATCCTGCTCAGCTGCCCCAAGGGGATTTTCTACCTCGTAGCTGAGGCCAGTGAGATACAGACCTCCATGCATGTTTTTGTTGTTGTTGTTTTTAAAGTGGAATTTGACCTAGATGCTAGTATGTTCTTGAAATGGAGCTAGAGACAAAGCATATGACCTTGTCTTATGAGCAGAAAGATCCATAATAGGTTAAGAAAGACTTGAACTACAGAGGAGCAGTGGAATCCTGTGACTGACAGAATTAGTACAATTGGGAAAGGCTTAGTACAATTAATGCAATTAAGGAACTTCCCAGTGAGAATCTGCCTGCAATGGAGGAGACCCAGGTTCCGTCCCTGGGTTGGGAAGATCCCCTGGAGAAGAGAATGGCAACCCACTCCAGTATTCTTGCCTGGAGAATTCCATGGACAGAGGAGCCTGGGGCCTAGCAGGCTACAGTCCATGGGTGTCCACAAGGAGTCTGACACAACTGAGCAACTAACACTTTGTAACTCACAATTTTGTGACATGGCTAAGGAAGGAAGGGAAAGTATAGAAACCATGTACTTTGTATGACTGAGCATACATAATACTCACACACAATCCACATTGAGCCTCAATTCCTTTACTCCTTCCATCTAAGGCAAGAACCAATGTTTCCGAGGGCCAGGGGGAAAGTGTGGGGAGGCGATACAAACATCTCCTTCTAATATAGCTCATTATAAATTACTTGATGTTACACCTTGTCTTTGATAAAAAATGACACCCAGGTTTCTTAACCTGTGAATCCTAAAGCTAACTTTCAGTACTGAAAATCTCCAGTCTTATGGACTCTGTTGGAGAGGGAGAGGGTGGGAAGATTTGGGAGAATGGCATTGAAACATGTATAATATCATGTATGAAACGAGTTGCCAGTCCAGGTTCGATGAACGATACTGGATGCTTGGGGCTGGTGCACTGGGACGACCCAGAGGGATGGTATGGGGAGGGAGGAGGGTTCAGGATGGGGAACACATGTATACCTGTGGCGGATTCATTTTGATATTTGGCAAAACTAATACAATTTTGTAAAGTTTAAAAATAACATAAAATTTAAAAAACATAAAAAGATTCATAGAGGTATCATTCTGATGTATAAATTATGCTATACTGAGGATTTATAAGATAAAATTAGCCTTTATTTTGTCTCCTGACATTTGGATTTAAGTTAATCTACACTGGGGCTTCCCAGGTTGCACAATGGTAAAGATTCCACCTGCCAATGCAGGAGATGCAAGAGACACAGTTTTGATCCCTGGGTTGGGGAGATCCCCTGAAAATGGCAACCCATCCCAGTATTCTTGCCTGGAAAATCCCTTGGATAGAGGAGCCTGATGGGGTACAGTCCATGGAGTCACAAATAGTTGAACATGACTGAGTGACTGAGCACACACACACAATCCATCAGTTCAGTTCAGTCGCTCAGTCGTGTCTGACTCTTTGAATCTCAATTCCTTTACTCCTTCTGCTTAAGGCATCAAACAACTTCTAACCAAATAATGGGATCTTTGGGGGTTCCTGAGCATTGGAGTTTTAAGAAAACTCTCCTAGATGTCTCTAATGTGAAACCATAGTTGAGAGTCATGGGTCTTTAAGACTTTGGAAGTAGTGTTAAAACACTTATTTGACTACAGTTTTAAGTGGTGTGTCTCAATTCAGGTAGAGCACCCTTCTTTGCTGATTTCAGTTCTTAATTCTGACTGTGAGTGTAGAGGTCCTAGTATTCTAGAGGCAGAGGTAATGGGCAATGCCCCTTTCTCAGGGCACAAATGGTCCAAATAGTCTCTTTGACCTGGGCTGCCCCTCAGTGTGTTCCCCTGTAATAGGCAACTTTGGACATGAATTGGTTCATCAAATTCCATGGAGCGTCAGTGAAATAGTGAGAAGTCTCAAAAACATCATACACCAAAAGGAACAATTCAAGGAGAGAAAAGAAAAACAAAAACCACACAGTCACCCAAAGAGGTCCTTACATAGTTGATAATTTGGTAACCAAACTTGAACTTTATTCTCTGATGACATGAAACAGTAATGTCCTCTGGAGTGATTAGGGTGTTTTGATCTCATTGCAGAGGTTTAAATATCCCATTAACACTCTGATTATAGATAGCTAGATATCGCTTCCAAGTATGTTCCCATTCAAAGTTATACCTTTAGTTCTGGGATAAAGTTTCATCCCTTCTAAAGGTACTTGAATTATTCGTTTGCCATACATAGATTTGCCATACAACTTCATTTCAAAGTATTCACCCTAACTATACCACTAGCCCTAAATCTGTTTCTTTATATATAAAGTTAGCAGTTGGCATATAGCATGCCAGTATTTTTTCACACTAAAGGAGTGGGATGGGGAGGTAGGAGGGAGGCTCAAGAGGGAGGGGAATATGTACACATATGGCTGATTCATGTTATTTTACAGCATAAAATAACAAAACATTGTAAAGCAATTATACTCCAATTAAAAAATAAATTAAAAATATATAGCTAATCTTGTTATATATGTTACAAATTTGCATTTTCACCTTTACTATGAATTGCATAAACATAAACATATATTAAATGAATGTACTTGTAGCATTAGTTGAGTAAAATAATGTTCAGTTAAATTCTGCATAATGGATAGGAAGGAAATGAAAAATATCTTCTGGTAAAAAGTATTTTATGCTATACCTATTTTTCACATTACCTGTGGAAAGAGAGGATTACATGTGTGTTGGATTTCAAATGAAGGATTTGCACAGGAATGAGAACAAGAAATGATGGGCCATGAACACTGCCTTCTAGACCTTCTTTCTCACCTTCCCCAAAGAAACCAGCAGTTGCCAAGCTACTGGTTTGTTTGAATATATATATTTTAAAGAATATTCAGTTCAGTTCAGTCTCTCAGTCATGTCCGACTCTTTGGGACCCCATGGACTGCAGTACGCCAGGCCTCCCTGTCCATCACCTGGACAGGGTCTCCTGGAGTTTACTCAAACTTACGTCCATTGAGTCGGTGATGCCATCCAACCATCTCATTCGCTGTTGTTCCCTTCTCCTCTCACCTTCAATATCTCCCAGCATCAGGGTCTTTTCAAATGATATTGGAGTTTTAGCTTCAACATCAGTCCTTCCAATGAACATTCAGGACTAATTTCCTTTAGGATGGACCGGTTGGATCTCTTTGTCCAAGGGACTCTCAAGAGTCTTCTCCAACACCATAGTTCAAAAGCATCAGTTCTTCAGTGCTCAGCTTTCTTTATAGTCCAACTCTCACATCCATACGTGACTACTGGAAAAACCATAGCCTTGACTAGATGGACATTTGTTGGCAAAGTAATGTCTCTGCTTTTTAACACACTGTCTAGGTTGGTCATAATTTTTCTTCAAGGAGTAAGCGTCTTTTTTATTTCATGGCTGCAGTCACCATCCACAGTGATTTTGGAACCCCCAAAAATAGTCTGCCACTGTTTTCACTGTTTCTCCATCTCTTTGCCATGAAGTGATATTGATTAATAGCAAAAAAGAAAATAAAAGGATATTAGAAGGAAATAAAAACCTGAATTCTCCAAACAGTTTTCACAGTTCATTAACTTATAATCTGAAGTCTGTCTCTTATATCAGGGAGGTGGTCTTCCCCCTTTAGGCCTCAGTTTCCTAAAATCTGAACTAACGAAGGTATCACATCCAGTTCTAGGATGGCACTGTTTGGGGAGCGGGAAGCCCTGAAACAGTTAACAACTAGTCAGAGTTTGGGAAAACGCAAGGAGAAGCTGTCACCCCTGGAGCTTGGCCAGCAGCCCTTTTATTCAGTTCCTGGTCTCCCCTCCCATCTAGTCCTCACCCCTGCTAACCTACTCCAGATGGGTTACACACAGACCTGCCAAAGTGTCCTCTAGACGAAGTACCACCAAAAAGGTAATCTTTTCTTTTCCCCTAAAAATATCTGTTTTCAATCACCTTGCAAACTCAGGACAGCTTCCGGGGGTCTGGACTTGTTTGGAAATTTCACTTTACCGCTTGAGTGCCAGACTCAAGAGACACAGCTCTGACATCAATTAACAGCACGACAAATTGGCAGCAGCCATTTCTGGAAATAGCTTCCGCACTGACAGTGAAATATGATGGTTGAGAAACAGCCCCTCCAGTAACACTCTGTCATTCTCCCACACAGCTGACACACCCTCCACCTTCCCCCAGACTTATACAGTACACACATGCATGCACACACTCTTACAAAGAGGCTATACAGCTAGGCTTGCACACACAGGCTTACAGGAAGCTTGCACATACAGGTACTCATGCTCCTCTCCACACAGCGGTTCAAACATACACCCCCTGAGGCATTTATATTTGCTCACATAGGCAACCCTTCACAATCACGCACACACAAATGCACATACATCCACAGATACACACACGGGATCAGCCACCTATGCATGTACACAAACTCAAGTGTGCCTTTCTGATGGCTCAAAGGCTCTACACATGCCTGCAAACCCAGGACTCACTAAGACATACACACAGAGTACAAAGAAACAAGTTCTTAAACACCGTGTTATTTGAATACACGAACTTGCACAAATACAGGCACATATAAATACCAATCCAACACAAGAGACTGAAGACAAGTTTCTGAAGTAAAGTTGGGAAAAGCAGCTGTTTTTGCTCTAAGCAAAGAGTGTAAAATCCAGAATAAACAAAATGATGCTCTTTGTGCATTCTGGTTTTAATATATTTAGCTGTGAATGGCTTTATCTGCCATATTTATCTCTCTCTTTTTGCCACTCAGGTTACTGGAGTTATGTTTACATAACAAGGTCTTAGAACATTTAATTAAATTAATATTTCTTTTATGTGAAAAAATACTGCCTTCAAGGGCTGGTTTTAGTTGTTGTTTAGCACCATTTACTCAATGGAGAAACTCTTCATGGTTTTCAGTTTTGACATGTTTTTCCACAAATTGCATCTATTTACATTTTCCAGCACCTACCATTGCCTCTAAGAGTTTGCAGATCACTGGCTAGGAAAAAAGAAAGGCTGTTTTTCCAAGTCTCCATATTTTTTATGCCTTTCAGATGTTTGGGAAACTAAGCAGGCTTATTAATTAACACTTACTTTGGGGCATGTGAGCAGAAAAAAGGAGTGTGCTGATGTCCTTACCATAAGTGAGAACAGCTGGAGCTGGAGAACAGAAACAGAGTAACAGTGCCTTTATTTATCAAAAGTTAGGTCTCAGTTCTGGAATCTCGGTGGGCGATGATTTAGCAGACAATGGAGTAGGTGCAGTAAATTGCAGAAGCCTGGGGCAGAACTCAGCTCCCTGCATGGGACACCTGTGTGACTCAGGGCAAAGTGCTTTAAGCTCTGAGACTGAGGTGCCTTCAGTGTAAGAAGAGGATGACGATCCCTCACTGAATTTTAGAGACAGGGAGGGATCAGTGTAGGATTTCTGGTATTCAAAAATCATGACGCGTTTTATCTTTCCTTCAATTATTTTCTGCAATGTCATCTCTGTTGTTGTTCAGTCACTAAGTTGTGTCCAATTCTTTGTGGACCCCATGGACTGTAGCACACCAGATTTCCCTGTCCTTCACTATCTCCCGGAGTTTGCTCAAATTCATGTCTATTGAGCGGGTGATGCCATCCAGCCATCTCATCCTCTGTCATGCCCTTCTTCTCTTGACCTCAATCTTTCTCAGCATCAAAGTCTTTTCCAAAGAGTTGGCTCTTGGCATCAGGTGGCCAAAGTATTGGAGCTTCAGCTTTATCATCAGTCCTTCCAGTGAATATTCAGGGTTGATTTCCTTTAGGATTGACTGGTTTGGTTTCCTTGCTGTCCAAGGGACTCACAAACATCTTCTCCATTACCACAATTCAAAAGCATCAGTTCTTTGGTGCTCAGACTTCCTTATGGTCTAACTTTCACATCCATACATAACTATTGGAAAAGCCATTGCTTTGACTATACAGACCTTTGTTGACAAAGTAATGTCTCTGCTTTTTAATACACTGTCTAGGTTTGTCATAGCTTTTCTATAATCTGTACTAAACCCAAAACCAGTGATTCTTAACCTATAACAGGATTCATATGATTTCCCATCTCAAAAAAGGATCATCTTATATTCTAAGTGTTTTCACTTTCCCCTTGAGGAATTTTGTGGCTCCTGAACTCAGTGCCAATTGTGTGAAGGAGGCTTCCCCACACCCACAAGTGATTCTCTGACAGAAGTTGAGTGTCCTACAATCCAATTCTATTCTGATACTATCTACCCAGAGACAGCTTCAGATTCCACAAGATTAAAGTTCAGTCCTCCAAGATTTCCCATCTTCCACTTCAGATGATGGTTACCACCTGTGCTTCTGACCAACCAGGTATAGATTAGAGGTTCCAACCATCCCCTCCTTGGACTTCAGACCCCAGGTTATTACCTTTGCATGTGCGCTCACTTGTGTCCAAATCTTTTTGACCCCATGGACCGTAGCCCACCAGGCTCCTCTGTCCATGGAATTTTCCAGTCACAAATACTGGTGGGTTGCCATTTCCTACTCCAATGGATTGAACCCACATCTTCCCAACTCAGGGACTGAACCCACATGTCTGGCATCTCTTGCATTGGCAGACAGATGCTTTACCACTAGCGCCATCTGGGAAGCCCCTTGTTACCTATACTTCTAACCTAATGGTTGTAAACCAGATATTTCCACAACCTCCTTATCAGGTTTTATTAATTTACTAGACTGGCTCACATAATTCAGAGAAGCATTTTATTTCCTGAATCCTTGGTTGGTTTTATAAGATGCAGCTCAGGAGCTGTCAGATGGAAGGGATGCATAGGGCAAGTGTTATGGGAAGGAGCACAAGCTCCTGTGCCCTCCCCAGGGTCTTCACTCTCCTCAAATTCCCCTGTGCTTACCAATTAAAAAGCTCTCTGAAACCCATTCTTTTGAGTTTTGTGGAGGCTCCATTACATGGACATTGTTGATCAACTCATTGACCGTTGGCAACTTATTTAACTTGCAACCCGTCACCTTTTCTCAGAGTTTGGCAGTGGTGAGACTGAAAGTTTAAATCCCTGTGGTCAGCTCCATGGGCAACCAACCTCCACATGTAGGTCCTCTACAAAAGTAACTCCTTAAGATGAGACACATCTTTAAATTTTATAACTTAGGAAATTCCTTTGAAAGTTGTACACCAGGAAATATGAAGGAAAACCAAATATATATGAGAAATAAGTATTTGATCATCTGAATGACCAAATCCACCACTTTATTTCCTATACCCAGTAAGTGTCTGGCACCTAATAGATTTTCAGTTATATTTGTTGAAATGTCAGGGAGGGTCCTCAAATACTCCAATTTGGATCTTTTATGCCAACCCAAAACCAAAACCAAAAAAAAAAAAAGGAAGAACCACCCTATTCTTCCAATGAAGAAGCATAATTGCAACGGTCTGAATGTGTTCCTCCCAAATTCATAGGTTGAAATATGGCCTCCAGTGAGATGGTATTAGGAGATGGGTACTTTGGAAGGTGATTAGGTCATGAAGGGTGGAGCCCTCATTAGTGAGATCAGTGCCCTTGTAAAAGACACCTCGGAGAACTCTCTCACCCTCTTCCTGCTGTGTGAAGGGGCAGCAAGAACTAGGAAACATGATACCATATCTGTCACACACAAAAGACACCAAATCTACCAGCACCTTGAGCTTGGACATGCCATCTGCAGAACTGTAGATAAATAAATGTTTGTTAATGAAGCCATGCTGTCTACAGCATATTGTTATAGCAGTATGAACTGATTAAGACCATAATAGAAAACTAGGGCTATAATTTCCCAGTATTCTTTCCCTAGGGTCTGGAATGGAACATAAAAGAGGCTTAATAAATATGTGTTACATGAATCAATAAAGTAACAATAAGAATGTTTTGTAGGAACAACAACAAAAATATACCATTAAAATGTCATTGTTAAAATAACTCAGTTCAACATTTCTTGCAGAGAAGCACTTCTTCTTGTTCCTTTCTTATTCTTACTTATCTGCTTCTAGTGAGGTTCCTCTCACTAGACCCAAAATATGCAAAATCTGACATACCACCCTCTGCTTTTCTGATACTACACTTTATCTCAATTTCAACTATATTTTTATTTTCTAATTGCCACAGGTATTAGTCATGTAAATTCCCATCTCAAACTCATCCTCTTCATAACATTTACCTTTCAATATTCATTGAGCTGGAGCAGTCTACCAGAAAAGCCCTCCTGCAAATGCCTTAAATAAGGATGGTCATCAACATTTACCTGGTGGGCATCCTGAGTCCCCCTCCACCTATCTACACCCTGCTGGGTCTCCTGTTCATACTCTCTTAGCACTTTTTCTCCTTCAGCATTAAATGTTGTTGCAATTTAAATATCTACGGCTTGCTCCCTTT
This sequence comes from Bos grunniens, assembly GCF_055505025.1. Classification (NCBI taxonomy): domain Eukaryota; kingdom Metazoa; phylum Chordata; class Mammalia; order Artiodactyla; family Bovidae; genus Bos; species Bos grunniens. The sequence continues at coordinate 10,031,443 of NC_141170.1, read as the reverse complement.
TCTTCTTCCTGCACAAATCTATGCATAAAACTTCTCTGAGAAGCAGTGTGATATAAAGTTCACAGGACTCAAATTTACCTTTAAAAGATTTAAAAATACCTATGACCTTGAATAACAATAAATAGGAAAGAGCTGCCAAGTGTACCGAAGGGCAAAGACACTTGTTGAAAAAGGCAAATGTATAAACCAAAGTCAGCAAAAATAGCTCCCAAAAGGATGTGTAATACACAAAGGGCAAATCCAACACTTTTTTTTTTTTTAATAACTAGAACAAGGTATGCAGAGACTAGCAGGTTTCCCTGGTGGCTCAGATGGTAAAGAATCTACCTGCAATGCCAGAGACCCAGGTTTGATCCCTGGGTGGAAATTGAATCAAGGTCTCCCACACTGCATGCAGATCCCCTGGAGAAGGAAATGACTACCCATTCCAGTATTCTTGGGGCTTCTCTGGTGGCTCAGATGGTGAAGAATCTGCCCGCAATGGTGCGGGGTGGGGGGAGGGGAGGGTCTGGGTTGGTGATTCTGGGTCAGGAAAATCTCCTGAAAAAGAGAATGGCTACCCACTTCAGTATTCTTGGCTGGAGAATCCCCATGGAGAGAGGGGTCTGATGGGGGACTACGATCCATGGGTTCACAAACAACTGGACACGGCCAAGCAACTAACACTTTCACTTTTTCACGCAGACCAGCATCCTTGACACCCCTTCCACAGGACTAAGATGTGGGCAAAATAAGTGGTTTCAGGAAATACTGAAGCAATTTCTTAGAAAAGGAAGAATATTGACCTTGGAGCAATCTGGCTAAATTAGATCTCTGCTTTCTGGAAAGAGGCAAAGACACCAAAAAATCAGTCATATAACCTTGCCAAATAAGCCACCCCATGCTGTTACATGGGGAAACTCAATGCCTAAACTCATTCTGTCTCCAATACAACACAAATTCTCCTGAAAATAGCTGTCCTGTGAGAACCCACCCAACTCAAAGATGAGAAACCATTAAGAAGGAAGCAGCACAGGATCTCCACAAAGATACTATAAGAAGTAAGAATAAAAGGAACAGCAAAATGCGAAAGATGACTAAGCCTCACAAGAAAAAATATTGCCATAGAGCAGATGTAATATATGAGCAAACACACAGTCATAAATAAAATTTTAAAAATACCTTTAAAAAAGTGTGCTAGTAAGATATACCATGTTAACCAAAAAAAGATGTAGCATGAGCTGGCAGAATTGGGAAACAAGTGAAAAGGGAGAGGGAAAAACATAATCTACAAAACATGTCTGCATTAGAAGGAGCACAAAGGAAAATAGAATCTGCTCAAAGCATAGTAAGGCCATGGAAGACAGGTCAAAAGTAAGAGAAAATTGAACAGAGGGCTTTAAAAGTTTGTTGATGGCAGATATAAAGCAAAGGAAAGAAAAGATGACTGCACACACACACACACACATACTATGAAAGGTAACTTCAAAGCCTAATAAATATGCTTTTGCTAAAAATAGAACTATCATATAGCCCAGTAATTCCCCATTCCTGAGAATATACTTGGAGAAAACCATAGTTTAAAAAGATATATGCACACTGATGTTCATTGTAGAATTATTTACAATAGCCAGGCATGGAAGCAACCTAAATGTCCATTAACAGAGGACTAGATAAAGATGGTGCAGTACATGTATACCATGGAATATTACTCATCCATATAAAGGAACAAAATAGCACCATTTGCAGAGTCGTGGATGGACCTAAAGACTGCCATACAGAGTAAAGCAAGTCAAAAAGAGAAAAACAAGCATCATATAATATCATTTATATATGGAATCTAGAAAAATAGTACAGATATACTTATTTGCAAAGCAGAAATAGAGAACAAACTTATGGTTACCAAGAGGGGGGAGAGAGAGTGAAATGAACTGGCAGATTGGGATTGACATATACACACTACAGTGTATCAAATCCTTCCCTGGTGGCTCAGACTAGATCAGTAGAACAAAACAGAAAGCCCAGAGATAAATCCACACACTTATGGACACCTTATCTTTGACAAAGGAGGCAAGAATATACAATGGAGAAAAGACAATCTCTTCAACAAGTGGTGCTGGGAAAACTGGTCAACCACTTGTAAAAGAATGAAACTAGAACACTTTCTAACACCCTACACAAAAATAAACTCAAAATGGATTAAAGATCTAAATGTAAGTCCAGAAACTATAAAACTCTTAGAGGAGAACATAGGCAAAACACTCTCCGACATAAATCACAGCAGGACCCTCTATGACCCACCTCCCAGAATACTGAAAATAAAAGCAAAAATAAACAAATGGGACCTAATTAAAATTAAAAGCTTCTGCACAACAAAGGAAGGTGAAAAGGCAACCTTCAGAATGGGAGAAAATAATAACAAATGAAGCAACTGACAAAGAACTAATCTCAAAAATATACGAGCAACTCCTGCAGCTCAATTCCAGAAAAATAAACGACCCAATCAAAAAATGGTCCAAAGAACTAAACAGACATTTCTCCAAAGAAGACATACAGATGGCTAACAAACACATGAAAAGATGCTCAACATCACTCATTATCAGAGAAAGGCAAATCAAAACCACAATGAGGTAACGTTTCACGCCAGTCAGAATTGCTGCTATCCAAAAATCTACAAGAAACACCTGGAGTAACAGGCAAATTTGGCCTTGGAATACGGAATGAAGCAAGGCAAAGACTAATAGAGTTTTGACAAGAAAATGCACTGGTTATAGCAAACACCCTCTTCCAACAACACAAGACAAGACTCTACACATGGACATCATCAGATGATCAACACCGAAATCAGATTGATTATATTCTTTGCAGCCAAAGATGGAGAAGCTCTATACAGTCAACAAAAACAAGACCAGAAGCTGACTATGGCTCAGATCATGAACTGCTTATTACCAAAGTCAGACTGAAATTGAAGAAAGTAGGGAAAACCACTCGACCACTCAGGTATGACCTAAATCAAGTGCCTTATGACTATACAGTGGAAATGAGAAATAAATTTAAGGGCCTAGATCTGATAGATAGAGTGCCTGATGAACTAGGGAATGAGTTTTGTGACACTGTACAGGAGACAGGGATCAAGACCATCCCCATGGACAAGAAATTCAAAAAAGCAAAATGGCTGTCTGGGGAGGCTTTACAAATAGCTGTGAAAAGAAGAGAAGTGAAAAGCAAAGGAGAAAAGGAAAGATATAAGCATCTGAATGCAGAGTTCCAAAGAATAGCAAGGAGAAATAAGAAAGCCTTCCTCAGTGATCAATGCAAAGAAATAGAGGAAAACAACAGAATGGGAAAGACTAGAGATCTCTTCAAGAAAATGAGAGATACCAAGGGGACATTTCATGCAAAGATGGGCTCGATAAAGGACAGAAATTCTATGGACCTAACAGAAGCAGAAGATATTAAGAAGAGGTGGCAAGAATACACAGAAGAAATGTACAAAAAAAATCTTCACGACCCAGATAATCACAATGGTGTGATCATTGACCTAGAGCCAGACATCCTGGAATGTGAAGTCAAGTGGGCCTTAGGAAGCATCACTACACAAAGCTAGTGGAAGTGATGGAATTCTAGTTGAGCTATTTCAAATCCTGAAAGATGATGCCATGAAAGTGCTGCACTCAATATGCCAGCAAATTTGGAAAACTCAGCAGTGGTCACAAGACTGGAAAAGGTCAGTTTTCCTTCCAATCCCAAAGAAAGGCAATGCCAAAGAATGCTCAAACTACCGCACAATTGCACTCATCTCACATGCTAGTAAAGTAATGCTCAAAATTCTCCAAGCCAGGCTTCAGCAATACATGAACCGTGAACTTCTTGATGTTCAAGCTGGTTTTAGAAAAGGCAGAGGAACCAGATATCAAATTGCCAACATCTGCTGGATCATGGAAAAAGCAAGAGAGTTCCAGAAAAACATCTATTTCTGCTTTATTGACTATGCCAAAGCCTTTGACTGTGTGGATCACAATAAACTGTGGAAAATTCGGAAAGAGATGGGAATACCAGACCACCTGATCTGCCTCTTGAGAAATCTGTATGCAGGTCAGGAAGCAACAGTTAGAACTGGACATGGAACAACAGACTGGTTCCAAATAGGAAAAGGAGTACGTCAAGGCTGTATATTGTCACCCTGTTTATTTAACTTATATGCGGAGTACATCATGAGAAACGCTGGACTGGAAGAAACACAAGCTGGAATCAAGATTGCCGGGAGAAATATCAATAACCTCAGATATGCAGATGATACCACTCTTATGGCAGAAAGTGAAGAGGAACTCAAAAGCCTCTTGATGAAAGTGAATAAGGAGAGTGAAAAAGTTGGCTTAAAGCTCAACATTCAGAAAACGAAGACCATGGCATCCAGTCCCATCACTTCATGGGAAATAGATGGGGAAACAGTGGAAACAGTGTCAGACTTTATTTTTCTGGGCTCCAAAATCACTACAGATGGTGACTGCAGCCATGAAATTAAAAGACGTTTACTCCTTGGAAGGAAAGTTATGAGCGACCTAGATAGCATATTAAAAGCAGAGACATTACTTTGCCGACAAAGGTCCGTCTAGTCAAGGCTATGGTTTTTCCTGTGGTCATTTATGGATGTGAGAGTTGGACTGTGAAGAAAGCTGAGTGCCAAAGAATTGATGCTTTTGAACTGTGGTGTTGGAGAAGACTCTTGAGAGTCCCTTGGACTGCAAGGAGATCCAACCAGTCCATTCTGAAGGAGGTCAGCCCTGGGATTTCTTTGGAAGGAATGATGCTGAAGCTGAAACTCCCATACTTTGGCCACCTCATGCGAAGAGTTGACTCATTGGAAAAGACCCTGATGCTGGGAAATATTGAAATCAGGAGAAGTGGACAACAGAGGATTAGATGGCTGGATGGCATCACTGACTCGATGGACATGAGTCTGAGTGAACTCCCGGAGTTGGTGATGGACAGGGAGGCCTGGTGTGCTACAGTTCATGGGGTCACAAAGAGTCAGACACGACTGAGCAACTGAACTGAACTGAACTGAAAAAGTCAACAAGCAATAAATGCTGGAGAGGGTGTGGATAAAAGGGAAACCTCTTACAGTGTTGGTGGAATGCAAACTAGTATAGCCACTATGGAGAACGGTATGGAGATTCCTTAAAAAACTGGAAATAGAATTGCCTGATGACCCAGCAATCCCACTGTTGTGCATACACACTGAGGAAACCGGAATTGGAAGAGTCACATGTATCCCAATGTTCATCGCAGCACTGTTTATAATAGCCAGGACATGGAAGCAACCTAGATGTCCATCAGCAGATGAATGGATAAGAAAGCTGTGGTACATATACACAATGGAGTATTACTCAGCCATTAAAAAGAATACATTTGAGTCAGTTCTAATGAGGTGGATGAAAGTGGAGCCTATTATACAGAGTGAAGTCAGCCAGAAAGAAAAACACCAATACAATATACTAATGCATATATATGAAATTTAGAAAGATGGTAATGATAACCTTGTATGCGAGACAGCAAAAGAGACACAGATGTATAGGACAGTCTTTTGGACTCTGTGGGAGAGGGAGAGGGTGGATGATTTGGGGGAATGGCATGGAAGCATGTATAATATCATATAAGAAATGAATTGCCAGTCCAGGTTCGATACAGGATCCTTGGGGCTGTTGCACTGGGATGACCCAGAGGAATGGTACCGGGAGGGTGGTGGCATGGGGGTTCAGGACGGGGAACACGTTGCAGATTCATGTTGATGTGTGGCAGAACCAATACAATATTGTAAAGTAATTAGCCTCCAATTAAAATAAATAAATTTAAATTAAGAAATAAATAAAAGTCTGCCTTTTCGACAGATTAAAAAAAAAAAAGAAGAATCTGCCTACAATGTGGGAGACTCAGATTTGATCCCTGCATCAGGAAGATCCCCAGGAGAAGGGAATGGTAAACCGCTCCAGTATTGTTGCCTGGAAATTCCATGGACAGAGGAGCCTGTTGGGCTATAGTTCATGGGGTCACAAAGAGTTGGATACGAGTGGGCGACTATACATTCTTTTCATGTATATTCTATTCATTCTTTTTATTACATATTCATGTATAAAATATATAAGTCATCAGAACATACTGTATACTACAGGGAACCCTACTCAATATGCTGTGGTGACCTAAATGAGAAGGAAATCTAAAAAGAAGTGGTGTGTGTGTGAGCATACCTGATTTAAGGGCTTCCTTAGTGGCTCAGTGGTAAAGAATCCACCTACCAATGCAGGAGATATGAGTTTTATCCTTGGGTCAGGCTGATCCCTTGGAGAAGGATATGGCAACCCAATCTGATATTCTTGTCTGGAAAAATCCTATGGACAGAGGAGCCTGGCAGACTACAGTCCATGGGGTCCCAAAAGATTTGGGCATGACTTAGTGACTAAACAAGAACAATAACAGCATGGCTGACTCATTTTTCTGTACAGCAGAAACTGACACAGCACTGTGAAGCCGCTATACTCTGATATAAATGAAAAAGAAGAAAAAATTGAATACATAGGTATTTAAAGCTATGGTTTAGTAAATCTTTTCAGATGTAAAAAAAGACCTAATTATCAATGGCACCCCACTGCAGTACTCTTGCCTAGAAAATCCCATGGGCGGAGTAGCCTGGTAGGCTGCAGTCCATGGGGTTGCTGAGAGTTGGACACGACTGAGAGACTTCACTTTCACTTTTCACTTTCATGCATTGGAGAAGGAACACTGAACCGACTCCAGTGTTCTTGCCTGGAGAATACAGGGACGGAGGAGCCTGGTGGGCTGCCGTCTATGGGGTTGCACGGAGTCGGATACGACTGACGTGACTTAGCAGCATATATGCTGAAAGGGTTGCCTATAACCCAAGACTTTTTGAAAAAAGAGAAGTTAAAGTTACTGGTCTTCTAGGATAAAGAAAGAACACTTTGGGCATCTAGGTATATGATTGGATTATCTATGTGATAAACTAAGTGGGCTAGATTTAAAATGATCCACAGCAACATTTACTGTTAAAAGACTGAAGAGCATGTGTTTCCAACATCCTCAAGGAAATGTGAATTTTAGCCAGAAGAAATTTTGGTCTATTTATGAAGTCAGCATTCATTCATTTGTTCTGAAATACTTATTGAGCACCTAGTATTGTCAAGCATTCTAGGTGCAGGGGATACAATGTCAGCAATAGTAATAACAACTAACAGACAAAAACTGACTCATAAAGCTTGCATTCTAATTGTAGGCAAAAAAAAAAAAAGAGCAATGAATGAAATAAAGTCATACATACGTGTAATGGGAGGAGGTGAAACTTGTGGTTACTAGGAGGTAAAGGAGGGAAGGGATAAATTGGAAGATTGAGATTGGTGTATACATACTACTATATATAAAACATAACTAAAATGGACCTACTGTATAGCACAGGGAATTCTACTCAATAGTCTATAATGGCCTAATGGGAAAAGAATCTATAAAGAGAGTAAGTATATGTATGTGTATAACTGCTTTACTCTCCTGTACAGCTGATACTAACAGAATATTGTAAGTCAGCTATACTTTAAGAAACTTTTAAAAATTGAGTTATATAAAAGAAGCATTGAAAGGAAACAAAGATTGACGAAAGCACTGCTATTTTAGACAGGACACCCAGGAAAGCGTTAATGAGATGTGACATGAATAAAAATAAGAAGGAGTACAGGAGCAAGCCTTGCATATATCCAGGGAAAGAACATTCTAAAAAAGAGAACAGATAGTGCTAAAACCCTGAAGCATGACTGAAATGTTTGGGAAACAAGAAGGTCAGTGTGGCTGGAACAGAGTGAGTCTGAAGCAATGGGAAGATGAGATCAGGAAGTTAATGTGGAAAAGTTATTTTTTAATTAGTTGTTCTAAGGATTTGAGATTTTACTCTGAAATGGGACATCATCAGAGGGTTTTAAGATGAGTGACATGATCTCTTGTATATTTTAAGTCACTTGCTCTGTCTTCTGCATTATACAATGCCTGAAGACAGAAGACAAACATAGGGAGTCTATTTAGGGATCTATTAAATAATGTGAGTTAAAGCTGATGGTAGCTTGAACCTAAGTGGGTTTAAGTGAGAAGCAAAAGGATTTGTTTATGAAGCAAATGTAGGATTCAAAAATGAGAGAGAAGCTCTAATTCATCATTGGTGGAATATGAAATGGCAAGCTACTTTGGAGGACTCGTTGGCACTTTCTTACAAAGCTAAACATTCTCTTACCATAAGATGCAAAGATGAAGCAATTATGTCCTGCTACTTGCTTAAAGGTATTAAAAATTCATGTGTATACAAAAACTGGCAGACATATGCTTAGGACAGTTTTATTTATAATTGCCAAAACCTGGAAGCAATTGAGATGTCCTTTAGTAGGCAAATGAATAAATAAATCGTGGTACGTACAGACAATGGGATGTTAGAGCCAAAAACTGATGGGCTTCCAAGCCATGAAAATATACCGAGAAACCTAAAATGTATATTACAAAGTGAAGACATTCAATCTGAACAGGCTAAATAATGAGTGATTTCAACTACATAACATTCTGGAAAAAGCAAAATTATTGAACAGTAAAAAAATAAAATAAAATGAGTGATTGGCAAGGATTAAGGGAGAGAGTGATGAATAGGCAGAGCATAGAGGATTTTAGGGCAAAAGAACTATTCTGAATGATCTTATGGTGGTGGATACATGGCAATATATATTTTCTCAAACTCATTAATGTACAGCACCAACAGTGAACCTTATGTAAACTACAGGCTTTAAGTAACAATGACGTGTCAAAGTAGGTTCATCAGTTATAACACATACACCACTCTGATGGGGGACAATGATTCTGGGAGAGGCTTTGAATGCCCAGAGGCAGGAGCATCTTTGTACATTATGCTCAATTATCCTGTGAGTCTAAAACTTCTCCAAAAAATAAAGTCTATATAGAAAGTAAATGAAAAGAGAAGAGTAAAAAAAAAAAAAAAAAACTCAACTCCAAGTCTATTAAAAATCCAATGTTTCCTTTTTGTTCTAAACCACTGGAGGAAAAATGAAATGATCATTTACTGGGAAAAATGCTGGAAGAAACAGTTTTAAGATCTGGTAGGGGGTAGGTAAGAAGCCTACTTTGAAAACCATAACACTGGCATTCCAGGTAGGAAAGCTGAATCAATCAATCAATCAATTCAGTCACTCAGTCATGTCCCACTCTTTGCGACCCCTTGAACCGCAGCACACCAAGCCTCCCTCTCCCTCACCAACTCCCAGGGTCCACCCAAACCCATGATCATAGAGTCAGTGGTGCCATCCAACCATCTCATCCTCTGTTGTCTCCTTATCCTCTTGCCTTCAATCTTACCTACCATCAGGGTCTTTTCAAATAAGTCAGCCCTTAGCATCAGGTGGCCAAAGTTTTGGAGTTTCAGATTCAACATCAATCCTTCCAATGAACATCCAGGACTGATCTTTAAGATGGACTAGTTGGATCTCCTTGTAGTCCAAGGGATTCTCAAGAGTCTTCTCCAATGCCACAGTTCAAAATAATCAATTCTTCGGTGCTCAGTTTTCTTTATAGTACAATTATCACATCCATACATGACCACTGGAAAAACCATAGCCTTGACTAGATGGACCTTTGTTGACAAAGTAATGTCTCTGCTTTTTAATATGCTGTCTAGGTTGGTCATAACTTTCCTTCAAAAGACCAAGTGTCTTTTAATTTCATGGCTGCAATCATCATCTGCAGTAATTTTGGAGCCCAGAAAAATAAAGTCTGACACTGTTTCCACTGTTTCTCCATCTATGTGCCATGAAGTGATGGGACCAGATGCCATGATCTTCATTTTCTGAATGTTGAGCTTTAAGCCAACTTTTTCACTCTCCTCTTTCACTTTCATCAAGAGGCTTTTGAGTTCCTCTTCATTTTCTGCCATAAGGGTGATACCATCTGCATATCTGAGGTAATTGATATTTCTCCCGGCAATCTTGATTCCAGCTTGTGCTTCTTCCAGCCCAGTGTTTCTCATGATGTACTCTGCATATAAGTTAAATAAGCAGGGTGACAATATACAGCCTTGACATACTCCTTTTCCTATTGGAACCAGTCTGTTGTTCCATGTCCAGTTCTAACTGTTGCTTCCTGACCTGCATAAAGGTTTCTCAAAAGCAGGTCAGGTGATCTGGTATTCCCATCTCTTTCAGAATTGTCCACAGTTTATTGTGATCCACACAGTCAAAGGCTTTGGCATAGTCAATAAAGCAGAAATAGATGTTTTTCTGGAACTCTCTTACTTTTTCGATGATCCAAAGGATATTGGCAATTTGATCTCTGGTTCCTCTGCCTTTTCAAAAACTAGCTTAAACATCTGCAAGTTCACTGTTCACATATTGCTGAAGCCTGGCTTGGAGAATTTTAAGCATCATTTTACTAGTGTGTGAGATGAGTGCAATTGTGCAGTAGCTTGAGCATTCTTTGACATTGCCTTTCTTTGGGATTGGAATGAAAACTGACCTTTTCCAGTCCTGTGGCCACTGCTGAGTTTTCCAAAGTTGCTGGCATATTGAGTGCAGCACTTTCACAGCATCATCTTTCAGGATTTGAAATAGCTCAACTGGAATTCCATCACTTCCACTAGCTTTGTGTAGTGATGCTTCCTAAGGCCCACTTGACCTCACATTCCAGGATGTCTGGTTCTAGGTGAGTGACCACACCATCATGATTATCTTGGTCATGAAGATATTTTTTGTACAGTTCTTCTGTGTATTCTTGCCACCTCTTCTTGATATCTTCTGCTCCTGTTAGTTCCATACCATTTCTGTCCTTTATCGAGCCCATCTTTGCATGAAATGTCCCCTTGGTATCTCTAATTTTCTAGAAGAGATCTGTAGTCTTTCCCATTCTACTGTTTTCCTCTATTTCTTTGCATTGATTGCTGAGGAAGGCTTTCTTATGTCTCCTTGCTATTCTTTGGAACTCTGGCTTCAAATGGGTATATCTTTCTTTTTCTCCTTTACTTTTCACTTCCCTTATTTCACAGCTATTTGTAAGGCCTCATCAGACAGCCATTTTGCTTTTTTGCATTTCTTTTTCTTGGGGATGGTCTTGATTCCTGTCTTCTGTGCAATGTCACAAACCTCTGTTCATAGTTCATCAGGCACTCTGTCCATCAGATCTAGTCCCTTAAATCTATTTCTCACTTCCACTGCATAGTCATCAGGGATTTGATTTAGGTTACACCTGAATGGTCTAGTGGTTTTCTCCACTTTCTTCAGTTTCAGTCTGAATTTGTAGTAAGGAGTTCATGATCTGAACCAAAGTCAGCTCCCAGTCTTGCTTTTGCTGACTGTGTAGAGCTTCTCCATCTTTGGCTGCAAAGAATATAATCTGTCTGATTTTGGTGTTGACCATCTGATGATGTCCATGTATAGTCTTCTCTTGTGTTGTTGGAAGAGGGTGTTTGCTATGATCAGTACATTCTCTTGGCAGAACTCTCTTAGCTTTTGCCCTGCTTCATTCTGTACTCCAAGGCCAAATTTGCCTGTTACTCCAGGTGTTTCTTGACTTCCTACTTTTGCATTCCAGTCCCATATAATGAAAAGGATATCTTTTTTGGGTGTTAGTTCTAGAAGGTCTTGTAGGTCTTCATAGAACTATTCAACTTCAGCTTGTTTAGCGTTACTGGTAGGGACATAGGCTTGGTTTACCATGATATTGAATGGTTTGCCTTGGAAATGAACAGAGATCATTCTGTCCTTTTTGAGATTGCATCCAAGTACTGCATTTCGGACTCTTTTGTTGACCATGATGGCTACTCCATTTCTTCTAAGGGATTCCTGCCCACAATAATAGATATAATGCTCATTTGAGTTAAATTCACCCATTCCAGAAGCTGAATAAGTGGCTTGATCTGTGCTAAAATATTTGGAGCATCACATATTGTGAACAAGACTTTTAAGTATTACAAGACAAACTTTAGCAAAACTTAAGATGAATAGAAAATCTTTGGGAAAAGAACCCACAAGTGACTTTGAACTCATACATCTGTAGGGCTAAGATTAAGAACACTGCAATACTCAATATTTAATGAAAAGAATAAAGATGTTATAAACTTAGAAACAGAAAAATGGCAGATAGCAAAGGAAAAAAGTGTTTAAGAATATTAATGTCCTTGTATCGTGCATCCAGGAGAAGGCAATGGCAACCCACTCCAGTACTCTTGCCTGGAGAATCCCAGGGACGGGGAAGCCTGGTGGGCTGCCGTCTATGGGGTCGCACAGAGTCGGACACGACTGAAGCGACTTAGCAGCAGCAGCAGCATCGTGCTCCCAAGCTCTCAAAATTGTATAATTTAAAATGGGTAGATTGCATTACAAGGATGCAAATACATTTAAGTTTGTAAAGTTAAATAGTAGAGTAAAAAGAAAAAAACATTTTATTATTAAGAAACAATAAGTATGGCAGACACTTTAGCATCATACCTGCTTCCTTCCACTCTTACTGCTTCAGTGCACGTCAGCACAAACTAGAACTGCCAGCCTCTGTTTCTTGTTGCTGTTTGTAGGTTGTTGTTGTTGTTTTTTAACTTCTGTTGCTTTGTTTTTTGTTTTGCTTTTGCTTGAGGGCTTGGTTTTCTGCTGCAAAAAACCATTTCACCCACCTAAGTGGCATCAAGAAGTGCCACGAAATTAATACCCCTTTAAATCACCCTCAGCTCATACTCTTCCCATCAGTTGAATAACTCTCATATACAAACACATATTCTAATCTTGCTACCCAAGTTTTTCAGTGACTCACAGCAACAATAGGCCCTTTTACTGTCTGTCTTCCCTTCCCATCTATATCCCTACCTTTTGTCTCAGAGAAACCTTCCATCTGCGCCTGGTTCTGATGGAGAACAAGCTAAAATGGTTGGTGTGAGAGTGGTCCCAGGAGGGAGATACCCATCATGGATTCTGAAAACTGGGAGACAGTAACAATGTTATTTTTGGATTAATAGGTGCCTGGTGTACTTCAGCTATCACGGGTCTCACAATGTCACTCGTAGCTGTGATGCATTAGTATGTGATAAAAACCGAGGGGGAGGCCCCAACTAATGCACCATTTCTATCCTTTGAGAGGTAACAGGCAAGAAGTATTGTGGAACTGGTTATGGTTTAGTGCAATTGAAACACTGAAGGAAAAATGACAGCTCACATCAACTAATTACCAAAAGAAGGCATGACTGAAAAGCCCTCTTTTCAGTCAAATATATTTGTTGAAATGAATATAAGGTTGAATGAATATAAGGTCACCTCCTCAAGGTCACCTACTTTCCCTTTTAGTCAGTGGTTTATTCTCTGGATATTCCAGAACATCATGCTGGTCCAGTGTATTTTGAAATCATGGTGAATAGACCTGGAGAGCAGGAAGTGTCGAGAGTGCTGTGCTCTAGTCGGATATACGCAGACTAGAGGATATATGGTAGTGTGTGATAAATCCTGTCATGAATGATTTATGCAGCTGCTACACTGGTAAAATTTTTCCATTGATCTGAGGAATGTTAGAACATCATTTTAAAGGCAAAAGAACAAATGGTTATATACTTCCCACCATTAAAGGAGAAACAAATACTTGATATGATCTTCAGATTTTGAAGACAGGATACCATACTTGGGAATACTGATGTGGCTTATGTATTGGGTGACTCAGAAAGCTGTCAGCTTGTGATACAAAAGTTTTTCCAAGGGGCCTATATGACCTGGCAAATACAACCATCTGTGTTAGGTATAAACATTGTGTGAAGTCTCTGGCAAACCTTAACAAAGTCAGAGCACAAATCTCTAAGGTTAGGGAAAAAAAGGCATACTTCCTGCACACAGAACTTTACTGTTTTAAAAGCAATGCCTGACGTGCTGTTGGATCCCGGTAAAACTGGGAGCATGATTACAGGACACCAGGTTATTATGCAAAACTGGGAAGGTCACTGTTGTCAGCCTCACCAGGTCACATAGACAGGTGGGAACAGCAGTAATACATTGTGATCCATTTATGTCCATAAGACAGAGTTCGCTTATATAAACAGGTGGCCTAAATGTCTATGACACCCATTTTGTCATAATTGCCTCTTCCTCTCAGCTCACTTCTATGGCCTTGTGGGGGTCATCAAAGAGGAAAATCTCTTTGTTCTTGAATGAGCTATCTGGATACGTACACATGAGCTCAGAATGGACCTCTGTTACACTACATGTGTGCATGCTTAGCCGCTTCAGTCATGTCTGACTCTTTGAGACACTATGGACTGTAGCCCACCAGACTCCTCTGTCCATAGGATTCTCCAGGCAAGAATAATGGAGTGGGTTGTCTTGCCCTCTTCCAGGGGATCTTCCCAATCCAGAGATCAAACCCATGTCTCCTGGGCCTCCTGCATTGTAAGCAGATTCTTTGCCACTAAGCCACCAGGGAAGCCCCCGCCGCCCCGTTACACTATAGCTCATTCAAAAGTGGTTTTGCAAGATATCAATGAGTAAAACCCTCCTACTGGGCAGAGTCATAAGCATTAAACCTCTATTTATCAACTTGATGCATAGAGAGAACTGGTCTGAGTGAAGAATATACATGGGCTTATAGACAGTGATAAATGCCTTGTTTTTTTGGCCAGGGAACTTAAAGGAGGAAGATTAAAAGATGGAAGAAAAAAATTTTAGAGCAAGAGGAACATGGATGGTCCTTCAAGGTTGTATGCAAAGTGTGCAGATCTTAATCCTCTCCAACCTGAGAAATCACTGAATAACCAAGGAGACCACTGACCTTTTCCAGGGAGGATTAGCCGACCTCTCTTCTCAGCTACCCCATGCTATGGCGGCAGGAGTGGAGAGAGTGTGTGATTTCACACCTGATTTAGTTACTATGGCTACTAAGTGTCCAACCCTTCAGCAACAGAGACAAACACTGAGCATATGATATGATGCTATCTTTTCTAAAAGACTAACTAGCCAGTTAACAGCAAGTTGATTTCACTGGACACTTTCTGCCTGTAGGGAGTCTATTTCATAATTGCTGGGATTGACAATTATCTTGGGAAAGGATTTGTTCTCCTTTATTCTGAGTGCTTTGACCAGAACCACTATATGATAGGTCCTTAGGTTATTGTCACGGGATTTTGCACAATACTATCTCGGATCAAGGTTTCCCAGATGGTGCTATTGGTAAAGAATTTTTGTCTGCCAATGCAGGAGACACAGGAGACATAGGTTCAGTCTCTGCATCAGGAAGATCCCCTGGAGTAGGAAATAGCAATCAACTGAACTATTCTTGCCTGGAAAATTTCATGAGCAGAAGATTCTAGTAGGCTACATACAGTCCATGGGGCTGCAAAGAGTCAGACATGACTGAGTGACTGAAAGTATTTCAGACCAAGGGACTGACTTAAAGCAACAAGGAAGAGTGACACTTGGCATGTGACCACAGGACCCACCGGTTCTTTCATGCCCTCCATCACTTCCATCCTGCCATTCATCAGGAACCCTAGGATAGACTCTTCAAGATACAGTTAAGGCGCCAGCTCAGGTATGATACCCTACGGACCTGAAGGGTATTGATGCCCTTCAATATTTGATGTATATTTAACCAATAGCTATGATCTGATGTGTATGCTGTGGTAGGTAAATCAGGTCCAGAATCCAAGAAGTAGAAGGTGGGAGTGACCCCCCTCATCATTGCTCTCTGTGATCCTCTTGGGGAATGTGTGCTTTCTATACCTACCTGTTTCCATCTTTAGGTTTTGCTGGACTCTAGAGGTCCAATCAAAGGGGCAGCAGAATGATCTTTCCAGAGATACAGTGAGAATTCTACTATGTCTCCCATCATGAGGCTCTTCATGCAAGTAGTATAACAGGCTAAGAAAACAATGACTATAATGGGTAATATCAGTTGACCTCAACAATCACAAGAAGGTGATGTTGCTATTATAAGGATCAGTAAGCATCAAACTCAAGGAATTTCTAGGGGCACCTCTTGATGCCTCCAAGTTCTGTCTTATAATCATAGTAAAGAAGAAGTTGTAACAACCATAACCTAATAAGGTCATCAAAACCAATGAGGAGCAGAAATGGTGGTATAGGCAAAAGGTGATGGACATCAATCAAGTCTCTAGAACCAGCTTTTAGCAGTTGGGACTTGAGCTTGTTTTATCAAGGCTTCCTTTGTAAGACTTCCTTTCTTTAGACATTGGGAAGGCCACCATCTCAGATAACCACTGATGGGAATTTGACATGGGACATGAGTGAATCTGTGCAGTGCAAGAGATGAGCTATAGAATATCTATGGGTGTCTTGTCTATATCTCCAAGCCATTTCAATTTTAGGGGAGAAAATTTCAACTTTGAGTACTTGTGTTTCTTTGTCCTAGAAAGTTACTGGTGTCACTTTCTCTGTGAGAAAAGTCAGAAGTACAAGGAAATCGACACTCCTGGGAGCAGCCCTCAGAAAGTTACCAGAGTGGATTGGCTTACAATCACCAGAGTCTCCTCACCTTCAGAGGAGATGATGCTGAGAGTGTTTTGCACTGGTCCTAAGAGATTCCCAGCAAGACTTCATTCCAGGCTCCCATGGTGGGAGCTGGCTGGATAACACCTCTTTAGTGCCTTTTTCTGTCCCCACTTTCCTATCATCTTCCAAATAAATGACTTTACACTTGAAATCTTTGTCTCAAGATCTGCTTCTGGGAGAAACTAAATGAAGACACTAGTGTTGTAATCTTATAATTGCTCATCCTGAAGATTCAATAGTTGCTGTATAAATGAGTGGAGTAGCAAGAATTTATACAAAGTAGTAGTTAGAAAAGTAACACTAAGAAGAGCAATTAATGGAACACAATTCTAAATTATCAAGGGATACACACATAACCAAAAAATATTTCATGTAGTAAAAGATTTTAAAAATGAGCAGTAAAAGCAGAAAGTGGCACATAAAGTATGAGATAAAATCAAGACCAAACATATATTTCATAACAATAAATGAAAACAAAACTGCCCATTTAAATACAAAGAATATAACATAGGATTACAAAGGAAAAGATAGGACTATAATTTGACTCAGAGAAGCTGAAAAATAAAATTCTGGGCAATGTTATAGTGAGAAAATGAGATGAAAATGTGGACCAATCTAAATATCATTCAAAAATGAGCTAAAAATGAAATACAGAAGAGTCATTTATAGATAAAGCTTACAGTTTTAATAGAGATCAAGAAACTTTAAATATTTATTTAATAAATAGTTTAGGATATATCTTCAAAATTACTGTAGGAAAACTATAGGAAATGACAGGAAAGTAAATAGAAACATATTGCTCATTTAATTTACTTTCCTCCGTGTTTGACATAGAAATATGTAAGGAACAACATACAAAACTTGACAGCTATGTAGCTATTTTGATGTTACTAAATTCTAATCCCTGAAAGGGTAGACTATCCCTTCCTTTTTCAGGTTTATAGTATAAAGTTAAATGCATAAGATGCCTTTCCATGAAAAGAAAATACGTTCTATACATAACTAAAAATGAAAAATATCCAGGAGTTAGGAACTTAAATGATCTTAAAAAGATGAAAACTAAAGATTATTTTCATAAATTTTTTTGAAAATACATGCTTAGTAATGATGAAAGCTATAAACATTTTTAAATGACAATATACATCATATAAAACATGCTGCAAGGCAAAAATGCAAGCACAAGTTGGATAAAAAGTTCACAGCACATATTACAAGTGAAGGCCTTGTTTTCTTAATGTACAGTTAATAAAAATTACTAAGAAAATCCCAACACTTCATGAGAATAATTATCAAGACATAATTTCACAGAAGAGCAAACATAGTTTAAAAAAATAAATAAAAAATAAAGCTACAATGATACATCATTTTTCATCTTTAAGACTTCTAAGGAGAAAAACACTTAATAACACAATATAATGGAATGGGTTGAACACATTCCCATTATTGCTGGTTACAGTATAAACTGCTACAATCTCCACTGGAAGGCAAAATAGCAGTTATCAAATACCCATACTTCCTGACCCAGAAAGTAATTTTCAAGCAGTTGTTCTACATATAGACTCACATAATTACAAAATTTTAAATATGACGTTCATTTCAACCTTTTTTTCCCCTCTAAAAAATAGATTAGAAGATCTACCTAAGGACAGTTGTTAAATATATTATGCTACACTTATGGAATGGAATACTCTTCATTACAGTGAATGAGAAATTCCTGTCAAAGTTCATAATAAGAAATTTCCAATTATTATTAAATGAAAAAAAACATGAGTAGCAGATAAGGACAAAACACTTTACCATTTAAAATTAATGTTTATTCATCCAGTCATTCAAAAATATGTATTGGCATATACTTCATTTTAGGTTCTGGGTGCTGTGCTTAGCTGCTCAGTCTTGTCTGATTCTCTGCGGCCCCATGGACTAGCCTGCCAGGCTTCTCTGTCCATGGAATTTTCCAGCAAGAATACTGGAGCAGATTGCATTTACAACTCCAGGGCATTTTCCTGAGCCAGGGATTGAACCCATGTCTCCTGTGTTCCAGGAATAGCAGAGTTCCAAAAAATAGCAAGGAGAGATTAGAAAGCCTTCTTCAGCAATCAATGCATGGCAGATGGATTCTTTACCACTAGGGCCACTGGTAAGTAAGACTGAGTTCTGAGTTCTTATTCTAGGTGTAGGGATTTTAACAGATGGTTGAAGGAAAGTAACAGATTGATGGCATTATTAAGTTCAAACAGGGGTAAGTGTTCTAAAGAATAATACCAAAGACGAATAAAAAGGAAATCACAGACATACGGATTAGAAAATGCTATTTTTTCCTCTTCCCAGGCCATTATTTTATTATAACTGTTATTAATGTATGGTTCATTTACAATATTATATTCATTTAGACACACAATATAGTGATTCAAGTTTTATCGATTATGCTCCATTTAAAGTTATAAAATAATGGCCATCAGCGCCTTTGCTGTATCCTTGGTGCTTATTTATTTTATACATGGTAGTTCATCTCAATCCCATTCTCCTTTTCTGAGCCCCACTTTCCTCTGGCAACTACTAGTCCATTCTCTATAACTGTGAGTCTGTTTCTGTTTTGTTACCTACATTTCTCTGGGTGCTCTTTTAAATACGGATGATCAGTGATGTCTATTTTCAAGAGCTAACATTTCAGTAGGTTTTTTTGAACAGGTGGAGGAGTTGACCTTGTGAGTAACTGAAGTGGTACATAAAAATACAGGCAATGAGAAACAGGTATGAACTTCCATGCAATACCACTTACAAATGAAGTGACTTGTAGTAAGTGAGACCTGTCTTGGGACTTCCCTGGTCGTCCAATGGTTAAGACTTCATTTTCTAAAGAAAGGGGAGTGAGTTTGATCTCTAGTCAAGTAGGTAAAATCCCACATGCCTCATGGCCAAAAACCAAAGCATAAAACATAAGCAGTATTGTAACAATAGCAAAAATAAACACTTTAAAAATGGTTCACATGAAAATTCTAATAAGTAAAAGTAAGATATGTTTCATGTGTTTACATGTGACTACATATTCCTCCACTCTTCCCTGGTGGCCCAGACAGTAAAGAATTCCTGCAATGCGGGACACCTGGATTTGATCCCTATGTTGGGAAGATCCCCTGGAGGAGGGCATGGCAACCCACTCCAGTATTCTTGCCTGGAGAACCCCATGGACAAAGGAGCCTGGCGGGCTACAGTCCATGGGGTCTCAGAGTCGGACACAGCTGAAGCGACCAAGCACAAGCACAGCGCAACATATATTCCTCCTCTTTGTTGCTTTACTTGTTTATTTATTTGTTTATTTTTTGAGGCATGGGCCGGATAATATAATGCTTTGTAAGGATTAGACATCCTGGAAAATACTAGTAGATGGAAAACGCTCAGTAATATGCGTTTGGCTTCCCTGATAGCTCAGTCAGTAAAGAATCCACCTGCAATGCAGGAGGCCCAGGTTTGATCCCTGGGTTAGGAAGATCCTCTGGAGAAAGAAATGGCAACCCACTCTAGCATTCTTGCCTGGGAAATACCATGGGACAGAGGAGCCTGGCCGGTTTCAGTCCAGGGGGTCACAAGACTTGAACACAACCTTGCAACTAAAGCATCACCACCAACACGCTTTTATTAACAAGCTTTACTTTCCTCTTCAACATCTTACCTTTTTCCTATGGTTCCCACTCTGAAGCTGTCATGAACTCATCAGCTAAGGCCAAGAGTGATCCACAGTCTTCTCTCCCTCGTTACGTCATTTTGCATCATTTCTTCTTTAAGAAGCACTATTAAGTAGAATTTACCCCTCATTGGCTTTCTTAATAAAACCCCAAATTCCCATGAAACCCACTATCCTCAGCTATTTACCTAAACGATTATAATCTCCTCCACCTTCTTAACACTAACGCAGAGAAGATATGAATTCCACCTTAATTGGTCTTTTGCCCTAATTAAAATTTCTAGAGTTTCTTCTTAAGTGCTATTCAAGCACTCTTTCCTCCATACTTCTAATGTTGAACTCTGTTTTTTAATTTGTTTTCATTTGTTCCTTTTCTCATCAGTATCATGTTGGGTTGAAAGAATCTTGAAACTTGGATGCAGAATTGAAAACCAAGGACATTTTCTCCTTTACTGGTTAAACCCCACTTCTCTGAGCCCAGACATGCTTATTCGCTAAGGTGAAATTGCTTCACAAGAGGATAAGATAACTATAAATCTATCATCCAATGGCAGACTTCAAAAGTTAGGTTTTCGTCTCTTTTATTCTGCTATTTTCCCCCACAGGACAAAAGGGAAAGAGTGTGATCCCAAGACAAACTTGATTTCATGCATTAGTTTTAGAAGTTTGGGTATTTATTCATTCACTGAAAAATAAGTCTCGTTATTTTCATCCCTGTAAGTTCAGTGATGCTATTACCTACTGGCTCAATTAACACTCTCACATAAAATCTGGCTTGAACTTTGTTGCTGTTCAGTCATTCAGTCATGTTCGACTCTTTGTTACCCCATGAACTTCAGCACACCAGGCTTGCTTGTCCTTCACCATCTCCCAGTTCAGTTCAGTCGCTCAGTCGTGTCCGACTCTTTGCGACCCCATGAATCGCAGTACGCCCGGCCTCCCTGTCCATCACCAACTCCCAGAGTTCACTCAGACTTACGTCCATCGAGTCAGTGATGCCATCCAGCCATCTCATCCTCTGTCGTCCCCTTCTTCTCCTGCCCCCAATCCCGCCCATCATCAGAGTCTTTTTCAATGAGTCAACTGTTCGCATGAGGAGGCCAAAGTACTGGAGTTTCAGCTTCAGCATCATTCCTTCCAAAGAAATCCCAGGGCTGATCTCCTTCAGAATGGACTGGTTGGATCTCCTTGCAGTCCAAGGGACTCTCAAGAGTCTTCTCCAACACCACAGTTCAAAAGCATAAATTCTTCAGCATTCAGCCTTCTTCACAGTCCAACTCTCACATCCATACATGACCACAGGAAAAACCATAGCCTTGACTACGCAGACCTTTGTTGGCAAAGCAATGTCTCTGCTTTTCAATATGCTGTTTAGGTTGGTCATAACTTTCCTTCCAAGGAGTAAGCATCTTTTAATTTCATGGCTGCAGTCACCATCTGCAGTGATTTTGGAGCCCCCAAAAATAAAGTCTGACACTATTTTCACCATCTCCTAGAGCTTGCTTAAACTCATGTCCATTGAGTCTGTGATGCCATCCAACCATCTCATCCTCTATCAGCATCTTCTCCCCCTACCTTCAATCTTTCCCAGCATCAGGGTCTTTTTCAAAGAGTTAGCTCTTTGCATCAGGTGGCCAAAGTATTGGAGAGCCAGCTTCTGCATCAGTCCCTCCAAAGAATATTTCGGATTGATTTCATTTAGGGTTGACTGGTTTGATCCCCTTGCAGTCCAGGGGACTCTCAAGAGTCTTCTCCAACATCACAGTTCAAAAGCATCAATTCTTCAGCTCTCAGCCTTCTTTATGGTCCAACTCTCACATCCATACCTGACTACTGGAAAAACCATAGCTTTGATTACATGGATTTTTGTCAGCAAAATAATGTCTCTGCTCTTAAATACGCTGTATAGGTTGGTCATAGCTTTTCTTACAAGAAGCCAGCTTCTTTTACTTTCATAACTGCAGTTACCATCTGTAGTGATTTTGGAGCCCAAGAAAATGAAATCTATTATTGTTTCCCCATCTATTTGCCATGAAGTGATGGGGCTGGATGCCATAATCTTAATTTTTTGAATGCTGAGTTTTAAGCTAAACTTTTCACTCTCCTCTGTCACCTTCAGCAAGAGGGTCTTTAGCTCCTCTTTGCTTTTTTTGCCATAAGGGTGGTGTCATCTGTACATCTGAGTGTATTAGTATTTCTCCCGACAATCTTGATTCCAGCTTGTGCTTCACCCAGCCCGACATTTCACATGATTTACTCTGCAAATAAGTTAAATAAGCAGAGTAACAATATGCAGCCTTAACGTACTCATTTCCCAGTTTTGAACCTGTTCTATGGTTCCATGTCTGGTTCTAACTGTTGCTTCTTGACCTATCTACAGATTTCTCAAGAGGCAGGTTCCCATCTCTTTAAGAATCTTTAAGTTTGTTGTGATCCACATTGTCAAAGGCTTTAGTGTAGTTAGTGAAGCAGATGTAGATTTCTTTTTTCTGGAATTCTCTTGGTTTTTCTATGGGTGTTGGCAATTTGATCTCTGGTTCCTCTGCCTTTTCTAAATCTTGCTTGAATATCTGGAAGTTCTCAGTTTCAAGTACTGTTGAAGCAACTGGCTTATGCCAGAAAGAGGAATTTATTAGCTTAATAAATGAAATGGTCAGAGTTAGGGGAGCCTGCAAGCATGGCTAAATTCAAGTTTTAATAACAAGAAGGCTCAGTCTTTCTTCACCTCCTGGGCCTATGGCAGATCCACTTTGTGGCCTCTGTTAGCTGCAGGCTCTATGCAGACAAGCATAACTAGATGTCATCACAAAGTCTCAAAGCCAGCAGTAAGAGAGCATCTCTCCTCCAGTTACTAAGCCAAAAATGAGAACTTAACTCTCATTAGTTTGTTCTCTGATCATTGGAGTGGAGAAGTGCAATATATTGATTACTTTAACCACTGATCGCCAGACCTCCTGGTAATTCTGATCCGGTGTGCATCTCCACCCACAAAAGTCAAAAGAGAACCAAGGAGTTTCCAGTGTAAATCTAGATAAGACCATCCTACTTTACTCTCTAGGTAAAGCTGCCCCTTCTCCAAGGGCATGCCATCTTTGGGAATAGCTTTGAATGTATAGTATCAGACTCTGAATACACCTGGAAAAGTCCCACATCTCTCTCTGCAAATCACAGGCTCACTCATGTTACTTCTCCTCTGTTATCTCTTCAGGACCCATTAAGGAGCTTTCTCACCTTCCATCCATTGCAATGATTCTTATAAATATTCACAATAACTGCCACATTGCCAGATCCATTTGTCAGTTCTTAGACCTCATGTTTCCTGAACTCCAAGCTCCATTTGAAATAATTGGTCACCTCTTGGGCTTCCCTGATAGCTCAGTTGGTAAAGAATCCGCCTGCCATGCAGGAGACTCTGGTTCGATTCCTGGGTCAGGAAGATCCCCTGGAGAAAGGATAGGATACCCCAGCCAGTGTTCTTGGACTTCCCTTGTGGCTCAGCTGGTAAAGAATCCACCTGCAATATGCGAGACCTGGATTCGATCCCTGGGTTGGGAAGATCCCCTGGAGAAGGAAAATGCTACCGACTCCAGTATTCTGGCCTGGAGAATCAAAGAGTTGGATACCACTGAGCGACTTTCACTTTCACTTTCCACCTTGACAAGTCTTGACTTCTAGGACTTCACACTTCCTAGGTTTAATCCTACCTCACTGGTCGCTGTTTCCCAGGCTTTTGTGCAGAATCCTCTGCTTCACCTCTCAATGCTGTAGTGCTCTAAGAGACATTCTCTGGTCCTCTTTTCCATCCATACTTGTTCTTTTGGCAATCCTCTCCAGATACATGGCTTTTCAACCATCTATATATTGAAGACTCCATATATTTAACTTTATCTCAGACCTCTCTTTCAAACTGCAGACTCCTATGTCTGACTTTCTTCTCTGTTTTCACCCTGGGTTCTGAAAACATCTCAAACTCTGTGTGTCTAAAGTTGATGTACTGGTCCTGCCCCACCATCCACACCCACACCTTGCCATCATAAAATTCTCCCAATTCCATTGGATGACAATCACATACTTCCCTTTACTTAGACCAAAAATCTTAGAATCACTATTAAACCCATTATTTTTCCTGCACAGGATACCTCTAACCTATAGGGAAATCTTGTTGACCCTACTGTCTACATGCATTCTGAATCTAGCTACTACTTATCACCACCTTCACACTTACCATCCTAGTCTGAACCACTTGAATGAATCTTAGCTGGTTTATCTGCCTTTATTTTATTCTTATCCCAGCAATTAGAATGATTCTTTAAAACGAGAGTCATGTCAGACCATGACTTTTGAATACTCTGTGCTCAAAACTCTAAAATGACTTTCTGTTTAACAGAGAATAAAACCTAATGTCCCTCTCAGCGGTCTAAAAGATTAAATATTATCTGAGTCACTTTATGTAATTATCTCCACTCCATTCATTCTATTCCAGGCATAATGGCCTCAATCCAAGCCTAATGTGCTCCCATCTTAGAACCTGTAGTCTAGATCTCTTCATTCCTGGAAGACTCTTACCCCCTGCATCTGATTGTCCATGCCTTTAATTTTTTTTTTTTAAACCTTTGCTAAAGTGGCATCTTCTGCTTGCTAAGTTGCTTCAGTCATGTCTGGCTCTTTGTGACCCTATGGACCATAGCCCTCTGTCCATGGAATTCTCCAGGCAAGAATACTGGAGTGGGTTGCCAAGCCCTCCTCCTGGGGATCTTCCTGACCCAGGGATTAGAACCTCATCTTTTACATCTCCTGCATTGGCAGACAGATTCTTTACCAATAATGCCACCTGGGATGACTTGGCATCTTCTATGAGGTCAATTTCAACCTTCTTATTTAGCACTGTTATTTAACATTCTTATTTAACTTTCTTCATCATTATGAGTCCCTCTTAGGCTGTCATGTTTCCTTTTATTTACCAGTACCTGTCACAGTCTAATACATGTGGTAACTTACCATTTAGTACATTCTAATTGGCATAATCACATACGAGACACATGCAGTGGTATGCTTGAGTCTGCTGTCACTTTCATTCATGATCTGATTGTGTACAGCTTTTTCCTACTCTGTATGTAAGTTACTCACTTAGACTGGCTTAGTCCTTCAATCATGTCCTACTCTGCAACCCCATGGCCTAACAATAGCCTACCAGGCTCTTCTGTCTATGGGACTTTCCAGGCAAGAACATTGGATTGGGTTGCCATTTCTTTATGCAGGGGTCTTCCTGACCCAGGGATGAAATCCATGTTTCTTGCATCTCCTCCATTGGCAGGTGGATTCTTTTACCACTGAGCCACCAGATAAGCTCCTGTATGTAAGTAGTAGTTTATAGATGATCATGGTAGGTTATGTAAATCACAAAAATCCATAAAGTTCCAAATTAGGACTCTCTTTGACTTTTTTTGTAGATCATGTTCTCAAACATTTTCCAACATAGCACTCTATTCATGAGATCAGAGATCTTTGCTTTATTAATTAGATATCTGCAATGTCTAAACTGTGCCTGGCATTTGATGGTCACGCAATAAACACTTACTGGATGGATACCTCAGAACCAAATTCGTTATTTTGACCCTATTTGTTTCAAGTACTACAAGAAGTTCAGAACTCTGAGGTTATGCTTTTCTTCTCCATAAAAACTATGGACAATGAGACAACATGTCAAACTTCTACCATTTAATCTCCCCTCTGCTTTATTTCTCCTCTATATAATTTGTCACCATTTGATCTTGTGTATATTTCACTTACACATTTATCTGTGCATTCTATCACTGTAATATTTTTGTCTATGTTGTTTGAAGCCATATCTCAAGTATCTACAAAAGTGCCTGGCATACATTTTACTGAATGAATGAACAAATAAACAAATAAATACATGAATGAGTTGCTTATTCAATCACATAGTGCTTGCCTCTGAAGTTAATGTTGGCAGTAGGACAGAGTGTTCTTTGTTTCCTCTCGAAGAAAATGTACTATTTTGCCAGTAAAAAGGTTCTGCTTAGCAAAAATAACAGCTATCTCCTACATTAACCCATGGATATGTTGTAAGAGTAAATGAGAAATTTTATGCTCATTTAAAGTGTTTAATTTAACACTTCTAAAAGTAGGAACAATACAATGCACCTTCTGCAAGAACCTAAAGTGGTTATGCGTGCCCACGGAGAATAGCTTCGAGTCAAAAAATTTAGAAAAATTCCCACTCCAGATTAAATAATACTAAAATAATTTCTTTACTGCAGGATATCTCAGAGCATTTAATACATCAGTATAAAAATAAATGTCTTGTATGCGAGACAGCAAGAGAGACACAGATGTATAGAACAGTCTTTTGGACTCTGTGGGAGAGGGAGAAGTAGAGCATAGGTTGATTTGGAAGAATGGCATTGAAACATGTATAATATCATATAAGAAATGATGCGCCAGTCCAGGTTCGATGGAGGATACAGGATGCTTGGGGCTAGTGCACTGGGATGACCCAGAGGGATGGTATAGGGAGGGAGGTGGGAGGGGGGTTCAGGATGGGGAACACGTGTACACCCGGGGCGGATTCATGTTGATGTATGGCAAAACCAGTACAATATTGTAAAGTAATTCAGTTCAGTTACTCAGTCGTGTCTGACTCTTGTGACCCCATGAATCTCAACACGCCAGGCCTCCCTGTCCACCAACTCCCAGAGTTCACCCAGACTCACGTACATGGAGTCAGTGATACCATCTAGCCATCCCATCCTCTGTCGTCCTCTTCTCCTCCTGCCCCCAGTCCCTCCCAGCATCAGAGTCTTTTCCAATGAGTCAACTCTTCACATATGAGGTGGCCAAAGTACTGGAGTTTCAGCTTTAGCATCATTCCTTCCAAAGAAATCCCAGGGCTGATCTCCTTCAGAATGGACTGGTTGGATCTCCTTGCAGTCCAAGGGACTCTCAAGAGTCTTCTCCAACACCACAGTTCAAAAGCATCAATTCTTCGGCGCTCAGCCTTCTTCACAGTCCAACTCTCACATCCATACATGATCACAGGAAAAACCATAGCCTTGACTAGACGAACCGTTGTTGGCAAAGTAATGTCTCTGCTTTTGAATATGCTATCTAGGTTGGTCATAACTTTTCTTCCAAGGAGTAAGCGTCTTTTAATTTCATGGCTGCAGTCACCATCTGTAGTGATTTTGGAGCCCAGAAAAATAAAGTCTGACACTGTTTCCACTGTTTCCCCATCTATTTCCCATGAAGTGATGGGACCGGATGCCATGATCTTCATTTTCTGAATGTTGAGCTTTAAGTCAACTTTTTCACTCTCCACTTTCACTTTCATCAATAGGCTTTTGAGTTCCTCTTCACTTTCTGCCATAAGGGTGGTGTCATCTGCATATCTGAGGTTATTGATATTTCTCCCAGCAATCTTGATGCCAGCTTGTGTTTCTTCCAGTCCAGCATTTCTCATGATGTACTCTGCATATAAGTTAAATAAGCAGTTGACAATATACAGCCTTGACGTACTCTTTTTTCTAGTTGGAACCAGTGTGTTGTTCCATGTCCAGTTCTAACCATTGCTTCCTGACCTGCATACAGATTTCTCAAGAGGCAAATCAGGTGGTCTGGTATTCCCATCTCTTTCAGAATTTTCCACAGTTTCTTGTGATCCACACAGTCAAAGGCTTTGGCATAGTCAATAAAGCAGAAATAGATGTTTTTCTGGAACTCTCTTGCTTTTTTGATGATCCAGTGGATGTTGGCAATTTGATCTCTGGTTCCTCTGCCTTTTCTAAAACCAGCTTGAACATCTGGAAGTTCACGGTTCACATATTGCTGAAGCCTGGCTTGGAGAATTTTGAGCATTACTTTAATAGCGTGTGATATAAGTGCAATTGTGCAGTAGTTTGAGCAGTCTTTGGCATTGCCTTTCTTTGGGATTGGAATGAAAACTGACCTTTTCCAGTCCTGTGGCCACTGCTGAGTTTTCCAAATTTGCTGGCATATTGAGTGCAGCACTTTCACAGCATCATCTTTCAGGATTTGGAATACCTCAACTGGAATTCCATCACCTCCACTAACTTTGTTCGTAGTGATGCTTTCTAAGGCCCACTTGACTTCACATTCCAGGATGTCTGGTTCTAGGTCAGTGATCACACCATAGTGATTATCTGGGTCATGAAGATCTTTTTTGTACAGTTCTTCTGTGTATTCTTGCCACCTCTTCTTAATATCTTCTGCTTCTGTTAGGTCCATACCATTTCTGTCCTTTAATGGAGCCCATCTTTGCCTGAAATGTTCCTTTGGTGTCTCTGATTTTCTAGAACAGATCTCTAGTCTTTCCCATTGTTGTTTTCCTCTATTTCTTTGCATTGATCGCTGAAGAAGGCTTTCTTATCTCTTCTTGCTGTTCTTTGGAACTCTGCATTCAGATGCTTATATCTTTCCTTTTCTCCTTTGCTTTTCACTTCTCTTCTTTTCACAGCTAGCCTCCAATTAAAATAAATAAATTTAAATTAAAAAAAAATGTCCCTAGGAGTTGTAAAGCAGGAAACAATTTTCAAATATATATATATATATACACATACATAAATATTAATACATTACAAATACATTACATATGCATACATAATATAAGACATATATATACAGATAGACATATGCATCTCATATATAATATATACCTTTATATGTTAACACATATGGGCTTTCCTGGTGGCTCAGGTGGTTAAGAACTTGCTTGCAATGCAGGAGACCACGGTTTAATTCGTGAGCCAGGAAGATCCCCAGAGAGGAATGGCTACCTGCTCCACTATTTTCGCCTGCAGAATTCCATGGACAAGGAGCTTGGCAGGCTACAGTCCAAGGGTTGCAAAGAGATGGACACGAACAAATAATTAACATTTTCACTTTTTCACTTTATATACATACATGCACTATATATGTATCTTACAAGTATGTATGTGTGTGTGTGTATATACATATATATATAAACATGCATACTGTATATGCATATGAATGTGTGTGTGTATATGTGTGTGTGTGTGTGTATATATACCCTACTTGTAATTTTACATTACTAAGAATATTTTGAGATTGGTTAACCATGCATACATTTATTTCCTTATATCTTTGTACTTGTAAGTTCTATCATATTTGGTGATAATTAGATGTAAAATGCAAAAAAGCCAAATTTTCAAGTTAGAAGTCTTCAGTTCAGTTCAGTTCAGTCACTCAGTGGCATCCAACTCTTTGTGACCCCATGGACTGTAGCACGTCAAGCTTCCCTGTCCATCACCAACTCCCAGAGGTTACTCAAACTCATGTCCATTGAGTTGGTGATGCCATCCAAACATCTCATCCTGTGTCATCCCCTTCTTCTCCTGCCTTCAATCTTTACCAGCATCAGGATCTTTTCAAATGAGTCTGTTCTTGGCATCAGGTGCCCAGAGTATTGGAGGTTCAGTTCAGCATCCGTCCTTCCAATGAATATTCAGGACTGATTTCCTTTGGGATAGGATGGTTGGATCTCCTCATTGTTCAAAGGACTTTCAAGAGTCTTCTCCAATGCCACAGTTCAAAAGCATGAATTCTTCTGCACTCAGCTTTCTTTATAGTCCAACTGTCACATCCATACATGACTACCAGAGAAACCATAAGTTTGACTAGAAGGACCTTTGTTGGGAAAGTAATGTCTCTGCTTTTTCATATGCTGTCTAGGTTGGTCATAACTTTCCTTCTAAGGAGCAAGCATCTTTTAATTTCATGGGTGCAATCACCATCTGCAGTGATCTTTGGGTCCCCAAATATAAAGTTTTTCACTGTTTCCATTGTTTCCCCATCTATTTGCCATGAAGTGATGGGACTAGATGCCATGATCTTAGTTTTCTGAATGTTCAGTTCTTAGATAAATTATATTCTTCCTAAGAACTTTATGCATAAATATATAAAAGTACACACATATATATGGATAAAAGATTAATATATCATTAATATATACATGGGGAGAATATTGAAATATTACATAATGATTGAAGTAGATGCATTTTCATGATAATTTTGTTTCTCAAAATACACTTGAGAATTATTTCATTTAACAGATTATTTTGAAAGAAATTACATTTTTATTTGGGGATGCTGTTATTTACTTACAGTCCTTGAATCAGATTCATGTCAGAGTTTTTTATATATTTTTGCATTTAACTTTTAGTCTCAAAGAGCCTATCAAAATCTCACTAATATGAGTTGATTTCTAGTTGATTCTGACATAAACACTGTCATAGGAGAAAACTAAGCTGTCTCAGGTAGGGCCTTAAAGCTGGTGTTCCTGGCTGCTTTATGAATGAACAATGTTCCTCTGCAGAGTCCCCAGGGGTGGTCAGTATATTAAGAGTTGGCATGTGAACAGAGGACATGATGTGGTGGGTATTCTCAGTGAGTACACTGTCTTATTAGAAGTCACTTAAGGGAAAGGAATCCCGTGTGATAAAGTTATTTGAGATGGTTCATTTAGAATGAAAGTAGCAGTCTGCTTCCTGAACCATTGACTGAGGTCTTCAACAGAGTTCGAATTATTTCCTTTACCAGCCAAGCATGCTTTAGAGTGATGGCAATCCGCTGCAGAATGACAGCTCAGAACTGTAACAGTGTAAATTGATTTTTGACAAACACATTCCATGCAAACCAACTGCATGCTGACAACGTTTTCCCTAACCACCACCATCACCTTGCCAAAAATTGTGAAGAGTCAATAAATGCAAATGCTGAAAATAAATGTGTGCATGCTGATGCACGCACACACAGAGAGACATAATGAAGAGGGCACTGAGGCATCTGTGCAAAATCCTGCCAAATTGCAGATTATTTATAGGCAGAGTAATTTTAGTTCAGGGAAAGTAGATCATCTGTACAATTGCTAATTATATTAAGGTGTGATATATCTGAAAATGTGTAATTCTACATCAAACCACAGTATGGAACCTTTATCTCATCAGTGAAATCTCTACATTGGTTCAAACATATAGGTCTCCCTGCCACAGTGAAGATGCTATAACATAATTAGTTTGATGAAGCATGAAAATGAGCTCTCAAAGACTATGTAAAAGTAACTATGTATTGCTTTTTTGTACAACCTGCTTCTTTATCACCCTTGCCCTCTCCCAAATGTCAAAATATTCCAGTATTGTACAATGAAACTTAAAAAGTAACACTAATCAGAAGCAAAAAGTCAAAAACTGCTTCAGATCAGACCAGATAAGAAGTCACTCAGTCATGCCGGACTCTTTGCGACCCCATGAATCGTAGTGCGCCAGGCCTCCCTATCCATCACCAACTCCCGGAGTTCACTCAGACTCATGTCCATCAAGTCAGTGACACCATCTAGCCATCTTATCCTCTGTCGTCCTCTTCTCCTCCTGCCCCCAATCCCTCCCAGCATCAGAGTCTTTTCCAATGAGTCAACTCTTCACATATGAGGTGGCCAAAGTACTGGAGTTTCAGCTTTAGCATCATTCCTTCCAAAGAAATCCCAGGGTTGATCTCCTTCAAAATGGACTGGTTAGATCTCCTTGCAGTCCAAGGGACTCTCAAGAGTCTTCTCCAACACCACAGTTCAAAAGCATCAATTCTTCGGCGCTCAGCCTTCTTCACAGTCCAACTCTCACATCCATACATGATCACAGGAAAAACCATAGCCTTGACTAGACGGACCTTTGTCGGCAAAGTAATGTCTCTCCTTTTGAATATGCTATCTAGGTTGGTCATAACTTTCCTTCCAAGGAGTAAGCGTCTTTTAATTTCATGGCTGCAGTCACCATCTGTAGTGATTTTGGAGCCCAGAAAAATAAAGTCTGACACTGTTTCCACTGTTTCCCCATCTATTTCCCATGAAGTGGTGGGACCGGATGCCATGATCTTCGTTTTCTGAATGTTGAGCTTTAAGCCAACTTTTTCACTCTCCACTTTCACTTTCATCAAGAGGCTTTTGAGTTCCTCTTCACTTTATGCCATAAGGGTGGTGTCATCTGCATATCTGAGGTTATTGATATTTCTCCTGGCAAACTTGATTCCAGCTTGTGTTTCTTCCAGTCCAGCGTTTCTCATGATGTACTCTGCATACAAGTTAAATAAGCAGAGTGACAATATACAGCCTTGACGTACTCCTTTTCCTATTTGGAGCCAGTCTGTTGTTCCATGTCCAGTTCTAACTGTTGCTTCCTGACCTGCATACAGGTTTCTCAAAAGGCAGATCAGGTGGTCTGGTATTTCCATCTCTTGAAGAATTTTCCACAGTTTATTGTGATCCACACAGTCAAAGGCTTTGGCATAGTCAATAAAGTAGAAATCGATGTTTTTCTGGAACTCTCTTGCTTTTTTGATGATCCAGTGGATGTTGGAAATTTGATCTCTGGTTCCTCTGCCTTTTCTAAAACCAGCTTGAACATCAGAGAGTTCACAGTTCACATATTGCTGAAGCCTGGCTTGGAGAATTTTAAGCATTACTTTACTAGTGTGTGAGATGAGTACAATTGTGCGGTAGTTTGAGCATTCTTTGGCATTGCCTTTCTTTGGGATTGGAATGAAAACTGACCTTTTCCAGTCCTGTGGCCACTGCTGAGTTTTCCAAATTTGCTGGCATATTGAGTGCAGCACTTTCACAGCATCATCTTTCAGGATTTGGAATACCTCAACTGGAATTCTATCACCTCCACTAGCTTGGTTCATAGTGATGCTTTCTAAGGCCCATTTGACTTCACATTCCAGGATGTCTGGCTCTAGGTGAGTGATCACACCATCGTGATTATCTGGGTCGTGAAGATCTTTTTTGTACAGTTCTTCTGTGTAATCTTGCCACCTCTTCTTAATATCTTCTGCTTCTGTTAGGTCTATACCATTTTTGTCCTTTATGGAGCCCATCTTTGCATGAAATGTTCCTTTGGTATCTCTGATTTTCTTGAAGAGATCTCTAGTCTTTCCCATTCTGTTGTTTTCCTCTATTTCTTTGCATTGATCGCTAAAGAAGGCTTTCTTATCTCTTCTTGCTATTCTTTGGAACTCTGCATTCAGATGTTTATATCTTTCCTTTTCTCCTTTGCTTTTCGCTTCTCTTCTTTTCACAGCTATTTGTAAGGCCTACCCAGACAGCCATTTTGTTTTTTTTTGCATTTCTTTTCCATGGGATGGTCTTGATTCCTGTCTCCTGTACATTGTCGCGAACCTCATTCCATAGTTCATCAGGCACTCTATCTATCAGATCTAGGCCCTTAAATCTATTTCTCACTTCCACTGTATAATCATAAGGGATTTGATTTAGTTTATACCTGAATGGTCTAGTGGTTTTCCCTAGTTTCTTCAATTTAAGTCTGAATTTGGCAATAAGGAGTTCATGGTCTGAGCCACAGTCAGCTTCTGGTCTTGTTTTTGCTGACTGTATAGAGCTTCTCCATCTTTGGCTGCAAAGAATATAATCAATCTGATTTCAGTGTTGACCATCTGGTGATGTCCATGTATAGTCTTCTCTTGTGTTGTTGGAAGAGGGTGTTTGTTATGACCAGTACATTTTCTTGGCAAAACTCTATTAGTCTTTGCCTTGCTTCGTTCCGTATTCCAAGGCCAAATTTGCCTGTTACTTCAGGTGTTTCTTGACTTCCTACTTTTGCATTCCAGTCCCCTATAATGAAAAGGACATCTTTTTTTGGGTGTTAGTTCTAAAAGGTCTTGTAGGTCTTCATAGAACCGTTCAACTTCAGCTTCTTCAGCGTTACTAGTTGAGGCATAGACTTGGATTACCGTGATATTGAATGGTTTGCCTTGGAAACGAACAGAGATCATTCTGTCATTTTTGAGATTGCATCCAAGTACTGCATTTCAGACTCTTTTGTTGACCACGATGGCCACTCCATTTCTTCTGAGGGATTCCTGCCCCCAGTAGTAGATATAATGGTCATCTGAGTGAAATTCACCCATTCCAGTCCATTTCATTTCGCTGATTCCTAGAATGTCGACATTCACTCTTGCCATCTCTTGTTTGACCACTTTGAATTTGCCTTGATTCATGGACTTGACATTCCAGGTTCCTATGCAATATTGCTCTTTACATCTTCGGACCTTGCTTCTATCACCAGTCACATCCACAGCTGGGTATTCTTTTTGCTTTGGCTCCATCCCTTCATTCATTCTGGAGTTATTTCTCCACTGATCTCCAGTAGCATATTGGGCACCTACTGACCTGGGGAGTTTCTCTTTCAGTATCCTATTATTTTGCCTTTTCATACTGTTCATGGGTTCTCAAGGCAAGAATACTGAAGTGGTTTGCCATTCCCTTCTCCAGTGGACCATATTCTGTCAGATCTCTCCACCATGACCCGTCCATCTTGGGTTGCCCCACAGGCATGGCTTAGTTTCATTGAGTTAGACAAGGCTGTGGTCCTAGTGTGATTAGATTGACTAGTTTTCTGTGAGTATGGTTTCAGTGTGTTTGCCCTCTGATGCCCTCTAGTAGCACCTACCATCTTACTTGGGTTTCTCTTACCTTGGGCGTGGGGTATCTGAAAGCAGCTAATGTTCCTTACCTTGGACGAGGGGTATCTGAAAACTGCTTCAGAGTTTGTCAAATCCCCCTGTACACACAAGTGCTCCCAGGAGGTCTGGAATTTCCTCTCTGATACCAGGCAAACATTGCTTGAACTTGAACAGTAAATCTGACACTATGTTCCCACAAAGTAATTCCCATTTTACACACAAGTCTGCTGAGGCTTAAAAACATTAAGTAAAATGCAGACCATGCATTATGCAATTGTGAAATGTTTTGTATAAGATCCAAGCATAAGTCTTCTTATCACTATAGTTACCATGAGATAGGGGAGCATTTCAGAAGCTGACTGATAGAAAAGCAAGGAAGATCACATTTAGGCAAGGAACCATCATAAACTGCCCAATACATTCTTCAGCACAAGTGGTTTTTCCTTCCTTTCTCTGCAAACATTGACTGAATATTATTGTATCATGTAATATAAACTTTTTACAATGCTGCCCTTCATTGATCCCCTCCTTCAAAAAAATAAATCTATTACTTTTTTGAATTTTCATTCATACTCGCCCACACCTCTCTCAAGTGTGGTGGGTGCTCAGCAGCTAAATCCTGTCCAGTTAAATCCTGTCCAATTCTTTGAAACCCCATGGACTTATAAGCCTGCTAGGCTTCTCTGTCCATGAAATTTTCCAGGTAAGAACACTGGAGTGGGTTGCCATTTTCTATTCCTTGGATCTTCCTGATTCAGGGATCAAATCTTGCAAATCTTGCATTGGCAGTCAGATTCTCTACCAATTGTGCCCTGCTGGAAAAAGCTAACATAGTACAAAGAATGAGGTAATACCCACATCAACTGAGAATCAGTGCCTGATTGTTAATTAGATCAAATTGTTAAAACTTCCAAAGGCCCCTCACACCAGTTTAAGCATTTCCAGTGAAAGTAAGAGTTGCTCAGTTGTGTCCAGCTCTTTGTGACCTCATGGACTGTACAGTCCATGGAATTCTCTAGGCCAGAATACTGGAGTGGGTAGCCTTTCACTTCTCCAGGGTATCTTCCCAACCCAGGGATTGAACACAGGTCTCCTGCATTGCATGTGGATTCTTTACCAGCTAAGCCACAAGGGAAGACCAAGAATGCTGGAGTGGGTAGCTATCCTTTCTCCAGAGGATCTTCCTGACCCAGGAATTGAACCAGGGTCTCCTGCATTGGAGGCAGATTCTTTATCAACTGAGCTATTAGGGAAGGCCTAAGCATTTCCAGTATTCACATCCATTATCTCAATTCTGGGTAATAGATAAACTACATTACTTCTAGTTTACAAACAAGGAAACCCAAGCACTGCAACAGCATTTGCTGTTGTTCAGTCACTCAGTCTAGTCTGACTCTTTCTGACCCCATGGACTACAGCATGCCAGATTTCCCTGCCCTTCACCTTCTCCAGGAGCTTGCTTAAACTCATGTCCATTGAGTCAGTGTTGCCATCCAACTATCTCATCCTCTGCCATCCCCTTCTCCTCCAGCCTTCAATCCTTCCCAACATCAGAGTTTTTCCAATGAGTGGGCTTTTTGCATCAAGTTCATAGTCCTAGTACAATTGTCTATCTTGCCTCAGGGATGAGACCACTAATGGTAAGGTTAATATAATCCTCAAAAATAAAGTCTGTAGATCAAATTCCAGATCACTGTGACCCCTCTAGTCTCTTTGGACATATGGACAAACAGCACAATTTACTACTTTTAGGACATTTTTGTCAATCACAAAATGGATTGTGATGCTTTGGGTATTGTTAAATTAGACTACTCTTTAGTATTTCATTGTTTAATCTTAATATATGAATGCCTTGTTTCTACATCAAGAATGTTAGTACCCAAACTTTCAACTTAGCTTAGAATCTGAAATCAGAACTGATTTCCAGGCTTTGTCATGCAATAAGATGTAATTTGAGGCAACTTTCTTTAGCAATTCAATCATGTGCCTGCACGCAGGGTCACTTTAGTCATGTCCGACTTTGTGACGCTGTGGACTGTAGCCCTCCAGGCTCCTCTGTCCATGGGATTCTCCAGGCAAGAATACTGGAGGGGGTTGCCATGCCTTACTCCAGGGAATCTTCCTGACCAGGGATCAAACCTGCATCTCCTGTGGCTCCTGCCTTGCAGGTGGATTATTTACCACTGAGCCACTGGAGAAGCAATTCAATCATAAATATCCTCATGCATAAACAGTAAGAGGATAATAATATTCATCTTATGAGTCACAGAAGGTAAAAAAGTAAAGTGAAAGTGTTAGTTGCTCAGTCATTTCTGACTCTTTGCAATCTCATGGACTGAATCCTGCCAGGCTCCTTTGTCCATGGAATTCTCCAGGCAAGAATAGGAAAGTGGGTTGCCATTCCCTTCTCCGGGGATCTTCCTGACCCAGGAATCAAACGTGGGTCTGCTGCATTGCTAGCAGATTCTTGACCATCTGAGCTGTCAGGGAAGCCCATCAGTCGTTGTAAGGGTTCATTACAGTACAGAGAGAGAAACTGATTCGTATCACTTAGAATACATAGTAGACACTTGAAAATGGCACCTACCTTTAATATTATAACTAATCTCACTATACATTTGATTTATCCAAAGGATAGATTTCCCAGGTGGCTCAGTGGTAAAGAATCTGCCTGCCAAGTCAGGAGACTTAAGAGATGCAGGTTTTTCCCTGTGTCTGGAAAATCCACTGGAGGAGGAAATGGCACTCCTCTTCAGTATTCTTTCTGGGAGAATCCCATGGACAGAGGAACCTGGTGGGTTATAGTTCATGGGGTTGCAAAGAGCTGGACACAGTTGAGTATCTGAGCACTTCCAAAGGACAAGGGGATGCCTGTTTGCTTTTAGACTCTTCTCAGAGACTAGCCAGTGTATGCACAGAGAAGGTATCCAACACGTATGTATTGACTGATTTAAGATAATGTCCAATAAATTATGAGATGTGGGACACTTGAGTATATTTACAAGGTAAATTGTGAATCAAAAAGAGGAACATGTTACATGTCACATAAACCATAATCAAAAATGACTTTAAAATGTACATATGCATATAATTGAGTCATTTTGCTGTACAGCAGAAATTAACACAACATTGTAAATCAACTATACTTTCATAAAAATACATTGTTTTTTAAAGAGGAACATGTCACAAAGCTGTAACAGAAAACATATGGTAAAGCTTATAGTGGTTTCCTAAAAATGTGGTCATTTACAAAGAGAAAACAAAATGAAAAGTGGAAAAACCTACTCAAGCTAGCCCCAAAAAAGTACAAATGTGGTTACTGGAAGCAGCAGACATCAGGAAAATGAAATATGGGCAGGCTGCTTGAGAATATAGGTTACAACTAGAGAATTTCAAAGAATGTATTCTCTCTCTCTCTCTCACTCTGTCTCTCTGTCTGTCTTCTAACTCTTAGACTTTTGGGAAACCTACTTCATAATCTGGGGGCTTCAGCATGGTATGATACCTCATCTGTTTAAAAACAGCGTACTTTCCTGATACTCATCTGAATATGTGAAATTTGAATGACTTTTGAATTTGCTCAGCATCTTGTACCATTTTTAACCTCAAGAAAATCAACTATTTCAGTGTCTTAACCTTTGTTTGTTTTTTGTTCCTCACTTACTATGTGAGCTTCCTATTAACATATGTGAGGATATGTACACAATTAGAAAGTAAAAATTGCAGAGTGAAACAAATGATAAAATGCCAGCTGTTATAATCAACATTATGCAGCTCTCATGATGGAACCACTGATAGGAAAATGTAGTCGCAGTTGTAGGTCCTAATTAATCTGAGGGATGGGAATATGAACATGAGTTACTATTATGTGCACCAAGTGGGAAAGAAAGTTTATCGGTCTCAAGATAAAAATATAATACCACAAGCATACAGGGAACTTTGTTCTTAACATTTTTTTTCAGTCTACAAAATATTCTAAGTCCTCAATAAATGAAATCTATTCTGGAATCCTATATCCTATTCTCCAATTTTTCAATAATTATACTTATTATATCATTATTATATCTTATGTTTATATAATACTTTGCAATTTGCAAAATCTTGATGGAACTATTTGCAGGGCAGGAATAGAGATAGAGATGCAGACACAGAAAATGACATGTGGACACAGAAGGGGATGAGTATGGGATGAATTGAGAGAGTAGCATTGATATATATACACTACCATGTGTAAAATAGATAGCTAGTGGGAATCTGGGGCTTCCCTGGTGGCTCAGATGGTAAAGAATCTGCCTGCAATGCAGGAGACCTGGGTTCGATCCCTAGGTTGGGAAGATCCCCTGGAGGAGGGCATGGCAACCCATTGCAGTTTTCTTGCCTGGAGAATCCCCATGGACAGAGGAGCCTGACATAATCAAAGACTTGAGCAAATTAACACAAAATGGGTTAATGCGCCAGAGGGGAAGTTTGGCAGAGTGCCCAACACTTAACAAGTACCTCATAAATGGTGGTGCTGCATCTGGTTAAGAGAAAAATATCAAACTCTGTATACTCATCTGAAAATTCAAAATGTTATTACCTTGCTTAGTCCATGTGACACATTAAAAGAAGTCATATAAGAGAATACATGAGTCTTCAAATGCTACAAAAGACAACACAAAAAACATCAGTTCAAAATATATATATATATAAAAGTGAAAAAGTGTGAAAGTGTTAGTCTCTCAGTTGTGTCTGACTCTTTGAGACCCCATGGGCTGTAGCCTGCCGGCTCCTCTGTCCATGGAATTCTCCAGGCAAGAATACTGGAGCGGGTAGCCATTTCGATCTCCATGGGAGCTTCCTGACTCAGGGATTGAACCCTGATCTCCTGAATTTCAGGCAGATTCTTTACTATCTGAGCCACTAGAGAAGCCCATATATATGAGCTTACTCAGTGGCTCAGCTGTAAAATATCTGCCTGCAATGCTGGAGACTCAAAAGACATGGGAAGATCCACTGGAGGAGGAAATGGCAACACACTCCAGTATTCTTGCCTGGTGAATCCCATGGACAGAGGAAACTGGCAGGCTATAGTCCAAATGGTTGCAAAGAGCTGGGCATGACTGAGCATACCACAGCATATATATATAAATATATACACTTTTTTTTTTTACTTGAACTCCAGAAGAATACCATTACTTGGATCTTTACATGTATAATTTGGGGGGATATGTCAACAATGTGGATAGAGTTTTTTAAAAGATATTTCTTGTCTCACTATTGTTTATTCTAAAAACTTTTAATTTACACTCAACAAAACATCAGTGTAGGCATTTAGTACACTCCATGTATGTTATTGTCTGCCAAGGACAAGCCTCACAAAACTAAGAAATAGGAAGCTCTGATATCGTTTAGATGGTTTCTCTCAACTCATTTTCCTTTGACTCTGTTTCAACAGATGTTTATCGAGCTTCCCTGATATCCTAGACCCCACACTGGCCGCTGGGAATCGAGAAGGGAAGAAAAACAAGGCCTTTCCCTTCTAACCCTTCCAGAGTCTTGCAGACAGCTTGTCACAAGCAATAATCAAAAGGCAATGAGATCCTGCCTGACTTGCAGAGATGCTGGGGAATCCTTGAGAGGAGAGAACTATCACCCTCCTGTGGAGTCACGGATGGTTTCTTAGAGATAAAATTTGACCTGGGTCTTAAGTGGTAAGCTGTCATTTCCTAGGCAGAAATGAGAGAAAGCTTCACAGAGAGAAATAATTGGACCAAAAAAGGACTCAGGTCTGTGTGGTCATTGAGGTAAGAGATGAAGCTAAAAAGAATTATTTCAACAAGGTGATGAAGTAGTTTTGACTCATCTTTGCTTTCAACCATGTAGAAAACATTTACACAATTTCAAAAAACTTTCTGTCTTTGCTTTATTCTTGTCTCCTTAGTATTTATTCCTTTGCTGTTTCTCATTCACTCAGTCATATCCAACTTTGTGACCCCATGGGTTGCAGCATGCCAGGCTCCTCTCTCTTTCACTCTCTCCTGAACTTTACTCACCATCGAGTCAGTGATGCCATCCAACCACTCATCCTCTGCTATCCCCTTCTCCTTCTGCCCTCAGTCTTTCCCAGCATTGGGGTCTTTTCCAATGAGTTGCCTCTTAACCAAATAAATATTTTACTGTTGTTGTTGTTTTTAATCTCACTTACTATCTTTTCTTCTCCAATGATATTAAAATTCCTTAAAAGAAGGGTTTGTTAGTTTTGCCCATCGTTATATTTCTAGTATCTAGAATGGATCCTGCCTCATGGCAGTTTCTTTTCCTTTGAATTGATTATTTTATATATTTGGCTGCATCTGGTGTTATTTGTGGCACAGAGGATCTTCATTGAAATGCAGGGACATTGCTTGATGAGAGTCATCTCATGGCTGAATTCCTGGACACATGCTTGAAGTTCTGTACTATGTAGTTGATAAAAGATAGATCCATATGCTTCCGATGCAGATATACTGGCATCAGAGCTGCTCTTCCACTGCAGAGGCAATTCTAATTTGGGACTTCACAGTACCTACCCCAGGATGCACTCAGAGTCATCGATGGTGCCAGATGTATAGTCAGGGGAACCCGGAGCACATGAGGTCAAGAAATAAACATCTAGGAGTGGGCAGCCCAGAGTCAGGCACCTGGAACATTACATATCTTTGCATTGAACCAGATCTTCTAGAAGTCCCTGATTAGCCTGTTACTACATTTTTGGTTAAAAAAAATACTGGCAGCCTAAAACTTGAATGCATGCTTAGTTGCTCTGTTGTGTCTAACTCTTTGTGACCCCATGGACTGTAACCACCAGGCTCCTCTGTCCATGGGATTCTCTAGGCAACAATACTGAAGTGGATTGCCATTCCCTTCTGCAGGGGACCTTCCCGACCCAGGGATCAAAACTGGGTCTCCTGCATTACAGGCAATTCTTTACAAAATCTTTACAAGCCACCAGGGAAGCCCAAAAATTGAGAGGTAGATTTTATTCAGTGGGAATGTTAGGACTGGAACCCAGACACAGCATCTCAGGTGACCCAGAGAGAGCTGACTCCAGGGAGCTGGGGGAGGAGGTTTGCAGCAAGGGGCAAGTAATCTGAAGAGAAAAAGATTAGTGTTAATTAAGAGAAAACTAAATCTGGCACACAAAGAAATACAGCAATCGTCCCTGTATGGGAAGATGCTAACGTCAGGGCTTGCTGAAATCATTTCTTTCGTGTGCATCTAGCTATCTGGAAACAATTTTCTTTTTTTCAATCCTGTTTTTTTGTTTTTGTTTTTTATTGTTCACATACTAATTCCTTGTTTACCTTAAGAGATGGTAAAAGTGGTGGATGGCCTCTCATATTCCCTCCCCTGCCCCACCTCAGTGCTTACAGTGGTGAAAGTAGCCGATGGCTTCCCAATAGGTCATTTTGTTTCACCTGGGCTCAGAAATCTGCACTTGGAAAAGGCTCATTAACTGCCAGAGGGTAAAGCAGAAAACATTTCATTGCACAGCATGTACTGGAACAAATGGAGACCAGGGCTTCTGCTTTTAGTGTTAATTAAAATAATTATCAATTTCTTTCTATCAGACAAATTTAATTTCTTACTGTCAAGTCCAAAATAGCCATGATAGCAAAGAGAGGTGAGGTAAGATAAGGTGAAGTCGCTCAGTCATGTCCAACTCTTTGCGACCCAGGCTCCTCCATCCCTGGGATTTTCCAGGCAAGAGTACTGGAGTGGGTTGCCATTTCCTTCTCCAGAGGATCTTTCTGACCCAGAGATTGAACCCAGGTCTCCCACATTGTAGGCAGACACTTTACTGTCTGAGCCACCGAGGAAGCAAAGAGAGAGAGTGATGGAATAAATACCTCTCATAATTCTGGTCTC
Organism: Bos grunniens; assembly: GCF_055505025.1. Classification (NCBI taxonomy): domain Eukaryota; kingdom Metazoa; phylum Chordata; class Mammalia; order Artiodactyla; family Bovidae; genus Bos; species Bos grunniens. Next base: position 9,988,783 of record NC_141170.1, on the reverse strand, counting down.
AGGCCCTCAACATCATTTATGCTTTGGGAATTAATTCCTTCCTTTTAGTCAGGAAGGTGTCCTGACTTCAAGAATGAGAAACATATGGCCTCTTATCCTTTATCTGGGCAGGACCCAGCCTCCTCTCTCAATTGTCCTGCTATTGATATTTTGGGGTTTCTGTCCACAGGGATTGAACACCAATTGTCTACCTCCTGACTCAATTTCACATTTGCTCTGCTGTTGCTGCTGCTAAGCCAACTTTAGTCATGTCTGACTCTGTGCGACCCCATAGACGGCAGCCCACCAGGCTCCCCCGTCCCTGGGAATCTCCAGGCAAGAACACTGGAGTGGGTCGCCATTTCCTTCTCCAATGCATGAAAGTGAAAAGTGAAAGTGAAGTTGCTCAGTCATGTCCGACTCCTAGCGACCCCAAGGACTTCAGCCCACCAGGCTCCTCCGTCCATGGGATTTTCCAGGCAAGAGTACTGGAGTGGGGTGCCATTGCCTTCTCTGTCACATTTGCTCTACAACAATCCATTATTCACAAGATCATGTCAGTGATTTTCTAAACTCTTTTTTAAACCAACAAAATTCTCATATCAAAAGTGTTCAACTTAATCAGTCTTCCAAAACTAAATATGTGTGTGTGTAGGGGGGGGGGGTCACTCAGTCGTGTCTGACTCTCTGCAACCCCATGGACTGTAGCCCACCACGCACCTCTGTCCATGGGATTCTCCAGGCAAGAATACTGGAGTGGATTGCCATTCCCTTCTCAAGAGGATCTTTCTGAAAAATACTTCCTACTATATGTCATAGCAGAGGTATAATTTATTCAGCTTTATTCAGTATTTTCACAATGGATCTTAGAATCATTTAAGAACATCAGTGGTGGGAAGATTTTTTTAAGCTATAGCCATAAAAATCAATCATGTTTGACTTTTTGCAACCCCATGGATGGTACAACACCAGGCTCCTCTGCCCATGGGATTCTCTAGGCAAGAATACTGGAGTGGGCTGCCATTCCCTTCTCCAGGGGATCTTCCTGGCCCAGGTATCAGACCTGGATTTCCTGCATTGCAGACAGATTCTTTACCATCTGAACCCCTAGAGAAGCGCCTCTAAATATACACTGTTATAATTAGTAAAACACTTTATGTTTTAGTGTGATGCCATGTATTCATATCATGATAAACAATAACATGCTTTCACTTCTTCCTTCTCTCTGCTCACACGTTCTCAAACCTTAAACCAAAAGTGACTAGCTTACGAGTATGATAGGGAAGTTTAGATACCTGGGGATAAACATCTTTGTAAAAATCAAGAAAAGTAAGATCAAAAATCCTTTTGTTTCTCAATGTTTGTCCATGAGAAAAATTGTACTTTAAGCATTTATAGAGAAGTCTTGCAGATGTTCTTTTCTGGCGTGAATATCTGATCTGTTCTCATTAACTAAGTTAATGAATATTCTCAAATGAATGTTCTCATTGGTTCATTTGAACATATGTACATCAATGGTTCTCTATGTAAGAAAGTTACTGGTATTGAAAATCAGTAATTATCACACTTGAAATGCAATCAACCCAAGTGACTCAACTATTCATCCCCTAATTGCACAGATTTGGTAAATTCAAGCTTGCATTGATACAGTAGAAATAATTTAGTAAAGACTCAAGGATAGAAGCCAAGAAGACCAGAAATCTAATTGTTATTCAAGACAACCAGGAATGTCACTCTTTATCTCCGTCTGAAAAGGAAAATAATCACTGCATTTTTACACACAAATACATCTCATGACATTTAAATTGGAACTTGGAAGTCATCAAAAAATAATGAACAATTAACTTTAAATTATTTTATATAAATAAGCATTCATGCTTCTCTGTTTTTTTTTCCTTGTTTAACTTCAGTAGTTAGAAGTATCATGTCAATAGAAATATATGTCAATAGAAGTATCTTTTGACATATACATTACCTACACCAAAATTCATATCAAAGTTCTTTCTTTTTCTCTCTCAGTCTCTTTTTTTTTTAAATTTTTAATCCTTTTAAAACTGAGATGGGCATGTGGAGGCTTACTAAACCTTATCTTTATTTGGTCTTGAATTAAGATGACCTAGAGGCTCTGTTTGTTGCAAAGTTTTAAAATGCTCCTGTGCTCCTGTGACCCACACCTGGAGGCAGTTTGGGAAAACACATGTTAAACAGCTCTGTGAGAAGTCATTCTTGAAGCTCAGCAGGTGGTTTGCTAATGGGAACAAGGGAAGCTTAAGACCTGACCCCTTTGCTCTGCTATTGCCCTTTGTTCATGGCTCCCTGGGGTTGGAGATTTAAGTGAGCCAAGAAAGAACCCTCTATTAAAGAGGTGCTAAACTGTTGCTTGGCTCCCCTTAATAATGTCAGAAATTGCTGTCCCTCGGGAGTCTTACTATACAAGTTGTGTTGAATAAGTTTGAAATGCCTGCCTTCATTACAGGAAAAGAAAGCTACTAAAATTAGAATGCCCTCAGGACCAGAGAGAGCTCACACTTTCTCTGGTTCGGCATTTATATCAGAGCGTGGACTCCAAGGAACAGGAGGAAGGCTATGAGAGTATTCAGGTGGTGACAACACTTGGAGCCAGATGGTGAAGTGTGGGAGAATTTTCCACTGGAACTCCTCTCAGCCACTCCTTAGAGATTCTGATCAAAGTTCAATCCTCTGAGAAACTAGAGGTCTAGCTAAGGCCACGTGAGTGAGAGGATCCCCAGGAATCAAACCCAATTTCAGACAGGCGGGCTTCCAGTCCCAGCTGAATAGTAAAGAAAAGCTATAATTCTGTGGGACAGGCAAAGAGCACAGTGAGGTACATAGTGAAAATCACTCCACAGATCAATCAGGTTCTAGGTTTCAAATGCCAAGAAAGAATATTTCCAGATATCTCTTACTTGACGTCTAAGAAAACCTACTACAATTTCTGTTCTGTTCAATATTTCCTATAAAACAGAATGGATGTTAGAAGTTTTCAGGATAACTTTTTTTTTCCCCCTATGGCAACTGAGAACAAGGATCCAGCAGGAACTCCTATGGTTGAGGGCAATGAGGCCACAATTTTCCAATAGAGAATTTTGGACTTGCCAAAGTCAAATCTGACATAAGGAATAGCTGAAAGAATAAAATCATGCTAAGCATTGTGTGTAGCAGGAAAATTGATCCAAAGATGGCACACAGGAGACATTCCAAGGAGAGGATAAAATAGAGAATGGAAATATGATAACCAGGTGGTATCTTGGAAAAAGAGAGGAATCATGGTAGCTGTGGACATTTCATTAGATCATAACAAGTCTGACTGATGATGCCCAGACATTGTAGTTATACATGGATACATTCTGGATACTCCGTGACATACATTCTGCAATCTCCTGACAGCATTCTGCCCAAGCCAGGATGGGGCAACTGTCAAACAAAATCTAAAGAGACCAAAAAGCAGAACATACAGCTATGTTCCACCTGCTATGAAGGTGTCAGTTTTTCATTATAACAAACCAAATTGAAATGTATGATCTCAAATTCATTTCCTGCTTTTTAGGGGTTCCCACAAGTCTGAGAGCATGAGTGATGATCTGAACTTAGGAAGTGGCTAGAACAAGGGAGCATATACACATAGGTGAAATATAAAGTGTCTCTAATCATGCTTATGCTGGGAAAATCCTAATTAAAGAATGCTTTCTATACTTTGGTTAGTAGCAAAGGTCAAAGGTATCTCATGATTCTGTCAAGTGAAAACTTGATCATATTTGCATTGTACCTGCTTAACGATCACTGAGATGAAACTCAAAATCATCTTCTCTGATGGGCTTTAATGAGCTGGGCACGATTTATATCACAGCTAAAATTTCAGGGCTTCATTATGTGTAGAAATCATCTTTATCTTCTCCCTTTACTGCTTGGCAAGGTGCTGTCATCCTTCGCTTTCTCTAGCTGTCTGGCATCGCTTCAAATGTCTATCTGGAAGCAAGCTTACTCTCTCTATTTATGAGCTAGTCTTCCCCAGAGCAAAAAGCATATTGTTATCTCTGGATCTCATTTGGATGGATCTGAAATGAATTTTAGTGCCCTATACACAATCCTCCTGTATCCAAAGTATTCCTACATCATGACCCCTGTTCCTATTCCAGATACGAAGTAGAAATTCTAAAAAGTGACACATTTTATTCTACCTTTGTATTCCACATATTTCTATTATTATTTTGTTCTATGACCTCATCTCATGTTCATCTGTTTTGCATATTACTTTCTTGTTGGGATTTGAGGTTAATATTAACTCCTTGTAAATCAAATTTCAGGTTTCTCATTAGATAACTCAGCATTAGGATATGTTGGGACCTTCAATCTTTATACAATCTTCAGTTCTGTTAAGTTCAGTCAATAAGTTGTGCCTGACCCCTTGCAACTGCATGAACCACAGCACACCAGGCCTCCATTTCCATCACCAACTCCCAGTGTCTATCCAAACTCATGTCCATGGAGTTAGTAATGCCATTCAACCATATCATCCTCTGTTGTTTCCTTCTCCTCCTGCCTTCAATCGTTTCCAGCATCAGGGTCTTTTCAAATGAGTCAGCTCTTTGCATCAGGTGGCCAAAGTACTGGAGATTCAGCTTCAAAATCACTCCTTCCAATAAATATTCAGGACTGATCTCCTTTAGGATGGACTGGTTGGATGTCCTTGCAGTCCAAGGGATTCTCAAGAGTCTTCTGCAACACCACAGTTCAAAAGCATCAAATCTTCTATGCTCAGATTTCTTCATAGTCCAACTCTCACATCCATACATGACCACTGGGAAAACCATAGCCTTGACTAGACGGACCTTTGTTGGCAAAGTAATGTCTCCGCTTTTGAATATGCTATCTGGGTTGGTCATACCTTTCCTTCCAAAGAGTAAGCATCTCTTAATTTCATGGCTGCCATCACCATCTGCAGTGATTTTGGAGCCCAAAAAAATAAAGTCTGATGCTGTTTTCACTGTTTTCCCATCTATTTCCCATGAAGTGATGGGACCAGATACCATGAGCTTAGTTTTCTGAATGTTAACTTTAAGCCAGCTTTTTCACTCTCCTCTTTCACTTTCATCAAGAGGCTTTTGAGTTCCTCTTCACTTTCTGCCATAAGGGTGGTGTCATCTGCATATCTGAGGTTATTGATATTTCTCCCAGCAATCTTGATTCCAGCTTGTGCTTCCTCCAGCCCAGCGTTTCTCATGATGTACTCTGCATATAAGTTAAATAAGCAGGGTGACAATATACAGCCTTGACGAACTCCTTTTCCTATTTGGAACCAGTCTGTTGTTCCATGTCCAGTTCTAACTGTTGCTTCCTGACCTGCATACAGATTTCTCAGGAGGCAGGTCAAGTAGTCTGGTATTCCCATCTCTTGAAGAATTTTTCACAGTTTATTGTGATCCACAGAGTCAAAGGCTTTGGCATAGTCAATAAAGCAGAAATAGATGTTTTTCTGGAACTCTCTTGCTTTTTCGATGATCCAGTGGATGTTGGCAAATTGATATCTGGTTCTTCTGCCTTTTGTAAAACCAGCTTGAACATTTGGAAGTTCATGGTTCACATATTGCTGAAGCCTGGCTTGGAGAATTTTGAGCATTAATTTACTAGCATGTGAGATGAGTGCCATTGTGAGGTCATCTGTGCATTATTTGACATTGCCTTTCTTTGGGATTGGAATGAAAACTTAGCTTTTCCAGTCCTGTGGCCACTGCTGAGTTTTCCAAATTTGCTGGCATATTGAGTGTAGCACTTTCACAGCATCATCTTTCAGGATTTGAAATAGCTCAACTGGAATTCCATCACCTCCACTAGCTTTGTTTGTAGTAATATTTCCTAAGGCCCACTTGACTTCACGTTCCAGGATGTCTGGCTCTAGGTGAGTGATCACACTATCGTTATTCTCTGGATCATGAAGATCTTTTTTGGACAGTTCTTCTGTGTATTCTTGCCACCTCTACTTAATATCTTCTGCTTCTGTTAGGTCCATACCATTTATGTTCTTTACTGAGCCCATCTTTGCATGAAATGTTCCCTTGGTATCTCTAATTTTCTTGAAGAGATCTCTAGTCTTCCCCATTCTATTGTTTTCCTCTATTGCTTTGCATTGATCACCGAGAAAAGCTTTCTTATCTCTCCTTGTTATTCTTTGGAACTCTGCATTCAAATGGGTATATCTTTCCTTTTCTCCTTTGCTTTTCACTTCTATTCTTTTCACAGCTATTGTTAAGGCCTCCTTAGACAGCCATTTTGCATTTTTGCATTTCTTTTTCTTGGTGATAGTCTTGTACCCTGTCTCCTGTACAATACAGTGTTCTTGCCTTGAGAACCCCATGAACAGTATGAAAAGACAAAAAGATAGGACAGTGAATGATGAACTCCAAAGTTTGGTAGGTGCCCAGTATGCTACTGGAGATCAGTGGAGAAATTACTCCAGAATGAATGAAGGGATGGAGCCAAAGAAAAAACAATACACATTTGTGGATGTGACTGGTGATAGAAGCAAGGTCTGATGCTGTAAAGAGCAGTATTGCATAGAAACCTGGAATGTTAGGTCCATGAATTAAGGCAAATTGTAAGTGGTCAAACAGGAGATGACAAGAATGAATGTGGACATTGTAGGAATCAGCGAACTAAGATGGACTGGAATGGGTGAACTTAACTCAGATGACCATTACATCTACTACTGTCGGCAAGAATCCCTTAGAAACAATGGAGTGTAGCCATCAAAGTAAACAAAAGAGTCTGAAATGCAGTACTTGGATGCAATCTCAAAAACGACAGAATGGTCTCTGTTCGTTTCCAAGGCACACCATTCAATATAATGGTAATTCAAGTCTATTCCCCAACCATTAACACTGAAAAAGATGAAGTTGAATGGTTCTATGAAGACATACAAGACCTTTTAGAACTAACATCAAAAAAAAAGTTGTCCTTTTCATTATAGGGGACTGGAATGCAAAAGTAGGAAGTCAAGAAACACCTGGAGTAACAGGCAAATTTGGCCTTGGAGTACAGAATGAAGCAGGGCAAAGGCTAGTAGAGTTTTGCCAAGAGAATGCACTGATCATAGCAAACACCCTCTTCCAACAACACAAGAGAAGACTCTATACATGGACATCACCAGATGGTCAACACTGAAATCAGATTGATTATATTCTTTGTAGCCAAGGATGGAGTAGCTCTATATATTCAGCAAAAACAAGACTGGGAGCAGACTGTGGCTCAGATCATGAACTCCTTATTGCGAAATTCAGACTTAAATTGAAGAAAGTAGTGAAAACCACTAGACCGTTCAGGAATACAGTTCTAAGGACTTCTATTTGGGGAAGATTCTTGTTGGGGGTACTTTTACCCACTTCTATCTGGGGCTAAAGAGACTGAGCTTGGCAGCTGAAAAGTGCTGGCCACCTGCATACCTACTGAACAATATCTAGTCCCTGTCGACTTGGGTAAGAAGCTCTGTTTTATCAGTGGGATCATCTTCAGTTTCCAAGATTAGAACTTTACCTGTTAAAACTAGAGATCTACAAAATCACATTATTACTACTCAGAATGCTGGCATCTTATTATGTCTTATTATCTCCAGTTAGCAGATTAAACCCTGTTACCCATTAAATGCCCTTCATAGATCACAGCTTTGTCATGGCAAAGGGGATTGTATAACTCAATGAGGCTGTGAGCCATGCTGTTCAGGGCCACCCAAGACTGGTCATAGTGAAGAATTCTGACAAAATGTGATCTACTGGAGGAGGAAATGGCAACAGAGTCCAGTACTATTTCCAGGAGAATCCCATTAATAGTATGAAAAGACAAAAAGATATGACACCAGAAGATGAGCCCTCAGGTCAGAAGGTGTACAATATTCTACTGGGGAAGAATGGACAACAATTACTAATACATCAAGAAAGAATGGAAGTGACTGGACCAAAGCAGAACCAAGGTTCAGTTGTAGATATGTCTGGTGGTGAAAGTAAAATAGCGTGATTATTAATATTGCATAAGAACTGGGAACATAAGGTCCATGAATCATAGTAACTTCAGTTCAGTTCAATTCAGTTCAGTCGCTCAGTCGTGTCCGACTCTTTGCGACCCCATGAATTGCAGCATGCCAAGCCTCCCTGTCCATCACCAACTCCCGGAGTTCACTCAAACTCACGTCCATCAAGTCAGTGATGCCATCCAGCCATCTCATCCTCTGTCGTCCCCTTCTCCTCCTGCCCCCAATCCCTCCCAGCATCAGAGTCTTTCCAATGAGTCAACCCTTTCCATGAGGTGGCCAAAGTATTGGACTTTCAGCTTTAGCATCAGTCCTTCCAAAGAAATCTCAGGACTGATCTCCTTCAGAATGGACTGGTTGGATCTCCTTGCAGTCCAAGGGACTCTCAAGAGTCTTCTCCAACACCACAGTTCAAAAGCATCAATTCTTCAGCACTCAGCTTTCTTCACAGTCCAACTCTCAAATCCATACATGACCACTGGAAAAACCATAGCCTTGACCAGATGGACCTTTGTTGGCAAAGTAATGTCTTTGCTTTTGAATATGCTGTCTAGATTGGTCATAACTTTCCTTCCAAGGAGTAAGCATCTTTTAATTTCATGGCTGCAATCACCATCTGCAGTGATTTTGGAGCCCCCAAAAAATAAAGTCTGACACTGTTTTCACTGTTTTCCTATCTATTTCCCTGGATGACATGATCTTTGTTTCTGAATGTTGAGCTTTAAGCCAACTTTTTCACTCTCCACTTTCACTTTCATCAAGAGGCTTTTGAGTTCCTCTTCACTTTCTGCCATAAGGGTGGTGTCATCTGCATATCTGAGGTTATTGATATTTCTCCCAGCAATCTTGATTCCAGCTTATGCTTCTTCCAGCCCAGCGTTTCTCATGATGTTCTCTGTATATAAGTTAAATAAGCAGGGTGACAATATACAGCCTTGACGTACTCCTTTTCCTATTTGGAACCAGTCTGTTGTTCCATGTCCAGTTCTAACTGTTGCTTCCTGACCTGCATACAGGTTTCTCAAGAGGCAGGTCAGGTGGTCTGGTATTCCCATCTCTTTCAGAATTTTCCAGTTTCTTGTGATCCACACAGTCAAAGGCTTTGGCATAGTCAGTAAAGCAGAAATAGATGTTTTTCTGGAACTCTCTTGCTTTTTCCATGATCCAGAAGATGTTGGCAATTTGATCTCTGGTTCCTCTGCCTTTTCTAAAACCAGCTTAAACATCTGGAAATTCACGGTTCACTTATTGCTGAAGCTGGCTTGGAGAATTTTGACCATTACTTTACTAGCATGTGAGTTGAGTGGAATTGTTCAGTAGTTTGAGCATTCTTTGGCATTGCCTTTCTTTGGGATTGGAATGAAAACTTACCTTTTCCAGTCTTGTGACCACTGCTGAGTTTTCCAAATTTGCTGGCATATTGAGTGCAACACTTTCACAGCATCATCTTTCAGGATTTGACATAACTCAACTGGAATTCCATCACCTTCACTAGCTTTGTTCGTAGTGTTGCTTTCTAAGGCCCACTTGACTTCACATACCAGGATGTCTGGCTCTAGGTGAGTGATCACACCATCATGATTATCTGGGTTGTGAAGATATTTTTTGTAAGTTCTTCTGTGTATTCTTGCTACCTCTTCTTAATATCATCTGCTTCTGTTAGGGCCATATCATTTCTGTCCTTTATTGAGCCCATCGTTGCATGAAATATTTATTCCCTTGGTATCTTTAATTTTTTGAAGAGATCTCTAGTCTTTCCCATTCTGTTGTTTTCCTCTATTTCTTTGCACTGATCACTGAGGAAGGCTTTCTTATCTCTTCTTGCTATTCTTTGGAACTCTGCATTCAGATGCTTATATCTTTCCTTTTCTCCTTTGCTTTTTGCTTCTCTTCTTTTCACTGCTATTGTTAAGGCCTCCCCAGATAGCCATCTTGCTTTTTTGCATTTCTTTTCCATGGGGATATTCTTGATCCCTGTCTCCTGTACAATGTCATGAACCTCTGTCCATAGTTCATCAGGCACTCTGTCTGTCAGATCTAGGCCCTTAAGTCTATTTCTCACTTCTATTGTATAATCATAAGGGATTTGATTTAGGTCATACCTTAATGGTCTAGTGGTTTTCCCTAGTTTCTTCAATTTAAGTCTGAATTTGGCAATAAGGAGTTCATGATCTGAGCCACCGTCAGCTCCCGGTCTTGTTTTTGTTGACTGTATAGCATTCTCCACCTTTGGCTGCAAAGAATATAATCAACCTGTTTTTGGTGTTGACCATCTGGAACTTGGGCATAATCAAATAGATCCAGATATCCTGCAGTGTGAAGTCAAGTGGACCTTAGGAAGCAATGCACTGAACAAAACTAGTGGAAGTGGACAGAATTAGACTTGAGCTATTTCAAATCTTAAAAGATTATGCTGTTGAAGTGAAGCACTTAATATGTCAGCAAATTTGGAAAACTCAGCAGTAGCCACAGGACTAGAAAAGGTAAGTTTTTATTCCAACTAAAATAAAGGTGACGCCAAATAATGTCAGTTACTGAATAACTGCACTCATTTCACTGGCTAGCAAGGTACTACCCCAAATCTTCCAATCCAGGTTTCAATACTACATAACCTGAGAACAAAGGCTAACAGAACGTTACCAAGAGAACACACTGGTCATAGGAAACACCCTCTTCCAAAAACACGAGAGAAGACTCTACACATGGACATCACCAGATGGTCAATTCCAAAATCATATTGATTATATTTTTGGCAGCAAAGATGGAGAAGCTCTATACACTCAGCAAAAAAAGACCAGGAGCTGTATGTGGCTCACATCATAAACTCCTTATCGAAAATTCAAACTTAATTTGAAGAAGGAAGGGAAAACCACTAGACTATTAAGGTATGAACTAAATCAAATCCCTTGCCATTGTAAAGTTGAAGTCACAAATACATTCAAGGGATTAGACCTGATAAAGTATGTAAAGAACTATGGGTGAAGGTTTGTTTACTGTACAGTAGGCAGTGACCAAAACCATCCCCAAGAAAAAGACAAAATGGTTGTCTAAGGAGGCCTTAGAAGTAACTAAGAAAAGAAGAGAAGAGAAAGGCAAAGGAGAAAAGGAAAGATATGTCCATCTGAATACAGAGATCCAAAGAAGAGCAAGGAGAGATAAGAAAGCCTTCTTAAGTGATCAGTGAAAAGAAATAGAGAAAAACAATAGAATGGGAAAGAGTAGAGATCTCTTCAAGACAATTAGAAATACCAAAGGAACATTTCATGCAACGATGGGCTCAATAAAGACAGAAATGATATGGAACTAACAGAAGCGGATGATAAAAGAAGAGGTGGCAAGAGTACACAGAAGAACTGTACAAAAAGTGATTTTAATGATCGAGATGACCATGATGGTGTGAACACTCAGCTAGAGCCAGATATCCTAGAGTGTGAAGCCAAGTGGGCCTTAGGAGGCATTACTACAAACAAAGCTAGTGGTGAAGGAATTCCAGTTGAGCTATTTCAAATCCTAAAATATGATTCTGTAAAAGTGTTGCACGCAATATGCCAGCAAATTTGGAAAACTCAGCAATGGCCACGGGGCTGGAAAATGTCTTTTTCATTCCAATCCCAAGGAGTTGCAATGCCAAAGAATGTTCAAACTACTACACAATTGAACTCATCTCACAAGCTAGCAAAGTCATGTTAAAAGTTCTCCAAGCAAGGCTTCAACAGTATGTGAACTAAGAAATTCCAGATGTACAAGCTGGATTTAAAAAAAGAAGAGGAACCAGAGATCAAATTGCCAACATCTGTTGGATCATTGAAAAAGTAAGAGAGTTCCAGAAAAACATTTACTTCTGCTTTATTGACTATGCTAAAGCCTTTGAATGTGTGGATCAAAACAAACTGTGGAAAATTCTTCAATAGATGTGAATTCCAGAGCACCTGACCTGCATTCTGAGAAACAAGTAAGCAGGTCAAGGAGCCATGGTAAGGACCAGATATGGAACAAGAGACTGGTTCCAAATTGGGAGATGAATACATCGAGGCTGATATTGTCACCCTGTTTATTTAACTTATATGTACAGTATATCATGTAAAATACTGGACTGGATGAAGCACAAGCTGGAATCAAGATTACAAGGAGTGAAATGGCAGAAAGAAAAGAGGAACTAAAGAGTCTCTTGATGAAGGTGAAAGAAGTGAGTGAAAAAACTGGCTTAAAACTCAGCATTCAAAAAACTAAGGTCATGGCATCTGGTCCCATCACTTCATGGCAAATAGATGTGAAACAATGAAAACAGTGACAGACTTTATTTTCTTGGGCTGCAAAATCACTGCAGATGGTGACCACAGGCATGAAATTAAAATATACCTGCTCTTTGGAAGAAAAGCTATGACCAACATAGACAGCATATTAAAAAGCAGAAACATTACTTTGACAACAAAGGTCTGTCTACTCAAAGCTATGGTTTTCCCAGTAGTCATGTATGGATGTGAGAGTTGGACCATAAAGAAAGCTGAGTGCCCAAGAATTGATGCATTTGAACTGTGCCGTTGGAGAAGATTCTTGAGAGTCCCTTGGACTGCAAGGAATCCAACCAGTCCATCCTAAAGGAAATCAGTCCTGAATATTCATTTGAAGGACTGATGCTGAAGCTGAAACTCCAATACTTTCCCATACCTGATGGGAGGAACTGACTCATTAAAAAAGTCCCTGATGATGGGAAAGATTGAAGGCAGGAGGAGAAGGGGACAACAGAGAATGAAGTGGTTGGATGGCATCACCAACTCAATGGACATGAGCTTGAGCAAGCTCCGGGAGTTGGCGATGGACAGGGCAGCCTGGCATGCTGCTGTCCATGGGGTTGCAAAGAGTCAGACACGACTGAGCAACTCAACTGTACTGAACAAGCTGAACTTAAAAAAGGCAGGGTAACAAGTGATCAAATTGCCAACATTCATAGGATCATAAAAAAGCAAGGCAATTCCAGAAAAAGCATCTACTCTGCTTCATTGACTATGCTAAAGCCTTTGACTGTATGGATAGTAGCAAACTGTGGAAAATTCTTAAAGAAATGCAAATACCAGACCACCTTACCTGTATCCTGAGAAACCTCTATGTGGGTCAAGAAACAACTGTTAGGACATGACAGGGAACAATGGATTGGTTCAAAATAGGAAGAGGAGTATGTCAAGGCTGTATATTGTCACCCTGCTTATTTAACTTCTATGTGGAGTACATCATGTGAAATACCATGCTGGACCAATCACAAGCTGAGATCTAGATTGTTGGAGAAATATCAACAACCTCATATATGCAGATGATACCACCCTAATGGCAGAAAACGAAGAGGAACTAAAGAGCCTCTTGATGAGAGTGAAAGAATAGAGCAAAAACACTAACTTAAAACTACATTAAAAAATCTATGATCATGGCATTCTTTCCCATGGCTTCATGGAAAATGGATGGGGGAAAAGTGGAAGCAGTGACAAGTTTTATTTTCTTGGGTTCCAAAATCACTGTAGACTGTGACTCTGTCTTTTGAAGAAAGGCTATAACAAAACTAGATAGTGTATTAAAAAGCAGAGACATCACTTTGCCAACAAAGATGCGTATAATCAAAGTTATGGTTTTTCCAATAGTCATATACAGATATGAGAGTTGGATCATAAAGAATACTGAGTGTGGAAGAATTGAGGCTTTTGAATTTTGGTGCTGGAGAAGACTCTTGAGAGTCCCTTGGACAGCAAGGAGTTCAAACTGGTAAATCCTACAGGAAATAAAAACTGAATTTTCATTGGAAGCACTGATTCAGTTTCAGTTCAAGTGAAACTCCAATATTTTGGCCACCTGATGTAAAGATGCAATTCATTGAAAAAACCCTGATGCTGAGAAAGATTAAAGGCAAAAGAATAAGGCAATGGCAGAGGATGAGATGGTTAGATAACATCACCAGCTCAATATAGATGAATCTGAGCAAACTTCGGGAGATAGTGGAAGACAGAGAAGCCTGAGGTGTTGCAGTCCCAAAGAGTCAGACGGGGTATACGGACTGAACAACAGCAACAATAAACCCGTTAAAATGAGTCATTGACTTTCAGAGTATTACAAGACCCCAAGATGGTTTCTTAGAGGGCATGCCTTCATAAAATCCACTTTATACAAATAAATGCCACAAGTCCATCTAAAAGTAGCATTGCTTTTGTGTTCTCTTTTTGAGTGAAAAACGGACAGCAGTTTAGCACAAAACTGAAGCAAAACAAAGTGCTTGAAAGTAAAATCAAGTCTCATCTCTCATGTCTACTCTGTATCTGTGCTCCTGATTTCACATGAAAACATCCAGTGTGCTCTTGTGAACACTGCCTAGGACAAAGGAGGGACTGGTGAGTCCATCTTGAAGAAAGCAAGTTTTCCAGGACCTCTCTCTCAACCTGCCTTGTTCTCTTTCTCTTTTTCTCTAATAAATAGCAGGATCATTAGTAAGAATCCTTGAAAATGGCATCACTATTTCCTTCTACTAGAGGTTATCTCATTTAGGCAGGAACATTTTTCTAAAGTATTAAGCAACAGCATTATGTCTCTATGAGTAGATAGGTGAAAGGAAGAAATAGTTTAAGAGAGTGTTCTGCCTCCAAAAGGGGAAAGTTGGGATACGTGGGTAGAAGCTTCCTTTTCTATTTTCAAGCGGTGTGACATTGTATCAGAAACTCAACTATCTCTGAAATTAGCTTATTGAACAATAAAGTACAGAAATGTATTAAAGGGATAATGGATTGAAGTGCTTTTATAACTACATAACACCATATAAATAGGAAATTATTACTGTCACTGTACAAAGTGCTATGATAGATTCAGATGTTAAGATATATCCCTTAACGGAATACTTTATATCTAAGGAGAAAATGTGTAAGTTAAGGGCACATAAAGAACGGGGTTAAAAACCTGGCTTTAGTACTTGGGACTAATGCCACTTACCTCCAAATTTTCAGGGACGTGGGACATATTAGTGTGGCTCAATAGGTTATAAATAAAGGGATATAAAATATGTACTGTTTACCATCAAATGTTTTAAAAAATCAAATACTAAATAGGTGCATTTTAACCTCTCCCAAAATCTATGGCACGATGCTGTTGTATGTATTTACAATTCTTAACTGATGATTAGAATAAGAAAAGTCAATCAATCATGTATTTATAATATAATTTGTCTATAATAGGTAATGCATCTTTCGTTCTTACAGTGTATACACACTTTTAAGATATTTCATGTGTTGATCCATTTAATCTTCACAGTAATTCCATGATAGGGGATGCTATTATCCCCATTAACAGATGAGGAAACTTAGACAACTGTGAGAAGTAAATTGCCCGAGACTAAAAGTAATTAAAAGTAGAGGTGATATTCAAATCCTGGCAAAGTTAGCACCCAGAGCTCTCTCTACTGGGAGACGGTAGTTATCTAGGTGTTTCTGCAGTAAGGCGTTCACTGTCCTGTTTTTTCCAGGCTGTCTTTTTAAGGATGTTAGTATAGTGAACATCTTGGAAGATAGAAATAGTGTTTCTCTGCAGAACAAAGGACTTGTTTGCCTGCAGTTTTGAAAAGCAGGCCTAGTATCTCCACTGTGATAGTAGGAAAGCATGCCTTCTCCAAGCTCAGCATTTGCCTCCTATAATGCAATTCACTGTATGTGCAGGTGTCATTGTGCCCCTTCTCATCATCTCATAGAAACTGGGTCTCAGGGAAGAGGTTCAAAATTGCTGATACTCTATGGCAGTGGCCATCAGTAATAAATCCTCCTTTTTTTTTTTTTTGCTACAAATTTTAAAAGCTAATTATTGACTTTTTGATAGACGGGCCTTTTCTTTCTTTAGTGTGTTCCCAGAAAGTCATGAGAAACAAAGCTTCCAGGCGTATCCCAGCTCTTCCGTTTTCCATGTATAAAGCTGACATGGCTTGGACCTCAGGGCTGGTACTAGAGTTGGCTGGAAATTTCCATCTTCCATATGTGCTGTGATTTTAGTTAACTTTGGAGCCAGCGTGGTTCACGTGACTTGGGGCTAAAAAGACATGCTTGAATTTGTGAATTGACTAAACACTCAATGGTTGTAAACCTGAAAACTCCAGAAAGTGCAGTATCCTTGAAAAAAAATCTATCTACAGAGTGAAGTAAGTCAGAAAGAGAAAAACAGATACCGTGTATTTGTGCATATATATGCAATCTACAAAAAATGGTATTGATGAAACTCCTTCACTTTTGAAACATATATCTTATGTCTTATGTTGGAATCTGTGAAAAGCTGGACAGTGACTTGCATGCTTCACGGTTCTTAACATTCTTGTGGTGATAATAGTTACAATATTACTGCTATTAAATATCTTTATTTTACATGTTTTATTTTGTGATATATGTTGGTATATAGATTTCAAAGGGGGTTTTAAATGTTAGGAGATTATTTGAAACATCATCTAGCAATTGCTGGATAAGTTGTCTTCAAAATATCTATATATATTTACTTGACTTGGACACTTTTAAGGTTATTTTACAATTATTTTGTCACAGACTACTGTGGTTCTGGTGCATTGTCTTAATAAATCATCTACTGATATTTAATTGAAGGTCACTACATGTTATTTTAGACTGGAAGAGATGTCAGAAATTCCATACAAAGGAAATGAAGGAGGCATATTTTAACACTGTGTCAGAAAATAACATCAAGAACACTTTATTGTAAGGTCTGTCCTTCTCCGGGCACTATTTAAAGAATACCTCATGCCCTCCACTCAATCTAGCAAGGGTTGGGTACAGGCGAAGGTTTAACTCTATTTGACAAGGACTTTGACTTTGCTAGTCTGAGTCTGAGAGAGTATAAATAGCCAAAATAACATGAAGAAATGACACTAGTTATTTGACTTTTTACTGAAATGTTAAAGGATACAGCAATATAGATGGACCTAGACATTGTCATTGGGAGAAGGCAATGGCTCCCCACTCCAGCACTCTTGCCTGGAAAATCCTATGGATGGAGGAGCCTGGTGGGCTGCGGTCCATGGGGTCGCTAAGGTTTGGACACGACTGAGAGACTTCATTTTCACTTCTCACTTTCACACATTGGAGAAGGAAATGGCAACCCACTCCAGTGTTCTTGCCTGGAGAATCCCAGGGATGGGGGAGACTGGTGGGCTGCTGTCTATGGGGTTGCACAGAGTCGGACACGACTGAAGCGACTTAGCAGCAGCAGCAGTGATTGTCATACTAAATCAAACACAGAAAGACAAATATCATATGATATCACTTATATGTGGATTTTTTTAAAAAGATACAAATAAACTTATCTACAAAATAGAGTTACAGATATAGAAAACAAATGTATGGTTACCCAGCGATATAAATAAGGGCTTCCTTGGTAGCTCAGCTGGTAAAGAATCTGCCTGCAATGCAGGAGACCCCAGTTCAATTCCTAGGTCAGGAAGATCCCATGGAGAAGGGATAGGCTAGCCCACTCCAGTATTCTTGGGCTCAGCTGGTAAAGAATCCACCTCCAATGTGGGAGACCTGGGTGTGATCCCTGGTTTGGGAAGATCCCCTGGAGGAGGATATAGAAACTCACTCCAGTATTCTTGCCTGGGGAAGACCCACGGACAGAGGAGCCTGGCAGGCTATATTCCATGGGGTTTCAAAGAGATGGACACAACTGAATGACTAAGAACAGGGATGTGAATGGGAGGGAGAGCTAAACTGGGAGATTTGGATTAACATACACACACTACTATATATAAAATAGATAACTGATAAGGACCTACTAGGTAGCATGGTCAATTCTAAAGGAAATCAACCCTGAATAGTCTTTGGAAGAACTGATGCTGAAACTGAAGCCCCAGTAGTTTGGCCACCTGATGCAAAGAACCGATTCATTGGAAAAAACCCTGATGCTGGGAAAGATTGAGAGCAGGAGAAGAAGAAGGTGACAGAGGATAAGATGGTTGGTTAGCATCACTGACTCAATGGACATGAGTTTGAGCAAACTCCAGGAAATAGAAAGACAAGTAAGCCTGGGATGCTTCAGTCCACAGGGTCGCAAAGAGTCAGACACGACTTAGTGACTGAAAAACAACCATATATAGCATGGAACTCTATACTCTGTAATGGTCTATATGGGGAAAAATCTGAAAAAGAATTGATGTATGTATAACCTATTCCCTTTTCTCTACAGCTGAAACCAATGCAACATTGTAAATCAACTAAATTTTTAAAAAAATTTTAAATTTTTTTAAAATAACAAAATGAAATTTTTAAAAAATATATCACCATCACAAGAAAAAGTAAATATACTTCCTTCAGATTCAGTCATATACCCTGTGTATGTTCAATTAAAAAAAAAAACACTTTGTAACAAATAAAGTTACTAAGTTTTGCAAATATTTTTGAAGTTTGAGTAACATCCTAGAAACCTCAATAAGATTAAATAAATGCAATCTCCGTATAAGTAGTACATTCCCTAGAAGAAAGACCAAATTAGACTCATTATGTAGAAACCTGTTACAACACTCTGGTAATAAGAAAAGTGATACCTCCCATTTGTAGGGCTTCTTATGATTTTAAAAATGGAATTGCACGTGTTCATCATTTGCATCTTGTGATAGCAATTATACAACCTCATATGGTGGTTAGGAGACCAAAAAGTCACACAGCTAATAAACATCCACATTAGGGCAGTCAGCCAGGAACTTTGTCTTACCCTCTTTTCAATACCTTAGGCTACATTTTATATATTGATTTACACTTTTAAGGTTATCATTGCAATTATGACATTCACAAATACTTTAAATATTTTGCATATATTGTTGTAATTATTGCTTAGTTGCTAGTTCAGTTCAGTTCAGTCACTCAGTCATGTCTGACTCTTTGCGACTTCATGGGCTGCAGCATGCCAGGCTTCCATGTCCATCACTAACTCCTGAAGTTTACCGAAACTCATGTTCATTGAGTCGGTGATGCCATCCAGCCATCCCATCCTCTGTCATCCCCTTTTCCTCCCACCTTCAATCTTTCCCAAAATCAGGGTCTTTTAAAATGAGTCAGTTTTTCGCATCAGGTAGACAAAACATTGGAGCTTCAGCTTCAACATCAGTCTTTCCAATGAACACTCAGGACTGATCTCCTTTAGAATGGACTGGTTGGATCTCCTTGCAGTCAAGGGACTCTCAAGAGTCTTCTCCAGCACCACAGTTCAAAAGCATCAATTCTTTGGTGCTCAGCTTTGTTTATAGTCCAATGCTCACATCCATACTTGACCACTGGAAAAACTATAGCCTTGACTAGATGGACCTTTGTTGGCAAAGTAATGATTCTGCTTTTTAATATGCTGTCTAGGTTGGTCATAACTTTCCTTCCAAGGAGTAAGCGTCTTTTAATTTCATGGCTGCAATCACCATCTGCAGTGATTTTGCAGCTCAAGAAAACAAAGTCTGTCACTGTTTCCATTGTTTCCTATCTATTTCCCATGAAGTGATGGGACCAGATGCCATTATCATAGTTTTCTGAATGTTGAGCTTTAAACCAACTTTTTCACTCTCCACTTTCACTTTCATCAAAAGGCTCTTTAGTTCCTCTTTAATTTCTGCCATAAGGATGGTGTCATCTGCATACCTGAGGTTATTGATATTTCTCCCAGCAATCTTGATTCCAGCTTGTGCTTCCTCCAGCCCAGCATTTTTCATCATGTACTCTGCATAAAAGTCAAATAAGCAGGGTGACAATATACAGTCTTGATGTACTCCTTTTCCTATTTAGAACCAGTCTGTTGTCCCATATCTGGTTCTAACTGTTGTTTCTTGACCTGCACATAGATTTCTCAGGAGGCAGGTCAGGTGGTCTGGTATTCTCATTTCTTTCAGAATTTTCCACAGTTTATTGTGATCCACACAGTCAAAGGCTTTGACATAGTCAATAAAGCAGAACTAGATGTTTTTCTGGAACTCTCTTGCTTTTTCAGTGATCCAGCGAATGTTGGCAATTTGATCTTTGGTTCTTCTACCTTTTCTAAATCAAGCTTGATATCTGGAAGTTCACAGTTTACGTATTGTTGAGGCCTGGCTTGGAGTATTTTGAGCATTACTTTACTAGCGTGTGAGATGAGTACAATTGTGTGGTAGTTTGAGCATTTTTTGGCATTGCCTTTCTTTGGGATTGGAATGAAAACTGACCTTTTCCAGTCCTGTGGCCACTGCTGAGTTTTCCAAATTTGCTGGCATATTGAGTACAGCACTTTCAAGGCATCATCTTTAAGATTTGAAATAGCTCAACTGGAATTCCATCACCTCCACTAGCTTGGTAGTAGTGTTGTTTCCTAAGGCCCACTTGACTTCACATTCTAGGGTGTCTGGCTCTAGGTGAGTGATTACACCATCATGATCATCTGGGTAATAAAGATATTTTTTGTACAGTTCTTCTGTGTATTCTTGCCACCTCTTCTTAGTATCGTCTTCTTCTGTTAGGTCCATATGATTTATGTCCTTTATTGAGTCCATCTTAGCATGAAATGTTCCCTTGGTATAGCTAATGTTCTTGAAGAGATCTCTAGTCTTTCCCATTCTGTTGTTTTCCTCTATTTCTTTGCACTGATCACTGAGAAAGGCTTTCTTATCTCTCCTTGTTATTCTTTGGAACTCTGTGTTCAAATGGGTATATCTTTCCTTTTCTCCTTGGATTTTCACTTCTCTTCTTTTCACAGCTATTTGTAAGGCCTCATCAGACAGCCACTTTCCTTTTTCCATTTCTTGGAGATGGTCTTGATCCTTGTCTCCTGTACAATGTAATGAATCTCCATCCATAGTTCATCAGGCACTCTGTCTATCAGGTCTAGTCCCCTGAATCTATTTCCTACTTCCACTGTATAATCATAAGGGATTTGATTTAGGTCATACCTGAATGGTCTAGTGGTTTTCCCCACACTCTTCAATTTAAGTCTGAATTTGGCAATAAGGAGTTCATGATCTGAGCCACAGTCAGCTTCCAGTGTTGTTTTTGCTGACTGTATAAAGCTTCTCCATCTTTGGAGGAAAATAATATAATCAATCTGATTTTGATGTTGGCTATCTGGTGATGTCCATGTGTAGAGTCTTCTCTTGTATTGTTGGAAGAGAGTGTTTGCTATGACCAGTGAGTTCTCTTGGCAAAACTCTACTAGCTTTTGCCCTGCTTCATTCTGTACTCCAAGGCCAAATTTGCCTGCTACTCCAGGTGTTTCTTGACTTCCTATTTTGCATTCCAGTCCCCTATAATGAAAAGGATATCTTTTTTGGGTGTTAGTTCTATTAGGTCTTGTAGGTATTCATAGAACCATTCAACTTCAGCTTCCTCAGTATTACTGGTCAGGGCCTAGACTTGGATTACCATGATATTGAATGGTTTGCTTTGGAAATGAACAGAGATCATTCTGTCACTTTTGAGTACTGAATTTTGGACTCTTTTGTTGTTGATTATGATGGCTACTCCATTTCTTCTAAGGGATTCTTGCCCACAGTAGTAGATATAATGGTTATCTAACTTAAATTCACCCATTCCGGTCCATTTTAGTTCACTGATTCCTAAAATGTCAATGTTCACTCTTGTTATCTCCTGTTTGACCACTTCCAATTTGCCTTGATTCATGGACCTAACATTTCAGGTTCCTATGCAATATTGCTCTTTAAAGCATTGGACCTTGCTTCCATCACCAGTCACATCCATAACCGGGTGTTGTTTTTTCTTTGGCTCCATCCCTTCATTCTTTTTGGAGTTATTTCTCCACTGATCTCCAGTAGCATTTTGGGCAACTACGTGTCCAATTCTTTGCTACCTCTTAGACTGTAGCCTGCCAAGTTCCTCTCTCCATGGGATTTTCAAAGCAAAAGGACCAGAGAGGGTTGCCATTTCCTTCTCCAGGGGAATCTTCCCGGACCAAGGATCTTACCCATGTCTCCTGCTTCAGCAGGCAAGTTCTTACCTAATGACATCAGCATCTGTGGACCTACAGGTCCAGGAAGAAACTGAAGGTGGTAAAAGAGGATTGAGGGGGAAGAAAACTGACAACACAAAACCAACATATCCTTCATTATATCCAAAAAAAAAGCAATGTATTTGATATAGCTATAGGCCTCCATTACCTATTAAATATTTTTGCTTCAATCTCCAATGTCTATTGGAACTGACTGTTTCATTACCATTGTCTTCATTACTTTATTAACTATTGTATGTTTAAACTGCTAAACTTTAAACTGGTAAACCCAGTTACCCTGAGTCTAGCTTTTCCTTTTTTATTCTAACATTTCTCCTCCTACCAGAGTTACCTATTTATTTATTTATTTAACATTCATGATCTTGTTACTCTTCTCTCAGATCCATGCTTGCTGCTGGGAAACAAAGCAGAATAAAACCTAAGTTCAGTTGTGGAGGGAGCTTGATGTGATTGGCTGACACTTAACAGAGGTTTACAGTGCAGTGTTATAAATAGTGTAATCACAGTCTCAACAAACTGCTCTGGGGAGACTTGAGAAGGAAATTATTAATCTTGTCTAGGAACAACAAGGAAGTCATCAGGGCATAAAGGATATTGGCACTGAGTTACTAAATGAAATAAGAGTTTGCCAGAAAGGAAAGGATAAAGACATGTCAGGAATGACGATTGTATGCCTGGACTCAGCAGCCTAAAATAACATGCTACATCCTAAGCAAATGGCTTTGTGCCTGGGATAAAATAATATGACAGCAAACACTTAGTTGTAATTGCTGACACTAATCTAAGCCTTTTTCATGTATTAACTCATTTATTCCATACAACAATTCTATTGGGTATATACCATTATCAGGGCTTTCCAAGTAGGTTTCATGGTAAAGAACCAGCTTGCCTATGCAAGAGACATACAAGACATAAGTTCACTGCCATTCTCCCAGATCTTCCCACCCTCTCCCTCTCCCACAGAGTCCATAAGACTGTAAAATATCATGTATGAAACGAGTTGCCAGTCCAGGTTCGATGCACGATATTGGATGCTTGGGGCTAGTGCACTGGGACGACCCAGAGGGATCGTATGGGGAGGGAGGAGGGAGGAGGGTTCAGGATGGGGAACACATGTATACCTTTGGCGGATTCATTTTGATATTTGGCAAAACTAATACAATTATGTAAAGTTTAAAAATAAAATAAAATTATTAAAAAAAAAGACATAAGTTCGATCCCAGGGTCGGGAAGACCCCCTAGAGAAGGACATGACAACACACTCCAGTATTCTTACTGGGAAATTCTATGGACAAAGAAGCCTGGTAGGTTATAGTCCATGGGATTGCAACGAGTCAGACACGACTGAGGCAACAGCACACACACGTATACAATTATTATTGTTTCAGAGGTGAGAGAATAGACACTGAGAGGTTAAATGAATTCTCCAAGTTTACACAACTAGTGTCCAAGCTACAATGGGGGCAACTGCAACCTGATTCTGGAATGCAGCCTTTCATTGTCAAGCTATAAGGTAACCAGGGAACTTTTAGTAAAGGATTTTGCATGATGTAATTAATACGAATTCAAGGATTTAACTACAAAGGTGAGAATTGGGTTTCCTTTGTCAAGACAACACTGGCAGGGGTGTAGCTGATGCATGAGAGGAAGAAATATAAAGGGACCGACATCTTATTATTAGGAGTTTGTAGACAAATAATGATACAGGCTTGATTTGGCTCAAGTTGGTGGGAATGAAGCACAGGTGATTTCATAGGTACTCAAACAATAAAATCAATAACCATGTGGGCAGAAAAGTGGATATGAGTAATGAGTTAAAGGAAAAGTCAAGCACGCCTTCCAGGTTTTGGTGTGTGTGGCAACATAGACAGTGGCACCATGAGGAAGGATTCAGACAGTTAAGTTTGATGAATATAAATGTTGAATGATCAGCAAGACATTCATGTAGAAATCCCCAGTGTGAAGCAAGATATCTTTGCTTTTCTCTCTCCTTCCTTCCCTCCCTCCTTCCTCCATCTCTCTCTCTCTCCCTTTCTTGTAGGTTGGAAATTTTGAAAATTATTCCTATGAAGATATTGTCCTGTGTTATTTTCCAGCTAAAATCTGTATCTTTCCGTATCTTACCAACAACATAGCATCCTAATGCAAGGGGGAAAGATCAATTTTTTTGTAAGTAAACTGTCTTTGCATGGGTATCTCCTGTCTGTTGCTTACTCATTTCTTTATTTAGATGGCAGAGTTAGTCTCAAGAGAACAGAGCCTTCAAATCAGCAGGCAAGTCTGAAAACCAGACATGTGACTTTAGGTTGTCATTTAATATTTTCTGAGCCTCAGTTTTTTCTTTTGTAAAATGGCATAATAAGATATACCTGGTAGTGTTCATTTGGAGATAAAAAAACTAAGATATATAAAATTCTTAGTTGATGCCATGTAGTAAGCATTCAGTAAATATTAGCCAGTAACCACAGCCAGGCACACTAATAAGCAGTATATGCAAAATGTGTGGTGCAATGTAGTTATTAAATTGCTCTTGTTAATAGCTAATCAGAATGTAGGATTAAAATGCCATAAAATATTTAAATAGAGAGTCTCTCTGTCTAGAAAGCTTTCTTCTCTAGCACTCTAATATTACGTATCCTTCAAAGAGAATTTCCAATGGAACCACAGTAAGTCATTTTCCAATCTTCCTAGTTAGAATAACTTGCTTTCCCTTCTGTAGTCCCAGAGCAATTTTATAACACTTCTGTTACCATAATAGGCTAATTTATAATTATGCATGTGCTTAAAATAGTCTTCTGATCAAGTTTGAGCTCGAAAAATATAAGGGTTATACTTTACTCATTTTTTAATTCTCCATCGACAGTGAGGATAGGGCTCAGTAAATGTTAAATTGGAATAGGTTGAATTCCTTGGACGCAACCAGCTGTTCTAACTTGATCTTACTGAGAAAATGGCTCACAACATATTAAAAAAACAATAGGAATATTGCAGTGGCTTGATTTAGATTACCATAACAGATGTGCAAGTGAGTCTCATGATCTATTAGATATGCACATAAGAGAGAGGTTTTATTTTTCTCAATGCATGCATTTGCATAGAGAAAAATTAAGAGTTCCTTTTGTTTACATTCATCTGAGAGAAACAAATGCCTTTTGTTTCGCTCAACTGGCAATATGTTTATGTTTTTCAAGTCTGCATTTATCATTAAATTATCCCAAGGAAATTAAAGGTCAATGTGAGCTCTTGGATATAAACACTTACAAAATCTAGAATATTAATTTGCTACTGTGTTGGGAATTTGTGTCATACACGTGTAGGATGGAAAATGATGTTATGTATTATATCTTATATTTTTACTTATATTAATAGTTTGTGTGTGTAAGAGTAACAACTGCACTTATTATTTATAGAAGTACACCAGGCATACTTTTTATAGTGGTAGTCATCCAGTATTTATAGTCCACTATATTTTCCTTCTTTTTATTTTTTGAAAGATCAACTAAAACATCAGAGTTTTCATTACGGTCTCTTAAGAAAACACATTCCAGTCTAATTTCCCTCTTCCTAACCAAAGTTGTTCATTAAAACTTCGTGATTTACATGTGTGTCTGCTCACATACACAAACACACACACACTCATGACCAATTTGATGTTGTTTGTATCACATGGGAAGAGGGCACAATGGGACTCGTTTTTATTACAGCTGTGGGAACTTGGAAACATTTCTTATCCCCTGAACTTGTTTTTCTTATCTGTGAAGGGAGAAATCATGCTACCTACTGGAAGCTGAAACTCCAATACTTTGGCCACCTGATCCGAAGAGCTGACTCATTTGAAAAGACCCTGGGAAAGATTGAGGGCAGGAGGAGAAGGGAACAATGGAGGATGAGATGGCTGGATGGCATCACCGACACAATGGACATGGGTTTGGGTGGACTGCGGGAGTTGGTGATGGACAGGGAGACCTGGTGTGCTGTGGTTCATGGGGTCACAAAGAGTCAGACATGACTGAGACTGAACTGAACTCAACTCGAAGGATATAAGGGTATCATAAGAATTATAAACATTTCAAGTCCTGGGAAGAGTGCATGTATTAAGCATTCAGTAAATACTAGTTCTTCTTATTATATCTTTATGCATATTTAAATTCAAAAATGCATAATTCATCAATCTTAGCTTTTTTTTAAAAAAAATTCAACTTTAGTCTTGGAGTTCTTTCAATATTAACAGCAAGGGAATAAAATAATTAATGTGTTCTTTTTAACTTTGATATACATATGTGTGTGTATATATATATATCATACTCTTACATCAATAATTGCTTTTGTTTACTCATATTCTATCATGGATACTTAGGATTTCTTAAAATTATTTTAGAAACGCTGTTGCAATGAGCATACTTTCATAGATTTCCTTCAGCAAATATGTAGGAGTTTCTCTTAGCTATTATAAAGATCATCAGGGTGGATGGAATATACCCTTACAAATAAGTAGGGCCAAATTGCTCCTCAAAGTGCTCTAGACTTTCATCAACCTTGAATGAAAGTTTATAGTTCCTTACATATTGTCATTGACGATACTATCAGACTTCTTAATTTTTTCAGTCTGAAGTTTTAACACCAGTATGTCACAAGTATTTAATTGTTTTAATGTGAAAGCCCTGGTGGCTCGGTTGGTAAAGAATCTGCCTGAAATGCAGGAGACCCAAGTTCAATCCCTGGGTTGGGAAAGTCCCCTGGAGAAGGAAATGGCAACCCACTCCAGTATTCTTGCCTGGAGATTTCCATGGACAGAGGAGCTTTGTGGGCTACAGTCCTTGGGGTTGCAAAGAATTAGACATGACTTTCACTTTTACCCTTTAGTTTGGGTACGTTTTCATATATTTATTGGCTTCTTAGATTCCCCTTCTGTGAATTTCCTGCATACATTATAGATTTTCTTCTATTGTACAGTAATGATAGTTCTGGTGGCAAAATATGAGTTTTCTTCTGTATACAAACTGCTCACAACTGTATTGTGAGGTTTGTCTTTGTAATCCTATCTATGCTGTACTGTGCTAAATTGCTTCAGTCTCTTTGTGAACCTTTGGACTGTAGCCTGCCAGGCTCCTCTGTTCATGGGATTCTCTAGGCAAGAATACTGGTATAGGTTGCTGTGCCCTCCTCCAGGGGATCTTTCCAACTCAGGAATTGAAACCACGTCTCCTGCAGTTATGCAATATAGGTGGGTCCTTTACCACTGAGCCACTAGGAAAGCCCTATATACACATACATGTCAGTGTATGTGTCTGTGCTCACATCATGAACTTCCAGATGTTCAAGCTGGATTTAGAAAAGGCAGAGGAACCAGAGATCAAATTGCCAACATCAGTTGGATCATCAAAAAAACAAGAGAGTTCCAGAAAAGCATCTACTTCTGTTTTACTGACTATACCAAAGCTTTTGAATGTGATGGATCACAACTGTGAAAAATTGGATCAAACTGTGGAAAATTCTGAAAGAGATGGGAATAACAAACCACCCGATCTGCCTCCTGAGAAATCCGTATACAGGTTAAGAAAAAACAGTTAGAACTGAACATAGAACAACAGACTGGTTCCTAATCGGGAAAGGAGTACATCAAGGCTGTATATTGTCACACTGCTTATTTAACTTATATGCAGAATACATCATGAGAAATGCCAGACTGGATGAATCACAAGCTGGAATCAAGATTGCCAGGAGAAATATGAAGAACCTCAGATATGCACATGACACCACCCTTATGACAGAAAGAGAAGACGAACTAAAGAACCTCTTGATGATAATGAAAGAGGAGAGTGAAAAAGTTGGCTTAAAATTTAACGTTGAAAAAACTAAGATCATGGCATCTGGTCCAATCACTTCATGGCAAATAGATGGGGAAACAACGGAAACAGTGAGAGACTTTATTTTGGGGGCTCCAAGATTACTGCAATGGTAACTGCAGCCTTGAAATTAAAAGATGCTTGCTCCTGGGAAGAAAATCTATGACCAGCCTAGCTCAGTTCACTTCAGTCACTCAGTCGTGTCCAACTCTTTGCGACCTCATGGACGGCAGCGCACCAGGCTTCCCTGTCCTTCACAGACTTCCAGAGCTTACTCAAACTCATGTCCATTGAGTCAGTGATGCCATGCAACCATCTCATCCTTTGTCAGGGTTTTTTCAAATGAGTCAGTTCTTTGCATCAGGTGGCCAAAGTATTGGAGTTTCAGCTTCAATATAAGTCCTTCCAATGAATATTCAGGTCTGATCTCTTTTAGGATGGACTGGTTGGATCTGCTTGCAGTGCAAGGGACTCTCAAGAGTCTTCTCCAACACCACAGTTCAAAAGCATCAATTCTTTGGCACTCAGCTTTCTTTATAGTCCAGCCTTTACATCCATACATGACTACTGCAAAAGCCATAGTTTTAAGTAGACAGGTTCTTGTTGGTAAAATAATGTCTCTGCTTTTTAATATGCTGTCTAAGTTGGTCATAACTTTTCTTCCGTGGAGTAACCATCTTTTAATTTCATGGATGCAGTCACCATCTGCAGTGATTTTGGAGCCCAAGAAAATAAAGTCTCTCACTGTTTCCATTGTTTCCCCATCTATTTGCCATGAAGTGATGGGACCAGATGCTATGACCTTATTTTTCTGAATGCTGAGTTTTAAGCCAACATTTTCACTCTCCTTTTTCACTTTCATCAAGAGGCTCTTTAGAACTAAAGATATGCGTATCTTTAGATAAGTGTCTGGGGTTATTGATATTTCTTCCGACCATCTTTATTCCAGCTTGTGCTTAATTCAGCCTGGCACTTTGCATGATGTACTTTGCATATAAGTTAAATAAGCCAGGTGACAATATACAGCCTTGACATACTCCTTTTCCAATTTGGAACCAGTCTGTTGCCCCATGTCCAGTTCTAACTATTGCTTCTTGACCTGCATACAAATTTTTCAGGAGGCAGGTCAAGTATTCCCATCTCTTTCAGAATTTTCTGCAGTTTGTTGTGATCCACACAGTCAAAGGATTTGGTATAGTCAATAAAGCAGAAGTTGATAGTCTTCTGGAATTCTCTTGCTTTTTCGATGGTCCAGTGGATGTTGGCAATTTGATCTTTGGTTCCTCTTCCTTTTCTAAATTCAGGTTGAACATCTGGAAGTTCACGGTTCATGTACTATTGAAGCATGGCTTGGAGAATTTTGAGCATTACCTTACTAGCATGTGAGATGAGTGCAACTGTGCAGTAGTTTGAACATTCTTTGGCATTGCCTTTTATGGGATTGGAATGAAAACTAACCTTTTCCATTCTGTCGCCACTGCTGAGTTTTCCAGATTTGCTGGTATATTGAATGCAGCACTTTCACAGCATCATCTTTTAGGATTTGAAATAGCTCAACTGAAATTTGAAATAGCAGGTCAAAGGCTAACAGATTTTTTTGCCAAGAGAATGCACTGGTCACAGCAAACACCCTCTTCCAAAAACACAAGAGAAGACTCTACACATGGACATCACAAGATGATAAATACCAAAATCAGATTCATCATATTCTTTTCCTCCAAAGATGGAGAAGCTCTATACAGTCAGCAAAAACAAGACCAGGAGCTGACTGTGGCTCAGATAATAAACTCCTTATTGCCAAATTCAGATTTACATTGAAGAAAGTAGGGAAAACCACTAGATCATTTAGGTATGACCTAAATCAAATCCCTTACAATTATACAGTGGAAGTGACAAATAAATTCAAGGGATTAGATCTGATAGAGTGCTTGAATAACTATGGACAGAAGTTCGTGACCTTGTATAGAAGGCAGTGATTAAGAACATCCCCAAGAAAAAAGAAATGCAGAAAGGCAAAATGGTTGTAGAGGAGGCCTTACAAATAGATGAAAAAGAAGACAAATGAAAAACAAAGGAGAAAAGGAAAGATATACCCATTTGAGTGCAGAGTTCCAAAGAATAGCAAGGAGAGATAAGAAAGCCTTCCTCAGTGATCAATGCAAAGAAATAGAGGAAAACAACAGAATGGGAAAGACTGGTGCAGGAGGGCCAAGAGGAGCTACTCCATGTTCAAGGTCAGGAGGGGCAGCCATGAGAAGATACCCCTCATCCAAGGTAAGGAGCAGCCGCTGCACTTTGCTGGAGCAGCCATGAAGAGATACCCCACGTCCAAGGCAAGAGAAGCCCAAGTAAGACGGTAGATGCTGCAAGAGGACATTAGAGGGCAGACACACTGAAACCATAATCACAGAAAACTTGTCAATCTAATCACACGAGGACCACAGCCTTGTCTAACTCAATGAAACTAAGCCATGCCTTGTGGGGCCACCCAAGACGGGCAGGTCATGGTGGAGATGTCTGACAGAATGTGGTCCACTGGAGAAGGGAGCCTTGAGAACCCCATGAACAGTATGAAAAGGCAAAATGATAGGATACTGAAAGAGGAACTCCCCAGGTCAGTAGGTGCCCAATATGCTACTGGAGATCAGTGGATAAATAACTCCAGAAAGGATGAAGGGATGGAGCCAAAGAACAACTAACACCCAGTTGTAGATGTGACTGGTGATGGAAGCAAGGCCTGATGCTTTAAAGAGCAATATTGCATAGGAACCTGGAATGTTAGGTCCATGAATCAAACAAATTGGAAGTAGTCAAACAGGAGATGGCAAGAGTAAACGTCAATTTTCTAGGAATCAGCTAACTAAAATGGACTGGAATGGATGAATTTAACTTAGATGACCATTATATCTACTACCATGGGTAGGAATCCCTTAGAAGAAATGGAGTAGCCATCATGGTCAACAAAAGAGTCCGAAATGCAGTACTTGGATGCAATTTCAAAAATGACAGAATGATTTCTGTTCATTTCCAAGGCAAATCATTCAATATCACAGTAATCCAAGCCTACGCCCCAACCAGAAATGCTGAAGAAGCTGAGATTGAACAGTTCTATGAAGACCTACAAGACCTTTTAAAACTGACACCCCCCAAATAGATGTCCTTTTCATTACAGGGGACTGGAATGCAAAAGTAGGAAGTCAAGAAACATGTGGGTTAACAGGCAAATTTGGCCTTGGAATACGGAATGAAGCGGGGCAAAGGCTAATAGAGTTTTACCAAGACAACGCACTGGTCATAGCAAATACCCTCTTCCAACAACACAAGAGAAGACTACACATGGACATCATCAGATGGCCAACACCAAAATCAGACCCATTGTGATTATCTTGGTCGTGAAGATCTTTTTTGTACAGTTCATCTGTGTATTCTTGCCACATCTTCTTAATATCTTCTGCTTCTGTTAGGTCCATATCATTTCTGTCCCTTATTGAGCCCATCTTTGCATGAAATGTTCCCTTGGTATCTCTAATTTTCTTGAAGAGATCTCTAGTCTTTCCCATTCTGTTGTTTTCCTCCTTTCTTTCTTTCCCAAAGAAAGGTAATGCCAAAGAATGCTCAAACTACTGCACAATTGCACTCATCTCACGCTCTCGTAAAGTAATCCTCAAAATTCTCCAAGCCAGGCTTCAGCAATACATGAACCGTGAACTTCCAGATGTTCAAGCTGATTTAGAAAAGGCAGAGGAACCAGAGATCAAATTGCCAACATCCGCTGGATCATCAAAAAAGCAAGAGAGTTCCAGAAAAATATCTATTTCTGCTTTATTGACTATGCCAAAGCCTTTGACTCTGTGGATTACAATAAAATTTGGGAAATTCTGAAAGAGATGGCACCTGACCTGCCTCTTGAGAAGCCTATATGCAGATCAGGAAGCAACAGTTAGAACTGGACATGGAACAACAGACTGGTTCCAAATAGGAAAAGGAGTACGTCAAGGCTGTATACTGTCACCCTGCTTATTTAACTTCTATGCAGAGTACATCATGAGAAACGCTGGGCTGGAAGAAGCACAAGCTGGAATCAAGATTGCTGGGAGAAATAGCAATAACCTCAGATATGCAGATGACACCACCCTATGGCAGAAAGTGAAGAGGAACTCAAAAGCCTCTTGATAAAAGTGAAAGAGGAGAGTGAAAAAGTTGGCTTAAAACTCAACATTCAGAAAACTAAGATCATGACATCTGGCCCCATCACTTCATGGGAAATAGATGGGGAAACAGTGGAAACAGTGTCAGACTTTATTTTTCTGGGCTCCAAAATCACTACAGATGGTGACTGCAGCCATGAAATTAAAAGACGCTTACTCTTTGGAAGGAAAGTTATGAGCAACCTAGACAGCATATTAAAAAGCAGAGACATTACTTCGCCAACAAAGGTCCATCTAGTCAAGGCTATGGTTTTTCCAGTGGTAATGTATGGATGTGAGAGTTGGACTGTGAAGAAAGCTAAGTGCTGAAGAATTGATGCTTTTGAACTGTGGTGTTGGAGAAGATTCTTGAGAGTCCCTTGGACTGCAAGGAGATCCAACCAGTCCATCCTTTCTAAAGGAGATCAGTCCTGGGTGTTCACTGGAAGGACTGATGCTGAAGCTGAAACTCTAATACTTTGGCCACCTCATGTGAAGAGTTGACTCATTGGAAAAGACTCTGATGCTGGGAGGGATTAGGGGAAGGAGGAGAAGGGGACGACAGAGGATGAGATGGCTGGATGGCATCACGGACTCGATGGATGTGAGTTTGAGTAAACTCCAGGAGTCGATGATGGACAGGGAGGCCTGGCGTGCTGTGATTCATGGGGTCGCAAAGAATCGGACACGACTAAGTGACTGAACTGAACTGACTGAGAGATCCTTTCAAGAAAATCACAGATAACAAGGGAACATTTTATACAAAGATGAGCACAATAAAGGACATAAATTTTACGGGCCTAATAGAAGCAGAAGATTTTAAGAAAAGGTGGCAAGAATACACAGAACTATACAAAAAAGATCTTCATGACCCAGATAACCACAATGGTTTGATTACTCACCTAGAGCCAGACATCCTGGAATGGGAAGTCAAGTGAGCCTTAGGAAGCATTGCTACAAACAAAGCTAGTGGAGGTGATGGAATTCCAGTTGAGATAGGATACATGAGGGAAATATTCCTCTAATGTAGTAAAATTCAATAAAAATATCAAACATCAGTAATCATAGTAGCATACTTGTATCATTTTGAAATATGCACTGGAGATGTGATGGTTGGAAGAAGGGATCTTGCTTTTCATTATTTGCTTCTAGTATATTATTCGATATATGTGTGCTTGCTTTACTGTTTAACCTCTTTAAAATCAGCCTAAAATAGAAGATAGCAGAGTCATCTCATATCATTGTATTTCATGGGATAAGTTTAACACAAGTAAATATAGAGAAGGCTAAAATGGGCATCAGACATAAGTCAGTTTGTTAAGTGATTTGTCTTCTATTGAGTTTTGGCTAACAAGAGGCCATGTTGCTACAATGATCAAATTTTGAAATACTGCTCCTGTGGGGTTTTCAGATGCTCCCCACAACAGGCCTGGATGAAGAGAAATATGCAGGCATTTCTGAGACAATGTTGAGGCTGGATGCTATATAAGACCATGAGAGGATTGTTTAGAAAGAGTGTCACCAATAGAGTCTTTGGGAACCACTACCCCAGAATGTGAGTTACTCTCATACTTGTGTGGTATAATTGCTATGGATCCAATAACTGCATGATTTTCCAAAAGCTAAGAAGCTAGGGTGGGAACACCTAATGAACTAGAAACAATAAATATTATGACCATTCTTATATTTCTTTATATTCCTGAGCCTCATTATCCTCATCCCCATTTATTCTTCTAAGAAATGAAGGGAATAATTTTCATGAAGATTAAATGAAGTAAAGTGAAAGTGTTTCAGAGCAGTAACATTCAATATATATTCAGGGTGGCTTGTCAGATTCTCTTGCATTTCTCTGAATGATCAAGTCATCATAGCAATTTTGATAGCCAGATTACTTAGTTAAGAAATCAGGAAACTGAGTCCAGTCCTGCCTAAGTGAGCTATGAAATCATTCAGGTAAATTACTCAAAGGCTACATTTCTTGAGAGGCAATTGGTACATTAACTCTAGGCAATGGTTTTCTTTTACTTTATTTGATAATTATAAAAAATGATACAACATCTTCAAAACATATTTATGATATAATAACTTAAACCATTTGTATAATAAATGATGAAAGGCAAAATACAAAATTGGTTATGCTTTAGTTTCAAATGAGAAAAACTATTTATCCACCTTGCTAATGAAACTATTTACATAAAATGTTAACCATTATATATATATATATATATATATATATATATATATATATATATATATATATAATCAATCCATTTCAGGTAGATTCTGGAACTAGAGATAGCACTCCAGGTAAGCAAGGATATTGTTTAAAAAGCTACAAGTGTTTGCAGTGGCAGAAGAAGTAATCAGAAATCCCTCTCTAAGGATATTACAAAAGCATATTTATAAATGTGTGAACTAAATAACAAAGATGAGTTATGATTATTAATATTTAGAGTGAAAAATATATAATTTTAATGCATAATTTTCAGGAAGGAAAAACGGAAAAGCAAATCCACTGGACTGACTTACTTATCACTTTACTTCTTTACCAATCAAATTAGACTGATTATATTCCAACCTGGATGATTTCACTTCATGGAAAAAAATGTGTTATTGCACCCATCATTTCTCTCCCTGAAAATAACACTCTGAAACATATAGACAAAACATTAATCACACTTGGGATTGAAGGCAATTTGTATTCAGATGTGCCTGAGTACACCACAAAGAATTTACTTTTCATCCAGTGGCATGGATCACACGGCAGCCCTGGTCTACAACCATGAAGGTCCAAGTGTCACCATTCAAATATTCACTAGGATATGCAGAACTCATAGAAGCATATTACTGAACTTAGTAAGAAATCACTTCTCACTACCAGTACCCCTTTGTCCAGATTTTTGCCTGAATTATTTTAAAAGGTACAACTGTCTGTCTACTCTCACCCTTGTCTCCACTCATCCTCACAGAGCTTTCAAAAATGATCTTATACAAACATATTCCAAAGGGCTGTGGGTGAGGCTGTTTACATAATCCCATTGACTCTTTCACTAAATACAACCAAACATATCATGTAAAACATTTGTTAAACATCATAAAGGTTTGGAAGACCTTAAAAAGTAGTGAAAAAAAGTGACAGGCATAATTATGTAGAATTGATTGGACCCAGGGAGCTAACCAGACTGTTGTAACATCAAATGTATGCAATGTGTATGTACGCATACCACATGCTTGAATGGAAGGTTGTATGACTTACTGGAAAGATGAGGACAAAATTTCAGGCACAATGACTATTCAACAAAGACAATCTCAGAGCTACTCTTTGCATGTTAAACTGAGAGTAATTCCATCAGGTACAACTGCACAGGTTGTATATTGCAAAACTCTAAGATGGGAGGGAGTATTTCAATGCATTACAGTATAAAGTATGTCTCCTGAAATTGTGCAGTATGCAATATGCAAGCAACATAAGAAAGTCTATTGGTCATAGAGGATCCTGCTGTGATGTATGTCAGAGAGTGTTTTGCCTATGTTCTCCTCTAGGATGTTTATAGTTTCTGGTCTTACACTGAGATCTTTAATCCATTTTGAGTTTATTTTTGTATATGGTGTTAGAAAGTGTTCTAGTTTCATTCTTTTACAAGTGGTTGACCAGTTTTCCCAGCACCACTTGTTAAAGAGATTGTCTTTAATCCATTGTATATTCTTGCCTCCTTTGTCAAAGATAAGGTGTCCATATGTGCATGGATTTATCTCTGGGCTTTCTATTTTGTTCCACTGATCAATATTTCTATCTTTGTGCCAGTACCATACTGTCTTGATAACTGTGGCTTTGTTATAGAGCCTGAAGTCAGGTAGGTTGATTCCTCCAGTTCCCTTCTTCTTTCTCAAGATAGCTTTGGCTATTTGAGGTTTTTTGTATTTCCATACAAATTGTGAAATTATTTGTTCTAGCTCTGTGAAGAATACCATTGGTAGCTTTATGGGGATTGCATTGAATCTATAAATTGCTTTGGGTAGTATACTCATTTTCACTATATTGATTCCTCCAATCCATGAACATGGTATATTTCTCCATCTATTAGTGTCCTCTTTGATTTCTTTCACCAGTGTTTTATAGTTTTCTATATATAGGTCTTTAGTTTCTTTAGGTAGATATATTCCTAAGTATTTTATTCTTTCCGTTGCAATGGTGAATGGAATTGTTTCCTTAATTTCTCTTTCTGTTTTCTCATTATTAGTGTATAGGAATGCAAGGGATTTCTGTGTGTTGATTTTATATCCTGCAACTTTACTATAATCATTGATTAGTTCTAGTAATTTTCTGGTAGAGTCTTTAGGGTTTTCTATGTAGAGGATCATGTCATCTGCAAATAGTGAGAGTTTTACTTCTTCTTTTCCAATTTGGATTCCTTTTATTTCTTTTTCTTCTCTGATTGCTGTGGCCAAAACTTCCAAAACTAAAAGCAAAAATAAACAAATGGGACCTAATTAAACTTAAAAGCTTCTGCACAACAAAGGAAACTATTAGCAAGGTGAAAAGGCAGCCTTCAGAATGGGAGAAAATAATAGCAAATGAAGCAACTGACAAACAACTAATCTCAAAAATATACAAGCAACTCCTACAGCTCAACTCCAGAAAAATAAATGACCCAATTAAAAAATGGGCCAAAGAACTAAATAGACATTTCTCCAAAGAAGACATACAGATGGCTAACAAACACATGAAAAGATGCTCAACATCACTCATTATCAGAGAAATGCAAATCAAAACCACTATGAGGTACCATTTCACACCAGTCAGAATGGCTGCAATCCAAAAGTCTACAAGCAATAAATGCTGGAGAGGGTGTGGAGAAAAGGGAACCCTCTTACACTGTTGGTGGGAATGCAAACTAGTACAGCCACTATGGAGAACAGTGTGGAGATTCCTTAAAAAACTGGAAATAGAACTGCCTTATGATCCAGCAATCCCACTGCTGGGCATACACACTGAGGAAACCAGAAGGGAACGAGACACGTGTACCCCAATGTTCATCGCAGCACTGTTTATAATAGCCAAGACATGGCAGCAACCTAGATGTCCATCAGCAGATGAATGGATAAGAAAGCTGTGGTACATATACACAATGGAGTATTACTCAGCCATTAAAAAGAATACATTTGAATCAGTTCTAATGAGGTGGATGAAAGTGGAGCCTATTATACAGAGTGAAGTAAGCCAGAAAGAAAAACACCAATACAGTATACTAACACATATATATGGAATTTAGAAAGATGGTAACAATAACCCTGTGTACGAGACAGCAAAAGAGACACTGATATATAGATCAGTCTTATAGACTCTGTGGGAGAGGGAGAGGGTGGGGAGATTTGGGAGAATGGCATTGAAATATGTATAATATCATATATGAAATGAGTCGCCAGTCCAGGTTCGATGCACGATACTGGATGCTTGGGGCTGGTGTACTGGGATGACCCAGAGGGAGGGTATGGGGAGGGAGGAGGAAGGAGGGTTCAGGATGGGGAGCACGGGTATACCTGTGGTGGATTCATTTTGATGTTTGACAAAACTAATACAATATTGTAAAGTTTAAATATAAAATAGAATTAAAAAAAAAAAGAAAAAGAAAATCTATTGGGAGTCCAAAAGGCTCCCCTCACAAGATGAAGGTAAACCTGAAATGAATAAGTCTATTGTAAATTCAGTCTACTGTAGATATGGCTGTTATGATGCTGAACAAAGTTAAGTTGGAAAAAGGAAGTGGGTATTTCCCCTTGTCATATACCAATTTTGGCCTGTCAATAATCAATACTGAGGTTGGACTAGCCCTTGTGGTTCTTATTATGACTGCAAGATATCCTTCAGCAATAGTCATCAGGAAACCTTGATAAAATAAAGGTTTATTACTTATAAGACCTGGAACTTCCCTAGCACACTGAGACCACACATTGAGATCACAGATAGGGAGAGAGAGAGAGCTTAGGAGTTTGGGGTTTGAGGTTCTGCTTTTATTAATGTTGAGCCTGGGGGGCTCGGGATTTTGAGGACTTACTCTTTTTCAGTAAATTTAAAACATAAGAGCAGGAATTTAAAGCAAGGGAAGACAAAAAAAAAAAAAAAAGCAGCTCAAATGGTTAGTTATTAAAATTAACCAAGATCTCTGAAACAAAGAAGCCTCAGTATGGGAGGCAGGCCATGTGTTTATTTGAGATAGCTTGCTCTTTGAAATGAATGCCTCTTTGAAATAGAGGCCTCGAAGATCCAAGTTTAAATCAGGAAATTGCACTGTGCAAAAGACAAACAAACAGACAAAAGAACCTAATACAAGAACAATAATCCTATCTGGGCTTATGCTACACTCTATTTTACTAGTGAGAAAATTCAAGTTTAGAAAGGTAAATGGTACACACAGAGTCATGTAACTTTTAGTTGTCAGAATTCAACCTAACTCTGTTGACAGTTTTACTGTCCTTTGGGTGGGGGGGACCTCTCTTCCCTCACCTCAGGCCACAAACAACACTGAGAAAGAGCTTAGAATATTGGTTCCAGAGTTTCAAGCATGTCTTCGTTAGACTCTCCATTTTTCAATATGTTTAGATACAGACATAAAATGTAATAAACAGTCAAAATATTTATAAATTTCAGCAGCTTTCAGATCCATGCTTACTGATGTCCTTTAACTCTATAAATCATTTTGCCCAATCTAGGAAAAACAGGTTTCATCAGCTCTGTGTCAAAATTTCTTTATGTTGCCATATTTTCTCCCCTGACTGAAATATATCACCTTTAAAATCAAAGCTGGTGACACGGAGATGAGGAAACAAGCTTTGCCACAGCATCTCAGAATATCACTGTTGAATAAAGCCAAATTTTTGTTAAACAAAACAAAACAAAAAACAAACTGAAAAAAGCACAACACTTAAAAATGCTTTATGCAATTATTCCTAGCTATATTTTACTCTTGGCATGCTTAAAAAGTTTTTCTGCTATATAATATGCACCAAAAAATGGTTATAGTTGGATAGTTTATATTCAAGTCCCAGTGTCCTTTATTTCTATCAACCATTCTGTATCAATTTTGGTAAAAGATTCTATGTGTGACATTTGGAAGCTGCAGTTGGTATCATTTCCTATCATATGAAGATAATTGGGCTATCATGAAATGAAATAGAGACACGCGTAGAGAGAAACTGATATTTTTTGATAGCAGTTGTGTTCTATGCTCAAATGTGTCACTAAGTCCTAGGTAAGTCTTTGTCCTTAAGTTTGCTGATGAAAACCCTATCTAGATTCCATGAACTAATATTATGACTTTTACTATGGAAGGCACTGAGGCCAGAAGAGAATAAATGAGCATAGAAGTAATAGAAGATGGGTCCAGAGAGATAAAGGGCCATTACATTTGGAGAAGACTTGAGGTCATGGTAACCCAAAAATATAAACTTAAACATATTGCTATTTTATCATTATAAATGGTACAGCATATTACTGGCAAAGAGAAGACATGGTGTGTGCCCATATAGATTGGTACTTTTAATTTAGAAAGCAACTAATAAAAGATATATATATATATATAAATATAATATTTAGAGATGCATGTTTATGTACTTCAAAACTGTATTTGCTGTTTCTAGATAAAGCTGTTTCTTATATTGTATTGTTTTCTTAGGTGAGTGAGTGAGTGACAGTCGCTCAGTCATATCTGACTCTTTGTGACCCTGAGGACTATACAGTCCATGGAATTCTCCAGACCAGAATACTGGAATGGGTAGCCTTTCCCTTCTCCAGGGGACCTTCCCAACCCAGGAATCTAACCGGGGTCTCCTGAATTGCAGGTGGATTCTTTACCAACTGAGCTATCAGGGAAGTCCTTCTTAGGTGATATATCTTAAACAGAAAATTGCAACAATGCAATTCAGAAAGGAATGTAGTTCCGATGAAAAGGGGCAATACAAGAGTGAGAAATTGTTTGATCATGGATTCAATATGGGCTTCCCAGGTGGCGCTATTGGTAAAGAACCTATATGCCAATGCAGGAGACGTAAGAGATATGTGTTGGATTTCTGGGTTAGGAAGATCTCCTGGAGGAGGACATGGCAACTCGTGCCAGAATTCTTGCCTAGAGAATTCCATAGACAGAGAAGCCTGGCAGGCTATAGTCAGGGTTGCAGAGTCAGACACAACTGAAGCGACTTAGCACGCACACACACATACAGCTTGAAGCTGATACAGCTTCCAGAATGTATTGAGAGGTTGAACGTGGCCCATAAGATAAAGACAAAAGTCAAAAAGGACACCAAAGTGTCTGACCTTAAAAACTGGAAGAATGAAGTTACCTTTGACTGAAATGGAGTGATAGTAGATGGGCCAATTTTGGTGAAAATACAAGTAGATCAGTTTTATACATGTTAGTTTCAGATGCCAACAAGCCTACACACCTGTCCTTGTCCATATTGATCCATTTATTTCCCTCCTGTCATAAAAAAGAGATGACTTAAATCTTCCACTTATCCCCCAAATTTATATCCTTACGAAGTCAACTTTATAGTTTTGAGGACGAAATTTAAAGTGAATGGGAACCCAGAAGAAGTTGATTCTTTTCAGGTAAAAGTGCCACTCCCACCCAGAGGAAGGGTTGGAGTACCTTTTCCTATTAATATAGTAAAGAGATGAATCATATCTTCTTTTTTTTAATATAAATTAATTTTTTTAATCTTTTTTTTATTCTTTTTTTTTTTTAACACCAACTGTTCAAGAGTAGAATGAATATGCCCAAATGGCCATAATTTTTTGCGCACTTCTATTCTGTCTGAATTCAGACTTGCAGAAAACCTGAAAAGGCCATGTTTTCAAGTCATGCTTCATGTCATAAATCATCTGGAGTCCCTGAAGTCTGGTATCAGAGTGGTTATTTGTTTGTTTGTTTGTTTTTTTAATTTTTATTCCTTTATTTCTCATGTGTTCCCCATCCTGAACCCTCCTCCCTCCTCCCTCCCCATACCATCCCTCTGGATCGTCCCAGTGCACCAGCCCCAAGCATCCAGCATCGTGCATTGAACCTGGACTGGCATCTCGTTTCATACATGACATTTCACATGTTTCAATGCCATTCTCCCAAATCTTCCCACCCTCTCCCTCTCCCACAGAGTCCATAAGCCTGTTCTATACATCAGTGTCTCTTTTGCTGTCTCGTATACAGGGTTATCGTTACCATCTTTCTAAATTCCATATATATGCGTTAGTATACTGTATTGGTGTTTTTCCTTCTGGCTTACTTCACTCTGCATAATAGGCTCCAGTTTCATCCACCTCATTAGAACTGATTCAAATGTATTCTTTTTAATGGCTGAGTAATACTCCATTGTGTATATGTACCACAGCTTTCTTATCCATTCATCTGCTGATGGACATCCAGGTTGCTTCCATGTCCTGGCTATTATAAACAGTGCTGCGATGAACATTGGGGTACACGTGTCTCTTTCCCTTCTGGTTTCCTCAGTGTGTATGCCCAGCAGTGGGATTGCTGGATCATAAGGCAGTTCTATTTCTAGTTTTCTAAGGAATCTCCACACTGTTCTCCATAGTGGCTGTACTAGTTTGCATTCCCACCAACAGTGTAAGAGGGTTCCCTTTTCTCCACACCCTCTCCAGCATTTATTATTTGTAGACTTTTGGATCGCAGCCATTCTGACTGGTGTGAAATGGTATCTCATAGTGGTTTTGATTTGCATTTCTCTGATAATGAGTGATGTTGAGCATCTTTTCATGTGTTTGTTAGCCATCTGTATGTCTTCTTTGGAGAAATGTCTATTTAGATCTTTGGCCCATTTTTTGATTGGGTCATTTATTTTTCTGGAGTTGAGCTGTAGGAGTTGCTTGTATATTTTTGAGATTAGTTGTTTGTCGGTTGCTTCATTTGCTATTATTTTCTCCCATTCTGAAGGCTGCCTTTTCACCTTGCTAATAGTTTCCTTTGTTGTGCAGAAGCTTTTAAGTTTAATTAGGTCCCATTTGTTTATTTTTGCTTTTATTTCCAATATTCTGGGAGGTGGGTCATAGAGGATCCTGCTGTGATGTATGTCAGAGAGTGTTTTGCCTATGTCCTAAACGATACAATAGACCAGTTAGACCTAATTGATATCTATAGGACATTTCATCCCAAAACAATGAATTTCACCTTTTTCTCAAGCGCACATGGAACCTTCTCCAAGATAGATCACGTCCTGGGCCATAAAGCTAGCCTTGGTAAATTCAAAAAAATAGAAATCATTTCAAGCATCTTTTCTGACCACAATGCAGTAAGATTAGATCTCAATTACAGGAGAAAAATTTTAAAAATTCCAACATATGGAGGATGAACAACACCCTACTGAATAACCAACAAATCACAGAAGAAATCAAAAAAGAAATCAAAATTTGCATAGAAACGAATGAAAATGAAAACACAACAACCCAAACCTGTGGGACACAGTAAAAGCAGTCCTAAGGGGAAAGTTCATAGCAATACAGGCATACCTCAAGAAACAAGAAAAAAGTCAAATAAATAACCTAACTCTACACCTAAAGCAACTAGAAAAAGAAGAAATGAAGAACCCCAGGGTTAGTAGAAGGAAAGAAATCTTAAAAATTAGAGCAGAAATAAATGCAAAAGAAACAAAAGAAACCATAGCAAAAATCAACAAAGCCAAAAGATGGTTCTTTGAAAGGATAAATAAAATTGATAAACCATTAGCCAGACTTATCAAGAAACAAAGGGAGAAAAATCAAATCAATAAAATCAGAAACGAAAATGGAGAGATCACAACAGACAACACAGAAATACAAAGGATCATAAGAGACTATTATCAACAATCATATGCCAATAAAATGGACAACGAGGAAGAAATGGACAAATTCTTAGAAAAGTACAACTTTCCAAAACTCGACCAGGAAGAAATAGAAAACCTTAACAGACCCATCACAAGCACGGAAATTGAAATTGTAATCAAAAATCTTCCAGCAAACAAAAGCCCAGGTCCAGACGGCTTCATAGCTGAATTCTACCAAAAATTTAGAGAAGAGCTAACACCTATCCTGCTCAAACTCTTCCAGAAAATTGCAGAGGAAGGTAAACTTCCAAACTCATTCTATGAGGCCACCATCACCCTAATACCAAAACCTGACAAAGATCCCACAAAAAAAGAAAACTACAGGCCAATATCACTGATGAATATAGACGCAAAAATCCTAAACAAAATTCTAGCAATCAGAATCCAACAACACATTAAAAAGATCATACACCATGACCAAGTGGGCTTTATCCCAGGGATGCAAGGATTCTTCAATATCCGCAAATCAATCAATGTAATACACCACATTAACAAATTGAAAAACAAAAACCATATGATTATCTCAATAGATGCAGAGAAAGCCTTTGACAAAATTCAATACCCATTTATGATAAAAAAAAAAAAAACTCTCCAGAAAGCAGGAATAGAAGGAACATACCTCAACATAATAAAAGCTATATATGACAAACCCACAGCAAACATTATCCTCAATGGTGAAAAATTGAAAGCATTTCCTCTAAAGTCAGGAACAAGACAAGGGTGCCCACTTTCACCATTACTATTCAACATAGTTTTGGAAGTTTTGGCCACAGCAATCAGAGCAGAAAAAGAAATAAAAGGAATCCAAATTGGAAAAGAAGAAGTAAAACTCTCACTATTTGCAGATGACATGATCCTCTACATAGAAAACCCTAAAGACTCCACCAGAAAATTCCTAGAACTAATCAATGATTATAGTAAAGTTGCAGGATATAAAATCAACACACAGAAATCCCTTGCATTCCTATACACTAATAATGAGAAAACAGAAAGAGAAATTAAGGAAACAATTCCATTCACCATTGCAACGGAAAGAATAAAATACTTAGGAATATATCTACCTAAAGAAACTAAAGACCTATATATAGAAAACTATAAAACACTGGTGAAAGAAATCAAAGAGGACACTAATAGATGGAGAAATATACCATGTTCATGGATTGGAAGAATCAATATAGTGAAAATGAGTATACTACCCAAAGCAATTTATAGATTCAATGCAATCCCTATCAAGCTACCAACAGTATTCTTCACAGAGCTAGAACAAATAATTTCACAATTTGTATGGAAATACAAAAAACCTCGAATAGCCAAAGCGATCTTGAGAAAGAAAAATGGAACTGGAGGAATCAACCTACCTGACTTCAGGCTCTAGTACAAAGCCACAGTTATCAAGACAGTATGGTACTGGCACAAAGACAGAAATATAGATCAATGGAACAAAATAGAAAGCCCAGAGATAAATCCACGCACATATGGACACCTTATCTTTGACAAAGGAGACAAGAATATACAATGGATTAAAGACAATCTCTTTAACAAGTGGTGCTGGGAAATCTGGTCAACCACTTGTAAAAGAATGAAACTAGAACACCTTCTAACACCATATACAAAAATAAACTCAAAATGGATTAAAGATCTCAACGTAAGACCAGAAACTATAAAATTAATTTATTTTAATTGGAGGCTAATTATAATATTATATTGGTTTTGCCATACATCAACATGAATCTGCTCCGGGTGTACACGTGTTCCCCATCATGAACCCCACTCCCACCTCCCTCCCCATACCATCCCTCTGGGTCATCCCAGTGCACCAGCCCCGAGCATCCTGTCTCATGCATCAAACCTGGACTGGCGATTCATTTCACATATGATATTATACATGTTTCAAT
The DNA here is from genome assembly GCF_055505025.1 of Bos grunniens. Classification (NCBI taxonomy): domain Eukaryota; kingdom Metazoa; phylum Chordata; class Mammalia; order Artiodactyla; family Bovidae; genus Bos; species Bos grunniens. The sequence goes on along the minus strand of NC_141170.1, from coordinate 9,943,980 downwards.
GCCATTTTCCCAAATCATCCCACCCTCGCCCTCTCCCACAGAGTCCAAAAGACTGTTCTATACATCTGTGTATCTTTTGCTGTCTCACATACAGGGTTATCATTACCATCTTTCTAAATTCCATATATATGTGTTAGTATACTGTATTGGTGTTTTTCTTTCTGGCTTACTTCACTCTGTATAATAGGCTCCACTTTCATCCACCTCATTAGAACTGATTCAAATGTATTCTTTTTAATGGCTGAGTAATACTCCATTGTGTATATGTACCACAGCTTTCTTATCCATTCATCTGCTCATGGGCATCTAGGTTGCTTCCATGTCCTGGCTATTATAAACAGTGCTGCGATGAACATTGGGGTACACATGTCTCTTTCAATTCTGGTTTCCTCTGTGCGTATGCCCAGCAGTAGGATTGCTGGGTCATAAGGCAGTTCTATTTCCAGCTTTTTAAGGAATCTCCACACTGTTCTCCATAGTGGCTGTACTAGTTTCCATTCCCACCAACAGTGTAAAAGGGTTGCCTTTTCTCTGCACCCCCTCCAGCATTTATTGCTTGTAGATTTTTGGATCACAGCCATTCTGACTGGCTTGAAATGGTACCTCATTGTGGTTTTGATTTGCATTTCTCTGATAATGAGTGAGAAGGAAATGGCAACCCACTCCAGTGTTCTCGCCTGGAGAATCCCAGGGACGGCAGAGCCTGGTGGGCTGCCATCTATGGGGTTGCACAGAGTTGGACACGACTGAAGAGACTTAGCACCAGCAGTGGCAGATAACGAGTGATGTTGAGATCTTTTCATGTGTTTGTTAGCCATCTGTATGTCTTCTTTGGAGAAATGTCTTTTTACTTCTTTGGCCCATTTTTTGATTGGGTCATTTATTTTTCTGGAATTGAGCTGCAGGAGTTGCTTGTATATTTTTCAGACTAATTCTTTGTCAGTTGTTTATTTGCTATTATTTTCTCCCATTCTGAAGGCTGTCTTTTCACCTTGCTTATAGTTTTCTTTGTTGTGCAGAAGCTTTTAATTTTAATTAGGTCCCATTTGTTTATTTTTGCTTTTATTTCCAATATTCTGAGAAGTGGGTCATAGAGCATCCTGGTGTGATTTATGTTGGAGAATGTTTTGCCTATGTTCTCCTCTAGGAGTTTTATAGTTTCTGGTCTTACATTTAGATCTTTAAAACATTTTGAGTTTATTTTGGTGTATGGGGTTAGAAAGTGTTCTAGTTTCATTCTTTTACAAGTGGTTGACCAGTACCACTTGTTACAGAGATCGTTTGTTCTCCATTGTATATTCTTGCCTCCTTTGTCAAAGATAAGGTGTCCATAAGTGTGTGGATTTATCTCTGGGCTTTCTATTTTGTTCCATTGATTTATATTTCTGTCCTTACTGTCTTACTGTCTTGATACTGTGGCTTTGTAGTAGAGCCTGAAGACAGGCAGGTTGATTCCTCCACTTCCATTCTTCTTTCTCAAGATTGCTTTAATTATTCAAAGCTTTTTTGTATTTCCATACAAATTGTGAAATTATTTGTTCTAGCTCTGTGAAAAATACTGTTGGTAGCTTGATAGGGATTGAATTGAATCTATAGATTGCTTTGGGTAGTATACTCATTTTCACTATATTGATTATTCTGATACATGAACACCATATATTTCTCCATCGATTAGTGTCTTATTTGATTTCGTTCACCAGTGTTTTATAGTTTTCTATATATAGGTCTTTTGTAACTTTAGGTAGATATATTCCAAAGTATTTTATTTTTTTTATTGCAATGGTGAATGGAATAGTTTCCTTAATTTCTCTTTCTATTTTCTCAATATTCAGTTCAGTTCAGGTCAATTCAGTCACTCAATCATGTCCGACTCTTTGTGACCCCATGAAGCACAGCACGCAAGGCCTCCCTGTCCATCACAAACTCCCGGAGTTCACTCAGATTCAAGTCCATCGAGTCAGTGATGCCATCCAGCCATCTCATTCTCTGGCGTCCCCTTCTCCTCCTGCCCCCAATCCCTCCCAGCATCAGAGTCTTTTCCAATGAGTCAGCTCTTCACATGAGGTGGCCAAAGTACTGGAGTTTCAGCTTTAGCATCATTCCCTCCAAAGAAATCTCAGGACTGATCTCCTTCAGAATGGACTGGTTGGATCTCCTTGCAGTCCAAGGGACTCTCAAGAGTCTTCTCCAACACCACAGTTCAAAAGCATCAGTTCTTCGGTGCTCAGCCTTCCTCACAGTCCAACTCTCACATCCATACATGACCACAGGAAAAACCATAGCCTTGACTAGACGGACCTTAGTTGGCAAAGTAATGTCTCTGCTTTTGAATATGCTATCTGGGTTGGTCATAACTTTACTTACAAGGAGTAAGCATCTTTTAATTCCGTGGCTGCAGTCACCATCTGCAGTGATTTTGGAGCTCAGAAAAATAAAGTCTGACACTGTTTTCTCATCTATTTCCCATGAAGTCATGGGACTGGATGCCATGATCTTCGTTTTCTAAATGCTGAGCTTTAAGCCAACTTTTTCACTCTCCACTTTCACTTTCATCAAGAGGCTTTTGAGTTCCTCTTCACTTTCTGCCATAAGGGTGGTGTCATCTGCATATCTGAGGTTATTGATATTTCTCCCAGCAATCTTGATTCCAGCTTGTGTTTCGTCCAGTCCAGCGTTTCTCATGATGTACTCTGCATTAAGTTAAATAAGCAAGGTGACAATATACAACCTTGAGGGACTCCTTTTCCTATTTGGAGCCAGTCTGTTGTTCCATGTCTGGTTGTAACTGTTGCTTCCTGACCTACATACAGATTTCTCAAGAGGCAGATCAGGTGGTCTGGCATTCCCATCTCTTTCAGAATTTTCCACAGTTTACTGTGATCCACACAGTCAAAGGCTTTGAAATAGTCAATAAAGCAGAAATACATGTTTTTCTGGAACTCTCTTGCCTTTTCTATGATCTAATGGATGTTGTAAATTTGATCTCTGGTACCTCTGTCTTTTCTAAAACCAGCTTGCACATCTGGAAGTTCACAGTTCACGTCTTGCTGAAGCCTGGGTTGGAGAATTTTGAGCATTACTTTACTAGCATGTGAGATGAGTGCAATTGTGTGGTAGTTTGAGCATTCTTTGGCATTGCCTTTCTTTGGGATCAGAATGAAAACTGACCTTTTCCAGTCCCGTGGCCACTGCTGAGTTTTCCAAATTTGCTTGATATTGAGTGTAGCACTTTCACAGCATCATCTTTCACGATTTGAAATAGCTCCACTGGAATTCCATCACCTCCACTAGCTTGGTTCATAGTGATGCTTTCTAAGGCCTACTGGACTTCACATTCCAGGATGTCTGGCTCTAGGTGAGTGATCACACCATCGTGATTATCTGGGTCGTGAAGATCTTTTTTGTACAGTTCTTCTGTGTATTCTTGCCACTTCTTGATATCTTCTGCTTCTGTTAGGTCCATGCCATTTCTGTCCTTTATGGAGCCCATCTTTGCATGAAATGTTCCCTTGGTATCTCTAATTTTCTTGACGAGATCTCTAGTCTTCCCCATTCTGTTGTTTTCCTCTATTTCTTTGCATTGATCACTGAGGAAGGCTTTCTTATCTCTTCTCGCTATTCTTTGGAACTCTGCATTCAGATGCTTATATTTTTCCTTTTCTCCTTTGCTTTTCACTTCTCTTCTTTTCACAGCTATTTGTAAGGCCTCCGCAAACAGCCATTTTGCTTTTTTGCATTTCTTTTCCATGGGGATGGTCTTGATCCCTGTCTCCTATACAATGTCACGAACCTCATTCCATAATTCATCAGGCACTCTGTCTATCCGATCTAGGCCCTTAAATCTATTTCTCACTTCCACTGTATAATCATAAGGGATTTGATTTAGGTCATACCTTAGTGGTCTAGTGATTTTCCCTACTTTCTTCAATTTAAGTCTGAATTTGGTAATAAGGAGTTCATGTTCTGAGCCACAGTCAGCTCCTGGTCTTGTTTTTGCTGACTGTAGAGAGCTTCTCTATCTTTGGCTGCAAAGAACATAATCAGTCTGATTTCGGTGTTTACCATCTGGTGATGTCCATGTGTAGAGTCTTCTCTTGTGTTGTTCAAAGAGGGTATTTGCTATAACCAGTGCATTTTCTTGGCAAAACTCTATTAGTCTTTGCCCTGCTTCATTCCATATTCCAAGGCCAAATTTGCCTGTTACTCCAGGTGTTTCTTGACTTTCTACTTTTGCATTCCAGTCCCCTATAATGACAAGGACATCTTTTTTGGGTGTTAGTTCTAAACGGTCTTGTAGGTCTTCATAGAACCGTTCAACTTCAGCTTCTTCAGCATTACTGGTTGGGGCATAGACTTGGATTACTGTGATGTTGAATGATCTGCCTTGGACACGAACAGAGATCATTCTGTCATTTTTGAGACTGCATCCAAGTACTGCATTTCGGACTCTTTTGTTGACCATGATGGCCACTCCATTTCTTCTGAGGGATTCCTGCCCGCAGTAGTAGATATAATGGTCATCTGAGTTAAATTCACCCCTTCCAGTCCATTTGAGTTCTCTGATTCCTAGAATGTCAGCATTCACTCTTGCCGTCTCTTGTTTGACCATTTCCAATTTGCCTTGATTCATGGACCTGACATTCCAGGTTCCTATGCAATATTGCTCTTTATAGCATCGGACCTTGCTTCTATCACCAGTCACATCCACAGCTGGGTATTGTTTTTGCTTTGGCTCCATCCCTTCATTCTTTCTGGAGTTATTTCTCCACTGATCTCCAGTAGCATATTGGGCACATACTGACCTGGAGAGTTCCTCTTTCAGTATCCTATCATTTTGCCTTTTCATACTGTTCATGGGGTTCTCAAGGCAAGAATACTGAAGTGGTTTGCCATTCCCTTCTGCAGTGGACCACATTCTGTCAGACCTCTCCACCATGACCCGCCCATCTTGGGTTGCCCCACAGGCATGGCTTAGTTTCATTGAGTTAGACAAGGCTGTGGTCCTAGTGTGATTAGATTGACTAGTTTTCTGTGAGTATGGTTTCAGTGTTTCTGCCCTCTGATTAATGTATAGGAATGCAAGGGATTTCCATGTGTTGATTTTATATCTTGCAACTTCACTATATTCATTGATTAGCTCTAGTTCTTTCTAGTGGAGTCTTTAGGGTTCTCCATGTGGAGGATCATGTCATCTGCAAACAGTGAGAGTTTTACTTCTTCTTTTCCAATTTGGATACCTTTTATTTCTTTTTCTGCTCTGATTGCTTGGCCAAAACTTCCAAAACTATGTTGAATGGTAGTGGTGAAATGGGAACCCTTGTCTTGTTCCTGACTTTAGGGGAAATACTTTCAATTTTTCACCAGTGAAGATAATGTTTGCTGTGGGTTTGTCATATATAGCTTTTATTATGTGGAGGTATGTTCCTCTATTCCTGCTTTCTGGAGAATTTTTATCATAAATGGATGTTGATTTTGTCAAAGGCTTTCTCTGCATCTATTGAGATAATCATATGGCTTTTATTTTTCAATTTGTTAATGTGGTGTATTACATTGATTGATTTGTGGATACTGAAGAATCCTTGCAACCCTAGGATAAAGCCCAGTTGGTCGTGATGTATGATTTTTTTAATGTGTTGTTGGATTCTGATTGTTAGAATTTTGGTAAGGATTTTTGCATCTATGTTCATCAGTGATATTGGTCTGTAGTTTTCTTTTTTTGTGGCATATTTGTCAGGTTTTGGTATTAGGGTGATGGTGGCCTCATAGAATGAGTTTGGAAGTTTATCTTCCTCTGCAATTTTCTGGAAGAGTTTGAGCAGGATAGGTGTTAGCTCTTCTCTAAATTTTTGGTAGAATTCAGCTGTGAAGCCGTCTGGACCTGGGCTTTTGTTTGCCGATTACAGTTTCAGTGATGGGTCAGTTAAGATTTTCTATTTATTCCTGGTTTAGTTTTGGAAAGTTGTACTTTTCTAAGAATTTGTCCATTTATCCAAGTTGTCCATTTTATTGGCATATAGTTGCTGATAGTAGTCTCTTATGATCCTTTGTATTTCTGTGTTGTCTGTTGTGATCTCTCCATTTTCATTTATAATTTTACTGATTTGATTTTTCTCCCTTTGTTTCTTGATGAGTCTGGCTAATGGTTTGTCAGTTTTATTTATCCTCTTAAAGAACCAGCTTTTGGCTTTGTTGATTTTTGCTATGGTCTTTTTTGTTTCTTTTGCATTTATTTCCACCCTAATTTTTAAGATTTCTTTCCTTCTACTAACCCTGGGGTTCTTCATTTTCTTCCTTTTCTAGTTGCTTTAGGTGCAGAGTTAGGTTATTTATTTGACTTTTTTCTTGTTTCTTGAGGTATGCCTGTATTGCTATGAATCTTCCCCTTAGCACTGCTTTTACAGTGTCCCATAGGTTTTGGGTTGTTGTGTTTTCATTTTCATTCATTTCTATGTATATTTTGATTTCTTTTTTGATTTCTTCTGTGATTTGTTGGTTATTCAGCAGTGTGTTGTTCAGCCTCCATATGTTGGAATTTTTAATAGTTTTTCTCCTGTAATTGAGATCTAATCTTACTGCATTGTAGTCAGAAAAGATGCTTGGAATGATTTCAATTTTTTTGTATTTGCCAAGGCTAGATTTATGGCCCAGGATGTGATCTATCCTGGAGAAGGTTCCATGTGCGCTTGAGAAAAAGGTGAAATTCGTTATTTTGGGGTGAAATGTCCTATAGATATCAATTAGGTCTAACTGGTTTATTATATCATTTAAAGTTTGTGTTTCCTTATTAATTTTCTGTTTAGTTGATTTATCCATAGGTGTGAGTGGGGTATTAAAGTCTCCCACTATTATTGTGTTTTTGTTAATTTCCCCTTTCATACTTGTTAGCATTTGTCTTACATATTGTGGTGCTCCTGTGTTGGGTGCATATATATTTATAATTGTTATATCTTCTTCTTGGATTGATCCTTTGATCACTGTGTAGTGTCCTTCTTTGTCTCTTTTCACAGCCTTTGTTTTAAAGTCTATTTTATCTGATATGAGTATTTCTACTCCTGCTTTCTTTTGGTCTCTATTTGTGTGGAATATCTTTTTCTAGCCCTTCACTTTCAGTGTGTTTCCCTTGTTCTGAGGTGGGTCTCTGGTAGACAACATACATAGGGGTCTTGTTTTTGTATCCATTCAGCCAGTCTTTGTCTTTTGGTTGGGGCATTCAACCCATTTACGTTTAAGGTAATTATTGATATGTATGATCTCATTGCCATTTACTTTATTGTTTTGGGTTTGAGTTTATACACCTTTTTTATGTTTCCTGTCTAGAGAAGATCCTTTAGCATTTGTTGGAGAGCTGGTTTGGTGGTGCTGAATTCTCTCAGCTTTTGCTTGTCTGTAAAGCTTTTGATTTCTCCTTTATATTTGAATGAGATCCTTGCTGGGTACAGTAATCTGGGCTGTAGGTTATTTTCTTTCCTCACTTTAAGTATGTTCTGCCATTCCCTCCTGGCCTGAAGAGTTTCTATTGAAAGATCAGCTGTTATCCTTATAGGAATCCCCTTGTGTGTTATTTGTTTTTTTTCCCTTACTGCTTTTAATATTTTTCCTTTCTGTTTGATCTTTGTTAATTTGATTAATATGTGTCTTGGGGTGTTTCGCCTTGGGTTTTTCCTGTTTGGGACTCTTTGGATTTCTTGGACTTGGTGATTATTTCCTTCCCCATTTTACGGAAGTTTTCAACTATTATCTCCTCAAATATTTTGTCATGGTCTTTCTTTTTGTCTTCTTCTTCTGGAACTCCTATGATTTGAATGTTGGGGCATTTAACATTGTCCCAGAGGTCTCTAAGATTGTCCTCATTTCTTTCAATTCATTTTTCTTTTTTCCTCTCTGATTCATTTATTTCTACCATTCTATCTTCTACCTCATTAATCCTATCTTCTGCCTCCATTATACTACTATCTGTTCCCTCCAGAGTGTTTTTGATCTCATTTATTGTATTATTCATTATATATTAACTCTTTTTTATTTCTTCTAGGTCCTTGTTAAACTTTCCTTGCATCTTCTCAATCCTTGTCTCTAGGCTATTTATCTGTGATTCCATTTTGTTTTCAAGATTTTGGATCATTTTCACTATCATTATTCAGAATTCTTTATCAGGTAGATTCCCTATCTCTGTCTCTTTTGTTTAGTGTGGTGGGCATTTATCCTCTTCCTTTACCTGCTGGGTATTCCTCTGTCTCTTCATCTTGCTTATATTGCTGTGTTTGGGGTGGCTTTTCTGTATTCTGGCAGTTTGTGGAGTTCTCTTTATTGTGGAGTTTCCTTGCTGTGGGTGGGGTTGTACAGATGGCTTGTCAAGGTTTCCTGGTTAGGGAAGCTTGTGTCGGTGTTCTGGTGGGTGGAGCTGGATTTCTTCTCTCTGGAGTGCAATGAAGTGTCCAGTAATGAGCTATGAGATGTCAAGGGGTTGGAAGTGACTTTGGACAGCCTGTACATTGAAGCTCAGGGCTGTGTTCCTGTGTTGCTGGATAATTTGCATGGTGTGCCTTGCTCTGGAACTTGTTGGCCCTTGGGTGGTGCTTGGTTTTAGTGTAGATATGGAGGCGTTTGATGAGCTCCTGTCGATTAATGTTCCTTGGCGTCAGGAGTTCTCTGGTGTTCTCAGGATTTGGACCTAAGCCTCCTGCTTCTGGTTTTCAGTCTTATTTTTATAGTAGCCTCAAGACTTCTCCATCTATACAGCACCACTGATAAAACATCTAGGTTAAAGATGAAAAGTTTCTCCACAGTGAGGGACACCCAGAGAGGTTCACAGAGTTACATGGAGAAGAGAACAGGGAGGAGGGAGATAGAGGTGACCAGGAGGAGATAAGGTGGAATCAAAAGAGGAGACAGCAAACTAGCCAGTAATCACTTCCTTATGTTCGCTCCACAGTCTGGATCCCTCAGAGATGTTCGCAGAGTTACACAGAGAAGAAGGAGGAAGGAGACAGAGGTGGCCAGGAAGATAAAGGGGGGAATCAAAAGAAGAGCCACAGATCCAGCCAGTAATCAGTTCCCTAAGTGTTCTCCACCGTCAGGAACACACAAAGAGATTCACAGAGTTGGGTAGAGAAGAGAAGGGGGAGGGAGATGATAGAGGCAACGTGGTGGAGAAAAAGGAGAGTCCAAAGGGGGAGAGAGCACTCAAGCCAGTAATCTCGTTCCCAAGTAAAAATGGATACTGAAGTTTGGGTTCTTAAAAGTACAAAATTGATAAATACCAAAAAGCAAAGATTCAACATCTAGAGTAGAGGTTGGATTTTCAAAAATACAATATTAAAGAAAAAAAAATCACAAAAATTATAAAATATATGTATATGAAGTTTGCTTAAAAAATAGGGTCTTTTTTTTTTTTTTTTTTGCAAAGTAAGACACGACTGAGCCACTGATCTGATCTGATCTGAATAGTAGGTTATAAAAATGAAAATTCAAGGAGTAATACAGGTCTTAAAATTTTTTTTAATTAAAAAAATAAAAAAATGATAGTAAAAATATATCTAAGACTTTCTCTGGTGTTGTTGTGGGCAGTGTGGGTTCAGTTCATTTTTGGATAGTTTCTTGATCCGGCTTATATTTCTCAAGATCTATAAGCCCCTTCCTATGCAGTCAGTACTAATTACAGGGTTTTAATCTATTGTTCCTGTCACTTCCAAGGAGGTTCCCTCTGTTTTAGCTTCTTCTGTTTGCTGTTCTCTTCAGTGTCTAATTTCTGCCCTGACACAAGGGGTCAGTGGTGGACACTTTTTTAGGCTCACTTATTCAGTCGTGCTGTGGGAAGGGAGAGACGCTGCAAACAAATAACACTGGCGTGTATTCGCAGTGTCTCAGCCACACTGGGCCTGCCCCCGCTCATGGCATGTGTGCTTTCCCTGTCTACATTGTTTAGGCTCTAGGTTGCTCTGCCAGGAACTGTCTGAGGCCAGCCCTGAGTTGTATGCCTTCCCAGGTCTAAGCCTCTCAGGTTCAGGTACTTGGGTAGTCCTCAGAGGCACAGACTCGGTTCGGCCTGCCTTTTGTGCCCTTCCCAGGTCCGAGCAGCTCAGGTGACCACGTGTTTGGCGAGCAGGGTCGCTGTGACTTATCACCTCCCCTGTCCCTGCTGCTCAGTTTTCTGGATGTACAACCAGCACACCTTCTCAGGTGGATGTTGACCATCCAGAATCCCAAGAAGTCTTGGTTAGCAACGAAGCCTGCTTGCAGTTTGGTAGATAATGCCTCTCTGGGGCCGCGATTGCCCCCTTCAGGCTCTGGCTGCCTGTCACCAGAGTGGGATAGTCTGCAGCCAGCTAGCTCTGTTCAGTCCTTTGTTCTGTGAGTGGGCCTGACGGTGTCTTAGGTTAGGGCTTTTCACGTGGAAGCTATCCCACAGTCTGGTTGCTAGCCCAAGTGAGTTCCTTCAGATTGCCCTCGGGGCATTCAGGCCCAGTCCTTACTCTAAGCAATGCAGCCTGGGCCTCCCTGCCCAGCCCCTGCTTTCTAGTGGCAGATGCAGGCGTCTGCACTGCTTCTCCGCTGGGGGAGTTACCATTGGGCACATAATCTGTGGGTTTTAATTATTTATTTATTTTTCCTCCTGGTTATGTTGCCCTCTGTGGTTCCAAGGCTCGCCACAGACTCGGCAGTGAGAGTGCTTCCTGGTGTTTGGAAACTTCTCTCTTTTTTAAGACTCCCTTCCTGGGACAGAGCTCCATCCCTACCTCTTTTGTCTCTCTTTTTGTCTTTTATATTTTTTCCTACCTCCTTTCGAAGACAATAGGCTGATTTTTTGGATGCCTGATGTCCTCTGCCAGCGTTCAGAAGTTGTTTTGTGGAATTTACTCAGCGTTCAAATATTCTTTTGATGAATTTGTTGGGGAGAAAGTCATCTCCCGGTCTCATTCCTCTGCCATCTTAGGACTGCCTCAGAATCATATCTTCTATATTTATCTCATCTGAACATACATTATATACATTTGATGCTGGACATCATGAATCACTCTGTGAAATTATATTCATAAACTTTAAGTCACAGCTGGAGTCAAACTGTAAGTAAGTCAAACTTACTGCATTTGGCTTGTGATTATATCTCATGTCAGTGATATGAAATGAAAACCAGCATTCTTTTTTTTTAAATATATGTTAGGAAGTGGAGGTGCAAAATAAAGCAAACTGCCCCAAATCACACATAAAGAAAGTTATAAAATTAGTTTAAAATGTAATTTCTCTGAAATTTCTTAATTTCTGCTATGTATTTTGATATACATATATTTTTTATGAATCACTTTTTATTTCAAAATGGTAATGAATCAGTTAATTTGTAGAGAATAGTTAAAGGGAATTGGCAGCTGGTAAGCATTAGATACTATACTCTGTGCTACATATGAAGTATTTTATCAGTTTATTCATTCATCACGATAATTTTATTATAGTCATCACATTTTACAAACTATGTTAGACACAAAGATTGTATAAAAGTTTTGTTTACCAAGTGTCAAAAAAAACTGGAAATAATTTAAATAAAAAATTAATTCCCTGGCTTATGTAATTATGTAGTTAAGTAGAAAAGTAGATGTAGAAAAGTAGATGACCTAGGTAGATGAAGCAATAAATAATGTAATGACCAAGCATTTAGCTAGGCTGGAGGAACCACTGCACCTACTAGAACTAATTCTCTCTCAGAACTTTATGTTATTATATATGGGCTTTATTCTTTTAAATAAAGCATCCATTCCTTAACCTAAGGAAAAACAGTAGCTTTGCCATCAGACACATAATTTTTTTTCCCCCCTCTAACTCTATTTCAAAATGTTTGGGAAATAATTCTAATTGCCATGTCTTCAGCACATGCTTACTGCTCATGGATCATTTGTAGGCAAGAGAAAGGTATGCACAAAGAGGTTCATACCTATTTCAGTTTTATGACTGGAATGGGAAATAAGGAGAGAAGAGGTAAAACAGGACCATTTCTTTGTTGCTGTTCAGTCACTAAGTCCCATGGACTGCAGCATGCCAGGCTCCTCTGTTCTCCACTATCTCAAGTTTGCTCAAATTCATTTCTATTGAATTGGTGATGCTAACTAACAAACTCTTCCTCTGATGCCCCCTTCTCTTTTTACCTTCAATTTTTCCCAGCATCAGGGTCCTTTCCAGTGAGTTGATTCTTGGTCTCAAGCAGCCAAAGTATTGGGCTTCAGCTTTAGCATCAGACTGTCTAATGTATATTCAGGGTTAATTTCCTTTAGGATTGACTAGTTTGTTTTGCTTGTAGGCCAAGGGACTCTCAAGTGTCTTCCTCAGCAGCATAATTCAAAAATATTAATTTCTTGACACTCAGCCTTCTTTATGGTCCAACTCTCATATCTGTACATGAGTCCTGGAAAAATCATAGCTTTCACTATATGAACCTTTGTCAGCAAAGTGATGTCTCTGGTTTTTAACAAGCTGTCTAGGTTTATCATAGCTTTCCTTCCAAAGAACAAATGTCTTTTAATTTCATGGCTACAGAGACCATCCACAGTGATTTTGGAGTCAGAGAAAATAAAATAGGTCACTGTTTTCACTTTTTCCCCTTCTATTTGCCATGAAGTGATGGGACCAGATACCATGATCTTAGTTTTTTAAATGCTGAATTTCAAGCCAACTTTTCCCTTTCCTCTTTTGCTCTCATCAACTAAAGAAGTTCTTTAGTTACCTTTTGCTTTCTGCTATTAGAGTGGTATTATCTGCATATCTAAGGTTGTTGATATTTTAATTGACAATCTTGATTCCATCTTGTAACTTATCCAGCCTGGCATTTCACATGATGTACTCTGCATAGAAGCTAAATAAGCAGTGTGACAATATACAGCCTTGTTGAACTCTGTTCCCAATTTTCAACTGGTCCATTGTTACATGTCTACCTCTAACTGTTGCTTCTTTGCTTCTTGACCTGAAAGCAAGTTTCTCAGGACACAGGTGGTGGCCTGGTACTCCCATTTCTTTAAGAATTTTCCATAGTTTGTTGTGATCCACAGTCGAAGACTTTAGCACAGTCAATGAAAAGCAGTAGGAATTTTCCTCATTGTTGTTGCTGTTGCTCAGTCGTGCAGTCATGTCTAAATCTTTGTGACCCCATGGACTGCATCATACCAGGCTTCCCTGTCCATCACCAACACCCAGAGCTTGCTCAAACTCAGATGATCCTTTGAGTCTGTAATGCCATCCAACCATCTCATCCTCTATCATCCCCTTCTTCTCTCGTCTTCAATCTTTCCCAGCATCAGGGTCTTTACAAATGAGTCAGCCCTTTGCATTAGGTGGACAAATTATTGGAGTTTCAGCTTCAGCATCAATCCTTCCAATGAATATTCAGGACTGAGTTCCTTTAGGATGGACTGGTTGGATCTCCTTGGAGTCCAAGGGACTCTCCAGAGTCTTCTCCAACATCACAATTCAAAAGCATCAATTCTTTGGTGCTCAGTTTTCTTTCTGGTCCAACTCTAACATCCATACATGACTACTTGGAAAACCATAGTTTTGACTATATGGACCTTTGTCACCAAAGTAATGTCTCTGTTTTTTAATATGCTGTCTAGTTTGGTCATACTTTTCTTCCAAGGAGTAAGCGTCTTTTAATTTCATGGGTGCAATCACCATCTGCAATAATTTTGGAGCCTCCAAAAATAAAGTCTGTCACTGTTTTCATTGTTTCCCCATCTATTTTATATGAAGTGATGGGACCAGATGTCAAGATCTTAGTTTTATGAATGTTGAGTTTTAAGCCAACTTTTTCACTCTCCTCTTTCATTTTCATTAAGTGGCTATTTAGTTCCTCTTCTCTTTCTGCCATAAGGGTGGTGTCATCTGAGTATCTGAGGTTATTATTATTTCTCCAGGCAATCTTGATTCCAGTTTTTCTTACAATCCCTTGCTTTCTCCAAGATCCAATGAATGCTGGCAATTTTGTCTCTGGTCCCTCTGCCCTTTGAAACCAGGATTAACATCTGGAAGTTCTTGGTTCACATACTGCTAAAGCCTAGTTTGAAGGATTTTAGCATAACGTTGATAGCATGTGCAACTGAGTGCCATTGTATGATAGCTTAAACATTCTTTGGCACTGCCCTTCTTTGGAATTAGAATGAAAACTGACGTTTTCCAGTCCTGTAACCACTGCGGAGTTTTCCAAATTTGCTGGCATATTGAGTGCAACACTTTCACAGCATCATCATTTAGGATTTGAAATAGTTCAGCTGGAATTCCATCACCTCCACTAGTTTTGTTTGCAGTGATGTTTCCTAAGGCCCACTTGTGTTTGCATTCCAGGATGTCTGGGTCTAGGTGAGTGACCACCCCATCGTGGTTATCCTAGTCATTAAGACCTTTTTTTGTACAGTTTTTCTGTGTATTCTTGCCACTTCTTCTGCCTCTGTTAGGTCCATACTGTTTCTGTCCTTTATCATGCCTATCCTAGCATGAAGTGTTCTTTTCATATCTCCAATTTTCTTGAAAATATCTTTAGTCTTTCCATTCTATTATTTTATTCTATTTATTTATTTATTTATTCTATTTATATTATTTATTTGTTTATTTGTCTATTCTATTTATTTATTCTATTTTATTCTATTCATTATTCATTTAAGAAAGCCTTATTATCTCTCCTTGCTAATCTCTGGAACTCTGCACTCAGTTGGGTATGCCTTTCCCTTTCTCCTTTGCCTTTCACTTCTATTCTTTCCTCAGTGTAAAGCCTCCTCTTTTCCTTCTTCCATTTCTTTTTCTTTGGGATGGTTTTGATCACTCTCTCCTATACAAAGTTATAAGCCTCCATCCATAGATCTCCAGGCACTGTGTTTACCAGATCTAATCTCTTGAATCTATTGGTCACTTCCACTGTATAATCACAAGGGATTTGATTTAGGTCATAGCTGGATGGTCTAGTGGTTTTCCCTATTTTCTCCAACTTAAGCCTGAATTTTGCAGTAAGGAGCTCTTGGTCTAAGCAGCAGTCAACTCCAGGTCTTGTTTTGCTAACTGTTCAGAGTTTCTCAATCTTCAAATGCAAGGAACATAATCAATCTAATTTTGACATTGACTGTCTAATAATTTACACTAGTAAGTGGTAGAGCTGAAATCTCAGATCTTTCTACATTCTTAAATCATGTCTCTTTAAACTCTAGCTTACTGACTTTTAACAATTTATTGTTGGAAAAAAATTATGAGAAGGAAAAGTCCCTCAATTTCCCCACATTTCAAATAAATTTATGTTTTATTTTTCCTAAAAATTTAAAATTAAAAATTTGTTGTATCTTTTTATGTAAACTCCTGAAGCAGAAAAAGAAAGAAAGAAAATGTAGATAAACATTTGGTGAAAAATTTAGATCATTATGAATATCTTTGATCAAAGGAATAGTTAGAAACTGGATTTTATAAACACTATACCTTCACAATATATTTCAGTAAGAATATTTCCTTACTGTAGGTTTTCTAATACACTTAAGAACTGAACTATTTATTTGATCAGTTGAGACAGCAGACCTAACCAAAAATGAAAAAAATCATCAAGAATATCTCCCCACATATACCCTAAAATAAGCCTAACATGTGTTCTGTGATGTAAGACATAAGTCATAATTCATTTTAAGTAAATACATTTGGAATTTGCATGCTTGACAAAATAAGCCACTAAAGTGACTAACAAAGACATTCTAGAGTCTCAAGAAGATAAGCTGTCTTATTCTTTAAAGTCAAACATTAATGGAAAACCCAGAAATAATGTGGGGGAAACATAGTCTACAGAAGAAGGAGGTAGGGTTTCACCACAGGGATTTACATGAGACTATGTCTAAGAACTCTTAATGCACTTACACTCTCCTCCACACAGTTTTGGACATGTTAGCTTTATGCTGTCTGGGTACCACCTGCAGATAACCTTTCCTGAGTATTTAGCTAGAGCCTGGATAAAGCAAAGGTCAAATTCCCATGAGCATGCAAACCTGCTCAGGATTTACTCATCCAAAGCCCTATCCGAGGCTCAAAAAAGCAACAGCATTTGATTTCCATCTCTCGGTATAAACATATTAACTAGGATTAAATCTTGGGATTTCCGACTCCAAAATAATACCATTTCACATATATCAGTTTATCAGATTTTATATGAGAAAATATATAACTTCAATAACATTATTTTAATAGGATCAAACCAGTCAATCCTAAAGGAAATCAACCCTGATTATTCATTGGAAGGACTGATGCTGAAACTGTAGCTCCAATAATTTGCCCACCCAATGCAAAGAGTTGATTCATTAGAAAAGACCCTGATGCTGGGAAAGATTGAAGGCAAGAGAAAAAGCAGATGACAGAGGATGAGATGGTTGGATGGTATCACCAACTTAATGGACGTGAGTTTGAGCAAGCTCTGGGAGATAGTGAAGAAAGGGAAGCCTGGTGTGCTGTAGTCTAGGGGTCTCAGAATTGGACGTGACTGAGTAACTGAACAACAAAAACAATAACAGGAACTGAGAATAGGTTTCCATCATAATTTCTCAGGGAACTAGTGATATATAGGTGTTACTTGCTCTTCAATAGGTTGTTCTTTCCATAACTTGCTTTGTATTGTAGATCACTTCATATGTTCTTTAGAAATAAAGTACTGTAAACTGCTTATCAACAGTAAGTAATAACCCTGTCTGTGCCCCCAGGACAATTCTGAGGCATCTTGGATTTTATGTATGATGCTCCTGGAGATAATAAGAGCAGAGTTGAAACTATTTTTGCCTTCATGGATAATGGTCATGGCTATGATTATCAAGACAGATTATCTTGTGCCTGTGTTACTTTTATTCTTTAGATGAATTCTCTGTCTTAGTTTTCATTGAGCTAGCCTAGAAGAAAGATTTATTAAGATAAGTAGTGAAAAGAATACAAAAGTAACCCAAAAAAGGAACAAATTATTAGGAACAGCTGTCCAAATTTCATTTTTTCCTTCTCTCTGTCATTATTTTGCTTATAAAAGAAAAATAAGCATTGTAACTAAACTTAACAAAGAGTACTAGGAGGAGAGGGGAGAGAATCAGCTTGTAACTGGGCAGCAGCTCATGAACTTAGGTGTCACATCAGCCTGGGTTTCAAATCTGGATTTTTCTGCTTATCAGCTATGTGATATTTAATAACCTCTAACTTCTCTGTACCTTAGTTTTTCTTTCATCTTTGGATGGTCGCATTGCCAACTTCCCTTGTAGCCCAGATGGTAAAGAATCTGCCTGCAATGCAGAAGACTCAGCCTCCATCCCTAAATGGGGAAGATCCCCTGGAGAAGGAAATGGCAACCCACTCCAGTATTCTTGCCTAGAGAATTCCATGGGCAGACCATGAGGTCACAAAGATTGGACATGATTGAGTGACTAACCCCATTGTCATAAATGAAAAAAAATAAAAATACTTATAACAAAATAAGGTACTCATACACTGTTGTGGCATATAGCAAGGATAAATAAATAGTAATGTATCTTCTTTACTTCCACTTCTTGTCATGAAAGCTTCTCAAACACATTTTTCATTACATTATGGTATGAAAGATCAATGAAATTCAGGAATGATAAAGTGACCACAAGCTTTGTTTGTTGTTGATCTAAACATCTGACTGAACTTTACCTTGAACAGTATCAAATCAGTTAATATGCTTATGAAATGTGACAGAAGTGCCATCATATTTCAGCTTACGGGGAAATAATTCATTCTTCTGCTGCTGTATAAGCCACCCATTCTTAGGATAGTAGTGCTAAGAACTGGAAATATTCCATATCCTTCTTCCCAGCCTGCCTATTTTGGTTTTTACAATGCCAACTATATTGAGAAAGCATCACTGCTCTGTCAGCTACTCTGATTCATTTATCTTATGGACCAAGCTGTGCTCCTATTCTAGAGGAAATGCTTATGATAAAAAAAAAGTAAAATATATGTTGAATCTCTCAAATTAACAGTGAGCTGAGCATATATTAACTATATATTTGCTTGAATTCTAGCCTAAAGGAAAGATCAGGAACCTTTCCTACCCTCCAAGCAAATAAAATTGATGAGAAGAGTCAAGGACAAAGTGAATTTCTTATGGTTGGTAATCTTCTAGAAGATGTATTTCAAAAGTGAGAAAAGGATATAAATACCTCTAAGGAAAGAAAAGTTTCTCTGTATCCTCTTTCATATCCTATTTTCATGGTGAGAAGATAGACCTGGAGCTTTGCCTGTTTTGGAAGACAGCTTCACAGCAAGGCAATTAGCAGGGCTTAACAAGTAGTTTCCGGTAGGGGTCCATGGGAAAGAGGACATGGGTCAGCTGTTCCAGCCAGGGTCAGTACCAAGTAGACACTAAAGAGAATAAAAGGTCTTACTTCTAAAGAGCATAGTTCCACTGGATCACCAAGGTAAAAACCAAATAGTGATCTGAGCTAAAGGTTGAACTCATAAAAGAGTTCCTATTTTTTTCTTAAAATTCTCCATGCTTTGGCCTTAGAAAACTAAGAAATTCATGATAAGTAGCTTATCAGGGATTTAGCTCCTGGCCATTTAAAAAAAAAAAAAAGAAAACATGAAACCATGAACCATTAGTCCTTTTATTTCTCATTCTACTAGAAACCCTGTTCCCCATGATTATAAACAGAGCTAATTACATATTTTTGAGGACACTACTTCTCTATTTTGATCCCAACTCCTCTTGAAGCTTACAAACAGAGGAACAAAATGGCCATCAGCTGTTCTACATGAACTAAGACAGCTGTGGTGGATCAAACTTTTGTTTAACCATGGCAGATTCAATGCATGAATTATCTCTTTTAAAACTCCACTAAACTAGCATGAAAAGGCTTTCAAAAGACTGAAACCAAAAGGACAAAAAAAGCATGAGAATGGAGATGTGTTTCTTAGGAAAAAACAAAGACTCTAGGATGGAATTTATGTGATAAAAAGTTTATTAGGGACTTTAAGACTCTAAGATGGATTGTCTTTGGGATCAAAACCCATAAGGAAGTAAGTACTGAACATAGAGCGAGATTGAACTGTGATTCTAATTGCAAATAAGGAACTCAGTTGACCCTGTGGGAACCTCTGGAGCTAAGAAAGCCCCATAAATTGTCCCTAATGGAGGCATGATTATAGGTTTTTGGAGCCACACATTAACAGGTAACTGGATGCATGCTCCCACCAGAGAGAGGTGTGAACTTGGTTGAGCAACTTTCTCAGACTCAGGGCAAGTACTAGAGAAGGGCTCAGCTGTGAGCTTTCTGCATGACAGACAGTACTCCTGGGAGCTGGGATAAAACAGTGTCTAGGTCCCTATTGTAATAATTCAGCAGCCAAGGGTTGTGGACAATATTATAAAACAGATGGGGACTTCCCTAGTGGTCTAGTGGTTAAGAACCTACCTTCCAAAGCAGAGGATACAAGTTCCATCTCTGGTTGGGGTGGAATTAAGATCCTACATGCCATGGGCCAACTAAGCCTGCACGCTCTAACTAGAGAGAAACCCAGATACTGCAGCAAATAGGCCACACGCCCCAATGAAAAGGTCCCTCATGCTGCAACAAAGACCCTATGTGCCACAACTAAGACTTGATACAACCAAATAAGTACATATTTTTAAAAACCGATGCATTGTAGCTAACTCAGACAAGCAGAATGGGCAGTGCTGAGCCCTGAAGACCAACTGACTTAAGGACAACAGGCAAAATGTAGCGTAGAATTAGGCAAAGTGGCTAAAAAGAAGGACTTTTTTAAAAGTCTCTATAATAAATAAGACCATTGTGCAAATGTGACACCTATTAAAGGAAGTGGAGGTGAGTAGGACAGACCTTATATCACAATACAGATCTGACCCAAAGGGGTACTCCCCAGAAAAGACTGTGTATCCGAGGACTTCTTCTCTTAGCGAGAAATGAACAGGCCTGAAGGTGTCACCAAGCTCACTGGCTGGAGATGTCCAGGTAAAGTGTTGTTGTTCAGTTGTGAAGTCGTTTCTGACTCTTTGTGACCTCAAGGACTGCAGCACGCCAGTTTTCGCTGTCCTTCACTATGTCCTGGCGTTTGCTCAAATAGACTCTGTCTACTGAATTCTCCAGGTGAGAATATTAGAGTGGTTTGCCATTCTCTTCTCCAGGGGATCTTCCTGACCCAGAAATCAAACCCAAGTATTCTGCATTGCAGGCAGATTCTTTACGATCTGAGCCATCAGGAAAGCCCCTTTCCCCAGTGCCACAGGGATCACAGTGTTGCTGCAATCCAAGGGAAATCCAAGTCCTCCTTTCAGGAAGATCAGAATTGTACATCTCTGGGGTCACCACACATCAGGAACTTGAATACAAAAAGAGAGATGCTTTCACATTCTGAGTGGAAGACGTTTCCAAGCCAGAATTCTATTATTTGTCAAACTATTCATCAAGAACGAGGGTAAAAATCAGGAAATTCTCAAGTTCTTGATTTCTTAAAAATATCATAAATTTCCACATACCTTAGGAAAGAAATCTGGGAAGAAAATTCCCCAAACAAAGGATTAAGAAAGGGAACATTTTATAATCCAGGAAGCAAGATTTTCCACATAAAACTATTCAGAAAGAAATTTCCATTTAAAATAGGGCTAAGAAGAAGGCAATGGCAACCCACTCCAGTACTCTTGCCTGGAAAATCCAATGGACGGAGGAGCCAGGTAGGCTGCAGTCCATGGGGTCGCGAAGAGTCGGACAAGACTGAGCGACTTCACTTTCACTTTTCATTTTCATGCATTGGAGAAGGAAATGGCAACCCACTCCAGTGTTCTTGCCTGGAGAATCCCAGGGACCGGGAAGCCTGGTGGGCTGCCGTCTATGGGGTTGCACAAAGTCGGACACGACTGAAGCAACTTAGCAGCAGCAGCAGCAGCCAATGCAGGAGACTGTAAGATACATTGTTCTATCCCTGGGTCAGGAAGATCCCCTGGAGGAGGGCATGGCAACCCACTTCAGTATTCATTCCTGGAGAATCCCATGGACAGAGAAGCCTGGCGGGCGATGGTCCATAGGGTCACAGGGTCAGATACAACTGAAGCAACTTAGCACACACACACATAGAAAACAAAACCAAAATAATCAAGGCAATTGTAAGATGAGAAAATTAATAGTATCGTGCTGCTGCTGCTAAGTCACCTCAGTCATGTCCAACTCTGTGTGACCCCATAGATGGCAGCCCACCAGGCTCCGCCGTCCCTGGGATTCTCCAGGCAAGAACACTGGAGTGAGTTGCCATTTCCTTCTCCAATGCATGAAAGTGAAAAGTACCAGAAAGGGAATGATTCATTATAATATGCAACAGTACACAACAAGGCTTACATTTAAACAGTATTTATGCAGTCATAATTTATATATGCTATATAGTGACAAGCGGTAATTGTTACATGATCACTTTAGTACACAGGGGTGGCAAAAATGTAACGAGTGATGGAGAAAGAAGGTTAAAGCTGTATCTTTCATAACAAGAAGTCAATAGATAAGATCTCAATGCAAAGAAGAAACAAGCATGGTCTAAGTATATTATTTACAAATACCTAAAGGAATAGTTATAATTGGAAACAATTTGGGAGGAATGAGAGCTGACAGTGGAATGTCTTAAGACTTTCAGTGCTACTTGATTTTTTCAAATTAGGTGCATGTATTAATTTCCATAGGTTAAAAATTTAGCCAAAATGACATAAAGTTATGAGTACCAGACCAAAAACTATACATGGGAATGGGAAAAAAGAGAGATGAATTTTGCTCTCAAACAACTTCAGTGTGGCTTGATAATAATGCCTCCTTAACACTTGTATATCACTCACCAGAGCTCTTGCATGCATGGTATGAAACGCACTCATTTTCCTCACAAACCCCTCCTCTGTGCAGTTCCCTGATTGCTCTTCACTCTGTGCAATGTCCTTCAACTCTTCTCTACCTGGCAAACTCCTACTGACTTCTCAAGATGATGCTAACAAGTCATTCTTTCTGTGAAGTCTTCCCTTGTGCTCCTCGTCTTACAGCAGAATTAATTATTCCCTCATGTGAGCCTCGCATAGCATATATCCCGTAGCTTTATCATGGCATCCCCACCCACCCCCTGGCACCATTTGTTAGCTGTTTGTCTCTCCTGATGAACTGTGAGCTACTTCTTTTGGAGTAGAGACATGTTTTATTCATGGTGTGTCTTTGCTTTCCTTTACTGCATCACATACAAAGCCAAGACTCTATTCGTATCTGCTAGATTAATTACGGAGCATCCCTGCACATCAGAGAAGGTAGGGCAGCTATCATTAGCTTCCTTTGGCAGGTGAGGAAATTGAGTCTCAGGTTGACTGAGCACCATGCCCAAGGTCACAGAGTGTGGTACTTTGGGTCTTTGACAAAGTTCATCTCTCATGTCACATAATATTGGAGAGGATTTTTTTTTTTTTATTATAAAGATAATCACGATCTTCCCTTCAAGTCCCTTGGTGCACCTATGAGACACAGAATCAAGGTTCAGTTAAGCAAAGGCTCTGGCCCAGCGTGGCCTCGGGTCTGTTCCTGGTGGTGGAGTGGCACAGTGGTCCACTGTAGAATTGGCCCCGAGGAGCCTTCAGGCTCCTCAAAGTAAGTAATTCTTACTTCCTCCCACCAGGTTCCAGTGGGCTCCCAGCCCAGAACAAGCTCTGCCTGCTCTTGGAGGCCCCAGGCTCAAGGCTGACAAGTGAACGCTAATGTGATTCTCTGGCACTGAGTTTTCTTGGGAAGAGAAAACCACAAGGGCACAGGGTGTGGAAATGCTAAGGAAAAAAATCTCAAGTGTTACTACAGAATACATTATACACCATTACATAGCAACAATAACTCCACTCGCAGACTGTATGGGTTTTTCACACTCTCTCTTTAAGTGCATAAAGCTTGTTTATAAAATGTAGAGCCTTAAACAGAGTGAATACTTTTTGGAAAATAAAGTTTTCTAAGAGCAGGTATGATTGCAGCTGCTCAAGCGCTGGCACTCAATAAATGTTAATGGAATGATTAGAGGCTTAATAAGAAAGGCAAGAAAAATATTTTTCCTAATACTCACTTAAGTCTTAAACTAGGTAAAATGTCCATGCCAAATATTTCATACCAATTAATTCCAAATGGTTTTGATTTAATTTTTATCAATAGTGCTGTCTCTTAAACAACAGAAACTTGGGTTATATATTCTCAGAACAATACTGTCCAAAGACAACTTGCTTTTAAGGCATTTCTTCCTCTGTCATCCCGACTACAGTAAAAAATTCTTGAGATTCTGTTGATGCTGTTTTCGCCCTTTTCATTAGCAGTAAAAGCGCTCAGCACCATTTGCTTCATACATTAAGCACCTAGAGAGCTCCCAGGATGGTTAATTGATGAATAGAGTACTGATGAAGTGAGCAACATGCAAGAAGTGACTTGCTACATTATTTGCAGAGTAAATCTATTTTAAGAGATCTGTCTTTAGGCTATTCTGCAGGGGTGTGTGCATGTATGTGTGTGCACACATGTACACATTCATTATACAACAATTAGTCTTTAATTAAAAAAATAATTTATTATTTAATTTTAAATAACAATTGCATCTTTTTCGTGAAGTGTGTATACATCTGGAGCTAATGGAGATGTCAAAACTACAGAGATAGTGATGTGAGGGTCTTTGTCATATACAAAAATATTAGCATATAATGGATATAATATAGAAATCCATAATGTTAAGTAGCTAAACTTTACAGATTTATATACGGTTAAACAACAAAGTTAACCTTCCAAATATCTTCTCCTATTCTTCCCAGTGTTCATTTCCCTCTGTTGATTTAAAAGCATCAGGCATGTTTTTCATTCATCCTTCCAGTTTCATCTCTAAGTATTCATAGGTTTAACTTTTTATAGCATACAATATTTTTCTTTATTTTTTCAGTATAAATGCTTTATACCCCAAGTGATTATTCCATTTATATCTACTTACCCATATTTTCTACTGAACCTATATAACCATGTATCTTCTCGTATTATTCAACAATCAGCAAAAATATTATTTTAAGCATTTTGCATATGGTACACTAAATAATGGACATTTATATTATTATAAAATTCTTGCTATTATAAAAATGTTGAGAAGATACTGGCATCAACAGGTATCTTTTAGGCCTTGATTTGAAGAAAATTTAGGGCTTCATATATACAGAGATGAATTGTTCTTCAGACACAATGCAACAACTTATATTTTTATTGATAATTATGTGAGTGGCCATATTCTTTATCCTTGCTACCATGTTATATAATGTTTTTTAATCTTTGATCAATTGGCCAAGAAAAAATATTCCTTATGATATAGCACTTCCTTTTAATTTATTTTATTAGTGCTCCTGAGCATTTTGTGTTAATTAGGCATTGGATTTTTTTTTTTTCCAAATGAAAGTTGCTCATGTAAATTACCCAGTTTTACTTTATGTACTTTGTAATCCTTCTGACCAGCTCTTTCCTACCACATATACACCCCTGCCCAGGGAACCACTGCTCAACTTTCAGTCACTCTAGATTGGTTTTCATTTTCTTTGTATTATAAAAGTAGAATCATATGGTATATTTTCTTTTTTATTATGACACCCATTACTCAAATTATCCTGAGATTCTTATTTGTTATAGTATACATCAATAAGTCATTCCTATTTATTATTGGATAGTTTCCATCATATGGATACTAAGGAACACTGTTCACCCATTAACCTGTTAGTAGATATTTTAGGTTGTTTCCAGTTTGGGGTTATTATGAATAAAGTTGCTATGAACACTTACATGCAAATCTCACTTGGTATGTTCAATTTTCTTTTTTAAATTTTAATCTTTCTGATATGTGTGTAGTGGTATACCACTGAAGGTTTAAATTTACATTTCCTAATGGCTGGTGTCTCTAGGCATCATTTTATATGCTTGGCTGCCTTTTACATATCTTTTTAGTGAAACATAATATTCACAACTTTTGCCCATTTTAAGGGATTGTGTACAGAGTTTTGATTGTCATGCTCTTTGAATATAATTCCTTTAAAAGATATAATCATAATTAGTAAATATTGTCTCCCAGGCTTTGCCTGTCCTCTTATTCTAAGTGTCTTTTGAAGAGCAGAACTTCATGGTTTTTATTAAGTCTAATTTATTAATGTTCTCTTTTATGGATCATGCTTTTGATCTTGTAGCTAAGCAGTACTTACCTAACTCAAGGTCACAATAGTATTCCCCTAGATTTTTCATTTAGGCATATGATATATTGTATTAATTTTTGTACATTATATAAAGTACATATTTAAATTCATTTTGTTGCAAATGAATATAAAACAATTCTAGCACTATTTAGTGAAAGGTTATCCTTTCTCCACTGAATTACTTTTTTATTTTTATCAAAGATCAGTAGCCAATGAATCTATCTCTATACTCACTAATCTGCTCCATTGACAACATAATATTGACAATGACACATTATCTTGATTGCTATAATTTTATAATAAGTGAAATTGTGAAGAATTGATGCTTTTGAACTGTGGTGTTGGAGAAGACTCTTGAGAGTCCCTTGGACTGCAAGGAGATCCAACCAGTCCATTCTAAAGGAAATCAGTCCTGGGTGTTCATTGGAAGGACTGATGCTAAAGCTAAAACTCCAATACTTCGGCCACCTCATGTGAAGAGTTGACTCATTGGAAGACTCTGATGCTGGGAGGGATTGGGGGCAGGAGGAGAAGGGGACAACAGAGGATGAGATGGCTGGATGGCACCACCGACTCGATGGACATGAGTTTGAGTGAACTCGGGGAGTTGATGACGGACAGGGAGGCCTGGCATGCTGCGATTCATGGGATCACAAAGAGTTAGACACGACTGAGTGACTGAACTGAATTGAACTAAACTGAAACCCCCAACTGTGATCTTTCTCAATTGTTTTTTTTTATCTTCCTAGGACTTTTGCATTTCCGTATATTTCAGCATTAGTTTGTTAACTAATGAAAAAAAGAATGGTTCTGGGGTTTGGATTATGGCTGCATTGAACCTATAAATCTATTTGGGGAGAACTGATATTTTAACAATATTGAGTCTACTAACCCATGAGCAGGGCATATATTTCCATTTATTTAAATATTATTTAATGTATCTTAATAATAGTCTTCCATCAGTATGTATTCTATAAATATTAATTAAGTTCAACTTGGTTGATCATACTCTTTGAATCTTTGATATAATAACTGGTTTCATGTTTAATTATTCCCTTAATTATCAAGAAAAGAGGTATTGAAATCTCTAACTTTGTGGATTTAACCATTTTCCTTTAATTTCATAACTGTTAGTTTTATGTCAATTTCAGTTGTACTATTAGGTAGATAAACATTTAGGAGTGTTACATCCCCTTGTTGGACTAATCCCATTATGATTATTAAATGACTTTATTTAACCCCGCATTATTCTTTGCTCTGAAATTCCCCTCCAGAGTGAAGAATTTAATTTTTCTTCCTTTTCCTTTGACCTTGTTTGAGTCTTTATATTTAATCGATGTTTTCTTAGGCAACATGTAGTTGGTCTGTCCTTTTATATCCAAACTGAGATAAACTGTGTAAAAGTCAGATAACCATGCTATTTAGACTGTTTACCTAGAAGGTAACTATTGATCTGATTTGTTGTTCAGTCACTCAGTCATATCCAACTCTTTGCGACCCCATGGAATGCAGCACGCCAGGCTTCCCTGTCCATCACCATCCCCTGGAGCTTGCTCAAATTCATGTCCATTGAGTTGGTGATGCCATCCAAGCATCTCATCCTCTGTTGTCCCCTTCTCTTCCTGCTTTCAATCTTTTCCAGCATCAGGGTCTTTTCTAATGAGTCAGTTCTTTGCATCAGGTAAGCAAAGTATTGGAGCTTCAGCTTCAGCATCGGTCCTTCCAATGAATATTCAGAATTTATTTCCTTTAGGATTGACTGCTTTGATCTCCTTGCAGTCCAAGGGACTCTCAAGAGTCTTCTCCAACACCACAGTTCAAAAGCATCAATCCGTCAGCCCTCAGCCTTCTTTATGATCCAACTTTCACATCCATACATGATTACTGGAAAAACTATAGCTTTGACTATATGGATCTTTGTTGGCAAAATAATGTCTCTACTTCTGAATATGCTATCTAGGTTTGTCATAGCTTTTCTTCCAAAGAGAAATTGATTTGATTAGATTTCAATATATTATTTTGTTATTTTGCTTTCTGTTTATCTCATTGTTTCTTTGCTGACTTTCTCCTATTGTTTATTTTTTTATTAATTTAATAACTTGTATAAGTCAGTTTTACCTGTGTCAATGTATTAACTATAATCCTTTTGTAATTTTAGTGTTTTATTTAGTTTTACATCATTTACTTATTACTTTCTACCTTCAAGAGATATTATACTACTTCTCATATAGTATAAGTAGTTTACTATAATATTCTATTAAATACAATACTTGAATTCTCTCCAATGTTTTTGTCATTGCTGCTATACAATTTGCTCTTATATACGGCCTAAAAACTATATTGTGCTCAGTCCCTCAGTCATGTCCAACTCTTTGAGACCTCATTGACTGTAGCCCGCCATGCTCCTCTGTCCATGGAATTTTCCAGGCAAGAATACTGGAGTGGGTTGCCTTTTCCTTCTCCAAAACTTTATGTTACAAGACTGTTACTTAAACAACTATTTTAAAAACTGATTTGAATAAAAATTGTACTCCTGTATTTATCTATGTGGCTATTATTTTCTTCCTTCTCTATTCTTTACGTGCATCTGGGTGTCCTTCTGGTGTCCTGAAGAGCTGTAAAGTATTTCTTGAAGTGCTCTGCTGGTGACATATTTTATTCAGCCATTGCTTGTCTAAAACTGCCTTTACTTTATTTTTATTTTTAATGGTAATTATTTGGGTATAGAATTCTGAGTTGACAACTTTCTTTTTCTCACAGAATTTAAAAGATTACTCCACACTCTTCAAATTTGTGTTGTTTGGGGCAAGACACATTGTATCTCCTTCATCGGTGTTCCTCTGTAAGTTTCTTGTTTACTTTCCTCTGATGGTTTGGGAATTTTTTATTGCTGACTTTGAACTATCTGATTATGTCAAGCATGCTGCAGTTTTATTCACGCTGTGTGTCTGTGTGCATTCATGTAGCACACGCTTGGATTCATTGAACTCATTCGATCTTTAAGTTTATCAGTCAGTTCAGTTCAGTCGCTCAGTCGTGTCCAACTCTTTGCCAGCCCATGAATCGCAGCACGCCGGGCCTCCCTGTCCATCACCATCTCCTGGAGTTCACTCAAACTCATGTCCATCAAGTCCGTGATGCCATCCAGCCATCTCATCCTCTGCCGTCCCCTTCTCCTCCTGCCCTCAATCCCTCCCAGCATCAGAGTATTTTCCAATGAGTCAACTCTTCGCATGAGGTGGCCAAAGTACTGGAGTTTCAGCTTTAGCATCATTCCTTCCAAAGAACACCCAGGGCTAATCTCCTTCAGAATGGACTGGTTGGATCTCCTTGCAGTCCAAGGGACTCTCGAGAGTCTTCTCCAACACCAGAGTTCAAAAGGGTTTAAGTTTATAGTTGTCATCAAATTTAGAAATTTTCCATCATTATATATTCAAAATTATTTTTTGTCTTTATTTTTCTCTTGAGATTCCTATAGCATCATTTTAGGTTGTTATCATTTTTTTCATGATTCACTAATTCTTACTTGAATTTTTTTGGAGTTACTTTCACTTTTACCTCTGCATTTCATTTTGGTTTCTACTGTTTTTTCTTGAAGCCCAATAGTCTTTATTGGGCAAGGTTTAGTCTGCCAATAGTGTTATCTAATACATCACTTATCTCAAATTTTTACCTCTAGAAGTTCAGGTTCAGTCTTTCATATATCTTCTTGATCTGTACTTATATTTTTAAACACATAGAATATAATAATTATTTTCATGTCTTTGCTAATCACTGATTTCCATCTAGGACACAACTGAATCTGTTTTTGATTGATTTTGCTTCTCATTACATTTTGTATATTCCTACTTATTTTTATTTCTGGTAATCTTTTATTTCTGGTAATCTTTGAATAGAAACCAAGCATAAATTTCACCTTGTGAAGTTCTAATTTGGGGAGAAAAAAAAAAAACATGAGCATCCATGCTTCATGCAGTAGTTTCATGCAGACAGTTAGATCTTTTCCTGTTATTTAAAAAGTTGTTAGATATGGTCAGGACAGTATCAGTCTAGAGTTAATTATTACTAACTACTAGGAAAACCCCTTTTGTGTGAAATTCTTCTTGGAGATAAGACCCAATGCCCCAAGAATCATGAGACTTTTCTGGTTTGGCCTATGGGAGTAGGCAGTACTCCTGGCCTTCACTTCCTGTCTGATCTTCTTTCCCCCAACCTCAGATAGTTCCTTAATCTACATGAGCTAAAAAAAAAAAAAAATCTACATGTGTTGCCCTGCTGAATGCTCAAAGATAACTAACTACATTCAGGTGTTCAGAGATGTTTCTCTCAGTATTCCAGAATTTGAACTCTAGCCTTCTGTGTTTCCAAAGCTCAACTATTGTCTCCTCAATTTACAGATATTGTAAGAATCCTCAGGTCCCTGCATGACTGCACTGCATCCTGGAAACCTTCAGGGCAATGAGACTGGGAAAGAGTAAGACTTACTTCCTTTGTTTCCCAGCTCCCATGATCACTGTTCCTTATTGCCTGATATCCAGGATCTTGTAAACTTGGTGCGTGTGTGTGTGCATGAGTGCACTCAGTCATGTCCGACTCTTTGTGACCCCATGGACTGTAGCCCACCAGCCTCTTCTGTCCATGGAATTTTCCAAACAAAGATACTGGAGCAAATTGCCATTTCTGACTCCAGGGGATCTTCCACATCAGGGATAAAATCCACATCTCTTGTGCCTCCTGCAATGGCTGGCAGAATTTTTACCTGTGCCACCTGAGAAGCCCCTTGCAAACCATAGTGAATAAAATTCAGGAAATACATAAACACACTTGCTCAGTCGCTAAGTCATGTCCAACACTTTGTGATTCCATGAACTGCATCATGCCAGACTTCTCTGTCCTTTACTATCTCTTGGAGTTTGCTCAAATTCATGTTCATTGAGTTGGTGATTCTATCCAAATGTCTCATCCTCCGCCAACCTCTTCAACTCCTGCCCTCAATCTTTCCCAGCAGCAGGATCTTTTACAATTAGTTGGCTCTTTACATCAGGTGGCCAAAGTATTGGAGTTTCAACATCAGTCCTTTCAATGAATATTCAGAGTTGATTTCCTTTAGGATTGACTGACTTGATCTCCTTTCAGCCCAACACACACTAGTACTTAAAATTCATTATGAGTGTTGGTAGGTCACTATGTTAGAAAGTTATAAAAAGAACTGTTCCATTTTCCCCAAGTTATTTATGACCATCACTCACTACATTGTAATTTGGAGGTAGAAGTATGCCTAGACATCATTCAATTCAATGACCTATCAAAATTGACCGCAGTGAATCCCAGAAGGTGACTTGCTTTGCCTTAAGTCACATCATTTATAGAACTGCTAAAAACAAACTCTATGATTTCTTATTTGACTCTAGGGCTTCACAGTGTTCTTTGCAAAGAATAAGTATTCTGTAACACCTTGGCCAACATTTAGTACCTTCTAAACAGAATCCAACAGAAGGAAATGAAAAAGTGTGCTTGTCAAGACATAGTTTATGACTTTTCCCTCCTTCTTAGAGATTTTCTCTCAAGTATTCCTTTTATTTCTATATTCTTGCTCTTTGCTTAAGTGCAGACATTCAACAAGCAGAGGTTAATTCAACAGAAAAAATATAGGACAGGTACCAAATGTTATTTTATTATATTTGCCAATTTCCATGATTATTTCTGTTTCCACCTTTTCCTTGGCAAGTCTGAATTGAAAACAAAATGATAGATATTCTTTCTGAATAAGGATCTACATCTACCCAGGAGAATAGTGAGACTAAGTTTGTAATGTATTGTTTCCACAGCTTTGTGACTTACAGTAATGTCTTCAGATTGGAAATGAAGTGAGATTTCAGCACTTTCACTGCAGTAAATAGATAGTATAATCTGAAGACTTTTATGACTTTAACACTGATTAGGAAATTCTTGATCTTAAAAGAGGTAGAAGAGAACTGAAGAAACAGTCTTAATGGTGTTGAGTTTTAGAGAAGATAAAAACTGATAAAGCAATAATTGAAGAAGTAAATGATCAGTGAAATAACAGTAGTAAGAGTACCTGTAATAGCATACTTATGTCAATGGATGTTTCACAAAAGAACTATAAGTACAATATTTAATTTGATTCTCATGTCAGCTCTAAAAATAAATACCATTCTCACCTACATTTTATGGACAAAGAACCCGGTGGGGTTGATAGAAATATATGAAACTGTTAAATTACCACACATAATGTAGCCAAGATACTTTCACTATTTTTATGAGCCTAAATTTCTTCATTGAAAATATAACAATAAAATGTGATTTACAAATTTCTTTTATGAACAATGATGATCCATGTATGAAACTTCTAAGCAACATATTTTATACATGTATCACAAAAACGTGGTTATAGGTGATTTTCTTATTGTCATTGACCTACTAAACACTGTAAATAAAATTTTTGTGATTTAAAAAAGTATGCAGTTTATGCACAATCATTTCATCTCTTATACAAAATATGGGATGGCCAAGAAATCTGTTTGGGTTTTTCCATAATATTTTAAAGAAAAACCTCCAACAAACATTTTGGCTTACCCTTTAAATACCATTAAAGTTGATTTCACGTTCCATTACATTTGTGTGGTATCTTTCAGTTAGCAAGAAAAATTAACAGAAGGTAGAAAATAAAGCTAAAAGATAGGCAGGGTCTAGCAAGGAATAACAGAGAAGGCAATGGCACCCCACTCCAGTACTCTTGCCTGGAAATCCCACGGATGGAGGAGCCTGGTAGGCTGCAGTCCATTAGGTCGCAAAGAGTCGGACGACAGAGCAACTTCACTTTCACTTTTCACTTCCATGCATTGGAGAAGGAAATGGCAACCCACTCCAGTGTTCTTGCCTGGAGAGTCCCAGAGATGCGGGAGCCTGGTGGGCTGACGTCTATGGGGTTGCACAGAGTCTGACACGACTGAAGTGACTTAGCAGTAGCAGCAGCAGCAAGGAATAAACATCGTTCTATAAATTCCAGAAAGCAAATATCTTAGTATGTTTTGCTATGTAGAAGACAGCTGCTCACTTTCCTTAAGAGCATGAGCTAATAAAACAAAAATCATAATTTATTGAGTGACTCTTAAAGGCACTATTTTAAGCTTTTGCTTGTTTGAACCATTTATTATTCACAATATATTTATGCTGTTAAATATTACTATTACTATTTTGCAGATGGGATTATTGCGACTTGCTGTACTGAATAGATGATTTGTGACTCGAGTACAAATTTGTAGGACTGCAACAAGCCTTGCTAACAAAGGTCTGGCTAGTGAAGGCTATGGTTTTTCCTGTGGTCATGTATGGATGTGAGAGTTGGACTGTGAAGAAGGCTGAGCGCCGAAGAATTGATGCTTTTGAACTGTGGTGTTGGAGAAGACTCTTGAGAGTCCCTTGGACTGCAAGGAGATCCAACCAGTCCATTCTGAAGGAGATCAGCCCTGGGATTTCTTTGGAAGGAATGATGCTAAAGCTGAAACTCCAGTACTTTGGCCACCTCATGCGAAGAGCTGACTCATTGGAAAAGACTCTGATGCTGGGAGGGATTGGGGGCAGGAGAAGGGGAAAACAGAGGATGAGATGGCTAGATGGCATCACTGACTCGATGGACATGAGTCTGAGTGGACTCCGGGAGTTGGTGATGGATAGGGAGGCCTGGAGTGCTGTGATTCATGGGGTTGCAAAGAGTCAGACACGACTGAGCGACTGATCTGATCCGATCTGAACAAGCCTTGAACATTATTATCATGTTAAGTGCACACTAAACATTTTATGTTTTCTAAAATTATTTTAAATCTGCATGGAATAAAAGACTCAGAACCATCAGAGTGATGGACCATATTTCTCTAGTATGTTTTGAGATCACTTTTCAAATGGAACAAATTTTAAAACTAGAGTTTATATTCTTACAATTGGCAAAATTGAACTCCATGGCATATTGAATTGTTCTCATAACATGAATAGAGGAATTTCCTTTGTATATTTTTTGTTAATTGTTTTTCTGATATTTTCCTTTCCTCTGAGTATGAACACAGAGCAGAGAATTACAGCAATAAAAACACATGAGTATTTTGTACATTTAAGATGAATAATGGAAAATATCACAGAAAAAGTTGAGATGAGCTTTAAATAAGACTATTATTTTCAAAATTGACTGCAGAAAATACCTTATTTACTGCTGTGTTCTAAGGGCTGAAATAATGCAGGCTCATGTGACTGGTTATTTACACAAAAGATGAAATGAAAGGAGACACTAAATATATTGTATTATATATGCAAAAGAGCCTCAGTTAAATTCAGTTCAGTCGCTCAATCATGTCTGATATTTTGTGACCCCATGGACCACAGCATAACAGGCCTTCCTGTCCATCACCAACTCCTGGAGTTTACCAAAACCCATGTCCACTGAGTTGGTGATGCCATCTAAACATTTCATCCTGTCATCCCCTTCTCCTCATGCTTTCAGCCCTTCCCAGCATCAGGGTCTTATCAAATGAGTCAGCTCTTCTCATCAGGTGGCCAAAGTATTAGAGTTTCAGCTTCAACATCAGTCCCTCCAATGAACACCCAGGACTGATCTCCTTTAGGATGGACTGGTTGGATCTCCTTGCAGTCCAAGGGACTCGCAAGAATCTTCTCCAACACTGCAGTTCAAAAGCATCAATTCTTCAGTGCTCAGCTTTCTTTATAGTCCAACTCTTACATCCATACATGACTACTGGTAAAACCATAGTCTTGGCTAAGCGGACATTTGTTGGCAAAGTAATGTCTCTGCTTTTTAATATGCTGTCCGGGTTGGTCATAACTTTCCTTCCAAGGAGTGTCTTTTAATTTCATAGCTGCTGTCACCATCTGCAGTGATTTTGGAGCCCAGAAAAATAAAGTCAGCCACTGTTTCCACTGTTTACCCATCTATTTGCCATGAAGTGATGGTACTGATTGCCATGATCTTAGTTTTCTGAATGTTGAGCTTTAAGCCAACTATTTCACTCTCCTCTTTCACTTTCATCAAGAGGTTCTTTAGCTCTTCTTCACTTTCTGCCATAATGTTGGTGTCATCTGCATATTTGAGGTTATTGATATTTCTGCCGGCAATCTTGATTCCAGTTGTGCTTCTTCCAGCCCATCATTTCTCATGATGTACTCTGCATACAAGTTAAATAAGCAGGATGACAATTTAAGCCTTGATGTACTCCTTTACCTATTTGGAACCAGTCTGTTGTTCCATGTCCAGTTCTAACTGTTGCTTCCTGACCTGCATACAGATTTCTCAAGAGACAGGCCAGGTGGTCTGGTATTCCCATCTCTTTCAGAATTTTCCACATTTTACTTGATCCACACAGTCAAAGGCTTTGGCATAGCCAATAAAGCAGAAATAGATGTTTTTCTGGAACTCTCTAGCTTTTTCGATGATCCAGAAGATGTTGGCAATTTGATCTCTGGTTCCTTTGCCTTTTCTAAAACCAGCTTGAACATCAGGAAGTTCACGGTTCACATATTGCTGAACCCTGGTTTGGAGTATTTTGACCTTTGCTTTACTAGCATGTAAGATGAGTGCAATTGTGTGGTAGTTTTAGTGTTCTTTGGTATTGCCTTTCTTTGGGATTGGGATGAAAACTGATCTTTTCCAGTCCTGTGGTCACTGCTGAGTTTTCCAAATTTGCTGGCATATTGAGTGCAGCACTTTCACAGCATCATCTTTCAGGATTTCAAATAGCTCAACTGGAATCCCACCACCTCCACTGGCTTTGTTCGTAGTGATGCTTTCTAAGGCCCACTTGACTTCACATTCCAGGATGTCTGGCTCTAGGTGAATGATCACACCATTGTGATTATCTGGTTCATGAAGATCTTTTTTGTACAGTTCTTCTGTATATTCTTACTACCTCTTCTTAATATCTTCTACTTCTGTTAGTTCCATACCATTTCTGTCCTTTATTAAGCCTCCTAAAGACTATAACAGATTCTTGAATGATTTTAGTAAAATTTGAATCTGAATAATACATTAAGATATAGCTTTAAAATTTTTTTCGCAATTTGAGTGTTACAATGAATTGTGAGGAAGTCTATTTTTTTTTTTAAATCAGACCAATGGTTTTAATTTTGAAGTTATTATTACTACCTAGAGTCAGCACTCATGGAGTGTCTTTGCTATCCAGTAGTTTTCAGCTTTTGCATCTGTGAACTTCAAGGTCTTTAAAGATATGAGTCCTTTGGGAGCAGAGAGCATGGTTTAGTCAATACACTATACTCAATGCCTAGTGTAGGTCTCAGTATTCTTGCCTGGAGAATCCTGTGGACAGAGGAGTCTGGTGGGCTGCTGTCCATGGGTTCCCACAGAGTCAGACACACCTGAAGTGACTTAGCATGCATGCATGCATTGGAGAAGGAAATGGCAACCCACTCCAGTATTCTTGCCTGGAGAATCCCAGGGACAGAAGATCCTGGTGGGCTGTCGTCTATGGGGTCACATAGAGTCGGACATGACTGAAGTGACTTAGCAGCAGCACATGTCTTGGCATAAAAAAGGAACTCAGCACACATTCCATGAATAAATGAATGTATCTGAGCTTGAATTCCCAGTGCAATACGAGATTTGCTTTCAGGTCATTAATCCAGTCCTAGGAACAAAAATCAATAGAAATTCTATGGGAAAGGTGCTATGTTAAGTATTGGAATTTGCCAAAAAAATATGAAGGGCATGTGAAGGACATGGGTGTGAGAAAAACAGTCACAACTAAAATGAAAAATAGTTCAAAGTACAATAAATGAAATTCTATTCAAGTGTTGACTACATTTCTTCTCCCACTTGATTTGCATTATTTTAGCATTTAGTGTAACTTTTTGTTTAGAGGTAAAAATAATACATAATTGAGTTCCAGAATCATATTCTATATAAAATACATAATATAATTGCGTATTGAAAGTTTAACAGTGATGACTTGAGTATCTTTAGAAATTCACCAGTTAGTGACTTATGGAATGAATACTCCATAAATAAAAATGTATTTCATCACCAATAATGACAGAAAACTTAGCAAAAGAGAACACAGATCTCCTTCTGTTAGTGCTTCCATGAGTGATATGTACTGTTCTCTTACAAATCTCAGTCAACATATAATTAGTGCAAGAGTTTAGAACTGAAGAGAAAAACCAAGGTGTATTTCTACTTTCCCACGTAAAACCGTCATAATGATATTGAGTGAAAATCAGCACCTCTGTTTCAATTTCTTAAGCTGTCAAAGCCAGTTGATCCCTTTTCCACCTCCACAGGCTCATCATTTCCCATTCCATGTTGTATAAAAACTTAATCTAAATCGTTGGTCTGATTGCCAGTTAAGAAAGTAGGGGGAAATCCTGAGGAAAGGGCATGCTGTTCTATAAAGCAGAGCTCTCTGCATTATCTGTAAGCAGGTGGGAGCACTAGCCTTTAACAGGAAGAAGTGGGCCACTTCTGTGGCTAGGAGGGCTCAGGAGAATATTGGGTTGAAAAATTCTTCAGTGAATTGACTTAGAGTTGCCCACTCTGGGTCTCTCACTGCCCCTGATCTTAGTGTAGTAGACTTTTCTGGGTTAACAATTTAATCTTCTCTGGTGCCATACTTATAATTAAGCTCAGCTAATGCCCATTTGTGTTTACACTTTGGAAATTTTATATTTGGTTATTCTACTGATGTGTTTATTTTGATTTGTCTGCTTTACTAGTTTTATGCATTATGAATATTTGAATATTACACAGACTTGCATATATACTATTATAGAATAGAATCTTAATATATATAACACAACATAGAAGCAAATGTTCTTAACATATATGATGTCATATAATATATATATTAAGATACTTAATTTTTACTATTTTAAAATGTCTTTAGTATTAAAAATATTAACAAAATTACCATCTATGTTCCATTTCCCACTTCCACTTTGTACTTTGGCTTTTACTATTATTTATAATTTTATTTAAGTAAAAAACCTTCATTATTAATATTTAGAAAGTAAATATGTTAGCTTTTTCCTTTATAATTTCTTCCCTTGATGCCAGTATTTTAAGAAATCAACTTATTAAGTCAAAGTTTTTATCTTAATGTAATGCCACTCGTTGTAATAAATTTGGAAAATAGATAGTGATAAGAAAAAAAAAATCCACATCCTAAATTTTCAAACCATCACTGGACATATTTTAGCATATTTATGTCCCACATTCATACTATGTCTATTTTCTGCATGTTTGAAATAATACCAAGGACCCACTTCTCTCTTTCACTGTTTTTCTCTTAGCATTTTCTCGTGTTATAAATACTGTCTGTTTACTACTGAAATCAGGGAACTCATTAGGACTATTGCTGGAAAGTTAGCTTACTTTTATTTTTCCGTACTATAAATAGTGATACAATCAACATCTCTGTATATAGTCTTTTATTTCCCAAACTGTGGGTCATCTAAGGCTTCCCAGGTGGCACAGTGGTAAAGAATCTGCCTGCCAATGAAGGGGACACAGGAGACACGATTCAATTCCTGGGTTTGGAAGATCCCCTGGAGTAGGAAATGGCACCCCCCTCCAGTATTTTTGCCTGGAAAATTCCATGGACAGAGACGACTGGCTGTCTAGAGTTCATAGGGTCACAAAGAGATGGACATGACTGAGCACAGCACACATATACACACACACGGATCATTTCCATAGGAAAAACTCAGACAAATGGAATTCTGATTCAAAGGACATGAAGTATTTAAGAAATGGAACGCATAGTGCCAAATTTCTCTAGCAGTATTTCCTCCCTCCACAATTGTAAGTCCTCACACAGTTCCCAACAGAAGAATCTACTGCTTTTGGTGGCCATGGTTTGTCCTTTGGACCATACACACACACACATATATGCATACACACACACAGTCAACTCTTATCCATGTTTTAAGTGGAAATTATAGTGATGTTTGCCTCCTTTTGGTTATAGTTCAAGGTAAAGAAAAAGTAAATTGTGGTTTATGAGTTATTGATTGGAAGCAGGGTATCATTCGTCAAAGGAGTCATTGGCCTGAAATTCAGCAACTGTACAAACACATATGCCTCCATCACAGATTTTTTGTTCATGTTCTGTTATGGAAACACAAAGCCTTATTGATTACATTCTCAAATTAAAGCTCAGCTTGATGGCTGCAAACATACCAATGCCTATAATACATTTATTTTTGAGACTTGTTCAACTGTAGCAGCTCAGAAAATCAATGTGTGGGACCCAGTTAGACTGACCTTTAAGAAATAAAAGTAAACTTTTTTTTTTCCTCCCCTCTGATCCTCATGTAATTTTAGCCCTACTCTTCTATGGTCTTATGACCCCATGGTACTTAGAAAATTTCACACATTTTCTAAAATTGGGTAGTTTTTGGTGAAGATGACTTGATTGAGACAGAGGGAGAAACAGACATTTGTACATGTCCTGATTTATTCAGTTTCTTCTTTTTATTACCAGTCTTATCAAAGCCACCTCATGGTGGTAATGTCTGATGCATTTTTGTGGATGTCTAAACTCTTCAGTGGACTTTCCAGGTAATGCTTGCAGTAAAGAACCTACCTGCCAATGCAAGAGACATAAGAGACGCTTCCCTGGTGGCTCAGATGGTAAAGAATCCACCTGCAATGTGGGAGACCTGAGTTCAATCCCTGGGTTCAAAAGATCCCCTGGAGAAGGAAACGGCTACCCATTCCACTATTCTTGCCTACAGAATTCCATGGATAGAGCAGACTGGCAGGCCCCAGTACATGGGGTTGCAAAGAGTTGGACACGAGTGAGTGACTTTCACTACACTCAGAAACTCCTCAGCAGACTTCCCAGGTGGCACTAGTAGTAAAGCACCTACTTGCCAATGCAAGAGACATAAGAGATGCAGGTCCAATCACTGCATTGATCCAGGGTATCCAGAAGATACCCTAGAGGAGGGCATGGCAACCCACTTTAGTATTCTTGCCTGGGGAATCCCATGGACAGAGGAGGCTGGCAGGCTAAAGTCCATGGGGTCACAAAGAGTTGAACATGACTGAAGCGACTTAGCACACATGAACACAAACTCCTCAGTATTTGCACAGGTATAATTAATGGTTCAATGCAGAGAAACTCTGTGAGCTATCAACTGATGCATCTTTATTTTTCTTTGTTTTATTCCGCTCCATATTCTGGAAGGTTGTGTTGATGGAATTAGACATGGTACCTCAGGATCTAAGGTCAAATTAAAAAGGGTGAGATTATTTTCAGGTGACATAAAAATATATATACATTGTTGTTGTTGTTCAGTCACTCAGTCACGTCCAACTTTTTGCAACTTCATGGACTGCAGCACCCCAGACTTCCCTGTACATCACCAACTCTTAGACCTTGCTCAAACTCATGTACAGCAAATCAATGATGCCATCCCACTATCTCATCTTCTGTCATCCCCTTCTTCTCCAGCCCTCAATCTTTCCCAGCATCAGAGTACATTCCAGTGAGTCACATCAGGTGACTGAAGTATTGGAACTTCAGCTTCAGCATCAGTATTCCCAATAAATATTCAGGATTGATTTCCTTTAGGATGGACTGGTTTGATCTTGCAGTCCAAGGAACTTTCAAGAGTCTTCTCCAACACCACAGTTCAAAAGCATCAATTCTTCAGTGCACAGATTTCTTTATGATCCAACCCTTACATCCATACATGACTACTGGCAAAACCATAACTTTGACTAGACAGACTTTTGTTGGCAAAGTAACGTCTCTGCTTTTTAATATACTGTCTGGGTTGATCATAGCTTTTCTTCCAAGGAGCAAGTGTCTGTTAATTTCACACTGCAGTCACCATCTGCAGTGATTTTGGAGCCCAAGAAAATAAAATCTGTCACTATTTTCATTGTTTCCCCATCTATTTGCCATGGGACTGGATGCCATGATCTTCCTTTTATAAATGTTGAGTTTTAAGTCAGTTTTTTCACTCCCACTTTCATATTCATCAAGAGGCTCTTTAGTTCCTCTTCACTTTCTGCCATAAGGGTGGTGTAATCTGCATACTTGAGATTATTGATATTTCTCCCAGCAATCTTGATTCCGG
Source organism: Bos grunniens (assembly GCF_055505025.1). Taxonomy (NCBI): domain Eukaryota; kingdom Metazoa; phylum Chordata; class Mammalia; order Artiodactyla; family Bovidae; genus Bos; species Bos grunniens. Next base: position 9,903,641 of record NC_141170.1, on the reverse strand, counting down.
CTTGTGCTGTACCCAGCCCGGCATTTTGCATGATGTATTCTGCATATATGTTAAATAAGCAGAGTGACAATATACAACTTTGACATACACTTTTCCCTAATTGGAACCAGTCCGTTGTTCTATGTCCAGTTGCTTCTTGACCTGTATACAGGTTTCTCAGGAGGCAGCTAAGGTGGTCTGGTATTCCTGTCTCTTGAAGAATTTTCCAGTTTGTTGTGATCCACATATCAAAGACTTTAGCATAGTCAATGAAGCAGAAGTAGACTTTTTTTGTGGGACTCGGTTTTTCGATGATCCAACAGATGTTGGTAATTTGATCTCAGGTTCCTCTGCCTTCTCTAAATCCAGCTTGAACATGTGGAAGTTCTCAGGTCACATACTGTTGAAACCTGGCTTGGAGAATTTTGAGCATTACTTTACTAATGTGTGTGTGCATGCTAAGTCGCTTCAGTTGTGTCCAACTCTGTGCAACCTTATGGACAGTAGTGTGCTGGGCTCCTCTGTCCATGGGATTCTCTAGGCAAGAATACTGGAGTGGGTTGTCATTTCCTACTCCAACTAGTGTGTGAGATGAGTGCAGTTCTGTGGTAGTTTGAACATTCTTTGTCATTGCTTTTCTTTAGTATTGAAAAGAAAACTGACACTTTCCAGGCCTGTGGCCACTGCTGAGTTTTCCAAATTTGCTGGCATATTGAGTACAGCATTTTCACAACATCATCTTTTAGGATTTGAAATAGCTCAGCTGAAATTCCATAACCTCCACTAGCTTTGTTCATAGTGATGCTTCCTAAGTCCCACGACTTTATACTTCAAGATGTCAGGCTCTAGCTGAGTGATCATGCCATTGTGGTTATTTGGGTCATTAAGATTTCTTTATATACTTCTGTGTATTCTTGCCACTTCTTCTTAATAACTTCTGCTTCTGTTAGGTCCATACCATTTGTGTCCTTTATTTTGACCATCTCTGCATGAAATGTTCCCTTGTTATCTCTCTAATTTTCTTGAAGACATCTTTAGTCTTTGCCATTCTACTGTTTTCCTCTATTTTTTGCATTGTTCAGTTAAGAAGGCTTTCTTATCTCTCCTTGCTATTCTTTAGAATTCCGCATTCAGATAAGTATATCTTTCCTTTCCTCCTTTGCTTTTCACTTCTCTTCTTTTCTCAGCTATTTGCAATGACAAAGATGCCCAGATTTCTTCAAAAGAAACACATTCTGTGTTGGTAGGGTACACAACTTTTTCAAATTGAATGTCTATAAAAATTCTCTCATTGGCTAAGTGTCCTTAGTCATGGCTGTTGTGAAGGAAGGTAGATGAAGAAAAGGAGAGGCAGCCTGGAGAATTATGCCATGTGGGGGATTATTAAGAACATCAGTGTCATGAGAATAGAGAAAATGATGCTTGAAAATACCTCAATACCCCTCAGAGTTCCCTGTCCTCTGTCTTTTCGTGTGTCTGGGTATTTGTGTGTGTGTGTGTGTGTAGTAGCACTTTACAAGAGATCTACTGTCTTACATCTTGAAGTGTACAATTCCATATTGCTAACTATAGAAACCATGTTGTAAAACTGATCCCTAAAACCTATTCATCCATCCTTTAATTATTTAGTAATTTATTTAGTACACATACACAGAGAACTTGCCTCAAATGGGGGTTTGTGCTGTCTCCATTCTCAGAATCCAGCAGAAGAAGCATACACTTCAGTGAACAAGAGCAATTCACTGAGCTAAGTCTTGAGTTGGGGTGTGTCCACAATGCCGAATCCCTAGAGAAAAGGGACCAGACTAACAGAGCTGAAAAAAGTCCTCTAGCAGAAGAGTCAAGGTTTATTTAATTGAATCTTGGTAGCTATGAAGAACCAGCTATGAAGAAGCTGGTTCTGCTAAAAAGATGGGGAAATAAGATCAGGCAGATGGAGAACTGGGTTTCCAGCAGGTTCTTGGAGAAGTTTGAAGGTCATTTGACTGGAGGAAAGGTCGCATGGAGTGAGTATATCAATGGAACAAGATTATGGAAAGTCTTTTATGACATATAAGAGCTTGGAACTTCTTTGGTTTTTTTTTTTCTGTGGCAGAAGCATGTTTTATATTATTCGCTTTGAATCTATTCTTGAACAGAAGTCAATTTGAGTCAGACCACTTAAAATTTCTGAAAACCTTTAATGACTTCCATTTTACTCAAAATTAAGTCCAACTAAAAATGGTTTATGGAACACTGTAGCCTTCCCATTTGTTCCTCTCATCTTCTGGACTGCCCTCTCATTTACTCTAATTCAGCTCCGAGACCCTGTCTCTGATGTTCCTGGAAGTCTCGGTCCCCTAAATCCACACCACCTGCTCACTCTCTATCCCTAGTCCTTTGCTTGAAGTATCAGTCAGCTTTTACAGACCATTCTACTTAATGGTGACTAGTAACTTTAGCACAGCAGCCCTTTGCCCCTTCTCAGCTTTACTTTTTATCATGGAACTTACTGCTATCACAGTATTGTACATATTATTCATTTATAGTCCTCCATCAGAATCCATGGGGGGATTTCCAGGATCTGCTGTGGAAATCTGCAGCTTCCCAAGCCCTGTAGATGGCCCTTCTCAACAACGGGTTCAACATCTGTGCATTCAACCAGCCTAAGATGGTAAAAAGTATGTCCCTGGTGTGTAACTCACAGATAGAAGGCAGACTGTCTCTACTAATTTTCTGGCTCCTCTCTTTAAAATATAAGCTCTATAAGGCAGATACTCTCATCTGTTGTATTTATTCATGTAACATTGGCTCCTGCTTCAGTTCAGTTCAGTTCAATTCAGTCACTCAGTTGTGTCTGACTCTTTGTGACCCCGTGGAATGCAGCACACCAGGCTTCCTTGTCCATCACCAACTCCCGGAGCTTGCTCCTGGTTACTGGTCAGTAAATATCTCTGGATGAATAAATGTCACTCTTACATAAACGCTAGTGCATAAAAATAAATTTAAGGTTTTATTGGGTACTATTTTATTCATAAAAATTTAACTTTTGTATAAAACATAGAATAAGTATTGCTGCTCCTGCTTTCTTTTGATTTCCATTCATATGCAATATCTTTTCTCAGCCCCTCAGTTTCATTCTGTATGTATCCCTAGGTCTGAGGTGAAAGTGAAAGTGACTCAGTCGTGTCTGATTCTTTGCGAACCCATGGGCTATTCAGTCCATGCAATTCTCCAGGCCAGAACACTGGAGTAGGTAGCTGATCTCTTCTCCAGAGGATCTTCCCAACCCAGGGATAAAACCCAGGTCTCTCACATTGCAGGCAGATTCTTTACCAGCTAAGCCACAACAAAAGCCCAAGAATACCAGAGTGGGTAGCTTAACCCCTTCTCCAGTGGATCTTTCTGACTCAGGAATTGAACTGGGGTCTCCTGCATTGGAGGTGGATTCTTTACCAACTGAGCTATCAGGAAAGCCCATTAGGTCTGAGGTGATTCTCTTATAAAGCAATTATCTTCCAATCAAAAAAGAAAAGTAAAAACAAACAAGCATATTAATAGTATGAGGGTTTATTTCCCATTCATTTAAAAAAGGCAGCTTGAAAATTGTAAGATACCTGACACCACTATATTTCCTACCCTATGGCTTAAAACAAGCTGGTGACTCACTGGACTTAATTTTCCACATCTTTGGCATGAGGGGGATAGATAGCCAAATTCAAAGGTCTTTTGCAGCTCTTATTGCTGTGTATTTCCTTTGTTAACTGACAAACTAATCAAGTTCACCCTATCTCAGAATTCCATCACTGGATAGAAGGTATCATTTGATGATAATGGAGCCTTTGAGATTACCCACTGGGGTCCTTAATTAAATGACTACAATTTTGCTACCTAAAGTAATCAGATCAGATCAGATCAGTCGCTCAGTCGTGTCCGACTCTTTGCGACCCCATGAATCACAGCAGGCCAGGCCGCCCTGTCCATCACTAACTCCCGGAGTTCACTCAGACTCATGTCCATCGAGTCAGTGATGCCATCCAACCATCTCATCCTCTGTCATCCCCTTCTCCTCCTGCCCCCAATCCCTCCCAGCATCAGGGTCTTTTCCAATGAGTCAACTCTTCGAATGAGGTGGCCAAAGTACTGGAGTTTCAGCTTTAGTATCATTCGTTCCAAAGAAATCCCGGGGCTGATCTCCTTCAGAATGGACTGGTTGGATCTCCTTGCAGTCCAAGGGACTCTCAAGAGTCTTCTCCAACACCACAGTTCAAAAGCATCAACTCTTCGGCGCTCAGACTTCTTCACAGTCCAACTCTCACATCCATACATGATCACAGGAAAAACCATAGCCTTGATTAGATGAACCTTTGTTGGCAAAGTAATGTCTCTACTTTTGAATATGCTATCTAGGTTGGTCATAACTTTCCTTCCAAGGAGTAAGCGCCTTTTAATTTCATGGCTGCAGTCACCATCTGCAGTGATTTTGGAGCCCAGAAAAATAAAGTCTGACACTGTTTCCACTGTTTCCCCATCTATTTCCCATGAAGTGGTGGGACCAGATGCCATGATCTTCGTTTACTGAATGTTGAGCTTTAAGCCAACTTTTTCACTCTCCACTTTCACTTTCATCAAGAGGCTTTTGAGTTCCTCTTCACTTTATGCCATAAGGGTGGTGTCATCTCCATATCTGAGGTTATTGATATTTCTCCCGGCAATCTTGATGCCAGCTTGTGTTTCTTCCAGTCCAGCATTTCTCATGATGTACTCTGCATATAAGTTAAATAAACAGGGTGACAATATACAGCCTTGACAAACTCCTTTTCCTATTTGGAACCAATCTGTTGTTCCATGTCCAGTTCTAACTGTTGCTTCCTGACCTGTATACAAATTTCTCAAGAGGCAGATCAGGTGGTCTGGTATTCCCATCTCTTTCAGAATTTTCCACAGTTTCTTGTGATCCACACAGTCAAAGGCTTTGGCATAGTCAAAAAAGCAGAAATACATGTTTTTCTGAAACTCTCTTGCTTTTTCCATGATCCAGCGGATGTTGGTAATTTGATCTCTGGTTCCTCTGCCTTTTCTAAAACCAGCTTGAACATCAGGAAGTTCATGGTTCACATATTGCTGAAGCTTGGCTTGGAGAATTTTGAGCATTACTTTACTAGTGTGTGAGATGAGTGCAATTGTGCAGTAGTTTGAGCATTCTTTGGCATTGCCTTTCTTTGGGATTGGAATGAAAACGGACCTTTTCCAGTCCTGTGGCCACTGCTGAGTTTTCCAAATTTGCTGGCATATTGAGTGCAACACTTTCACAGCATCATCTTTCTGGATTTGGAATAGCTCATCTGGAATTCCATCACCTCCACTAGCTTTGTTCGTAGTGATGCTTTCTAAGGCCCACTTGACTTCACATTCCAGGATGTCTGGCTCTAGGTCAGTGATCACACCGTCATGATTATCTGGGTCATGAAGACCTTTTTTGTACAGTTCTTCTGTGTATTCTTGCCATCTCTTCTTAATATCTTCTGCTTCTGTTAGGTCCATACCATTTCTGTCCTTTATTGAGCTCATCTTTGCATAAAATGTTCCTTTGGTATCTCTGATTTTCCTGAAGAGATCCCTAGTCTTTCCCATTCTGTTGTTTTCCTCTATTTCTTTGCATTGATCACTGAAGAAGGCTTTCTTATCTCTTCTTGCTATTCTTTGGAACTCTGCATTCAGATGTTTATATCTTTCCTTTTCTTCTTTGTTTTTCGCTTCTCTTCTTTTCACATCTATTTGTAAGGCCTCCCCAGACTTAAAGAGATTTTAAAAATAAATATAAAAATTGTAAGCATGTCTTTCTTTTTGTACTTCTCACTTAGTATACTGTCTTACATGGATATGGTCAAGCTACTATTTGAAGAAGAAAACTATGTGACCAGAGACTGGTTCATAAATCTTTCTCTTAGGCTTTACTCATTCTAAGACCTTGGTAAGAATCACACCCACTTTTGGCTTCACAGTATAGCAGATATAGTACCATAATGCCTGGGAGGTCTTCTTTTTGGAGAGATGATTAGAGTTTGGGAAGCCTGAGAAGAACCAGAGAGAGACGTTAGAGAAATGAGGTCTAAAGATTATGATTTTTGCTATAACTGATGGGAAGAGAAACCCCAATGCTTCCTTTTCCTTTGAACACAGTTGGAAACAAAAGTTCCAAAGAACAAGGTGAGGAGAAAAAACAGGCTTTTTAAAAATTGACCTCAAATCTAGACCTTGTGCTACAGGAAGAAATGATTTTCTCAATAACAACACATAGTTCAGAACTATTTCTCCCGGTAGAAAACTAATAGACCCTAGCAGTTGCAAATCAGATAGTAATAAATAACATTATTATTCCATGTGCTTAAACAATGCACAAATTAAGCTCAAAGGTAGAAAGCAGGTCAAGTTATCTGGGATTATGGATTTAGAATTTAAGTAACAGTTAACACCATTATATTTGCTTCCATCAGCAGGACAGTCGTTATTCATAGGTAATAACAGTAATAAAATTAATACTTGTTGCTCAAGTGAGCACTACTTTTGTGCCCAGATAATAGATATTTTACTTAGTTTAGTTTTGTTTACATAGTTAAGTTCAAATGCAAACAAATGTTTTCTATAGTCAGATAGCAAATATTTTATTATTTGTAGGCAAATAAAGTCAATCTTCATCACAAGTACCCAACTCTGCAAATTGTAGACATGTTAAAAAGTGAGTGTTCCAATACAAACATATATACAAAGAAAGCAGTGGCAAGATTTAGCCATGGGCTACAATTTATGACCTTCAGTTTAGTTCATTTGACAGCTATAACAACTCGGAAGTATTACTCTTAACCCTGGTTTATTGATTAGGAAAATAGTGCTCAGATCAGATCAGATCAGATCAGTCGCTCAGTCGTGTCTGACTCTGCGACCCCATGAATTGCAGCACGCCAGGCCTCTCTGTCCATCACCAACTCCCAGAGTTCACTGAGACTCATGTCCATCGAGTCAGTGATGCCATCCAGCCATCTCATCCTCTGTCGTCCCCTTCTCCTCCTGCCCCCAATCCCTCCCAGCATCGAAGTCTTTTCCAATGAGTCAACTCTTCGCATGAGGTGGCCAAAGTACTGGAGTTTCAGCTTTAGCATCATTCCTTCCAAAGAAATCCCAGGGCTGATCTCCTTCAGAATGGACTGGTTGGATCTCCTTGCACTAGGACCAACAAGTTGCCTGGGATGTAGAAGGACTTGTGTTCTAGTATTTGTCAACTTGATCCCAATCTCTTGCTCTTTTCCATACAGTGCATTTTTTACTTATTTGCTACCCATAATGTTGTCCTTCACGCTTTCTATGTACCCTTCCACCCGAGGAACAACTGGCATTAGAAGACACATTGGTTCCTTCAGTTTTTGTTCAACCCCAAGCTTCAGTGGGGACTATGTGCCCTCTGTTTCTCAAATACAGGTGCTGCTCCAGTTCATAAAGATGTTTGCTGGTTCGCCTTTTCCTCCTGTCTCTCTTTTTCTGCCTCTTGAAAACCTGGTTATAAGGGCCTTATTTAAATATCAAACTCAATTTGTCAATGCTACCATCCTTCCTTGCATAGTTCTGAAAAACAAGGGAGTAGGTTTAAAACCATGGGTTTACACATTGACTGCTACTCAACTCTGAAATTTCTTCTTGTTGAGAAAAAAACATATCATGTTGTAAAGTTAAATCTTGACCAAAATGGGCAAAGGAATGATAGGAAAGGCAATATTTTTGGAGGGAATGGTGGCTCAGTGATAAAGAATCCACCTGCCGGTGCAGAAAATGCAGAAAACATGTGTTCAATCCCTCGGTTGGGAAGATCCCCTGGAGTAGGAAATGGAAACTTACTCCAATATTCTTGCCTGGAAAATTCCATAGACAGAGGCACCAGGAAGGGCACAGCCCATGGGGTCGCAAAGAGTCAGACACGACTGAGCACACACACATGCACACATGCTGAGATAGGCCATTGGAATTCACCGATTTAGCAGTTTTCACCTGAGTTGCATGGACTTGGATATGTCACTTGATGTCAGTACAATGGAATATAAATATAATTGAAAAGAATGACCTTTTCAAGTTCCCAGAGTTAACTTGTACACATTGATAGAGATATCACTGATATAATAAATTCTGATAGAGATACAAATTAAAGTGCAGTTTCTCAATCCACCTGCTTTCCACCTCATTGATGTTGTTCAGATGCTCAGTCATGTCAGATTCTGTGCAACTCCATGGACTGCAGCAACTCCATGGACTGCAGATTTCTCTGTCCTTCATCATCTCCTGGAACTTGCTCAAACTCATGTCCATTGAGTCAGTGATGCCATCCAGCCACCTCATCTTCTGTCATCCCCTTTTCCTCTGGCCTTCTATCTTTTCCAGCATCCGAGTCTTTTCTAATGAGTTGGATCTTCACATTAGGTGACCAAAGTATCAGAGCTTCAGTTTTAGCATCAGTCCTCCCAATAAATATTCAGGATTGATTGATTTCATTTAGGACTGACTGGTCCTATCTCCTTGCCATCCAAGGGACTCTCAAGAGTCTTCTTCAACACCAACATTCAAAAACATCAATTCTTCAGTACTCAGCTTTCTTTATGGTCCACCTCTCACATCCATACAAGACTACCAGTAAAACCATAGCTTTGACTAAACAGACCTTTGTTGGCAAAGTAATGTCTCTGCTTTTGAATATTCTGTCTAGGTTTGTCATAAATTTTCTTCCAAGGAGTGAGCATCTTTTAATTTCATGGCTGCAGTCACCATTTGGAGTGATCTTGAAGCCCAAGAACATTAAGTCTGTCACTGTTTTGATTGTTTCCCCATCCATTTGCATGAAGTGATGGGACAGGCTGCCATGATCTTAGTTTTTTGAATGCTCAGTTTTAAGCCAGCATTTTCACTCTCCCCTTTAACCTTGATCAAGAGGCTCTTTAGTTCCTCTTCACTTTCTGCCATAAGGATGGTGTCATCTGCATATCTGAGGTTATTGATATTTATCCCAGCAATCTTATATCCTAATACCTATCTGCATCTCCCTTCTCCAGGTCATCACGATCTCCTCCACATCAAGAACAAGAAAGTTACCCCCATCTAGAGCTCTTCGTTAGATCTGGTTTCCAGTATGATAAGGAAAAATCTCAATAGGAGATGAGAATAATGAGAAGGACAACTTGCTTTCTTGGAAGATGTGTTTCCAAGTTAGAGGAAAATAGCATTCTCCCTCCTGCAAGCCCAGTGGCATATATTATTCATAACATATTATTGCCATAATCAGATATAAGTAACAACTGTTCCCTCAGAGAATATCAAGGTCTCTTGTCAACTTGCATACATAAAACAACCTTCTGAAAAACTACAAAAAACACTCACATCAGGTACTGCCTTAAATAGAAAAGCAATTTTCTAACATTAATCCCAGAGAATTACATTAATATGCAAGCTTTACCTCACCCAACTTTAACATCCTGTTTTCTTTAAAACCAGGCAATCAGAGCATATTCTCAGGTTGGCAGTTGGCACTAATACAAAATAAGCAAATCCACAGCTCCACTGAGATTAATGTGTTTATTTGCACAACCAAAGGTGTGTGGCCTAATGTCAACCCTCAGCTCAGAATGCCACAGTATTTAATGTAAAATATATATAAATTTCATTTTTAATGGCAGCAGTTAAAAGAAAGCAAACATTTTGCTTCCCTCCCCATGCAGGATTCTTTTGTAAATTTGGGGAATGAATTGTTCCACTGTATCTTTCCACTTCACTGTTTTAGTTTCCTGGAACTGCCTTGAGCCTGTTTTTCCACTGGTAGTCAGAACTGCCCAGGCTTGGTGCTTCCTGGAGTGTGTAAAAGTTTCAGCTTTGCAGGAGGCTTAGAGTGTTGGCTCAAGTAATGTGACTACATACACAAGAGCTTGCTTTTTAAGGCCAGTTAATGTGAAATGCTTTATAAAGAACGTCATTAATTGCATCTAACGAGGGACCTTTCCTTCACCATCTGGAGAAAATGTCCTCCAGAGCACTCAGAGATTTTTTTTTTTTAATGAATTTTACATTCCTCTTGTATGTATCATCATGTCCTTCGGATGTAGAGGGAAGAAAGAAGCATGAGGCTATCCTATTTGAAATTTCAAATTACAGAATATTGGAAGCTATACTGGGTAACAGCATGCTCTTTCCAATTACAAAGAGTTAATTTATGCTTTTTAATGAGGGAACTGACATTTGTTCTGCACCTACCATGTGTTCAGTGCTTTACATTATACATTTGTTGTTTTTCAAAGTCCCTGTAAAATATATACTGCTCCCATCTCCGTCATGACAAATCAGAGAAGCTGATCAGAGAAGCTAAGCTAGTTGTCTAGAGTCACATAATATTATGGGGGATAAGAGCAAAAATTCCATAATCAGAGCACTTGGGATTGTATTTCACCTACATCACTTACTGATAAGACTAAATCTGTCTTAGAAGCTACACAATGGGGTTAACAGATGTTTCAACAAAAAATATTGGTGCTATGAGAAGTAACCATAAAAATTAAAATGTGCATTAAGTCATTTAAAAATATTTCAATGGTATGCTGGGAAAAGTTTGATAAATAAGGTACAAAGGAACTTAAAACCTAAAAGAAAATTATTTTTAAAAGTAAAACCAGAAAAAGAGACACAGATATATAGAACAGTCTTTTGGACTCTGTGGGAGAGGGAGGTGGGGGATGATTTGGGAGAGTGGCATTGAAACATGTATAATATCATATAAGAAATGAATCACCAGTCCAGGTTCGATGCAGGATACAGGAAGCTTGGGGCTGGTGCACTGGGATGACCCAGAGGGATGGTATGGGGAGGGAAGTGGGAGGGGGGTTCAGGATTAGGAACACATGTACACCCGTGGCGGATTCATGTTGATGTATGGCAAATCCAATACAATATTGTAAAGTAATTAGCCTCTAATTAAAATAAATAAATTTAATCTAAAAAAAAGGAAAACCTTAAAATAGGCAAAGTATATGATTAGTAAATGAAGCAATAACAAGAACCAATATATGTAATAATTTTAGGACGTTAGTCACTAAGGGGAAGTTTTAAATGAAATAAGAAAATATGTTAACATATTGGCAAATACATTAATATTAATATATTAGTATTTAGCACTGGAGAAACAGGCACTTTCATAAGCAAATGGAACAATTTAGTACAATTTTCTCAGAGTTTGGGTTTCTAATATTTTCTTACATAGTCATGCTACTGAAACATGTAATATATAAGTATTTATCCTAAAGAAATAATTGATCATATGGACTGAATTGCAGCCCCCTCAAAATGCACAGGTTGAAGCACTAGCCACCAAATTAGTAGTATTTGGAAATGGGACATTTAAAAGATATTTATGTTCAGATAAACTTATCTAGTGGAGGACAGAGGAGCCTGGTGTGCTACAGTCCATGGGGTCACAAAGAGTTGAACATGATTTAGCTACTCAACAACAACAACAAAAGTTTATGGTGGTAGGACCTTCACCATGGAATTAGTGTCCTTGTAGGAAAATGAAGAGACATCACAGCTGTCCTTGATATCTGAGGAAACAGAAAGTGGCTGTCTGCAAGGCAGGAAGAGGGTCCTCACCAGGAATTGAATCAGCAAGCACTTTGATCATGAACACCGCAGCCTCCAGAATTATGAGAAATAAATGTCTGTTGTCTAAAACACTCAATCTGTGGTTTAAAACAGCCTGAGATGATGAAAACAATTGGCTGAAAAAATTAGAAAAAGGAGACACAGACGTAAACAGCAGACTTTTGGACTCAGTGGAAGAAGGCTAGGGTGGGATGATTTGAGAGAATAGCATTGAAACATATGCATTACCATATGTAAAATAGATGGTCAGTGTGAGTTCTATTCATGAAGCAAGGCACCCAAAGCCAGTGCTGCGGGACAACCTAGAGGGATAGGGTGGGGAGGGTCATGGGAAGGGGGTTCAGGATGGGGGGGCCATGTGTATACCTTTGGCTAATTTATGTTAACATGTGGTTCCAAATCAGAAAAGGAGTACGTCAAGGCTGTATATCGTTACCCTGCTTATTTAACTTATATGCAGAGTACATCATGTGAAATGCCAGGCTGAATGAAGCACAAGTTGGAATAAAGATTGCTGGGAGAAATATCAATAACCTCAGATATGCAGATGACACCACCCTAATGGCAAAAAGCAAAGAACTAAAGAGCCTCTTGATGAAAGTGAAAGGGAAGAGTGAAAAATTTTGCTTAAAACTCAACATTCAGAAAAATAAGATTATGGTATCGGTCCCATCACTTCATGGCAAATAGATGGGAAAACAATGGAAACAGTGACAGACTGTATTTCGGGAGGTTCCAAAATCACTGCAGATGGTGATCACAGCCATGAAATTAAAAGACGCTTGCTCCTTGGAAGAAAAGTTATGACCAACCTAGACAGCATAGTAAAAAGCAGAAACATTACTTTACCAACAAATGTCCGTTTAGTCAAAGCTATGGTTTTACCAGTAGTCGTATAGATGTGAGAGTTGGAGTATATAGAAAGCTGAGCGCTGAAGAATTGATGCTTTTGAACTGTGGTGTTGGAGAAGACTCTTGAGAGCGCCTTGGTTTGCAAGGAGATTCAACCAGTCAATCCTAAAGGAAATCAGTCCTGAATATTTATTGGAAGGACTGATGTTGAATCTGAAACTCCAATACTTTGGCCACCTGATGGGAAGAATTGACTCACAGGAAAAGACACTGATGCTGGGAAAGATTGAAGGTGGGAGGAGAAGGGGTTGACAGAGGATCAGATGGTTGGATGGCATCACCAGATGTGATGGACATTAGTTTGAGTAGGCTCCAGGAATTACTGATGGACAGGGAAGCCTGATGTGCTATTAGGTCCAAAGAGGTCACAAAGAGTCAGACATGACTGAGCAACTGAACTTGATGACAAAAATAATCACAGTAGTATAAAGTAATTATCCTCCAATTGAAGTAAATTGTTTAATTAAAAAAAGAAAGATGGACATTTACGTCATTCATATATTGTAAAGTTTTGAAAAAATCCAAATATCACACAGCACTAATCAATTAATTTATGGTAATTTATGGTTTCATTTACCATAAATGAAACACCTTCATCTGTTTAAATAAGCAATGAAATTACCTTCATCTATTTAAAGCTATGATTTGTTATTATGTTTATTAACTTATATAAAGAGTCTCTATATTCTTAAGTGGAAAAGAATAAGATACTACATACTGCATTCAGCAATGAGATACATTATCATCTTACCAATGAAAGATGGTTGAGTACTGTGTACCAATAGTATACTGAGCAATATGAGTGCATAGACTTGCTGCTGCTGCTGCTGAGTCACTTCAATCGTGTCCGAGTCTGTGCAACCCCACAGACGGCGGCCCACCAGGCTCCCCCAGGCTCCCCTGTCCCCGGGATTCTCCAGGCAAGAACACTGGAGTGGGTTGCCATTTCCTTCTCCAATGCATGCAAGTAAAAAGTGAAAGTGAAGTCGCTCTGTCACATCCGACCCCCAGCGACCCCATGGACTGCAGCCTTCCAGGCTCCTCCATCCACGGGATTTTCCAGGCAAGAGTACTGGAGTGGGGTGCCATTGCCCTCTCCAGCATAGACTTAACTGATAATAAAAATATTTCTATAAGATTATTCCTCACATGAAAATGAGAAATAAGCACCAGAGTTTAAGGGATTTATGAAAACTCTCCTGAGTAATATGTGGCACAAGCCAGATATAAACCCAAGCCTATTTGATCTCAAAAGAGTAATTGAAGTCACTGGCACTAACTTTTTAAAATCATATACCCACAACTGCATGTTTGTGAATAATATACAAATATACAAGTTGCATACAGATTCATAATCATTAGTTAATTCTTAGCATATTTACACTATGAATAGAATTCTTTGTTAGGAAATATAGATAACAACTATATTTCAAAGATCTTTCTTTCAGCTCTTTCCAAATTGTTTTGGCTAACTATGTGTATTCAATTATATCTTGATTTTAAATACATATGATAACTAAAAACAAGCTTGTTTTAGAGGGAAAGAAGCATTATTTCTACTAATTTCTTTCCTGTATTTCTAAGCCATTTGTTCATAATATTTAGTAAACATAAACCAGACAATATAAAATGAATATCCATTTAACTAGGCCAGAATAAAGTACTGGGTAATTTAAAAGTATAATGCTTAGAATAAAGAGAATGAAAATGAACAAGGGAGGAGGCATATACAGGCTCTGTATTTGGAAGGGTATTTTTGTTTGCTTGACTTTTTTTTTTACTATTTCACTATCATATCTTTTGTACTATATTGATATTGAACATCATAATATTATATTAAATTGATGTTTTAATAAAATACAATATTGTATTATATTGATATTTGTATTATAATAAAATTTAAGAAAATGTAATACATAGAATGTCCTTTGCCAGTCTTAAACAGAAATAGAAATATGACAAAGAAATAAACAGTCTGTTCATATCTTTGAGTCTCTGTACAAAATATCTTTTTTTTTTTCTTCTCTGGATATTTTAAGATTAATTTATTACTTATTTTGACCATTATTTTTTCAAAAAGTTTTTCTCTTTCTCTTATTCTGGTATTCCACTTGCATGTACGCTGCATCAATTAATATTTTGCTCTAGGTCACAAAGCATGTGTGTGTATGTGTATGTGAATAAAGAAGTTTAGGAATGTATGTTCTTAATTTCTAGATTTTACTTTATTTTTAAAAGAATATTGGATTTGTATTATAGATAGCTTAGATACTTCTGTGTTAGCTTAATAAGGTGGTCACGGGGCAGGCAATGGCACCCCACTCCAGTACTCTTGCCTGGAAAATTCCATGGATGGAGGAGCCTTGTGGGCTGCAGTCCATGGGTCGCTAAGAGTCAGGCACAACTGAACGACTTCACTTTCACTTTTCACTTTCATGCATTGGAGAGGGAAATAGCAACCCACTCCAGTGTTCTTGCCTGGAGAGTCCCAAGGATGGGGGAGCCTGGTAGGCTGCTATCTATGGCGTCACACAGAGTCAGAAACGACTGGAGCGACTTAGCAGCAGCAGCAGCAGCAATAAGATGGTCAATACCGAAATCAGACTGATTATATTCTGTGCAGCCAAAGATACAGAAGTCAGCAAAAACAAGACTGGGAGCTGACTGTGGCACAGATCATGAACTCCTTATTGCCAAACTGAGACTTAAATTGAAGAAAGTAGGGAAAACCACTAGACCATTCAGGTATGACCTAAATCAAATACCTTATGATTATACAGTGGAGCTGACAAACGGATTCAAGGGATTAGATCTGATAGAGTGCCTGAAGAGCTGTCAATGGAGGTTCGTGACATTGTACAGAAGTCAGAGATCAAGAACATTCCCAAGAAAAAGAAATGCAAAAAGGAAAAATGGTTGTCTGAGGAGGCCTTACAAAGAGCTGAGAAAAGAAGAGAAGCAAAAGGCAAAGGAGAAAAGGAAAGATATAAGCATCTGAATGCAGAGTTCCAAAGAATAGCAAGAAGAGATAAGAAAGCCTTCATCAATGATTAATAGAAAGAAATAAAGGAAAACAATAGAATGGGAAAGACTAGATATCTCTTCAAGAAAATTAGAAATACCAAAGGAACATTTCATGCAAAGATGGAACCAATAAAGGAGAGAAATGGTATGGACCTAACAGAAGCAGAAGATATTAAGAAGACGTGGCAAGAATACACAGAAGAACTATACAAAAAAGATCTTCATGAACCAGATAATCATGATGGTGTGATCACTGACCTAGAGCCAGACATCCTGGAATATGAAGTTAAGTGGACCTTAGGAAGCACTGCTACAAACGAAGCTAGTGGAGGTGAGAGAATTCCAGTTGAGCTATTTCAAACCCTAAAAGTTGATGCTTTGAAAGTGCTGCACTCAGTATGCCAGCAAATTTGGAAAACACAACTGTGGCCACAAGACTGGAAAAGGTCAGTTTTCATCCCAATCCCAAAGAAAGGCAATGCGAAAGAATGCTCACAATACTGCACAACTGCACTCATCTCACATGCTAGCAAAGTAATGCTCAAAATTCTCCAAGCCAGCCTTCAACAGTAGGTGAACCGTGAGCTTCCAGATGTTCAAGCTGGATTTGGAAAAGACAGAGAAAACAGAGATCAAATTGCCAACATCCATTGGATCACTGAAAAAGCAAGAGGGTTCCAGAAAAACATCTACTTCTGCCTATTGATCACGCCAATGCCTTTGACTGTGTGAGTCACAACAAACTGTGGGAAATTGTTAGTGATGGGACCAGACTTGACCTGCCTGCTGAGAAACCTGTATACAGGTCAGGAAGCAACAGTTAGAACTGAACATGGAACAACAGACTGGTTCCAAATAGGAAGAGGAGTACGTCAAGGCCGTATATTGTCACTCTGCTTTTTTAACTTATATGCAGAATACATCATGTGAAATGCTGGACTGGATGAAGCACAAGCTGGAATCAAGATTGCCAGGCAAAATATCAATAACCTCAGGTATTCAGATGCCACCACGCTTATGGCAGAAAGTGAAGAAGAACTAAAGAGCCTTTTGATGAAAGTGAAAGAGGAGAGTGAAAAAATTGGCTTAAAGCTCAACATTCAGAAAACTAAGATCATGGCATCTGGTCCCATCACTTCATGGCAAATAGATGGAGAAAAAATAGAAACAGTGAGAAACTTTATTTTGGGGGCTCAAAAACCACGGCAGATGGTGACCACAGCCATGAAATTAAAAGACACTTGCTCCTTGAAAGAAAAGTTATGACCAACCTAGACAACATATTAAACAGCAGAGACATTGTCAACAAAGATCTGTCTAGTCAAAGCTATCTTTTTTCCGGTAGTCTTGTATGTATGTGAGAGTTGAACTATAAAAAAAGCTGAACGCTGAAGTTTTTATGATTTTGAACTGTGGTATTGGAGAAGACTCTTCAGAGTCCCTTGAACAGCAAGGTGATCTAACCAGTCCATTTGAAAGGAAATCAGTCCTGAATATTCATTGGAAGGACTGATGCTGAAGCTGAAACTCCAATACTTTGGCAACCTGATGCAAAGAACTGACACATTTGAAAAAACCCTGATGTTGGAAATGATTAAAAGTGGGAAAGGGGATGAAAGAGGATGAGATGGTTGGATGGCATCACCGACTCGATGGACATGAGTTTAAGTAAGCTCCAGGAGTTAGTGATGGACAGGGAAGCCTGGCGTGCTGCAGTCCGTGGGGTCACAAATAGACACGACTGAGCAACAGAACTGAACTGAATAAGTTTGAGAAGTTGAGGATTTTTTTTAAACGAAAGATCAGTGACTACTATATTTTACATAAATATTTTGAAGTTTAAAAATATTATAATGTTCTTTAAATTATCTGATTTCCCTGCGTTTTAAAAGCATTTTAACTTACTGCATTTATTTTTTTTCTCGTTTCATACATGATATTATACATGTTTCAATGCCATTCTCCCAAATCTTCCCACCCTCTCCCTCTGCAACAGAGTCCATAAGATTGTTCTATACATCAGTGTCTCTTTTGCTGTCTCGTACACAGGGTTATTGTTACCATCTCTCTAAATTCCATATATATGCGTTAGTATACTATATTGGTGTTTTTCTTTCTGGCTTATTTCACTCTGTGTAATAGGCTCCACTTTCATCCACCTCATTAGAACTGATTCAAATGTATTCTTTTTAATGGCTGAGTAATACTCCATTGTGTATATGTACTACAGCTTTCTTATCCATTCATCTGCTGATGGACATCTAGGTTGCTTCCATGTCCTGGCTATTATAAACAGTGCTGCGATGAACATTGGGGTACACGTGTCTCTTTCAATTCTGGTTTCCTCAGTGTATGCCCAGCAGTGGGATTGCTGGATCATAAGGCAGTTCTATTTCCAGTTTTTTTAAGGAATCTCCATACTGTTCTCCATAGTGGCTGTACTAGTTTGCATTCCCACCAACAGTGTAAGAGGGTTCCCTTTTCTCCACACCCTCTCCAGCATTTATTGCTTGTAGACTTTTGGATCACAGCCATTCTGACTGGTGTGAAATGGTACCTCATAGTGGTTTTGATTTGCATTTGTCTGATAATGAGTGATGTTGAGAATCTTTTCATGTGTTTGTTAGCCATCTGTATGTCTTCTTTGGAGAAATGTCTATTTAGTTCTTTGGCCCATTTTTTGATTGGGTCATTTATTTTTCTGGAGTTGAACTGTAGGAGTTGCTTGTATATTTTATTTCATAAAGTATCATATCACTATGAATTACTGAAAAAGTGACTTACATCCAATTAAAGATATTTTATCATAGTCTTTGCAAAGTCTTATAGAATAATGTGAATGAGGAGTTAATTTAATACTTAGTAAACAGTCTTATTTGGTCTAGTTAAGGCTATGGTTTTTCCAGTGGTCATGTATAGATGTGAGAGTTGGACTGTGAAGAAAGCTGAGTGCCAAAGAATTGATGCTTTTGAACTGTGGTGTTGGAGAAGACTCTTGAGAGTCCCTTGAACTGCAAGGAGATCCAACCCGTCCATTCTGAAGGAGATCAGCCCTGGGATTTCTTTGGAGGGAATGATGCTGAAGCTGAAACTCCAGTACTTTGGCCACTTCATGGGAAGAGCTGAATCATTGGAAAAGATTCTGATGCTGGGAGGGATTGGGGGCAGGAGGAGAAGGGGACGACAGAGGATGAGATGGCTGGATGGCATCACTGACTCAATGGACGTGAATCTGAGAGAACTCCGGGAGTTAGTGATGGACAGGGAGGCCTGGCATGCTGCGATTCATGGGGTCACAAAGAGTCGGACATGACTGAGTGACTGAACTGAACTGAGCTGAACTGAAACAGTCTTATTACACAAAAAGACCTTTTAATATGTCACACATTCTTAAAGATACAAAAATCACTGCTATGTCATCACTTCATGGAAAATAGAGGGGAAAAGTGGAAGCAGTGACAGATTTTATTTTCTTGGGCTCCAAATTCACCAAGGACAGTGACTGCAGCTATGAAATTAGAAGATGTGTGCTTCTTGGAAGGAAAGCTATTACAAACCTATTACAAAGTAGAGACATCACTTTGTCGACAAAAGAGCGTGTAGTCAAAACTATGGTTTTTCCAGTAATCATGTATGGATATGAGAGTTGGACCATAAAGAAGACTGAGCACTGAAGAACTGATGCTTTCAAATGGTCGTGCTAGACTCTAGAGAGTCCTTTGGTCTGTGAGGAGATCAATCCAATCAATCCCAAAGGAAATCAATTCTGGATATTCATTGGAAGGACTGATGCTGAAGATCAAACTCCAATACTTTGGCCATCTGACATGAAAAGTCAATTCATTGGAAAAGACCCCAATGCTGGGAAAGATTGAAGGCAAAAGGAGAAGAGGGCGGCAGAGGATGAGATGGTTGGATGGCATCACCGACTCAATGGACATGAATTTGAGCGAACTCCAGGAGGTGGTGGAGGACATAGGAGACTGATGTGCTGTGGTCCATGAGGTCACAGAGTCAGACATGACTTAGTGACTGAAAAACAAAACATCTCTGCTCATTGTCCTCTGTATTCAACAAGTTGTCTCCCAGAGAGTTCTCTAATAGTATCCAACTCTGTGTGATCTCTGAGCATTATTTGGGTTACAGACCTCCAGTAATGCTTTTTCCCTTGAGTTTTTTACTGTCTGTAAGGTTTCACTCTATACATGAAAAGGTTGGTACTCAGCTAAAGACTCAAGAGGAGGCCCAGTAAAACTGTTCAGGACCCCTTCTCTAAGACATCTCTTTTCTCTTGGGGACTCAGGTCCACACATTATAGCTTCCTGGTCTCCTTTACCCTTATTTCTGACTCTTCTACTCAACAAGATTTCTGGTCTGTTTGGCATTCCTGGACTGTCCTTCATTCTGTAATTCCCTCGTCAGAAAGCTGAGACAATCATACAGCTCCCCTTGCTCGTTTGTTTTCTTTCCAGGTATCAGCTTTATGCTGCATGCTGTCCAACATGTTAAAGTAGTTCCTTTTGATATTTTGTTCATTTCTTTCTAATTCATATTATGTGTGTGTGTTCAGTGGCTAAGTCGTGTCTGACTTTTCGCAACCCCATGGACTGCAGCACTACAGGCTTAGGAGGGTAGTTCTGTACTATTTCCTTTAATCATACCCAGAAGCTGAAGTTAAACATGCATTCCATTTTCTATTTTCCATCTCAAATTATCTAGCCATGTTGTACAATATTTATTAGTGATGCTACAATAAGACTAAATGCCATTACGATACTCAAAATACAAACAGTATGAAAATGGCCCCAAATTTAATTTAAACATGTCCCATAATTTCAGGGGACTTCCCTGATGGCCCAGTGGTAAAGAATGCAGTGCAGAAGATGCAAGTTCATTTCCTGGGTTGGGAAGATCCTTTGGAGGAGGAAATGGCAACCTACTCCAGTATTCTTCCTTGAACAATCCCATGAACAGAAAATCCCGGCTGGCTACAGTCCACATAATAGCAAAGAGTTGACTCGACTGAGCCACTGAGCACACACACATACTTATAATTTCAGAAAGAATTTAAATCCAAAAATTAAAAACTGAATAATTTTGCAAGTTAAAGTCCAAAGGAATTAATGTTTAAAATAAAATTCTTCTTCCTTGTTAATTAAAGTTCAAGGAAATTCAAATTTAAACTTTATTATTCTGAATTTCTTAAAGATCTGGTTCAATTCAGTTCAACCAGACACTCTTGATGCTCGATTGCATCAAAATTCCTTTTGTAGTAGCCAGAAGCTTTTTATTGTACCTCTGTCTCCCTCTGTGTTTCTCTACCTCTGTCACTCCCTTTCCCTTTCTGTTTCAGTTCCGCAATAAATTATCTTGCTTCTCATTTCTCAAGGTCTAAATAGAATTCACAATATTATAGCACTGACCGTCAGAGAATGCCATTTGTGTTATTCCTAACTTTTTGGAAGTTTTAGAAACGTGCAATAGTGATTGCTCAGGTCATCAGGTATTAAAAAAAGAAAAAACCTTTCTATCTAGCATGTATTTATAAATATATCTATATCCATATTTATAGCTGTGTCAATATCTATCTCTTTTATTTTCCATTTATCCTTTTATCCTTGAAAACAATTGCTAATGCATGGATTCTTTCTAGCGATACAATGCCCACTCTTTCCTCCTGAGGCATTTTAAGTCCTTTGGTCCAGGGCCTGCTTCCACTACCTCTTCCTGTGGAATTTGTCCAGTCATTCTTTTTGCCTCACCGGCAGAAAATTATTTAATCTAGAGCTAACCTGAGACCATCTGGAAGAAATGAACCTGTGTTCAGGGTCAGATTTAGGTTTTTGTGAAGTCTGAAGTTTATACAATTTGCAACATCCTCTTACTTAAAAAATAGTATGTAATTTCAATTACAAAATCAGTTGTGACCTTTGATATTGCTCCTGTGTGTAATGCCTTAGAGTGGATTAGCACAGAGACAGATATTCCTGGAATCATGGCCTAGACCTGGATAGCTAACAATGCTGTCATGAAAGTGAGCATGATCCACATACATATATCGCACTCAGCCCAAACTACTTGTGTCCCCACTTCAACTTCTTTTAGTTGGGTGCTTAAAAATGTCCATGGCAACTCCCATCCCATCCATCAATTGGGGAAAAAGAGACCTAGAGGAAAATTCAGACTCTAAATAACTGATGGTCATAACTGATGATGGCTCAAATAGCTTGCATTTGCCAATTTTTCAAAACATATGACTTTATGAACAAATTGCTAAGAAGCTTCAGAGTCCTTCAAAGGGAAATTGCATAAGAGAGACACTGTAGCCTGTACTTCATTGCATATGCCTATGTGCTCAGTCCTGTCGGAATCTTTGTGATTTGTGTAGCCCCTCAGGCTCCTCTGTCCATGGGATTCTCCACGCAAGAGCATTGGGGTGGATTGCCATTTCCTCCTCCAGGGGATCTTCCCAGCCCAAGGATCAAACCTGTATCTCTTGCATTTCCTGCATTGACAGGCAGATTTTTTACCACTGAGGCAAGTGGGAATCCCTATGCTTCATTAGTTTCACCACAAAGTCACTTATGAAGAGGTGTTTTAATAAATCCAGGTTTAGCCTCTGGCCCTAAAGAATGAATTTGGAGCACCTAATCTATCATT
Organism: Bos grunniens; assembly: GCF_055505025.1. Taxonomy (NCBI): domain Eukaryota; kingdom Metazoa; phylum Chordata; class Mammalia; order Artiodactyla; family Bovidae; genus Bos; species Bos grunniens. Next base: position 9,881,405 of record NC_141170.1, on the reverse strand, counting down.
GGGTTTCCCTGGTGGCTCAGATGGTAAAGAATCTATCTGCAATGCAGGAGACCGAGGTTTGATTTCTGGATCGGGAAGATCCCCTCGACTAGGAACTGCTACTCATTCTAGTAGTCTTCCCTGGAGAATTCTATGAACATAGAAGCCTAGGGGATTACAGTCCATGGGGTCTCAAAGAGTCAGATACAATTGAGTGAGGAATACATTCATTCTTTTCTTTTGGTCTAGCATTACATGACTATCCTTGAACCTAGCAATTAGAAGTTGTGCTCTACTACCTTTGACTTGTTCATGGGCAACTCGTGCCTAACATTTGAAAGGAAAAAAAAAATACTCTTCTCTCCTTTGCTATATAAAAAGCTAAGAAGACTCTTTCTCTTATGTGAAATGGTTGCCTTTCCCAATCCTGTGCAGAAAAGATGCATTTTATATAGTTTAATACCAAGGCACAGAAGCACAGAATGTTGACTCACTCCTCTGCTAAGGCCAGTTGCAACCTCTCATGAGTTTGTGGCTGGGATTCACAGAGAAACATCCACAGTGGTCACTGTCGAGGGCCGTGTGTGACTGGGGCTTCCAAAGCAACCTGCTATGTGCTAAGGCCAAAGTCTTTCTAGTATAAGGTCAACCTTTGTTGGTTTGTCTGATATTTTTGACTGTGCTGGGTCTTTCTTGCTGCTCAGGCTTTTCTTTTGGTGCGGCGAATGGGCTATACTCTGTAGTTGCATTGCGTAGAATTCTTATTGCTGTGGTTCTCTTGTTGCAGAGCACAGGGCTCCAGAGCACTCGGGCTTCAGTAGTTGCAGTGCGTGGGCTTCATAGCTACAGTTCTTGGTCCCCAGAAAACAGGCTCAGTAGTTATGTCACATGGCCTTTGTTTCTCCATAGCATGTGGGATCTGCCCAGACGGGGGATGGAACCCATGTCTCCTGCATTGGCAAGAAGATTCTTTACCACTGAGCCATCAGGGAAGTCCTGATGGTCAAAGTGTAACAGCTACTTCGTGCCTTCTCTTACTGAGCCTACAGTCCATAACTTACTGAAATCTTCACCTTGCAGAAGCTAGTATGTCCAGTAATGGGGCTGGCCAAACCAATCTCCAAGGTTTTGCTGAGGAATCAGAAGTTCTAGACTCAGATCTGACACACTGGCACCTCCAGCCACATGCTTGACAAAGCAAGTCACATGGCTGAACCCAGAATCAGTAGCTGGGAATGCGTGTCACCCACAGTGAGGCCACAGAACTAGAGGAGGCAGAGAAAAGTGAAGAATTGGAGCCAGTGATTCATTCGCCTCAAATCTGTCTGAAATGCTAAGCGAGATTCCTGATGTCAGTCTCTATTTAATCTTTAAGTAGTGCTCTGGGCATACACAGTCATTTGGAGACCCTTACTCTAAACACACAAAAGAAGAAAAAGTAAATACCACATCCTTGCCTGAATTAATGATGCCTAGCATTTACTACAAGCTCAGTCATTGTTTTTAATGAATGAAGAATGGATGATGAACAATTGTTTGTTCATTTTGAATATTACCTACACTCACAAAGTCTCCTATTTGTAACACAATTATGACTGATTTAGCTACTAAAAAGATCAAGAATAAAGGCTCTTTTGTTATTATTAACTCATAGATTTGCAAATTGATTTTCCTAGGTGTTTTGAAAGTTTTTTGTTTTTTGTTTTTAATTTTTATTTCTCAGTATCTCAAACTTTGTTTTCAAGGATTTTTTTAATGGTATCTTTATCTACTTTGTCAATTTCAAAATACTCTCCAGCCTTCTATAACTTTAATGCTTTCTCCTTACTCTTTAACTTTCATTTAGAACTCTGACATTTAATGATGACTTCGAAATGAGAATATAAGGCCAAAAAAGAGAAGTCTTTCAAGCTAGAGGGCCACTTTCAAATAGATGAAGATTATATCTCAATTTCATGTTATTGCAGTTTATTTTTAAAACTTAAAAAAATGAATACTCTGTTGTAACCTTAAAGGATAAAATGAACACTGTGACAGCATAAATGTCAACTGTGACTGAAGATTGACTTAGAAGCTCCACGTTTTTAATAAATTTGCATATATGAGGTAAGATTACAAAACAATTTTGAGCAAACCTCAGAATATATGAATGCATATGAATGTAAATGGAAATGACACAAAATACATTGGAGGATCAGGATGGTTTTAAATAGTTGGATTTCCTAAGCATTTACTGAGCACATACTGTGTTCACAACATAAGGGTGATCCCTATGGGTATATTAAGATCAAAATGTCACACTGCAAAGGATTTGTAGAGCTCTAAGTGGCTCAGTGGTAAAGAATCTTCTCGCCAATGCAGGAGACATGGGTTTGGTCAGTGAGTTGGGAAGATCCCCTGGAGGAGGAAATGGTAACCCACTCCAGTATTCTTGCCCATGGAGAGAGGATCCTGGCAGGCTACAATATGCCTTGAGGTGACAAAAGCGAAGTGTAGGACAGGATTTAGTGACCAAACAACAGCAACAACAACCACTTACTCCCTGGTCTGCATCACTTAGTTCAGCTTGTTGAGTTGCGGACACGACTGAAGCAACTTGGCAGCAGCAGCAGCGTCTGTATAAGAGGAGGCATTGGTTTTCTTTGTTTGCTTTGATTTAGAGCCAAGTCACTAACAAGCTTCTTTAATTTGCACACAACTTTTTATTTCCCCAGTTTACGTCTGAGGAAACTGAGAAACCAGTATAAAACATATCAGGTCAACATATAAATAAAACCCTGGAAAAAGGAAACTAGATCTGTAAGCAAAGTTTCTGGAGTTGGCCTAGGTTTAAATCAAGCCTCTCTCACTTATCAAAGAGCTAAGAAATCATTAATCGTTGTGCTTCTGTATCTTCTCAGGAAAATGGTTCAATGACATTTTCTGCCTCATGGAAATTATGTGAGGAATGAAGAGGAAACCTACTAAAGTGCTAAAGGCAGCAACTGGCACACAATGGGGATGAAATTCCCATTTGGACACCAGATTAGGGATGAAATTCCCATTTGGTCTCCCAGATACCATAGTTCATGCTGTTTCGAGGCATGATCAGAGCTTATAGTGAAAGTCTCTCAGTGGTGTCCAACTCCTTGTGACCCCATGGACTATACAGTCCCTGGAATTCTCCAGGCCAGAATACTGGAGTGGGTAGCCTTTCCCTTTTCCAGGTGATCTTCCCATCCCAGGGATCGAACCCAGGTCTCTCGCATTGCAGGAGCTGAACCACAAGGGGAGTCCAAGAATATTGGAGTGGGTAGCCTATCCCTTCTCCAGTGGATCTTCCCAACCCAGAAATCGAACCAGAGTCTCCTGCATTGCAGGCAGGTTCTTTGCCAACTGAGCTATCAGGGAAACCCCAGAGCTTATAGGGCCTCATTAAATAAAATTACTCTTGGCATTTACTTTCAGTGCCTGACAAGAAGTAAGTACTCAAGAAAACATACGTGTTTATTAAACAAATAGATGAAACTCTTACTTTTTTGAGACCTTAGTGGAAAAATGCAAACACCTATTTGCACCCACTCTTTAAATTTTAATTTCTTCAGGTCACAATGACATTCAGATTCCACTTGTGAGCAAAACAGGAAATGCCACCCTACTATTTTAATTCACCATTATCGAATGAATTCCAATCAGCATTTTATAACCAGATCACAACTCTTGTTCATTAGCTTTGACTTTGACTTGAATCACTTTTAAATTGACTGAAAGGTCAGGAAACCTCTGAAAAAAAAGAAAAATTCTCACAACAAATAGGAAATGACTGACTTAACAAATCTGATACTCAGTGCCCAAATCAGTTGAAAGTAACAACATTAATTGGACCTTACTTTGCAGTATGGTCCAGTATGGTAGGTGTTAGGCTATTGTCTTTTTTTTTTTTTTTTTCTTTTTGAAGCAGACTGGGGTAGTGGGTTGGGTGATTAAGAGACATAGAGGGAGAAAAAAGTGTGATGCATTTCAAAATAAAAAACTCCAAGTGTTCATAACCCCAAAATTTGTCAGTACTGATGGAGACAGGCTCAAAAATGTTTTATTAATGTATAAAATTATGAATTTTTATTAATGATATAAGTGATACATACATAATTTGTACATAAATTTTATTCTGACTTGAAACTACTAATGTACATACTTTCACTAGTCTTATGTCATAGACTGAACACTTTTCCCCAGAGTCCAGAGTCCTGCTAGAGTTCTGCTTCTTCTTTCCTGTATAAGCCACACCCACAGTGAATCATCTATAATTTCCAGTATAAGTTTCTTTAAAGTGAATCTGAATGTAAAGACACTTTCAAAACAATGTGTGATTAGAATCTAATTAAACTTTAAAATATTTTTTTCTGTAGTTTACAATTGTCTCATTAATACATCATTTGACATTTATATATTTTAATCAGCTTTCTTTTTATAAGTTATTCCAAGACACACAGCTTAGTTTTCACAGAAATGATAACTCTCAGGAGTCTTTCCTTATAGTTTCCTGTTAGATTTCTTTCTATTTTATTGGTTAGTGGGTTTGTTAGTCAGTTGATTGATTATCTTATTCATTTTCTGGAATTCTGTACAATAAACCCAAAGACCAAGAACTTGTTAGCTCAACTCTCAGAAGCTCTGAGGAATTTTGAGGAATCTAACTTAGCTTCAGAGAAACCAACCCAAAGAAGGTAAAGGTGCCCCTTGTCCAAATGATAGCTTCTTGGATGTACGTCTGGCCCTTATCATAAGCAGAATTTCTGTTTGTGTTTGTAAGACCAGATCCATGAGAAGACTGCTGTTTTGTTTTGTTTTTCAGATAACCTGCTCATTTATTCTCAAGATATACTCAACAACTCTCTGTCTCCTTGTGAGAATCTTGAAGCCCCAAATCTTGAACCTCCATCTGTCATCTAATGATCTATTTTTTATTCTCCTCTTCCCCTGATTACACTGGACTGCTTCTTTTATCCCTTCAGAAAACCCAGTGTGATTTGCCCATGTGATGTCGCCATATGAGTTTTAAATCTATTCGTAACTCTACTCTTATGCAAGTTGCTATGCATATTTATATTCCATTGATTTATATAAGGCTGAACTGCATTATTAAATAATTATAAAAACAAGTAAAACTGGGATAAACAGGCTGGAATAAGCACAACTGCCTCTTGATGTGCTTGGTCCCTCAGTCATGTCTGACTCTTTGAGACACCATGGCCTATAACCTGTCAGGCTCTTCTGCCCATGGAATTTTCCAGGCAAGAATACTGGAGTGGAGTTCCATTCCCTTCCTCAAGGAATCTTCCCCACTTAGGGATCAAACCTGCATCTCTTATGACTCCTGCATTGGCAGGCAAATTCTTCACCACTAGCACCACCAGGGAAGCCTTGCCCCTTGGTAGGCAGTCATTTTAAATGCTCTTGGGAGCCCAAGCTACTTGAAGGCAACAGAGAGAAGCCAGGGGTAAAACAAATTTAAGGTTACTACTTAGAGTGAGTTATATGAAGTTTCATGGAGGTGGAATTAGCTTTCTGAGGCTGCTATAACTGCCAGTAAGGTATTCTCACACTTGTGGAGGCCAGAAGTCTGAAATCAGGCTTCGGCAGGGTCATGGTTTCTCTGGAGGTTCTTGAGGAGAATCACTGCCTCCTTGCTTCTTCCAGCTTCTGGCTATGGGAAATGCTTGGCTTCTATGATTTATGGCATCATTCCAATCTCTGCTTCCATCTTCACATCCTCCTTCTCTGTATGTCTCAGATCTCCCTCTGCCTTTCTCTTACAAGTACACGAGTCTTTGGATTTAGAGCACACCTAGATAATCCAGGAAAATCTCATCTCAAGCCATCTAATGTCATGACATCTGCAAACATTCTTTTTCCAAATCACCAAAAGGTAGTATTCACAGGTTTCAGGGCATCCACATACTTTGGAGAGTTCTTCTTCAACCCAATGCAGAGGTCTACTATAAAAGGAGTATTCATACTGCTCTACTCATCTGTTTCAAACATTTCAGAGGCTTTCACCTTGTTTACTCCAGCTAATATGTATGTCACTACTTACTATTCTGACCACCTCCCACATTCTCTTTGTCACTCACAGCAGTCCCCTTTTTGGCACCAGGGACCAGTTTGGGGGAAGACAATTTTTCTGCAGACTAGGGGTGGAGAGGGGATAGTTCCAGAATGATTCAAGCTCACTACATTGTGCACTTCATTTCTATTACTATTGCATCAGTTCCATTTCAGATCATCAGGCCTAGATCCTTGAGGTTGGGGACCCCAGACTCAACACACCAGCCACATCTACCTCCTTCCTGTCTTTACACATCATATTTGTCTCTACGTCAAGGACATCTGCCCTTGCTCTTCTTTCTACCTGAAATGGTCTTCCAAATATTTTCAGAGCTAGCTCCTTTTCAGCATGTTGGCCTCAGCTTAATTTAAGATCATCTCTCATGAGACCTTCTGTGATAGCTTTGTATCAGTCAGATACCAATAAGACACAGACAACACACTCAGAACAGAACAATTTGAGAATTTATTTTCGAGGAGACTATTTATAAACACATAGGTATAGGGAAACCCTAGTTATAGTACAGAGCAGTAATAGTTACCAGAAGCCAGAATGGACAGCTGTGTAGAGTCCTAGAAACAGTAACATATAACCAAAGATAAAGCCAGCCCAAAGTCACCTTGCAGGGAGGGAGCAAAAATGAATAAATATTCAGACTTCATCTTCTTTCAGTCTCTCAGTTGAGTTCAGCTCAGTCTTCCAGTCATGTCTGACTCTTTGCAACCCCATGGACTGCAGCACGCCAGGCTTCCCTGTCCATCACTAACTCCTGGAGCTTGCTCAAACTCATGTCCATTGAGTCAGTAATGCCATCCAAATATCTCATCCTGTGTCATCCCCTTCTCCTCCTGCCTTCAAACTTTCCCAACATCAGGGTCTTTCAATCTCTATAGGATGCCAATTATCAAGAAGTCTTAGGACACCAAGCAATGTAGTCTTCCTGAGTCAACCTCTTTCCAAAGCCGAGAGTAGGATAAGGACAGGATGGGGTTGGGGAGTGGATGTGGAGGGGCTGGCAAATGACATCAGGTGCTTTCTGTTTTAGAGGATCATTATGCACTCTTGATCATTTTTCCTTGTATCCTTTCTTTCCATATCCTTTCTTCCATGGAGATTTTCCCTGGTGGCTCAGATGGTAAAGCGTCCGCCTGCAATGTGGGAGAACTGGGCTCGATCCCTGGGTTGGGAAGATCCCCTGGAGAAGGAAATGGTAACCCAATCCAGTATTCTTGCCTGGAGAATCCCAGGGAGAGAGGACCCTGATAGGCTACATGGGGTCGCAAAGAGTCAGACACGACTGAGCGACTTCACTTTCACTTTCATGCACTCTTGATCATTTTTCCTTGTATCCTTTCTTCCAAAACACTTATTCCTACATGAAAATATGCTGTCTTTCTCTTTGTCTGTCTTTCCCACTCCAATATGTAAGCTCCATGATGTCAAGGACTTCTCTGTATCCTTTGCTATATCTCTATTGCTTAGAACATTGTGTGGTATGCATGAAATATTTGATAAATATTTTATAGTTGTTTAAATAAATCAATTCATATATATTTTAGTCAGTATTCTCCAGAGAAGCAGAACCAATGGAATGTGTATACAGAAATTTTAAGTAACTAGTTCACATTCCTATAGAAGCTAATAGTCCAAAATATCTGTGGTTCAACATCAAAGGTCCTCTGTTAACAGAATTTTATCTTGCCAGAGATATCATAGTGGGGAGGGAAGGTCAGTCTTTTGTTTCATTCAAGTTTTCAACTGATTGGATAAGGCCCATGCACATTATGAAGGGCAATCTGTTTTACTCAAAGTCCACTGATTAAAATATTAAAGTCATTCAAAAAATACTCTCACCAAAATATCCTGAGTAATGTTTGACCACGTATCTGAGCACTGTGCCCAGCCAAGTTGACGTGTAGAGTTAATCATCAAAATGCCACATCACATTAACAAACAGCTAGTGTAGTAATATAGTGTTAGTTGCTTAGTTGTGTCTGACTCTTTGTGACACCATGGCCTTTAGCTTGCCAGACTCCTCTGTCCACGGAATTCTCCATGCAAGAATACAGCAATGGGTAGCCATTCCATTCTCCAAGGGATGTTCTGGACCCAGGGATTGAATCTGTGTCTCCTGCATTGCAGGCAGATTCTTTACCCTCTGAGCCACCAAGAAGCTAAGCTACTTTATTTTCAGATCCCTGATAAATATGTATAGCATGCCTTCTAATCCCAATTTTATACATGCAGCCTAAAACTCAGATAAATGGCATATCCAGTGATAGCAATTTAATAACTTCAGAATCAGAACTACTTGTATATTTTTAATATTGATAGGAACATTTTGGAGTATTTGCTATGTGTTTATTACATGTTGTTATTGTTTAGTCACTAAGTCTTTTGTGAATGCTTTAACTGTAGACCTCCAGGCTCTTCTGTGCATGGGATTTTCCAGGCAAGACTGCTAGACTGGGTTACCATTTTCTACTCTAGAGGATCTTCCCAACCTAAGGATTGAACCCACAGCTCCTGATTGGGTCTCCTGCTTGGCAAGCAAATTCCTTGTAGCTGACATGCATTACCTCATATATTGATTCATCTCTTCCCTAGGTATTATAAGCATTTTTGCTTTCCAGATGTGGGAAATTAGGCTTAGCATGCATAAGTAGCCTGTGTGAGATATACTTTTTATTTGCTTCTTCTGCCTAAACATTTGTGCTCCATCCACCAATTATGGAATGAGTTATCTCAAGAAGTAGAACTTTTAAGTTTTTTTAATTTATAATTTAAGTTGCACTGAAGAAATGATACACAAAATTTACGGAAATTTACTTTTTCCTCTGTTACCATAACACTGGTTGAATTTGTTAATAAACTGAAGTTGAATTTGCTCACCCATCACACAGCAAAGCAATTTACTGACAGCATTTGTGTTAAAGAGAAGTACAAGCATTTATTGAATGACCCAGAAAGGAGAACAAGAAGCTCATGCTCAGAAGACCCAAATTCCCCAATAGCTTTCAGGGGGCATTTTTAAAGACAACATTGGAGGTGATGAATTGCAGGATTCAAGACTTTTTTCACACTGTTTGGTGGTAGGCAGCAGGTGGTATTTCAGGAATCTCTTACCATCAACCTTCTGGTTCCCATCAGTCTGGAGTCAATGTGTTTGTGTTCAGCATATGGTCACCATCATCCACCTGGGGAGGGAAGGGCCTTAGATCTTGAAGAACAACGCAGATACCCATCAAATTGCTGTGTATATCCCTTGAGGAGAAACTAGGACTCAGTTTTGTTGCTGGATTATTATCATTACATCCTCTGCTTAACTGCTTCTCCTTTGTTTTTGCATCCCCTCACTTCCCTAATTGATAACTGTAGGAGCCTGTTCATTGGAACTCAAGGAAGACTTAGGACACTAAAACACCAAACAAGAAACAGGGGTGACTTCCGTGGTGCTCCAATGGATAAGACTTCATTTTCTAATGCAAGGGATGCTGGTTCAATCCACTGTCTGGAAGCTAAGATCCCACATGCCGTGTGGCCAAAGAAACAGAACATAAAACAGAAGCAATATTGTAACAAATTCAATAAAAACTTAAAAAAAGAAAGAAAGAGGGAGACAGAGAAGCTTTTGTACCCAAGATTATCAAGAGTTTATTCTTGATAGGTTTCATTCTCTCTTTCTCTTTGATACTGTTACCCAGCAGGACCATATGGGGCCTTCCCAGGATAGGCCATCCCCCATATCTCCTGCTTTAGCTCCTCCCTGAAGTACCTAAATAATAATATTTGATGCACATTTCCTGAGTTGTTTTGCAGATTTAAATCATCATCCCCCAAAACAAATGGAAGATGTTAGCTACCTGATGACCATGAGCACATAGCCCCAGGCCTCCTCCTGGAGCCTACTGACTGATAACGTTTCTCTCTGCAATGCCACTCTGTTAACCTCACCAACAGGAAATCAGAGAATAGTGCACCAGTGGGTCACAGATGCGGTAACCCCTCCTCCCTTATCTTACTTTTAAAAGTGCTTTGTGGAAACCCATGAGGCAGGGAGGGGAGTTTGGGGCTGTTGAACCATAAGCCACCCATCTCCTTGCATTTGTTGTTGTTGTTTAGCCCTTAAGTTGTTTCCGACACTTTGCAACCCCATGGACAGTAGCTCGCCAGGCTCCTCTATCCATGGGATTTCCCAGGCAAGAATAATGGAGTGGGTTGCATTTTCTTCTCCAAGGGATCAAACCTGCTTCTTCTGCATTGGCAAGCGGAATCTGTAACGCTGAGCCTCCAGGGAAGCCTCTCCTTGCTTGGCCGTACTTTGATAAACTTTTCTCCACTCTGAACTCTGACATTTGAGTTTGGCCTCACTGTGTCTCGGGTACATAGACCTGGGTTAGCAATGCCCCTGGATGTTGAGGGGAGCAGGTGTGAGAGAAGAAAGGAAGTTTTGAATAGAGAAGTTAATCACAAACTCAGCTGAGGAACTCAGTTTTAGCAGGACTAGGTTTCAAACTGAATTTCTGGCCAGGTGAGGAATTCTCAGCTTTCTCTACGTAAGTGACTTTTATCAGAAAAATTTCTTAATACGGTCAGGTTTTTGAAACTCACACAGAAGAATATTGCCCTTTTTCCTACTGGTTATGCTCCTGAAAAGGAGAATCCCCAACTCTCACTTGAGGAACCTGGCACTGTCTGATAAACCTCTAGGTATTCCTGAACAATGACTTAGATTTAGAAGCCAAACAATGCTAATATGAATTGTAAAGCAGCCATAAAGAAGAAAGCGTACTACAGAAGAGTGAACTAGTCAATTTCAGCTGCACTGTTCTCACAAATAAAATCAATTTGCATTATAGCTTGCCTAGAGCTATAGGTTTAATATTGCCAAAGGCAGGAAGAATGCTAAAAACAAGCAAACGATAAAGACAGCAGTCAATGCATAGTCTTCTCCTTTGACTCAGAATGGTTGCCAAAAAATAAATAAATTGCAGACTATTAGTGTTTAAGGTGAGAAGAGCTTTATCGTGTACTTATTTATTATTTGCTTATACCAATACAGTATACTAATGCATATACATGGAATTTAGAAAGATGATAACGATAACCCTGTATGCGAGATAGCAAAAGAGACACAGATGTATTGAACAGTCTTTTGGACTCTGTGGGAGAAGGCGAGGGAGGGATGATTTGGGAGAATGTCCTTGAAACATGTATATTATCATATGTGAAATGAATCGCCAGTCCAGGTTCGATGCATGATACAGGGTTCTTGGGGCTGGTGCACTGGGATGACCCAGAGGGACAGGTTGGGGAGGGAGGTGGGAGGGGTGTTCAGGATGGGAACACATGTACACCCATGGTGGATTCAAGTCAATGTATGGCAAAACCAATGCAATATTGTAAAGTAAAATAATTAAATAAATAAATTTTAAAAATAATAATAAAGTAATGTATTTCCCAGTGACATTTGAGGCAAGTTATAGTGCAAGGATATATGGGAAAGATGATTAAACTCTCAGGAGCAAGGAATAAAAATACAGCTAAACAAGTGAATGAAAAGGAACCTTGTTCAGCCTCAGCATAGATTAAGAAATATTAGTGAAGAAATTTTAATTAAGAAATCTCTTAGGTTTATTCTTGGACTAATCTGCTTAGGCTGCCATATCAAAATGCCACAGATTGGGTGGCTTAAACCACAGAAATTTATTTCTCACAGTTGTGGAAGCTGGAAATCCCAGATTGAGGTCTGGGAAGGTTGGTTGATGGTAAAAGCTCTCTTCCTGGTTTGCAGAAGGCCACTTGCTCTCACATGGCCTTTCATCTAAGCTGGTAAAGTGAGATATCACTCTCTCTTTTGTTATGGGGTCACCAATTTAATAGAATTAATATGCCATCCTTACAACCTCATGGGCTTCCCAAGTGGCTCAAGTGATAAAGAATCCACTTGCCAATGCAGGAGAAGCAGGAGACAGGAGACACGGGTTCAATCCCTGGGTCAGGAAGATCCCCTGGTGGAGGAAATGGCAACCCATTCCAGTATTCTTGCTTGAAAACTCACAAGGACAGAGGAGGCTGGTGGGTTACAGTCCATGTGGTCGCAAAGAGTTGGATGTGACTGAGCACGTCCTTATAACCTTATTTAACCTTAAATATCTCATAAAGGCCTGCATGCCAAATACAGTCACCCTGGAGTTTAGGACTTTAACATGTATTTGGAGGGACACAATTCAGTCTGTAGCAACACTTGCTAACACTTAACTGTAAATATATATAATTCTTCTGAATCTTCTACTTGAAAATTCAGACTTAGACTTTCGAAGTCAGCTTTGTACTCTTAACACTGACTTTCCAACTCTGGGTTCTGGTACCCTTCACTGCATATCTGTGAATCTCTGTCTTATACCTTATATATTAGCTCATTATTTCTCCTTTTCAAGTGACTTAGTCTGCAGTAAATCATGAGATTCTGAGAGCAGGGACTGTCTTACATGTCTTGCACTCATTCACTCAGACAGTCACTTTGTTATTCACTCAGGCACAGCCTTCCACTACATGCCAGAAATTAGCCTCAAGTATAATCACCAAGTGTTTTATATTCCTGCCCTCATGATGCTTATGTTTTGGGAAGTAAGGATGGTGAGAGTAAATGAAACTCAAGAAATATTAAAATAAAAAATAAGGTAAACATTTTTGCTCAGTAATTTCCAAGAAGTCATTAAATTAGTGACTGTAATAAAAAGTAATGGAAATTCTTGATAATATCAATAGATGACCTCTTTGATGTAAAATTACATTTTAGATGAAGTAAAAAATGACAAAGCAACTACCCTCACAAGGAGAAGTTCATGTTCCAAGAAGAAACAGCATGTACAACATCTTAACATGGACAATGATTTGATACATTGGAAAAAGTGACCAAAGGTCTAGGTGGCTAATTAAGTTTAAATAGGCAAAAACTGACACAGTAAAAGTGGAGAAGTAATTAAGGACCAAGTCACAAACAACACACGACACAGAGTTTGGTTTATAAAAGGAGCTTATAAGCACAGAGTAAATTAACAAAAATGTGCAAAGTGAGGGGTCAGTGTGGCCCAAAGAAGGGTGATTTGGTGATGCAATAAAATGCCCCTACCAAATATCCCAGGGCAGATCTCAATGTCTACATAATGGAAGAAGGAAACGTAGTATCAAGCCCAGCATCATCCAGGGCCCGGGACATAGAAAGTTATATGTCTTCAGTCACTCAGTTGTGTCTGGCTCTTTGCAACCCCATGGACGGTAGCTCGCTGGACTCCCCTGTCCATGGAACTTTCCAGGCAAGAATACTGGAGCAGGTTGCCATTTCCTTCTCAAGGGGATCTTCTCGACCCAGGGATTGAACCCTGTTTTCCCTAGCATCTCCGGCATTGACAGATGGGTTCTTTACCACTGTGCCACCTGGGAAGATCCCAGGACAAAGGAGGCATTCAACAATGTCAATCATTCTTCCTTCTTCCCTGACTCAGCCACATACTCTATCCTCTGTCCATTCTTACCATTCAGAGATAGATAGTGTATTTCTCTATGAATGCAATTCTTGGTAGAAGACAAAAAGTGTTTATTATGGTTTGCTATCCTTTAAAAAAAATTAACACGTAAACCTTATCAGGCCCTCCTGTCAATTTAATTAAACTAATAAGCACTGAATTCCCATTAGGTGCAAAAGACATTGCTATCTGCTACAGATGTAAAGCTGCACAAGCCACTGCTTCTGTTCTCAAGAAGTTGATCATACAACCCATCTCCAATTCCAAGCAAAAATTCTACTTCCAATAAGTATACAAATGCAAATGTCCAATAAAGACCTGTCAAGTGGCAACTGAATAAATGGGTGTATACACTGGAAAAGACTGATGCTGGGAAACATTGAAGGCAGGAGGAGAAGGGGACGGTAGAGGATGAGTTGGCTGGATGACATCACTGACTCGATGGACATGAGTTTGAGCAAGCTCCAGGAGTTGATGATGGATAGGGAAGCCTGGCATGCTTCCAGTCCATGGGGTCTCAAAGAATTGGACATGACTAAATGACTGAGCTGACTGATATGGCAATTTGGAAATATAATAGAACAGACCCCTGCCAAATATCTTAGAACAGATCTCAATGTCTGACTCAAGGAAGGTTTCTACTAAATCTTAGAGGAGAGAATAACATATAAACTATATACCTCAACCGTCTCCCCATACCCAATCATAGGGCCATGTTAGTACAGTATATGTGCTCATAACTTCTAATTATTCAATTTTTAAATTATGTGCCTGGATCAATTTTCTTTTTCAAAAATTGCATATAAGAATTGAGGTGGACTAATGGTGCTGATTATTGAATGATAGCTCTATGAGACAAATAACAATTGATATCATTTAATTTATCACACATGCAGTAAATCAAAGCACACTGACCAGAAGCACAATGTATTCGATTTCTTCACTGAGACTCAATAATTCTATTTCCCTGTGAAAAATAATGGCATTGATAGCCATTTTCTTTTAGTATGCATGAAGAACGCTGGGATTTTAGGATTCCCCTCTACAAAGTCTATTTAACAGACAGATCTGTTCACATAGCGATCATTTTGCCAACATTAACAGTTCCAACAGCATTTTTTGGACGGCAGGTTTTGGCAGTGCTTGGTTTAGACCAAGTAAGTACTCTATAATGTTTATACATTATAAAATAAGCGTGTTTCTCAGGGACATAAACCTGGACTGCAAGATGTTATTTTTTATTTGTTGATAGAGAAATCAACACTGTAATTAGTTCGATCTGGTAGAGCCGTCAGCTGGCTCACCTGCCCCCACAAAACTGGTTGCAAGAATCTCTCTCCTAGTCAGATCCTGTTCTTGTTCATTACTTCCTTTCAGTCAAGCAGAGACAGAAGTCAGGAGTCCTTAACCTCCAACCAGTGTGTGCTATCAATATGCTGGCTATGCTTTGGAGGGATAGTTTAGAACTAGAAAGATCTATCCCTTTCCTTTTGAAGTCCCTGAGAGACTGCAGATCTCTATTAAATGCTTTATCTTCTTTCATCCTCCCAACAGCCACTAGTGTTAGGCTGAACACAAAAACTCATGCTATTTTACAGATGAGAATGACGGTCTGAGTGGCCTTGTAACTAGGAACTAGTAGATTGATCCAGAGGGGTTACAGAATGGATTTTGAAAATATTTTCACACACTTCACTCTTGGCAGCATCAATTCTTTATTTCCCCGATTGCACAGCTTCAAGCAGAGATCTGTTTTTTTTCCTTCTGATAGATGACCTCTCCGCCATCTCCTAATTATAAAAACTTCACATGATCCCATTTCAAAGTCTGCAAACTGTTGTCATTTTTTAAACCCCGTGGCTGAGATTATCATAGAAACCTTCATGAGCAGTGAGGAAAGAAACTATTGAAATGAGAAAAATAGAGAGAAAAATTAAAGTGAAAAAAGCCTCTTATATCAGCAACCCCAGAAATATGCTTCAGTTATTACACAAAAGAAGAGGCAGTCTGCTGTTGGCACAGAAGGATATGGGAGGGATAGTAAGGCAATCAGTAAAGAAGAAATATTGGAATTTCCAGGACTGTTGGCCACACATGCCTTTAAAATTTTAAGGGAAAAATTCTTCTTTCTCTTTTGTAAGAGGTAATATCATTGAAATATCTTTATAGAATGTACATAGTTTTAATTTTAAAAATAGTTTCCAAAAATGATTTTTTTTAAATTTTATTTTATTTTTTAAACTTTACAATATTGTACTAGTTTTGCCAAATATCGAAATGAATCCGCCACAGGTATACCTGTGTTCCCCATCCTGAACCCTCCTCCCTCCTCCCTCCCCACACCGTCCCTCTGGATCATCCCAGTACACCAGCCCCAAGCATCCAGTATTGTGCATCGAACCTGGGCTGGCATCTCGTTTCATACATGATATTATACATGTTTCACTGCTGTTCTCCCAAATCTCCCCACCCTCTCCCTCTCCCACAAAGTCCATAAGACTGATCTATACATCAGTGTCTCTTTTGCTGTCTCGTACACAGGGTTATTGTTACCATCTTTCTAAATTCCATATATATGCGTTAGTATACTGTATTGGTGTTTTTCTTTCTGGCTTACTTCACTCTGCATAATAGGTTCCAGTTTCATCCATCTCATTAGAACTGATTCAAATGTATTCTTTTTAATGGCTGAGTAATACTCCATTGTGTATATGTACCACAGCTTTCTTATTCATTCATCTGCTGATGGACATCTAGGTTGCTTCCATGTCCTGGCTATTATAAACAGTGCTGCGATGAACACTGGGGTACACGTGTCTCTTTCCCTTCTGGTTTCCTCAGTGTGTATGCCCAGCAGTGGGATTGCTAGATCATAAGGCAGTTCTATTTCCAGTTTTTTAAGGAATCTCCACACTGTTCTCCATAGTGGCTGTACTAGTTTGCATTCCCACCAACAGTGTAAGAGGGTTCCCTTTTCTCCACACCCTCTCCAGCATTTATTGCTTGTAGACTTTTGGATCGCAGCCATTCTGACTGGTGTGAATGGTACTTCATAGTGGTTTTGATTTGCATTTCTCTGATAACGAGTGATGTTGAACATCTTTTCATGTGTTTGTTAGCCATCAGTATGTCTTCTTTGGAGAAATGTCTATTTAGTTCTTTGGCCCATTTTTAAATAGGGTCATTTATTTTTCTGGAGTTGAGCTGTAGGAGTTGCTTGTATATTTTTGAGATTAGTTGTTTGTCAGTTGCTTCATTTGCTATTATTTTCTCCCATTCTGAAGGCTGCCTTTTCACCTTGCTAATAGTTTCCTTTGATGTGCAGAAGCTTTTAAGTTTAATTAGGTCCCATTTGTTTATTTTTGCTTTTATTTCCAATATTCTGGGAGGTGGGTCATAGAGGATCCTGCTGTGATGTATGTCAGAGAGTGTTTTGCCTATGTTCTCCTCTAGGAGTTTTATAGTTTCTGGTCTTACATTGAGATCTTTAATCCATTTTGAGTTTATTTTTGTGTATGGTGTTAGAAAGTGTTCATGGATTGGAAGAATCAATATAGTGAAAATGAGTATACTACTCAAAGCAATTTATAGATTCAATGCAATCCCTATCAAGCTACCAACGGTATTCTTCACAGAGCTAGACCAAATAACTTCACAATTTGTATGGAAATACCAAAAACCTCGAATAGCCAAAGCTATCTTGAGAAAGAAGAATGGAACTGGAGGAATCAACCTACTTGACTTCAGGCTCTATTACAAAGCCACAGTTATCAAGACAGTATGGTACTGGCACAAAGACAGAAATATTGATCAATGGAACAAAATAGAAAGCCCAGAGATAAATCCACGCACATATGGACACCTTATCTTTGACAAAGGAGGCAAGAATATACAATGGATTAAAGAGAATCTCTTTAACAAGTGGTGCTGGGAAAACTGGTCAACCACTTGTAAAAGAATGAAACTAGAACACTTTCTAACACCAAAAATGATTTAAAGGGAAGAAAGTGATTACTTATATTTCCATCTTCCAAACATAGTTGTTTTCATGTCCATATATCTTCAGTCTCTGGGTGGGGAAGATCCACTGCAGAAGGAAATGGTAACCCACTCCAGTATTCTTGCCTGGAGAATTCCATGGACAGAGGAGTTTGGAGGGCTACAGTCCATGGGGTCGCAAAGAGTTAGATATGACTGAGTACACACTCATCATCAATCATTACACATTGTTTAAAACAACATTCTTCAAAATGGTCATAGAATATTTGCACAATCTATGCTTCAGAAAGTTCAATTAAATAATAAAAGAAGTTGTTCATTGGGTCTCAATCAGATTCACTTACTTTACAACTGACCCAATATATTTCCATGGTGGAGAACAAATGAAATTTATTATATTGGAAAGGAGGGAAGGAGAATGAGTAGCAACTGGCTTTCTATCAAGGTGGCTGCTGGGGAATTATCCACTGGGCCTAGGAGGAAACTACACAATTCTGAGTGCTTACCATGAGGCAGAAATTGTTCAAGAGGATATACATCTTCCTGAAACCATAAGTCATGCACCACTCTTGTGACCCCGTTGACTGTAGCCCATTAGACTCCTCTGTCCATGGGATTTCCAGGCAAGAATACTGGAGTGAGTTGCCATTTCCTTTTCCAGGGGATTTTTCCCACCCAGGGATTGAGCCTGGGTCTCCTGCATTGTAGCAGATTCTTTACCATCTGAGTTACCAGGAGCCCAGCATGTATGCATAATTTTATGTACTATTGAACAGATATGTACCATTAGCCCCATTTAGTTAGACTATATTTTGAGTGATTCATAATGACAAATATTTCATTTATGAAAATATACTCTGAAAACTAACTTATTGTAGGATGAAGAGCTTGATTTGAGGGACCATGAGACTCTTAGTCCCTTGGGAGGATATGCTGTTCTAGAAAAGCAAACCCAAGAAAAAACACACCAACGACAGCCTCATCATTGTTGTTCTGTCTGGTATATGATTCTCAACCGGTCTGTAGGTCTATCCTTGAGCGGAACAAGTCTTGCATCTTAAGGCATTATCTGCTTCCTGCAACTCCCCACACATTGCCAAGGGCTTCCTCAAAATTTTCTGAGAGATGGCAGTGCCTGGCCTGCCATGAGCCTGAACCAGACCTGGGTGGTTTCTCCCCCTTGGGTGTTCTCTGCCTTGCTAGCCTTCCCAAGGATATGATCACTGCACCCAGGACAGCCAGCCCTCGTGCTTCCAGGGTTGCCTGAGGCTGGGGCTCGGGTTCTTGGAGGAAGGCTGATGAGGGGCCTTAAGGTACCAATGCTGAATTTTTCTCATGGAATCCCAACACAGTGGGTCATCATAGGAGCTGATGATAATCTTCTCACAAATCCCAAGGAATTCAACAAAAAGAAAAAATTCACACACAAAGTACACAGAAGACTAAAAAATGTAATATCTATCAAATGCTTGTATCTTAATGCAAGTCAAGAACAAATGTAATGAAATAACCAGAAGTGTTGTACAAAAAAAGAGAAAATATACTTTTCAAAAAACTAAATGAATAAAATTCAAAGAAAAAACAGCAAAGAAGTGCTGCAACTATATTAAAAAATTTTTATTTTTAATGAAATAATAGCTGTGTACATCAATTTTAAAGGGGAAAGCAACACATTAGTGGACAAATAGTAAAGATCACAAAGATTTCATAAAATAGTAAATGTCAATGATGATAATAGTGAACACTACAAATGTATTCAAAGATGTCAAGGTAAAAGTAGATATGTTAGTTTCTCAAATTGCAAATATTGGAAAAATGAAAATAGGGCTGGCAAGAGTGTGGGAAATATATATGTTTGAAGACACCTATACCAATATTATTTGCAGAACAAAAACCTTAAAGTAATATAAATGCTGAAAAAATATGAAAATTATTGATGAAAGTATTTTCACATGTTGATATTATGCAGCCTTTAAAAAAGGTGTTTACAGTAACCTGTCCTTCATGTGATTTTTATCTATTTTAAGTGTATGTTAGGTGATTGATACAGAATACAGTTTTGAAAAACATGTATAGATTTTAGACAGAAATACTCTAGAATATATTTTTAAATGAATGCTTTTATATCATGTGTTCTTAAACTTGAGTGCAGCTAAGAAACTTGTCTAAAGTGCAGATTCATAGTCTAGTCCTGAAAGTTCTAATTCAATGTGTCTAAAGAGGCAATGCAGGAAGAATCTGAATTATTTTTTCTTTTGACACCCAGATACCACTTTTTCCATTTTTATTGACATATAATTGAACTTCAGCACTGTATATAAGTGTACGGTACACAGCATAATGACTTGACTTACACATATTGTACATAAATATTGATATATACACATATGCTGCTGCTGCTAAGGTGCTTCAGTTGTGTCCGACTCTGTGTGACCCCATAGACGGCAGCCCACCAGGCTCCCCCATCCCTGGGATTCTCCGGGCAAGAACACTGGAGTGGGTTGCCATTTCCTTCTCCAATGCATTAAAGTGAAAATCGAAAGTGAAGTCACTCAGTCATGTCCGACTCTTAGCGACCCCATGGACTGCAGCCCACCAGGCTCCTCCGTCCACGGGATTTTCCAGACAAGAGTACTGGAGTGGGGTGCCATCGCCTTCTCATATACACACACACACACACACATATATATATATATATGTATATATAGTTTCCCAGATGCAACAGTGGTAAAGAATCCTCCTGCCAATGCAGGAGACATAAGAGAGGAAACTTTGATCTCTGGGTCAGGAAGATCCCCTGGAGTAGGAAATGGCAACCCACTCCAATATTCTTGTCTGTAGAATCCCATAGACAGAGGAGCCTAGTGGGCTACAGTCCATCAGGTCACAAAGAATTGAACACAACTGAGCACACACACACATATATTGCAAAACTGTTACCAAAATAAGTTTAGCTTACATTCATTACCTCATCATCTCTCAAAATTATTTTTCTCCTTATGATGAGAACTCTTGGTATCTACTCTCTGAACACTTTTAAATATTTCATGGAGCAGAGCTGACTGTATTTCATCATGTCCTCAGTACTTATCTAATTGTGACTGGAAGTTTGTACCTTTTGACCACATTCATACAATTCCCCCACCCTCCATCCCCTATCATAACCACAAATCTGATTATATTTCCTATGAATATTTGTTTGTTCATCTTTTATTTTCCATATATAAATAAGATTATATGATATTTTCCTTTCTCTCTCTGATTTATTTCACTTAGAATAATGCCCTCAAGTTTCATCCATGTTGTTATAAAAATAGTTGTCATGTCTTGGTTATTGTAAATAATGCTGCTAATGAACACTGAGGTGCAGATATGTCTTCGACATGGTGTGTATGTCTCTTCTGGATGTTTTACCTGAAGTAGAATCGCTACATCATGTGGAATAGTGGTTATACCAATTTACAATTCCACCAACAGTTGCCAAGTGCTCCCTTTTCTCATATCCTCTAGCATATCCACTAGCGTTTGTATCTTTCGTCTTTTTGATGATGGTATTCTAACATGTGTAGGCTGCTGTCTCACTGTGATTTTCATTTTCATTTTCTAAATGGTTAACTATTTTGAACATTTTTCATGTACCTTTTGGCCATGTCTATACTTTCTTTGGAAAATGCATAGTTTAAATTTATTATTATTATTTATTTTGGCTATTGGTATAATAAATTAAATATTTGGTATATTTTTTCAATATTAATTCCTTATCAGACATATGGTTTGAGAATATATTTTCTCTCAGTTGTTAGATTGTCTTTTCATTTTGTTGATTGTTTCCTTTGCTGTGAAGAATCTCTCAGTTTGATACAGTCCCTCTTGTTTATGTTTGATTTAGTTGCTTATGTTTTATATGTCATATCCAAAAAATCATTACCATGACCCATGTCAGGGATCATTTTTTCTGTATTTTCTTCTAAGAGTTTTATGGTTTCTGGCCTTACAGTTAAGTCTTTACTCTCTCTTCAGTTAATTTTTGTGAGTGATGTAAAATAAGGCTCTAGTTTCATCTTTTAATATATGAATATCCAATTTCTCAACACCATTTACTGAAAAGACTATCTTTTCTCATGCTGTATTCTTGGCTCCCACATCAAATATTAGTTGCCTATATATGCATGGGTTTATTTCTGGGTTCGCAGTCCTGTTCCATCAGTTCACACTGATTTGGCAGTCGTGCAATGTTTTTTTTATGCAATGTTAAGTGATAGACATAGGATTTAGTTTCGAAAAATCATACATAAAAGAGCTTAGATGGAAATGCTCCAAAATATATTTTTAAATGGATAATTTTATATAAAATATTCTTAAACTTAAGTTCAGCTAAGGAAATTGTCTCAAGTATAGATTCCTAAATTTTCTGAATCAATGACTTTGAAAAGGGGTTCAGGATGAATCTAAATTTTTTACACAAAACCCCAGTTCCTTGCATGCAAGTGATCTGCAGACTACACATGGAGTACACTACCTCAGTTAGTAGGATTATGGATGCAAATAGACATAAACACATACAAAAAGATGCAGAATATATTTAAACATGCATAATCAGAAGTATACAATAAACAATGCATATATGTGTGTGTGTGTGTATATATATAATTGCATGTATGCAGTCATTAGGCTTGCTTTTATTCTAAACTCTGTTTTCCAATATGAAGGGGCACTTTTTATAATCTGTATTTCTCTTCTAATTTTGAAAGAATTTGTAGGACACAATAGTCACTAAAGATAATTTTTGGTATCTTCAGTTTATTTCTTCCTGAAGTTTTCTTTTTAACTAGGAAAACAAATAGTGCAAGACTGATAAAGGGTTGCAAGTGTCAAGTTTTGCCATAACTATGTGCTGTGCTGTGCTGTGCTGTGTGCTGTCCGATTCTTTGCAACCCCATGGACTGTAGCCCGCCAGACTCATAATTATATATTATATATATATACACACATACACACAAATCTGGCATAGTGTTATAAATTAGATGTTCTTTTAATAAGAGAATAGTAGCAATTCCCTATTTACAAATTATGTATCCTTGGAATAAAAGACAGTCCTTTAAGTTTAACACATTTTGCTTCATAAGAAACACTGAATTATAAGAATCTACAAAGAATAGAAATACATACACGTAAAACTGATTCACTTTGCTGTGCCCCCGAAACTAAACTAATGCACCATTGTAAACCAACCGTAGTCCAATCAAATGATTAAGAATAAATAAAAATTGTTAAATAGCTTAAAATTTTAGTTTAAAAATACATTGCATTAAATTTTTATTTTTTTAATGACCAATGAGAACTTTATCACAGATCTGTGCCAGAATTTAATGATACTTGGGGACATCATTTATAAGTACAGGAGACAGTCATGGAAACAGGTAAAAGATACGTACTATAAGGCTAGATTTTACTAACAGGTAGAAAAACAAGAAAAAAATAGTTTAAAAAATAATTAGTGCTTGTCTTTGAGAAGAATGCTAATTATAAAAAAAAGTGTTGCCTTCTCAAAAAGTAGTCTCCACTTCAAAGAAAAGTCCCACCGAAGGCTGTATAATGGACTCTGAGAAGCGTGAGAGAAAAGCAATGTTTACCAACTGCCCACCAGGTGAGATGCAGTATTAGATCCTGTGTATTTATAATCTCCACAAATGCTAAGAGAAACAGATGAACTCGCCAAAGGTAACACAGCATGTATGTGGAAAACATTCATTTAAGACCCAGGCCCACCTGCCTGTGTTATTGCTTGATTTGCTTCTTTTTGTTGCAATGAAAACATGGCTGGGAGGTTGAACAGGATCATCACAAAGGCACTAAATAACAGTGATTGACTAATCAACTAATTAATATTTAATAAATTGAAGATATACATTCTTCTCAATCCATCTATGTACTTCTGGTTAGTGTATTCAGTTTATCTCTACTTATACTTCAATACAATATCTTGAACACAGATGTCCTTATGTACAAATGGAATTGAATTATCCCTTTATCTAAACAATGCACCCTAATTAGCTAACACATTTATATTAAAATTAAAATGTCCATGTAAACTCAAAGGGGTTTTGTTGTTGGATATCAATCAATAACAATGACACTGATAATTTTATCAATCTCTCTAGTGCTAATAATTCTAAGTTTTACTATACTTTTCTGAGGTAAAATCACATCTTATGCAAAAGTAGGAATTAAAGAACCTAACGAAAAGAGGTTGGTCATAACTTTCCTTCCAAGGAGTAAGCATCTTTTAATTTCATGGCTGCAATCACCATCTGCAGTGATTTTGGAGCCCAGAAAAAGAAAGTCTGACACTGTTTCCGGTGTTTCGCCATCTATTTCCCATGAAGTGATGGGACCAGATGCCATGAGCTTAGTTTTCTGAATGTTTAGCTTTAAGGCAACTTTCTCACTCTCCACTTTCACTTTCATCAAGAGGCTTTTGAGTTCCTCTTCACTTTCTGCCATAAGGGTGGTGTCATCTGCATGTCTGAGGTTATTGATATTTCTCCTGGCAATCTGGATTCCAGCTTGTGCTTCTTCCAGCCCAGTGTGTCTTATGATGTATTCTGCATATAAGTTAAATAAGCAGGGTGACAGTAAACAGCCTTGACACACTCCTTTTCCTATTGGAACAAGTCTGTTGCTCCATGTCCAGTTCTAACTGTTGCTTCCTGGCCTACAAATAGGTTTCTCAAGAGGCAGGTCAGGTGGTCTGGTATTCCCATGTCTTTAAGAATTTTCCACAGTTTATTGTGATCCACACAGTCAAAGGCTTTGGCATAGTCAATAAAGCAGAAATAGATGTTTTTCTGGAATTCTCTGGCTTTTTCCATGATCCAGCAGATGTTGGCAATTTGATCTCTGGTTCCCCTGCCTTTCTTAAAACTGGCTTGAACATCTGGAAGTTCATGGTTCATGTACTGCTGAAGCCTGGCTTGGAGAATTTTGAGCATTACTTTACTAGCGTGTGAGATGAGTGCAATTGTGCAGTAGTTTGAGCATTCTTTGGCGTAGCTTTTCTTTGGGATTGGGATGAAAACTGACCTTTTCCATTCCTGT
This sequence comes from Bos grunniens, assembly GCF_055505025.1. NCBI lineage: Eukaryota > Metazoa > Chordata > Mammalia > Artiodactyla > Bovidae > Bos > Bos grunniens. Next base: position 9,856,712 of record NC_141170.1, on the reverse strand, counting down.
GGCCACTGCTGAGTCTTCCAAATTTGCTGGCATATTAAGTGCAGCACTTTTACAGCATCATCTTTGAGGATTTGAAATAGTTCAGCTGGAATTCCATCACCTCCACTAGCTTTGTTCGTAGCGATGCTTTCTAAGGCCCACTTGACTTCACATTCTAGGATGTCTGGCTCTAGGTGAGTGATCACACCATTTTGATTATCTTGATCATGAAGATCTTTTTTTGTACAGTTCTTCTGTGTATTCTTGCCACCTCTTCTTAATATCTTCTGCTTCTTTTAGGTCCATACCATTTCTGTCCTTTATCGAGCCCATCTTTACATGAAATGTTCCCTTGGTATCTCTAATTTTCTTGAAGAGATCTCTAGTCTTTCCCATTCTGTTGTTTTCCTCTATTTCTTTGCATTGATCCCTGAGGAAGGCTTTCTTATCTCTTCTTGCTATTCTTTGGAACTTTCCATTCAGATGCTTATATCTTTCCTTTTCTCCTTTGCTTTTCGCTTCTCTTCTTTTCACAGCTATTTGTAAGGCCTCCCCAGACAGTCTTTTTTTTTTTTTTTGCATTTCTTTTCCATGGGGATGGTCTTGATCCCTGTCTCCTGTACAATGTCACGGAACTCATTTCATAGTTCATCAGGCACTCTATCTATCAGATCTAGGCCCTTAAATCTATTTCCCACTTCCACTGTATACTCATAAAGGATTTGATTTAGGTCATACCTGAATGGTCTAGTGGTTTTCCCTACTTTCTTCAATTTAAGTCTGAATTTGGCAATAAGGAGTTCATGATCTGAGCCATAGTTAGCTCCTGGTCTTGTTTTTGCTGACTGTATAGAGCTTCTCCATCTTTGGCTGCAAAGAATATAATCAGTCTGATTTCGGTGTTGACCATCTGGTGATGTCCATGTGTAGAGTCTTCTCTTGTGTTGTTGGAAGAGGGTGTTTGCTATGACCAGTGTGTTCTCTTGGCAAGACTCTATTAGCCTTTGCCCTGCTTCATTCTGTATTCCAAGGCTAATTTGCCTATTACTCCAGGTGTTTCTTGACTTCTTACTTTTGCATTCCAGTCTGCTGTAATGAAAAGGACATCGTTTTTGGGTGTTAGTTCTACAAGGTCTTGTAGGTCTTCATAGAACCATTCAACTTCAGCTTCTTTAGTGTTACTGGTTGGGGCATAGACTTGGATTACTGTGATATTGAATGGTTTGCCTTGGAAACGAACAGAGATCATTCTGTAGTTTTTGAGATTGCATCCAAGTACTGCATTTCAGACTCTTTTGTTGACCATGATGGCTACTCCATTTCTTCTAAGTTATGACCAACCTAGATAGCATATTGAAAAGCAGAGACATTACTTTGCCAACAAAGGTTCGTCTAGTCAAGGCTATGGTTTTTCCAGTGGCCATGTATGAATGTGAGAGTTGGACTGTGAAGAAGGCTGAGCGCCAAAGAATTGATGCTTTTGAACTGTGGTGTTGGAGAAGACTCTAGAGAGTCCCTTGGACTGCAAGGAGATCCAACCAGTTCATTCTGAAGGAGATCAGCCCTGGGATTTCTTTGGAAGGAATGATGCTAAAGCTGAAACTCCAGTACTTTGGCCACCTCATGCAAAGAGTTGACTCATTGGAAAAGACTCTGATGCTGGAAGGGATTGGGGGCAGGAGGAGAAGGGGATGACAGAGGATGAGATGGCTGGATGGCATCACTGACTCGATGGAAGTGAGTCTGAGTGAACCTCAGGTGTTAGTGATGGACAGGGAGGCCTGGCGTGCTGGGATTCATGGGGTCGCAAAGAGTCGGACATGACTGAGTGACTGAACTGAACTGAAACAGATGTTTTACAATGCCTTGGTTCTCTTACATGCAAGGGCATAGGAAACTCAAGAGAGAAAGATAAATGTATAAGTCATTTATAAGTGATTTAATAGACAGAATCTTTCAGGGCATCAAAATAGGTTATTTGTTTTAAATTTTGACAATTTTTACTTTTTTGACCATTTAATTAGGTCTTCTTAAGAAGAAATATTTTTCATGTTGATGTATGCCAAAACCAATACAATATTGTAAAGTTAAAAATAAAATAAATGATTACCTTAAAAAAAAGAAGAAATATTTTGCAGAAATATAGACGTGTTCCAGTTTAGAAATGGACACTGATTTGAATGTGGGCTACTGTAAATTAGGTATACAGAGAGACCTAATTTAATAAAGTTATTAACATGAGTAGAAATGTGCTAGTGTTCACTATTATGGTATTGGTTTATATTAGAGATGCGTTAAACAGTATCTAAAATCGTAGCATATGATAATTGTATAAAGATCAATTAGGCTAATTCTTATATTAAAAAATAAATAAATAAAGGTAGAGAGAGCAAGCTTCAGAATATAGTAGCTAAGGTTATTGACTAAGACCACACAGCTATCTAGTAGATAAACTAAATTGTGAGCAGAGGTTTCCTGAGCTCTAATGTAGCACTCTTTCCACAAGCCTGCCAGTTGTTCCAAAGTCTAATTCATATTTCAAATTCGTTGTTCTTATAAATTTGGGTTGTTTTGTTTATTTTCTCTCTCTCATTTCCTTTTTTATTCATTCTTGAGTTGGTCACTTACATATTGAAGGGGTTATAAAATAAATAATTATTCAGTCTTGTATGAAACACAGAGCAATCATGTTCCATAGATGTTATGTTCAAACTCTTAATAAAAATCGAGCCTATAAGACAACTTTTCCCTCCCTTCTTCTGTCTTCAATCACTTGTCCTTGCTGGCCTTGCATTTACACTAGATTCAGTTTTGCAGGATCTAGAGGTTATTGTCTGATGTCTCCTCCATCCTGCCCTAGTCCTTCCCCGGTGTCTGCTTCAGGTCCATTTTATCCCTTCTTCAGGACACCTTTGCCCATGTCGGCTCAGTGGCGATGCCTCACAATGTTTGATCATACTCCATACCTGAATTAACTATGATATGACGGTGCCCTGGGTTCCTTCAAATTCTTGTCCTCTCCACCAATCTTATAGGAAAAAATTTGGCTACTGCCTATGACTGGTCTGATTAGATTAATCTGGACATTAATATTAGTAAGTGTTAAGAAGCCTTAATTGCCCAACATATAAGTTAAGGTTTCAGTCTAGCCTTTCAGAGCAATGAAGGTAATAACTTCTTCCCATCTGTTAAATGCATTGCCTTACTTCTAAGTTGGTTTAGAACCCAAGGAAAGAAGATGGATGCTCTTCATTGTTTTGTTTGTTTCCTCAACCCAAAACAACATCAGGAATATTCTTAGGCATTTCATCTGTATTTCCAGATTATAACAATTTATTTTCCCATCTTCGATAGCAAAGGAAAACCTATATTATAGCACTGTATCTATTCAGTTATCTCACTTGAAAGCCCTTTACTAATTAGACAGACAAAATAATACGCAATGTACTTATCAATCTTTATTACTTGTCAGTATTCTATCATGCCTTGAATTTTAAGGAGCCTTTTTATGGTGAAAGCTCCAGTTGTATATATCTAATCAAAGGTGATGCTATGCATTGTCTGTTTCAAAAGAAGTTCCCCAAATTGTGACCTGCACTATCTAGAACTCAAATATATTTTTGCATTACCTGTTCGGATTTCATCCTTCCCAGTAGACACACTTTGTAAATAATTCATAGAATGTGTTTACAGTTTTCTGCCAATTAATAATGCAATAACTATAGCACAAAAAATTGCCAGTAAGTGATTTAGAGGTGATGGATCATTATAGGATAACTAGGTGCACATAAAACACATGTAGAAATTTCAAACAAAAGTAAACTCTGGGGAATATGAGTGCAAAATCACATCTGGGTAGTTTCTAATTTATCATACAAAAAATAAAAAAGTGGTAACTTATAGACATATTATATTTCAATTTTTGAACTTCATAAATATGTTTATACCTGACATTCGTCAGTTACACTATATTGAACATTTTCCCAAGAGAAGTAAAAGCGATCCTCATAATTTGAGAATTGTAAGAAAATTATCCAATTTCAGAAAAAGAGATTTGAAAGTAGCCCATAATAACAAGAAAACAAAATTTAAGACTCATTGTTTCAAAACTGGACTCACAAAGAATATAACCACAGAACATTAGAAATTGTTAGATTTTTAGTCCCCATTTGAACTTTTACTTCCCTTATTTTGTTAAGTGAGCCCATATATGATCTGAGTGGTTTTACATCTCATATGTAAAATCATTGCCTATCCATTTGTAATTTCTAGCCAGTAGACTTCATGACCAATGATAAAGGGTTGTATGGACACTGAAACAGGGTAAAGAGACATTGGACCAACTGTAATATATTGCTTCCCTGTTGGCTAGTGGTAAAGAACCTGCCTGCCAATGTAGGAGACTTGGGTTCAATCCCTGGGTCAGAAAGATCCCCTGGAGAAGGAAATGGCAGCCCACTCTAATATTCTTGTCTGAAAAATCCCATGGACAGAGGAGCCTGGCAGGCTATAGTCCATGGGGTCGCAAAAGAGTCGAACAAGACTTGGCGACTAAATGACAACAACAAATCCCGGGTTAGCTTTGTAATGTGCACGGGCAAGAGAATTCAGTGAAAGTGTCAGTGTGAGTCAAGAGGACTTTGGCTCAAATGGGCGTTTGTGAAAATACTCTCTTCTCTACTTTCTTTTAGACCTGTGTCACTAGCATGTGAAGATATCCTGTCTAATGTGCCAGAAAATGCAGCGTCCTATGGAGCTGGTTATTCCACCAAGATATTTATTCTACCAAGATACCACAGAAAAACTGGTGCTGATCACAGCTGCATGAGTGGGCCTAACAGATTGGAAAAGTCACCCAGCCAAGCCCAATTCAAATGAACAATCTACAGAATTGTGAGCCGATGGTTGTTTTGTAAAACAAAACTTTTAGGAAAGTTTGCTATGCTGCAGCTGCTAACAGATACTCAGGTTTTTTAGTACTAAAAATAAAAAGTTGCTATTTGCTACAGATGATTGACCACCCTGCTAAACATAAGGCTCTATGTGCATCCCATTTGAACCTTCCTTCTCTTTAATAATTTCATACATTTTGTTTCCAACCATTTATTTAATCAGCTATAATTCACTGTCTGTATTCTGAGCAAAATCATGTGATTAGTGCTAGAAATGAAAGACAACAGTCACAGCCCCAACCCCTACTAAAGGTTCCTGACATGGTATAGGAAATAAAACAATGGACAAATGCATTCGGATCATTAAGATAAATACCTGATGTATGGAAACCTTAGTAAAGGGAACTTTTCTTAGTGAAGTATTTAAAGATGCGCAGAAGTGTTCTAGGCAGAGAACCAAGAAAAGGGAGTCTTCCTAATAGGAAGAATGTTGGGTGTAAGACATAAGGACATAAAACCAACACGGTGCATTCATGGAACACCAGGTGTATCAACAGGCTACGAAGAAGAGCATTTGGATTGAAGATTTAAATAATGGGAATAAAAAGATAAGAGCCAAATCTTGAACAGCCTTATTCTGAAGGCAGTGAGGAATCCAGCAGTGCCAAGATTGACTTTCTTGTTTACAGCTTCCTGGGTAAATGTTCACTTGAATCTCAAGGGCATTTCTTACCCAGCAGCCTCACAGCCTTATGCTCCAAACCTGAGGGGTCCCTGAATTTGTGTAACTCTCCCTTCTTCCCTAAGGTATGAGCTGTCAGGCTGTGTATTCCTTGGAAATGTGATCAGTAATTTTGCAGATGAAAAATAAAGAAAGTAGCTATGAGATTGACAAGCATCTGTCTTTTGTCATTTGTCTCTCCTTTTCTTTTTAATGCTTTGGGGACATTTCCTTTAAAAGAGTAGAAAAGATTTAGTGGAAAAGGAGAGAAAAGAGACTAATTGAAGAGGAGATGAAAGAAACGGCAAAAATTACCAACCGAAGATTAAAATAAAAAAAGAGGTAGGGCTGAGAAATGAGAAGAAAAATAAGCTAGAAAGAAGTGAGAAAGTAGTAACTAGGTTTTGGCAAGTAATTCATACAACATTTGGGGCCAGGTGGCTGGCAGAAAGAAAAGAATAAAGAAAGAAGCAAAAAAAGGATTAATAAAGCACTATAAATTTGATGGTGATAAGAACATTTTATTACAATGCATTATTAATTTTTATTGCATAGTTTACTACTTGGCCAATAGCACACGCAACACTTAGATACCAACTCTGTGGATATTATAACTGTAACATAAATGGGAAATTGGAGAACGTATATTTTTCTTTGTATCTGCAAGGGGCAAATGAACACTGAGGTGAATAGCATCTGCAGAGGTCCACACGTGGTCAGTGCTGATACGGAAAACCTCTGTTTTCTTAATGCCTCCTTTATAGTCACATGTCTGGGATTCTCAGTAAATGTTTGTCATTGAGAGCAAAGTGATGAATAGGAAGCCACAAAGTAAATCAATGGGAAATATGTAAATAGAACTCTTAACTCATGACTTGCATTTTAATCATTGCTGTACAAAGCTGTTCTCACATGCATAAAAAGCAGTAAGACCACTTGAGAGAGACTTCTTCCTGCACGGTCATGATTCAGTACTTTAATCCAGGGTAGGATTTCTCGCCCACACCCTTGACATTTGAGGCAAGATAATAATAATTCTTTGTTTGTGGAGGTGTCCTGGGCATTACAGGATATTTTAACAGTATTCCTGATCGCTACCCACTAGATGCCAGTAGTATTACTACCAAAAAAATATCTCCAGATATTGCCAAATATCCTATGAGGGGTAAATTACCCCCTGTTGAAAACCAGTGGTCTAGTAAAAATGCCTATAGATCAGACTGGGATAGACAGTAGATCCGGTCCCATAACTAACTTTGCAACTTGTGGTAAATCATTGTTGTTTCACTTCATTCACCAATCTCTGGCTAGTGACAAAGATTCTCTCATTGACCAAACTCTACTCATATTTCCCTGAACTTGCTTTTCCAACTGGGCTTGACTTTTAGACATTGATGTTCCTCTCCGCATTGTCCACTTTTAGCAAGAATCCTGATTAGTGAGTTTAACCAGAACTCGCACAGTTCATATCTGATCATTCTAAATATCTGATTGGGTTTCTTACCTCTACCATCCACCAGATGAAGTCTGGTCACCCTGAACGCCTTCAGCAAAAATCCTGATAGGTTAAACCAGAATCCTCCTTCTAATTCTTGACCATAAATTCCCAACTCCACATACTGTATTCAGAGTTGCGTTCAAACTCTATCTCTCACTGTAAAATTCCAACACAGTGGTTGCTATTCCTATCATGATGGTCCTCCCTTGAATGAAGTCTTTCCAACTACTCTGTAGCAAGTGCCATTGAATAATTTTTTTGACACAATTTCCTTTTTACCTGAGCAAGATGAGTTAGGTGTGAGTCTAACAAAAGGGGAAGGACTGATAAGAGGATTGTCAAAGCAACTCAAGTCTGGAAAGATGTTTGTCTCTAGCATCCATTGATTCATAGACTTTGGTGGAGGCCAGAATCATGCAAAGGAATCAGAGGTATAACTGGAGAAATGATCATTATCAAGACCAAAGAGCCTAAAACGAAAGTTGAAGAATGAGGAGCAATACCAATGGCAGTGGGGTCAGTAACAGAGTGAAATTGAATCCAAGGAAGGAAAAGTGCAGAGTGGATCTGAATCAAGTAGAACTAAGGCTGAAGGACTGCACATGTGGCCAGAGCCATCTGCATATACCGTACCTTGGACTTGTTCTGAAGTTTGACGTGGCAACCCAAGTGAGATACAGGCTCGAGAATGTTTACCCATGGCATCTCATCATACTTGCATTTCATGCTTCATTTCAGAAAGACTTTACTAAACTTAAAGCACTAGTCTGAGCACTTTTAAATTATTATTTCTTTAATATTCCCAACATCTGTGTTCTTTATTTGCAAAAATTGAGGTAAGATCCTTTGAACAATCTAATGTGTGTGAAATGAGCTACAACAGAATTTGAACTGTAATAGTTCTTAATAAAGGCTACATTACCTGATTACTTTCTCTTTCCTTGGGAAACATAAAGGTAAATAAAACATTCTTCCAGTAAAGAAGAGGTGGGAATAGTGGAAATAAATAGTTGAGTGATTTCATACCATACCATGAATACAAAGTCAGTCTTCAGAAACTTCTATGAAGTAATTATTATCCACTTTTTGTGGACAAGAAACATGAGACTCAGAAAAAAAAAAAGTTATCTGATACTCATATGAAAATGGCACGAGCTAAATGTAACACGTAGATAAGTCACCACAGAATCCTTGCTCTTTCACTCATAACACATCTCTACTCACTAATATCCATCCTGGTAGAGTCTATTTGGTTAATGTTATTTATAAAGGATAAATGCACTATAAAATATAAGGTATTATTATTTCTAAGTCAGGAAGAGAAAAACACACCTGGCAGTTGGAAAAAGATTGGCATTCCAAATACAGCATATCTCAGAATTTTAGAGGAAGCATTTGCTATTCTGATTACCTCTGAGAGTAACCAAACAATTCCAAAAATGTGAAATGAAGCAGGTATCAAATATTTGAGAAGCCTCCAAATTCTGCAAGGAGATTGGCAAGCATTTTTAAATGCAGAATCTCATTCCAGCATTGCTGACTGAAGAATGTAGACAAGATTTCAATGGATAAAAATATTCACATTCCTGATTTTTTTTTAAGTGTGCAGAGTAATTTCTGAAACCATAATACATTCTCACAAGAATCTAAGCCAATCATTTCTTCTAATAGAGAAAGTAATTATTTATTACCCATGCATGGGAGAAACATACTTACATAGACAGGATAGGATATCCTATCAGGTCGTGATAAGAAAAATAAATACTTCTTCATCATAGTTACTGTAATACAACATTTTTCTGAAAACTTCTTTTCTCTTAACCCAGAACAATGCCCCCTGCAAAAGATAATCAGGGAACCCTTCTTCACTGAAACATTTGAGGAAGCTCATATATCATAAGTCAAATGTTTGGTCTTTTTTTCTATTATCTTCCTTGGAAAAAAGGGAAAGTCAGATGAATCTGAACAGTTGCTTATAACAGTGCTACTTCAAATTGCTATATCTTAGTATTTGACATTTTATCAGTTCCAAGGGTTGGAGAAAAAATGGTCCTTAATAGGATAGAATTTAAAATAAGAAGCCACAACCTTGTCATTATTACCAACACAATGGAAAGGCTCATTGAAATCAGCTAACCAAGCTATGGAGGGGCTTGAAGTTAATTATATCAACTTCGACAATAAGTTAGTCTTTGTGGTTCCAGTTATCTCCGTGCACAGTTGGCTCTATTTTTTTGTTGTTGTGTAATGTCCCATTAATCACAGTTACATTTGTTCCCTGCCATGTGATTCATCATCCTTTCCCCCTAAAAGGACTTGCATTTTCCAGGACTCAAGATAAACCACTAATTTAAAGCGGCAGTAGCCAACCTTGCCTATCACAGTGGCATAGTGTGAATGAAGAGGGTCAATGGCCAACTCGAGGTGCTTCAGTCGATTCAAATTATCTTCAGTGATTGGGTTCAGGCACTGGGACAGAGATCAGGTGTGACAATTACAGGATGAACTCTTGAAATGGAGCTGAAGGTGCATTTGCCTCTGGAACTGATCCAAACACCATTCATTTAAAAAAGAAAAAGAAAAAGCCAAGTATGTGAAAGAGAGCAAAATGTAGTAGAAAAATCACTGGCTAAGTGTAGGGATAAATGTGTTCTAACTTTTGTTTTAAAAGAAAAGAAGTGTGTGACTATGAACAAGGCATTTCATCACTCTGGGTCTCATCTTCTTTAAACAAAGTGACAACATAAGAGAAGATGTTGTATGTACTTTTTTTTTTTCTTTTTCTTTTCTTGAAGTCTGATTTTTTGATTTGTTGATTGGCAAAGGAAGGCTTCTTTTGATCGAATATCAACAAAAGAATTGTATGATGTACTTTGAATTTTCTTCTAAAAATTAAAATGATGATATGGTGAATAATTGAGCCATGCCAAAAATTATAACTCTTTCCCTTATCAAATCTAGGGCTTCAGGAAGAGACAGTAGCTCTGTCACTTGATATGTATTTTCTTTTCATGTCTTGCTAATCCTAACTTTGCCAAATAACTGCAAATCCCTCAACTCTCTGGTTAATTATTTTATGCTGTTTATCAGACTAAGGAAGAAACAACTTATAAGATTCTCTACAATATATTTTTTGAGTTTGGATAAAAGAGTTTATTATGTGCATGCTCGGTCATGTCTGACTCTTTGTAACCCCATGGACTGTAGCCCGCCAGACTCCTCTGTCCATGGGATTTTTCAGGCAAGAATACTGGAGTGGGTTACCATTTCCTACTCCAGGAGATCTTCCCAATCCACAGATTGAACCCAAGTCCAATGGCAGCCCACTCCAGTGCTCATGCCTGGAAAATCCCATGGACAAAGGAGCCTGGTAGGCTGCAGTCCATGGGGTCGCTAAGAGTCAGACACGACTGAGCGACTTCACTTTCACTTTGCACTTTCCTGCATTGGAGAAGGAAATGGCAACCCACTCCAGTGTTCTTGCCTGGAGAATCCCAGGGACGGGGGAGCCTGGTGGGCTGCCATCTATGGGGTCGCACAGAGTCGGACACGACTGAAGCGACTTAGCAGCAGCAGCAGCTCCTATATCACCTGCATTGGCAGGCAGATTCTTTACCACTGAGCCACTTGGGGAGCAAAAAGTTTCATTTCTTAACACAAATAGCTAATCGCAAAAGGAAATTTCCAGTGATTTGGACTATTGATGGAAATTTTAAACCAATTTTTATTCTGTAAAATTATTATTGTATGTAAGGGTAGTTATTTTTATCACATCAGTTCCTACTTTGAGATGAATCCTCACAGAAATATCTGAATCTGTTCCCTGAATCTGTTCCTTGCACTGGTATAATTCATTTACTTATTCCTTGCAGTCAATCTTGTATGCTCGCTATGTTTCTTTTTAACCTGTCAGTGAACTTCTACAAGACAGAGTCTAGATATCACCCATTTGAACATTCAGTTTTCCATAATCCCTAGAGAGAGCACTCAATAAAGTAGTGAATAGAACGCATTGCCCTGTCCTGTGCTGATCAAGGACTATGTATTTTCCACCCCTGCAGTTCTGCCCTTAGGCCTTATGAAAAACTCCCAGTTGCTGCCTGTTTGGTTGCCAACATGTTGTCTAAAATGTGCTCTGGACCATACACATATCATCACCACACTTCAGAATGTTTGTGTAAAGCAGCTGCTTCCACCTCCCATGACAAGAGAATGAAGACTTGAAGAGATTAAACTGTATCTATGAAATTTCAAACCCACCAAACAGTGAAGTTAAGAGCCACACCTGGATTCCAGGGTCCTGGCGCTTTCCATTACTTAGTGTTTGCTAAAGCAGTAAACTAGTAGACTTATGATTATCAGGATCATGGACTTAATGTCTGTGAGGCTCTGAGGAAATCACTTAGCATGTCTCCCTCTTATAGCCAATATGTCAGGGACAATAAGCTCTCAAGCTAAGAGCCAACTAAGATGAAGGGGAACATGGGAAACATTTAGATCAAAAGAGACTGAGTTTCATGCGGCTTGTAAGAACCAATCTATACCTTCATAAAGATCAGTGCTTCTCGGCCAGGGGCAACTCTGCACCTCACAAGAGATCTGGCAATGTCGAGGTATTTTTCAGTTATCACATTTGGGGCAATACTACTGACAATCTATTGTATGAAGGCCAAGGATTCTTCTAAATATCCTACAGTGCTCAGAACATCCTGCCTCAAAAATGAATTATCAGCTCAAAGTAACCAAATTGTGCCAAGATTGAAAATCCCTGATATAGTCAGGTAATTAATTAGAAAAATGTGAAAGTGAAAGTGTTAGTCATGCAGTCATGTCTGACTCTCTGCAACCCCATGGACTGTAGTCCATCAGGCTCTTCTGTCCATGAAATTCTCCAGGCAAGAATACTGGAATGAGTAGCCATTCCCTTCTCCAGGGCATCTTCATTACCCAGGGATTGGACCTGGGTCTCCTGCATTACAGGCATATTTATAACATCTGAACCACCAGGGAACTCCAATTAGTTAGATAACATAAATTTTTTAAAAATGAGTGCTCATTAAGAATAAGACCAAAAGTTAGAGATACAACAAATACAACAAAATATGGAGAGAAATATAAGAAATACACAGACTCATGCGTGGAAAAAGCAACACAATTTCCCTATAGGACATAAAAGAAAAAAAAAAGAAATACATATAGCTTATTCTAGGATAGAAAAAATTAATAATGTAAAGATGCCAGTTCTGCATAAAATAATCTCTGCAGCCAATGAGATTCTTTAAAATTGTTTTCTGAAATACTTGAAGAGCCTAGGGTAGAAGTGTGTGTGTGTGTGTGTGTGTGCTAGCAAGGTTACTACAGTAAACTAGGAATGTGTGACATGTTGTTGAACAGTGTGAAAATTTAAATTTCCCTCTTTATGAGAAAAGCTAGGACTGAAAGTTTCCAACAATGGTATTTTAGTCTCAATCACGTAGTGATGTGGAAAAATTTTGTGTGTTTACATTATGAGACAGATGACCAGGGCTGAAGTAAAAAGACAACTAGGATCTACTGCAGTGGGAAAGGTGAGTGAAGGTGGTGGTGAGTGAAGGTTAATGGGTGGTGACAAAGACTATTACAGAAATTGGTTGGTGAAGAAAAGTCTCAAGTTAAAGCTAAGAGCACTTGCTTTGTGATGGACTATCTATAAATGTAGGGGGAGGAATTATTAAAAGATAACAAGTTTTTAACTCACATGCCTTTTAAAGTTTAAATTTGTTATTTACTGGAATTGGAATAACTGGGACAAAGTAGATTTGAGTGTAGGTGAAAAAGAGGAGCTGGGTTTTGGAAATCTTAAATTTGAGACATATACTAGACATTGGATAGATCTCATAGAGAATTGCATGAAGTTCATTGGGACAAGTCAGAATTTGAAATATACATTTAGGAGTCCCTAAGGTTTAGGGCTTCCCTGGTGGCTCAGTGGTAAAGAACCTGCCTGCCAATTCAGGAAACACAAGAGATGCAGGTTCGATCCCTGAGTTGGGAAGATTCTCTGGAAGAAGAAATGGCAACACACTACAGTATTCTTGCCTGAGGATCTCTTGGACAGAGGAACCTGGTGGACTCCAGTCCGCGGGGTCACAAAGAGTGGAACATGCCTTAAAAATAGCTGTGAAAAGAAGAGAAGTGAAAAGCAAAGGAGAAAAGGAAAGATATAAGCATCTGAATGCAGAGTTCCAAAGAATAGCAAGAAGAGATAAGAAAGCCTTCCTCAGTGATCAATGCAAAGAAATAGAGGAAAATAACAGAATGAGAAAGACTAGAGATCTCTTCAAGAAAATCAGAGATACCAAGGGAACATTTCATGCAAAGATGGGACCGATAAAGGACAGAAATGGTATGGACCTAACAGAAGCAGAAGATATTAAGAAGAGGTGGCAAGAATACACAGAAGAACTGTACAAAAAGGATCTTCATGACCCAGATAATCACAATGGTGTGATCACTGACCTAGAGCCAGACATTCTGGAATGTGAAGTCAAGTGGGTCTTAGAAAGCATCACTACGAACAAAGCTAGTGGAGGTGATGGAATTCCAGTTGAGCTCTTTCAAATCCGGAAAGATGATGCTGTGAAAGTGCTGCACTCAATATGCCAGCAAATTTGGAAAACTCAGCAGTGGTCACAGGACTGGAAAAGGTCAGTTTTCATTCCAATCCCAAAGAAAGGCAATGCCAAAGAATGCTCAAACTACCACACAATTGCACTCATCTCACAGGCTAGTAAAGTACTGCTCAAAATTCTCCAAGCCAGGCTTCAGCAATATGTGAACCGTGAACTTCCAGATGTTCAAGCTGGTTTTAGAAAAGGCAGAGGAACCAGAGATCAAATTGCTAACATCCACTGGATCATGCAAAAAGCAAGATAGTTCCAGAAAAACATCTATTTCTGCTTTATTGACTATGCCAAAGCCTTTGACTGTGTGGGTCACAATAAACTGTGGACAATTCTGAAAGAGGTGGGAATACCAGACCACCTGACCTACCTCTTGAGAAATCCGTATGCAGGTCAGGAAACAACAGTTAGAACTGGACATGAAACAACAGACTGGTTCCAAATAGGAAAAGGAGTACATCAAAGCTGTATATTGTCACCCTACTTATTTAACTTACATGCAGAGTACATCATGAGAAATGCTGGACTGGAAGAAGCACAAGCTGGAATCAAGATTGCTGGGAGAAATATCAATAACCTCAGATATGCAGATGATACCACCCTTATGGCAGAAAGTGAAGAGGAACCAAAAAGCTTCTTGATGAAAGTGAAAGTGGAGAGTGAAAAAGTTGGCTTAAAATTCAACATTCAGAAAACGAAGATCATGGCATCCGGTCCCATCACTTCATGGGAAATAGTTGGGGAAACAGTGGAAACGGTGTCAGACTTTACTTTTTTGGGCTCCAAAATCGCTGCAGGTGGTGACTGCAGCCATGAAATTAAAAGATACTTACTCTTTGGAAGGAAAGTTATGACCAACCTAGATAACATATTCAAAAGCAGAGATATTACTTTGCCAACAAAGGGCCGTCTAGTCAAGGCTATGGTTTTTCCTGTGGTCATGTATGGATGTGAGAGTTGGACTGTGAAGAAGGCTGAGCGCCAAAGAATTGATGCTTTTGAACTGTGGTGTTGGAGAAGACTCTTGAGAGTCCCTTGGACTGCAAGGAGATCCAACCAGTCCATTCTGAAGGAGATCAGCCTGGGATTTCTTTGGAAGGACTGATGCTGAAGCTGAAACTCCAGTACTTTGGCCACCTCATGCGAAGAGTTGACTCATTGGAAAAGACTCTGATGCTGGGAGGGATTGGGGGCAAGAGGAGAAGGGGACGACAGAGGATGAGATGGCTGGATGGCATCACTGTCTCGATGTACGTGAGTCTGAGTGAACTCCGGGAGTTGGTGATGGACAGGGAGGCCTGGTGTGCTGCAATTCATGGGGTCACGAAGAGTCGGACACGACTAAGCAACTGAACTGAAGTGACTTAGCACATGTGAGATTAGACCATAATTTTGGCTTCCCTGGTGGCTCAGATGATAAAGAATCCACCTGTAATGTGAGGGACCTGGGCTTGATCCCTGGGTTGGGAATATCTCCTGGAGGAGGGCATGGAAACCTACTCCAGGACTCTTGCCTGGAGAATCCCCATGGAGAGGAGCCTGGCAGTCTACAGTCCATGGGGTAGCAAAGAGTCAGACAAGACTGAGTGACTAAGTACAAGGTTAAGATATATAAAACCATTCAGTCGTTGAGATAACTTGGAAAAAATGCTAACAATGAAGAACCAGTCTAAGGACTAAATGGTAAATTATTTTAATGTTTAAAGTCCTGAGAAAGGAGTAAAAGATACTGAAAATGAGGGTTGAGTGAGATTAGGGGGCAAATTACAAGGACATAAAAATTAAAATATAAATCAGATATTTTATAATTTTGTTTAATTGATAAAACTGTTTTGCTTGCTATGAGGTCATTTCCCAAGAGTAATAAAATGCTTTTAATAACATTCAAAAAATAAATATCACTTTAAAGAATTTGTCATTAAATTATTAAAAAGCAAAACATACCCTAAAATTATAATTGCTTCTACTAGCAAAATTTTCAAAAAAGTAAACAACTCATAAAAAGGGGAAAATGGTTGAAGAAATTAGAGTAGGCAGAGGAACCAGAGATCAAATTGCCAACATCCACTGGATCATCGAAAAAGCAAGAGAGTTCCAGAAAAACTGGAAAGCAGAAAACATCTATTTCTGCTTTATTGACTATGCCAAAGCCTTTGACTGAACTGAACTGAATAACAATAAAATAATATTTTTCAAGAATATTAAGTGATCTAGAGAAATTTAAGTATTGTGGTAGTGCAAAATAACATGTAAAATAAAAATTTTGTTAAAGTGATTACAAGTATGTATTATAACTGTAAATAAAAATTTAAATATATACAAATTGGTCATAAAGAGGAAAAATTGAAAGAAAATAGGAAAAAAATGATAGCATATTAACAGTTAAATTATAGGTATTTAAATTTTCTTATGTATATTTCACATATTTTACAAATTTTGATAATATAAATAAAATGGTATAAGTGCTTTGACTTATGTAATTCTTATGTGACTTACCTTAAGAATATGATAATAACCCCGGTGGCTCAGCGGTGAAGAATCCACCTGCCAATGCAGAAGATCCAGGTTTAATCCCTGAGTCAAGAAGATCCCTTGTAGAAAGAAATCACAACCCACTCCAGTATTCTTGCCTGGGGAATCCCATGGACAGGGTAGCCTGGCATGCTGCAGTCCTTGGGGTCACAAAAAGTTGGACATGACTGAGCACGCATGCAAACAAATATAAGTAGCTCATCAAGGTCACACAATGTATTACCTATTGTTTTATTTTAATTCTACATAGACATTCATATCATCAGCCTTAGATAATTCAAACTGTGTTCCACTTAATAGTCCATCTTTAACTAATCTTCTCATATTTCTAGTGCAGTGCTCTGTCTACTGCCATAGCAGTTATAAAAAAATTCCATGTGTCTTACGCATTTTATGAAGAAATATTTTCTTAGCAGAGTTATTGCTCACACTCTGAGAAATGCCTTTCAGTGTTAAACTCACACTTTGGGAATAAATATATACTGAAAAAAGAGATACAGGTCTGCACACTGGCCACCAATATTTGACTACATTAACTACTCTAATCCTTCTGCATTGTCCGGCTATAAAATTGTTTCAGTGAGCAATAGTGGTTCTTTTCCCATCCTTCTTTCCAAAAATAATAATTGCATTACTGATACTCTAGTTGTTGTTAAAGGCACTAAATCAGAATTACTTAAAGCCTTTGAAAGGGTGACAAGCACACTGACAATATAGTAAGTGCTAGAATACAGGTATGTACAAGACATCTGTTACTAGAGCATAGATAGATTTAGGGGTGGGGATGGGGGCGTCAAGAACATTTCTTTCAGGATGTGATACCTTAGCAAAAACATAAAAGACTAGATGGAACTGGATAAAGAAAGACTATAATCAAGAGAAGAAAAGAATGTGCAGAGATGAGGGCAGGTCGAAAGTCTCAGGTAAAAGAGAGCATGCCCACACTATGCTCAGAAGAGGAAAGTGAAGTCGCTCAGTCGTGTCCAACTCTTTGCAATCCCACGGACTGCAGCCCACCAGGCTCCCCCATCCATGGAATTCTCCAGGCAAGAGCACTGGAGTGGGTTGCCATTTCCTTCAAAAGGTGAGCACAATTTAGGTGGCACACCAGGAGCGAGAAGGGGGAAGCAGCCCACCCCACACTCAGGCAATGAAGGTGTACATTTTGAAGAATGCTGGTGCAAAGGATCATTGCAGGTGTTATTGAGTTATAATAGCATGTATATGAGATTCAAAATAGATACATATTTGGTTTTTACTCTTTAATGAACATTATATTTCCCATAGAGGTTAATTGTAGAACACTACTTAATAGCTTCACCTTCTGATATGCACAAATTTGGCTAAATGTTTTCTGTTTGTAAGGACCCAAATAAGTTCACAAGGTAGACTAGTTAAAGTTCACTTGCAAAACTTTAAGTCTCCAAATCCTTTGGCATGTCATATTTCTGCACTAAAAGGATATATTCAAAATAAACAATAATAGCACACTGATTATAAAACTGAAGGAACACCACTTGAGTTATTTCAATTCTATAATTCTATATGAATTTTTGTGATATTTGTATTTAAGATAGTAAAACACAATGTAATGTGTAATATTTTTATTTGGTAAATTCAAGTTTTAGTTCATACAGAAAATTATCTTGCTAAATGTACGTATTATCCCTACAATTGAGATATATTATTTTAAAATTGGTAATAATTGTTTTGAAAGTAGAAAAAGGAAAGAATGAGTATTACTATTATTTCTGAGAACAATTTAGTTGCATAGAGGAAATGAGATATTAAGAATGACATCTCTGAGTGACTTGATAATGGCAAGAGTAAAAATTTCCAAAATTCACATCTTCATAAACATAACAAACAACTGGGACAAATCTTCATAATCAAATTTCTCAGGGTTCTGGAAGTTAACTAAAACCTTGCAAAAATTCAAGACTGTTTATGTAAGAAAAATGGTTGATTCCTGGTAAAAACCTGTGGGATTTGTGGTGTCCAAACTTGCTCTACTCCTCTCTCCCGCTCTTCAGCTCTGCGGTGACCTTGTAAATCAACATCATGCTATCACAGTGAAAACCAGCAGCCTCACAGCCTCTGGAGGTGGTAAAATAGAGTTCGAGTTCCTTCAAAACCTCATCTCAGAGGACTGGTATTGTTTATCTGTCTAGCATTTTCTTGGAAGTCCCAGGTGAAACAGTGTTTTTATTTTCCTTTACTCAGAACTGACCTCATATGAAAAAACTTTTCTCTGGAGGCTGTCAAAAGCAGTTAAAGGAAAATGTTTAATCGTGCAGCTTTCTGAGACAGAGGCTAACAGTTGGGGAAAAAACTAACTAAAAACCTTGAACAGGGGGGAATGAACTGAACATAGGAACTTCAAAACTTCAACATGTTCCTGGGAATGTCATCTCATAGGTAGGGCTGCATTCATGCCCAGACATTTCCACATACTCATCTGAAAAAGTTCTAACTATCATCCTTGACTGTTTAAGACCCTGAACAAGTAGGAAGTGAATTATAAAGCATATGTGTCAGTCGCTTACCTGAATGTTTAAGGCATACACAAACATGCATACAGAGCCCCTTGACAAAGACTGGCAGAATTATTGGTTGTAGACATCTAAGGAATTCTGTTCACAATAATTAGCTGACTCTTATGTTAATAGAACAGCAATCAGACATGCCCAAGAACAGAAACTTTAAAGAATTAGTTCAGCAAAGTCACCAAACAAACAAAAAGAACAAACAGAATCAAAAATAAATCATAAGGGGAAGGGAGGGTTTGATTTTCAGAATTGTCACCTCACATTATTTTAAATGCTTTTTTTAAGAAAAATATAAAACATGAAAAGAAACAACAGAATATGGCCCATGCATGAGAATAAGAAACTAAATCAATAGAAACTGCACCTAAGATATCCACGCATTACATTTACTAGACAAGCTTGTCAAGGCTATTTTAAATATTTTCTAAGAATAACATGTAACCTTGCCTAAAGAACTAGAACAAAGAATGAGAATTATGTTTCATTAAAGAGTGACTGTAAATAGAAAGATAGAAACAAGTTAGAAACAAACAAATAGACATTCTGGAACTGAAAATAACAATAATTGAAAATTAAAAGCAAAAAATTACTAGAGCATATTTCTTCAAGCAAAAGCAAGAATCTGCAAACATGAAGATGCTTACATTAAGATTATCCATTCTGAAGAACAGAAAGGAAAAAAATAATGAAAAGAAATAAAGACACACAGAAACTTGTGGGACATAGTCAAGCATGTGCTGATGTGCTCAGTCATGGCTAACTCTTTGCAACCCCATGGACTGCAGCACGCCAGGCTTCCCTGTTCATCATCAACTCCCGGAGCTTGTGAAAACTCATGTCCATTGACTCAGTGATGTCATCCAACCATCTCATCTTCTGTCATCCCCTTCTCCTCCTACCTTCAATCTTTCCCAGCATCAGGGTCTTTTCTAATGAGTCAGTTCTTTACATCAGGTAGCCAAAGTATTGGAATTTCAGCTTCAGCATCAGTCCTTCAATGAATATTCAGGGTTGACTTCCTTTAGGATTGACTGGTTTGATCTCCTTGCAGTCCAAAGGACTCTCAAGAGTCTTCTTCAACACCACAGTTCAAAGGAATCAGTTCTTCAGCGTTCAGCTTTCTCTATAGTCCAACTCTCACACCCATACATGACTACTGGAAAAACCATTTGACTAGATGGACCTTTGTTGGCAAAGTAATGCCTCTGCTTTTTAATATGCTGTTTAGGTTGGTCATAGATTTTCTTCCAAGGAGCAAACACCTTTTAATTTCATGGTTACAGTCACCATCTGCAGTGATTTTGGAGCCCCCCTAAAAAATAAAGCCTGTCATTGCCTCCATTGTTTCCCCATCTACTTGCCATGAAGTGATGGGAACAGATGCCATGCTCTTCATTTTTTCAAGTTGAGTTTGAAGCCAACTTTTTCACTTTCCTCTTTCACTTTCATCAAGGGGCTCTTCAGTTCTTTTTCACTTTCTGGCATAAGGGTAGTGTTATCTGTGTATCTGAGGTTATTAATATTTCTCCCAGCAATCTTGTTTCCAGCTTGTGCTTCATCCAGCCTGGCATTTCTCATGATGTACTCTGTATAAAAGTTAAATAAGCAAGGTGACAATATACAGCCTTGATGTACTCCTTTCCCAATTTGGAACCAGTCTGTTGTTCCATGTCCAGTTCTAACTGTTGCTTCTTGACCTGTATACAGATTCCTCTGGGGGCAGGTAAGGTGGTTTGGTATTCTCATCTCTTGAAGAATTTCCCACAGTTTGTTGTGATCCAGAGTTTGAGTAAACCCCGGGGGTTGGTGATGGACAGGGAGGCCTGTCCTGCTGATGTCCATGGGGTTACAAAGAGTCAGACATGACTGAACAACTGAACTTAACTGAACACAGTCAAAGGCTTTGGCATAGTCAGTAAAGCAGAAGTAGATGTTTTTCTGACTTCACTTTCTTTCTTTCTATAGTTCCTTTTGGAGAAGGAAATGGCAACCCACTCCAGTGTTCTTGCCTGGAGAATCCCATGGGCAGAGGGGTCTGGTGGGTTATGGTCTATGGGGTTGCATAGAGTCGGATAAGACTGAGCAACTAACACATACAGATGTTTTTCTGGAACTCTCTTGCTTTTTTGATGATCCAGTGGATGTTGGCAATTTGATCTCTGGTTCCTTTGCCTTTTCTAAATCTAGCCTGAACATGTGTAAGTTCTCAGTTCATGTACTTTTGAAGATTAGCTTGGAAAATTTTGAACATTTCTTTGCTAGTATGTGACATGATTGCAATTGTGCAGTAGTTTGAACAGTCTTTGGCATTGCCTTTCTTCGGACTGGAATGAAAACTGACCTTTTCCAGAGATGTGGCCACTGCTGCACTTTCCAAATTTGCTGGCATATTGAGTGCAGCGATTTAACAGCGTCATCTTTTAGGATTTGAAATAGCTCAACTGGAATTCTAACACCTCCACTAGCTTTGTTTGCAGTGATTCTTCCTAGATATCACTAGATACATGTGGTATCCGGGATCACTAAATGAGTACTAGATATATATGGGTAATATTTTAGGATGTGTCACATGTGCTCAGGATGTGACCACATGCCCTATGTTGTACAAGCAGGGCTAAAAGGTTTGGATGGACCAAGAGTTTCAGTGGATCCCTCTGGAAGCTATAACCTCAAGATCTGAACCAACAACCTGTCTAGCTATACCTTGGCAATCCTCACCTTAGATCACTGGACAAGAGCCTCTCTGACCTTAAGAGTTTTAGAAAGTGGGAAGAATGTGGGAAAGTGAGTTTTACTTCTCCTCGTTCCTATAGAAACCTCTGTTGTATCTGAAACCAAACACCCTGACACAAATTAGCACACTGTGAGGAGAGAAGGCACCCTCAAATATTGCTGGCTCTGTCACCCCAGACTGAAGTTCCTCTCATCCTGCACCCCCATACAATGTGCTGGCCAGTGCACTTTACCTTGGACTTTTCGTAAGCTCCAAGACCAAGAAGACACTCTAAGCTCGCTAGCCAAGGTGGAAATCATCAACCGTACAGCCCTCAATTATCTGCTGGTGGAACAAGGTGGCATTTGTGTTATTATCAACAACTCCTGCTGTGTTTGTACACCAATAACCCAAGAAAGGTAAAATTTGAGCTGTAGGACATACAAAGATCACCTGTGAGAAACCCACAGCCACAATCATGGTGAAAGATTGAAATCTTTCTCGGTTATATAACACCAAGACAGGGATTTCTGCTCTAATGACTTTTATTCCACCTTGTACTGGAGGTTCTATTAATAGCAAGGTAATTATATAAGGGGGAAAAAGCCATTCAAATTAAAAAAAATAAGATGTAAAACTATGTTTATTTTCAGAAGCCATGATCATTTCTAGTCCTAAGAATCTGCAAAATAACTTTTAGAGCTGAAAAGAAATTCAGCAACATTGACAGTATCAATATAAAAAACAGCATATTGCTATACAAATGCTATAAAAATCTAAATTTTAAATTTAGAAAGTGTTTACAATAGAATGAAAAGAACAAAATACTTGCAAATAAGTGTAGCACAAAGAGTGAAGGAATTGTACATTGAAAACTATAAAACACCATTGCAAAAAAATCTAATGAAAAGAATCAAATAAATAGAGTGACATTCATATTCATGGATTAGAATACTTAAAAGGGCAATGATTCCTAAGTTGCTCCACAGATGGAAAACAACATTTTTCAAAGTTGCAGCTGCCTTTTTTATAGAAATTGACAAGCTGATCCATATATATATATATATATATATATATATATATATATATACACATATATATGTATATACTGCTAAGTCACTTCAGTTGTGTCCGACTCTGTGCGACCCCATAGACGGCAGCCCACTAGGCTCCCCCGTCCCTGGGATTCTCCAGGCAAGAACACTGGAGTGGGTTGCCATTGCCTTCTCCAATGCATGAAAGTGAAAAGTGAAAGTGAAGTCGCTCAGTCGTGTCCAACTCTTAGCGACCCCATGGACTGCGGCCTACCAGGCTCCTCTGTCTATGGGATTTTCCAGGCAAGAGTACTGGAGTGGGGTGCCATTGCCTTCTCCATTATATGTATATAATTCTTATATAAAAGCAAGAGAAATAGAATTTCCCAATCTTGGAAAAGAAAATGAAAGTTGCAGGATTCACATTTCACAATTTTAAATTTTATTACAAAGCTATATTAACCAAGACTGTCTGGTACTGGTAGAGTATATGAATAGGTATATAAATCAGTGGAATATAATTTAGAGTCTATACTAAACCTATACATTTATGGTCAATTGATTTTCATTAAGGCTTCCAAGACAATTCACTGGAGAAAACAAATCTTTTCAGAGATTTGGCACAATTGGATACCCATATGTAAAGTAATGTGAAGTTCTATTTCACATTATATACAAAAGTAATTCAACATATACCAAAAACCTAAAAGTAACTACCATTTTTTTTTTACTATGGAAGCATATTTTTGACCTTGTATTAACCAATCAATTTTAAAATATGACACCAAAAACATCAGCAATAAAATGAGAAGAAAAGAAAAAAATTAGACCATTTAGGCTGCAACAGGATTAAAACTTATGTGCTTCAAAGGATAATGTCAAGAATGTGAAAAGACAAATCACAAAGTTGAAGAATATATTTGAAAATCATATATTTGACAAGGGTTCATTGTCCAGAATATACAAAGAACCATTAACACTCAAGAATTAAAAGATAAATCACCAAATAAAAAATGTGTGAATATCTGGATAGACATTTTTCAAAAAAATATATACAAATAGCCAAGAAGCACATCATTACTCACTATAGAAATTTAAATCAAAACAAAAATGAAATATTTCTCCATGCATGTTAGAATGGCTATAATCAAAAAGATGAACAACAAGCATTGGAGAAGATTTGAAGAATTTGGGACATCCATGTATTCCTAATGGCAATGAAAAGTTGTTCAGTCACTTTGGAAAACAATTTAGCATTTTCTCAAAATATCATACATACAGTTAACTATGCACGTTCAGTCATTCAATCATGTCCAACTGTTTGTGATTCCATGGACTCTAGCCCACTAGGCTCCTCTGTCCATGGGATTTTCCAGGTTGCCACTTCCTCCTGCAGGGGATCTTTCAAACTCCGTGACTGAAACTTCATCTCTTGCACTTCCTGCATTGGCAGGCAAATTCTTTACCACTGTGCCACCTGGGAAGCCCTAGAGTAATTATATAACTCGAAATTTCATGTTTAAGTGTCTAAGTATATACCCAAAGGAAATTAAAACTCACCCACTCAAAACATTCACAGATACATAGCAGTATTATTCTCAAGAGCCAAAAAGTGTAACAACTCCAATGTTCATCCACTGAGGAATGGACAAAAAATAGTTTAAAATTTATGAAGTGGAATATTACTCCATAAAAAACAGAATAAATTATACTGATGCATGCTATAGCATGGATGAACCATGAAAATATTATGTTAAATGGGAGAAATCAGACATAAAAGGCCAGATTTTGTATGATGCTCCTCATATAAAATGTTCAGAGTAGGCGGCTCTTCAGTGATAGAAAGTAGATCTATGGTTTCCAGCAGCTGAGATTAATGCTTTGTAATTACTAGTGAGTTTCTTTTCAGGGTGATGAAAATGTTCTGGAATTAGAATAAGGTAATGGTGGCACAACTTTATAAACATACTTAGAACTACTGAATTTTATACTTTTAAAGGGGTGATTTTTATTTTAAATGAATTAGTAGAAAAATAAATAGATCTGCTCCTCATGTCTAGAAATACTATGGATACTTCCATGTGGTTCCCCACTACATCCCCATTGATTTCCTCTTTTCCTGCTTCATTTAGCTTGGAATTCTCAAAAGACTCTCAAGAGGGAGTGTCCTTTGGTATAGAATATACATTAGTGGACACACAATGAGTTACCTAAGGAGGGAAAATATGTATATATATTTCTATTGGAAACATTGAAGAGCTTCCAACTGTCCAAACCATGAACCTGAGTGTGTGAAATCCTTGTTGGAGAGAACTCGGTCCCATTGCCGTTGTTCAGTCACTCCTATGCGTCAACCCTGTTGTGCTCCGTGAACCTGGTTGACCATCACATGCCAGTGTGGGCAGTCCTTCAGATCCCTCAGTTTGTCCTTCACTATATGATATGGTATACCTCAGCTTTTCTGAATTTTGTGAGCTCACTGTTATTCATCCTAGTTTAATTAACCTAGAATAAATATCACTATAATTCATAATTGTATTGAAATTTAGAATAGTGGATTGAAATGAATTTAAAATCAATATATCTCTGATTATATGTGATGTTTATGAATAAAAAAATGGGAACCACGTAAGTGGGATGGCACAACCCATAAGTGATAGAATCACGCAAATGTGATATTCCAGCGAGAGATCTGTAGAAAGTATTCAAGTAATCTTGTTTGTAATTTAACTGCACATCACTTTATAACTGTGCATGTGCGTATTTTTGTGAGTGTTTATGCACTCACAGTAATGACTCTACTCTGCATAATTATATACTTAGTGTGGCCAAAGCCATTGGGAAAGTACAAGGTTAATCATTTTGATTACTGTGTTAGTAAGCTTTCATTAGGTTACACTGTGATAATACACAACAATCCTGTATCTCGGTGGCTTCCAGCCGCAGGGCCTTCTTTCTTTCCTATACTACATGTCAGAGCTGCAGGTTGTTGCGGCTCTACTCAGAGCCTCTTTTCACACAATCCAGTTTTAAGAATTATCCCTTAACTCAGCTTCATGAGAAAAAGAAAATACCCAAGTACTGTAGGGCTCTTAAAGCAACTGTTTGGCTATGTTAGTCACAGAAAGTCATAGGGCCAGTCTTGACTGGTACAGCCACTGGAAAGAGGCTCCGAAAGTCACACAGCAGCTCTTGGAATTGCATCTTTTACAGAAAGAGAGAAAAAAATTAACAAAAATAAAACAACTTACCATGTATATGTTATTGTTTCCAGAAAATTCATTCTCTCGCTTACCTCTTGCCCCTTTCAGAACTACACCTCTTTCTTTTTTCTTTAATATTTATTTTTTGGCATGTCGTGTCTTAGTTATGACACCCAGGATCTTTAATTATGGCATGCAAACTTTTAACTGTGGCATATGGGATCAAGTTCCCTGGCCAGGTATTGAACTTGGGCTCCCTGCATTGGGAACACAGAGTTTTAGCCACTGAACCACCAGGCAAGTCCCTGCACCTCTTTCTAACACCCTCCTGTGCCTTCATACCTGGTAGGTCCTATGCAGTCCTTCCTATCAAGTCTCTCAGTCTAAGACTCTTATAAAACTAATCATATGCTACCACGATTTTGTATGTATTTATTTTCCATTACCTTTGTCTAACTTCAGTTACTTGATAATAACACTAGAGAAATTATCTCTGTTACCTAGATTCTGAAGCTGTAAGTGTTCAGTGACTCTTTGGTGAATTAAAGGCAGAGCAATGCCAAATTCTGTTATTAAGTTGGGCGTTTTAATGTCTTATTGGATAACATTGTTTTTCCTTCCCCCTCCTTTCCTGCCTTCTTTCCAACTTTAACCAACCTTGGTTGAGTGCCCTCTATTTGTTAAACAATGTAGCATGAAAACGATAACAAATAAAGCATTGTTTGTATTATTTAGGGACCCACAATTTTCCACAAGACAGAAACACTTGAACAGGTAGTCAGATTAATAAATAAAGCCCAGATTGAGGTACCAACATGAAATCTGACAGTCTCAGTATCTTGTCTGCGTGCGTACGTGTGTGTCTGTGTGTGTCTGTGTGTGTGCTCAGTTTTGTCCGACTCTTTGCAACTCCCTTACCAGCAATTCAGTTGCACATCTTTCTGTATTCCAATTCAGGATATTTTGAATGATATTATCTTAATTGTAGAATGTCTAAGGGAATTCTCAACAAATTACCTTTCTGTCAAAACTCCTTGGTTGTGTTTTATGGCTGACACACTTACTTTTATTTTCAGACAGCTGTCCTTTGTGGCTCATACAAGACAATTATCTCCTCATAAGTCTATATTTTATGGTTTCAAACTGGCTTGCATACTTTTAAACAACTCCCTGCTTACTATTATCACAACATTCACCAAATCATCATTATGATCTTCATCCTAACATAATCCAGTCATCACCGATATATTGGTTGTTAATTAGATAATTAGTTATGTTGTAAATGTTAACAATGTGTCATATTCTAGAAGGGTTGATTTGATATGGCTAAAATAAAAATTAGCCAACTAAGTTAAAATACTCCCGTCTGAGATAAGGGAGAAAAATAAAAGCACTTTCTCTAGACAGAAGGAACTCTTTGAGAACAAAAAGTACCTTTTCAGTAACACAATTTTGTAAGTAATGAAATATCTATAAGTTTTGGCATTTTGTTCAGGACAGACAAATCCATAGAGGAAAAAGTAAAGAGCTAATTTTCATGTATAGCGAAGTTTGATCTGTCCCTTAAAATAAGATTTCTCCATAATATCAGTTGACTGGGTCTGTCAACTGAAGAGAGCTAATAACTCAAAAATCCAACATCTCAGATGCTTTTGACAAAAACAGTAAGTTCGGTTCTCTGAAATGATTAAATCATTGTCCCAGGAGGAAAATTCACTCTTCCCATCACTCTTTTAATTCTATTTGTCCGTAGAAAAATATTGTCTGGATTCTTCATATCACACTTCAGAAGAAAACGTAGGTATTGTTGTTTTGCCAACATGATGAATAAAATTGTGGAAGCTGGTATCATAGGAGCAATATATTAGATATTAATTGCTATGTAACAAGTTACTACAAAATACAGAGGCTTGAAACAGTACATTGTTTATCTCACACAATATCTGGGAATGAGGCATTTGGGAGTGAGTTAGCCGAGTATTTCTAGTTTAAGGTTAGCTGGGTGTTTCTAGTTAAAAGTCATTTGTGAGTGAGGTGACAGTAAAGATATTAGCCAGATTTCAGCTATCTGAAGGCTTTACTGGGGCTAGAGGCCCCACTTCCAAGATGGCACCCTCATGCAGATGGCAGTATGTGCCAGCTTTTACAGGAAGTCTCAGTTCCTCCTAATGTGAGCTTCTCCACAAGACTTTGAGTATCCTCAGGATATGTCTTTCCCCAGAGCAAGTGATCCAAGAGAAAGAAAGACCACTCTAAAGACTGTTCCTACCAAATTTTCAATGCAATCTGTATTTAGCCTAGAGTTCTTAATTGGAACACTTTGACATTTTGGGCTTTCCTCTGCATCAAAGGATGTTTAGCATTGTTCCTGGATTCTGTTTTCTAGACGCCATTAACATCCCCCCTTCCTAACTGTGACAGTCAGAAAAGCCTTCAGACATCTTGAATGTCTCCTGTGGGGGCAAAATAGGTCTCAGTGAGAACCAGAGAAGCTCTTGGCACAGCCAGGCTCTTAACTAATCTTGTGAGAAAATGCAATCAGCAAAGATGACAATCAAGCTTAGAAAACAAAAAAACCATTAGAAAAACTCTAAAAAGAAAGAAAAATTCTTAAATTGAAGAAAAAATAATAATCTCCTCTAGGGTCTATATAGTTTCATTGCAGACTCTAAATGGAAACTTGTCAAATCACATACAAATATTTACTGATCACTTCCTGTAATCTGGGATAGTGACAGGTCTGGAGGACAAACAGAGAATGAACGATCATGCCAGTACTACAGAAGTTGCCCTTTTCGGTTCATTTTCTAAGTTCCCCATCCCTGATTAGCCACATTCACCAAAACTCATCAAAACATGGAGAATTTTTGGTAAGGAAAAGAAAATTATTAAAGAAAAATATTTTTCTACATGACACAACATAATAGATTATTTTTACAACCCCAGTTCCCCTCTCAATACACTCTTTTAGTGGAAAGCTTTTATTACCTTACCTTGGGATCCAAAGTACCACAGGTAGCTTATAAAAACCTACATAAATAAGATTAAAGCAAAATAGAGAAGAAAATCAGAAAGTTAAATGACATAATTTTGCCATAGCAACAAGAATAATAAAAATAATAATGATGTAATTATAACAATGGCAATGTGTCCAAAGCAATAAATAGATAAGGAATTTAAGGAATACTAGTAACAATACCTTAATTGATTTCTAAATATAAATTTAAGTTTTATGTTGAACTTTTTGAAATCTACAGCAAAATGGGAGCTATGACCATCACTTTTATTTTCATAGAAATGATTATTCTGTGTAATTACCATCAGTGATTGCTTTCCTCTTTCCTCTTTCCTCCAAAAACTATTGATAAAATTGAATTAAAGTGAAAAGGAGGAAGTCAGTTTTCTGAGTTGAATATTGATGACCCCAACTAATATTAATTTGAATTAGTGCCCTGGTTTGCTACTTATTCAGGTTTGAATTCAAAATAACTATATATATATATATATATATATATATATATATATATAATGATTTGGAGTTGTAAACATACCTACTTTTCTCTGACAAAGATTGATAAAGGAGAAGTTGACAAATTTTTGTCAGTGTGAACTATGAAAACAGAGTGGATGAGTGATTATTAAGAGCTAAGGGAAGGGAAAATGGGGAATGATGCTGATGGGTATGAAATTTTTTGGGGGGAGTAACAAAAATGTTCTGGAATTAATGGTGATAGTTGTACAACCATGTGGACACATTAAACACTACTGAAATATACTTTAAATAGTGAATTTCATGGTACGTGAAATACATTCCAATTTTTTAATTAAAAATTTATCAGTAATATGAATATTTGATTGGAAAAGAATCAAATGAAATATGTTAGAAAGTTCTTTTATTGGACTTTAAAACAACAATAAGTTTTGAGTCTTGTATTTTTGTATCAATACTATTCATGAAAACAACTGGTCTGTTCTTTTACTAATATGAAAGCAGGACGTATTTATTTTCTAAATTGATTTATTTGCTGGATAAAAAAAAATTGACTTAATATTTTACTTTTTCATATATGAAAAAAATAGGCTTTTTGGGCAGATGCTATGGAATATAATTTTCTTATATCCCCTCAAAGTAACTAGCACAGTTTTAGGAACAGAAGAATTGTGCAATACAAACTTAGCGATTGACAATTAACATAATCTTAACGATGTTTAGGGCTTCGCTGGTGGCTCAGATGATAAAAAATCTGTCTGCAAGAGATGGAGTTTCCATACCTGGATTAAGCAGATCCCCTGAAGAAGGGAATTGCTACCCACTCAAGTATTCTTGTCTGAAGAATCCCATGGACAGAGGAGCCTGGTGGGCTATGTGGTCCCTGGGATTGTAAAGAGTCGGACATAACTGAGTGACTACCACTTTCCACTTACGATATCTTACATTCTGACTCTGTTTCAGGATTTTGAGCTAATCTATTTGGAGATAATATGAAGATGGTAAGAATCACAAATGCTTTCAATAACAGATTGATAGCTAAAAATATATCAGCAATATGTAAAGATGAATTGAATATAAAATGGGTTTTAGAAAAAAATGATGAAAACATACAAGTTCCAGGATGTTGGTTCAAAAACCAAACTAATGAAATATCCAAGAAAAAAAAAGGTATTTATTATTATATTTTTGAAACCGATTTCAAATTGGCAGGAAGCATGTGGTTAAGAGACTGTTTAAACTTCAGAGAAACCTGGGCATGAATCTATGCTATCTCACTTAGCCAAGTTACTAAATTTTCTAAGCCACAATTTCTAAGAATTCATTTAAAAATAGTCATCTTTACTACAATTTTTCTTTATCCCAATTATTTTTTTTTCTTTTTGCTATTTTTGTAAGCCATGTGTCAAATAGCTCAATCTATATCTTTATCACTTTGTGCTTCATTTTGAGTACTTATCTCTGATTTATCATCTAATTTATAAATATCCTCATTAGTGCTACTGCACCCCACTCCAGTACTTTTGCCTGGAAAATCCCATGGGCAGAAGAGCCTGGTAGGCTGTAGTCCATGGGGTCGCTAAGAGTCGGACACGACTGAGCGACTTCCCTTTCACTTTTCACTTTCACACATTGGAGAAGGAAATGGCACCTACTCCAGTGTTTTTTCCTGGAGAATCCCAGGGACAGGGGAGCCTGGTGGGTTGCCATCTATGGTGTCGCACAGAGTCGGACAAGACTGAAGCGACTTAGCAGCAGCAGCAGCAGTCAACTTTTAGCCCATTTAGGAGGTTTTCTTCTGCTATTCTGAGGTCTGGTCATCTCTGGATATGTTAAGGAAGTAGTTTGCTCAGGTAAGTGAACTGTCTGGTATTAGCTTGACTTGGGTTTTAACCACAAATATGTTATCTTTCAGTAGCAAATCTATAGACTTCAAGAAATTCTCTGGGCTTATTTTTCCTTCTCCTAATATGAGTAAAATAGCAGTTTTCTCACAGAAGGTATGTATTAATTCATATTATCTAAAGGTATGGACGCTAAGATTAGAATAAATATCTAAGAGTTTAATAGGTGGATACCCATGAGAAAATAGGGGCTGAAACAGCTGGAAAACTAGTCTGATCAGACTTAGCTTCTAGGCTAAGGAACACTATTCAGCAACAGTATTGCAGGGAGTCTCTGAGTAAAAATCACCAACACTTGTCACCTATGCCTCTAGAAGTGGACTTGTCTTAGTATCCCTGCCACACTCAGCCACCGACTGAGAGCGCAGTCCTAGGAAGAGTGTCCTCCATGCAGACATGACAATAGACCTCAAAGCACAGCACTGGCCTTTGTTAAAGTGAGCTCCACATTGTTGATGGTCCTCAAGTCACATTTCCATGGCTTTGACAGTGTTAAATAATGATATTGAGCAAGTGCTCCTTATTGTGAGCCTAACATAGGACCCAATACAATACTCTTCTATTTAATAAACAATCAACAAATGGTCGCTATTATTCTTCTTATTTCTGGATCCACTTAATTGAGACATGATATTCTGCAGTATGGTGACTCTGTCCAACTGCTGAGCCTGAGGTTCCTCTCAAAGCCCCAAATCAATATTCGGATATCATCTACCCGGGGTGGTCCGCAGATGTCAATATAACCAAGCCACTGGAGTTAAGGGGTCTTTGTTGTTGTTTAGTCATAAGTTGTGTCCAACTCTTTGTGAGCTTGTGGACCATAGCCAGGTTCCTCTCTCCATGGGATTTCCCAGGCAAGAATACTAGAGTGGGTTTCAATTTTCTTTTCCAGGGGATTTTCTTGACCTAGGGATTGAACCTGCATTGACAGATGGATTCTTTACCACTGAGTCATCTGGGTAAGGGTTTCAGGAGGTGGGTATATTTAAGAAATTTTAACAGACAAAATTAGCGCTCTGAAGAATGGGAGCAGCAAGGGAATCTTACTCAAGCATAAAGTATCATGAGCAAAGGCCAATAAAAAGATTGTGAGAATGGTGACTCAGAGCATTTCCGTAGGAAACATGCTGCTGCTGACTGACTCCCAGTGAATGTGGGAGAGGAGTTTGCAGCAGCTATTTGAGTCTCACACAACAAAAAAGACAACATGGGCATTGAAAAGAGGGAGTTCAGAATAAATAGTTCCAACTTGAGGATCCAGTACTGAAAAGTTTTCAACCGTGTCAAGGAAGTTCTGCATGTTATAAGAAGGCAGTGCATCTTGGAAAGAAAACTCAGTGTATTAAGAAACACACAGGATGGAGAGTCCCAAGATTTCTGTTTCAGCCATGAAATTCTGCCCTCACTGGCTTGGTGGCATGGAGGAAGTCACCTCACACTGAAACTTCTTTCTTATATGTACAAAAAAATGCTCGGACCACTTGTGCTCTAAGGCCAAATTATGGTTCCCTGATATGAAAAACTACTGCAACTTTGCCTGAGGAAATCACTAAGACCAGGAGACAATGAAGGTTTCTGATCCAGAAGCTATTTTATCCCTTTCAACTCTCTGCTTCTTGTTTTACTCCTGGGGGGAGAAAAGCAATGACTGGCATCCATCAAAGGTGAAAATTACGAAACAGCTAATTGGTTTTGAATTTAATCTCATCAGGGGGTCAAGAAAAATTTGGATCTGAGCTGACAGTTTTGAGTTCGACATTAATTTATTGTCTTTGGCAAAAAGAAAAGATGAGATACATTTTTCAAGCATAGAGGAGAAAATGATCTCTCAGGTATCTAATTTGCATGTTAGAAATAAGCCTTGACTATCAAGATTCATGAAAGTTTGAGTTTGTACTGAAAGTGATAGTCAAATTGCAGATAACAAAGGAACGAAAGGGAAGGATGACACAGATAACCCAAAACTGTGATAGCAGGGGGTACTGCTGAGATGACTGAGCTGGATCCAGACCTAGTCTTATTTTTGAAGACTCTTCCCCACCCACCCACTGTGGGTATGGTTCTCTTATTCGTTTTTTCTTTTCTATCTAAGGAAATTCCAATGTCATGCTTGTCATCTCTGCTTATAAGGCTCATAGAAGAGGTAATGTATGGAGACTTCCCAGTCAATGAAAGTGTCTGTAACTACCTTGACCTGACTCTGATCAGCTAAAATGCCAACTTCTTTCCTCAAAATCCCAATCATCTAGAGAATCCAAGACACACATCTATTAATTCCTATATATCAGATCCAGCCTGAGTTGTTTAATTTAAAGTATCATATGGGTGAATCAATGTAGGAGAGCCTATGGGTTGAAGTTATAGCAGAAGTGAAAGGTTGGTTGCTTAATCATGACCCCCATCCCCTGAATGGGAAGGACATTGATAGATTATACACATAGAATTTACAAACTCTTTAACCTGGCCCTGGATAGTTGACATTTGAGGATTTACATCAGATATTCCTGGAGTCACACACCCTAAGAGGCATGCAACCTACCTAATGTTGAGAGCTCAATAAGAGCCAGATTCCTACAAGAGTTTATAATATCCTTAATTTGAAAAGGACCCTTCCTCCTAACATCCTTCAGTTGAGTTCAGTTTGGCACACTGTAGGTGCTAGGGTCTGAAATACTGACCATCCAATAATGAATAAGTCAGGGTCCCACTAGACTAGTGGGGGAAGTAGCTATAATTAGATGATTTCAGCTGTAGTATTACAAGCGTGGTGATAAAAATGAGCATTGGAGACTGTGAAATTAGAGAGATGTGGACACTTTAAATGTGGGAGGTCTTCCTTATTTATCCATAAAAAAGAACTTGAAGATATTATTGTCTCTTCCATAATATTTCTGAGAAGCTATAAGCCTTAAACAAATTTTGAACTGGATTCAAGTTTGAAGTTCAAGCAACATTGCCAGTGTGATGACTTCTATAAACAGTAGTGAGTTTTTTTCTCCACTTCAGTATAGAGTGCTAATTATTTCTTGAAGCCTTTAACTTAATGAAACAAATTCTACTGACTTGGTCTCCTTAGAATAATACATCTTAGTTACTGAAACCTTATGTTTGCTAATGTGCTATACTGGAACATTACTCATTCTCACCAGGATTCAAGTGACAGAGAATAAAATAATTTAAGAAGCTAGTAATGGAGGGGGTGGAGATTGAGAGGCAAGGAGACATAAATAGAAAAATAATGATATATTATGTCAGCCAGAGGGTCAGAGGATGAGTTAGGAGGTGATTAATACTAAGAAAATCTATTTGTTTAATTCCTTCTCTCCTAAAGCAAGGCCGTATCTGTATGGGGACGAGGAAAGTACTCTCTTTGCAGCCTAGACTAATGAAGGAAACTTAACAGATGACTCTTAGACAGAAAGTTAGTTCTCCAAGCCATTGAGTAAGTGGTTACCTTGATGCCTTCCACAAGAATGGGTGATATTGTATTTACCCCACCCTCCATTTTTGGATGGAGAAGGCAATGGCAACCCACTCCAGTGTTCTTGCCTGGAGAATCCCAGGGACGGGGGAGCCTGGTGGGCTGCCGTCTCTGGGGTCGCACAGAGTTGAACACAACTGAAGCGACTTGGCTGCAGCAGCCATTTTTGGATGCGGAAAAG
This sequence comes from Bos grunniens, assembly GCF_055505025.1. Classification (NCBI taxonomy): domain Eukaryota; kingdom Metazoa; phylum Chordata; class Mammalia; order Artiodactyla; family Bovidae; genus Bos; species Bos grunniens. Next base: position 9,821,873 of record NC_141170.1, on the reverse strand, counting down.
AAACATGGTTAGCAACACTTGATTGAACCCACTTGATTGTTGGTACTTACAGATTTTTTTTTTTAATCGAAGCTGTTTTTAGAGGAGTTTGGGGCTAGCATACACACATATTGTTGTTTTTCAATCACTAAGTAGTGACCAACTCTTTGTAACCCTTTGGACTATGGCACACCAGGCTTCTCTCTCCTGCACTCTCCTAGAGTTTGCTCAAATTCATGTACATTGAGTCAGTGATGCTATTTAACCATCTCATCCTCTGCTGCTCTCTTCTCCTTTTGCCTTCAATCTTTCCCAGCATCAGGATCTTTTCCAGTGAGTTGGCTCTTGTCATCAAGAGGCCAAAGTATCAGAGCTTCAGCTTCAGCATCAGTCCTTCCAATGAATATTCAGGGTTGATTTCCTTTAGGATTGACTGGTTTGATCTCTTGCAGTCCAAGGGATTCTCAAGAATCTTCTCCAGCACAATAATTCAAAAGCATCAACTCTTCAGCGTTCAGTCTTCTTTACAGTCCAACTCTCACATCCATATATGACTACTAGAAAAACCATAACTTTGACAATATGCACCTTTGTTGGCAAGGCAAGGGAGATCTCTGCTTTTTAATATGCTCTCTAGATTTGTCATATCTTTTCTTCCAAGAAGGAAGCATTTTTTTCTATGCATGTACACACACACAAATGTGTATATGTATTCACATTACAGTGGTGGTGGTCTGGCACATAGAAATTTAGAAATAATTCAATAAATATTAATTTATATTGTTTTATTGTTATTGCTATTGTTAACTTTGGAATGACATATGAGAGTCTGGGAATAGACCCTTAATCTTGATGAATGTCCCTAAACATCTTTCAAGGATCTTAGGACATATGGACATATAATTAGTGACAAAGTTTTGCTCTGGTTAAACATCCCAGTAATTGAAATGAGGGATTGCGGCTTCTCTGCAGTTTGTAATTCTCTCTTATCTCTCAAAATGACTACAATTTAATCATTGTAAATCTTGCTTGGATACAAACACACAGCAAATGTGATCCATGGTTCCAGTGTTCCCATGATCATTAGCTGATTCTATTATTGTAACTTATAGAAATATTTTAATAATTTATTTCTTTGAAAACTGTGTATCAAGTGTCTGACATAGTTCAGTTAATCTCCATCACCTTATTCTAATTGTCCCTACTTCATAGGTGTGACAACTAATTGTCAGAGGTTAACTAATTTATACAAAATCAAATCACTTGGATAAATTGGAAATCCTCGATTGAAACCCAGGGCGGTTTGGTGTTGGAGCTCAATCTCTTTACTCTTCTTCCTGCTGCCTCCTCATGTTCTATCATCAAGTCATCACGGTACCTCCTGCTTTGCACTGCATTCTCAAGAGGCTTGCCCAATCCCTTCCCCTGAAGCCACCTGCCTTTAATCTTGTGATTTGGAAGGATCGAAGGCACATTTCTGAATTTCTCAGTTGCTCACCTCCTTTCTTGTCTCTATCTTCTGCTGAAAATTCTGATATGTCCTCTTTCTCTCTCCTTTTAGTGAACACTCACAGCCATCTGTCCGAGTCTCCTTGCCTCCTCCTGCCAGTTGATTAGCACCACAACGAGCTAAACCCTGGTTGTTCTCAGCAGCATCAGAACTTCCAGGGAACTTGTTAGAAATGCAAATTCTCAGGCCCACCCCAAACTCCCTGCATCAGAAACTCTGGAAAGGGGGACCTTTTGGTGTTTCTGATGCATGTCTAAGTTAGAGAATCACCGTGATAGTCTAGTAATGTGGACATCACACAGATATGTCCACACAGTATTTAGCTGTGTAAAAACACAAAAATGGATCTTCTTGTGCTCAAATTAGTGAAATGATAAAAGGCAAAACTTTCAGAAATAGATTAACTCTCATTGGAAAAAAAAAATCAAGTTCTTCAATTGAATGATTACAATAAAACCAGTCCCTTGATAAGTGCTTGTGTATGAAGGGGTGCAATGGAACACATCCAAGGGTGGGATTTGAACACTAGGCTGTAAAGGAAATTGTTGGCTAGAAACTAAGCTTATGGACTCTGAGTCACACAAAATGCAGCAGTTACATTTTAAAGACCCAAAAGACCTTGTTCTTAAGTTGATTTCTGGTGAATGAACCGGTCCTCTACAAACTCTACAAAAATATCTGGTATTTGCTTTCCAAATTCTTAATGGAAAATTAGAGAGAAATGCAGAGAATTGGGGACTTCCCTGGTAGCCCAGCAGTAAAGAATCCTTCTGCCTATGCAGGAGATGAGGGTTCAATGGCTGGGTCAGTCCTCTGTCCTGAATGGCTGTTTCCTCGTCCATTCAGAAACACAGTAGGAGGCAACTTGTTCCTATTATGTTTCTTTGTGTGCTCAGTGGCTCAGTAGTGTACGACTCTTTGTGACCCCATGGACTGTAGCTTGCCAGGCTCCTCTGTCCATGAGATTTCCCAAGTAAGAATACTAGAGTGGGTTGCCCTTTTCTCCTCCAGGGGATCTTCCTGACCCAGGAATCCAGCCTGGGTCTCCTGCATTGGCAGGTGGGTTCTTTACCCCTAAAACACCTGGGAAACCCCATTATGTTTCTTTATCCTTTTAACTACTTCCCACTTCCCTATACAGATCTTCTTAGAGTCATCCATCAATCAGATCAGATCAGATCAGATCAGTCGCTCAGTCGTGTCCGACTCTTTGCGACCCCATGAATTGCAGCACGCCAGGCCTCCCTGTCCATCACCGATTCCCGGAGTTCACCCAGACTCATGTCCATCGAGTCAGTGATGCCATCCAGCCATCTCATCCTCTGTCGTCCCCTTCTCCTCCTGCCCCCAATCCCTCCCAGCATCAGAGTCTTTTCCAATGAGTCAACTCTTCGCATGAGGTGGCCAAAGTACTGGAGTTTCAGCTTTAGCATTATTCCCTCCAAAGAAATCCCAGGGCTGATCTCCTTCAGAATGGACTGGTTGGATCTCCTTGCAGTCCAAGGGACTCTCAAGAGTCTTCTCCAACACCACAGTTCAAAAGCATCAATTCTTTGGCACTCAGCCTTCTTCACAGTCCAACTCACATCCATACATGACCACAGGAAAAACCATAGCCTTGACTAGATGAACCTTTGTTGGCAAAGTAGTGTCCCTGCTTTTGAATATGTTATCTAGGTTGGTCATAACTTTCCTTCCAAGGAGTAACCGTCTTTTAATTTCATGGCTGCAATCACCATCTGCAGTGATTTTGGAGCCCAGAAAAATAAAGTCTGACACTGTTTCCACTGTTTCCCCATCTATAACCCATGAAGTGATGGGACCGGATGCCATGATCTTCATTTTCTGAATGTTGAGCTTTAAGCCAACTTTTTCACTCTCCACTTTCACTTTCATCAAGAGGCTTTTGAGTTCTTCTTCACTTTCTGCCGTAAGGGTGGTGTCATCTGCGTATCTGAGGTTATTGATATTTCTCCCGGCAATCTTGATTCCAGTTTGTGTTTCTTCCAGTCCAGCGTTTCTCATGATGTACTCTGCATATAAGTTAAATAAACAGGGTGACAATATACAGCCTTGACGAACTCCTTTTCCTATTTGGAACCAGTCTGTTGTTCCATGTCCAGTTCTAACTGTTGCTTCCTGACCTGCATACAAATTTCTCAAGAGGCAGATCAGGTGGTCTGGTATTCCCATCTCTTTCAGAATTTTCTACAATATCCATCAATACACTTAGCCTATCCTACATTCAAGCCCTAATAAGTTCTTTTATTTTATTTTATTTTATTTTTACCACAGGCAGCTTATTCTAAGACTTTAATGAGCAGCCACTTTTATTTACTTCTCCTGTAAATTGTTCATTATCCTTGCATGGAAGGACACTTTCTTGCCATTTTCATTATTGAAAATGCTCATGTTAAATCATTCTATGTGTACTTTTATTTTATTTGCAAATCATATATATCCAACCTTCAATTTCAATTATAGAAAGAATAAAATATTTACACCTTGAAGTTCTGACACCTTGACATTTCTCAAATAAAATTCCTGATCATATTTTAAGCTTTAATAATTGCCTCACAAAGAGTATAGCAGTTTGTCTTCGGTTTATAAAATAATACAAGACTTGAGGGGTGGACACCCTAATGGTGGAGAATTTTGGCCCTGGAGACAGGCTTGCATGCTTTTTACAGGAGGTTCTGCTATTTACTAAATATCTTTAACAGCAGTAATTATAGCTAAAATTTATTCTAAGTTCCCTTAGTGAAATGTGCTGCAATAAGCACATAACAAGCATTATTTTCTTTCAGACTTAAAATAATTATATTCAAGAAGTACAGATGTTATTTCCATTTTACAGGAATCTGAGGTCAAACAACTTGCTCAAAATCATACATCAAGTAAATAGGGGACCAAGATCCAAAGCCAGGCAAGGCACGCCCAAAGTCCACTCCTATTACAATGTTCTTTTTTTTTTTAATTTATGTATCTGGTTGCATCAAGTTCTTCATTGTGTCGTGTGGGGTTTTCACTGTGGTTCACAGGCTGCCCCATGACATAGAAGAGCCTAGTTCCCCCACCAGGGATCTAACACATGTCTCTTCCATTGCTAAGCAGATTCTTAACCAGTAGATCTCTGAGGAAGTTCCCTTCAATAGCAATGTTCTTTTAAATGAAAATTTCTTCTTTTGTAAAATGGGGATTATAATGTTGTCTATATGAGGGGTTCCTGAGAGGATGAGAAAAGACTGTGGGACTAAGGTAGGCAGCACACCACCTGCCTGATTTGGTAAGTTGTCCTTCCAGAGGTCACAAAGACAAACTTCCCAAGGTCACAGGCAAGTAAAGAGCTAAAGTTATGCAGGAACTTAAGTGAAAAGTCAAACAAATGATCAAGAGTCTGGGGGAAAATTGAAAACTGGAAATATTTGAACATAAGATTTGACTTTTACAAAATAGTAACTAGTCCTGGTGGTCCAGATGGTAAAGAATCCATCCGTAATACAGGAGACCTGGGTTTGATCCTTGGCTCGGGGAGATCCCCTGGAGAAGGGAAGGGCAACCCACTGCAGTATCTTGCCTGGAGAATTCCATGGACAGAGGAGCTTGAGGGGCTACATTCCATGGGGTCGCAAAGAGTGGACACAGATGATCGACTTTCACTTTCACTTTCCTATTTTAGAATATATCAGGATATATATCCCTTACATCAGAATTTTTGGTGTAAGGAAATCTCTAATTAGAGATTTAAAAGGAATTCAAGAGTCCCTTGGACTGCAAGGAGATCCAACCAGTCCATTCTGAAGGAGATCAGCCCTGGGATTTCTTTGGAAGGAATGATGCTAAAGCTGAAACTCCAGTACTTTGGCCACCTCATGTGAAGAGTTGACTCATTGGAAAAGACTCTGATGCTGGGAGGGATTGGGGGCAGGAGAAGAAGGGGACGACAGAGGATGAGATGGCTGGATGGCATCATTGACTCGATGGACATGAGTCTGGGTGAACTCCGGGAGTTGGTGATGGACAGGGAGGCCTGGCATGCTGAAATTCATGGGGTCACAGAGTCGGACACGACTGAGCAACTGATCTGATCTCATATTTCTTTTACTAATCTCCTTGGATTATTTTTCAGTCTTTTTCTTATGTCTACCTTTTTATTCATACAGTTTTTTACCCCCAGCAATATGCCAGAAATATACGTGTTTTGCCATGGTTTATAGCATTTATGGAAGGAAAAGAAGCAACTTTCGAACTCTTCTTTCTGTGTCAGGACCTTAACTAGGTTCACTCAATCCTCACAAACTCTGTAACAAAGGTTCTGTTATCCTGTATCACAGATGAGGAAATTCGACTTATATCCACAGAACTGATCTTACCCTCTACCTTGCCCAGGGATAAAGCTCAAAGGAGCTCCTTCTCTCAAAGACCCAAAATAGACTGCATAACAAAGAAAATCCTATGTGTCTGCTTTAAAGAAAAATCTTCAATGTGTTTCCCTTTTGTTTATTAATATAGCAAATTGCTCTCCTCTTGTAGCTTTGAGTTTGCTTCTCCAGGGAAGAGAAACCTGTCTTTGCTTATTGTTTTGTGATTGTAGACTGACAGCTGCTTTCCGCACTACCCTCTTGATTGTGCTATGCATGCATGCTAAATGGCTTCACTCGTGTTCAACTCTCTGCAAACCTATGGACTATAGCTCTCCAGGCTCCTCTGTCCATGGGATTATCCAGGCAAAAATACTGAAGTGGGTTGCCATTTTCTCCTCCAGGGGAATCTTCCCAACCCAGGGAGCGAACCCGTGACTCCTGTGTCTCCTGCATTGGCAGGCCGGTTCTTTACCACTAGCACCACCTGGGAAACCCAGGAGTCTTATTGCTGGATTTGAGCTCCCCCAAGGGCAGAAGCAGTGATCCTTAGTGAGAGAGTCCCAAGTTTAAAACTGCACTTAGAGCTAGAGCTTCCAGCATTCGTTGCTGAATTTGGAATTGCATGGTTTGACCAGACACAAGCTACAGGTGCAGTGAGCTGAGCGTGCACTTCGATTCTCCTCCTGACTCTACCAAAAGCTTGCATGCACCCAAAGTCATCCATTCTGTACCTTGCCTTTTCAGACCCTGCCACAAGAGGATTTTGCTAATGTACCTTAATTCTGAACCAGAACCAATCTGTTCTTCCTGCAGATATTTTTTGCCCTCTGCCTTCTTATTTCTCCTTTTCTTCTAAGGTTGAAATTAGGTCACTTATTTCCAGAATGGCATGGTGTTATTCTTTTCTTTTTTTCTAGGTTGGTAGCAATAAAATAATAAAAGCTGAAGTCCAAAACACAGGAGATACGGAGAAATCAGTTTCCTTTTAATATCAGAAATCGAGGCTCCCCGGAGGCTCTCACTGAGCTGATTTTCTCTCACTCTAAAATTGTCTCCAGGCACAGGCATAGAAAATAGCATTCCTTTTTGCATTTTTTAAAAACACGGTAATGTAGATAGGTTGCTTTCAAAGGCTTCAGATGAATTAGTCTGACTGTATGTCCCTGAGGAGATATTATTACAAAGGAAAAGCGCTAAGAAGGGAATACGCAGAGGACTTTAAGGATGTTAAGAGATTGCACTTGGGACTTCTCTGGTGGACCAGCGGTTAAGACTCCATGCTTCCAGTGCAGGGCTATGGGTTCCATCCTTGGTTGGGGAACTAAGATCCCACATGTCACATGCCCAGGAAAAAAAAAAATAGAAGCTTGTACTTGGTCATATAAACTCTGGTGGAAGCAACATGGAAGGGAAGAACACTTCACTGGGAAAAAAAAACTCAGGATCTGACTCTTCACAGAGAGAGACCCTGGCTTAGTCACATTGTCCCCTGAGTCTTGGTTTCCTTCAACTATGCAAAATGTCAATGCCACTTTGTTTTAGATTAACAAGAGTAACAAGAGAAAAGAGGGAAGTGCTGGTGCTGCTAAAATCTACATCTATCTTGTCTCGCTCCTTCAGGTCTCACTTCAAGAGGCGTCCTTCCCCCACATAAAAATGAGTCCTCTTCCTGGATTTCTCATATTGATTTCTAATATCTCTCTATCCCCTGGGGTGTTGTTAACCAATTGCAGCCTTTCTCTCATGTCAGTTTCATTCTCCCTCCTATATCTTCATCATCTCTTTCTCAGTTTGGTTGAGAAAAGTAAAGGGGAAAAAATAACACGCGAGCCATGATTGTCCTTTGACCCTATGACCCCTCATGTATTGCTCTCACCATCCTCCCTTCAGAGCCCATCATCCCGTTTTCTTTAGATGTTTTCTTCACTTCATCCAGTTGCCCAACCCCTCCTCATCTCTGTCCCTTCTTCTCCTTTCTATTTTCCCTTTTAAACATTTTTGTTTTGTCTTCTGCTAGTCAGTTCTGTATTTTCACTAATACTTTTTTAAAAGACATTATTTATTGGCTTTGGCCTTTGATGATGCTAATTCTTTTCTTTCTGTTTATCTGTAATTTTCAGTTATTATTTTATTTCCATTTCTTTCCTAAGCCATACATTTTATATTATCTTTTTGGTTTTGCCTCATTGAGATGAAAATATGATTTCTCTCTTCTTTCTGTTTTATCTCCTCCCCAGCTGCTTTCTGTCTTCTGTTAACTCTAACTTTACTTTTACATTGAAAAATTATATAACATTTATTTTCTGTTTACTAAATATTATTCTGTCTTTTTTGTTCTGTCAAAGGTTAATCCTTAAAGGCTGACCTTAAGAGTGTTTAATCCACTTACTTCTTGTTTGCATTATTGAAAGAAAAAACAGGTGATTCTTTTTCTTCTTGCTAATATTTTCTCCTTACTTAGTAATTCTAATTTGGGATCCATCCTATACTTCATTTGCAGTTTCCAAGTTTAATATTCTAATTTAGAGCAGTAGCTTTCTAAGCCTGATTTTCAACAGTGACCATCATTTTTGTGTACTGAAATCTTGCTATAACTCATATCTACTTCAAGCCACATTTTGCTACTGTCAATCTTGTGAATCCTGTTATAATTTGATACATACAACTGCCTGCAATATTTTCAAAAAATTGTACTTAGGATATATATTTGGGAGGGGGGTTTATTCAACTCATAAAACAAATGTTATTTGAAAAGCACATATTCATGAGAGGTTTAATATATATTTACTTTTTTAGAAAGAAAGATGCCCTTAGACTTGTCTAAGCATTTTTAAGGTTAGTAATAAACAACAGAATATTGAAACCACCAATGATTCACTTTTTTTAGTTACCTAGAGAATTGAGATGAGTGGAAATTTTTATATAGAGAAATGAGACTGTAAAGATACATTTGAAGATAGAATGTAATAAGACAGAAACACTTATTTCCCTATCATTGTTTTATTATATTCAGCATCATATAAAATCTCAGTTGTTTTAATTTAATATCTTCATCATCTTCATAATCATCATTAGGGTTGCCAATTAGTATTTCAAAATAAAAGACCACATTAACTTATAGCAATTTCCTCTGAATCTCCCTCACTCCCAAACCCATTAACCTTATGTTTTTTTAATTTTGGCTTTATTGAGCTATAACTGACATATTACATTATATGGTATTTAAAGTGTACACTTTTGTAATATGAATAAGTTCTGACAATCTGATGTAACATACAACAGATATACATCAGATATATAACAGATATACATCAGAGATACATCAGATATTATACAGCAGATAATATTATACAGCAGATATACATCAGATTGTCAGAACTTATTCATATTATATCTGAATATTTACCCATGTACCAGTCTGTCTCTATTTTTCCCACTCTGAAGCTTCTGGTAACTACTTTTCAACTCTCTTTTTCTATGCACTTGACTTTTTTCTTTTTTTTTTTAGATTTCACATATAATTGACACCGTGCAGTATTTGCCTTTCTCTGCTCAGCTTATTTTGCTTAGCATAATGTTCTCAAGGTCCATCAATGGCAGGGTTTTATTTCTGAAAACTGAATAGTGTTGCCAATATATGACACATATATTCCTCACATCTTTTTTACTCAATCATCCATTGACAGACACTTAGAGTGCTTCTATCTTAGCCATTGTAAATAATGCTACATGGGGGTACAGATATTTCTTTGATATTCTGTTTTGCTTTGGATTAATTCCCAGAACTGGAATTGCTAGATCATATGGCAGCTGTATTTTTAATTTTTTTTTAGGAACTCCATACTATTTTTCACATTGGCTGTGCCAATTTACATTTCCACAAACAGTGCACAATGGTCTCCTTTCTCTGCATCCTCACCAGCATTTGTTATCACTTACTTTTTTGTGCTAGCTATTCTAATAAATGTGAGGTGATATTCCATTGTAGTTTTTGTTTGAATTTACCTAATGATTAGTGACACCACTTTGCTAACAAAGCTATGGTTTATCCAATAGTTATGTATGGATGCAAGAATTTAAAAAAGACTGAGAGCTGAAGAATTGTGGTACTGGAGAAGACTCTTGAGAATCCCTTGGACTGCAAGGAGATTAAACCAGTCAACCCTAAAGGATGTCAACACTGAATACTCATTGGAAGAACTGATGCAGAAGCTAAAGCTCCGATATTTTGACGACCTGATGGGAATAGCCAACTCACTGGAAAAAACTCTGATGCTGGGAAAGATTGAGGGCAGGAGAAGAAGGTGACAGAAGATGATCTGGTTAGATAGTATCACTGACTCAATGAACATGAATCTGAGCAAACTCTGGAGACTGTGGAAGACAGAGGAGCCTGACATGAAACAGTCTATGGGGTCAAAAAGAGTCAGACATGCCTTAGTGATTGAACAACAATAACTAATGATTGATGAGGTTGCACACCTTTCATATACCTGTTGGCCACCTGGAGGTTTTATTTGGAGAAAAAAATCTATTAAATTCCTCTGTCTGTTTTTAATCATATTGTTTATTTTGCTATTGAATTGAATGTGTTCTTTATATTTTGGATATTAATCCTTTATATACTTGCAAATATTTTCTTCCATTCTGTAGATTGGCTTTTTATGTTGTTGATGGTGTTCTTTGCTATCCAGAAGCTTTTTAGTTTGATGCAGTCTCACTTGCTTATTTTTGCTTTTGTTGTCTTTGCTAGTGGTGTCAAATTCAAAATGTTTTTGCCAAGACCAACATCAGGGAGTTTATCATGATGATTTCTCTAGATTTTTATAATTTCATATCCTACATTAAAGGCTTTAATTCATTTTAAGTTGATTTTTGTTAATAGTGTAAGTGAGAGGTCAGGTTTCATTGCTTTGTACATGGCTATCCAGTTTTCCCATTATTATCTACTGAAGTGGCTGTCTGTCCCCTTTGTATAGTCTTGGCTATTTTGTCATAAATTAATAGACTGTATATGTGAGAGCTTATTTCTGGGTTCTATACCATTGGAATTTTGATACTAGTTTCATTAAATCTGTACATAGATTTGAGTACTATGGATTTTTTAACAATAGTACTTCTTCTAATCCATGAGCATGGAATATCTTTACATATATTTGTCTCTTCAGTTTAATTTATCAATATCTTACTCTTAAGTATACAGATCTTTCACTTCTTTGGCTAAATTTATTACTAGATCTTATTCCTTTATTTGCAATTTTGGTATATGTCATTGATTTTTAAATTTCTCTTTCTGTGTATAGAAATGCAACTGAGTTTGTATACTTATTTCATATCCTATAACTTTACTAAATTTATTTATTAGTTGTTATACATTTTTGTTACAATCTGTAAGTAAACTCGGGCTTCTCTGGTGGCTGAGCTGGTAAAGAATCTGCCTGCAATGCAGAAGACCTGGTTCTATCCCTGGGTTGGGAAAATCCCCTGGGGAAGCATATTAAAAAGTAGAGACATTACTTTCCCAACAAAGGTCTGTTTAGTCAAAGCTATAGTTGTTTCCAGTAGTCATGTATGGACGTGAGAGTTGGACTCTAAAGAAAGCTGAGCACAGAAGAATTGATACTTTTGAACTGTGTTGGAGAAGACCCTCCAAGAGTCTATTTCCCCAGTCCTGTGGAAGTTCTGTAATCAAATACCACTGGCCTCCAAAGTTAAATTCCCTGGGGTTTGTGACCCAATGGGCTATACAGTCCAGTCCATGAAATTCTCCAGGCCAGAATACTGGAGTTGACTGTGGCTCACATCATGAACTCCTTATTGCAAAATTAATTACAGACTTAAATTGAAGAAGTATGGAAAACCATTAGACCATTCAGGTATGACCTAAATGAAATTCCTTGCAATTATACATTGGAAGTGACAAATATATTCAAGGGATTAGATATGACAGACAGAATACCTGCAGAACTATGCACAGAGGTTCATGACATTGTACAGGAGGTAGTGATCAAGACCATCCCCAAGAAAAAGAAATGCAAAGAAGCAAAATTGTTGTCTGAAGAAGCATTACAAATAGCTGAAAAAAGAAGAGAAATGAAAGGCAAAGGAGAAAAGGAAAGATATACCCATTTGAATGCACAATTCCAAAAAAGAGCAAGGAAAGATAAAGCCTTCCTTAGTAATCAATGAAAAAAAATAGAGAAAAACAATAGAATGGGAAAGACTAGACATCTCTTTCCAAAATTTAGAAATACCAAGAGAACATTTCATGCAAAGATGGGCACAATAAAGGACAGAAATGTTATGGACCTAACAGAAACAGAAGATATTAAGAAGAGGTGGCAATAATACCCAGAAGAACTATACAAAAAAGAACTTTATGCCCCCAGATAACCGCAATGGTGTGATCACACCTAGAGCCAGACACCCTAGAGTCTGAAGTCAAGTGGGCCTTAGGAAGCATCACTATGAACAAAGCTAGTGGAGGTGATGGAATTCCAGCTGACCTATTTCAAGCCGTAAAAGATGATGCTGTTAAAGTGTTGCACTGAATATGCCACCAAATTTGGAAAACTCAACAGTGGCCACAGGACTGGAAAAGATTAGTTTTCATTCCAATTCCAAAGAAAGGCAATACCAAAGAATATTCAAACTATTGCCAAATTGCAATCATCTCACATGCTAGCAAAGTAATGCAAAAAATTCTCCAAGCAAGGCTTCAACATACGTGAACCAAAGAATTCCAGATGTTCAAGGGGATTTAGAAAAGGTAGAGGAACCAAAGATCAAGTTGCCAACATCCATTAGATTATCCAAAAAGCAAGAGAATTCCAGAAGAATATCTACTTCTGCTTTATTGAGTACACTAAAGCCTTTGACTGTGTGGATCAAAAAAAACTGTGGAAAATTCTGAAAGAGATGGGAGTACCAGACCCTCTTACCTGCCTCCTGAGAAATCTGTATGCAGGTCAAGAAGCAACGAACCAGACATGGAACAACAGACTGGTTCCAAATTGGGAACGGAGTATGTCAAGGCTGTATATTGTCATCCTGTTTATTTAACTTATAAGCAGAGTATGTCATGCAAAATGCCACACTGGATGAAGCACAAGCTGGAACCAAGATTGCTAGGAGAAATATCTATAACCTCAGATATGCAGATGACACCACCCTTATGGCAGAAAGTGAAGAAGAACTAAAGAATCTGTTGATGAAAGTGAAAGAGGAGAGTGAAAAAAGTTGGCTTAAAACTCAATACTCAGATAACTAAGATCATGGCATCTGTTCCCATCACTTCATGGCAAACAGATGGGGAAACAATGGAAACAGTGACAGACTTTATTTTTTGGTCTCCAAAATCACTGCAGATAGTGACTGCAGCCAGGAAATTAAAAGATGCTTGCTTCTTGGAAGAAAAGCTATGACCAACCTAGACAGCATATTAAAAGCAGAGACATTACTTTCCAACAAAGGTCTGTCTCGTCAAAGCTATAGTTTTTACCAGTAATCATGTATGGATGTGAGAGTTGGACTATAAAGAAATCTGAGTGTCAAAGAATTGATGCTTTTGAACTGTGGTGTTGGAGAAGACTCTTGAGAGTCCTTTGGAATGCAAGGAGATCCAACCAGTCCATCCTAAAGGGAATCAATCCTGAATATTCATGGGAAGGACTGATGCTGAAGCTGAAACTCCAATACTTTGGCCACCTGATGTGAAGAACTGACTCATTGGAAAAGACCCTGAGGCTGGGAAAGATTGAAGGCGGGAGGAGAAGAGGACGACAGAGGATGAGATGGTTGGATTGCATCACCAACTCGATAGACATGAGTTTGAGCAACTCTGGGAGTTGGTGATGGACAGGGAAGCCTGGCGTACTGCAGTCCTTGAGGTCGCAAAGAGTTGGACATGACTGAGTGCCTGAACTGAACTGAACTGAAAGGAAGATTAAAAAAGGAAAGAGAGATAGGGGAGGTCAAGCAAACAAGCTAATACTTTCCTTTAAAAGTAGAATATACCACATATAGCTTCAATAATGTCAATTTTAGAATTCTTCAGAGCCCAGATATAATCAAGAGGGTCATAAAAAAACAATATTTGGCTTAAAAAAGAAGAAAAGAGTTTGCTGCCCTACATTTCAATCCATTTGATCCTAGCATACTACCAGCTCAGAGGACTTTTTTTTTTAACGTCATTTACTCATGGCAGAGGCAAGCAATCTCACCTCCTGAAGGTGTTACCTTGTTAAGAAGCATAATGTCTTCCTAATAAAATCCAGGTGATTTATAGCATGTACACAGAGGAAGCAGATTTGGGGCAAAAAACTGACAGTTATGCAAGTATCAAATGCCAGCTGCTGCATTTTGGTTCCCTCTGGAAAGGAATTTGCCCTCTTGCTGGGAACCATCTGCATAGGAGTGGGAAGACACATTTCCAGGAAGCGTCTTCATATCTGTGTGCTAAAATTATCTAAACAGATTCTTTTATGACCTTCTTTCATGTGATTAATAATAAGAATAGGATTAATAATACATTCTGAATACCAATTTGTTATTAACTAACACAAATAATAATTGAAAATATTGAGAATTGAACATACTCAAAGTTTGAGTATCCCTTCCTTTAAGCCTTCTTCTCTGATCATACCCCAACCCCGTGGACAAAAGACTCCTTATAGTGTCTACCATAGGACCCTGAGCTTAACCTTTATAAAAACCAACACACTGTTTTCTAATTATTGCTTTCCTTTGTTCTGTTTACCAAGATTAGAGATTACATCTCATTTGAATATATATCCCCAATATGTGGTTTAGTTCCTGGCATATAATAAGCACTTAACAAATTTTAATGAATGAATGAATTCATAAAACACTTGCACACACAATTTCTCATCTGATCAGTATAATTATCCTGCTGAGCTGAAAGCATAGAAAATTTTATTAGCACCCCCTTTACAGTTGCTGCTAAGTCACTTCAGTCATGTCTGACTCTGTGCGACCCCAGAGATGGAAGCCCACCAGGCTCCCCCATCCCTGAGATTCTCCAGGCAAGAACACTGGAGTGGGTTGCCATTTCCTTCTCCAATGCATGAAAGTGAAAAGTGAAAGTGAAGTCACACAGTCGTGTCCAACTCTTAGCGACCCCATGGACTGCAGACTACCAGGCTCCTCCGTCCATGGGATTTTCCAGGCAAGAGTACTGGAGGGGGGTGCCATTGCCTTTACAGTTGGGAGGGAGTATAAATGACTTGTGGTGTGACTTATTAATACAAAGGTTATACAGAAAATCAATGGAAGAGGGAATGTTCCAATTTCTACACCTTCAAGCTGCCATCTTGCACAGATAAATGATGATGAGTGATAAAAATAATGCCAAGGTCACCTATGGACCCTAAATGAGAAGCCAGAGACCTGGACATTATCCATTTTGTGGCTTTGAGCAAATTGCTTAGGCTGTGTACCCTGACATTACCAATCTAAAAAAATGTAAGTACTTAAATGTGAATGTGTGCTACAAAATGAAAACCTTAAATAAACTAATATTTTTATCATTTATATTACATAAAGAATTATATGGCCAAAAGTGACCATTTATTCATTCATTCAGGGGGTCTATTTATTTTACCAATTTTTATTGGATTATAGTTGATCTGTAATGTTGTGTTAGCTCCACATGTACAGCGAAGTGAATCAGTTGTACATATGCATTGTTGTTCAATTCCCCAGTCGTGTCCAGCTCTTTGTGACCCCATGAACTGCAGCAGGCCAAGCCTCTCTGTCCCTCGCCATCTCCCTAAGTTTGCCTAAGTTCATATCCATTGCATTGTCTATGCCATCCAACCATCTCATTCTCTGACACCCTCTTCTCCTTCTGCCCTCAATCTTTCCCAGCATCAGGGACTTTTCCAGTGAGTCATCTGTTCATATCAGATGATAAAAATACTGGAGCTTCAATTCCAGCATCAGTTTTTCCAGTGAGTATTCAGAATTGATTTCCCTTAAGATTGACTGGTTTGATCTCCTTGCTATCCAAAGGACTCTCGGGAATCTTCATATGCATATACATTATATATCTATACATACAGACTATATTCCCATGTAGGTCATTATAGAGTATTGAGTAGAGTTCCCTCTGTGATACAGTGGCTCTGTATGGGTGTGTACTAAGTCGCTTCAGTTGTGTCCAACTCTGTGCTACCCTATCAACTGTAGCCTGCCAGGCTCCTCTGTCCATGGGATTCTCCAGGCAAGAATGCTGGGGTGGGTTGCTATGCCCTTCTCCAGGGGATCTTCCCAACTTAGGGATTGAACCTGTGTCTCTTATATCTCCTACGTTGGCAGGCAGAGTCTTTACCACTAGCGCCACCTGGGAAGCTCTGTACTAGTTATCTATTTTACATGTAACACTGTGTATATGTCAATCCCAATCTTCCAATTTATCCCAGTTACATTTTTTATACCTATGAGAATTTCCTACATCTGTGACTCTATTTCTGTTTTGTAAACAGGTTCATTTGTACCATTTTTCAGATTCCACATATAACCGATATGTGTCTTTCTGTGTCTGACTTCACTCAGAATGACAGTCTCTAGGTTTATCCAGGTTGCTGCAAGTGGCATTATTTTCTGCTTTTTATGTGCTGTGCTTAGTCATTCAGTCATGTCCAACTGTTTGTGACCCCATGGACTGTAGCCCACCAGGTTCCTCTGTCTATGGGATTCTCCAGGCAAGAATATTGGAGTGGGTTGCCATGCCCTCCTCCAGGGGATCTTCTCAACCCAGGGATCGAACCCAGGTCTCCCACATTACAGGCAGATTCTTTACCATCTAAGCCACCAGGAAGCCTGCTTCTTTTTATGGCTGAGTACTATTCCATTATATATATGAATTGCATAATCTTAAAAAGAAAACAAAAACTTTGTTTGTTTTGTATTAGGGTATAGCCAACTAACAATGTTGTGACAGTCGCAGGTGAACAGCGAAAGAACTCAGCCATACATGTAAATAGAGCTTCAGTGAATGTAGGGGTGTATTTATCCTTTTGAATTAAGGTTTTTTCTTAATATATACCCAGGAGTGGGATTGTTGAATCATATAGTATCTCTTGTTTTAGTTTTTTTAAGAAACCTTGTACTGTTCTCCATAGTGGCTATACCAATTTACATTCCTACCAGCAGTGAAGAAGGGTTCCCTTTTCAGGGGGGAGTCTAACTAGAGACTATCTGATCTCACTGTCTTTACTCTTAACACCTACTCCCTTTCACTTCATTCTCCATGCTATAGCCAAGTGAACTTTCTAAAGGGTGAAGCTATTGTTTCCTAGCTTAAAAACTTCAAGAGGCTCAGAGCATCTTCAGAGAAGGAAGTGGCAGCCCACTCCAGTACTCTTTTCTGGAAAATCCCATGGACGGAGGAGCCTGGTGAGCTGCAGTCCATGGGGTTGCTAGGAGTCGGACATGACTGAGCGACTTCACTTTCACTTTTTGCTTTCATGCATTGAAGAAGGAAATGGCAACTCACTCCAGTGTTCTTGCCTGGAGAATCCCAGGGATGGGGGAGCCTGGTGGACTGCTGTCTATGGGGTTGCTAGGAGTCAGCCATGACTGGAGCAACTTAGCAGCAGCAGCAGCAGAGCATCTTAAACCATTTGCTTTGCAACATGATCCTGAGAGGGTAACAGGCAGGAAGGCCAGGGTTCTCCAAATGGAGGAAATAGCCTGCAAGTGTCAGACATTTTTATCTCTCTTAAGCGGCAGGAGGCAACAAACTAGCAATATTTTTTTCCTTCTCTATACAAATTTAAAGGGAGGTTTCTCTTAAAATACTGTGTTGCCATATTGATACCTGGTTTCACCTGAAGTTAGCTATTCTTGAGCCTAGAGATAACCAATGCCTTTTTGTTATGGAAATGTTCGTCTAATGTGCTATGCCTTTACCCCAAACTCTGTCTCCAAGTCGGTTCCGCCTCTTGGCCCAGAACCTACTTGACAAACCAGTATGTTATACTCAGATATTGTTCCCCTAATCTATGTAAATGAAACTATTTATATGGTGATCTGTCCTTCTTCAAGATTCAAGTTAATCATTTTATGGCCCAGGATAAACCATTTGGTGCCAAGACTATCCCAAAATGCATCTTATGGGTGAGGGGCCTGGTGCCATTTTGAATTTTAAGACATTCCTTTCTCTCATTAACAAACTGCTAGTGACTATATAACATCCAGCTGAAGACTAGCAGGCGGGTACTCTTTCTGCCCCCTTCTGATGCCTATATCAGAAGCTTTCTCTATCTCCTTTATACTTCAATAAAACTTTATTACACAAAAGCTCTGAGCGATCAAGCCTCGTCTCTGGCCCCGGATTGAATTCTTCTCCTCCGGGGGCCAAGAATCCCGGTGTATTCGCGTGATTCAACAACAACCTTTCAATCCTTAATGTTGAAACCGCTGATCACTAAATCAGCTTCATCAAGATGCAGTCTCCCATACCTGCTGGGCATTCTTATCTCATGGCTCTTCTGTCTGCATGCACGTGTGTTCTCAGTCATGTCCAACTCTTTTCAGCCCCGTGGACTGTAGCCTGCCAAACTCCTCTGTCTATGGTATTTTCCAGGCAAGAATACTGGAGGGGGTTGCCATTTCCTACCCCAGGGGATCTTCCTGACCCAGAGATTGAACCCACATCTCCTGAGTCTCCTGCATTGACAGCGGGATTCTTCTACCATTGAGTCACCTGGGAAGCCCCCAAAATGACAAGTCATGAAGGTTGTGAATACCATGAAAGTACTAGCTGCTCAGTCCTGTCTGACTCTTTGCAACTTCATGATCTGTCCATGGGATTCTACAGGCAAGAGTACTGGAGGGGGTTGCCATTCCTTTCTCCAGGGAGATCTTCCCAACCCAGGAACTGAACCCAGGTTTTCTGCATTGCAGGCAGATTCTTATCTGTCTGAGCTAACAGGTCTTCTAAACTTCCTTAAAAATGTATATATTCCTCAAAAGTGGATAAGGGATGCTAGATAGATAGATGCTGTATGTGTGTGTGTATGTATATAAGTATATACATATGTGAGCAAATTAATGTGGAGGCCTTCTGCAAAATAAAAAGACCTACATCACAAGATACTATGATAAGAATTTAAAACAGTGCCCAAAGTGGCTATTTACTTTCTCATTTAGGGAGCATTTATTGAAATCCATATCTATGTAATTACATCTGTAACTACCCCTTACTTGAGAAAGCCTTCCAATTTCCTCAAGTACTTTAAAGCTGTCTGTCGTAGGCTTCCTGAGGAACTTAGAACCTTATATCTCTCCATTCATAAAGCTTATTTTTTTCTATGTCTCTCTCTACCATAACTGTAGATTCCGTGAGGCCAGAAAACCTATTTACTTTATTCATCACTGTGTCCTCGGGATTTAGTATAGTTACTATCATATAGTAAATACTCAACAAATGTGTTGGATGAACAAACGATAAACATGCTACACTTGGCTTAAAAGAAAGCAATAGAAAATTGAAATACACTGTAAAAAATACCGTGAAAAGATATCTAGAGATTTGTCTTTTAAGCATCCTCTTTCTTTTACTTCCTTTAGAGAATCAACCCGTCCCAAACCTTTCACTTTGGGCACCATTGGTTCAGGCAGGCTGACCCTGAAGTCTTATCCTCATGATGTGCATGTGGGCAAAACAAGGATGTTTAATGTCCGTAGTGGCACTTTGACTGGGACTAATAGGAATTCGATCTCCTCTTCCCTCTATTGGTTGCTACAATGTAAGTCTAGATCTTCAGGGACCCCTCTTTGGACCACATGGGCAGAGCCCACTTAGGAGTGACATCACTTTCTGTAAGAGAAGATCTGAGCTAGCAAAAGGGAAACCCAATTCCAAAGGCCTTTTGGGAACATTTCTATCAAGCCATGCCTGACTTGAGAGAGTCTTTTGAAACTGTCTGTAATGAATAGTCCATTTTTACTTAAAGTTTAGCTTACAGTCGTTTGAATTCAGTGTCTAAGCTGCAGTAGAAAATCCTGAAACTCCTGCACACAGGCAAATAGAAGAGGCAGTGAGGAGGAGGAGGCTTTGAATAAGACAGCATGGAGAAGGTCGTACTGGAAGCCAAATCCAAGCTAGTATTGTTAATAACTGCAGACCAATTTGAACTTGGTACTAATTGCATTTTTAGGCACCCAATGTCTTGATAGAGGACAATGAGTCATACAGAAATGTACAGACATCACCTAGAACCAAAACTTGACCAAGACCCATATATGTTCTTAACCCACAGTCTTCCTTCCCTCATCCCCAGTAATCTGGATATTACAGGGAAGCATAACTTCCAAAGTTGCACACATACCAAAATAGTGGAAAAAGCACTAGATATTGAACCCACTCTAATTGTATCAGCTAAAAATAGCATTAAAATATCATGAGACTAGTTCTCAATTTCTTTTAGTTTCACAGATTTTCCTCTTTCCTATCTGTAAAAATTAAATAGCAATTCGTATGTCAAAAGAATGGAAGACATACAGTGAATGCCCAGCACAGAGCCTGGCACACAACAATCAGTTTTAGTTTAGTTAGCCAACATGTTCTCCGGAGAGAATCCTGGACCATGAATTCTGGTGCTAAAGGATATTACATCACTTCTCTAATTTAAGTGTAAAGTTTAACACAATTTGGACACTCCATAAATGTCTGTGCTGGGAAAAAAAGTTCTCAAGAAAACAGCATAAGCTCACTGGACTGACCTCATCACCCAGTTTTCTTTCTGTCCACTGTAGCCATGCACGGTTCTGTGTTCTTTACTCCATGGAAATATCTCATGGAAATATCTCATCTCCAAATCCAATAGTTAACATTTTATCTCTTACCTCACTTAACCTCTATGCAGCAATTACCTTCTATGTGCCATTTGGGCCATGTTTCCTTTCTTAAAACTATCTCCTCTGAATTTTAAGGACCCCTTTTAATTTTCTTCTCCTTAGTGAACACATCTCTGCTGTGTTGCATAATATTTATGTACCTGATTTTTTTTCTTTTTTTTATTATTTTTTTTACTTTACGATACTGTATTGGTTTTGCCATACATCAACATGCATCTGCCACGGGTGTACACGTGTTCCCCATCCTGAACCCCCCTCCCTCCTCCCTCCCCATACCATCCCTCTGGGTCATCCCAGTGCACCAGCCCCAAGCTTCCTGTATCCTGCATCAAACCTGGACTGGTGATTCGTTTCTTATATGATATTATACATGTTTTAATGATTTGCGAGAATGGCATTAAAACATGTATAATAAATATGTACCTGATTATTAAAGGTTGGTGTTTACTACAGATGACAAATAGAGTAGACTAGAAAATACTAATTAAAAAAATTAAAAGTAAGGACGTTTTAATAAAAAAAATAAATAAGTTGGTGTTTAGGTGACTGCCAGGGGCTGATAGAGGAAAATGGAGAGTTAGTGTTTCATGTGTACAGAACTTCAGTTTTGGAAATAATATTTTGGAGATGGATAACAGTGATGGTCATACAACACTGTGACATACTTCATGCCACAGAGTGATATGCTTAAAAATGGTGAAGATGGTTAATGCTGTGCTATGAATATTTTATTACAGTAAAAAAAATGTTTGTGTTAATCCAAATTCTGTCCTTGCCTCCTTTGTTTTTAGCACTCAATATTTTCTTTTGGAGAAGACTCTTTAGAGTCCCTTGGCTTGCAAGGAGATCAAACCAGTAAATCCTAAAGGAAATCAACCTTGAATATTCATTGGAAGGACTGATGCTGAAGTTCCAATAATTTGCCCACCTGATGTGAAGAGCTGACTCTTTGGAAAAGACCCTGATACTGGGAAAGATTGAAGGTGGGAGAAGATAGGGTGAAGAGATGGGGTCCATCTCTTTCTTAGTAAAACAATTGAAACAAGTAAGATTTTAAAAGGCAATGTTGTGCATTCTTTTTGTCTTGGATGCCTTGTGTCATGCCTGAGAAGTCATACATGTTCAATAAATATGTTCATTTTTACTCAATGTTTTACCTTAAATGTCCCTTAACTTTCAGTATCTTCTATTTCAGTTCTCTTACCACTTCCACTAAAACGATACAGCCAAACTGAAAACTGTATTGCACTGCATCTTTGCTTAAAGAGTTTAAGGATTATCATCACTTATACTGTAATCCACAGTTTTTCCGCAAGTTACTGAATGTGCTTCATGGTCTGTGTTGTTTTCCTATATGCTCAACATCAAACTCTTCGGGGTTCCCTGCTGGTTCTGGGCTGCTTCCCTCTAAGACCTCTATACTTCCATTCTTCCTGGGATCTTCTTCTCAAAGCCATCTTCATCCCCAGATCAGGTCACTTGTGCTCTGGGAACACCTCCTAACTTGACCACTGAGCCATACGCTCCTCTGATTCAATTTATAACTTTCCCTTCAGGATTTCCTCCATGTCTTCTGCACACTCTGTATTAGCACCTGTTGCTTTCACTTACAGATGCTGCACTCCACAGAAGAGATAACTATTTTATTTATTGCTTTTTATTTTTTTTTCTTTTTACTTTAATTGGAGGCTAATTACTTTACAATATTGTGGTGGTTTTTGCCATACATTCACATGAATCAGCCATGGGTGTACATGTGTTCCCCATCCTGACCCACCCTCCCTCCTCCCTCCCCATCCCATCTCTCAGGGTCATCCCAGTGCACCAGCCCTGAGCACCCTGTCTCATGCATTGAACCTGGACTGGTGATCTGTTTCACATATGATAACATACATGTTTCAATGCTATCCTCTCAAACCATCCTACCCTCACCTTCTCCCACAGAGTCTAATAGTCTGTTCTTTACACCTGTGTCTCTTTTGCTGTCTCGCATATAGGGTCATCATTACTATCTTTCTAAATTCCATATATATGCTTTAATATACTGTATTGGTATTTTTCTTTCTGACTTACTTTGCTCTGTATTATAGGCCCCAGTTTCATCCACCTTATTAGAACTGATTCAAATGCATTCTTTTTAATGGCTGAGTAATACTCCATTGTGTATATGTACCACAGCTTTCTTATCCATTTATCTGCTGATGGACATCTAGGTTGCTTCCATGTCCTGGCTATTATAAACAGTGCTGCAATGAACATTGGGGTACACGTGTCTCTTTCCCTTCTGGTTTCCTCAGTGTGTATGCCCAGCAGTGGGATTGCTGGATCATAGGCAGTTCTATTTCCAGTTTTTTAAGGAATCTCCACACTGTTCTCCATAGTGGCTGTACTAGTTTGCATTCCTACCAACAGTGTAAGAGGGATCCTTTTTCTCCACACCCTCTCCAGCATTTATTGTTTGTAGACTTTTGGATAGCAGCCATTCTGACTGTTGTGAGATGGTAGCTCATTGTGGTTTTGATTTGCATTTCTCTGATAATAAGTGATGTTGAGCATCTTTTTGTGTGTTTGATCCTGAAATCTAACCAATGATACAATAAATGACTGATTAATATAGTGTTTAATGAGTTCATTGAAAGGAGTTGTAGCTCAAGATCAGAGAAGGCAATGGCACCCCACTCCAGTACTCTTGCCTGGAAAATCCCATTGATGGAGGAGCCTGGTAGGCTGCAGTCCATGGGGTCGCTAAGAGTTGGACACGACTGAGCGACTTCACTTTCACTTTTCACTTTCATGCATTGGAGAAGGAAACGGCAACCCACTCCAGTATTCTTGCCTGGAGAATCCCAGGGACGGGGGACCCTGTTGGGCGTCCGTCTATGGGGTCGCACAGAGTCAGACATGACTGAAGTGACTTAACAGCAGCAGCAGCAGCAGCAGTAGCTCAAGATAACTTTCTAAAAGTCTGCAAAGAAATAGTCTCAGTTTTATAGATAGGAGTTAAATTCCAGTACGTCATGGGATGTAAATATGGCTAGATTTATTAAGCAACATTTTTCACAAACTGATCTAGAACTAAAAGGAGATGGAAGAACATAGTTTTCAAACTAGTAAGAAACCCTACCGTGTCACACTTTATATTACGCTTTCTCTTCCCTTGAGGGCTATGGGACTGGAAACCAGTTTGAAAATGTGTGAGTACTCATGACCCATCTTAGTTTTGTTTGGGGGCTTTGTGGATCAGAGAAAAGCAGAAGCAGAAAAATAAGGTCCCATCTTAAATTCTGTTGCACAAGGTTATAAGCCAGACCAAGGAAATTGGAAGACATTAAAAATTCTCCAAACTAATTTTTCAGTGATACTTGCTCCTGCTTTTATATATATTTCTTTGTCTCTGCTTGGAGGTTCTGTTAATGCTCACAAATTTTAATGGCCCAGGCCCTTCAGAGCCCAGTGAAAATTTGGTTTTCATTATATGCCTCAGATAATAAATCAGCTCCTATTGATTTGAAACATGACTGAGGTCTTCTAAAAAGACTTAAATTTCTTTTCTAGGTTTTTAGATTGGTCCAATTTCACTCAATTTTGAATTTCATTACAAACTGCCTTCTGCATTCGATGGAAAGCCGATTTCCCTCACAAACCCACCAAAAGCATCTCTCCAAATTGCAGTTGAACTTTTCTTAATGGGATGTCAACAGTCTCCATGATAAATATTGATCTTGTATTCAGTCATTCTAAAACAAAACATTTCCCATTTTCATGTGTTTCACCGCATGGAGGCAAATCCTCCAAAGAAGAGGCTAGTGTTCAACTTTCATCAAATAACTAGCACTACAGATTTCTACTGAGTTGAGAGGATCTGAATTGGTATTCAAATGCCTTCTCTCCCAATCAACTGTTAGAACTTGAAGTTCAATAGTCAAAGGCTTATTGAGAATTTGTGGTGTCAGCAAGAAAATTACAAGCACGCTCACATATAATATACACGTGGGGAACGGATTTCTTCTCATTGATGGAAAACTGATCTTTTTGCCTAAGACTACAGATGTGAATACCTAACGGATATACACATTTTAGACAGTAGAAAAAATGCAAAGCATCAATTTTCTTTTATTAACATGCCAGAAGTCATTCTGTCTCTTGTGAGTCTTTCTAAATTCATTTTTCAATTCAATACATATTAATCTCCCCCCCAAAAAAAATCCCACTTTTATCCTGTTACATCTGAGCTTCTCAAATTTAAGTGTTTCTCCATGGTTTAAATATCCAAAGTCTAAGGACTTAAATCCTTTGCATCCTGGTTCCAGCTTATTCTTGCTGACTCATTTCCCTCAATTCTTGCAAGAATGAAGTCTTATCTTAAATAACTTGGCCCAATAAAGATACAGAATTTTCTAACTTTTCTCTGCCTGTATCTCAAAGGTACTGAGTTCTCTCAAATTATCTCATAATTGATAAATTTCATATCACAAAGCCTTACACAAGGATTAGGGAGTAGGTTTATTTGGTTGGTACCCCTGAATACTGTTGTGAGAGACTGGGGAGACTGACAAGGAGAGAAGGTATATTATGAAGCAGCTTTTTATGGTAAACTATGGAAGCTCTTGGGGAATTTTGAAGTTGCTAAAATGAACTTCAACATTACCTTTTGAAGGCTGGAAGGAGAGGTGTTTCATTCCTAACTTTTGTTTCCCAGTAGTGGGAAATTCACTTAGAGACATTTATTCACCCTCTCTTCTATGCTGAGCCAGGTACATGAGCTAAGTGGCCTTTTGCAGCTTCAGAGAAATCATTGCAGTAGAAAAGCAGAGTCTCAGTAGGTGTACTGGGGATGAGATGCTGTCAGAGTATGTAGAACTGTCCACTAGAATGTCACTATAGTCAGAGGTAGGCTGAGGGATACAATATGGAACACAAACAGCATTGGACCATCTTCCACTGCCATTAGAGAGTAAGTCCCAGAGGAACTCATATTTGTTTTCTCCTTGTTCCTGACTTCAGATGGACTTCCTGGCTTGTATAGCTTCTCAGCAGTTCATGAGTTCTATGAATGGCTTCTCAGAAGATAATGGAGCCTCAGGACCTCCAGGAATTACATGGTTTGATGGTTAGCAGTGGGGCTTCCCAGGTGGCTCAGTGGTAAAGAATACACCTGCCAATGCAGGAGACATGGGTTCCATCCCTGGGTTGGAAAGATCCCCTGGAGAAGGAAATTACCACCCACTCTAGTATTCTTGCCTGGAAAATTTCATAGACAGAGGAGCCTGGTGGGCTATAGCCCATAGGTTGCAAAGAGTTGGACACGACTAAGCACACACACACTATGGTTACAGTCCTTCTTCCAATGGACTAAGGGATACAAACATTACATTCCTCCCTAAGAACTGTCCTTCAACTAAAGGCTTAGTCCAGTTTAGTTCAGCTGCTCAGTTGTGTCCAACTCTTTGCAACCCCATGAACCACAGCAGGCCAGGCCTCCCTGTCCATCACCAATGCCCAGAGTCTACCCAAACTCATGTCCATTGAGTTGGTGATGCCATCCAACCATCTCATCCTCTGTCATCCCCTTCTCCTCGTACCCTCAATCTTTCTCAGAATCAGGGTCTTTTCAAATGAGTCAGCTCTTCCCATCAGGTGGCCAAAGTACTGGACTTTCAGCTTCAATATCAGTCCTTCTAATGAACACCCAGGCCTGATCTCCTTTAGGATGAACTGGTTGGATCTCCTTGAAGTCCAAGGGACTCTCAAGAGTCTTTTCCAACACCATAGTTCAAAAGCATCAGTTCTTCAGTGCTCAGCTTTCTTTATAGTCCAACTCTCACATTCATACATGACTACTGGAAAAACCATAGCCTTGACTAGACGGACCTTTGTTGACAAAGTAATGTCTCCGTTTTTTAATATGCTGTCTATGTTGGTCATAACTTTCCTTCCAAAGAGTAAGCGTCTTTTAATTTCATGGCTGCAGTCACCATCTGCAGTGATTTTGGAGCCCCAAAAAGTAAAGTCAGCCACTGTTTCCACTGTTTCCCCATCTATTTGCCATGAAGTGATCAGTGACCACAAAAGAGCCCTTCTGCTTTCACAAATGCCCTTCTTTCTACATAGTTCACCTTCCTATGTCCCCTTTACAATCACAATTACCATCCCAAATTAAACATCCATTTTGGTTTTCAGAAAACAGCTTTGTGCTTCAAAGTTCCACTTGATGCTGCATTATCTATGAAATGTTCTATGATTTCTCCAATACAAAGTGAACCCTCTTCTCTATTAATTCCTATAACAATAACAGAAAGGGTAATTATTTCCCTTTGAAAGAAAATATCAACAGATATACCCTGTGCTTTCATATTCAAAGCAATGGAGAATTTACCTCTCTCTCAAGCATTCCAGCGGAGAAGGCAATGGCACCTCACTCCAGTACTCCTGCCTGGAAAATCCCATGGATGGAGGAGTCTGGAAGGCTTCAGTCCATGGGGTCACTGAGAGTCGGACATGACTGAGCGACTTCACTTTCATGTTTCACTTTCATGCATTGGAGAAGGAAATGGCAACCAACTCCAGTGTTCTTGCCTGGAGAACCCAGGGACGGGGGAGCCTGGTGGGCTGCCGTCTATGGGGTCGCACAGAGTCAGACACGACTGAAGTGACTTAGCAGCAGTAGCAGCAAAGCATTCCAGAGATTCTGAGAGAGAATGACTCACATTTTCTCCAGGTATCCCTTATGTTTAGCAGTTTCTGCTTCTTCTGAATTCATTAAATTTGTGGGTCATCATGTAGATGGTATCTCTACTCAAGTTCATGTCAAAACAAACCTGATATGTAGCTATCTTCTTTTGAGGCCAGTAACAAAAATAACAATAACACACTTACCCATCTATATGAGCCTTCTATTTGCATGAAAAACTGAAGGAAAAAAAAAAACACTCAAACAAATTCTAATATATCACTGGAATACAAAAATTACCTTGGCCAAATAAGGATTCAATTTCCTTCCATGTTATTGAATATTATGTAATCATTTCTCCCTCTATTTTCACATGGCTCTCTTTTTCTCAATTTTAAATCCTTATTCATTTTATATATCAAATTTTCAACCCTCTAAAATCAACCCTAATGTGACTATCAAAGTATTTACCTAATAAGAACTTTGGCTTCTCTCAAAGAAACCTGTGTGTATGCTAAGTTACTTCAGTTGTGTCCAACTCTTTTCAACCCTATGGACTTCAACCCACCAGGCTCCTTTGTCCACGGGATTCTCCAGGAAAGAATACTGGAGTGGGTAGCATTCCCTTCTCCAGGGAATCTTTCCTACCCAGGGACTGAACCCATGTCTTCATTGGCGGGCAGGTTCTTTACCACTAGCACCATCTAGGATGCCCTGAGATCTCTACAGGCAAGGACAAAGTACGGAAGCAGTAAAAGACCTACAGATATGTGAGCTATACTATATGAAATGAAATGCAAAGTAATAACTCAGTTCAGTCACTCAGTCATGTCTGACTCTTTGCGACCCCATGAATTGCAGCACACCAGGCCTCCCTGTCCATCACCAACTCCTGGAGTTCACTCAAACTCAGGTCCGAGTCAGTGATGCCATCCAGCCATCTCATCCTCTGTCGTCCCCTTCTCCTCCTGCCCCCAATCCCTCCCAGCATCAGTCTTTTCCAGTGAGTCAACTCTTCGCATGTGTTGGCCAAAGTACTGAAGTTTCAGCTTTAGCAACATTCCTTCCAAAGAACACCCAGGACTGATCTTTAGAATAGACTGGTTGGATCTCCTTGCAGTCCAAGGGACTCTCAAGAGTCTTCTCCAACACCACAGTTCAAAAGCATCAATTCTCCAGCGCTGAGCTTTCTTTACAGTTCAACTCTCACATCCATACATGACCACTGGAAAAACCATAGCCTTGACTAGACAGACCTTTGTTGGCAAAGTAATGTCTCTGCTTTTTAATATGCTATCTAGGTTGGTCATAACTTTCCTTCCAAGGAGTAAGTGTCTTTTAATTTCATAAGCTTATTTAACTTATATGCAGAGTACATCATGAGAAATGCTGGACGGAAAGAAACACAAGCTAGAATCAAGATTGCCAGGAGAAATATCAATAACCTCAGATATGCAGATGACACCACCCTTATGGCAGAAAGTGAATAGGAACTAAAAAGCCTCTTGACGAAAGTGAAAGAGGAGAGTGAAAAAGTTGGCTTAAAGCTCAACATTCAGAAAACGAAGATCACGGCATCTGGTCCCATCACTTGATGGGAAATAGATGCGGAAACAGTGGAAACAGTGTCAGACTTTATTTTGGGGGGCTCCAAAATCACTGCAGATGGTGATTGCAGCCATGAAATTAAAAGACGCTTACTCCTTGGAAGGAAAGTTATGACCAACCTAGTGACAATCATTTCACAAAATACATACACCAAAAAAAAAAAAAACCCCTCTCAAATACTGTTGACAAAAACTTGTCATTATACTTAATTTTGATAAGTTGAATATAATTTTTTTTCTTTCTTTCTCTGAAAATGAGTAGCATTGACCTTGATCCAGGGCCATGACCTATCCAGTGAAGAAGAGTATGTGATGAGAACCCCACTGGACACTTAGAGAGTTGTAGGACTCAGGGAGAGTGATTAAATCCAAGAAGAGAGATGTGATTTGCCAAATGGAACAAGAAACACATTTGAAGCTAAATGACAGATATATTATCATTGCATGAGCATCAGCACGAGAAAAAGAGAAGCAAGGTAGTAAAATTCAGTCAGTTGAAGCTTCAGGTCAGACACTTGTGAGTTTGTGGTACAGCTCTTCTACTTGCTGATGAAATACTTCGGTAAATTTCTGTTTCCTTATCTGTACGATAAAGATGATAAAATCTGCCTTAGAGAGCTGTTGTGAAGATGGCTTCATAACAGTTCGTATTTACTGAGTACTCACCATGATCCATCTAGGGATGCTGCTTGTAACAGTACTGAGATAGGTATTAGTACTGACCATGGAGAAAAAAATAGGCACAGAGATATCACTCAGTATCAAGCAGTTATCATATGTTATAGCTGAAATTTTATGCCAGCATTCTGATCTTAGAGACTGTTGGTGTTGTTGAGTTGCTAAGTTGTGTCCTACTCTTTCTAACCCTGCGGACTGCAGCACGTCAGGCTCCCCTGTCCATCACCTATTCCCCAGAGTGTACTCAAATTCATGTCCATTGTGTCAGTGATGCTAGCCAACCATATCATTCTCTGTCACTTCCTTCTCCTTTTGCCTTCAATCTCTCCCAGCATCAAGGTCTTTTCCAATGAGTCAACTTTGCATCAGGTGGGCAAATTATTGGAGCTTTAGCTTCAGCATCTGTTCTTCCTAAGGGTTGATTTCCTTTAGTATTGAGTGGTTTGATCTTCTTGAAGTCCAAGGGACTCTCAAGAGTCTTCTCCAGCACCACAATTTGAAAACATCAATTCTTCGGTGCTCAGTCTTCTTTATGGTCCAGTTCTCACATCCATACATGACTACTGAAAAAATCATACCTTTGACTATATGGAACTTTGTCAACAAAGCAATATCTTTGCTCTTTAATATACTGTCTAGGTTTGTTGTAACTTTCCTAGAGGCTCCCACCCTTAAACCAGGCTTTTGCAGTTGCTGCACTGGTTCTTAAATAACACATCATTTTATTAAAGATTTCCTTTTTTGAGACAATGTACAAGGAGATCTTATACCAGAACTTAGAACATAATAATACATGCCATTTATTCTTATTATTTCATTGTTATTAAATTTATAATTATCAAATTCTATTGACAATTATTAGACTGGCTGTCAAGCAACCTTAATTCTGATCTTAGCTCTGCCACTAAAGGGATGTGTGGTTCTGGGTAAGTTGCTTACTTCTCTGGCACTCATTTTTCTCACCAGTAAAATAAAGCACTTCTTGTGATATTGTCTGAGTATACTTTCTCTCCCAATATCTTGTGATTCTTAGGGAAATTTAAGGGCTATTTATGAAAAATCTTAAAAGATCCACTAAACATACTTTTAAAGCCTTTAGCTGTGTTTCCCGAGTACCTGGTATTACTAAGTATCTTAGAAAGGATGCTAGATTGGAGTGGAATTAATAGAACTAACTTTTTTTTTTTTTTTGCATTATGTAAGAATGAGAAGAAACGGAGCAGAAAAAGAAAAACAAGTAGAAAATCCCATTTTCATTGTCCAGAAAGAGGCTCAGAGCCACAGAGGTGGAGAAATTTCACTGCCTGTCCAGAACAATCTTGGATGCCCCTCGAAATAAATGATCTAGGGCCCTAACATATGTAATTTCCATTTCAGTAATGGTATGTCTGCAGCATTAGTTGCAGTTCCTAAGTGTTGACATTTATTACAGGCTCAGACATGGAGAAAAATGATTCTTCATATGAATACATTTGCCTAAAGCAATGATAGTCTCAGAGGGAAATCATAAACAGAAGGAAAATGCTACTTAACTGTCCTCAAATCTTGAAAAACCTAGAAGGGCTGAAGAACAAATAATTAGCATTCAGGCAATTCTCTTTTTCCTTAGCTCATTGCCACAGGTTCTGCTGGTGCTCTGCCCATATCCTCTTGGTACTTTCCGTTTTGTGTGTACCAGTGGCCTCTTGTTCAGGTACCTGCGATTTTCTTCCTGGGGGCTTTCTCTGGTTGAACTTGGGACAGGCCAGGTGGTTGATGCTCTCTGAACAGACCTCAGGCAATGCCTGCTGGAACCTAGTGGATGAATATCTCAACTTCCTTATCCCTCAGGTAGAAGGGACTTTGACGCTGGTTGTTCACAGTCTCCAGAAGTCCTGAGCAAGACTGAGCCCAAATGCCCATGTCATTAGCATGCTCACTAATGTATCTTGAGTTGGCTTCTGTAGTGGCTTTGAGAATATACCTGCCAGGTTTCTGACTGTGGAGAAATAATTGACTGTGAGCCCCAGCTGCTTTGTTTTCAAACTCAAAACCATATTTGCACCAAGACCATGCTTCCCATGGACTGCTTTCAGCCAATGACTGAGACATACAAGGACATTAAGGCAGATTCAATATTACTCTGATAATTTACTGATGGGTGCATGCTGAGTCATGTCTCACTCTTTGCAACCTCTGGACTGTAGCCCACCAGACTCCTCTGTCCATGGGATTTGCCAGGGGAGAACACTGGAGTGGGTTGCCATTTCCTTCTCCAGGTAATCTCCTGGACTCAGGGATCAAACTGGAGTCTCCTGCACCTCCTGCCTTGGCAGAGAGATTCTTTTACGATTCTTGGGAAGGGTTCAAGAATGCCCTGTAGACTTTATTGCACTCCCCCAGTCTAGGAAGCTTCCATCCAAACTTCCTTCCTTCCCTCTCTCTATCACCAAGAATCAGATCTGTATGGAAATCTGCTTTTCAAGACTCTCCTAGTTCTTCCCCATTTTCTTTCGTACAGATGTCCCTTTTCCTCCACTAAAAAATCATTATACTCTTAATCCTGTCTTGGTGTCTGCTTCTCAGAGGACCTGGAATAATACAACCATCTCTCCTTTTCTGTCTTATTTCCCTGCTCCTTACCAGTGTTTCCTGGGATCACCCCATACACAACTTGCACACAAAATGTCATCTCATACTCTTGCTACTAGGGAAACCCAGCTAAAGAAAATGATCCTTCCTCCTTTAACTTACAATATCTTGTAGCTTCTACATTCTCTCCACTACACACACACACACACACACACACACACACACATTGGAGTACTTCAATGTAAAATTATTTGAGATGATGTCTTACCACATGTTTAAACAGATTTTCAAATAATGTTAAATACTGACAGGTATTGGGAGGCTCCAGAGATTTAGTCAGAAGACCTGAAATCTTAGATTTTCTATGATTATGTTCAGTTTTCTTATTTTGTCTTTGATTTAATTGTCCCATTGATTGTGTAGTAGTGTGCAAGTTAGGTGCTACTTGTGCATGTATCCCTTTCATTTTCTTCTTGTAATTTATTTCTAGTTTGATACCATTGTGTTATCAAGCCCATCTTTGCATGAAATGTTCCTTTGGTATCTCTGATTTTCTTGAAGAGATCTCTAGTCTTTCCCATTCTGTTGCTTTCCTCTATTTCTTTGCATTGATCGCTGAGGAAGGCTTTCTTATGTCTTCTTGCTATTCTTTGGAACTCTGCATTCAGATGTTTATATATTTCCTTTTTCTCTTCTATTCAAATAGCTGTGAAAAGAAGAGAAGCGAAAAGCAAAGGAGAAAAGGAAAGATATAAGCATCTGAATGCAGAGTTCCAAAGAATAGCAAGAAGACATAAGAAAGCCTTCTTCAGGCTTGTTATGACCCACCTAGACAGCATATTGAAAAGCAGAGACATTACTTTGTCAACAAAGGTTTGTCTAGTCAAGGCTATGGTTTTTCCTGTAGTCATGTATGGATGTGAGAGTTGGACTGTGAAGAAGGCTGAGCGCTGAAGAATTGATGCTTTTGAACTGTGGTGTTCAAGAAGACTCTTGAGAGCCCCTTGGACTGCAAGGAGATCCAACCAGTCCATTCTGAAGATCAGCCCTGGGATTTCTTTGGAAAGAATGATGCTAAAGCTGAAACTCCAGTACTTTGGCCACTTCATGTGAAGAGTTGACTCATTGGAAAAGTCTCTGATGCTGGGAGGGATTGGGGGCAAGAGGACAAGGGGATGACAGAGGATGAGATCGCTGGATGGCATCACTGACTCGATGGACATGAGTCTGAGTGAACTCCAGGAGTTGGTGATGGACAGGGAGGCCTGGCATGCTGCGATTCATGGGGTCGCAAAGAGTCGGACACGACTGAGTGACTGATCTAATCTGACCATTGTGTTTGGAAAAGATGCTTGATATGATTTCCATCTTCTTAATTTTATTGAGACTTGTTTTGTGGTCTACCTTGGAGATCTATTCTTGCTTAGCATGTGATCTATCTTTGAGAATGTTCCATGAGCACTTGAAAAGAATATGTATTGAATGTGGTTGAATATTCCATATATATGTATTAAGGGCATCTGGTCTGTATAACTGAAGGCCAATGAAATTGTTTTCTTATTGATCTTCTGTCTGAGTGATGTATCCATTAATGCAAGTGTGTTGTTAAGGCCCCTGCTGCTGCTTCTGCTGCTAAGTCGCTTCAGTCGTGTCCGACTCTGTGTGACCCCATAGACGGCAGCCCACCAGGCTCTCCGGTCCCTGGGATTCTCCAGGCAAGAACACTAGAGTGGGTTGCAATTTCCTTCTCCAATGCCTGAAAGTGAAAAGTGGAAGTGAAGTCGCTCAGTCTAAGGCCCCTAGTATTATCATATTATAATCAATATCTCCTTTTATATTTATTATTTGTTTTATATATTTAGGTTCTCTTATGTTGAGTACATATATATTTAAAATTGTTAAATCTTATTATTGTGATGATTCTTTTATTATAATGTAATTCCTGTCTTTGTTTCTTATTATCATCTTTGTTTTAAAGATCACTGTGTCTAATAAAAACATTGCTAATCCAGCTTTCCTCTAGTTTCCATTTGCATGGAAGTCTTTTCCATTTCTTTACTTTCAGGCTGTGTGTGTCTTTCAGCAGCAACTTCACAAGCCAGAGGGTATTGACACAATATACTCAAAGCACTGAAAGAAAAAAAAAAAAAAATGAATGTATATATAACCAGAATACTCTATGTGGCAAAGTCATCATTCAGAATTTAAGTAGAGATAAAGCATTCCCCAGGGTCTTCCCTGGTGGCACAGTGGTAAAAAATCTACCCGCCAATGCAGGAGACACGGTTTATATATATATATATATATATAGTTTAATATATATGTATATATTTTAAACTCCACTGAATGACTCTATGCATTTTGATTGTATAATTTAGTCCATTTACACTTAAAGTAATTATCGACAGGGATATCCCTGTTGCATTTCTCTCTCTTTTTTTTTTTAACTTGTGTTCTTTTTACTTGTGTAGTTCTCTGTTCTTTTCTTTCTCTCTTGTTTTCTTCTCTGGTGAACTGATGATATTATTTAGTGTTATGCTGTACTCTTTTCACTCTGTTTTCACACGTCTGTTTTAGATTTTTAGTTTGTGGCTTTCATGAGGCTCTTATACAATAGCTTTTGTATATAGTAATCTACTCTAAGTTGATTGTCACAAGTTCAAGTATATTATAAAAGTATTAGATTTTCACACCCCTTTATACATTTTTAAACAACAAATTTTACATCTTTTTTTAAGTTGTTTATCACTTAGCTAATTTTTTAGATATAGATTCATTTTATTACTTTTGTCTTTAGATTTCATACTCTCTTTATACATGTTTGTTTCACTCCCTTTACTCTAATTTTGCCTTTACCAGTGAGATTTTTGCTTTCCTAATTTTATTGTTTCTAGCTATAGCTTTTTATTTTCTGCCTAAAGAAGTCTCTTTAACATTTCTTTTAAGGCTTGTTTAGTGGTGATGAACTTCTTTAGCTTATGCTTACCTGGGAAACTCTTTTTATAAAAGTAATCTTGTTTGTGTGTTTTTGGCTGTGCTGGGTCTCCCTCGCACTATGTGGGCTTTCTCTCGTGGTGAGTGGGAGCTACACTGGTTATGGTGCACAGGCTTCTCATGATTATGGATTCTCTTGCTGCAGAGCCTGGGCTTTGGGGCATGTTGGCTTCAGTAACTGTGGCATCTGGGCTCAGTGGTCATGGCTTCCAGGCTCCAGAGCACAGGCTCAGTAATCATGGCAAGCAGGTTCAGCTGCTGCCCTGAATGTGGGATCTTCCCAGATCAGGGATCAAAACCGTGTCTCCTGCATTGGCAGGTAGATTTTTTACCACTGTGCCACTAGGGAAGACCCTGGGGAACACTTTATCTCTACTTAAATTCTGAATGATGACTTTCCCACATAGAGTATTCTGGTTATATATACATTCATTTTTTTTCCTTTCAGCACTTTGAGGATATTTTGTCAATACCCTCTGGCTTGTGAAGTTGCTACTGAAAAAATCAGCTGTCTTATTTTCTTGCACATAAACAATTATTTGACCCCCCCCCCCCACCACCCTCACCCAACACACACACGCAGTCTTCTGGCTGATTTTAAGATTATCTCTTTTTCTTTAAATTTTAACACTTTTATTACAATGTGTTTTGGCATAAGTCTATTTAAATTTATCTTGTTTGGAACATTCTGTTCATCCTAGACTTGGATGTACGCTTCCTTTGTCAGGTTAGGGAAGTTTTCAGTCATTATTTCTTGAAATAGGTATTCTTTCCCCTTCTCTCTATCACTTCTCCTTCTGGAACCCCTATAACATAAACATTGATATTCCTGATGTTGTCCCAGAGGTCCCTTAAACTATCCTTCTTTTTGTATTTTTTATTAGTTTTGCTCTTTGAATAGGGACACTTCTACCACCTTATCTTTCAGATCATGGACTCATTCCTTTACATCTTCTAATCTGCTGTTGATCCTTGTAGTGTATCTTCTGTTTCATTTATTGTATTCTTAGTTTTGAGTAATTTTTTTAAATAATTTTCATCTCTTTGTTGAAGTTTTCATTGCATTCATATAATCTTTAAGTTCTGTGAGCAACTTCATGAGTATTGCTTTGAACTCTTTATCTGGTAAATTGCTTACCTCCATTTTGCATAGTTCTTTTTCTGAACTTTTGATTTATTCTTTCACTTGGAAGTTATGCCTTTGTCTCCTCATTTTGCCTAACTCTCTTCATTTGTTTTGATGTGTTGGCATCTCAGCTGTGCTTCACAGACTAGAAAAAGTGGCCTTATGGGGAAGGCCTCTTGTGAGGTCCAGTCCCTCCTGGACTGGTCACTAGAGTTAGGTCTTCCAGGGATGCCCCCTCTGTGGGCTGCATGTGCCCTCCTCTTGTGATTGGGCAATAATTGTAGGCATGCAGGTGGGCTGGGTAGGCCCTGGTCCAGCTAGCTGCATAGCTAAATCATGACCACGACAGACACATTGGTGGGTAAGGAAAGTTCCCATCCTATAAAGCCTGGCTGCAACTGTTAGGTGAAGATTATCATTTTTTGTTTTTAATGGCACTTACTAGAAATATCATCTTCAGAGAAAATTCTACCAGATCCCTGCCATGCCCTAAAATTAGTCAATGGATCTCAATCTTGTATGACCCAGGAACTCTTCTTGCTGCGAACTCTGCCTTGGAACTTAGAGAGGATGCATTTGTGTATGAACCCTCAGAGTTTGTTTCCCACAGCCCTCTGGCACCACCCCACATAAATCTTGCTGGTTTCCAAAGTCTGATGTTATTGGGTTCTTCCCAGTGAAGGTCCCTGAACTGGGTGACCTGATATGGGGCTTGGATCCCTCATTTCTCTGCAGAGATTGCTACAGTTTTAATATTCCTCCATTTTTCTGGAATGCCATACCAGGTGTAGGTTCTAAATAGATTACATTCTCCTCCTCCTACCCATGTCCATGTGGGATTTTCTACATACACTTAGTTTAAGATCTGCTAGACTTCAGGTCATTCTCAAAGATAATTGGTAGTTAAGTTTTGGTGTGCCCCCAGAGAAGGTAGGGCTTCTCTGATAGCTCCATTGATAAAGAATCCTCCTGCAATGCAGGAGATGCCAGTTTGATTCCTGGGTTGGGAAGATTCTCAGAAGAAGGGATAGGCTACCCATTCCAGTATTCTTGAACTTCCTTTGCGGTTCAGCTGGTAAAGAATCTGCCTGCAATGAGGGAAACCTGGGTTTGATTCCTGGGTTAGGAAGATCCCCTGGAGGAGGGAAAGGCTACCCACTCCAGTATTCTGGCCTGGTGAAGTCCATGGCATCGCAAAGAGTCAGACCTGACTGAGCCACTTTCACTCACTCACAGAGAAGATGAGTTCAGGATCTTCCTTCTCTATCATCTTGATCTGGACACACAAGCCCTGGGATTCTGCTTTCTGAGAAGTTTGACTAACACTAGGTGGTCAAACTCATGGAAGGGAAAGAAAAGGTGGAATTTAGAAAAATTTGAATAGAAGAATCTGATGTGGCCAAAACGATTTCAGAAGTTTAATAAACAGTATGATAAAAAAATTTACTTTATTTGAACCTAGTTTGATATCCAAGATACCTAATAGCATGGTCAGGTACAAATATATAAAAATAGGAAGTTCTTGGTGGAAAGGATCCATAATTTCAGGTGGTAGTGATAAGGTGGTATATAAGTGATAAGAATATGAGGGAAGGATGAGAAGGGGGTGACAGAAAATGAGATGGTTGGATGGCATCACCAACTCAACAGGCATGAGACTGAGCAAACTCCAGGAGATAGTGAAGGACAGGGAAGCCGGGCATGCTGCAGTTTATGGGGTTGCAAAGAGTTTGACACGACTTAGTGACTAAACAATAACAACAAGAGTAATAGGGAGTTTCTCAGAGGTCAGCCTATTTTAAACTAAATGTCTATTTAGGCATGAAAGCCATAGCATTGCCAGAAAGGAAACTGGATGGTGTTAGAAGTTGTGTGTAACCTCATGCCCTTCCATGCAGGCACACTGCTATGGTAAGAATCATGACAGGACTGTCAAACTCATGCTTGAGTCCACCTAAATAAATGAAGAAACGTAAGTCATAATTGTGTGCACTCTGTAAAATCATAAAATGGCAGACAGAGATAATCAAGATAGAAAAAAAAAGTAAAAGACAAGTACAAGCAGTATCAGTTCAATTCAGTTCAGTCGCTCAGTTGTGTCCGACTCTTTGCCACCCCATGAATTGCAGCACGCCAGGCCTCTCTGTCCATCACCAACTCCCGGAGTTCACTCAGACTCACGTCCATCGAGTCAGTGATGCCATCCAGCCATCTCATCCTCTGTCGTCCCTTTCTCCTCCTGCCCCCAATCCCTCCCAGCATCAGAGTCTTTTCCAATGAGTCAACTCTTCGCATGAGGTGGCCAAAGTACTGGAGTTTCAGCTTTAGCATCATTCTTTCCAAAGAAATCCCAGGGCTGATCTCCTTCAGAATGGACGGGTTGAATCTCCTTGCAGTCCAAGGGACTCTCAAGAGTCTTCTCCAACACCACAGTTCAAAAGCATCAATTCTTCGACGCTCAGCCTTCTTCAAAGTCCAACTCTCCTATCCATACATGACCACAGGAAAAACCATAGCCTTGACTAGATGAACCTTTGTTGGCAAAGTAATGTCTCTGCTTTTGAGTATGCTATCTAGGTGGGTCATAATTTTTCTTCAAGGAGTAAGCGTCTTTTAATTTCATGGCTGCAGTCACCATCTGCAGTGATTTTGGAGCCCAGAAAAATAAAGTCTGACACTGTTTCCACTGTTTCCCCATCTATTTCCCATGAAGTGATGAGACCGGATGCCATGATCTTCATTTTCTGAATGTTGAGCTTTAAGCCAACTTTTTCACTCTCCTCTTTCACTTTCATCAAGAGGCTTTTGAGTTCCTCTTCACTTTCTGCCATAAGGGTGGTGTTATCTGCATATCTGAGGTTATTGATATTTCTCCCGGCAATCTTGATTCCAGCTTGTGTTTCTTCCAGCCCAATGTTTCTCATGATGTACTCTGCATAGATGTTAAATAAGCAGGGTGACAATATACAGCCTTGACGTACTCCTTTTCCAATTTGGAACCAGTCTGTTGTTCCATGTCCAGTTCTAACTGTTGCTTCCTGACCTGCATACAAATTTCTCAAGAGGCAGATCAGGTGGTCTGGTATTCCCATCTCTTTCAGAATTTTCCACAGTTTCTTGTGATCCACACAGTCAAAAGCTTTGGCATAGTCAATAAAGCAGAAATGGATGTTTTTCTGGAACTCTCTTGCTTTTTCCATGATCCAGCGGATGTTGGCAATTTGATCTCTGGTTCCTCTGCCTTTTCTAAAACCAGCTTGAACATCAGGAAGTTCACGGTTCACATATTGTTGAAGCCTGGCTTGGAGAATTTTGAGCATTACTTTACTAGCATGTGAGATGAGTGCAATTGTGCGGTAGTTTGAGCATTCTTTGGCATTGCCTTTCTTTGGGATTGGAATGGAAACTGACCTTTTCCAGTCCTGTGGCCACTGCTGAGTTTTCCAAATTTGCTGTCATATTGAGTGCAGCACTTTCACAGCATCATCTTCCAGGATTTGAAATAGTTCAACTGGAATTCCAATACCTCCACTAGCTTTGTTCATAGTGATACTTTCTAAGGCCCACTTGACTTCACATTCCAGGATGTCTGGCTCTAGGTCAGTGATCACACCATTGTGATTATCTGGGTTGTGAAGATCTTTTTTGTACAGTTCTTCTGCGTATTCTTGCCATCTCTTCTTAATATCCTCTGCTTCTGTTAGGTCCATACCATTTCTGTCCTTTATCGAGCCCATCTTTGCATGAAATGTTCCCTTGATATCTCTAATTTTCTTGAAGAGATCTTTAGTCTTTCCCATTCCTTTGTTTTCCTCTATTTCTTTGCATTGATCGCTGAAGAAGGCTTTCTAATCTCTCCTTGCTGTTCTTTGGAACTCTGCATTCAGATGCTTATATCTTTCCTTTTCTCCTTTGCTTTTCACTTCTCTTCTTTTCACAGCTATTTGTAAGGCCTCCCCAGACAGCCATTTTGCTTTTTTGCATTTCTTTTCCATGGGGATGGTCTTGATCCCTGTCTCCTGTACAATGTCACAAACCTCATTCCATAGTTCATCAGGCACTGTATCTATCAGATCTAGGCCCTTAAATCTATTTCTCACTTCCACTGTATAATCATAAGGGATTTGATTTAGGTCATACCTGAATGGTCTAGTGGTTTTCCCTATTTTCTTCAATTTAAGTCTGAATTTGGCAATAAGGAGTTCATGATCTGAGCCACAGTCATCTCCTGGTCTTGTTTTCGCTGACTGTGTAGAGCTTCTCCATTTTTGGCTGCAAAGAATATAATCAATCTGATTTCAGTGTTGACCATCTGGTGATGTCCATGTATAGATTCTTCTCTTGTGGCTTAGCTCAAATCTTGGTGCAATTTTATTGTCATTATTTCATAGAGATGTTTTTGCAGTTCTATTTGAGCAGTATGATCCTTCCTTCCTATACATATACATATATACATATATATACATATGCTGCTGCTAAGTCTCTTCAGTCGTGTCCGACTCTGTGCGACCCCAGAGATGGCAGCCCACCAGGCTCCCCCATCCTTAGGATTCTCCAGGCAAGAACACTGGAGTGGGTTTCCATTTCCTTCTCCAATGCGTGAAAGTGAAAAGTGAAAGTGAAGTTGCTCAGTCGTATCCGACTCCTAGTGACCCCATGGACTGCAGCCTACCAGGCTCCTCCATCCATGGGATTTGTCAGGCAAGAGTACTGGAGTGGGGTGCCATTGCCTTCTCTGATATATATAATACATATATATTATATATATATATAGGGCTTCCCTGGTGGTTCAGTGGTAAAAAACCCACCTGCCATATGGATTCTATCCCTGGGTTGGGAAGATACCCTGGAAAAGGAAATGCCAACTCACTTTATTATTCTTGCCTGGGAAATCCTACGGTCAGAGATGCCCAATGGGCTACAGTCCCTAGGGTCACAAAAGAATCAGATATGACTTAACAATTAAAACAGCAACTACAAAAACAACAGTGGTAGTGCTGGTGGTTTAGTTGCTAGGTTGTGTTCAACTGAAATACCAGTTCAGTTCAGTTGTTCAGTCATGTCTGACTCTTTGCGACCCCATGGACTGCAGCATGCCAGGCTTCCCTGTCCATCACCAACTGAGAAAGTAGAGATTCATTTTCTTGGAAGGTTAAGATAATTCCATACTCTGAAAGAAGCCTGGGTCTCAGTCACATGTCCAGTGGTTTAAGACAATGCCATAGGGAAACCAAACGACTAAGCCGGGCCCAAGGCAGAAGTCCATTTATATAGATTGGGTGTGCAATTGGAGAGACAATAATTCAAGAAGTGAAGCATTTATATGAGGCAAATCAGATAACTAACTTATGGCAACACAGAGAGTTATAGACCTTATGAGCTAACTGGGAAAAACAACGCTGAGATATAGACTATTGTGTCTAAAACTTCTCATGAAGTAAGTGATGCAGAGAATGGCCGTAAAGTCACAGTATCTGCTTAACAAAGCAGGCAAAGTCAGGACTTGAGGACTCTCAACCAGGCTGAGTTGCAGCTGTACAGCCATAGTTAGAGAGACATTTCCCATTCTCTGTATCCACTGAGCAGGCATTCCTTAAAGGCTTAGGGCAGTGATCCCCTATTCAGCATGATTCGGCCACCCAGAAGACATTTGCCAACGTCTGAAAATGTTTTTGATTGCCACAACTAGAAAAGTTGCCACTGGCATCTCCTCTTGAGTAGAGAACCAGGATACTGATAAACTTTGTACAGCATCCTACAGCCCCCATGACGAAATGTATCTGACTACAACGTGAATATCACTGAGACTGAGAAATCCTGGACTAGGGCAATGTTGACAAGTTTCTTAGAAATTCTCAGGGAACAAGAGAAAAGGGACTCGACGTCAGGTGGGGGTTGGGGTTTACACATCTTGAGGACCTGCTGTGTGTCAGGTCAGCACACAACTTCTCTTCAACCTCACATGGAACTCCGCTCAATGTTATGGGGCAGCTGGGATGGATGGCAGGGGAGTTTGTGGGGAAACAGATACATGTATATGTACGGCTGAGTCCCTTTGCTATTTACCTGAAACTATCACAACACTGCTAATTGGCTACACTCTAATACAAAATAAAAAATTAAAACAAAGGAAGTAGATATGTGACATCACTTTATAGAAAGGAAATACAGTTTCAGAAAGAGGAACAACTCCTCAATAAATAACTCATTTTAGCTGGAACTTCAATCCTAATCTTTTACTTACAAACCACAAAGCTGAGATGTTACTGGGGAAAACTGTGAAAGTTATGTTTTTTCTAATTTAAAAATGGAAATCATTTTAACGATCACTTATAATTTTTAACAAAGCAGGAAAATGTCATTGTGTTCATGTCTGGATTATATGTCAATAATTTTAGTCTGACTTTACTAACTTTTAATAAATGTAGACATTGTACTATTAGAATGCTTATTTAAACATTAAAATTCATTTAGTACTGAAATATCAGGACTAGCTTTATCAGGGAAATAAAATTGAAGGTTACTTTTATAACTATATAACATTTTTTTCTCCAAAATCACTGTAGATGGTGATTGCAGCCTGAAATTAAAAGCCACTTACTCCTTGGAAGGAAATTTATGACCCACCTAGACAGCATATTAAAAAGCAGAGACATTACTTTGTCAACAAAGGTCCATCTAGTCAAGGCTATGGTTTTTCCAGTAGTCATGTATGGATATGAGAGTTGGACTATAAAGAAAGCTGAGCACTGAAGAATTGATGCTTTTGAACTGTGGTGTTGGAGAAGACTCTTGAGAGTCCCTTGGACTGCAAAGAAATCCAACCAGTCCATCCTAAAGGAGATCAGTCCTGGGTGTTCATTGGAAGAACTGATGTTGAAGTGAAACTCCAATATTTTGGCCACCTAATGGGAGGAGCTGACTCATTTGAAAAGACCCTGATGTTGGGAAAGATTGAAGGCAGGAGGAGAAGGGGATGACAGAGGATGAGATGGTTGGATGGCATCACTGACTCGATGGACATGGGTTTGGGTGAACTCCGGTAGTTGGTGATGGACAGGGAGGCCTGGCGTGCTGTGGTTCATGGGGTCACAAAGAGTCAGACACAACTGAGCGACTGAACTGAATTGAATATTTTTTTACTGAATTTTGAAACTTTTACAATAAGCTTATATTAAAAACTATAAAATTAGAAAACAGATTTTTTTTGCTGTTGTTCAGTCATTAAGTTGTGTCTGACTCTTTGTGACCCTGTGAACTGCAGCACGCCAGGCTTCCCTGTCCTTCACTATCTCCCAGAGTTTGCTCAAATTCATGTCTATTGAGTCAGTAATGCCATCCATCCATCTCATCCTTTGTCACCCCCTTCTCGTCTTGCCCTCAATCTTTCCCAGCATCATGGTCTTTTCCAATGAGTCAGCTCTTCATATCAGGTGGCCATATTGGGACTTCAGCTTCAGCACCAGTCCTTCCAAAGAATAAATTTTAATGTGGCATATGTGATTATTTATGAAATACAGAAAATTGCATAGAAGACAGAGACTCATTTATTTGGGAATTATATGGATTTGTTAACAATGAAATCTAAAATTCCATTTAATTGAAAATTTCTTTTGCATTATAGGCAATAGGGGAAAAAGAAAGAAGGACACAAGGTTTTTGCTTCTAAGGAGCTTGCAAAGTATCTTTTGTCCAAATAATGCAAGTGTTCGGAATGCTTTCTCCTCTCGGTTTTCCCACAAATATCCCAGGCACCATTAACGGGTATAATATTCTCTAGCCTTCCACTCATAGCACCTTGCTGGAATTTCAGATTCTAACTGCATTATTATTAGTTTCCTCCCCAAAATTATAAGCCTCAATGGCCCTGTTTTTATGCTTATTCAACTATATATTCCGTTATCACCTAATGCAGTGTCTTGCACACACTATAAAGTCAATAAATGCTTGCTAAATTGAAATAATTCCAGCCCCATGGCCAAATGCTCACAGATTTCCATAATCTCAGAGAAAGCATA
Source organism: Bos grunniens (assembly GCF_055505025.1). Taxonomy (NCBI): domain Eukaryota; kingdom Metazoa; phylum Chordata; class Mammalia; order Artiodactyla; family Bovidae; genus Bos; species Bos grunniens. The sequence continues at coordinate 9,777,470 of NC_141170.1, read as the reverse complement.
GGTGTGGAGGTGTTGCAAAAGAGTTCCTGTGCTTAGCAAGCATGTTTATATCCGGGGTTAGTGGCCTCTATTTTTAATTTACTTGATTTTTCTACAGTATCGACTTTTTTCTTAAATAATTCCTTATTTACATCCGAAGATCAAAAGTCTTTCAAGCTGAATCCTTGCCTACACACATATTTATGAGCTGTGCTCACAAAATGCTCAGGAACATTAAAAATTCCTGACATGAAAAATGTGTTGCACCACACAAAGTTTTTTTTAGATGGACCAAGTAAATAAATACGTAGCTCATTTGTGGAGCAGTCCTGGATGTAAGGTGAGACTGCTGGGGCCCAAGGTTTAACACAACAGGTGTTTCTATAAAATTGATTGGAACGGCGAGTGAAGCCTGCCATCTACAGGCCAAAGTGTGTATCACCATATGAGTGCTGGTAGATTTGAGTCCAAGAACCTGTAACAAGTCTTAGGGAAAGCTCATTGATCCGATCTCAAAGAGACAACTCTATGTCGAATTGTTTGGAGCCAATGCTCTGTTCCTGTCTTTCAACATCAGTGTGTAACCAACAATGTAAAACTGTCTAATAGGCAATTCTCCCTTCCACCTAGTTTCCTACAAAATCATTACCTTATAAAATTGAAGATAAACTTTGTCTCCCACTTTTATCATCATGCTCTGCACTGTTTGAATTGTAATTACCTTTGTATTTTTCTATTTTCCCAGGAGTTGGTTAATTTCTACAGTACAGGGGACCCCTAAAATTCATTTTTGTGCAATCTCTTGCCTAGCCCAGTATCTGACATGTGGCAGATACTCTATGAAGATGCAATGCCATGTAACATCGAGATGAAAGGCTGTAAAAATTAAGGGAACAAATTAGTAAATGAATGAGAAGATGAGTCAACAAAGTAATGATTTCTTTCTTCTCTTGTTTCAAATCATATAGAAATTTATGAATAAAATTTGTACTAGAGATATGTGTATTAACACATACAGATTTATGCATAGATAAGAATATATGTAGGACTTCCCTGGTGGCTCGGACAGTAAAGAATCTGCCTGTAATGCAGGAGACCTGGGTTCAATTCCCAGGTCAGGAAGATCCCCTGGAGAAGGAAATGGCAACCCACTCCAGTATTCTTTCCTGGAGAATCCCATGGACAAAGGAGCCTGGTGGGCTGCAGTTCACCAGGTCACAAAGAGTTGGACACAACTGAAGTGACTTAGCATACATGCACACCTGTGGTGGGGCGGGGGGGGGGGGGCAGTTAATCAGGCAAGAATTCTGGGTTGAATTCTCCAGGTAAGAATACTGGAGTGGGGTGCTATTCCCCTCTCCAGAGGATCTTCCCGATCCAGGGATGGAGTCTCAATCTTATGCACTACAGGCAGATTCTCTACCATCTGAGCCACCAGAGAAGCCCATATACATGAACACATATTGTATATACACACATATCTCCATATATATAGTCAGCTGTTTTTCAACTTCTATAGTAAATCAAAGGTTTAAACACTTTTCATTAAAATCTTGAAACCCATATATTAAGGTCTTATAAATTCAGATTTAGGGCCTTGGCTATGTCATTTTATCAGATAGAATATTCTGAAAGATTCATTTATTTATAAAACAAACATGGCACCCAGACCACAGTTATTGCTTCTTATTTATTTTGTTCTTTCTGTGGTTGACCAGATAGCTCTAGTCAGATGAAATGAGAGTCAAGGAAAACAAAATGTTTAGATTGCTTTGGAGGTAGAGTTAAAAACAAAAAAATACAGAGAAACAAAAATATTGAGAGAACCCAGTTCTCTTCTTACTTTCCTATCAATACAACCTTGAAGAAACTTTTTTGCACTTTTATCCTTCAGTTATCTTTAAAAAGAAGTGGCCACATGGATGGACCTAGAAATTTTCATACTGATTGAACTAAGTCAGACAGAGAAGCACAAATATCATATGATATTGCTTGCATGTGGGTTCTTACAAATGAACCAATTTACAAAACAGAAATAGAGTCCCAGATGTAGTAAAAAATCTTATGGTTACTAGTGGGGACGGGAGGAGGGAGACTTAAATTAACATAAACACACTGCTACATATAAAATAGATGGCTTTTCTAGTGGCTCAGATGGTAAGGAATCTGCCTGCAATGTGGGAGACCCAGGTTTGACCCATGGGTTGGGAAGATCCCCTGGAGGAGGAAATGGCAGCCCACTCCAGTATTCTTGCCTGAAGAATCCCATGGACAGAAGAGCCTGGTGGGCTACAGTCCATGGGGTCACAAAGAGTCAGACACAACTGAGCGGCTAACACTTTAGTTTCCTATATATAAAATAGATAACTAATAAGGACTTCCTGTATAACACACGGAACTCTACTCAATGTTCTGTAGTGACCTATATAGGAAAAGAATCTGAAAAGAGTGGTTATATGTATACGTACAACTCATTCACTTTGCTGTACACCTGAAACTAACACAACATTGGAAGTTAGCTATACTCCAATAAAAACTTTTTAAAACAAAATATTAAAAGAAGAGTCCAATATTCATTGTTCACTGCTGTGTATCAGGCGCTGCATTTGGTAATTCTATGAATTGTCTCATTTAATCTGCCCAATAGCCCCAAATCTGTGAGACATCTACTGATATAACCATTTTATGAACCAGGAAACTGGATCTCAAGGAAATTATTTCTGCAGGGTTACATTGCAGGAAGAATGCTGGACCCAACTCACAACTTGTAAGAGCCCACTCTGTGTTCAGGGATGTCACAATGGTAGGGGGAAGTCAGCTGTAATAGAGTTGTTTCAGTTCAGTTCAGTCACTCAGTCATGTCTGACTCTTCGTGACCCCATGGACTACAGCACACCAGGCTTCCCTGTCCATCATCAACTCCTGGAGCTTACTCAAACTCATGTCCATCAAGTCGGTGATGCCATCTAACCATCTCATCCTCTGTTGTCCCCTTCTTCTCCCATCTTCAATCTTTCCCAGCATCAGGGTCTTTTCAAATGAGTCAGTTCTTCCCATCAGGTGGCCAAAATATTGGAGCTTCAGCTTCAGCATCAGTCCTTCCAATGGATATTCAGGACTGATTTCCTTTAGAATGGACTGGCTTGATCTCCTTTTAGTCCAAGGGACTCTCAAGAGTCTTCTCCAACACCACAGTTCAAAAACATCAATTCTTCTGCACTCATCTTTCTTTATAGTCCAACTCTCACATCCATACATGACTATTGGAAAAACCATTACTTTCACTAGATGGACCTTTGTTTATACCATGTAAATCAGCCATTGCTGTGAAGCAACTCTTACCCCTGTCCCCAGAGCCAGTTGTTAAATGTGTACCAGCATAGCAGTTTATGAAGAAATAGAATTGAAGAATACTCAACTCCAAAATGTATGTTCTTTCAAATGCACCACCGTACCCAAAAGGTAAGGAATTGTCTATTTAAGACTCATTTAGAATTTTATACTCTATAAAAGAATATTTTATACCAGCTGTCCCCAACCTTTGTGATACCAAGAAGCAGTTTTGTGGAAGACAGTTTTTCCACTGATGGAGTAAAGGGGATAGTTTCAGGATGATTCAAGGACATTACATTGATTGTGCACTTTATTTCTATTATTATTTCATCAGCTCCCCTTCAGAGCATCGGGCATTAGATCCTGGAACTTGGGGACCCGGTTTTATACAATAAAATGAACCCAATTTCCATTTCACTTTTATTCCTCCCTGTTTCCACCCTTTCTCCCTAATCATCACTACCATACTCTGAGCTCCTGCTATATGCTAGCTGAAAGTGAAAATGATGTCACTCAGATGTGTCTGGCTCTTTGTGATCCCATGGACTGTAGTCTACCAGGCTTCTCTGTCCATGGGATTTTCCAAGCAAGTGTACTGGAGTGGGTTGCCATTTCCTTCTCCAGGGGATCTTCCTGACCCAGGGATTGAACCCAGGTCTCCTGCCTTGCAGGCAGACGCTTTACCCTCTGAGCCACCAGGGAAGCCCTGGACATCAACTGCAATATTTTTTAACACTGAGGAAAATAAGGTATGGATCAGTCAAAGGATTTAGACAAAAATACAAATTAACTAAGGATGGAGCCCTGACTCCAGATTAAATGTTTCATACTTTTTATCTGGTATGAGAGTCTTACAGTCACTTTCAGCACCTAGCTCAAGTTCCTTCTTCTGAGAGGTCCTAGAGACCCGCCATTTTCCTTTGATTCATCTCTTCAATGAATAGCTGAGCACAGAGTACATGCCACATGATGCCAGGTGCTAAGATGCAGCAGTGGAGTAGGAGGCAGCTTCCTTCTTGTGGGGAGAGACAGGATGGCAGCAACAGAGCAGCAGAAATCACATGGCCCAGCAAGGAGTGGGCGAGAATTCTGTGTCCTCCTCCTTCTAGCTGTGTGACCTTGGACAAGGACTTAATCTCCTTGTGGCTCAGTTTCCTGTCATATGTTAAAAGAAAATAATAATACGATCTGTGCCTTAAGTTGTTGTGGGGATTGAACGTTATAAAGTTGAGTCGGGTAAGTGCTCAACACATGTTAGTTGAGACTTTTAAAGTATCTAATTACAACCTGTAGTTTGAGCTCTGAAGGAAATGCAATAGACTAGGATTGGGGTGAGGGTGGATTATTTTAGACAGTGTGATCAATAAAGTTCTCTCTGACGAATTGATAGGAGGATGAGAATGTATCCACTTTAGCATTAGATGGAGAAAGAACATTTCCAGCAGAAGGAACTGAACTGCTAATCTCTGAAGTGAGGAAGTATTTTGTGCTCAAGGAAATGCTAGAGGTTAGTATTCCTGGAGCACAGGGAGAATGGAAGGAGGTGAATATTAAGTGACAGGTGGGGACCAAACCATGCATGGCCCTTAGGGTCTCATGGACTTTGCATTTTATTCTAAGAGCAAAGGAAAATCTGAAGCTCTTCTTTGTAGTTTTTCTGTCCCAGGTCTTATTTTCATGTAGAAATCAGTCCTCTCGACATCCCCTCACTTCTTTGCAGCCCATGATTAAAGACACCAGGGTGTATCTAGTTTTAGAGTGTTTCCATTATTTCTTCTGTGAAAACTTCAAGAGATGATGAGCAGTCATGTGGAAAATGACAATATTTCCAAAGTTCTTTAAGTCCCAGATCTTTTTCATTAGTTTCTAAGTCCCTTGGCATAAATAGAGCATTTGTATTTGAAGTCCACTGATGATTCCTCCAAATGTATACACGAGTGTACTTTTTGGAAAGAACGGGTTTCCATAGCTTTCATCAAAACTCAGCAGGTTTTTGATTCAAGAATGGTTAAGGACTGTTGGCTTAAATTGTCTAAACGCCTACACATTCTGTTTTTATGCCTTCTCATTTTCCAGAAGGCTCACTTATAATTCAGAGGAAGACAATTAGGTGACATCCTTCGACATCCAGTGAGAATCTTAACTTCGGGAGATTTCCAGACTTAACGAGGAATCTTTTCGCTGGCTCACTGGGTGAAAAATCTGCCTGCAATGCTGGAGACTACCTGCAATGCAGGAGACTGCCTGTAATGCAGGAGACTGCCTGTGATGCAGGAGACCTGGGTTCAATCCCTGAGCTGGGAGGATTCCTGGGACGAGAAGGAAATGACAACCCACTCCAGTATTCTTGCCTGGGAAATCCCATGGACAGAGGAGCCTAGCAGGCTACAGTCCATGGGGTCACAAGAGTCGGACACGACTTAGCGAGTAAACCACACAAACCTTACAGTTTTGTAGTAACCTACTAATTGTCTCTCTGGGAAAGTACTATTATTAAGATTAGCATCCTTGTTTTACTAGTGGCGAAACAGCCTTATATTTGGACTGACTGAGAAAGACCTTATTTTAGATCCTGTGTTTATTCCTTTTACCTGGATGTCCCAAGCACAGCTCAAAACTACCGCAACTGGTATTCCAGACTGTCTCTCTTCTCTGTTCTAGTCTAACTGGTCATCAAGTCAAGAAATACCTGGAGTAACAGGCAACTTTGGCCTTGGCGTACAAAATGAAGCAGAGCAAAGGTTAATAGAGTTTTGCCAAGAGAACACACTGATCATAGCAAAATCTTTCTTCCAACAATACAAGAAAAGACTACACATGGACATCAGTGGTTGGCCAACACTAAAATCAGATTGATTACATTTTTTTGCAGCCGAAGATGGAGAAGCTCTATACAGTCAGCAAAAACAAGACCGGGAGCAGACAGATCATGAACTCCTTATTGCTAAATTTGGACTTCAGTTGAAGAAAGTAGGGAAAACCACTAGACCACTCAGGTATGACCTACATCAAATCCCTTACGATTATATAGTGGAAGTGAAAAACTAGATTCAAGGGATTAGATCTGATAGACAGAAGGCCTGAAGAACTATGGATGGAGGTTCTTGACATTGTACAGGAGACAGGGAGCAAGAACATTTACAAGAAAAAGAAGTACAAAAAGGCAAAAATGGCTGTCTGAGGAGGCCTCACAAATAGCTGTGAATAGAAAAGAAGTGAAAGGCAAAGGAGAAAAGGAAAGATATACTCAGTTGAATGCAGAGTTCCAAAGAATAGCAAGGAGAGATAAGAAAGCCTTCCTCAGTGATCAGTGCAAAGAAATAGAGGAAAACAATAGAATGGGAAAAACTAGAGATCTCTTCAAGAAAATTAGAGATATGAAGGGAACGTTTCATGTAAAGATGGACACCATAAAGGACAGAAATGGTATGGACCTAACAGAAACAAAAGATATTAAGAAATTGAGGTGGCAAGAATACACAGAAGAACTGTACAAAAAAGTTCTTCACGACCCAGATAATCACAATGGTGTGATCACTCACCTAGAGCCAGATATCCTGGAATGTGAAGTCAAGTGGGCCTTAGAAAGCATCACTACAAACAAAGCTAGTGGAGGTGATGGAATTCCAGTTGAGCTATTTCAAATCCTAAAAGATGACGCTGTGAAAGTGCTGCACTGAATATGTCAGCAAATTTGGAAAACTCAGCAGTGGCCACAGGACTGGAAAAGGTCAGTTTTCATTCCAATCCCAAAGAAAGGCAATGCCAAAGAATGCTCAAACTACCACACAATTGCACTCATCTCACATCCTAAAAACATAAAGCTCAAAATTCTCCAAGCCAGGCTTCAACAGTGCATAAACTATGAACTTCCAGATGTACAAGTTAGATTTAGAAAAGGCAGAAGAACCAGAGATCAAATTGCCGATATCCTCTGGACCATCAAAAAAAGCAAGAAAGTTCCAGAAAAACATCTATTTCTGCTTTATTGATTATGCCAAAGCCTTTGACTGTGTGGATCACAATAAACTGTGAAAATTTCTAAAAGAGATGGGAATACCAGACCACCTGATCTGCCTCCTGGGAAATCTGTATGCAGGCCAGGAAGCAACACTTAGAACTGGACATGGAACAGCAGACTGGCCCCCAAATAGGGAAAGGAGTACTTCAAAGCTGTATATTGTCACCCTTCTCATTTAATTCATCTGCAGAGTAAATCATGAGAAACGCTGGATTGGATGAAGCACAAGCTGGAATCAAGATTGCTAGGAGAAATATCAATAACCTCAGATATGCAGATGACACACCCTTATGGCAGAAAGTGAAGAAGAACTAAAGAGCTTCTTAATGAAAGTAAAAGAGGAGAGTGAAAAAAGTTGATTTAAAGTTGGACATTCAGAAAATGAAGATCATGGCATCTGGTCCCATCACTTCATGGCAAATAGATGGGGAAACAATGGAAACAGTGACAGACTTTATTTTTGAGGGCTCCAAAATCACTGCAGATGGTGATTGCAGCCATGAAATTAAAAGACACTTACTCCTTGGAAGAAAAGTTATGGCCAACCTAGACAGTATATTAAAAAGCAGAGACATTACTTTGCCAACAAAGGTCTGTCTAGTCAAAGCTATGATTTTTCCAGTAGTCATGTATGGATGTGAGAGTTGGACTATAAAGAAAGCTAAGCACCAAAAAATTTATGCTTTTGAACTGTGGTGTTGGAGAAGACTCTTGAGAGTCCCTTGGACTGCAAGGAGATCCAACTAGTCCATCCTAAAGGAAATCAGGCCTGAATATTCATGCAAAGAACTGATGCTGAAGCTGAAACTCCAATACTTTGGCCACCTGATGTGAAGAACTGACTCATTGGAAAAGACCCTGACACTGGGAAAGATTGACAGTTAGAGGAGAAGGGGATGACAGAGGATGAGATGGCTGGATGGCATCACCAACTCAATGGCATGAGTTTGAGTAAACTCCAGGAATTGGTGATGGACAGGGAGGCCTGATGTGCTGCAATCCATGGAGTCACAAAGAATCAGACAAGACTGAGTGACTGAACTGAACTAGTCATCATACTGAAAAAGAGAATTGAGTTAGATAAAGACTCTACTTCAGTGGGCTTATAATATAGAAACTGATACGACCTAGAAAATGTCAGGGCCACTTATGTCTTAGTTTCCTTTTCTGCTGTGCTTACATTTCCTCTGTACCAATGAATTCTTAGCTTTCCAAAGTTGGTGAAGGGAATGGAATACTAGGGAAGAGTAAAAGCTCAAATATTACTCTTCTTCATCAAGGTCGACGTAACCACATGGCCTGAGTCCTCATGTGGTCCATTGGTGAACCACATTGCTCATCCATGGCCACACCCTCGCCCCCCAGACCCAGTCAGGTTCAAAATTCCAGCCCCAAAGAGGAGGTCATGACAAGCAAGAGACATTAGAGAATCAATAGTTGGCAGGAGTAGAATACAACCCACGAATAGCATGTAGGTAACATTTTCTTCTACTCTAGAATCAACCGTAAGATGAACATATCCTAAGCTTTATTATTCTTATTGATTCTAGGCAGATAGCACTCTCCATTTATAAAGATTGCAGATAGGTGATGCAAGTCCTTAGCAAGTGCATATGTATAGCTGTTTCCCCATAAAAGGGCTTCCCTCGTGGTTCAGCTGGTAAAGAATCCACCTGCAATGTGGGAGACCTGGATTCGATCCTTGGGTTGGGAAGATCCCCTGGAGAAGAAAAAGGCTACTCACTCCAGTATTCTGGCCTGGAGAATTCCATGGACTGTATAGTCCATGGGGTTGCAAAGAGTCAAAACACGACTGAGCGACTTTCACTTTCACTTTCCCATAAATAACAGCTGTTATTTTTTTCAAAAAGAATAAAGAAAGCCACATTTTAAAACTTAAGCATCCAGAAAGATGAAACAAGATACTCTAGTGATCTTATGTATTTCCCAAGCAAGTTATTAAGAATTTGCCAAATCTTCTCCCAGTTATCCCACATCCCATATCTCCTGCCTGCTCTTTGTTTCACAAACAACCCACTCCTTATACTCGTCCCTGTGTCTGCCTCCCAAAGCAAATTAATAACTTACTTTGCTTCTTTGGGGGCTTTCTGGCTGGCTCAGTGGTAAAGAATCTGCCTGCCAGTGCAGGAGACACAGGAGAACAGGTTTGATCTCTGGATTGGGAAGATCCCTTGGAGTTGTTCGTCGTTCAGTCACTCAGTCGTGTCCGACTCTTTGTGACCCCATGGACTGCAGCACTCCAGGCTTCCCTGTCCTTCACAATCTCCTGGAGCTTGCACAAACTCATGTCCATTGAATCAGTGATGCCATCCAACCATCTCATCCATTTCATCTCTGTCGTCCCCTTCTCCTCCTGCCTTCAATCTTTCCCAGCATCAGGGTCTTTTCCAATGAGTCAGTTTTTGGAAAGGATTGGAAAGATCCCTTGGAGTAAGAAATGGCAACCCACTCCAGTATTCTTGCCTGGGAAATTCAATGCACAGAGGAGCGTGGCAGGATACAGTCCCTGGGGTCACAGAGTCAGACACGACTGAGCATGCATCATTTGTTCCTTTTATAATTCTCTCTCCATGTCACCCATTATACAGATTGTGTACATGCATGCTAAGTCACTTCAGTTGTGCCTAACTCTATATAACCTATGGACTGGAGCCCACCAGGCTCCTCTGTCCTTGGGATTCTCCAGGCAAGAAAACTGGAGTGGATTGCCATGTCTTCCTCCAGGGGATCTTCCCAACCCAGGGATGGAACCTGAGTCTCTTACATCTCCTGCATTAACAGGCGGATTCTTTACCACTAGTGCCACTTGGGAAGCCCATTATATAGATTATCTACAGTCAAATAACAATGGGCAGGAAAGAAGAGGGGCTCTGACTGAGGGGGCTTGGCATCCCCTCCCTCCTCCAGCACCTGCAGCTGTCTCCTCTCAAGCTTTGGATGTGACTCACAAGAGCCCAGCAAGCAGGCAGGCTAAGGGTCCCCCTCTCTATCGGGTGAGGATGAGGATACAGAAAGGTAACATTCTCATTAGGGTTGGAAAAAGGAGTATGGGGAAAGGCAGAGACCCCTCCCATCTTATTTGATCCTACTCTCATCACACTGATAGTGGAAGGGCAAACTCTCCATAGGGTGTCTTGGACTCTGTTAACACCCTTGCACCAGAGTTATTTACTTTTCAGAATGCCCCTATCACTTCCTCCTCCCTATCCTCCTGCTCCTAAGTGATTCAGCAAAGGGACCTCAACTTATATTTAAATCTTTTGAGATTTTCTCCTACATCTTAGCATGACATGCCTTTCACTTTGCCCTGCATCTATTTGTGAGTTGTGATGGACTCTAATGAGATGGAAAATATACTGGAGATCTTATTCCACATGTTCAGGACTTTGTCATTTTTAATGGGCTTTCCCATAATCACCATCTGCTCCTATTCCCTTCCCCCTCCCCCTCCTCCTCTTTGCCCTCCTTTCTTCTATTGAAACCAGATACCTGTGTAATAAAAATAGAAGTTGGGTGTTTTTGCTTTTGGAAACGCAATCATTGAGACCATATTTTTGAGGACTATTTTTACAAAGTGACTTTTACAGGTAATCTTCTGGGCAACAGAGTGTTCTGTTTTTTTTTTTTCCCCCAGTCACTGCTGTAGAATCCAGAATACTGGGTTTCAAAGGTGGGATTACTAGGGGAAAGTGTGTCTGCCTAGCTGCTGTTATCCTGACCTTGTAAGCCCTCATGCAGGTGCCTGTCTCTTGGGCCATCTCAAATTGCCGCAAAAAGACGCGATGACAGTTTGATTTCACCCGGTCCCTTGAGTTATGAGTAATTTTGTTAGACTCTTGTCATTTTCTGGCAGTTTTCATGAAGTTGTGCTGAATTTGCAAACAAAGGCAAACGGCAAACAATGGTCTAAGCTGCTTTGAGATGGCCTCATTAAACTGCAGCCTGCCGGAAGCTTGCTGCTTATAGCAATGAACACATCTGAGCTTGACAAAGAAGTTACCATCTAAAACGCTGTTCACATTGCTTGGGATGATAAAGTTGTCTCATGTGCAACTAAGCAAAAAAAAAAAAAAAAAAAAGGTAATTAATTCATTAAATATATAAGGAAGGAAAAAAGAAAGAGCAGAAAACTGCTCCTTGGAGAAGGAAATGGCAACCCACTCCAGTATTCTTTGCCTGGAGAATCCCATGGACAGAGGAGCCTAGCAGGCTGAAGTCCATGGGGTTGCAAGAATCAGACATGACTTAGCAACTAAACCACCACCACCAGAAAATTGCTCCAGTTTCCAGGACAGCTAAAATTCCCCTTTCCTGCTGTTATTTCAGCCCTGGCACCAGTAAGCAGTGCCCCTTGAGGAGGAAAATGGCAACCCACTCCAGTATTCTTGCCTGAAAAAATTCCACAGACAGAGGAGCCTGGCAGGCTATAGTCTGTGGGGTCCCAAAGAGTTGGAAATGACTGAACAACTGATGCTTAAGCATACATGCAAGCTCTCTGGAACTTGGGTGTACAGACACCCTTTCTGTTTGGGGAATACAATGATCTCTGCACATGCCTCCTGTCGAGAGATGGGGTTGTGTGGCATGCTCTCCAGTGTCTCTTTTTAATTTCAGAAGTATGCATTTGTGAGATTATAGGAAGCCCTTAAAAATAGCAAAGTCCTTACCATGAGAGTAAGGTCCCCAGCATATTTTCCACCTCAGTAGCCTCCATCACAACCCACAAACAAAAGTAGGGCAAAGTAAAATGAATGCCACTTTGAGATGTGGGAGAGGATCTCAAAGGAATACAGTTTCATTCAATGTAAGTTGAGATCCCTTATGTGAATCATTTAGTCTATGGGACTTAGTTTCCATAGATATTAATTATGATAAAATGGACCAACCTGTTATCCTCAGAAATTATTAGATTATAAGAGATTATTTCTATTTTAGATAATAAATATATTTTAAAATAGATCATAATGAAAATATGAACACTATGGAATTGGTTGTCCCAAGTGAACAAGTGTCTAGTTATCTGAAGCGTCTGTCACAAGCAAACACTTTCTGGATTCATGTGTGACTGTTCAGTCACGTCCAATTCTTTGTGACCCCATGGACTGTAGCCAACCAGGCTTCTCTGTCCATGGGGATTCTCCAGGCAAGAATACTGGAGGGAGTTGCCATGCCCTCCTCCAGGGGATCTTCCCAACCTAGGGATTGAACCTAGGTCTCCCACATTGCAGGCAGATTCTTTACCATCTGAGCCACCAGGGAAGCCTTGGATTCATAACCCTCTAAATTAAGAATTAAGCCTGTGCTCATTATCTTTGACTGTGGCTCAGATCATTAGTTCCTTATTGTAAGATTCAGGCTCAAATTGAAGAAAGTAGGGGAAACCATTAGGCCATTCAGGTATGACCTAAATCAAATTCCTTATGATTATACAGTAGAGATGACAAATAGTTTCAAGGGACTAGATCTGGTAGACAGAGTGCCTGAAGAACTAGGGACAGAAGTTCATAACATTGTACAGAAAATGGTGACAAAAACCATTCCCAAGAAAAAGAAATGCAAAACGGCAAAGTGATCATCTGAGGATGCCTTACAAATAGCTAAGAAAAGAAGAAAAGTGTATGGCAAAGAAGAAAGGGAAAGATATAGCCAGCTGAATGCAAAGTTCCAGAGAATGGCAAAGAGAGATAAGAAAGTCTTCTTAAGTGAACAGTGCAAAAAAAGGGGAAAGCAATAGAATGGGACAGACTACAGGTCTTTTTTTAAAAATTGGAGATATCAAGGAAACATTTCATGCAAAGATGGGCACAATAAAGGACAGAAATGGTCTGGACCTAACAGAAGCAGAAGAGATTTAAAAAGAGCACCAAGAATACATGGAAGAACTGTACAAAAAATCTTAATGACCTGAATAACCATGATGGTGTGGTCACTCACCTAGAGCCAGACATCCTGGAATGTAAAGTCAAGTGGGCCTTACAAAGCATTACTACAAACAAAGCTAGTGAGGGTGATGGAATTCCAGTTGAGCTATTTCAAATTCTAAACAATGATGCTGTTAAAAGTGTTTCACTCAATATGTCAGCAAATTTGGAAAACTCAGTAGTGGCCACAGGACTGGAAAATATCAGTTTTCATTTCAATCCCAAAGAAAGGCAATGCTAAAGAATGCTCAAATTATCTTCCAATTGCACTCATTTCACATGCTAGCAAGATTATGCTCAAAATCCTTCAAGCTAGGCTTTAGCAGTATGTGAACCGAGAACTTTCAGATGTACAAACTGGATTTAGAAAAGGCAGAGGAACCAGATATCAAATTGCCAACATCTATGGGATCATAGAAAAAGCAAGGAAATTCTAAAAAAAAAAAAAAAAAAGAATCTACTTCTGCTTCATTGACTAGGCTAAAGCCTTAACTGAGTAGATCACAAAAAAACTGTGGAAAATTCTTAAAGAGATGGGAATAGCAGACCACCTTACCTGCCTCCTGAGAAGCCTGTATTCAGGACAAGAAGCAACAGTTAGAATTAGACTTGAAGCAATGGACTGTTTCAAAACTGGGAAAGGAGTACTTCAAGGCTGTATGTTGTCACCCTGCTTATTTAACTTATATGCAAAGCACATCAGGTGAAATGCTCAGCTGGATGACTCACAGGCTGGAATCAAGATTGCCAGGAGAAATATCAACAGCCTCAGATGTGCAGATGATAACACTTTAATGTCAGAAAGCGACGAGGAACTAAAGAGCCTCTTGATGAAGGTGAGAGAAGCCAGTGTCACTTAATCCAGGCTGATCCACTTAGATATCCGATGACAAAGAGACAGGAAGTCATGAAGCTGAGTCAGGTGAATGGCAGGATTCCAGGTAGAAGATTCAAATGACTCAGCTATTTTCGGTCCTGGAATCTCCCTGGTTACTTTCTTGCCCAAGTTTTGACACCCTCTCCTATTCCACCAGATATTTGAATGCCCTGGCAAATATTTTTGCTTAAAATAACCAGAGTCAGATTTTATCACTCAAAATGACGAAGAGATCTGTACTAACATACACATCTTGCTTGAGTTCTCCAAACTTCAGTTCAATTCAGTTCAGTCACTCAGTCACGTCTGACTCTGCGAATCTATGGACTACAACATGCCAGGCTTCCCTGTCTCTGAACTTAAGAGCCCCTTACGCTTACCCACTATTATATCACCAGTGCTAATAAAGTCTAGTCAAAGAAAGGGAGTTTACCACACATCGAAAGAATAGAGGAATAAATGAATGAATGAGGAAATAGAAGATACTTAAATAAACTAAATGCAAAATTTTGTTCTCACTTTTATTTTTTTAATTTTCACCTGGAAGATGAAAGATGCATGGCTTTTAGTTGATTCTAAAGGGAAAGAGACACATGTACCCCAATGTTCATCGCAGCACTGTTTATAATAGCCAGGACATGGAAGCAACCTAGATGCCCATCAGCAGATGAATGGATAAGAAAGCTGTGGTACATATACACAATGGAGTATTACTCAGCCATTAAAAAGAATACATTTGAATCAGTTCTAATGAGATGGATGAAACTGGAGCCTATTATACAGAGTGAAGTAAGCCAGAAAGAAAAACACCAGTACAGTATACTAACGCATATATATGGAATTTAGAAAGATGGTAACAATAACCCTGTGTACGAGACAGCAAAAGAGACACTGATGTATAGATCAGTCTTATGGACTCTGTGGGAGAGGGAGAGGGTGGGGAGATTTGGGAGAATGGCATTGAAACATGTATAATATCATTTTGAAACGAGTCACCAGTCCAGGTTCGATGCACGATACTGGATGCTTGGGGCTGGTGCACTGGGATGACCCAGAGGGAGGGTATGGGGAGGGAGGAGGGAGGAGGGTTCAGGATGGGGAACACAGGTATACCTGTGGCGGATTCATTTCGATATTTGGCAAAACTAATACAATATTGTAAAGTTTAAAAATAAAATAAAATTAAAAAAAAATAAAATGAATTCCCATCCCAAGAAATTTGGCAAGCACTCACTAGAGAGTAATCAGAAGAGCCTGGAATTAAGTAACCTCAAATTATTTGCTAATAATCTCAGATCTTGGAGATATTTGTGATCCTAGCCTTACCCTTGAAAGCTGTAGCACAGAAAAATGGGAAAACAAAGGCTTGAGCATATCTGAACAAATTAGAACTCTGGCTTCTTCTAAAATACCTTTTCACAATTATTTGGCCTCCCAAATGGACAAAGAAACATGCCTGTCTTTTGGTGTCATTTTAAAAGGCCACTCTTGACAATGACTGATGAGAAAAGCCAATAAAATAAATGCTTTCCCATCTAAATTTAAAACCAACTGAAATAGAGTCAGAAAACAAGGTCAAAGGAAATGAAAATCTTTCTCAGCTACCATTAGAAACTCTTTAGGTGGATGTGGCCACAGGATCTTAGTAGTGATTGCTGTTCAGTCACTAAGTCGTAACCATCTCTTGGTGACCCCATGAACTGTAGCACACCAGGCGTCCCTGCCCTTCGCTATCTCCAAGAGTTTGCTCAAACTCATGTCCACTGAGTCCGTGATGCCATCCAACCATCTCATCCTCTGTCACCTCCTTCTCCTCTTGCCCTCAGTCTTTCCCAGCATCCAGGACTTTTAGTAGTGATATGCACCTTCAATACAGAAATGAAACCTGAGGACTGAAAGGGTTACATAACTTAAGGTCAGTCAAATGCGTAAGCAAGAACTTCAAACTCAGGTTGTCTAACTTCAAAGACTATATCCTTAACTATATTTTCTCCCCTTACTCAACGAGGGAATAAAAGATACATAAATGAATGGGAAAGAGGACCCTCTAGGAAGCAATAGGTCATCAATTACAACTCAGGCACTAAGGACCTTAATCATTTCCATATTCTTGCCCAAGGCAGACTCTGGGTTTCCACATGAAAGTGTTTTTTCCACTTAGGCCCTGGCAAGACTACACCTGCAACGATGGATTAAACTTTGAACACTGAAGGAATGCAACAAACAGTTCCAAAAATAACAGTTCAGGTGAGTAGAAAGACTGATTCATAACAGGAATTTTAAAAAGGAATGAGTTTCAAAGGTATTTCAAATCTTGGCCAAGTGACAAGAAAAAGATCTGATTGTAATCTGTGCATATTTAAGAGTCTGAAAAAGAAGAATGAGTGGAATGTATAATATTAGTTTCTTTTTTATTTTCGCTTTTTTTTTTTTTTTTAGGTTACATTTAAGCAGCAAAGGTAAATAAATCCAGGGAAGAGACCACAGAGGGACTAGACTTTGAAAATGCCTTTAGATATTTAGGGCTGGACCCAGAGCTAAGATTTGGCAGAGTTTCTCACAGAGAAAAAAATAATGTTTCAAAGACTGGGAAAGTATCCTTCAGTTTCCTCTTAAGGATTTTGTCATGTTCAAACTGGATAAAGCAGGCTAAGTCCTAAGTCAATAGCAGGCTTATGTAAATAGTACACTGTTGGCATGGGTGAGAAAAGCAGAACAGCTAAGACATCCTGAAAGTTATTCTGTTTCCTCCAAGGGAACAGGTTTAAGTGATGGAAAGTGAGATTGAATATAATACCCAGTTCAAGTAAACTAGTGTGAATTCATTACTCTGGGAAATCAGGGAAATTTGAAGGTAAATGCTTCCCACGGGTATATCTGGGGAAAGGAGAATGGAAAACCTTTAGCAAATAGATCAACATAGATTCAAGGGTATATATAATGTTTGACATCATATTATTTGTTCAAGGATAATAATGATCATTTTGCTGAAATTCAATTTCTACCCAGTGAAGTGGGAAATATACATTAAAAAAAAAAAAATCTCCATGCAGAAAAGGTAAAGCAACATGCTCAGCTCTGTGGAGTTGTTCTTGTTTTCTAATCCTGCTGTTATCGAGTTGGTTGCTTGTCAACCGCTTTGCAGGAAACTAAGCATTTTACTGGGGTTCTGAATTTGAAGGGCAGTTTTGATGCTGAAGTTCTGTGTACTATAACATATTATTTTGCTTAAATAGTCACTGATCTTGATCTCATTCACCTATACAAGTCTCCTCCTTGGTAACTTCTTTTAGGAGAAGCAAAAATTGGGAAAGAAATCACTGTTTCTTGGGAAATAAACTCAAATACATATTACATTGTTTTTAATGGGTAATTGTGTAAAAACTCAGAACTCTAGAAGTTAATTCAGAAGCACTTCTAACAACTACTTGTATTTTTTTCTAATGATAATATTAAGCAATGTTTTTGTTCAGTAGCTCAGTCATGTCCAACATTTTGCAACCCCACGGACTGCAGCATGTCAGGCTTCCCTGTTCTTCACCATATCGCGAGGCTTGCTCAAACTCTTGTCCATTGAGTCAGTGATGCCATCCAACCATCTCATCCTTTGTCATCCCCTTCTCCTCCTACCTTCGATCTTTCCCAACCTCAGGGTCTTTTCCAATGAGTCAGCTCTTTGCATAAGATGGCCAAAGATTGGAGCTTCAGCTTCAGCATCAGTCCTTCCAATGAATATTCAGGCTTGATTTCCTTTAGGATTGACTGGTTTGATCTCCTAGCAGTCTAAGTGAATCTCAAGGGGTCTTCTCCAACACCATAGTTCAAAAGCATCAATTCTTTGGCACTCACCCTTCATTATGGTCCAACTCTCACATCCATACATGGCTACTGGAAAAACAATGACTAGATGGACCTTTGTTGGCAAATAATGTCTCTGCTTTTTAATACTCTGTCTAGGTTTGTCACAGCTTTTCTTCCAGGGAATAAGCATCTTTAATCCATGGTTGCAGTCACCACCTGCAATGATTTTGGAGCTCAAGAAAATAAAGTCTGTCACTGTTTCCATTGTTTCCACATCTAATTGCCATGAAGTGATGGGACCAGATGTCATGATCTTCATTTTTTGAAAGTTGAGTTTTAGGTCAGCTTCTCACTCTTCTTTTTCACCTTCATCAAGAGGCTCTTTAGCTCCTCTTTGCTTTCTGCCATAAAGATGGTGCCATCCGCATATCTGAGGTTACTGATATTTCTCCCAACAGTCTTGATTCCAGCTGTGCTTCATCCAGCCCAGCTTTTAGCATGATGTACTCTGCATATAAGTTAAATAAACAAGGTGACAATATACAGCCTTGCTGTACTCCTTTCCCAATTTGGAACCAGTCCTTTGTTTCACGTCCAATTCTAACTGTTGCCTCTTGACCTGCATACAGGTTTTGTAGGAGGCTGATATTCCCATATCTTTAAGAGTTTTCCAGTTTTTATGATCCACACAGTCAAAGGCTTTAGCATAGTCAAAGATGCAGAAGTGGATGTTTTTCTGGAATTCTCTTGCTTTTTCCATGATGTTGGAAATTTGATTTCTGATTCCTCTGCCTTTTCTAAATCCAGCTTGTACATCTGGAAGTTCTGGACTCACATACTGTTGAAACCTGTCTTGGAGGATTTTGAGCATTACTGTGGTAGCATGTGAAATGAGTTATTGTTATTAAACAATAGCAAAATATTAGCTATTAAACAATAATAAGATATTAGATTTTATGATTCCTCAGCCCCCAGTTGGTAATATTTTTCTTCTTGAAAATGTCAGTGACTTGAGCAGGATTTCTATTCCTCAAACTTTAGAAAGATTTTTTTTGAGGGGTGGGAGGAAGATGTTTATCATCCATAGGCAAACACAGGTACATCACCTGGTCACTTATTCTAACTCTTGAGGTGACCCTTTCCTAACTCAATTTACTTTTGAGTTAAATATTGGTGATGAAATTCAGTTCCAGTTGCTTTTCTCTCATTTCAATCACTGATATTTGGACATTTGCTAGCCCCTTGAATGTGAAGTCAAGTTGGCCTTAGAAAGCATCACTACAAACAAAGCTAGTGGAGGTGATGGAATTCCAGTTGAACTATTTCAAATCCTGAAAGATGATGCTGTGAAAGTGTTGCACTCAATATGCCAGCAAATTTGGAAAACTCAGCAGTGGCCACAGGACTGGAAAAGGTCAGTTTCCATTCCAATCCCAAAGAAAGGCAATGCCAAAGAATGCTCAAACTACTGCACAATTGCACTCATCTCACACGCTAGTAATGTAATGCTCAAAATTCTCCAAGCCAGGCTTCAGCAATACGTGAACTGTGAACTTCCTGATGTTCAAGCTGGTTTTAGAAAAGGCAGAGGAACCAGAGATCAAATTGCCAACATCTGCTGGATCATGGAAAAAGCAAGAGAGTTCCAGAAAAACATCTATTTCTGCTTCATTGACTATGCCAAAGCCTTTGACTGTGTGGATCACAATAAATGGTGGAAAATTCTGAAAGAGATGGGAATACCAGACCACCTGACCTGCCTCTTGAGAAACCTATCTGCAGGTCAGGAAGCAACAGTTAGAACTGGACATGGAACAACAGACTGGTTCCAAATTGGAAAAGGAGTACGTCAAGGCTGTATTTTGTCACTCTGCTTATTTAAGTTATATGCAGAGTACATCATGAGAAATGCTGGGCTGGAAGAAGCACAAGCTGGAATCAAGATGCTGGGAGAAATATCAATAACCTCAGATATGCAGATGACACCACCCTTATGGCAGAAAGTGAATAGGAACTAAAAAGCCTCTTGATGAAAGTGAAAGTGGAGAGTGAAGAAGTTGGCTTAAAATTCAACATTCAGAAAACAAAGATCATGGCATCTGGTCCCATCACTTCATGGGAAATAGATGGGGAAACAGTGGGAAAAGTGTCAGACTTTATTTTTCTGGGCTCCAAAATCACTGCAGATGGTGATTGCAGCCATGAAATTAAAAGACGCTTACTCCTTGGAAGGAAAGTTATGACCAAACTAGATAGCATATTCAAAACCAGAGACATTACCTTGCCAACAAAGGTCCATGTAGTCAAGGCTATGGTTTTTCCAGTAGTCATGTATGGATGTGAGTTGGACTATAAAGAAAGCTGAGTGCCGAAGAATAGATGCTTTTGAACTGTGGTGTTGGAGAAGACTCTTGAGAGTCCCTTGGACTGCAAGGAGATCCAACCAGTCCATTCTAAAGGAGATCAGTCCTGGGTGTTCTTTGGAAGGACTGATGCTAAAGCTGAAACTCCAGTACTTTGGCCACCTCATGTGAAGAATTGACTCATTGGAAAAGACTCTGATGCTGGGAGGGATTGGGGGCAGGAGGAAAAGGGGACAACAGAGGATGAGATGGCTGGATGACATCACTGACTTGATGGACGTGAGTTTGAGTGAACTCCAGGAGTTGGTGATGGACAGGTGACCTGGCATGCTGCAGTTCATGGGGTTGCAAAGAGTTGGACACAACTGAGCGACTGAACTGAACTGAACTGAATAGGATTAATACCAACCACAAGGCAAGTGAAGCTTCTCAAGTTACAGTATGGTAAGTTCCCTACATATGAATGAGCTCCATTCTGAGAGCATGTTCATAAGACCAATTTGTTCCTAAGTCCAACAAAATTAGCCTAGGTACCCAACTAACACAATCAGTTTTCACACAAACAATACACAAAAGCAAACACAAAAAATAAAGAAAACATTTTAAATCTTGCAGTACAGTACGCTGAGAAGAGTAGTAGTGCAGTACAACAGCTAGAATCCTGGGGCTGGCACTGAGTGAACAGGCAGGAAGAGTTACTGACTGGAGGAGGGAAAGGCGATGGGAGATGGTAGAGCTGAAAGATCATCAACAATAGGAGACAGGGTAAGCTGCAATTCCACTCATGCTTGAAGGTGACGGAACAGATTCTGGTTCCTTGATGGAACCAGATGCACATTGCATCTTTGCAAGTTCTCAATTTGAAGGCTCGAATGTTGGAGACTTACTGTATAAAATGTAGAGGTACCTCAACTCTTACTATAAAAATTCTCATCCTCTCAGATGAGGAAGGAAAATATGTCTTGATAAATACCGGAGAAGCAGAATTATCAAAATACCTTCTAGCACCCTCAATGAGTATGAATAATTATCTATGTAAGCCAAAAAGGTTACATTCAAATGCTAATTTTATGTCATTGTTCGGTCACTAAGTTGTGTCTGACTCTTTGTGACCCCATGGACTGCAACACGCCAGGCTTCCCTGTCCTCCACTATCTCTCAGAGTTTGCTCAAGTTCATGTCAATTGAGCCAGTGATGGTATCTAACCATCTTATTTTATAAGTGCTATCTAACAACCTGATTTCATAAATAATTCTTAGTATCATTTAGAAAGAAGTAGGTTATGCTGCCATTAACAAATAACTCCAAAATTTCAGTTGCTATTGTTGTTTAGTCACTAAGTCACGTCTGACTCTTTTGTTACCCCATGAACTATAGCCCACTAGTCTCCTCTCTCCATGGAATTTTCCAGGCAAGAATACCAGAGAGAGTGGGTTGCCATTTTCTTCTCCAGGAGATCTTCCCAACCCAGGGATTGAACCTGTGTCTCCTGCATTGCAGGTGGATTCTTTACCACTCAGCCACCTGGGAAGGCCCCATATTTCAGCAGTTTATAGCATTAAAATTGCTGCTTGCTGTCCACTGTGGATTGGCAAGAATAGGATCCTCCTGCATTTTTGATGTAGTCAGAAAGCATGGTTGGATACAGTCCCACCGTTTAGACGATCACCTAGCTCCATAGCACAGAAAAGGGAATATGGAGAATCACACCCCACATATTATATTAATCTCAGGTGGCCTCACCCTGCAATGGCTTGAGCAAGGCTTAAGTTCCCAGACCAGTGGTGGTGGTGAAAACACCAGATTCCAGTCACTAGAGCAGTGGTCAGTGACAGGGGCTCTGGCCCTTCAGCTGTGCAGAAAAGAATTCCCACAAAGACAGAAAGTAATGAAGCAAATAAAGTATGTATTGAAAGGAAAAATACAGGACATGTGGATAGACACACAGGCAGACTCAGAGGGAGCGGCCCTGAGTTGCTCCCTCGAGGCACTTTAAATCACTTACATGGGGCATTTCTTCTGGTTTTCCTTTGGCCATTTTGATGTGCCCCATTCACAGTTCATATCTGGTATATCTCAGGACCCTCCCATGTGTGCACATGCATCTCTTAGCCAAGATGGATTCTAAAGAAAAGTTGCATGGGTAAAGCATCCCTTGATGTAACTCCCCCTTTGACCTGCACAGAGTTTTAATGTGCACTTTCAGAATGAGACATCTATGGCCTGGGCAGGGTCCAGCCATCTCCCTTAATTGCCCTGCTGTTCTCATCTTGGAGTTTCTGGTCCATAGGGAACGAATCTCCAGTTGCTTTACTCTGGGTGGGAGGAGGGGGCGGGGGTGCCCATCTGCCTCCTGCCTCAATATAAATTCTTCTGCCCAGAGGAAGTATGCATATTTTATTGACTTTTATAAGTGGTCTGATCCTGTCTGAACTTGAATGTACAGAGGAACTAAAACCTGACCATGTGAGCAGAGGAACAGTACCAGAAATACTACTGAGCAGAATTTGCATCCTACTTATAAAAGGGTGCTACTCAATGATTTGAGAGTGGCTATAGAACTCTCTTCAGTGTAAACTCATGTGGTTTATGACAATCTTCCATTTAGTTGAAGACCAATTTATTGACTCTCCCTTTATATTTATTGCAGTTTTGGGGGGAAAAAAAGCATTTCCTTAATTCAGATTCTATATGAGGCTTCAGAGATTTAAATATAAGATTTCACTCTCGATTTGCTTAATTTTTTAGGTATGCTCAGGTTTCTCAGTAAAAACAAAATATATCCAACTCAGGCATGAGAAAAAAGTTAATCTTCCAAGGTTTTCTGAGGGATGTAGCATCAAAGTAAAGTTTTCCAGAATGAGGAGGTGTTGCAAAGGCACTTGGAAGGAGAAATGACAGAATCATCTGTATTCCAGGCCAGAAAAAAAGTATGTTCCAGACACTTGTGGTAGGCAGATTCTTGGGAGGTATTAATTCAAAACTCGTACTTTTTATCCCAAGTAAAACTTGCAAAAACTAGAAAAATGGCAACACTGTATTTACTAGTTTAGAGGTCAGAGATTCAGAGTTGCCTCAAATTTGCATAAGGAAGAGATGGTAAGCAGTCCTCACTAGCGTATCTAAAGGGATGGTGGGTTGATAGATGGCATCTTACAGGTTTTGATATGCATAGAGGTTTCACCAAGGAATGTGAACCAAATCCATCTAAAGAACTCAGAGCTTGCCCTGAGGCCTTGAAAGAACTTTCTCCTGTTTTCAATACCTCCTGCTTTCCCTGGGACCACTGTCAGAATGGTGAAAAGCCAGACTGCATTTGGAGAAGGAAAAAAAAAAAAAAATTACAGACAGTTGAGACTATAAGGAAGTCATTGTGGTAAAGATTTATTTGAGTAATTATTGTTTTATGTTAAACTTTTTTGCACTGCTCAGTCTCCCTTTTACCTTTAAGACCACTCACTGCCCTATTTGAATAGCAGATGAGTCCTTCAGAGTGCCCCCAACACCAATGAATCTTTTCAGCACCAAGGACTTAAAACATTGTTGAGAATAAATGGAGAGTTCTCAAAAGAATCTGACTTTTTAAAGACACTCCAATTTTGAACCCAGGCACCATGAGAGAAGATGAGGCATCCCTGTTAAATTATTTCCTCAACTATACAATGGAACCAATAACTACATCAGAAATGTATGTGTGTGTGTGGAGGGGTGGTAAATTAGATTAATCAAAGCAGAATACTCCACATCGGTAACAATATCCTCAGTGATACTCGGACATTATCTTTTTCTGAACTCCTATGGAGAGAATACTTAGCTCCATCTAATTTAACTTGCCATTTATATGCTTAGTGGCATGCCATCCAACAAAGAATTTCATGGTGTTTAACAACTGACAGAATTTTGCATGCGTCATCTTATTTTCTTGACCTCGACCCTCACCACTCTCTGTGAACAAGTTGCTGTCATCATCGCATCCATTCACAATTGCACAAACATGCCAAGTCATAATGATTATAAGGACAGGGTAGGATTAATCCAAAAACCCGCAATTCAGCCTGTATTCTGATAAAAGCTGCTGCCTGATCTTAGAAAAATCACTGGTAATTGGGTCTCAATTTTTTCATCTTAGAAATGGGTATTATTATGATTTAGCTATCTCATACAGTCGGTGAAAGGAATAAGCAATATAAGATATAAACTAATTGCTCAAGGCATCTTGGTTATCTTTCCTAAAATCTTTATTTTATTTTATAGTCTAAATTACTGGAGGCTTCCCTGGTATCTCAGCTGGTAAAGAATCCACCTTCAAGGCAGGAGATCCCAGTTCGATTCCTGGGTAGGAAAGTTCCCCTGAAGAAGGGATAGGCTACCTACTCCAGTGTTCTTGGGGTTCCCTGGTGGTTCAGTTGGTAAAGAATCCGCTTGCAATGGGGGAGACCTGGGTTTGATCCCTGGGTTGGGAAGATCCCCTGGAGGAGGGCATAGCAGCCCACTCCAGTTTTCTTGCCTGGGGAATACCCATGGACACGGGAGCTTGGTGGGCTACAGCCCATGGGAGTCAGACACAACTGAGCAACGAAGCACAGCACAGTCTAAAGTATTGTTTTTTTATGCTATGAACTTGATAGACCAAAGAAAGGACTGTCCAAGAAGTAAAATGTGTATAGTTACAGGTTGTGTTGTGTGTGTGTGTGTGTATATATATGTATGTATAACTATATATATAGCTACATGAAATATTTCACATACATTTGTATATAGATTACATATTAGTATTCACATTAGTATCAATATAAATATAATAATATTCATATTGTAAAGTAAGATTATTATAAAATTTGCTATGATACAGATTATATATATATGAATTATGACTGTACAAGGCATATTTGATATTAACATTTTGATACACTGTGTTGTGTATTGTATGAGCAATATATTCTGCATACTTGTCAAGCTATTTTGGCAGAATTGGACAGAAACGGTTTTATAGAGGCAGAAAAATAAACACATCTACTGCACTAACACTGGAATTGAATATTGCTGAAGGGAAAGAATAGAAACATCACTCACCACCACTCCCAAGTACACACACACACGACCACCACCACCAAAAACTAGTATTTATGTGTAAAGAAAGGTCACTTGAATGCAGAAAAGCTTCCTAGTCTAAACAGACGGTCCAGACCCTTCTCTGCCCAAATGACAGTTCATCTGGCCCTTTGCTTTGGTAGAGCCTCTGAGGTCCAGATTTCTGCAGTGATGACTACAGGCGCTTCTGGTAGATAGAATGATGGTCCCCAAAGATGTCTATGTCTTAATGCCCAATGCCTATGAATATGCTACCTTACATGGAAAAAGGGATTTTGTAGATGTGATTAAGACTCCTAGGATGGGATGATCATCCTGGATTCTTTAGATGGGCAAAATGTATGAGAAGGCTTCTTATAAGTGAAAGAGGAAAGGAAGAGAATCAGAGTCACGTGGACTCCAGTCAAGGAACATGCACAGTATCTAGAAGGTAGAAAAGGAAAGCCACAGACTCTCCCTTAAATCCTTAAGAAAAGACACAGTTCTCCTTAATGCCTTGATTTTAACCCCGTGAGACCCACTACATCTGACCATGGAAATTTTAAGATAGTAAATGTACGCTGTTTTAAGCCATTCTTTGTGTAGCCATGGTAGAGCAGCAATGGGTAACTAATACAGTGCTGTTTCCCAGGAGCACCGGTGTTGCTCTCGGAACGTGCTCCAGTTATGCTTTGGTCTAAACCAAAGTGCGTCAAAGCTTCCTTGGCCTCTTGTGGCCTAGAAAATGATTGCCTGTCGCTGCAAATATTTTCGGCTTCTCTGATAGTTCAGTTGGTAAAGAATCCACCTGCAATGTAGGACACCCTGGTTCGATTCCTGGGTCAGAAAGATCCTCTGGAGAAGGGATAGGCTACCCACTCCAGTATTCTTGGTCTTCCCTCGTGGCTCAGCTGCTAAAGAATCCACTTGCAATTTCACTGGTTGTGAGTGTGTGCATCCCACCATCGTCTGTTTCGCACTGAGCTCACTGATTCTAGGTCTGCAACGTGAACCTATGGGGAAAATGGACTGGGGACAATCTGAATAACAGACTCCAAGTTACAAGAATAATCAGCCTTCCTTCTGTCCGGTAAGGTCCACAGACCACGTCTATTTGTCTACCACCATATCACCAATAGTATTGGACTAAAAGTGAAATTTCACACATATTTGTTGACTGACATCCCAGTTTGGTGCCAGTCTTCTGCAGATACGTAGCATCATCCCTCAACTCCTCCTAACACCACCAATGGCTCACTTCTTGCCTCAGCACTAACCTTCCATATTACTCCTACACAAGGCGTAAGAATGAGGTCCTCTCCTTCCAGCATTCTAAACTTAACATATTCTTTGCCTTGGATTGTGTCCCTAAGTAAGACATTGAAGTTCTAACCCCTGGTTACAGTGTTGGTTGCTCAGTCACTCAGTCTTCTCTGACTCCTTGCAACCCCATGGACTGCAGCCCACCAGACTCCTCTGTCTATGGAATTTTATGGGCAAGAGTACTAGAGTGGATTCGATTCCCTTCTCCAAAGGATCTTCCCAACCCAGGGATTGAGCCTGTGTCTCCTGCATTGTGACCTTATTGGAAATAGGTTTATATTTATAAATAGGTTTATATTATATCAAATCTTTATACAAGAAATGATTCAATATGAGGTCATATTGGATTAGCATGGATCTTAATCCAATGGCTGATGTCCTTATAAGAAGAGGGAAATTTAGACGCAGTTGCAAAGAGAAGTCAAATCAAAGTTGTAAAGGAAGGCAGAAGCAAAGATTGGAGTTATGTTGCTATGAGACAAGGAATGCCAAGGTCGGCCAGAAACCACCAGAAGAGAAGCTCTTGGAGAGAGGCATGGACAGTTTCTCCCTGAGTTTCCTGTAAGATCCAACCCTGCTGATGCCTCGATTTCAGACTCAGACCCCCTGTATTGTAAGGACATACATTTCTGTTACTTTAAAACACCCAGTTTGTGTTAATTTGTTGCAGCAGCGTTAAGTAATTGATAGGGTAAAGCTAGGAGCTGTGCTAACTCACATACAACTCTGCATCTACCCACATGCACACGCCACTGCCCTTGCTTGTTGATGTAGTTTGACAAAGATGGATCTATTTTTGCCATCCCAGCAGGAGGGGACAGTGTGCACACTCCCCTGCCTGGCAGAGTCCCCACTGGGGTAACCTGCACGCATTGACATCGTCTGGTTATAAAATGAAAGTTAACGCGCCAGCACAGCGGTGTTCCCGTTAAGTACTGATTTGTTTTCTCATTTGCGTAAACACGAACTGAACTATCCGTGAAGCCAGGGGAAAGAAACCTCATCAGGGAGTTTTATAGGTTGTGTAAGTGTTTCCGACACCTGGGCCTTGCTGTACATACCAAATCCTGCATCTGAGCTGCTTATTTTCTTTCGTAAACAAAAAGTTCAAAATTCTTAGCACAGGATATTCGTCTGAATCCCTCAGGGAAATACACATTATGCACTAAAAATAAAACCAATTACCCTGCAATTCTAGGGCCCAATAAGAAAAGGAGAGTCTATGGTCACAAAACTTGGGCACTGAGAGTGTATTCTAGAGTTATCCTAAATCATCCTCAAAGGCTCAAAGCCATGTTCAACCCTGACTGTGTCTAACACCCCAGGCAACCCAGTGAAGGGCATTATTAAACTTTTCCTCTATTATCACAACAACCTGTCAGCCCAGGGGCCATTTGTATTTCTTTCCTGGTGTTAATTGAATTCAGAGAATTAGTGAGACTGAGAAAGAGCAGGATTTCCACCAGATAAGGAATGATTGAACCATTTAAGGGGTGTGTGCGTGTGTGTGTGTGTGTGTGTGTGTGTGTTAGTCACTCAGTCCTATCCAACACTTTGAGACCCCATGGACTGTAGCCTGCCAGGCTCCTCTGTCCATAGAGATTCTCCAGGCAAGAAGAGTGGAGTGGGTTGACACTTCCTTCTCTAGGGTTTCTTCCCGACCCAGGGATTGAACACAGGTCTCCTGTGTTGTAGGCAGATTTTTTACCATCTGAGCCACCAGAGAAGCATAGGTCTTGGGAAAGCAGAGAAGGCAATATTTTTTCCAATTGAAATACATGTCTTAGAACATGGAGATTCTAAGAAAAAAATCTAGCATCCTCCCTTTGAAAGCCATCAACTCCAACTTCCAGGGGGAATTGAGGATATATTGTTTGAGAATACAAACTTGTAACCAGTAGATAAATGAGTCCAGAACATCTCTAACAATGCAATGCTTATAGACAATGATATGCTATATTATCAAAGCTATGGTTTTTCCAATAGTCATGAACAGATGTGAGAGCTGGACCACAAAGAAAGTTGAGTGCCAAAGAATCAATGCTTTCAAACTGGTTCTGGAGAAGACTCTTGAGAGTCCCTTGGTCTTCAAGGGGATCAAAGCAGTCAATCTTAAATGAAATCAACCCTGAGTATTTATTGGAAAGACTGATGCTGAAACTGAAGGTCCAATACTTTGGCTATCTAATTTGAAGAGCCAACTCACTGGAAAAGACCTTGATGCTGGAAAAGATTGAGGACAGTGGGAGAAGGGTGTAGCAGAGGATGAAATGGTTAGATATCATCACTGACTCGTTGGACATGAATTTGAGCCAACTCCTGGAGATAATGGAGGACAGAGGAGACTGGTGTGCTGCAGTCCACGGCATCGCAAAGAGTTGGACATGACTTAGCAACTGAACAACAGCAACAAATATTTATAATTATTTTAATTGTTGTAACTTTATGGTGGAATAATCTTTTATATCCCTATGAAACGTCATTTTTGTCTCTAGAAATGTTTTTTGCTAAAAGTATTTTTGTGTGATATATATGTATAACTACTTTTTTCTATTGTTTTGTATAATGTATCATTTTCTATCTTTTTATTTTATGACTATCCTTTTTTTAATTTAAATTTTGTCTCTTGTGTTAGCCATACAGCCAGAATTTTTAGCAATGTTTGCATTTTTCCTAGATTAATTAATTCATATTTAATGTTACCACTTATATGGTTAGAAATACATCTGCCATTTTACTTTGTTCTATATGTTTTTAGTTTATTTCTCCTTTAGCTTTTTTTTTAATTGAGTCACTATTTTCTAGTGTAACATTTTAATTCCTTTAACTATTTTAAATATGTTTTGAGCTCTGGTGTTGAAACATATATATATCAGCTTATCAATTTCTATTTCAGATTTGTATTGACTTGGGTCAAAGAAAAATATAAAATTGACTGTTTAGCTCAATTCATCTCCTCTTTTTTTCCTAGTATTGTTATACATGTTACATTTGTATATATCACACACCAGTCAATGCATTGTAAGTGTTACCTGACAATGTATTGCAATATTATACCTTTAAAAAGTTGAAAGAGAAAGGCAAGCAAGTATAGTTTTATAGAGTTTGTTATATCAACGTTCTTTTTTTCACTCAGGCCTCTTTCCAGTATGCCTCATTTTGCTTAATGTTGTTTCTATTAAAATCAAAATACCTCTCTTGCTCTCCTATCTTTAGCATCAGCATGTGAAACTACAGCTCTTCTGGCTGATTACTCCCCCCTTAGGTCTCCAGCCTGGTGCAGCATCAGAGCCCTCTGTCACTTCCATCTCCAAATGTACTAAATAGAGACGCAGTAGTGACCTGACTTTCATTTGTCATAAAGTTGTGTCTTCACTTTTCTCCTAGGTGCTATTTAGGATGCAAGCATTTTGAGTAGTTTTTCTGATCCGTGGATTTTGGAAGTGAGAGAAAGGTCAAGTACTGTCTCTGGTGCCAAATACTGAGAAGGGCCCAGAATTTCCCATGTTCAAAAGCAGGTGCGGAAGATCAAAAGCTTCCAAATACTTAAAAGAAAGATGCCTCTGAGAACAAACATGTCTAGACTATGACTAATTTAGGAAATAACAGGCTGATTCCTTCCCCAAATATCTCACTAGTGACCATGGGATAACAGGCTACTCAAATTTGGAAAAGATTATGCAGCCTTGCAGAGGAAGAGGGGATGTTTTGTTTTGTTTTGTATGTGACTTACATGAATGCTGTTTAAATGAACACATTGGAACTAGATTGACTATGCCTACTCTCTTGCTTATATGAGGGTAGATGAAAGTGAAGTGTTAGTCACTCAGTTGTGTCCAACTCTTTGTGACTCCAGGGACTGTAGCCCACCAGGCTCCTCTGTCCATGGGATTCTCCAAGCAAGAATACTGGAGTGGGCTGCCATTTCCTCCTCCAGGAATCTTCCTGACCCAGGGATCAAACTGGGTCTCCTGAATTGCAGGCAGATTCTTTACCATCTGAGCCACCAGCAAAGTCCCTGGTAGAAATAAAAAGACATCATTATTTTCTTATTCCTCTACATAAATTATATTACCAAATTCTCATTAAAAATATGTAAAGTAACGACAATTATCTAGACAAAAGTATAGGAAAGAAAAAGTATTATAAGGAATACGTCAAGAAATTGATAAATCAAATAGTACATTATTTTTTTAGATTTTGTGATATGGTAATATTAAAATGTCAGCTTATTAAAATGTGACATTTATTGTGATTTTTGGTCCTTCTAGTTAAATATTTAACACCTAATTGCATATTCCTCATTTTTAATACTTTTTCAATTATTTCCTCAATAGTTATAATCTTTCAGCTCTTCAAACCCTTCATCTGTCCCTGTGTTTGAACATTATACATCATTCTTACACTCTGACAATGCTAATAGCCAGGTAAAATGAGGTTCATGAAAGGCTTGTGGAAAGCTGAGAACAGAACTTGGCAAAACTTCCTGTGCATTGTAGTTACCCAGAGGGCTTGTTAAAACACAAAGCACTGGGCTCCATCCCTAAACTTCTGACTCAGTGGGTCTTGAATGGGGCTGAGAATTTGCTTTTCTAAAGTTCTAAATAGGTGCTGATACTGTTGGGACCACAGCTTGAGTGTCGTTGGTCTACAAAGAATAAGTCATTAAAGATTACTCAGGGATTTAGGCAGAGGGTAAGGAGGCTCAACTCCTCCTTCCTGGCTGCTGGAGGTTCTTGTTGGCTTATTAATAATAAAGTAATGGCATAAAACAAAATGCACGCCAAGGGTTATGTTGTGTGCATGCTCAGTTGCCAAGTTGTGTCCAACTCTTTGAGACTTCATGGACTCTAGCCCTCCAGGCTCCTCTGTCCATGGAATTTCCCAGGCAAGAATACTGGAGTGGGTTCTATTTCCTTCTCTGGGTGATCCTCCCAACAGAGGGATTGAACCCATATCTCCTGCTTTGGCAGGCATGTTCTTTACTACTGAGTCACCAGGAAAGCTGTATTAGTTTTAGGGCTATCATAATAAAGTGTTACATATCGGGTGGCTTAACTAACAGAAATATATTTCCTCTCAATTGTGGAGCCAGATTTCCAAGATCAAGGTGTCAGCAAGATGAATTCTTTCTGAGTTCTCCCTCCTTGGCTTGTCTTTCTGTGTCTTCATATGGTTTCACTTTCATGTGTCTCTAGGTCCAAATCTTTCCATAACGACAAGAGTCATATTTGATTAGAGCCCACCTTAATGACCTGATTTTTAACATAATTATCTTTCACATCTTGTATTCTTCACAGTCACATTCTGAAGCACTAGGTGATAGCGTTTCAATATATGAATTTGAGGAGGTGATTGTTCTCCAACAGAGTGATCTTTGAAAGGAGGAGACTACTTCTTGGATTAAGAAAAAAAAAGTAAAAGCAAATTAATAGTAATAGTAGTAATTCAACCAGTATTTATTGAACAAACTGTAGTTCTAGAAACTGAACAGTGAACAAAATAAATAAGATACTGTAGGGAGACAAGTAATAAGCAAATAAATAAGTGGCATGGTTCAGTTCAGTTCAGTCAGTCAGGTCTGACCCTTTAAGACCCCATGGACTGTAGCACACCAGGCTTCCCTGTCCATCACCAACTCCCGGAGCTTGCTCAAACTCATCTCCACCAACTTGGTGATGTCATTCAACCATCTATCCTCTGTAGACCCCTACACCTGCCTTCAATCTTTCCCAGCATCAGGGTCTTTTCCAATGAGTCAGTTCTTCACATCAGGTGGCCAAAGTATTGGAATTTCAGCTTCAGCATCAGTCCTTCCAATGGATATTCAGGACTGATTTCCTTTAGGACTGGCTGCTTTGATCATGACATGGTGGAAATAAATAAATTCTATGGAGAAAATTCTAGTAGAAAAGGAGGTAGTGAATGCTGGATGAAAGCCTAGTCTGCCACATCGGATACCATATCCAGAGAGGTCTCACTGACCATGAGCATTTAGACAAAGACCTGCTTAGGGTTTGAATATCCAATGATGATGATATTAGCCTTATATGTACTAAATACCTGCATTATTTTTCCAGCTTTTAGTGCCTATCATATACTAGATATAGTTCTAAGCACTTTACATTTAGTGTCCTGTTTAGTTGGGTTTCCCAGATGGTGCTAGTGGTAAAGAACCCACCTGTCAATGCAGGAGACATAAGAGATATGGGTTAGATCGCTGGGTCAGGAAGATCCCCTTGAGGAGGGCATGGCAACCCACTCCAGTATTCTCGCCTGGAGAATCCCTATGGACCAAGGAGCCTGGCAGGCTACAGTCCCTGGGGTCGCATAGAGTTGGACATGATTGAAGAGACTTCACATGCACATAGGCATGCCATCTTTAGTTATCTCAATAGCTTAATAATATAGGGATTTTCACACTCACCTTTTGATAAATAATGGAATTGAAGCTGAGAAAAGTTCAGTAATTTTCTCTATATCGTACAGTATTTGCAAGGCAGATTTTGATTCCAATATTTTCTGGATCCAAAACTATTAGTCCACACATGGGTTTACATTGGGTGTTTAATATATGTGGGTCTCCAGATTTTTAAAATACTAGTTGGTAGAATATTTTGCCACTATATGTGAGATCTCTTTGAGTTCATTGCTGCCAGATAATTGTAACTTGAGGCTAATTATTTTAATAAAGGGTTAGTTTCTTCATCTGTGAAATTTGGCTAGCATATTTTCCTAAGAGGATCGTGGTAAGTATTAAGAATTAATCTTTGTTAACCACTGAACACACATTCTGGCACATATTCAGATTCTGTCTCCATCATCATCATCACTGTCACCATCATCACCATCTGCCCTTGTCATAAACACTCCACGTAACCTCCAATCCTAGCGGAACTATCCCATCTATGATATAACAGTGTTAGACTAAGTGGTCTCCAAAAGCCTTTCTACCTGAAATACTTTACGAGTCTATTTAAAATGCTCAAGTGAAGAAAGAGTGCTATTGAAATGCTGGCAGTGTATACTTGGTTCTAAACAGAACATAGACATGTCAAAGGGCATTTGACATATTTCCCAGACACAGGTGAAGGTGGAGAGAAATTATCTACAGTGAGACTTTACGGCAGTGAACACTGAAAAATTTGATGATTTGTGCTCTTCTGTCTCTCCTTCTTATAGTCAAAACTCAGATTTTTTACATTTATAACAGGAACATTCATTCACAAATCAAACTAGGTGTAACAGAGAGCTCATTCAAAATGAGACCTCCTTAGCCCATGACAACCACAGGCTAGTACAAACATCTCTATAGAATGTTCTCATCCATGAAGGAGAAAACAGGAAAGTTTCCAAAGTCTCTCCCTCTAAGTTCTGGCTTGAACTTAATATTTTTCAATTCAGCCTTATTTTTTTCCCTGAACAGAGAATAATAGGAAATGAGTATTAGGCCAAAATTAAAACATTAAAAACAAACAAAAAAAAAACTTAGAGACTATTTGGCTTTAGCTTTTATACTGTGTAAGAATGCTCAAAACACAGTCTGATGGTTCTGCTTAAATGCTCTCAATGGCTGGTGACTCATTACCTTAAAGGAACCCATTCATGATGTTCAAATTATTAGATTCTTCTTGAACTCTTAGTTCATATTTGAGAATGTGAGGAACTTTCTCCCCATCCCCCAAAGAGGAACTAAGACTCAAAGTATCCCCACATGGCAAAATACCAGAGATAGAGTCATTGTATGAAACAAGGGCTTAACCAGTCAGGCACAAATAAGAATGACTGCTGACACCACTGTTGAGGAATAGGGAAAATCATGAATTGCTTCTTGGGTCTTCAAAAAGATTTTAAAAGGCTCAAAGAGATTAACCAGGGGAGGGAACAAAGCACCTGTCCCACAAACTAATAGTCCCAGAAAACTATTCAAGATGTACTGACTTAGTGGTTAAAGTCATAGCATTCCTGCACGTCATCCATGCATGTGTGCTGAGTTGCTTTAGTCACGTCTGACTCTGTGCAATGTATGGACTGTAGCCCACCAGGCTCTTCTGTCCAGGGATTTTCCAGTGGGTAGCCACTCCCTTCTCCAGGGCATCGTCCCAACCCAGGGATCAAACCCAGATCTTCCACATTGTAGGTGGATTCTTTACCATCTGAGCCACCAGGGAAGCCTGAGAATACTGGAGTGGGTAGCCATTCTCTTCTACAGGGAATCTTCCTGACCCAGGGATAGAGCCTGTGTCTCTCATCTCCAGCATTGGCAGGTGGGTTCCTTACCACTAGGGCCACCTGGGAAGTCCTCCTGAATGTGATAGATTCTCTTCAAAGAAGACTGTAAAAAATTCCTTCTTCCATGACGTAAGCAAACTTGTTTAAACTACTGGAGAAAAGCAGGCCACCTGAAGAAGAACCAATGTGCTCCATCTCCACACATCCCTTCCCCAAAATACAATGAGGCTTCCTTGGTTGTTCCACCAGGAAGGTCCTGCTCTGCTCCAAGCTGAATCCAAATTAATATCTCTGACCTACATGACCTGAGTAGAAACAAGCCATGATCAGGCTGAAATCACAGAGCTAAGAGCAAATAAATGATTGTTGTTTAAAATATTAAGTTTTAGGGAGCTTGTTAAGGATCACTACAATACTGTGAAATAAAGATAAGCCAGAAAGAAGTTTGATTCTCAACTAGAGAAACCAATCAACAAGACAGATAAATGAAAAATGAACAAAATCTTTACATAGAGAGGTAAGCATGAAATTAAACATTATTTTTCTAAGGAACCCCTCCCCTCAAGCTATAGTAAAATTTATAATTTTACTGGGGGCACAGATGTCAATCAACCAAAGAAAATAATTATTTCTGAGGAAATGGAAATAATAGCATTATCTTCAACAGATTTAAAAACAGTTATATTTGAAAGCTTCAAAGAGATTAAAAATAAACAACAAATCAAAAAACAACAACAAAAAAATGGAAGCAAATAAAGTTGAATATAAATCCAAACAGATCAAGAATCCATTAGAAAAAAATTAAATCATAGCTTTAAAAAGTCATTATATATTTCAACACGCTTCTGTAATGTGAAAAAGTAGTAAATAACAAGATAGGCAAATTCTCCAAAAGAATAGTCTAGAGAAATGAATAGGTAAAAAATAGGGAAGAGTAGTTAAGTGATATAGATGAATATATTGAGGAATTCTAAAATATTTTACAATGTTAAAATATTTTACTGTAATATGCTGTCCAAATCTGCCTTCAGTGAAGAATGAGCTGACATAGCTTCTGAGAATACCATTCAGTTCAGTCGCTCAGTCACAGAATACCACTGGCAGTATACTATGTCAACTCTTTAAGAAATTTCATCACCTACAGAGAACTACATTTCCCAACCTCAAATCCCTTGCTGGAGTGACCTTCATCCAATAACTGATTCATGGAGGAAAATAAAGGCATGAGATCATCTTCTTTTATTTGAGGATAATTCGTGATAGTATCTTTGTCCATTTACTCATGCCTCTTTCAGTTCCCTTCTATAAGTATTGATCCTAAAGACACTGCTTAGAGGACATTAGAGGTGCTAAATTCCAACTCAGAGTTTGCTTCCTGAGAAATGCACTGGATCCATTTCATTCCGGTAGTGACTCATGAAACCAGATGCAAAGATGAGATTTTGGAGCTGGATCACACACCACTTGGATGCCGAGAAAGAAGACATGTCTAGTCTCTGACACAAATGGATAGTCTAATTGTTATAATGAAGAAGCTAAGCAATGAGATTAAATGGAATCATAAAAAAAGGTGGGGAAAAGAAACAAATAACAAATGAGATAAACAGAAAGCAAGTAAGGTTTAACTGCCTCAGTTATCACATTAAATGTAAATATTCTAAATATCTCAACTAAAAGGCAGAGATGACATTTTTAAGGCAAAACCAAACTATATTGGTTTTATACCATAGTTCCACATTTAATTTTGAGCTTTGTGTTGTAATGCAGATAAGTTCCTTGGACACTTTGGATATTTTGGGTTTGCTTTTATGACATATTAGGTACATCTGGGGAAGTGCTTAGTTGAGGGTTTATATTCCTGCTACTGAAGTAAGACTTTCCTGAGTACTCTACCCAATTCCTCATGAGTTACGGAATTTTCCAGTCTGACTGGTAAGAACAGGCAATATTTCTATTCTAGTGTGAGTGCCAAGAACTGTCCTCAGCTATCCTTTTGAATATTTCCTTCTGACACCCTGGATAATTTCCTCACACATATGCCCTGATCCTTCGTGAAATAGTCTAAGAAGATCTTCAGAATGGGTCAGCTGTCTCCTCTCTAGCTATCTTTGTTTTTCTGTGTTCTCAGCTCTGCCTCAGTCCCCCCACATGTAAGCCATGATCTGGAGAGTCTCTCAAGGAAAGGGGTCTAAGGAAATCATAAAGTTCAACTTAAGTTTTCAATCTCTCAACAATCACTATCCTTTTCTATTTTGCCTGATTTCCAAAATCTTGAGAACCACTATTTCATATATGTTTGTCTTTATTTTGTAGATGTTTCAGGCTGGGGCAAAAATCTGATTTATGTTAACCCATGTTAGTTGACAATACAATAATTATATAATATGAAGGGAACAAAAGCATGGTTCAAGCATTCATAGACCATGTGATCTTAATCCCATTGAAAAAGTACGGTACAAGTATTGGAAGATTATACAGCAAAGAGTGAAGCAGGCACCTATTAAAATATATGCTCTTTAAAAAACTATATCACTGAACCAGCTTCATTTTCAAACTCACACAATAAACTGTTTTCTTAAAAAGCTTTTTTTAATGTTACAGGAAATTTTTTATATACAATGTTAGTAAAAATGCAAATTTTAAGACTCCATATAGCCATTGTACCAAAGCCACCTGTAGAAGTTCCCTGGGGCACCAGAGCAAATTCTCTGTGGTGCTGCAGAATAGTTTACATTTTGAGAGAAATACAGTTATAGTCAACATCTGTTGGATGCTACAAAAACTACTAGCTCAAGGTGGTTTATATTTTCAACAATAGTCTATGTTCCATCCTTGATGTCATATCTTTGCAAAGCTGAGTCGCTATGATTAAATTAGGATGGTACTATCCAACTCCAACAGAGAAGGCAATGGCACCCCACTCCAGTACTCTTGCCTGGAAAATCCCATGGATGGAGGAGCCTGGTAGGCTGCAGTCCATGGGGTCGCTAAGAGTCAGACACGACTGAGCGACTTCACTTTCACTTTTCACTTTCACGCATTGGAGAAGGAAATGGCAACCCACTCCAGTGTTCTTGCCTGGAGAATCCCAGGGATGGGGGAGCCTGGTGGGCTGCTGTCTATGGGGTCGCACAGAGTCGGACACAACTGAAGCGACTTAGCAGCAGCAGTAGCATCCAACTCCAAATGCTGAAGAATTGATGCTTTTGAACTGCAGTGTTGGAGAAGATTCTTGGGAGTCCCTTGGACTGCAAGGAGATCAAACCTGTCAATTCTATCAGTCATGAATACTCATGGGAAGGATTGATGCTGAAGCTGAAACTGCAATATTTTGGCACTTGATGCAAAGAACTGACTCACTGGAAAAGACTCTGATGCTGAGAAAGATTGAAGGCAGGAGGAGAAGGGGGTGACAGAGGATGAGATAGTTAGATGGCATCACAAACTCAATGGACATGTGCCGGGAGCCGGCATATTGCATATTGAGTGCATATTGCATATTGAGTGCAGCACTTTCCACAGCATCATCTTTCAGGATCTGGAATAGCTCAACTGGAATTCTATCACTGCCGGTAGCCAGCGTGAGGAGCTCCGCCCATGACGAAGGTCATGAGGAAGGAGGCTCGGCACACGCAAAGGCGGGATCGAGCCTCAGGAGTCCCCCTGGAAATTCTCTAGCATTTACACCCAAAACCAGAGTCTGCCTACTTTCTGCTTTGTGCTTTCACCTACACCTCTGACTTTACGGGGGGCTGTCCCCTACTACCTCTCTGAAAAAAGAGTTAGCTTACAGCTCCAGTTAATAATTCCTGGGTGTGACAGTGTTTAACCTACAAACTCCTTTGGAAATCCTCTAGCCTGCCTGAATAGGTTTTTCCGGCCACACGTGATTGTTCAGAGCCTCCCAACTGTGAGAGGCAGGAGATGTTCTAAACTGTCTAAACACAGGTTCTTTTGAGTAGTTAAAAGATTGATTAGAAATTGTATTGGTGACGGGATTTTCACTTGTTGGGCCAATGTTTGCTGCTAAGTTTCCATATCCCTTACCTGCTGTGTCCCTGGCAGTGTATTGATTAATATGATTGGTGTAAGTAGTAGCTTTAATGTTTGTAACCTGGGACCCTTGAGTTAATTCTTTTTCTTGTTATAGCCCACCACACCTTTGCTCTGTAGGAATGCAACTTTATCTAATGTTTTTGGAGGGTGGCGCTTGACTTATCACCTTTACAGAAAAATAAGTTTTCTGAAGAAAGGGTCTTAAAATGTTAACAGGCCTCCGGGCCAGGAGATGATGCAAATCACCTAAGCTTTTGCATATGATAAGTTTGCAGGAAGAAAGCCTGGCTTACTGCATGACTCTACCCCTTCCCCCATTATCTTCTATGCATAACTTAAGGTATAAAAACTACTTTGGAAAATAAAGTGCGGGCCTTGTTCACCGAAACTTGGTCTCACCATGTCGTTCTTTCTCTTACCTTCTGGCTGAATTATTCAGCCTCTTTTCTCCACTGAATTTCCTCACTGAGCTATCCTTATTTCAGCCTCTTTTCTCCACTGAATTTCCTCACTGAGCTATCCTTATTCCATTACTCTTTATATCCTTAATTAACGTTTAATTGAGCAGTTGTTTCCTGATCTTCGCCTATGCCATCTCTCCTTCGAATACCCTGGATCAGCCAGGGCTGGTCCCCGGCAGACATGAGTTTGAGCAAGCTCTGGGAGTTGATGGACAGGAAAGCCTGACGTGCTGCAGTCCATGGTATCGCAAAGAGCTGGACACAACTGAGCGACTGAACTGAAGTATTGAATCTAATTCCAAGGATTAAATAGCCACATAGTGCTGGACAAGTACACTTGTTTTATTCCATTAGTGAATAATTATAATTACTTAAGAATAAAATATTATTAAAATGTTATTTTTATTTCTATTTATGTTTCTTATTTTTTCAAATGGCTTTAAGTTTTGAGGACACAAATTTTTAAGTTGTTTAGAAATAAATACTTAATAAGCTATCTGTCCCAGGAGGTACATTGAAAAACATTCTAAGATATTCAGTGTGCCAAGGGAGATGGAGACTGTCTATCGATAGCTTGATCATATGCACACATATACACAAGACCAGAGGAAATACAACATAACATTAAACACTAACAGTGACTTACTTACACAATCAGAAACATCATCTGTTCTTGTTGGTTTGCTTGTTTGATTCTGTACTGCATTAAGACTAGTGAGAATTAGATTCAATAAGATGATCAAGATCAGATTAATATACAATATTTGCTTTTCTCTTTCTGACTTACTTCACTCTGTGACTGTCTCTAGGGCTTCCCCAGTGGCTCAGTGGTAAAGCATCTGCCTGCAATGCTGGAGACAGGGGTTTGTTCCCTGGGTCAGCAAGATCCCCCAGAAGATAGCACGACAACCTACTCCAGTATTCTTGCCTAGAGAATCTCATGGACAGGGGAGCCTGGCGGGCTATAGTCCATCAGTCAGTCAGTCAGTTCAATCGCTCAGTCATGTCCGACTCTTTGTGACCCCATGAATCGCAGCACGCCAGGCCTCCCTGTCCATCACCAACTCCAGGAGTTCACCCAAACTCATGTAGGGTGGCAAAAAGTCGGACACAACTGAAGTGACAGCACAGCACACATGACAATCTCTGCAGATGCCAATTTTGTTCCTTTTCATGGCTGAGTAATATTCCATTGTATATATGTACCATATCTGAATCCATTCCTCTGCTGATGGATATTTAATTTGCTTCCATATCCTGGTAATTGTAAATGTTGCTGTTTAGTCTCTAAGTTGTATCTGACTCTTTTGTGACCCCATTGACTGTAGCTCGCCAGGCTCATCTGCCCGTGAAATTGGACAGATACTGGAGTGAATTTCCTTCTCCAGGGGATCGTCCCAACCCAGAGATCCAGTCCACATTTCCTGCATTGACAGGTAGTTCTTTACCACTGAGCCACCAGGGAAGCCTGACTACAGTAAATAGT
Source organism: Bos grunniens (assembly GCF_055505025.1). Taxonomy (NCBI): domain Eukaryota; kingdom Metazoa; phylum Chordata; class Mammalia; order Artiodactyla; family Bovidae; genus Bos; species Bos grunniens. The sequence goes on along the minus strand of NC_141170.1, from coordinate 9,736,525 downwards.
GCTGCAATAAACATTAGGGTGCATGTATCTATTTACAAAGCAGAAAAAGAGACACAGACACAGAGAACAAGTATGCGGACCAAATTGTGTGTGGGATGAAATGGGAAATTGGGATCGACATATATACACTGGTGATCATGGTGCTTTAGTCGCTAAGTTGTGTCCAATTCTTGCAACCTCTGGAATGGGAACGTACCAGGCTCCTCTGTCCATGGGATTCTCCAGGCAAGAATACTGAAGTGGGTTGCCATTTCCTTCTTCAGGGATACGTATGCTACTTTATATAAAATAGATAACTAATGAAAACCTACTGCATAGCACAGGGAAATCTACTCAATGCTCTGGGGTGACCTAAATGGGAAGGAAGTACATAAAAAGAGGGGGTGTATGAATACATAAAGCTAATTTACTTTCTTGTACAACCTAGATAGCATATTGAAAAGCAGAGATATTACTTTGCCAACAAAGGTCCGTCTAGTCAAGGCTATGGTTTTTCCAGTGGTCATGTATGGATGTGAGAGTTGCACTGTGAAGAAAGCTGAGCACCAAAGAATTGATGCTTTTGAACTGTGGTGTTGGAGAAGACTCTTGAGAGTCCCTTGGACTGCAAGGAGATCCAACCAGTCCATTCTAAAGGAGATCAGTTCTGGGTGTTCTTTGAAGGACTGATGCTAAAGCTGAAACTCCAGTACTTTGGCCACCTCATGTGAAGAGTTAACTCATTGGAAAAGACTCTGATGCTGGGAGGGATTGGGGGCAGGAGGAAAAGGGGATGACAGAGGATGAGATGGCTGGATGGCATCACCTACTCGATGGATGTGAGTCTGAGTGAACTCTGGGAGTTGATGATGGACAAGGAGGCTTGGTGTGCTGCGACTCATGGGGTCACAAAGAGTCGGACACGACTGAGTGACTGAACTGACTGACAGCAGAAACTAACCCAATATTGTAAAGCAACTATACCCCAATAATAATAAAAAAGACTGAGAAGAGGCACTACTTTGGAAGGTATAGGAAATAAGGGTTAGATGAATTCTGTCAACAGACTTCAGGCAGAGATCCAGATGCAAGAAAATATTTGGCAATATGAGAAGCTCAAAACATAAGCGACGGATTCCCAAGCAGCACCCTAGGACCAGGGAAGTGCAGGGAAACTTACCGCATCTGCTGCTGAGGACTGGAGTCCTGGCAACTCATTTAAAACAGGTTCTTGGGGACAAGTGTTGGGAAGAACAATATGAGGAAACAGGACAAGGAAGTGATGACTGGAGCTAAAACACAAGTCATCTAATTTGGCTCAGAGATAAGCTTCACTTAGTAGCTGTAAGTCAAAGACAGGATTGATGTTGAGCCTTTAAGCCTAAGTCAAGCTTATTTAACAAGCCTCCTAATCAGAGGCAAAGTACTGAACTGCATGAGGTTATGAGATGTCATCTGTGAAAATAAACTCTTTGGCAGGTGATGAGGGAGGGGATAGCATGGTTGACTGCGTTTGTTTTTAGTCTCTATATTGACATTTTTGAGCTCCAGGACTTTGAGCCAATCAGACACTTGTGCCTCAGCTTCCCCCTCCATAAAAAGAGAATAACCACCACCAACACCCAAAAAAGACTTATGACTTACAACGGATTTCTTCCTCATCCAGGACTTAACCTTGTTGAATCCAGAGAGCATCTTTGATTCATTGCCTTCACAAAACTGTCACTGTTTATTTCAGTAACATCTGTAAAATATTTTTGAAAAGTTTCTGTATTCCAAGCTTTAATGTACCAAAACTTCTTAATATTTTTTTAAAATTATTGTGATAAGAACACCTAACATGAGATATGCTTTCTTAAATGCCTAAGTGCAAAATATAGTGTTGTTAACTATAAGTACAATGTTGTACAACAGATGCCTAGAACTTTCTCTCATTTTGTTTAAGTAGATATTTATGTAGAGTTGAACGGAAACTCTCTGTTTTTCCCTCCCCTCAGTCTCTAGCAACCACCACTCTACTCTCTGTTAAGCAGTTCAGTTGAGTTCAGTTCAGTCTCTCAGTCATGTCCAGCTCTTTGCGACCCCATGAACCACAGCAAGCCAGGCCTCCCTGTCCATCACCAACTCCCGGAGTCCATCCAAACCCATGTCCATCGAGTAGATGATGCCATCCAACCGTCTCATCCTCTATGGTCCCCTTCTCCTCCTGCCCTCGATCTTTCCCAGCATCAGGATCTTTTCCAATAAGTCTGCTCTTCGCATCAGGTGGCCAAAGTAATGGAGTTTCAGCCTCAACATCAGTCCTTCCAATGAACACCCAGGACTGATCTCCTTTAGAATGGACTGGTTGGATCTCCTTGCAGTCCAAGGGACTCTCAAGAGTCTTCTCAACATGAATCTGCCACGGGCTTTTAAAAAATGGTCCACATCAAAAAAAAATCTTTAAACTTTAACTTAATTAACTTTTTTTTAAGTAAAGGAATTTTGACAGCCAAAAAAAAAAAAAGAGTCTTCTCCAACACCACAGTTCAAAAAGCATAGACAGCTGTTTAATATGCTGTCAAGCAGAGTCATGCGATATTTGTCCTTCTGTGACAGTCAAATTTCACAGGGCATACTGCCTTTCAGGTTCACCGATGTCGTAATTTACAGCAGAATTATTTCCATTTTTTATGACAGCACTATTCTGTTGTATGTATATACTACACTTTCTTTATCCATTCACCTACTGTTGGACATTTAGGTTGTTTATTTATCTACAAATAAAACTGCAGATCTGTTTGGGGAAGGGGCAGAGGGATTTGCCTTCTAATACCCAATGTGCATGGACATACGTCCTTATTTCTGTGTCTGAGGAATTCTGGCAAAAGTAGTTTTGGAACTGGGGAATTCTTAATTAGAGTTAAAGGAGTCAGATTCTCCATCTGATTCCTATCTTTCTCCTCATTTCATCTCACAACGGTCTCATACCTTCTTTTATTGAATTTCTGTTTGTGTTTACACAAAACATGAACCTAAAATAGAGATATTTGCAATTATAACAATAGACTCAAACCTTTAGAATTGACAGAGTGCTTAAATGTAGGTTCTTCTTTTATGTTCATTTTTTATGTAAGGATAACACCAAACATTACAGAAGTTAAATGAACTTTGCAATATCATACAGCTGATCACAGGCAGAGCCAAAAATGAAATTCTAGCTTTGGACAGTGAACCCACTGATTCTCTACATTTAATACCAGCACAAGTTTTGTGTGTTGAAGCAAATGTTATTCTGTCATTGTCTGAATGTCAACCAAACTTAGCAGGAACACAATCCTGCCACTTACAGGCGTATAGTGCTGGACAAGGCATTTTGTCAACCTAAAACTCAGTTTTCTCATCTGCAAAATATTGATTTTAAAAAGATAAAAATCACAAAATTCATATACATGGAACTAACTCAATTTAAGAGATAGCTTACCTTTTTTTCTTCTTTTAAGAAATGCGAATAATCATATTTTATAAACCAAAAAAAATTGAGAATTTGATCTTTCTATTATAAAAGTCTTGCTCTGTCCACTAGATGGCAGTGTCTCTATAAACCTTGGAGAATCTAAAACAAAGGGCTAGTTCTTTTACTGGCCTGGGTGTCTAGGGCTCCTTTCCTAGAGTATTAATAGTACTGATATTGCCTCACTGTGACCTCTGGGCACATATACCTTGATCTCTCTTTTACCTGCCTTTCAGAACATCTTTACAAGAATGATGAAATATTTGAAGAATGTGTGGAGAACATCACTTTGTAAATTTATCAAGATTTTGCTGTCCTTTCCTAGCACTTTTTGGGATGGTTGTGAATTAGCTAACGTCAAAAATATTTGTTTATATTTTAGATTACACTGGACCCTCAAATCTAGTGTGCTACTTTCTACTGTGGTAGAATATTTGAGAGGCAGTAGGTGGGTTTTGCAACCAGACACGACTTTTTCTGACATTAAGAAGGGTCAGGTCTTGGCATTAACACATCCTTTATCATTTCTAGTTGTTATAATGAATGCTAAATATCTCTTCTCTGAAAGGCTCATGATTTCTCCAAAATGCCTGCAGTCAATCAGGTTTACCAAGAAGCAGTCGACTCAAGCTCAAACAATCTGTATTTCCTACCTGTATCATTCCAGTGTTAGATATTCTCACATTATTTTTAATTTAATAAAACATCAGTGACGTGACTTGTCAGTGGTCATGAATTCAGTAAGATGACTAGCTGGGGACCCTCACTCTGCAAAGGAAATTTCAGCAAAATACATTCTATACAGCATTTTCCTTCTCCAGGGGATCTTCCCAATCCAGGGATCAAGCCTGGGTCTCCCGCCTTGCAGGCAGATTTTTTAACATTTGAGATACCAGGGAAGCCTTCTATGAAAAACAAATATTTATAATATATTGAGTTATGATTTGCTTCCCTGGTGGCTCAGTTGGTAAAGAATCTGCCTGCAAAGTGGGAGACCAAGGTGCGATCACTAGGTTGGGAAGATTCCCTAGAGAAGGGAACAGCTACTCATTTTGGCAAATCCTCAGAACAATGTACAAAATTCTCATATGAACAGTACACTATTTGTGAGAGGAACAACTTCTCATATAATCCACAAATATGCTTCAATATCCACAATATGTCAAGCACAGTTCTAGACTCTGATGATACAAAAATGATTCATATTTGCGCTAGAGTTTTTGATCAGAAGGGGAAAATACGGGTGTCCCAGGCACCCCCACACACAGCATCCCCCACCCAGAGGATAGGCCTGCTTTTTTTTTTACAAAATTTGGGGGAAAAATAATAAGTCAAAACCTGGTTAAGGGACTAGAATATCAGGTGAGTAGAACGTGCCCTGAAGAAAATATCTCTTTCCTTCAAAGTCCATCCCCTTGTTTATCATAGATTATTCCAAAGACTCGGCCATGTTAATGGAAACCATTCCCTGGAACTGATTTCATATTAACTTAAATTTTTGTTCTGATTTCTTAATAAATATATAATCAAACTTTAGAACTTCAGTTCAGTTTAGTTGCTCAGTCTTGTCTGACTCTTTGTGAGCCCATGAATCGCAGCAAGCCAGGCTTTCCTGTCCATCACCAACTCCCGGAGTTCACTCAAACTCATGTCCATCGAGTTGGTGATGCCATCCAGCCATCTCATCCTCTGTCGTCCCCTTCTCCTCCTGCCCCCAATCCCTCCCAGCATCAGGGTCTTTTCCAATGAGTCAACTCTTCACATGAGGTAGCCAAAGTACTGGAGTTTCAGCTACAGCATCAGTCCTTCCAACAAACACCCAGGACTGATCTCCTTTAGGATGGACTGATTGGATCTCCTTGCAGTCCAAGGGACTCTCAAGAGTCTTCTCCAACACTGCAGTTCAAAAGCATCAATTCTTCGGCGCTCAACTTTCTTCATAGTCCAACTCTCACATCCACACATGACCACTGGTAAAACCATAGCCTTGACTAGATGGACCTTTGTTGGCAAAGTAATGTCTCTGCTTTTCAATATGCTATCTAGGTTGGTCATAACTTTCCTTTCAAGGAGTAAGCATCTTTTAATTTCATGGCCGCAATCACCATCTACAGTGATTTTGAAACCCAAAAAATTAAAGTCTGACAGTTTCCACTGTTTCCCCATCTATTTCCCATGAAGTGATGGGACCAGATGCCATGATCTTCGTTTTCTGAATGTTGAACTTTAAGCCAACATTTTCACTCTCCTCTTTCACTTTCATCAAGAGGCTTTTTAGTTCCTCTTCACTTTCTGCCATAAGGGTGGTATCATCTGCATATCTGAGGTTATTGATATTTCTCCCGGCAATCTTGATTCCAGCTTGTGCTTCTTCCAGCCCAGCGTTTCTCATGAGGTACTCTGCATAGAAGTTAAATAAGCAGGGTGACAATATACAGCCTTGACGTACTCCTTTTCCAATTTGGAACCAGTCTGTTGTTCCATGTCCAGTTCTAACTGGTGCTTCCTGACCTACATATAGATTTCACAAGAGGCAGGTCAGGTGGTCTGGTATTCCCATCTCTTTCAGAATTTTCCACAGTTTATTGTGATCTACACAGTCAAAAATTTTGGCATAGTCAATAAAGCAGAAATAGATGTTTTTCTGGAACTCTCTTGCTTTTTCCATGATCCAGTGGATGTTGGCAATTTGATCAATGGCTCCTCTGCCTTTTCTAAAACCAGCTTGAACATCTGGAAGTTCACGGTTCACATACTGCTAAAGCCTGGCTTGGAGAATTTTGAGCATTACTTTACTAGTGTGTGAGATGAGTGCAATTGTGCAGTAGTTTGAGCATTCTTTGGCATTGCCTTTCTTTGGGATTGGAATGAAAACTGACCTTTTCCAGTCCTGTGGCCACTGCTGAGTTTTCCAAATTTGCTGACATATTGAGTGTAGCAATTTCACAGCATCATCTTTCAGGATTTGAAAGAGCTCAACTGGAATTCGATCACCTCCAGTAGCTTTGTTCGTAGTGATGCTTTCTAAGGCCCACTTGACTTCACACTCCAGGATGTCTGGCTCTAGATGAGTGATCACACCTTCATAATTATCTGGGTCGTGAAGCTCTTTTTTGTACAGTTCTTCTGTGTATTCTTGCCACCTCTTAATATCTTCTGCTTCTGTTAGGTCCATACCATTTCTGTCCTTTATTGAGCCCATCGTTTCAAGAAATATTCCCTTGGTATCTCTAATTTTCCTGAAGAGATTTTAGTCTTTCCCATTCTGTTGTTTTCCTCTATTTCTTTGCATTGATCACTGAGGAAGGCTTTCTTATCTCTCCTTGCTATTCTTTGGAACTCTGCATTCAGATGTTTATATCTTTTCTTTTCTCCTTTGCTTTTCACATTTCTTCTTTTCACAGCTATTTGTAAGGCCTCCCCAGACAGCCATTTTGCTTTTTGCATTTCTTTTCCATGGGGATGGTTGTGATCCCTGTCTCCTGTACAATGTCACGAACCTCTGTCCATAGTTCATCAGGCACTTTATCAGATCTAGTTCCTTAAATCTATTTCTCACTTCCACTGTATAATCATAAGGTATTTGATTTAGGTCATACCTGAATGGTCTAGTGGTTTTCCCTACTTTCTTCAATTTAAGTCTGAATTTGGCAATAAGGAGTTCATGATCTGAGCCACAGTCAGCTCCCAGTCTTGTTTCTGCTGACTGTATAGAGCTTCTCCATCTTTGGCTGCAAGGAATATAATCAATCTGATTTCGGTGTTGACCATCTGGTGATGTCCATGTGTAGAGTCTTCTCTTGTGTTGTTGGAAGAGAGTGTTTGTTATGACCAGTGCATTCTTTTGGCAAAACTCTATTAGCCTTTGCCCTGCTTCATTCCGTGTTCCAAGGCCAAATTTGCCTGTTACTCCAGGTGTTTCTTGACTTCCTACTTTTGCATTCCAGTCCCCTATAATGAAAAGGACATCTTTTTTGGGTGTTAGTTCTAAAAGGTCTTGTAGGTCTTCATAGAACCGTTCAACTTCAGCTTCTTCAGCGTTACTAGTTGGGGCATAGGCTTGGATTACCATGATATTGAATGGTTTGCCTTGGAAATAAACAGAGATCATTCTGTCATTTTTGAGATTGCATCCAAGTACTGTATTTCGAACTCTTTTGTTGACCATGATGGCTACTCCATTTCTCTGAGGGATTCCTGCCCACAGTAGTAGATATAATGGTTATCTGAGTTAAATTCACCCATTCCAGTCCATTTTGGTTTGCTGATTCCTAGAATGTTGGCATTCACTCTTGCCGTCTCCTGTTTGACCACTTCCAATTTGCCTTGATTCATGGACCTGACATTCCAGGTTCCTATGCAATATCACTGTTTACAGCATCGGACCTTGCTTCTATCACCAGTCACATCCACAACTGGGTATTGTTTTTGCTTTGGCTCCATCCCTTCATTCTTTCTGGAGTTATTTCTCCACTGATCTCCAGTAGCATATTGGGCACCTACCGACCTGGGGAGTTCCTCTTTCAGTATCCTATCATTTTGCCTTTCATACTGTTCATGTGGTTCTCAAGGCAAGAACACTGAATTTCAGAACTTAGAAAACATAAATTTATAAACTATTTTTTTCTTACTTGCAAGAATTCTATATATCAGACTAAACATTCTTAATATCTCTTTGTGCTTCCTTCCAATTTTACATCATTGAAACTTTCAGAATGCTGCCTTTTAGTCTGATGCATTAATACGTCAACTGAGCTATTCCTCTTAAAAATTTTGAAATTGCTCTTATGAATATCTTTACATTTTGGTGTGTTTTTTTGTTTTGTTTTGTTTTTGTTTGATTCTCACAAGTGTTTGTTAAAAATGTAAATAAATGCATTTTTAAAATCTTTTTCAGAGTGAGCAAAAGACTTTTTCTTTTACAAAAAAAAAAAAAAAATTGGTCCAATTACCTTGGGAGCATATTCTGATGTGAACAATTAAAAGGGGAAAGTGAATGACAGTGGCTTTATTCCAAAATCTCCAGAGCAAAGACATTTTGTCTTGTGAAAGGCGAATAAGTAATCCCCACCACCTTGTGAATAAAACCCTAATCCTTCAATCTCTCAAGGAAGACCTCACTTGTTGTCTGACTCTTTGTGACCCCATGGACTGTAGCCCACTAGGCTTCTCTGTCCATGGGATTCTCCAGGCAAGAACACTGGAATGGGTTGCCATTTCCTCCTTCAGGGGATCTTTCCAACTCAGGGATCAAACCCGCATCTCATGTGTCTCCTGAATTGGCAGATGTGTTCCTTACCACTAGTACTACGTGGGAAATCCTTAATACCTTTCTGAAAAAGTTGCACAGTCATGTCCCATTCTTTGTGACCCCATGGACTGTAGCCCACCAGGCTCCTCTGTCCTTGGGATTTCCCAGGCAAGAACACTGGGGTTGGTTGCCATTCCCTTCTGCAAGGGATCTTCCTGACCCAGGGATCGAACCTGGGTCTCCTGCACTGCATGCAGATTCTTTACCATCTGAGCCTCCAGAGAAGCCCTAATATCCTTTTAGTTTCAGTCAAATCTCACTTTGTTGTAACTGGTTATTTTAAATAAAACTGACCCCTCGTGATTGAGAAGCAGAAAGCTATCAAAACATTCCTATAGAAAACAATTAAAAATTTTAAACAATCTAAACATTCATTATAACTTAATGCATGCTCACCTGGATTATAGGTATGTGCACATTTATCGCATCCTCCCTGATAGAGTTCTGTCTGATATTGTGACTTATGCCTTTATAATTGGACTTAGTGGAAGTCAGCAGAATCCCACACAAGTGAGACGTGCCCATAAACATGGCCAAAAGGTCTTCTTTTGTAAGTTCTGTGATCAATGCTTCCGCCTTCTTTCCTGATATTCTTTGCAGATCTTCTCTGCCTGCCTTCCCTCAATTTTTATGGCTCATCATTGCTAGCTTTTCTTTAAGAATTTTTATTTTTAATTAATTTTTATCAGAATTTAGTTGCTTTACAATGTTGTGTTAGTTTCTACTGTAGAGCAAAGTGAATCAGTGATGCCTGTACATACTGCTCATTCAGTCTCTCAATCATGTCTGAGTCTTTGCAACCCCATGGACTGTAGCACGCTAGGCTCCTCTGTCCATGGAATATTCCAGGCAAGAATACTGAAAAGGCTTGCCATTTCCTACTCCAGGGGATCTTCCCAACCTAAGGACAAAACTCACATCTCTTGGGTCTGCTCACATTGGCAGACAGATTCTTTACCACCACCTGGGAAGCCTTCAAATGTGTGTACTTGGTCATGTCCATATACTATATCCCTTCTTTTTTCATTTCCTTCAAATCTTAGTATGATCATCCTCTGATTTGTCTTATAACCATTTTCAAGCCAGGTCTGACCGTGCATTGAGAAGCTTGTAAGGGGAAATAACGCAAACTGACATAGTCATATGGACACTAGAGTTTTCCATCTCAGAAGCTTATTGTCATGACATCAGTTAAGGTAGCCCATGTGAAAGTGTGATACTACATGTCTATGAAAGGCATTCCTTCTTCATGAGCTCTAAGGAATGAGCGATTGTGTCTGTGCTCAGTGGCTCAGTCACATCTAACTCTTTGTGATCCCAAGGACTGCAGCCCACCAGGCTCCACTGTCCATGGAATTTCCCAGGCAAGAATACTGGAGTGGGTTGCCATTACCTACTCCAGGAGAACTTCTTGGCCCAGGGGTCGAACCCAAGTCTCTTGCATCTCCTGCATTGGCAGGCTGATTCTTTATCACTAGTGCCACCTGGGGAGCCCACCGATGTTGGGATGTAGGAGTTTGGGCTTTGGATTGTATTCTGGGATTTGGTATTGTGGCCAAGTTAATTGTGCTCAGTTGCATACAACTCTTTGCCACCCACTAGGCTCCTCTGTCCAGGGTATTTTTCAGACAAGAATACTGGAGGGGTTTGCCATTTCCTTCTCCAGGGGATCTTCCTGACCCAGAAATCAATCCACATCTCCAGTGTCTCTTTCATTGTAGACTCTTTAACCATTGAGCCAATTAGGGAACCCAAAAGTTATACATTGAAACCATAATCCCGATGTGATAATGTTGGAAGGTGAGGCCTTTGGAGGTAATTAAGACATGAATGTGGAGTACTCTTGATGAAATTAGTGCCCATGTAAGAAGAGGCATGAGAGAGCTTGCTTCTCTCTCTTTAGGCCGTGTGAGGATACGATGAAAAGATGGCCGTCCGAAAATCAGGAGGAAAGCTCTCACCAGATATCAGATCTACTAGCAGCACCCTCATCATGGACTTTAGCCTCAAAAACTGTGAGAAACAAATATCTGTTGTTCATGCCACCCAGTCTGTGGATTTTTGTTAACTACCAGAAGTGACTAAGATGGTGAACCATTCCACGGCTTAATACCATTTCTGTTGGAAACTGCTGTCCCGCATAAAACTAGTTAGAATTTTGTGAAAATGAACAAAACACACTCCTAACCTCCACTTGCATCAAATTCTATCAAACTAGTTTAGACAATTGCTACATAGTGCCTCAAAGGAGATGTCCACTATTCAGGCAAAATTTAACATCACAAGCAAGACCTGATAGGTCTATAGCAAAAATTGCAATGAGTCAGCTAGTCTCCTTGCTCAGAAAGAGATGAATATTAATATATTGGAGATAGAACACCTGGAAGGAAGATATGACAGAGGATGGAAAAAGCAAAGAGCTTGGAAGTTTCCAAGACCTAGTTTTAAATCCTACTCCCATCATTAGTCAGCTCTTTGACCTTGGGAAGGATTCTTGATGTCTTTGCTCTCATTCTAAAATGTGAATAATTATTCAAAATTTTCAGTTTGTTATACAAAATAAGTCATGTAAATGACTATGTTCCCCCCCAAATTTATACATTGAATTCCTTACCCCCATTACCTCTAAGCGTATGTATATTTGTAAGGTCTTTAAGGAAATGATTAAATTAAAATGAGGTCATTAGGGTAGGCCCTCATCCAATCTGATTTGTGTGCTTATAAGAAGAAGTTCGGAGAAGGCAATGGCACCCCACTCCAGTACTCTTGCCTGGAGAATCCCATGGGTGGAGGAGCCTGGTGGGCTGCAGTCCATGGGGTCGCTGAGAGTCAGACACGACTGAGCGACTTCACTTTCACTTTTCACTTTCGTGCATTGGAGAAGGAAATGGCAACCCACTCCAGTGTTCTTGCCTGGAGAATCCCAGGGACGGGGGAGCCTCGTCGGCTGCCATCTGTGGGGTCGCACAGAGTCGGACACGACTGAAGTGACTTAGCAGCAGCGGCAGCAGCAGTAGCAACAATAAGAGGTTCGGAAATAGACACATTCAAATAGAGATAGCCATGGAGACACAGGCAGAAGATGGCCATCTACCAGCAGTAGAAAGAGACCTCAGAAGAAATCTACTCTGCCAACCTTGATCCAGAGCTTTCCAGCCTCCAGAATTGTGGTAAAATACACTTCTGTTGTTTGAATCACTTTTGTTTGGATGGCCCTAGGAAACTTACATAATATTTTAAGCACAGTACCAGTGCACAGTAGTTTCCAAATACATGTCAGTTATTTTCATTTATATATTAATACCTGAAAAAATTAAATATTATTTATATGATAAATAGGCTTCCCTGGTGGCTCAGCCAATAAAGCATCTGCCTGCAATGCAGAACTGGGTTCAATCCCCGGATCAGAAAGATCCCCTGGAGAAGGGAATGGCTACCCACTCCAGTATTCTTGCCTGAAAAATTTCATTGACAGAGGAGACTGGTGGGCTACAAACCAAGGGGTCACAAAGAATCAGACACAACTGAGTGACTAACACCTACACACATGTGATAAACAGCTAGATAAGATTTCTTGCATAAAATATTTTGGATAAAATTCTGTTCAAATTAACCAGTTAAAGAAGCAACACATTTACATTGAATATTTGGTTCAAAATATTAGCATGGTGATGGAACATACTTTACTGAACCTTTATTTTTTTTTTTAAAAAAAAAGAAAAATTTGAGAAGTTATCCAAAGCTAAGAGTCCCAGCCAGGTATGAAGGCAAAAGCCGTGCCAAGCTCTTCCTGTCAGAAGAAGCCAGTGTTTCTCTGCCAACAAAAGTGATGGATAGGGTAGCCAGGTCATGACATGGAATAGAGAAGCTATAATGGATAGGTCCAAAGGCATGTCAAAGAAAAACATTGCCTCAGAAAAAACAATTCAGAAGAGACCGTCCTTGTTAAGACACAGCTTCTACTACACCCTTGGCTAAATGGTGGTTCTTCCAGCCTGGTTCCCCTCCCAGTCTCAAAACCTATACATGACAGTTCCCAGTATCATCACTGTGACCCACAGCCAGTTTGAGAAATGAAATAGTACAAAACAAAATAGTAGGAGACAGAACTGAGATTCACATCTAGATCTTTTTTGTTTATTTGTTTGCACTTCTTTATATATTGTGGCTCAGCTGGTAAAGAATCTGCCTGCAGTGCAGGAGACCTGGCTTCGATCCCTGGGTGGGGAAGATGCCCTGGAGTAGGGAATGGCAAACCATTCCAGTATTCTTGCCTGGAGAATCCCATAGACAGAAGAGCCTGGTGGGCTACAGTCCATGGGGATCACAAAGAGTTGGACACAACTGAGTGACAAATACTCTCATATACATTATTGAATTATATATGTTGTCAAATTGTAAACATTGTTGAATTATAGCTGATTTGCTATGTTGTGTTAGTTTCAGATGCACAACCATCCATGTCTTTTAATTCCAAATTCTACTCCTTTTTGAGGCAGGCTAGTACAATGGTGTGAAGATGATAAGATATGTACAGCATATATCTCAAATATGTAAGCTTGAAGGTAATAATAAATTCAGTACACACATTCAATATAAACAGTTCCTTCTTAGAGAAAGCGCAAGGACGAGAGAAAGACTCCTATTTGTTCTTTCTTTCAGTTACAGAAATATAAAAATTACCCTTCCCATTCCCACTAGATTGTCAGCTGGTTTAAATGAGAAAACAATGCCTTTAAAAGTGAAACACTTGATTTTAGGTAATAATGGAGTCGAATGTAATGACTGGACTTTGAAGTCCTGATCAAGACTGGCATCTGAGCCATAATCAGACAATCTAAATCTGAAGTTATGAGCAAGTTTCTTATGGTCTCTAAACCTCAGTTTGCTCAGCTGAAAAATGAGTCATAGCAACTTTTTTGCAAAGTTTATGAGGGTTAAATAAAAGAATGGCATAGGTCTTCCCTGGTGGCTGAGTGGTAAAGATTCTCCCTGCCAGTGCAGGAGACACAGGTTCGATCCCTGATCCGGGAAAGATCTCACGTGCTACCCAGCAACTAAGCCCACGTGACAAGCTACTGAGCCTGTGCTCCAGAGCTTGGGAGTCCCAACTGCTGAGCCCACGTGCCTCAATTACTGAAGCCCGAGCTCTCTAGAACACACACTCCACAACAAGAGAAGCCTTCACAGTGAGACGTCCTCGCCCCGAAACTAGAGAAAAACCTGCACAGCAACGAAGACCCAGTGCAGCCAAAAATAAATAAAAATGAAATTATATAAAAGAAGAATTGATGTAAAATGCTGCTATATAGATCAAGTTCCATCATTTTATTGTCCTCTCTGCTCTGAATAATTGTTGGAGGTTGCATTTCTGGACTTTAGCTACTTACGAGAAAATATGTCTCCACAAATATTTTTGTTTGTTTGTTTTTCACTTTTGTCCTTCTCCATCTACTCTCAAAGCAATTTAGAAATACTATAGTGATTACTAGCATTCTTTGGAGTGAATTTTGGAAAATATTAACCGCCACTTTATGGATTCAAAATTGACCCCGAGAGGTGTCCCAGTATTTAGTTGGGTTATTTGGCCTCATATTTTCCCATTGCATTTCACTGCCTACCGTGTTGGCAAATGATATGGAATAAGGAAAAAATATATCCAGGGCCAAAGCGTATACTGGAATTCATCACTCATTTTAGGTAGCCTGAGGCTGTGCCTGTAATGTGCCAAAACAACTTATTCAAAACTATCTATTCAGAAGGAAAACCTGGCAATCTCTTCATTTGCCATCAGATATATAACAATTAACCTGATTCAATGAAGACATAGCCTTCACTTTCCTAATCAACTTCCTTTTATATGTGCCTGGATATTTTGTGGAGATGACAAACTCTGTTGAGTCATAATAAGGAGAAATTTGACAGGAAATTTTATTTCCATTATCTATGTTTTTAACTGGTTGATTGAAGAGGACCTAATAATTTCACTTGCATGTGTTTGTTAAAGATTTAATATGTAGCCACAGTGTAATCATTTGTGACATGGATTTAGCTATGTTATAGTAAATCAGGAAAATGAAGTGTGCTTCATAAACTTCATTACTATTGAAATAAAGGTCATGTTCAAAGAAGGGGGGTGTGAGCTGGAAATTAATGCTTGGATTTAAATGTTTAGAGATTAAAATTTTAAATTGCATGGCTCAATTCTGTTAATATTGAAATGCATAATTTGAAACACTGGCAGGTTCAATAAAGAGGATTCAAATGAAGGCGTCAAAGTTTTAAAGTTTCCTTCAACTGATTGTGAATATAAATCACTTGGGAAGTCCTTTAACAATGCAGATTCCTGGTTCCTATCCTGAAGATTTGGTCAGTAATCTGTCTGAGGGTCACAAGTAAAATTAAATCACTGCATACTCACCTGACTCGCTCCCTGGTCTCCGTTGTGGTTTCCAGTAATATCTTGGGACTTGAGACTCTCTCACAATCTTGCAATGCCCTTAGTTATGGGGATTAAAAGTCTCATATTTGTAGCTCCTATTACTGAACATCAAATAATTCATGTGCTTGATGTCAAATACAAATGAATTCAAGCCTGTATAAAAAAGACTATTTTTCAAAAGGATTTACAAGAGGGTGGGATCTGCTTTTCAGAATAGGTACCAAAATGAAATGATTAACCATGAGAGAAGAATGCCTGAATAAAAGCAAAACTGTGAGGGAAGACTCAAATTAAGAGATTGTATTTTTCAAGGAATCGGGGACAAGATATTTAGAGGAACTAAATATCAAGGCAATGGCTACAAGAAGGCACACTGCTCACTTGTTCAGTTGTAAAGTCGTGTCTGACTCTGTGCAACCCCATGAACTGCAGCACACCAGGCTTCCTTGTCCTCCACTATCTCCTGGAGTCTGCTCAAAGTCATGTCCATTGAGTCCATGATTCTATCTAACCATCCCATCCTGTATTGTCCCCTTCTCCTCGTGCCCTCAATCTTTCCCAACACTGGGGTCTTTCCCAATGAGTTGGCTCTTCACATCAGGTGGCCAAACTATTGGAGCTTCAACTTTAGCATCAGTCCTTCCAATGAATATTCAGGGTTGACTTCCTTTAGGACTGACTGGTTTGATCTCCTTGCAGTCCAAGGGACTCCCAAGAGTCTTCAGCAAAAACTTGAAAGCATCAATTCTTCAGTGCTCAGCCATATTTATGGTCCAACTCTCATATCCATAAATGACTACTAGAAAAACTATAGCTTTGACTATTTGACCTTTGTCAGGAAAAGTGAAGTCTGCTTTTTAATACACTTTCTAGGTTTGCCATAGTTTTTCTTCCTGGAAGCAAACATCTTTTAGTTTTCTGGTTGCAACCACAATCTGCTTTTCCTCATCTATTTGCCATGAAGTGATGGGACTGGATGCTATGATCTTAGTTTTTCGAATGCTGAGTTGTAAGCCAGTTTTTTTCACTCTTCTCTTTCACTCTCATCAGAGGTGCTTTAGTCCATTTTCACTTTCTGCCATTAAAGTGGTGTCATCTGCATATCTGAGGTTATTGATATTTCTCCTGGCAATCTTGATTTCAGCTTGTGCTTCATGCAGCCTGGCATTTCTTATGATGCACTCTGAATATAACTTAAATAAACAGAGACAATATACAGCCTTGATGTACTCCTTTTCAAGTTTTGAACCAGTCCATTGTTCCATGTCTGCTTCTAACTGTTGCTTCTTGACGTGCATTCAGGTTTCTCAGGAGTCAGGTAAGGTGGTCTGGTGTTCTTATCACTTTAAGAATTTTCCACAGTTTGTTGTAATTCACCTAGTCAAAGACCTTAATGTAGTCAATGAACCAGAAATAGATTTTTTTTTTTCTGGAATTCTCTTGCTTTTTCTATGATCCAGCAGATACTGGCAATTTGCCCTCTGTCTTTTCTAAATCCAGTTTGTACATTTTGAATTAGTGATGGAATTCAAGAAAAGAATTAGTAGAGAAAATAACTGGGTTTTGATAAATTGCTGGTTTTAGGAAATTAGAAGGAGAATCATCTCAATGTAATGCCTGGCTTAAACAACTGACCAGTTAATGGCAACTCTTCCCAAGGCAAGGAAAAGATAAACTTGGGGTAATGAAATGAGTTACATTTTGAAATGTAGGCATGATGGTATTGTGAACTCTAAGAGAAAAATGCCTGATAGGAAATTTAATACAAGAGGACTGAATATGTGGATTGAGAACTCAGAAATAAAATGTATGGTTATCAGTATTGGAAGAAGCTGTGAGCATTGAATTCCATGGCTTCTAATATCATAGCCACTAACTTCATGTGCCTACAGAGCAGCTGAAACATACCTACCAGAGCTGAGAAGCAGAATTTTACATTTAATTTCATTAATTAATACTTCATTTGTCACACATGTTCAGTGGCTGCCAATTGAACAAAACCGAACTTTTCCATGATCATAGAATGTTTGGCTGGACAGCACTGGATTAGATTTCACCAGGAGAGCAACTAGGGGAAAGGATTAACAATTTACTTCTTGGGAATCCAACCATTGAAATTAAATTAGGACCTTCATTATTAGCAATAAAATCTTGTCTGTTTCTTACCCCTAATAATTCCGTTAGTGCCTTATTTTCCCATATTCTGGTCTGAATCTTCACAATCTAACCAAAATCCTATTTTCTTCAAGTTGGAAACCTTACATTGCTCTGGCCAGTCTTCCTTGTGAATAGTGTCCTCTTCTACCCAAAGCTCAGCATAGTATCCCAACAACTCCATCAAGTCTCTCTAGCACTGATCATTGGCCTACCTTGAACTTTGCCAGTTACTTACTCATTGGCTATACTTGCCTTCCTCAGATCCTTACACACAACCCAACACTGCTCTTTGCTTCCCATCACATCAGTCTCTGGATCCTGTTTTCTTGTTGCCTAACTCACTCCTTCACCTGACTTGCTGTTTACTGAGTAAATACCATAGTCTTCTGAATTCTCATTGGGCTGAAATGAAACCATCAGAGAACAGCATATTTCAAAAGAGAGAGGAAGAGCCTGGAGTCTGAAAACTGGAGCTCCATTGCAACTTTCTTATTTTCTGCATGGTTTTGTGCAGGAATGTGAGCATTCAGCATCTTCATTAAGGAGAGAAGAGCACTTGGCATGACTCAGTCATTTGGGGGACTTCACAAGTTTCTTCTACAGATAAATTCCTCCACCTCAACTACTGTAGCACTTTAGGACAATGAGCCTTCTTAGCCTGTGATCAATTGGTTGTATCATTATAGTGTTGAGAGACTGTGCTCAGTCGTGCCCAACTCTTTGCAACCCCATGGACTACAGCATGCCAGGCCTCCCTATCCATCATGAACTCCTGCAGTTTACTCAAACTCATGTCCATTGAGTCGGTGATGCCATCCATCTCATCCTCTGTCATCCCCTTCTCCTCCTGCCTTCAATCTTTCCCAGCATCAGGGTCTTTTCAAATGTGTCGGTTCTTCATAATCAGATGGCCAAAATATTTGAGTTTCAGCTTCAGCATCCGTCCTTCCACTGAATATTCAGGACTGATTCCCTTTAGGATGGACTGGTTGGATCTCCTTGCAGTCCAAGGGACCCTCGAGAGTCTTCTCCAACAGCACATTTCAAAAGCCCGAAAATATCTCCAAAAATCGTTGATATGGAGCTAAGGAAAGAATGCAGACTTTAGAATGAGAAAGATGACTTATCCTAACTTTTCACATCTATAATCCATATCTATTTATAGGGATGTCACAAACATAAGAACAAGTAGTTTAAAATATCAGGTATATTAACCAGCACAGGTGGTCACAGTTGACAGAAGCACAGTTCCAGCAAAGCTTTACACAAAAGGGGATTAGATTATTAGAAGGAAACATGATCTCCAAAATGAGCTGAACAATCAAGCTTCCAAAACTCAGGAGCCATATTAATCCGGAGACCACCTAACTAGAATCAGGATTCTATGTTTCCCTATTTTCACAATGCTTTGGGGTATGTTGACTTCATATCTCCTACCGCAAGCTGGCTTCTCCTTATAGCAAGACACGTATGGTCACAGGCAGCTCCCAGTCTCAAACCACTGTTATGTCATCACACCAATAGAAATGTCTCCTCTCTTATCCCCATGTGAATAATTCTAGGAAATAGTTTTCATTGTCCAATTTTGAATCAGATGCAATCATGATGGACAAGGAAGAGAGATAGGACAGATCTTTTCTCTTGAAATATATTTTAAATAAGCAATTCACAGAAGAGGAAGACACCACTTAAGAAGTGGTCATCACATCTAGAACACACTGGCAGTGCTCAACAATTAGTGCCATAATATATGCAATATTTTGAGAAATTCATGATCTTATTCAATTATTCAGACCCTGCTTAGTGGTCCTTGTTCTTAGTGTCTGTGCATTTATCATACCTAATTAGATTAAGTATCAATAGATATCTTTATTAATAAAGGACTATCAGTTCTCTGGGGTTTCCCTAGTGGCTCAGCCATAAAGAATCTCCTGCCAATGCAGGAGATGTGGGTTTGATTCTTGGGTCATGAAGATCCCCTGGAAAAGGAAATGGCAACCTACTGCAGTATTCTTGTCTGGAAAATCCAACGGACAGAGGAGTCTGGCAGGCTACAGTTCATGGGATCTCAAAGAGGCAGACATAATTTAGTGGCTGACCATGCACATATTAATATTCTATTAAAATAAAATAAAAAGTGTTAGGAATTTGGTATGGCTACCTTCACAGTGCAGGCCAAAGCCAAGTTTTCCTAATGGCACGGTCCAGTGCGCCCCAAATATCATCCAATAAATTGCAAGCACCTTCTCTTCACTTCCACCTATTTTACTGATTACACTGTCAAAGAACGAGTATTTCTTGTTCCTCCTAAAAGCTTTTGAAAATTTGTATCCGTCGTCCAACACAGAGTGAAAGGACAGCACTGGGACTTTTCTTCTATGGAAAAAGTTTTTCACTGCATGTTGAGAACAGCAGTCAGGGCTCCTGTAACTATCACTTCCTTTCAGTTTTTAAGAAGGTAGAATTTGGCTCCCTGGTAACTACCAATTCAGTTTAGTCTGAAGTTGAAAGCAGGATTCTAAAGTGATGATTCTAAATGTATGTGTTAGTTCATTCAGACAGTTATAACAAAATACCATAGATTGGGTGGTTTATATAAAAACATAAATTTAGTTCTGACAGCTCTGGAGGCTGAGAAATCCAAGATTAAGGTGTGGGCAGACTTGGTGATGGCTCAGTAGTAAAGAATCTGTGTGCAATGCAGAAGATTCAGGAGATGCAAATTTGACCCCTGGGTAGGGAAAACCCCCTGAGAGAGGAAATGGAGCCCACTCCAGCATTCTTGCCTGAGAAATCCCAAGGACAGAGAAGCCTGGTGGGCTACAGTCCAATGGGTTGCAAAGAGTCAAACACAACTGAGCTTGCGAACAATGTAATGCAAGACTTGGCGTCCAGTGAGAACCTACTTCCTGGTTTATCGTCTCTTCTTGTGTCTTCACGTGGTAGGGGGAAGGAGGATTCCTCTGGGATCTCTTTTATTATGGTGTTAATATTCCATCCATGAGGCCTCTGCCCTCATCAACTAACTCTCTCCCAAGGTAGGATGTTAATATATGAATTCAGGGAGGGAGGAGTCATTAGAAATGCATTTCTTTGTATTCTGCGTATATATATGAGTATTTATATATTTTCCCCAAGTCGCTGCATTAGTTGTATATATTTGAAGAATTTGATTTTTAATGCTTAAATTTCCATTTTCAAATGAATTATGTTATGCTTTTGATATTCATTAGGTATGATGTTCATTTTGTGAAACAGCAACATAAGTAAGTATAAGAAATACCAAGAGATTTACAACAAATTCTCAAAGGGCAATTTTAAAGTATAGTGTACATTTTTCCACAGTATTAAGTGAAATATTTTCTATTAAAATATTTTTTAACTTGAAAAGTAAATCAAATTGTGCAGAATTGGTTCAAAACACGAATTACTACATTTTTAAGTGCTTTTTCCAGGTGTTTTTAAATCAAATTTTTATTTTAATCACTAATGCAACACATGTTCAATGGCAAGAATTGGAAAATATAAAAAAATACAAGAAAGATACGAATCCTACATGATTGTTTTTCTCCGATGCCACCAGGAAATGATGACAGCAACATTAAAAAATTATGTTTTTCTGAGTTTTACACAATCTGTATTTTCTCCTGCCTTTGTTCATCTGTGCTTCTTGCAATGATTTTGAAAGTACACATAATTTCATTAGTTTTATTTTAAATTGTGATTTAACAAATTATTTTAGATCAGATCAGATCAGTCGCTCAGTCGTGTCCGACTCTTCGAGACCCTATGAATCGCAGCATGCCAGGCCTCCCTGTCCATCACCAACTCCCGGAGTTCAGTGAGACTCACGTCCATCGAGTCAGTGATGCCATCCAGCCATCTCATCCTCTGTCATACCCTTCTCCTCCTGCCCCTAATCCCTCCCAGCATCAGAGTCTTTTCCAATGAGTCAACTCTTCGTATGAGGTGGCCAAAGTGCTGGAGTTTCAGCTTTAGCATCATTCCTTCCAAAGAATTTGAAAGTACACATAATTTCATTAGTTTTATTTTAAATTGTGATTTAACAAATTATTTTAGATACTATTTAATAAATTTACATTTTAATATAGTTATTTTAATCTTATTTTATGTTACATTACTATAATTTGCATTTACATTTATGAGCTAACCAATAAATAATATAAACAACTTCAATATACAACATCATTTCCTTTGAAATATTTTTTAATTTTGCAATTTTGACTATTTTTTCAACTATTTCATGATTTCCTTCCTGAAATAAATCCATGAATTTATAGTCATTGGGCTTTCCTTGTAGCTCAGATGGTAAAGAATCAGCCTACAATGCAGGAGACCCAGGTTCAATCCCTGGGCCAGGAAGATCTCGTAAAGGGAATGGCAACCTACTCCAGCATTCTTGCCTGCAGAATTCCATGAACACAGGAGCCTTGCAGGTTATAGTCTATGGGGTCTCAAAGAGTCATGATTGAGTGACTAATACACACACAGTTAATTGGTCTTTGACAAAAGGGCCAAAGACAAGCAAAGGGAAAGGATGGTAGCTTCAATGACGTGTGCTGATAAAACTGGTTTTTCACATGCAGAAGAATGAAATTGGAAATTTATCTTATTCCACATACTGCTACTGCTAAGTCACTTCAGTCGTGTCCGACTCTGTGTGACCCCATAGACGGCAGTCCACCAGGCTCCTCCATCCCTGGTATTCTCCAGGCAAGAACACTGGAGTGGGTTGCCATTTCCTTCTCCAATGCATGAAAGTGAAAAGTGAAAGTGAAGTCGTTCAGTCGTGTCCGATTCTTAGCGACCCCATGGACTGCAGCCTACCATGCTCCTCCATCCATGGGATTTTCCAGGCAAGAGTACTGGAGTGGGGTGCCAATGCCGTCTCCATTCCACATACAAAAGTCAAATCAAAATGGCCTATGGGTTTAAATGTAAGAGACCTAGAACCATAAAACTATTAGAAGAAAACATAGAAAAAAATTTCTTTATATTTCTCTGTGCAATGATTGTTTATATGACTCCAAAAGCACATGCAAGAAAAACAAAAATAGAAAAATGGAATTTCATCAAAATAAAAAGTTTTTCTTTTCCTTGACAGGAAATATTCAACAGAGGGAATTTTTAAAAAAGCAGTCAATGGAATAAGAGAGAATATTTGCAAACCAAACATTTGATAAGGGGCTAAGATCAAAAATACACAAGGCACTCAAACAACTCAATACCAAGTAAACAAATGACCGTATTTAAAATGGGAAAAAGGATGTGAACAGACATTTCTCAAAAGAAGATACACAAATAGCCAACAGGTACATGGAAAGATGTTCAAGGAAATGAAAGTCAAAACCATAATATGCTATCACCTTAATACTGTTCAAACAGTTGTATATTTTTAAAAAGTTCATTGCTAGCAAAGATGTGGAGAAAAGAAACATTGCTGGGAATATAATTGGCTCAGTCACTATGGAAAACAATATGGGAGCTTCTTAAAAAATTAAAACTAGAACTACCATTCAGTTCAACATCTCACTTCTGTGTTTGCATTCAAAGGAAATAAAATCATCATCTCTAAGATATATCCACTACCTGTACTATCACATTCATCACAGTATTATTTACAATATCCAAGATATGGAGATAGCCAAATGTTTATTGACAGATGAATGAATGAAGAAGATATGATGTTATTCAGCCATAAGAAAGAAGGACATCCTGCCACTTGTGACAGCATGGCTTAAACCAGAGGGCATTTTGCTAAGCAAAATAAGGTGGACAGAGGAAGACAAATACTGTGTGATTTCACTTATATATGAAATCTATATAAAAATTAAAAGTTGAAATAATAAAAACTGAGAGTAGTGGTTACCAGGGGTTAGGGATGAGAGTGAGGGAATCAGGAGGAAGTTGGTCTGGTTAAAGATTACAAAGTTGCACTTACACAGGATGAATAAGTCTACAAATTTAATGCACAACCATAATGCCATAATAATAACATATTATATATTTTAAAGTTGCAAACAGATTGCATCTAAAAAGTTATTATAGCAAGAAAAAAACCATAACTATGTGTGGCAATGTATGTTAACAAGACTTATGATCATTTTGTAATATATACAAATACTGAATTGTTATGTTGTACACTTGAAACCAGTATAATGTCACATGTCAATTCTATATCAATTAAAAAGTGTGATATGTATGTGTGTGTGTGTTCATTCGTGTCCAACTCTTTACTATCCCATGGAATGTAGCCTTCCAGCCTCCTCTGTCCATGGGATTTTCCATGCAAAAATACTGGAGTGGGTTGCCATTTCCTACTCCAAAAAGTGTGATATTGGTATATAAAATGACAAATGTATCAATGTTACATTATCAGTTCAGTCACCCAGTCGTGTCCGACTCTTTGTGACCCCATGGACTGCAGCACACCAGGCTTCCCTGTCCATCACCAACTCCTGGAGTTTACTCCAACTCATGTCCATCTAGTCAATGATGCCATCCAACCATCTCATCCTCTATTGCCCCCTTCTCCTGCCTTCAATCTTTCCCAGCATCAGGTTCTTTTCCAACGAGTCAGATATTCTCATCAGGTGGCCGAAGTATTGGAGTTTCAGCTTCATCAGTCCTTCCAATGAATATTCAGGATTGATTTCCTTTAGGATGGACTGGTTGGATCTCCTTGCAGTCCAAGAGATTCTCAAGAATCTTCTCCAACACCACAGTTCAAAAGTATCAATTCTTCTGCATTCAGCTTTCTTTATAGTCAAACTAGGAAACCCAGAAATAGATCCACATATATGAATCATTTTGGGGTTTTTAACAACAAAAGTATGATTTATCTACTGACTGTACTCCAGGTCTGCATGTAGAATAAGAAGTGTCAAAGAAGATAGTATGAGAGACAAAATAGCATTAGTTGCCTCAGATAGCACAGCATGAGTACATATGAATATATAAGTTTGGAAACTGAAGAGGTTAAGTCAACCATCACCAGCCATCTGCAGTCTCCATATTCTTATATGTTAAAAATATTCCCATGTTTAATACCTGGTTTGTTTTTAGTACATCACTCTGGTAAAGAATCTGCCTGCAATGTAGGAGACCTAGGTTCAATGTCTGGGTTGGGAAGATCCCCTAGAGAAGAGAATGGCCACCCACACCAGTATTCTTGCCTGGAAAATCCCATGGACAGTGGAGACTGGTGGGCTACAGTCTATGGGTTGCAAAGAGTCAGACATAACTGAGTGACTAATACTTCTACTTTCAGCACTAATACAACAGAGATGATAACTCCAAGAAAACCACTGAAACAAATACAATAGAGTCAGTGTGTGTGTGTTGGGGAAAGAGGTACTCCCCCAAGGGGTGGTTAATACTAGTGAGGGAAAAAACATTGAGACTAGTTTATATGGAGGAACGAAGAAATATGTTTTAACTAATGTGAGCACTAAGAGCAGCTGAATGGTAATTCGTTTATATAGGTAAATGTAAAGGATAAATTAAATAATATTGCAAAATTCCAAATAGAAATGTTACCAAGTAAGGGTTTTTGCTGCCATACATGCAGTTCTTAAATATGTCTTGCTGATCCAGGGTTCAAGTGAAATTTTAGTGAAAGTCATTCAGTCGTGTATGACTCTTTGTGATCCCATAGACTGTAGCCTGTGAGGCCCCAGGCTCCTCTATCCATGGAATTCTCCAGGCAAGAATATTGGAGTGGGTTGCCAGTCCTTTCTCCAGGGGTCTTCCCAACGTAAGGATTGAACCCAGGTCCCCTTCATTGAGAAAGAATTGATGCTTTTGAACTGTGGTGTTGGAGAAGTCTCTTGAGAATCCCTTGAACTACAAGAAGATCAAACCAGTCCATCCTAAAGGAAATCAACTCTGAATATTCATTGGAAGGACTGATGCTGAAGCTGAAGCTCCAATACTTTGGCCACATGATGTAAAGAGCTGACTCATTGGAAAAGATTCTGATTCTGGGAAAGAGAGAAGGCAGGAGGAGAAGGGGTCAACAGAGGAGAAGATGGTTGGATGACATTACCAACACAGTGGACATTAGTTTGGGCAAGCTCCGGGAGATGGTGAAGGACAGGGAAGCCTGGCATATTGCAACTCATGGGCTTACAAAGTCAGACATGACTGAGCAACTGAACAACACCAGGGAAGCCCAAATTTAAGGGGTTGGAGGAATAAGCTTATTGGCTAGTCTCATATCAATTTATATATGGTAGTCAACTTCTGGAAGCTGGATTTTCCTTATTGAAGGACTTCCTCACTTTGTAAAGGGCTCCCATAGCACCATCTCGATTCTTTGAGTTCTATGGACTGAAGAATTTTGGTTCTGGGGTTCTCCTGGAGACACGGGTTCCTGTATTACATGTGCGCAGTGTTGTCTCTGTAAAATAACTCCAGGTTTGATTAATCAGCAACCTGTTTTAAGTAAGAAGCAAAGCCAATTTAAGCTGGTCAATGTTTTCTACATTGTTTCAATAATATCCCTGAGAAGCACGTGTGAAAATATTACATTCCACTCTCATGAAACACTAGACTAAAACTGTATCAGTTCAGCCACAAAGTGGAAGATCCCCTGGAGAAGGGAATGGCAACCCACTCCAGTATTCTTGCCTGGAGAATTCCATAGACAGAGGAAACTGGCGGGCTACAGTCCATCCGATCTCATAGAGTCAGACTTGACTGAGTGACCAACACAACATGGTCAGGCTGGCAGGCCTGATTTCAAAATGCTGGTCTCTGAGCTGATTTAATCTCCCCTGTGATCTCTGTCCTGAGAGAGCCCTGGACATCATCCTCAGATTGGAACCTAGAAAGGATTATGCATCTCAAATGAGTATCAAGTTACTCAATGATCCATGGATTCTGTGCTTTTCTCTAAATAATATTATCACCCTAGATGTTAGGGATCTCCTATTACAAAGAAGATAGTGCTATACTCTTGTTGTCAGAACCAGTCTTAGACATGGACCAGAGAGGAATCTGCCTTCAGAATTCAGATTTGAGGGGACGCAAGAAGAAGTTCCTACCTGAATTTCTTCTACCTCTTAAATGCTATTTGAATTTCTACCATCATGTTACTGGCTGTGGTCAGCCACCTTCTGGGCATATTGCTCTTTGTCAAAAGCAATCACAACCAAAGGAACCAACTTCTTTTTTTTTGCTTGGCACCATGATTTACTGATCACATATTAGTTGAAGACATGGAATGTCACTAAAGAAGAGAAAGGAGAGTACAGAAAAAGAAGGCAAGGGCAGGAAAAAGGAAGTTTAGGAGACAGAGTTGATATTAGAAGTGGCCCTATAATTATAAGCTATGATTCCAGCATCTTCACCAAAAGACTAACCTTGTACAAGGTCACCTTTTCAATTTTTTTTTTTTTTTGGTACAGGAAATGAGACGTATAATAACCACTCTGCTTATCTCTGAAGACACTACTTAAACAGCCCCATAGGAATCTTTCAAATGTAACATTTTACAGTGACCAGAATAGCTCTGGTCAAAGTGCAGTTTTCACTCCCCTGAGATTTTTCCCATATGAAAATAGACCTGAGAAGGAAAAGCAAACAGAGAATAAAAAGCATAAACTTTTGAAATACTAAAGCAGCTTAGATCAATAAGAACATATTGACCAGCCACCGTGCCTCTTCCTATAAGGTGGGTTGTGGAAATCAAGACAAGGGGATGCAATTCCTGCCTGCAAAAATCACTAAACACTTTATTGTGTTCGTAGCTAACATTTATCAAGGACTCACCCAGACAGAAACTATGCTAAATACTTTATCTCCTGCAATCCTCCCAACTGCCTTAGGATATTGATAATATCTCCAAACATAATCAACTGTATAAAGAAATTTTTTTTAGTGGTTCCCAAATTTTAGTGTGGATAAAATCAGTTGGGAGGATTGCAGGAGATATGACAGGATATACTGTCATAAAAGTATAAGAGTCCCAAGGATCCTCATTCCGTATATCTTCAATCAGTTCAGTTCACTTCAGTTGCTCAGTCATGTCCAACTCTTTCGACTCCATGGACTGCAACATGCCAGGCCTCCCTGTCCATCACCAACTCCCACCAACTCAAACTCATGCCCATTGAGTCGGTGATGCCATCCAACCATCTCATCCTCTGTCATCCCCTTCTCCTCCTGCCCAGCATCAGGGTCTTTTCAAATGAGTCATCTCTTCACATCAGGTGGCCAAAGTATTGGAGCTTCAGCTTCAACATCAGTCCCTCCAATGAATATTCAGCACTGATTTCCTTTAGGATGGACTGGTTGGATCTCCTTGCAGTCCAAGGGACTCTCAAGAGTCTTCTCCAATACCACAGTTCAAAAGCATCGATTCTTCAGTGCTCAGCTTTCTTTATAGTCCAACTCTTACATTCATACATGACCACTGGAAAAACCATAGCTTTGACTAGACAGATCTTTGTAGGCAAAGTAACATCTCTGCTTTTTATATGCTGTCTAGGTTGGTCATAACTTTTCTTCCAAGAAGTAAGAGTCTTTTAATTTCATGGCTGCAATCACCATCTGCAATGATTTTGGAGCCCCCAAAAATAAAATCTGCCATTGTTTCCACTGTTTCTCCATCTATTTGCCATGAAGTGATGGGACCAGATGCCATGATCTTCGTTTTCTGAATGTTGAGCTTTGAGCCAACTTTTTCACTCTCTTCTTCCATTTTCATCAAGAGGCTCTTTAGTTCTTCTTCACTTTGTGCCCTATGGGTGGCGTCATCTGCATATCTTCAATAGAGTTTGGAATTTACATTTTTAGCAAAGTCTCCAAGTGTTCTGAAGCAGGTGGATTATGGACCACTAATACAGAAGCACTTCCATATGTTATTAAATATGAGATACCATGGACAGAGGAACTTGGTGGGCTACAGCCCATGGGATCACAAACAATCAGACACAACTGAGCAACTGAGAACACATGCCCGTACCAGGGGATACAGAGATCTTGAAGGCTAGTATCCTCTCCTGAAAAAAGAAAATCCTATTGCAAGTACCACTTGAAACACTTGTGAAAATGTGTATTAATAGGACCCTGGGCTTATCCCTTAGAGGTTCTGATGCAATAATCTGAGGACGAGCTTAAGAATCTGTGTTCTGTTTGTTTGTTTGTCTTAGCCAGAAATTTTTGTCCCAAGAGATTCTTAAGGTTAGGAAAATTTGTGGTAGATTAAATGAATTGTCTGTGGTAAGCTAGTAATATCCTCTCAGAAGGAGAACTGAAACCCAGTTTTCCAGCTGCCAGGCCAGAGTTCTTTCAATGTTATTTTCTCCTTGGAAAAAAGTATCGATGGGATCAACCTAGGTTATTATACTGCCCCAATTTTTAGAAAGAAAAAGAACATGTGGAGTTCCTTTCAGCATCTATTTCAGGTGTCCTCAGCTCATTCTCAGGGATTCCCAAGTGGCTCAGTGGTAAAGAATCTGCCTGCCAATGCAGGAGATGCAGGTTCAATCCCTGGGTCGGGAAGATCCGCTGCAGAAGGATGTAACAACCCACTCCAGGATTCTTTCCTGGATAATCCCACAGAGAGAGGAGCCTGGTAGGCTACAATCCTCGGGGTTGCAAAAGAGTGGGACATTACTCAGTGACTGAGCATGCATGCGCACAGCTCGTTCTTGGAGCTGTGATCAGTGAGCACTGTTTAAACCATATCACAAAGCACTTCCAGCGTGGAAATTGTAGAACAGAATGGCTGCGTGTCAAGCCTGATGAAGGGTAAAAACAAATCTGTGGAAACTGTTGTCACAGTCACCAAAACTGCTTAGCCAGCTGTGGGAAGCAAACAAATCCACTGAAACATTAACTCAGGCAGAAGGTTCCAGCTCATTTAAAGCGGGCTCATTTGTTTTCCCATTACGGCTCAGCAGCGTCTACCTGGGCTGTGTTTGCAGGGTTCCGGCAGCGTCATGACAGAGCTGGGGAAGGCTGAAGGATTTATGACACACTGCCTTGATGACATATTTACCAAACCTGGTTTGAAGGATTCCAGGGGCAGGAGGCTGGGAGCTCGAAAAGGAGAGAGCAGCTGGAATTTGAGCTGGGTGGGAAAAATGATCAGCAGAAAGCTACTGATGACAGAAGTCTCTGCTGACGTGTGTGTTGAAGCAGTATCACCTCTGAGGGACAGGGGTTTCAGAGATTCTAACCCTGTGGGGTCCTCGGGTGTTTTCTACCTGTATAGCTATGAGGAAGTCACTTGACCTCTTTGAGCCTCAATTTCCACAATAGAACAAATAGGATTAATTCCCTTCTAACCCACAGAATTGGTGCAATATGTCACATGTAGAAATATAAGGCTGGTTCCCAGGTGGCATTACTGGTAAAGACCCTGCCTTCCAATGCAAGAGACACAATAGATGCAGGTTCGATCCCTGGGTTGGGCAGATCCTCTGGAGGAGGGCACAGCAACCCACTCCAGTATTCTTGCCTGGAGAATCCCATGGACAGAGGAGCCTGGCAGGCTGCAGTCCATGGGTTCACAAAGAATCAGACATAACTGAAGTGACTTAGAACATTGTTATTGTTGTTCAGTAACAACAATATTGCTATTGTTGTTATTGTTCACTCAGTCGTGTCCAACTCTTTGCAACCCCATGGACTGCAGTACACCAGGCTTCGCTGTCCTTCACCATCTTCCAGAACTTGCTCAAACTCATATCCATTGAGTTAGTGGTGCCATCCAACTATCTCATCCTCTGTCATCCCATTCTCCTCCTGCCTTCGATCTTTCCCAGCATCAGAGTCTTTTCCAATGAGTTGGCTCTTCGAATCAGGTGGCCAAAGTATTGGAGCTTCAACGTCAGTCCTTCCAATGAATATTCAAGGTTGATTTCCTTTAGGATTGACTGGTTTGACCTCCTTGCAGTCCAAGGGACTCTCAAGAGTCTTCTCCAACACCACAGTTCAAAAAGCATCAGTTCTTCAGTACTCAGCCTTCTTTATGGTCCAACTCTCACTTCCATACCTGAGTACTGGAAAAACCATAGCTTTGACTATATGGATCTTTGTTGGCAAAGTATTGTCTCTGCTTTTTAATATGCTGTCTAGGTTTATATAGCACATAGTTCATATATATAGCTATAAAGCACATTGTTCATATAACACATTGTTATATGATCTGGTATTAGAAATATTCATACATTCCAGAAGTTAAGACTAAACTATTGCTAAGAAATAATTTCCTTATTTCTGATTTTTTTTTTTGTTTCATCTGAAGGATAGGAAATCACATAGTACTAACATGGAAAGAGATTTTGTTTCTTGACTAATTTATATTTCTTGTCATAGAGATGGGAAAATATAAATTATTAAGCAAATACTATGCTGGAAGCTTATATAATGTTTTACATTCAATGTTCACAAAATCCTTGCAATTTAATGACTATTATTTCTACTTTATGGATGAAGAAACTGAGACTCAAAAAGCTTAAGAGCTTTGTCTGTAAATTACACAGAGCCAGAATTTGAGCAGTACCTGGGACATAGCAAGTGTTCAACAAATATATATATATATATGGAACAAATATGCCTAAAACTAGAATTCTATTTCTTACTCTGGTGCACATTTATACAATAGCCCTTAATTGTATCTACAGTGCTGTGCTTAGTGGATCAGGTCGTGTTCAACTCTCTGTGACCCCATGAATGTAGCCCATCAGTCTCCTCTGTCCATGGGGATTCTCCAGGCAAGAATACTGGAGTGGGTTGCCATGCCCTCCTCCAGGGGATAATTATATCTATTAGTGCTCATTTATTCATTCAGAAGGCTCCCCTTTAATAAGTTCTTTATTAGAAATATAAAGGTTTTGTTGATTTTTAGTTGCTAAGTCATGTCTGAGTCTTCACGACCCCATGGACTGTAGCCCACCAGGCTCCCCTGTCCATGGGATCTCCCAGGCAAAAATACTGGACTGGGTTGCCATTTCCTTCTCCAGGGGATCTTCCCAAATCAGAGACTGAATCCATGTCTCCTGCATTGGCAGGTGGATTCTTTACCACTGAGCCATCAGGGAAGTACAAATGTAAAGGTAAATAAGATATAACTCCTTTTCCTAAGGGTGTGATAGTTAATAGAAGAGAGTGGATAATTACAAAAGTTGCTATGACACAAGCCTGAATGAACTGAGCAAATGGAACATTCCAGAAGGGAGACAGGAAAGGAATCTTGGGCAGACACATTTCATCTGGGTCTACAGGGATATTTAGAACTTGGTGATACAGGGATGGGACTAGGACCCCATGGAGAGCCAGAACAATCTGAACAAGTAGCATTTAATGGAAGTTAGGGAGATGGGGTAGTTTAAAGAATCAGTGGGTCTTTAAACTTTAGTGAGATGGACAGGATAAACTCACAGGTTTCTGCATCCATTTGGTGGTCACAGCCTCTGTACAACACCCCCACAAGCCCTCCCCACAGTATGCTTACTGCAGGTATCCTCTCTTGCTAAGTGTTAAGGGGGGAGGGTAAAATGAACTTTCAAAGTCTTCACTCTGTAAGTATACATAGGTGGGCAGAGTACCATTTTATGATCTCAAGACATTCAGCAAAACATCTAGTTTCCCCTTCCAATTAGCACTCTCAAGATACCTGAGCTGTATTCTTACATGCCAGTAATCAGTGAGAGCTGAATCATTAAGAAAGCTGCACTACAAAGACACAAGGATTAGGATGGTGCTATAAGGGCTTCCCTGGTGACTCAAGTGGTAAAGAATTTGCCTGCAATGCAGGAGACCTGGCTTTGATGCCCTGGTCGGGAAGATCCCCTGGAGAAGGGAATGGCAACCCACCCCAGTATTCTTGCCTGGAGAATCCCATGGACAGAGGAGCCAGTGGGATACAGTCAATGGGGTCCCAAAAAGTTGTACACAACTGAACAACTAACACACACACACTGATATGGTGCTACAAATTTCATTTGTCCCGTCACCCTCATTTTATTATAACTGGGGTGTAGGAAAGGTGAAAACACAGTGAAGGCAGTGATACCCTTGCAGAAGCCAAAATGCAAATTCATGTCTGGAAAAAATATTCATTTCCTGCCTTAGATTTTTGCAAACGTTAATGACAAGACTATCACATTATGCATGAATATGATTAGCATAATTCTGCCTAATGAATTAATTCCTTCTATGAAACTAAAAGTAGAAATGTTTCTCTTTCCTCTAAGCTTCTCTAATAGATGCAGTTTTGCTAACAGAAATTATTATTTTCTACATTATGATACATTTATTAGGTGGATTCTCAGCTTATGCATAGATGGGTGAATAGCGAATATACTTAATTGCTGTCTGTGCAAGTACGCAACTTACATTTTAAGAACCAGAAAGACAAAAAAAAATTTTTTTTCAGTTTATTCTCAGGAAATTTATGGTCATATTAGGATGATTGGTTTCACTTAGATGCTTGATCCAAAGAAACTATTTTTTTCCTATGCCTTCCTGGATCTAAGAAAATGGACAACCTTTACTTTGCTTTTAAAAGTGCAAAACAGTACAAATATTTTGGAAAGCTGTCTGTCAGCAGGCATCAAGAAATGCTAATATGTTTAATCTTTTGACCCAGGAATTTCATCTCTGGAATGTGTCTTATGGAAATGATCCTAAATATGGAAATCATATTGTGTATACTTACTAGCATGTTATTTATAATAATTAAAAAAATTAGAAAACCTTAAAGGAGCAGCTAAATAAATTATGGTAGAGTGGAGGAGTATGCAGATATTTTAAGATGATATATGTATATATATATAACTATAAAATGTGTAATAACATGGAAAATTATAAAATTAAACCCTATAGAGCTTCAGTTAACGTACCATGGTCACACAGCTAACTAGTTTTGAAACCAGATTCTGTGTCATTCCAAGTACCCAAGACCACTCTTAAGTCACCAGTTTGCTAGAAGGACTCACAGAGATGCAATAAGCTTTCATGATAACAATTGTAGTTTATTACAGCAAAAAGAAAGTGAAAGTGAAAGTCGCTCAGTTGTGTCAGACTGTGACACCACGGACTAAGCAGTCCAAGGAATTCTCTAGGCTATGATAATAGAATGGGTAGCCTTTCGCTTCTCCAGGGGATCTTCCTAACCCAGGGATCAAACCCAGGTCTCCCACATTGCAGGTGGGTTCTTTACCAGCTGAGCCACGAGGGAAGCCCATTACAGCAAACTGGTAAAGGTTAAAGTCAGCAAAGGAAAATAGAGCAGAGTTCAGGAGAGTTCAGGCATAGTCAAACTTTCATTTGTCCTCTCCCCATGCAGTAGTACAGATGATATTTAATTCTCCCTGCAGCCATGTGTGCCAATGTATACAGAGTACTGGCAACCATGGAGGCACATCTGAGCCCTGGTATCCAGTACTTCTGTTGTGGCCAGTCATGTAGGCATGGACTGACCTTAGTTTCTCAGTCTCTGATTCCTCCAGCTATGAAACTGACACAGCTTGGCCCAAGGCCTTCATCGTAAATAACTTGTTAGCATAAACTATCTGGAGTAGCTCAAACCTCAAGGAGTAAGAAGACACTCTTATCAGGAGGGATTTCCAAAGATAAGCCTGTGAAGGGCTAGTCTTTGCTTTGGAATGTGCAGAGTTTGAACATGCCAGATGTGGAGTTAACCCTTCTCTGTGGAAATGCCAATTAGAATTCAGAGCCTGAATGCTTAGCCATTATAAATTTTGCCAAGCGATAAACTGCAGTCAGTTGCCCAGTTCTGTGGGCTACCTGAACCATAGCTAAGTGATATGAAGTTGAAAAATAATGATCCTTGCCTACGGTAAGTGGACTGGCCAGCAAGCAGACTTTGCAAATCGTATGCAAAGATGAAAATATGTCCAATAGTGAGGGGAAAAGAATAAGAATTCCCTTTGAAGTGGAGAGTTGAAACAAGAGGTAAATCGTTGCCAAGTGAGAAAAGTTTATTTGGAGGCTTGTTGGGGAGGTAGAGGCATCATAGACTTCAGGAGTGAAAACTGATTTGGACATTTATTTTGGCCAACTGTGGTTGAATATATAACTATCTGAAAAACATTAATATAACAAAGTGGTCGGGGTTTGGCTGGAACAAAGAGTGAAAAAAGAAAGGCTAAAGGTAAAACTAGATGCGCAGAGGAAGGTCATTAAGGAGGCTTTGTGTTTTTAAGAAAGCTAATGCTGATCCTAAAAGACACTGGGAGTGACTGAACAATTTTGAGCCCTGGAGAAAGATGGTCAAATTTTTTCTTCTTTAAAACAAGTCTCACGGTAGAGTGGAGCTCAGGCTGGCTAAACCTAATGGGAGGTAGGCAGACCAGGTAGGTAGTAACTGAAAAAATTCCCATGGGGAGAAAAATGAATGTCTGCACTAAGAGAGTGGTTGTCACAGTAGAAACAAAGGATAAGATGGAGAGAGAGAGCAATGGAGAGATAGCGAGATAGAGGACTGTGGATGAAGGATTGCGTATGAAGGAGTGAGGAAGCCTTTTACTTCTTGACCTTGGGGACTGCTTGTCTTGAGGACTACTATGTTGATGTTATTATCCAACTAGAATATTCTATTAGTCAACTAGAAAGGGAGCCATCAGTTCAGTTCAGTCAATCAGTTGTGTACGACTCTTTGCAACCCCATGAACTGCAGCATGCCAAGCCTCCCTGTCCATCACCAACTCCTGGAGCCTACCCAAACTCATGTCCATTGAGTCAGTGATGCCATCCAACCATCTCATCCTCTGTTGTCCCGTTTTCCTCTTGCCCTCAATCTTTCCCAGCATCAGAGTCTTTTCAAATGAGTCAGCTCTTCATATCAGGTAGCCAAAGTATTGGAGTTTCAGCTTAAACATCAGTCCTTCTAATGAACACCCAGGACTGATCTCTTTTAGGATGGACTGGTTGGCTTTCCCTGAAATCCAAGGGACTCTCAAGAGTCTTCTCCAACACCACAGTTCAAAAGCACTAATTCTTCAGCGCTCAGTTTTCTTTTTAGTCCAACTCTCACATCCATACATGACTACCGGAAAAACCATAGCCTTGACTAGATGGACCATTGTTGGCAAAGTAATGTCTCTGCTTTTTAATATGCTGTCTAGGTTGGTCATAACTTTCCTACCCATCTGGGGCTTGCAATTGAGATAATGCTGTATATTCAGCAAATCTGTTTATTTTCCTCCTAGTCCCATAGGAAGATTGTACAGTAGACCTACATGATTGACTTCCAGCTGATGAAACATGGACAGAAATGAGGTCTGTCACTCCCAGGTCCAGCTCCTAATTTTCTCCCACAGGAACTTTTGTGTTCCTTCCTCTGTCAAGTGTAGACTTCAGGGCAGTTGTGAGCTACAGAACAGAAGTATCCTGGGACTGAAAGATGCTGCTGAAAGAAAAAGCACCACGCACACATTAGACTACTGTGGGGGTGAAGAATGTCCTCCACAGTGTTATCCCAATGAGATCTGCTGTTGTTTCCAATTGAAGTTAGCCTGCCCTCACTAAATCAGAAATTGGGACCTCGAAATAGGGAGTTGTAAAAACAAAACCAACCAAACAGCAGAAACTAAACAAAACAAAGTAAATTTGATTTGAGTGTCACTTCTTTAGTGGACTGACAGGTGATAAGGAAGCAGTTGACTGGCAGATGAACAGGTTGGTCACCAGATCCAGATGGCTAGAGATCCAGGCTACACAGTAGCAAATCACTCGATCAAATTGTGATAACTGGGCAGCAGCTCGTGTTCCTCATGAGCTGAAAAAGAGTCTGTGAATGGTGTATATTAGTTGTTATTGGGTGCCTTTGGCAAGAAGTAAATTAAAGGGGAAAATAGCTCAGGAAAGAATTGGCTGGTTGACAAGCAGAAAATAAACAGAATGCCAAAGTCCAGAAATTTAGAGCTGTTCAGTGTTGGAAAAGCTAACTGTTCCAAGGTCCCAAGTGTAAAAGATGTAAGTTTAAGAAGCTTTGTGTGAAAGACCAGTACAAAGTCTCATCTGAATAAAAGGACTCAGCCCTGTGGCAAAGACCAGAATAAGGATGTAGCTTTCCCAGATATTGTTTCAGAATACCTCAAGATAGGAGTTACCCTTAAATAGAGAAAGGAGACCTCACAAAGAAGAAGCAAAGATATAAATCAAAATCATGGCTCAGGAAAGAACTTTGGGTATGGTAATGGACACACGAGGCTGACTAACAAGAAATAAGTCAGAAGCTTGTGCAATTTGTAAGCTTTTAACAAAAGTGTTTTTCCAAAGAAAATATGAAACTGGAATAAAA
Organism: Bos grunniens; assembly: GCF_055505025.1. Lineage (NCBI taxonomy): Eukaryota > Metazoa > Chordata > Mammalia > Artiodactyla > Bovidae > Bos > Bos grunniens. Next base: position 9,699,840 of record NC_141170.1, on the reverse strand, counting down.
ATAATTGAAGAGAAAAAAAGACTCTGTTCAAGACTTGCAATTACCATATAATCACCAAACTTTCAAGAGCAGGAATGAAGCTGAAGATGCAGTATAGGAAGGAAATACCCTCCTTACCCTTTCAGATGTGGCCAACAGAGATTACATATTTGAGGAACCCCCTAAAAGGTGGGACCAGTCATCTCAGAGCATAATGGACAGGAAAGCTCCTACTTGAGGGCAAAATGGAAGCCCAAGTCAGAATTTCTCCCTTCCCTTAAGGTAGAAAACTTCCAAAACATCTATTCAGCAAGATTTGGACATGAGTTACTATGATCCAGGAGTTCCTTTTCTCTGTCCAAATGGAAATTTTATTGTAGCTTTATTCCATCAGTAGTATCTAGTCTGATGAAGAGGACTCTGTATTACCCTGAAAACTCCAAAATGATCTTCATGCTCCTTTCCTTTCTGTAACCAACATGAATTAAGAGGCCACTGGAAGTCTTGAAGCCTAACTGTGAAAGATAGCAGAGCCATAGCAAAGAGCCTGGATCCCTGAACACCTGTGTGGAGACCTGGCCCAGCCCTGACTACACTGCACAGGGTGAGCAATTAACTTTCCAGGGCATGTATGTTGTAGCATCATTCTGACCAGTGTAAGACAAGGGTTATAAACTAAATTTTTTACATGGTGAGTTAGAGATGCCTATAAAACATTGAGACTGAAATATTCATAAGACAGTTGTATTTATTTGTGTATGTGTGTGTGTCTACAATCTAGGAAAAGTGTCTAAGGTGACTACTAACTCATTTCTACTTCCTCCATTGAGAGATGAAGTCTAATCCTTTTGTATTTGGATGGAACATAGTAACTTGATTGACCGATTAATGTGGCATGTGAAGTGAAGTCATAAAAAACTTTTCAGCTTTGTCTGGATGCTTGAAACACTGACTCCAAGAGCTCTGAGCGGTCCTATAAAATGCCTAAATACTCTGCAACTGTCATGCTGAAGTAGCCATAGGTAGAGGCTATGACTGACAGCCTCAGCTAAACTTCCTAGCCCTCTCTACTAGGGTGCCAGACATGCCAGCCTTCTTATATCCTCCAGACCAGCTCGTCACCAGCTGAATACTGACTGACCACTGTCAATGAAAGTCTAACAGAAGCAGTGGGATGTGGGTTAACTGGCCCTCTGGGAAAAAATAAGAACGATTCTAGTGCTTCCTGGTTCTGTAATTTAAATATCTCCACTGTGGCTGGTTCCAAGATACTAAAGTGTTAGCCGTGGAGTTTACAAAATTCCTGAATATTTAGCAAATGGCTCTAGTGAACCAATGCAAGCCATTCATGGCACATTATAGAAGAATCCCTAGCTGAACCTTGTTTGGATTCTTGAGCCATAATATCATAAGATATACTACAACATTTGTTGCTATAAGGCACTAAGTTTTGAGTCATTTTTATATAGTGATTGTTGCTGTTATTGTTGAGCAGCTAAGGTGTGTCAAACTCTGCAACCCTATGGACTGCAGCCCATTGGTAGCTAGTCATTGTCATTCAGTTGCTCAGTCATATCCAACTCTTTGTGGCCCCATGGACTGTGGTACACCAAGTTTCCCTATCCTTCACCATTTCCTGGAGCTTTCTCAAACTCATGTCCATTGAGTCAGTGATGCCATCCAACCATCTTGTCCTCTGTCATCCCTTCTCCTCCTGCCTTCAGTCTTTCCCAGCATCAGGGTCTTTTCCAATGAGTCAGCTCTTCACATCAGGTGGCCAAAGTATTGGAGCTTCAGCCACAGCATCAGTCCCTCCAATGAATATTCAGGACTGATTTTCTTTAGGATTGACTGGTTTGTTCTCCTTGCAGTCCAAGGGACTCTCAAGCGTCTTCTCCAACATCACAGTTCAAAGGCACCAATAGGGAGGTAGTAAGTAACCTTAAATCATGTGATTTGGATTCAAGTTGTTCAGCTGGCAAAGAATCCACCTGCCAAACAGAAGACACAAGAAGCAGGTTCAATCCCTGTGTCAGGGAGATAGTATCATTCAATGTACCGTCATACCTTTTATTTCAACACAAAGTTATGCAACTCCAGGAGATGATGGAGAACAGAAGAACATGGTGAGCTGCAGTCCATGGGATTGCAAAGAGTCAGACCCAAGTAAGTGACTCAACAAGAGGCATGCACACTCCTGCATAGGCCAACAGTTTGAACAACTATCCCAAAAAGGTTTTGAAAATTTCCCATTAGCTCTTTCAAAACAAGTTTGAGGAGTTCTTATCTATCATTTTCCCATCAAAATAATAACTAACTGTATTTTGGTTCACTTGAATTGGTTCATTTCATTCTTCCAACTACATGAGGAAGATACCATATTTCTCCTGTTTTGCAGGACAAAAAAAAAAAAAAGAGGATTAAAGACTTGAATGGAAGCAAGAATATACAATGGATTAAAGACAATCTCTTTAACAAGTGGTGCTGGGAAAACTGGTCAACCACTTGTAAAAGAATGAAACTAGAGCACTTTCTAACACCATACACAAAAATAAACTCAAAATGGATTAAAGATCTAAACGTAAGACCAGAAACTATAAAACTCCTAGAGGAGAACATAGGCAAAACACTCTCTGACATACATCACAGCAGGATCCTCTATGACCCACCTCCCAGAATATTGGAAATAAAAGCAAAAATAAACAAATGGGACCTAATTAAACTTAAAAGCTTCTGCACAACAAAGGAAACTATAAGCAAGGTGAAAAGACAGCCTTCAGAATGGGAAAAAATAATAGCAAATGAAGCAACTGACAAACAACTAATCTCAAAAATATACAAGCAACTCCTACAGCTCAATTCCAGAAAAATAAATGACCCAATCAAAAAATGGGCCAAAGAACTAAATAGACATTTCTCCAAAGAAGACATACAGATGGCTAACAAACACATGAAAAGATGCTCAACATCACTCGTTATCAGAGAAATGCAAATCAAAACCACTATGAGGTACCATTTCACGCCAGTCAGAATGGCTGCGATCCACAAGTCTACAAGCAATAAATGCTGGAGAGGGTGTGGAGAAAAGGGAACCCTCTTACACTGTTGGTGGGAATGCAAACTAGTACAGCCACTATGGAGAACAGTGTGGAGATTCCTTAAAAAACTGGAAATAGAACTGCCTATGATCCAGCAATCCCACTGCTGGGCATACACACTGAGGAAACCAGAAGGGAAAGAGACACGTGTACCCCAATGTTCATTGCAGCACTGTTTATAATAGCCAGGACATGGAAGCAACCTAGATGTCCATCAACAGATGAATGGATAAGAAAGCTGTGGTACATATACACAATGGAGTATTACTCAGCCATTAAAAAGAATACACTTGAATCAGTTCTAATGAGGTGGATGAAACTGGAGCCTATTATACAGAGTGAAGTAAGCCAGAAAGAAAAACACCAATACAGTATACTAACGCATATATATGGAATTTAGAAAGATGGTAACAATAACCCTGTGTACGAGACAGCAAAAGAGACACTGATGTATAGAACAGTCTTTTGGACTCTGTGGGAGAGGGAGAGGGTGGGAAGATTTGGGAGAATGGCATTGAAATATGTATAATATCATATATGAAATGAGTCGCCAGTCCAGGTTCGATGCACGATACTGGATGCTTGGGGCTGGTGCGCTGGGATGACCCAGAGGGATAGTATGGGGAGGGAGGAGGGAGGAGGGTTCAGGATGGGGAATACATGTATACCTGTGGCGGATTCATTTCGATATTTGTCAAAACCAATACAATATTGTAAAGTTTAAAAATAAAATAAAATTAAAAAAAAATAAAGACTTGAATATCTTGACTAAAGTGACACAGTCAGTTATGGACAGAAAATCAACTGAAATTGAGGTGAACCTGATTCCAACTGTACACACTTTATTGTTGTTTAGTCACTAAGTCACGTCCAATTCTTTTGCAGCTCCTCTGTCCACGGGATTTTCCAGGCAAGAATACTGGAGTGGGTTGCCATTTCGTACTCCAGGGGATCTTCCAAGGCCAGGGGTTGAACCTACAGCTCCTGCCGCATCTCCTGCCTTGTGAGCAGATTCTTTATGGCTGAGCCACTGAGGAAGACTATACCCTTAACCACTACCTTAGACTGCCAGGAATTCCATATTTATGAAGCAAAATAGGAAAAATTAACAATTTCAACCATTGAACCTCATTTTCCTCATCTATAAAATGAGGGGAATCTGTAAATTATTATAAATATCCCAAGTCAGTGTGATATTGTGATTTATAATAAGCAAAAAAATTGATCTTTGATCCTGTTCCTCACACAAAGCTCCTAAAATAGTCAGGGTTTCTTATAAGGGAGATAACAATACCTTTTATCAATGAGGTGATTTTTGGAAAGGCTTCAGCAATATGTGAATCGTGAACTTCCAGTTTTTCAAGCTGGTTTTAGAAAAGGTGGAGGAACCAGAGACCAAATTGCCAACATCCGCTAGATCATCGAAAAAGCAAGAGAGTTCCAGAAAAACATCTATTTCTGCTTTATTGACTATGCCAAAGCCTTTGACTGTGTGGATCACAATAAACTGTGGAAAATTCTGAAAGAGATGGGAATACCAGACCACCTGACCTGCCTCTTGAGAAACCTGTATGCAGGTCAGGAAGCACCAGTTAGAACTGGACATGGAACAACAGACTGGTTCCAAATAGGAAAAGAAGTACGTCAAGGCTGTATTTTGTCACCCTGCTTATTTAACTTATATGCAGAGTACATCATGAGAAATGCTGGGCTGGAAGAAGCACAAGCTGGAATCAAGATGCCAGGAGAAATATCAATAACCTCAGATATGCAGATGACACAACCCTTATGGCAGAAAGTGAAGAGGAACTAAAAAAACCTCTTGATGAAGGTGAAAGAGGAGAGTGAAAAAGTTGGCTTAAAACTCAACATTCAGAAAACGAAGATCATGGCATCCGGTCCCATCACTTCATGGGAAATAGATGGGGAAACAGTGGAAACAGTGTCACACTTTATTTTTTTGAGCTCCAAAATCTCTGCCGATGGTGATTGCGGCCATGAAATTAAAAGACGCTTACTCCTTGGAAGGAAAGTTATGACCAACCTAGATAGCATATTCAAAAGCAGAGACATTACTTTGCCAACAAAGGTTCGTCTAGTCAAGGCTATGGTTTCTCCTGTGGTCATGTATGGATGTGAGAGTTGGGACTGTGAAGAAGGCTGAGTGCTGAAGAATTGATGCTTTTGAACTGTGGTGTTGGAGAAGACTCTTGAGAGTCCCTTGGACTGCAAGGAAATCCAACCAGTCCATTCTGAAGGAGATCAGCCCTGGGATTTCTTTGGAAGGAATGATGCTAAAGCTGAAACTTCAGTACTTTGGCCACCTCATGCGAAGAGTTGACTCATTGGAAAAGACTCTGATGCTGGGAAGGATTGGGGGCAGGAGGAGAAGGGGACGACAGAGGATGAGATGGCTGGATGGCATCACTGATTCGATGGATGTGAGTCTGGGTGAACTCCGGGAGTTGGTGATGGACAGGGAGGCCTGGCGTGCTGCGATTCATGGAGTCGCAAAGAGTCGGTCGGACACAACTAAGCGACTGAACTGAACTCAACTGAACCTTGGAATGGGGATTGGTTGCCATGGAAACCAATTATGTGGTTAAAGGATTGGAGTTTTCAGTAGCTTCTTCCCCCAGCCTCCAGGGGAAGGAGAGAAGCTGGAGGTGGAATCAATTGCTAATGGCCAATGATTTAATCAATCAGGATTGCATAATTAAAGCTTAATTAAAATCCAAAAGGATGAGGTTTAGAGAGCTTCTGGGTTGATGAACATGTGGTGGTGCTGCGGGATGCCCCTGGAGAGGATTTGGCAGCTTCCAGCTCTTTCCCCATACTTTGCCCTATATATCTCCTTCACCTGACAGTTCCTGAGTTGTATCCTTTTATTATAAATTGGTGATCTAGTAAGTAAAATATTTCTTTGAGTCCTGTGAGTCTTTCTGGCAAACTAATCAAACCTGGGAGGGGAGTTTTGGGAACATCCAGTTTATAGCCAATGGGTCAGAAGCACAGATAAAAACCTGGGCTAGAAACTAGCATGTGAAGTGGGGGTGGGGGCTGTCTTGCAGGACAGTGTTCTTAACCTGTGTTATCTGATGCTATTCAGGTAGTCAGTCTCAGAATTGTGCTGTATTATAGGACGCAAACTGGTATCTGGAGCTTTGATTGTTGGTGTGGAAACCACCCCACACACACTTTGAAATTGGTCTCAGAACAACAAAATAATCAGGTACTGTAAATGTCCACTTTTTTCAAGAACAATAGCTTGCAGTCAGATACTGTGAAGTCTTCTTTAACTTTTTGCTCACTCCCTCATCCCAGCTCCCTTTGGCAGTAGCTGTCATCCCTTCTGGGAGTGACTTGCTGATATCCCTACTGGAGACATTTAGCTTTTGAATATACTTAAAGATGCTTCATTTCCCTTGTTGTCTTTGTCTGCACATTCTTAATTATCACCTGAGTCCCAGCTGGTCTCTGCGAATCAATGGAGGACTTGCAAAAGCATTTTCTAGACCCAAAGGACCAGTAGATCTACGATCTGTTTGTTTAGCTGTGTTGTTTCTTTTCCTCCAAGTTTCATCTCACCAGACAGATAGTGGTATTTCAATTGATCTTGGTCATTTAGACTGATTTTCCACTTCCATAGGATATAGTATTGCTGCAAAACATTTGTATTTTCTTGGCCATTCATTTAATCAATATATCTTCACTGCATCCTATAGCAGAGCCCTGAAAGTAAGGAAAACTACGATGACTCAGTCATAATCTCCACCTTTAGATACCTACAACCCTGTTGGAGAGGGAGAAAGGCCAGGAAAGAGAGAATTACAATGTGGTGTGATAAAGGCAATGAGAAATCTCTGGAAAGGCATTGTGGGCTCACAGAGAAGGAAGATCTCATCCAAAGATTGGGGGTTGATCTGAGAAGGCTGCTGTAACAATGTGTCTGAATCGAATAGCAGAGCATGGTTTAAGTTGACAGGTGAAGGAGGAGGGCAGTCATATACTGTGGAGGGCACTGTAAAAAGAGCATGGACACTTTCAGTCAGTCCTCATGCATTTAACAGATATTGATTGTGCCAGTACATATTATACTGCGCCATAGAGTATACCAGGTACCCAGAATATGGCTTTGAATAAGAAAAACCAGATCCTTCCACCCCACAAAGATCTTATTGTCAGGTGGTCCCAACACTTGACCACTTGTCATTAAGAGCTTGGAAGGGTAGGATATGACAAGCACCAGTCATGGTCAGAAAAAAGAGCAGAGTGGGAATGTGGTCATGAGCTGAGGTGGGGCTCGAGGTGCTACCAAGTAAGAAGCAAGAAGAGATGAAAATGAAGCCTCACACGAGGCCAGAGCCCAGTCAGGTCATGGAGACAGCTCAGGTATTTGTTTTAGAAAGGTCTCCCTGCCAAAGCTGGGAAAATCTGGAGGCAAAGAAGACCAACCGCTTTGTTTTCATTTATCTCAACAAATACTTAAACAAAAACAGAAGGTGCAAAGGTAAGAGGGATCCATGTCCTGTGTCCTCCTGAGCAAGCTTCTCAGCAGGAGAGAAATTTACACACCAAGCTCAATTCTGGCTCAATTTCAATTTCTTCTCATAGAAACAGACATGATAATGCCCTTCGCCCCTCCTCCCCCATTCAGGAGAAGAAACTAGTCCTGACTGAGGAAGTGAAGCTAAAGTGGAATTGACATTAGCTAAATTCCCAGTTCTGGGTAACACTTCATGCAGCAGAAGAAACACTCATCTACTTGGGGGGACGGGGGAAGAAAATGGAACAGGGGATGACCTCATGGTTGAAATGATTGCAAAAATAACCTGATTCAAAATAAAGAACTCGTGACCCACACATGTCATCAGACAATGAATGACAGTCACCATGCAGAAATGGACAACGATGGTTTAGCACACACGTTTCCATCACAGGGACCTCTGAAATCCATTACAGCAGTCATCTGATTCTGCAGTGGGGATTGAGGATTGTCTCTTGGGGCAAAGAGATTGTCCTTGTCTCTCTACAACAAAATGGTATTTTTGGAGAGAGGGAAGATCACCAAGGGGCTAATTAAAAAGAGTTATCAAGCACCGGGCAAGAGTCCAAAAGCTGAGCAGTCAGAATTTGGGAAGAGGCTTTCAGGCAATCTCTTCATCAACAGAAATAGAAGGCCCGATGACCTAAGGCTGGAGAGTCAGGTTCTTAAAGGAACAAACCACCGAGAACTATAGAGAGCCCCATGTCTACAGAAAAGGGCACCTCGCTACATAAAACCAGATGACCACGCTTAGTAATGTCTCCGAGAGTCAACTAAGGTGCTTCAAAAAAGAATCTAGTTTTAAATTAGATCAGAACAGCAAGAGACTGTCCTAAGCGCAACAGATGTTCCCACGCTTTATTTCCATAAATACTTATGTCTTACATGGGCAACTAATACAAATATGGAGCCGAGTATTTAGTCTCAGGAAAATGTTCATTAAATGGAGAGAATTGGTTCTTGTATTTAATTCTGATTCATTGAGTAGATAATATAGGTTGTCTGGACAGAGAGGTAAGAAAACAAACACAGGTCTTCTCCGAAGAAGACTTCGCCTTTGGGAGGGAATTGCAAGCCCAGCAGGTGTTGTATTGTGACGTAGTGGGGTGAGATGCAGAGGCAGGAGGTGTTAGGAGAGCTGAGGAAGGAGCTCTCAGGAAGGCCCCTGAAAGGGGGTGAGACTGCATATAAATGTTAACAGAAGAGATAGGAAAGAAGGGATAAGAAAGGGTAGATAGGGATGGACACACATACACTATCGATGACAAAGGTCCATCTAGTCAGAACTATGTTTTTTCCAGTAGTCGTGTATGGATGAGAATAAAGAAGGCTGAGCACCAAAAAACTGATGCTTTTGAACTGTGATATTGGAGAAGACTTCTAAGAGTCCCTTAGACAGCAAGGAGATAAAACCAGTCCATCCTAAAGAAAATCAACCCTGAATATTCACTGGAAGGACCAGTGTTGAAGCTGAAACTCCAATACTCTGGCCACCTGATGCAAGGAGCCGACTCATTGGAAGGCAATGCTAGGAAAGATGGAAGGCAAAAGGAGAAGAATGTGGCAGAGGATGAGATGGTTGGATGGCATGACCAACTCAATAAACATGAGTTTGAGCAAACTCCAGGAGACAGTGAAGGACAGAGAAGCCTGGCATGCTGCAGTCCAACTGAACAACAGGAACGATTTTTGACTTAGAAGAGTTATTCCCAAATAACCTTTATTAGAAGGGGAATGAGGGGAGTTTGACCCCACACCTCCAAACCCCCATGCCCACTCACCTGTCCTGACCCAGCAGGGCCATGAGAGAGTGTGGCGACTTGCTTGCAGTTCTTCCATGCCTTGTGATCTTGGATGCCTTGTTTTCCTTTGAGTCTCGGCTTCCTTATCTGGAAAACAGGGACAAAATGGCATTTTCCTAATACCAGCCACAGCATAAGCACTGGATAAAGAAAGGAAAAAAATATATGAATGGATAGATGAGAATGGAAGTGAAATCAGATATGTTTGGTGCCTGATATTAGTAAGTGTCAAATATTAATATATGCTAACTTCACTCTTATCTTTTCCCCATATATTTGTGTAACACCACTCAGATCGTCACCTTAAAAAATTTAAAAAGCAAAACAATAAAAAAAAAAGAAGCAAAACAAACAACAGCAAAGCTCCTTCTGATACCTACAGGCACAACTAACATTTTCCTCTCCTGGGCTCCCACAGCAATTAATAAACACCTCAATTATAATACTGATCACATTGGATAATAATCATTTTTAATACTCCTGTTTTCCACTCAAGAAGGGATTTTTTTCTAGAGATACTGTTTTATTTAGGTTTGCATTTCTAATGCTAAGCACTAGAGATATATAATTTTCAATTGCAAGAAAATATACTATCTGTACTCATAGATTAACTTAATGATCCCCATAAAAGAGTGCTATATTTCAGACACTTTATTTTGATAACTTGAGGCAGCCGAGTGAAATTGTGCAATTTGCCCAAAGTCTTCCAATGCGCTCATAGTAGAGCTGGGACTAAATCTATGCCCCTTGAGTATAAATAGCATGTACCTTTCTATGCAGCATCTTTAAAAATATACATGTATATTTACTTATTTTGGCCATGCTGGGTCTTCATTGCTGCACAGGCTTTCCTCTAGCTTTAAGGAGTAGCGGCTACTCTGTAGTTGTGGTGGACGGACTTATTGCAGGGGCTTCGCTTCTTATGCGGCACAGGCTCTAGGGCGTGCAGGCTTCAGCAAAAGCAGCAGGCTTCAGCAAAAACTTCAGCTTCAGTGGTTGTGACTCCCAGGCTCTAGAGCACAGGCTCAGTAGCTGTGGTCCACGGGCTTAGTTGTCACATAGCACGTGAGCTCTTCCTAGATCAGTTATTGAACCCATGTCTCCTGCATTGGCAGGTGGAAGCTTTGACCACTGAGCCACTAGGGAAGCCCCTCGATGCAGCATCTTGAGAAATAAGAACATGAAATAAAGATGGGATCAGATAGACACAGCATAGGTCTCTGGGTGCAGGGCGGGAGGAAGGATAGTGAAGACTCTGCCTGACTCATTATCCTTGCAAACAGAAAAAGTAGGTGCACAGCACAGAATTACCTTCATGACTCATATAAATAAATAGCCAAAGAATCAACATGTGCATTTTTTAGTTTTAGTTCATTTGCTCAGTCATGTCCGACTCCTTGTGACCCCATGTATTACAAGATACTTATCAATTCCCTGGTAACAGTTCTCTCTGAAGAGAGAAAGAAGGAAATAAGACTGTTGGTGGGGATTTTAGCTATCTGTAATTTTTTTTAAAGAGCTGAAATAATATGATGGAATGATAGCATTTGTTAGATGAAGGTGGTGAGTACACAGGTGTTGTTGTGTGCCATACTTTTCTAAATGTTTAAAATATTTCAATTTTTTTTTTTTTTTTTTAATGAGATGAGGCTCTCCTCCCTTTCCTCCTTAGCCCACAGGTATCTGAAGGCCTTCCCAGCTCACAAAACAGAAACGTAGATGGAGCTAAGTGATTGTCAACCTGAATCTAAGGGCAAGGAAATGAAAGAGGCAGAACAGAGTCTGACAGGCACAGAAGTTCAGGGGCCGGGGCTTTCAGGGAGGGAGTTTCCAAGAGATTAAGAGAAGGTTCCCTGTTGGGACCTCAACCCAAGGGTGAGGATAAAGACAGCTGTAACTTAGAACTATATCCACTCATTTTATCTTCTGCAGTTTCCCGGAGGAGCAAGGTTCACTCTCCTTCCTGTCAGTCAGGGACCAATCTTAATATTGAAGTGTCCTCCAGAAAAAGAATTTGAAACTTTGTTTTGCTTTGTGAAAGCCTGATAATTCTCCGGTAAATATCCCTGGAGTAAGAAAATTAAAAATGTCTCCATTTCCGTTGCCTTATAATAATGATAATGATGGTAATATTAATAATATTAATAACAATAATTTGCTGATGATGAATTATTTCCTAAGCATTAGAAAGCAACAAAAATGAAATCATACAGCACAGATCTCATAACATTTAGCAGCTATCTATGTTGTGATCACACTAGATAAATATACATTTTTATACATTCAGAATGGACATTTTCTCCCCTTTCAGAGAAATGTTTGCTATTGACTCAATTGTGCCATCTGGTGGTCTTAAGTCATAAATTGCCTGAACTGGATTTTTTTTTTTTTTAATCTTAGGTGAGGCTGTGATTCTGCTAAAGAATATGTTTACACAAAATTACTAATTTTATTGAGAAATTCCTTTACTGTGTGTCTGTCTGATGATTTTTTAGGTACTTTCATTCTTTCATACATTTAATTTTCTCAACGACCCAATGAAATATCCCTTCACTTTCTCTTTTGGGGGAGTGGGAAACAGGTTGAGAGAGGACAGAAATCCTGCAAAAATTCTGACAGCTGGTCTTATGGAGGTGAGATTTAGACTCAGAACTTAGGACTCTGCAGCCTCTTCTCTTCCAGTTGTACATCATAGTCTCAATAATACCTGGTTATTATCTCACAATAAAATAAACCATTAAATTGCCCTTTCTGAAAATGAGATAGATACTAAAAGTTAGTGTATTCACTCACTCATTCATTTATAACCCATACATTTGGCATCAACCACACACTGCTGGAACACGTTAATAGATCATGTCACATTGGAGATAAAAAGCTAATCACATGGTGTCAGTTATTCAGCATCTAACAGCCTAGTAAGGATGACCATATACAGAAATAAAACATTCTAAGAAGAGGGAAAGAGATAGTTATGGCCACTGAGGAAAATTCACAATATAGAAACAATCCTTTGAAAATAATTGAACAGTGAATTTAAATTATCTATGCAGCAGGCTCAGTTCTCTAATGAGATGTGTGGAATACTGGCAAGCTATGCAGATGTGTCCCTTACCCAAACAATTAGGACATCTGAATCTGCTTTGTTGCAAAGCTGTATTAGTCGGGTTAATTAATGTCAACTCATGCAACAGAGAAGCTCTGAATCTTCCTTAGTGGCACAAAGGGTAAAGAATCTGCCTGCAATGCAGGACACCCAGCTTCGATCCCTGGGTTGGGAAGATCCCCTGGAGAAGAGAATGGCAATCCACTCCAGCATTCTTGCCTGGAGAATCTCATGGACAGAGGAGCCTGGCAGGCTACAGTCCATGGGGTCACAAAGAGTCAGACCCGACTGAGTGACTAACCTTATACATTAAAAGTTGATTTTTCACTTGTATCATAGTTGAATCTTGGTTCAACCATTGTCGCTTGTATGTCTTTCCATCTGAAATATCCATCAGAAAAGCATGATCCTCCAGTTTGCTTCAGCAGGAGGAGAAAGGAATGGAAGTGGCATAACAGACGGAATGGTCATTTCTATTCTCAGTCCATTGGCCAAAAATGGTCACGTGACCCAAAGTAACTGCAAGGCATGCTGGGAATCAGAGGAGCACATGGAGATGCAGGGAGCTTAGTTATCTGTGCACCAGAGGCATGGTCACATGACCCAAAGTAACTGCAAGGCATGCCGGGAATCAGAGGAGCACGTGGAGATGCAGGGAGCTTAGTTATCTGGGCACCAGAGGCATGGTCACATGACCCAAAGTAACTGCAAGGCATGCTGGGAATCAGAGGAGCATGTGGAGATGCAGGGAGCTTAGTTATCTGTGCACCAGAGGCCCAAAGCCACACAAGTGATGGTTGGCCTATGAATTTGTATGAATAGGGGAAAATGGAAAAAGAAATGACTTACTGGAAGGCATTTGTGAGACAAGTAATTCTCTGAAAATATTAGCAAAATGATTTTAAAAGTCAACAAATTGGGAAAAAATGGAGTAATAACTCACTAGGGAAAACTAGTTGTAGGAGCAAGATTTCCATTTGTATTAATTCTTCCTTTGATGCTCCATATTCTTCTGTGCCCATTGGCAGAAGAAAGATGTAACACAAGGCGCTATTACACAGTAACTTCCTTTTGGTTATTTTAAAAGCCATGTATGTTACTTTATTCAGTGGTTTCTTCACTATGTTTTATCCGTTTGTGATTTTCGTTATAACAGTGTTCACTGGTATGTCACAATTGAGTCTAGTGGTTTGTGGTTATATGTCAGTGGTAAGATGGATTTTATTTATCACTCTCTCATGCTTGCTGAGATCAGAGAGATATTTTGCTCATCATAATGTCAAAATAATAATGTCAGAGTTTATCAGCAGTGTAATAATCTGATTCTTTAATTTTACAAGTGATTGCTTGTAAAGCCATGTAGCTGGTCTTGACTTCATTTTCTACTCAGCACTCGTGAATCTGAAATCCTCTCTAGTCTAAACCAGAAGGAAAATAGATGACATTAAATGACAGTCAAGCTTATGACAAAGAGAGAATCCCAGCTAGAAAAGGATCATGGAGTCCAAGGGACAACGTGACTGAGAGGGAGAGATGGACTCTGGGGGAGAGTGTTTCTGAGCATCCGGGAAAAGATGACCTGTCGTGCAACCCCAAAAGTTGCAATCAAAGCCCACCATGCCTCATGCTGGCATTCTTCTGGACCCCAGCTGGTCACGTTGTTTGTTTGCTTGCATTTAAATTTTATTGTTGATAATGGTACTTTCCAGCAGCTGCCTAAGCTTCCCTGCCTCTTCAAGATGCCATCACAAGAGCCTTACAGAAATAGCGTGGAGTGACAGCAACCCAATGACATTGTGGTATGTTGCGCCTGTGCTTTCAAGATCTAAACATGCTTCCCCATGTGGAGGCCTCCCACAGCACTTTAAGGTAAGAGAAGTAGGCCTCACTGATTTCACAGGCACTGAAGATTAACGTGAAGCAGGGTGTTGAAAGCAGCATGACTAGCTGAACCAGTCAAGGAATCTGAGTCAACTGACACCCTCTTTTCATGCTGGCTTACCTGCGGTTTTAAAATATGCACAAGAGAACACTAACTCTTAAATCTCCCAGTGGAAGAAGTTTAGGCGCTATTTCAGAGCATCTGTCTCCACCTTTGAAACCTTTTGATGATTAATGGGAGACACCGGAGTAAATTTGTTAGTCAACTTTTATTATATACTTGGTAAAACATCACAAATCTATTATACTTAATCAGCATAAATATTGGATCATGGTGTACAAATATCCTATAATGTGAAATATAGGTATTTTACAGGTATGTGAAAATGTGAGTGAAACACATGAAAACACAAAATTACAAGGTTACCTTGGGCACACCTGTGAACTATAGTATGCATAAGGAAATGATAGGAAGAAAATAAACTTCAACACTCATTACGATCGTTTTAAAATTGTGGGAGTGAGAATAATTTTTCTTCTTTTCTTTTCTTCTCCAAAGGGCAGTGCTACTATGGCTTTATAGCCTTTAGAATAACTTGTAGGAAAACATCATTGCTATTATTAATAAGTAATATATAATTTGATATGATTTTATGTTAATACATACTATGATATAGATATTATTATTGTTGTTGTTAGTAAACTGGGAAGCACCCAATTCTCCTTTGTGACTGATTAGAAGTATGAAAGCACTGATAATTTTGCTGTTATTGTTGACTGTGACTTGAAGCACTCAATCAGAATGTTGGTTTTATTAAACTCATTTTATATATATATATATAATGGCACCCCACTCCAGTACTCTTACCTGGAAAATCCCATGGACGAAGGAGCCTGGTAGGCTGCAGTCCATGAGGTCACTAAGAGTCGGACATGACTGAGCAACTTCACTTTCAGTTTTCACTTTCATGCATTGGAGAAGGATATGGCAACCCACTCCAGTGTTCTTGCCTGGAGAATCCCAGGGACGGGGAGCCTGGTGGGCTGCTGTCTATAGGGTTGCACAGAGTCGGACACGACTGAAGCGACTTAGCATATACCTATACATATATATATACACATACACACATACCAGGCTTCCCTGGTAACTCTGTGGTAAAGAATCTGCCTGCCAATGCAGGAGATGCAGGTTCGATCCCAGGTCAGGAAGAGCTCCTGGAGAAAGAAACGGCAACCCACTCCAGTATTCTTGCCTAGAGAATCCCATGGGCAGAGAAGCCTGGCAGGCTACAGTCCAGGGAGTCACAAAGAGTCATATATATATAATAGTTTATATATACATACATATATGGAGATATATATATATATACATATATATATATATATAATTGGGCCTACCTGATAGCTCAGTTGGTAAAGAATCCACCTGCAGTGCAGGAGACCCCAGAGACCCTGGTTCTATTCCTGGGTCATGAAGATCCCCTGGAGAAAGGATAGGCTACCCACTCCAGTATTTTTGGGCTTCCCTTGTGGCTCAGCTGTAAAGAATCCACCTGCAATGCAGGAGACCTGGGTTGGGAAGATCCCCTGGAGAAGGGAAAGGCTACCCACTCCAGTATTCTGGCCTGGAGAATTCCACGGACTGTATAGTCCTTGGGGTCAGAAAGAGTCGGACACGACTGAGCAACTTTCACTATATATATAATTATATATATATAATTAGTTGTTGTTTAGTTGCTGAGTCATGTCTGAATCTTTTGCAACCCCATGTACTGTAGCCCACCAGGCTCCTCTGTCCATGGGAGTCTCCAGGCAAGAGTACTGGAGTGGTTGCCCTTTCCTCTTCCAGGGGATCTTCCCAACCCAGGGATCGAACCAGTGTCTCTTACGTCTCCTGCACTGGCAGGCAGGCTCTTTACCACTAGCGCCATCTGGGAAGCATATATCTTCAAATTTTACAATTTGAATTTAGAGAAAACTTCCTCAATATGGCACTGAGACATTTTCCTAGCTTCTCCAAACCTTTTACTTAGAATCCGAAAGATAGGGTACAAATATGAAAATTCAGAAAAGCAGGCATCATCCATCCTGCCAGGGCCCTCGTTCCCCTTCCTCCAGCAGTTCCCCCCTCCCCCCGACCAGAGAAGCTGGGGAGCAAAGACATTTGGGATAATCTCATTAGTTCCAAGCAGCGTTCAGCAAAATGCTAACAGGGCAAGCCAGGAAGCAGAGCGCTGAAGGTAATGAAATGCTCATTAAGTCCCTGCACCCAGGACGCCTCCTGGTTTTGCTGATTTGGGTGATGTATTTGTATACCCAATCCAGAAATAGTGAGTCAGGCGACACCAGGTGGGGAAATTGTCAGAATCACTTCCAGAAGAATTCCTCTAGGTTTGGGGTTTGGGTGGGATGTGGTGGGGGGGGCAAGGAGGTCTGCTGTATTCAGAAGAGCATCCTGCTCCCCAGAGTGCCACACATGGAGATCTGAAACCACAGAAATCGCAAAAACCCAGGTGCTTCACAGTCTTCACATTCATTTTTGTTAGAAAGAAAGTGAAGAGGAAGGGAGGAAAGGAGAGAAATGAGTGAGGAAATTCCTAAAGCTGAAGTGTCAGAATTTTCCAGCAATATTTCAAGATACCTTACTTACGTGTGTTATCTCTAGACTATCCCAGCCTGGGAATTGGCATGGTGCTTCCTGGCACCATGCTGATGACTCTTATTAACTAGAAAGCAGACGAACAGATCACAGTGTGACTATTCAGAGGGTAAAATAAGAGACAGCAGTCGTTTGTTAACTAAGCAGATTTTAAGCTTGAAAGTGTTAACCCAGGCCTGGCTGCTCATTGCTCAAAAAGCCAATAAAGAGGCCAGGTCGATGGAAAGGAAAATGTGCTTTATTTTAGATGCCCACAACCGGAGAGGGGGTGAGGAGGATGGACTCCTGTCCCAAGGCTGATTCCCCTCAATGACAACCAGGAGGCAAGAGCTTTTACAGACAGGAGGAGGGAGGGAGCCGCATGCAAAATCAGCACCGTCAGCTCTGATAGTCTTCTTGAAATTGGTCATCAGTGATCTGGCCAGTGTCATCTTTATTATTTTAAATACAGTTAATCTGTGCAGTTCCAGGGTTGGCTTGTTCCCACTTCTTTGAGGCCAGTTCTCAGAACTGTGGCACCTTATATCATGGCTGCAGTCTGGTTATGACGTAGTTAACTTCTCCACCTGGTGGGGATTTTAGTATCCATAAGACAGCTCACAGGACATGGCTCAGAATATTATCTATACTCTTTGAAGAGGAACTAATGATGCTTGACTATGCTTGCTGACTAAATTATTATTATTTGATCTGTTGTATTGTTTTCCTTTGTTTCTGCATTTTTTTTCACTTCTTTGATTGGATTTATTCTTTGACTAAAGTTTTCCACAGACGAAAGGTACGTTGAGGACATGAGAGGCAAAGAAAGATCATCCTCTGTTTCAAAAGGAGGGTCCTGCTCGGCTTCAAAAGAAGACACAGATCCTTGTCTCCTGATTTATTTGTAATTGCAGAATGTCTACATTGGCTGATTGGTCAATCGACTGATTAATTTGTTCATGCATTCAAGAGGGAAAGCGCCAAGTTTTTGCCAGATCCGAGAGTATTGCTACTGAAGTGTGGTCTGTGAACCAGTACCTGGGAGTTTGTTCAGTTCAGTTCAGTCCTCAATCGTGTCCAGCTCTTTGCGACTCCATGGACTGAAGCATGCCAGTCTTCCCTGTCCATCACCAACTCCCGGAGTTTAGTCAAACTCATGTCCATCGTGTCAGTTATGTCATCCAGCCATCTCATCCTCTGTTGTCCCCTTCTCCTCCTGCCTTCAATCTTTCCCAGCATCAGGGTCTTTTTAAATGAGTCAGTTCTTCGCAACAGGTGGCAAAATATTAGAGTTTCAGCTTCAGCATAAGTCCTTTCAATGAATATTCAGGATTGATTCCCTCTAGGATGGACTGGTTGGATTTCCTCGCTGTCCAAAGGACTCTCAAGAGTCTTGTTCAACACCACAGTTCAAAAGCATCAATTCTTCGGCACTCAGCTTTCTTTATAGTCCAACTCTCACATCCATACATGACTACTGGAAAAACAATAGCTTTGACTAGACAGACTTTTGTTGGTAAAGTAATGTCTCTGCTTTTTAATATGCTGTCTAGGTTGGTCATAGCTTTCTTCCAAGGAGCAAGCATCTTTTAATTTCATGGCTGCAGTCACCATCTGCAGTGATTTTGGAGACCAAGAAAATAAGGTCTCTCACTGCTTCCATTGTTTGTTGGAACAGCGCAATGCAAGCCCCATTCCAGCCCTAATGTGCAGAAGCCTGCATTTTAGCAAAATGTCCGGGCTTTTGCACACACATCAAACTCTGAGAAATGCTGAATTAGTCCAAGTCGTCGAATCCAGCAAGCTCACCATCTCAATGTTGTAGTTCCTCCCTTTTTTCAGACGCTTCTGTTTTTGGCTCCCAAATCCGGCACCTGGGGACCAACGCTTCTCAGTTTCGGAGACAAAAGTGACCATCAAGTTTCCACCCGTGAGCAATTTTCGAGCCTCAGTTTCTTCATCTGAAAATACCGTAGGGAACTATCCCTTCTGGTATTTGTGAGGCTTCCATGAAATCACGTTTATAAACCATAAACGAGAGCAACGTGGTGGCTTCCTGCAGTTCTCTTTCCTGTAGCCATTTATCCACATCTATACGTGCACATGCTTACTCTTGAGGGAACACACACTTATTTCCTTTGCATATTTTCTGGACCATAAATGATCCCACAAACTTTAGACTTTGGGGTAAAGGTGTTTACCAGCCTACAGCCTGAGGGCAGGGCTATATTGATTTGCCCTGCAAGCTAAGTTGAATTCAGATATCTGAGTTGGCATATCCGCTGTCCACTCATTTGGCCAAGATCTTGATCAAGGTTTGCAACCTCTCTATGGCTTTGTTGCCTTAATGGCACGATGGTGGTATTAATAGCAGCTATTTTTCACTGATCCACAAGGTTAAGCTTCCTTTGGAGGTATGCCACTATTTTGTTCTATCAGCCTAATTCTATACTTAGTTCAACTCTTTAATTATTTTGTGTTTTGTGTTTTTCCTTCATTTGAGTTTTCCATCATTCCTTCATGTAGTATTTCCTTATCCTCTATTGTGGGACAGACATTGTGTTATCGTTATAGTTTTATGGGTGAACACACACAGAGATCCCTGCAAACAATGTGTATAAACTATTTACATATATTATGAAGTATTCTTATTTGAAATAATTTGATTACCACAAAGGGGACCTAAATTAAAAAATGATTACTTGGCATTTTAAAAGACCCAGGTGTATAAAAAGTATCCAAAGCAACCAGCAGAGGGCAGAGTATCCTAACAAAAGGGGAACAAACCTCAGTCCTAACCCTCCTCTGCAGATAATATTGCCTGGTTTCTTGCTATCAGGATTACAGCACCCTCAAGCAGCTTCTATTAAAAAGTAGAGCATCATTTTGCCCGCAAAGGTCCATCTAGTCAAAGCTATGGCTTTTCTAGTAGTCATTTATGGATGTGAGAGTTGAACCAGAAAGAGCACCAAAGAATTGATGTTCTCAAACTATGGTGTTGGAGAAGACTCTTGAGAGGCCCTTGGACAGGAAGGAGATTAAACCAGACACTTGTAAAGGAAATCAACTCTGAATATTCATTGGAAGAACTGATGCTGAAGCTCAAGGTTCAATACTTTGCTACCTGATGTGAAGAAAAGATTGAAGGCAAGAGGAGAGGGAGCAACAGATGAGATGGTTAGATGGCGTCACTGACTTAGCAGACGTAAATCTGAGCAAACTCCAGGAGATAGTGAAGGACAGGGAAACCTGGTGTGCTGCAATTCATGGCATCGCAAAGAGTTGGACACAACGTAGTGATTGAACAGCAAGAAGTCACTTCTACCCAATTTCCTCCTGAACATTTTCATTAAAATGAAATTTAAGAAACCCTGATGGAGCCTCTGATTCTTATCTACGAAGGTGTCTGATTAGCCCGTTGACTTGCATTGACCTGTTCTCCCCACTGCATTAGGATTTACTAGGACTTATGTATCTTTTAATTTCTTATGACAGAGGTATGGAAACCTCTGAAGACCCATCAAAATGACTCTGGAAATTTTTAACAATAAACTCCTCTGCAGAACCACCTCACAGGCATTTTAATCCATGCAGTTTTACAGAGCCCCGGGCTCAGAGGGGCCCTGTATTTGGTTTAATGTTCTTCTGTCACCATCTCAAGCTTCTTAATAATTTGAACCAGGGTCTCCATGTTCATTTTGCACTGGTCCCTACAGTGTATTTAGTTAATCTGGCTTCAAAGCCTCGGAGTTAAGATTCTGATTCCGAAGCTCTGTGGTAAGCCTGGAGAATCAGCAGTTTTCCGACAATAACAACAGGATCTAACATACAAGTTCAGCCACTACATATGTAAATGAATTCAAAAGTTTCAAGTAAATTGACATGTTTACATTTGCTTGTGAGAAACACCATTGTTGTGAGTGCAGTTAGCCCTTGAAAAACCTCATTGGGTCAGAGATCCTAGGAGATTAAAGAGCCTTTAGGCTGCTTGCTCTAATTGTTTCTCCATGTAGCCTGCAAATCAGAGTCCCCCAGAGCAGGTCAAAATCCACCAGTGCCCATAACCAAATCTAGTTCCAAGTGCCCCATCTCAGGTCACTTGGATTCAAACACCTGGGGACTAGGCTTGGTTATGGGCACTGGTAGATTTTGATCTGGGGACTCTGATTTGCAGGCTACATCGAGAAACAATTAGAGCAAGCAGCCTAAAGGCCCTTTTATCTCCTAGGATCTCTGACTCAGTGAGGAGGAGAAGGGGACAACAGAGGATGGGATGGTTGGATGGCATCACCAACTCAATGGATAGGAGTTTGAGCAAGCTCTGAGAGTTGGTGATGGACAGGGAAGCCTGGTGTGCTGCAGTCCATGGGGTAGCAAAGAGTCAGATACAACTGAACCACTGAACTGACTGACTGAGTTGGGGCTTGGTTGCCCCTGAGGGCAGCAGTCCCCAACCTTATGGCACCAGGGACTGGTTTCATGCAGAACAATCTTTCCACAGACCAGGGGTGAGGGAGATGGTTTCAGGATAATTCAAATACATGAGATTTATTGTGCACTTTATTTCTGATTGAATGCTCTTGCTGGCCTGACAAGAGGTACCCAGTCCTTGGCCTGGAAGGTGGAGACCCTTGCCTTAGGGGGCTCTAATGTGAACTAGGATTGAAGACACTAAGGTAGGATAATATTCTCATTTTATAATCAAAGAAATAAGGATTTGCCCAAGGAAGTGGTGTATCGAAAGCAACCCTAAGTACCACGGACAGATCAATAGTAATTGCAAACTGACCCATTGATGAGTCAATCCTCAATCAGAGACTAGAATTCCTGGGGACTTCCCTGGAGATCCAGTGGGTAAGACTTTGCACTTTCACTACAGGGGGCATGGATTTGATGCCTGGTCAGGGAACTGGGATCCCACATGCCACACATTGCTGTCAAAAAAAAAAAAAACAAGTAGACTTCAAATTTTCTGCTCCTTTCCCTTCCAGACACTTGCAATCAGAACTGGCAGCTAGCTTGTCTACTTTAATCCAGCCTGCTCCTGTCAAGGAGTAAGACTGGTAAATATTGGTGACTAATTATGGTCTGTTTCCCACTCTCATTTACTCTAAGCAAATTATTACAGTGGAGTCACTTTCTACCATTCAACACTAAGACATGCACTATTTTAAATGATGGATTAGAGTAAAAGCAATAGATGCACCAATGATTCCAAGCATCTTGAAAAATGAAGTGCATGGAAAGAAGGTGGCATTGCAGAAAGACACCCCTGTGATCCTCTCTTGATAAACACAGCTGAACAAGGGCTCTGTCCACACCAGTGTCTGTTCCTCCAGGCTTGGATTTGGCTTCAAGGTAGGTCATGAAAGGTCAGGGCAAGTCAGTTCAGCTTCCCCAGTGGCTGAAGTTAGTCATCTAGAGCTTTAAGGTCACAGGTGCAGCATTGAAGAGAAATCAAAACAAATAACTAACAGGTCAGCTTTTGTCTTTTAAGCCTTTATTGTGTGAATTTACAGAAAGTCAGGATCAGAAAGGTTAAAAGAGAATGCCTACTTCTCTCATAGTACTTAACAGGCTCTGTTATAACTATTAACTTACTTCTTTGCTATTGTCACTAAAATATTACTATCTCTCAGATTGAATCACCCTAGGGTGCACAATTGTGGATAAAACATAGAAGGGAATCAGCAAATGCTTGTTGAATTATGTGGATTTATATATGCATTATTATCTTTGTATATTAATTTTAAACATCTCTTTTGAATACTATTTATAACTTTAATAGATTATGTTTTACAGCAGGCTTCCCTGGTGACTTGGTGGTAAAGAATCTGCCTGTCTATGCAGGAGATACAAGAGATATAGGTTTGACTCCTTGGTCGGGAAGATTCCCTCAAGAAGGAAATGGCGACCCACTCCTATATTCTTGCCTGGGAAATCTCATGGAGAGAGGAGCCTGGCAGGCTACAGTCCTTGGAGTCACGAAAGAGTACAACATGACTGAACGACTAAACAACAACAATTATATATATAAACATACAAATATTTTTTAGAGTAGTTATAAGTTCACAGCAAAATTAAGTAACTATGCTCCCTGTCCCCCACACACGTGTAGCCTCCCAACCATCAACATCTCCCACCAGAATGGTACATTTTTTACAACTGATGGACCTATATTGACACATCATTATCACGCAAAGTCCATAGTTTACATAATGCGAGCAATACTATAATAGCAAAGAGAAAGCTAATAGCTTCAAGCCAGGCACTGTTAAAATTCTTTACATTCATTTATCACCACAAAGCCTTGCTCCTGAGTGTTTCCTAGCTGTTGAATACGCAAGACAGTGAGGTTTTTCTGATAATATGTGTGTTATCTCCCACGGAAGACTGGACCAAAATAGAGGAACAGGGAGAGAAAAAATCTATGGTATAACAGCTTGTGGTTCAGAGCCTGGCAAAGTCCCAGGGAGAATCCTTTGGCAAATCTCTTAATCCAGCTATGATTTCAATAAATTAAAGGAACGAAGCTTCCCAGGTGGTGTAGTGGTAAAGAATCTGCCTGCCAACGCATGAGTTTGACCAGTGGGTGGAGAGGATCTCCTGGAGAAAGAAATGGGAACCCACTCTAATATTCTTGCCTGGAGAATCCTACGGACAGAGGAGCCTGGAGGGCTACAGCCCATGGGATTGCAGAGCTCGCATGACCGAGTAACTGAGCATGCACAGAGGCACAATTTAAGAATATGTACATAAAATTTGGGCATAACCTGTCCCCTATTCCCCTACTTTCCCTAGTAAAATCATAATGAAAGTCATCTTTCTTGACCAGAAATACAGCACACCAGCTCACCAGGCCCTTCCGGACATAACTCTTAAGTTTCAGTTCAAAAAAAGCCGGCTGACCACTGAGCTGACCACGGGCAACCCCACTTCACAGACAAACCTGGCTGACAGAGAAAATAAACTGAGTGAGGGGTCTTCTCAAAGGCAGTTTTATAAATCAGATCCTTGCTAAACAGCCAGAGGAAAATATCAAATCTTTCTCCCTCATTCCCCAGCTCTGGGAAATAGGGTCTATTTTCGAAAGTCAAGTGCTCACAGTTCTCTATTGCCTTAAGAAGCAGGAGACTGGGAGGGAAGGGGCCTCGGGGGCCGTGGAGACGGGGGATCTGTGACAGCATTGTTCTGCTAAGAAGGTGGAAGAGGACAGAGGTGTGTGGTCCTGCAAAGCCCAGGCCAGGCCGATGCCGCCTTGCCCCAGAAACTCATTTATCACCTTGATGGTTTCAGCTCATTTGCAGCCAAGTTATTGTCACCCTTAAAATAATGTGGCTTGACAGGGAAAAAATGAAATCCTTGTGAAAAGTTACATAGTCATCACACTCTGGAGTCAAAATATAGACTGCAGTATCCAAACACTGGCCCCGGGTACAGCGGGGGTGGTATTTCCTCTCTCCCGCAGGCTTTGGTTTTCCAACAGGACATTAACATTTATGTCATGTTAACGCGCACCTAGGCATGGCGTGTGGCCTGCCGCCACGGCCACGGACAAACGCAAACTCCAGCGCCGCCTCGGCATGACCGCCAGGCTCGCAGTGTAAATGGAGACGCGCGTTTCCTTGCCGGGAGAGTTAATAGCGGGCGACGATTTAAATGTTTAGCCAGCCCCCAACCCCCAGCCCCCAACCCCCACTCCCCAGCCCCTACCCCCCACTCCATGAGGAGACTCCAGTTCTGATGGCTGGAAAGCACTAAATCTTGCGGCGCTACCAGGAGCAATTGATGCTGGCTCCCAGAACTATGATGAATTTAACCAAAAGCAGCTTCCGCTTGGAACACCCCCACACATCCGCGCCGTCTCATTTAATGAGCTGTGTGATCTTGAGCTACTTTTGTTAGCCTCAGTGTTCCCGTCTGGAACATGGGGTGATGAGTATACCTGCGGGACTGTGCAAAGAGGAAAGGAGATGGTGTGCACACAGGGGGTTCTCCGGGTGTCCCGTGGGCAGCAGAGGATCAGTGCGGTGGGGGTGGGGGGTGCGATGGGAACGGGGGTGGCGGGGGTGTCTTCTTCCCTTCTGGTTTCTGTTTTACATTACTTACTTTCCACAGCCTGAAAACTATGTTCGAAGTATCTCGGTCTCAGAGAGCAAATCTAGTTTCCCACCATGGCATGCTAGTCAGAGCCTGCTAGTATTACTGAATGCCTCGTTTCCTATTCTGCACAATCTGGAACCAGACACAGACAGCAGGGAGAGGTCAGCCTCATTGCAGAGGCTAAGAAGGGAGCCTGGTGACAATCTCCTGGGGTGGTTCCTGCCTCTGACCTAGCTCCGGAAGGCTCTCTGTCCACTCGGATCCCCAGACTGATAAAGCAACCACTACACTATCGCTGCATAGGCTTTCTCGACCGGAAATCCCTTCCTTTAATCTGCCCTAGCTGAATTACAGTTCTCCCCTCCGGTACCCATGGCCCGGGGCTTCGGGTGGGAGTGAGGTTTCATCCAGAATCCCCTCGGATAACAAAATCCATGGAAGCTCGCTTGTTTCTCCCCCTGTACAGTCAGCGCTCTGTATCTCCGAATGCGGAACTCGCGGGTAATGTACCCATGTTTCCAAGGCCAGTGGGAGCACTGCTCACCCAGCCCATTAGGAAGTCCCACTTGGCGCTCTCAGCAGGCTCCCCGTAGTTCTGTCACTTCACTTCGTACAGCACTGCACTCACTGATTGCTTAATTGTCTGTTCCATGCCCCATCCTTTCTTGCTACATCACAAGGGCAGGGCTAATCTCTGGGAAACCCTTGAGTACCTCTTTCATGGGTAACATGCGAGGGTAGCTCAAGAAATGTTTAGGAAATTTATTTAAATATGCCCAGAGGAGATACAAAATGTGGTTGGTTCCACGCAGTGTCTGTGTGAATGTGTATGTGTTATAGTGGCTCCCACAAAATATGATCATGTGTCTTTGTATGTCTTCAGGATTGAATACTTTAAAATAGAAGTAAATCTGTTAATGGGCCATGATTACATGACCAGTACATATATTGTGATAATATATTTACAAATCTTTCCCTATATGTTTCAATTACAAACAACAAAGGGAAAAAAGAATGAAAGCAAAGCCTGGATTTCATTCAATGAACAAATACTTTTGAGAAGCAAATAAAACACTAAATAATGTCATTTTTAGCAACATGGATGGACCTAGAGATTGTCATATTGAATGAAGTAAGTCGGACAGAGAAAGGCAAATATACGATATCACTTACATGTGGAACCTAAAAATAAAATGTACAAATGAATTTGATTACAAAACAGAAATAGAATCATAGATGTAGAAAACAAACTTTGTGGTTACTGGAGAGAAGAACAAACTGGGAGATTGGTATTGACGTATACACACTACTATAAGTAAAATAGGTAACTAATAAGAACCTACTCTATAGCACAGGGAACTCTACAAATACACTATAATGACCAATATGGGAATACTCTAAATAAAGAGCTGATATATGTATATGCATAACTGACATACTTTTCTGTACAGAAGAAATCAATGCAATATTATAAATCAAGTACTCTTGCCTGAAAAATCCCATGGATGGAGAAGCCTGGTAGGTTGCAGTCCATGGGGTCGCTGAGGGTCAGACACGACCGAGCAACTCACTTTCCCTTTTCACTTTCATGCATTGGAGAAGGAAATGGCAGCCCACTCCAATGTTCTTGCCTGGAGAATCCCAGGGACAGGGGAGCCTGGTGGGCTGCTGTCTCTGGGGTCGCACAGAGTCAGACACGACTGAAGCGACTTAGCAGCAGCATACAGGCTTCTCAGGTGGCACTAGTGGTAAAGAACCTGTCTGCCAATGCAGGAGGTATAAGGAGGTGTGGGTTCAATCCCTGAGTTAAGAAAATCCCTTGGAAGAGATCATGGCAACCCATTCTAGTATTCTTGCCTGGACAATCCCATGGGCAGAGAAACCTGGTGGGCAGAGAAACCCAGTGGGCAGAGAAACCTGGTGGGCTTCAGTCCATAGGGTAGGAAAGAGTCAGACATGACTAAAGCAACTTAGTACATGCATGTATACTCCAATAAAAATTTTTAAAATGCTTAATATGAAAGATGAGAATTAGCAATAAAGACTTTTTATTTAGAGGCATGTAGGTATGATACGGAGAAGGCAATGGCACCCCACTCCAGTACTTTTGCCTGGAAAATCCCATGGACGGAGGAGTCTGGTGGGCTGCAGTCCAGGGGGTCGCTAAGAGTCGGACACGACTGAGCGACTTCCCTTTCATTTTTCACTTTCATGCATTGGAGAAGAAAATGGCAACCCACTCCAGTGTTCTTGCCTGGAGAATCCGAGGGACAGGGGAGCCTGGTGGGCTGCCGTCTATGGGGTCGCACAGAGTCGAATACGACTGAAGTGACTTAGCAGCAGCAGCAGACAATTTATGAGTCCATTCTCTTATGTTCCAGATTTTCCCTTTAGTTTTGTTGTTCTATGGTTTAATATGATGCATTCAAATATATATCTCTAGAAATTATGTTTCCAAACTTGACGGATTTTTTCAATGTGTGGTCTTAAAATTTGTCTCTCTTCAAACTGCCTAGTAAATATGTGATCAGTTCAGTTCAGTCGCTCAGTCATGTCTGACTCTTTGCCACCCCATGCACTGCAGCACGCCAGGCTTCCCTGTCCACCACCAAACCCCAGAGCTTGCTCAAACTCATGTCCATCGAGTCAGTGATGCCATCCAACCATCTCATCCTCTGTCATCACCTTCTCCTTAAGAACCCCATGAACAGTACAAAATATGTGCTAGACCTTCTCAAAATATATCACATGATCTTGAATTCTCTATTTTTCATCTTCTTTTGAATCTGTGTTTCATTTACATGTTCAGATCCAATGTCAAATACATTCATTCTACCATCAGCTTAGTCTTTCTCAGTTTTTATCCAAGTTTTTAAAAAGTCGGAGAAGGCAATGGCACCCCACTCCAGTACTCTTGCCTGGAAAATCCTATGGACAGAGGAGCAGGTAGGCTGCAGTCCATGGGGTCACTAAGAGTGGGGCACCACTGAGCGACTTCACTTTCACTTTTCACTTTCATGCATTGGAGAAGGAAATGGCAACCCACTCCAGTGTTCTTGCCTGGAGAATCCCAGGGACAGGGAAGCCTGGTGGGCTGCCGTCTATGGGGTTGCACAGAGTCGGACACGACTAAAGTGACTTAGCAGCAGCATGTATGTTTCCCATTTTCAAAGCTGTCCGTTGCTTTATTCCGAAATGTACCAATACATATTTGACATCTTCTTTTAATTATTCTAAAGAAAACACTCCTATCCTTTAGCAATATTTTGTAAAATATAATATTTCACACTTAAGCACACAGAAATATGAACAAAATATTAATATTAATTTGAGTAAAAATGATACATTCTCATTTACACACACTGTGTTGACTAGAGAGTAGATTACTGGTAACCTAGAAGTCCTTTTCTCATCCCTTTCCAGTTGGATTTTTCCCTTGTCAAGTTAACACAATCTAAATTTCATTCTGATGAATTTCTTATTTTTCCTTGTGGAAAAGGAAGCTAGATATAGATATAGGTATAGATATAGATATACAGGTCTTCCCTAGTGGCTCAGTTACTAATGAATATGCCTGTAATGCAAGACCTTCCAGTTTGATCCCTGGGTCTGGAAGATTCCCCTAGAGAAGGAAAGAGCAACCCACTCCAGTTTTCCTGCCTACGAAATCCCATGGACAAAGAAGCCTGGAAGACTACAGTCCATGGAATTGCGATGAGTCAGATATGGCTTAGGGACTAAACCATCACATTCTGTCTATGTAATATATTAATACAAAAATATCCTAGACTCATTAAAGTTTATACATTCTGATCTATTATCTATTATCTAATCTATTATCCTTTATGTCTAAATTTATTTTGTTTGATATAATAGGTTCAATCAACATTTTAATTTCATATTGATGTAGCAAATTATTTTTTCATATTTTGAATTTAAGCCTCTCTTTCTGTTTATCTCTCCTCAATAACACTAAGGTGGATTTTGTTTTTAATCTATTAGGACAAGTTGGCCCTTAATTAGATAGCTGAGACCTTGCACATTTTTGTGGTCACTCTTTTATCTGGGTTTATATTGATTATTTAATTATGTATTTGCTTTCTGCCTCATTTTTTTCTGATTCTCATTTCTTTCTTGCCATCTTTTGGATTGGCATTTTGTATTTTTTCCTTTTTTCTCCCTCCATTCTTCCTCTCTACTTGCTTGGAAAAAGCAAGAGAGTTCCAGAAAAACATCTATTTCTGCTTTCTTGACTATGCCAAAGCCTTTGACTGTGTGGATCACAATAAACTGTGGAAAATTCTGAAAGAGGTGGGAATACCAGACCACCTGACCTGCCTCTTGAGAAACCTATATGCAGGTCAGGAAGCAACAGTTAGAACTGGACATGGAACAACAGACTGGTTCCAAATAGGCAAAGGAGTACATCAAGGCTGTATATTGTCACCCTGCTTATTTAAGTTATATGCAGAGTACATCATGAGAAAAGCTGGGCTGGAAGAAGCACAGGCTGGAATCAAGATTGCTGAGAGAAATATCAACAACCTCAGATATGCAGATGACACCACCCTTATGGCAGAAAGTGAAGAGGAACTAAAAAGCCTCTTGATGAAAGTGAAAGAGGAGAGTGAAAAAGTTGGCTTAAAGCTCAATATTCAGAAAACAAAGATCATGGCATCTGGTCCCATCACTTCAGTGGGAAATAGATGGGGAAACAGTGGAAACAGTGTCAGACTTTATTTTGGGGGGCTCCAAAATCACTCCAGATGGTGATTGCAGTCATGAAATTGAAAGACCCTTACTCCTTGGAAGGAAAGTTATGACCAACCTAGATAGCATATTCAAAAGCAGAGACATTACTTTGCCAACAAAGTTCCGTCTAGTCAAGGCTATGGTTTTTCTACTGGTCATGTGTGGATGTGAGAGTTGGACTGTGAAGAAAGCTGAGCGCCGAAGAATTGATGCTTTCAAACTTGGTGTTGGAGAAGACTCTTGGGAGTCCCTTGGACTGCAAGGACATCCAAGCAGTCCATTCTAAAGGAGATCAGTCCTGGGTGTTCTTTGGAAGGAATGATGCTAAAGCTGAAACTCCAGTACTTTGGCCACCTCATGCAAAGATTTGACTCATTGGAAAAGACTCTGATGCTTGGAGGGATTGGGAGCAAGAGGAGAAGGGTACAACAGAGGATGAGATGGTTGGATGGCATCACCAACTCGATGGACATGAGTTTGGGTGAACTCCGGGAGTTGGTGATGGACAGAGAGGCCTGGCATGCTGCGGTTCATGGGGTCACAAAGAGTCGGACACCACTGAGTGACTGAACTGAACTTGCTTGGAAATAGTACACTCTACATATAGTATTTTAGTGGTTACTAGAATTATTTGATCAGGTATACAACTGTATCAGATCAGATCAGTCAGTCCCTCAGTCGTGTCCGACTCTTTGTGACTCCATGATTCGCAGCACGCCAGGCCTCCCTTTCCATCACCAACTCCTGGAGTTCACTCAGACTCATGTCCATCGAGTCAGCGATGTCATCCAGCCATCTCATCCTCTGTTGTCCCTTTCTCCTCTTGCCACCAATCCCTCCCAGCATCAGAGTCTTTTCCAATGAGTCAACTCTTCGCATGAGGTGGCCAAAGTACTGGAGTTTCAGCTTTAGCATCATTCCTTCCAAAGAACACCCAGGGCTGATCTCCTTCAGAATGGACTGGTTGGATTTCTTTGCAGTCCAAGGGACTCTCAAGAGTCTTCTCCAACACGGCAGTTCAAAAGCATCAATTCTTCGGCGCTCAGCCTTCTTCATAGTCCAACTCTCACATCCATACATGACCACTGGAAACACCATAGCCTTGACTAGACAAACTTGTTGGCAAAGTCTCTGCTTTTGAATATGCTGTGTAGGTTGGTCATAACTGTCCTTCCAAGGAGTAAGCGTCTTTTAATTTCATGGCTGCAGTCACCATCTGCAGTGATTTTGGAGCCCCCCAAAATAAAGTCTGACACTGTTTCCCCATCTATTTCCCATGAAGTGATGGGACCAGATGCCATGATCTTTGTTTTCTGAATGTTGAGCTTTAAGCCAACTTGTTCACTCTCCTCTTTCACTTTCATCAAGAGGCTTTTTAGTTCTTCTTCACTTTCTGCCATAAGGGTGGTGTCATCTGCATATCTGAGGTTATTGATATTTCTCCTGGCAATCTTGATTCCAGCTTGTGTTTCTTCCAGTCCAGCATTTCTCATGATGTACTCTGCATATAAGTTAAATAAACAGGGTGACAATATACAGCCTTGATGAACTCCTTTTCCTATTTGGAACCAGTCTGTTGTTCCATGTCCAGTTCTAACTGTTGCTTCCTGTATACATGTATATAATTCTGCATTGACAAGTAATTTTCTCAGCATTTTCAAACACTATTCTAGTTTTCTGTTTTTAATCTTTGCTGTTTACAAGTTCATTATCTGTCTCCCAGTCATCCCATTGGAGGTATTTGATCTCTTTTCCCCTGGCTACTTTTAAGATCTCTTTTTCATGGTAATTAAAGGTTTCTAGTTGAGGATTCCCTTCAGTTTTTCCTGGTTGGTGTTAACTGAGATTGGTGGATCTGAAAATTGGTATTTGTAAATAACTTTGCAATGTTTTCAGCCTCTATCATTTTGAATGTTGCCTTTTTCCCTATTCTCTCTATCATGTCCTTCTGTAACCCTAGTAACAACAATTAAAATGTCTCATGTTATCTTGTCTCTTCTCTTCATAAATTTAATGTCTTCCCTTCTTTCTGTCTTTGTTCTCTGAGCTAATTGCAGGTAATTTCTTTACCTCCACATTCTACTTTAATATTTATCTCTTTAATTTTATGTAATCTGTTTCTTTTTTTTTTAAACTTTGGTAAAAATAAATAGCATAAAACTTGGCACCTTAACCGTTTTAAGTGCACAGTTTACTAGTGTTAAATGCATTCACTCTGGTCACAAGACCACTCTGCAGAACTGTTTTCCTTGCAAAACCGAAACCTTGTAGCCATTAAACAACTCCTCCTTCCTCCCTCCCCCTATACCTGGCAATCACTCTTCTACTTTTGTCTCTATAAATTTGACAAAACTCTAGGTACCTCTGGTAAGTGAGATTATACACTATTTGCCTTTTTGTAACTAGTTTATTTCACTTAGCATAACGTTCTCCAGAATCATCCACCTTGTATTATGTCAGAATGTCCTCCTTGTTAAGGTTGAATAATATTCCATTGTTGGGACTTCCCAGTTGGCTCAGCTGGTAAAGAATCCACCTGCTAATGCAGGAGATGCATGAGACGTGGGTTCAATCCCTAGGTTGGGAAGATCCCCTGGAGAAGGAAATGACAACCCACTCTAGTATTCTTACCTGGGAAATCCCATGGACTGAGAAACCTGGCAGGTGAGGCATGCATACACGCCCACTACTCCATTGTATGTTCATAACATGCTTGGTTTATTCATCCATTCATCAGTGTGGACACTTGAGCGGCTTCGATGTTTCAGCTGTTGTAAATAATGCTTCTATGAACATGGTTTGCAAATTATGTCTTCTGTAATCTGTGTTTAGTGGTGGGGGGAGCAGGTATTTATTCCATTTTTAAAAAAATATTTGAATTATGGCATTTTAAAATCGAGGCATGATTGACATGTTACATTACATTAGCTTCAGAGGTACAATATGATGCCATCTTAATCTATCCATTGAGCTTTTTATTTCAATTATTAAATTTTCATTTATACATTTTTATTTCACTCACTTTTAAAAATTCTTTATTATTTTTATAATAATGCCAACAACAATATCAACAATAAACCTCTCTTGCCCATGCTATCAAGCTTCTCTTATATTTCTTTATGCATATTGCTGCTGCTGCTGCTAAGTCGCTTCAGTCGTGTCTGACTCTGGGCAACCCCACAGATGGCAGCCCACCAGGCTTCCCCATCCCTGGGATTCTCCACGCAAGGAAACTTGAGTGGGTTGCCTAAGCATTGTTAATTTACATATTGTTTTAATAATTCAAATATCTGAAGTATTTGTAAGTGAAATTCTGTTTTCTGATGCTCTTCCCCTGCCCCTTGGCTGTCCTTTAGCTTGGTGTGCTTATTTGCATATTTTGTGATTATTAAAAACAGTTTGGAAGTTGCCAGTTTTCCTTCAATGTTTACCTAGGGTACAATTGGAGCCCAGAATTGAAATAGTATGTCTCTAGAGAACAATTTCACTTATCCCTCCCAAGAACTTCTGAACATGATCAATTCAATTTATTACACTTTAACTTAAACTCTCTAGCTGGTGTTTAGACATGCAGATAACATGAATTCAAACCCTTAACCCAAGAGTTGTCTATCTTGTAGTCACTAACTTGCAATGTACTGAATAAGGCAAATTTTTCATTCCTACTTTCCATGTATGGTGATGAATGTGCTCATATATGCTTGTTAAGAATTCAACCTCTGTGGAATTTTTTATCTCCACATGCCTCTCTTAGCAGTTATCTCAATCTTTTCTCTTGTGTTCAGGCCAGATCAAGCTCTCTGTAAGGAGTCTAGGGTTCTTGAAGGCTCTGTACAGATGTGGTTTTTAGCTTATGCACACCACTGTGGATTTTCTCTTAGTCCACAATGATTATGCTCTCATTTGTACACATAGTGCTGTATATGTTTAATAGTAAAAAAAAAACAAAAACATGAGCACTTTTGAAAATTAAGAATAGTGAAGTTATTCATGTATTTATGCCGTCATTGTTACCTGGAAAGCAATATTCTTTTTTTACCCTCAAATTGTGTTGATTTATTCCTATCTACCTGATTTTTAAAAATCTGTACTTATTTTTTATTACCACCCAAAGGTATGAATGTGGTGGCAACCCACTCCAGTACTCTTGCCTGGAAAATCCCATGGACGGAGGAGCCTGGTAGGCTGCAGTCCATGGGGTCGCTAAGAGTCGGACACGACTAAAGCGACTTAGCAGCAGCAGCAGCAAAGGTATGAATATTATTGTTCTGAATCTCTTACTGACAAAAGTATTTTAAATTTTCATGATTTGGTATGGTCATTAAGCCCATAGCACTGATCACCTCTTGTATCTTGAAATTATTTTTCAAGAATTCTTTCTATCAAGGATCTCTGTTATCTTCTATAAATGTCTCCATGGTATATTTCAGATCAGATCATAATTTTTAATATGCATCAAAAATTTATCAGGCAAATTAAAAATTAATGATCACATTTCATTACCATACATTTGAGCTATGTAAATTTTAAAGAAACTCCTTAGGTTTACCTTGGAATGTGAAATGCCAGACTGGATGAATTACAAGCTGGAATCAAGACTGTCAGGAAAATTTTAACAACCTCAGATAATGCAGACGATACCACTTTAATGGGAGAAAGGCAAGAGGAACTAAAGAGCCTCTTGATGTGGCTAAAAGAGGAGAATGAAAAAGCTGGCTTGAAACTCAATACTTGAAAAACTCAGATTATGGCATCCGTCCCCATCACTTCTAGGAGATCAAACCAGTCAATCTTAAGGGCGATCAATCCTGAATATTCACTGGAAGGACTGATGTTGAAGCTGAAGCTCCAGTATTTCGGTCATCTGATACAAATAGACGACTCATTGGAAAAGTCCCTGATGCTGGGAAAGATTGAGGACAGAAGGAGAAGAGGGCATCAGAGGATGAGATGGATGGATGACATCACTGATGCAACAAACATGAACTTGGGCAAACTCCGGGTGATGGTGAGGGACAGGGAGGCCTGGCGTGCGGTAGTCCATAGGGTCGCAAAGAGTCAGAAACAACTGGGTGACTGAACAACACCAACAACCCATCCCTTCAAGGCAAATAGATGAGGGAAAAGTGGAAGTAATGATAGATTTTATTTTCCTGGGCTCCAAAATCACTGTGGACATTGACTGCAGCCTTGAAATTAAAGAACACTTGCTCCTTGGAATGATGGCTATGACAAACCTAGACAGCACATTCAAAAGCAGAGCCATCATTTTGGAGACAAAGGTCCGTGCAGTCAAAGCTATGACTTTTCCAGTAGTCATGTATAGATGTGAGAGTTGGACCTTAAAGAAGGCTGAGTACACAAGAATTGATGCTTTTGAACTCTGGTGGTGGAGAAGACTCTTGACAGTCCTTTGGACTGCAAGAAGATCAAAGCAGTCAAACCCAAAGGAAATCAACCCTGAATATTCATTGGAAGGACTAATGCTGAAGCTGAAGCTCCAATACTTTGGCCACCTGATGTAAAGAGCCAACTCATTGGAAAAGACTCTGATGCTTGGAAAGATTGAAGGGAAGAAGAGAAGTGGGCAGCAGATTACATGTTTGGATAGCATTACTGACACAATGGGCATACATTTGAGCAAACTCTGGGAGATAGGGAAGCAAAGGTGAGCCTGGGATGCTGCAGTCCATAGGGTTACAAAGAGTTGGATGTGACAGTGACTGAACAACAATTCTTAAAGATAGTCTGGAAATATATATCAAGATCTCTTAAAAATGTATATACTATGCAGATCTATAAATTTGCTTAGAGAATACCAATTATGCATTGAATTTTTGTTTACCAAAATATGAAAACCATCCATTATAACACTTTTATATACCTGAAAAAATGACAATATTATTGACTAAAGTACAGAATTTTGTATTTTATTTGTTGTGTTGTTGCTGTTCAGTTGCCCAGTCGTATCTGACTCTTTGTGACCCCATGTCTCTTTGTGATTCTTTGTGACTTCAGCACTCTTTGTGACTGCAACAAGCCAGGCCTCTCTGTCCCTCACCATCTCCCAAAGTTTGCCCAAGTTCATATCCTTTGCATTGATGATGCCATCCAGCCATCTCATCCTCTGACACCCTCATTTCCTTCTGCCCTCAGTCTTTCCCAGCATCAGGGAGTCTTCCAATGAGTCAGCTGTTTGCATCAGATTACCAAAATACTGGAGTTTCAGCTTCAGCATCAGTCCTTCCAAAGAGTATTCAGGGAAGTCAACTCATTGATTTCCCTTAAAATTGACCTGTTTGATCCCCTTGCTATTCAAGGAACTCTCAGGAGTCTTCTCCAGCACCATAGTTCCAAGGCATCAATTCCTCAATGCTACTCCTTCTTTATGGTCCACCTTCTTTATGGTCGCCATACGTGACCACTGGGAAGACCATAGCCTTGACTAGGTGGAACTTTGTTGGCAGAGTAATGTCTCTGATTTTCAACAAACTGTTGAAAAACTATTTCAACAAATAGTTTTTCTGCCAAGAAGCAATCATCTGATTGCATGGCTGCAGTCACCAGCCACAGTGATTTTAGAGTCCAAGAAGAGGAAATCTGTCACTACTTCCACCTTTTTTCCTTCTTTTTGCCATGAAGTAATGGGGCCTGATGCCATGATCTTAGTTTTTTTAATATTTAGTTTTAGGCCAGCTCTTTCACTCTCCTCCTTCACCCTCATCAAGAGCCTTTTTAGTTCCTCTTCGCTTTCTGCCATTAGAGTGGTATCATCCACATGTCTGAGGTTGTGGATGTTTTTCCTATCTATCTTGATTCCCCCTTGTAACTCATCCAGCCCGGCATTTCTCATGATGTGTTCAGTGTGTATATAAGTTAAACAAACAGGATGACAGTAGACAGCTCTGTCATACTCCTTTCTCAATCTTGAATCAATCAGTTGTTCCATACAGTGTTCTAACTGTTGCTTCTTGACCTGCATAAAGATTTCTCAGGAGACAGTAAGTTGGTCTGGTATTCCCATCTCTTTAAGGGCTTTCCACAGTTTATCATGATCCACACAGTCAAAGGCTTTAGCATAGTCAATGAAGCAGAAGTTGATGTTTTTTTGGAGTTCCCTAGCTTTCTCTATGATCCTGTGAATGCTGGCAATTTGATCTCTGGTTTATGATGATAAAATTATTTTTAAAAATAAATTATAGTGTCTATATGATAAAATAGTCATCCATTAAAGATGATTTCCAAGAATATTTAAGTTTGAAAAATGTTTATGTGAACTGATAATAGGAAACAAAAAAATAATATATAGATTATTATACCAATTTATTCTCTGTATCAATCAGGCTATCCATTTATCATCTATCTACCTACTTATCTATTCATCTGTCTATATAATTATTGATTTACCTATATATCTGAGACAAAACTGGGAAGGAAAAAAAAATAAACCAAAAAGTTAATTCTAATTTACATGGTATAATTCTGGTATTTTTCTTTGTATTCCATTTAATTTTCAAATTTTTTATAATGGATATAGCATTGAGGCCATGGAGAAAAAACAAATGTTTATTATCATCACAAAGCTATGTTCAGAACTGAGAAGTGATAAATTTAGAAGAATGAAAGGGAAGGAAAAATTGAAGGAAGGAAGGAAAGATAGGACGGGAAGAAGGAAGGGACTTGGAATGCTGTCTCTCTTGGCATTTTTCATTTAATTTTTCACTGTATAGTATAAGTGCAAAACTGAAAGTCACTGATAAAGAAGGATCTGGTGTTGATCACTGCAGGCACTTAAAACTCATCAGCTCAGAGTCTGCTAACATTTAGGAAAGCAAACAGCCAACCAGGGGTTCCAAATACAAGCACAGGGCAGAAGTCAGCAAAGATCATTATGGCAATCTTCAAAGGCCAGCTCAGACCACACATTTGGGTGGCAGCTCACATGGTCACCATTCAAGAATTCAGAGGAGCAAGAAGGAGCCAGAATTGGGGTGGGGGAAGGGTGGAATCCTGTGCCAAAACCCTGTAAGCACATAAAGAAGCTGAGTGATGTCACATTTGAGACCGAAGTAAGTATTTCTGAGTTACAGTGAGCAGTACCACTCTATATCTGGTAATGTATTTGGAGTGAGTCATTTTTCCCCCTCTTGCCATGACAAGTCATCCATACCACCAACACACAGTTCTTGGCATGAAATTTTGATCACCAGGAAGAGAACTTGCTCAGGCTAGTATAAGTGAAGCATGTTTTGTTGTAAAGGCGCGACTGATTCATCTTACAAGTCAAGGCCAATCTTAGTTTTGCAAGGGCTAAGCTGTCACCTGTGTCTCTCCTTCTAGTTCTCTGTTTTCCTGCTTTGGTCTGCAGCAGGCTTTCTCTGTTTCACTCACAGCTTTTCTCCCAAAATTCTTTCTGAGGCTTTAACTTGTCATATTGCCAACACGTGACCCAACTCTCTACATGACTTCTTAGTACAAGAGTCCACTGACATTCTCTCAGTGTCACAGTTCTTAATTCTTTTGAGAAAGTCCCATTAGCCAGATTGGGACAATGTAGCACATGGTGCAATCAACAGCATTATAAGCTGCACGTGTGTTTAGGGTGGTCCCTCCTAAGAGCTGTGGATGAAGTTGTTTCTATACTAGAGTTAGCAGTTAACATCTGCTATACTTACTTCTTAAGGAAAAAGACATGCTTGCTTAACAAAACACTAGTGTTTGATCAGCAGATATCAAACAGTAAGAAAGGGTTAGAGAGGGACATATTTATTAAGCATCAGAACTTATACATGTGGAAGCCCATTTAATTATATGAAATGTTATTCTTCTAACAGCAGTAATTATTGAGCACCTACTACTAAGATGCTTTCCTATATGTTGTGTCATTTCATCAAATATTACAGAATTAACATTATGGGCATGTTACAAATGGGAAAAGTTAAGGGTTCTGGTCACTGATTCTGATGAGGGCTGGGGGCAGAGGTGTTTTCTCCACAACCAGGCAAATCTCTGACACCAACTGAGTGCCTTGCAATCCAACACAGTTCTGACACAATCTGCCCAGATAGAGCAGGTCAGATCACACAGGTTAAGGGCTCAGTCCCACAATGGCAAAGGTCCATCTAGTCAAAGCTACGGTTTTTCCAGTACTCATGTATGGATGTGGGAGTTGGACCATAAAGAAGGCTGAGCACAGAAGAATTGATGCTTTCAAATTGTGGTGCTGGATAAGACTCTTGAAAGTCCCTTAGACTACAAAGATATCAAGCCAGTCAAAAGGAAATCAACCCTGTACATTCATTGGAAGGACTGGTGCTAAAGCTTAAGCTCTAATACTTTGGCCACTGGTGTGAAGAGACAACTCGTTAGAAAAGACCCTGATGCTAGGAAAGATTGAAGGTGGGAGGAGAAGGGGATGACAGAGGATGAGATGATTGGATGAC
This sequence comes from Bos grunniens, assembly GCF_055505025.1. NCBI lineage: Eukaryota > Metazoa > Chordata > Mammalia > Artiodactyla > Bovidae > Bos > Bos grunniens. The sequence continues at coordinate 9,660,492 of NC_141170.1, read as the reverse complement.
ATCACCAACTCAATGGATATGAGTTTGAGTGAACTCTGGGAGATAGTGAAAGACAGGGAAGCCTGGCATGCTGCAGTCCATGGGGTCTGAATGAGTCAGACATGACTTAGTGATTGAACAACAACAATTCACAAGACTATCTCTTACAAGTAATTCAGATACTGTTACAAGTGTACCTCGCCATGTCTGTTTCAAGCAGAAGAGATATAGATTGAAGGTTATAATCACTCCATCCTTGGGTTCAATTAATTTGCCAGAGTGGCTCATAGAACTCAGAGAAGCATTTTAATTACTAGATTTTGGATTTATTATAAAAGATAAGACTCAGGAACAATCAGAGGGAGCAGATGCATAGGATAAGCTGTGAGAAAGGGCACAGCTCTCTCCAAGCTGGCCAGTCTCCCCAAATCTTAATGCACTTGCCAACCCCGAAGCTTTCTGAACTCTGTCTTTTGGAGTTTTTATGGAGGTATCATTACATTGGCAGACTCGATTAAGAAATTGACCATTGACAATCAATTCAACCTCTGCAACCCCATGGACTATAGCCTGCCAGGCTCCTCTGTCTATTGAATTCTCCAGACCAGAATACTGGAGTGGTTATCAGTTCCCTTCTCCAGGGAATCTTCCCTACGCAGAGACTGAACCCTGGTCTCCACACTGCAGGTGGATTCTTCACCAGCTGAGCTACCACTAAGCCTAAGAATTCTGGATTGGGTACACTATCCCTTCTCCAGGGGATCTTCCTGATCCAGGAATTGAACCAAGGTCTCCTGCATTGTAAGTGGAATCTTTATCAGTTGAGCTACATGGAAGCCCCCTAGTCCCTCACACTTCCTTAAAAGTCAGTCATGTGGGACTGAAAGTTTTGATCTTCTCATGATGTGTGTGGTTTTTTGGTTTGTTTGTTTGTTTAAGTCACTCAGTCGTGTCCAACTCTTTGCTACCCCATGGACTATACAGTCCTTGGAATTCTCCAGGCCAGAATACTGGAATGGGTAGCCTTTCCCTTCTCCAGGGATCCTCCCAACCGAGGTAGAGAACCCAGATTTCCCACATTGCAGGCAGATTCTTAACCAGCTGAGCCACAAGGGAAGCCCAAGAATACTGGAATGGGTAGCCTATCCCTTCTCCAGGAGATCTTCCCAACCCAAGAGTTGAACCAGGGTCTCCTGCATTGCAGGTAGATTCCTCACCTACTGAGCTATCAGGGAAGGTTTTCAAAAAGTTATCTCATTAACATAACCAAAGACACCTTTATTGCTCTCCTCACTTAAATTCTAAGGGTTTTAGGGCTCTGTACTAGGAAGGAGGACAAAAGACCATATATGCATTTTTTATTATTAGCCACAATATCACAGTTCTGGCTTCCCTGGTGGCTCAGTGGTAAAAGAATCTGCCTGCAGTACAGGAAATGTAGGTTCCATCCCTGGGTTAGGAAGATCCCCTGGAGGAGGGAATGGCAGCTCGCTTCAGTATTTTTGCCTCGGAAATTTCATGGACAGAGGAGCCTAGCAGGCTATAGTCCATGGAGTCACAAAAGAGTTGGATACAACTTAGGGAATAAACAACAATAACAACACAGTCAATCTTTGAGACTAAGTTGCCCAAGGATACACAATTGGAATAAAGTTTCAAGAAAACTCACACCTGTCTGACTGAATTAGGTAATGCTTCTCTTAAAAACTCAGTTTACTCTAGAGTCAACCAATGATTCACTGCAGGATCTGGTTATGCTCATCAGGCCTCGTGTTTCTCATATATGAAGTAAAAATATTCACTTCTATGGTCTCTCTCAGTTTTGGCTTCTATGAAGCACTGACATTTTACTTCTTACATGGTTTCATTCTATTATAATGTTTGTTGCCGTCCTTTGATTTTAGTAGTAATTCTAAGTGTAAGAATGGCAAATAAATATTAACAATAAAAGGAAAGGTAATAGCTCAGTTGGTAAAGAATCTGCCTGCAATGCAGGAGACCCTGGTTTGATTCCTGGGCAGGGAAGATCCACTGGAGAAGGGATAGGCTACCCACTCCAGTATTCTTGGGCTTCCCTTGTGGCTCAGCTGGTAAAGAATCCGCCTGCAATGTGGGAGACCTGTGTTCTACTCCTGGGTTAGGAAGATCCCCTGGAGAAGGGAAAGGCTACCCGCTCCAGTATTCTGACCTGGAGAATTCCAAGGACTGTATAGTCCGTGGGGTTACAAAGAGTCAGACATGACTGAATGACTTTCACTTTAAAAAGAAGTTCTGAAGTCAAGATGAATTATTCAAGGTTTTTAGATATATAGTATCATAGCTATGAACGTATCACAGTTTACTTCAATAAATTTAGCAAATATAAATTGAGTACCTCCATTCTTCATGGTCAGCCACTGAAAGAGACATTACGAAGAATCAGGTGTAAAATGCTGTATTGAGAAAGTGTTTCATGGACTTCCAGATAAACACAGATGAAAAGATGGGACTCTAAAAAGTTTAAACAATGAAATCACTTAAGAGTTAGAGAATTTGGGAAAGCTTCCAGAACAAAAGGACCCTTTGAGATGTGTATTGAGCACATTAGCCAAGAATAATTGTTAATCTGAATCAACAATATTCATGTTAATATTTAAACAGCACTAGTTGAACCTTTTAACTTGATTTGAAATCATTTGATTTTCCCTTTACAATTTTTCTGTCAGTCCAAGTTCTACAAGACAGCAGAGAAGTTAAAAATATCACCACCAGGAGACAAAATGTATAGAATTCTGACTCCAGGAGCTCCTTGAAGCCAGCTCCTTGAAGGGGGTTGGGAAATGTTCAGAACTGGAGCACAGCTGTAAGGCTTTTTCCCTTGACTTGTGTGGCATGGAACTGAGTGTAAAGGATGGGAAGTGATGTGGAACCGGAATTCAGAATGATCCAGGTCCCACTGCAGTAAAAGTCTGCCTGAGAAGCAGCTGAGTACATAAAAGCTCATAAAGAAAACCAAAACAATGATATTCCCCATCGTGACTGTTTAGTCTTTCTGTAGAGACTCATGGGGTCCTGGCTATTATCTATTTTTAATATCATTTGACCTGAAAATTCATGCTACCATCTGGAAAAAGAGAAGTTTTTCCTTAATGTGAATATGAGTGGAGAAAAAAGATGAGGAAAGAGTTACAGAATGTTAAGCACCCCTTTTTTTTTCTTTTTTAAATTAGCAGATGTCACTCATTTCTTGATATTTTACAGGTAACTAAACACGTTAGACATTCCAACAAATTGATCAGTCACTCTTTATCTGGTGCCACTGAATTCTCAAATGAGAAAGTGTGATATCTAAGATTTTATTTCACATGTATGATTTTTTTCCTTTAAAGTAGAAATCCATCTGTTCTTTGAAGGTGTGTCACTAATTTTTCATTCATTAATTTATAATTAATCACTATTCTCTCCTTTTAGTTTGAAAGAATTGGACAATTGTGTGTTTCCTCTGAGGCTGAACTAAAGATCTCATTAAATTTAAAGAAATCTTTATAACTCAATCATTTGATCAAGAGTCCCAGTGTGAGAGCTTAATATATGCTGGGAACTCTGCTACATACCTGGCATATGGACACAAACAGGCTCTTATTTTTTATCGACACCATCAGGGATCTGAAGGCTGGGAAGTTCAAGAAATAATTTAGAATGCAGAGCTGTGTGTGCTCATGTAGGGAACACAGCAACCGCAGGTTCAGAGGTAATCTAGAGCAATGAAAGATGAAGTGTAATGGGTCCAGGGAAAGTGGACGGGCAGTGGGCAGACAGTGCACAGTGAATGATGAGAATTATCTTGGAGGAAATGCAGGACTAATGTAGAAGTTTTAAGTAGGAAGAGTAATTTGCCAAATAAACCAAGAAGAAAGGTCACGACAACTCTAATCACCGACATTGGCATTTCCTTCTTATGTTTCAATTAAGCAGACCATTTCAACTTCACAGAAGTCACACTATAATGTAGAACACTTAGTAATCCAGCAAAGCCAGATTTCACTGAGGACTGTTACACCCTTTCATCTCCCTGGGTCAAGTTAGGGAGGGTCTACCCCTTTCTGATGTTCCCTTTATGTGGAAGGAGCCTTAAAACAACCCCCCTGTCTTCTCTAAACCTCGAAGAAGAGAAAGTGACTACTTATTGGTGATTTTAGAATGAGAAACTGGGCATGTACAGCCCATCCTTTTCAATCAAGAGGACTTTTAACAATTTTTTAAATGTTCAGTCATTTCTTTATTTTTTTTTTCCACTAGCATAGTATGCTATTGAAAAGTGTGAATTTCAGAGCCAGACAGAGCTGACTTGAATCTTACCTCTGCCACTTACTTAAAGCTATGATTTGGATACATTGATTATTTTGATGTAGAGTTTGCAAAAGATTTCTTTACATGCACATCTTTGCATGCATTAGTATCTAGTTGTTACAGGGTATATTTCCAAAAACTGCCATCGATGGGTTAAAAGTTATACATATATTTATTTTTAATACCTGTTTGCTATATGTATTTCCTCCAAAGTATAATAATTCACATCCACCAGTTATGTGTAATTGTACTTTTTCTCTAATCCTTGAAAAATCATTTATATATATATACATAATGTTTATATATACATATATATACACATATATATATATGTATATATAATTGGAGAAGGCAATGGTACCCCACTCCAGTACTCTTGCCTGGAAAATCCCATGGACCGAGGAGCCTGGTGGGCTGCAGTCCATGGGGTCGCTAAGAGTCGGACACGACTGAGTGACTTCACTTTCACTTTTCACTTTCATGCATTGGAAAAGGAAATGGCAACCCACTCCAGTGTTTTTGCCTGGAGAATCCCAGGGACGAGGGAGCCTGGTGGGCTGCCGTCTATGGGGTCGCACAGAGTCAGACAAGACTGAAGTGACTTAGCAGCAGCAGCAGCAGCATGTATATATAAAACTAGTGAATGGAAATTAATATCTTGTATTCTCTTGCTTGCTCTTTCCCAACAGTAAAGGAATTTAGCATCTTTATATATGTCTGTTGATCATTTAGATTTGGAGCTGATGTTTTATATTAATTGGTTTAACAAAGTATTTAAGAATGCAGGTCCTGAGCTACACTGCCTGTATCTGAATCATATGAGATTGTTCTTTTTTTCTCTCTCTCTTTTTTTCTGTTTTGAATTATGGTTATCAGATTTTTTATTAGGTTGTTGGTTTCATAAAATGGTATTGGGATTTGCCTATGATTCTTATTATCTTAGATGGTTAGGGAATATGGGAATTGAGTTGAAGTCTCCTACTAGTTATTACAGATGAGAAGTAGAGAGAATCTGAGATTAACTCACCCATGTCCTTCTTCATCTACTGCAATTTTGAGATCTTTGTTTTAACTCTATTATTTGGTTAGAATCCTTCCTTATTTCTTCAGTGGTATGAGTGGTTGATAGGCTCTAAATCTTTTAGTTCAGTTCAGTTCAGTTCAGTCACTCAGTTGTGTCCGACTCTTTGCAACCCCATGGACTGCAGCATGCCAGGCCTCCCTGTCCATCACTAACTGCCGGAGTTTACTCAAACTCATGTCCATCGAGTCAGTGATGCCACCGAACCATCTCATCCTCTGACGTCCCCTTCTCTTCCTGCCTTCAATCTTTCCCAGCATCAGGGTCTTTTCAAATGAGTCAGTTCTTCCCATCAGGTGGCCAAAGTATTGGAGTTTCAGCTTCAGTATCAATTCTTCCAGTGACTATTCAGGAAAGATTTCCTTTAGGATGGACTGGTTGGATCTCCTTGCAGGCCAAGGGACTTTCAAGAGTCTTCTCCAAGACCACAGTTCAAAACCGTCAATTCTTCAGCACTCAGCTTTCTTTATAGTCCAACTCTCACATCCATAAAAAAATACTGGAAAAACCATAGCTTTGACTAGATGGACCTTTGTTGGCAAAGTAATGTCTCTGCTTTTTAATATGCTGTCTAGATTGGTCATAACTTTTCTTCCAAGGAGCAAGTGTCTTAATTTCATGGCTGCAATCACCATCTGCAGTGATTTTGGAGCCCAAAAATATAAAGTCATCCACTGTTTCCATTGTTTCCCTATTTATTTGCCATGAAATGATGAGACCAGGTGCCATGATCTTCATTTTCTGAATGTTGAGTTTTAAGCCAACTTTTTCACTCCTCTTTCACTTTCATCAAAAGGCTATTTAGTTCTTCGCTTTCTGCCATAAAGGTGGTGTCATCTGCATATCTGAGGTTATTGATATTTCTCCTAGGAATCTTGACTTCAGCTTGTGCTTCTTCCAACCCAGCATTTCTCATGATATACTCTGCATATTGGAGAAGGCAATGGCACCCCACTCCAGTACTTTTGCCTAAAAAATCCCATGGATGGAGAAGCCTGGTAGGCTGACTCCATGGGGTCGCTAAGAGTCGGATACAACTGAGGGACTTCACTTTCACTTTTCACTTTCGTGCATTGGAGAAGGAAATGGCAACCCACTCCAGTGTTCTTGCCTGGAGAATCCCAGGGACGGGGGAGCCTGGTGGGCTGCTGTCTATGGGGTCGCACAGAGTCGGACACGACTGAAGTGACTTAGTAGTAGTAGTAGTAGTAGTAGTACTCTGCATATAAGTTAAATAAGCAGGGTGACAATATACAGCCTTGAGTACTCCTTTCCCAATTTAAAACAGTCTATTGTTCCATGTCCAGTTCTAACTTTTGCTTCCTGACCTGCATACAGTTTTCTCAGAAGGCAGGTCAGGTGGTCTGGTATTCCCATCTCTTTCAGAATTTTCCAGAGTTTGTTGTGATCCACACAGTCAAGGGCTTTGGCATAGTCAATAAAACAGAAGTAGATGTTTTTCTGGAACTCTTTTGCTTTTTCGATGATCCAGTGGTGTTGGCAATTTGATCTCTGGTTCCTCTGCCTTTTCTAAATCCAGCTTGAACATCTGAATCTTTAGATAGCTACAAATACCTTTATTTTCCTGAGAGAATCAATTCCTAGGCAGGTTGATAAGAAGTTCAGGGTCGCCAAGGAGGAGAAAGGTGTTTGGGGCTCTCAAGGAGGACATGGGGTCTGGAATTCTCAAGGAGGAGGAAAGGACAAACTTGAGTGATCAAGCCTGGTCCCTGGTTCTGAAGCTAAATTTTCTTCTTTGTAGATCACGAGTCTGACATCATTCACCATAAGCTATCATTACCAGGAAGCTGTGGGTCCATGATTCAGTGTCACTTCCTTTCTCCTCAGTATGTGTAGATGTTCCCCTCTATTTTCTATTTTCCACTCTTTCACATAAGTTCTCTAATTATCAAACAGATGTGCCTTCCTTTGTAGCTAAACTGCTCTTTGTGTCTGGAGAATCTTCTCATCTTTATCCTTGAAATGCATACATTTCATCAGGCTGTCTAGTTATCTTTTCTTCCCCAAATTTCCCTTTCATTCTAAAAATTCAGTTGTTTTTTTCACCTCAAGAAAATTTCCTTTTATGTTGTATGTGTGATTATTCCCTATTCTCCATAGGTTTACTAGGTGCTTTGTGGAAGTCCTGTTATCTGCATCTGAGGGTCTTCATGTCTCTTATTTCCCTTATGATTTCCATCTCTTTGAGTTTTGTTATGTGCTTTCAGGTGGTTCTTTTATCTGATTATCTAGGTCACAAGTTAAAAAGTTTTGACAGTGCCTATTAATTTTTGTTGCCGCTGTTCAAAAACATGACTTCTGCCATATGAAAGTCCTGAAATGTTCCTATTGGTTCAAGTTGTTGGCTGTCTCCAGCAATTCTGTTTTGCTCTTTTCCTGATTTGATGAATCAGAGGTTCCTCTCCTCTGGTAGTTGGAACCTCCTTTAGAGTGTATTTGTGTGTGTGTGTGTGTGATGTTTATTGGAGTTTGCTACTAGTCCTAAGTAATATCAAGGAAAGGTAAATATTCCCCGTCTCTGTGGCTGGAGTGGTGAGAAGCAAGCCTGCAGCCAGTAGCCTGTTGGGACCCCAGAAGGAAGTCTTCCTGCTCTCTGGTCTTCTTGAATCATCCCGGCCACAGGATCAGAAGGCTCAGCCCTTCCTAATGAGCGCCTTCCCCAAGTCATGGTAAGAGCAAGACAAAGTACACTAACACAGGCAGATGTTTATTTTCTCCGCAGCCTTCACTGGATCCCAATGGTCCAGGCCCTCACTAGGATTTTCAGCATTTCAGTTCTTGCTCTAGGACTTCCCACTGATTCTCAGGCTTTATCTGATCTGTATTTAAAACATTTTGCTCCCGCAACCCCCACATGTTGTCAGCAAGTATAAGAATTTCCTTGTGCCCTGCTGCGCCTAGACTCTGACTCGGGCAGGATCAGTTTGGGAGCAGAGAAGAAATGCACTCAGTTCATCATCTACCCAGAGTCCTCCCAAAGCTTGTGTTACAAAGGAGTTGCCAGAGAGGAACTGGTTCTTTCCCAGTCACTTTTTTCCTCACGTCAATCTGGGATCTAGAAACAAGTACATATTTATGTTTATTACCTGATTTCCCAGTCAAGAATGTAAGCCCCATTGAAGGCAGAGGCTTGACTGATTGGATTTACTGCTGTACCTCATCTATCCATCCCCAAATCTGCTCTACCTACAGCCGTCCCCACCGCAGATGATGGCCACACTGCACTTTCAGTTGTTGTGGTCCAGTCGCTAACTTGTGTCCCCATGGACTGCAGCACGCCAGGCTCCTCTGTCCTCCACTATCTCCCAGAGTTTGCTCAAATTCTTGTCCATTGAGTCAGTGATGCTATCTAACCAGCTCATCCTCTGTCACTCCTTTCACCATTTGCTTTCAGTCTTTCCCAGGATCAAGGTCTTTTCCAATGAGTCAGCTCTTCAGTCGCAACTTTCAGTTGCTCAGGTATAAAAATGCGGGGTCATTTTTAACCAGTCATCTTTCTCCCTCATTCATCAGCCACATCTACCAGAGAATCTATAAGCTCCATATTCAAAAGATGTCCACAATTTGGCCACTTCTTCCCACATTCATGACTCGCTTTGGTTCCAGCCACTGTCATCTCCTTCAGATCAGATCAGATCAGTTTCTCAGTCGTGTTCGACTCTTTGCGACCCCATGAATCGCAGCACGCCAGGCCTCCCTGGCCCTCACCAGCTCCCAGAGTTCACTCAGACTCATGTCCATTGAGTCAGTGATGCCATCCAGCCATCTCATCCTCTGTCGTCCCCTTCTCCTCCTGCCCTCAATCCCTCCTAGCATCAGAGTCTTTTCCAATGAGTCAACTTTTCGCATGAGGTGGCCAAAGTACTGGAGTTTCAGCTTTAGCATCATTCCTTCCAAAGAAATCCCAGGGCTGATCTCCTTCAGAATGGACTGGTTGGATCTCCTTGCAGTCCAAGGGACTCTCAAGAGTCTTCTCCAACACCACAGTTCAAAAGCATCAATTCTTCGGTGCTCAGCCTTTTTCACAGTCCAACTCTCACATCCATACATGACCACAGGAAAAACCATAGCCTTGACTAGATGAACCTTTGTTGGCAAAGTAATGTCTCCTTACTATATTACTAATATAGTCTCCTTTCTGTTCCAAGCTTAAACCTTGACCCTCACATTCTATTTTCAGCACAGCAGCTAAAGCTATCCTTTTACAGTGTAAAAGCTGTCCTCTTCACAAACAAACAAGCACATCTATTAAAAATATGCAGTGGATCCCATTTCATTCAGAATAAGAGCTGACGGCATTATGCTGACCCTCCAAGGTCTCCAATATCTTGAGCCCTGTGAATTTTCTCATCTCATGCCCTGTTTTTTCCTACTTGCTTACTCTGTTATATTCACTTAGATTCTTTTTTAGTCTTCAAGCTTGCTAGGCATAGCCCTGATTTGGTATTTTCCACTTATTGGTCTCTTTGCCTAGAATGTTCTTCCCCCAAATATCCATATAACTAATAACCTTGCTGGTGGTGGTGCTGGTTCAGTCCATAAGTTGTGTCCGACTCTTGTGACCTCATGGACTATAACCCTCCAGGTTCCTCTGTCCATGGTATTCTCCAGGCAAAAATACTGGAGTAGGTTGCCATTTCCTTCTCCAGGGGATCTTCCCAACCCAGGAATCGAACCCCGGTCTCCTGCATTGCAGGCAGATACTTTACAGACTGAGCTAAAAGGGAAGCCACCAGTACCCTTGCTACACCAATATTTTGTTCAAATGTCAATTTCTCATTGCCTGGAGTGTTCTTTCTTTTTTTGACAGCTTCTTTGAAGTATAACTGTCACATAATAAGCTGCAAATATTGATATCTAAAGTGTATAATGCTGTAAGTTTTGACATATGGATAGACCTGGGAAATCATCATTCCAGATAAGATTGTGAATACACTCATCACCCCCGAAGCTTCCTCACACCCTTTTCTCATCTCTCCCTTCTAACTCCTTTCACCTCATCTTGATCTTTCTTTCCATCCTCAGGGAAATATTGCTTTGCTTTCTCTAACAATAGATTGGTTCGCTTTTTCTGGGATTTTGCATAAATAAATTATACAGTATGTACCCTTTATTGGCTGACTGCTTTCACTAAACTGATTTAATTTCAGATTCATCCATGTTATTGTGTGTATCGATGTCTTTATTTTTCTGTGAAATATCCCATTGTATTGACATACTATTGATCTATTGGTAAACATTTTAGTTCTTGTCAGTTTCTGGCTATTACAAAAAAAGAAAACCAAAATCTTCTACAAACATTTGTGTGAAAGTCTTGCATGCATATAGGTATTCTATTCTTTTGGGCAAATACCTAGGAGCAGAATGGCTGAGTTATATGGTGTGTTGTTTAGCCTCTCAGTCATGTCCGACTCTTTGCAACCCCATGGATTACAGCACATCAAGCTTCCCTATTCTTCATCATCTCCCGGAGCTTGCTTAAACTCACATCCATTGAGTTGGTGATGCCATCCAACCATCTCATCCTCTGTTGTCCCCTTCTTCTCCCACCTTCAATCTCTCCCAGCATCAGGGTCTTTTCTAATGAGTCAGCTCTTCACATGAGGTGGCCAAAGTATTGGAGTTTCAGCTTCAGCATCTGTCTTTGCACAAAATATTCAGGTTAGATTTCCATTAGGTTTGACTGGTTTGATCTCCTTATAGTCTAAGGAAGTCTTAAGAGTCCTTTCCAGAACCGCAGTTCAAAAGCATCAATTCTTTAGCTCTTAGCTTTCATTACAGTCCAACTCTCACATTCATACACGACTACTGGAGAAACCACAGCTTTGACTAGATGGACCTTTGTCTGCAAAGTGATGTCTCTGCTTTTTAATACACTGCCTAGTTTTGTCACAACTTTTCTCCCAAGGAGCAAGTGTCATTTAATTTCATGGCTGCAGTCACCATCTGCAGTTATTTTGGAGCCCAAGAAAATAAAACCTGTCACTGTTTCCATTGTTTCACCATCTATTTGACATGAAACAATGAGACTGGATGCTGTGATCTTAGTTTTTTGAATGTTGAGTTTTAAGGCAGCTTTTTCACTCTCTTCTTTCACCTTCATCAAGAGGCTCTTTAGTTCCTTTTTGCTTTCTACCATAAAGGTGGTGTCATCTGCATATCTGAGGTTACTGATATTTCTCCTGGCAATCTTGATTTCAGCTTGTGCTTCATCCAGGCCTGCATTTTTCATCATGTACTCTGCATATTAGTTAAATAAGCAGGGTGACAATATACAGCATTGACATATATTGATGTATAAAAATCCTTTCCCAGTTTTTAACTGGTCCATTTTTCCATGTCCAGTTCTAACTGTTGCTTGCTGGCCTGCATATAGGTCTTGCAGGAGGCAGGTAAGGTGGTCAGGTATTCCCATCTCTTGAAGAATTTTCCAGTTTGTTGTGATTCACACAGTCAAAGGCTTTAGCATAGTCAGTAAAGCAGAAGTAGACTTTTTTTTCTGGAATTCTCTTGCTTTTTCTATGATCCAATGGATGTTGGCAATTTGATCTCTGATTCCTCTACCTAAATCCAGCTTGAATATCTGTGAATTCTCAGTTCACATACTGTTGAAGTTTCGCTTGGAGAATTTTGAGCATTATTTTGCTAGTGTGAAATAAGTGCAATTGTGCAGCAATTGAAAATTCTTTGGCACTACCCTTCTTTAGGATTGGAATGAAAACTGACCTTTTCCAGTCTTGTGGCCACTGCTGAGTTTCCCAAATTTGCCGGCATATTGAGTGCAGCGTTTTCACACCATCATCTTTTAGGATTTGAAATAGCTCAGCTGGAATTCTATAACCTCCACTAGCTTTGTTCGTAGTGATGCTTCCTAAAGCCCACTTGACTTCACAATACAAGATATCTCGCTCTAGGTGAGTGATCACACCATTGTGGTCATCTGGGTCATTAAGATCTTTTTAATGTAGTTCTTCTGCGTATTATTTCCACCTCTTCTCAATATCTTCTGCTTCTGTTAGATTCATGCCATTTTTGTCTTTTATTGTACCCATCTTTGTGTATGTTCCCTTGGTATCACTAATTTTCTTGAAGAGATCTATCTTATGGTATATGGATATTTAATTTATAAGAGACAATTAAATTGTCCTCCAGTGATCATACCATTTCTGTTACAGTTTCACTATTTCCTGGCCAATATTTAGTATGTTTACTCTTTTTAATTTTAGTTATTCTAATAGATGTGTACTATTATCTTACTGTGGGTATAATTTGCATTTCCCTAATAAATAGTGATGCTGAGTATTTTTTTCATGGGCTTACTTGCCGTGTGCATATATTCTTTGGGAAGAGATTTTTTTTTAAGTTGATTAAATTTTTTTAAATTGTGTTATTTCTTCTTACTGAGTTTTGAGAGCTCTTTATATATTTTAGCTATAAGCCTTTTACTAGATACATAATTTATAAAAATATATCCCAGTCCATATCTTTTCAATTCCTTTAAATTGTCTTTTGAAACATAAGTGGGTCCTTTTTTTGTCCATTTTTAAACTTTTTTCTAATCCAACATATCAATTGTCCTTTTTTTGGCATTATATCTATGAAATCTTTACTAACATCAAAGTCATAATAGTTTTATCTTGTTTTATAGTTTTAAGTTTTAGACTTAAGAATATGGTTCATTTTGAGCTTTTTTTTCCTGAATATGGTTAAACTTTATTTTCGTGGGCTCCAAAATCACTGTAGATGCTGACTGCAGCCATGAAATTAAAGGAAACTTACTCCTTAGAAGAAAAACTATGACAAAACTAGACAGCAAAGCAGAGACATTACTTTACCAAAAAAGGGCTGTATAGTCAAAGCTATGGTCTTCCCAGTAGTCATGTATGGATGTGAGAGTTGGACCATAAAGAAGGCTGAGTGCCAAAAAATTGATGCTTTTGAACTGTGGTGCTAGAAAAGATTGTTGAGACTTCTTTGGACTGCAAAGAGATCCAACAAGTCAATCCTAAAGGAAATCAACTTTGAATATTCATTGGAAGGACTGATGCTGAAGCTGCACTACTTTGGTCAAGTAGTGCAGCAATGCTGACCACCTGATACAAAGAACTGACTCATTTGAAAAGATCCTGATGCTGGGAAAGATTGAAGGCAGGAAGAGAAGGGGACAACAGGGAATGAGTTGGTTGGGTGGGTGGCATCACCAATTCAATGGACATGAGATGGAGCAAGCTCTGGGAGATGGTGAAGGACAGGGAAGCCTGGCATGCTGCAGTCCGTGGAGTAGCAAAGAGTCAGACACGACTGAGAGGCTGAACAACAGTGACAAATGAATTAAATTTTACTTTTTTGTACGTGGATAACTGATTCAGCCAAATTTGCTGAAATGGAAATATTTTCTAAAGTTCTTCTGTATCTATGCCAAGAATCAGTTGTCCATTTATGTGTGGGTCTATTTCCAGACTCCATTCTATTACATAATTTTTGTCTTTGTGTCAATGCCACACATACCTGATTATGATAGCTTTGTAAGTCTTGAAATTAGGTTGTGTTCTTTCAACTTATTGTTCATGAGCATGCTTTTAAAATTAAACTCTATTCTACCCTCCCTCCTGCTCTGTTTTTTTTTTTTCTTTATATGCTGCACATAATACCTTTTAATGTATTATGTAGTTTATGTATTTAATATGTAAAGTTTGTACAAGAATGTCAGTTCAATGAGGGAAGAGACTTTTTACATTTTATTCAGGTTACTGATAGATCTAAAGTTCTTAGAATACTGCTTAGTACATAATAAGTTTTAACTATCTATTTGTTGATTGAAATGAGTATAGAATCAGACCTTTAAAAGGCTGAGAAGTATCTCAGCATTCATTTCATCCAATTTCCAAAGATAGAAAACTATATATTAATTTTTAATTATATTGGATATTTATAATATAAAATTATATATTTATAATATAAAATCATATATTTATAATATAAAAATATATTAATATAAAAACAAAAAAATGAAGAAACAGAGGACAAGAGATATAAAGTCTGTGCTCACCCAGTAATCAGGGGGTACCTACTTAATCCCTGAGCCTCATTTCCAACCCTTACTTTCTCTAATCCAAACAATATTGAACTGTTCATGGTTTTGCCAATATGTCCTCTAGTTCCTGCTTTGGCATTTCCCCACAGTCTGGTATTTTTATCTGAGATGCATTTCCCTTTCCCTTTTTCCGTTGATTCATGTATTACTTCTACTGGAAGCTCTTCCAACACATCTAAATCTCATTTTAGATCCTTCATCTTTCAGCCACTGTACTCCCAAAGTTTGGAATATGACCCATGTGTTAATTTATTTTCTGTACCAGACAATGTTCTCTGTGAAGGCACAGGATCATGTCTTATATAACTGATTACTCACAATGCCTGACACAATTCTTGGCATGTAGCACATTCATATGAATGAATACATTTCTACAAGTCTGTCTTTTGACTTACAGAAAAGGATTGATATTTATCCTCATTTCTAGTCATATTTTTAAGCTAGTCTGTTTTGTGTCTGTGTGAATGCATGTGTGTATTTCTCATTGTTATTACGCTTCTTCAAGTTTTATTTTAACCATCAAAAAGACCTGACAAATGTAAGGCTGATTTCTCAAATATATGTTATGTTTGTTTTCTTTACCCAACAAATAGCCAACAGGAGTAAATAATGTCAAACATGCTCATAGAGCTCAGGCAACTGGTCATAAAGGTCACTTTTTTTTTTTTTTAACTATTGAATCATATGAATTAAAACACAAAATAGCCAAATGCAACATCAAATTTTCTAGTTATATTGCACAGGCTGACACCTACTTGAAAATATGTTAAGTTTTTTTGCATTGAAACAGACATCTAAAATAAAATAAAACTGCTTCTGAGCACTACCTGTGCAAGGCTCTTGGCAAATCCATCTATCATTGAGACTTCCAGCTCCAGGCAGGTAGTTCATCATTCAACCAGAATAGCAACATGGAGATTCTTTGAATATATACTAAGAAATATACTAAGAAAGTCATATGATACTTGATATTATATCTGGTAAACCTGACTTTGAATATCAGAATTCTTAGTCCAGAAATAATTTGTAAAACGGTTTTCACTGAGAATCTTCTTTATTCTGCTATTAATTGGAAAGGGCAAGGGCTAATAATAAAGACCAGTTAAATCTCAGAACTATCTGAGAGATTGTTAAGATTTCTTTTTTAACAACTTTATTTTTTTTTAAGTGTAGTTGATTTACAATACTATGTTTATTTCAGGTATAAACAAAGTGATTTAGTTATATAAATACATTTTTTTCAGATTTATTCCATTATAGATTATTACATGATATGGAATATAGTTCCCTGTGCTTTATAGAAAATCTTTGTTGCTTATCTATTTTATGTATGATATTTTGTATCTATTAATCTAATACTCCCTTTACTATTTGGTAACCCTTAAGTTTGTTTTTCATATCCATGAGTCTGTTTTGGTTTTATATATAGGTTCATCTGTATTATTTTTTAAATTCCACATATATGTGACATCATATAATATTTGCCTTTCTCTGTATGACTTACTTCAGTTAGTATGATATTCTCTAAGCCCATCCATATTACTTCAAATGATAATATTTAATTATTTTTTATGACTGAGTATTTATGACCAACCTAGATAGCATATTCAAAAGCAGAGACATTACTTTGCCAACAAAGGTTCATCTAGTCAAAGCTATGGTTTTTCCTGTGGTCACGTATGGATGTGAGAGTTGGACTGTGAAGAAGGCTGAGCGCCAAAGAATTGATGCTTTTGAGCTGTGGTGTTGGAGAAGACTCTTGAAAGTCCCTTGGACTGCAAGGAGATCCAACCAGTCCATTCTAAAGGAGATCAGTCCTGGGTGTTCATTGGAAGGACTGACGTTGAGGCTCAAACTCCAATACTTTGGCCACCTGATGTGAAAAGCTAACTCATTTGAAAAGCCCCTGATGCTGGGAAAGATTGAGGGTGGGAGGAGAAGGGGACGACAGAGGATGAGATGGTTGGATGGCATCACTGACTCAATGGACATGGTTTTGGTTGGACTCCGGGAGTTGGTGATGGACAGGGAGGCCTGGCGTGCTGCAGTTCATGGGGTCGCAAAGAGTCAGAGATGATGAGCAACTGAACTGAACTGAACTGAAATGTAGTGATGTAAGTCCTACAGTTCTTTTTTTTTTGGAATTTTATTTTATTTTATGTTTTTAAAATATAAATTTAATTAGTTTAATTGGAGGCTAATTACTTTACAATATTGTATTGGTTTTGCCATACATTGACATGAATCCATGACAGGTGTACATGTGTTCCCCATCCTGAACCCCCCTCCCACCTCCCCAGCATCCCATCCCTCTGGGTCATCCCAGTGCACCAACCCCACGCACCCTGTATCATGAATCGAACTTGGACTGGCGATTCGTTTCACATATGATAATATACATGTTTCAGTGCCATTCTCCCAAATCATCCCACCCTTGCCCTCTCCCACAGAGTCCAAAAGACTGTTCTATGCATCTGTCTCTTTTGCTGTCTTGCATATGGGGTTATCATTACCATCTTTCAAAATTCCATATATATGCATTATTATATTGTATTGATGTTTTTGTTTCTGGCTTCCTTCACTCTGTATAATAGGCTCCAGTTTCATCCACCTCATTAGAACTGATTCAAATGTATTCTTTTTAATGGCTGAGTAATACTCCAATTGTGTATATGTACCACAGCTTTCTTATCCATTCATCTGCTGATAGACATCTAGGTTGTTTCCATGTCCTGGATATTATAAACAGTGCTGCAATGAACATTAGAGTACACATGTCTCTTTCAATTCTGGTTTCCTTGGTGTGTATGCCCAACAGCGAAATTGCTGGGATAGAGGATGAGATGGCTGGATGGCATCACCAACTCGATGAACGTGACTTTGAGTGAACTCCGGGAGTTGGTGATGGACAGGGAGGCCTGATGTGCTGTGATTAAAGAGTTGGACACAACTGAGTGACTGAATTGAACTGATGGCAGTTCTATTTCCAGTTTTTTAAGGAATCTCCACACTGTTCTTCATAGTGGCTGTACTAGTTTGCATTCCCACCAACAGTGTAAGAGGGTTCCCTTTTCCCCACACACTCTCCAGCATTTTTTGCTTATAGACTTTTGGATAGCAGCCATCTGACTGGCATGAAATGGTATCTCATTGTGGTTTTGATTTGCATTTCTCTGATAGTGAGTGATGTTGAGCATCTTTTCATGCGTTTGTTAGCCATCTGTATGTCTTCTTTGGTGAAATATCTGTTTAGTTTTTTGGCCCACTTTTTGATTGGGTCATTTATTTTTCTGGAATTGAACTGCAGGAGTTGCTTGTGTATTTTTGAGATTAGTTGTTTGTCGGTTGCTTCATTTGCTATTATTTTCTCCCATTCTGAAGGCTGCCTTTTCACCTTGCTTATAGTTTCCTTTGTTGTGCAGAAGTTTTTAATTTTAATTAGGTCCCATTTGTTTATTTTTGATTTTATTTCCAATATTCTGGGAGGTTGGTCATAGAGGATCCTGCTGTGATTTATGTCAGAGAGTGTTTTGCCTATGTTCTCCTCTAGGAGTTTTATAGTTTCTGGTCTTATAGTTTTATAGTTTAGATCTTTAATCCATTTTGAGTTTATTTTTGTGTATGGTGTTAGAAAGTGTTCTAGTTTCATTCTTTTACAAGTGGTTGACCAGTTTTCCCAGCACCACTTGTTAAAGATATTGTCTTTTCTCCATTGTATATTCTTGCCTCCTTTGTCAAAGATATGGTGTCCATGGGTGTGTGGGTTTATCTCTGGGCTTTCTATTTTGTTCCATTGATCTATATTACTGTCTTTGTGCCAGTACCATACTGTCTTGATGATTGTAGCTTTGTAGTAGAGCCTGAAGTCAGGCAGGTTGATTCCTCCAGTTCCATTCTTCTTTCTCAAGACTGCTTTGGCTATTAGAGTTTTTTGTATTTCCATGCAAATTGTGAAATTATTTGTTCTAGCTCTGTGAAAAATACCATTGGTAGCTTGATAGGGATTGCATTGAATGCATATATTGCTTTGGGTAGTATACTCATTTTCAGTATATTGATTCTTCTGGTCCATGAACATGGTATATTTCTCCATCGATTGGTGTCCTCTTTGATTTCTTTCACCAGTGTTTTATAGTTTTCTATATATAGGTCTTCTGTTTCCTTAGGTAGATATATTCCTAAGTATTTTATTCTTTCCGTTGCAATGGTGAATGGAATTGTTTCCTTAATTTCTCTTTCTATTTTCTCATTATTAGTGTATAGGAATGCAAGGAATTTCTGTGTGTTGATTTTATATCCTTCAACTTTACTATATTCATTAAGTAGCTCTAGTCATTTTCCAGTAGAGTCTTTAGGGTTTTCCATGTAGAGGATCATGTCATCTGCAAACAGTGAGAGTTTTACTTCTTTTCCAATTTGGATTCCTTTTATTTCTTTTTCTGATCTGATTGCTCTGGCCAAAACTTCCAAAACTATGTTGAATAGTAGTGATGAGAGTGGGCACCCTTGTCTTGTTCCTGACTTTAGGGAAAATGCTTTCAATTTTTCATCATTGAGGATAATGTTTGCTGTGGGTTTGTCATGTATAGCTTTTATTATGTTGAGGTATGTTCCTTCTATTCCTGCTTTCTGGAGGTTTTTTTTTTTTTATCATAAGTGGATGTTGAATTTTGTCAAAGGCTTTCTCTGCATCTACTGAGATAATCATATGGTTTTTATTTTTCAATTTGTAATGTGGTGTATTACACTGATTGACTTATGGATATTGAAGAATCCTTGCATCCCTGGGATAAAGCCCACTTGGTCATGATGTATGATCTTTTTAATATGTTGTTGGGTTCTTCTTGAAACTTCTTTGTATAGCCATGACTAACAGATCAGCATTGGCATAAGGTGTCAAATATATCTAATACCTAGGTCCAAATTATGGAAGTGCAATCCATACAGCACTGTGTTAGGGCAACTAGAGACCTTAATAAAACTGAAATTCTTGAATCCCATTTCAATCCTAGTGCATCACAGTTTCTGGGGGTTAGACTCAGAAATGTGGATATTTGACAACTTTCCAAGATTATTCTTATGCACATCATAGTTTATGAATCATTGCTAAGTGAATATAAGAGATAAACCCTGCCATATCGAAGGACACAGTTTGTTGAGGGAGCAAATAAGAACATTCATTATTATAATATGATAATAAAGTCTATAATTAAAGAATGAATCAAGATCTTCCAAAAACCCAGAGGAGTTCAAAGTCTCTGTGTGTTTTGGCTTCTCAGTATACCACAAATTTAAAATATGCTAAATCAACATTGCAAAAATATAGTGCCACATAATTTTACTATTCACAAAATAAATCTAGAATTTATTTAGGGTTTTTTAAGAATATAATTTTGAAAGCTAATGCTAAGCAGTATTGGAATTGAATACAGTAAAACTTTAAACATTTGTTTTTCTTTTCAATCTTAGCATATTCCTACGAATACATAAAGAGATCCACTTGGAGTTTATGTAAGAAGTTTAAACTTAAGACCTTAGACAAATGACTGTTTAGACAACTCTTCACCCCACCTTGTATTAGCTTTTAGGATGAATAAGTATTTTGGGTTTGGGGAAAGTTGAGGAAGAATTCAGAGAGAAAAGGCAAGGTGTCTGGGTATTGAAGTATGAATTTGGCATGATCTCCCCCAGTGACTTAGTGCAGCATGCTTTGGTCCAGAGCTAGCATGCATGTGGTTTACCTCTTTGGGTTGAGAAGTTTCCTGTAATTCTATGTAGGTGGATCAAGAAATCTTTCATATATATTATCCATTCACTACAGCTCTCAGAACTATTGGTCATTACCATCACTGAACGTGGGACAGAGCTTACCAGTGTAGAGAGGAATGCTGGCTGGTATAAGAGTGTTTTACAGGGAAAACAGCTACAATAAAAAAAAGTTTCTGAGGCACTACTGCCCTCCTTACCCACCCTCCCACCACCCTAGGTATTACCATGAGACAAAGAGAAGAAGTGGGGGTTCCTGTTTAAATGTGTTGAGCTTTATTCAGAGATCTCTATCCCAAGGGTCCTGTGGCCTCACTTTCAATTCCCTTGACCCTGAATATACATTGGAAGGACTAAAGCTGAAGCTGAAGCTCCAATATGTCAGCCACCTGATTCATGCAAGAAGCTGACTTATTGGAAAAGACTGTGATTCTGGAAAACATTAAGAGCAAAAGAAGGGGGTGGCAGAGGATGAGATAACTTGATAGCATCCCACTGACTCAATGGACATGAATTTGAGCCAACCCTGGGAAATAGTGAAAGACAGAGGAGCCTGGTGTTCTGCAGTCCATAGGGTCACAAAGAGTCAGACACAACTTAGTGACTGAACAATTTCTACCTCAGGTATTTCAGACTGAGAGAATAGCGCTCTTCAAGGGCAGTGGTGTATTAACTATATTTTTCTCTTTTTGAAGTCTTAATCATATTCCATGAGTTACATATAGGAAATGCATTATGACTTTTGTCAATGGCCCAAATAACACTTTCAGTTCAGTTCAGTCACTCAGTCGTGTCCGACTCTGCGACCCCATGAATCACAGCATGCCAGGCCTCCTTGTCCATCATCAACTCCCAGAGTTACTCAAAGTCATGTCCATCGAGTCGGTGATGCCATTCAACCATCTCATCCTCTGTCGTCCCCTTCTCCTCCTGCCCCCAATCCCTCCCAGCATCAGAGTCTTTTCCAATGAGTCAACTCTTCACATGAGGTGGCTAAAGTACTGGAGTTTCAGCTTCAGCATCATTCCTTCCAAAGAAATCCCAGGGCTGATGTCCTTTAGAATGGACTGGTTGGATCTCCTTGAAGTCCAAGGGACTCTCAAGAATCTTCTCCAAACCCACAGTTCAAAAGCATGAATTCTTCGGTGCTCAGCATTTTTCACAGTCCAAATCTTGCATCCATACATGACCACTGGAAAAAACATAGCCTTGACTAGACGGACCTTTGATGGCAAAGTAATGTCTCTGCTTTTTAAAATGCTCTCTAGGTTGGTCATAACTTTTCTTCCAAGGAGTAAGTGTCTTTTAATTTCATGGCTGCAATCACCATCTGCAGTGATTTTGGAGCCCAGAAAAATAAAGTCTGACACTGTTTCCATTGTTTCCCCATTTCCCATGAAGCGAGGGGACTAGATGCCATGATCTTAGTTTTCTGAATGTTGAGTTTTAAGCCAACGTTTTCACTCTCCTCTTTCGCTTTCATCAAGAGGCTTTTTAGGTCCTCTTCACTATCTGCCATAAGGGTGGTATCATCTGCATATCTGAGGTTATTGATATTTCTCCCAGCAATCTTGATTCCAGCTTGTGTTTCTTCCAGTCCAGTGTTTCTCATGATGTACTCTGCATATAAGTTAAATAAGCAGGGTGACAATATACAGCCTTGACATACTCCTTTTCCTCTTTGGAACCAGTCTGTTGTTCCATGTCCAGTTCTAACTGTTGCTTCCTAACCTGCAGATAGGTTTCTCAAGAGGCAGGTCAGGTGGTCTGGTATTCCCATCTCTTTCAGAATCTTCCACCGTTTATTGGGATCCACACAGTCAAAGGTTTTGGCATAGTCAATAAAGCAGAAATAGATGTTTTTCTGGAACTCTCTTGCTTTTTTGATGATCCAGTGGATGTTGGCAATTTGATCTCTGGTTCCTCTGCCTTTTCTAAAACCAGCTTGAACACCTGGAATTTCACTATTCATGTACTGCTGAAGCCTGGCTTGGAGAATTTTGAACATTACTTTACTAGCGTGTGAGATGAATGCAACTGTGAACTGGTTTGAGCATTCTTTGGCATTGCCTTTCTTTGGGATTGGAATGAAAACAGACCTATTCCAGTCCTGTGGCCACTGCTGTGTTTTCCAAATTTACAGCAAGTAATAAAATGCTAAAGCTGAAAGTTCAGTACTTTGGCCACCTCATGCAAAGAGTTGACTCATTGGAAAAGACTCTGATGCTGGGAGGGATTGGGGGCAGGAGGAAAAGGGGACGACAGAGGACGAGATGGCTGGATGGCATCACCGACTCAATGGATGTGAGTTTGAGAGAACTCCGGGAGATGGTGATGGACAGGGAAGCCTGGAGTGCTGTAATTCATGCAGTCGCAAAGAGTCAGACACGACTGAGCAACTGAACTGAACTGAATAAATACTGATATAAATATGCGCCTATAGTAAAATCTCATTAAAAGTTTCTACCCAGAATGAGTTGTTAGTCATCTGATTCCATTATTCAATGGTGACAGAATTTTTAAAAAATTGTTCTATGGGACAATTTGAATATCTTCCAAAAAATTTTCCAATAAAATTAGATTTTATGGTTTCTTTTTTTTTTCCTCTTAATTAAAAGCAACATAAATCCAAACATAGTCAAAAACATTGTTATTAAGTGAGAATGTTTTAAGGTAAATGAACATTTTCCAAGAGGTATTAGGTGAGTTGCATGAGTGTGTGCTCGGTAGCTTCAGTCATGTCTAACTATTTGCAATGCTATCGACTATAGATGGTCAGGTTTCTCTGTCCATGAGATTCTCCAGGCGAGAATACTGGAATGGATTGCTTTGCCTTTATCCAGAGGATCTTCCCAACCCAGGGATAGAACCCTTGCGTCTTCTGCATTGCAGGAAGATTCCTTACCTTTGAGACCAAGGAAGCCCAATTAGGTGGGTTACAAAAACATAAAGTATTTTGTAGGAGGAAAAATAGTTTAAAATAAATGTAAGTGAGAAAAAAAAATGAGTTGAATAGGAAAATGAAAAGTAAAGACCTGTGAACAGAAATACATACCCGATAGTCTTAAATGACTTGATAAAAATATAACCTTGACTGAAATTATATCTCAGAACTTTCTAGCATGCACAGAAAAAGGACAATACATATGCTATAATAGACATATTCTCTGTAGTATAGAAATAAACCAGTTGCTTAGAAGTACAGCTTTTCTGGGCTTCCCCAGTGGTTCAGCCATAATGAATTGTCTGCAGTTCAAGAGCTACAGAAGATGTGGGTTCAATCCCTGGGTTGGGAAGATTTCCTGGAAGAGGAAATGGCAACTCACTTGAGTATTCTTTCCAAGATAATCCCATGGACAGAGGAGCCTGGGGGGCTAAAGGGGTTGCAAAGAGTCAGACACAACTGAGCAACTGAGCACACACAAACACACAGCTTTTCTAGTTACCAAGGCTGAGAATTTCTAATTTGGAAACTTGGAATAATGTGGTAAGTAAAAGTGTTACATGAATGACTTTGCCCCAATAACTATAGACTTATGTAGAAATGTCTTGTCAAAGGTACCCATACAAACAGAAGATATGATTATGGTTTTCTAACACTCTCCTGAGATATTCCTCCATAGCCTCTTAACAATTCTTCTTCCCTTGCCTGACCCTTAATAAATGGGAGGCCCCTGTGTTAGTCTCATTTCTTTTGTTGTTTATCCATCTGTTCTGAAAGATCACAGGCTTTCCAAAGGCTTCATTAATAATTCTAATTTCCATCTTCGGTCCAGACCTCTTGCCTGATTTCCAAGATCCTTTCACTAATAGTCTTCAGTGGCATATTTCTCATGGTTCCCTCAAAGTCACTTCAAAACTCAACTATTTCCCTTCTAAGAGATTTTGTCATACAGTGTTCCATTGAACAGAAAGTTCATCCAACCTAGAAAATCATCCCATCCATCCAAGTTACTCAACATAGTATTCAGGAGGTATCCTTGGCTTTTATTTTTCCTTCTTTCTTGTTCCTAGACAAAGTCATTTGCCAAATTCTACCTCTTGTTATAAATTTATGTGCATCTCTCCAGTTTTTCCACCACCTTCTGAGCACTAGCCAGGAACACCCCTTACCCAGATTATGATGACTTTACATGCATGCATACTGAGTCATGTCTGGCTCTTCACAAACCCCTTGACTGTGACCTATCATATTCCTCTGTCTCTGGAATTTTCCAGGCAAGAATACTGGTGTGGGTTGCCATTCCCTTCTCCAGGAGATCTTCCCAACTCAGGACTAAACCCCCGTCTCTTGCAACTCCTGCATTGGCAGGCAGATTCTTTACCAGTATACCTCCTGGGAAGTCGTATGAGGACTTACTCTAATCTAACCACAATCTATTTTCACCCAGTAAGGCTCCTCCTAGGATGCAAATCTGATCATGACCCTTTCTGGCTTAAAATCTACCAGTAGTGTCTTATTGCATGATGAACGCAAAATGCATAATTTTCTACTATTGTTTCTTATCAGGCTTTTGAGGACCTGGACTCCATCTCCTTTTCCAGCATCATCAGATGGCTCTAGACTGCCCTAGACTCCTACTACCTCTCTGGCTTCCAGTCTTCTACTACACTACAGAGTCAAGTACTCTTTATAGATACGTATTCTGTGCATTGGACTTTCCCTGTGGCTCAGTGGTAAAATAACCACCTGCAAAGCAAGAGCTGCAGGAGAAGCAAGTTTGATCCCTGGGTCAGGAAGATCCTCTGGAGGAAGGCATGGCAACCTGATCCAGTAATTTTGTCTGGAGAATCCCATGGACAGAGGAGCCTGGCAGGCTACAGTCCACAGGGTTGCAAAGAGTCAAACACAACCAAAGCAACTTAGCATGCTCCCACACATTCTGTGCCTAGGGTCTTTTCTGCCCAACCAGTTCTCCCCATCCTGATATAATCTATTCATTATGCCACTTTTGACTAACTTAACATTGTGGAGGAGGTCCCCTAAGAGAAGGCTATTTCCCAAAGTTTGAGCTTCCATAACACTATGCTCTCACTTGCTGTGTATCATTCCCACTGGCTTTAAACTCCATTTTTTGCAATGACCATATAGTTTTCCCCAGCCCTGTAATCCCTTGCCTACTGCATTCATTGCCTGGCATTTCATAAGGGCTCAAATCCTTGCTTGTTAACTGCATGAATGAATAAATGACTGAGTGAACAAATGAATGCCTACATGTCTTATTTCAAGAGTCATTAACTATAAAATGATGAGTGTATAAACCCTTTGCTAAAGGAACACTTTGAGCAATTAGGAACTCAAGCTCCAAGAAGAAGAGACTAGGCCCTCTCTGGCTGGCATTCTCTTCATTTTTCTTTCCCGGTGGTCTACTTGGACCCCAGCCATTAGAAGTCCCGGTGCCAATTTGTCTCGCGTTGTGAACTGATGTGCTCCATAAACTACCCATAATGTGCTAGAATGTGGCTCCCGGGCTTTCGTGTTCACCGTGAGAACCGCCTGCTCTGCTTATATAGCATCTTTATTACATATGTGGAGTCATGGAGCCCCCATGTCAGGAAAAGCTGGAGGTTTGCTCTTCAGAGCCAGATATTTGACTCTATGGCTGCTCAAACATGTCTTTTATACTTGCGGTATCAGAGAGCTTTGCCACTATATTTCTTATCTGAAATCAGTGGGAAAGAATTTCCCATAAAACAATTCAGCAAATATTTATCGAGTGCCTCCTATAGCCTCAGACTTCAATGGTCCTGGAGAGACTGTTTAGTCAAACTTCCTTATTTTACCAAGAAAATCACAGAACCCTGACAGACTCCTGACCTCAAATCCATGAAATAATTTTCTGTGAATGAATATAGAAATGTGTAATATGCTCTTCCTGTCCTCAACAGGCTAACATCTTTAGGGGTAAGTGACAGCGAAAGTATTAGTCGCTCAGTTGTGTCTGACTCTTTGCGACCCCATAGATTGTCACACACCAGGCTCCTCTGTCCATGGGATTATCCAGGCTAGAATACTGGAGTGGATTGCCATTTCCTCCTCCAGAGGATCATCTTGACCAGAAACTGAACCGGCATCTCCTGTGTCTCCTGCATTGCAGGTGGATTCCTTACCCAATGAGCCATCAGGGAAGCCCATTAGATGAATAAATTAACTGATCAATCAATTAAAGAATGCAATATACTACGGTACATATAAGATTTTTTTCTTTATGTGATTGTCCATTAATAACTGCTTCCCTCCTCTAGATATTAACTCATTGAGAAATCATAGTCTATGTTATTTGCTTGTAGCTGGATAGCCAATATTTCACACAGCACAAAGAACATAGAACAGTTGATGCTCATTATTAATCGATTTGGTACTTGCAAATTTACATACTCAATACAATCTATTTGTAACCTGAAAACCAGTATTCATGGCACTTTGGTCAGTCATGGACATGCACAAAACGGTAAAAATTTGAGTTGCCTGACTCACAAGTTCTCCTCTGCGACCAAAGTCACCTCCTGCTTCCTTGTTTCAGCTCTCATCCTGTAAACAAGTATTCTTTTCACAGTCTGTTTAAAGCCCCATATTTCACAATTTTGTGTATTTTATTGGTGATTCCAGTGTTTAAATGGCCTTCTAGTGTAGTGCTAAGGTGCTGCTTGGTGCCCCTAAGTGCAAGAAGTCTGTGATGGGCTTTACAGACAAAATACATATATTACATGTTTCATTCAGGCATAAATTATGGTACTGTTGCCTGTGAGTTCAATGTTAATGAGTCAACAGTGTATATTAAATAAGACACCCTTAAATGGAGTGGCACAGAAAACAATATTGTATATTAATAAATTGCTGAAAATGTTGTGACCAGAGGCTTGCAGGAACCTAATTCTGTGCTTCCTAATTCTGTGTTAAGAAATGGCTTAGTATTTAATTCGGTATTTGTGGTGCCCTTATACAACATAACTGCAGTGAATATTGAGAATCAACTGTATAGGAGCAGTAAGTATAGAAGAGAGAGAAGGAAGAAGGAAGGAAGGAAGGTAGGTAGGAAGGAACCGTACTCCAATAAAAATTAAAACAAAACCCAAATATTCCCTCCATGAAAGGCAGTGTATTATATGGTTAACAGCTTGACCCCAAAGTGTAAGAAGTCTGTTCCAATCCTGACTCCACCATTTAAGCTTATTTAGCATTTTTAAATCTTCAATATCTTCATCTGTGGGATGGAAAAACAAACTGACAAAAATGTATTTCAATCAGTTCTAAGACTCACCTTTTAATCAATGCAAAGCAAGTGGGAGTGAATTATTCCAGGTCCCACAAGACCTCAGGTCTGCTGCTTCCCAACCCAATTGTATTTTTGCTCCAGCCTGGCAGACACCCAACAGAAGAGACGAAGAGTCTTCTATGAATATCTATTCAATCTGTGTCTTGGTGTTGCTGCTGTTTACTGGCTAAGTCGTGTCCAACTCTTTGCAATCCCATGGACTCTAGCCCAGCAGTCTCCTTTGTCCAGGGAATTTCCCAGACAAGAATATTGGAGTGGATTGCCATACCCTTGTTAGGGAGTCCCCCGAGAATATTTTAAAGGGCAAAATTATTGGGTCACAATGGCAACATGAATAACTTCTCCCTTCTTTTTAAGACTAGACATAAAGTCATTATTCCTAGAGCAGTCTATAATCCTTTAATGGCTTGCCAGGTGCCTCTGTCCAAGGAATTTTTCAAGCAAGAATACTAGAGTGGGTTGCCATTTTCTTCTCCAGGGGATATCCCTGGGATCTTCCAGGGATAGAATCCATGTATCCTGCATTGGCAGGAAGATTCTTTACCATTGAGTCACCTGGAAAGACTGGTTTGGGAAGATCTCTGGAGTAGGAAATGGCAGCTCATTCCAGTATTCTTACCTAGAAAATTTCATAGACAGAGGAGTCTGGTGGGCTTCAGTTCGTGGGATCACAAAGAGTCAGACTCAATTGATCACGCAGCACAGCACAATCTGTTATGGCTTACAAGGCATTTTTTATAACCATCATCTCATTTCTTCAGCACATAAACCCTGAGAGGAACACTGGATGAGGGTTTCTATCTCCATTTAGCAGATTCATTCACTATGTGCTCATTAATCATCTAAAATTGTGATTGGCAAGGAGGATACATGCTGTATATGCAAGTTACAGTCCCTGCCCTTAAAGTCTTCCCAGTCTAATGGGAAAAGTGGATATGGCAAACAGGTAAAGTACAACATGCATGCCATGGTCAAAGCAGCTGGAGATGTCACCAGCATACAGAAAGTGAGGTAATTGTACATGAAGATAGGGTGAGCAAGAAAATCTTCATAGAATGATGCTTGCTCTATCCTGGGAGATGAGAGTTTTTCACTAGGTAGTAAATGATAAAGGACATTCTTGACCAAGAGAACAACAAGATCAAAGGCATAGAGAGATGAAAAATGTATCATTCAGGAACCCAAAGTCCTAGCATACATCTGACTCATAGGCTGAAGGGAAAAGAGGCAGTGAAAGAGGTGGTGGAGAAGAGACTGAAGAGATGAGTAAGAACGCTCAAGTGTTTATTCTATAATTGCTCAAAGAAAGACTATAATACATACAAAGCAGGAAAATGTCACAATCTAGTTATCATTTTACAAAGTTCACTCTGGCTATGGTAGGAAAGATGAACTTATGAGAAAACTGGAGGCAAGCATTACAGTTATGCAAGAAAAAAATGATGAAGGCATGAATTCAGGCCATGCAAGTAATACAGGGAGGAATGGATGCTAAAGCCATGAAATCCTTGTCCTCAGTCACTGATGACAAGTGGAAGATGAGCCAAAAGAGAAGCAAGGATAGCTTCATGCCTATCATTGGTTTGGATGACTGAGTGCATGTTGTTGCCCTTGCTTTATATTGTGACTTTAAGATGAATCAGTTCAGTAGCTCAGACATGTTCGACTCCATGGACTTCAGCACACCAGGCTTCCCGGTCCATTGCCAACTCCCAGAGCCTACTCAAGCTAATGTCCTTTGCACTGGTGATGCTATCCAACCAACTCATCCTCTGTCATCTCCTTCTCCTGCCTTCATCTTTCCCAGCTCAGGGTCTTTTCCAATGAACTGGTTCTTCACATCAGGTGGCCAAAGTACTGGAGTTTCAGCTTCAGCATCAGTCCTTCCAAAGAATATTCAGGACTGATTTTCTTTAGGATGGACTGGTTGGATCTCCTTGCAGTCCAAGGGACTCTCAAGAGTCTTCTCCAACACTGCAGTTCAAAAGCCTCAATTCTTCAGTGCTCAACTTTCTTTATGGCCCAACTCTCACATCCATACTTGACCACTGGAAAAACCATAGCCTTGACTAGACAGACCTTTGTTGGCAAACTAATGTCTCTTCTTTGTAATATGCTGTCTAGGTTGGTCATAGCTTTTCTTCCAAGGAACAAGCATCTTTTAATTTCATGGCTACAGTCACCATCTGCAGTGATTTTGGAGCCCCCCAAAATAAATCTCTCACTGTTTCCATTGTTTCCCCATCTATTTGCCATGAAATGATGAGACCAATGTTCAAATGATCTTTTGATGAATTTGTGGGGGAGAAAGTGGTCTCCCTGTCCTATTCCTCTGCCATCTTGAAGACCCAAGCTGAAACCTCTTAAGATGAGTAACAGGCAGAAAAAAAAAATTTTTAAGTAACCTAAAAGGTGGACATCCTGAGCTTAAATTGTCCATGAAACTATCCATTCACTATTTGATGAGGTGGTCCACATTGGAAGATAGTAAAGGGTTAAAAAGTCATCTTGATTTACCAACAAGACTGAATTGTAGACTTCAGAGTTGATGCCGGGATGAGTTAAGTGTTTTAGGGCTGTTGGGATAGAATGAATGTGTTGTACTTGTGAGGAAGACATTAATTTAGGGAAGCTGAGGAGGAAAGTTACAGATTGAATGTTTATGCCCCCCACCAAAAATCCATATGTTTAAACTCTAACCCCCAATATGATGGGTCTTAGGATGTGGGGACTTTGGGAGGGGATCAGCTCATAAGGACTCTCTTTATGAATGAGATTAATATCCTTATCAAAGAGACCCCAGAAATATCTCTTGCCCCTTCTGTCCTTCGAGGACACAGCAAAAAGTCAGCCATCTATGAACAAGGCAGACTGGGTGGCTTATAATTAACTGAAATGTATTCCTCACAGTTCTGTAGGCTGGGAAGTCTAATGCTCAATGAGTGATATTCACTCAGTCATGTCCAACTCTTTGCGACCCCAAGGATTATAGCCTGCCAGGCTCCTCTGTGTATGGGATTCTCCAGGCAAGAATACTGGAGTAGGTTGCCATTTCCTTCTCCATGCTCTACATTATGATAATTGTCCACATGTTTTATATCTACTGCACAAAGGAAATAGAATTTACCTCCCACACCATTGTGGGAGTTAAGTAGGATGGCATGGTAAGTGTGTGTCACAGTGAATGAATGAAGCCGTTCAGTCATATCCCGACTCTCTGCGACCCCATGGACTGCAGCCTAACAGGCTTCTCCGTCCATGGGATTTTCCAGGCAAGAGTATTGGAGTGGATTGCCATTTCCTTCTCCAAGAGATTTTCCCGACTCAGGGATCGAACCCAGGTCTCCCGCATTACAGGCAGACGCTTTACCCTCTGAGCCACCAGGGAAGCTGTGTGTCACTACTGTTTGTCACAGTAGTAGATGCCTAACAGGAGTTCAGCATCTGATGGTTTGTTTCTCCTGCACTTCTTTTCCTTCAAGCTGCTGTTGCTCCATGGAGGGTTGACTTCCTAATCAATCGATCAGTGCAAAGAATTTCTGAAAGTTTCTGCCTGTGGAGAAGATGTGTTTAAGTAAATATTAAGAAGCATAAGGGTAAGAGGTGGAGGTTGGAAGAAAGATGAATGAAATAAAAAAAGGAAGAAAGGAAGGTAGAAAGAAGGAGGGAAGGAGAGGGAGGGAGTAAGGGAAGGAGGAAAGGAAAAGGAAAGAAATAAAGAGGGAACGCTCGTGTTAGGTGGGATGGAAAACCTCATTTACTCATTCTGGTTGCCTTTTTTGAGAAGCAGGTTCAACTTGCTTTAGACAATGGAGAGTTCACCCTGCTGCTTTTAAACAAAGCTTACGAGGAATCCTAAAAGATCTACCACCAGGGAGATGTTTATCTCAGAGCTTAGGGGGTGTGGGGCTGAGAAAACAAACACTTTGAATGTGTTTGGTGTTCAAGTGGGAGGGGCCAGGTCCCCCTATTTGACTTGTGGAGTCTCTGCCACCGGCTCGCAGCCCCCAATATTTAAGAAGACCTGAACTTAGACCCTGAGTGGAAGGGGAAAGTGTGTGCTGTTTGTACAGCTGAAAACAAGATGAAAAACCCCAGGCCCCCTCTCACACCCCATTAGGCCCTGAAGTCCATGGAGTGTTGCACTCAACACATAAACACTCTGCTTGGGGAAGCGGTGGTCAGGGTGTGAGAGGGAGGGACGGCGTCTCGGGGAAGAACAATGGCATCTCTGTAAGGAGGCAGGCACCCCACTCCTTGCCCCCGGCTGCATTAATCATTACTCCCACCTTGTACATTTCAGCAAACCTCAAAGCCTTTTGGGATTGATGATGGGACAACAGGTAACAGGATAGCCAATCAGAAAATAAACACTCTTGGACCAAGGAGTGAACATCCCTCTTTCCTTTTCCAGGTTGACAGAGGGGAAGGAAAAAGGGATTTAGAACACAGGATACTGGCTCCCACACAGGATCCCAGCATAGCTGGCTGTGGACTCAGGGCCCTTGAGAAAGGTCTCTGGCCTTTCTTTGTGCAACCCTCTCCCTCTGCCCGTTGCCGGTTAGGATTTCAGCATGCAAATTTAGGGGACACCGACATTCAGACCATAGCACCTTCCCTTAGCTTCTGTGAGGCCACTTTTACTTCAGATGTCTCTGCTCATTTCTTCTTAATATCTTTGTGGGCTCTGTTTCTTCTACCCTACTCTTATCTGTCCATCAGAACTCTCTGTCCTCTTCACATTTTACTCTTCATACTTTTATTAACTGATTTTATCTATGGGATGTCTTCAATGTCTATGTGTATGTGTGCTCAGTCACGTCTCTTTGCGACCCCATGGATTGTAGCCCACTAGGCTCCTCTGTCCATGAGATTATTCTGGCAAGAATACTGGAGTGGGTTGCCATTTCCTCCTCCAGG
This sequence comes from Bos grunniens, assembly GCF_055505025.1. Classification (NCBI taxonomy): domain Eukaryota; kingdom Metazoa; phylum Chordata; class Mammalia; order Artiodactyla; family Bovidae; genus Bos; species Bos grunniens. The sequence continues at coordinate 9,628,025 of NC_141170.1, read as the reverse complement.
GGATCTTCCTGACCTAAGGATTGAAACTGCATCTCTTGTGTCTCTTGTATTGGCAGGCGAATTCTTTACCACTGCATTACCTGGGAAGCTCCCTTATTTTACATTATATCATACTATATTATAGCATATCATATTGTAATGCATCAGGAATATAAAACTATTCCTATGTAAGTAAAAATTATTACAAAATGGGAAATGATCAGCTTTATTTTTTTAAAACGTGCATAAAAATTTGTATCAGGGATATAAGGAAACACTGGTGGTTAGTTTACATCATTCCACTGGTAACAGTAACTTGGATTTCAGACTTGACCATGCAGGAGTTCTTCACAGAGAATGGGAATAATTTAGCCTTGTTGAACACAACAACCACCTGAGCCCAAGGGAACGGCCTTCCCTTTGATCATCCTAGTGGAAGACCTTATTCCTTATCATCTACGAACCAATGCTGAAGCTGAAGCTCCAATACTTTGGCCACCTGATGCAAGAACTGACTCATTTGAAAAGACCCTGATGCTAAGAAAGATTGAAGGCAGGAGGAGAAGGGGACGACAGAGGATGAGATGGTTGGATGGCATCACTGACTCAATGGACATGAGTTTGAGTAAACTCCAGGAGTTGGAGATGGACAGGGAGGCCTGGTGTGCTGCAGTCCATGGGGTAGCAAAGAGTCAGACACGACTGAGCAACTGAACTGAACTGAACTGAACTGAATAAATAGCATCCTCAACAAACCAGCTCAGACATACAGACTCCCTGCTTATCCATTGGTACTTTCTGCAGTTCACACACAGACCATAGCACATCAACTGTGATCAGACTACTATGTCCAGTTTCTCTCAGCACAAAGAACAAAATGCAAACCACTCTACACTCAAACAAACCAGCCTGTGATGCCACAACACCAGGACAGAACCTCTGTATGCTAAGTTCATTGACAGCCCCAAGTCCTTAAATCCTACTTGAGGATTCTTGGAGAACTCAGCAATATCTTCCTAAGTGTGACAGAAGGTGAGCATTGTTTCCTTTTTGATCTCTTACACAAAATAATGTAATTTTTATCAAGAACAGCCTCAGATATTCATTCAAAGCAATTTTCTCTTTAATTGACTGAAAATTAACTTATATTTTGGAGATTGCACTTCCCAGTGATTTACAAATTATTGCCAACCTCATTCTTTGCTTAACAAATGGTTCAAATTCAAAAAAGAAAAATTTAATGCAATTTGGTAAATTGTTTTTGAAATAGTGTATTTAAAATATACATAGTCTTTTATTCCCTAAAGAACAATTTAGAACTGACCAAGTACATTGTGTACAATGTCTCTTAATTTTGAAGCCATGTGAAATTCCAAGAAAATCCAATCCCTTTTATTCAGAATCATTTGCACTTTAGTCTTTCATGTATTTTGTGAGTATTGTTTTATGTCCAAAAAGTTTTCCCAGTTTAGAAAAAACATCTTTTTTTGGATCAAAAAATCCCACTTAAGCCCTGCTGAAATGGAACCCAATCCATTAAGTTCCCCAAGGGGGCTAATGTTCAAGTGTGTCCTAAACTTGAGAAAATACATCTTCATGTCTGTTAACAAAAACATCAACTGGAAGAGTGTGTTCCAAAGTGATTTAAAGGGACATAACATCTTTTTCAAAATACTACGTAGGTTGCAGAAAAATAAAATTCCCTCAGAAAACGCACAAGTTTATTTGATGTAAACCAAAATAAGATCCTATATTACATAGTCTAAGTGACAGTCTAATATCAGTTGCTTCAATATTTGAAACCAGATTTCCCTTTCAAGTAAAGACTCAAGAAAATCCACTTCTTTAAAACACCACATTTAACATACAATAGGGGTAGACGCAGATAACCAGCTACACAAACTGTTGGCACACCAGAGTTGAATATTGCTATGCTAAGGAGATAAGTCATGCAAACCAGAATCCAGCAAACAGGTTTCAGGTTTTAGAAGGAATCTGCCTGCAGTGCAAGAGACCCCGGTTCATTCTGAGGGTCAGGAAGACTTCTTGGAGAAAGGAATGGTTACCCTATTCCAGTATTCTTGCTTGGAGAATTTCAGGGACATAGGAGACTGGCGTGCTACAGTCCATGGAGTTGAGAAGAGTCAGACACGAAACTGAGTGACTAACACTTTCACCTTCTCTTTCTGCCATGGCAAAGTGCTACTTTCCAAGTATCTGTTCCACTCTAGCTGATCAGTCTAAAGTCCCTTGCTGCTGCTGCTGCTGCTAAGTTGCTTCAGTCATGTCCAACTCTGTGCGACCCCATAGACGGCCTCCCACCAGGCTCCTCTGTCCCTAGGATTCTCCAGGCAAGAACACTGGAGTGGGTTGTCATTTCCTTCTCCAATGCATGAAAGTGAAAAGTGAAAGTGAAGTCGCTCAGTTGTGTCCAACTCTTAGCGACCTCATGGACTGCAGCCTACCAGGCTCCTCTGTCCATGGGATTTTCCAGGCAAGAGTACTAGAGTGGGGTGCCATTGCCTTCTCTGAAGTCCCTTACTCCTAACTAATTTTGTGATGAAGTCTAAACCATTTTGGGCAGATGCTTGCTTTAGGCTTCAGAGAGAGATGTTCTCTTTTATGAATGTAAGCCAAGTTTATTTTCTCCTCCAAGTCATGAATGAGAAAACTGCCCCCGAGGCTACTGACAGTCATATTATAATCATGAGAAAGCTTATCTCAGGACAGCACTAATGACTGACCTTGATGACACCTTTAACTGCCGGACTGACCCAGTTTTGAAGCCCACCCACCTCTGAACTCATTCTCATCCTAATTTTTGTTTCCATAATGCTCAACTCTGTTCAACTTTAAGTTTCTATTACTTGCTGCCAAACGCATCCCAATAGATACACTTTCTTTTCCGCTCACTGTATTTTTACATCAAATAATAGAATGGGAAAAGCTGCTGAGATTTCAGCCTTCTCTGGAAAATATGGAAAAGAATTCTGTGCTATTGTTTTTTGTCCTTGACTCCTCTGCATAAGAGGAGCAGTGATTGTCTGGGTGGATAGCTAGCACGAGTGAATGTCCAGATCTGAAGAGTTCTCGGTCTCTTCTGCACCCGTGGGGGAAGGGAGGCCCCACCCTACTGCTGCTGTCTGATACTGTATGGGCAGGGATCTTCTCCCCTTATAGGCAGCTCCCAGGTATCTGACTGAAGGGTAGAAAGGAGAAATTAGACAAAGTCCCACATTCTCTAATCAAGCTTCACCAGTAATAATGCTGATTTTGAACATTTTTATTGTGTTCTAAGTATATGAGTCTAGTCACAGTTGGTTTAGAATCAAGGGAGAGTAATTAACACCTTCAATAAATGGCAAGAGTGGTTATAACTGAGTAATGGAGGAGGGGGAAGAGTCATAACCCCATTTTCCAATAAGGATAATAATAAGTCTTTTAGTTCAGTTCAGTTCAGTCACTCAGTTGTGTCCGACTCTTTGCGACCCCATGGACTCCAGCACGCCAGGCCCCCCTGTCCATCACCAACTTCCGGAGTTTACCAAAACCCACACCCATTGAGTCCGTGATGCCATCCAACCATCTCATCCTCTGTCATCCCCTTTTCCTCCTGCCTTCAATGTTTCCCAGCATCAGGGTCTTTTCAAATGAGTCAGTTCTTCACATCAGATGGCCAAAGTATTGGAGTTTCAGCTTCAGCATCAGTCCTTCCGATGAATATTCAGGATTGATTTCCTTTAGGATGGACTGGTTGGATCTCCTTGCAGAACAAGGGACTGTCAAGAGTCTTCTCCAACACCGTATTTTAAAACCATCAATTGTTCAGCACTCAGCTTTCTTTATAGTCCAACTCTCACACCCATACATGACTACTGGAAAAACCATAGCTTTAACTAGACAGACCTTTGTTGGCAAAGTAACTTCTCTGCTTTTTAACATGCTGTCAATAAGTCTTTATTGGATATCTCTTATATAGCAGGACTATTCTAAATATTTTATACACATTGTCTCTAATCTTCACAACATAATTATTTTTTTTATGTATGCTTGAATGAAGCTTCAAACAGTAAGTAGCCTGTTGATCATTACTAAAGCTTAGACTAAAACCAAGGACCATGCAATTCCAAGACCACATTTTTCTTACTCTAGTACAAAAGGTTTGTAAGTTTGCCATGCATTGAGTTTCTACCTCTGACTTGATATAGCACAAAAGCCTAACTTTTGGAGAAATACTGGTTGGATCTTTCTAATGACTTATTCAAAGCCCACATATTAGGATGGTGTAGTTTCTCTGAGACAAAGACTATGCAGATGTTCCATATATGTTAGTAATTTCCTTCTGATACTATTGTAGAAATGGTAGAAGATTGTCACAAGGAGTGCAATAAAGGCTGTGGATTACAGGCCCCAGAGAAAAGACCATCATTGCCCAGTAGCCAAGAGTACTTCTTGCAGGCAACAGCACAATTGCAATGTTCCTGAGGGTTTACACATTTTTCATGCAGCCCACAAAATTATCCCTGAAGGGGCTCAGGATATGCAGTCAAAAGACTGATGGTTGAAGCTCTGTCCATTGCATTGCATGACTGGGAGTAACCACATATATTTTTAATGTGTCCCTCTCGGAAATAGCTTTTATGCAATTATGATCCTAATTTAAAGATTGTTGTGAAGATTCATTAAATTAATATATGTGTAAAATCAAAAGCAATATCTGACATATGGTAATTTGTATTGCTTTTTTTCTCCTTTCTACAAAAAGCCTAGGTAGTGTATATTTATGGAATGGTATAATTAAAAGTTGGCGTTGATTGCCATCTTTTACATCTTGAAAATGAAAGTGGCTCAGTCGTGTCCAACTCTTTGGGACCCCATGGAATGTAGCCTGCCAGGCTCTTCTGTCCATGAAATTCTCCAGGCAAGAACACTGGAGTGGGTTGCCATTCCCTTCTCTAGAGGATCTTCATGACCCAGGGATTGAACTGGGGTCTCCAGCATTGCAGGTATATTCTTTACCAGCTGAGCTACCAGGGAAGCCCTTTTATGAAAGATTAATTTAAAGACTTTCTGATCCAACTTGATTCAATTAAGGATGTATCCTATTTATTCAAGACAACAATAATCAAAGTAGACAATAAATAACAAATAACTAATGCAATGTATTAGATATGAATAATAAATTCATAAGCAATGATAAAAATGATATATTTAGTATCTCTTTAGGTTGTGTATAACCCTGTAACATTTGAAAGACTAGAAAGGATTAAGATGGAAAGAATGATATGTTCGTGTGTGTATATATGTATGCATACATATGGCGAGAGAGAACAGGTAGGTGAATTTAGATATATAAATTCATAGCTAGATAATAGATATATGGGTGCATAGATGGATCTACAGAGTTAAATAGATGGATAGGTAGACACTTGGATAACTGTAGGCTTAGCTGCTTTTCCTCTGCACTCTCTCACCCCTAAACAGTCTCACCAGGGCACTTTGACTCATAATGGTTTAGTATTCATCTCTCTAAATCCATCACATTTCAGGCATCCTACGCAAAGGAATGATATGGTAAATAATTTGCAGTCAAAAATAATTTTTTAGTTGAACCAAGTTTTTTGAATTGAGGTTTAAGTATAGATTTTGTGCAAAGGGCAAAAACAAAACTTGTGACCTATCAATGCAGACTGACCTAGAGAAAGAGGTGAGAACTAAAGAAGCGTCATTAAGTGATAGAAAAACAGCATTCTTTTTTGATTTAGAACTAGAAAGAAACATTCTATGGAGCCTCCTGATTTGTATTTCACGAGCCGCTAGTACTGTTGGCAAAATCCCATGATGTCATATTCATAATTTGATGCAGATGTCACCCTTGTTAGTTAAAGTATAAACTATATATAATATTTTCCCCATATTATAGCTTCTTACCTTCTTAAAGGTATAGTTTCATCCCTTCTTAACACTTCCTGTAATAACTGCTAACATAAATCCCAAGTTAAAGAAAAGTACCAAAAAGGCATTTAAGACTGGCGAGTCCCTACCTGACAATTTCAGACAAGAACATGAAGGCAGGTGTCAAAAAAAAACCTCATATAGCCATCCTTTTATAGCCATCCTTGTGTGGTATTCAAGAAAGCTTTATTTTAATGCTACTTCAATATTGTTTTCATGCATTATAAAATTTTATAATGCAAAGAAAGCTTTGATAAGTTTAAAGTTGTTGCAGTTCGGGAATTCCTCCTTGTTATTGTTAGGTTCATATTCAGTTGCATACATTCCATTATGTCTGCACATTGCTGGAGATTATATCTGAGATTCTGCCTCCACTGCAATATTTACCACACTCTTAATTCTCATGCTTAAGTAAATCTACTAAATTGATTAGAATATAATTGTGTATTAAGAGATGCTGGGAAACCAATAGGTGTTACCTGTTAAATGACGATCTCATCCATCTATTAATTTAGAAAACAGACACCTGCAAATATCATTAGTCCAATGTTACATAAATGCTACTAAATGTCAGGCACTTGGGTGTATTTGTAGATAAATAATATGAAAGGTAAATAAAGGCTTAGCAGACAATATGGGCTGATACAGTTCCATTGAAGGACAATCAGCATGATTTCATAGAAGTGTGCACACAAAAAAATAAAAAGTCAAAGAAGGAATATTCTATTTTTATTGGAATATAGTTGCTTTACCATGTTGTGTTAGTTTCTGCTGCACAACACCGTGAATCAGACAGATGTACACATATATTCTTTTTTTTCCCTTGGCCTTTTCTCTCCTGTTGCAGGAATGGAGGCATCAACTTAATTGAGGACTGGAAGTTTGTCTTACTCAACTTTGTATCTCTGCATAATCAAGTATCACATTTTTTTGAAATGTGATTTTCCTGTATGTGTGCTTGAATGCACAGTGGAAGGGTGACAGGAAACAAAGCATTACGTATTTTTATTTCCTTGTACTTGTGGGCGTGTATAGAGGGGAATAGGAAGGGTGGCAGAGGATAAGAAAATAGGCCTTTGTTATGGATACAAAGAGGCAATGTAACATCCACTAAAAGGCCCGGATAAGAGTAAAAACATCCAAGACTTGTTGTGCCCTAGTATGAGAAAGCAAGTTGCTTCTTTGAGTCTCAACTTTTTCATCTGAATCAACCACATCCCTGCACGTATCCCATATAATAACTGTTGAGAAGATTAAATAAATATATATCCTTATATTTTACACACATATATGTCTCTATATATTTGTAAATATATACATGCTTAAGAAACAGATACAAAAATGCTCATAAACGAAGACACCTGACCTTCAGTTGGCCTAATCCATATGAAAATAAATATTAGTCCATGAAACACTTAATCAGAAACTGTAATTGAAGGCTTTGAAGGACAGTGTCTAAGAAGACAGAACAGCCAACAGACTTTTGTATTTTTAGTGCACCTTAGAGCTCACCAAAGATTTCCAAATTTTTACATTATTTCACTATGGCATGAATCCCTCAAGAAGTTAGCTGGGATGGCATTTGCTTAAGTGGTTAATTGCTGACCTGAGGCGGAGCATCTCTAGTCTTCCAACAGTCTGGGAGTCTATTAATAACCCGTTTGTTTTCGTTTGCTTGGCCACTGTTGTTTTCCCTTCAAAGATATTATCAAGCAGTCCTTTGAGTGTTCACCCAAAACAAGAAAGGCTTATAAAACTCTCTCTTCTAAAGAATCAGTTTTGTTCTTGTTTCCCTAAAAGATTCCTATCATGTAAAACATAGCTGCTGCTCTATTTTTTTCATCCTGAAGCTTCTTGGAACACAAAGTGTGGATTCAAGAATATAATAAGTGTTAACAAAATCTCTAAGCCATCAGAGCCTGGCATAGTTTCCATTTCAAACTCCTACTACCAAGCCTTTAAATACTTACCAAACAAACAAACAAAAAATGCTCTTCAGCATGAAAGTTTACACCCTCAACTCATTTTGAAGTTATTTGTAATTAATTAATATATGTCAACAATACACACTCACCAAGCATCTACTTGGGTAAGGCCTGAGATGAAATCCTCTTAGAGATTGTAGATCAAAGTGCAAACTAAATTAGAACTAAGGATAATTTTATTGATTTCTTTCTATTTTAAAAATGAAAATTACAGGTACAAAACTTTTATGTTTCAATTTCCTGTCTTTTTTCTCTCTATTGTAACAGCTCTATTGAGATATAATGCACATTGAGACATTATACTGAGATACAATGCATATGGATATGTGCATTATATCCATAGAATTCATCCATGTGTACAATTCAGTGTTTTTTAGTATATTTGCAGAGCTATGCCATTATCAGTACAATCTAATTTGAGAACATTTTCATCACTCCCCAAAAGAAACCCTGTGCCTTTTAGAGTCATTCCCTACTCTTACTCATCTACTTCAGGGGAAACGTCATTCTATTTCCTATGCCATATATATGCCAGTTCTGGACATCTCATGGAACCATTCGACATGTGGTCTTTTTCCAGCTAGCATATTTTCAAGGTTCATTCATGTTGTAGCATTAGTACTTGCTTCCTCTTTAAAGCTGGATAGTACTTCACTATATCCATGTACCACATCGTGTTTATCCAGCACATTGTTTAATGGACATTTGGGTTGTTTCCATTATTATGTATGACACTGCTATAAACAGCTATGTATAAGTTTTTGGTGACATATTTTCTATTATCTCGGTATGTACCTGCTGTTGCTGTTAAGTCACTTCAGTCGTGTCCGACTCTGTGCGACCCCATAGACGGCAGCCCACCAGGCTCCCACGTCCCTGGGATTCTCCAGGCAAGAACACTGGAGTGGGTTGCCATTTCCTTCTCCAATACATGAAAGTGGAAAGTGAAAGTGAAGTCGCTCAGTCGTGTCCGACTCTTAGCGACCCCATGGACTGCAGCCCACCAGGCTCCTCCATCCATGGGATTTTCCAGGCAAGAGTACTGGAGTGGAGTGCCATTTAAAGAACTGCCAAACAGTTTTGAAAAGACGTTACACCATTTTATATTCTCATCAACAATGTACGACCTGTCATTTAATCTAATAAATAATAAAATTTATTTATGCTTATTTCATAATAAATTTATTGTATTAACTGACTTCCAGTTACTCTGACAAAACTTCAATTACTCGGATACTGGTTTTAAAATATAAGGTCATACTTATTATTTTCTATTCTTTCTGTATTGTGTCTTTAGTTACCTGTGGTGATCGAGGTTTTATTTTTGAGACAGTTTTTCTTTTTAAAGTGTTCATTGTCTGGGACTTAAACATGTTAGTCGAAGTTGTAAAATTGACTAATAAAATTTCTATCCTTTGAATGTATGGATATTTTGTTGTGGTCAGTTTTTGCAAATACTACAATCTGCATATTTGAAAAATGAATGTATTTTTTCTTAATGAGTTATAGAGTTTCTTCTATCTATTCATAAGTTTATTGGGAAGATGTATGCAAATAACTTACATATGGCTTGAATAAAGAAAGACTGGCATGTAGAAACAATTCAGTATAATTAGCCATTTTTATCCAATCACATTAAAGAAAAAAACCCTTTTATAATTCAACACCTGTCCGTTCCTTCTGAGGTCCCTAAAATGGTTTACTCATGTATTCAGATTATGTGCTATTTCATTTATATTTACTGTTGCCAAAACTTCATAATTGAATATCTCTCATCTTAAATTCGGAGAAGGCAATGGCACCCCACTCCAGTACTCTTGCCTGGAAAATCCCATGGACGGAGGAGCCTGGTGCGCTGCAGTCCATGAGGTCGCTAAGAGTCGGACACGACTGAGCGACTTCACTTTCACTTTCCACTTTCATGCATTGGAGAAGGAAATGGCAACCCACTCCAGTGTTCTTGCCTGGAGAATCCCAGTGATGCAGGAGCCTGGTGGGCTGCTGTCTATGGAGTTGGACAGAGTTGGACATGACTGAAATGACTTAGCAGCAACAGCAGCAGCATCTTAAATGAATAATATTATATTTTAATAGCATTAATGTAATTTTAACTTGTAGGGCTCTAATACTGACATCTTTACTCTTGTTTTAAACTTGATTGAAAAGAGGACTATGCTTTTTCTTTAAATATTTTTCTGAGCCACATTTATCCTATCTATTTTTCTAAGCAAATATAATTTCATTTTATTTTTAAATCCATCCTAGAAATTAGTGCTCATTTATAGGAGAACTTTGATTAGTAATGTTTAATATTGTGATTTTTATTTGTGATTTGTAATGTCATTCTTTGTTAGGCTAATTCTGCTTCCCTGATAATCCTGTATATCATACATTTTATGAATGGAAGTTAAAATTTTCACATAACTTGAAATTTTACTTTTACTCCATTGTCTAAGATGAAACAAATTTAGGAAAGATAAATAAACAAAAAGGATTATTTTTCTTTTTTAATTTATGGTCTCCTAAAATTTTACTGTCTATGGAAACAGCTATTGAGGATCTGCATCAAATACATTTATTGCAAGTTGCTAGTCAGTTGGAAATGAAGAGTAAATAGATTTTCCCATAAAACTGGACAGACACTCTTAAAAGAGTCATTTTCATGGAAATTTTATATCATGCCCATCTCATAGTAATATGTTGTCACTGAATATTTTAGATAACTTTCGCAGGTATCTGGGATGGTCAACTTACCGGCTCCTACGGACACTTCAATTCTTGGTTCACAGAAAGAGTTATACATGAGTTTGGGCTTTCACAACTCAGTTTTCCCATTAACAAAATAGAAAATAGCATAAATCAATTGGATGATGCAATTAGAATTGAGTAGGTGGTATTTTCTAGTTCTTAAAACAATGGTTGTCTCTTTCAGCATACAAAAAAAAAAAAAAGATTTTTTTAAACAGATTACCTAAAAAAATTTTAAAGTCATGAATACATATGTACAATCTTTATTAAAATATTTCTGAATTAAAGACAATAAAAAGGGATTATCTCGCAATATCCATTTCTATTCCTTCCCCGGACATGAGACATTTGTAACTTGGTATTCAGGACCCAGAATGGAGCCTAGGTTTCCGAGCTACCCTGCAGCTGTGTGTGGCTGTGAGAAAGAGACATGTCAGCGGAGGTGTTGCTAGGAAAGTGTCAGTCACTTCATTAGTAAAACTACTTGCACAGGTAGTTCACAAATGTCTCATGTCTACGGAAGGAATAGAAATGGATATTGAATGATAATCCTTTTTTATTGTCTTTAATTCAGAAGTATTTTAATAAAGATTGTGCATTCGTCTTTACCTCTAGCTCTGAACTGCTTCTGGAATGTGGAGAACAGGATGCTTCAGGAAAATAAAGGCCATTCTAGAATCTGTGGAGTTCCATCTTCACTCAGGATGGTTGACCTCAGGCATTGAGAAGAAGTGGAAACATAGTTTCTAGAGTTGGATAGTTTAAGTCCTGCCTCTTCTACTTACTGGCTGCAAAATATTGGGAAAGTTAACCTGTGTCTCCTCCTCATTTACAACATGGAGATAATAAGACTCCATAGAGTTCTGCAACAATTATAAGAATCAGCAAACTGGAAGCACTCAGATGTTAAATATAGCTGATGCTAAGCACTATCAGCCATTTTTGTGCACTTGAGAGAACAAGCTTCTATCTTGCTAAAAATATTGCCATTAATTTTTTCTATTGGTGGTTTAGTCACTAAGTCATATCTAACTCTTGTGACCCCAGGGACAGAGAAGCCTGGCAGGCTACAGTCCATGGGATTCTCCAGGCAAGAATACTGAAGTGGGTTGCTATTTCCTTCTCCAGAGGATCTTCCCAACCCAGGAATTGAACTCCAGTATCCTGCATTGTAGGCAGATTCTTTATCAACTGAGCTACAGGGAAAGCCCAGTTTTTTCTGTTTGTCATAGCTAAACTTACTTTTAACTGAAACATCATGCAGACATCCCTTGCAGTTATAATAAAGTATTATAATACTTTATATATCACATCACTCATATAATCTCATCAATGCATTTCTAAACCAAGTCCATAGACTTTCCAGCTTCTTCAAGGATACCACAAAGAAAATATTGAGAGCGAAAGGAAAGGAAAAAGAAAATATTTCATGTTTATAGACCTGTATTGATATTAGATAAATAATAACATTTTCTTGCCACTTTTGATTTCTCCATTCCTCCTAAGAGCCAAAGCTGGTGTTGACCTTTTCTAAGTCACATTCTCCCTGTTATGTGCATTGTGTATACACACGCATTTACGTATACACATATATATATGAGAATGTATTTGTATGGATGCATGTGTTCGTGTATGCTAGGTCACTTCAGTTGTGTCTGACTCTTTGCGACCCTATGGACTGTAACCTGCCAAGTTCCTCTGCCCATGGGATTCTCCAGGTAAAAATACTGGTGGGTTGCCATTCCCTTCTCCAGGGGATCTTCCTGACCCAGGGATCGAACCTGAGTCTCTTACATCTCCTGTATTGCAGGCAGATGCTTTACCACTAGCACCACCTAGGAAGCCCATATGCATGCATACATGCATATATATGATTGGGTTGTAGGTATGATCAAGGCATTACTTGGCCTTCAACATTTTAGAGTTTAAAAAAGAAGAAAAAAAGGCAGAAGTCATGGATTGTAATTAAAACATGGTCAGAGATTCTTCGTGACATTTTTTTTAAAATTCTATTCTCTTAATATACAAAGTTTGTATTTTCAAATAAATTATTTCAGTGAAACAATAACATTATCTTAAATGTATGGCAAATATGTTGCTTTTATAAAAGAACAATGATCACTTATCATGTTTTTCTGTTACTATGTACTTAATGCCTCTTTTCCTGTTTCCCAGCCTGAAAACACTGGGAAGATTTTGTTTCTTTCTCTGTATCCCTTGAGTGGTGTTGTACCCGACCCAGAACTAGTGCACAATACTTAAGTTTTGAAAGAATGAATAAATAAATGAGGTTCATAGGCTTGCAGAGCTGGTTGTGAGCCCATTACGCTGGGAAGAAAATCAAGGCTCCAAGATGTAAAAAGGTTTGCCTGACAACCTGCAGTTATTTGGAGGTAGAAACAAGTCAAACGTTCAAGTCCCCTGCTTCCCCATAGACTCTATTTAATCCCCACCATATGTCTGAAATTTTAGGAGTGAGAGGTTTTTCTTTTTTTCTCTCACCTTTTGTAAGTGGTGTTGAATGATGAAATAAAGGGGGAGGAGAAGGGGGATACAATTCAAGCGGCCAGTGATGAAAATAAATTAGTAGGAGGCATCCTGACGGTCCAGGAACTAATATCCATGCATGGCAGCAAGCATATGTTTTTCCTGGCACACTTTGACTCTGAATGTAACCAAGCACAGAAGTTGGTGTTTCATTACTTTAAGCATTTGTATTACGACGTTTGTATATGTCAGCAGTGTGTAGGGAGAGACATTATTCTTGTTATTACATATTTTGAAATGTTCTATATTCCTGCAGCATGGTTTATTTTTAGTTCCCTTTCTCAGCATGCAATTCTGACAATTTGGAGATAGAAAAATCTCTAACAGACACAAATTCTTAGGTATATAGAATGTGTGATACAGGCTGCCTATATTTTAATCTTGGCTTCACCCCATAGCTGTGTGACTTTGAAAAGTAAAATAACATTTGGGTTCTTTGTTTCTTATCTTAAAAATGTACTGTTGACGTTTTTTAAAATTATAGGGTTTATATCATCATCTGAGTATTAAACAAGATAACATGTAAAGCATCTAGTGCAGTGCTTGACATTTTAAAATATTCTATCAGTTAGCTATTTGTGTGGAACAAATTACCCAGAACTTAGTGGCTTAAAACATTAAGCATGTATTATTACAGTTTACAAGTCTATGGGTTGGCCAAGTGTTGGCTGCCCTGGACTCATCTGGGTGACTCGGTTAATCTTGGTGGGTCTAAGAGGTGCCCATCTGAAGTTTAGATGGGGCATTCTCCTCTGAGCTTAGATGTGTCTGGGGGAAACTTGATTGATGCAGCACTGCTCACACGTCCTTCATCCAGTTCCCAGTATCAACCCAGGTGAGCAAATGCAGGCATGTGTCTTTCAAAATGGTGGGATCATACAAGCAAGCAAGCTAATATGCAAATATTTTTCACAGCTTTGCTTGCTTCATTCCTACAAACTTCTGCTTGGCCAAATCAAGCCTCATGACAAGATTGGGGGTAGAAATGCATCTCTCCAGCCCACTGCCTATGGTACAGATGTTGTTGTTGTTACTGTTCAGTCACTCAGTCATGTCTGACTCTTTGCGACCCCAAGGACTGCAGCACACCAGGCTTCCCTGTCCTTCATAAACTCCTGGAGTTTGCTCAAACTCATGTCCATTGAGTTGATAATGCCATCCAATAATCTCATCCTTTGTTGCCCCCTTCTCCTCCTGGTATGGATGCAATGCAAAGTTAAAGATGATGCCAATACTGCAGTCTTACGAACACTTGATTGTATGACACTGAATAATATTGCTCTATCATTTACTTCACAAATCTTTGCACATAAAATGCCTTATTTCTTCTGAAGCTACTGAATTATCCAGAGTGCTTTTCCAAACTGTTTCTGACTTAAGTACTCTAAAATTTTGTGAGTGGCATGGACAGTATCCAACATCTTGGTAAAGTTCTTTCCAAGCCATTGGAAAAGGGACACTCAACAACATGTCTCTCTTTATCTCACTTTCAGGTGTCTTCCATTCAGCTCATTCTCTTTTAAATGCTTGGCATTGTTTTCATGGCTATAATCCTAAGCACACTCAACAACCTTAGGCTTTTTTATCTCTGTTCTTTGAATTCTATTGATGTATCCTTAAGTTCACTGAATTTCTTTTCTTTAGCCTATCTAGTGAATTTTCCATTCTGCTTTTATACTTTTTCCAGTAGTCACATATGAATGTGAGAGCTGGACCATCAAGAAGGCTGAGTGTCAAAGGACTGATGCTTTAGAACTGTGGTGCTGGAGTAACTCTTGAGAGTCCCTTGGGAGTCCCAGTCAATCCTAAAGAAAATCAGTCTTCAATATTCATTGGAAGGACTGATCTTGAAGCTGAAACTCCAATACTTTGGCCACTTGATGTGAGGAGCTGACTCATTGGAAAAGACCCTGATGTTGGGAAAGAATGAGGGCAGGAGAAGAAAGGGGGGACAGAGGATGAGATGGTTGGATGGCATCACTAACTCAATGGACATACATGTGAGTGAACAAATAGACATAAAGAAACTTCAGGAGATATTGAAGGATGGGGAAGCCTGGTGTGCTGCTGTCCATGGGATCACAGTCAGACATGACTTTGTGACTGAACAACAACAACTTTTCAGTTGCATATTTCTATTGATTTGTGTATATAGATTTGATTTATCTGCTCAAAATAACTCAAGTATTCATTGAGGCCATTCTCTCCTTTAATTATTTGTATGTTTTTCTCTTTATTTTGTAATATATATATATATAGAGAGAGAGAGAGAAGTTTTTGTTTCCCAAATATAACATATGGGCATGCTCAGTGTCCATTCTGTAGACTTTTTTTCCTAATGGATCACACTTTATTGTCACTATGTGTGTCTCACAGCTTTTTTAATTTTATTTTTATTTAAAGCAGATAGTTTAGATACCATTTATAGCTGCTTAGCATTCTGTTGTATAGTTCTGACTATTGCTACTTTTGCTTTTTGCTTTAGTAAGTAAGTAGTTAAATTGCTTGGACCCAAAATGTAATGTGTTTTCCATGGTATGTGGCATCTCAAATCTCTGCAAACTTCTCACAGCTTCAAACTGTTGCTGTTTTAGCCCAATCTCCTTGTACCTCCCTCTTTCTATTTATAATTTAGTAATTATCAAAGATTTGGGCAGTGCTTCAACTCATTGTTTTGGGTTTATCTTCTCTTGGTTTGCTTAATCCTGGAAATTATGAAAATTCTTCTTCTAATTGATCTGTTTGCTTCAGTCTCTGTCCTCTGATCCCTAAAGCCAACAAGGCTTCAGTTTCTTGCCATGTGACTTACAGATTTGGAAAACTGATTCATTAAGGAAAAAAATCAACAACAGCACATTCATGTATCTCACCCAGTACAGCTCTGTCGTTTAAGGATAGATTCTATTAGGTCTCTGCTTGCATTTTCATGGAATTCCCCTCAGCCTAACCACTAGCATGCATAATCAAACAAGGATTTGCACATAGTGTATAATCATATATTAGACCCAGTTCTGTTTCTGAATTCGATTCTGTTTCTTTACACCTTGAGGTTGTGAGTTTCTGCTGCTAACTCATAACTGAGTGTCCTGCAACAACAAAATCACAAACTTGCAATCATTTCCATTTCCTGTTGAAGGTTTTCCCTTAAGAATAAGCTATCTTTTGGATTCTGTCTGATTTTGGAAACTTTCCTGTGTTTTTAAATAGTTGGCTTTTATACTGTGAAGAAAGCTGAGCGCCGAAGAATTTATGTTTTTGAACTGTGGTGTTGGAGAAGACTCTTGAGAGTCCCTTGGACTGCAAGGAGATCCAACCAGTCCACCTAAAGGAGATCAGTCCTGGGATTTCTTTGGAAGGAATGATGCTGAAGCTGAAACTCCAGTACTTTGCCCACCTCATACGAAGAGTTGACTCATTGGAAAAGACTCTGATGCTGGGAAAGATTGAGGTCAGGAGGAGAAGGGGACAACAGAGGATGAGATGGCTGGATGGCATCACCGACTCGATGGACATGAGTTTGGGTAAACTTTGGGAGTTGGTGATGGACAGGGATGCCTGGCACGCTGCGATTCATGGGGTCACAAAGAGTCGGACACGACTGAGCGACTGAACTAAACTGAACTGATACTGTATCCAGACTTTATACCAGTGATCTGCAGAAGGGTTCCTGTGAGCGCTTCACTTTACTGCCATACCATAAGCTCTCTGCCTTGTCCAATGGCAGCAATGCTGCTTCATCCCTCCAGGTGTTTTAAAGAAGATAAAAGCAGGACTTGAATTATTTGCAATAACATGGATGAACCTGAAGACTATGTGAGTTAATGGCTAAAAGCATCAGCTAAGGAGCCAAACAACCTGGGTTTGAATATCAAATCTGCCATTTAATAATTCCTTTAAGTTGTTTACATCATTTACTCTCTTTATGCCTCAATGTCTTCATCAATCAAATGTACATGAGGATAACAACTACATAAAGTTTTTTTATGAGAACTAGATACATTGATATATATAAATGCATAGAACATTGCATGGTATATCATGTTGACATATAATTATTATTTACTGCTTTTACTTAAAAACAAGAAAAAAGATATGATAAAAGCTTATTAATTCCACGTAGAAAAAGTATCAGAATCACCATCATAAAGCACTGGATTTGAGTATTAACCCTTCCACACACCTGCTGTATGGCCTAGAGCTTATCATATCCTCTCAACACATCTGTTTCTCTATCCACAGCATGGATAACATCCTGCTCCACCCAGCTCATGAGGGTGCTACAAATATCAAACCAGATACTGGGTTTAAAAGATCTTTGTAAACTGCAAAGTTTTGAGCAAAAGAGAGGTGCATTGATAGGAAATATCTTTAGCTTAAAAGATGAATCGGGAATGCTCACACACTGTTTTCTGTGTGTGTGTGCAGCCAAGAGTGGAGCGGCCACTATGGAAAATAGAATGGAGTTCTCTCAAAAAACTAGAACTACCTTATGGTTCAGCGCTTCCACATTTGGCTATTTTCCCAAAGGAAATGAAAACACAAACCCAAAAATATATGTACATTCTCATGTTCAAACACAAACCCAAAAATATATGTAAATTCTCATGCTCACTGCAGCATTATTAATGATAACCAATTTATACACACACACACACACACACACACACACATATATACAGGGATAGAATTGTTCAAACATACGATAGTTCTATTTTTAATGTTTTGGGAAACCTCCATACTGTTTTCCATAAAGGCTGTACCAATTTACATTCCCATCCCATCAACAGTGTTCATATCAACACTGTCTACAATAAGACAAGATATGGAAGCAACCCAAGTGGCCATCAACAGACAAATTGATAAGAAATTGTGGTATATATACACAATGTATTACTCAACCATAAAAAAAGAATGAAACTATGCCATTTTTATCAATATGGATGGAACTAGAGAATACTATTCTTAGTGAAATGTCAAAAAAAAAAACTACAAAATATCACTTATGTGGTGAAACTAAAAAATAAATAATGTATATAGCAAACAAAATTAGGCAGATATAGAAAAGAAGACACAGATGTAGAGAAGAAACTTGTGGACACAATGGGGAAAGCAGAGGGTAGGGTGAATTGATAGAGTAGCATTGACATATATATACTACCACGTGGTCCGTATAGTCAAAGCTATGGTTTTCCCACTAGTCATGCATGGTTATGAGAGTTGGACCATGAAGAAGGCTCAGAGCTGAAGAATTGATGCTTTTGAACTGTGGTGTTGGAGGAGACTCTTGAGAGTCCCTTGGACTGCAAGGAAATCCAACCAGTCAATCCTAAAGGAAATCAACACTGAATATTCATTGGGAGGACTGATGCTGAAGCTGAAACTCTAATATTTTGGCCATGTGATACAAAGAACTGACTCATTGGAAAAGACCCTGATGCTGGGAAAGATTGAAGGAGGAGGGGAAGGGGACAACAGAGGATGAGATGGTTGGATGGCATTACTAACTTGATGGACATGAGTTTAAGTAGGCTCTGGGACTTGAAGATGGGCAGGGAAGCCTGGCATGCTGCAGTTCATGGGGTTAAAAAGATTCAGACATAACTGCACGACTGAACTGATGTGTAAAATAGTATGACGCTAGCATAAAGGTGTATAACACAGGAAGCTCAATCCAGTGCTCTGTAATGACCTAGAGGGGTGGGATTGGTGACTAGAAGGGAGTCTCAAGAGGGAGGGGATATATGTATTAGTTCAATTCTGTTGCTCAGTTATATCAGACTCTTTGCTACACCATGGACTGCAGCACGCCAGGCTTCCCTGTCCATCACCAACTCCAAGAGCCTGCTGTAACTCATGTCCATAGAATCAGTGATGCCATCCAACCATCTCATCCTCTATCATCTCCTTGTCCTCCTGCCTTCAATCTTTCCTAGCATCAGGGTCTTTTCTAATGAGCCAGTTCTGCACAGCAGGTGGCCAAAGTGTTGGAGTTTCAGCTTCAGCATCAGCTTCAGTCCTTCCAATGAATACCCAGGACTGATTTCCTTTAGGATGGACTCGTTTGATCTCCTTGCAGTCCAAGGGACTCTCAAGAGTCTTCTCCAACACCACAATTCCAAGGCATCAATTCTTCAGTGCTGCTGCTAAGTCACTTCAGTTGTGTCCGACTCTGTGTGACCCCACAGATGGCAGCCGACCAGGCTCCCCTGTCCCTGGGATTCTCCAGGCAAGAACACTGGAATGGGTTGCCATTTCCTTCTCCAATGCATGAAAGTGAAGTCATTCAGTAGTGTCCGACTCTTAGCGACCCCATGGACTGCAGCCCACCAGGCTCCTCTGTAGTCCAACTTTCATATCCATGCCTGACTACTGAAAAAACAATAGCTTTGACTAGATGAACCTTTGTTGACAAAGCAATGTCTCTGCCTTTTAATATGCTGTCTAGGTTGGTCATAGCGTTTCTTCCAAGGATCAAACATCTTTTAATTTCATGGCTGCAGTTACCATCTGCCATGATTTTGGAGACCAAGAAAATAAAGTCTGTCACTGTTTCCACTGTTCCCCCGTCTATTTGCCATGAAGTGATGGGACCAGATGCCATGATCTTAGTTCTCTGAATGTTGAGTTTTTCTTTTTTTTTAATTAATCTATTTATTGTAATTGGAGGCTAATTACTTTACAATATTGTAGTGGTTTTTGCCCTACATCGACATGAATTTTAAGCCAACTTTTTCACTCTCATCTTTCACTTTCATCAGGAGGCTCTTTAGTTATTCTTCACTTTCTGCCGTAAGGATGGTGTCAGCTGCATTTCACATAACATACTCTGCATAGAAGTTAAATAAGCAGGATGACAATATACAGCCTTGACAAACTCTTTTCCCAATTTGGAACCAGTCTGTTGTTCCATGTCCAGTTCTAACTGTTGCTTCAGATTTCTCAGGAGGAAGGTCAGGTGGTCTGGTATTCCCATCTCTTTAAGAACTTTCCACAGTTTGTTGTGATATACACAAAGGCTTTGGCGTTGTTAATAGTGCAGAAGTAGATGTTTTTCTGGAACTCTCTTGCTCTTTTGATGATCCAACGGATGTTGGCAATTTGATTTCTGGTTCCTTGGACTTTTTAAAATCCAGCTTAAACATCTGGAAGTTCATGGTTCACGTACTGTTGAAGCCTGGCTTGGAGAATTTTGAGCATTATTTTGCTAGCGTGTGAGATGAGTGCAATTGTGCAGTAGTTTGGGGTCTCAGATGGTAAAGCGTACGCCTACAATGCGGGAGACCAGGGTTCAATCCTTGGGTTGGGAAGATCTCCTGGAGAAGGAAATGGCAACCCACTCCAGTATTCTTGCCTGGAAAATCCCATGGATGTACGAGCCTCATAGGCTACAGTCCATAGGGTCGCAAAGAGCCGGACACGACTGAGTGACTTCACTTTCTTTCTTTGAACATGCTTTGTCATTCCCTTTCTTTGGGATTGGAATGAAAACTGACCTTTTCCAGTCCTGTGGCCACTGCTGAGTTTTCCAAATTTGCTGGCATAAAGTGCAGCACTTTAACAGCATCGTCTTTTAGGATTTGAAGTAGCTCAACTAGAATTCCATCACCTCCGGTAGCTTTGTTCACAATGATGCTTCCTAAAGACTGCTTGACTTCACATTCCAGGATATCTGGCTCTAGGTGAGTGATTACACCATCGTGGTTATCTGGGTCGTGAAGATCTCTTTTGTATAGCTCTTCTGTGTATTCCTGCCACCTCTTTTTAATATCTTCTGCTTCTGTTAGGTCCATACCATTTCTGTCCTTTATTAAGCCCATCTTTGCAGGAAATTTCCCCTTGGTATTTCTAATTTTCTTGAAGAGTTCTCTAGTCTTTCCTATTCTATTGTTCCTCTATTTCTTTGCACTGATCACTGAGGAAGGCTTTGTTATCTCTCCTTGCTATTCTTTGGAACTCTGCATTCAGCTGGGTATATCTTTCTTTTTCTCCTTTGCTGTTCACTTCTCTTCTTTTCACAGCTACTTGTTAGGCCTCCTAAGACAACCATTTTGCCTATTTGACTTTCTTTTTCTTGGGGATGATCTTGATCACTGCCTCTGGTACAATATCACAAACTTCTATCTGTAATTCTTCAGACACTCTATCAGATCTAATCCCTTGAATCTGTTCTTCTTTCCACTGTATAATTGTAAGGGATTTGATTTAGGTCACACCTGAATGGGGCAGTGGTTTTCCCTACTTTTTTCAGCTTAAGTCTGAATTTTACCATAAAGAGTTCATAATATGAGCCACAATCAGCTCTCAGTCTTGTTTTTGCTGACTGTATAGAGCTTCTCCATCTTTGACTGCAAATAATATAATCAATCTGATTTCAGTGTTGCCCATCTGGTGATATATGCATACATATGGTTAATTTGCATTGTCATACAGCAGACATCAACACAACATTGTAGAACAATTATCCTTCAATTAAAATAAATTTAAGAAATAATCTCTCCCTTTTGCATAGGATGTTAATGAACCTTAAGAAATATAATGTCTATAAGACATTTATCCTCAACTACCGAAGGATATAAAGTTCAAGAAATATTAACTAGTTGATATCATTATCCTTACTACTTTGGAATATTTGTTTCCCTCTTTTCTTTCAAAAATATACTTTATAATTCTTATAAAAAGAAAGCAAGCTAGTTAATCAGCCATAAAAAGGGATGAAATTGAGCCATTTATAGAGACAGGGATGGACCTAGAGACTGTCATGTAGAATGAAGCAAGTCAGAAAAAGAAAAAAAAATAGTGTATATTAACACATATATGTGACATCTAGAGAAAATTGTATAGATGAACATGTTTGCAAGGCAGAAATAGAGGCACAGACATACAGGACAAATGCACGGACACCAAGGGGAGAAAGGAGGAGTGTGTTGAATTGGGAGATTGAGGTTGACATATATGCACTACTGTGGATAAAATTGATAATCAATGAGAATCTGCTGGATAGCACAGGGAACTCTACTTAATGTTCCGTGGGGACTGAAATGGGGAAAAAAAATCCAAAAATGAGGGCGGATACATATACATAAGTCTGATTCACTTTGCTGTACAGCAGAAACTAAAAGAACACTGTAAAGCAACTCTACTTCAATAAAAATAGTAACTAAAAAAAAGCAGACTAATGGTTACCAGTGGGAAGAGGTAAGGGGGGATGGACCAGAGAGGGGTATGAGATTAGGAGATACAACCGACTATGCATAAAATAGATAAATAACAAGGATATATTATACAGCACAGAGAATTGAAGCTATTGTTTGTAACAACTTTTAATGGATATGCTTGGAGAAGGAAATGGCAACCCACTCCGGTGTTCTTGCCTGGAGAATCCCATGGACGGAGAAGCCTGGTAGGCTGCAGTCCTTGGGGTGGCACAGAGTCAGACACGACTGAAGTGACTTAGCATCAGCAGCAGCTTGTTAAAAATAGTGAATCACTATGAAACTGAGCCCTGTTTGAGGCTGTACATCCGAAACCAATATAATATCATAAATCAACTCTATGTCAATTAAAAATTAAAACAAATTGGACAGAATAATAAAACTTTTAAAAATGATAATATATTGTAGATTTAAAAGTTGTTAAGAGAATAAATCTTAAAGTTCTTATGATAAAAAAATTGTAACTATGTGTGGTGATGGATATGAACCAGACTGTGGTGATCACTTTGCAATGTATACATATATTGAATCATGCTGTACACCTGAATCTACTGATGTTATATGTCAGTTATATCTCAGAAAAAAAATTAAGACAAAATCATGAAGGAATTTAGATAATATTTTGAACTCAATGATCATAAAATATATTAAGACCTGTGGGATGCAGGCAAAACAGTATTCAAAGGAAATGCATAGCTTTTTATGCACATATTAGTAAAAGAACAGCTAACTAAACAGAAATAAAATAGAAGGAAATTAAGAGTAGAACTGAGACAGAAAAAAGTACAGTAGGAACTATCACCAAATTAAAAATCTGTCCTCTGAAAAATCTAATAAAATTGATAAAACACTCTGGTGAGACTGATCTAAAGACGAGAGAAGGCACAACAAATGGACACCAAGAGTGAGAAGAGAGCTCTTTTCTCCACCATCCGATGTGCGGTTGAATTTGCTCTTCACCATGTCTTGTCACAAGACTTTAAGGATCAAGTGATTCCTGGACAAGAAACAAAGCAGAATCCATTCCAGTCCTCAATGAATTTGAATGAAAAGTGGTAAAAATCAGGTACAACCCCAATAGAAGTCACTGGAGAAGAACCAAGCTGTGTCTATCAGAAGCCTCGCATATAAAGTGGCACATGTTTATGCTATGTTAAGATCACATATACTGATTCATTGGAAAAGATCCTGATGCTGGGAAAGATTGAGGGCAAGAGGAGAAGCGGGTGACAGAGAATCAGATGGTTGGATGGCATCTCTGACTCAATGGGCATGAGTTTGAGCATGCTCCAGGAGATGATGAAGGACAGGGAAGCCTGGTGTGTTGCAGTTTATGGAGTTGCAAAGGGTTGGACACTACTGAGCAACAACAAGATAACTTGCATATTTACCAACCAAATCACTAGAGAATATCTCTACTCTCCGAACAGCTTATGTGAGAGAGAGAGAATGCTTGGCTCCTGATGTTTCCTATTTTCTCTCTAGAGGTCTATGCGTCTCAGTACTAAATATATGAAGCCTTTCATTAGAACTGTTCTCATGTTATTCTGGTTTGTGATGATGTACTGAAGAAATACTCCTCCTGTCAAATATTTTAAAAATCCATGAAAAGAGAATTATCAGTACAGATCTTGAATACATTAAAAACATAAAAAAATCTTATGAATAAGTAAATATTATAAAGATTTAGGTAAAACAGACAAAGCATCTGTATCAAACACAACACTTAGTGGTGAAATATAGAAAGCCTTTCTTCTGAGGATGGGAACAAGCCAAGGCTGCCTGCTGGTACCACTTTCTTTTTATTTCAATATTCAATATGGAGTACTAGCTACGTAGGAGAGCCAAACAATGTATATGCATTAGAAATTAAGGGACGGAACTCAATCTTTGGTGGCTTCCCTGATGTCTCAGATGATAAAGGATGTGCCTGCAATGCAGGAGACCTGGGTTTGATCCTTGGGTTGGGAAGATTCCCTGGAGAAGGAAATGGCTACCCACTCCAGTATTCTTGCCTGGAGAATCCCATGGACAGAGGAGCCCAGTAGGCTGCAGACCATAGACTGTCAAAGAGTCGGATATGACTGAATGACTAAGTACCTTAGCACTCAATATTTACCAATGGTATGATTAGGTGCATTGACAATACTGATGAGATAAATTATTGCAAATAGGAAATTTTATGAAAAGATCCTTGAATTTCAAAATTATTTTAGAAGAAAACTTAATTTTTAAAATAAATTTATTTTAATTGGAGGTTAATTGCTTTACAATATTGTATTGGTTTTGCCATACATCAACATGAATCCGCCAGAGGTAAAGACGTGTTCCCCATCCCCAACCCCACTCCCTCCACCCTCCAAACAAAATGTTAAAAAGATACTAACTTCAATAGCAACAGAAATATCAAGTATATATAAATAAATCTAATAAAGAGCTAGTGTTAATCACTCAGTTGTGTCCAACTCTTTGCAACCCCATGGAACCCGCCAGATTCCTCTGTCCATGGAATTTTCCAGGCAAGAATACTGGAGTGGGTAGCCATTCCTTTCTCCAGGGGATCTTCTGGACTCAGGGATTGAACCCAGGTCTCCCGCATTGGAGGCAGATTTTGTACTGTCTGAGTGAATAAAAGGATGCAAAATTTCCTCAAAATGACAAACAAATTCTACTGAGACATTATAGAATATCTAAATGAATTGAAATATGTGTCACGTTCATGGATTAGAAAGCTCAATGTTATAAAGTTGTCTCTTCTCTTCCAGTCAGTTATAGATTCAATGCACTGTCAACCAAAAATCTCAAAAAAGTTCTGCTGCAGTTAAAAAAAAAAATGAGTTCTGCTTTCCCACAAGCACTTATTGTGTGGGATCACACCACATTTTGTTCTCAACTGAAGAGATCCTTATATATTCCTTTTATTATTCAAAGCACTTGCTCTGTTTTTTCATGCTAATACCAAGATGCCACACAGTAGTGCCAGCTTTTCACAACTGGAGTGTGTGAATCCTTAAAATAAATAATGTTGGGTCTGATGTTTTAACTGGGTGTGTAAGAACATGGAACAGTTTAAGGTTACACAAAATTCACCAAAAAATGAGGGAAGAGAAAATGAATTCACAAAAATTCAATAAAAACATTTTTGTCTTCACAGATGACCACATCCTGGTACAGAAATGCATTCCTAATATTCAGGCATCAGGGGTCCTTCCACAAAAACCTGTAGTGTTTCTTGAAAATCTCTGCACATGGTAGATGAAGTACAGACATAAAACTGAACTTGGTCTTGTGCAAATGTTCTTAGTGGGTTCTTACGATTCAGTATTTATAATAAAGTCCTCAGAATGCCCACAATATTTTAAAGCAAAGAGATGTAAGTAGACAAAACCCCTTTCTGTTTTCTTAAAAATTCTAACCAATCCTTGTGGTTAAGAGGCTGCATATAATAAGCAAATTGTTCCTTTTCTACAGGAAATCCAACACAAGGCTAATTTGATCCTACCCTAGGTTACACTTTTCCAGAATGATGGCTCACATCTTTCTACCAACTCTTTTGTGGAAGTTTCTTGTGTTTGTTGCTGTTATTGTCTGTATCAGTTAAGAATGCACGCAAATAACAATATCTGACTAGAAATAGCCCAAACTCAGTTATTTATTGTTTTTCATTAATAAGAAGTCTAGAAATAGGTAATTGTTGTTCAGTTCAGTTCAGTTCAGTTGCTCAGTCATGTCCAACTCTTTGTGACCCCATGAATCGCAGCACGCCAGGCCTCTCTGTCCATCACCAACTCCCGGAGTTCACTCAGACTCACGTCCATCGAGTCGGTGATGCCATCCAGCCATCTCATCCTCTGTCATCCCCTTTTCCTCCTGCCCCCAATCCCTCCCAGCATCAGAGTCTTCCAATGAGTCAACTCTTTGCATGAGGTGGCCAAAGCACTAGAGTTTCAGCTTTAGCATCATTCCTTCCAAAGAACACCCAGGGCTGATCTCGTTTAGAATGGACTGGTTGGATCTCCTTTTTAGTATTGCCTTAGTGGCAAATGATATTAGAACTCAGGTTTAGCATCTCTAAGATTAATTTGACCTCAGGTCTATCTAATGGCTGCAAGTAATCCAAATATCACATACTTATCCATAGACATTAAGAGACAGTATTGTAGATGGGTGGGCACGGGACATGGAGATCATGGAACAAGGGGCTTTTCCTTATAGGGCTTTCTGTTTTTCTGGAGGAAAATCCCTCCCCAAAGGCTTCCCAGTCCTTGCTCTTACATCTCATTGCATTTTACATCTCATTGTAGTTGAGTTACCTTTTCTGATATCAGAACAAAAACACAGTTGGGGTTAGTGTGAAGTGGGGTAATGAATGGAGTTGGCCATGTTGATTTTCTGTTTGTAATTTTTTTCCAAATTTTACTTTATTTAACAAATAATTAAAAACAGGATAATTTCAATTATAACAGGAGATACTTCATTCCCCAACACAGTAGGGAATATTTACTACATTTACATTTTTTTTTCCTCTCTGTTCCTTCTCATTTGCATACATATTGACTTTTTATGAAACAGTTTTCATAAATCAATGAAACAACTTTTAGACATGATTCCCTATTATCCTAAATATTCCAGTATATCTTTTCTAAAAGCCAAACTAAATCTTTTACATAATCACATTATTACCCTCAAGATCAGAAAGTTTGAATTAACCATGTATGATCAATCACTCAGTCATATCCGACTCTTTGTAACCCCATGGACTATAGCCCACCAGGCTTCTCTGTCCATGACATTCTCCAGGAAAGAATACTGGAGTGGGTTGCCATGCCTTCCTCCAGGGAACTTTCTCAACCCAGGAATCAAATCCAGGTCTCCTGCACAGCAGATGGATTCTTTACCATCTCAGCTACCAGGGAAGCTCCTTATAATTAGATTTGGAACAGCAATATCACAGAAACAACACTATGGTCTCAGTATCCTAATAGGTGGCAGTATTGATTTGTCCCAGTATTGGCAAGGTAAGCTATGACCATATGGTTAAATTGTTGTCTGCTAGGATTCTACACTACAAAGTAATTATCTTCCTTTAGAAGTAGTATGTATTTTGTTAGGAAATACTTTGAGACCATGAAAATATCTTATTTCTCAATGATTTTTCATTTTAGTTTTTGTATCCATTGATGATTCTTACCTTAATCATTATAATTATAATGATTATTAAATGGTGATTTTATACATTTATTGTTTGGCATTCTACTATTAAGGAAGAGCTTTCTCTACTTTGCATTAATTCATTCTATCAGTAGAGACTTATGGATTCCTACTTTATTCAGTGGATTGAAATCCAATAGAATTATTTTGAGCTCAGTTTGTCCCAGATTTGGCCAATGGAAGCCCCTCCAAACTGACTTCTATATCCCTCTGATGTGCCATTACTATTTCTTTGGGTTTCCCTGGTGGCTCAGATGGTAAAGAATCTGCCTGCAACGAGGGTTCAATCCCTGGCATGGGAAGATCCCCTGGAGAAGGGAATGGCAACCCACTCCAGTATTCTTGCCTGAAAAATTTCATGGACAGAGGAGCCTGATGAGTTATAGTACATAGGGTCGCAAAGAGTTGAACACGACTGAATAACTAACACTGTCTACTATGTACAAGTAATTTTTGTAGACCCAAACTCAGAGTCACCCATCTCTCCACAGAATCCTCATTTATTTTAGTGAGAATGACACTCATAAACCAACATCTGGTTTCTACATCACAACGTACTCATTGCTTCCTAGGTCTCACTGTTTTCAAGCCCTCATAGAAGACAGAGCTAAGACATACATATGCAAATGCCTATATGGGCTTCCTAGGTGGCGCTCATGGTAAAGAACCCACCTGCCAATGCCGGAAACATAATGAGGCGTGGGTTCCCTCCAGGGTCTGAAAGATGCCCTGGAGGAGGACATGGCAACCCACCCCAGTATTCTTCCCTGCAGAATTCCATGAACAGAAAAGCCTGGTGGGCTGCAGTCCATCGGATCACAAAGAGTTGGATATGACTGAAGTGACTTAGCATGTGTACCTATATATTTATTATTCACATTTACTTTTACTTGTTTATATATTGTTTACTGTTCAGTTGCTCAGTCATGTCCAACTCTTTGTGACCCCATGGATTGCAGCATGCCAGGAGTCCCTGTCCATCAACAACTCCTGGAGCTTTCTCAAATTCGTATCCATTGAGTTGGTGATGCTACACACACACACACACACACACACACACACACATATACTACCTATTGAAAGCTATGAATTTCTAGTTTCTAGAGTACTAGCACCTCCAATTCTCATCTAAACTTTAGGGTGATCTAGCCTTCCCCCTTTTCCATATTTCTAATTCCCATCTCCAGCAGTAAGAATCATGGCTCCAATTATCTTTGATATATTAATTTATTTGCTCTAATCTCCTTTATGCAACCAGTCTCCCAGCAATACTGATTCTTGACCTTGACTATTGTATCACCTTCTGGCTTGTTCATGGCTTCACCATAGTCTTCTTGTTGACCTTCCCCTGTCCCAGTACATTGGCCACCATTTTTGCTTGGACTTTTGCTTGCTTCAATTCTGATTATACCAACTGCATTTGTACTCAGCCCCTGATTGAATTTTCTCTCATCACATGACTTTAAAATATTTTCATACTTTGCACCACAATTCATTTTTTAGAACTACTTTGTCACAAATACACAGAAATAAACTGATTGACCCGTAGAAAAGAGTCACAAACCCATGTAAACCATGAAGGACACATAGACTAATGGGTAGAGAAATAAAAGCAATCACAAATTATCAACATGCTTGTTCAAAATCTTACTATTTCTTTCACCAATGAAACACTGTTAAACAGTATACCATGAACATTTCCCCAAACCTTCCATATTTAAAACCTACATAATTTTTTTTCTAATTTTATTTTATTTTTAAACTTTACATAATTGTATTAGTTTTGCCAAATATCAAAATGAATCCATCACAGGTATACATGTATTCCCCATCCCGAACCCTCCTCCCTCCTCCCTCCCCCTCCTCCCTCCTCCCTCCCCATACCATCCCTCTGGGCCGTCCCAGTGCACCAGCCCCAACATCATTTTAGATGTGACTATAACGGGTGCCTAGTTTTATTCAGGCACTTGTCACCTACCTAAATGTCTGTTGGTTTTTCCAAATAGCTTTTGAGCTCTTTAAACACAAGAATTGTCATTTATTTCCATACCCCAGATCTTAGCCTTGGGTCCAACAAACTGGTGTTTGATAAATATTTGCAGAATCACTGAGTTATCTAATGATTAAATAATGCTATTAGTCAAAATGAACAAATGCAACCACTGAATGAATGCTGTAAAATGTGTTTGCCTATTTTTTTCTATTCAAGAACATTTTGATTATTTTCCTCTTTTTTATAGATCTTCAATACATTTCAACAAGCCTAAATAGAACATCTTCTCTGCATCAGGCTCTGTTTTTGTAACTGCTACTTGAACCTGTTTTCCTGTTAGCGATGACTCTTCAAACTCCCGCAGCCTATACACTTGACTCAGAAATGGAGGTTTAATCTACTACTAAACCCTGGTTGGAATCGGACTCAGAAAGGCCAGTTTTTATAAGAAGCACAGAAAACCACCACGTTAATGACTTTTCCAGAGTTCTCCAAAATCTATTTAGCCTCATATCCTGATAATCCACAATTTTTTTTTTTTTAAACTTACAGGCACCAGAGAAAGCAGTTTTTGGTATTTATCTTTTTTCTTCCTCTTATAAACCAAGATCTCAGACATCACTTTTAACTGTTTTAAGTTGAGTTTAGCATTAAAATTTCACGTATTTCGTATCTATTTAAATTTGATTATCAGAGGCTTCTGTGTACCTATTTGAGGGAAAGAAAAATGTTATATAAAATAGAAATATTAAATAATAAAATAACTTTGAAGCTACTATATGTGACAGCATATTCCCACCTAGAAGAGAAAGATATTCCCAGCAAGAGATGATTCCGAGGGATTTCGGCTCTGCTTTTGGCCTGTGATCTGGAATAGGAACTCCAGGTCTCCCTCTATCTGTCCTGCCCTATATGATGACCACTAGCCATACGTGAGCACTTGAAATGTGGATGGTCTGAACTGAGATGCCGCAAGATACACACTAGGTTTTGTAGACTTGGTAAATGTAAATTATCTCTCTTACTATTAATTTTTAAAATCTGTCTTTTAAAATGATATTTTGGATATATGGATTTTAATAAAGTATGTTATCAGTTGCCATTTTTTTCCTGATCACTTTTATAAGGAAAGTCTTGAAAGCATTGCCTACTGTTGTTGCTTGCACTTACCTTGCAGTCTCTCCTCTGTAAGCTCCGATCAATTTTCATCTCAAAGATGCACCAAGACCTCAATTACCAAGGTTTTAAATGACCTCCATATTGCAAAATTCTATAATCATGATGCTTTTTAAATGAATTTGATCCCAGCACTATTTGGCACAATTGATGACTCCTTTCTTTCTGAAATCTTTTCTTGGCTTCAGTGACCTTATATGCTTCTGGTTTTTCCTCTCCCCTCAATGGGGTTTTTCTTTGATGATTCCTTTTCTTCCCTTTGACTTCTAAATATTGGAGGGACCCTAGGCTCAGTTCTGGGACTTCACCTCTTCTCAAAATTCACTCTCTCATTTACCCAATGCTTTAGTTTTAAACACCATTGGCATATAAAAAATCCAAAATATTTCCTCCAGCCCTGACTTACTTCCCAAATTCATAAAACAACTGCCAACACCATTTAGTATCTTTATCTGCTTGCCTAGTATACACTTCAAACTTAACTCTGTTCTCTCTCATTCTCTCTTGGCTTGTGCTTTTCGTACACCTACCAAGGTTCTCATTCTCAGTAGATGGCATCAGCATCTGCCACACTGCCAAAGCTTCATATCTAAGATCTGCCCTCTCTTTCTCTTAGATTCAATGTATCAGTGCGTCTGATGGACTCAACCTCTGAAGCCCATCCTATCTTCCCAGGGTGTTCCCTGCTCCAAGCTACCATCTTCTATCACCTGAACTGTTTTTATAATCTACTGACTAGTTTTCCTATTTCTGCCCTTACTCCACTATAATCT
Source organism: Bos grunniens (assembly GCF_055505025.1). Lineage (NCBI taxonomy): Eukaryota > Metazoa > Chordata > Mammalia > Artiodactyla > Bovidae > Bos > Bos grunniens. Next base: position 9,596,446 of record NC_141170.1, on the reverse strand, counting down.
ACTCTAGGTATCGTGTGCAGAGTCATCCTTTACATTAAAAATTAGATCTAAAGCAGCAACATATTTTAACTTCCTACTTATCCCTATTCATTACCACATAATAGTTTCTTGCTCATTTGCCTTTAGTCTTTTGACTCTCTTTGGTAAAAGGCAGAATCTTATCTGTCTTATTCACCAGTATATTTCTAGTACCTAGAGCAGTAAGCATACTAAACATTGAAATATTTATTGACTGGATAAATATTTAATTGCTCCAGTTTATTCACTAGGACAGGGCAAAAAAACGGAAAAATCAGTGATGTTGGGGAAAGACCACAGGTTCATAATAAACTGAATGTTGCATTTCCAACTCTGTCTACTCTAGTGTATAGTTACCTTCCTTGGTCTACCTACTTGTTTTCACTGTGGACCAAATTTCTCCTAAACAGCTTTCTGTGATATTCAATACAGTAAACTTTTGGTCATGTGTAGTTACTGGGTACTTGAAATGTGAATAATGCAATTGAGTAGCTAAATACTTAATTTTATCTAATTAAATTGAAAAGCCACATTGACTAATGGCTGTCGTACTGGATGGAGCTGCTCTAGAGTGAAAGTTCCTCAAAGGCAGTTTTTATGCTTTAGTTCATCTCCATATCCTGAACACCAAGCAAGTGTCTGATGCAACACAGGTGCTCATTAAGACTGGTTAATACTCCTGAGTCAAAGGCAGGATAGTGAGAACTTGGGGCCTTGCAAAGTGATGTCTCTGCGGCAGAGAAGACTCCAGTAGTGTCTCTTCTTCAGTGTAACCATGGGAATAGTTTCAGAGGTTTTAGAAATGTACAGGTTTTAAACCTATAAAAAATACAGGTTTTAGAAATGTAGAAATTCAAGATGCTCTCCTGATTTGTACAAGCTGTGTGACCTCAGGCAAGCCACAGAACCACCTCTGAGCTTCTTTTTTCCTCACCTATGAAATAATAATATAAAAGAATGTAGCTTCTAACTCACTGGATTTTTATAAGAATCAGTCGAGGCCAAGAATAGGAAAACCTAGCTATAAAGTGTGAAGTGGTCTGTAAGTATATGGTTCTATTATGAGTCCCGCAGATTGGTCCTATTGGCAGATAAATACTAGGAGTCAGTTATCAAACATCACATCATCTAGACACTACTGGCTCTAGAAATGTTGGCATCTGCTCATTTTACTCCATGATGGAAAAAAGAATAAATAAATCATAAATGATTAATTTAGACTTCCCTCCACGCCTCCCGTTAACAGCTCAAAGTCCCCACCACACAGCAGGCTCAGTGATGAACTGGTGTGGTAGAACCTTCAAGACGGCGGCTAACCCTTCTCCAAGTACAACCAGCTGTGAAAACAAATTTAGCTCCACCAACATTGCAAAGGAGCAAAGCTTTTTCATAGGTTAGAGATATAATGTTCACCCCATTCAGAGGAATCCAAACCAAATACCAATGGCTTTTGGGGGTAAGAGGATATTAAGCATAATAGACAGATTATCTGCTAGTTTACTGGAGGTGAAGGAAGAGGCATTTGTCATAGTTTTGCTAGAAAATGAGACTTTATCAAAGGGAGAGAGGGTGAAAGGCCACCAGTTCTATTGGTGCGATTATTATCTTTACATAGCTGGAGTGGCAAAAGAAATGATCCCAAACAGAGCAAAACAAAACAGACCTCACTGAAGCACTTCAAGATGAGCCCCAAGAAGCCATCACACCAGACCCACTGGCTTCATCTTAATTTATCATCCTGGGCCTTGTTGACAAGAGCTGATTGGGTTCTCTGTCTCTCCACACTGCAGCAGGTTTCATCATAGCGAACCACTTGGTGGACACTGGGGATGGTTAACTTTTAGGAAACAATCACTGTAATACCAAAGATATTCCATTTTTGAGCATCTACTACAGCTCTGAAACTGCTTTCTATTTATTATCTCAATTGGCAATCCACAAAATAAGTGTTACCTTTTCTGCTTTGCAAATGAAGCAACTAGGGCTTAAATAAATTGGCAGATCATAGATGTGTTGTTTTGACATGAATAAATATCAATACAGCAACAAATATCATATCAGAAGAAGCTATTTATATAAGCACCTTTCTTAGTGCCTGAAAAAATATACACTTAAGGGATTTGATTGTTGTTTTTTGTTGTTTAGTCGCTAAGTCATGTCCAACTCTTTGCAAAGCCATGAACTGTAGCCCACCAGGTTCCTCTGTCCATGAGATTTCCCAGGCAAGAATGCTGGAGAGAGTTGCTGTTTCCTTCTCTAGGGGATATTCCCAACCCAGGGGTTCAAACCCAGGTCTCCTGCATTGGCAGGTGGATTCTTCACCACTGAGCCACCAGGGAAGCCAAAGGATTTGATAGGATGCCTATTTGTTTTTTTCTAACAACATTTTGGCTCACATGTTTACATTCTGCTTGTGTGTGGAAAGCTTAGAACTCTCAAGAAATACATCTATTCCAGATAGGTTTCTTTAGCACTGCCTTCACTGCCCATGTCAGCAGCCATAGCTGCCTCAGACAAAGAAACTAAGGCTACCTGCCTTAATCAGAGCCATTTCTCCATCCTAATTTCATTTTTCTCTCCTCTGCTTCAGTGGATTCTTCACCACTGAGCCACCTGGGAAGCCCATCAACAAGAACAACAAAGCTTATTTCTATGTTTAATAGTTTGTACCTCTTACTTTTCTGTCCCCTTATTGTCCCTCCCCACTCTCTTGTCCCTCTGATAACCACAAATTTGCTCTCTGTATCCATGAGTCTTCTTCTGACTCAGTTTAAGTAAACTGACTCAAATTAAGTACAGCTGCTTAAATGAACCCTGCTACAGAAGAAAAGCTAAAGGATGAGGTGGCCAGAGGAGGAAGAGGTTTTATCCAAATTTTGAATTATGCCCAGACTCTTTTACTATTCTCTCCCACATCCACGTTTAAGACCACGACAAGGCACCAAGAATCCCAAGCTCTTCAAAAATTTTAAACAAAGACGTGCAATGAAATATTCACGAGTGTAATTCATTCTAACAATATTTAATAAGCACTTACTATATTCCAGGCCCTGCCTTCGCTGTTCAGGACATAGGCATGGTCTCCCAAATTTCCTTGTGCTTAAAAAGTAAGAAAATATTCATCAGATATGGATCCTTCCCTCATGAAATTTGGTTGAGGGACTTCTCAGGCAGTCCAGCGGTTAAGACTCTGAGCTTCCAATGCAAGAGGGTTGCAAGTTCAGTCCCTGGTCAGGAAAATAAGATCTCACATGTCATGTGGCCAAAAAAAGAAATAAAAAGATATTTGATTGCATCCAATAGAGGAAGAGAAAGCTTGGGCACAAATAAAGCTACTGATAAAAGCTCCCGGAGTTTGTAGGAGAATGGAAGATTTGGGACAAAGATGGCTTGGGCAGTGGAAAGCACCATGCTTGAGGTAGAAAGAAGGACATGAGCAAAGGAAAAAAGAGCAGAAAATATTCAGCAAATAAACAACACGGGAGCAGAGCTTCTGAAACTGATTCCTGGGTTCAGGGAACAGAACCCAAGCCACTTATTCCAACTTTCACCTCAATTTTGCATTTGATCTTTCCAGGTTAAAAGTACTGCTTTGAAGAGGGCAAAGGTATCAACATCACAAATGTCATAAAGAAGAATTGTACTGGCTTCAGCAACCCATGGATCCCAGGCTGGTGCTGGGTATCTGGACCACATCATCTCAACCATAGGCACCTCTGTCTCTTGATCCATAGCACAAACAGGTTGGATAATATTCCACATTCTGCCAGCCCTAATAGGGCTTGATTCTGTCAATTCTCTGATACAAACCAACCAGAGAGAAGATATCTTTCTTCCTGGCTTTCCCTGCCTTTAGATTCCTTCTCACCCTAGTCTCTTTAGATTCTTACACAGTCTGTTTCCCAATCCTTGAACATCCACACTGATATTTAGCCTTGACACTCTAAGTAGTGAGTTTCTGCTTCCAAATGCTATTTGATACCTAGGATTCCTGGTGTAGAGAAAAATGTGTATTTCAATGGAAAACCAAATGCATTATCTACTTATAGCAAACCTTCCCAGACTCTCTGATTCTAGCTTATCCTAGTCTTCAAGCTCTTCTACAACTCTATTAAAAAAAGTGTTAGCCACTCAGCCATGTTTAACTCTTTGTGACCTTATGGACTGTAGCCAGCCAGGCTCCTCTGTGTATGGAATTCTCCGGGGGAGAATACTGGATTGGATAGCCATTCCCTTTTCCAGAGGATCTTCCTGACCCAGGAACTGAACCCAGGTCTCCTGCACTGAAGGTGGATCTTTACCAAATGAGTCACCAGGGAAGTCCAAATCAGTTGGTAGCTCTTAAAGGGAGGTTAAAAGTTTATGGTGTCATCTGTAGACTTCTGTGATGTCTTGGGTAGATGGCACAAATACTTACATTGACAATCATTCAGAAAATGGAGAATAAGACCATCTTTGTTCCTTGTGGGGTTCTAGGTCTATGATCATCCCAACCCAGGGATTGAACCCATGTCTCTTATATTACCAGCAGATTCTTTACCACTGAGCCACCAGGGACACTGGAAGTACACAGAGTATAATAAATAATTATGTGTTCATTAATTCTTGAATAAATGACAGGTCTAGTCATTTTGGGTCTTTCTGAACTAAACAGGCACCCACCTTCTCCTCTCGGAACAAATCTGTTTTAACCTGTCTCTTCTGGAACTTGTCTAACATATCACCCCATATTGCCAATGGCTGCTCATTAGACTGCTATTACCAGGGGTCCTGGAAGACAGGAATTATATGTCATCCATCCATGTGTCATGGGCTTCCCTCATAGTTCAGTTGGTAAAGAATCTGCCTGCAATGCAGGAGACCTGGGTTTGATCCCTGGAGATGGAAGATCCCCTGGAAAGAGAAATGGCAACCCATTCCAGTATCCTTGCCTGGAGAAGCCCATGGACAGAGGAGCCTGGCAGACTACAGTCCATGGGGTTGCAACAGTCAGACACGACATAGTGACTGTACCATCCATTGTCATGTCTCTAATATTAAGCAAGGACCTCCCACACTGAATTCTTACAATTCCTAATGGCACACACACAAAATGGCTATATTCAATACCTCACAATAACTTATAATGGAAAAGAATATGATATATAAGGAATGGCAAACCACTTCAGTATTCTTGCTTTGAGAACCCCTTGAACAGTATGAAAAGGCAAAATGATAGGATACTGAAAGAGGAACTCCCCAGGTCAGTAGGTGCCCAAAATGCTACTGGAGATCAGCGGAAAAATAACTCTGGAAAGAATGAAGGGATGGAGCCAAAGCAAAAACAATACCCAGTTGTGGATGTGACTGGTGATAGAAGCAAGGTCCAATGCCGTAAAGAGCAATATTTCATAGGAATCTGGAATGTTAGGTCCATGAATCAAGGCAAATTGGAAGTAGTCAAACAGGAGATGGCAAGAGTGAACATCAACATTCTAGGAATCAGTGAAATAAAATGGACTGGAATGGGTGAATTTAACTCAGATGACCATTATTATATCTACTACCATGGGCAGGAATCCCTTGGAAGAAATGGAGTAGCCATCATGGTCAACAGAAGAGTCCAAAATGCAGTACTTGGAAGCAATCTCAAAAACAACAGAATGATCTCTGTTCGTTTCCAAGGCAAACCATTCAATATCACAGTAATCCAAGCCTATGCCCCAACCAATAACGCTAAAGAAGCTGAAGTTGAATGGTTCTATGAAGACCTACAAGACCTTTTAGAACTAACACCCCAAAACAGGTGTCCTTTTCATTATAGGGGACTGGAATGCAAAAGTAGGAAGTTAAGAAACACCTGGGGTAAAAGGCAAATTTGGCCTTGGAATGCGGAATGAAGCAGGGCAAAGACTAATAGAGTTTTGCCAAGAGAACGCACTGGTCATCGCAAACACCCTCTTCCAACAACACAACAGAAGTCTCGACACATGAACATCACCAGGTGGTCAGCACCGAAATCAGACTGATTATATTCTTTGCAGGCAAAGATGGAGAAGCTCTATACAGTCAGTAAAAATAAGACCGGGAGCTGACTATGGCTCAGATTATGAACTCCTTATTGCCAAATTCAGACTTAAATTGAAGAAAGTAGGGAAAACCACTAGACCATTCAGGTATGACCTAAATCAAATTCCTTATGATCATACAGTGGAAGTGACAAATAGATTTAAGGGACTAGATCTGATAGATAGAGTGCCTGATGAACTATCCCCGTGGAAAAGAAATGCAAAAAAGCAAAATGGCTGTCTGGGGAAGCCTTACAAATAGCTGTAAAAATAATAAAAGCAAAAAGCAAAGGAGAAAAGAAAAGATATAAGCATCTGAATGCAGAGTTCCAAAGAATAGCAAGGAAAGATAAGAAAGCCTTCCTGAGCAATCATTGGAAAGAAATAGAGGAAAACAACAGAATGGGAAAGACTAGAGATCTCTTCAAGAAACTTAGAGATATCAAGGGAACATTTCATGCAAAGATGGGCTCGACAAAGGACAGAAATGGTATGGACCTAACAGAAGCAGAAAATATTAAGAGGTGGCAAGAATACACAGAAGAACTGTACAAAAATGATCTTCATGACCAAGATAATCACGATGGTGTGATCACTCACTTAGAGCCAGACATCCTGGAATGTGAAGTCAAGAGGGCCTTAGAAAGTATCACTACAAACAAAGCTAGTGGAGGTGATGGAATTCCAGTAAAGCTATATCAAATCCTGAAAGATGATGCTGTGAAAGTGCTGCACTCAATATGCCAGCAAATTTGGAAAACTCAGCAGTGGCCACAGGACTGGAAAAGGTCAGTTTTCACTCCAATCGAAAAGGCAATGCCAAAGAATGTTCAAATTATTGCACAATTACACTAATTTCACATGCTATCAAAGTAATGCTCAAAATTCTTCAAGCGAGGCTTCAACAGGATGTGAACTGAGAAGTTCCAGATGTTCAAGCTGGTTTTAGAAAAAGCAGAGGAACCAGAGACAAAATTGCCAACATCTGCTGGATCATCGAAAAAGCAAGAGAGTTCCAGGAAAACATCTATTTCTGCTTTATTGACTATGCCAAAGCCTTTGACTGTGTGGATCACAATAAACTGTGGAAAATTCTGAAAGAGATGGGAATACCAGACCATCTGACCTGCCTCTTGAAAAACCTATATGCAGGTCAGGAAGCAACAGTTAGAACTGGACATGGAACAACAGACTGGTTCCAAAGAGGAAAAGGAGGACGTCAAGGCTGTATATTGTCACCCTGCTTATTTAACTTCTATGCAGAGTACATCATGAGAAACACTGGGCTGGAAGAAGCACAAGCTGGAATCAAGATTGCCGGGAGAAATATCAATAACCTCAGATATGCAGATGACACCACCCTTATGGCACAAAGTGAAGAGGAACTAAAAAGCCTCTTGATGAAAGTGAAAGAGGAGAGTAAAAAAGTTGGCTTAAAGCTCAACGTTCAGAAAATGAAGATCATGGCATCTGGTCTCATCATTTCATGGCAAATAGATGGGGAAACAGTGGAAACAGTGTCAGACTTTATTTTTTTGGAATCCAAAATCACCGCAGATGGTGACTGCAGCCATGAAATTAAAAGACACTTACTCCTTGGAAGGAAAGTTATGACCAACCTAGACAGCATATTCAAAAGCAGAGATATTACTTTGCCAACAAAGGTCCGTCTAGTCAAGGCTATGGTTTTTCCAGTGGTCATGTATGGATGTGAGAGTTGGACTGTGAAGAAAGCTGAGCACTGAAGAAATGATGCTTTTCAACTGTGGTGTTGTAGAAGACTCTTGAGAGTCCTTTGGACTGCAAGGAGGACCAACCAGTCCATTCTAAAGGAGATCAGTCCTGGGTGTTCATTGGAAGGAATGATGCTAGAGCTGAAACTCCAGTACTTTGGCCACCTCACGCAAAGAGTTGACTCATTGGAAAAGACCCTGATGCTGGGAGGGATTGGGGGCAGGAGGAGAAGGGGACGGCAGAGGATGAGATGGCTAGATGGCATCACCAACTCGATGGACATCAGTTTGAGTGATCTCCGGGAGTTGTTGATGGACAGGGAGGCCTGGCGTGCTGCAATTCATGGGGTCACAAAGAGTTGGACACAACTGAGTGACTGAACTGAACTGAACTGATATATATATATATATATATATATATATATATATATATATCAGGAAGCATATCTGATTAATCTTTTGGCTCTAATGGTAAACAACCCGTCTGCCAATGTAGGAGACATACGAGACTTAGGTTCGATCCCTGGGTTGGGAAGTTCCCCTGTTAAAGGAAATGACAACCTACTCCAGTATCCATATCTGGGAAATTCCATGGACTGAGGAGCCTGGCAGTCTATAGTCCATGGTGTTGCAAAGAGTCAGACATGACTGGGCATGCAGTAATTATATATATATAATATATATATATATATAATATATATATAATCCTGAAACTAACCCCTAAGACTACCATAACATTATAAATCAACTATACTTCAATTAAAAAATTGACATATAATAAAATGTGAAATTGGAAAAGACCCTGATGCTGGCAAAGATTGAGGGAAGGAGGAGAAGGGGATGACAGAGAATAGGATGGTTAGATGGCATCACCGACTCATTGGACATGAGTTTGGGTGGACTCCGGGAGTTGGTAATGGACAGGGAGGCCTGGCGTGCTGCAGTTCATGGGGTCGCAAAGAGTGGGACACGACTGAGCTACTGAACTGAACTGAACTGAACTGAAAATGTGAAATTATTCAAACTGCTCTGGACGTGGGAGTAGCCATGAAGTTAAAAGATGCTTACTCCTAGAAGGAAATTTATAAGAAACCCGTTGCTGTTCAGTAACCAAATAGTGTCCATCCAACTCTTTGTGACCCCATGGACAGCAGCATGCCTGGCTTCCCTGTCCCTCACCAGCTTCCAGGGTTTACCCAAATTCACTTCCCTTGAATCAGTGGCATCACTTTGCTGACAAAGGTCCATATAGTCAAAACAATTGTTTTTCCAGTAGTCCTGTATGGACATAAGAGTTGGACCATAAAGAAAGCTGAGCACTAGAGAATTGATGCTTTCAAATTGTGGTGCTTTAAAAAAATTCTTGAGTGTCCCTTGGACTGAAAATTCAAACCAGTCAGTCCTAAAGGGAGTCAATCTTGAATATTCATTGGAAGGACTGATGCTGAATCTGAAGCTCCAATACTTTGGCCACCTGATGCAAAGAGCCAACTTATTGGAAAAGACCCCGATACTAGGAAAAATTGAAGGCAGAAGGAGAAGGGTGCAACAGAAGATGAGATGGTTGGATAGTATCACCAATTCAATAAACATGAGTCTGAGCAAACTCTGGGAGATAGTAGAGAACTGAGGAGCCTGGGGCACTGAATGCAGTCCATGGGGTTACAAGGAGTTGGACATGACTTCGTGACTAAACAACAAGGGAACTGAAATCAGTTTCCAAGCACATCCTTTCAAGTTTCCTGATGCAAATCTTCTCTAAGGCTTTGCCCAGTTTGGAGACAATCCACTGATCTGAGTACACATGTCCGGGCACTGCTGGGATGAGATCAAATGTTTCCTGTTGGAGCTGGGTCTCAACAGCCCTTGGAGGGCTCTCAGTGACCCCGAGAGCCGGTGTGAAAGTGGACCAGCAGCCAGATGGCTTCATGTTTCCACATTCCTTCAGCTTGTTTTCTTACTGTGGCAGATACCCGAGAGCATCCCAAATCCTCAAGAGAGATGGAATTTCATGAAAATCCTTGTTACTTTTGCAAAGCAGGAGATATGAACTCTTGAGTTCAATAAAGAAAAGTTTGAAACATATACCAAGGGTTTTCAAGTTATCTGCAATGATATTAAAAAAAATATACAAATGCATGGTGTTTTTTTTTTTTTTTTCAACATTCAGTTCCACCTGGGGACAAAAGTGCCACACATATCCACCCCTGAAGATTAAGACAGGTCAGAGTTCACAGAGTTGTGGCCACACAAACAGATTATTCTGTTTCCTGAGACATCGTTTATGTTGCAGCTGCCTCCTTGGAAGAAGATCATGAATCACCTTGTTCTTCTTTCTTCCATCTGATCCGACACCACATAAACAAGCAGTGTTGAATGGGAAAGAAAGCATTTCAGGCGAATGATTTCAATACAGTTGGAATTGCTTAGCTTGTAAAACCAATTGTATGACCCATCAGCTTAGTCTGTAACAAGGTCTTATACTAGAAAGAAGCAGTCTTGGTCTTGGGGATAATCAGATTTGGATGAAAGAAAGAGACATGATTATTTAACACCATCAATTACATGACAGATGTTGTGGTTTATTCTTCCCCACTTGAGCTACCATTTCACCCAACCACCCGGAGAAGTGACAGTAGTGCAACTTTCCATAAATTATGAGAAGAAAAATATTCCCGAGATTATTTAATAAGGGACAAAGTCAGCATCTGAATCCTCATCTCTTTGACACTAAGAAATTAATTTATTAGCTCAGTGAACATTTAGCTGTAATTTTCTATGTTAGTGATAAATAACTGAAGAAGAATGAATGAATTACCTTATTTGATCTTATTTTTATCTATTTTTGAATCAATGAAACTGAAATACAAAGTTGAATACATTACTTATTTATATAATTCTCAAATGATGGAGTTTAGATCTTTTCTCTCTTACAAAGAAATTGAAGGATAAGAGAATTCAGGTTTTAAGATGTAAACTAATACGATGAGGATGAGGTGTCAATAAAATATAACAAAGCACCAAAGTTTGAAATAAGTTGGTTTGGGGCTAAAATAATAATAATAATGTTCCCTAAAGACTCAGCTAAGAAATCACAGACCACTTTGGTGTCAACAGACCCCATATTGACACATAAGATGAAAAGTAGAGATCAGGATGCTGAAATAGCCACCAAAATAAATAGAATACTTGGTTTGAATTAAATAGAGGTGATAAAGTTGGCAAACTTAAATCGTATGACACACCTTAAATGTGTGTGAAATCTTCTCTTAAGGGTGCTTCATGTAAAATTTAGCAGTTTAGTGGAATATTTTGGAACCGTAGCTCACAAGTAAAGACCCTGACTTACAGAACAGATATGCCTGGGATTATATTTGAACTCTGTCAAACACCATGTGTAGATCTAGAGAAACTCAGCCACCTCCCTAAACTCCAGGGAATGAGAATAAGAGTTACACCTACTTTTTTTAATGTTATGACAATTTAATGAGATAATCCTTCCAAAACACATAGTAAATATCTGATATGTAATATTCCCAGAATAAACATAGAAAATAGAATTATTAAATGAAAACAAGCTTTAAAAAAATATATTTATGCCATGACACAAAATGTTCTTATTTTACTAATATCATCACAACTGTGGTTAGATGTCTTCTGATGTTGAAATGAGGATTATAGCATCCTGCCTTCTTTGATCTATTTTTTCCGTTAGTCACCTAAATACTTTGCCTGCTGCTGCTGCTGCTGCTAAGTCGCTTCAGTCATGTCTGACTCTGTGCGACCCCATAGACGGCAGCCCAACAGGCTCCCCCGTCCCTGGGATTCTCCAGGCAAGAACATTGGAGTGGGTTGCCATTTCCTAGAATACCATTATTAATCAAAGAAACTAGCAAAACTAAAAATATCCAATCATATAGACATCAATCACAGTTATAAATCAGGACTAGGGCATTTTTTAGAGGGAGATGGGTTAATACAACCAACAACAGAGCAGTGAAGCATTAGATGAAAGCACTGAATTAAGAATTAACATATTCTGTACTTAGTTTCTCAGTCATGTCCGACTCTTTGTGACCCCATAGACTGTAGCCCACCAGACTGTTAAGTCCATGGAACTCTCCAGGCAAGAATACCTGAATGGGTTGCCATGCCCTCCTCCAGGGGATCTTTCCAACCCAGGGATTGAACCCAGGTCTTCCACACTGCAGGTGAATTCTTTACCATTTGAGCCACCAGGGAAGCCCAAGAATTAACATAATTTTGGTCAAATTTTTACTCAAGTTACATTGTCTCTCTGAATCTTTGATTCCTCATTTGGCACACAAGTGGCTCAGGAAAAATTATAGGCATGGTGGCTTCTATCTCTCAAATGGAAGTTATTAACATTTTAATGTTGCTTTAGTAATATCATACAAGCATTAGTAACAATTATTATTATAAATAATTTGAAGTCTACTTCCTGAATTGCTGCTTCAGTCATTATATCCAATTACCTCATTATCTAAATTCACATGGATTATAATCCTGAAAGGCATGTACAAGCATGGCTTTGAAGAAACCAACGTGTCACCTCATGCATTCATAAAATAATCAAAAGTGCTGAGGCCATATGGTAAAACATCCAAGTTTTGCTACCTCCCTTCTCCAGTCTCTCCTTTGACTTCCATTTCTATTCCACATTTTGGAGTATTTATTTACCTTGAGCTTAGACGAGACCCTGCAGTCCCCAAAGGGGAGAGAGATCCAGTTCTGAAGAGAGACTTGGGGGAAAACCATATTTCATGCCCATTGGCGTTTGGAAGGCGGTCGGACTATCAGTTGGGAAGTTTCTTGCAAAAAGTATAAACAGAGAGTTAGAGGGTGGCCGAGTATTTGACTTCCCCTCTGACTTGAAGCTCTCAGCACCTCCAGCTCACCATCTGCAAGAGAGATCATCAGAATGTAACAGCCCATTTATTCTGATGACCTTGTTTTACTCATGTAGAAATTGAGGCCCTGAATATGAAGTAATGTGCCCAAGGTCACAGAATGAGTTAGCGTTGTTCCCAATCAGAGACCACACTCTCAGCTATCCTTTTCCTTCTTTTAAGTCAAGCATGAGTCTGTGACAAGGAAGAATTTCAATAATCGTAAATAGCAGGGCAGTATTCAGTCACCTTGCCATGCTTTAGCCACACAATGAATTTTAGTTTGCTGGAGAGGAAGAGATTATGAGTTTTGCTTTCAAGAAAAGCTTAGCTGAGTCTCTTATTTTTTATTCAATAGCTATGTGATTTTTGTTTGTTTTTAGCTTATAAGCTTCCCTCCGTTTCCTTCCTTATGAAGCAAGGGTAATCATGGAATTGTTGCTGAATTAATGGAAACTGTAAGAAATCATAAGCAATAGAGCACAGTTCCTGACAGATGGTGGGGACTCTAAGGAAATCTTTTTCTCCTCCTATGACTCCGTGGAGGCTGTGATGTTCACACTTGTTCGTTGTTCAGTCACTAAGTCGTGTCTGACACTTTGTGACCCAATGAAGTACAGCACACCAGGCTTGCCTGTCCATTACTATCTCCCAGAGTTTGCACAAACTCATGTCCATTGAGCCAGTGACGCCATCCAGCCATCTCATCCTCTGTCACCTCCTTACCCTCCTGCCCTCAATCCGCCAACATTTAGGTGTTTTTCATAGAACACCCAGAGATATTTCATGCAAATGCTGTTTTTCAAATATTTCATTTTTCTGTCACATTTTAGAAAAATTCCTGCTAAATATGCTTTGCCAGGGAATAAAAAAAAGGAATTCTAGAAAAAAATAATTATGAGACTTCCAGATGAAACACACAAGTACGCCCACAAACACACACTGTACATACACTTTTACTTTCATTTCCTTCTCCCAAATCACTTCTCCTCAAAAAAAAAGGCACTAAAAGCCTAAGTATTTTTTTTTTTTACTCAAGAAAGGTGATTTATTATTATTATTTTTTTTAACTGGTGTAATCTCCCTCACAAGCCCCTTCCTTCAATCCTCACTCCACTTAAACAATCTTCAAGACAGCTTGAATTTGTTTATTAATGATATTCAAATTATCCCTGGATTAAATGATTTGTTAAAATATTCAATGAATTCAGAATTCCTTTCTTTCTCATAGCTTGTTTATTGTTTAATATTGTTTCTTTTTGTTTGATCAATGCTCAACCTTTTGGATTCTTCTGCTTTCTCTATTTTTCTATTTTTAAAGGCATAAATTCATAAGACTGTGAGGAGAGAATACTGGAAGCTAGAAAGCAGATGCCTATGTTGTAATAACTAACTAAGCAGATCCACAAAAATAGGCTCTTAATAGTTGGCAGTGAAGGAAGCCAAGAAGCAACTTAATTCACATTACAGAACTCCCAAAAGCCTTAGAAACTGGCAGCATCATATACCTTTGAGAATGGGAGAGAAGGTTAGGCAAAATGCAAAAGGAACAATTAAAACCTTCTGAAAAGCCATCCAAGTACTAGATCTCTTTCCTCTGTTCAAACAGAATTCTGCACATCCTGACAGAAAAGGGAACTTACTCCCTAAAGAGTGTAAAACAAAGAGTCTCTGGGAAGACAAATGCCAAGCATCATTAGGCACAAAGATGGGGGTACCATAGTGAAAATAGGGAAATCAAGTAAAATGTTACATATCTAGTGTTGAGACATGGAGGCTTCCCTGCCTTCTCCCTGCTCTGAGTTTTGCATGATGGTAGTTGGGCTTATGTTCCAGAGAGTGAAGGACTGGGAACACGTGTACACCCGTGGCGGATTCATGTTGATGTATGGCAAAACCAATACAATATTATAAAGTAATTAGCCTCCAATTAAAATAAATAAATTTAAATTTAAAAAAAAAAGAGTCCTCTCCGGACAATTGGCCAAGTTCAAGAGAAATGACCTAGTACAAGAGTATTGGCTTCAGGGGTTGGACAACAAAAATAGCCAGCTACACCTTCCTAAGATGAAAGAATCCACTGACACACATGAAATTCTAATCAGATATTAGCGCCTATCCTTATAAACGGGAAATCAGCCAGATCTGACATTGAAAAAAATGTCTAATGTAAAAGTCAGAGACTAAAGCAAGATGAAAAAGAGATTAAAAGAAAGAGAAAGCACACTTAGGGAAGCTAAAACTCTATCGCTGGTATCTTCCAAGGCAGGAAAGAATATATGAAATCTACAAAACAAGAGCAGGAAGCTACGAAACAGGAACTTCCAAAGAGCAAAATAAAAGTTCTTACAATGATGATAAACATGATCGAGGAGAAAATACAAGAGAAGAAATGTAGCGTAACAACAGAAAATAAAATTTAATAAGTCTCATAAAAAAGCAGAACAGAATAAACAAAATAGAAAATGAACGAAACAAAAAAAAGCACCAAATCAAAGAGACTCAATATACAAATACTATGAATTCCAATCAAAGAGAGTAAAAAATTTGAAGCTAAAGGATGAATTAAAGAGATAATTCAGCAACTTTGCAAATCTGAAGCACATGAGTTTCTGTTCAAAGGGTTTAGTGTAGTGTATGAGAACAAACCTACACCAAGACACACCACGGAGAAGTTTCAGAATATTAGAGGGAAAGAACAAAATTCACAGGCTTCCAGACAAGGGACCAGGTATTACAGAAGTGGGGATATACTTTAGATACAGGATGAAGAATCCAGAAGGCCATACTTCTCAACACAACACTGGGAGGTAAAAGAAAATGGGGAAACACATTAACGATTCTAAGGGAAAATGATTTGTCCCCCGACTCTTAAACACAATCTGTATATATCTTATGGAGATACAAAAAAGCTATGTTCAGCAAGATCATAAAATTTGCAATCGCGTATTCTTTCCCAGAAATCACATGGCAGATTTGATTTGCTCTATCTGAAAAGGGATATAAACCATCAGAGAGGATACAACGAGACCAAAGACCCAAATAAGTGACCACAACACAAGAGAGAGTAGAAATCAGTCCCCAGAGTGAAAGGCAAGGAAGGGGTTGTCTGTGCAGCAAACCCCAGCAAGAGCTCAGGCCAGGGAAGGACAGTCAAGAAGTATTCCCAGGCAAGAAGATGACATTTTTAAGATTTCTGAGTTATTTGTGTGTGTTCAAAGGGGATTTACACAACTGGCAGGAGTCCAGAGTTGAATTTATAGTCCATCTGCCAATGCAGGAGACAGAAAAGAGACATGGGTTTGATTCCTGAGTCAGGAAGATCCCCTGGAGGAGGGCATAGCAACCCACTCCAGTATTCTTGCCTGGAAAATTCCATGGACAGAGGAGTCTGGGAGGCTGACTGAGTGACTGAACACACACATATGCACACATATCCACAAAGAAAATTAGCAAAAAAAAAAAACCCTAAAAAGACAAAAAGTAAAAAATCAACTTCATGGGTAAATATTTTGCAGGAAAGTGAAGATGATCACATTGTATTGTATGGATCAACTAAGAAAAGTACATACATAAAAAAATAATAATCTAATCCTGGGTACTGAACTAAACAAAACTGCTTGATAAATATGTGGGGAAATAGCAATAGGAAATATGTGAAAGAGTAAGAGAAAAAAAAGAGAGAGACAGTGATGAGGTGGTGGATAAAAGAAGCAAATTTCCCTGTATTGGGAAGTCAGTGTATAATGTCTAAAACAGAAAAATCTAAAAGTATAATCGTGCCATTTGAAAATGGTTGTGGTTGTTTAGTCACTCAGTTAGGTCTGACTCTTTGCGACCCCATGGACTATAGCTTGCCAGGCTGCTATGTCCATGGGGATATCTAGGTAAGGATACTGGAGTGAGTTGCCATTTCCTTCTCCAGGGGATCTTCCCAACACAGGGATCGAATCAGTTCTCCTGCAAGTCTCCCTCATTGCAGGTGGATTCTTTACCTCTGAGCCATCAGAGGAGCCCAGTTGGAAAATATGGACACAAATAATTTACTTAAAAAGTTGCAAGCCATCGCCTTTAAGAAGACAGTGTCTAGGGTGGGACAGGACCTCTATTAGTAAGTCGTATAACTATTTGATCCTTTTCAAATACATGCATATATACTTTTCAAAAAATTATATTAAAACTTATTTTCCAAGCTTCCTCTCCAAGACTTTTGAAGTCTCTATTAACTGTCATATATCAGTTGTGTGTGAGTGGGTGCTCAGTTGCTTAGTCGTGTCTGACTCCCTGTGACCCCATGGAGCCTGCCAAGCTCTTCTGTCCATGGAATTCTCCAGGGAAGAATAATGCCATTTCCTTCTCTAGGGGATGTTCCCGACCCGGGGACCGAACCCGCATCTCCTGCTTTAGCAGGCGGGCTCTTTACCACTGAGCCATCTAGGAAGCCCCAATATAGTCGTTACCTTTTGTCAATCGCCTTTCTTTGCAAGAACAAAGTATCCATCAAATCACTGAGTCTGATGGACTGTTTCATCTAGTTTCTTCCAATATTTATTAAATTGAAATCCTCAATACTAAAATTATGAAATGTTTCTTGACATACTACCTAAAATCATCTAATTTAGTTGTTCAACGGTGCATCCCACATCAAAAGCACTTTGAACAGAATCTCTCATGAAAGGCAAGTCACTGCTGTCCACTCACCACTAGAGGGAAATATTGGTCTTTTTACTAAACACTCACCGTCCAGTGAGGACCAGCTTCTTCAGGCAATGGATAGTCGTTATAAAGTCCTGGCTTGTGTCGTTTTTTCCCTTTCTAGAGTGTAAAATACCTGAGCGTGAAGCGACCTTGGTGTCCATTTAGTCTCTGACCTTTCCCTTTCTGCACTTAAAGATGAGACCCAGCGATGAATGGTGCTTTCTTAGGTCACGGAATAAGGATGTGAGAAAGCTAGTTTCCTTATTTACTTCAACTAGACAAATCAGGAATTAAACAGGAGAGTAACTCGAAAGAATTTGCTTTTTAGTGCAAGATTCTTGAGCTGGAGTATGCTAATTTAAACGTTAACATCCGTTGAATGTTTACCATGTGCTGGGATTTCAGATTCTTTAATCTTCGTTCTTCATTCTTATCTTGTGAGGTAGGAACAATCATTATCCCCATTCTTTAGATGATGAAACTAAGGCACAGAGAGGTTGACTTACCTGCCCCAAATCACACAGGTAGTAGATAGCCAATGCAAATTTATGATAACCATCATGTTTACTGATTATCCATGAAATACGTGGCATATATCAGTCAAGGTAGAACAAGCTACCTCTTCTCTCTGGGGAAAGTGGCCTCTCTTCACTTTTTTGCTTCGATGAAATAATCTGTCCCATTGACCCCACAGATGCGTGAAGATCCCAGCCTGGTAAGCAGAGCTGTTTCAGGGTCTGATTTCCTTTTGTTCCCAACGCCTGTCTCCGTTAGATGAGTGAATAAACACGATTCTAATTATGTCACAAACACATCAGTTGCAGAGAAAACATATTCATGACACATCTCATAATTCATTCCGTTTTAAGAAAACTCCACAAAAGCTATCATTGTCCTCTCGATCTCTCTTAAGACCGTGGAGTTGATCCAACCAAATGCCTAATTCTTCCTCAGTCCTTCCCCCCATACCCCAGCCAGTCTGTAACACAGTTTTTCAGCCCATAAAACATAAGCATGTCACCGTGTACATGGGCAGGCTCCTAAGCCCACTGCATTGTATCATTTCATGAGCTGACGTGTCACCGCTTTACGAAACACCTGGAGTCTGTATCATTTATTGCTCGGGGCTGGCCAAGTCCTCATCCTCCATGTTCACAGAACTCTGGGCTGGTTTAGCTCACCATCCTTCAGAACACTGGGGCTGAGGGAGGGGGAGAGCCCCTGTGCAAAGATGGAAACCACATTCAAAGAGAAGGGTTTCCTAATGGAGTTTACAGCCAAGGCATTTCCTCCCAAGGACTGGACACCTCTCTGCACAGAAGGAAAGCATGTTCTGTGAAGAATCCCTATAGATTTTCAAACACCTTGCTGGAAGATTTGAAGTCAGTCACTGCATTTCTAGAAGTTTGGGAGGCTTGAAATATACCCTTATCTTGCCCCTCCACACTGTCCCCCGCTCCAATCCATCTTCTACATTCTTTTTTTTTTTACATGTTTTAAATTAATTTATTTTAGAAAAATGAAGTCTGACAATTGGTGCCTTAAGACAGGATATCATGAATTCAGCAAGTTATTAATACAGACTTTCAAAAACCTCTACAGATTAGTCCAAAGCAGGAAATTATTTTTCGCCCATTCTTGGATTCAGACACATCAGAAAATATATATATAAATATAAATAAAATGGCAAACCTAATATCACCAATTAATTGATAGTTTTTAACATCCTACACTTGTTTGAACAATCTCTGTATAATAGGAATAGCTGAGTGATTTTCCCCTGCCCTACCTTCATATCGTATGAGGCAATAATGAAAATATTTAAATTACTTTTGCAAAATCAAAACATGGTCTTTATTGGTATACAGCTTTGTGAATTGTAACACATGTATAGATTCTTGTAGCCACCACTGCATTCAGGATGGAACAATTCCATCACCCCCGTCCCCCGCCCCCAAAAAAGATATTTCTTTATAGACACACCATGAGTTTCCTCTTCCCTGAACTTCCCTGACAGCTCAGTCGGTGAAGAATCCGCCTGTAATTCAGGAGATTCCAGTTCAATTCCTGGGTTGGGAAGATCTGCTGGAGAAGGGATAAGCTACCTACTCCAATATTCTGGCCTGGAGAATTTCATGGACCGTATAGTCCACGGGGTAGCAAGGAGTTGGACACAACTGAGCAACTCTCATTTTTTCTCCTCTTCCCTAATCTCTGGAAAACATCAGTTTGATCTCCACAACTATAATTTGTTTCTTTTGTGACTGTCATATAAATGCAATCTTAGACCACATCAACTTTGAGACAGAATTCTTTCAGTGTAATGCTTTTGAGATTCATTCAAATTGTTTTGTTTCTTCTACTGTTCTTTTTTTTTTTATTGCTGAAAACTATTCCATTTTATGGGTGTATCACAGTTTGCTTCTCCATTCACCCAGTGAAACATATTTGGCTTGTTTTCAGTTTGAGTCAATTATAAACAGAACTATAGACACTACTATGCAGGTTTTCTCTGTGTGTGAACATAAGGTTTTATGATACTAGCATAAATACCTAGAAATAGAATTGCTGTGTCATATGATAAGTGTGTGTTTAACTTTATAACAAATTTCCAAAATGTTTTCCAGAGTAGCTGAAACTTGTTGCATTCTCACTAACAAGACATGAGGATTCCAGTTGCTCTGTATCTTCACCATAGCTTGGTATTATCAGTACTTTTTAAAGCATCCTAATAGTTATGGACTGTTTTCTCATGATGGTCTCTTTATTTAAAATTTTGGCCACACCCTGTGGCATCTGAGATCTTGGTTCCCTGACCAAGGATCGAATCCACATCCCTTGCATTGGAAGGCAGAGTCTTAATCATGGGGCTACCAGGGAAGTCCCATCACATGATGGTGTGAATCCACCTTTCCCTCATGACTTATGATATTGAGCATCTCATAATATGCTTGTCTTCTGTATACTCCCTTTGGCTAAATGTCTATGCAAATATATCACCCATTTTTTAAAGTTTTTTTTTAAATTTTCTCATTGCTAAGTTTTGTAAACTTCTTATGTATATTTTATACAAGCCACTTGCCAGACATGTGATTTTTCAATACCTTCTCCTAATCTGTGACATGTATTTTCATTCTCTTAATGATATCTTCCAAAGAGTAATTTTAAAACATTTTTGGCAAAATTTATCTTTATAAAAAATTTTATGGATTATGCCTTGGGAGTAATATCTAATAACTCCTTGTTAACCCCAGGACACATATTTTCAAACATTTTTACTGTTTGATGTTTTATATTTAGATCTGTGATCTATTTTGAGTTAATTTTTATATAAAATATGAGATTTAAGTGAAGTTTATTATTTCACATGTGGATGTTCAATTTTTTCCAAAACAATTTATTAAGAAGACTCTCCTTTCTAATTGCTTTTGCATCTTTGTCAAACATAATTGACTATGTGTGTGTGCTCAGTCGCTTAGTCGTGTCTGACTCTTTGGGACTCCATGGACTATAGTCCACCTGGCTCCTCTGTCCATGGGATATTCCAAGCAAGAATACTGGAGTGCATTGCCATTTCCCCCTCCAGGGGATCTTTCCAATCCAGAGACCAAACTCATGTCTCCTGTGTCTCCTGCACTGTAGCTGGGTTCTTTACCACTGAGCCACCAGGAAAGCCCCAATGTGTGGTCTATTTGTAGACTCTCTTCTGTCCCTTTGGTTTATGTATCAATCCCCTTCAATATCACAAGATTATGATCAGTGTAGCTTTACAGTGAGTCTTAAAATCAGGTAGTATGACTACTCCAAATTTATTCTACCTTTTTGGCAATTCTAGTTTATTTGCATTTCTATACCAATTTTAGAAAAATTAAATATGCGCTACCTCTCGATTTTATGTGTACGTTCTTTATAGGCTTAAGGAAACTCATTTCTATTCTTAGGTGGCTGAGAATTTCTATCATAAATGATGCTACACTTTGTCTTTTTTTATTGATATAAGGTTTTTTCTTCGTCTTCTTCTTCTTTAGATTTTAGCCTGGTAGATAACACTGATTGATTCCCAAATATTGAATCAGTCACCCAATCCCTGGAAAATTCAATTTGATCATCATGCATTATTTGTATATATTGCTAGATTTGACTTGTTAATATTTTGTAGATTTTCGTGTTCATGGACATGAAGGATTTTGTATTGTACTTTTCTGTATTGTCTTTGTCTGGTTTGGGTATCAGAGTAATTGTTGTTGTTCAGTCACTCAGTTGTGTCCGACTCTTTGTGACCCTCTGGACTGCATCATGCCAGGCTTCCCTGTTCTTCACTATCTCCTAGAGTTTGCTCAAACTGACATAAATTGAGTTGATGATGCCATACAACCATCTCATCCTCTGTTGTCCCCTTCTCCTCCTGCCCTCAGTCTTTCCCAGCATAAGAGTCTTTTCCAATGAGATGGTGTTGGAATCAGGTGGCCAAAGTATTGGACCTTCAGCTTCAGCATCTGTCCTTCCAATGGAAATTCAGAGTAATACCTGCAGCATAAAATAAGAAGGGTTTTCTCCTCTATTTTATAGAAGAGATTATCTAGAACTGGTGTTATTTTTTCCTTATGTGTTAGTTGGACTCGCTAGTTTG
This sequence comes from Bos grunniens, assembly GCF_055505025.1. Classification (NCBI taxonomy): domain Eukaryota; kingdom Metazoa; phylum Chordata; class Mammalia; order Artiodactyla; family Bovidae; genus Bos; species Bos grunniens. The sequence continues at coordinate 9,574,410 of NC_141170.1, read as the reverse complement.
TCTGGACCTGTACTTTTATTTTTGGCAACTTTTAAACTATGAATTTAATTTACAAAAGATAATGACACTATTTGAGCTATATATGTAATCTTTGGTGAGTTTTAGTGCGGGTGGTTTCAGAATTGATTTTCATAGAATTGTTAATACAACTATTTATTATTATTTTAATATTTGGGAGCTTTTCAATTATATTCATTCTTGATTAGTAAATTATGTTTTTCCTCTTTTGATCTTGAGAGAAATATATCAACTTTATTGATCTTTTAAAAAACTCCAATTTTTTGTCTGATTTTTTTCTAGTTTTTCTGTTTAAAATTTCATTGATTTCTTCCCTTATCTTCATTATATCCTTTCTTCTCCTTGTTTGGTTGCATTTTTTTTTTCTAGTTTCTTAAGGTGGGAACTTAAGATGACACCACCCTTATGGCAGAAAGTGAAGAGGAACTAAAGAGCCTATTGATGAAAGTGAAAGAGGGGAATGAAAAAGCTGGCTTAAAACTCAGCATTCAAAAAATGAAGATCATAGTATACAGTCCTTCACTTCATGGCAAATAGATGGGGAAACAATGGAAACAGTGACAGACTTTTTATTTTCTTGGGTTCCAAAATCACTGCAAATGGTAACTGCAGCAGTGAAATTAAAAGATACTTGCTCCTTGGAAGAAAAGCTATGGCAAACCTAATATGTCTCTGCATATTAAAAAACAGAGACATCACATTGCAGACAAAGATCCATCTAGTCAAGGCTATGGTTTTTCCAGTAGTCATGTATGAATGTGAGAGTTGGACCATAAAAAAAGCTGAGCACTGAAGAATTGATGCTTTTGAACTGTGGTATTGGATAAGACTCTTGAGAGTCCGTTGGATTGCCAGAAGATCAAACCAGTCAATTCTAAAGGAAATCAGTCCTGATTATTCATTGGAAGAATTGATGCTGAAGCTGCAGCTCCAATATTTTGGCCACGTGATGCAAAGAACTGACTCATTTTAAAAGATCTTGATGATGGAAAAGATTGAAGGCAGGAGGAGACAGGGACGATAGAGGATAAGATAGTTGGATGGCATCACCAACTCAATGGACATGAGTTTGAGTAAACTCCGGGAGTTGGTGATGGACAGGGAGGCCTGGCATGCTGCATTCCATGGGGTCACAAAGAGTCTGACATGACTGAGTTACTGAACTGAAAGTGGGAATGTAGATTATTGATCTGAGGTCTGCCTTCTTTCTTAATTTTTAAATAGTTAATGCTATGAATTTTTTTCTACGAGCTAGTTTAACGACATCCCATGATTTTTTATATATTTTATTTTCACTTTTACTCAGTTCAAAGTATTGCCTTAATTATTGTGAGATTTCTTTGACCATGAATTATGTAGATGTACAGTGTTTAATTTTCAAGTGTTCAAATTTTCTGCTATAATTTTGATACTACTTTCTAGTTTAATCTATTATGGAACAAATTTTGTATAATCACAAACATTTTAAAGTTTCATTCTATTTTGTAATCCAAGACGTAATGATCTTGGTGAATGTTCTAGGTCCAGTTGAAAAGAATATGTGTTCTTCTCTTATTAATTGGAGAGTCTTATAAATGTAAAAAAAAAAAAAAAACAGCTTATTGATGTGGTTGTTCATTTTTTCTATATCTTTGTTGACTTTGTGTCCTCTGATTCTGTTGATTAATGAATGCAGAGGTTGAATTATGCAAAGAAGAGGTTATGTATGTAAATAAAATTTTGCACTTGTACACTTCTTTCAGTTCTGTCAAATTTTGTTTCCTAAAATTGGAAGCTCTACTGTGAAGACTTTTTTTTTACACATTCAAAATCTATATGTCTTCCTGATGAATTGGCTTTGTTTCCATTACGTAATGTCTCACTTTATCCCTGGCAATGTTCTTTGCTCTGAAGTCTATTTTGTCTGATATTCAGTTCAGTTCAGTCGCTCAGTCATGTCCAACTCTTTGCGAATCCATGGAATGCAGCACACCAGGCCTCCCTGTCCATCACCAATTCCCGGAGTTTACTCAAACTCATGTCCATTGAGTCGGTGATGCCATCCAACCATCTCATCCTCTGTCGTCCCCTTCTCCTGCCTTCAATCCTTCCCAGCATCAGGGTCTTTTAAAATGAGTCAGTTCTTCGCATTAAGTGGCCAAAGGATTGGAGTTTCAGCTTCAGCATCAGTCCTTCCAATGAATATTCAGGTCTGATTTCCTTTAGAATGAACTTGTTGGATTTCCTTGCAGTGCAAGGGACTCTCAAGAGTCTTCTCCAACACCACAGTTCAAAAGCATCAATTCTTTGGTGCTCAGCTTTTTTTATGGTCCATCTCTCACATCCATACATGACTACTGGAAAAACCATAGCTTTGACTAGATGGACCTTTGTTGGCAAAGTAATATCTCTGCTTTTTAATATGCTGTCTAGGTTTGTCACAGCTTTTCTTCCAAGGAGGAAATGTCTTTTAATTTCACGGCTGCAGACACCATCTGCAGTGGTTCTGGAGACCAAGAAAATAAAGTCTGTCACTGTTTCCCCACCTATTTGCCATGAAGTGATGGGACCAGATGCCATGATCTTAGTTTTCTGAAATTTGAGTTTTAAGCCAACTTTTTCACTCTCCTCTTTCAGTTTCATCAAGAGAGTCTTTAGTTCCTCTTCACTTTCTGCCATAAGGTTGGTGTCATCTGCATAGCTGAAGTTATTGATATTTCTCTCAGAAATCTTGATTCCACCTTGTGCTTCCTCCAGCCCAGCTTTTCTCATGATGTACTCTGCATATAAGTTAAATAAACAGGGTGACAATATACAGCCGTGACATACTCCTTTTCCTATTTTGAACCAGTCTGTTGTTCCATATCCAGTTCTAACTGTTGCTTCCTAACCTGCATACAGATTTCTCAGGAGGCGGGTCAGGTGGTCTGGTATTCCCATCTCTTGAAGAATCCTCCACAGTTTGTTGTGATCCACACAGTCAAAGGGTTTGGTGTAGTCAATAGTGCAGAAGTAGGTGTTTTTCTGAAACTCTCTTGCTTTTTCGATGATCTAATGGATGTTGGCAATTTGATCTCTGGTTCCTCTGATATTAATACAGCCAGATATTAACTCTAACTTTTGATTAATGCTTGCATGGTATATCTTTTCTGCTTTTTCTACTTTTATCTTACAGTTATCTCTGTGTTTGAATTGAGTTTTATATAAACAGAACATAATTGTTGTGGTTTGTCAGAAAAACTTCCTCGAGTGATTATTTTAGAGTGGTTGTGATCATCTTACAACAAGTTCTCTTGGTTCTCTTTCACCTGAAGACGGCTTTATTTCACCTTCATTTCTGCAGGAATTTTTCACTTGACAGAGAATGCTGGGTTAATTGTTCTTTTCCTTCAGCCTTTTAAAAGTGTTGTTTCACTTCTTCCTGGTCTCCATGCTTTCTGATGACAAATGTATAGCTATTTAAATTACTTTCCTAAGTAATGCATCATTTTTCTTGGTCTTCAAGATTTTTCTTCTGTTTTTAGTTTCTAGAAGTTTGATTGCAATGTGTTTAAGTGTGGATTTCCTTTTGTGGTTGGTTGGTTGGTTTGTTTTTAGTTTATTTCTTGTTTGGCATTTGTTCAGCTTTTGAATCTCTACATTTCTGGCTTCTGCAAATTCAAGAGGTTTTTCTACCACTATTTCTTCAAATATTTCTTCTGCACACTCACATCTGCTTTTGAGACTTTTGTTCCATAAATGTTAGATAATTTGATATTGTGCCACAGGTCCCTGAGAAACTTCATTTTAAAAAAATCTTTCTTCTCCGTGTTCTTAAGACTAAATAATTTCTACTGATCAACTTCTGACTCTTTCCTCTACCATCTCAATTGTTCTTTCAAGCCCATTCTATATTTTTTCTCTCTCTTTAGTCACTAAGTCATGTCCGATTCTTGTGACCCCATGGACTGTAGCCTGCCAGGGCTTCTGTCCATGGGATTCTCCAGGCAAGAATACTGGAGTGGGCTGCCATTTCCTTCTCAAGGGGATCTTCCTGAGCCAGGAATTGAATCTGGGTCTCCTGCATTGCAGGCAGATTCTTTACCAACTGAGCTATGAGGGAAGCCCTAAAGTCACTCAGTCGTGTCTGACTCTGCGACTCCATGGACTCTACAGTCCATGGAATTCTCCAGGCCAGAATACTGGAGTGGGTAGCCTTTCCCTTCTCCAGGGGATCTTCCTGACCCAGGAATTGAACCGGGGTCTCCTGCATTGCAGGTGGATTCTTTACCAACTGAGCTATTTCACTTTGGTTAATATGTTTTTCTGTTTTAAATTTCTGTTTAGTTCTTTATTTCTTTGTTGAGTCTTTCAGTATTCCCACTAGTTTCAATGGTGTTCACCTTAACTTGTTGAAACATTTTCAAAATAGCTGTTAGATACTTCGAACATCTACTTTAGCATTTTTGATTATCTGCTCCCCTGTGAGTTCATGACCTTGCTTCTTCCATATTGAGGAATGTTTTGATTTCATGCTGGATATTTTGAACATTATGAGATGCTAGATCTTATTTAAAACGTATGTAAATTTTGAAATATTTTTGTTTGGGTATATCTAGACATAGCATCCAGTGTGCCCAGGAGTTCACTCTTTCTGTAAGTACTTCCTCTGAAATCTTCTTAGAAAGCCCCATTTCCTAGAACTTCCCTTTTCAGTCCTCCAACATGAAAGCTGAGGCTTTATTTACTCCATTCCCCTACAGTTCTTTATGGTAGCACAAACTTCTGAGACTGAGATGTGGAGGAAAGAAAGATAGAGAGAGAAAAGGTGGGGTCGGGGTGGAGGGCTAGGGGTTGCTTCTTCTCCTTCTTGGAAGCACAGGTTCTCTGACCAAAAAGGAAGATTCCACTTCTTCAGAATTTTGGTTGTCCACTTCAGTATTACAGAACTGATACTTTTAACAGAGTATTTATTCCAATCTTTCTGCTCATTAAGAAGTTAGTTTTCATATACCTATGGCTTATTCATGTTGCTACATGGCAGAAACTAACACATTTTGTAAACTGATTATTCTCCAATTAAAAATAATTTAAATAAAAATAATTTTTTAAAAAAGCAGTTAGTTTTAACTACCTGAGCCAGAAATTAGAGTGCTTCTTCTAGAGTTCTCTCTGTCCTCACCAGTCCAGTCCATACTTCCAAGATCTGGGCTGTATTTCATCCAGACTAGGAGACACTAGAGTGAAAAGAAATGGAAAACTCACCAATAGTTTGGTGATACTTTGAATCTGGTCTTCTTCCTCAACCATTCTGCAACTATTTATTTTCTAGAGTCTGCAAAATAAAGCTTCTTCATGCAGTCTGTCAGGTTTCATAACTGCATTCCATGAGATAGCATGCTTATTCCATCTTACCCATATCTGAAACTCCCAAATTGTTTCTAATTTAAAATTTTTTCCTTTAACGTGTTTCAGAATGTCTATGTCTAGCCTTTGTTTATTTCCTCAGGCCTTATCTTTGCCAAACTTCAGTCAAATCAAACTGCTTGCTCTTTCCTACATTATTGCTACATTGCACAAACCCAGAAACTCTTAGAATAAAATGTTAATGGAATTTCCTGAAATTGTGAAATATAGAAGCCATGCAATTCAATCATCAGGTTTTGATACACACCCTCTCTCATCCATGTTTGTCTGGTTAACTCCTTAGACAAAATTTCAGGTCAAGTGTCAACTTGAGATGGACTTACGTGCTCATCTTCTGGGTACACACTAAATATTCTGGAATGGCTGCTTAAGAATATTTATCTAACTAGCTGTAACTTCTTTGAAGGACTGTGTCTTTTTTTAATCTGTGCATATCCAGTATCTAGAAGAAGTGGATGTTTCATAAATGTTCATTGAATAAACAAAAAAGAAAGGGATGTAAATTTATTGAGTGCTATAAATATTGCAGTTCAGGAAGCAACAGTTAGAACTGGACATGGAACAACAGACTGGTTCCAAATAGGAAAAGGAGTACATCAAGGCTGTATATTGTCGCCCTGCTTATTTAACTTCTATGCAGAGTACATCATGAGAAACGCTGGGCTGGAAGAAGCACAAGCTGGAATCAAGATTGCTGGGAGAAATATCAATAACCTCAGATATGCAGATGACACCACCCTTATAGCAGAAAGTGAAGAGGAACTAAAAAGTCTCTTGATGAAACTGAAAGAAGAGAGTGAAAAAGTTGGCTTAAAGCTCAACATTCAGAAAACGAAGATCATGCCATCTGGTCCCATCACTTCATGGGAAATAGATGGGGAAACAGTGGAAACAGTGTCAGACTTTATTTTTTTGGGCTCCAAAATCACTGCAGATGGTGATTGCAGCCATGAAATTAAAAGACACTTACTCCTTGGAAGGAAAGTTATGACCAACCTAGAGAGCATATTCAAATGCAGAGACATTACTTTGCCAACAAAGGTCCGTCTAGTCAAGGCTACGGTTTTTCCAGTGGTCATGTATGGATGTGAGAGTTGGACTATGAAGAAAGCTGAGTGCCAAAGAATTGATGCTTTTGAATTGTGGTGTTGGAGAAGACTCTTGAGAGTCCCTTGGACTGCAAGGAGATCCAACCAGTCCATTCAGAAGGAGATCAGCCCTGGGTATTCTTTGGAAGGAATGATGCTAAAGCTGAAACTCCAGTACTTTGGCCACCTCATGTGAAGAGTTGACTCATTGGAAAAGACTCTGATGCTGGGAGGGATTGGGGACAGGAGGAGAAGGGGATGGCAGAGGATGAGATGGCTGGATGGCATCACCTACTCGATGGACGTGAGTTTGAGTGAACTCCAGGAGTTGGTGATAGACAGGGAGTCCTGGCGTGGTGCAGTTCATGGGGTCATAAAGAGTCGGACACGACTGAGCCACTGAACTGGACTGATAAATATTTTTTGTAATCTGCACAATCTTAAAAGAACATAATTGTATTAGACATGTTTTGCAAATGACTATCCTTCACATTTCCTGCTTATAAACCTTGTTAAAGGTGAATTGCCTTAACCCACAACCTCCGCTGTCACTGACAATTGGATCTGCGTGGGCATTTGGGGCATTTGCTCAAGTTCTGCTTAATCAAAGGCGGACTAACATCCTATGGCAGGAAAGAAAAATATGAGCTAAGCCAATCATCATAAACTTTCAGGAATTTTGGAATTAGAAAATTGAGAAAGTGTAGCCAGCTGGAGCCAAAGGGGCACAGACAGTTAGGACGAGGGTGACAGGAAGGGTTTTGTCCAACTGATACAAATAAATGTGGTTATAAGGAAGAGATAGTATATAAAATACACATATACATTCATATAGGGGTTTCCCTGGTGGATCAGATGGTAAAAAATCTGCCTGCAGTATAGGAGACCTAGGTTTGATCCCTGGGTCAGGAAGATCCCCTGGTGAAGGAAGTGGCAACCCACTTCAATATTCTTGCCTGGAGAATTCCATGGACAGAGGAGCCTGGCAGACTACAGTCCATGGGGTCGCAAAGGGTCAAACATGACTGAGTGACTAACAAAAACATACACACACCTTTTTCAGATCCTTTTCCAATATAGGCTATCACAATACACTGAATATACTGCAGTTTCCTGTGCTATGCTGTAACTCCTTACTGGTTATCTGTCTTACATATGTGCATGAGTGCATGCTAAGTAGCTTCAGTTGTGTCCTTTTAGTTCATAAACCTAGTAAACACCGCATACATATTCTGATTAATTTACTCAACAAAATTCGCCATTAGAAGACTATAATCCCACCTCACCTTTATTGATATATCCTGTTTTTCCTCCTGTTATTATAGATCAATTGCTCCTCTTCAAGCCCACACCCTCCATCCTCTTGCCCATGTGAAGACCTTCCACTCAGGAAATTTTTAAATATTTGTCTGAGTATATGTCTGTTGCCCAGAACTTTCCCTGCGCCTCTGACAGCTTCCTATATTCTTAAGTATCTAACCCTTATGCTTTTGTTCGCACCCTCTCTCTCTCTGTTACACACACACACATACACACACACCCCTATTTCTCTCCTAATCTTCTCCTAACTAGCCAAAGTCACCCGCCTCCACCAATACGTTTAATGTGAAAACCTAGGCAGCATCTCTAATCCCTCTTTTCCACTCCCATCTGATATTTAATCTATCAGACTGTGCGTACTAAGTCACTTCAACCACATTCAGCTCTTTGCGACCAAGTGGGCTGTAGCCCTCCATCCAAGGCATTCTCCAGGCAAGAATACTGCAGTCGGCTGCCATTTCTTACTCCAAGGGATCTTCCCGATCCAGGGATCAAACTCTTATTTCTTATGTCTCCTGTATTGACAGGCGGGTTCTTTACTACAAGTCCCACCTGGGAAGCCCAATCAATACCAACTGTATTTACAAAACATGTTCCATAGTAATCCCATCTCCCACAGCTACTAGCACCTCATAAAATCATGAGGTTTCAACAATAATTTTCCCTTATCAGAGTTACTGAAAAGGACTCTAAAGTGGTCTCTCTTGTGTCGACACTTACTCTTTTGCCACTGTGTTTTCCATTGAGCAGCTGGACAATACAATCTACTTAAAACATTTCAAAGGTGTCCTAATTTTCATAGGGTAAAACACAAAATCCAAAGTCCAAGTGGTGTAGGAGAACAATGTCAGGGAGAGGGGTCCAGAGGCCTTTTCCTCCAGCATCTGTATCCACCCCACCTCAAGGACCACAGCCTTGCCACAGTTTCTCAGATTCCTAAGACTCCACAGAACATACTGTGAAAAGCCTGCTTTTCAAAATACAATTAAAATGTAAAAATTGCTAAAATTAAAAATTATGGTAAAGAACAATATTATAAAATTCACAACATCAAGATGTAAAAGTGCATTGGAATAAATCTAACAAAATGCGCCTGAGATCTTTATAGAAAATGTTGGTTAAATTTATGCAAATAAAAATAATAGAACTTAAATGGGGAAAGATAACATGATTACAGGTTAAAAGATTAGATATAATGAAGGTGTCAGCTCCCCTTTTAAATGAAGCTGTTGTAAATGTAGTCACATGAAAATATCAACAGAAATTTCAACAAAACTTAAAAATCAACCCTAAAATTAATAGGAAAACATATAGTCAAGATAACCAAGATGATTTTTTAAAAGAAGATATAAAGAGGTAACTATCAAAATATAAGTGAAAGTGAAAGGTAGCTATCAAAATACAAGTGAAAGTCACTCAATCATGTCCAACTCTCTGCGACCCCATGGAATTCTCCTCGCCAGAATACTGGAGTGGGTAGCCGTTCCCTTCTCCTGGGGATCTTCCCAACCTAGGAATTGAACCCAGGTCTCCCACATTGCAGGCGATTCTTTACGAGCTGAGTCACCAGGGAAGCCCAAAAATACTGGAGTCGGTAGCCTATCCCTTCCCCAGTGAATCTTCCCGACCAAGGCCCAACCCAGTAATCAAACTGGTGTCTCCTGCATTGCAGGTGGATTCCTTACCAGCTGAGCTACCTGGGAAGCCCATCAAAATATAAAGAGTGAATGGCGTAAAAGACCAATATTTCACAGTCCAGTAACAGACATGTACCTATGTTATATATGTACATGTAAGTAACTGGATATTTAACAGGCAACCAATCATTGGTATTTAACAGAGAGTTGAACAACGTTTGTTCACTTATCAACTGCTTGGCTTATTGAATAAATGAACAGGGGGTGATCACAGTTCTGTTGATTGTGGCTCACCTGGACTGCTAACTGGAGCTCAGGATTAGCTGTGTCACTTTAGCATTCCTTTCTTAGAAGGAAGGGAACAAAATATCTAAATGAGACTAGAGCAGCTGGAAATCACAGAGGGCAAAGCCTATCTAAAGAAACTGCATATATTTAAACATGAGGACAGGGAGAGCTGCTTCCAAACCCCTAAGGTAATTATTGAGTGGTTCCATGGAGACAATTGCATGGAAGTTGATTTTGTCTCGGGGGTAATGATAGCACTTTGTCGTAACTGGAGGACACATGGAGTTATGGAAATAGCAGATAGGGTTTAGAGTTAGTCAGGTTCAACTTACCATGGTGTGACCTGTGACCAGTCACTAAAGCTCCCCGGGACTTGATTCTCTTGTTATTAAATTCAGGATAGTCAGAGGCAGCAAAACATATGAGTAAGAAGTGTGGGTTCTGAATCCCACTGCCTGTTTTCAAATGCACTTTGCAGCTGTATGAACTTAAAACATTGAAAGTGAAAGTATTAGTAGGTCAGTCGTGTCCAACACTTTGCGACCCCATGGACTGTAGCCCACCAGGCTCCTCTGTCCATGGAATCTTCCAGGCAAGAATACTGGAGAGGGTTGCCAGTCCTTTCTCCAAGGGATCTTCCCATCCAAGGATTGAACCCAGCTCTCCCGCACTGGCAGGTGGATCTTTACCATCTAAGCCACCAGGGAATCCCCTATAAACTTCTGTTTAACCTCTCTGAGTCTCAGTTTCACTATCTATGAAATGGAGAAATAAAAGTTCCTACCTCTTGGAGTGTCTGAAAAAATTAAATGACAATATACTTAAAGCGCTTGAAAGTGGTCTGCGGTAAGCCTTGAGCATGATACCAATGGCAGCAGTCACAATGAGGGATCCGTAAAATGACACATATAAAGTTTGGGCACAGTGCCTAGAACATCTCAAGGGTCCTGTAAAGATCATTCCCCCTCTTTTCCTTAAGCTGTCTACAAAAGGAACAAATGCCGCTCCAGGGGTGGTGAGTTTCCCATCAACAGAAGTGTTCAAGCAGAAGCTGGTTAACCACATCTCCAGAACGTTCCAGCGAAACATTTGAAACTAGGTAGGGACTAGAACTGGGTGTCCCCGAGGTCCCCTTCGAATTAAAGATTCCATGATTAAATTGGAACCTTTAGGAAAGTCTGTCAAAGGGGAATTGTGGGTAACCAAAACTTTCCTGAAATTTCCAGCTCATTTTCCAGGATAAATGCAGCCCCCCATCTCCCAACACAGCACATCAAATATTAACACACATACACACACGCACACACATAAACACACGCATGTACACAGAGGCATCATTCAGATGTCGTAACATAAATCTTTTCACCACAATGACCGCGGTTGTCAGTGAAAGAAATACTCTTGTTCAGTCCAATGCACTTGGGTAGCCCAAATAAACAATAGTATAATACCCGGCATTTATGCAGCACCCTTTGGGGCAAGGGCTCACACTTTATACATATTTCTCGTTTATCATGGCCACATTCCTGGGAGACAGGCTGCCCCTTCGAGAGGCAAGGCGGCTGTGCTTTTGATTTCAAGCCCGGGCTGATGTAGACTCGTCGCTTTCTGCCTGTAAGAACATGCCGTACTTAAACGTCCTTCAGCCTTCTTGGGCCTGGCTAAGTGGCCCCTCATGACAGACTTCTGAAGCCCCTCTGGGAGTTCACCGTGCCTCTGCTCTCAGCTGTTTCTCGTCACCACTGGGGCTTCAACCCTTGAGGGCGCAGAACAGCCAAGACTCAGAGAGGCAGCTTTGTGATGTCTTCCAACAAGAGCGCCCCCTCGAGTGGGCCACGGTATATGCATCCAGCTTGGAGCAGCCTCCAGGAGTTTAGGAGGTCAACAGGAATCCCAGCCTGTGCCGCTTATTAACTAGGTGAACTTAGGGAAATTACTTAACCTCTCTTAGCTACTTGACCTAGAAAACAAGCCCCTTAAAGACATAATTTGCTAGGCTGCTATGACACTAACACAGCATATGGCATGTAAACTCCCTGGCATGTGGTGAGAACTAAATTAAAAGTATTTATTAACGTTTTATAGGCATCATTTTGCTTACTTGGGTTACCAAGCTTACTGCCTTCTGCACATCCAGTGTTAGAGTCCCCACTCCTGTCAAATCCATGAAATCCTAATCCCCAGCACCTCAAAATGTGACTATATTTGGAGCTGGGGATCTTTAAGGAAGTAATGCAGTTCAAATGAGGTTATTGATGGAGGCCCCAATACAGTATTGCTGGTGTCCTTACAAGAAGAGATTAGAACAGATACACACAGAGAAAAGACCATGTGAAGAAACAAGAATAAGATGGCCGTCTACAAGCCAAGGAGAGAGCCCCTAGGAGAAACCAAGCCTGTCAACACCTTCTCAGACTTGTAGCCTCCAGAACTGTGAGACAATAAATTTATGTTGTTTACACCACCCAGTCCATGGCAGCCCTAGAAGATTAATACTCCCAAGTTTGGGTTGACAGCCATAAATAACCCCCAAATCTCAGGTCATGAGATCCATCCTTTGAAAGATGGGGTCAATAATGTCCCGGGCTTCAGGAGAACATATAAACAAACAGAAGCTATGATTGCTCACCAGAAGTTAGTTGGATAAGCCCCTTGGTAGAAAGAAAAATCAAACCATTTCCTCTATCAGTGGGATGAATCAGAAAGATCACCAAATTTAAATCAGAGGTCAGAGTATGAAATCCCATTTTTACCAGGGTTTAGCTGTGGAAACTTTGATAATCATTTATTTCTATGTGCTTCTCTATAACTTGGTGAATTCAGTTGTCTACTACAGCAGACCACCTTTAACAACCTGAACCAAAGTAATAAACCTTGAACCTTCAGTTCAAATGACTGATTTCATTCAGTTCGGTTTCATTCAGTCAGTTTCATTCAGACTGGTAAATTCATTACTGATTTATACAAATTGTGAATGGTCCTCAGATGTGTAGAACTCTGAGATTTTATTTGGAGTTATCCTTAAGCCTTCAATTCAGGGTTAGGTGAAAAGACAAATTTGTCTTTTAATGAGTTTCACTACTTCTTTACAGAAGAAATGTCAGGAAATATAGTGAAGGGACCATTTGTCTTGGTATTTTCTACTCAGATCTCTTATTTGGGAATAGACAATAAATAATGTTTTAATGAATAGCCAAATTGCATCCTACATGTTTTGCATAGTTGGTGTAAAATAAATATTGATTGAATGTACATAATTCTTGAGCTGTATTTTCAGAAAAAAAAATTCGAGACAGGACAACGTGTTTGTTGAGAATGAATAGTCAACCTCAATAATCAGCACAAAAATTATTGCTACCCTCAAGTCATCCATCTATGGCAATTGATCCTAAAACTTCTCAAATTTTGTTCCTGTTCCACTTTAATAAATGTCCTTTCAGGACTTTCTTGGAAGTTCATCTTCAAGTGCAAGAGGTGTCGATTCAGTCCTTGGTCTAGGAACCAAGATCCCACATGCCTCATGTCCAGAAAACCAGAACATAAAGCAGAAGCGATGGTGTAACAAATTCTAACTTAAGGAATATATGAAAGTCCTCACCCTTTTTTTAAAAGACAAATTTCTAACATTTTATGTGTTGCTATTTTCTCAGTATAGTTAATTTCCTATCAAAATAATTTGCAACCTACCTTGTGAGTTTTGAGTGTTAATTAATGTGTTTTAAGTGCTATGGGTTTCTGAGGTGAAAGTCCCATAAAAATTTCATGCTGTTATTAATATTATGTCCTGATTCAATTAAAAAAGAATACCTTTGGACGACACTTTTGTGCCTTTGAGATTTGATCACAAATGCGAAGCAAGTCCTATCCCATATTTTTCCCAGTATGTTTAAGAATCCTACGGACCAGCATCGAGCTCTGGGTCTACATCCCAGCTCAGTTACTTGCCAATTAATATGACTCTGAGGTGTTACTTTAAATTTCTCAGGCTCAGTTTCCATTTTCTTAATTAGTAAGATGGAAACGTTAATAAAATTCACCCCAAGGACCACCGTGAAAATAAAATAATAGCTGGCAAGTACTCAAAGTGGGGTTTACATGACAGACTGAAATGTGTTACCCTCCTCTTTATTTAAAGCAGATCTTTTAAGCAAAATCCTAAGATTATTACTTATTAATAATTCTCTCCTTTAGATTCAAAAGTAATGACTAAGTGTGTGTGTATGTGTGTGTGCTCAGTCAAGTCAGACTCTTTGCAACCCTATTGGCTGTACTCCTCTAGGCTCTTCTGTCCATGTGATTTCCAAGGCAAAAATACCTGAACAGCTTGCCATTTCCTTCTCCAGGGAATCTTCCCCACCTAGGATTCGAATCCTCATCTTTCATTTTCTACACTGGCAGGAGGATTCTTTACCACTATGTCACCCGAGAAGCCCTTAATGACTATATGAAGTGAAAGTGAAAGTCACTCAGTTGTGTCCGACTCTTTGCGACCCCATGGATCATACAGTCCATGGAATTCTCCAGGCCAGAATACTGGAGTGGGTAGCCTTTCCCTTCTCCAGGGGATCTTCCCAACCCAGGGATTGAACCCAGGTCTCCCACATTGCAGGCAGATTCGTTACCAGATAAGCCACAGGGGAAATCCAATGACTATGTAATTAATCCACATATATTAATTAATCACTATATATTAATTACTCACTACAATGACTATGTAATTAATCCACATATATTAATTACTCACTACATACTGTAGGTAGTGGCTGCCCTCAGAAACTCCTAAATTAGCCAAGAAGGAAGCTTAACTATAGGGCAGTGACTTCAAAGGTGTGTCCACTGTTTTAGGCAATGGGGTCCAAGCAGCAAATACAAATAGAAACACATACACTAACCTTGCAAAGCTTACAGTTCAGTGGGGAAAACAAACATACACAGAATAGATAAGTGAATATGCTATCCGGGAAGCCCAAAGTGAATATACAGCATATTAACAGCGATCAGCACTAAGGTGGTAAAGAAAAAGAAAATAGAGTGCCAGGTGTGGGCTATGGATCGCAATTTTAGCTGAAGCAGCCAGAGGTGCCTGAGCAGCGAGATGGCATTTGTGAAATATGTTTGAAGGAATGAGATCTTTCGTCCTGTGTCACCTTCACAGAGACAGGTTATGACAAGTGGCAAGTGCCATAAGTCACTTCCAAGAGCATGGAGCCTGACGTAGGGCAGGAGTGGGGTGTTCCCTTCACAGTGTCCAGGTTACACCTACTCATTCGCAGTCAGAAAGCATCACGCCCTTTCCGAACGTGTTCTTTGTGCTTATCCAGTGACCAGTATCATTGAGAGCTACTAGTGATAAAGATCTCTGAAGTCTGTGCCCATTTCATGGCTGCAGGATCTGTACCTGAAATATTTGAAAACACACAATAGACGGCTCAGACAGTAAAGAATCCGCCTGCAATGTGGGAGACGTGGGTTCAATCCCTGGGTCGGGAAGATCCCTTGGAGGAGGGCATGTCAACCCACTCCAGTACTCTTGCCTGGAGAATCTCCATGGACAGAGGAGCCTGGCGGGCTACAGTTCATGGGGTTGCAAGGAGACAGACACAACTGAGGGACTAAGCACAGCACAGAGTGATAATGTTGGAAACATCAGGTTAATCCTTTACACCATTGTAATCTTAATGTTTTCAAACCCATCTTCATAAAACTTGCTGAGGTTGGGAGCCTCGAGGGTTTCTGACGACCTTTCTAACATAGTCAATCTGTTGTGATGAAATGAGCCCAGAGTGCACTGCCAAAGAGCCTTCGAAAATAACCACTAGTTTTCTCCAGTTTTTCTCTGGAAAAATTTGTGTGGCTCAGACATCCCATCCCATATTAGACTCAACCCTGGATGATAAAACACAAGACGCGATAGGTCTCACTGTCCTCATTCCTTCGGCAGAATCCAGCTCTGCAGTCTGGTCTGCTGTCTCACCTGGGCTTGGAGGAGTTGTGAGGAAAAAAACGGTTATAAGAAATTTCCCCTTAGGGTTGGGTGGCCTGTACAAGCTGGGGTTTCTGTACAGCACGACTGTGGTTTCTGTTAGCTCTGAAGATTGCCAGAATGCTTGCAGGGATTAAAAACAGGAAATCCAATGATCCACATAAATGATATTTTCCTAATGGTAATATTCCGCACATTTCAAGGACACAAGTCCTAGAATTGTGCAGGGAAATGGACCCCTCCTGGTCTTCCTTTCATGTCAATAACTCCACTATGTGAGTCCTATGTCATTTTTTACACCCACTCAACTTGGGACATGTCAACTTATGCAATCTGGGTCTGAGAGTGTTGCCTTTACTGCTTGTCCCAAACTTGTGGGGTCATTCCATGTGTGTGTGTCTGTTGTGTATATCCAGCCACTCAGTCATGTCCAAATCGTTGTGACGCTATGGTCTATAGCCTACCAGGATCCTCCATCCATGAGTTTTTCTCAAAGAGTATACTGGAGTGGGTTGCCATTTCCTGTTCAAGGCGATCTTCCAGACCAGGGATTGAACCCTTGTCTCCTGCATCTCCTGCATTGCAGGTGGACTCTTTACCACTAAGCTACTGAAGAAGCCCCATTCCATATATGTATATGCTAAGGCATTTCAGTTGTGTCCAACTTTGTATTACTCCGTGGACTGTAGCCCATCAGGCTCCTCTGTCCATGGGATTCTCCAGGCAAGAATACTGGACTGGGTTGCCATGCCTTCCTTTCAGATCACATCAGATCAGATCAGTCGCTCAGTCATGTCCGACTCTTTGCGACCCCATGAATCACAGCACGCCAGGCCTCCCTGTCCATCACCAACTCCCGGAGTTCACTCAGACTCATGTCCATTGAGTCAGTGATGCCATCCAGCCATCTCATCTTCTGTTGTCCCCCTCTCCTCTTGCCCCCAATCCCTCCCAGCATCAGAGTCTTTTCCAAGGAGTCAACTCTTCTCATAAGGTGGCCAAAGTACTGGAGTTTCAGCTTTAGCATCATTCCTTCCAAAGAAATCCCAGGGCTGATCTCCTTTCGAACGGACTGGTTGGAACTCTTCACATGAGGTGGCCAAAGTACTGGAGTTTCAGCTTCAGCATCAGCCCTTCCAATGAACACCCAGGACTGATCTCCTTTAGGATGGACTGGTTGGATCTCCTTTCAGTCCAAGGGGCTCTAAAGAGTCTTCTCGAACACCACAGTTCAAAAGCATCAACTCTTCGGTGCTCAGCTTTCTTCACAGTCCAACTCTCACATCCAAGACTACACAACCACTAAAATTGTGTTTTTCAAGAATATACAACACCCCAAAATTACTTATAAATAACATTATATGAAAAAAATCAATATATAAAATTATAAAAAATAGTAAGATTTCGAATTTTTGTCCTTGACCAGTGGTGTGTATGGGCATCCCTGGTGGCTCAGTGGTAAGGAATCTGCCTGCAATGTGGAAGACATAGGTTCCATCCATAGATCAGTGAGATCCCTTGGAAAAGGGAATGGCTACCCACTCCAGTATTCTTGCCTGGGAAATCCCACGGACAGAGGAACCTGGTGGGCCACAGGCCATGGGGTCACAAACAGGCAGACATGACTGAGTGACTAACATTTTCACTTGCAATGTGTGTCTATTCCAGTACTGAGAATATAACAGCAGATGTCTCTGGGTGGTGCTATTAATGATATTTCCAATATTCTTGAGTGGAAATGTTCTTTTTCACACAATAATAGCATCTGATTGTATCATAAGATGCTGTGTTATTTCACAGTGATATAAATCTGAGGTAGGTATACCACAGCCCATGGTACAAAAACAGCCAGTGGTCTGTTTCGTAAATAAAGTTTTATTTGGACATAGCCATGCACAACTACACTCATTTAATTTTTTTTTTAATTTATTTTTTTCTTTTCTTTTTTTTTAATTTTATTTTTAAACTTTACAATATTGTATTGGTTTTGCCAAATATTGAAATGATGATCAGAATCCTTTAAACTAAGCTGCAGCAGTGCATGAACCGAGAACTTACAGATGTATAAGCTGGATTTAGAAAAGGCGAAGGAACCAGAGATCAATTGCCAACATCTGCTGGATCATAGCAAAAGCAAGAGAATTCCAGAAAAGCATCTACTTCTGCTTCATTGACTACATAAAACCTTTGACTATGTGGATAACAACAAACTGTGGAAGATTCTTCAAGAAATGAGAATATCGATCACCTTACATGTCTCCTGAGAAGCCTGTATGCAGGTCAAGAAGCAACAGTTAGAACCGAATACGAAACAACACACTGAGTCAAATTTGGGAAAGGAGTACGTCAAGGCTGTATATTGTTACCTTGCTTATTTAACTTGTATGCAGAGGGCATCATGAGGAATGCTAGGCTGGATTAAGCTCAAGCTGGAATCAAGACTGCCAGGAGAAATATCAATAACCTCAGATATGCAGATGACACCACTCTAATGGTAAAAAGCAAAGAGGAACTAAAGAGCCTCTTGATGAAGGTGAAAAAGGAGAGTGAAAAAGTTGGCTTAAAATTCAGCATTCAAAAAATGAAGATCATAGCATCTGGTCCCATCACTTCATGGCAAATTGACAGGGAAACAGTGACAGACTTTATTTTCTTGGGCTCCAAAATCACTGCATACAGTAACTGCAGCCATGACATTAAAAGATGTTTGCTCCTTAGAAGGAAAGCTATGACAAACCTAGACAGAATATCAAAAAAACTGGGAATGTTGGTGGTGCTAACATCTTCTAATAGATGGAGATCAACCATGCTGCTAAAGATCCTACAATGTTCAGGATGACTCTCCACAACAAAGAATTTGTCCACCCAAGAATGTTAATAGTGCTGAGTCTGAGCTCTGATGTTGATAAATAGTAAAACCATTCTAATATTCCCATCAGATTATGAGATTTTATCAATCTATGCCTTTGAGATCCCTTCATGAGATGAACTTCTCATCTTTGTTGATGACAATGAACTTAGTCCTTTGCTCTCCTGTGCCTTTTAAAAGAATATTTTACTCATGCTTATTACCACTATTTGAACAGTGTTCTTCTTTCTGATTTTAGGAAATGAGATTATTTTAGGAATAGGAAATTTCTAGAAATAAAATGTTGCTACAACATTATACGTATTGTGCTTTTCCATACATTTTGAAAAGGTAGAGAAAAGAACTATTTAAAAATTTGAAGATTCATGTTGATGTATGGCAAAACCAATACAATATTGTAAAGTAATTAGCCTCCAATTAAAATAAATAAATTGATATTAAAAAATATTTACTTCTGAAAAAAAAAATTTGAAGAGCCCTTCAAATATGTCTTGAGCCCCCATCTTGTTCTGAGGAAGTTAAAATATATATTTTGAAAGAACAAACAGAGTAACCACTGATGTATCATTTCAAGTTACCTTTGAAAAGGCAATGTTGTTGTTCAGTCTCTAAATTGTGTCTGATTCTTTGCAACCCCATGGACACAGCAAGCTCTCCTGTCATTTACTGTCTCCCAGAGTTTGCTCAGACTCATGCCTATTGTGTCAGTAAAGCTATCTAACCATCTCATACTCTGCCGCCTCCTCTTTTTGCCTTCAATCTTTCCCAGCATCAGGGTCTTTTCCAATGAGTCAGCTCTTTGCATCAAGTGGCCAAAGTATTGCAGCTTTAGCATCAGTCCTTCCAATGAATATTCAGGGTTGATTTCCTCTAGGGTTTTGACTGGTTTTATCTCCTTGCAGTCCAGGGGACTCAAGAATCACCTGTCAGAACCACAATTTGGAAGCATTATTCAGTCTGTAAAACTCAATGATCTTAATTTAAGGTGGAAAGAGGTGAATGTGATTCTAGGACTATGTGTGTTAATTCTGGAAGAAAATGATTGTCAGCTCTATTGGAGTCCAGTTATTTCTATTTATGATTCTTAAGGACTCTTCCACATTTCATATAATGTGTGTTTAACCATTTCAAGTCTCAGTATCAATGAGTTGTCCAGTCTTCTAAGAGACTGAATGAATATATATTCCTGAAACAACTAAAAATTAAGTAAGCAACACTTTATTCGCCAACACCCACTACCCTGTGGTTTAATTAATCTTGAGAAACAAAGATGTCTCAAGGGAAGACTTACCAAACTCTAAGCCTTCAAGCTCCACCAATCTCTATGCCCAAGTTAAGCCCAAGTACAAAATTAACAATTTCTTCCTCTGTACGATAAAGGTTAATAAAAACTATGCTGGTAAATTTGTACGGGAGTAATGAGTCATACAGATATAGATTGTTATGCTATGCTATGCTAAGTCATTTCAGTCGTGTCTGACTCTGTGTGATCCCATAGACGGCAGCCCACCAGGCTCCCCCATCCCTGGGATTCTCCAGGCAAGAACACTGGAGTGGGTTGCCATTTCCTTCTCCAATGCATGAAAGTGAAAAGTGAAAGTGAAGTCGCTCAGTCGTGTCCGATTCTTAGCAACCCCATGGACTGCAGCCTACCAGGCTCCTCTGTCCACGGGATTTTCTAGGCAAGAATTCTGGAGTGGGGTGCCATTGCCTTCTCCACAGATATAGATTAGATATAGATATAATTCTGTTCAGTATATCTGATCTGATCTGATCAGTCGCTCAGTCATGTCCGACTCTTTGCGACCCCATGAATCGCAGCACACTAGGACTCCCTGTCCGTCACCAACTCCCGGAGTTCACTCAGACTCATGTCCATCGAGTCAGTGATGCCATCCAGCCATCTCATCCTCTGTCGTCCCCTTCTCCTCCTGCCCCCAATCCCTCCCAGCATCAGAGTCTTTTCCAATGAGTCAACTCTTCGCATGAGGTGGCCAAAGTACTAGAGCTTCAGCTTTAGCATCATTCCTTCCAAAGAAATCCCAGGGCTGATCTCCTTCAGAATGGACTGGTTGGATCTCCTTGTTCAGTATATAGTAACCTATAAATGATATATTAGCATTAGCTATCTTTTATTACTTTTCAACTTAATGTTTCAAATGATTCTGTGAGGGTACCTATTATTAGGTCTATATTTAAATAGAGACATTGAAACACTAAGAGATTAAACAAATTATTCAGAGTTTACACAACGGATAAGTGATGTTGCCAACACAACACTATTTTACTCCAAAAGACTGAAAAAGCAAAGGTACTGATGGTGTCAGAATAGTTCCAGCGGATCCATTAGATGGCAGTCCTTGACAAATTGCCAAAAGAGCCTTCAGGTACTTTCTTAACTCTTGTGTTTGACAGTTCGATCCTTTCCACACACACCTACCTCAGAGCCCCTGTCAAAGACAAAATGGCAGCCTGGGCCCACAGTGATCCCGATCCAGCATGGCAGTTCTTATGTTCTTAAAATCTGCCCTGAGTGGAAAATATTTCACTCTACGTGCCTTGCCCTCATTTCAAAGGCTTCTAAGGCCCTCATTTTCAGGTTACAAAAACAATCCTAAAAATCAACTTCTGCCAAATCGCAAGTAATTGAGCAAATTATGCTTCCTAATCACCCATCTTTCTTTGCATCTCAGCCGTCAAACCCTTCTCCTGACATGTTCCTGGGGCCCCCAGCTTTCCAGCCTCTTCTCTGGTGTCATTCTAATTGGCACTAATAGCTTCACTAAAATTCAGGCATCAAAAAGGTCCCACCAATCAGTTTATCCTTTGACCCTGAGCGCTGACTTCTCTGTCAGGTTCAGGCATTACTAATCCACCTACTGGTTAGTCTGGACAGCTTATTTTGTTTGCCCCTTTTCTTCTTCCACTAAGAACTAAAATGACGACCAGCTGCATCCATTAAAGTGTCCCTTCCCCTGGCTGACCCACAAACCTGGCATGTGGGGGAATGTCTGTGACTCCTCATGGACCTTTGCACGTTGTCTTCCGTAGAGTGACCTGCACAGTTTTGGGCATTCTCTGTAGTGCCCTTCCCCCACACAAGCCCTTTCTTCCTCACACCTGGAAGGTGAAAAGCCAGACTCCTTTGCTGAGCCCTCAATTTCATCACGTTTGTTTCTGTCCCACAGTGAAAGATCAGACAGGGGACAAGAGCGAGGTCACAGTCGGTACCGTCAGAAGTGGAAAATAAGGGCCTTCAAAGAAGATGAGGCTTAACAGGGTTTTCTGCACTCTGCTTGCTCAAAGCAATTCACCTAAAGCCATACCATAAACAAAACATACTCTTTGCTGGAAGAAGAGATGAATCAGATACCTGAAAGATGTTATGACTATCCCACTATCTCCTTTAGAGTAGTCAGCCCCCTCACATGTTGAGAAATGTCCTCATCTTATCCCTTCAAACTCAAAGCAGAGTTTCAGTTCCTTGCCAGAGGCACTGAAGTCTTCTCATTCATCTGTAGTACACCATAAGCCCTAATATCCTCATAATGAAAAACATTATATAGCGTACAGTGTGCAGATTATTTTGTTCTAGGAATTCAATCCTGTCTAACTCTTTGCAACCCCAGGGACGATACAGTCCATGGAATTCTCCAGGCCAGAATACTGGAATGGGTAGCCTTTCACTTCTCCAGGGGATCTTCCCAACCCAGGGATCGAACCCAGGTCTCCCATTTAGCAAATGGATTCTTTACCAGCCGAGCCACAAGGGAAGCCCAAGAATACTGGAATGGGTAGTCTATCCCTTCTCCAGTGGATCTTCCTGACCCAGGAATCAAACCAGGGTCTTCTGCTTTGCAGGTGAATTCTTTACCAACTGAGCTATCAAGGAAACAAACCCCTATCAACCCTTTAATAACCCTTTGGGATAAATGGTGTTTTGACTTAAGACATAATAAAAAGAGCCACTATTGTAAAGACCATTGGAATCTCATGGACTAGAAAGACAATGAACTCCAGGTCTGAGCTGGAGCTCCTATGGCAGTGTTACTAATTTAACCAACATAATCATGGAAGCAATATTTCTACTGGCCCTTCAAAAAGGAAAAGCATTTTTGTCAGAAGAAATAGGAAAAGGTGTGAGAAATGATATTCGGAGAAAAGGAAGTTCCCAGACAACAACAGGGCAATGCCTACAGACTCTCCCTACCTAGCCTATTCCATCCTTAGAAAGAAAGAATTTCAGGAGGGTAGATGGTACTGGATTTTAGACTCAGAAGACTGGATTCTTAACCTAATTTCTCCACTATCTTTTACCAATTGCCAAACTGTTCTGGGTGGATTCTCTTCTCTGTCAAATGAGTATCAATATGGATGATTTTATTTTATTTATTTCTCACAACAGCCCTAAAAGCAAATACAAAAATGATCCTTGTATTACCTGCAGTATAATTGAATTATAAACATGCTGGGAAATATAGCTAGCATGCGGCGGGATAGCCTGTGAACCTTTGCAGATAAACCCCAACACTACAATTCCTGCTGGCCCCTCTCCCTACCTAGCAGTCTCCGAAGATGCATCAAATAGAGGGCATAAGATAAGTAGAGCTGCACCTGGAAATCAGCATTTGCTCTGCAACATTTGCTTCTCCTCCTCCTTCACCATAATTTATTCAGTCCCTTTCAGCCTTGCTACTGCCTGCAAGAGTCTTCCCTACATAATCTTTTATAACAGGCTTTACTGTGGGGTCTTCCCTCATGATCCAGTGGTTAAGAAAGACACTGTGCTTCCATTGTAAGGGGCCCAGGTTTGATCCTTGGTTAGGCTTCCCTGATAGCTCTGTTGGTAAAGAATCCACCTGCAATGCAGGAGACCCTGGTTTGATTCCTGGGCAGGAAAGATCCCCTGGAGAAGGGAAAGGCTACCTACTCCAATATTTTGGCCTGGAGAATTCCAAGGACTGTATGGTCTATGGGGTCACAAAGAGTCGGACAAGACTGAGCAACTTTCACTTTTAGGGAACTATGATCCCATTAACCATGTGGCAAAAAAAAAAAAAAAAAAACTAAAAAAAGAAAAAGAGGGAAAATAAAAAAGATCTACTCCAAACTGAGGTTCAGATAATTCCTGGTAGGCTGACATTTTTTTGTGGGCTCAGCTGTTGCCTTTCACCCTGAAATATTTCTGCTCAATAGGTAGAAAGGAGATGTAGAGACATTTAACTAGAGAGCTTGGTTAAAATTCAATCACACAGGAAGTAATGAATTAATCTGACTAGATCCCTCAAAATTCCAGGTATGACCCCTAAAGGCAAAGAACTTACAGGCCAGTAAGAGACATGAGGCACGCACAGGAGACACACACGTACACACACATGCACAGATGGGAGAACTCACCTTAGAGGACAAAAATGACAGAGACGGGGTTGAGGCAAGAAGACCTATGAAGAGACTTTTGCTATAAACTTGAAAAGAGATGAAGTAATAGGAGTGATGAGGGAGTTGGGGAGAGTGATTTGAGAAATAATGAGAACTTAGAAGTCCGGGGGAAAAGAGCAATAAAAGGGAGAGCGAGGGAGGAATAATAGATGCCCCAAGTTCTGGTTTGGAAAATCAAGTGAATTCACAGAAATAAGGAGAGTCCCTTGGACTGCAAGAAGATCCAACCCATCCATCCTAAAGGAAATCAGTCCTGAATATTCAATGGAAGGACTGATGTTGAAGCTGAAACTCCAATACTTTGGACACCTGAAGTGAAAAACTGACTCACTGGAAAAGACCCTGATGCTGGGAAAGATTTAAGGCAGGAGGAGAAGGGGATGACAGAGCATTGGATGGCATCACTGACTCAATGGACATGAGTTTGAGTAAACTCTGGGAGTTGGTGATGGACAGGAAGGCCTGGCATGCTGCAGTCCATGGGGTGGCAAAAAGTTGGACACGACTGAGTGACTGAACTGACTGAACTGAAGGCATAGTTGGAAGCACATATTTGGCAGAGGTGGGGGAAACAGTGGTGCAAACAAAGATGATGAGGTCCACTTTGACATCTTAAGTGTAACACAGGTCTGAGCCCTCGTGATGGGGAAGTCAGATGCCTTAGCCTTGAGATCAAAAAAGGAATTGGGCTGATGATGGACATATGGAACACATCAACCAACACAGAGGAGTCTGTTGGCTTGAGCTCCACAAACCCAGTTCGTTGGCACTTTCTAGGAATTAGCTATCTGTTTTTGTGTACAGACTGGCTCCAAGGAATGGCTAACATGAGGGATTGTCAAACAAAGTGCTTTGCAAAATGAAAATATTTTAGGAAAACCAGCAGATCACCCCACTGATGACAGGGACAGTTGCATAAGCCTCCATGCTGGGGAGCCACTGTGCCAAGTCTGTGACTTTTTTCTACTTAAGTGTGAATCCTCTCAGACCTTCCTAGCCAAAGAACATCATCCTGCTTCACATTTACCAAAGGCTTTTAGCAAATATGAAAGAAACTGCCAAATTGGGCTGTGACAGCCTCAAGGAATATGATAAATAGAGCCTTGCTTTCCCTTTCTCCCAACTGTTCTTTTCCACAAAAGGCTTAGCTTTATATAATAACAGAAATGGGACATTAAAAATTAGGGTGCTAATGCCTGTGCTTACCACGTTCCAGGGACTTAGCTAAGCACTTGACATGAATTACCTGATTTAATCCTCACAAAAACCAAATGAGGTTGACGTATCAGTTAGCTATTGCCACTGTAATGCGATGTAACAAGTCATCTCCAAACTCAGTGGCTTAAAACTGCAGTCACGTATCATCCCAGATCAGAGGGTTGGCTCAGACACCTCTGTTGTTCCAGCCTGAGCTTCTCTGGGTATTTGCCCTCCTTACTGAGGATCTGGGGTCAGCTGGGTCATTTCTGCTGCCTATGTTCCACACTGCAGGTCAACAGAAAGGGGTACCTAGGAGGAATGCTATGCTTGAAACTGGCACCCCCTCCTTTCTACCCACACGCTATTGGCCAAAGTGGCATGCCCAAGATTCTGTCCACAGTGGCACAGAAAGAAAAGTGGAAGAATTGGGTCCTGTTGTTTAATCAACAACTTGCTACTTTTTATCCTTGTCATTTTACAGAAATATACTTCTCTATAGAGAGATGTTAAGCTTAGTGCTTCATCCTTTCATACTTACTTATTTTTTTCCTTTTATTTAAAACTATAGAACTCCAGGTAAATGTTGCCAAACCAGAAATTCATGACCTTGTTCCTGTCTTAAAGGGTCCCGCAGTGTATGCCGTGACAGAGACAAACTTGTAGGAGCATCATCACAGCAAAGAACAATGGTTTTGATAATAGAAAGCTTTGCAAGATGCTAGCAAAGGAGAGCGATGACTCATTCTGCTTAGAAGAGCTGGGAAGGCTCCTGAGTGTTCACCCGAGGAGATGATGGAGATGACATCAGAGCAGGATTTTTGAGGAAGAAGAAGCATTTTTACAAAAGAAGGGAGATGAGTAAGTTGTAAACAGACTACATGTTCTGTAACAAGGTGTTTGAGCAAATGTAAGTCCATGAAAGAATTATAAGCAGAAGAATGACATTCTTGCTGGAATACAGAGTTTGAGTTGCAGAAAGAAAAGTGTAAGAAGGGGGACATCCAGAAAAATCATGATGAAGTGAGATCAGAATGAGGCCACCAATTGAGCACGCGGGCATGCACAAGTGTGGACATGCACACACACATGAATATATGCTGAGAGAGACACACATATGCACGTGCAGACACAGAGACATGAATATATGCACATACACACATGCATACCCACAGATGCACGTGCATAGACACACAGGCCCACACTCTCAGCATAGATATATTTAGAAGGAAAAGGGGGAAACGAAACAGCACACAAGCAATTTCAGCTACTTTCTCTTAATTGCTCACTTGATGGCCCTGTGTGATAAGATTTCAGCCAGGATGTCACACTCAGTGAAATCCATGCTGTAACTTTAGCTACTTTTCCCCTTCTTTCAGAATCCTCCCTTACCCTCACCTCTGAATCCCCATTGGCACCTCAGTGGGTTATTGCCTCAAAGTGGCTGTGTCATAGGTCAAATAGACCTAGGATACTGTTAGGAAAATTAAAAAAAAAAAAAAGAAAAGGCTTGTTTAGGCTTTTGAGACAAAGCAGAGCAGTCCTCTGACCTTGCTTCCAACCTGCCTGGACACTGCCCTGGCTGGGAGTGACCGTGAGTGACTGCCTGCTGTGAGTGTAAGACTTGCAGCACCATAGATAAGATGGGGGAGAAATCTTGAGATTGCTGAGCTCCTAGAGGGGGCCTGGCCTATCGAGCCCCTGGTTTAACAAGACAAAACCAACAGCGTTAACAGGAAACCAGGCTTATAATTTGGTCACAGATGGATGATGATATCAGTTTGCATCCATCCTGGGATCATAAACAGGGAACCCTGAACTGCAGTCTTTGAAGTCTCATCCATGGAGTGGACGCACTGCCTGAGACCCTTTCCCAACTGGGACCCAGATGTGCTGTGACATGGGACTTCTCAGCACTGTTTAAGTCTGAATGTTGGTCAAAACCCAATTTGGTGATGTGTTCTCTGCTCTATTTCTCTTTTCTTTTAATGTTAGCATGTTGAAAGTAAGCTAGATAATTCTCTAATAGATATCTGTATATAATAAGTAGCTTACTTTGTTAACAAATCATTTGAACCTGAGACGAAAGTGAAAACTTTTGGCAAAACAGAGGCTGAAAGGTCCCTATGAGGTGTCCCAGCAGGATGCTGGGGCTCAGCCCTGGTGGATCTCAGGTCTCAGCTTCCTGAACTATACCACTGGACAGGGGTGAAATCCACAGTATGTAACTTCTCTGAGTATATCTGATGCCCCAGATGTAGCACTAAGCACTTTATATACATCATCTGAAGTGCATCACACAGTCTTAGAAAATGGTCAGGAAAAAAAAAATCCCCAAAATAACAGAAAGTCTAAAATGCCTATTTTTTCCTTAAAAAATAGCTACCATTTATCAGTTATCTAATTGGGCTTCCCTTGTGGCTCAACTGGTAAAGAATCCACCTGCGATGTGGGAGACCTGGGTTTGATCCCTGGGTTGGGAAGATCCCCTGGAGAAGGGAACGGCTGCCCACTCTAGTATTCTGGCCTGAAGAATTCCATGGACTGGAGAGTCCATGGGGTCGCAAAGAGTCAGAAATGACTTTCACTTTCAATAGCATCTGGTTCCAAAGCCCCTAAACTTCAACTAGGTCAGACCCATTCCTGAGACACATTTATCATGAGCCTCAGTGAGCTGATAAGCAGGCAGGCACGTTTAATAGAAAGTAGAAGGTTGCAGAGAGCATGGCTTTGCATTCCCACTCTATCATATCAATTCTGAGCAGCAGTGAGCATATCCCATGGCTTTTCTGATCTTCAATTTCCTGATATCCAAAGTAGAGAAGATTAGAGCTATCCTTGAGGTTATCGTGATAACTAAATAAAGTGATATATGGAAAATGTCATCTGATTTCGCAAGCACAACTTGATTTGAGATTTGCATATACTGTTCTCTTTGAAAGAGTTCTCTTTGAAAGAACTTGGACAGGAGGAGAACAGGGAAGATGGAACTTCCACACAAAAATGTGGGACACGTGATGTCTAGCTCCAGCCTGAGCCCCACGGGAACTTTGGCATATAAATTGCACCAGAGAGTTTGTCCTGCCTTAAGATAAGACAGTGAGGCTTTTGAACTTCTGAACCCCAGGCAGTCAGAATCCCTTGGATGGTAAACAAGATGGCTTCAATCACTGAAAGGTGATCCCACAGAGAAGGTTACAGATATGAACCATTAGCTGGAGCACCTACAGTAATTGGAAGATAAGCATACTTAACCAAACTGGCTAAAGGGACCCTGGGTATCTGGCAGGGCTACAAATACATATGTTACAGCCCCCCACCTCACC
Organism: Bos grunniens; assembly: GCF_055505025.1. Classification (NCBI taxonomy): domain Eukaryota; kingdom Metazoa; phylum Chordata; class Mammalia; order Artiodactyla; family Bovidae; genus Bos; species Bos grunniens. The sequence continues at coordinate 9,545,860 of NC_141170.1, read as the reverse complement.
CCCCGCATCCTCCAAATTTGTTTAATTGCCACATATCTGTATACAGCAGATACATCATGTTCTATGTATCTGCAGAATTTGGTTGGCCACAATATCTGGTGACCTGTTTCCTATGGTGAAATGGAAAGAAAGATAGTATAATATCATGGACGTGATACTGCAGTCCTGAAGATCAGTGTCTCTAGTTTCTGAAACTTGACCGCAAGGCTTGGTTTTTCTCTCTTACCTCCCCTGTAACCTCTGTGATCTGCTTATTTTGCTGTTGTTCAGCTGCTAAATAATGTCCAACTGTTTTCCACCCCATGAACTGTAGCATGCCAGGCTTTCCTTTCCTTCACCATCTCCCAGAATTTGCTCAAATTCATGTCCATTGAGTCGGTGATGTCATCCAACCATCTCATCCTCTGTCGCCCCCTTCTCCTTTTGTCCTCAATCTTTCTCAGCATCAGGGTCTTTTCCAATGAGTCAGCTCTTCACATCAGGTGGCCAAAGTATTGGAACTTCAGCTTTAGCACCAGCCTTTCCAATGAATATTTAGAGTTGATTTTCTTTTGGATTGGCTGGTTTGATCTCCTTGCAGTCCAAGAGACTCTCAAGAGTTTTCTCCAGCACCACAATTAGAAAGTATCAATTCTTTGGTGTTTAGCCTTCTTGATGGTCCAACTCTCACACCCATATGTGACTCCTGGGAAAACCATAGCTTTGACTGTATGGATCCTTGTCATCAAAGTAATGTCTCTGGTTTCTAATTATGCTGTCTAGGTCATTGAGTGCTGGCAATTTAATCTCTGGTTCGTCTGCCTTTTTAAATCCAGCTTGTACATCTGGAAGTTTTCAGTTCACATGCTGTTGAAGCCTAGTTTCAAGGATTTTGAGCACTACCTTGCTAGCATGTGAAATGAGCACAGTTGTACAGTAGTTTGAATATTCTTTGGCATTGCCCTTCTTAGGGATTGGAATGAAAACTGATCTTTTCCAGTCCTGTGACCACTGCTGAGTTTTCCAAATTTGCTGGCATATTGAGTGCAGCACATTAACAGAATCATCTTTTAGGATTTTAAATAGCTCAGCTGGAATTCAATCATCTCCACTAGCTTGTTCATAGTGATGCTTCCTAAGGCCCATTTGACTTTGCATTTAATGATTGTTTGGCTCTAGGTGAGTGACCATCTAGGAGAGTCAAACCATCAGGGTTATTCCTCCTTCAGTGGACCATGTTTTGTCAGAACTCTCCTCCATGAGCCCTCCATCTTGAGTGGCCCTGCATGACATGGCTTATAGCTTCATTGAGTTACACAAGCCCCTTCAACATGGCAAGGTTGTGGTCCCATGAAGTGGTGATCTACTTAAACAGATTTTTATTTTCTCATCTAAAGAATGAGGGCATTAACTGTAGTGAATTGGATAATGGGCCCCAGAAATAAATATCCATCTGGAATTTGAAAATGTAACCTTATTTGGAATTAACACCCTTCAGATATAATTAAGAATCTCTGGACGAGATCATTCTGGATTATTGTGGCCCTAAATTCAGTGTTGACTATCCTTTAAGAGCTGGAAAAAAGAGAAGAGACAGAGACACAGAGGCTGTGTGAAGGCAGAGACAGGAATTGGAGTGCAAACACAAGCCAAGAATGCCAAGGATTGCTGACAGCAGTCCAAGCTAGGAGAGAGGCATGGGCTGGATTCACACTTTGAGATTGTGGCAGGAACCGACACTGATGATACCTTGATTTTGGACTTCTAGCCTCCACAACAGTGAAAGAACACATTTCCCCTGTTTTAAGCCACCCAGTTTGTGACAATTATGTTACAGAACTGAGCAATAACCATGTGAGAGTGTTCTGAGGATTGAGTGAATTAACACAAATAAATTATAAGAGGCAGAGGCTGGAACAGAGTGCAAACTTTTAAGGTGTTTGCTTTCAGTGTAACCATTAGATTGTATAAACACAAATGCACCCAGAGGTGGTATTGCTGACCATGTAAATCTACTGTACAACCAGAATAAAAGAATCACTTTGACAGCCCACACATCATCCCAGTTAGAAAAATGACACATGTAGACTAGAATTTTTGCAGGAATACTTTCAGTTTTATCGTCTCACAGTAGAACAAATGCTTTGCTCTTAGCAGCTGCTTGGTCCATTTAAGTCATTCAAATGGAATTCTAAGAAGTGTCCTCTGCTTAAATTCGACTCTCTGAATATAGATGCAAGGTTCTTGAGAGTCTGGGATGTCTCAATGGATTTTACTTGACATAGAGTCGGTTTAAGTACTGTGCCTTATCCTTTCCAAGAATGAAAGTCTGCATTTAAAATGCATAGGCAATGAAAGCAAAAATACATGTTAATAAGCCAGCACTTCCCTGATTCCATATTTTATACTTTTCATGATGGATTCTTCTAGATAAGAAGACACAGAAAAATTGCGATTTTTTTTTTAAGTTCAAGAGAAGAAAAGGTTTCTCTAGGACACCATTCCTGCTTTTTTTTTTTTTTTTTTTTAATGGACTAAACAGTGGTGGCCTTACCCAATTTCCAAAGTGCTGGAGATTATTTAGGTAAACTCAGTTATTGGCAGTAATGAAGGTCTCAATTCAAAACCCTCTTTTGGGTAAAGTGATTCAGAGTGAGAAGTGTTATGTTTGATTTCTTCTCACTGTGAAATCCAGATTTTGCACAGCTATAATATTCCCTTTTCAGGAAGGCTGGCAGGGCCAACATTTAAGTCTAGTTCAGCCATGCCTAATGCTATATCCTGTCATTTTAATGACCTCTCCCTTTTCTTCCTTTACCCACCTTTCTTACTTTACACTTTGCCTTTTAAGATGAATTGAAGGATCATTCTTACCCTATGATTTAGAGTCTCTTAATTCTGTTTTTAGATGTGTTCAGAGGCAGTAGGACATTTTTATTTTATTTTAATTTGTGTTTACCAAACCTGTATCATGCACTCCATCAGGCAGTGGGCTCCTCTGGGCTCTTTCCAGAAAATTAAAAACATAAATTAAGTATAAATGGCCAAAGCCACAGAACAAGCAAGCCTTCTTAGTGTCCACAGAGAGGGGTTCTATTACCACTACTCGCTTTAGAGAAGAGGGAAGTTACCTGTAATTCTTGTTCTCTTGAAGGTGTGCATTTTATAATAGGTCCCCATTCACCACCCTGCCCTCCCCAAGGAGTTCTTAGCTGCTTGATTTTTTTGGCTGCAAAGAACTGGCAATGAGGGGTTAGTACATTCTTACAACCCCTGGGGTAGATACATTGCAGTTCTAGTGAGAGCTTATACTCTTTTTAACTGTTTTTGGATTTGGATTTTGCCTTGAGCTGTATGTTAAAAGAAGTCCTTTCTAATGAGAATAATTTTGCACTTAGGGAAAAAATGCTTCCCAAAAGATGTCAGGCCTTTATTAACAGAAATCCTTCCCTTTAAAATTTTTTTTAAATAATTACAATAAGACATGTAGAGGACATGTGAACATTTTTTAAGACCCCAGGCTTCCTCAAGTTTCTTCTCTATTACTTTGAACTTGAACCATAGAGTCTAATATACATAGGGAAGCATCTCAGCTTCTCTCCCTTCCCAAGACTAAAAACTTATTGAAGCAAGAGCGCTAATTCATCTCAACCCACATGGCATCTCCTGTTGATGGATAGTGGCTGATGGTTGAGGAGGAGTCGAGTCCAGGTGCAGACTCAGCAGGAAGGAGTGCGGTGATTGATTAATGATGTCTGCCTGGGTGAAGGAGGAGGAAGTGGCAATACATGTGCCGTGTGCTTGCCATTTCTGGTAAGGACTACATCTTATTCATCTTTGTATCCCTGTGCCTAGCATGGTGCCTGGCACAGAGGAGTGCTCCATAAATATTTGGTGTACTGAACTGAGCTAAACTTTCCACCCAACTCCCTCTTTCTCTGAGTCAGAAGGAATGGTGGTGGTAAGGACATTATCTGTGCTGAAAAGCAGTGATGGTGAGACATACCTCTAAGGGTAAAGTTCTTCTGGAACCAATAGGTCCAGGTACCTCAGAGTCTGTTCAAGTACTCTGCCATGAACCCAATGTCCATCTACTATATGAGACTTTCATGGCCATCAGATCTTTATTGTTGCCTTATTGCCTCCCCAAGGAATTAAATTATGGTCTCGATGTGCCTAGCTGCCAGGTGCTGTCCTGCTGGGACCCATCTCTCAGGATACCAACATGGCTTGGCCATGTGACATTAACCACTGCCAGCCAGGAGTTTTTTGCATTTACGATTCTATCCGTTGGATTAGACCTTTGCACCCACTATCCCACATCAGAACTTGGAACAGCCTTTGGACCCTGTGCTTAAAACTAACTGCATGGTTGCACTGCAGAGGCACCCAATTTCTGAGCCCAGTCAACGGCATTTTGTTCTTCCTTTGAAACCATCCCCCATCATCCTCAAGCTTCCTTGACTTGTTATTTCTTGGACCCGATAGTGACACATGCTCCATCATATTTGGCATAGCAATGAAGTGAATTGTGTACTTGAAGTTGAGAAATCCTGACTTAAGTCTATTTTTACCACTGTATTGAAAAAATAATTGATGCTTTTGAACTGTGGTGTTGGAGAAGACTCTTGAGAGTCCCTTGGACTGCAAGGAGATCCAACCAGTCCATTCTAAAGGAGATCAGCCCTGAGATTTCTTTGGAAGGAATGATGCTAAAGCTGAAACTCCAGTACTTTGGCCACCTCATGTGAAGAGTTGACTCATTGGAAAAGACTCTGATGCTGGGAGGGATTGGGGGCAGGAGGAGAAGGGGACGACAGAGGATGAGATGGCTGGATGGCATCACTGACTCGATGGACATGAGTCTGAGTGAACTCCGGGAGTTGGTGATGGACAGGGAGGCCTGGCGTGCTGCGATTTATGGGGTCGCAAAGAGTCGGACATGACTGAGCGACTGATCTGATCTGATTGTATATGTTTAAGGTGTGCATCATGATGTTTGATTTTATATATATATATAGTGAAAAGATTACCACAATAGTTTGTTAACATCGATGAGGTCATATAGATACAAGGAAAAAGAAAGAAAAGAAAACAAAATATCCTTGTGATGAGAAATGTTAAGATCTACTCTCACAACGACTTTCTTGTATATCATACAACAGTATTAACTAGTCATCATGTTGTACATTCCATCCCTAATGCTGTTGTTGTTCAGTCACCCAGTAGTGTCCAGCTCTGCAACCCCATGGGCAGTAGCATGCCAGGCTTCCCTGTCCCTCCTCATCTCCTGGAGTTTGTTCAAGTTCAGGTCCATTGCATCGGTGATGCCATCCAGCCATCTCATCCTCTGATGCCCTCCTCTGTCCTAGATATTCCCAACATCAGTGACTTTTCCAGTGAGACATCTATTCACATCAGATGATCAAAATACTGGAGTTTCAGCTTCAGCATCAGTCCTTGAAGTGAATATTCAGGGTTGATCCATCCCTAATACCTTATCTTATAACTAGAAGTTTGTACATTACCACCTTCTTCCAAATCCCCCTTCCCCTACTTCCTACTGACTTAAGTCTTATCTCTGTTATTTGGTATCTGTGTGACTCAAAGCCAGTTACTCACCTGATCTGTGACTTGTTTTTCTTTTCTAATTAAAAATAAATATGGATAACAAAAACACCTACTTAAAAGGGCTGCTGGGATGATTAGTAATAATGTATGCATTTTATCTAATATCTAATAAAAATCCAACAAATAATAGCATTTATTATTATCTCATCCTAGCATCTACATTGGACTAGAATTAAGGGAAGAGATGCACCCTCAAAAGGTGTGTAATAAAGTCAGATCCATAAGTTATCACAACAAAAAAGACAGAAACGTTATGAAACAGGTTTTTCACTCTCCTTTGGCTCCAAAATCACTGCAGATGGTGACTGTAGCCATGAAATTAAAAGATGCTTGCTCCTAAGAAGAACTATGACCAACCTAGACAGTATAATAAAAAGCAGAGACATTACTTCGCTGACAAAGGTCCATCTAGTCAAAGCTATGGTTTTTCCAGTAGTCATGCATGAATGTGAGAATTGGACTATAAAAAAAGCTGAAAGCCAAAGAGTTGATGCTTTTGAACTGTGGTGCTGGAGAAGACTCTTGAGAGTCCCTTGGACAGCAAGGAGATCCAACCAGTCCATCCTAAAGGAAATCAGTCCTGAATATTCACTGGAAGGACTGATGCTGAAGCTGAAACTCCAATGCTTTGGCCACTTGATGTGAAGAACTGACTCATTGGAAAAGAGTCAGTTGGGAAAGATTGAAGGCGGGAGGAGAAGGGGACGACAAGGGTGAGATGGCTGGATGGCATCACCGACTCAATGGACATGAGTTTGAGCAAGCTCCAGGAGTTGGTGATGGACAGGGAAGCCTGGCCTCCCGCAGTCCATGGGGTCCAAAGAGTCAGACACATCTGAGTGACTGAACCAAAGTGAACTTATGAAGCAACAATGATTCAGCAAAGCAACTTCTTATTCTCCAGCAGAAAATCAGTTCTGGATAATTTACTAATAGAGGAAATTAAAGTAATTAAAAGAATATCTGAAGAATATTACACAGTCTTATTTTATAGCACTTTTTCTTCTTCCCATTATCTTACTTGATCCTCTCCAAAACACTGGTATTTTATAGATGAGGCTTTTGAAACTGACAGGTACTAATTAGCTTGCTCATGGTCAGATTCCCCTTAAAACTGTGGTCCTCAGTCTTGCTCCCAGGTCTTCTCTCCAGTCCTTGCTCCATCTCACCAGGTTGTCCCTGTACAGATATGTCTGAAGGGAAGATATGAAACAAGGTCTCCACCAGCTTGGTCGGGGAAAGCTTGGAAAGACAGAGTTTGCTACTCTCACGAAGGACTTTCTCTCCTGCAGCCCAAGATAGGAGAATGCTGGGCATGGGGCTCCACAGAACCTCCTGCCACAAATTCATCCCTTTACACACAAAACCCTGGGCCTCAGGCTGTCCTGAGATGGCCCTGACAATTGAGGGAGCTTGGTGTCATCACTTCATCAAGCCACAGCTAGGCCCAGAGTGTCTGCCTCTGCAAAAACACACCTGAACAAGCATCAAGAGAAGGAGAGCCCATTTCCCCACCCCAGTGTGAAGTGTTTGCTGGAAAAAAAACAATAAATGTGTCTGCCGTGAGGAGGAAGCTTTAGCTGTAGCTGTTAGAGCAACACTGGCCTTTTTCAAAGGCACCAAGTGCCCAACACTTGGGTTTTTCAGCAACTCCTCAGAAATGCGTTTGAAGAGAGATGACTTCTGGGGAGCAGTCTGAAAGCAAGTCTCCTGTCTTCCCAGGAAGGAGAAATGAGTTACCAGCTCTTTTCCACAAGCTAATGACCTGTCCTCCCTCTAGGAGCTGCTAGAGAGAATATGATCTTTGCTTTGCCCCTTGCAATTGAAGGACAAAATATGTTGTTTGTCGTGTAACAAAAACCCACTCAAAATAACTATATTTCATCAGGGTTGGGAGATGGTTGGGATTATTGGAAAAAATAGCAACCATGTCTTATGGAAAATAAGGGAAGAGAACTGGGCCTCATGAGTTTCTGAGGTCAATAAAAGGGAAGTTTTTAGGGTCAAGACCACTAATCTCTCCATCTCCCTCATTCTGACACCATATAATTTGTTGGTGGTGGTGGCTTACTTTTTAAAAATCTCTTTGTCTTGATCTACTCATTTCTCTTTTCCTATGGCTTATGCTGTACTCACTCAGTCATGTTCAGCTCTTTGTGACCCCATAGACTATAGCCTGCCAGGCTCCTCCATCCATGGAATTTTCCAGGAAAGATTTCTGGAGTGGCTTGCTATTTCCTATTTCAGGGAATCTTGCTGACCCAGGGATCAAACCCACATCTCTTGTGTTGCATTGGTAGGAAGATTCTTCATCACTGTGCCACCTGGAAATCCTTTGCATATGTCTTCATTCATTCAGTCGTGTCTGACTTTTGCAGCTCCATGGATTGCAGCACACCAGGCTCCTCTGTCCTCCACTATCTCCCAAAATCTGCTTTAAATTCATATCTGTTGAGTCAGTGATGCTATCTAACCACCTCATCTTCTGTCACCCTCTTCTTTTGCCTTTAATCTTTCCCAGCATCAGAGTCTTTTCCAATGAGTCATTTCTTGCATATGGCCCTTGAATAAGCCTTATATATAATTATGAAGCAGGCACCCCTAACTACACATCCCACCAGGTAATATATTCCATAGAGTTTGATCAGAGCCATTGTGGTCCATGCAACAGTTCTGGATGAAAGAAGCTGAGTTAGGTGTCCCCACCTATAGACAGAGGAAGTCAAAAAAGTGAATATGGCTATAGGAATCACCTGTGTGAATGAGAGGTGGACTGTTGTCAGGGCAGGGTCTGCTGCTGCTGCTGCTGCTGCTAAGTCGCTTCAGTCGTGTCTGACTCTGTGACCCCATAGACAGCAGCCCACCAGGCTCCCCCGTCCCTGGGATTCTCCAGGCAAGAACACCGGAGTGGGTTGCCATTTCCTTCTCCAATGCATGAGAGTGAAAAGTGAAAGTGAAGTCGTTCAGTCGTGTCGGACTCTTAGCAACCCCAGGGACTGTAGCCCACCAGGCTCCTCCATCCATGGGACTCTCCAGACAAGAGTACTGGAGTGGGGTGCCATTGCTGGTAAACATCCTAAAGATATTCGTGTAAAGCATTATACAAATTCAGAGCAGAAAGGGGCTTTAGGAATACATCAGATCTCAAAAACCCACAGAAAACTTGAAAAATGAGCTCATCTTTCTCATAGTATGAGAAATATGAATCTCAAAGAGGTTAAATTGCTCAAGGTTACACTTTGTGGAGCAAAACATCATGAAAATCCACCCCCACCTCCTTTGCAGAGAAGAATGTGACCCTCCATTCTCTTTGCAGAGAATCAGTGACCTGGATGGACTTACCAGCACCCAAACTCTAGCCATCAACCTTCAGGCCTAGAATTCTGATTTGCCAACACATAGAGAATCTATCTCTCTGGGTATGCACACACTGCTGAGCTCAGGGACATGAGATGCCTCTCTGCTCACCTCTAGGAAGATGTTCCACCATAATTCATTTCAGAATCCCAAAGTAACCTAGATGCATGTTGCCTCCTGGCAAGAAGATATTCATAGGAGAACCTTGTCAAGTGCATGGAATCAGAATGGGGTATTTCTCATATAATTCAAATATCTTAGCTTATATGGCAGTAGTACCCTGATGTGACTATCTATATAATTAGGATGGATCTGCTCCTAGGTCCTGGTAGGTTATCTTGGGATCTGAGTATCCTCTATTGAGTGTACCTCTTGTAAAGTTATCCTTAAGGCTTATCTCTGTGACTCTCCTTTTCCTTAGCTTCTGCACACATGCCTCTTTCTCATTGGAATATCTTTTTTTTTTTTTGATAGATTAACCTGCTTAATCACTGCTTGAACCCAGTTGGAATCTATCTTCACAAAACAATGTTTTGTATCTCTCCTTTAACCCGTTTGTCATTCCACTTTACAACTTAGCTCTCTATCAGAGGGAAGTCCAATCTTGGGGTGAGCTTCATTCTTGCTGCTTGTACCTAGCACCGAGGCCCAGATCTACATATTTAAAATGCAACTGAAAATTAAAACCATTACAGAGGCTTTCCAAATGGGCAAATATTTGCCTCAATTATTCTATTTACAATTCCAAAAATATTTCTTCTGTTGAAGTCTGTGTACAAGAAGTGGCTCCAAAACCATTTTTAAGGGAGTTTTGACATCAATGAAACGTTATGCTGGCAGGGCAAGTGAAGTGCTTGATTAATAAAGAGTCTCACTGTTTTCAAACACATATTCCAAGCAGCCTCATTTGAAGAAAACCACAAACGGAGAATGCTTTGCTGCTCACAGTCACAAGGGGGTTGTGTATTTCATTCCCGCTTACACAGTCCGCTTACTTTGGAGCTTGGGTAGGAAAGAAACATGGCCAGCAGAAATAAGGCTACATTCAGTGACCCTACCCTTCCACCCATTGGCCTGATGGGAGAGCTTTTTTACCCCTCTTTGCTACTGTTTTCTTAGTTTTTAACCTTTTAATACTTAATAATTTTCTAAAAGACCATCTTGAGAGAAGAGAGGGGGCTACCTTAGGACCTCATTGTGCTAGCTGTTGGGAATTCTGAGATTCGTAATTTCAGAATTTCCAGGCAGCAGTGTTGGCATGCTATACAGAAACGTAATTGAGCATGTTCATGTTAATTACTTTGAAGTGCTTTCCTCTTTTCCAGTGCTTTGCAAAAATACAGCAACTTAAATTGGGTCATTATTTCACATGTCTAAGATTCTACTCAGCTACTTAAGGCAGCCATGGAAATAGAGCCTGAAGAATTAATTAAAAATGGGTTTCTTTACTTCCTCATATAAGGAAGGAAAGCTAAGTAAAAAATAAATAGCTTAAATGAAAGACTATATCAGCAATGTAATTACTAAAAGAGGGACACCAAATATCAGTTTTAAATCCTCATTTCATTCTACTAATGAATATTGTGTGTGTGTGTGTGTGTGTGTGTGTGTGTGTATGTGTGCACTCACTCAGTCGTGTCTGACTCTTTGTGACCCCATGGACTATAGCACACCAGGGTCCTCTGTTCATGGGATTTTTCAGGGAAGACTACTGGAGTGAGTTGCCATTTCCTTCTCCTTGGTTCCCAACCCAGGGATCAAACCCACGTCTCCTGATCTGGTAGGCAGATGCTTTACCACTGGGCCACCAACTAATATATTTTGGGTGCCACCAATTGGTGCTATTTATTCACCTGTGTATTTCATTTAATTCTATCAGAAATCCTACCAAAGAGAATCATGCCTATGAGGCACAGAGAGAGGTTAAGTTACTTCTCTGAAGTCACATATCTAGTTAATGGTGACCAGATCTACGGACACAGATCGAAATTCTTCCACCAATGCCCCTATAGTTCAGTGATAAATAGTCCACTTATCTGGCTACTAATACTTATGTTTGCCTACACTTTAATTCCTACTAAAACATTTGCAGGAATAATCAGTGCCCTTAAAGAGAATGTAAGTGTATGTGTACATGCATTTGTATTTAGCTTTTGCTTTTGTGTTCTCCTCAATCAGAGGTTGATGCAAGGTGAAACAGAGAAAAGTAAAACAAATTTTATTAATTAGTCTGTTCAACTATCTGTATAATTTACCTACTGTCTCCCAGACAACATGCTGCGGTGTTAGCAATCCAGAAATGGATAAGAGGAGCCTAGTTACAGATTCACAAGCAAGAGAGAAAAATGAACTAAGGTCGTTCAGTTCACTTTTTCATGATATTACCCCAGTTCATGGACTTCAGGAGACAAAAACAGTCAATCCTAAGGGAAATACACCCTGAATATTCATTGGAAGGACTGATGCTGAAGCACCAATACTTTGGTTACCTAATACAAAGAGCCAACTCATTGGAAAAGGCCTTGATGCCTGGAAAGAGAGAAGGCGAAAGGAAAATGGAGGGATAGAGAATGAAATGGTTAGATAGCATTACCGACTCAATGCACTTTAATTTGAGCAAACTCCAGGAAAGGGTTAAAGACAGGGAAACCCAGCATGCTGCAGTCCATGGGGTCACAAAGAATCATACACGACTGAGCAACTGAACAGAACAGAACCCCTGTTCAAGATTTTATCACCTTATATTTGGTAATGACAGTAAAATCTACTGTTGCCCTACCTTCATTCTCTCCCATTCTAATCAATTAAGCTGTGCAGATTGTTTTTATTCCTGTGATACCACATTTATCTATTGCTCTATAACAAAACTACTTCTAAACTTAATGGCTTGAAACCACAGCCATTTTATTTGTACATAGTATCTTTCTGAGCCAGGAATTCAAGCAGAACTCAGCAAGAAGGCTCATCTCTGCTCTGTGTTGCCTGGGGCTTTAGCTAGGATGGTTCAAATGGCTTGGGACTGCCTGGGAAATCTGGGTTCTCCCTTTTCAAGATGTTACCTCAAGTGAGTTTACTGTGACTGGAAGATTCAAGACAGCTGCCCTTATATCTATAGTTAGGGAGCTGGATGTTGGGAGAAATGCCTTGCTTCTTGTTCTCCTAGTCTTTTTTTCTCCAGCAGGATAGTCTGGATCACTTTTCGTAGCATGTGGTTCTCCCTTCATGCAAAGCTGAAAAATACAAGTACTCCCAAGACCTATGCTTATTTTCCACCACACTATATTGATTAGCACAAATCCCAAAGGCAGGTGGATTCAAGTGGTGGGGATGTGGACTCTACCTTTTCATGGGAGGAATAGCATGCATACTTATGAAGGGGACAAATTACTGATGACCGTCTTTTTAGCTAACCTATGGCACGTCATCTCTGCCTATTCATTGGTTCTTAAACACCTTTGCCAGTCATTCAAGAAATTTGGAGATAGGGCTTAACTTTCTTGTCATACATTACTCATGAATTACTTTAGCACAGTCAAATTCTCAACTAATCACTTTATAAGGATTTCCCTACTGCTTTATCTATTCCCTTCATTCTCTCATCCCATTTGTATATGAATCTCTTTACCTCTTACCTGTCTATCATCTATCTACCTATCTCTCTACTCTTCTGTCTGGGCAGACTCCTCTCTCCTACTCTTTGTTCTTGAAATTAATCATTCCCCACTTCACTGATGGATCTCTGAACCAGATCTGGCCACCCAGAGTATACCTGTTTCTCTGGCCACAGCACTGATTCAAGAATGGTAACATGACTAAGGCAGATCCAATTTTGTGCAACAATTTGGAAAAGGTCTGATTGCAACCTCCAAGATTACACAGAGAAAGAACCAAGAAAGTCTGGAGCTTACAGAGTCATCTTTAACGCCCCAAGGCGACAGACTACCTGAGAAGAGAATAAAGTAGAGACAAGAGGGAAAGAAAGAGGAGAGCATTTTCCTCAGATCGTCTTAACCCTTGAATAACTTCCAGCCACATGAGCCAATCCACCTTCTTTGACTAATTTAGTAAGCTTGTGTTGTTTTTAATCAAAAGCATCATCACTGACATCCTTTCTGTGTGTTCATCTCTCTATCTCACAGAACCACAGGACACTGAAATATTCCTATAGAAACCCTTCAGCATCCAGGACCTTGGTTCTTGATCACCTCCCATTAAATTCATCACACACAGTCAGTTCTGTTTCCTCGGCTTCTGATCTCTTTATCTCATCTAATACTGATATTCACCTCCCTATTTCTCGACTCTACTCTTTGTGTTTCTCCTTTACTATCACGTTGTCTCTTTGCCAACTTTTCTGATTCCAAACAGTCTACCAGGTCTAGAGCACCTGTTCTATACACTAGAACCTTCTAGCTTTAACCCAATCACCCTCCTCTACCTGCCTTTTCATCCTTGATTTTCCTGCCCTCAACCAAATTCTGGAGTTTTCTCATTTCTGTCCTTTCTCAGGACTCACTTTACTGTGTCATTTCAATCTAAGAGTCTTATTGAAATCTGACAAATGCTTTAAATAAATATCTTTTTAAAATACATTTTTCTAAAGTGAGCCAGTTCATCCCTTGTCACTTGTGAAGAATCTTACCTGGCTCAGCTATGTTTCCAATGAATTAAACTAGAATCCTGGACTCCTGTCCCTTTTTTTAACTCATACAATTAATCAGTTATCATATTCTCTGGGGTTTACTTATACTGTATTCTTAGTCTTCACTTCCTTGTCTCTCTCCTTTTTGCTATTGCCTTATTTCAAGTCATCATTATCTCCTTCAGAAACCATTACCAAGGCTTCTTAAACTGTGTCCTTACCTGTAGTCTCTTCCCATATAACCCATTCCATCAACAGCTGTTAGATTATTATTGTGCTACAAATACCTTCTCAATGATGTGACCATTCTGTCCTTTATTCTTAAATGGTTCCACTTTTCAAGCACAATGAAGTGCAAAACCCCAAAGTCAACCTGATAATGCCAGGCCTACACATTTAATCTCAACTCTCCCTTCTTTGTTTTCTGATATTTTACTTCAGTTCAGTTCAGTCGCTTAGTCATGTCTGACGCTTTGCGAACCCATGAACCACAGCAGGCCAGGCCTCCCTATTCATCACCAACTCCTGGGGTTTACCCAAACTCATGTCCATTGAGTTGGTGATGCCATCCAACCATCTCATCCTCTGTCATTCCCTTCTCCTCCCGTCTTCGATCTTTCCCAGCATCAGGGTTTTTTCAAATGAATCAGTTCTTCACACAAGGTGGCCAAAGTATTGGAGTTTCAGCTTTAACATCAGTCCTTCCAATGAACACTCAGAACTGATTTCCTTCCTGATTTCCTGATATTTTTACTTAACTCAAATGAAATCATGTGCTGTTCTGTTCAAGATAATATGCATTGTCGCCCTTCAACTTACCCAAAATGCCTTTTTCTCTTCTCATCTCTTACAATCATCAGGCAGCCAGATCTAACTTTTATTTGGGAGCCAACCATAATCACCACTTCCTTCTGAAAGCTGAGCTTCCCTGGTGGCTCAGCTGGTAAAGAATCCACCTGCAATGAGGGTGACCTGGGTTATCTCCCTGGGTTGGGAAGCCTGGAGAAGAGAAAGGCTACCCATTCCAGTATTCTTGCCTGGAGAGGTCCATGGACTGTATAGTCCATGGAGTCACCAAGAGTTGGACATGACTGAGCAACTTGTACTTCTGAAAGCTACCCAGAGAATCTGCTACTTCTGGAAACCCTGCACTTCACCTCTGTCTGTCTTGGTACACTTGACACATTCTATCTGTGTTTTTGTTGCATATGAGCATGTTTTACCTTTCATTCTAGATGTAAGCAAGCCGTGTGCCTTGTTTTTCAGGACATCTAAGATAGGAAAAGTGGATGGTTAAGCAAAAATGGAAGGCTAGAGCCACACCAAGATATTTCCAAATTCAGCCCATTAAACTTGGGAAGATAGATAGGGTGTGGTCACTGAGAATATTTCTGAGAAGCCCTTGTATGTATGAAGACGTCTTTGAGCTTCTAACTCCTTCTGTGAATTGTGTGGTCACAGCCCAGTGACCGATGTGGTCAGCTGAAAGCCCGCCCACGGCCACACATGTATAACGAACTGCCAAGGATGAATGATAGCAGTGCCCCTGTTGAAAGACGCTAAATGCAAAATGCTCGTCATTCTTTAGACTTACACATCTAAGCCTTCTGTATTTACTCAGGGGAGGACATATCTCAAACCTCTAAAAGGCCCTAATACCAATGATCATAGAGAGTAGATTAGCTAGAGGAGAACTCAGGCTTTAGAATTGGACAAATACCAATGTCATTCCTGGTCCAGTACGTATGAGTGATATGACTTATCAGTCTTTTTCTTTAACTGTGAAATGGATTATGATGATGTGCCATTCTGAGGATCAAATGAGATCATGCTTGTCTGATGTCTACCACGGAGCTTAGCAATTTTATTGTTATTGTCAATGGTTGTCTTACTACTATGTATGCATTTATCTCAACTTAGTTTAAAAAAAAATACTGCAAACACTGAAAAAGTTGTATCCCCTACAGGTGGGTACTGATGTTAAAGTAGGCTAAATAATTGTCCCAAAGGCATCAAGTTCTAATTCCTGGAACTTCTAAATGTTACCTTAACTGTAAAAAGCATCTTTGCAGATGTGATTAACTAAAGATCTTTGACAGAGTATCCTGAATTATTTGGGTGGACTCTAAATGTGATCACAAATGTTTTTACAAGGGAGAGACAGAGACATGTGACATACAGAAGAGGAAAAGGCCATGTGATCATAAAAGCAGAAATTGAAGAGATGCAGCCACAGGGCAAGGAATGATGGATCCACCAGGAAATGAAAGAGACAAGAAACAAATTACCCAAGGAGGGAATGCTCTTCCAGTGACACCTTGATGTGGGTTCAGTGCTGTGGATTTCATACTTCTGACACCCAGAACTGCGAGGGAATACATTTCTGTTGTTGTAAGCTATCAAGTCTGTTGCAATTTGTTATAGCAGCCACACACACAAAGACTAATACAGATTTTGACCAAAAAAAGTGGGGCACTACTGTAACAAATATCTATTAATGTGGAAATAGGTACATTGATGATGGACAGGAAGGCCTGGTGTGCTGCAGTCCATGGGGTTGCAGAGAGTCAGACAGGACTGAGCGACTGAACTGAACTGAATGGGGCTTTCCCTGGTGGCCCACTGGTAAAGAACTGGCCTGCAATGCAGAAGACACAAGAGATGTGGGTTCCATCCTTGGGTCAGGAAGAGCCCCTGGAGGAGGGCATGGCAAACCACTACAGTAGTCTTGCTGGGAAATTGCATGGACAGAGGAGGCTGGTGGGCTCCAGTCCATGGGGTCACATGGAGTCAGGCACAACTGAAGTGACTGAGCATGCACGCATGCGGGCAGATGCTGTAACAAGCTTGAGATGTCTGACAGAAGTGACCTAGTTTTCCTAAAACATACGATTGGTTGAAATATGAAAATTAAAACCATTATAAAAATACAATGAGGATTGTGTTATTGGAAACTGAACAAAGGCACTCCTTGTTACATGGGGCAAAAAACAAAAAAACAAAAAAACAAAAACCTCAATGATATTATGTTCTACCGCTGTGTGGAAAGCAGGACTTATAATTGATGAAATGAAGAGTCTGGGTGTTCAGCTAAGGAGATTTCCAGCAATATGTTGAAGGTCTTGTCTAATTTCTTCCTGGTGTTTACAGTGGAATAGAAGAGAAAAAAGACTAGTTGAGGGAGAAACTTATAAGCCAAAAAAAGAGAGAGAAAGAGACCAGGATTGGAAAATTTGTGACTTCGTCAGCCTATTCACACTACAAAAGATGTCAGAAAAATATGTTCTGAAGAGAAAGATAGCTCACAGTAGGATGATACACTGAAGAGAGAGGCTATAATGATGCAGAGGAATGCCATAAAAGAAGGACTGAGACTGAAGAATTAAATCACATGATTTAACCTTGGATGGAACTTTTTAAGTTAAAAGATGTACATGAATTAGTAAATTTGTCAGTGGTAAGGACAGCACAGTGAATCATTTCACATCTGATGATCTGTTTTCTTTTTGTGAAATGAGGGGGAAGGGGTGGGGGAAACATGTTCGGCTAAAACAAAAAGATAGGTGGCCATGTAGAAAACTCCAGAAACGAGATCAAAGTTATTAGCGATATTGAAATAATGGTGATAGTGAAGATGACAAATATAAAAAGACCAATACATGCCAATAACTGCAACTAATAATTTGTTGTGCGTTTACCCATCCACCAGACACAAAATTGAGAATTTTAGGAGTTACTATTACACAACTACCCTAGGAAGTGGATTCCATTATTTACTTTAATTTGTATTATATTGTATATCATAAATACAGATTACATATGTCATATGTACTATCATATATTATATGCAACATATTAAAAGTAAACATATAGTTTTACTCTGTTATATATACTTAATATAACATTATTTTTATTTTGATATTATTTTTTTATGGATGAGCAAACAGGCTCTGAGAATTTAGGTGCATCCCTGTAGACGGCAGTCCATGGAATCAAATCATGAGCTGTCTATTTCAAAGTCTGGTTTCTTAACCATTATATCATATTGCATCATCAGCTTAAAACACTTTCTCAAAAAGTCCTCTCAGAAGTCTGTGTAACTTTCTGCTAAAACTCCTTATCTTCTCAAATCAACACCAAAAAGTGCTCTTCATGCCACCAATGAGATCCTCCATTGCCAACTCCAGTAGTCATGTCCAAGTCCTTATCCTTCTTGACATTCAGCATTCTCTTTTCCATGCACCTCTGAACTCCACTGCCTGCAATGACACTATACTTCCTTTTGGTAGAGCCAGGCATTCCACTTCTTGACAAGTCTTTGGGTTGCACTGAAAGGAGTACTGGCTCAGAAGCCTCCAGAGCTGATCCTCATCCTCATCCCATCACTGAGTCACTGAGTGGCCTTGAGTACTCTTCTCCTCTCCTCCATGTCATCATTTTCTCCCTTCCAAATCAGGAAGATAACCCACAGAGTCTAAATCAGCTCCCACCATCTATAATTCCAAGTTCATAGAAAGGACATTGAAAAGGAAAAATCTTGGCTGTCTGCCTTAGGGAATAAAATTATGAAGATATCATTTTACAAAAGTAAAAAGTGAATTTCAATAGCATCATGCCTGTCTCTGCCTAGAACTGGCTGCCTCTCCAGCTTTGGGTTCCCTTTTGGACACTATAACTGATCCGAGGACATAGGCTAATTGACACTGTTGAGAGAAGAGAAACATGAATAGTCCCAGACTTGGAGAGCAAGACCTTCGTGGGGAGGTTAATAGAACTGGAACAGCTCAGGCTTAAAGAAGGGCCTCTGAAGGCAGCCATCATTCTGCCGACACATCCATAAAAAGATACTGTGAGAAGGGCAGGGATCAATCTTCTTCTTAGTCAACAAGGCCAGAAGGAGAATTAACAAGCTGCAAGCTGCAATGAGGAATATTGAAGATAAATATCAGGGAAAATGTTAGACCCCTGGGAGCTGTCAAGCAATGGAACAGACTGCAAGAGAAGCCATGAAGTCACTCTAATTGGGATGTTCAAGACAGAGGACAGATAGACATCTGTCATATGGGAAGGAATTCCAGGGGGGAATGTTGAGGGACTGGACTCAAAAATAAATCTCAATGACATCAGAGTAACCAGACCTAAACTTTAATAGCACCATCTAAGATTTGCTGTGAAGGTGGAGTAGGCCAAGAGTAGTGGTGGTAGAGTGGAGATAAACACAGAGCCAGGATAGTGTAACTGTTGTGTTTTTCAGTAGTCATGTATGAATGTTGGTGTTCGACCATAAAGTAGGCTGAACACTGAAGAATTGATGCTTTCAAATTGTGGTGCTGAAGAAGACTCCTGAGAGTCCCTTGGACTACAGGGAGATCAAACCAGTCAATCTTAAAGGAAATCAACCCTGAATATTCATCAGAAGGACTTATGCTGAAGCTGAAGCTCCAATACTCTGGCTACCTGATGGGAAGAGCTGACTCTTTGGAAAAGACCCTGATGCTGGGAAAGATTGAGGGCATAAGGAGAAGAAGGCAACAGAGGATGAGATGATTGGATGGCATCCCCCATTCAATGGACATGGGTTTGAGTGAAATAGTGAGTTTGAGGAGATAGTGAAAGACAGAGGAACCTGGTGTGCTGAAGTCCTTGGAGTCACAAAAGTTGGACATGACTTAGTAACTGAGCAACCAGTTGTGTCCATCCCTTTTGTGAGCCCATGGATTGTAGCCCACCAGGCTCCTCCATCCATGGGATTTTCCAGGCAAGAATACTGGAGTGCTTGCCATTTCCTTCAGAGGATCTTCCTGACCCAGGGATTGAACCAGCATCTCCTATATTGGCAGGTGGGTTCTTTACCATGAGGGCCACCTGGAAAGTCCTTAATGAGGCTACATGTGGGAAGGCAGAATAATTTTCAGAACTGCTTATGAGTTAGGGAGTATCAGGAAACAGAACCTAGAAGAGGAGCTTGGTAATATCCCAAAAGTAAGGACTGCTGCCTGGAGCAGATGTTGCTGGTCCTTTATAGCATATCCCTCAGCCCACTGCTGAGTTCACCCACAGCAATAAACAGTTCTGTGCAAGCCTACGTGCATAGTGCACCAAAGCTCCACTTCTAATACCAATCTTGCCACTTTCTGCATTAGAAAAAGGGTCTTTGCTGAAGCTCTGGTATCAGTAAACTTGTAAAAAAAATGCTGCCCAGAAAAGCAGATTTGTTGATGCCCTGAGGTAACCCTCAAACAACACAGGATAAAGACCAAAGGATAAATTGCCCCAGCTGTCTGTCCTTTGGGTAGAAATTCTGGGATGTACTGATTGTTCAGAGGTTCCTGTAGAATTAAGCACCCCCTGCCTACAGCAGAAACACCCATTTTATTAGACATTCTTCCTGCTCTCAGTCTCCCCACAGCCTCTTTCCAGCTCCCTGAGATCACCTCCCAAATAAACTATCTGTCCTCAAATCCCTGGACCAAATTCTGCTTTTAGGGGACCCAAACAAAGACAGTGTCTGCAAGGGACAAAAATTCAAAAGATTAGAAACTAGAGGGAGACTTCAACAGAGAAGTTTTCTCTAGTAGGCCATTCCATAATAAATAGAAGTATGTGTCCTCAATCTTTCAGTTCTGTTCAGTTCAGTTTATTTTTTTTTAATTTTATTTTATTTTTAAACTTTACAAATTGTATTAGTTTTGCCAAATATCAAAATGAATCCGCCACAGGTATACATGTGTTCCCCATCCTGAACCCTCCTCCCTCCTCCCTCCCCATACCATCCCTCTGGGTCGTCCCAGTTCAGTTCAGTTTAGTCACTCAATTATGTCTGACTCTTTGTGACCCCATGAACAGCAGCAGGTCAGGCCTCCCTGTCCATCACCAACTGCCAGAGTTTACTCAAACTCATGCCCATTGAATTAGTGATGCCATCCAACCATCTCATCCTCTGTCGTCCCCTTCCCCTCCCACCTTCAATCTTTCCCAGCATCAGGGTGTTTTCAAATGAGTCAGTGCTTCACATCTGGTGGCCAAAGTATTGGAGTTTCAGCTTCAGCATCAGTCCTTCCAGTGAATATTCAGGACTGATTTCCTTTCGGATGGGCAGGTTGGATCTCCTTGCAGACAAAGGGACTCTCAAGAGTCTCCACCAACAGCACAGTTCAAAACCATCAATAGTTTCAAATGTATGTTGCTATCTGTTTTTTTTTTTTTTTTTTAATTAAGCATTGTTCCTTCTGATAAGCCTCTATCCTCTAACAGAGGTAAAAGCAAAGATTTAACACTTCTAAGTTCCTTCCATCCTTTTCTCATCCCACATCTCTCAAGGATCACATTCAATCCTGGCCCTTAAATAAACATTTTTCTAGTCCAATCTACTTAACCATCACCCTTCAAAGATATACAGATTATTTTGAACTCAGAAGTAGTTCTCATTCCTTTCTGCTGTATATGTATATTTGTATTATTTTCGTAAGAAATAGGAATGGTGGGCAGAGACACCCCTAGCAGACTATAGCTTTCATTTTAAAGGCTAGACTTATGTGTTATGGTTGCTCCTTGCTGTGAAGGAGGTAGGAAATTTAATATTCTCTTCTTCTAGAATGGAGACAATAGTGGAGGTCATTTTCTCACCCTCCTTTCACCTAGGTAGCGCTGGTACTGATAGACACCATTTTTGCATTCCCCCTACCCTGTGGGGGGATGCACTTGCCTGGCCCCCTTGCTTCTCCATGATCTCATAGCCAGTATGCTTGTCCCAGTCCCAGGCTCCACTGAGATCCTGCTGAAGTGGGCGAGTTTGCCAGACCTACACACCCTCCCGTGGCTCCACAGTAGTCAGTGAGTTTGCCCAGCCCACACATTCTCAGATGGGGCTCCCCTTGTGGCTAGTGAACTTGACCTCCTCATGTATTTCTCCCTGGTCCTGCCTGCCCTGGGCTCCTGCACAACCCTACTAAAGCCAGCAGTTACATGCAGTCCACACCAGGGGATATCCCTCGCGATCCTGGCTCTGGAGGCCATAGAAGCTTCTGTTTCTGGGTCACAAAGGACTGAAACAATCAGAGAGACAGTTTTTAGGCTACCACCCCCAGGACATAGCACAGAGAGCAGACTGACACACACCCCATTCTTCTCCTGTAAAAGAGCCTATTTACTTGTCCTGGAGCTTCAGCCTGAGGGACAGGTTTTAGGTTTACCACACATCTAGAGGCCACAAAGACATTCTCAGGGAACGTAGGCCGACTTTGCACTCTACTTCAGCCTCACTAAGTCCACCAGTACTTCCCAAAAAAGAAGCTTATACACTTGTCTGGAGCCCAGATTTTTGCAACTGTTGCCAAGAGGACACCTCCAAACTGCCTGGTCTGGAGACCAGACAGGGCCTCCCTGGTGGCTCAGATGGCAAAGAATCTGCCTGCAATGCAGGAGAACTAGGCTTGATCCCTGGGTCGGGAAGATCTCCTGGAGAAGGGAATGGCTACCCACTCCAGTATTCATGCCTGGAGAATTTAATGGACAGAGGAGTCTGGTGGGCTACAGTCCATGGGGCTGCAGAAAGTCAAATATGACTGAGAAATTAACACCTAACACACTTTGAGACCAGAAGGGGTTACAACAATAATCTCACAGAATGCATGCATTTGCATATTTTAAAAGCTGCTACCTGAAGATCTGGCTTCCAATCAGCCTGAAACTTGGTGCTCACTGAGATCTCTCCCTTTGGAAAATCATCAGGGCTTGGCACAAAAACTGGGACCTGTCAAGAATAAAACAAGCTGCTTATATGATCACAAAGATGGGAGAGACAACCAAGAGTTTGGGCAAGACTGAATAATAAGTTTCATCACCACTCTTTCAAGACTGGAAAAGGTAGCTGTTTCACTTAATACTCAGAAACAAACAAACAAACAAAAACAAGCTAATAGTGGAAATGGAAGAATATGTTCCAAATGAAAGAACAAGATAAAACCCCAAGGGTTAGCCTTAATGAAATGGAGATAAGAATTTACCTGATAAAGAGCTCAAAACAATGATCATAAAGATGTTCACTCAACTTGGAAGAAGAATGGATGGACAGAGTGAGAATTTCAACAAATAAGCAAATTAAAAATAAAAAATCAAAGAAAAGTCACAGAGCTTAAGAATATAATAACTGAACTTAAAACTATCTATCAGGGTTCCGCATCAGACTAGATGAAGCAGAAAAACAGATCAGTAACCTGGATGACAGAGCAATGAAATTCACCCAAATAGACCAGCAAATAAATAATTCAGTTCAGTTCAGTTCAGTCACTCAGTCTTGTCCGACTCTTTGCAACCCCATGAATCGCAGTACGCCAGGCCTCCCTGTCCACCACCAACTCCAGGAGTTCACCCAGACTCAAGTCCATCGAGTCAGTGATGCCATCCAGCCATCTCATCCTCTGTCGTCCCCTTCTCCTCTTGCCCCCAATCCCTCCCAGCATCAGAGTCTTTTCCAATGAGTCAACTCTTCACATGAGGTGGCCAAAGTACTGGAGTTTCAATTTTAGCATCATTCCTTCCAAAGAAATGCCAGGGCTGATCTCCTTCAGAATGGACTGGTTGGATCTCCTTGCAGTCCAAGGGACTCTCAAGAGTCTTCTCCAACACCACAGTTCAAAAGCATCAATTCTTCAGTGTTCAGCCTTCTTCACAGTCCAACTCTCACATCCACACATGACCACAGGAAAAACCATAGCCTTAACTAGACGAACCTTTGTTGGCAAAGTAATGTCTCTGCTTTTCAATATGCTATCTAGGTTGGTAAAAGCTATTTTTAAAATTAATTTAAAAAGTAGAGATAACTTAAGGGATATATGGGACAATATTAGCATGTTAAAATTTGCATTATAGGGGTCTCAGAAGAAGAAGAGAGAGAAAGGGCAGAAAACTTATTTGAAGGTATGCCGGCTTAAAACTACCCTAAGTAAGTAAGGGAAGAGACAGACATCCAGGTTCAGAAATCAAAGAGAGTTCCAATTAAGATAAATCCAAAGAGATCCACACCAAGATACATTACAATTAAAATGTCAGAAGTTAAAGATAAAGAGAGACTCTTAAAAGCAGCAAGAAAATATCAACTAGTTTCATATAGAGGAACCTCCATAAGATTGCAGCAATTAAGCCAAAAAAAAAAAAAAGACATCCAAATTGGAAATAAAGAATTAAAACCATCACCATTTTCAGATGACATAGAACTATATAAAGAAAACCCTAAATATTCTGCCATAAATTCAATAAAGCTGTAGGATACAAAATTAGTATACAGAAATCCATTGCATTTCTACACACAGATAACAAAATCTCAGAAACAGAAATTAAGAAAACAGTATCATTTAAAATTGCACCAAAGAGAATATAACAGGTAGGAATCAATTTAATCAAGGAGATGAAAGACCGGTACACTGAAAACTATAAGATATTCATGGAAGAAATTGAAGAAGGCACAAAATAATAGAAAGACCTTCCATACACATGGATTGGAAGAAAAAAAATCATTAAAATTTCCATATACCCAAAGCAATCTACAGATTTAATGCAATCTTCATCAAAATTCTAATTGCATTTTTCACAAAACTAGAACAAATAATTCTAAACTAAATGAAACCATTACCTTCTCCAAAATGAAACCACAAAAAGACTCAATTATACAAACCAATCTTGAGAAACATGAACAAAGCTACCAGGAGGTATCTCTCTGATTTTAAGCTTTTTGCAAAACTCTAGTAATAAAAACAGTATGATAGTGGCATAAAAATAGACACAAAGATCAATGAAACAGATTAGAGATCCCAGAAATAAACCCACATATATATGGTCAATTCATTTACTATTAAGAAAATGAAAATACAATAAGGAAATGATAATTTCTTCAATTAATGATATTGGAAATCTTGACAGATGCATGCGGCAGATGCATCCATTATCTTATACCATATACAAAAATCAACTCCAAATGTATTAAATACTTGATTATAGGTTCTGAGATCATAAAACTAGAAGAAAGGATTGAAGATAAGCTTCTTGACTTCCATCTAAACATGGAATTTTGGGATCTAACCTCAAAGCAATGGCAACAAAAGAAAAACTAAACAAGTGGGATTAAATCTAACCAAAAAAATTCTTCACAGAGAAAAAGATCTTCAACAAAATAAAAAGCTACCTAGTAAATGGGACAAAATATTGTAAATCATAAATTTGATAAGGGATTAATATCTATATATATATGTATAAAGAACCCAACTCAATATCAAAAAAAATCTGTATTCAAAAATGGGCAAAGGATTTAGATACTTTCTCAAGGAAGACATACAGATGTGCAACAGGCACATGACAAGATATTCAACACCACTAATTAGCAAGTAAATGCATATCAAAACCACAATTAGATATTACCTCATACCTATGAGAATGACTATTATCAAAAAGACAAAATCTAACAAGTGCTGGGAAAGATGTGGAGAAAAGAGAAACACACTGTTAGTGGGAATGTAAATTTGTGCTGCCACTACAGAAAACAAAACACAGTTTCCTCAAGAAGTTAAAAGTAGAACTTCCATATGATCTAGCTATTCCACTTTGGGGTATTTATTTGGAGAAAATTAAAACACTGATTTGAAAATATATGTGCAACCCTGTATTTACTGCAGCATTATTTACACTAGCCACAATATGTAAACAACCTAAATATCCATTAATAGATGAATGGATATGAAGACATGAAAGTGAAAAGTGAAAGTCACTCAGTCGTGTCCGACTCTTTGCGACCTCATGGACTATACATCCCATGGAATTCTTCTGGCCAAAATACTGGAGTGGGTAGCCTTTCTCTTCTCCAGGGGATCTGTAGTATATATAAATTGTCAATGAAATACTGCTGCTGCTAAGTCGCTTCAGTCGTGTCGAACTCTGTGCGACCCCATAGACGGCAGCCCACCAGGCTCCCTGGTCCCTGAGATTCTCCAAGCAAGAACACTGGAGTGGGTTGCCATTTCCTCCTCCAGTGCATGAAAGTGAAAAGTGAAAGTGAAGTTGCTCAGTCGTGCCTGACTCTTAGCGACCCCATGGACTGCAACCTACCAGTCTCCTCCACCCATGGGATTTTCCAGGCAAGAGTACTGGAGTGGGTTGCCATTGCCTTCTCTGACAATGGAATACTACTCAGCCATAAAAATAATAATATTTTGCCATTTGTGACACATGGATGGACCTCAATGGCATTATACTAAGTGAAATAAGTCAGACAGAGGAAGACAAATACCATGTGATTTCACTTATATGTCAAATATTAAAAACAGTAAATAAACCAGAAAAACCCATAGAACAGACTGGTGGTTACCAGAGGGGACAGTGGTTGGTGTGAGCAAATGGATTAAGGGGGTCATTTGTATAGTGATGAATGGTAGCTAGACTTGTTATGATGATCACTTAATAGTGTGTATAAAGATCAGACTGTTATGTTGTACAGCTAAATTAGTATAGTGTTATGTCTCCAATAATTTGACCACCTCATGCGAAGAGTTGACTCACAGGAAAAGCCCCTGATGCTGGGAGGGATTGGGAGCAGGAGGAGAAGGGGATGACAGAGGATGAGATGGCTGGATGGCATCACCAACTCGATGGACATGAGTTTGGGTAAACTCTGGGAGTTGGTGATAGACAGGGAGGCCTGGCGTGCTGTGATTCATGGGGTCTCAAAGAGTTGGACACAACTGAGCAACTGAAATGAACTGAACTGAATTGATGTTGTACATGAAAATTAATATAATGTTATATACCAGTTATACATCAAATTTTAAAAAGAGCATTCTGTTGGTTATATAGTGGAAGGACTGTTGGAGATGGATACTAGTTACCAGGATCCTGCAGTTGGTTGGGACAGAGAAAGAAGTGGCTTTCTTTGAACCTGGAGATCCAGGCATGATAAGTGAAAGTGAAAGTTGCTCAGTTGTGTTCAACTCTTTGTGACCCCATGGACTACACAATCCATGGAATTCTCCAGGCCAGAATACTGAAATGGATAGCCTTTCCCTTCTCCAGGGGATCTTCTCAACCCAGGAATCAAACCCAGGTCTCTCACATTACAGGCGGATTCTTTACCAGCTGAGCCACAAGGGAAGCCCAAGAATACTGGAGTGGGTAGCCTATCTCTTCTCCAGCGGATCTTCCCAACCCAGGAATTGAACTGAGGTCTCCTGCATTGCAGGCAGATTCTTCACCAGGTGAGCTACCAGGGATGCTAACGAGTGATCAACTCCAAACCATTTTTTGGAGCTACTGTGCCTTCCCTCATAGCTCAGTTGGTAAAGAATCCACCAGCAATGCAGGAGACCTGGGTTCAATTCCTGGTTTGGGAAGATCCCCTGGAAGAGGAAATGACAACCCACTCCCGTATTCTTGCCTGGGAAATCCTATGGACAGAGGAGCCTGGAGGGCTACAGTGCATGGAGTCCCAAGAGTCGGACATGACTGAACTGAACTAGCTTCTACACCACCACCATATGGTACTGTAGCTCTACTGGATAAGATCTATTGCTGGAAAAGATTGAAGGCAGAGGAGAAGGGGATGACAGAGGATGAGATGGTTGAATGGCATTACTGAGTCAATGGACACAAGTTTGAGAAAACTCTGGGGGATGGTGAAAGACAGGGAAGCCTGGTGTGACGCAGTCAATGGGGTTACAAGGAGTCAGACACAACTGAGCAACTAAACATAACAACAAAATGCTACTGAATTGAATATAAAATAGAAGGAAAATAGAAAAATAATGGTAGTTAATCTTTTCAGCTGAATTAATTGGAAGCGTGTTTTTTAAGATGGGGAAGACTGTAGTATGGATTAGTTGGGAAGAGGAGTCTCTTTTGCTCTTTGAGTTACCCACTAGTTAATGGAGTATAGATATCAAGTAGGCAGTCTGGTATTTAAAGAAAAGTCTCAAGCCCATGGAGCAACATGGGCTTCCTTTATAAGATCTTCCACGACGCCTTCACCTCCAAAGTCTGATTTTTAAGTGCACCGCTTTGGGTTTTGGACTCTTTTAGAATTTTCAGCATAGCTCTTATCCAGCTCTGCTATGATTCTCTTTATCTGCCTTCCTCACCTGTCTATAAACGTGTTGAGCTCAGTGACTACAATTTTTTTTATATTTGCAGCCCCATCACAAGATCCAGTATAGGACAAGGGTTTCACGTGTATTTTTTGATGGTAAAAATATATATTCTTTTTAATAAATAAGGATCCATGTCAAGTAGAAAAAGCATAAATTACTATAATATAATCATTGTCTCATCATGTGTATTTTATAGATGTTAAATGTGAAGTGTCAGGGACTCATAGCCCACCTTTTAATTTTAAATATATTATTCTTGCCTCTATATCTTGCAGAATCAGATACATAATAATACAAAATTGACTAAATTGACTTGTTCCCATGCTATTTAAAAAGAAATATCTCATTTATTAGATTTTAGAGATGTGTGATATATAGCAATGAGATGCTCATCCCTGATTATCAAAGCCACCTGGTTACAGACATTATTATGTAACTTTTATTAATATTTAATTAGATTGGACTATTGAAGAAAAACAAGCTTCTCTGGTGGCTCAAACAGTCAAGAATCTGCCTGCAATTTGGGAGACCCTGGTTTGATCCCTGGGTTGGGAAGATCCTCTGGAGAAGAAAATGGCAACCCACTTCAGTATACTTGCCTGGAGAATCCCATGGACAGAGAAACTTGGTGGTCTCTGGTCCACGGGATCGCAAAGAGTCGGACATGACTGAGCGAGTAACCGCAAATACACACATTGAAGAAAAATATGTCTACCCTGAGGAATATTACCAATGACAGTTCATATATATTTCCATTTCAATTACCATTTTTATTCTTTTAATGTTTCAGAACAAAAAGACCAACATCTTGCACTAAGAATTTGTGCATCATTTAAAATTGAAGTTGGACTTTGGGTCATAAATTTGATATACATTTCCCCATAGCTTTTCTGAAATAGAAAATAAAAATCTCCTATTGAAAATCTTATGAGATATATTATTTAATTCAGGGAACTGTGTCCAACATGGAGTCATATGTTCAGATAATAAATATTTTAAACTTGCAAGTTAGGTGTTTAGTTTGCTTTCCTTTTTAATTAATATGTTCTCTTAAAATTTTACTAATTATGAATGTGCTATGATTATGACCAATAAATTAGGTTATTTGCTTGGGATTTTCAAAGTTGAAACTTTACAATCATCAACATCAATCTGAAGCCTGTTCCAGTTACACTCATTTACAATGATTAATTAACCTTGTAGAAAAGTTGACACCACCACTGGGAATAAATTTTTGTTACTTTTTAACCATGCTTTCTTTTGTGTTTAACTACTTAATGTGTATATCTCCTGAGGCCATAATTTAATACTTGGTGATTTCAGATAGATTTAATTGGTGGAAAATCTTATATATTATTGCTAATGTAAGAAGGGGGCTTAGGGAAAGCTAAATTGAATTTATAAATTATCATGCCATGGTCTAGAGTTTGCATTTTTTTCAAGTTATTTTCCCTCAAAATAAACTAGGTTAATTCCATGAAAGAAAAGTGTTCTTGTTCTCCGTACCTAGAACAATGCCTGCCACATAACATATGCATAATAAATTCACATAAATTCATTTTCAAATGATTGATCCAATCATTTAGTTATAAGCTATCATTACAATTGTGATAATCTTGTTTCTCTTGAAGTTAGCATCAGTTGATAATTGTTGTAGCATCAGTTGTTCAGTGGCTAAGTCATGTCTCACTCTTTGCGACCCTGTGTATTGAGCATGCCAGACTTCCCTGTCCTTCACTATCTCCTGGAGTTTGCTCAAACTCACATCCATTGAGTGGGTGATGCCATCCAACCATGTTATCTTCTGCTGCCCCCATCTTCTCCTGCCCTCAATCTTTCCCAGCATCAGGGTCTTTTCCAATGAGTCAGTTCTTCACACCAGGTGGCCAGAGTATCAGAGCTTCAGCTTCAGCATCAGTCCTTCCAATGAATATTCAGGGATAATTTCCTTTAGGATTGACTGACTTGATCTCCTTTCAGTCCAAAGGACTCTCAAGAGTCTTCTCTAATACCACAGTTCAAAACCATCAATTCTTCAGCACTCAGCTTTCTTTGTGATCCAGCTCTCACATCCATGCATTGCAGTGAGATAATAATGGTCAGTTAAATTTATATAACACTTTAAAATCATCAATGTAACTTTCAATTCTCAAAGTGCTTTCATTCATGTGAGACTTACAGCAACCTCATAGCAAAAAAAGCATCCATGCCTTAATTGCACAGTGACGCAAACCAAGACTCCAACAAAATGGAGGATTTGGATTCAGCACATATCAGAATTCAAATCCACGTTCTTTTGATTGTGGCATACTTAGGGGCCAGAGGACATCATGACATTGGCTTCCAGAAGGAGTTCATGATCTGCTCACAGGATTAACGAAACCTCATTGTGTCTTGTGGATGTCTTTTGAAGGAGAGAGTATTCATATTCTGAAAGAAGTAAAGCTTTAGCAGAATCTTGAAGAATTAACAAAACAGGGTAGTGGGAATGGGGAGGAAGAGAGTTCCAGGCTCAGTCAATAACCTGTATCCCTTTTTCCACAGTTCTCTATCTTTTCATCCTTTTTTTTTTTTTCAAGTAGCTCTTATCACTCACCTGATATTACAATATATACTCATGTGCTTCTTGACAACCTCACCAACTAGGATGCAAAAAGTCAAGTCAAGTTTAGCATACTTCCCTGGTGACTCAGTTGGTAGAGACTCTGCCCACAATGCTGGAGACTGTCTGCAATACAGGCGATTCAGGTTAGATCCCTGGGCCAGAAAGACCCCTTGCAGAAGGAAACGGCAATCCACTCCAGTGTTCTGGGAAATCCCATGGACAGAGGAGCCTGGTGGGCTACAGTCCGTGGGGTCACAGAAGACTTGAACACGACTTAATGACTAAATCACCATTTAACATTTATGTAACATATTCACCACTGCCTCCCCAATTCTGAGAGAGATTCTGACACATTCTGGGCACTTCATACATATCTGTAGGTTGAATGAACGCTGAAGGAACCACATGTACGGTTAATAGGGTACATGACATAGCAGTGGTCCTTTTGGAAAACTGCAAGTCATTTTGTTTCCTTAATAGGTTGAACTGTGTGAAATGCTGATACTGGTCTCCTTTTGATGGATTTACATGAAGACTCCGTACAGTTCAACTTGATATAATGCGGAGGAGATCAGGAAGACAAGAGCCCTGGAGGTTGGAAACAATAGAATTGACCAAGTTTGGGATGGACTTAGCATGTTAAGGTAGTTGAATAGGTCTAATTGGTAGTCAATGATAAGCTCTAAGTAGAGAATTAACATGATCAGTAAATCCCTCTGATGAAATGTAGCAAATGGATTCAAAGGGAGAATAATGAAAGCCAAAAGACAGCATAGAAGCCACTTTGCCTTCAGCATAGAAGGCAAAAAATAGTGAAGTCTAGAACCTGCTGGTTGGTAGAGGCCCTGACTCAGCCCCACGCAGCAGTGGTTTTCTCTGCAGCCTCTCCTGAATTCCTTCTGTATCACTGAACCTCTATAGTCTCCTGAGTAGATACCAGTGTTCCTTTTTTCACCTTCTTCCCAAGCATGGAAGAACTCAATATATATTCCTTTTCTCATAGCTCAGACAGGTTGGATTTACATAAAACTTGAAAGATACATGAAATGGAAAGGAATAAACGAAATACAGACAGTTGTATTTCTATCCCTAGGAGTGTATTTTGCAACTAGTTGGTTCAGTATACTTCACCAGGACAATGCAATGTGTGAAGTCTAAGTATTCTTTAGTTAAGGTTCAGTTCAGTTCAGTTCAGTCACTCACTCGTGTCCGAGTCTTTGTGACCCCATGAATTGCAACATGCCAGGCCTCCCTGTCCATCACCAACTCCCAGGGTTCAGTCAAACTCACGTCCATCGAGTCAGTGATGCCATCCAGCCATCTCATCCTCTGTTGTCCCCTTCTCTTCTTGCCCCCAATCCCTCCCAGCATCAGAGTCTTTTCCAATGAGTCAACTCTTCACATGAGGTGGCCAAAGTACTGAAGTTTTAGCTTTAGCATCATTCCTTCAAAAGAACACCCAGGGCTGATCTCCTTTAGAATGCACTGGTTGGATCTCCTTGCAGTCCAAGGGACTCTCAAGAGTCTTCTACAACACCACAGTTCAAAAGCATCAATTCTTTGGCTTAAGGTTAGTCATGCTTATTTTAAACTTTCCATGCTACAATTGTTAGTGCTTTGTTCCTTATAGCTTTCACATTTCTACTTTGTGTCTTCTGAATGTTGTAAGAATCATATGATGTAGACAAAGGAAAGGTCAATATGTGCATTTAGCAGATAAAGAAATTGGGACTCAGACATTAGATCAAAAGAGCAATGATGTAAAGTAGGACCACTGACCCTAGAGTCACAAAACACATTTTGAGCACTTGTTCACTGTCACTGTGTTTATGGAAGTGCTACCCAAAGTAGGACCTGCAAATATTTAACTTATATGCAATGGAAGTAGACTTGTGGAAACTTTTATAGCAATCAGTGGAATTATTGTCTATTGAAGTTCATTTAAAAAATCAAGTTTGTATTTTGTAAGCTTTTCTTATTTAATTTGCTTTACTAGTAATTCATATTTATTTGAGTATGCAAAACATTGGTCCATGACAAATTAAAACCTTTAAATGTAAATCCTTTACTATAGCTCATTTGAGAAATACTGGGCTCCAGATGATTAGGCAATTACTTCAGCACTCTGGATTTTAGTTTCTTCACATTTAAAAATTGAAAACATCTCACTCCATGCACCCATTATTTTCCTGATTTCTTGGATCATCTTTATGATCATTACTAAACTCTGCCTCCAGGAGCCAAGACATGGAAACAACCTACATGTTCACTGGCTGATGAGTCAGTAAAGAAGATGTGGTGCATATATACAGTGGAATATTATTTAGCCAGATAAAGAATGGAAGATTCCCATTTGCAGCAACATGGGTGGGTCTGGAAATTACCATCCTAAGTGAAAAAAGCCAGATAAAGAAAGACAAATATATGATATTGCTTCTATGTGCAATCTAAAAAAATGATCCAAATGAACTTAATATATGAAACAGAAATAGATCCACAGACATAGAAAACAAACTTATGGTTCAAATAGGTAAGGGAGAGGGTAAGAGGGATAAATTATGAGTTTGTGATTAACATATACACACTGCTGTTGCTGCTTCTGCTAAGTCGCTTCAGTCGTGTCCGATTCTGTGTGATCCCAGAAATGACAGCCCACCAGGCTCCCCTATCCCTGGGGTTCTCCAGGCAAGAACGCTGGAGTGGGTTGCCATTTCCTTCTCCAATGCATGAAAGTGAAAAGTGAAAGTGAAGCCGCTCAGTTGTGTCAGACTCTTACCAACCCCATGGACTGCAGCCTACCAGGCACCTCCATCCATGGGATTTTCCAGGCAAGAGTACTGGAGTGGGTTGCCATTGCCTTCTCCAATATACACAGTACTATATATAAAATAGATAACCAACAAGAACCTACTGTATAGCACAGGGAACTCTACTTGATACTCTGTAATGATCTATATGGGAAAAAAGTCTAAAAAAGAGTAGATATATGTTTATGTATGGGTTTCCCTGGTAGCTCAAATGGTAAAGAATTTGCCTGCAATGTGGGCGAACCAGGTTCGATCCCTGGTTTGGGAAGATCTCTTGGAGAAGGGAATGCCTACCCACTCCATTATTATTGCCTAGAGAATTCCATGGACAGAGGAGCCTGGTGGGCTACAGTTTATGGGGTCACGGATACAACTGAGCCACTAACACTTTTAATTTTCACATGTATATGTATAGCTGTATATATAACTGAACCTCTTTTCTGTACACCTGAAACTAACATAACATTTTAAATCAACAATACTCCAATAAAATAACTGAAAACAATACATCTTCCACCATGCAGTGCTGCTGAAATAATTTACAAAATAACTAACATTTGCATTTGTCCTAAGAGTAGTGATTTTAAAATATGCTCAGTAGTAAACTTCAGAAGTTGGCAGAAGAAGGGACTTGGCAAGTGATTTCAGCACCACAGTCTCCTTAACTTTTCACAGCCTCTTCAAGTCAAGCCAGTTTGCTTTCACTTTTTTAAAGTATTGATTTGGGCTTTAAGATTGCAATTAGGGGAAAGTGTCCATTAAAAAAAAAAAAAAATCACCTTTTCTCCAGAGCATACAGAATTGTTTTGTATCCATTATTTCAATCTTCACGAAAACCAAAACCAGGTAATGTTGGGTTTTATTATTTTGTGAAAGTGAAAGTCGCTCAGTCGTGTTGGACTCTTTGCAGCCTCTGTCTGGAATTCTCCAGGCAAGAATAGTGGAGTGGGCTGCCATTCATTTCTCTAGGGGATCCTCCCAACCCAGGGACCGAACCCAGGTCTCTTGCATTGCAGGCAGACTCTTTACTGTCTGAGCTATTCAAGGGAGGCTTTATCATTTTATAGATCAAAGAAAGGACTTGCACAGTAGTCTGGATCTCAGCTGGTAAGTGATAGAGCCCGACATCAGCCCAAACCTTAAACTCCATGCCCAGGCCTCTTCCTGGCCGTCTGGCAAATATAAAAAGGGCCTACAGTTGCTGGTGTACTTTCTCTTCCTTTCTACTTCTACCTTTCCTTGGAAAGTCTTGGTTCATGAAAAGAACTTTCAAAAAATAAGTTCAGATTACCAAAAGTACATATTGTGCTCCCAGGTATCACGTTCAGTCCCTCAGTCATGTCCGACTCTTTGCGACCTCATGAACTGGAGCCCACTGGGCTCCTCTGTCCATGGAATTTTCCAGGTAAGAACATTGGAGTGGGTTGCCATTTCCTACTCCAGGGGATCTTCCCAATCCAGGAATGGAACCAGGAAGTCTCTTGTGTCTCCTGCACTGGCAGGAGGATTCTTTGCCACTAGCACCACCTGGGAAGCCCTGTACTGAGGAAAATCAGATTTGTATTTCCTAAGCAACAAGTACAGACACACCTCCCTATTGAATTTCTACTCTGTGTGTGTGTGTGTGTGTGTGTGGTGTGATGGGGTGAATTATGTCCTCCAAAAATTTGTATGTTCACGCCCTAATTTATAGGACCCCCTAAAGTACCGTAGTTGAAGAGAAGGTCTTTAGTGAGATAATTGAATTAAATGGGATCATTAAGCTAGGCCTTAATCCAACATGACTGATTATCTTTATCAGAAGAGGAAATTAGGACATAGACACAAAAAGAGGGAAAATTATGTAAGGACACAGAGAGAAAACACCCTTCTAAAAACAAGGATGTGTGTTAGTCACTCAGTCCTGTCCGACTCTTCATGACCCCATGGGGTCTAGTCCCCCAGGCTTCTCTGTCCATGAGATTTTCTAGGCAAGAATACTGGAGTGGGTTGCCATTTCCTTCTCCAGAGGATCTTACCGACTTAGGGACTGAATCTGGGTCTCCTGCACTGCAACCAGTTCCATTACTATCTGAGCCACCAGGGAAGCCCCACAGCCAAGGACAGGTGCCTAGCAAATTTTTCTTCCCACAGAAGGAACTAACCCTGCCAACACTTTGATCTTAGACTTCTAGCCTCCAGAACTGGGAGAATATAAAATTTTGTTGCTAAGCCCCCTAGTCTGTGATACTTTATGTTAGCCATCTTGAAACAATGTAGTGAGTGTATGATATTTGTAATAGCAGTGTATGGAATCACTTAAGTTATTTTTTATGTGTCAGGTAATAGAAACACATCATATTATTCTCAGTCCCATATTTTTAAGAAATAGTTTGTTTACATTCCACAGCAAATGAGTCACAATTTTGAGCTGCTTCTTCATTTTTTTTCCTTTCCAAATACTGCTTTTTCAGAGGAGTGCTGAAGCTCATAAACAAGTATTTTGTTAACAGAAACTAATTTTTTTTTTGAGGCTAGTGAGCCAAATGTCTCTAGAGGCAGTGTGCCTGCCACCCTGTGAGACCATTAGACATTTTCTCCCCTGGATCTTAGTATTTCATCTATACAATAGAGGGCAATAAGGGTGCTCTCTAAAGCAATGTGTTATGGCTGTAAGAACATTGAACTTAGAGGAAAAGATTTTGAATCCAAGTCCTGACTCTGTCACTGGCTATGTGATGTCATGCCACTGCTTTACTGTCCTTGAGCTTTTATTTACTCCTGAAATCACAATAGAAAGAAAGTGAAGTCTCTCAGTCATGTCTGACTCTTTGCGACCCCATGGACTATAGCCTACCAGGCTCCTCCCTCCATGGGATTCTCCAGGCAAGAGTACTGGAGTGGGTTGCCATAATAAATCACAATAAAACATGGTAAGATAATTCATGTGAAAATACCAGGTATATTGAAGAGTCCAAAGAAAAGTTTGCTTTATAATCATTTTAGCTCTGAAATGATAGTCATGTAGTCATTTTGATTTGATCAGAAAACATCTCAAAAGACACTTTGAAGTAACTACTGAAGGACAATTAAGAGCCCATTTATGTAGGAAAAAAATCACTTCAGTAACCCTGCATTTTTATTTCTTACCAAGAAATTTTAAAAGGCAAGAACAATGTCTTCTGGACATCATCATGGCATGCCAGAACCTGATGTCGATTGGTGTTAAAATCATTCATCATCTCCTCTAATATCCCTCTTGCTAGCTGGGATATCTTGGATAGATCAGAAGTGATTTTACTAGAAACAAGTAGTTCCTAATTCTTGGCCAGTAACAATCCACTCTTAAGAAGGAGTTTAAAGTGCTGCTTTGGTTGATTGTAATGTAAACTCAAAAATTCTCCCCAAATGTTCTGCTACTAGAGATAAAGGCAGATGCCTTTGATTTCAGATGAGTCATATTGAAGGTACTACAGATTCTCAAAGAAATGGTAAGATCCAAATGGATTCTTAATACTCACAGCCAAACCTTTGGGACTGTCTGATAGAGACTAAAGGGTGTACCTGTGGAAACCAGGGTTCTCCAAAATAGACTGGTCCCTGGAGCAGAGATGGATATAGAGTTAGCAACTCAGAAGAAGTAAGAAGTAATAGGATAATCCACTTATTCACTCAACAAATACGTTTAAAGCATCTGTTAGATACCCAACACTGTGCTCCTAAGAAGGAGAAAAGTTATTTAGCTCTACTGCCCTTCCTCAAATTCAAAATCTATTGATGACCCAGTGTGCAATCTGCTAGAAATAAAGACAAACATAATAAGGGTTCTTTCCTTCAGGAAGAGGCAAGTCACTTTTTACAAACATAAGGGTCAATAGAAAAGTAAATGTCAAGCTACTATTTTATTAATAGAGATCGATAACTCATGACAGAGTCTGTTAGGAGCCTACAGCTGAAGTGCAAAGCTAAGGTCAGATCTCCTGAGCTCCCAGTATCCATGAGATCTAAATCTTGGGTTTTTACCACCTTTGGCCTACAGAAAGGGGAAAAGTATCTTTGAAAGTTCCACAGTTCATTTACTCAGTTCCAGAAAAGCAGAGAAAGAGAGAGTGAAAGTTAGACAGACACAGAAACACAGTAAAAGAGAATGGCAGAGAAATCTGAGAGGTCACTGAGGGCTAAAAGAGTTTTCGCTAATTTGACTAATCAGATTAATTACTTCTCCTCCTTTATCTGAAAACTGAAGGAGAGAAACAGTGATCGAAAGGCAAATCAAGGCTTTTACCTTTCTTAGGTGTTAGAGGAAAGAGAATGAGGGGCAGAGAAATGAATTAGAAAGCTATTGCAATTAGCCAGGTATGAAGGTCTCCAAAAAATATTCACACTGTAAATAATGAGGGTATATCTGTGAGAAATAACATGAGAAAAAGAAAAAAAACACTATAAATATGGAGCTTCTGAACAGCAGCAGTAAAGCCTCAAAAAGATGTCATGATTTTAAATCCTCGTCAACTGAGCCAATGACTAATAATCTATTCAACATTTTTAAGCATTACTATGTACATTCATTACAGCAGACATTGATTGACAGGTACAGACAGAATCCCTACATGCAGAAAACAAACAAAAAAAACTGTACACTTTCTACATCCATAAAAGCACAACTGAAATACAACATGGCAATTTCCATAAGGAATGCACATGCCAGGAACCAGCAAATGAAGAAGGAACAACTTGTTTTAATCTAGGATGTGAAGGAAGTCTCCACAAAGAGGGAGCATGTGAGCTGAGTCTTTGAAGCAAGAGAAGGAGCTACCTGAGCAAGTGATTAAGCTAAGGTAGAGACACTGACTTAGCCAAAGGAGAGAAAGCGTGGCAGATCCTACTGTATCCTGAGAACCATTTATTTATGTCTACTGAGTTCCTACTGTAGTTTAAGATACAAGAGTGTGTAACAGAGAAAACTCTCCAATGTTAGGAAGATTTCATTGTGGTTATGGAAGAGGACACTTACTCCGTGGAAGGAAAATTATGACCAACCTAGATAGCATATTGAAAAGCAGAGACATTACTTTGCCAACAAAGGTCCTTCTAGTCAAGGCTATGGTTTTTCCAGTGGTCATGTATGGATGTGAAAGCTGGACTGTGAAGAAAGCTGAGCGCTGAAGAATGGATGCTTTTGAACTGTGGTGTTGGAGAAGACTCTTGAGAGTCCCTTGGACTGCAAGGAGATCCAACCAGTCCATTCTAAAGGAGATCAGCCCTGGGATTTCTTTGGGAGGAATGATGCTAAAGCTGAAACTCCAGTACTTTGGCCACCTCATGTGAAGAGTTGACTCATTGGAAAAGACTCTGATGCTGGGAGGGATTGGGGGGAGGAGGAGAAGGGGATGACAGAGGATAAGATGGCTGGATGGCATCACTGACTCGATGGACGTGAGTCTGAGTGAACTCCAGGAGTTGGTGATGGACAGGGAGGCCTGGCGTGCTGCAATTCATGGGGTCGCAAAGAGTCAGACACGACTGAGTAACTGAACTGAACTGAACTGATAGTGTTAGCTGATGAAGACTTTCAGTGGGTTGAAGTCACAACATGAGACTTACAGAAGCTGTCTAGTTTCATCAGTCTGGAGGGCTGTGTGGCAGCTAGCTGCCTCTGTTCACACTGTAGCTCTGTCACCTACCTAGCCGTGGAAACTTGGGAGATAGTGGCCATCACTGCACTCTGTACTTCATCTTCTCATTTATCTTATCTCATTTATTTGAGGAGAAGGCAATGGCACCCCACTCCAATACTCTTGCCTGGAAAATCCCATGAACAGAGGAGCCTGGTGGGCTGCCGTCTATGGGGTCACACAGAGTCGGACACAACTGAAGCAACTTAGCAGCAGCAGCATGGAAGAGGAGGAGCACAGACAACAAAGTAAAGTAAATGGTCATACAAGTAAATGATCAAGATATTTTTATTTTCTTCATCAATAAAATGAGCAGGTGGCATAGTTCCAGGAGGCAAGGGTCAGGGAAAGTACCCTTAGAGTATGACAGCTCAGAAAGATTCAGGCATGGAGTGGTGAGAGAAAGAACATTCCAGACAAACAGTAACAGGAGCAAATGCCCAGAGCTGAAATTAACCTGGAAGATTCAAGAAATAGTTGGCAGCCTCACAGGGCTAAAGCTTGTGAGTAGAGGGAAGCATAGAAGGAGAGATGATGAAAGAAATAGAAGTGGCCAGACCACGTAAGACCTAGGGCAGTTTGACGTGGTGGGAGCCTAGAGAAGGTGGGAGAAGCTGGAGCAGGAACCAGCAGGGCAGCACAGCAAGGACCAGTGGTGACCGCTGTGGAGTTAGGACTTTCACCCCTTGCCCTAGTCTACTTGGGCTGTTGTAACCTAACAGAATAGACTGGGTGACTTAAGAGCAATGCAAGTGTTTTTTCACAGTTCTGGAGGCTGGAAAGTCTAAGATCAAGATGTCAGAGGATTCAGTGTTGGGCTAAGACCAGCTTCCTCACAGACGGCCGTCTTCTCACTGTGTCCTCACTGAGATCCTCAGGGATCTTCCTGGGGTCTCTTTTAGAAGGGCACTAATCTCGTTCGTGAGGGTTCTGTTGTCATGACACCATTACCTGCCAAAGCTCCCCACCTCTAAACACGATCACCTTGGGGGTTAGAATTCCATATATGAATTTAAGGGGGACATAAGTATTCAGCCCATGGTATTCACTTTAATTGGAAACTAGTAAAGAGGGAGTTGGTGATGGACCGAGAAGCCTGGTGTGCTGCAGTCTATAGGGTCGCAAAGAGTGGGACACGACTGAGCTACTGAACTGAACTGAACTGGAAGACGAATTAGATGGGGAGAAAGTTCTAACTTAAGTTTTGTTGATCAGTACTCTCACCCAAGTGCTTCCCAGGTGGCACTAGTGGTAAAGAATTCGCCTGCCAGAGCAGGAGACATAAGAGACATCAGTTCAATCCCTGGGCTGGGAAGATCCCCTGGAGGAGGGCATGGTAACCCAGTCCAGTATTCTTGTCTGGAGAATCCCATGGACCAAGGAGCCTGACAGGCTAAATCCATGGGGGTGCAAAGAGTCAGACACAAGCGACTGAGCACACATGCCTGAATGCACTCTCACCAAAATACTATCCAGCCTTTCATCAAATTAAAAATCACCTATGAGAGATGTTCATAACAGACAAGATTTGGGATTAAGTATCAATAAACTGTCTATGTGAGCCTGGAATCCAAGCCCAACAATCATCCAGAAAGAGGCAAATTCACAGGTTTTCTTTTCCTCCTTTCACAAGCCCCTTGGACACAGAATGTCCTCTGTGAACCAGCCAGGAGAAAGAAATCCGGCTTTACAGTGCATGTAATCTGGAAAGCAAGGAAAGAAACATTTAAGCTGTTATTCAAACAAGTTTCATTCCAATTACTACTTTCCTCTATGTCAAAATCAATTATTCTCACTTTTGACACAGCCAATGTTTGCCAAGGTGATTCGGGGATCTGCCTCCATATTTTTTTCCTGATTTTTTTTAAGGGGGGTTGTTTTTGGTTGTGGCTTGTTCTATAATGTTGTTGTTGATTTTCCCACTGCAGTCAGCACCACAGAGTTGCTTTTACATGGCCATAAAATAAAATGAATGTACACAGGAAAGGGAGCCTTGCTCCAAGTCAAGTACTGGACAGCTCAGCTTAATATGCACTCAGTTTCACAAGCAGAGACCTGTTTATTCTCATGGCTTAAAGACGAAGTGACCATTCACTTTGTGGCCCTCCCCACTCCCCGATGCCAGCACTGGGTCCCTGCTAGGCAAGGATGACAATTCAGGTCATTTTTGCTTTGTGATCCTTGGAGAAATGCTAGTCCCCAGGCAACTTTGATGGTCTAAATGCAGCAGTACACTGAGTTAATCACACCACAGTGGGGCGTCTTTCGCCGCCTTCATGAAGCTATCAGCTGAGGCTGTTGAGTCTTCTTGACATAGAAAAAAGGGAAGTGAAAAGAGAAGGCTGAAGTATTTCCTAATCTGTGGGTTATTAGGTTCAGTTTGACCAATGTTCCTGCAGTCTAGTCGGATCCCTTTTTGTTCCATGGTTTTCAATTGCTTTGCATTGGTTTTTGCCTTGTCTTCTAAAAGTCAGGTACGAATTTCAAAATAATGGTCAACCTGCATGTTTTCAATGATCAAATTTTTGAAAAATTAATTTAACTGTAGTTTCAAGTGAAAGTGAATAAAAGTGAAAGTCGCTCAGTTGTGTCCAGCTCTTTGTGACCCCACAGACTGTGGCCTGCCAGGCCCCTCTGTCCATGGGATTCTCTAGGTAAGATTACTGGAGTGGGTTGCCATTTCCTTCTCCAGAGGATCTTCCTGACCCAGGAATGGAACCCAAGTCTCCCACATCTCCCACATCCCACCCAATCTTCCCACAGGAAGATTCTCTACCATCTGAGCCACCAGGGAAACCCTATTAAATCATATACTCTTTCGTATCCACACCCTGATGGACCTGAAGAAATCAAATTTAAAATTCAGTGAGGTGGCAGTGGGGAAGATGTGGGACGGGTCAAGGAAACCTCTAGTTGTTTTTATGTTATAGTCAAATTGAATGAATTTCGGTCCTCTGTTTATTTCCTGCTTTTGATCATATTCAAGTCTTTGTTCATCGTATTCTCACACACTTGTCTTAGTTCTAGCTGCTATAACAAATTATCATAGACTGTCTTAAGCAACAAACATTTCTTTCTCACAGTTTTGTAGCTTGGGAAGTTTAAGATCAAGGTATCAGCAAATTCAATGTCTGATGAGAGCCTACTTCCTGGCTTGCAGCTCTGTGCACGTGTGCTCAGTCGCCCAGTCATGTCTGACTCTTTGTGGCACTATGGACTGTAGCCTTCCAGGCTTCTCTGCCCATGGAAATTTCCAGGCAAGAATACTGGAGTGGGGCATCATTTCCTACTTTAGGGGATCTTCCTGACTCAGAGATTGAACCCTCATCTCTTGTGTCTCCTGCATTGACATGTGTATTCTTCACCTGGGCTTGAGGTTGGCCGTCTTCAATTAGGTCCGTGACTCTTAATTATCTCCCTAGGCCCCATCTCCATTTGTCACATTGACAATTAGAGCTTTAATATATGAATTTTGGAGGGTCATAAACATTCAGTTGATAGAATTCTGTTCTTGGCCTCTCAAAATCTTTGTTCTTCTCAAGTGCAAAACAGACTCACTTCATCCTTCATTTCATGAGTTAAGTCTCCCAAAGTCTCAACTCATTCTAGCATCAACTCTAAAGTCTGAAATTCAAAGTCTCATCTAGATTCTAAGGATGTAAATCAGACATGGGTGAGACTCAAGGTATGATTAATCCTGAGGCAAAATTCTTCTCTAGCTGTAGACCCGTGCAAACAAACAAGTCATGTGCTTTCAAAATACAATGATGGGCAAGCATAGGATAGACATTCTCATTTCAAAAAGGGAGAAATTGGATAAAAGGAAGCATGATGGGTCTCAAGGAAGTCCAAAACCTAGCAAGGCAAACTCCATGAGATATTAAGTCTTGAGAATCTTCTTTGGTTCAATGCTCTTCCTTTCAGACCCACTGGGGTGGAGGTTCTACATCTGTGGCTCTGCCAAGTATAGACCTCTCCTTCATGGTTCCACGTGACCCTGCCCAAAAGCTTTGGGTAGAGGTGGTCTAG
This sequence comes from Bos grunniens, assembly GCF_055505025.1. Taxonomy (NCBI): domain Eukaryota; kingdom Metazoa; phylum Chordata; class Mammalia; order Artiodactyla; family Bovidae; genus Bos; species Bos grunniens. The sequence goes on along the minus strand of NC_141170.1, from coordinate 9,503,030 downwards.
CCTGTTGGAACCAAGATAATGCCCAACCTTTTGAAAATGAGAGGTAGTCCTGATGGTCATTGAATTGCCTTTGGGGGTCATTATCCTTTGTCCTGAAGAATAGCTCTGTTGTCTTTCCTGTCAGATTGGGAAAGTTCAGCAGCTTTCTTCCATTCCCTCCTGCCTCCATCCCCTTCTGTTTAACTTGACAGTATCCCTCTTGTGATAACTGATTAGGTGCCCAGTTCATACCCGCACTAGTGTCTTTATCAAATGGCTAGTGCACCCTATCCTTAGTGTTCTCATCCTAATACGCTTTCTCATTTTTTATGATATAGACAAGCTGGTAATTTTAAACTCTTTAAGTTCTGCTTCCTTTTTTGCTGAACAATTCCATCTTCAATACATTTCTTTTTTCAAATTTTTCTATTAGAAGTCATGTGCCCACACTAAGGAGCTTCAGTCATGTCTGATTCTTTGCAACCCTATGGGCTGTAGCCCACCATCCTCCTCTGTCCATGGAGTTCTCCAGGCAAGACCACTGGAGTCATTTGCTATGCCCTCCTCCAGGGGATCTTCCTGACTCAGGGATCAAACCCGGGTCTCCTGCAGCTCCTGCATTGCAGGCGAATTCTTTACCACTGAGCCACTGGGGAAACCCTATTAGAAGCCAATAGAAACCAAATCACTTCGTTGACATTTTGTTTAGAAAGCTCTTTAGTTAAATATCCAATTTTACCACTTGCTAGATTTATCTTTTACAATGCATTAGAAAACCAACCCAGTTTAGCCAAGGTATTTTCCATTTTATAGCAAAGATCACTTTTTGTCCTCGTCCAATGATTGTTTATCAATTCCATCTGAGACTTCATCAGAATAGCCTTTACCCACCGTGTGTCTACCAATATTCTGTTCATAATAATTTATGCATTTTCTGAGTAAATAGAAACTTTCTCTACAGTTCTCTTTTCTTTCTGAATCCTCACCAGAATCACCTTTGTAGCAATCTTGGCTTTCTCTAGCATGCATCCCAAAACTCTTCCAGCCTTTACCTATTACCCAGATCCAAAGCTACCTCCACATTTTAATGCTTTTGTTGCAGCAGCAGCCCATTATCCATATGAAATTACTATCTTAGGTCAAGCTACTATAACAAATACCATAGACTAGATGACTTAAAGAATGGGCATTTATTTCTCACAGTTCTGAAGGCTGGAAAGTCCAAGATCACGGTGCCAGCAGATTCAGTGTCTGATGAGAGATCTCTCCTTGCTTTTCAGATGGTCACTTCCTTTCTGAGTTCTCACATAGCTGAAAGAGATCATCTCTATGGTGTCTCCTTATAAGGGAACTGATTCCATTCATGAGGGCTCCACCCTCATGATCTAATTACTTCTTAAAGTTTTCACTTCTAAATATCATCACACTGGGGTTTAAGGCTTGAGCATGTGAATTTGGAGGGAATACATACAGCCTGTAGCAGAAGAATTTAAAAGGGTTGCCTAATGTACACAGTTAAGATTTACTGTTCTCCAAAGAACTTTCTAGACACACAGACACATATGCACCCCCCCAACACACACACACACACACACACACACACACACACACACACACATATATATATATATATATATATATATATATATATGTTGAGGTCAGGAGGAGAAGGGGGATGACAGAGGATGAAAACATTGGATGGCATCATCGACTCAATGTGAGTTTGAGTAAACCCCAGGAGACAGTGAAGGACTGGGAAGCCTAGATTGCTTCAGTCCATGGGGTCACAAAGAGTTGGGCATAACTGAACAACAAATAAATACATATACAGATGTATTTTTCTTTGTATTGATTTTAATTAAATGTCATCATTGATATTATACATTATTGTGGTTTTGGCAAACTTGGAGATTTATGAAAAGTTGAGTATTTATCCCATGTTGACATCAAGATTTTCACTCCATTTAATGTTATTTTCTAAAATTCTTTGCTCTCAGATTTGTTTGTACATCCATGAGTTGATTGTATTTGAAACATACACCAGAAATATCATTGCTATGCTCCACGTTTAATATTTTTTAATTCTTTTGGAAGAATATCTGAGACTCACAGTTAGTCAAGGAGGGAAGAAATGGAGATCTTTTTTTTTTAACTGTTTTATACACAAAGAAAGTAAGTCATTTAGAGACAGAGTGATCTAGGATCTTTTTTTTCAAAATCTTTTTGATATGGATCATTTTTAAACTTTATTAGATTTGTTACAATATTGTTTCTGCTCTATATTTTGTTTTTTTGGTCATCAGTCATGTGGGATCTTAGTTCCCTAACCAGGAATCACACACACACACACACACCCTGCATTGAAAGGCAAAGTTTTAACCACTGGACCGCTAGGGAAGTCCCTGATTTGGGGCCTTTGAAGCAGTGATGGTGAATGTCTTGCTTATTTCTCATCCCTCAATCTCATACACAGTATATAATAACTGCCTACCCACTGCTTAATGGATGATTAAATTTCAATCAACCAGTTAATTAATTGTAGAAGATATACTATTCCTTACTGTTAGCTGCCGGGGTCCATCCCGGGCTGATCCAGGGTATTCGAAGTAGAGACGGCGTAGGCGAGGATCAGGAAACAACTGCTTAATTAAACGTTAATTAAGGATATAAAGAGTAATAGAATGAGGATAGCTCAGTGAGGAAATTCAGTGGAGAAAAGTGGCTGAAATAAGGTTAGCTCAGTGAGGAAATTCAGTGGAGAAAAGAGGCTGAAATAATTCAGCCAGAAGGTGAGAGCAAGAACGACATGGGGAGACCAAGTTTCAGTGAACAAGGCCCACACTTTATTTTCCAAAGTAGTTTTTATACCTTAATTTGTGCATAGAGGATAATGGGGGAAGGGGTAGCATCATGCAAGGACAGCAGTTCCTGATCCTAATCGAAGCCAGGCTTTCAAACTTATCATATGCAAAAGTTTAGGTGATTTACATCATCTTCTGGCCAGGAGGCCTGTTAACATTTTAAGAAACTTATTTTTCTCTAAAGGTGATTGGTCAGGATCCACCCTCCAAAAGCATTAGATAAAATTGCATTCCTATAGGGCAAAGGTGTGGTGGGCTCAATCAAGAAAAGAATTAACTCAAGGGTCCAAGGTTACAAACATTGAGGCTACTACTTACATTTCTATACACCGGTTATATCAATCAATACACTGCCAAGGACACAGTAGGTAAGGGATATGGAGACTTAGCAGCAAACATTGGCCCAACAAGTGAAAAACCCTTCACCAATACAATTTCTAATCAATCTTTTAACTACTCAAAGGAATCTGTGTTTAGACAGTTTAGAACATCTCCTGCCTTTCACAGTTGGGAGGCTCTGAACAATCACATGTGGCCTGAAAAACCTATTCAGGCAGGCTAGAGGATTTCCAAAGGAGTTTGTAGGTTGAAACACTGTCACACCCAGGAATTATTAACTGGAGTTGTAAGCTAACTCTTTTTTCAGAGAGAGGTAGTGGGGGACAGCCCCCATAAAGTCGGAGGTGTAGGTGAAAGCACAAAGCAGAAAGTAGGCAGACTCTGGTTTGGGGGTAGATGCTTGAGAATTTCCAGGGGGACTCCTGAGGCTCGATCCTGCCTTTTCGTATGCCAAGCCTCCTTCCTCATGACCTTTGCCACAGGCGGAGTTCCTCAGGCTGGCTCCTGGAAGTGATAGACTTCCAGTTGAGCTATTCCAGATACTGAAAGATTATGCTGTGAAGGTGCTGCACTCAATATGCAATATGCCGGCTCCCGGCAGTTAGCACTGCTCCTACATTTTTGGTCTCCAAAATCTCCAAATGTACAACCCTATGCTAAGTGCACATAGGCGCACAGGAACATCCAATAATGCATTGTTTTTGTCACAAACAAACACTTCATGTGGCTTACCTGGTGGCTCAGTGGTAAAGAATCTGCCTGCCAATACAGGACATGCAGGAGACATGAGTTCAATTTCTGGGTTGAGAAGATCCTCTGGAGAAGGAGATGGCAACCCACTCCAGTATTCTTGCCTGGGAAATCCCATGGAAAGAGGAGCCTGGTGGGCTACAGTTCATAGGGTAACAAAGAGTCGAACATGACTTAGCAACTGAACAACAACAAACAAAAACAAAACATTCCATAAATATCTTCATTTAAAGATTTTGACAATCTTTTTTAAAGGATCAGAATCATTATCATTAGGAAAAGAAGACTTTTCCTTGAGGTTCTTAAAATTGTTGTATGGCTTTAAAGTGTTCATAAGATATCTATGGGAGGCAGGTGAAGGGTACACACGTTTTGGTGATGGCAGCCCTAGAAGTTCTTATTCTGATCTCTGCTTCCTTATCTGGGTTCTTATTGCTGTCAAGGCACCCAATCTGGACTAGTATGATGCCTACTAAGAGCAAGCTTCATGGTCTGGAAAATTTCTCTGCAAGCACCACCACTGGCTACATATGAGATACCCAGGGAGAAACCCAGAAGCTAAATGCAGTCTGGTCCCAAGTAAGAGACCAACCTCTACCCCCAGAGGTGTTTATTTTTCTTTTAATCAATTAGTGAGGCAACACAGACATACAGAAATGCCGAGAGCCCTCTCCCAAAGCGCCAGCGGAGTGAGCTTAGAGAAGCCAGGAGGATCCCCTGGTGAGTCCCGGCAAAGCTTGAGACAGCCCTGGGCTTTCTCAGCTCTGAGCTCAAAACAACAACTCACCCAAAGGCCTTCCCAGTGAACTCTGTCCCATTGATATTGAACATTACAGGAAAAGATAATAATCAGTCTTTCTGGCCCCTATGGTCTGTAAAGGATGGATATGCCTGTGAGCTGCTGTCTATTCAAGGGTGCAAGGTTGCAATAAATGGATTTAATGTTAGACTCACGGAATCAAAGGTAGAATAGAGTGAGCCATTTCTCTGTTCCCTTCCACTGATGGTTTTCTGCTGCTGCTAAGTCGCTTTAGTCGTGTCTGACTCTGTGCGACCCCATAGACGGCAGCCCACCAGGCTCCCCTGTCCCTGGGATTCTCCAGGCAAGAACACTGGAGTGGGTTGCCGTTTCCTTCTCCAAGGCATGAAAGTAAAAAGTGAAAGGGAAGTCGCTCAGTCATGTCCGACTCTTAGCGACCCCATGGACTCCAGCCTACCAGGCTCCTCCATCCATGGGATTTTCCAGGCAAGAGTACTGGAGTGGGGTGCCATTGCCTTCTCCAATGGATGGTTTTCTATCCACCATTAAAAGATTCCTGGGGATCTCACTCCTTTATAAGGCGTGACATTTCACTTCTTCAAAAATCTTAATTGCTATTCGTATCTGCTAAAATATAACACAAAGTCACCTCACATAGTCCATTGTTTTGCCCTGTGGAGGTAAAACAGATGGGAACTCGATCCTTAATTTCATACGATCTCTTCAAATATTTCAAGATAGGAGTCCTATATCCATAACCCAACTTCTTTCTTCAGTCCTCTCCAGCATGGTTCTCACCCTCACCAAAACTGCTCAGTGTTGCCAGTAATGAACTTTCAAATGATGAACAGATTTTAGTTCTTGTGCTGTTGAACCCCCTGGATGTATTTGAGAGGCATAATTACTCCCTCCTTGAAATATCTCTCTTGACACAATTTTCCATCCCCAGTTTTCCACCCACCATGGCACAGTCACCCCCCTTGCATTGGTCTTCCCTGTTTCAAATATCTGTTAAGTGTTCACATTCCTCTGGGTTCTAGCCTTAACTCTGCTTCCTTCTCAGTTTCTGAATTTGTCCTCCAGAAATGCATCCATGCCTCCACTCTCATCTAAACATTGATGATACCCAAACTTCATTCAGTCTTTGAGCATCACATGACCATATTCAGCATCATATAAAAACACTTCACAGGGGTCTCAAACTTGGTGCAAAACTGAAATAGCTGCTTTCCTGGCAAAAATGACTTCCTCCTGTTCTGTGTTCTTGCTCTCCTCCTCCTGGGTTTCCCAACATAATAATTGCTCTACCGTCTAACTCCTCAATGACATGGTTAAAAAAAAGAAAACAAGAAGTTATACTGGCCTAAGTCATTTGTCCACAATTTTTCATCAAATAAGGAAGGAAAAGAGTTTAGATCCAAGGCTCCCATTTTAAATCAAATGGCTTTTCTTCTTACATTTAGTTTTGTACATTTCCTCAGGTAAATGTATGCAAATATAACTTTTCAGTGACTTTTGGAGAATACTTACTATTACGTGTTGAGACTAATTGCAGTAACAGATATGATATTTTCATTCCATTCCATTTAATATCATCTTCATATAAATATAGAGCTTTGATCCATACTATAATTTGTTGTGAAGTCTATTTCTGTCAAGGAAAGGTGAGGCAACAAGGCAAAGTTCACAGCTGAGGCCAGGCACACTTTGACAACAGTTAGCTTAAACAAGGAGAACTTTGACACTTGCAATAAGGGGAAACCTTTTCATGAATTGCTGCTTTATTGAACCTTGCCCAGCAGATGCAGTTTAAGTGGAAAGGGAATTTCTGCTGCTGTTTATAGGACTGTAGGGGTCAGATGTCAACTAGGGCCTTCTTAAAATGGACTGGAAGAACTTGCCTCTTCGATGTCAGTCTCCATATTTTCACTTATGACAACTATTTAGGAATTCAATAACTCTGCTAAGGAAGGCATGATGCCTTTTACAGCCTGAAAGCCTGAGGGGTTGCCATGGATTTGAACTTCAGAGTTTCCACAGCATTTCTAAATATTTGCAGAGAACCATTTCCTGCCTTGAGAATGACAAAAGTCTAACTTGGAGACCGAACATTTTAGTACCGGTCAATTATTTCAGAAGAGTTGTACTTTGTTGAAATCCACACTCAAATATGCTACAACAACATTTTGGGCTTGGCAAGCTCGCCCAATCTAGGAAGTTCAAAATAAAGGCTGAATACTTCGACTTTAGAGCTCTCAGCAATGTCGGATAGCACAGTGGGGCTGTTACATAGGAGGCCATTCTCTAGAAGCAAGTGGTGAAAATTGGGCATGAAATCCTCTATTCAGGAGAATACAACCTGGTATTATCCTAAAATGGACATGATTAGGTGAATGCATTCAGATAGAATAACATTTCCTCCCCAATCCAGCTCTTAACCTTCAACCGCCTCTCAAATGATTTCATTATTCAGATTTATGAAATTTAACTTATTTGCCATCTTTTGCTGCCAAAAGCATGCAAACTGTTGCTAAGATCTGCTAAACATTCCAAGAACGAATTGTCCAGTGTCTCGCTTTTGCTTGAAATATCAAAGACATTCACTCTGCAGAAAAGAAATAGTAGGTATCACTTGTAATTTTCCTGGGTCATATTCCAAATGAAGTTCTTTGTACATCTTATCTCTTAATTTTCATGACTACTCTGAGAGGCAAAACATTTCTACAATAAGTATTATACTCTGTGAGAGTCTAAAAAAGACTCGAGATAAAGATGTCATTAAATTTATTCTCTGCAGGAGAAATTTAAAGCTCAGAGTATTTAGATAACTCTCTCAAGGGCAAGCAGCTAAGGAGTAGCAGAAGGGTTGGGCATTTTATTTCAAGAGACCCAACTCCAAAGCTCATGCAGCATCTACTACACCATCAATAGGATTGTAATCATTAGCCAAATGACAAGGAATTTGAGAGCAGAGGGGCAGAGGCTGATCAAGGGAGAAGCAAGAAGCAGCTACCAGATGGAGAATGCCAAATCAGGAGAGAGAAAAGCCTCTTTTTCATACATACCCCAAAGCAAGTACTGTTGGCATTTTGGATGGGATAGTTCTTCATCGGGCAGAACTGCCCTCATATTGCTGGATGTTTCCTATCACACTCCTCATACACTTAATGCCAGTAATATCCCCTGTCAGTCACAAAGAAAACTACCCTCTGTATTTCCAAAGGTGCCCTAAGTGAGAAGCGCTGCTGGCAGTTGAGAACATAGCTTAGAGGAAGGGGAAAGATAATCCTAATGATTACAGATGCCATTATTCTCATTTTACAGATGAGAAAACTCTAAGTTCAAGTTTATACTTTTGGAATGGAACCTGTCAGTGAACAACACGAAATGTTTCTCTGTTAACCCAATGATACCATTGTCTGAATCAGTTTGATGTTTCTCTTCTTGCCCAGACTATCATTTCTTTTACTTAAAGAGTTGCTTTGTAGACACACATGTAAATCATTCACTTTCTAGAATAGGATGTGAGTCTTCTACATTATTCAGATCATTATTCCCATGATAGGTGCTCAAATAATCAGCCAAAGTTGATTTTCTATTTAATTGACTAAAGACAAGATTCTACCAAAAGCAAAACAACCCTTGGTGCATTTCTGTTTGGGAGTTTGAACAGGAAAGACTTCATGAAGTAGGTGGTGATCTGATGAATATTAATTTTATATTCAACATTAAATTAAGATTACATTTAACGCTTTATTTGAGAGGGGACTGATAGATAGGAAAGGGCATTGTGATGGAGAACAAAGCAAAGTCTTTGACATTGGAAAGCACTCAAGACCTGATTGCACTTAGATGGACCAAAGGGTTATTTCCTAGTAGGAGAGTGCTTAAGGTTTCTGCAGAGTCCACGGGTCATGTGGAGCAATTGTGGACATACATTATCACCAGCTTGGCCTTGCCTTTTTCCATTTTTGCCCTCATACATGAGTGGCACAAAATGACCATGCCTCAGCAGCAAAGCTATGGTTTTTCCAGTAGTCATGTATAGATGTGAGACTTGGACCATAAAGAAGGCTGGGTGCCAGAGAATGAATGCGTTCAAATCGTGGTGCTAGAGAAGACTCTTGAGAGGCCCTTGGACTGCAAAGAAATCAAACCAGTCAATCCTAAAAGAAATCAGCCCTGAATATTCATTGGAAGGACTGATGCTGAAGCTGAAGCTCTAATGCTTTGGCCACCTGATGTGAAGAGCTGACTCATTGGAAAAGACCCTGATGCTGGGAAAAATTGAAGCCAAGAGGAAAAGAAATGGCAGAGGATGAGATGGTTAGATAACATCACTGACTCATGGATATGAGTTTGAGCAAACTCCAGGAGATGGTGAAGGACAAGGAAGCTTGGCATGCTGCAGTCCATAGGGTCACAAAGAGATGACTGAATAACAACAGCTTCAAAGCCTCCATTATAGCACATGTTTTTAGTGAGCACTCAAGAAAGCATCAGTTCCCAGTAAATATATCACAAAGACACTAACTCAAAATGTAAAGCCTAAAATGTGAGCCAGATTAAATTAAGCTGTGTCCTCACAGCTTATCTAGGGCATTTAGTGAGTGCTCAGTCACTAAGTCATAGTTGACCTTTGCAACTCCATGCAGTCCACTAGGCTTCTGTCCATGGGATTCTGCCAGCAAGAATACTGGAATGGGTTGTCATTCCCTTCTCCAGGGGATCATTCCATCCCAGGGATCAAACCCATGTCTCCCACACTGCAAGCAGATTCTTTACCACTGAGCTAGCTGGGAAGCCCATAGGACATTTAGTATAAACTGCAAACCATATTAGCTGTCTTCCAAGTTTAACGTGGTCCTGAATTATCACCTAAGCTCTGAGCCAAGACCCCTCCCTGCATCCCTTCTCCAACAAAGTCCTTTTTTTTCATTCCCTTCTTGATTGACTGGCCTATATTCACCATCAGTCTTCTCTGCCCTGCTTTTGCCCAGCTATGTATGGCAACTCCCAGTTTCCTCTGCCTTCTGACTTTCTATTTGGTACCGCCATTGTGGGTGACCAAGAAGAAAATCCGAGGATATGTGGAGAGAGTGGTGGGAGCATTTATTCCCTCCTGCCCCCTCCCTGACTTGCTCATGTGTGTCTAGCAGTGGTTGCATCCCTCCTGGATCATGGGTCCCATGAGCATTTCTTCCTCTAGAACTTGCTCACACTGGCTCTTTAACACTGCTTCCTCCCCTGGCTCCTTCGGCTAGAAGGGTAATAATGGCTATCCACCATTCCCAGTCTCTGTATGCCTTAAGTTCCTTGCCGGTTCCCTTAATTCAGCTAACACCTGGGTAAATGGCTCCCCCTTTGTTAAAGTGTCCAAAGTTGAACCATCTGAGGAAAATTCACTTTTCTGTAAGAACTCTAACCAATGTGTCCTCCCTCCTTTGCTATTGATCAGGCCCATCTGAAATCAGCAAGTTCCTCTTAATTCCTGGCATCTTCACAAAATATTCATACCATCTTGCCTAGAAACCTAGCTGACTCTTTCCAAGTTCACTTTAACTACAAACTTTTCAAATGGCTTTCCAAGTGGCTCAGAAGGTAAAGAATCTGTCTGCAATGCTGGACCCAGGTTCAACCCCTGGGTCGGGAAGGTCCCCTGGAGGAGGAAATGGCATCCTCTCCAGTATTCTTGCCTGGAGAACTCCATGGACAGAGGAGCCTGATATGTTACAGTCCATGGGGACCCAATGCATCAGACATGACTTAGTGACTTTCACTTTTCAAGTGGAGGATATTTTATCTCACATTTCACATGGCTTAGAATCAGGAATAACTCGTTACAACTGCCAAGCCATTATCTATCTACATACACACCAGAACAAAGGAACCTCTAAGCTCTAAAGAGTCATGCACCTTATTTTATCACCATCCTTACCAATTTGTTGTTGTCATCTACTGGTCTCCAAGTTACTTCTTGTCATTTATTTAAGCCTTTAGCTTCTAGGGCTTCCTTGCTGGTAAAGACTCTGCCTGCAATGCAGGAGACCCAGGTTTGATCTCTAGGTCGTGAAGATCCCCTGGAGAAGGGACTGCCTATCCACTCAAGTATTCTTGCTTAGAAAATCCCATGGACAGAGGAGCCTGGCAGGCTACAGTCGATGAGGTTGCAAAGAGTCGGACATGACTGAGCAACTAACACACTTAACTGCTAATTAAATCTTCTTCCTGTGAAATGAAGATATCTCCTGACATATTAATACACAAGAAATGTCACATCCATCAGAGATTTCTGGCCTCCAAATGTAAATGAGAGCTCTCCAAACTGGGATCCAGGGATGCTGCCACCCCCCATGGTGATTGCTGAGGAGCTGGGGAAATGCAAGAAGCAAGGCGAACAAGGAAACAGGATTGATCCCAGATAGCTGAGGAGCCTATGCAAGGAATGCACTCAGTGAGCCTGGAGGCTTGCATCTTCCCACACACAGAATGCTGAATTCCTTAACTTGATACCAGACCTTTGATGCTCAGACTGCCTGCTCCCTTTGTTGCAAACTTGTATTTAGCCTGACTTAGCCTCCTGCCTCTTTGGAGCAGTTATCTCAGAGCCACTGGAATGCTGTCTCCTGGACTCAGAGTCCTTAGCATTCCCACCAAATAAAATAACTCTCTACTTTCAGGTTGTGACTACAGTTTTTAGTCGGCATTTCCCAGCTTTACTCTTGTCATCCTTTTAAATAACCTTAGCATCATTCTCTCATCCAACAAACATTCACCGAGCACCTACTGACACCTGCGTTCTGGCTGTCAGGGATACAGTGGTGAGTAAGACAGGAAAAAAGCTTCTTTCGGATGTGTTAGTGTGAGTATGGAAGAGGGAGTCTACATGGATTAATTATTCAAATATGAATCTAGCCAGTATCACAGATGACTATGTGAACAGGATCCCTAAAATTGCGTAATACAATGGTCCTATAAACCTCTCCTTCCCTCACTTTTCTAATCTCCAGTGGCATTTTTTTTTTGTCCCACTTGACTTTACTTCCTACATTTTCATCACTAGAATCTGCACTGCTTTTAAGATCGCAAATTTAAATATAGAATTCTTTGATTCCCATCTTCTATTTTGAGCATCACTTGATCCAGTGACCCTCTGATAAGTTGCTCAACTTCACTAGACCTTGAATCTATTGATCTCAGAATTTTCTCAATATCCCTTAACTTTTTCCTTTCTTCAGGGTTAGGACAGACATCCATAGGAGAATGCAATGGCATTGCTAATGCACCAGATCTTGAGTTGGATGGTGAACTAATGGATATTCACTTAATTATTACATTTCATAATTATGCACATGTATGCATTTATATGTATTTCGTATACTTTTCATATATATCCTATCATTTTCCTTATTTTTATACTGCCAGTGTTCTCAGACTGAAAATCAGGAAATACTAACTCTTTAAAGTAGGTCTTTTCTATCCCAGACAGCTCGCCATCCTCTAAAACTTGAATATTATAAAGATGAATTTTTTTATCATCTATTATCATTAGTTTTTTTCAAATTACATGCCACTGAATGTTAAGCCTGGCATGCTGCCATCCATGGGGTCACAAAAAGTCAGACACGACTGAGCAACTGAACTGATCTCTCAGTAGTTAGTACATGACTATTCTATGCCTCTGTGTCCTCATCTAAAAACCAAAGAGCTGATATCATATACTTTGGGGCTTTTGTGAAGATTGTTGCTATTGTTGTTTTATTTAGTCGCTCAGTTGTGTCTGACTCTTTGTGACTCCACAGACTGTAGCGTGCCAGGCCCCTCTGTCTATGGGGATTTCCAGCCAAAACTACTGGAGTGGATTGCCATTTCCTTCTTCAAGGAATCTTCCCAACTCAGGGATTGAACCCTTGCCTCCTCCAAGTCTCCTCCATTGCAGGCAGATCCTTTGCCACTGAGCCACTGGGAGATTAAATCAAGTAATCTAAGGGAAGCATTTAGCAGTGTCTGGCATAGATACACATTCAAAATATTATCTTATCAAATATAAATAATGATATTCTTATACCAAAATTAATTCAGAGAAAGCATAGCATGGGATTGTCATGTACAGTGTGGACAAGGCAGAGCTTTTTCTTAGTGTGTCCCTTGTGTGAGAAGGAGTACCAGCGTACATGGTCGAGGGATTGACATTTCAGGTAAATTACCCAAAAGGCATTAACAGGATTTTGTTGCATGACCATGAACTTTGACAAAGAATGTCCAAAATACAAGGAGAGAAAGCACCAGAAGGAAATAATTTTGTGATCATAATTAAAATTTAAACAGAAATAAATTATATGTCATTAATGAAGTTCTTTCTCTGCCTCCAAAAACCTGGGCATTAGCTTCATCTCACTGTGTCTTTACTTCCAAGTCTATACAACAGCTTAAAAAAATAGGCTCTGCAATCAAAGTTCCAAAGATTCTGTCTGGGATCCACTGCTAACCAACTGTATGACTTGATTTAGTAAGTCTCTGTTTTGTTTTTTTTAATAAAACAAGCATAGCAACACATAGAGTGGCAGAGAAGATTACATGACATGATGTTTATAAAAGGCTTTGCCCAATAACAGACATTCAAGTACTCAATAAATATTTTGGCTGTCACCATTTTTTTTTTTTTACATCCATCATGGCAGCGATTTGAAACCTGGGGGCCACTTCTAAACTGTCTTTATAACTCTAGGTTACAACTTATCCAATGCAGAGTGCATTTGTTGACTTGCATTCTTGTTGATCACAGAGGACTCTATTAAGTCTCTAGTGTTCATGTGAACCTTATTAAGAAAACCCTTTGGAGTTCACTGGTGCTGTGCTCTTAGTAAAACATGGCTTCCTTGGTAGTAAGAGGGGAAAAGTCTATATTTTTAAAGGTTTCATGGACTGCCAAGAACTGTTATAAAACAATATTTTGATGAGTTATACAGTAAATGAATCAGAAACATATGAGCTTAATTTCCCTGAAAATACATGTGGCTTTAAAAATGAAAGGAAAAGGATCTTGGCACACTTTGGCATGCCAAACCCAAAATGTTAGAAAAATATTTTAAGATATTAAGATGCACAAATCCTAAATGCAGCTCAATTGGCTCATCCTTCAACGGCCTTGTCCCAGTGTACCTGTTGAGTCTGATCTGCCATAGTTATAGCCAGAAGAGGAAAAAAAAAAGAAGGAAAAATAAAAAAGCATACTGGTATAAGACAGAGAGCCAGAAGTTCCAAATCTAGGCCTGGCTCTACCACTGGCTAGCTGTGGGACTCTAGATTAATCACTTAGCCTTCCTAGACTTTGGCTCAGGAGAACAGTCCATGGTCCGCAGACCTCACAGAATTGTTGGGAGCTGTTTAAATGGGATTTCAGGAAACAGTGTTAAATCCAGGATAATAGGGACCAGACCAAAATGTTAAATAGTGTCCTCAGGATGGGACAAGTGTCCAGAGAGGCCCAGGTCTATGCATCAGAGTAAAACAGGCTTGCATAAGATGAGCACATGGCCAGTTGCAGAGAAATCTTCAGCAAATGTAAGCCAGGATTCTGTGGGGCCTTATCTGAACTATCCTGGCTCACCTGTATCATCGTTCCATCAAATCTCCTGCCATCTACCACACCTGCAGAGTAAAACCCACCATCCAGGTGACTAGACATCTCAGATGGACAGTCTCCAAAAGCAACTGGACCCTCTTTTCAACTCTCCTATTTCCCTGCTCTTTTCTGTCATGCTAACTCCAAACTCATCAATGAATTCATACCCTTCTACTAAAATCACTATCTTTTTATTTGCAGTTAATTGGGGGCCAAAAAACATTAGCTAACAAACATATTCTCATCCTTTCCTTATGCCTATTTTTGCCTATGAAAAAAAAAAGAAAAAAGTGAAAGGGCTCCCCAGGTGGCTCAGATGGTAAAGAATCTGCCTGCAATGCAAGAGACCTGGGTTTGATCCCTGGGTCATGAAGATCCCCTGGAGAAGGGAATGGTTACCCCCTCTAGTATTCTTTCCTGGAGAATTCCATGGATAGAGGAGCCTGGGAGGCTGCAGTCCATGGGGTCACAGAGAGTCAGACATGACTGAGCAAACCTATATTTAGTTACCTATTGCGGTGTAACAAATTACTCCAAAATTAAGTAACATAAAAAAAAAACGTGTGTTATATCATGGCGTTTCAGAGTGTCAGGAATCCATGAATCTGTCTTAGCTGGGTGGTACTAGCTCAGTGTCTGTCCGGATGTTTCAGCCAAGCTGTCAGCTGGGACTGCAGTCAGGTGCCTTGTGTGGCGGGTTGGGGATCCACTTGCATCTCCTCACAGCATGGTTGTAAGTCTCAGCACTTGGGTCAGTGTTCATGTTCCTCACTCAGTCGTGTCTGACTCTTTGCAACCCTATGGACTGTAGCTCACCAGGCTCCCCTGTCCATGGGATTCTCCACGCAGTAATACTGGAGTGGGTTGCCATTTCATTCTCCAACTTGGGCAGAAGCCTCTGTTTTTTGCTGCACTGGTTTCTCAAGTGCTCTCAGCACATGGCATCTGGCTTTCCTCAAAACAAGTAATCAGAGAGAGAGGGCAACGTAAGACAGAAAAGACAGAAGCCATTGTCTTGTAAAAACTCATCACAGAAGTGGCATACTATCACTGCCTCCATATGCCGCCCCGCTCAACCTTGGTGTAACACGGAGGGGGACAGTGCTGGGGTGACATATAGGAGGTGTGGATCACTGCGTGTGGCGTCCACACCATCAGGCAAGTTTTCTAGAGAGCATTTTGTGCTATGTTAACAGTTAAAAGTGGAGAAGGCAATGGCACCCCACTCCAGTACTCTTGCCTCGGAAATCCCATGGATGGAGGAGCCTGGTAGGCTGCAGTCGATGGGATCGCTACCAGTCGGACACAACTGAGCGACTTCACTTTCACTTTTCACTTCCATGCATTGGAGGAGGAAATAGCAACCCACTCCAGTGTTCTTGCCTGGAAAATCCCAGGGACGGGGGTGCCTGGTGGGCTGCCGTCTATGGGGTCGCACAGAGTCGGGTACGACTGAAGTGACTTAGCAGCAGCAGCAGCAGCAACAGTTAAAAGAGGAAGACATTTTGGTTCAGCAAACTCATTTCTAGAATTAATTCCTATGATGCTTGTCACAGAAGTGATAAAGTGTACAAAGATGCTTCTTGTGGCTAAATGCTTATCAATGTGGGATTAATTAAATAAATAGTATTGTACACATATATCCAATATTATGCAGCCACTAAAATTATGCTTTTGGAAACATTATTTCCATAACTCAGTTTTTATATAAAATTTTTAGTGTTGTCCCATTGGATAATGTAGTATAAACCCATGTGTGTAGACACATACATACATCTATATACAGATATAGATATTAAATAAAATATTAGCAGTAGTAAGTGGAGAATGATGAGATAGTGTTATTATTATTGTCTATAATTTGTTTTTAATTATTATAATATGTAATACATCTATTTGATATTGTAAAGCCATATAGGTTTGGGGGTTTTGTATCTCACCTTGGTAAATGATTCAGTATCCATGAGCCTCTTTTGGCCCCAAGTTCAATGCCCAGAGAAAGAAGCTCCCAATGCCCTCTTTCTGAGTGTAGCTCTTTGGATCATAACCAGTTGGTGGGGGAGAAAATGTTTGTAGTGTAAACAGAAGGAAACTTAAGTCTTAAATTGATTGAACAATTTGACCAAAGTCAAGCTATTAGTAAGAAATTTCATCAAGATTCATATCCTGATTTATTTTATTCTAGAACTCACTTTAAAATGACCCAGTATTTATTTTTGTGTATGGTGTTAGAAAGTGGTCCAGTTTCATTCTTTTACAAGTGGTTGACCAGATTTCCCAGCACCACTTGTTAAAGAGATTGTCTTTAATCCATTGTATATTCTTGCCTCCTTTGTCAAAGATAAGGTGTCCATATGTGCGTGGATTTATCTCTGGGCTTTCTATTTTATTCCATTGATCAATATTTCTGTCTTTGTGCCAGTACCATACTGTCTTGATAACTGTGGCTTTGTAGTAGAGCCTGAAGTCAGGTAGGTTGATTCCTCCAGTTCCATTCTTCTTTCTCAAGATCGCTTTGGCTATTCTAGGTTTTTTGTATTTCCATACAAATTGTGAAATTATTTGTTCTAGCTCTGTGAAGAATACTGTTGGTAGCTTGATAGGGATTGCGTTGAATCTATAAATTGCTTTGGGTAGTATACTCATTTTCACTATACTGATTCTTCCAATCCATGAACATGGTATATTTCTCCATCTATTAGTGTCCTCTTTGATTTCTTTCACCAGTGTTTTATAGTTTTCTATATATAGGTCTTTAGTTTCTTTAGGTAGATAAATTCCTAAGTATTTTATTCCTTCCGTTGCAATGGTGAATGGAATTGTTTCCTTAATTTCTCTTTCTGTTTTCTCATTATTAGTGTATAGGAATGCAAGGGATTTCTGTGTGTTGATTTTATATCCTGCAACTTTACTATAGTCATTGATTATTTCTAGTAATTTTCTGGTGGAGTCTTTAGGGTTTTCTATGTATAGGATCATGTCATCTGCAAATAGTGAGAGTTTTACTTCTTCTTTTCCAATTTGGATTCCTTTTATTTCTTTTTCTGCTCTGATTGCTGTGTCCAAAACTTCCAAAACTATGTTGAATAGTAATGGTGAAAGTGGGCACCCTTGTCTTGTTCCTGACTTTAGAGGAAATGCTTTCAATTTTTCACCATTGAGGATAATGTTTGCTGTGGGTTTGTCATATATAGCTTTTATTATGTTGAGGTATGTTCCTTCTATTCCTGCTTTCTGGAGAGTTTTTTATCATAAATGGATGTTGAATTTTGTCAAAGGCTTTCTCTGCATCTATTGAGATAATCATATGGTTTTTATTTTTCAATTTGTTAATGTGGTGTATTACATTGATTGATTTGCGGATATTGAAGAATCCTTGCATCCCTGGGATAAAGCCCACTTGATCATGGTGTATGATCTTTTTAATGTGTTGTTGGATTCTGATTGCTAGAATTTTGTTAAGGATTTTTGCATCTATGTTCATCAGTGATATTGGCCTGTAGTTTTCTTTTTTTGTGGCATCTTTGTCAGGTTTTGGTATTAGGGTGATGGTGGCCTCATAGAATGAGTTTGGAAGTTTACCTTCCTCTGCAATTTTCTGGAAGAGTTTGAGCAGGATAGGTGTTAGCTCTTCTCTAAATTTTTGGTAGAATTCAGCTGTGAAGCCGTCTGGACCGGGGCTTTTGTTTGCTGGAAGATTTTTGATTACAGTTTCAATTTCCATGCTTGTGATGGGTCTGTTAAGATTTTCTATTTCTTCCTGGTCCAGTTTTGGAAAGTTGTACTTTTCTAAGAATTTGTCCATTTCTTCCACGTTGTCCATTTTATTGGCATATAATTGTTGATAGTAGTCTCTTATGATCCTTTGTATTTCTGTGTTGTCTGTTGTGATCTCTCCATTTTCGTTTCTAATTTTGTTGATTTGATTTTTCTCCCTTTGTTTCTTGATGAGTCTGGCTAATGGTTTGTCAATTTTATTTATCCTTTCAAAGAACCAGCTTTTGGTTTTGTTGATTTTTGCTATGGTCTCTTTTGTTTCTTTTGCATTTATTTCTGCTCTAATTTTTAAGATTTCTTTCCTTCTACTAACCCTGGGGTTCTTCATTTCTTCCTTTTCTAGTTGCTTTAGGTGTAGAGTTAGGTTATTTATTTGACTTTTTTCTTGTTTCTTGAGGTGTGCCTGTATTGCTATGAACTTTCCCCTTAGGACTGCTTTTACCGTGTCCCACAGGTTTTGGGTTGTTGTGTTTTCATTTTCATTCGTTTCTATGCAAATTTTGATTTCTTTTTTGATTTCTTCTGTGATTTGTTGGTTATTCAGCAGTGTGTTGTTCAGCCTCCATATGTTGGAATTTTTAATAGTTTTTCTCCTGTAATTGAGATCTAATCTTACTGCATTGTGGTCAGAAAAAATGCTTGGAATGATTTCTATTTTTTTGAATTTACCAAGGCTAGCTTTATGGCCCAGGATGTGATCTATCCTGGAGAAGGTTCCATGTGCGCTTGAGAAAAAGGTGAAATTCATTGTTTTGGGATGAAATGTCCTATAGATATCAATTAGGTCTAACTGGTCTATTGTATCGTTTAAAGTTTGTGTTTCCTTGTTAATTTTCTGTTTAGTTGATCTATCCATAGGTGTAAGTGGGGTATTAAAGTCTCCCACTATTATTGTGTTATTGTTAATTTCTCCTTTCATACTTGTTAGCATTTGTCTTACGTACTGTGGTGCTCCCATGTTGGGTGCATATATATTTATAATTGTTATATCTTCTTCTTGGATTGATCCTTTGATCATTATGTAGTCACCTTCTTTGTCTCTTTTCACAGCCTTTGTTTTAAAGTCTATTTTATCTGATATGAGTATTGCTACTCCTGCTTTCTTTTGGTCCCTATTTGCATGGAAAATCTTTTTCCAGCCCTTCACTTTCAGTCTGTATGTGTCCCCTGTTTTGAGGTGGGTCTCTTGTAGACAACATATGTAGGGGTCTTGTTTTTGTATCCATTCAGCCAGTCTTTGTCTTTTGGTTGGGGCATTCAACCCATTTACGTTTAAGGTAATTACTGATAAGTATGATCCCGTTGCCATTTACTTTATTGTTTTGGGTTCGAGTTTATACACCATTTTGTGTTTCCTGTCTAGAGAATATCCTTTAGTATTTGTTGGAGAGCTGGTTTGGTGGTGTAGAATTCTCTCAGCTTTTGCTTGTCTGAAAAGCTTTTGATTTCTCCTTCATACTTGAATGAGATCCTTGCTGGGTACAATAATCTGGGCTGTAGGTTATTTTCTTTCATCATTTTAAGTCTGTCTTGCCATTCCCTCCTGGCTTGGGGCTAGTGCACTAGGACGGCCCAGAGGGATGGTATGGGGAGGGAGGAGGGAGGAGGGTTCGGGATGGGGAACACATGTATACCTGTGGTGGGTTCATTTTGATATTTGGCAAAACTAATACAAATATGTAAAGTTTAAAAATAAAAAAGAAAAAAAAAAGAAAAAAAAATGATAAACACATATTATATTAAAATGTATATTAATGCAACATATGTAATAAAAATGACATTTATATACAAAAAAAATAAAATAAAATGACCCAGTATTGTTCTGAAAACAATTGCTCAAGTCTTGACTCTGCTACATCTCCTGTGGACATAGAGAGCAACATAAGTAATCTCTCAGAACTCCACTTTTATTCTCTGTGGAACTGAGCTGACAATGCCCAGTTTGCAAAATCATAGTGTTAGTTAGTCATGTCTGACTCTTTGCCATACCATAGATGCTAGCCCTCCAGGCTCCTCTGTCTTTGGAATTCTCCAGGCAAGAATACTGGAATGGGTAGTCATTCCCTTCTCAAGGGGATCTTCCCAGCCCAGGAACTGAACCTGAGTCTCCTGTATTGCAGGTAAATTCTTTACCATCTGAGCCACCAGGGAAGAAAAGACAATACTACCCAATAGCACGGCCCAGAATAGATGCTTAATAAATATTTTTTAGATGAATAGATGAATGAATGTAAGGATAACAAATGTTAGTTAAATGGAGTGTGTTTTGCCAAAATGCTAGTGCAATGAGTTTTCCAGTTATGAAACATCATTTAAGGAAATTATTCAGCATAAGATATGGACTGTGTACACTTTACTCACCACTAAGTGGCCCTTTTCCCTGCTCAGTTTGATCTTCCTTGACAATGTTCATTCCTTCTCAAACACATATCATAAACTCTTTAAAAAACTTCCTCTGCTTGACATAATAATGACATAATAATAACTATGTAAGGAGCTAAAACTAACTTCTAAAATTCTATTAGAAGTATTATAATGATTTAATAATTGAAATATAATACTAAACAATAAGGATGATTTAACATTGAGTCTAAGTATTATATTGACAAAATACCTAGAAAGATACCTAAACCTAAGCTAAAATACCTGGAAAAAACAGAAAAAAATGAAAGCAAAACTACAACCCAAACGCTGATGTTTTTCATCAGCTGATTGAAATTGACACATATTAAGCAGATAACTAAGAATCAGAATTATCCTTGTTTTTATGCCAGTATCTGTCAATTACATGAAGGCAGCATAAATAAATGTAAGGTGGATCTTCACCAGCTCAAAAAATGACAAAATGTAATTTTTAATTCAATAATTGCCTCTAAAGTTTTATTTTTTTAAATAATGAAAATCTCTTTGAACAGGAACACGAAGCAAGAAACAAGAAAATGAATTAAAATTCCTTAGCATTTAAACTTCCCTCCATGAAAAATTTCCACAGTCCTGATAGGGATGAGCTGGAACTTTGCGGTGGAAACCGCTGCTGTGGGTTTATCTGCACCAACGATGGTTAAAATTCAGGACCTTTATGACCTGTTCAGTGGTAGGTTTACATTGAAACTGTTATAAATTATTACAGAGGTGAAGCCAAGCCAAACAGTCCAACATAAATATATCTGCAGACACACTGGCTACTATATATTCTAAACACTGTCGGTAAATGAATAAACAGAACTTTCTAAATCATTTAAGAAAATATATTTTTTCATAAATCAAAAATTTTTATTTTTTAGTTTGAGCCTCTCCATTTAAAAAAAAAAAAAAAAGACTGATTGTATCTAATTTTTGGAATCTGTAAATCCCCGACAGTTCTTTTCCTGTGATAATGGCCAGAACTTCACACTTTTCTGAGTGGTGTGTGAGCGTTTCTCAGTTTGGATACTTGACTAATCTCTACCTGTTGAAACTGTTCCACTGCATAACACAAATTAAATATTTAAGCCTCACGGTTTCTACGGACTGGCTCTGCATCTGTATAAAAGGACAAAAAAATAGTATGACAGTCTGATTTTCCTAGGGTTTTGGGGGAAGGAGCAAGACTTCTGGCTTGCCCATGGGGTGAATCATAGCCAACCAGAGTAGACCAAATTTTGTGGTCTGGTTTTGTTTGCCTAGCCATATAACTCTGGGCTTTAAGTCTGCACATTGTTGACCAAAACATTAATTGTGGCAAAATAGTTTGTGTCTGTCCCGAAGAGTAAAACCAGACTAACCCACAGGTAGTGACCATGAATTAGTTAAACAAGGGGAAAAAAGCCCCAAACCTCTGAAGCTGAAGTCATTGGGAGGTCTGGTGTGGAAGACAGTTTCAGTAGAAATGAGGCTTTGGGGGAGTGGGGGCTGCCTGTGAAAACAGTAGACATGGGAAGTCAAAGTTTTTCTGGCTAATATTTCTCTTTGTGCTCCAGTGTATTAATCAGTATAATTGTCTTTCTCTGTCATGTGAATTTTCTTATCTATTAAACAGAGCCAACTTGTGACAATCTGCAGTCCACTTTTCCTAAGAGGGATTTGCCTTTACTTTTCCCTTTAGTAACAGGGAGTATCTATAACATTTTGATATAATCAATGAATACCGGGTCTAGGGGAGAAAACTAAACCCCACATGCCAAACTAGATATCACAGGACATGAAAGATTCTTAAGGAGAATAAGGAAGGAGATCTTTTAAGACAAACACATCTGAGTTCAAGATGAAGGACTCCAGTGTAAGGAGGAAGATGAACGGTAATTTTCCCCCTTTCTATTTTAAGCATTACTCAGCATGTCCACTTTGTTGTTGTTGCTGTTTTATTGGCATATAGCTGATTTACAATGTTATGTTAGTTTCAGCTACACAGCAAAGTGAATCAGTTATATCCACTCTTTTTTAGATCCTTTCTCCATATGGGTCACTACAGAGTGTTGAGTAGAGTCCCCTGTGCTATGCAGTAGGTCCTTGTTGTTGTTGTTCAGGCCTTAAGCCATCTCCAACTCTTTGTCACCCAATGGACTGCAGCATACCAGGCTTCCCTGTCCTTCCCTATCTTCTGGAGTTTGCTCAAACTCATGGCCCTTATTAGCTACCTGTTTTATTTATGGCAGTGTGTATATGTCATTCCCAATCTCCAAATGTATCCCTAGATCCTCTTAGCCCCTGGAAATCTTACATTTGTTTTCTACATCTGTAACTCTATTTTGTAGATAAATTCATTGTAGCCTTGTTTTAGATTCCACACATAAGTGATATCATGTGATATTTATATTTCTCTATTTGACTTATTCCATTCAATATAACCATCTCTAGGTCCATTCAAGTTGCTGCAAATGGCGTCATGTTGTCCTTTTTTAGGGCTGAGTGATATTCCATTATATATATATCAGATCGTCTTTATCCACCCTCTGTTGGACATTTAGGTTGCTTCTATGTCCTGGCAATTGTAAATAGTGCTACAGTGAACATCGGGTTGTATATATCTTTTTGAATTACGTTTTTTTTCCCCCAGATGTGGGATTGCTGGATGATATGCTAACTCTATCTTTAGTTTTTTTAAGGACTCTCCATACTGTTCTCCACAGTGGTTGTACCAATCTATGTTCCTACCAACAGTGTAGGAGGGCTCCCTTACCTCCATACCCTGTCCAGCCTTTATTGTTTGTACACTTTCTAATCATAACCATTCTGACTGGTGTGAGATGAGAATGTCCACTTTGAAACTAGCCTGGGAACAGAAGATGCCCTAGGCGCACTGTCTTAATCCCATGTTATCTAGGTACAAATCAGGACATCACTGCACTTGTTTAAGTTTCTGTGAGCAAGAGAAGGTTTTGCTATAAAAAAGGAAACAAACAAACAAACAAATAAACAGTTCTATGCTTCTCTCTCAATTTGGCCCACCCTCTGCTTCCTCCACTGCGTCCCCAGGTCTGTTTTCTATGTCTGTTTCCATTGCTGCCCTGCTAATAGGTTCATCAGTAGCATCTTTCTAGATTCCACGTGCATGTGTGTTAATATACAATATTTGTCTTTCTCTTTCCAACTTACTTTGTGTTCTTTTTTATAGCTCAGTAATATCCCATTGGGAATTTGCTATGTGACACAGGGAGCTCAACCCAGTGCTCTGTGACAACCTAGAGAGGTAGGATTGGGTGGGAGATGAGAGGAGGTTCAGGAGGGAGGGGACATATGTATACCTGTGGCTGATGCATGTTGATGTATGGCAGAAACCAACACAATACTGTAAAGCAATTATCCTCCAATTAAAAAAAAAAAAGAATAAAGAATAAAAGCAGTTCTATCACCCCAACAGGTGAAAATATTTACTGGAACCCTTAGCAGTGGTGACATCTGCTAATGGTGGGTTATGAAGGGCTCTTGCCTGATGGGAATAAATTCTCATATCTCTAAATGCCATCCACTGTAATGTGCCAAAGAGGCCTCGGGTTTGGGGTATTTTGTTTTTGTTTAGCAGAGAGTTTGTAAGTTATAGGGAAACTATTTTTCCCTGTGTTTACATTAGAAATTAATGTTTATCTCTTTACAAGCTAGTTTCATTAATTACCAGGGTCACTGTAATGAAGTACCGCAACCTGAGCCGCTTACAACAACAAAATCTGTTACACACCTCTCTTCTAGCTTCTGGTGATGACCAGCAATCCTTGGCATTAATACAGCCAAAGCACTCCAGTCTCTGCCTGTATCCTCACATGGCTGTCTTCTCTCTGTGTGGCTCTCTCCTCTTTTTATAAGAACACCAATCATCCTGAAGGCAGTTTACCCCCCTCCAAAGTGATCACCTCTTAACTAATTATAGCTGTAATGACTACTTCCTTGTAAAATTACATTCTGTGGAACTAGGGCTGAGTACTTCAATGTACTTTTATTTTTATTTTTTTTGAAGGATAAAGATGCAATTCAACTTACTGCACTAACCTATTCGTATGTCATGCTTCCTTCAATCTATATAAAATACTTTAGCCTTCAATGCTGTAACCAGCAATTCTCATAGTGTGGCCTCACATTCTATAGGACTCTTTCAAAGGACCCATAAATAAAAACCATTTTCATAATATATTAAGAGTTACTTGTTTACCTTACTCTTATTTTTTCATAACTATACAGTGGAAAGTTCCAGATTCTTTCTGATATGTGATGTTGTCATCCATTATTCTGATAGCTAGTAGAATGTGCATTTGTATATTATCATGTCTTTCTAGAATTTTCTAATGTTGTAGTTTTAGAGAATGAATATATGTGCATTTTCAGAGATTAACTCCATATTTCTACTGCACTTTTATAAGTTTTCTTTTGATATACTTGTTACAACCTCCAAAATTCAGTTTTGACCAAAAATCATTTGCTTGAAATTCTTAAGTTTCCCTAGAATTTACATAAAAACAGCAAGAAATAAATATACTTTACTGTTCTTACTCACACTTCTTTTTGGCTTATACAGAGAAATTAGAAGACTTTCTTTCTCAATCCACATCTGCACCATCCACGTCTACACATGCAAAAAAAAAAAAAAAAACGAAAAAACTGACATTTCAGAGAATTTTCTGACTCTTGCAAGAGAAGAATCTACAACAAAAATTCTGGAGAAAATGTAATATGAGGAGAATATGTAGAAAACTATAAATAAAAATATAAGATAGTGACAAAAAGCATTTTACTTGATTATGTCTTTTACAACATAGCATTTGTTCTTTAGTAGTATTATCATGCCATTTAAATTGAGATGCTATTCTGACATTAAGCATCCAGAGTTTGACAAAAATAAATTGAATAGTTTAAATCAAGGGACAGTGAGCCTTTAGACCAATAAATGTTTGCTACAGCTTTTCAACCTAAAATGAAAAAGTCACTGAAACATCTTATAGGTCATGCATTACATTGGCTAAAGAGAGTCACTCAATAACTAAGAGCTTGTGGGTTGACATTACTGAGTTCCTGCTAATAAATAGTTTGCAAAAGAAATCATAGACTGCCACTCTCTAGTAATGCAGTAACTTGACAAGTCAAAGATGTAGCTGCAAACCTGAAGACTGAATTACTATTCCAGTTGAAGAATTGAACTTGTTATTTTTCACCATTGTACATTTGCAGGAAACTTTTCACAGTGCAGGGAGGAAAAAAAGCCAGTTTTACTTAAGAATGACCTTTACAAAACACTAAAAGTTATTAGTTTTAATAAATCTCAGCTCTAGATTACAAACCATGTTTTAATATTTTGTGTGGTGAAATGAAAAGTATCCATAAATTGTTTCTGATACTTGTCTCTAAGACAAACATAGGTGCAATTTTTTGAATTGCAAGCTGAACTATTTTTTTTCTTCTACTTCTTCATGAAACGTTATGTTTATTCAAACTTGGCTGTTTGACAAACATTGTCTTGAAAGTTAATGAAATGAGGCCACCAGACTCCCCTGGACTGCAAGGAGATCAAACCAGCCAGTCCTAAAGGAAATCAACTCTGAATATTCATTGGAAGGACTGATGCTAAAGCTAAAGCTCCAATATTTTGGACACCTAATGTGAAGAGCCTAACGTAAAGACCTTGATGCTGGGAAAGACAGAAGGCAAGAGGAGGAGGGGGAAACAGACAATGAGATGGTTAGATAGTATCACCGACTAAATAAACATGAATTTAAGAAAACTCCAGGAGATAGTGAAGGATAGAGGAGCTTGGTGTGCTGCAGTTTGTGGGACCACAAAGAGTTGGACCCAATGAGACATGACTGAGCGACTGAACAGCAAAAGTCAAGTAAAACATACAGCAGTGTTTGTTTCTAATGATAAAATTCATGCTTGAGTGAAAATTAGACTTTTGGGAACCTAGTATCCTTCATCATGATACTGGCATCTTCTCAATCCTTAGACTTTTCTGATAAGACTAGTGGTGATATTAACAATTGCAAATCTTAGTGTTAATTTAGAGCTGAATAATTCAAAGACCTAATCTTTTTTTCAAAGGACCATTATGCAATGTTTCAAAATCATGCATGGGTATAATATATATTCAAAGATCAAGACAAATCAATGGATTTTAGTGTAATAGAAAACCAAACTTTATCCTTATGGTTTCAGATTACACACTGCAACTGACCTTTTAGAAACTACCACTTGGCAATTTTATTGTGTGTCCAAGAAGAATATCCACAATGATTTGAAACGCTGACTACATGTTCTCATTTTTCAACTATATACCAGTGTGAGGTTGAATTTTCTACATATATTTCAACCAAAATAATGTGTTACAGTGGATGAAAGAAGAATCAAATAGAAGAGAAGCTACCTTTTATCAAGTCACATATTAAAACGGTCTGCAAAAATGCAAAACAATGACAGCCTTCTCTGTCATAAATAGTCTTTGTTTTCAAATATAGAGACTTTCATAAAAAGCATACATGTTACTATTTCACAATTTATCATTATTTTTTAATGAATTAATAAATATTTTATTTTAATGTATATATAGTAAATACAGGCAATTAACATAAGTAATATCTCTTTGCCCTCAGTATTTGCAATTCTTAAAGAAATCCTGAGATCAAAAAATTTGATCACTATTGATTTAGGCAACCATTGATAATCTTTCTTTGCTTTTGGAATCCAGCCTGCTTTAATTGCTTCCTATCTTTTATTTCTAAAGCATAACTCTAAGCTCCTGCCAGTCTATTCCATTTGTGGGAGAATCACTCTCTTCCTTTCCAAAATGCTTGATTAGTGGGAAAGCGGAGATGAGGAAAGGAAAGAGATGTGAAAAGAGGGGAGGGGAGGAGAAGGAAGAGAGATGATTGTCCTCCCCTTCCTTGCTGTTGTTCTTCAGCCTTACTCTTTGTGACTCCATGGGCTGCTGCACACCAGGCCTCCCTGTCCTTCACTATCTCCCAGAGTCTGCTCAAATTCATATCCATTGAGTTTGTGATGCTATCCAACCGTCTTATCCTCCATCCATCGCTCCCTTCTCCTTTTATCTTCAATCTTTCCCAGAATCAGGGTCTTTTCCAATGAGTTGTCTCTTCATATCAAGTGCCCAAAGTATTGGAGCTTCAGCTTCAGCATCAGTCCTTCCAATGACTATTCAGGGTTGATTTCCTTTAGGATTGACTGGTTTGATCTCCTTGCAATCCACAGAACTCTCAAGAGTCTTCTCCAACACTACAATTCAAAGGAATTAGTTCTTTGGTGCTCAGCTTTCTTTATGGTCCAACTCTCACATCCATATATGACTAATGTGAAAACCATAGTTTTGACTATACAGACCTTTGTCACCAATGTGATGTCTCTGCTTTTTTTTTTTAACATCAAAATTTTATTTTTTAATATAAATTTATTTATTTTAATTGGAGGTTAATTACTTTACAATATTGGTTTTGCCATACAGGAGGGGGACCACGTGTATACCTGTGGCGGATGTCTCTGCTTTTTAATACTATCATAGCTTTCCATCTTTTTTCCTTTCCTCCCCTTGCTTCTCCTCTGCAATTTGGAAAAAAAAAATGATTAATACCTAGGGAAGCAAGGAGCTTCCAGGACTCAGACCCAGCACTGAAGCAACATCTGTTCTCACCTAATGATACTGTGCTGTACTTTCTGTTAAGTAATTTTAATCATTCTGGTACATATGATTGTTGGGTGGATAAGTAATACAGCATATTTAAGGGTCTAGCACACTGTCTTGTGCATAAATATGATCAGTGAGTGTCAGATATTATTATGACTATGATTTCCTAACCCTAGTCCTCACCTGTATTTCTTGACCTGTCTCAAGTGATGGCTATATTTTGTCGTATCTTTTCAAAGTAAAGTATCATCAGTCTTGAATTATGCAATGAGGGCAGAAAACAACCCCAGAATATTCCAAAACAATGTTTTCTTTGGGATGCAACACAACACTTTTCAAAGGAGCCTGAACAAAGTGTTCAGAGCACATGCATACCTTCCAAGCATTGGCTTTGCGTGCCCTTTGCCAGTTGCAAAAGGAAAAAGAGCGAATTTGCAAAAATACCCCCGAGAGACTTCTTGGTATTTGAGCCCGGCTCAAGGTAGAAAATATGAAAAGCCCTGTGTGAAAACCTGTCTTTGGTTAAAGACCTCTGGCCAGCAAAGACTGACCCCAGTACTCTTCATAAAGCAAACAAGCCTCTGAAAACCTGGCCACTCACTGCCGAAGCAACTCAAATTCCAACACTGGGAATTTGCTTATTACTAATACAATTTCCTTCATGAGGAGATGTTGGACACAGAGAATATCCCAACTAGGGCATTTCAGATCCCCAATCCTTCCTATTTTACTTAAGCTGTAGGTGTATTTACACAGAAGTCTGGGCAGCATTAAACCACAGCTCGTCAGAGAGGTCCTGGAAGCTCAGGACTAACTCATCCTTCCCCACTTGAAAGGCATCTCTTGGTCCAAGAATTAGCCAAAGGAGTTTCCGGTTCATTTGGAATCCAGGTCTCTAGTACAACATGGCTTTTTGCTTTTTTTTTTTTTTTTTTTTTCCCTACCTGTTCAACCAACAAGCAGGCTAAGACATTAAGTATTTTTCCATGGCTCTCCACAAATGCAAAATGCTGCCTCTGCTCACATATAAATGAGGCCTTACAGTTTACAAAGTACTCTCTTCCCTGTTTCCTCATTCATCTTCACAGAAGCCCTGAAAGTGAGGTAGGCGGAGATGCCAGTTGTTTTGGGGAAAATAAAAACAATCATATTCAGAGTCAGAAGAACTGAGTGCTATAAACTAGCTGTGAGATTGTATACAAGTTAAAATTTTTATCATCTGAGAGACAAGGATTCTAAAATGATAGAGACTCAGACAAGACAGAGTTCTAGTTATCTCTTATATAGCACAATCCAGAAGCAAGCCTTTTCATACTGTTTTTGCTTGAGGGTAGGGAGAGAAGGCGGGTGACAGAGGATGAGATGGTTGGATGTCATTACAACTCAGGGAGATAGTGAAGGACAGGGAAGCCTAGCATGCTGCAGTCCATGGGGATGCAAAGAGTCAGACACGACTGAGTGACTGAACAACAAGAAACCAGCACCCCAAGGAGGATACGGTTATGCCTTACTTTTTATTGATCCACCATTCTCATCCTGTGTCTTCTACTTCGTGACTTCAGATAGCTGCTGGGGCCTCATCCATCCTGTCCACTTTGCAGCCATCAGAGAGGGAGAGATAATAAAGAAGAAAGCAAGCAGGCTACTTAGGAAAGCTGTACTCAGCCATAACAAGGAATGAATTTGAGTCAGTTAACTGAGGTGGATGAACCTAGAACCTGTTATACAGAGTGAGGTAAGTCAGAAAAATATATATATATATTGCATATTAACACATATATGGAATCTAGAAAAATGATACTTATGAACCTATTTGCAGAGAAGGAATAGAGACACAGATGTAGAGAACAAACTTGTGGACATGCTGGGGGAAGGAGAAGGTTGGATGGGTCGAGGCAGTAACATTGAATCTTATATATTGCAGTGTGTATACTGGATGCTAGTGGGAAGTTACTATATAACATGGGAAGCTCAGCGTGGCACTCTGTGATGACCTAGAAGAGTGAGACAGGGTTATGGGGGTAGGAATGAAGCTCAAGAGGGAGGGGACATACAGATACTTACAGCTGACTCACAGTGTTGTATGGCAGAAGCCAATACAGCCATTGTAAAGAAATTATGCTCCAATTAAAAAAAAAAAAAACAACTTAAAAAAAAAAAGAGAGAGAGAACGTGTACACACACACACACACACACACACAAGGAAGATAAGCTTTCCTTCATGCTGCTAGTGATCCACTTATATTCCATTGGCTAGAACTTGATCATGTGGCCACAACTGACTTCAAGGGAGGCTGGGAAATGTAGTCTTATTTCAGGTACTGTGACCAGTGAAAAGTCACAAGTTGTACTGCTAAAGAACAATAGCAAAATGGATTTTAAGGGAAAGCCAGCAGACTTTGCTACAACCTCAACCAAGACCCATGGAATCTCAGCAACCTGTTTCTTCAGAGAAATACATAAACCTTATTTCACAGTCTGGTCCTTGAGCAGGGCTGAAACACTTAACTGGGCACAGATCACCAGCTTTGGGGCAGATGATGCCTGGGTCAGGGACTATTTTTTTAATGTGTGAGCTTCCAAAACACAAAATATGGATTAAACAAGGACTCAGGCAGGAAAGTGAGTGTCTCAATGCCAAGTACTGAGTTAGGAGAAGACGCAGTTTTGGATGGGTTGGAGATGGAAATTAAAGTGAGAATTAAAGAGGTGAAATTAAACTGAAAATGATGTGATGAAGTGGGAAGGATATGGGTAGACCTACATGACTGCCTGGAACTATAGCTACTTAGCAGCATTGGGTATTTGTTTATCTTGAGCATTTGTTTAAAGGGATATGTTTCTGGAAGAATCAATCCAATTTAAAAGTCTGGGGTCAGTGCGGCTGATGTACTCTGCCATGCAGCAGAAACTAACACAACATTGCAAAGCAATAGTACTTCAATAAAAATTATTTCGATTATTAACGGCCTATCCAAAAGCACATTTTATTCCTTGGGGAAAAAAATAAAAGTATAGGATCCATGCAAGTAAAAAGAACCATATGAGAATGTTGGCAAAAAACTTTGTGAACTACATATTGCCACTCAAATGTAAGTAACAGTAGTAGCATGAGTAATACCATCTTACTATTTTTGTGTGCTTTTAAGAGAAGACAGTACTTAAAAATCTCAAGTGTCTAAAATAAATGTTCCTGATGATGAAAATTAGAAGGCACTACAGTCCGGTGACCAAACTAGCTTAGCCCTTTCATGGAGAACACAGTACTCAGCTGCCCTTACAACTCAAGACTGGAGCTAAGGAGACTTGGTCTCCTGATCTAATTCTAGTGTTTACAACTTTTATGTCTTTTGGAAGTCAGCTAGCCAACCTGGTCTCAGTGTGCCTGACTGTAAAATGAAGTGATATGTGTTTATCCAAGAGATAAACTTCCAGTTTAGATTCTGGATACACAGAAATAAATAATAACAGAAAAATTTCTACATGTCACATGCTTTGCTAGAAGCTGATAAGCCATAATGTATCTGTGCGTGTGTGCTCAGCTGTGTCTGACTGTTTGTGATCACATAGACTATAGCCCATCAGATTCCTCTGTCCATGGAATTTCACAGGAAAGACTACTGGAGTGGTTTCCATTTCCTACTCCAAGGGATTGTCCCAACCCAGGGATCGAACCTGTGTTTCTCACATCTCCTGTGTTGGCAGATGGATTCTTTACCACTAACACCACCTGGGAAACCCCATAATGTGTGACCCAAATATAAAGCAGTGTAAGGCTGTGATTGGACACCCCAGGTGGCACCAGATTCAGGAGACATAAGAGATGTGGGTTCGATCCCTGGGTCAGGAAGATTCCCTGGAGAAGGGCATGGCAACCCACTCCAGCGTTCTTGCCTGGAGAACCCCAGGGACAGTGGAGCCTGGTGGGCTACCAACTATGGGGTCGCACAGTCAGACACGACTGAAGTGACTTAGCAGCAGCAGCAGCATGATTAAGAATGTAAGTATGTCTTTTGCTGTCTCGCATACAGGGTTGTCGTTACCATCTTTCTAAATTCCATATATATGCGTTAGTATACTGTATTGGTGTTTTTCTTTCTGGCTTACTTCACTCTGTATAATAGGCTCCAGTTTCATCCACCTCATTAGAACTGATTCAAATGTATTCTTTTTAATGGCTGAGCAATACTCCATTGTGTATATGTACCACAGCTTTCTTATCCATTCATCTGCTCACAGATGTATAGAACAGTCTTTTGGACTCTGTGGGAGAGGGAGGAGGGGGGTGATTTGGGAGAATGGCATTAAAACATGTATAATATATAAAAAATGAAAAAGAAAAGAATGTAAGTATGGATACAGACTACCTAGATTCTTGGCTTTGATATTTGCTGTGTTCATGATTCTGGTCAAGTAACTTACCCTCTCTGTGCCGTAGTTTTTTCATCTGCAAAAGGAAGATGATAAGACTGTTGATGCATTTAAAGTGCTTCTGGAATAGTTCCTGCATGTACCAAGTGTTCAACATTCTTGAGAGTGTTGTGGTTGTCCCAACAAAACAATTGTCTAGTTCTTACCCTTCGCTTCACATTCAAGATCCTTTGATAGATACATTTTGGGGCAACTAGTATACAGTAAGTAGTAGACAGGATTTGTGTAACTACTGCCTATATCTCACAAATAGCCTTGGAATTGCTCTTCTTATTGTTACTGGAAGAAACTGATGACTTATCCAAAGTGACAATATTGTCAAGTAGTAGTTTGGGGATCTGAGTGGGGGAATTTTTATTTTTGGGGGCTCCAAAATCACTGTGGACAGTGACTGAAGCCATGAAATTAAATGACATTTGCTCCTTGGAAGAAAAGCAATGACAAACTTAGCACGTTAAAAAGCAGAGATGTTACTTTGTCTGTAAAGGTCCGTATTGTCAAAGCTGTAATTTTTCCAGTAGTCATGTACGAATATGAGAGCTGGATGATAAAAGAGGCTGAACTTCGAAGAACTGATGCCTTTGAACTGTGGTTCTGGAAAAGATGCATGAGAGTCCCTGGGACTGCAAGATCAAACCAGCCAATCCTAAAGGATATCAACCCTAAATAGTCATTGGAAGGACTGATGCTAAAGCTGAAGCTCCAATACTTTGACCACCTGATGCAAAGAGCTGACTCAATGGGAAAAACCTTGATGCTGTGCAAGATTGAAGGCAGGGGGATATCATGGGATGAGATGGTTGGATGGCATCACAGACTCAGTGTACATGAGTTTAAGCAAGCTCCTGGAGATGGCGAAGAAAAGAGGAGCCTGGGATGCTTCAGTCTATAGGGTCACAAAGACTGAGACACAGCTAAATAACTGGACAAAACAGTCCTGGGATCTGAATGAGGCCACTTTGGCTCCAACACTGTGTTTTTTCAACCCCAATCTATTTGATTTTTGTATCCCGACCTGATCTTTGAGGATTAGTTGCTTATTCCACCTCTCTTGTTAGAAGGAGAATTCCATGGAAAGGAAGGCTGCCTGGTTCATCCGTAGGTGGTACCTACAGGGTAAAGGCCAGGTTCTTAAGCACAACATTCAAGGCCCCTAGGTTCTGATCCTTGCCTACCTCTCCAATCTTACTTCTCACTCTCGTCTACTGCTCGGACATTGCTACACTCCTTTCCCCTTATTGAATTCTTCACTGCTCTTCAAAGGAGTCTACCCCCTCCTACAACCATGTCTCTGACTTTCCCGCCTATTCTGCTTTCTGAGCCCCCCTCTCCTCTTCTCCTGCTATGTGATAACTCAGGGTTTTACTTTGACTCACCTCAGAAAAAGAATAGCATCACTTACAGAGGGCAAGTCCAGTAAATAAAGAAGGCTTCCCTGAAACCTTTTCCAATCAGATCTTTATTTGTAGCACCTCTCTAGCTTTTTAGAATGGGGATGTGTGTGTGTGCTCTGTAGCTAGTTATGTCTGACTCTTTGCGACCCCATGATCTGTAGCCTACCAGGCTTCTCTACCCATGAAATTTTCCCCACAAGAATACTGGAGTGAGTTGCTGTTTCCTCCTCCAGAGGATCTTCCAGACCCAGGCATCAAACCCACATCTCTTGCATCTGCTACATTAGCAGACAAATTCTTTACCACTAGTGCCACCCGGGAAGCCCATAGAAGTAGGAAAGGATATGCATTTAGTTCCTTTCCTACAAGATAAAAGCCTTCCCTCAACTTTCCAGCTGGAGTCTCATTCTTCTAATGTTTATTGACTTCACATTCTGTGCCAAACTCACTTAGAACTGACCCTCTGATGGCACAGTGTACCCTGACCACATTCCTAAATATGTACAATTATTCCTGCTCCCCTTAAGCAGTCTCGGTATTTGTCAAGTTTTGAATTTGGAATCAGAGCTATAGATATGATTGAATATCACAATTTGAAGCATACGGAATAAATGCAGCCAAAGACTGTTTGTACACCCTCACTCCTAGTTTGAGTTCAGCTTTTTCCAATTGCTCTTGGAAGCATAAATTCAGCTGCATTGAATCTCTTGGGGTTGAGCTGTATACGTGTGCACATAACTATTATGTTCTAGTTTATGACGCGTTCACTCCAAATAACCACACGTACCTGACCTCATGCCTGCTCTGGGAAACTGGGGCAACCAGGCTCAGAATACTTGCGTTACATGTCCTGGAAATGAAACAGATGAGAGCAGGCAGTTTCATCAGTCTTTTTACAAAAGATGACTCTTTAAACTCCTAAATAGCAACAATTTTAAAGATCCCACATTAGAGTAATACCTTATCAGAGTTGTGGAAAGGATTTTGCAAAGGAGAGCTAGTATTTAATTTAAGAAATATTTGCACCAGCTAGACATATATATAGGCTCTCAGTAAAATGTAAACTTTGCTGGTGTTGCAGAAAGAGCACAAGGATGACTTTAGACCTGAGATAAATTCCAGTTCTGTTATATTCTCTGTAGTTTTGAACAAATATCTTAAACTGCACCAAACCTGTTATTTCTGCTATAAAATGAGAATAGTAATAATTTTGAATGCCTGGAGGAGATGGAGTCATTAAAAGACATTGTCTATGCTACTTTTCTTGGAAACCAAAGCCTTACTGATGACTGAAGATGTATATGGGCTTCCCTGGTGGCTCGGAGGGTAAAGCGTCTGCCTACAATGCAGGAGAAGAGGGTTCAATCCCTGGGTCAGCAAGATCCCCTGGAGAAGGGAATGGCAGCCCACTCCAGTACTCTTGCCTGGAAAATCCCATGGACTGAGAAGTCTGGTAGGCTACAGTCCATGGGGTTGCAAAGAGTCGGACACAATTGAGCAACTTCACTTCATGATAGAGAGAATAATGCCTGTCCTGTGTCTGGAAGACAATCTAGCAGAAGTTGGGTAGGATCTCAACTCCAAGGTCTAGGACCCTATTCTGAAATATGATCGATTTCAGAGAAACTAATCCAAATGCACAGAAAATAGAGGTAGACAACAGAAAGCCACTGTAACTAAAAAACTGAACTGTATCTTGAAAGTCAGTTGGAAAATTGCATAGTAAATTTATCTGAAAAGGTAAGGAAGTCCTTTTTGGTAGTTACTTCAAAACTTCAACTGAATTATGGGTAGGTACTAGAGAAAGCAGCTGTGCTTTTGTTCAGTCTCGTCTGACTCTGCAATCCCATGGACTGTAGACTGCCAGGCTCCTCTGTCTCTGGGATTCTCCAGGCAAGAATACTGGAGTGGGTTGCTATGCCCTCCTCCAGGGGATCTTCCCAACCCAGGGATTGAAACTGGGTCTCCTGCACTGCATGCAGATTCAGAGAAAGTAGAGGTCTCTTCAAAAGAAATAGAAAGTGTGAGTGTGTGTATATGTGTGTTCAGGGAGGTGGACAGGTAGTTCTGAAAGGGAAAGGGTAGACAATGGGGAGAGGGACGGTAGAGAGAGAAATGACTTAGAATGGTGTTTAAGAAGATAAGGATTTCTACAGTTCAACTTGAAGTTACTTGCACTGAGCTAAACTGCCATAATCTCAACTATGTGTCTTGTTTCAACTTGAAGTTACTTGCACTGAGCTGAACTGCCGTAATCTCAACTATGTGTATTGCACCTTTCTTGTGGTTATAGAGTATACAGGTTGAGTTTTTATTTTCCTGGGTCAATGGAAGATAAAGATAAAAGAACAGCCACAAGACACAAATTGAAGAAAGATAGCAAAAAGGTGGCCCCAGGAATGTACTTGCACTGCCTTTCTCCACCATGAAGAATTCTCAGATGTAATATGAAGAGTATTAAACTCTCCATAAAGCACAGTGTAGGGGATTGAGATGATCTCATGTACAACTTAAGGGGTGGGTAAAGATGCAACATTTTCAATAATTAGAAAAATGTACCCAATAATGAGGTCACTTGAAATCTTCATGATGAGTGGATGCTTTCTCTGTCATCACTCTCCTAAGAAATCTAAGTCTTAATCAGAAATTTGCTTAGATGAGTGGGAAGTCAAACTATAGGAATATAATGACCTTGAGGAAAGTTCTCTAAGATAACTTCTGGATGTTCATAGAATAGATATATTGTTGTTTAGTCACTAGGTCATGTCCGATTCTTTTGTGACCCCATGGACTGTAGCCTGACAGGCTACATGGAATTTCCCAGGCTAGAATATTGGAATGGGTTGTCATTTCCTTCTCCAGGGGATCTTCTCAACCCAGGGATGGAAATTATGTCTCCTCCATTGCAGACAGATTATTTTACTGCTGAGCCACCAGGGAGGCCCAAAAATAGGCATGAATCTGGCAAATGAAGAGTGGCCTAGCCAACTTCTATTGACCAAGATGCCCTGTCCTCCAGGCAGCCAGTGCTGGAATATATTGGCTGCATCTTTATGAGCTTCCTTCTCTTGCATGTACTATTCTGATTAACCTCAGTTGGCATTTTCCCCTCTATTCCTTTTATTAATATCATTGTCTATGACTCAATCTTATCAGGCCAGTGTAGCCCAGACTGTGCTAAAGCAGTCAGCCTAAAGGACCCCTTTCAATCCCTACTGCAGATTAGAATAACTTCTTGAGTCATTTCAGCTCTGTTATTTTAGGCTGCTTCTTTTAAGACTAATTTCCTTCACTATGTGCTGAGTTTGTAGTTTAGCCTGAGAAGGGTGACCGTATTTTTTCTTGTTCCCAAATCTTCCTATAGCTCCGAATATGGAAAACTAGTGTAATGAACTTGGCACCTTGTGGATGTTCAATAAATATTAATCCTCTCTTTTTGCTTTGTGGGGGAAAAAAAAACATGGCATCTATTAATGAATAAGGATTTAATAAGTGCTGGAAGAGAGTAGTGAGTTAATAACAGAAGCTGCCATATAAAATATATTGGAAAAGTAAGTTAAGAACTGTTAGGTGTTTTAAGTAGAAGACTAATAATATGTATTGCAAGTTGGTTCCAATGGTATTGTGGAGACTGAATGACAACTGTAATATATCTGAGGAAAAAAAATATTTGTTTTCTAAAGTTGTTTGGAAATTAACATGAGTTAGTATGAGCCCAAGGAAACAAAGAATTGTTAAAACTGCTCATGTTACTAATATAATTCATTCCTATCATATGTTCTTTTCTGTACTTCTGTCTCCTCTACTTGGAATGTGTGAAATCCTTGAAGACAGGTTCTCTTTCTAACTAATCTTCTATCCCTAATAGGTACCAGTGCTGACTACACAATTGTATTTAGTAGATGCTTTTGGAATACATGTTTAATACACAACTGAAATTTCCACTTAGAAAGTACCTTGTCAATGGAATAACTGTATCCACTTTATTCTATTACTATGTAAGCATTCAACGCTCTTGCTGCATTGCTCTCCAGGGGCTAATATTTCTCCTCTGAATTTGGTTGAGCCTTTTGTAAAGGAATGAGGAATTAAGGTTTGGAAGTTGAGATGGGGCAGGGAATTTTTTTCTTTTTTTAAGTTTGATAGTTTTAGTTTATGTTATTTTTGAGGACTCTTCAGGACTTAAATACTGAAATATTTGCTCCTTATCAAAAGAAACCTTCCAAAATGAGAGGAAGCAACTAAATATGCAAAGATGTTTGGCTGATATAGAATTCTAACAGATTCACAGAATCTCTACTTAATTATCATATTTGCTGATGCTACCCAAACCTCCATGTCCCAAAGAGGGGCGTAAGTTATGGGATGGTTCTAAACCTTTAGCAAAGGAAGGAAAATAGAAAACAAATACTGGATTCCTGGATGGGGAAGGATGGTAGGAAAATGACTGTGTGCTGTGTCTACTTTGAGCCCGGTGTTATGGTCAGATGGTTTTCTACGGCTTGCTTCAATCCTATAAGTGAAAGTGAAAGTGAAGTTGCTCAGTCCTGTCCGACTCTTTGCGACCTACTGTAGGGTCTGGACTGTAACCTACCAAGCTCCTCTCTGTCCATGGGATTTTCCAGGCAATAGTACTGGAGTGGATTGCCATTTCCTTCTGGGGATCTTCCCAACCCAGGGATCAGACCTGGGTCTCCCGCATCGTAGACAGACGCTTTACCGTCTGAGCCACCAGGGAAGTCTTTCAATCCTATAAGGAAGACATTATTCTGATTCCCATTCTGGAGATATGGGGACTGATGCATTCACAGTCACACAGCTAGTTAGTGGCTGGGGAGCCTATGCAATTTTTATGGAGCACTTGATCCAAGTATACATTTCTAGGCCTCCAACCTGGAGCTCTTGACTAGGTTTAGGGTACAGGTTAAACATTTAAACAACTACACTAGATAGGTTTTATGACCAATTAAGGTTTGAATCTGCTACACCAATCAACCTTATCAGATATAGTCAATGCATCAAAATATCCTAGTATCAAAATATCCTAAGACAGACAAGGAGCAAAAAGACTAAATATCTCCACCACAGTCTTCCTACTCTCTCTTCCATCCAGTTCATTTTATGAACAATAGAAATATACTCATGCTATGTCAACTTATCTGAAAGTCCTTCTTTAAGTAGATTAACTCCAGCAAGACTTCCTTATCCAAAAATTCTGAAGTCCACTCTGGAGAGCATTTATGTTGATCAATCCCATTCTAGAAACTTTAGACAAAAAAAATAATGTGTTAAGTGAATCAAATGACTGTCCACATTAATGTGGTTTGAAGGGACCTGAAAGTTTTCTTTCCTAATTCTTCCTTTCTGTCTATGGTTTTTTGTGTCTGTGTATCAGTTTTCACATTTCTGTTTCTCTGAAGTTTGTGTGGGTAATCTATAGACCTACCTCTTACCACTAAGCTTTGAAGTGCTTATTAGTTTCATTTATTAAGGTGAGGTTCCTAGGAACCTCTCTATAAATAGATTACTCAACTCTTCAGCCAGTGTTTGTGAAACATTTCTCTTGAAGTTCTCCTAATGACAGAGGAAATTTCCTGTACCCCTGCTTACTGTAGAAACAAAACCATAGGATCCTATAAAAAGAATGAAATTCATT
The DNA here is from genome assembly GCF_055505025.1 of Bos grunniens. Taxonomy (NCBI): domain Eukaryota; kingdom Metazoa; phylum Chordata; class Mammalia; order Artiodactyla; family Bovidae; genus Bos; species Bos grunniens. The sequence continues at coordinate 9,463,362 of NC_141170.1, read as the reverse complement.
TAAAGTTTTCTAGTTTACATTAAAATTTTATGTGGACTTGGTTTTCTAATGAAAAATATATCCATATTTGCTTTAATACAAAATTCTATTTTCTGAATACCTTTAAATAAAATTGAATCTCCATTTTTATTATATATATATGCATTTTTTTCTTATTTAAAGGTTTTGCCATCCCAAGATATGGATGAAGATACACAGCATTCACCCACCACCATGCATGAACACCAAAGCCTAATAAACTTACTAGATCAGTTAACTTTCCAAGGCAATATGACCCAAGATAGGATTTCTTTAAATAGGAAATGGGAAAGTCTCGAGTGAAAAAAGTTCCAGAGTTTGTGTGCACCCTGATGCTGAACATTAAATAAAAGAGATATCTAATCTCTTGATCTGTCTATTGGAGCAGAGGTATCACTTAAGTTCAGATTCTCCTTTCCAATCTCTCTCTCTCAATTTCAGACTGAGTTGTTGTTCATTCTCTAAATTGTGTCTGACTCTTTGTGACCCCATGGACTGCAGCGTCCCAGGCTTCCCTGTCCTTCACTATTTCCCAGAGATTGCTCAAATCATGTCCATTGAGTTGGTGATGCCATCCAACCATCTCACCCTCTGTCACACCCCTCCTCCTCCTGCCCTCAATTTTCTTTCAGACTGAGTAGTCAAGCCTTAAGTATTTTCCAGGTTACAAGCTACTTCCACAAATACTGTCTCAATTGATCTTCATAATAGAAGTAACAAAACAAATTGCTACCTACACTGAACAGAGAAAAAAATTAGAAACAGAGAGATTGCAAGATTTTCCCAGAAACATAGATATTTCTTGTCTCTCTACATCCTCCCATATTTCTTCTGTATCCAGCAATACCTTGGATATTTTTATAAGTATATCTTGTATTCAGTAAGCTATGGATAAACTGTTTTTGCTTCCAGGAGGCGCTAGTGGTAAACAACCTGTCTGTCAATGCAGGAGACTTAAGAGACATGGGTTCCATCCTTGAGTGGGGAAGATACCCTGAAGGAGGCCATGGCAACCCACTCCAGTATACTTGCCTGAAGAATCCCATGGACAGAAGAGCCTCTCGTGCTACAGTCCATAGAGTCACAAAGAGTCAGCCATGACTGAAGAAACTTAGTACACATGCACCCACATTGATTTTATTATTCCAATTTAATACAATTGTGAGTGCAGTGCTTAGAATCACTGCTCAATTTTTCTATCTTTATCAGTCTGGTATGGTATTATTTGGGCTTCCCTGGTGGCTCAGCTGGTAAAGAATCCACCTGCAATGTGGGAGACTTGGGTTCGATCCCTAGGTTGAGAAGATCCCCTGGAGAAGGGAAAGGCTACCCACTCCAGTATTCTGGCCTGCAGAATTCCATGGACTGTACAGTCCTTGGGGTCGCAAAGAGTCAGACATGACTGAGCGACTTTCACTTCACTATGGTGTTATATACAAAAACTCACGCTGTAGTGTGAAAATGTTCTTGATAATTTGACTAAAATTATACCTCCCCACAAACCAGCTTTCAGAGTATAAGTATGGAACTGTGCACTGCCCAACTGAAAAACTCCTGCTAAGTTATCACTGAAAAATCGAGACTATATTTTTATGTTCCTAAGGACTAGACTGAAGTCAATATTTGTAAATATTAGCTACCACATTTTTTCTTCTGAGTAGTCCAATCTGATAACAAGGAAACCAAATTGGATTGGGATCTGTGTAAAATAAAACTCTCCATTTACGTGAAATGTGCTTTTTAGCCAGAATGGATGAGGGTATAAAAAAAGACACAATTCAGCTCAAAGACGCCTAGACTCTTTATCGTCCATCAGTCAAGGCGAAAAGCACAGTGAAACTCCAGTGAGACTGGATTTAACATAAACTTCCTGAGCTGAATTCCATTATTGCTAAAGTAACTAGAAGGAAACCATTTAAATATTTTCCAGAATGCCTATATTGGAGTTTATTCAGCTTTTAACTAATAGAATTTTGAGAAGTGTTCATCCTCTAAGTGTCAAGCATTGCTTAAGTTTTACATCTAGAAAGAACATTAAAGAGTGTTATTTCAAACTTCCTCCTGATGAAAGACATACTAATAAATTGAACCACAGTCTTCTTCAAATGTCTGGTAATGGACATCATTGCTTCCCGAGAAACTTCATGCCATTGTTGATCATAAAGTTATGTTGGTAGATAAAAGCCAAAGTGAAGTGAAGTAACTATGAGGGCATACTGCAGCCCCCAACCAGAGAAAAGAGACAGTTGATACATTTCTCATCTACGTCTTATAGTACAGGTGTGATAGATCATTATGAGAGCAGGTAATAGTTCAAGCGTCTGCTAGAAATCTCATTCAGTTAAAAGAAAAACATGCAATAAGTTCTTAACCCACCCACTGATAATTTTCACCATCAGAATATAGAAGAAAAAATACCGTGTGGATATTATTCTTAAGAAGTAATTGCTGGTTATGTGGAAAAGACTTAAACTTGAAAAAAGGATTATTATATTATATTGAATTTAATATAGTTGATAAAATCAACGTGGTACAGAACTGGGCATGAGGCAAATATCAAAAAGCCCCAAAAAAGTGTAATTTAAAGATATTAATTCACCTGTTATGTAACTTTTTCCCTATTTGATATTTATTGAGCACTTACTGTATGCCAGGCTCTGTGAAGTGCCAGAGAATAAAGATGATAATATAGTCTCTGACCAAGGGAGTTTGCAATAGAGTTGACAAGTCAAGGGTTCAGGTCTCTGATAAGTTTAGTAGAGAAAACTCTTTTCTATTGATATTACTCTCCTGCTGTATGTATTGCAGTGTTAGGGCAAGGAGTGCTTTTCTTACATATATACAACAACATGAATATAATTACTGTAATCAAACTTCTAAATAGAAGATGATTGAAAAGCACAAACATCAGTTACTTAGTTCAGTTCAGTTCAGTCACCCAGTCGTCTCCAACTCTTTGCGAGCCCATGAACCCCAGCATCCCTGTCCATCACCAACTCCCAGAGTCCACCCAAACCCATGTCCATCGAGTCAGTGATGCCATCCAACCATCTCATCCTCTGTCATCCCCTTCTCCTCCTGCCCTCAATATTTCCCAGCATCAGGGTCTTTTCAAATGAGTCAGCTTTTCTCATCAGATAGCCAAAGAATTGGAGTTTCAGCTTCAACATCAGTCCTTCCAATGAACACCCAGGACTGATCACCATTAGGATGGACAGGTTGGATCTCCTTGCAGTCCAAAGACTCTCAAGAGTCTTCTTCAACACCACAGTTCAAAAGTATCAATTCTTCGACACTCAGCTTTCTTTATAGTCCAACTCTCACATCTGTACGTGACTACTGGAAAAACCATAGCCTTGACTAGATGGACCTTTGTTGGCAAAGTAATGTCTCTGCTTTATGATATGCTGTTTAGGTTGGTCATAACTTTCCTTCCAAGGAGTAAGTGTCTTTTAATTTCATGGCTGCAGTCACCATCTGCAGTGACTTTGGAGTCCAAAAAAAATAAAGTCTGACACTGTTTCTACTGTTTCCACATCTATTTGCCATGAAGTGATGGGACCGGATGCCATGATCTTCGTTTTCTGAATGTTCAGCTTTAAGCCAACTTTTTCATGCTCCTCTTTCACTTTCAAAAAGAGGCTCTTTAGTTCTTCACTTTCTGCCATAAGGGTGGTGTCATCTGCATATCTGAGGTTATTGATATTTCTCCGGGCAATCTTGATTCCAGCTTGTGCTTCCTCAAGCCAAGCATTTCTCATTTCTCTTATATGCATACTCTGCATATAAGTTAAATAAGCAGGGTGACAATATACAGCCTTGATGTACTCCTTATCCTATTTGGAACCAGTCTGTTGTTCCATGTCCAGTTCTAACTGTTGCTTCCTGACCTGCATATGGGTTTCTCAAGAGGCAGGTCAGGTGGTCTGGTATTCCCATCTCTTTCAGAATTTTCCACAGTTTCTTGTGATCCACAGGTCAAAGGCTTTGGCATAGTCAATAAAGCAGAAATAGATGTTTTTCTGGAACTCTCTTGCTTTTTCGATGATCCAGCGGATGTTGGCAATTTGATCTCTGGTTCCTCTGCCTTTTCTAAAACAGCTTGAACATCTGGAAGTTCACGGTTCATGTATTGCTGAAGCCTGGCTTTGAGAATTTTAAGCATTACTTTACTAGCATGTGAGATGAGTGCAATTGTGTGGTAGTTTAACCCGGGTTCGATCCCTGGATCGGGAAGATCCACTGGAGAAGTAAATGGCAATCCATTCCAGTACTATTGCCTGGAAAATCCCATGGACAGAGGAGCCTGGTAGGCTACAGTCCATGGGGTAGCAAAGAGTCAGACATGACTGAGCGACTTCACTTCACTTCACTTCTTGAGCATTCTTTGGCATTGCCTTTCTTTGGGATTGGAATGAAAACTGACCTTTTCCAGTCCTGTGGCCACTGCTGAGTTTTCCAAATTTGTTGGCATATTGAGTGCAGCACTTTCACAGAGTCATCTTCCAGGATGTGAAATAGCTCAACTGGAATTCCATCACCTCCACTAGCTTTGTTCGTAGTGATGCTTCCTAAGGCCCACTTGACTTCACATTCCAGGATGTCTGGCTCTAGGTGAGTGATCACACCTTCGTGATTATCTTGGTCGCGAAGATTTTTTTTGTACAGTTCTTCTGTGTATTCTTGCCACCTCCTCTTAATATCTTCTGCTTCTGTTAGGTCCATACCATTTCTGTCCTTTATTGAGCTCATCTTTGCATGAAATGTTCCCTTGGTATCACTAATTTTCTTGAAGAGATCTCTAGTCTTTCCCATTCTATTGTTTTCCTCTACTTCTTTGCACTGATTGCTAAGGAAAGCTTTCTTATCTCTCCTTGCTATTCTTTGGAATGCTGCATTCAAATGGGTGTATCTTTCCTTTTCTCCTTTGCTTTTCTCTCCCCTTCTATTCACAGCTATTTATAAGGCCTCCTCAGACAGCCATTTTGCTTTTTTGCATTTCTTTTTCTTGGGGATGGTCTTGATCCCTGTCTCCTCTACAATGTCATGAACCTCTGTCCATAGTTCATCAGGCACTCTGTCTATCAGACCTAGTCCCTTAAAACTATTTCTCACTTCCACTGTATAGTCATAAGGGATTTGATTTAGGTCATACCTGAATGGTCTAGTGGTTTTCTACACTTTCTTCAATTTCAGTCTGTATTTGGCAATAAGGAGTTCATGATCCCAGCCACAGTGAGTTCCTGGTCTTGCTTTTGCTGACTGTATAGAGCTTCTCCATCTTTGGCTGCAAAGAATATAATCAATCTAATTTTGGTGTTGACCATTTGGTGATGTCCATGTGTAGAGTCTTCTCTTGTGTTGTTGGAAGAGGGTGTTTGCTATGATCAGTGCATTCTCTTGGCAGAACTCTATTAGCTTTTGCCCTGCTTCATTCCGTACTCCAAGGCCAAATTTGCCTGTTACTCCAGGTTTTTCTTGACTTCCTAATTTTGCATTCCAGTCCCCTATAATGAAAAGGATATATATATATTTTTTTTTTTGGTGTTAGTTCTAGAAGGTCTTGTAGGTCTTCATAGAACCATTCAACTTCAGCTTCTTCAGTGTTACTGGTCTGGGCATAGACTTGGATTACCATGATATTGAATGGTTTGCCTTGGAAATGAATGCAGATCATTCTGTCATTTTTGAGATTACAGGTGGTGAGAACAGTAACTAAGTTTTAGTTTTAGAACCTTCAAGCCCAGCTTTCTACATAGTGGACTTTTCATCAGAGTTAACTTACTTTTCTATGCTTTCCTGCCATAATGTGCTGGGGCTCTTTCCTTTCCGGTTGATCTATTTATTTTCAGACATCTGCTCTTCCCTTGAGTAATATGCCTCCATCCCTAGAATGCCCAAAAAAGCCTATTCATCCTTCATGTCCAATTCAAATCTCTCTGCTAGTGGGGAAATTTACTCTAATCCTCCTTGTGAGAATGACACACTCCTTTCATTTTACTTTCATAGATTTCTTTTACTCATGATTGGAGCCCAGGTGAAGTGAAATGAAAGTCACTCAGTTGTGTCCAACTCTTTGCGACCCCATGGACTGTAGCCTGCCAGGTTCCTCTGTTTTTGGAATTCTCTGGGCAAGAATACTAAAGTCAGTTGCCATTTCCTTCTCCAGGGGCTCTTCCTGATCCAGGGATTGAACCTGGATCTCCTGCACTGCAGGCAGATTCTTCACCATCTGAGCTACCAAGGAAGCCTTATTTTATATGACTCTCACCAGCTCATATCATTCACTCTAAGCTTGGTCATCACCCTTAGATGTAAGCCCTGATTCCGGGCAACAAGTTCTTTGAACCTCCTTACAGTTCTAAGTCAGTAGTTGCTAAATAGCTATGGGCGACTGCCGGGGTCCAGCTCCGGCTGATCCAGGGTATTCGAAGGGGAGACGGTGTCGGCGACTATTTAAATATTCATCAAAGATATAAAGAGTAATAGAATGAGGATAGCTCAGTAGGAAAATTCAGTGGAGAAAAGAGGCTGAGTAGCTTGGTTTACACGGGAGACCAATAAAACTTCAAGACAAGAAGCTTGCACCACTTACGTAGGCTGCAGGCATCCTTCCATTCTCCCGAAGGAGAGGAGACACTGAGGCCTCCCCGGTCAGATCTTAGAAGCCCAGGCATAATTAGTAAGCATGGTGGGTTCCGCGCTCCAGATGGAGACTCAGCCAGAGTGAAAGAGAGAGCGACATGGGGAGACCAGTCTTTCGAGGAACTGATCCCAATTCCTTATTTTCCAGAGTCTGTTTTTATACACTGAGATGTTATACAAAAGTCACGTGGGGACAGCAGTCCTGACTTTTATTAAAGTCAGGTGCTTCATACAAATGTATACAGAGGTCTTAGGGGTGTTACATCATCTTCTGGCCAGGGGGGCCTGCTGACAATTTATGACCCTCTCCTTGTGACAGTGGTCAGTCAACCAGAACACTTTTTTCTCCAAGGGTGATTATTCTTAAAACAGATGCCACCCAAATAAAGTTACATTCCCATAGGGTGAGGGTGTAGTGGGTTTTAGTTAAGGAAAGAATTTTCTTAGCCTAAGGTCTAATGTGATTTATATCAAAGGTTGATACTTATTTCTTCTATATATTCATTAACGTGTGTAAGGGCAGGGGATGTGGAGTCTTAGCAACAAACATTGGCTCAACAAATGAAAAACCCTTCACCAATACAATTTCTAATCAGCCCACTATACTCATACTAATGGTTTTCTAACTTTTCTAAGGAACCTGTTTTTAGAAGGTTTAAAGCATCTCGTGCCTCTCACGGTTGGGAGGCTGTGAGCAATCACATGTGGCCGGACAAGCCTGTCAGGTAGGCTAGAGAACCTTCAGAGGAGTTTGTAGGTTGAAACACTCCTATCACGCCCAGGAATTATTATTAACTGGAGCTCTAAGTTAACTCCTTCTCTGAAAGAGGTGGTGGGGGACAGCCCCCCGTAAAGTCAGAGGTGTAGGGTAGAGCACAAAGTAGTAAAGTAGGCAGGCTCTGGTTATGGGGGTAGATGCTCGAGAATTTCCAGGGGGACTCCTGAGGCTCGATCCTGCCTTTGCGTATGTCGAGTCTCCTTCCTCATGACCTTTGCCATGGGCGGAGTGCCTCACGCCGGCCCCCAACAGGTGATGACAGAGGATGAGATGGCTGGATGACATCACTGACTCGATGGACGTGAGTCTCAGTGAACTCTGGGAGTTGGTGATGGACAGGGAGGCCTGGCATGCTGCAATTCATGGGGTCGCAGAGTCGGACACAACTAAGTGACTGATCTGATCTGATCTGATCTGAACTCTATCATTCGTTTGAGGGTTTATTCCAACCTTCATTTGAAATCAGCACAGTTTTAAAGCACCTCCAATCAGCATTCACGACTGAAGCGACTTAGCAGCAGCAGCAGCAATCAGCATTCAAAGGATGAGCAGGAGTGGGAAGGAGAAAGATGAGGGAATTAATTCATACTTTTTTAAATGCCTAACATTATTAGTCATAATTGCACGTGGTATTTTACATTCAGTATCCAATTTCACCAAAAGAAAAATCCCACTGAGCTATGTATTATGTCAATTTTATGGCTAGGGAAACTAAAGCCGAGTGGATTATACCACATGCCTGCAATCACATACTAGTAAGGACCTGAGTATGGGTTATACCCTTCTAAATTCTTAGTAAAACATCATTTTGTAAGACTAAGGACAGTTCATGTTCCACAGCTTAAAAACTGCATTCTGAGTTCTGCTTCTTACTGCATCCTTTGTATGATTTCATCAATGGGGACACTGTCGTTCTGTGTGATTGAAGTTAATACAACAAAGCCTTCAACTCACATTCTAAAAGCATATATGTCTTTTTTTGAGATATTCAACACTTTATTATAAAATAAACTTTGTGATATTTTACCCAACTGTAAGCTAATGTAAGTGTTCGGAACATGTTTAAGATAGGCTAGGCTCCGATAATATGTTCTGTAGGTTAGGCTATTAAATGCATTTTCTGTTTCTATTGGGATATAGTTGCTTTACAATGTTGTGTTAGTTTCTGCCATACAATGAATTGAATCAGCTGATAAAAAAGGATGCCCCCTTCCATAAAAAGCATAAATGTCCAATTTTGGAGACACAAAGGTAAATGAGACATGGTTCCTTCCTTCAAGGAGTTTAAGTCTAGTGAAGGAAATAAAATGTTAACACAGAGAACAGAAAACAGCAAAATGGATTTGAGAGACATTTCAACCAGATGCTGTTGTTCATGGAGCCATCACTAAGCACCTCATGCTTGGACTCTTGCATTCTATTCCATCAACTCCATACCTGGTCACAATGGCAATTTCTCAGCCCTCAAACACCTCCTACAGCTTTTCTTCCAGGTCATAACATACCTTGTTTTCCCTACAAGCTCTAATTCTTCTGTCCACATCACTCTTTCCTGTCCCATGAAAGTGAAAGTGAAGTCACTCAGTTGTGTCCGACTCTTTGTGACCCTGGGGACTGTAGCCTGCCAGGCTCCTCTATCCATGGGATATTCCAGGCAAGAATACTGGAATGGGTTGCCATTTCCTTCTCCAGGGAATCCTCCCGACCCAGGGAACAAACCCTGTTCTCCCACACTGCAGGCAGTCTCTTTACCATCTGAGCCACCAGGAAAGCCCAAAACCCGTTGCTTGTCTAACTCTGATTCGTCTTTCAGTTAAGTTCTCAACCTGGGACTGTTCCGGTCTACAATAGGTAATATGGTGGTTGAACTATATTACTTTGGTTGAGGGATGGTGAAGCCAGATGCAGATCAAGAGACAGAAACCAGAAAGGTTTTCACAATTTTGTTGTTCATAACTCCCTGGAGAAAGGACAGTACACCATGTAGGGCCACACGGGGAAGCACCAAGGTCAGTCGTGAGGCAGAGGGTGAAGGGGAAGCTGTGGGAAGACACCTCTATTGTGGTATCCATGGGAAGGAATGGGCAAGGCAGGGTAGGCAGACTTAGAATTGGCTAGTTTGAACAATTTCAGCAAGTTCTGGGCATAAGGATTGCCCCTGGTTGTTTGGTACTCAGTCTTGGAGAGATTATGGCAGGTTTACCGTGACTCAATGTGTGATAGCCATGCAAGGGAGGTGGTTGAAGGTGTGGACCTCATCAGCTGCTCAGGAAGAGGAATTAGCTGGCCACTTATCCAAGTCTCAAACTAAGTCAAAATAGTATTTATTAAAACTTCATTTCAGTGCTTCATCTCAGACACCTTAGACAACTATCTTAAAGTGTTATAATCGCTTTTGAGATTTTTGTCTCTCCTACTTTAAACTAGCTCTAGAAGGGCAGGAACAACCTTAGTACCTAGCATTTAAGAGATGCATGACAAATGTTTTGAATGGAAAGTAATGGCACTTAACTTTTGTTTTGAAGAATGAAAAGGAGTTCTTTAGGAGAAGGTGAGTTGGGTGTAAAACCTAGACAAAGGGAAAGTGAAATGAAAGTCGCTCAGTCATGTCCAGCTCTTTGCGACCCCATGGACTGTAGCCTGCCAGGTTCCTCTGTCCATGGAACTCTCGGCAAGAATACTGGAGTAGGTAGCCTTTCCCTTCTCCAGGGGATCTTCCCAACCCAGGGATCAAACCCAGGTCTCTCACATTGCAGGCGGATTCTTTACCAGATGAGCCACAAGGGAAGCCCAAGAATACAGAAGTGGGTAACCTATTCTTTCTCCTGTGAATCTTCCCAACCCAGAAATTAAACTGGACAAAGAGAAGAGTAGGCCAAAAACTTTGCAATGTGCTGGAAATTGTTAGTTTGGGAATGACAGATTGTTTTAGGCTTTTTAAGCTAGCATTCTGGAAGAAATAGCAAGCCACAGTGAGACTAGAAAAGATAACTTGAGGTTTGAATAAGAAAACCTTTGTGTGTTAGGCGAAGAAATTTGGATTTTATCCTACATACAACAGGGAGTCCTTAAGTCCCAGACCAAGAAGATGGCCAGATTTGTAAGCACAATAGGTGGCTATTCAATATGAGGAGAGAAATAGGAATGACCAAATGTGTCCTACCATAAAAATGCCCAGTGCTCAGCTGGCACAGTTTTAAGTATAAATGCTGTTACTTATAGCCAACTTCCACATGAATTTCAGGGCAGGGTCCATGATGAGACAAATGTCTTGTGTTGATGAATCCCAAAACAAACTACAGAGAAATCCTCAGCTCTCATACCAATAGACTCCATATTTCCCCAATCTAGCATGAGTAGATGAAAGAGAAGCCTATGGAAATACAGATAGTGCATATTTCTAAGTAAATGTAATGCCTAATGTATAGCTGCTAAAGTCATAAGAGATCTGGTCTCTAGGAAATTTATATTTACCTAATGACTATCCAACTATCTTTAAGTAACTGTTTAATAACTATCTTGCTCTCTTATTAAGGGAAAACCATACATGGTGAGATATTATACTGTGGTTTATTATTTTTCTTCAGACACAGACATGACAACCATAACATTAAGAAGTCATGTCTCTGGCCATATTCAAATAAATAAAATACACTAAAAGCTGTAATCTGTGAAGGATCGAGGGTTTCCGGAAGAAAATGAAAATGTAGATGCAGACAGCTGATTTGCTGAGTTCCTTCAGGAACCCTTTGCAGCCTGCTTCATGTGAGACACAAAAGGCTTTTGTGACGCATATGCTGTGCATCACAAACGGAGAGCCCAGGCCAAAGAAAATATACAGTTACCAGAAGAATAAACCCAGGATGAAAAGCACAGAGGTAGCATCAATAGATGTCTAATACGCCATTGGCCCCATCTGGTTAGAATCACATCATCAAAATTGGAGCTGGAGTAGACCTTCCAGGTCATCCCATCCATCCCCTTGCCAACACAACAATCATCTTTTTGAGGACCAGGTCCAGTTCAATTTCACATGTCTCTAGAGACAAGAATTCCACAGATTCTGTGGGCAAGATATTTACCATATTTAAAGAGGTAAATGTAGTCATGGTCAAGATTTCAGCCAGTAAAATAATTGCATTCAGTCTTTGAAACAAAAGGGATTGACTTTTTAAAGTAGAAATTCTTCCAGTGGAAGACAAAGGGCTTGGTGCCTGGAAAATCACAATTGAGATGGAAATAAGAATTGCTGTCAGCTGTGCAAAGATTTAGGGGGCTTCGCAGGTGACCCAGTGGTAAAAAAAAAAAAAAAAAAAAAATCTGCCTACCAATGCAGGAGATGCACAAGATGTAGATTTGATCCCTGGATCAGGAAGATCCCCTGGAGGAGGGCATGGCAACCCACTCCAGTATTCTTGCCTGAAGAATCCCACGGACAGAGGATCCCATCAGGTTACATTCCACAGGGCTGCAAAGAGTTGGGTGTGACTTAGCAAGTGAGCAACTGAGAAATGTGTCAAGGGACTTTCTCATATTAGCCCAAGGAAATTCTAGACAATGTTCAAACTCTTCTGTGTACAAATGGGCTTGGAACAGTTGTGATCAGGAACCAGCTAAGATGTTGGAAAAAGAGGTGATCTGGAAATCAGAGTTCTAGGTTCTCATCACAGATGACAGAGGATACCTTCTCTTTATGGGAGACAGTGGGAGAAGTGAGGACAATTTCATATTAAGAGCTCTCCTATGCTGAAGAGCCAAGACCTGGAGTCAGAATGCATGCCAAATTTGTAAGGGTCTGAAGATAGGATCAGAAATAAAGCCAATGGAGTCAAGAGTTTCGAAGTAGGGAGAGAAGATTTAATATAAAATATGACTTTGAGATTATAATACTAAGTGAAGTAAATCAGATAGAGAGTGACAAATATCATATGGCATCACTTATGTGCAGAATCTTAAAAAAAAAGATACAAATGAACTTATTTACAAAACAGAAGTGGACTCATAGACTTAAAGAATGAACTTATGGTTATTGAGGGAAAGGATTAGGGAAAGGATAGATTGAGAGTTTGGGACTGACTAACATGTACACACTGCTATATTTTAAAGTAGATAACCAGCAAGGACCTACTGTAAAATAATTTTTTTAGAAATAAAAACAAATATTTTTTTTTTGTTTTAATTTGGGGTCAAAAGGAATGATGGGCTACTAAATGATTACCTTGAAGAGTCACTTTTAGGTTATTTTTAAATAGAACTTTTGCTCAAGAAAGTTTTATATATTATGTATGGTGCATATATAATGTATAGAAACACCAGCTTTTCTGAGTGAAACATGAGATGGGATTAGTTGAACAGGGAATTCTGAAACCCTCATTCCCAAACTCATCCATTGCTATGGAGGACCTTGCCTCCCTCTGTGGAACCCATGACATTGATTTAAAATACTGATTTTTCAACTCCAGAATTAATAGTTTTATGTTGAGTGTTCTATGGTAGGGCATGTCAAAATGGAGGAGATACAGTTCTTGATTCCTACCCACAGAACTCAGGACTTATTCAATATTCTGTTAACATACTTCACACACAAAAAAATGTAGCTGAGGAGTCTTCACAAGTCCCACAATCATATCTATCTCAGAAGAGCATGAGATACGTTAACCTGTTGAACACTGTCTGTGACTTGCCTTTACGTATCCGCAAAGAAGGAGAGCCCAGTCTAAAGGGTTCAGGACAGGGAATGTAGCCCATCTTGACAGATAGAACAGAAGACCAAATGGTGTACAGAGTTGAGAAAAGAGTTGAGAAAATCACCAAATTAGAAAACCAGAGAGGAGTTAGAAAAATAAAAGCAGTCAATAGCAGGATCACCTGGGATAAAACCTGGGTACTAATGCTATATCTAATGTTACTGTTTTCTTAAAGGAAACACGCAAACTGCTCTTCTTTCTTGCTCACAGAAGTATGACTTTGGATAATACAGCCTCCTCGACCCAATCTTGTACTCACCTATACTGGTCATTGTTATTCCATTTACCTTACCAATAATTGATTTAGGAAAGGCATATGATGCTGTTGTGGGCTTTGAGGAGGTCTGATGGGAGCTTCTGTTTGTGTCCCTACAGTGATGTAACTGGAATAAAATAGTTCCTCTTCTTTTCCTAGGTATGTCTTTTCCTAGATGGCTGAACAGTTGGAACTGTAACAGTGATCTTATGATTGTGAGGGATCATACTGGTTATAATGTTGACCCAGACAGCTTGAGTCCTTGATGTCATGACTGAATCACTAAACTATCCTTCTTGCAACTGTCCTACCTTAGGATTTCTCTTGAGAGCAAATTTTTGCTTTTTTCTTACTGCTTAGCTTCTCTGAGTCAGGGGATTCTGTTAGTGGCAAACTAAGCATCTCAACTGATAGCAGAGAACGCAGCTTTATAACTGGCAATTGTTATCCCCTTAGGTAATCTTCGTGTACACATTATTTGGTATCTATCACTGAACTGAAACTTTTCTTAAAGCAGCAAATATTCTTTCCATAGAGAAAGACCAAGAAATATGATATGATGAGAGAGAAACGGGCTAATTTTGTGAGATGAAGGCAAACTTTGGTCACAGAGTTTAAGAGACAGTTCAAATACTTATGCATATTGAACTGCCATAGACCAAGTAGAAGAAAGAAAAATCTTTGGAGAAACCTAGGAAAATAAATCAGTACTTCCTGTGAGCTCCTTGAAGGCAGCACCATGTTTTGTCTATTGTTTGGGTAGCTAATATTCAGCAACATTCCTGGCACATGGTGGGTGTTCTATACATGCAGAATTAAGTAACAGAAGGAGATTAGAGGTCTAATAATTGATATTTACTCTGAGTTTCATCCAAGCATCTCCCAGGCTTGAGAGGCTGGGCTGGCACCAGGATCTAAGTCCAAACACTAGAACTAGTTATGCATTATCTGTAAATGTGCCATAATCATGAGAATTTTGTGGCAGAGATTTTTGACTCTTCATTAAAATTAAAATTCATGTTTAATTTCCCAGAATAACAGTGAGAATCACAACTGAATACATAGTGCATAAGGGCATAAGCATCTCAGCTCACAAAGGTTTGACATAGCGTACCTCCAATGATCTTCCCAATAGTCCTAGACCCATGCTAGGTTATAATTTCCAGAATCTCTGGCATGATTAGGTCATGTGAGTAAGTTCTAGTCAGTAGAATGTGGCAGGTGCCATTTCTGGGCATAGCTTTTAAGAAGCAAAAGTGTTGTCTCCATATTCTCCTTTCAGTGTCCTACAAGATGGTAAGGATAGCAATGAAACTTCTGGCCACAGCCAGAAGCTGGAAAATGCCTGAGTCTATGAATTTCTGTTGTCAATGAATAATCACCAATCAGAAACAATCTCTTATTAACACTGACCTCTTACATAGTCTGCCAAATTCTTTATTACCATAGTTTAGCCCACTTTAAATAATGCAGCTTGGTCACATCTATTTGGCTTGTGAGCACAACACCAGCCTTGTCAAAATCTTGGAATGATAGAGAGAATCATGTTTTTAAAAACCTGCCATGAAAATGGATGTGTTTCAAAATTCATAAGGCTTTGACATACACTAGCTGGTATGATTCTCCCCACAAGCCCACAAAATAAGCAGGGTAGATATTGTCATTTCAGAGGCAAGAAATCAATGATCAAGGAGATTAACAAATTATCTAAATCTATTGAACACACCAACTTAATTCTAAAGCATCAATCTTTTGATTTCAAATTCTTTGCTTTCCCCATCAGAACTATGCTAACTGTCTGCCTCTGTCTGAAATATCTTCTTAATGGATGGCTTTATTGTAGAAATTGTCCCAAAGTATTAGAGATTCAACTCATTGAATTCTAAATATAGATTCTAAATATGGAAGGATTTATCATTCTGGAGGATTTAGCAATGAAATTGACTCTACCATAGATAACTTTTCTTTGGAGAGTCTCTCAGTGCCTCAGACTTCCATGGAGGTTATTGAGCTCATTCTTTTTCCCCAAAACAAAAGTTTATCTAACACATCCCTGAGAATTTGTTAGTAAGCCTCTACTTTATCACCTCTAATTATGGAGCACTCACTACTTCCAAAACTTTCTCAGGCTGTTGGTAGGACAACCAACTCATTCTGATTTCCATAGAACTTTTTTTCAATTTTATAACTGAAAGTTCCAAGTCCTGGAAAGCCCTCAGATCAGATCAGATCAGATCAGTCGCTCAGTCGTGTCCGACTCTTTGCGACCCCATGAATCGCAGCACGCCAGGCCTCCCTGTCCATTACCAACTCCCAGAGTTCACTGAGACTCACGTCCATCGAGTCAGTGATGCCATCCAGCCATCTCATCCTCTGTCGTCCCCTTCTCCTCCTACCCCCAATCACTCCCAGCATCACGGTCTTTTCCAATGAGTCAACTCTTCGCATGAGGTGGCCAAAGTACTGGAGTTTCAGCTTTAGCATCATTCCTTCCAAAGAAATCCCAGGGCTAATCTCTTTCAGAATGGACTGGTTGGATTTCCTTGAAGTCCAAGGGACTCTCAAGAGTCTTCTCCAACTCCACAGTTCAAAAGCATCAATTCTTCGGCGCTCAGCCTTCTTCACAGTCCAACTCTCACATCCATACATGACCACTGGAAAAACCATAGCCTTGACTAGACAAACCTTTGTTGGCAAAGTAACATCTCTGCTTTTGAATATGCTATCTAGGTTGGTCATAACTTTCCTTCCAAGGAGTAAGTGTCTTTTAATTTCATGGCTGCAGTCACCATCTGTAGTGATTTTGGAGCCCAGAAAAATAAAGTCTGACACTGTTTCCACTGTTTCTCCATCTATTTCCCATGAAGTGATGAGACCGGATGCCATGATCTTCATTTTCTGAATGTTGAGCTTTAAGCCAGCTTTTTCACTCTCCACTTTCACTTTCATCAAGAGGCTTTTGAGTTCCTCTTCACTTTCTGCCATAAGGGTGGTATCATCTGCATATCCGAGGTTATTGATATTTCTCCTGGCAATCTTGATTCCAGTTTGTGTTTCTTCCAGTCCAGCGTTTCTCATGATGTACTCTGCATAGAAGTTAAATAAACAGGGTGACAATATACAGCCTTGACGAACTCCTTTTCCTATTTGGAACCAGTCTGTTGTTCCATGTCCAGTTCTAACTGTTGCTTCCTGACCTGCATACAAATTTCTCAAGAGGCAGATCAGGTGGTCTGGTATTCCCATCTCTTGCAGAATTTTTCACAGTTTATTGTGATCCACACAGTCAAAGGCTTTGGTATAGTCAATAAAGCAGAAATAGATGTTTTTCTGGAGCTCTCTTGCTTTTTCCATGATCCAGCAGATGTTGGCAATTTGATCTCTGGTTCCTCTGCCTTTTCTAAAACCAGCTTGAACCTCAGGAAGTTCACAGTTCACATATTGCTGAATAGAGTGGCCATCATGGTCAACAATAGAGTCCAAAATGCAGTACTTGGATGCAATCTCAAAAATGACAGAATGTTATCTGTTCATTTCCAAGGCAAACCATTCAATGTCACAGTAATCCGAGTCTATGCCCCAACCAGTAATGCTGAAGAAGCTGAAGTTGAATGGTTCTATGAAGACCTACAAGACCTTTTAGAACTAACACCCAAAAAAGATGTCCTTTTCATTATAGGGGACTGGAATGAAAAAGTAGGAAGTCAAGAAACACCTGGAGTAACAGGCAAATTTGGCCTTGGAATACGGAATGAAGCAGGGCAAAGACTAATAGAGTTTTGCCAAGAAAATGCACTGGTCATAACAAACATCCTCTTACAACAACACAAGAGAAGACTCTATACATGGATATCACCAGATGGTCAACACCGAAATCAGATTGATTATATTCTTTGCAGCCAAAGATGGAACTCTATATAGTCAGCAAAAACAAGACCAGGAGCTGACTGTGGCTCAGACCATGAACTCCTTATTGCCAAATTCAGACTTAAATTGAAGAAAGTAGGGAAAACCACTAGACCATTCAGGTATGACCTAAATCAAATCCCTTATGATTAAACAGTGGAAGTGAGAAATAGATTTAAGGGCCTAGATCTGATAGATAGAGTTCCTGATGAACTATGGAATGAGGTTCATGACATTGTATAGGAGACAGCGATCAAGACCATTCCCATAGAAAAGAAATGCAAAAAAGCAAAATGGCTGTCTGGGGAGGCCTTGCAAATAGCTGTGAAAAGAAGAGAAGTGAAAAGCAAAGGAGAAAAGGAAAGATATAAACATCTGAATGCAGAGTTCCAAAAAATAGCAAGAAGAGATAAGAAAGCCTTCTTCAGCGATCAATGCAAAGAAATAGAGGAAAACAACAGAATGGGAAAGACTAGAGATCTCTTCAAGAAAATCAGAGATACCAAAGGAACACTTGATGCAAAGATGAGCTCGATAAAGGACAGAAATGATATGGACCTAACAGAAGCAGAAGATATTAAGAAGAGATGGCAAGAATACACAGAAGAACTGTACAAAAAAGATCTTCATGACCCAGATAATCACGATGGTGTGATCACTGACCTAGAGCCAGACAGGCTGGAATGTGAAATCAAATGGGCCTTAGAAAGCATCATTACTAACAAAGCTAGTGGAGGTGATGGAATTCCAGTTGAGCTATTCCAAATCCTGAAAGATGATGCTGTGAAAGTGTTGCACTCAATATGCCAGCAAATTTGGAAAACTTAGCAGTGGCCACAGGACTGAAAAAGGTCAGTTTTCATTCCAATCCCAAAGAAAGGCAATGCCAAAGAATGCTCAAACTACCACACAATTGCACTCATTTCACACGCTAGTAAAGTAATGCTCAAAATTCTCCAAGCCCTCAGTCCTGACCAAATTGGAGACCTGTGACCCTAATATTGTTGAACAATGGAAATTATTAAAAACCTTCTTTTAATTGAAACAAACCTTGCTTTGCTCTAACTTCTACCAAGTTTTCTTGTTTGGCCCACTTCAGCAACAATTATTCAACTGCAATTTGTTTCGTACTGATCCATGAGAGCCCTGGTTCTCTATAGCTGCCAAAGATTTCATAAAAATGCATTTTCAGCATTGTTCTACCATAAACCACGAGATCAACAGATCTAAACCTCTGTCTTTGGATTTGATAGACAGGTTATGAAGACACACTAGCAATAATCCATACCCCCAAGTCAATTATTCTCCTTATTAGCCTATAGTGTAAGCCTTTTGGAGAATCTTGTTCTCCAGGTTCCCCAAGTTGAGTTTTGATAAAATTATTGATCATAAAAATAAATGTACTCCTATTATCATCTATCATGGGTAAACATAATTAATTTAATAAAAATAACTGATTCTGCACCAGAAAATAGTTAATTTCTCACTGCATGCTCTTGAGAAAAAAAAATAATTATCTTCTAAGTTTTCGCCATTGAGATTAATGTGCCTCTGAGAGTTGAACTCTTTTTTCTTTATTTTTTTTTTATTTAATATGAGTGCACCACTTGCTCTATGGGGAAAGGAATAGTCTGTATATTATTGGGTGCTGAGGGACCACCAAAACCAGGAAATTCGTGTTTTATGAGATTTCCCCAAATCGAAGCAACAGGGTTATGGTCAACATCATCCCTTCACACCCACTCGGTTCTTTCAGAAGGTGCTTCGGGGGCAAAAGAAACGTTTTGCAGAGAAAAGCACATCTAATTCATTGCTTTCTGTTCTGCTGAAAGTCAAGACAAGGCTCTGAACAGCTCCTCAGACCTCTGCTCCAAACCAGACAGGTCTCTCTACGCTGTTTTGACTTTCTTGCCACTTATGATATCTGTTAGTTGGTAGTATTCTACTACCTACAACCTACTTTTTAGATGTATATTTTCTGTATGTAGCCAAAAATTTTAACGGTGAGTGAAATCATGATTACCATCAGGAATCTGAGTATTTTGAGAAGCGAATGTTTTAGATTGATAGTACTTTGGAAAGGTTAATAACATAGTCTTATAAACGGAATAAAATTTTCAAGATTAAACTTTTTTTTCAATTATAGGGGCTTAGAATAAAATGGGGCTTTAGGGATCAGGTAGCTCAATCATGCCCATTTTACAGATGAGAAAGAATATTGAAGTTCAGGACCACAGATCATCGCTGTAATGATCAATTGCAGATTTTTGAAGACAACTAGACTGACTGCAGATGGTGACTGCAGCCATGAAATTAAAAGACACTTACTCCTTGGAAGGAAAGTTATGACCAATCTAGACAGCATATTCAAAAGCAGAGACGTTACTTTGCCAACAAAGTTTCGTCTAGTCAAGGCTTTGGTTTTTCCTGTGGTCATGTATGAATGTGAGAGTTGGACTGTGAAGAAGGCTGAGCGCCGAAGAATTGATGCTTTTGAACTGTGGTGTTGGAGAAGACTCTTGAGAGTCCCTTGGACTGCAAGGAGATCCAACCAGTCCATTCTGAAGGAGATTAGCCCTGGGATTTCTTTGGAAGGAATGATGCTAAAGCTGAAACTCTAGTACTTTGGCCACCTCATGCGAAGAGTTGACTCATTGGAAAAGACTCTGATGCTGGGAGGGATTGGGGTCAGGAGGAGAAGGGGATGACTGAGGATGAGATGGCTGGATGGCATCACTGACTCGATGGACGTGAGTCTGGGTGAACTCCGGGAGTTGGTAATGGACAGGGAGGCCTGGCGTGCTGCGATTCATGGGGTCACAAAGAGTCGAACACGACTGAGCGACTGAACTGAACTGAACTGAGACTGACTTCTCACTTCAACTCAGTAATTTAAACAGTTATTCTTTACCTTTAGGGACTATGAAGCCTTTGAGAACTGGATTATTATGGAACCTAGTTAAAAAAAAAAAAAGTACATACACTCAACATTTCTTGTGTAATTTCAGATTTATATTCCTTATGAAGTCCATCTTTGGGTCCAATTGGGCCATTCTCTTTGCCCACGGGGTAGCTTTCAAAGGGATAATTTGGATAATTCCTGTATGGACTCTTTATTTTATGGAAAATCAAATTTGAATTATTTGAAATTTAATACTTTTTAAAGATAAATCGGTTTGTTGCTATTTTACATTCATATTACAGTTTTAAGCCAGTTCTGTATGAAGAAATTACTTCTTATGAATAAATCATTTGGATATTAGAATCAAAATCAGAAATTTATCACAAGGATTAGTGGATTGGACCTGGGCAATGTCACTCGAATACCCTAGAATATCTAGTGTTAGTCACTGAGTCGTGTCCAACTCTTTGTGACCCCATGGACAGTAGCCCACCAGGCTCCTCTGTCCATGGAATTCTCCAGGCAAAAATACTGGAGCAGATTGCTCTTTCCTTCTCCAGGGGATTTTCCTGACCCAGGGATCTAACCTGGGTCTCCTGCACTGCAGCCAGATTCTTTACTGTCTGAGCCACCAGGGAAGCCCCAGAATATCTGGATCTGATTCTAAATCTAACCCTGATTCAAAAGCCTACATGAATTTAGGAAATATCGGAAAACTTTTCCTTTCACTATACTCAATTATTGCATGAGCTATGTAATCTAAAAATATTGTATTTTTAACAGTGATAAATAACTGATAGTGTCTGTGTGTGTGCACGCGCTCAGTTGTATCCGACTCTGCAACTCCACGGACTGTAGCCTACCAGGCTCCTCTGTCCATGAAATTTTCCAGGCAAGAATACTGGATTCCTACTCCAGCGAATCTTCCCAACCCAGGGATCAAACCCATGTCTCTTTGTCTCCTGCATTGGCAGATAGCTTCTTTACCACTGAACAACCTGAGAAGCCCAACCGATATCAGTAACCAATATTTATTGTATTCTAACTGTATACCATGTGTGTGCTGATGAATTTAGGTGTTTTATCTCTTCATAACAGTATAATGTGTGTGTTTAACTATATACATTTTTATAGTTAGAGGGAATTGAATCCCACAGAGGCCTAAACATTTCTCAAGGTCATCCGCTATGGCAGTGATTCTCTTCGTAGGATAATTACTCTCTTTCCCACTCTATCTCAAGCAATGTTGCACACTTGAAACTAACATTGTAAATAACATTTACATTACATAACATTGTAAATCAACTCTATTTCAATGAAAAAGGAAGCTTTTTTTAAAGTGCTATAATAGAAATAAGATTGTGGGCACTCATTTGCTCTCAAGTTCAGAGATGCCCAGAAGAAGCTGATTCTGGGCAAGCTCCTCCTGTTCTCCCCACCAGGGATGCTCCAACTCAGAAGAAACAAAGGAATTCAGACTCTAAAAATAAGGGACTAAAAGAATTGAATTTGACCCAGCCACCAGGTAATTAAAAGGTACATACGGACAGATACAAAATACAAGGATATTAGCTCTCTCACAATGCTCCAGTGTGTTTCTTAGGTGACAGTCTTTGAAAGCAAGGCCTGGCTTGATAGAACATTGACAGTGAACTCTGTCTTCCTGTTTTTTTAATTTTTGGTCCTGACTGTACATCATTATAACCCCTGGAGCTTGTCTGTAATGCACATGCCAAGTCCCGCATGCTGCTAAGTCACTTCAGTCGTGTCTGACTCTGTGTGACCCCATAGACGGCAGCCCACCAGGCTCCCCCGTCCCTGGGATCCTTCAGGCAAGAATACTGGAGTGGGTTGCCATTTCCTTCCTCCATACCAGGCCAATAAATTGGAATCTCTGGAGATTGAGTCCATGGGGATGGATATTGAAGAAGCCCTTCAGGTGATTCTGCAGTAAAGCCTCATATGGAAACCACCATCCTAGAGTCTTATAGGATTGGGGTAAGAGCAGAGAATAAGACCTTTCATTTCTGATTTAGACCTCTCAATAAGCAGAGGTAACTCTGATTTGCACTCATACATGGAATGACAGATCCTTTCTTTGACTATAGGAATATAAATCTGTCAGTCTACCTGGATAGTGTAATACATCTTCCCACCCTTCAGTGTGTCCCATCTCCAGGAAGAGCGCTGCCTTTTCTTCTCTCTTCACTTCTACATCCATTCACACATGAAATTCTGTCAATCCCGCTTTTCTTCATAGTTTTCGATCTTTCTCATTCTCCTCCTCATTCTATTAACCCTGCCTTAGTCCAAACCTTCTTCCCCCCTTGTTTTCTAATTTTGGAAATCTGTTTTACTTACTTACTTGAATAAAAAAGAAAAGATTAAATATTAGGGTGGAAAAAGGAAAGAGAAAGTTGAGAGCTAACCTACACAGCAACAACTACATATAAACTTTGTGCTGGGGTCCTCAAACATTACCCAGTTTTTATCCTTCCAACAACCTCATGAGTTCACCTCATGAGGGCTACTCTATAAAGGAGAAGGTGAGATGACCACTGATGATTTCCAGTGTCACACAGCTGATAAATGGCAAGGCACTTTCTTATTTCCCTTACAGCCAAAAGCATTTCAACTAGCTTCACAATTATTGCCAGTTTGTCCTCCTAATGGCTGTTCTACATTCCAACAGCTTTACACAAATCTCTTTTCATTGTTTTCTTTGCCTGAATGGACACAGGGACCAACTGTTCCCTGTCACTCATCTATTACATTTTCATACACTTGAAGCCTGAGAACTTCTTCTAACTTTCTAATTAGTCAATCACTCTTTCATGCAGTGAACTCAATTTCCATTGATGGAGCAGCCACAGCATGCTGGCACTATCTTTGGCATTGGTGGAGAAAGGTCAAGAGAGAGGGAGATGACAAGTTCACTGCCACTGGAGCTCTTGAGTCTACTAGAAGCTTGACAAATGACAGCCAGGCAAACCAGTTAAGTGCATTCTCTAAAGCCAAGTCTTAGAATAAATAGGAAAGCTGTGTGTGAAATAAGGCAATAGTTCAACAGCCCTCTTACTCAGCTGGGCAACCTCTTAGAGAAATAAACAGCATCCTTTTAGCCATCCAGACAGGCTCATGGCTGAACCAATTTATCTGTATCATCTACAAACAATATTTAACTTAATCTAAGGCAGAACAGGAGCACAAATATTGAGGTCTTGGGTCTGTGACCATTTCTCCAGCACTGCAACATTTATGAGAACATTCAAGACCAAAAAGCAATGTGTGAGTCTACAGCAGACATCCCCATGCTTGCTGGATGCCAGGTTCTCACTTATCCATACAATATGCACTTCAGAAGACCAATGTTATCCAGCTGTCCTTCAGGAGGGTGTCAAGTCAAGAGCTTGTGGTTCTGGGCTTAGCTGTGCTTCTCATTAGTTATGTGATGTTAGAAAAGCCACATCGCCATTCACTCTCGGTTTGGTCCAAAGTGCAAAAAGAGAGCTGGATGAGATTTCTCTAAAGAGCTCTTCCAGCTTCCCAACCTGAGAGTTTCATTTGAATGAGGAGTTCTAGGAGAAAAAATGCAGTCAAGGTTTCTTACCTGGAAAGTTACAGAAGTGGTCTGAGTGAAAAAAGGGTTTTCACTCTCCCTTAATGGCTGTCACCTGTGACTGTGACTGGGTTACCCACTAATTCCAAGTAGGACTTTATAGTTGCTTTGTTTTGTTGCTCTGTTGCTCAGTCATGTCCGACTCTTTGCAACCCCATGGGCTGCAGCAGGTCAGACTTCCCGGTTCTTCACTATCTCCCGGAGTCTGCTCAAAGTCATGTCCATTGAGTCAATGATGCCTGTTGCTTTGTGTTCCTCTTAATGCAATGTGCCTGTTGTGTGTACCTTACCATTAACCTGTCTGGTGGGTATTCCTCTTATGCTTACACACCGACATTCCCAGGCATCATACTTTGTATCAGAACATGGGAATCAGGTGACACTATGCCAAAACAGGAGCCATCGAGGCCACCTCGATGGCCAGGGGAAATTTCATGATAGAGGCCAAATTAGGAAGTGACTGGGTTTCCCTGGTAGCTCAGCTGTTACAGAATCTGCCTGCAATGCAGAAGACCCTGGCTCAATTCCTGGGTCCTCTGGTGAAGGGATAGGCTACCCACTCCAATGTTCTTGGGCTTCCCTGGTGGTAAAGAATCAGCCTGCAATGCAGGAGACCTGGATGAATCCATGGGTTGGGAGATGCCCTGAAGGAGGGCATGGTAACCCACTCCAGTATTCTTGCCTGGAGAATCCTCGTGGACAGAGGAGCCTGTTGGGCCCCAGTCCATGGGGTCACAAAGAGTCAGACATGACTGAGTGACTCAGCACAACACAAGGAAGCAAATAGAATGACTTCACCAAATAAGATTGGGTCTTTATGAGCATAGAGGCTATCTGTTGTTTCTGCCTGCCTTCATAGCCCCATCCTCCAGTGACCCCAACTTGATTCCTTTTTCAGCAACAATCTCCCCTTCATGCCCCATACATACAGTTTTGAGGGGACATGGGAGACAGATGTCAATCAATCATATGGTCTACTCCCTAAATATAGTAACCATCTCAGCAATTGGTGTATGACCTACCTGAGGCTGATACAAATAAGATCAAGGTTAGAGATAGAATTTTTCTCTTAAGACAACCCACAGCAAGGTTGATGGAAGCCTGGGGCTGTCATGAGCTATCACATGAAATGTAGGGGGAAAAAGCCAAAACAAAGGAATGTAGAGCTCTGAGAGGAAGAAAATGAATGCTGATAACACTGGATGAGTCCTTTGATACAGCTATGCCTGAAAATACTTTTTCATTTACGCAAGCCAGTGAATCCCTTTACTGCTTAAGCCAGCTTCCATTGGTGTTTTACTGCATGGCCAGAAGAGCAGTTCAATTCAGTTCAGTTCAGTTGCTCAGTTGTGTCTGACTCTTTGTGACCCTATGGACTGCAGCAGCCAGGCCTCCCTGTTCATCACCAACTCCCGGAGTTTACTCAAACTCATGTCCATTGAGTCAGTGATACCATCCAACCATCTCATCCTCTGGCATCCCCTTCTCCTCCTGCCCTCAATTTTTCCCAGCATCAGGGTTTTTTCACATGAGTTAGTTCTTCAATCAGGTGGCCAAAGTATTGGAGTTTCAGCTTCAACATCAGTCCTTCCAATAAATATTCAGGACTGATTTCCTTTAGGATGGACTGGTTGGATCTCCTTGCAGTCCAAGGTACTCTCAAGAGTCTTCTCCAGCACCACAGTATAAAAGCATCAATTCTTTGGTGCTCAGCTTACAATATATATATATATATATATATATATATATATATATATATATATTTTAACCTCTCAGCTCATACCTCCCTGTCTTCAATATTCAGAAATAGTAAAACATTATATAAATAACCCCACTTTAGAAAAAAAGAAATTTAAGATCTTTTGCCCTTTATGGATCACAGCCTTATTGTGGTGAAGGGGCTTATGTAACTCAATGAAGCTATGAGCCATGCCCCATAGCAGGGTCACCCAAGATGTACAGGTCATAGAGGGTGGCAGAGGATGAGATGATTAGATAGCATCACTAACACAACGGACATGAATTGGAGCAAACTCCAGGAAAAGAGTTTCCCTCATAGCTCAGTAAAGAATCCACCTTCATTATAGACCCTGGTTCAATTCCTGGGTCAGGAAGATCCACTGGAGAAGGGATAGGCTACCCACTCTAGTAT
The DNA here is from genome assembly GCF_055505025.1 of Bos grunniens. Lineage (NCBI taxonomy): Eukaryota > Metazoa > Chordata > Mammalia > Artiodactyla > Bovidae > Bos > Bos grunniens. The sequence continues at coordinate 9,437,339 of NC_141170.1, read as the reverse complement.
TCTTGGTCTTTCCTTGTGCCTCAGCTGGTGAAGAATCCATCTGCAATGCAGGAGACTTGGGTTTGATTCCTGGGTTGGGAAGATCCCCTGAAAAAGGGAAAGGCTCCAGTATTCTGACCTGGAGAATTCCATGGACTGTATAGTCCATGGGGTAGCAAAGAGTAGGACACAACTGAGCGACTTTCACTTCACTTTCAGGAGACAGTGAAGCACAGAGGAGTCTGGCATGCTCCCTGGCTTGTGTCCATGGGATTACAAAGAGTCAGAGATGACTGAACAATAACAACAAAGGTCATTAGCCAGTAAGAAGCAGGATCAAGACCAAAGTCATAGTCCTTTGACCCTGAGCTCAGAGCTCTAACTTCTCAGCCATGTAGCCCACAGGCCTCATGCCCAGAATACGTGTCATCTCTCAGAGTCCCCACTGATATTCCCTGAGTCATGTGTGTTACAGACTCTTGGAGTGATAAAGCTTGAAAAATCACTGGAAATCCCAACCTCTGACTTCCCAAAGCTTCCACTAATATTGTAGCTTAAAATGTAAGATGAAAAGTAAGAGCCATCACGGTTAGAATGCAACTATCTGGAGATGTGTGACGACAAGCCAGTAAAGTCTTGCTGAGCTGCAGTTTAATTACCTGTAATATGAGTCTTAGGGCTGCCTACCTCTTCTGCTTGTAAAGAGAATTAAATGGGCATATGTTGTAAAGCAGTTAGTGTAATGCCTATCACATAGAAAACTCTCTGTGAATGGCATAAATATCAAATTACTTATTGTTGTAATTACTGTTATAAATCCAGATTCTGGCTCACCAGTGCTTTCTCCACTCCTTGCTAGCTTTGTATGCTATAAACTTTATAATACACATATGCCACTGAGGCTAGAGAGTGTCTCTCTTGTCTTTGTACCCCCACAAATCAATGTATATTTCACTTTTCTAATTATTATTTTTTATTTTACAATATCATATTGGCCTCTGCCATACATCATCGTGAATAAGCTACAGGTATACACATGTGCCCTCCCTTCCGAATCCCCCTCCCATCCCCCACCCCATCCCACCACTCTAGGTTTTCACAGAGCACCCTGTGTCACACAGCAAATTCCCACTCGCTATCTATTTTACATATGATAATGTACATGTTTCTATATTCTTCTCTCAATTTTGTCCCACCCTCTCCATCCCCCACTGTGTCCACAAGTCTGCTGCCCAGCAAATAGGGTCATCAGTACCATGTTTCTAGATTTCATATATATGCATTAATGTACCATATTTCTAACTTACTTTATTTGGTATAAAAGGCTCATTTCATCCACCTCATTAGGACTGACTTGAACGTGTTATTATTTATAGCTAAGTAATATTCCCCTGTATATATGTACCACAATTTCCGTATCCATTCATCTGTCGATGGATATCTGGATTGCTCCCATATCCTGGCTATTGTAAACAGTGCTGCAGTGAACAGTGGGGTGCATGTGTCTCTTGCAATTATGGTTTTCTCAGGGTATATGCCCAATAGTTGGAGAAGGAAATAGCAACCCACTCCAGTATTCTTGCCTGGAAAATCCCACAGATGGAAAAGCCAGGTGGGCTACAGTCCATGGGGTGGCAAAGAGTCGGACACGACTGAGTGACTAACACACACATGCCCAATAGTGGGATATGCTGGAGAGGATGTGGAGAAAAGAGAACCCTTTTGCACTGTTGGTGGGAATGTAAATTGATACAGCCACTATGGAGAACAGTATGGATATTCCTCAATGCATATTTCTTGAATGCCATGATTAATAAATGACTGTCATGCAAAGGCATTCATTTGATGTATTATCAGGGATAATACATCAAAGAACCTTTGAGTTCTTATCTGGGTTCCTTTACCCTCCCAGCAGAAGGGACTCCAAAATTTGTTGAAGGTGAGAAAGACTGAATCATACATTCCTATTCCTTCAAGGGATGTTTCTTTTTATGTTTTTTTTTTTTTTTCTCCTTCTGCTTATCCTTTATTCTTTCACACACCTGTTTCAGACCCAGCTGAGAATCAGTGGTGGAGGTTCAGGGTGTAAGTCCCATTAGGGAAGATTTAGGCTTTATCCTTTGCTTGTATTCTCCACTTGTGATTTGAATTCAATTTGCTTTGGGAAGCATGCTACAAGGCAAAGAGGTTTGTTTTTTTTTTCCTTGAACAGTGAAAGAAGCCTATTAGAAATGTGAAATCATAATTTCTGGAGGTTTGGGGACTTTAAAAAAAATGTGGACAGCTGTTGGCTAAAGAACTGAGAAATATTTAAGTCCGGAAAATATCCTAGGTAATGGAGCCAGAGAGCCTAAATCAGTGGTAAATACTGCTAAGCCATCATTACACACTAATAGTTATTAGTCATCTCTCTGTCTTTAATGGAAAGCTTAAGGGTCTGAAGTCCAAAGCTTAGACTCCATTCTCTCTAACAAATCAAAAACCCCATCCCCTCCAATAACAGAAATCTGCCAAGAGAACATTAAAGGTCAAGCTAAACCCACAAAAGCAAAGCAATGCTGATTTCAAAGACACTGAATGGAAAATACAATTAAAAGTCACCAGTTCATTCTGAGTAGGAGCAGAGATTGAGAGCTGGATTTAAGGTCAGGAGCCCAAGGGGCAATGGCAAAGAGAAGCAGGAACCCCAAGCCAAACCATAAGCAAAGTGGCCTGGAAACTCTCAAACTTGGCGGAGCCTCTCCCTTCCCGACCCCCTCTTGGGTGTGTGGGTCACAGTGCTGTTGGAACATTGAGTTGCCCCCACGGGACTCATATTGGGAACTGAATGTAAAGACCTGGCCTTCTTCTGACAGACCCGTGCTACGGACCTGGCTGTCTCCCAGCTCCACGGTGATTTTCCTGTGTTGCCTTACACGAGTCACTCATTTTGCCCTACCCTGCCCTCTCTTTACCTAATTACAAAATAATCTCTAATAATGAGGCCAAGATCACAAATAAACCTGAACTTTGTGGTTTCAGGGATGCCAAGAAGGCACCCCTGGGAATTTAGGTCCAGTTTTATACACTCACATCTTCCCATTATACTTTTTCACTAGTGCCTGAACTATTAATATCACCACTGACAACTCTGTTTAATCTAAACATATTTTTGAGTGCCTACTTCGTGGCACACATTGTACTAGGCACAAAATAAGCATGGGTCCTAAGCACAGTCTAGTTGGAAGAAATAAACTGAATTAGACAGATAAACCGGAGAAGGCAATGGCACCCCACTCCAGTACTCTTGCTTGGAAAATCCCATGGATGGAGGAGCCTGTTAGGCTGCAATCCATGGGGTCGCTAAGAGTCGGATACCACTGAGCGACTTCACTTTCACTTTTCACTTTCGTGCATTGGAGAAGGAAATGGCAACCCACTCCAGTGTTCTTGCCTGGAGAATCCCAGGGACGGGGGAGCCTGGTGGGCTGCCGTCTATGGGGTCGCACAGAGTCGGACACGACTAAAGTGACTTAGCATAGCATAGACAGATAAACACACACATACACACATACATACAAACAGCAAGTCCCCTGCAAAGTTATTGAGCAAATTACTCTGGAAAAGCTGAGAGTGTCTGAGTCATTTTATTTTATTATTTTTTTTTTTTTGGCTATACTGGGTCTTCCCTGGTGCCTGTGGGCTTTCTCTAGTTGCACCAAGTAGGGGCTACTCTTCCCTGGGGCACACAGGCTTCTCACTGCGAGCTTCAGTAGTAACAACACGCAGGCTCAGTAGTCTCGGTGCACAGGCTTAGTTGCTTCGAGGCATGTGGGATCTTCACAGACCAGGGATGGAATCTGTGTCTCCGACACCGGCAAGGGCATTTTTATCCACTGTACTGCAAAAGAAGTCCAGAAGTCCGAATCTTCATTAAAGTCATTGGTCAAGCCACTGAGAAGGTGATTTTTAAGCTGAGACTTAATATGTATTGTGAAGCTCTAGGAATGTGCTGTTCTAGTTAGTTAGTTCAGTTGCTCGGTCATGTCTGACTCTTTGCAACCCCATGCACTGTAGCACGCCAGGCCTCCCTGTCCATCACCAACTCCCAGAGTTTACTCAAACTCATGTCTAGGTAGGAGACAACTGGCACATGTTAACCTCTAAGGAGGAAAGTAGCTTATTCTGTTTTGGAATTGAAAAGGAAAGGAGGTCTTTGTGGATAGAACACAGTGTGTGAAATAGAAAGGAGCTATAACAGGGTAAGCAGTAGCCAAGAAGAGGTAAAATGAGGCTTGGTGGGCCACTGTGGGGCAACTGCATATCGGTGTGTCCATAATATAAAGCCATAAGCTGCCTAAACAAGAGATGGCACCATTAATCTCAGTATTAAAACTACTCTGGTGAGGAATCCACCTTACTATGCAGGGACATGGGTCTGATCCTTGGTCAGGGAACAAGATCCTACATGCAGCAGAGGAACTAAGCCCACTTGCCACAGCTAGAGATTCCATACACCACAATGAAAAGTCCCTCGTGACACAGCAGAGACCCTGCATGCTGCAACTAAGACCCAAAGCAGCCAAACAACAACAACAACAACAACAAACCTACACTGACTTCATTGAGGTGGATAGAATGGTAGAACTCACAAGAAGATACAGGGAAACCAGATAACAAGTTTGGCTTCCCTCCCTAGATTGTAAGCTCTGAAGAGTTGTGTCTGTTTCATACAGTAATATTGCTCTGTTTCTTAGAAAGAGAGTTGGGCCATGAAGTTGGTGAATTAGCTTATTGGAATAAAAGCAGAGCCTTACTTAGGGTCGATAAGAAAAGCCCTGTATGGCACTTAAGAGGAATTCCATCAATAAATATATATGGAATCCATGAAGAAATGAATAAAGATTTCTGTACTCCAGAAAAGAATATTATAGTAGGTCGGATAGAGCAGTGGACGTGGAGAGTGAGAAGTTGGCAAATTTAAGATATACTTGGAAGCCAAAAATAAATAAATAAGACATGAATAGAATAGATGTGAAGGTGGAGAGAGAAGCACAAACAAAAATCAACATCCTGATCTATGGCTTAAGCAACAAATTATGTGACAAAGGCATTTTTTGGGACAGGAAGAAGATAAAACCTCCATGAAGACAGACAGGTTAGATCATCGGCCCATGCCATCAGCCCAGTTCCTCTGCTGCATGTAGGACTGAATAAGCCCAGTCACCCAGATTGGTGTACATGATAGTAAAAGTATATTGTTACTAAGTTTTGGTGAGGTTTGTTGCATGGCATTACTGAGGCCATTGCTGAGTGAGGCAGAAAGCATGAGATTCAAGGGCAAATTATGAATTCGATTTTGAAATGCCAAATTTAAGAGAGCTGTGAAATAGCCAAATAGGGATAATCAGGGAAGAAACTGAATACACAGTTCCATAAAGGTACAGATGAAGTCAAAGATAAACCTTTTGGCATCACCAACATACCTGCACCCCAGTGTTCACTGCAGCATTATTTACAATAGCCAGAATATGGAAGCAACCTAAATGTCCATCAACAGAGGAATGTATGAAGAAGGTGTGGTACATAGATACAATGGAATAGTATTCAGTCCTAAAAAGGTACCAAATAATGCCATTTGTAGAGACACAATGAACCTATAGTGTGTCATATAGAAAGGGGTGAGAAAGGGAAAAGCAAGAATCATATATTAATGCATATATGTGCAATCTAGAAAAAAGGTAGAGATGATCCTATTTGCAATGCAGAAATAGAGACACAGATATAGAGAACAAATGTATGGATACCCCATGAGAATTGACTGTGTAGCACAGGGAACTCTACTTCATGCTCTATAGTGACCTAAATGGGAAGGAAGCACAAAAGGGTGGAGACATATATATGTATGGCTGATTCATTTTGCTGTACTAACACAACATTGTAGAAACTAACACAACATGTAAAGCAGCTATCAGTTCAGTTCAGTCGCTCAGTCTTGTCCGACTCTTTGCAATCCCATGAATCGCAGCACGCCAGGCCTCCCTGTCCATCACCAACTCCTAGAGTTCACTCAGACTCACATCCATCGAGTCAGTGATGCCATCCAGTCATCTCATCCTCTGTCGTCCCCTTCTCCTCCTGCCCCCAATCCCTCCCAGCATCAGAGTCTTTTCCAATGAGTCAACTCTTCACATGAGGTGGCCAAAGTACTGGAGTTTCAGCTTTAGCATCATTCCTTCCAAAGAAATCCCAGGGCTGATCTCCTTCAGAATGGACTGGTTGGATCTCCTTGCAGTCCAAGGGACTCTCAAGAGTCTTCTCCAACACCACAGTTCAAAAGCATCAATTCTTTGGCGCTCAGCTTTCTTCACAGTCCAACTCTCACATCCATACATGACCACTGGAAAAACCATAGCCTTGACTAGACGGACCTTTGTTGGCAAAGTAATGTCTCTGCTTTTCAATATGCTATCTAGGTTGGTCATAACTTTTCTTCCAAGGAGTAAGCGTCTTTTAATTTCATGGCTGCAGTCACCATCTGCAGTGATTTTGGAGCCCCAAAAAATAAAGTCTGACACTGTTTCCACTGTTTCCCCATCTATTTCCCATGAAGTGATGGGACCAGATGCCATGATCTTCGTTTTCTGAATGTTGAGTTTTAAGCCAACTTTTTCACTCTCCTCTTTCACCTTCATCAAGAGGCTTTTTAGTTCCTCTTCACTAAAGCAGCTATACCCCAATACAAATTAATTTTTTAAAAAACAATATTGAATTTGTAACAAAGGGTATGGGTGAGACCATCCAGAGGGACAACACAGAAAGACAGGTAATAACATCCATTTCCCAACCACAGAGTCCTTCAACATTTTGAGGTCAAGAGGAGCCTTCAAAGAAGAAAGAAATGGGACCAAATGATGATAAGAAAATAGGAGGGCATGGGAGCACAGCATCTAAGGGAGCAAATATTTTTTCAAAGAAGTCAAGAATGGTCAACACTGCCCAACATTAATATGAGGCTTCATTTGTTTCCTATTTCTGCTTGAACTTACTCCTTTTAGTGGCTTAAGATAATTAAAAAATTATCTTACAGTTTGAGAGATCAAAAATCTGCAATGAGTCTGACTGAGTCACAGTTAAAGTGTCAGCAAAAATACATTTTTTCTGGAAGTACAGGGTAGAATCAGTTTCCTTGCCTTTCTCAGCTTGCATCCTCAAATCTCTGACTTTTCTTCCCCTCTCTTTTACTTAGGGGAGTCCTTATGATTACATTAGGCCCAAGTTGATAAAAATCAAGATCATTTCTCCATCTGATTAGCAACCTCAGACCCATCTGCGACCTTAATGTTCTCTTTGCCCCTTACAACATAACATATTTCCAGGGACCAGGAATTAGGAAACAGGCATCTTTGGGAGACCATTATTCTGTATAACACAGACACCAAATAGTGCTTTGCTTCTCAAGAAGATGGATAGATATTTCTGGGAAAGTGTAGTGTTTTTAGTGTGTTAGTTAGTTCCCCCCAATATTAAGAGACCATCTCCCTTGTATACAGAATCATATGAGACATTTGAGGAATCAGAAAAAAAGAACTAACCATAAAAGAAATCCTCTTCAGTTACTTTTTTTTTAGCCACTCAGCATGTAGGACCTTAGTTTCCCCACTAGGGATCGAATTCATGCCTTCTGCACTGGACGTGTTAAGTCTTAACCACTGGACCACTGGAGAAGTCTGGTTACTTGTTTTAAATAACTGAGAATTTCCAGCCATGTGAGGAATAAGACAGCATAGAAGAGGAGGATCGATATGGACAAAAAGGACATCAGAATAAACAAAGGTTATCCACAGAACATTAGAACTTTTAAAATGATTCCAATCCATATTCCCAGAGATATTTGAAAAAGGATCACATCAATAAGATAACCAGAGCTTGATAAAAGGGATTCCCTGATGGCTCAGTGGTAAAGAATCTGCCTGCAATGCAGGAGATGCAAAAGACATGGATTTGATCCCTTGGTCAGGGAGATCCCCTGGAGAAGGACATGGCAACCCACTCCAGTATTCTTGCCTGGGAAATCCCATGGACAGAAGAGTCTGTTGGGCTAGAGTTCATGGGGCTGCAAAGAGTCAGACATGATTAGCAAGTAAACAACAAACTTGATATAAGAGGATTGGTCAGGAGATAAGAGAGTATTCATGCAAATTTTTAATGTGATGGCTCAAATTAAAAAAAATTGAATAGTATGGAATTTTCTGAGGAAAACATGCAAGAACAAAAACAGAAGCAAAGAAAAAATAGAAGATAAAAGTAAAATAATATAAAATAAAAGTTGATCTTAGAGATTAACTCAGAAGGGTCATCTTCCTTCTGAAAGAGTTCTAGAAGAGAAACGATAATATAAAGGAGAATTTTTTTAAAAGTACTACGAGGCAGCAGAGCAATGGCTTTCAAGTTTTAAGAAAAAATGGTATTTTGGACTCAGAACTCAATACCTAGTCAAAATACTAAGTATGAGAGCAAAATAAAAATAATTTCTGGACGTAAAGGGAATCAGAACATTTGTCTTCTTGTGGAAGAAAATCTTTACTATGCATGCCAACAAAACAGAAGAGCATGCTATCAGAGGCGCCTGTTAGATTAACACACAAGTGATGGAAGAGGTTGTGCTCTCCACCTCTTCCTAGGCAAACAGTGGAGCCATTTCCTAGTGTTTCTTCATCTAGATAAGCCATGTAACTTGTCAATGATCAGAAGTCACATGTGCCACTTCTGGCCCATGATTAGAAGCACATGTGCCTCCTAAGAAATCTGTATGCAGTTCAAGAAGTAACAGTTAGAACCGGACATGGGACAACAGACTAGTTCCAAATTGGGAAAGGAGTACATCACGACTGTATATTGTCACTCTGCTTATTTAACTTATATGCAGAGTACACCATCCGAAATGCCAGGGCTGGATGAAGCACAAGCTGGAATCAAGATTGCCAGGAGAAATATCAGTAACCTCAGATATGCAGATGACACCACCCTTACGGCAGAAAGCAAGGGGAACTCTTGATGAAAGCAAAAGAGGAGAGTGAAAAAACTGGCTTAAAACTCAACACTCAAAAAACAAAGATCATGGCATCCAGTCCCATCGCTTCATGGCAAATAGATGGGGAAACAGTGGAAACAGTGAGGGACTTTATTTTCTTGGCTCCAAAATAGCTGCAGATGGTGACTGCAGCCATGAAGTTAAAAGATGCTTGCTCCTTGGAAGAAGAGCTATGACAAACCTAGACAGTGTGTTAGAAAGCAGAGACATCACTTTGCCAACAAGGTCCATATAGTCCATAAGCTATGGTCTTTCCATTAGTCATGTATGGACGTGAGAGTTGGACCATAAGAAAGGCTGAGTGCCAAAGAATTGATGCTTTCAAACTGTGGTGTTGGAGAAGACTCTTGAGAGTCCCTTGGACTGCAAGGAAACCAAACCAATCAACCCTAAAGGAAATCAACCCTGAATATTTGCTGGAAGGACTGATGCTGAAGCTGAAGCTCCAATACTTTGGCCACCTGATGTGAAGAACTGACTCACTGGAAAATACTTTGACTCTGGGAAAGATTGAGGGCAGGAGGAGAAACGGATGACAGAGGATGAGATGGCTGAATGGCATCATGGACTCAATGGACCTGAGTTTGAACAAACTCCAAGAGACAATGAAAGATGGAAACTTAGCATGCTGCAGTCCGTGGGGTCACAAAGAGTCAGACACAACTTGGTGATTAAGCAACAGCAACCGTGATAGAAGAAATAAAACCATAAAAGTTCTACTAGGGAGGTGGACTCTGAAAGGAAGGGGAAGTGGCGTTAATTTTTACTTACTACTGACTTTCAATTGTTCAAAGAATGTGCATATACTACTTTTATGATGCCATCAACCAAAACTGAGAGAAAAGGAGACAAAACAGGTGTGTGTGAGGAGAGGGTGGATAAAGATTTCAGCTTAAACTTGTTGAGTCATTTATTTGAAATCTGTGGATCAAACACAAGCATTTACTGTAAGCTCTCTGATAGTGGGATTATAGAAATACACTTAATACACAATGGAGGGCTTCAGTGTACTCACTTTGAAATTTGCATTTTTCTTTTGGAAGGAATTTTGTTTTCAAAGTTTTTTTTTGTTCTCGAATGTATCCACTTCTTTGACTTAGAGTCATTATGCTTAAAAAAACCAAGAAACCAGCAATTTTTCCATTACTTATCATAAAAATCTTATTTTAATTCATGTTTTCCTGTGTCTTCTCAAGTACTTATGTTGTTTAAATAGGTTATAAAAACAATGGAATTCTTGGATTGGTAAATTTCCTACTGTTTCTTAAAGTCACATTTCACAAACTTGGTTTGTCTTTCAATTAATAGGCTCCTTCCTAAGCCTTTACTTCATAAACAGCACAGCATGCAATAATTCGTTGATCTTATCCAAGGAAAATTGCACAACAGAAAGATGGAAATACAGGCCCCACCTTGGCAGAGACAGAGTGCTTGGATTACAGGAGTATATTTCGTGGTGATTAAAGGGCTGATAATACAAGCCACAAAAGTGGAATAAAATTACCTAGGCAGAGAGCAGAGGGAAATGAGATGAGAATTAAGAACAAAAAACCAGAAGATGCTCACACATGAAGACACAGAATTAAGGAGAATAAAGCATAAACATTAAGGTGTTGTTTGATGGAATAAGTGCAAAGTCACTGTTTTCAATTACTCAAAGGCAGGGACTCTCACTGAATTTTTTTTATAAAAAATTATTTTATATCAGAGTATAGTTTAACACTTCCCTTGTAACTCACCTGGTAAAGAATCTGCCTGAAATATATGAGATGCTGGTTTAATTCCTGGGTTGGGAAGACCCCTGGAGAATGGATGGTGGTTCAGATGGTAAAGAATCCACCTGCAATGCAGAAGACCTGGGTTCAACTGTTGGGTTGGGAAGATCCCCTGGAGGAGGACATGTCAACCCACTCCAGTATTCTTGCCTGGAGAATCCCCACAGGCAGAGGAGCCTAGTGGGCTGCAGTCCATGGGGTTGCAAAGGGCCGGACATGACTGGGACATGACTGAGCTACTAAGCACAGCACATAGTTTAACAGTGTTGGGTTTGTTTCAAATATACAGCCCAGTGACTCAGTTATACATATACATATATCCCTTTTCTAAGTCTTTTTCCACTTAGGTTATTACAGAGTATTAAGCAGAGTTTCCTGTGCTATTCAGTAGACCCTTGTTGGCTATCTATTTTAAATATAGCAGTGCGTACATGACTGACTTTTTAAAAATAATTTTATTTATTTGTGGCCATGCTGGGTCTTCACTGTTGCATGTGGGCTTCCTCTAGCTGTGGCCAGTAGGGGCTACTCTGTAGTTGTAGTGTGCAGGATTCTCATTGCAGTGGCTTCACTTTTTGTAGAACAGGGGTTCCAGGGTACACAAGCTTCAGTAACTGGGGCTCCCAGGAACAGGGTCAGTAGGTTGAGGTGCAAGGGCTTAGTTACCCCGAAGCATGTGGGATCTTCCAAGGGCAGGGATCAAATCTGAGTCCCCTGTTTTGGCAGATGGATTCTTAACCACTGGACCACCAGTGAAGTCCCATGACTGACTCTCTGTGATCCCAATAGTCACTAGACTAACAGCTATTAAATGAGATAAGAGGTGAAGAATGCAGAACGGATGAAGATGTAGAGAAAACTAGATGCAAGATAAGCTAGTAGATCCAAGATAAAAATAACTCTACTGAATGAAACTTTATTAGGTAGGACTTTCCCTGGTGCCTCTGACAGTAAAGAACCTGTCTGCAATGCAGGAGATCCAGATTTGATCCTTGGGTTGGGAAGATCCCCTGGAGAAGGGAATGGCCACCCACTCCAGTATTCTTGCCTGGAGAATTACGTGGACAGAAGAGAGCCTGGCTGGCTATAATCCTTGGGATCACAAAGAGTCAGACATTACTGAGCAACAAACACACTTTGTCCCCTCAGCACCAGGCAACTTAGAGTTCTTTCTTTATAGTAAACGCTTAACAGAGGTAAGAGGGACTGAAAAAATGACATTCAGTCTGGGATGAGCACGAAGGGGAAGAGATAAAAGGGTTGATGGAATGGGGGGTTATGAACTAAGAATAATTTAGGAACATAACATTTGTATTTCTGTTGCTGGCCTCAAACCCCAAAATCACAATTATTTGCAATATATAAAATAGTACAAGCAACCAAGTTGGCTCCAACGTGAGGACCCAATATGGATATTCCCCAAGCATTCTTAGTTTCTAGGGTCACAACGTCTTTTAAGGTATTCCATGGCATGTTAAAGTCTGTCTCAGACAGTACAATCTGTAGGCAGAAATTGCCTGAGGTTCACTAATGTCTTAAGAAAATGATCTTGCAATATGATGTTAAGCAGAAATAACAAACAGATCTGTTCTTTAGTTTAAGTGAAGGGACTTAGCAGAAACATGAAGTCATTGTTTTCCTTAGGTCATTCAACTGGACAGGATGAATAATTAGTATGAATACAACCATTTCACCTCTTAGGTGCTAAAGCCAATTTAAGAGTATGCAGGCAAGGGACTTCCCTGGTGCTCGAGCGGCTAAGACTCCATGCTCCCAACACAGGGAGCCTGGATTTGACTCCTGGCCAGGGAACTAGAGCCCACATGTGTCAACTAAAGATCATGGCATGCTGCAAGCAGCACAGCCAAAGTGTAGCTAAGACCCAGCACAGCCAAATAAATAAATAAGCATATTTTTTAAAAGAGTATGCAGGCAAAAGCTGCTTTCGTTTCCCTTAACTCTCTAAATGCATGAGTGTGGGTGAGACTACACTAATATCAGAAAAGCAGCAGGACAATAGGGTCTGCATTAACTACAAAACTTCTTGGTGTGTTTCCTTTCAGGAGAAACAGGCTGATTTCTGACCAGAGGTGGGGGCCAGGAGAAACCACTACAGTTCAGAATTGATCAATCTCATGAAGATAAAGGTACTTTCCTTCAGGTATAGGCCATTCCCATCCAGATAAAATTTTCATAATATTCATCCTTCTGTGAGCTCCCTTGAGTTCTTGAGACCTGCATTTATCTATATTTTGAGACACACACACAGAGGGATCACTCTTACATCTTCCTCACTCTTGCAAACCTCAATTATTCAATTCTTTTCATGGGAGAATGGATATTCAAGTAGACAGTGTTTCAGCACTCATCTTTGGGGTCCACGTATGTAGCTAAAACAGGATTAAGAAAAAGCATAAAAATAGGGAAAGATCAGCACTGAATAGACCATGAGAAGGACACCTGTCTACAGTACAAGCTAGAACAAGAAAGAAGAGCCTTGCTTCATTTGACCTCAGTTGGAACCAAGCATGACAGGTAACTCAAATTTGTCACTGTGGTTATGTCTGACTCTTTGTGACTCTATGGACTATAGCCCACCAGGCTCCTCTGTCCATGGAATCCTCCTGGCAAGAATACTGGAGTGGGTTACCAAGCCCTCCTCCAGGAGATCTTCCTGACCCAGGGATCAAACCTGCATCTCTTCCGTCTCCTGCATTGACAGGCAGGTATTTTACCACTAGTACTACCTGGGAAGACTGTTACCATTCTACACACCCTCACAAATGACTATGTAAGCATCATGAGTGTTGATTTGGGTGTTTCAGTACATTTTAGCAAGTAGATCAGTTTGCAAATGTGCAATCCATGATGAATGAAGATCAGTTGTCATTGCAAAAATTAAAACCTCTCTAAAAGCAGAGACATTACTTTGCCAACAAAGGTTCATCTAGTCAAGGCTATGGTTTTTCCTGTGGTCATGTATGAATGTGAGAGTTGGACTGTGAAGAAGGCTGAGCACCGAAGAATTGATGCTTTTGAATTGTGGTGTTGGAGGACTCTTGAGAGTCCCTTGGACTGCAAGGAGATCCAACCAGTCCATTCTGAAGGAGATCGGCCCTGGCATTTCTTTGGAAGGAATGATGCTAAAGCTGAAACTCCAGTACTTTGGCCACCTCATGCGAAGAGTTGACTCATTGGAAAAGACTCTGATGCTGGGAGAGATTGGGGGCAGGAGGAGAAGGGGACGACAGAGGATGAGATGGCTGGATGGCATCACTGACTCAATGGACGTGAGTCTGGGTGAACTCCGGGAGTTGGTGATGGACAGGGAGGCCTGGTGTGCTGCAGTTCATGGGGTCGCAAAGAGTCGGACACGACTGAGCGACTGATCTGATCTGATCTGATCTGAATAGCTATTATTGAATCACTGCAGGCAAGTCACCATTCTAAACTCTAGGTATTTGTTGTTGTTATTCAGTCACTAAGTTGTATCCAACTCTTTGCAACCCTATGGGCTGAAGCACACCAGGCCTCCCTGTCCATCACCAACTCCCAGAGCTTACTCAAACTCATGTCCATTGAGTCGGTGATGCCATCCAACCATCTCATCCTCTGTCGTCCCCTTCTCCTGCCTTCACTCTTTCCCAGCATCAGGGTCTTTTCCAATGAGTCAGTTCTTTGCATCAGGTGGCCAAAGTTTTGGAGACTTAGCTTCAGCATCAGTCCTCAGGTACTCCTCGTAGGAATCCACTGAGACTGGAATGATTCCTGTCCCATATCCTAGACAAGAAAACCATAGACCCAGAGCCTGAGCCCCTTCCCGCTGAGAAGTGGGACCAGCATTCAAGCACCAGCCGTATGACTCAGAACCCAGGCTCTCAACCACCTCCCTTGATGCAGAACAAGTCCACAGGTCTTTTGCTCAGCCTGGCCCACCCATCGGTTTGCTTTCCTAAGTAAAATAATCGTATTCCTGAGGTTGAATTAATTTGAACACTCCCTGAGGGGACAGAGTGAGGCTAGAATCAGTTTTTTGTTTTAAATGGCAATTATTTCTTTCTTCTTGCCAAATACAGACGACAGCTACTACGTGCAAGGCCCTGCCACCCAGGGTGGGGGTGGGGGGTTTACCAAGCCTGTGAGTAACCAGCAGCTGCGAAAGTGATGAAAGCTGCTGACTCTGGGACCCCCCAGCCCACATGTACACTATTGAAGAAATTCAATTCACATTTAACGAAGTGCGTTTTCCAGCTAACGTGTGAGGATCTCTGGACCTTGGTCGTCATGTCAGTCCAGTGATAGAAGGGGTGGCATGAAGCCTGATGGCGAGGTGGTGGTACGCCTGCCCAGGCTGACTGTGTTCTCTGCACCGTCTTCCCTCTGTCCCATCTTCCTTCCGCAACCCCCACAGCTCTGGATGTAGGACAAACACATTCATTCTGTATCTCAAGAGAAGAACCAAATTGTCAGGGAAATTGTGACACCACTAATAAAGAACAAAAATTTAGACCAAAAAAAAAGTCTGACCGTGTATTTGTGAACATGGAATGAACCATTTGAAATGTGTTTTCAAGGCTATTTAAAGACGCGCAGGGATTTTTGCATTTTGTCTTCACAGCCCTGCAGGAAAGGCTTCCCTATCTCCAATTTGCGGAGGCTTGGAGAGGGTCAGTTATTTCCCTCCCATCACGTGACTGATAAGCAAGAGAGACAGAACTGGAATCACATTTTCTGGATCCTCATCCAACGCTCTTCCTTCTGCCTTAGGACCAGTCCAAGAAAGAAGCAGTGCATCCCAGACACATGGCTCAGCACAAGCAAAGGCATATAGGCTGATCCATCGCCACTGCTCAGCAGCTGATTGTTCTTCCTTTCCTTGGCAGATATTTGTTGACTCCTGCCAAGCGTCAGGGGTATAATACCATGGCAACATATACATGGCTTCTGATGGCACAAGAAACACCCAGAGTAAGCTGCTCACAGTGAAATGAGAGGGCACAGGGCATATGCAAGGTTTAGGTGAGCAAGTAACAGGAAGCCCTCACCCTGCCAGGGATACCAGGGAATGTTCCCTGGGAAAGGGACATTGTGACTGATATGAGGAAAGCGTGGCAAGAGACAGCTGATGGAGGAGAAGATACAGGTACAAGAGCCCAAAGGGAGGACAGATTTTGGAAAATATGAGAAGCTAAGAATCCAGGTAAGTGAAAGAGACAGAAAAAAGAGTATGGGGGAACACGAGATGAGACTGGAATGACAGGGTGTTCCATCACAAGGACCCAAAGGTCTCAACTCAGTGGACCAGCCACCCGGCCTCTCAGCTGTCAGGGGTGCCTGGTAGGGGAGGAAGGCAGGCCCATTAAGCTGTTTAATCTCTCCCCACCCGGGTCATTTCCTCCAGCTACAAATGAATCACACAGTTTCCTTCTCCCCATCCACATGGCCTGGGTACCAAGGCTTGGAGCAGGGGCCTGGTTTCCAGGTGCGGTCTCACTAGTGCCGTATAAAGGGGGATTATTCCCCTTCCTGCAGCTCCACTCCTAGAGCAGGCTGGCCCCAGCAGGGTCAGCTTTCCTCACGGCCAGATCACATTACGAGCTAATATCTAATTTGTAAGTTCTGTGTCACACCTCGGTTTCACAGACCATGGCTTTCAAAGGAACATTCACTTCTTCCTCCTTCAAAATTAGCTGAGTGCCCTACGTCCAGAGAAGGAGCTGGGATCGTACAACTGGTCAAATAAACTGGAGAGGCTGGAACAGCTATCCGACCCCTGGGGTGTAACTTCATCTCTTAGTTAACAATCTGTAAAATGGGGTCTTAATTCTTTCTGCCATTACACTGCTGCCTTGAGTCCAAAACAAAGTGGAACATTTAATGGACTGGAATTCGCATTCTAATACCAGCACTCCCACTAATCATCTCTCCTGTCTTCAGTTTCCCCATCTGTAACATAAACCGAGGGAAATCATTAGGTTCTAAGGTCTCCTTTACGTATAACATTCTCTGCTTTGCTGTGTGATTAGTGACTAGAAGATTATTCTGAGCATTCTCAGAACCCAAGAATCAATATTACTGTATTACATTGCTACACTTTTTTTAAGTGTCAGAACTACTAAGACGTTTTAGAGATGGAGCAGAGGTTAGGTAAGAGGAGACGACGTTTTGGGAGAGTAGCATGGTCGCTACATCCTTCCATCCATCATTCGATCCCTAGGAAGGGTTAATGCATCTTGACATCCTGAAGGGTGACTTTTCTTAGAGACGTAGATTTAAGAGAAGACCTAATTGTCTGAAAATAATTGGTTTCATTAACCCATTTTCTTTTGAGAATTTCAACAAAAAAGTGCTCATCTTCTGGTAGTCCCCAAAGGATTAAAAAATAAATAAAAGAGGGATAATCATCCTAGAACTGATCTTAACCAACACTGCTGGAGGCAACTCACACCCTGGGAAGTGACCCAACTGGAGGAGCAAGTACAAAAAGCTGCCTCTAGGGCAGGTGGAGACAAATGGGGAATCATTTCTCCTCTAGGGCATCATTTCTCCTCTAGGGCAGGTGCAGGATCAAGTTTCCTTAGACAGCATGCAGCTTATGCAGGAGTATGCCCACACTCATCACCTTGACTGACTGTCACAGAAGAGAAAACCTCAATTATGACAGCAAAGCTGTCCAGACTTGAGCCTCCAATGTGTCCATGCTTAGTCGCTCAGTCATGTCTGACTCTGCAACCCCGTGGACTGTAGCCTGCCAGGTTCCTCTGCCCATGAAATTTTCCCAGCAAGAATACTGGAGAGGGTTGCCATTGCCTCCTCCAGAGGATCTTCCTGACCCAGGGATCGAACCCACATCTCCTGTGTCTCCTGCACTGCAGGCAGATTCCTTACCACTGAGCTTCCAGGGAAGCTGGACTCCTCGAAAAGGCAGATGGGCACATGGGACCTCTGCTGGTACCAAGGCTCTAGATCCTGGTCGAGTTCAGGCAGAGGAGAGGAATCTGCTCTATCACCATAACTTTTCAACTTTAAAGTTAGTCACAACATGAAAGTTGAGAGTTATGCTTTATTCGTTGAGAATTTTGAGGACTTCAGCCCAGGAGACAGCATCTTAAGTAACCCTGAGAGAACTGCTCCTGGCGATTACCAACTAGAGATGCAACTCAGTGGAAGGGGTTTAACTCTTGGTAGCTCTTTTATGATAATTATTGACTCCTAGTCTGCAACAATCTCAAAATAAAATTAAATTTATTCAGTTATATTTTTTCTATTAAAATCTAATTTACTCTTCTGAAATGTTAAATATGCTTCTGGAATCTTGTCTAAATAACTTTTAACTTGGCTTTTCTTTGGTTTGGGTCTGCAACTAGAGGCTAGACTATCAATATTCTGTATTCCTTCCTCCTGTTTGTGAACTCCTACAGCAGAGGTATTGGAATTAAAAATAATAACTTATGAGAGAAACGTAAACATCCTTTGGGAGTTGAGTCACAGAAACACTAAGTGATATTTATAGTATAAATTTTGCTGGTGCTGCTGCTAAGTCGCTTCAGTCATGTCCAACTCTGTACGACCCCATAGACAGCAGCCCACCAGGCTCCTCTGTCCCTGGGAGTCTCCAGGCAAGAATACTGCAGTGGGTTGCCATTCCCTTCTCCAAATATATATTTTACATACATTATAGTTGTTAGCATTCAGTAGGGGTACATTAAAATGTAAATGCATTTAAATAAAAGGATTTTTAAAAATCTAGCATTAATAAATTCTATCAGACAAGAAGCTCTGTCACTTTTATTTATAACTATATACTGAGTATTTTTCAGGGCACACTCAGATATTTGTGGAAAATACAGATGGATGGATGATGATGGATGAAATAGGATGTGTAAATGCTGGTATGTGCCAGATACACTCATAGAATGAAGGAATATTAAAATATAATAATAAGAAGAAGACAAAACCTTTACTCCTAGTCCTGGTCATATATTAAAATTCTAGAATTATGCTGCTCTGATTTATGGTAGATTATGACATATATCTTTAAGACAAATGTGCCTTCAACTAGAACAGAAGCATCACTTTGACCAAACCATTTTTGATAGACTGTTCTTCATGTAACTATCTCAGAGCTTATAACCTTGGTATTATCATCACTTTGGGGTACTGTATCTCCTTGCATAGTATGTGTCTGACTTTCTTGTGACCCCATGGACTGTAGCCCTGCAGGCTCCTCTGTCCATGGAATTTTCCAGGCAAGGATACTGGAGTGGGTTGGCATTTCCTACTCCATAGACATGCCTTATTGTTTTAAATGACAGAATATTCTCCCTTGTTTTTTGTATCAGTTCAGTTCAATGGCACAGTCCTGTCTGACTCTGTGATCCCGTGGACTGCAGCACGCCAGGCTTCCTCTTTCATCCCAGAGCTTGCTCAAACTCATGTCCATCGAGTTGGTGATGCCATCCAACCATCTTGTCCTCTGTCATCCTCTTCTCCTCCTGCCTGCAATCTTTCTCAACATCGTGGTCTTTTTTAATGAGTCAGTTCTTCTCATCAGGTGGCCAAAGTATTGGAGCTTCACCTTCAGTCCTTCCAATGAATATTCAGGACTGATTTCCTTTAGGATGACTGATTTGATCTCTTAGCAGTCCAAGGGACTCTCAAGAGTCTTCTCCAACACCACAGTTCAAAAGCATTAAATCTTTGTTTTTTGAATACGCATGTATTAAGTGCAGTTCTATATTTTGAAGAATCCCTTCATTGTTTAATTTTCTGTGGAGCACACAGTGAAGACAGGAGGAGTATATAGCCTCTTACATAGTTAAATGCTACCAGAGAAGCTGAAAGAAAAAAGATACTGGGCATTTCCAAAGCATCTATTCTGAAAGTGCATCAGGTTGACATTGATTAAAATACCACAAATTGCAAAATGTATGAAAGAAGGTGAACTTGGACCAGCAAAAATATTTTGGTCCCTCAAGTGAGGACAGTTTTGGATGCCATGATTTTCATGTATTCTAGACCTAGCTGAAGGTTATCCTAATTTGAACAAAGCATCATATTTTCACACTAAAAACTGGACTTTACATAGATCATTCAGAACTACCAGGAGTGGTATTTCTGTAATATAGGTGGTCTTTTCTTAATTACAATGCTGGGCTCTCCAGGGCCATGTGTTTTAGAAACTACCTTTCTTAAATTGCTTTTTTCTGTATCAATGAAAGAAACAAACTTTGTTAAATATTTGTTGTTGCTGTTTTTGTTGATGTTCAGTCACTAAGTTGTGTCCAACTCTTTGCAACCCCATCAACTAAAGCACACCAGACTCCTCTGTTTTTCACTATCTCCTAAAGTTTGCTCAAATTCTTATCTATTGAGTTGGGCTAAATATTTAGATTCTATATATGTGTGTATATTATAGATATATAGGTATCCTTCAAACAAAGCAAAACATGGGATTACCTGCTTCTTAGAGTATAAATATACCTGCCCCCTTCATCTTTTTTCATTTCTTTATTGAGATATTAGGCACATATTATAAAACTTATTCTTTTAAAGTACACAGTTCAGGGATAGTATATTCACAGAGTTGTACAACTAGCAAATCTTTAAAACACTGTCATCACTCCTCAAAGAAACTTCATACCTATTGGCAGTCATTCCCCACCTCCCACTTGATATTGCAAGCCCCTGGAAACCATAAATACACTTTTTGTCTCCAGCAATTCAATTCAGTTCAGTTGCTCAGCTGTGTCTGACTCTTTGTGACCCCATTGACTGCAGCACGCCAGGTCTCCCTGTCCATCACCAACTCCTGAAATTTACTCAAACTCATGTCCATTGAGTCAGTGACGCCAACCAACCATCTCATCCTCTATCAACCCCTTCTCCTCCCACCTTCAATTTTTCCCAGCATCAAGGTCTTTTCCAGTGTGTTGGCTCTTCTAGTCAATTCTAGAAATTGACTAGAAAAGAAAACCAGTCAATTCTAAAACTCAGTCCTGAATATTCATTGGAAAGACTGATGCTGAAGCTGAAACTCCAATACTTTGGTCATCTAATGTGAGAAACTGACTCATTGAAAAAGATCCTGATGCTGGGGAAGATTGAAGGCAGGAGGAGAAGGGGACTACAGAGGATGAGATGGTTGGATGGCATCACCGACTCAATGGACATGAGTATGAGCAAGCTCCAGGGGTTGGTGATGGACAGGGAAGCCTGGCATGCTGCAGTACATGAGGTCACAAAGAGTTGACATGAGTGAGCAACTGAACTGAACTGAAGAGACTCTAAACTTTACAATACAGAGAATGAGCATAGAGGTCACTAATATCCCATTGTGACTTTAATCCCCCAAATGGCACAATAGTCACATTTAACATATGATGGTTAACATTAATTGAAAACCTTTGTTGTAGTTTTTCAGTCTCTAAGTCATGTCTGACTCCTTGTGAATCCATAGACTGCAACACTCAAGACTCCTTCATCCTCCACTATCTCTCGGAGTTTGCTCAAATTCATGTCCGTTGAGTCAGTGATGCTATCTAACCATCTCACCCTCTGCCGCCCCCTTCTCCTCTTGGCCTCAATCTTTCCCAGCATCAGGGTCTTTTCCAGTGGGTTGACTCTTCGCATCAGGTGGTCAAAGTACTAAAGCTTCAGCTTCAACATCAGTCTTTCCAATGAATATTCATGGTTGATTTCCTGTAGGATTGACTGGTTTGATCTCCTTGCTGTCCAAAGGACTCTCAGGAATCTTCTCCAACACCACAGTTCAAAAGCATCAATTCTTCGGCTCTCAGCTTCTTTTATGGTCCAACTCTCACATCCATATCTGACTACTGAAAAGACCATAGCTTTGACTAGATGGACAGTTATTGTACTGAGAACCTACTATGTGCCAAAAACTGTTCTAAGCATTTAATTCCCATTAACTAAATAAGCATTCCCCCAAAAGGATGGAGTTCTCATTTCATCCCTATGAAGTAAATAGTAATCTCCATTTTAGAGAAGAGAAACTCAGGCACAGAGAGTTTAAGCATCTTTTTCAACCCTGCACAAGTTGCTAAGAGACAAACCCAAAAGTCTAAATTTGATCATGTGTTCTCAGGTATGTGGATCTTTTCACTAGGAGGACCTTGAACGTGGAAGGTGAGAGCCATCTATGCAGCCAGCCTACCTGGACTCAAAGTCTGCTTCTGTAAGAGGTACAAGCTGGGCAACAAGAGGTAAATTGCTTAACTTCTCTGTGTCTCATCTATAACTGGTGGTGGATATTGCACCTACCTTAAGAAGTCACTGTGAGGAGTAAACACAACCCTATTTACAGCATTTAGCACCCTGTGTCTCCCACAGCAAATGGTCAACAAGTGCTCCCAAGCTGGAAGTGGTTTCTTTTGAAATAGGTTCTGCATTTGAAATATATTCAAAAGTAAAAGAAAATTAATTTTAATACCTATGCTCAGTCACATTGCCTGATACATGCTTATGAACCCATGCTTAGTCCTCAACAGATTTCCATGCATTTTTTTTACTCCTTCATTCACTCATTTGCTCACTGTCTTATGGCTTCAGCAAAATGATTTGAACCTCCAGCATGAGCTGAATCCTGTATCACAAGTTCTCATATCTAATCCTTATTTTTAAAAAATGCAAAGTGTATTGTCTCCCTTTTTCTGGTGAAGAAGTGGAGACTCAGAGACACTGATGACAATGTCAGAAGGTGGAATCCCAGAGAACAAGGATTCCTTCTCCCACCCAGGAAACATTTACTTTTCTCCATCAGATTTTAGAATGAGCATGAACAGAGCAAACCACAAGGTCTTCTTCCACCAGTTAAGAGGCACTGACCTTCAATAAGTCAGTTCAGTTGCTCAGTCATGTCTGACATTTTGCGACCCCATGGACTGCAGCACGCCAGGCCTCTCTGTCCATCACCAACTCCCAGAGTTTACTCAAACTCGTGTCCATAGGGTCGGTGATGCCATCCAACCATCTCATCCTCTGTCGTCTCCTCTCCTCCTGCCTTCAATAGACTCAGTCTCAGTGTCTTCATTTATAGAATAGTAATGGCAATATCTACCTTTCATAGTTGCTGCGCAACTAACTTGCTGTAATGGCACGCCGAGGGGTCCAACAAATGGTTAGCTTTGTCGTTATCATTTGTATTTGTTCATGATTTCTTTGTAAAACAGCCTGCTCTTTCTAATGGAACACTAATATGCACCTTGTGTAGAATGCATTAGGGAAAACTTTTCATCTAAGTTTTTTTTAATATAAATGATGAAAAGGTAGCCTGAAATATTTTACACATCTGTTACAAAACCTCTGGGAGTTGTCTGGAAGAAAAGACTTGAATCCAAAGCAGGTGGCTGGGCAGGACATATTGGTCTGTGTG
This sequence comes from Bos grunniens, assembly GCF_055505025.1. Classification (NCBI taxonomy): domain Eukaryota; kingdom Metazoa; phylum Chordata; class Mammalia; order Artiodactyla; family Bovidae; genus Bos; species Bos grunniens. Next base: position 9,414,118 of record NC_141170.1, on the reverse strand, counting down.
AAAGGTTGGACTTTCCTCAAAAGCTCACACTCTAAGGGAAAACTCCCAGGGAACTGTGAGAAAACAGTAATTAATGACTACAAACGCTGCTTCCAGTCCTCGTGATAAAGTTTCTGCACAGAGCCATAAAGAGATCAGTTCCACATTTCATATTCTCTTGCTAACCCCAAAGCATCATTAACCAACAAGAGTGAAGTCCTACTAAATCAAGGAACCAGCCGTGAGTTAAATGCACTAGGCATTTTGTGTGCTTTATCTCACTTTTATCCATACAACAAATGCCATGGGTTGAATTATCTGCTCCAGATCTAAATTCATATGTTGAAGACTTAACACTCAATGATCTTGTTTGGGTATAAGGTCTTTGCAGATATAATTAGTTAAGATGATGTCATCAGAGTCTACCCTAACCCAATCTGACTATGTCTTTCAAAAAAAAGTGAAATTTGGACACAGACCTGCACACAGGGAAAATATCATGTAAAGATGAAGGCAGAGATTGGGGTGATGACTCTACAAGCCAAAGAACACCAAAGGTTGCCAGTAAACCACCAGAAGCGAGAAGAAAGGAATGGAACAGATTTTTCCTCAGAGCTGTCAGAAGAAAGCAACCCAGCCAACAGTTTGATCTTGGACTTCCAGCTTCTAGAAGTATGAGACAATAAATTTCTTTTGTCTAACCCAACCAGTTTATTGTACTTTGTTATGGCAGCCCTGGCAGTGCAGCAACAATCCACAGAGGGAAGTACTAATTTTCCCACTTTTTGAAAGCTTATGCTTAGGATATTTGTTTGTCAAATATCCCAAGGAACCAGAGTGAGTGATTGACAAAGCTGGTTGGAGAGCCTTATTCAAAGTCCATTCTGCTGGGCATTGTGGGTTCCATTTTATATCTTCCTTCTAAACTTTATGAAGAGAAAGGGCACCCCTTGGTAAAATGTTGTGGCAGAGCAACACTTTCTCAGAATCCAGGTATGTTTTGTAAAATACTCATTCACACCCATAAAGACTATTTGACCTACCCTAGTGAGAAACATCACACGCATGCATGCTGAGTTGCTTCAGTTGTGTCTGACTCCTTGCAACCCTATGGACTGTAGCGTGCCAGACTTTTCTGTCCAGGGGATTCTCCAGGCAAGAATACTGGAGTGGGTTGCCATGCCCTCCTTCAGGGAATCTTCCTGACCCAGGAAGATTGGGTCTCTTAAGCCTCCTGCATGGCAGGTAGGTTCTTTTACTACTAGTGGCACCTGACAACACTTCAATAATAATAATAAACATTTAAAAGTATTTCATAGCACTCACTGGGGTTGGCTTAAGTTTTTGTAGAACTCCTGCAAGGACATGTTTTAATCCCAAAAAAAGGAACACAAAGAGGCTGTGGGATTTGCCAAAGCTAGGCAATGAGCATGTGGACAAGCCAGCACTAGAACCAAAGATTCCACATCTACCATGTTGTCCTCCTACCATAAACACAAGCTTTACTTGCTTCTTTTGCACCCGATATGTTTACTTCTTACCTGGTAAGCAAGAAGAGTACTGGGTAGCCAGGGTACCCTATTGGTAAAGAGCATGGCCATGGGTGTTGGACAGATGAGTTCAATTTTCAGTTATGTTCAGAAAGATCCTTAATCAGATGAACTGTAAAATGGACTGCTGTGAAGATTAATAAAATCAGCTGTAAAAGGTGTTCCACAGAGAATCCCACAGAAGAAGTCACATTGCACTTTTCAAAAGAATGCCTAGTGTAATCCCAGCCTCATCATTTATTCAGGGTTCTCTCTTGAGCTCTCTTCAACCTCCTTTACTTATGTGTTAACTCATGTGTACTAAGCTTGCTGTGTTGCATGGATGCAATAACACTTTTGTGTTTTAACTTCTATGTGTACACAAACAATTAGTTATAAAGGGTCTGAAGAGCTGTTTTAAATGTGCAGAATAGAGAAGATATTAAATATTTGCTTAATGACTGAAAACTGCTATACCCCACCCCATCCCGAGACTTAACCTGTCATGATAAACATAAAATGATAGGTTTCAACTAAACAGTATCTACCTTGGTGAGAAAAAGGAAGAGAGAGTTCATTTACTCTGAAAAACTAGAAACCATAACCACTACTTTGACTAATGAGAGAGCATCTCATGTCTTAGTTTTAATTTTAGCTAAGATCCAAAAGTTTCTTTGCAAAAACCCTCTGGGCACTTTCTTTTAAGTTAACTGTGAAATTAATTTTAAATCCTCTCATCCCCTATTTCAATATTACTACAAATAAAACATGTTTTAAACCACATTCCTATGCAAATACTTTTTAGAAACACTGAGGAATTCTAATAAATGTGCTGAAATTATGTCTAATCTGGACTTGATATCTGATAACTGGAGATTCTAGGAAGACATATCTCATAGTTTTACTTTGGAAACTAACCTCAAATGATACACTGAGTGTTCAAAGTCAATACCTATTAATGCTTGTACATATGGTATTAATTCCACATTAATTCTGTCAAAAGTGATATCATAGTTAGAAGTTCCAAATGATGACATCACTAAAACAACTTGGTTTTCATGAGTGTGGGACCAGTCAGTGCCAAAATCCAGTTCAATCTATTCATCTGTCTATTCTGACAAGTTCAGTTTAATTAGTTCATGGCCTCATAATGAACAAGAGACGGGCGTTCTGTCCAATTGCCAGAGCCGTTTCTATTCTCTTCAACTTAAGTGCCAAACGCTTACACGGCTTTGCCCAATTTATACCTTTGCCTATAATTACTGGTCCCCAAGGTGTGATTGTCCTTTTTCATAAGAGTTTGTGCAGCTGCCAACATGAAGTTGTAAATAAATTGTAATACCGTTGCTATGAGGTGTAAAAATCCCACAGCTCATATCCAGAGCCTTGTATAATAAACTCAAGTAAACATTCCATTTCCTGCAAGTGATTGTGGTCTGTGACTAGATTTAGAAAACAGGGCACTAAGTCATCTTTCTTTAATGAGTCGTTGAAAACAAAGTCGTATCCCATGAAACCAAAACCTGTCCTTGACAAAAACAAATAGCTTATTTGTAAAAGACCCTCCAAAAGGGGCAAATTTTTCTGTAGCTCATGATCTGAGTTCCATTTTTCCAGTTGCAAAGTGCTTAAACAATAGTAACTCCACTCACCCAACTACCAGTGAAATGCAGGAGACTGTTTTTTTAAAAGAGATACAATATGTTACAGGACAAAAGAAAACAGAATACAGAGGGACCCAGGTTTATGGTTTATCCTTCTACTTATTAGCTGGTGACCTGGGTCTTCTAAAACCTGAGCCTCAGTGTTTCTGACTGTGACTTAGGGGAAAAGATGGCTACAACACGATGTTGATGTTGATGTTGGTGTCACGAAATGCAATAAACACAAAGCACCTAGCAACAGTTCAGTAAGTGACACAGGAATGGTCATCTCCTCCTCCATTTTCTTTGGAGTAGATGAAATACTCTGCATTTTCTGGTTTCCACTGGACCATCTCTTAGCTCTGGGAGTTGGTGATGGACAAAGAAGCCTGGCGTGCTACAGTCCATGGGGTCTCAAAGAGTCGGACACAACTGAGTGACTGAACAGGAACTGAATAGCACTGATCTTTTAGCTTACCGAGAGGAATGTGCCAGAGCTTAGGGCCAGGCCATATTTTTTCCAGCATCACTGTTATTAAAATCCCTAATAATGCTTTCCTTTAAAATTGCTTCATCTGTGAAAGGTGATCAAGACTGCCAAAATGAAACCCTATGAGTTCTAGTAATTTCCAAAATTTGTTAAAACTATTGGAATTTTCTCATTTTGTCTTTTGAATCAAAAAATGTTTATTGCTTACTTTTCTTGGTTAATTATAGTAGAATTTAAGAAAGTTAACCACTTCACATCAGAATTTTATCCTATGGAAATCAGAGAGACTATGTGTTCGACTTAAACATTAAAACCATTTTATTTACGTTTGGACTAATTAGGAAAATTAATAATTGCTAGTTAAGATCATTGTGCACCCAGTAACAGCCCAGGTCTTATAGTGGAAATTGAATTAAGATTAGCAGTTCATTCCTGTACATGGCAAAGACCGTTAATGCTTCCTAATATACATGGCTGGAAGGACCATGTGTATTTCTCAGCCTCCCTTGTAGTTAGTTTTCGTTTGGGATCATTTGACTAGTTTTGGCCAACAGACCATAGTTGGAAGCAATGTGTATTCCTTTTGTTTAAAGCAAGTTGAGACTAAATGAGCCTCCTCCATCTGTCTCTTCTGCAGCTACAGAGACCCAGGAAAATATGTACCAGAAGACACTGTCCAAGATGAAGTAGAACAAGATCACAGAATCTTGCACCAGTGAGAAATTAAACATTGTAATACTAATATCAAATGTGTGATGGTGATTGTCTTTTGCATTAATTATCCTGTAAGCTTTTTACTAGATCACAGTTTATCTTGCTTTGTGTTCTAGAGAGGTTATGATTGATTTGTCAGCTTTAACCCATCCCTGGGTATCCTTGGGATCACATTCAGTCTTCCCTTAAAGAATATATGTTCCCAAGTTACTATATGATCCTTCAACACCACTCCTGGGAATATGTCCAGGGAAAACTAATTCAAAAAGAGACATGCACTGAAATGTTCATAGCCACACTATTTACATAGTTGAGACATGGAAGAAACTTAAATGTCCACCAATAGATGAAAGGATGTGGTACATGTATGCTATGCTATGCTAAGTCGCCTCAGTCGTGTCCGACTCTGTGTGACCCCATAGACAGCAGCCCACCAGGCTCCCCCATCCCTGGGATTTTCCAGGCAAGCGTACTGGAGTGGATTGCCATTTCCTTCTCCAAGGTACATATATACTCAGCCATAAAATAAAATGAGATAATACTATCTGCAGCAACAGGAATGGACCTAGAGATTGTTATACTAAGTAAAGTCAGACAGAGAAAGACAAATATCGTTATTATATCGTATCACTTATATGTGGAATCTTAAATAAATGATACAAATGAACTTGTTTCCAAAACAGAAAGGGATTCACAGACACAGAAAACAAATTTATGGTTACCAAAGGGGATAATGGTGATGGAGAGCTAAATTAGGAGTTTGGAGTTAACATATAGAAACTCGTTTGCTCACTCATGTGTGCTCAGTCACTTGGTCATATTCAACTCTTTGCAACTCCATGGACTGTAGCCCCCGAGGTGTTTCTGTCCAAGGGATTTTCCTCCTCCAGGGGATTTTCCTGACCCAGGGATCAAACCAATGTCTCTTGTGTCTCCTGTATTGGCAGGCGGACTTTTTTACCACTAGTGCTACCTGGGAATAGAAACTACTATATATAAAATAAGTGAGCAGCAAGGACTTACTGTGTAACACAGGGAATTCTACTCAATAGCTTGCAATAACCTATAATGGAAATGATCTGAAAAAGAATATATACATATATATCTGAAAAAGAGTATCCATCTATCTATCTATATATAGATAGATAGATTATATAGATATATAAATATGAATTATTTTTTCAGTTATCTGAATTACTTTGGTCTACACCTGAAACTAACACAATATTGTAAGTTAACCATACATCAATTTTTTTAAATGTAATGGTGCAACATGAAAAAAAAAAGGTACTTTAAAACTGTACTTTAAAAAAAGTATACCTTTGCATTAAGCTGTGCTTGGTTTTCAAGGCATGTTTCCTATTTACAGTTGCCGTGGGAAATTCACCAGACAAGGCATCATTGTGGTGAATGCAGCCTTCTCAAGTGGGTACCACTTTCACTTCTTCTTGATCCTACCATGTCTGCTGGGCACCATGTCCCATGGTGCCAGTGTTCATATTAGTTTCCTGTAGCTGCCCTAACAAATCACCATAACCTTGTTGGTTTTAAAGAACAGAAATGTATTCTATCACAATTTCAGACAGCAGAAGTGAGAATGAAGCGGCAGCATGCTCTGGTGCCTCTAGAGGTGGATTCATTCTTGCCTCTTCTAGGTTCCCATGGGGCTAACATTCCTTGGCTTTCTTGCCTCACACTCTACTTCATCTTCACTCATCTTTCTCCTCCATATGTGTTTTCTCTTTTGTGTATTTCTTATAAGGAAACTTGCCATTGGACAGAGGGCCCATCCAAATCAGCCAGGATGATCTCTTTATCTCAAGATCCTTAATTTAGCTACATCTATATCTTTTTTTCCAAATAAGATAACTGTCACAGATTCCAGGAATTGAGATTTGAACATCTCTTTTTGGAAACCATTTTTAGGTCTACTAAAATGTCTTTTGTGCTAAGGTAAGCAACACTGACCATCCCTCCTCATCTACACTGCCTTCTAATTGCTGTTGTTGTTCAGTTGCTCAGTCATGTCCAAATCTTTGTGACCCCATGGACTGCAGCATGCCAGGCTTCCCTGTCCTTCTGCCTTCCTCCTGCCTTCACTCTTTCCCAACATCAGGGTCTTTCCCAATGAGTTGGCTCTTCACATCAGGTGGCCAAACTATTGGAGCTTCAGCTTGGCATCAGCCCTTCCAATGAATATTCAGGGTTGATTTCTTTTAGGCTTTGACTGGCTTGATCTCCTTGCAGTCCAAGGGACTCTCAAAAGTCTTCTCCGCACCACAATTTTAAAGTATTAATTTTTTGGCACTCAGCCTTTGTTAAGGTCCAACTCTCACATCCATACATATACTGGAAAAACCATAGCTTTGACTATGCAGACCTTTAATCCGTTCATCTTAGGTGACCCTGCATGGCATGGCTCACAGCTTCACTGAGTTATACAAGCCCCTTTGTCATGAAAAGGCTATGATCCATGAAGGGATGCCTTCTAAGAGCAGGTTCTAAATCAGAGTTGCCTTGCTCCTCCTTGTCTTAGAGTTTTCATTACAGAAGGATAAAATATTGTTTTAGCTTTTCACTAGCACCTCCCACTTCCCTAAGACTCAGGCATAGACCATAGGCACACTGACCAACAGGACTTCCTTAGACATTGATTGTCGAGGCCCTGTCAAATCAACATTTTCTTTGGAAAGGACATTTCCTACCCTGAAAGATACTTAGGTCTGACCTGGGCAGCCATACTTAGAAGTTCACTAGTTCTTCATCAGGGTTTGATTTCCAGGACTACTCAAAATACAGACTCAAACCTGGACCCCAGGGATAGTTAGTTATTTTGTTTCTCTCAGTCCATGACACTCTGAAATCCTTGTAAACTTAATTACACATCACACTTCTCTTAGCTCAGGGTAGATGTTTTGTTATCATTGTTCAGTCTCCAAGACATGTCCGACTCTTTGTAACCCCACAGACTGCAGCACACCCAGCCTTCCAGTCCCTCACCATCTCCCAGAGTTCGTCCAAGTTCACGTCCATTGAACTGGTGATGCATAGATGCTTTGCTTAGTCACTCAGTAGTGTCTGACTGCTCTTGCAATCTCATGAACTGTAGCCCGCCAGGGTCCTCTGTCCATGAGGATTTCTCCAGGTAAGAATACTGGAGTGGTTGTCATGCCCTCTTCCAGGGGATCTTCCCAGACCAGAGATTGAACCCATGTCTCCTGCATTGCAGGTGAATCTTACCAGCTGAGCTACCAGGGAAGCCAGTAGATGCTTTACTGGCTTTAATTAAAGTGAACTGAACTGACAAGCTAAGAATGCAACATTTCAAAATCACATATTGAATTACCAATATCCCCATCTTGAATAATTAGTACTTGAATAGCTAGTACTGAAATTAAATATATCAGAACAGAAATGGACCTTCAGTCATGTCACAAGCCTCTCATGTTTATAGATGAGAAAATTGAGATCCCAATACAATGAGTCACTAAGATCACTCAGCTATTAATGGTGAGTAACAATTACCAGTTATATATGGGAGGTTTCCAAGACCTCTTATAACTACCGAGGTTAAAAAACTTCAGCAGTAAGAAACCTTGAGTTTCAACCCAAATCCTGACACTTACTAACTGTTGGAAGTGGCTCCAAGGAAGTCATATGGCTTTTCTCAGCTTGAACTTCTTCCTCTGCAACATGGAAATGGGTACCATCCTTCTGATAATCTGTGCAACTCAAGTAACACAGCAAGGGTAAAAGAATGTCTTGCCAACTGTCCACAACTAGAATGAGGTCCTCAACAATAGAGAGCATGTAGTATCCTTAGTTGCCACTCTGGCACATGGCTCCATGACTGAAACTGGAGCAATGTTTAGGGAAAGCTGAGCCAGTGGTCAAGGGAAGCAACCAGTTAATGAAAGTGCTTGAAAGTAGAAAGTGGTGTCACCTGCAAACACAATGAGATTGCATGGGAACAGAGACTACAAGCGTTGGCTCTGGAAGCTGACTGCCAAGATTCAAATCCAAACACCAGCACTTACCAGCTGTGCCACTTAGAGAAAAATCACTTAACGTCTCTGTGGTTCAGTTTCTCATTTGTAAAGGGAGAAGAGTCCTGGCACTCACCACATGGAGTTTAGGTGAGAACCAAATGATACAAGGCCTGGCATGGAGTGACTGCCCAGACATATTTCATTGTAAGTTCATGTTTATATCCTTTCTTGGAAGGTATTCTAATCCAGCTTCTCTTTGTTTGTGTTTTCAACCCAATTTTGGCGCTGTGCCAAAATTATCATGAGTTTCCACATGCCTTATCTCATTTTGACTTCTTTTAAAAAGTGAAGATCATAGAAATCTTTGTATTAACATACAAATATTCAAGGCAACAAAAGGCACACAGATAGCGGAGGACAATACATCAAGATTACATCATACTGCATCAAAGCAGTTCTCTGATACCTTAGGGAAGCACAGCTTTGAAAGAAGATGACAGAGCATTAGGCATATTACAAATGAGATTTCTATAAGCTCACCCAGAAGTGATGTGATTTAACCTGTGGTTCTCACTTGGTCTCCTGGCATTCCTTTAGAAATCCCATTGTCTGTCTAATCTGTTCTGAGCATCAGTAATCCTATAATTTTACTGGCAACAAATGACTACATGCTTATAACCCAAAGCTACTGCTGGGACTAAAGACAGTGATCCGCCCTCCCTACCTGCTCTTGCTTGGCACTTTCCCTGGGGTGCCCTGCACCCAACTCTGCATCCTTCTAACAGATTTTACCTTCAAAACTCAATGCAAGTGCCCTTGTCACTTCAAAATATGTTCTCCTTGCCATTCCTCTACACGTTTAGCTACAAGATCCAGCGAGGAAGGACCTGAGTCAGATGCTTATTTATACCTGAGTGACGTAGCACAGTGTGCTGTAAGTACTCAGAAGTGTTTTTTTTGAATGAGACAAAAATCCATGACAAAGAATTTTAGTTAGCGTCAATGGTTTAAATTAACAAGCAGAAGTCCCAAATACTTTTATAAAAATGTATAAAATAAAAGCTTGAAATATAAAAAACATCTCATTTCCCTGATGATTGAGGAAAGATCAATTGTTATTTGACATTATCAATCTAGCTGTGGAATACTGATGGTCTGTGGAAACATTGGTTGAGACTAACTGAAGTATACTGTTCAAAACCACATTGAGACTGTTCTATACATCAGTGTCTCTTTTGCTGTTTCGTACACAGGGTTATTGTTACCATCTTTCTAAATTCCATATATATGCGTTAGTATACTGTATTGGTGTTTTTCCTTCTGGCTTACTTCACTCTGTATAATAGGCTCTAGTTTCATCCACCTCATTAGAACTTATTCAAATGTATTCTTTTTAATGGCTGAGTAATACTCCATTGTGTATATGTACCATAGCTTTCTTATCCATTCATCTGCTGATGGACATCTAGGTTGCTTCCATGTCCTGGCTATTATAAACAGCGCTGCGATGAACATTGGGGTACACGTGTCTCTTTCCCTTCTGGTTTCCTCAGTGTGTATGCCCAGCAGTGGGATTGCTGGATCATAAGGCAGAGGGAGAGGGTGGGAAGATTTGGGAGAATGGCATTGAAACATGTAAAATATCATGTATGAAACGAGATGCCAGTCCAGGTTCGATGCACGATACTGGATGCTTGGGGCTAAGGCACTGGGACGACCCAGAGGAGTGGTATGGGGAGGGAGGAGGGAGGAGGGTTCAGGATGGGGAACACATGTATACCTGTGGTGGATTCATTTTGATATTTGGCAAAACTAATACAATTATGTAAAGTTTAAAAATAAAATAAAATAAAAAAAAACACATTGAACAGTCATGTGATGTAGCAGCCTGGATGGGAGGGGAGTTTGGGGGAGAATGGATACATGTGTGTGTGTGGCTGAGTCCTTCGGCTATTCACCGGAAACTATCACAACATTGTTAATCGGCTATACCCAAATACAAAATAAAAATAACAAATTAAAAGGTATAAAGTGGAAAAAAAAATAGCACATAGATCAGATAAAAGGTGAAGTGTGATCACCTTGACAAAAACTAACATTTCCTGGCGACTCAGATGGTAAAGAAGCTGCCCTCAATGCAGGAGACACAGGTTCGATCCCTGGGTTGGGAAGATCCTCTGGAGAAGGGAAAGACTACCCACTCCAGTTTTCTGGATTGGAGAATCCCATGGACAGAGAAGCCTGGCAGGCTACAGTCCATGGGGTTAAAAGAGTTGGACAGGACTGAGCTAATAACACTTTATTCTTATTACCACAACTTGCACTCAACCCCCACTGTAACAAGGCATAAAACTGAGAAAATAATTAACTCCTACGTACTGAGGCTTCCTATGTTTTAATGGCTATAAATCCATTCTTTCTAAACATCACAGAAGACTTGCAACTTAGACATTATCATTATTATTTAAAAATTTTAAAAACTGATGTTAATAAATGTTTTATGAACTACCCAGAGACAAAGAGCTAACCAGTCAAGAAGCTATAATTTAAATCCATGCATGGGATGCAAAGCCCATGAGCTTTCTCCACTACCTAGTTTGCAATAAGTAAGAGAGTAGAAAACTAACATAGAATTTGAAATTAGCAAATACTTGAAAATATCTTTACAGATAACCAGAGTTAAATATTCTATAAAATACGTTTTACAGTAAGTCCATTATACAGATGTAAAACCCAGGTCTAGAAAGGATAAGAAGCTAGTTCAAAGTCATATTACCCTCAGTTGTTCACATGTGTACAGTTGATTTACAATATTGTGTTTATTCCAGGTGTACGGAAAACTGATTCATTTATATATTTTTCTCAGTCTGTTTTCCATTATAGATTATTACAGAGTATACAGTTCTTCTGTTATACAGTAACTTATTTTTTTTCTATTTTATGTATAATGATTTATAACTGTTAACCCCAGACTCCTAATTTTCCCTCTCCACCATGCCTTTACCCCTTTGGTAACCAGAATAGAGTAAGCTTAACACTTTCATTCAATAACTAACTCACCAAGAATTTCTGAGCAGGTTTTTTTTTTTTTTCTGTCACTGGAAACACAGGTATAAACAAGAATATTCAATAACTAACTCGCCAAGAATTTTTGAGCAGGTATTTCTTTTTCTGTCACTAGAAGCACAGGTCTAAACAAGAAATGACTCCAGCCTCAAGGAATTTTGCAATCTATTAAAGTAGACAGGCAAAGAAATATATAATGATAATACCATGTAATTCATACTCATAACAGGGCATTCCTTTGTATATTTCCCTAGGTTGTCATTATCAACTTTTAGTTTTCTGTTCTACCATTCCCCACATCAAAAAGCTCCTGAGAATACCTAAAATATTGGAAATATAGATCCACTGCAAGGTTAGTTTCATACATTTAATTAACCTCACACTATTAGAATAAAGCTTTCTGTTTTTATCTGTCCTCTTTCCCCGCTTCTTGGTAGCTGCCGCTTTCCAAAAGCCATATCACTCTCATAAAAGCTAATAGCTAAAGACCTTAGTAGACATGTCTACAAAAAAAGACATATGGATGGCTAGTAGACACATGAAAAGATGCTCAACATCACTGATTATTAAAGAAAAGAAAAGCAAAACCACAATGAGGCACCACCTCACACCAGTCAGGATCAGATCAGATCAGATCAGTCGCTCAGTCGTGTCCGACTCTTTGTGACCCCATGAATCGCAGCACACCAGGCCTCCCTGTCCATCACCAACTCCCAGAGTTCACTCAGACTCACGTCCATCGAGTCAGTGATGCCATCCAGCCATCTCATCCTCTGTCATCCCCTTCTCCTCTTGCCTTCAATCCCTCCCAGCATCAGAGTCTTTTCCAATGAGTCAATTCTTCGCATGAGGTGGCCAAAGTACTGGAGTTTCAGCTTCAGCATCATTCCCTCCAAAGAAATCCCAGGGCTGATCTCCTTCAGAATGGACTGGTTGGATCTCCTTGCAGTCCAAGGGACTCTCAAGAGTCTTCTCCAACACCACAGTTCAAAAGCATCAATTTTTCGGCGCTCAGCCTTCTTCACAGTCCAACTCTCACATCCATACATGACCACTGGAAAAACCATAGCCTTGACTAAACGGACCTTTGTTGGCAAAGTAACGTCTCTGATTTTAAATATGCTATCTAGGTTGGTCATAACTTTCCTTCCAAGGAGTAAGTGTCTTTTAATTTCATGGCTGCAGACACCATCTGCAGTGATTTTGGAGCCCAGAAAAATAAAGTCTGATACTGTTTCCACTGTTTCCCCATCTATTTCCCATGAAGTGATGGGACTGGATTCCATGATCTTTGTTTTCTGAATGTTGAGCTTTAAGCCAACTTTTTCACTCTCCACTTTCACTTTCATCAAGAGGCTTTTTAGTTCCTCTTCACTTTCTACCATAAGGGTGGTATCATCTGCATATCTGAGGTTATTGATATTTCTCCCGGCAATCTTGATTCCAGCTTGTGTTTCTTCCAGTCCAGCGTTTCTCATGATGTACTCTGCGTATAAGTTAAATAAACAGGGTGACAATATACAGCCTTGACGAACTCCTTTTCCTATTTGGAACCAGTGTGTTGTTCCATATCCAGTTCTAACTGTTGCTTCCTGACCTGCATACAAATTTCTCAAGAGGCAGGTCAGATGGTCTGGTATTCCCATCTCTTTCAGAATTTTCCACAGTTTATTGTGATCCACACAGTCAAAGGCTTTGGCATAGTCAATAAAGCAGAAATAGATGTTTTTCTGGAACTTTCTTGCTTTTTCCATGATCCAGCGGATGTTGGCAATTTGATCTCTGGTTCCTCTGCCTTTTCTAAAACCAGCTTGAACATCAGGAAGTTCACAGTTCACATATTGCTGAAGCCTGGCTTGGAGAATTTTAAGCATTACTTTACTAGCGTGTGAGATGAGTGCAATTGTGTGGTAGTTTGAGCATTCTTTGGCATTGCTTTTCTTTGGGATTGGAATGAAAACTGACCTTTTCCAGTCCTGTGGCTACTGCTGAGCTTTCCAAATTTGCTGGCATATTGAGTACAACACTTTCACAGCATCATCTTTCAGGATTTGGAATAGCTCAACTGGAATTCCATCATCTCCACTAGCTTTGTTCATAGTGATGCTTTCTAAGGCCCATTTGACTTCACATTCCAGGATGTCTGGCTCTAGGTCAGTGATCACACCATCGTGATTATCTGGGTCATGAAGATCTTTTTTGTACAGTTCTTCTGTGTATTCTTGCCATCTCTTCTTAATATCTTCTGCTTCTGTTAGGTCCATACCATTTCTGTCCTTCATCGAGCCCATCTTTGCATGAAATGTTCCTTTGGTATCTCTGATTTTCTTGAAGAGATCCCTAGTCTTTCCCATTCCATTGTTTTCCTCTATTTCTTTGCATTGATCACTGAAGAAGGCTTTCTTATCTCTTCTTGCTAATCTTTGGAACTCTGCATTCAGATGTTTATATCTTTCCTTTTCTCCTTTGCTTTTCACTTCTCTTCTTTTCACAGCTATTTGTAAGACCTCCCAGACAACCATTTTGCTTTTTTGCATTTCTTTTCCATGGGGATGGTCTTGATCCCTGAAAGTCTACAAATAATAAATGCTGGAGACAGTATGGAGAAAAGGAAACACCTCCTGCACTGTTGGTGGGAATATAAGTTGGTACAGACACTATGGAAAACAATGTGGAGGTTCCTCAGAAAACTGAAAATAGAATTACCACATGATTCAGCAATCCCACTCCTGGGAATATACCCAAACAAAACTATAATTGAAGAAAGATATATGCACCTCTATGTTCATAGAAGCACTGTTCACAAGAGTCAAAACATGCTAACAACCTAAATATCCATCAACAGATGAATGGATACGGAAGATGTAGTACACATATATGATGGAATATGACTTGGACATAAAACAGAATAAAATAATGCTGTTTGCAGCAATGTGGATGCAACTAGAGATTATCAAAGTGAACTAAGTCAGAAAGGGAAAGGCAAATGCCATATTATATCACTTAGGTAAGCGAGACTTTTCCCAATATAGATGACTGAACTGAGAAGTAGGAGTTCATATTTTTTGCAAAATCCTATTGTGACTAAGGGCTTCCCTTGTGGCTCAGCTGGTAAAGAATCTGCCTACAATGTAGGAGACCTGGGTTCGATCCCTGGGTTGGGAAGATCCCCTGGAGAAGGGAAAGGCTACCCACTCCAATATTCTGGCCTAGAGAATTCCATGGACTATACAGTCCTTGGGTCCTGAGCATGAAAAAGAGGCTGACATGAGATGAAGCCCACAGCCCTGTAGGCATCTTCTTTATTCGAAGGATGAGGGGAAAAGATTGGAGGATTTCAGCCCTGAGAGTGGACTGCAGGTGAGCAACAGTGAATGCAGGTGCATCACTTGGGAGCTTCCTGTCAGCTAGGCCTGAAGGTGCTAAGGAATGGCACAGGTGAACGTATCTACAAAATACAAGCTGATTCACAGGCAGAGAGAACAGCTTTATGGTTGCCAAAGGTGGGGCGAAGCAAGGACTGGGGGACTGGGCGGGGGGTAGATGCAAACTATTGCATTTAGAATGGATAAACAACAAGATCCTAATGTATAGCACAGGAATGTCAATATCCTGTGATTACATCATAATGAAAAAATATTTTTAAATGTATTATTTTATTTAAAAAAAAAAAAAAAAAACTTCTGGCTATTCCTGACTGACAGAAACCAAGAAAGAGAAACTTTTCCAGGACTTTTGATCTTGGGACCAGAAACATCAAGATATGTTCTCTGCTGGGCAAATGATATAAGATGCAAATCCCAGGGCCCAGTTTTGGGAGAGAGCCAGGCCACATCTAGAGTCGCATATGTCTAACTGCCTAACGACCATCACCTCTTAGATGTCTCAAAGCTACCACAGCTCAATATGTCCAAAGCCAGATTCGTACCCTTCGCCCAAAATCTGGTTGTTTGTCAGAGTTCACTGTTGCAATGAGTATCATACCAAGCCACTTAATCATGCAAGCTGGAAATAAGATTTATCGGAGTTTCCTTCCTTCCCACCCCACTTCAAGTCCCACTATCACTCGCCCTTATTATAATCACTCCTAAACAGTTCTTCATTCTGTCCACTTTTCTCCTTACTTAACACCCTCGAGTCTAGGTGACAAAAAGTTCCCAAGTGATGCACCTGCATTCACTGTTGCTCACCTACAGTCCACTCTCAGAGGTAAAATTCTCCAGTCTTTCCCCTCATCCTTCAAATAAAGCAAACATCCTGCAGGGCTGTGGGCTTCATCCCATGTCAGCCCACGTCATGCTCATGAGCATCTGCCTTAGTCACACTAGGACTTTGCAAAAAATATGAGCTCCTATTTCTCAGTTCAGTCATCCACATCAGGAAAAATATCTCTTTCCTAAATGACCAGGTCATATCCTTCACTGTCAGCTCTTCTGTACCACTCAGAAAGCCAGAACAATCTGAATTCTCCTTGAGGAATCCTCTACAGTTGCAAAAGTCCATTTACTTGTGTGAGTATCAGAATAAAGTTAATCTGCTCCCCCTGAATCCTTGATCTAAGGACCAGGTGGTAGGGATCGTGTTTGGTTTCTTTCTTCATTGTGTCCCTAAAACCCTACCACAGTGACCCATACAATGCATTCAAAATATCTGCTCTGTCAATGAATGCAAGTGTATTATATTTAACCCTTATTCTGTGTAATTGGTTCTGATGACGGTAGAAAATTGCAATTATTTCAAAAAGATTGAAAACAAAAACAAATATTATATTGGCAATTCCCTTAACTTTCTTTAAAAATATCAGGCATTTTTAAATCACAGGTGAGCTAAGTGCTAAATCCAAATGACCCACCTTGAGATTCATAGACAAAACAAGCGGTTCAAATGATTCCTTGTAACAAACTGATTGGCAAGGGAAAAAATGTCCCTACACTCATTTTAAAGGGCTTCTGTATATATTTCTGGGATTGAGCTGTAGGAGTTGCTTGTATATTTCTGAGATTAATTCTTTGTCAGTTGCTTCAATTGCTATTATTTTCTCCCATTCTGGAGGCTGTCTTTTCACCTTGCTTATCGTTTCCTTTGTTGTGCAAAAGCTTTTAAGTTTAATTAGGTCCCATTTGTTTATTTTTTATTTTATTTCCAATATCCTGGGAGGTGGGTCATAGAGGATCCTGCTGTGATTTATGTCAGAGAGAGTTTTGCCTATGTTTTTCTCTAAGAGTTTTATAGTTTCTGGTCTTAGGTTTAGATCTTTAATCCATTTTTAGTTTATTTTTGTGTATGGTGTTAGAAAGTTTTCTAGTTTCATTCTTTTACAAGTGGTTGACCAGTTTTCCCAGCATCACTTGTTAAAGAGATTATTTTTTCTCCATTGTATATTCTTGCCTCCTTTGTCGAAGATAAGGTGTCCATAGGTGTGGTGGGTTTATCTCTGGGCTTTCTATTTTGTTTCATTGATCTATATTTCTGTCTTTGTGCTAGTACCATACTGTCTTGATGACTGTGGCTTTGTAGTAGAGCCTGAAGTCAGGCAGGTTGATTCCTCCAGTTCCATTCTTCTTTCTCAAGATTCGACCCAATCAAAAAATGGGTAAAAGAACTAAATAGACATTTCTCCAAAGAAGACATACAGATGGCTAACAAACACGTGAAAAGATGCTCAACATCACTCATTATCAGAGAAATGCAAATCAAAACCACAATGAGGTACCTTTTCATGCCAGTCAGAATGGCTGCTATCCAAAAGTCTACAAGCAATAAATGATGGAGAAGGTGTGCAGAAAAGGGAACCCTCTTACACTGTTGGTGGGAATGCAAATTGGTACAGCCACTACAGAGAACAGTGTGGAGATTCCTTAAAAAACTGGAAATAGAACTGCCTTATGATCCAGCAATCCCACTACTGGGCATACACACTGAGGAAACCAGAATTGAAAGAGACACGTGTACCCCAATGTTCATTGCAGCACTGTTTATAATAGCCAGGACATGGAAGCAACCTAGATGTCCATCAGCAGATGAATGGATAAGAAAGCTGTGGTACATATACACAATGGAGTATACAGTTCAGTTTAGTTCAGTCACTCAGTCGTGTCCAACTCTTTGTGACACCGTGAACCACAGCACTCCAGGCCTCCCTGTCCATCACCAACTCCCGGAGTTCACTTAGACTCACGTCCATCAAGTCAGTGATGCCATCCAGCCATCTCATCCTCTGTTGTCCCCTTCTCCTCCTGCCCCCAATCCCTCCCAGCATCAGAGTCTTTTCCAAGGAGTCAACTCTTCGCATGAGGTGGCCAAAGTACTGGAGTTTCAGCTTCAGCATCATTCCCTCCAAAGAAATCCCAGGGCTGACCTCCTTCAGAATGGACTGGTTGGATCTCCTTGCAGTCCAAGGGACTCTCAAGAGTCTTCTCCAACACCACAGTTCAAAAGCATCAATTCTTCGGCACTCAGCCTTCTTCACAGTCCAACTCTCACATCCATACATGATCACAGGAAAAACCATAGCCTTGACTAGACGGACCTTTGTTGGCAAAGTAATGTCTCTGCTTTTGAATATGCTATCTAGGTTGGTCATGACTTTCCTTCCAAGGAGTAAGCATTTTTTAATTTCATGGCTGCAGTCACCATCTGCAGTGATTTTAGAGCCCCCCAAAATAAAATCTGACACTGTTTCCACTGTTTCCCCATCTATTTCCAATCAAGTGATTGGATCAGATGCCATGATCTTAGTTTTCTGAATATTGAGCTTTAAGCCAACTTTTTCACTCTCCACTTTCACTTTCATCAAGAGGCTTTTTAGTTCCTCTTCACTTTCTGCCATCAGGGTGGTGTCATCTGCATATCTGAGGTTATTGATATTTCTCCTGGCAATCTTGATTCCAGCTTGTGTTTCTTCCAGTCCAGCATTTCTCATGATGTACTCTGCATGTAAGTTCAATAAGCAGGGTGATAATATACGGCCTTATTCAGCCATTAAAAAGAATACATTTGAATCAGTTCTAATAAGGTGGATGAAACTTGAGCCTATTATACAGAGTGAAGTAATCCAGAAAGAAAAACACCAATACAGTATACTAACACATATATGTGGAATTTAGAAAGATGGTAACAATAACCCTATATGCGAGACAGCAAAAGAGACACAGATATATAGAACTTTTGCACTCTGTGGGAGAGGCCGAGGGTGGGATGATTTGGGAGAATGGCATTGAAACATATATATTATCATATGTGAAATGAATTGCCAGTCCAGGTTCAATGCATGAGACAGGGTGCTCGGGGCTGGTGCACTGGGATGACCCAGAGGGATGGAATGGGGAGGGAGGTGGGAGGAGGGTTCAGGACGGGGAACACATGTAAACCCATGGTTAATTCATATCAATGTATGGCAAAACCGCTACAATATTGTAAAGTAATTAGCCTCCAATTAAAATACATAAATTTATATTTTAAAAAGGGGGCGGGGGGTGTTCCGTGGTGGCTCAGTGGTAAAGAATCTGCCTGCAATGTAGGAGCTCAGGAGATTCAGGTTTGATGCCTGGATTGGGAAGATCCCCTGGAGGAGGGCATGACAACCCACTCCAGTATTCCTGCCTAGAGAAACCCGTGGACAGAGGAGCCTGGCAGCTACAGCCCTTAGGGCTGCAAAGAGTTGGACATGACTGAAGTGACTTCAATCTGTCGACTAAAAAATTATAGTCACAACCTGAAAGTAGTTATTTTATTTGGCGAGAATGTTTAGGACTCCAAGCTGGGGAGACAGCATCTCAGTAGCTCTGAGAAAACTGCTCCAAGAAAGCAGAAGGGAAAATCAGGCTACATACAAGCTTACAACAAAGGGAGCAGGCAGTCTGAACATCAAAGATCAGGTATCAAGTTAAGGAATTTAGCATTCTATGTATGGGGAGATTCAAGCCTCTGGGCTCACTGAATTCATTCCTTTCGTACACATGTCAGCTATCTGGGGCCAGCCCTGTTTCCTTGTCCACTTTGTTTCTCAAATTCCTCCAGCTCCTCAGCAATTGCCAGGGAGGGTAGCAGCATCTGCTGGATCATAGTTTGGGAGCCTTCATTCGCATTTGGAGGTCAGGAATCGCTGATGGCTGTGACATTTCTTATTTATTAATATGGCAGGAGATAGTTCATTTCACAGTATGAACTATCATTTTAAAGTGTCTATGAATGCTTCCTAACACTACATCTGATTCAGGTTGTTGTTGAGTCGCTAAGTCATTTATTCTTGCCACCATTTCCTTGGGCTCCAAAATTACTGTGGACAGTGACTGCAGCCATGAAATTAAAAGACGTTTGCTCTTTGGAAGAATAGCTATGACAAACCCAGGCAGTGTGTTTGAAAGCAGAGACATCACTTTGCTGACAAAGGTCTGTATAGTCAAAGCTATGGTTTTTCCAGTTGTTATGCATGGGAGAGTTGGGCCATAAGGAAGGCTAAGTGCCAAAGAAATGATGCTTTCAAACTGTGGTGTTCGAGAAGATTCTTGAGAGTCCCTTGGACAGCAAGGAGATCAAACCAGTCAATCTTAAATCAACCCTGAATATTCACTGGAAGAACTTATGCTGAAGCTGAAGCTCCAATACTTTGGTCACCTGATGTGAAGAGCTGACTCTGGAAAAGACCTTGATGCTGGGAAAGATTGAGGGCAAGAGAAGGGGGCGACAGAGGATGAGTTGGTTGGATGACATCACTGACTCAAAGGACATGAGTTTGAGCAAACTCAGGGAGATAGTGATGGACAGAGAAGCCTGACATACTTCAGTCCATGGGGTCTAAACTATTTTTTAAATAGTAGGTCTTATAATAACACAAAAAAGTATGAAAAATAATCATGTCTCCGCCAGAAAATGGTCATAAATACTACACTCTCACCTCAATATTGAAAATGAAAGTGGCTGGGGCAAAGTGTGCCAGAGATGTGGGTACTTTGCCAGATCTTCCCTTCAGTTTCATGGGGAAGTTGGCTCGTGAATCATGGCAAAGATCATTGCTGATACTCCCCCAAATAATAAGCACCATTATCTGATAGTAGTGAATAGCTTCTTCCAGTTGGCTACAAGTGTTTCCTTTTCTAAACAGCTCAAAACCTAATACACAGTCTGTAGATTTTTGGAGCAGTTCTTGAAGCCTAAGAGGACGTTGTGTGGGACAGCTGAGACGCACGACAGTGAAAAGTTCCAGTCTCCTTTCCGCTGGAAGAGGGCATACCTAATGCTGTTTTGAATGGCCTTGTTTTTTAGGAAATGGTCCTGTCATTCAGGTTGAAGGACGCGGTTGCGTGACTAATTATGTTTTCATTGCAAACTGCTCCACCATCCATTATGCAAAAGCCTTAATGAGCTATTTCTAGAGAGGGCATACCACATTACAGTCTTTTCTAAGAAAACATTCAATGAATAATTTTAGTGCAAGAATGCCAGCTCTGATACCATCTTCTGTAGTGGGCCCTCTCTTTGATAAAAATGATCTCTCCTGCTTTTTAAGTGTTATCAGGATTCATCCATTGCTCTTCTATTCATACATTTAGGTTAAAAGAAAAAAAAAAGATTATCTTATTCATTAGTTCAGTTCAGTAGCTCAGTTGTGTCCAATTCTTTGTGATCCCATGGACTGCAGCATGCCAGGCTTCCCTGTCCATTACCAACTCCCGGGGCTTGCTCAAACTCATGTCCATTGAGTTGGTGATACCATCCAACAATCTCATCCTCTGTCATCCCCTTCTCCTTTTGCCTTCAGTCTTTCCCAACATCAGGGTCTTTTCCAATGAGTCAGTTCTTCACATCAGATAGCCAAAATATTGGAGTTTCAGCTTCAGCATCAGTCCTTCCGATGAATATTCAGGACTGATCTCCTTTTGGATGGACTAGTTGGATCTCCCTGCAGTCCAAGGGACTCGCAAAGGTCTTCTCCAACACCACAGTTCAAAAGCATCAATTCTTCTGTGCTCAGCTTTCTTTATAGTCCAACTCTCACATCCATACATGATTACTGGAAAACCATAGCTTTGACTAGATGGACCTTTGTTGGCAAAGCAATGTCTCTGCTTTTTAATATGCTGTCTAAGCTGGTCATAACTTTCCTTCCAAGGAGCAAGCTTTTTTTAATTTCATGACTGAAGTCACCATCTGCAGTGATTTTGGAGCCCAAGAAAATAAATTCTTTCACTGTTTCCACTGTTTCCCCATCTATTTGCCATGAAGTGATGGGACCGGATGCCATAATCTTCGTTTTTTGAATGTTGAATTTTAAGCCAGCTTTTTCCCTCTGCTCTTTCACTTTCATCAAGAGGTTCTTTAGTTCCTCTTCACTTTCTGCCATAAGGGTGGTGTCATCTGCATTTCTGAGGTTATTGACATTTCTCCCAGCAATCTTGATTCCAGCTTGTGTTTCATCCAGCCTGGCATTTTGCATGGTATGCTCTGCAGATTAGTTAAATAAGCAGGGTGACAATATACAACCTTGACATACTTCTTCCCCAACTTGGAACCAGTCTGTTTCTCCATGTCTGGTTCTAACTGTTACTTCTTGACCTGCATATAAGTTTCTCAAGAGGCAGGTAAAGTGGTCTGGTATTCCCATGTCTTGAAGAATTTCCCACTATTTGTTGTGATCTACACAGTCAAAGGCTTTGCCATAATCAATAAAGCAAAAGTAGATGTTTTTCTGGAATTCTCTTGTCTTATTCATACATTTTCATAAAAACACCCGAGGAGTGAACATAAGTCACTTGATGTGGTGTGACAAGGCTTTATTCATTATATATTAAGTGGAAATGTGAATATTATCCCACCACAGACAAAATAGATACAGGATTATTGATTCACAATTTCTAAAGCTGGTTCCAGGTACTATTGATAGTGACATGAATCAGCAGACTCTTCTGTAACTTTTTACACTCTAAATAGCTACTGTAGACTTGGATACCATTTTTGCTTTTTAAACAGCTTCTTGAGGTATATTTTACATATCATAAAATCTCCTCTCTGCAGGTATAAAAGTAAATAATCTCTAGTTAATTTACTGAGTGATACAACCATCACCATAAATCAATTTTAGAAAATCACCAGTCTCCTGATAAGATGCTTTGTGCCATTTACAGTCATCTCCTTTCCTACCCCTTGCACCAGACAACTACTGACCTACTTTATTTCTCTATAAATTTTCCTTTTCTGGACACTTCATGTACATGGAATCATAATATGTGACCTCTTGTGCCTGGCTTCTTTCACTTAGTATAATATTCTTGAGGTTCATACATAACATAGCATGCATCAGTGGCTTATTCCTTCTCATTCCATTGTATGGATACCTGTATTTTGTCTATGTATTTTCCAGTTGATGGGCTTTGGGTTGTGTGTACTCACTCATGTTCAGTTCTTTGCAGTCCCATAGACTATAGCCTTCGAGGCTCCTCTGCCCATGGAATTTCCCAGGCAAGAATACTGGAGTGTGTTGCCATTTCATACTCTAAGGGATCGTCCCAACGCAGGGATGGGAAGTCTCCTAAGTCTCCTTCATTGGCAAGCAAGGATTTTTCTTTTTTTAACACTGAGCCACATGGGAGTCCTAGTGGGCTTTAAGTTGCTTCTTTTTTTTGGAGTCATCTTGAATGAAGATGTTGTGGATATTTGCATACAAATCTGTGAGCACACACTTCTTTGGGGTAGATACCTAGCAGTGAAATTTCTGGTCTGTTCAGTCTTATTTCACACAAATTCATTGGCGATATACATTTATATAAGTAACTTGTGCCCTATGGAAGGATATAAAATGAATGAAACTTATTCTCTTCTGGGGGAAATAAGACATGCACATAAGAAACATATAAAGTAGTGATCTAGAGAGGGGGATTTTGGAGGTAGGAGAGATTGGGTTCAGTAGAGAAACCCATGGACAGAGGAGTTTGATGGGCTACAGTCCATGGGGTTGCAAAGGTTTGGACACAACTTAGTGACTAACACTTTCATTTACAGTTATTACAAAATATTGTCCACATTCCTGTTATACAATATGTCCCTGAGCCCGTCTTACACCCAACAATTTGTACCTTCCACTTCCCCACCCCTATGTTGCCCCTTCTCCCAACTGCTTACCACTGATTTGTTCTGTATTCTCCCATGGCTCCAGTGGTAAAGAATCTGCCTGCAGTGCAGGAGACTCAGGAGATGCAGGTTCAATCCCTGGATTGGGAATATTCCCTGGAGGAAGAAATGGCCACCCACTCCAGTATTCTTGCCTGGAAAACCCCATGGACAGAGAAGCCTGGTGGGCTACAGTATATAGGGTCACAAAGAGTAGGATGTGGTTGAGCAAGGATGCATGATCCGTGAGTTAAGACAATAACTTGTTAGTCTTAGCTCAGGTTTAGTGACATTCCCAGTGCCCATCCCTATATAGCTCTCTTGTCTGTCATGTGCCAGCAATTGCTTTACTTTGTTGATATCACCATCATCATGTTGGACTCCTCTCTTCGTGTAAGCCCCAGAGGGTAGAAATTGCATTTTATTCATCCATGCATCTCAATATCCAAGAGCAAAGCCTAGCCCAAAATAGTTGTTTAGTTGCTGAGTAAAGTGATCTTCACTGAACATTTATTGAAAAACAAAAATATTTAGCTGAAATGATAGAGAATCACATTAGATTCTATTGAATAACCTGGGGTAATTCAAAAACACTTATACAAAGTACCTTGGTTCTAAAAAGTCCAGAAAATGTCACAGCTGTGACTGTTCCCAACAGACCCATCCTCCCACTATTCTACCCAAAGAATGTTAAAGGTAGGTGGTAATCTCTCCGGGAAAATTAATTTAGAAATAGAGTGCAAACCATTTTGTTTATTTTTTCATTTATATTTTATATTGGAGTATAGTTGATTAACAATGCTGTGTTAGTTTCAGATGTACAACGAAGTGATTCGGTTAAACATATACATGTATCTATTCTTTTTCAGATTCTTTTCCCACTTAGGTTACTACAGAACATTGAGCAGAGGTCCCTGTGCTATACAAAGCATGCCTGCTCAGTCACTTCAGTCTTGTCCGACTCTGTGCAACCCTGTAGACTGCAGCCTTCCAGGCTCCTCTGTCCATGGGATTCTCCAGGTAAGAATACTGGAGTGGGTTGCCATTTCCTCTTCCAGAGGACTTTCCCAACCCAGAGATCGAATCCGGGTCTCTTGTATCTCCTGCATTGGCAAAGGGTTGTTTATTACTAGAGCCACCTGGCAGCCCATGCAATACAGTGGGTCCATGTGTATATGTCAATCCCAAACTCCCAATTTATTCCTCCCTCAACATTTCCCCTTTGGGAATTATAAGTTTGTTTTCTTTTTTTTTCCCCCATAAATTTGTTTTCTAAGTCTGTGAGTCTGTTTCAGTTTTGTAAATAAGTTCATCTGTATCATTTTTTTTCAGATTTTGCAAATAAGTGATATCGTATGATATTTGTCTTTGTCTGACTTCCCTCACTTCCTATGATAATCTCCATATCCATCCATGTTGCTGCAAGTGACGTTATTTCATGAGCTCTCCCAGTTCAAGTCTGCAGACTGCAGGATTCCCCAAGGACGTGTGGGCCTGGATGCCACTTTGTTAGGGAATCAGCCCTTCAGGTCGTGTGTTCTCCTGCAGGGCCACACGCCTGGTGGGATGAGCAAGTTACACGGCAAGGGTCCAGCAAGCACGGAACACCGACACCGAGCACAGAACCCCTGGCCCATGAGGCATAACAGACTACAATCCAGTGGTGACACCAGCAGTCCTCTCTGACCCAGAATGCGTGCTCATTCATTCGGTCGTGTTTGATTCTTTGTGACCCTGTGGACTGTAGCTCACCAGGCTCTTCTGTCCATGGGATTTCCTCCTCCAGGGGATCTTCCCGACCCAGGGTTCAAACCCGGGTCTCCTGCGTCTCCTGCATTGTCAGGTGGATTCTTTATCACTGAGTCACCTGGGAAGTCCAGAGAGAAAGGATGCTTATTCATTTAAGAGGAACACAAAGAGGGCCTGTTGAAGGGAAAAAAAGATGAAGGAACTAACATTTCTTGGCAGTTCTTTGATAGTAAGAAACAAATAAATGATGCATCATTAAAGAAAAGAAAACATGCAGAAACAGGGAGTAGCTCATCGAATTGAAAGGAAAGCCAAGGAAAAAAGCTTCACAGCGAGCAGGATTCAGGGTGGTTTCTGGAGGTCCAGAAAGGGCATACAAGTGACTCGAAGGCACATTCATCTGCAGGAAGAACTCCAAGTGTTCTCCATTTTATTGTTCCCCCTTAACACCTAATTCCAGAGAGAGAACCTCTGATTGGTCTCAGTTTGGTCATATGGGCACCTTTTGGTGAGGAGAGGCAGGTCACTCTGATGGACAGTCTCATCATGGGGATATCCAGAGTATAGTTGGAGTGACATTCCCAGAAAAAGGTTGTAGGTGTTGAACAGCAGGAATAAGAGCTGACCCTTACACTTGTTCTCCTTGGGGCCTTCCCAGGTGGTGCTAGTGGAAAGAACCCGGCTGCCAATACAGGAGATGAAGGACAGGTGGGCTTGATCCCTGGAGGAGGGCATGGCAATGCACTCCAGTGTTCTTGCCTGGAGAATCCAATGGACAGAGGAACCTGGTAGGCGCCGAAGAGTTGGACATGACTGAAGAGACATAGCTTGCATGCAGCAGCTTTAGGCAGTACCAGGGAAAGAAAGACTGAGTCTCGGCAAGTTTCAGCAAGCAACCCAAGGGGTTTGAACAGAGAACTTGCCTGTGTTTAAAACCTGAGAGCGTCACTATTACAATTTTCCCTATATTGGTAAAATCTAGGCTCTTTCCACTATAAGCAAATTGAGCTGGGCCTTCAGAGGTGGCTGGGGTTCCAAATGGCAGAGATATAAAGGAGAAGAAAGTGGGAAATGACCGAGCCATTTGCTATGGCATGCATTTGATATTTGCAGCATTCACTTCAACTAGAGAAGCGGAGATCCTTTGTAAATGTTACAGCAATAAAAAAAAAAAAAGCACACTTGGAGTTTCCTCTGAGACTCACAAACATTCTACTAAAGGGAAAGCAATCCAAGGCAACATTTGTTTAAATTAAAAATAATAATAAAAGGGAAAACTTGACATCTATTCCCGGCCAAAAGGTTGAGCATTAAATAACATTTAAATTTGGCTTTGATTTAAAAAAAAAATGTATGTTGTTTTGGATAGCTATATTTAAGCAATTTTTGCAAGCCTCAGAGGGAACTAAAAATGCCTTAATTGCTTCCTCATTTTTACATACTCTATTATATGGAATTTCAGCAGCATCTGTCACCAAATTACCAGTATTACAAAAACATTGTATATTTTATACGTGGAATAACCTCAAATACCTGAAAATACCTCCAAGTGTTTGAGGAGCCAATTGAGCTTTTTTTATTATTATTAAAAAAAATATATTTAATTTCTGGTTATGCCTGGGTGTCTGGGACACACTTAAGGAATTCGTTGTTTTTTTTTTTTTTTTTATTCAAAATACTGACTTTCCCAATGAATTCCTCCCTAACTGAATACTCATGAGGCATATAGCTATCATCTTCTAAAAAACAAGAAAAGTTTACTTTCTTGATGTTTTAAAATATGAAACCTTGTATGAAGGATTCAAAGACAATGCAAATAGTGGATGAAAATTAACATTTCGGAAACACCCCCCAGGTACCAGGCAGGTAAGGAGGCACTTTCCATTTCAATACCTCAGTGATCCAAACCTCAGCTTTTAGAAAGAGCATTGTTATTACTCATCTCATCAAGGAATAGCATCCTTTGGAGGTGAGGGGACAGAAGATGAAAGCAAATTGCTCAAAGCCATGTAACAGTCAAGTGATGGAACTGTGTTTTAATCCCACAAGGTAAGACATAAAGTCCTCCCCTTTTAAAACAGAACACACACTTTGGCAGGAGTCTCCACTCCTTTGGCCTCGAGTTTCCACTCTTTTCCCATCTTCCAATAGTCTGTAAAATGAAAACAGAACTACTGGCCCCTGGTGCTTTGCCTCTTGGTGTGAATCCTAGCTTTTCCTCAGTCACTCAGTGACTCCACACCTGTCAGCCCCAGGGTTCACTCAGCTCCCTCACCCAATCTGTTATAGGATTGCCACCTTCCCAGCAATGTGGCAATCCAGGAGCTCTGAGGCAAAGAGGGTGGCAGAGGATGAGATGGTTAGATAGCATCATGGACTCAATAAATAAGAATTTGAGCAAACTGGGAGATAAGTGCAGGACAGGGGAGCCTGGCATGCCGCAGTCCATGAGGTCTCAAAGAGGCAGACACCACTTAGCAACAAAACAACTTCTCTATAAACCCTAAACTTGTTGCCAAGTTTTGGCAGTGTCATCTACATACCTTGGGTGACACAGAGAGCTCAAATCTGATGCTCTGTGGCAACCGAGAAGGGTAGGATGGGCCGGGAGGAGGGAGGGAGGTTCAAGACAGAAGGGACATATGCAAACCTATGCTCCAAGCTGATCCATGTTGATATGTATGGCACAAACCAACACAGTACTGTAAAGCAATTATCCTCCAATACATAAATCAAAATATAAACAAATAAATAAATGCAAATAAATAAATGCTTTTGAAAATATAAAAAAATTAACACATTAAATCAATGAACTGTATGGTATGTGAACTGTATATCTCAATAGAGCTGCTATTTACAGAAAAATGTATACCAGAGAAATAAAAACATGTTAATATAAAAATAAAAAAATAAATAAAAAATAGATTAAAAAAAAAAAACCTGCCCAGCCCTCTTTCCTCAATACCTGAGATTCATGTCTCATTCTCTGTCATCTGTCAACTTCCGGCCTCCAGTAGGAGGCTCTGAGCATCGTGAGGCCTGGGCTGAGTCGTCTTGGCCACTGTGTGCCCACACCGAGCACAGAGGATCTGATGTGGGATCTGAGCTCAGTAGATGCTGGCTCAATGAGAGAACAAATGAAGGAATAAACACGTCACATATGCTAGCAGATGGGTAAATGCTCTGAAGTGAGAACAAAGCCATCACAAACAGCATTATTGACTCTGGCCTTTGAAAGTCTTTTTTACGTATGCTGCTTCTCTGTTTCTGGCTGTTCTCTTTCCTCCAATCAGCAACATCTATTCACTGTCCCCTGAGTTCACCCTTCCCTACTTCCCTGATATGTTGGTTCTCTCATTGTCCCTCGGGTATATCCTGACTACAATTAGACAGATACCATATGTACCACAGACCCTCACAGCCTGGCCCCAGCTCTCCTTTGTCAACAATTTTACCCAGTGAACCCCTAAGTCAAGGTAAAATGCAGTTACTGTTAGTTTTGTTTTTTTTTAATCCTTTGTGTGGTCAATGCCTATCAATTTCTCAAAGGCCAGTTCATGGTCAACTTCACTGCAAAGAACTTTCTGATCTGCCTCTTCTTGCTGATTTCTTCTATTAGAATTCCTAGTTCATTCAGTTGATGTACGGATCCGGGTCTCGTCAGAGAAAAGTAAGCCATGCCTGAGAGCACAACAGACAATTTAACATAAAGAATTACTAAGCATGTGGTTGTAAGGTCTAGGAGAGTGAATAGAACACAGTGAGACTGTGCAGAGGTTGACAACGCCAGAACACTACCCATGCTGGCCCAGAGGGGTGAGTGGTGGACGTTCTATCACCAGGACTCAGAATCGACAATCCACCCTGAGACGGGTGGCTTCCCACAGGGGCTGGAACAAGTGGGAAGCCTTGAATCCTGCCAGCAGAGAGGAGAGCAGACGGACAGACTGCCTTTCTCACTTTCCCCGCTGTCCACTTTCCTGAAAGGATCGGCATTGGCCTGTTGATTAGGGAGGCTGACCACGGAGTTTGCAGAGGTCACTCCCTGTGATACAGAGCAGATGAGGAGGAGGGTGTAGAATGACTCCAAATGCAACTAGCAGAAAATACCGCATATCGTACAGTTGTGTATTTGTCATTATGTTTACGTATGGACAGTGAGCCTCCTCCAGGCAGACACCATGCCCTACACATCTGTGTGTCTTCAACACAAAGGGCAGTGTCTTCACCTGGATCCTTGGGAATAAGGGAAAAGGAGGAGGAAAAGGAAGTGATGGGGAGAAGAAGACTACAGCAGTTATGAATGAATAAAAAATTATTCATTCTTTCTAATAATGCAAAGAATTTTTCAGTCTGTCAGAGGAAGTGCAATCTACTGCTGTTAAAACTTTAAAACTTCACTAATGGCTTACTAACTGCTTTCTCTCCTCTCACTTACCCTTTACTGTTATGTTTCTATGTCCCTCTTTTCTTTTTTTTTTTTTTTTAATTATTCCTTCCATTCAAGCAAAACTGGCATTGCATTTATTTTTAAATCAGATGATAGATACATACATAGATAGATGCACAGATGTAGAGATATGTTTTTTGATTACACGGTATTCATTTTGATTCCATTGTACTATTTTGTTATTTATGTAATGGAAATCCTGAGTGGACTAGCTCAAATCCCTAAAGGTATTCCATGGAAGGATGTAAAGTATCTGATGGAATGCCAGCACTGGGAACTATTTCAATGGGAAGAGAGGATGGTTAGGTCTGGTGCTTAGCAGAGGGCTGGACACTGTTCCTGCCTCATCACCACTTCTCCACGTGCATCTTCTTCATCTTTCTCTCTTACTCCCCAGACAGTGGGACCCACAGTGAGTTGTTTCTTTTCCTGAGTTGCTTCTTTTCCTGCTCTCGTTTTCAGGCACCCAGAAAGATACTAAGCCCAGTTTCATTTCTACAATTCCTGAAGAAGCATCCTGAATGGCCTTCTGTTTTCATACCCATAGTCACTCAGATGCTCAAAGCATGCTTGATTGCCAATCCATCCCAGTGATTGGCTAATTGCTAAGATTTTTGGACCTTTTCTGTACAAGGTTTCCATCTATTTCCTCCTGCTCCTCCTTCTTCTGATACTTCCTTTTTTTTTTTTCATTTTAAGAGGAATTAACCTCAGAAATGCTCATTGTATCTTAGTTCCTTCTGCAAAAATGTACTTCAAAACACACCACTAGATTCATTACTAAAGTTGTTACTTCTCTCCTTTTCCTTTTTAAAATTACGTGCAAATTAGTTTATAGAAATCAGTGAAGAACTTACTATGTACAAGGCATCATGATTAGTACTTTGTGGTGATTTTTCTCTGGGTATCTCAGAGTATTTACATACTAACTTGAGACAATGAAAATATATGTGAAGAAGCTTCTGCCTCTTCAGGGCTTGCGTTTCTAGTCAAAGGAGAAATACAAGAAAATAGTCACAGAAGAAACATTTCCTAGCACAGAGAATTAACACTATGGGTCTTGGTTTTTAAAATCACCTGTCAACATCGTCTTTAATCCCTGCAACCACAGTATGCTTACTTTTATGCCATTTCCTAATCATAAACATTACCCTGTGCTCTATCCAACACCCATTTCTGAAGAGCCCACGTTATACCTGAGACAATGTGAGGATCTTAGGAAACAAAATGAGTAGAAAAATGAGAGACTGTGATGAATTTCTCAAGAGACCTGGACCCTAGCATCCCAAGGATGGAGGGGCTGATCCTGCCTCCTCAAATGACTGCATGTGTCTTAAAGGTAAATGGGCGTCCACTGAGTACCAAAGGAGCTGAAGCTATTACGGGCAGAGAAGGAGCAAAAGGACCCAACAATTACACCACTCCGGCTCACAGACATTCTGCTCCTCCTGGGGTGGATTTTATATTTTCTCTGCGTTCCTGTATGTGGATTGCACACAGCACCCACCCCATGGATGTTGAGTTTGGTCATGTCATTTTCAAGCTGATCTGATGCACACCCTGTAGGTACAGAAGATTTACACTTCATTGCATGCATTTCTGCAGGCTCTCTGACACTCACTTCTCTCTGCCATGAAGACACCAGGTCCCCAGGAAGAACTGCTCCTTCATCCTTCTTCCTGGATGGCAGTCCACCCACAGTCACCAGCATATTTGAGATTGCCTTCAAGATTGGGGGCCAGGGGTGTTTGCTATTGTTGTTAATGCAGCAAAACTGAATCACACAAATCTTTCTTCCTCTATTACCTCTATCTCATAGAAAAATACTTTGTAGTTCTAAAATTTCTGTACAGTAACATGCACTAAGCATAATACTAAGAGCTGTTGCTTCTATAATTCTTTTTTTTTATTTAAAGCTAAGCCAATGTTTGTGTATTAATTAATTTGATTCTGCTGGTTTCTAAAAGAAGAAATTTAGCAGAGGGCTGGATACTGTTCCTCCTCATCTCCACTTCTCCAGGTGCTGCTTTCTTTCCTCCCACTTACACTTTACTGTTATGTTTCTATGTCCCTTTCCTTTTTTAAACATTTCTTCCAGAAGAAATATTCCAAGGCCCAACAATTCTTTCTTAAAGAGGTCTGCTGATTCTTCTGTTCCATGACAGTCCCATTGTTTTTATAAGTGTTGCTGAAAAATTAAAAGATAGTAAGTAGAGACCATGTGGTTTGGGGAGAACACAAAGAAAAAGAACTGAGTCATGAGTCTAGTCAGTTCTGACACTAAAAATAAGCCACACTCCCACTCTGGTTGAAGTTTCCTTGTTATAAAATGAAAAGGACAAAGGGCAAATCTTCGAGGTCCTTCCTTTTATAAAATTACTTTGTTTTAATTTACCTAAACATAAAAAAAATATGAATTCTCAGATTCAGAGGATCCTTTTGCACCAGGTTCATCATATAACTCCCAGCGTCCAGCCCAGTACCAAGCATGGAATAGATCATTTTTTTAATGAATCAATGAATGAGTAATGACAATTATGAAACATATATACTGAACATTACTCTGTTCCAGGTAGAGCGCTAGCCATGAAGATCACAGAGTGGAAGGAGATACAGTCCCAAACATGCAGAAGGCAGAGATACACTAAAAACTGCTGCTGCTGCTAAGTCGCTTCGGTGGTGTGACCCTGTGTGACCCCATAGACGGCAGCCCACCAGGCTCCCCCATCCCTGGGATTCTCCAGGCAAGAACACTGGAGTGGGTTGCCATTTCCTCCTCCAATGCATGAAAGTGAAAAGTGAAAGTGAAGTCACTCAGTCGTGTCCAACTCTTCGAGACCCCATGGACTGCAGCCCACCAGGCTCCTCCATCCATGGGATTTTCCAGGCAAGAGTACTGGAGTGGGGTGCCATCACCTTCTCCGACACTAAAAACTATCTGCAGTAAATTACAGTGAACACAACGACAGGCACAAGGCGATACACACATCCACAGAGTAGACAGCCAGCATCCAGAAAGGCTTTCTACTTCTCAAAATGCTTGCCCCTCTATTAAGAGTGTTTTCAGAGTCATATTTGAGAAGGCGCTATTTAGGGATTACAAAATATCAGTCAGGTGAAACCTGTCTTCTTAAGCACCATATAAAACTGCTTCAGGAAACTTAAGAGGAGCAGGAGGATAATAAAACCCATGCTTCCATAAATTGGGAATAATGGAGAAAACAGAGCTCTTCAAACAACTGCTCAGGAGACATCCCAAGAGATAGAAATTTAAGCCGAGAGAAGATTTTTTTTTTCCTAGTCTGGGTGTGAGTCTTGATCACCGTGTACTAAATAAGAAGTAGGTAACACTATATTTATAAACTATGTATGCAGTTCTTTTCAAGAGGGCTATGGAAGGGTCTCCTTCCAGCTGAGAAATTTCGAATCAAGAGATGAACTCCTGTTTGCCAGTGGTTTCAACTACCCTTATTTGACCACTTCTCTATTTAGAACTCCTCCAAACTTATATAGCATATTACATCTAATTAATTGAGTGTTTATGCCTTAAAGAGTTATTTGCTTGTGACTATAGTGAAATTTCCAGGATTTATGACAGGAACATTTGAGAACAGCAACATGTGTTTCCCTCTGATTTGTATAGCTTCATTCATTATAATTTTTCCTGATGTTTTGCCTACCATATTATTAACTTCCCCAAAGCAATGAAATACCAGCTTGTCTTCTCACAGCAGAGAAATGAGAGGAATAATTATGAACGTGGAAATCCCAGTGAAAACATGCTTCTATTGAAAGAAGCTAGTAGTCCAAGAAGGAGTTCCCTGGATTTATGAAGACCATTTAAAAAAAAAAAAAAAGCAAACATGCAAGAAAACAGATGCATTTTTTCATCCAGCATTTGGACACTCTATATGCAGGGAAAAGAAATCTTTTATATAATAAACAGATAAACACACACACATAAAAATATCAGTGGACAATAATTTATATTTTGCCATAAGTTGTAGAGTCGGAATAAATCATCCAAGTTTCAAGTATATGCCATGCATAAATATTTAATCACCGTGAAGTGTTCTTTTCAGAATGTAAGAGTCTGTAACCATATTGTTTGATCTGTAACTGACTCTGGGGGCAGTGCTAAGATGCATTTCTCACGACCCGGGGCTACTTGAGAGGTTACGGAGATGGAGGAGTGGGGAGGACAGTGCAAAATAGACTCTGATGCCTGTCCCTGCAAAGATGTGGGGCAGTCTGGGAAAACAATTCCAGCCTGGGCTGTAGATCAGTGGTTCTTTTACAAAGAGCTGGGGGGTGACAGGACCACCACAGTCATTTGTGTTTATTGTTCAACCAGGTGTCGGGGGCCATCCAGGACCAAGGACGACCACATGAAGAAACCAGAGGAGGATGGGCGTGGGGTGGGGCGAGGACAGGGAGGACCTGGGACAAGAGAGAAGCAGCTCCCTCTCCCTCCTGTTTGAGATGATGTTTGTGTTATGACATTCTGCCGCCTCCATTGTTATTTCTCACAACATCATGGGCCGCTTGGCACCCTGACCATCCGGGTGGCCGCTCATAAAAGGAAAAAAAGAAACCCTGGATTTACTCTCTTCCTTCAGAAACGTTCCCTTGCCTTTCTATTCCGTGTGGCCATGTTTTCCTTGCCAACCCTGATATTTCTCTTTCATTTACATGACCCTTCCACTGGTCACTAGTTCCAAATGTGTATTCGTGAAGAGGAGGTTAGCTTGGAAAATAACTCCCAAACTGAATGCCTCCTCCCAGAATCTGTGCCTCAAAGCTGCTCCACAACTTGAAGTTATTTCTATCTGTGTAAATGTGGGAGAAGGGGATAGTTCCCAAAGAAAACGTCACCCAAGTGATGAGGTTGGGATAATGTATATTGTTTAGTAAATGTATTGATGGTATGACATTCATTGTGAAACTTTGTTAAGTCTCAAAAGAAAGTTTTGGGGTTTCAGGGATGCCTGGTTTTCAGTGTTTTATCTTTCAATCCCTAACATTTATAATCATTTTCATTATAAATAAGACCTCTGTAGAAATGACCCAAATTCACCTTTTAAAACCACCTCATTCTTAGAACCAATGCCATCTCTGATGAGTGAGCCCACACGAATAATAAAAACTAACAATTCAGAGGAGACAGAATGGACCACCAGTTGACCACAGTACAATACTCATGAGATCTATAGGAAGAATGGCAATCGTCATCAAGAAACAAAACCATTTCTATTCTAAACTTGATTATTCTCTGATTTTGTAGCAGCTGTAAGGCCCACACTGCAGGTTATTCCCAAAAGAACTTAAGATTTTTTATATTAACTAATCAACTTTGCATACTCTAAAAGCCTAGCTGCATTGATAATCATTACATTTTAGACAATGAAGTAGGTTTTCTGAAGTCAAGCTTTATTATAAGATTGAGGTTGAATTGGGATAACTTGTCTTGAAACTTCTATGCAAGAATTAATCCAGTAATTATGCTGGAGATCACTTAATATCATGGTCACATTTCTTAAAACACAAGGATCTAGTAAATTTTCTAATATTTAGAATATAATAAAAACATAATTGTGGTACATAGTTTCTATGACAAATCTAGACAGTGTGTTAAAAAGCAGAGACATCACCTTGCTAACAAAGCTATGGTTTTTCCAGAAGTCATGTGTGGATGTGAAGGTTGGACCATAAAGAAGGCTGAGCTGAAAAATAGATGCTTTTGAATTGTGATGCTGGAGAAGACTTGAGAGTCCCTTGGACTGCAAGGAGATCAAACAGTCAATCCTAAAGGAAATCAACCCTGAGTATTCATTCAAAAGACTGATGCTAGAGCTGAAGTTCCAGTTGGCCACCTGATATGAAGAGCTGAATCATTGGAAAAGACTCTGATGCTGGGAAAGAATGAAGGCAAAAGAAGAGGGGATGGATTAGATAGCTTCACCAACTCAGTGGACATGAATTTGAGCAAACTCTGAGAGACAGTAGAGGACAGAGAAGTCTGGTGTGCTGCAATTCATGGGGTCGCAAAGAATCAGACACAACTGAACGACAAGTAAGAAGCCTATAAAGTGATCCTAGTGAACCCTGCCTCCTGATATTTATCCCCTTGTGTTATCCTTTGTTTACAGGCTTGCTTCTATATAGCAGCATACAGCAACTCTCTCCCTCTCTCTCTCTCTTCTAACTTTTCTCCTCTCTCTCCCAGGGTACTTTAGGGGCTGTAACCTTCTGTGTTGTGAGTGGCCCTCTGGATAAAGCTGTGTAACAAGGAACTGCTGTCTACATCAAGGAGGCGGGTGAGTGAGCTTAGAAACAAATCCTCCAATCTTCTCTCAGCCCAGCCTTGAGATGTCTGCAGCCCTGGCCAATCTCTAGATTGCAGCCTGTGAGAAACTCTGAGTCAGAGAAGCTTTACCCAGATTCATTCACCCACATAATCCTTGCAGTAATAAATGTTCTTTTAAGCTGCTAAATTTGGGGATTGTTTGTTTAATTATAAATAATAATTATTTATTTATTCTTCCCAACTTCAAGGCAGTGTCTCTAACTCACTGCTGAGGTCTACTCTAAAACTTTGGCTGTTGAAATAAGATCATTGATTAAAAAAAAAAAAAAAAAACAAATAAAACACAGATGAATAGATAAAGAAGATGCAATATATACA
The DNA here is from genome assembly GCF_055505025.1 of Bos grunniens. Taxonomy (NCBI): domain Eukaryota; kingdom Metazoa; phylum Chordata; class Mammalia; order Artiodactyla; family Bovidae; genus Bos; species Bos grunniens. The sequence goes on along the minus strand of NC_141170.1, from coordinate 9,377,719 downwards.
TTCAATGGAATACTGTTATCATTGTTCAGTCACTCACTTGTCTCCAATTCTTTGTAATCCCAAGGACTGCAACATGCCAGGCTTCCCTGTCTCCCGGAGTTTGCTCAAACTCGTGTCCATTGAGTTGGTGATGCCATGCAACCATCTTGTCCTCTGTCGCTCCCTTCTCCTCCTGCCTTCGACCTTTCCCAGCATCAGGATCTTTTCCAATGAGTCAGCTCTTCACATCAGATAACTAAAGTATTGGAGGTTCAGCATTAGTCCTTCCAAAGAATAATCAGGATTGATTTCCTTTAGAATTGCCTGGTTTTATCTCCTTACAGTCCAAGGGACTCTCAAGAGTCTTCTCCAGCACCTTCTCCAGTTCGAAAGCATCAGCTGTTTGGCACTCAGCTTTCTTTATGGTTCAACACTTACATCCATACATGAATACTGGAAAAACCATAGCTTTAACTATAAGGACCTCTGTCGGCAAAGTAATGTCTCTGCTTTTTAATATGCTGTCTAGGTTTGTCATACATTTTCTTCCAAGGAGCAAAGTCTTTTAATTTCTTGGCTGCCATCACCATCTGCAGCTGTTTTGGAGCCCAAGAATATAAAGCCTGTCACTGTTTCCATTATTTCCCCAACTATTCAGCATGAAGTAATGGGACCAGATGCCATGATCTTTGTTTTTTGAATGGTGGGTTTTATTTTAGCTTTTTCACTCTCCTGTTTCATCTTTATCAAGAGGCTCTAAAATAATGCCATTTGCAGTCATATGAATGGACCTAGAGATTATATCATAAGTGAATTAAGTCAGACAGACCAAGACGAATATCACATGATATCACTTATGTAAAATATGATACAAATCAACTTGTTTACAAAATAAAAATAGACTCACAGACATAGAAAACAAACCTTGTTACCAAAGAGGAAAGAAGTAGAGGGAGGGGTAAATCAGGAGTTTGGGATTAAAATATACACATTACTATATATGGAGGAGATAACCAACAAGGATCTACTGTATAACACAGGAAACTGTATTCAGTATCTTCTAATAACCTGTAATGGAAAATAATCTAAAAAATGCATATATATATATATAAAACCATATACATATAAACATATATTTATACATGTAATTGATCACTTTGCTATGCACCTGGAACTAACACAATATTGTAAAGCAACTATATTTGAATAATTTTTTTAATGAGACCCCAAGATCACAGCTTGTCTTACTACGAACATAAAAATATGTATGTAAAAAATCATACGTATATATGTATAAAATTGAATCACTTTGCTGTACAGCTTTGCTGTACAGTAACACAGCATTGTAAATCAACTACATTTAAATAAAAATTTTAAAAATTTGAAAACCCAAGATCACAAATTATCTTACCATGGCTTATTAGCAAAGTCTTCTCCAAAATTAATGTGAAACATGAAATCTCCGTATTCCTTATGCAGCTCTTATCCTGTAGCACACTGCATATTAAATTGACTTATTTATCATGTGTATTATTTATTTTCTTTCTCTCCCATTATATATGCTCTACCAGGTCACAGATCTCATCTTTTTTTCTTTTAACCCATATATTCCAAGGACTAAAACCAGTGCTAAGTTCATATCAATCGCCCAATAAATGCTTCATATTTGGAGGATTTTGACCTGGTTTGATGTCAAATTCACAGTCTCCAGCCATAAGCCATAAACTATGTTGTTCCCCGTTCATACCTTCCACCTTTCTAAAACTGCAGTCTCCCCATGGCCATGCATTCCACCGGGAATGCCCTGTACCTTAGGTTGCATTCCGCAGAAACACACTGTGAGACAAGTATTTGTGTGTGAGCGATTTATGAAGGATGTGTGCCCAGGAGAAACCAGCAAGAGTGGGCAAGGGTGTGATTTCAGGCAGAGTCCCAGAGAGGGTAGATTCAGCTCTTCCCACTGGGGAACCCTTAAGTGTAAATTATGCCTCCAACTCTGACCCAGTCCTAGGCAAAAGAGTTGAGCTTTCATACTCCCATGCTAATTAGTCATCAACTAGGGCAGCCCCAGGGACATAAACTCCCAGGTACTTGTAGCTGTCTGCAAGTTTGGGGAAAGCCAAGGGCAGGCCTCCAACCAAGAGACTCAGGTACAGGCTTTAGAGGCAGAGGAGCTCAGACACTTGGAGAAGAGAGCAAAGAGACAGTTATGGGACGCAGGGATATCTGAGCAGAGCCCCCAGAGTGCCTCCTACACCCATATTTTCCCCAGTTTACTTTACTAAAATCTTACTCATCCACCAAATATTTCTTTCTTTATGTATCTTAGTGGCTTTTCTGGTAGCTCAGCTGGTAAAGAATCCGCTTGCAATTCAGGAGACCCCAGTTCGCTTCCTGGGTTGGGAAGATGCCCTGGAGAAGGGATAGGCTACCCACTCCAGTATTCCTGGGCTTCCCTGGTGACTCAGATGGTAAAGAATCCACCTGCAATGTGGGAGACCTGGATTTGGTCTCTGGGTTGCGAAGCTTCTCTGGAGGAGGGCATGGAAACCCAGTCCAGTATTCTTGCCTGAAGAATACCCATGGACAGAGGAACCTGGAGGCCTACAGTCCATGGGGTCACAAAGAGTTGGGCATGATTGAGCGACTAAGCACAGCACACAGCACATGTATCTTAGGGTATACTAGAGCCACACATAGTGCTCTATTATTTTTCATTAACTTTCCCTCCCCTTTCCTAGACCATAAAATCCATAATGACAGAGATGGTCTGCTCTAGATACGTGTGTTTCTACACTGTGTTGTGAATAGTAGCCATGCCATTGACTTCCCTGGTGGCTCAGAGAGTAAAGCATCTGCCTGCAATGTGGGAGACCTGGGTTCAATCCCTGGGTCAGATCCAAGATTCCCTGGAGAAGGAAATGGCAACCCACTCCAGTAGTCTTGCCTGGAAAATACCATGGATGGAGAAGCCTAGTAGGCTACAGTCCATGGAGTGGCAGAGTCGGACACGACTGAGCAACTTCACTTTCTTTCTTTCTTACACTGTGTTGTGAATAGTAGCAGTGTCATTGAATATCTCAAAGCTGTGAATTTCAGAAAGTGAGGAGCAGTTTTTTGTTGCTTTTTTTTTAATGACCTTGTATCCAGCAACTATTACAGTATCTGGTACATAGCAGGCAACAAGATCATGTTTGCAGTGTGTGTGTGTGTGTGTGTGTGTGTTAGTTGCTCAGTCATGTCTGACTCTTTGCAACCCCATGGACTGTAGCCAGTGTGGCTTCTCTGCCCGTAGAATTCCCCAGGCAAGAGGAGCCTGGACAATTAAGAATAAATACAAATATTCGTTACAGGTTACAAAGTGCTCTCCTAGCTCTTAGGCCACCAATCTCTCACAGAAACAGTTGTGTACACTAGGTATGACTATCTCATTTTTCATAAAGAAAGCCTTGGTGAATGGATTTCCCAGTGACTTGCTGACATTTTAAATAGTCACTGTGTGATGCCTCAGAACTAAATCTCACTTCAAGTTCAATTTGTTTCCTCTTAGCATCTCCAGCTCAATGGACACAAATATAAACAAACTCCAGGAGACAGCGAAAGACAGGGGAGCCTGGCATGCTGCAGTCCGTGGGGTTGCGAAGAGTCGAACATGACTGAGCAACTGAACAACAACAAAGCCATACTGATTGATTAATTGATTGATTGATAGGCTGACTGATTGATTGATCAATTAGGATAGGAACACATTTGGAGACTGAGGTCAGTAAACAGACACAAGATGGCCCATTCATTTAACAAAGCTATAGCAAGGTGATTTACTCAAATAAAAGTCATAAAAGGAATATTTATTAAGCATACAAAAGGCAATCAATAAATGCTTGACCTTATTGAATTGAATTACATAAAATGGAATGGTAATGCTTGGCTTGAACTAAAATAGATGGAGACAATTTAAATCAAAGTGAGTTTTATGGGGTCTTTTACCCCCTGGTTCCCCATGTTTTGTCTAAAATGGGAGCTGAGAGAAGTCAGAAAGAAAGTTGTCAGCAGGTCGGTGACTATAAATTACTGGCTTTCATTCAGTAAAATGTGTCAAGTAACCCATAAACAGGTCAGACCCCCAGAACCCTGCATTGTAAACTCATCTTAAACCGTATGAGTCTGCAATTTTCTGGGCACTGTTCATTTTACCCAAACTCTTTGTCACAGTTCTTCCCATCTCCAAGAAATCTACCATTTTCCTCACCATTCTGTCTTTAGCTATTATGGGGGCAAGCATTCAGCCTAGTTTATGCTCAGCTGAGGACAGATGGGTAGCAACTCAGCACAGCTGTTGTCAGCACCTTCCTTGAATCCCTTCTCCAGGACGTGCCCTCAGGGACACGCTGCAGTCTCTGGTGACACTGTGAGTCACTTAGAGCCTGGCCCGTGCATGACAGATGAGACAGGAAATGAGTCTGTGATCTGGGAGCAGCTATCAGCCAATGACAAGAGTTGTTGCAGCACTTTTTGCAATAGCCATGGCATGGAAGCAACACAGATGTCCATCAACAGATGAATGGATACAAGAAGCTGTGGTACACATGTACAATGAAATATTACTCAGGTATAAAAAAGAATGCATTTGAGTCAATCCTAATGAGGTGGATGAACCTAAAGCCTATTATACAGAGTGAAGCAAGTCAGAAAGAGAAAGACAAATGTTGCATATTAATGCATGCATATGGAATCTAGAAAGATAGTACTGATGAACCTACCTGCAAGAACAGACTTGTGGACACAGTGAGGGAAGGAGAGGGTGGGATGAACTGGAGAGTAGCATGGAAAAATAAAAATTACCATATGTAAAATGGATAGCAGGTGGGAATTTGCTGTATGACACAGGGAGCTCAGTCCAGAACTCCGTGACCACCTAGGGATGGTGGTGGGGAGATGCGAGGGGGTTTCAGGAGAGAGGGGACAGATAGCTATAGCTGATTCATGTTGCTGTATGGCAGAAACCAACACAATACCATAAAGCAACTATCCTCGAAGTTTAAAAAAATTAAAGAATGGAAGATAACAACTCTAACTTCCTTATCCTTCTGGTAGAACAACTCTGGAGGAAATGTTGACTATACCTCAGCACGATACTGGATGCTTGGGGCTAGTGCACTGGGAAGACCCAGAGGGATGGTATGGGGAGGGAGGAGGGAGGAGGGTTCAGGATGGGGAGCACATGTATACCTGTGATGGATTCATTTTGATATTTGGCAAAACTAATACAATTATGTAAAGTTTAAAAAAAAAAAAAAAAAAAGAATTCCCCAAAGGGCTTGAGCTTTGGTTGCCATTAGCAGTCACATTTTCAATAACAAATCTCTCTTGGTTTCCTTTTCCCTGAATCCTCTCCATTCCCACCCTAGTGCTCCCCAGAATCATCTTCAAAATAAACTGCTTCCAGGAGAAACCAAAGGGAATTGAGACTGCTTCTAGGAGGCTCCAAACCTGGGTTCTATTACTCCATTTGGGACATTTATGGTTTTAAAGCAAAAAAGCACAACTGACAGCCGGAAGGGATACCAGTAATAGGGGGATTTTAATAAGTAAGATAGCCCTGCTGCTGTTGCTGCTGCTGCTGCTAAATCGCTTCAGTCGTGTCCGACTCTGTGCGACCCCAGAGAGGGCAGCCCACCAGGCTACCCCGTCCTTGGGATTCTCCAGGCAAGAACACTGGAGTGGGTTGCCACTTCCTTCTCCAGTTCATGAAAGTGAAAAGTGAAAGTGAAGTCACTCAGTCGTATCCAACTCCTAGCGACCCCATGGACTGCAGCCTACCAGGCTCCTCAGCCCATGGGATTTGCCAGGCAAGAGTACTGGGGTGGGTTGCTATTGCCTTCTCTGAAGATAGCGCTAAAAGGGAATAAATTGCAACGCGGAGCCTTCCCGGCAGCATCCTCGGTGGTGGTCACGCGGTGTGTCGACATGACAGGCAGGCTGGCCTGGTAGAAAGAACGCTGGACCAGGTGTCGGAAACCTGAATTCTCATGTTGTCATTGCCACCCCTCCCTGTCCAGCCTTGTTAATTCTCTCTGATCTTTAGCTTTTCTCTTTTGGAAATTTATAAGATTGGATTACTTGGTCCCTAGGGCCCTGCAATTCCCATGAATCCATGGAAGGGGATGAAGTGCATGGCACCTCTTGAAAGGTAAGTTCCACGAGTCATTAATAAACAAGCACACTGTTCACCCAGCACGGGCTCTAAGAGGGACTGTTTAATTAGGCACGCGAGACATTCCAATCTGTCTAGACAGGCTTCTCTTTTTCCCCAAGATGCCTTCGGCCAGGCTCGCTCTGACTGTGACAAGGTGTCCTTTGGCTGCTGACAGTGATTTTGTTGGGTGATAATTCTAATGCCATAGAGTCAGCGGTGGAACTTTCTTTAGTTTTAATGCTGTTTGCCTTTCCAAGGCGAGCTAACTGGGGGCGGTTACCCCAAAAAGAGTCACAAGAGGCTGTCTGTGGACAGGAGTCAACAAGAAGTAGCTGCTGGTAAAGCCCTCATGCCTACCTGTCCTTCATCACAAGTGAGGGGTTTTTTTTTGTTAGTTTCTGCCCCCTTTCCCTCCATCCCTGCCCTTGGGGAATAAAATGTCTTAACATTAAAAGGGAAATTCCAAGTCATTTAATCAACAGTCCCTTTCTCCCACCAAACACAGCAATCCTCCCCAGGATCTCTGGCAGAAGTCTTTGAGAAGAGAAAGGGACTGCCGGAAGTCTAGATTCTTTCACACTCAAATTTGAGTTGTATGACAACACAGGCAAACAGATGACAAATTCCTTTATCTTCCACCTGAAATGGGCTTTAAATCTGTGTGGACAATATTATCAGAACTCATCTGATCTGATGAGGAAGTAGAGGAAATCACTGTCAGTAGTTGAAAAGAATTCTCAAAGTGCAACCAGCTGATCAGACAAGCACAACTCACTGAATGTGATCAAAACAATTTGATTTTTTTTTATCTTGTCTCTTAGGGCTTTTTTCAAATTTATTCAAAGGAGGAAGATGAAACATTGTCTGGAACCATAACTTTCTTTAGGTATTAAGAATTTGATATGTATATTTTAAAATAAGGTTTTTAAATATATTTTTAAAGGAATATATACTTATTCTAGAAAAATTGATAAACATAGATATAAATAAAGCAAAATCTTACCAGCTGGAGACAGCCACTGTCCAGTGTCAGTGGATTTATTACCATTTTCCCCCATCAATTTAGACCCGTGCTGTCCAATATGGGAGGCACTTATTGTTATTGTTTATTCGATGAGTCTTGTCTGACTCTTTTACGGAGAAGGCAATGGCACCCCACTCCAGTACTCTTGCCTGGAAAATCCCATGGATGGAGGAGCCTGGTGGGCTGCAATCCATGGGGTCGCTAAGAGTCAGACACAACTTCACTTTCACTTTTCACTTTCATGCATTGGAGAAGGAAATGGCAACCCACTCCAGTGTTCTTGCCTGGAGAATCCCAGGAAAAGGGGAGCCTGGTGGGCTGCCATCTTTGGGGTCGCACAGAGTCAGACATGACTGAAGCGACTTAGCAGCAGCAGCAGTCTGACTCTTTGCCACTCCATGGGATGCAACATGCCAGGCTCCCCTATCCTTCACTATCTCTGGGAATTTGCTCAAATTCAAGTCCACTGAGTTGGTGATGCAATCTAACCATCTCATCCTCTGCCGCCCCCTTCTCTTTTTGCCTTCAATCTTTCCCAGATCAGGGGAGTCACTAGACACATGTAACCTAGCCTCCCTGAGTTCTATCACCTGTTTCTACTCTAGAAAGACATCCAGGTGTTGTTTGGATTCCCCCTTCCTGGTGCTGGGCTTCCCTGGTGACTCAGATAGTAAAAAACCTGAAGGCAATGCAGGAGACCTGGGTTCATTCTCTGGGTTTCAAAGATCCCCTGGAGAAGGCAACCCACTCCAGTATTCTTGCCTGGAAAATTCCATGGACATAGGAGCCTGGCAGACTACAGTCCATGGGGTTGCAAAGTTGGAAATGACTGAGCGACTAATCTCATTTTTCTGGTCCTGCAGTCTGGAAATCATTTTTAGGCAGAAAACTGTAGCAATTTTAGGGCTCACCTCATTTGCTCCCCTTTTCTCAGGAACCACGGTCTTGTTACTGCCTGTTATCCGATGTCTGAAAGCAGTCGTGGAATCTTAACTTTTTACTTCCCCCTTGTAGTTCTTCTGCCTTATTGTGTCACAAAACACAAAGAAAGAAAAAAAGTATTCCCTGGTGGCTCAGATGGTAAAGCCTCTACCTGCAATGCCGGAGGCCCAGGTTCCATCCTTTGGTTGGGAAGATTCCCTGGAGGAGGAAATGGCAACCCACTCCAGGACTCTTGTCTAGAAAATTCCGTGGATGTAGAAGCCTGGTGGGCTACAGTCCATGGGGTCTCAAAGAGTCGCACGATCTCAATACAATTACTGAAGATGTCTGCCCAAGGTACTATTTCCATATCATTCTTCATTCAAGGTTTGACACTCTCTTACCCCATCTCCACCTAAGGCGAGATACAGCAGCTGCCCATAGTGAAGGATATATTTGGCTTCTATTCTCTTTATCATCTATGTCTTCCCCCACTCACTGGCTGATGCTCTACACCTCATAAAAGTCAAAGAGAATGGGCTGCCAAGGAGAAGAGGAGGAGGAAGGACAGTTTTGCGGTGTGAATGTTGTGTTCTCTGGACCTGGCAGTTGCCCAGGAGTAATTTTTTCCGTGAATGGCTTGAAAGCTGTTGGGAAGCTTCTCGGCTAGACCCTCCAACAACAACTTCTCTGACATTATAATGCCTCTCCTTCAGTTGGCTGCTCCCCCTCCACCCTAGATTTCTTGGGCTGAAGGTCACATCCATGGTGGCATTTGAGCCTAAATGCACACCCAGGCAGTCCTCTTGACAAGACATGAAATAGCTCCAGGCTGGCCTGGCTCTATCACCATCTGATCCACAGAACGGGCTCTTGTAATTCTTCCTCCATTGATCACTTCATACATCCTATACTTCATTCTGGCTTGTCACAGGTTTTTATAGCTTTTTTTCTCTATTTTTTTAAGGGATCTCTTGGTACTTTATTAGTATTTTATTTTATTTTTTGCCATGTCATATGACTTGCAGGATCTTAGTTCCCAAACCAGTGATCAAACACACACCCCCTGCCATAGAAATGCTGCGTCTTAACGTCTGGACCTCCAGGGAAGTCCTGCTACAGCTTTTCTGACAGTAAGTAGAAAAACAACTATCTCTATTTCATTGGCTACCTCAAAGCCTTTGACTGCATGGATTATAATAAACTATGGAAAGCTCTTAAAGAGATGGGAATACTAGATCATCTTACCTGTCTCCTGAGAAACCTGTATTCGGGTCAAGAAGCAACAGACAGAACCCTGTATGGAATAACTGATTGATTCGAGATTTTCAGTGAAAAGAGTACAACAGGGATATCTTCTGTCACACTGTTTGTTTAAACTATATGCTGACCACATCATGAGAAATGCTGGGCTGGATGAGTTACAAGCTAGAGTCAAGATAGGCAGGAGAAACATCAACAACCTCAAAAATGTGGATGATACGTCTCTAATGGTAGAAAGTAAAGAGGAGTTAAAGAGTCTCTTGATGAAGGTGAAAAAGGAGAGTGAAAGAGCCAGCTTAAAACTAAAAATTAAAAAAAAAAACAAAACTAAGATCATGGCATCCAGCCCCATTACTTCACGGCAAATAAGAGGGGAAAATGTGGAAGTAGTGACAGATTTCCTCTTTTTGGGCTCTAAAGTCACTGCAGATGGTGACTGCAGCCATGAAATCAGATGTTTGCTTCTTGGCAGGAAAGCTGTGACAAACCTAGGCACTGTGTTGAAAAGCAAGAGCCATTATTCTGCCAACAAAGGTCCATATAGTCAAGGCTATGGTCTTCCCAGTGGCGATAAAAGGTTGTGAGAGCTGGACCATAAAGAAGGCAGAATGCCAAATAATTGATGCCTTCAAACTGTGGTGCTAAAAAGAGTCCTAAGAGTTCCTTGGTCAGCAAGGAGATAAAACCAGTTAATCTTGAGGGAAATCAACCCTGAATACTCATTGGAAGGACTGATGCTGAAGCTGAAACTCCAGTATTTTGATCATTTGATGTGAAGGGCTGACTCATTGGAAAAGTCCTTGATGCTGAGACAGATTGAGGGCAGAAGGAGAAGAGGCATCAGAGGATGAGATGGCTGGATGGCATCATCGATGCAATGGACATGAACTTGGGCAAACTTCAGGAGATGGTGAGGAACAGGGAAACCTGATGTGCTGCATGCAGTCCATGGCGTTGTGAAGAGTCAGACACGACTGAATGACTGAACAATAACAAGTATGTCTCTGTTCTTTGTGTCTACCAACTGCAGGGAACATGACTGAAGCTTTATGACTGGTCCCATTGAAGCCCTTCAAGCATGAGAAAGATGTACACCCTCAATTCCTCCCTCTCAGCAGGGGAAAGGATTGGAATTCACATTCAGGAGAAATTCTCCACAAAGAACACACACACACACATCATTTTTTATTTTCCTTTTTCTTAAATCATATTCTCAAAGTAGATGAAAGACTTAAAAAAAAATAAAAGTTTAAAATCAGTGATCTAAGTTTCTATGACTGAAGCTAGGAAAAAGGAAGAAACTAAATCTGAATTCAGTAGAAAAATGAAAGAAAATAAATATCAAAATAATAGAAACCAATAAGATAGAAAATAAACAAGTACAGGGAAATCAATAAAACCAAATGATAACTCTTCTGAAAAGATCAGTAATAGTGATAAATTTCTTCTTAAACTAATCAAAAAATAAAAAGACAGAAAACACAAATTATGAGTATCTGGAATGAAAGAGGGAATAACACCATTGATGCTATAGATTTAGGGGAAAATAGAAAGTCTAAGTAATCTAATACTTATCAGTGAAATGGAACTAGTAAGAAAAAAAATCATTACGGAGGCTCCAGAGCCAGGTGTCACTAATGGGTTCTATCAAATAAGTATGTAAAAAATAAAACCAATCTTGCACACTTATTTTGTGAGCCCATAATAACCATGATCCCAAATCCACTCAAAGACATTAAAAGAAAACTGATTTGTTTACAGAGCAGAGTTGAGCTCCCTGTGTTATACAGCAACTTCCCACTAGCTATGGATTTTACACATGGTGGTGTATATCTTTCAATGCATCTCTCTCAATTCATTCCATCCTCTCCTTCCCCTACTGTGTCCAGAAGTCTGTTCTCTTTGGCTGCATCTCTATTCTTCTCTGTAACAACCTAGAGGGGAGGGATGGAGTGAGGGGTGGGAGTGAGATTCAAGAGGGAGGGACATAAGTATACTTAAGGCTGATTCATGTTGTGGTATGGCAGAAATCAACACAGCATTGTAAAGCAATTATTCTCCAATTAAAAAAATTTTAAAAGAGAAAACTAATGACCAGTATTACACAATATAGATAGAAAACATATTTTTAAAATATTAGCCACTCAAATCATAAAATATATTAAAAAGACAATGCATCATGTTTAAGAGAAGTTCATGTGAGAAGCAGAGAAGGCAATGGCACCCCACTCCAGTACTCTTGCCTGGAAAATCCCATGGATGGAGGAGCCTGGTAGGCTGCAGTCCATGGGGTCTCGAAGAGTCGGACACGACTGAGTGACTTCACTTTCTCTTTTCACTTTCATGCGTTGGACAAGGAAATGGCAACCCACTCCAGTGTTCTTGCCTGGAGAATCCAAGGGACAGGGAAGCCTGGTGAGCTGCCATCTATGGGGTCACACAGAGTCGGACACGACTGAAGCAACTTAGCAGCAGCATTTGAGAAGTACAAAATTGGTTTAAAAATCTGATTTACATAAATCTTTTCCCCGAGAGTGGGAATAAGGCAATCATATAATATCACTTATATAAAAATTTCAAAATTAAGTTTTGAAAAAATATACAGAGCAATGAGGTAAGGATGTTTTTCAATATTGTGCTGAAATAATTAGATATGGGGAAGAATATGTAAACCTTTCCTCATGCCATATACAAAAAAATAATTAAAAATAAACAATAGACCCAAAGGTAAAAGGAAAACTACAAAGTATAGAAGACTATCTTCATAGCATTGGTGTAGGCTAGATTTAGGGGCAGAACTCTAAAAGTAGTAGTCATAAGAGGGGGTTAAAAAAAGATAAAAAGATAAATTCAACTTCATCAAAAGATCCAATTAAAAATTAATTACACAAGTCATGTAATGGGAGAATATACTTGCAGTATTAACTGATCAAAGGATTATATCTATAATATATAAAGAACATCTCAGCTCAGTTCAGTTCTGTCTCTCAGTCAGACCTCTCTCTTTGCAACCCCATGGACTGCAGCACGCCAAGCTTCCCTGTCCATCTTCAATTCCCAGAGCTTGCTCAAACTCATGTCCATCAAGTCAGTGATGCCATCCAACCATCTCATCCTCTGTCATACCCTTTTCCTACTGCCTTCAATCTTTCCCAGTGTCAGGGTCTTTTCCAATAAGTCAGTTCTTTGCATCAGGTGGCCAAAGTATTGGAGTTTTAGCTTCAGGATCATTCCTTCCAATGAATATTCAGGACTGATTTCCTTTAAGATTAACTAATTTGACCTCCATGCTGTCCAGAGACTCTCAAGAGTCTTCTCCAACACCACAGTTCAAAAGCATCAGTTCTTCAGCGCTCAGCTTTCTTAATGGTCCAACTCTCTAAAGAACATCTAAAACTCAAAAATAAAGTCAAGAAACCTATATAGAAATGACAGGGTGAGTGGGAAGTATAACATAGAGGGAGATAAATAAATGGCCTAGAAGAACATGACAAAGTGCTCAGCATCATTAGTCATCAGAGAAATGGAAATTAAAACCACAGGGAGACACCACTACACACCTACTAAAATGGCTAAAATTGTGAAGACTGAGCACACCAAGTGTTGGTGAGGAGCAACTGGACCTCTCATACAGTGTGCTGAGTGTGTAAAATGGTAAATTTTGGAAAATGGCTTGTCAGTATCTTAAACAATTAAATGAGTTCAATCCATGAGTTCACTTCCTTGTATTTATCTAAAGGAAATGAAAACTTACATTCTACATCACAAAAATATTTGCCCAAGAATATTCAGAGCTTTTGTTTTTAAATGAATGTCAAAATTTTAAAAAAAGTCCCATAAGAAAAATTAAAAATTTTCATAACATTCATTGAATAAACACATTTCAAAAAATTTTATATTAGAATACTACTCAGTAATAAAAGAAACAAATTATTAATACATGCAATAACATAAAACAAATCTCAATACATTGTGCTGAGTGAAATAAAAGCAAGTACAAAAAGCTATATGAAGTTTTTGACAAAGCGAACCCAACAGTGAAAGAAATCAAAGCAACGGCTGGTTTCAGGGAGAAGGATGAGCAGCAACTGGCTAGAATTCGGCACGAAGAAACTTTCTAGAGGATGCAAGTGTTATATGTCTTTTAAGAGTGAGAGTTATACATATTCTATGTATTTGTCAAAACTGACTAAACTGTACACTTGAAATCTTTGTATTTCTTTGAGTATAAGCTATACCTCAAGAGCTTTCCTGGTGGCTCAGACAGTAAAGAATCTGCCTGCAAAGAAGGAGGCCCGAGTTTGATCCCTGGGTCAAGAAGATACCCTGGAGAAGGGAATGGCAACTGACTCCAGTATTCTTTCCAAGAGAACCTTGAGAGAGTAGCAGGCAGGAAGGCTAGGGGTCTCCAAGCAGAGGAAATAGGCTGCAAGTGTCAGACGTTTTTTTTCTCTCTCTCTTAAGTGGAGGGGGAAACAAACTACAAGTGCCAGATTTTTTTTCCCTTCTCTGTACAAATTTAAAAGGTTTCTCTTAAAATTCTGTGTTGCCATGAGGACACCTGGTTCCACCTGAACTTAACTTTTCTCAAACTTTGAGATAACCAATGCGTTTTTCTTATGGAAATGTTTTTCTTAAGCTATGTTAATGTACTATGCATTTACCATTCAGGTATGACCTAAATCAGATTCCTTATGATTATACAGTGGAAGTGAGAAATAGATTTAAGGGCCTAGATCTGATAGATAAAGTGCCTGATGAACTAGGGACGGAGGTTCAGGACATTGTACTGGAGATAGGGATCAAGACCATCCCTATGGAAAAGAAATGCAAAAAAGCGAAATGGCTGTCTGGGGAGCCCTTACAAACAGCTGTGAAAAGAAGAGAAGCGAAAAGCAAAGGAGAAAAGGAAAGATATAAGCATCTGAATGCAGAGTTCCAAAGAATAGCAAGGAGAGATAAGCAAGACTTCCTCAGCGATCAATGCAAAGAAATAGAGGAAAACAACAGAATGGGAAAGACTAGAGATCTCTTCAAGAAAATTAGAGATACCAAGGGAACATTTCATGCAAAGATGGGCTCGATAAAGGACAGAAATGGTATGGACCTAACAGAAGCAGAAGATATTAAGAAGAGGTGGCAAGAATACACAGAAGAACTGTACAAAAAAGATCTTCACGACCCAGATAATCATGATGGTGTGATCACTCACCTAGAGCCAGACATCCTGGAATGTGAAGTCAGGTGGGCCTTGGAAAGCATCACTACAAACAAAGCTAGTGGAGGTGATGGCATTCCAGTTGAGCTATTCCAAATCCTGGAAGATGATGCTGTGAAAATGCTGCACTCAATCTGCCAGCAAATTTGGAAAACACAGCAGTGGCTACAGGACTGGAAAAGGTGAGTTTTCATTCCAATCCCTAAGAAAGGCAATGCCAAAGAATGCTCAAACTATTGCACAATTGCACTCATCTCACACGCTAGTAAGATAATGCTCAGAATTCTCCAAGCCAGGCTTCAGCAATATGTGAACCCTGAACTTCCTGATGTTCAAGCTGGTTTTAGAAAAGGCAGAGGAACCAGAGATCAAATTGCCAACATCTGCTGGATCATGGAAAAAGCAAGAGAGTTCCAGAAAAACATCTATTTCTGCTTTATTGACTATGCCAAAGCCTTTGACTGTGTGGATCACAATAAACTGTGGAAAATTCTGAAAGAGATGGGAATACCAGACCACCTGACCTACCTTTTGAGAAATCTGTATGCAGGTTAGGAAGCAACAGTTAGAACTGGACACGGAACAACAGACTGGTTCCAAATAGGAAAAGGAGTATGTCAAGGCTGTATATTGTCACCCTGCTTATTTAACTTATATGCAGAGTACATCATGAGAAACGCTGGGCTGGATGAAGCACAAGCTGGAATCAAGACTGCTGGGAGAAATATCAATAACCTCAGATATGCAGATGACACCACCCTTATGGCAGAAAGTGAAGAGGAACTAAAAATCCTCTTGATGAAAGTGAAAGAAGAGAGTGAAAAAGTTGGCTTAAAGCTCAACATTCAGAAAACAAAGATCATGGCATCTGGTCCCATCACTTCATGGGAAATAGATGGGGACACAGTGGAAACAGTGTCAGACTTTATTTTTCTGGGCTCCCAAATCACTGCAGATGGTGATTGCAGCCATGAAAGTAAAAGATGCTTACTCCTTGGAAGGAAAGTTATGACCAACCCAGATAGCATATTCAAAAGCAGAGACATTACTTTGCCAACAAAGGTTCGTCTAGTCAAGGCTATGGTTTTTCCAGTAGTAATGTATGGATGTGAGAGTTGGACTGTGAAGAAAGCTGAGCACTGAAGAATTGATGCTTTTGAACTGAGGTGTTGGAGAAGACTCTTGAGAGTCCCTTGGACTGCAAGGAGATCCAACCAATCCATTCTGAATGACAGCAGCCCTGGGTGTTCTTTGGAAGGAATGATGCTAAAGCTGAAACTCCAGTACTTTGGCCACCTCATGTGAAGAGTTGACTCATTGGAAAAGACTCTGATGCTGGGAGGGATTGGGGACAGGAGGAGAAGGGGACGACAGAGAATGAGATGGCTGAATGGCATCACCAACTCGATGGACATGAGTGTGAGTGAACTCCGGGAGTTGGTGATGGACAGGGAGGCCTGGGGTGCTGCAATTCATGTGGTTGCTAACAGTCAGACACGACTGAGCAACTGATCTGAACTGAACTGAACTGATACATGGTAGGGCTTCCCAGGTGTTGCAGTGGTAAAGGAATCCACCTGCCAATGCAGGAGACTCACGTGACTCAGGAGACAGGGGATCAATCCCAGAGTCAGGAAGATCCCCTGGAATAGGAAATGGCAACCCATTCCAGTGTTCTTGCTGGGATAATCCCATGCACAGAGGAGCCTGGTGGGCTACAGTCCACGGAGTTGCAAAGAGACAGACACGATTGAGGTGCACACACATACATGGTGCGTCTGTATCCTCGGTTCTGTATCTGCAGATTCAACCAACAGGGGAAGGAAATTACATACTCAGAGTCACAGAGTTGAACTCCAGAGCCCATGTTCTTATCTATTCTGCCACACAGCCACTCACAGAGAAGTAGCGGAATTGAATGGAACATTAATTCAGCTGGGGAGAGCAGGGGGACAGGATTGGCAGTGGGCAGAGACAGGTTCCTAGAGGCCAAATTAAATGGACCTTGTTCCAAGAAGAGGATCACAGAAGTGATTCAAGCCCAGAAAATGTGTAGCCTCAGGAATGAGCAAATAGCACAGCACCTGGTATATATAAAGTGTTTAATAGTGAATCAATAAATATTAATAGATAAATGGATTCCTTAAATTGAATACTATCTGGGGTGACAAATAATGTGCAACCTCTAAACTAAGAGAAATGACTTTCTTGCATCAAAGGGCTCTGTGCCCCTGTAAACTTAAGAAGAAAGAGAAGATGATGTTTAGAAGACAATGGCTAGTGTTTATTGAGCCACTGGAGCATCATGTAAGTGAATAATGGGAATTATCTCATTTATTCCACAACAACTTAACGACATGGGGGCTGTTATTATATCCATTTTACAGATGAGAAAGCTAAGGCTCCCAGAGTTATGAAACATAGCCAGTAATCAGGTTATCCAAGAATTGGGAGAGCCAACATTCAAACCCAAGACCTTTTAATTTAGCTTAAGTCCTTCCTACATCAGTTTGGATTGGTCAAGAAGCTAAAGTGGACAAAGACTGCAAAAGGGGAAGAGAAGTTGCCTAGCTAACACATTTACATAGAACTGAGAAAAGGAAAGGCAGAGGAATGGCGTTTGCAGGCTAGCAGGAACCTAATAACAAAAAATGAAATTACTGAGATGCCAACAAAAATCCTTTTCAAATTCTCCCTTCGCAAAGGCAATTCCACTTGTACTTTGATCTTTGACCTTGACCCATACAATTAATTCCACATCATATTTCTACATATGGCTCTCCAAGGAGAATCGAGTTTACACTTCCCCCGGATTCAAACCATAACAGTACTTAATTAGGTGATAATTTATGTAGTACTTAGCATGAACTTTTGGCACTTGCTGGAGAAGGCTGTACAAGTGCACACATGTTATCACCTGACTACATCAAGTAATGGGGCCCGGGCATTGGTGAGGTGTCTTGGGCTTTACAAGGTATCAAATGACTTTTATAACCCTGTAGTACCTGGTTTTCTAGTAGGCAGAACTGTCTCTAGTGTGTATTAATATACTGAATATTATGCCCACATGCACTTAAAACACTGATTCCAAGCCCTTCAAAACAACGAGGAGCCTAGAAAATTGGAGAAACAGATGTTAGGTGAATAGTGGGCCTTCTCAGGATCTATCATTCAGCCTGAAGAAAATGGTGCAACAGCAGAAGGGAATTGTTCAGACCTACTCCAGGGAAAATAAACCCATCATTCCCTGCTGGCAGACATGGTCTGTGCTGATAACGAGTTTCTGAACACTTGGCTCCAACCCTCATACTCCAGCCTTGTCAATGAGCCTGACCCAGAAATGGTTCTTTTCTAGGCATCCCATGAGGGCTGAGAAGATCACAATTATATGACCTTCCCCCCCCCCCACCAAATGTTGGAGATGCTCATCTAAATAACACATGCTTGTAGAGAGAAGGGAAATCCTGAAAGGTGTTGAGTACCTGGATACTTTAGTGAGTGTGTTTGCTTGAGTTCAAGCCCCTGGCAGGATAGAGTCAAGAAGACCATCTTCCAGTAGTCCCCATGTACACGTGTGCTAAGTCACTTCAGTCGTGTCCAACTCTTTACGACCCCATGGATGGTAGCCCACCAGGCTCCTGTGTCCCTGGGATTCTCCAAGCAGGGATACTGGAGTAGTCATTATACTCACAAGCAAAAGAAGAAAGAAACATGAAGGAACATTATTTTGGCTCCTAGATACTGCATTGTGTCTGTCATCTGTCTAAAGTAGAATCAGGTCACAGAAAGTAGTCACAGACTTGGCCCTCTTTTGTTCATTCTGAGAAGAAACAAGATGGAAAGAACACAGAACAAGACCTGTATTCCATTATGAGTGCCACTAGGTCACTCCAGGCCCATGGTCCTTTGGGGACTAGACAAAGTAGTTGGTATCTGAGAACCTAAGATGGAAGGAAATCCACAGAGATGACTCATACCATAAGTCACGATCCCCACACACTACTGACAGCTGTTCCCAGCAACTTCAGATCGCTGCTTAAGTCTGTTCCCTTTCTGAGCCAGATCATCTGGCACATCACCCTTAGGCCCATCTAGCTCAGGCCTTGCTCCAGCTTTATGGGTTGAAACTTTGACTTGCTTCCTGCAGCTCTGACTCTCCATGGGCCCTAAGGAATGCAACCTGAGTGCTGTTCCAGGCTCCCCCCACTCCTGCCAGGCTCTCTGAGACCACCATGTCCTTGCACTGGCTCCTCAACTCATCTGGCTCTCTGCTTGGGGAACACCCTCCAGAAGCAGAGCTGTGGTCGAAAGGAAAGCAAATAGAAGCTGAGAAAAATTCCACTACAAGATTAAAGTTAAAAATGAACCTCCTTCCCCCCTCCTGGTGTATTTCCATCAAAAATAGAGGCAACATGTTTCTAGATATTACCCCTACACAAATACTAGTGAGTCTGAAATCATGTTGAAATCAAGTCTACCATAGTTTCACAAACTGTGTGTTTCTTCTCTTTCCAATAATTGTTTTAACATTGAAAGTAACTAAGACATTTTTCTGGGTGCTGTGAAGAAAACAAAGATGAGTAATGTGGCCTGTCTTTAGGGAATTTACAGCCCAGCTCAAGAATAAAGATACTAGTACTTTGGCTCCAGCAAATCTAGATGACTGGGATTTCTGGGCTGGAAGATTCTCAGAGATTATCCAGGCAAAGATCCTAAACTGCCTCTGCTTGAGCATCTCCAGTGACAGGACTCAGGACATTTAAAAAAAATTTTTTGAAATACACTTGATTTACAATGTTGTGTTAGTTTCTGCAGTATGGCAAACTGTCAGTTATATGTGTACATATATCCACTCTTTTTTAGATTCTTTTCTCATATAGGTCATTTCAGAGTACTCTGTGCTCTACAGTAAGTCATTAGTGACCTATTTTATAGTGTGTATATGTCAATCCCAGTCTCCCAGTTTATCCCTTTCCCCTTTACCCTGACAACCATAAGATTATTTTCTACATCTGTAACTCTATTTCCATTTCATAAATAAGTTCATTTTTGCTAGCTTTTTAGATTCTACATATCAGTGAATAATATGGAGAAAAGTATGGAAGTTCCTTAAAAAACTAAAAATAGAGCTACTATATCATCCAACAAACCCATTCTTGAGCATATTCCCAGAGGAAATCATAATTTGAAAAGATACATGCACTACAGTGTTCATTACAGCACCACTTACAATAGCCAAGATATAGAAGCAACCTAAATGTTCATCAACAGAGAGGTAGATAAAGAAGATGTGGTACATATGTGCAATGGAATATTACACAGCCATCAAAAGAACAAAATAATGCCATTTGCAGCAACATAGATGGATCAAGAGATTGTCATACAGAGTGAAGTAAATCATGACATGTTAGTTCAAATTGTTTATTCTTTGAACAGTTATAAATGTATTTTTAAATAAAATTGAAACATATACTTTGGGGCTTCTGTCAACAGGTTTACCCTGAATCTGTAAATAAAACCTAAGTATTCTCTATGAGTCACGTTGAGCATCCATATTTAAAGCCATTTGTCACCTGTATCCCTGAAACATTCTTCTCTTTTTCAGACATGATTTAATTCTTTGAATCATTTTTATACCATATAGTTTTATGTCTCTTCATAATTATTCTGCTAACTTTTCTCTTAATTCTTTTGAAATGGACTGTCCTTTTAGGAATATGAAAAAAAAATGTCAATATATGAGATGTGGTTTAACTAAAGAAGAGAGGAACTGATTCACGTCTCTTTTTTCCTAAGTACTATATTTTGGTGAAACGTTTTGAGAGCCACATCATACATATGGAGCTTACAGTAACTTAAATCCCTAAGTGTGCCCAAGTGATGACATGATTCATTTATCACTATGATTGGTTTGGAGAAGCCAACCGCTCACCACAGAATGATTTGTCAGGAGTCCACTGCTCGAGCCTGTCTAACTAATCCTGAATCCCCATTCTGCCATCTAACCTTCCAGCCTAGCCATTTCCTCCATCCAGGCCTCAGGAATCTACATGTTTAGCAGATTTGCTGCAGCTTATTTAAATGTTAATGAAGACAGGGCTCAGGACAAAGCTCTACAACACAATGCAAGAACATTCCTTCTGTTCTGGAAAAATCTTTCCAGGATCCACCTTCTTATACCACCCGCAGCTCTATCACCCTCCTCCACGCTCTCATCACATTTCAACAGGATTAGCGCAAAACCAAAATCTAACCCTCCTGCCTGCCTCTGCACTTGCTTCTCTCATTGTCTACACACAATGCTCCAGCCAGAGAGATTCTTAGCACTGAACCAGAGCAGCTCTCTTCTTCTCTCAGTCCTCTAAGAGCCTCCCTTCTCAATCTCGATAAGAGTCGAAGCCCTCTCAACAGCTGGCAAAGTGCACCGTTCAAGCCTCTTCCACTTCACCTACTGCCGTGCTCACCTTCAAGCAGGCAGCTCAACCCTGCTGGACGCTGTGCTGATCCCCAAGACACACCAGACATGCTCTGTCCTCAGGGACTTCACGCTTGCTCGTCCTTCTGGTCTTTCTATCGGCTTCCCTGTGGCTCACTCCTTCACTACGTTATCATTTCAGTGCCATGTGTGTGTGCTAAGTCACTTCAGTCATCTCGGATGCTTTGTGACCTTATGGACTGTAGACCAGCAGCCTCCTTTGTCCATGGGATTCTCCAGGCAAGAATACCGGAGTGGGTTGCCATGCCATCCTCCAGGGGATCTTCCCGATGTAGTGATCGAATGTGTGTCTCTTAGGTCCTCTGCACTGGCAAACTGGTTCCTTACCACTACTGCCACCTTGGAAACCTGCTCAATATGGACCACCTTGGCCAATCTATATAAAGGTACACTCTCCACGCACACTTCACCCCCTGCCCTGCTTCACTTCTTTCCACAGCCCGTGTCAATATCACCTGCTGACATAAAATCAAGTACACATTAATTTGTCATTTTAGCCAAGTTATTGACTGTCTTGACTAGAATGTAGAACACTGACATATGCTGCTTACATCATGATACCTCTCCCGTGCCCCATGGTACCTGACCCAAGGTAAGAATTCAACACACATTTGTTCAGTGAATGAATGACTCACTACTATTGAGAGGACCTAGTAGTTTCTTTGTATTGATAGGTTTCCTTAAGCATTTGTTGGGTTGTGTGGAGCATCCCTGGGTTATGTGGATTTGATCAGAAGTGAGTATTAAATAAATTTTTAATTCTTGAAACAGTGGCTGACTCTTACACAAACTTTCATTTTTGCTTTCAATTTTTCCTTTTCTTATTTTGATGAAGCTATCACTGGTTTTGTGTACCCATGGAAAATAGAACTATGACTTGTGTCGTAAGAGGCTGATGTTATGTGATTTTTCCAATGGCCTAATATGTTTCTGGGCTTCCCTGGTGGTTCAGATGGTAAAGAATTGGCCTGCAATGCAGGACACCCAGGTTCCATCTCTGGGTTGGGAAGATCCCCTGGAGAAGGGAATGGCAAACCAGTATTCTTGCCTGCAGAATTCCATGGACAGAGAAGCCTGGTGCGCTATTATAGTTCATGGGGTTACAAAGAGCCAGACACAATTGAGCCACCTTCACTTTCAATATGTTTCTAATAACTCAGTTTTTTATTCTCCAGGAAAATTATAGAAGAGCCTCTCTCCCTCCTCCCCCCATCCCTCCCTTCCTTTCTCTCCTTCCCTCTCTCTCTCTCTCTCTCTCTCTCTCTCTCTCACACACAGCACTCTAGACATGCCAAGTGGCTCTTCTGAATGTAGAATCATACACTCCCTAACAATTTCCCTGCATAGCTTCATTGGCACCTGATTCTAGACTGTAGCTCCATCTTGGATGAGAGGATAACAGGAAACATCCGAAGCTGATGTTCCATTTCAGAACACCCAGTTTCAACACAGTCCAGTGATCCCATTAAACAGGAAGGCGAGATGAATGCAGTGTGATCTCTTTTGTAAAACAATTTTGCTTCTCAGAAAGATGATGTGGGTTCTCGATAGCAGATACATCTGGTTCCCATCCTATTTTACCATCTGTTAATTTTTTAAAGACCCTGCATCTCTCGGAGTCTCAGGTATCCCATCTTTAAAGTGAGGTTAATGTTAATTATTTGTACTGAGTTCTGTGATAGATGGTAGTGATGAATAAAAAAAAAAAAAATCCTCATCCTTTCTCCCATAGGGTCCAAGTCTGAAGCAGGGATGGCAAGACAGGGTTTAGATAATACAGAATGCTAACTGTTCCAGTTGCAGGGTTTAGAAGGAGTTACAGAGATCAGAAGGAGGGGAACACCTGGGTCTGGGTGAGGACAGAATCAGCAGTGGAAGAGACTGAGAGAGGCTTTTCAGAAAAGGATGTGAACAGAGTTATGATTTGGAGAGTTCATTCTGGCCCTCAAGTGAAGGATACACCTAAAGTCGTCATGGAGAAGGGGAGTCTCAGAGCATTTTCTCAGACTCCCAGTTGCATCTCTATCCCTAAGCCACACAGGTGGCCCTCTTCTCATGAGCTCTCCCAGCCTGGCTGAGACGACCACCTCCCACCCTCAGCCTCAACCCACGAAAGCTGCAGACACAGCCAGCCATTATGGGCTATCGCCTACGCCCCCAAATCCCACCCACAGATTTAGAGGCTTTCTTTCTCTCAATGGCCTTATTAGCCAGGAAAGACCTTGGAGAAGGTAAAGGAAAGGCCTCAGGCTAAACGTGTCCTGTGCTTTCACTGAAATTTCATTTATGCATCAATTAAATCATAGACCTAGAACCCCACAAGGAACAAAGATGGCCTTATATTCCCTGTTTTCTTAATGATTATCAATGTAAGTCTTTGTGCCATCTACCCACTAGATCTCAGAAGCCTGACAATGTCGCCATAACCTTTTAACCTGCCTTTAAGAGCTAGCAACTGATTTAGGAGTCCCTGGTGGTTCAATCAGTATAAAGAATATGCCTGCAATTCAGGAGATGCGGATTTGATCCCTGGGTTGGGAAGATCCCCTGGAGAAGGGAATGGCTATCCATCCCAGTATTCTGCCTGGGAAATCCCATGGAAGAGCTTGGCAGGTCTCGTGTATCCCAAGAGTCAGACAGAACTTAGTGGCTAAACCACCACTAACTGATTTAGGACGGTGCTTCCCAGGAGGTGCTAGTCATAAAGAACTGCCTGCCAATGCAGGAGACATAGAAGACAAGGGTTTGATCCCTTGGTTGGGAAAGTCTCTTGGAGAAGGGCACAGCAATCCACTCCAGTATTCTTGGCTGGAGAATCCATGGACAGGGGAGCGTGGCGGGCTACAGTGCATAGAGTCACAAAGAGTCAGACACGGCTGAGCAACTTAGCAGGCGCAGATTTAAGACAGGAGTTATAAGTTGGAGATGCATGATCAGGTATCTCAGGTTCAAGTCTCAGGTCCACCACTTTCTAGCTAGACAAGACAAGACAGGTACTTCAGACTTCCTGAACCTCATTATCTTCAAATGAAATCAGAGGGCAGTGATGGTACCCACCTGGTTCCAATTGTATGTCATGCTGCACAGCACCTGCAACACAGAAAGCACTTAGTGCATATTAGCTGATGTTATTCTTTATTTTACTATTTACTAATTTTTCATTTATGTTGTTATTTATTAATATCATGTTTAATAGCTTCTTTATAAAGATGGAATGTACCCCCTATCATGGACACTGTGCTGGGTTTGAGAAATATAATGAGACACAAGTCACTGCCCTTCCCTACAAGAAATTCAGAGTCCAGATGGGTTAAGTATGAGCAAGGATGAGGAACAGGAACAGATAATATTCCCAGTAGGATTTGTCAGTAGATTTGTCAAAAAGACTATTTACAGAGATATGATCAGGTCCAAAGAAACCACCTGGGGTGCTGAAGTACCCAGAGACTAGCAACAGCAAGAAGAGTAACCACACATGGGCTTGAAAGGGCAAGAGAGGGAAGTGTGATGCTGGAGGGAGCCTAGCTGAACCTGGAGTCCTTGAAAAGGGGTTATCTGGCGCTGCCAGAAGCATCCTGAATCAGACGGTGAGGGAAGGAGGTAAATGCATCACCTCCAGCTTTTCCATCTCTCCTGTCTCCTCTCTGTTATGTCCACTGGCTGGACTCAACCAGAGACAGAAAGCAAAAAGCCAGGGTGGAGCAGTTCTCAGAGCTGCTTTTCTGGGGCAGGGAAGTGGGAGAGAAAGAGAGCATACACAGGTAAAGGGGGTGGAGGATGACTGGCACAAGAAACATGCTGCAGTCATTTTGCTGCCCATTCCTGCTTGTACTGATTGCTTCGCATAAATCATCTCTTGCAATCAAAACAAAACCAACAGTAAGGGGTGTATTTTCCCCTACACTTCTCAGAAGAAGAAGCTGATACTTAGGAGATCGAGTGGCTTTTACAAAATCTGTACGGTCTAGTCTTGTGTTGCTATTTGACACGTGGTAGGTACCCTTCCCATTGGGCTACAAGGCCCCTTTCATATATTAAGCAAATATGTATTGAGTTCTGTAGCAGAGACAGTCATATTCAGCAAATAGCAAATCTCCCTATTTTTTCATCCTCCTTGCACAGTTAGATGTAGTCATGAGGTTGATCATGTCCACTAAATCATGAGTGGAAGTTCCATGTATCAGTTCCAGGTCAGGACCATGAAAAGACGACGCATAAATCTCGAGTCTCTTTCTTCCACTGATATAGCACTGAGGGGATTAGGAATTCTAGATCATACAGCTAGGAAATGCACAAGCCACCTTCAGCCTGGGTCCCTAAGTAACTGTGTGGAGAAGGGCCTCCTGCTGTTACTCATGGTACATTAGCAAAAGTAAGAAGTAAACTATTATATTAAGTGGCTGAAATTTGGTTTGTTACTTAGAATACCCTAGTCTCTCCTGATTAATACATGTGCTAATTTTATGACAACATTCTTCTTCATGCAGAAAGTGCAGTGGTAAAAAATGGTTCCATTATCTTTGGAGTTTCAGTCAATGCCATGCGAAAATTTCCTACAACAATTGGTGGATAAGGGAGGAATTATTCTGCAAGGAGTGAAAAGAATAACTATAAGATCGTTTGGCTGTCTTGAGAAACAAGTGGAATTTTGTTAGTAGACAAAAGGGGCAGAGGTGACTTGCCTGGAAGAGAAGGGGTATTGCAAGTGCATAGAGATTTGGAATGTCCTGCCATTGGATAGAATCTGAAAGTATTATATTTCTTACACGACTGAGTCTAGATTATACAGTGGAGTCCAAGGGGGAAATGGATAAAATAGAAGGAAAACCCACAATAGAATAAAATGAAGCTATTAAAGAGCTGACTCCATTTTAACAGAAGAGGAGAACTAAAGACCTATATGTTATCACATAGAAACCCAGAAAATGAAAGTGGGATTTGAGTGTGTTGAACTACACAACTTGGGTCAAGGGTTTGCATTAGCAGTAGCAGTAATGGTGGCAGTGGTAGCAACTTTTCTTCTCGAAGAAGCAACAGAAACTGAGCCTTGATTGTATGTCTGCATGTCACAAATGACTTATGTGCATTATTATTATTTTTCACTTAGCAAGTTATGTTTCAAGCACTATTCTATTACTTTAAAAAACACTGTGATTCCATTTTCACAAAAACCTTAAAAGGTAAGACTGCCTGGGACCAGTTCTGCCACTTTCTAACTATGTGGCCTTATAATATTATGTGCGACCACATAATAATAATGTATGTGTGTGTTAGTTGCTAAGCCATGTCCTTAGGACTGCGACTCTATTGACTGAGAGGAGCCTGGCAGGCTACAATCCTCGGGGTCACAAAGAGTCAGACATTATGTGAAACTAACACACACACACATTATTATTATTATTCATCTTTTGCAGATAAAAGAAACCAAGAAAGAGGGCAGTAACGTACCCTAGGTCACACAGCTAGAAAGCAGCAGAACTGGTCCCAGGCAGTTTAACTTCAGACTTCATGCTGTCTTGAGGATGTTTCACTAAATCCTCACCACCAGTGTGCTATAGTAATGTTATAATAGTTGTTATTATTCTCCCATTTTACATATGAGCAAGTGGGTTCAAAGAGCCATGCCTTTG
Source organism: Bos grunniens (assembly GCF_055505025.1). NCBI lineage: Eukaryota > Metazoa > Chordata > Mammalia > Artiodactyla > Bovidae > Bos > Bos grunniens. The sequence continues at coordinate 9,350,992 of NC_141170.1, read as the reverse complement.
TTAGCATCCTATAGCTAGCATCCTATAGCTAGTTTATGTCAGAACCCAGCCACAAGACAGGCCTACAGATTCCAAGGCCTATGCCCTTATATACCCCTCCAAGTAGGTTTTTGAGCTTGTGGAGTTTTGACCAAGTCATATGAGTCCATGTGTGCCTAAACCTACTTCCAAAACCCCTTCCTTACTGAGGAGAGAATTTCAGTTCATGAAAATTCATGAATCAACAAATAGCCATTGAATATCTACTATGCATAAAATATAAATGAGAAGAATATCAGACCAAGGAATAAACAGTCCCTGACTTGATCTCATGCTCAGCTGGAAGCAAGGCACACGCTCTAACAATGTAAAGCAAACCCAATAGTAATGAAGCAGAGGGAAAGAGATGACGAAGATTCACAGAAACTTCAGAAAGGGTTCCAGGATGACAGCAAGGAGAATGCATAGGGTGGTGGTTTGCTGTTGTTGTAGTTCAGTCACTAAGTCATGTCCAACTCTTTGCAACCCCATGGACTGCAACATTCCAGGGTCCTCTGTCCTCCACCATCTCCTAGAGTTTGCTCAGATTCATGTCCGTTGAGTCAGTGATGCTATCTAACCATCTCATACTCTACCATCTCCTTCTCCTTTTGCCTGCAATCTTTCCCAGCATCAGGGTCTTTTGCAATGAGCCAGGTAGTGGTCAATGGGATGTATTTCAATGGATGGAACAGAGACCATGGGGTCACTCAGGCTCTGAACCTAGGGCAGAAGGGGAAAAGGCCAGGCTTGGTTGAAGCTCTTAGTGGACACCACAGAATTCCAAGTAATGGTCCTCTGCTCTGTGATAAGTGAGCCTATTCAGGAGATAGAGCCCTGGTCCAAAGGGATTAAACATCAATTTGATGTCACCAGCCCCTTAGAAACACAACCTCCATGAAGAATCTCTACAGCTTCTCTTCAGTTATTCTGCCATCAGAGTGAGTCAGTAACACAGAGATCTTAAGGAGCAAGAGAGAAGCAGTCAAACATAGGAGGAAAGGCATTAGTGGAAGATAGTGAGCAAAGAGAGAGAGCTTAGCAGCAAGACAAAACCTAGATTATATCTGCTCATGATCAACCCAACTAAAATTTAACCTCCTTAAAAGAAAATTGTGCTTGAAATGCAAGTTAGTGTGATTGAATCGCTCCATTACCATCAGGACTGTTTTCATTTTTAAGCACGTGTGTGGTCGCCTCCACATTGAAGAACTATTCACAGCCAGAGAAAACACCCCAAAATCGTTTTCCAGGGCATCTGTGCCCTTGTGGAGGCTGCCACGATGTTTTAATTGAGTTGGATTGAATTGCTACGGAGGGAGCAGAAGCAGTGCATTTTCAAGGACTAATAATTCTGTAATTTTGGAGGCGGGGCATACATTTCTTGGCACAAATAGGCAAAAGCCATCTGCATTACTCTACAGCAGGCATTCTCATTTGGAACAAGACCAGGACTGTCAAAAGTGCGTGCTATTTCTTCCTGACTCCCTCAGAGGACCCTGGTGGAAATGTGTCTAGAGGGGTTCTGTTGGTGGAAGGCATCCAGGGAGGTTGTCCAGATTGGGGAGCCTGTGCGAGAAGCCACGTCCAGCCTCATCGAGTTCTTGGTTACACACTCAGCTTCTCGTTGGTATCTGCACACTTCACTCCTGGGTCACTGGCTTCTGCTGAATCCACCCAGTTCTCCAGGAGCTGACCACGTGAAAGGGTCGATACAGGAAGGACTGAAGAACAATGGGCTTTAGTCGGGCACACAAAGGCTCATAGAGACCTTTGTCAGGAGATCCCAACACAGCGTCTAATGGCAGAAAGCGAGCTGGGCTGTCAGGAGAAAAGAATTCTCTCTTGGCTTCTACCTTCCTGGATCACAGTCCTGGAGTAAGTCATTTCACCTTTCTTGCACCTCGGTTTCCTCCTCTGTGTAATGTCAAAGGACATTCACATTTCGGAAATCCTGTCCAATGAGTCCTCTATGGGCATTCAGGTGTCCCCACAATAAGACCACAATTTAGACCACTTATGCCATCTAGCACTGTATGGATGGTCCTCTCTCCCCAATCCCATATCTTTATTTGTTTCTCTGACTCTTTCTGCTGCAAACTCCCACTGGATTTTCTAACTTTCCTTCTGTCTCCCTAAAGCTAACTTTCTCCTCACGTCTCCTGCTGACCCGGCACCAGTAACAGAGGACCATAAAGGAGGGGGAAATCCCACCAAGCCCACAGGTGCTTATATATTGTCACATCCGCAGCACCCAGGAACAAACTTGACACACAGCACTTAGGAATTCATGTGGAAATCTACTCTAGGGAGTGTTTTTCACACATGTCAGGGCCTGGACATGCTTGAAGATCTAATGAAAGCCATGAAGAGGCTTCTTTCCATAAAGATACCCAAGCAAAATTGGTGAGGCCAGCCAGGCGTGCCCAAATCATGACGTCCAGAAAGAACAGCTATTATAGGATCCAAACCATTCTCATCACCAGAAATCCAAAGACTTATAACTCCAAGTCAGTACAAAAGCGAGATAAGGTGGGGTCTACATCATGAACACCTGCTATTTTTCTGTCCAACTTCCCTTGTGACTCAGTTGATAAAGAATCCGCCTGCAATGCTGAAGACCTGGGTTCTATCCCTGGGTTGGGAAGATCCCCTGGAGAAGGGAAAGGCTACCCACTCCGGTATTCTGGCCTGGAGAATTCCTTGGACTGTATAGTCCACGGGGTCGCAAAGAGTCAGACACGACTGAGTGACTTTGACTCACTCCCTTTCTTTGGGACATTGTCCTTCCCCTGCTCCGTACGATCCTCATGGGGCTATCAATCACGTGATTTCACCTTCCCAGCTGTGAAGAAGTATAGCCATGATTGGCCAAGACTGGGAATAATGATGAGTCTGGGGGGACCCAAGTTGGGCCAATTAGAGTAATTTTAGGGGATTGATACAGATGATGGGAAAGAGAGAGATGCATTCTATTCTCTGGAATTGCTATTAGTTGCAATGTTATAAGCTTAGACCTCTCAGAAATGATCTCTGCTACCTTGGGGGAAAGAGTGAATCTAAACATGAGGTTAAAATAGGAGAAAAGCAAAGCCAAAACGTGGAGGGACAGAATCTCCCTGATCTAATTCGCATCCCTCACTGATGCGATGATTTCTCAGGTTTGTATCTTGTTTCCTACCATTATTACCATCACATCATCATCACCACTATTACTATGACTATTATTTTCTCAAGCTAATTTAAGTGTTTTCTGTCACTTTTCAGCTGAAAGAGCCCTGCCTGATTTGAATGCTGACACACATTTGGCAGAGAACTCTGGTCTAGATGAGCTGGGATCCTAATAAGATAAGTGCAAAGAAACTAAAGCAAGGAAAAAACAAGCAGAAGTTTGGTTTGACAAAATGACCCAACCAGAAGGGGAAGGGGGCTCTGATTCGGAGGGACCAGCTCTCAGATTCCTCCTCTGCCCAGCAGGTGGGCTGGAGAGAGACTGTGCAGAGGGGAGCCCAGAAGCCATGGTGGAGGCTGCTGGTCTAACCCCAGAGTAAAATCAATTGCCACCCACTGGCAGATACTGGATTTGGGACTTTGCAAGCACTCAGTCCATCCCTCCCCCATCACTTCCCCTTGGCAACCACAAGTCTGTTCTCTGTATCTGTCAATCTGTTTCTGTTTCATGTGTGTATGTGACTCTTTGCGACACTATGGACTATAGACTGCCAGGCTCCTCTGTCCATGGGATTCCCCAGGCAAGAATACTGGAGTGGATTGCCATGCCCTCCTCCAGGGGATCCTCCTGACCCAGGGATTGAACCCACGTTTCTTATGTTTCCTGCATTGGCAAGTGGGTTCTTTATCACTGGCGCCATTGGGAAGCCCTTCTGTTTCATTTATAAGTTCATTCATATCATAATTTAAATTCCAGATATATGTGATTTAATCATGAAACTTGCCATGAAAATTTATATATATAAATCATATATGTACATAGTGAAAGTGAAAGTGAAGTTGCTCAGTCGTGTCTGACTCTTAGTGACCCCATGGACTGCAGCCTACCAGGCTCCTCCGTCCATGGGATTTTCCAGGCATATATGTATAAATATATGCATTTATATATATGCATAAATATATGCATTTATATAAATATATGCATTTATATATTTATATAAATATATGCATATATACAGAGAAGGCAATGGCACTCCACTCCAGTACTCTTGCCTAGAAAATCCCATGGATGGAGGAGCCTGGTGGGCTGCAGTCCATGTGGTCGCTAAGAGTCGGACACGACTGAGGGACTTCACTTTCACTTTTCACTTTCATGCATTGGAGGAGGAAAAGGCAACCCACTCCAGAATTCTTGCCTGGAGAATCCCAGGGATGGGGGAGCCTGGTGGGCTGCTGTCTATGGGGTCCCACAGAGTCGGACATGACTGAAGCGACTTAGCAGCAGCAGCCTTCCATATATATCATATATAGTGATGTATATATATATATACATATATATATATATATATATTATATGTATCAGTTCAGTTCAGTTGCTCAGTCATGTCTGACTCTTTGCGACCTCATGAATTGCAGCACACCAGGCCTCCCTGTCCATCACCAACTCCTGGAGTTCACCCGAACTCATATCCATTGAGTCAGTGATGCCATCCAGCCATCTCATGCTCTATCGTCCCCTTCTCCTCCTGCCCCCAATTCCTCCCAGCATCAGAGTCTTTTCCAATGAATCAACTCTTCACATGAGGTGGCCAAAGTATTGGAGTTCCAACTTTAGCATCAGTCCTTCCAAAGAAATCCCAGGGCTGATCTCCTTTAGAATGGACTGGTTGGTCTCCCTGCAGTCCAAGGGACTCTCAAGAGTCTTCTCCAACACCACAGTTCAAAAGCATCAATTTTTCAGTGCTCAGCTTTCTTCACAGTCCAACTCTTACATCCATACATGACCACTGGAAAAAGCATAGCCTTGACTAGATGGACCTTTGTTGGCAAAGTAATGTCTCTGCTTTTCCATATGCTATCTAGGTTGGTCATAACTTTTCTTCCAAGGAGTAAGCGTCTTTTAATTTCATGGCTGCAGTCACCATCTGCTATGATTTTGGAGCCCAAAAAAATAAAGTCTGACACTGTTTCCACTGTGTCCCCATCTATTTCCCATGAAGTGATGGGACGAGATGTCATGATCTTCGTTTTCTGAATGTTGAGCTTTAAGCCAACTTTTCACTCTCCACTTTCACTTTCATCAAGAGGCTTTTGAGTTCCTCTTCACTTTCTACCCTGAGAAGGCAATAGCACCCCACTCCAGTACTCTTGCCTGGAAAATCCCATGAATGGAGGAGACTGGAAGGCTGCAGTCCATGGGGTCCATGAGGGTAGGACACAACTGAGGGACTTCACTTTCACTTTCACTTTCACTTTCTACCATAAGGGTGGTGTCATCTGCATATCTGAGGTTATTGATATTTCTCCTGGCAATCTTGATTCCAGCTTGTGCTTCTTCCAGCCCAGCGTTTCTCATGATGTACTCTGCATATAAGTTAAATAAGCAGGGTGACAGTATACAGCCTTAACATACTCCTTTTCCTATTTGGAACCAGTCTGTTGTTCCATGTCCAGTTCTAACTGTTGCTTCCTGACCTGCATGCAGGTTTCTCAAGAGGCAGGTCAGGTGGTCTGGTATGCCCATCTCTTTCAGAATTTTCCACAGTTTACTGTGATCCACACAGTCAAAGGCTTTGGCATAGTCAATAAAGCAGAAATAGATGTTTTTCTGGAACTCTTTTGCTTTTTCCATGATCCAGTGGATGTTGGCAATTTGATCTCTGATTCCTCTGCCTTTTCTAAAACCAGCTAGAACATCTGGAAGTTCAGGGTTCACGTATTGCTGAAGCCTGGCTTGGAGAATTTTAAGCATTACTTTACTAGCGTGTGAGATGAGTGCAATTGTGCAGTAGTTTGAGCATTCTTTGGCATTGCCTTTCTTTGGGATTGGAATGAAAACTGACCTTTTCCAGTCCTGTGGCTACTGCTGAGCTTTCCAAATTTGCTGGCATATTGAGTACAGCACTTTCACAGCATCATCTTCCAGGATTTGAAATAGCTCAACTGGAATGTTGTCACCTCCACTAGCTTTGTTTGTAGTGATGCTTTCTAAGGCCCACTTGACTTCACATTCCAGGATGTCTGGCTCTAGGTCAGTGATCACACCATCGTGATTATCTGGGTCATGAAGATCTTTTTTGTGCAGTTCTTCTGTGTATTCTTGCCATCTCTTCTTAATATCTTCTGCTTCTGTTAGGTCCATACCATTTCTGTCCTTTATCGAGCCCATCTTTGCATGAAATGTTCCCTTGGTATCTCTAATTTTCTTGAAGAGATCTCTAGTCTTTCCCATTCTGTTGTTTTCCTCTATTTCTTTGCATTATAAATATACATATATATATATATCATGTGCATATATAATGCAATATATGTGTGTTGTGCTTAGTCTCTCAGTTGTGTCCAACTCTTGGCAAGCCCACAGACTGTAGCCCACCAGATTTCTCTTCGGTCCATGGAATTCTCCAGGCAAGAATACTGGAGTGGGTTGCCATTTCCTTTTCCAATGCAATATAGAAATCATAATAAATATATATTTATATGCAATATCATATATATCATATGTGACAGGTAGGTAGGTAGGTAGGTAGATTGATAGATGATAGATCAAACACAATGGAATTAGAGAGGTTTGAAAAAGCTGAAGTGGCAGAACTGTGGTTCCAGGATGAGAACTTGATGGAGAGCCAGCACTCTTCATTTCCCTTAAGCCTTGAGGAGGAGTTAGCCAGTTGAAGATGACTGGCAGGAGCTGAGGCGAAATGCGTTTTCAAATCGACCCCTGAACAGACTCAGTTGGAAAGTTTCTTGGACCAAAGAGTGGGTAGAGACACAGCTGGGCTGGTAGTGACCTGCAGAACTGCCTCCCTACAACCCACTCTGTCACCCCAGGCCACGCACAGTCAGAGACAGCAGAAACATTGTGCTGTCCTCAGAAAGCTTGTAACCTACTCTGTTTGGTCATCAAGCCCAAATAATCTTTTCTTTTACAAATGTGGTCTTGAATAATTTTCTAATAGAGGGGGCAGTTTGCCACTAACTCTATAACTCTACATACTGTTCAACACTCTCACAAATTATAAATATCTGGAGGGCTAGAGTCCTGGGTCAGCCCACCTTGGTGTTTCCACAGGGCGCTGCAGTGCTTGGGAGGCATTCAATAAATACTCTTTCGAGAGTAAATACCACACAACAAGGGGCTAGTTTTTTTTTTTTTTTCCCCTTCTATTGTAAAACATAAGGCAGGAGAAAAGCATTTATTATACTAAATTATTTGTAGCAGTGAATTTCTCTTTAAAGAAATCAGCAAACTCCTATTACTCTAGGCCTATGGCCAGGTCTTTAAAACCTTTGGGTTATAGTAATTTTTTAACCATATTTTCTATAATAAGATTTGACCTTAATGTGTTCTTTTGCCACAATTCAAGTCAACCTATTATAGGGTTAGAAGGAACCAGTGGAAAGCAACTTTAAAAATTGAGACCATATACTCTAATACTGAATTCCTAGGACATGTTAATACATGCTACACGCAGACAAGGGTGGAGATGGGATAACCCTAGAGACAAATCTACTACTTACTCTCTTGGTGATTCACAGAGTTCCTTAATATGTGAGAGACTTTGAGAAGTCCTAAAGAAACTTATTTAACTTTTCTCATTCGGCATTTGAGCAAAAAATCAACGAACCCAGGGATGAATCAACTTCTGCAGGCAGAGCACCAGTTCATGAAACTGATCTGATACAGTCCCCTCTTTGGAGTGACAGAGAAACTGGAGACAATGTGGGAGAGCCAGAGCAACATGCAGCCTTTGGAACTAAATGACCTGATGCTGGATTCCAGCTCTGTCACCAAGGAGCTACCTCCCATAGAATATAGGCAAATTAAAAAGAGTCCTCTTTCAGCAAGAATATTTTGAGCACCTACTAAGTGCCAGGAACTGTTCTGATTACTTGGGATACATCAGTAGGCATAAAAGGACCAAAATCTCTATTTAAAAAAATAGGGAAACAAATGTCTACATGTTAGAGTTAAAACAAGTATTATCTGGGAAGATAGTTGTGTTGTTTTTTTTGTTTGTTTGTTTGTTTTCAATTTGGAAAAGCAAATGAAACTTTAAGAAAGATCTAGAAGATACTGACTCTCTCCACATTGGGCTATTCTCCTGACCTTCAATACTGAATTTTCAGCTAACTTCTAAACATCTCCACCTGAAGTTCCTCAAGGCTGCATTATGACTCCCAAGTGTGAAGCCAGTTTTGTTGTCCACCACGTGAATGAAACAACACCACGATGAAACCATTTGCTCCAGCATACTCAGTCACTCTGCATTATTCCTCTTTCACCCTTGGCTTGCACCAATGGTAAGGAAAAAGAGAATTAAAATCTGTGGCATGTGCGCCACTTTGGAAAACAGCTTGGCAGTTCCTCAAAATAATAGACACAGAGCTAATGCATATGGAAATATATGAAGATCAACTAAATGTGAAAATCAAAGGCTGTTCATTCAGAACTTGGTATACCAACAGAGTCAGCTTCCATCACTCATGTTCTGGCGGACTCAGAGGAAGGCAAAGAAGTGTGAAAGCTTCGTAGGAGAAAAGACTGCACTGACTGCAAGTTGTTGGCCTGGAGAAGCTGCAGGCAGAATAACTAAAAGCCTAGCATCCTCTAAGAGTGGTTTGGGGGGGCACATAATATGGCTTTCTCTGGTTGGTCCTGCATTGTAAGCCAGGACAAAAGTTAGGAAAGTTGTTAGCTGTTCATCAAGTCCTGATTAATAACTGGGTTGATTATTACAGAAGCTATTATTTAAGCTCCCAGATTATTGCCGAAGAGAACCATCTTAGAGCAGGCTGGCTTGCTGAGCTGTTTTTAATAGTTGAGAAGATTGATTTCCTGGACATATTTCTTCAGCTTATGGGTCCAGGTTCTGTTTTTATGGATGCTCTAGTCACTTTCTATTTGTATACTGTCTCTCACATATGGCTCTGCAATTCCATCCCTAGGTATTTACCCCAAGAGAAATTAAACCGCAAGTCCACAGGAAAAAAGAAAATTGTATGTAAATGTTTATAGTAGCATCATTCACAAGAGCCAAAGAGAAAAAAAGAAAAACAATTTGAATGCCATCAACTGATGAATGGGTAAACAAATTGTGGTATATCCATTAAATTGAATATTATACCTTAAAGAAAAGGATTGAGTTATTGATACATCTGCAACTTGGCTGAACTTTAGACTTGACAACATGCCAAGTGAAAGAAGCTACATATTATATGATTTCACCTATATTAAATGTTTAGAGGAGTCCAGAGAAATGGAAAATAAATTATTGGATGCCAGGAGCTTGGAGAGAGAGGACTGGGGAATGAACGTTAAAGACATGGGGTTTCTGTAGAGTGTGATGAAGTTGCTCTGAAATTAGATAATAATGATGCATAGCTCTGTGGATAGAGTGAAAACCACTAAACTGTACACCTTAAAAAGGTGAATTTTATGGTATATGATTATATCTCAACAAAACTGTTATTTCAAAAAAATCTGTAATGTATATACACTCTACAGTTCCCAAAGGTCTTTCATCAATTTTGTCAAGTATGTATTAGGTAAAGTATTTCAAATTCATTAATCCTAGTGACCAATGTGGGAAAAGAAACTAAAAAAGAGTGAATATATGTGTGTGTATAACTGATTCACTTTGCTGTACAGCAGAAATTAACATAACATTGTAAATCAACTATACTGTAATAAAATATTTTAAAAATTCAAGCCCATGGCCTTCCTTACACTTTCCTTAAAAGCAGACTCATTTGAGGAATGATTAGCTGGATTCTAAAAGCTGTTGCCAGAAGAAATATCAATAACCTCAGATATGCAGATGACACCACCCTTATGGCAGAAAGTGAAGAGGAACTCAAAAGCCTCTTGATGAGAGTGAAAGAGAAGAGTGAAAAAGTTGGCTTAAAGCTCAACATTCAGAAAACGAAGATCATGACATCCAGTCCCATCACTTCATGGGAAATAGATGGGGAAACAGTGTCAGACTTTATTTTTGAGGGCTCCAAAATCACTGCAGATGGTGACTGCAGCCATGAAATTAAAAGACGCTTACTCCTTGGAAGGAAAGTTATGACCAACCTAGATAGAATATTCAAAAGCAGAGACATTATTTTGCCAACAAAGGTCCGTCTAGTCAAGGCTATGGTTTTTCCAGTGGTCATGTATGGATGTAAGAGTTGGACTGTGAAGAAAGCTGAGCACTGAAAAATTGATGCTTTTGAACTGTGGTGTTGGAGAAGACTCTTGAGAGTCCCTTGGACTGCAAGGAGATCCAACCAGTCCATTCTAAAGGAGATCAGTCCTGGGATTTCTTTGGAAGGACTGATGCTAAAGCTGAAACTCCAATACTTTGGCCACCTCATGTGAAGAGTTGACTCCTTGGAAAAGACTCTGATGCTGGGAGGGATTGGGGGCAGGAGGAGAAGGGGACAGCAGAGGATGAGATGGCTGGATGGCATCACCGACTCGATGGACATGAGTTCGGGTGAACTCCAGGAGTTGGTGATGGACAGGGAGGCCTGGCATGCTGCAATTCATGGGATCATAAAGAGTAGGACACGACTGAGTGACTGAACTGAACTGAAAAGCGGTTTAATTTTTTGCTCACAGTCCTAAAACTCACTCATGTGTTCAGGATAAAGAAATAAAGGGCAGAAAGTCTTCTTAAACAGTAACACAGAAATTTGAGGAAAGAGTTTAGTTACAAACTGTAATTATTTACCAAAAATGAGGGTAAATCCTGAAATTTTCTAAATAATGGGTCTATTAGTGATGCAGAGGTAAAAGGATGCGTTCAAAGGCAATGCCAACAATATCCAAATCTGAGATCAGTGTTAAAAGCACTCATGTGCAAAATTGCCATAAACTTCATATTAATTCCACACCATTAATTTCCGAGTACTTGGAGCCACAGTGGCTTTAAGAGACAGACTTTCATTGGCAGCTGAGCCAGCTGGACTCAATTACCTGTTTCATTTTTAATTTTTTTAAGCCACCAATATTTTCCTTCAGAAAAAGGGGGGGAAATTTTTGATCAGTTATCTTAGGAAGCTTTTTTCCTCTAGGAAGATGACCTTCTGGCTTTTCTCTCCATGGCAGTACTGGTCCAGTGGGTGGAAGAGGCAGGGGAATGCAGCCATCTTTCCAGAAGCTATGCCAATCAGAGTCACGGGCACGGACTGTGAAGAGCACCAGTAAAATTAAAGTACACATCTCTCTCTTTCCAGGAGCATATGGACAAAGCTATATATGGGACAAGAATGAAAATATATGACAGCAAAACTGGACAGAATATCTTCAGTGTTCTAAACAATCATAAAGTCACTTTGTTGTAAGGCATTTAACATATTATACCTATTATAATTATTACTTACAGAATTATAAATAATTAGAATGATTATTCTAATAACATTACCCTACACTAGTTGGGCACTTACTACATGCCAAGCACCATTCTAAGCACTTGCTACATGTTAATTCATTTAGCTTGTGTTAGTAGATATGTTATTACTCTCACTGTGCAGATAAGGAAATGAAGGCACAGTGGGTTTATACAACCGGCCAGAGTCACGGGATTAGGAAGTATTTTCCCAGTATCTTTAGAAGTTGCCAAAACTTATTTCCATTTGCTTTGCTTGAAACATTAATTTATGAACACGTTAATTACATTGGGGTTTTGGGTTCAAAAGGCAAGCCTTTTGCAACTTATAAGTGGTTTCTCTAATTAATGGTGTTTAATCAGGAATATATGAAAAAATAAGGAATGTCTGAAGCTCTAGAACAAAATCTAGTCATATTGTTTAGGAAATCATATATCTACTATGGTGCCTACATTCATTTATCCTTTCTCTTATCTTTTCAGTACACAATTATTGAGCCCCCATAACATACTGGCAGGAAATGCCATGATGAAAATGACAGTCTCCTGGGGGTGATGAATTGAACTTTTGATTAGATAGTCTCAAAACTTAAAAAAAAAAAAAAAAAAAACCTAACTACATATACATTGACAAAGGATTTTAATATATTATGTGTTTATTGTGCATTAAGTAATTTTAAATGAAGGGGACTCCAAATATTTCTTAGCTATTTGCTTCCTATAAGCAGAACACATTGCAAATTTTAGAATGAAGGATACATGTTAAGGGTTGGACTAACTCTTTGTGTTGACCTGGTCTAAGCACATTTCAATTCATTTCATTCTCGCAACAACCCAATGAACAAGATCTTATAATCATCTTCATTTCACAAGAGAAGAAACTGAGGCACAGAGAAGTTAAGTAACTTGCCCAAAGTCACACAGCCAGCAAAAATAGAGTTAGCACTATGTCCAGTTTAGTGAGATGAAATGTGTTGCCGTATACTGTCACACAAATTGGTCCAAGACGCAGAAAAGATGTCCTAACCTCTCCTGAAAGCAGTCAGGAAGGGCTTCCCAGAGGAAGCAATATCCTTTAGATGCTTGTAAAAGCGACCCTCGGAGGAAAAACAGATGAAGGTGAAATCAATCCATGATACTCACAAGTTCAGGACTTGTGGCCAGCCAATCAAGTGACTCTTCATAGTCTCACCTTAATTAGAGAAAATTGGGGGTGAAACTGTAATCTGTCGTCTCACATGGCATTTTTATCGCCTGCTTAACATTTCAAATGAAACATTTTATTGCATTTGATGTTAGTTAAACACTTAACGTGTACTCTTCACGGTTACAATTCTCAATGTGTTCTGACTATATTAAGCAAATATTTAAGAAACATTTGGGCTGTTTTTCCATTTTTAAGTATTTAATCTGTAATAAACATATAGCATGTTAAAAATACATTTCATGTATGGTATGTGTTAAGTGTTAAGAATATATTTTTGAACTGCCTTATTTAAGCCTGTCAGACTTTCCATTACAACCCCTTAATTTAAGGACTTTTTCAACCAGCCATAAAAATCTCTTCATGCTGATATTTTGAGTAAAATATCTCTCCTTCCAGAGGCCTTTTTTAGTTTTTGGTGGTTTGTTTTTTAATATTAATGCATCAAAAATTTTTCAATTTTAAAATTAGGCATCTTTTTTTCATAGGATTTTAGTGCAATCTTTTCTGTGCTTTTTAAATGATCCACATATTAGAGGCATCTCTTTAAAAAGTCATAGACCTTACCCCAAAATTTAGGAGAGAAGTGGAAAGTGGCTGAGATGAATATTATCTATGTATTAGCAGTCTGTTTCAAAATTCAGAGTTAAGGATATGAAATAAGGTTGTAAATGCTTTCCACACCCCAGTCCCAGAAATCTTCATAAGCATTTAATGATGTATCTACTTTAGTTTAGCATATCAGAGTTAAATGAGTAAATTTCACATCCTTTCTTTTAAACCTGCCCTGCAAGATACTAGAAGTTATGAAGACTTTGTCATAATTACCCCTATCGTACAGAAAGGCAAGTTAAGTTGGGGTGAGGTTGAGTGATTTGCCCAAATCACATAGCCAGTTATTCTTGAAGCTGGAATTTGAACTCAGATTCCTTTGTTTATTCTGCATTACTTTGGCCCACATGTTACAAGAGATGGAGTCCACTGTGACTTCATGTTTTCATCTGATTATTTTTTTTTAGTGCATTAAAAATTTCTTCACTAAGTAAAATTGAGCTCACCGGTACAACTAAATAAGTAAATATTTTCCAACATTACTTTCCATTTTTGGAGTCAAGATCATACAAAGAAACAAACTCAAGAGAATTTTCTCCCCTTTATTCAAGTCATTTAGCCCATGACCTAAAGTTGGAGGTATTCTTCACAGCACAGAGTAACATCTTTTCTAACTGTACCTACAGGTGGTCTTAAAAGTTTATGTGTCCATCTTACCCACTTACATCAGAGATTCTTTGAAAGCTAGGGCTTGTCATGAGATGCTGGGCTGGATGAAGCACAAGCTGAAATCAAGATTGTTGGGAGAAATATCAATAGCCTCAGATATGCATATGACACCACCCTTATGTCAGAAAGCGAAGAAGAACTAAAGAGCCCCTTGATGAAAGTGAAAGAGGAGAGTGAAAAAGTTGGTACAAAACTCAACATTCAGAAGACGAAGATCATGGCATCTGGTTCCCTCGCTCCATGGCAAATAGATGGGGAAACAATGGAAAGAGTAATAGACTTTATTTTCTTGGCTCCAAAATCACTGCAGATGGTGACTGCAGCCATGAAATTAGAAGATGCTTGCTCCTTGGAAGAAAAGCTATGACCAACCTAGACAGCATATTAAAAAGCAGAGATATTACTTTGCCAACAAAGGTCCGTCTAGTCAAAGCTATGGTTTTTCCAGTAGTCATGTATGGATGTGAGAAGTGGACCATAAAGAAAGCTGAGCGCTGAAGAATTGATGGTTTTGAACTGTGATGTTGGAGAAGACTCTCGAGAGTCCATTGGACTGCAAGGAGATCAAACCAGTCAATTATAAAGGAAATCAGTCTTAAATATTCATTGGAAGGACTGATTTCTGAAGCTGAAGCTCCGATATTTTGGCCATCTGATGGGAAGAACTGATTCATTGGAAAAGACCCTGGTGCAGGGAAAGATTGAAGGCAGGAGGAAAAGAGGACAACAGAGGATGAGATGGTCAGATGGCATCATCAACTCAACGGACATGTGTTTAAGCAAGCTCTGGGAGATAGTGATGGACAGGGAAGCCTGGCGTGCTGCAGTCCATGGGGTCGCAAAGAGGAGGACCCGACTGAGGGACTGATTTGAACTGAACTGAGGGCTTGTCGTATTTGTCTTTGTGACTTTCTCTCTCTTATCTGTACCTGTCCATTACCTAGCTCACTGCCTGGCATGTTACAGGGGTTCATTAAATGTTCACCAATGGAAATATTAAAATAGAACTTCACAGAAAGAACTGAACATTCCTGCTATTTCATGAGATGTTTATTTTCTTGAGATGGAGCCAGCACAATTATCTATACTAGCATTTCTCAAAGTGCATTCCTTGCTTCAGCAGCTTCACAAGACTCTATGTGATAAAGAAGATCCTATGAACAGAAAAATTTGGGAAATCCTCCCTCCACAGATAAGAAATGTCCTGGGAGCTCCCTGAATATGATCGCCCTGGCGTCCTGATATACCTCTGGGGCAGGTTGACCTTGAGGAGTCAATAGTCTCAGATGTCACCAGGGTCCCCCACGTGCTGCAGGAGGAACCCAGCTCTACCCACCTCCGTGATTGTGTGCAAAAGTCTACCTCATTTTGGAAGCATGCCTCCTTGACCCTCACACTAGTTGGAGCCCCTCAACTTTCAGCAGTCATTAAGGTGATATTTTGACCCTCATATGACATATTCCTTACTTTTCAGTTCTCCATGTATTTGGAACCTAAATGGAGATGAAAGTGCTATTTATTTTTGGTACCCAACAGAGAAAAAAATACCTAACATCCTCTGCTGTCAATTACTTTTCCTTCAAACCCATCTTCCTTCCAAGTGTACCAAAAATATCCTCAGGCCTTCAGAGTAATTATATTTATGATCATTCATTTTTTCATTAGTCTAGAGCAAATATTGTGGGAAGTCAAAAAAGACGATGTTCCAAAGTCAACCTCAAGTTTGGAATCGCAAGAAAGAACCACAGATGAAAATGGAATTGGAATCAACTGAACCCTGGATACTCTCTCTAATGAGTGCTCTGTACAGGAACCACTTATTATACTGTCTCAATATACAGTCTTAAGAAGTTAGGTGGGCTGGACCTAAAATCATACCTAGGAGACTTTAGCCGCAGAGGAAAGGAATGCTTCAGGACCCAAGAAGAGAAACCAAAATTCAACAGAGACATCAACAACAGTGTGGAATGTTTGAATGTCAATTTCTAATTCAGACATAATGTCAAATAGTAAAAATGTCCTGACTTCATTCATTGGTTCAACAAATATTTACTGAGTGCCTGTTATATGCCAAGCACTGCTGGAAGCATGAAAAATGTAACAGCGAGTCAAAGACCAAAACCCTTGCCTTCATGAAGCTTACCACCTAATGGAAAGAAATGGATGATTAAAATGAAAATAGTAAGATATGTAGAATGTTAGGAAGCTTACAACTATAAGAAAAATAAAGAAGGTATGAGAGATAGCAAAAATAGGAGTATTCTATAAGGAATGAAATTATGATTTTAAATAGATGAGTAGGGAAATCCCAATTGAACATATGATATTAGAGAACAAATATATGGACAACCAAGAGGGAAGGAAAGAGGAGGTAGGATGAATCGGGCAATTGGGATTGACATGCACACTATTAATATAATGTATAAGATAGATAACTAATGAGAACCTACTGTAAAGCAAAGGGACCTCTACTCAGTGCTCTGTGGTGACCTAAATGGGAAGGAAATCCAAAAAGGGAGGGGGGAGATATATGTATACGTATAGCTGATTCACTGCTATACAGTAGAAATTAACACAAATTGTAAAACAATTATTCTCCAGTAAAAATTGATAAAACAGCAATATCTTGAAAGATATGAAGGTAAGAATTAAAAAGCATTCTCGGCAAAGGAGCCAGAATGTACAGTGAAGAGTATACTTGGCATGTTTGGCATATAGAGGGTGTCTGCCATAACAAAATACCACAGACTGAGTGCCTTAAACAGTAGGAATTTATTTCCTCATAGTTCTGGAGGCTAGAAGTTCAAGATCAAGGTGCCAGCAGATTTAATTTCTGGAGAGAGTTTTCTTCTGGCTTGCAGACAGTGGCTTCTCACTATGTCCACACATGGCAGGCTCTCTGGTGTCTCTTCTGGAAATGGCACTAATTCCATCACAAGGGACCTCATCTAAAGCTAGTTACTGTACAAAGACTCCCCTTCCAAATACCATTACATTGAGGGGTTGAGGCTTCAACACATAACTCTTGGGGAGCACAATTCGGCCCATAGCAGGAAACTAGTACAGTTGGAGTTGGTGAGACCAGTCATTAAAATCACCCCCTTGAAGTCACCCTCAATCCTTACCCCTCTCACTATATTTTGTACTCATCTGGCGAAACCTCAACTCAGGTTCTGTCCAGCTCTTCTCTTTCTCAGTGGCTGGATAAAACCACAGAATCATGTCCTCTGAACTCACTTTAGCTCCTAGCTCCAGTCCCCTAGGGATCACGGTACATTTTCCCATCATCCACTTTCTGCCCTCCAATGTTTCCTATCTTCTCCTTTCTCCCCCAAACCCCAATACCTTCCCCCTTCCTCACTCTCTGGCATCCTACTTCATGGAAAACATAAGAGCAGTCAAAAGAGAATTTGTGCACATTCCTGCCTCCCACCACATCTACCCAATCCCAGCATTCTCCATTAAGGATAAACAGCCTCCAGCCAGCCTCTGATCCTTCTGAGTCTATCTCATCCTTCTAGGATCCTCTAGCAAGCTGGCTTAAAACTCAACATTCAGCCATGTATGGATGTGAGAGTTGGACCATAAAGAAAGCTGAACGCAGAAGAATTGATGCTTTTGAGCTGCGGTGTTGGAGAAGATTCTTGACAGTTCCTTGGACTGCAAGGAGATCCAACCAGTCGATCATAAAGGAAATCCAATGAATGTTCATTGGAAAGACTGATGCTGAAGCCGAAGCTCCAATACTTTGGCCACCTGATGTGAAGAACTGACTCCTTAGAAAAGACCCTGATGCTGGGAAAGATTCAAGGAAGGAGGAAAAGGGGACGACAGAGGATAAGATGGTTGAATGGCATCACCAACTCAATGGACATGAGTTTGAGCAAGCTCTGGGAGTTGGTGATGAACAGGGAGGCCTGGCGTGCTGCAGTCCACAGGGTGGCCAAGAGTTAGACATGACTGAGCGACTAAACTGAACTGAACTGAGCAAGGACATCACGCTAGCAAGTCTCCTCCTCTCTCCCACATCATCAAAGTCTTGTCTTTATTGGTTCATTCCCATCGACTTCAAATTCCTCCACAGGCTTCCTTTTTCTAACTGAAAGAAAACCAGCCTTGAATTTACCTTCTTTCTTTTCATGCTTTTACCTCAGTTCTCTGCTCATCTTTAGAGCAAAACCCTTTAAAGAGGCGTCTGTGCTCGCTGTTTCTAGGTTCTCTACTTCTGCTATCTTTCTTTAAATTTTATTTTTAATTGGAGGATAATTACTTTACAATATTGTGATGGTTTATGGAGAGCAATATGGAGATTCTCTTAAAAACTAGGAATAAAACTGTCATATGATCTAGCAACCCCACTACTGCCTATATACCCTCAGGAAATAATCATTGAAAAAGATGTGCATACCTCAGTACTTATTCTGTTATCTTTTTTATGACCATTCATGTTATCTCCTATTTATAATTTATAATAATTTATAAATCACACACAGAAAAATTCACTTTTGGGGGGAGTGCCTTTCTGTGAGTTCGACATATGGGGATAACTGTGTAACTATTACCATGCTGCTGCTAAGTTGCTTCAGTCGTGTCTGACTCTGTGCGACCCCATAGATGGCAGCCCACCAGGCTCCACCGTCCCTGGGATTCTCCAGGCAAGAACACTGGAGTGGGTTGCCATTTCCTGCTCCAATGCATGAAAGTGAAAAGTGAAAGTGGAGTCGCTCAGTCGTGTCCGATTCCTAGCGACCCCATGGACTGCAGCCCAGCAGGCTTCTCCGTCCATGGGATTTTCCAGGCAAGAGTACTGGAGTGGGGTGCCATTGCCTTATAATAGCTCCATCACCCCCCAAAAATTCCCTCATTCCCCTTTTCAGTCATCTCTCCCCCCTGCCCCTAGGCTAGCAACCAGTGATCTGTCTCTATAGACATACCTTTTCTAGAATGTCATATAAATAGAATTGGAGCATTTGTACTCTTTTGAGTATGTCTTCATAGTCTTTCCTGCAGGAGGAAATGGCAACCCGCTCCAGCATTCTAGCCTAGAGAATCCCATGGACAGAGGAGCCTGGTGGGCTACAGTCCCTGGGGTTTCAAAAAGTCAAACATGACTGAGTGACATACTTTCATAATCTTTACTTCAGTCCACCTTCACCCCCAACCCTCTCTCCAAATAAATATACCCTGTTGAAGTGTCATCGAGCTTCGCTGGTGGCTCAGACGGTAAAGCGTCTGCCTGCAATGCCAGAGACCTGGGTTTGATCACTGGGTTGGGAAATAAATGTCAACCTACTCCAGTATTCTTGCCTGGAAAATCCCATGGATGGAGGAGCTTGGTAGGCTACAGTCCACGTGGTTGCAAAGAGTCGGACATGACTGAACAACTTCTTAGCAAAGTGTCAGCTGTTCTGATTGTTAGATCTGATGCTTAAATCTCAGTCCTTGGCTTTCTTGACCCATCTACACCATTGGGCACTTCCATCTTCTGAAGCCATCTTCCTTCCCTGTCTCCCATGTTCCTGTGATTTCCTCCTCCCTCACCAACTGCAGCTCCCTGGTCTCATTTGCTGTCTCTTTTTACTTATTTATATTGGAGTATATGTGCTTGACAGTATCATGTTAGTTTCTGCTGTACAGAAAAGTGAATCGGCCATACATATACACATATCTCCTTCTTTTTTAGATTCCCTTCCCATTTAGATCACCACAAGCACTGAGTCGAGTTCCCTGTGCTACACAGTAGGTCATCATCAGTTATCTATTTTATACATAGTAGTATACAGATGTCAATCCCAACCTCCCAGTTCATCCCGTCTCCCTTCCCCACTTGGTAACCGTGTTTGTTTTCTACCTCGATGACTCTATTTCTGCTTTGCAAATAGGTATGTTTGTACCATTTTTTTAGATTCCACATATAATCAATATTATACAATATTTGTCTTTCTCTTTCTAAATTACTTCACTGTATATGAAAATTTCTAGGTCCATTCATTTTTATGCAAGTATATATTTTTTTTCTGTATATACATACACACACACACACACAAACACACATACCCCATCTTCTTCATTTATTCCTCTGCTGATGAACATTTAGGTTTTTTCCGTGTCCTGGCTATTGTAAATAGTGCTGCAATGAACAGTGGGATGCATGCATCCTTTCAAATTATAGTTCTCTCCTGATACACACCCAGGAGTGAGATTGCTGGATAATACAATAGCTCTATTTTTCCTATATCCTCTGTATCTCCCCAACTTCTTCACCAAGGCTCATTCAAAGTTGCTTTTCTCTACTCTACTTCCATACAGATTCATAGCTTTATCTAAACTTGATGAAATCAAAACTTATGTCTCTAGTTTAGGCTAATTCCCTTAACTCTAGACTACTTATCCAACCATCCTCTCAACACATATCCTAATCTATCTAGCTGACCATCTTCCCACCCATCTAACTATGTTTGAGACCCAGCACTGCATAATTGAGGCCCTATGGTACCTCCATGTCCATGCTCCCCTCTTCCTTTTACAGCCCTTTCCATCTCACTTGATGTCAACTCCATTCTTTCAGTGTACAAGCCTTGAATCCACCCTTAACTCCTCGCTTTTGTTCACACACATGAAGGTGTGTGATTAGAGACTGCTGGCTGAGTAAATACTGAGCTGCCTTCGCCTGAAATGTAATGTGTCAATATCACTACTCACTACTCATTTAAAAAATGAGATTTTTTATCAAGAGCTTTTACAGTGTTATTTGTACACTGAATATTCACACTGTAAAGTGAGACTTACTGTAAGGTGTTTGAGAAGACACTTGAGAGTCCCTCAGACAGCAAGGAGATCCAACCAGTCCATCCTAAAGGAAATCAGTCCTGAATATTCATTGGAAGGACTGATGCTGAAGCTGAAACTCCAATACTTTGGCCACTTGATGTGAAAACTGACTCATTGGAAAAGACTCTGATGCTGGGAAAGATTAAAGAGAAGGGGATGACAGAGGATGAGATGGTTGGATGGCATCACCAGCTCAACGGACATGAGTTTGAGTAAACTCCAGGAGTTGGTGATGGATAGGGAAGCCTGGCGTGCTGCAGTCCATGGGGTCATAAAGAGTCAGACATGACTGAGCAGCTGAACTGAACTGAACTGAACTGAAGGTGAGACTGAATATCTGGAATCTGATCCCTTCTCATCACCTTCTCCACTGATGCCATTGTCTCTCACCTGGATTGTTGCAGTGGTCTCTGAATCAGTCTCTACCTTCTCTTCTCAACATTGTAACTACATCATGTCCATCTCTGCTCAAAACCATCTAGAGACCCCGGGTCACTCAATACCTGTCAAAGCCCTTGGTGAGCTGCCGTGCCTACAGGACCTACTCCCTTCATTCCTGTGACTCACTCTGACTCTGTCCTCCTTGCTCAGACCACCTGGCCCCACTTGTAGCCTCCTGGCCTCCTTGTAGCCTCTGCACAGGAGGCATATGCACAGGCACCACAGACCATTTGCACATGCTGTTCATTCCTACTGATAGCCTCATTTCCCAGATGTTTCCCACCTTCTTCTAGTCTTTTTAAAAATAATATCCTGTTAAGTGAAGACATCTGCTATGGTCTGAATCTTTGTGTCCCTCTAAAATGTATATGCTGCAATCTTAACCATGTGATAGTATTGAAGGCAGGAGGGACCTTTGGGAGGAGCTTAGATCATGAGAGTGGGGCCTCATGAATAGAATCAGGGCTCCCGAAAAAGCCCTGGGGGATATAAGAAGTCTTTGACCCAGAAGAAGATCCTCACCCTTTCCTGCTAGCACCTTGATCTTGAACATCCAGTCTCCAGCAGTATGAGAAACAAGTTGCCCTTATTTAAAAGTGACCCAGTTTCTAGTATTTTGTTATAGCAGCCCAAATAGACTAAGATAATGTTACTAATTATCCCATGTACAATTTTGGCTATGCTTCACCATTAATTGGAGTAGGAAATGAAAACCCCCTCCAGTATTCTTGCCTGGAAAATTACATGGACAGAGGAGCCTGGTGTGCTACAGATCATGGAGTCACAAAGAGTCGGACATGACTGAATATGTACACACATGTACCCTTAATACTCCCTATCTTCCTTCTCTGGTTTATTTTTCTCCATCTCATTTCTTATTTTCTAAGCTTCCCTGGTGGCTCATATGGTAAAGAATCTGCCTGCAATGAAGGAGACCTGGTTTCAGTCCCCAGGTCTGGAAGATCCTCTGGAGAAGGAAATGGCAACTCACTCCAATATTCTTGGAGAATACTTGGAGAATTCCATGGAGAGAGAAAGAGCCTGGCAGACTACAATCCATGGGGTCACAAAGAGTTGGACACAAATAAGCAACTAACATACACACAATATCATGTATTGTTGTTGTTCAGTCACCCAGTCGTCTCCAACTCTTCGCAACCCCATGGACTTCAGTACGTCAGGCCTCCCTGTTCCTCTTCATCTCCAGAAGTTTGCCCAAGTTCATGTTCATTGCATTGGTTATGCTATCCAGCCATTTCATCCTCTGATGCCCTCTTCTCTTTCTGCCTTCGATCTTTCCCAACATCAAGGACTTTCCCAATGAGTCAGCTGTTCAAGTCAGATGATCAAAATACTAGAGCTTCAGCTTCATCATCAGTCCTTCCAACAAGTATTCAGGGTTGATTTCCCTTAAGATTGACTGGTTTGATTTCTTTGCTGTCCAGGGGACTTTCAGGAGTCTTCTCTAGCATCACAGTTTGAAAGCATAATTTTTTTGGCATCTGCCTTCTCTAGGGTCCAGCTCTCACAACCATATGTGACCACTGGGAAGACTGTAGCCTTGACTATATGGGCCTTTGTCAGTAGAGTCTGTTTATTAGTTTATCTTCCTGCCTCTCTCTTCCAACTAGGTCATGAGTGCCTTGGCTTTTGTCTGTTTTATTCCCTGCTGTTTCATCAGAATCAAACAGGGACCTCCTCTATGTACAGCCCTGCAGTGCACTGCACCAGTGAGAAATTCATTGGCTGGACTTTCCAAGACCTTGACACTGACCTCTGGGGGAATCTTTCTCTTGCTCACATTGTGAGAATGGATGTGTCTCCCTTAGCTCAGGACCCTTCTTTGACCCCATCCACATTTCCCAGCAGTTAGTCTATATGCTTCCACTTAAGCTTGCATTTTTCCCCCTCTGTTTTACCTTCTTTTATGGTTTTCAGTAGGTTTTGAGGAAAAGACTAGACATAGAAATGCTCTCTTTATCTACCTAATTTTACAGAGAGTCATATCTCTGTTTTAAAGGCACGTAAATGAATCTTCTGTATGACCCTTAAGAAGAAAATAGATAAATTCCTGTATACACTGCTGATTACAATATAGTATAGTGAATTTTCAAAACTTTGTTGTCTAAGATCACCTGGAAGACTTGCTAAAGCACAGATATCAAATCATGCCTATAGCTTTTCCTGCCTGTAGAATGATGCCCTTGGACTATATGGCCTCATTGCAATTATAAGTACAGATGTATATTTCCATGTGCTCTTTCAGACTCTTTTGTCTTTCACTAAATACAAGATTTTTTAAAGAAGTATTTATGCTACAAGTATAGTCAATTAATGAACATAATACAGGTATCATGTAGGTAAACTTGAACCCTTTGGGGTAAATGCTGAGTTTTAGTGCCACTCTCTCAGAGCTTTTCTGCTTCTCCCACCTCTCCATATAGATGGATGACTAGGAACCTTTGTAAAACTATGAAAGCAAGAGAGAGGTGTCTGGGCTCTGTGTTGCCACCCTTAGTTGACTAACCTCTGGTTTAAGGGGAGTTCAGACTTTCTGGTTTAAGGTTATTTGAAATTCTGACCCCTGGCTTCTGCCTTCAGAGCTTCTGCAGGGGGAAATTCCTGCTGCAACCACTCCAGTATTCTTGCCTGGAAAATCCCATGGATGGAGGAGCCTGGTAGGCTGCAGTCTATGGGGTCACAAAGAGTTGGACACTGAGCGACTTCACTTTCACTTTTCTCTGGAGTGACTGCCCTGGGAAGCTCTGCCACCCTCCCCTAGTGGCATGCTCCCCATCTCTGTCCTTGTTGCCAAGCTGGAGCCTCTGGCCCCACTGCCTTATCTACTCTGCTGGGTTATCTGGGCTCTTCCATCCTACAGCTCCTACAGAGCCCCATGCCCATGCCTACAAGAACCTCTAGTCTCTCTCACTTCCTCCCACCTTCCCCATCTTGCAGAGGGTCACCGTGGAACTTCCAGAATTCCTCCATGTCACCTGAAGTCAAATGTGCCACCTCACATCCCCCTCGGCCCTCAGCCAAGCCCCACTGTTGCTTGACTGCAGTCACTTTTTGTGCATGTTGGACACATAAACAGTCTCCTTCCAGAAGTTGAAATGGAAATTGAAACAAGCCCTCTGCCTATTGAGCTTCTCCCTCAGCCTATCAGTGATTCATCCAGCGTGTTCACCTTCACCGATATGAGTGGAGATTCAGAGACTGCACACTCTGGTCTGCTTTCAACAAGCCCCAGGGAGTATCTTCATCCTCACCTCTTGCTTCTCCTCCCCACACCAGCATTATTTTTTCTCCTCCTTTTAAACAAACTTGGGGCTTCCCTGCGCAATGCAAGAAATACAAGGGACACAGATTCAATCCCTGGGTTGAGAGGATTCCCTTGAGGAGGACATGGCAACCTACTCTGGTGTTCTTGTCTGGAGAATCCCATGGACAGAGAAGACTGGTGGGCTACAGTCCACAGGGTCGCAAAGAGTCGGAGACCGCTGAGTGCACACGTTGAAACAAGCTTACATATTCTGCCCTGTCTTCTCTACATGATGGCTAAGAGCAAATATAGCTCAGACACTCAGCCTTGTTTTTTTATATGTCAATGGAAGTTTGGGGAATTTATAGTAAAGGAAAGAAAAAATCTCTCTCCATGAAAGGTAGGCTGTCAAGACTATTATCTCTCTGTGCACTTTAAAAAAATCTAGTATGAAACTCAAAATTGAGCAATGAATTCTTTGTTCTAGTTGGTAGCCACAATCTCCCCAAAGCAATGAATGGCATTGATTCATTGAGCGGAGGGAATTGCTAGGCAACATAGTTTATGGGGAAGGAAAAATACCTTGTTGTAATATTTTTTGAAAATATTATCCCTGCTAGAGGCATAGGAAAGTATACCTGAAAAGAAGAAACAGCGAAATCCCAGTGAGGGAGCAATAGAAAGTTTTAACTGTGGCTAATGCCAGTGGGGAGGCCACAGAAGATAAAGAAAACATAAACCCAGGAGGAGGTGAATGCAATGGATGAAAACTCTGAAAAGTGGAATTCAGAATGGAATTTGTTCTCCTCTTGCCAAAAAAAAACTCAGAAACCAGAAATCCCAGAAAATCTCCTCCAATACAGTGCTGAAAGAACATATGATACTTTGTGGAAGCAATAGGCAGGAGGTACTATCAATATGAAAAGCATCTCCCTAAGGAAACTGGAATGCCTGCGCAATGAGTACAACTATAGAGACTCAGTCATTAAGAACCCCAGAAATCAGAAAGAAACTTGGCAAAATGGAAACCTCTGAGGCCAAATGACACCCTGTAACTCTTATTTGACTATGCAGCTTATGAATGTTTGCATACATGCAATGGAAAAAGGAAGTTGAGGGTATTTCATCATCATATCTAGTCTATATATTCAAGGCTAATTCTGTATTTTCTCAGCTGATGTTTAATCCTTTAACATGTGTGCTTTCCAGTGCCTTTGGGGCATAGCAGGTCTTCTCAGGGGAGCCAGCAGGCCTGTTTCTTGGAACTCTATAGGTGTGAAGGTAGCATGATGCATTCAAAAGCAGGATTTTAACCTTATCCATCTTTGGACCCAACTTGGTGCCAGTGAAATGGCAGATACTCAGTAAATGCTCCCAAGAAGAAATCACATCATTGGCAAGTCTGTGTAATAAATAGCCTACCACATGTTAAAAGAATAAATTCACAGGATCTGGCATTTAAAAGAAACTTTAGGATTCACCCAGAGAATCCAGGGACTTCATTTTAGAGATGAGAAAACTGAGGCCCAGAGAAATTAGAAGACTTATTCAAGACCTCCCTGGAAAGTAGTTATAGAATCAAGACTGGAACCCAACTTCTTGAGTCCTGTTTTTATGCTCTTTCACCTCATTGTTTTGCAATGTAGATTTTACTATGATTTAGGTATGGTGAGACCAACAAATATGGAAACAACTGCCATTGTAAAGATAGTCTGAGGCCATCAAGGATCTGAAGAAGAGGGGGCATGCCATAGCATAGGAGGCCTCCGGGGGAGCACCAGGTTTGGTCAGGAGACAGAGACAGAGAAACACATGAAACAGCCTGTGCTGTGATTTCCATAGAAATGAACAGATGAGGCAGAGTAAGCAGGTTTAGGATTGGCCTGGTCACAGGTGCTGTCCTTAGTGGTCTGGACCTGGCTCTGGAGTGAGTAGGCAGGTAGATAACGGACCAGAGTATGAGATCCTATAGAGGAGGTGACTGGGGATACATGCTCTAGATGGGTCAATTTGCATATGAAAAATGCCCTCCCAAGTGAGTTGCTTCCTATATCTGGGAATGTTAACCCTGGGAGGCACAGTCCCTTCAGGGTCCACACCCCAGTGTCAAAGCATCAAACTACAGAAAGAAAAAGACCCATTTCATATAGTCTCCAAACTGAGATCGTATGCCTTCACTGCATTAAAAAGTTTAACTTGGACTTGGGGGATTTATCTACCATCTCTTCAATACTGTACAATGAGTTAATTAGAAAAGGGGGTGTCCACACGAAGTTCTTAAGGATTCTCGGTCCTCAGAGTTATGAAAAATGGCTTTTGGATCATAATCTAGACAATCTTTTCTGATTATTTATCTAAAACTAAAAGCAGGAAATGATTCATTTGATTTCTGCCAATCCTGGAGTGTTGCCACTTTGGACTCAGGAAGAGCCGGCTTCCCTTGGCAGTCCTCACTTGTAGGATGATGAATGAAGTTCTATGTTTGGTGCGAGCTAAAATTTTATAGGGTCTAAAAAAGCAATTTATACATGCTTCAGGAGGTGGCTATATTTTTTCTTTTTTAGATAGCTCTTAGTCACAGCAGGGCACTCAATATACATATATCACGTCTAGAGATCGTTTTACAGGCAGAATGCAGCCTTGCCTTGTGTGTTGACAAACATGTTCCCAGCTTCCACAACCCTTATGTATGTACAGAATCCAGCGAATACATATTAGTTGAATTCTGAATGTTCCCAGGTATTTGCACATGTCAAGAACCCATGACCCTAAATGGGATATTGTGAGAAAGAGAAATAGTCAGCCTAACAAAACATTTTCTTGGTTCCAAGAGTCAGTGCTGTCATTCACAAACAAGCAAAGCCAATTCTCTTTCCTTGGAAATCTCAGGCATGGGTCTTGCATGTTGCCAATAAGTCATCTAAGTTGTCAAGGGTCAACGCTAACTCAAAGAACAGTGGCCATGGGCCAAACCAACCACTTATTATAAGTGATGAACACTCTGAGCACTTGCAGCCCACAAGCCTCCTCCATACTGCATTTTTGCTGGGAGTTTTTTGGTTTATTTTCTCTCTTTTATGTATATAAAATGTCTTGAGATATCTGATCACTGGTCTCCTTACTCAGTCAAGCTTTAAGATAGTCTCTAAATTATCTTCTTGGTTTCTATCATGGCAGTGGTTTTCTCATCCCTTTGCGGTTCTGAAGGCATGTCATCACAAAGCACGGCAAGAGAAGTCTGAAGATGAAGAGTTGAGGACAGGTTCTGCCACACACTGGGTGAGGGGCCTCAAGCAAGTTGCTTCACCTCACATTCTTCATCTGTAACTTCAGGAACATAATCTTTATCCCCTTTTAGAAGGATTATGTAATAAAATGAGACAAGGCTTATGATTACTTTTACTAAAAATACAGCCTATAAAATATGTATTTAGAGAAGTATTTGAATTTGCTGCTAAAAGTTCATCAAATGCATGTCCTTTTCCTTCTGGGCTCTCAACCATACTGCATTGCATAGACTTTCTTGGACTTAGCAGTGACCATTATTACTAACTCATTACTTAAGATTACTAACTTATAACTAAGTTCTAGACAATGAGAAAGTGTCATGGCTACTTCCATGTCTTCTAGTAAGAAGTTCCCTTGAAGATCCTCCAGTACTTTTTCTTCAAGTCAACACTCCTGGAAGCCCTGGATCAAAGATGGCAGAGCCACAAGATGGCAGGAGCCTCTGAATCATCACTGGGAGGAGAGACACCCTCCAGTCAGAAACACCTTCCAGTCAGAAGCACTCATTTGAACTTTACATTAAAGAAAAAAAAAACAAATTATTGTGCCAACCTATTAAAGATTTCTCTATTACATCATATAACCTACATTAATTAATATGTAATAGTTTTTTTTTAATCCATGTACAAAAAATATTTTAAAGTATAGTCAGAAAGAAATGTTTTCAGTGTGTTTAGGGACTACAAGTCTATTTTCTTTTTCTTAATCATCTCCTTACTTTGGATTTTTCTTTTTTTTTAATTTAAATTTATTTATTTTAATTGGAGGCGAATTACTTTACAATACTGTATTGGTTTTGCCATACTTTGGATTTCTCAAATCTTCTCTAGGGAATGTACATGCATAATCAGTTGCTCAGTTGTGTCTGACTCTTTGCAACCCCACGGACAGCAGCCTTCCAGGTTCCTCTGCCCGTGGGATTCTCCAGGTAAAAATATTGGACTGTGTTGCCATTTACTCCTCCAAGGGATCTTCCCTACCCAGGGATCAAACCCGTGTGTCCTTCATCTCCTGCATTGACAGGCAGATTCTTTACCACTGAGCCACCCGGGAAGCCCCTCTAAGGAATGTATGTTGATTTTATAATTTAAGAAATTACTTAAAGGAACAGAAACTTTTTAAAACGTGGGATGCCCTAAGGATAAAAGAAAATAACCTTTCTAATCTGGTCATCATCTGGGCAGATGTGTCCTCGTTTCACTTTTAATTAACAAATACAGTTGTATATCCACCCTATGACAAGCATTGTTGCTAGCTGCTGAGACACTAAGATTAATAAAATATCATCCCAATGGACCACAAAAAGTCTACAGTATATCAAGAATCATAAACCACAGTGATAAAACCAGGTCCTCTGGGCACACGCGCAAAGGGACTGAACCCAAACCAGTGCAATTTAGGCGTCACTTTCTAGGGAGAGGGACGCCTGCACTAAAGCCATAAACAGAATAAGGCAGAAAACACATTCAAGCAGCACAGGAGTGACAGGCACAGGAGTGAGAAACAGCATGGCGTGTGCAGAGCCGCTAGCCGTGTGCTGTACGTGCTTCGCTGGTGGCTCAGTCGTGTCCGACTCTTTGTGACCCTATGGACGGTAGCCCGCCAAGCTCCACTGTCCATGGGGATTCTCCAGGCAAGAATACTGGTGTGGGCTGCAGTTAGCTACAGCCCCAGTCTAAAATTCCAGCCAAACATTTAGACCCACGAGTTTTATTTGTTTTTGTTTCTGCAGTGCTTAATACAATGCCTGGTATATAGTGAGTGTACAGTAAATATTTGTCAAATAAATAACTGAAAGTGGGCATTTCTGCCAAGTGGTTATCCAGGCTCTTGCTAACACATCCCTTATAATAATGGCCATTTTGTGAGGCATTCCACTCCATCACTAAGCAGCTCTGGCCACAGAAGAGTCCTCCTTGTATTAAGCCAACTAAAAACCCAGTTGTACTAGACAGCGTATTTATATATGAGAACAGGTCAGCAGCTGAAAGATGGTCTTAAACGATGAGGAATAAAGGGGTTAGACATGGGGAGAAGAGTGCTGGACAAGCAGCTTTACTTCCACTTGGCTCTTTTAAAAGTGATGAATATATTGCTTTATATGTGCAGGTCCACAGACCGTTGAACTCGTGTGTGTGCACATACACCCATGCATGCTTTGTTGTTTATTCGCTAAGTCGTATCCAGCTCTTTCACAACCCCATGAACAGTAGCCTGCCAGGTTCCTTCTGTGCATGGGATTCTCCAGGCAAGGATATTAGAGTGGGTTGCCATCTCCTCCAGGGGATCTTCCCAACTCAGAAATCGAACCTCCATCTCCTGTGTTGGCGGGCAGATTCTTTGCCTTTGAACCACCACCCTTATGCATGCCAAAGACTTTACAAATATCTAGTGTCCTTGATCCCATTTGTTCTTATCATGGTTCACTAAGCTCTGCTACAGTTAGAAAATCTCTGTTTTACAGAAAAGGAAACCAAGATTAAGACCTTGATTGACTCAGTTGAGTGATACAAGCCAGGAAAGCTGTGCTTTCCCACAGAATTGCTTGTGGAGAGAGCTTCGTCCTGTGAGAATACCTTTGTTCATTGCTCCGTGGGTAACTCTGGATGGATGCTGCTGCACTACACAGACTGCCTGCTCAGGAGCCAAAGTGAGCAAGCTGTGGCCTCTGTGGCTGTAAAACTAGTCTGGATTTCCCAGGCAAGAGTGGGAGTGGGTTGCCATTTCCTACTCCAGGGGATTTTCCTGACCCAGGGATTGAACCCACGTCTCTTGCGTCTTCTGCGTTGGCAAGTGGATTCTTTACCATTTAGCCACCTGGAAAGCCCAATGTAGGCTCTTAAAGCAGCTCAAATTTGATTGCCCAAGGGTCTGACACTTCCAAGGACCAGAATCAGGACTGGATGATCAAGTGACTTGAGTTGTGAGAGCAGGCGGCGGTGGGGGCAGGGAGCCATGGGCTCCAGCTCCTGTATTCCCTGTCTTCCTGGAGCCGTGGTCCCTCTGATCACCTTTCCTGCTGCTCCTCTAATGTGTCTGTCCATGTGGCATAAAATCTCACCCCGTTTCACAGTCCTGCAGTACCTGCTGGCTGAGAAAACGTAATCAGAATTAGGATACATGGTGTTGCCAAGACATTCTGAAGAAGCAATTGCGCTACAATCCCTAAGCCATGCCTTCCAAACTGAGAGTAGAGGCACAGCGTGTCTGAGAATGCACAGCCCAGCAATCACAAAACTATAAAAGTGGATCAGATCATAATCAAAATAAACCCTCATACTTGCAAAGTGTGCTTGAGTTCCTTGCTGTTGTTCAGTCACTCAGTCATGTCCGACTCTTTGTGACCACATGGATTGCAGCACACCAGACTTCCCTTCACTATTTTCTGGAATTTGCTCAAACCCATGTCCATTGAGTCGGTGATGCCATCCAACCATCTCATACTCTGTTGCTTCCTTCTCCTCCTGCCTTCAATCTTTCCCAGCATCAGGGTCTTTTTCAATGCTTTGGCTCTTCTCATCAGATGGCCAAAGTACTGGGGCTTCAGCTTCAGCAACAGTACTTTCAGTGAAGGATTTGAGTTCCTAATGGTTTCTACATCCACTGTTAATACGTTCTTTAGACACGGGGTAAGAAGAGCGAGTATCATTCTAGCCATTATATAAATGAATAAACTGAGGCTGGAGAAATTAAATGATGTGCATTTTTTTAATCAATACCACTTTACTTTTACATGTTATGGCTTGAATGGTAATCTCTAAAAAGAGATAGATTGAAGACCGAACTCCCAGTTTTTCAGAATGTGAAAAACTTTATTGGGAAATAAGGTTGTTACAGATGTAATTTAAAGTAAGCTGAAGTCATACTGGGTTTACCAGGTGATGCTAATGGTAAAGAATCCATCTGCCAATGCAGGAGATGTAAGAGACATGGGTTCGATCCCTGGGTCAGGAGGACCCCCTGGAGTAGGGCATGGAAGCCCACTCCAATATTCTTGCCTAGAAAATCCCATGGACAGAGGAGCCTGGTGGGCTACGGTCCACAGGGTTGCAAAGTGTATAAATGAGATCATACTAAGGTAGAGTGGGTGTCTGATCTAACAGACTGGAATCCACATAAAATAACACCATGTAAAGACAGAGGGATATGCAGAGAGAAGATGGCCATGTGAGGACAGAGATTGGAGTGATGCTCTCACATCCAGTGAATGCCTGGGGCCACAGAAGCTGGAAAAGCAAGGTATGATCTCACTCTAGAGGCTTCAGGGGGTGCACGGCCCTGCCATCATCTTGCTATCAGACCTCTGGTCTCCAGAACACAGGAGAAGGAGCCAGAAGAGAGATGTCCATGGACACCAAGAGGAGACATTCTCAACATTGTCAAATAGCTTATCTTTGGTCAAAGAAACTGAAAACCTGATCTTTGCTCTCAAT
The DNA here is from genome assembly GCF_055505025.1 of Bos grunniens. NCBI lineage: Eukaryota > Metazoa > Chordata > Mammalia > Artiodactyla > Bovidae > Bos > Bos grunniens. The sequence goes on along the minus strand of NC_141170.1, from coordinate 9,318,682 downwards.
GAGAGCAAAAGGAGTTTTTTGTTAGTTTGCTTGTTTGGATTTATTTTTAACTTTAATACTTCTAATCCTTTTTTTTTTTAATTGGAGGATCCGTGTTTTCCAATGCTGTGTTGGTTTCTGCCATACAACAACGTGAATCAGGAATAATTATACATATGTCCCCTCTCTCTTGAGCTTCCCTCCCACCACCCCCATCCCACCCCTCCAGGCCGTCACAAGCACCAGGTCTTAAGCTTCCTTGTTATACAGCAACAGCGCTGAGGTTTCTGTCTTTAAATTCTAAATAGCTTTATCTTTGGTTTTCTGTTTTGCAAGTAGAGCATATACTGGGGGGAAACAAGCTGTCCCGCATCCCTGGGATGGATTCTCAGCTGCCCACAGGGGTCCCAAGTGACTCCTGGATTCTGCCTGTCCATCCCACAAGGCAGGGATGGGGCTGGGTTGACAGGGAAAGCCCTGTTCACCACCATCACCCTCTTGTCCCAGCAGAGGCCTGCCCCACAGAATCTTGGGCAGGGCAAGGTGGTGGCCAACTCTGACCCAGGCTGGCAGCACCAGAACTTTCTCAGTGGATGATGCCATGAAGGACTCTCAACCACTGCCAGCCCAGGTGCTGAGTGTGCTCCATCGTGGAGGCTTCAGCTACTCGGGAGTCACCTCTCCATTGGGAACCAAAGCAGTGGGCCAGAGGACAGACGGACTTCCCTACCTGGGATTTTCATTTTTCCTGGAGCCCAGCACAGTCTGTCACCAGTGAAGGAATTAGCTTTGGTCAGGAGAAAGAATAACAGGTACAAAGCCAGGACAAAGCCTGTAGTTGTGGGGGTGGGGTTGAGTGGAAGCAGGACCCTGAAATTGGGTAGGGAATTTTTTTTTTTATTGAAGTATAGTTGAGATACAATATTATATGTTACATGTATGCAATGTAGTAATTACAATTTTTAATTATTTTAAAATAATTATAAATGGTTACACCCCATTCATAATTATTTTAAAATATTTGCTATAGTCCGCATGTTGCTCAGTATATCCCTTGAGTTTATTTTATACCTAACAGCTTGCACATCTTTGTCTTCTACTCCTATGTCTACCTTTCTTCTTCCCACTGGTAACCACCAGTTTGCTTCCTACGTCTGTGACTCTGCTTTGTTTTGTTACATTCAGGAGTTCGTCTCATTTTTTATATTCCACATATAAGTGATATCCTACAGTGTCTTTCTCTGACTTATTTCACTTAGCCTAATACCATCCATATTTCTGCAAATGGCAAATTTCATTCCTTTTTAATACTGAGTGGGCTTCCCGGGTGGCTCAGACAGTATGGAATCTTCCTGCCATGCAGGAGACCTGGGTTCGATCCCTGGGTTGGGAAGATCCCCTGGAGGAAAGCATGGCAACCCCCTCCAGTATTCTTGCCTGGAGAATCCCCACGGACAGAAGAGCCTGGCAGGCTACAGTCCATGGGGTTGCAAAGAGTCGGACACAACTGAGCAACCGAGCACGACACAGTATTCCACTGTATATCTACATCACATCTTCTTTATATATTTATCAACCGATGGACACTTAAGTTGCTTCCATACCTTGGCAAAGGTAAGTAATGCTGCTATGCACATTGGGATGCATGTATCTTTTCTAATTAGTGTTTTGGGGAGTTTTCTGAATATATGCCTAGGGGTAGAATTCCTGGGTTTTATGATAGTTCTATTTTTAGTATTTTAAGAAAGCTCTGTACTGTTGTCCATAGTGCCTTCCCCGATTTACATGCCCAGCAACAGCGTATAAGCATTCCCTTTTCTCCACATCCTAGCCAGAATGTGTTTTTGGTGTTCTTTTTGATGATAAGCCATTCTGACAGGTGTGAGGTGACATCTCAGTGTGGTTTTGATTTACAGGTTGGGGTGGGGTCTTGAGGTGAGAGGTCAGAGGGATGCGGATGAAGCTACTACATCTAACCCAGTTGTGACTCCTAGGATAAATACAGGAAGGAATGCATGAAAAGACTACTTCCGGAAAACATCTCTTATGCTGTCTCTTTTATTGCACTACCCAGGGGCTTTCCAGCCAGCATCACATTCTTAACAATGTCAGAAACTTACTTTCTGCATTTAAAGGGATCGTGGTTTTTTCCCCCCCTCTGAATGTTTCAAAGAATATTTGAAAACGAATCCTAGTGCACCTAGGGTTTCCCTCCCTCATATATCAGATGCTCCATAAATACCCCATGGTTTTGCTGACAGATTGATTGATCCTGGATTTCCATGGGCTGAGCTCCCTTTCATATCTCCCATGGCAAGTGCCTGACCCACAGTCCCAGGAGGTGGGGGATAGAGGCTTGGCTCCTGCCTGCTCAGAGAGAGGAGGAGAAAGATGACGTAGCTCAGAATCCGGGTTCTGCAGCCAAGTCCTCCTAATCCCCTGCCCCCTCCTCCTTGCCCAGCGGACCCCTCTATGAGATCACTAAACTGCCTTATGTCAGCACTGCCTGACTTATGATTCCCTCTGCGGTAATTTGCAGGAGTGGAGGACATTCATGGACACAGGGGGATTCTCACTTCAAATAAAGCATATCTTCTCTCAATTAGACATGGAAAGAAAGGGGAGCATACTTGTGAAGGGACTTGATGGCAGGGACTCAAGTCTGAAGGGACCAGCCCCCAGCTTGGGGTAGGGGGTGCGGGGCAGTGAGTCATGCATGCTGAGCTCAGGAGCTGAACAGACTCCAGACTCTCCCCGCCTCCCGGAGCTGCCCCTTCATCTTAATTAAAGTTGCCTATATCCCCACATGGATGGAGTGAAGGGGTGACTTGCTGGAGATGGCCGGTGGGGGGTATGCGGAGGCAAACGACAATCCAATTACAGAAACTTTGGGCTTGAAATGGGAGCTGGACTCGGGCTCAGAAGCTATACCTCCTGCCGCTGGCACCTGCCTTTTCCCTTCTCCGTCTTTCCCTTGCTCCCTCGTGCCAAAGAATTAAGTCTTTGCTAAGGCAGGCTTGGCAGTGGGGAGGCCCTGACATGAAGTCACGTTCGACAACCTTCCCAGGGCGCTCCTGGTGTGAGGGTTGCCTCATGAAGGAACCTTCGATGATAAGTTAATCCTATTGACAGACAGCCAGGAAATTGGTCAGACCTACAACAGTTCTTGGCTTTCTGGTGGTTCAGCGGTGAAGAATCTGCCTGCCAATGCAGGAGACGCGGCTTCCATCCCTGGGTCTGGAAGATGCCCTAGAGAAGGAAATGGCAACCCACTCCAGTATTCTTGCCTGGGAAATCTCACGGGCATAGGAATCTGGTGGACCACAGTCTCTGGAGTCACAAAAGAGTTGGACACAACTTAGCACCTGAACAACAGTTCTTAGGCTCACTGCCCTGGAAGGGCTGTCCTGGCTGTATTCTGTCATAAAGGGGGAACTCACAGAGACCAAAGAGACCTTAGAAGAAGTGCTTTGCTTTGTTTCAGAAAATTGAAGCACAGAGAGGTTGTGTGACTTGCCAAAGTCACACAGCAAGTAACTAACTGTGTCCAATTTTGGATACATCTGATTCCAAAAGCAGGCTTTTTTCTTTTTTTTTTTTGGACTTTATTTATTTATTTTTTATTTTATTTTTTAACTTTACAACACACTCAGGCTTTTTTCAATAGACCTGAGTCTCAGCTGCCTGCTTAAAGATGCTTCAGGGATTCCAAAAACAATCAAGTGTTCGCCACCAAAAAGTAGAAGATTTTATATTAAATTTTTTAAATATACTTTTTAACTTTAGTCACAAATAGTGCACCTTTTATATCTATTTCTTAAACTGAGATCCCTTACCAGATTTCTTTTCAAAGTTTGATTATATTACACTGAACCCTGGACATCCAGTATGATTGATGAAAATGAAGCGAACTATTATTTTAGAATCACTAGACTGACTTAGCATTGGCCAAGAAAACAGCAAAATGTGAGTGTATGATTGGTCAAAGAACAAGAACTGGGAATGTGCCCCACCCAGAAGTGGAGGGGGTGGTGTGACCCCCCAGGCATTCCTAACCCCCCCCACCCCCGCACCCAGCTCCGAGGTCTCATAACCTTAGGAAGAGGAGAGTCCCTTTGCCCAAGATCATACTCCTTTCTCAGAAGCAGCTCCCATCCAGTCACTAGTCTATGCAAGGGGCAACTCTGGAGACATCCCAACTCCAGGGCAGTTGGAGGACTAGCTGAGACCTTTGCTGCAACTGCATCTCAGCCCAATTCCTCCTTCTGTTCAACTCCCTCTCCCCCATTTTTTGAGAAACTACCTGCATGCAAACCTTGGTGTCTCAGAGTATTTCCAGAGAACCTGACTTATGACAGGTGGGTATAGCTGCATCACTCAGAACTACAAGATCTGCCATTAAAGAATTTTCTTAAGTAGAAAGAAGATTTTAAATATGATATGCAGTGATTTATAACAGTAAAAAATGTAGTCAAGTAGATTGCTTAATATACATCTCCCTGTATATGTAAATATATTTATTATCAGTCTCCATTTTTGTTTAAATTACATATGCTATGTCCTTCAAATATGTGTGCAAATAGTATTTTAGTGCTTTTTAAGCTTACAAGGATATTTTTAATAGACACAACCATCATTTACTGGATTGTGTCTTATTAAGATCAAAATTACACTGGAGAAAATACTGCTTTTTGTACTCCTATTAGCACCACGTGGCACCAACATGATGCCATGAGTGAAATAAGTTCTATTTCAATGCAAATAACCCACATCCCCAGTAAGGATTCAACACTAAGAAAGGAAAAGAGATGGAGGAGATGGTAGCCCTTCTGTTTCTTATATGGACAAGAGATAGCTAGAGTAAATGTGACAACTTTTACTAAAATTGGGTGGTGTATAATGAGTGCCCTACTTCTCTGCATGTTTGAGCTGTTTTATAATTAAAATATGTAATTTTTAAGAATATTTATATAGTTCAAGCTGGATCCCAGCATAGGATCCATACCCACAAAACAGATATCTGATGCTTGATCCTGCCACTGACACAATGCCCACCATCTGGGCCACTTGTCACCACCTCTTGCTGTCCTAGAGTTGTCCAGTTTATGAAATGTGTGGAATCACAGACTGGATACACGTAAGTGTCCCTGTGAAAGAGATTGCGCTTCCCCTCCTGTCTCTGGCCTGCCATTTTTCCCCTTTCTTCATCAGAACAGAAACCCTGGTAGTTACTGGAGACAAGGCTGTCTGGATTAGACATGTTTTCCACCACTCCTCGTGGCCAAGTGTGGCCAGGTGACCAGCCTTTGGCCTCTGGGACATGTGTAGCTGCCCACAAGTGTTTCCAACATGAAGAGACAGCCCCTTCTGTATCCTTCCTCTTTCCCATTGGTTGGAATTAGGAAATGGTGGCTGTTGCTGATGTCCATCTTGGACAATAAGGAAGCCTCCTGAGGATTGTGAAGCCGCAAAACAGACACCAGCACCAGTCCTGGTTCCAAGTGATGGTGGTGCAGGAGCCTGGACCCAATCATCGTTTACTTAAATAAGAAAAGCTTGGCTAACAGCAATATGTTCTCATCAACAGTTAAATCAATCCACTTCTGAATTTGTCTGAATTCATAGTACAGGGAAGACGATAATGGTTAAGTATAAAGTATTATAAAAGGTTAGTCCAAAATGATTGGCATTTTTCAAAGTAAATTTTATTTCAGTTTTTCTTGTTCTTATAAAAATGTCTAGCTTCAAAAATAAAGTTGTGAAACTAAGAGGCATTCAAAAGAATTACAAAATACATGGTCTATCTTCATAAAATCATCATCCTTAGGAAATATGAGGTCATCTATGTCGAAGAACCTAGTTACATAAAAACAATCACTAAAAACCTACCATCATTTCCAGATTGGGCCACACTTAACTTGTTTCTGCGAGGTGACACAGTTTTAATTTTAAAACCTCCAAAGAGGCAGGAATACAAATACACACTAAGTAAGGCACTTAATCATCATAAAGTATACTTCCTTCATGGATTGCAATGGAACAGAATTGGAAGAGGTTATCACACTGTCACATGAATGATGATTTGTTTGCATCTGGGTATATGGAATGTGGAAATGTAGAAATTAATACAACTGCTTGTATCATTATCTTGATTCATGACTTCTTTTTACTTCACAGACTAATTTTTCATTCCAAATCATAAAATTCTTGAGAATATAGCCAGATAAGGTTTTGTATATCATGAATGTTTAGGAAATACTTTTAGATTACTTATAAAGTCTCTAGTTATATTGTAGAGTTCCATATTTGATAAGTAAACCTGGGATTTTTTTTTTTTTTTGTAAATGTCTATCTCAAAGAATAGAGCAATTTAATCAGGTGATTCAAATAAAAAATTATTTATTTGAGTCAGGAGAAAGATGGTGACTCTTGAATTTTAGCAACACCACACTGCTTCGTAATTTCTCCTCACCTCCCCGTTGCATTTGGCCAGAGGGTAAGAAAAGAAGCAAGAGCTAGCTTTCAAGTGGGGTTTGCAGAGTGAACAAACATTTAGGATTACTTCATCTGAAAACTTCACTAAAAGAACATGAAAGAAATGTTTTAAGGCATAAGACACAAGGACAAAGAGACCTGGAAAGGAAATAATAGCCAGAAAATTTAAAGAGCTAGGAAACAGAAGGATGAGTAATAATTGACCTAGAAGATGGCGTAGAGATGAAAGCTAGTCAGCTTCCACCAGGGTACGTCTGTAAGAATCAATAGCATCCTCAGGACCCCGTGGAAGTGAGCATAAGTGTGGAGGTGACATGGGCACATAGACTGAAAATCTTTAAAGCTATTGGATCTCCATAGCCTCTCCACTATCCCAACTCTGGAAATAAATACAGGTTTATTCTCTAGAAAATATAAGACAGAAGTTATGTGGACCAGGGGACAAGATTCAAATAGCTGAGGAAAGAAGAGAAGTAAAAAGCAAGGGAGAAAGGGAAAGGTACACCCAACTAAATGGAGAGTTCCAGAGAATAGCAAAGACAGAGAAGGCCTTCTTCAAGAAACAATGCAAAGAAATAGAGGAAAATAACAAAAGGGGAAAGACTAGAGATCTCTTCAAGAAAACTGGAAATATCAAAGGAACATTTCAATCCAAAGATGGGCACAATAAAGGACAGAAATAGTAAAGACCTAACAGAAGCAGAAGAGATCTAGAAGAGATGGCAAGAATACACAAAAGAACACGAAGAACTGTACAAAAAAGATCTTAATGACCTGGATAACTTCAATGGTGTGGTCACTCACCCAGAGCCAGACATTCTGGAGTGTGAAGTCAAGTGGGCCTTCGGAAACACTGCTGCCAATAAAGCTAGTGGAGGTGCTGGAATTTCAGCGGAGCTATTTAAAATTCTAAAAGATGACGCTATTAAAGTGCTACACTCAATATGTCAGGAAATTTGAAAAAGGCAACAGTGGCCAAAGGACTGGAAAACGTCAGTCCTCACCCCAATTCCCAAGAAGGGCAGGGCTAAAGGATACTCAACCCACCAGACAAATTCAGTCATCTCTCATGCTAGTAAGGTTATGTTTAAAATCCTTCAATCTAGGTTTCAGCCTTATATAAACTGAGAACTTCTGGATGTTCAAGCTAGGTTTAGAAAAGGCAGAGGAACCAGAGATCAAATTGCCAACTTTCGCTGAATCATAGAGAAAACAAAGGAATTCCAGAGAAACATCTACCTCTGTTTCATTGACTATGCTAAAGCCTTTGACTGTGTGGATCATAACAAACTGTAGAAAACTCTTTTAAAGAGATGGGAATACCAGATTCTCTTACCTGTCTCCTAAGAAACTTGTAATGCTGGTCAAGAAGCAACAGTTAGAACTTTAATTGGAACAACTGACTGGTTCAAAACTGAGAAAGGAGGACAACAAGGCTATTTATTGTCACCCTGTTCATTTAACTTATACACAGAGGACGTCATGCAAAATGCTGGGTTGGATGAGTTACAAGCAGTAAGCAAGATTTTTGGGAGAAATATAAACAATCTCAGATATGCAGATGATACCAATTTAATGGCAGAAAGTGAAGAGGAACTAAAACGCCTCTTGATGAAAGTGAAAGAGGACAGTGAAAAAGCTGCTTAAAACTCAAGATTAAAGAAAAAAAATACTAAGATTATTGCATCCAGTCCCATCACTTCATGGCAAATAGAAGGGGAAAATGTGGAAGCAGTAACAGATCTCTTCTTGAACTCTAAAATCACTGCGGATGGTGACTGCAACCATGAAATTAGAAGATGATTACTTCTTGGCATTGTATTAAAAAGCAAAGACCTCTCTTTGCTGACAAATGTCCATCTAGTCAAAGCTATGGCTTTTCCAGTAGTCATGTATGGATGTGAGAGTTAGACCATAAAGAAGGTAGAGCACCAAAGACTTGATGCTTTTGAACTGTGATGCTGGAGAAGACTCTTGAGAGTCCTTTGGATTGCAAGGAGACCAAACCAGTCAATCCTAAAGAAAATCAACTCGGAATACTCATTGGAAGAATTGATGCTGAAGCTCCAATCCTTTGGCCACCCGAAGGAAAGAGCCGACTCATTGGAAAAGCCCCTGATGCTGGGAAAGATTGAGGGCAGGAAGAGAAGAGGGTGATAGAGGATGAAATGGTTGAATGGCATCACTCATCCAATAGACATGAACTTGGGCAAATGCCAGGAGATGATGAGGGACAGGGATGACTGGCATGCTGCAGTCCATGGGCTCACAAAGTGTCGGACACAATTTGGGACTGAACAACAACAAAAAGATGCAAATTTTAAGTGTAGTGACCTTATAATCTTATAAGATTATAAGAAAATATACATTTTAATCATTCTCTTGGGCCCTCAGGTCTGTAGATGTCAGGCCTTTATCTTTCAGGCAACACACTAAAAGATTATTCTCCAGGAAGTCAGGCCAGCCCAGGAAAAATTACCTCAAGATATTCATGTCAGAGATTCTCCCTATAGAAAGCCTAGTTATGGCATTTGATAATAACGACCAGTGTGAAAAACCCATCCTCATACCTTATACCAATCCAAAAATTAATCAGGTATCAGACTTCTCAAGCAGCATTCTTGAAGCTAGAAGATAATGAAAAAAATATCTTTAAATTACTCAGGGAAAATGATTTCCAACTGTCATGGCGAATTTATGTGTCAATTGGACTGGACTATGGAGTGTCCAGATAACTGAGTCAAACAGCTTCCTGAGTGCTTCTGTGATGAAGTTTTAAAATGAAATTAACATATACATTGGTAAACTGAGTAGATTGCTCTTCTTGATTGGGTGGGCCTTATCCAATTAGTTGAGGGTCTGGATAGACCAAAATGGCTGCCTTCCCCTGAGTAAGAGAGAATTCTTCCTGCTTGACAGCCTTTGAATTGGGACATTGATTATTTTGTTGCCTTTAGACTCATATTAAAACATAGGCTCTTCCTGAGTTTTGAACTTGTTGACCTTCAGATAAGAACTACATCAATGGCTTCTCAGGCCTTTGAACTTAGAGTGGAACTAAACCATTGGTTTTTCTGGGTCTTCAACTTGCCGACTCATTTGGCAGATCAAGGAACTTGCCAACCTGCATAATTGCATGAGCCTGTTTCTTATAATAAGTAAGTGTTAGTTGCTCAGCCATGCCCAACTCTTTGCGACCCCATGGACTGCAGCCCACCAGGCTCCTCTGTCCATGAGATTTTCCGGGCAAGGATACTGGAGTGGGTTGCCATTTCCTTCCCCAGGGCATCTTCCAAACCCAGGGATCAAACCCAGGTCTCCTGCACTGCAGGCAGATTCTTTACCAACTGAGCTACAAGGGAAGTCCAGCTACAAGGAAATTTCTTGCAATAAACCTATGTATTTTTCTCTCTCTCTATCTATGTACACATTCTATAGATTTTCTCTCTCTAGAAAACTATAACACAAAAACTTAGGCAGTGAAATGTTAATTCAATGTTAACAGAGAATAATGACCTGCTAGATCTCCCCAAAAGTTACCTCCTTTTCTCCATTTTTCAAAAACATAGAAAAGCAGGACTTCCACCAAGGAGAGCAGGCCAAAAATGTGGAAGTCATGAATGCAGGAAACAGAGACCCCAAAGCAAGAGAGAAGGGTATTCCAGGGCTGATGGTTACTAGAAAGCAACTAGTCTACTAGAGTAAAACAAAAGGTCCTAACAAAGATGTCTTTGAGGGGATAAAAATCTAATGCTACCTTTGTTTTATTGTTGAAAGGAGATTCAATAAATTGGGAGTGAGATTGAGGAACATTTAGTAATAAGCATATTTTTAAAACCAATCAACCAATCAAACAGATAAAATTCTTCAATAGAAGGAAAGTATAATACACCAAATGGCCCAACTATCATAGATATTGAATTTTTAATTAAAATTGTGGTGTCATTATAGATTGTAAAATTGCCAACTTTCAAACACTTCTGACCGAGAACAGTGGCAACTTCATTGAGTTCAGCCTAATGCAATGGAAAGTTGTGGGTGGAAAATGGTGAGAGTGTACATACTGACCTAGAGGCGGCATGGAAGAGCGCTGTGTCCTGTCTTCCCCTGTAGGAAATCAATCAGTAAGACCTGAAGCTGACAATTCCAGAAACAGTGGAGTAAGTATGTTATCTATATATGGTGGTGGTTTAGTTACCAAATTGTGTCCAACTCTTATGAACCCATGGACTATAGCCCAGCACTCTCCTCTGTCCATGGCATTCCCAAGCAAGAATACCGGAGTGAGTTGCCATCTCCAGGGGATCTTCCCAATCCAGGGATCGAACCTGTGTCTCCTGCATTGCAAGCAAATTCTTACTGCTGAGGCACTAGGGAAATCCTGTGCTGTCTAGATAAATAGAGGCAAATATTGAAAGGAACACAAAAAGGGGGAGATGTCCCTCAGGAGTGAGGTCTAGCGGACATGCAGTGGGTGAACTACACTATTCTTATCCTAGTGAGCTATGTGCATTTTCAAACTGCATTGCTGTGTGCATGTGTGTGCTCAGTCATGTCTGACTCTTCGCAACCCCATGGACTGTAGCCTGCCAGGCTCCTCTTCCATGGGATTTCCCAGGCAAGAATATGGAGTAAGTTGCCATTTCCTAATCCAGGGGATCTTCCTGAGCAAGGGATCAAACCCACATCTCTTGAGTCTCCTGCGCTGGCAGGTGGATTCTTTTCTACTGCACCACATGGAATTGCAATCAAAATAAAAATTTAATTTAATGCCAACAAAATAACTAAAACCTGGAATCAGGGGAGAATAAGACCCTTGCTTCTAATGCCATAACAAAGTACCTAGAGTTCTTACTCTTGGTAGATCCAAGCAGAGTTAAAGTCAACAGATCTTAGCTTAGCTAGAGAATCAGCTAGATGAATTCACATCCATTTCTTCTTGTGACCGTTTGTTGAACACTCAAAAAAAATCTTACTTATAGTGGGCACATGTTTATATATCCAAGCAGAACTTTCACCAAGAAGTGTAAATAGTTTGTGATGGTTGAAGGAAACATTCATAGTTAACAATTAATTAAGTCAAAATGAAAACCTGCACTAGACTAAACAATGGTGGAGAATGCTAAAGGAGCAGAGAAAACAAATCGTAATGCTACAAAAGCGTATTTTCCTTTATATTTTTTTAAATTGGGTGTCCTACTTAAATATATCATTTGCACTAATGCTTTAATGCTTGTGCTTATTTCCCTCAATGAGTTTTTTTGTTTTCTTTAAGTAAAAAGCATAGTTGAGTGTGGAAGTAAGTCTTATTTATTTCCCCATTGACTAAGATTCTGATACTCCCCTGGGTTCATGTTCAGTTCAGTTAGTCAGCTCAGTTGCTCAGTCGTGTCTGACTCTTTGCGACCCCATGAATTGCAGCACGCCAGGCCTCCCTGTCCATCACCAACTCCCGGAGTTCACCCAGACTCACGTCCATCAAGTCAGTGATGCCATCCAGCCATCTCATCCTCTGTCATCTCCTTCTCCTCCTGCCAGCAATCCCTCCCAGCATCAGAGTCTTTTCCAATGAGTCAACTCTTCGCACGAGGTGGCCAAAGTACTGGAGTTTCAGCTTTAGCATCATTCCTTCCAAAGAAATCCCAGGGCTGATTTCCTTCAGAATGGACTGGTTGGATCTCCTTGCAGTCAGAACAATAACTAGTGTTAACAATATTGTTCTGTTATAAAACAATTAACTAGTGTTAATAACAATAACAATGACTGTCTGAGATAGAGTTTACCCTATTACATGCAAAATATTTGGTAAAAAATGTTTCATCCTGAATGGTCTAAATGTACTAGCAAACACAAACCTATGAAGCATGGAAAATGCTAGCAACACAAACGTGCCTTGGTAAATGCAATGTGATGGTTAACTGATTTAAAAGAAACAGTCTCATTTTGAGGAGAACATTTTCAGTGGAACAGAGAAAGCTGGAGAGAGGCTGTATAAAGGATACATAGGTTATGAGGAGTTATCAAACCCAAGTGCAGACAACTCTTTAAGAAATTTTATCATAATGAGATAAGTAAAAGAAGATAGTAGCAGCATGATATGGGTCAGGAAAGTGTGTTTTGTTTGTTTTTATTTTAAGGTGACTTTTCATTTGGATGCATTTGAAAGCTCATAAAAATCTGTTTTCATTTTATGATGAATTTTTTAATGCTTTTGAAAGCTAATAAAGATAATCCAAAAGGAAAAGAGTGATTCAACATATACTGGAAATTAAAAAAAGAGAGGGGGGGAATAGAAAAGAGGGAAAGAGAGCAAGAGGGGTATGATGGTGGAATTAGGAGCATTTGCTCCAGAGGCTGGTAGTTTCAGATGAGGAAACTGAGGCTGAGAAAGAACAGAGAGCATCAGAACCGTGACTCAGAATCCAGTCTGTCTGAGTTCAAGTGGACCATGCTCATGAATCTCATGCCTTTGGCGCTCATGTGTAACAGTTTCCCAGAACTGGGATTCAGCTCTTTGGGGAATAAGGAAAACTTTGAAAAAGATACTTGCACCATTTGTCAATTACCCATCTAAACAACTCCTAAAAATCAGTGTGGATAAGAGAGGAGTTGGGCCAGAACTGGGGCTTCCCTGGTAGCTCAGCTGGTAAAGAATCTTTCTGAAATGCAGGAGACCCTGGTTCCATTCCTGGGTCGGAAAGATCCCGTGGAGATCGTGGGTGGGGAGGATCCCCCAGAAAAGGGATAGGCTACCTACTCCAAATTTCTTGGGCTTCTCTAATGGCTCAGATAGTAAAGAATCTGCCTCCAGCATGGGACACCTGGATTCAATCCCTGGGTTGAGAAGATCCCCTAGAGGAGGGTGTGGCAACCCACTCCAGTATTCTTGCCTGGAGAATCCCCATGGACAGAGGAAGCTGGCAGGCTACAGTCCATTGGATCTCACAGATTCGGACACAACTGACTAAGCACAGCACAGCAGGTCAGAACCGACCATCAATGCACACAAAATAATTTAAAGATAAGACAAGTGTGTAGGGAAATGCTCCTGCAAGCCCTTCCAGCATCTCACATCTTCACAGTGAGAATGCACACATCTACTTAATGTAGGGGAGCCCCTGGTATTGGTTACATTGTTACAACAAAGGGGAAGTCAGCGCAGACAAAAACTATTAATGCATCTGGCAGACCCATTTACTTCTGCATTTCTGAGCTGTTCCTTGGCCCCTGCTAAGGTGCCCCTGAGACATCTCAAACAACACAATGAAAGGTGAAACTACACACAGCAGATTTGTTAAATCAGGCTAGTACATTCAGAAGGAAATATCACTCCCAACTAGCACTGCCATTAGCAAACAATATAATATTTATTAAGCACTCTACTGCCTGGAATACCCTCTTGTAACCAGTAAAGATTAGGAGTTAAAGGCCATAGGAAATGTGAATTTTCCTTTTATAAATGCAGACAGGGAGTTCTTTATAGTCTTGGATAAGCTGAAGCTGAGCATGCTCTCTTAGAGGGCGATCATTTTCCACATCACCTCAACACCCAGTCATCCAAATTCCAAGGACTCTTGGGTGATGTCATTCTGCTCCTCATACACCTCAGGTCTTCCTCCAAATCTAAGTACCATCCTCTTTCAGGAAGTGAAAACAGAAGGAAGAAAGTGAAGGTGAGGTTCTTCGCAGATCTGAATGTAGAAGGTTCTATTCCCAGTACCTTGAGAGAGAGCGGTTAGCCCTGCCTGGAGTTTGGGAGGTGCCCAATAAATGCTTGTTGAGGTCATGAACAAATGACTGGATGAAACAATGGATGGAGAGAGTACCATCGAGAATGGAGCGGTGATGAATAGAAAGGCAAGATAACTGAAATAAAAATCAGGAGACCCAGTTCTAGCCACATCAATTCGATAAAATCAAGATACTTGCATTTAATTTCTTATTGAAGTCTAACTATAAAGCAAGCCCGATGTATGTAGCACAGACATGTAACAGATACGTGTAGCCACATACGGAGCACATTTCACTCCCCAGTAGCCTTAAACCAATGACTGGTAACAGATGATATAAAAATGCTCCAGCTCCTTTATCCTTCACATCCCTCAAGTGGAGTAAATCTGAAGTGACACATCTACTTATACATTAATATTTCTAGCCAACATCCACCTAGATGTCCAGAGTCTTCTCTTGAGCTTCCAATTATATGTCCACAATGCTATGGACACTTTCACTTGGATGTCTCCCAAGCAATTTAAGCTCAAACTCCAAAGTTAAACCCATTATCTTCTCCTCTCTCTTAATATTTTCTAATTACTGGATGCACCATTCACTCATGGCAAATAGATGGGGAAAAATGGAAACGGCAACAGACTTTATTTTCTTGGGCTCCAAAATTACTGCAGATGGTGACTGCAGCCATGAAATTAAAAGATGCCTGCTCCTTGGAAGAAAAGCTATGACCAACCTAGACAGCATATTAAAAAGTAGAGATGTTACTTTACCAACAAAGGTCCATCTAGTCAAAGGTATGATTTTTCCAATAGTCGTGTATGGATGTGAGAGTTGGGCCATAAAGGAAGCTCAGCATAAGAATTGATGCTTTTGAACTGTGGTGTTGTTGGAGAAGACTTTTGAGAGTCCCTTGGACTGCAAGGAGATCAAACCAGTCAATCCCAAGGAAAATCAGTTCTGAATATTCATTGGAAGAATTGATACTGAAGCTTCAATATTTTGGCCACTTAATGTAAAGAGCTGACTCATTGGAAAAGACCCTGATGCTGGGAAAGATTGAGGGCAGAAGGAGAAGGGGACGACAGAGGATGAGATGGATGGCATCACCAACTCGATGGACATGAGTTTGAGCAAGCTCCAGGAGTTGTTGATGGACAGGGAAGCCTGATGTGCTGCAGTCCATGGGGTCACAAAGAGTCAGACACAACTGAGTGACTGAACTGAACTGAACCATTCACTCACTCATCCAAGTCAAAAATCAGGATTCATTGTTAATGTTTCCTTTTCACTCACCTGTGCTCATTCATTTCATACTTTAAATGCTCCAGATTTTACCTCTAACACCTTCTCTAAATCAGTCCCTTCTTCTCTATATTCACTACCAGAGACCTGAGTTTGTCTTCCTTGGATTACTGCTGCTGCTGCTAAGTCATGTCCGACTCTGTGCAACCCCATTGATGGCAGCCCACCAGGCTCCCCTGTCCCTGGGATTCTCCAGGCAAGAATACTGGAGTGGGTTGCCATTGCCTTCTCCAATGCATGAAAGTGAAAAATGAAAGTGAAGTCACTCAGTCCTGTTCAACTCTTCTCGACCCCATGGACTGCAGCCTACCAGGCTCCTCCGTCCATGGGATTTTCCAGGCAAGAGTACTGGAGTGGGGTGCCATTGCCTTCTGGATTACTTCAGCACATTCCAAAGTTCTTTACCTGCTTGCTGTGTTTCCCATTTCTACCACCCTCCACCCTTCCTTTGCACTGTATCTCTAACTGCCTCAGTGGTTCCTCCCTCCACACAAGGTAAATTCCCTGCCCACTCTGCCATTTTTCAGGCTCTCTGTGCATTTGCTTACTAACCTCATCACTATCTTCTTGACAAGTTACACTCTAGTAAATACTAAATGGCTTGTTTCTCTATGCACTGGATTTTTTACTTAAATATTTTGTTTTCTTTGCTGGAACTTCCCCATCCTTCTTTACCTGAATATGTCTTTAGGATTCAGAGCATCCATTTTTCCCCTGGAGTTCCCAGATGGCTTGAAAGTGAAAGGCACTCAGTTGTGTCCGACTCTTTGCGACCCCATGGACTATACAGTCCATGGAATTCTCCAGGCCAGGATACTGGAGTGGGCAGCCTTTCCCTCCTCCAGGGGATCTTTCCAACTCAGGGATCAAACCATGGACTATGCAGTCCATGGAATTCTCCAGGCCAGAATACTGGAGTGGGTAGCCTTTCCCTCCTCCAGGGGATCTTTCCAACTCAGGGATCAAACCCAGGTCTCCTTCATTGCAGGCAGATTCTTTACCAGCTGAGCCACCAGAGAAACCCAAGAATACTGGAGTGGGTAGCCTATCCCTTTTGCAGTGGATCTTCGCAACCCAGGAGTTGAACCGGGGTCTCCTGCATTGCAGGCAGATTCTTTACCAGTTGAGCTACCAGAGAAGCCCAGGTGGTTTAATCCTAGAGAATCTGCCTGCCAAGGCAGGAGACATAGGTTCAATCCTTGGGTTGGGAAGATGCCGTAGAGAGGGAAATGGCAACTCGCTCCAGTATTTTTGACTGAGAAATCCCATGCACAGAGAGGCCTGGAGGGCTATAGTCTATAGGGTTTCAAAAACGTTGGACACTGCTGCTGCTGCTGCTAAGTCACTTCAGTCATATCGACTCTGTGCGACCCCATAGACGGCAGCCCACCAGGCTCCCCCATCTCTGTGATTCTCCAGGCAAGAATACACTACTTAGCAGCTAAAACAAAACAAAGACCCTCTTAACCTGGTACCCAAGGCTTACTAGGTTGCCTCTGCTCTCAGCACTCAACATTGTATTGAAATTATCTGTTTCCTCAATCTCATCATAAACCTTTCAAGGCTAGAGACCATGATGTGTTTATTTTAATATTCACAGCAACGATCCCTGCACCCAGCACATCATAAAGTGGAGTTTCAAGAAGCCATTTTGGTAGCAAGGTGGTGTGTTTAAGGGCAGGAAACTGTCTTGGAGATGGCATTTTATCTTACTTGCTTTCCATTTTGTGACTGTGATCACAATGTGTAATTTTGTATTTCTCCTTTTAACTTCTGCCTCCCTGTGGCAAGTAAATTCCATGTCTACACAGACTATCCAGTGCCCAGCACAATGCCTGCAATGATCACCAGGGTGGGCATTGGGAGTAAAGAAAAAGGTATCTAAAATAACTGACATTTCTATCTTGGATGGCAGTGGGCCATAAGAACATTCATGACCGCCTGCCATGTATTTTAAGATGCTCAAAAATAATAAAATGGATGGGTTGATATCAAGAAAGTAAGAAGTGTATGAACAGAGACGTGAAATGGATGCTTGGGGCTGGTACACTGGGACGACCCAGAGGGATGGTACGGGGAGGGAGGAGGGTTCAGGATGGGGAACACATGTATACCTGTGGCGGATTCATGTTGATGTATGGCAAAACCAATACAATATTGTAAAGTTAAAAAATAAAATAAATAAATAAAATGAAAAAGCAAGCGGAGCAAATTGTTCATGATAGAATTTATCTACCACACATATTTTGGTAATCTCTATACAATTCTTTGAACTCTTCAATATGTCCACAAATTTTCATAATAGATGCTGGAGATAAAAGAGCATTCATGACAAATATTTGACTGTGCCCAAATGGAAATGAATAATGATAAGGAAAGACACCAGGAATGATTTATTTTCTGCTTTAGTACTAGAATCATTGTCCACTCCTGCTTCACTCCCTCTCAACCCCAGCTGCCACTTCACTAGGGATGGCCAATGAACCATGTGTTTCTACTCGCCAGTGGTGACACCACCTTTCTCTGCTTCAGATCCAAACGCTCAGTGAACCAAGTCAGTCTATTTCTAATCACGTCGGTAATCCAGAGTTTACTGTATGTGCAAAGCAGGGCAAAACGCTTGTGCCTGTTGAATCTTCTTGTTATTCTTGAGACAGGAAGTTGAACTTCCCCACGTGCAAATGAAACTAGAAAACTCTTTCCCCATCCCTAAAAGGACTGGTTTAAAAAAAAAAAAAAGGCTTTCAAATGGAAGACCTCTTTTTCAAATACACAAAATTCTTTTCTTCTTTCTTATACTTAGCAAGAGCATCCACCTTTCTCCCAAAAAAAAACACTGAAAAGCTACCTGGGAAAACTTCACGATGGCTCATTAGGAGAAAAATCACATCAATTGTCAAAAGAAGTTGTTATGTTTTGTTTTCCAATCTTCTCGATAGTTTGGATTTTTAAGAGTTTTCTTCCAAAAGCACAGCCTAAGTCAATGTACCTATTCTCCAGGCTCCGAAACATGGGGCTTCTCTTAACTTTGCAAAGAGAAGGCAGTTGTTTGCCTGGCCCAAGGTGTACACTGACTCTTTCATGCAAATACATCTTTCTACTCCTGTGGCCAAGTACCTTTCTGTTATTGCCGCATGTTTGTTCAAGTGGTGAGGAAATATTAAATATCACACGTTCTCAGCAGAGACCGGACAGTAATTGTCAACAGATGGCAGCAGTAGGGGAATGAGAGAGCAAGAGTCCTCTCAGCAGGAGGACTTGTGCTGATCCCCAGGCAACTCATTGGTCACAGACCTGGGTGGAAACAATAAAGGCAACTACCAACCCCTCTCTCCACTTTCTACATTATCTTAACCTTTCCTAGGCATCCATCCTAAGTGACTATCCAAGGCCCCCTCAGAAGAGGCAGAAGATTTAACTGTGTGCTGGGATCACTTAAAAATCCTCCGGAGAAGGGAAGCACCATCAGGAGGATTTTGAGCGTTTCAGAAAATGCACAGAACACGACTTGCGAACAGATACAAGTCAGTTCCACAAGGCCCTGTTGAAAGGCTGCTGTTTTCCACATGCGCCTAGACAAGCAATTAGGAACTTAGAGATAAAAAGATATAAACCTGGTCCTTGAGAAATTAATACGTGATGAGTACATATTACTTATAGTACAATATGCTACTTATATTACAATATGCTAATTGCATCTATTGCAATATATGAACGAGATGTAGTGTCACTATGCATGTTAATCACTCAGTCATGTCCAACTCTTTGCGACTCCATGGACTATATAGCTCGCCAAGCTCCTCTGTCCATGGGATTTTCCAGGCAAGAATACTGGAGTGGGTTGCCATTTCCTTCTCCAGGGAACCCTTCCAAACCAGGGATTGAACCCAGGTCTACCGCATTGCAGGTAGATTCTTTACTGTCTGAGCCACCTGTAGTTTCATTAAGTAAAAACAGTTTTTACCTTATTTAGCTGTATGAAATTCCATCAGTTAATTTGAACATTTATTTGTATGAAGTTTGTATTTTTAGGTCTTTAATACAGTATTTCTGCCATTCATTTGTAACTCCTTGCATTACTGATGAAACTGTAAAACTCACTAAATTGCTGTGTAATAACCATTCTATTATTGCCTTTATAGATGTATATTAAGGTAAATAAAACTGACTAGGTGTTTCTAGGGTAAGGCTGGGTCCTTATGAGGGGGAAAAAAATGCAATTAACTCTGTCTAGAATAGAGACTGTAAGGGGTATTGGATCTATGTCAAGAAAGGTTTCAAGGAGAGGTGACATCCAGGCTTATAAATAAGGATACATTTATTCTACAAATGTGACAGGTGATGGGCATTCAGCACTGAAAAAGACAGACAGCATCTCTGACCTAATGCAACTTCTATCTACAGGAAATGAGGAGACTACAATAGGAATTTTCACAGCCAACTAGAAGGAAGGTCATTCCTAAAGAGGGCAGAGGGATTACTAATGCAAAGACCCTGTCATGAAAGAGTCAGGCACAAGGAAGATGGGAGAGGTGCTTGTTAAGTAAACCTAGCTTCCCTTCCTTTACTTATGCATTGATTAACCCAATCTTTATACCAAGGCACTGGCTCTGGAAGTAGTGTTGAACAACCCTGGTGAAATCTCAGCCTTTAAGGAGTTTACTGACCATAAGAACAGTGGACGTTGAGGACCAGGACACATTCCATAGGAACCAAGGCCCCTTCAAGAAGTTAGTTGATTCAATCATGAAAAGACCAGTTCTGATATTTCTCTTTTAGGGAACCGCCACCTAGACAAATAGATGAAGGAGAGTGACAGAGATGACGAATTGTACAGAAATCCCCCATGGCTTAAAACCACTGCCAGGGAAGAGTGAAACAAGGAGACACTTCCCACATGGTCGTCCCATCCAGATCTGCGTGTAAAATATTTAAACCAACAGAAAATATGGAAAATAACGATACCTTTGTACACATAACCCAGATTGAACACAGCTTAAACTATGCCTCATTTGCTATCATAAAGAAAGAACATATTACAGAGTTGAAAGCCATGTTTGTACTCCTTTTTTTAATCCTATTATACCCTATCTGATTCCAGATACAATGACCATCCTGATGTTGATCTTGGTTCGGCCTGTCCAAGTTTAACAAATTTTACACATATAGGAAATAAATTTATTTGTTTTAAGATAGCCTTGTGTCACATAATTTGTAAAATTTAAAATATTATTATAATATATATTTCATTCTATAATACAAGTGGACTTTTAAATTTAAAATTCAACTTTCAGGATTTTTCCGTGCTATTCAAGACAATGTCACCTATATTTTTTATGTTTTCTTTTGTCATTTGTACTAGGGTCCTCCAGAGAAACGGAATGAATAAAATAGGTATCAGTTCAGTTCAGTTCAATTCAGTTGCTCAGTCATGTCTGATTCTTTCTGACCCCATGAATCGCAGCATGCCAGGCCTCCCTGTCCATCACCAACTCCCGGAGTTCACTCAGACTCACATCCATCAAGTCGGTGGTGCCATCCAGCCATCTCATCCTCTGTCGTCCCCTTCTCCTCCTGCCCCCAATCCCTCCCAGCATCAGAGTCTTTTCCAATGAGTCAACTCTTCACATGAGGTGGCCAAAGTACTGGAGTTTCAGCTTCAGCATCATTCCCTCCAAAGAAATCCCAGGGCTGATCTTCAGAAAGGACTGGTTGGATCTCCTTGCAGTCCAAGGGACTCTCAAGAGTCTTCTCCAACACCACAGTTCAAAAGCATCAATTCTTTGGCTCTCAGCCTTCTTCACAGTCCAACTCTCACATCCATACATGACCACTGGAAAAACCATAGCCTTGACTAGATGGACCTTTGTTGGCAAAGTAATGTCTCTGCTTTTGAATATGTTATCTAGGTTGGTCATAAAATAGTTATATGAAGAGATTTATTCTTATAGAGATATAAGAATAAGGAAATAGAATCATGTGGTGTTTTATTTTATGCATCAGTTTGTCTGGGCTAAGGGATGCCCAGTTCACTGATAAGGCATTATTTCTCAGTGTCTGTGAGGATGTTTCCTGAAGCAAATTAGCATTTGAGTTGGCAAACTGAATAAAGCCGATGGTCCTCCCCAACGTGGGCGGGCATCATCCAATCCATTGAGAGTCTGAATACAACAAAACAGTGAAGGAAGTACAAACACAATCTTCCTTCTTGAACTGAGACATCCATCACCTCCTGTTCTCAGGTAATCATATTCCTGGCTCTTGGGTGCTTGGACTCAGATTGAGACTTTCACCATCAGTCCCTCAATTTTCAGGCCTCAGACTGGGTCTGAATTACACCACCACCCTTCCTGGGTCTCCAGCTGATGTCAGATCATGGGACTTCTTGGTTTCCATAATCATGTGAGCTGATCTCTATAAGAATAAATCTCTTCACATACCTATTTTATGACCAACCTAGATAGCATATTCAAAAGCAAAGACAGTACTTTGCCAACAAAGGTCCGTCTAGTCAAGGCTATGGTTTTTCCAGTGGTCATGTATGGATGTAAGAGTTGGACTGTGAAGAAAGCTAAGAGCTGAAGAATTGATGCTTTTGAACTGTGGTGTTGGCGAAGACTCTTGAGAGTCCCTTGGACTGCAAGGAGATCCAACCAGTCCATCCTAAAGGAGATCAGTCCTGGGTGTTCTTTGGAAGGAATGATGCTAAAGCTGAAACTCCAGTACTTTGGCCACCTCATGCGAAGAGTTGACTCATTGGAAAAGACTCTGATGCTGGGAGGGATTGGGGGCAGGAGGAGAAGGGGACGACAGAGGATGAGATGGCTGGATGGCATCACCGACACAATGGATGTGAGTTTGAGTGAACTCAGGGGGTTGGTGATGGACAGGGAGGCCTGGAGTGCTGCACTTCATTGGGGTCATTGGATTTCCATCCAATCATCTCATCCTCTTTCACCCCTTTCTCCTCTTGCCCTCAATCTTTTTCAGCATCAGAGTCTTTTCCAATGAGTCAGTTCTTCACATCAAGTGGCCAAAATATTGGAGCTTCAGCAATAATCCTTCCAATGAATATTCAAGGTTGATTTCCTTTAGGATTGACTGATTTGATCTTGCTGTCCAGGGGACTCTCAAGAGTCTTCTCCAGCACCACAGTTCAAAAGCATCAATTCTTTGGTGCTCGTCCTTTTTTATGGTCCAGCTCATATATCAATAGGGACTTTCGTCAGCAAACCAATGTCTCTGCCTTTTAATATGCTGTCTAGGTTTGTCAAAGCTTTTCTTCCAAGGAGGAAGTGTCTCTTAATTTGATGGCTGCAGTCCCCATCTGCAATGATTTTGGAGCCCAGAAATAAAATCTGTCACTGTTTGCATTTATTTCCTCATCTATTTGCTATGAAGTGATGGAACCAGACGCCATAATCTTAGTAATGTGAATGTTGAGTTTTAAGCCAGCTTTTTCATTCTCCTCTTTGACCTTCATCAAGAGGCTCTTTGGGGTTTCCCTTGTAGCTCAGATTGTAAAGCACCTTTCTGCAATGCAGGAGACCCAGGTTCAATCCCTGGGTTGGGAAGATCCCCTGGAGAAGGAATGGCAACCCACTCCAGTATTCTTGCCTGGAGAATTTCATGGACAGAGGAGCCTGGCGGGCTACAGTTCATGGGGTCACAGAGAGTTGAACACAACTGAGCAAACAACACAGAAGAGGCTCCATAGTTCCTGCTCACTTTCTACCATTAAAGTGGTATCATCTACCTATCTGAGGTTGTTGACATCCTTTATTGGTTCTTCTAGTAAAAACTGTGGATAGTAAAATTCATGGAAGGTAAACTCTCTTAACCTTTATTTGTAATGTTTTTTAAGCTTCCCTCTTAAATGACAGTTTGTGTGGATGCATGCTAAGTCACTTCCGTTGTGTCTGACTCTGTGTGACCCTATGAACTGTAGTCCACTAGCCTCCTCTGTCCATGGGATTCTCTAGGTAAGAATACTGCAGTGGGTTCCCATGCCCTTTTCCAGGTGATCTTCCCTATGCAGGGATGGAACCAGCACCTTTTACAACTCCTGCATAGACAGGTGGGTTCTTTTTTTTTTTTTTTTTTAATTTTATTTTTCACTAGCTTCACCTAGGAAGCCACAAATGACAGCTTACTTGAGTCTAAAATTATAAAATGACAGTTTTTTTCTCTCCTCCACCTAAAGATATTGTTCCATAGCCTCTAGCCTCTATTCTGATGAGGAGAAATCACTGCTAAAGTATTTGTTGTTAATTTACCTGTTCTCTGTTAGATTTAAGATTGGTCACTTCATAATATTTTTATTAACAAATGGTTGGTTTACCATACTATGGTAGCTCAGGTATATAACATAGTGATTCAATATTTTCATAGATTCTTTTCCATTTAGATTCATTTTTATTTATCCTGCTCCGTTCAGTCTGCCTTCTGATCCTCTCTCTCAGTGCCTACCATCTTACTTGGGTTTCTCTTACATTGGACATGAGGTCTCTCTTCACGGCTGCTCCAGCAAAGCGCAGCCTCTGCTCCTTACCCCAGATGCAGGGTAGCTCCTCTCGGCCACTGCCCCTGCCCTCGGATGTGAGGTAGCTCTTCTCATCCGCTGCCCCTGCCTTCGGGCACAGGGTAGCTCCTCTTGGCCACGCTTTTGCGCCATCGTAGCCACCGTGCTCCTGTGCCATCACACACAGACCACAGCCTTGTCTAACTCAATGAAATTAAGCCATGCCCGTGGGGCCACCCAAGACGGCTGGGTCATGGTGGAGAGGTCTGACAAAATGTGGTCCACTGGACAAGGGAATGGCAAACCACTTTAATATTCTTGCCTTGAGAATCCCATGAACAGTATGAAAAGGCAAAAAAATAAGACACTGAAAGATCAACTCCCCAGGTCAGTAGGTGCCCAATATGCTACTGGAAATCAGTGGAGAAATAACTCCAGAAAGAATGAAGGGATGGAGCCAAAGGAAAAACAACACCCAGTTGTGAATGGGACTGGTGTTGAAAGCAGGGTTAAATGATGTAAAGAGCAATATTGCATAGGAATCTGGAATGTTAGGTCCATGAATCAAGGAAAATTGGAAGTGGTCAAACAGGAGATGACAAGAGTGAAAATTGACATTCTAGGAATCAGTGAACTAAGATGGACTGGAATGGGTGAATTTAACTCAGATAACCATCATATCTACTACTATGGGCAGGAATCCTTTACAAGAAACGGTGTAGCCATCATAGTCAAAAAACAGAGTCCAAAATGCAGTACTTGGATGCAATCTCAAAAATGACAGAATGATCTCTGTTCATTTCCAAGGCAAACCATTCAATATCATGGTAATCCAAGTTTATGCCCAGACCAGTAACTCTGAAGACGCTGAAGTTGAACAGTTCTATGAAGACCTACAAGACCTTCTTAGAACTAATACCCAAAAAAGATGTCCTTTTCATTATAGGGGACTGGAATGCAAAAGTCGGAGAAGGCAATGGCACCCCACTCCAGTACTCTTGCCTGGAAACTCCCATGGATGGGGGAGCCTGGTGGGCTACAGTCCATGGGGTCGCTAAGAGTCGGACACGACTGAGTGACTTTTTTTTCACTTTTCACTTTCGTGCATTGGAGAAGGAAATGGCAACCCACTCCAGTGTTCTTGCTTGGAGAATCCCAGGGACGGGGGAGCCTGGTGGGCTGCCATCTCTGGGGTCACACAGAGTCGGACATGACTGAAGTGACTTAGCGGCAGCAGGAATGCAAAAGTAGGAAGTCAAGAAACACCTGGAGTAACAGGCAAATTTGGCCTTGGAGTATGGAATGAAGCAGGGCAAAGGCTAATAGAGTTCTGCCAAGAGAACGCACTGGTCATAGCAAACACCCTCTTCCAACAACACAAGAGAAGACTCTACACATGGACATCACCAGATGGTTGACACCAAAATCAGATTGATTATACTCTTTGCAGCCAAAGATTGAGAAGCTCTATACAATCAGCAAAAACAAGACTGGGAGCTGACTGTGGCTCGGATCATGAACTCCTTACTGCCAAAATCAGACTGAAATTGAAGAAAGTGGAGAAAACTACTAGATCATTCAGGTATGACCTAAATCAAATCCCTTATGACTACTCAATGGAAGTGAGAAATAGATTTAAGGGACTACATCTGATAGACAGAGTGCCTGATGAACTATGGATGGAGGTTCGTGACATTGTACAGGAGACAGGGGTCAAGACCATCCCCATGGAAAAGAAATGCAAAAAAGCAAAATGGCTTTCTGGGGAGGCCTTACAAATAGCTGTGAAAAGAAGGGAAATGAAAAGCAAAGGATAAAAGGAAAGATATACCCATTTGAATACAGAGTTCCAAAGAATAGCAAGGAGAGATAAGAAAGCCTTCCTCAGCAATCAATGCAAAGAAATAGAGGAAAACGATAGAATGGGAAAGACTAGAGATCTCTTCAAGAAAATTAGAGATACCAAGGAAATATTTCATGCAAAGATGGGCTCAATAAAGGACAGAAATTGTAGGGACCTAACAGAAGCAGAAGATATTAAGAAGAGGTGGCAAGAATACACAGAAGAACTGTACAGAAAAGAGCTTCACGACCAAGATAATCACGATGGTATACCAAGATAATCATGATGGTATGATCACTCACCTAGAGCCAGACATCTTGGAATGTGAAGTCAAGTGGGCCTTAGAAAGCATCACTACAAACAAAGCTGGTGGAGGTGATGGAATTCCAGTTAAGCTATTTCAAATCCTGAAAGATGATGCTGTGAAAGTGCTGCACTCAATATGCCAGCAAATTGGAAAACTCAGCAGTGGCCACGGGACTGGAAAAGGTCAGTTTTCATTCCAATCCCTAAGAAAGGCAATGCCAAAGAATGCTCAAACTACCACACAATTGCACTCATCACACACTCTAGTAAAGTAATGCTCAAAATTCTCCAAGCCAGGCTTCAGCAATACGTGAACCCTGAACTTCCTGATGTTCAAGCTGGTTTTAGAAAAGGCAGAGGAACCAGAGATCAAATTGCCAACATCTGCTGGATCATCGAAAAAGCAAGAGAGCTCCAGAAAAACATCTATTTCTGCTTTATTGACTATGCCAAAGCCTTTGACTGTGTGGATCACAATAAACTGTGGAAAATTCTGAAAGAGATGGGAATACCAGACCACCTGACCTGCCTCTTGAGAAACCTATATGCAGGTCAGGAAGAAACAGTTAGAACTGGACATGGAAAAACAGACTGGTTCCAAATAGGAAAAGGAGTATGTCAAGGCTGTATATTGTCACCCTGCTTATTTAACTTCTATGCAGAGTACATCATGAGAAATGCTGGGCTGGGGAAGCACAAGCTGGAATCAAGATTGCCAGGAGAAATATCAATAACCTCAGATATGCAGATGACACTACCCTTATGGCAGAAAGTGAAGAGGAACTAAAAAGCCTCTTGATGAAGGTGAAAGTGGAGAGTGGCTTAAAGCTTAATATTCAGAAAATGAAGATCATGGCATCTGGTCCCATCGTTTCAGGAAATAGATGGGGCAACAGTGGAAACAGTGTCAGACTTTATTTTTCTGGGCTCCAAAATCACTGCAGATGGTGATTGCAGCCATGAAATTAAAAGACACTTACTCCTTGGAAGGAAAGTTATGACCAACCTAGACAGAATATTAAAAAGCAGAGACATTGCCAAAAAAGGTACATCTAGTCAAGGCTATGGTTTTTCCTGTGGTCATGTATGGATGTGAGAGTTGGACTATAAAGAAAGCTGAGCGCCGAAGAATTGATGCTTTTGAATTGTGGTGTTGGAGAAGACTCTTGAGAGTACCTTGGACTGCAAGGAGATCCAACCAGTCCATCCTAAAGGAGATCATTCCTGGGTGTTCATTGGAAGGACTGATGTTGAAGCTAAAACCCCAGTACTTTGGCCACCTGATATGAAGAGCTGACTCATTGGAAAAGACTCTGATGCTGGGAAAGATTGAGGGCAGGAAGAGAAGAGGAATACAGAAGATGAGATGGTTGGGTGGCATCACGGACTTGATGGACATGGGTTTGGGTGGACTCTGGGAGTTGGTGATTGAGAGGGAAGCCTGGCATGCTGCAGTTCATGGGGTCACAGAGTCGGACACAACTGAGCAACTGAACTGAACTGAACTGTTCAGTTCTCCCATCTTTTCCTCATCTCTTAGAAATTCACAGCCGTTAGATCTTCAAAAATCTCTTCTCTACCATTTCTATAATTTTTATTTCTTTATATCTTCTTCTATATTTAGAAATGTACTTAGTACTAATAATACTAATCTTCCAATTTATTCATTGTTTTTCAGCCTTGTCCAGTCTGGAGTTTATTCCTCCTACTGAGTGTTTTATTTCAATGATTGTATTCTTAATTTTCAGTTTATTTTTTGAAATGTTTAAACATACACATGGTCATGGTCCTGTAATAGACTGGTTTTGTTATATATATATATATATTCCTTTATGTATTCCTGATCATCCCTCACATATTTTTTGTAGGTCTTTTTCAGACTGTTTTATTAATTCTATTTTATGTGCCATGACACATCAAATCATGAATTTTATTGACCACCTTTTAATGTTTTCATGTGATTTATACTTTTGGTTTGTGGACACATTTTGAATGGAAGTTTTTTTTTTCTCTCTCTCTCTGAGGTGGAGGTGAATATGCTTGTCTTTATGTACTCTTCCATGTCTGTCCTTTTCTGCCCTCACCTGGCCCCTGGAACTCCTGGCCAGAACTAGCTTGTATTAAGATCAAGGAGTTCTCACCCTCAGAGGTGCTCATAGATGTAAACACTGAACCAAGAGATTCTCCTGTCCTGTAACTGAAAGGTACACAGCTTCACATAAACTAAAAAGCAGCAACTTTTCACACCAGCGGGGAGATCCACATTCCAGGACTTCTTAGAAACAGTGATCCTAGCACTATTAGGGCAGTTTAGTCCTAATTAAACCATAGAGTCCAAACTTCATGCCCCCCCCCACCTCCTTGGGAATCTAGAGTCTATGAGGTTTCCACCACAAAGGTCAATCCCATATGTCGTTTCATTTTCTGACTCACAGAGAAGTGTATCCTGTTTTTGAACTACTGTGGAGGGTTTTTTTACCCTTTAATTATGTTTTACCTATCATTTCTGTATCTGGGAAGCAGTAGAATTGAGTGGCCTCAAAGCATAAACTTCGAGTCTCTTTCTGACTTGTTACCCATCATTCGAAAATCAGATGTTGGCTCAGTTTCACCTCCCTGTCGTGGTCCGCGGCTATTCCTCTGCTTGAAATACACAGATATGCTTCTGTCATACTAGTTCTAGAAGGTTCCACTTATGCCTCTTCTTTTTCAACATTTTTTCCATGATAAAATCTACCATTTCTCCCAACCCCATTTTTTGCTCCTCACCTCATAGACTGTGTACTTCTTGAGAGTAGAAGTTGAGTTGACTTCATCTTACATCTTTTTTTGAAATTTCATTATGAGTGCTTGGTCAATATTTATTGAATGAACAATTAATGAATGCATAATTTGTTTGAGGTTTAGAAGACCCAAATACACAAGGTCTTATTTTGACTTCCCTAAAATCTACCAGCCAGCCTAAAAATAAAAAGTGAAACTAAAACAATCTTTCTCTTCAAGACACTCCAAACTCCTAAACCTATACTCAGATGTCCCAAAAATATGTAGAAATTTTGCAGTCTTCCAGTTCTATGAAACCCGAAGCAGTTTGTTCTCTTTGCCATTCTGAAAGATAAATAGGATTTGTGGAGAAATTATGCAAACTTTCCCTGGAAAATAAAAAGATTTCTAAAAAACCCACAGGCAAACTTCTGAAAAGCCAAAATCAACTAGCTTCATTTTACATGCTGAAGTTTCTACACCTCACTATAAAATAATGTGCATGATTAAAATCTCCCTAAAATTTAAGAAAATCAAAGTAGCACACTTCACCAAAGAATCTTAATATATCCATATATGGGTGTATAGACATTTACTTATATATGTGTATATGTCTACATGCATGTGAAGAAGACTAGCGTCTTTGCAACTGAATTAATAAATGGATAAATGAGAGAATTCAGGCAGTAGTTATTTTTTAGATAACTGACACTTATACTCGAAAACAATTTATAGTTCTCCCCAACACAACTTGTTCCCAAAACTCCATGAATTTGTAATACTCTCCATGGAATGGCCTTCCCTATCTTGATTAACTGGATGCGTCTCAGCTTAAATCCCACCTCCTCTGGGCAGCCTCTGACTCCTGATCTAGCCTTCTTGCCCTTTTCACACCTCTGTCAGGACAAGTATGAGGATTATATCTTCCTATGTCTTTCCTCCATCAAACTGTGGCTCATCTAAACATGAAGTCAAGTGTTTTCATCTCTGAATCTCAGTGTAGCCCTGTGTTTGACGCATGATAGGTATGCATTACATTTCAGATGAGTGAATGCAAGAATAAAACCCATGAGAAGAATTACTCTGAAATCTACTTCCATCAATGGAATGAAACAAATAACAGCTTCTGCTTTATCAAAAGAGGTCTCTGCTACACATAGTCTAAAAGGGCTTCTGCAAAAGGATTGCTAACTTTCAGTATGAACAGTGATCCTTCTAAAATTTAAAAAAAGTCACCCCTCCCCTTAAAAAAATCTCAGCCATTTTACACCAGCAAATAAACACTCAAATGATATGTTTTTCTATTAAAAACTCATGGGCCTTAAATTTCTTTTTAATCACAGGCTTTAGTATTATTACACGTGTTCCATTAACAGGCATATCCAATGAATTCCCTTTCATAAACACTAGCAAGTTCAGTGCAAACCAGCCAGGTGATTAATTTATAATTCCTGACACATTAGGGAGGTGGGTTGGAGGTAAGAAGTAGCCAGAAGCCCTAGGATGGATGGCCTTTTATGCCAACACCATGGACACACACAGAGACGGGCCGTGCAAACAACTGAGCACACGCACACATACACACATGCATGTACACGCCACCCATGAACACTCACTGTGCTGAGCTGGCCCTGGATCCAAATGGGACAAACCAGTGCCTGAAGGCAAATAGCTGAGCCTAAACTGTTGCAGGTTCCTTTTCACATAAAAATAATAATATGAATAAAAATCATTGGAGTTTGGCCAGAGGCTAATGCAGCACAATTTCTAAATTCAGCATCCTCCTTCCCACCCCCCCCCCAACCCTCCCCACTTGCTCCAACACCTCCTTCTTGCCTTTCTAGGCAGATTAAGAAGTCTAGCTTGAATAAGAAGTCGTTCAGTATCTGCTTCAGTCCCTGATGCCCAATGCATTATGCTCTCTCCCTAAACCTCAAGGACAGAGATTCACTGTGTAAGAAGGAAAAGAGACTTCGGATTTGAAATCAGTAGCCACTAACTTGCTGTGTGGTTTTAGGAGAGTCAGTTCCCCTCTCTGAACTACTATGACTACTACTAAGTCGCTTCAGTCGTGTTCGACTCTGTGCGACCCCAAAAATGGCAGCCCACCAGGCTCCGCCGTCCCTGGGATTCTCCAGGCAAGAACACTGGAGTGGGTTGCCATTTCCACCTCCATATTACATCCATGCTGCTGCTGCTGCTAAGTCGCTTCAGTCGTGTCCGACTCTGTGCGACCCCAGAGACGGCAGCCCACCAGGCTTCCCCGTCCCTGGGATTCTCCAGGCAAGAACACTGGAGTGGGTTGCCGTTTCCTTCTCCAATGCATGAAAGGGAAAAGGGAAAGTAAAGTCGCTCAGTCGTGTCCAACTCCTAGCGACCCCATGGACTGCAGCCCACCAGGCTCCTCTGTCCATGGGATTTGCCAGGCAAGAGTACTGGAGTGGGGTGCCATTGCCTTCTCCAGCCCCTCTCTGAAGGACATACATAAATTTCCACATGAGTAAATGAGAAGGTTGGCTATGGAGATTCCTTTCCTTTCTAAGTTTTTTATTTTATGTAGAAATTTAGAGTATGGATGCTGGAGCCAGACTGATGGGGTTCAAATCCCAGTCTTTTATTTGATTTTAAATAATGATGATGAAGATGATAAAGATAGACATGGATAAATAGATACTGCCTCATAGAGCTAGAGTGAGTTGAATGACATATTTATATTAAGTATTTAAATGAAAGGCCTGGCCCACTGTAAGCCCCATATAAAGGTTAGTTGCTATTACACTATAAACATTAAAAAATGATTTCTGAAGGTCATACTGTTAAGTCTGTCTTGTATTTATGTTTCAGAAGAAGGGCATGATAAACCAAAGCAAAAAGATTAACATATACTTCTGGAGCAACGACAGGAAAGTTGTTCCACCTAATCCTTAAAACCCATGAGTCTTAGACCTCGCAAATCAATTAGGCATGCTGAGCATTCTGCTGGTGTTTCTGGGAGGGTAAGGACGAGAACAGGAGAGCAGCCTTCAGGAATTAAGGGCACTGGCAAAGCGGAGGACTCACACGGAGCCCTGGCCACATGGCTTCTGGCAGCGTCTGCGCCTCTTCATCTCTCAATTTCATGGTCCCTCCCAAAAACTCACCCATAAAAAGCCCAGAAAATAAATGAATATGGAAACTGAATGGCTTGGTGGTCAGTCTGGATCAAGTCGCACCATGGCATCCTGGGATGATGGAAGCATGAAGCTCCAAGACCTTCCCTGGAGCACGGAAAGGGGATGGAAATGATATTCCAACCTCCTGAGTTATCGATACAGAAACCTTCACAGAATCTAAGTCCAGGACAGAAAAACAAACAGTTCAAAATATTCAATCTTCCAGTATCCTGGTTCCTAAGGAGATTTCCTCCTAAATGAGTCACTGGAAACTGCTCTTTTAAAAGCAGGTATTTATTTTTCTTTTATAAAAGTCTGAATATATTGCTTAGTAATAATAACAAGGGAAAAAATAACAGTGATGTAAACCAAGGCTAGAGGATTGGACAGCAGGATAATTATCCTTGATCTCTGTTCTCAGCTAGAGCCCAATGACAGACCTCTCTCT
This sequence comes from Bos grunniens, assembly GCF_055505025.1. NCBI lineage: Eukaryota > Metazoa > Chordata > Mammalia > Artiodactyla > Bovidae > Bos > Bos grunniens. The sequence continues at coordinate 9,286,142 of NC_141170.1, read as the reverse complement.
TTCCTTATCCCCTTCTCTAAAAGAGCACTCCTCTGGGAGTCCCCAGAGTGAGACTGTCATCTCCAGAACATCCAGTGAAGAGTTGCATGTCCCTGAGAAATGTCTTAGCCTCTCTGGGCCTAGTATGCAACCAACAAGAACATTAGGTCCGTCTCAGCCCTTGTGGTCAATGGTTTTAGGCTGCTATTCAGTAGTTCGCACCCTCCATTGGTCAAAGATGCCTTCTGTGAGATGCTTAACACCCTGTACATGCAGGCTTGCATGTGCCTTCATCAGAAGTGGAATGGTCCATCAGGTGTCTCATGAAGAAGAGCTGCAGCTCAGTCACAGTGGAAGAAGAAGGATGCTACCCGGGCACAAGAGGTGTCTGTTACACAACCTCTTATGAGACTACAGCTCCCCCAGGGTACTGCACACACAGCAAACCCTAACATAAATGATGGGTTCTAGTGAATAATAGCATATCAGTATTGGCTCATCAATTGTAACACATGTGTCACACCAATATAAGACATTAAAAATAGAGGAAACTGGGGGACTTCCCTGGAGGTGCAGTGGTTAAGAGTCTGCCTTCCAGTGTTGGGGACATGGGTTTGATCCCTGGTTGGTGAACTAAACCCGCAGGCTACAACTAGAGAGAAGCCTGTGCACTACAATGAGAGATCTTGTATGCCATAACTAAGACCCAATGCAGCCAAATAAATAAATAAACGTTTTTTTTAAATATAGAGAGAGGAAAGTGTATACAAGGGAAGAAGGGACGGATTGGAACTCTCTGTACTTTATGGCCCAGGTTTCCACCCCCCCTCCACTGGGGATATTGTTCATTTTTAGCCACTGCAAGAAGGTGAGCATGAGGGGCACTGCTACAGGCCCCCAACCAGGGGGGTGAAGAGGTGTAAGGGGAACTTCCCAAGGATTGTTCTTAGTCACTCAGTTGTGTGCGACTCTTTGAGACGCCATGGACTGTGGCCCACCAGGCTCCTCTGTCCATGGGCACTCTCCAAGCAAGAATAATGGAGCGGGTTGCCATGCCCTCCTCCAGGGAATCTTCCCAACCCAGGGATCAAACCCAGGTCTCCCGCATTGCAGACGGATTCTTTATCGTCTAAGTCACCAGGGAAGCCCTCCAGGGATTTGGCAAGTGGAAATAGTGGAGGGAAGGTGGCAAGAGGTTACGAGGGGTATGCTCAGGGCTCTATCTCTGGCAGCTGCTGTGTTGGCTGGGGAGTTGTGGGTAGGGGTCGGTGTGGTGGTTGACATGGATAAAAGGTCTGCTGGTGGTAAAGGCTTTGAAAATAAGAGAAACGGGGGAAATGCTACTGAACACATGGAGACTGAAACCTCCGAGTCCAAGGTTGGTGGGAATCCACATCCAGGGAGAGAACCCCAAAAGGCCAAGGGAGGGGCATGGGGCCTTGGGGAAGGGGAGAGGAGCCGAGGGAAGGCCTCCCAGCAGTTGTATACCAGCACTCCTGCCCAGCAAGCTCGTGGCTGCCCAGCCTCTTAGGCTGCAGCTCAGCAGGCCTGGGGGGGTATTGGTTGCAAGCAAGGTACTGGTGGTGTGTCCTCTTCCTGGTTGCAGACTGCTCACTTCTTCCTCTCTGTATCACACAGCAGAGAAAGGGCAAACTAGACCTCTGGCTCCTTTCTATTAAGGACAGTAATCCCATTCATGACAGTCCCACCCTGAGAACCTTATTACCTCCCAAAGGCTCCACTTCCTATAATAGCATCAAATTGGGAGTAAGATTTCAACATATGAATGTTTTGGGGCACACAAACATTGAGCCCATTCTTGCCCACAGAGCTTATTTTTTTTATGACACTCATAGTTATCTGATACAGTATTATTATACTTAGGTTTATGTTTATTAATGATCAGTGAGATCTTCACTTCATTCCTGACACAGGCACCCACTTTGAGGATAGAGGTGTTTGTAACTTTTGTTCATGGGTATAATCCCCAGTCACGCCTCTTACAGGACAGACACATGATAAGTACTTTTGGAATCAATGATAAGTGAATAAGTAGTGTGAGTAGCCTCTTCAGCAAGCTATTTGGAGAGCAGAGAGCCCAGTGAAAATGGGGAATGACCCTTATGAAGGAAAAGATGGGGAAGGTTTAAATGGGTGACTGCTTTTCTGCAAAAGCTAATCAAGTTCCTCACCCCACTCTCCATACACATGAAATAAGAAAGAAATTGATCTAAATTAACTGAAGCCAACTGAGCAGCCCAAGTCAATGGCAAGAGGTACAAATTATCAAAAGATACCAACCTGAGCAAATTTTAGCCACAGCCCCAGTTGAAGATCTGACAGCAACCTTGAGATTGTGGTTCCAAGAAGAGTGACTGCTACCCACCCTGGATTCCCTGAAAGCAGTGAGCATTGGAAAAGGACCTCGAGACAATCTCACAGTCGTGCTGATGAAGAGAGGAAGCTAGGGTAAGATGTGACGAGTGTAGGGCTACTATGCTAATCACAGTGCTCGCAGTGCTGAACGTGGATTCACACATGTAGTCGTCACAGCATCCCTGGGAGACAGAAGGACTGTCATCCTCACTGTAGCAGAGACAGTGTCAGATGTTCATTTCACATCTGCATGTCCCCACCACCCAGCAAAGCCACTTGTCTCAACACCATTCTCCTTGATTTAAAAAAAAAAGTGACCCTCAGCCTGGATTCTGGCTAATGGAATGTAGGCCAAAGGGATGCCCCACTTGTGTGGGCCTCCCCTTCAATTTTCCACACTCTCCTTCCTCAGATAGTAACATGAGAAAGACAGACAGTGTGAGTGTGTCAAGCCACTAAGAGTTCCTGTTACAGCATGTATGTGCAAGCTCAGTCGCTAGGTCATGCTTGACTCTTTGGAAACCCATTTACTGTAGCCTGCCAGTCTTCTCCATCCATGGGATTTCCCAGGCAAGAATACTAGAGTGAGTTGCCATTTCCTCCTCCAGGGCATTTTCCTGATCCAGGGATCAAACCCAAGTCCCCTGCATTGGCAGGCAGATTCTTTACCCCAGCCCCACCTGGGGAATTCTCCTGTGACAGGAACTGGCATTAATTATCCTGGCTAATGTGACCATGTTACAGATAAGAAAATTGGAGCAGAGTTACAGGGACTTGATCTAATAGGTATCGGAGCTGGCGTTGGAACTCAGGCAGTCAGCCTGAGCCCATGAGCTTAATCCCTTAAGAGTCTGGGTTCTGGGGAGACCAAGGTCCCTTCATTCAGCCATGTCCACTGATACAAGGGAAGCCACCAAGCCTACATCAGGAAATGTCTCACACTTTCAAGAACTGTGAGTTGGCAGAGCAAACAGGTTTTACAGAAGGAGGTCGCTCAGGAATTCTGTGTCTACACATAAGTTACATACTTAGTTTTGATGCAGATTAGTATATAGCATTTTCTGTTCATTAAATTCCTCAATATAACTATATGGTAAGAATGCACGTCTTGTATTTCATACAGTCCCAGGAGTGCTAGGAAAGGGGATTATGCCACCCAGCAACATTGCATGAAACTAATTAACTGGAAGAATTTACAAATGCTTACAACGTTATGGTACTACGTGACTACATGTGCAGGAAAAGAAGTCGGTAGGAATGGACAAGAAGGGCCTATGAAAGATGGAAGGCTGCATGAGTTCATACCCTGTGCAAGCCCTTAGGGAGAAATATCTGTATAATTGTTTCATTCCATCATTCACAGAACTAGAACAGACAATCTTAAAATTTGTATAGAGACACAAAAGACACAACACTGTGAAAGTGGCATTATTTTTCCTACTGTATAGGTGAGGAAACTGTGGATCAGGGTGGCAAATAAATTTCTGTGTGCCTACATGCTTAGCTGCTTCAGTCGTGTCCAACTCTGAAACTCTATGAACTGTAGCCTGCCGGGCTCCTCTGTTCATGGGATTTCAAAGGCAAGAATACTGGAGTGGGTTGCCATGCCCTCCTCTGGGAGATCTTCCTGACCCAGGGATCAAACCTATATCTCTTACATCTCCTGCATTGGCAGGCAGGTTCTTTACCACTGGTGCCACCCGGGAAACCCAAATAACTAAGACTCCTCAATTCACATCGGGGAGGGGAGAAGATGAAAACCAAAACCAGCTCAAAAGGGAAAGGTAGGGAAGGGATAAGGAGAAGGCGATGGCACCCCACTCCAGTACTCTTGCCTGGAGAATCCCATGGACGGAGGAGCCTGGTAGGCTGCAGTCCATGGGATCGAGAAGAGTCGGACACAACTGAGCGACTTCTCTGTCACTTTTCACTTTCATGCATTGGAGAAGGAAATGGCAACCCACTCCAGTGTTCTTGCCTGGAGAATCCCAGGGACGGGGGAACCTGGTGGGCTGCCATCTATGGGGTCGCACAGAGTCGGACACGACTGAAGCAACTTAGCAGTAGCAGCAGCAAGAAAGGGATAAATTAGAAGTGTGGGACTAACAGATACACACCACTGTATAGAAAAGAGATAAAATACCAGGATTTACGGTATAGCATGGGGAACTATGTTCAATATTCTGTAGTAACCTATAAGGACAAAGAATCTGCCGTCTTTTCACTGGATGAGTTTGCTGTACACCTGAAACTAACACAGTATTGTGAATCAACTATAGTTCAATTTTAAAAAAGGCAGATCTGCATAGCCCAAGCTTTTTCACTAAAATCCTTAACCCTCAAATAAGAAGACTGTTTTTAGCTGAAACATGCAGTGATAGAAAAAAAAAATAACGTGAAATATATTGGGGCACCTACCTCTCTCATAGAGAAGTTATATTCTGATAAAACCAATTCTAGTAAATCTTTATAAAGCAAATTCCATTTTCCTATTGACTCTCAGAGTTAGAAAATGAAGTAAATTCTTGTTTGGAACAAGGAGAAAGTACAGTAACAGATGACATTCACTGAGTATTCAGTAGGTGCTAAATGCATTATATGCAGCTTTTTCACATTTACAACAAAATCTGTGGGATACTATTATTATTAAGAATAAATTATATTTATCCCATGTTTAGAGGTTAAGAAACTGGGAATATCAAAGGATAACTTACTTGCCAACAGACACAAAGCTGACCTTAGCCAGAATTTAAACACAGGTAGTGTGAGGATAAGAATAATAGCATCAGTGATGCTTATTTAAAGATTACTACTAGCCAAGAACCATACTAAGCATGTTTCATATATTAAAGTGTTCAATCCTCAGAATAACTCTACTATTATCCCATTTTATGGATGAGCAAAGTGAGGCATAGAGAAATTATTAAAAAGTAAGATTAAGGAATCTGTACAAGTCTACACAGTTTGGTAGAACCAGAATTCAGATGCAAGCAGTGTGGCTCCAATGCATGCACTTATAACTGCCACACTCAAGTGTCCTCTCTTAGCTAGAGGTCAGAACTGCACAATGTGTCTCTGCTGTATTTAAAGGCAGCATGATTCCTCACCCTCCACCCGTAGTCACCTGCCTTCAGTCTCTGACTCTGAACTGCTAAAGACTGAAAGTATGTGTATCTCCCCACAAATTCCTGTGTTGAAGCCGTAACCCCCAATGTAATGACACTAAGGCCTTTATAAGAAAAGACACCAAAGAGCTTGGGCTGTTTCTGTCTCTCTCTCTCTCTGCCTCTCCCTCTCTCTCTCTCCACTATGGTCATGTGAGGACACAGCGTGAAGACAGATGTCTATAAGCCAGGAATAAGGCTCTCATCAAAAGCTGACTCAACCAGCATTAGGATCTTGGACTTTCCAGCCTCCAGAACTGTGAGAAAGAAATGGTTGTTGTTTAAGCCATTTAGTCTATGGCATCCTGTTCTGGCAGCCCGACTGGTACTTCTCCTGCACCTGACACTTTCAGTTTCATCAGAATTGCGTTTCTCAGCATCCTAGGACTTGGTTCCCTCTCCCTTTTACTTGACTATTCCAGGGCCATGAGAATGACACAGGTTTGATGCGCTATTGAGACTGAAGCTACTGGTTCCCCAGAGGCTGTCTCTGTCCTGCAGAGACACCTGAGCAGGAACGTGACCCACATCCAAGGATTTACCATGGATAAAACTAAAGGCATTCCTTGCTTCTTCCTTGTATCGGTTATCTACTGCTGCATAATGCATATACAACAGCTTAAAACAATAAAATTTATCATCTCATAAATTCTACTGATCTAGAATCTGAGCACAGCTTAGCTGGTCTTTTAGCTCAGGGTCTCACAGATATTGGCCAGGGCAGCCAGAGTCATTTTGGCTCAAGATAAGGGTAGGGGTGGTGAGGGTCTACAGAGAGAATCTGCTTCCAAAGTCACTGACAGACATCAGTTCCTTGACACGTGGGTTTATTCTCAACGCACAGCTCACTTCTCCCAGGCTAAGAGCTTTAAAAAGAGAGACATGAAACAGGTACCCAAGATGAAAGCTATAGTCTGGTTGTAACTGGAGATGACATCCAATCACGTCTATTATATTCCACTCATCAGTAAGTAGTGAGTCACCAGGTCTAGCCCAGCCTGAAGGAGAGAGAATTACACAAGTGTGAATACCTGGAAGCTGGGTTCACTGGGGGCCACTCTAGAAGCTGCCTACTGCCTTCCTTCCATTGAAATTTCCTTGAAATTAAAGCTCTGTACAGTCATATGACAGTTTATTATAGCAGATGATGATAAGTTGTCTATTAGATGAAAATCTTAACTCAAGTAACAGGCACCCAAATGGAAACAGGCCTAAACAATGTGGAAATGTGATCTCTCCAATAATTGCCAACTGCAGGGTTTCACAGATGGTGCTAGTGGTAAGGAACCCACTTGCCAATGCAGGAGACACATGTCTGATCCCTGGGTTGGGAAGATCTCCTAGAGAAGGAAATGGTAACCTACTCTAGTATTTTTGCCTGGGAAATCCCATGAGCAGAAGAGCATAGTGGGCTACAGGCCATGGGACTACAGAGAGTCAAACATGACTGAGCAGCTAAGCATGCTGAACTGCCAAACTCTTCTTTGCAAAACATGGGCAAGCTTTGGCATTGGGTGATTTAGTCACCCAGCCTATGAGCGGGACACTCAGAAACCTCCTCACTCTCCTCTCTGCTATCCCCTACATTCACTACACACCAGGGCTAGTTTCCCTCTTAGTTGTTAAGGCCGCTGCCAGCGGCACCTGGCACAGCACGTTCCCTTGGAATACAAGCATGGAATATGCACAAGGTGGCCATTTAAAACACTTTCAGGGGAGGGGGGTAATAAACAAATAAATACGTAAAACACTTTCAGCATGAACAGGGCCACTAGTTAATAAACAGTACACTAGGCATAAGGCAGGACTTCCCTGAGGAATATCAGGCCACCCTAAATGTAAGTTTTCCTCTTCAAAATGATAGGGTCAACAGATCACTGAGGCACCTGTGCACTGGTAACATTCTTCAGGAGGATGCAAATGTTATTCATGCATCCATTTACCCAATGCCTACTTATTGAATGTTTTCTCTATCCTAGAACTGTGACCACTGAGGATACACCAGTGCACAAAACCCTGACAAAAGTTCCTGACACATGGAGCTTATATTCCAGTTATGATCACAGAAAATCCACCAGATAAGGCTGCTGGTTGAAATCAAAATTTAAATTAAAAGATGTTTGATTCTTGGAAGAAAAGCTATGACAAACCTAGACAGTGTATTAAAATACAGAGACATTACTTTGCTGACAAATTTCCATCTAGTCAAAGCTTTTGCAGTAGTCATGTAGGGATGTCAGAGTTGAACCATAAAGAAGACTGAGCACCAAAGAAATGATGCTTTCAAACTGTGGTGTTAAAGAAGACTCTTGAGAGTCTCTTAGACAGCAAGGAGATCAAACCAGTCAATCCTAAAGGAAATCAACCTTGAATAATCATTGGAAGGGGCTGTTGCTGAAGCTGAAACTTCAATACTTTGGCCACCTGATGAGAACTGACTCCTTAGAAAAGACCCTGATGCTGGGAAAGATTGAAGGCAGGAGTAGAAGGAGGTGACAGAAGATGAGATGGTTGGATTGCATCACCTACTCAAGGGACATGAGTTTGAGCAAGCTCCAGGAGATAGTGAACAACAGGGAAGCCTGGAGTGCTGCAGTCCATGGGGTTGCAAAGAGTCAGAAACGACTGGGAGACTGAACAACAACAAACCTGCTGGAGGGACTTCCCTAGTGGTCCAGTGGCTAAGAATCCTCCTTCCAATACAGGGGGTATGGGTTCAATCCTTGGTCAGGGAACTAAGATCCCACGTGCCACGGGGTAACTAAGCCCACATCCCTTAACTAGAGAGCCTGCATATTGGAACTACTGAGCCCATGTGCTCTGGAGCCCACGAGTCACCTCTAGAGAAGCCCGAATGCCACAACTAAGAGCTGACACAGTCAAAAATTAATTAATTTCTTAGAAAGCTGCTGGAGGATCATGAGTGTCTTTAAAGAAAGCAAAGAATGGGATTGGAGAGTGCAGGGGTAAAGAGGCCATGTAAAGAGACTTATTTTACTTTGAAAGAAACAGGAGTCATTGGAGGGTTTAAAGCAGAGACGTTCCATGCTCTGACTTGCGTTTTAATGTGATTCCATGTGGCTGCCATATTGAGACTAGAATAGGAACAAATGGGTTGAGGAAAGATGAGAAGTTAGTTAAGAGGTTGTGTGATGATCCAAGAATGAGTTGACGGTGGATACAGGAAGAAATGGTCAAATCTTGATATGGCTTGGAAGTAGAGCCTACAGAACTGGTTAATGAATTATTTGAGAGGAGAGAGAGAGCTGTAAACTGTGGTTTCAAAGTATACTTGGTTTCTTAAACTGAAGTTATGGAGTTTCTACCAATTACAGTGGAAAAACCAATGAAGGAGCAGGTTTGGAAGAGGATGAGAGTAGAGGAAGGAGACTAGGGGGCTTATTTTAGATGTGTTGTGTTGAGATGCCTGCTAGGCAACCACATGAAGATGTATTAATAACTAGCCATTGGAGGCACGAGTCTGTGGTTCAAGGGGGAGGTCTGGTCTATAGATATAAACCTGGAAATCATCAGCCAGCTGATAACCAGGGGAATGGTGCCATCCCGGGGACTCAATGTTGGTGTCTGCTGTAGACAGCTGGGTGATCATAGCCAGGTCAGGTCAGCCTTGGTGAGAAGTCTATGTGGCTGAGCCTGTGTATACCTCCACTCATGCCATCATGGACACTTTTTTTTTTTTTTTTTTTCATGAACCCATTGAGAGTTGTAGAAATTTCACTGTGGTAGAAGGCCCCTGAATTTTGATTGGATTTATCTCTCACCCTGTGATAAGTGAACATCTTACCAATAAGTCTAGGCTGTTTGCCGCTTCCTGCTCACTAGATCAGATCAGCACAACGGCATCAATGTAATGTGCTACTGTGATATCTTTTGGAAGGGCAAGGTGATCCAGATCCCCGAAAACTGAATTATGACACAGGACTGGAGTGTCAATATGCCCCCAAAACAGCAATGGTGTGCTGCTGGACTTGCCAGCAGAAAGCAAACTGCTGTTGGTGGTCTGTATTAACAGGTATCAAAAAGTAAAAATGCATTCACCAGATCAATAACTACATACCAGACACCAGGGAATGTGTTAATTTGCTCAAGCAAAGAAACCACATCTGGTACAGCAGCTGCAATTGGACTCCCCACCTGGGTCAGCTTACCATAATCCACTCATTCTCCAAGATCCATCTGTTCTCTGTGCAGGCCAAAGAGATGAGTGGAATGGGGATTTGGTAGAAATTATGATGCCTACATCTTTCTAATCTTTGATGGCAGCACTAATCTCCATAATACCTCCAGGAATTTGGTCTTGTTTTTAGTTTAGTATTTTCCTAGAAAGAAAGTGAAGTCGCTCAGTCGTGTCCAACTCTTTGCGACCCCGTGGACTGTAGCCTACCAGGCTCCTCAGTCCATGGGATTTTCCAGACAAGAATCCTGGAGTGGGTTGCCATTTCCTTCTCCAGGGGATCTTCCCTGACCCAGGGATTGAACCCAGGTCTCCCGCATTGTAGGCAGATGCTTTACCATCTGAGCTACCAGGGAAGCCTGTATTTCCTATGTACAGACAATTCTAATGGCTTCCACACCCCACTGTAATAGCCCTCATTCCACAGGTCAGGAAATCAGTGTGAAGATTCTTCCAGCTGCTGAGTGTATCTATTCTAATTATGCATTCAGAACAGGGGAAATAACAAAGGATAGGTTCATGACTCACTATGAGATGGACCTGAGCTGAAATTCCATGCATCCCCTGATCCTTGTAACCCCTTACTTTGACAGATGGACCACAGTGACAGTCCAAAGTCACTGTCCAGTAGTACTTGAAGGTCCCAGGTATTTGGTTTTTTTGCCAAGGCAGTTACCCTGGCAAAAGATCATGGGTCCATTTCAGGAAGGGAGGAAGAAAGATGATAAGTGTATGTTTTTATCAGTGTACTGGGTTTCTTTCACAAGAGGAACCAGCCTCTCTTTCATTCAATGGGTTCTAGGTCTGCAAACTGGCTCAAGTATGGAAACTGACAAACTTTGTTTTAGGATTCAAGTTAAACTTTTGTTCATCCCACTTAGAACTGTTTTGCTAATACAGATCAAGTAAGAAATTGGTAAGCTTCCTACCTATTTCACTTCTAGTGACACTATGATCAACTAGCCAACGCCATAAATCTCTATGTGTCAGTATATTCTGAGTGCTGTTTTGACTCTGTTGTCCATTATAGTAACCACACCCACCTTGCCTTTGGTGGTTTAACACTGACCCTTGGCCCTTTCACCCCAAGATCCAATTACAGTTGACCATTGAACAACACAGGTTTGAATTAGATGGATTCACTTACATGAGGGTTTTTTTCAATAAATAGAGTACTATGCAATTTGTGGTTGGTTGACTCCATGGATGAGGAACTGTAGATACAGAGGGCCAACTATGGGTCTTAAGCATCTATGGCTTTTGGTATCCTCAGTGGTCCTGCAATGAATCCCCAGGATACCGAGGACAACTGTATTCCCTCTGCATTTAGTTTTCCAATTCAGTGACTGCAGGTCCCACAGTGAAGTCTGGTCCACAGAAAAGAGCAATCAAAGTTCTTCAAGGATACCATGCCCTTTCCCATTCATTTTCAAAGTACTTGGTCAAAGGTATGTATTCTGGACCCTCAAAGTGTGGGTGCTGTTGTTCAGCCACTAAGGCATGTCCAGCTCTTTGCAACACCATGGACTTCAGCATACCAGGCTTCCCTGTCCTTCACTATCTCCCGAAGTTTTCTCAAACTCCTGTCCATTGAGTCCATTATGCCATCCTACCATCTCAACCTATGTCATTCCCTTCTCCTCCTGCCTTCAATCTTTCCCAGCATCAGGGTCTTTTCCAGTAGGTTCACTCTTCACATCAGGTGGCCAAAGTGTTGGAATTTCAGCTTCAGTATCAGTTCTTCCAATGAATATTCAAGGTTGATTTCCTTTAGGATGGACTAGTTTGATCTCCTTGCAGTCCAAGGGGCTCTCAAGAGTCTTCTCCAGCACCACAATTTGAAAGCATCAATTCTTCGGTGCTCAGCCTTCTTTATGGCCCAGCTCTCATATCTGTACATGATTACTGGAAAAAACATAGTTTTGACTAGACAGCACTTTGTTGCCAAAGTGATATCTCTGCTTTATAATATCCTCCCTAGGTTTGTCATAGCTTTTCTTCCAAGGAGCAAATGTCTTTTCATTTCATGGAGGCAATCAGCATCCTCAGTGATTTTGGAGTCCAAGAAAATAAAGTCTGTCACTCTTTCCATTGTTTTCCCATCTATTTGCCATGAAGTGATGGGACTGGATGCCACAGTCTTTTTCTGAATGTTGAATTTTAAGCCAGCTTTTTCACTGTCCTTTTTCATCCTTCAAGAGGCTCTTTAGTTCCTCTTCACTTTCCACCATTAGGATGCTGTCATCTGCGTATCTGAGGTTATTGATATTTCTGCTGGCAATCTTGATTCCAGCTTGAGATTTATCAGGCCCGGAATGTCACATGATGTACTCTGCATGTAAGTTAAATAAGTAGGGTGACAATATACACCCTTGATGTACTCCTTGTCCAATTTGGAACCAGTCCATTGTTCCATGTCTGGTTCTAAATGTTCTTCTTGACCTGCATACAGGTTTCACAGGAGGCAGATAAGGTGGTCTAGTATTCCCATCTCTTGAAGAATTTTCCACAGTTTGTTGTGATCCACACAGTCAGTGTGGATGAGAAGGTCTTAAATGACAAATCCTCTTTAACATGCCAGTCTCCCTAAGCCTTTGAATTCCTTCAGTTCAGTTCAGTTCAGTCGCTCAGTAATGTCCGATTCTTTGCGACCTCATGAATTGCAGCATGCCAGGCCTCCCTGTCCACCACCAACTCCCAGAGTTCACTCAAACTCATGTCTATCGAGTCAGTGATGCCATCCAGCCATCTCATCCTCCGTCATCCTCTTCTCCTCCTGCCCCCAATCCTTCCCAGCATCAGAGTCTTTTCCAATGAGTCAACTCTTCGCATGAGGTGGCCAAGGTACTGGAGTTTCAGGTTTAGCATAATTCCTTCCAAAGAACACCCAGGGCTGATCTCCTTCGGAATGGACTGGTTGGATATCCTTGTAGTCCAAGGGACTCTCAAGAGTCTTCTCCAACACCACAGTTCAAAAGCATCAATTCTTTGGCACTCGGCTTTCTTCATAGTCCAACTCTCACATCCATACATGACCACTGGAAAAACCATAGCCTTGACTAGATGGACCTTTGTTGGCAAAGTAATGTCTCTGCTTTTGAATATGCTATCTAGGTTGGTCATAACTTTCCTTCCAAGGAATAAGCATCTTTTATTTATTTTATTTTTTTGCTTTTCTATCCATTTTATTTTATTTTTAATATAAATTTATTTATTTTAATTGGAGGTTAATTACTTTACAATATTGTAATGGTTTTGCCACACATCAACATGAATCCACCAGGTATACACATTTTTAATTTCATGGCTGCAGTCACCATCTGCAGTAATTTTGGAGCCCCAAAAAATAAAGTCTGACACTGTTTCCACTGTTTCCCCATCTATTTCCCATGAAGTGATGGGACCAGATGCCATGATCTTCATTTTCTGAATGTTGAGCTTTAAGCTCAACATTTTTCGCTCTCCTCTTTCACTTTCATCAAGAGGCTTTTGAGTTCCTCTTCACTTTCTGCCATAAGGGTGGTGTCATCTGCATATCTGAGGTTGTTTATATTTCTCTGGGCAATCTTGATTCCAGCTTGTGCTTCTTCCAGCCCAGCATTTCTCATGATGTACTCTGCATAGAAGTTAAATAAGCAGAGTGACAGTATACAGCCTTGACATACTCCTTTTCCTATTTGGAACCAGTCTGTTGTTCCATGTTCAGTTCTAACTGTTGCTTCCTGACCTGCATATAGGTTTCTCAAGAGGCAGGTCAGGTGGTCTGGTATTCCCATCTCTTTCAGAATTTTCCACAGTTTATTGTGATCCACACAGTCAAAGGTTTTGGCATAGTCAAGAAAGCAGAAATAGATGTTTTTCTGGAACTCTCTAGCTTTTTCCATGATCTAGCAGATGTTGGCAATTTGATCTCTGGTTCCTCTGCCTGTTCTAAAACCAGCTTGAACATCTGGAAGTTCACGGTTCACGTATTGCTGAAGCCTGGCTTGGAGAATTTTGAGCATTACTTTACTAGCGTGTGAGATGAGTGCAATTGTGTAGTAGTTTGAGCGTTCTTTGGCATTACCTTTCTTTGGGATTGGGACGAAAACTTAACATACATTAAATCAAGGCAGGTACAGCCATTTCTATTTTCCCCACCATGGGCCATCTTTTTAAGTCCATGTTTCAGTCAACCAATCAAACTAACTACTCAAGCATGTCCTAACTTCCTGAGCTACAATAATAAGTATGGAATCTCTGCTTTGGAAGCCTGATCCAATAAGTTCAGCCTGATCCATCTTTGTGAACCTCACACCATTATTCCACACCTTTAATATCCATTCCTACACTGTTATCTATATTTGTTGTTGATGATGTTTAGTTGCTAAGTCATGTCCAACACTTTTGAAACCTCATCATTCAGAAAACATAGATCATGGCATCCGGTCCCATCACTTTATGGCAAATAGTTGGGGAAGCAATGGAGACAATGACAGACTTTATTTGGGGGAGCTACAAAATCACTGCAGATGGTGGCTGCAGCCATGAAATTAAAAGACACTTGCTCCTTGGAAAAAGAGCTATGACCAACATAGGTAGCATATTAAAAACAGAGACATTATTTTGCCAAAAAGGGTCCATCTAGTCAAAGCTATGGTTTTTCCAGTAGTCATGTATGGATGTGAGAGTAGGACTATAGAGAAAGTTGAGTGCTGAAGAATTGATGCTTTTGAACTGGTGGACGTGAGTTTGAGCAAGCTCCAGGAGTTGGTGATGGACAGGGAAGCCTGGCATGCAGGAGTCCATAGGGTCTCAAGAGTCAGACATGACTGAGCAACTGAACCAAATGGAAATTGACTTTAACCCACCAGGCTCCTCTGTCAATTGGATTTTCCAGGCAAAAATACTGGAGTGGGTTGCCATGACCTCCTTCAGGGGATCTTCCCAACCCAGGGACTGAACCTAAGTCTCTTATGTCTCCTGCAGCGACAGGAGGGTTCTTTACCACTAATGCCATCTGGAGAGCCCTTGAATCCCTGAGTTCATCCTATTTCTTTCACCACTTTGTCCAGTAATATTAGAAACAATCAGCCAACTTTATAATAATTGTTAGTCTTCCCAAAATGCTTGAAAATATAATATGCACAGTTACCCATCTTTTCTTCTTGTAAGTAGTTGATTAAGAGCATCCACTGGTGACATTTTTTGTATCTCTACTGCCAGATCTTGACATGAACAATTAGTGCTCTCTTTACTACTGGAGACAGAGTCATTAGGATCTTTCAGTCTAATCAGATTAGAGTGCAATTCCAAAAATCCCAAAGCCAATTCATAAAATTCATGCTTAATATTCTGTTCTTTGAATCACTCTTGACAACAAATCTGTATTAACCAGAGATCTTCAGAGATTTATTATAAAGGAATTGGCTCACATGATTACAGAGTCTGGAAATCTAGATTCAAGAGAGATAAGGTATAGCTTCAGTCCAACTCCAAAAGTTTGGAAGGCAGGGTAGCCAGTGGTGTTAGTTCTAGTCCAAGTCCAAGTTCAAGGACTGGAGAAAAATGATATCCCAACTCAAAGACAGTCAGATACAGAGAGAAAATTCTTTCTAATTCAAAATTTTTATTCAATTTAGTCCTTCAGTGGATTGAATAAGACCCATCCACACTGAGGAGGGCAGTCTATTTTACTAAACCTACCAATTCAAATGCTAATCTCATTCATAAACACCCTCACAGACACATCTAGTTTGTTAACCAATTATCTGGATACCTAGTGGCCCAATGGAGAGGAGGAGACTTAAAATCAACCATCACAATACCTGATACATTATAGAATGTCAGAAAATGAACAAATTTAGTGACAGTGTCTCCTTGCACTTATATTCAATACCCACTCACTAGACTCTCTGGTTTCCAATGTCACCACTCCAGGGTTTCAAATTTCCTTCCTTTCCTTTCAAGTTTTTCTTCAAATTTTCTTGAGTACCCACTAGGCACTACTGTAACTGATTGGAAACAATGTAACTACTGTATAACAATACCTACCAATTCAGTGAGTGTTTTATATGTCACATACTGTATTTAAAAGTTCACTAATGTATTGTCTCACTTATTGTCATAATTACAGCAATAAAATAATTAGCCTTCATTGAACATCTACTTCTGTTTCATTGACTACACTGAAGCCTTTAACTGTGTGGCTCACAACAAACTTTGGAAAATTCTTCAAGAGATGGGAATACCAGACCATCTTACCTGCCTCCTGAGAAACTGTATGCAGGTGAAGAAGCAACAGTTAGAACCAGACATGGAAAAATGGACTGGTTCCAAATTGGAAAAAGAGTACATCAAGGCTGTATATTGTCACCCTGCTTATTTAACTTATATGCAGAGTATATCATGTGAAATGCCAGGCTGGATGAAGCTCAAGCTGGAATCAAGATTGCTGGGAGAAGTATCAATAACCTCAGATATGCAGATGTCAGCACCCTAATGGCAGAAAATGAAGAGGAACTAAAAAAAACCTCTTGATGAAAGCAAAAGAAGAAAGTGAAAACGCTGGCTTAAAACTCAACATTCAAAAAATGAGGATCATGGCATCTGGTCCCATCACTTTGTCAGGGGAGTGTGGAATTTCCTCAGTTCTGTGTCGTCACAACAAAAATTTGAATTGACGGATGTTAAAGCCCTCAACATGTCTCAGCTCTCAGACAGACCGTGTCTCAGCTCTCAGACAAACCGTTTTACAGCTTTGTGTTACAGCTCAGTTTTATTTAGAAAATAAAGGAAAATACATCCTCAAGGCGTGAGAGCATGCCGACCCAAGAAACGCAAAGAGAAGAGAGAAAGAGAAAGAGCGTGTGCAAGCGAGAGACCAACCCCTGGCCTTTTGGCTCCTCTTTTTACATGTTTTTCCTCCCCCGGGCCTGCCCTATGTAAATTGGGCTAGCCAGGAGTGCTGTTTGTCCTCACCCTGGTCCTCGGACCTTTCTTTGTTCTATTTTCTCGGGCTTTTCCCTTCCTTGTCTTTTAGCCACTGCCCTACTGGACTCCTTTTTCCTGTTCTAACTATCTAACAACTTCATGGCAAATAGATGGGGAAACAATGGAAAAAGTGACAGACTTTATTTTCTTGGACTCCAAAATCACTGTGGATGGTGACTGCAGAGCCATGAAATTAAAAGATGCTTGCTCCTTGGAAGAAAAACTATGACAAACCTAGACAGCATATTAAAAAGCAGAGACATCATTTTGCTGACAAAGGTCCATCTAGTCAAGCTTTGGGTTTTCCAGTAGTCATGTATGGATATGAGAGTTGAGCTATAACGAAGACTGAGCACCAAAGAATTGATGTTGTTGAATTGTGGTGTTGGAAAAGATTCTTGAGAGACCCTTGTACTTGAAGATCACACTGGTCAATCCTAAAGGAAATCAGTCCCGAATATTCATTGGAAGGACTGATACTGAAGCTGAAGCACCAATCCTTTGGCCAGCTTCTGGGAAGAGCTGACTCATTAGAAAAGACCCTGATCCTGGGAGAGATTGAAGGCAGGAGAAGGGGATGACAGAAGATAAGATGGTTGGATGGCATCACCAACTCAATGGACATGAGTTTGAGCAAGCTCAGGGAGATGGTGAAGAACAGGGAAGCCTGGTGTGCTGCAGTCGCTGGGGTCTCAAAGAGTCAGAGACAACTGAGAGACTGAATAACAACAACAGCAACATGTAGGGAAATTGAATCTCAAGCCTGTGAATAGGACAGGTAATACTTTGAACCACAAGAGTTAAGCTCAGAGCTGGAATGGTAACCTCTCTATCACAGTGTCTTCTCACAGGTCTAGGTTCTGTTTGCTGAGATTCACCAGGTTATGGAAAAGTAAAAGTGAGTGCAGGGAGAGAGGCACAGCTTATGACCTTGGGGTTGTATTATCAAACCAAGAGTTTTAATGTAGAAGTGAAGGTCTAGATTGAAGAGTATTAAAAACAGAGCTTATTCTCTGCATAGAGAGAGAAGGTAGGAGGTGACTGCTCTCGTAAGAGGAGATGTTCAGGCCCAGATGATGGGGGGAGGAAAGGTAGAATCCAAGAAGATCCTGAAGAACAAACAATGGCATTTTCTTGAAAGATAAAATGAGCAGAAGCAGCTAAGCCTCCGTGGACAGCTTCCTATCACCAGCATTGCTTTCTAAGCTTTTGATACCTACTCGTCTCCTTCATATAACAGGTTTTCATGCCCATCTGTGGTCTTTGCATTTAACATTACCTCCATTTTGTAGATGAAATAACGTGGATTCTTAGAGTAATTACAAAATTGTCTGAGATTGAATGAATGATGAATTAACTACAAGAAAAAAGAATATCAAATCTCGTAAGTTGCTATTCTGAATAGTGTGGTGTGAAATTTGCCTTTCAACAACCAAACATGATGCTTCTTATTGTGAAATGAAAATTTCTCCTACCGTATTAATAAACAAATGTCCCAGCAATCAGTGATTTCCATCCTCCAAATGCGAATGAGGGTTCCCCAAACTATAATCCAGCAGATGCTGCCACCTCCCTTGGTGATTGCTGAGGAGCTGGGGGAATGCAAGAAGCAAGGTGAAGAAGGAAACAGCATTGGCCCCAGATAGATAGCTGAGGAGCATATGAAAGGCATGTTCATCTTCCCATACACAGAATGCTAGATTCCTTAGCCTGATACCTGTTCTTTGATGTTCAGACTCCTAGCTCCTTTTGTTGTATATATAAACTAGCTCCTTTTGTTGTATATATAAACTTGTACATAGCCTGACTCCCCCTCCTGCCTCCATGGAGCAGTTTGCTCAGAACTACTCAGATGCTGTCTCCTGGGCTCAGAGTTGTAAACATTCCCACCAAATAAAACAATGCTCTACTTTCAGCTTGTGGCTACGTTATATAGTTGACATTATTACCTGGCAATTTGGAGAAGCAGAGTCCATCAGTACTGACTTGCAGTCTTTGATTACTGAGCCCTGCACAGCAGCAAGCCGAATGATGGTGGCCAAGGGTGGAGACCAGCAGTAGAATCTTGGAGGGGCCTGCAGGACCTGCAGGTGCTTGATGGCTTGGGCATCAGAACAGGAATTAGAAGGGGTAGGACAGTGTTGATTACAAACCAGGAAAGAATTGTAATGTGATGCCCTAAGAAGATCAGCTTAGGAGTCAGTCAGAACTGGGTCCAAATCCAGACTCCTCCTTTAGCCATGTCCTAGACTTTTCATGAGTCTCAGCATCCTCACCTGTAACAAGTGTCCCCTTCATAGGATTACTGTGAGGACTATCCATCCCCTGTGTAACATGTCAAGCACACAGGGTTGCTCCTAAGTAAATCTAATTGCTGTCTACTTCACCACAGCCACTGTTATAGGTGTCTTAGCCCGTGGAGTTGCTGTAACAGAGTACCCTAGATCGGCATGCTTATGAACAACAGAAGATTATTTCTCACAGTTCTGGAAGTAAACATCCAAGATCCTGCAGCCAGCGGATTCAGTGTTTGGTGAGAGCAACCTTCCTCCTTGTTGCAGATTGTCAGCTTCTCTTTTTACTGAGTCTGCATACAGTGGAGAGCAGAGCAAGAAAGCAAGCTCTCTGATGACTCTGCATGCATGCGTGCTAAGTTGCTTCAGTCGTGTCCTACTCTGTGCAACCCCATGGACTGTAGCCCGCCAGACTCTTCTGTCCATGGGATTCTCCAGGCAAAAATAGTGGAGTGGCTTGCCATGCCCTTGTCCAGGGGATCTTCCTGACCCAGGGATAAAACCCAAGTCACCTGTGTCTCTGACATTGCAGGCTGATTCTTTACCACAAAGCACTGGGGAAGCCCCCAGTGACTCTTACAAGGGTACTGATCCCATCCTGGGGACTCCACTCTCATGATGTCTTCTAACCCTAATCACCTCCCAAAGGCCACACCTCACAATACCATTGCATTGAGGAGGTAGCTCTTCAACATGAATTTGAAGGGATAAAACATTCAGTCCATTACAAAGGGAAAACTGGAGAGGTCAGAATTTCAGCAATAGTCAGACCTTCATGGGCACCTGTGTGTGAGTATGTGCAAATGTGCAGTACTGCCCAATAGGGAATATCCGCCTCCAGTATCTGAGTGGGCCTTAAGCCCAGCAGCCTGGGAAGGGACAGGACAGGGATTATTGTGACAATTTCAAGAAAGAGTAGATAGAGGCTGGCGTAGGTAGAGGAAGCTGCCCAAAATCTCCCAGACACAGGGTGATAGTTCTGATATATGACTCCTCCCGTTTTCTCAGCACAGACTAATCGACAAGGCAAGGCAGCCTCAGTGACATAACCTGGAAAGTGGAGAGAAGAAGTAGAAATAAATAAATTAGTTCAACATGCTTTATCACATATTTACTGTAGCACAGGAAACAACCCCAGATTCCCCATCAGAACCCCATCAGAACACAGTGATGAACAGGATAGACAGTGACCATGCCCACCTGGAGCTTACCCTCAAGTGGGAATGCATGTAAACTGCTTGGACCTTGAGCATATAATTAACTTCCAGTATATGTTACCTATTAAAGGAAGGCCAAGTAGTCAACAAAAGCACAATTGTCTCCTCTCATATTCCCTCTACCATCTTGATTTCTTCCTCCTATTAAGGACCTAGAATCACTTTAGATTTGTGCTTAGGGCAATGAGAAGACTATAAAGTAATGGTAGAGGCTAATACAGCCAGAGTATGTTGTTGTTGTTTGGTCATTCAGTCGTATCAACTCTTTACGACCCCGTGGCCTGCAGCATGCCAGGCTTCCTTGTCTTTCATTATTTTCCAGAGTTTGCCCAAACTCAGGTCCACTAAGTTGGTGATGTTATCTAATCATCTTATCCTCTGCCACCCGCTTCTCCTTTTGCATATGAATATCTTTTTCAACTTTGCATTTGAGTATATTGTGGAGCCATGCAAGAAGGCAGGTGGATTTTGTCCCAAAACACCCCAAACTCCCTGAAGGGTTTCAGCAAAGCATTTTTGAAGGCAAGATGAGGCAGGAGCAAGGTTGATTTTTGCAGACTCCTTGGTACAGGAGTCCTTTGTCCACATAAGTCAGATCAAGACGTTTCTATAAACCTCCAACAAAGCAAATGCCATTCTCTGTGCTGTGACTTCTTATTTCTCTGTGAATGGAAACATGCTATACTCACAAAGGTCTGAGCCTTGTGAAAAAGTCTGTCCTGTATATTTCAGGCTCTAGCAGATAGCTTAATTCTAAACAAGAGCAACAGAATACAAAGGAAGCTGAAGGTTCAATACTATAGCCACCTGATGCAAAAAGCCAACTCACTAGAAAAGATCCTGATGCTGAGAAAGATTGAAGGCAGAAGGAGAAGGGGAAGACAGAGGATGAGATGGTTGGATGGCATCACCGACTCAATGGACATGAGTTTGAGCGAGCTTCAGGAGATGCAGAAGGGCAGGGAGGCCTGGCATGCTGCAGTCCATGGGGTCCCAAAAAGTCGGACACACCTTAGTGACTGAATAACAACAAAGTCAAAGAAACAGATCTAATAAGGAGTCAGATTTGTTCTTTACTGTTGCAAGAGAAGTTAAGTGGCTGGCCTCAAGTCACAGAGCAAATAAGTGGCTACCTACTCAGGCAAGTTTAACTCAGAAGCTCTGGGTCCTTTTCACCTTGGCCTCCTTCTTCAGAACTAGTCAAAACTACAGCCCCAAATGTAAGTCCGTGTTTGTTTGTTTTGGAGATTTGCATAGATAATCCCATTTCTGTAGAGGCCACCCCTGGTCTCATCCAAAATTTCCTGGAAAACTAAGAGAAAAAAGCATTTTCAAGCTCAAGCAGCGTGCTGGCACTGGGAAGTGTTTGAAAAGAAAGGCCTCTTTGTCCCTGGTGTTGCACCATGCACGTAATCTCATTTTCAGCTAATCAATTCATATACAGTAAAAAGCCTAATGTGATTCCTCATTAGCAGAGGGCCATAAAGAAGCCAGTTCCGAGGCTGTACTAAATCCCAAAATGGCTGGCACCTCCCAACCGGCGATTATCAAATTGGCTGGCATTAATCATTTTTAATGACCAATTTGTGTTTTTTACTTAAAAAAAAAAAAAAATGAGTGTGGGGCAGGGGGTGCTTTGTCTGATTATTGGTGCAAAAGAAAACAAGCAGGTTTGGTAAAATCTCATTAAAAAAAAAAAAAAAAGTGGGAGAGAATTAACCAGGGGAAAGAGATGGAAAAAAAAAAACAGCGAAGCTTGAATCACCTTTGTCAGGTATGTAGCTGTGACCAGCAAAACAGACCATCAAGAGGAGGCCTTTCAGCAGAGGCCTGCAGGGGGGGCCGTCAATGGCCCCTTTATTTGTGAAAGATGGATTATTTTAAATAAATTACAGAGCACTTTCACTGAATAAACAGCGTCTCGGTGGCTGTGGTGTGCTGTACATGCTTAATTGCGCCACAGAAAAATCCTAAAAGACTCTCGAGCCCGGGGCTGGGCTTTGAGTTTGCTGATAGGATCCGAGTCCTCAGGTGGGGCCCAGATGATCTGGAACTGAAAGCCAGTGCCCTAGAGAAGAAAACAGTGAGCCTAATCGGGAATATATACTTATAATATTTCGGAAAACCACAGGGATGGAGGGTTCCCAAAACTGCACAAGGCGTCCTCAGAAGTGAGCCATCTGCATGTCATTTTTATTTGCGTTTGATATGTTAAATGCCCCCGATGTTTATGGCATGGAAGCCCACTCGAACATTGCAAAGATTCCTTGGCCAAAGCAAGAGGGCTCACTCCTTGAGTTGCACCCCTCCCCCAGCATCCCCTCCCCTCCATAGACCCCGGTACTGTCCTTTCTTTGACCAAAAGGTCTACCGTGAGAATTCACCTAAAGAGGGGTTTTTAGATCCTTTTTTTTTTTTTTTTTAAGAATTGCAGCACAATCTGACCTTGTTTTAGAAACAGGTTAAAGTGATTTATTATGTGAGGACCCAGAGTGACTACAGGCGGGAGTCAGGCTAAAGCTGGAAGCAGGAAAGGGCATTTGAGCCCTTCCCAAGGAACCCAGCCTCGGGCAGGGAGCCTGAACACAAGAGATGATGAAGAGCTCAGGGCACAAGCAAATCAAGTCAGGAGAATACGCACCGCTATGTTTTATGGGAGGCATGGGGTATTCATTTTGACAGCCAGTATTACAGAAAGTAAAATGACCCTCATTTGCTAATATCCCCCAAATTGAATTGCAACAAGTGAGCAGCTACCAGTCACCTTGAAGAACTGCAATCAAGGAGCGGGGAGAAAAAAAGAAGAAGGATATAGTCAAGGCTCACAAAAATCATAGAACCAGGGCTTTCTCTTGAGAATTTCAACACATACGACTTTAATAAGGGACTTACCACCCTCCCCCAAATGTAGCTGTGAAATTCTTCCCCAAAGGTGACACAATTAATTGCATTTGCAGTTAACACAATTAAAGTGTAGCTGAAAGACTGGCCTGCACCTAATAAATCTCAAATGTTAAGAGGGATAATCAGGTTGATAAATCATTGGGTTGTACCACCTGAGAAAGTATATAAAGGCCCAAGATCGTGGGAAAGGATGAGGCATTAATGAGGAACAACTACGCAGCCCAGCAACCTTAATTTAGATGTCACAGTTATTTGAGACTTCTCCTCATTGTTTAATTTTGAATAGAACTGCACAGATTGCTTAAAGATGTTCATTTTGAAACTGTTAACTCACTCCGCCAGAAGACAGTGTGCCTCAAACTTAGTAAATCAGTTGTGAGCTCCTAATCTTTTTTCCATAAAAGGATTAGGTAGGATTGAGTTAGTTAATAATTATGCCTATACTCAAAGAGGACGAGATGGTTAGATAGCATCACCAACTCAATGGACCTGAATTTGAGCAACTCTGAGGGATAGTGGAGGACAGAGGAACCTGGCGTGCTACAGTCCATAGGGTCGCAATGAGTCAGACACAACTTAGCACCTGAACAACAAAAGCAAATACTCAACTTATAATAAGGTGGAGAAGTAGGACATACATGAAAAAAACAAATCAATTCTTCCCAAAAGGTGCCAGACAGAAACTGTAAAATCTATGACATGTGGACAAAACAATGGACAAGTTACTTACCTGAATTCTCTGAGAATTAGATTCCTCCTATAGAGATGAGGAGTGTACTACACATTTCAACATTTAAAATATTGTTTTGAGAATAAAGATCAAAGCAGAGCAAAACAGTGTGGTTGGTAACTGAGATACAAGTCTTTACTCGGAGTTGAGTGGACTAACAGATGATGTGGCTACAGCAGCTTGCTTCCACATCACAGAAGATCTTAAAGGCTGAACTGTGGGCTCTGTTCTGAGAGTGAAGAGGAGCCATGAACAGATATTTGGATTTGGCAGTGAGTGGTATCACCAAAGCTGATATTATTATACGAACTGGCCCTTCTCCTAAAAGAAAAGAAGAATGTGAAGCAGGAACAGAGATACAGGTTTTATTACAATTGTGTAGACATGAATGCAGAACAGAACAGGGCATTGTCAATACAATTAAAAATCAGAGAACAAGAAGCAACAGAAGATAGCACACAGGGGAAAGTCAAACCTGAATTTGAAATACAAGTTCTGAGGGGTTGACAAAACACATTCACTTGCTCATTTAGTTATTTTTTTAAATGAAATTTAGTGAGCTGCTATTATTGCCTGATACTGTGCTAGAGAATATAAACAAAAGAATACCCTGACAGTCATGCCAATAAATAAATACAGAATTTGTCTTATATTCTGTATAAGACACAAAGAGAATACAACATGGCCGTATTGAGCTCTGGGAAGTCAGGATAAGCTCCCCCCACACCAATCCCAGAGGTAAGCTGATATTGGCTGCTACTGCTGCTAAGAGTCACTTCAGTTGTGTCTAACTCTGTGCAACCCCATAGATGGCAGCCCACCAGGCCACCCCATCCCTGGGATTATCCAGGCAAGAACACTGGAGTGGGTTGCCATTTCCTTCTCCAATGCATGAAAGTGAAAAGTGAAAGGGAAGTTGCTCAGTCATGTTTGACTCTCAGCAACCCCGTGGACTGCAGCCTACCAGGCTCCTCCGTCCATGGGATTTGCCAGGCAAGAGTACTGAAGTGGGGTGCCATTGCCTTCTCTGAAGCTGATATTGGAGCAGAATCTAAATAATACCCAAGATTTAAAAAAAAAAGAAAGGAACAGCATCCAGGCAGCAGGAACAGCATATACAAGAACATGGAGACATGAACTTGAATATTGTATTTGAGAAACATGGAGAGGTTGAATACAGTTGGAGTTTAACTTGTATGAACAGGAAAATGAAGCTGGAGCAGTCAGTGGAGGTCAGATCTTAAAGGTTTGTAAGCATCATGACAAAGTTAAATTGTATCCCATAGACACAAGAAAGCCAACAAAAGCTTTCAGTGTTCTAAGGCCAGTGTCATTAATAGAAACAGGGCTGTCAGGTGGAGAACCAATATCAAAAGAAAGATGTTCATTTTGAGCTGAACTGGACCATGAGACATCCAGGTCATCCACGTGGATATGCTAGGTATGTAGTTGTGGAAATCATTCCAGTCTGTGGGGAAGTGGCCAGATTGAAAGATGAATTTTGAAGTTGCTGCATAAAGCTGACTGGTGAAGATTCTAGAATGGTTTAGACATCTAGGGGAAGGTACCAAGAGAAAAAAGAAAAGGATTCTGAACTGAATTGTGTAAACCAAATACTCACGAAGGAGGAAAGCAAGCCAGACAACAAAAGGTAGAAGCAGAACCAGTGCACAAGCATGGGAAGGAAGCCCAGGAGGAGAGGAAATTAGCAGGTTTAAGATAATCAGAGGAGAAAGACAAGGACTCATAAAAGAGCTGAAACAACCTACAGTTGGACAGAGTCTGCAGGATGCTGAGTTTGGCAAGGGGCCCAAGGCAGCAAGAAACACAGTCCATCAAGTAGAGAAAACACTCCTTCCTTTAAGAAACTCAATATTTCATCTGGAAAAGCAAGGTTAATCCTTTTCTTAAAACAGCAAATAATAAAAGACAAGATATGACCCACTCTGTCTATGCGGTGCCTTTCTAAGAGCTGCAGAAAACCTGAGAAGGGCAGGTTTTAATATCAGGAAAGGTTCAGGGATGAGTTTGTCTTTGCTTGGCCTTGAAGGACAGGAAAGAACTGGCTGGGGAAACCAGATAACAATAGGCCATTCTAGTAAGAGGAAATTCCTGAGCCAAGGCCAAGAGTCAGGAATGAGTGTGGTGTTTTGACAGGACAGCTAGGAGCCCAAACTGGCGGGTAGAGAATCTGAATTTGGAAAGGATAGGAAATGAGATAGGATAGGTGGGAATGGATAGAATGTGAAGGGCCTTGAAAGTCAGGTAGAGACATTTGTGTTTGTTAACCCAACCTTCAGGGGCAGCAGACAGATGAACACCATCTTTCGTTCCTAGCAGCTCTGGGCCAGCTCATAGGCATCCATCCATTCATGTATTAACTCATCCTTTCAGTAAATGAGGGACTAGATGCCACAGCTAGGAAAATCAGGACTCAAGAGGCCAGATAATTTAAGTGCCAGCCCAGGACACTTTCTGTACAATCTCTCTTCTTTCTGTTCTAAGTTCTCAACAGAATCTCCTTTAACAACCCCTTCATGGCAATCTGGGCTGTTTGTAACACACATCTCCAAACTCTCAGAGCTTCTATGCATTACCCAGTTCCAAAGTCACTACTACGTTTTTAGGTATTTGTTACAGCAGCATCCACTTCTTGGTACCAGTTACTGTCCTAATCATCTCAGGGGTAACAAATACCATAGACTGTGTGGTTTAAATAAATAAAGAAACAAAACACAGAAAAAAAAAAAAATCCTCAAACACTAAAACAGTATAAATGTTTTGTGGATAACATATGGCATATTTTCAAAAATGTTTATTTGGAACTTGTAGCTTGGCCTTGCCCTCATTTGTCACTTGAAAATAAAAATCACATGAAAAATAAAAATAATTAAGAGCTTATACATTTGCTTTTTTCCCCACTGTTACATGCTATAAGAACAGCTAATAAGTGTGGCCTTGTGTGTGCATGCATGCTAAGTCAGAAAAAAAAAAAAAACTCTCAAACATTAATTTCTTACAGTTCTGGAGGCTGAGAGGTCCAAGATCAAGATGCTAATAGATTCACTTCTAGGTGAGGGCTCTCTTTCTGACTTGTACACAGCCACCTTCCTGCTATGTGTTCACATGGCTTTTTATCGGTGTATGTACATAGAGAATCCCTCTGCTTTCTCTTCTTTTGAGGGCAATAATCCCATCAAGAGGGTCTTATTCTCATAACCTCCTCTAACCCCAGTCACCTCCTAAAGACCCCACCTCCAAATACTATCACATTGACAGTTAGGGCTTCAGCATAGAAATTTGAAAGGAACACAGACCTTCAGTCTATAACATCTTATTTCTTGTTTCATTGAGAAAATAGAAATAAAAAAGAGCTTCCACACACTCTGACCTGATCCATCGATCTGTCGGCATACATACCCAAATATTTTGCCTCCTCCACTGTTTGTATGAAAGGCTTGACCATGCACCTGGCTAGGGTTAAACTAAGCTTAGGACAACCACACAGGACTCTGGTGGTCCCGGAACATTTCCTCCAGGAGGTAAGCTGGGAAAGATGAGAGGACTTGTCAGTAGAGGGAAGAGAGTACACAGGCACTTAGACATGTTGAGCTTGTCTGGGGAGTTGTAGTGCTTCCTTTGATGGGAGCGTGCCTGGGTAGACAAGCACATCTGTGTTGTGGAGGGTGGTAGTATTTCCTGGCAAAATGACCAGTGCACCAGCATCACACTGCCCTCCTTTTAAACCTCAGCTCTGCTACTTACCAGATGGTTACTTCAGCAGAGTTATAGTCACATTGGAGAATGGGAGCCTTGTTTACTCTGATTCCTTTATTCCCAGTGCTCAGCACAAATAGCATCTGGAAATATAACTAATAGTGTTAAAAACATAGAATCTAAAGTCACATTCCAGGTTGGGCTCCTAATGCCACCCTTTAAGTAGCAGTGTGACCTAAGGCCAACTGTTCACTTGTCTAAGCTTTAGTATCCTCATCCACAATATAGGGTTAGTAACAGTGCTTCCCATATAGGGTTGAAAGATAAAATTAGATAATACATGGAAAACATTGTCACATCACTTATTGCACACATGCCTGCTCACTCAATCCTGTCCAGCTCTTTGCAACCCCGTGGACTGTAGCCCACCAGGCTCCTCTGTCCATGGGATTCTTCAGGCAAGGATACTGGAGTAGGTTGCCATGCCCTCCTCCAGGGGATCTTCCGGACCCAAGAATCGAACCTGTGTCTCTTGCATCTTCTTCCTTAGTAGGCAGATTCTTTACCACTGAGCCACCTAGAAAGCCATACCTAATGCATAGGTACTTAATAAATGCTAGTTATTGATAGGATCTTTTGTTTCAGGGCTATATAATGATATAGTTTTTCACCGAGTGATTATCAGTTTCCTTCTTGTAACACAGCTTCCATAAAACCCTGCCTCTATGAGTTTTTTTTTTTTTTTTTTTTTGCTTTTCATATGCATTTTATTTATTTTTTATTTTTTTTAATTAATTTTTGAGGACAAACAATTGGCATGTAGATAAGCTGAGCTTATCATGTAAAAGGTTTTTTTGTGACCTGTTTCTCCTACCATAGTCTGCAACTTAATCAAAGAGCTAAAATCAGCCAGGTGTGGGTGCTAGGCTTTCACTTTTGGCCCCTCCATGAAAAACAAATTTCTCCATCCCTCCTTGAGGAGGGTCCCTGCTGTTCTCACCCTTGTTTTCTTCCTTTCCTTTGCTGCCTTGTCTGAGCACTAGGCCCCGGGTGGGGGGACTTGCCTTCAGCTCCACTCCAAGCTCTAAGATTACTGTTTTCATTTCTCCGACTGCTTGGTGACCGCGATGTGGCCCTCGGGGTAAGGGAGCCCGGGAGAGGGTGTGACCAGCGGGGATCCCATTAAAATACAGAGCAGTCATGCAACCGGGGCTCTTTGGCTCCTTCCCGCCTGCTCTCGCCACCCCGCCCCCAAATATGATCATAACAGCACAGAGCTATAAAGTTGCTTTTCATAGCACGTATTGCCCAGCTCCCTAACAAAGTTCTGACTGTCAAGAAGAAAAGGAGGACATTGTAAGGAAGGGATTAAAGGTGGGAGTGGTGAAGAGAGGCTGTGTGGTATGGTGGAAAGATCCCTAGATCTGAAGCAAGACCCAGTGATTCTTGCTGAATTCTGCAGCCAGCTAATAGAAGAGGTCTCTCCTTCTTGGATCTCAGTTGCTCCCTTTGTACAATGAGGGTCTAGGTTGAGATGGTTTCAATATCTTCTTCAGCCTCTGGAGAGCAGAAAAAATGTTACGTGACACCAAGCAGAACCGAAGGATGTAATGCCCAATTGTGTCATGATCTGCCACTCAGAAGTGCTTTAGTTTTGAACCAGCCCTGGGGTGCAGGGTCTAGAATGGGAACACCAGGCCATGGAGTTTGAAGTGGAGACATCTGGGTCCTTTTGATCTGCCTTGGTTGTCACTGAAACGTTCGGATCGTTGGGAGCCTTATTCATAGCACAGCACTAGCCTTCTGAAGATGTTTGTAAGCATCTTCTAACACGTTTGGGTGTGTGCGCACTTCAGTCGTGTCTGACTCTGTGTGACCCCAGTAGACTATAGCCCCCCAGGCTCCTCTGTTCATGGGATTCTCCAGGCAAGAACACTGGAATGGGTTGCCATGCCCTCCTCCAGGAGATCTTCCCAACCCAGGGATCGAACCCACATCTTCTACGTCTCCTGCATTGGCAGGTGAGTTCTTTACCACTACTGCCACCTGGGAAGCCCCTTCTAACACATATTAGATGCTTAGGGAATGTTCGTTGAATGAATGAATGAGTATGTGGAGGTTGGGAATGGGTTCTTTTGCATCAGTCATGATTCATTCACTCACTTTTTATTGAATGTCTATTATGTGCCAGAACCTGGATATACACACTAGAGAACAAATAAGACCAAGACCCTGCCCTCATAGAGTCCACATTCTAATACGAAGACACTGAAAATACCTGAGTGAATGAGTGTGAGAGGAAAATAAAGGCAATAAGGGGAGAAGGATTTAAGAGAGCCAGGGTACCATCTCATATACAGGGTAATTACAGGAGGACTCCTTAGTAAGATAACACTTGAGAGAGACTGAAAAGAAAATGAGCAGCCAAAGCGATATTTGAGAAAATTGCCTGCCAGGAAGAAATGGTACTAAGCACAAAGTCCCTGAGGCAGGAGTTGGTGCATTTAAGAAGAAGCATGGAGATCCACATGGTTGGAACCCAGGGAGCAAGGAAGAGATGCCTGGGAGGTGATGTCAGAAGACTGCTATCAGGTACAGATCATAGTAAGGATCTGACCTGAACTTTAACTAAGGCTGGCATCCAGGAGGTGAGTTTGGAGCCAAGAGACAGGAAGTGGTATATTTTAAAAGACAAATGTTGGCAATAAGAATTGGCCAAAGTGAGGGAGG
Organism: Bos grunniens; assembly: GCF_055505025.1. Lineage (NCBI taxonomy): Eukaryota > Metazoa > Chordata > Mammalia > Artiodactyla > Bovidae > Bos > Bos grunniens. The sequence goes on along the minus strand of NC_141170.1, from coordinate 9,255,864 downwards.
GGTATCAATGGGGAAGTAAACTAGGAGGCTACTGAAATAATCTAGCAAAGAAATGATACTAAGTTAGACCATCATAGTGAGGCAGGAGTAAGAAGGGGTCAGGTTTCAGACACATGTTGAAGACTGAAAGGCTTCCCTGGTGGCTCAGATGGTAAAGAATCTGCCTGTAAGGCAGGAGACCTGGATTCGATCCCTGGGTCAGAAAGATCCACTGGGGAAGGGACTGGCAGTCCACTCCAGTATTCTTGCCTGAGAATTCCATGGACAGAGGAGCCTGGCAGGTTACAGTCCATGGGGTAACAAAGAGTCAGACAGAACTGAACCACTAACACTTTCACTTTCACTTGTGATGACTGAACCAGTTCAATTGCCATTACTGCTGTACCACCATTTCTTCAAAGACTGGCAACTTCTCTTTCCATCTGGATCATAAGTTTCTTGAAGGCAGGGGTTCTGTGTAGCTATCAAGTTCTTGGTATATTTGTTAAACGACATGTAGTACTGGTTTAGTGGTTGTGTCCAACTCTTGCAACCCCATGGACTGCAGCCAACCAGGCTCTTCTGTCCATAGAATTCTCCAGGCAAGAATACTATAGTGGGTTTCCATTTCCTTCTCCAGGGGATCCTCCCAATCCAGGAATCAAACCTGGGTCTTGTGCATTGCAGATGGATTCTTTACCAATTGAGCTACTAGGGATAGACATCCAATACACCTCTGTTCACTCAATTCAGTTTAATCAATATTTATTAATCATCAAGCTCCAACCTCATCTCCCAGAGAACTTCCAGGTACTCAAGGCAAGTGGTTTTCATCCACATCTTTAGAAGAAGGGGTTGTTGGTAGAGTAAAACAGAGGGTTAAAGAAACATTTGTTCTCTTTTTTAATGATGGGAAAGGAACACGTTTAAACATTGATAGGAAGTAGTGTCAAAAAGAGGAGATTTTGAAGAAACCATCAGAGAAGGAAAATGTGAAAGAGAAAAGTCCTGGGAGAGCCAGAAGAGCTGGATGAGAAAACTTTTAGGAGGAGGAAGGGCAAGGATGCATGTCGATGTAGAGGGTTCATGATAGAAAAGGAAGAAGTGTTTCTGATTATTATTTTTTCAAGTGCTGGGCATTGTTGTACAGGTCGAGGTTGAGGTTTGAGAAGAGAGGAGAAAATTTAACCTATGTTGTAGAGGAAAGACAAGAAATTTGAAAGTGAATCAGCATGTAGTAACTGGATGGCACTAAGGCATCTGTTTAGGTCAATATGTATTCATTTATAGTGGCCTTGATCTATAGGATAAAATTTATGTGACCTTGACAAAGTGTCAGCAGCCAAGCTAGAAGCACAGACAGAGCAAATAATTGGAATCACTATGATTAGTTTGTGACATGTGTGTGATAAAACAAGGGTCAAGTCATGAAAGGCAAGAGCAGCCAATGGCCCAGAGCAAAGATGATCAATAAATTGGAGACCCCAACTGAGGAACTAGAAAGCTAAAGGTAAGCTAGTGAGCAAATTGGAAGCAGGGGAGGGCTGATTAGAGAGTGGGAGGTATGAATTTTATGACTTCCAAGGTAGAGCCACTCCAGAAAATGACCAAGTCCAGGGTATAGCCACAAAAAAATGGGTGAGTGAAGTGACTTGGAGGATAGAAGGACAAGGAACCAAGAAACAAGGTTTTGAACGGCTTTCACATTCTACAAAAGACCTCTCAACAGTGCTTGAGAAGAGGAAGGATGTGGAGACAGATGCCAACACGTGTGATAAGTGTGTCCTGGAAGTGAAACCATGGCCCGTAGGTTAGGTGAGACAGCCAAAGAGGGTACAAGTGAATCAGAAGAGGCACCAAGGGAGCAGGCATCATGTATACAAATGCCTGACTCAGACTGCCTACTAGAAAGCGGATCATGTAACCCTGGACCCTGGGAGGAGCCACAGTCTAGGGAAGGAGTTGGTGAAGACATTTGGAGGACCTGATCCACCCATGTACACACAGGCATCCCCTAATCAGTATCAGACTGAAGGAAATAAACTTTTCTAAGTCACCTATATCATTAATCAACATATTTTACTGGTCTTCAGACCACAAGGGTCTACGAGGGGAACGTCTAAGTCTCAAATGTAGGAATAAAGAACCCAGTTTACAATCAGAACACAACTTTGACAGTTGGACTAATTGGAGTTCAGTTCAGTTCAGTCGCTCAGACATGTCTGACTCTTTGCGACCCCATGGACTGCAGCATGCCAGACTTCCCTGTCCATCACCAACTCCTGGAGTTTGCTCAAACCATGTTCATCAAGTTGGTATTGTCATCCAACCATCTCATCCTCTGTCATCCCCTTATCCTCCTGCTCTCCATTTTCCCAGCATCAGGGTCTTTTCCAATGAGTCAGTTCTTCATATCATGTGGTCAAAGTATTGGAGCTTCAGCATCAATCCTTCCAATGAATATTCAGGACTGATTTCCTTTAGGATTGACTGGTTGGATATCCTTGCAGTCCAAGGGACTCTCAAGAGTCTTCTCCAAAACCACAGTTCAAAATTATCAATACTTCGGCACTCAGGTTTCTTTATGGTCCAACTCTCACATCCATACATGACTACTGGAAAAACCATCGTTTTGACTAGATGGACATTTTTGGCAAAGTAATGTCTCTGCTTTTTAATATGTTGTCTAGGTTTGTCATAGCCTTTCTTTCAAGGAGCAAACATTTTTTAAATTCATGGCTGCAGTCACCATCTGGAGTGATTTTGGAGTCCAAGAAATTAAAGTCTGTCACTGTATCCATTGTTTCTCCATCTATTTGTCATGAAGTGATGGGACCAGACGCCATGATCTTATTTTTTTTAATGTTGAAGCCTGGCTTGGAGAATTTTGATCATTATTTTGCTAGTGTGTGGGATGAGTGCAATTGTGCGGTAGTTTGATCATTCTTTGGCATTGCCTTTATTTGGGATTGGAATGAAAATTGACCTTTCCCAGTCCTGTGACCACTGCTGAGTTTTCCAAATTTGCTGGCATATTGAGTACAGCATTTTCACAGCATCATCTTTTAGGCTTTGAAATAACTCAACTGAAATTCCATCACCTCCACTAGATTTGTTCATAGTGATGCTTCCTAAGGCTCACTTGACTTCACATTCCAGGATGTCTGGCTCTAGGTGAGTGATCACACCATCATGGTTATCTGGGTCATAAAGATCTTTTTTGTATAGTTCTTCTGTGTATTCTTGCCACCTCTTCTTAATATCTCCTGCCTCTGTTAGGCCCATACCATTTCCTTTAATGTGCCCATCTTTGCATGAAAAGTTCCCTTGGTATCTCTAATTTTCTTGAAGAGATCTCTTATCTTTCCCATTCTATTGTTTTCCTCTATTTCTTTGCATTGATCACTGAGGATGGCTTTCTTATCTGTCCTTGCTATTCTTGGAACTCTGCATTCAGATGGTATATCTTTCCTTTTCTCTTTGCCTTTAGCTTCTCTTCTTTTCTCAGCTATTTGTAAGGCCTCCCCAGACAACCATTTTGCCTTTTCGCATTTCTTTTTCTTGGGGATGGTCCTGATCCCTGCCTACTGTACAATGTCACGAATTTCCATCCATAGTTCTTCAGGCCTTCTATCTATCAGACCTAATCCCCTGAATCTATTTGTCACTTCTACTGTATAATCATAAGGATTTGATTTAGGTCATACCTGAATGGCCTAGTGGTTTTCCATACTTTCTTCAATTTAAGTCTGAATTTTGCAATAAAGAGTTCATGATCTGAGCCACAGTCAGCTCCTGGTCTTGTTTTTGCTGACTGTATAGAGCTTCTCCATCTTTGGCTGCAAAGAATGTAATCAATCTGATTTCAGTATTGACCATCTGATGATGTCCATGTGTAGGGTCATATCTTGTGTTGGTGGAAGAGGGTGTTTGCTATGACCAGTACACTCTCTTGGCAAAACTCTGATAGTTTTGCCTGATTCATTTTGCACTCCAAGGCCAAACTTGCCTGTTATTCCAGGTATTTCTTGACTTCCCACTTGTGCATTCCAGTCTCATTCATGCAATGATCTGGGGCTGATGAGCTGGTAAACATCACTATAGTCACCACACTGTACCAGAAATTCGAACAAGAAAGGCCTCAAGAGACATGAGAGTGGGGAGGATGCTCATGGGGATGGGGTAGATCAGAGTCTGGAAGGATATCCAGGCCATTTAGAGATGAAGGGAAAGGAGAGATTCTGGGCAGAGCAAAAGCTGCAAACATACATGGCCAGGCAGGAGCTACCCATTGGGAACAGTACTTCTTAGAGGATGTGATGGAGTTCCCAGACATTCTGCTTGGCTTGAAGTCTCATATAGTCTCATAGAAATCTCAAGGCTGAGCTGATAGATTTGAGGACTAATCTGTATAATGAATTTGGACATAATTTATAAGGAACGGTCAGTCATGGGTGGTTTTTGAGCAGATGTGTGATGGGATCTAGTTGTGCTTCTGGAAGATGTTGCCTGGAAGAAGTGGGTGAGAAGGACACAGGGAAAGGATTGCAGTAAGGAGACCATTTACAAGGCTACTGTGGTTGTCCCAGAGAGAAGCACAGAAGCCTGAGTTGGACAGGAACTGATGGGAACAGGGAGAAGAGAGCAGACACCAGAGATTTTGACAGAGGTAGACACAACAGGTTTTGAAAGCCAAAATAAACATGAGGGATGGCTTCAAAGCCTGCTTACTGCACTATTGGTCACATATCATTGAGCATTGTTCAAAGGCTCTAAGAGATTTGGGTCAACACAAAGATTTCTGACTCCAGCTCAAACCAAGTCAGCTGTTTACGTCTTAAAAGAAGAAAATCAGACACCAAAAAGGGAAAGTAACATTTCCCTCACAGAAGTCATAAATAGCATCCAAACGTGGTAGAGACCAAAACTGCCGGCCATGTGTTAAAAAGAAACACGATATCATCGGCTAACAGAGACAAGACCCAACCAGGAAACAGACTCCAGTATTAAAATTCTAGTGCACGGGGCTTTTGGAAAATAAAAAATGGACACAGAGGGACAGAAAGACTCCATCTAAACAGATGAGGCCTGGAACGAGACCATCTATTGAGCCACAGCCGAAAAGGCAGCTGGGTTGGAGACGACCAAACTTGGGAAACGACCACCAGAAGAAAAGGTTATTGGCCACTGATGAGCAATGATATCGAAGAGATTCAAAATCGCTGCTTCAGATAGAAGCAGGAAAAACAAGAATATGATCGGGCAGGGAGTATCATTTTCTTAAGGTGAGGCCAGGCTCCCAGAAAGCCCCTGAAGGCTGCTGCCTGTACCCCTGCCTCAACTCTGCTCTGCCCAGGAAGCTCTGAGCCACCCTGGGCACACACAGGGCGAGGGACAGAAATTCCCTGTGACCTTCGGCCGACTCATCTGTATAATGAGGACTCTCGCTTCCATTTCATGGAACTGGAAATGTAGGCAGACAGGTGGGGACTAAAGCCTCCCTCCAAATCAACTTTGTATTTTAACTGAAAAAAAAATCAGAAAGAAAGTGTTCCCATTTGATACTTCTGATGTTACAGCTGGCAAGTGACCCTTGGAACAGCCTTTTTATCTGGGAAGGACCACTTTACGGGTCACGTAAATACAGAGCCAACATGAAGGAGGAAGATACTCGGTGGGCTGCTGGTAGGGTTGTGACTGTTGCCTCTACAAATTGCTGCTCTTCTTGGCAGGGTTAGGGTTTCCTAAGGGCAAAGACCGTGTCTTCTTTTTCTTTATGTCTCAAACAACACCTAGAATAATGCTGGATGCAAAATAGATGCCAAGTATTTGTTAAATAGATTGGTGTCTATCCTGTTTTTCCTCTAAACTCCACTGAGTTAGGAACCCGGGCCCATCCTCAGCACCTAGGTGGATGCCTAACCTGGGGTGGAGCAAAATTTGACATTAGTCGGGACTGCATGTGCTCATATCTGAAAAGCTCTTCTGACCTCTTTGGCAAGGTAAGAATAGATGCAACACCTTATGGCTTAAATTTAGGGTATATATTTATGCATCTATCCAATGTCTAAGCATCCTGTACGTGCACCAACGCATGTGCACCCGTGGATAGACACTGTCCCCCAAACATGAAGATCAGTGGCATCTTTATTTATTAACTTCATTTTACCATCATTTAAGCTGTAGAAAGAGTGATGTTCCAGAGAACCAAATAGCAAATGAATTTGAATAACTCTTTTTCTACATGACAGTCTCCATGCTTAGTGTCATACATGGTAATGGGAAATTTACAACTATCTTGGAAAATATATACAATCATCCCCATTTTACAGATGAAGAACCTGAGGTTCAGAGGAGTTAAGTAATTTGCCTAGAGTCACACAGGCCAACCACTGACCTGTATTCTGCAACACTTCTTCACATGATATTAGAAAACAATTTTAGTGCTTTCTCCCCTTCTATCAGAGGAGGAAGCCACAACAGACATCTTTCTTTGGCCTCATCCTTCTCACTTTCTTTCCCTGAGGCTCTGCCCCCATCCCCATGCCCACCCCTGATTTGCAGTTGTCCCAGAAATTCTGTGCACAGAGACCTAGAAGCTTTTGAGACACAACAGACTATGGCTGGCCTGACTTGTAGCCACTGGAGAGGAAGCTACAGGTAGGATCCTGTTTCAACCATCAGTCATGCAACTAAGCTGATGCTGGCTGCAGATCACGAACGGCTCACCAGTCATTTCCTTAATGACTTGCTAAATTTCCTTCCATCCTCCCAGAAAATCACACTCTTTCAAGGTCCTGTGGCTCTATCCCACCGCCCACACTGATAGCTCCAGGATTCCTGAGCTGAAGCCACATCCTGGTTCTCAGCCCTTTGTGAGCAGACTTACAAGGCTCCAAAGTAACTGAGGCACCTGGGGTCACACAGAGGCCTTAGCCAGACCGAGAGTTGGCAGCCAGGATCTCTCTGGAAGGGGCCTTGGAGGGGCTACAGTGACCCAGCACATCTCTTTTAAAGCAGATGTTGACCGAAAAAAAAAAAAATGCACAGCCTAAAAGTTGAGAATTATATTTTGTTCAGCGGACAAAATCCAGGGCTTAAGCCCGTATGACAGCCTCTCAGATAGCTCCAAGGGACTGCTTTGAAGAGGTGAGGAAGAAGGTAGGATACATAGGAGTTTTACAATAAAAACCAGGTAGTGGAACATTAAGATGTGACCATTAATTGAAGAAAGCTGAACATCTCGGGTTAATGAATTTAGTGTTTTTCTGTGTGTGTATGAGGAGATGCAAGAGGCTGGGCTCATTGAAATCATTCATTCCTTTGATATACACCTTAACTATCTAGGGCCAGTGTCTTGTTTTCTCCATCCTGAATCCCTTCAGGGTGCACAGTCGTGCAGCTGCAGTGGCTGAAGGCTTGATAGCCACAATGTCTTTTGTTTACTGACATTGCAGGCAACATTTTTCATCCACATAGACAAGCCTGATTTAAAATGAAATCTCCAATGTAGAAGGTAAATAAGAGCAAAAATGATGAGATCAAAGCTGGAGTGGAGGGGGATAGATCTTCTCTTCAGCCATGCCGCTATGGCCCCATTTTGCTCCCCAAAGCATTTGCCCAAATTCTCTGTAGCACCTTAGAGTATTGCTGAAATCCTCTGATCTGATTCACACATCACATTTCCTTTAAGGATAAGGAACAAAGGTATAGTGAGGTCCAGGAATATGGCTGGAGAAGGCAATGGCACCCCACTCCAGTACTTTTACCTGGAAAATCCCATGGACGGAGAAGCCTGGTAGGCTGCAGTCCATGGGGTTGCTAGAGTCAGACACAACTAAGCGACTTCACTTTCACTTTTCACTTTCATGCACTGAAGAAGGAAATGGCAACCCACTCCAGTGTTCTTGCCTGGAGAATCCTTGGGACGGGTAAGCCTGGTGGGCTGCTATTTATGGGATCGCACAGAGTTGGACACAACTGAAGTGAAGCGACTTAGCAGCAGCAGCAGCAGCAGGAATATGGCCAAGGTCCCACCACCAGCTAGTGTAAGGACCAAAACTTAGAACCCCTTGCACTCAACCCAGGCTCAGGCTATCACACAACATTCTTTCAGCTTCAGAGGTGAAAATATTCTCATTGCTGGCTAATTTTGTTTGTCCTCTTTCCCATCACCATAGGAAACAGTTGTCTAAATGCATTTTACTTGCTTCTAAAGAGATCTTCATTTGCAGCCTGGGGGAATATCATCATTCAATCTTACACCAAAGGGGGAAATGAGGAAGGATAAATGGACTTTCACTAAAGCATCCCCTAAAAGCAGCAAACACACTACCCCTTCTCTTCGACATTAAAAAAAAAAATTTATGCATGAGATTGTTCTGAAGAATTGAATATTTCTTGCCATCCAGTAAATAAAGGATATCACAGTCACCAGTGATGGCAGCTATTGCCAATGGTGGGCTGGCGAGCCCTGAGGGAACTCAGGAAGGAAGTAATATGTGCCATCTAGCAGCCATGGGACTGGAGCTACTCCTGATGGTGAGCCCAAGGGAATACAGGATGTGAAAACACAGGATACTAGCCCTAGAAAGCTTAGGTGTGTATCAAAGGAATGACTTCAGTGAGCTCAGACTCTTCCATCTTACCATACATAGAAAAGCACTAAATTTCTTAACTTGAGCTATCTAGTTTTGTCTTATTAACAATAGTCTTTTGATATTCCATCTACCTGCTCTTTGGTGCAAAACTCCTATATATCCTTGCTCTTCCCTTGCTCCTTGGAGCAGCTTTCTCAGGCTTACTTGAGATGCTGCCTCCTGGGCTTGAAGTCCTCACTATGTCCATGGAGTAAAACATAACTCGGTTTTTATGTTGTGCATTTATTTTTTAGTCAACAGTTCTTTGCCTAGAATAATCTCCCTTCAGAATCCCCATGCAGCTGTAGGACTTGGGTTTCCTTTCAGGCTTTCTCCACGTAGACGCCCCCATGACACTATCCAGGGATACATCTCAGTGACAGCTGTCTTTTTAACCCCCTACCAATGGCACCCCACTCCAGTACTCTTGCCTGGAAAATCCCATGGACAGAGGAGCCTGGTAGGTTCCAGTCCACGGGGTTGCTAAGAGTGGGGAACGACTAAGTGACTTCACTTTGACTTTTCACTTTCATGCATTGGAGAAGGAAATGGCAACCCACTCCAGTGTTCTTGCCTGGAGAATCCCAGGGGCGGGGGACCCTGATGGGCTGCCGTCTATGGGGTCCCACAGAGTCGGACACAACCGAAGCAACTTAGCAACAGCAGCAGCAACTATATAGTTACCTGCGTGGGTTCCTTTCTACATGACAACCTCCTCAGATGGAGAGTGAGGATTCTATGCACCAGTACAGAGCATTAAAGAACAAATTTTCCACAAATGACTGCACTTCTTTAATAACACTCAAAGTTTCACAAGTGTACTGCACACTCTGCAGTCACAGATTATTTTATCTCATAGAATAGAAACCTGTTTCCTCCTTCACAACATAATTATAATAACCTGCAGAGTTATAGTGAAGGCTAGAGATACTGCATATACACTATCTGATTTATAGGAGGTACTCAGAACATGGTAGACATCACCCTTCTCTACTAGATAATAAGCTCTCGTTCATAATTTTGCCACCAGCAAGTAGCAGTGTAAATGTCTGTGGCACCAAAGATGGCTTCGTGACTGAATGAATGAATGAACAAACTAATAACAAATGTTCACGCTGTAAGGGATGTTAAGAGTTATCAGAGGTAACTCAGAGTGGGTCTTGCAGAGCATTAATGAAGGATGGTCATTTGGTGTTCAACGAAGAAGAGCAAGCTCTCATGCTCCAGCATGCTATAGTTAAAGACCTCACATATCATAACTAAGACCTGGCACAGCTAAATAAATAAGTATTTTTTAAAAGGGCCCAGAATTAGACAGAAATATTACCATGGTTCTCCACCTACTCATCTTTCCTCATTCTGGCCTCCCCCACTGCAGCATAAGTAGTAGGTGCTTATTCTTTCATCCTTTTAACAAACACTTCTTATTGATGCCCTTTACTGCGTTGGATGAACTCCGGATTCACATTGAATACTCAGAGGCAGGCTTGTCATTGCAGGGTTTACAGTTTAGCCAGAGACAGGCATTAAACAACTAAATGAATAATGAGTTATTGAACAGCAATTATAATAAGTAGAAAGAGAAGTACAGGGTACCACAGAGGGAGGATAATTAAGGAACATTAGTGCTCTAGCTTTATAAGGTAGGTGAGAGATTTGACTAAAGAAGTCTTGGGAGGTAAGGAAGGAAGGAATACTAGAAGGTGGGATGAATGTACTTTTTAAATACTGGGAAAGTCACCTCTTAATCTTTCCTGAAAAAAAAAAAAAGATTCCATTCATATTAACACTGTTTATTACAAATCAACAATTATCCATATATTTGTGAAATATAAACAAGCACAGGCTCAGGTCCTGAGCTTGTTGTTTATACCTCGGCAAGTGATTCCACTGCCAGGAGCTCGGACTCCTCACCCGGAACAAACAAGGTAAAAGTGGCTACGGTGTAGGGTTGCTATGGAAATTAGATGAGAGGATGCTCCTACAGCACTTAGCACAGCATTATCACATGGTGAACCATCAGTCAAAAGTGGTACCCTTGTTGTCGTCATAATTGATGTCCCACTGCTGAATGTTCAGGTAAGGAAGTAGACCTTCAAAGCAGCTAAAGGCATGACGTCAGAGCTCCCTGAGCCAGTTGTCTTGACAGAAAATCATATTCTTGTACATATTTTTTTTGAAATCTCATAATCATAAACAAAATGCTGACATAAACTAACATCAATGCATTACTTAGGGTCCAATGATGATCATGTGAAAATTCAGAGTGGGTGAACTCTAGGTTTGGGAAAAAAAGTTCTCACTTTCTTAATATTAACTGATAGGTCTTTAATGGGCAATGCTGTGGGCCCAGCACTGCTCTGAAAGCTGAACAGGATACAAAGAAAAAGCAAGGGTCTTTCCTCAGAGGTCTTGCCATCTAGTTGAATATCCCCACAAAAAACCAGCAACCTGGATTCTTTTAGGATGATAGAAGTAAGACTTAAAGAGAATCTTTCCAAACATTCTCAGAAACTTCTGGTCACCGCTTTACAGAAAAACCTCTACTTTTGAACAGTTACTCATCTTACAATTCATTCTTATACTAAAACCAACAAAATAATTTCTGCTTGGGTGCTAGAAGCACTGGTAGCATTTAACCTTTAGGATTTCAGGACATTGACCATCACAGGGAAGTAATTCCTGAGAACTTCATAATAACCTAGTAATAGAAACTAATTATAGGTAGGTCAAGAAACAGGCATTTCGAACCAAATAAACACCTTCATGTTAGCCAGACTTCCCGAGATGATCACACACTGTCTATTCACTAGCTTTTCAAAAGTCAGTTCTTGAGCACCAACTAATAATAGCCAACCTTAATGAGGGCTTACTGTGGCCAGACTCTTAGGTAAACCTCATAACATCTCCATGAGACTAGAACTATTATTACCCCTATTTGACAGATGATAAAACCAAGTCACAGAGACCTCAAGTAATTCCCCCAAGTCCACGTAGCAGAAAGTGGTAGCATCAGGCTTCACCTGGGGACTTTGGTGCCAGAATCCCTGCTTTTAGTCACCTTGCTGTCTTGCTTCTGGGAAGCAGGCTCTCTCTGCATGTTGCGGGAGATGCATACACAAGTAATCAGTGGTCCCTGACCTTGAGGTATTCACAGTGTCTGAACACAGTCTGACTCACCAAGCACGACAATAAGGGGACACAAGTGAGCAAATATGGAACTCTCACCATGCACAAGTCATGGGACCAGCTCCTCTCCTCACAAAGCTTTAAAAATCTCCTCAACAAATCAGTGAGGGGTTATTTTTCCAATGATGTAAGCAATGTCAGTATGAGAGGAAGTCAGGAACTTAGACACACTAGATAACCAGCCCAAGGTCAGGTGATATGTGAAGCTTGTGAGGGGTGGAGCCAAAATTCATGGTCAACTGTCCCTCCTGGAATCACATGTGCTCTGTTTCCACTTCACCTACATACCTACTGTTTTACAAGCCTTACAATGATCATGCTGCTGCTGCTAAGTGCTAAGTCACTTCAGTTGTGTCCGACTCTGTGCAACCCCATAGATGGCAGCCCACCAGGCTCCACCGTCCTTGGGATTCTCCAGGCAAGAACACTGCAGTGGGTTTCCATTTCCTTCTTCAATGCATGAAAGTGATAAGTGAAAGTGAAGTTGCTCAGTCGTGCCTGACTCTTAGCGACCCCAAGGACTGCGGCCCACCAGGCTCCTCCGTCCATGGGATTTTCCAGGCAAGAGTACTGGAGTGGGGTGCCATCACCTTCTCCGTACAATAATCATGGGCACCTCTAAAGTGCTCTTGGACATGAAGGAGACAGTGACTCTACTTAGGGAGGACCAGGAAGGCTTCAGAGAGAAAATGGTATAAGAATGAGATTGAGAGGGAATATTAGGATGGAGAGAGACTGAAGAGAAATATTCCAGACTGAATATATAGCCTATTCATAAAAGCACAGAGATTACAAAAAGTTTGACATGCTCAAGAGCAAGAGCTGATGCAGGAGAGGTGAGTGTGGGCTACAGTGGTGGGAAGGGTCAGGAGGTAAGGAGGTAGTGGTTGGGGGGCCAGATGTTGAGAGGCTTTTCAGAACACTCCACATGGAGTTTGTAGTGGAGGTCTATGAGAGCTGATTCACAGCTGCCCGCTGTGTTCAGAGCGTCTGGACAAGAGATATCCACAAATACTTGTATTATTTTGCTGTCTTTCATATGATTAATTCTATATAGAAAAATATTTTGCAGAATATTTGAAGAGGTCTTTTGTTCAAGCATAAACTTCCAAGGTCCTCAAGAACTTGAACTGTGTCGTATTAACGTTTATAATCCCAATGCCTGCCATTCTGCCTGCATACAATACATGCTTGATGAAAGATTGCTAAAAAAGTGTTTGGATGGATGGATGGATGATGGATGGAAGGTGGATGGATAGATGGATGGATGGATGGATGGATGGGTGGATGGATGGACTGACCAATGATTGAATTAATTAATGAGCAAACAAGCAATGTGATAAATTTATGGTAGGAGTGGCACTACATGTAGACAAAGCTACTGCCAATTTACACATTCAATGTCAACTCTAAATATGTGCCTGTCTCCAGAGTCCCCAGTGGCTGGAATTTCTGTCACAGTGAGAGTGTATTTCACTCCATAGTAAAGAATAAGATTGAAAGTGCAAATACTTTGAAGAATTCTCCAATGAATTTTGATTGATTGTTGAAAACAGGAACAAGTAGACATGAATTCATGCAAACTTGTAAATGATTGATCCTGGGTCATTTCCTGACAGGGTATTGGGGTAGGACAGAAAGCCTGAGTTTGTAACTCTTTCTATTCCATAAAAAGCTTCAGTTTTCCAGGAAGCCTTACCTTACCATTGGAACGTTCACTTTCTTTCAAAAATCGACACTGGCAAAGACCACAAAGAACCTTGTCCTCCTGATCTATCCCATAAACACCCTTCTTTAGTAGTCAGGCCAGCCTCTGCCTCTCCACATAATCCATGCACTTTCCTCCTCACAGCCCCATGTTTGTCTTCCCACCCTCCTACCAGGTTCTTTCCTCTCCTCCTCCCCATCCTTCAAAATCCTGGTTCATCTTCTCAGCAATCTGAGACTGCTAAAATTCCCTTTGCCGTAGGAGCAACATCAAAGCCCACTTGTTTTCTATTCATTCTTAACTATTTGTCATAGTCCTAGCTCCCCGGTCTAGATTATGGTACAGTATTTATTATAATAATAATATTTACATTCATTGAACATGGCCTTTATTCTCAGACCCTGGACTTGGCCCACATCACACCTCATTGTAAGAGGTAAATATTTTCATGCCCATTTCATATGCAAAGAATCCAAGAATCAGGAAAGGGTAAAATATAAACCAAATAAATGTGCTCTCCCTTGAATCCCAGCTCTTCTAATTCCTGCTGACGCCTCCTGCCCCTACTCAGTATATGAACTGTGTAGAGTATAGCTATACACAGTGGTGAGTGGTGGCACTGTTGTGCTTTATCATTAGACGTTATATTTAAAATGGTAGCTCAATTTGTATAAAACCTCTGTAGTGCTTTTCCTCTGTAGAATAGTCCACAGAATACATATGTATCAGGTTTTACTTAACCCCTATTATTGGATATGGAGTTTGCCACTTTGTTTTAAAAATTCTAAGGAACAGAGCCATGGAAACATTGTAAGATTTTTTTTCTAATATTAGATTGTTTTCTTATAACAAATTATAAACATGGGATTATTGTGTTTCAAAGCATGTGAATAGCTCATGACTCGAAATATACATTATCAATGTGCAATGGAGTACACCAAGATACATTCCTGCCAGCAATGCAGACACAATCCCCGTCATAGCTTCCAGCAGCAAAGGGCATGATCACTTGGCCTTCTTATAACTAGTGAAGCCAAACACTATCTTCTAATTGATCTGCTATGAATTATTTCATCTAGTCTTTTATACATGTACCTCTCGGTATTCTGATTGCGTTTTTATTCATTTGCAATAATGTGCATCCCATGCTAGACATACCGTCTGTGCTGACCTAAATTCACTCAGCTAACTCTACTAACTTTGGCAACAAATACTTGGTGGTCAGCTGTGATGTGTCACCATGCTGGCGCTTGGGACATCCATATGAAAAAGACACGACTTCAAGAAACTTGGAGACTACAAAAATGGTCTAGTGGTTGGCCCTGTGGGATAAACTCTGAATTCCAATATAAGATACTTCTACCCAAACTGGGGAGATGGAACATGAAAAGAGTCATGATTTGGAGGTGGTGGGGGCAGCTAGGGAGTGCCCTAAGCACAAGGGTCCGCAACCTCTGGAATCTAATGCCTGATGATTTGAGGTGGAGCTGATGTAATAGTAGGACTTCCCTGGCTCAGACGGTAAAGCATCTGCTTACAATGTGGGAGACCCAGGTTTGATCCCTGGGGGTCCAGAAGATCCTCTGGAGAAGGAAACGGCAACCCACTTCAGGACTCTTGCCTGGAAAATCCCATAATAATAATAGAAATAAAATGCACAATATATGCAATGTGCTTGAAGTATCCCCAAACCACTCCCTGCACCTTGAAAGAGTTATCTTCCATGAATCTGGTCCCTGGGGCCAAGGAGGTTGGGACTGATGCAGGGCTTCAGAAGAGGCAGAGAATGAGGAGATTCTAGGCGTCTTTGTGGGTCTCAGGAAGAATGGGATTTGGGGAAAAGTAGAGAAGTGGAGTTTCTGGCTAAGAAGCCTTGTGAAACTGACGTCACAAGGGCAAAAGCAAACTCAGCAGAGGAGTGGTGGGTGCATTTTGGGAAACATTTTCTGCATGAGGACCCAAGAGACATTTGTCTACCAAGTAGTCTGGCCATTAACCAGCCTGTGAAGGGTCTATTAAATTCTGATCCTTGATGTTCTTAGTGTGACAAATGTACTTGTCCCCCAGGACCTGGATGCTTGGGCCTAGGAGCTCAAAGGGATACATTTGCTGAGTCAGAGAAGGCTTTTACAAAGATATGAGGATAAACTGCCACAACCTTAAAGTCCTCTGTGAAATAGGGTAAGTCATGGAGCTCTTCAACTTGGTTCAGTTCAGTTCAGTCACTCAGTCATGTCCGATTCTTTGTGACCCCATGGACTTCAGCACGCCAGGCTTCCCTGTCCATCCCCAACTCCCAGAGCTTGCTCAAACTCATGTCCATTAAGTCAGTGATGCCATCCAACTATCTCATCCTCTGCTGTCCTTTTCTCCTCCTGCCTTCAATCTTTCCCAGCATCAGGGTCTTTTCCAATGAGTCAGTTCTTCACATCAGATGGCCAAAGTATCGGAGCTTCAACTTAAGCATCAGTCCTTCCAATGGAATATTCAGGACTGATTTCCTTTAGGATGGACTGGTTGGATCTCCTTGCTGTCTAAGAGACTCTTGGGAGTCTTCTCCAAACACCACAGTTCAAAAGCATTAATTCTTCTGCGCTCAGCTTTCTTTATAGTCCAACTCTCACGTCCACACATGACTACTGGAAAAACCATAGCTTTGACTAGATGGGCCTTTGTTGGCAAAGTAATGTCTCTACTTTTTAATATGCTGTCTAGGTTGGCCATAGCTTTTCTTCCAATAAGCAGGCGTCTTTTAATTTCATGGCTGCAGTCACCATCTGCAGTGATTTTGGAGCCCAAGAAAATAAAGTCTGTCACTGTTTCCATTGTTTCCCCATCTATTTGCTATGAAGTGATGGGACCAGATGCCATGGTAAACTTAATATCCCTATTTAATAAGCGCCAGTGGATTATCCATGATCCGAAGCCAGCAGAGTCTCCTTACCAGATTGGATCAATTAAGTTAAATGATCTTGACTCGCATTTCTCAGTAGGTTTGAGTGTCAAGATCGTCACTTGGACATTTCTTATGTGCAGGCTGAGTATCTTCTCTGAGAGCCAAGAAAGAATATGCCTTTCCTTTTCTTTTTTCTTTTTGCATTTTTAAAAATTGAAGTATAGTTAATTTACAGTGTTGTGTTAGTTTCAAAGTGTATGGCAAAAGATTCTGTCACACACACACACACATATGTGTGAGCTCAGTTGCTCAATCATGTCTGACTCTTTTCGAGACCCCATTGACTGTAGACTACCAGGCTCCTGTGTGGAATTTTCCAGGCAAGAATACTGGAGTGGGTTGCCATTTCCTCCTTCATGGATCTTACCGACCCAGATATTGAATCCAGGCCTCTTGCATCTCCTACGATGCAGGCGATCCTTTACCACTGAGCCAGCAGGGAAGCCTATATACACACATATATGGGGTTCCCCAGGTGGTGCTGGTGGTAAAGAACCCACCTGCCAATGCGAGAGATGCCAAGAGACTCAGGTTCAATCCCTGGGTAAGGAAGATCCCCTGGAGAAGAACATAGCAACCCATTCTAGTACTCTTTCCTGGAGAATCCTATAGACAGTAGGGCCTGGCGGACTACAGTCCATGGGGTTGCAAAGAGTCAGACACAACTGAAGTGACTCAGCATGCATGAAAGCAATACATATATATGTAGGCATATATATATATATATATATATATATTCTTTTTTCAGATTCTTTTCCATTGCAGGTTATTATAAGATATTAAGTATAGTTCCCTGTGCTATTCCCAGTGCTACAGATTAGTCCTTGCTGTTTACTATTTTATATATAGTAATATATATCTGTTAAGCCAAGACTCCTAATTTATTTCCCTCCCATCCCCTTTGGTAATCACAAGATTGTTGTCTATGTCTGTGAGTCTATGTCCCTTTTGTTAATAAGCTCACTGATATAATTTTTTAGATTCCACATGTAAGCTCTATCATATTTTCCGTCTCTGCTTGGCTTCGCTTAGTACAATAATCTCAGGGGCCATCCATGTTGCTACAGATGGCATTATTTCATTTTTTATGAGGAGGGACCCTGTCCCCATTCTCCTGCATCCCTATTGTTGACCAGAAGATACCTTACCCCCAAGAAATAGCCCAGGGTCCACAGAAGGATTATGCAAGAGAGATGATGATGAATTCTCTGGAAACAAGGGAGAGATTGTTGCTAAGCTATGAAACCAAGGCTCCACGGAGTCTACTGCAGACTATTAAGATCATAGATGATGACTTCCTATACCCTACTCATTGACTAGATGAGAGGGCTCACCAGAACTGGAAGACCCTCACCCACTTTCTGGTCACCAGGACAGCCTTGGAGCATCTGCTTGGCATCAGCCTCTAGCCCATCTCCAGGCCTTTGGATACACTGATGGACCTGCTGGCAGAGCACAGGATCCCTGCCTCCTCTCAGCAGCCACACTCACCTTCTTTGCTGTTCCTCAGACACACCTCCCACCTGCAGACCTCCCCAAGCCCCACCTGGAATAATTTTTCCCTAGACAGCCACAAGTTTCTCTCCTTTGCTTCATTCTTTGTTCTACCTCAGTGCTGCCTCCTCCAACCAGGCTTCCCTGACCATCTGGCATAAAACAGAAGCCTTTCACCCTCCTCTTAGCATGGGAGATTTTCTTCCTAGCCCTGATAGCTCCCTGAGATGCTAACCAGGGTGAAGCTCCATGACACCAGGGATCTGTCTGGTTTGTCTGCTGCTGTGTGCCCTGTAACTATTAATAGAACAGAGACTGGCCAACATTAGCCTTCCAAACCCAGACACCATATTAAAAAGCAGAGACATCACTTTGCCGACAAAAGTCCATACCATCAAAGCCGTGGTTTTTCCAGTAGTCATGTATGGATGTGAGAGTGGGACCGTGAAGAAAGCTGAGCACCGAAGAATTGATGCTTTTGAACTGTGTTGCTGGAGAAGATCCTTGAGAGTCCCTTGGACAGCAAGGATATCAAGTCAGTCAATCCTAAAGGAAATCAACACTGAATATTCACTGGAAGGACTGATGCTGAAGCTGAAACTCCAATACTTTGGCCAACTGATGCAGAGAGTCGTCTCACTGGAAAAGACCCAATGGGAAAGATTGAGGGCAGGAGGAGAAGGGAGCAACAGAGGACAAGATGGTTGGATGGCATCACCGACTCAGTGGACATGAATCTGAGCTAACTCTGAGAGATAGTGAAGGACAAGGAAGCGTGGTGTGCTACAGTCCATGGGGTTGCAAAGAGTTGGACATGACTTACCGACTGAACAATAACAACAACACTATTTTATTAGTTAATCAATTTTCACAAAGCTCTAAGGAGTCCCAGTAGGCTAGTCCTTGAACCACACTTCATAAGCTGCTAGTCTTAGCTCCTCAAGACAAATTTTCCCCTTCAAGTCTCTCAGATCTATTTTATCAAAACAGTGTGTTCAGTTTGGCTCCTTTCAGCTGCTTTCTCTATCATTCCTGGAGCCCCAGAAGAGAACTTAGCTACACTACAGATCCCAGGAGAAGATGACACGTGATCTTATCCAAACTTCCTGGAAAACTGAACATCAGAGAGTTTAGTGGCTGCCCGGTGTCTCCCTGACACTATGTGAATGGTGCCTGGGACAAAAAGCCCGGGTTTCCTGGCTCCAACCGCATTGCTGTTGTTGTTCAGTTGCTGCTGCTGCTGCTAAGTCGCTTCAGTCGTGTCCGACTCTGTGCGACCCCATAGACGGCAGCCCACCAGGCTCCCCCGTCCTTGGGATTCTCCAGGCAAGAACACTGGAGTGGGTTGCCATTTCCTTCTCCAATGCATGAAAGTGAAAAGAGAAAGTGAAGTCACTCAGCTGTGTCCAACCCTCAGCAACCCAATGGACTGCAGCCTTCCAGGCTCCTCCATCCATGGGATTTTCCAGGCAAGAGTACTGGAGTGGGGTGCCATTGCCTTCTCCGTTCAGTTGCTAAGTCATATCCAATTCTTTTAGACCCCATGGACTGCAGCATACCAGGCTCCTTTGTCCTCCACTATCTCCCAGAATTTGCTCAAATTCATGTCCACTGAGTTGGTGACACTATCTAACCATCTCATCTTCTGCTGCCACCTTCTCTTTTGCCTTCAATCTTTCCCAGCATCAAGGTCTTTTCCAAGGAGTTGGCTCTTTGCATCAGGCAGCCAAAGTATTGGAGCTTTAACTTCAGCATTGCACCACCCAAAACAGCATCTTTTCTCCCCTAGCTGCAAGCCTACCCAATCTAAAAAAGGAAGAAGTATGAACTGCTAATAGGAAAGAAAACTTTGTTAAAGGAGGCAGACAACATTAAGAGGAGGGGAAGAAATGCAAGGCCTTGCTATCACAATCAATTGTAGAATGTATCCCCTGGTAATGGAGAGACCCAGGTGGCCCCAATCTTCACAACTCCTGGACAGTCTGTCTAAGACCTTGCCAAGCCCAGGGCGCCACAGGCAAACCGCAGTGACTGTGGCCAGCAGAACCAACCACATCCGACCCTGACATGGGCCCGAACACGTGCACCAGGACTGAAAGAAAGAATGCCAAGGGAGCAGGCGAAAGAAAAGAAAGGCCCCGTAGCAGAAGTGGTGGAGCCCAGTTAGGAAATTAGCCAAGAGCATGACGGACACACGAAAACAGAATAGACATGAAAATCTGGCAGAAAAAAAAAAAAAACGGCAAAGCAAAGAAAACTGGCGAAAATAAACGCCATCCAAAAACACAACAAAACATTTTTTAGAAGTTTATTTTACCTAGAATTAATGACAGGAAAACCCCATAAACGTGGTGCAAAATGTTTAATGCCCCATTGAATGCCAACATTATGCCATTCATCTGTCCTTGCAGGTGTATTATTTCTAGTCCTCAGGATGAAAAGCAAAGTTGCTTTCCACATCTTTTATAGTACTTAAAAATACATATTTCCAGGGCTTTATTGCCAAAGGTCCCGCTTTCTTCCAGAACCCACAATAACTAATCATGTTACTGCCACCAAGTCTAGGAATTGGAATTAATAGTTGGTGGGAGGGTTTACTTCCATCCTGTGAGTGATCTTTGCTTTAACGACCCTTAGAGTTAGTGATTTCTCCTAAATATTTATTTCTCCCCAAGGGAAAGATTTCTCTAAGAACTTTCTCTCTGCCCTAAATATTCACAATTCTTGATCTGTTTTTCTTCTATTTGTCCACTTAGAGTTTTTGCTGGAATCAATTTTATTAATTTCCTTCTGAAAATTAGCAAGTCAGAGTAAATCACAGGGAGCATTTTCCTCTCTACTATGTGAATCAACCTCCCTCTCCTTTCTCTATATTTCTCTCAACTCTAGGTCATCAAGGCCTAGATTGACTCTACTTTTCCCCCACAACTTCTCTTCAATTAAAAAAAAAAAAATGTAAAGATGAGAAAGACAAAGAAAGAGCAAGAAGGAAGAAAGAAAGGGAGGAGGAGAGAAAGGACAGTTTAACTCAATTTTTAAAATATTACCATTTAAACATTGCAGTCAACAGCTACACCTCCACCATTTTTCTAAGAATTTCCACCTTTACATTCAGAAAGCTTTTATTATATTGAATGATGTTATCCAACATTGCTTTGAATCTCTCCAGTCCACCATCAAATTGACTGGGAAAAACTTCTGGTATTGCCAGCCTTCTTCCAGGACTCCTGTTCAAATTTTTGGATTAACTAAACCATGGTCAAACTTAGATGTTAAAGCCCACAGCAACTACCGGATCTATGGGTCCATGAGCTTCGGTAGGTCATTTAAACTTTCTGCATCAAAATGTCCTCCTCTGCAAAACGGGAGTGCTAAACTAAATTATCCATAATATTCTTTTAAACTGTTACATCTCACTTGTATGCTATTTCTCAACTTCCATTTTATGTTATGAAAACACAATATTCATCAGTTATTCAAGGACTCTATCTCACAATTTTAAAAGGAATAAAAAATAAAACAAAATAAAATAATAAAGACTTTATTAAGCCCTAGAATTTGCTTCCAGAACTCCAAGCCTGGAGATGCCCTTCGAGGCATTCAGCAGTCTTTGTCGTTTTTGTTGTTCAGTTGCTAAGTTGCATCTGACTCTTTGGAACCCCACTGACTGCAGCACACCAGGCTTCCTTGTCCTTCATTATCTCCTGGCGTGTGCTCAAACTCATGTCCATCTAGTCATATAGCCAGCCATCTCATTCTCTGCTACCCACTTCTCCTCCTGCCCTCAATCTTTCCCAGAATCAGGGTCTTTTCCAATGAGTCGACTCTTCCCATCAGATGACCAAAGTATTAGAGCTTCAGCTTCAGCATCAGTTCTTCCAATGGTGTTCTCATTGGCTGTTCTGGTGGCAATTGGCTTGTTAACTGACTTTTATCGCATGTTTTCACGACAATCTTGAGACTCCTTAGAGCAAATTGCAATGGCAAATCATGTTATCCAATTGGCAGTAAAGAAACACAGATCTCAGGCTCCAGAAGAAAGGCCACCTCCTTAATTCCTGCCTGATGAAGAGAAAAGAGTCCTCAGAAGGTTAAGTGACTTATGCAATTGGACAGAGCCAGACAGTCTCTGCGACAGGGTCCTAGACACAGAGCACTTGCCTCTTCGGACAGCGTTCAATTCTCCCAGCCACACTTCTTCCCCGAGTGCTTTTTAATCTGGCAGGATCCACAAATAAAGGAAATTGTGGTTTTCACATCATGATCAAGATTATTTTTCCACTGTGAATAATAAAAGCAGAGTAACCCATTCGTAGCTTCAAAATGTTCCCCTTCCAGCCCGCATTGTTTATTCCTTGGGTTTTCAACAACTTTTACTTCAAAATGTCAGTTTTGAATGTGTTTGCATAATTCTGCATTTTATTTCAGGATTCTCTGTCATAACCATTCATTTCCCCCCACTGGCTAAGTTGTTGAAAAAGAAAACCGTGTTTCGAGGCCAGTCCAATCCTACAATTTAAAAGCTGGCAGGATCCGTCTCCCTTTTCTCCCCTGGGAGGATTAATTTGCTTCTTTTTTATTCTCAAAGTTTTATGATTCCAAATAAAGGACATAATGGTGCCATTGAGAGTTGGGGAACTGTGGAAGATAAATAGCCTATGTGGGAACCGCTTGAAATGAAAATCGAAGTTTTGGGGAAGAAGGTGGGAAGAGTGGAGACGGGTTTTTTTTTTTATCATGTGAGTGTGGCCTGTTAATGATAAAGGAAATTTCCTCCTTCTAATGAGTCTTGCCTTTATAGACTGAAGTGAGGGCAAATGGTTCCATTTGTATCATAAATGTAACGAAGCTGAAATCGTACTCCCAAGAATGTAGTATGCTTAATTTTGAAGTTGGGGGAGCAACAGTTAAAAATAGATTTTTTTTTAATTCCCTGAGACCTGCAACACCAGAGTCTGGGCTTTGACTCTTGATTTGTTTGCCTGAACACTGAAACATTTAAGAAACATGTTAAAATCATCGGCAGGAAACTAAGTGACCAAGGGAAGTAATTTGAATACATTCTTTTGGTCGAGTTCACCTTAATTAGCTCCCAACTTGGTGAGAGCCATCTGTGTGATGATCCATTAATCCCATTATGTTAAGAGCCCAATTCATCATCAAAGAGTTTTTCCAAAGGACGCTTTGGAATTTTACAAAATAAATTGGACTAATATTATTAACATCCAGGAGTTTATAGTTAAGGTCAGCGCAGTAGACATTTATTGACCAGGCACTGTGTGCAAAGCACGGAGGAGCAGTGGGACCGGTCAGGACATGTTTCCACCCTCACGGAGCATAAAGCAGCACGTCCCTTCATTATTCAGTAGTCTCACTGTGAGTTCAGGACCCCAGGAGGGGTTCATTCCACTGCAGACATTTCACAGTACAGGCCACAGCTCAACTGGCCCTAAAACAATGAGACTCATACAACAGTGATTTAATGCACATCTGATTACATGGTACCATTGTTTATACTCTTTAGCTCCCCTGCACTCCCCACCCCCCGCCACACACACTGAATTAAATCTCTTATAGAGTCCAAGTTTGTTTGTCACCTTACAACAGGCTAATTAATTGAGAGACAAATTGTTGGGGCCAGGAACAGTAATTTTATTCAGAAAGCCAGCAGACCAAGAAGATGGTGGACTAGTGTCCCAGAGTTCTAACTCTGATCCGAGTTAGAATTCAGGCTTCTTTTATACTAAAAAAGGAGGGATGTGGCAGGTTGTTGCAAACTTCTTGGTGTTGGAATCCTTTGTTCTCGCAGCTGTCTATCAGGTCAGGACATTCCTGTAAATCTCCAACAAGACAAATGAGAATTTTTTTTTGCAGGGGAGGGGTCTCCAAAATCACCACAGATGGTGACTGCAGCCAAGAAATTAAAAGACACTTGCTCCCTGGAAGGAAAGTTATGACCAACCTAGACAGCATATTAAAAAGCAGGGACATTACTGTGCCAACAAAGGGCTCTCTAGTCAAGGCTATGGTTTTTCCAGTAGTCATGTATGGATGTGAGAGTTGGACTATAAAGAAAGCTGAGTGCCGAAGAATTGATGCTGTTGAACTGTGGTATTGAAGAAGACTCTTGAGAGTCCCTTGACAGCAAGGAGATCCAACCAGTCCATCCTAGAAGAAATTGGTCCTGAATAGTCATTGGAAGGACTGATGCTGAAGCTGAAACTCCAATACTTTGGCCACCTGATGCAAAGAACTGACTCATTGGAAAAGACCCTGATGCTGGGAAAGATTGAAGGCAGGAGGAGAAGGGGACAAGAGAGAATGAGATGGTTGGATGGCATCACTGACTCAATGGACATGAGTTTGAGCAAGCTCCAGGAGTTGGTAATGGA
Organism: Bos grunniens; assembly: GCF_055505025.1. Taxonomy (NCBI): domain Eukaryota; kingdom Metazoa; phylum Chordata; class Mammalia; order Artiodactyla; family Bovidae; genus Bos; species Bos grunniens. The sequence goes on along the minus strand of NC_141170.1, from coordinate 9,231,507 downwards.
CAGGGAAGCCTGGCATGCTGCAGTCTATGCTATGCTATGCTAAGTCGCTTCAGTCATGTCCGACTCTGTGCGACCCCATAGACGGAAGCCCACCAGGCTCCCCCATCCCTGGGATTCTCCAGGCAAGAACACTGGAGTGGGTTGCCATTTCCTTCTCCAATGCATGAAAGTGAAGACTGAAAGTGAAGTCGATCAGTCGTGTCCAACTCTTAGGGACCACCCCATGGACTACAGCCTACCAGGCTCCTCCTATGGGGTCACAAAGAGTCAGACATGACTGAGCAACTAAACTGAACTGAACTGAATTCTGCAACTTTTTATCTTTATATGAATGAAAAACTGTTACCTTTAAAGGTCAGAGCCTTGAGAATGGGCTATCCTGTATATTTCAGGCTGTGGGCAACATTCCAAGCCAGGCTTCAGCAATATGTGAATCTTGAACTTCCTGATGTTCAAGCTGGTTTTAGAAAAGGCAGAGGAACCAGAGATCAAATTGCCAACATACGCTGGATCATGGAAAAAGCAAGAGAGTTCCAGAAAAACATCTATTTCTGCTTTATTGACTATGCCAAAGCCTTTGACTGTGTGGATCACAATAAACTGTTAAAAATTCTGAAAGAGATGGGAATGCCAGACCACCTGACCTGCCTCTTGAGAAATCTATATGCAGGTCAGGAAGCAACAGTTAGAACTGAACATGGAACAACAGACTGGTTCCAAATAGGAAAAGGAGTTCATCAAGGCTATATATCATCACCCTGCTTATTTAACTTATATGCAGAGTACATCATGAGAAACACTGGACTGGAAGAAACACAAGCTGGAATCAAGATTGCTGGGAGAAATATCAATAACCTCAGATATGCAGATGACACCACCCTTATGGCAGAAAGTGAAGAGGAACTCAAAAGCCTCTTGATGAAAGTGAAAGAGGAGAGTGAAAAAGTTGGCTTAAAGCTCAACGTTCAGAAAACGAAGATCATGGCATCTGGTCCCATCACTTCATGGGAAATAGATGGGGAAACAGTGGAAACAGTGTCAGATTTTATTTTTCTGGGCTCCAAAATCACTGCAGATGGTGATTGCAGCCATGAAAGTAAAAGATGCTTACTCCTTGGAAGGAAAGTTATGACCAACCTAGATAGCATATTCAAAAGCAGAGACATTACTTTGCCAACAAAGATTCGTCTAGTTGAGGCTATGGTTTTTCCTGTGGTCATGTATGGATGTGAGAGTTGGACTGTGAAGAAGGCTGAGCACCAAAGAATTGATGCTTTTGAACTGTGGTGTTGGAGAAGACTCTTGAGAGTCCCTTGGACTGCAAGGAGTTCCAACCAGTCCATTCTGAAGGAGATCAGCCCTGGGATTTCTTTGGAAGGAATGATGCTAAAGCTGAAACTCCAGTACTTTGGCCACCTCATGCGAAGAGTTGACTCATTGGAAAAGACTCTGATGCTGGAAGGGATTGGGGGCAGGAGGAGAAGGGGATGACAGAGGATGAGATGGCTGGATGGCATCACTGACTCAATGGACGTGAGTCTGGGTGAACTCCGGAAGTTGGTGATGGACAGGGAGGCCTGGCGTGCTGCGATTCATGGGATCGCAAAGAGTCGGACACGACTGAGCGACTGAACTGAACTGAACTGAGGCAACATTCTTAACTTGTAGCAAGAATAGAACACAGAGGTTAAAGTAAAAGGTGTCAGATTTCTTCTCCATATTACAAATCTAATTCCTTACCCTTGACTTTAGGACCCCTACATACCCTGGGCCTTCCCTAGTTCTTTGACCAGATGTACCTCCTTGGCTCATACCTTTTCGGCCTCCCAGGCCTTTTGGCATTTCTCAACCAATCCAACCCGATCCTGCCCTTGGCTGCATCTCCAGATGGAGCACCTTCCTCTAAACCACATGACTGCCCCTTCCCTGGTCCCATCTCAGCTCAGGGAGATCGTCTCTGCCCATCCACCTTCATTCAGGTCTTCTCTTCACCACCACCATCTTTCCCATCACCCAGCTTCACTTTCTTCATAACATTTATCATACTCAAAACTTATCATCATTATTAGTTGTTTTACTTATTTACTATCTATCTCTCCCCTTGTCCTACTCCACAAAGTCAGCTCCACACAAATGGAGCTGACTTACTGCAATATCCCTTGCACTGGGGCAGAGCTTAGGCACTTGCTTAATATTAGTGAATGAATGAGTAAATCGATCAATGGATGAAAATTAAAAGATCAAAGCTAGGTCATCCTTAGGGGGGTGGGAGATGGGGTGAAATGAACAGACAGAGAGGTGAAGTTTGGGTGGGAGAACTAACAGCAATGTGCCTTAGTAGAAAGGCGGTGGCTTTGAAAGCCACAATTCACTCTCCAAACGTTCAACAGCTTGGCTTCTAAGAATCAAAGTTCAAGATGGTAAATCATTCAGGGTCTCTGCTCCCCCTCCATATCCACCAAAATGCACACTGCACACAAGATCAAGTGCTTGTATCTTGTCAGTATCTCCCTTACACATCCAATAAATATTTGCTGAGACATGGCTCCCTCCAGCAAATGGATCCACAGTCTCTAGCGCCAGGTTTTACAATCTTCTCACAGGGGAAAGAGACCATCCACAGAAACGGAAAGCCCTGAAAAGAACCACTTGTTCCTTCCTAAGCATGGGCGAGAGAGGCTATAACTTTAAAATGTGTGGTTTCTGTCCTGTGCACTGTGGTGGACAAGCCCATCTTTAAATGTATCCAAAAATGTCAGCTGTCACATTTAAGGGCAGACATCCAGCCCCGGCCGCCCTGCAAAGGTGGGCGTGTTATCAGAAGGCCATCACGGAGCACTTAATGGACCTCTGCTCCTAAATAAACACGGCGGGGGATACAGGGTGCGGCCTTACCTCCCCGTTGTTTGTGTGTTCCTGTCAGACTAGTCAATTTCATTGGCCTGGGACGTTACATTTACTTCTTGGAATATGAGATTGCGCAGATCTGCCTTCATGGGCACTGGTGGCTAAAATGGGAACAGCTTAATGAATCACAAGTCAGATTCTGTATATAAAGTCCACATCACGAGGGGATAGCAGGGCCTCTGCTCAGCATGGGAAGATTTATCTTCCCTGGGTGAGACCATGACCCCATGGCCCCCTCACCCTCCTTTCACACCAGTTAACAGTTATCTCACTCCCTAAAGGGTCCACGGCATCTTATTTGGAGGCCCTTTAAAATCTGGAGCCAGATTATGCTTCAAGTGTCTAAGTGATGTTTGAATTGCCCTGGTCACATTGAAGCGCCACTTTAACTCTTTCAGGTGAGAGGAGACAATTTCACAGAGATGGGCTGAATTAGGAAGAGTGTGTGGTCACTGTCTTCGCCACTGAAGTCCACATACCTGACTGGCTTGAGAGCACTGTATTCATGTCGCTATTATCCCTCAGCCAGGTGAGCTTAGAGGTACAAAATTTCGTGCATTTAGGGCAGCCCACCCACCCCGTCGCCTCCCAGCCACCCTCTGACGTCTACCACTCCCTCCTTACAGACCTTTTCTTTGGTGCTAGTCATTCAACAGAAGTACACTCAGCCGCTAAAAGGAACAAAATTAGGCCATTTGTCGAGATGTGGATGGACTTAGAGTCCATCATATACAATGAACTAAGAAAGAGAAAAACAAATATCATATATTAACGCATACACGTGGAATCTAAAAAAATAATGGTACAGATGAACCTATTTCCAGGGGAGGAACAGAGACATAGAGGTAGAGAACAGATACGCGGATGCAGGTAGGGAAGGGGAGGGTGGGATGAATTGGGAGATTAGTATTGACATATACACACTATTATGTGTAAAATTGGGCTTCCCAGGTGGCATTAGTGGTAAAGAATCCATCTGCCAATATAGGAGACATAAGAACCACAAGTTCAGTCCCTGGGATGGGAAGGTCCCCTGAAAGAGGGCATGGCAACCCACTCCAGTATTCTTGTCTGGAGAATCCTATGGACAGAGGGCTACAGTTCATAGCATTGCAAAGACACAGCTGAAGCAACTTAGCACACGTATGTGTAAAATAGATAGCTAATGGGAACTTGATATTAAGCAGAGGAAGCTCAGCTCAGTGCTCTGTGAAGATTCAGTTCATTGTACAGAAAAAACTAACATAACATTGTAAAGTGATTACATTTCAATTTTTTTTAAAGTACAGCTGATTGGGATCATCTGTTATTACACCTTAATGTGAATATATCCTTCCAAGTTTTAGGTGTCAGAAGACGTGAATCAGAGTCTGCCAATGTCCTTCCAACCCAGTGAGCCCGAGTCCACAAGAACATTTCAAGGTCCCTTGCTTCTCATCCCTCTGTCTGTGGCCAAATCCCCACTCCTTTCCCCTAGAACTGTGGTAACAAACTTAATAGACTTTGCTACAAAGCGTATCAGACACACACCTCATTTTCCAATCTCTCTACTTGTGTCCAGGCCACTCTGCCTGGCAGGAAAGGAGGTCTCCCCACCCCATATCCAGCTATTCAAATTTACCCCAAAGATGCCTCACTCCTAAAGACTCCTTATTTAGGGGAGATTCTCTTTAAGGTTCTCTCCTAAAGGCAGTGGAAGAGGAGCCCACTTCCAGTGGGAATTCTGAATGTCGAGATCTACAAGAAAGAGTCTTTTATTTCCCTTGATGAGCTTTGCCTAGAATTTTCTTTCCCTCGCCCCTTTTTTCCATGAAAGGCATGAGAATCCTAAGGTAAGGGGATGCCCCTAGGTCTAAAAGAACCAAGATGACTGCTTCCATTTTTTTCTTGAAACACAAACTTCAAGCCTAATTTCTCTTTGGCATCATTTCTAAGAGCAATATTTCTTTACTTACCAAAAAAAAAAAGAAAGCATAAGAATATAATAAAAGGCATCTGACAGTCAGCTTCCATCAGGGAGATAAAAAGGAATGGTGGAGCCTCCCTGGGGACTCAGTGGTAAAGAATCCACCTGCCAGTGCAGGAGACACGGGTTCAATCCCAGATCTGGGAAGACCCCTAATGCCATGGAGCAACGAAGCCCACGTGCAGTAACTCTTGAGCCTGTGCTTTAGAGCCTGGGAGCCTCAACTACTGAAGCCCACACACCCTAGAGCCTGTGCTGTGCAACAAGAGAAGCCACTGCAGAGAGAGGCCCGTGTACCATTACGAGAATAGCCCCTTCCCGCCACAACTAGAGAAAAGCATGGTCATGAAGAGCCAGGGCAGCCAAAAATAAATAAATAAAACTACAAAATATTTTTTTAAAAAAGGAAATGGTGGGATTTAGGGCTTCCTGGAGAGCACTTTTCCCTTTAAATGGAGCAGACACCATTCAGTTCCAGTCAATTCATACCAAAGAGGAAAAGAAAAATTAAAGAAGCCCCCAAAACCCATTTTATGGAGAAATATCCTGATTCGTAAATGTCAATTTAAATAGTTTTTTTAAATGTAGGTCAGTGTGCAACTGTGCCTCAGAGAGATATTAGGAAATGAATTTAAGTTATTTCTTAAAATGTATTTTATGACGCTACGAATCTCTTAGGTGTTTTACATCCTGTGGTTCTTTAGGTGTAGAGAACAGTGATATTAATACTGAAACAAACTCAATCTATGATCTATATTAAGATGCTCTGTGAATTTCTAAGAGAAACTAGGGGGCAAGTTTCCTTAGTATCCATGACGATGAGATCTTTTCTTCCAAGATCATCTCAAGGGGCTGCTGAGCCACAGAACAAGCTTGTGAGGTGCTGGCCCAGGGAAAGGGGATCTCAGAAGCTGCCCAGGCCACTCAACTTGCTGGGCTCGAGGCACAAAAGAAGGCTTTGTGATCCACACAGTCCCAGCCCAGCACCCCAGGAGACTGCTCTGAGGTGTGGGGATAAAGCCCTTTCTGGTAATAAAGCATTTGCTAGGCCTTGCACATCTGTCTCCTGTGGGAGCCTCACGCTGGGACTCCAATAGGGCTTTCCTTCTTATCACAATAAGCATTCAGTGCAGGAGAAAACAGATACATGGACACACACATCGTCTTGCAACACTTCTATTTTTGGAGGAAGGCAGAGGTACAGATAGAAAAATGCAGAAAGGTAAGACAATTGTTTTAACCAACGTTTGGGCTTCCATGGTAGCTCAGTTGGTACAATCCACCTGCAATGCCAGAGACCCCAGTTTGATTCCTGGGTCAGGAAGATCTGCTGGAGGAGGGATAGGCTACCCACTCCAGTATTCTTGCACTTCCCTTGTGGCTCAGCTGGTAAAGAATCCACCTGCAATGTGGGAGACCTGGGTTCAATCCCTGGGTTGGGAAGATCTCCTAGAGAAGGGAAAGGCTACCCACTCCAGTATTCTGGTCTGGAGAATTCCATGGACTATATAGTCCATGGGGTCTCAAAAAGTCGGACACGACGGAGCAACGTTCACTTTCACTTTTCACTTGTGCGAAATATCACAGGAAGGAGGGAGCTCCCCAGACCTGGAAATCAAGAAAGTCTTCAAGAGCTAGCCAGACAGATGGTCAAGGGCACCAGTGTTCCAGAAAGGGAAAGCCATACACCAGTGGTGCTCAACCAAGGGCAAGTTTGCTCCCCCAAGGGGCATTTATTTGACTATGTCTTGATACATCTTTGCTTGTCACAGTGGGGGCAGATGCACTTGATATCAGCATCTAGTGGGTAGAAGTCACACAGAGCAGCCACAACAGCATAGATTTATCTGTCCCAAATGTGTTACAAGAATACATGTGTGTCTTTGTGTCTCTAATTTCCCCTACACCTAATGTCCCAAATTTCAGTAATGCTGAGGTTTGAGAAGCAATGGCACCCCACTCCAGTACTCTTGCCTAGAAAATCCCATGGACGGAGGAGCCTGGTAGGCTGCAGTCAATGGGGTCACTAAGAGTCGGACACGACTGAGTGACTTTACTTTCACTTTTCACTTTCATGCATTGGAGAAGGAAATGGCAACCCACTCCAGTGTTCTTGCCTGGAGAATCCCAGGGATGGGAGAGCCTGGTGGGCTGCCATCTATGGGGTCACACAGAGTCGGACACGACTGAAGCGACTTGGCAGCAGCAGCAGCCATAGGCAAAGCACAGAGGTGTGAGGACAGGTTAACCTGGGGATCTGCAAGCATCTGGGGCTTCCCTGGTGGCTCAGCGGTAAGGCACCTGCTTTCCAGTGCAGGAGACTCGGGTTTGATCATTGGGCCAAGAAGATCCCCTGGAGAAGGGAATAGCAACTCACTCAGACTGCAGTCCCTGGGGTCATAAAGAGCTAGACTGCTGCTGTTGCTAAGTGGCTTCAGTCGTGTCAGACTCTGTGTGACTCCACAGACAGCAGTCCACCAGGCTCCCCCATCCCTGGGATTCTCCAGGCAAGAATACTGGAGTGGGTTGCCATTTCCTTCTCCAATGCATGAAAGTGATAAGTGAAAGTGAAGTTGCTCAGTCGTGCCCGACTCTTAGCAACCCCAAGGACTGCAGCCCACCAGGCTCCTCCGTCCATGGAATTTTCCAGGCAAGAGTACTGGAGTGGGGTGCCATTGCCTTCTCCGATAGAGACTTAGCTATTAAACAACAACTGAAAGCACCTGGAATTGCTAATGAGGGCTAGTAGACACCTGTCTCCCTCTCCTTCCACTCCCAAACTGAAAACTCCTTAAAGACATTGGCTTGTCTTACTGGTCTTTGTATTTCTAGGGCCTAGGCAATGGTAAGTACAAAAGGAATAAATGAAATAGGTTTCCCAAGGAGCTTTGGTGATGAGAATAATGGGGGAAGACAGGTGTATTAAATCCCTATTATAGCCATAGCAAATTATCACAATGTGGTGGCTGAAAACAACAGAAATTTATGTTCTCACAGTTCTGGGGCTTAGAATATGAAATCAAGATGTTGGAAGTATTTTTCTTCCAGAAGTTTTCAGGATGAATCTTTTGTCTGTCCTCACTTCTCCTTGGCTTGAAGAAGCATAATTCCAAACTGTACCTTCATCTTCCCATGGATCTTCTCTCTATCTGTGTCTCTTCTTCTTCTGTCTCCTGTAAGGACATGTGTTGCTGGATTTAGGGTCCACTGGGTTAATCCAGGATGGTATCATATTGAGATCCTTAAATTAACTACACCTACAAAGACCCTTTTTCCAAATCAGGTCACAGTCATGGGTACTGAGAATTAGGACCTGAATGTAGTTTTGGGTTGAGGATGAGATGGTTGGATAACATCACCAATTCAAAAGACATGAAACTTGGGCAGACTCCGGAAGATGGTGAGGGACAGGGAGGCATGGAGTGCTGTGGTCCATAGGGTCACAAAGAGTCACCAACATGACTTAGGACCCGAACAACAACAACAAATAGTTTTGGGCTTCCCAGGCGGCACAGTGGTAAGGAATCCACCTGCAATGCAGGAGACACAGGTTCAATCCCTGGTTTGGGAAGATTTCCTGGAGAAGGAAATGGCAACTCATCCCAGTATTCTTGCTTGGGAAATCCCCTGGACAGAGGCGTCTGGTGGACTACAGACCATGGGGTCACAAAAGAGTTGGATGCAACTGAGCACCTACACAACAGCATTAATCCAGGATGGTATCATATTGAGATTCTTAAATTAACTACATCTGCAAAGACCCTTTTTCCAAACCAGGTCACAATCATGGGTGCTGGGAATTAGGACTTGAATGTAGTTTGGGGGTATCTACCATCCAAGGCACTACAATAGTGGGGTATATGCCTGGAAGGTAGAATGGGAAACAGGCATAGGAGGCGGGGAGTCAATCCTCCACCTGGGTCATCATTTCTCCAAGAGTTTGGGCCACTTAAGTTTCTCAGTGAGTAAGACAGCAATGTAAAATAGTAGGGGCATTTCATTTTCAAGTATAAAATATTTTTGACAGAAAACATGGGTACAAAATATTTTCAATGTTAAAAGAGTCTGTTAAGGAGAAACTTTGGAGTCAATAAAAACTCCACCAAATTCACATGATATCCCTAGATTTCAAGGCTCTGAAATCTGCTCTGGGCAAAGGTTCCGTCTGTGCTCTTGATGGAAAGCTTCATTTTCCTGGGAGCAGAGAGGAAAACTTGAGAAGCTCTCTGCAAAGCTCTAGAGCCGCAAAGTAGCTCAGTCTGAGCCGAGTCCCCAAAATAAGGAACACTGGGTCTCTGTTTTAAAATTGGCCCTGTCACCCTAAATTATCCCCACTTCTTGTCTTGACACAACTTCGAAAAGCTGCTGCTCAGGCGTGGACCCATCAAAGCTGCATCGGGGCGAGAGGGGCATATTTTAAAACGACAGATCTAAGAAGCAAGCCCTCGGCACTCTAAATGACTATATTATTTTAAAGATGGAAACGACTCCTGGAATACCCTGTAATCCAACATTTCTCAATAAGGCTCGTGTAATAAATTCTCCGCAGGTCTGAAGACCTGGTCCTGGGGTATGCAAGTGCATCCTGGAGCCTTATTGGAGAGAGAATTAAGTACTGCAGAGGGCAGGGGACCAAGGGAGCCTTTGAAGGTGACTCCAAGATCACGTCACCAAAGCAAGCATGGCTTTAGAAGAGGGGAGATGAATGGCGGATTTAATCGAGCTCCCCTTAGACCTCTAGTTGGTAAAGATGGATTCTCCCATTTTACACACATACTCTGGTTCCTTGTTCCTCTACAAGACTGGAGGCTGGTTGGGAAGGTTTTCCACTGAATGACTTTCAATGTAATAATACTTAATACTTCTTTTGAAACAGTTTCCTCTTTTTCTGAATATTTTCATGGGACTGTAACCCATTTGTACATAAAATTGGTTGAAAGTGACATGTTGAAAAGTCCAGCAAACACTGCAGCACACTCTATTTTCAAGGAATATAAAATTGGGCTCTGTCTGACACCTTGAGTGTGCTTGTGAAAACAGAATGTCACATCTCAAAGGGTTTTTCTTGATAGCTTAAAAAAAAAAATAAAATAAAATAAACAGACCTCTCTAGGCAAACAGCCCCTTTGTACTCTAGTTTCCATGGAAACTCTGGCAATTGTATTTTTCATGGCATGGTCTTTTTCACTTGATTTTTTAAAGTCTGGCTTAGGCAGCTGACTTAGTGACCCTCGGAATTCAGGAAATAATCTTTATCAAGGAAGTCTATGATATTTTGATAGATATTCCAGATAGTACTCTTGCTGTCGACCTGGTTGAAGTAAAGATGTGTAATTGTTGTACACATTGGAGGAAGTAGATATCATTTTATCCTAAGCACTGCTATTATGGTAATCCATTTTAATCCAATGTCCCTTAAATTCCTAAATTTAAGGGACCAAATATGTTTGGAAACTTCCTTAGAGAAGAATTCTCCAAAATATGTGTTGATAGTCCCCTCTCCAGGAGGTGGAGCTTAACTGCCTCTTGCCCTGTGCTCTGTTGAGAGTTACTGGATTCAGTGACTCACTTCCAAAGAATAGAGTGTAGAGAGGATTAAATCTTGACTTTATAATGAGAAAATTTGGTGGACACCATCTTAATCAAAAGGAAAGTTTAATATTCATCCTCAAGAAGTCACATGGGCCCCACATTCTCCCTGACATGACAAAAGGGGCATTTCACCTTTGAAGAATTCTTCTCCCAGTCTAACGATAGAATAAAAGAAAAAACATCAGACAAACTCCAATTGAGGGACATTCTACGTAATGCTTGACTAGTAATCTTCAAACTTATCAAGACCATAAAAAAAGAGAAGTGACAGATGGTCATAGATCAGAAGAGACTAAAATATGATGATTAAACAAAATTAAATAAATAAACTTTTTAAAAGGCCGAAAAACAAAACAAAACAAAATTGATTTCCTGGATTCAATCCTGCAGTGGAAAAAAACACTATGGAAAAGTTAGCAAACTCCAAATAAAATCTGTAGGTCAGGAGAATAGTATTATACCAATGTGAATTACTCAATTTTGACAGAAGTATCATGCTTAACTGTTAAAGAAAGAGAAAATGGGTGAGGAATGTATGTGAACTTTCTGTACTATCTAAGGAATTTCCTTATAAATGTAAAATTATTTTAAAATTAGAAGTGTATTTTAAAAATAAAATAAATTAGTACAGTTTCAAAGTTTGAAAGAAAATGACCAAATAAAAAATAAGAGTAAGTGCTATACTTTTGGGTAAAGAGATAGACAACATTCTAGATAACAATACTGAGACAGGATTAGAGAAGTGAACAACTAAGATGAAGACAGAAGCCACACAACTGGATACAAGGGTCTAAACCCTAAAGAAAAAAAATCAGATTTGGAAAAAAAAATACAAAATTAATGGGTCCTTAACTATGATTTACCGTCTGGTGGCTCAGGTAAAGCATCTGTCTACAATGTGAGAGACCTGGGTTGGGAAGATTCCCTGGAGAAACCCACTCCAGTACTCTTGCCTTGAAAATCCCATGGATGGAGGAGCTTGGTGCAGGCTACTATCCATGGGGTTGCAAAGAGTCAGGCACAACTGAGCAACTTCACTTCACTAACTATGACTGGAATCATAATCTTTGAAGAAGCTTTGTAAAAAATCAGATTCCTGAGTCCCACCTTCTTGATTCAAAAAATCGATAGATATAACAGTCATGCACAGATATCGTTGCCTCCCTGTGGTAAAGTACAGACTCTGAATGAAGTGACATATGTTTCCATTCCCTTTGAATCTTGCTGATAATGAGCTTTAACCAATAGAATGCAGCAAAAGTGACTCTACATAACTGTGATGATTAATTTTATCATCTGACTAAATATGTCAGTTTAATTGGGCTACTGGATGCCCAGACCCTTAGTTAAACATTATCCATAAAGATGTTTCTGGATGAGATTAACATTTGAATTGGCAAACCCAGTAAAGCAGATTGCCCTCCCTAATGTGGGTGGGCCTCATCCAATCAGGTGAAGACCTGAATAAAACAAAAATACTGACCCTTCCACGACCTTTCCCCCACCTCTGTTTATCCCCCTTTTGAATTTAATGGTGATAGGATATTTTAAAATTATTTTTGTATTCTCTGTTAGTATGGAGGGGAGCATATTAGAGAGCAGCATTCTTTACTTCAATTGTGATATAATTGACATATAACATTGAGTAGGTTTAGGGTGTGTGTTGATATTTGACACATTTAAATATCACATTATGATTCCCACAGTAGTATTAGCTAACACCTCTATAGTCACATAATTATTTCTTTTCTGTGGTAGAAACAATTAAGATTTATTTATTAAAGATATCAAAACTTTGCAATAATTTTTCCAAATCTTTCCCCACCCCATTATTTGCATTTAATTTTATGTACTCAGTTTCTCAAGTAGGAAATTTAAATGTTACATATGTTATGAAATTGGTATTCTTTCATGCTTGTAATTCTTCTCATTGTTTTATGATCAGAGAACTATTACACATCTGAAGATTAGAGAGTTGCCTACATTTCCTTCTATTTTTCTATTTTATTTTTTGAGGTTTCATCAGTTGATGAATACACAGTCCATCTGGAACTTACTGTGATGTATGACTTCCACGGAAGTCCCCTATTTCATCCCAGATAGCCTGTTTCCTTGGTATTAAAGATCTATTTCTTTTCATTTATCATGTTGAAAAAGATAATTTAAATTGAATTTTTAAATATTATGGAAATATAAAAATTAAATGATTCATACCAACAGCAAACCTGCTCTATAAAGAACAGTTAAAACTAGAAGAGCCTCAAAAAAGTTAGTAGGCATCCAATAAATAAAAGATTTAAAAGCCTAAATACTCACAAAAGAAATATGTAAGAGGAACCTCAGATCTTTCACTTGCTAGCTGTGTGATCTTGGACAAGTTTCTTAACTTTCCTGTGCCTCAGTTTCCATCTCTACAAAATGATAATAATACTTATCTGAAAAGGTTTGAGATCAGTAGACACAAAACATATAAAGAACTCATTGTAGGACCTCAAATATCAGCTACTATAAATTTAAATTATAATTTTTTCCTTCTCCATCCTACTTTGAGATGTGTACATGCTTACACTTTTTCACATATGCCAGGCTCTACATATTTGTTTATCTCCCTTCTGGACCAACAGTCTATAACGGCTGGCCTATCACTTTATTTTTGTATTCCTAGTTCCCATTTTGGCATCTAAAGTACATCAGGCCCTCAAAAAATGTGTGTTGAATGAATAAATGGCTTTAAAATATCAGAGACAAATATCAATAAGCTCAAGAGAATATCATCTGAGCTTAATACAAAAAGTTATTAAGTATAAGTGGCACCCCACTCCAGTACTTTTGCCTGGAAAATCCCATGGACAGAGGAGCCTGGTAGGCTGCAGTCCATGGGGTCGCCAGAGAGGACACGACAGAACGATTTCACTTTCACTTTTCACTTTCACGCACTGGAGAAGGAAATGGCAACCCACTCCAGTGTTCTTGCCTGGAGAATCCCAGGGACAGCGGAGCCTGGTGGGCTGCCGTCTACGGGGTCGCACAGAGTTGGACACGACTGAAGCAACTTAGCAGCAGCAGCAGTAGCAACAGGAAATAACCTGCTAAGCTTTAAAGTAATCAACAAACACCCAAACTAAGACCCATAGATGTGATTAGGTGATGCTAAAATATTTGGTTGACAGGTAAAAATGTACAAATGTGAGTGTGTGCACACATTGCCCTTTGCCTGCCAAATGAATTCTGGGCAATTGTGTTCTGATGTCACACTCTCCTCCCCATCCCCTCCTGAGAAGGAAGGGGCTCAGCCTGCAAGGCTGGGGGTGCAGAAAGGGAGACTGAAAAGGAAAAACAAGACCAGAAGGTGAGAAGGAATGAGGGGGAGGTTAGGACAATCCTCAGGCTTCCCAATGGAGAAGGCAATGGCAACCTACTCCAGTACTCTTGCTTGGAAAATCCCATGGATGGAGGGGCCTGGTAGGCTGCAGTCCATGGGGTCGCTAGGAGTCGGATATGACTGAGCAACTTCACTTTCACTTTTCACTTTCATACATTGGAGAAGGAAATGGCAACCCACTCCAGTGTTCTTGCCTGGAGAATCCCAGGGACGGGGAGCCTGGTGGGCTGCCGTCTATGGGGTCGCACAGAGTCGGATACGACTGAAGCAACTTAGCAGCAGCAGCAGCAGGCTTCCCAGACGGTGTGGTGGCAAAGAATTTGCCTGCCAATGCAGGAGACACGAGAGACTCGGGTTCAATCTCTGCATCAGAAAGATACCCTGGAGTGGGAAATGGCAACCACTGGAAAATCCCCGGTGGACAGAAGACTCTGATGGGCTACAGTCCCTGGAGTCACAAACAGTTGGATACAAATGAGGGATTGAGCCCAGCACAGCACAAAGAGAGCATGGGCAAGAGAGAGGAAGAAGGAAAAGACAGAGCACAGAGGTATTCTTTAAAGAAATTGAAGAAGCTCCATGGTGGCTGGAAAGTTGAATTCCAGGTAGGAATTGAGGGGAAAGGGAAGAGTCTAGATGGGTGAAGAGAATAATGGCATGAATAGACTTCAAGGCCACAACTGGTAAGTTGAAACTTTTATTCCCACTTCCCTGATCTCTGGGCGTTAGATTGAACACCAATGGCCAATGATTTAATCAGCCATGCCTTTATAATCAAGCCTCCATAAAACCCAAAGTGACAGGGTTTGGAGAGTTTCCAGGTTGGTAAACCAGAATGCCTTCAATCTTTTCCAGCCTCAGGGTTTGATGCTGGGAAAGACTGAAGGCAAAAGGAGAAGGGGGCAGCAGAGAATGAGAAGGTTAGATAGCATCACCAACTCGATGGACATGAGTTTGAGCAAACTCCAGGAGGTGGTGAAGGACAGGGGAGTCTGATGTGCTGCAGTCCCTGATATCACAAAGAGTCAGACACAACTTAACAGCTGGACAACAAACCAGAATGCCTCTACATGCCAGTATTCTGGTTCCTAACTCCACAATGATAGAATCTCCTTGTTCATGGTGGCTCAGATGGTAAGGAATCCACCTGCAATGGAGGAGATCCAGGATAGATCTCTGGGTTGGGAAGGTCCCCTGGAGAATGGAATGAAAACCCACTCCAATATCCTTGCCTGGAGAATCCCATGGACAGAGAAGCCTGATAGACTATAGTCCATGGGGTCACAAGAGTTAGACACAACTGAGTGACTAAGAATACATGCATGCTAGTGAGTAAACAGGTTTCCTGAGTTCTATGAGATGCTCTAACAAATTAATTGAATCCGAGAAAGGGGTCATGGCAAACCTCCAATTTAAAGCTATTTAGTCAGAAGTGCAAGGGACAACCTGGATTTAAGAAAGTAGTCTTTCCCTGGTGGCTAAGACAGTAAAAAGTCTGCCTTCAATGTAGGAAATCCGGGTTCAATCTCTGGGTTGGGAAGATCCCCTGGAGAAGAAAAACCCACTCTGGAATTCTTGCCTGGAGAATCCCATGGACAGAGGAACCTGGAGGGTTATAGTCCATGGTGTCGCAAAGAGTTGAATACGACTGAGCAACTAACACGTTTGTGGAACTGAGTTATTACCCTGTGGAATCTGACTCTCTCTTTCCACATAGATAGTGTCAAAATTGAGTTGAACTGCAGGACACCCATCTGGGGTCAGAAAATTGTTTGGTGCTGTGGAAAAACCCACAAAGATTGGAGTCGGGTGCAGAACCTTTAAAAGGGATTATGGAAGAATCACTGTGTATCTAAAAATGAACACTTTGAAAACCAGGTTTCTATTTTTTAAATCACACTCCTGTGTACTTCTAGTTAGCCCCATTGGGATATCACTGTTATTAAACAGTACTATATTTTTCTATAAATTGGGAAATTTGAGGTTTAAATTCACAGAGAAATTTTATTTGCCAACCCTCAACTAGTAAGTGCCAGGCCTGCCACAATAACAATATTGTAAGTTTGGTCTCCATTCAATGAATTTGACCCTGAAGACAAGTGAAATGAAAGTCTTCTGTACTGAAATAATCTGGCCCCTTCATTCTCAAGATTTGAGGTTCCAGGTAATTTTCTCTGTAGATTTGGCCTGAAAATACAAAGGAAAAGTTCAACCAGGGACACAGCATCTCTTTGGCCGAACCCTGCAGGGACGTTTGCCTCGACCATACATTTTTTTATTGTCCAGTTAAGTTTTGAGTAATTCAGCTGATGGGATTTGCAGCTCTGCCCATGGGCTGTGACTCATTTCACCATCAAATTAACAACTCTTTTGGAAAATATTTTTTCATGACTTGGCCAAAACTTTCCATGGCTTAATTTCATCCCTTTCTTCCCAGAGAAACTCTTTGAACACGTCCAATGATTGCACACTTCAGAAGAGCCTTTATTTCTCATCAAAGCAGATGCCTGACCAACCTACTGATGTCAGCTTCCTCAGCCCCTCTCCCTGATCCCTTAACCTTCCCTCTATAGCGTCTAATCAACTCTTTCTCTTCTACTAAAGTGGCTTTACAGTATCTTGAACGAACCAGCTCATGGACTTAAAAGTCTTTAGGCAGAAAAGAAAAGATGCACCAGAATGGAACGTCCAGAGACCTGGGCTCTTTCTCTGTTCCTCTAATAAAAGTGAGATTTCAGCCAAATTTCTTTTTCTTTCAACTTTTTCATCCATAAAACAGTGAGACAAATGACTCTATGGTTGTTGTTCTTCAATTGCTAAGTGGTGTCCACAACACTGCGACCCTATGGACTGCAGCACACCAGGCTTCCCTGTCCTCTCTATCTCCCAGAGTGTGCTCAAACTCATGTCCACTGAGTTGGTGATGCCATCCAACCATCTCACCCACTGCTGCCACCTTTTCCTTTTGACTTCAATCTTTCCCAGCATCAGGGTTTTTTCCCAGTGAGATGACTCTTCACATCAGGTGGCCAAAGTTTTGGAGCTTCAGCTTCAGCATCACTTCTTCCAATGAATATTCAGGGTTGATTTCCTTTCGGATTGACTAATTTAATCTCCTTGCTGTCCGTGGGATGCTCAAGAGTCTTCTCCAACACCACAGTTTGAAAGCATCAATTCTTCAGCACTCAGCCTTCTTTATGGTCCAACTCTCACATCCGTACATGACTACTGGAAAACCATAGCTTTAACTATATGGACCTTTGTCGGCAAAGTAATATCTCTACTTTTTAACACTCTATCTACGTTTGTCATAGCCTTCCTTCCAAGGAGGGTGTATTTTAGTTTCATGGTTTCAGTCACCACCCACAGTGATTTTGGAGCCCAAGAAAATAAAATCTGTCACTGTTTCCACTTTTTCCCCTTCTATTTCCCATGAAGAGATGGGACCGGATGCCATGATCTTAGTTTTTTAAATGTTGAGTTTTAAGCCAGCACTTTCACTCTCCTCTTTCACCTTCATCAAGAGGCTCTTCAGTTACTTTTTGCTTTCTGTCATTAGATAAAACTAAAGAGCTCAATCTATTCAGATGAATATGAAACAGTACACAAGCTTATCTACATGAGTCTGAGTAAACTCCGGAAGTTGTGATGGACAGGGAGACCTGGCATGTTTCAGAACATGGGATCGCAAAGAGTCAGACACAACTGAGTGACTGAACTGAGCAGAAGTCAAGCAGCAGTCATGGCATGATATAGATATAGATATGAGAACCCTGTGAGGTAGAGTTACAGGGTTCTGTCCATGAGATATCAGTGGACAGTGTTTCAATCAAAAATTTCCTCAATTAACACTGCATAATAAGCCAACCCAGAAGGAAGTGGCTACTATCAGTAAGCTTGTATTCTCATGCTCCTGGATCCATAAGTCAGCTGAGTCAACTCTACTTTATACCATGGGTGATATGGACTTGACTGCAGGCCACAGGTAAGACTTGGGCCTCCTCTACATGTCTCTCATCTTAACTGAGCCCTCTCTCTCATGATAAATGCAGCCAAGAGCCAAGCCAAAGTACACAAGCACATTTAAGGTCTGCTTATGTTCCATCCTCTGGTATCCCATTGGCCAAATTATGTTGCATGGCCAAGATCAAGATCAAAAGTCTAAGAAGGATACACTGCCCACATCAGGAAAGAGGGGAAGAGAGGAGAGTGAATATTGCTGCAGTTATCAAATCATCACATTAAACTCTCCTTCCCTCATTATCTTTTTTTTGACATTGTATACATATTTAAAATAGATGTATATATATATGTATATATATATAATATATGTATATATATATGTGTATATATAATATATGTATATACATATGTAAAATGTATATGTATAATTACATATATTTAAATGGCATATTCAAAAGCAGAGACATTACTTTGCCAACAAAGGTCCGTCTAGTCAAGGCTATGGTTTTTCCAGTAGTCATGTATGGATGTGAGAGTTGGACTATGAAGAAAGCTGAGTGCCAAAGAATTGATGCTTTTGAACCGTGGTGTTGGAGAAGACTCTTGAGAGTCCCTTGGACTGCAAGAAGATCCAACCGGTCCATTCTAAAGGAGACCAGTCCTGGATGTTCTTTGGAAGCAATGATGCTAAAGCTGAAACACCAGTACTTTGGCCACCTCATGCGAAGAGTTGACTCATTGGAAAAGACTCTGATGCTGGGAGGGATTGGGGGCAGGAGGAGAAGAGGACGACAGAGGATGAGATGGCTGGATGGCATCATCGACTCGATGGATGTGAGTTTGAGTGAACTCTGGGAGTTGGTGATGGACAGGGAGGCCTGGAGTGCTTCGATTCATGGGGTCGCAAAGAGTTGGACATGACTGAGCGACTGAACTTAACTGACTGAAAATATATGTATATACATATATTTTATATATGTGTAAATATATATATATATATCCTTCAATACATATTTTTTCTCTATGTGTGTGTGTGTGTGTGTATTTAGTTGACTTGAAAATTGAATATGACCAGTTTTTAGAACACACAGTTTAGAAGGAAAAAATTCCTTAGGAAGTGATTGACGTGTCTTACAATTTTCAGGAGACCAAAAGAAAGCTATTCTGCAACTATGGTCAATTATGTAATAAATGTTAGAACTACACAAGGGCTAACTCTGTGCCAGGCAACCAATCCTAATCCTTTTCATTCATTGTCTCATTTAATCAAATTATCATTTAAACATCCCAGCTTGATGTTTTACCATATACAGGATACCATGAAAAGAATTACTCCTAAAAAAAAATCTTTCCAACTCACAGCATTTTAAGATATTAGCCTACAAACACTTCTTCCTTATGCAACCAATTTAATCAGTGTTCACTAAATAGCTCTAAGTCTCAATTTTCACAGCAAAGGCTAAAATAAAGTATTATTACTCACATGTTTTAGATCAGGAAAGTGAAGAACAGAAATGATTCAATGTTAGCTCAAAAGTGAAGGAGCAGAGAGTAGAACCTAGATATGTCTGATGCCAAAGCCCATGACCTTCAAACCATATCATGTGTCCTTAGGTAACATTGAAACTGTGTATAACGTGTGCTTAATTAAAGTTTGTAGAATAAATAAAGGAAAGAGGGGAAATGGAAGGAAGGAAGAGAGGGAGGCAGGAAAGGATAAAAGAATTAAAAACCTTCCAAATTGGAGAACTGAGCACACTTGAAACAAATCCACAGTAACACAAGGCAATTCTAAGCTCTAAACTAAAGGAAAACAGGTATTTTTCTTCCCACAATGAAGTGTCCAATTAGTAGATCCACTCATTCAGTAAATAAACAGTACTACATCTTAGCACAAATCCCCAGTGGTAGGAGGGTAGGTCTGCCTGTGCCCTACCCTAGGAACTCAGCAGGGAGAGGTACCAGGGATGCCCAGCACACACAGCTGGCGTAGAGGCTTATCACCCTCACCATGCTGTGCAAATGACCCCAAAGTCCCATTGCCTAAACATGGCACTCAAGTTCCTACACAGTTTGATCACAGCCTACTTTCTGTCTATATCCTCTTTCTGGCCCATAGTCTATCAGCACTCAACATCTCACCAGTCTTAGGATACACACCCCTTTCAAGCTCTGTGCCTTTGCACTGGTTCTTTTCTCTGCTTGGAATTCATCCCCTCCTCCCATCTCTGGCCTAGAGAATTCCATGGACTGTATACTCCATGGGGTCACAAAGAGTCAAACACGACTGAGCGATTGTCACTTCCACTTTCTCATCTCTACTTTTTCTTCAGACTTTTTCTGACCCTTCTAATATCCAACCCAAGTTTCTCTGTGACACCATCCTCAGATTTCCCTGAGAGAATTAGTTCTTCCCTTAGTTTTGATCCTAGGCAACGTTTAAATGCCTCTAAGTCGCTTCAGTCGTGTCCGACTCTGTGTGACCCCATAGATGGCAGCCCACCAGGCTCCCCTGTGCCTGGGATTCTCCAGGCAAGAACACTGGAGTGGGTTGCCATTTCCTTCTCCAATGCATGAAAGTGAAAAGTGAAAGTGAAGTCCCTCAGTCGTGTCCGACTCTTCACGACCCCATGGACTGAAGCCTACCAGGCTCCTCTGTCCCTGGGATTTGCCAGGCAAGAGTACTGGAGTGGGGTGCCATCACCTCAAATGCCTCTACCACAGTACTATCTTGGGTCACAGGATTACCAATCTATTAAAAGAAAATGAAAGTGAACTCGCTCAGTCGTGTCCGACTCTTTGCGACTCCATGGACTGTAGCCTACCAGGCTTCTCCATCCATGGGATTTTCCAGGCAAGAGTACTGGAGTGGGTTGCCATTTCCGTCTCCAGGTGATCTTCCTGACCCAGGGATCGAACCTGGGTCTCCAGCACTGCAGGCGGATGCTTTACCCTCTGAGCCACCAGTTGGTGCAAAAGTAATGGCAATTTTGCACTGTTGAAATTTGCCATTTGACGTTGGAATATATTCTTAAATAAATGTGGGTATGTTATATATCATTTTGATGCACATTTCTCGCTTTATATTTTGTTGCTAATGACATAATTTGCTGGGTTTATTTTATATTAATATGTATTTTAGACTGTGGAAATGATGTTAGACAAAAAGCAAATTCAAGCAATTTTCTTATTCGAGTTCAAAATGAGTTGTAAAGAAATGGAGACAACTCATAACATCAAGAAAGCCTTTGGCCCAGGAACTGCTAAGGAACGTACAGTGAAGTGGTGGTTCAAGAAGTTTTGCCAAGGAGATGAGAGCCTTGAAGATGAGGAGCACAGTGGTCAGTGATTAGAAGTTGACAATGACCAATTGAGAGCACTCATCAAAGCCGATCCTCTTATAACTACACGAGAAGTTGCTGAAGAACTCAGTGCCAACTGTTCTATAGTCATTCAGCATTTGAAGCAAATTGGAAAGATGAAAAAGCTCAATAAATGGGTGCCTTGTGCGTTGACTGAAAATTAAAAAAAAAAATCTTCTTTTTGAAGTGCCATCTTCTCTTATTCTATGCAACAACAATGAACTATTTCTCAATCAGATTGTGATGTGCAACCAAAAGTGGATTTCATACAACAACCAGCAAATGTCCAGCTCAGTGGCTGGACCGAGAAGAAGCTCCAAAGCACTTCCCAAAACCACACTTGCATCAAAAATACAGTCATGGTCATTGTTGGGTGGTCCGCTGCTAATCTGATTTTCTACAGCTTTCTGAATTCCAGTAAAACCATTACATCTGAGGAATACACTCAGCAAATTGATGAGATGCACCAAAAATTGCAATGCTTGCAGCCAGCATTGGTCAACAGAAAGCCCAAATCTCCACAACAACATCTGACCACACCTCGTACAACCAACACTTCAAAAGTTAAACGAACTGTGCTTCAAAGTTTTGCCTCATTTGTCATAGTCATGTGATCTCTCACCAACTGACTGCCACTTCTTCAAATCTCCACATTTTTTTGCAGGGAAATTGCTTCCACAACCAGCAGGAGGCAGAAAATGCTTTCAAAGAGTTTGTTGAATCCTGAAACATGGATTTTTATGCAACAGAATAAACAAACTTATTTCTAGTTGGCAAAAATGTGTTGATTGTAACGGTTCCTATTTAGGTTAATAAAGATGTGTCTGAGCCTACTTAGAATGATTTAAAATTCACAGTCCAAAACCACAGTTATATTTGCACCTATCTAGTACATCATGAGAAACGCAGGGCTGGAGGAAGCACAAGCTGGAATCAAGATTGCCAGGAGAAATATCAACAACCTCAGATATGCAGATGACACCACTCTTATGGCAGAAAGTGAAGAAGAACTAAAAAGCCTCTTGATGAAAGTGAAAGAGGAGAGTGAAAAAGTTGGCTTAAAGCCCAACATTCAGAAAACAAAGATCACGGCATTCAGTCCCACCACTTCATGGCAAATAGATGGGGAAACAGTGGCTGACTTTATTTTTCTGGGCTTCAAAATCACTGCAGATGGTGATTGCAGCCATGAAATTAAAAGACACTTACTCCTTGGAAGGAAAGTTATGACCAACCTAGTCAGCATATTAAAAAGCAGAGACATTACTTTGCCAAAAAAGGTCCATCTAGTCAAGGCTATGGTTTTTCCAGTGGTCATGTATGGATGTCAGAGTTGGACTATAAAGAAAGCTGAGCACCGAAGAATTGATGCTTTTGGATTGTGGTGTTTGGAGAAGACTCTTGAGTCCCTTGGACTGCAAGGAGATCCAACTAGTCCATCCTAAAGGAGATCAATCCTGGGTGTTCATTGGAAGGACAGATTTTGAAGCTGAAACTCCAGTACTTTGGCCAGTTGATGTGAAGAGCTGACTCATTGGAAAAGACCCTGATTCTGGGAAAGATTGAGGGCAGGAGAAGAGGACGACAGAGGATGAGATGGTTGGATGGCATCACCGACTCAATGGACATGGGTTTGGGTGGACTCCGGGAGTTGGTGATGGACAGGGAGGCCTGGTGTGCTACAGTTCATGGGGTTGCAAAGAGTCAGACACGACTGAGGGACTGAACTGAACTGAACTGAATATATGCTTAGTCAGTCAGTCATGTCTGACTCTCTGTGGCTCCATGGACCGTAGCCCATCAGGCTCCTCTGTCCATGGAATTTTGCAGGCAAGAATACTGGAGTGAAGTTGCCATTTCCTACTTCAGGGGGCCTTCCTGATCCAGGGATTGAACTCACATCTCTTGTGTCTCCTGCATCAGCAGGTGGATTCTTTATCACTTTGCCACCTGAGAAGCCCTAACTGATCTATAGAGATAGAGAAATTGCTCAGTCTTGTCTGACTCTTCGTGACCCCATTGACTGTAGCCTACCAGGCTCCTCCATCCATGGGATTTTTCAGCAAGAGTGGGTTGCCATTTCCCACTGGAGTGGGTTGCCATTTCCTTCTCCAGGGGATCTTCCCGACCCAGGGAACAAACCCAGGTCTCCTGCATTGCAGACAGATGCTTTACCATCTGAGCCACCGAGGAAGACTTTTGACTCATCTATAGACTGTGATTTACAAAACTCTCTCCACTGAATGCTGAGGTCTTTACAAACAGGAAATAGCTTATACACCTTTGTTATCACCCTGTTGTACTTAGCCTAAATCTTAGCAAATTAGACCATCTCACCTTCTTACACTTCAGTTTTTCCCTGACAACTTGTTGTGACAAGATTTGCTGGAAGAGAAATGAAATGTGATTTTGTTACATCCCAAGATGGAGCCAGGCAACAGTGAGGATTTTGCCCTGCTTTCTTGGCTTACTCCTGCCTTTCCTTCAACACGCACCTCCTCCAGAAAGCCTTCCCCAAACCCAGGTTGAATGTGTACAAGCCCTGCCCATTAGGTTAGGACTATTGAGGGGCCACCCACAGAACCACACACTTGGACCAGAGGTCAGTTCAGCCTGACACTACTCTGAGGCTAATCCATCATCACATCAAGTCAAGTGGCTGAAATAATAACCAAGAAAGGTACCAGGTTCTCAGCCAAGGAAATCTAAGAGAGTGCATATAACCAAAGAATCAGTGGCCTTCTGCAAGGTTAAAAGCTCAAAATCAAGAGAACAGAATAAGTTGAAAAGATAAATATACCTTGATGTTTATGGTGGCACTGTTCATCTTCCCTGTAGCTCAGATGGTAAAGAATCTGCCTGCAATGCAGGAGACCTGGGTTCGATCCCTGGATCAGGAAGATTCCCTGGAGAAGGAAGTAGCAGCCCACTCAAGTATTCTTGCCTGGAGAATTCCATGGACAGAGGAGCCTGGTGGGCTACAGTCCATGGTGTCGCAAAGAGTCGGACACAACTGAACGACTAATACATGCACACGTTCACGATAACCAAGACATGGAAGCAAGCTAAGTCTCCATCAATGGATAAAGATGTGGGATATATATGGTCCTTATATATGTCCATTATATATATTATAAATATATATATATCCTTATATATAGGGAGAGGGTGACAGAGGATGAGATGGCTGGATGGCATCACCAATGCAATGGACATTAACTTGGGCAAACTCTGGGAGATAGTGACAGACAGGGAAGCGTGCCATGCTGCAGTCCATGGGGCCACGAAGAATTGTACATGACTGGGCAGCTGAACAAAAACAACTATATATGTAAAATATTTTATGGAATTATAGTTGATTTACAATATTGTGTTAGTTTTAAGTGTACAGGAAACTGAAGCAGTTATACACACACATATATCTGCTCTTTTTTAGATTCTTTATATGTCCATATAATGTGATATAGATATATATGAGATGTATATATAGTGGGATATTATTCAGCCATAAAAAAGAGTGAAATAATGCCATTTGCAGCAACATGGGTAGACCTAGAAAATATTATACTAAGTGAAGTAAGTCAGATAAAGACAAATATTATCTGATATCATTTATATGTGGAATCTAAAAAATGACACAAATGAACTTATTTATAAAACAGAAACAGACTTACAGGCATAGAAAGCATGAGTTCCAATGAGGTGGGTGAAACTGGAGCCTATTGTACAGAGTGAAGTAAGCCAGAAAGAAAAACACCAATACAGTATACTAATGCATATGTGTGGAATTTAGAAAGATGGTAATGATAACCCTGTATGCGAGACAGCAAAAGAGACACAGGTGTATAGAACAGTCTTTTGGACTCTTTGGAAGAGGGCGAGGGGGGGATGATATGGGAGAATGGCATTGAAACATGTAAATTATCACGTGAAACGAATCACCAGTCCAGGTTCAATGCATGATACAGGCTCCTCGGAGCTGGTGCACTGGGATGACCCTGAGGGATGGGATGGGGAGGGAGGTGGGAGGGGGGTGCAGGATGGGGGACACATGTACACCTGTGATGGAATCATGTCAATGTATGGCAAAACCAATACAATATTGTAAAGTAAAAGTAAATAAATAAAACTGAGACTAAAAAATGTTTTTTTTTAATTTAATTTTATTTAACTTTATAATATTGTATTGGTGTTGCCATATATCAAAATGAATCTGCCAGGGGTATACATGTGTTCCCCATCCTGAACCCTCCTCCCTCCTCCCTCCCCATACCATCCCTCTGGGTCATCCCAGTGCACCAGCCCCAAGCATCCAGTATCGTGCATCGAACCTGGAGTGGCGACTCGTTTCATATATGATATTATACATATTTCAAAAAAAGTTTTAAAAAATAAAAAGCATGATCTAGAAGGAAAAAAAAGGAAAGCAGACTTCAGGTTACCAAAGGTGAAGGGGGCAGGAATAAACTGGGAGTATGAGATTAATAGGTGCACAACTATTATATGTAAAGCTGACAAACAAGGACCTACTGTATAGCACAGAACTGTTCTCATTATCTTATAATAAAGTATAATGGAAATGAATTTTAAGGATATATTTATATGCATATTTCATATAAATGTGAAAGACAGTCCTTTAAGTTTAACCCGTTTTGCTTCATTAGAAACACTTAAAGTATAAGAATCTATTAAAAAGCAGATATGTGTATATGTATAACTGCTTCACTTTGCTGTACACCCAAAACCAACACAATATTGTAAGTCAACTATACTTCAATTTTTAAAAAGGATAGAGTAAGGATTTGGGTACAAGACAAGAGAGCTCAGGCAAATCAAGAAATTTTATTCCTTTCAGGTGATTGCTTGAAGATGCCAGAGCTAGTTACTCCCTTCCCTCTGTTTCTGCGGCAATTGGACAAACCTTGACTAGAACACTTGTCTCAACACCTTGTAACTGTTTGTGGATCAGCCGCTCCTGTTCACACGTGAATTACTTGAGAGCAGCAGTTCTGTCACCTTCTCCTCTGCATCACCAGCACTTCATATGGAACTCAATCCTTCAGAGAAGGGAGACAAGGGGAAAAAGAGGGAGAGAAACAGGAGAAGGAGTGAGGAGGCAAGGGCGAGAAGGGAAGGTTGGTGCTTCTCAAAGTTGGCAAGGGTACCATCGACCGGCTTGCAGCACTCACTCTCCTCTCATCTCTCCCTCATACTCACCCCATTAGCACAGCCATCAGCCTCCCGAGCAGAAGGCAGATCTAACCCCTCCCACTGGCATCACCACTCCGTCACACTCCAAGCCCTCCGTAGTTTCCAGTCTGATCTTCCTGCTTCCTCTCTAGCCTTCTACAAAAGCAATACTTTGAAAATATAAATCGGAATATTTATTTGCTGATCAAATATCAGCTTGCTGATCAAACTCTTCTAACGGTGCCTCATAAGCTATAATCCAAAATCAAAGTCCCTGCTGGGGTCCCCAGTGCCCTCTGTGACCTGAACCTTCCTGCCCCCGATCTCATTTCCCTCCATGCCACCTGGAACATCAGGTTCTTGCCACCGCTTGGTTCTACTCCTTGTACACATTACACTTTCCAACACAGGGACTTTGAGTCTGGTCGTCTCTTCCTTGCACAGCTATCTCCCTCATTCCAAGTGTCACCTTCGCAGAGAGGGTTGCCCTGATGTCCCTGGTGAAGTAAACACACAAACAAACTCACACTACTCATACACATACATACACACACATAGACCCACTCACATACATGTGCTGTGCTGTGCTTAGTCACTCAGTCATGTCCAGCTCTTTGCAATCCCATGGACTGTAGCCCACCAGGCTCCTCTGTCCATGGAATTCTCTAGGCAAGAATACTGGATTGGGTTACCACGCCCACCTCCAGGGGATCTTCCCAACCCAGGAATCATACCCAGGTCTCCCGCATTGCAGGCAGATTCTTTACCATCTGAGCCACCAGGGAAGCCTAAGAATATTGGAGTGAGTTGCAATTCCCTTCTCCAAGGGAACTTTCCAACCCAGGGATCGAACCAGGGTCTTCTGTGTTGCAGGTGGATTCCTTACCAACTGAGCTACTAGGGAAGCCCCCTCGTATACACACATACATAAGTACAAAATCACATGCAAACACACACACATATACACACATTCACACATAAACTCTCTCTCACACACACAAATATACACAAGCATAAGCCATTATAAAAATAAAATTGAGAGTCATCTATGCAATCCAGGCTGGTTCTTACTAAAAATTTGATGTGTAATTTGTCCCATTTTTTAGAAATGCATTTTACTGTAATTTGTCCAGTTCTACATCTCAGTGGAAAAATTTATTTTAATTCAAAGCTAGGATAACTTTAGGAACAAGACCTGTTTCATGTTTTCATAGTCTGGGGAGTTGTGGTTTAAGCTTCACGTTGAGGTTTTCTTTCGTTCTGTGGTCTCCCTCAGGACTGAGAGATGATATTCACTTTGACAGCCTGAATCTTACGACTGAGAAACAAAGCCTTGAATTTTAGACACCTGAGAGTTACGCGAAACTGTGCCATTCTTATAAACATTACAGGTCTTCTGGAGCCTATGAATTGCCTCCATTTAAACTCAAAAGCCCTAGGACACGGTTCCTGGGGCCTATAAACCCTGTGATACCAAGCGTAATAACTCCCCTGGCAAGAAATAAGCTTGACTTCCCGCGGCCTATAAAGGACCTTGCCTGACCTTTAATATCAATCAGGGGTAATGTGTACCTGGGAAAACCCAGGCCTGGGGCCTGGGCCTTGAGACAGAAAAAGGGTCTGGAGACCCCAGAACCACAGTCCCACCTGGCAGCACACTGGACCTTGGGGGTGCACATAGCCTGGACCTTGGGTGCAGAGACCAGGGAAGAAGCAAAGTCAAAGGACATCACTTTATTAATATGTAATCTTTATGATAAATAAGAGGCCTGGCCTACAGAAGACATTCAGTAAATGTTCATCTTTCCTTGAGATTCATGGACTCATGGTGCTTCCTCAGTGTGAGTGTGATCTTTTGACCTGAGTAACCTGAGAAAATGCAGTTTAGAGCTGTTGCCTTGGAAAAATGATTCCTTTCACCACCAAAAGTACAGCAGGCAGAACAGCAATGGTCACCTCAGACAGTATTCTCATTTTTGGAAAAGAGGGAACCGCAATCCATGGATTAGAAATGACCTGCCACAGTTGATACCCACACCATGATACCACACAGTCGTCATTTTGATAACCCTGGAGAAATTCTGGAATCCATAGCCTCCTCTGCTCTTTGAGCACTTCACACCCAGCCTCAGTCTGTCCCTGGACCCACTGTCTGTTTGGGATTCTGAGATTCAGAAAAACACTCCCTTATGTTTTCTAAAATAACTTGATTCGCTGTTAATGAGATCTATATACAAGTGGCAATCTATATCCATAAACTGACCAGACTGTGGTGACATTTATTATTTACTTGAAGATTTATAGCAATCTCTGGACTGAATAAATAGGAATTATTTGGAGGCTAGTAAATAGCAAAATGGAACTTTTCAGCGTAAATGTGAATTGCATTCCTTTTTTTTATGTAAAGTCCAGCATCAGCTATTTACCAGAAACTCCACTAAAAAACAAGAATTCAGTAGATATGAGCAGGTATGCACTGAGATTTTATGTCGTTTATTATGTAGGTGAAGAAGACTCTTGAGAGTCCCTTGGACTGAAGGGGATCAAATCAGTCCATCTTAAAGGAAATCAACTCTGAATATTCATTAGAAGGTCTGATGCTGAAGCTACAATACTTTGGCCACTTGATGCAAAGAGCTGACTCACTGGAAAAGATCCTGATGCTGGGAAAGATTGAAAGCAAAATGAGAAGGGGGTGGCAGAGGATGAGATGGTTAGATAGCATCACTGATTCGGTAGACATTAATCTGAGAAAACTCCAGAAGATAGTGGAGGACAGAGGAGACAGTCATGCTGCAGTCCATGGGGTTGCAGAGAGTCAAACAAACTTAGTGACTGAATAACAATAACAACAACACTGTAATAGCAAAAGGAGAATGATTTCTGTCCATCAGAGCTATCTGATGAGTTTAAGAATCTTTATGCAAAAGATGAATTGAGGAACTAATGATAAAGTTGGATAGAAGAATCACAAACAAAGTCCAGAGGTGGGGAGCCATGGCTCCAAATCGCCTCTCCAGGCACCCGTGTTCTGGAACATATTGGTTCTGAACCATATTGGTTCTCCTTAGGGTCAAAGGAGTAAGGCAGAGATGGAGATATTCAAGGTCACGTGAATTGAGACTTATTTGCCACTGGACTCTACATACGGAAGAGAAAAGGTTGTGTTGTACCTTGCAAATCTCAACACCTGCAGATTATACAAGACCTTAGGAGGTTTTGTACTACCCCTTGCTTATGTACTATTTTTATTTTTTAATATTTATTTATTATTTATTTATTTGGCTGTGTCAGGTCTTAGCTGCAGCATACAGAATCTTTGTTGCATCACATGGGATCTTTTTTTTCTTTTTTTCTTTTTAATTTATTTATTTTAGTTGGAAGCTAATTACTTTACAATATTATAGTGGTTTTTGCCATACATTGACATGCATCAGCCATGGGTGTACATGTGTTCCCCATCCTGAACCCCCTTCCCACTTCCCTCCCCATCCCATCCCTGTGGGTCATCCCAGTGCACCAGCCCTGAGCCGCCTGTCTCACGCATCATGTGGGATCTTTCGCTGTGGTTCACAGACACTAGTTGCTGCACTCGGGCTCTCTAGTTGTGACATACATGGTCTCTGGAGCTCGTGGGCTCAGTGGTTGCAGGGTACGGGCCCATCTCCACAGCATATGAGATCTCAGCTTCCCAACCAGGGATCAAACCACTGTTCCCTGCATTGCAAGGTGGATTTTTAATCACTGGACCACCAGGGAAGTCCCTGTACTATTTTAAAAACATGTATTTATATCTAGGAGTCACAGGAGACACAGGTTTAATCCCTGGGTTGGGAACATGCCCTGGAGAAGGGAATGACAATTCACTCCAGTATTCCTGCCTGGAGAATCATATGGCCAGAGTAGCGTGGTAGGCTACAGTTCATGGGGTTACAAAGAGTTAGACACAATTGAGCACACACACAAACACACACACACACACACACATTTATCCCATATTGGTAAGAAAAGGAGTGGCTAAATCCCCAAATAAATATATTCAAACTTTAAACCAATATGGTCCCCAAGGAATTTCTGCAGAGAAAGGGGGACCTCAATAGACTTCACTCCCATGCATCCCATCCTAGATTGAGCCAGAGTGACTCTATTTTTCATTGTTTTATACCTTGGGATTCTGCACAAAATGCCATCAGAACAAGAGAGAACCCCAGGCTAACCAAATCAACCCTGCAGCAAAGATGAGAGCAAACATCTGTAAAATATACTCTGTGCTACACTTAGTGGCTCAGTCGTGTCCAACTCTTTGAGACCCTGTGGACCATAGCCCACTAGACTCCTCCGTCCATGGGAATTCTACAGGCAAGATTACTGGAGTGGGTCGCCATGCCCTCCTCCAGGGGATCTTCCCAACATAGAGATAGAACCCAGGTCTCCTGCACTGCAAGCAGATTCTTTGCCATCTGAGCCACAGGGAAGCCCAAGAATACTGGAGTGAGTATTGTTGTTGTTGTTCAGTCACTCAGTTGTGTCTGACTCTGCAACCCCGTGGACTGCAACACACCAAGCTTCCCTGTCCTTCACCAGCTCCTAGACTGGAGTGGGTAGCCTATCCCTTCTCCAAGGGATCTTCCTGACTCAGGAATCCAACTGGGGTCTCCTGCATTGCAGGCCGATTCTTTACCAGCTGAGCTACCAGGGAAGCCCCCTAAAACATATGACTGAGACTAAACTTATTGTTTCTCACCATCCACCCCCGCCATAAAACCTCCAAGTCTAAAAGAATTGAGGATGGTTTTCAGCTGAAAGCCAGCATGGAACTGAGGTCCTAAGTCCAACCTCCTGCAAAGAATTGAATCCTGCTAACAATCACATATTCTTGGAAGTGCATCTTTCCCCAGCTGAGCTTTCAGATGAGATCCAAGCCCCAACTTTTACTGCAGCCTCAAAAGAGACCCTGAGGATCCAGATAAGTTGTGCTTGGATTTCTGATACACAGAAACTGTGAGCTGATAAATGTATATTGTTTTAACCCACTAACTGATCATTTGTTACATAGGATTAGATAACTAATATACCCCTCCAAAGCACACTCAACAGGGTGGCCATAAAAAACCTATGATGCCCTTCCTCTGATTCAAACATTTACTTCAATTCATAGAAAGCAAAATAATGGTATCATCAAGTGTCTACCATGTTTTGATGCTTTCATGTGCTATTAATATCTCATTTAATCCCTACAGTGAACCAGTAAAGTCAGAATTATTAGCCCCCTTTTGCAAAACAGAAATCTGAAGGATTAAATAACATATTCAAAACTAAAAAGCTAGGAAGTAACTATTCAGAATGGAGACCCAAATTGTCTGACCTCAAAACTCTTCCCTCAATACCATGCTTCAGCATCTTGGTGTAGTATTACCACAGAATCAAGAAGACACTAAAGCCAGGCTAAGCAAAGCAGATGAGCCTTTAGGCCTAGGAGAAGGGGAAATTCAGTGAAACCAAACTGCTGTTGTTTAGTTGCTAAGTCATGTCCAACTCTTTGAGATCCAATGGACTATAGCCAACAGTCTCCTCTATCCATGGGATTTTCCAGGCAAGAATACTGGAGTGGGTAGCCATTTCCTTCTCCAGAAAGAAGAGGGAGGAGAAAGCTGGAGTGTTCCTGCTCACTGTCTGACCTAGGAGAGCTTTACTCATATGCTTCAGAAAAATGCAAGTTCAGAAAAAAAAAAAAAAAAAACTTGTTTATTATTAATTGCAGTACTCTGAACATCAATGGACTTTGCAAGAAATGTTTTAAACTCAAAGGTAAAATTCCAAAGCCAAGAGTATAGGAATTCCTTAGGCAACTATCTGAAAGCCATCTTCCTGGTCCAGAAAACAAAGGCAGTTACCCCAACCTTTCTTACCCTAAGTGTCTCCAGTGGCCGAAGTACAGCCTACTCTTACCTCACAATTCCACTCTCGGGCAAAAGCTTAAATCTCCTACAAGTATCCCATTAACTTCACAAATCTCCCACATACCAGAAGCCATGTCAGCCTTTAAAAACCAAAAGGGCAGAGGGGAAAATCTCACAGAAATCTTATAAGGATGCTGAGGTGTTACAGGCGTGTTCTCACAGATGAGACCTTTGATAAATCGAGCGTGAGTCTCCAAGAGAGAAGAGAGCCAAGAAGTCAACCTCTTCCTCCTCTCAGATTTATGAATCTTCCAGCCAGAGGCAAAAGCATCACTCCATCAAGATCAAAGCTCTGAGAAGTGAGAAGAAAAGCAAGAAGAACAGAGATTCCCCCGGGATAGAAGTATGTCTGTTTTATGTAACATACATAGCCTGTGTTCTAGAAAGCACTTGCGTAGGAAACCCATTTAATAGTCCCCATAAAATAAATACTTCCTTTGCATTAAGAATACAAAAGGACGGATGTACTCCTTGCTTGGAATGTATAAAGCAAAGGTTAAAAGTTCCATCATGTTTTCTGTTCATGGAAAATAACTTTTGAGTCTTCAGCCCAGAGTCCAGATATTTTCTTGGAAGAATCAAACACGGAGGCTGAGAGTGTTCACAAAATTCAGCTGCCACAAACTGTTTTGTCAAGACACTTATTCTGTAAGGGTAGTTTTAGTCATTGAAGACAAAGCAGGTTCCAAAGACTGACTTAAAATATAATAACTACACCAGGGAGCCTTAATGGTTTGCAGGACTCTGAGATATGAGTTCTTAGCAGACTCTCTGCCGAAAACCCACATGATTCACAGACCTACTGATATTCCCTCTTTACTGTTTTCTATTTGGTATGATGGTCATTGACCAAAAGCTATTAGGCAATGATGTGATTGTGGACAAAGAACAAAGGCTGGGAGAAACCAACTTCTCAGTTCTGAGAAAAGAAACACCAAAATGGAAATGAAAATATCAAAGGGCTGTGTGTCCCATGATGCATGTTTCAGGCAAATGCAGACATGGGAGAAAGTTCTTTAGCCCTGTCTGAATAGCACCTCATTCCTACATGCCTGCAGAATTGGCAAAGGCTGAATGAGGACAAAAAAGGAGCATCAGGATCCAGAAGATCAAGCACTGAATTGAAAGAGGAGCTAAAGGGCATTACTTCTGATCTGCATCCACTCCTTCTCTTGCTCATCTGTAAAATGGGAACAACTCTATTTGGGTTGCCAAAAATCTCTTCTTTATTCAGCTAAATGAGACATATACATGCAAAATAACATTAACAGAGGTAAGAATCATATTAAATAACCAACCAGGGGAAACTGTAGCCTCCACTGCCAAAAATCTAGTCCCCAACTTGTAGCTTTTTGCCTCACATAAACATAGGCTATTATGCCCTTTCTTTTCCATACTAACCCCATTCACGGTGCCTTCTTCTTTTCTTCTTTTTGCTTTTTGCACAATTGCCCCACTTCATTCCAAGCTTATTCTCTCTAGAAATATTGTCTAATCTTTGTAAATCCTGTCTTGAAAAAATAAGATTGCACTGCTGCTGCTGCTGCTAAGTTGCTTCAGTCGTGTCCGACCCCGTGTGACCCATAGACGGCAGCCCACCAGGCTCCCCCGTCCCTGGGATTCTCCAGGCAAGAACACTGGAGTGGGTTGCCATTTCCTTCTCCAATGCAGGAAAGTGAAAAGTGAAAGTGAAGTCACTCAGTCGTGTCCGACTCTTAGCGACCCCATGGACTGCAGCCCACCAGGCTCCTCCATCCATGGGATTTTCCAGGCAAGAGTACTGGAGTGGGGTGCCATTGCACTACTCAGCCACAAAAAAGAATGAAATATGACATTTTCGGCAACATGGATAGACCTAGAGAGTGTCCTATTAAGTGAAGTAAATCACACAGAGAAAGACAAATACATGATATAACTTATATGTGGAGTCTAAAACATGACACAAATGACATATCAATGAAACAAAAAGGCTCATGGAGATAGAGAGCAGACTCGTGGTTGCCGAGGGGCAAGAGGTGGAAGAGAGAGGGACTGGGAGCTGGGGATCGCCCAGTGCAAACTATTATATATAGAATGGATAAATGACAGGGTCCTATGGTATAGCACAGGGAACTAGATCTTGTAATAAACAATAATGGAAAATAATATGCAAAAGAATATATACATGTACATAGTGGTGGTGGTTTAGTCGCTAAGTCATGTCTGACTCTTGCAACCGCATGGACTGTAGCCCACCAGACTCCTCTGTCCATGGGGCTCTCCAGGCAAGAATACTGGAGTGGGTTGCCATTTTATATATGTATAAAACTCAATCACTTTGCTGTACACCAGAAACTAACACAACATTATAAATCAACTACTCATATATTTCAATAAGAAATAAATTTTTAAAAAGAAGATTGTAAATAAAGGGATATGTGGGGGCCTCAGAGAAGCCTTCATGAATATATGGTTGGCTTCAGATGACTGATGTTCATATGGGATTTACAAATTGTTAACTGTTATACAACATAAAGTACAAACGTTCTTGGTGATGAGGATGACAGTTGGTTTTGTTGTTGTTTTTGGCTTTCAAGTTCCTTCACTTTTTAGGGCTTCCCAGGGGGTGCTAGTGGTAAAGAACTAAACCACCAATACAGGAGACGTAAGAGACTCAGGTTTGATCCCTGGGTGGAGAAGATCCCCTGGAAGAGAGTATGGCAACCCATAACCCACTCCAGTATTCTTGATTGGAGAATCCCATGGACAGAGGAACCTGACAGGCTATGGTCCATAGGGTTGCAAAGAGTCGGACACGACTGAATCAACTTAATACACACCCTTCACCTTACAGGATGAGAGTTATCTTAATGCTATCTGTATCAATATGGAATGGAGATTTATATAAATCTTTCCTCACAGAAGATCTAGCAGTGGATCTAAGTGACAGTAGAGCCATCTGCGCACGGTCAGGGCTCAGTCAACAGATACCATTCCCTGGGTCTCTGGCTCAGCCCTAGCCAAGAGCCCAGGCTCTCCTTGCAGTTGCCCTAAAGGTTCAGCAGGTGAACCTGATTCACCAGAAACCTGTGACCACTCAGAACAGAATCCCAACCGTGACCCAGGCTCTGGTTGCCTTCTGTTCTAAGACAAGGGCCTGCCAGAAAATTCTCCTTGAGCAAGAGACTGGAATGCATGCCTCCTGACCTCTCAGGGGCAAGGCAACCTCATGATGGTCCCTGAGTCTAGAATCTTGTCCAGCTTGATCTGACTATTTGAAGAAAGAGAAAGTGAAAGTCACTCAGTTGTGTCCAACTCTTGGCAACCCCACAGTCTATACTGTCCATGGAATTCTCCAGGCTGGAATACTGGAGTGGGTACCCTATCCCTTCTCCAGTAGATCTTCCCAACCCAGGAATCGAACTGGGGTCTCCTGCATTTGAGGCAGATTCTTTACCAACTGAGCTATCAGGGAAGCCAGCTTCAAAGCCCAGTCTGAATGCCATGTCCTTCATAGGCATCCTTCCCCAACCGTGGCAGCACCATCTGCCACCTGCTTCTCGCGCCCAGCCTGTCATGGAACCACTGGGCTGTGTGTGGAGTCAGCACTCTCTCTGACCAGCTCCTGGAGCAGAGATTGTTCAGAACCATTTGACTCACCCCTGGGAATCCTTCCTTCCTTGGCAACCAGCATGGTGCTCAGAACTTGCTTGGCCAATTCTTATTAAATCATCTGTTTTGGGGGGTTTTTTTTCCCCCAGATCTCCATTTCTTTCTTTTAACTACTTGGATACCACATAACAGCATGAGGGACCTCCTTGGTGTCCCAGTGGCTAAGAACCCACACTCGCATGGCAGGGGCCCAGGCTCAATCCCTGGTAAGAGAACTAGATTCTACATGCCACAACTAAGACCAACACAGTCAAGTAAATAAATAGACTTAAAATAAGAGAAAGGAAAACAAAATAAAAGAGTCCTATAGGACTTTAAAACATAACAGCATGAAAACTCTTCAAGGGAGAAATCCTCAGATACTCTCCGTCAGGCCAAACAGCAGGAACATGTGTTGTCGTCACACTGACTGTGAGAGCACAACGGATACGCTTCATTTTTCACTGTGGTGAGAAGGGAATAGCACAGTGTGGCACCGAACAGTGGGCTCGAATCCTGACTCTGTGACTTAGAACTTGTGTGACGCTTCGTAAGTCTCTGAGGCTTGTTGATTCTGTGTTATCATCTGTGAAATCGAGGCTGTGAATACTACTCAGCCATAAAAGGGAAAGTATTTGAGTCGGTTCTAATGAGGTGGATGAACCTAGAGCCTAGTATACAAGTAAGTCAGAAAGAGAAAAACAAATATGGCACATGAACACATATATGTGGACTCTAGACAGATGGTTCTGCTGAACCTATTTGCAGGGCAGCAACGGTGACGCAGGCATAAAGAATAGACTTGTGGGCACAGTGGGGGAAGGAGAGGTGAGACAAATGGAGAAGGTAGCATTAAGACCCATACATCACCATAAGTAAAACAGATAGCCAGTGCGAATTTGCTGTATGTTACAGGGAACTCAAACATGGTGCTCTGTGACCACCTAGAGGGGTGGGATGGAGTGGGAGGTGGGAGGGAGGTCCAAGAGGGAGGGGACATACATATGCCTAGGGTAGATTCATGTTGATGTATGGCAGAAACCAACACAATATTGTCAAGCAGTTACCCTTCAATTAAAAATAAATTAATTTTCAGAAAAAACCCAAGACTGTAAAGGACCATAGAGGAGACCCAGTGAGGGCTATTAGAGCATGCCAGGGCCAGAGCACAGGAGTCACTCAACAGATGTGCTTCCTTCCTTTCCCCAGATAAGGAAACCAAACTAATCCCATCGTCCTAGGAGAGATGGGGGGGGGAACATATGAAAAGAGAATTGAGCAATGTCAGAAAGAGCAAGCGCATTTGTGTAAAGACCCACTCCTGCTCATGTGGGTTTAACTGAATAATTCATGTTTGCACCCAAGGCAATTAAACAGCCAAGCCCCACAGACATCCATCTATGCTTTAGACATGGGAATTTATATTAAATTTTTAGTATGCTTGGGATACATAATTCTCGACCTAAATAAGATTGAACTAATGATGAAAGGCATACCATTTTTTTCAAGTCAAATTGTGAATACTTCTTAACAGAGTATTAGTGTACCGTATATATATATATATATGACTTGAACCATCTGCTCTATTTTTAAAAAAAGACATAATGAAAAGAACTCCAATCATAATTGGCAGTAAGAAAAATTGCATTCCTCCTGCCCTTTGCTCAGGCATGGAGCCATCAAAGTGTTATGCCATAAAATTTAATTTTTGAGTTTTGAATGATTTACAGTGGAGCAGGACTTATAAATCAGAACAGTAACCATTGCTATGAATAGAGATGTATGTTTTTCCAAAATGTCTAAGTGAAATAACTTTGAATCACACTAAAAGACCTGCACAGTTCTCCAAAGGCGGCCATAATTGAAGTTAATCATTCTTGTTTGCACAGGAGGAAACTTACTGACACCTAGGCACCTCCCCCTCCTTAAAATGAAGTGATCAAACAGTCATCAGCTCTTCTTATGAAAGCAGTTAATCACAGCAATATATCATATGTCAGTTTCTAGCCTTGTCTGTTAGGTTTGTAAAGCCACTCTAATGTCTCTGAATGTATCCTGAATCAGATGCAAATCTTAAATAGGATACCCAGAGCATCATTATGTGAAAGCCTTGTACCTCTGTGCTCACTGACAAAGCATCCCTCCCTTTCTTTCACATCCCAGTTTCTGATATCTAACAGCACCTTTCTACTCCTGTCCATCTTGCTATTCTGCACCCAAGTGGATCACTAACAGCCTCCTGATTTCCCGCCTGCCTCTAGCATGGGGAGAGTGAAGGAATAGGCTGACTAACGTGTGAGCTGCAACACGGTACTCCTTTTCTTAAAATTCTCCAATGCCTTCCCATCACATTGAGCATAAAAGTCAATCTTCTCGTGATGCCGTATAGTGCTTCCAGGAGCCAGTCCTGCCCATCCACAGCCCTCACTCAGTCTCCTCGTTGGTCTTCCTATTCCCCAAACATGCCACTTTGTACATATTCCATGATCTCAAACTTGTGAAGAAGTCTAGACCGTCAGATGGAAATGGATGGATTTCTATGCACTGGTGCTCACTCACTCAGTTATGCCTGACTCTTTTGCAACCCCATGGACTGTAGCCCAACAGGCTCCTCTGCCCATGGGATTGCCATTTCCTTCTCTGGGGATCTTCCCGACCCAGGGATTGAACCTGCGTGGTCTCATGCACCCGCTGCATTGGCAGGCTGGCTCCTTATACTGCATAACAAAAATATAAGCAGGAAAAAATACCAATGTATTAATAGCCTTTATCTCTGATGGATGGGATTTAGGTAATTTTATCTTCTTCTGTGTACTTGGCTGTGAATTACAAACTATTAGAAATGAACATATTTTAGTTAGAAAGTAGAAAAGACATCAAGTATATTCTGCAAGACTCCAGAGGGCCAATCAAGGACTCTGAGGTGCAAACTCACAAAAGATGCCAAGCTTCAGGTCTTTAATTTCCTGCAGAACAGGCAGAAGTCTTCATTCTAAATTTTATCACCCCCAGAAGTCTCTTCCAGTGACTGACCAATCAAAACATTTGTTGAACAGCTGTGCTCAGGTCTCTCTCCCCACCCCCACCCCCAAAATGTGGATAAAGGATGCTTGGAGCCAGCATGGACCACAGAGATAAAGGGCAGTTGCTAAAAACAGCAAGAAGAATCAGGGATTCTGAAATCACATGGGTCCTTAAGTATCTGATAGTATTAATAAATTCTTAACATTTTTTCATCTCTCCAGCTAGATTATAAGCTCTGTAGAGGCAGGGGTTGTATCTGCCCATCTTGTTTGTTCAACAAACATTTGCCAAGTGCCTGCCTCACACAAGCACTGTTTGAAGTGTTGAGAACACAGCAGTGAAGGACAGAGTCTTGGTTCCTGGCCTCATGGGGTTGAATTCTAATGGGCAGAGAAAGAAAATAAACAAGTTACAAAGGATACTTGAGAGTGATGAGTGATACCAGAATAGAGAAATGAGGTGGAGGAAGATGGGCTGGCTTCTTTAGCTAGGACGCCAGAAAGCACTTCTAGGGATCTACACTAGAGCTGAGACAGGAAGACAGGAAGGAGCCAGCCCCAGGCCAAAGCCAGGTAGGCAGGGTGGTACCTGGGCCAAGGCTCTGAGGCAGAAATGAGGTGTGTGAGGAACAGAAGCAGAACTAGCTTGGCTGGAGCTCCAGGAGGGAGAGAATGAGCACTGGTAGGAGATGAGGCCAGATTATAAAAGGTCTTACCCATGATGACAAGGAGTCTCTTTTTTTCTAAGTACAGTGAAAAGTCATCAGGAGATTGGATTCACGGGAGTGAGGTGATCTGTTCTAGCTTTTTAAAAACCTGCTCTTGCTGCTCTGTAGAGAATGGACTGGTGGACACAGTGGGGCGGGGGGGAAAGAAGGCGATCACTTAGATGATAAGATTTTGGGACAGGACAGAGCCATGGAGAGGAGAGAAGGTAATGGTTTCCTGACTGAAGGTGAGGTTTACAGGACCAGCAGTGGACTCGGATGTAGAGATACTGATTTTATGTATTTATTTGGCTGTGCTGGGTCTTCGTCGCTGGGCAAGCTGTCTCTAGATGCAGCCAGCAGGGGCTACGCTCTGGTTGCAGTGTGCAGGCCTCGCATTGCGGTGGC
The DNA here is from genome assembly GCF_055505025.1 of Bos grunniens. Taxonomy (NCBI): domain Eukaryota; kingdom Metazoa; phylum Chordata; class Mammalia; order Artiodactyla; family Bovidae; genus Bos; species Bos grunniens. The sequence goes on along the minus strand of NC_141170.1, from coordinate 9,191,417 downwards.
TTATCTTGTTGGGAAGCAGAGGCTCTAGGCATGGGATTCAGTAGTTGCAGCATGTGGGCTCTGTAATTGTGGCTCGCGGGCTTAGTAATTGTGGTGCATGGGCTAATCTTCCTGAACCAGGGGTCGAACTAGTGTCCTCTGCACTGCAGGTGGATTCTTAACCACTGACCACCAGGGAAGCCCAAGATGTGGAGATATGTAAGAAACAATAGGAATCAAGGATGATTCCTGGGTTTACGGCTCATTCACCGGTGTGGCCCCCCGGCACCCAGATCTCATCCTGACACAGTGAGCGCTTGGTGATTGTTTGAATGGCTGGATGGACTGAAGGAAGGATGGATGAATAAATGGATAGCCTGACTGTGAGGAGAGTCCAGAACAATCTCTGTGGGAGGGGGAGGCAGGCAGCAGTTGCTATCCTCAATTCTTGAGGCCCATCAGGCATTTTCTCAGGGTCTCAACAGGGACAACAGTGGGAGAAGACATCAGAGCAGATAAGAGTTCAGTGATACTGTGAAGTCAGACAGGCTTGTACTTATGACAGCTCCAACTCCTGCTCACTGTTTGTCCTTGTACTTTGTGAGCCTCCCTGAGCCTCAGTTTCTTTATCTGTCAAATGGGGATAACCATCAACCTCATGGCTTCCCTGATAACTCAGCTGGTAAAGAATCTGCCTGCAATGCAGGAGACCCCAGTTCAATTCCCGGGTCGGGAAGATCCCCTGAAGAAGAGATAGGCTACCCACTCCAGTATTCTTGGGCTTCCCTTGTGGCTCAGTTGGTAAAGAATCTGCCTGCAATGCAGGAGACCTGGGTTTGCTCCGTGGGTTGGGAAGATCCCCTGGAGAAGGGAAAGGCTACCCACTCCAGTATTCTGGCCTGGAGGATTCCATGGACTGTATAGTCCATGGGGTCGCAAAGAGTCAGACACAACTGAGCAACTTTCACCTCAACCTCATGGCTTCTCAGGTGGTTCTAGCAGTAAAGAACCCACCTGCCACTGCAGGAGACATAAGAGATGCAGGTTCGATCCCGGGGCCAGGAAGATCCCCTGGAGGAGGGCATGGCACCCGCTCCAGTATTCTGGCCTGGAGAATCCCATGGACAGAGGAGCCTGACAGGCTACAGTCCATGGGGTTGCAAAGAGTCAGACACGACTGAAGCATCTTAGTATGCACACACATCAATCTCATGGTCCTGCCTTTGCTGGGAAGGCTCATGTGGCCACAGGCAAGCCACTTAAACACTCGGAGCCCCAATTTCCTCATCTGTAAGTTGGAACAAATACTCGCTACTACCTCTCTACCTCTCTCTGGTTGGAAGGCTAAGCAAAAATAATAAAAAGCAGATGAGTACACGAACACTTGGTCACCTTTGGGACAACACAAGCAGGAGCACAGCTTCCCCACCACCATCAGAGTCAGGAAAGGCGAGAAGGGCTCCAAACCAACCTCCAGCCTGGCCTGGAAGCTCACCCCCCTTCTGACCAATCCCACGTGGCCATTACTTCTGACCTGCCCATCATGGTTCCAACAGCAGCAGGGTCGTGCCCCACAGACAACTGTCAGGATGTGAAGAGAGAAGGCTTTTAAAGAGCAGAAAGGGGAGTTCGGGGCGCCTTGTGTGGTCTTCACTGCAGCTCGTAGGAAGAGCCCTGCATTGTGGGCGCCCCGGCACTAATTGAGGATGACGGGCTGGATAAATGTATTTATTGCTGCAAAACCCAGAGCTTTCTGGCTTGCGCCCCATCCGGCTCAAAATGCCCCACACCTGAGGCCCACTGGGCAGGCAGACGGCAGGGAAGGGAGGTACCAGAGAGCCCCAAGGGCCAGAGGACCAGATATAAATCCCATCCAGACTTCCTTTCCTAAACCCAGGAAATGCCAGTCAATTTATATCTCATCATCTTAACCCTGCAGGTCTGGTTAATGGTTTGACCCATGTATTCTCTCCTTTTCCAAAATCTTGTCCCGTTCCCTCTTAACTTGATTTACTCTACTTACTCCAGCTGCTGACTTTGGCAAGTTTTCTAGCTCTCAACCGACCACTGCATGCGGGCATCCTCCTGAAGGGTTTCCACGGCAGCGAGGGTGCAATTGCTCTGGCTACAAGCTCGAGAAAGTGCCCACTCTCATAACCTGGACTGGAAAAACACCCTCCCCCTCCCAGCCTCACCCCTTTTCACTTTCAACACCCAGGCACACTTTGGGGCACAGCATGAAAAGGCAGGCTAAAAGGGGCTTATATTTTTATACCATATTTGAGTTAGCTGTTTTATCTGGACGTGAACCTGAGCAGGGAGACGAGGGGGAGAGAGAGGGGCTTTATGAACTCAAAACCAAAATAGACCATTTAAGCAGAGCTGAGTGAAGTCACAGAATATGCCATGGAAAAGACTTTCAAGGCATTTTATAAATTTTGCACCCAAAAAACTGTCTCAGCCAGGTTGGACCCACAGCTTTCAGATATTCAAATCCTCTATTTTTCCATGATTTTCCTTATGGTTTAGGAGCTTAAGAAAACAATGAGAACGTGTCCCAAAAAGTTACATGAGCACGGCATGTAAGCTCACTTTCCTACAAATGAGCCACAAAAAGTACAGGCTCTGTGAAGAAAGTGACTTTCTCAGAAGGCTCCCTCCTTCTTCCTAATCTTCTTTCTTTCTTCTCTTCTTCCTCTTCTCACTATTCCATTAACACTACTTGACCATATCAACAGTGGGGACTTCCCTGATGGTTCAGTGGGTAAAAAATTTGCCTGCAATACAGGAGACACAGGTTCAATTCCTGGGTCAGGAAGATCCCCTGGAGAAGGAAATGGCAACCCACTCCAGTACTCTTGCCTGGGAAATCCCATGGACACAGGAGCCTGTTGGGCTACAGTCCACGTGGTCACAAAGAGTCAGACTCAACCAAGCATAGCACAGCATCATTAGTGAATTCTGACTCCTGATTCCTAATTTCACTTGGGCTTCTAGAGAAGAGGAGAGGGGCAATATTGTTAATCTAGAAACCAAACTCAGCATCTTAAGTGGGTTTCCTGAGGGACTACTCAACCCCAAAATGTCATGCATCTGACTGCTTTGCTGTGTCTACGCATTCTGTCTCCTCTCTCACATTCCCTTGATGGAGGACGCTGCCAACAGAGGACCCCGTGCCCCACTCTCCAGGTCTTTGCTCCCTCCTGTAGATCACCCTGCTGTTTCTCAGCCTTTCAATCTCGATTTCTAAAGTCCTCCCCAGACCACAGGCCTGGCTGAGTGCCACCTCCCCCATGAGTCTCCCATCTCCAGCTCCTCTGAACACTTCCTCTGCTTCCCTTCTGTCAGTTGCATTCTCGCTACCTTAGCTAAGATTATTGGCTAGTCCAAGACGAGCACCCTCATTCCCAGACTTGCTAGTTGTGTGATCTTAGATTAATAACCTAAACTTCCTGAAACTCAGTTTCCTCTACTGCAAAATACAAATAACAATATTTATCTCATAGAGTTGCAAGAAAATGAAATTAAAAACATATGTAATTACTTGGGCATAAAAAAAAAGGAAATAATGCATATTTGTAGCAACATGAATGGACCTAAAGATTAAGACAAATGTCACATGATATCACTTATATGTAGAATCTAAAAAAATGATACAAATGAATTTATTTACAAAACAGACTCACAGACATAGAAAACAAACTTATGTTATCAAAGGGGAAGGGATGGGGTGGGATAAATTTGGTGTTTGGGATTAGCAGATACATACTACCATATATATAAAATAAACAAGGACCTACTATACAGTATGAGGAACTATATTCAATATTTTGTCATAACCTAAAATGGAAAAGAATCTGAAAAAGAATATATATATATATATATATATATATATATATATATATAATAGAATCACTTTTATGTACACCTGAAACTAACACATTATAAATCAGTTATATTTCAATTTTTTTAAATAACCTTTTATACAGTGACTAATATGTTCTAATTAGTAAATGCAGGTTACTGGTTTGTTTATTACCTCATCAAATACTTGAGTCTATATCCTGTCTACTAAGTCATAAGATTCTAAATATCAGGATTAATAAATAGTCTTCCTTTGTATCTCTTACCTTCCTAGCTAGAAATGACTGAACATGAATCTATGCCAAGTCCTATGCTTATTGATTTATGTTTGTAATGGTAGTTTTATGTGTCAACTTGACTAGGCTAGAGTAACCCAAGTGTCAATCAAACACTAAGCCAAGGGTTGCTGTAGAGATAGAAGGTATTTTGTAGATGTGATTAACACCTATAATCAGTTGCCTTTAAGTGAAAGAGATTATCTAGTTCAGTCAGTTGAAACATCTTAAGACCAAACTGAGATTTTCCAGAAGAAGAAAGAAACCCCACCAGTGGGATGTAGCATCAGCTTCTGCCTGAGTGTTCTAGCACATTCTCCCTGATGGCCTACCCTCCAGATTTTAGACTTGACCACCCAGCCCCCACTTTTCTGCAATCAATTAATCAACCAATCAATCAATGGATTTGTTTCTCATGGTGTTACCATGACTAATGTGATGTTAGTACATTTTGAATCCATAAAAGTATGTGACAGTCGATCTTATGTATCAACATGGCTGGGCTATGGTGCTCAGATAGTTGGTCAAACATTACCCTGAAGGTTTCTGCGAGAGTGTTTTTAGAAGAGATAAGTATTTAAATCAGCTAACTTGGAGTAAAGTAAATTGCCCCTCACAATGTGGGTGGGCCCCCACCAATCAGTTGAAGGCCTGACTGGACCAAAGACTAACCTCCCCTGAGCAAGAGGGAGAGGACGGCCTTCAGACTTGAAAGGCAGCATCAGTCTCTGCGTGGGCTCAGCCTACCGGCCCAACCAACAGACTCAAACTTGCCAGTATCTGTGATTGTGTGAGCCGATTCCTTAAAATCATTTTCTCTGTATATATACATCCTCTTGGTTCTGCTTCTCTGGAGCACCCTGAATACTACCGAAATAGAATGGGGGTTGCTTTTGCAATTACTGTCACAATCAGTATCTGCAATAAGATTGGTGCAAGTGTTAGAACTGTTGGTTTCGTATTTGTATTAGGATTCAGATTCAGGTGGGCATCCTATTTGGTACTGGTAGACACCACATAAGATAGTGGCAAAAGGAAGTTGTTGCTGTTGTTCAGTAGCTAAGTCATTTCTGACTCTTTGTGATTCCATGGACTGCAGCATGCCAGGCTCCTCTGTCCTCCACTATCTCCCAGAGTTTGCTTAGATTTGTGTCCATTGAGTCAGTCGTGGTATCTAACCACCTCATCCTCTGCCACTCCCTTCTTTTGCCTTCAATCTTTCCAAGCATCAGGGTCTTTTCCAATGAGTCAGCTCTTCGCATTGAGTGGCCAAACTATTGCAGCTTCAGCTTCAGCCTCAGTCCTTCCAATGAATAGCTAAGGTTGATTTCCTTTAGAATTGAGACTTGAATTCTAATCCTTCAAAATACAAATGCTACACTCTTCCCACAAACCCCTCCCATCTCCCAAGTCCAGGGGCTCACACCTCAAAGGTAGTCAATATACGTTTATACTGAGCAAACTAAAAGACGTGCAAAAATCCACTTTTCTTATAGTATCCAAAATTTAAGGAGACAGACACACCAGAGACTTTCCTTCAGACTCAGGATCTTCACGAATCCAAAGAAAGTCTGTTGGAATAGTTTCCACTGGAGCAAAGGAAAGTCCATGAAGTTGGAACACATAATAGATGAGAGTCACTACACATATGTGCTAAGGGTCAAGTACTAAAAGGATAAATGTTCTGTGCAGATAAATGTTCTATGAAATATGTCCATTATAAATGGACTTCCCAGTAGGTGGACAATCATGACCAGTCAGAAGAATGGCTTTTCTCACCCATTTGCAATAAATAGCCCTGGGAAACTCTGACGGTGACAACAAGGAGGGAGACTTCCCATTTATCTCAAGTCTTATCTTCTTGGTTCGGGGTCTTTTGAATGAGAAACTTCCCTTTTGTGTTGACAAGGCTGTGTCAATGTTTCCTTTATGATGCCACATCTGAGGATCCAGGAGAAAAAAAAATCATTGGAATGGGTGTTTTTTGTTTTTGTTTTTTTTCATGAAATAACTATATCCCAACTCTGAGATTAAATTGAAAATACAAGGTAAGTGAGTAAGTGAAGTTACTCAGTCATGTCCAACTCTTTGTGACCCCATGGACTGTAGCCTACCATGCTCCTCCATCCATGGGATTTTCCAGGCAAGAGTACTGGAGAGGGTTGCCATTTCCTTCTCCAGAGGATCTTCCCAACCCAGGGATCGAACCTGGGTCTCCTGCATTGTAGTCAGATGCTTTACCATGTGAGCCATCTGGGAAGCCGAAAATACAAGGTACTAGTGAACTTATTTGCAGGGCAGTAATAGAGACACATGGAGAAGGCAAATTTAACTGCCCATCCTGCATATTTATCTGCTAAATCTTGCAACTCTAGTCTTAGATGATGTTTGAATGTAGCTGTGGTTGAAAATGACAGCCTGATTCTTCAAAGATTGTCTTTATATCATGCTTTCTTTTTTTAAAAAAATATTGATTCTTCAAAGATTGTCTTTATATCATGCTTTCTTTTTTTTTTAATTTTTAATTGGAGGGTAATTGCTTTACAATATTGTATTGACTTCTGCGATACAACAGTGTGAATCAGCTATAAGTATACATGTGTCCCCTCCCTCTATTAGCTATCTATTTAAAATATGGTAATGTATGTATTCCAGTGCTGCTCTCTCAACTCATCCCACCCTCTCTTTCCCCTGCTGTGTCCAAAGTCTGTTCTCTAAGTCTGTGTCTCTATTGCTGCCAAGTCGCTTCAGTCGTGTCCGACTCTGTGCGACCCCAGAGACGGCAGCCCACCAGGCTCCCCCGTCCCTGGGACTCTCCAGGCAAGAACACTGGAGTGGGTTGCCATTTCCTTCTCCAATGCATGAAAGTGAGAAGTGAAAGGGAAGTCGCTCAGTCGTGTTCAAGAAAAAACAGAATCATATTTTCAGTGTACCTATGCCCCATGAAATATTTACAACATATATTTAAAATTTATCCATTATTTACCTGAAGTGCTAATGTAACTAGACGTTCTGTACTTTGTCTGCAATGATATCTGCAATGTTTTACCTTTGCCCAGCCCCAGAAATTCTACATTAATTGCTTGAATATGTCCCTTTCCTGCCTGCACACAGGTGTTCGCCTCCATGCTTTCCTCTTCCTTCCCTTTCAGGTCTGTTGTTGTTGTTTAGCGGCTCAGTTGTATCCAACTGTTTATAACCCCATGGACTGTGACCCACTGGGTTCCTCTGTCCATGGGATTTCCTAGGCAAGAGCACTGGAGTGGGTTGCCATTCCCTTCCCCAGGGGATCTTCTCGATCCAGAGGTCGAAGCTGGCTCTCCCACTGTCTCCTGCATTGCAGGAATATTCTTCACGGTAGGTGCCTTGTACCTACTTTATTGCATGAGCGTGTATGCTCAGTCATGTCTGACTCTTTGAGACCCCATGGACGGTAGCCCACCAGGTTCCTCTGTCTATGGAATTTTCCAGGTGAGAATACTGGAGCGGGTTGCCATTTCCTTCTCCAAAGGATCTTTCTGACCCAGGGATCGAACCCACATCTCTTGAGTCTCCTGCACTGGCTGGCAGATTCTTCTACCACTGAGCCACCTGGGAAGCCCCGTTAACACAGTATCTGTAGCACAGGAAGTCTACTGAGATCATTAGTGTTTCTTGCTGCTGCGATGATATATTCAGAAAGCATGAGCACTATTTATGTTTTGGTCTTTGAACTTTTCTGTCTCCCACCAAGATCATCAGTTGAATTCCTGTGTCCCCTAACTTCAGAGGCCAGCCCAATTCAAAGGTGCTTGCAGGGGTTGAGGTCCTTCTGTCTTCTGGAAAAGTCTTCACTCCAAACCCATGTAACAAGCTTTCCCTGAGTGAGGAAGGGGAGGGAGGGAGGAAGCACTTTTGAAGGAGGTGGGGTGATGCCTAAACATGGAACAGAGGAAGGAAGTCCCCCAGTACTGGAAAGCAATTGTTGAAATACTGTCTCAAGTTGTCTCCATGCCTCAGCTCTTGCCCTCTACATTCCCCCTCCCTTTTTATATGGAAATCAGATCACACTACTCCTCAGCCCAGATTCGTCTCATGGCTTCCATTTTATTCCCAATAAAAAACTGTGTGTTCAGTCACTCAGTCATGTCTGACTCTTTTGCAACCCCATGGACTGTAGCCCATCAGGCTCCTCTGTCCATGAAATTTTTCAGGCAAGAACACTGGAGTGGGTTGCCATTTCCTCCTCCAGGGGATCTTCCAGACCCAGGGATCAAATCTGCATCTCTTGTGTCTCCTACATTGGCAGGCAGATACATTACTGCTGTGCCACCCAGGAAGCCCCATTTCATCTTATTCCCAATAAATGATGGGTACTGATCTCTCCCAATGCCTTCATCTCATGCCCACTGCAGGCTGCTATCTTACCCTCTAGCATCTGCATGTCCTCTTCCCTTGGCCAAGGAGTCTCTTCTTCCAGATACCCACCAGTTCATCTTATCTTTTATTTTATATTTTACCTTTATGCAAAATGTGAGGCTCACCCTGACCTCCACCAGCACCCCATATTTTGCTTTCTCTGTGGCACCAAACTCTTCTAAGCTTTGATACAGCTTGCTTATTCATTCTATGTGCTGTTGGTCTCTCTCTGACTCTCTGCTATTGAATATCCTGAGGGCAGGAATTTCTGTATGTTTCATTTCTCTATCCCCAACACAAAAGGCTGGCTTACAATTAACAATGAGTAAATACTGGGGAAGGAAAGAAAGAAACAGGGAGGGAGGAAAGGGTGATCTGAAGATGCCCAGTACAGTGAGAGGGTCAGGAGATGTACCCCTCTAGACACAGGTGTACCGAGGATCGAGCTGAGTCCTACGTCTTAATGTGCCTCCTAATTAGTAAACCCCGCAGGTGTACAGACACCATGCAGAGCATTAGGGAGTAACCACGAGGTCGACCAGGTCTCCCAAAGCTGTGTACTCCAGAGATGATACTTAGGGTATTCTTTAAAGTCTAGGGAAGGAAAAGCAGAGACACAAAAATGATCAGTGAAATTGAATTTCCCACTAGTATGTGAATTCGGGGCTTAGAATCAGATTAAGATTGATTTAGAGAAATATATTTCTTTGGAAGTCAACTAATAAAATTTGTGCTAGCTAAATTATATATCTATTTAAAATAGTGTGATGATTGACTATGAAAAAATAGTGTAGTCCTTGTGCCTCCCTTGCTAGCTGAGTGAGTCACCTTTCTGAGCATGAAGAGTCACAGCTATAGGTGGGATCATTGTACCTCATCTATCAGTCAGTATGGGTTGGGTTGTATGGCAGTAATATGTAATCCTCGTAATATGTAATCCTCAACTCTGAAACAGCAAAGGGGCTTGTTTTTAATTTTTGATTCGAGGATATTTACTTTACAATATTGTGATGGTTTCTGCTATGAATCAGCCACAGGTAGACATACATCCCCTCCCTTTTAAAACTCCCTCCCACCTCCCACTCCATCCCACCCCTCTAGGTTGTCACAGAGCTCCAGGTTTGCGTTTCCTGCATCATACAGGAAATTTCCACCGGCTATCTGTTTTACATATGGTAATGTATATGTTTCAATGCTACTCTCTCAATTCATCCCACCCTCTCCTTCCTCCACGTGTTCAAAAGCCTTCTTTATGTCTGTGAAAGGGCCATGTCTTGATCACACAACATGTCCATCAGGAGTCAGTGGGAGAGCTTTGCTCCTCATGCCATTCAGGAACCCAGGGCCGTCCCCCTCTCATACATCTGAGGACTGTGCCAGAGGGAACATGAGGTCCTGAGATCCTCTCAAAATGAATCAGCCTAGTCCTTTGCAGAGATGTGGATGGACCTAGAGACTGTGTCACACGGAGTGAGGAAAGTCAGAGAGAAAAACAAATATCATGTATTAACACATATATGTGAAATCTGAAAAAAAATGGTATAGATGTAAAAGATCTGTTTACAAAGTAAATACAGAGACACAGACTCAGAGAACAAACATGGATGTCGAGGGGGAAGGGGTGGTGGGATGAATTGGGAAACTGGGACTGACATATATATGCTATTGATACTAAGTATAAGATAGATAACTAATAAACATCTACTGTACAGCACAGGGAGAAGGCAATGGCACCCCACTCCAGTACTCTTGCCTGGAAAATCCCATGGACGGAGGAGCCTGGTAGGCTGCAGTCCATGGGGTCGCTAGGAGTCGGACATGACTGAGCGACTTCACTTTCACTTTTCACTTTCACACATTGGAGAAGGAAATGGCAACCCACTCCAGTGTTCTTGCCTGGAGAATCCCAGGGACGGGGAGCCTGGTGGGCTGCCGTTTATGGGGTCGCACAGAGTCGGACACGACTGAAGTGACTTAGCAGAGCAGAGCAAAGCATAGTACAGCACAGGGAGCTCTGCTCAGTGCTCTGTGTGGACCTAGATGGGAAGGAAATTCAAAAAAGAGGCGATACAGGTAAACACACAGCTGCAACACTTTGCTGTGCAGTAGAAACTACCATAACATTGTAAAGCAACTACACCACAATAAAAAAAATTTAATTAAAAATTTAAAAAAAGAAAAAGAAAGGATCAGCTTTGCTTTGCTCATCAAAGTCACTGTGGGGACCAGTCTAACAGAGAAGCCCCACCTCAAAGAAGCCAGTTCCAGGTAAGAGAGCTTGAGAAGGTCTCACGTAGCAATTGAATACATGAAAGGATCTTTGTCTTTTCTATTCACAACCCAAGGTCACCCCCAGTCACAAGGGGACCAGGAGGCACAATCCTACTAATGTGCTCATTTTCCAACATTTGACTCTTGGACCCCCTTACTGCCATTTTTTACTGTATATTACTCTCAGAATTTTCAGGATAGGGCAACCGGGAGAAATAACTCATACTCAAATGATCCATGACATCTTTTAGTTCTCCCAGAACCCTTGTTGTTGTGTTTAGTCACTCAGTTGTGTCTAACTTTTGCGACCTCGTGGACTGTAGCCCACTGGGCTCCTCTGTCCATGGGATTATCCAGGCAAGAATACTGGAGTGGGTTGCCATTTTCTACTCCAGGGGATCTTCCCAATCCAGGGATTGAACTAGAGCCTCCTGCATAGGCAAGTGGATTCTTAACCACTGCACCACCAGGGAAGCCCCCACAGAAACCTATCAATTAGTTATTATTCTTCCCATTTTACAGATGTGGAAATAGAGGCACAGAGGTACTTGGCAGCATGCAAAAGGTACCACAATACACAGACAGAGGATCCAAGATTTACAGGCCAGGCACAAATGCAAAGTCATTCTTATTCTTTCCAGAATATCGCACTACCCTTGACTGTCCTATTTTCCCTTTTAAATGACGGCATTTTCATATTAGATCCATCCTGTCCAAACCAAAAAAGGAGACAGAATACTTAGCAAAATATATTTGTTTTTCAGTTGCTAAATCGTGTCCAACTCTTTGTGACCCCATGGACTGCAGCAAACCCAGCTTTCCTGTCCTCCACTATCTTCCAGTTTGCTCAAACTCATGTCCACTGAGTCAGTGAAGCCATCCAACCATCTCTTCTTCTGTCATCCCCTTCTCCTGCCTTCAATCTTTCCTAGCATCCGGCTCTTTTCTAATGAGTCAGCTCTTCACATTAGGTGGCCAAGGTATTGGAGTTTCAGCTTCAGCACCAGTCTTCCAGTGAATTTTCAAAGTTGATTTCCCTTAGGATTGACTGGTTTGATCTCCTTGCTGTCCAAGAGACTCTCAAGAGTCTTCACCAGAGAAAAAGCATAAACGTAGCAAATGTTGGATTGACTCAGTTTTCTTTGGTCATCTTTGTCTTCTGTAAATAGAGAAAGGAAGGGGAATAGAACACAGGGCAGATAAGAGGCCCCCTGATATTGCTGAGGAAGCGTCTGCTTATTTTGAGAGATTCTCCAGGGACGCAGACATATGTAAGCCAGCTCAGTCCAAAACTCATGTTTCATGGAGTTGATTCCTTATGAACCGTAAAGTGGTTTTCACTTGTCCCTAGTGTTATTTGTAGAAATTTGTATCAGAGAGATCAGAAAATGATTATATATTCTCTTTTCAAAAGGCCCCCATATGCAGTTTGTTATATTTTTTGGTTAGGGTGGCATATTCAGTTATGTTTGAAGTTCCAGCCTGTCAGGACTACCTTCATGAAAAGCTTTGCACAAGTTTAACTTAGCCAGAACACACACTATCTGTGTTGTTTGAGGGATCTGACTTAAACTTTATATAAATTCAGTGTTTAGTATGCCATATTTATTTTTGAAATCTTTTCTGACACTTCGTTACAATTAATCTACATCTGCCATTACAACCTGCGTCCTAAGAGAAAAGTCTGAATCATTTGCCCTGAGTCACCAGTGATACATCCTGCTCTTTCATACAAAGGAGCTTCCCTGGTGGCTCAGATAGTAAAGACCCTGCCTGGAATACAGGAGACCCAGGTTTGATTCCTGGGTCTGGAAGATCCCCTAGAGAAGGGAATAGCTACCCACTCCAGGATTCTTGCCTGGAGAATTCCATGAACGGGAGCCTGGTGGGCTACAGTCCAGGGGATCGCAAAGAGTCGGACATGACTGAGCAAGTAACACTTCATACAAAAGACCCATTTCTCGAGGCTCAGTGATGCCAAGTTCTAAAAGAAAAGCTCTCAATTAGGGTAAAAGCCTCAGCTGCAAAAAAGATAGAAGGTAGAAAAAATGAAACATTCAGGTATAAAACTTTAGCTCATAGTTTACACATCTCTTTTATTTGCTGGCCTGATGTGCACGTCTCTTTTATTTCCAATTTCAGCTCAGTTCAGTTAAAGTCGATCAGTGGTGTCCGACTCTGCGACCCCATGAATTGCAGCACACCAGGCCTCCCTGTCTATCACCAACTCCCGGAGTTCACTCAAGCTCACGTCCATCGAGTCAGTGATGCCATCCAGCCATCTCATCCTCTGTTGTCCTCTTCTCCTCCTGCTCCCAGTCCCTCCCAGCATCAGAGTTTTTTCCAAAGAGTCAACTCTTCTCATAAGGTGGCCAAAGTACTGGAGTTTCAGCTTCAGCATCATTCCCTCCAAAGAAATCCCAGGGCTGATCTCCTTCAGAATGGACTGGTTGGATCTGCTTGCAGTCCAAGGGACTCTCAAGAGTCTTCTCCAACACCACAGTTCAAAAGCATCAATTCTTCGGCGCTCAGCTTTCTTCACAGTCCAACTCTCACATCCATACATGACCACAGGAAAAACCATAGCCTTGACTAGATGGACCTTTGTTGGCAAAGGAATGTCTCTGCTTTTGAATATGCTGTCTAGGTTGGTCATAACTTTCCTTCCAAGGAGTAAGCGTCTTTTAATTTCATGGCTGCAATCAACATCTGCAGTGATTTTGGAGCCCAGAAAAATAAAGTCTGACACTGTTTCCACTGTTTCCCCATCTATTTCCCATGAAGTGATGGGGCCAGATGCCATGATCTTCGTTTCCTGAATGTTGAGCTTTAAGCCAACTTTTTCAATTTACACACCAGTAAAGCAAGGCAAGAAAATGAATGAGCCTGGACTTGGACCCCTCACCAAAAACAACTGTCTCTCCATATTCCACAAGGCAACGTGAGAGATATCCCACAAGTTTGAGCAGAGAGAAACTGTCTGCGTAATGTGATGGTCAACCCGCAATACCTCCCCAATAGCAATGCTAAGCTGAGATTAAATCTGAAGAGTACAGGCAAGACAGCTCCATGTAGAAACAGAAGGAACCCTGAACACTGCACATCTCAGCTCCTTTGTTTACACAGCAGGAGACTGAAGGCCACCAAGGTGAAATGACATGCTCCCTAGCAAAAGGGCCAGGGCTGAATCCAAGCCCTTCTTGATATACAGCTGGGAAATTCCATCTGTACAACTGGCCAGGAACTCTTTTAATAGTGTGAGAATAAATTTATATTTAGCCTAGAATTAAACAAGCTTTTGATATAGACAAATCTAGCATATTCTTTTAATTTATTGCCATTCAAACTAGATCAATCTAATTTATATATGTTTTAAAATTACTTAATATTTATTTTCCATCTTAACAGTAATAAATAAGCATTGCCCTCCTCCCACTCATCCCCACCAAGGGCTCTTTCCTGCCGTGGCTTTCCCTCTCTCCTTTGCCCCTGCTTCAATCCAACTCCAATGCCACCTTAAAGATTCCAATTAGGCTGACCACCTAAATCCACTAGATCAGAGGAATTTTCACTGAATTTCTAAAGTAGTTTTGGTTTATGCCCTACAATCTCCCAAAGAGTGTATACATTCTTTATGTATTTTAAACATTCATTATGTCTTCATACATTCATTATGCTTTTCTTTAGATACTAACTCAAATCAATTCATGTCAGTATCATCTATCAAGTCTGTTTCTGAGTTTCTCCAGGTCAAAGAAGTTTCTTCCTTTCTTTCTTTTAATCCCTTTGGCTTGAAATAGCAAATATGTTCCATCCTACAAAACAGTACTGATCAACTGATAAGAACCATCCTGATTTCCAAGATGAAAAAATTCAGGCTTATCAGGAAAAAGCAGTGAAATATGTACTCTGACTCTCCTTAAGTGGTGTCTGGTTTAGGACTGAACACAGAGTTTGTGAATCAAGCATTAAATTTAAGCTTACTACAGCCTCCAAGTCTAGAAGACAGTCTTTACACAAACACACCCTCCCACCTACTGGACCCCAACACGTGCACAGGGGCCTCAGAATTGGCTCATCCTACAAAAAGATGTCCAAAAATTAAATCTCCTGTTTTGCAGATTAAGAAACTGAGATAGAGAACCCTTAAATAGATGACAGACAACCAGAGGCAACCGGAAGTCAATAATACAACTCTATATGGTATTACTTATATGTGAAATTCTAAAAATAGTACAAATGAGCTTATTTACAAAAGCAGAAACAGACTCATAGACATAGAAAATAAATTTATTCCAGGTTCGATGCACGATACTGGATGCTTGGGGCTAGTGCACTGAGACGACCCAGAGGGATGGTATGGGGAGGGAGGAGGGAGGAGGGTTCAGGATGGGGAGCACATGTATACCTGTGGTGGATTCATTTTGATATTTGGCAAAACTAATACAATTATGTAAAGTTTAAAAATAAAATAAAATTTTTTTAAAAATGACAAAAAAATAAAATAAAATAAATTTATGCTTACCAAAGAGAAAGTGGTGAGTGCATGCTAAATCACTTTAGTTGTGTCCAACTCTTTGCAGTTCTATGAGCTGTAGCCCACCAGGCTCCTCCGTGCAAGGGATTCTCCAGGCAAGAATACTTAGGTGGGTTGCCATGCCCTCCTCCAATTGATCTTTCCAATTCAAGGATCAAACCCGTGTCTTTTTATGTCTCCTGCATTGGCAGGCGAGTTCTTTACCACTAGTGCCACCTGGGGAAGTGGTGGATAGGGATAAATTGGGAGTATGGAATTAACAGATGTACACTACTATACATAAACTAGACAAACCACACAGATTTGCTGTATAACATATCTCTGCCCATTTAGCATGCACAGGAACTATGATCAGTATCTTGTAATAAACTATAATGGAAAAGATTTGAAAAAAGAATACACACACACACACACACACACACACACACACACACACATGTATAACCAAACTGCTTTCCTGTACACCTGAAATGAACACAATAACATATCCCACAATAATGTGTGATGGGTGGGAGAGGAAGGAGTTTCAAGAGGGAGGTGATATATGCATAAGTGTGATTGATTCACTTGGTTGTACAGCACAAACTAACACAACATTGTAATTACACTCCAACAATAAAATAAAATAATAAATAGTATAATAAAATAACAGAAATAAAAAAATAATTAAAAGGCCCCTAAATAAGTTATACTTCAAAAATAAATGATTTTTTAAAAGAATATAACTGAATCACTGTTATTATCCCTCAGCAACCCAGTTAGGAGCAATATTCCCAAGAGAGTTTGGGAGAGTCTAATAAAATCAGTAGTGTCTGGTCTTTATCTAGTTAAATGTGCAAAACTTGGAAGCCTAAAAAAAAAAATCTCACTTTTTTTTCTTTAGAGCAACATGGCAAGAATACCAATTGGGAGAATCCAGCCCCTCAGAGCTTCTCATCTTACCATGCCAGAGTTCTAACAGATCCCCCTCTTCATCCTGACCATGCATGCCTCGGTCAGCCTCCAGAGAGACCAGAGGGGAAAAAAAAAAAAAAAGCAAGGAGAAAAAAGATCAGGAAAAGCCCACACTCCTGCAAGTAGAAATCTAAGCTGCTCTGAGTGCGTGCTAGGTGAGTGAGCACAGTGACAGAGGAGGGGATGCGGTGCCCCGTGGCTCCATCCCAGACCTCGAGACAAGCAGAGCTTCAGGCATCCTCAAATCCCTGGGTCCTCACCTCCATGGGTGAGACATTCCATCTTTCCACAATGAAGTGCTCGCTCTCCAGGGAGGCCCCTGATCTGCCCTGCACATACTAGACACTTCGATTAGACAGTTCTCAGTTTCATTGGTGCAACAGTGTATACTTTAACCATGAGAAATCGAAATAAAAATTATTGTAAAAAAGAATGTGGCAAAGACAACCAGATGCAGCCAGATTTAAAGTATTCAAATTCGATTTAAAATAAATCATTTCATAAATAACTCAAAAGAAACAATATCCTAAATGAAGACACTTCTAAATATTCCTCTATTCCTTTTTTCCCTCCAAAGGACGAAAGGGATAAACTCTAGCTACCCTAAAAGGGAGTTACTCAAGATACCCAATTAATAGGGTGAATTAAAACTAAGCACAGCTATTATTTATTGCTCTCAGTCCCAGGCACTGTGTCAAGAAGTTTACAAGCATCCTTTTATTTAATCTTCACGTCAGTTTCATAAGATCCTTATTGCCCCCATTTTACAGATGAAGGACTAGACCGAGGGACATAAGTGACTTGTCCCTGGTCACACATCAAGACTAGACTAAGGTAAGGGAAGTTTAGTTCAGTTCAGTCAGTCAGTTGTGTCCAACTCTTTGTGACCCCATGAACCGCAGCAGGCCAGGTCTTCCTGTCCATCCCCAACTCCCAGAGTTCACACAAACTCATGTTCATTGGGTTGGTGATGCCATCCAACCATCTCATCCTCTGTTGTCCCCTTCTCCTCCTGCTCTCAATCTTTCCCAGCATCAGAGTCCTTTCCAATGAGTCAGTTCTTCTCATCAGGTGGCCAAAGTATTGGAGTTTAAGCTTCAACATTAGTCCTTCCAATGAACACCCAGAACTGATCTCCTTGAGGATGGTGTGGTTGGATCTCCTTGCAGTCCAAGGGACTCGCAAGAGTCTTCTCCAACACCACAGTTCAAAAGCATCAATTCTTCGGTGCTCAGCTTTCTTTATAATCCAACTCTCACATCAATACATAACTACTGGAAAAACCATAGCCTTGACTAGATGGACCTTTGTTGACAAAGTAATGTCTCTGCTTTTTAATATGCTGTCTAGGTTGGTCATAACTTTCCTTTCAAGGAGTAAGGGTAAGGGAAGAGAGGGACCTAAGTGCAGAATTTAAGGAGGCACTCAATTTCAAGGTTTTACAAGTGCAAGGTAATCTCCTGCGTGTGAGTGCCACCTTAAATTTAGATTCTGGAAGCTTCCCTTGCCCTACTCTAACCCTGTCATACATGAGCAATGCAACAGTGGTACACTTGAGATTCAAAATCATAGCTATCTGGTTGCAGAGCCCTTTGCTTATATCACCCATCCCCTTGTAGAGATGAGCAACTCTATCCAAGATACTTTGTTCCAAAACACAGGTCTGCCATATGACCCAGCAATCCCACTGCTGGGCATACACACCGAGGAAACCAGAATTGAAAGAGACACGTGTACCCCAATGTTCATTGCAGCACTGTTTATAATAGCCAGAACATGGAAGCAACCTAGATGTCCATCAACAGATGAATGGATAAGAAAGCTGTGGTACATATACACAATGGAGTATTACTCAGCCATTAAAAAGAATACTTTTGAATCAGTTCTAATGAGGTAGATGAAACTGGAGCCTATTATACAGAGTGAAGTAAGCCAGAATAAAAAACACCAATCAGTATACTAATGCATATATATGGAATTTAGAAAGATGGTAACGACAACCCTGTATGAGAGACAGCAAAAGAGACACAGATGTATAGAACAGTCTTTTGGACTCTGTGGGAGACGGAGGTGGGGAATGATTTGGGAGAATGGCATTAAAACATGTATAATATCATATAAGAAACGAATCACCAGTCCAGGTTCGATGCAGGATACAGGAGGCTTGGGGCTGGTGCACTGGGATGCCCTGGAAGGATGGTATGGGGAGGGAGGTGAGAGGGGGGCGAATATGTGTATACCCATGGCGGATGCAAGTTGATGTATGGCAAAACCAATACAATATTGTAAAGTTAAAAAATAATAATAAAAATAAAAAACACAAGTCTCTGCACACGCAGCCCTGAGAGCTGAGGTCACACAAAAAGCAGCAGGAGCCACAGGAGCCCCATAGGGTAGCACAGTGGTGTGGCAGGGTCACACCTGCCCCAACCTTCAGTCGTGTCATAATCACACAGTACCCCAATATCCTGAAAGGAAAGTCTACTTTGTAAGTATCCTTAATATGAAACCCGAGAGTACACGCAGTCTGCTCTATTTTAAACCTACATTAAGTGACCGATTTGTTCTGGGACAGAGAACACAGTGCATATTTTTCATCAATGCTCAAACCAAAACCAAAGCTCTGATTAAATCCCATGACCAATTCCCAGCCCAGGCTCTACCCTGCTCATGGCTTAAGCCGTAAAACTTCTAATTGCTCACTAGGGGTGGAATAAACTCGTTTCTTGAGAGCAATAAGCTTGATGGCCATGAAGAGGACCATGATTTCTACGGGCTGGAAAGGGGAGACTAGTTCAGGCTTTTGCCTCATAGAAGCTCTCTTTACTGACCTGCTGGTGGTGGGGAGGATGCAAGGGAATTCTACAATGCCTGCATTTGACAAAATTACCCCCAATTATGAGAGATATTACCCCAAATGACTCTTTTCCCTTGTCAGCCACGATTTCCCATTGTAATTTTCGTTTTCATCTGAAAAGCATTTTTACCAGAAATAAAATGGTATATTTTAGTTTGAAAATGGGTAGCTGCCAAGTGTTGGCCATGTGACCTGCCCATCCTAACTGAGTTGCTCTAACATGGTCCTTTTTTAAATACATTATTTTTTCAGAACAGTTTTTTAAATTTACAACAAAATTGAGAGGAAGGTACAGAGAATTCGCATAAATCTCTCTACCTGCCGCCCCTTCACACACACAGCCTCACGCAATATCAACATCCCCCAACCAGAGTGGTACATTTGTCACCATTGATAAACTTATGCCAGTACATCATAAGCACCCCAAATCCACAGTTGTATTAGGGTCCACTCCTGGTGTTGTACACTCTAAGGGTTCAGACAAATGTATAATGACTTGTATCCACCACCACTGTCATGTAGAATAGTTTCCCTGGCATAAAAATCCCTGCTCCCCTGTGTTCTGTCCATTCATCCCACCAACTCTCCCACAGGATCCATT
Organism: Bos grunniens; assembly: GCF_055505025.1. Taxonomy (NCBI): domain Eukaryota; kingdom Metazoa; phylum Chordata; class Mammalia; order Artiodactyla; family Bovidae; genus Bos; species Bos grunniens. Next base: position 9,171,681 of record NC_141170.1, on the reverse strand, counting down.
AGACAATGTTGAGCTACCATAGGATCCAGCAGTCCCACTCCTGGGCATATACCCAGAGAAAACCATAATTCAAAAAGATACATGCACTCCAATGTTCATTTCAGCTCTATTTACAATAGCCAAGACATGGAAGCAACCTGCATCTCCATGGACCCAAGAATGGATAAAAAAGATTGCAAGAGTGGAATGGGACATTCCATTGGAACATGACTCAGCCACAAAAAGGAAGGAAATAGTATCATTTGCACTAACACAATGGATCTAGGGATGATCATACTAAGTGAAATAAGCCAAACAGAGAAGGACAAATATGGTATCGCTTATATGTGGAATCTAAAAATAATGATACACGTGAACTTATATACAAAACAGAAATAGACCCACAGACATAAAAAAAAACTTAGGTTACCTCCTTAGATAAATTAGGAGTCTAGGATTAACATATACATACTAGTATATATGAAACAGATAAACAACAAGGACCCACTGCATAGCACAGGGAACTATGCTCACTATTCTGTAATCATCTATTATGGCAAAGAATCTAAAAAAGAACACACGCACGGAATCACTTTACCCATGCATCTGAAACTAACAACTTTGTTAATCAACTATACTTAACATTTTTTAAGAAAAAAGTGGCCAGTGCCCCCTTACCCCCAAAAAATTAGGCCTTTTGTTCTACACATAGAGAAGGCTCAGAGTGCCTTTGGCCTCGGTGGAGGAAGAAAGGACTAATCCCTCCCTTCTCCACCCAGCCCTTGAAGCCTGCATTCAGGCACAGATGGACGGATGGCAACCAAACCCATGAGACCCAGTGAGGACCACACGGGGTGAGCAGCCCCCTCCTTTGAGAAGCTGTCTGTCTCAAGTGAAAAATCTCACCTTTCCTCCCATGGAGCACAGGAGAAATGGGAGCATGCTGGAGTGTCAGCCAGAGAGGACAGCAGGACTGAAGGCTGATGGAATAATGCCTTGTGGATTTCCTGCCTTGGAAGCCAAAAGGCCACTGCAGGTTTAAAGTCCTCCTCTCTGTAGCCATTGGTGGCTTAACATAAATGGGAAAGGGCAGGTCTTTATTGACCTCACGTGAAAAGCTGAACTCAGTTCTTGTCTTAGCCTTTCCTGCCTCTCACGGGGGCACTTTTTTTCCTCCTTCTTTGATGGCCCTGCTGTACCCGCGAGTCTTCAGTGGCGGCAAGTCTGTCACATCATTGTCCTCATTCTTGTTGCAAGTATAGATCTCATGAGAGTTATAGATGCCTGTGTGCAGGAATCATGCCTTTCTTTTCCGGAATTCTGTCTAATTTCTATTCTGAGCCCCTGTTCCCACCATGAGGTTCAGGTCAGTCAATATAAGGTTTCCCCACCCTCTCTGCCTGGCACAGAACTTGAAGCTGACATAAAACCAAGGCTTTGAGAGCTATGTAGGGCTGGGAGAACGGCAGGGTGGTTGGTCTTCAACTGCCACCTAAATACCCGTTCCCAGATGGCGCATGAGGAGCATCCAGGACAACCCCCAGCAACCGGTTCTTGCAGGACAGTCCAGGGTTCATCACATGCTCCACCCTGAAAGTGATTTCCTCTTTGCTCTGTGCACACCAAAGCATCTTGTAACTGGTCACCCTTGCCTCTGTAGGACCCTTCAGTGCCATCCCAGATCCATCTGTCCAGGTATCTCACATGGCCATTTATTGCTGCTGTTGTTTAGCTGCTAAGTCCTGTTGGACTCTTCTGCGATTCCACAGACAGTAGCCCATCAGGCTCCTCTGTCCATGGGATTTCCCAAGCAAGAACACTGGAGTGGGTATAGATTTCCTCCTCCAGAGGATCTTCCCAACCCAGGGATCGAACTCAGATCTCCTGCATTGGCAGGAGGATTCTTCACCCCTGAGCCACTTGGGAAGCCCATAGCCATTTATACTCAATTCATAAAGCTTTTCCTGGAAATAATCTCCCAGCACAGGTACACACATGCACGCAGCCCTCCATACCTCTTACTTCTTCTCCAGTCAGGGTGCAGCCAGCCAAGCCTGCCCCCCCACCAGCCCAGAAAAGTGAGTGCATCCAGACAGGTCACATGGATAATCATTTAAAACTAATTACTTACTTGTGTCACAGAGATGGCCCCCTAACATCTGGTTCAGATAATTTTCTCCTCCTTCCCCCACCCTCGCCTGAAACATTCTACCAAATGTTGCAGGAAAAAATACAACCTGTGCAGCATCGCAGCTGGTCGATGACCCAGCTCTGCAGGCTGACACCCGGGAACAAATTTGCACCCGGCAGAGAAGATCTGATTTCAGTGTGGTCATGTTCCATGATTCAGGGCTGAGTTCTCTGACTTCCTCCCTCTCTATCACCCCAAAGGAAAAATTTCACCCTTAAATCAGACCATAAACCCTAAGGAACTGCCCCAAGGGAGGCTGACTCAGAGCCTTGTGATACAGAAAGGTTTACACTTTTCATGTGATCCTTCCAAGGCACCCTGCACCATCCATTCATTTGTTTATCCAGTAAACTTTTATTAGCATTCCCAATGCATGCCAGGCTTCCCTGATGGCTCAGTGGTAAAGAATCTGCCTGCCAATGCAGAAGACGTGGGTTCAATCCCTGGGTCGGGAGGATCCCCTGGAGGAGGACCTGGCAACCCACTCCAGTATTCTTGCCTGGGAAATCCCATGGACAGAAAAGCCTGGCGGGCTATAGTCCATGGAGTCACAAAAAAGTCCAACACGACTTGGCAACTAAACAACAGCAACAATGCATGCCAAGCTAATCCCAGAGTGACAGTAAAAATTTCAGAAAAGGTCTAAAGATCACCTATTACAGCCCTCTCTTGCCAAAGAGTAGTCCTGGAGAGGTCAGGTAGCACCCACAGCAACACAACTACTCGGCAATGTAGCCAGGTCTAATCCCTGTTGTAGCCGACCACTCTTGTTCACGCTCACAGAAAACTGAGGCTCGCAAGCACAGCTGCCTGAGGAGGTCAGCTCAGCTATACAGGCCTTCTCTCTGTCCCCTTTGAAGTTAGCATTAGCCCGTAAGACTAAGGAGAAAGCATCAACTTTATTTTGTGCTGTCTGTTGCTGTTGCCGTAACAACTCCATTCATGCCAGCAAAGAGATCCTGGTTATTAATCTGGTTGCTCTTCAAAGGAATTTAAAATTTTCTAGAACTTCCAGGACATCTACCACACTGAGATTTGTCTACGACTTCTCAGCCATTGTTACTTTGCTTCTTCCAGTAAGATGGTATCTGCCCACTAGGAGGGGCTTGAAGAGTACCCCAATATTAGGAAGGCCTGTGCCTCTTGCCTTTGTTGTGATTCCATGTGGCTTCTCCCAACTCTCTTATGGTTCATCATGTCTACATCTATTTTCCCTCTGGACCTAGAGTGCCGTCTCTTTTCACCGTCTTGTTTCACACTCCCAACCTCTCTACTCACACACTGTTGTTCTTCAGTTGCTAAGTCATGTCCCGTTTTTTGGGACTCCATGGACTGCAGCACGCCAGATTTCCTGTCCTTCACCATCACCCGGAGCTTGCTCAAACTCATGTCCATTGAGTCAGTGATGTCATCCAACCGTCTCATCCTCTGTTGTCCCCTTCTCCTCCTGCTTTCAATCTTTCCCAGCATCAGGGTCTTTTCCAATGAGTCAGCTCTTCACATCAGGTGGTCATAGTACTGAAGCTCCAGCTTCAGCCTTAGTCCTTCCAATGAAAATTCAGGGTTGATTTCCTTTAGGATTGACTGGTTTGATCTCCTTGCAATCCAAGGGACTCTCAAGAGTCATCTTCAGCACCACTGTATCACAACAATTTTCTAATTGGTATCTTAGCCTCCATCTACCGCTGGAATAATCTTTACAAAATGCAAGTCTAATCAGGACCTTTGACCACACACCCCACTTAAGTCATCCTCTTTATGGCTTCCTACAGCTGGGAATATCTCTTTTTATAGTTTTACTATTGATTTATTTGCTATTCGCTGGTGGCTGTGTTAGTGCTTTGCTGCTGCTGGCTTTTCTCCAGCTGTGGCTAGTGGCGGCTACTCTCCACTGCAGTACACAGCTTCTCTTGCTGTGGAGCACAGGCTCCAGGGTGTGTGGGCCCAGCAGTTGTGGTTCCTGAGCTCTAGAGCATGGCCTCAATAGCTGGGGGGCAGGGGCCTAGTTGTTCCAAGGCATGTGGGATAAACCCCGGACAGGGACCGAACCTGTGTCTCTGTCATTGGCAGGCTGATCCTGTACCACTGAGTCACCAGGGAAGTTCCTAGAAATAATTCTGAAGAACCTCATTGGCAAGACCTTCCATGTGAAGTGATAAAGTGAAAGTGTTAGTTGCTCAATCGTGTCTGATTCTTTGTGGTTTGTGACCTCATGGACTGTAACCCACTAGACTCCTCTGTCCATGGAATTCTCCAGACAAGTATACTGGAGTGGGTTGCCATTCCCTTCTCCAGGGGATCTTTCCAATCCAAGGACCTGGGTCTCAAACCTGGGTCTCCAGCACTGCAGGCAGATTCTTTACCCCCTGAGCTATTAGGGCTTTCCTTATGATGGTGCAAGACCTTCCATGATCTTGTACCAACTGGCCTTACCAATGTCATGTTTCCATCTGTCCTTCTTCTCAACCCTATGATCCAGTAAACTAAATGCCATAGTGTTCCCCCAAAACCTCTGTCCTGTTTTCTGTGTTTACACCCTTCCACATACCAGAAAAGTTTCCTCCCACACTTTCACTTGGGAATCTCCAAGTCATCCTCACTCAGTTGATTAACTCTTCACCGCTGTCCTAAGAAAATGAATTATGACTTTCTCTAGTCCTGTGATACCGTACCCCTTTATCTATCAGGCTTCGCCTTTATGGAACTAGGTGTTAGGTGTTGCTCATCATTCATTATTTATGTTCTTAATATAGCAGTTGTAGCAAATCAATGACAAGACTTACATTTTTAATATCCCCATTTCTAACATAGAGTCATGGCATATAGTAAACACTCAAATTATGTCTGAGAGAGTGAGAGAAAGAAGAAGAAGAAAGAAAGAAGGCAAAAGAGGAGGGGAAGAGAGGAGGAAGGGGAGGGAGAAGAACAGAAGGAGAAGGGGAGAATGGGGAGGAAAAAAGAAGAAGAGGAAAAGGGAAAAAAGAAAGAAATGCTAGGAGCCAAGCTCAGCTATACCACCTCCATTTCCTATCCTTACCTGCATCTGACAGCAACCATACGTATTCATTGGGCCATTTCTTTACTTTGAGGTCGTCCAGATGAAGGGGCTGGAGTGATATTTGCAGTGCTAGGCAAAAAAAAAAAAATTCCTATACACTCCCATTAAAGCCATCAATAAATTAGATTAGTGGTTTTGACATTTTCTGCCTACTTGCTGACCTAAGCCTCTAAATAGAGCCGCTATAGTCTTTTCTTACAGCCCATCTCAGTGTTTATAAGGTGGCAGAAGTTGTGGGACTTACCTGTCGCTGAGCCAAGGTCAGAGGGAGCAAAGCACAGCTTTATTACACTTTGGAAAAGTTCCCAATAGGAGGCTCTTTCTCACACGTATATGTCGTGGCTGGTAAAATACCTTCCAGCAGCGTCCAACCCCGCTGAAAGCGTGGGCGGTGGCCAGTAACCCTCACCTAATATATCAACGTAAATCTTATTCTGATCACATTTTGTTCCTTACTCTTTCTCTCCACAGCAGAGCTGTATGAGGTCACTAGGAAATTGTTAGAGTTCCCTTCCCATGGGACGTAAGAATACATTTTATATTTCAGTTCTTGCTACTCAGATTCACTGTGGGAGGGGGTTGGGGGTTTATGTCAATCTTATAGCAGAATCAGAGGCTCCTAGAACCAGGGGTATCTTTAAAAAAATCATCTATCTGGGTTTCTCACTTTGCAATGGAGGAAGGAAAGCGATCTAGAGGGGAATGACCTCTGCGCTGTCATTAAGCAGAAGTAAACTGGTTTAAAAAGCATCAGAAAGATTCTACCCACCTGGTTTTTCTCCCCCTGAACACCAGAGTCTTGACTGAAATATACAACTCCACTGGCAGAGCTCAGGTATATCTAGGGAATAATACCTGTGAAGATATTTAACTCAGGACCTTGTGACATTAATTCATGGACTCGGTGCTCTAAAGCAAAAACAAGCTGCATTTGTCTCGAGTGACAATTTGAGCTGTATTCCTACAATACAAAAATAATCAGCTTCTAGTTCTTGCTAAGAGATGGAGGTAAGTCCTGAGCTACAAAGAGAAATGAAAGACTCCCTGCTCTTGTCTGCCCGGCATTCTTTGCCTTCTTTAGGACGATGTCCACCCTCTTGGGGCCCACACTGTTCTCCTCTCCTATTATTTCTACTTCCTTTCCTAAGTCAAGGTCATATTTTTCAGCTTCACTTTGGGCTTTTCTCTAAGCTTCTTTGCTATAGTAATACAAGTCTAGTTTTATATTTGACAACTTTTTACATTGATGAGGTGGGGGCGGGGGGCTGGGGGCAGTCCAACATACAAGTAGATTTGCTCCATGGGCTGGAAGCAGGGTGACTTGATATTTCCTGTGTAATATTAATAAACATTCTCCTTAAGTAGAGCAGACCAGGGTTTTCCTGATTAACCATTTCATGACTCTGTTCCACAGACATTGGCAAGGAGTAGTGAGTCCTTGGAGAGCTGTTGGGATTTCTTTCTTTAATATAGCTTGATTTGGTGCAATAATTTTCCAGAAAATCACTTACCTCAATTAAAAGACTGATTGTTCCCTGAACAGTGCTCTAACCCCAAGCCTAATGAGATTTGGTCCCTTTGAAAAATATTCAGTCTACCAAGTATTAGATTCACAAAGCACTGAGCTAAAGATTTAGCATTATTTCATTTAATTCTCACAGCAGCCCTATGAGATGAATGCTGTTATCATTACTATCTTACAGTAAAGATGCTAAGACTTAAAGAGGTTAAGTTGTGTAACGTTAGGCAAATATTAAGTAGCAGAATTAGTTCCAAGTGGTGCTACAGCCAAAGCAGAGTGTTTAATCATTGTACCAAAATGCTCAGGCACCCATAGTAATGGACAGTGCCCTGGGCTCTCTTGTTAGGTTTGCTTTACAGGCACCCAGTGTTCATAGCAACATTATTTACAAGTTCTGGAAATAACCAAATACTTTTTGTTTTTGCAACAGTGAGAGGACCTATGCTTTAAATACAAGCTAGGTTTCTTAGGAGGCACTCTTTCTTGACTACGATTCAAGTACTGTCCTCTTCAGAACTGACCTGTCTTGTCATGCATCCTTTCATCTCTATTATCTCTCAGACTTTTGTCTTCAGTCTTCCAAAGTCTCAGCACCTTGGCAAATCCATTTCTTGGCAAAGCTGGAGATGACAGTAGACTGTATTAAGCCTGTATTAAGCCCTGATTTACCTATGACATGGAAGGAGAGACATGACTTGAATGACTGAGTGAGGATCAGATTTTGAATAAAGAGATTGATGTTGGAAAACTCAACAGAGTGTCTTTAAAGTCTGACACAGGCATGCGAATCCACTTGCCTTTTCCAGATACCTTTGAGTTTAAGTGCACCTTGGTTTTCTGGTTCACACTCTATTCCCAATACCAGCTCTTTCTACCTTTCCTAATTCCATACTTCAGAGTTATTGTATTCTGCTGTTGTAGAGTGGAGTGTTCTTTAGGTGTCTGTTAGATCTTGTTGATTTGTAGTGTCGCTCAAGCCTCCTGTCTCCTTGGTAACCATCATCCCCAACTATTATTGTTGACTAGCTTGTATCTTCCTTCTATTCTGCCAGTTTTTGCTTCTTGTGCTTTGGGCTCTCTTGTTAGGTTTACCTTACAGGCACCCAATGTTCATAGCAACATTATTTATAGCAGCCAAGATATGGAAGTAGCCTAATCACCCATCACCAGATGAATGGATAAAGAAGATGTGACGTATATAGATAATATTCCAGTGTATGTAATGGAAAGTTTTACAGTTATAATAAAGAGTAAAAGTCTGCCATTCGTGACAGTAATGACAAATCTAGAGACTAGGATGCTTAGTGAGATGTCACACAGAGAAAGACTCTATAGAATCTAAAAAAAAGGGAATATATATAATTTAAAAAAAACAGAAACAGACTCACAGCTATAGAAAACAAATTAATAGTTACCAGTGAGGAGAGGAAAGAAGGGAGGAGCAAGCTAGAGTAATAAGATTGAGACAGAAACTACTATGTGTAAAACAAATAAGCAAAAATGGTAATGTACAGCACAGGAAAATATAACCAGTGTTTTGTAATAATTTTAAATGGAATATACTCTATAAAAATATTGAATGACTATGTTGCACACCTGAACCTAATATAATATTATAAGTCAACCATGTGTCAATAAATAAATAAATAATCATCAATACAAGTTCAGTCGCTCATTCGTGTCTGACTCTTTGCGACCCCATGAATCGCAGCACGCCAGGCCTCCCTGTCCATCACCAACTCCCAGAGTTTCAGTTCAGTTCAGTAGCTCAGTCGTGTCTGATTCTTTGCGACCCTATGAATCGCAGCACGCCAGGCCTCCCTGTCCATCACCAACTCCCGGAGTTCACTCAGACTCACGTCCATCGAGTCAGTGATGCCATCCAGCCATCTCATCCTCTGTCGTCCCCTTCTCTTCCTGCCCCCAATCCCTCCCAGCTTCAGAGTCTTACTCAAACTCATGTCCATTGAGTCGGTAATGCCATCCAACCATCTCATCCTCTGTTGTCCATAGGCTTAATTTAATTATATGTTTATAATTATTATATCTTCTTGAGAAATTGGCCCTTTATCTACATATAATACTGCTATTTGTCTCTTGAAGCATTTGTTTTAATTAAAGTCTATTTTGTCTAATACAGTGTAGCCACTGAGCTCTCTTTTTGGTTACTATTTGCCTGATGTCATATTTTCAATCCTTTTACTTTCAACCTATTTTCTCTTTAAAGTGTGTCTCCTGTAGACAGCATATAGTTGAATTTTTTAATCTATCCTGCCCATTTCTAGCTTTTAATTGGGTGTTTAATACACTTAATATAATTATTGATGAGATAGTCTGTTATGTTGCTACTTGTTTTCTGCATGTCTTATGTCTTTTTTATTTCTCTATCCTTAAATCATTGCATTCTTTTGTGGTAAGTAGTATTTTTTAGTCATATTTATTTCCTTTGTTTCTTTAATTATTGTTTTTCAATCATTTTCTTAGTGGTTTCCCTGGGAATTATGTTTTTAAATTTACAACATTTTAGCTCAGATTATTACCAACTTATTTCCATAGTGTACAAAACTCTGCTTCTATATAACACCATTCCCTCACCCCTCCCCTGTGCTATTGCTGTCATACCAATTATATCTTCATATAATGTATGCCTATCAACACAGATTTATAATTATTGCTACATGCAGTTGTCTTTTAAATGAGGCAAGAGGAAAAAATAGTTACAAGCAAAATATACACTTATACTCCTTTTATATTTACCTATATGGTTACCTTTACTGATGTTCTGTCTTTCTCATACAGACTTGAGTTACTTTCAGGTGCTTTTATTTCATCTCAAATGATTCTCTTAATATTTCATAAGGCAGATCTGCTAATGAAATTTTTTCTCAGTTTTATTTATCCTGGGATGTCTTAACTTACTTTCATTTGAAAATCAGTTGTGTGGGATGAAGTAGGCTTGTTTGATATCATTTTCTTCCCTTACCTTTAGTATGCCATCCCACTGCCTTCTGGACTTCAGAGTGTCTGATGAGAGACCAGCTGTTACTGAGAGTTTCTGATACACGATTTATCACTTCTCTCCTGCTGCTTTCAAGAGCCTCTCTTGGTCTTTGATTATACTGTACAAAAAGTGTGTATCTCTTCAAGTTTAGCCTATTTGGAGTTAATTAAGCTTCTTAGACGTGTACATTAAATTTTCTTATTACATTGGGAAAGCTTTCAGTAATTACTTCTTTAAATATTATTTCTACGCTCCCTTTGCCCCAACCCTACACACTCTTTTGAGACTCCTATTATGTGTATGTTGGGATGCTTGATGCTGTCCCATGCGTCTCTCAGGTTGTCCGCATTTTTCTTCTTTATTTTCTTTCTGTTCATCTATATGGATAATTTCCATTACCTAATCTTCAAGTTTGCTGATCTTTTCTCCTTGCCTGTCCAACTGATATTGATACCCTGTAGTGAAGTCTTCATTTCTTCATTTCAGTTATTATACTTTTCAGCTCCAGAATTTTTGTTTGGTTCTTTTTTATAATTTTTGTCTCTTTCTTGTTATTAATTTGGGGAGACATCATCCTTGTGTTTTCTTTTAGTTCTTTGGGTGTGTTTTCCTTTAGCTCTTTGAATATATTTAAAACAGCTGATTTAAGTTCTTTGTCTTTTAAGTCTAAAACCAAGTCTAGTCTTCTTTGGTTTCTAATGACAGCTTTTTTTCCTGTATAAGGGCCATGTTTTCCTATTTCTTTGCATATCTCATAAATTTTTGTCAAAATTGAGCATTTTAAACAGTGTAGAAATTCTGGAAATCAGATTCTTTCTCTGCCCTCCAACCAGGATTTGTTGTTTTGTTGTTTATTGTTATTGCTATTGTTTAGTGATTTTACTGAACTAATTCCGTAAAATCTGTGTTATTTGAATACATCAACACTGGGCATCCGGTCCGATCACTTCATGATAAATAGATTGGGAAACAGAGGAAACAGTGTCAGACTTTATTTTTCTGGGCTCCAAAATCACTGCAGATGGTGACTGCAGCCATGAAATTAAAAGACGCTTACTCCTTGGAAAGAAAGTTATGACTAACCTAGATAGCATATTCAAAAGCAGAGACATTATTTTGCCAACAAAGGTCCGTCTAGTCAAGGCTATGGTTTTTCCAGTGGTCATGTATGGATGTGAGAGTTGGACTGTGAAGAAAGCTGAGCGCCGAAGAATTGATGCTTTTGAACTGTGGTGCTGGAGAAGACTCTTTCGAGTCCCTTGGACTGCAAGGAGATCCAACCAGTCCATTCTGAAGGAGATCAGCCCTGGGATTTCTTTGGAAGGAATGATGCTAAAGCTGAAACTCCAGTACTTTGGCCACCTCATGCGAAGAGTTGACTCATTGGAAAAGACTCTGATGCTGGGAGGGATTGGGGGCAGGAGGAGAAGGGGATGACAGAGGATGAGATGGCTGGACGGCATCACTAACTTGATGGACGTGAGTCTGAGTGAACTCCGAGAATTGGTGATGGACAGGGAGGCCTGGCGTGCTGCGATTCATGGGGTCGCAAAGAGTCGGACATGACTGAGCGACTGAACTGAACTGAAGTCTCTGCTTTGTAAGCCTAGTGATCAGCTAATAATTAGACAGAGATTTTCCTAAATTTCTGGAACCAGTAAGTCTCCCAAACTTTGCTGAAAGATCCTGTGTATGCTGACCATGCCATCAACACTCAGCTAGGCAGTTAACAACTTCACATTATCTTTCAGTTTCCCCTGAGAAGAGCCTCAAAGTCAATCCCTGATGAGAGCTTAGAGCCTTCTCGGGTCTTTCCGAAGTATTCACACAGGTCAAAGCTGCACATGGGTTTCTAGATTTTCAGGAATCTGTCAATGCTCTTCAAAGTTCTGTATGGAAATGTGTGTTCTTCTCAAACTTTTCCTTTAAGTTCTTTGGTTAGCCAATTATTTGCCCTGATTGCTATCTATTATCTCAGGCAACCATCATATTAAGCAATTGTCCTTCATTGTTTTCAACAAGTTCCCTTAAGGAAAAGACTTTACACTTTTCACACTAAGTGAGCTCTGCCTCTAGTGGATGGCAGGCTGCTAGTTTTCACTGATATTACAGATTGTTGGTTTTCAATGTTGTCACGGAGCTAGAAGCTTCCAGATAGCTCAGCTGGTAAAGAACCTGCCTGCAATGCAGGAGACCCCAGTTCAATTCCTGGGTCTGGAAGATCCGCTGAAGAGGATAAGGCTACCCACTGGAGTATTCTTGGGCTTCCCTTGTGGCTCAACTGGTAAAGAATCCACCTGCAATGCGGAAGACCTGGATTCAATCCCTGGGTCAGGAAGATCCCCTGGAGAAGAAAAAGGCTACCCCCTCCAGTATTCTGGTCTGGTGAATACTATGGACTGTAGTCCATGGGGTCGCAGAATTGGACATGACTAAGCAACTTTCACCTTCACTACGGAGCTAGAAATGAGGGAAGGAAATAGGGAAAATTAAAGTTGCACTGTTCATATCAACCTCTCATACATAGATTCAGCTGTTTTCCTTAAATAAATGCTCCCCAGATTGCTTAAAGCCTTTAGTTAATTTCCAAATGGCACCCCACTCCAGTATTCTTGCTTGGAAAATCCCATGGACGGAGGAGCTTGGTAGGCTGCAGTCCATGGGGTCGCTAAGAGTTGGACACGACTGAGCAACTTCACTTTCACTTTTCACTTTCATCCATTGGAGAAGGAAATGGCAACCCACTCCAGTGTTCTTGCCTGGAGAATCCCAGGGACGGGGGAGCCTGGTGGGCTGCCATCTATGGGGTCACACAGAGTCGGACACAACTGAAATGACTTAGCATAGCATAGCATATAGTTTTGAAAGTGTTGATTCTGACAATTTTTGCCAGTGTTCTCATGGTTCTTATGGGGGAAAGGATCTTCAGAGGGTCTTCTTTCAAAATTTTTACTGAAGTCCAACAGAACACTTTATATCAGTGTTTCTTTGCTCTATGTGACCCATTTAAGTTTCTTGCTTCTCTGTTTTTGTTCTTTCCCATTTCAGTTTCCTCTTTCCCCACTTTTAATCAAAGCATTTTTTTTCTACCTCGAATCTTTCAAATATTCCTTCATTTTCTCCTTCATTGGCCTTGCCTAGAGATTTTATGATTTACCAACCAGATTACTCCAGCTGTGGCCAAATTGGTCCTTTGCAGTGTGTCTTTTTGTCTTCTGATTCTTTACTACCACACAGCTAGATTGATCATTTTAAAACATAAATTTAGTGACTTTCCTGGTGGTGCAGTGGATAAGGATCTGCTTGCCAGTGCAGGAGAAATGGGTTCAACCCCTGGTCCAGGAAGATTCCACATGCTGTGGAGCGACTAAGCCCATGCACCAAAACTACTGAGCTCATTCTTTTGAGTTCACAAACCGTAACTACTGAGCCCACGTGCCACAACTGCTGAAGTCCCTGTGCCTAGGGCCTGTGCTCTGCAACAAGAGTCACAGCATGAGAAACCCATGCACTGCAATGAAGAATAGCCTCTGCTCACTGCAACTACAGAAAGCTTGCACAAGCAGTGAAGACCCAGTGCAGTCAAAAATAAATAATATTAGAAAATATAAATTTGACTGTGTCTTCCTCTGCTTAAGCCCATCCATAGATCCATATCACCTACAGGACAGAGTCCAATCATTACCACTGCAGGGCAGAGAATGCCCTCTTGATTTGATACTGAATCTCCGTTCAGACCTTGCAGCTTTTGCCCTAGACATACATGAGCATGCAATTCCATATAAATGCTGCACTGTCTCATTAACATTCTTGTTTTTTGTCCTCCTAGTGGCTTAATTAATTCATTCAATAAAATATTTTCTAAGTACCTACCATGTGCCAGGGCTTCCCGGGAGGTGCTAGTGGTAAAGAACCCACCTGCCAATATAGGAGACATAAGAAACAGGGCTTCCCTGGCAGCTCAGATGGTAAAGTGTCTGCCTGCAGTGCGGGAGATCCGGATTCAATCCCTGGGTCAGGAAGATTCCCTGGAGAAGGAAATGGCAACCCACTCCAGTCCTCTTGCCTGGAAAATCCCATGGACAGAGGAGCCTGGTAGGTTACAGTCCATGGGGTCGCAAAGAGTTGGACACGACTGAGCAACTTCACTTTCACTTTCAAGAAACAGGAGTTCTATCCCTGGACCTGGAAGATCCCCTGGCAGAGGGCATAGCAACCCACTCCAGTCCTCTTGCCTGGAGAATCCCAGGGACAGAGGAACCAGGCAAGCTACAGTCCACTGGGTCACAAAGAGTCAAAAGTGACGGGAATGATTTAACACACACACCACGTGCCAGGCCCTATGCAAGGCACAAAGGGAAAGGAAATCAGCAGAACAGGCCGGGGTCCTCTTCCTGTGGATGCCACATCGCAGAAAGAAGCTGACAATAATCAAATTAACAAATGAACTGGATAATCGCACAATGCTGAAACTGCAGTGAGGAGTGATAGTAACAGGCAAAACCTTCCATCACTGGTTTGGGAAAGAAAGTTCTCTCTGAAAAGACATGTGTGAACTGAGACCTAAAGGATGACAAAGAGTCGATAAGTCATGAGAGTCAAGAGATCCTCGGTGCAAACGCCTGGAGGAAATGAAACCCAGAAAGAAATTAAAACACAGGAAAATTGTCCCAGAAGCCTCCACACATCCAACGAACACACACACACACACATGCTCACACATGCGTAGACCTAAGTTCCTCAAGTGAGTAACTGCTGAACAGACCAGCTGACAGATGGGAAATCCTTGCACGGAGCTATGACAAGGGGAAGTCTGTGGGAAAAGGTGCTGTTATTTAGCTGGCCCACCCCTGCTGAGTGAGTCCAAAGTTTCCCTTGGATTCATTCCCACCTGAACTTCCACCTTATGAGCTAAAAAGGCCTTTAACATTCACGTTTTTTACAAAGAAAGAGATGAGGATTAAGTAGCAGCTGCTTAGGGTTAGGTGGGGAGAAGAAACATATATATGCTGGGTTGTAAAATGATTATATTTTGAAAAGAAACTTAAAACCTCCCATCCATGCTTCTCAGCGTTGTGATCCAGCTAAGGAGTGTTGGGTAAGCAAAGCCCTTCGGGGGAGATGGAGAGAGGAGCAAGAACGTGTTCTACAAAGCACGGTGTTGACCCAAGAGGTGACAGACTTGCCACTAACTGAGAAACCAGCCCACAAACACAGACCCTGCTGAGGCTGAGGACTTCTTGAAGTAGAATCGTGGCCGGATGGTCCTAGAAAATTCTTCCTGATGCTTGTACTCTGCATATATTTATTTTGTAAATAACTATTGTTGTTGTTCAGTCACTTGATCATGTCCGACTCTTTGCGACCCCATAGACTGCAGCATGCCAGGCTTCCCTGTCCTTCACTATCTCCCAGAGTTTGCTCAAACTCATGTCCACTGAGTCAGTGATGACATCCAACCATCTCATCCTGTTGTCCCTTTCTCTTCCTGCCCTCAGTCTTTCTCAGCATCAGGGTCTTTTACAGTAAGTCGGCTCTTTGCATCAGGTGGCCAAATATTAAAACTTCAGCTTCAGCATCAGTCCTTCCAATGAATATTCAGGGTTGATTTCCTTTAGGATTAACTGGTTTGCTCTCCTTGCTGTCCAAGTGACTCTCAAGAGTCTTCTCCATCACCACAGCTCAAAACCATCAGTTCTTTGGTGCTCAGTCTTCTTTTATGGTCCAACTCTCACATCTGTACATGGCTACTGGAAAAACCATAGCTTTGACGGTATGGACCTTTGTTGGCAAAGTGATGTTTCTGCTTTTTAACACACTGTCTAAATTTCTCAAGTTTTTCTTCCAAGGAGCAAGTGTCTTTTAATTACTTACAATGTGTAAAACCCTTCTCTAGGTTGAAAGATCCATCAGGGAACAAGTAAAGATTGCTTGTAGAATTATAATGGGGAGAAAGATAGACAACAAGTAAATAAACAGGTAATATACAGGTTGTGTCAGTGGTAATAAGTGCTACGGAGGAAAACTAAAAGAGGAAAGGGAATTAAGAAGTGCTGAGAGGTTCTGCTTCCAGCCAAGATGGAGTAACAGGAGCCAGAATTACCAGTACCCTTAAAACAGTGAGAAAATCTGGGCAAAATACATAAAACAATGATTTTCAAGACAGATGAGAGACAAGAAACAAAATGAGTTTACTGCCTGGAGAGAGGCTATTATTAGTATAATTCATCATATCAAGAATTAGTAGAGGGGCTTCCCTGGTGGTTCCAAAAATCCTTAACCACTTGTCCTTGCCAAGACAAGGGACAATGGTTTGATCCCTCGTTTGGGAAGATCCCACATGCTTGGGAGAAACTAAGCCCAGACACCACAACTACTGAGCTTCACTCTAGAGCCTACAAAGCCACAGATACTGAAGCCCAAGTACCTAGAGCCTGTGCTCTGCAACAAGAGAAGCCACTGCAATGAGAAACCCGCACACAGCAACTAGAGTATAGCCCTGCTCTCTGGAACTAGGCAAGGCTCACATGCAATAATGAAGACCCACCACGGCCAAAATACTTAAATAAAAAATAAATAAGTAAATCTTTATTTTAAAAAAAGAATAGAATAAAATTACATGCTCATTTTAACAAATTCTTAAATAATGTATAATAAAATTCAAAATCCATTATCATTTATTTTAAATCTTAATGAAAGTAAATAGACTATTTTCTCACCATGACAAAATATATTAAAAGTTAAAAATATCTAGAAGTTAACTGACAGAATTATTCCTAAATGTAGCATATTAGATGAATTCCTATGAAAATCAAGGACAAGAACAATGGGGACCAAAATTTTATCACTCTTACATAACTTCTGGATAATATATAAGATAAAATAAAAAATATTTTTAAATATCTCGTGTCTTATCAATAAAAGTTTTATTTATTTGGACAGCTCTGTGTGTGTGTTTGCATGAGTGCTCAGTCATGTCTGGCTCTTTGAGACCCTATGGACTGTAGCCCACCAGGCTCCTCTGTCCAGTCCATGGGATTTGATCCAGTCCAAGCAAGAATACTGGGGTGGGTTGCCGTTTCCTCCCCCAAGGCCTCTTCCCGATCCAGAGACTGAATCCGAGTCTCTTGTGTCTCCTGCAATGGCAGGTAGATTCTTTACCACTGAGCCACCGGGGAAGCCCATAGTTGTATACCTAGAAAAAAGCGAAAAACTTAAATGAAAATCTTTTGAACTAATAAGATAGCTCAGTAATGTGACAGCCAACAAATATTTATCTTAACATAGTTTTTCCTATATGTCTAAAATAATAGATTATAAGGTGTAATAGAAAAAGATCCCTTTTACAGTAACAAAAATATTTTAAATTCCTATGAGTAGACCTAAATAAAATTTGCTGAATTCATATTGAGTACCTACATGCTGTTTATAGAATTTATGCTATTTTGACATAATAAAATGTGCAAATTAACACCTTGACCATGGGAGAATAGAAGGAAAAGGAACAGTATCGCAGGCTGGCAGATCAACTGAGAGGCCGTTGGTATATTTTAGGCAAGAGATGATAAGGCTCTGAACTAGGACAGTAGTAATAGATACAATTAGGAGGGGACTATTTGCCTGATACTTAAGATCTAGAATCTGACAGAGTTAGAATCACTACATGAATGGAGTTTTTCAAATAAACTTGTATTAACTTGTACCATTGACAAAGGTCTTGAAAGCCAAGACTTGGGAGTGCAGGATCAAAACTTGAAACAGGAAGTTTTGTTTTTGTTCCAAAAGTTTAGCTTGGAATATCAAGAGCCAGGCCCCAAAGGGTTCCATAAATAAAATTAATACCATAAACTGGTGTTTTTCAAACTACAAGCTGCACTCAATTAATGGATCATAAAATCCATTGTAGATTGCAATATGATGTGTAGATGTATTAAATAAAAGAACAGAACAGAATAGTAGGCCACAGTCTATTACATATACAAGGACAATTCTCTTTTTATTTATTTATTTTTATTTATTTACACTTTTTACTTTGTGTTAGAGTATAGCTGATTAACAATATTATAATAGTTTCAAGTGGACAACAAAGGGACTCAATCACATATAAATACGTGTATCTGTTCTTCCCTAAATTCCCCAATTCCCCTCCCAAAAGATAATTTCTGTTTCATCATGTTTTTTGCTTTGTACATGGGTGTGTGTGTGTGTGTTGTAAAATACATTTCTTACTGTGAGTTGCATCAAAGACTTGAAAAATACTGCTGTAAGTTATAAATTTGGGGAAACGTTGAGAAAGAGTCTGATTGCCCAGCTTCTCAACAGACTAGATAAATGAGCCCCAACTAGGAAAGTGCATCAGCTCAGAGGTGACAAGTCATGAAAGAATTTAAAAGAAGATAAGAACTGCTGTGAAAATGCAGCCCCAGGCTGAGTGTTTCAGCCTGAGTTGGACATTCAAGAAGAGGAGATTATTCCCAGGAAGAGAAGCAGCAAATGCAAAGATGAGAAGGTGGGAAAATGTCATAGACATTCAGAGGATAAAAAAGAGGTCCATTTAGCGGCAGCCAAGTTAGACCGAGTAATGGAGAGCCGAGAGGATCACACTGGATGTTTATCTATTAGTAGTAGGAAGGTTGTTTTTGATGGTCCGTGGGTATCATGAAGCATTTTTGCTCTGGTGAATGATGTGAAGATAACAGGATGGCCTGGAAGAAAGAGGAACTGAGGGCGAGAAGAATTTTTAGAAGTCTCGTAAATAGTTTGTTCCAAAGGAGTAGACGAGATTTGTGGCAGAGGCCATAAAAATATCAAATTGTATGTATTCTAGGCTGGACGCCTTCAAAGCTTTTGGGAATGGGCTATGAGGAAGAAACAAGAGCTCTAAGATAAAAGCTTCCAATTCTTAGGCATTGCAAATAAGTCTACTTACTAATGTTGCTGGAATAATTAGTACTATTACATATCATTAATAAGGACTTTACACTTGCATTACACTTCATCACCTCAAAATATTTTCACATCCAATAGTTATCAGATTTTGTACTTTAAGAGGCAATGAGGGGCTATACCACTATCTTTGTTTTATAGATGGGGATAGTGTTTCCTTGTGGCTCAGTGGGAAAGAATTTGCCTGCCAATGCAGGAGACACAGGTTTGAACCCTGATCCGGGAAGATTCCACATGCAGTGAATCAACCAACCCATGTACCACAACTATCGAGCCTGGGCTCTAGAGCCCAGGAGTCACGACTATTGAGCTCACTCAGTTGAACTGCTGACACTGGAATGCTTATAACCTGTGCTCTGCAACAAAAGAAGCCACTGCAATGAGAAACCCACGCACAGCAATAGGAAAGTAGCCCATGCTCACTGCAACTAGAGACCCAGCACAGCCAAAAATAAGTAAATAAATAAAATTACAAAAATAAAATAGACTTGGGGAAATTGGTACTCTCCCGGTGGTCCCATGGCTAAGACTCCATACTCCCAAGCAGGGAGCCCGGGTTTAATCACACATACCACAACGAAGATCAAAGATCCAGAGAGCCATAACTAAGACCCGACACAGCCAAATAAATAAATAAATACTAACAGTACATATGGGAAAATTCTATTCCAAAGAGCTTATCTGGATTTCTAAAGATCACATAGTTAGCGATGAGACTGAACCTACCAAATCTTCTCATTGTTCTCCAGGAATCTCATACTAAACCACAGGCCACATCTCGAGTACTGTCAGTCTTTAATAATAACCCATCAATCTGATGATAAAAATTACTCCAAGAATTGAATGGGCCCAATATTTCAGGGAGAAAGCCCATTAGAAAGGTCACTGTGGCTTGGTGTAAGTTTATTTAATAAATATTTTTCTTATTTGGAGGTTTTAATTTTAAGTATGTGGTCTACTCTTTTTGTATGATTATTTGCTCAAAAAAATTTTTAGTCAGCAACACACCTCGTAAAAATTTAATATGTTTCAGAGCTCTCTTTACCGTTTAAAAAAACACAAATCAGGCATTCTTGCATTTTGAACGTGGCACCCCCATAACCGGGCTCTCTCTGAAGAAGGCGCTTCCCAACCTGGTAATGAAATTACTCTTTTTAAAAGAAAATTGCACTCGAATGGAGGGTTGTCTCAGACGGTTCCTTCACTGACTAAAGGTCTGAACATCAACCTCTCAGATGGGTCCTGACTTCCTTGGTCACCTGCACACTTCTCTCTTTAAATTTGGAGACGGCCTGCTCTCTGATGTGCCTTTGGCTTTTGGAGCATTAGAGCAGAGTGATGATGACTCAGCTGTTCGAGAGCCCTGGGTTGAAGTTACAGCTTTGGCTCTCCTGGGACATATAACCTTGGACAAGTTAACTCACCTCTCTGAGCATCATTTTCTCATCTGCCCCATAAAGTGGTTAAGCTTCGCATCTCAGGGATATCACTTGGATGTAAAAGAGCAAACTTGAGAACACTGAGCCTGAAGTGAGTCCTCACTGAATATGTATTACCCAAGGGCTTCCCTGATGGCTCAGTGGTAAAGAGTGTGTAGGAGACGCAAAGAACGTGGGTTCAATCCCTGAGTCATGAAGATCCCCTGGAGAGGGAAATGGCCACCCACTCCAGTATTCTTGCCTGGAATATCCCATGGACAGAGCAGTCTGATGGGCTAGAGTCCAAGGGGTTGCAAAGGGTCAGATGTGACTTAGCAACTAAACAACAAGGGCCTCCAAATGACAAGGTTTGCCAAGAGAGTGGTTACTGGGTTCACAGCTTCACTTACTTAGAAAATTAGTACTTAGACTTCCAGCTCTTCCCTTTTACCAAGCCCAGAGATTTGTACCCATGGGCAACCTTACCTGGTCGTATTCCATAACCAACTACTTTGAGCAACAGGTTAGTCAAATTTATTCATAACTGGAGGAAAATAGCCCTAACTTCTTCAGTTCCTTTGTCAACTGAAATTAAAAAAAAAAAAAAAGCACAACGTAAAAGTTGAGTATTCTGTTTTTCTTGGCAGAAAAGAACTGAGGACTTAAGCTAAGAAGATAACTTCTCAGATAACTCTGATACACTGCTCTGAAGAGGTAAGGGAGGGGCCAAGTTGTGCAGGAATTTTGCAAACAAAACCAGATACTCAGAACTTCAAAACAATTTTAATTTTGAAGTGTT
Organism: Bos grunniens; assembly: GCF_055505025.1. Taxonomy (NCBI): domain Eukaryota; kingdom Metazoa; phylum Chordata; class Mammalia; order Artiodactyla; family Bovidae; genus Bos; species Bos grunniens. The sequence continues at coordinate 9,150,767 of NC_141170.1, read as the reverse complement.
GGAATTCCAGTTGAAATATTCCAAATCCTGAAAGATGATGCTGTGAAAGTGCTGCACTCAATATGCCAGCAAATTTGGAAAACTCAGCAGTGGCCACAGGACTGGAAAAGGTCAGTTTTCATCCCAATCCCAAAGAAAGGCAATTCCAAAGAATGCTCAAACTACCACACAATTGCACTCATCTCACATGCTAGTAAAGTAATGCTCAAAATTCTGCAAGCCAGGCTTCAGCAATATGTGAACTGTGAACTTCCTGATGTTCAAGCTGGTTTTAGAAAAGGCAGAGGAACCAGAGATCAAATTGCCAACATCTGCTGGATCATAGAAAAAACAAGAGAGTTCCAGAAAAACATCTATTTCTGCTTTATTGACTATGCCAAAGCCTTTGACTGTGTGGATCACAATAAATTGTGGAAAATTCTGAAAGAGATGGGAATACCAGACCACCTGATCTGCCTCTTGAGAAATTTGTATGCAGGTCAGGAAGCAACAGTTAGAACTGGACATGGAACAACAGACTGGTTCCAAATAGGCAAAGGAGTATGTCAAGGCTGTATATTGTCACCCTGTTTATTTAACTTCTATGCAGAGTACATCATGAGAAATGCTGGACTGGAAGAAACACAAGCTGGAATCAAGATTGCCGGAAGAAATATAAACAACCTCAGATATGCAGATGACACCACCCTTATGGCAGAAAGTGAAGAGGAACTCAAAAGCCTCTTGATGAAAGTGAAAGTGGAGAGTGAAAAAGTTGGCTTAAAGCTCAACATTCAGAAAATGAAGATCATGGCATCCGATCCCACCACTTCATGGGAAATAGATGGGGAAACAGTGGAAACAGTGTCAGACTTTATTTTTCTGGGCTCCAAAATCACTACAGATGGTGACTGCAGTTATGAAATTAAAAGACGCTTACTCCTTGGAAGGAAAGTTATGACCAACCTAGATAGCATGTTCAAAAGCAGAGACATTCCTTTGCCAACAAAGGTCCATCTAGTCAAGGCTATGGTTTTTCCTGTGGTCATGTATGGATGTGAGAGTTGGACTGTGAAGAAGGCTGAGCGCCGAAGAATTGATGCTTTTGAACTGTGGTGTTGGAGAAGACTCTTGAGAGTCCCTTGGACTGCAAGGAGATCCAACCAGTCCATTCTGAAGGAGATCAGCCTTGGGATTTCTTTGGAAGGAATGATGCTAAAGCTGAAACTCCAGTACTTTGGCCACTTCATGCGAAGAGTTGACTCTTTGGAAAAGACTCTGATGCTGGGAGGGATCGGGGGCAGGAGGAGAAGGGGACGACAGAGGATGAGATGGCTGGATGGCATCACTGACTCGATGGACGTGAGTCTGAGTGAATTCCGGGAGTTGGTGATGGACAGGGAGGCCTGGCATGCTGGGATTCATGGGGTTGCAAAGAGTCGGACACGACTGAGTGACTGATCTGATCTGAACTTCAAATTTCTTGTTAATTAAAGAAAATCAGACAGCTCAAGTTAATGAAATTAGCCCTTTTCTATTGGGCTTCCCTGGTGACTCAGATGATAAAGAATCTACCTACAATGCAAGAGACCCAGAGTTCAATCTCTGGATCTGGAAGATGCCCTAGAGAAGGGAATGGCAACCTATGTCAGTATTCTTACCTGTGAAATTCCATGGACTACCGTCGGACATGACTGAGCGACTAACGCATATGTATGAGTAGATGGAAGAGTCTGGGTTCACTGAGATCACTCCTGTGATCTGAATCCTAACTGTCTAGGGCCAGCACCCTGTTCTTTCCCATCCTGAATCCCCTCAGGGCCCACAGTCAAGGCAACTGCAGTGTCTGATGGTCTGATTGTCATAACCTCCTTTGCTTACTGGTTTGGCAGGCAACATTCTTCTGGATGCCTTCAATCAGAAAATATTTATTGAGCATTTTTATGCTCAATTATACTGGAAAATGCCTTAAATCATAGAGGTGCATACTGGAACATTTAAGGGGAAATGTCATGTCTATGCATCCATGCGTGCTAAATCTCTCAGTCATGTCCAACTCCTTTGTGACCCCATGGACTGTAGCCTGCCAGGCTCCCCTGTCCATGGGATTCTCCAGACAAGAATACTGGAGGGGGTTGCCATGTCCTCCTCCAGAGGATCTTCCTGACCCACGGTTTTAACCCGCATCTCTTATGTCTCCCGCATTGGAAGGCAGGTTCTTTACCACTAGAGTCACCTGGGAAGCCCCCATGATGTCTGTACCGTAAAATAATTAAGCAGGAAAAAAAGAAAGGAAAAGTGCAAAACTGCTAACCTAGATGAGGAAAATATGCATGTATATTATTTCTGGCTTTCTATATATTTGAAAGTTTTCATGATAAAAGTGGAAATAAAACTAAGTATCACAAGAGAGGAATACCTATCTGGGAAGATTGCTGGAGAGGAGTAAGTGAGCTACTTGACACAGACCCATAATAGATGCTCAGGAACCATTAATTCCACTAACTCTTGAGTTTACATGAGTTACACGCTCTTAGCCACATATACTTAGTTTCTTCACCTTTGAAAACACACCAAAATCTTCACCTTGGAGCAACATGATAAATCCTATAGCTTAATTCTGTCACATAGCCTTGTATAGGAGTTTTGTAACCAAGATCTCTTGGGCACAAAGACTGACTTTTGCGATGATGGGCCACCCAAGAGTTTTCCACTGACCATTTCTTTTTTAACTTTCTATTGGAGTAGAGTTAATTTACAATGCTGTGTTGATTTCAGGTACACAGTAAAGTGAATTAGTTATACATGGACATAAAAAGAAGGATAAGGCAGAGATAAAAGCTGCTCCTTTGAAGTTAGAGAGATGTGGACATGTCTTCACTCCCACACGAAATAAAAGCTTGAACTGGGCAGCTGATTGACTTGGTGGAACTTCAGTATTTGTAGTCGCACAAAATGATCATTGTGTCACCCATGGAGATGCTTGTACACCCAGGGGCTATGACGTCCAGCACAAGATAGGTGGACTAGGCCAGAATACTGGAGTGGGTAGCCTTTCCCTTCTCCAGGGGATCTTCCCAACCCAGGGATCCAACCCAGGTCTCCCACATTGCAGACAGATTCTTTACCCGATGAGCCACCAGGGAAGCCTATAAGATAAGTGAAGGGATAGTAACTGCCTCCCACTCTTCTGGCCCCCGCCCCGTCCCCAAAAGACCAAGCAGAGAGCCTAATTGGGGTTTGGATTTAAGCAGTGGGTGATTGTTGTACACAGTAATCTTTCGTTGGCATCAGTTACTTTGCTTTCTTGAGAATCCCTTGGACTGCAAGGAGATCAAACCAGTCAGTCCTAAAGGAAATCAAGCCTGAATATTCATTGGAGGGACTGATGCTGAGGCTCCAATATCCTGACCCCTGATGCCAAGAGCCGACTCATTGGGAAAGACCCTGATGCTGGGGAAAATTGAAGGCAGGAGGAGAGGGGGATGACAGAGGATGAGATGGCTGGATGGCATCACTGACTCAATGGACATGAGTTTAAGCAAGCTCTGGGAGATGGAGAAGGACAGGGAAGCCTGGCGTGCTGCAGTCCATGGGGTCACAAAGAGTCGGATACAACTCAGTGACTGAACAACAACTTTGCTTTCTGTTTTTATTTGTTTTATTTTCATTGACACACTTCAAGGAGAAAATAAGAAATGACAGGAAAAGCTGATTTCAACAAACATGTACTTTTAGAACATGTGCTGGAAGCAGAACTCATCCAATCCAAAAGCGACATCCAGCCCGAGTGGCCAGACAGGCCTTGGAGGGCCCTCCTTTTACAGTTAAGGAAACTGAGTCATCAACTGGCCAGAAATGGGAGAGTCCGGCCCAGCCCTGGGCACCGTGTATCCGTACACGGTGGCTGTTCTTGTATGAACAAAAGGGTCTTGTGGCAGAGCTGGGAAGTGCAGACAGGACAGAAGGAGAGCGATTCTCCTTTTCGTTCCTCCAGCCTGGAAGTGGCAAAAACCATGGAGAACATTCAACCGTACACATGCCAGCAGAATGATGTGTCAAATGCACAGAGCAGCTGATTCACCGGGACAGGAGTTCAAGTACCAACTGTCCTCCAAAACCCCAAGCAGAGTGGTGAGGCCTTGCTCAGATTTGTGAAGGTTCTGAAACAGGTCAACAATAAAAAAAGATCCAGGACGCACAGACTGGAGCGCTGAGAAGCTGCTGCTCAAAAAGGCGGGGCAGAGGGGACTTTTAATTGTTGGCCTGGGGGGAGAAACACCCAAACATGGTCTAAGGATGTGGAAGTGGGTATGATGTGGTCCTGGGACACTCAGCTCACATCCCGGGTCTGCTTTCTGTAGAGAAAGGATGCGCCTGGCCCGTGTGTGTTCCTTCCGCCCTGCTGCAGGTGCAGAGACCAGGGAGGGGCTGGGACCCTGAGTGAGGCTCTTTCAAGAACCATCAGGAAATATCTACAAAACCCAAACAAACGTTCTTATTCCAGAACCTGGAGATGAGCCCAGATAAGTGAGCACGTAACCTCCAGCGCCCACCTCTGACTCTCCCAGAGACACCGGCTCATTCATCCTTCACTCATACTCACCACAAACATCCACAAAGCACAACACCACTCCAGGCAATCTGCCAGGCTCCAGGCGACTTGCACATTGCAGCTGATCTCCACATCATCATTCATTCCTTCACTCATTCATTCATTCAGCAGACATTCCTGAGCACTGTTCTGCATAGTAAGTTCTGGAGTTGCATCAGGGAGAAAGACCGACCTGCTCCTTGACCTCGCTGGTAGTTGAATGGTTACAGGGCATTCAGGGAGTCAGGTGACCTCAGTTGAAAGTCTCTGAACACGTAGCTTGAGCCTCAGTTTCTTCCCCTGCAAAATGGGCATTATCCTGCTTTTCCCACAGGGTTGCTGTGAGATTCAGAAGTAAAAGAGGTGAAAACCCCACTCAAGTCCTCATAGGTTGGAAAGTATTCTTAGGAAGAGGGGAGGTTTTGTTCATTCCCCCTGAGCTATTTACAGACAGACAAAGAAGGTACCAAAATCTGTATCGAGTTACTGACTCATAAATGGGGAATTTCATAAAGAGACCACTGTGAGTGCAGTGACTTACTGAGTGCAGAAGGCTGTCAGGGCAGGGCCGAAATCACTTCCATTACATTCGAAGAGCACTGGGTGGTTTACAAAGGCGTTTTTGTAAAGTGCAGAGCACCTCAGCAAGAGTTAGCCTTGCTCAGGTGGGATTCAGGCGGTGTGGGGGCCGGGGACATTGCTCACCTGGTTTGCCCACCCTGGAGGCAAGAAACTGAACTCCAGATTCAGTTAACATCTTTATACCCAAGAATATGTTGAGAATAACTGAATCCAAACTATGAGATAAAGAACAATATGCAGATCTCTGCCTACATGATTCATTGTGAAGAGTCATTGGAAAAGACCCTGATGCTGGGAAAGATTGAGGACTGGAGGAAAAAGGGGCTACAGAGGATGAGATGGTTGGATGGTATCACTGACTCAATGGGCATGAGTTTGAGCAAGCTGTAGGAGATGCTGATGGACAGGGAAGCCTGGTATGCTGCAGTCCATGGGGTCACAAAGAGTTGGACACAACTGAGGGGCTGAACAACAATTTAACAATCTATGAGACGTACATCAATGGCACGCTCCAAACCCTGTCTGTGAGTTTTCCAACTTGCTCAGACAAACAAAAAGCATGCCCATCAGCAATTTTTCTTTTGCTTGTAGTATTTCTCAGTTGGTTGAGATAAGGGGAGAAAAGGGAGTGGAGGGGGACTGTCACAAGGGAAAAGTTCACTGAAGGCATTTCCCAAAATCTTTTCGATGCTTATCCCTACTTCCCAGGTGAGCAACACTACAGGATCCCAGCTTCCCCAAGGTGAGCATCACTGCAGGACAGAGGAGGATTGACAGCAGCCCTGCCCTCTGATCGGACCCCATTCAAGGTCTGTACCATCTGTGCTGCCCTGATAAGGAATCAGTTTCTGGTCCTCCCATTGCTCCATGAGAATCTGAGTTTAACCCAACCTGCATTGGAACACACATTTTCTCACTCTGGGACTGAATTGTCTAATTGATAAGAAATCTCCATCCCATTGTCTACAATTGCTTTGTGGGGGGAGGAACTGACTGAATTTTTATGATCCTCACTGTTGCTTTCCTGACAGCCATGTCGAAACTTGGGGACACGTGTTAGTCTTCCTCTAGACAGCTTACAGAGGTGTCCACTGAAGGTGTCTGTCACTGAGGATGACTCTGTCTGCTCATCTCTGCAGGTTAGCAGTGGGAAGCGCAGTATGGGTCACCTGATTATCAGCACCAGCAGGAAATTCTGCCTCACTCGTGGTATATCAAGAACTCTGTGTTATTTCCTTTATCCCAGAAACAAAACAAAACTAAAATCATGTCCTTCTCTATCTGAAGGAGCCTGTGGCTTTCTTGACCATTTTCCATTCACTCATGAGTGGACCAGCCCTCTGTAACAATATCAATCACATTTGCGCGTCGAGACAATTGTGGGTGGTGGCCAGAGCACCTAGAGATATGTCAGTTGAATTTTTTTCCCAAAGGAACAGAGTAGAGTGGTCTTGTCCTTTATCCCATCTAGCTCCAAACTGATGGACAGCTTCCAATCAATCTCTTGACCTCTCTGACCCTCAGTCTCTCTGTCTGTAACCCCTCTTCATCTGCACAGGCTGTTTCTGCTTTGATTTTGGCTACAACTCCATGCAGGAATCAACCCCATACCAACTTTCACAAGAAATCCAGTCACTGCAAGAAGTGCATGCTTTTAGAGATGGTAACTGAAGGGGTGGGGGCGGGGGTCCTAGAAGAAGGTCAGCTCATGCCAAGCACTAAGAAGCAGTGCAGCAGCCACTAAGGAGCCCATGTTCTCCAAGTTCTCCCCCAAGCAATCCCACCAGCCTCTGCCCACACACAAGACATCTTCAACATCTTCCCTGCATAGGAGATGGGAATCGGGTCCTTTCTTCCGGAGATCATCTCTGGTCCCAGCATCCTTCCCAGTCTCATGTAAAGGTTTTTCCTGTAAAGAAATACAGTCCCTTGTAGAAGGAAGAGTTGAGGATCCAAGTCTCTCCTCTATAAGAAGATTGTAATATAATAAAATGTCCTGTCCCCAGCCCAGGTTCTCATGAGGACCAAATGAAGGAGAATGGGTGCAAGCAATCTTTGTAAGTTGCAAAGAACTAACCAAATGTCAGGACTGATGGTGGTGGTGGCAGTCACATGGCATTAGAGGTGGGAGAAGTGATACCCAGACCCAGTATATACACCTCCCACACGCATGCTCACATACACACACACATACACACAACTGAAATAAAGGGTTCACAAAGCAATACCTACCCTACTGTGTGCTGTCTACTCCAAGTACTTACTCTCTTCCCTTCCATTTCAATTAAAAATCTGATTATGGCCCACAAACCTTCCTCCAAACCCACCAATGAGTCACCAGCCTGACTTAGAAGAATCCTGATATAGTCCCAGCTTCACTGTGCAAAGATGAAGCACACAAGGCCCACTGATTTTCTGAAACAAATGCCTACTGCCCTCCCACCACCTCACTCAAGGTGCTGAACTTGGGGAATGATAAGGCCAAGTTCTCCTTGAGGACATCACAGACCAGCAAAGGCCTGCTGAAGAGTCAGGTCTGGACAATGATGAGCACAAGTTCACATGATCCCAGGACAAGGGCTGGAGTTAATACTACACAGAGTTCTTTTCTTTAAAAAATTGCTTGCCTAGTTTAGTTTTGAAAAATAGCAAAGCTTTTATTCTAACTCTATTTTTGAAAACTTTCGTTTGCAACCCCAGTTGATGAAAAACAAAACATAAATGTTCATGACTTCTGCTCTGTGTGTATAAATCTGCCAGAATCTGAGGTCAAAGCACAGAAGCCTAAGAGGGAAGAGCAGGACTTCAGGAGGCAAATAATACAAGTCCTAGGTTTTTACTTCATTTTACAGCTTAAAATACACTTCCATATAACGTTGTCTCTTTTATTTCAATATTCACAATAATCCCTTCATTTTATTATTCCCATTTTGTAGGTAGAAAGCTGAGGCCTGGGTGGTGACTCACCCAGGATCACCCAGTCAGCAAGTAGCAGGAATAATAAATCTTTGATAAGTTGTAAGGGAAACAAGAAGGAGGGTCAGGTTAGGCACAGATTTGGGGAGGTCTCGGTTTCTCTTAAAATTACAAAATGCCACAATCCCTCATAAATTCAATAAACATCGAGTCATTATAAAAATCAACTATATATTTCAATATTTCATAAATGCTCTGCATAAACGTTGCTTTATCATCCCTTTCCTGGCATGGACTTCTGTTCCAGGGGTAGATGCCAGAAAGCAGAGCCCTAAGGCCACTCCCAGCTTCAATTCTCAATAAATTAAAAAAAAAAAAAAAAAGCCTCAGGACATAAGCCAAAAGTTCTTTGTCTCGGCCCCTGCTCCCCGTGTGGCACTGACTCACATTCTCCACTCCCAGAGTGAGTTTCCTTCTCCAAACTGTTTATTTATTTCTAGAAATTCTCACAAGGCTAATGACGAAAAACTGACATTTGTCTAAAAGAGCTCAGACTGCGAGAAAATGCAAAGGCCCTGAAGGGAGAGTTGTGTGAACTTGAGTAGGGAGATTTTAAACCCCACTTGCAAATCAGAGCCAGAGGTCACTGTGAGAACCAGACAGGAGACAGGTTCGAACGCAGTTGATCTTTGCAAGGCCTAGATACTTGCAAAAAAAAAAATATAATAATAATAAATAAATAGAACATGTACTCCCATTTGCTGGGCTTACAGAAGAATTCTCTTTTTAAATTTCCTTGGTCTGTCATTAACACACACACACACACACACACATTCACACACAAGCAGTACAAACAGAATTTGAAATGAACTTCATCAAGAATAGTTAACAAGCTTATAACATATTTATAGAATTTGTCTCAAGCCCATGAACCTGCAAATTGTTTCTCATGAAGAAGTAGGCCCAAAAGTTGTTATTAAATGCAAGATTTTATTTATTTTTCGAATGTCAAATTTTCAGCATAGAATGCCTGAAAAGCTGGGCAAAATTCGAATCAAAAAATATTTCATATGGCACGCTAAAGAAATGTCCAAAATCTTTCAGGCTAGTCTTCAGCAGTATGTAAACCAAGAACTTCCAGATGTACAAGCTGGGTTTTGAAGAGGTAGAAGAACCAGAGATCAAATGCCAGCATTCATTGGAACAAGGAAAAAGGAAGGGAATTCTAGAAAAACATCTACTTCTGCTTCATTAACTACACTAAAGTCTATAACTGTGGGGATAACAACAAACTGTGAAAAATCCTTAAAGAGATGGAAGTACCAGACCACTTTACCTGTCTCTTAAGAAGCCTGTACGAAGTCAAGAAGCAACAGTTAGAACCGGACATGGTACAACAGACTTGTTCAAATTGAGAAAGGAGTATGACAAGGCTGTATATTGTCATCCTGCTTATTTAACTTATATGCAGAGTGAAAAGCACCACTGGATGAGGCCCAAACTGGAATCAAAATTGCCAGGAGAAATATCAGCAACCTCAGATATACAGATGATACCACTCAAATGGCAGAAAGTGATGAGGAAGTAAAGCGCCTCTTGATGAAAGTGAAAGAGGAGAGTGAAAAGCTGGCTTAAAACTCAACATTCAAAAAACTAATATTGTGGCAACTGGGCCCATCACTTCATGGCAAATAGATGGGGAAAAAATGGAAACAGTGACAGACTTTATTTTGGGAGGCTCCAAAATCACTTCAGACAGTGATGGTAGCCATGAAATTAAAAGATGCTTGCTCCTTGGACAAACCTAGACAGTGTATTAAAAAGATCCATATACTTTGCTGACAAAGGTCCATATTCAAAGTTATGGCTTTTCTGGCAGTCATGTATGGATGTGAGATCTGGACCGTAAAGAAGTCTGAGCACTGAAGAATCGATGCTTTTGAATTGTGGTGCTGGAGAAGACTCTTGAGAGTCCCTTGGACTGTGAAGAGATCCAACCAATCATTTCTAAAGGAAATTAACCCTGAATAGTCACTGGGTGAACTAAAAAGCCTCTTGATGAAAGTGAAAGAGGAGAGTGAAAAAGTTGGCTTAAAACTCAACAGTCAGAAAACTAAGATCATGGCATCTGGTCCCATCACTCCATGGTAAATAGATGGGGAAATAATGAAAACAATGAGAGACTTTATTTTGGGGGGCTCCAAAATTGCTGCAGATGGTGACTACAGCCATGAAATTAAAAAATGCTTACTCCTTGGAAGAACAACTATGACCAACCTAGACAGCATATTGAAAAGCAGAGACATTACTTTGCCATCAGAAGTCCGTCTATGGTTTTCCCAGTAGTCGTGTATAGATGTGAGAGTTGGACTATAAAGAAAGCTGAGTGCCAAAGAATTGCTGCTTTTGAACTGTGGTGTTGGAGAAGACTCTTGAGAGTCCCTTGGACTGCAAGGAGATCCAACCAGTCCATCCTAAAGGAGATCAGTACTGAATATTCATTGGAAGGACTGATGCTGAAGCTGAAACTCCAATACTTTGGCCACCTGATGCGAAGAACTGACACACTGGAAAAGACCCTGATGCTAGGAAAGATTGAAGGCAGGAGGAGAAGGGGATGAGAGGATGAGATGGTTGGATGGCATCACCAATGTGATGGACATGAGTTTGAGTAGGCTCTGGGAGTGATGGACAGGGAGGCCTGGCGTGCTGCAGTCCATGGGGTTGCAAAGAGTCAGACACCACTGAGCGACTGAACTGAACTGAACTGAGCCACTGGAAGGACTGATGCTGAAGCTGAGCTCAAATACTTTGGCCACCTGATGGGAGGAGCTTACTCATTTGAAAAGACCCTGATGCTGGGAAAGATTGAAGGCAAAAGGAGAAAAGGGTGGCAGAGGATGAGATGGTTAGATAGCATCACTGACAACGGGCATTAATTTGAGCAAACTCTGGGAGATAGTGGAGGACAGAGTAGCCTGGAAGCCTACAGTCCACAGCGTACCAAAGAGTCAGACAGGACTGAGTGACTGAACAACAACAACAAAAAGGAAATTATCCTAGAGGAAATAAGTAGCCATTGAAGAGTTGTAAGCAATGGTAGTTGTATGATCCTATTTGCATTTCAAAAGGTTGCTCTTACAGCAGAGGAAGAATGGGTTGGAAGAGAACAAGGCCAGGTACAGCCTGGCCAGCTGGGCAGACATTGCCATATTCCAACCATCAATGATGAGAGGAGGTTAGAGGAGACAATTTTCCAGGATTCTAATGTTTTCACATGTCTTGGGAGTGAGACACCAACTTCTCTCTGTTCTGGACTATATCTTCAAAGTGAAAGTTGCTCAGTTGTGTCCGACTCTTTGCGACCCCATGGTCTATACAGTCCATGGAATTCTCCAGGCCAGAATAACTGGAGTGGGTAGCCTTTCCTTTCTCCAGAGGATCTTCCCAACCCAAGGATGGAACCCAGGTCTCCTGCATTGCAGGCGGATTCTTTACCAGCTGAGCCACAAGGGATCTTTGCGTAGCCAACAGCCTTGGAAGAGACAGTGTCTCCCTCAGGAACAGAGGCTTGCTTGCGGCAAACAGGAAGGAAGAACCGATCATCTGTCCCCTCCTCCCAGAGCATTAGGCATGATTACTGCCCATTATAGAGGATATGGGTTCCCAAGCTCAGGGTTCCTCTCCTGTCTTGTACTCACCATGTATGCAAGTGTCTTCTGGGTCTCACTGCATTATTCTGAGGGAACTGGGGTTCAGGGAAATGACAAGTATTCCTCACACTCTGGCTACTGCTAATTCTGTGAGAAATACAATAAGTACCCTCCATACAAATGAGTTTCATTCCAAGAAAATGGTCATAAGTCTAATTTGTTCATAAGTACCACAAAGTTAGCATAGGTACCCAACTAACACAATCAGCTATATAGTACTATAATAGGTTTATATTTTTCACACAAAAAAACAAACAAACCAAAAATAAAGGGAGCATTCTAAATCTTACAGTGCAGTACCACGAAAAGTACGATAGTACAGGACAACAGCAGGCATACAGGGACTGGCATCGAGTGAACAGGCAAGAAGAGTTACTGACCGGAGGTGGGAGATGGTGGAGCTAAAGGATCGTCAGCAGCAGGAGACGGAGGGCAAGCTGTGATTTCCCTCACACTAGATGCTGATAGAGTGCACATTCACATCTTTTAAAATTTGCAACTTGAAGATTTGCATGTAGGGGACTTACTGTATATTGTCCTTTGTCTTAGTCCCATAAGATTTATGTCTTCTACTGGCATCAGTGAAACCACGGTAGGCTTAACTGTTCACTTACAATTAAGGGAAAATATCAGGCCCTTCGGGGCTTCCCTCATAGCTCAGTTGGTAAAGAATCTGCCTGCAATGCAGGAGACCCCGGTTCGATTCCTGGATTGGGAAGATCCCCTGGAGAACAGATAAACTACCCACTCCAGTATTCTTGGGCTTCCCTTGTGGCTCAGCTGGTAAAGAATCTGCCTGAAATGCAGGAGATCTGGGTATGATCCCTGGGTTGGAAAGATCCCCTCAAGAAGGAAAAGGCTACCCACTACAGTATTCTGGCCTGGAGAATTCCATGGACTATATAGTCCATGGGGTAACAAAGAGTTGGACACGACTGAGTGACTTTCACACACACATACATCAGGCCCTTCAGTTTTTGACACTGAGATATGCTTGTTACAACAGAAATGGAGAGAATGGAACGTATATGAAAGAAATTTATTTGGTTTTTGGCAATGAGAGAAGAAAAATATTAAATTAGAAATAAATTTCTTCTTCCTCTTTTATACCCTCTCTTCGTTGCATGGATATACCCATGAATCTACCCAACTCTTGATCTTCTGTGAATGAACGAGGTATGGATTAGGAGAGAAATCTAAGAGGTACGACAATTATGGGATTGATTTACATCAGAAAGTGTTCAGAATAGATCATGAAATTAAAAAAAAAAAAGAGAGAAGGGGAAATAACAGATCCTTAGGTATGTAAAAAGTAGCAGTGTTTGAAGAGTTTTTAGGAAAAGCAGAAAGGAGTTGCTCGGGGATAGTTGATACATAGATAGATAGACAAGATAGACAGATAGATAGTGTGAATGAGCAATAGCTAGAGATAGAGAGAGAGAAAGAAAGAGACAAAATGCAGAAAGCACATTTCAGGTTTTGCCGTTTAATATGAATGGAACCTCTCTTTAAATTTATATAGAATTCAGTAGAGGTTAGAATTATTTTAATTTTTCATTTTTGGTTGCAAACTGCTGGATTTTTTTCCCTATGAATTCAAGCCAAGTTTAACTTCAGGGCAAGAGCCAACAGACTAAGATATATGTAGGTTACAGGTGTAAGACTTATGAAACAGCAATTTATTAGATGTACCAGTTTAAAAAAAAAAAAACAGAAATCTGTGATAGCACTCAAGCTTAAATATCTGGTTTTATGAGGTGCCATTTAGCACACTAGGTAATACAGGTAGAAGAGTAGGTTTGGGTAGAAGTTATAGGGTTTGATCTTGAATGTGTTGAGTTGGGAGCACCGTAGGTGTGCAAGTAGGGTGGCCTTGGCTGGAGTTTGTGGCAGTGACAAGGCACCCGTGACAACGCAGTTGAACGAGAGGCTACTGCCGAGGGTGGGCCCCTGGACAGAGATTGGGATGGCCCCGGAGGTGGAGAAAGCTGGGAGAAGGGGTATTGCAAGAGCTCCAGGAAGATCACATATCAACAACAGGGATCAAGTGCTAGTATCCAGGAAAAACACCTTGAGATCATTCCATTACTTCTCAAAGTAAAAAACAAACAAAAACAGCAGTGAGATATAAAAGACTTTTACAAAACATAATCCTATTTCAAAACAAGGTCTAGAACGCTGCAAGCCACTCAAGGAAGAGAAACACACAACCATAAGTGAGAAAGAAAGCGAGACCCACAGAAAGATGAAAAGGTGAAGTCGTTCGGTCGTGTCCCACTCCTTGCAACACCATAGACAGTAGCCCACTAGGCTCCTCCATCCATGGGGTTTTCCAGGCAAGAATACTGGAGTGGGCTGCTATTTCCTTCTCCAGAGGATCTTCCTGACCCAGGGATGAAACGAGGGTCTCCCACATTGCAGGCAGACTCTTTACCATCTGAGCCAACAGGGAATCCCGAGACCCACAGGCTGTGAGTCAAAAGCCAGCAAGGAGCAGCCAGAGGTTCACAAGTGAGAAGGCAAGAGGCCCTTCGGGCTCACTGCGAGGAACCTGGAACTGAGAGAGAATCTTCCAGCCATGAAAGGAGGCTGAGAAGGCTCTGGTGACTGCCCAGAGCCAAGCAGCCTGTCGGGAGGCCAGCTGGCTCTCCTGCACGTCAGTAGCACCCTTTGTGCAGCTCTCCTCTCTGCAACTCAAATTCTGTCCACCTTGGCCTCCCAGGACTCCCAGCTCTGTCATCTCGACTCAGGGAAACCCCCAGACCCTTCCTGGCCCCGCCATCCCTGTGCCACACTCTGGAAACTCTCCAGACAGGAACCCGGGGAAACCACAGCTCACATCACGTGTTTGCCACTCTCTCGAGGACCACTGCCCCGCACCGCAACTGTTCCATGTGTGAAGACTCTAATATTCAGATAGTCTGTCCAGTTTTTTGTTCTCTCGAATGTGAGGGTAAATTTGGTTCCTGTTACTCCATCTTGGCCAGAAGTGGAAATTGTTCCTAAGACGTTAAGTGCCATCTGCCTGGGAGCTGTAGAGTCCAAGTTCACACTTCCAGCCCTGCCTTCTCCCCACACTCCAGCTGCCTATCATCTCCATCTCTCTCTCTTTTTTTTAATTGGATAATTGCTTTACAATATTTTGTTGGTTTCTGCTGTGCAACAATGAAAATCAGTTGTAACTATGAAAGTAAAAGTGTTAGTCGCTCAGTGGTGTCTGACTCTTTGCGACTCCATTGACTGTAGCCCGCCAGGCTCCTCTATCCACGGGATTCTCCAGGCAAGAATACTGGAGTGGATTGCTGTTCCCATCTCCAGGGGATTTTCCCAACCCAGGGATCGAAACTAGGTCTCCTGCATTGCAGGTGGATTCTTTACTGTCTGAGTCACCAGGGAAGCCCCCAAACCGAGTGGAGTAAATACATATATATATAATCTCCCCACCCTCTTGAGCCTCCCTTCCACTCCCGCCATCCTGCCCCCTGGGTCATCACAGAGCACCAGGCTGGTCCCCCTGTGTTATATAGTAGCTTCCCACTAGCTATCTATTTCACACATGGTAGTGCATACATGTCAAAGCTACTTTCTCAGTTGTTTCCATCCTCTCCTTGCCCTGCTATGTCCACAAGTCCATTCTCTATATGTGTCTCCATTTCCATTCAGATGGCTAAGTTACTTAAACATGTAATACCTACAAGAACCTGACAGATTTATCGCCCCAGTCTTGCACCTGTCCCTCCCCTCCCTAGCCCTATGCTCCTTCCCTCAGTCTGCAGCGTTCACATCTTCTCACCTATGCAAGCAGTCCCTGATGCTTCTTGGTCTCTCAACAATCACTCTCCTCTCACACACAGACACACTCGCATCCGAATAATCACAACGGCTTCCATCCAGCGTTCACCAAGACACTGCCTACATCTGTTCTCTTCTGGCTCCAGCACCTACACCCAGATCCAGACAACCAGCATCTCTTGCCTCTTAATGTTGCAGTGGCCTCCATGCTGGCCTTCTCTGCCCAATCTATACCCAGCAGGCAAAATAACACTGTAAAATATCAACCATGTCACACGTCTGCATAACGTCAATGTCTTTTCATTACCCTTTGAGCAAAATTTGACGTCCTTCCATTCTGCAATCCAGGCCACCCTTCCCAGGACACACACCGCACTGGTTTCCATTCTGCTCCAGGGACATTCCAAGCCAGCTCATGCCCCAGGCTCTTATTTTTTTTTTTTTTTTTACTAAGCCAGGTCCTCACCGATATGTGCAAGCTTTCTCTTGCTGTAGCGAGCAGACCTACTCTTCACCGCGGTGCACAGGCTTCCTATTGTAGTCACATCTCTTGTTGCAGAGCACAGGCTCCAAGTGCACAGGCTCAGTCCTTGCGGTGTAGCGGTTTAGTTGCTTCACTGAATGTGGAATATTCCGGGAGCAGGGGTCAAATCTGTGTCTCCTACATTGGCAGGCGCATTATTATCCACACTGTACCACCAGGGAAGTCCCGGTTCCAGGATCTTCACACGTGCTCTTCCCTCCCCTGAGTTCATTTCCCATCCTCACTGCTCCGCCTTCCAGTCTGTCGAATGTCACCTCTTCAGGGACCTCTTCCTCATCCAATCAAACATCTAACGTGGGTGCCCATTTGACATCTCAACCCATGTTAGTTCCTCTTACAGCACTCAGAGTTTGCTGTTTCTTACTGTTTCCACTTATTCACGTGTCCTATCTTTCTCACTCACATGGCCACAGCAGGACAGGAAACACTGACCACCTTGCTCTTCATTCTATAATCCCAGCACCCAGCATGGTGCTGGGATCTCTGTGTACTGAATTAATCAATTAATCACTCAAAACCTCAGTGAATTGATGAATGAACAAGAAGGTGCAACTTCATCCAGAAGGTAGTGTGCAACCATTTAAAAACCTTATGCAAAGAAAGGAACGATCAGTTTCATGTTTGGGAATCATTATTGTGGCTATGATGTGGACAGTGATGGGAGGGGTAGGCAGCAGTGAGGCCAGATGAGGAGGGGGTAAAGGAGGCACCTCGTGCAAAACATTTAAGGAGGTGCTTGCTCTCATGGCCCTGCAAGCTTGGAGTCAATGCCCAAGAATGAGTGCCTCCTTAAATGTATGTCCTAGGTGCCTCCCCAGCCTCCCCCTGGTTCCAGGTCTGGGCAGCAGGGAGACTCTTTGAGAGATTATTGCAACAGTTGACAGCAACCCTGGTAATAGAGTGGGTCAATCTGAAAGATACCAAGGAGACCTAGACAGATCAGTGCCTACTCTCCAGCCCATTCTGTACAGATCTCCTCATTAAATCTGTCCAAAGGTACATTGAGGTTCCTTCTCATTTTCTTAACCTGTTTATAACATTTTTCAAGCCCCCAGAGGTAGTATCTTAGCTGCCTGTCACTTACGATCCACAAGTGACATTTTGTGGTGAAAAGGGAGCTCCCAAAGGACACACTTTGGCCACCTGATGCGAAGAGCTGACTGATTGGAAAAAACCCTGATGCTGGGAAAGATTGAGGGCAGGAGGTGGAGACAACAGAGGATGAGATGGTTGGATGGCATCACCGGCTCAATGGACATGAGTTTTAGTAAGCTCTGGGAGTTGGTGATGGAGAGGGAAGCCTGGCGTGCTGCAGTCCATGGGGTCGCAAAGAGTCAGACACGACTGAGCGATGGAACTGAACTGAAAAGACATAAGGAAAGGTTTGTGGTTCACAGATTCAGAATTTGAGGGCATTTTAAATAGAAGATAAAGGAAGCCATTAGTTTAGTCTAGCTCTTCTTTGTTTTTAATTAAAATTTGTCTGTGCTGCATCTTAGTGGTGGCACATGGGATTTTTTTATCTTCTCGGCAACATGCAGGATCTTTAGTTGTTGTATTTGAACTCTTAGGACATGAAAGATCCTGTGCTCCACAACAGGAGAGGTCCCTGCAGTGGAGGCCTGGGTGCCACAGCTAGGGCATAGCCGCTGCTCACCGAAACTAGAGGGAGCCCCACGCCACAGCAAAGGCCCAGCAGAGCCAAAACTAAATAAATAAAATTATTGTTTAATAGCTGCTTGTGTTAAGGGATTAGAAGGCTTCAATTTTCTTAACAAGATATGTGATCTTGGGTAAGTTACTTAATCTTATGAAGTCTGTTTCCTCGCCTGTAAAATAAGACTAATCGTACCTGCCCCACTTAGTGATGGTGGAGATTCAACTAAATAATCTCTGCAAACGCTTCCCCCATGTCTGGCACATGCTCTGTAAACATCTATTTTCTGTCTCTTGTGTTAAAGTTTTCAAAGCACTCTCAGGTCCGTCAGCAGGTCTGATCGTCATGCTGTTGCTGTTCAGTCGCTAAGTCGTGTCCAGCTCTTTGTGACCTCACGGACTGTAGCACGCCAGGCTTCCCTGCCCTCCACTATCTCCTGGAGTTTGCTCAAATTCATGTCTGTTGAGTGGGTGATGCCATCCAACCATCTCATCCTCTGCCTTTCCCTTCTACTTTTGCCCTCAATTTTCCCCAGCATTCGAGTCTTTTCCAGTAGTCTTCAGGTGGCCGTTGGAGCTTCAACAGCATCCTTCCAATGAATATTCAGGGTTGGTTTCCTTCAGGATTGACTGGTTTGATCTCCTTACAGTCCAAGGGACTCTCAAGAGTCTTCATCAACACTACAGTTCAAAAGCATTGATTCTTCGGCCCTCAGTCTTTTTTATGGTCCAGCTCTCACATCCGTACATGACTACTAGAAAAGCCATGACAAGCCTATAAGGCCAATAAGGGGGATGATTATTACTTACGCTTTACAGATACGGAAAAGGAGGTTGGAGATTCTTTGAAATAGAGCTGTCAGCTGCTGTGTGGCTGGGGCCAGGTGGAGAGGGGACAGAAGTGGGTGGAATCCAGGCCGTGGGGCTTCAGACTCTACCCCCGGGCTCTCTTGCCTTCTTGTCCTCTTCTCCTTCTCCCTCTCTTTTCACTTGTGGTGGGTGAATACCTAGGCATCTATCAAAGTGAATGAACTGAAAAATAAGAACGTAAACTTGTGAAACGTGGGCCAGGCCAGAGGACATAACACCTGTGATAGCAGAAGCAGTGGAAAGCCTCTGGTCGTATTTCTGGAACGATTTTCACACACATGAATGGGAAACTCACTCAGGCTGCACAAGGAAGACAGGCATGCCCAAGGACTTCAGGGGTTCCCCAGGTGAGATCAGAGCCTCCAAGAAAGGAGGCCCAGGAGACAGGGAAGTGTACTATTGTGGTTTCTGTTCAGGCCTGCGTGCATTGCTGCATTTGATAAACATTCAACTATCGGTCGTGTAAAAAGATGAGCTGTGTTCAAAGGCAGCTGGAAACAGATGCAACACACATGCTTTTGCTCCTCCATCTGAGTCTGAGGGGAGGCCAGTTTGGGGTCCTGAAAGTGAAAGTTAGGGTAAGAGTTGTTGTCTAACAAAAAGAAGAGTTCAAGAGCAAACCCAGACTCTCTAGGAAGACCAGTGCATATTTGGTTGCCACGTCCCGCCAGCCCTAGCCAACTGCTTAGAGAGGAGGGTCCCTGGGTCAGAGCCGAGAAGGAATTAGGGCTCTTACCCACCAGTCAGGGTCTAGTGGATGCACAGAGAGAAGTAGGTGGGTGGTTGCTGTACTGGCCACCTGCATGTCGTGAGGAACAAATTCCATCTCCCTTCCCAGAACTCTGGAACCTTCCAGAAGCCCATCTCTAGAACCTTGGCTTCCAGCGCACCTGCCCTGAGAGCTCCTGCCCACCCTCATCATTTCCTTCTGCCTCACAAGGACTTCATGACAGATCACTGGTGTCTCTCTGATTGTTTTAAGTGTGACAGAATATAGGGAAAGGTTTGCCCCTCGATTTCAGGAGGTCTGGGAAAGGCTAGGCTGTGAGCGAGGCTGAGCCTCAAAGGAAGGGAACTTGAGCTTTGTGTGGGGGGGAGCGGAACAGGCACAGTGGGAAGCAGACACACCCAGGGTGGGGGATTTGGAAGACAGCTGGGTGCTGGGAAATAGAACTCTTGTCCTTCACTCCCTAATATTTATTGGTGTTACTAAACTCACCACACTTACTCATAGTCATAGATTTGGGGGGATAAATAAAATGGCCAAGGGGACATAGTCCGCTTCCCAAGTGTCCCAAAGCCAGTTCAAGATAGGACACCAATTCGAAGAAGCAGAAAGAGAGGAGGCCAGGAGGAAGGAAAGTGAGAATCTGTGCAAATTCCGAGGACTTTGGATTCTTACCACCAAAATCCTGGGGGTTCAAAGTAAGTCTACCTGAAACCTGACGGGAAAGTTGAGTGACTCGCATTTCCGTCTGTTCAGTCTTCCCACCCGAGTGTAAGTGCACGGTGTCACCACCACCCTGATGCCTTTGCACACAGTCAGAGCTTAACCATTGCGTTAAGTAGTTTTCACAATCCCCTCTACACCCAGCCCAGCCAGGGCCAGGGCTCAGTCGCTCAGTCATGGCCGACTCTTTGCGACCCCCATGGACTGTAGTCCATCAGTCTCCTCTATCCATGGAATTTTCCCAGGCAAAAACACTGGAGTGTGTTGCCATTTCCTCCTCCAGGGGATTTTACACTCAGCACAGCACACTAAAGGCTAGATCACAGACTGAAGGAGCTCGTGACAGCAACCAGATCCTGAACTAGGAGTCTGGAGGGCTTGAGTCTTCATCACTCCCTGGCGGTTTGCCAGATTCACCACCAGGACAAGGTGAATGCGTAGCCCCTCTGGGCTTCAGACTCCACATAAGTAAAATGGGCATGAAAGTCTAACCGAAGGGCCCTGACATTAGCCTCTCAGTGAGTGAGGTGGTGACGCAAACAATGTACATAGAAGAGACTCATAAATGATCATTGTTACGGAAAAGCTTTTTAAAACCTTCTTATAGTATTACTGACACTGAGAATGTAACTAGGAGAGAAATGAGTTTGGGGACGGACCATGCATGTCTGAGCAAGCACCACCACTTGGACACAATAAAAACCATCCTCTGAGGGACCTACGGGGAACACTCCCTGCTCACCACCCTTCCAACTTCTGCCTGTCCTGCCAGCCACCATGTGTGTCCTGGTCTCTGGGAGTCTCGGTATCATCTCTGTGTCTCTACGCCTCTGTCTTTCTCTCTGACTCTTCCATCCATACTCCTGGCTACAGTATCTCTCTCTGTCTGTATCCCTCTGTTTCTATTCTTGCTTGTTGCCCATCATCTCCGGTCCCTCCTTTTGGTCTTTCTCTCTTTTCCCTTCCTCGCTCTCTCACCTGGTATTTCCCCTTCCTGTTCCCCTCTTGTCTCTTGGCGTCTGTCTCTCCCGGTCTTTCTTGTCTCCCCATCTTTTTCTGTCTCATCCTCTCCTCCTGCCTCTCCTGTGTTTCTCTGTACCTTTGCCTTGTCTCTGGAGTCTCCTCTTCCCCTGACTCTGCTTCTGTCTGTCTGACCATCTCTCTGTCAGGGTCCATCTCTCCCCTGTCCTGGTTTTTCTTCCGTGAAGCTCATGGAGACTGAGGTTCTGCCCCTGTCGTGACCTCTCCCAGCAGTCTCTCCCTCAGTATCCCACACTCATCATGACCATTTCTCATCAGAGTCCCCAGGTCAGTATAAACCCCCCTTGTTTCCTATAGGCAGCAGACGGTGCTTGTGTGCAGCCATGCAGCAGAGGCTCCCGTCCCGACAAAGGGGGAGGGGAGGCGTGAACCTGGTCTCAGTCTGTCCTGGGGGAGATGCCCTGGGCTCCCCTGCCTCGTGGGAAATCTGTTCAGGGTACATTCCCCAAAACAAGGCCTCTCTGAGACCCCACAAAACATGGAGACAACATTCCTCTTTCCTCAACCTCAAGACTGTTATTCTTTTGTGTTTTGCTAATTGTCCAAATTATAGGTGCTCTTAGCAGAAAGCTTAGACAGTATGAGAAACAGTAAAGGTGCAGAAAGAAAAGTCACTCATTATCTGACCACCCAGAGGCAGCCATGGTTGTCATTTTGGCATATTTTTTGTCCAGAATGTTTCCCACACATTTTTTCTCTCTCTCTCTTTCTGTGTCTCTCTCTCCCCTGCCCCTCTCTCCCCTGTCTTCTACATGAGGATACAACAGAAGGCACCTATCTGAAAGAGGGCTCTCAGCAGGACCCAAACTTGCCAGCTCTCTGATCTTAGACTTCCAACCTCCACGACTGTGAGAAGTAAGTATTTGCCATTTAAGCCTCCAGCCCATGGTACTCAGTTACAGCAGCTGAAACTAAGATGCCAAGTACCTAATTTCCAGATAATATTGTCTTGTGATTGTGAAGCCAACCCTCATGAGATAGGGTAAAAGCTGTAGGGGAAGTGCACACCAAGTAATATTACAAGTGCAGGCAAACAGTAGGAAAATGAGAGTCTGGTCTCATTTCTTTCTCTCAGTACAAACTCTTGCTGAGCCACGTCATAGAGGTGAAAATCAATCACAGTTGAAGGAGATCGGACAGGGAGTGAACCAAACATTTTTGAAGATGTCAAGAGGACCGTTATGTGTTAAACTGTGTCCCTCCAAAATCAGACGCTGAGGTCTTAATCCCAGCACCTCAGACTGTGACTGGATTTGGAGACAGGGTCATTTCAGAGGTGATCGAGTTAAAACGAGGTCATCAGGGTGGGCCCTAAACTAGGGACCGATGTCTTTATAGAAAGGGGAACTCTGGACACAGAAGCACACACTATGGGAAGACCACGTGTGCCCACCCCGCCAACACCTGCATCTTGGACTTACACCTCCAGAACTGTGAGAAAACAAATTTGTGTTGTTTAAGAATCCTAGTCTGTGGTATTTTTTTTTTAATCTTCACCTAGCATACACCTCTTTTTCTTTCTTTTTTTTTTTTAATAAAGCTATTCTTAATTTCATTTTATTTAGCTTTTTTTTTTTTTTTTAGCTGTGCTGCACAGCATATGGGATCTTAGTTCCCAGATCAGGGATCAAACAGGAGTCCCCTGCACTGAAAGCATAGGGTCTTAGCCACTGGACTGCCAGCGAAGCCTCGAATCTGTGGTATTTTGAATAGCAATCCTAGCAAACTAATACATATAGTTTATCAGTTTAAATATATATTATCATGTGTTAAATTTTATATATATATATACTTATATATATACACACTTATATATGTGTGTATATATATAAGTGTAAGCTCAAATAATTTTCCTAATAGAGCTATCCAATCAGAACATCTTTCTTGGCTATATTTCACTTCCCATGAGAGTCTGTTCTCTGTAGGTTTCTCAAAATAAACTCTTATCATTGGAGTAGCCTAGATGGATCTCTGTCCCCCAAAACTATTAATACCTGGTTAAGACCCTGATGCTGGAAAAAATTGAGGGCAGGAGGAGAAGGGGGAGACAGGATGACATGGTTGGATAGCATCACTGACTCAATGGGCCTGAGTTTGAGCAAGCTCCGGGAGTTGGTGAAAGACAGGGAAGCCTGACATGCTGCAGTCCATGGGGTTACAAAGAGTCAGACATGAGTGAAAAACTGAACAACAAGACTCTCATCCATCCCAGGTCCTTTATTCCAGAGAGACAGTGTTCAAGTCCCGGACTTAAGGTGGACTTCACCATTCACCAAAGGGTGGCTCAGACTAGTGTTTTTTTTTTTAAGAACAAGCATATCTCACCCAACTCATAAACAAAAGTTCCCACTTCAGCTGGTCTATTTGACAGGAACTGATCAACGTGTGGGAATGATCAATCTGACTCTCAATTTCAAATTAAATAGAGGATATATTTAACAAGTTGTCCAGTTTTCATTTCCCTTTTGTCCTCAGTAATGTATGGTTCTTATCACATTTTATAAAACTTGTTAAAAGCCCTGTAATATCAACCTAGGGTGAAACTATTGATAAATTTCAGATAATGATCCTTCCAAATGAATTAGTGAAAATGAGGGAAAGAATTTTGTCACTAAGTCACTTCAGTCGTGTCCGACTCTGTGCGACCCCATAGACAGCAGCCCACCAGGCTTCCCCGTCCCTGGGATTCTCCAGGCAAGAACATTGGGTTGCCATTTCCTTCTCCAATGCATGAAAGTGAAAAGGGAAAGTGAAGTTGCTCAGTCGTGTTTGACTCTTCGAGACCCCATGGACTGCAGCCTACCAGGCTCCTTCGTCCATGGGATTTTCCAGGCAAGAGTACTGGAGTGGGGTGCCATTGCCTTCTCCAGTGATGTCATCAGGTGATGCCATTCAGGTGAGGAAACTGAAGCCCAAAGTCACATGACTGCTACATGGAAGAGACATAGTTCTAACAGGGCCTTGCACTCTTGGGAAATCCCTTGTGGTCCAGTGGTTAGGACTCAGTATTTTCACTGCCGAGGAGGCAGGTTCAATCCCTGGTTGGAAAACTAACATCCCACAGGCTGCACAGCACAGCCAAAGTAAAAATAAAATAAAGTAAATAAGTAAATAAAGCTGTGCTCCTTTGACTGCTTTTACAATATAACCAAAACATGCATGTAGACAAGTAAGTTTCACACTCTTCATACAGACATCAGGGTCAAGTTCAGTAGTTCTCAAACTTGTTTAGGCGTTATTGGAATACCTAAAAGCCAGGCAAGATACCAGGAAGCAGTTAGACAGTTGATTGGATTTTTGGAATAAGAGCAGTTTTAGGAGCAGAAAAATATATGTGTTTATGACATTAAGTCTCACTCAGAACAGGGACCCATGGAGGGAACAGCTGTCACTGAGCCTGAGAGACAGGAATTTCATCCTTAATTAATTCATCCTTTCCGCGTTCTCACTGGTTTTGCTAGTTGTAAGGACTTGCAAACAGATATCTAAGGAAGCAAGAGAGTTTTAGGAACAACTGTTATAGGAGACAGGGGCTTCCCAGGTGATGCTAGTGTTAAAGAACTCACCTGCCAATGCAGGAGACATAAGAGGCGCAGGTTCAAACCCTGGGTAGGGAAGATCCCCTGGAGGAGGGCATGGCAACCCACTCCATTATCATGATGGGGATAATAGTTCTTGCCTGGAGAATTCTATGGACAGAAAAGCCTGGCGGGCTACAGTCCATAGGGTTGCAAAGAGTCGGACACAACTGAAGCAACTTAGCACGTGCACACTCAGGAGAAAGACTGAGAAAGGCCCATCCAGCAGAGCCCCAGGACTAGAATGAGACCTTCTGCACCCCAATCCTTGCTTTACTGTTTCCAATCCTTACCTTACAGCTCAGTTTCCTCATCTGGGATATGGGGATAATATCTGCAAATACCTCCAATGGTTGTTGTTACATGTAACGCACTATGACAGAGCAGTACCTTTTTTAACTAAAAGAGTCAATAAATAGTAACTATTATCCCCATCATCATGAAATTGCTTTCCCAACAGAATTGGAAAGCCTGCCTTTATTCGGTTTCCATCAAACATCCGTTTCCTACAGGAACATACCTGATACCATTGATCCAGCTTAACGTGGCTAAGCTAGTACCAAGACTTGCACTGGTTTGACACTGATGATCTCAAGGCTGTGAGACTAAGCAAGGGGATGGGGGCGGAGCGGATCTGAAATGTTTCCTCCAATAAGCCTATATTTTGGGTGTGTTGAAACAGCATAATCACAGTTATAAATTGTTTTATCTAAAAAAGTTTTAAAAAATCAAGCTACCATGACTTCAAACATCAAAAAAATAAAACCATAACTTCCTTTTCCACCGCATCCCAAATTCAATAAAGTCAGGATTTGGGTCTATGGAGATGGGAGAGAGAATAATCATAAGAATGATGATGAAAGCCCAGGGCAGTGTGCAAAAATGCATAATCGCAACGAGTTCATTTAGAATTCAGAGTGTACATTTCAAGATATAGAAACTGTATTGCTGTTTTTGCAAAAATAAATGTTATTGCTAGGACAGGACGTTCCAGCCTGTTCAACCCAGGGCTCTCGTTCCTGCGTTTTCCTTCTGATACAGCATCCCTTACCCCACACGCCTCCCTGTTTGACACCCTCCCCCACCCCATCCCTGCAAACAAGCGGGTGAGGGAGGGAAGGAGCCCACAGCACACGGGAAGTGGAGGACAGAGTTCACCCTGAGAAAAACCATTAATCATCTGGAGGTCACCAGCCCTGCACACATTTCCTCCTCATGCCTGTCCTGTGGGCGATCTGTCTCCTAACAGGTTTTGTAATGCTGAGTTGTAAAGCGTTCCTGATGAATTATTGTTGGCACTCAGTCCAAAGGCTTGAAGGCTCGAGTCCACGAGAAGAAAAAGCAGACTTTCTCTCTTGTGCCTCATGTCCGCAGGGCAGACACAGGACTCACACTGCATGTGCTGGTGGAGAGTCTGGGATCCCCATGTCCCTTCAGCTTCTCCTCCAAGAAGGGCCTGAGACAGACTGGAGTTTATCACTGCTCTGGGAAGCGGGGGTGTGAGGGGGCAGGTGGCAACCCACTCCAGTATTCTTGCCTGGGAAATCCCATGGACAGGGGAGCCTGGCGGGCTACAGTCCATAGCATCAAAAAAGACTAATCAGACATGACTTAGCAGCTACAGCGAAAAAACAAACCCTAGACCTCATCCCTGGTGTAGTCCCGCTCTGGGCAAGGGCAGGATTTATGGTCCCCCTTGACAGATAAGGAAACTGAGGCCATGGCTATGATGTGAACGTGTCCAAGGTAACCCAGCTACCTTGCATCAGAGCCAGGATTAGAACTCAGGTATCCAAAGTGCAGGATGGGGGTCGCAAAAGAGTCAGACACGATTTAACAACCAAACAAATCCAAAGTGTCACCTCTTTCCTTTCCTTCGATCTGCTTGCACTGGCCGTGTCCCTGTGGGGCATCATCCCACAATACCTCTGCCTCATCCAAAGCCTCTGGTCCAGCCCTCCATCAGCCTGATGTTCTTTGCTCCCAGGGCACCCTGCCCACCTCCTTCTGGTCATCCAGGGCTAATGTAAGGTCACCTGCTCAGAGATGCTGCCACAATCACCCTGTCTAAAACAGCCCCTATCACTCTTGATTGTAACACCCTACAGTATCTCTTCATAGCATTCATCACTTTGAACATCATCTTGTTTATTCATTTTTTTTGTTCTCTGTGCATCTCTGTTTTGCTTCCAGCTCCAGCTCATCCAGAGTGTAAGCAGTCCCCATGGTGGTCTACTTCTCCACCGTGTGCCCAGCACTGAGAACAGTACCTGGCCCCTGGTGGGTGCCCCATAAACATTTAGCTACATGATCAATCAATAAATGCAAACAGTTATCAATGCCTTACCTTCATATAAAGTCTTTGCAAATATAAATGTGTGTATGGATGTATATGGGCTTCCCTGGTGGCTCAGCGGTGTAAAGAACCCACCTGCCAATGCAAGAGATGCAGGTTCGATCCCTGGGTCAGGAAGATACCCTGGAGAAGGAAATGACAACCAACCCCAGTATATTTGCCTGAGAAATCCCATGGACAGAGGAGCCTGGTGGGCTACAGTCCCTGGGGTTACAGAAGAGTCGGACGTGACTTAGTGACTGAACAGCAACATGGATGTATATATATATATATATATATATGGATATTTAAATAGACATTCCTAAGATTTCAAAAGCATTTTCACAAGTAATATTTTACTGTCACTTGTCCCATGTAAGGTGGGAAGAACAGGCTTTCTACAAACATTTTATAAACAGGGAAATTGAGAGATTTAGTAACTTTTCATCCTGACCCTAATATTAGGAGCCCAGGGCTCCCCTGCAGGTCACTTGCTATATAACATTAGGGAAGTCATTTTTTTCCCTCTGCAGGCCTCAGTCTCCTTTCAATGGAGGCTTGTAAACTCAAAGATCTCTAAGGTTTCTTCCAGGAATGATATTCTAGGGTGGTGGTTCCCAAAATGCAGGCTTGGAACCCTAGTATCTGAGGAGGTATCCCAGGGAACGACTTGGGAAACACTGTGTTAGTGTTGGCTCTAAGGTTACTTCACAGCAGGTACTGAATCCCAGCGTGGGTGAGAAGCAGCAAGTCCTGGTGCAGAGAAGGAAGTGGAAGGAATGAAATCTGCCAGCTTCTACATGTGCTAGGTTTGCCCTGAGCACTTCCTGCACGTCACCTCGTTTGATCTCCAAATCTCTAGGAAGTAGGCAGTCTTCTTACTTCCACTTTGTAGCTTGGAAACTAAATCAAACCAAAGAAACTCAGGAGGGTTCAGGATGGGGAACACATGTATACCGGTGGCAGATTCATTTTGATATTTGGCAAAACTAATACAATTATGCAAAGTTTAAAAATAAAATAAAATTAAAAAAAAAAAAAGAAAGACGATGTATATGGCAGAGGATGGTTGCTCAATCAGATGACCTCAGATTTCATTCACAAAGCTTACAAGGCTGTAAAAGCTTAGTTGTTATTTATTTTATTTGCCATCAGCTATGGAGAATTGTTGCTTCACTTTCACCTTCCAAATGTTCAGTAAGGGCACCTATCAGCTGAACCTAAATGGCATCTAGAACTCTAGCTGCAAGGGAGTCTGGGAAATGTAGTTTCCTTAGCTTTAGGTGCTCGGCAGGACAGTACACAGGAGAGTGGCAATTATGCAGAGGGCCAAGGACCACATTCATCATTCATCCTATGGTGAACTTGGTTATCAGGGTCTCTTCCTGGACTCTGGGGGTCTGAGATGTGATCTGGGAACTAGGGAGGGGAGACGGAATTACTGCAGCAATAGACTGGGGGTAGAAGTGGGGGGACCATCAGGGTCCAAGATAAAGACACAAAGCTCCTAGGGAGTTTCCTGGTGGCCTAGTGGTTAGGATTCCAGATTTTCATTGCTGTGTTCTAGGTTCAATCCCTGGATGGGGAACTGAGATCCTGCAAGCTGTGTTGTTGTTGTTCAGTCACTAAGTCATGTCCAACTCTTTGAGATCATATGGACTGCAGCACACCAGGCTTCCCTGTCCTTCCCCATCTTCCAGAGTTTGCTCAAACTCATGTCCATTGAGTCGGAGATGCCATCCAACCATCTCATCCTCTGTTGTCCCCTTCTCCTCCTGCCTTCAATCTTTCCCAGCATCAGGGTCTTTTCCAATGAGTCAACTCTTCACATCAAGTGGCCAACGAATGTATTGAAGCCTCAACTTCAGCATCAGTTCTTCCAATGAATATTCAGGGTTAGTTTCCTTTAGGATTGATTGGTTTGATCTCCTTGCAGTCCAAGGGAGTCTCAAGAGTCTTCTCCAGCACCACAGTTTGAAGGCATCAATTCTTCGGTACTCAGCCTTCTTTCGGAGAAGGCGATGGCACTCCACTCCAGTACTCTTGCCTGGAAAATCCCATGGACAGAGGGGCCTGGTGGGCTGCAGTCCATGGGGTCGCTAGGAATCAGACACGACTGAGCGACTTCACTTTATTTTTTCACTTTCATGCATTGGAGAAGGAAATGGCAACCCACTCCAGTGTTCTTGCCTGGAGAATCCCAGGGATGGGGGAGCCTGGTGGGCTGCCATCTATGGGGTTGCACAGAGTCAGACATGACTGAAGCGACTTAGTAGCACCAGCAGCAGCCTTCTTTACAGTCCAACACTCACATCCATACATGACTACTGGAAAAACTATAGCTTGGACTATATGGGCCCTTGTTTGCAAAGTGATGTCTTTGCTTTTTAATACACAATCTAGGTTTGTCATAGCTTTTCTTCCAAGGAGCAAGCATCTTTTAATTTCATGGTTGCAGTCACTATCCACAGTGATTTTGGAGTTCAAGTATATGAAATCTCACACTATTCCCACATTTTCCCCACCTATTTGCCATGAAGTGATCAGACTGGATATCATGACCTCCGTTTTTTGAATGTTGAGTTTTAAGCCAGCTTTTTCACTCTCCTCTTTCACCCTCATCAAGAGGCAAGCTGTGAAACACAGCCAAAAAAAAAAAGTTCCTGCCTAAAATTACAGCAAAAGCAAGAGAAATGAAAAGAAATGAAAAGAAAGAAAAAGGAATGCAGCTGCAATGAGTGAAGTGTTATTTTCTCATATTGAAGCCACCTCGTGGGGTTCTACTCCTGGCTTCTCCCATCCTCACTATGCAGTTTTAGACCCATCTCCTCCCTCTGGAAAAAAAAAAAAAACACTTCTCATCACTTTTCTTTTGCCTCTAGTGGAGCAAACTAGAGGCAAACCCTCAGACCCACATGTGATGAATGTGGGATACAGATTTGAGAGAGATCGTGATGGTTTCCCGGCCAGAAAAGTCAAGTGGCTTCACCCATTTCCCTCTAAAGTTGTACTCATTCAACCTGCAAAGTTCTGTAAGTGGCAGAGCCACCTTTCAATAGAATTTTAATTCAAAGGAGCAGGGCTTCAGGTGCTGTTTATTTTATAGGAGTTTATTTCTAAGAATGAGTATATATTACATCTAATCAAGAAAAAGTAACTTAAAAATACGAAGTCTTTTGGTAGGTGCAGGTGGGAGGAATGAAGAGGTAGAGCACAGAGGGTTTCGGGGGCAGTGAAAACATTCCATAATGATGGATATATGACATTATACATTTGTGCAAACTCATACAATGTATCTCACCAAGGGTGAACTGTAATGTAATCTATGGATTTTTGGTGGACTTTTCAAACCATGAGTCAATGTAGTTTCATAAGTTTCATGTACATTCTGGTGGGGGATGTTGATAATGGGAAGGGCTCTGCATGGGTGGGGGTAGGGGGTATATTGGGAAATCTCTTCCTTTCAATTTTTCAGTGAACATTAAATTGCCTTCATTTTCTAAAAAAATACAATGTCTTGATCAAAATAAAATAAAAGGCTAAATTAATGTAGGGACGGGAACATTTGATTAAACATATGGAAAAAGGAAAGAACTCCCATTAGCAGAAGGCTAAACCCAGCATGGTCATACCTGAATGTTGTTTCATTTTGTTTTGGCTAGAGAATGCATAGGTATTAAAATTTATTTTAAAAAATAAATTGCAAAACGGTACCGTCTCTCATACATACACACACAGACATGTTTTTCTAGTCACAACTGTGACTTAGAATTTAGTTCCAACTGTGGGATTATAGAATGTTTGAGTCTTAAAGGACCTAGAAATCACATAACCAAGTGGTATCAAACCATGTTCTGAGATGATCCACAGATATATCTGAAAGATTCCAAGAGCAGAGGAGATAGTGGTGACCAAGGACTCCCTCCAGCTTGAAGGACTTCCCTTTCATCTATTTTATACTTTGGACTTGCCTACAAGATTCCATTTTTAATACTCTGCAATGATCTATCTGGGAAAAGAATCTAAAAAAGAGTGAATATATGCATATGTGTGAATCAATTGATTCACTTTGCTGAACAGCAGAAACTGACACATTATAAATCAATTATTCAGTTGAGTTCAGTTGTTCAGTCACATCTGACTCTTTGCGACCCCATGGACTGCAGCACGCCAGGCTTCCCTCCATCACCAACTCCAGGAGCCTACTCAAACTCATGTCCATCGAGTCGGTGATGCCATCCAACCATCTCATCCTCTGTCGTCCCCTTCTCCTCCTGCCTTCAATCTTTCCTAGCATCAGGGTCTTTTCCAATGAGTCAGTTCTTCTCACCAGGTGGCCAAAGTATTGCAGTTTCAGCTTCAGCATCAGTCCTTCCAATGAATATTCAGGACTGACTTCCTTTAGGATGGACTGGTTGGATCTCCTTGTAGTCCAAGGGACTCTCAAGAGTCTTCTCCAACACCACAGTTCAAAAGCATCAATTCTTCAGTGCTCAACTTTCTTTATAGTCCAACTCTCATATCCATACATGACTACTGGAAAAACCATAGCTTTGACTAGACTAACTTTTGTTGGCAAAGTAATGTCTCTGCTTTTAAATATGCTGTCTAGGTTGGTCATAGCTTTTCTTCCAAGGAGCAAGCGATTCTTAATTTCATGGCTGCAGTCACCATCTGCAGTGATTTTGGAGTCCAGAAAAATAAAGTCAGCCACTGTTTCCACTGTTTCCCCATCTATTTGCCATGAAGTGATTGGACCAGATGCCATGATCTTTGTTTTCTGAATGTTGAGTTTTAAGCCAACTTTTTCACTCTCCTCTTTCACTTTCTTCAAGAGGCTCTTTAGTTCTTCTTCACTTTCTGCCATAAGGGTGGTATCACCTGTATATCTGAGGTTACTGATATTTCTCCTGGCAATCTTGATTCCAGCATGTGCTTCATCCAGCCTGCCTGGCATTTCCCATGATGTATTCTGCATATAAGTTAAATAAGCAGGGTTATAGTTGATTAAAATTAAAAAAAATTTTTTAAAGAAATTTTACTGCAACACACATAGGAAATCAAGGGAATAAGCTCAAAGCTCTGTTTTTGTTGTTCTGTCCTGTTGACCCTTTACTACCCCAGGGACTGTAGCATGCCAGGCTTCCCTGTCCTTCACTATCTCCCAGGGTTTGCTCAAACTCATGTCCATTGAATCATTGATGCCACCCAACCATATCATCCTCTGCCACTGCCTGCTCCCCCTGCCTTCAATCTGTCCCAGCATCAGGGCCTTTTCCAATGAGGTGGCTGTTCTCATCAGATGACCAAAATACTGGAGCTTCAGCTTCAGTTCAGATGGGAAGCTAAGCCAAGAGAGCTGAAGAGCCCACGTACTGTCCTGCAAGAATCAGAAACACAGGGTCTGGAACTGGAAATCCGATGCCTCGCCTGTTTTCCCTCCACACCCACTGCAAGACTCCCAGGCTGAGTGGCCCAGACAGACGTGGCTCGGATGCAAGGGTCAGATCATTGTTGGTGCTGTTTGTTTGCACAATGTAGAACACTGTTTAAGACCTGAAGCTGGGAGGTGTCCCCTGGCGAGCCTCTCTGAGTCGGAGCCCAGAGGAGAGCGTTTCGAGAGCTCGTGGTCTGGGACCCAGTGAGCCCCGGACAAGACCGGCTGGCTCTTCCAGGGGGCACCATGCTCTGCTGTTCCGCGTCACCTCCCTTCGCGGTATTGTAAACACCAGTCCACTGTATGTTTTTAAAACGTGAGAAGAAGCAGGATCCTGCCTGCATGTTTTGACATAAACTGTAAGGAGGGAGAATGGGACCAGCGGACCTCGCCTGTGCAGAATGTCATTGTCTCCCGCACCTGGTGGTTAATCTCAGGCATCTGGGCTGGGCTGTCTGGACGGTCCCTCTACCCCGCTGTCCACACCCACCCCAGCATGCAGAGTGGAAACCTGCGACGCACACTCCACTTTGCCCCTCATGGGCTCTGGGCTTCTGTCCTTGGTTTCCTCACCTGAAAAATGAGACGCGTGGCCTAGATCATGGTTTTCAAGCTATCAAAGACTCTCACTTTGGATGCATTTTACAAAGTGGGTGTCCTGGTAAGATCTAGGTTGAGGTTTCTGCTACTAAAAGGAAATTGGAAGTCCACTGGATTAGATGCTTCTAATACCCCTTTCATTTTGCTTCTCTTTAAAGTGCTGGAGGAAGTTTCACTTCCACCAAAGAGAGATCAAGAAAGGCCCCCTCTGTCCTGTCCCTGGACAGTTAGCTGAGGATCTCAGGGTCTGGGGAGCTCAAGCATGTGGTCACCTCCTAACTCATCCTCTCTCATCCCCACAGAGTGAGTGGTTCCCTGCTCTGTCTTGAGCCAACCACACTGCCACACAACTGCTGCCTTGCTCTGTCCGCCCCTCTGACCACTTCTGCCTCCTCCCTTCCATCCCCTCTCAGCCACCTGAGGCCCATGAAGTGAAAGTTGCTCAGTCATGTCCAACTCTTTGCAACCCCATGTACTATACAGTCCATGGAATTCTCCAAGCCAGAATACTGGAGTGGGTAGCCTTTCCCTTC
The DNA here is from genome assembly GCF_055505025.1 of Bos grunniens. Taxonomy (NCBI): domain Eukaryota; kingdom Metazoa; phylum Chordata; class Mammalia; order Artiodactyla; family Bovidae; genus Bos; species Bos grunniens. Next base: position 9,117,147 of record NC_141170.1, on the reverse strand, counting down.
TCCAGGCTATCTTCCCAACCCAGGGATCAAACCCAGGTCTCCCGTATTGCGGGCGGATTCTTTACCAGCTGAGCCACAAGGGAAGGCACCTGAGGCCCACAGATGTGTCTTATTCTGGCCTGAAATCCCAGCACCTGGCATAATACCTGGTATATTGTAGATACTCAATAAATGGATGCTGATAAAACTAGAGTTGCCCTATGAACCTGCAATCTCACTCCTGGCCATGTAACCAGACAAAGCTAGTGAGGGAGGAATGGACTGGGAGTTTGGCATTAGCAGATACAAACTCTTATATATAGTTCAGTCACTCAGTCGTGTCCGACTCTTTGCGACCCCATGGACTGCAGCACACCAGGCTTCCCTGTCCATCACCAACTCCGGAGCTTGCTCAAACTCATGTCCATAGAGTCAGTGATACCATCCAACCATCTCATCCTCTGTTGTCCCCTTATAGAATAGATAAAGAACAAGGTCTTACTGTATAGCACAGAGGACTACATTCAATATCCCATGATTATGAGAAAGAATATATAGGGATCTCCCTGGTGGTCCAGTGGCTAAGACGCCACACTCCCCACGTAGGGGTCTCAACTAAACATCTTGCCACAACTAAGACCTAGTGCAGCAAAATAAACACTTTTAAAAAGAATACGCATATATAATACGTATGCTGCTGCTGCTAAGGCGCTTCAGTCGTGTCCGACTCTGCGCGACCCCATAGACGGCAGCCCACCAGGCTCCCCTGTCCCTGGGATTCTCCAGGCAAGAACACTGGAGTGGGTTGCCATTTCCTTCTCCAATGCATGAAAGTGAAAAGTGAAAGTGAAGTCGCTCAGTCGTGTCTGACTCTTAGCGACCCCATGGACTGCAGCCCACCAGGCTCCTCCATCCATGGGATTTTCCAGGCGAGAGTACTGGAGTGGGGTGCCATTGCCTTCTCCGTGAACATATAAAACTGAATCACTTTCCTGTACAGCAGAAATTGACCCAACATTGTAAAGCAGCTATGCTACAATAAAATACATTTTTTTAAAAAAAATGTACGTTGAATTGCCGTCTGAACAACTGGACTTCCTTTCAAATTTGGCAGTCTACAGCCAACCTTTCAATGCACGCAGTTTGAAGAAACACATTCCCGCCTGGTGTAGAAAACAGTACCTATTCACTCAGCACGTGCTGAGCATCAACTCTAAGCCAAGCACGACTCTAGGGCCTGGAGACACAACGGAGACTAAAACCTGCTCCATCTCTGGTGGAAAGGTATCAGAATCACATGATAGAATGGAGTCCAGCTCGAGGGCTGGGATGGGTCTCCGTCCCCAGAGAATGAGTCTTTCTGCTGTCACGGTCACGTGTGAAAGCTGAGGCTTAACGTGTGAAGTGGGAAAGGGAAGTCCTCAGTGCTGCTTTCCTTCCTGAGAAAGGAAACCAGGAGACTTGCTGAACAGAGCACAAAATACCAAACAGAGCACAGTGGAAGAGTTTCGCAGACAGACACAAAGCAAGAGGGACAGGCTGCTGCCTCCCTCCCCACGTTTCCTGACCCGAAGACTGTAGTGTTTGAAAAAAGTCTAGGATTTGCAGTGCTGGGTTTGAATCTGGTCACTGTTTTTCGCTCTTGCTAAGTGATGAGAGGCAGGTTGTCCTAATTTTTCTGACACTGTCTTGGGAGAAAGACCGTGACTTTGAATGGTGATGTGTTGAGTTGCAAGTGACTTTGGAATTGCCAGTGGAGGGTCCAGAAGGCACCCAGACACTAGGTCTGGAGTTTTGGGGAGTGCTCTGTGCTAGGGAGAGGTCTTGGGGGTTAAAGTGTATGTGTGTGTTCTTTGAAGCCCCTGATCTATTTGACAACACCCAAGGGGAAGGCACAGGAGAATGGAGGGGTGGTGAGGAAGGAACCCCAGAGAACACTCTGATTAGAGTGACCCAGAAGCTGAGACCTCTGGGAAGGAGGTTTTCTCTTCCGAGCTCTTCTAGAACTTACTCAGGCAGTTGTTTTCAGTTCAGTTCAGTTCAGTAGCTCAGTCGTGTCTGACTTTCCGCGACCCCATGAATCGCAGCATGCCAGGCCTCCTTGTCCATCACCAACTCCCGGATTAGAGTGACCCAGAAGCTGAGACCTCAGGCAAGTAGGTTTTCTCCTCTGAGCTCTTCTAGAATTTACTCAGGCAGTTGTCTTAGCTTCCAACACACTGCCTACGCAATCTCTGCTGTTTCCCACCCAATATTGTGATCTCTGAGGACAGGATGCGAGTATGATGCGCCATTCAGTCGTGTCTGACTCTGTGAGCCCCGGGACTCTAGCCCACCAGGCTTCTCTGTCCATGGAATTTTTCAGGCAAGAATACTGAAGTGGGTTGTCATTTCCTCCTCCAGGGGATCTTCCCAATCCAGGGTTCGAATCCTCATCTCCTGTGTCTCCTGCATTGGCAGGTGGATTCTTTACCACTGAGTCACCTGGGAAGCCCGATCTTATTTTCTTTTAATTAATATATTTATTTATTTTACTTTACAATATTGTATTGGTTTTGCCATATATTGACTTGAATCCGCTGTGGGTGTACATGTGTTCCCCATCCTGAACCCCCCTCCCACATCCCTCCTCATCCCATCTCTCTGGGTCAGCCCTATCTTATTTTATCAAGTTTTAAATCATGAGGCCCTTCAGTGAATGCTTTAGAAGAGAAAGGGAAGATCGTGTGGGCTTCCTCAATGGGAAACATTTTTTTATTTTAATTTTTATTGGCATATAGTTGGTTTACAATGTTGTGTTAGTTTCAGGTGTACAGCAAAGGATTCAGTTATACATATACCTGTATCCATTCTTTTTAAGATTCTTTTCTCTCATAGATAACCAATAGGAAAGATTTTTTACTTTTCTGAAAAGTGCCCTTAATTTTCTTAGCATTCTACAGGTTGCTTTGTAATTAATATTCAAACAAGGAGAGATAGGGAGGTGGGGAAGGGGAAATAAGCCCTGGTGATGTGAAGCCCACTGACCTTCTTCTCTTGATCAGTGTTAGTTCATTTAATCCTAGCATTAATACTATTAGGTCGGTGTGGGTTTTCCCTGGACCAATCCTAGAGTCGTTCTTCTCTCTCCTCTCCAGTAAAAGCATCCCCAGAGATGCCTCCCTAGCACAGGAATGAACTCTCAGGGGTCCTGGCCTCTGACCTCCAAGAGCCCAGGAGCAAGGTGGACTTTGGGCAGTCACACAGAATAGCCAAGGGATTATGCACCAATTCACCATTAATGTCCTCCCAGAAGAAAACATAAGCACCATTGATTACCTTCTAATAACCGTTTTATTACACATTTTATATTTATGAAAGGGCACTGCGAGACGACTGTTATTATTGCTCTAATGCAAAGCAGATGGGCCTGACAGAGGTAAATGGGACTTTCTGGGTGTGGCCCTCAAAGTTTGTGTTTTCCCGGAAGGTTTTGAGCCGGGGCCAAACCAGACCCAGAAGTTCCCCATCATCCACCCCTGTCTCGACACATGACTTTCATTAACAAAATTGCATTGCTCTTTTCTGCAGAAAGTGGTACCATTACTCTAATAAAAACATGTCCCTTATGGATCAATTGCCACCTACGTGGTGGTGAGGAGGACTCAGAAGTAAGAGGGTAGGAACGGGTGAGAACAAAGGAAGGCTGGTCTCGCAGAAGGAGGCCCAAGTCACCAGGCCTCCTTCCCAGGCCTTGGGCTGGACGGGAATCAAACTTGTATCTCCAGCACCATCACCCTGGGCTCATATCCTGCAGACAGGATTTGGCTCTCTGTTCCAGCCATTCAAACAGCCCAGGCTGTACATATCTGGTCAGTGGAGGTCAACACAAGCCCACCAGACACCCTCCCTCCATGAGCCCTCTTGGGGCTCATCTTAGGCCATCTGACTTTACCCTTGACTTTGCTTCCTTCCCCCATCCCAGCAACTGCCCCTCCAATTTCCTGCCCCCATGCTTACTTTTTAAATGAAATTTGGATTTCTTGACTTGGTCACGGTCATGTACCTTCCACCCACAGGCTCCACCCACTCCTGGTACATTCGTGGTGACCCCTGTCTCACCAGTGTCCACCAGTACCCACTCAGACTCTGAGACAGCTTAAATTTCTGATACCCTAGGCCGTGCCCATCCTGGTGTTTGTGCTTTTCCCTATACCTCTGATGCTCAAGCTTTTAGGTGCATGAGAACTGATGGGGGAGAGGCAGGAAAATGAGTTCCTGAGTCTTATCTTCAGAAATGTAGATTCTGTAAGTCTGCAGTGGGCCACGAACCTACGTTTCTTATGGTGGATGAATGAAAAGGAGGAAGACCCTGGGGTGCAGTTTGAAAAGCACAGCCTGAAACTGCCCTCATGTGCCTTAGCTGCTAGGCAAGTGACCATTGGAAAAAGTAAGGACATTTTGCATCCACATGATACACAAACTGTTCATGGGGTTCTCACAGCAAGAATACTGATGTGATTTGCCATTCCCTTCTCCAGTGGACCACATTTTGTCAGAGTTGGTGATGGACAGGGAAGCCTGGTGTGCTGCCGTCCATGGGGTCACAAAGAGTCAGATGCGACTGAGCGACTGAACTGAACTGATGCACAAACTCTTTCAAACACTTTCATAGCCACTTGTTTTCTCTCCCCTCTGGCTCTCTCTCCATGAGTAAACCAAGAACAACGCAGCCTTGAACAGCACTGTCTCCCCCACCTGCTGTCTCTCTGCCACTTTAACAAGGGCAGTAGTCTTCCCACTGCCCTCTACTCAAAACAGATGCTCAGAAAGGAATCTGTGCTGAGCCCTTGACTATGGGCCCATTGGGGAAAGACACCATGGGTCAGTGACCTCTGTATCCTTCCCGGCATCTGGCATGAAATCCAGTCCCCATGACATGCCCCATAGTTCCATGGCAAAGTGCCTAAGAGGATTTGGGGAGCGTTGTTTGCACTAAAATCTGGTTTCTTGCTCTAAATGAAAACCTACTCTCTATTGGAAGATTTTTCTAGTGGCAGAGAGCAGGTGGGAGGTGGCCTTACAGTTATGTGAGAGATAGCTCTTGTTGGACCCCACAATGAGCTCAGAAAAGGTAAGGAATGATGTGGCCCCAAGAAAACAAGCTTTGGAGCCAGTCAGGGTGTGTATCCTGGGTCTACCTACTTTCTTTCTTGTCATATTTACAGGCAACTTTTATCCCCCTCAGTTTTCTTGTCTGTAAAAAAGAGGCAAACACCCTTCCTCACAGGGTAGTTGTGAGCATTAGGAAGTGAATTTTCATTTAGACCTTGCACCCAGTAGGCACGTTATCGATGATGTGCAAGGCATGCTAGGTCGCTTCAGTCCTGTCTGATTCTTTGTGACCCTATGGACTATAGCCCACCAGGCTCCTCTGTCCATGGGATTCTCCAGGCAAGAATACTGGAATGGGTTGCCATGCCCTCCTCCAGGGGATATTCCAGAGCCAGGGATCGAACCCATGTCTCCTGTGTCCCCTGCATTGGCAGGTGGATTCTTGACCATTCGTGCCACCTGGCAAGCCCCTTACCAGTGGTAGTTTCAGCAAATGCTGGTCCCTGAATTTTAAAATATAATCTCATTAGAAAGAGAAGACTAACACACAGGAAAAATGTGAGTCTGGGCTTGAGACTAAGCAGTGTGGAACTCACCAAAGAGCTGGAGAAACCTGGAGAAGGGTGAAAACCTGGAAGAGCTCTTGGAGGACATGGAATCTCCCTGCCCCTCAAAGGATGGAGATATGGAGTGCCAGAAAATGGGAGAGACACTGGCCTGGGCTGCAACAAGGTAGCATAGTGATTCAGAGGACCACTGAGAGAAGAGAGTCCTTTTTTTAAAATTTATGGCTGCTTCAATACGGGTTCCCAGGCGGCACTAGTGGTAAAGAACCTGCCTGTCAATGCACGAGACATAAGAGACGTGGGTTCAGTCCCTGGGTCAGGAAGATCCCCTGGAGGAGGGAATGGCAACCCACTCCAGTATTCTTGTCTGGAGAATCCCATGGACAGAGGAGCCTGGTGGGCTGCAGGCCACAGTGTCACAAAGAGTCGGTCATGACTGAAGCCACTTGGTACCCACCCAGCTTCAATACAGAAAGGATGTAGGAAAAAAGCAGTACCAAGAAGATTCTATTTCTTTTACCTGGACATTAAGACCATAATGGGAAGTGGAATCACAATATTTAGGTCATGAAGGCTACATCCCAGGTCTTTGGGGGCCATGGATATTTTACTCCAAGTGTCCTAGCAACCAAAGGGGAAAAGCAACGAGAGGCAGGTCTGTAATTCCTTCTGTCACAGAGGAGGAAGAGACACATTTTGCTCTTCAGAAGATGGAAGACTTTTTCCTAGTGCTGGACTGTGAAGGAAATGTCTCATTGGACTTATTGCAAACAATGCTTTATGTCTTGAACCAACTTCATTGTATATAATGAGGTCTCTTAGGCTGTTACTTGAAGTGTCCCACTGTCAACAGTGGAAGTACCACTCACCATCCAGGAGGACAGAGAGGACAGGCTAACATGCCTCCGTACATCTTTCTGATGCTTGGGCTTGAGTCCACTGGGAGCCAGGCGACCTCCATCTTCCCTTCATCTGTGAACACTGGCTGGCCCCCAGTGATGAGCTTTTCAGCAGCTTCCCACTGCTCTTCCAAGAAAGTGCAACCTCCTCACTAGAGTCTGCAGAGACCACCACCATTCAGCTTCCCCCTACACCCCAGGGACAGCTTCCTACTCCACACCATGACTTTCAGACACACAGGCCTTCGAGAAGGTGCCACTCTCTCCTACCGCCACGTCTTTGCCCGTGTGCCCTCCGCACAGATGGCTCCACACACTGCTTCTCACATGCGGTGGTTGACTTCTTACATTTTGGGTCTCGACCTACAGACCCTTCTTCCCATGGCTCTGCCCTGCCTGCCCCTCCAAACCAGGCCTCTGCTATCATTCTCCAGCTTCTTCTCGGTGTCTCTCCTCCATAGCACCAGTCACAATCTATATGCGATTTCCTCTTGCCTTTACTGGGGTATTGGTGTCTTCCCTCTAGAATGAAAGAGGGTGAGGATGCTGCCTGCTTTTCTATCATACCCCAGTGCCCAAGAGAGCATGTGAGGCGTGGTTGGTGCTCAACATATATCAGTTGAACAAATCGGAAAAAAAAAAAAAAAAGTGTTCTTTAAGGAGAGCCTGGTGGGTAGGCTTTTCTGCATGAAATCCTGGCTTAAAAGATCCATCTGTTCAAGCAACTTCCCAGGTGGTCCAGTGGCTAAGACTCCATGCTCCCAAAGCAGGGTTCTCAATCCCTGGTCAGGGAACACGCCCACATGCCACAAGTAAGACTTTGCAGGTTTCAAATGAAGATCCCGCGTGGCTACAACTAGGTCCGGCACAGCCAAATAAATAAATACTTTTAAAAAAATATATCAACCGTTCAAGAAGATATCCTTCCGCAGAAATTAAGCCCAAACAACCTTGACTCCCAGAAGAGCCAGTCAACTGGCTCAGACAGCTCACGCCTCTGCAGACAAGGTCAGGTTTCTCTCAAGAACTGGTTCTGGGGGGCGGGCCGGGTTTGTTCTCTGCTGCAGTCTTCCCCAAGAGTGAGGTGGGAGCAGAAGGCTATCCCTTCTGCTATCCTTTTCAATCCAGTCCCCAAAGAAAAGCTCCCCCCCACCCCCCGACCCCAACGCCGGGGAGATGAGAACAGACCTCCACCTCCAAGGCACCAAAGAGTGCTGCACGCTGGAACGAAATGAAAAAGAGGGACACTGTCTGGATATAAGCGGAAAAAAAATCTCTTCCTTGGCCCTTTGCTGGTAGCAGGGTCCACTGGCATTAGTCCGTAGCTAAGGGCGGCTGTCTGTCTTGAGTGATGCTAACCCCCAGCCCCCCACGGAGAGTAACCAGGGCGCGGCCACCCACCGCCGCCCAGCCGTCTGCAGCCCAGACCGAACTGAAGGCTTATTATCAGGCCCCGGGCCTCTCTGTTCCCTTTGGTTTCCTCCTTCTCTCCCACACTCTTCTCCGGCTCCAAACAGGCCACCTGGTGGCCACACCCAAATTCCTGCCCTCCAGCCTGTCCTTTGCTACAACCGCACAGAGCTGGAGATGCGACCCAGAAATTTCCCCAGCTGGAGTCCAAGGTGGTCAGAGACTTCATTCCTGTTCAGCCACTCTCAAGCGGTGCGAACTTGAGCAAAGCTCCTCCTTGCCTTGGTTCAGTCATCTGTAAAATAAGCAAACTGTCCTCATTCATGTCCTAACTTCATGATCTTTACCGTGGCTTCATCTTAGCTCTTCTATTCCTTTTTTTTATTTTTTTTTTCATTTGGAACATAACTTTATTTTTTTAGCCATGCTCTGTGACATGCAGGATCTTAATTCCCCAAACAGGGGTCAAATCCATGCCCCCTGCGATGGAAGCTCGGAGTCTTCACAACTGTACAGCCAGGAAAAAGAGCCCCTGTTCTATTATTTAAAACATTATTGTCTCATGTTTGCCTTTATACTCACTCACTTGTCAAGCAAGGATATCTTGGGTGTTCTATGTATATTTTCCTAATGTACAGTCAAAATAAATAACTATTTTAAAAATTCATCTGTCTACCACTAAAAGTCATCTTACATTTCATCAGTCTAACATAAGCACACTTCTAGAAATACTGGATTAATTAACGGGTCTCTGACATATTGTTCCTACAATGTATGATTCTGAGGACAATTCTAGAACATAGAACTACTCTGACTCCTGAGAGTGCAAACACTGTGGCTTGCATTTCATCACATCCAGGATGGTGCGTCCTCGGCTTGGTATTCATGGAATCTCAAACCAACTGTTGATGGTAATAAGCTCCAAGAATGAAGGTCCTATTCTTAGCATAATTAGATTTTTTTCATGCATTTAAGTCCCTATTATGTGTCATGTCTGATACTAGATACTTGCAGAACAGAAAGAGTAGAAGACATAGATCTGTCTTCATTAGGTCTGGCAGGAGACAGCCATGGAAACTAAAAACTCCGCTGAAGTGTGGCAAGAAAACCAGGCTGAAAATCCCTAGAGAAAGAAGACTGAATCTTATTCACCTGTGAGTCCTGGCACCTAGCACTGCACCCAGCACATGGTGGAGGTTCTAGAATGGGAATATTTATTTACAAAGTATTCCAGGGGATCAGTGAAGACAGAGATTTACTCTACATTGGGAGCATCCTTGAGGGCTCTGCTGAGCAAGCTTTTGAAAGAGGAGGTAGTCTCTGGTGAGGAAATCCAGACAAAATTGCCTAAACAAAGACCCAGAGGAGAAACACAGAAAGAAGTCTATAGAGATCTACCAGTTATTAAAAAAGGCAGGACAGTGTCTCTTTAAAAGGACTTGGTAAGAGCTGAAGATATCCAGCTAAACTGGCCCCATGGGAGGCAAGTTAGGTGCGCTAAGGGCAATAAAGTTCAACTGTGAGCAGGTCGTTAGGAGTATCAGGATGCAGAGAAGAAGGTGGGCTGACTAGAGATCTCAGGTCCTCAAGGACAACATGGCACTGACATCCCTGGGTTTTCGGTCATTCTAGACTGGGTGCAGCAGAGAAGGCAACGGCACCCCACTCCAGTACTCTTGCCTGGAAAATCCCATGGATGGAGGAGCCTGGTAGGCTGCAGTCCATGTGGTCACTAAGAGTCGGACACGACTGAGTGACTTCACTTTCACTTTTCACTTTCATGCACTGGAGAAGGAAATGGCAACCCACTCCAGGGTTCTTGCCTGGAGAATCCCAGGGACAGGGGAGCCTGGTGGGCTGCCGTCTATGGGGTCACACAGAGTCGGACATGACTGAAGTGACTTAGCAGCAGCAGCAGCAGACTGGGTGCAGAGAAGCCAGGAACTCCATATCCCAAGAGGAGCAGGAAAAAAAAAAAAACTAACCAAAGGACCAAATAAAGTGCAACCTAACAAGACAGGAAACTTTCAGATGCTAACTGTACTATTCTAGACAGACAAACCTGTACTCCACTCCTACCAGCACCACGAAGTCCAGGAGGGGAGCCTTGATTTCCACCCTCACCACTCAGTAATAGGACACCCACCTCCTCCACCAGGATGGTATCAGAGAAGGCAGCTTAGAGAAGAGGGATATTCATGTTGGCTGGGTGGGAATGAGCTAGAGGAGCCTGAAGTCCCACCTCTACCTGGCAGTAAAGAGGTGCCCCTCTCCAGCCCTGCTTCTGGGAATCAGACAAGACCTCACAGAGAGCCAAGCCTTCACCACCGTGCAGGGATAACACAGCTACTCCACAGTGTCAGCAGAGGCTCCCTGATGAGCAGGAAATGTTAAGCACCCTGCCTGTCTCAGCCAGGATGGTATCAGCAGAGGCCAAGTGGAAGATATGGACTTCCACACCCACCTGGGACCCACCTCTCCCACCAGAGTGGCTTCAGTGGAGGCGGATGACAACAGAAAATTGAAAGAAGATCCAGGCGCTCCTAACGTAACTCCCAAGTTGTCCGGGTTTCCATCAGAACAATCACCCTTTCCCTCAAGAACCAGGAAAATCTCAACTTGAGTGAGAAAGACAGTCGACAGATTCCACACCAGATGATACAGATGATAGAATTCTTTGCCCAGGATTTTAATGCAGCCATTGCAAGAGTGGGTTTCCCAGGTGGTGGGAGTGGCTGAAATCTGACTGCAACGCAGGAGATGCTCAAACGATGCAGGTTCGATCCTTGGGTAGGGAACATCCCCCACAGTAGGAAATGGCAACCTGCTCCAGTATTCTTGCCTGGAAAATTCTGTGGACAGAGGACCCTGATGGGCCACAGTCCATGGAGTCACAAAAAGTCAGATACTACTGAAAGACTAAGCAGCAGCATTGCAAGAATGCTTCAATGTGCCATCACAAATAGCCTTACAACAAATGGGCTTCCTTGACAGCTCAGTTGGTAAAGAATTCACCTGCAATGCAGGAGACCCCGGTTCAATTCCTGGGTCAGGAAGGTCCCCTGGAGAAGGGATAGGCTACCCACTTGAGTTTTCTTGGACTTCTCTTGTGGCTCAGCTGGTAAAGAATCCACCTGCAATGCAGGAGACCTGGGTTTGATCCCAGGGTTTGATCTGGGTTGGGAAGATCCTTTGAAGAAGGGAAAGGCTACCTACTCCAGTATTCTGGCCTGGAGTATTCCATGGACTCCATAGTCCATGGGGTTGCAAAGAGTTGGACACGACTGAGCGACTTTCACTTTCACTTTTAAAACAAATGAAAAACTATTCTCAGCAAAGAAATAAGAATCAAATGGAAATTTTAGTACTGAAAAAATACAATAGCAAGAAGAAAAAGGAAGAGTTCAAAATCAATGATCTAATCCAGGGCTCAGCAAACTGCAGCCTCCAAGCCAAATCTGGTTTGCTGTCTATTTTTGTTAATGGTTTTATTGGAAGGCAGCCATGCTTATTTGGTTACAAATGGCCTATGGCTGCTTTGTGTTACAATGGCAGTGGTGAGTAATTGCAACAAAGAATATATGTTCTCCAAAACCTAAAGTATTTACCATCTAGCACTTGACACAAAATGTTTGCCAACTCCAGATCTAAACTACCACCTCTAGAAACTCAAAAAAGAAGAATGAAACCCGTATAAAATAGGGAAGAAGAAATAATAAACATAATAAATAATAATAGTGATGATGGAAATTTCAAGAGTGAGAAAAATATTCCTTATCTTGACTTGGGTGATAGTTTCATGGATTTCACAGTTTTCCAAACTTATCAGATGATACTCTTCAGACCTATGCATTTTATTGTAGGTAAATTTGCCTCCAAAAATAGCCTGGGTCAAACCACGTCACTCTTTAACTCACAATATTCTGATGGCTCTTCTTTCCATTCAAAGTAAAAGCCAAAAACCTTTCAGTGGCCTCAAAATTTCTGCAGGAACCACACCCCCTCCCACAGTCTGCACTGCATTCTGTTATTTCTCTGAGTTTATCTTTGGCTCTTCCCATTTTCACTTCTCTCCAACTACATCACCCTCTTTGATGTTGCTTAAAGATTCTAGACACTCACCTGCGTCAGGGCGTTTGCACTGGCTGTGCCCTCCGCCTAGAATGCTGTTCCCTCCAATGCTCCAGTCATCACCTGCTTCACCTTTTTTAAGTCTTTGCTCATCTGTCATCTTCTCAATAAGTCCTACCCTGATGAATATATTTAAAATAATAACTCACTCACCCCCACGTCACCTGGAGGAGGTCTGATTCCCTTTAAGCTGCTCCACTTTTTTCGTTTCCCACAGTATCGTCTTAAACACTTTACAGTTATTTATTTACTGTGCATATTGTGTCTTCTCCCTCTGTGCCGACACATGCTGGCATAAGAGCACGAAAGACGATACGTTCATTTTGTTCTCCTCATGGATATGACACAGCTACTTGTAAAAGTTGTGTCGTATGGTGGATATTCAAGAAATATTTGTTGAATAAGTAAGTGAGCAATAGACAAAGCTTGTGAAGACAATTAAGTGAAGAAAAGTATAGGTAATGCTTATGTGAACCTGGCAAAGCAAAAACTGCTACTCCTTTGCTTTTGGTATTTCCTCCTTGTCCCTCATCCCTTGCCATCTTGGCCGCACACTGATAGGGCTCACATCCTGAAAAACTACATTCTTTGATTAAAAAAAATCCCAACTGTATGGGTGGCCAACATAGCACTTTCACCACCTAGCGCAGTGTATATAGGGTTTAAAGAAAGCATCTTTGAAGCGAGAGTGACTTGACTCCACCCCCCTACACACACAAAGGACTGATGCGGAAGCTGAAGCTCCAGTACTTTGGCCACCTGATACAAAGAGCTGACTCATTGTAAAAGACCCTAATGCTGGGAAAGATCGAAGGCAAAAGGAAAAGTGGCAGCAGAGGATGAGATAATTAGATAGCATCACCAACTCAGTGGACATGACTTGAGCAAACTTCGGGAGATAGTGAAGGACAGAGGAGCCTGGCGTGCTGCAGTCCATGGGGTGTCAAAGAACCCAACACAGCTTAGCAACTGAACAACAACAAGTAGCCATTAAGAATCAGTTAGAAAAAAATGCATTATAGGTATTTCAAACTGGAAGGGAAATAGGTTCTAACAAAACCATTGGAAGAGCTGTAGAAGAGAAAGTTAGAGCTCCCACCAGCTCTTAGATTCACCGCTAGTTTTTCGAGGATTAGAAAGCTGGAGTCACAGAACAACCACTACTGATAATCATGGGCAGCAAAGAGACAGGTTATCCAAGTATAACGTCTGGGGTCATCCCAAAGCATCCCATTTGCCAAAACCTACGCATATGCCCACCACCACCAGAGAAGCAATAACATTAATTTGGCCTCTGTGTGCCTGGTGAATCATACCTTAATGCCTGTGGTCGTTGACGCAGTCCAATCTGAAACTTTGCTGCAAGAAATTTGGGAAATGTCATTCTCAGGCTCCAGCCTCTGTGATTTGCAGAGGAGCAGGCTGTCTTTACTGTAGATGGATGAGAGCGGTGCCTGCATTGACTCTCCTGTCCTGTCGACTCACTGTGATTTTCAACTGATAAATGCAATTTGTGCAATAGAGGTATTCCTCTCTCCTCCCCCGACCACCCAGTTAAGCACTTCCAGAGGCTCAGTTTAGCATCTCAAGTAGCACTTTGGTCTCCTAAGTCTCCTGAGCCTTTCAGTTGCCCTGAGGGAAGGCAGCAGGTAGAATTCTCCCAGTGACAGAGCTTAGCTCCCTGTGGGAGTGGTCAGCTGGCGGTCCATTGACCCAACACTGTTCCTGCTTAGACAGGAGAGTGGACCAGCACCATAACCAAGACGCAGGGCATTCTGGTTCTCTCTTTCCTTTTTCCCTCCTCTTTGTAGCTCCATCACCCCATGCCATCCCACTGGACATCTCACGCAGAAAGCTGTGGCGCTTAGCATCCCTCTCATGGATTCTGATGGGCTGTCAGAAAGCAATTCAATGGAGCATTAAAACAGATCCCCTAATTAAGACCAATGAAAACTCATTCCCTTCTCTTTGAGGGCAACATCTACACAGAACATTGTCTAATTTCCATTCTCCTGGGGAGGTGTTTTCTATCAAGCCAGGGAGAGGTTAACATCCCTCTTTAGAATGGCCTAAAACAGCACTTCTTTTATGGGCTTCCCTGGTGGCTCAGCTGGTAAAGAATCCACCTGCAATGCAGGAGACTAGGGTTTGATCCCTGAGTTGGGAAGATCCCCTGGGGAAAGGAATGGCCATCCACTCCAGTATTCTGGCCTGGAGTATTCCATGCACTGTATATTCCATGGGGTCGCTCACAACTGAGCAACTTTCACTCATTCATTCACTGTTTATAGCTAGGTTTTCAGTTTGGGGCTTCCCTGATGGCTCAGATGGTAAAGCGTCTGCCTGCAATGCAGGAGACCCGGGTTCGATCCCTGGGTTGGGAAGATCCCCTGGAGAAGGAAATCGCAATTCACTCCAGTACTCTCGCCTGGAAAATCCCATGGATGAAGGAACCTGGTAGACTACAGTCCATGTGGTCTCAAAGAGTCGGACCCGACTGAGCGACTTCACTTTTATTCCAGCAGAGAAGGCAAACAACCTGAGTGTCCATGTGACTTTGTAAAGGTGCTGAGCCCCTTGTATGAGCACCACAGCAGGGTTCCGGGCACTGAGAGTGAGGGAAGCAAATATCCTGCATTTGAGATCTCCCTGAGTTCTGGTTGATGGAAATTATATGGAGAGTTTTCAGGGATGCAGTCACAGACGGTCAGACCATGATAAAGTTCATCATGCTTAAAACTACATTTTACAGAGCACAGGATCTTTTATTTGTTTTTATCTGTTCCAAGTCATTTGGAAAGACTCGATCGGCAGACTTGTGCAGATGAAGGAAATCCAAACACGATAATGTCTCCTAAAAGGAAACTGAAATCACTAGCACATTTTGCAGAGTGAGTACCCAGAGCACACTTGTGTGGCTGAAGCAAAATGTGTTCCATCCAAATTCCATTCCAAATGTTCCATCTTCTTCAGTTAGGCCAGCAGAGTGTTGAACATGACCTATAGGAAATCCATGGTATGGCCTTTGACTCTAAGAAGACCTAAGGTTCTTGACCTTTTTGATCACAGATCCTTTGAAAGTCTGGTGAGTGATGGCTTATTTTTGGTATCTGCTCTGTGGGCTTTCCCATCTCCCTTCTTCTTGCACCCGGTCGGGGGTGGGGGACCCCTCCCCGACTCCACATGGGTCCCTATCATTGTGAAGGCGCAGGGTGCAAAAGTGACCCAGGTGGCTCAACCAGAGGGGCTTAATGCCCTAAAACCCAGTGAATGGTGAAGGCATGTCCGTATGACCCAGATAGGGGCCTGAGAGTCACTCTCTGCCTAGTAGTCAGTGCTAAGCTGGGAGGTGTAAGTATAGTATTGTTGGTGGCCTTTCAATAAAAATGGACTTCCCTGGTGGCTCAGATGGTAAAGTGTCTGCCTACAATGTGGGAGACCTGGGTTCAATCCCTGGGTCAGGAAGATCTCCTAGAGAAGGAAATGGCAACCCACTCCAGTATTCTTGCCTGGGAAAAACCCATGGACAGAGGAGCCTGGTAGGCTACAGTCCACGGGGTCGAAAAGAGTCAGACAGGACTGAGCCACTTGACTTTCTTTTCAATAAAAAATAATAAAGAGAGCTTCTTTTTTATTTTTTTTTAATTTTTGGCCACACCACATGCCTTGCAGGACGCAGGTTCCCCAACCAGGGATTGAGCCCATGCTGCCAGCAGTGGAAGCGTGGAGTCTTAACCACAGACTGCCAAGGAAATCCCATTGGTGGCCTTTCTGTTTACCAAGCACAAAGAACCTTGAGTCGGAATAAAGTGAGAGGCAAGCTGAGTGGAGAAGTGGAGAAAGTCAAGAAACAGAACAACCATAGTCAGCCATTCTGGAAGCGATTAGTATCCTGGGTATGAGCCCATGGAAAATAAGCCAATAAATTACCTTTATGCTCAATGCTTCTCTCTTATCCAACTAAGAGAGTCCAGGATAAATAGATCCTCTGCCTAAAGAAAACGCACAAACCTATAGCCCGTGCATAAAATAATTCATATGATATCAGAGGCTGAAGTCCTTCCAAGGACCCTAGGTAAATGGGCTCTGCCCATTCAGTTTTCTAGATGGTCTTAGAGAAGAGCTGACTTTACAGTCAAACCGTCTTCTTCCTGCACATCAGTGTTCTGTTACACGTTAAAATGTTAGACTCTGGAAAGGTAAATACCACAAGCCATTACCCGTCAGCGACAGCCACTAGCAAACCGTCTGAGGGCAATGACTGTGATTCAGAACTACCTGCGTGGACTTATTTGGCCACAGATGATGAACAAGGGACATTTTTTCTTAGGATGTGAGTTCCAGCTACTCATTTTCTCCATTTGTGCAGCTTCCCTGTTTGTATAATGGAAAGTTTGGACATTTGTCCAGAGGTCCTTTCATGACCGGATCTGTTAAATTAACCGCAAGTGCTTCTTCCAGTTTCGATTATAATGCCATTTAAAGCCAAGTCAAAAAGGGAACTATTTCTTCGGTGAGCACACACTTTGCCTTCCCCCGTCTGTAAGTCCCAATATTACACCAACTAGCGTTGATTTCCTCTCCACCAGGGTTGTTTCTTAGAATAGAATGCAGAGGAAGCTAAATGTTAATAACTGCATCCCATTATCCTTTAATGACTGTTTTTTTAGTTATCCCAGAAAGACTCCAAATTCCATTAAATATTCTAGGTTCATCAATCTCCTTGGGAGGACTGGGAAATGAATATTATAATAGTGATTTGTTGCTGTTGTTTAGTCACTCAGTCGTGTCTCTTTTGTGATACCATGAACTGTAGTCCACCAGGCTCTGCTGTCCATGGAGTTCTCCAGGCAAGAATACTGAACTGGGTTGCCATTTCCTTCTTCAGGGGATCTTCTTGATCCAGGTATCAAACCTGCGGCGCCTACAATGGCAAGCTGATTCTTTACCAGTAAGCCACTAGG
Source organism: Bos grunniens (assembly GCF_055505025.1). Taxonomy (NCBI): domain Eukaryota; kingdom Metazoa; phylum Chordata; class Mammalia; order Artiodactyla; family Bovidae; genus Bos; species Bos grunniens. The sequence goes on along the minus strand of NC_141170.1, from coordinate 9,100,104 downwards.
GCAACCCCATTGAAAGTTATATTTATTCATATATATTTCAAAGGAGCTATCATGTATAATGTATATATCATAATTATATATTATTTATTTAATTAAATAAATAACAAATATATAATTTATATTGTTTATATATAATATAGTATATATTTAATTATGATACATAAATTATACATTATAGCTGCTTTAAAATATAGGGCTTCCCTGATAGCTCAGTTGGTAAAGAATCCACCTGCTTCCCTGATAGCTCAGTTGGTAAAGGATCTACCTGCAATGCAGGAAACCCTGGTTCAATTCCTGGGTTGGGAAGATCTGCTGGAGAAGGGATAGGCTACCCACTGCAGTATTCTTGGGCTTCCCTTGTGGCTCAACTGGTAAAGAACCCACCTGCAATGCAGGAGACCTGGGTTCAATCCCTGGCTTGGGAAGATCCCCTGGAGAAAGGAAAGGCTACCTGCTCCAGTATTCTGACCTAGAGTTGTACATGACTGAGTGACTTCTAAGTCATGATCTTCCCAATATAAATATATATATATATATATATATTAAAATAAATATGAACAGAGTAAAATATTTTAAGATTAAAATTCCCAAATACATGGGAATATTCTGATTGGAGGGATGAAGTGTAGATCTTGCAATTTGAAACACAGAGATACTGTTGTGTTAGAATCATCTCCAGAGGAAAATGAGTGAATGAATAACTGTGTTTTTCTCTTCAAAATAAGGTAATGGGGTCCCAGTCTGAGCCTCACCTGTGCCTACCCTGAGGTTTATTCACAGCTGGCAAGGGGAACCCCAATGAGACTTATTTTCATAAGGGAGAGTGAGAAGAGTACCCTGGCGGGGAAAATATCATGAGTTATTTACATGAGCTTGACCAGAGGCAATGTGCCTGCATCCGTGGTGGGTCTAGGTACAGCTCACACTGTCGATCAGACAGCCCTGAGGTCCTGTACATAGCGTCTGAGTCTGACTTGTGATCAGGGGCTGTCATACGAAAGCAAATATAAGTTAGAAGAATGGGACATGTTAAGTGTAAGTTACCCGCAACCTTGAAGCCAGCAGCTGAGGCATCATTTGGTCAAGGTGTGCCTGAGACCAGTTTCATCAGCCTCAGGCAGGCACTGGCAGGTACCACCATCCCTGGTGAAAAGCTTTGACAAGCAAAGCCCAGAAACCATGTTGCTGTCGAGACCAAGACTGGGAGAGGAATGAAGCTAAAGCCACACAACTCCAAAAGGGCAAGTTCTTAGAGGACAGAAGATGGACTGCCTTCTTGGGATTCTTAGAACCCTGTGGAAGGCTTTGAGGGTACCTGGAGGCTGGAGTTTCTCCCCACTCCACTCCCACCCTGCCTGTGACCCCTGCAATGAGACTGAGTTTCTCTGTTTTTTCATGTTCCATAGCATTCTGTACAGAGAGCCACCCTGTTTCTCCAAGATGATATGGCTTGGGCAGCAAAACTGCCAACGAGGTAGGCTAGATGACTCTTTTCCCTACAGTGGTCAGAAGATAATTAGAACATGGACATCCTGGGTTCTACCATTTCGGGCCCTCTGCCCAAGTCGACATTATAGATTCAAATTGGACCAGCAGCCGGATTTCCGATTCTTCCTTCTGTAGATTCTCTCTTTCTAAAACAATGCAACACCACTAGCATGGATCCCTTGAATGGAAATATCCAGTGATTGTCAAGGTGATGAAATGAGATTGCAATATCCCAGAAACAAATCTATGAATGACGCTTGAAAAATCTTGCATCTGAAATGAGGGAAGTATACGCAGACCTGTTTACCAGGGACTGACTCTAAATATCACAGTTTACTGGTCCTTGGTCTGTTATCCAAAAATCTGTACAACTCAACAACGGAATCCAAACAACCTCATTTAAAAGGGGGCAAAGGATATAAATTGATATTTCCCCCCAAAAAGACACACAAATGGCCAATGAGCCCATGAAAAGATGCTTAACCTCACTGATCATTAGGAAAATGCACATCAAAACCATAATGGGATACCATTTCATGGCAGATGGATGGATAAACAAAATAGGGTATATCAATGGAATATCATTTGACCAGAAAAAGGAGTGAAACTCTGACACATATTATAACAGAGATGAACCGTGAAGACACTGCATGTGTGCTAAGACACTTCAGTCACGTCCAACTCTGTGCGACTCTATGGACCATATCCCACCAGGCTTCTCCATCCTTGAAATTCTCCAGGCAAGAGTACTAGAGTGGATTGCCAAACTGTCCTCCAGGGGATCTTCCTGATCCCCTTCCAGTGGGATCAAACCCACGTCTTTCACATCTGCTGCATTGGCAGACAGGTTCTTTACCACTAGCACAACCTAGGAAGCCCACTTGAAGACATTGTGTTGTATGAAATGTCAGATACCGAAGGACAAATAGTGCATGACTCCACTTCTACAAGATCCTGAGAGTGGTCAGATTCGTCGAAACAGAAGGAGAACGGTGGTTGCCAGAGGTTGAGGTGGGGCAGGGAAACAGAACTATTGTTATCTTTTGTTGCTTGCTTACTTCACTGTCACTTTCACTTCACTACCTACTTTTTTAAATTTTATTTTTAATTGAAGGATAATTGTTTTACAATATTGTGTTGGTTTCTGCCATTCAACAATGTGAATCAGCCATAAGTATACATATGTCCCCTCACTCTTGAACCTCCCTCCCACCCCTTACCCTTCTAAGTTATCATAGAGCACAGGGTCAAGCTCCCTGTGTTAAACAGCAATCTCCCACTATCTATTTTTACCCCTGGAGAAGGAAATGGCAAAGAGAAACATAAGGAAGGACTGATGTTGAAGCTGAAACTCCAATACTGTGGCCACCTGATGCGAAGAGCTGACTCATTGGAAAAGACCCTGATGTTGGGAAAGATTGAAGGGCAGGAGGAGAAGGGGATGACAGAGGATGAGATGGTTGGATGGCATCACCGACTCAATGGACATGAGTTTGGGTGGACCCCAGGAGCTGGTGATGGACAGGGAGGCCTGGTGTGCTGTAGTCCATGGTTGCAAAGAGTCAGACACAACTGAGTGACTGAACTGAACTGAACTGAGTGTATACGCTTCAGTGCTACTCTCAAGGCGTCCCACCCTCTCCTTCCCCTCTGTGTCCATAAGGCCGTTTTCTGTCTGTGTCTCTATTCCTGCCCTGCAAACAGGTTCATCAGTACCGTCTTTCTAGATTCCGTATACATGCGATAATATAAATTTGTTTTTCTCTTTCTGACTTCACTCTGTATAGCAGGCTCTACCTCTCCCTCACTTCTAGAAAGGAGAACTTCTGAAAGTTTCCTTTCAGTAAACTAGGAAAGTTCTGAAGATGGATGGTCATGATAGCTGAACAACAATATCAATAGACTCTCTGCCACTGAGCTGTGCACTTAAAAATGATTAGCATGGTCAATTTTACATTGTGAATGTTTCACCACAACTTTTAAAAAAGCAAATCTGTCCGCACCACACTCTCCAATGTCTTTGAGCAAAGATCACACGTTCAGATTAAGCATCTCTGGCTCTCACTGGCCCCACACCATTTGCTAAGACGGATGCCCTGTCACCAGGAAGTGGCTTCAATCACTGTGCTGAACAAATCGGACACATACTGAAGGCTCCTACTGCTGACGGATCTAAGTGGATTCACGAGATCCTGGGGACATGCGTTTGAGTGGACTCTGGGAGTTGGTGATGGATGGGGAGGCCTGGTGTGCTGCAGTCCATGGGGTCGCAAAGGGTCGGACACGATTGAGCAACTGAACTGAACTGAGTGACCCAGGCTACCCCCGAGTGGCAGAGAACAGGAAGGGACAAGGACAAATTGGACATCGGGGTCTGAACGGTAAACCCCTGGTGTTTCAAATGGCTGGGGGAGCCCTAAGAGGCACAGAGTCTGAGGCAGTGGCCCGCGTGTCCTCAGCCCGCTCCCGGGGAGGCTGGCTTCATTTCTGTAGCACATGCGGTTTACAGGAGGAGAAACAGCAGCACCCAAACCACACCACTCCATATGCATACGAAGCCCTTGTTTAGGGAGGCTCAAAAGGGAAGTTCTCAGTCTATAATATCTCTTCCCTGCAAATTCCTTCCGGGCCTCCTGCGGCCTCAGCACTATATAGAGATGTCAAGTGTTTATCCAAGTGGCCTCCTGCTTTCTGTGGCTCAGCCTATCTTTCTGAATGTGGCTTCTCCCCTCCCTGCCCCCTCTGAATGTGCTGGCCTCCCCTGGATGCCCATAGCTGATTTTCTAGCTTTTCTCTCTCTCTCACTCGTTCTTCTGGTTTTCAAATCGACCCTTACTTCACCTGCTTGACCAAAGGAAACATCTGTTGCTCCTACTTAAGTCACATCTGACTCTGCGACTCCATGGGCTGTAGCCCGCCAGGCTCCTCTGTCCATGGGATTCTCCAGGCAAGGATATCCTGGAGTAGGTTGCCATGCCCTCCTCCAGGGGATCTTTCTGACCCAGGGATTAAACCCGAGTCTCTTGCACTAGCAGGCGGGTTCTTTACCACTGAGCCACAAGGGAATCCTATACATATGCATTCAGTTCAGTTCAGTTCAGTCGCTCAGTCGTGTTCGACTCTTTGCGACCCCATGAATCGCAGCACACCAGGCCTCCCTGTCCATCACCAACTCCCGGAGTTCACCCAGACTCACATCCATCGAGTCAGTGATGCCATCCAGCTATCTCATTCTCTGTCGTCCCCTTCTCCTCCTACCCCCAATCCCTCCCAGCATCAGAGTCTTTTCCAGTGAGTCAACTCTTTACATGAGGTGGCCAAAGTACTGGAGTTTCAGCTTTAGCATCATTCCTTCCAAAGAAATCCCAGGGCTGATCTCATGCATAAAGGTTAGCAAAATAACACAATCATGACTGAGGAAGAAAGGGAGAAAGAAAATACTTACGCTGCGCGAGTTAACACAGCCACTGCAGCTGAGCTTCAAAGACAGAGAGGCATTGTTACACCAGTTCTTGGTGCTAAGATGAAGACGCCCAGAAGTTTCTAAGGGAAACAGTGCTTTTGAGGATAGTCAATTCTGAAGTGTTTTACTTTAAGAAAGGGGCACAGGGGGAATTCTCTGGCAGTCTAGTGGTTAGGACTCCGCACTCTCACTGCCAAGGGCCCAGATTCGATCCTTGGTCAGGGAACTAAAATCATACAAGCCACCTGGCCAAGGAAAAGGAACATCGAGTTAGTGAGAAATGGTCAACACTTTCCTGGGATGTGAATATTTTCATTTGGCTTTGTTGGGTTTCCACGTTTACTACTTCTCTATTGGTAAGGAGAATAGAAGCCATTTTCTCTTGGCTTCTATTCTGTTTGCAGGAACCAAGTTGGAGATCAAGAGTTCTTCCAAGGGACTTCCCTGATGGTTGGGTGGCTAAGGCTCTGGGCTCCCAGTGCAGGGGCTGGGGTTCAATCCCTGGTCAGGGAACTAGATCCCACATGCCACAATTAGGACTTGGCACAGCCAAACTAATTAATTTAAAAAAGAATCCTTCCACACATTTGAGTCCGTGCTAATGAAGTGGATGGACCTAGCGTTTATTACACAGAGCGAAGTAAGTCAGAAAGAGGAAAATAAATAATATATATTAACATATATATATATAATCTATAATTCTACCATCTAAAATCTAGATAGTACTGCTGAAATTATTTGCAGGGCAGCAATGGAGAGGCAACCCACTCCAGTACCCTTGTCTGGAAAATTCCATGGATGGAGGAGCCTGGCAGGCAACAGTTCATGGAGTCGCCAAGAGTCAGACAGGACTTCACTGGTAATGGAGAGGCAGACACAGAGAACAGACTTATGGACACAGGGGAAGGGGGAAGGAGAGGGTAGGATGAATGGCAAGGAAAGAATAGCTTGGAAACACATACATTACCATATATAAAATAGATATCCAGTGGGAATTTGCTGTATGATACAGGGAACTCAAACCGAGGTTTTGTGACAACCTAGAGGGGTGGGATGGGGTGGGGGGTGGGAGGGAGGTTCAAGAGGACTTATGGCTGATTCATGTGGATGTATGGCAGAAACCAACACAATATTGTAAAGCAATCCTCCTTCAATTAAAGGCAAATAAATTTTTTAAAATAAAGTACTTCACAAAAGCCCCCCCAAAAAGGAGTCCTTCCAGTTACAAATTTTTGCATGCCATATTTCATATTATGTGGGAAAACTCAGGTCCCATGGCAAAGCCAATGAGGAGCTATGGTGTCAGCTGCACCATGAAGTCCCTCCTCCCCTAAAGGTAACTCTACTCTCTAAGCCACTGTATTTGACCTTCAGATGCCTTTGGCAATGGCACCCCAATCCAGTACTCTTGCCTGTAAAATCCCATGGACGGAGGAGCCTGGTAGGCTGCAGTCCATGGGGTCGCTAAGAGTCGGACACGACTGAGTGACTTCACTTTCACTCACCTGACTCCCTACCCACTGGGCCCTCCCATTATGGTGTCTAACAAATGGAGAGAGGACAGAAGAGGTCTGTAACTTTTCCAGAGTGATTCTTGGTGGATCCATGGAAGTAGCTGGTCACAAGGCTGCATCCTATTGCTTCCTGCCTGATGTGAAGAGCATGGGGGTCAGCTTCACGTCCACCCTGTGTGAGACACAAAAGCAAGCACCCTAACCAATCTCCTCTGCCAGAAAACAGGCCAGGACGCTTGAGACAGAGGAGTGCAGCAGGCAAGCAAGAAGCATGCTTGGACAATGACCTTTAATATAGTAAGCCCACCAATGACCAATTTAGGATAGTACTCTATTTAAAAAAAAAAAAAAAAAATTCCATTGATTCAAAGGAGACTGTGAGGTGTCCTTCCCCCTGAACAGAACTGTTTAGGTATTTGCTAATCATTTCCCAGTGTGGCAGACAACATTGGTTGGCTGTCACATTCCAATGGTCATTTCCAGCCCCTTACTGCCTTACCCTGGTGAAGGAAATTGCAACCCACTCCAGTAATTCTTGCCTGGAGAATCCTATGGATCAAGGAGACTCAAGGGCTGCAGTCTGTGGGGTCTCAAAGAGTCGGACACAACTGAGTGAGTAGGCGACTGCCTTATCCACATTTTCTGTGTTTCTCTAAAAGCTAAAGCTTGATCTCCTGGCTTGCCTTGAACTAGGGATGGCCTTGGGACAGTCCAGCTGTGGCCAGTGGGTGATAGGAAATTGTCCTTGGGGAAGGTGTTTAGGGTAGGCATAAAAATGGTCCCCAAAGTTGTTCCTGTCCTAAACACTGGGACTTGTGAAAGTTTCCTCCTCTGGCAAAAAAAAAAAAAAAAAGACTTCAGATGAGATTAAGGCAAGGATTTTGAAATGGGAAGATTATTCTGAATTATCCAGTGGGCCCTTTGCTACTGCAAAGGTCCTTACAAGTGAGACAGGGAGGCAGTAGAATCAGAGAAGAAGATGTGACAACATCAGAGACAGAGTGACGTGATGAGGGACACACCAGGCCCTGCTGGAGGGATTCACAAGCCAGGGAATGTGGGTCTCCTCTAGAAGCTGGAAGAATCCAGGAAACAGATTCTCCCCCAGAGTCTCCAGAAAAAAAGAATGCAGCCCTGCCCGGTCTTTGACCTTGGCCCACTGGGAATCCTTTTGGAATTCTGATCTCTAAACTTGTGCCGTTTTAACCATTGCTATTTTGGTGTTAAGTTTGTGGCAGTTTGTTACAGCAGCAATTCGGAACTATACAGTGTCTCTTCCCAAACAAACATGCTTCACTCTCTCCTTCCCCCTTCTTGCTGCATGGGATGTGGATACAGCTTCCGGTGGGCTGGCAGCCTTCCTGTAGTCTTGCAGTAATATCCACGAGGATGAAGGACTCATGCTCGGGCCAGCACAGTCTGGGTCTCTGATGCTTTACCCTGGGCTGGACATCCTTGAACTTCAGGTCACGTAAGACAAACAACATATGACATGTTTAAGTCACTATGGTAGGACTTTGTGTGCTGGGGCTGACTCAACCAGCTTCTGAGAGGGAATTATTAAAAATTTTTACAATATTTGCAACATTTTAAATATTGCACAAGTTTTAGGGACTTCCCTGATAGCGCAGTTGGTAAAGAATCCGCCTGCATTGTGGGAGACCTGGGTTTGATCCCTGGGTTGGGAAGATCCCCTGGAGAAGGGAAAAGGTACCCACTCTAGTATTCTGGCCTGGAGAACTCCATGGACTGTATTGTCCATGGGGTCGCAAAGAGTCAGACACAGCTGAGTGACTTTCACTCACTTAAAGTTTTACTACTCTCTATGCTCCTGAGACTATATCCCTCTGTTTATCTCCCCATTCCATATTATGTACATAGTATATACTGTACTAGATACTATATATCTTTACAACTCCGTATCAAGTTCCATCACACTGGTAGCTTAAAACCAGCCATGGTGGGTGTATTTCCACTGTGAAAACCAGAAAACACTGCAAACTGGGGTTTCACTTTTCCCCAGAGTCAATTGTTAATCATTTACTGATCCACCACTGGCTTTGTGTCTCTGCAGCCAAATACATTTCCAATCGATGCGTCTCTAAGGGTTTTTAATGCTACTTGTCCTAAAAGAAGAGCTACCACTTGTCAGCTCAAATTATATTTGTAGGAAACTGGCTTCTCCTTGTTTATCTTAAATAAAGAATTAGGTACCAGGCACTGTGCTAGGCAGGCTCTTTCTCACTCTACCTTATACAATCTTTCTCGTATCCCTGAAAGGTCAGTCTCATAAGCCCGTTTCACACACGAGGAGACCAATGTTCAAGGGAAGAAGGGATTTGACAATGATCCTTGGCCAGTGAGGGGCCAAGAGAGGATTTGAACACCCTTTCAACTGACTCAGCATCTGTGTTCATCCTTCTGCAGTACAGTGTGCTTCAAACATAGCAGATGCTGAATAAATATTTGTTGCGTTACTAAAACAAGTGTTAATTCTTCCTTCCAGATAGCCGGGGACCCAAGATGCAGGACTCACGTACAAGGAGGCTTTCACACCATATGTGCAAAAGACATTGGCACCAGGAAACTTTTCCTGAACATCAAAGAGAGCCCTGAAACACTTATGGTTAGAAGATTGAGTTTCATGAAAGTATTAAATTTATGTTTTTTCGAACACCATCACTGGGGGAGGCACCAGTGGTTACAGCTCCCTCATCTTGAAATAGACACAGAGTAATTTCCTCCTTTGCTGGTTGTCAGCCTGGCTCCCAATCATTGCCCCCAGAGCTGGCAGAATTTCAATGACTCTAAAATTAATCTGTGGGGCAGAGAGATTGTCCCATGCCTTGAAATTCTGGGAGCTTTGCTGTGGTCTTAAAGTCAAGGCCTGGGATGGAAAGTCAGGAGGTCAGAGGTGAAATTTCAGTTCTTGGCCCAGCTGGGCGCTTTAGACAATCCTGTGGACACATTTTTCCCCTGCCCCACAATTCTTCTGAGCCAGGGTGATTGAGTAAGTAACATAAAACAGCTAAGCACATACATGGGATTTTTAACTTAATTTTTTCAACATTTATTTCAATTCCAATGGTAGACATATGTGGACAGATAAAACAATGGGATGTGTAATGGGAAAGACATGAACAGACTGGTATGATTGCACAGAACCCAGGGTGTCTAAGTACAATGAGGTGGGGAGAGCGAGATCAGGAAAGGTTTTTTGAGATACTGATGCCTGAGGTTAGGTTTAAAGAAAAAATGGAACTAGGTAAGTGAGACATCAGCATAGCAGACTACAAGCAAGGGGAGTCATGCACCTAAAAAACAATTAAGGTGGCTAAACTACAAGCAGCTCAGTGCTTGAAAGCAAGACACAGAATGGCAGAGAAACAGCAAGAGGAGTGAGCAAGGTTGCCAAGACACACAGGATATCACACGGATATCACAGTAGAGTATCTGCAGTTTACTCCAGACACCAGGAGAAGCCCTCAGAAGTTTTAACCAGGGGGTGACACCAAGGGTGGAGCTGTGCTGAGAAACCAGAGGGTCAGCATAAAGATTCAGAAACATTCATCGAAAAAGACCACAGGACATAGAGATTGAGGTTAGAGTTGGTCTAGGATAACCCCTGAGTTTCTACCTAGAGCAACCAGCTGGATGATAACACCACGAACTAAACACAGGCACCAGAGCAGGTGTGGGTGAGACGGTGAGTTCAGTAAGAGTCGTGCATGTGTTACCCCAGTTGAGATGTCCAAAAGCCAATGTCTTCAAAAAACAGTGGGCTTTACTCATCTCTGAATCCAATCTAGGGCAAACCCTGGCATGCATAAAACTCTTGGAAAATTGAATGAAGCTTAGGAGAGGAGTTTAACATAGGAATAGAGGTTTGATTCCCAAGTGGTGCTAGTGATAAAGAATCCCCCTGCAAATGCAGGAGACGCAAGAGCCACAGGTTCAATCCTTGGATCTGGAAGATCCCCTGGAGAAGGAAATAGCAATCTACACCAGTTTTCTTACCTAGAAAATTCCATGGGCAGAGGAGTCTGGTAGATTGCAGTCCATTGGATCACAAAGAGTAGCACACGGCTGAGAAGGCACACACACACACCCAGAGAGGTTTGATGGGGTTAGTAACTTACTGAGAGTGGTTTAAACTGAGAAATAATGAAATTTCAGAGAATGAATGAGTGTCTAAAGCAATAGGAGAAGGCCAAGAATGAGATCTTTAGGAGCACCAAGAAGCAAGACAGATGGAGACTGGGGGATGCAGAGAGTTTGGAGGGGGAAAAAGACAGACATCCCAGAGACCAAGGAAGTCAGGAGGACACGCAAGGTCATAAAGATACACCCTTAGAAAGGTCCATGGGATTCACATGAGGGCCTCTGCAAGAGCAACTACCAAAGACTGAGGACAAGACAGCATAACGGGGGATGAAGAGGGTAATTAAAGGTCAATGAATCAGCCTCTAAAAAACTTCCAGAAGTTGCCCATGACCCTGGTGAAAGATAGGACAGACTACTCAAGTGTAAATGGGGCTTGAGACAAAAATCAAGTTCACTGTAGAAAAACACAAAGGTATAAATACGTCTTGCATTCCTGAGTTTGTGCAGTGAACATTACCTGCTAATTTGGGTGAGAAGGTAGTAGTTGAGTCAGCTGGCAAGTGTGGAAGGAGAAGGCAAGACAAACCTTCTGTCCCATTTCTGGTCTGATTTTAAAACTTTTAAAATCAGTCAATGGAGGCCCAGAGAGATGAAACAAATCATTCACAGAAAACCAGAACTCAGGTCTTCTAAGTCTCAGATCCACACTGCCTCCTGAAAGTTTTGTTACGGTTTCACCATAAACAACAGAATAGGAAGGCCACGTTCTGGGTTAGAACTGTTGACGAAAAAGTATAGTCACAACCTGAAAGTAGAAAGTTATTTTATTTAGTGGGAATGTTTAGCCCAGGAGGCAGCATCCCAGGAGCTCTGAGAAAACTTCAAGGAGGCAGGAGGGAGAGTCAGGCTATATACAAGTTTGCAACAAAGGGAGCAGGCAGTCTGTACATCAGAGATCAGGGATCCAGTTAAGGAACTTGGCATTCTGTGTGTGGGATGATGTAAGCCTCTGGGCTCACCGAGTTCATTCCTTCATGTACACCGCAGCTATCTGGGGCCAATCCTGTTTCCTTCTTCCCCTTGCTTCTTGTGTTCCCCCAGCTCCTCAGCAATCCCCGTGGCGGGTGGCAGCATCCCTGGATCACAGTTTGGGGAGCCCTCATTTACATTTGGAGGCCAGAAATCGCTGATGGCTGTGACATTTCTTGTTTATTTATATGGCAGGAGATATTTTCATTTCACAGACTGAACCAAAGTATTGAAGCTGAGCCATTTTCCCAACATGCAGTTGCTTGAGGGAAGAGTTATCATGGAAAAGGCAAAACCAAGTCTCCACATTTCATCTGAGTCCTTAGTTATGTCTGATGACACATAACCAGCGTCTCCTAACTGGTTGGCCTGAGAGATCTCCATCTATAGAGTACCCTCATATTAGCTCTGGCTCAAGCCTCAACATGCCAGGCTGAGACAATCAGCTAATAGCTTCAGCCCTGCGGCCATTCCAAAATCTTCAACAAGGCTCATTCTTTTTTTGGTTATTGTTTTTGATGATCTGAATGACCAAATATATATTTCTTTAAAAAAAAAATTCTATTGGAATATAGCTGATTTACAATGTTGCATTAGTTTCAGATTTAACAGAGTTCGTTTTTAAGGTGGAATAGCCTGTGAGAATCTCTGCCAATAAGCCTACCTGGAACCTTTGATCCAAGTGACATGGGGTCATTGTCTAATCTACACAATTGATTGTGTTGCTTTAAAACTCCTTTGGCTTCAGGTAACTGAAACGGACCTTGAACTAGGCAAGCATGCAAGTTTCTTTTTTTTTTTAATATAAATTTATTTATTTTAATTGGAGGTTAATTACTTTACAGTATTGTATTGGTTTTGCCATACATCAACATGAATCCGCCACAGGTATACATGTGTTCCCCATCCTGAACCCCTCCTCCCTCCCCCTCCCTGTACCATCCTTCTGGGTCATCCCAGTGCATAAGGATACTGGGTCTCACGCAAGCAGTATTTGGACTCCAGGACATACTGAAACCAGGGGTTTGAATGCTGTTAAAAATTCTGCCTCCATCTTTTATTCCTGAGCCACTGTGCCATTCCTAAATTCAGGAATCCTAAAGAAGGAACTCACTGGTCTGTCTGGGCTAGAAACTCACCACTGAGACCAACTTGGCTAGAGAAGGTGAGTCACAATAGTATCTCTGCCTCAGCTTCCATTTAAGAAGGAAGTGGCAATAGATGGGCACCAAGTATGGCTCTAGTGGTAAAGAACCCACCTGCCAATGCAGGAGACTTAAGAGACATGGGCTCAATCCGTAGATCGGGAAGATTCCCTGGGGGAAGCCTTGGCAACTAGTATTCTTGCCTGGAGAATCCCACAGACAGAGGGTTCTGGTGGGCTACAATCCATGGCGTCACAATGAGGTGGACACAACTGAAGTGACTTAGCACGCAAGCATGCAAGCATTAGTCTCAGTATTTACTAAGTGCAGGGCTCTACACTAGGTTCTCAGAGAGAGGAAGCAAGGTCAACTAAAAGCTGGAGAAGAACTAGATTTCTCCCTAAGGAGCCTCCCACTCTGGAAGGAAAAATGAGGTAACACAGCCTAGGCACTGCCACCACTGTTGCCTGAGAGAATGGAATTCCATCCTGCACAGGACTTGGGTTCTGAAGCTAGCAAGCCTGGCAAAAGAGGTCTATAGTCAAACACATTTGCCCGAGACCCTTGAATCACAGGGAGAAGGCAACAGCAACCCACTCCAGTGCTCTTGCCTGGAAAATCCCATGGACGGAGGAGCCTGGTGGGCTGCAGTCCATGGGGTCGCTAAGAGTCGTGCACGACTGAGTGATTTCACTTTCACTTTCATGCACTGGGGAAGGAAATGGCAACCCACTCCAGTGTTCTTGCCTGGAGAATCCCAGGGACAGAGAAGCCTAGTGGGCTGCTGTCTATGGGGTCGCACAGAGTCAGACACGACTGAAGCGACCTAGCAGCAGCAGCAGCAGCAGCTTGAATCACACCCAACACAGTAAGATGCACGTGGCACGGGGGATAAGCAAACACTGACTTAGACAACTCTGATCCATATCGCCTACTTCTCACTCCAGGGTACATGCTCACTGTGCAGACGGGCAGGCAAAACCACCCACATTGTAGATAACCATCTTCCTTCTTCACCCGCTCTTTTACCAAGTTTGTGGCGTTATATCTATGGAGGTTAAGCGCCCATAGGATGTGATTCAGCAGCTTACTGGAGCCACATGGCATCAAGCTGAGAACCAGGAGCCAAGCCCAGTGTCCTCTGAGTATTCAGCCCACAATCACATCCTTACACCAGGAAGACTCCTAGAATTACTCCATCCCCCATTCTCTGAGCCTTTAAAAAATGGAGGTCTGCACCTTCTCCTTGGAGATCCTTTGTCCCCAGTGGAAAAGCACAGAGCTCTGCCCAGTGGGTCCCTGTGTGTAGGATTGGGTTGGGGTCGGCTCGGCTGGGTCAAGCTGAACTGGGAGGTCATCTGGACAAGCACAGGGGGACACTGATCCCAGGGCTGCTGGTGGGAAGCCATTCATTTTCCCAGCTGTATATGCTCTAACGGGCTTATCAAGGAGACGTTTACAAATGGGGAGACTTGCTGTTTCTAACAGATTAACCATAATATATTGATTCAATGACCTGACAACCCATTTCCATGAACTGCCAGTTTACACTTGACTCTTTTTCTGGCCGGTAGGCAGATAAAGAGGCCACCAGGTTGACAGGGAGGAGGCTGGACAGGCCCAGAGCGGATTCCATTAAGTAGTTAGGCCCGGGCTCTGCAGCCTCTGATATACCTCAAATCCAGCCAGAACTCACACCTCACTCTTTCCTATATGGTCTCCGAAACCTTCCACCCAACCCTGCCTAGGGCACCGTTCTGACCCACTCTGTGCCAAGCCTCTGATCCAAACAAGACAGAGGAACATTGATTGCTCTTGTTGCTTTGGTCAAGTATTCAGGTCACAACCACAGTGGACAGGGCAAAAGGGCCCCGGGGTGGAGCCAATTATATTTTCTGGTCTAGAAAAGGAAAATCTGACCTCCGGGGACATTAACCAGCATGTGCTGAGCCCTCATCTGTTTCAGCAGTTCTCACTGCCTGGCCATCAGTAACCTCAAAACTTCTCCAAGAGGATGGTAGTATTCTCTTCATTGTTTGGGTAAAAAAACTGAGACTCAGAGAGATGAAGTTAATCAAACTGATGCAATCTGCAAGTGGTAGAACTGGAGTTCTCAGGTCTGTCAGATTGTAGTGTATTTTTTTCATAATACCATGTGGCTTCATCCAGATATTCTGCCCGGGCCTGTGTTGGCAGATGCATTTGGACATCAACCACAGTCCCGTTTCTAGAACTTCTGTTGGCTCACATGTCCTATGGCCATGTGCTTCACTGAAGACCAGGATGCTCTGTCCCACAGGGAGAGACCTGGAGAGTCTAAGCCAATGATTCTCAACCCTAGGTGCTTATCAGAGCTCTTTGGAATGCACACACACACACACAAGTGTGTATGCACAACAGGGCCCCAGCTGAGCTCAGTTAAATCAGTCTCCAAGTACAGAACCTGGACATTTGTTTATCTTGATATTTTAAAGGCTCCCCAATTGATGATACCACCCTTATGGCAGAAAGTGAAGAGGAACTAAAAAGCCTCTTGATGAAAGTGAAAGTGGAGAGTGAAAAAGTTGGCTTAAAGCTCAACATTCAGAAAATGAAGATCATGGCATCTGGTCCCATCACTTAATGGGAAATAGATGGGGAATCAGTGGAAACAGTGTCAGATTTTATTTTTGGGGGCTCCAAAATCACTGAAGGTGGTGATTGCAGCCATGAAATTAAAAGACGCTTACTCCTTGGAAGAAAAGTTATGACCAACCTAGATAGCATATTGAAAAGCAGCGACATTACTTTGCCAACAAAGGTCCGTCTAGTCCAGGCTATGGTTTTTCCAGTGGTCATGTATGGATGTGAGAGTTGGACTGTGAAGAAGGCTGAGCCCAAAGAATTGATGCTTTTGAACTGTGGTGTTGGAGAAGACTCTTGAGAGTCCCTTGGACTGCAAGGAGATCCAACCAGTCCATTCTGAAGATCAGCCCTGGGTGTTCTTTGGAAGGAATGAGGCTAAAGCTGAAGCTCCAGTACTTTGGCCACCTCATGCGAAGAGTTGACTCATTGGAAAAGACTCTGATGCTGGGAGGGATTGGGGGCAGGAGGAGAAGGGGACGACAGAGGATGGGATGGCTGGATGGCATCACCTACTCAATGGACATGAGTTTGGGTAAACTCCAGCAGTTGGTGATGGACAGGGAGGCCTGGCATGCTGCGATTCATGGGATTGCAAAGAGTTGGACATGACTGAGCGACTGAACTGAACTGAACTGAATTCAATCTCAGCCAGAGTTGAGAATCACTGGCCTGAACTATGCCCCTTAGCACTGGTCTGGGATGAGTGTCTGGTAATGACTCTAACCAACAAAGGTGGTGAGAAATATTCTGGAAGGCTGGGCTTTGAGAAAATTTTTCTTCTTTATTTAAAAGGGGCATGAGGATGGAATGGTTTCCCTTTGCTCTTTCTGACCTTTGGATTTAATGCTGTAAAAATGTGATGCCTGGTGTTATTGTAGCCATCTTGTGACCATAAGGGAGCCAGCCTAACAGACAATAGGCTGAGAATGGCTAAGAAGAAAGGGAAGACTTCGAGAACTTGGTGGCATCTTTCAGCAACTTAACCTCAGAATCACCTTACCCTGAGAATTCTTGTTGTGAGAGGTGACCACTATTCTTAATTTTTAAGACACTTTAAGTTGTACATTCCGTTGCATGTGTGTATGAGTGCTAAGTCGCTTCAGTTGTGTCCAACTCTGTGCAAACCTATGGACTGCAACCCGCCAAGCTCCTCTGTCCATGAGATTCTCCAGGCAAGAATAATGGAGTGGGTTGACATGCCCTTCTCCAGGGGATCTTCCAGACCCAGGGATGCAACCTGTGTCTCTTATGTCTACCTGCATTGGCAGGAGGGTTCTTTACCATTCGTGCCACCTGGGAAGCCAGGATATTCTGTTGCTTGCAGCCAAAAGGATCTCAACAGATAAGACCCACTAATGAGCTTCACTTGCCTACTGCCTGACCTATTTCTAACAGGGGCAGAAGTACATCAGCAGCTGGGGTCCATCAAACAGTAAGGCCTAAACTCAGTCTTGCTGCCCAAAGGACTAATAACTGGAGTGAGTGCTGGGCGTGTCATTAAACAGTTAGTTAGCAAGAGAGCCATTCCAGTAATAACCATGACATTTATTACGCACTTACTTCATGCCAGGAACTGTGCAAAGTGCTGTAAGTATGTCATCTCATTCCATCCTTAAAATTACCCAGCGAGATAAGTTTTGTTATCTGTGTTTTACACATTAAGAGGCAGAGACCCAGAGAAGCTGAGGAATTTGACCAAGTTTGCATAGCCAGAGAGTGGCAGAGACAGGCTGCTAACCCCAATCTGTCAGGCTCTCAAGGTTTCCCTCCGTTCCGGGAGACCATGTTGTTTCATTTCCCTGTGACTTATGATGTTCTGTGTGCTCACACATTCACTGAAGTGCTTAACGATGCGAATAAAAGGCATTCATCATTGTAATCCCTAATGGAGATAACAGAAATATTAGCAAAGGCTGAAGTGAAAACAGTTCAAGTGAGGCCTAATTTTTTACAAGGCCAAGGAATAATTTACTTTATCACGGCAAAGAATTTTATTTGACAAATGCACACTTTATCATCTCTGGTCCGCTGAAAATGTAAGTTTACATTTTTCCTAGCCATAAAATTAAAATAATTTTGGCTCCAAAAACTTAAGATGAAATCCCATTCTAGGTTCAAGCATTTCCCTGGAAATTTAAATGCTAAACATGGAGCACGAATAAGCACCCAATCCCGTCAGGCAGGGCAGACCCTGGAGTCAGTCCCCTGCACAGGGTTCAAACCCCGGTTCTGCCTCCTGCTGATGGGTGAGGTTGGACTAGACTCGTCACTTTTCCAACTCAGCTTTCTCACCAGGAAGGTGAAGATCACAAATCCCACTGCAGGCATGAGACGAGGGCTAAATTAGACACCCTAAAGCCCCTGATGCTGGAAAAGATTGAAGGCAGGAGAAGGGGACGACAGAGGATGAGATGGTTGGATGGCATCACCAACTCAATGGACCTGAGTTTGAGTTAAATCCAGGAGTTGGTGATGGACAGGGAGACCTGGCGTGCCGCGGTCCATGGGGTCGCAAAGAGTCAGACTCGACTGAGCGACTGTGCTGAGCTGAAGGAGACTGTGCATAAAGGAGATGCGCTGTAAAGCTCGGCTGTCATGAAAACCATGCACAGAGTGGCCGAGGATGGGACCCGGGACAGAGTAGCTCCTGAGTGAATCTTTGATGCCTTCGCTCTATCTTCCTTCTCTCGCTTCTCATCAACAACAGTCTTCAGGGGGCAGGCCTTCAGAGAGAGCATGAGAAAAACTATACCGGGTCCCCTCCGTGCCTGGTCACGGGAGAGGTAATGAGATGGTACCCACGTCTTGGTTTACTCAGCTTCTTGTCAGCATTTACAGCATCATCCCTATACCCTGACCCCAACACAGGGCAGCCAGCCAATCTGGAAGTGGGCCACCTGCCAACTTGGAAGACAAATCTGAGAAAGTGTCAGAGGATTGGGATAAGGGACAGAACAGGGGATAGAGGCGGGATGAGAGGGAATGGGTTAGTTAGCTCAGAGCCAAGGCTTTGGGGGAAGCTGGAAACAGACTATCCCCTGCTCTAAAGTGAGAAACAAATGGAGTGGGGTGGGGTGTGGAGATTTCAAGAGAATCTGGACTCCCAGTGGGACAAGCAACACAGGGGCCTCAGCAAGGCATTACCTAACATAGGGGTTTTTATTGTTGTTTAGTTGGTAAGTCATGTCCAACTCTTTGCAACCCCATGGACTGTAGCCCAGCAGGCTTCTCTGTCCATGGGATTTCCCAGGCAAGAATACTGGAATGGGTTTCCATTTCCTTCTCCAGGGCATCTTCCCAACCCAGGGATCAAACCTGGGTCTCCTGCGTAGCACGCAAATTCTTTTACCATCTGAGCCACTACAGAAGCACCAGGTTTGGCTATCCAAAACCGGACCCCAAGTCACACTGAGAAAAACAGACAGAAGAGGCCAATAGTTCTTGCACATGTTTGGCATTCTTATAAGTTTCTGAGGTCCGTCCCCCTCCTCCATAATTAGAGTCTCTTTTCAGCCCCATGGAGTTAGTTGTCAGGGCACTTTCCGTGGTTATCATCCCCACTTTACAGATCTGTTAACAGAAGCCTCAAAGCTGGCAACATGTTCTTGGTCACATAAGGGAGAAGCAGATACACAGAGAGAAGTGTGTGTCCATGTTCAGTTGCTTGTTGCGACCCCATGGACTGTAGCCCACCAGGCTCCTCTGTCCATGGGATTTTCCAAGCAAGATTACTGGAATGGGTTGCCATTTTCTCTTCCAGGACTCTGCATTGGGGGGGCGGTGGAGCCCCCAAATCAGTATTTTTTTTTAAAAGCTTTCCAGGTGACTCTGATGACAACAGGTTTGGAAACCACTGATCACATCTAACAAATTAACTTCAGATAAAGAAATGGAGCCTGACAGAGGAGAGGAATTAGCCCATGGTCACACAGCCGGTCGGTTGCAGAGACAAAGTCAGTCTCTGGGCCGGCAGTCTCCAGGACAGAGCTCCTCCCAGCTCATCCCCTGGCTTGTTTCGTTGCTCATGACAACCTACAACAGAGAGAGGTTTCATTCATTCAATAAACCTTTATTGAGTGCTTCTTCAGCGCCAGGCGCCAGGGAGATACAAACAACAGGGATCTTGGCCTTAGAATCCTGGGTGGCCTGGGGGTGCCATGAGCTCAGAGCTGGTGCTTCTATCTCAGGGCCTCCAGTGTCGCTGCGGTCAGACAGAGAGCTGGAGGGTTCATGTCCACGTCTGAGCAAAAGGCACAAGACGGCTTGGTAACTGCTGCTTGGCTGGGGGCTAGGAGGGCGGAGGGAGTTGCATGGGGAAGGCATGAGGCTTCAGACAGAGGAAGGGAGAGAAAAATAAGGAAAACAAAGGCTCCTTTTATGGAAGGTGGGTTACTTTTGTTTTAATAAGCTACTTGTGTGCTGTGACTTTATTCAAGTTAGAATAAACGATGGTGAACTCAAGATTTCTAAGGCTATTTACTGGGCATATAAGAAACCATGTGACGTGACTGAAATATGTTAAGACCAAAATAGAGGCACCAGGAAAACAGCCCTGTAGGACAAGTCTTCACGACCACAGAGAGACCACATCTGCCTTGGCTCACGGTTGTTGGTGAAAATCGGTCCACACCAGGGCCAGGCAGAGGGCTGAACAGGTCAGCGAGGTCCCTACATCTGCATGAGGGTCATGAGGGTCATTGCCAAGGTCATAGGGAAGTGAACACTTTCAGTCGCCATCAGCAGGATACGTTGTACAGTATTTCTGAAGTGCGGCTTGGCAAATTTTAAAAAAATATACATAAAATACTTTCAAACTACCCTTTGAACCAGCTATTCTACTTCTAGGAATTTATCTCAAGGATAAATGTATAAAGGAAAACATAGAAAAGGATGTTCAACAAAGCATACATTATAAAAATAGTGAAAATTTTGGGGGAAAATGCCCATAGATTGCAGAAGGACTAGATAATTTAGTCTAATATCCACAATCTATGGCTATTTCCCCTACCCCATGTTTTCACTATTATTAAGGCTTCCCTGGTGGCTCAGATGGTTAAGAATCTGCCTGCAACGTGAGAGACCCGGGTTTAAGGCTCAAATGGTAAAGAATCTGCCTGCAACATGGGAGACCTGGGTTTAACCCCTAGGTTGGGAAGATCCCCTGGAGAAGAGAATGGCTACCCACTTCAGTATTCTTGCCTGGGAAATCCCATGGACAGAGAAGCCTGGTGGGCTACAGTACATAGGGTTGCAAAGAATCAGACACGACTGAACAAGTTCCATTTTCTTCTTTTCTTGAAAACTCTGAAGCCATTAAAAATGACGATGTGCATTTGTTTATGAATTTGGAAAATGTCTGTTATCACTTTCATTGAGAAAAGCAAATTTCAAAGTGAGTTATTTATTATAATGCATTTTAAATATAGCTCCTGGACATGTGTATTCACGCATATTTGGAAGACTATTTTTCATCAAAATGTCAACAATAATGAGCAGGGTGGGGGTGATTTTAGTTTATTTATTTTTCCCTACAGTAAGTATTTTATAGTGCTTCTACAGTAAGAACAACCGGTAGAGCTATTTTCATTTGGAGATTAAAACGTTTGAAGAAACGAGGCTAGTTCCAACTTGATTTAATAGAGATTGCAAATATTCATTCATTCTTTATTTTTACAGGCTCCTCTCCGTTAATATACATTCATGTAATTCATTTATATATTCAGTCATGAAAACAGTTTGTTCATTCACTTGAAACTGTTTAATAAGCACTACTATGAACGGGGGCACAGGGATGGTGTAACACTAAGTGAGGGGGACAACATGATGGCTAAGAAGTCAGGCTGCTGAGCCGGGCAGACCTGGGTTTGCATCGCTGTTCCATAACTCCCCAGGTACACCACCTTAGGATATTAAACTGCCCTGAGTCTCAGTTTCCCTATCAAAGGCAACACCAGTACCCATGGTATTAGTCACCTATTACTATAAAGCAAACTACTCCAAGACTTAATGGCTTAAAACAACAATAATGATTTATTATCTCACAGTTTCTGCAGACCAGGAATTTGGGGGGACCTCGGCTGGGTGCTTCTAGCTGGAGGTATCTGCCAAAGTTGCAGTCAGATAAAGCCAGAGGGTTCGACTGCATGCAAGGGCTGGCAAATTGATGGCAAAGATCATGGGGGCCGTCTTGAAGGCTGAGTAACCCAACCCATTCATCAAAGGAGGAGATGTTTATAAAGGGCTCGGTGTATCTGCACTGCATTCTTTATAAGCCAGAGTGACGATAACACAGACATATAACTACTCACAAAGGAGCCCCATGAACCAGCTCAGAGACGTTAAGCGGTTTGACCAGTCATACAGCCAGTGGGTTTCTGAGCCGAGAGAAGCAGCACATTTTCTAACTTGTCTCTGCTAGGGTTTATAACTCTTTCCCTACAGGAAATCCCAGTGGAGCCACAGCAGTGAGCAACCACTTGCTATAACAGAACAAAGTCGGTTACCAGGGTTGAAGATGAACAGACGTCTCAGAAGGAAGGATAGGGAAGCTGTGAGAGGATTCTGAGTATCTAGCTGAGGAAGTCATTTTCCTTTGATGGAAAAGGTCATGAGGAGCCATGGGGAGTTTGGAACAAGAGTGACTTGATTCAAACCCATGAGTCAAAGTTCAGCAGGCTTTTGGAACATTCCCGGATCAGGGAATGAAGGCAGTGGTGGAAAAGGATGCCCACGAGACACCGTGTCCAGGTGTCCTATCCACATGCCACCTGTGGATGCAGGTTAAGGAAGGATGAAGGAGGCCGGCTGGCAAGGCTGAGGTGAGAGTGGCTTGCCAAGCCAGTGCGTGCACAGCGGCAACAATAAACGCCTCTCTCCCTCATCACCAGCCCTGTGTCTGCTTCAATCTACAGTGTCAGAGGCCTAAAAACATTCAGTGCTTCCAACCCACTTGGAAGCAGGGTTTTAAAGCAAAGAGTCTTTCCTCTCATTTCCGGCTCTCCAATGTGGCAAACTGATGAAATGAAGGGTCAGGCAGGATGGGATGAATGTGGTTCCGAGTTCAGCCCCAAGGCCCTGCTCCACTGAAAGGCTGGCTTCCCAGGGATGGAGGTGCTGATAGAGTTGTCTCCCTCAAGGCCATGAGGCTGAGCATCACTTCCCTGTGCAATCTGTCTGACCACCCCATCACCCCAGCCTGCCTGGAGGAATGGAGCTGCTCTCAGCACCCTGTCCACCATTTACCACGATGGACCCTCTCCTGAGACCAGGGAGGGTGCCCTGCTAAGCTGAGGGCAGAGACCATGTCCCTAGGCATCTCAGTCCCTAGGGCCTGAACACCGCTTCTGCTCTCTGAAAGACCTTGACAAGTAATTTTCTCTCCCAGTTTCATAGGCTTCACATCCAGACACTGAGGGTGTGATCTCAAGGGCAGAATCCCCCCATCAATAGGGCTGCCATTCACATCACAGGTCTTGTAGATTCAATCACCCATTTTCCAGGATAATAAAGTGATCTGTTCTAACAAAACAGTGTGGCAGTCTTCTAAAAGAGGGAAATAAAGTGGTGTGAGAAAGGAAGATTTTTTTCTAGTTGATCCAATGATTCTATACCCACTGGCAGTGGCCTTATCCATACAGAGGTTTCATTTCGCCAGTGGAACTTTAAAAATGGGATTGGGGTGGTTGAACTCCAGGAGTTGGTGACGGACAGGGAGGCCTTCATGGGGTCACAAAGAGTTGAACATGACTGAGCAACTGAACTGAACTGAATTGAGACGGGCACATGCTCTCCAAATTGCAGCCCACTCCCTGCTGTCTTCTATTCTTACCTGCTTTGTATTACTTACCTCCTAGCCCCTGATGCCATATGCGTTTGCAGCCCTGCAGTATGACACAACATTTCATAACGCGTAAAATGGATGTTTGCAAGGTTCTTTCTTGGGCTGGATCAAAATCCTTTCTATAGCTTCTATCTATCTATCCTATATCTAGAGTTCTATAGGTTCCATATTGGAAGTTGAACCTTTTTCTAAAGCAGTTCTTTCATCAATTTGGAAACCATCATCAGAGACTGAGGCCTTCTCTTTTCCATGTTAAGCTCACTGTCTGTCTTCATCTGTTTCTTAGGACACTGTTTCTTAGGACACCATAATCAGAAAGCACCTTCTTAAAAAGGGGCTTCCCAGTGGCGCAGTGGTAAAGAATCCACCTGCCAATCAATGCAAGATGATGCAGGAGACATGGGTTCTATCCCTGGGTTGGAGAGAGCCCCTGGAGAAGGAAATGGCAACCCACTCTAGTATTCTTGCCTGGAAAATTCTGTGGACAGAGGAGCCTGGTGGGCTACAGTCCATGGGGTTGCAAAGTCAGACACAACTGAGCATGCACGCATCTGAAAAGAGGAGCACTCATAAGAGGAAAACAAATAATGCAGGCAGGCTCTAATCTCTTGCAATTCAAAGTGCAATCCAAAAGCCAGCATCAGCACTAGGATCACTTGGCAGCTTGTTACAGATGCAGAGCCTCAAATTCCACCCTAGACTTACTGAATCAATATTCTTCAGCTGATTCGCACAAACCAACTCAGAGAACAGAGCCTCTTTCTGTATTGACATAGCCTAAGATTACATGAGTCAACGTATGGACACCAAGAGGGGAAGGAAGGGTGGGATGAAGTTGGAGATTGGGACTGACATATACTCACTGCTGTGTATAAAACAGGAAACTAATGAGAACCTACTGTACAGCACAGAGAACTCTATCTGCTCAATGCTCTGTGGAGGCCTGAATGGGAACAAAATCCAAAAACAAGGGGATATATGTATACAGACAGCTGATTCACTTTGCTGTACAGAGGAGAGCAACACAACATCGTAAAGCAACTCTACTGCAATAAAAATTAGTAAAAAGATCAGTCCTGAGTGTTCATTGGAAGGACTGATGTTGAAGCTGAAACTCCAATACTTTGGCCACTTGATGCGAAGAGCTAACTCATTTGAAAAGGCTACCTGATGCTGGGAATGATTGAGGAGAAGGGGACAACAGAGGATGAGATGATTGGATGGCATCACTGACTCAATAGATATGAGTTTGGGTAGGCTCCGGGAGTTGGTGATGGACAGGGAGGCCTGGCATGCTGTGGTTTATGGGGTCGCAAAGAGTCAGACACGACTGAGCAACTGAACTGAACTGAAAAAGATTACATGATTCAATCTTTTAAGAGGCAGTTATATTGTTGACCCTGAGTCCTATTATCTGAAATCCATTTTTTCACTCACTAAACCATGCCTTGGAGAAGGCAATGGCAACCCACTCCAGTACTCTTGCCTGGAAAATCCCATGGATGGAGAAGCCTGGTAGGCTGCAGTCCATGGGGTTGCTAAGAGTCAGATACGACTGCGAGTCTTCACTTTCACTTTTCACTTTCCTGCATTGGAGAAGGAAATGGCAACCCACTCCAGTGTTCTTGCCTGGAGAATCCCAGGGACGGGGGAGCCAGGTGGGCTGCCGTCTGTGGGGTCGCACAGAGTCGGACACGACTGAAGCAACTTAGCAGCAGCAGCAGCAAGCCATACCTTCCTATGTATTGAGTTTTATGGAAGCATTTAACAGTCCAATTACATTTTGATGAGTTATACATGTGCCTAGAGGAGGATGTTAAGGACCAAACACAGATCATGTTCATCTTTGTTGTTTTTGTCAGGAAAGTGTATTCTCCTCGGTTGTGTCTCATCTCAACAAAAATTTGAAGCGACAGATAATAAAGCTCTCAGCGCATCAAAGCTCTGGGACAGTATTATAGCTCCCTCAGTTTTATTTAGAAAATAAAGGAAAATACATCCTTGAGGCATGAGGGCATGCCAACCCAAAAGATGCAAAGAGGAGAGAGAGAGAGCACGCACGCGGGGGAGAGAGAGACCCCTGGCCCTTTGCCTCTTCTATGTTTTTTCCTCCCCCTGGGCCTGCCCTGTGTAAATTGGGCTAGCCAGGAGTGCTGTTTGTTCTACCTGAGGTCCTCACTCCGGTCCTCGGACCTTCCTTTGACCTTCCTTTGTTCTATTTTCACGGACTTTTCCCTTCCTTGTCTTTTAGCCACCGCCATTTTGGACTCCAGTTTCCTATTCTAACCACCTAACACTTTTATGTAAGAAGTAACAGAAAAAATGAACTAACATTGCCCCAGGAAGGATAAAGGAAACGATTCATGGCATGCATGACCTGGAGCCGTGTCGGGGACAGGGGCTCTCCCCACTTCTCACCTCCCTCCCTCAGCGTCAACCCTGTACTTGGGCAGGGTTACCCTCAGGGGCTACAGCTTTCTCATTCAAGCCCAGCGGGCAGAGCGTCATCTGCAAACTTCAGGCAATAAGAGCCTTCTTGTTTCTCTTTTTCAGAAACTTCAGCAAAGTCCTCTCCAGTTTCATTAGCTCTGATGGAATTAACCACTCACTTCTTAGCCAATCCCTGAGGCCAAGAGAAATGAAGATCCTAATAGGGTTTTAAGCCAATGAGAACGCACTCCCGAGAGCCCTCGGAGCTGAAAATGGAGGAGGGCTCCACCAGGGAGACGACTGTTGCTGGAAGAAGTAGCAACGCGACGCTGGGGAGGAGGCCAACAGATGTCGGCCTCAATGCTCCGTGGGTCTGCATTTCCATTTCCTCTGAATCCTGCGAGCGTTTTCTCAGGATGTCCAGCACTGTGGCAATCACCAGCATGGGCTATGGCCAGAAAACTTCTCTATTTTAAAATGACACACACACATTATTATGCCCCATCACATTGTTTCAGTGATCAACTTTAAAGGGCCCTGGCTTACCTCCTCCTGGAATAATAAAGCAGTCACAGGAGGGGTTCTCTGGGCCACTCCAAAAACCACTCCAGAGTGGTTTGCCACACATAATAGAGGGTGCACTTGAAAGGCAGCACCCAATGACCGGTTCTGGCTGAAAACTTGTGTTCTCAGAAAGTTCAATAAGCACCACAAGTGGCCACAATGTGTTTGAAACTTTATAGCATGCGTCTTCAGGAGACAAAGTCCTAAAACCAGATGCAAAGACTTGGAATTTTTTAAATTAAAAAGTGTGGACAGGAGAGGTAACAGTCAAAGTAAAATAAGCATCAATCCAATGTTTCTGTTTCAAAAATAACACCCGAGGTATGGGGAAAATTGTAATATGGAATTCAGAAATCTGCTTTGGCCCTGTCCGCTATGGCATGTTCACTGTGCCTGCTCTCCTTGAGCCAAACGGCTCTCACTGACTGGTCAGGCTTAGAGGGGAGAGACAGAAGACCAAGGAGATCAAATGCAGGGAAGGCATTTTTCCATCCTCACCTCAGTGATCAGAGGGCAAATATACCCATTAGCCTCAAACCAGTCAATCCTAAAGGAAATCAACCTTGACTATTCATTGGAAGGGTTGATGCTAAAGCTGAAGTGCCAATACTCTGGCCATGGATACAAAGAGCCAACTCATTGGAAAAGACCGTGATGCTGGGAAAGATTGAAGGCAAAAGAGGGAGGCAGAGGATAATACGGTTAGATGACATCACCGACTCGATGGACGTGAACTTGAGAGCAAACTTCAGGAGCTGGTGGAGTACGAGGAAGCCTGGCATGCTGCAGTCCATGGGGTGGCAGAGTTGGACACGACTTAGCAACTGATTATCAGCCTCTCTCGACACACACTGCCTGCAGGTCTAGATGGTCAGTGTGAGAAAGTGGGTGGACCAGCGTTAGCCATCACCACTTTTCAAACGAGCAACGTAACACCCAGGCCTAGTCAAGCCCCAGGAAGGCCAGCTTCGTGATCTTTTCTAATGGAAGGTAACCTAGTTCGGTACTCGGCCTGGTCCAACCTACCTCAGAAATGGTTTATGTGGGTCCTGACCCTACCACTTACTGGAGGAGGGGCTTGGTATAATCACTTACTCCCTGCTTCCACATCCCCACGTGCATGAAAGGAACTGTGATATGCCTTCTCGTGACTGGTGTGCACATAAAATAGCTCCTGTGACAAGTTCTTGGATGTGTACCAGACAGAGCAAGCCCATGAAGGCCATTCAGTCCCATTCAGTGCTCTGACTTTAAAACACACAACTCAAGTATTTTGGTCTGATCACAGATCTTTTTGTCTTTTCTGTTTCCTCCAGATGCCTGTACCATCACATATGAGTGGTAAGTCATACATTTTAGTACTACAATAATGAGACTGAAAAAACAAAAAAACTCACTTTTGTAAATCCTCAAAATTTTCACATAGGTATATAAATAACATGAAATGATCAAAAGGGCATGTCCTAACCCCTTATTGAATGTAAAGCCTTGGGCAAGTTTAGTTCAATAGTAGACTTCAATCAGTCGTAGCTTTAAAATAGTAGTAACGACAACAAACATCTCTCGTACTAGATTGTAAGGTCCCTGAGGGTTGAAATCTTTTATCCCACTTTATATTCTCCTAAAGGTCCTAGCAGACTGACTGGGATATATTAGATGTTGAAAGGAAGGATAAATTGAACTATCTTGAAGGGCATGCCACCTTGGAAAAGAGCTTAAAAGATTGCTTAGTTGCTATAAAATGAATACAGAAATTAGGGAAAAAGTGAACTCACTGCCTAATAAATACAGCAGTCACAATTTTTACCTTTCATAAATTTCCAACCACTCTTGAAAAAGTGTCTCCCCAGCTGAGAGACAGAAGATCTCCTATGGGATCTACCTCTGTGATTCCATGACTTCTGGCAAATTCCTTTTCTTCTTCTTAAATATGATTATACTGGAGCAGCCCCTACACAGAGGGCTGGGACGGCAAGAAGAATCAGAAGCAGTCCTGCTCGCCCAGAGCCAGAACCCCTAGGGGCTTCCCCATCTCTGTCAAGTTCCTTTTTCTTTTCAGACTTCAGTTTCTTTAGCCACACAAGATGGAAGTAACAAGCTTTCTAAAATCTTTTAGTTGTAAAATCAGATGCCAAAATTTCTCCACACACCTCTGGCAGGTCTCCTATGAGTAAGGTGCCCTGACAGGCACTCCTGAAGGATGTGAGACCAAAAGAGAGATATGTTCTCCAATAAACTTATGGTCTATGAGCAATAAAACAAAGGACACAAATAACCGTGATCCCAGGCAGGAAGGGGGTAATGGCCAGCCAGGAGGTGCTCATGTGGAATCCGCAGCTGTGGGCACAGCAGAGGTTTTGCAGAGGGGCAGCATTCATCCTGTTTCGATGTGGCCAACACAGAGCACCCACATGCCAGGCACTGTGCCCGAGCACAAAAAAACAAAACTGTTACCAAGCCACCTGCCTTCACAGTGCCTGAAGGCTGATGGCAGGAGGGAGACAGAGAGGGGGCAGGAATTCCAGGCAGAGGGACTTGTGCAGCGCAGACAGGAAGGCAGCGTGTCACAAAGCACCCAGGCACGGCCGTGACTCCGCCGGCACAGCGGGAGGCTGTGTCCAGAAGAGCAGCCTGAGGAAAGGCAGGGGGCAGGATGCGACTGACATGGAGCCCCTGAATGTCAGGCTTTGGGGTCTGGATTTTCATCACTTCAATTAAGCTCCCTAACAGCTCTACCTACCTACCAACTGAACGTGGGTTGTGTGCTCAGTCATATCCGGCGCTCTGCGACTCGTCTGTCCGTGGGACTCTCCAGGCAAGAGCACTGGAGCGGGTTGCCATGGGGATCCTCCCCGGCCCAGAGACCGAACCCCTGTCTCCTGTGTCTCCTGTGTTGCAGCCAGATTCTTTACCCGCTGAGCCACTGGGAAGTCCTAACAACTCTAAGTGACTGAATGTTTATTAAACTTCACACAATCATTGATTTGTATCCAAATATACCTTTTCTGTAATGAAAAGGGATGTGGCTGAAAGAAAATTCTCCCCCAAAGGTAATTTAAATAAATTTATTTGCAGGAGAAAAATATCTGCCCGTCAGGTACAGTCTGATCCACAATGATCCAATAATAGTCACAGCTCATTCTGGGAGGACTCTTACACAGGCTGTAGGAGCAAGTCCGCACGGAGCATCAGAATCACAAAACCATCTAACCAGAGTATTACACAAGACATAATGACCATGATACAATAATAAAAATACACTATCAAATACTCACTACTTTGTGAGCTATAGCTAAAATATAAACAAGTTAGGCTCTTTCTTAAAAAAAATGAAGAAAATATTTCTATTACAGCTTTATTTCAAGCATTTTCAGTTAGATACCGCTTTATATATTTTTACTCACAAGAGATAGCAAAAGAATCCTTTCTTAAGTATCAGTAGATAAAATATATTACTCGTTCGGATGTTTGCACTCTGAAGCGTACTTTGCCAGGTATGAGTTCAGATAAGAGAATGAAACTGTGCTGCTGCAAAATCCTGGCTGATAATCAAGGCCTGGATAGTTTTCATATTTGTTTAAACAAAAATTTACATCACGGAAAAAAGAAGTGAGGCCATAAGACAGCCAACATTATTCTTTCTCAATGGAGCAGTCTGATTCCAGAGAATGGGCTTTCCAAGCCGAATTCAAAGTGTGTGGTCCCGAAGTTGAATTCTTTCCAGTCGGAGGAGCTGCCTGCGGCTGAGGCAACAGGCAATGATGAAGCGAGTTGAGCGGAAAGTGTTAACTGAACTACAGAGATGGTCACTGATAAAACAAGTTCCTAGAGGTCCTCGGGGCCCACACAGAGGCGAAGGGCACTCAGAACTATCAGTACAAAAGAAAAATGTGCTCACTGAACTGCACACATAGAGCTTCTAGGAGGGTTAACAGTTCTTGACATGGGTTCCTGGTTGTAGTTTACAATATCTGCCTTCACCACTCTCTGTCATAAAAGAAAACAGAGTTATTATCAGGACATCAGAACATTTAGAAAGAGCTCCTTAAAGTATATTTTTATTTTCTGAACTTCGTGAACTCCTGATGACAGACATCATAAATGAAGCAGAAGCTGATATTAAAAGAATCAGCCAGAACCAACTCATGTCAAGCTGGGATTTTCTTTTTTGGGGGGGTGGGGGGCTAAGGGGGGGTGGGGAAGGGGTTGGTTTTGTTAAGGATGTAATAGCAATTTTTTAATTCAGTCGTCTCTGGTTTTATGACATCTATGAGGTTATCACAAGTCTAATAAAAAACTGGCAAATCAATATGAAAAACTAAACCCCGGTTATAATTTAAAGCAAAGGATTTAAAATTAATCATTACAAGTTTTGATTCACAGATAAGGCCTCATCATTTCAAAGTAAAAAATATTATTTATTAATATTTCCATATACTATTATACTCAGGCATAACTCTTTTAAAAATGTTTATCAATTTGTGAGTTAGTGAGAGGAAATAAAAATGTTAAAGAGAAGTCACATATAAAGAAGAAATGTTTTGAGCAGAACTTTTCCAATTTTTAAAACTTTTCTCCTAAATCCCTGACTTACTTCCAAATGGCTCCACTACTGGGTCATGAATAATGACTCTAACAAAATATAAAATAATGAGAAATTTATATTACCTCACATTCATGTGTTTAAAACAATTTAAATCAAAAGACACTTTTAACTCTTCCTTCTTTTCCTCTAACACAACTTCAAGGAATATTTTAAACAATGAATTTAGCGACATGCCCTAACATTCTTCTTTAAGTAATAATTTAAGGAAAAACAAATCCTGAACTGTTTTCAACTCCTACTAAGTCTGCACACATAAGCAGACAAAGAAGGGTAATTCAAGGCAAACTTTAAAAATACTCTTTCAATTACTACGCTATTTCAGGAAAAACAGTAAGGAGAGAATAATGAAATAACTGCTTCAATTCTCCATTTCACTGCACATGTAATAAACATGACCATAAAGACAAATACATTTGAAAGTAAATGAAATGTTATTTTAATTTGTTCCCAATTCCTTAAGTCGTAAGTCTGGCAAAGGATCAATTTTTCAAAGTTCCAGAACAGGACTTATGCAATATTAATTCCCAAGAATGTACAATAAATCTTTGAATTTTTTATTCATAAAGAACAAGATAACATTCACCAGTTCTCCCCACCCTCCTCCCACAAATTGCAATAGTTTATCGATTAATACCTGCACTACTGTACTGAACAGATTCTGCTCTGAGCAGAGCTGGTATGTTGGTTATCTTCTTCCGAGTACTTCACTATTTCTGCCCTGACAATACGCTGTCAATTCCGTATAACAGAAACAAGATGCAGAAGAAAGGGGGAAAAAAAGAAAGAAAGAAAAAAATGGAAAGTGTGTTCAATGACTGAAAATAGATGGGAACACCAAAGTAGAAAAAGAAATACGCACATAAATTTAAACAAGCCACAAAAGAAATAGCAGAATATATGCATATAAAAGGAAAGAAAATGAACAAAGATACAAGAAACATTACAATTCTATTTAATTGTTGAAATGGACATGTCTACTGAGCCTCCCAGAAAAGCTGTGGGCTCTATTTTTGATATCACAATTACATGTAACGCATATAATGCCCAGTATTTCAGAAGACAACAAAGAATTTGGGGGCTTTTCTCTACTAAAGTGCAGCTGAGGTACTCATTCAATTTCTTTTTACAAACATTACTGAGGATCTACCGTGGGCCAGTCCCTCTACACTGGGAACAAATGGTGAACTGCACAGGATTTGTTCATAAGCTGCTCTGGGAAGGGAACATGCACACAGCTAACTGTCATACCAGATAAGAAATTTACTAGTGGATTTATAACATGTGTGGAGGGAACAAAGAGTGGTTCATTTTCTTTGAAGGTAGAGGATGCATACATCAGAGGAAACTGCATGTCATTTACGGTTTTTACATTTAATCATATTCGTTATTGTCAAAGACCTCCTTTTGATGGTCACTTCCCCGGCTCTCACAGCCCTAACCTCCAAGTTTTGAAATTTCATACAGAAATAAGTAAGATCAAAATACATTTTTTATAGTTAAAAAACATACCATATTTTAAGCATGACAGCTGATGTTTTCAAATGAATTTTGCTAAGTAACAAATCAAAACTAGTCAGATTTTTTGATTACTATAACCCTTAAGATGAGAAGACCACATAAGACAAATATGACAGAGATAACACACTCCCCAAATTTTTTAGACTTGGAACTATATCCACTTTTAATGAGTTCCAATATTTTATTTTGGAAAGATCTTCCTTCACCATAGCATCTATTAATTAGCACATAGAGAAAAACATATTAATCAGGCTGCTGCTTGTGCTAATGTTTATAAAGCCTGGATAAACAACTGAGAGTAAATGAACAGGACACTAAGGTGTATTAGCCTTGCACAGGCTCTGCTCCAGTTCTCCAGCAAGCAGTATTAACTTCTGGACAAGACTCATGATTTACTAGGCACTCAGCCTGATGCTATCACAGGAGCATTGCCAACTGCCACATGACGTATGAGGGGGGCGCATCAGTGACCCGTTGAACATCATCATCTGGCCTCCGCAAACCTAACTGCTTCATGCCAAACTATGGGTTACAATAAAGAGAAGGGATTTTCATAATCAGCAAGCAACTCATTAATCCTCCAAAATGATGGTTTAAATCCTATCTTATAAACACAACCAGGTCACTGACCTATGGTCAAGACATTCTGGTCAAAGTATTGACTAACATAAACGACTTGGATTTTCACCACTAATTCTCATCAAATTAATTAAGAACTAACAAGGCAACATCTTTCTTGAGGGCCTTGGTTGTTTGACATAAAGCTCTATACAAAATTTCTGAACTGGAAGCCAGAATCAAAGTTCTACATATTCAGGACTTTGCTTTCTCTGAGTAAATAAAGCATAATTTCTATGATGTAAACTTTATGGTAGGGGACTTCACAGTAGTTTCTTGTTTACAAATCATTCAATCATTGATGTTTTCAGAGAAAAGTGTTACCTACAAAACACCAGTCTTTATGTTTGGAGCTACAGAGTAAACTCAACTCTGCTATAAACTCTGTTCTCTGCTATTAGTCAAGTGAAGGAAAACAATGCAGTGGCCCTAAGAGAAAGGGAGCTGTGTAGCTGAACACCAGCTTAACCCCTGTTTTGTCAGGGTTGTCCAAGTCAGGTCCTAGAACTGGAAGTGGGAGCTCTCCATTAGGGTAAGCAAGAAAGCAACTTAGGAGTTGAAGTGGTAAGGTATAAGCAGTAGAGATGGACTCGGGAAAGATAAATCTGGTCAATTCTGGAACTGTGCTCTAACCCAGAGAGTACAAACATATTTACCTTACAAAAGTCATAGTTGGTCACCCTCAGGATAGAGAGGAAACATACTCTAACAGCTAAAACACCTGTCACTATCACTCATTCAAAGCAAACCACGGTTCCAGGTACTGGAAACATTCCTGCAAGCAATCATGATCTCTCTTTTTTTTTGAGATGCATTAAGAGTCTAGTAAGGAAAACAAATGCATAAATTATTAAAGAATACCATGATTGATACAAATTCAAAGGGCAAAAAGTTATAGGTTACCACTCAAAGCACAGATATAGCATTTTTTAAAAGCAGGGTACCGTGCACACAGTAGGAGCTTAAAGAAAGCAACTCTCCTTTTCCTTCCATGTAATGGCATACGCATACACTGCATAATATGTCATCACAGGCTGTCAGTAACAGTCACAACTCTGGGCAAGCTACTTTACCTCTTTGGTCTTCACACTCTCCTAATCTATAAAACACAAGGTTTATCTATGTGGCAGCTAAGATCCCATTTGGTTTTGAAACTATATGGAAAAAAAAAATTTTTTAAGTGAATAGAAAAAGAAAAAAAATGGAATATGATCTGACATCAGATCAGATCAGATCAGTCGCTCAGTCGTGTCCGACTCTTTGCGACCCCATGAATCGCAGCACACCAGGCCTCCCTGTCCATCACCAACTCCCGGAGTTCACTCAGACTCACGTCCATCGAGTCAGTGATGCCATCCAGCCATCTCATCCTCTGTCGTCCTCTTCTCCTCCTGCCCCCAATCCCTCCCAGCATCAGAGTCTTTTCCAATGAGTCAACTCTTTGCATGAGGTGGCCAAAGTACTGGAGTTTCAGCTTTAGCATCATTCCTTCCAAAGAAATCCCAGGGCTGATCTCCTTCAGAATGGACTGGTTGGATCTCCTTGCAGTCCAAGGGACTCTCAAGAGTCTTCTCCAACACCACAGTTCAAAAGCATCAATTCTTCAGCGCTCAGCCTTCTTCACAGTCCAACTCTCACAATCATACATGGAAAAACCATACAAAAAACATGTATGACCACAGGAAAGACCATAGCCTTGATCTGACATAGGGCTTAACAATATTTTTTTGGAACTTTCTCCTCAGGCAAGGGAACCAACCATCAACAAAATGGGTGATGATTATGAAACCATCAATGAAAGGCCACATTAAATAATCATTAAATAATGAAAAGGCCACTTACTAAATGAGAGAAGACATTTGCAAATGATATCATGAAGTTAATATACAAAATATATAAAGAATTCATACAACTCAATATCAAAAAACAAAACAACAGAAAAACAGAATTAAAAATGTTCAGAGGACTGAAATAGGCATTTTTCCCCACACAAGACATACAGATAGCCAAAAAACACATGAAAAAGATGCTCAACACTTCTAACAGTTAGGAAAATACAAATCACAACCGCAATGAGGTATCACTTCACACTTGTTAGAATAAGTACTGTCAAAAAGACAAGAAATAACATGTGTTGGCAAGAATGTATAGAGAAGGGAGCCCTTCCATACTGCTGTGGGAATGCAAATTGGCACAGCCACTATGGAGAACACTATGGAGGCTCCCCAAAACACTGAAAATAGAAATACTATATAACCCAGTAATCCCATTCCTGAGTATATATCTGAGGAAAACAAAAACACTAATCTGAAAAGATATATGCACCCCAATGTCCACAGCAGCATTAATTGTAATAAACAAGATATGGAAGTCACGTGTGTTCATCAGCCCAAAATGGGTAAGAAATATGTGATACACACACACACACACACACACAATGGAATATACTCAGCCATAAAAAGAATGAAATGTTGCCATTTGCAACTACAGGGATGGACTTAGCGGTTATTATGTGTAGGGAAATAAGTCAGACAGAGGAAAAATAAACACTGTGTGTCTTCAGTTACATGCAGAATCTAAAAAATAAAACAAACAAACTAATTATATATAACAAAACAGAAATAGCTTCACAGATACGGAGAACAAACTAGTGGTTTCCAGTAGGTAGAGAGAAGAGGAAAGGGGAAAGATAGGGGACAGGGATTAAGAGGCACAACCTACTAGGGATAAAAATAAATGAAATACATGGAAATAATGTACAGTTACTATTTTCAATAACTTTATATTTAGTATTATCTATAAAAATATAGGATCACTAAAACGAACGCATACCTAGTTCAAAGCAAACAAAGTCATAATTTATTAACTGGCCAGTGAAAATGTCACTAATAGAGAAATAAAAAACGGATCTAGAGCATACTTGACATATCTGTCTGCCCTCATGTAATCTGGGAGCTCCCTGAGGATAAGGACTGTGACTTATTCATCTCTGTATCCCCAGATTTCAGTGTTCTTGCATAAAGACCCTCAAAAAACATCTGCTGTCTTAGTAAACTTCATTCCTTCTTTTCTCCATCTTCTCTTCCTTGAACAGCTTGTAAAGTGTGTTTATAACTCATATATAACTCATTTTATATAACTGTCAAATGGGAATAATCTAGGTTAAAACTAAAATAGCAGAATCTCTTTAATCAGTGAATGGAATTAAGACTGAGGCCTTATTATAAATATTTGTCACAAACAAAATTACTATAGCATCAATTTCCATGTGACTGGTGAGTCTACAATCTAAATTCTTCTGTATAAAATAATACAAAACACTTTATCATTCTGTGACACTGAGTTCCTTCAGGACTCTTTCGAATGACATAAAACCACAGAACGCAGGTGCACAAGCTCTTGCTCTCTCCCTTCCTTTCTGCCCTACTCCTCCACTTTCTGTATATAAATTATATATAGAAATGAAGTTCAGATTATCTGAACTTCTTTGCTTTTAAATGAACTTTCAGAGACATCAAATGGCCAATAGGTACATAAAAAGAGGCTCAATATCACTAATCAACAAATTAAAACTACAGTGAGATATCACCTCCCACCTGTTAAAATGGCTGTCCTCAAAATATAAGAGATAAGTGCTAGAGAGGATGTGGAAAAAAAGGAAACCCTGAATGAAGACTGTAAACTGGTACAGCCCCTGGAAAACAGTATGGAGTCTCCTCAAAAAGTTAAAAACAGAACTACCATACCATCCAGCAATTCCATGTCTGAGTATTTATCTGAAGATATATCGACTCCCATGTTCATTACAGTGTTATTTACAATAAGCAAAATATGGAAACAGCAAAGTGCCTGTTGATAGGTGAATAAAGAAAATGTGGAATATAAATATATGTACATATACACACAATGTAATATTATTTAGCCATGAGAAATAACAGTCTGCCATTTGTAAAAACTTGGATGGACTTCGAGTACATTGTGCAAAATGAGATAAATCAGACAGAAAATGGCAAGAATTGTATGATACTACTTACACATGAAATTTTAAAAAGCAAAATTGCAAAAAAAAGAAAAGAATAAAATGGTTGTTCCCGGAGGATGAGGGGATAGGAAAGCTGTCCTCTAAAGGGTACAAACTTACCATTATTAGTAAATAAGTCCTAGAAATAATGCACAGTACAGTCAATACAGAAAGCAATATTGTTTTATAATCATCAAACTTGCTAAGGGATTAGAATTTAATTATTCCAACTACCAACAAAGATATTCATGTAACATGATAGAGGTACTAATTACTACTATAATGGCAAAATCATACTATAATAGATAAAGATATCAAGTTAACATGTTATATACTTTAAATTTACATAATATTTTGTGCCAAGTATATATCAATAAAAAATAATACTGTGCTCAAGATAGCTCGCAAGTATGTTCTTAGAAACATCTTTTAAAAATAATGAACTTTCAAAAATGTTTCCTTCCACTGAGAAAACTTAACTGTGAAATACATAATTTAACTGGCAAAGGCACCAAATTCACTGGTCTAAGGAATGGAGAATGAGGTTTCCCTACACAAAGGCTCTGACAGACCCAGTGAAGGAGGGCTTAGTAGCTTGAATTCATCTTCAAATGAATGCATTCAAAGTAAACACCAACAAGTCGAAAACAGAACTAAACTTCATGGCCTAAGAAGCCGGGGTGCACTTACAAACAAGGTGGAGTGTACAGGGAGGGTGAGGAGCTCTGTAGTGAACACATCTGACACGGGTTTAGCTAAAACGTGCCTAGCTGTTAAGTCGATCTCTAAAAGTTCAAAGAGTAACTTTCTGTCTCTTGTGACCAAGAGTGAGCTAAAAATACGAATCAAGCGTCCCTAGAATTCTGCCTTTTAGCAGTACCCCAGTCACTCCACCTCTCTGGAGATACCCTAGAACCTGAGCATTGCTGGGGGCTCGGGCGAGTACAGACCCCTTGTCCGGGGGGCCGTCAGCGCTGCACCAGCACACCTTCTCCTCTAGAGGGGCTCATCACTGGCTCTCCCGTTTTCCATTCCTCCAGTGATCTGGGATGACTTCTCCCTTTTATCCAGTCATTCCACAAGTCCTACTGATTCTTCTGTGAAATGTCTCTTACATCCATCCCTCCCCTTCCACCCAATTCCGGTCCTTATCACACGAAGGCAGTAACCCAGTCTCCTTGCTTCAACCTCTCTGGCACCCATCCACACACACACACAAATTCCATTAGATTAATCCCATCTAAAAACTGCTTTCGTTTATTTCCCTGCTTAAAATTATTTTCCACTGTCAATATGTGAGATTAAGATTATCAACTTGGCATTCATAAATCTCCATAATCTTTCTTCAAATTTCCTTCACACTCCAACACAAATGGTCATTTATTTTAACCAAACAGCTCTTCTCTTTCCAAAATACCATCTAAACTTTTCAACTTGCTTGTTCCAGCTTCTTTTCAACTCCCCACTCCAAACCACCCAGTGAATCTTCCCCCAGTACGGTAGCGTGGAAACATTAGGGGCACTGCCATCAGAAAGACATGAGTTCAAGTCCTGGGTCCATCACTGCCCAGCTGTGGATAAGCACATCAAGTTACTTAACCTTTCTGCAGTCTCAGTTTTCCAACCATAAAATGATGAAGTGCCACCTGCCCCAGAGTTATTGTAAGGATTAAATGATGTAACAGTAGCTGGCACATTTATTAATTTTCTTCACTGCATCTTAAACTCTTAAATCTCCTCTGGATCCAGCAGTAAACCACACTTATATGATCAATTAATCATTTATGATCGCCTGAAAATCACTGATGGACTACCTAGTTAACCAGGCACAAACATCATTTAGAAAGTGAAGCTACAAAGCAGAGGCATCACGTGACTTCTTGGATCTGCCAAGGTCTGTATAGTCAAGCAAATCACTGATTTCTCTTCTTGTATCCATCCTCCTAGGCCAAAATCAAGTAACTACTTTGGTCTGGGAACAATTTATAAGGCACAAATAGCTAAACACTGTGTCTGGCCACAGTAAGTGTTGAAATGTCTTTTGAATAGTGAGAAGTAAAGGTAGATTTCCAGAGTTCCAAATATTTAAATGAAGCTCTAGAAACAGCCATATCAGCATAACAATTTTCAATTGATATTTGCTTAAATTGTCTAAAAACATGCACACACAAAGACTAACCATGAAAAGAAGACACAGAATTAACTCAAAAAGAATTAAAGAAAAATTTAAGGATGGAGAAAGATCATTATACCTTTGTAGCTTCACAAAGCAGGGAAAAAGTAGAGAGGGTTGAGGGAAAATGTTATTTATCAATATATGTTGCTTCTAAGCAAACCACTTCTGAAGTCTAATTTTAAACTACAGGCTCTGATTTTTTTATTCAATCAAACATGTAAAGTAGTGTGCTACTGTATCTTTAAGCAGCTGACTATTGGTATTCATGTTTATTTCTTAGTCTAAGAGAACTGTCTAGGAAGAGTGGAAGAATTCAGAAATCCTCAATAATTAATACCATTATTAAATTAACAATAAAATAACATCAAGAATTAATATTACAATGCAGGATATTTTACAGAAGAACAGAGAGCAACACTATTTTTTATAGTGTTTCACCAAACCAAACATAGAAGATGCCAAATAGGGTAAACTCTTACTACTTAAGGCTAAACTTTAATAAATAGTTGGGATTTTATATAAAACATAAAAAGGATATTATACAGTAATCATGGAAGAAGAACTTAAATAAAGAAGTACAAAATAATATGGTCAGTTCCTTAGCCATTATTTAACTGCTGATGAAATTTTTATTACATTAATCTCATTTTTCCAACAAAAAAAAGACAAAATGAGGTTTCAAGGTATCATCATTTGGCAAAAACTTAACATCCTCCATCTTCTGCAATAAACAATGACTCATACACACAATCTATTTTTAAGGCTGTTAGGGATATGTACATAGAATGCACAAATGTAAAAGGATTCAGAGAGAAAATTAATGTCTTTTAAGAAATAAATTATTTTTTTTAAGTATACAGTTCAATATAATCACCTGTGACTGTTCTATTTCTGCTTTGTTTAACTTGATTCCAAGGATTTCAGCAGCAACTTTCTGAAAACACAGGAAGACCTGCATAACAAAAACAGGTTTAAATGATTTAAAACAGGCATGTCTAAGTTACCTTCAAACAAATAGAACTTTCTAAAAAATGATAAACAGCAAGAGCTGCAAAAATATGATGTACCGGGTTGTTCCAAAAATACCTTTATTTGTCAAATACAGCAACATTTAAAGTATAATAATTTTTTAAATGATTAAACCATAATTTGAAAATTCATACACTTCACTGAACTGGTCTAAATTTACACACTTATCCTGAAAAACTTACACTTTTAAAGAGTTAACATAATTAATTACAGCTATGACA
Organism: Bos grunniens; assembly: GCF_055505025.1. Taxonomy (NCBI): domain Eukaryota; kingdom Metazoa; phylum Chordata; class Mammalia; order Artiodactyla; family Bovidae; genus Bos; species Bos grunniens. The sequence goes on along the minus strand of NC_141170.1, from coordinate 9,059,713 downwards.
TTAAAAAAAAAAAAAGACTACTAGCCAAATAATAAACTGCTGTAAGTCCTGAAGAAAATGAAAGTAGGGTAAAGTTTTTCACTGCCAATTTTACACTGATCTTTGATATGGCATTAGCCTGCCTTGAAAGGTCTTACTTTCCACTCTTTCATAATCTCTAAGATTCTAATCAATTTTAATAAATTCTCTCTGGAGCAAAAAACTTAGTAAACTTTACTGTATTTTGTCAAACACAAAAGTAGCAGTATATGACTTCCCTGATAGCCTGCAATGCAGAAGACCCCGGTTTGATTCCTGGGTCAGGAAGATCCACTGGAGAAGGGATAGGCTACCCACTCCAGTATTCCTGGGCTTCCCTTGTGGCTCAGCTGGTAAAGAATCTGCCTGCAATACGGGAGACCTTAGTGCGATCCCTCAGTTGGGAAGATCCCCTGGAGAAGGGAGAGGCTACCCACTCCAGTATTCTGGCCTGGAGAATTCCATGGACTGTATAGTCCACGGGGTTGCAGAGTCGGACACCACTGAGTGACTTTCACTTTCACAATCCAGTATCATGAAACAAAAATCTGCAAAGACTTCTATAAACATCCTTTCGTACATAGATAGCTTATATGGGGTCCACTATGATTCCTGGAGCTCCAATAGTCTTTGCTTGTCTGCATATCTTGTCTTTACCCCCTAAATATCCGAGTTTATTCTGACCCCTACTTACTCACGACTCAGTTCAGCTCAGTTGTCGCTCAGTCGTGTCCGACTCTTTGCAACCCCATGAACTGCAGAACAGCAGGCCTCCCAGTAATCACCAACTGCCAGAGTCTACCCAAACTCATGTCCATTGAGTCGGTGATGCCATCCCACCATCTCCTCCTCTGTCGTCCCCTTCTCCTCCTGCCCTCAATCTTTCCCATCATCAGGTTCTTTTCTAAAGAGTCAGCTCTTCGCATTAGGTGGCCAAAGTATTCGAGTTTCAGCTTCAACGTCAGTCCTTCCAATGAACACCCAGGACTGATCTCCTTGAGGATGGACTGGTTGGATCTCCTTGCAGTCCAAGGGACTCTTCAAGAGTCTTCTCCAACACCACAGTTCAAAAGCATCAATTCTTCACTACTCAGCTTTCTTTATATTCCAATTCTCACATCCATACATGACTACTGGAAAAACCACAGCCTTGACTAGACGGATCTTTGTTGACAAAGTAATGTCTCTGCTCTTCAATATGCTGTCCAGGTTGGTCATAACTTTCCTTTCAAGGAGTAAGCGTCTTTTAATTTCATGGCTGCAATCACCATTTGCAGTGAACTTGGAGCCCCCCAAAATTAAAGTCTGACACTGTTTCCATTGTTTCCCCATCTATTTGCTATGAAGTGATGGGACCAGATGAAATGATCTTAGTTTCCTGAATGTTGGGCTTTAAGCCAACTTTTTCACTCTCCACTTTCACTTTCATCAAGAGGCTTTTTAGTTCCTCTTCACTTTCTGCCATAAGAGTGGTGTCATCTGCATATCTGAGGTTACTGATATGTCTCCCTGCAATCTTGATTCCAGCTTGTGTTTCTTCCAGCCCAGCATTTCTCATGATGTACTCTGCATATAAATTAAATAAGCAGGGTGACAATATACAGCCTTGACCTACTCCTTTTCCTATTTGGGACCAGTCTGTTATTCCATGTCCAGTCCTAACTGTTGCTTCCTGACATGCATATAGGTTTCTCAAGAGGCAGGTCAGGCGGTCTGGTATTCTCATCTCTTTCAGAATTTTCCACAGTTTATTGTGATCCACACAGTCAAAGGCTTTGGCATAGTCAGTAAAGCAGAAATAGATGTTTTTCTAGAACTCTCTTGCTTTTTCCAAGATCCAGCGGATGTTGGCAATTTGATCTCTGGTTCCTCCACCTTTTCTAAAACCAGCTTGAACATCTGGAAGTTCACGGTTCACATATTGCTGAATGAAGCCTGGCTTGGAGAATTTTGAGCATTACTAGCGTGTGAGATGAGTGCAATTGCGCAGTAGTTTGAGCATTCTTTGGCACTGCCTTTCTTTGGAACTGGAATGAAAACTGACCTTTTCCATGCCAGTGGCCACTGCTGAGTTTCCCAAATTTGCTGACATACTGAGTGTAGCACATTCACAGCATCACCTTTTAGGATTTGAAAAAGCTCAACTGGAATTCCATCACCTCCACTAGCTTTGTTCGTAGTGATGCTTCCTAAGGCCCACTTGACTTCACATTCCAAGATGTCTGGCTCTAGGTGAGTGTGTCACACCATCATGATTATCTGGGTCATGAAGAACTTTTTTATACTCATGACTACTTACTGAATATTTATCACAACTTCAATAAGGCTATCCACTCCAGTATTCTGGCCTGGAGAATTCCACAGACTGTACAGTCCATGGCGTTGCAAAGAGTCAGACAGGACTGAATGACTTTCACTTTCAACAACTTAATTTTAACTTCTAATCAAAAAGAGATGATGTCCCCAAAAGGCTTATGTCATTTGTACCCCAAAGAGCATTACATATTATAGTTCACTGATGGTCAAAGTTCAAGGAGAAACAGGAAAGCTAGTGTGGTGAAATGGAGAGAAAAGGAGGACTGTAAAAGAAAAACAGCAGAGTGACTAAGAGCATCAGGTACGCCTAACAAATCAGGTAAGATCTGTTGGGCTATTATGGGGAGGACTTTGGCTTTCATTCACTCTGAATGAAATGGAGGGTGGCTTGATGTGACTTCTGTTTTAACAAGGTCAATCTGGTTGTTGTACTGAATATTCACTATAGAAGATGAAGGGTCAAAAAGAGAACCTGGCAAGAACACTAATGTAAGAGATGATGGAGGCCTGAAACAAAGTGGCAGCAGTGGCAATGGCAAGAAAAGTCACCAGATTATGGGCACATTTTAAAAGCAGAAAAACAGGACTTGGTGAGAGTTGTGGTATGTCAAAGACAGGAGTCAAGGATGACTCCAAAATCTTCGTGGTCTTAGCAACACATAGGAGATCTACCATTTACTGAAGTGGGGAAGACTGGAAAAGATCTGACGAAGAAATATCAAGAGCTCAGTTCTGGACCTGAATCCTGCATTAAACTGGACTGACTCTTAAGACACTTAAGCAGGAGTGCTGGGGTATATGAGTCTGGAGTTCAAAGAGGTTTGGCCAAAGCCATGAGACTAGATGAGGTCACAAAGGGAATAAGTTTAAAAAAGAGAGATATCCAAGGACTGTGCCTAGGGCAATTCAATGAAGGAATCTGCAAAGGTGATAAGAGAGTAGTTGTCAAGGTAGGAGGGAAACCAGAAGATGTAGTATTCTGGAAACTAAGTGAACAAAGTATTCCCAAGAGGAGCAAGTGATCAACTATTTTATATGCTACAACTAAATCAAGTAAGATGAGGACTAAGAACTGGCCATTGAATTGAGCAAAAAGGAGGTCACTGATGACCTTAATAAGAGCATTTTGGGGTAAATATTAGGGGCAAAAGTCTGACTGGAACTGTTGAAGACAAACCGGGAGGAGAGAACTGGAGATAACTCTTTTGAAAACATTCTACTGGTAAGTAGCAAAGAGTAAGAAACAGCTAACAATGTGGGTGATCAAGCGTTTTCTTATATTTAAGGTAAGAGAAGTCATAACATTTCGTGTGCTGATAGAATAATCCAGTAGACGGGAAAAAAAACGATGCAGGAGTGAGAATTTTAAGCCATGTTTGTTACGAGGCAAAGACACATGGGACTAATGCACAAGGGAGGAGTTGAGCCTAGCTACGAGCAGAGACAGCCCAACCCACAGGAATCTCAGAGGAGACAGAGAGGTGGGAATGGACAGTGGGTGGGAAGGAGAGTTGGGGGAGACGAGGTGGCAAGAGTATGTCAAAGTTGTCTTCCCTTTGTTTCAATATTTTTTTTATAAAATAAGAAACAAGGGAATCGGCTAAGAGAATGGATGATGAAGGTTTGAAGATTTGAGAAGAGAAGCTATGAAACACTCATCTAGGTGAAGGAGAGAGACAATGGCCTAAGGACATAAGTACTAAGCAGCATTAAGGTCCACTTGAGGTGAGCTGACTGTGGACTGTAAGTGAAACCTCCAACATGCCTCTAAGCTTTTTTCTCTCGTCATGTTCAAATACATGAGTGCAATCATATAAAGGGGCATAGTCAAGGTTTTGTCAAATAAGTCAGATAAAGTGACTGACGGGAAAGGAAACTGACAGAGTATTGCATGGTAATGATTTTGACTGACTATGAGTAAGGAAGAAAGGAAAATGAGGACATGAAAGGTCAGGGGCAAGTGTTAGGATCAATGTCATGTAGGCCCTGCTGCGGCTGCAGACTGACTGGACTAGCGCATTCAAGCTGGTCAGTGATTAGCATGCCTGATACTGAGATATGAGATAACAGAAGGGCTACAGTAATCTGTAATGACAGAGCATGGGGGTGCATGGATGAGGTGGGGTGGTGAACAAAGATACTGACACCACTAAGAATTATGACAAAGGTAGTATCAGAGAAAGTACAGTAAGACCGGAGATCAACTTCTCAAGCAATGAAGGGAAGTAACCCATGATTGGAGATGACGTAAAGTGACTTCACAAGAACAAACCATTTCAAAGTTGCCTTTAAAAAGAAAACAATGAGGATTTTTAAAAGTACACAAAAAATACTAAGTCGTTAAACACAAGCTAAAATACTGGAAGTTAAAATAATTCTAAAATGACAAGAGACCCCCAGGAAGATAAGTGAGGGTAAAAGCCCAATTCATGGATGGGTTTATCAAGGAATATTCATACTGTATACATTTTTAAAGTAGGTAGGTGTCTCACGTTAGCATTATCCTGGGTAAAGGGTTCTAACACATCACATTTTTAAATGAGTTTGATCCCTCAAAAGATTAAATAACTTTTATATTATTTAATATTTACCCTGAGCATATAAACCATCAGTGAAATCATACAGGGAAAACATGAAGAAGATTAAACCACAGAAAAATTCAAACGTCCTTTGGTTGAAAATGTCAAGAAAATGAACGATCAAACAAAAATCTGGGCAGCGGAAAGAGAATATTTGCAAAAATTATGACAAATGGCTGTTATGTTATCCCTAACACAAAAAGGTCATAGAAAATTTTAAAAAGCAACAAAAATATAATAAACAGGTAATAAGCAGAAAATCAACAATAAATAAATTTATAATAAGTACATAATATTATAAACAGATAATAAGCAGAAAGTAGGCAATAAAATTTTTAAAATTTCAAGCTCAATAGCAGTCAAAGAAATTTAAATAGTAAAATACCTTTTAATCCCTTGTCTGCCAAACTGACAAAGTTTTAAAAATAAATAAATTCTGAATGTTAAAAAAGATTACAGAGATATGGCACTCATACAATGCTGATGGTAGGATAAATTAACTTAGGCTTTCTGGTGGTAATTTGGCAAAAGGTTTCAATTCTCTTCCAAGGAAATAATCAAAACTTACAGACAAAATTTTACAATGTCCTGAACTTGGAAACAATCTATATATCTAACAATAGGGACCTGGTTGAATAAATCTGAACATTTATTTAATGGATTATTAAATCTAGTGAGATTTTAATCTATTTAGTAATATTAAGTGACACAAGAAAATTTTCTACAGATAAACATATTAAATTAAAAAATACAAAATTATTTCTATATTATGATCTCAATTTTTAAAAAAATAAACATTTAGCATGGTTAATATGGTGAACCCTGGAATGTCAATCCCTTAGGTTTACAAATCCTATCTCCACCACTTATTCTGTGTACCCTGAACCCCCACAACATAAGACTATTCTATAAAACAAAGATAATTACTTATGATTTCTAGAAAATAAATCTGACTTACATGTGAAGATATTTTAGACTAATTCAAAAATATTTTAACATCATTCTAAACTTCTTATTTAAATGGTTATGGTGATTTACAGAATAAGCATCCATTCAAATACAATTAATTAATTAACAACTAAATAGAGATAATCAAAGCAGTACATGTCCATCACAAAGTAGGCACTCAGTAAACACAGTCCACTAGCCGTGGTAGCAGCAGCATCAGAAAATGAGACTATTATATGAGGTTATGAATGATCATCTCTGGAGGGTGAGATTATGAGTGATTTATATTCTTTTTAACTTTTGTATTTTTAATTCCCTAAAAGAACCATGAAATTATGTTAAATAAATTATAAGAGGAGTATCAATAGAATAAGCATGTTGTATATAACCTAATGGTATTTTATGTCTTCAATAGGAATTAATCTAAAAGTTAAGTAATGAAAGTATACTTCCTATGAGTATCAGTAAATAAAAGTAAAACATCATTTATAATATTTAGCATTCATTATCTTACTTACAGAGTCTCCTGTCTTTGCTGAGACAAAGTGGCTACTAAAACCATTTTCCTGGCAAAATCTTAAGTGTTTTTCAGGTTTTACTGTTCGCATATGCTCCAAATCAACTAGAAAGGTAAACAAAAACAGAGAACAAAATTCAGTAATAAAGTCAATCAATAAATATTTAATAAGTTTAAATGTGACTTCTTTTCCAAGATTATACCCCAGCTTAGACACTAGTGGTATAATTTGGGGCAATTCTTTTAAACTCTTTATGCTTCAGTCTCTAAATCTAAAACCTGGGAAAAACAAATGGATCTATTATATACAAAGTTCTTTGAGAATTAATCCATGTTTAGTGTACAATGGGGCTTCCCTGGTGGTTCAGCTGGTAAAGAATCCGCTTGCAATGCAGGAGACCTGGGTTCGATCCGATCCCTGGCTTGGGAAGATCCCCTGGAGAAGGGAAAGGCTACCCACTCCAGTATTCTGGCCTGGAGAATTCCACGGACTGTATAGTCAACGGGGTCTCAAAGAGTCAGACACAACTGAGTGACTTTCACTTTTATGCACAATGACCAGCACATGTTAAGTGCCCAGAAAACTAAAAGCTATCATTCCTATTATCTATATAGTTTGAGGCACATTTGATGATACTCAAAAAATACGCATTAGTATAACGCATTTAAACATAGTGATTAATTGTAACATATACTTTCCACAGCATATTTGGTTTGAAAGTTTAATTACCTTAATATATTAATTACAATAGTTCTGTAATCTCTATAAACTTTAATGTTAACACAAGCACATTATTAATTTTCTGCCAAAAGATATCAATATTTCATTGTCTACTTACTTTATTTACAGTTATGGTTTAATTTCACAAAGACATAGCTCATTTGCTTTCCAATTCTAAAAGTGTCCATTCTCAAAGCAGTAATGGGCCAGAATATATTTTCTTGAATAGTGGTAGGTGCTTTAAAGCAAAGCATAGTACTCATATCCAATACTGGTTTTATCCAACACAGTCTAATTTTTTCAAATGTGATCTTTTATTGAACAGTTTCTCTTTTTACAACACTACAAACCCTATAAGGGTGTTGATTCAATGCTGTCAAATTATAAGGCAAATATATTCACAGGATTTAAGGACAACTAGGCTCTTTGAGTCAATATAGGAAAAAAAAACTTAAACTGATTTCCTGAGGAAGGGACCCAACTGACTTGTAAAAACTTGTAAATTTGCAAATCTAGTAAGCTTACATAATAGTGGCAATTGATTATCAACTAAAAAATGCTCTCATAATACGTAAAAGTCTTTATTTGAAATTACATTGAAGGTCTTTAGTTTGTAAGCTCAAGAGATCTTTCTCTAGGAGATTTTTGATCTACTGGGGGATTCCTGAGCCCCATTTATACTGCTTAACTAGGATAATATGCACCTTTTTTCTTTTCTGGCCACAACTTGCTGTTCCTTAAACATCACTGAGACTTTATTTACAAGAAGAGGCCAAAAAATGTCCAGATACCACAGGCATCAATTTGTTGACGACTAAAATACTAAGCTATTAGCACTGACATTTGTACATCTAGTTTACCATAATATTGAAGTTAGAATACTTTCCTAATTCAACAAGAGTAAGAACAAATCATGTCACTAGGAAAATTCCCCAGTGAAATCACTGTCAAATTAAAAAAATAAAGTCTGTCATTCAACATGTATGTACGTTTGTCTTTTCTAATGGAACACAGTCTGCCACGGTTGTGTCTTTCTTCCTTTCTTTCTTCTCTCCCTTCTCCACTTGCCTACCAGATAACTCCTCAACTACTTACACAGATAAACTACTATAAATTTATCTATATAGCACTGGGGGATTTACTAGGCAAAAGTTTTTTCCCTAACAAAGATAATCATTAGAGACTAATAACTATCACTAATCAATTGATACAAAATTATTCAGTAAGTATTTATTATATACCAAGCTCTATGGTAGGCAGTGAGAACCCAAAGAGATACAATCCAGGTCCTAAAAAAATTACCACCAGTATTAGGAATATAAAAGACCATTAAGAAACATAAAAGTTATCTTAAATAACCGAGATTTTGAGAATGACACAGCAGATATAGAAAAGGCCCTCGCAGAATTTGACCATTGTTTTCCTCTGTTGTGTTAGAATTTAGTGAGCAAAATTTAAAAGGCCTTAATTACTAGAGTCTGTTGTTGTTCAGTCACTAAGCTGTGACTCTTGCAACCCCAAGGACTACAGCCACCAGGCTCCTCTGTCCATGGGATTACCCAGGCAACTATACTGGAGTGGGTTGCCATTTCCTTCTCCAGGGGATCTTCCTGACCCAGGGATCAAACCCACGTCTCCTGCATTGGCAGATGGATTCTTTATTGCTAAGCCACCAGGAAAGCCCTAGTTACTAGAATACTTCATTCTAAATAATCCAGAAATAAATTCTGACAATGAAACTACAGTGAGATACTGGTAAATTCTTTCATTTCTTCGATTTCTGAAAGCATCCTTAAAATTATTATCCAGTATTCATCTAGCATACATGTGGTAACCATCTTACTGATATGATTTAATTTCCCTTATATCCTTCAGTGCAGGGGTCCCCAACCATTTTGGCACTAGGGACCAGTTTCTTGAAGACAATTTTTCCATGACCAATTCAAGCGCAGTAGGGTTCTCACTCCTATGAGAATGCCTGTCGCACATCTGACAGGAGGCAATGTGAGCAAAGGGGAATGGCTGTAAAGACAGATGAAGCTTCGCTCGCTCACCGGCTTGCTACTCATCTCCTGCTGTACGGCCCAGTAGCTAACAGGCCAAACACTGGTACCAGTCCATGGCCCAGGGGCTGGGGACCCTACTTCAGTGAACCAGTATTTTATTTTTTTTAATAAAATACTTACTCTTATTATTTTCTTATTTTAATACAGCTAGTTCCTGTATTTTATTTTTGAAAACAGAATTAAAATCTCCCAACAGCATTAATACATAAACATTTCCCAAATATTCAGAAAAACAATTATCAAAAGGATATAAAAAATGTCACTAACTAGAAACAACTACTGTTAAAATTTTGGTGTATATCCTTCCAATATCTAAACAACTGAAAGACATGGGCATTAACATTGTAATATGCAACATTCTTTCAGCTCTACTATACTATACCCTGCTTAAAGTATGCTTAACAATTTCAGTGGATAACCAGTTTACTGATCACTCACTCTACTCATTCAGCAAATATTTGAGTGCCTACTATGGCTAGGCAAAGAGAAGGAAATGGCCACTCCAGTATTCTTGCTTGGAGAATTCCATGGACAGAAGAGCCTGGTGGGCTACAGTCTATGGGGTCGCAAAGAGTCGGACACAACTAAGCAACTAACACAAACACAGACATGGCTAGGCACTGTCCTAAGAGCTGCATATGTAACAATGAACTTACATTTTAATTCAGAGAAACAGAGCAACAAGTAAATTACAAAGTATTGCAAATGTTGATATATCTTATTGAAAAAAAATAAAATATACATGAGAGGAATTACTCTTTCAAACACGTAGGTCAAAGACCCTTAAGGTGAAGACCACACTCACCACACTCAAAGAAAAGCCAGGAGGCTAGAGTGACTGATGAGTTAGCAAGAGAGGGAAACAGCAGGAAATGAAGTTTTAAAAGCCAGGAACTATATAGGTCACTAAAAGAGAGATGCAAAGCTACTGGGAGGTTTGTAAGGAAAAAAAAAATTTTTAAGATGTCATCTTACAGTTTAAAAGGCTGGGGCTGCTAAATAAACCACTGTTTGTTGTTTTAGTCACCAAGTCCTGTCTGACTCTTTCACGACCCCATGGACTGCCCATCAGGCTCCTCTGTCCATGGGATTTCTCAGGCTAAAATCTGGAGTGGGTTGCCATTTCCTTCTCCAGGGGATCTTCTCAACCTGCATCTCCTGCATTGCAGGTGGATTCTTTACTGCTGAGCTACTGGGAAATAAACTGTAATTAAATGTAAAGCAGAGAAGACACTGCGTTAGATTACAGTAAAACTCTAGGAAAGAGAAGACCGTAGTTTGGACAAAGGTGGGAGCAAGAGAGATGATAAAAAGTAGGGTAGATTCTCAATATATTTTGGGAATAAAAAGTGAGTAAGAAATACTAATAGATTTGCCATGCATGTAGAAGATAAAGAGAATCACTTGAAGATAGTTTAACCTGGACTTTAAGCGAAACAGTGTATCGTAGGTGTTGTTCCAGGTACACACAGCTGCATGGATGCAGCTGCTGAGCAAATAAAGATTTACAGTTAAGTAGTGATGGAGTTTTCCCAATCATGTACAATTACTGAAAAGAAGGGCAGGTAATTGAAGATAAAAAATGTTAAGGAGTAGATTATATTGAAAAAAGCATGGAATTTAAGTTAGAAAATGAAAAATTGGTAAGATTAAGCAATGTCAAAGTCTTAAGTGGGTTTAAAAATTACTGAAATTGGGTTACCAAAGATGAGAGATAACAGACAAACTGGGACACAAGAAAGTGATAATTGATATTATGGAGAGAGTAAGTCTTCAGAATAACCATGTATACCTATGGCTGATTCATGTTGAGGTGTGACAGAAAACAACAAAATTCGGTAAAGCAATTATCCTTCAACAACAACAACAACAAACACTATGTTAGTGTTGATGGGTGGCAACATTATAGCAGACGATGAATTCAAGGAACTGAGAGACCAAAGTATTAAAAGGAGAATCGGTATGCAACTAAAATTGCTAATCAAGAAAGCAATAGTAATGCAGTGACTGACCCAGGAACCAAAATCCTTAAGAAATTCAAGGCAGTGAGTGATTCAGGGGTTGGCTCATGTATAATCATACAGCTTGATAGTCAAATCTAAGGGTTTTTAGGCAAGATAAAGAAGAAAGATCTGGAAAGAGCAATAACAAGAAGGTCACTACCCACCCTCCAGTACTAGTGATAAGGCAGACACAGGAGGGGACGTCAATATTTGAAAGAGCTTCAGGAGACAGCAGTACTGTCCTTACAGGAGAGCTAAGTGACAGAAGTAGTTTAAAAACTTTGGTTCAAGGAAGATGTTGAGAGTATAGGAATTTTACTGATATCTTATTTGTAAGTTCCTGAAGACCCAATAGAAGAATCTCAGAAGTTAAGAAAGGGCAGAAACAGGGGTCTGAAAAGTGAAGGTCAGAACTGTATAGGATAAGAATGCAGGAAGTAAATCAATAATAACAATGTCAAAGGCTTTCTTGTGTAGCTGACATAAACGGAGATTAAAAAAACACGAGATGAAAAAATTCTAAGATGGTGTTGGACAGACAAGAAAACCCAAATTTTTCACTGTCAAAACCAACTGCGCTCAGCCCCCCAAAAAATCCCTTAGCTCACTCACCCTAACCTGGAAATTAAAATGGAACAAAAGAAAATAAGTTATCAAGATACTAAATCTATCTGCCATATTCTTAAAACTCACATGGTACATGAGATGGAAGTCTTAGAAGCCAATTAACTTTGGCTAACAAGAATAATTTGGATAAGAAGTTGGAAAGCTGTTTGAAAAATTAATATGTACAATTTTTACTATAATTCATGGCAAATAGATGGGGAAACAGTGGAAACAGTGTCAGACTTTATTTTTTTGGGCTCCAACATCACTGCAGATGATGACTGCAGCCATGAAATTAAAAGACGCTTACTCCTTGGAAGGAAAGTTATGACCAACCTAGATAGCATATTAAAAAGCAGAGACATTACTTTGCCAACAAAGGTCCGTCTAGTCAAGGCTACGATTTTTCCAGTAGTCATGTATGGATGTGAGAGTTGGACTATGAAGAAAGCTGAGCGCTGAAGAATTGATGCTTTTGAACTGTGGTGTTAGAGAAAACTCTTGGAGAGTCCCTTGGACTGCAAGGAGATCCAACCAGTCCATCCTCAAGGAGATCAGTCCTGGGTGTTCATTGGAAGGACTGACGTTGAAGCTGAAACTCCAATACTTTGGCCAGCTGATGCGAAGAGCTGACTCCTTAGAAAAGACCCCGATGCTAGGAAAGATTGAGGGCAGGAGGAGAAGGGGACGATGGAGGATGAGATGGTTGGATGGCATTACGGACTCAATGGACATGAGTTTGCGTGGGCTCCGGGAGTTGGGGATGGACGGGGGCCTGGCGTGCTGCAGTCCATGGGGTCGCAAAGAGTTGGACATGGACTGAGTGACTCAACTGAACTGAACTGATCACTACTAGGCTTGAACTCTGGTGTGACAGTCCTTACTTTCCTTTTTCACAGTAACCTATGAAGCCATCTATTGAAAATGGCAGTTCCAGAAAAATGGAAGGAGTCTGGGTTTCTGAAAGGGAGATGAGACACTGATAAGCAGTAACAGGGTTTGGTCTTTATATAAGTAAGAAATAAATTGTTATTGTGTTAAGATAGTGAAACTTCAGGGGCTGTCTGTTTATAGCATTTAGCATTGCCTTAACTAATACAGACTGTTGGTGGTGGTGTTTAGTTGCTGAGTCATATCCAACTCTTTTGTGACCCCATGGACTGTAGCCCTCCAGGCTCTTCTGTCCATGGAATTTCCCAGGCAAGAATACTGGAGTGGGTTGCCATTTCCTTCTCCAGGGGATCTTCCCGACTCAGGGATTGAACAGATTCTTTACCACTAATTACCTTAACTAACATAAAATATAGATTTTCATCACTCTTGTTAACAATAAACCTCTTCCTGAGCCTATATAGGGTCTTGAGTTATTAACTAATGAAAACTTGAAGTTATAATTAGTCAGATCATAAAATCCAGCATTACAACCATCTCTTAGATTCTGGTTATGTCATATTCAACAGAACAGTTTAAAAATTACATCAAACTTAATTATAAATTGAAAGGCAATTACATTTTTAGTTACCAGGGAAACAAATACAAACCAAATGTAAACTACTGGAGAAATGTTCTTTATTCTGCCATTAAACAGTTCAAGTAATATGTACATGGAAAACAGTATGAAAACAAAAGTGCATTCTCCTTTTGTTAATTCATTTTGCTAGAAGATACAAAATATGTGAAAAATTATAAAGTCATGACAAATCTTGTTTCATCCATATCCACATTCTTATTTTAAAGCAAATCAAAGCCATGTCATTTCAACCATAAATATTTTATGATATATTCTTAAGATGCTTTTTTTTGGTTTTAATGAAGAACAAAGCTTTGATTTAGAAGCAACACATGAGAATTCTGAATCTAAAGCTGTCACTTTCATCCTTCATTTGGTCCTGCTGATTCCAATGGGACACTAATCCCCTAAACTGATGTGATGGTTCAAACTTTACTTATCTTGATAACTTTCAGGATAAAGTGGCCTTTATATCAGGATATAGAAACAGATTTTGATGAGTAACAGAAAGTGAATGGTGTTTAATAAACAATACACAATCTTGATAAAAATGACATTATGTCAAATATCATCATAAAGTAAGTATCATTACAACAATATTTTTCATATCCCAATAGATGATCTTTGTTACTATTTTACTATCTGGAGTGGTAGATTATATATAAACACTAGTCTCAATAAAAGAAATAACTTTTCTGAACTTCTCAAATGTTTGCATTATGGCAAAAATAGAAGAAACTATGGTTCTTCAATCATTCACTATTTATTTGGAAAGGATGTAGGAGAAGTAGTAAAGAATACAGTCTGCAGAGCCAAACTGCCTGGGCTTGATGCCTTGTGGTTTCTGTTTGTGGAACCTTGAACAACCAACCTCTCTCAGTTTGCTCATGCAATGGGAACAACAATAGTACCTACCACATAATATTAATATGTAATAGATAAAATGACTAAATACATATAAAGCACACAGGACAATGACTGGTACATAGCAAGGTACATAGTATGTGACTGGCATATAATAAGTATTACTGTCATTAATGTATTTATTCATGAACTATTTATCCAGGGTCTTCTAAGTGCTAACTGCTAAGAAGGCTGAGAGGAACACATGTGGAAAGATATTATACAATGAAATTCTAAGACCAAGAGAACAGTGGTCTGTATAAGATAAGGTACAACAGGAGCAATACAGAAAACTTCTAAGACTCCACAGGGGGACAAGAAAGATCTCACAAGAGAAGATGATGCTTCAGCTAACTCCTGAAGGATGAGGAAAAATTATCCAGACAACCTTAGAAACAGAGGAGACACACATTCTTTACCAAGGAAAGTGTGCAAAAGCATCTGAAGAACCTGGCTTCCAAGAGATGGTAAAATCAGCAGGGCTGGTGCATAAGGGTCTTCTATAGGATACTAAGAGGTTCATATACATGTAGATAACAAATACACCACTACACTTTCATTTATCGTACCTCATATATTCCAGTCGACCTGAGCCAAAATATAAGCACTGAAAGGAAATCCTACAGGTGATGATCTACACTGGAAAACCTTCAACTTTCCCTTGCTGGACTCAAAATATTTCTATTAACTACACAGTGACAACTTTTGTTTCTAATTTCAGAGACTATTCAAAAGAAAACTGTAAATGATAAATGTTACACTCCTACAGATTTCAGGAATATGACACATTTCTTTCTGTTCAGGCATCTTGTATACATAAATAGTTGCCACTGTCATGTTATAATTTTAAAAATACAAGATGGCAAGGTTTATACTTATACACAAAGTCATTAGTCATTACACTGCATATTAGTCAACCTAAGATGATTCAGATTAACTATGCAGTTGCAAAAATCACAGGCTACCGAGAAAATAGTTCATGTACTTCTTTAAAAGAAAACACCACCTTAAAATTAGTTTATTAAATAAACACCTATTATGTCAAGTATTATGCTAAGTGTAAGCAATAAATTAGAGAACAAAATAGATACTATCCTTATTCTCACATTAAAGACTGAAACAAGTAAACAAATACATGAACAAGTCAATGTAACAATTATAATCAGAAATTGTGTGTGGGGGAGTTGTTGAGCAGATAGAGAGTAACAGAGTGACCAGAAGCAAGATAGCAACTATGACAATATTTTTTTTAATTTGTTTATTTATTTTACTTTACAATAGTGTATTGGTTTTGCCATACATTGACTTGAATCTGCCATGGCAACTATGGCAATTTTATAAGGTAGCCATGAAAGACCTCTTTGGTCTGAGATCTGAGAGATGAGAATAAGCAACCAGGATAGGAGGAAGTTGGAAGAGAAAAATGTTTCTGTCACTAGGACACAATGTAAAAGGGAAAATGACTGAGTACAACTGAGGAAAACAAAGAAGCATACTGAGCATGTGTGGTAAAACACAAAGATATCACTCAAACATGGCAAAGCAAAGTCCCTGGAGGGCTGTACGCAAGGACACAATGTGATCTTTGCCTTTTGGGAAAATTTACTCTGGCTACTAAGAGGAGAAGGGAGCTGGAAGGGCAGAACAGATGCAGAGAAACCACTTCAAGAGACTTCTGAAGCACCTCAAATCCATTTCAAAATTTACAGAACGCCTAGGGGCCCCATAACAATCTTGACAGACAGGTAAAGCATTAGCTAACTTCACACACAAGACACTGAGGTTCAGAGGGACTGAACCCAAGTTCCATTGCTAGCCACCTGCAGCACGGGAGAGAACCAAACCACCCTGCTCCAAATCCAGCCAGTGGCTCACAACGAAGAAGGAACCTTAGTTTTGGGGATGATCACGTAACAGTCTTTTATTCAGAGTTTTAATTCAAAGAATAAAGATATCAAACTTTAAATGCTCATTACTGTAAAAACGTGAACTATTATATACCTGGTTATTGCTTACTAGTACTTTAAAAACATTCATTAATAACAGTAAATCATAAAACTGGTCCCATCAGCATTACAAAATAAGACACTCTGCCTTAGCACTTGATTATATAAAGTCCTTTACAAAGTACTTGCAGCTGTACATACAAATTGTGAAATTACATAATGTTTAAAAATGATCCATCATGATTAGCCCACACATGACAAGTAAAATACCCTTAATAATTTATTAAATTTGATTTACATGTGCTTAAAATTATGTATATATTTTGACTTCTAATATACACACACTAATGCTAATAAGCCAAGTATATGACAACTTCTCTTTTTTAGTCCTATTTGTTTCCTGGCATCCGGGCATCCATGTTCAGAATCTCCACTGCAGCTACTTACAGGATCGTTGATGCAATGAACAGAACAGCCTCCCAAGATACAGTCCCAAATGTAATAAATAGCCTAAAAACTATGTATCAAATATATAATAATCAGAGCTACTAATCAAACTAAATATAAAACTTTAAGCAAAATTTTTAAATCACAACAGTTTCTATATTGCTTTATATTGGCCTAAGATATTTCTATTTTCCTAAATATTCACTTTTCGACATCCATTAAGAACATATTCTATAATGAATATGACTTTTTCATTCAAACCAGAATGTATTACTTCATGTTTTTTAAAAAAGCGAAAGTACCGTACGATGCTAACTTATTACATTATTGTCTGTTCCCTGTTAATAGAAAGAAAGCATTAAAAGTATAAACTATTTATGCTTCTTAGTCCATATATAATGGCAAAAACAATAGTCTCTGTGAAGTTATTGCAAAATATGTCGCTGTCTAACTTAAAGAAGCAAAATACAGATATAGTACTTGTATGGATTTTCACAGTAATTTTTAGGTTATCAAGGAAACATCTAGAGTGTTGATCTGGTTATACTCAATTCAAACAAACTACTTGTCACATTAACTACCTCCAGGAAGTTACTCCAAACACAAAATAAACTGTTTATGCCCCTACTCAGATAGATAACATGACAGATTGTTATTAGTTGAAGACAGATGAAATACATTAATTTGATTGTGAGCATATGTTTAATTTTACCCTGCCATGCACACTCTCTAATGCTGTCTTTCTGTGATGACATAGTAAATCATACTGTATTAGAAGAATTGCTAACACAAGAAAATAAAAAATTACCAGAATTTGACTTTGGAGATTCTTAAACCAAACTTCTTAAAAAATGCAACTGCCTGAAACTGGATTCCACAAATACATAAAGAAAAAAGGTGTCATCAAAGAAACTAATTTCTACTATAAATCTTAAAAAAAGACCTCAATGCAGTTTAACATTTTTCTTATATGTTACTTTTTATAATTTCTTTGTGAAATGCTTTTTCCCTCCTTTCCCCATTTCTACTGTTTTTAATGTTTATCCTATTAATGTGTGTTTTCTATAAGAAGGACACCTGCCATATTTCTTCCAGTGTTCGTTTCCCTCAGGTTAGGATTCTCCTTTTCACGATGTATTAGATTCACAGAAATTAAGATTTTATGAAATCAAATACGCCGAGAAAATAAGCTCATTATTACTTAAGCTACGTTTCTTGGTTCTTTTATAAGCAGCTAAAAACAAAAAACAAATTTTTTTAAAAAGCACAAAACTCAATAGCCACTCAAAAATATTTGTTGAATAAAGATAAATATTTGGGGGGCTCCCCTGGTGGTTCAGTGGTAAAGAATCTGCCTGCCAAGGCAGGAGACACAAATCCCATCCCTGATCCAGGAAGATCCTGCATGCAACTAAGCCCATGCACCACAACTGCTGAGCCTGTGCTCCGGAGTCCAGGAGCTGCGACTACTGAGTCCACACGCCACCACCACGGAGCCTGTGTGCCCTCGAGCGCATGCTCCACAACAAGAGAAGCCACCACAGCAAGAAGCTCGTGCGCTGAACCAGGGAGAAGTCCCCGCTCGCCATACCTGGAGACAAGTCTGCACAGCAACAAAGACCCAGCACAACAGAAAATAAACAAATGTTTTTTAAAAAAGAAAGAAAAACATTTTTAGGGTCTTAAAACAAATACAAAATATCAAAGGTGTCTAAACTAATATGTATTCTTTCATTTTACAGGAATACTATACAGGACTGAAAAACTGAGCTAGAGTCTCACACCACAATTAAGAATGAGTATCACAAACCTGTTGAGCAAAACAGAAAGACATTCATTTCTTAATGAAATATGTGAAATTTTAAAACGACAAAATTAACTATCAGTGAAGAATACACAGATGATGAAACTAAGAAGAACAGCAAGGAAAATGTTAGGACAAAAGATAGCAGTTAACTCTGAAGGAAGAGAAAGGACTGATAAAGGCACCTGGTTGGCCTCTGGGGTGCTTGGCAATGCTCTACTTCATGACACAGGAACAGCTATTCTTTAAACTACACATATATTTTATGTACTTTTCTGTATGTATATATCATTATATTAAAAAGTCTAATAAAATTACACTAATATGACAATCTTCTCTTCAAACTGAATTTTTCATATTATCATAAAGAAGGTCACTGCTGCAAAAATATTCATAGTTTTCACAATTTTACCAAGGACTTCTTTAGTCCCTTAATTATCAAATCACACTCTTTCAACTTCTCCATATACATTATGAATCTTGTGGATTTTCTCTTCAATTATTTATTACCTGACTCCTCCAGATCCTTCAGTTCTTAATTACTTTTGATTCTAGTAATTCTCTAATATTTTTATAGATTCTCTATATTGCTGTAAGATTTGCATAATTACTTTGCACTGTATTTCTATTGCATCAGTTCAGTTCAGTTCAGTCGCTCAGTCGTGTCTGACTCTTTGCGACCCCATGAATCGCAGCACGCCAGGCCTCCTTGTCCATCACCAACTCCCGGAGTTCACTCAAACTCACGTCCATCGAGTTGGTGATGTCATCCAGCCATCTCATCTTCTGTTGTCCCCTTCTCCTCCTGCCCCCAATCCCTCCCAGCATCAGGGTCTTTTCCAATGAGTCAACTCTTCACATGAGGTGGCCAAAGTATTAGAGTTTCAGCTTTAGCATCAGTCCTTCCAATGAACACCCAGGACTGATCTCCTTTAGAAAGGATGGACTGGTTGGATCTCCTTGCAGTCCAAGGGACTCTCAAGAGTCTTCTCCAACACCACAGTTCAAAAGCATCAATTCTTCAGCGCTCAGCGTTTACAGTCCAACTCTCACATCCATACATGACCACTGGAAAAACCACAGCCTTGAGTAGACAGACCTTTGTTGGCAAGGTAATATCTCTGCTTTTCAATATACTATCTAGGTTGGTCATAACTTTCCTTCCAAGGAGTAAGCATCTTTTAATTTCATGGCTGCAATCACCACCATCTGCAGTGATTTTGGAGCCAAAAAAAAAAAAGTCTAACACTGTTTCCACTGTTTCCCCATCTATTTCCCATGAAGTGATGGGACCAGATACCATGATCTGAGTTTTCTGAATGTTGAGCTTTAAGCCAACTTTTTCACTCTCCTCTTTCTATTGTATAATCACATACGTATCTAAAACCAGACCTACAAGGATTCTTAGGGGATAATGATAAATACCATTTACTCTGTAGAGTCACCAGAATAACATTAACAGCAGGCAGAATCGAGAGGACAGGAAGGAGAGTATGTAAAAATTCATATTATTTCAACTTATTTAGTACCATTAACTCAATTATCTAAATTCTCTCTGGTGGTAGGTAATGGATAACCACCTCTCCTGTAACTTCACGTTAAAATGTAATAATAGGTCTAAATTGCAACGTAATACCATGGAGTAAGCAACTCATGTTTCAGGCAGTCTCCATAGGAATTCTTACTGGAGAATCTCATACTGGCCAGTATTACATAGGTTTATTTGCAAAGATCAGCATGATAGCTACATAGTATAACAAGGTCCCAGTTCACTTATGTCTTTCATTAAAAAAAAAAAAAAAAAAAGCACCTCTTTTTTTTGCATGAAAAAAAAAAGAAGTGTATTTGTCTTTCCTAGATACCAGTATAGACTGGGATCTGGCAAGGACCAGAGGCAATAGTTAAGAACTGCTTCAACTGGCAATTATACTATGGTTATTTAATTATTTCTTATATTTTCCTCTCTTTTCTAATTGCCCTCAATGACCATATATTAGATCCACTGGGAGAGGGGGAATGATAAAATATGATTTAAAATCACAACAAAAAGTAAACAGTAAATACAAAACTGCCCAATAGCAACAGAATCCAGAGTAATAAGAATAGTTAACATTTACTGTGAAGAATGCTGAGCGCCGAAGAATTGATGCTTTTGAACTGTGGTGTTGGAGAAGACTCTTGAAAGTCCCTTGGACTGCAAGGAGATCCAACCAGCCCATTCTGAAGGAGATCAGCCCTGGGATTTCTTTGGAAGGAAATGAGGCTAAAGCTGAAACTCCAGTACTTTGGCCACCTCATGTGAAGACCTGACTCATTGGAAAAGACTCTGATGCTGGGAGGGATTGGGGGTGGGAGGAGAAGGGGATGACAGAGGATGAGATGGCTGGATGGCATCACTGACTCGATGGACGTGAGTCTAGGTGAACTCTGGGAGTTGGTGTTGGACAGGGAGGCCTGGTGTGCTGCGATTCATGGGGTCGCAAAGAGTCGGACACGACTGAGCAACTGAACTGAACTGAAAGTGTTTTACAGGCACATTATATATATTAAATTATTTAATCCTCACAATAACCACTAGCTGACAGATGAGAAAATAAAGCATAGAGAGGATAAATAACATATAAGGACACATTTCTAGTAAGGAGAGGAGCCAGAACTCAAGGCCCTCGTAGTCCATCTCCAGAGTCTGCGTTCTTAACTCACTCAGCTTTCTCCTCAGGCAGTACAATCTTCTACAACTGTCATTTTCCCCATGATGCTGTTTCATTCATGTTATCCCAAGTGGAATACTTCATTCACTTTCATTTCCATATAACACATCTTTGTATGAATATACCACAATTTATATATCTTTCCTCCAAGTGGACACTTAAATTGCTTCCAATTGTTAGCTATTATCAACAATGAAGCAGCATGACTACTCTTAGTACAGGTCACCTGATACATACGTACAGCAGTCTGTTTAAGATATAAAACTGCTGAATCCTAGGGTCTATGAATGTTAAACCTTACAGAATAATGGCAAATTATTTTCAAAGTCATTATATCAATTTACAATTCACCCAGCAATGAACATGAATTCCTGTAGATTCATACTATATCTCTGTTACTTCTTAGGCTTTTTGATGTGTACATTATTACTTACGGGGGTTCCCTGGTGGCACAAAAGGTAAAAAAAATTTCTTTTTTAAAAAAAATCTTTTGGCTGCAATGTGGGAAACCCAGGTTCAATCCCTGGTTCAGGAAGATCCCCTGGAGAAGGGAATGACAACCCACTCCAGTATTCTTGTCTAGAGAATCCCATGGACAGAGGAGCCTGGCAGGCTACAGTCCACGGGGTTGCAAAGAGTTGGACATGACTTATCGACTGAACTATAACAATCCTTTCAGAAGATCTTCAATATCACTTCCATTATAACATCAAAGTTCCCTTTATATGAGGGTTTGTTTCTAGCATTTCCACTCTATTTTCTTTAGTGAATTCCTCAATGTATTTACTACAAGCTGTTTATAAAAATTTTTATCACTAGCATAGCAAATGGTCCTCACCATTTGCTATGTAATTCAGGAACATATTAACTATCCTTGGCCCTTTTTTCCATCCATACACATATTAGAGTCAGTTAGTTTAAATACCACACGTAAATAGCATTGGGTTTTAAAATTATGCTGAATCAGTAAACCAATTTGAGATGAAATGTTAGTTTTATAATATTGAGTCTTTGTATCCTTGAAAATGGGAGTTATCTTTTATTTGGGTCTTATATTTACACCTTATATTAAACTGTACACTTTTCTCAACACAGGGATTTCTGAAGTAGTTATTCACATCATCTGAGAATTTTGCAGTTTTATTTCTTCCTTTTTAATCTGTATGTCATGTATCTTTCTTCTTACTGTTTTACAATAGCTAGGACTTCAAAAATGATGTTGAATATGGTGAACAGTGAAAGTGAACATCCTTGCCTTGTACCTGGTCTTGGTAGGAAAGCATTCTCACTCATTTGCTATCAAGTATGATGTTAACTGTAGGTTTTTCATAGATGCCATTTATCAGGTTGAAGAAGTCAATCCTCATGCCTAGTTTGTTCAGTTTTTTTTTTAATACCATGAATGGATATTAAATTTTATCAAATGCTTTTTATGTATTTATTGAGATCATCATATGCCTTTTCTTCTTAAGCCTATTGATATAGTAAATTATATTAATTGATTCTGAATGCTAAAACAGCCTTGCATTTCTATGATAAACACCACTCAGTCATGATGTAGTATCCTTTTTATATACTGCTAAATTCAATTCATTAATATTTTATTAAGAATTTTTTATGTCTATATTCATGAGGGATATTAGTCTGTAGTCACTTTGTCTTTTCCTGGGCTTAGTATCAGATTAACACTGCTATCACAACAAAATGAGTTCAGAAGCGTTCCATCCTCTTTGGGATTCTGGAAGGATTTACATACAATTGATATTATTTCTTGCATGTTTGGCAGAATTCACCAGTAAAACCATCTGGGCCTGTAGTTTTCTTTGTAGGAACATTTTAAATTATGGATTCAGTTTTGTTTTGTTTTCCATAAATATCACAGTATTCAGGTTATCTATTTCTTCTTGAGTAAACTCAGGTAGTTTATATCTTTAAAGGGATTTGCTCATTTAATTTAAATTGTTGTTTATGGAAATAAAACTTCTCAGTATATTCCTCATTCTCCTTTTAATATCCACAGGATTTACGACAAATTCTCCTCTTTCATTCCTGATACTATAATTTGTATCTCCTCTCTTTTTTTATGGTCAGTTTGGCTAGAGGTTTATCCAGTTTTATCAATCTTTTCAGAGGATCAGCTTTTGATTTCATTAATTTCTCTACTGTCTTTTATTTCTGGTTTTAGCTTTACATTTTCTTCTTCTGTTTGCTTTAGATTTAATTTGCCCTTCATTTTCTATTTTCTTGAGATGAACGCTTGGGTTACGGACTATAGGGATTTTTCTTTTTTTCAAATGTAAGCATTCAGTAACACTAAACATTTCTCTCTAAATAACTACTTTAGCTGCATCCCACAAATTTTTATATGCAGTGCTTTCATTTTTATTCAGTTCAAAATGTTTAATTTTCTATTGATTCTTAGGTTATTTAGAAGTGAGTTGTTTAATTTCCAAATAACTAAAGATATTACAAATATCTTTATGTGATTGGTTCCTAATTTAATTCCATTACTGTCAGAGAATATATTCAATTCTTTTCAATTTGTTTTTATTGGTCAGAATACGGCCTTGTTTCATATACACCTGAAAGCAACATGTATTCTGCTGTTGTCAGAGTAAATGTACTGTAAATGTCAGTTAGATCTAGCTGGTTGATGTTGCTCACGTCTCTACATCCTTAACTAATTATTTTCTACTTACCCTATCAGTAATGAGAGGAGCGTTGAAGTCTCAACTGCAATGGTAGATCTGTCTATCACTCTTCTCTGTTCTATCAGTTTCTTTCTGTTGGTGGCTTTATATATGTTTAGGACTGTGATGGCTTTTTATTGAATTGACCCTTTGATCATTACTGTAATAGCCTTCTTTATCCCTGCTAAGTTCCTTGTTTCTGGTATTAACAAAACTACTTCAACTTTCTTTTGATTAGGGTTTATAGAACTTATCTTTTCTCATCCTTTTACTTTTATCCTATCTGAATCTTCATATTTAAAGTGGGTTTCTTATAGACAGGATATGGGTGGGTCTTGCTTTTCTACCCATTCTGACTATCTCTATAATTTAATTGGTATATTTAGACCAGGTGCTGGCAAACATTCTCTGTAAAGGGCCAGACAGTAAATATTTCAGGCTTTGCAGGTCATATGTTCTTTACAGCAGCTACTCAACTCTGCCGTTGTAGTGAAAAAGCAGGCACAGACAAGATGTAAACAGATGAGTGTGGCTCTGTTCCAATAAAACTATTTATGGACACTAAAATTTGATTTTCATATAATTTTCAGGTGTCAGAAAATATTATCCTTCTTTTGATTTTCTTCCAACCATTTAAAGATGTAAAAACCATTCTCAGGTAGTTGGCCATACAAAAAAGCGGCATAAGCTGCAGTTTCCTGACCCTTGCTCTACACCACTGCTCAAATCATTCTTCTGCTTAAAATCCCTGAGGGGCTTTCTACAGCTCTTAGGAGAAAATCCAAACTCCTTAAAATATAGTCTCCGTTTCTCAACTCTTCCTGCCTTACACCCTAAGCTACAGCTACAACAAAATGTGAAAGAAAGGAAAGTGAAGTCGCTCAGTCATGTCTGACTCTTTGTGACCCCACGGACTGTAGCCTATCAGGTTCCTCCGTCCATGGGATTTTCCAGGCAAGAGTGCTGGAGTGGGTTGCCATTTCCTTCTCCAGGGGATCTTCCCGACCCAGGAATCGAACCAGGTCTCCCACATTGCAGGCAGACGCTTTTACCGTCTGAGCCACCAGGGAAGCTAAATTTCCCTTAATATCTCAGGCTATATCCTAGCTTCTGAGGCTTTATTCATTCTTTTACTTGTTCCTGAACTGTCTGGTGTTTCTTGTCCTTCTCCGTATGGCACACTCCTGCATATCCCTTAAGAGTCTGCTTCTGCACCTGTACATCAAGTCCTCCTGTACACCAAGTACACTATGCTAGGACAGCACTATCACACCAACTGCACTACCACTGTACTTAGAATGTTAAAGGCACTCATTAATGAATGAATGACCGAATGAATACTTTAAAATATTGTAAGAGGAAACTGAATTGCTCACAATAGTAAGAACAAAGTCCAATTCAAACAGGTAGTTATGTTTTCATGATCATCAAAACATATTTTAACCAAACTGATTATAGAAGAAAATTCTTAAATTCTCACAAAAACTTAAAGCATTTTCTTAATTATAAAATATCTCTTAGACTTCAGTATTAAACTGTAATGTAACAAACTCTCAGAAGATGGTGCTAGCCTGATACATCAATAAGCCAATAAATAATAAGACAATGGATTTTAAAAAATGCTTCCTCTTAAAAAAAAAAGGAACTATTTAAGAAAAATCACAAATACAGATAATTCCTAACAAAAAACGTTTCAAAACAGGAAAACATCATTTCTGAACCTAAGACTAAACATAAAAAAACTTCATCAATTTTCACCACTTCTTATTAAAATATAGAATAGCTGTCAGTAATCTTCAGAGGTTAAAAAAAAAGATCTGAAGGAAAGAGTGAGCTTGGGTGCAAGCCCAGAAAACATTCATCTCCACTGATTAAGAATTCAGTTCACAGTTTCTATATATTAGCATATCCAATTATAACTCTCTATATAAATGGCAGGGGTAGGGAAGAAGTAGGAATAAAGAAGAAACTAAAACTATACAACCATTTTTGGTATTCAGTTTTAAGCCAATGTCTTATATTATACAAGTGATAAATTTTAAATAATTCAGTATGCTAATACTTGAATATGAGATATAAATACATGGAAATAAGTGTTTTTTAAAAACCATATCAAGGATAATCTTATACTTTACAAAATTATTTCACCAATATTTAATAATATATTTCTAAAAATAATAATAATATTTTTTAATGTCTCCATTTGGCATAATTTTTTCAACAATTATTTATTTCATAGTCCTTTATATATGTCTCAGAAAAAAATAAAGCATTATAATAAAATCTCATTTGGGGCCGAAGTGGCATCAATTAACCTGAATGGTTAAATAATTCTGTCTCCCTGGTGGCTCAGACGGTAAAGTGTCTGTCTGCAATGCAGGAGACTGGGGTTTGATCCCTGGGTTGGGAAGATCCCCGGAGAAGGAAACAGCAGTCCACTCCAGTACTCTTGGCTGGAAAATCCCATGGACAGAGGAGGCTGGTGGGCTACAGTCCATGGGGTCACAAAGAGTCGGACACAACTGAGCGACTTCACTTCACTTCACTTCACTGCCAACAAAAAACGTCAACCTCAGAAATAAAAAATATACTGATAATAAACAAACATGTTGAAAACAAATGATACACAAATCGACTCCAATGGAGAATCATGTCAGTGAAATAGGTGATCAAACTTTAAAGTTGCCAAGAAGAAAAGTGTAAGACCTTACTTCATAATTGATCACATAATATTACATGTCTAGAGCATAATGTGAAAATAGGTCTCAAGGTTGGGTGTCAAACACCTCTCACTGTGCCTCTGCCATAGTGCTGATTTAAACTGACACTGCTGTCTCACTCTAGGCCATTTATATCCAAAAACTTCTTTGGGTTTTTGGTATACTCCCAGCTCACTGTTTTAAGTGGGTCTTTACGGTAAAAAGATTTCAGCTGTTTTTAAAAGACTGTTAACAACAGTTTGCTGCTGCTGCAGCTAAGTCACTTCAGTCGTGTCTGACTCTGTGTGACCCCATAGACGGCAACCCACCAGGCTCCCCCATCCCTGGGGTTCTCCAGGCAAGAACACTGGAGTGGGTTGCCATTTCCTTCTCCAATGCATGAAAGTGAAAAGTGAAAGTGAAGTCACTTAGTTGTGTCCGACTCTTAGCGACCCCATGGACTGCAGCCCAACAGGCTCCTCCATCCATGGGATTTTCCAGGCAAGAGTACTGGAGTGGGGTGCCACCGCCTTCTCCAGTTCAGTTTAGTCGCTCAGTCATGTCCAACTCTGCGACCCCATGAATCGCAGCACGCCAGGCCTCCGTGTCCATCACTAACTCCCAGAGTTCACTCAAACTCATGTCCATCGAGTTGGTGATGCAATCCAGCCATCTCATCTTCTGTCGCCCCCTTCTCCTCCTGCCCCCAATCCCTCCCAGCATCAGGGTCTTTTCCAATGAGTCAACTCTTCACAGGAGGTGGCCAAAGTACTGGAGTTTCAGCTTCAGCATCAGTCCTTCCAATGAACACCCAGGACTGATCTCCTTTAGAAAGGATGGACTGGTTGGATCTCCTTGCAGTCCAAGGGACTCTCAAGAGTCTTCTCCAACACCACAGTTCAAAAGCATCAATTCTTCGGCACTCAGCTTTCTTCACAGTCCAACCCTCACATCCATACATGACCACAGGAAAAACATAGCCTTGACTAGATGGACCTTTGTTGGCAAAGTAATATCTCTGCTTTTCAATATACTATCTAGGTTGGTCATAACTTTCCTTCCAAGGAGTAAGCGTCTTTTAATTTCATGGCTTCTCCGATTACAACTGTTTAAATGTTTTTAAAACTAATACTTAAGCACAATAAGGATTTTTAAATCCAAACTATTAAAGGTTTGAAATGCCACTGATAAGAAGTATTATAAATGAGAATACACAGTAGCATTGGAAACAAAAAATAAAGGAAAGGTGCCAAGAATAGAAGAGAAACAGAAAAATTTCTGGGATAAAATAAACTGGTAGAAATAACTCTCCAAATATGGGATCTAATGTTATAAATTTGTGAACCCTAGAATATCCAAGGTGTATCAATTAGGGTTCAATCAATGAGGCAGAACAGTATAGATGATAAGAAGAAAGATTTATTACAGTGGTCAGACTGCAACACTGTGGGAGCTGCTGAGCAACAGGTACAGGCTGTTGCCCCTGCATCTGGTCTTGAGCCTGAAATCATGCTGTAGTTCAGCCAGACCAGCAGTCAGGAAGGGAACTGGATAAAGAGCAAGGACAAACTGGAACCTGTCAGGATAAGCTGGAACTGATAAGGAGAAATGAAGTCTGCAAGAACTAACTGGAACCTGTGAGGATGACAGTAATACCAAACTGAACTCGCATCTCTCTCACCAACCCAAGCCTGACGCCAAGGGTGACCAAAAGGAGAAACACACAGCTTCTCTAGGGAGCTGCACATGCAGGGCAAATACTCAGAGATGCTGAAGGGGGAAATCTGACAGGTGCTGAAGGACTGCAGGTCCACCTGCCATCCCACACCTACAAGGTGAGCTAGCAAATGAGCGCTACAGTGTGAGAGCTGCCACAGCACCTGGAACACAGCACTGACCCTCAGAGAGCCAGAAAGATGCCTGCCACTTCACTTCTCTCTTTCAGCTTTTCCACAAAATGTCTTTTGTAACCAGTGCTAAATGACCAGTACAGGAAAGGAAATTCTGGAAATATATTTCCAGTTTAGCCAAGCTGACCTAGTACAATGCCACCAGAGAAACAGCAGTAAACCCACTTCTCCTTAAACTGCCATAAGGTATAAAGAGAGAAAGGAAAAACAGTTGTAAAGAGTGGTAAACTCCCCTAAGTCAGTCCAAAATAATTCCTTTCTAACATCTACAATGGACAGGGGTCTCCAATATTACCTGTCTATACACACATGTTAGAAGCCTGATTGTCAATATACTACCAATACTCTAAAGTCAGGGTACAAACCCTGAACGCTGTCCTCACCTTCAAGGTAAGAACTACTAAGAAAATCCAAAAATGACCTTCATCATAAATTTTAAAACCTAGATCAGCTACTGTGTGTGTGCTTAGTTGCTCAGTCAGTCATGTCCGATTCTTTGCAACCCCAAGGACTGTAGCCCGCCAGGCTCCTCTGTCCATGGGATTCTCCAGGCAAGAATACTGGAGTGGGCTGCCATTTCCTCCTCCAGGGGAACTTCTCAACTCTAAGATTGAACCCAGGTCTCCCGCACTGCAGGCAGATTCTTTACCGTCTGAGCCACCAGGGAAGCCCAGATCAGGTACTGCTGCTGCTAAGTCGCTTCAGTCGTATCCGACTCTGTGCGACCCCACAGACGGCAGCCCACCAGGCTCCGCCATCCCTGGGATTCTCCAGGCAAGAACACTGGAATGGGTTGCCATTTCCTTCTCCAATGCATGAAAGTGAGAAGTGAAAGTGAAGTTGCTCAGTCATGTCTGACTCTTAGCGACCCCATGGACTGCAGCCTACCAAGC
This sequence comes from Bos grunniens, assembly GCF_055505025.1. Taxonomy (NCBI): domain Eukaryota; kingdom Metazoa; phylum Chordata; class Mammalia; order Artiodactyla; family Bovidae; genus Bos; species Bos grunniens. The sequence continues at coordinate 9,030,426 of NC_141170.1, read as the reverse complement.
TCCTCCATCCATGGATTTTCCAGGCAAGAGGACTGGAGTGGGGTGCCATTGCCTTCTCCAAGATCAGGTACTAATACTACTCAATTTTACATTCATATTTAAATAGGAACAAGCAAGAGTCTACAGATCTTAAGAAATCAAGAACATGAATGGGAGGACATAGAGCTGTTAACCCTCAAGAAAACAGCCAATATTGAAAACGAAGGACAATGAAAACAAATGTGAGCATCCCATTCTTGTCATCACCAATCTCTTCCCACTCTGGCAGTGGAGGGTACAGCAGCGGCAACAGCTGCTGCTGATTCCAATACTTCAGCTTTGTGCTCGTAGCAATGGCTACAGCAGGATGTGGAGGGCAGGGAGGAAAGCTGGGGCTCGTCTGAGATGATAATGTTCAGTATTTTTATAAGGATAAAGGTTATGCAGGGGTGTGACCTGACAAAGTCAACACATGCTACACTTAAGACTTTTTTCATTTCACTGTAAGAAAATTTTACCACACTCCCCGCAAGCTTGACCTCTAAGTAATGATATGTATAATGAAAGTGTTTAGATATAAAAGGTACTATCTACAACTAATTTTGAATGCTTCAAAATACAGATGAACTGCTAGACTGATAGAGGGATGGACAGATGCACAGATATGTGATCAAGCAAACAAAACAGAATATTCATTGCAAACCCCAGATCGGGGTCAATAAACCACATATGGCCTGTGGGTTAAAACTGGTCTGCCACCTGTTCTTAGGACCCATGAGCTAAGAACAGTTTTCATATCTTGAAAAAAGTTGAAAATAAACAAAAAGAATAATTTCTGACTTAAGAAATACAAAATTCAAATTTTAGTGTCTATAAATAAAGCACAATCACATCCATTCATTTGTAAATTCTTCATGGCTAGACAAGCACCACAATGGGACAGTTCAATAGTTTGTGACAGATGCTGTATGTCTTGCCAAGCTTAAAATATTTACTATCTGGCTCTTTTCAGAAAAAGTCTGCCAAACTTTTCCTCTAGACAGTGAGTATATAGGTGTTTACTGTAAAGTTCAACTTCCCTCTATGTTAAAAATTTTTATAAGAATGTTAAAAAGCAAAGACATAATCATAAACTGATTCAACAGAGGCCCATTGGGAGGAGAAGGGTCAATCAGTTCTGAGTGTGGCAATCAGCTTTTCTAAATCCTACCTGCAAGAAGTCACGTGCTTGGAATTGCAAAAAGGTAAGAAAACTACCACCAAGACTGTAGCCTTGAAGACATGCTCTGTCCATTAAAAACTGGCCTAGTAACATTCTAGGCACCAGCCAGTGAAAATGTCAAGGAAGCTTGATATCATTTAAAGTCTTAGGTCAAAGAAAGAAAAGTTTTTTTTTTAAAAATCCATGAGAAATCAAAACATCAAGCCTTCCCCTATTCTCACTCAAAGCTGAAGACTGGTATCAGTTTCCAAGGACTGCTGGAACCAAACCACCACAAAATAGGTGGCTTAAGATAATAGAAATGTATTCTCCTGGAGTTCGGAGGCAAGAAGTCATAAATCAAAGTATTGGCAGGACCAAGCTCCCTCTGAAGGCTCTTGGGAAGAATCCTTTCTTGCCCCTCCTTAGCCTCTTATGGTTACTAGCATACCTTGGCAAAGCTTGTAGCTCCCTGACTCCAATCTCTGACTCTATCTTTATATGACTTTCCTCCCTAAGTGTCTCTGTCTCTGTCCGAATTTCTCTGTCCTTGTAAGGATACCAGTCATTGGATTTACAAATAATCCTAATCAAGTACAACTCATCTTAACTTGCTTACATCTGTAAAGACCATATTTTCAAATAAGGTCATACTCACAGATTCTGGAGGTCAAGATTTCAATGTATTTTGTTAGGGGAAAAGAATTTAAACCACCAGGACTGTGCTTCCCATTTCACTGAGAAACTAGTCAAGAGACATTCTACATGTCGCCAGATCTACACATCAAATACAGTATAGGCAGATGTCTATATTCCTGTTGTTGGGTTGCTCAGTCATGCCCACCTCTTTCTGACCCCATGAACTGCAGCATGCCAGACTTTCTTGTCCTTCACTACTTCTTGGAGTTTGCTCAAACTCATGACCATTGAGTCAGTGATGCCATCCAAGCATCTCATCCTCCTTCACCTTCTTCTGCCCTCAATCTTTCTCAGCATCAGGGTCTTTTCTACTGAGTAAGCTCTTTGCATCACACGGCCAAAGTATTGGAGCTTTAGCATCAGTCCTTCCAAAGAATATTCAAGACTGATTCCCTTTAGGATTGACTGGTTTGACCTCCTTGCTGACCAAGGGACTCTCAAGCGTCTAGTACAGCAACACAATTCAAAAGCATCAGCTCTTCAGTGCTCAGCCTTCTTTATGGTTCAACTCTCACAACCATACATGACTACTGGAAAAAAACAGCTTTGACTATAAGGACTTTTGTCAGCAGAGTGATGTCTCTGCTTTTTAAAATGCTCTCTAGGTTTGTTATAGCTTTTTTTGCAAAGAGCAAGTGTCTTTCATTTCATAGCTGCAATCACCATACACAGTGATTTTGGAGGCCAAGAAAATAAAATCTGTCACAGATTCCACTTTTCCCCTCTATTTGCCATGAAGTGATGGGACCAGATGTCATGATCTCAGTTCCTTTCAATGTTGAGTTTTAGGCTAGCTTTTTCACTCTCCTTATTTACCCTCATCAAGAGGCTCTTTAGTTCCTCTTCCCTTTCTGCCATTAGAGTGATATCATCCACACATCTGAGATTGTTGCTATTTCTCCTGGCAATCTTGATTCCAGCTTGTGAGTCATCCATCTTGGCATTTCACATGATGTATTCTACATAAAAGTGAAATAAGCAGGGTAACAATATATATCCTTGATGTACTCCTTTCCCAATCTAGAACCAGTCTGTTGTTCCCAAGTCCAGTTCTAATTGCTCCTTCTTATCCTACCTACAGGTTTCTCAGGAGACAGGTAAGGTTGTCTTAGTATGCCCATCTCTGTAAGAATTTTCCACAGTTTGTTATGATCCACACAGTCAAAGGCACTGACCCCAAAGTAGTTAATGAAACAGATGTTTTTTGGGAATTTGCTTTTTCTATGATCCACTGGATGTTGGCAATTTGATCTCTGGTTCCTCTGCCTTTACTAAATCCAGTTCATTTTCCACTGTCATATCTTTTTGTCTTTTCATACTGTGTATGTGGTTCTCCAAGTAAGTGCTGCACTCAATATGCCAGCAAATTTTGAAAACTCAGCAGTGGCCACAGGAGTGGAAAAGGTCAGTTTTCACTCCAATCCCAAAGAAAGGCAATGCCAAAGAACGTTTAAACTACTGCACAACTGTACTCATCTCACACAGTAGCAAAATAACACTCAAAATTCTATATTGAGGCTTCAACAGAATGTGAACCAAGAACCTCCAGATGTTCAAGCTGGATTTAGAAAAGGCAGAGGAACCAGAGATCAAATTGCCAACATCCGCAGGAGCATAGAAAAGCAAGAGAATTCCAGAAAAACATCTACTTCTGTTTCATTGACTACACTAAAGCCTTTGACTGTGTGGATCACAATAAACTGTGGAAAATTCTTAAAGAGATGGGAATCCCAGACCACCTTACCTGCCTCCTGAGAAATCTGTATGCCAATCGAGAAGCAACAGTTAGAATCAGACATGGAACAGAGGACTGGTCCCAAATTGGGAAAGGAGTACAAGGATATATATTGTCACCCTGCTTGTTTAACTTATATGCAGAGTAGATCATGCAAAATGCCAGACTGGATGACTCAAAGCTGGAATCAAGATTGCAGGGAGAAATATCAACAATCTCAGATATACAGAGGACACCACCCTTATGGCAGAAAGTGAAGAGGAACTAAAAAGCCTCTTGATGAAAGTGAAAGAGGAGAGTGAAAAAGCTGGCTTAAAACTCAACATTAAGATCACGGCATCCAGTCCCATCACTTCATGGCAAATAGATGGGGAGACAGTGGAAACAATGACAAACTTTATTTTCTTGGGCTCCAAAATCACTGCAGATGGTGACTGCAGCCATAAAATTAAAAGAAGCTTGCTCCTTGGAAGAAAAACAATGATCAACCTAGACAGCATATTAAAAAGGAGAGACCTTAAATTGTCAACAGAGGTCCATGTAGTCCAAGCAATGGTTTTGCCAGTGGTCATGTATGGATGTGAGAGTTGGACCATAAAGAAAGCTGAGCACCAAAGAACTGATACTTTTGAATTGTGGTGCTGGAGAAGACTTTAGAGACCCTTGGACTGCAAGGAGATTCAATCAGTCCTAAAGGAAATCAGTCCTGAATATTCACTGGAAGGACTGATGCTGAAGCTGAAGCACCAATACTTGGGCCACCTGACTCGAAGAGCTGACTCCTTAGAAAAGACCCTGATGCTGGGAAAGATTGAAAGCAGGAGGAAAATGGGACAACAGAAGATGAGATGGTTGGAGGGCATCACTGACTCGATGGACATGAGTTTGAGGAAGCTCTGGGAGTTGTTGATGGACAGGGAGGCCTGGCGTGCTGCAGTCCATGGGGTCACAAAGAGTCGGACACAGCTGAGCAACTGAACTGAACTGAATGAACTTGCCATTCTGTTCTCCAGTGGACCATGTTTTGTCAGAACTCTCCAACATGACTGGTCCATCTTGGGTGGCACTGCATGGCAAGGCTCATAGCTTCAATGAGTTACATAAGGCTATGACCCATATGATCATTTTGGTTAGCTTTCTGTGATTGTGGTTTTCGTTCTGCCATTTACATTAATACCCCCCAAATAAAACACCCTGGTATAAATCTAACAAATCATGTATATGATCTATATCTTATAGAGGAATTGTACATGTAGAGAAAAACTACAAAACTCTGATAAAAGCAAAGAAAAACTAAATAAATGATGGTATACTCCATGTTCCTGGATAAGAAGAGTCGCTATTTTTAAGCTGTGAGTTCTATCCAACTTGATCTACAGATTCAATGCAATCCCAATCAAAATTCTAACAAGTTATTTTTGGATACTGACAAACTCATTCTAAAGTTTACATGGAGTGGCATGAGGCCCAGAGGAGCCAAAACTATACTGAAAGAGAAAAACAGAGTACTGACACTACCCAACCGCTATCCTATGAAGCTTCAATAATCAAGACCATGTGGTACTGCAAAAGAAAGACAAATATATCAATGGAACAGAGTTGAGAGACCAAAAATAGACCACATAAATACAGTCAACTGATTTCTGAGAAAGAAGTAAAGGTAATACAGTGGAGGTGATAAGTAGTAAGGTAATAAGTCTTTTCAACTACTGGTGCTAGAAAAACTGGATAGCCATATGCAAAGAAAAAAAGAAAAATCAAGACACAGACCTTACACCCTCCACAGAAATTAACCCCCAAAGGATCATAGAACTATGTGTAAAATTCAAAACTATAAAACTCTAGAAGATAAAAGAAAAAAACCTAGATGACCTTGGGTATGGTGATACCTTTTTATATACAACACCAAAGACATAATTCATGAGAGAAAAAGCTAATAAAGCTTTGTTAAAATTAAGAACTACCCTGGGAAAGATGATGTGTAAAAAATGAGAAGACAAGCCAGATCTCACCAAAGAAGACACACAAATGGCAAATGGAATATGAAAAGATGTTCTACATCATACTATCAATCAGGGAAATGGAAAAGAAAACAACAATGAAATGACATAACCTACTGTAATGGAATACTGACAATATCAAATTTAAGTGAGGATGCAGAGTGCAAGGAACTCTCAGACAGTGCTGGTAAAAATGCAAACTGGTGCAGCACTTTTGGAAGATAGCATGACAGTATCTCACACAAGTAAATACATTCTTATTATATGATCCAGCAATTGCACTTCTTGGTCATAAATGACTTGAAAATATGTCCACACAAAACTCTGCACACCGATGTTTCAGTCAGTTCAGTCGCTCAATCATGTCCGACTCTTTGCAACCCCATGAATTCCAGCATAATAGGCCTCCCTGTCCATCACCAACAACGGAGTTCACTGAGACTCATGTCCATTGAGTCAGTGATGCCATCCAGCCATCTCATCCTCTGTCGTCCCCTTCTCCTCCTGCCCCCAATCCCTCCCAGCATCAGTCTTTTCCAATGAGTCAACTCTTCGCATGAGGTGTCCAAAGTACTGGAGTTTCAGCTTCAGCATCATTCCTTCCAAAGAACACCCAGGACTGATCTCCTTTAGAATGGACTGGTTGGATCTCCTTGCAGTCCAAGGGACTCTCAAGAGTCTTCTCCAATACCACAGTTCAAAAGCATCAATTCTTCGGCGCTCAGCCTTCTTCACAGTCCAACTCTCACATCCATACATGACCACTGGAAAAACCATAGCCTTGACTAGATGGACCTTTGTTGGCAAAGTAATGTCTCTGCTTTTGAATATGCTATCTAGGTTGGTCATAACTTTCCTTCCAAGGAGTAAGCGTCTTTTAATTTCATGGCTGCAGTCACAGTCTGCATTTATTTTGGAGCCCCAAAAAATAAAGTCTGACATTGTTTCCACTGTTTCCCCATCTATTTCCCATGAAGTGATGGGACCAGATGCCATGATCTTCGTTTTCTGAATGTTGAGCTTTAAGCCAACTTTTTCATTCTCCACTTTCACTTTCATCAAGAGGCTTTTGAGTTCCTCTTCATTTTCTGCCAGAAGGGTGGTGTCATCTGCATATCTGAGGCTACTGATATTTCTCCCGGCAATCTTGATTCCAGCTTGTATTTCTTCCAGTCCAGCGTTTCTCATGATGTACTCTGCATAGAAGTTAAATAAGGAGGGCGATAATATACAGCCTTGACATACTCCTTTTCCTATTTGGAACCAGTCTGTTGTTCCATGTCCAGTTCTAACTGTTGCTTCCTGCATACAGGTTTCTCAAGAGGCAGGTCAGGTGGTCTGGTATTCCCGTCTCTTTCAGAATTTTCCACAGTTTATTGTGATCCACACAGTCAAAGGCTTTGGCATAGTCAATAAAGCAGAAATAGATATTTTTCTGGAACTCTCTTGCTTTTTCCATGATCCAGCGGATGTTGGCAATTTGATCTCTGGTTCCTCTGCCTTCTCTAAAACCAGCTTGAACATCTGGAAGTTCATGGTCCACGTATTGCTGAAGCCTGGCTTGGAGAATTTTGAGCATTACTTTACTAGCGTGTGAAATGAGTGCAATTGTGCGGTAGTTTGAGCATTCTTTGGCATTACCTTTCTTTCGGATTGGAATGAAAACTCACCTTTTCCAGTCCTGTGGCCACTGCTGAGTTTTCCAAATTTGCTGGCATATTGACTGCAGCACTTTCACAGCATCATCTTTCAGGATTTGAAATAGCTCAACTGGAATTCCATCACCTCCACTAGCTTTGTTCGTAGTGATGCTTTCTAAGGCCCACTTGACTTCACATTCCAGGATGTCTGGCTCTAGGTCAGTGATCACACCCTCGTGATTATCTGGGTCGTCAAGATCTTTTTTGTACAGTTCTTCTGTGTATTCTTGCCACCTCTTCTTAATATCTTCTGCTTCTGTTAGGCCCATTACCATTTCTGTCCTTAATCGAGCCCGTCTTTGCATGAAATGTCCCCTTGGTATCTCTAATTTTCTTGAAGAGATCTCTAGTCTTTCCCATTCTGTTGTTTTCCTCTATTTCTTTGCATTGATCGCTGAGGAATGTTTGTAAATGTTTGTAAACATTGGTGTAGTTTTATTTATAACTGCCAAAACTTAGAAGAAACCAAGATGTCCTTTAGTAGGTGAATGAATAAATAAACTGCACTAAAAAGAAATGAGCTATTAAGCCACGAAAAAGCCATGAAGGAGCTATAAATACATATACTAAGTGAAAGAAGAGAATCTGAAAAAGCTACACACTGATGGTAAAGTCGCTTCAGTCATGTCCGACTCTGTGCGACCCCATAGATGGCAGCCCATCAGGCTCCACGGTCCCTGGGATTCTCCAAGCAAGAACACTGGAGCAGGTTGCCATTTCCTTCTCTGATGCATGAAAGTGAAAAGTGAAAGTGAAGTCGCTCAGTCGTGTCTGACTCTTAGCGACCCCATGGACTGCAGCCTACCAGGCTCCTCCATCCATGGGATTTTCCAGGCAAGAGTACTGGAGTGGGGTGCCATTGCCTTCAGAAGACAATCTGAAAAAGCTACACACTACATGATTCAAACTATTAATATATAATATTATGGGAAAGGACCACATGATTCAAACTACTAATATATAATATTACAGAAAAGGCAAACTATGGAGACAGTAAAAAGACCAGTGCCTGCCAGGAGTCGCAGGGAGGAGACAGACACGTGGGGAGCACAGACGATTTCTAGGACAGTAAAAATACTCGTTATGCTACCATAATGATGGATATATATGCCATCATATACTTGTTCAAACCTTCAGAATGTGTAACAAGAGTGAATCACAATGTAAACTGTGAACTCTGGATGATTATGATGTACCATTACATGTTCATCAACGGTAACAAAAGAACCACTTCCAGGGGCTTATTAATGAGGCAGGACTATGCACGTGTGGGGGTAAGGAGAATATGAGAAATCTCTGTACCTTCCCCTCAATTTTGTTGTGAAACTTAAGCTACTTCAAAAAAATAAAAGTCCCAATACTTTTTTTTTTTAATTTTTAAATATCAGCAAGCAGGCAGTCGGTTTTGGAATTAAGCTCCCTTGGCTACTACTAAAATTAAGGACTGAACCTCATATAAAACAATGTCAACAAATCTGTTTTCCTCAATACTTTAATCCTTCATGGTAATTTAATGCAGATTTTTCTATCTCAGAAACCTCAACACTAGCAAAGTCAATCTCCAGCATCATGAAAAGCACTCAAGATTCTACTTTATAGTGTTCTGCGTGTATGTGTGTGCACCCATGCCTGTGTGTGTGTTTGGAAAAGACCAGGAGGAATTCTGAGAAAAAGCCAAATTTGGTCCATATATATTGTTTTAAGATCTTGATAAATTCAGCATTAGTGGAGAATTAATAGAAACTTTTAACCTCTGACAAAGTTCTTGGCTTTTATAGGTTCTAGCAATTTCAGGAATTCTATTCAACTGTTCTTTTTAAAAAAAAAAAAAAAAAACACATGCACACGGAGTTCTATGGCAAGAAAGACAGTAGAGTAGTTATACTATGGAGCGGCATCAGTTCTAAACAACACACGAGTGATTATCCTCGTAGGATTATCACTTTGAGGTACTATTCCTCTTCCATTCCCTTTCAACACTTGCTTGTATTAATACTATAGCAGTGAAATAACGAAGAAAAATAAAAGCTTAAGTTAAACTTAAGATTTGATTTAAAATCTCACATTGACAATTTTAAATTTTATGACTATCATATTACCAATTTATTATCTCTGGGGATTATCTTGAGATAATGTTCAACCTGAACAGTTCAAACAGTGCACCTGATTGCTTAGTTTCAGTCTAGAGAACCCCTCTTAACATTCCTATATTCATTAAACTTGAAAAAAAGTCAACAGAAAACATTAGCTCAAAAAGAGGTAAAACAGCCAATCTTTTGGAATTAAGCCAAATATATTGTTTTTGTTTTTGTTTTAAAGTCAATTCACTTGAATGTTAGATACAGGCAAACCTCATTTCACTGCATTTCACTTTACTGTGCTTTGAGGTACTGCATTTTCTAAAAAATGAAAGTTGTGGGAAAACTGCTGTTGGGAAGCGTAGTACAAAATAGCCGTATTAGGAGAAAGTCCTTGGGAAAATGGCGAAGGGCCAGAAGTACCCCGGCTTTGTGTACTGCGGACAGAAAAACATCTCCTGCCTTTGGTTATGCTCGGCGCCAAGATTTAATAATAAATAGGGATGTTACTTGAGAAAACAGGTGGTGAGATAAGCACATGAGTCACTTAGAGTGCACTGTCCTTGAAATGTTTTTACTGATTATGTGTTAACCCCGTATGCGCTCTGCTGGCCATATAGTCTAAGCTTTTTGTTCCTGCTTCTATAAAAAGGCTTGACTGCAGAAATAAACTTATCAGTCCTTGCAAAAGACGGTCCGAGTGTTATTCTTTCAGGTTTGTTGCTTCCAAATCCTGAAGAAAAAATCCCCAACAAGTGCATTGAGCAAGTCTATTGGTACCATTTATCCAACAGTATTTGTTCACTTTGGATTTTGTGTCACATTTTGGCAATTCTCACAATATTTCAAACTTTTTCATTTTTCTTATGTTAGTGAAAAGTGAAAGTCAAAGTTGCTCAGTTGTGTCTGACTCTTTGCGACCCTATGGGCTATACAGTCCATGGAATTCTCCAGGCCAGAATGCTGGAGTGGGTAGCCTTTCCCTTCTTCAGGGGATCTTCCCAACCCAGTTATTGAACTGGGGTCTCCTGCATCGCAGGCAGATTTTTTTACCAACTGAGCTATCAGGGAAGCTCGTTATGATGACCCATAATCAGCAATCTTCGATGTCACTATTGTAATTGTTTTGGAGTATCACTGCTGGTTCAGATGATAAATAATCTGCCTCCGTGCAGGAGACCCGGGTTCAATCCCTGGGTTTGGAAGATCTCCTGGAGAAGAGAACGGCAACCCATCCAGTACTCTTGCCTGTAGAATGCCATGGACAGAAGAGCCTGGCAGGCTACCATCCATGGGGTCGCAAAGAGACAGACACGACTGAACAACAGTATCAGTATCACAAATTGAGCCCATATAAGATTGCAAATTACTCTGGTGAATATACAAATGATAAAAAACCAAAACAGCCTCACTGCTAACATGAACAAAGTTTTTTTTTTTTTAATTTCATTAAAGTATAATTGATTTACAATACTGTGTTTAATTTCTACTGCACAACAAAGTGACTCAGTTATATACATATATTCTTTTTCATATTGTTTCCCATTATGGTCTATCACAGGATATTAAATATAGTTCTCTGTGCTATACAGTAGAACTTTGTTGTTTATCCATCCTATAAATAATAGTTTGCAAAAGATCCGTCTAGTCAAGGCTATGGTTTTTCCAGTGGTCATGTATGGATGTGAGAGTTGGACTGTGAAGAAAGCTGAGCACCGAAGAATTGATGCTTTTGAACTGTGGTGTTGCAGAAGACTCTCGAGAGTCCCTTGGACTGCAAGGAGATCCAACCAGTCCATTCTAAAGGAGATCAGCCCTGGGTGTTCTTTGGAAGCAGTGATGCTAAAGCTGAAACTACAGTACTTTGGCCACCTCATGCGAAGAGTTGACTCATTGGAAAAGACTCTGATGCTGGGAGGGATTGGGGGCAGGAGGAGAAGGGGACAACAGAGGATGAGATGGCTGGATGGCATCACTGACTCGATGGATGTGAGTTTGAGTGAACTCCGGGAGATGGTGATGGACAGGGAGGCCTGGCATGCTGCGATTCATGGGGTCACAAAGAGTCGGACACAATTGAGCGACTGAACTGAAATGAACTGAACCCCAAATTCCCAATTCTTTCCTCCCATGGCAACCATAAGTCTGTTCTCCATATATGTAAGTCTGTTTTTATGTTGTAGATATGTTCACTTGTGCCATATTTTAGATTCCATATATAAGAGATATCATATATGGTATGTCTTTCTGGTTTATTTCAGTTAGCATGATAATCTCTAGGTCCATCCATGTTGTTTCAAATGGCATTATTCCATTCTTTTTAATGGCTGAGTAATATTCTATTGTGTGTGTAGAATATACACATATATACTCACATGCATAGCACATCTTCTTTATCCATTCATCTGTCAATGGACATTTAGCTTGTGTCCATGTCACAGTTCAGTTCAGTCACTCAGTCATGTCTGACTCTTTGTAGCCCCATGGATGCAGCACACCAGGCTTTCCTGTCCATCAACAACTCCTGGAACTTGCTCAAACTCATGTCCATTGAGTTGGTGATGCCATCCAACCATTGCATTCTGTCATCCCCTTCTCCTCCTGCCTTCAATCTTTCCCAGTATCAGGGTCTTTTCCAATGACTCAGTTCTCCACATCAGGTAACCAAAGTATTGGAGCTTCAGCTTCAACATCAGTCCTTCCAATGAATATTCAAGGCTGATTTCCTTTAGGATTGACTGGTTTGATCTCCTTGAAGTCCAAGGGTCTTCTTGAAGTCTCAAGAGTCTTCTCCAACACCACAGTTCAAAAGTATCAATTCTTCAGTGCTCAACTTTCTTTATGGTCCAACTCTCACATCCATACATGACTACTGGAAAAACCACAGTTTGGACTATACAGACCTCTGTCGGCAAAGTAAGGTCTCTGCGTTTTAATATGCTGTCTAGGTTGATCATTGTTTTTCTTCCAAGGAGCAAGCTTCTTTTAGTTTTATGGCTGCAGTCACCATCTGCAGTGATTTTGGAGCCCAAGAAAATAAAGTCTGTCACTGTTTCCCCATCTGTTTGCCATGAAGTGATGGGACTAAATGCCATGATCTTAGTTTTTGAATATTGAGTTTTAAGCCAGCTTTTTCACTCTCCTCTTTCACTTTCATCAAGAGGCTCTTTAGTTCCTCTTCACTTTCTGCCATAAGGGTGGTGTCATCTGCATATCTGAGGTTATTGATATTTCTCCAGGCAATCTTGATTCTAGTTTGTGCTTTATCTAGTCTGGCATTTTGCATGATCTACTCTGCATATAAGTTAAAACAAGCAGAGTGACAATATACAGTTTTGTCATACTCCTTTCCCAATTTGGAACCAGTCCTTTGTTCCATGTCTGGTTCTAATTGTTGCTTAGATTAGATTAAATTATATAACAACAATGTATCCTGCTTGAGGATAGTTTCTCCTTCCTGAAAACCTTCTGGCTAATCCTGTTATCTTAAAATGTAAATTCTTGGAGTGGGTCTAGTAAGATCTTTACAACCTTGAGACAGTCATTTGATTTACTGTAATAACTAATTTAAAAAGTATATAACTCCCTTACTTAGACTAGACAGTGGGGCATTCTCCATCCCCCTCTCTGATGTCTATGTCAGAAGCTTTCTCTGGCCCTTTTCATACTTTAGTAAAACTCTGCTACACAAAAGCTCTTGAGTGATCTAGCCTAGTCCCTGATCCCAAAGCTAAATCTTCTTCTTCAAAGATCATGAATCTGACACCATTCACTGTAAGCTATCAGTATGCCCATTTCTGGAAGAATCTTCCAGTGTGTTGTGATCCACACAGTCAAAGGCTTTGGTGTAGTCAATAAAACAGATGCTTTTCTGGAATTCTCTTGCTTTTTCTATGATCCAGTGGATGTTGGCAATTTGATCTCTGGTTCCTCTGCCTTTTCTAAAACCAGCTTGAACATCTGGAAGTTCTCGGTTCATGTACTCTAGAAGCCTAGCTTGGGGATTTTTGAACATTACTTTGCTAGTGTGTGAGACGAGTACAGTTATGTGATAGTTTGAACATTATTTGGCATTGCCTCTCATTGGAATGAAAACTGGTCTTTCCAGTTCTGTGGCCACTGCTGAGTTTTCCATATCTGCTAGCATATTGAGTGCAGCACTTTCACAGCATCATTTTTTAGGATTTGATATAGCTCAGTTGGAATTCCATCAACTCACCTCACTTTGTTCATAGTGATGCTTCCTAAGGCCCACTTGACTTCACACTCCAGGATGTCTAGCTCTAGGTGAGTGATCACACCATCGTGGTAATCTGGGTCATGAAGATCTTTTTTGTATAGGTCTTCTGTGTATTCTTGCCACCTCTTCTTACTATCTTTTGCTTCTGTTAGGTCCATGCCGTTTCTGCCCTTTATTGTGTCCATCTTTGCATGAAATGTTCCCTTGGTATCTCTAATTTTCTTGAAGAGATCTCTGGTCTTTCCCATTGTATTATTTTCCTCTATTTCTTTGCATTGATCATGTCTGGGCTACTGTAAACAGTGCTGCTATGAGCACAGGTGTACATGTATCCTTTCAAACTATAATTCTGAATATATGCTTAGGAGTGAGACTGATGGATCATATAGTAACACTATTATTAGTTTTCTGAGGAACCTCCATACTGTATTCTATGATGGCTGCACCAATTTACATTCCCACCAACAGTGTAAGAGGGTTCCCTTTTCTCTACACCCTGTTCAGCATTTATTATTTGTAGACCTTTTAGTAACGACCATTCTAACTGACAGACATAGTACCTCAAGGTAGCTTTTTAAAATATTTTACTACTTTTTAAAATTCTTATTTTATATACTTGATTTACAATGTTATGTTAGTTTCAGGTGTACAACAAACTGATTCTGTCATACATAAACATATAAATTTTTTTTAGATTCTCTTCCCATTTAGGTTATTACAGAATACAGAGTAGAACTTCCTGTGCTATACAGTATGTCTTTATCTATTTTGTGTATACATATATATGCTGCAAAGTCACTTCAGTTGTGTCCGACTCTGTGCGACCCCATAGATGGCAGCCCACCAGGCTCCCCCATCCCTGGGATTCTCCAGGCAAGAACACTGGAGTGGGTTGCCATTTCCTTCTCCAATGCATGAAAGTGAAAGTGAAATCGCTCAGTCATGTCCGATCCTCAGCGACACCATGGACTGCAGCCTATCAGGCTCCTCCATCCATGGGATTTTCCAGGCAAGAGTACTGGAGTGGGTTGCTATATATACACACACACACACACGTATATACACACACACACACACACACACACAAACACACACATATATGCTAAATCTAAACTCCTAATTTATCTGCCCCCCACCCCATTTTTCCCGTTTCATAACCATAAGTTTGTTTTGTAAGTCTTTGAGTCTGTTTCTGTTTTCTAAGTAAATTCATTTGTGTCATATTTTCAGAGTCCACATATAAGTGACATTATATGATATTTGTCTCTCTCTGTGTGACTTACTTCACTCAGTATAATCATCTCTAGGCCCACCAGTGTTGCTGCATTATGTCACTCCTTTTTATGAACAGCATTATTTCATTCTTTTTTATGGCTGAAGTATTCCACTGTACATCTGTACCTCACTGTAGTTTCGATTTGCATTACTTTAGTAATTAGCAATAATGGGCATCTTTTCACATGCCTACTGGCCATCTCTAAGTCTTCTTTGGAAAAATGTCTATTTAGGTCTTCTGCCTATTTCTCAATTGGGTTTTTTTGTTGTTGTTGTTACTGAATTGTAGGAGTTGCTTGTATATTTTGGAAATTAAGCCCTTGTCAGTCACATCATTTGCAAACATTTTCCTGATGCAGAGAAAGTTTTAGAGGTCAATATAGAAAGTGATCCAGCCATAACATTCCTGTAAGTCAAAGCAAAATCCAAAGCAAGGCACTCTCTTCAACTAACAAAGGCTGAGAGAGGTGAGGAACCTGCAGAAGAAATGTTTGGAGCTAACAAAAGTTGATGAATAAGGTCCAGGGAAAGAAGCCGTCTCCATGGAGATGGAGCCATGCTCCATCAACATGAAAGCACAAGGTGAACCAGCAAGTGCTCATAGAGAAGTTGTGGGAAGTTCCGAGAAGAAGATGGAGCTACGTTAACTGGTGAAGGTGGCTACACTAAACAATCCAATTTGACCAGTGACCTCATAAGAGGAGACTCAAATACAGACATGCACAAAGTAAAGACCATGTGAAGACAAAGCCATTTACAAACCAACCCTGCAGACACCTTGATCTCAGACTTAGAGCCTCTAGAATTGAGAAAATTAATTTCTGTTGTTTAAGCCACCCAGATTGAAGTACTTTGTTATGGCAGCCCTGGCAAGCTAATACAGGCTCTAATATTGTTCAGTAATTTAGATCCTCCTAGCATGGGAACCCAGAGAAGGCAATGGCACGTCACTCAGTACTCTTGCCTGGAAAATCCCATGGACAGAGGAGCCTGGTGGGCTGCAGTCCATGGGGGTCACTGAGGGTCGGACACGACTGAGCGACTTCACTTTCACTTTTCACTTTCATACATTGGAGAAGGAAATGGCAACCCACTCCAGTGTTCTTGCCTGGAGAATCCCAGGGACGGTGGAGCCTGTTGGGCTGCCGTCTATGGGGTCGCACAGAGTAGGACACGACTGAAGTGACTTAGTAGCAGCAGCAGCATGGGAACCAGAGAAGGCAATGGCAACCCACTCCAGTACTCTTGCCTGGAAAATCCCATGGACAGAGGAGCCTGGTAGGCTGCAGTCCATGGGGTTGCTAGGAGTTGGACGCGACTGAGCGACTTCACTTTCACTTTTCATTTCCATGCATTGCAGAAGGAAATGGCAACCCACTCCAGTGTTCTTGCCTGGAGTATCCCAGGGACGGGTGAGCCTGGTGGGCTGGTGTCTACGGGGTCGCACAGAGTCGGACACGACTGAAGTGACTTAGCAGCAGCAGCAGCATGGGAACAAACACCAAATATGGACATGGAACTCATACTGCAAGACACTCGAAAATGAGTTCATAGATTTTTTTTTATTTTATTTTAAAGCCAACATTTAGATCTTATGTCCATTTTCTGAATGGGTTGTTTTTTCCTTTTACATTGAGCTGCATGAGCTCTCTGTATTTTTAGAGATTAATCCTTCGTCAGTAGCTTCATTTGCAGATATTTTCTCCCATTCTGTGGGTTGTCATTTTGTTTTGTTCATGGTTTTGTTTGCCATGCAAAAACTTTTAAGTTTAATTAGGCCCTATTTGTTTCTTTTTGTTTTTATTTCCATTAGTCCAGGAGGTCTCCAAAAAAGACATGCAGAGGGCCAAAAAGCACAAGATGCTCAACATCACTAATTATTAGAAAAATGCATATCAAAACTACAATGAGGTATCACCTCACACTGGTCTGGCCATCATCAAAAAATCTACATACAATAAATGCTGGAGAGGGTGTGGAGAAAGGGAACTCTCCTAAACTGTAAATGGGAATGTAAATTGGTACAGCCACTATGGAGAACAGCATGGAGGTTTCTTAAAAACTAAAAATAGAACTATCATATGATCCAGCGATCCCACTACTGGGCATATATCCAGAGAAAATATTAATTCAAAAAGATACATACACCACAACGTTCACTGCACCATTATTTACAATAGCCAAGACATGAAGCAATCTAAATGTCCATCAACAGAGGAGTGGATAAAGATATAGTACATACAGTAGTATAAAAAATGGAGTATTACTCAGCAATAAAAAAGAGGGAAATAATGCCATTTGCAGCAACACAAATGGACCTGGAGTTGACATACTGAGTGAATTAAGTCAAACAAAGACAAATATCTTATGATACTGCTTATATATGGAATCTTAAAAAAACGGAAAATAGAATCACAGATGTAGAAAACAAACCTATGTTCACCAGGGGAGAAAGAGGGGCTAGGGATAAACTGGGAGACTAGGTCTGACATATACACACTACTACATATAAAACAGATAACTAACAAGGACCTACTGTATAGCTCAGGGAACTCTACTCAACACTCTGCCATGACCTATATGAGAAAAGAATCTTTAAAAATAGTGTGTACACTATTTTATTTTATATATGTGTGGGTACATATATATACATATATATAACTGATTCACTTTGCTATATACCTGAAAATAACACATTGTAAATCAACTATATTCCATTAAAAATAAATTTAAAAAAATTTTTAAGCCAACATTAAATTCCAAATGGAGAGACATCCTTGAATTGGCTCAAGACTTAACCATAACAAGATGTATCCAAACCTAACAGTTTTGCAAAGATTCAATTCCAGTTCCAGATTCCTCTTAATCCTTTCCTGCCCACTGATAAAGTAGAGCTAAGTAATACATTGTTTTTCTTTTGTACTTTTTGCCCATTATGTTAATCTTACTTCCACAACAAGACAAGTTTCCTGAAGGCTGGATTCATGATATATGTGCCCAGGAAGCAGCCCTGTGCTCACAAAAAGAATTTGTTACTTTATAAACTGACTGTACAAAATAGTTTCATTAAGTTTGCTATTATCTTTCAATGCTGCTTAATTTCCAGGTATTTCAAATTAGAAAGAACTCAGAACATGTCTTCAACACATATATAGAATCACACAGATTTTAAAGCATCCTACAAGAATTACTTTGTTGTTGTTGTTGTTTAGTTGCTAAATCATGTCCAATTCTTTTCTGACCTCGTGGACTGCAGTCCTCTGTTCCTCTATCCATGGGATTTCCCAGACAAGAATACTGGAGCGGGCTGCCATTTCCTTCTCCAGGGGATCTTCCTGACCCAGGGATCAAACTCATTTTCTGCACTGGCAGGTAGATTCTTCACCACTGAGCCACCAAGGAAGCCCCACAAGAATTACTTAATTTAGCCTAATTAACCATCTAATTAATCATTTAAAGTAACTATTAAAGCCATACAGACCACAATATTTATTCTTGTTTTTTCCACTGTTAGCAAAATACATCTTTTACAGTATACAGTGGCTAATCTTAACCATTCCCTAAATGATAATGAGAATGTATTTTCACAGTAGCAATTGGTGACATTTCAATAAATCAATGTGCTGCAGTGATACCTAAATAAAAGCTTATTTCACTATAATGATGCTTCCAGGCTTCCCTCAAGTCAGGTGGTTACTTGCAGTTAATGATCTGTGACATGCCACACAAGTAGTCCTAAAAAGACTTATTATCCACCTCATGTGCAACAATATTTGCTTTATGGATGGCTAAATGAATGAAGACATTCAATGCAACTGTAAAAGTAAAATCAAAAGAAAACTTACAAGTAACATGTTTTCTTTAAGTAAAAGGGCTGTGACCATTTTCCATTAATACTTAACCTTTTGCTGGAGCAGTGCAACCCCATATAATACTCAGATCCATGAAGTCCAAGAGCTGTTCTGGGTTAATGCTAATTAACTGCCCCCAACCAAAAGAGCAGTAACTTTCCAAAATTGTGAGATCATCAGCCTTTATTGCTGACGTCAAAGTCACAAAGCTAAAAGGAAACAAATATGCTTTATACATAAATTAACAGTATGTCTTTCAACTGAATTTACATACACCTACATAACACAAACACACCAGGAAAAGAATTGTTATGCTGCACGCAAAATTTGCTAATCTCAAACAATACACTATCTTTTATAGCTGCCAGACTTTGTAAGCATTCAAATGTTTACCATTTATAATTTTATTTCATTTACTAGACTCGGCTTTTGTCCACCATATGTCCACTGTGGATTAACTATTCCCTTAGGCACAATTAGAGCCTTTCCATTTGTTGTAAGAAGAGCTAAGTATGAAGGACACAGCCAGAAATAACATTTATACCTCAACCAAAAACAGAAGAACATTCAAACTCAAACGATGGTTTATGTAGCATCTTTTTTTTATTAGACACATGTCTACAAAGCAAAATAAACTTGAGATAAAAAATCATGGCAACTGTACACCAGCTTTCACCATTCAGATTGAACACCAAAATTATAACATCTCCATCAACTGAATTTAAATATTTTTGCAGAAAAAAATGTACTTCTAAACTACAAGTGAAGGGTGGCTTTCAAACAATAATTATAACCAAAACTTTAATAATCATTTGAAATACATTCAAAGACATTTCACAAAAATTTTGGTATTTTTGATTTTTAAATCCTTAAGTTAAAAATCTACATGGACTGAGCAGTATCTCTTCCCATTACCCATAACTAGAAGACAGGATTCTGAGAGACAGTGGGAATAAAACAACAATTAATACATATAGCACCTATTAAATACCAGGCATGATTCCAGGAGTTTTGTATGTATTTAATTCTTTTAACAACCTCCTTATAAGGTAGGTGGTATTGTCATTTCTGTTTTACAGATGACAAAACTGAGGTACAAGAGGGTGAATAGCTCCCCATGGTCACAGGTTTAAATAAGTGAGCCCATATCTGACCTAAGTGATCTTACTTAGAAGTCTTTGTCCTTGACCACTACTCATACTGCCTTTATAATAAAGATATTAAAGTGCTAGAACACACTACAAAACAAATATCAATAAGGGGAAATAAATACAACTTCTCATCTTTTAAAATTAAAATTTTGAATGTAAATTAAGCGATTAGGGCTCAAGAGTTTAGTTTTCAAAAGAACTATGTGTGTAATATAAAAGAATTTTTACATGATCTTGTGTTACAGTAAGTCATAAGCACCAAGTGAAGCTGTTACTAAATGCCTCTTCCAAATGAAAAACCTAGCCTAGAGTTTTACAAAAGCTAGGGGGAATAAAAAAGTATTATTTTTTCTCTTTATCATCTCAAAAAGTTCCATAATTCCATCCTTTACTGAGATTGAGAATTAATAATTTTGTAGTCATTCATAACAAGTGTTAGTATTTATTGAGCACTTCCTGTGGCCAGGGATTGAACTGGATCCTAGAGAGACAGCAGTGAATAGGACAGTCTCTGCCTTCATGGAGCTTTAGTCACAGAACACCTGCATGATTCCAAAGGGAAAAACTAAACAAACTTTGCTCTAAAAAAAGGTGATACTTTTTCAGAAAAATGGCACAGCTTAAAAAGCATAAAACAGCTAATAAGTATTAAAATCAAGGGAGAAACTATCTAGTATTCTG
This sequence comes from Bos grunniens, assembly GCF_055505025.1. Lineage (NCBI taxonomy): Eukaryota > Metazoa > Chordata > Mammalia > Artiodactyla > Bovidae > Bos > Bos grunniens. Next base: position 9,009,836 of record NC_141170.1, on the reverse strand, counting down.
TCCTACCTAGTCCTTTTCTATTTATTCCCCTCAACCCTCTATAAAAAGAATTGGGAAAGTTCTCACACACACCCTTCACGTTCTACCTTTTCACTTAATGAGAATCAATACAACAAACTGAAGAGTAAAGATGACATTTAAAACTATATCTAAAATCAGAACAAGTTTTTAAAAAAATTGAAACATTCATTTTACATCATCAGGTGTTTGCACAACTCCTTCCCCTCCATGTCTGTCTCTCTCTTTTCCAAGGAACATAAAGCATACAGTACTACCTTCCCTCCGTTAATGTGAGCCCTCACTCACGTCCCCTCCTGCTGCTTCCCCACTCATCACTCAGTGGCATTACATATACATGTTGCCTCCATTCTCTGTCTACAATTCATTTCCTTCCCTTCTCTCTGGAACTCACTCTGCTCAGCTTTCAGTCCCACAACTCCAGTGAACCTGCTTACCAAGGTCACCACCAACTGCCTCTGTACTGCTTAATCTAACCATCCTCAGACCTGCTCTGTTGATCACTCCTTTCTCCTTAAAAATCCTGTACATCTGGCTCCCAGGACACTTCACTCTCCTGATTTTCCTCCTACCTTTACTGGCCACACTTTAATTCCCTTGCTAATCTCTCTTCACTTTCCCAACTTTAAAATATGACTTAACTTAAGGACTAATCTTTTGACCTCTTTTCTTTTTATACTCATTCTATGTAAAGTTCATCCAGTCTCAAGGATTTATGAACAAAGCTAATGCAGGTGATGGAATTCCAGAGCTATTTCAAATCCTGAAAGATGATGCTGTGAAAGTGCTGCACTCAATATGCCAGCAAATTTGGAAAACTCAGCAGTGGCCACAGGACTGGAAAAGGTGAGTTTTCATTCCAATCCCAAAGAAAGGCAATACCAAAGAATGCTCAAACTACCACACAATTGCACTCATCTCACACGCTAGTAAAGTAATGCTCAAAATTCTCCAAGCCAGGCTTCAGCAATATGTGAACCGTGAACTTCCACATGTTCAAGCTGGTTTTAGAGACGGCAGAGGAACCAGAGATCAAATTGCCAACATCCGCTGGATCATGGAAAAAGCAAGAGAGTTCCAGAAAAACATCTATTTCTGCTTTATTGACTATGCCAAAGCCTTTGACTGTGTGGATCACAATAAACTGTGGAAAATTCTGAAAGAGATGGGAATACCAGACCATCTGATCTGCCTCTTGAGAAACCTGAAGCAACAGTTAGAACTGGACATGGAACAAAAGACTGGTTCCAAATAGGAAAAGGAGTACGTCAAGGCTGTATATTGTCACCCTGCTTATTTAACTTATATGCAGAGTATATGATGGGAAACACTGGGCTGGAGGAAGCACAAGCTGGCATCAAGATTGCCGGGAGAAACATCAATAAGCTCAGATATGCAGATACCACCACCTTTATGGAAGAAAGTGAAGAGGAACTAAAAAGCCTCTTGATTAAAGTGAAGGAGGAGAGTGGAAAAGTTGGCTTAAAGCTCAACATTCAGAAAACTAAGATCATGGCATCTGGTCCCATTATTTCATGGCAAATAGATGGGGAAACAGTGGAAACAGTGTCAGACTTTATTTTGGGGGGCTCCAAAATCACTACAGATGGTGATTGCAGCCAGGAAATTAAAAGACGCTTACTCCTTGGAAGGAAAGTTATGACCAACCTAGATAGCATATTCAAAAGCAGAGACATTACTTTGCCAACAAAGGTCCGTCTAGTCAAGGCTATGGTTTTTCCTGTGGTCATGTATGGATGTGAGAGTTGGACTGTGAAGAAGGCTGAGTGCCAAAGAATTGATGCTTTTGAACTGTGGTGTTGGAGAAGACTCTTGAGAGTCCCTTGGACTGCAAGAAGATCCAACCAGTCCATCCTAAAGGAGATCAGTCCTGGGTGTTCACTGGAAGGACTGATGTTGAAGCTGAAACTCCAATACTTTGGCCACCTCATGCGAAGAATTGACTCATTGGAAAAGACCCTAATGCTGGCAAGGATTGGGGGCAGGAGGAGAAGAGGACAACAGAGGATAAGATGGCTGGATGGCATCACCGACTCAATGGACATGGGTCTGGGTAGACTCCGGGAGCTGGTGATGGACAGGGAGGCCTGGCGTACTTCGATTCATGGGGTTGCAAAGAGTCGGACATGACTGTGTGACTGAACTGAACTTACAGAATATGGTGTTGACTCCCAGACTTTCATCTCTAGTCTTCATCTTGTCACTGAATGATAGACTCATACATCCAACTACTAAACATCTCTACGTAGAGGCTTACTAAGTACACCTAGGGTCACAGAGTCGGACACGACTGAGCGACTGAACTGAACTGAACATGTCCAAGACCAATCTTATCCAAATCTGCTCCACCAACACTCTTCCTCATCTCAGTAAACTAAAGTTTAACCTTCCAGATGCGAAGACCAAAAATCTTGGCATTATACGGCCTCTTCTCCCCTCTATCCATAACCAATCTACGAAAATATCCATCAATACCTTCCAAATATATCCAGAAGCCAACCACTTCTCATGGATGTTAAAGTCACTTTCAGTTCAGTTCAGTCGCTCAGTTGTGTCTGACTCTTTGAGACCCCATGAATTCCAACACGCCAGGCCTCCCTGTCCATCACCAACTCCCTGAGTTCACTCAGACTCACGTCCATTGAGTCGGTGATGCCATCCAGCCATCTCATCCTCTGTCGTCCCCTTCTCCTCCTGCCCCCAATCCCTCCCAGCATCAGAGTCTTTTCCAATGAGTCAACTCTTCGCATGAGGTGGCCAAAGTACTGGAGTTTCAGCTTTAGCATCACTGCTTCCAAAGAACACCCAGGACTGATCTCCTTTAGAATGGACTGGTTGGATCTCCTTGCAGTCCAAGGGACTTTAATCGTGTCCAACTCTTTGTGACCCTATGGACTATAGCCTGTCAGGCTCTTCTGTCCATAGGATTCTCCAGGCAAGAATAATGAAGTAGGTTGCCATGCCCTCCCCTAGGGGATCTTCCTGACCCAGAGACTGAACCTGTGCCCTTGAGGTCTCCTGCATTGGCAAGTGGGTTCTTTACCGCAAGGGCCACCTGTAGTTCTCACCTGGATTGTGAAAAAGTTTCTATTTACCTTGCTTCCACTTTTACCCACTATGGTATATTCTCAAATAGGAACTGTAGTAATCCTTTCAAGTTAAATCATTTCACTCTCCTCAAACCCCTCAGTGGCTCTTCATCTCGTGCAAATAAAAGTCAGAGTCCTTACAATAGCCAACAGTCCTTCCTGACCTGTCCTCCCCTTCTCTATCATCGTGCTTCAATCCTATGCTAGTCTTTCAGTTACTGTTCCCCATACACAGCTATACACACAGCTACCAACTCTCCCCACTCTCCTGTCTCCTTCTCTTTCTCTCCCTCATGTACACACAGACACATGTGTGCCTCCTCCTCTTAGAAAAGAGAAAAAACAACATCCAAATACTTCAGGGAGGCCTTTTCACCTACTCCTTCCCTTTACCTGGATAACTCTTCTGCCAGGTATCTATGTGGCACTCTCTCTCATCTCCTTTATGCCTCTGCTCAAATGTCATCTTCTCAGACTTTCCCTGATGACCATATTTAAAATCTTAACACTCTCTTCTAAGAATTCCTTTTTCTCCTTTCCTGCTCTATCTATCTACACAACACAATGCCATTTAATACATTATGTATTATACTTATTTATTTATTGCCTATCTTCCTCTACGGAGAAGGCAATGGCACCCCACTCCAGTACTCTTGCCTGGAAAATCCCATGGACGGAGAAGCCTGGTAGGCTGCAGTCCATGGGGTCGCTGAGGGTCGGACACGACTGAGCGACTTCACTTTCACTTTTCACTTTCATGCATTGGAGAAGGAAATGGCAACCCACTCCAGTGTTCTTGCCTGGAGAATCCCAGGGACGGGGGAGCCTGGTGGGCTGCCGTCTCTGGGGTCGCACAGAGTCGGACACGACTGAAGTGACTTAGCAGCATCTTCCTCTACTGGAACACCTAGACAGGTATGGGCTCAATGAAAATTTGCTGAATGAATGAAATAAATGAATAAGAAAAGATGTAAGAAAGCACACAAAGAAAATAACTGCTGAATTGCTTTACTTACTGCAGAAACTAGACATTCATATGAAATTTTAAAAAACATGACAGAAAATGAAAACTAAATTCTAAACTCAAGAACAAATTTCAATTAAAAAGAAATGCTTTTTAAAATCAGGCTCCCTGGCTTCAGATTATACTACAAAGCTACAGTAATCAAAACAGCATGGTACAGGCATAAAAAGAGACACACAGATCAATGGAACAAAAGAGACAGAATTCAATACTAAGATTTATCGTTACTGTTATTTTAGGTAAATGCATCTATTCATGTATATGGAAAATGGATATTTAATAACTGAATGATAAAATGAGCCTAAAAAATCATCTCTGCAAGGATATTTCAATTACATATAAAGTTAAACTCTCTTAAAATTGTACAGCAACAAATACGGTTAGGGTCATCATATTTTAGGAATAGAAGGTGCTTATGACTGTCTGGTAAAATCCCCTCATCTTATACATGAGGATCATCTTAAGTGAATAAATTGCCAAGGTAATGAAGTTAGGAAAAAATGACAATAGCAGTACAAAGTTTTCTGATCCCCACTCTAGTATTCTTTTAATGCATTTTGGATTTATTACATAATCACTGCAAATATAAAGCACACTATTAAAGGGGCTTAAATTACATTGATGAAAATCTCAAATCTCCTTTTCACACACAAAAAATGTTTTTATAGCTGCATTCTTTAATACTTAATTTAATTTTTAGTAATTAAATTTTCTTCTAAAAATTAAATTCCAAGAAATTCATCATAAAAGAAACAAAAGATGGATTATGCTTTCTTTAGCATTTAATAAACTTTCTATATCATGACAATGAAAGATAGAAATTATATAAACAGATTGCTATGCCCAAAATCCTTACACAGCTCCTCCCAAACAAAACAAAACCACATAAGGCAGAAGCCAACCCAATACTGTAAAGCAATTAGCCTCCAATTAAAAAAAAAAAGAAAAAACAAAACCACAAAGTCCTTAAACTTCCCAAGCTAAGTAAACCATAATACTGCCAAAATGGTTTAAAGCAGGCCATCTTAAAAAAAAAAAAAAGTAACTATGAAATGACATAATAACTGTAACAACTGTCAAGTGAAAAATGTTTCTCGATGAGTGTTATGAAAAAGCACTCATATGACATTTTCTCCCCCCCAATATATCAGTGACAATAACAGTCTGAATTTAAGCTTATGCGTTTATTTGAGGAAACTACTCAATCAATTAAACTTGAAATATTATCATAATGTTCTTAAAAGTACAGTAGTAGGGTGAAATAGCACATAAAGGAACAAGTATAAGTGTTTATATTAAATACTCTCACTCAATATACAGAATACTGATGCTACCAGTGTCAGAATAAGATGCTATCATCATCCTCCAGTAAGTACATAATCATAGCTCTATTTTAAAAATTTACATGTAAACAGAGGAGAAAGCAATATACATATAAAGCCACAGAAACAGAAATGTTAGATCCATCTGAAAAAGACACTTGGATTTGATACCTTGGGATTACTATTACTGGAACAAAAAGAACCAAAGTATTAAAATAAATGGATAAGGAGCAGACTTTTAATTTAGACTGTATAAACAGAATGAACTTTTCAAATCCTCAAAAGAGCTTTTGTTTATGCTTTATAAATTGTAAACTCTTACACAAATTTGTAATGACTCATTTGTTCACTGTCATAATATTATAGATGACAATTTTTATAGAAGTTGATATTAATTCTTCAAAACAGGAATCAAAGTAAACGTTACTTACTTCATAGTTTCACATTTCCACTCTCCAGATAAAATAAGAATTTCTGAAGACTCAAAAAAGTCACAGTATAGGCAAGTATTTTCATGTAAATTCCCATGAAGTTCTTAAAGCTGAACTTATAACCTTCTCTTACACTCCTCTATTACTAAGAATAAGGAATAGTCTCTAAAAGCCTTGTGATAATTTTATTGAGAAGATCAGTAAAATTTTCAACTTAAAATTTACTTGTTTTACTAATACATTTCCATGGAGTTCAGGGAACACAACTTACAGGGTACATTAAAATGTAACCTTTGAACCTCACAGTGTAAAACATCACTTCCTGGGCAGAGATAGTACTCCAAGAACAATCAATCACTGTTAAGAAGAATATACACTCAACATTGTTAATTAGTGTAGATGCACTCTTCTCTATGCCCTCATCTGTCATGAAGATTGTTTAAAAATCTGAGTTATTAGTCTTTATTTGGGAAAGGATCTGTTTAATATCTTTAAGAGTAGAAATCATTCATCCATTCACTCTATACTGGAGCGTGATAATTCCTACTACCAATACAAGTTACTGATAGCCACCACCCCTCCACTAACTAAGAAGCTATAAATCAGGAAGGGGGCAGCTCCTATGCAACCCTGTTAATTTCTGTTTACAATCTATCCAACCGAGAATGTTAGCTAGTCAGGGGAGAAACTAGGTGATGGATCAGATAGTAGGAAAACATAACAGCTTAAAGATAGAAAATAACAAAATGACAAATTAAACTGTCATTTGGTTATAACATGGATTGAATATAAAATTAATCTTAAAAAAATTAATATTCCTGATGTTCATTTCAATTTGAACTTTCCCTGAAACACTAAAACTAAAATTGTATTTGAGTGCAGATTATGATTTTTAAATTAAACACACAAATTTTTAATCTGTAAATTAAAAGTTGAAAGTGTACAGTTCTACCAATATGTAAAAGTTTAAAATATGAAGAAAAATCTGAATTTTTTTAACATTTATTTACTCTAAAATCATGACAGAAAATCTATGACATTTTATCTCAAACATGATCCAGCATAATATAACCCCGATGTGTTTCCTAAGAAACTCTGACATTATTAACCAGAGTGGAATTCACTAGGGCAGTTGGGTCTGAAGGCCATCTAACAGATTCCCTGTATCTACATATGTATTTTTCCTCATTAAGAAACCATTTTCCCTGAATAACATATCCCGGGCCATAAACACTTCTAATTTCAACAGAGTCTTCATGAAAAGGCTTTTATTCATTCATTCAGTATTCATTCATTCAGGCACTGTTGTAAGTGATGAGATCCTCAGCTTTCACAGAGTTTAGGCAGACAAGAAACAAACAAGAAATGATACCAGATGACAATGAGACTAGGCAGATAACTGAAACAGAACATCCTGACAGACTTTAGATTTCTTTAGATTTCATTGGTCGAGGAAGGCAACTCTGAAGTGATGACATTTAAGATGAGTTACAAATGACAAAATGGAGCCAGCCAAGCGGAGGCCAGAAGGAAAAGTCTATCAAGCAGAAGAAACCCTAAAGTACAAATTAACTTGGAAGGTTATAGGAACAGAAAAAAAGACAAATGTGCCTTACACACACAGTGGACAAGGGAGCATTTAGTAGAAAATGAGTCTGAGAGGTAAGTAGGAGCCAGATTACCTTGTGCTTGAGAAACTGGATAAGGAGTTTGGATTTCAGTCTAAGTGTGATGAGAAGGCACTAGAGGATTCTAAGCAGAAAAGTCATATAACATGATTTGCCGTTTGGGAGCTGAATTGTAGGAGAACAAAGCAAGGAGCAGGAAGAACAGTTAGGAAGCTAGTGCCATAGTTCACATGAAAGATGGTCAGGTCCACTTGTAACAAGCCTGTAGTAAGTGGAGATAAACTAAAAATCCCTAGGCTCTGCAGTACAGGCTCTGGTCAACTGAGAATGCCCCGATGTTGGGACAGCAAGACCTTCAAGGCCAGGAAACCAGGGTCTAGGCCTGGTGCATTTGGCTCCCCAAATTGTAGAAGCTATCCTAGATGGTAATATAATTGCTTCCAGGTGCTTATGTGGCTATAGTCATTGTAGCCTATGAGGCATCTCACTGCACTTGCAGCTGCAAACATCATCAAACTTCAACCGAACATAAAACACACAGAATAAGTAGATGGCTTACCCTCTTTCCCATTCTGAAAGTTACTACTTCCAAACGAAGTTTTTTAATCTCATTAAGGAAAAGTAAGGCCTTCCATGGAAATTTGAACATAACTACTTATTAATCCCAACAACCAAACAAAGCAAAAGGTCAAATTTCTAGAAAACTTGAGGATGGTATAGAAAAAGAGTAAAATTAAGACCCAGGTTAGCAGGTCCCAAACACTGCTTAAGCATTCTCTTGGGTTCTACTTTTGTGTAAAATAATAATGGCTACCTGAATACACATAGGTGGCACTCGAGAATGTCTGCTGAATGAACTGCCCTACCCAATACACAGTATGAGAACTATCACGGTAAAAAACAAGAAAAAATGGTGACAAAAGAATTCTTTAAGAACCATTTCCTTCAGGCTACTTTTGTAAAATTTCTATTTCAGCTTGTGGCTCAGATGGTAAAGCGTCTGCCTGCAATACAGGAGAACCAGATTCGATCCCCGGGTTGGGAAGATCTCCTGGAGAAGGAAATGGCAACCCACTCCAGTATTCCTGCCTGGAGAATCCCAGGGACAGAGGACCCTGGTAGGCTACAGTCCATGGGATCACAAAGAGTCAGACACGACTGAGCAACTTCACTTCACTTCACTTCAATCTGTAATTATGGTCTTTCAAGTTGAAGTTATAGTCCATGCTTTTAAAAGGCTACATGATTAATAATAATAATTAATAGTTATCAACACTTACGTATATAGGAAAAGTATTTTTATGTAATAGCCCATTTAATCATTAAATCGACTTTATCACACAGAAACTATGATCCTTATTTCCAGATGAAGAAATTAAAGAAATAAAGTAACTTGTATGATATTACACTGCTAGTAGGGGAAAAAACTGGGCTTGTAAGGAAAGTCTGTCTCAATTTAAAACCGTCTGATCTTAACCATGACTCAATACTTCATTTTCTGTCTTAAACAGTACAAAGAAAGAACATTAACTAGTATTTCATAGCCTTTTAGAATTGAATATAAAATAAAAAATTTTATTTTATGTACAGTTGACCATTGATCAACACTGGTTTGAACTGTGCAGATCCACTAACACACAGATTTTTTTCTCGGTAGTAAATACTACAGTACCTCATGATCTGAGATTGGTTCAATCCATGGATGCAGAACCACAGATACAGAGGAACCATTTTTACAGAGGGCTGGCTAAAAGTGAAACGTGAATTTTTGACTGCAGGAAGGAACTATGTCTATAAACCCTGTGATGTTGTTCAAGGGTCAAATGTATTATATATTTTTTAGTATGTACTGAAATAATTAACTTACTAATTAACACTCTATTTCATTAAAGCAAGTCCCTTCCTCTGCTGGCTATATCATCAACCTACTCTAGTTACTCTCTATATTTAACCATAATAAAACACAATTTTTACAAAAATAAACCTGTAATTCACCTTTAGCTAAGACTATCCTCAATCCTCAGCCCAAATTTCTGAGAATTTACCATATTTTAATAAAAAGCAAATGACTTTATAACTTAGTAATATAAGTTCTTACTATGGAGCAAATTCACACACACACTCTGTGCACGGAAATTTTCTCTGTATCTCATCTTTTTGCTCAACTTTGGCTAAAAGTTGGCTCTGCTGTCAGTATTTTCCTAGTCTACACATGCTTCTTTTCAACATATGTTTTCCATTCAAACTGCACAGAATAGGACACGATGATGAATTTTTAAAAGCACAGTTAGGCAGACAATGACTCTAGATAATAATCATCATAATTCAGCTTCAAATGTCTTCCTAAATTCATTGTCAACAGATCTACTTTAAAAGAAATGTTAAAGGAAGTTCTTCAAAGAGAAAGAATCTACTATCAGACTCTTGGATGTATACAGATGAATAAAAGTGTCGGCAACGTAATAAGTAAAGGTAAAATGAAATGTGTGTGTGCTATGTGTGCTAGGCTGTTTCAGTTGTGTCTGACTCTGTGCTACCAGGCTCCTCTGTCCATGGGATTCTCCAAGCAAGGATACTGTGGCGGGTTGCACTGCCCTTCTCCAGGGGATCTCCCTACCCAAGGATGGAACCTGTATCTCTTTTCATCTTTTGCATTGCCAGGCGGGTTCCTTACCACTAGCACTGCCTGAGATGCCAAAATAAAGTGCACCTTTTTCTTATCTGTAATTGTTTTGAAAGCTAAATGACTATTTAAAGCAAAAGTTGTTTACAGAATATTTAAAAATATGTCTGACAATAATAACACAAAGAATTGAGGGGGTATTAAAAAATACTACACATGAAAAGTGATACTATTATTTGAAGGTAGAGTAATTAAGGATATATACTGAAAATTCTGGGCTTCCCTGATAGCTCAGTTGGTAAAGAATTTGCCTGCAGTGCAGGAGACCCCAGTTTGATTCCTGGGTCAGGAAGATCCGCTGGAGAAGGGAGAGGCCACCCACTCCAAAATTCTAAAGAAACAACTAAAAACATAATACATGAATATATAATATGTATAATAAGTTAATAAGTGAGATAAAATGGAATAATAATCAATTAAGCAAGGAAGAAAAAGAGGAGAAAAAAGAAGCAACAGACTGAACAAATATGACACTCGTGATGAATGAAAAAGGTGGGACAGAACAATTCTGAGCATCTTTTCATCTGGAACATTCTCTGAATCTGAGAGCTGCTTCCTTGACTTGGAAGACTTTCCAATGTCATGAGGCCCTTGATATAGAAACTCTTAATAAAATCTCTTTAACTAGCTTGCTGCTGCTATTGCTACTAAGTCACTTCAGTCGTGTCCGACTCTGTGCAACCCCATAGACGGCAGCCCACAAGGCTCTGCCGTCCCTGGGATTCTCCAGGCAAGAACACTGGAATGGGCTGCCATTTCCTTCTCCAATGCATTAAAGTGAACAGTGAAAGTGAAGTCGCTCAGTCGTTTGAGCAAAAAAAAAGAAAAAAAAAAAAATCTTTGCTTTTTAATATAATTATACCTCCCCAAAAAGAAAATACTACTATAATGTAATGCCTTATCTCTTAGAAGGGCTTCCTTTATAGCTCAGTTGGTAAAGAATCTGCCTGCAGTGCAGGAGACCCGGGTTCGATTCCTGAGTTGGGAAGATCCCCTGGAGAAGGAAATGGCAATCCACTCCAGCATTCTTGCCTGGAAAATCCCACGGACAGAGGAGCCTGACAGGCTACAGTCCATGGGGTCACAAGAGTCGGACACGACTTAGCAACTGAACCACTCTCTCTTAGAAACAAATTGTAAGATCATTCACTACATGAACATATTGATCATATGAAACTGGGCCAGTGACAGATAATAGTAAACAATATCCAGATACATGTTCATCTCTAATCACTTAATTTTACATAGATATAATATTCTGTGTGATCACATACTCTATTACATGATCTCATTCTGAAACAGAGTATTAGTAATATAAATACAAGAAAAGGATTACTCCAAAAGTAAAAAAATTCTTTCAATTTTCATGCTATTAAATCTCAAACATAACACTGTAACAATTTTTGGCATAAGTTCATATAACTTATGTAAATGTTTGTTTTTAAAACTCAGAATGGCATCACCAGCACAGTCCAATAGCCCATCTAGTCTGACATCCTGACAGTGACCAATGATGGAGGCCTCACAGGATAGCATAAACACATAACATAATGTATATAATTGTGCACCACCACACCATTACTCCAGATGTAGTTAGATTATATCCTGAAAGAAATGAAAACAAATCCCAACTCCCATCACTTCCGTACTCTGTAATTTCCCAAAAGGTGATGGGAAACCTCCAATAAAGCACAAATTTAACTATAATATATGCCAATGCTTTGGTGACATGACAAATGACTAACAAATGATCTTCTAAAATGAAAAACTATACTCAGAAATAGAACCTAAGCTCATCAAAACTTATGATTTGTAAAATGAGTTTTCAATGAGTTGAAAAGCATCGGATTCACTTAGTTACATCTATAAAACAGATAAGCAAAATTTAATTAAAGCTTAATAGAAATTGTTTTCATCCATTTTGTGATACGTTATACTGTTTTCTCGAAAGTAGTAAAAAAATTTATATTTTTAACTCTTCAGAGAAATTATATTCACACCTGTTTTGTAATGGTTTTAAAGCAAGGCTTGGATTTATTAAATGTTCATCTAAGTGTGTAAAACCACATAATGAAGAAACCATGGTTTGGTCCTTCAGGAAGTACTATTTCCTAAACAATTATAAACCCCCCCAAAAATTCACTATATTTTTACTTCTGGAAGAGATAATTCTCTTGGTAGTAAACTTGGGTATTGATTTAACAACGCTTATAGTTAGGAAACAGTTTCTGACCTGAATCCTCCATGGTATAATTTAAATTCATTTCTCTTTCTCTGACCTCAAATAAGTTGTAGAAGATTGGGTCATATCATATCTATTTGAAAACTCTTATTAAGGTCCCTTTTTCCGGGTAAATGCATTGCAGGACTACAGACCAAGTAACAATCCTGTATTGAAATCAATCTTATAATTTTTACATGCTGTATATCATAGCCCAAGAGACAGATTTGAAAAATTATCCATCATTTCTACAAAGCACCACTCCTTCCCCACAATAATATACTTTCTCAAGGAAAAAAAATAATAATGTACAAGCAAACCTCAAAAATTTAGAAAAAGAAAGTCAATGAGCGATGAGGGCAAGGAATAATACACACAGAATTCCATGCAGACACTGCTTCCTTCCCCGGAACAGGGTACCATTTAATGAAATGTATCTCTCAAAATCTCTGGGGCAGAGCTAAGGCTGCAGTGCAATATCATAAAAACGTGCAGCTGTGCTGCCATTCTTAATAGTCCACGCTGCATCCTTAGACCACAGGAAGCCAAAACACACACACTGTCAGAACACAACTTACCTTAACAAGGAACCAGCCAAAGCAGCAGAGCAGTTACGACAGGTCAAGCATCAAAATTGTTACTGAAAAGACTGTACACATCTTTATGAATTTTCTCAACTTGCTCACTCCAGAAAAGCTGTTTTTCCAAAAAAGCTACTTACGTTTTCAAACATCATTTCTTTTAAGGATAAAAACTATAAGATAGGCAAATAAATTTACTACATATAAATAAACATTTATAACTTACTTTTATTGCCCACCAAGGCAACCAGGGGCTGAGTTTCTGACTCCTCACTCACTTTCTTCACCACGGAATACCAATCTTCTAAATTCTCAAAGCTTTGATAATTTGTAACATCATATACCAAGAGGACTCCCTGTCACAAAAGAGTTACACAACATTTGTAATATACTGCTTTAAAAAATATTAATACTAAATACTCATAAGTAATAGATACGTTGAGTATAAAAAATAACAAGCAAGGCCTGTTTGTATCTGCCTTTAATTCTGTTATTAGCAGACAGATAATACTGAATGTTTTCATTCAAGATGTGAAGATACAAAGCAAGATAAAGAATGATTATATCAAATTGTGAGTGAGTTCCCAATAAGATATCTGGGATATGCTTGATAAGTTTCAATAAATGTAAGAAAAATCTTATTATAGAGGTGGAAAAAAGCTGCAAGGTCTACAATTCTGCCTGTCACTTTCATGAGGTCAAAAATTTAAACCTTTTAATAAATAACCATCTGCTGCTGCTCTTTTAAAATATTTTCAAAAATGGAGATACTGTGACATCCCTTGATAGTCAATTTCAGCGTTTAACACAATTTTCTTTAAATGAAATAAGTCGATTTCCTCTTTTGGTCCTCTGTGCATTAGGAGAACAACATGAGAGTATCCTCCTTATAATAACCCTTCATGTACTTGCAGATAGTTAAGTCACTCTTTCACTTGAAGATAGTTAAGTATCCTTTCCAGTATAAACAAACTCAATTCCTTAAACTTGCCTCAAAGGACCTATTTTCTATCCTTCTAATCACAGTTGTTGGTTCTTCCCAAGGCATGATACATATAGTTTTTTGACATCCTCTTTAAAATGAGCAATGTAAAACTGGACATGATACTGTAATAAGAGTCTGAACAAAGCCAAATATAACAGAGGGATTGCTTCCTGTCTCTTATATATCATATTCCTTTTAATACATCCCATTATTTTGTGTGGGAAGGAAAAGTATGTACACACACAAAAATAACACTGCTACATTCTTGATTCTCATCCAATTTGTGGTCAAACACTTAATACAAAGCTCTACATATATAAGTCTGGACCCTAATGGCATTTATGTCTCCTTCTTCTTAAGTTATAATCACAAATGTTGACAACTTCTTACACCTATTATGTACCAGAGAGATATCTGGATCTTTTCATTCCTCCTCACAAAATATCATGCAAGACTGGTATTATCCTCATTTTCACTAATAAACACAAGGTCACAGGGACCCAGAATTTGAATCAAGGACTGACTATAAAGTCCACTCATTTACTCTATAAACATTTGTCAGTCAGCTATATGCCAGGCACTGTGCTGGGTACTAGGGACATAAATTCCAGCTTCAAGGAACTCAGAGCCCTGCAACAAAGACAGGCACACAAACAGACAGGTATATAACACAAAACTCATCAGCAACAGTATGCTGGTAAATATTAATTAACCAGCTTAAGGCATGGTAAGGAGAGGAAAGGATGAGACAGGGTTATTTGTAGCATTTGCCAATTTCTGTAATGTAAATACTCTCCTGTGGTCATTTAAAATCTATCAGTGTCACTTCACGAAACAGAGCTGGGTAGGACATCACCACACAGCATTTCCACTATACAGACACACTTGATACACTAGATACAAAAAACCTTGAGGGCACAAACAACAGAAATATACAGTAAAATAATCAGTAAGTGATACATTTTGATCATATAAATCTTTGTTTTTAATTTATGAGTTTATACATACATATATATTTGTAATCCCAAATATATTCAACAACTGGCTGAAAAAAAATTCCTAAAAATTTAACAATTGACTCTCCCTATCCAGATCTAGCTCACTACTGTTATGACCTTTCGGTCCTATACTCTTTTCCCCCACAGTTTTATCACGAAATGGTTGACATATATCACTGTACAAGTTGAAGGCGTACAGCATGAAGGCTGAACTTACATATATTGCACAGTCATTCGTTAAACTACATTGGCTCCCCCAAGTCATTTAGCTTCTCTGGGTCTCAGGTTATTTGCCTAAACACTCTCTATGATCCTTTTCAGTTTAATGACTCTATAATCTTTATGCAAAATCATGTGTCTGATTTATTTTAGCAACTTACAAACCTATTCCTATATTCCTAAATGCTTTGAAATAATGCTCAGCACAGAATTATTTGAAATAATAAGCATAATCCCACTTTTCTTACTAAAATTAACGTCCTACAAACAGCCTCTGAACAAAGTTACTACTCAATCCATTGACTCCACCTTCAGCTGACAGGAGTGATACAATGTATTATGCTTAAAGAGCTCTGCCCTGGAAGTCAAATCAATTTTGGATTATAGTCCTGGCCCTACCATCTACTGATCTTGGGGAATGCTTCTGTCGTCCACCTTTATAATACCTGTCATGATTAAGTGAGGTAATAAAAACAGACTTATTTAAAAAATAAGATACTATACAATCACTGGGAACTTTTTTATTATTATTCTGAATGAATATGAATCATTTTCAAGGTAACTCTGAGCTAGCTTTCACTCTCATAAATTGAGCTTTGACCTATTTGTTGTACAGTCACTAAGTCCAACTCTTTGTGACCCCATGAACTGAAGTACACCAGGCTTCCCTGCCCTTCACTATCTCCCAGAGTTTTCTCAAATTCATGTGTATTGAGTAGGTGATGCTATCTAACCATCTCATACTCTGTGGCCCCCTTCTCCTCTTGTCCTCAACCTTTCCCAGTGTCAGGGTCTTTTCCAATGAAATGCTCTTCACCTTAGGTGGGGAGCTTCAGCTTCAGCATCAGTCCTTCCAATGAATATTCAGGGTTGATTTCCTTTACAATTGACTGGTTTGATATACATGCAGTCCAAGGGACTCTCAAGAGTCTTCTCCAACACCACATTTCGAAAGCATCAATTCTTTGGCGCTCAGCCTTCTTTACGGTCCAACTCTCACATCTGTACATGACTACTGGAAAAACCACAGCTTTGACTGTATGGACCTTTGTCAGCAAAGTGATGCCTCTGCTTTTTAACACACTGTCTACGTTTGTCAGCTTTCCTTCCGAGGAGCAAGCATCTTTTAATTTCATGGCTGCAGTCACCATCTGCAGTAATTTTGACCTATGGTGCCTCTTCAACCTGAAAATTTTTAGAACTATTCGAAGTAACATATTAAAATAGTCATCACAACATGGGTCAACATCTGAACATAACAGAATATATGCAAATAAAACATGGCCAGCATCTTTTGATAATCAGTACTAGACCAGAGTCAAAGAATAAAAACTATAACTGATCTAGACTAGGAATTGCTAAACTATGGCCCCAAGGTCAAATTCAGCTCATAGCCTATATTTGCAAATAAGTTTTATTGAAGCATAGTCACACTCACTTGTTTAAGTTTTATCAATGGCTGCTTTCGCACTATGATGGCAGAGTTGTGTAGCCACAACAAAGAGAGTCTGATCTGTAAAACCTAAAATATTTTCTATCTAGTTCCTTAAGGAAGTTTGCCAATTTCTCATCTAAACTGATGTATCCTAATATTTTCCAATCAGCAATACCTATGAATTGGTCCAGGACTCATAAGAAAGATAGAAGCATGGGGAGCACATGTATACCTGTGATGGATTCATTCTGATATTTGGCAAAACTAATACAATTATGTCAAGTTTAAAAATAAAATAAAAATTAAAAAAAAAAAAGAAAGATAGAAGCGTAAACACTTTTCCATTAATCTAGCAACCCAAATATCTATCGGTTCATATATTCCTTTTTCAATATCATTCAATGAAAAATTATGATTTTTATCTTTGCTCCTAACATGACAACTTTGCACCAGTTTTGAATTACATCAATGTGGTGAAAAACTGAGAAAGAAAAATGAGAAAGCCAAAGACATTAAAGCAAAAGAAGTTCTAGGACTTTTGGTTTCAGCTCAGACATGTAAAGAGTTTGAAAGTCATCACGTTTGTCCTTACATTAAGAAAAAAGCTGGACAAACGGAAAATCAAAGACTTTTTTTTAGACAAAACAGAGACCTGAGTTTGTAGGGCAAAATGACATCCTGAAATCCGGAGAAAGAGGAGTGAATCCAGAAAGTCACCATCAAAAACCTGCTTACCTGGAACAAAAGTCACTAGAACCAGTAAATAGTAGAAATACTTATATGGTAATGTTGGCAAACTGCTGAAGGCTGAGCATGGTCTAGCCTGAGGATCAGAAACTCCTGGGGATACCCTCATACTTTTGGGATACCCTCATACTTTCATGGGTTTTACCTATGGTGAAGAATCAAGAAAAACACCCTCATAGCTCTGGTAGGAGGAAAGAGAAAGTAACCACTGTAAAATATGCCCAGAGCATTGTCCAAAAAAAGGCATACTCTCCAGGAAAAAACCTTAATCAGAGTCTTCTATCACATGCATTTTCCAACTTCAGCCCCTTCTAGCCCACCTATCTCACATAAATGAGAAAAGCTAAAAGATACCTATTAAAGTCATAGACCAAGGACACAAATCCTGAAGTCATACAAGGCGGTGACTTAATCATAAGAGTACAGAATGTTTCCCTCCCTCTATACTTTGCTGCTGCTGCTGCTAAGTCGCTTCAGCCATGTCCGACTTTGTGCGACCACACAGACAGCAGCCCACCAGGCCCCGCCGTCCCTGGGATTCTCCAGGCAAGAACACTGGAGTGGGTTGCCATTTCCTCCTCCAATGCATGAAAGTGAAAAGTGAAAGTGAAGTCGCTTAGTCATGTCTGACTCTTAGCGACTCCATGGACTGCAGCCTACCAGGCTCCTCCGTCCATGGGATTTTCCAGGCAAGAGTACTGGAGTGGGGCGCCATTACCACACATCAATAGGGCTCCAGGATAAGAGTGGAAGATTACATTTGAAAGAGCTGCAAGACACACACTCCAACTAAGGAAGAGTTCAAGATGCACAAAAAGACAGGGGAGGGAAAAAAACAAGGACACTAAAAGAATTGCATGTCTCTGGCATTTAAAGCTTCAGTAAGCATTAAACACAGACCAACTCCTGGCCAAATTAAGATAAAACCTCAAGTTAATTAAAAGGCTATTTATTTCTGCTCTTATCCTAAAGAAAGGCAATGCCAAAGAATTTTCAAACTACCACACAATTATAGTCATCTCACATGCTAGCAAAGAAATGATCAAAATTCTCCAAGATCGGCTTCAACAGTACGTGAATTGACAACTTCCAGATGTTCAAGCTGGATTTAGAAAAGGCAGAGGAACCAGAAATCAAATTGCCAACATCTGTCGGATCACAAAAAAGGCAAGAGAAGTCCAGAAAAACATCTACTTCTGCTTTATTGACTATGCCAAAGCCTTTGACTGTGTGGATCACAATAAACTGTGGAAAATTATTAAAGAGATGGGAATACCAGACCACCTTACCTGCCTCCTCAGAAATCTGTATGCAGGTCAAGAAGCAACAATTAGAACTGAACATGGAACAACAGACTGGTTCCAAATGGGGAAAGGAGTACATCAAGGCTATATATTATCACCTTGCTTATTTAACTTGTATGCAGAGTACATCATGTGAAATCTTGGGCTGGAGGAAGCACAAGCTAGAATCAAGGTTGCCAGGTCAAGTATCAATAACCTCAGATGTGCAGATGATACCACCCTTATGGCAGAAAATGAAGAGGAACTAAAGAGCCTCTTGATGAAAGTGAAAGAGGAGAGTGAAAAAGCTGGCTTAAAACTCAACATTCAAAAAAACTAAGATCATGGCATCTGGTCCCATCACTTCATGGCAAATAGATGGGGAGACAATGGAAACAGTGACAGACTTTATTTTGGGGGGCTCCAAAATCACTGCAGATGGTGACTGCAGCCATGAAATTAAAAGACGCTTACTCCTTGGAAGAAAAGGTATAACAAAGCTAGACAGCATATTAAAAAGCAGAGACATTACTATATCAACAGAGGTCTGTCTAGTCAAAGCTATGGTTTTTCCAGTAGTCATGTATGAATGTGAGTGCTGGAACATAAAGAAAGCTGAGTGCCAAAGAACTGATGCTTTTGAACTGTGGTGTTGGAGAAGACTCTTTAGAGTCCATTGGACTGCAAGGAGATCCAACCAGTCCATCCTAGAAGAAATTGGTCCTGAATATTCATTGAAAGGACTGATGCTGAAGCTGAAACTACAATACTTTGGCCACCAGATACAAAGAACTGACTCACTGGAAAAGACCCTGATGCTGGGAAAGATTGAAGGCAGGAGGAGAAGGGGATGACAGAGGATGAGATGGTTAGATGGCATCACTGACTTGATGGACATGAGTTTGAGCAAGCTCCAGGAGTTGGTGATATACAGGGAAGCTTGGCGTGCTGCGGTCCATGGGTTCGCAAAGAGTAGGACACAAGTGATTGACTGAACTGAACTGAATAGTCCATACATCTTGTCTAGTTTTCAACAAAAAATTAGGAGGAAAACTAAAGGGCAGTTTGAAGAGAAAAGCAAGCATGAGAACCAGAGTCAAACATTAGACAGATTTTGGAATGATCAGACCAGGAATTTAAAATAATTGTGAATAATATTTTAAAGACTCTAATGGAAAAGATAGAAAACTGAAAGAACAGGTGAGTAAAGTACACAAAGAGATGGAAACTCTAAAGAATAATTAAAAGGAAATGCAGATATCAAAAATACTGTAACAGAAATAAGATAACTGATGGGCTCATCAGTAGACGAGACACAACCCAGGAAAGAATCAGCAAATTTGAACATAACAGAAACTTACAAAACTGAAATGAAAAGAGAAAAAAGAATGAATAAAATAGAATATCAAAGAACTGTGGGACAACTCTGAATGTGTATCATATGTGTGACTAGAATATCAGAAAGAGAAGATGGAACTTAAGAAATATGTGAAGTAATAATAGCCAAGAAACTGCCAAAATTAATTAGACACGAAACCACAGATTGAAGAATCTCAGAAAACACCAAGTTGGATAAATACAAAAACATCTACACCTAGGCACATGATATACTTAAGACTCCACAAAACAAAAAACAGAGGGAAAATCTTGAGAAAAGGTAGAAGGCGGAAGCTGAGGGGAGCAAGGGAATACCCTATCTGTAGAAGAACAAGGATAAGAATTATACAGAATTTCTCATTTGAAACCACACAAGTAAGGGAAGAATGAAGTGAAATATTTAAAGCACAGAAAGGAAGAAAAGGACCAATCTAAAATTTCAAATGTAAGATTATCTTTCATAAGTAAGGAAGAAAAAAGACTTACTCAGACAAAAATTGAGAGAATTCACAGCCAAAAGACTTGCCTAGGAAGAAATGTTAAAAGAGGTTCTTCAAGAAGAAGGAAATGATACACATCAGAAACTCAGTTCCATATAAAGAAAGGAAGCATATCAGAGAAGCAACAAGAAAAGGTAAAATAAAATCACTTATTTGTCTTATTCTTAATTAATCTAAAATATAACTATTTAGTAACAGTAATAATGTATTGAGTGATTATATTATAGCATATGAAATGAAAGACACTGATGTCAGGGACAGCAGAGATGAACTGAGAATATTCTTTTATGAAATATTTTATGAACTGTGCAAGAAGCAATGTAATATTGTATGAAAGTGGACTTAGATTAGTTTAAAATGTATATTGTGAATGCCAGAGCAATTACTTAAAAAAGAATGCTTAAATATAATTGACAGGCTAAGAGAAGAGATAAAATGTTCAACTAAAATGAGAAAAGACAGAAAGGAGGGGAGGGAAATAAGCACAAGGTCAGAAAACAAACATGAAAGCTATGAACCCAGCTATGTCAATCAACACTTTAACTGTGAACAGTCTAAATCTACTAATTAAAAGACATTTTCAAGGACACAAACGCTTAAGTCACACAAGGCTGTGACTTAATCATAGGAGTACAGAATGTTTCCCCTCCTCCATACTTCACCACACACCAAAAGGCCTCCAGTATGAGTAGAAGGCTACATTTGAAAGAGCTGCAAGACACAAACTCCAAAAAACCAAGACTCAACTGTATGTTGCCTATAGGAAGCACACTTTAAATACAAAGATACAGGTTAAAAATTAAGGGAGAAAGAAATATTGTGGAACACAAGCAAAAAGAAAGCTGCAGCAGCTATATAAACTTCAGACAAAGCAGACTTCAGAATAAGGGAAATCATGAGGTTTTATAAAGATCAGCATAATGATAAAGGGGTTAATTCTCCAAGAAAACATAATAATCCTTTGTGTATACACACTTAACAACAGAATATCAAAATATGGAGGCCCAAACTGACAGAACTGTATGGAATTCAAAACCCACAGATCCATTAGTACAGTTGGAGATAGCAATACCTCTTTTTCATTAATTGATACACCAAGCAAGCAGAAAGGCAGAAAGTTGACCTGAACAACACTAACAATCAGCTTTATCTAATCGCGTCATTTATAAAACAGTCCATCCAACAGCATTAAAATGTACACTCTTCTCAAGTTTATATGAAACATTCATCAAACATTCACATTCTGGGCCATAAAACATACTTAACAAAATTTATAAGAATAGAAACCATACCAAGCATGTTCTTAGATTACAATGGAATTAAACTAGAAATCAATAATAGAAAGATAGCTGGGAAAACTCAAAATATTTGGAAATTAAACATACTTCTAAATAACACATGGGTCAAAAAAAAGAAGTCCCAGGAGACACTTAAAACATCTTACATAAAATACAATCTATCAAAACTTGAAGATACAGCAAAAACAGTGATTAGAAGAAAGTATAGAGCACTGAATGTGATACATATATCTTGTGACATATATATCTCTTGTGATGTATAATCACAAGAAGAAACATCAAAAATCTAAGCTTCCACTTTAGGAAACTAAGGGAAAAGAGGAATTTAAACTTAGCTCAAACAGAAGAAAAAATAATAAAAATTAGAGCAAAGATCAATGAAACTGAAAAGATGAAAACTATAGAGAAAATTAACAAAAGCAAAAGCTGATAACCTCTAGCCAGGCTAACCAAAAAGAGAGAGACTGAGAAAGAGACACAAATTAATGAGGGATCATTACTGATTCCCATAGACATTAAAAGAATAATGAAGGAATAATATGAACAACTTCACAGCCAAAAATTTGAAAACACAGATGAAACGAACCAATCCTTTGAAACACACAAACTGCCAAAACTCATACAAGCTGCCACTGACTCCCAGAGCTTCTACCCACCAGCTTCAGCACACCAAAGCCAGACCTCTAAGTACTCACCTCTTTGGGAGCCTATAATACAAGCACCTCAAAGCCCTGAGTCTCTCACCACATCAATCAATCCAGCCCTCTTCCAGAAAACTATCAGAAAGCACAACTCCCTCAGAAATGTAACACATTTTGGCAACAACTGAAGTCTGAGAAGAATCTCCAGGGAACTGCTGGAAGTAACTGTCTCTTGGCAACCTTGCAGCCATCTAAACCCACCACCATGTCTCATGTCCCTGATACCCTCTTCTATCAAACATCTATCCACCATTTATCCTTCTGCTATTTACATCTTCATCTCTATCCTGCCCTGTGCTTCCTCTTCCTAATTGACCCTCCAAATGCTCCTCTTCTTTCCAAATCTTTCTGCCATGACTTTTGGAAATCACACTCTTAAGTGATTCTACATCTTAACAAACTCTTGATAAAATCCTTCTACAAACAAACAATCCTTCTACATCTTAACAAACTCTTGATAAAAATTTCCTCTATTTTCCATCTTAACTTCACCATTGTCGAAAAAAAAAAAAACAAAAACTCTTCTCTTTATAAACCTTAAGACTTCTGGTAGATAACTACAATAATATTAGATAGCACTTTGTTTTCATGGGCTTCACTTATCACTATACCAAATAAGTATGATGAGTTGGTAAATCAAATGGACACCATTTTCAAAAGAATAATGAATAGCAATCTTGAAATAACAAACACTGTGGCAGCACTTAACAATATTATAAGGTATTTCCAAACTTAGTTCTAAAATTTAACAGATACAATACAAACAACTTAATGAAAGGTTGCTCACTTCCAAAACGCAGGCATTTTTTTCTTGCTTATTTGTACAACAAATAATCTACTTTAGATTTTAAATATAGAAATGAATTAAATCATATAGATTATACAATAGTCATAACGTACAACCTCTAAGAAGGAACACTAACAGCAAAGAGGGCTGTAAATATAATCAGTTACAAGTTGGCAAATATCCAACTGAAAAAAAATTCAAAGTAAAAGACAGCAGAGTCTCAGGGAGTCCAAGTTCGAGATCTGCTGTCTCCCCAGCTGTCATACGAGCACCATATCCTTTTGTTGGTGGTTAACAAGGTGGCTCATCTGCATGGGGCAGTGGCACACAATAGTAGTTATGTTCTCCTACCTCACAAATGACTACACTTCATTGAGTTTATACTCAGTAGAGCAGTGTTTGCAAACCACTTAGATTCCAGGGCGGAAAGAGCTACAAAAACGAAACATCCAGTCCTTCTGTGAGGTTTGTTATTAGCCTCTGTTAGCCACAGGTTACACGGCACTAAACACTATGTGCTGTGTGTTTGCTTGCAACCACTATGAAAAATAGCCTATAACATCTTTCTGAAGACTCCTAGAAAATTTTAAGTTAATTTAAAATCAGGGAATTTAACTGGGACATACAATTCTTAGAACTAGTTTTTGACAAAACACCTCACGAGTTCTTTCTTGGATGTCAATTCGATTTTGTTTTAACCAACACTATTCAATACACTATCACTAAAATTCAATGCTACTGGTTGAGAAAAAGTGAAGACGGTAAAAAGTGAAGAAGGTAAAACAATCGGTTTGATTTGAATCTAAGTTAGTTCCTAGCCTACAAAGAAACTTCTTCCTGGATGATAAAAAATGCTTTAAAAAAAACAGATTCATAGCTTAATAACCCAATTATGTTTAATTCTTTCCATACACATTACATAAGTTAGAGAACCTAGAACATAAACCTAAATAATACATTATACTGATGCCCTCAAAATAGCTTGTCAAAACATTTCTCAAAGATTTCTACCCTTTAGCATGTGCAAAAAAATCTGAAGTATTCATTAGATGCACAATATACAGGATCCACAATGATTCTAAACACAAATCTACTTTGAAGACTAGTTATATAATTATATAACATTATTAAACACTATTAAAATGTTTATGAAAGCATTGTTTTTAAAAGTAACATTTCCCCCAATTTATAGTAAAGAACTATAGTCAGAGCTTCTCTGGTCTGGGTAAAAAAGTTTACATATATTTTAACAAAAGAAACTACTGTACTTTATTGTATTTTTATATAGCATTTAACTTAGAATCTCTGGAAAGCAGAAAACATTTATGACAATTCATTTTATCATCTCAGAATTCCTACTTTCCTGGAATGATTTCATGAAAATGTTCATGTACTTCCTAGAAATACTTTACTGCATTGTTTTAATAAACCAAGGTATATGCTTTACAGAGATTATAATATATAAACAATGTAAGGCACTGTCAAAAAAGAAAATCAACAAGTACCTTCAAAATAGAAATCTCATGTAACATTCTCTTTCTCCCAAAATATGAATTACATTAGAAATGAATACAGACATTTTATTAAACTCAACTATTCTCGAAGATGATGGAGTTTTTAAAATTTCTACAAATTTGCCCATTAATGTCTGCTGACTTTAAACAGCTACCTGATAGCATAAAACACACACTATAAAGAACTATAAAGATTTGAGGGGATGGTCACACAGCATCGTACATGTACTAAATATCACTGGTTATACACTTTGAAAATGTTTGTTTTTATACTACGTGAATTTCATACCAATATTGATTTTATATAATAATTTTATAATATTAATAAACTTTAAATTCCTATAAATCAAATTACAAATTTGATAAATTTTGTTTTAACCAACACTAAATACATCAAATTTTTTAATGATTTGGAGTAAGGTAAAATTAAGAGAGTCTAATCCACACACATTATATTCCCCTAATTTTTAAATGAAAAAAAATTTATTAATTGAATGTTATATTATTTACTCTGAGATGCATAAAAACTTCCCATTCTCCACTAACTCTGGATATATCTATGAACCATAAAAAGTTATTCTATTTTACATTCAAATATCATTAGAAGCTTAACTAATCTAGTTCTCATTTTTTTAAATCAAATATGTATCTATGTAGATAGATTTTAATGGATCAAAGAGAAAAGAAACTGTCATTTTTCAAATCCTAGTTTACCAACTAGGTGAATGAAACAAGGACTGTGGCTTTCCACAAACCTCTTCCCAATAATTTTTCTTTACCTTACTATCTACTTTAAATATAACCAGTTTAAAATAGAAAGAAACAACAATAAAAAAAGCCAGACACAAAAACTTGAGACATATTTTTTAAGAGGAAAATGAACAGGCATAAAATATTAAGTCACATGGTCACAGGCGAAATTTTTTCCAGGAGACAAAGAACATGTAGAAGAGAAGGTGAAGAGGAGTCCTAAAAGTCTAATCTATATGTCAACAACGCAAACACACAGCTCGAGGGCCTTCAGACATCGTCAAGAACCATGCGAGCCTCAGCCTTCTCTGCATATTTCAGAAAATAACTCAGAATCTATTTTCCACCCAAAATTAAGGCAATGGTATTTGTTAAGGACCAACTTCATACAGAAGAGTGCTTAAAACTCTGCCTTCATTTTCTAGATTCATTTTTTTATGAGCAACACAGTTCCTCAAAACCAAGTTATGATTCTCCACATAAAGCATCAAACTCCAACAAGGAACTAAATGAGGATCATGAATATTACCCCCAACACCTCACGATGAAATGAAAGATACACACCAACTCAAAGTGGAGAAAGAGCAAAAAACAGAATGCCAATAATTAAGTACATTAATTACTATGCATATTTCTATTAGCATAATTTAATTTTAAAATCTATATATCTATATAAGCTCATGTTGCCAATGATTTTTTGTTATATAATTATTCAAGTAGTTTTCCTTACTCTACATAGACTTTCTTCTGAAAACACACTACACATGACTATCATGTTAAAAAACTGTATGTGCTTCATATATAGTCATACTTAGTTTCCTGATATATCTATTAAATCTGAGCACTTATAAATATTTAATAAATTAATTCATAGCATAAAAAATATATACATATATATGTTTTTGTCCTTACAATTTAAAATGAAATTAAATTTTCCTAATAATTTTCATTCAATTTATATATTCTGTAAGTGGTGAATGTGACCAAAATCAGTTACTACGTATCAAAATATCATTTATTACTACATGTATTAAACTTCTGACAGTAATATTAGTAATACAAGTAGCATATGAAAGCTATTAAGATATACCCAGTTCCCTGACCCAAATCATTCCAAACACGACTTTGAGGGAGGATGAAATAAAAGGATTAGCACAAATGTAAAATCCGGCCCCCTACATATGATATAAAAATCAAGGTAGAAAGAGCCTATGTGTGTGTGGTCTGTGTATGTACCTGTCTATGCACTTGTAAGCTGAGTATATTCAGTATTGGAATAATCATAAAATTCATTTCATACCTGTGCTCCATAGATATATTTATCCAACATCTTGCCTCCTATTGTCTGCCCTCCTATGTCCCAAACTTGAAGAGTAACATTCAAGCTTCCTAGAATATAAAATGGAATATAAAAATAAGAAAAACAGGAACAATTTAACAACTCAATACAGTTTCACAGAACATTAAGTCACAGTGATAAACTCTGAACCTAATGTGCATGTTTATTCCGCATGTTCACATAAGTGGGATTGTGAAATAATGCTGTCAAAAGAGATTAACAGTGGGGAATTTAGGTTTACACTTTACCCCAGTTCCATGCAACCACATTTATAATCACCTTCAAAACAAAAGAAAATAAATAAAGTTTTAATTCACAAACATCTTTTTTTTTCTTTTTTCACAAACATCTTAAACCTTAAATTTTTTTTCTTATACAGAGACTAAAACAATAAAGCACTTGAGTGTGGAGTAAGATATATAATTTAAAAATTAAAATTGAACTTTACCTTATTGCATATAATGAATTTTGCTGTAACTTCTAAACTCTACAGGTTCTAAATAAAACTCACAAATTACCAACACACTACAAAAATGGTCTCAAGGTTTCAATTCGAATGAAGTTTTAAATTTGAATGTCAGTTACTATATATGATAGTGAACATAATTTTAAAATTACATGTTTTCAAATTTAACTTATAAAATATAAATATTTTGACAGCCATATTCAGTACTGATGTAGGATACATACCCAAGATATCACAAATTATTATGATGCATTTATATCTGTTCAAAGCATTACACTGAAACTAATTATAATATGTGCTTCAAAGCCCTCATAAAATAGAGTAAATCTATTTGATGATTTCACAAATCTCTTCCCCATACAAACATTATAAAAGCATTCTAAATTACTAAAAGGCAATCTTTAAAATTCTTTCATCCATTTTGCAAAATATTTACTGGATAAAAAATTTATAAGACGTTATTCTCTATTATCAATGCAATTAGTGACTAGACAAAATTTAAAGACCAAGTTCAATATGCTTTGTATTTTAACATTTCAGACTGTTTCTCCTAATAAAATTACGCTGTTTTCTCCAAAGGTGGACAGAATTTTAATCAGCATCTCCCACACCAAAAACGTATCTTTCTGAATGATTTGCCAATCAGGAAAACTCAAAATCTTAGATACTAAAAGACTAGTCTCACTTCAAAAACAAACCAAAAAATGTTATATAGATATGAATTTTTATACCAATGCAAAACACTAAAATTGGAGAATGTTAGTCACACCATTCAACTTAGCAACTGGAAAGAAAGTACAACACTAGATTAACCAGTCAACTTTTACCCTTAACTCTAAGTTTTGTAGGGTCTGTATTACAATCTTTCCATTATCTGGATGTAGTTCTGTTCCATCTGCCAACCTGCAGGATTTACATGAGGAACTTCCACTAGCATTAATGAGAGCTACTGAAGTTTATCACCCGTCATCTTCCCACATATACACACTTCCAACACTCACAGCGTACTGACTGAAGTGTTCTTAGAGCTCTACAAATACAAAAACCAAATGTTACAGACGAAGACTCACCCAACAACTTGTATAAAGCCAGTATCTTAAAAATCTAAATTTTTAAGGAATTTAAGAAAATTTAATTGAGAAAATTAAATTCTAGAAAATTAAGAAATCTAAATTCAAAATTCACTGTCCTACAATGCTGTCTCAAATTAAGCAGGGGAGAAAGGGCTAGCTGACACCAGAAGAATGTCATATAGTTTCAGGAGTCTCTAAATAAACAGGCAGTACTCTATTCATTTTACTAACAAGACTCTTTAGTTAAATGTTTACTTCAAAAACCAGTCCTCAAACAGTGTTAACTTTTTAAAGATTTTAGGCAAACTTAATAAAGGGCATTTAATACCATTTTATTCAAGGTCAATAAACCTAACTTCATATCAAGAAATATGAAGCTTTTTTCTTTACATTCTGATATTTAGACCCTATCCTATCTATAACTTTAGAAGTATCATCTTCACTACATACTCAAAATTCTGACAACATAATTTCAAGACTTAAAATCATTTATTCAACTCTCTCCCACCTGAGAGGTTTATATTCCTGTATTGAAGGAATATTTGTTAAATCCATACCTTTCCAAATAAACACTATTTGTTGTTCTTGGCTTGTTTTTCTTTAATATACATATTCTAGTGCCTCAGATAAAAATAGCTGTGTATTACTAATAACCCACTAATATACAATGTTAACCAAAAAACAAACAACTTTTCTTGTTACAGCTTCAACAAATGATATTAACTTCATGGTTATTTCATGTATCAAGAAATGTATTTTCAACTTCCACATTTGAATTTTAGGCTTATTAACACATAAAAATAAATCAGAGTTCCTCCTATTTGGGAAACAAAATAATACAGAATTCAAATTAATATTCCCTTTAGTTCTAACAAGCAAAAACATATTAAGTCTTCTAGTATACTTTCAAAGTGACAAGCCTATAAAACTATTTAAGAATTTGCAAATAATCAGCATTGCAAAATTTTTAAAAACCAAGAATCCATTAAAATAAATTTCTAACTAATAAAGAATGTTAAGGAGGAAACTGTCAGCAATCTAATCCTAAATGCAAAATGCTACTCCTGCTCCTCTATAAGAAATGACATTTAACTAGGGAAAAAAATAAATAAATGAGGTGACAAAATACAGGTAAGTTGCTTTTGGTATGAATCAAAGCCACCAAGAGGATTCAACAGTGACCTTGTAGAAGTACACTTGGTGCCTTGGTTAACCTTACTTAAAGTGCTGCACAGTCAAGATGGAACTAAAAACACAAGTCTGCCCACTTCTTGTACTAAAGACTTAGAAATCCTTTTCACAGTAGAACGCTGTTTACTGGACTGTACCCACAAGCTTCCTGAAAGTATTTTGACTAAGGCTCTTAAGAAGCTCTATCAGCAGAATCTCTGACTAACAGATACACTATTTTAAGCAGTAAAATCTGCACAGTGGTTGCATCCAGACTATACAGCATACCAGATCATGAAATATACTAACACGGATGAGTATTTGCAAAGTAATGACCTTGAAAACTTGCATGAAGAGAATGTCAATAGATGGACAGGAGGTATTATACCTCTAACGAACCGAATGGATAGAAGACTCACTAGAATACTAACAAATACTAGATTTGCCTCCTGTGCTGCTATACCATAAATTTAATAATGCTGCCTATAATGTTTCAGTAAATGATACAAATATTAATCACTGGGCACAATGAATTAAAATTAAACTATACAAAGGGTATACTATAAACCTTTATTCATCTTATTTCTTAATATACCTATAATATCAAATCAAGCCAAACTTTTTCCTACTAATATTTATACAATAATTTTAAATCCACTAAACAGAATAAAACCAACTGCTTTTATATAAAAAAAAATTTTTTTCTGGAACTCTGCCCATCAAAATAAAAGCTAAAATCAGGAAAATTAAAACATATATTCAATAAGAGTAAGTACTTTCTACTCTAAAATATATTATAAATTTGGATTTCAAAAATAACAAATACTTTTTACAAAGTCATCAAAATTCAAAAATGGCTGGTATTGTGCAAAGAACTAGAAATCATCAACATGTATTACACATATAAAATGTTTAGAATCAGCATTAAAATGTTTTTAATGTCTGAATAGGTGCTTGCTCCTTTACTTAAGTCTTTGAACTCAAAAATCAGAAAAATTAAACAATATTCATAATACAGAAAGTTACTGCTTCTGCTAGTTAGCACTGAAACAAAACAGTAATTAAATACATACTGAGGTTCTCTGTGTACAGCTGGCATCTCTGAAGAAACTGTTGTAAAGTAAGTTTTCAGTAAATATATTACCTGATTTCTACATGTATTCTGCTAGTGATTGGGGTAAATATTCTATTTATATCAGCATTAACCTATCCATAAGCTAATAATAAAAAGGAGATTTTCAGTTTTTAATACATACAAAAATGCAAATGAAACAAAATACACACGTTTCTCATTAAACCTCTTTCTGAACAATAACTTAGTAATGGATAATTGGAATTTGCTTCTGAAGCTATATCTTCTTCTTATTTATTTTTCATTGGTAGTCGAGTAACAACCATCAAAATATAAGAGTATATTACTAGTGAGATATGCAGAATATGTTCAATTACCAAGAGTTTTCATTAGCTGTTCTAAAACATTCATAGAGAGTTGTCTGATGGATGGAGTATTTGAGAGACTAATATATTTCAATAATATTAGAATTTATTAAACCCCTTCCCACTATATCACTCACGTTCCAGTATATGAATCTGACACTACACTTGCAACTGTTTTTATTCACATGTGTTTCCTCAGAGAGGAGAGAGATGGACTGGTTTATGAAGTCAATCAAGACAAACTGCTTTTAATAAAATACTTTAAACACATAATTTAAGCACAAGTGAATGGACAGAGCATTTTAAAGCCCCAATTGTTCAGAAACTAACTTAAAACAGAAACCACTCTTTTTTGTTATTATTTCCCTGTATTTCCCACAAAATGTGCTGCAACTGGCATCTAAATAGTTTCTTTGCATGGTGAACTGAAACATCTTGAATGCTCAAACTGTATTTTTATGAGTGCCTAGGGACCCTAAATTTTAGTGGTCTATTAAATGCCAGCAATTTCATGCTGCCTTGCATAAAACAGCATTCACATATTAGAGCACAGAAGTTCCATAGCTACATTATACTTCTGTTCCAACTTTCTCTCAAACAAAAAACTGAAGCAGAGGCTAATCAAAATAACATTTAAAAAAATAATCCTTTCCAGTCTTCTCACATTTAGTTTGTACAATATCTGTTGATAATTATATGGCATTTGATTTTGTTTTTAAGGTTAGAATTTTATAAGCAACTATTGTTTATCCTCAAAAAACGTGCAACAGTCAAAAACAGTGTAGAGTGGGGAGTATATAAACTTTTTCCTTACACACATGAACAGTATGTCTTCACGATAGATGCTGATGAAAGAACCTCCCTAAGACACATTTACTGATTACATATATTTTCACACAGAAACAGTACCCAAATGTTACACATTTCTGCTTATGTCTCTTATCGTCAGATGTGAACGAACAACTTTCTATGTTAAGACATTTTAGTCTCTTACCTGGCAATGTTATTCTTCTCAAAAAGAAATCCAATCCTATAGTTTGTTTGTACTGTTTCCCAAAAGTTTCTTGAGCAAAACAGGTAGCTAAGGAGGTCTAAAAAATTGATGCACAGAATATCAAAATTAATGTCTTTGGCTTTAGAAATGTAAACAAAATCACTACTATATCTTATTAAGTAATCTTAATATTTATACTCCAATTATACCAACAAGCAACTTTAAGCAGTTCTAATCAACTACAAGGGGAAGAGGGACTTTTCATTCCACCAAGTACATTTCACTTGCCAACCAGCTATCAGTGGCAACAACACACTAATCAGCTAAATCTCTTTAAATCTCCTTATATCTCCTGACTGTCAACCTCCTATTCCTTGCTAGAAATTAGAATTTCTATTTATCAACAGAAAAAACTAAAACAACATGAGTACAGATCTGAATTTTATATGCCCCTATATATCAGCTCAACACAGCTTTCACAGATGTTTCATTTCTGAGGTCAAACATCTGAGTAGTTTGTATCCTCAGCTAATAAGAAGTAAAGCTAATTAAGGAAAGGAGAACCTGTTTATACAATTTCTTCTTTCCCCCTAAGAAATGTGTCTAATTTTTTTCTGCATTAAAAATGGTAAATGAAAATGATTCTATAGAACTCATAGTATTTATCTTTTAAATTAAGAAATTGAAATTTTTAAGATTAATATTAAGCAGGCAAAAATATATTCAAGAAGTAGAAAGCTTAACAGTCACAAGAATATTATAACTAGAACAAATATATATCTACATTTTTAAAATAATAATCAAAGTTACACTCAAAACTCTAGTTTCTTTACAGAACCATTTCTTACCAATGCAAACAAATAATTAATCATTCTAGTGAAATAACTCAAAAGCTCCTTAAACATTTGTAATGCACTATTTATTTATAAACATCCCCTAAAAGAAGAGAAAGGGAGCGTCATTAAGCTTTTCTGCTCTTCAAGACAGATTCTCAAAGAATAACTCTTTTTTATTTTAAAAGTAATATTAGATGTCAACTCCTAAAATAATGAAATCTAAAATTTGCAAGATAGCTTATTATAATTATGACATAAGTGCAAAAGAAAACTGGGCCAAACTTTCTTTCAAAAAAACCCTAAAATTCCTTTGACATAAGAATCATATTTTTCAGATAAATGACAATTTGCACACACTAATTCCAATTCATCTAATATTTAAATAATCAGCATTTGTAAGAAACTGCTAAAATATTTGGTCAAATATATATTGAGCACCATAAGAAAGATGTTCTGCTACACTCTGAGAAATAAACTCACTACACCAAAATGAAAATTCATTTGGCTTCCTTGATAACATAAAAACTGAGAGATAAGAAGAAAAAAAAAGTAAGCATTCCTTTTTAAAGCCTTTTTTTATTTAGCCTTGTTTATGCCAGAGAACTCATTTAACTTAGAGCACAAAACTATCTATGAAGAGGCTAAGGGTTCTAAAGAAAAATAATTAACACTACTTATACTATTACAGATATTTCAAAATGTTTAATATATGGATGGTTGAAACACTTTCATAAGTCTAAGAGAAATCCAAAGCACATGTAACTTCAGCAGAGTGTTTCTTTTCCTAAAAATAGGACTTCTGGATTTTGAAAGCCCTACCCTCACACTTTTGAGACATATAAAATTAGAATTTTCAATTGGAATAAAGTATGACTTGTCAAAAGTATAGCTCATTAGGAACAACGAATATTAAAATGGGTTCTTACATCATCTCCAGACATCTTACTACAAAAATTAAAGAGGAGCATCTGAATCAGCAGGAAAAAGGCAATTTCTCTCCAATTATCTAGATATTATGCTATCTGTCTCATTTGATAATTTCTCATAAGTCATTGTAGAAATACCTTTCTTAAACAATTATGAAGTGAGCAACCATCTATCAAATCTGATTCTTTATAGTTTTTTTTTTGTTTGTTTGGTGAACTTTTGCTAACAATTTTTAACCATACTACCTTTACTAATACTGAAAAGACACCATAAAAGGATATTTTGCCTCAAAAAAAAATCTTAATATATAATAAAATTCAAAGTATGAATCAAAGGAATCAAAACAGGAAAGAAATAGAAAAATGTGTTAATGGAAGGAGGTGCTAAACTTCTCTTGCATAAACTGTTAGTGGTCATCGCAATACTCTATTGCTTTTGTAAGGATATATAAATATGTCCTGATTAGAACTAGGCAAAAAAAAAACAACTGATGCCTAAAAACGGACTGGAGTTAAATCAGGATACAAGTAAGAATGAAAGAGAGGCTGAATTCATAAAAGAAAATGATGGTAAAAGAAACAGAATGGGAATCAGTAGCTGCCAATAATCTGAAAACTGAATATGGCATGGAAAAAAATAGCAGCTTGACATAAGAACAATGAAAAAAAGATAAGATGTCTGATGCTGGCATCCAGAAATTTCTGGGAGAAAAAACATCTTTACAATTTTAAAACAGATGAGTCAACATGACAAAGACTTAAAGAACACCAGTATCCCTTGGAGCAGAATAGTATCCCTAATTCCATAATATAGAATGAAAAAAATACACTTTGTCACATATTAGAATTTTAGATATGAAAAGTCATAATTATTCACACTAAATTAGCAAAAAGAGGACAATACATGACAGGCTAGAGGAAAAACCTAGGTAGAAAGTTATGAACAGATTTCAACTGAGAAATACATGCATGATAACAAATGAGTACTGGGAGAAAAAATAAATAAAAATTTAAAGAATTATGACAGAATATAGGATAATGGACAACTTTCATCTTTTTTTTGAGGTGTATTAGTATTATAGTCATTATCATTTTAAACAGGAAATAAATTTTTATGTGTGGAGGATAAAAAGATTTAGAAAGTGAAAAATCAGAAGGCATTCAAAAGAAAATACGAATGATGAGAAAAACTATAAAAATAGAACTTAAAGTTTTTATTGTGTTAGAGACAATGTTGACTTATTTAAAATAATTCATCCACTCAAAAAGTTGTTATAAACGTACAAAAAGTCATATAATTAATACTTGACTAAGAAAAGTGATCCCAAGTTCTTTTCTTCCTCAAAACGTTTAAAAGTAATCAGAGAATATTGAATTGTTTCTCCTCAACAGTAAAAATCAGTAACAAAATATCACGGATGGCAAGAAAGAAATGAACAGAATTCTCCAAACTCTGCCTATGAATGACACCTTTCCCTAGGAACTGAAATCTCAGCACGAAAGAAGCGAACAGCTGTGCAGTGCCAACTGCCAAGGGAAGAGGTATCGAGCAATGGTTACCACAGAAACCAGCATCCAAACTACACCAGGCACACGGAAACATCGAGTGGAAAACAGAACACTGGTAACAATAATAAACCCGCGTTTCTGGAGCTTCTGGTTGGGAAAAGGGACGGGAGAAGCAAGGAGACAAACTTTAGCAGTATGACCAGACAGCGTTGGCGCCACTGACAGAAGCGACAGGTGTGAAGGCTCCCTGGGCAGAGGCTCTGCTCCTTGTTTGGGGGGCGGGGCGGATCCAGAATCCTTCAAGATCTTACCAATGGTCTTCAAAGAGCCAGGACCGGGCAATGTTTGCTCCATTTCAGGAGCTCCACAACCCTGGGTTAAAGACCCTTGCCTCGGAGGTAAAGGGGACTGGCGGCCAGATATTCTCACGCACTCGCTTCATTCAATCAACTGTCGTCACAGGACAGATTTTAAGGCAAGGATGCCATCTGTCATGCCAGCAGCCCTGCCCTCAGCACCCAGGCTATAAGAGGAGCTCGAGAGATATTTATTGAATGAATGTTTGCGTTGACAGGTGCTGTGCTGGGGAACAGAGATGAACAGGTATGATGCTCTAACACAGAAACTAACGTTTAGTCTGTCCACTCGGTGTCCTGCAAGCTGCATGTAGATGTTTACATTTACTGTGGATTCGCACACATTACCCCTCCGAAACGACCCCTATCAACATACCCACCCTGCAGATGAAGCACAAATAGGGACAGCAATTTGCCCTCCAGTGACTCGACCAGTAAAGTGATGGGAGCCCCAACTGTCTCACCCAGGGAGCCTGATTCCAGAATCAAGCTCTTGGGAGCTCCCAGTGCAGCGGAGGCATCAGAAACGGTAAACGGGGTTGGGGGAAGGCGCAAAGTGTGACCTGGACTAAAGGAAAAACAGGTAAGATGTTTTGGCAAATCATTGCTAGTCCTCAGAGGCGAGAAGCTGGAAAGCTTCCCA
Source organism: Bos grunniens (assembly GCF_055505025.1). Classification (NCBI taxonomy): domain Eukaryota; kingdom Metazoa; phylum Chordata; class Mammalia; order Artiodactyla; family Bovidae; genus Bos; species Bos grunniens. The sequence continues at coordinate 8,973,475 of NC_141170.1, read as the reverse complement.
GGGAGGCGATGCTGGCTCAGGTCTTGAAGAGAAGCAGGAGTTCGCGATCCAGGCAAGGATTAGGAAATGACTTTTTTTTTTTTTTTTAAAGGGAGCTGGACAGCTCTCGTCGGACTTCAAGCGTCTAATTTGTGTCGGGCCCCAAGCCACCTCCTGGCGGGCCTGAGCCCAGACTCCCAGGCACTCGCGGAAATACGGCGACGCCCGGGGGGACGGGGAGGAGGAGGAGGTTCGAAGGGCGCCGGGGCCGCGCCGGGATTCCTTGCAGGCCTGGCACGGCGGGCGCACCAGAGGACTGACCTTCCCGGAGGTGCCGTCCCCCAGCACGACGATTTTCAGTTGCCGGTCCAGGCTCTCCTCCTCAGAGTCCGACATGGTGTCCCAGGAACGAGGCCCGCCTACCCTCCCTCCCACCGACCCCACCCCCGCGAAATAGAAGAAGGAAGGGAAGGAGGGGGATCTCCGGGGGCGGGGGAGAGGAGGAACGCCGGCAGCGGGGACAGGACTCCCCCCACCCCCGGCCCCGGTGTCTCAGAGGCCACTGGAAGTATCCGGGAAGAATCACTCGCCGGCCGCCATCTTGCCCGCCGCCCCGCCCCTTGAGCCCGGCCCCGCCCCCACAGCACCGCGCGCTAAGTCGGGCGCACAGCCCCGCCTCCACCGCGCGCTACGTCGGGCGCGCGGCCCCGCCTCTGCGCCAACCCGCGCAGACCGCGAGCCTCCCTGGCGGGCCGGCCCAAGTCCCGGCCTGAGCCGAGGGGGCTCTTTGAACCGAGCGGGCGAGACGCGACACTACCCCTCGCACGGACCGTTAGCGAGATGAAGAGGGAAAAAAAAGAGTATAATTTAAACTAGGTAGAAAAAACAGGGGCAAAGTAGCGCGTAGACGTTCTGTGAAATCCCCCTGTTTCCATCATCTCCCCCTGTGGAGATCCCTGAAGCGAATGGTTTAGCCTGACTAGGCGGGTGGGCGGGGTGACACCGAGGCTGCGCTCCGCGGTTGCCAAGGGAGTTCGGACCCGGAGATGAGGCAGCGGGGCGGGGCCTGTCTCTGGGCGCCCGGGACGCCAGTTGCCAGGAGGAGCGCGCGCAGGGGAGGAGGGGCCTCGCGGCTGCCTGGGTCCTGAGGGTCGCGCGCCCGGAAGAACTGCAATACCGCCGAGGAGCAAGAGATGGCTAAGAAAGTGTAACTGCCGCGGGGCGATGCCGCGAGAGTGAAATGTTGGCTTGGCGCAGCCTTCTCGTTTTTTACTCCTCTCAGATCCTGCGTTTTCTTAGCCAAACGGCGGAATCCCATGGTTCCTTCACGAAGTGCTTAAGCTGGAGCCACAGTTCTCAAAGTGTGGTCCGGGTTACCCTGCAGGGTCCCAATAAAGACGAAACTACTTTCCTAATAATTCATTTTTCTTTCCTTTTTCACGTTCATGCGCTCACAAATATACCTAGAAGTTTTCCAGAGGATGCATAATCTGTATGGCATCACCAGTGAGAGCTAAAGGGGCAAACGTTTCTTGGTACCCATTTCAATGGAATAATGAGAATTATAACAACATAAAAACTTTGGGGGTCCACAATAATTCTTAAGAGTGTAAAGGGAGGCCTTGAACCCTAAAATTTTGAGAACTGCTATTATGGATGATCTCAGTCCAGTAGGGTAGGTAAAAAACATTATTGAACTTTTCAACATAGTCAGATAAATTACACAATATTAATGCCGGCCTACTATGTCTCCTTGTTAATTACTTTTAATGGATTATCAGGTTCACTCCTCATGGGAGCCCTATAAATTGGGTAGAATTATCTCATTTTACAAATTAGGAAGCTTAAGTCACAAAAAGCTTAGCTCAGAGGCAGTAGTTCTCAAAGAATATGGGAATTCAAATGGGAAAGCAGTAAAGAGTAAGCAAGTACTCATGCTGGCAGCCGAACTGAAGTTCTAATTACAGACCCTCACTCACTAGAGGTGTGACCTTGAGCCTCAATTTCCTTATCTATAAAAGAGAGGCACCGCTTTTTTCATAGGGTTGAGAATTAAAGTAACCACTGCAAAGTAAAACAGTACAATGGCTTGCATATAATAAGCACTCAGTACTAGTGGGTATCACCTCCTGGACATCATTAGATATGGTCCGTATTGATGTGTCACTGCTTTCTACTCACGTTACCTGAAACCCAGGGCTCCAGTGTAGAGTCTCAGTCCCTTCACCTGTAGATAGAGCCGTCCACAATAGTCACTACCCAGTTGCTATTAGTCCCCAAGCCTTTCCCTTCTCTGCTCCACCACCATCACTACGAACTGTCTACATCACTAGATGTGTTCATAAAAATTAGGAGAAAAAGTTAAGTGCCATGCCATACAGGCATGGCATGAAGCTCAGTCAAAAAATTAAATACTTAGGTGTACATAAAATTTTAAATACTCATGTGGCAAAAAATACCATTAGGATCATATAAGCTTCCACAAAAAAAATAGATGAGGAAAATTAGAAAAGTTATACATATTTTAAATCTATTTGATAATATCAGAGAATTACCAAGTTATGACATGGGTAATTATGGAGCTCAGAGGAAGGAAGCTCAAAAATTAAAAACAAGCATTGAGGCCCACTCTCCCCAGGAGGTACCTGCTGATTCAAGACTAGAGTCAAGAGAGAGAATAAATAGCCCTTTAACAGTCTCATAGAGCTGGGAGAAGGGGCAGACAATGAAGGTCAGGACTTCCCTGGTGGTCCGGGAGTTAAAATCCACCTTCCAATACAGAGGACCTGGGTTCAATCCCTGGTCAGGGAACTACGATCCCACATGCCACAGTGCAACTAAGTGTACCACAACCACTGAGTCTGCATACTCTAGAGCCTGTGCTCCACAAGAGAAGCCAGCACGCCACAACTAGAGAAAAGCCCGTAACGAAGAGACAGCACACTGCAATGAAGACTCAGCACAGCCAAATTTTAAAAAAATAAACAATGAGGACTTCCCTCGTGGCAAAACTGATTAAGAATCTACCTGCCAATGCAGAGGACATGGGTTCAGTCCCTGGGGCAAGAAGACTCCACATGCCTCAGAGCAGCTAAGCCTGTGCACCACAGCTACTGAAGCCCACCACGTATAGTCAGTGAGCCGCAACTATCGAGCCCAAGTGCTACATCTACTAAAGTGCAAGCACCCAGAGCCTGTGCTCCACAAGAGAAGCCACCTCAGTGAGAAGCCCTTGCATGACAAGAAGAGTAGACCCCACTCACCAACAAATAGAGAAAGCCCTCACAAAGCAATGAAGACCCCGTGCAACCAAAACTAAATAAATTAATTAAAATTATAAAACAGAAACAGTGAAGCTCAAGGCATATCAAAAGGAGGAACATTTGTAAACCAGTCCCAATTTTTCAAATTAAGTTCCTGAAAAGCTATATCTTAAGAGTTAGGGTGGATGAAGTGGAAATAGATCACCTCCACAGAAACTGAAGCCAATTTTTGTGTCACCTCAATTCCTCATTTGGAGAAGGCAATGGCAAGCCACTCCAGTACTCTTGCCTGGAAAATCCCATGGACAGAGGAGCCTGGTAGGCTGCAGTCCATGGGGTCACAAAGAGTTAGACACGACTGAGCCGCTTCACTTTCATTTTTCAGTTTCATGCACTGGAGAAGGAAATAGCAACCCACTCCAGTGTTCTTGCCTGGAGAATCCTGGGGACGGGGTAGCCTGGTGGGCTTCTGTCTATGGGGTTGCATAGAGTCAGACACTACTGAAGTGACTTAGCAGCAGCAGCAATTCCTCATTGAACTGAGATGCTGAGTATTAGAAACAAAGCTCTATTCTCTCTGTGTGTGTTAGTTGCTTAGTCCTGTCTGACTCTGCAACCCCATAGACTGCAGCCCCACCAGGCCCCTCTGTCCATGGGATTCACCAGGCAAGAACACTGGAGTGAGTTGCCATTTCTTTCTCCAAAAGGAACTATAGAAAGAAAGAAAGTGAAGTCCCTCAGTCTTGTCTGACTCTTTGCGATCCCACGGACTGTAGTCTACCAGGCTCCTCCATCCATGGAATTTTCCAGGCAAGAGTACTGGAGTGGGTTGCCATTTCCTTCTCCATTCGCTCTGTAGGAGGGTCAAATTATCTGTACAGTTTCTCACTATCAATATCTAGCAATCAATCCAAAATTTTGTAACCAAAAATCAAGAGAAACTGTGAACAACAGAAGTAACCCACAGACATCCAGATAATGGACATAATGGTTGTTAAATAACTGAAATGTAAAAGGATTTATATAACAAGATAGGGAATTTGGCCAGGGAAGTTGAAAATGTAAAGGAGAACCAAGTGGAAAGTAGCAATAAAAAATATAATAACAGAAATAATCCCAGTGAGTAAATTTAATAGAAGATTAGTGATAGTGATAGTGAAGTCGCTCAGTCGTGTTGGACTTTTTTCGACCCCCTGGACAGTAGCCAACCAAGCTCCTCCGTCCACGGGGTTTTCCAGGCAAGAATACTGGAGTGGGTTGCCATTTCCTTCTCCAGGGGATCTTCCCGACCCAGGGATCGAAGCTGGGTCTCCCGCATTGTAGGCAGATGCTTTACCATCTGAGCCACCAGGGAAGGCTAGACACAGTTGAAGAGATAAATAATAAGGCAAAAGATAACTCAGAAGAAAATAAATGAAGGACACAAACACAGTGGGGAAGAAATTACAGAAAAGACCATAGAAGATATACAGAATATTTTTAAAATATATAACTGGAGTTCCAAGAGATCATTTTTTTCCTTGCTGCATCACAAAGGTGGCACCCCAGAGCAACGAAAAATGGACTCTCTTTTCAGTGAATTATCTTGGGTCAGCTGGATATTTATATAGAACAAAAATGAACCCTAGCTTGTATTCTACACCATATTCACATAGCAATTCCAGGCATTTTATAAAGCTAAGTTTAAAAATAAGAAAGGTTTTAAAAGATAACTTAGAAAAACTATTTTCATAATCTTGAGGTAGGCAAAGACTTCTTAAAGAAAATCCAAAAGAAACCAATCAACTGTTAAGGGAAAGGCTGATTAAATGAGTTATACTAAAATTTTAAAACTCTGCTCATCAAAAAACATCTTTAAGGAAATGAAAAATTAAAACCCTACAGTGGAAGAAGATATTTTCATTTCATATAACTCATAAGGGAATTGTATCTAGAATTGAAAATGTTTACACAAAAGAGTCAGACATCATCACTTAGGAACTAAGCAACAATAAATGAGTTAAAAAAGAAAGAGACACAAATAAATCAACAGAATATTAGACACGAGGCTTGAATAGACATTTCAAAAAATAGCCAATAACATTTAAAAAGTCTTAACTTCATTAATAATCAGATAAATGTAAAGGAAAACCACAATGAGCTACCACTATACCCTCACCAGAATAAAATTGCAAAGACTGACATTGCCAAGTGTTGAAAATGTGGAGCATTCTATGCACTGCTGGTTTAAGCATAAATTTCTGTAACTCCTTCAGCAACTTGTTAGGCATCAGGTACTAAAGTTGGACATATATGACCTTCTGGTTGTTGATGTTCAGTCATTCAGTCATGTCCAACTCTTTGTGACCCCATGGACTGCAACATGCCAGGCTTCATATCCTTCAGTATCTCCCAGAGTTTGCTTAAACTTCTGTCCATTTAGTCGACGATGCCATCCAACCATCTCATCCTCTGTTGCCCCATTCTCCTCCTGCCTTAAATCTTTCCCAGCATCAGGGTCTTTTCCAATGAGTCAGCTCTTTGCATCAGGTGTCCAAAGTATTGGAGCTTCAGATTGAGCATCAGTCCTTCCGATGAATATTTGGGATTGATTTCCTTTAGGATTGATTGGTTTGATCTCCTTGCAGCCCAAGAGACTCTCAAGAGTCTTCTCCAGCACCATGATTCAACACATCACTTCTTCGGCACTCAACCTTCTTTATTGTCCAACTCTCACATTCATATAGGACTACTGGAAAAACCATAGCTTTGACTATACGGATCTTTGTTGGCAAAGTGATGTCTCTGCTTTTTAATACACTGACTAGGTTTGGGGTGACAGAGGATAAGATGGTTGGATAGCATCACTGACTCAATGGATACGAGTTTGAGCAAACTCCAGGAGATAGTGAAGGACAAGGAAGCCTGGTGTGCTACAGTCCATGGGCTCTCAAAGAATGAGACACAACTTAGCAACCAAACAACAATTAGGTTTGTCATAGCTTTCCTTCCAAAGAGTAAGTGTCTTTTGATTTCATGGTTACAGTCACCATCTGCAGTGATTTTGAAGCCCAAGAAAATGAAATCTGTCACTTTTTCAACTTTCTCCCCTTCTTTTTGCCGTGAAGTGGTCAGACTGGATGCCACGATCTTAGTTTTTCAAATGTTGAGTTTTAAGCCAGTTTTTCCACTCTCCTCATTCATCGTCACTAAGAGACTTCACTTATAGTCCAATAACTTCATTTCTTAGTATCTGTCCAATCAGTTCAGTTCAGTCAGTCAGTTGTGTCCAATTCTTTGTGACTCCATGGACTGCAGCACACCAGGCTTCCCTGTCCATCACCAACTCCTGGAGCTTGCTCAGACTCATGTCCAGTGAGTCAGTGATGCCATCCAACCATCTCATCTTCTGTCATCCCCTTCTCTATGCAGTCAAAATGCATCTAAAGACATGCACAAGAATGTTCAGTATTCACAGTACTCCAAAACTGGAAGATATCCAGATGTCCATCAGCCATTGAATTGTGACATATCCACATAATGAGATATCATGCAGCAATGAAAATGAATAAATTGCTACATTACAATATGGAAGAATTTCATCAATACAATGTGGAATGAAAGAATCCAGACACAAATGAGTACATCCTCCATGGTTCCATTTACATAAAGTTGAAGAAAACCCCTGTGGTATTAAAAGTCAAAATAATGGTTACCTCTGGGGAGAAAGAAGTGGGTAATGATGAAGACCAAGGCACGAAAGAAGCATTTAGAGTACTGGTATCACTCTCTTCTTTTTTACTTGGCTGGTGGGTTGCTTACTGGTTTGTCCACTTTCTCATACTTCACTTAGGTATATTCTTAAAAATTACTACAATTTTTTGTATGTCATTCTGAAACTAAAATGATAAAGACACTGGGGAATTCCCCAGTGGTCCAGAGGTTAGGGCTTCAAACTCTCACTGCCTAGGGCCCAGGTTCCATCCTTGGTCAGGACACTAAACTCTCATAAGCTGCATGGCCCAGGCAAAAAAAATTATAAAGATACACATATATGGTTGATAGCAAATGCACAGTAAAACTAAATCTGGAAGACTCTAAGCCAAGTTATTTATAGCCATTAATAGTAGCAAGATTATAGAAAACTATCATTTTCCATGTAATATATTTCTGTATTTTATGAATTTTTTATAGTAAACATGAATGTATGTTGCAGTCAGAAAAACAACATGCAAAAATACATCAATAACAACAAAAGACTAGTTACCTACAACCCTTTTCACAGTGCGCAGATGAGAACTTTATTGTGTGGCAAGAAGATTCCACTAATATAGAAAAGCTGTTGGTTTCATAATCATCTAAGAGCCTTTGTTTGAAAAGAAAAAAAAAAATCTTGTTTGTAAGAGAACCCCAGGCTGGTGTGTGAGCTGCAGATTCCCAGCTGTCCACAGTTCTGCCTCATTGCTTGGGGATGTGCTTCATTGATTGCTAAAGCAAAGCTCCAGACAAAACCCAAAATTTGTAAAGCAGGAGAGTTCTCAAATCACCTCCACAGCTGTGAAAACCAGACCTATCACAACCTACCAGTGAGTCTGACACAGTTAAATAAGCTAATACGTGTCAAAACATCCTCCAAAAATTAAAAGTTGCAGTAGAAATGCAAAATACTACCTGGAACATGTCCGTGGGAGCTTTGGGGATGGGCATTTCCCCAGCCATCAAGAACTAGCATAGAGAACTCCGTGAGTATTAACGAAAATCTGAATTTCCAGATTCCATGCACTGGCAGCACTACAGATATTCTCCAAGACATAATATCCTTTGCTTTGATCCCTTCAGAAACCTTGTTTTCTGCAGCTCTCCTCTATATAGCATAACTGCTTTACCTGTAATCATCCCTTAGCTGAATCATCTGGATTTCCAGTTTACCTATGTTTTTAAAATTAGGTTTCAGACATTCAGACAAGTAAGATGGTGTTAGGAAACACCATCTTGCCTTCAGGATAGCATTTTCCAAAGGCAAGTCCTTTGGGACACTAGTCCCATGAATTGCTTTTCAAATAAAGTTTGCCAACAGCTATAGCTACCCCACTGTTGGAACACGATGATGCACTTGAGCCTAACAGACTCTGAGAATATTGCAAAGAGCACTCTTTTGGACTTTTTTAACCCAAATTTCCCAAACTTATTTGACCAAAGTTCTATTGTACTGAGATGGCATAGAATTAATGTTGTATACAACATTATTTCAGAAACTCTACAACTGTGGACTACCCTGATGGTCCAGTGGTTAAGACTTCGCCTTCTAATGCAGGTGGTGCAGGTTCAATACCTGGCTGCTGCTGCTGCTGCTAAGTCGCTTCAGTCGTGTTCAACTCTGTGTGACCCCATAGACGGCAGCCCACCAGGCTCCCCCGTCCCTGGGATTCTCCAGGCAAGAACACTGGAGTGGGGTGCCATTGCCTTCTCCAGTGCATGAAAATGAAAAATGAAAGTGAAGTTGCTCAGTCGTGTCTGACTCTTAGCGACCCCATGGACTGCAGCCTGCCAGGCTCCTCCGTCCATGGGATTTTCCAGGCAAGAGCACTGGAGTGGGTTGCCATTGCCTTCTCCGCAATACCTGGTTGAAGAGCTAAGATCCCACATGCCTCATGGCCAAAATCCAAAACATAAAACAGAAGCAATATTGTAATGAATTCAATAAAGATTTTTAAAACTGTACACATCAAACAAAATCCAAAACTAAAAAATTCCAATAGAGAAAGAAATATTAAAAGCAGTTAAGCAAGTGATTTTCAATACTTAAATCTCCATTATACAAAATTCATATGAAAAAGATTTCAATTTCTCCTTACATATGTGAAGACTTCAATTTACTGATAAATGTCTTGATTCAGAATGTATTTAAAGTTTTCTCAGTGCCTTTGCAATTATAACTCAGATAAATTCGTATCGTAAGAACATGAAGATCTACTCAAGCAGAGTAGTTAAAGGACTTGCCTAGAGTCAAAGAAATTTAATTTTCATTTGTGGTCAAGTTTACGGGCTTAAACAAGTAATTTAAATTCTATGAGTTTCGGTTTCCTCATCTATAAAACAGAGATTATAGTAATATTCTTTCTTTATAGGGTTTGTCAATATTATATATACATACATTATAGGTAGGTATACAATGCAATATATGTATGTATACAATGGACCTAAAATTGGGCGAACTCTGGGAGATGGTGAGGGACAGGGAGGCCTGGGGTACTGCAGTCCATGGGGTCACAAAGAGTTGGACACGACTTAGCGACTGAACAACAATGCTTAGTACAACTGTGTTAGTAAATCTGTGTTAGACCCTATTATTAAAGTTTTTTATTTTGATATTTTTTATTTACTGGGCTTCCCTGGTGGCTCAGGCAGTAAAGAACCTGACTGCAATGCAGGAGACCTGGATTCAGTCCCTGGGTCCGGAAGATTCCCTGGAGAAGGGAATGGTTACCCACTCCAGTCTTCTTGCCTGGAGAATTCCATGGACACAGGAGCCTGGCAGGCTACCATCCTTGGGGTCGCAAAGAGCTGGACACGACTGAGCAGCTAATAGTTTCACTTTAAGCACATTAGAATATAAATATTCAAATGAGTTTTGCTGATAAATCAAAGTTAAGTTATACGGTTAAACCAGTGATGGTAATATTTTTAAAATATCCTTTTAGGAAGCTGAGTAAACAGAGGATAAACTTTCTGACTAAATATGGATAAATTAAAGTTTGGGGTGATACATGAGAAACATGTTTCTAAAAATACAAATGAATTCAATAAAATGTGATAGAGTCCCTAATATGTGAAAAGCCATGGGTTAATACTACATGCTGTGTGACTGTCAAATTTTGAAGAACTAGTTTCCTGGAGAAGAGATTCTACCTCAAGCTTGAAATGTAGAAATCCTGCCTGAGTGTCCAGTCTGCTTTGTTGTTGCTGTTGTTCAGTCACTAAATCATGTCCGACTCTTTGTGACCCCATGGACTGCAGCATGCCTGGCTCCTCTGTCCTCCACCATCTCCCGGAGTTTGCTCAGACTCCTATCTATTGAGTCGGTGATGCCATCCAACCATCTTGTCCTCTGTCACTGCTTTCTCCTCCTACCCTCAATCTTTCCCAGCATCAGAGTCTTTTCCAATGAGTCGGCTCTTCGCATCAGGTGGCCAAAGTATTGGAGCTTCAGCTTCAGCATCTGTCCTTCCAATGAATATTCAGGGTGATTTCCTTTCAGATTGACTGGTTTGATCTCCTTGCAGTCCAAGGGACTCTCAAGAATCTTCTCTACCACCACAATTTGAAAGCATCAATTCTTCAATGCACAGCCTTCTTTATGATCCAACTCTCAAATCCATACATGACTACTGTAAAACCCTAGCTTTGACTTTACAGACCTTTGTTGGCAAAGTGATATCTCTGCTTTTTAATACACTGTCTAGGTTTGTCACAACTTTTCTTTCAAGGAACCCATCTGAAAAATTTCAGACATGCCAGTCTCACACAATCAGGTGGACCAATTCCATAAAGTTCCTCTCTCTCTGTCTCTCTGTCTCTTTACACATACACATATACACACTCTCTAATGGTTCTGTTTTTCTGCAGAAACCCTGACATGTGATGGAATTATGACTTCATTGGATTACTCATTTTTTAATTTATTTTTTAATTGAAGGATAATTGCTTTACAGAATTTTGTTGCTTTCTGCCAAATATCAACATGAATCAGCCATAGGTATACATACGTCCCCTCCCTCTTAAACCTCCCTCCCATCTCCCTCCCCATCCCACACCAGAGGTTGTTACAGAGACCTTGTTTGAGTTCCCTGAGTCATACAGCAAATTCCCATTGGCTATCTATTTTACACATGGTATTGTAAGTTTCCATGTTACTCTCTCCATGCATCTCACCCTCTCCTTCGTCCCCCCGCCCAACATGTCCATAGGTGTGTTCTCTATGTCTGTTTCTCCATTGCTGCCCTGCAAATAAATTAATCAGAACCATCTTTCTAGAGTCCATATATATGCATTAGTATATAATATTTTTTAAAAAGTATATAATATTTATCTTTCTCTTTTTGACTTACATCACTCTGTATAATAGGCTCTATGGTTTACTCTTTATGCTACCTTTGCATATAAAAGAATTTCTCTTTTTTTGAGTGCCTGTTATGAACCAGATACCTTATGAGGAACGTGAATATACATGATCTAATTTCATCCTCATAATGATCTAGCAAGCTAAAACATAGTAGATCTTAAATTATTATGGGCTTCCCCTTGTGGCTCAGGTGGTAAACAGTCTGTTTGAAATCAGGGAGACCCAGTTCTATCCCTGGGTCAGGAAGATCCCCTGGAGAAGGGGATGGCTACCAACTCCAGTATTCTTGCCTGGAGAATCCCGTGGACAGAGAAGCCTGGCAGGCTACAGTCTCTGGGGTTGCAAAGAGTCAGACATAGCTGAGTGACTTTCACTTTCTTTCACTTTAAATTTTTATAAATTGCAAATTATAAATTGCTTTATAGAATATAAGACCCTTAAGAGAGGGGGTAGAAACATTGAAAAGCAAAGTAGGAAGTAAGGAAATTAAAAAAAAAAAAAAGGGAAAAAAATTATTATGAAACTCATTGTCATTTACTCAGGAAACATTTTGAGTTACCTTGGGCTGAGCTTAAGTAGGTTTTTTCAGAGAAAGTTTAATTGTGTCATAGTGAAATATAATGCACCTTTACCTACTTACTCAACACTCTAATAACCCGTGGCATAAATGTAAAAATAGTTTAAGGATAAATACTGGAAGAAATATAGAATAAAATGAGAGTCATAAAACATGAGTTTAATTTCAGCTCTACTTATTACTAGCTTGGAGGCCTTGGGTAAGTCTCAGTTTTGTTACCCATAAAATGGAAATAAGAATAAGCACCTCACAAGAGTACTTTGACTAAATTAAATGCTGATATTCTGAAGAACTCTTTATACTATACCAGGAGGTACTCATTTTTGTTCGTTTGAGCTTCCTAGCTATTATATCTTCATTTTTCCTACAGTTTACTTAATATGGCAGAAATAGACTTGAAAAAAGGCATAAATATTTGCTCCTAACAGCTTTGCAAAGTGCATAAAGTCCTCACAACATAAAACTAAAACTTTCAAAAAATTACATTGCTTTTCTTTAAAATGGAACTTTAAGAAATTAAAATTACAATCACTGAAATGGCAAAACCAATACAATACTGTGAAGTAATTAGCCTCTAATTAAAATAAACAAATTTAAACTAAAAAAAAAAAAAAAGAAAATCTTAGTGAATGGATTATGTTAGTAGTAGCGGTCCAAACTCAAGTCCAGTTGAAACAGCTCAGTAACTGGAAGATAGATATAATGAAATTACCCAGAATGTAACTCAAATATATCAGGAGATTTTTTTTTTAATGAAAGAAGGATTAAGAAACATAGAAGATAAAAAAAAAAAAAGGTGTAATACAGAGTTAGAGAAAGAAGAGAAGATGTGGAAGAATTCTACAAAGTTAAGCCTGAGCATTTTCCAAATTAATAAAAAAACATTTAAAATGCAGATAGGAAAACACAATATACTAAGTGGAATAATAGAAAGTGACACCTAGACGTATTGTGATAACACTTCATAATCTGACAAAAACCAAAAGAATTTTTTTCATATTTTATATACTAATCACAGACTCAAATTAGTTTATTTTCCTGTAATCAGGAAAGCACAAAATAATGCTGTGTTACAATGACGCATTTAATTGTTACTTTGAAAGCTTTTGGAGTTTTTCTTGTGTTTTGTTACCTCTCTCCATCTCTGTATCAGGCCAATTCACGACTTGCTGGAACTCATACCACAAAGCATTTTTGCCAACTATTTATATTCTTTCCTTACTTAGGTAAAGTAAATCCCACACTTTCTCAGTGGGGTTAAGGTCAAGACTCAGAGGGGAGCCACTCCTTCCTAATTAGTTCCCCAGACTCCTCTTTTTTTCCCTTTTTAAATGGCCACAACAGTTTAGAAAAATGTTTGGAGTCATAATCCTCCTGATAAATGAATCCCTGATCAAGCAGCTGGTTTCCAGAAGGGACTCCTTGCTGTGCTGCAATTAAGTTGAAGCTGAACTCCAGTAGTTCAGGTCAAGCTGAAGTACTTGAGGGGACCATACCTGTCTCTGAGCTCTACTGTATAATATGCAAAGCTACAAGACTCCAGCTTCTTCTCTCCAAAGCCCTCACCCAAAATATCAATTTTCTTAGTCAATGAGAAGAATACTTATTGTTGGGAATGCATGGGAAGGTCCTCTACTGGTGATCTAAGGTAGCAGAAGATCCATGCTTTCAGAGAGTAATGACAATTTAATACCATCCTAGGAATCTTGAAAGTAATTTTCTACTTACACATAGTGTACTTAATTTCTGAGTTGATGAATAGTCACGTGTTAATAGTGGTACCATATTATCTGTCCGAGATTTTGCAGATTTAAGTCATTTTAAAGGGAAATATTCATTAAAAAAAAAAAAACAAAGATATATCTCAGACTTAAAAAGGTAATGTACAGGAAATTACAAAAGGCTACATCCTGAATAAACAATCACACTTTAAAACACACACACACATGAACACACACAGAACTGTTCACCTGAGCCCATGCTCAATGTAGAAACTTCAGCTACTTTTATAGATTTATTTTCCCTCTCTGATTCTTCTAGGTTAATAAAAATTTTGCCCACATATGCCATGTGAAAGTACAGTCCTTTGTCTTGGTTTCTGGGACAAATATTAATAACCTCAGAAATGCAGATAACACCATCCTAATGGTAGACAGCAAAAAATAACTAAGGAGCCTCTGGATGTAGGTGAAAGAGAAGAGTGAAAAAGCTGGCTTAAAACTCAACATTCAAAAAACTAAGATCATGACAAAAAATGGGGAGAAAATGGAAAGAGTAACAGAGTTTATTTTCTAGGGCTCCAAAATCACTGAGGATGGTGATTGCAGCCATGAAATTGAAAGACAGTTGCTCCTTGGAATTAAAGCTAGGACAAACCTAGATGACACTAAAAAGCAGAGACATCACTTTGCCAACAAAGGCCCATGTAGTCAAAACTAGGGTTTTTTTCAGTAGTCATGTGCAGACGTGAGAGTCGGACCATAAAGAAAGCTGAGCACTGAAGAATTGATGCTTTTGATCTGTGGTGTTGGAGAAGACTCTTAAGAGTCCCTTGGACAACGAGGAGATCAAGCCAATCAATCCTAAAGAAAATCAATGCTGAATATTCATTGGAAGGACTGATGCTGAAGCTGAAGCTCCAATACTCTGGCCACCTAATGTGAAGAGCCAACTCATTGGAAAAGACCCTGATGCTGGGAACGATTGAAGGCATGAACGGGTGGCAGAGGATGAAGTGGTTGGATGGTTTCATCAACTCAATGGATGTGAGTTTGAGCAAACTCCAGGAGAAAGTGAAGGGAAGTGCGAAGGGTGTGCTGCATGCAATCCATCGGGTTGCAAGAAGTTGGAAATGACCGAACGACTGGACGACAACTGTCGATAATGTTCTATCAACTACGAAACTGATTTGTATTTTTGTCAGGACACAACTTAACTTCCTTGCTGTCAGTGCCTATAAGAAGAAACAGACCTTTCCATGTCACCACTGTGATGCCTTTACCTTAATTTCAGAACAAAATTTTTCAAATCTTTCCAGAAAAAAAAAAACAAAACCCCAACTCAGGAGACATTTTGGAAGACAATGAGATTCACTGTGTGGAAAAAGATGATGATCACCCATATTCCACTAAAGGACAAGAGACAGGCTCATAGAAGAGGTTTGCAAAAAAGAAAATAGAAAAAGAATTAATAACCAGAATATTATGAGTTTTCTAGAAGTGTTATAACAAATTGCCCCATAGAAATGTATTAGTTCACAGTTCTGGAGGTCAGAAGTCCAAAATCAAAGTGTCCATAGAGCCATACTCCTTCTGAAGACTAGTGAAGAAACCTTCTTTGCCTCCTCTAGCTTCTGGTGGCTCTAAGCACTCCTTGACTTGTGACTATCTGATACAGACAAGGAGGAGAAGACCTCTGTATGTCTCTTAGAAGGACTATTGTCATTGCATTGAGAGTTTTCTAGTTAATCTAGGATTATCTTGTCTTGAGATGCCTAATGTAATTACATCTGTAAGGACAGCTTTTCCTGTGTGGTTTCACTGGCACGTTTCAGAGCTTAGGACATAGACCCACAACATCTATCAATCAAGCTCCTAGTTAAAATAGTTCTATAAGCTTTTTATCGGAGGCAAGTTCCTCTACTATGTACATATAAGACTGAATAGATAGCATATAAAATAGAATTCAAGACACAAATCATGGTGAATCAGAAGGTTAAAGCAGTAGGTAGAAGTCAAAATATGGGCATAAATGACTTCAGGTCTTGAAAAGACAAAAGAGGTTAACTTTTTTATGATTACAGAGAACAAAAGCACAATCCAAGAGTTCATATTTATTTATGATTTAGAAAAAAAAATAAACCCTCTTATAAAATGAGGAATAGAAGGGAACTTTCTTACTTTGAGGCAAAATTACTCTGAAACATTACAATAACATTAAAAATTTACAGTCAATTTATAATATATTAATTTCAGGTATATAGCCTTGTGATTCAGTATTTTCACAGATTATACTCCATTAAAAGTTATTACAAGATAAAGGCTGTAATTCCCTGTGCTGCTAATTTATTTTATACATAGTATAGTAGTTTTCATCTCTTAATCCCAAGCCCCTATTTGTTCCTGCCCCTTTCTGTCTTCCTCTTTGGTAGCCACTAGTTTGCTTCCTATTTCTGTGAGTTTGTTCCTGTTTTGCACATACTTCATTTGTATTATCTGTTTGAGTCCATGTATAAGTGATATCATATAGTATTTGTCTTTTTCTGACTTATTTCACAAAACATATTATTCTCTAGGTCCATCTATAATGCTGCAAATGGCAGGATTTTATTCTTTTAATGGCTGAATAATATTCCACTGTGTATATCTTCTTTATTCATTCATCAGTTGATGGGCACTTGGGTTGTTTCCATATCTTGCCTGTTATAAATAATGCTGCCATGAACACTAGGGTGTATGTATCTTTTCAAATTAGTGGGTTTTTTTTTTTTTTTTTTCTGGATATGTACTCAGGAGTGGCATCGCTGGATCACATGGTAGTTCTATTTTCAACTTTATGAGGAAGCTCCATACCATTTCCCATGATGACTTTACCAATTTACATTCCTCAGTCAGTCAATTCAGTCACTCAGTCGTGTCCAACTGTTTGTGACCCCATGAACTGCAGTATGCCAGGCTTCCCTGTCCATCACCAACTCCTGGAGCTTGCTCAAACCCATGTCCTACCAACATTCCTATCAACAGTATATTTGGGTTCCCTTTTCTCCATACCTTCTCCAGTATTTTTTACTCGTAGATGTTTGATGATAGCCATTCTGACAGGCGGAGAAGGCAATGGCACCCCACTCCAGTCCTCTTGCCTGGAAAGTCTCATGGATGGAGGAGCCTGGTAGGCTGCAGTCCATGGGGTCACGGAGAGTCGGACATGACTGAGCGACTTCACTTTCACTTTTCACTTTCATGCATTGGAAAAGGCAATGGCAACCCACTCCAGTGTTCTTGCCTGGAGAATCCCAGGGACGGGGGAGCCTGGTGGGCTGCTGTCTATGGGGTCGCATAGAGTCAAACATGACTGACGTGACTTAGCCGCAGCAGCAGCATTCTGACAGGTGTGAGGTGACATCTCACTGTTGTTTTGATTTCTCTGATAATTGCATTATTGAGCAGCTTTTAATGTGCTCATTAGTCATCCATATGCCTTCTTTGAAAAAATGTCTATTCAGGTCTTCCACCCATTTTTGATTGATTCTTTGTTTTTTGATGTTGGGTTGTATGAGCTGTTTATATATTTTGGACATTAACCCCTAATAGATCATATCCTTTGCTAATATTTTCTGCCACTCCATGTGTTGTCTTTTCATTTTGTCATTGATTTCCTTTGCTGCGCCAGAGCTTTTAATTAGGTTACATTTGTTATTTTTGTTATGTCTTTTGCCTCAAGGGACAGATCCAGAAAAATATTGCTATGATATGTCAAAGCATATGTCAAAGAATGTTTTGCCTATGTTTTCTTAAAGGAGTTTACAGTTTCAAGTCTTAAATTTAGGTCTTTAATCCACTTTAAGTCTATTTTATGTATATTTTAAGTTTATTTTGAGTATATGGTGTGAGAAAATGTTCTAACCTCATTGTTTTGCAGGAAGCAGTCTAATTTTTCCCAGTATCACTTGTTAAAGAAACTGTCTTTTCTGCACTGTATGTTCTTGCCTCCTTTGTCTTAATTGACTATAGATGTGTGGGTTTATTTCTGGGCTCTCTGTTCTGTCCCGCTGGTCTTGTTGTTGTTCATTCACTAATTTGTGTCTGACTCTTTGTGACCCCACGAGTCCATGTGTCTCTATTTTGTGCCAGTACCATGCTGTATTGATTCCTGTAACTTTGTAGTATAGTCTGAGGTCTGGGAGCACAATACCTCCAGCTTCGTTCTTTTTTCTCAAGATTGCTTTGGCAATTAGTGGTCTTTTGTGTTTTATGGTGTTCAGAGTATAGGTCTTTCACATCTTTGATTAAGTTTATTCCTAGGTATTTTATTCTTTTAAATGTGATTTTAAATGGAATTTTTTTTTTTTTACTTTCTATTTCTGATAGTGTGTAGAATAGCAACAGATTTCTGTATCTTTCTGTATAATTCTGCATCCTGCAACTTTGCTGAATTCACTTCTAGTAGTTTTGGGGTGGAGACTTTGAGAGTTCCAGTACAAAGTATTATGGCAGCTTTTGTAGCATAATTAGTGACAGTTTTACTTCTCTTCAAATTTAGATGACCTTTTTCTTTTCTGATTACTGTGGTTAAGGCTTCCGATACTGTGTTAACATAGAAGTGGTATAAGTGGGAATCCTTGTCCTTTTTCCTGAATTTAGAGGAAAGACTTTCAGCTTTTCATCATTGAATATGATGTTACTTTGAGTTTGTCACAAATGGCCATTATTATGTTGATATATGTTCCCTTGATACCCACTTTGATTAACATTTTTATCACTTGGTATCTTTATAAATTTTAAAAAGGAAATACAAAATTGTCTTTGCAGATGACATGATCAACTAGATAGAAAAGCAAAGTTAATCTTCTAGTAAACTCATAATACTAAAAAGTTCATTAAGGTTGCTGGAACATTAACACACACACACACAAAATAATGGTATTTCTAAGCCAACTAAATCAACTAGAAATTATAAAGAAAAAAACCATTCACAAAGAAACACAAAAACTATGAGGTAATGAGACACGGAAAATATTCAAAAATTTTGTTGAGAAAATTGTAACACATCATTGAAGAAATAAATGAAGATATATATATACACACACACTATATTCAGAGGTGAAAGGCAATATTTTTAAAGTTATTACTGTAAAATAGCCCCAAGTCTACATAAATACTGTGCTGTGCTGTGCCTAGTCACTCAGTCATATCCAACTCTTTTGCAACCCCATGGACTATAAGCCCCCAAATACTTTTCAATTAAATTTGAAACAAGTATTAATGTGGTACTTGACAAGATAATCCTGAATTTCCAAGTACTTTTGAAAAAGATGAACAAGGCATGCAGACATTGTAGAGGTAAAGACACTACTAGAATAGTGTGTCTTTAGGCACACTAGAATAGAATGGAGAATCCAGAAACAGACTTATACATAAATGGAAATGTAGTATTTTAAATCAGAGAAGAAAGGATGAACTATTAGGTAAATCATGCTTGGACTACTGGATATTCATTTGAAAAAAAAATTTACACCCTACACTATAAATTAAAATAATCTAGGGACTTCCCTGGTAGTCCAGTAGCCTTCCAATGCAGAGGACATGGGTTCAATCCCTGGTTAGGGAGCTAAGATTCCACATGCCACAGAGCAACTAAGCTCCGATGTCACGACTACTGAACCTGCATGCTCCGGAGTCCAGGTGCCACAGTGAAAGATCCCCCATGACACAACCAAGATTCAACACAGCCAAATAAGTAAATTTAAATAAATATTTTAAAAATAATATATAGTTGGGAAAATCAAAACTTTGTATTGTTTTAGATAAAAATATACAACATACAACTTGGGGTAGGAAAGGAGCTGTTAAGGAATAAAAACAAAACTATAAAAAATGTGTATAATGATCCCCTTAAGATAAAAAAAAAAAACTTTAGTTTAAAAAGGAAAAACACTGTAAACAAAGTTAAAAGGCAAGCTATCAGAAAAAACATATACCATTTATATAACTGATAAAATTCAAACCATAAATTTAGCTTAAAATGA
This sequence comes from Bos grunniens, assembly GCF_055505025.1. NCBI lineage: Eukaryota > Metazoa > Chordata > Mammalia > Artiodactyla > Bovidae > Bos > Bos grunniens. The sequence goes on along the minus strand of NC_141170.1, from coordinate 8,953,811 downwards.
GTCTCAAGCCCTAGTGCTCCTAGGCACAGGGAAAAAAACAAAAATGAATCATCCCTGGAAGAAAGCACCCTTATCCTATGCTACAAAGCATCACCACAACTGATTTTGCATGAAATGAGCAGTTCACAAAGATAATTAGGACAGAAGGAAATAAGGCACTGAGAATGACAATCACCAGAAATAACAGACAGCATAGACCCAAGATAACTAATAGAATGGAGTTATTAATACAAATTGGGAAAAAACAGGCTCAGTATGTTTAAAGACATAAAAGGTAAGTCTGAAAACTGGAATATTTTTGCAGGTAAAAGGAATTTATTAAAAAAATAACAAGGCATACATTCAGAAATCCAGTAATAGTTCTTAAATGAAATTTAAAATAATTGAGATTAAAAACACGACAAACACATTTGACACAAATGAAAAAAGAATGTGTGAATAAGATAGTCCCGATGATAGTATCCAGAATGCAGAACAGAAAGAAAAAAAGGTGAAAAGTATAAACTAAACATTGAGAAACATAGGATAAAGTGATGGTTTATCAACCATCCAGCTTGAACTCCAGAACACAATGAAATAGAGCACAGGGCAGGTGTAATGTTTTTATTGATAAGGGATGAGGTTTTCCAAAAATTTATGAAAGACATTCATCCACAGCTTCAAGAATTGCAATGAATCACAAACAAGATAAATAAAAACAAATCCATATCCAGATACACCCTGTGGATGTGCAGTTCAAAGACAAAGAAAGTGTCTTTTTTTTTTTTAGGTTATTACAGAATACTGAGCAGAATTGTCTATGCTGTACAATAGGTTCTTGTTGGTAGTCTATTTTAAATACGGCAGTGCGTATATGCCAATCCCAAATTCTCAATCACGAAAACAGTGTGACCAAAAGTGTGTTAAAATGAGGTTATCATTAAAAGAGTGGCATATGGACTCTTGATTTCTCAACAGCCATAGAAGTCAAAAGACTAACAAATGGGTCCTTGAATGTTCTACAAGAAAATAACTGTTATGCTAGATTTCTATACACAGAAAGAGTACAAAGAGATAAATTAGGCAAACAAAAATGATTTACCACCATTAGACTCACTCTAAAGAAAATTTTAACGGATGCACATGAGGCAGGAAAAACTATTTCATAAGGACTAACATGTAAGAAGAAAGAAAGTGATCAACATGTGGGTAAACAAAGGAATACTGAGTTTATAAGTTATTAATAATAATAATATTCTATATTGTTTAAAAGGGTAGAACTAAAATACACTACAATAATAGCAAATAAATCTGGGAGACAAAGGAATAAATGGAGCAAAATGGTCTAAAGTCAAGATGAAGTAGGGCTTATCCAAGAATGTAAGGATAGTTTGACACTATAAAATTAAACAATATAATATACTACAGTTAAAGATTAAAGAATAAAAATTATGACCACTCAGGAAATAAAGGAAGAGATTATAATTCAGTAGAATGCAGCATTCTTTCATGATTTAAAAAAAAAATTATTTTAACAAATAGGAAATAGAAAGAAACTCCCTTATTTTGATAAAGAAATATGGCTCCGATGGTAAAGAATCCACCTGTAACATGGAAGACCTAGGTTTGATCCCTGGGTTGGGAAAATCCCCTGGGGAAGGGAAAGGTTACCCACTCCAGTATTCTTCCCTGGAGAATTCCATAGACAGAGGAGCCTGGCGGGCTACAGTCCATGGGGTTGCAAAGGGTCAGACATGACTGAGCAACTTTCACCACCAGCAGTTGTAGGAAACACTACACTTTGTGTTAAATAATTCAAAGCTCCATGTGAGCCTAGAAAGAGGAGTCCCACTGTCACGGATATTACTTACTGATGTACTGGCCATCCTAGTTGGCACCATAACTTAGGAAGTAATTATAGTGATCAGACATGAAGAAACAACAGTCATTATCTGACATTGATACGACTGCGTACAGTCGAAAATCTGAAAGAATCACAGATAAATTGTTAGTTCCCAGAGCCCATCTATATTCCCTCTTGTTTGGTTTCCTCCACTCCAAAGCCCGCAACTAGGAACCTCCCTTGCATCAAATCTCTTGCTTCATATTTCTTGCTATAGGAAGAGCCCTTGTGAGTGTTCACCTGATTAGGTCAGACCAACTCAGGACAATATATTCTTTAAGTCACCTGTCTATTCTTTAATAGAAAAGATAATCTGCTCTTTAAGTCACCTGGAGAAGACTCTTGAGAGTCCCTTGGACTGCAAGGAGATCCAACCAGTCCATCCTAAAGGAAATCAGTCCTGAATATTCATTGGAAAGACTGATGCTGAAGCTGAAACTCCAATACTTTGGCCACCTGATGCGAAGAACTGACTAACTTGAAAAGACCCTGATGTTGGGAAACATTGAAGGCAGGAGGAGAAGGGGACAGCAGAGGATGAGATGGTTGGATGGCATCACTGACTCAATGGACATGCGTTTGAGTAAACTCTGGGAGCTGGCGATGGACAGGAAGGCCTGGCGTGCTGCAGTTCATGGGTCGCAGAGTCGGACACAATTGAGTGACTGAACTGAACTGAAGTCACCTGTGCCACATAATCTAATCAGGCATGGGATCGACTATCCCATCATAGACACATACAAGCTGCATCCATCCGGAGGTAGATATCTTGAGGATCATCCTAGAATTCTGTCTACCATACCAACTAACTCCTCAATTACTCAGAGCTAAGCCAGAGTATTGAATTTTCTGGTTCTTATTTATCTATTTGAGCTCGTTTTATGGACTAGACTCTTTGTTAGGTGATGCACATTAACTTATGTAATTTCTTAACAACTCTGTGAAGTAGGTATTATATAATCTCCATTTTACAGATGAGAAGACTGAATTCCAGATGCATGATATAATTTTCCTAGGATTGTTCAGTCACTAGGTTTTGTCAGACTCTCCATGACTCCATGGACTGAGTATGCCCATCTCCTCTGTCCTCTACTATCTCCCAGAGTTTTCTCCAATTCAGGTTCACTGGGTCAGTGATGCTATCTAATTGCCTCATCCTCTATGCCCTATTCCCCTTTTGCTTTCAATCTTTCCCAGCATCAGGGTCTTTTCCAACGAGTCGTCTAGAGTGGTGAAGGCACGCTAAGTTGCTTCAGTTGTGTCCGACTCTTTGCAACCCTATGGACCAAAGCCCACCAGGGTCCTCTGTCCATGGGATTCTCCAGGCAAGAACACTAGAATGAGTTGCCATTTCTTCCTCCAGGGGATCTTCCAGACTCAGGGATGGAACCCCTGTCTCATCTCCTGCATTGGCAGGTAGATGCTTTTAGCAGAGGGAATGAATTATACTCAATATTATGTAATAACTTATAAGGGGAAAAAATCTGGAAAAGTGTTTATACATAGTTTCACAGTTTCAGATGTTACTGTGCTGTACACCTGAAACTAAAATTTTAAAATTTTTGAAAAGTTAAAAAGAAAAAGAAATCATTCCTCTTATCCTCTAGCTGCCCATGCAAACTGGAGTTATGGGTTTGCTTGTATAATTAACATTTATTTTTCTTTCTATTTTTTCCATTGTCAAAAGTTCTCTTTCACACATTTATCCCTGAGTTCGTAGATTTTTCAGCACATCTTTCCTGCTGGCTATTACATTTGAATAACTGTGGCTCAGTGGTAAAGAGTCTGCCTGCAATGCAGGACATGCAGGTTCAATCCCTGGGTCAGGAAGATCCCCCAGGAAGGAAATGGCAACCCACTCCTGTATTCCTGCTTCAGTTCAGTTCAGTTCAGTCACTCAGTTGTGTCCAGTTCTTTGCAACTCCATGGACTGCAGCATGCCAGGCTTCCCTGTCCACCACCAACTCCCTGAGCTTGTTCAAACTCATATCCATCAAGTTGGTAATGCCATCCAACCATCTCATCCTCTGTTATCCCCTTCTCCTCCTACCATCAGGGTCTTTTCCAAAGAGTCAGTTCTTCACATCAGGTGACCAAAGTATTGGAGTTTCAGCTCACCATCAGTCCTTCCAATGAATATTCAGGACCGATTTCCTTTAGGATTGACAGTTTTGATCTCCTTGCAGTCCAAGGGACTCTCAAGAGTCTTCTCCAACATGACACTTCAAAAGTCTGGAACATCCCACAGAGAGAGGAGCCTGGCAGGCTAGAGTACATGGGGTCACAAAGAGTCAGACACAACTTGGTGACTAAACAACAATAATCTTTCTAACACAGCCTTCCAAACCACAGAGACAAAATGCAGTCACTTTTAACAGAAATTTTATATTTTCATTTTAAAATAAAAATCTCAAGGTATAGAATATAAAATTTTTAACTTTTAGTTTAATTTTGGTACCCCACTAAATTCATTTTACAACACACTAATGAGTTGTGACCCACTATTCCAATTACTATTGCAGCAGAACAAGTTACCACATACTAGAGATATAAAACAGTCACCATTTTATTATGCTCGGGGATTCTGTTTATCAGGAATTTGGACAGGGCATAGCAGGAGTGTCTTGTCTGTGTTTTACAATAGCTGGAGCTACGGCTGGGAAGACTCAAATGACTGGGAGTGACATAAACTCCTTGGGTCTGGAGTGATCTGAAGCATTCTTCACTCAATGTCTGGATCTTGTGCTAGGACAGCTTGAAGACTTGGCTTGGGTGAGACTGTCAACAGGAACATCTATATGTGGCCTCTCAATGTCTTGGGCTTCCCACAGGACGTGGCTGTGTTCCGAGTGGGATTACCCTAAAAAGGTGTGACTAGAAACATGCATTCCCAAGTCCGAGGCAGAAGCTGCAAAAAATATTTCCTGATGGAGCCTCAGTAGTCATGTGATGACACTTCTCCTTCGTTATCTTGGTTATTGCAACTCACCAAGGCTAGCTGGATTCCATGGGAGGGGAATTACACTCCCTCTACCAGTGGGAGAGAGTGGTAAAGAATACTGCAGAAGGGTACCTAGGATGGGAAGCATTGTTGTAGCCCTCTTTTTGAAGATATGATTTACAATAGCCCCAGACTGAAAAAAAACTGTCTACTGAATAATAAAAGATACATTTATACACTATCTGTTTTGTGTTGAATTCAGTTCAGTTCAGTTCAGTCACTCAGTCATGTTCGACTCTTTTCGACCCCATGCACTGCAGCACGCCAGGCCTCCCTGTCCATCACCAACTCCCGGAGCTTACCCAAACTCATGTCCATTGAGTCAGTGATGCCATCCAACCATCTCATCCTCTGTCATCCCCTTCTCTTCCCGCCTTCAATCTTTCCCAGAATGAGGGTATTTTTTTTTAACTTTACAATATTGTATTAGTTTTGCCAAATATAGAAATGAATCCACCACAGGTATACATGTGTTCCCCATCCTGAACCCTCCTCCCTCCTCCCTCCCCATACCATCCCTCTGGGTCGTCCCAGAGCACCAGCCCCAAGCATCCAGTATCGTGCATCGAACCTGGACTGGCAACTCGTTTCATACATGATATTATACATGTTTCAATGCCATTCTCCCAAATCTTCCCACCCTCTCCCTCTCCAACAGAGTCCATAAGACTGTTCTATACATCAGTGTCTCTTTTGCTGTCTCGTACACAGGGTTATTGTAACCATCTTTCTAAATCCCATATATACGCGTTAGTATACTGTATTGGTGTTTTTCTTTCTGGCTTACTTCACTCTGTATAATAGGCTCCAGTTTCATCCACCTCATTAGAACTGATTCAAATGTACTCTTTTTAATGGCTGAGTAATACTCCATTGTGTATATGTACCGAAGCTGAATCAGTTCTTCGCATCAGGTGGCCAAATAATAAAAAAAAGATATATTTGTATACAATCTGTTTGGTGTTGAATTGTCCCCCTCCAAAAAGATATGAGGAAATCCTATCCCCCAGCATTTATGAATGTGATATGACTTGGAAATAGCCTTTACAGTTTTAACTGAGTTAAGACAAGGTCTTTTTCATGAGCTTTGAATTCAGTAAAACCACCATCCTTATTAGAAGAGGAAGCAAACACAGAGAGGAATACCTTATGAAAACACAGAGAGAAGAAAGCCATGTGAAGAAGAAGGCAGAGATTACAGTGATGCTGCCACAAGCCAAGGAGTGCCTAGAGCCACCAAAAGATGAAAAAGACAAAGAAAGATTCTCCTTTGGAGCCTTTACTAGAAGCATGGCCCTGGAGACACCTTGATTTTGGACTTCCAATTTCAGAACCATGAAAGAATAAATTTCTGTTGTCTTAAGCCACTCAGTCTGTGGTACTTTGTCATTGCACCCCTGGGAAAAAAATACACAATGCTTCCATTTTTTATATTATACACACCATGCTACATTTTATGTTTTTCATTTATAAGTGCTCATACTTAATCATATTTGAATGTAAAATTTGCTTTACTTCTACCTAGGATTTTCTTCATCTGAAGACAAAAATTGTTGTCAGTTCACTCCTGAATACTTTTTCCTGACAAACACTGGATCTTCCTGTCCATATCTAGTTCTTTTCTCCAGTGATCTCTATGGGATTTTGTTGAATGGTTTTCTCTTGGCATTTTTAATCTTCCCACTCTAACTGTGATTAGGTTGCAAGTAACAAAATCAAGCTATATTCCTGTCCCACTCTGAAGAAAACTTGATATTCATCCCATTTTATAGCACTTCAACTGAGCCAATTCTACAGTTCTCTTCCCCAAAGGGCTAGTATTTGCAATCCAACTTCTGACACCAATGTTCTTAGTTAAAACTCTTTTAATTGAGATATAACTGGCATATAACATCAAATTAATTTCAAGTGTACCACATAGTGATTCAATATTGTACATATTATGAAATGATCACCCAGGTAAGTCTAGCTTACATCCATCATCACAGTTAAATTTTTTTTTCTTGCGATGAGAAGCTTTAGATCTACTCTCTTCAGTTCAGTTCAGTTGCTCAGCTGTGTCCGATTCTTTGCAATCCCATGGACTGCAGCAAGCCAGGCTTCCCTGTCCATCATCAACTCCCAGAGCTTGCTCAGACTCACGTCCATCAAGTCGGTGATGCCACCCAACCATCTCATCCTCTGTCGTCCCCTCCTCCTCCTGCCTTCAATCTTTCCCAGCATCAGGGTTTTTTCCATCGAGTCAGTTTTTTGCATCAGGTGGCCAAAGTATTGGATCTCCAGCTTCAGTGACAGTTCTTCCAATTAATATTCAGGACTGATTTCCTTTAAGATTGACTGATTTGATCTCCTTGCAGTTCAAGGGACTCTCATGAGTCTTATCCAACACCATAGTTCAGAAGCATTGATTCTTTTGCACTCAATTTTCACATCCATACATGACTACTGGGAAAACCATAGCTATGACTAGACGGACCTTTGTCAGCAAAGTAATGTCTCTGCTTTTTAATATCCTGTCTAGGTTGGTCATAGCTTTCCTTCTAAGGAGCAAGCATCTTTTAAGTTCATGGCTGCCATCACCATCTGCAGTGATCTTAGCAATTTTCAGGTAAACAACATAATATTATTAACTGTAGTCACCATACTGTGTATTAAATCTCTAGGATTTATTGAGTTTATAACTGGAAATATGTTCCTTTGGACCCCCTTCACTCATTTCATCCACCCACTTGTCAACTTTGGCAACCGCCAATCTGTATCTCTTCTTCATGGATCATCAACCTTGGTGTGGCAAACGAGCTTCCATAATATAATGAAACTATGAGCATTGTTGCGCAGGGCCACCCAAGATGGACGGGTCACAGTGGAGAGTTCTGACAAAACGTGGTCCAGTGGAGGAGGGAATGGCAAACCACTCCAGTATTATTGCTGTGAGAACACCATGAACAGTATGAAAAGGCAAAAATATACGACACCAAAAAATGAGTCCCCCAGGTCCCTCCAGTATGTTACTGGAGAAGAGCAGAGGGCAATTACTAATAGCTCCAGAAAAAGTGAAGCGGCTGGGCCAAAGCAGACATGAATTTGAGCAAATTCCAGGAGATAGTGAAGGACAGGGAAGCTTGGCATGCTGTAGTCCATGGGGTCACAAAAAATCAGACACGACTTAGCGACCAAACAACAAAAACAACAATCTGTACCTTTGAGCTCTGTTCTTTTTTATTTATTCATTTTTTTAAGATTCCACATATAAGTGATATCTTCAGTCTTTACTCACTCTTTCAGACTTGTTTCACTTATCATAAAGCTTTCAATTTCCATTCATGTTGTCAGAAGTGGCAAAATTTCCTTTTTTGTATGGCTGAATAATATTCCATTATGTATGCATATACATATATATATATATATATATATATATATATATATATATATATACACACACACACATGGATATATACACACACACACATATCCACCTCACATCTTTTTTACCTATTCATCCCTTGGACTAGACACAGGTGGTTTCCATGTCTTGTTATGTTAAACAATGCTGCAGTGAACACAGGGATGTACATTTCTTCTCAAGTTAGTGCTTTTGCTGTCTTTGAATAAATTCTCAGAAGTGGAAAACTCTTTCGGTTAAACTAGTAGACAGTAACTTGAACTAGGCTTAGTCATTTTTGTTATTGGGATACAGGAGTATCCTATAGAACCAAAGGACAAGAATGGAATTAAGTTCCACAGGAGGACTCTTAAGCAAGACCAAAAATCCATAAGGAGGAGAGAGAGAGACTATCTCTTGTATTTATTTCTCTCTTGGCATATAATTTATTCCACTCCATTTAGCCTGGTATTCTCTGCATTCTTGCCCCATCCTGGAAGACAGCCATGCCTCAGCCTTCAGGCTTGCGTGACTGTAATTCTAATTACACACAGAAATGAATTCTCTGTCTCTGAATCCCAATTCGAAATTACTGAGAGCATCTGACTGCTTTGGTTCGGTTCAGGGGTCCATTCCAGGTCTAACCAACAGGAGCTGGAGGGCAGGGTCGCAGCAGGGTCTTTGGGAGGGAAGGACATTCATCTAAGAAAGGGTGAGGGGAAGATGGCTAAAATTGTGTACCTTATAGGAAACAACAGATCTCCCTTTAGACCTTCTTGTTCTTCAAATGTTATGTTTCAGCCTTCTTTCTACCCAGGCCACTCCTCTAACCTCTTTCTTCTAGGCAGCCCCCAGCTACCCTGGCTTCTTTTTCCTTCTTCCAAATTTCCCTTAGGACTTCAGATTTCTCCTCCTTTCTCTTCATGCTCTTTGTGCCAGCCTACATCTGCATATTGGGGTTGAGCGTGGGGCAAGAGGGGGGTTTGGAAATGAGTGCTTCATACTAATCATTGTATTGTCCTCTCATATACCTGAAACTAATTCTGATGAACAAAATTCCTGCATCCTTATTCATCTATTTATTTATCAACATTTATCTTCTTCCCCCAAACGACCTGAAACAGCTCTCCTCTTCTCTACACCTTCCCCTTCATCCTTTCTGTGCCTTTTCTTCTTGTATTAACTGCATGTAGGGCTTAGCCCTGAATGTTTAGACTGAGTCCTTGAGCCTATAGGAATTATGGATTCCATTGACATAATCCCCAGTTCTAAACAACTGAATCATCTCAGAATTGAATCCTCAGTTCTGAATCATTTCCTGTTCTGCCTCTGAACTTCCACTATGTACGCACATAAAGGAATATTGCTCAGCCATTAAAAAGAAGGAGATCTTGCCAGTTGTGACAACATGGAAGGACCTTGAGGGCATTATGCTAAATGAAATAAGTCAGACAGAGTGAGCAAAGACTGTATGATATCACCTATGGTGGAAGTGGAAGTCAAAGTCGCTCAGTCATGTCTGACTCTTTGTGACCCCATGGGCCCTATGGTTCATGGAATTCTCCAGGCCAGAATACTGGAGTGGGTAGCCTTTCTCTTCTCCAGAGGATCTTCCTAACCCAGGGATCGAACCCAGGTCTCCCACATTGCAGGTGGATTCTTTACCAGCTGAGCCACAAGGGAAGCCCAACATCACTTATAGGTGGAATCTAAAAAAAAAAAAAAGAAAGAAACCAGATCTCATTGATTAATATTAGTAGTTGCCAAAGTTGGTTGCCATATTATTCACATTTAGGGAAGATACACATGATTTGCATGTTCCCTGGAAATAGATTTTGAACCAGAGAACTGCATGCAGGTTTCTTGGCAAGTGTTCTGGTGGAACACTTCTGTAAGAAACTCTGGATTGGGTGGAGTGAGAAGCTGACCCTGAATGCAGCTCCTACTGAGGCTTCAGCCCAACCTACAAAGTGCTCTTCAGAGTTTTCTCAACTTGAAACAAGGGAGTCAAGTCTTAGCATCAAATATTTCTGAATCAGTCAATCAGGTACTTACTCTAGAGCAATAAGTCCCCCATTTATATAAAAAGGGTCAAGGGACCTGGTTATAAAAATGAAATAATCAACAGTTGGGAGGTGCTTCATAGTATGGATTTACAAGCCCCAATTTAAAAGAATTAGGTATATCTATATGTACAAATGTGGAAAGCTCCTTAGATAATATTACAAGGTGAAAAAAAGCATATGGTATAGTGATGTGGTGTGATTCCAATTATGTTTGAAATACATCACACAAAACAAAATTATGTGTGAAAATGCATTTGTGTTTGGAAGGAACAATACCAAAGTAATATAAGTAATTATCACTGGGAGGGTTCTAGGATTGGGGGAAGCAAAATAGAGGTGGGGCTTCCCTGGTAGCTCAGCTGGTAAAGAATCCACCTGCAATGAAGGAGACCGGGTTAGATCCCTGAGTTGGGAAGATCCCCTTGAGGACAGCATGCCAATCCACTCCAGTATTCTTGCCTGGAGAATCCCCATGGACAGAGTAGCCTGACAGGCTACAGTCCATGGGGTCACAAAGAGTCAGAAACCACTCAGCGACCAAGCACAGCACACAAGATAGAGGAGAAAAGATAGTAAATTCTTTTACTTTATCCAGTCTATATATTTTAAATAGACACATATCCCATATGTAAAATAAAAAGAAAAAAACCATGAAGTGGACTAAGATGTGAGCAGGCTACATGTGAGCTCCTACATTCCAAACTCTGAAATTCCATGATTTTAAGGCCACACCTCTATTTTTATTTCCTCTCCCTCCCTCGGACAGCCACCTATACACCAAAATGTATAGGTGTATAGAGAGGGAGTTGACCTTAACAGCAGAAGGGGAAGATAAGAAAACAGAAATAGAAATATTCTTGAGAGTGATTACCTCTCAAATTTAAATGTATTAGCTAAGGAAGCCATAAGAACCATTCAACTACTATGTACTCTATACTCAGCTCTCGTGATTCAGTGAATACAGCAGCGGAAAGAGGCATTAAAACTGAAACAGCTTCAAAGACATGTTAGCTGATCCACACAGGTCTTTGAGAAAGGACTTTGCCTTTTAACATAGAAAGAAAAATTAACCCCACAAAATGTGATTACTATCCTGGTAATTATAATTTTTTAAATTAATTAATTTTTTACTTTACAATATTGTATTGCTTTTGCCATACATCAACATGCAGCCACCACGGGTGTACACGTGTTCCCCACCCTGAACCCCCCTCCCACCTCCCTCCCCATACCATCTTTACATACATTATGAACTATGATAAAGCATTCTTGATTTCCACCATTTCAAAGATAAGCTGTTGAAACTCAGGTTAACAAAACCGCTTTACATCATCTGTCAAAGTACTCTAAAAGTAATAAAATCTTTTGAAGAAAGATTCTATGAACGCAGCAAATAATATTTATATTCCATAAATGCTAAAGCCCACTAACGGGGGCTTCCCCTGGGGTTAAGCAGTGAAGAACCGCCTGCCAATGCAGAAGACGCAGACTGGATCCCTGGGTGGGGAAGATCCCCAGGAGGAGGAAATGGCAACCCACTCTAGTATTCTTGCCTGGAAAATCCCATGGACAGAGGAGCCTGGTGGGCTACAGTCCTGTGAAGTTGCAGAGTCAGACACGATTGAGAGAGTAATCAACAACAAACCCCTCTAATACGTACACAGGCACTGCTGAAATTCATCTTTAACTACTTTGATAATGCAGAGAACATTGTGATACTCTCCAGAAATTTAGACAAAGAAGGATGACTGTCTCCTCTCTTTCTGCCAGAAGGAGAATGTTTACGGGCGAAGGCTCCTTAGAGTGAAGAAAAGAGTCAGACCCAATTAAAACTGCAAAGGCAACTTCGAAAGGACGAATGCCATTAGCTCAAACTGGAATGTGGCCAAAACACAAGGTAATACTTCAACTCTTACAAAAAGTGCCAGGGGGATATTTAACAACCACAGGTGGCCAAATGCTTTCTCCTAAGTCTCATCAGAAAAGTCATTTATAGCAATAATATTCACTAAGGTAAAATAATATTACTTGACAAACTGCATATTCAATTACTGTGTTTAAATTCTGATATTGGTCAGGTATCAATTGAGACTACTTCTCCATAGGACAATAACAGAGAAATGAAATGCTCCTGTCATTACGTTTAGAACATAGCAAACAATTGTTATTTAAATCTAGCTTCGGGCTTTCCTTAAGTGAAACACCGGTTATCACTTTGTCCAATAAAGTGAGCCTTAAAATATGTGTGTTTTTTCACTTTCTTTCTAGGTTTTAGAAATCTTTAGGAAATCTTAACCAAGATTTTATTCCCCATTATATTGTCTCACTATATGCTTATTTTACATGAGCGTTTATATTTTCCATTATCTCTGTGAGAATGAGCTTGACCAGTTCATTCATATTATTTGATACACTTTCTTATTTTTCTTATTTTTGTTTTTAATTTCTTTTTAATTGGAGGATAATTGCTTTAATGTTTTCTTTTAAATCTCTGTGACTTATTTCTTTCAAATCTGTCACTCTCTCTCCTCTTGGGTTGTAAGAGAAACATTTTGTGAACTGTGATATAAAGGAGATGGAAAATGTGGGCCTGTTAGTGACATAACACATCCATTCTTGAATCCTGCAAAGGATATTATGTGAGCAAATGCACACAGTGAAACCTAAAAAAGGTTCAAAATGCTGAATGCTTGAGAACTCTGCTTTTACCTGCTGTGATTTAAAAGGCTAGAGGCCTCATTTTGAGCCACTAAAATTCAAAGTGACAGAAACCTACAAATTTTTATTGCTGTGCATTTAATAAAATTTACATTTACAAGCTGTCAGTTTGAAATGTTGAATAACTGGTACTTTAGCATTGAGACGAGCAGATTTGGTTGTATTGGGGGTTCATTACTACCTACTTACACGTTCCTTAAATACTCAGAATAATCCTTCAATCTATGACTTTTGATATCTCTTAATACAACACTGCACAAAAACACCATTGAGTGTGCAGTAAGGTCAACAAAAGGAATTTATTGTGCTCCCATAAAGCAAGGCATAATTAAGAGCCCCCTTTCTGCTTGTTTTAATGTGCTAATACGAGAACATTAGAACCAAGGAACAGGCAGTTGCTAGGTGTCTGCAGCAGCTGCCTAGGTTTTTGGTAATTTACTTACTCAATTATGTCGACTCTCTTAAATCCACAAGGCTGGTGGGTGGTAAGGGAGAGGGATAATAAAAAAACATAGAGTAGGAAACGCCTTTAATGCATGTTTTATGTGCATCTTGGGTAACATTTTTTTGTTTGTTTGCTTTTGAGAACAAGAATTAAAGATTGTAACTTTAGGAAATTCAGCATTGGAATAAAGGTGCATGGGTTTAAGACAACCTCTAAAAATTATGAGATGCCTAATAATCCCATGATTATGTGGTCTGTTCTGAAAAAAAGAATACTAAACCAAATGTTTGACTCAGTATTACAAAAACAGATTATCTAATGGCTTCCAGGGGGGAAATATGAGAAAGGCCATTCATAAAGTTCCTTAATAGTAATAAATTATATATGCTTCCTTATTCTCCACGTAAATGGAAAGACAAAGGGTAACTCAGAGAGAGAGGACATTTTAATAAAATCTCTTTAAAGTGTTTGTATCAATATGAATCCAATACTCTTTTCAAATGAATACCAGAAAAGTGCTCACTACACTCATAAAATATCTCATTTTTCTTAATATTCAAAGAAGCTTTGAATGCCAACCACAAAGTCTTAATTTTTGGAATGCATTTGTTTTGTAGGCAAGTCAAAATACAAACTAGAAGAAAAAAGGCCCAATGTGGAAAGTTCATCATTAGTCAAATATGAAATATTACATTATTGAACAAAATGCAAATTACTGACTTAACCCTGAAAATTAAATTACCTCATTTTAAATTTCATTTACATTATCTCTATAATTGCAGCATTCATATAAAAGGGTACACTGTAACCTATAGATATAAACAGAGACTTGGAGAAAGAGGTTAAGTAATTTTCTTCAAATACCAAAATTTATGTAGCATTCGCCATCCATTTTCTTTTTAAGTCCCACAAAATGTCACTGATAAATCAAATGATTTCCATTTTACAACTCAAAACTTACAAAAGAATTTACAAATATCAACCTACTAGTTTTGATTGCAAATTAGGTATCCTTAAACTTTCCTCCTTGGAAATTTTCATCCTGTCTTAGACAAGGTGACATAATTAAAAAATAAGAGAGAATGTAAGTACCTTATTTATATAATTACCTTTTAGTTGCATTTAAAATCATTTTTATTTTTTGTCCTTTAGAGAAGATGTTTCTTTTTTTGGTCTCAAGGGAATTTAAGGTATAAAATATTAATATTATATCCAATTAAGTCCCATGCAATATTATGTTCAATCCTAGAGGTACCCTTCTAAGTTTTCAAAAGCAACTTATTTCTTTTTAGTTGCCAGAAGTAAATTAAATACTTTGGATGGGAGCCTATAAAATTTGTTTTTAAAATGAAAAGTGAAACCTGAAAACGACTGAGAGGCTACGGAATGACAGAAGACTGTGTCAAAGTCATTTTTTCTCTTTTATTTTCCTTATAATGAAGTCACCCTACTGAATTTACACTGTGCAAAGGTCACTGAACTAGCCTCAGTCTGAATGATGTACGTTCACAACATTCAACTCAAGCCGATCTCAAGTTAATAAATCCATCCGGAAAGAGCACATCCTGCTCAGAAAAGACAGACAGAAACAATATCTACAGCAGAGTGAAATAATTTTACCTCTCAAATGCCCTGACAATAGAATAATTTGTGGCAAGCATAGCAGTGACATAGCTGAGATAACACAGCCAGTGACTCATCTAATGCAGTTTAGAGTTTTAAAAGAGAAGCTTTGGCCGTCACTTCTCAGCTCAGAGCAAGCTCAGGCCGAATGTAAATACTTACATACCCTTTCTCACACACTGAATTTCAACGTCCGTTTCAATGTGAGACTTATTAATATAATGAATGCACTGAATATATCAGGTCTGTATTCATTGACTGGTTGCCTTCAAGGTAACCGAGCTCTAAGTAACTAAAATAAGACCAGTATTAATATAATTGTATTTACTAACCCCTCTCTACACCCTCCTGCCTGGCATAAGTTTTGGAATTAGAAGTCAGACGGGGCTGAGCAGCAATCTTCAAGAAAATTGCTTTAAATTGGCCTTCATTAGCACTCACAGCACTGAAAAACAACTCCAAGTACATGCCTCATGGAGGAGAAGCCAGTAGCAATAGCTCCTTATTAAAAAGGCAGCATATTAACCTGCTCAACCAGTGTTCACCACATTCTATAAATATTATTAAATAAAGAATCTTCAACCACAAAATAATTCTGCTGTTTCTAAGTATTGAGACTATTAAAACCAAATTTAAAATTCCAACCTTCAATGGCATGTATGTTCATTCCAGTTTACTTTTTTTTCAATTTAGAGAGTTGGAGATTGTAATGGAACTTTTCATTTTTCCTTATATAATATTGCTCTTAGGCTATTAAAAAAAAAAGCAGTACCACACAGAAACAAAGAATAAAGAAACTAAAAGTTGCATAGGAAACTCAAACTTACATAGATACCGAGAGCAAGAAGAAAGTGTGTTTCAAAGAGAAGAAAAAAAAATTCTTCTGTTTCATAATTTTGCTCTGAAAAGTATGCTCTTTCTTGACATCTGCATAGTCAAAGGGAGTTTAATTTACTTGGTCAACTATCCTTTCTGAAAATCCTGTATTGGCAGACTTGGAAATGGAAGGAATTTTTCCCGGGGATTAATTTGTAGCTCTTCTTAACACTCAAAACGCTGAATATCTTCAGTACACAAACCAGGGAATTTTGCCTTTGGAGTTGCACTTTTCAGCAAACAAATGTTAAATAAAAATGTTTTCAGCAGAAAGAGGCTATATGAAATCTATCAGACATATGAAACTATCTGATATGAAAACTGATATACATATTAACTCCCCCAATTCAGCTCCCTCCAGTTTACAGCTGAAAAAGCTCCAGCATTTCATCCTTTATATTGGCATCTCCATTTCTGAACTTTACCACTGGTTTTGCTCCAAAACATAACATTTCAAAACAGAACAGTAAAGTAAAACATTTTAGGCCTAGCAAATAAGACCACCTTCTTGAAAGCCAGGTAATTTTTCTCAAAGTCTAAGTTCATAGCCAATTCTACCATTTCAACTTGAACCATTTAATTTAGTAAACACTTTTTTTTTAAAAATAGAAGGTTCTGTGAATTCAAGACTGTTCAGTGAAACATGGTTATTCATGTCAACGGAGGGATGCAGCTTAGAGTAGTGAGTAAAATTTGAATCTTACAGTTAGTTGATCCCAGTTCCACCGTTATCTATTTAACCATAAAGAAGTTCCGTACACTCGCAAAGGCTCAATCTTCTTATCTCTTAAGTGGGGGTAGTATCATAGATTTTCATAAGGAGGAAATGAAATAATATTTATAAGATATGGAGCATGGTGTCTAGCACATGAGAAGCTTTCAAATAATAACTGTTGCCTCCA
The DNA here is from genome assembly GCF_055505025.1 of Bos grunniens. NCBI lineage: Eukaryota > Metazoa > Chordata > Mammalia > Artiodactyla > Bovidae > Bos > Bos grunniens. The sequence goes on along the minus strand of NC_141170.1, from coordinate 8,936,916 downwards.
CGTTTGATTTGACCCTTTAAAAAATTATATGGAATAGTTTTAGACAAAAATGACAAGTCCTGTGTTTTAAAACTATCTATATTCAGTTCAGACCCCAATCATCCATTATAAACTGCCAATACCCAGCAGATAAAATATGAAAATGTGGACTGTTCATAAAACATTTTCTCACACACCAAAAAAACACCATATTTTCCCTGTCAAAATATCTGACTATCTTTTCCTGTAAATAGGATATAAAAATGATAAATGACATTTTTCACTTTTCTTCAAAGCCATTTGCCATTGTTAAAACAATTGTGGTATTTTCCTTCATGTGACATCTACATGTAAGCCAAATCATATTTTAAATATTTATTTCAAGACTTATCTTGAAGCTGACTTTAAATTTTATTTACGTAAGACACTGTCAAGTAGAATCTAAAGTCTTGTTCTTTATCCTAATTTCAGATTCAAACAAGCTACATTTTTGCTAGATTCTTATTTCTTAAAAAAACTAAGAAAAAAAATATATGGAGGGAAGGGACTCTAAAAACAAGAGTGAAATTACGTATATGTATAACATTCATTTTGCTGTACAGCAGAAACTAATGCAACATTGTAAAGCAACTATTCTCCAATAAAAATTAAATATATACATATGCAATATAGAGATACGTAGTCTTTTCCACAGTTCTGAATACGTAAGCAGTGCTTTTCAACAGAGATAATGTAAATTAATTCCATTTATTGCAACACCCAAGACTATTTATTTCTATGCCAATCTACTTGTTCTTTACTAAATAATCCATCTCTAGGAATCTAACGGGCTTCCCTGGTGACTCAGATGGTAAAGAATCTGCCTGCAATGCAGGAGACCTGGCTTTGATCCCTGGGTTGGGAAGATCCCCTGGAAGAGGGCATGGCAACCCACTCCAGTATTCTTGCTGGGAGAACCTCAATGGACGGAAGAGCCTGGTGAGCTATGGTCCATGGGGCCGTAAACAGTCGGACACAACTGAGAGAGTAAGTACGCAGCACAATTATCCTATTAACATTATTTTCAATTTTATGATTGAGAATAAAGGCATATAGAAGCTCAGGTGAGAGTGACAGGTGGCTCACTGTGCAGAGAGAAGGGGTGAGAATTATTTCAAACTCATTTGTACAAAGAAAGAGGACAGGTACTCTGCTGAAGGAGCAGGACAGCTTCATTTCAGGTTTCATATTTGACAGGTAAACTTGGGAGAACAGCCTAGGCGAACCAATGGCAAAAACATAAAAACCTCCAAGATAATGATGGACTTATCATGTGGTCTCGGAAAAGACAATGAGTGGAACAAAGGCCCCAGGCCCAGTTCATGAGTCCAGGGCTTCCTTCTGTCCTGGGCCAGACACACTATGAAATGTGTCATACAGGCATAGAAAACAGCACATATGACAAGAAAGCTTACACTTAACCATACCACGTATGCCATTTCTTCTTGTCTCCCTCTATCCATGAAGGTGGGACTCTAGAAGTCAATGTGAGTTCAGGGCATGTGAGCATGTGCAAAGCAAGCCCATACAGCCCAACCAGGCCCATAAAAGCCAGGAAATGAACAAGTTCAAGTTCTCATAGTGTGTTAATGTGCCCACAAATGTACCTACTTTATGCATTTAACAGCTCATGTAGCAATGAAAAACTCCATGTAGAACACATAGCTGGCTGTGCTGAGGTGGGGTAATTAATATGCCTCTATGTGCTCCTTAATTGTTTCGTTCCCTGTATTTTTGGTTACTGTAACACTCTGCAAACTTTCATATAAATAGTTTCTATTTTATACGGAATTCCATGTAAAAGAACCAAGGGGGCAATGGCAAATAAGGGAAAATTCTAATGGTATTCTTGCTAAATGTCATTAGCTCGATAGCCTACACTTTTAAAATTTTCTATAAACTGCCAATATATTGACAAAACTTTCAGTTCTAGCATGGCCACTCAGCCAGCTGATAGTGGAATTAACCAGACAAAAAGAAGGGTTCCAAATCTGTTGAAATTACCATTTTATATTTTCAGTCATGTATCAGCCAAGCCATCTTTGCAAAAGAGCCAGATATCAAGCTTGACATTTTTAAGTCCAAACATGTTTGAGTTGTCAGTTTGGAAACTGGGGAAGCCTGGGATAAAGAGCTGAATTTTACAGTTTTCACTATTACTAGTGAGGTCTGGGTTTGGGTTGTTTTTCTAGGAGAACCCAAAGGCCACTGAAGATGTTTTTCCATCAATTTTTCATAAGCATTTAAACTTAAAGGGGAAAAAAAAAAAAGGTGGCAAGGTGGAAGACATGGTTTTCTTTGGAGGAAGGAAATTAGAAGTCACCGCAAATAATTCACCTGGATAGGTAAAGGGGAGGAAACACTGTTTGCTTGCGAATCTGTGACAACTTCATTGCCTTCAACCCCAGGGAGGGGCAGAGCCTCTCGCTTCATTTCAGACGGGCACGGAAAGGGCTTTGAGGAGGGAACTGCGGAGGGGGACGTTCCAGGTGTGGGCTCAGATCAAGTCTTCGCCCGCGGCCTCCGCAGGTGGCTCGCCTTGGCTGCAAGGCCGGGCGCAAACCCGACTGCCTGGAAAGCCTGACGTGACCCTCGCCGAGGCGGGCAGGAAGCGACGCTCCTGTTCTCATCGACTTGACTACAGCGGGGCCCAGTTTGCTCCTGTTCCTCAGGTTAGAAAGAAACAAAGTGAAGTCGCTCAGTCCTGTCCGCCCCTTTGTGACCCCGTGGACTGGAGCCCATCAGGCTCCTCCCTCCATGGGATTCTCCAGGCAAGAATACTGGAGTGGGTTGCTATTTCCTTCTCCAGGGGATCTTCCTGACCCAGGGATCGAACCCGGGTCTCCCTCATGGCAGGCAGATGCCTTACCCTCTGAGCCTAAACCGGCGCCAAGACCCAAAGTAGGGAAAATTTGACCCCCTCCAAGCTCCCCAGCCGCTTGATCACCCTCCCAGTTGGCAAAGGCCACGTCGCTCGCTGGACTGGGTCTGCAAAGATGCTCGTCTAAGTGCTCTGAGGTACCCCCATCCCGCAAAGCCTCAGTGGGGTCCCCAACCCCGTAGCCTCAACCGCACCAAGGCGGCCTGGAGGTACCGAGGATTCGGGGCAGAGGCGCGCGTGGCGCATCGGAGCTACAGGCGCACCGCAGCGCGGCGGCCTTGCTGGGGGAATAGGCTTAAACGCAGAGTTCTGGTCCCAGGCCTGACTTCACTGCTTCGCTCGCTGTCCCTTCCTCGAGCGCAGGTCTTTGACCGCCCCTGTGTCCCCAGTGCCCTCGGAGTCGAGGGTCCGAGGACAGGCCGATCCAGCCGAGGCCAGACTTCACCCCCCTCGCTTCTCCGCCCCGCAGGGCTGGCGTCTCCCTGTGAGGTCCCTGAACCGCGTGTACTGGGACCACCCGAGGGGTAAAAACAGATCCTGTCTCGCCCCCTCCCTCAGCCAGTTCCGGCCCTCAGGAAAACCAAGCACACTCCCCACTAAATGTTTACGCCTGCTGAAGTTGGAGGCAGGTTGGGCCTCGGACACCGATTGCAGCTTTTTTGTTACAGCTGTGTCCTTCTCCAGCTTCTCGACGAGGGGACATTCTCAGGTTTGTCTTAAGAGAAGGACCCGCTGCACCAAGAGGCCTGTTGGTACCCAAGGCCCCAGGAAGAAGCCACACGGAGGGGCGGGGGGCTCTCTCCGCATCCGGGCGGCGTCGGGTCGGCTCTGCGCTGCTGAGATTTGGGAGACTGACCCCTCGAGCTCCGAGTCCTAAACCGATTTCCCCCTCCACCTGCACCCCCAGCCGGGGCCTTGGACCCCCGGCGGTCCTGCGAACGCGGCTGCTGTTGCCGGGGTGGGGGAGGAGGGGTGGGGAAGGAGGGGCCCCACAGAGAGGGCAGAGGCAGATTACAGCCAGCTTCGCCCTGCTGAGACCCCCGCCAAGGGGGAGGTAGCCCGGGGGAGAGGGGGCCACTGGCTGGCCCGTACCTGCGCCTCTGGGCCAGGTGACCTCGCGAAGGGTCGGGGGCACCTCTCGACCCAACTCCTCCCAAACCACAGCTGCGCCTGCGGCCCCGGCCCCCATTGCATGCCACCCGCGTCCAGCCTCCGCCCCTAGCCCGGTTCCACTCCTTTCACGCCCGGCCTCAGCCACTCCCCACGCCTGCCACCCAGGCCAGCCGCTCCAGCCAGTCGCCCAGGATCCGATTCTCGGCCTGATTCTTTCTGTCCGCGGAGCCCGGGAAAATGATGGGATTATCTCATCCCCGCTCCAATCTCCCGATTTGAGCGCGCCGCTGGCCTCTAGCACCCCGGACCGGCCCAGGGTTGGGGGTCGCGGATTGAAGAAACTGTGAGTCCGCGGTGAGTCCCGGGGTAGCCTTTGGATGGGAGTTCTCAAAACATACTACTGACTCAGCGTCCTCTTCCCTCCAGGCCGAGACCTGCCTCACAGACCCACATGCTTCTCTGGGGAAGGAAGGACTCGGGTAATTGAAGGATGCATTAGGCTAACGGCCCTCTGACCATCGCCGAGGCCACCTGGACAGCAGGGGAGAAGACCACGACAAAGTGGCCTGGACTCTGTTCCCGGCCGGGTTTTTCTCTGCAGTTCTATTTGCATCATCGGTTAGGCGAGAATAACAATGCCTCCTTTCCCACCAATATTCAGAGAAGCCTACCGACGTCGGCCACCATTCTGGCCCCCGGCGACACAGGAAAAAGTAGAGAGGCGGCGTGGTTAGGGACATGAGTTGTCAAGGTTCAAAATCCGAGTTCCATTACTTGGTTACCTGTAGCACCTCAAAGAAATGCATTGCTTTGTATCTCAGTCCTCTTCACTGTAAATTCGGGATGATGAGGTTCCATCCATACCTCACAGAACAGATGTGACAAATGTTTTAACGGCCAGAAGTAGATAGCTTGTCATGATGACAAGGAAAGCTCAACAAATCATGAGCCGTCCCTCTCCTTGACCTTTCAAAATGCAACGTGATGTCCACCGGTCTTGCCAACAACCTTTCGGTAAGTTTCAGAGCAAATGGATGCAGACGTAGACGCACCGAGGAACCCGCAGCAAGCTGGGCGCTGAGCGGATGCCAACCCTCAGCCCCTGCCTACAGGACCAGAAAGCCCAAAGCACAGAGGCCTTGCTCACTCTCCCAGGCCTCGCAGTTCTGCCTATGAGTCAAGGCGATCCCCTAGGGCTCCGACCACAGGGCGTGGACAAGATGCCCCAGAACTAACCGCCGGTGCAGGCGCAGAGCGCACGAGTGGAGCTGCGCACTGTTCCCCCAAGCCTTCCCCCGGCGCGGGGCACTGGGGAGCCGCCGAGCAAGCGCCAAGAGACCCGCGTTGCGTCTCTTCTGAAATCTAGCCCTAGAACAGGTTTCCACCTGAGACTCCAATAGGAAAGGTCTCCAAACCTCAGGATGTCCTTAGGGAAATGCACAGAAGTCGCACGCACCATGGGCCTTGCAAAACTTCTTCCGGGAGGGCTTTAAAATGCATAGAATAGATCCCAGAAGGTCCTACTTAGGCCGTTTTATTTCAGGCATTTATGATCTGACTTAATAATAGGGGTTCCATTTTTCCAGTACTGCTTGCTAGGCACATCGCCAAGCATTTTACATGCTTTAATTCTAAATCTGCAAAATAGGCGCTGAAGCCTCTGAGCCTTTTAGCATCTTGCAGACACGCTGTAAGTGGTCTGTGTGTGTGTGTGTGTGTGTGTGTCCGATTTTGGCGATCCCGTGGACTGTAGCCTGCCAGGCTCCTCTGTCTATGGGATTTCCCAGGCAAGAATACTGGAGTGGGTTGCTATTCCCTTCTCCAGAAGTGGTCTATAAGATCTAGTAAGTAATCAGGATTTCTGATCAAGATTGTCTTCTAGAAGAAGAGTTTGTGAACCCCAAATGAATTCTGCCCTTCTCCTGGCATTTTAGGAAGGACTAAGCAGCAAGTCCCTCTACTTAATCAGACTTTAATCTGCCCTATCTGCCCCACCCACAGACCTGAGATGAGAACACTAGCTTAGCATTCTGTTCTCTTTGAATGGTCTGAGCAGCAAAGGGCACTCAGTCTCTCTTCCAGCGCATCACAAGCACACATCCAGTCTAGGTCAGGAGCCTGCCTGTTCTGCCAGAACAGCTTTAAGGCAATCTTCCAAAGCCCCTGGACCCTGTTAGAAAATTCTAGAGTCTCTGCTAAGTGAAAATCATCGTTATCCTCCTTGCAGAGGTGAGAGCTGGCTCAATGAGGCTGTGACTGGAGCAAGACCACCCACCTGTGAGTGGTCTTGTCAGCCTGGAGTTCAGATTTACCCCTAAAGTCCTTGGCCTTGAGCTGAGGGGTCACAGCCAGGTACCAGAGTATTCACCAGTTACGTTGTCTCCCTCTATGCTGGCAGTGTCTGTAAGGCAGCTTATATACCAACAAGGAATAAGAGCTAACAACGTTGAATTCTTATTGTCAGGCAGTGAGATAAATATTTTATACCTGTCTTTTAAAACACATTTTACAAAGAAGAAACTGATGCACAAATAGATTAAAGCCACCTGCCTAAGTGGCAGAGCTGAAATTGATATCCAGCGGTTTGGAAAGACCACCATCCAACTGCCCTTCTAGGCAATACTTGAAGCATCTCTTTGCAGATGTCTTTAGGCCCCATTGGTCTGTGATAGCTTATTTGTTAGTTTGCATGCATGCTAAGTTACTTCCGTCATGTCTGACTTCTTGCGATCTTATGGGCTGCAGCCCTCTAGGCTCCTCTGTCATGGGATTCTCCAGGCAAGAATACTGGAGTAGGTTGCCATGGTCTCTTCCAGGGGATCTTCCCAACCCAGGGATACAGCCCACGTCTCTTATATCTCCTGCATTGGCAGGCAGGTTCTTTACCACTAGCGCCACCTGGGAAGTCCATTTGTTTGTTTAAATCCAGGCAAAGACCTGAGAATCCTTCCCATGAGAGCCCTGGTGTCTTTGAAAACAGCTAACATATACTGGTAGCTTATTATACACCAGACACCAGAGACTAAGTACTTATGATTGAGTACCAGGCACTATTCTAAGCCATTTACAAGTTTCTTTACCATCTGAGCCACCAGGGCAGCCCAAAACACTTTCACAAATATCCTTTCGTTTGCACCCTCTGTTGAGAAGCGGGGTTGAGGAGCAATCTGTTGCTCTTTCATGTTTAGCAAGGAAGGGAAACCCAGAATTTCTGTCGAGGTGACCACTCGGGCTTCCAGCTGACCAAGGGCGTGAGCAAGGCTTCCTAGTTTATCCTGATAGCTAACTGTCTTCGACTTCCTTCTGTGGAAGCCTGCAACTTACCTGTATCTTAGAAAAACCTATTCTCAAGACATTTCTTTTTAATCACCAAAGGCGGACATCGAAGTAGGGTGGGTTAGGTATGGTGGAGAAGACAGTTGCTTTAGCATTTACACCCTACGGCTTCCCTGGGTGTCTCCGAAGACGCTGAGATGGAGACATCAATCGACGCTTTGGTAAGGACAGAGCGTGGTCCCAACAGACCTTGGATGCGGGAAAAGGGGCCCTGAGGGGTTGGATCCAAGGGGCGGGGGTGGGGGCCACGGGGCAGATGCCATCGAGATGCGCCGTGCTGAGCCATATGCGCCAGGGCCGGCTGTCTGTCTCCTGTCCTGGATGGCAGAGACCCACACCCAGAGTTCAGACCTCGGCGAGTGATTGCTCTTCTCCGGTTCTCAGTTCCCGGGGTGGGTGCCTGGCCTGGTTGACCCTGCTGGGTCGTCGCTGCTTCTGCACAAGGAGCTGCGTGCTTGGATGTGCAAACCCACGTGGTCACTCGCAGAGCGGACTTCACGGGGAGGGCGCCCGGGAGACTGCGCCCCTACCACCCTCGCCTCAGGGCCCCATACAGACGACAGAAAACCCTCAGGGGTTCACCGACAGAAAGCCTTTAGGAGTTCACCGCTCCCTCAAGGGAAGCTCGAGGCTTCCTTGACTGATCGGGGTGCGCCCCTTGGCACTGGCTGCGTTCCCCCACCCGCCACCATGGGAGTTGGCACCGGGGCTTCTCAGGCAGAGTGGGACAGGGTCCCTGCGAGGGTCCCCCGTGCCTAGACAGAGGGCCTCCCTAACCCCTCAGCCATTTCCGGAGGTGGGCATTTTCACCCTCTTCTTACAGAGGATGGTGAATCTGAGGTTCTGTGACGAATTCCCAAGGCAGGATTAGTAAATTCTGAGCAGACACTCCCTGCGCCCCGTGGACAATCGTACTTCTCTAGAACAAAGCGCACGGGCAGCTGTTAGGCCCCGTAGGTGTGCATGACCAACAGTTGTCACTGTGAAGCCCTGAGGGGGTTCTACCTGTTCCCTTATCTAGCCTCAGACCTGCTCTTGGAGTGGGGATTGTGGAAGGCGAAGAGGAAGTGACTCCTGAAGCAGGCTGGAGAGTGTTGGCTCATACGGAGGTTCCCTGCCAGGGCTCCCAGCCTCAAAAGTATGCAAGACCTGCGAGAGGACGTGGGAGTCTTGGCTTCAGCTCTTTGCCTGCTGGCCTCAACCTCCTCACACCTATGGTGGATGACTGGTCAAGGCACCTTGGTAAGAAGTTCAGAGCAGGGGTACTGGGCCCAATTCCACCTCCACCAGCGCTGTGATCTTGAGCAACTTACTTAACCTCTCTGTGCCTCAACTATTTCCTCTGCCCCAGCTCTCATCAGTTTCACCTCACAAGTTTTGCCTCACCCATGGTTTTGAGGCTTACAAGTAAAGGGACCAACCAGGTCTCCCTTTCCACGGCTGGTAAACTCCAGGAATGGTTCTGAGAAAAGTTGAGCCTACCATAATCAGTCGTGAGATCTTAAGACAACCCTGCCCTCCCCTCTTTGCCCCCTCTGCGTTCCCATCTGTAAAACGGGTCCCTGAAAACACATCAGTCTCCCAGGTCCCTTCCAAGTTCCGGCTTTTGTCGTTGGCGACTGAGCATCTCATGTTAGCGGGAGTGACCGGAAGGCCAAGCCGCCAGCAGAGACCCATCCATCCATCCCTAGGACCACTCCTGCTCCCCCACCCTCACTTTGGGTGCGGCTGAGGGGGCGGGGTGGAAGCACCAACCGCAGATCTCGGCTGGAGCAGGGAAGGGAGGACTGAGGGGCCCAGAGTTCCTGCTGCCACATATGGTCTGTGGATTTAGGTGTCAAAAACCGGAGAATTAGAAATGGTAATTTTCCGTCATTATGGCTGAAATGCGATCTGTCACAACAACTGGAACATGTCTCCCGGCTAGCGAAAATAATGTTCATGATTAGGAATCATTACGCATGTCAAGCCGAGTCCATTAAGTTGTAGGGAGAAATTAGCCTTGACGGGCGGAATCGAACTACAAATATACAGGCCTCGCCTTCGGGAGGCCGAGCTGCGGCCCCTGGGAAGAAGCCGGCCAGAGAGAGGTGTTTTCTTAATAGGAAACTGCCCAGAGAATTAATACCCCTTTCTTCATTCCCTGTGGGACTCCGCCTCCTCTGCCCACCACCAAGACCCCACCCTAGGAGTGGGACTGGGGCATGTGGATGTCCCAGGCAGTAGCTGGAAGCTTTGAAGTCCTATAGGTCCCCTGGGTGAGCTCCCTACAAGCTTTGTGACCCTGCCCTAGTCACTTGACCCTCCTGAACTTTGCTCCCTCATCTGTTAAGGAGAGATAATCCCACCCACTTCATGGGATTCTCCTGAGGATGAAATGAGATCAAATATGGCCAGAGCTGAGCAGCAGAGCCCCTTTGGACCCATGTGGCCCCTTTTCTCTTTCTGGAGTGCCCTGTCTCTGTTGCCGGGGACCCTGCTCACGGGGGCTGCAGTTGTGTGTTCAGAGGGGTTGGGGATCAGGGTTGAGTGACTGGTACTGAGAAGCTCTTGCCAATCAGGCCCTGAGAAAGGAAGAGAGGGAGGGCTGAATTCACAGCAACTGCTGTGCTTTCTGTACATCTTATCCACCTCTCCCCCTTCACAATATGGGAACGCAGAGGAAAAGGGGTGTGGAGTCTTCCACCCTGCTTATGGGGCCTGGGCCAGCCATCAGCCCACAAGGATCTATGATGTGTCAGGAACCACACTGTCACCAAGGAGAAGAACAAAGTAAATGGAGCCTGGATTAAGAAGGCTTCCTCCTCTACTGGCTGTGTCTCAGACCCCTCTGGAGTCAAAAAGGCAATTTACTATCCCCCTGATGCTTCCTTTAGGGACTTCCCAGGTGGCTTCGTAGTAAAGAATCCTCCTGTCAATGCAGAAGATTCAGGTTCAATCCCTCGGACGATCCCCTGGAGGGGGAAATAGCAACCCACTCCAGTATTCTTGCCTGGAAAGAGCTCATGGACAGAGGAGCCTGGTGGGCTACAGTTCATGCGGTCACAAAGAGGTCAGACAGGACTGAGTGCAAGCACCTATGTGCAATGCTTCCTTAATAAGGAGTTTGGGGAAAATTATTCCCTTTCTGTGGGTGGAAAGGAAAGGGGGAAAGACCAGGGAGAGGCTAGGAAGGCTGATTTCTGTTCAGCCTCCACCCTCATCACCACTGAGAACTTGTTTTGTGCCAGCACCAACTCCAAGGGCTTTGACTACGTCATCTTCTTTTTCTCCCAGCAAACCCATGTCCCATTGTTCCGATGGGGAAAATGAGAGCCAGAGGTTAGGGGACTCGTCCAAAGGTCAAGCATGAAGTGGGGAAAAAGCAAACGCTACAGCCAAGGCTGGCCGGGCCGCCAAAGCCTTAACACCAGGCTGCTATTTTGACCCGCACAGCCAAGGCCAGCTAACCACCCCGTATCTGGTTCTTTTCTCCTCCGCTGCTGGGTGCACGAATCCCGCCTCTTAGAAAGTGAAATGAGCTAAGCAGCATCAACCATCCAGCCCGGCGCTGGACATCGCTTACCCTCCCCTCATTTTCCTCCTCTGTAGGTGGGATCCTCATCACCGCGACTCTGCGGTGGGGAAGGGAACGGAAATGTGGCCGTCGCTGAGTGGTTTTGGAGCCAGACAATCTAGTTCGAACCCCAGCTCTGCCAGCGAGAGCCGCAGCATAGAGGTCGATCTCCAACGTCGGCGGAGCAGCCATCGAGCTCCGAGGAGGGATGAATGAAATAATTCACGGAAAGCACTTAAGGACAACGATTAAGCGCAAACTGATCAGACGCTAAATAAAGCGCGGGTACCGGGGTGGTGAATGCCCACGCAGGCTTGGAGGGCTCCTGTCGAGGAAGGCGAAGTGGCACGCCACCCCCCACCCCCGCCCGTGCTCCTCCAGAAACTTCTTGGCGTCTCCAGCCTCTCCGAGTGCGGGTGATTGGGACCCGGAGGCGCCCTCGGCGGCGCCTCCCAGACCCTCCCGCCGGCCTCCCGAGAAGGAGCGTGTGTTTAAAAGAGCGCTTAGAGCTCTCGGCCTGGTCGCCGCACCCGCAAAAAGGCTCAGTGAAGGACTGAAAAGAAGAGCCAGAGACTTGGCCCAGAATAGAGACCCTCTGATGGAGTCACGGAGGCAGCAACCCGGCCCTACGTCGGGCCTCGCCGAGAGCGCGCTTCCACACACTTGACACGCCAGTGACCTCCCTGGACTGGCCTCCCAAATAACACCCGGCACTCGCCCGCATGAACCCACAGCCCGCTGTATGGTCCTCTTGGCACTTTTATCTCTGTCTCCCACTAGATGGTCAACTCCACCAGGGCGGGGCCGTTTTGCCCTGTTACGCCAGCGCAGAGCAGGCACCTAACAAATAAACCTGAGTATCTGAAAAAATGAATAAAGGAGGACAAAACAGAGGGGAACAAGAAGGTCAGACAGCCTTTCCACAACAAAGATTTTCCTCGTCACCACCACTACCTCAAAACTCTGTTTAGGGCTCCCCTGGAGCTTTCTTTTGAGGTCCTTCCCTGGCTGAGCACCTGGGAAGGTAGGACTCCAGCTGGCCTTCTTGTGTATCTTGCCGCCATCTCCCCTACCTGTTCTGGGGGCTTATTCTCAGGACTGACCCACCGGAAGGCACAACACTGGCCTCCCACAAACACGGGGTACCAGCATGGTGTGGAAAACAGTTGCCACTAATCAATAAACAGTGCACATCTTAGGAAAGAATTATATCTAAAGAAACGCTTCTGCAGGTAAGTTCTTGTGCAGAAGGAATCCTCTGGAAAGCAGATTTCTTTTCTGAACCCTAAAAGTCTCCGAATTGAATTTATTTAAAAACTATAGTTGCAGTGTTAAAGGATGCAGAGAACCTCTTGTCTCAGAGATTCCCAGTTGGGGTTGACCGTTCTCACTCCTTTGGTGATTTTTACAATCTTTCAACATTCCCTGCCTGCCCCTTACCATCACCATAATTATTTTTAATGCTAAATGTCCTTTTATTAACTTTGCAAAACTTACTGAACTTTTCCTAGCACCTACTACCTAGGAAGTACAGGGTTTTTAAATTATTCTACGGCTGCCAAGGGTGGGATGGGGGGGTGATGATTCATATTTTCAGCACTGAAGCTTAAGCTGGATCTTCATGAAGGGCCGGGTTCCAAATCCACATTCTGTTCCTACAGGATTTTTCAGGCGGAAGCTCTCTGTCTTCTCTTCTTGTTCAGTCGCTAAGTCATGTCCGACTTTTTGCAACCCTGTGGACTGCAGCAGGCCAGGCTTCCCTGTCCTTCACTATCTCCCAAAGTTTGCTCCCCAGCTTAGCTGAGCCCTTCTGAACTCACCACCTTCTCCCACTCCCGCGCCTTCTCATGCAACCAGAACAGTCTTGAGACTCAACAGAAGTGGCCCAGAGAATCCATACTGGAAACATGAGTTGCAAGACAGCAGGAATCTAAAACGTTGGTGTGCTTACCGCGTGCCAGGCCCTGAGTTGGGAATCCAAAGACCTAGGGCAGTCGCTGGAAGGGGCAATCCCAGCTAGGAGACTGCCAGCTGTGCGGGAGGCCTGTCACCCCTCTGAGTCTGGAGAAGCCTCTCTGCCCAGAGTCGCTGAGGGTTCAGTCCTGCCATCTGACACACCGCCGCCCCAGGGTCTTGGCACAAGCCCGGCCTGGGTCTCAGCGCCCTGCCGGCTAGCAGCGGGCCCTCTCCATTCACAGCGTCTGTCCAATTCCAAAATTGGACCACCAGCAGCCCTCCCATATAAATCAGAGACGGGGAACGTTTATTCAGGGCCATGGTTCGCTCAGCCCTTAACTGGTCAGATTATATGTGCACTTGATGGGCTTTTAAAGAGGATCAAAACTGAGGTTGATGCGCTTCGTGGAGTTTGCTGTCGGCCACGCGGGCTGCCCAAGCGCCGGGAAGAACCTTGAGCCTGAGGCGAAATAACCTGACCCCCGAGGCACGCCCGGATCTCACACTCAGCCCTTCCTCAGGGCCTGCGCCGGACCAGCCGGGAGAAAAGAATTTGCCGAAGCTCGGGAAAGCTCCGCTGACCCTATTGATCTGTGCGCGCGTGCTCCTGTGACCAAGCACTCAAAGTCCGAGGTGCGAGTAGGGTGTGGGCGGGACAGGCAAGGAGAAACCCAGGATCTCGGTCCTCACTCATCGGTCCTGCCAGTTCGTACGTCCTGAACGACGAGGAGCGAGACTCCGCCCTGGGCGTTTAGTGCCACTGCGGGCCCTTCCTCCTTGGGGTCACGACACCAAGGGCCCAGTATCACTTATCCTCTCGTCCAGGGATACGGACCGGGACAGGGGGACAGATTTGGGATTTTTTTTTAATCGAAACGCGGCGGGGAGCGTTGCTAGGGAAAGGCCTGAGATCGCCTGAGACCTGGAAGGAGAGCGCTTCAGCGCCGGGGGAGGTCTTCCGTGAGCCCACCTTATCGCTCACCTGCCCTGTGTCCGCGTATCTCTTCTCCACTCTTTCTCACCACCTGTCTCTGCGTCTATAGTTTCGTTTCCCACGGTCCGCAGGGGCCAAAGACACGTCGCTCAGCTTCTCCCGGAGAGAGGAGGGACAGTGTCCCGGGCCTCCTTAAGGAGGAGGGATTCCCGGAAGTCAGTCACCCTGGTGACACCCGCACACCGAGTCCAGGATGCGCCGGCCCCCGCCAGCGGGAATACCAGCGATACCCGAGCAGGGAGGAACGCCAATCCCATCAGCACCCTTTGCAAAAACACAGCAGAAACGTGAGAAAGCAGGACCAACCCTCAGATCTGCCGGTCCTTCGAAGCTGTGGGCACAATTCAGGGTCAGAGCTAGGGTCACTCGAGCTCCCTTGCGCCCTCTGACCCTAGGCAACCCCTGTACCCTCCGATAGGCGCGGTCTTGCTAAGGGCGCGCAGCAAGGCGTGGACCAGTCGGGGACGCCCAAGTCCGGAGTTGGCACTGTGGGCCCCATCCGGCCAGCACTCCCCCCGCCCCCACCCAATCAGACCCCAGGTACCCAGAGCGGCAGCACCGGTGCGTGCTGCTATGCTTGTCCGTGCGTAAAAATCCCGACCGCCCAGCTCCGCCACGCCGCCGAGGGAGGCCTCGGAACACACAAGGGAAACCATTCAAAAATGTTAATAAGCTTATTAAAATAAGCGGCTTTACTGGCTCTTGTTTTACAGCGTGCCGCCCACCCTTGCTTTCTGGTGGACCACGGCAGAGAAAACACTTGCGCCATTAATTTTTTTTTTTTTTTTTTTCCTTAACACGTTGCGTTTTCCACCCAAGGATATGGGACTCGCTGGAGCTCAGCGCGGCCACAGAAGCGGAATGGCCGCAGATCTCCTCTCTCCCAAGCTTGGTGGGTGGGGAGAAATCTTCGCAGCAGAAAAGGCTGGACTTTTCAAAAGAGCTGACCACCCAGGCCGGGACAGCAGATAAAGGAGGCCCAAAGATAATGACCTTGGGGAGGCCCAGATTCTTCAAACTCCCTCCCCGAGGGGAAGAAACCCTGCTCCCAAAGGGGATGGCAGTTATTTACGGTAAAATATAAAAAGGCTTTGTCCTTCCTTCTACTTCTAGCTGTGGGTGAGTGTAGACCCTAAAGGCTATCCAGAAGCCTGAAGGAGCATCTCACAACTTTCTTTTCTCTATTTAATTTTTGAAATAGAGATTCAGAGAAAAGAAATTAATTTCATATGACTCAAGGGAGTGGCAGAGCTGCTTCTCACCTGTGGACTCCAGGTCGGAAGGAGAATCACTTTAAGCATCTATGAGGCGCAGGGTGGAGAGAGAAGCCCTCACCTTGTGCATCCCACACCTCCAGGACCCTGGTTGCCCTAGGTGCCGGGGCGCGGGTCCAAGTCCTAGGGAGGGTGGCTCAGCCCGAGGCCTGAAAATGTGGCTGCGGAAGGCACCCGGCCTGGATTCACCAACAAGCCCCGAGGCCTGGAGCAGCCCTTAAGCTGGATCCTCACGCCAGAATCTAAAGCTGCAATTGCAGAAACAGCAGGGAAGGCTGCAGGCGCTCGCTGGAGACGTGAGGCCTGTGCAGAGACCACGAGCTCTTGGCTCCGAGGGCGCATTAACGGCTGGGCTGCGGGCCGCACCCGGGACTGCGGGCGGGGCGCGGAACGAGAGAACCCCAGCGCCTGTAGTGGGGCGCGTGGGGCAGATCGCGGGCCTCGCCCGGGGGGAGTGTGTCACGCTCACTCACTCAGACTTGGAGGGAACGTGGAACCCAGCACCGAGCTTACCTCTCCAGAGGCTCCGGGGCGACGCCCCTATTCCCGCAGCTACCGAATGTTCCCTTTGAACTTAACATTCCAGCAGGAACAGAGAGGTGCTGTTCGCCAGTGCCGAGGTGCCGGGTCAGCTCCGGGCCGGTCCGAAGCCACGCTCCGGCCTTTCCCTGCCCGACTCCAAGCCAGAAAACTGCAACGGGAGCTGCCGCTTCGGGAGGGGTGCGGGGCCGCGGAATCAGCTGCCCAGTTCCTACGAATTGCCCTAAAAATGGGCTTTTTGATGCTTCCTTCCTTCCTAGGAAGTACAACTTCAGATACATCTAACAGGTTTGAAATAAGTTCATCGTTCTCCTTAACCTGGACTCCACACCAGACCACCTGGATTGTAATTTTAAAAACACAAATAAATACTCTAATAATTTGAACAACCCAATTTGTGTTGAATAACTTATATGTGTGACTACAGGGGGAAAAAACCCTAATTTATTACATGATGTAACCATTTACAATATAACACTTTTCTTTTTTGCAATCCTGTTTTGGCGTTTCTTCATTGCAAAAACATATTTATCAGGAGACTCCAAAACTGGAGGAGGTCCAGGGTCTCTACCCGTCTGTGGGCCCCTTCCCTGAGCACCACAGAGCACTCGGAACCCTGCGGAGGGTGCAGGAGTTCAAGTAAGATTGTTGCAGATCAGCCAACTCAGCATTGCCCAGAAGTTCATAAAAATATAATAATGGCAACAATAATAGCAGGTCCACACCAGCTGCACGGTGCTTAATGGATTTCAAAGCACACCCAGCCTCTTGTGAACCAACCACACCCGAGGCCAAACCTGGGGGATGCTGGCTCTGACTGCTGAAGGACAATTCACCCTGCTACCTTGAATCCTAAAATACACTTCTGAGCTTTGAATGACGCTGACTTGGCCTCTTGACGATCTGTGACTTTGGGAGGGTCAGTTTCCCCCTCTTTGAGCCTCAGTTTCCCCATCTGCAAAATGGGGAGGTGATGTCCACCCAGCTAAAAGGCGGCCTCGGGGAACTACTAGTGGAGGACGGGATGCAGGAAGCACTTATTCAATAATGATGCCCTGGACAAAAGGACTAGAATTAGAGGAATTGTTATGATTGTTGCTTCTGGTGTTGTGACTGTTTGGCTGCTCCTCCCAGCCGATACTCTTGCTTCCTTAGTGGCTCTGGGTGTGGCCTGACTTCTTCAGCAGCCTTGCAACACCCACAAGCGCCTGAATTTGCCCTGCCCACCCTCAGCGCTTTAAAGCTTTTGCTGTGCCCAGGCAGCTCGGTGTGGTTCCTAATGAAGCCTGTTAGCAGCGGGGAGCTGGTGGCCCGAAAGCCTGAAGCCCTGCAGTGCCTGCAGAGGCCTGAGCCCCAGCTCAGGTCTGTCTCCCTCCCTTCCTCATCCTCTGAGCCCAAGGGCTTCTCAGCCACTGCCCTGGTTGCCAGGAATGTGTGATTCTTCCAGCTTTCCCCAAGGCAAGAGACTTTCTATAAGGCAAGGTGAACTCCATGGAAAGCCAGATTCCAGCTTTCTTCTGGTGATGAAAGGCAAGTGGAGGCCATTGGAGTCCTCGCCGCGTGGACATCTGCAGGCCTGGGACGAGGTCCTGCCCCTGTGGGATGCTGGTGTGACTCTACCACGCTCGGCCAGTTTCCTGCTCCCCCAAACGCCACTCCTCCTCCGGCCCAGCCTCTTGGGGTTCAGGCATGACTACCATGACTCTCATTGATATAGACATTCGGTCGTAGCGTTTGAACTCTCCTCATCTTCTCCAGTGAAGTCAGATTCCCCGTCTTTTGCTAAAGTGGAGAAGTGGGGATTCGCCAAGGCCTGGGAACCCTTTATTTTCTGAAAAGCAATCCATCCCCAAACTCTCTCTACTGTTTGGAGATACTCTTGGGGGTCTGGGAACCCCGCGAATCAATCATTCGTCTGAGTGAGATGTTGCTTGGGACTGCCATAGTCAACAGGTCCTGGAGTTCAGGTTAAACACACATGTACACACTCACCAGTGACATCTAGTAGCCTACCATCCCAAATTTGCAGCCCTGAGCAAGATTTGTAGACCCAGCCTGATCCCTTGGGACTGATTTCAGCACAGGTCACAGAATGTTCTGCCTGCTTACCCAGCCACAGCTCCCATCTAAGTGTGTGGGTCAAACCCAGTGGTCTTTTTGCCAGCTCTGAAATTCACTAAAGGCTGAAAAGGACTGAGAAAGGTGAAGTCAAAAGGCTCCCGAACTCCAGCGACAGCTCTTGACGACCAGGCCCTGGCGAGGCCCAGAGGGTTCGGCAGGGCCCAGGGTCACAGGGAGTGGATGAGGGAAGATGCACTTGGACAGGAAGTAGGGCAGGCAGAAAGCAAGACTGACTTTCTCGCCTTTAAAGAAAGGGCCAGGGTGGGAGTCGAGAAGGAAAGGAAATAAAGTAATTCCGAAAATCTCCAACAGAAAAGCCGCGTCTGCGGCCTGGGGCCCAGGTAAAGACATCCATCTTGGGTCGTGAAATGTGGTGGGAAATTGTCGGAGGGCGGGCTGGACCCGGAGGCCGCCTCCGGCTCCTGGAATCAGATCTTACGGCCTCGCGCCAACACCAGCGGCGGGGCAGCTCAGAGTGAAACTGCAACAATTCGGGTCAAACTGAATTCGTTTGAGTCAGGTTTCCCAGGCGACTCGAGCCAGCCCAGTAGAACCGGCCCAGGCCAGGAGCCCCAAGGGGCTCAAGGAAGGGAAGGGGGCGACCCCGCCTGCCTAAGAGATCCCCAGTCCTCTGGACTCCAAATTCGCCAGGATGGAGAACAAAGTACAATCTCAGGACGTGGCCACAAACTACTGAGGTTTTCAGAAGGAGGGGGAAAAAAAACCTCCCCTCCTCTCCCAAGATCTCTGGAGAGCAGAGAGGAGATTCTAGCATTATCGGAAATGTTCTAATTTTATGTAAGGAAAAGGCATTCGGGATTAATGACGCGATTAAAATGGAATTTTAAAAGGTATCAAAAAGAAACCAAATGACCGACGGAACCCTTTGGAAGGGAGCCGGACTTGGGGGCCAGGGCGTGCATATGCTGAGGCCGTTTGCTTTTTCCTTGGCGTCTCCCCATTTCCAGAAGCAGGAATTGTTTTTGTAAAACCTTCCTTGGGAATCGCTGGCACCGCCGGGAGAGGGGTGGCAGAAGCCGAGGCTTGTGGGTGCCTAGGTCAGAGGGTCAGAGGCTGGGAAAGACCTCGGGCAGGGGAGGACAGCGCGCTGGCCTACCCGCTCCGGGTGAAATTGAAAGCTAGCCTGGCCTGGGTTTCAGTGTTTTCCCAGCTGGGCCTCGGACTGAAGGCCTCGGCGCCTGCAGTGTGGCATTAACTCTTCCTGACTCGCCCCGAACCCGACGTGAGGGGCGCGTAGTGGTGAGCGGTTGGCACCGGTGAGTCCTTGGCATCTGGAGAGTTATTCTGGGGAACGCTGGCTGGGCGCAGTTCATCTCTAAAATGGGGCAATTAAATAAGCAAAGTCGCCCTGCCCATCCTCTGCTCCCACGGTGGGCTTCTTTGCACAGCAAATGAAGACGTGTCCTTGGGGGAGTGAGTGGGAACGCTTTGGGATAAGGTGCAGAGTCATTTGCACCCGGCAGGGGTCAAAGTGCAGGAGACACCTTTTTAGCTCTTCCTTCACCCCTAATCGGTTCAGAATTCCAGCGAGAGTTTTTGCTAGCCTAGTCTGGAAACGAAATAATAATAGGATCACTTGGAGCAAACTCTCAGAAAATTGAAAGCAGAGAGGATACTGGCAGGTGGACAAGTGAACAGGTGGGATTGGGGGTGGGGGCATGGAAATTGGCAGCGGGTTCAGCTCTGGAGAAGGGAATGGCAATGGCAGCCCACTCCAGTATTCTTTCCTGGAGACTTCCATGGACAGAGGAGCCTGGCGGGCTACAGTCCCTGGGGTCGCCAAGAGTTGGACAGAACTGAGCGGCTTTCATTCAACTCGGGACGCTTCCTAGACTCTGACATACTAGTGCCCACGGAGGAGGCGGGGGGGGGGGGGCGGGGGAAGGGGAATCTTAGGCATTTGCTCCGGATTCACTGGGATTCCTCTGTGACTCCTGCTAAGTCCCAGAAATAGCGATTCCCTGAGCCGTGCGGGTTTAAACCCTTCCTGGAGGTGAGGAGCCAGGTGGCTTCTGTGGTGGGGGAGAGGACTCCTGGAGAGGACTGAATGGGAGACTGAGCCCACGATACCGGTTCCCCCAAAGCCAGACAGAGAGAGGCTCAGAGAACACATGGCGTCCAGGAGGGCATGTTAAACTAAAAGTTTATAAATTAAAAGGGGAAAAAAATACAACGAATAGAGCTTCCAAATTTCACAAATCTTTTTAAAGTTAATACTCTAGTTGAGTGCACAATGCCCTTAAGGAGGCGACAAGCGGCGAGGCTGACAGGGTCACCTGTCTTAGGGACAGGGATGGGAGAACCCGGGTCCGGAGGCAGGAGTCGCAGAGGGTGGAGAGGATATTCACATTGAATACAAAAATAACGGTCATTTGAATACAAACAACTGCAAAGTGCTACAAGTTTTAACCTCCTTAAAAAGAGAGAGAGAGAAAGAAAAAGAAAGGAAAGTTCTGTGGACTCCTGGTTTGCTCTCTCTCCTGGTTCAGGGGCTTCCAGGAGCTGCCTGGGTTGGTCGCAGCCCCGGGACTCCGAGACGGAAGACACCGGGCCATGCCCTGCTCAGTGCCCAGAGGCTCCCTTCCATACATTCAGCACCCAATCAGGCGCCCCCACCCAAGCTGCGACAGCGGGGAGGGATGGGGCAGAGGGCCGGCAAACCAAGCACTTCACGGTTCAATGAACCCCTAGCCTGGGGCTCCTTGGGGACTGCCCGTGTTCCGTACCCCTTTGTAACAAATGCGATTTCCAAAAATAATAGATATGTAGATATACATAGATCGGTAGCATGGATACCATGAACTAGTGTGGCCTAGCGCACGAAGCTCCCGCAGGCCTGACATGCTGGGATTCAGGCTTCCGTGGTCTCCAGGAGCTCTCTCCGCTCTGGGAAACGCCATCCCCAGGCAGACACAACCCAAATCCAACAGTGCGGTGGTAATAAATAGTGTCCGAGGGCTTCCCAGCAGGTGGGGACGAGGGGACGCCGGGTCCCTAGGCCATAGGATGCCTCTGTTCCAACTAGAAAAAAAGGCGCCCCCCTCTGGGTAGACCCCATCCCTGCGGCCAGGGCGCACGTCCTAGCGAGAGCAGCCGAGCTGGATTTCATCCTCCACCTGCCGCCCCCTCGGCGGGGCGCCCCTGTACCGGGCACAACCCTGCAGGGCCATCGGCGCCCGTCCGGAGCTGGGGCACTGGGATCCTTCGCGGCCTCACCGCAGGCCGGCTCACTGGGTGCCCGCGGCGGCCGCGCACGTGGAGAGCGCCCAGCCGGGGAGGCAGTAATAAGGGTAATAGTAGGAGGGCTGCAGGGGCAACAGCGAGGGTGGTCGCAGCACCTCTCCGGGCAGGTACTGTCTCTGATCGTCGCGGACCAGCACCTTCACCGCCACCTTCTTGGCGGCGGGCGCCGAGGCCAGCAGGTCGGCAGCCATCTGCCGGCGCTTGGTCTTGTAGCGACGGTTCTGGAACCAGATCTTCACCTGCGTCTCAGTGAGCTTCAGCGACGCGGCCAGGTCTGCGCGCTCCGGCCCGGACAGGTAGCGCTGGTGGTTGAAGCGGCGCTCCAGCTCGAAGACCTGCGCGTGCGAGAAGGCGGCGCGCGAACGCTTCTTGCGGGGCTTGGGCGCAGCGGGCCCCTCCTCCTCCTCCGCGCCGCCCGCCGGCCTGCCGCCGCCACCGCCGCTGCACAGCGTGGGCACGCGTGCGCCTCCCGGGCCAACCCCGTCGTCCTCGGCCCTCGGGCTGCGGTCGCCTGCGGACCCGGTGGGAACAGAAACAAGACAGTGTCAGCGCCGCCGAGGAGTGAGGTCCGGCCTCAACCGCTGGCGTGGGGGTTGGGGCTTGGGTTGGGAGGCGGATATACACTTTGATCCCGCCGGAGTGGTGGGGTGGGCCTGGAAGCCACGGTCCGGGAGGCGAGTCTTAAAACTCTGCCCCATTCGCTTCCTGCTTCTCTCTAGGCTTGTGAGCCGGCAAGGAACTCAGCCGCTGTATCAACGCTGTGCGGCCAAGATCCAGCTCCCTGCCTTCTCTGAGCTCCTCCGGGCTCTTCTCAGCAAATGGGGACATCGGGTCTGAGCGTCCCCCAAAACCTTCTCCGCTCTCAGTCCTAGAACCCCGGGACACTCTCCCTGGGTTCACCCGCCACCTCGCGCGCGCACACGCATCACACGCGGGCTGCGGCAACAGGCTACTGTCAAGGACGTGGGTAGGTTTCTCCCTCGCCCTTCGAAAGGATATAAAAGGAAGGCTGGGGATTGAGGGGTGTCCCCGCTTCGAATCCTTAGACCCTAATCCGATGCCTGCTCCTGGGTCCCTTCCTTGCTCCCCCCGGCTGCACCCTAGCAGAGGTCCAGCACTCTGGCCTGCAGCAGATACTGTTCGATTGGAGCCAACGCTGAGGCCTACACCGTCCAACCGAAAGGGAACGCACGGGGGTCTTTCTGACCAAAGCGCGTCCCGGCTCGTGGCTGAGGAGGGCCCTCTCCCTTTTGGGTCTGGGATGACCTAAATCGAGCCCGGCTGCCTTCTGCTGGCTGCGGGGTTACTCCAGCTCTTGGGTCTTCAGCCCAGCGCAGCTCTCTCTAGCCTGGGGTCTAAGAAAGCTACATAAACCCTCTTCCCAAAGCTCTGGCTTGGTTGGGTTCCGGCCCACTTGAATGTTATCCCTTGCTACCTATCTTTGAGCTGCCCGGTCCAGGCTCTGGGACCTCAGGCTGGGAGCATCTCTGATCTCTGGGCCTTGGAGAAGGAAATGGCAACCCACTCCAGTATTCTTGCCTGGAGGATCCCATGGACAGAGGAGCCTGGCGGGCTACAGTCCGTGGGGTCATAAAGAGTCCAACAGGACTTCAAAGAATAAACAATAACTGCTCTGTGGGCCAGGCCCAGGGTACTGGCTCCCCAAGGTCTCTGGTTCGCTGCCTCTTCCCTTTCCTTGATTTTGGGGATTTGGAGACAGACTCAACCCAAGGCACTGGCGATGGACTCAAGGCTAGGATGCAGTGGTTCCCTCCCACCCGGTTCTAAAGCACACTGCCCGAGATCGTCGTCTGAAACTTCACCCCATCCGCCCTCTCTGGGGTTCAGTGGCTGGAGGGTTAGAGCAGCCCTCGCCAGCGCGCGGAGCTAAGGGTCTTGGCCAACGCGGGGGGCCCAGGGCGCGGGGTGCTCACAGCGCGCCCACCTCACTCTGCGCGGTTGCCCTCCTTGCCCAGCCCCTCAGCCCGGCCCCCTTTCCCAGCGAAGCCTTGGCCGAACCTGAGACGCTGGCCGACATCTCACTGTCGCTCCGGCCTGCGGCTTCCTCCTCCAGGTCCTTGGCGGCGGGCAGCTCGCAGACCGGCTGGCCGAGGCCCAGGGTCGCCCCTGCACGGCAGGCGCCGCTGGCCCCCGGCGGCTCCGCGCAGCGCCGGCCGCCCTCGTTCTCCTCGCTCAGCGCCGAGTCCGAGTCCCAGCCGCCCGGGCTCTCCGCGGTCCGCCCCGCAGCCGTTCTGGTCCCCGCAGGCGACGCCAGCAGAGAGTCCTCGGCGCCCCCCAGCGCGCCCGCGTCTGTCTCCCCAAAAAGTCGCCAGCAACAGACAGCGGGCGCCGAAGCCACTGCCACCGCTGTGCCCCCGGGTACCGAGCGCCCCTCGGTCGCGGGCAGCCCGCCGCGCTCCTCTTTCTTGTTGAGGATCGCCTGGATGGAGAAGGGCGTCAAGGTGTTGGCGCCGCGCACAGCCATCAGCGCCGCGGGCCGGAGCGGCCGGGCGGGCGGGCGGCTGGGGCGCGCGGGCAGCTCCGAGCTGGATGGAGCGCGCGGGGGCCTCTGCAGCGCGAGTGAGCCCGGCGCGCGCGCGCGAGGCCCCTGCAGCCCACTCCTGCGCTGCCTAGCAGCCTCCGCCCCCCACGGGCCCCGGATCAGCGCCGACCCTCACCCCCACTTCCGAGGCCCACCCCACCCGGAGACCCCCCCTCCCCCCCAATCCAGCGCCAGAAGTTCTCCTTTTCGCAGCTCGGCTGGATTAATCTCCCTTAGGGGTGGGCCGGGGTCTGGCCCTCGGAGGACTTGGAGTGGGGAGGGGAGGATCGGCGAGGCCCCCCTCCGCGGCTGCAGTCCCCTCTCCAGCGCCTCCGCGGCGCACGGCCCGAGTCACTTTTTCTTTGCGCCTCTGGTCTCTTCCTTCCCCGCCTGCAGGATTTCGCTCCTCGGATCGTCGTCTCCGAGCCCTGCTGGGCCGGCTCTTCCGGAGCCCACCCCCGGCGGCGAAGGCGGCGGCGGCGACGGCCTCAGGATTCCGAGAGGCGCGGGGCACCTTGTTACCCCCGTCCCGGTTTTATCTGTTTCTTCTCTCTTTCCTTCCCCAGCGTTCCACCGTCCACCCCCCCTCCCGCCCGGGTGTCATTCCTCACTGCTGAGTGACAGCATCAGGCCACGCCCCTTCGGGGGGCGGTCCCGGGCCTTCCCGACCGCCCATTGGTTGGGTCCTCCTGGGCGACGTTGACTTGAACCGACAAAACTGGGCACGTTGCTCAGAGAAAGTCAGGGTCTGACTTAACCCCTTTTCTCCCAAGTCTGGTCCTCGAAGCATCATACTCTAGCCGCAGGGACGCTCAGCCACCTAGACCACGGCTTCTTACCTATTCTGGCACTTTTATGGAACGCGCGATATTTAGTTGAGTCCGATCTGGGAGAGAAACCCAAGTTAACGCAGTTCCTTAAGTCGTGCGCTTATTTTCTGTTCTCTAGGGAGGTTTATAGATTCGAAGAATAAATTGCTGCTTCTTTTCCCCTTCCAGTTTCGCGGCTTCCTCACGGCTCATTCTTTTCTCTGAAATAATGAATGAACCAAAAGTCACTCTAGAAATAGTTTTCTTTCCTCACCGGATTGTATTTGATTCAGTTTCTGGAGAGGCATGAAAAAAGAAAAGATGGGACAGATAGAGCTAAAGTCAGACAAGAAATTGGAGGGCATCTTTGGGAGTTTCTGGAAATTCAGCGATCATTTCCCTGGGCGGTCAATACTGAATGTACTTGAAGTTTGTACAATTTTACACGAGGAATAAAATTGAAGCTTTCTGTTTGTTCTTGAAATATTCTGCTACTTGTGAGTTGAAAAACATTTTTGTTTAAAAGAATATCTGGGAATTACCAAAGTAGAGATCCTGAACAGATGACTTTAATGCTGTTTTTAAAAATGAGTAGTGAATTGTTTTATGTAGTAGAAGCCAGGCTAAGAAACACAAATATTGTGGGTATGTCAAAACATTTGTTACTCTATTTTCATTATTAATTTTTAAATAAATACTTTACTCAAGGAACACACTTCATTGTTTTCTATAAATTTTTGCGGGAGGTTTAAAACCAAATACACAATTTGAACCATTAAATAAGCTTAAAGAGCTGTGATTTTAATTCAGTGATTTTAATTTAATTGAAATTGCTGGGATTGGTATTTTTGGTACTACTAAAACAAATAACATCCGCCCTTGTTAGCTTTCTTTTTTTGTGGTTCTTGTTCTGCACCGCAGGATGAAATCCACACACTGGTAGTTTGCAGGGCCAGTGGAGGGCTTCGAAGCATCTATACTTTGCAGCATTTCAGCCACGTGACGCTCTCTCGCATCCCAAACACACTCCAGTGCAGATCCTGTGGTGTTTGGGGAGGGAAGGGAGAAGAAAACCTTACCCTTGGAGAGGTCATTGCCCTTTAGTAGTACTATACGACTACTTCAGTTTTCTGGGAAAGGTGTTTCAATTTGGTGTCCGTTGGCGGCAAGTGTAAGGAACAGGACTCTCTTCAGGCCCCGAGGAAAACAGAACAGAAGGCACACGATGTTTCAAAAGAAAACCATTCTTTCCTTCCTCTCGCTGACCTTGATTTACCCTTTAAGTTACGCCCCCCCTCCCACCACCTTAGACAATTTGTTGTTCCTCTCTGGGGCGAGTTGAGGAGGAGATGGACAAGAGTGGCCCAGAAGCAGAGAAGCGAGCAGGTGTGAACTCTGTGTCGCAGACAACCATCCCTTTATGGGGTTAGGACTTGATGGAGACAAACACGCAGAGATGCTGGGGGGTTGAATGACCGAGTGTTAGAGTGAGTTTGGGAGCTATACAAAGACTTACTTGAATATATAACCACCTCTTGGTTCCCCCGCTCCCAATGTTTTTTTAAAGAGCCCCAAATCAAAGTAGCATATACCCCGTGCCACAGGCTTGGGTAGAGATTTTTCAAAGCTTAGAAAGTTGTAGTTCGGTGACTTTGAGCTGCCTGTTTTGTTTGTTTGTTTTTTGGTGTGTGCCCGGGGTATAAGAGTCTTCAGGAAGCGCGCAGCGAGGGACCGAGTCATCTCGGGCCACTGCGGCGGCCAGTTAACCTTTAGGTCTAGGGAATGCCTGCAGGCAGGGCCGGGAGTGTTGGCGGAGAGGAAGCTCGCGGGTCTGGAACTACAAATAGAAGCTGATGGTGGGGTTTGGTGGGAACCAGGAGGCTTTGGGGGCCGGTGAGCTGAGCTGGACGGATGCATAGAGGTTTCCCGGGTACATGCCCTGCAGAATCAAGGCCGGCGAGTGATGAGGGGTGTATGGCGAGGGCGCAGCAAGTCAGCGCTTGTCGCTGCGCTGGAGACTGGGGGACCAGGGCGCGTCGGCGCGGGCTCACAGGGGCCCCGCTCGCAGCCCAGAGAGGGCAACTTTCTGAGCACTTGACCGTGAGCTCCGGGGAATCCACGGCTGCCCGACAGCGCCCGAGGTTCGATCAGTTCCGAGCTCCGGGCCGACCCTGGGAATCTGTGGAGCCCAGGAGCCCCCGGCGGTCGGCCGGGCTTCGGGGAGGCGCTTGGCTCGCTCTGCGCCCTCCCGGGCCCCTTGCCCAGCTCTGTCTTCGTCTTCTCTCTCTCCTTTCCATCCTCATCCACCACCCTTCCTCCTTTGCAGTTTGGTTCCTGCACGCCGCTTGCGTGCCGTACCCTCCAACCCCGAGCCGCCGAAGCGCCGTCGGAGGGTGAGGCTTCCGCGGGACCGGGCGCCGCGCGCAATGAGGGTGGGAGAGCCGCAGGGTCGGCGATGGGGGAGAAACCCCAGCTCCCGGACAGGCGCGCGTCGCAAGCTGCCGCTCACGCCCCCGCGCTCCCCCGGGCCCGCGTCCGCCGGGATGCTCCCGCTGTGCCCCCGCGCGCCGCGCCCCTGCCGCTTTCCACCTGCGCCCCGGGCAGGATGCGGGGAGACGCGGCAGGCGCGATGGCCGGCGCGGGAGGCTGCTTCGCAGTGGGAGGCCACGCGGGTCTCTCAGACGCCAGTGGCCGTGGCTGGATTCACCTGCTGTCTCTGGTCCAGGGTTTCCAGTCCTTTAACCCGAGGGTTTGTACCCAGTCCTCTTCGAGGCCGATGCTAAGTTGCGCGGGCTGACGCGCAGGGAAAGGGCGCCGCGCAGGACTGCCTCGTTGGAGCCAGATCCAGGCAGCCTGAACCTGGGAATTACCCCCCTGTCCCCGTCCACAGGCTCTGGAGGTCACTCCACGCGACGGAGGCACCCTGGGCATCAAGCGACGGGCCACTTGCCAGCCAGCAGCCCCTGGCTCCTGGGTTCCTAAGTCATCCTCATTCAGGCCCCACAAGGATTTTTCACCCACGTGGTCCAGGTGTATCATCAGACCATTACTATAGGCCGAGGAAGTTTCATATTTAAGCAATTGCTGCCCTCCAACAATGTGCCAGGATCGCAGCTTATTGTTTAATCTACATTTCCCTGAGGGTGGAAAACATTATTATCCCTGTTTTACAGATAAGGAAACTGAGACTCATGGAGTGAGTTTAAATGACTTCACCATCACTAAGCAGTTAAGTCAAGATTCAGATCTGACTTTGTAATGCCAACCCAGTTGGGTTTTCTATTCTAACAGCTCTCCCCTCCCCGTAAACCTTCACGTTTATTCTCATTAAAGATTTTCCATCATCTTTCTTATTTATTTCTGTGCTACATTCATCAGGAAAGGAACTTCAAACTTAAGGAAATCAAAGAATTTAGGCAGTCAAATCTAACCTTTTTTTTTTGTTTGGTACTTTTGAAAATAAAGAATGCTAAGGTCTGTGGTGAAGTGAAGTGTTAGTCGCTGGCCCAGGTGCTCAGTCATGTGCTCAGTTCTGTCCGATGCTTTGCGACTCCATGGACTGTAGCCCGCCAGGCTCCTCTGTCCATGGGATTTTCCAGGTAAAAAGGAGGGAGTGGGTTGCCATTTCCTTCTCCAGGGGATCTTCCCGACCCAGGGATTGAACCTGGGTCTCTTTCATTGCAGGCAGATCTTTACCATCTGAGCCACCAGGGAAGCCCAAGGCCTGTGGATCTGAACCTAAACCTTGTTATGAAGAAAGAAAGAAACACGCCATTATTATCCTAATCAACAGACTAAATCATGTGTTGAGGGGAGACAGCCAGGTGATGAAAGTTCACTAAGTTCAAAAATATGGGGACCTGAGTTTTGCTCGAGGCTTTGAGATGATGCGATACGGCCTCATGAAAGGCGTGTTTCCTTTGGAGCTAGTCTGCTTAACTGTAAAAAGCTCGAGTTAGAAATCACCCCTCAATTTTACAAAGAAATGCACGCACTCCCGACCCGGCCTGGGTACAGTGGAGGACGAGCGCCATCTAGCGGACACCTCTGATGGATGTGCGGGTACCAATGTAGAGAAACGTGGTCGGTGCTGCTGCTGCTGCTAAGTCGCTTCAGTCGTGTCCGACTATGTGCGACCCCATAGACTGCAGCCTACCAGGCTTCTCCGTCCCTGGAATTCTCCAGGCAAGAACACTGGAGTGGGTTGCCATTGCTTTCTCCTAGAGAACTGTGGTTAAGTAGAGCCAAGAGAATGTTGGTTTCATTAACACGGAAAGTTTTTATGTTTACGCAGTCTCATGTTATCAGAGCTATAATAGCCGAGGTGCTGCACTTTAAAACTCACCCAGACACCATCTGGCACCCCACTGAAGACTCACACCTTCACGGGCAGGGGGAAAAGATGGGGGTGGGTCGGTTGCAGTAGGAACCGGAGACCTCTTGGCGTAACATCTGGATTCTTCTCTGCTGCCTCTCTTGCGAACTGGACCCGAGCACCCGCTGTATGGCGATTTAAGGTACACACAATCTATGTGATATACCGGAGTCATAGGCAGGTTTTTCTTTTTTCCCAGAACTTAACTTCTTCATGAGACTAATGGGGGTGTTTCACCCCAAACACCAGCAAGTTCAGGCATTGCAAATAAGCCCATCTTGTCTCTCGGATTATTTTTTGCATTTGGGTTATCAGACAGTGGATGGGTGATGGTGCTGTTTGGGCGAGGGTTAAGAAGGAGAAGCAGGTGATTGAATAAGCGGGATACTGCTTTGTGCTGATAATTGTGAAATACCAGGAAAGCCTTCTGAATCTGTAGTATTTCTGTCTCTAAGTAACTATTCTGGGGGCCTTCATGGTATTGTGTCGGGTTCCCCTTACAAAATTTTCCAACCCATTTCCCTTCCTGAAGTTTCTATCATTTAGTTAAGGTTAAACGAGTGTTTCCTGATTGCTTACTGTGTCTCAGCACTGTTCCAGGTGCTGGGGCTCACCACCCTGTAAGGTGCTACTCTTAATAGGCTAACATTTGAGTGGAGAAATACCATCAAGAAAACAGTGCCTGCATAAAGCAGTGCCTGCATAAAGATATGACAGAGGGTGATTTGGGCTATTCATTAAAATCTTTCTTTTCTCCTTTTTTTCTTTCTTTTTTAAACTCATGCCTTTTCATAAGTAGAGTCGTCGGTTTCAGGTGCATAACACAGTGATTTGGTATTTGTATATACTTTATTTAAAGTGATTACGAAATATTCATTCTATTTCCTGTGCTGTACATTACATTCTTCAGTTCAGTTCCGTCGCTCAGTTGTGTCCAACTCTTTGCAACCCCATGAACCGCAGCACACCAGGCCTCCCTGTCCATCACCAACTCCTGGAGTCCACCCAAACCCATGTCCATTGAGTCGGTGATGCCATCCAACCGTCTCATCCTCTGTTGTCCCCTTCTCCTCCTGTCGCCAATCCCTCCCAGCATCAGAGTCTTTTCAAATGAATCAGCTCTTCGCATCAAGTGGCCAAAGTATTGGAATTTCAGCTTCAACATCAGTCCTACCAATGAACACCCAGGACTGATCTCCTTTAGGATGGACTGGTTGGATCTCCTTGCAGTCCAAGGGACTCTCAAGAGTCTTCTCCAACACCACAGTTCAAAACCATCAATTCTTTGGAGCTCAGCTTTCTTCACAGTCCAACTCTCACATCCATACATGACCACTGGAAAAACCATAGCCTTGACTAGATGGACCTTTGTTGACAAAGTAATGTCTCTGCTTTTTAATATGCTGTCTAGGTTGGTCATAACTTTTCTTCCAAGGAGTAAGCGTCTTTTAATTTCATGGCTGCAGTCACCATCTGCAGTGATTTTGGAGCCCAGAAAAATAAAGTCAGCCACTGTTTCCACTGTTTCCTCATCTATTTCCCATGAAGTGATGGGACCAGATGCCATGATCTTACTTTTCTGAATGTTGAGCTTGAAGCCAACTTTTCACTCTCCTCTTTCACTTTCATCAAGAGGCTCTTTAGTTTTTCTTCACTTTCTGCCATAAGGGTGGTGTCATCTGCATATCTGAGGTTATTGATATTTCTCCCAGCAATCTTGATTCCAGCTTGTGCTTCCTCCAGCCCAGCGTTTCTCATGATGTACTCCTCATAGAAGTTAAATAAGCAGGGTGACAATATACAGCCTTTTCCTATCTGGAACCAGTCTGTTGTTCCATGTCCAGTTCTAACTGTTGCTTCCTGACCTGCATACAGGTTTCTCAAGAGGCAGGTCAGGTGGTCTGGTAGTCCCATCTCTTTCAGAATTTTCCACAGTTTATTGTGATCCACAGAGTCAAAGGCTTTGACATAGTCAGTAAAGCAGAATAGATGTTTTTCTGGAACTCTCTGGCTTTTTTGATGATCCGGCGATGTTGGCAATTTGATCTCTTGTTCCTCTGCCTTCTCTAAATCCAGCTTGAACATCACATTCTTCTGTCTTATTCTCTCCACCTCGTAGTTTGTACCTCTTGATGCCCTTCCCCGTCTTGTCCTCCCCCGTCCCTCCCCCACTGGTAACCACTTCATTGTTCTCCGTATCTGTGAGTCTGTTCCTGTTCTGCTATGCTCATGCGTTTATTTTCTAGATTCCACATATAAGTGAAAACTTATAGTATTTGTCTTTCTCTATCTGACTTACTTCACTGACCATAATACTCTCCAGGTTCATCTGTGTTGTTGCAAACGGCAAAACTTCATTCTTTTTTATGACGGAGTGATATTCGTGTGTTTGTGTGCAAGTGTATATCACGTCTTCCTTATCCATTCATCTGTTGATGGACACAGGTTGGTTACTTAGCTATTGTAAAAATGCTGCTTTGAAGATGTATCTTTTCAAATTAGGCTTTTTATGTTCTTCATTTGTATAGCCAGGAGTGGAATTACTGGATCATATGGTAACTATTTTTATTGTACTGGCCAAAAAGTTCAAGTTTTTCTATAAGATCTTATGGAAAAGATAGTTATTTGGGGATGTTTCCTGGTGGCCTAGCGGTTAAGATTCTGGGCTTTCACTTGCCATGGCCCAGGTTCAATTCCTGGTTGGATATCTGAGATCCTGCAAGCCAAAAAAAAAAAAAAAAAATCAATATATTTGAAGTTATTTGAGGAACCTCAACATAACTAATTATTTGTGCTTAGTTGCTCAGTCATGTCCAACTCTTTGTGACCCTCATGGACTGTAGCAGGTGGAGACCAGTATCTTGTTAAAATAGCACTGTCAGAATCAGTCAGTTCAGTCACTCAGTCATGTCCGACTCTTTGCGACCCCATGCACTGCAGCACGCCAGGCCTCCCTGTCCATCACCAATTCCTGGAGCTTACTCAAACTCATGTCCATCGAGTCTGTGATGCCATCCAACCGTCTCGTCCTCTGTCATCCCCCTCTCATCCCACCTTCAATCTTTCCCAGCATCAGGGTCTTTTCAAATGAGTCAGTTCTTCACATCAGGTGGCCAAAGTATTGGGAGTTTCAGAATGTCAAAATGGCCAGCACCAAAAAGACAGCAAATGACAAGTGTTGGCAGGTATGTGCAGAAAAGGAAACCCTCATACACTATTGGTGGGAATGTAAACTGGTGTAGCCACTGTGGAAAACAGTATGGAGGGTTCTCAAAAAAGCAAAAAATAGAGCTGCCATATGATCCAGCAGTCCCACTTTGGGATGTACATTCAGGCAAAACTATAATTTGAAAAGATACATGCACCCCGGTGTTCATTGCAACACTATTTATAATAGCCAGGATGTGAAGGCAACTTTGGTGTCCGCTGACAGATGAATGGATAAAGAAGATGTAGTACATATACAATAGAATATTACTCAGCCATTAAAAAGAATGAAATAATGCCATTTGCCACAACATGGATGTAGCTAGAGATGATCATACTAACTGAAGTAAGTTAGAAAAAGACAAGTGCCATATGATAGCACTTATATGTGGACTCTAAAATATAGCACAGGTGAACAAATCCACAAAACCAAACAGACTTACAGACGTGGTTGCCAAGGGGAAGGTAGGTGGGTGAGGGAAGGATTGGGAGTTTGGGATTAGTGGATGCAAACTATTATATATAAGATGGTATAGCACAGAGAACTATATTTCATGTCTTGTGATAAACCATAATGGAAAAGAATATAAAAAAAGAAGAATGTATACATGTGTATAACTGAATCACTTTTTTGTAAGCAGAAATTAACACAACATTGGAAATCGGCTAGACTTCAATAAAAAAATTTTTTTTAAATGCTTCTTTGTTTAATTCATTCAACAAAGATGAAGCAAGCTGATCACAGAGTGGGGCCAGGACGATTCAGGAGACAGAGGGAAGGTGTGAAAAGCCATTGCGACAATGGGCGGGGAAGAAATCAGGGTAGCGATGTGGAGCAGCTGAGCAGGAGCGAGGGTGTATTTGAGGTTCACGTCTGTGACCTTAAAGTGAGACTGGTCAGCGCAGGTGTGTGCATTTCTCCAGCGATGTCCCCCTGCTCAGGGAAACACAGACACACACACACAGCCCCAGCATAGGGTGGGCAGACACTTGAGCTACTCGGTGTCCAGCATTATGGGACCATTAACAAGAACAGCCAGGGAGTTAAGACTGTTGGCAGGAGAGGGTTTAGCATCATGGAATCTAAGCTGGATCAGAGCAAAAATAATGACTCAAGGAAAGTGACTGATCAATTCAGGATCAATGGGGTTAGAAGGTAGAAAGCGTACAGCACTTGCTGAATCTGTTGGGGACGTGAGTTGGAAGGAGGAGTGGTCAGCGATTTGGGCCAAGTTCCAAGAGGCCCACAGGTGAGTCTGAGGTCAAGGATGATGGCAGAGGCAGTGACTTTTGGAGGTGTCGAGCGACTCCCTGCTGTTCCTCTGAAACTTCTCAGAACCTTTGCTCCTGTTCCTCTTGCCTGCATGCTGTCCTATTCCTCATTGTCAAGACCCTACAGACCCACCAGGTCTGGCAAGGAAAATTGAAACAAGAAAATGTGCTATTTTTAACATAACACTGTTCTCCACCTGCCTGGCTCAGCTCGGACATTCCTTTTGTCCTAAGTCCTTCTGGGAGTTTCCCATTCCCTACCTGTTTTGACCTGTTCCTTCTCAAAATGAGGAAATCCACTATTTTTTTTTTTTTGTTTTAATTTTATATGGCCAAGAATCTGCCTGCAATGCAGGAGACCCAGGTTCGACCCCTGGGTTGGGAAGACCCCTGGAGAAGGGAATGGCAACCCACTCCAGTATTCTTGTCTGGGGAATCCCACAGACAGAGGAGCCTGGAGGGCTACAGTCCAAGGGGTCTCAAAGAGTCAGACATGACTGAGCGACTCACACACACAGATAGTTGATTAACAATGTGTTAGTTTCAGGTGTACAGAAGTGATTCAGTTATACATATATCTAATCTTTTTCAAATTCTTTTCCCATTTAGATTGTTACATAATATTGAGCAGAGAAAGAGTGGAAACCCATTATTTTAGAATGATATGTCTGTGTCCCCAACTCGAGCACTTGTCTTTAATTAAACTGACTCATCTGGGCAAGTTGCCACTCAGTGATGATAAAAAAAGGGTGTAATTCAAAAGAGTGACTTTTTTAGAGTAGCATTTCTTAAATTACAACCCTTTGCAACCTCTTTTCACGTTTTTGCCCTCTGCATGTATCCATCTATAAGCTGTATTTCCTTAGTGTGTATGCATATAAAGTTTTCTTCAGTCGTGTCCAACTCTTTGCAACCCTATGGACTGCAGCCCACCAGGCTCCTCTGTCCATGGGATTCTCCAGGCAAGAATACTGGAGTGGGTTGCCATGCCCTCCTCCAGGGGATCTTTCCAATCCAGGGACTGAACCCAAGTCTCTTACTTCTTCTGCATTGGGAGGTGGGTTCTTTACCACTATCGCCACTTGGGAAGCCTTTATTTATTTAATATCTTTATTTAAATGACTACTTAAAAAATGACTACTTTCTTTTTTAAATCATCTACAGTTGATTTACAATGTGTTAATTTCTGCTGTACAGAAAAATGATTAGTTATACATACATATGCATTTTTATATTATTTCCATTACAGCTGCTGCTGCTAAGTCACTTCAGTCATGTCTGACTCTGTGTGACCCCATAGACGGCAGCCCACCAGGCTCCCCTGTGCCTGGGATTCTCCAGGCAAGAACACTGGAGTGGGTTGCCATTTCCTTCTCCAATGCATGAAAGTGAAAAGTGAAAGTGAAGTCGTTCAGTCATGTCTGACTCTCAGCAACCCCATGGACTGCAGCCTACCAGGCTCCTCCGTCCATGGGATTTTCCAGGCAAGAGTACTGGAGTGGGGTGCCATTGCCTTCTCTGTCCATTACAGCTAATCATAGGATATTGAGTATAGATTTCAGTGCTGTATAGTAGGATCTCATTGTTTATCCATTCCATATATACTAGTTTGCACCTGCTAACACCAAACTTCCACTCCATCCTTCCCCTATCTCCCCTCCCCCTTGGCAACCACAGGTCTGTTCTGCGAGTCTGATTTTGTAGATAGGTTCATTTGGGTCCAAATGATGACTTTTTAAACTTTAAAACAACTCACAAAAAAAAAAGTTTGTATAAGTAACAAATAAATAGGTTTTTATATAAATAATATATACATACATGGGGAGAAGGCAATGGCACCCCACTCCAGTACTCTTGCCTGGAAAGTCCCATGGACGGAGGAGCCTGGTAGGCTGCAGTCCATGGGGTCACTAAGAGTCGGACACGACTGAGCAACTTCACTTTCACTTTTCACTTTCATGCATTGGAGAAGGAAATGGCAACCCACTCCAGTGTTCTTACCTGGAGAATCCCAGGGATGGCGGGGCCTGGTGGGCTGCCATCTATGGGGTTGCACAGAGTCGGACACAACTGAAGCGACTTAGCAGCAGCAGCAGCATACATACATGGTGCATTGACAATCTCTTACCAAATATCATCTTTCAAAAATATACGTATGTAATGCCAATAAAATGATGTTGGTAAACTGGCTTGAGATAATAGGATGCTGAAGGCTCTGGGCCTGGGCTCGGCAATCTGTCATAATGACGGATGGATGAGAGCTAGAGAGACATTACAGCACGCCAGCATCAGCCTGAGACTTTCTCTCTGGCACAGTTAGGAAGACGCAAAGGAAACTGACCCAACAGAAATGTGTAGGAAATTTCCCCAAAAGATGTGTGCTAAAATGCTTGTAGCCTCATTTTCTGGTTTCCAAAAACCCAGCAACTCTCCAGTGTTCATCAAGAGGCAGATAAGGCAGGTGTGGTACATTCACAGCATAGGATACGACTCAATCATGAGGATGAGCCACTCTGAGGCAGCTGTCGGGATGAACCTCTTGAACACTCACCCAAGCATTCCCAGTGCCTGGAATGGGCCTGGGATTGTGGGCTCTTCGTTGTTCAGTTGCTAAGTAGTGTCCGACTCTTTGCAACCCCATGGAATGCAGCATGCCAGGCTCCTCTGTCCTTCACTGTCTCCCAGAGTTTGTTCATTTTCACGTCCATTGTGTTTGTGATGATATCTCACCATCTTATCCCCTGCCACCCTCTTCTCCTCTTGACTTCAGTCTTTCCCAGCATCAGGGTCTTTTCCAAGGAGTTGGCTCTTCCCATTAGGTGGCCGAAGTATTGGCGCTTCAGCTTCAGCATCAGTTGTTCCAATGAATATTCAGGGTTACTTTCCTTTAGGATGGACTGCTTTGATCTTGCAGTCCAAGGAACTCTCAAGAGTCTTCTTCAGCACCACAATTTGAAAGCATTTCTTCGGCACTCAGCCTTCTTTATGGTCCAACTCTTAGCAGATATTTATTGAATGAGCAGTCTCCTTTTATCCTCACACAACCTGAGATCAGAGAGATAGGTATGAGAATTCCCATTTACAGATGAAGGCTCTGAGACACAGAGAGGCCGAGTGATTTACTCAAGGAAGTGGGCCCTGTGCTGGGATCCCTGCTAAGTCAGCCTGCTTGCCATCCTCCTCTCTTCCATAGCTGGTCCCTTAGCCTTTTAACACAAATAACATATTTCAGTTGCTTTTGTTGTTGTTAAATCATCTTCTGAGGCCTAACTTGGAGATGTTTATTTCCATCGTGGGATGTTTTGGACTGGGTTTTGAAGGGGAAAGGCCCAGAAGACTGTGCTTTCAGAGAAAGGGGGTTAGACTGGGGTGGGGGGAGATTTATGTCGAGGCATTACAGCAAGTTCTGTCATTCTGCCTAAGGGAGTGTGGCAAGAGACAGGAAGAGACGAACAGGATCCGGGGGCAGCCCTTGCGCTTAATGGAATGTCGAGTGAACAGATGGGCCCGAGCTGTCCTGGCGACTGTCAAAGGAAGAAGCAGTCCCTGAGCACATGCAGGAGAACCGGGGCTGGGGACACATGGGGACATTCAGAAAAGGGCTCCGAGTCCAGTTTCAAAAGCCCTCTCTCTAGAATCCATCCATGTTCAGCTTGGGAGGAAGTAGGAGTCCCGGAGGTGGAGGGTAGACAGATTTATTGGACTTGAATTTCACTTAAAGGCTAGATTTTCTTTTTAATTTTATATGAATGTATTTACAGAACTCACAGGAAGAGACTCACAGATTTATGAAAACAAATTGATGGTTACCAAAGGGGAAAGGTGGGGAGGGGAGAAAGGATAAATTAGGAGGTTGGATTAACATATACACACTACTATTATATATATACATATACATATAATTTATATATATACATGTATATAATTTATATTATATATACATATATAAAATTTATATTAATATATATAATTTTTTGGCCATGCTGCATGGCATGTGGAATCTTCTTTCCCTGACCAGGGATCAAATCTGTACCACCTAGAGTGGAAGAGTGGAGTTCCAACCATCGGATTACCAGGGAAGTCCCTACACTCTACTATATATAAAAGAGGTCATCAAGGACCTACTTGTAGCACAGGAAACTCTACTTAATATTCTGTAATAACATATATGGGAAAAGAATCTGAGAAAGAACAGATACATGCATGCTGCTGCTGCTGCTGATTAGTTACTAAGTCATGTCCAACTCTTTGCGACCCCATGGACTGTAGCCCTTCAGGCTCCTCTGTCCATGGGGTTTTTGTAGGCAAGACTACTGGAGTGGGTTGCCATTCCTTTATCCAAGGGATCTTCCTGACCCAGGAATGTGTATATGTCTAACTAAATCACTTTGCTATCCACTTGAAACTAACACAACATTATAAATCAACTATACTCCAATATAAAATAAAAGTTAAAAAAAAAAGAATCTGAAATGACCACTTATATGTCCTTTTAAATTCCAAGAATGTTTACTGGGGAAAGAATCTCTTTGAAGGACCAGAGGACCCCAAAATAACAGGGATGAAATGAATAACAGTGTTTGAGGGGAAACAGGGACACATGAGCCCAAAATAGGGAAAGGCAAATTCCTGATGAATACTTACTTTGGGATGAAACAAAAATGTTATTTGACTCTTTCAAGTAAGACTTGTTGAAGACTGACAAATTGGTTTCAGCAAATAAACACAACTTTGAGCCTTGATGATACACTTATTTTGAAAAGATGACATTTGAAAAAAAAAAAAAAAAAGCAAGGCACAAATTCTGCCAATGGTCACAGAGAGCACATTTATTAAAAGCTAATGGAGAGGCTGATCCTTCAGGAGATAAAAACTGAGTGGATGAGAACACAGATGGTTTCTGCAGAGAATCTGAAAAGTTAATATAGAGTTTCCACTTTAGAAAGTATGGCATATGAGGTATTTGTCAAGGCTCCACTGCAGCAAAGCATACCGATGTTAGATTAATTACGAACTTGAACTGCATCCTTAAACTGCAGTGCTGAGCTTGCTAGTGAATAAAGAAAATCCACAAGCCAGTTGTTCTTATATTGAAGCTGAAGTATGTGTAGAAGAGTGCTGGTTATTAAGCTATTGTCTCTTAATTCCAAATCTACCTTCTGTATTTCCCACTGTGGTGGTTGAACTGGGACTCTTGCAAACCCCACTTCTCCTTAGCCAGCTGGCCCTCTGGCTTCTTCTGGCCAACTGTGGGTACTAAGCACAGACTAGGAGGCTGAAGTAGGTGAAGGAACTTGCTTCCCCTTGTCTGGTCACTCTTGTTAGCCTCCCCCCAGCAGTGTTTCTGCACTCCAGCAGTAGCAGTCGATGGCAGCCACAGTGACTTCAGTTTCCCATTTTGTCTCCTGCTCTAGAAAGAGCCGTGATGTCCCATCTCGGGGGGCCCGGCCCCACCCTGACCACACTCCTCAGGGGTCTGCTCATCACCACTGCTTGGCTTCTCCTTCAGTTTCCTACCAAACTCTACCTTTCTGTTCCCCAAGCCGAGCGGGGATAATGGTTGCTTTCTGAAGTTACTCTGCATCATATCAGTATTACCCTTTTGTTTTAGAGTTCTCTAACTAATTAAAATCAGCTGCCAGTATTAATACTAATAAATAAGTGATATGGTTTCCAATAGCTGGACCATGACTTTAACAGGTCTGAAATTCTCTCTTGTCACATCGTAGGAAGAATATGGTTTACATCAGGCCTTCAAATCCAGCACTGAGGGGCTGCTTCAGAGAAAGACAGGTGATCTGAGGTTAAAAATTCTTATAAATTTGCTAGTGATTGGACTCCAGGCAAACAGTGAATGGTGTTTCCTAGTGGGAGAGCTGGTACTTAGGAAATGCTTTCAGCAGGATGTATCTGGTCTTTGCAGGGTTGCTTATAGCCACAGCACAACCCACACACACACAACCCTCTGAAATCCATTGATTTATGGGGCTTGGCTCCTGGGAAAACATCACACAGGCTGTGTAACCATCTAGGTAGAGATGCTCCATAACCAACATGGCTTTTTGCTGTGTAAGTACTGTAGGTGCAGGTATATTTTTAGAGGCTCCATGTGTTGATCTGTGCACATCAGTGTCCCAACGAGAAAGGGAAGTACACTGGGCTGTCCTCAATCCCTATGCTTCACTGGTGCTGAACAACTACTTATGTCCTTGAAACTGCTAGTAAAGATTGGTGCTGGCTAAGATCTCTGATGGGTCTGACTTGACAGTTGGTCCTTTATGTTAATAGAGAGGCCATTTCTCAGAAGATACTGTGGCTTCATCAAAATACAGCAGCAAACAAGCAAGAGGAAGATGTGGATACAGATCTAGGAGGATCCCAAAGATGAGAGTGCAGAAGGGCATCCCTGGGTCAGTGGTGAGGAGACCCAGGGCGAGACAGCAGCCAGCCCAGGACGGAGGAGCGACTCAGACAACTGATAGGCTGAGAGCTGTTTTCAGCCAGATCCTTCCGGCCTCGGAGTATCTTTTACAATCTAGCAGTGACTGCGAGAGTTTGGCCTGAATTCTTTTGTAGACTTGGCTTGCCTGGGTCATGGGCTGATACAGCTCTTGCTTTCTTCTCTGTAATCTAAACGTGGGAGGCAAAAACATCAAAACTTTTAGGAGGATAGCTAATTGCTGTTGAATCTTAAGACATCTGTTCAGTTCAGTTCAGTTCAGTCGCTCAGTTGTGTCCGACTCTGCAACCCCATGAACCGCAGCACGCCAGGCCTCCTGTCTATCACCAACTCCCAGAGTCCACCCAAACCCATCCATTGAGTTGGTGATGCCATCCAACCGTATCATCCTCTGTCGTCCCCTTCTCCTCCTGCCCTCAATCTTCCCAGCATCAGGGTCTTTTCAAACGAGTCAGCTCTTCATATCAGGTGGCCAAAGTATTGGAGTTTCAGCTTCAATATCAGTCCTACCAATGAACACCCAGGACTGATCTCCTTTAGGATAGACTGGTTGGATCTCCTTGCAGTCCAAGGGACTCTCAAGAGTCTTCTCCAATGGCATTGAAATACGTATAATATCATATATGAAATGAGTCGCCAG
This sequence comes from Bos grunniens, assembly GCF_055505025.1. Classification (NCBI taxonomy): domain Eukaryota; kingdom Metazoa; phylum Chordata; class Mammalia; order Artiodactyla; family Bovidae; genus Bos; species Bos grunniens. The sequence continues at coordinate 8,896,558 of NC_141170.1, read as the reverse complement.
TCCAGGTTCGATGCACGATACTGGATGCTTGGGGCCGGTGCACTGGGATGACCCAGAGGGATGGTATGGGGAGGGAGGAGGGAGGAGGGTTCAGGATGGGGAACACATGTATACCTGTGGCGGATTCATTTCGATATTTGACAAAACCAATACAATATTGTAAAGTTTAAAAATAAAATAAAATTTAAAAAAAGAGTCTTCTCCAACACCACAGTTCAAAAGCATCAATTCTTCGGCACTGAGCTTTCTTTATAGTCCAACTCTCACATCCACACATGACCACTGGAAAAACCATAGCCTTGACTAGACGGATCTTTGTTGACAAAGTAATGTCTCTGCTTTTTAATATGCTGTCTAGGTTGGTCATAACTTTCCTCCAAGGAGTAAGCATCTTTTAATTTCATGGCTGCAGTCACCATCTACAGTGATTTTGGAGCCCCAAAAATAAAGTCAGCCACTGTTTCCACTGTTTCCTCATCTATTTGCCATGAGGTGATGGGACCGGATGCCATGATCTTAGTAGACATAACAAGATCTAATTACAAAATGAAATTTATATTCAATTACATTAAAATTAACCAAAAAGTATCATAAAGAAAGTGGCAAGATAAACCCTTGAGGTGTGTGTGTGTGTGTGTCTGTGTGTGTGTGTGTATGTGTATTTGGCAGAGTGGTATTTGCAACAGGTTTACATGAAGGTTTATTGTGCAATACATAAAGACATGGGCTTCCTTGGTAACTCAGTGGTAAAGAATCCGCCTGCCAAGGCAGGAGACGTGGGTTCAATCCCTGGGTCAGGAAGATCCCCTGGAGAGCCTGGTGGGCTACAGTCCACGGGGTTGCAGAGTCAGACACAACTTAGCGACTAAACAGTAGCAACAACAATATAAAGATATATTCAATATATTTATTATTTATTTTTTATTTTTTCTAATTTTATTTTATTTTTAAATTTTACATAATTGTATTAGTTTTGCCAAACATCAAAATGAATCCGCCACAGGTATACATGTGTTCCCCATTATAACTTTATATAAAATAGTGCATAAATATATATCTTTATATTAAATATATAAAGGGCTCCTACAAATCGGTAAGAAAAACACAAAGAACCAATTGGGAAAATGACATGAACAGGCCTATCACGAAAGAGGAAATAAGGATAGAAAAGAAACACATGAAAAGATGTTCATCCAGTGCAACTGGTTGTAAGCAATGCAAATAAAGACCACAAAGAGATATTTTATATCCACTCCATAGGCGAAAATCAGGAAGTCCGATCTCACCAAACATCAAGGGAAGGAAACACACTGCTGGTAGGAGTCCAACATAGTAAAAGCATTTGGGAAACAAACTGGCATTATCTTCTAGGAATCGGCTGTCAGACACTGAAGCAGAAAGCTGGGTGTGTCTCAGTGTGGAAAATGGGGACATATATTAACCCTTTAGCCTTTGAAGTGGCTGAGTGGCCTCTGGTTCACAGGCTAATGGTCGCCTCATGCAGCTGCCAGCCTGCTTTCTGCTTTCCTTGATGTGACAGCAAGTCATTTTCTATGTGTACAATGATTAGTTTGGGAGGTTCTGCCCACAAAATATCATAGAATATTCACAGAAGCAACCCAAAGGCCAGTAACAGGCAAATGAACAGCTTAGTATATTGTGATGTAGTCTTTCAAGGAATACTATACAGCCTTGAAGATATACTAACTGGAGCTATGCACATTACTATGGATGAATTTCAAAGCACAGCAAAGAAGAAAAAAGCAACTCAAATGACCCTTAAAATAGGATTCTATTTACATAGTTTAAAAATGTATTCAAAACTTAAAATATTGCTTACAGATGTGTGTGTGTGTGTATAGATAGATAGATAGATAGATAGTAATGTGACAAGCTTGTATTTAGAATGGTGGTAACCTTGGAGGCATGCAGGAAACTGCCAAGGTGGTAGTTAATAGTAGTATTGGCCTATGTTTTCAATGTGTTAGGGGCTGTAGCTGCTGTATTGAACTGCAGATATACAGATTACAACCTGCTGAAAGAGGTGGCGTAAATTATCCCCATGGGGTTAGCAGTAGCTCCCCCGCATTGGAGCTCCCACCCTGGGGAAGTGAAAACCCTTGGGTCCCCTTGATCGAACATGTCCTGCGGGGCGGGACAGCAGCCCAGTGCCCCACAGTTGTGTGCTGCATGTCTGGCCACCCTTGGAGTTCTGGCTCACACTTGTGGCCCCAGTGCTGGGCGAGGAGCAGCACAGAAGCGGATCTTCCCGCCCAGGGGGCCCAGTGGGAAGACGCTGCCTACACAACCATCTCCTTCCCCCGAGAAAAATGCCTCTGTTAGGGTACGGTCAAAAGTTCTTGATTTGGCTGCACACAAATAGCTCGGCAGCAGTTTAGGAAATATAAGATGCTCTTGCATGTGGGATGAACAGGGCATAAAAAACAAATGAAAATCAAACGATTGAGGGGAACTCCCTGGTGATCCAGTGGTTGATTTTGTGCTTCCAATGCAGGGGGCATGGGTTGGTTCAATCCCTGGTTGGGGAACTAAAAACCCACATGGTGTGTGGTGCATGAAAAGAAAAAGAAAGTAAAACACACACACACAAAACATTACTGGGCTGGAATCAGCTCCCACCCCATCTTAGATCAGGTAGGTTTTATCAGCGTGTTGTCTGGGAAACCTCCACTGTCTCATGGTCTGACCGTCTGTCAGTGAGCTGCTGTGGAGGTAGGAAGACCTGTCTTCCCTCCCGTGGGGCTTGGCAGAAAAGAACCCAGACCTGGGGTTAGAAGACAGGAGGGCTGTCCCAGCTTGGCTGTCACCGCGAGATCACCAGATGGCGGTTTCTAATGGGTGGCCTTGGCACGCCAGAGCTGGTAGTGTCTAGTCTCGAAGGGGTCCATGTGATGGCGGTCTAGCAGAATCACCCCAAGGAAGGAGGCCTGAAGCAGGGTGGCAAGGCCCAGCTTCCGCTGCAGGGGAATTGGCCACGTCACTTTCACTCTGGGACACACTGCCCCTTCGGGACGCCTCGCCGGATGGGCCCAGCCTCATGTCAGCTCCTCAGATGGGCCACTGTTCACGTTCTTTATGGAGGAGCAGGGAGGCATGGTGGTCGTCACTAAGCTGAGACCAGGGAAACGTGAGTTTGCAGTGGTGTGCTGTGCTTCTCAGGGGGCGCTCAGGGGGCAGCCCCTGGCATCTCGGGCTGTGGGGTCGGGGGCTGTCCTGTGTCTTGCAGGACACTCGGCACTTCAGACCTCCTCCTTTCTACAAATGTGGACCAGTGCTGCCAAACATCACGATGCCAAGAACCACTTGCGTGTATCTCTAGTGCCTCTCAGGGTGACCGCTCCCCTACACGGGCTGCGGAACTGCTGGGGCTGAAGCGGCCCAGCTGAGTTCTCCAGCAGACAAGTCCTTATGCAGCGCTGATGTTTGCTTTCAGCTTTGGTAAAACAGCTGCACCCCCTTACACCCCAGCTATGCCGTCTGGTAAGGCTGTGCCCAGGGCGGGCGGTCCTAAACTGAGTAACATGTGGAGAACACCTTGGATAAGCAATTCTGGTGAACCAACCTAGGACCATCGAGTGCCAAGATGGTTCACCTAGGAGTATGGAGTCTTGCAACCTGGTCTGGCTTCTTACCCTTAACTAACTTTAAGACAGATCACTTTAGAATTTTGAGCTTTGGTTAAATTCAAACATATCATGTTCCTTGTCTCTGAAGCCCCTTCCAGATATAACATTAACTCTACTGAGAGAGGCCATCGCCAACTCAAGTCTGAATGTGAAAATGGAATAAATAAGACCAATTATTTAAAGAGATGAAACAGCTTTCACAGGGAGACATTTTAAAATCGGGAAAAAAAAAATCTTAACACTCAAGTTTTGGGAAACATTTTATAATTTATATATAAAATCTCAGTAAGAAACAATGTAAAATGACAGAAATATCCACCTTACATTAAGAGTCAAAAAAAAATTCACACACATTGAATGTAAATTTTAATTATAAAACAAGAATATGAACAAAACACTTTAAAATAATCTCAATTATTTGGCAACTCATCACATCATTGCTAGAGACAAATTTGATCTTAAGAAAAGTTTAATTTTATGAAAAACTTAAGTTGGACAGTTTGCTCATATGGGAGTTAAAACATGTTTAAAAAAGAATCTGGCAATAAAGCCAGGTTCTATCTTGAAATAACTGTGTATAAAACAACATATAATCCTGAAGCTCAACAGACAGGGGTGACCTAATCTTCAATGCGTTTCTCTTCACTGAAAAAGACACTGTGGGAAGAATGTGCAGTAACACAGAGAGACATGGGTACCGACAGGGGGGTTTCTGCTGCGGTGACGGACCCAGAACCCCCGACGCCGGAGGGGCTGGTAGTAAAGTCACAGATTCGAGCATCACCTACAAACGAGTTACATTCTTAAAAAACAGTCACAACTGTGAAAGGAAAAGCAATGGAGACCCTTTCTTGAGCTAACCTACTTTACTCGGATACATGCGAGAAGCGTCTGTATTTCCTGCCAGATGAGATTCAGATATTTACGGGGGAGGCAGAGTCCTAAAACATCTCTACTGATGACTGCATAGCATTTAAAACCCCCCTTTTTTTTTATTAAAAAAACAATAATAATAAAATAAAATAAACAGATATATAGTAAAGTTCACAGATAAGTTTTCTCTGTAAAATAAATAAAGTGTTCATTGATTAGCATCATACATAGAGTAAAATACAACCTATTTTTACATGTTTATATACTGTACACAGATTACCAGTGGGCAGCCTGGTGTCTGATGGGCTGGAAGGGTTTACATGAGTGACGTGTCACATCCGGAAATCCCAATTTCGAATGTTAAAATATACAACTACTTTGTTTTGAGTTCAGATACAAAGTAAACTTATTTTCCTTTATCTGAAATTAATGTACATAATACCTCTATGAACAACAGTTTATAAAGCTGCTTAGAACGTAACACCTAGGTACTTGGCACACATGCACGGCCTTCCCCCGGTTAAATGCTGCGGCCCGTGGCCCCGAGGCGCGCCCCTCTCCTCGGCCCCGTGGCCCCTGGGGACCGGCCGGGGTGGCCGCGGCCCCGTTACCGCTTTGCCTTCTTCACCAGGATCTCCTCCACCCTCTGCTGGCCTCTGGTGCGTGCCCCGGGGGGGCTGGCTTCTCTTTTGCGCTTGGCAGAAGGGGAGAGCTGTGCCTTTGATCTGCAGGAAACAGAGGTCAAGGCTGTGATTAAGACTCGACGAAAAGGACCTGCTTCAAATTATTTGGGAGATCTTCAAACACTGGAAGGTTTTTGAACTTGAGAGCCAAGAAGAGGAAAGCTGGATAAGGGCTACACGGGAAAAGGGGACCCTGGAAGAGCCTGCGCTGACTGCTGTCTACCGACAGCCTCACTCCTAACAGGCCATGAGGAGGAGTCAGGAAGCCCCAGCTGAGGTTCTGGGTGGGTGCTGACCCAGGTCAAGTCCACTTTCTTCTCGAGCACCTAGTTCTGGTATCTATACAGAAGAGACATCAACAGCCAGTCCCACGTGAAACAATTATGAACACAGCAGGATGGCATGATCTGAGCACACGAACACCGGTGCTCGCAGGATGCTCCCAGAGGAGAGCTGGCAGTCTTAGAGAGGGTGTGGGAACTCAAGAAGAGCTCTCCATCCCGTCTCCCGGCTAGCAGCCCAGCCCAGGCTGTTCTCTGTCCTGCCTGCAGAATGACTTGTCGGAAATGTCAAGTTAATCACGTCCACGTCACGATCTCGTTTATCTCCATCCTCAGGATCTCTGATGCCTTCAGCACAGAACCATCCGGAGCCCAACAGAGTCCCTTACCACCTGCCCGGGATGCCCTCCTGGACTGCAGCCCTGACAAAGCAGCCTTGTTTCCTAACGCACAGTGTTCTTTCACATTGTCTGCTTGGGCAGGTAATTTTTTTTGGCTTCCCCATGACTCAGTAGTAAAGAATCCACCTGCAGGGCAGGAGACACAGTAGACACAGGTTCGATCCCTGGGTCGGGAAGATCCCCTGAAGAAGGGCATGGCAATCCACTCCAGTATTCCTGCCTGGAGAATCCCCACGGACAGAGGAGCCTGGCGGGCTACAGTCCATGGGGTCACAAAGAGTCGGACACGACTGAAGCAACTGAGCACACACGCAATTTTTAAAAATACCCCACACCTCCTATCTAGCAAACTTCATTCTGGAGCCTCAGTTCAAGAACAATTCCTTCTGGGAACTCTTTCTCATCACAGAGCAACCTGCCCTTTGGGAACCCGCAGACAGCACTTTCTGTCTCCACCAGTACACTTCTGGTTGTTTGTTTGTCCACTAGGGTTTTTCAAATTACAGGTTACAGCCTTTATTTTAAAACAAAGTATTAATAGAACACAATAGAAAATACCATTGATGTCATGTCTATTCAGTTTGGGCATGAAAATTTTGTTTCAGTGACGGAGGCAGTATTGCAAAAGACAATCTTCCTGTGAGCCGCCTGCTGTAAAGAGAGTTTGAAAACCAGCTACACACACGTCCTCCCAGTTAAGACAGGATGTTTCTCCAGGGCAGCTGCGGAGGTTATTCATTTTCCTCTCTCCAAGGCCTAGTACAAAGCCCGATCTGTGTACACGAGCAATAAATGTTATACCAAAGAATGAAGATGCTTGGATAACTAAAATGACAGGAGATGGAGAAATGGGACTTCACTGATGTGAAGACCTGTCTGCTCACTGTTCCTTTGACAGCAGAGGTAAATACGCTCAAACTGACTCAGATAAAGTTGAGTCAGGTACTGTTGTATACCATGCAGTTCAAGCAGTTGCTTGTCAATATCCCATTTCAAGCCGTGTCTGGGGAGAGCCACCAGCCAGAGTGACCAGCTGTTTACCCAGGAGTGGGTGTGTTGCCAGCACAGTGCTGACGCCATGCAGTGGAGAACAGAAGCTTGGCGCAGCGGCTTCTGCCCAGGGGCGTGAGGTCAGCCAGGCAGGCCCTCTCTTCCCGCCCAGAGGGTGGCCTGTGCCCAGAAGCCCTGGCAGCACCTGGGAGCTCATCAGCAATGCAGACTCTCAGGCCTTGCCCCAACACTACAGAAGTGGAGCCTGCGTCTCAGCAAGAGCCTCTGTGACTGGCCTGCACACTTGAGTTTGAGAAATAATGAACCAGACCTTTGTGAGATTCTTCTCCTCAAATACACAATAAAGATAAATACTATGTTTTATTTACTGAGGAATAATGGGAGAGAATCCACGTGAAAGGTGCCTGGCACTCCAGTTTGCTTCCCTTTCTATCATGGGGGAATAATAGTGTGCGTGCACACACACACACACGCGTATGCTGTGAAGACCTAATGTGATTCGACGTACCTAAACAGCCATTGTATATTGGGAAGTCTTATTTTTTGATGCTATCATGTACGGAAGGTAAGTCAAGTCCCTGACCTCAAGGAAGAAGCTTACAGACCAGGGAGGAAGACAAAATGAACACCCCCAAAGCAATGGCACATGCCACTGCACACCACACACACTGGGCCGGAAGGGCAGAGGACGGGGATGTGGCCGGGCGGAAGCAGGCAGGGCGTGTGTGTGCAGGACGGAAGGATCTGGTGATGGGGGGGCTGGTGGCGAGGGTGCTCCTCAAGGAAAAACTGGCACAAACTGCAGGATGCGGGAAGGTGACTCGGGCGGCATGAAGGTGCCCGCTGGCCCACGGCTGTACCTCAGGCGGGTGCCCTTCTGCTACCTCATCGTCTCTCCAGTGGTCTGTGCAAAAGAGAGCTGGCTCTGGGCTGTAACCCACTCAACCACGCTGCACTGCTTTAATCCAGCACCCGGCGCTGTGCCCAGCTGGGGAGAAACAAGGCGTGCCTTTGGTCCTGGGGGGCAGGAGCTGATGGCAAGGAGCACAGGATAAAGCCAGTGCAGGAGTGCTGTGAGGCAGGGAGGACTGAGGCTCCCTCTGGGAGTCCTTCCCGCTCTGTCTAGAGTAGGTTTCCACTTGGCAAGCCGAGGACCCCCAAAGATAGCTGTGCGGCAAGACTCTTAAACTTAGGGAGAAAGTATCAGTGCACCACAAAAAGCTTCAGGGGGCTAGAGATGACTTCAAGTGTCAGCAGGGACTTTCCTTCCTAATGGGGGGAAATTTACTAACTTCTTCACTGGCAGATAATTTTTCTTTTGCTAAGTTTTGGTGATATCTAGTAGAAACTACTCCTGGGCTCCCAAGTTTGGATGCTGCGTGTATAGACAGCTCTCCATGCTTCTTTCTGAAACAGCTGACAGAAACCCTGGGCGATGGCAGCACTGAATGCCCCAGCCCCTGAGACTAGAAAGGGTGAGGCTCCTCGTGGGCAGGGCAGAGGTGGGGACAAAAAGTAGGAAAATGCCTGGTTCTCTGGGTCTTGGCTGATGAGCAGAACTTCATGTCACCAAGACTAACTCTGCTTCCCTGACTCCAGCTCTGCTTTTACCATGTGGATACTTGACCATGACTGAGAGAAAGATGAACCTGTGATCAACAGAAAACATACTGGCTGATAAAGTGAGATCCCAAAGTGCTCACCAGGGCAGAAGGTGGACCAGATGGATGAAAGCACAGTGTGAAGGCCCGGTGACCGGGTCTAAGCAGTGGGGCCCGCACAGGCAGCAGGTGAAAGAAGGGGTGCCTCACAGGACAAGGGATGCGCTGAGCTGCTGTGCAGCCCAGGCTGGGGGAGCCCAGCAAGCTGGATGCAGGCTGAGCTTGGTCTCTAGGAAACAAGGCGGACAGTCCTCTTCTGGATCCGTCAGCGCACACCTGGAGTCTACATTTGCTTCTTAAAGAGAATAATCAATAGATAAACTGATGAGAACAAACAGGAGGACGAGGGGGCCCAGTGCAAGAGGAGACCGGGAAGCTGCCCTCCGGTGTTTAAGCGAAAGCTGTACAGGAGGCTCTGAGAGCAGAAGCTATGGGGAGGCCAGTGCCCACTGCACACGGAAGAAAATCTTTCCCACCCAAGGTAACACGCAGAAGCAGAAAGACTCTTCCAGAGCAGCTGGGGCACCGTGATCGAGACCCTGATGGGCCCATAGAGACCCCAGGCGACCCTGAGAACCTGGGAGATGACACAGGCGCCATAGCCCTAGAGCCAAAGCACTGGCGCCGAGGCATCTGAGGTGAGAAGAGCCCACGTGGAGACCACAGGCTGCTGCAGTGCACGGAGGAGAAGTATCGATAATCCGGGTGATCACAGAACCATAACATAATTTACTTTTGAAGAATGGATTTGAAAAGGCACACGTCTCAGCTACTGCAGATGCTCACTGGAAGGTGCCTTGGCGGCCCGCGTCGGGCCCTACTCCACTGGGTGATCTCCCCGTGATGCACAGGAGGGCACGGTGGTGCTGGGGGTCGGCATCTAGACGTGCCCCCACCCTCTCGGTGCATGGTGAGCTGCACTTCTCAGTCAGCAGGTTATCTTGGTTTTCTGATTTCTAGTCATCCAAGCTGCCCTACCTGGAAAACCTTACCTTTAGCCCTGTGAGCTCCTAACGTCTTTTGGCTCTAAAAATCTGACCAGGGCACAGATAGCTAATGATGTCCAATTTTAGAGAAATTAGAAATTGGCTGATTTTAAATCTTTACATAAACACGTAAGTGTCAATGTATGGCAAAAACCACTACAATAAAGTAATTAGCCTCCAATTAAATTTAAAAAAAGGCAGGCAAATAAATAAACACATCAGAACTACTATACTGCAGTGACAGATGTTAATAAGTGATACTCTTGAAATTAATATTCCTCAACTTTCTAATCTTGGATAATGAAATTATAGAAGATGATACTAAGATTAACAGCTTGTGAATCACATTAAAGATGGAAAATATTCATGCTTCAGAAGTTACAAAACTATAAAGTGATAACACATTTCTCAAACTGTGCTGTAGGAAAGGTACCCTGATTGATGCTACCAGGTATAATGACACAGGGAGGGGGCTGGCAAAGTAAAACTGACAAAGTTGGACAGGCTTCCTTCCTCAGGACCACGACTAGTGCGTTACAGTGGACACTGGCTCAGAAGGAGAGGGAACTCACGGGCACTCCCCAGACTCACGTGAGCCCGGCCTTCTTTTCTCCAGAGGCTTCCGGCTACGTGAGGGCTTGGGAGCATGCCCCGTGGGAAGCGTAGGACATCCCCAGCCATGTGCGTGGAGAATGGGGCACTCGGATGGTCTCCTGTGACGGACCCATGACATGGTGCTGGGAGGGGCACCGACGATGGGGACGGGTCCGAGCCTTCTCCCTCACTGCAGCTAAGCACGCTGCGCACGCGGATCATGCTGTATGCGTCCGTTTCCACCGACCGTGCTCAGCAGGCCTCTGAGATCTAACTGTACTTGATAAGTATTCATAAAGGAACCGAATAGGTTCCACAAAACAGGCATCGAAGCCTGGCAATGATTCTAAAGGGCTCCTGGAAAATGGTTTAAGATGGAGAACGGGTTTCCCCGGGGGGGAACTGAGATGTCAGAGGGCTGGGAACACGTGCTCTCTCTCTGCTGGGGCTTGCGTTTTGTGCAAGGAGAGGGCTCACTCTGTGGCACGAGTGAGGCAAAGAGATGGAGCCCTCGCTGTGGTCTGATGGAGAGCTGGGGGAAGGTTCTGGAAGCTCCTCGTGGCCCCATTACCTCTGAGCCTCTGATCTGGTGCTGGACCTTGTGGTGGCTCCGGATGGCTCCTCGTCCTCGTCCTCCTCCTCCTCCTCCTCAGACTCCTGGTCTTTCTTGTCCTCAGTCGCTTCAGAAACTGATTTCTGACGTTTGCGCTCTGGCTCTGAGGATTCTGTTCAGACAGAAGGGAAACATCTGGACTGTACAATTCCCAAAGACACTTCCAGAGGACAGAGTCGCAGAGTTTAGAACAAAGGATATTAGGGACTTGGAGGCAGAAGAAGTGGTTTTCCACTTCCTTTTTGTTTCAGCACTTGCAATTCACAACTGTTTAACTTAATCTCAAACACATTTGGGATAGTTTACTTAGGCGGTTCACAGCCAGCATTTGCGAAAAATTCACATGTGCTCAGAAAAGCATCTGGAATGTGCCATTTCTGACACGGGATTACAGCCATTTCACACATATTTATGTAGCATTAATACTAGCTGGACCCCACTGGATTTTTCCTCATCCAAAGAAAAAGTCTTAAAAAGGTGACTCTGACATGTAAGACCTTGCCAGTAACATACCAGCATCATCTGACAGAGTGAGCGAACGCTTGGGCTTTCTTCCTCTCCGACGCACATTTGCCACAGATTTTTCTTCACTATCATCCTAGAAGAAATAAAGTTAAAGTGGAAAGGATGGTCACTTGAGCATTTACTAAGTTTTATTTCTATAGGACATGTCTTGATCAGAAAATTAACACTTACGTTGCTTCCACTTCGCTCTTGAAGGTTAGGTGTTTCTTTATTGGTTTCATCTTTAAGAAAAGAAAGATTTCTACATTAATAGTTTATTAGTGTCAAATTAAATTTCAACAGTTTGTTGTCTGTGAATGTACCTAATTAGTGCTAATTAAGGTATCGTTACACAATTCATCATTGCTTTTTTGTATCAGCCAAACAAAGATTGAGATGGAAAACCTAAGCAGAGAACACATCAGAATCGAAGTCAGGACACCCAGGTTTGCATCTCAGACCTGGCGTGAATAAGCTATGTGATCTGGGCCAATTACTTAAATTCCTAGAGCCTTGGTTTTTTATCAGTGAGAAGGAGTTGGGTTAGAACGCCTTCATGGTCTCTCTCTTTCAGCTCAAATATCTGAATCTGGAAAGGGAGGAGGAAGAGGGTATCCAGGGAGCCCCCGACATAGCAGGAGCTGCAGTTCAGGATTACAGACTTCACTCAAATCGTAACACAGCTCTCTAAATAGTTTTTCCAGAGTCATGTACAGATGTAAGTTGGACCATTAAGAAGGCTGAGGGCCGAAGAATTGATGCTTTTGAATTGTGGTGTTGGAGAAGACTCTTGAGAGTCCCTTGGACTGCAAGGAGATCCAACCAGTCCATCCTAAAGGAAATCAACCCTGAATATTCATTAGAAGGACTGATACTGAGGCTGAAACTCCAATCCTTTGGCCACCTGATGTGAAGAGCTGACTCATTTGAAAAGACCCTGATGCTGGGAAGGATTGAGGGCAGGAGGAGAAGGGGACCACAGAGGATGAGACGGTTGGATGTTGTCACTAACACAATGGACATGACCTTGAGACGGGAAGCTTGGAGTGCTGCAGTACGTGGGGCTGCAGAGTCAGACGTGAGGTAGGGACTGAACAACAACACAGAGCACAGGCGCCGTTTGACAGGGAGGAAAACGAGGCCTGAGCAGGTTGGCAGGTGCTTTGCTCAGAGTTCCGCAAGCAGCACGTGGGGTGGGGACTGGATTCTTAGGACCATACACTTCCATGATGGGATCTAGAAAAGTATACTGGATAAGTCTATCTTAGGTTCTGTATACCTATTCTTTATGTATTGGTTTCCTGTAGACGTTACCATTTTCTGAGAATGTATCTGGTAAGAAAAGTGAAATTTATTTCAATGCACTTAGACGCCAAAATTATGAACATGTTGATTAGACAACTCAACAGCTCAGAGGCGAACTTATCAGTAACGAAGACTGTATAGCTGCCATTTCTGAAAGTTCACTATACAAACGATGCCAGAGTTAAAAACCCAGAAAAAGGCCCACAAAGAAGAATCTAGTCTTAAACTGGTCATTGTACCCAGATTCAGAAAACTACTGCTGAGCAACAGCATTAAAACAATCACGCAGCTTAAAATAGAGTCTTTAAAGGGCATTTAACTTATGGAGATTTCTCCTTGTGCGGATTTAAAAATACAATTATGGATAAAAAGATGGTTAAAAACAAAACATTCTTTTTTTTTTGTTAAAAAGAAAACCTTAACTTTCAAAGAGATAAGAAAAAGTAAAGTATGATCATAAGATCCCACACATAGCTAAATGTGAAAAATTCTCAAATTACACATTTGCTCTTATCTTGCTGATCAGAATATATATTTCATGATATCACCATGCTATTTATTTGATCCAAAATAGCTGTCATTCTTTTTTTTTTCCCTAATCAACACTTAAAGTCCACCAATGTCTCTTTCTGCTTGTATGTAAAAAGAAAAATTTAAACCATGAAATTAAAATATACACATGGTAAAAATTCTGGAAAATGTAGGCACTAGTGAAAACATGAAATCTTCCTATTATCTCACCAAGGTGGCTCAGACGGTAAAGAATCTGCCTGCAATGTGGGAGACCTGGGTTCAATCCCTGGGTTGGGAAGATCCCCTGGAGGAAGGCCTGGCAGCCCACTCCAGTATTCTTGCCTGGAGAATCCCCATGGAGAGAGGAGCCTGGCAGGCTACAGTTCATGGGGTCACAAACAGTCAGACATGACTGAGCGACTAAGCACAGCACAGAGCTAATCATTATCAACATTTTGGAATATTTTTTTCTCTCTGGACTGAGGACAAAAATACCTCATCGAAGCAACTTTATTATCTCTTGCATCCTAGCTCTGTAAGCAGTACCAGCTGCTTTCAAAATTCTTCTGCTGAAAACAACAGGCTCTTGGGCTGAAATCTTATCTTCCTGATAAGAGCTCTCAGTCCCCAGGTTCATCTGTTTTTCCCTTAAACAAGTCCAGGAAAGTAGGGTCTGGACGTGGCCATGCCGCCCCCCTCCTCTTTGAGGCTTCCTGGACTGACAAAGACAAGAATGACTCAGATCACAGGAAAAACCAGCTACTAGAATCTCTCATGGCTACAAGGGCAGCTGCTTTTACCAAGGAAGCCACTCACTTCATTGAGAAACAAGGACATCCTAAACCCTCCCCAGCCTGCGGTTCCCCCCGGGCCGCCCCCTTCCTTAGGTCACACACAGAGCAATGCTTTCAGGCACACACCCGTTTGCATGACTTTCAGCTTGCCGCCAGGTGGAGACTGTTCTACCTAAGTTTAAACAAGGAAAAAAGAGAAGTCACTGGTTTGTCATCATCACACAGGAAGTCAATCAACAATGTGAAGAAGGTTCAGGACCTCTGTTTATTATGTAGATAGAATATCTGTAATCTACTTCCTGAAGTGGATTAAATACACCCAGAAAATATGGATACGGCTTCCCTGGTGGCTCAGAGGTTAAAGCCTCTCTGCCTACAATGCGGGAGACCTGGGTTCGATCCCTGGGTCGGGAAGATCCCTGGAGAAGGAAATGGCAACCCACTCCAGTATTTTTGCCTGGAGAATCCCATGGAGGAGCCTGGAGGGCTACAGTCCACAGGGTCGCAAAAAGTCAAACACAACTGAGCGACTTCACTTTCACTTTTCACTTTCAAACATGGATGGCTACGAATCTGAACTCACGGGTCTTTCCACAAGGATTAGGGCTGCCACACGCCTCTTCCCGTCATGCTACTGCTGCTGTGAGCACTGGAGGTGACAGAGGGCTGCTGTTAACATCCCCCAAACCGGCAAACCATCTTCTGTGTGCTGGTAAAGGCACTCACACCTTTATATGTGGCTCTTTGGTTTAGCTGTCTTGTAAGAATTCTAGTGAGGTAATGATTTCTTCATATCCAGGGAAATGGGAATCTGGAGAGGGTCATGTGACTGGCCCCGTGTCACAGCATCTGGGAGCAAGTCGTCAGTGAAGACATGTCTGTTCTCTTAATAATGCTATCACTGAAACTCATGCATTGAAGTCTTGGTGCAATAATTTTGTTGGGTACATACTTCAGGGTCAAAGATAAAGAACGGTAAAAAAGATCAAGTATTACTACAAACTTTCCTGCACTGAAATTAGTGTCCATTCTAATAAAAAAGGAACTCCATTCAAAGTAGTAAGACAGACACTTTGGAGGGTTCCATAAAGAAGCTGTTATCTAAAAATCACATAAAACAGGTATTTTCTATGTTTTAATCAAGGATGACAAGAAAATAAGTCCCTAGATAATTTTTATACAGCTGATGTGACAGGTGAGGATAGAGTCAAACTAAATTACAATGAATATAATTATGTTTATATGACGTTATTACTAATTAAAATACTATCTGAATGGTTATTTGAGGTTTTATTTTAAAAAGTTTCTTTAAAGCTTTTCAAATATTTAAAAAAAAAAAGCTAGTTGAAAATACTAATATTGCAGTGTACTCTTTCAGGTCAAGAACAGCCAGTTGAAGAGTTCTCATCTTTCGCAGTTACTTACAGTGACAAGGCCAGCATCTGTTTTGCAGTCATCTTCTGAAAAACAGGAAATAGAAATCCCACTTAGAAAATCAGTTTGAAAATATCTTGTGTGTGAACTGAAAGCACACCAATACCTACTTGTTTTTAATGATGTTTCTACAGGGTGTTTACGAGGTCTTCCTCTTTTCCTTTTAATAATTACTGGCTGATCTTCCTAAGGGGGAAAGGGGGGAAAAAAAAGGGAATAAAAAAGTTCTATCATCTATTACACAAATAGGTTGCTTTCTCAAAATGGAATTTAGAGTTCCCTCCCAAGAGGGTTCAAATCCCAGCTCTGTCTCTTAAGAAAACACGTGACCTGGGGCTCAGTGGTTCATTTTTCTCAGTGCAGTCGCCTCACCGGAGAAACACCTGTAACTGCGGTTTGAATTCACAGAGCCCTGAGGACTATGAGATAATGAGGTACTGGGAGTGCTCAATGACGGCTTTTACTCTTGTAATAAACATGCGCGTCCACTTCGTGTGCATTTATTCCTAGTCACTTGTGATCAAATGCCATCCCTTACAAAACATAAAGGAGGCCAGTGAGGACAAACATAACTATTAAAAAGCTGTATCAAGACAGGCAAACTTGGCGACGGCTATCTAGAGGATCTGGCTGGGGCACAGCTTGTCTCCCCTGATTTATGGGCCTGCACCTCAGGTCACTGCGTCCTCTGCAAATCCCGAGGGGCCTGGAGTGGCAGAACTGGAGGTCTGCCTCTCCTGCAGCCTCTCAGGAGTCCCTGACCTCGCCCCGTCAGGCTGGGTCCTGGCTGGCACCCGCGGCCGGCGCTCCGCACAGCCTGCCGCTGCTCCCGTTTCATCCCGTGGGACCCCAGGGCTCGGCAGCCCCGTTCTCTGCGCTGAGCTGGAGCCTGGCTTGGCTGTGCGAAGCTTCCCGGTCAGGAAGGGACATGGACACTGAGGTACAGATCTGGGCTGAACCCATGGGGCTGACAGAAGGAGGTCTCATACAAATGTTGGGAGAAGATGAAGACACTGAGGACAAAATACATCAAAATGACACTGATAAAGTGCTCTGCGTGAAATGCTGTCCGCGGTACTAAAAAAAGAGCTACTTCACAAGCATTTAAGAACAACTCTGGGTAAGAGCACACTGATGCACTCTGTTTTCAGTACTTGAAAAAACCTGAACAAATAAATATGAAAAACATCTCTACCTGAGATTTTACGGTGTCATCGTCATTCTGCTCTGTCTTTTCACCGGCAGCTTCACTGCTGCTGGATTCGTCTGCAGAAAGAGCAGAGCTCGTTCACTGCCGGGGCCACACTCAGCCTCAGCGCCAGGACACCCACCAAGGTGACCTAAGTCACCCGCATGCACACAGACTCCGTTCTCAGGTGGACACACTAAAGTTCATAAGCCAGAGTCTGGTTAACCAATAAGCAGCACACTTAGTGTAGAACAGGACCTTGACTAAAAACAATCTCCAAGCCCTGTTATACTCAGCACGACCACTGTGCTATATGGAGGGAAGAAAGACCAGCAAACCACAGTTTCAGCTGGCGAAGCCTGGTGAGAGAGGTGCTGACTGCTTTGAAGGATTAGTCTCTTTCAAAACAGTTTAACTGAGGAGATGTCTTACTCACCTTTTTCTTCCATGGCCCTTGAAGCAGTGCTGTCTATCTTAGAACTTGCTTTAGATAACTCTTCCAAATCTCCAGAGTTCTCTTCCTATGGAGAAGTTGAACGGGACAAGAAGCTCCCTTCTCATACCCATTTCAATATAATTACTTCAAAAGTAATTTCCTAGCCTGTTTGTTGGACTTTTTTTTTTAAAGTAACTATTTTGCTGCTTGGCAGACTATACAAAAGGATTCAAATTCTGAAGGCAGAAAAACACAAGATAAGGTTATAAAGCAACAAGGCCATTATTTTTCCTGCAAAACAGAAACTGCTCTTTTTGCTGACCCTGGACTTTTCAAGAGAAGCTCCAAAGAAAGAACTTAAAGGAATTTCCAAGAGATATTTTTCTCTTTGTTGGTCGAGGGGAGGGACCAGAAGAAAGGGATAAAGGAGAAGGAGCCAAAGAGAACTTCTGGTGTCCAACTGGGCTGGTTTAGATAAATGGTCTATCAATGGTTATATTATCTGTCCTTAGTTGCAAAAAAGTTTTGAGCATGAAATAACCAGTTGTTTATACTACAGTATTAATATAATGTATACACAAAATTATACAAACTAAATTTAAAATCAGAGGACCGTTTTATACATGGAATTTTTAAATAAAAATAATTAAGTCAGAATATATTTAAACTTAACATTAAAAACCTTACATGAAGTTAAAAGTGAAGTGAAAGTCGCTCAGTCGTGTCCGACTCTTTGCGACCCCATGGACTGTAGCCCACCAGGCTCCTCCGTCCATGGAATTCTCCAGGCAAGAATACTGAGTGGGTTGCCATTCCCTTCTCCAAGGGATCTTCCCAACCCAGGGATGGAACCCGGGTCTCCCGCATTGCAGGCAGGTCTTTTACTGTCTGAGCCACCAGGGAAGCCCTACGTGAAGTTTAAGAAAAACTTAAAAGCTACCCTTTAATCTGCCTTGCTCCAAATTAAGGAGTATTGTCTCAAGATTTTTGTTCTCAATAGGTCAGGGGAAGGAGTGGGCTTTTGAAAACCTGTTTCTCTCCTTGGCCATGACCAGCTGAAATTCCTGACAACGTATGACTTCACCTCTTCGGTTGTTAAACTTCCTTTACTGCTTTTTATTTAGTACATCAGTTACGGGGGAAAGAAGATTATAAACTGGCTTCAGTGGGCTGGCAGTCAGCTGAAGATATTTTTGGAAGCTGACTTAATACTTTTGGAACAAGCTGGAAAGAAACAGATTAGGAAAAGAGGGAGAAAGAGAAGATAGAGCAGACTGGAACAGTCAGTAAGCACTGAGTCTCAGCAATGTAAGAATGTCTAGAAGAGGAGAAACCTGGCCTAGAACAAAAGACAGGATAAGAACAGAAATAAATATTTGTGAGTTACTTCCCCAAGACACAAGACGAAAATAAGACCACAGGAAAAAGGACGATGAGTGAGCCGCACCCTCGGACAGTCTGTGTATTAGGGGCTGGAGGTGAGGCAAAGAGAAGCCCGTGTATTACAAATTTACATCACATGTATCACTGTATTTCACTGCTCTGATACAAGTATATCTGTAATAAAGCTTATTATACTTGGGAACAAAGGACCTCAAAGTCTAAAGAAGTCAATAATACCACTGAAAAAGAACCTAAGCAATGATTATATCTAAACTGTGACAGTAATAGAATCTTGCAGTTTATGATTATAAAGTGTAACATTTTTCTTTGAGAGAGTCTAAAAACTATACACCTTTTGCAATAAATACACAGAATACATACACACAGTGATGTAAACAGGCTACCCCTAAAACTTAAATTTAATATGTGGAAAAATTACCTTTGTATCTTGTGGCTCAGTTCCAGAACACTGCCTCTGTGCTGTTTCTATTTTGGAATCCAGGACATCTGGGGTATCGTCTGAAAATCAGTTTAAACAGAATCACAAAGGAATAAAAGCTAAATGAAAAATGAAATGCACAGTTCTATTTCAAGACAGTTTGAGACTTCTTTCTTAGGCTTATGATACAGTGAAGCCAAAGCGATCCTAAATGTATTTATAATGTCATGTGACACAAGCACTGGGCACTGGCCTGGGCCCTAGCAAAGCCGAAAAATAAAAAATCTACAAATGCTTAAATGACTCCAACAAAACAGCAGGTTCTGTGGAGAGGGCTTAGGGCACAGAGTTTCTAGACATACTTTTTAACTTCCTGAACAACTTACTCTCTAAGTGGTATGGCTTAGTGATGAAGACCATGATCTTGGGAATCAGATTTACTTGGTAGAGAAAAAGTCACAATTTCTCAAAATCTTTATTTCTATATTTACAAAATGGCAATAATATCTGACTCACATAGTGATTGGGAATGTGTATGAAGTACTAGAGATAGTACCTAGGTTTGGTATGAACTCAATAATTACAAAACATGTTCCCAACCAAAAAAGTAAAGTATGTAACTATCCATTTTTTCCTCACATATTATTTGTTATTTAATGAGTTTGCATTTTATGTCAGGTATTAAACTATAAAAGTCTCTGCACTGTCCAAAATGGGAGCCACTAGCCACAATGGCTCCTGAAATTTAATTAAAAATTCAAATACAATGAAAAACTCAGCCTTTCATTCACAGTGACTACATTCAAGTGCTCAACAGTCGTGCGCCTTGTAGCTGCCAGTAGACAAAACAAATACGGAACATTTCCACCTCAGTGCAAATTCTATGGGCTGGCATTGTTACAGACTGAGAGAAAATCAACAGCATGAAGCACAGAAGGGTTATTATTACAGGCATGTTACTAGAGTGCTTCACTAGCTCTGTGTGAGGCCTCTGTTTATGACATAAAATAAGGAACTCAGTGGCACCTGGAGCCCAGGTGACAGAGGGAGCCTGGGTTTCTGTGATTTCCAAGGGCTGGGTCTTCGCCGGGAACAATCTAGCTTCTAGATCAAGTCCAGAAAAGACCCTGGAGGGGTCAGGCTGGTCGGGAAACACACGAGACTCAACAGTTATAAACGATTCCTACCCTCAAGAATTTTCTATGCTACTGGCCCACTATTTGGATGTGGAAATTATATGATTTTCAGAGACATTTAAAACAGGAACATGTATATTCTAGATACCTAGTTCATCTTCTGAAGAGAGGTACTGCTTCTTTGTTTTTCTTTTAGGTATGTGCCTTTCTTCCTCTTCAACCTGGAATTACGAGTGACTGTATTAAAGGCAGCAGAACCTGGAACCAATTCTACTTAAATGGGAGCACACTGTATTAGTTTCTAGTCCTTGAGACAAATTTTTTAAAAATCTAGAATGATACTTCTGTCATCTAGATTGAGACTAGACTCATTTCGCAAGCTTGAGTCTTTTTAAAGATTTGAATATAAACCCATAAAAAATATCCAAATCTATTTTTCATTTCATAATGTACTTCAACAATTCTAAAATATGTTAAAAATATCCTCATTTTACCACCTTTGAAGTCAATCTATGTTTTGCAATTGATGGCACGTCATAAATTAATTGGCAGCATTTTTCTGCTCTCTTGGTGGCTCATTAAAAGGCTGATGAAAGGAAGTATATAAGAAAACAGTATCACTTCAGCTCAGTTCAGTTCAGTCGCTCAGTCGGGTCCGACTCTTTTCGACCCCATGAATCCCAGCACTCCAGGCCTCCCTGTCCATCACCAGCTCCCGGAGTTCACTGAGACTCACGTCCATCGAGTCAGTGATGCCATCCAGCCATCTTATCCTCTGTCATCCCCTTCTCCTCTTGCCCCCAATCCCTTGCAGCATCACAGTCTTTCCCAATGAGTCAACTCTTCGAATGAGGTGGCCAAAGTACTGGAGTTTCAGCTTTAGCATCAGTCCTTCCAAAGAACACCTAGGACTGATCTCCTTTAGAATGGACTGCTTGAATCTCCTTGCAGTCCAAGGGACTCTCAAGAGTCTTCTCCAACACCACAGTTCAAAACCATCAATTCTTCGGCGCTCAGCTTTCTTCACAGTCGAACTATCACATCCATACATGACCACTGGAAAAATCATAGCCTTGACTAGATGGACCTTTGTTGGCAAAGTAATGTCTCTGCTTTTTAATATGCTATTTAGGTTGGTCATAACTTTCCTTCCAAGGAGTAAGCGTCTTTTAATTTCATGGCTGCAATCACCATCTGCAGTGATTTTGGAGCCCAAAAAAATAAAGTCTGACACTGTTTCCACTGTTTCCCCATCTATTTCCCATGAAGTGATGGGACCAGATGCCATGATCTTGTTTTCTGCATGTTGAGCTTTAAGCCAACTTTTTCACTCTTCTCTTTCACTTTCATCAAGAGGCTTTTGAGTTCCTCTTCACTTTCTTCCATAAGGGTGGTGGTGTCTGCATATCTGAGCTTATTGATATTTCTCCCAGCAATCTTTATTCCAGCTTGTGCTTCCTCCAGCCCAGCGTTTCTCATGATGTACTCTGCATATAAGTTAAATAAGCAGGGTGACAATATACAGCCTTAACGTACTCCCTTTCCTATTTGGAACCAATCTGTTGTTCCATGTCCAGTTCTAACTGTTGCTTCCTGACCTGCATATAGGTTTCTTGAGGCAGATCAGGTGGCCTGGTATGCCCATCTCTTTCAGAATTTTCCACAGTTTATTGTGATCTACCCAGTCAAAGGCTTTGGCAAAGTCAAAAAGGCAGAAATAGATGTTTTCCTGGAACTCTTGCTTTTTCCATGATCCAGCGGATATTGGCAATTTGCTCTCTAGTTCCTCTGCCTTTTCTAAATCAGCTTGAACATCTGGAAGTTCACAGTTCATGTATTGCTGAAGCCTGGCTTGGAGAATTTTAAGCATTACTTTACTAGCCTGTGAGATGAGTGCAATTGTATGGTAGTTTGAGCATTCTTTGGCATTGCCTTTCTTTGGGATTGGAATGAAAACTGACCTTTTCCAGTCCTGTGGCCACTGCTGAGTTTTCCAAATTTGCTGGCATATTGAGTGCAGCACTTTCACAGCATCACCTTCCAGGATTTGGAATAGCTCAACTGGAATGCCATCACCTCCACTAGCTTTGTTCGTAGTGATGCTTTCTGAGGCCCACTTGACTTCACATTCTAGGATGTCTGGCTCTAGGTCAGTGATCACGCCATCAGGATTATCTGGGTCGTGAAGATCTTTTTTGTACAGTTCTTCTGTGTATTCTTGCCATCTCTTCTTAGTATCTTCTGCTTCTGTTAGGTCCATATCATTTCTGTCCTTTATTGAGCCCATCTTTGCATGAAATGTTCCTTTGGTATCTCTGATTTTCTTGAAGAGATCTCTAGTCTTTCCCATTCTGTTGTTTTCCTCTATTTCTTTGCATTGATTGCTGAGGAAGGCTTTCTTATCTCTCCTTGCTATTCTTTGGAACTCTGCATTCAGATGTTTATATCTTTCTTTTTCTCCTTTGCTTTTTGCTTCTCTTCTTTTCACAGCTATTTGTAAGGCCTCCTTAGACAGTCTTTTTGCTTTTTTGCATTTCTTTTCCATGGGGATGGTCTTGATCCCTGTCTCCTGTACAATGTCACAACCTCCATCCATAGTTCATCAGGCACTCTATCTATCATATCTAGTCCCTTAAATCTATTTCTCACTTCCACCGTATAATCATAAGGGATTTGATTTAGGTCATACCTGAACTGGACATGGAACAACAGACTGGTTTCAAATAGGAAAAGAAGTACGTCAAGGCTGTATATTGTCACCCTGGTTATTTAACTTACATGCAGAGTACATCATGAGAAATGCTGGGCTGGAAGAAGCAAAAGCTGGAATCAAGATTGCCGGGAGAAATATCAATAACCTCAGATATGCAGATGACACCACCCTTATGGAAGAAAGTGAAGAGGAACAAAAGAGCCTCTTGATGAAAGTGAAAGTGGAGAGTGAAAAAGTTAGCTTAAAGCTCAAGATTCAGAAAACGAAGATCATGGCATATGCTCCCATCACTTCATGGGAAATAGATGGGGAAACAGTGGAAATAGTGTCAGACTTTATTTTTTTGGGCTCCAAAATCACTGCAGATGGTGATTGCAGCCATGAAATTAAAAGACGCTTACTCCTTGGAAGAAAAGTTATGGCCAACCTAGATAGCATATTGAAAAACAGAGACATTACTTTGCCAACAAAGGTCCATCTAGTCAAGGCTATGGTTTTTCCAGTGGTCATATATGGATGTGAGAGTTGGACTGTGAAGAAAGCTGAGGGCCAAAGAATTGATGCTTTTGAACTGTGGTGTTGGAAAAGACTCCTGAGAGTCCCTTGGACTGCAAGGAGATCCAACCAGTCCATTCTAAAGGAGATCAGTCCTGGGTGTTCCTTGGAAGGAATGATGCTAAAGCTGAAACTCCAGCACTTTGGCCACCTCTTGCGAAGAGCTGACTCACTGGAAAAACTCTGATGCTGGGAGGGATTGGCGACAGGAGGAAAAGGGGACGACAGAGGATGAGATGGCTGGATGGCATCACCGACTCGATGGACATTGAGTGTGAGTGAACTCCAGGAGTTGGTGATGGACAAGGAGGCCTGGCGTGCTGCGATTCATGGGGTCGCAAAGAGTCAGACATGACTCAGTGACTGAACTGAACTGAATGGTCTAGTGGTTTTCCCTACTTACTTCAATTTAAGTCTGAATTTGGCAATAAGGAGTTCATGATCTGAGCCACAGAGAGTTCCCGGTCTTATTTCTGCTGACTGTATAGAGCTTCTCCATCTTTGGCTGCAAAGAATATAATCAATCTGATTTTGGTGTGGACCATCTGGTGATGTCCATGGGTAGAGTCTTCTCTTGTGTTGCTGGAAGAGGGTGTTTGCTATGACCAGTGTGTTCTCTTGGCAAAACTCGATTAGCCTTTGCCCTGCTTCATTCTGTACTCCAAGGCCAAATATGCCTGTTACTCCAGGTGTTTCTTGACTTCCTACTTTTGCATTCCAGTCCCCTATAATGAAAAGGACATCTTTTTTGGGTGTTAGTTCTAAAAGGTCTTGTAGGTCTTTATAGAACCGTTCCACTTCAGCTTCTTCAGTATTACTGGTTGGGGCATAGACTTGGATTACTGTGATATTGAATGGTTTGCCTTGGAAATGAACAGAGATCATTCTGTCATTTTTGAGACTGTATCCAAGTAGTGCATTTCAGACTCTTCTGTTGACCATGATGGCTATTCCATTTCTTCTGAGGGATTCCTGCCCGCAGTAGTAGATATAATGGTCATCTGAGTTAAATTCACCCATTCCAGTCCATTTTAGTTCGCTGATTCCTAGAATGTCGACGTTCACTCTTGCCATCTCCTGTTTGACCACTTCCAATTTGCCTTGATTCATGGACCTGACATTCCAGGTTCCTATGCAATATTGCTCCTTACAGCATCGGACCTTACTTCTATCACCAGTCACATCCACAACTGGGCATTATTTTTGCCCTTCATTCTTTCTGGAGTTATTTCTCCACTGATCTCCAGTAGCATATTGGGCACCTACCGACCTGGGGAGTTCCTCTTTCAGTACCCTATCATTTTGCCTTTTCATACTGTTCATGGGGTTCTCAAGGCAAGAATACTGAAGTGGTTTGCCATTCCCTTCTCCAGTGGACCACATTCTGTCAGAGCTCTCCACCATGACCCGCCTGTCTTGGGTGGACCCACGGGCATGGCTTAGTTTCATTGAGTTAGACAAGGCTGTGGCCCGTGTGATAGATTGGCTAGTTTCCTGTGAGTATGGTTTCAGTGTGTCTGCCCCCTGATGCCCTCTTGCAACACCTACCGCCTTACTTGGGTTAGAAAACAGTATGGACATGTCCAAATAATCCTGCAACCTGCTAAATTACCTAATCTTACAAAAGCATAAACAAGTAACACAGACACAGAGAACTCTTAATACCTATTAATACATTTAATTTCTCATCTATACAGAGAGCTAAAAGCCCTTTGCACAAGAGAAAGCACTATTCGTAAAACATGAAGTGCTTGAGTTTCCTACAAAAACCCACCTCTTTAGGATTTGCTTCAGCGCTATGACATCTTATGGCTTCTGTGTTGTCTTTTCCACCATTGGATATCTCTGAGTAAGAAATACAAAAGAAAAAAGAAAAAACAAACCCCCTTAAGTATTCACTCCAATACTTACTTTAGGCACATGTGTAGAATGGGAAAGGAAAAGAGGAAGGCACTTGACAAGTGATTGTGGTGTGATCCTTACACAACTACGTCAGGTTAAGTTCCATGATTTCTATTTCTAGAATGAGTGAGCGGGGTTCAAGGAGGGGACAGACTCACTGGCATTTACACGGCAGACCTCAAGGCCACTTTCCCCCAGCTCCTGAGCAGCAGAGCATGAGCAAGTGTCCAAGGAACACAGCACACCATGCATGCAGCTCTCTCTGGAAGTCGTGGACAAGTCACACTTGCACACTAAATGTCCACTAACAGAAGAAGCAATACAAATAAAAAATAACTGTACAGGGGATTAAGACCGCTTTCCCCATTCTTGGAACAGGGAACGAACAAAATCAGTAGGAATAAATACAACTCTGTACTTTGTTCTCAGAACAGAATTATCCCTCTGGAGCTGGCAGTCTCTCCAGCTTGCATGGAGTAAGGCCTGACTCCCGGGCAATGAGCACGTTAAGTGTGAGGGCCCTGGTCTGCTATCACACTGAGGCTGCTTGTCGGAAGGCAGCACAGTTTACGCAGCACAGAACCTCCCCTATAAGCAAACCACAGAGGACTATACATTTTGTAGTCACACTGGACAAACCCATTGTGAGGTTCCTGGCAAACTGTAATTGTTATTTAAGTCCAGGGACCATTTATAAGGTTCATGACCTTGAACGAGCCACTGGCCCACTCTCTATGTCTGTTACCTCAACTACAGGTGTGATGCTGTGAACACTCACTTTACTGGATTATATGAGTTACATGATTAAAAATTTGCCAAGTAATTATAATTAGCACAGGGCCTGCCACATAAAAGGCACTTGACAAATGACAATTACAATTAATATTAAAATTATACTACGAAATTTATTAACTTACCTTCTTTGCTATAAAATTTCCCATGAATTTCAGTTGTTTCTGAGCCTGCATTTTCGACCTAAACACACAACAGAAAAGGCTATTTATAGATATTCTTAAAAATCTTGAATATCTAGAAAATACTCTGGCTGTTTGAAGAACACTTAAAGGGACTGGCGAACGTGTTCTTTTAAATTTCACCCAGTTCAAGAGCAGAGGACACCTTCTTTTTGAAGAAGTTTCAGTTTAACAAATTAGCATCCTATTGTAGTTTATTCTCCTTGTCGTTAAAGCAGTTATGGTAAGAGTAAGAAATAAAGAGAGAAAAAACTTTAGAAATTCTCTTCCCATCCAATGATCCTTCATGATTTTCTTTTTAAAAAATGTTGAGGGATTTTGTCAATCTGTTATAAGGTTTCCCTCAGGCAAGCCTTGTCAATTTTACTTTTTTTTGAGGGAAAGCCTCTGAATATCTCTCATGCACACTCAGTCACTTTAGTCGTATCCCACTCTCTGCGACCACATAGACTGTGCCCGCCGGGCTCCTCTGTCCATGGGGTTCTCCAGGCAAGGACACTAGAGTGGGTTGCCATTCCCTTCTCCAGGGATCTTCCCCATCCAGGGACTGAACCTGAGTTTCTCATGTCTCCTGCACTGGCAGTTGAGTTCTTTACCACACTAGTGCCACCTGGGAAGCCCCCAGAATATCCTACAACATTCTAAGCCCCAGCTGCAGAATTTCCTGTTTGGAAAGGACAGACACTCTCAGAAAGGAAAAAGGCAGCTGCTGGGGGCGTCAGGGAAACAAGGCAGAACGCAGCACACGGTGGGGCAGGCCTGGAGATACAGCCACATTTCGAATCCTTTGAGCTCTTGGAGGGTAAACCCGAACAGAACCAAGTGGGGCTCTTCTCCTTCACTCAGCAGACTGGGTGTGAGGGTCTAGATACAGCCTGGGATGTCTCAACAGAGGGAGGTAAGCCCCCTGACACCATGGGTGTTTGGTGGGAAGCAGGGCTCTTCTGAGTCTTCTAGTGACACTGGAAAGAATGTGACTATCTGTGATTCACAAGCATTTTACAAAATGTACACTTCTCTATGCATTAAGACGGACCAAAAAAAAAAAAAATCCTTCAAAGACAAAAGGGATTATGAGAGCCACAGCTAGGAAAAAATATGCATTTATGGCAATTGCAATTTAGTACACTCACAAACACTTTCTAAAGATACACAGTGAAGTTCTTAAAGTCAGTTTGGTCTACGGCACCAGGATAATTTAAAACACCACAGTCCAATTTGCAGTCCCATTACAGTAATAAAAAATAGAAAGCTCCCAATTCTTCAAAGAATTTCATTAAGATTACCAGGGGAGCTCCCGAGTCTGAGGGATCTGGACCTTCTTCTATTTCCTTGGTTCTGTCTCATGATATTGGCCTAAAAAGCCACTAGAACACAGGGCTGCTGAATTCAGAGTGACTCCTTTTTTCTGAGAAAAGCAACTAAGTTTCCTGACATCAGTGGATAAAGCTGAACATGAAATTAAAGATGTGAGTAGGTTGAACTTCAATGGAGCGCACACTACAAATGGCCTCATCTCCTAAAGAAACGTGTGGCCAGCCCCTCCCCTAAATGTAATCACTTTCAAAACCTCAAACCAAAATAATCCCAAGTGATAACAACAAAATCCAAACAATTACGGTGACTTACATTTGGTGAGTCAATCGCCAGCGAAGGCTCCCTCTGCAGTTCAACTGTTCAAAGACAAAAATGAGAAATAAGGAAACTGAAAACTGGTTATGAACAACAGAGAAACCAATTGAGAGCTTTTTAGTTAAGTGGGGCTATGTCACTAAGGGGCCTAAGTGCCTTTGTGAATTATACATTTTGGACCAATTATTTTCTATCAATACCATCTATGTTCTGTCACACGACCAGAAAAACAACAAAATACCGTTCCCTGCATTTTTAGAGTAAAGGCAGCAATCCATTGGATCACTACAGTGATTTAACCATGTCAGCAATCTGAGGCTTGGAAGGAAGGTGGGGAAGGCCTGTGCTATAACTGTTAGGTGACAGGGTAACACTGGTTCATTTAAAAATAATCCCATCAAATGAAGAGTTAGAGCCTATCCCCTCAAACAGCAAAGGGCTATTTATATTCTTTGGAAGCCTCAAGTACAAGCCTACTGTTTCTACTCAACAATGACAGAACACACATTTTTCTTTTAAACAACTTCCTTTTACGTAAGTAGATCTCTTATTGAACTGTACCTAAACACAGTCTGAAATACAACTCTGGGAACAAAGAACTTCAGAATCCAAAAATGTTACCTTCTTGACAATTAACAAATGGGATATTAATTATGTGTACTGTAACATATACACAGGAATTTTAACTACCATCTATCCAAGTTTTGGGAAGATTATTCATCGTTAGGGTTTTAACATGTCAGGACGAGTGGCTTACCAGGTCTTGGGGTGGTCTTCCAGGAAGCCCTGGTATTTCTGCTTATAAGGTTCCTGTGGTCACGTACTTTGAAGGCTGCCCTTTCAGAAGGTTTGCTTTGGAAGGTCCCCACCCTGACAGCCCAGATAGCCCTGGTTGAGGATTTATACACACTACTCCTCACACACTGCCTTTCTCTTTGCCTGGTCCACCAAATACACACCTACTTGTTCTTCAATATTTATCTCCAAATTAGGGGGAATAGCAAGCGCTTGAAGTGAAAATTTAAACGTGTGTGTTCTTTGACCTCTCGGTTCACTTTTTCAAAAAAAATTGGAAAAGTACATGATTATACACATATGGAAGCTCCCTGCAGCGTTACATGTAACAGTAAAAACTACACACACAGGAGGGCACTAAGAGACCCAACAACAGGGGGACCGTGTGCTGCAGACCACTACTGAAACAAATGCAGCTGATCTGCATATGCTGACAAAGAAGGACGCCCACAACATATGGCCGAGTTTAAAAAAGAATTCTAGAGAATGTAACTCAGGCACCGAAACTGAATCACAAGTCTCAGCACTTCGCCCACGAATGACAGCACAAGGTATCTTCCTAGAGGCCAAGGGTGGGAAAGCGATTACTTCTGCTGGGGATTAAGAGAGAAGGTAAGAAATTGGGCCTTTGAAAGATGTCTCTGCTCCTGGATCATGCTTTGCCTGAACTTTTCAGTGTTTTGCATGCTACAGACTGGATGTTTGTGTCCCCTTCACACTGAATATACTGCCACCCACCCCATATATTAAAAATGTAATCCCCAATGTGATGGTGTTGTAGTGAGGGTCTCTGGTGGGTGGTCAGATTTAGACGAGGTCATGTGTAAAGTGGTCCTGAGACCGAAGTGTTTGAGAGCTGCTGTCCTAACTCTGTCTGAGGCTGAGACCTTCCCTTCACACCTTTAGTGGACACTGAAGACTGGTGCAGAGAGAGACTGAGAAGAGGCTCTGCAAGTGGGGAGGAGCTTCAGTGACGCAGCAACGGCCAGAGCCCAGGGGTCAAGAGCATGAGGTTAAAAGAAGTGGGCAGACGGGCGAAGACTAGCCTTCTGGAAATGCGCTTGTGATGGCATCTGGAAGGACAGGGAGGGCCACAGAGACACGCTTGTGGGCAAGAGCAAGGGTCTGCTCCAAGGCAGCTGGTTTGGACACAGTTATTCAGAGGCATCAGATTTAAACACAACCTTACGTGATTCTGACTGATGTTAACGCTTCATGAAGAAAAAGTATAAGTTAAAAATGAAATAGCAAAGAGTTTTTTCTCTAATCTATGTTAAAAAATGATAGGTAAATCCATATAGCCTGTCAATGTTTTATTACATATTAGCTATAAATTTTAAGTGGTGATAAAAGGTAAACCCACATGTAAGGAAAAAAGAATGTGAACAACCGCTAAAAGGAGTTTACCTGTTCCACTCAGCTTTCTCCCACTTGGACTTGCTGGTGGTGCTGGCATTTCATGATTTTTCTCTTCTTCTGATGGCACAAATACCTAAAAAGTCCAAGGCACCATAATAAGGTTATGAGGTTTTTGAAATAAGAAGGTAAGTTTAATTTACCTGAAGGGAATTAAACAAAACACTCAGCATCCTGTCAACCTTTAGGAACAAAAAGGTGAAACTAATCTCGTATTTCATCCATCAATGGCTCTCCTATTGCGCTAAAGTAAAATGCTGAGTACAACACACAAGCCCTTCCTGATCTGGTCTCATTTCTTCAAGAGGCTTGAGGTTTCAGCGCAGCTCACCCCTGAAACACTGCAATGCCCAGGACTCACGAATGGCTCTTCCCTTTCTGTGTCCTCGGGTACACTTCCAATGTTTGCAGAAGTCCACTCCAAAGTCCTCCTGCAAGCCGCCCCCCTCCACCCACTGGCCCTGCTGTGAGTCGAGGCTCCTCTGCACTGCGTTCACAGCCCCCATGTTTGCCACTATCTTGTCACGTGGACTCGGAGGCGCCAGGAGATCAGGCTGGAAGGGGGCACGGAGACTAAACTGCGTAGAGCACACAGGCTGTGACAGAGGAACAAGAAAACCTCCTCCCAAACTAGATTTTATTCTAAATCCAATGAGAAGTCATTGGAAATTTCAAGCAGAGCAATGACATGACCTAATTTATGTTTTTCAAGCTAACTCTCAGGGCTGAGTGAAGACTGGAGGAGGGGCTGGAGAGGAAGCAGAATGGGGACACTACCTACCGGGGTAGAGGCTTAGACTAGGTGGTAGCCGTAGAAACAGAAATAGGTGGACTCAAGGTACATTTTGGGAATGGAAACTATGAGAACCAGCAATAGATGAAACGTGGGGTGACTGAGGGTGACCCTTGGCTTTCTGGTTTGAGTGGATGGAATTGATGATGGTGCTATCAGCTGAGACTATTCAGGTTCTGAACTCTTCCCTCACACGACGTGTCAGTAACAGAACTGAAATAGCTTTGGTACAGTGAGAGCTGGGGCTGCATTCTGCTCGTGTACATGTATCTGTACATGGTGAAAAGGTACATACACCACTGACAGTTCAGCATAACTGAATGATCAGCCATACCTCAGGTTTCAAGTTGGTTTTCAGTCCCAATCTTCCCACAGCATTTGATGGAGACTCTTTTCTGCCTAAAGAAATGCAAATCATTCAATCAGTTTAAGAATTTGCTTGCAAAATACACCTTGAGTCAAAAGGTAACAGGATGTTGTCTAGCTGTCATCTAGACACGCTATGCCCTCCTCCATCATGTTTAGTTTCCTGTCAGTAGAAAACAATAAAGGGGAATACGCCCGAAAATTCTCAGATAAAAGGCAAGGGGTCATTCACTCATTTCGGGGGGATGGGATGTGTATAAAAATGTTTCTGGCTGTTATGCTGGCTGGCCACGAAGAATGATACTCTATCATTTGTGAGGACGTCTTATTTCCAAGTATTTTCCTATAGATATCTGTATCAAGCTTGTCCCTAAAAGAAAACATTCAAGGCCACTGAGATATATTCCTAATAAAGATGGTGATTTGTGAACAGACTCATTTTACTTGCTTGTGCTAACACAGCAAAGTTGAACATAAAGTTAAAAACTGTGAAACAGATAAAAAGGGAACAGAATTTTCCCTGGTAGACTCAAACCTATCCCTTTCTTTCCTTCTCTCCTCTGTCCTGAGACTTGTTCCTCTCACTTGCCCACATGGACGCCTCCCAAGAAAACCCTTCCTTTCTCCAGGAGGCTGTGGGCTTATTCCTTGCTAAAAGTCCTTCTATTTCTGCTCCTTCAGAGGGAAGGAGAGGCAGGAGGCAGGAGGAATAACAGACTGTAGCAATGGCTGAGTCATAGAAACTTCCAGAACATTCAACTCACCCTAAGTTAAAGTCAACAGAAAAATTTTAAGTCATTTATTTCAATCCTTGGAACATCTCTTAGTGTCTCCTAAGTCCCTATAAGAAACAGGACTAAATCTACTGGCCTCAGCCTCCAGAGTAGCACTTAGGTGATATTTCAGCTTAAAAGTGCAGCTTGCTCCCATTTACACAGAGTAGCGAGGAAGACAGCATCCCTGCTCGCTTCCTGTCCAGCCCACGTACCCCCTTCGAGTTCTCATAGCATCCTGTTAAGCCTGTCCTAAGCACCTGTCACAGTGCCATGTCACAGCCTAAACACAATATGTGGCTGGATTCACAACCATCTTCCCATCATCTCTGAATCCACAGTGGTACCTGGTATAACATGTCTGAAGTGGGTGGGTGAGTGGTAATCAATGACTGAGCTCCAAGCTTACAGCTTTGAAAAGTACCAACAAGTTTCCAATAAGACCGGCACTCTCTGGAATCTAGCAGGAGGGAACACGATTCTTCTTCAAATACTAAGCCAGAAACTAGCCCACATGAACAATAAACGCTGCTAAATAAAACATAATGTGCTTCCTCAATGAGAAGCAGCCAGCTAGACTAAACTGACACGTACCTGGAACCTGTAATAAGTCACATGAGGGCTGGGACGGGGCTTGTTTTGTGCTATCATCCCCTTCTGACACAACAGAAAGCTGAGGCTCAGATGTGATTTTTTTTTTCCTAAGAGGCATCCAAGTACCATGCAAGTTATTTAAACTCTTCGAACGTTCATTTGTAAAATGAGGTGATTAAAAAAAATGCTCATCTCATACACTGCTGTAAGGTGCCTTCATTTTGACTACTAAGAAGCCTGAAGGCCAAAGATGTTTAGTAACTTGCAACAGTCCTGTGGACTACACTTGTCCAGCCGATGAGACAGCTGGAAGCCTCCTAACTGCCCACGTCGCACATGAGAAGTGGGTCTAAGACTAACCATTTAAACGTGATTTTAGAGAAGCCTGGCTCTCAACTTGGATGACAGTGATTTTGCTATATTCTAAAACCAAAACCTCCCTGGTGGCTCAGACGGTAAAGTGTCCGCCTACAATGTGGGAGACCCAGGTTCAATCCCTGGGACAAGAAGATCTCCTGGAGATGGAAATGGCAATCCACTCCAGTGTTCTTGCCTGGAAAATCCCATGGATGGAGGAGCCTGGTGGGCTACGGTCCATGGGGTTGCAAAGAGTAGGACACGACTGAGCGACTTCACTTTCACTTTCAGAACCAAAACCATCTTAAATATCCTCTACATACAATTATCTTTATAAAACACAAAAATTTGCACTTAAGAGTCTCACCTCGATCACGCAAATTTTCTTCAGAAGAAACAGTGACTTGAAGACCTTCTTGCTGGCAGGATTTGGTCACACTGTTATCTTCTCCTGTTTTCTTAGTGGATGCTGGGACAGTGCACTGGCCACGGTGGTCACTCCTGCTCGTCAAGTTCTGCTCCTGTTTAGCAGCTGAGAGAGCTACATTGTAGGCGGTGGGAAGGGCTGCTGTGTGGGAAGGAGCCATTTCTGACTCCTGGCCATTAATACATTCAGCGGTGGTGGTTTTCAAGTGCCCCTCAGGACCCCACTGGTCATCAGCTTTTTTAGCACCAGGATTGACTGCTGTCAAACAGCGCACACTGATGGTGCCCTCGGGAGCCTGCTCTAGTCCTTTCGGGTTGACAGGCGAGTCCCCACTCCCCCCTGCTGGGCATCTCGCTGGCGTGCTGCCCCCTGATGTCCCTGCCTCAGGCCTTTCATCTTCTCTCTGAACTCTGTCTGCACAGTCCTTGCCAAGCCTCTCGCTCTCTGCCACAATCCCGACACCTGCAGAAAGCATACTGACCGACACCCAGTCATGCTCTTCCCCAGTGCCCCCTGCCACCACAGGGCCCACTTCTTTTCCCCCTGTGGAGGGCCCAGGACACTGACACTTGTCCTCGGCCATTAGGCTGGACAGAGGGGCCTCAGGCTTGCTCATCATCGTGGCTGATGGGGCATCCTTTCCTTTGGGGCTGTCTGCACTCAAATGAACCTCTTCATGCCTGTCGAGACCAGCAGGGGCCAGCAGGCATTCGGCCGTGCTGGTGGAGATGATAGCGGCATCGCTCACGTCCTCTGTGCCAGTGCCCGCGGGCAGCTCCTCCTCCTGCGGGACGGCGCCCGCCATGACCGCCTCACAGCCTTCCGAGGTGCTGGTGGAAATCATGGCCATGTCGCTCGCCTCTTCCGCCGGCCTGACCGAGGCCTGGGCATCCTCTCGAGCGACAGCACTGGACACGGGGCCCTCGCAGTCCTCTCCTGAGCTTGTGGAGATGATAGCGCTGCCGTCCTTCTCTTCCAGGACGGGTTGCTCATGTTCCCTTTCCCTAGACACACCGCACACAGAGGCTTCGCAATCTTCTGCGATGCTGGTGGAAATGAGCGCACATTCGTCCTTCTCCTCCTTGCTGGTTGAAGCAAGGGGGCTCTCGGCTTGCGCAGGCGCACTGGGCGTGGGCCCCTCAAAGTCATCGGCGCTCACCAGGGCCAGCGCTTTGGCTCTGTCTTCCACGGCTGCCACGGGCTGCGGACTCTGGGCACCATGGAGGGCTGTCGCGCTGGAAATGGGCACTTCGAATTCCTCCCCGATGCTTGTGGAAATCATGGCACACTCGTCTTTCTCCTCGTTTCTCGCAGCCGTGAGTTGGCTCCCGTCACCTGATGCTGCGCTGGGCATGGGGGCCTCGAACTCCTCCATGTTCACTCTGGGGCCCTCCGCGCTCTCTTCAGGTCTCAAGGCACTTGAATGGCCAGCCCTCATGTCTACCACAGTGCTGAGCTGTGGGGTGAGATCGTCTGTTGTGCTGGTGGAGATCACCAAGCCCTTCCCTTCACCTGAACCCCCAGCCACACCAGCCTGGTTGACGACACTGTCAATGGCCGTGGCGACCGCAAGGCCATCACAGTCTTCGTTCTCTACGGAGGTGATGTCACCCTCATCTTTTTCGCCCGGTGACGTGTGAGGAGGCTCATGTTCTGGCACAGCAGCGGACACGAGGGCCTCGTAACTGTCCCCCACCAGGCCAGTGGAGGGCGTGGTATCGTCGGCTTTTTCGTTTCTGCTGAGCTCACCGTCCCTGCGGTCTAAAGCTGCGCTGGTCATGGGCCCCTGGCGACCTTCAGAAGCGGGAGCCGCCATGCCCTCCCCTGCAGCCCCGCTGCTCACGCTGCTCTCCACGACCCCTTTGGCGCTGGAGCAGATCTCTGCGTCTTTAGTGTCCTTCTCAGCGCCGCTCACGCTGTCCACGGTACTCTCGTACGCATGCGGGACGGTGCCACCGGCCTCGGCGTCCACACGCCCTGCCACAGGGCCAAGCTGAGCGTCTCCGCCTGCGCTCTCGCAGACCGACATCCCTTCGCTCTCCTCTTCCATCCCTGTGCACGTGGACGCGTGCCCGACCTCATTCCCCCGGCCCGTGCTGGTCACCACGCCCTCCCCTTCATCCTCGTCCTCCTTGGCGCCCGTGCTGGTCACCACGCCCTCATCGTCGCAGGGGCCGGGGGCCACCACCGGCGCATCAGTGGGGTCTTTGGCTACCGTGCTATCCATGGCACTCTCTTCGTTTTCTTCGGATTCGGAACTCAGGGCGAAGCCTTCCCTGCTCTCCTCTGAACCTGTGCAGCTCGCCAGGCCCTCCCCGTCCTCCTCGGTTATCCCGGTGCTGGTGACGGCACTTTCACCCTCCGGGCCGTCCATCACAGAACCGCTTTCCTCCTGGGCGGCGCTGGCTGCCGTGGGGGTGGGGGTGTCTATGGGGCCCCCAGGGGCCCCCGTCACCCTGCGCTCCTCCTGAGGCTCCACCCCAGCTGCGGAGCACAGGACACTGCCGTCTCTTCTACCCCCTGCCCCTGTGCACGTCACCGTCCCCTCGCTTTCCTTCTTGGGCCCTGCTCTCGGTGGGCTTCTCTGGAATCCATCCAACTCTTCGTTGCTTAGGGACCCCTCCCTGATGTCCATCCCCGCACTTGTTACTGCTCCGTCGCTCTCAACCTCACTGATAAACCTGACCGTTCCTTCCACGAGTTCCGAGTCTCCACCTGAAGACCCATCGCACTTGCCCTCAGAACCCGCACTGGTCACAGCGTCATCCTTCTCCTCGGTCGCTGCGCTCCTGGCGTCAGCCTCGGTGGTCCCCGTGGGGGCCGTCACGGGGTCAGCTGCTCTTTCTTCAGGCTCGGCCAGGGCGCATTCCCCACTTTCTCCCTCTTTGGTGCTTGTGAGGAACGTTTCGCTTTCTGCAAATCCTTCTGTGACGACACCCCCACCTTCCTCGGCTGCAGCAAAGATGGTGCCTTCTCTGGCTTCCTCCCCGACGTGAAGAGGGTGGTTTTCGGAGCACGTGCCCGTTGTGAGGCCTTCGTCTGCCTCGATGCTTGTGCAAGGCATGGCCACCCCACCCTCCACCGTCTCTGCAGATGTGGTTGTGGCAGTCCCCGCCTTCACCAGGTTTAGGGGAACACCACTGTCCTTCCCCTCAGTGCTGCTGGCGATGGAAGCCTTTTCTCCTCTACTAGGCCTGGCTGTCGGAATCTCAGCTTTCCCGCTCCTTTGATGTAGAACAGAGGACACGGCATTGCTCTCAGCACTGGTGTCCACCTCACTGTGTCCGTGCCTTCTGTCAGCATCGGCTGGTATGTTTTCAACTTCAGCTGGGCCTCTGCTCTGCTTAAGTCCAATAGTATCTGTTTTTGTACTCATGCCTACCACCTGATCAACAGCAACACCAACCTTGTGGCCATTTTCTACAGAAGCCCTAACTGTCTGCTTCGAACTTGAGTTACTTCCTTTCCCATCCACATCCATCAAGCCACCTTCTTTGTCAATGTTCTCCTTTTCCACTGTCCTGTCCCCTGACTCACTGCCAACAGGCGTGTCTACTTTCCCTTGTCTGCTGTGCAGTATGAAGGCCTGTGCACCTTCTGGAATGTGTCTTCTGCTCTCCACGCTGGCTTCTGCTGGTGTATCTACTGTGGAAACGGCATTGCCTTTTCTGCTGTCACTTGTCCTAGGGACTTCTGATTCCTCATCAGTCCAGCTTTGCTTAGGGATTTCAGAGTGGTGGATGAGCGAGGTGCTGGCTGTGGTACCTTCTGACCCACTTCTTCTGTCAACTAAAGGAAGCACCCCTGAATCGTGGGACTGTTTCTGAGGCCCAGCAGTCATGGAGCCTAAGGACGGGGCGGGATCTACCTTTGTGGAATGTTTAAGAGTGGGGTCTCCTGGAGCAAGGCGTTCTTCGGTGGGCCTGGTGGTGTTTTTCAAATTCTTCTGTGCCCTGTCACTTTCTGATGGGGCACGGGGTAACAAACAGTGACTCATTTCGGAGTCTACATTCATTTCCTGAGTTTCTTGTTGAGCAGACTCCTTTTCCTCGGAGTTAGGTTTGGACACAGAGCTTTGGAGATGCATTTTCTTGGTCAGGGTGCTTCTGTGGTCAGCGTGCTTTTCGGAATTACCAACAGCTCCTGTTCCACGCCCCGATTTACAGGCCGGAGATGCTGTTTTTGACTCTCCCATGGGAGTCTGTAACTCCTCCTTTAGGACTGCAGCGGTAGTTTTTTGTTTTGTAACATTTTCTGAGTCAAGTTCTTGCTGAGAGCTACTGCTGCCGTCTTGGGTTTTGCGGACTTCCACTGCATTTTCCATGGCTGGCTCGGGATCAATTTCCATTGGCTCTTGTTCGGGCATCAGGGCAGGATCACCACTTTTTTTGGGTCTCTGAAGGGAGGAACTACTGGGAGCACCTGAAGGGTTTGCTGCTGGTTTTTCTTCTCCTTTAGCCATTTCTTGGGATACGCTGCCTCTTCGATTTTCACACAACCTTCTACTTAACTTCTTCTCTACGACTGAACTACTTCCTCTGGGCTTCTCATGACTGCCGTCAACTTCTTTTCCATCCTTGTCCTCTGTTTTGTTGTCTTCCTTCTTTTTCACGTCCTTACTACTGTGCTTTAAGCTCCTGCTTTTGTGCCCGTCTGACAACTTTCTCTCGAGTCTGGTGGAGCTTGACTCTTTCTCACCCTTGCACCTCTCCTTTGCTAGTGGCAACTTTGCTCTGTGACTAGACTCTCTCTGCACACTATGCGCTGAAGGGGCCACACTCTCTGACGTGGGCTCCACACCGCTTTCCTCA
Organism: Bos grunniens; assembly: GCF_055505025.1. Lineage (NCBI taxonomy): Eukaryota > Metazoa > Chordata > Mammalia > Artiodactyla > Bovidae > Bos > Bos grunniens. Next base: position 8,858,567 of record NC_141170.1, on the reverse strand, counting down.
GAAGGTCTGTCTTCAACTCTGGACTTCCGCTGTCTCTCTGGCTCACCTTCTTCAGTGTTCTTCTCCTTCTCTGGTTTTGGAGTGGTTGCCAGTTTTGTGGTATTTTCTTGTGATTCTGTTTCAGATGCTTTCAACTGTTTGCCTTGGCTTCTGGACTTAGACTTCAACACAAGTTTATCTTCCAACAAGCTCTTGGTTCTTCGCCTCTCCTTGTGAATCGCCTCCTCTGGTTTTGAATTACTATCTGCGTTAGTCAAGTCATTATCACATTTATCCTCGGAGTAACTTTCGCTTCTTCTCTGTACTGTGCTTCCATGTTGCCTGGAGCTCAGAGAGTCCTTCTGAATTTTAGAATCACTTGATCTTCTTGATTTGTGCTCTGCCTTGGTTTTGTCTGCTGACCCGTGTCTCTCTTTCTTATTTTCTTTACGAACATTCTCGTCACTTTTTATAATATACTCAGAAACTGGTTTACCATCTTTGCCCAAAACTGACAACTTCCTTTCATTCCGGTGTTTACCTCTTCGTTCAGCTTTATCATCTGACGACAGTTTTGCTTGTTGAGTCGTCTTCTGAACGTTTTCATCTCTCGAGCCTCTCTCGGAAGAGTGAGGCTCGGGCTCATCTCCTGCTTTATGAGCACTGTCACCTCTGTACTTGTGTTTTGTAGACGGTTTGTCTTCTGACAGAGTTTTCTCCTTTTCAGGCTTCTCCTTGGAGGATTTCGCCTCTTTCTTAGGCAGGCTTTTTAAATGTGGTGTTTCTGAATCATCTTTCTTTAGATGCTTTTCGTTTTTAAGCGTGCTCTTCTGTTTCTGGGGTTCTTCTGTGCCACTTTCTGAGCGTTCCAGTGGCCTTTTTCCGTCCCTCGTGTCAGTCTCTTCCTGCACCCCTTCCACCACAACAGGGGTAGAAGTCCGTCTTTTGTGTTCCCTTTCTATTTTGGATTCGTTTTTGTTTTCATCAGCTGGATGCAAAGACTCTGAAAGTCTTCGAGCAGGTTTACTTGGTTCACTCTTTGCATGGACATGCTTTAGATCCTTTGAAGAAGATGCTTTTTCCTTTTCACAATGCTGTAAGAAAATAAAAGTTAAAATATAAGATCTAGTTTTTATATTCAAATCTAAAATTTGGGTGCATTTAGTATGTTGAACGTTGTAACATGCTTGTTGTTGTTGTTTAAGTTCCTAAGCCATGCGACTCTTTGTGACCCCATTTACTGTAGCCTGCCAGGCTCCCCTGTCCGTGGGATTTCCCAGGCAAGAATACTGGAGTGGTGTGCCATTTCCTTCTCCAGGCAATCTTCCTGACCCAGGGATCGAACCCGCGTCTCCTGCATTGCCAGGTGAATTCTTTACCACATGCTACACCTTACTTATTTCACCTCTGCCAATAGCTGGTAGGTATTATTAACTTATTTCTATGCATCAGGAACCTGAAACTCAGGATGGTTCAATAATGTGACATCTTGCAACGAGTTCAGATAATTTCATTCTGGGTCTAATACTCTTCCCACTATATAGCAGCATCTTTATAGAGAGTAGTTCTTTCTCCTGAGATGCGTCCAGGCATTTGGAGGCATTCTCAGACTTTAAATTGCTAAAGCCCACTAATGCCCAGTGGTCACTAATAAATAGAAGCTGAAAGAATGACATTAGTTCTTTTTAGTCCAAAGACTTAATACCTAATGAAGGCAATTAAAAATTTTATAATGAAATAAAGTTTTCTTACATTTTAATTTAGAAATACAAATTATCAATGGGAACTTCATGAATTTAGGTTACCTGTAAGACAGTTTATTTAGGAAGCTTCAAATGCACATAGAAACTCATGGTAACTAATAGTAATCATATCATATACATCTGATGCACATGTTCATACCCAAGGGAAGATACCAATACACCAAAGCAGCCAAACCTTCCTCCTGACCCACAGTCTGGCGCTGACTGGACTAATGTTAATGACCAATGACACTTTATAATAAGGACTCATGAACTAGTTATAATTATTCTTATTCAAACAATGGGCTGAAGTCCTCAGAAAGCCCTTTGTGTCTCTGGGTCAGTTTATCACTGCACCTTTTTTACACTTTAACATGAAGATTAATACACTATTACTATAGGGACTGGGACATAGCAAGATCTTACTTTGAAATTAAATTCCACAAATAAAGAACTAACAGGGATGCCATCAACCTAATTTTACAATAAGTTCTAACCAATTAATGTGAATACAATCTTATAAGATCATTTTCCAAAGGGATTTCTCATAAAAAAAGTTAAATATTAATAATATGACATTAGAATATCAGAATATACTAAATGACTCTAATTTCTACATAAAGACATCAAGAATATTTACCGGCTATGAATAAATAATTACTAAACTATTACTGCTTCCTTTAGAAGTGTTAAGATATTCAATAGTTCAGCTATAGAATTATAAATATAAAAGTATACAGAAAGATTAAAACCCAGTGAAAACAAGTTTATCACAAGTAAAAAGGAGAAAAAATGTACTTACTGAACATTTTGAGGGTATTTTTATCTACATATTTTTACTATTTAAAATGATCACATCTTAGAAAACAGTCCAAGTGCTCAACTATAAGAAAATGCTTAAATTACAGTATATTCATTCAATGTAAGCTATATAATTATCAGAATGTATTAATTAGGAAGTTACAGTGAAATGAGTATGGGGGGGATGTTAAAAACACTATGCAAGGTTACATTTGCTCTACAAAATTATGGACATATGTGGGTGAGAAATGGAAGACAATGATAATTTGTTAGTGGAAGGATTTTAGCTTTTTCCTCCTTTTCTTTTTCATTATTATTCCTGGCTATTTTATTATCGTCAATTTAAGAAACAAGAGGTGGGGGAGTTGGGGGAAGAGAGAGGAGAAGAAAAGTAACTATTATCCAGATAAAAGATCTTAAGAATCAACTTGCCAAAATGAAGAATTTAGGCCATAATAGGATGGGGGTGTTGGAATGTTGAATGTGACAGACTTTCTATTCAAGGTAGAAAAAAAAAAAAAAAACCAGACTGTATTCTAAGTTTTACTACAAATAACTGAATGGCTTAACAGAAGAGCATTTAAAGTGGGGTTTTACTAATTAAGACATACCTCACTTGTTTTGAGTGTTTCTCTGGAATCTTCTTCAGATTGCTGTTTCTTTTTAGAATTCTCATCAATGTTCCTAGGTGGGGCAAAATGTGAAATAAGAACTTTGGACCAAAAAATGTGATTTAAATTTCTCAGGAAGATTTTTTAAAAAGCTTAGCTTTTCTTCACTATAAAACACTTAATTTGTACCTAGAGACTTGTGCACTTCAAATTAAATCCTATTCTTGGTTGACAGTGAAGAGCTAAATCCCGAATGTGAAGTGGACCACTCTTGGTCCTAGAGGAAAGTATTCTTGAAACAAAAATTTGTGATTTGTTGCTTGAAGAAGAATATGACATGGGCTACAATTTCATTTTGAAAGTCTTATCTTCTGAATAAACAGAGTAGTTCTATTTATTCAGATAGAGAAGGCTGAAGTCTGTAAGAAAAATGAGAGCCTCCTTCTCTCACTTAGTTCTGCAGATTGACTCAGCTAAAATCACTGACGTAGTTACCTTCAAGTCTAAGATAAACTTACAGAACTGCATGTTGCCGGTACAGCAATGCTATAGCCCACGCCTACACAGCCACCTTCAGTCTCTTCAGCTTTGTAATTCTTACAGAATTAACCATGATCATGAGGTGCTAAAAACAATGTTTGGCTTGGAATGCTGGTTTACGGGGAGAAGCATGAGATACTAGTGAAGTGTGTGGAAAGACTAGAGAATGGAGGCAGCGCCGTCAGTAAGAGGTAACTGAATGTCCAGAAGGGGAACGGCTCCTGAGTGCTTCAGAGGGTCTACACACTCTCTGAGACTATGGACAACTGTGTGCTTATGCACTTGCATTTCTCTGGGCAAAGAGTCCAATGGTTCCATGAGATTATCAAATAAAGTCTGCTCCCACCCCCACAAAAGAAAAAGATTAGTACACACTGTTTTGAAATATCATAGATATTAACATAATGAATTATGATACTGAAAAGAAAACCCTATTCCATGTTATTTCATAAACACGGAATAATATACACACTCAAGGTCTGACTCTTTCCTGTCATTTTCAATGCCTCTCTTCTGAAAGCTTGTTGAGAGAATATTATAATGTGAATGTGGCCAAATAAATACGTACCTGGAGTCCTTTTTCCTCTTTTTGCTTAAGGCTACCTTTTTCTCTAAAACTTTCCGTTCTTTAAGGACTTCTTTAATTCTGGGGGCTTTGGGTTCCAAACCTTTTGTTGATGATTCTTCTAAGTCCACACTACTTTTGCCTGGGGAAGAAGCAATCAACAAACTATGTTTCAGAACACAGTTTTATAAACAGTGTAATCTTTATTCTTCATTAAGATTTTCTAATCACTGTAAAAATAAAAAATGGCTTCAATATCTCTAAGTTGTATTGGAATAAAAATATTTTATGTAGATGGAGAAGTCTTATATTTTTTATCTTAAGTGCTCATATATGTACATGTGTGTATTTTACATCAAACAAGATCAGTGTCCAGAGGAAGTTCAATTCTGTCCAATGAAATATTCCAGATAAATGTTCGACATTTTAGTTAACATAAAGTATAGATGAATTCCATTAATATCACTGCAAGGCTTGAGGACTCACAGGTTAACAATAAATTTTTCAGTGATAATTCATTCCATAATCACTGGAAAATAAACTGCTATTATGTGAGTTGTATAATCTGGTATGTGATAGAATGTTTAACTTAGATATAGAAATATAATAAACATGTGACTAAATACATCAGATTAAAAAGGAAATCTTAAACATCTTAAAATACATAGTTTTAAAAATCTAAGATACAATTTTTATCACTTTATTTTATAATCATACCTCACAAGCTATCTTAATATCTAGAAGTCAATGGGGTAAGTACATAGCTTAAAATATTAAATGTTAAGATCTCTTATACCTTGACTCTTAGCTTTTGAATACTTTGTCTTTTCTGCTTTCTGTTTTCGTTTTTCTTCAAGTTTTTCTCTATTAATTTGCCTTCTTAAAAGTCTCTCTTCTTTTTCTTTAGCCTAAAACCACAAAATATTCATAATTATGCTGACAGATTCTCAAGTAAGAGCAAAAACACCCTGAAAAAAAATATGCTTGCCCTTCAGATGTTCTTACAGATTAATGGGCTCTGTAAAAGTGCCTACATACCACTATAAACACATCTATGTGTGCGCATGGGTTTCAAAAGAGACAGAAGGTGACATTTTTCCCTTACTAACTTTCAGAATGCCATCAATTTCAAGGTATCATTTGGGGAAACGGTGGTTTAATAAACTGTTATTCCAATTAAAAGGCTACCTATAAAAATGTCTATGAGCATCACGTGTAGAGGTAGGTCTTTATAATTATCTGATTTTCTCAAAGAAAGATGAACTGCAGATTCCAGTGACAGGGTGGTCCTACAACAAATGTTACTTGCTGGCTATACTCTTAGGACCCAGGGTTTGGATGTGGGACTTCCTGTAGTTGTATTTTAAACCAGGGAGGATCCAGTCATTGTGTTACTCTACCATCTCTTTCCTGCCCAGAATTCAAAGCCTCAAAGTGTCAAATACTCTAAGCATGAGCATAACTCCTGATCAACTAATCTCTTAAGAGAGAGGCTACTATTAACATTTTGGTGCGCTTCCTTCAAATCATTTTTTATGGAGTAGTATTTCCTTATTCTTTGATGCACAACTTTTCATATTTTAATGTTTCTGAAATTGTAAGCCAACTTATTAAAACTGATGTATACATACAATGAGGTAGCAGTTTCTCTAAAAAGCTGTTAATAATTCAGTGGTACATCTTAGAAGTACTATCAAATGAAGGAAATATGTGGACGACTATGCTTCCCTCTTAATAATATGTTAATGGCTGATGCCATCTCTCTTTATGGCTGGATCCATACTCGGGTCAAACATTTCCATACTATGAAACACCGAGGGTGTTAGCAGTTTTTCACCAATCATGATGATATGAACAGCTCCATCACGTTTTTATCTATTCTGCCTAAATGACAAGGTTCCTGAAGGTGGAACCTATAAGTCACCGTTTCAAATGCTCACCAGTAGCCTGTGAACAGACTAGTCAAGTATGCCAACCTGATTTAATAGGTTAACATAACAAGAGCTCAAATCTGACTTACAATAGACTGCCGCCGTTGTTCCACAGTAAGTTCGTCATCAGAATCACTATAATACTTTGAGTAAAGATATGGTTTGTGAACATAAGCATGCCGCACATTTTTTGCTTTTCCTTCACTGGGATCACTGGTTTGAGTTTTTGTTTTGTTTTGCTTGTTCTTCTCTTCATCTGGAAGAAAGTCAGTAGAAAGAAGAGCATTTCTGTCAATCAGCAATTAACATCAACATCAAGTGGCAAAAGCTGTATCAAAGTAGTTTAAGGGTATTTGTAGGTCCAACAGGAGAAATATCAGTATGTGAAAATTCAGAAAATTTTAAAGGCTATCATTCATATCTTTATTTATTTAAATTTTTTTTTTTGTTTGCTTCTTTGGCCGTGCCGCATGGCACGCAGAATTTCTCAGGGCAGGGATCAAACTCATGCCCCCTGAACAGGAAGGGCAGAGTCTTAACCAATGGACCACCAGGGACATCCTCCTGATTCACATACTGTTTCTTTCTTTCAGCTTCTCACATATCAAAAAGAAAAATTAGACCTTAAGAGTTACTTATGTTTCCTGGACAAATAGTTAATCCTCATTTGTATATCAACAGACTTGGCATGAATACTTTACCAGTATCAAGTTGAACAAATTCCCTTCAAGCCACACTTTAAACTTGAGATTTTAGTGACCATTTATGGTCTTTCGTTTATGGAAGGGGCAAGAACCAATAACTGGCCCTACAGCAAGTATACAGTAAAACCCTTCTGCCCTAGGAAGGGAGAAAAGTTCCCCATGCACAGCAAGAAGCAGTGAGTGCTACTAAGTATTGCTTTGTACTCTCAAAAGAGCAGTTTTCTTACTTTGGATCCCATACACAGAAAATCTAGCCCTGTCCAGGAAAAACCTTGAACAGATCCAATACAGCATCTAGAAATAAGATTTCCGTTTGGTCAGAGAAAGTGGAATGTTCACAGGATAAGAGCATTCTTCTCCCGTCGGTGCTCAGAAACGACCTCATGAGGATAATTATGAAGAGTGAGGAGTGCTACCCTTGCATTTTGGAGGCTGCTAATTCAGTTTTTTTAATGGATACTAAGAAAATAATGAAAAATGGGAGCAACTGAAAAATATTCATACACCTACAGCATTAAAACTTTCTACTTTTTTCTTGCCTGTGACTTTCTCTACAGATATTCTAATTCAAGTATGTGTTAAGTCGCTTCAGTTGTGTCCGACTCTGTGCAACCCCATGGACTGTAGCCCACCAGGCTCCTCTGTCCATGGGATTCTCCAGGCAAGAATACTGGAGTGGGTTACTATGCCCTCCTCCAGGGGATCTTCCTGATCCAAGGATTGAACCCATGTCTCTTACGTCTCCTGCATTGGCAGGTGGGTTCAATCCAAGAGTCAGTGGCAAATTTACCAGATGCTATCTGCAGGCAATTGCAAATAACGTTCAACATTTTTGACTTTTCAAAAAATCATAAAAAATATTTAATCACATGTTAAAGAGCAATGTAAGGTATTAGTTAGAAGCCCGGACTGGGTTTGAAATGGTGCTGTGCTCACTAGCTACGTGACTCCTGGTGACAGACTATATAGCCTACTGCCTCTTCCCTTGGCTGATTTTAATGTGTCCCTTAGCTGAAAGAAACCATAACCATGAGTTTAATAGCTTTCAATGAGTCCTTCTAGTGAATTACCAAACCTGAGAGTGGTCTTGGGATCTTGAATTTGCAATTGGTCCCAGAAATGAGGGCAGTCTTGTGGACTGTCCCTCCAAACACTACCAAAACATGGCATGTTCAAACAGGATCTCATCCAAGTCTTCTAAGAATCCTAGGGAGTGGAGGTAAGAGAAGGAGAACCTAGACTTGTTGAGGTTTAGTAACTTACCAAGCTCACTCAGATAGACAGTCTTGGAGCTGGGACTCAGAAACAAATCTTCCAACTAAGAGTCCCAAGCTCCTGCCACGGCGCCACACTGCCTTTCACGACACAGCCATCTGAACTTACAAACACTGCTCAACAGGAAGCTTCCCAGAGGCTTTACTAAGTAAAATGCTTTACCATCTGATGTAATCTCTCCTTCTTCCATGCTCTCAGACATCACAGCCTCCTCCTCAGTGTCTTCTTCAAAAGATGAAAGGTCACTGGTGTGGACGGAGCTAACTGTGATGTCTGTAAGTCCATCCACATCAGAATCTATCATAGAGATATCTACAAGAAAATGAAACACAGAAAACAAATTGTCTTGTGGTAAGAACAAAAACAGCACAAGATTCCTAAATTACATTAACATTTTTCTGCTTTAACTGCTCAAAGAACTTCAACTTCAGAAATAATCTCTCACCATTAGTAACCAATATCAAATAAGGTAGAGCTATTTTCAGCAAACAGAAAGCACGGTTAGCCTATAAAATGAATAAAACTGATAATCCATGATGTGAATGATATATAAAAAGCAAATCTTATGTAAATGAATTATTCACTAGTATTTTAAAGATTAGGATATACAACAATTAACTGGCTTGGAATAATGTACGTGAATAAATTATGAGTTAAATTTATAAGGCTTAGAGTGTCTCTGTTCATTTGCATTGTCAACTGGCACATGAGAATGAAAGGAAATATACAAATGCTTAATGCTCATCTTTTAGCAAAGAGAATATGAGTTTTCAGGATTTTAAAACACAAGTAGCAAATATAGTTATAAAACTTTGAAGGCAAGTGTGATGTGCCCTCAAGGACACTGTGTTCTTTAAACTGTTGTAGACTTTTCCAAGTTTTTACCTTCTTTTGTTCCTTCACTGGTTTTAGCTTTACTATTGGTTTTTTCCGAAGGAAGTTTTGAACATTCTACTTCTTTATCCTTTGCTTGTTTTTCATCTTTTACTCTTTGTACATCTTCGCTCCTTTTTGAGTGATCAGTTTTCTTTTCAGTCTTTTCCTTCTTCTCTTTCTTTCTTTCTGCCTTTTCATTGCTGTCTGGCTTCTTTTCACCTTTATCTGCTGATTTGCTTTTTTGGTCACTGCTTTCTTGTTGAGCATCCTTATTTAGCAGAACTGAACTAGTACTTTCTCTTGCGTGATTCTTCATTTCTTCAGCTGGACAAGGGGGATCACTAAGTTCTTCAGAGCGAGGGGCAGCTTCCTGCCCTTCCCCTGCAGAGTCGGCTGTAGGTTTTTCTTTATCAGCTGTGTCCTCTGAAGTCCTCTCTTTCTCAGCACTAGTGTCAGTGCTTGCCTGAGACGGGGTTTTTTTGGACATTCTCTCACTGGTCTTGGCATTCGACGTCTCTGTTGAAGCCCTGGCAGCACTAGCTTCTTGGTTGAGAGAAGTGATGGTTTCCAAGATGGACATGGCATCACTGGCCACGTTTGCACTGGGCCCGGGGGCAGGGACACCTTGGAGGGAAAGACATGTTTTAGAATAAATTTGTGCAGAAGGTAAAGCCCTCTGCAGACTCAAGGCCGCCTGCCACTGTCAGTGTTACGTGACACACGCACATACACTTTCAGTCTTTCAGGCACTGGTGCTGAGACTCAACACACTCTAAATTCTCTACCTCTGTAACACAGACTCAGGCATTATGCAAACGTGAGAACAGTCTAGTTCCCAGAAAAAGAATATGTTCTCTAATTACTGTAATTATTGCCTCTACTGAAACACACACACACCCATCCACTACATTATTAAAGTAACTATTATTAAAAAAAAAAAAAAAAAACAACTGTTATGCCAGTTCAAGAATCTGGGTGATAATTAAAATAACTACAATTTCATGAGAGTGGCCAAAAAGAGAAATATTTTAATGAACTAAATACCCCTAACTTGGTAATCAGCGTAAGAAGAAAAGCAACGGGACTGACCAAGAATGAAAGCAAAGCACCTTGTGTGATGGTGGAGGAGTCTGGTTTCTCATCCTCGGGGGCTGTGCTGCCGCTCGTGTCCTCCTTATGACTGAGCGTGGCCAGAAACTCGTGCACAGCTTTCTCCACCTGAGGTCTGAATGTGTGGTTGATCTTCGGATCCACAACCTGAGAAATAATTCGGTCAATACCAGACTCCAACATTCCTGATCTGAAACACAGGATAATTTACAGAAAGGTGAAAAACAAAAACAAAAATTAATGTAGTATTAAACAAACTCCTTTTAAGTAAAGCTGTATCAATTACATATATGTTCTTCAACTGCCCCCTCTCCACTCTCCTTGGGTTACAAGAAAAATACACAATAGAAAATAAGTTTCACACTACAGTGGCATTTAACAAAGGATACTGCAAAAAAAAAAACTACATAAAATATGTCACATCTCCACTGTGTCACCAGTGGAGATACTAAAGCAGACAGAACAAGAGCAAAACAAAATACCTTTAGAACTAGACAGAGCACGTTATCTAAAGGCCAGGCTTGTAGGTGACGCTTCTCTTACCTCAATCCTGCCCATGGCAGACAGGGATAAATGACCATTAAAGCGGAATTCTGGGTACAAAATAAACCTATAGATTCTACAACTTTTTTTTTAAACAGAAAGATATAAGTCTGTTTTAAGTATTAGTGTGCCCACGAACACTGAAGAATGCACACAAAGTGCAATTTCCCTAAACTTACAAAAAAGAAAAAAAAAGGAAAACTTTAGAAGAACAAAAACAAAGCTTAAAACTTTTGGCCATCTTATTATCTTCTTGCTTTAAAGACTAAATGATTTATTCATTCTACAATCACGTTCTAAGTGCCTTATACACAACAGGCACCACACTAGCTACTGAGCCACTGCAAATCACACCTGGTCTCTGTTCTGCTGGGGGTGAGAGACACAAAATACAACGTGACAGCTGCTAGGACATACAATGCACTATGAGAAAAGAATATTATCATTATTAGCCATCCCTGAGATGATTTGCGAATGCTTTACAAAGGAGAAGACATTTAACCTGAGTCCTGATTTCCAGAGAAGAGAAGGGAACAAAGTGTTCAAAGAAATATCACACGTAAGAGACAGAGGAGCAAAGGGCCAACAAAGCCTGAAACACGAAGAAAACCGCAGAGGCCTCTGAACAAAATAGGAGGACATGCATTTATTTGAAGAATCGCACTTCAACCTTGTTTCTTTCTAACAGAGAACCTGAGCAGTCACAGTTCCCTGGACAGTGTTGGGACAGCAGTTTGAGGCCTCTGGCTGTCCCTGCACAGGGCTGAGGTGTCTCTCTCTACGCCCTGCAGGGCTATGTCTGAGTGCCGTGCTGTCTGGAGTGGAGGATGGATGCGATTCGCCTTTCCCGAGGCACCTCGCAGCCCTGAGATACTACAATTCCATTTATGTGGGCCATAGAGAAAAATGAGACACCACTGCACAAAGTAGGTAACCTGCTTTCTAAAGTTCTAAGACTATTAAAAAAAAAAAAAGCTAATCCTCTGAACACTGTTACATCTTGGAGGTGTCTTTAAAATGTGGCAGGTGGAAAAGAGGCGAAGACAAGTCATCTGAAAAACGTTCTAAGGTGCAAGCACAAAGGCACGAAATGAAACACACCCTTCAGGTGGCTGCCTCAGTCTCTTTCCCTGAGGCCCACACGCCGGCCTCCGTGTACTTAGGTCCTCGCTCTCTCAGAGGCCCGCTCTGATCTCAGAAACGGAGGCCCACGCTAACAAGCACACTGTTCCTCGTGGGTTCATTCCAGTGACGTGTGGGTGCAGCCGGGGCTGCCTCACCAGAGGAGGGGAGAGGTCATAGCTCCAGGTTCAAGGGCAAAGCCAAAATGCCAGCAGCTGGCACTGTCTTGGTTAAAGCTACTTTCTTGTCTTCCTTTAAACAGTGTACAGTTCAGGTCATCACTTCTGAGCTCCCTTGCATTTTAAGGTTCTGTTGTACAAATGAATGCATAAACAGAGTAAAACTTTTTTTAAACCACTGAGCTGGCAGATTGGTTACTGAACCATGCAAAATTGCAGATATTGAACTATCTTGTCTTATGAAAATGGCAACTGTAAACAGTTCAATCTGAGACAAGTGAGTATTTCTCAAAGTATATGCAAAAAAACGATCTGAAATTGTATTTACAGGTGCAAATACGTTCCTATACCATTGGTAGTTGTCGTCGTTTAGTTGTTAAATCGCGTCTGACTCTGTTGCAATCCCATGAACTGTAGACGCCATGCTCCTCTGTCCATGGGATTTCCTGGGAGGAATACTGAAGTGGGTTGCCATTTCCTTCTCAAGGGGATCTTCCTGACCCAGGGATCAAACCCACATCTCCTGCACTGGCAGGCGGATTCTTACACACTGAGCCACCAGGGAGGCCCTATACCATTAGTTAGACACAACTAAAAGTTACTCTTTCTTTAGAGTAACTTAGAAATGTTATTTAAGAGACATAAGTTTACTAATGTAATTTAAATGAAAGAACAGTTCAATTAAAAATAAGTAAAGTAGCTAGAAGAAAATGTCCAGATTTCCCAGTAAGAGCAATGCCTAAACTACCCAAGAGATGACAATTGGCCCGCTCTAGTCCACAGAGGAGGGTCCTCGTCACCCACAGGCAGACTGCTCTAGTGTTAACTGCCGACAGTCACAAGCACCCCCTACTGCAGCGTCCAGCAATCCCTCACCAAACAAGGTTCTGTGAAAACGTCATATGTTGGTACAACAATTTTAAGTGCTTGATTTTACATGGGCAAGACTGAGTTTAGCTCTCTTTAAAGAACAGAACAAATGACCGCTTCCCGGCTGTAAAGGTGTTGCGTGCCAAGAAGTCAATTTCAAGAAATGTGCCTTCCATTTAGTCTCTTAACATATGAAGAAAAAGACAAAAAGAATCTAAGACCCTCCCCTTTCCAAACACGCTTTTAAAACAATGTTATTCTTTGTGAAAAAGGAGGCAGCTATGCACACTGTTGCGGGCTGGTGCTCTGTAACTGTGGGTAATGTCTGTAAGTCTCCTGCCCCCACCCCCCAACCCGGCCTACCCTTGGCCCCCGACCGACCCCTAGCCTCCAACTTGACCCCTAGCGCTCTACCCCCTATTTTGGTTACTGTTCTCCTGAAGGTCTGGAAATGAGGAAGCCCCTAGGCCTGCTGCCCAACAGGAAAGGCCTTGACTTCTCCCCAGAAGCTATCAGATGCAGCCCTCTAATGGCATCTTGTGATCTCACCTGGACTCTTTCACAGGTTCCTGAATATCTTTTAAAATGTAGACAACAAACCTACTGTCAAATTTCCCTCTTCCCTTCTCTTATTTTCTAGGACACGCAGTCTGAGCCCCAGGTTCCTGGTTTCTAGGATTACCTGCAGCTAAATGGGTCTTTGAATCAGAGTGTAAAGTTTTATTTGTGGGGCTTCCTGTGGGTGAACTATCAAGGGAGCAATACACTAGGTAGGTTTGCAAGGTTCCTGAGGGACAAGAGGGAATTGAGGGGCAACAGCTATAAATTATGCTTCCTGGTGGCTCAGGCGGTAAAGATCCGCCTGGAATGCAGAAGATCTGGGTTCGATCCCTGGGTTGGGAAGATCCCCTGGAGGAGGGCATGGCAACCCACTCCAGCATTCTTGCCTAGAGAATCCCCATGGACAGAGGAGCCTGGCAGGCTACAGTCCATGAGGTCTCGAAGAGTCAGACACGACTGAGGGACTAAGCACCCAGCACACAGCTATAAATCAGATTTGTTTACCTGTTTAAAAAGCCACATTTCGTCCCAGTAGATGAACTTGGACATAAATATTTGTCAAGGCAGGAAGAATAAAGCATTTTTAAAATAAAGTGGTCAGCTTTTCTAGGGTGTGAGGCAGGGAGAGAGGGTTCAAGTCTTCTAATCTTGGTGAATACTTATATTCATGAACAATATTGTAAATCTGCTCTTTGGGGGAACAAATATGATCTTTTTAGGGCCATCTAAACATTCCGGCTTTTCTCACTCTCTTCGTGTTTGCCAAGAAAAGGACCCTGACAGGCCCAAATGCACCACCACTCCCTTTCTGGTTATATTGTCACTAAAACCCACAAGCAAAATCACAGTTAAATTAAAAACAAAACCAAAACAAACACAAACCAGGAGAGCCCCTGGTGGCCCAGGGGTTAGGACGCAGCACTTTCACGGCCAGGGCCAGGCTTAAGTGCTGACCAGGGAGCTAAGACCTGACAGCCTGCTAGGGCCAGGCTTAACTGCTGACCGGGGAGCTAAGATCCGACAGACTGCTAGGGCCAGGCTTAACTGCTGACCGGGGAGCTAAGACCTGACAGCACACTCAGCCAGGAAAAAGAAAAGGAAAAAAGCAAGCAGTTGTACCAGAACATAGAAGACATGGTCTCAAATCAGGAGAAAATGCTTCCATTTCAGTCATCTTTAATGTCTTTATTTGTAAACCAGGAATAATAAAGCCTACTCTCTCAGGGCCAAAAAGTAACTGTAAACGTAACCGTATGTGACACACTAACCAATCTGGCATTTGCCATCTATTCACGGCAGATCTAGAGGGCTTTTTTTTTGAAGTCACATAGTCATTCCTTTCACTCCAGTGTTCTTGCCTGGAGAATCCCAGGAACAGAGGAGCCTAGTGGGCTAGTGTCTACGGGGTCGCACAGAGTCGGACACGACTGAAGTGACTTAGCAGCAGCAGCAGTCATTCCTTCAATATTTCCAAAGGTCTATGGGAACAATCAGACTGTCAAATTTATGAGGGAAATGTGAGGCGATTTAGAGTCTACTCTAAAATTACACTGTATCATTGTATGAAGTAGCCACACCAGACCTGACAAAATCATCACAAGGTGAACAAACTTCTGCAAATGTCTCTGCTTTCAGGCAAGGCACACTGGGACAGTCTCAAACCTTCCTAGGAACGCTGCAATTCTGACTT
Organism: Bos grunniens; assembly: GCF_055505025.1. Classification (NCBI taxonomy): domain Eukaryota; kingdom Metazoa; phylum Chordata; class Mammalia; order Artiodactyla; family Bovidae; genus Bos; species Bos grunniens. Next base: position 8,843,468 of record NC_141170.1, on the reverse strand, counting down.
ACTTGAGCACTTGCTGTCGAATATTGTTTCTAAGCTGGTTCTTGTTGAGGTGGGGACTCCATGTATGAGTTGCTAAGTGGTTTGCAACAAAGTTGTCAACACGCTGTCTCAGATTCTGATAGGCAGGCTAGAGAGAAAGAAAGAGATATCAATGTTAAAAACCTCACTGCTACACAATATCAACCCTAATATCCATAGTCTCAGGAATCCTTGTATCTTTAGCAGTGTTAACATTTCTTAGGGCATCAATATGGCAACAAAGTTTCATAGTTTGACAACCCTGTATTATCCTCCTGCTTCAGGATAAAACAAGACTCATTCAAATACCATTTATCTAAAACAAAATGTTTATAGATGAATACAAAGACAGATATACCTAATTATAGACAAGGGACTAGAACATAAGAAGTGTTACTTTTAGATGATTTGAAGGGAAGAAATGGAGAAGAGCAGACAGGAAATGAGCCTTCATTGAGAATGCTGCTGCTAAGTCATGTCAGTCATGTCCGACTCTGTGCGACCCCATAGACGGCAGCCCACCAGGCTCTGCCGTCCCTGGGATTCTCCAGGTAAGAACACTGGAGTGGGTTGCCATTTCCTTGTCCAATGCATGAAAGTGAAAAGTGAAAGTGAAGTCGCTCAGTCCTGTCTGACTCTTAGTGACCCCATGGACTGCAGCCTACCAGGCTCCTCCGTCCATGGGATTTTCCAGGCAAGAGTACTGGAGTGGGGTGCCATTGTCTTCTCCATTAGCACTCTACTTGCCCATAAAACAACCTTCAATTTGAACTATAAAAGTTAAATCCCTTGGTTTCTAAGTTCTCGTTTAGGTAAAAAAGCCTAGTGACTACGATAATATTTTGGGCTCCATTACTCTTCCGGGAAGAGCTATGTCCTTTTCCCAGTGCTCCTGGCCAAAAGCCTTCACATCATCATGACTCCTTCTCTTCCACCCCTCACCCGAACCCGCAGGAAATCCCGCCGGCTTTAGCCTCAGAATGCAGCCAGAACCTGAGCACCTCCCATGCCCTCCACTGCTACCACTCCTGTCCGGAGCATTCTCCTCTCCTGCCTAGATCACAGTTGCCGACTGGCCTGCATCTAGTCTCCCCCTGCTGCCTGAAGTCTGTTTTCCACGGTGCAGAGAGCGCCGATCTTCTAAAGTTAAGGGGACCATGTCGTTCACTGTCCAAACCACATCACGATGAAGTAAGGGGGGACTGTGAATGACTCCACGAGGTCAAGCCGTCTGAGGTGGAAGCAGATCGCATCCCTCTTCTGCTCTAACACCTGCCAGGGGCGTCTCAGCTCCAGTGAGCGCCAAACTCACCAGGGCTCCGGCAGCTCTGTAAAGGGAGGGTGGCGGGGGGCTCCTACCTCAGCTCCTAGCCCTTTCTCCCTCAGCAGGTTCTGCCTTAGGCCTCCTGCACTTGCTGTGCTCCCCAGTTGGCATGCTCAGCCCCCCACAGCTGGAGAGCTCCTTCAGCGATGGCTCAAATGTCATCTCATTCAATCTTCCCTGAATAACTTACGCAAAACACACCACCAACCCTTTCCACCTTCATCCTGCTTTCTCTCTCCCACAGAACCTCTCACGAGTGAGATTTACTTTCTCTGATGGGCTTCGAGCTTCACATCAGCAGGGACTTTCTGTTCACTGCTGTGTCCCTGGTACCTAAAACAATGCCTGGTGTGTAAGTATTTGTTGGGTGAATAAACTTACATTATTTCTGTCTCTGATTTTTCTTTTAAATCTGAAAAGAGACAATAATTATGGCAACGAGGAGCCATTTCCAGCCGAGGAAGTATCCAAAAATTGGCCTTTACGGCCTGGAGTGAAAGGGGCCACAGTCACTTGGTCAGGGAGCACCTGCCGAGTCCCTAGAGGTGAGCCTGCCTTGATTTTTCCTCCTCACGTGCTACTCGGTGCACAGGGGTCGGAATGGCTTTGAAGCCTGGCTCCCGGATCTGGAGACCACAGCAGAGGAGCCCCAGCATTAGCCGGATCTTGGGCTGCATGTTCATGTGAACCTGTGTACCTGTCCTAGTTATCATCAGATTGTCAAACCAATGGTGCTTCCTTCTTTCGCCCCAAGAAATCTTTTAGGAGTCTACTTTGAGAGGCTCTGGCAGGAACATTACAGGCACAACAACAATATTCGGAGGGAATGTGGATGCAGAAAAAGTTGAGCCTTAAATAGTATAGCTCCCCACCCCCAACTGCTGGTGTATTTGAATTTTCATCTGCATACACAAATGATGACACATGGATTTGTAGGTTTCTAAGGACAGCAAAGTGAAATCTCTACTTGCCAAAAAAAAAAAAAAAAAAACAGAACAGCTTTACTTTTTGATAGTTGGGTAACATTTACTTCCCCATGTCCTGTGGAAAAAAAAAAGTATGGAAGGAAGGGAGAGAGGGAGGAAGAAAGTCAACTGGCATCATTGTCAAACAGGCTTGTGCATATTCCCTAAAATGAAGTGAGCAAACTACATACTACCTACATAAATAAATATCCCCAAGAAAACTGAATTTCATGTGGTTCAGAAACTCCAACACCCCCAAAAGGCACCTTCTATTTCTGGTCTACAAGGTGGGCCAGAGTTCTTAAAAGGGAAGATGTCCCCAGACTGTCAGAAAGGTTTCCCCAGAGGAGACAAGGGAATGGTGTGTGCTTCACCTCAAAGCCCTTTCCTCAAAGAAACAAGCTTCTTTAGAAGAGCTGAACATGCTATGGAAAAACCCTGACCCCACTGAAACTCTGAACCAATGAACCAAACCAGATCTCAGTTAAAAAAAAAGTTTCCCCCCAACAGTTTCCAACCAAAGCTTCCTGCTTCACTTGCTTCTAGACCTACTAGGTTTCCATCCATCTACTAAATGCACCTTCCCGTTTTCTCTACTCAGCCTTTGCAGAACCACCCAAGTTGACCCGCTCCTGCCAACCCCTCTTCACTTTGGCACTTGGTACATACTCCCTTTTCCTTCCCAGCCCCGCTCTTTTTGTACAGGGAACCTTTCCCCATAAACCCCGTACTCTCCCAACTCATTCTTCTGTCCTGTCCTTCTTCCACTTCAGTACCTGCCGTCACCTCGCCTCCGTCTTTTCCTCAGTTTCCTCTACCTCTCCCCTCTCACCCCTCCTCCCTTCTCACTATAGAGACAGGACTTGGCCTGAGCGATTAAATCAGAGTCCCTGGGGGGAAACAAAGCCCCATCTCCGTACCTCACCTTTCCATCGACCAGCTCTGCGCCCCTCACCAAGTCCAGCATTGCAACACTGCAAACAATTCGATTCATCACCACTTAGTCCTTTCTCCGAAGGACAAAGACCTGACCCTTACCAGCAATCTTCAAGAGAGACGGCAAAAATAACTTGGGACACGAAGTAAACCGGGGGGCGGAGGTGGGGGGCGGTGAGTGGAAATCACAGGTGAAAGCGCCGTTAGCCTTAGTACAGACGAGTCTCCAAAAGAACAGTAACTTGGTGTGGCTCACCCCTATATTCCCAGCACCTAAGCAGTGCCTGGAACGTAGGAGATGCTTGGCTAGTCTGTTAAGCCAACGAAAGGCTGAGCGAATGAATGAACACAGCGAGCCACGAACAGCGCCGGGCACGAAGCGGCCCCTCAGAGAGGAAGCGGCTGCGCAGGGAACTCCGGGGTGGGGAGGTGGAGCGCTCCAGAGCGGCCCCGGGGCTGGGGACGCCGAGGCAGCCGCCGGCCCACCGACCGATGGCGGGCCACCGATGGCCTGCCCGGCAAGGCGGCGGCCCGCGGGGTCGTCCCCGGTCCCCGCCCGCCCGCAGCTCCCCCGCGCGCCCCGCACCTTGGTGTCCACGTCGGCCAAGCAGTCCCTGCGGAACTGGTCGAAGAGCCCCTGGCTCTTGAGATGGTTCACGATCATGGCCACGAGCTGCGGGTCCCCGGCGCCGGCGCCCGCTCCCCCGGCCCCGCCCGCGCCTGGGCCAGTCCCTGGGCCAGGCGGCGGCGGCGGCGGCTGCGGCTGCGGCGGGGGAGGCGGCGGCGCGGGAGGAGGTGGCTGTGGCTGCGGGTTGGTGGCCATGGCGGCCTGGGCCCGGAGAGGAGCGCGGTGAGCCCCGGGCGGGCGGCGCTCCTAGGAGGCGGCGCTGCACGGGTCCCGCCGCCTGAGGGAAGCCAACTGGATGTTGTTACGGAACCAACGGATCCAGAGCGACCCCGGAAGTGAAAGGGAACTCCGGTGGGGGAGGAAGGAGGAAGGAGGGTCGGGGGAAGCGGTGACAATGGCAACAGAGGTGCGTCTACGGCGGCCGCGAGGGGCCAGTTCCGGTCTTCGCGGGGCGCGGGCACCCTCGCCAGGCTGGGCTGCGTGGGAGGCGGCGGCCTGAAGCCCGGCTTCTCCGGCAGCGAGCAGCGGGCGGCCGCCTGGGGCCTAGGTCTGGAGTCCTGGGCGGTCGGGCGTTCGACTGGCGCAACGCCCCGGGGCCCGAGGGCCGATTGGGCACCGGCACGCGGGGCCGGGCCGGCCAGGGGCGGGGAGCGAAACCTAGGACGGGTTCCAATCGCGGTGGCTTTCAGGCCTGACGCTCTTGTTCCTGTTTTCCAGAGCGGTTGAGATCCGTAGACATTCCCGTGCAAACGCGTGGGTAGAACTGCTTACTCTTAACTCTCCCAGACCTCCTCGTTCTCAGCCTGTGACCTCCCAGCTGCCCGCCCCATCCCCTTTTTCCCTGGAGCATCCTCCGTTGGATCTGTGGCCAAGAAACCGATCCCTCCAGCGCCTCCCTGCTACGCGGGAAGACAGACCCCTTCCCCCCCGGGTGTTACTTTTGATTAGTTTGATCATTTGGTAATACTTATAAAGCACGCTCGCTAGGTGCCAGGCGTGGCATTTACTTTAGATGCATGAATTCACCCAGTCTTCGGAACAGCGGTAAACTAGCTCTCAGTTCTGTTCAGTCGCTCAGTCGTGTCCGACTCTTTGTGACCCCATGGACCGCAGCACGCCAGGCCTCCCTGTCCATCATCAACTCCCGGAGTTTACTGAAACTCATGTCCGTCAAGTCGGTGATGCCATCCAACCATCTCATCCACGGTCGTCCGCTTCTCCCGCCTTCAATCTTTCCCAGCACCAGGGTCTTTTCAAATGAGTCACTTTTTCTCATTAAAGTGAAAGTGAAGTTGCTCCGTCGTGCCGACTCTTTGCGACCCCATGGACTGTAGCCTACCACGCTCCTCCGTCCACGGGATTTTCCAGGCAAGAGTACTGGAGTGGGTTGCCATTTCCTCCTCATCAAGTGGCCAAAGTATTGGAGTTGCAGCTTCACCATCAGTCCTTCCAATGAACACCCAGGACTGATCTTTAGGATGGACTGGTTGTATCTCCTTGCAGTCCAAGGGACTCTCAAGAGTCTTCTCCAACACCCCGGTTCAAAAGCATCAATTCTTCAGCACTCAGCTTTCTTTATAGTCCAATTCTCATATCTATACATGACTACTGGAAAAACCATAGCCTTGACGGACCTTTGTTGACAAAGTAATGTCTCTGCTTTTTAGTATGCTGTCTATGTTGGTCATTACTTTCCTTCCAAGGAGTAAGTGTCTTATACTTTCATGGCTGTAGGCACCATCTGCAGTGATTTTGGAGCCCCCCAAAATAAACTAGCTCTAAACTAGCACGAAACTGCTATCACTCATTTGCACATCAGGAAACTGAGATCCGAGAAAGATTAATAGTCCAAGGTTACATAGCAAACCAACTGATTCTGGACTGAGTCTTTTAATCTTTAAAATAATTATTAGTATGTGATGGAGTGCAGAAGGAGAAAAGGACGACAGAGGATGTGATGGTTGGATGGCATCACCGACTCAGTGGATGAGACACATGGGTTTGGGTGAACTCCGGGAGTTGGTGATGGACAGGGAGGCCTGGTGTGCTGCGGTTCATGGGGTCGCAAAGAGTCGGACATGACTGAGCGACTGAACTGAAAGCAAAGTGAATATTGTACATGTTTATAATTAGTTGATAAAATGTTAAAGTTATGGGAAAGTACATCTTTTGGTGAAATGGATATTGTTGCTTTTTAAAACCCATAAGTCTATGGATGAATATGTCTTACTGCTAGAATGGGAAGGACTGAGCAACAGTTTTCTTCATATTTCTAGTTTCTGTAGCTGTGTGACCTGAGAAATTGAGTTCATATAAACATGTACTGTACCTGGAAACAAAGTTTTATTATAGTGGTATCACTCAGTTCTTGATCTCAACAAATTAAATTTGATGATCTTTGCGAGCTTTTTCAGTTAGGCCCTATTTCAATTTTGCTGAAAGTCAAGACTTGAAAACCACCCAACTTGCCAAAGGGTTACCTAGTCCTTATTTTGTCCATTTTTTCAGTTTCTGGAAAATATACCAGATAGGCTTTATCAATACATCAAATGACAAGCAGTTTAAAAAGCAGCAAGCAGTTAAAAAAAACAAAAAACAAAAAGTGACATGAAGTGACTATGAATTAGACATTTTTAAGAAATGAGATGTATGTGCCTTGTTTAACCTGATAATAGTCAAACTGGGAAATATCTAAACATGGCTCATTTGCATAAGTAGTTCTGGATAAAATGCTTTTTTTTTTGGTTACAGGTGGTTCAGTTTTGTTTTTGTCAGAACTTTGCAGCTAATAAAACAGTTCATTAAAGTTGAAACTGTCAAATATAGGAAATATTTGTTATTATAACCTAGTAACTGTTTTCATCATCAGACTAGCCAAATCAGCCCCATTGGATTTACTTTCTGTCAGAAACAGTTTGACTTCATTGTTTCAATTCAAATAAAATGTTCATTTTGAGGAGTATAATGAAGACTTGTTGTTTAATGGCTAAGTCTGTCTGACTCTTGTAACCCCATGTACTGTAGCCAGCCAGTCTCCTGTGTCCATGGGATTCTCCAGGCAAGAATACTGAAGTGGGTTGCCATTCTCTTTTCCAGGAGATCTTCCTGACCCAGGGATCAAATCCATATCTCCTGCTTAGCAGGCAGATTCTTTACCCCTGAGCTACCAGGGAAGCCCATACAGAGTATGCTGCTGCTGCTGCTAAGTTGCTTCAGTCGTGTCCGACTCTGTGCGACCCCAGATACGGCAGCCCACCAGGCTCCCCCATCCCTGGGATTCTCCAGCCAAGAACACTGGAGTGGGTTGCCATTTCCTTGTCCAGTGCATGAAAGTAAAAAGTGAAAGTGAAGTCGCTCAGTCATGTCCAACTCTTAGCGACCCCATGGACTGCAGCCCACCAGGCTCCTCTGTCCATGGAATTTTCCAGGCAAGAGTACTGGAGTGGGTTGCCATTGCCTTCTCCGCATACAGAGTATAGAAAATGCTAAATATTCTATAATATAATAAAGTGAGAATTAACTATAGTTTAAATAGATAATTCACATTTGGTCTTATAAAATGTATGTTAGCTATCTTATTGAGTAACTCACACTTAATCTAAAAGAAATAAGAATATTTGTATTGCACTGGGTACACACATACTGGATACAGCGTAACTTTGAACAATTTTTTAGCCTTGGAAAACATTCTAGTTACATTGGAAAGAATCAGGGTCACTGACTGTACTGTCTTAGCTGTTCCAGCCTGCTTTTCTTTCCACTTGAAGATAGGTCCTAGGGATGAGTACTGTGAATACATGAAGTGGAAGTGGAGTGACATGTAAATCTTAAAAAAAAAAAAGATTTTAAAAATCTTAAAAAGATCTTAAAATCTTTAAAAAAAAAAAAAAAGATCATTTCTTACCAATGGCCTTGTTGTTTTGTTCTCTACTATTACAATTTCTTTAGAAACAGTAATATAATTTTTGATAATAGTGGGGGGTGTATGACCTCTTGGTGAGGTCTTCAGAATAATTTGCAATTGCTCTCCTACCCCACTGTATGTATGTCTGAATTCAGAGCATCTCAACTAGAATCAAATCCCTGAGTATGACTGAGCTTTCGTTTGGTTTCCCATGTCTGATGCTCAGGTGACAGTTAAACAGATTTTGCAAACACTTTGGGAAAGAGAGGAACCATGGTGGGTTATTGGGCAGTCCTTTGTATCCTTGGGCACCAGATGGCTGCCTACTATCCAAGAGAGAGTGGTTTCTTCTCTTTTTTACAGTTTAGCCGGCCCCGCTACATACCCCTACCCAATCCCCCAAACCCTGTTTCTAGGGGCTAATCCTGTGAAAGTCAGACATTGCTTACAGTGGTGATCTCCTAACCCCATGGAGTCTACCTACTTATTCGGCAGACTGGCTTGTTCCCTTGCCCTCACATCCCCAGGCCCCACTCCCAGCTAGGCCCCAGGTCTTGCCTTCTTCCATGATCAAAAGGCCAGTGAATATCATTTCCTAAATGACTTTCCATCAGCTCAAAGTTCAGTTGAAATCTTGAAAGCTTGAGAACTTTCACCTGATCTGGGATGAGCCTCCCAGTGCCGTGGGACAAACAAACTCTCAAATATTGGTCAAATTTCGGGCCATGGAGAGGGGCTGTGAAACGGACTATTTCCTGCCATATCAGTAAACAAGGGTGTCACAGTTGTCAGTGAGTGCAGCCCTAAGGGAATTCAGGAAAGAGAAGAATACCTGCTATGTAACAGTCACCACACTGTAGCCACTCCCTATGGTGAGCCCTGAGGTAAGGAAACTCAGGATGTGAAGACAGGATACTGGTCCCAGACAGGTGAGGTACACATGAAAGGAATGATTTCAGTGAGCCCAGACTCTTGCCTCTACACATACACAGAAAAGCACTAAATTCCTTAACTTGAAATACCTGGTTTTCCTTAATTAGAATATTTTGATGTTCAGACTACCTACCCCTGATTGCAAACTTTCACATAAGCTATCTGCTCCCCCTACCTCCTCAGAACAGTTCCCTCAGGGTCACTTAAGATGCTATCTCCCAGGCCTGAAGCCCTAAAAATTCCCACCAAATAAGACGTAACCCTCAACTTCTAGGTCATGACTAGTTTTTAAGGCAACACCTTTTTCAATGATAACAAAACACATTTTAAGGTGGGATTCAAAACACTCCCATTGATGGTTTTTGTAAAAGGAAGCAGAGAGGATGATATGTATCATTAATATTTGTCTTTCCAGAGTGAACCCTGTGGTCACAGCTAATCTTTTATTTCTGTTGCAGTATATAATACTCAGTGAAGGTGGAGTAACATTAATAGTTGGGAAGAGCATTATCAAGTGTTAATTTGATGGAGAATTCTTTTTTTTTTTTTCTTCTGAAAGAACTTGAATTGTCATGACTTGTGAAACAGGAGGGAAGGAGGCAGGGCACACTCTTTAATAGAATGATATAGCCATAGGACTTGAAAAATCTTGGTTAGAGGGAATTCTCTTGTCCAGCAGTTAAGAATCCCTACTGCAATGAAGGGGGCACATTGATCCCTGGTCAGGCAACTAAGATCCCACATACTGGGGAACAACTGGGTGCCTATGCCACAGCTGGAGAGTCCATGTACCTGCAGTGAAAGATTGGGCATGATGCAATGAGGATCCTGTGTGCTGCAAGTAAGACTTGATCAAGCAAAAAAAAAAAAAAAAAATTGGTTAGAACCAATCAGATCCAGGATGGTGGACTATTCACCTTCCAGTGGGCCATGAGCCAAATCAAATGCCCCTTGTAATACACTGACATAAGCTAAGTGACACATCCACCAGGGCCAGGACAGTTCTGAGACTAACAGCAAAATGCCCCAAAGTGGGTGGTGGCCCAATCTTTGCCTATTCCTCCAAATAATTGGAATAACCCACTCATTAGCCTATGAAATCACCTAGCCTGTAAAAACTAACCACACCATATTTTGAGGCTGCTCTTACCTTTTGAGATGGCCCAAACTTTGTTTGTGGATTTGTGTGTGTGTGTGTTTGGGTGTGTATCTGTGTTCAGTCATTTCTGACTCTTTGCGACCCCGTGGACAGTAGCCCTCCAGGCTCCTTTTTCCATGAAATTTTCCAGCCAAGAATACTGGAGTGGGTTGCCATTTTCTCCTCCAGGGGATCTTCCTGACCTAGGGATTGAACTCGTGTCTCTTGTGTCCCCTGCATCTGACAGGTGGACTCTTTACCACTCACACCACCTGGGAAGTCTGTGGAGTGTGTGTCTCTCTAAATAAATCCACGTCTTACCTATCACTTTGTCTCTGACTGAATCCTCTGCAACAAGACACCAGGAACCTCAAATTCACCAGAAACACTTGGGAGTGAGAGTGGCACAGGTGGATGGCAAGGTGGAGAGGAGGAAGGACAGTTTGGGGGCATCATTCAGCAGAGGTTGGAAAGCCCCTCATTCCCTGCCAGGCTAGGAGTGGCCAGGAGTACCTGGATGAGCTGCAGGATTAAGAGGGCAACTGAGTTCTAGCAGGTGGGAGGACAGGAGATGGGTTTGGGACAGCAAGATAGCAATAATGACAACAAAGAATGAGGATTGGATTACAGAAGCCTCTGGGACTTTGGAGCAGGAAACCCAGAGGAGCAGAAAATTCACGATTTGGGGGTAGAGTGTGAGTGATTTGGGGGAAGAGGGGGAGAGAAGTTTTCTGGTGAAATGGGACATACTGATCACCTTAGTTATTCATACTCGGTGTGGGAGAGTCCTGTATGAATCATCAGGACGGTTAGCAGTGGCTCTCAAACTTTCAGTTCAGTTGCTCAGTCATGTCCAACTCTTTGCGACAGCATGCCAGGCTTCCCTGTCCATCACCAACTCCCAGAGCTTACTCAAACTCATGTCCATCAAGTCAAGATGCCATCCAACCATCTCATCCTCTGTCGTCCCCTTCTTCTCCTGCCTTCAATCTTTCCCATCATCAGGCTCTTTTCAAATGAGTCAGTTCTTCACATCAGGTGGCCGAAGTATTGAAGTTTCAGCCTTAGCATCAGTCCTTCCAATGAACATTCAAGACTGATTTCCTTTAGGATTGACTGGTTTGATCTCCTTGCAGTCCAACGGACTCTCAAGAATTTTCTCCAACACCACAGTTCAAACTTTAGTGAGCATTAATGTCTCTCTGGGAGGACTTTTAAAACTGCTGCCCCGACCCTCAGAACCTCACTTTTGATAGGTGTAGGCCAGGGCCTGTTGTTCAGTTGCTAAGTCATGTCCCCATGGACTGCAGCACACCAGGCTTCCCTGTACTTCACTCTCTTGGAGTTTGCTCAAATACATGTCCGATGAGTTGGTGATGCCATCCAACCATCTTACCCTCTGCTGCCCCTTCTTTTTTGCCATCAATCTTTGCCAGCATCAGGGTCTTTTCCAATGAGTCGGCTCCTCGCATCAGGAGGTCAAAGTATTGGAGCTTCAGCTTCAGCAACAGTGCTTGCAGTGAATATTCAGTGTTGATTTCCTTAAAGATTGACTGGTTTGATCTCTTCAATAGTTAACAAATGCCCATGGATCACCATTTGAAAAACAAGGAACTAGACTATGTCCCACAGGCCTTTATCTGTTTTACCTGTTTTTAGAAATAAAGTTTTATTTAAACCCCATTCAGTTTGCTCCCCCCCACCCCCCACCCCCCGACTCCCCCACCCCCCACCCCCTCACTCCTCCCCCCACCCCCCACCCCGGCCCATGGTCTGTGTCTGCTTTTGCTGCAAGGCCAGGGCTGAGACAACAACTGCATGGCTTGCAGCACTGAGAAGATTTACCATCTGGCTTTTTATAGAAAAGGTTTGCCAACTCCTGGAATAAAAGGAGGCAGCAAAGGTGTGATTGTGACCCTTCAGAGTTGGGAAGCCTGTATTCAAGAACTTCTGCCTGTCACTAGATAACAAGTTGCTTCTCTGAACAATGGAGATAATGCCTAGTTCACAGGGCTGTTGTACGGCCAAGCCAACTCACACAAATACAAGGACATATATCATTTTGTCACAGGACAGTTCGTCATATGCTGCCCAGATGAAACGGATTATTGAGAATGAGTGGAGAGACTTCCCTGGTGGGCCAGTGGCTAAAACTCTGTGCTCCCAATGCAGGGGGCCTGGGTTCAGTCTTTGGCCAGGGGACTAGACCCCATGTGCTGCAACTAAGATCCTGCACAGCCAATCAGATACTAAATAAATAAATAAATAAAAAGAGCAGGTGGAATTTGGACAAAGAGAGGGGAAATTCTGCATACTGAGGAAGGAGCACGTTAAAGAAAAGTGTCCAAGTTTGCCTTTATTATATGGTACTGGGTGCACATGGAGAAGGCAATGGCACCCCACTCCAGTACTCGTGCCTGGAAAATCCCATGGACAGAGGAGCCTGGTGGGCTGCAGACCATGGGGTCGCTGAGGGTCGGACAGGACTGAGCGACTTCACTTTCACTTTTCCCTTTCATGCATTGGAGAAGGAAATGGCAACCCACTCCAGTGTTCTTGCCTGGAGAATCCCAGGGTAGCCTGGTGGGCCACCGTCTATGGGGTCGCACAGAGTCGGACACGACTGAAGCGACTTAGCAGCAGCAGCAGGGTGCACAAGATGTGCTCACTAAATGCTCATTGAGTTAGTATCATATATTTATTTCATTTTTGTCAGAAATGTTCTGTGACGTAGCCCAGTCAGTCAGTGCTCAGTTGCTCAGTTGTGTCTGACTCTTTGAGACCCTGTGGACTGTAGCCTGCCAGACTCCTCTGTCCATGGGGGTTTTCCAGGCAAGAATACTGCAGTGGGATCTTTTCGACCCAGGGATCGAATCTGTGTCTCCTGTATTGAAAGGCGGATTCTTTACTGCTGAGCAACCAGGGATGGAGCCCATCAATTATCTGAACTGTCTGTGAATGTACAGGCAGCTTTGCTACAGCGTGAAGAAACTGCTTGTCGCTTTGGGGGAGGAGGTATGGCAGGAATGTGTACCCGCAGGCTCAGTTGCTCGGTCGTGTCTGACTCTTTTCGACCTCAAGGACTGTAGCCCACCAGGCTCCTCTGTCCATGGGATTCTCCAGGCAAGAGTACTGTAGTGGGTTGCCATTTTCTTCTCCATGACAGGTATACTTAGACAAAATTCTAAAATACAAATTTTCTCATCAAGGTTTGGGAAACTCTGAAGGCCATTTGTAGCCCCCTTATGTGATTGTTGACCTTTTTGTCCCATTTTTATTCCATGTTTTCTAGTTTTAATGTGTTTTTGTTTTCAGAAGGTAACATTACTTTTTATGCAGGTAACATTACTTTTTTCGTATTTCTTTGCTTTCAAGATTTAAACTTCTAGCAGCTATAGCAACAAATATATAAAAGTAAGATTTATTATGAAGTTAAGCAGCCGTTGTCTATTAAAGTTACTGAATTGCTAGCTGTTTTGACAACTGGAATGGCAGTTTATCAAATGGCTTGAAATAAAAGGTACTCCTTTACATGCTTATAAAAATGGAAAGGAATTTTGCATTTAGAAGAGTTAGTCTTCAATATTGTTGTTTTAATTTAAAAAATAGCCTTAAGGGGTTTGTGTGTGCATTTCATGAATATTCTAAATAATAGTTGGCTCCCTGAACACTGAAAGTCACACCTCCTGGAATGAAATTAGAAAAAAGTAGAAATGAAATAAGATCTGTAGAAACGATGTAATATTATCTGAATCACCTAATTCCAATCTAGGTCTTCTGGGTAGAAATTCTGAGAGGAATGAGAAAACAGTGATTATAACCAAGAAATTGTATACCTAAGTGATGAAAGCACTCTACCTCTGAATAAAGAATCTTTTCAGAGGGGAAATGGCTGGAATATCATCTATGAAAGTGACAGATCCAAAGTGTCTAGAACTGACCTTGTTTCTACAGAAAGCATGCATTTGCTAAAGGGTACTCGCCATTGAGATCATCTAATTCATTCCTCTTCTGACTCTGTGATCATTAGACAACCTTTGAGTCAAATTTGGCTTTATATTTAACTTTGCCTCTAGGAAGAAAAATTGCTGATCAGCAAATATAGTAAGCTCTTCACTTGGTGCTTATAACACTTCCCAGGAATATTTTTTTTTAATTTATTTTTAATTGGAAGATAGTTGCTTTACTATGTTGTGTTGGTTTCTGCCATACAACAAGATGATTCAGCCATAAGTATACACATATTCCCTCCCTCTTGAACCTCTCTCTTAGCTGCCCCAATCCCACCTCTCTTGGTTGTCACAGAGCGTGAGGTTGAGCTCCCTGTGTTATATAGCACAGTAGCTGTCTATTTCACACACAGTGATGTTTCAATTCTACTCTCTCAATTCATCCCACCCTCTCCTTCCTCTGCTGTGTCCACAAGTCTGTTCTGTGTGTCTCTGTCTCTCTTCCTGCTCTGTAAACAAGGTTCATCAGTACCGTCTTTCTGGATTCCATATATATGTGTTAATAGATGCATTTGTTTTTCTCTTTCTGACTTACTTCACTCTGAAAAGGCTCTAGGTTCATCCAACTCAGTTCAGCTGACTCATATCTGTCCCTTTCTTTGGCTGAGTAATATTCCGTTGTATATGTGTACCACAACTTCTTTATCCATTCATCTGTTGATTCATGAATGACTTTTATGCATAAAACTCTAAGAGCTTGGTTAATGGTGAAACTATGTGGGATTCAGGTCCATTCTTCGTGTACTGAGAGCCAACTTCTGACCCTGCAGAACAGAAGACAGGACCCCACACTGTGGTGAACAAATTGAGGTGTTGCTGAGGAACCGTTCTGGATGTGCCTGTCTCAGAGGTTACTCAAATTTTCTTGGCTACATTTTAAGTTTAAACTCCACAGGTTCCTTGTAGAAAATGAGGGCAACACAGTTTACTGACAACAGGTAATCGTCTAGAAATAAACCCTTGATATTAGCTGCGTCAATTAGAATGTTGACTAAAAGAAGATGCACAACACTGAGAGTGTGAGTTAAGTTTTATTTGGGGCAAAATGAGGACTGTAGCCCGGAAGACAGCACCTCAGAGAGCTCGGAGAGACTGCTCCAAAGAGGTAGAGGGGGAAGGTCGATATATGTGATTTTGGTGAAGGGGGAGTTCACGCAATCAAACACTCATCTTAACCAAAGGTTTTCTGCTAGCCACAAGGAACTGGTGTCACCATGAAGGGATTTAGTGCTTTTCTGGACGGGGGATAATGCAAGGATTGGGGTCAAGAAATCAGTTTCTGAAAATATCTAACTATCTAAAGACCTGTTCCACCAGTTTTCTTGGAGCAGAGTGTCTCACTCTCCACGCTGAACTCCCTTCGGGGTGTGTCGAAGGTCAACAGCTGCAGCAGAACAGGGCTCAATCTCTGGAAGAGGCAGATGGCAAATGCCCTTGGCAAGTGCCCATTTGTAGTTGACTAGACCTATGCCTGAAGTTTTTGAGGTCTCCTTCTCTGGTGGCCACATCGTAAGCAGATGTCTGGAGCTGTCAACCACCAGGCACTCTGCCGTATGGATAGAGCCAGTCTGCAGAAGAAAAAAAAAAAAAAAAAAATCTGACGACCTGCAGAGCAAAGCATGGGTAAGAGATGCTCTGTCCTCCTGAAGGGGAAAGGTTAAAATTTTACATAACCTCCTGCTCCTTCTGCCTCCGTAACTCAGCTTGCTCTTCGTAAGGTCTGGATCACGTAGATCGCGTAGTCTCAGAAAGTGGAAATTCATAATACTCTGAACTGGAGTTTATCTCACTCACCCTTGTCCTGCTCTTTGCAATCGCCCAGCCCCTGCAAACTCACAAACCCGCTTAATCATGGCTGTCCGTGTATATAAACTCTGTAACCCCTTTGTTCAGGGCTCAGAGCTTGGAGAGTTAACTCCTCTGGACCCACTAGTGTAATAAACCTGAGTTCTCCAACTCTCCGGGTGTGGTGCTTGGTTTCTCGAGGACTGGTTTCTGCAATACTCCACTTGTTCCTGAGGCCCAGCTGTACTTATTCTTATCCATTGTTCGATTGTGTGAAACAAATACCACAAATTCAAAGTCCTATAGCTTAATATGGAATATACCTTGTTGCGATGATGAGGAGGGACCCAAATGGAAAGGGATTGTGAAAAATGATGGCATGTGCTTGGAAGCCTGGTGAATACCAGCATTTGTCATCACGTGCCCCCTTGGTGCACTTCCTACGTGGCTCAGTGGTAAAGAATATGCCTGCCAATGAAGGAGGTGCAAGAGACGTGGGTTTGATTCCTGGGTCAGGAAGATCCCCTAGAGAAGGAAATGGCAACCCACTGCAGTGCTCTTGCATGGAAAATCCCATGGACAGAGGAGCCTGGCAGGTGCAGTTTATGCGGTTGCAAAGAGTTGGACCCAACTGAGCACGCACACCCTCTTCGTAAACTGATTGGCTTGACCCTTACTACTAATCCACGCTGGCCTACATCAAAACATCAATACAAATCTGATATTCTTCAAGCCAAATGGCTTGCTTTTTTTCATATTCATGTCTCGTTACATCAGGGAGACCATGGATCCGGTGGGGACAATTCTTTAAAAGTGTTGCGAAATGCCAAGTTCATGTGCCCAATGCAAGGTGAGGCCAGACAAATGGAAACATCAGACTGTGGAGCAAAGAAAGGTTTATTGCGAGGGCCAAGCAAGAAGGATGAGTGGCTTGAGTTCAAAAAACCTAAACTCCCTGATGGTTTTCAGGGAAGAGGTTTATAGGCAAAATTTGGGGTGAGGGGGCTTCCCTGGTTGTCCTGCCAGTGCAGGGGACGTGGGTTTGATCCCTGGTCCAGGACGATCCCGCATGCCATGAAGCAACTGAGCCTGTGCACCACAAGTACTGAGCCCCCGGCTACAACCACTGAAGCCCCCGTGCCTAGAGCCCATGCTCTACAACAAGAGAAGCCACTGCAATGAGAGGCCCACACACCACAACTAGAGAAAGCCCTGGCATATCAGTGAAGACCCAGCACAGCCCGTAAATAAATAAATGGAAATGTTGTTTAAAAGACTTTCTACTGATTGGCTGGTGCTGAGGTTAACAGGGTGTTGTTCCAGGAATCTTGGGCTTAGCCTATAGCTATCATCCTCCATTTGGGGTCGGGGTGGGGGGCTTAGTTCCTGCGAGAGAACTCAAGGATATATTTTATGTATACTCCTTGGAGAGGAGCCAGGACCCAGCTTTATCGCTACACCATTGTTTCTTGACTGCTCCTCCGTTGTTTCGGCATTCTGTCCAGTCCCTAGTTGGTTACCATTTGAATCTGCCCTTTGGAACTCAGGGAAGGTCTAGGAGGCCTAGACCTTTTCTCTACAAAAAAGAAACAAGACATGGAAAGAGAGCCCCTGCAGAGTCCTCCTTGATTTCAAAAGTGGGAGCTTTTTTATTAGAAAGATCTGACTCAAGAATGATGCCCACGACTTCCCTGGTGGTCCAGTGATTAAAAATCTGCCTTGCAAGGCAAGGGACGCAGGTTAGACTCCTGGTGAGGGAATCCTATGTGCTACGGGGTGAATCCAGAAAAAGAAAAACAGGAAGGATGAGGGAAGAAGCTTGTGTTTGCAGGCATGATGATCAAGAGATAGAATGTGGGGCATTTGGAGCCACAGCTGGGTTTGTATTCCAGCTTTGCTGTTTTCTCGCTTCAGGATTCTGGACAAATCCATCAGCTTCTCTGTGCCTTGTTGTTTTATTTGTAAAATACAAAGAGTAATAGACCTGCCGTAGGGTTTTAGGGAAGATTGATAGAGAACATTCATTCATTCACTGCAAGGAGATCCAACCAGTTCATCTTAAAGGAAATCAGTGCTGAATATTCATTGGAAGGACTGAGACTGAAGCTGAAACTCCAATACTTTGGCCACCTGATGCGAAGACTGACTCACTGGAAAAGACACTGATGCCGGGAAAGATTGAAGGCGGGAGGAGAAGGGGATGACAGAGGAGAGATGGTTGGATGACATCACTGACTCTATGGACATGAATTTGAGTAAACTCTGGGAGTTGGTGATGGACAGGGAAGCCTGGTGTGCTGCAGTTCATGGGGTTGCAAAGAGTTCGACACGACTGAGTGACTGAACTAAACTCATTCCTTAACCAGATATTCAAAGGGACAGTGCTCTTTAAGCCACGTGATTTCCCAATGACTTTTAAACCAGGCATTCCTCTTCTAAAACTTTAGTTGAGTGGTGTTTAAGTCACTTTTGGTTTCTCCTCCAAAGAAAATCTTTGAATTAGCTTCTCTTTCTAAAAATCTTTCCTACTGGCAACAAGCTTGGGCTCCTACTCGGTTCAGTTCAGTTCAGTCTCTCAGTCGTGTCCGACTCTTTGCGACCCCATGAACTGCAGCATGCCAGGCATCCCTGTCCATCACCAACTCCTGGAGTTCACCCAAACCATGCCCATTGAGTCAGTGATGCCATCCAACCATCTCATCCTCTGTCATCCCCTTCTCCTCCTGCCCTCAATCTTTCCCAGCATGAGGGTCTTTTCAAATGAGTCAACTGTATCAGGTGGCTGAAGTATTGGAGTTGCAGCTTCAGCATTAGTCCTTCCAATGAACACCCAGGGCTGATCTCCTTCAGAATGGACTGGTTGGATCTCCTTACAGTCCAAGGGACTCTCAAGACTCTTCTCCAACACCACGGCTCAAAAGCATCAATTCTTCAGCACTCAGCTTTCCTTATAGTCCACTCACATCCATACATGACCACTGGAAAAACCATAGCCTTAACTAGATAGACCTTTGTTGACAAAATAATGTCTCTGCTTTTCAATATACTGTCTAGGTTGGTCATAACTTTCCTTCCAAGAAGTAAGCGTCTTTTAATTTCATGGCTGTAGTCACCATCTGCAGTGATTTTGGAGCCCAGAAAAAGAAAGTCTGACACTGTTTCTACTGTTTCCCCATCTATTTGCTATGAAGTGATGGGAGTGGATGCCGTGATCTTAGATTTCTGAATGTTAAGTTTTAAGCCAACTTTTTCACTCTTTTCTTGCACCTTCATCAAGAAGCTCTTTAGTTCTTCTTCCCTTTCTTCCATAAGGGTGGTGTCATCTGCATATCTGAGGTTTTTGATATTTCTCTCAGCAATCTTGATTCCAGCCTGTGCTTCCTCCAGCCCAGCGTTTTCCACAATGTACTCTGCATAGAAGTTAAATAAGCAGAGTGACAATATACAGCCTCGACGAACTCCTTTTCCTATTTGGATCCAGTCTGTTGTTCCATGTCCAGTTCTAACTCTTGCTTCCTGACCTGCATACAGCTTTCTCAAGAGGCAGGTCAGGTGGTCTGGTGTTCCCATCTCTTTCAGAATTGTCCACAATTATTGTGATCCACACAGTCAAAGGCTTTGGCATAGTCAATAAAGCAGAAATAGATGTTTTTTTCTGGAACTCTCTTGCTTTTTCCATGATCCAGCAGATGTTGGCAATTTGATCTCTGGTTCCTCTGCCTTTTCTAAAACCAGCTTGAACATCAGCTAGTTCACAGTTCATGTATTGCTGGAGCTTGGCTTGGAGAATTTTGAGCATTACTTTACTAGTGTATGAGATAGAAGTGCAATTGTGTGGTAGTTTGAGCATTCTTTGGCATTGCCTTTCTTTGGGATTGGAATGAAAACTGACCTTTTCTGGTCCTGTGGCCACTGCTGAGTTTTCCAATGTGCCAGGAAATGTTCTGGGTGTGGGAAAGGATGCAGGTGAGCTGGATAGATGAAACCTTGCCATCAGCTCTTCCATTCTAGTGGAACTAGGTGATCAACAAACAAATGCATGACTAACATATCAAGCAAAGATAAGTATTCTGCCTAAGATGAAGTAGAGGGATAGAGTGAGGTTGACTGGACAGCAGCTCACAGGTTAGGGAAGGTCATTCTCAGATCTGAATGTCACAGTGAAGCCAGCCATGAGGAAATAAGGAGTAGCTGGTGCAGGGAGAACAGCTAATGCTGGAGTCCTCAGGCAGGAATCAGTGTGATGCATTTGAGGAACAGAAATATGGTCATTGGAGCTGGAGGATATTGGGAGAGAGTAGTCAAGAAACACCTGGAGTAGCAGGCAAATTTGGCATTGAAGTATGGAATGAAGCAGGGCAAAGACTAATAGAGTTTTGCCAAGAAAATGCACCAGTCATAACAAACACCCTCTTCCAACAACACAAGAGAAGACTCTATACATGGACATCACCAGATGGTCAACACCAAAATCAGATTGATTATATTCTTTGCAGCCAAAGATGGAGAAGCTCTATACAGTTAGCAAAAACAAGACCAGGATCTGATTGTGGCTCAGACCATGAACTCCTTATTGCCAAATTCAGACTTAAATTGAAGAAAATAGGGAAAACCACTAGACCATTCAGGTATGACCTAAATCAAATCCCTTATGATTATACAGTGGAAGTGAGAAATAGATTTTAGGGCCTCGATCTGATAGATAGAGTGCCTGATGAACTATGGAATGAGGTTCATGACATTGTACAGGAGACAGGGATCAAGACCATCCCCATGGAAAAGAAATGCAAAAAAGCAAAAAGACTGTCTAAGGAGGCCTTACAAATAGCTGTGAAAAGAAGAGAAGCAAAAAGCAAAGGAGAAAAGGAAAGATATAAACATCTGAATGCAGAGTGCCAAAGAATAGCAAGAAGAGATAAGAAAGCCTTCGTCAGCGATCAGTGCAAAGAAATAGAGGAAAACAACAGAATGGGAAAGACTAGAGATCTCTTCAAGAAAATCAGAGATACCAAAGGAACATTTCAGGCAAAGACGAGCTTGATAAAGGACAGAAATGGTATGGACCTAACAGAAGCAGAAGATATTAAGAAGAGATGGCAAGAATACACAGAAGAACTGTACAAAAAAGATCTTCACGACCCAGATAATCACGATGGTGTGATCACTGACCTAGAGCCAGACATCCTAGAATGTGAAGTCAAGTGGGCCTTAGAAAGCATCACTACGAACAAAGCTAGTGGAGGTGATGGAATTCCAGTTGAACTATTCCAAATCCTGAAAGATGATGTGAAAGTGCTGCACTCAATATGCCAGCAAGTGTGGAAAACTCAGCAGTGGCCACAGGACTGGAAAAGGTCAGTTTTCATTCCAATCCCAAAGAAAGGCAATGCCAAAGAATGCTCAAACTACTGCACAATTGCACTCATCTCACATGCTAGTAAAGTAATGCTCAAAATTCTCCAAGCCAGGCTTCAGCAATATGTGAACCATGAACTTCCAGATGTTCAAGCTGGTTTTAGAAAAGGCAGAGGAACCAGAGATCAAATTGCCAACATCTGCTGGATCATGGAAAAAGCAAGAGAGCTCCAGAAAAACATCTATTTCTGCTTTACTGACTATGCCAAAGCCTTTGACTGTGTGGATCACAATAATTGTGGACAATTCTGAAAGAGATGGGAATACCAGACCACCTGATCTGCCTCTTGAGAAATTTGTATGCAGGTCAGGAAGCAAGAGTTAGAACTGGACATGGAACAACAGACTGGTTCCAAATAGGAAAAGGAGTTCGTCAAGGCTGTATATTGTCACCCTGTTTATTTAACTTACATGCAGAGTACATCATGAGAAACGCTGGGCTGGAAGAAACACAAACTGGAATCAAGATTGCTGGGAGAAATATCAATAACCTCAGATATGCAGATGACACCACCGTTATGGCAGAAAGTGAAGAGGAACTCAAAAGCCTCCTGATGAAAGTGAAAGTGGAGAGTGACAAAGTTGGCTTAAAGCTCAACGTTCAGAAAACAAAGATCATGGCATCCGGTCCCATCACTTCATGGGAAACAGATGGGGAAACAGTGGAAACAGTGTCAGACTTTCTTTTTCTGGGCTCCAAAATCACTGCAGATGGTGACTACAGCCATGAAATTAAAAGACCCTTACTCCTTGGAAGGAAAGTTATGACCAACCTAGATAGCATATTAAAAAGCAGAGACATTACTTTGCCAACAAAGGTTCGTCTAGTCAAGGCTATGGTTTTTCCTGTGGTCATGTATGGATGTGGGAGTTGGACTGTGAAGAAGGCTGAGCGCCGAAGAATTGATGCTTTTGAACACGTGTTTGAGAAGACTCTTGAGAGTCCCTTGGACTGCAAGGAGATCCAACCAGTCCATTCTGAAGGAGATCAGCCCTGGGATTTCTTTGGAAGGAATGATGCTAAAGCTGAAACTCCAGTACTCTGGCCACCTCATGAGAAGAGTTGACTCATTGGAAAAGACTCTGATGCTGGGAGGGATTGGGGGCAGGAGGAGAAGGGGACGACAGAGGATGAGATGGCTGGATGGCATCTCTAACTCAATGGACGTGAGTCTCAGTGAACTCCGGGAGTTGGTGATGGACAGGAAGGCCTGGCGTGCTTCGATTCATGGGGTCGCAAAGAGTCAGACAAGACTGAATGACTGATATGATCTGAGTCACAGATGGAATCAGATCATGTGGGGCTTTGACCAGGAAGAGAGGAAATGTGTTTTGTCCTAAGTGCAATCAAAAGCTTGTGGAAAATTTTGAATTGGCAGATAACATGATTTCATAAGGGATGTAATATGTTTACCACTGGTTCTGGCACGGGAAAAACACTGAGTGTGTTAGCTGCTGTTACTGTTTTATTTAATCCTCACACCACCCTAGGTGATGGTCACTGTGACAGGAAATCATTCCAAACCTCAACCGGGGCAGAATTTTGTGGGCTGGTGTGATTTTCAGCCTCTTTGGGAAGGATCTAGGATTCCTAATAGAGCTCCGGACTATTTTTCTGATGGACTTGAAAGAAATTAAGCTTCCTTCTGGGAAGTTAGATCGACTCCACTCTGCTCTTGCTGTTTAGGTGGGCCCGGTAACCCTTGATCAGATACTCAAAGGTGCATGGTTCTTCAAGTTGCATGACTTCCTAATAACCTTCAAATGACATTCCTCTTCTAAAACTTTAGTTGAGTGGTGTTTAAGTCACTTTAGTTTTTCCCCCAAAGAAAAATCTTTGAATTAGCTTTTTTTTTTTTTTTTAAAGTCTTTCCTGTTGGCAACAAGCTTGAAATGAAATGTGGATAAATGTTTATACTCAGTTCATCCCCAAAACTGCTTTGACAGTATCATTAGTATCATCATTCCATAGACAAGGAAACTGAGCCTGAGAAATGTTAAGTAACTTGGCCAATGCCACAGATTTCCACCCAAATGTTAGGCATTTAAGCACTCTACCGTGCTCCTCACAAGGAAGACCAAACTCCACTTAAGCAATTCTGAACCTGAAGGGCGATCTGGTCCCCAGTCATCATATTTTCTTTTATTGCAATTCCATTGCTATCTGTTTTATTTTATATTAATTTTTAAAGGTATTCTGTGATTCATTGTGACCTCTCTTTACTCCCCCAAGATATATATGTGTAGTTCATCTCCATTCCCACTCTGCTTTGCTTTTTAATTTTTAAGTTTTAATTTGCTATTTTTTTTGTCTGTTCCATGTGGCATGTGAGATCTTGGTTCCCTAACCAGGGATCAAACCCATGACCCTTGCAGTGGAAGCATGGAGTCTTAACCACTGGACCACTCGGGAAGTCCTAATTTGTTCTTTCCCTAATTGAACCCAATCCTAACCAGAATGGAAACTTTTCTCCTGTTTGTCAAGATTCACAAAATCTGTTATTCTGGTTTAGGATGTCTCTTATTAGAGTCTTCTGTTTATCCAAGCCCAGAGGTGCAAATCATTAGTGTCTATGATTCACGCCAAACATACAACCTGATTGTATGTCTGCCAAGCTGAAGTAAACAATGCAGTAGCCCTGGAGAGAAAAGTCCTGAATGAGATCACTGAAGGATGCTGAAACCCTCCAGATCATTTTGGGCTGGAGGACGGGGGAAGTCCTGATGTCTAGCCAATGAGCCTCATTCTCTTAGAATGAAATTGATTCCATGGATGTACTGGAACCAGTCTAAATAAGCTCATGTTAAATTTTCAGGAAATTTGTGGAGTAGTTGGTGCCAAGTTGGTAGCTTGAAATTGGCCACAGAGGGAGTATTTATACCAGAGAAATTGGCAAAAGCCACAAATCAGGGCTTTCATACCCCATATAGCCAGTTTTTAAACACTCAGCTGTACACCACTGCAAGCGCCCTTCTGGCTCCTGTTTTGTCCTGCCTAGTTATAGAACAAGAGGATGTGGAGAAACAGTGGGACAGTTTCCAGGACAGGTTTGTGCTGGCATCTGTGTTCCTGCCTGCATGTTTCCTTCTCATACTACTGGCAAGAGATCTGTAGTCAAACAGACCCCTAGCAGAAACGCAGTCCACTGTTATTTCCCGTCAGTTCAATCCCGGATCCCTTACTACTTGCTCTGTGACTTGGGCTGGTCAGTTATCCACAACTCCGGACCCCTTTCCTCATGGCTATAACAAGGATAATATCTCAACCTCATAGTGTGCAAGTTATACCTGATGGACAAGAGTACTGAGGAAAGGCTCTGCTTAGAACTTGGTGCATTCTAAGCCTTCAATAAACAATGCTGCTGCTGCTGCTAAGTCGTGTCCAACTCTGTGTGACCCCATAGACAGCAGCCCACCAGGCTCCTCCGTCCCTGGGATTCTCCAGGCAAGAACACTGGGGTGGGTTGCCATTTCCTTCTCCAATGCTTGCATACATGCTAAGTCTCTTTGGTCATGTCCAACTCTGTGCGACCCTATGGACAGCAGCCCACCAGGCTCCTCTGTCCACGGGATTCTCTAAGCAAGAATGCTGGAATGGGTTGCCATTTCCTTCTCCCCAATAAACAATAGCTCTAATTAAGAGTGTTATTACTTACTAGGTATTCACAGACACTCAAAGGACTCCTGCCCCCTTTGCTGTTATTGCTGTTGTTCAGTTGCTCAGTTGTGTCTGACTCTTTGTGACCCCATGGACAGCAGCATCCCAGGCTCCTATATCTTCCACCATCTCCTGAAGCTTGCTCAAATTCATGTCCATTGAATTGGTGATGCTATCCAACCATCTGATCCTCTGTCTCTCCCTTCTCCTCCTGCCCTCAATCTTTTCCAGCATCAGGGGCTTTTCCTGAGTTGGCCAACGTACTGGAGCTTCAACTTCTAGAGTCTAGACCTCACATCTCTGGTCCAGAGCCCTTAACCAGCCTGGCTTGCACCAACTCCCCCCACAAGGTGGCGCTCTCCTCCTGCCTGTGCTAGATAAGGCTGGGAGCCCCTCAGAGCTGAGATTCCCTTGTCATCCAAGCCACACCAGCTACACACATTTTCTCCTTTTCATTCAGTGCCTGCCTCCCAGTGATGCCTCAAGTGCATCGAACTTGACAAGCTTCTTGGCCAGAAAGAAGTGGGAGAGAGAAACCTCTCTTGAAACATGTTGATTTGGCCTGGATGGCTTTTCATTGACATAAAGAAGAAATTTTGTGACTCTGTGCAAAATCTTGATTCACTGCAAGGGTGTTTTTACCTGGTAAGAAGCTGAAGTCTTTGGGGGATTCTTTGTTATTTTTTTGGCTGTGCTGGGTCTTTACTGCGGCACACGGCTTTTCTCTTCACCGCTGCGCACTGCTAACGTGCAGCGATGCATTAGTCTCGTTGAGGTGAGCAGGGGCTCCTCCCCAGTTGTGGTGTGTGGTTTCTTGTTGTGGAGCAGGATCGAGGGCCCCAGCGTGCGGCCTCAGGAGTTGGGGCGCATGGGCTTAGTTGCTCCAGGGCATGTGGGATCTTCCCATACCAGGGATTGAACCGGTGTCCCCTGCATTGCAAGGCGGATTCTTAACCCCTGGTGGAAACCCAGGGATTCTTTCTGCCCTCTTTTGTCTGTCTTGGTTCCCTTATCCTCATTCTCCAGAATCCTTAAGGCCACAAGATACAGTGGCGTCAATATGGCTTCAGCAATATTGCGTCAGCAATCAGACAGACTTAGATTTGACATATGTTTCTGATATATGTTTGGAGAAGGAAATGGCAACCCACTCCAGTATTCTTGCCTGGAGAATCCCATGGATGGAGGAGCCTGGTGGGCTACAGTCCACAGGGTCGCAAAGAGTCGGACACGACTGAGCGACTTCACTCACTTCTGAGGCTTATCCGTTGAATGACCTTGGGGTACTTACTTGAATTTCTAACCTTCAGCTTCCTCATCCACAAAATGGGGATATCTATCTATCTTATCTACTATCTATCTATCTTATCTCTCTCTCTCTCTCTGTCTTTCTATCATCCATCTGTCTTGGGCTAGTCCTGTACTTTACAACTGCTAACACATTAGATTCACCTACAGAACTTCTCAAAAATAGTTGCTTCCTTGGCTCTAATCCAAAAGACCAATTCAACCGGGCTGTTTTGGAACTTCCTGGGGGATTCTATGTGCAGTGAGGAGGGTTCAGAAGGGTCGAGATCCTGTTATGAAAACTCTCTAAGCCTCAGCGGGCTCACATGCTCAGAACCTGCAAGTCCCAGACCTCAACAGCTCACACAAACACAAAATGAGTCTCTTGGCCAACAGCCACTTTGTGCATGCTGTCCTTCACCTGTTCAGATTAGCAGGCAGTGCAGTCTCTTTGACACCCACCCTTTGTCTTCAGCAGCCTTTCCTGGGAAGCCTAAGAACCTTTGTCGCTGCTCTTCAGGTGAGAAGAACAATACTTGGGGTCCTTGGCCCCCACTGAAGCTGGGCAGAACCTGTAGTCAGGATAAATGTCAGCTCTTGCTGTGGTTCGACAGAGAACAGTTGGCGATGCCTCTTCTCCTGGGCTACCCTTGGTCACGAATACTCTTCTCTCCAATTGGCCCGGGTAGCTGGGGATGTGGCCAATCAGAGGTCTACTCTTTCATTTCATATCAAAAGCAACCATAAGGCACAGCCCATCACCCAAGAGCAGTATCATGAATTGAACAGCATCCACTCACTGCCCAGAACAAGCTGCTCTGTCAAAGTTTGCCCAGTTGCCTGGTCATACTCCTCCTTCTTGATGAATTTCCTCTTGGAGGTCCTTCTTTTTCTTCCCACCATCTGGCCGCAGGTAGGTCCACAGACATGTTCTAATAAATACAAGAAGTAGATAAATACGGACTCCTTTCTCCCAGAAGGCTCCTTGGCCCACCGTGTAGGTTCACATATGTAAACAGTCCATGAGAAAGGATTCGCTATCGATTTCCTTATCAGCCTCTTTTAAACTCAGGCCCTTTCAAAGCCCATCTCTACTAAAAAAAAAAGTCCCTTTCCCCAAACCAGTGGGTGGGAATGCACTTACTTTGCACATGTGTAACTCAAGGGAACTATTGAAACAATTGTTTCCAAGATAAAGGACAACTTGCCTCAAAAGTAAATTCAGATTTTCACCCTGGAGCCCACAAAATAACCAAGATGGTAGTTTTCTTTTCTTTTCTTTTTTAAATAAATATTTATTTGTTTACTTTTGGCTGTGCTGGGTCTTCATTGCTGAGCAGGCTTTTTCTCTAGTTGTGGCAAGTGGGGATCACTCCATAGTGGTGGTGAACGGGCTTCTCATTGCGGTGTCTTCTCTCGTTATGGAGCACAGGCTCTAGGGCCCCATAGGCTCAGTAGCTGTGACTCCCAGGCTCTAGAGCGCAGGCTCAGTAGCTGTGGCTCATGGGCTTAGTTACTCTGTGGCACGTGGGATCTTCCCTGATCAGGGATCAAACCCATGTCTCCTGAGTTGGCAGATGGATTCTTTACCACTGAGCCACCAGGGAAGCCCCAAGATAGTAGCCTTCTTAGTTTCAGCTAATTCTAGAATTTAAACTCCTCTGGGAAGCCCATGGCATGGACAGATAGTAGATATGAATGGCAACCTTGCAGGGTGGCTGAGAATGACAAGTGAGATGAAATGTAGAAAAAGCTATTAATAATGGGTTATTATTACCCCTGTTTCTGTTACGCTCATCAGCATCTATGCAGAGTTGCCCCTTAATGGTGGGTACCCCAGGACCAAGTTATCCCTGCTCTTCTTCCTGTCTTCTTACAGTAGTCAGTGTAGGGTTCCAGAGCCCTGACCAATACAACTCAGGCGTCCCAGGTTCTCACCCCTATCGCCAGTTTGCCAGTAAGATAATTTCAGTAATACAGCCTGTCCTCTTTTTTTTTTTTTTTTAAGCCTGTCCTCTTAAATGCAGAGCTGTGGGCCCAAGTGTTACTTGCTGTCTTTCCCTTCTATTGCAAGAATTCAAGAAAGCAACTTTTGGTCAGAAGTTGGTTTGAGTTGGTTTTTGAGCTTTCCTTCTCAATGGCAACCCACTTCAGTATTCTTGCCTGGAGAATCCCATGGACAGAGGAGCTTTGTGGGCTACAGTCCACGGGTCGCAAAGAGTCGGACACGACTGAGCGACTTCACTTTCACTTCTGCTCCAAATAGACCCAAATGTCTGCAAGGGGTTAGGAGAAAATTGAGGAAGGCCTGGTTTGAGCCATGTTATCCAACGTGGCAAATCCAATGCCCTAAATATGGAAGTTTCCCTGATAGCTCAGTTGATAAAGAATCCACCTGCAATGCAAGAGAGACCAGTTTGATTCCTGGGTTGGGAAGATCCCTTGGAGAAGGGATAGGCTACCCACTCCAGTATTCTTGGGCTTCCCTTGTGGCTTAGGTGGTAACGAATCCACTTGCAATGTGGGAGACCTGGGTTCAATCCCTGGGTTGGGAAGATCCCCTGGAAAAGGGAAAGGCTACCCACTCCAGTATTCTGGCCTGGAGAAATCCATGGACTTGGGGTCGCAAAGAGTTGGACACGACTGAGCAACTTTCACTTGCAAATATGGAAGCTATCTGGTACTTACCTGACCTTTTAGGAGAGTACAGTCCTGGATCTTGAGTCTCATGTGGTTCCTTGGGTCTGCTGCCCATTTCTCAGGAATCTGCAAGTGAGGAGGCTTGCAATGAGCTCCCGTAAACCTACAAGAATTCTCTTGTTTGGAAGGCTAAACACTTCTACCCCAGGGTTTTAGTGCCTGCTGACGTTTTAAGAAATGTATGCTTGTCTGTCAAAGGAAGGTCGATTTGGGGTCTTGCTGCAGTTGCTTGCTATGGCTGATGTGGGCTTGGTTACCTAAGAGGCTGGCCTTGCCTCTCTTGTGGATGGTCATGAGACGTATTCTGGGAATGGTGCTGACTTGGCTCAGTGGTTGACTGGATGAAGCAGGAAGGGAGAGGAGGTTCAGGTGGATAAGTTTCCTCTAGAATAAGTATTAGCCAACTATAGCCCAAGTGGCAGTACTGGTAAAGAATCTGCTTGTCAATTCAGGAGATGTGGGTTTGATTCCAGGGTCAGGAAGATCCCCTGGAGTAGGAAATAACCCACTCCAGTATTCTTGCCTAGAAAATCCCATGGACAGAGGAGCCTGGTGGGCTACAGTCCACGGGGTCCCAAAGAGTTGGACACGATTGAGTATGAACATGCAGCTATAGGCAATAGGTCAAATCTAGCCTGCTGCCAATTTCTGTTTTTACCTTTTTATTTTGAAATAAGCTAAGACTTAATGGCCGCCTATTTTGTAAATGAAGTCTTGTTGGAATGTTACCACACTCATTTGTTTACAGACCATCTATGGATGCTTTCCTGATATTGCAGAATTGAGTCATCTCAATAAACAACATAGGACTTGGAAAGCCTAAAGCCTGTGCCAGCCAGCTCTTTGCACAGAGAGCTTGATGATCTCTGTGCTGGAGTCAAAGATGCTTCTCACAGAACTGCCTCGAATTTCCTCCTTGCCACCAAAGGCCTCAAGATCCCTGTCGAATCAGAGAACTCTAGAGTAGGCAGGGGGCATTAGTGGGCAGCCAGTGCAATTTCTCCTCTGAGACTGGAATCTCCCAAGGATATCTTCTCAAGAGATCCCTTGGGGATCAGACACACCATTGCCTGAAGGGGTTAACTCACCCTCTTTGGGAAGTTGTGGTGGTGGGAAAATGATTCCTTATATTGAGCTAAAATCTGGAGGAAAGAAAAGTTGTTGAAGCTGTATTATTTATGATGCCATCTGCTGCTTTGGAGGAAGAAGGAAGACTATTTTCAGCAAGATGGGCTGCAATGCCTGTCTTGTGTGGAGTGGTCTGATGGGTGTGGAGGAGATGTGTGGAAGTTGGGGTGCTCTGACCGGGAAAAGATGCTGGCAGCTTCTATTAATAGAGAGTAGGATCGGAGAACGGATGCTGGAGGGGCATGGCTGGACAGTGGCGGTTCCGCCTGGTTCTCCAGGAAGACTTCTGTTTTGTCAGAGGACAGCTCTGTTTTCCCACTTCTGGTCTCTGATGAGATACACGAAACCAGCAGGAAAGCAGACCAAACTGAAAGCAAGAGAACAAGCAGGACTGCAGAGAGTGGGCTGCTGCTCTTCATGGGATTAGCGAAGGCGATCTGTTCCATTCGTGGAATACCTAACAGGCCCATGCTTGAAAAAAGCACATCTGCAGAATTAGCAGCCAGTAAATTGTTAGTCTTGCACACTGTAGGTTCTGTCTTGCTGCTTTTAAACCATCTGAGTTCACTTATTTTTATTTACTTTTTGACATGAGATCACTTTTTTATATTCTCTTTTTAACTCACTCCTAACAGTATAACGCGTGTCTTCTTTCGCGTTCTGGATTCTGGATAATTCATCCACAGTTATCTGTTTTCTGATGTTAGATGTGCATTGCATGTCCAAGTTGATGAAGTATGGCATGCTATGGTAGACAGACCTTGGGCATTAGATGGGCAGACCTGGGTTTGAACCTAGTTTAGCCACCTCTGATCTGTGGGTTGGTATTCCTTGCCTAAATTAGTTTGGTTCTTAATCTCTTTGATTACTCAAGAATTGTGGTTCTTTCATGTAGGAGTTTAAGAGGTACTATTAAAAAACCAGACCAGAGACTTCCCTGGTGGTCCAGTGGTTAAGATTCTGCATTTACAATGCAGGAGGCATGGGTTCGATCCTTGGTGGGGGAACTAAAATCCCACATGCTGCTGCTGCTGCTAAGTCGCTTCAGTCATGCCCGACTCTGTGTGACCCCATAGACAGCAGCCCACCAGGCTGCCCCGTCCCTGGGATTCTCCAGGCAAGAGCACTGGAGCGGGTTGCCATTTCCTTCTCCAATGCATGAAAGTGAAAAGTGAAAGTGAAGTCACTCAGTCATGCCCGACTCTTAGCAACCCCATAGACTGCAGCCCACCAGGCTCCTCCATCCATAGGATTTGCCAGGCAAGAGTACTGGAGTGGAACATACCTGTGGTCAAAAAACAGAAAACAAACAACACATAATAATAAAGTGTTGCTTAAAAAAAAATCAAACAAAACACCTGGTTGAGTGTGTTCAGTTTTAGAAGCTATAATAACTAAATATCGATTCTTTTCCCATTTTTTACAAGCTTGACCAGTCTTTGTACAAGATGCTCCAGACAAGGCAAAGATGAATGTGATGAGGGTCAGGTTAGCAACTAGGTTTTATTTCATACGCTAGCTCTCACGGAGAGCACTGCTTCAGGCAGAGCTGTGTGGAGATGGATTTTAAGGGTCAGTAGGAAGAGTGTCATAGTTGATTAGCCATGTCCTTGGGCTCGGGAGGGGGCAGAAGGGGACATGAACGTCGCTGACACAAGCCCTGCTTTGGGGAAGTCAGAGCTAATGGAGTGTGAAATTCCTGGAGAAGCCTAAGAGCAATGCTAGCACTTCTACATATGTTATGTCTGGAGCCCTCTCGTGAATTATTATTCTCATTTTACACGTGAGAACATGGAGGCTCAGATAGGCTGAGTAATTTTCTTACTATGTAGAAAATGCTGGCAATGAGATCTAAACTCAAATCTGTCTGACCTCAGCGGCTTTTGTTTGCAGCTACTAACTTTTTAAACTGGGGTGTTAAAATTGAACTTCTTTTTGAAAAATGAGGTCAACTTTGGATACTGTAAGATTTGTCAAAGTGTGGTCATCTTGTGCCCAGCTTGATGAATTTTGATTACACCTGGATCATCTAAATACCCGAGTGAAACCATCAATTAGTGTATTTGGCTCTGTCTGGTCTCAGTTGTGACATGTGGGATCTTTTGTGGTGGTGCACTGAAAAATTTAGTGTATATTAAAAGTGAGTAAGAATGACTTATTTTTGTATAGGAAATGGTGTTGGGGTCTAGGTTGAGATAACCTTTTCAACAAGAAGAATCTTTTGTGGGATAGACAGGACATGAAGCCTATTCTTCATTGGACAGGATTCTCTCAAGCATCGTTTAGGATGTCTGCTCTTCTTGGTGCTCAACCCTGAAATCCCTTTGTGCATCCTCTCACCATAGTGCCAACTAGTCCTGTAAATTTCCACGCTATCCTTGAGGATGGTATCACTCCCATGAGAATCACGGGTCTAACTCGACTCCCTCATTTTACAGATGAGCGAATCCCTTTCTTGAAAAAGGAGGAACTTCTTCCCAATTCTCACAGGGACTTAGAGATTAATCATGAAGTGCAATCTCCTGACTCTTTAGTCTAAATCAGGAACCCATCCATCCACAGCAGGTACAGCTTGAGCTTCGAGTCAAACAGATTTGGGTTCAAATTCTGGCTCTGCTTTTAGGCAAATGGCTTCATCTTTCTGAGCCTCTGTTTCATCTTTTGCAAAAATTGGGATTAAAAATAGCATTTCCCTTAGAGACTTGATGTGAGGATTCAGCAGGGTTATTTCTATACATTCCTGGCACATAGTGAGATCTCAATATATGTAGCTATTATTTGTTGTTATTCAGCTGCTAAGTCATGTCCAACTCTTTGCAACTGTAGCCCCAGGCTCCTCTGTCCGTGGGGTTCTCCAGGTGACAATGCTGGAGGGGGTTGCAATTTCCTTCTCCAGGGGATTGTCCTGGATGAAGCATCAAACCTGTGTCTTCTGCATTGACAGGCAGATTCTTAACTACTGAGCCATCAGGGAAGCCCAGTAGAGAGTATATTACTCCTTTAAAGCTCATTTATCTAAGTGCCCGCAGAAAATGGTGTATTGTATTCTGGGAGAATTTCTCCATTTGAACTTTCCTCTGCAGAGAAACATTTGTCTTTATCCTTTGTTTCCAAAGCTTCAAATCATCCTTTTCCAGAGCAAAGCATCCTTCTAATCACCTCCTACCACAGCTTAAGACACAGTTAAGGACAAAGTATCTTGGCCTAAGTAGCTCAGAGCATTCTGACAACTTAGCCCCATACTTCAAGAGTGAAAGAAGGAACTTTGGAGCTGCAGCTGATGTGAAAAGAATGAAGAAAGAGAATGAAATTTGTGACGGGTGCACAGTGAAAGGTCGAGTTTTCTCATTTTACCAACACCCCATGAGGCGGGAATTGTTTATTATCACCTCCACTTTCAGTTCAATTCAGTCGCTCAGTCGTGTCCGACTCTTTGCGACCCCATGGACTGCAGCACACCAGGCTTCCCTGTCCATCACTAGCTCCTGGAGCTTTCTCAAACTCATGTCCATCGAGTCGGTGATGCCATCCAACCATCTCATCCTCTGTCGTCCCCTTCTCCACTTTACACCTGAGAAAATGAGGACTTGAGCTGTTAGGGCCTTTTGTTGAAGTCACACAGAGACAAGACAGAATCAGGTTTGCTCTTCGTTCTCTTGATGCCGATGCTTTCAAAAGCAGATCCTGAAATAAAGATTTGGTTGCAAACATTCTCTTTGGGAGAGGTTTTTGTGATCGACTTATTGCCTCTCAGCCCTGATGCACCCTTCAATATGTGGGGGAAGATCCCCTGGAGAAGGAAATGGCAACCCACTCCAGTACTCTTGCCTGGAAAATTCCATGGATGGAGGAGGAGCCTGGTAGGCTATAGTCCATGGGATCGCAAAGAGTCGGACACGACTGAACAACTTCACTGCTGATAAAGGAATTTTCTTTTAACTATTTCTTCTTTAACAGGAACTTGTTGCCGAGCTTTCTCAGACAAGGAGGCTGGAGGGTTGTTGCTGGAGGGAGAGGGTCTCCTGCCATTTTTGTGCTGTGTGGGGCTCAGTTATGGGTGCGGGGGCATTCAGCGGAATCTGCCCATGGGTCAAAATGTGGTCCTTCTGCAACTTTGCAGCCTCGGTGTGTGGATAACCTTTGTGCAACCCTCTCGGTCTGGAAACTAGAGTCAGAAGCACAGCTCACGTGCTCTGAAGGACTCGTGTCCCCACTGACCCGCACGCTCCACATCCCCACAGATCAGGTGGTGCTTGACTCCTCCCCCAAAAGGACTCTGGAGGGTGTTTTCTTGCTTGCAGCCCCTCCAGACCAGCTCCAGCCTAGCCAGAGCCACAGCCTTCTCTACTATCCTGTGGGCTTTCCCAAAGACGCCTGAATGCCCCCCATCTTTGCCTGTGGGTGCTCAGCCTAAGCCATAGGGTGCCTTATACAGTTACCCTTTATCACAGATAATGGTTCTTTGTGTTACACTTCCTCTGGTTAAGTCACGGTGTATTCTGTCTCCTGGTCACTGTCATAGCAAGTGATCACTGGAAGAAGGCGAAAAGAGTAGGGAAGGGAAAAAAGCCAACAAGGAAAGTGTTAATGAGTGGATCACTGTTATCGGTACTTGGGATACAATCACACTTGTGTCCTTTGAGACTCTAAGTGCCCCCACAAGAGGCAAGAGGACTGCATATTTATCTACCAACTCCTGTCTCTCATTGATCGAGGGTTGCTTTTGGGAACTTTAATTCCCTGGCACTTTGGTCCTGCCCTGCATGCCTGAACTTCTGAAGGCCTATTTTACTTGTGTAGTTAGAAAAACCCCTCAGGCAGAGAGAAACAGAAACAGGTCCTTGATGGTAATATCCCTGTGAGCGTGGGAACTTCCTGTGATGCTACAGGTGACCTGTAGGGTGGACCAAGGTGATGGGGCAGCCCTGATGTAGCTACTACAGACTTGTTGGGGGAAGCTGGGTGGCAGATGAATGGCTCAGACTGATTCAGGGTGAAGTTTCTGGAAAAGTCCAGTGGTAGAAGATCAAATGGTTTCCTGACTGGTATAATTTAATTGTATGGTCAGTGTTTGCTCTGGATAATTGGGTTTTCCTTTGACAATATCACTGGCTTGCTAGCTGCCGTGGAAGACACTGTTTTCTAACCATTTCGCATACAAAAAGCCGGACCTGGCTTCCATCAAGAGCTGGCAGCCCTGCCATTTTCAGGAGGTGCTGATGGTTGTGGCATCCAGGAGGAAAAAGGCAGTGGTGTTTGTATTTTCCATTTTGCCCTTTACAAGAACATTTCAGCTGAAGCGGAAGGCTTTTTTTTTTCCCCTTCACCCTGGGTGTTTTAATAGAATTCTTGGTGACATTAAGCCCTTTTAATTCTGAGTACCAGCTTCTAAAGTTCAGTGATGACGGAGGTCTGTTCAGCTGTGGAATGCAGTGGATACCAAGGTGAGAGATTTTAATCACCAGGAGGGCCAGAGTGAAA
The DNA here is from genome assembly GCF_055505025.1 of Bos grunniens. NCBI lineage: Eukaryota > Metazoa > Chordata > Mammalia > Artiodactyla > Bovidae > Bos > Bos grunniens. The sequence continues at coordinate 8,808,158 of NC_141170.1, read as the reverse complement.
AATACGGCCAGGAGGCAAGGTTATTACAAAAGGCCACAGATAGTGTTTGTCTGTGGCAAAGTGTGGGCTGAAGGAGGCTACTTTTATATTGAGAATTTTAAATTATTCACATTTTGCAAGAAGGTAATCAATGCAGAGGGTTTCAAAACTGGCAATGTGTTCTTTCTACATGTAAAATAGTCAGTGAAGAAAAAAACAAGGAAACTTACTCTATCCTGAAATGAAAAGATCTCTGAGACATGTGACAAAAGCAGGAAAATACTGAATAGTTAATTACTGCATGAGAAAGAAAGGGGAAAAATTATACAGTCACGTTTGCTTGTATTTATACGAAAATCTAATGAAAGTATCTAGGTATGGTTTAGGAGGGCAAAACAAAGTGAATTTTTTTCGGTTTATAACTTTTATATCATTTTCTTTTAAAAATCACATCAAAGTATTTTCTGTCCAGATAAATGAAACCGAAGCCCAGTGAAGAACACGATCATTGGAGAACATGTCTCTGTTCTTTGATCATTTGTAAAAACTTTGAAGGCAGCTTTGCATGGGAAAATGCATTCCACAAAGTCAAATATCTGTGCATCAGTTCGGTTCAGTTGCTCAGTCATGGCCGACTCTTTGAGACCCTATGGACTGCAGCACCCCAGGCTTCCCTGTCCATCACCAACTCCTGGAGCCTACTCAAACTCATGTCCATCGCATCACTGATGCCATCCAACCATCTCATCCTCTGTCGCCCCCTTTTCCTCCTGCCTTCAATCTTTCCCAGCATCAGGGTATTTTCAAATGAGTCAGCTCTTTGCCACTGGTGGGTGAAGTATTGGAGTTTCAGTTTCAGTATCAGTCCTTCCAATGAATATTCAGGACTGATTTCCTTTAGGATGGACTGGTTGGATCTTCTTGCAGTCCAAGGGACTCTCAAGAGTCTTCTCCAACACCACAGTTCAAAAGCATCAGTTCTTCGGCGCTCAGCTTTCTTTATAGTCCAAGTCTCACATCCATACATGACTACTGGAAAAACCGTAGCTTTGACTAGACGGACCATTGTTGGTAAAGTAATGTCTCAGCTTTTTAATATGCTGTCTAGGTTGGTCATAGTGATTCCTTTGCAAACATTGTGGGCGTGTGTGTTTTTACTTGATCTTGGAAATTTTTTTGCGTCTATGCTGCGATTTACCACAAAGGCAGCAGGGGGCAGTGTTTCCCTGTTTTCCTTTGTGCTTTTCCCCATTTCCACAGCCTGAGGCAAAACCAACCAAGATTTATCTAATGCAAATCTACGATAAAATGTACCACATTTTCTAGGTTTGTGTTGTTACTCTCTCAGCCCCCACATCTTTCGGGGACTTGAAGCTTCCAATAGGCTGCTTAATGATTATTCAAAAGGGGTTGGTGATTGGGTTTGCTGGGGTGGTTTTTCTTCTCTCTTGTCTTTCTCCCCTTCTGTCATTGCACTCAGCTCCCATCCATCTCTTTCCATAATCAAGTCATAGAAAAAGACCCTTAGATTGTGAAAATTCGCAGCCATCTCTCTCTCCCTCTCTCTTTTACTTTGCAGATAAGACTCGGAATTTGGAAGGCAAAACAAACAAATAAAAAGAGAGAATTTTGGACTTCCATAAATAGTGCTGACGTTGTGGGGAAACAAGAAAGCTAAAAGGGGACGAGCCTAAGCCCTGGCTGAGTGGTTACCTGTGTGCCTGGCTGGGAGTGTTCCTGGGGTGAGTTCTCACATTCACTACAACGAGAATGTGCATGAGCCATTTTGAAAAGGAAATGAAAGCTCATAGGTGATGAACAACTTGCCCAAATTCATGTTGCTGTAAAAAGATAGAATTGGGAGGCAGATTGCATCCAAAGCTGGGCAACTGACATGTTTTTTCCCTGCACCATCCTAAGCAGACCGAAGGTGTTGTAGCCACGCGTTCTGGCAAACAAACTCACTCAGAAGGACAGTGCAGATAGTGGAGTACTGTTTATTACAACGGCAGGCCCAGGGCAGAGTCTCCTCTTAGCCAAGGACTCCGACCAGTTTTTGTGAAAACCTTATATACCCTAAGTGTATGTGCTCAAACCCATCTCCCCAAATTCTCTGAAGCTAGTCTGAACATAGGAAAAGAAAGATACAATCAAAGTTAACCCGTGATTCGTCTGCCTTGAGCCTAGGTAGTTAACAGTGGACAATTATCAGAAGGCCTGTGGTCATACCATGATTTATGACCATAATGCATGATTGATTCTATGCGGTTACAGAGATAATTAGGGTATTCTTTTAGGCGATGGGAGAGTCTAGGTACGAGCCCTGGGGCTCTCCCTTCTGGGGGCCTGGTTTTCCTGTTGGTATGTCGTTTCCATAGATACTGAGTATAGAGCTCAAAGTCCACAGTCCAGCCCAAGATGGAGTCCTGATTTCAAGATGGAGTTTGTTCTGTTTCCTTCTTCAAAGGCAGTGCTGGCCCTTCGGCTCTCTCTCTGCTCCCCCCACCCCCCACCGTCTTCCCTAGGGCTCTGTACTTGACTCTGACATGAGCGTGCACCATCCCTTCCACACAGTGTCTGGAAGGAGACAAAAGGGAGAAGGGGAAACCTCAGGAGCTCCCCTGTTTTCAGCGGACAATGGTCTTTGTTGTACCCGGGCAGAGGTTCCTTCGGCAAAGGCAGCAACATTAGACAGCCCAAGGCCGGAGATTCCTTGAGCTGTGTGATGCTGTGAACTTGGGGAAGTCTTGTGTTGAGTAACACCAGCTCCCCTGGAGACTGGTGGCCCTTGCCCATGCCGAGTGGGACAAGGAGAAGGTCTCCCTGGGGGTAAGCATGGCTTTTGCAGGTTTTTTATTTATTTTTTATTGTTTTGGCATGCTGCTGTGGCATGCGGGGGGTCTTAGTTCCCTGACCAGGGACTGTACCTGCGCCCCTTACAGTGGGGGTGAGGGTAACTGCAGTGTTTCCAAATTGTTCTGGAATAGTTTGTGTGTGTGTGTGTGTGTTTGTAATGAAAACCATGGTAGCAGGACCCTTTGGGGCCTTCCTCCATATCCTTCGATTTAACTTCTCTCCTAAGCACTAGATAATAGTATTCGATGCAAATTTCCTAAGTTGTTTTGCAGGTGTGACAACTGGAAGAGGTTAACTACTTGATGACTTGAGCACAGGTCAAGCCCTGGGGCTCGTGGAGCCTAAGGACTGATAAAGTTAACCCCTGTGACACCACCTGTTCCCTTACCATCTGTCAATCAGAGAACTGTGCACGGTCTGATCTCTTACTCTGCGACCCTCTTCCCTCACCCAGCTTTTAGAAATGCTTTGCTAAACACCTGCAGGGAGCTCGAGGCTCTCTAGGGCCTGAGTCACCCGCTCTACTTGCTCGCCCTGCAGTGAAGCATTCTGGACTCTGAACTCTAATGTTGCCGTTTGGCCTCACTGTGAGAGGGGTACACGATCCCGGTTAACACGGTTTCTAAGTGCTCCTGCTTTGTCATCCCAACTTCCTGGAAAATGCCCGCAGTTGAAGGTGATGGTGAAGATGCAGAAATGGACGGTTTGGAGCAGTTGTTGTTGCTGTTCAGTCGCTCAGTCGTGCACCTCTGCGGCCCCATGGACTGCAGCAAGCCAGGCCTCCCTGTCCTTCACTATCTCCCAGAGTTTGCTCAAACTCGCATCTGTTGATTGAGTCAGCTTTGGATGGACTAATTACAATAGCAAACAAAGGACAGTGGTGAAGTGCATTTTACCCGTAGTGAAGGTCTTTGGAATAGTCTTGGGTGGCGTCCATCCCCTGTTTTAGTAACACCAGCTCTCCTGGAGACTTGTGACCAGTGCTAAGTAGGATAAGGAGAAGGCCTCCTTGGGGGTAAGCATGGCTTCTTCATGGTTTATTTTATTTTTTTTGGCCTCACTGCTGTTGCATGTGGGGTCTTAGTTCCCTGAGCAGGGATTGAACCTGCACTCCCTACAGTGGACGTGTGGAGTCTTAACCACTGGACAGCCAGGGAAGTCCCCTCTTTCCCATGTTTTAACACTTGCTATGTTGCGTTTCAACAGAGAGGAGCAAACAGCAGACTGAGGTCCCTGTGGCGACAACAGCAGGCAGCTAGAATATTTTTAGGTTGACTTCTTAGTTATAATTCTGTTTATGGCAAATGATTATGATTTTCTGTTTACAGAAGTAAAACGTATCCTTTGAAATACATTTTGATTAAAAAGTTAACCTAAAAATAGTTGAGCCCATATAGGGTACCTGGCATGTACGTGTAGCAAAAGTGATGAAAGGGTTTGAAAGTAAAATATGGAGATGTTGGACAGATTATTTCTAAAGTGTCTTCGATCTTAGGCTACCGATGACTTTGCATCATTAGAGAATCATGGGAAAATCGGAATTGGGCAATTTCAGAGCAGAAAGGGATCATCTAACCCAGTTTTCTTGTTTTATAGTTGATGAGACGGAAGCTCAGAGGGACGGGACTGGCTCAAGGTCACCCGGCGCTCTGTTGGCTGATAATCTGTGTGCAGGGTGTGTGTGTAGGGTTGGGGGCGGCTGGATGATAGTATAGACAAAGGGCTGCTGTAAGTAACTCAGGTTGTCTTGGTATCAGGGCGGGAAAAAGGGTAGAGGAAGGGGAGGCAAAACCGCTAGATAACAAGCGGGAAGATCCTTAACATCTCTGTTTTTTCAACTTGCTGCAGGAGCAGCAACAAAAGCTGGCTGGTTTCCCCTCAGTAGACGCAGCAGTAGTTTTTTTTTTTTTTTTGCTGCGGAATGTGGCGTTAAACGCAATAGGTCAGCACTAAGCTTGAACAAAATGTGATGACCGATTAGGAAATGAACGGTAAGTCATGGCCCGCGAGTCCTGATTACGATATTGCTTATCAACACGCTCCCCCACCTCACCCCCCCTTACCCGGAACCAAAAAAAGTGCGGCTTGCAGGAGAAACTGAACCCAGAGGTCCTTGTCCTGAGGACACGTTAACTCTCACTACGACAGTCATGTGTGAGGAAATCCGGTGTTGCAGGAGAACAGCTTCAAGCGAGCTGTGGGCGCTCTGTCGGGTGGGCGTCACGGTCCCCTGCGCCCTCCTTGCTGTGCATCTTGCTTTCCTGCAGATGCATTGAGATGATCAAAGAGGGATGTAGTCAAGGATTAAAGACAGCTCTCCCTCGTGGATGGGCCTGGGAAGCGCAGGACATGGTCCAGAGCAGGCATTGAGCATATATTCGCTCTGAATGTTCCAGAAGGCTGGATCAACAGGCCTTGCATGGTGCCTGGCTTGGAGCCAGCTTGCTCCTCACCCACATTCCTGGGTGGACAAATCACTCTATTTTTTTCCTCTGTCACTATTTCTTCATGCCTCATGTTTAGATAAGGCACTGTGTCCTACAAATATGTGCTTGAGATATGAAGTGATGAGTCGAATGAACGTGGTGGTTGCCTTTTGACCGATTCACTCACTAAATCGTTTATGCATTAAGCACTTAGAGGGAGGATAACTCAGGCCTCACCTTGTAGATTAAGATCTAACTGGGGACTTCCCTGGTAGTCCAGTGGTTAAGAATCCGCTTGCCGATAAGGGGACACAGGGTCCATTCCTGGTCAGGGAAGATTCCACATACCACAACTAAGGGGCAGCTAAGCCTGTGCCCCACAACTACTGAAGCCTGTGGGCCCTACAGCCCACGCTCTGCAGCAAAAGAAGCCACCGCAATGAGAGACCTGAACACTGCAGCTAGAATTAGCCCCTGCTCGATGCAACTAGAGAAAGTCTGTGTGCAGCAAAGAAGACCCAGTACAGGCACAAATATAAATTAAATTAAAAAAAAAAAAGATCTATTGGGGAGGCCAGACAACAATTTTGTAAATAAGTAGGTTACCAAAAGAATGCTTTCTAGAATATCACACATGCTAGCAGGCACTGGCAGAGAAGGCAATGGCACCCCACTCCAGTACTCTTGCCTGGAAAATCCCATGGACAGAGGAGCCTGGTAGGCTGCAGTCCATGGGGTCGCTAAGCGTCGGGCACGACTGAGCAACTTCACTTTCAGTTTTTACTTTCATGCATTGGAGAAGGAAATGGCAACCCATTCCAGTGTTCTTGTCTGGAGAATCCCAGGAATGGGGAGCCTGGTGGGCTGCTGTCTATAGGGTCGCACAGAGTTGGACACGACTGAAGCGACTTAGCAGCAGCAACAGCAGGCACTAGTGGTAAAGAGCCTGCCTGCAATGCAGAAGACCCCTGGGTTTGATCCCTGGGTCAGGAAGATCCCCTGGAGAAGGGAATGGCCATCCACTCTTGTCTAGGAAATCCCATGGACAGAGGAGCCTGGTGGGCTACAGTCCATGTGGTCGCAGAGAGTCAGACATGACTGAGCGAGTAACACGTAACACTATATGATTGTGTTTCTGAGTAAAGGTAAACTGAAGTCCAGATAGGTTAAATAACTTGTCCCAATCACCTGTCAGCAAACACTGGGGCTGCGATTTGAAGGCAGACCCCGTGGTCGTGGGGTTTCTCTCGTCATGCATAATGCAGGCGCGTAACTGCCTCATGGATGGGTCCCCAGTGCCCTGGTGTGTGTTGTGGGCAGTGCATAGACTCCTGCAACTTGTCTCTGACAACACGTACAGTTTGTGCCATTTTTCATTGCATTACCATCCAAAGCCATTTCGGCCTTAGGACCTCAGCACTGTGAGCCTGTGGGCTCCCCGCACCCCCAGCTGACTCCCGGTCCCTCCCCCACAGCCCCCTTCTCCCGCTCCTCCCTCCAGCCACTCCCCCACCCCTCCAGGGTTCTCCTCTAGAACCCATTAACCCCTCAAGAGGTACTGAGGGATGAGGTTTTTTTTTTTCCTTTTCATGCCTTAAGGGTATGTGTTTCTTAGAGGGTAGGCTCTCATTTCTATGAATACAGTTGGATTTGAAATTCAAGTTGTAAAGGTTTCCTGTTTTGTATTTTGCCAAATGTTCATACATAAAGCTCTTTCCTAAGGAGACAAAGTCTTGGCCCTCCCCCATCTCTGTGCCAAGCTGTAGCTTTTCGTTCACTTTGCTTCAGTGCAAAAAGAATTTGTATGTGTGTGGCCTTGTGCTTAGCGACAGGGAAAAGGCAGGTTGGGAGGGATTCAGGTTCTGTTTCCAGGTCCCTGGGATGTGACAGAGGAGGGACAAATGATGCTTAGTGGAAGTTTTCATCAAGGAGGTAGAATTTTGGCCAACCTTTGAAAGATGTTTGGATTTTGATAGATGAAGAAGAAAGGCAAGTGCATGAATCTGATAAGCGGTTAAGCCACAAAATATACAAGGAACTCAAATAACCTCCCTGATGGCTCAGCGGATAAAGAATCCACCTGCATTGCAGGAGACACAGGAGACTCAGCTTTGATCCCTCGGTTGGGAAGATCCCCTGGAGTAGGAAATGGCAACCCACTCCAGTATTTTTGCCAAGAAAATCCCATGGACAGAGGAGCCTGGCAGGCTACTGTCTAAAGGGATGCAAAGAGTCAGACATGACTGAATGACTAAGCATGCGCACAAACAACTCAGCAGCAGAAAAGCACATAACCTGGTTAAAAAATGGATGAAGGATATGGATAAACATTTCTCCAAAGAAGACATACAAATGGCCAACAAGTATACGGAAAGGTGCTCAGCATGACTAGTCATTAAGGAAGTACATATCAAGACCACAATGAACTATCACCTCACACCTGTTACAATGGCCATTATCAAAAAGACAAGAGATAACAAGAACTGGCAAGGATGTAGAGAAAAGGGAGCCCGCTGCACTGTTGGTGGGAATGTAAATTGGTAGAGTCCCTCTGGAAAACAGTGGGAAGATGTCTCAAAAAATTAAAAATAGAGAGAAAAAGAATCTGAGTTTAATTAAGAGTTAGAAGAAACTTTGTTATGTGGATGACAAATACAGTCTTAGCCCTGAGCTTTAGGCACCAACTCCAGTTTGTTTCACATTATTTAATATAAATACACATAATATACAATCTCATGAAGTAAAACAAAAGAGAAATATTAAAAGAATACCTATAGGTTAATAGAAGCATTGGGGCTTCCCTGGTGGCTCAGAGGGTAAAGAATCTGCCTGCAAGAGGGGAGACATGGGTTCAATTCCTGGGTTGGGAAGATCCCCTGGAGAAGGAAATGACAACCCATTCCAGTATTCTTGCCTGGAGAATTCCATGAACAGAGGTGCCTGGTGGGCGAAAGTCCATGGAGTTTCCAAGAGTCGGACATGATTGAGCGACTAACATTTTCACTTTCAAACAATATATAAAATTTCCTTTTTGTGAACATAATGGTTGTCTGAATTGAATATTGTATTGTGATTACAAAAAAAAAAGTAGAACTACCATGTATAATCCAGCAATTTCATTTCTAGGTTAATATATTAAAAGAAAATGAAATTAGTATCTTGAGTAAAGACCTGTCCCTCCATGTTCATTGTGGCAGTGCAATAGTCAAGATAGGAAAATAATCTAAGTGTCTGTTGATGGATGAATGGATAAAGAAAATGTGACACACACAGACACACACACACGTATATATATGTCACATATCATTGTGTGTGTGTATATATATATATATATGTATATATATATGTATATGTGTATATATATATATTTCAAGTATAAAAGCAAGAGAGTTGCAGAAAAACATCTACTTCTATTTTATTGACTACTCCAAAGCCTTTGTGTGGATCACAGCACAAATTTCACACTGCACAAAGCACACATTTCACACTGGAAAATTCTTCAAGAGAAAGGAATACCAGACCACCTGATATGCCTCCTGAGAAATCTGTATGCAGATCAGGAAGCAACAGTTAGAACTGGACATGGAACAACAGGGTGGTTCCAAATCAGAAAAGGAGTATGTCAAGACTGTATATTGTCACCCTGCTTATTTAACTTATATGCAGAGTACATCATGAGAAATGCTGGGCTGGATGAAGCACAAGCTGGAATCAAGATCACCAGGAAAAATATCAATAACCTCGGATATGCAGATAACACCATCCTTATGGCAGAAAGCGAAGAACTAAAGAGCCTCTTGATGAAAGTGAAAGAGGAGAGTGAAAAAGTTGACTTAAAACTCAACATTCAGAAAACTGAGATCATGGCATCTGGTCTCATCACTTCATGGCAAACAGATGGGGAAACAATGGAAGCAGTGAGAGACTTTATTTTCTTGGGCTCCAAAATCACTTCAGATTGTGACTGCAGGCATGAGATTAAAAGACATTTGCTCCTTGGAAGAAAAGGTATTATCAACCTAGACAGCATATTAAAAAGCAGAGACATTACTTTGCCTACAGAGGTCCATCTAGTCAAAGCTATGGTTTTTCCAGTAGTTATATATGAATGTGAGAGTTGGACTATAAAGAAAGCTGAGCACCAAAGAATTGATGCTTTTGAACTGTGGTGTTGGAGAAGACTCTTGAAAGTCCATTGGACTGCAAGGAGATCCAACCAGTCCATCCTAAAGGAAATCAGTCCTGAATATTCACTGGAAGGACTGCTACTGAATCTGAAACTCCAATACTTTGGCCACCTAATGCAAAGAACTGAGCCATTGGAAAAGACCCTGATGCTGGGAAATATTGAAGACAGGAGGAGAAGGGGATGACAGAGGTTGAGATGGTTAGATAGCATCACTGACTCGATGATCATGAGTTTGAGCAAGCTCTGGGAGTTGGTAATGGACAGGGAAGCCTGGCCTGCTGCAGTCCATGGGGACACAAAAGAGTTGGACACAACTAAGCAACTGAATTGATACATTCTCATGTTACATATATACACACACACATTGGAATATTATTCAACCTTAAACAAGAAAGAAATCTTGACATTAGTGATAATATGGATGAATCTGGAGAACATTATGCTAAGTGAAATAAGCCAGTAACAGAAAGACAAATAGTACATGATCTCACTAATATGTGGAAACTAAAACTGTCAAATTTATAGAGGCAGAGAATAAAATGGGTTGTTGCCAGGGTCTAGGATATGGGAGAAAAAGGGAGATACTCCTCAATGGATACAAAGTGTCAGTTATGCAGGATAAATTCTGGAGATCTAATGTATAGTGAACTCCGGGAGTTGGTGATAGACAGGGAAGCCTGGCGTGCTGCGATTCATGGGGTTGCACAGAGTTGGACACGACTGAGCGACTGAACTGAACTGAACTGAATATATAGTATAAATCCCTGATAGTTCAGTTGGTAAAGAATCCACCTGCAATGCAGGAGACACAGGTCCAGTCTCTGGGTGGGGAAGATCCCCTGGAGGAAGAAAGGGTAACTCACCCCAGTATTCTTGTCTGGAAAAATCCCATGGACAGAGGAGCCTGACAGCCTACATTCCATGGGCCACAAAGAGTCTGGACATGACTGAGCAACTAAACTGCACCATCACATCATGTGGTGTGGTGTCCACAGTTAATGACATGGTTCTGTATACATGAAATTTTCTAAGAGAATAAATCTTGAGTATTCTCATCACACATACACAAGAATAACTCTGAGCATAATTGGCTTGATTGCGAAAATCATTTCACAGTGTATACATATATAAACACATCACATTATACACTTTATATACAATTGAAAAAATTTAACTTCAATAAAGGTAGATGGGAAAAAAAAAACAAAACCAAAATACCTTAGACTGAGTGGCTTAAACAATAGAAATTTATTTTCTCACCATTCTGGAGGCTGGATATTCAAGATGAAAGTGTGGTCTGTTTGGGTCCTGGTTTGTGGATGCCCGTCTTCTCTCTGTGTTCTCATGTAGCCTTTTCTCTGTGTGCCTGCAACCTTTGTGTCTCTTTGTGCCTCCAAATTTCCTCTTCTTATAAGAACTGTAGTCAGATTTGTTGGGGGTCCATTCAAGAGCCTTGTTTTAACTTAATCACTTCTTTAAAGGCCCTTTAAAGGCATATTAAAAAGCAGAGACATTACTTTGTCAATGAAGGTCCATCTAGTCAAGGCTATGGTTTTTCCAGTAGTCATGTATGGATGTGAGAGTTGAACTATAAAGAAAGCTGAGTGCTGAAGAATTGATGTTTTTGAACTGCGGTGTTGGAAAAGACTCTTGAGAGTCCCTTGGACTGCAAGAATATTCAACCAGTCCATTCTAAAGGAGATCAGTCCTGGGTGCTCATTGGTAGGACTGATTTTGAAGCTGAAACTCCAATTCTTTGGCCACCCAATGTGAAGAACTGACTCATTTGAAAAGACCCTGATTCTGGGAAAGATTGAGGGCAGGAGGAGAAGGGGATGACAGAAGATGAGATGGTTGGATGGCATCACCGACTCAATGGATATGGGTTTGGGTGGACTCTGGGAGTTGGTGATGGACAGGGAGGCCTGGCATGCTGCAGTTCATGGATCACAAACAGTCAGACACGACTGAGTGACTGAACTGAACTGAAAGGCCCTTTCTCCAAATACAGTCTCATACTGAAGTCCTGGGGGGCAAGTTAGTGCTTCAGTGTATGACTTTGCAAAAGACACCATGCAGTTCATCACACAGACATCAAGCTAGATTTTTTTCCCCATCTTGAACACTGCTAAAGCTTTTATTTTAAACTTAAAAAAAATTTTTTTAAATTTTATATTGGGGCATAGTTGACAAACATTTTAAACACTTTGATATCCATGATAATTCGATGACTAGTCTTACCACCCTGGCCACACAGAACAGGACTGCCTTCATGATGGGTATATTTGGTGTGTGGCCAAGGACCCTTGCTGTCAATTCCTCCTGGTTATGTGTGGAAGAATAACATCATCAGGGCATCAGGGAAAGGTCTCCATAAAGATGGAGAGCCTGAGAGCATGAGCAAGGTTTCATTGTTTCCAGAGAGACATTTCTTAAAATTTCATTTTTAATTGGAGGCTAATTGCTTTACAGTATTGTGTTGACTTCTGCCACACAACAGCCTGAGTCAGCCATTAAGTACACATATGTCCCCTTGCTCTTGAATCTGCCCCCCTCACCCTTTACCCCAGAGCAACCCTCTAGATTGTCACAGAGTACTGCTGCTGCTGCTGCTAAGTCGCTTCATTCGTGTCCGACTCTGTGCAACACCATAGACTGCAGCCCACCAGGCTCCCCCGTCCCTGGGATTCTCCAGGCAAGAACAGTGGAGTGGGTTGTCATTTCCTTCTCCAATGCATGAAAGTGAAAAGTGAAAGTGAAGTTGCTCAGTTGTGTCCGACTCCTAGCAACCCCATGGACTGCAGCCTACCAGCCTCTTCAATCCATGAGATTTTCCAGGCAAGAGTACTGGAGTGGATTGCCATTGCCTTCTCTGGTCACAGAGTACTACTCAGCCACAAAAAGGAATGCATTTGAGTCGGTTCTGGTGAGGTTGATGAACTTACAGCCTGTTCTACAGAGTGGAGTCAGTCTAGATACACATTTTGCTCTTGGGAGGGAGTAGCAGATTAGGGAGAGGTCAGGTCAGCTGTATAGATTGGGTTGAATAATGAGAAAGGCATCCTGAGCTAAAGAGGCGACAAGGATGGTTATTTTTTTTTAGAGTTGCCAAGCCTTTTATTTACTTCCTGATGGCTACAGATAACATATGTGCTCTATCGTGTCCAACTCTTTTGCGACCCCATGGGCTGTAGCCCACCAGGTTCCTCTTTCCATGGGATTTCCTAGGCAAGAATACTGGAGTGGGTTGCCTTTCCTTCTCCAGGGGATCTTCCCGACCCAGGGAATGAACCCAAGTCTCCTGCATTGGTAGGCAGATTCTTTACCATAGAGCCACCTGGGAAGCCTACATTTTGTTATTATTCTGTCACTAAGTCTAGTCTGACTCTTTGCAGCCCCATGGACTGCAGTGTGACAGTCTCCTCTGTCTTTCACTATCTCTCAGAGTTTGCTCAAATTCATGTCCATTGAGTGAAAATGAAAGTGAAAGTCACTCCGCGTGTCTGACTCTTTGTGACCCTATGGACTTTACAGTTCTTGGAATTCTCTGGGCCAGAATACTGGAGTGGGTAGCCTTTTCCTTCTCCAGGGCATCTTCCCAACCCAGGGATCAAACCCAGGCCTCCTGCATTGCAGGCAGATTCTTTATCAGCTGAGCCACAAGGGAAGCCCAAGAATACTGGAGTGGGTAACCTATCTTTTTTCCAGGGGATCTTCCTGACTCAGGAATTGAACCCAAGTCTCCTGCATTGTAGGTGGATTCTTTACCAACTGAGCTGTGAGGGAAGCCAATTGAGTGGGTGATGCTGTTTAACCATCTCATCCTCTGTCATCCCCTTCTCCTTCTGCCCTCAGTCTTCCCCAGCATCAGGATCTTTGTCAATGAGTCAGCTCTTCACATTGGGAGGCCAAAGATTTGGAGCCTCAGCTTCAGTCCTTGCAGTGAACAGTCAGAGTTGATTTCCTTGAGAATTGACTGGTTTGATCTTCTTGTAGTCCAAGGGAATCAAGAGTCTTCTCCAGCACCACAATTTGAAAGCATCAATTTCTTGGTGCTCAGCCTTCTTTATGGTTCAACTCTTGCATCTGTACATGACTACTGGAAAAACCATAGCTTTGAATACGTGGAATGAAGCCTACAATGCCTACCCTAAATGCTGCCCACCATATGCAGCTCACTGAGCAAACTCAGCTACTCTTTTTCCCCAGGTGTAGTTTTTGTTTTCATCCTTAATTGTCCTTCTTGCTATCCTGGTTGGCCTGGGAGACAGGGAGTCCACAGTATTTTAAAAAATTATCCATTTGAGAACATTTATATTTTATACTTACATTATTTGTTTTCATCAACAGGAAATAATTTCTTGTGGAGTCTACTTGTTGACAATTTAGTCACTCAGTTTTAGTCTGAGGAAGTTTTTATTTCTCTTTCATTTTTGTCTGTGCAACTCCAGGTCATCAGTCCATTGTCTTGGCTTATTGTTGTTATTTTTGTTATAACAACAAAATTGTTGTTGTTATTTTTGTTATAAGCCACTCATTTTCCCTAATGATAGATTATGTCTTATTCCAAATTACATGTGTGTGTGTGCACGAGAGAGAGAGAAATGGCTGAAAAGTTTCTAAAGTATTGACAAATGTCAAAACATATGATGAAAAAGCTCAGACAGAGAAAACAAGCATGGGGAAAAATTATTTATTTATTTTGGCCATGGCTTGTGGCTTGTGGGGTCTTAGTTCTCCAACCAAGGATTGAACCTTGGCCATGGCAGTGAAAGCACCAAGTCCTAGCCACTGGACTGCCAAAGACTGCCAAGGGATTCTTTGGGTTGGCTTTATTCTTGAGCATGAAGAACAGGTTATTTGTTCCCAAGTGCAATTCCATGGAAGGAACCTAGCAGAACCTGGCAGGCTACAGTCCATGTGATCACAAAGAGTCAAGCTTGACTGAGTGACTCTTTCCTTTTGGTCTCCCCAGATGTCGCAGTGGTGAAGAATCTGCCTGCCAATGCAGGAGACACAAGAGACCCAGGTTCAATCCCTGGGTTGGGGAGATCTCCTGGAGGAGGAAAAGCAACCTACTTCAGTATTCTTGACTGGAAAATTCCACGGACAGAGGAGCCTGGTGGGTTACAGTCATTGGGGTCACAAAGAGTTAGACTGCATGCTTTGCAATACCCTAGCAGCTGACTGAAGCTCAGGATGCAAAGTGAATATCAATTGTGTTGTGGGGTTGAATTGTATCTCCTCAAAAAGGCATGTGGAAGTCTTAACCCTGGTACCTGTGAGTGTTACTTTACTTGGAAATAGTATGGTTGCAGATGTATTTAGTTAAGGTGAGGCCATACTGAGAAGCTTCCCTGGTGGCTCAGATGGTAAAGAAACTGCTTGCAATGCTGGAGACCTGGGTTTGATCCCTGAGTCAGGAAGATCCCGTGCAGCAGGAAATGGCAACCCACTCCAGTATTCTTGCCTGGAGGATTCCAAGGGAGAGGAGCCTGGCTGGCTACAGTCCGTGGGATCAAAAGAGTTAGACATGAGTAAGTGAATAACACATACTGAGTTATTCATACATCTAACGAACCATAACCTTAGAGGAAGGCCATTTGTAGACACAGAGAGACACAGAGGGAAAAGGTGGCTATGTGAAGATGGAGACAGAGACTGGAGTGATGCTTCTGCAAGCCAAGGAACGCCGGTAGTACCAGAAGCCAGGAGAGAGGCATGGGACAGACTCTGCTCCATAGCCTGCCAAGGAACCAGCCTTACAGACCTCCTGACTGTGTACTTCTCACCTCCAGAACCATGAGACAATACACTTCTGTTATATAAAGCTGCTGGGTTTGTGAAACTCTGTTAAGGCAGCCCTAGAACACTATCATAGAAGCGGAGGGAGAACCATTCATGAAAATAACAGCTTTGGAGGATAATAAGTGTGACTCAGAGAGAATGGGAGGTGCAGGATGTGTCTGGGGACTTGGAGGAAAGAATAAATTTCAAGGAGGCTGAGGATTATGGTTTCAGGATCTCCATACAAATGGGAAGATTATGAGAAATAAAAGAAACTAATGACAAAAGGTGGTAGGTGTGATGTTTTAGAGTCACCAAGACTTGGGATGGGGTTTAATACTGACACATGCTGAAATGAAAGGTATAAAGTATTGTGCATCTGCGCTCAGTTGATTCGGTCATGTCCAACTCTTTGTGACCCCATGAACTGTAGCCTGCCAGGCTCTTCTGTCCTTGGGATTTTTCCAGCAAGAATGCTGGAATGGCTTGCCATTTCCTTCTCCAATAACCTATTGAGTCAGGACATAATTTGTATTAAAAAAAAAAGACAGGGGACTTCCCTGGTGGTCCAATGGTTAAGACTCTGTGCTTGCCATGTGGGAGACTCGGATTCGATCCCTGGTTAGGGAACTAAGATCCCAATGTTTCACAAGCACACACCCCCAAAAAATTCTTAAAAAAAAAAAAAAAGACAGACATGCTTATGGAAATCTGAGGGCCTGAGAGGGAAAACAGGCCAGCAGAACATAGGGTAAGGAGATAAGTAAAGATGCACGGAAGTTCTGTCCTTAAAGGTGTCCTAAGATGTCAGGAAGCACTTAACAGGAGGCTTCCTGTGTGCTGTTTTGGATCTGTCAGGAATTCTCTGTTCCTTATTAATTCCTGAATACTCAGGAATTAAGAGGAGAGACAAGCGTCTCCCGGGGGCTGAGGAATCCAGGCATTTCCTTCATTAGTTTTTCTATACGGCGATAAGTACCCTCTTCCTTCTTGTGAACCATATGGTAAAAGTGATTGTTTACAACTCTCTCTGTAATATGGATTGGCTAAGTTTTGTAAGTATGGAATTTTAATCTTTATCTTTGCTGAGAATAACTACCTTGTAAGACAGTATATATGCCCACACCATGTTAATTAAAACACCTTTTCTCCATCAGAGCTCCAGTCCCCGTGTCTTTCTCTCTCTCTCTCTCTCCCTCTCTCTCTTTTTCAGGCTGATCCCCTGGAGTGCAGAGGCTCTCAGAGTTCACTTTCCTGCCCGGGCTTCTAAGACTCTCTCAAGAAGGCATTCTTTGTCTTCACCCCATCAAGAGGGTGCCTGAGGCCTTTGTGAACAGAGCAAGACCCGTGCAGGGGCTTTATTGGCTTTCTGCATAAACCAAGGGATATCAGCCTCTTTCTCTCTCCTTTACTTTCTTATCGGTTGACTCCAGACCACCAGGTTCCGGTCCATTAAAGGACCTCAACAATAAGAGCCATGTGAATTTTCAAGTACAGTGGCTGGATGTCTTTCTTGCCCAGGTTATGAAGTTACTCAGAGCTAGGATATCCCCAGATATCTGCCACAAGCTTTATTTGGCTGAAAGTGGGAAAGCTTGATCCATTTTTGTCTTGCTTTACTGATCATTTAAAGGGCTCAATAAAGGACAGAAATGATATGGACCTAACAGAAGCAGAAGATATTAAGAAGAGGTGGCAAGGATACACAGAAGAACTGTACAAAAAAGCTCTTCATGACCCAGGTAATCACAATGGTGTGATCACTCACCTAGAGCCAGACATCCTAGAATGTGAAGTCAAGTGGGCCTTAGAAAGCATCACTACGAACAAAGCTAGTGGAGGTGATGGGATTTAAGTTGAGCTATTTCAAATTCTGAAAGATGATGCTGTGAAAGTGTTTCACTCAATATGTCAGTAAATTTGGAAAACTCAGCAGTGGCCACAGGACTGGAAAAGGTCAGTTTTCATTCCAATCCCAAAGAAAGGCAATGCCAAAGAATGCTCAAACTACCACACAGTTGCACTCATCTCACACGCTAGTAAAGTAATGCTCAAAATTCTCCAAACCAGGCTTCAGCAATATGTGAACCGCGAACTTCCAGATGTTCAAGCTGGTTTTAGAAAAGGCAGAGGAACCAGAGATCAAATTTCCAACATCCACTGGATCATGGAAAAAGCAAGAGAGTTCCAGAAAAACATCTATTTCTTCTTTATTGACTATGCCAAAGCCTTTGACTGTGTGGATCACAATAAACTGGAAAATTCTGAAAGAGATGGGAATACCAGACCACCTGACCTGCCTCTTGAAAAACCTATATGCAGGTAGAAAGCAACTAGACAGGTAGAAAGAACTGGACATGGAACAACAGACTGGTTCTAAATAGGAAAAGGAGTACGTCAAGGCTGTATATTGTCACCCTGCTTATTTAACTTCTATGCAGAGTACATCATGAGAAACGCTGGGCTGGAAGAAGCACAAGCTGGAATCAAGATTGCCAGGAGAAATATCAATAACCTCAGATATGCAGATGACATCATCCTTATGGCAGAAAGTGAAGAGGATCTATAGAGCTTCTTGATGAAAGTGAAAGAGGAGAGTGAAAAAGTTGGCTTAAAGCTCAACATTCAAAAAACGAAGATCATGGCATCTGGTCCCACCACTTCATGGGAAATAGATGGGGAAACAGTGAAACAATGCCAGATTTAATTTTTTGGGGCTCCAAAATCACTACAGATGGTGATTGCAGCCATGAAATTAAAAGACACTTACTCCTTGTAAGGAAAGTTATGACCAACCGAGATAGCATATTAAAAAGCAGAGACATTACTTTGCCAACAAATGTCCATCTAATCAAGGCTATGGTTTTTCCAGTGGTCATGTATGGATGTGAGAGTTGGACTGTGAAGAAAGTTGAGCGCAGAAGAATTGATGCTTTTGAACTGTGGTGTTGGAGAAGACTCTTTCGAGTCCCTTGGACTGCAAGGAGATCCAACCAGTCCATCCTAAAGGAGATCAGTCCTGGGTGTTCATTGGAAGGACTGATGCTGAAGCTGAGACTCCAGTACTTTGACCATCTCATGCGAAGAGTTGACTCATTGGAAAAGACCCTGATGCTGGGAGGGATTGGGGGCAGGTGGAGAAGGGGATGACAGAGGATGAGATGATTGGATGGCATCACTGACTCTATGGACATGAGTTTGGGTAAACTCTGGGTGTTGGTGATGGACAGGGAGGCCTGGTGTGCTGCCATTCATGAGGTCACAAAGAGTCGGACACGACTGAGCAACTGAAATGAACTGAACTGAACTGAACTGATCATATTGTCTCACACTGCCGGCGACTAAATAATTTCCACTTTGGTTTTAATAATGAATTGCTACTTGGTTAGGGAAGTTGAAGTGACAGGATCTTAAGACAAAGTCAGATGGAATTTCTCTTTTAGGGGTGACCATGGCCTCATAGAGTTTATGAGCTCCAACGAGAAGGAAAAAAACAAACTTGATCAGAATTGTACCCTATATTTCGGGCACAATTATTTATTTATTTATTTTAATTGAAGAAATAGTTGATTTGCAATGTGGTATTAGTTTCAGGTGTACAGAAAGGTGATTTTGTTATACATAAGAGAATATGCATGCATATTCTTTGTTAGATTCTTTTCTCATATAGGTTATTACAAAAAACTGAGTATAGTTTCCTGTGTTATATGCTGCTGCTGCTGCTGCTGCTAAGTCGGTTCAGTCATGTCTGACTCTGTGTGACCCCATAGACAGCAGCCCACCAGGCTCCCCCGTCCCTGGGATTCTCCAGGCAAGAACACCTAGTAGGTCCTTATTGTTTATCTATTTTATATGGTACTGCGTATATGTTACTCCCAACATATATTTCTTAATTTATCCTTCCTTCCCAAGATTTTATTCAATGGTTTTTTTTTTTTTTGGCTGTGCTGCACATGTGATTCCAGTTCCCCAATCAGGGATTGAACCTGTGCTATGGCAGTGAAAGAACTGAATCCTAACCACTAGACCATCAGTGAACTCCCCCTAACCTAATTCCCACTGCACCAGATTTTTTAAAAGTTTGGAGAAATCCTTCAGTTCTTGTTGGGGGAATAGTGCAAAATTCCTTGGTTTTTTTTTTTTTTTTCATTCTTCCCCTTCCTTTCCTTTGCACAATTAGCACCATGTACTTCTGTCTTTTAAGTGAGTCTTTAAGGGGTATTGAGAATCCCATGGACAAAGGAGCCTGGCAGGCTACAGTCCATGGGATCCCAAAGAGTTAGACATGACTGAGCGACCAACACTTTAAGGGGTGTTACATTTTAACCTTTAGAAGTTGAAACTAGCCAGTCCTGGAGTTTGGGGGAGGCTGGAATTGGTATTCAGCAGGAAGTCAGACAGCCTCATCACAAAGCTCCCATGCATGGCTGCGTCCAGGCAGCTGGCACACCCCCGATATTCTGGAAGGACGACTAGTCATTATGTATCAGCAGGGCAGTCTGTTGGTTGTGCTTTTCACCTGCTGCTATTCATACATGTTAAATAGAAATGGCAGCTTGTTTTGTTTCATTGTTATTAATTTAGATCACTGTACACTACTAGACAAACCTTACACTGTTTTGTTGGCATCTTGTGGGGAATGAAAATGTTTGCATCCCTTGTGGTTTAAAGCTATAATTCTCTATTAACTGTATATTACGATGTATATAACTATGAATTTTAATGTGAACTAGGCTGTTACGGTTAAAGCAGGGGTATACATCACCTCTATCACCCGCAAATGTTGTAGAGAATACAGTTTAGTGCTAACAATAGAGTCGGGCTGCTTAGTTTGAATCATGGTCTCATGCAAACTGTTTAAGCTTCGTGCTGTGTGCTAAGTCACTTTAGTTGTGTCCAACTCTTTGTGACCCTATGGACTGCAACTCACCTGGCTCCTTTGTCCGTGGGATTCTCCAGGCAAGAATACTGGAGTGGGCAGCCATTTCCTTACTCCAGGGGATCTTCCTGACCCAGGGATCAAACCTGGGTCTCCCACACTGAGGGCAGATTCTTTACCATTTGAGTCACCAGGGGCCACAATAACAAGAATACACCCATTTATTTTCCAAATGGGTGGTAAAATGAGATCAAGGACAAATGAATGGTCTCTATTCATTTGCAAACAATTTTTCTTCTCACTTTTTGTGGGCATCTGGAGGGGCTATGTTTGGAAAGTGTGAAAGTGTTAGTTGCTCAGCTGTGTCAGCTTCTTTGGGACCCCATAGATTGTAGCCTACCAGGCTCCTCTGTCCATGGGTTTCTCCAGGCAAGAATACTGGAGTGGATGGCCATCCCCTTACTCCAGGGGATCTTCCTGACTCAGGGATCGAACCCAGGTCTCCCACATTGCAAGGGAATTCTTTATTGTCTGAGCCACCAGGGCCTGTGTCTTACTCATCCCCAGATCCCCATAATTTAAGTTAGCCTTTGATGTATGAATGGTGGAGTCAAGACCTTCTCACTGGTATTTTCAGTTACCCTGGTCTCTGCTGATAATGCTAACAATGTATTGTTCTGCTTGGGATTACCACCTGGATAGAATCTTTCTAGATTCCACTTTGAATCCAGTGCTACTTGAGTGAAAGTTACTGAAACTTCACAAGCTGCGGCCTCTTCCAGCATGGAAGCCACCCAGTTGAACATCTGGGAAGTGTCATTTTCCACTAATACTTCTTAAAATTCTTGGAGCTCACCGATGATAGCTTTCTAGTCTTGAAATGAACCTTAGTAATAGCCTACAGGTCAGGAACTGATCCAAAGATGTGATGTTATTTTCCGGAGCTTACTCAAACAGTCAGGGGTAGATTCCAGACTGCACACCACGTCCCCCACACTGTCCAGTGTACCTTTCAATTGCATATAGAAGGAGAATTTGGAACATCACAGATTTTACAATATGGGCTTTGTTTATATGTCCCATAACATTTGGGTTAAAGCTGAAAAATTCAAATAAATATTCATATATTGCTTTTAAAATTTTTTTTAAAATTTAGTTTTAACTGGAGGATAATTGCTTTACAATATTGTGTTGGTTTCTGCCATACAGCAACATGAATCAGACATAGGTATACATAAGTCCCCTCCCTCCTCAAGCTCCCTCCCCACTCCCACCCCATCCCACCCCTCTAGATTGTCACTGAGCTTGAGCTCCCTGCGTAAAACAGCGCATCCCCACTGGCTGGCTATTCTACGGATGGCAGTGACTACGTCTCAGTGCCACCCTCTCCATTGTGCCACCCTCTCCTCCCCCGACTCTGTCCCCATTGCTGCCTTACAAATAGCTTTATCAGGACCATCTTTCCAGATTCCATATTGTATACTGCCTTTTTAACAAATGAAAACTTTAAAAGGCTTTTTTAAACAACGAACATTTTCAGACTTACAAAGACATTTGTAGAATGCTCATAGACAAGAAAACTGATAGTATTGGTTGGCCAAAAAGTTGGTTTGTGTTTTTCTATAAAATGATACTTTTCGGCCACCCCAATATCACTTAAGGCACTCAATGAAATCTCAGTGAAAGTTCTGTACAATTAATATTTTTTTTTGCGTACCACAAATCAAGTAAGTATTCTACAGAAAACACTGAAGGGTATCATTTGTGGACATTTCTAAGCATGCATGAAACAAACTAGACAAACTCAAATGATTGTACTAATGGAAACCTTAGATAAAAACGGTTTGAATCAAGGTTTGAATCAAGATCCATTAAAAAATTACTTTAGCAGATAAGCCATTTGTGAAATTGGATTTTCAAACAAATGACTAATCTGTATTTTGAAGTGAGTGGCTTACAGTTCTGCTTGAAAAGGGAGAAATTTGTGAATTTAGGGGAAGGATAATTTCCTAATGACTATATTAATAGTGTTCAAATATAACAGTGATTATCAATTAATCAATGTCAGACAATTACTCAGTAAATGACCCAGATACAGTCTGTCACTCCTTAGAACTACCGCAGTCTTTTCCACCTATTTCTATTAATAGTGTAGCAATAATCACCCTGAAAGAGTAGGTAGCCTGTGGTCTACTTTGGGCAGGGACTGCGCCACTTTCTTTCTTTCTCCCTTCCTTCTTTCGTTTTACTGTCTTTCTTGTTCTCTCCCTTTCTCTCTTTCTTTTTCTTCCTTTCTTAGTTTTTCCTCTATTTCTTTCTTATAGGTGAGTTGAGTTATTCAATATTGTTTTTTAGTTGCAAAGTAGTGTCTGACTCTTTTATAACCCCATGGACTGTAGCCCACCAGGCTCCTCTGTCCATGGGATTTCCCAGGCAAGAATTCTCCAGTGGGTTGCCCTTTCCTGCTCCAGGGGATCTTCCCAACCCAGGGATTGAACCCAAGTGCCCTGCATTGGCAGGCAGATTCTTTACCACGCAGCCACCATCCAATATCATGTATGAAATGAGTGGCGGATCCAGAATCAGCACTCATGCTCTCCAAATTCTGTGGAAACAAATGGAGATCAAACCAAAATGAGAAAAACAAAGGCTATTTTTTCTGAACTTACTCTAGCAAAGGGATCTATGTCTTGCATTTAGGCAGAGACTGAAAGCAGGCAGGGGAGTATACAAAGTTTATTTTGGAAAAAGGGAAGGCTTCATACACACCCTAATTGGAGGCTGAAGCATGAGTAAGTTGTTGTCAGGGTAACTGGAAGTGGTACATCCTGTGTGATTAGTTAGAGGTGAAGATTTAACTGTCTCTGATTCATCCTAAGTTGGAAACAGGAACAAAATTTAGGCAAGCTGTCAATTATTATTTGTTGAGTCCTGTCCCAAGGCCACAGGTGTGAGACCTTGTACCAAGGCCACAGAAGCGGAGCCCAGAGCCAAGGTCTCCTCTGAAACTGACTGAGTCCCTCTGTGATGGTTGCCAAAAGCTCCTGTGATCATCACCAGAAAGTTTCATGACTTCAAATTAGGCAAAAATGCCCCACCCCTGTACTAACCCAATAGCACCCTAACCAATCACCTAATGCCAATCTTCCAGCAGGAATTTATAGTTTTGAGGCTATAAACATTGGCTACTAATGCATGAAAATGGTCCACTCTGCCCGGCCTGTCAGGAGGTGTCAGCCCACAATGCTTGCAGTGCCCACATTATCTCTGCTCTTTGTTCTTAATAAACTTGCTCCCTTCTCAACTGCTCTGTGTCTGGAAGTTCTTTTCCAACTCATGCTCAGACTGTCTCAATATTAATCAAGTCCTAGCTGTTTGGGACTGAGAATCACAGAACTTCTTGTTTGATTTCTTGCACAAGTTGCTTGAAGTTGTGGATTGACATCCAGTAAGTCTGACTTACAATTAACAGGTGGCTTCCTGAGCTGGTTACTGTTGGTAACAGGTTGGCTTCCTAGGCTGATTGCTATAGATGGTGTGTCAGAATTCACATGAGTTCGTGTGGTCATTTTTATATGTGGTCAGGCCAGTGTTTCTTTGTATACTCAGCCCATCAGGTCAGTTCTCTTTCTTCTAGATCAGGCGTAGCAAACTTTCTGTAAAGAACCAGATAGAAAGTTATTTTCAGTTCTGTGAGCCCTGCAGCCTCTGTCGCAATTACTCAGCTCTGACATTTTAGCACAAAATCAGCCACAGACAGTATGTAAACAAATGGATTTGGCTGGGTTCCAACAAAACTTTATTTACAAAATCAGGCAGCATGCTTGATTTGGCCCTAGGGTTGTTGTTTGCCAATCCTTGTTCTAGGGGGAAGAGTTTGCACAAAATCAACAAATGTTCGAATAATAGCTGCCTCCTGGGTCATGACTCATTTCCTTTAGGCTGGCTTTTGTATTAATTGAAATTATGATCATTGTGGTCTAGTTTCTGAGTGCTGTTATAATCAAGAAGCGTAGTTCAACAACCAAAAGATATTTAAAAATTCCGTTATTTTTTCCTTCTTGTCAAAGGACATTATATGGTACCCATTTAAAAGCTAAAGTGATCCTTCTTTTCTTTCTGTCCCATTCCTCCATGGCCCAAATGCCATTTTTAGAACCTCTTATTTGTCAAAACCCCCAAGAAACCCAAATACTCTGTCATGCACACAGTGAATCAGCACTGTGAACTATCATTTTATTTTGTAAAATGTATTTATTTTTAATTGGAGGATAATTGCTTTACAATACAGTATTGCTCTCTGCCATGTATCAACATGAATCAGTGGTAGGAATAGGTATGTCTCTTCACTCTTGAATCTCCTTCCCACCTCTCACCCCATCCCACCGCTCTAGGTTGTCACCGAGCACCTGATTTGAGTTCCCTGAGTCGTACAGCAAATGCCCACTGGCTATCTAATTTTACATATGGTAATGCGTATGTTTCAATGCTCCTCTCAGTCCATCCCACCCTCTCTTTCCCACTGTGTCCACAAGTCTGTTTTCCATGTCTGCATCTCCATTGCTGCCCTGAGACCCATCTTTCTAGATTCCATATGTATGAGTTAATATAGGATATTTGTCTTTCTCTTTCTGAGTTAATTCACCCAGTATAATAGACTGTCTGTTCATTCATTTTATTTTTTAAAAAATATTTATTTGTATTTTTCTGTGCCAGGTCATAGCTGTGGCACACATGATCTTTAGTCATGGTATGTGAACTCTTAGTTGCAGGATGTAGGATCCACTTCCCTGACCCAGATCCCTTGCATTGGGAGAGTGAGGTCTTAGCCCCTAGACAACCAGGGAAGTGACTCTTCTTCTGTATATACATGTCACCTGACAAACAAAAGCAGGTGAGAGGAATACTGTTAAATTGGTGAAGATGGCCTGTCCTGAGTCTGGCCCCCTCATGTTTGCAATGTGGCTGCCACAGTTCCAGGCATCACAGACAGAAAAGTATCTGGAGGAAGTAAAGCCCATTTCTTTCTGCATCCACTTATGAGTAAAAGCCTCCCGACCAAGCTTGTTAGTAAACTCATCCTCATGTCTCAGTCACCCTATCACATTACATGCTCATGCCCAAGTCCACACTGGTAAGGAAAATGGGACCACGAGGACCAGCTTTGACTCAGCAGTAGTCACCTGCTGAGGTTGGGGGTACATCCTGCCTGCTCTGCTGCACATGGCCTTCAATGGCAGGTGAATGTGAATGAGTGCTGTTGAGGTTCTGTGGGAAAGATAAGGGAGAGGGGGGTCCATATTGAGAAGCCAATGAGTTGTATCTTCAGCAAGAGGCAAAAGGGCAGGCACAGAACAATGGCTGTAGAGAAAATGCCACTGAGAAGAGAGGACTGTGACCTATTTGAGGTTTTCAACATCTCCCAACATAGCTAGCTTCTCTGGTGTCTTAGATGGTAAAGAATTTGTGTGCAATGTGGAAGACCCTGGTTCAATCTCTGGGTTGGGAAGATCACCTGGAGAAGGGCATGGCAACCCACGCCAGTATTCTTGCCTGGAGAATCCCATGGACAGAGGAGCCTGGTGGGCTACAAGCAGTCCATGGTGTTGTAAAGAGCTGGCCAAGACTGAGCGACTACACTTTCACTTTCAAAGTAGAAACAGTCCAGGCTTCCTTTTCGTGGCAGACAAAAGGCTTGAATTCCTTGACAAAGGGTTGTCTTTCATCGTCCCCTCGATACATCATGTACGAGGCAAGAGCAGGTAACAACAAGAGTGGCAAGTTCTTAAAGGCAGATTTTATTCTCTGCAGCCCAATCTTGATGTCTGTTTTCATGCTTTCTAAAAATCTTACCCTCCTCTGTGTTGACTCTCTGGCACACTTGAGCAGAAGGGACTCTGTTTGGATATGGAGATGAAAAGACCTGGGCGTGAACCTGGCTCTGCTACTTCCTTGTCTGTGACCTTGGGTGAATTGCCCAACATGATGAGTATCAGTTACCCTGTCCGTACCATGGGAAGATGCTGTCCCAATGCCATCCTTCCTTATTCAGTCAGATGTCGTGAGGGTTAAATGAAATTTTTCAGTGCCTGTGGCACATAGGTGCTAAATAGGTATTTTCCTTTTTCTTTGGATTAACCAAACCCATTTACTCATTGCTCCCTAAAGCCATGTTTGTTTTATGATTTTCTACCTTCACACGCCATTTCTTCTTACTCTTTCTCCCACCTCCCTCCAGTGCAATGCTGTTCCCTTTCTTTTCCACCTTGAATCTGACCTGCTGTCTGAAGTCTGGCTCACCTCCATGCTGCTTGTGAAGTCCTAATTCTCCATTCCAGACCCAGGGCTCCATCCTCTGAAGGACCCATCAGAGGCATCCTGAGGAATCCCTCATAGGGTCAGATGGGATCCCAGAAGGTCAGCACCGTCCAGAGGACACGTGGGCCTCAGGAGCATCACAGAAGTGGATGCAGGAAGACGCCTAGTTCTGAGATCAAGGGGCTATGTAAAATAATGGAGCAGGATTCCAGGGCTCAACGGAGAGAAAAGTTTACTGGGAACTTTCAGTTGCAGTCCTGGTCCTTCCGCATCTTTTTTTTTTCTTTTCCCAGGATAAGTTTTATATTGTTATTTGAGCATCAACTACTCTGGTGGCTCAGATGATAAAGAATCTACCTGCAATGTAGGAGACTGGGGTTTAATCCCTGGATTGAGAAAATCCCCTGAAGGGAATAGTAACCCACTCCAGTATTCTTGCCTGGAGGAGCCTGATGGACTCTAAGTCCCTCAGGTCACAAAGAGCTGGACATGACTGAGTGACTAACACATGCTTTCTCATCTTCAAAATGGAGTCCATACCTACCTTTTCATCTGTCTTATCCTCCATGAGACTATAAACCCCAAGAGGCAGGGAATGTGTGTTATTATTTATTTATTTTGGAAGCACCACACAGCTTGTGGGATCTTAGATCCCTGACCAGGAATTGAACTTGGAGTCACTGCAGTTAGAGGGTCCTAATCATTGGACTGCCAGAGACTGTATTTTATTTTCAACTTACCAATTCCATCCAGCTCATAGTATGTTAACTGGCACCCAGTAGGTGCAATACATGCTCATTGAAAACTGAGTGTAAAATAAGAAAGTATAGATGTGAAGGTTTGTAAACTGAAGGTGTGATGCACATGGAATACATTTTGTTCTCACCACCTTAAGGTTAGCATCCATCTCTATTCCCAGTATGAATGCAGTTTGTGTTGGCTGATACATCTCTATGCAGTATAGAGCATACTATAGCTGTGAAAAGAAGAGAAGCAAAAAGCAAAGGAGAAAAGGAAAGATATAAACATCTGAATGCAGAGTTCCAAAGAATAGCAAGAAGAGATAAGAAAGCCTTCTTCAGCGATCAATGCAAAGAAATAGAGGAAAACAACAGAATGGGAAAGACTACAGATCTCTTCAAGAAAAATCAGAGATACCAAAGGAACACTTCATGCAAAGATGGGCTCGATAAAGGACAGAAATGGTATGGACCTAACAGAAGCAGAAGATATTAAGAAGAGGCGGCAAGAGTACACAGAAGAACTGTACAAAAAAGATCTTCACGACCAAGATAATCATGATGGTGTGATCACTGACCTACAGCCAGACATCCTGGAATGTGAAGTCAGGTGGGCCTTAGAAAGCATCACTATGAACAAAGCTAGTGGAGGTGATGGAATTCCAGTTGAGCTATTCCAAATCCTGAAAGATGATGCTGTGAAAGTGCTGCACTCAATATGCCAGCAAATCTGGAAAACTCAGCAGTGGCCACAGGACTGGAAAAGGTCAGTTTTCATTCCAATCCCAAAGAAAGGCAATGCCAAAGAATGCTCAAACTACCACACAATTGCACTCATCTCACACGCTAGTAAAGTAATGCTCAAAATTCTCCAAGCCAGGCTTCAGCAATATGTGAACCGTGAACTTCCTGATGTTCAAGCTAGTTTTAGAAAAGGCAGAGGAACCAGAGATCAAATTGCCAACATCTGCTGGATCATGGAAAAAGCAAGAGAGTTCCAGAAAAACATCTATTTCTTCTTTACTGATTATGCCAAAGCCTTTGACTGTGTGGATCACAATAAACTGTGGACAATTCTGAAAGAGATGGGAATACCAGACCACCTGACCTGCCTCTTGATAAATTTGTATGCAGGTCAGGAAGCAAGATTTAGAACTGGACATGGAACAACAGACTGGTTCCAAATAGGAAAAGGAGTTCGTCAAGGCTGTATATTGTCACCCTGTTTATTTAACTTATATGCAGAGTACATCAGGAGAAACGCTGGACTGGAAGAAGCACAAGCTGGAATCAAGATTGCCGGGAGAAATATCAATAACCTCAGATATGCAGATGACACACCCTTATGGCAGAAAGTGAAGAGGAACTCAAAAGCCTCTTGATGAAAGTGAAAGTGGAGAGTGAAAAAGTTGGCTTAAAGCTCAACATTCATAAAATGAAGATCATGGCATCTGGTCCCATCAGTTCATGGGCAATAGATGGGGAAGCAGTGGAAACAGTGTCAGACTTTATTTTTCTGGGCTCCAAAATCACTACAGATGGTGACTGCAGCCATGAAATTAAAAGATGCTTACTCCTTGGAAGGAAAGTTATGACCAACCTAGATAGCATATTGAAAAGCAGAGACATTACTTTGCCAACAAAGGTCTGTCTAGTCAAGGCTATGGTTTTTCCTGTGGTTCTGTATGGATGTGAGAGTCGGACTGTGAAGAAGGCTGAGCGCAGAAGAATTGATGCTTTTGAACTGTGGTGTTGGAGAAGACTCTTGAGAGTCCCTGGGACTGCAAGGAGATCCAACCAGTCCATTCTAAAGGAGATCAGCCCTGGGATTTCTTTGGAAGGAATGATGCTAAAGCTGAAACTCCAGTACTTTGGCCACCTCATGCCAAGAGTTGACTCATTGGGAAAGACTCTGAAGCTGGGAGGGATTGGGGGCAGGAGGAGAAGGGGATGACAGTGGATGAGATGGCTGGATGGCATCACTGACTCGATGGACGTGAGTCTCAGTGAACTCCGGGAGTTGGTGATGGACAGGGAGGCCTGGCGTGCTGCGATTCATGGGGTTGCAAAGAGTCGGACACGACTGAGCGACTGATCTGATCTGATCTGATCTGACGAGGCTGTTTTAATAAAAATGCAGGATCTTTTAAAGTGGAAGGACACCTGTCCTGTGCCAGATCATACCTCTAAATGTTGCCTTCAGGTTCTCTAACGTCTAGTGGCAGGTAGGTAACACACATGTCTCTCGCCTGTCTCCTCTGTACTCAAGAGGATCACAATGATCCTGATCACAGTGCTTTTCCTCTGAGCCTGGACGTGGCTTCCACATTCTTTTAAAACTATTTTTACAGGCAGCTGCTACCAACTGACTGGAGCTGATCAGAAGTCAACTTAGGGGCTTCCCTGGTGGCTCAGTGGTAGAGAATCCCCCTGCCAGTGCAGGAGATGTGGGTTTGATCCCTGATCTGGGAGGATCCCACAACTAAAGCCCATGTGCCATAATTATCGAGCCTGTACTCTAGAGCCTGGAAGCCACAATTCCTGAAGCCCATGTGCCCTAGAGTCTGTTCTATAAAACAAAAGAAGCTACTGCAATAAGAAACCCACACAGCACAACTAAAGAGTAGCTCCTACCAGCTGCAACTAGAGGAAAGTTCTCGAAGCAGCGAAGATCCAGCACAGCCAATCAATCCATCAATAAAATTATTTAAAAAGCATAAAAGAAAGAAGTCAACTTAACCTGAAGTCTATTTGCTACCCCTGGTCTTAACTGAAGAGTTCTATTTGCTTGTTTGTTTTCTGGAAGATCTCCATCGACAGAATCTCCACCGTGTCCTTTTGACCATTTCTTTGTTTTCTTTTTTCACTATCAGAAAGTTCTCATACGCAAATGCAGTCTCTCTTGCTATAAAGATAAAGCTGACCTTATCCTTCAACTCAAAAAAATATCTCGAAGAAATACGGTGTGTTTTTTGCGTCTAGGAAATAAGTGAAATATTAAAGGGGGAATGAATCAGTCCACCTCGGGAAGATTACAGCGAAATTTAGTAGAAACACGTGCCTCCCCTTACACAGGCCACGCCTCGAACAACAGATTCAACTGCCCGGTTTCGGTAACTGGCTGCACTCGGCCACATTTTTTTGTCTTCTAAAGCACTTTACAAACACTTCCTAATTGATTTATTGCCCTGGAACCAGTTCAGAACACAGCAACAAGAGTGATTAAAAGGCCAGAAGAATTGATTTATGATGAAAGATTAAGAATGGAATATGATCTGAAACTTGACCAAACTAAGATCCACGGGCAGACATCTGAGCAGCCTGTGAACTTGGCAGAGCGTGAACTCCAAAGCAAGAGTCGAATTATTTCATTCTGCCATTAGGGGTTTCAAAAGAGAAAAAAGAGAAAAAATTTTTTTTTAATGAAGAAAAATTTAGTCAGGCAGATTGATTCTGTAAGGGCTGTGGCCTCTACCAGTAAGGGGCAGACTCAAGATTGCTGTAAGACCAAGGTCCAGAGGGGAGAATGGCTCTCTTCTACCGTCAGACATAAAACAACAGCCTCCCAATTCATACCAGATACACCATTGATGCTATATATAAAATACTTAACTAATGAGAACCTACTTAGGGACCTCTACTCAGTGCTCTGTGGTGACCTAAATGGGAAGGAAATTAAAAAAAAATAGGGGATCTATGAATATGTATAGCTGGTTCACTTTGCTGTGAAGCAGAAACTAATGTAACACTGTAAAGCAACTATTGGGGAAGCAACTTGTATCTCAGCTGGTAAAGAATCCGCCTGCAATGTGGGAGACCTAGTTTGATCCCTGGGTTGGGAAGATCCCCTGGAGAAGGGAAAGACTACCCGCTCCAGTATTCTGGCCTGGAGAATTCCATGGACCAGTCCACAGGGTCTCGAAGAGTCGGACATAACTGAGCGACTTTCACTTTCACTTTTAAAGCAACTCTATTCCAATGAAAATTGATTAAAAATGAAAGAAAAAAAAAAAGCCTCCTTCTGCCCCACTGTTCCCATCCTCTCCTTTCCCATGGTCCGTCGTCTTTAGCATATACTTTTGGCAGGCTTTACTATCTTTGTGTCTCTGTGGAGGATGCTCCCTGCCAGAAAAGACTGTCTCTAGGTTGAGTGTGGGTACCAAAATGGATATGTGTGAGATGACTTCATCCAGGGTTTTAGCAAGCAACTCATCTCCGGTTTGTAGAAAATGTACAATAATAAAATCAATGGAACATCTCAGGGAGTCTTTGTTTCAAAATAGACTTCTGGTTTAACTTTTATTGTTTTAGAGCATGCCTGTCTCTCAACTAGAGATAACTATTTTTCTTAGCTTCAAATTATTCATTAACTTATAAGTGCATTCACCTATAAAGTGTTGAATGAGTGTGTACTATGCACGACTTATAATTCAGCAAACTTGGGGACAGAATGTTTTAAAGAAATTAAAGGCGCAACCCCTGTCTGCAAGGAGCAGATTTAGAGGCTACAGAGGCCAGGATTCCCACACTCTTCCTGTGTACATTCTGTGGGGCTGGATTCTTCTCCTTGGTGACTGAGGACTGGGACTCTGGCCAGAGTCAAGTTTTGGAAATTGGGGCAGGTTGGGGAGCGGTCCTTCCTGTTTTTGTCAGATATGGCCCAGTGGAAATCAATGATGCTGATTCAAGCAAAATTGAACTTAAAAACTACTGGAAAAAATGAACACTTTCAGATCCCAAAGCATAGTGGCTGCAAAATGGGTTCGTTTCATGGAGTAAACAGTTTCAAAAGAATGGGTAGGCACCTTACCTTTGACAAAGGAGGTAAGAATATACAATAGGGAAAAGATACTCTCTTGAATAAATAGTGCTGGGAAAACTGGATAGCTCCATGTAAAAGAATGAAATAGAACACTTCCTAACACCATACAGAAAGATAAGCTCAAAATGGATTAAAGACCTAAATATAAGACCAGAAACTGTAAAACTCTTAGAGGAAAACAGGCAAAACACTCTTTTACATAAATCACAGCAAGATCCTCTATGACCCATCTCCTAGAGTAATGAAAATAAAAACAAAATAAGCAAAAGGGACATAATTAAGCATAAAAGCCTTTGCATAGCAATGGAAACCATAAACAAGATGAAAAGACAACTGTCAGAATGGGAGAAAATAATTGCAAGTGAAGCAACCAAGTATTAATCGCCAAAATATACAAGCAGTTTACGCAGCTCAGTATCAGAAAAACAAACAACCTAATAAAAAAATGGGCAGAAGACCTAAATACCAGACATTTGTTCAAAGAAGACATAGAGATGGTTAATAAACATATGAAAAAAAATGTTCAACATTGCTTATTATTAAAGAAATGCAAATCTAAACTACAAAGAGCTATCACCTCGTACCAGTGAGAATGGCCACCATCAAAAAATCTACAAGCAATAAATTCTGGAGAGGATGTTGAGGAAAGGGAACCCTCTTGCTCTGTGGGAATGGAAATTAATACAGCCACTATGGAGAACAGTATGGAGATTTCTTTAAAAACTAGGAATGTAACTATCATATTGTCCAACAATCCCACTACTGGGCATATATCCTGAGAAAACTGTAATTGAAAAAGACACATGTACCCCAATGTTCATTACATCACTATTTACAACAGCCAGGATGTGGAAGCAGCCTAGATGTCCATTGACAGGTGAATGGATAAAGAACTGGTGGTACAAGTATTTGATGAACTATTACTCAGCTATAAAAAGGGAGGAATTTGAGTCAGTTGTAGTGAGGAGGATAAACCTAGAGCCTCTTATCATATATTAACACATATATATGAAATCTAGAAAAATGGTATTGATAAACCTATTGGTAAGGCAGGAATAGAGATTCAGACATAGAGAACAGATTCTTGGACACAGTAGGGCAGGAGAGGGTGGAGTGATTGAGAGAGTAACACTGAAATATAGACATCACCATATGTAGAATAGATATCTAATGGGAAGTTGCTGTACAACATGAGGAGCTCAACTTGGAGCTCTGGGACAACCTAGAGGGGTGGAGTTGGGGTGGGAAGTGGGAGGAAGGATGAAGGGGGAGGGAACACATGTACACTGATGGCTGATTCATGTTTGGTTTCAGGCAAAAACCAACACAACATTGTAAAGCAATTATCATCCAATTAAAAATAAGGCTTCCTTGGTGGCTCAGATGTAAAGAATCTGCCTGCCAATGCAGGAGACCCGGGTGAGGAAGATCTCCTGGAGAAGGGAATGGCAACCCACTCCAGTATTCTTGCCTGGAGAATCCCATGGACAGAAGAACCTGGCAGGCTACAATCCATGGGGCCACAAAGAATCAGACATGACTGAGTGACTAACACACACACACACACACACACACACATATTAAAAAAAAAAGAATGGGTGGATCCAGAGAGAACCTGAGGACTTCACAGGCAGAGGAGGGCTTCTCTGAAAGAGAGTTGTGGTCATAGTGATGAGTGGAAGCTCGCTATGCTGGATGTGAGGATGGTGGGAGACAGACAGGTAAACAGCTGATTTAGAAGTGAAGGCTCAGTGCCCCCATCTTCCACAAGGCAGGGGGAGTCTTGTTCTTATGGTGTTTGATGGGGATGGTGTCTCTGGAGTTAGGGGAGGCAGAAACACTGAAGATGTTATGATGGAGGGTTACAGGGGTGCAGAGGAGGAGATGCGATCTATTCAGAAGTGCTTGGAAAGAGTTTTGGAGGGTATAATACTAAGCTAATTCATGATGCTGTAGAATAACTATGAGTTGGGCTGGACATGGTCTGTAGAAGGGCAGGAGGGAACACTTGGGTGTGCACAGAAGAGTGGTGCGGAGGTGATATGGAGCAGGACCTTGTGGGGCTCCTGGGGACAAAAGCCTTTCTGTGTCCCTGTTTCTTGAAGACAGGATATAACCTTCATTTAGCCCCCACGCCCTTCCCTGAATTCCGAAGAGCAAGTTCAAATGGAAGCTAATTAGGGAAGGAAGGTGGTGCAGAGACCAGGGAGGAACAGTCAAGGGAAACATCAGTGCAGCCCAGGGCAGGGTCCTGGTTCCCTATCAAGGGAGACACACAGGAATGCCTTTGAGCTGTTTTGCAGATACTGCAACCCCCACCAGGTAGGAGAAAGTAATTAGAAGCTACCCACAAGTATGCGGACCCCAGACCAGTTGGAACCAGAGGTTGATGGTGCTGACTTGCACTTACCTCACCACCAACCCACCAGAAGAATGTCCACAAGCTGATCATGTCCTCTTTGAACTGCTACTATAAAACTCCTCACTAACCCCCCAGGTCGAGACAGTTTGGAGGGCATTAGCTGGCTGTGGCCCCCTTTATTTGGCAATTCTTTTCTATTTTATCCAAAACCCTGTCTCTGAGATTTAATTCGGTGTCACGGTACAGGGGCCAGATTCAGCTTCAGAGGCAGGAGCAGAGTGAGTTACTCCATGGAGATCCTTGAGGAGCATATTGGAGTGTGGACATCATTCCCCAGGCATAGGGAATTCATTGCAGAATTACCCAGAAAGCTGTTTAATCAGAGAATGACTGAGAAAGCTGATGCTCTCACTGGGATTGAGGCTGAAGGTCGGGTGAGACTGGTGGCAGGGGACCAGTTAGGAGGCTGATGAAATAATCCAGGCAAGAAGCAGTGAGGGTCTGAACAATATCGCCGTAGTAGGAGGAAGTGGCAGGGACAAGACCTCATGGCTCTCCACTGCACACGTTTGGCTACATCTGCTTCCTTTCTGATGAATCAAGTGGGATGACTTTCACAATTACGCTGTCGAGGTCACTGCTGGCTAGTACATGGAAATACCTGGAAATGTTTTATTTGTACCTTGCTTGGGTGCAGAGTCTGACAAATATCTAGAACAACAGAACCTGACACATCCTTCATTACCTGGCAGAATGACTCTGCCTTATTAATAGCGGGAGCCAGTTCATAAGTCTTTGCCGCATTTCTAACAAACACGTTTCCTTTCTCCGGGGTTGAAAAATTTGATAAAAATTTGGAGTAGTGTGGAAAAGTTATGGAACACATTGCCTATCCCACAGGTTGAGAACCAGATGGATGTCAAGGCTTAGACTCTAATAATGTGTGATATTACAGGGAAAGAGACAGAAAAAAATATTACAGCAAGTCCGAGCACCATACCTACCACCATCTCCTGAGTTTACAGCCCTCCCACCAGACATCTAATATATAAGATTGTGGTCCGCTGCTATAAAAGGACTTGCACAGTCTATTCTGAAAAACTGGTACTTCAATAAATAAGATAAGTGGAGGAACCAGGACATAAGAAAACATATAAAAAACCTTTGGAAGGTCAACGAAGCCTGGGGAGATAAAACTCAATAGTTCAGGGACAGAAACGAAATGGAGTTTTCTTTGTTTTAGAGAGAAAATTACAAGGCGCTGTTTGAAGTTATAGCTGGAGCTGGAGTAGTCCTTTGCTAGAGTGCAATTTAACAAGCCAGCTAGGAATCTGACCCCATCCGCGTAGAGGAAATAGATAACTTTTTGCTGGCTCTTCTCTGCGATGAGAACTGTCCCACTAGCAAGGGAACTTCAGATGAAAAATGTTCTGTGCGTTGTTTTGGGTGGTGAATGCATTGGAGGTGTAGAACTGGCAAAATTCATCAAGTTGAACACCTAAGGTGGGTGCATTTTATTGATATCAGCACATCAATAAAAATAATATAAATAATTTCAAAAAAGTAAAAAGGGAGAAGAAGAAATATTCTGCCCGTGTCTTATTGGCAAATTAATATGAACTGGGTAGTGGAGCAGATCAGACTTGCAGTGATAAGACCACAGGATCACAAACCTACCCCAGACAGACCTATTGCTCAGAGGGGTGGCCAAACTGTTTGAAAGTATTTGGGAGGCCCAGGCCATTTCTGAGGAGCAGATAGTCTGACTAGAATACAGGTACCATCTATGCTTTTGGCTTCTCTGATCAAGTACAGAACTAATTAAGTCCCTCTGTGAACTCAGAACCCCGTGTGGGGATAGCAGATAGGTTTCCTTTTCTCTTATCCATGAATCTCACATGAAGAACTTGACTAATGAGGAGTCCAAGACCTCATCCAAAGAGGAAAATCAGCATTGATTAGTGATGTCTGCTGAGGGTAGGGTAAGGTGGATAGGAGGTGTGTATGCCAAGTAGTGGCTTCACCGTGCATGCATGGTCAGTCACTTCAGTTGGGTCTGACTTTTTGTGACCCTGTGGACTGTTGTCTCTGTCCATAGAATTCTCCAGGCAAGAATACTGGAGCGGGTTGCTGTGCCCTCCAGGGAATCTTCCCGACCCAGGGGTTGAAGCCATGTTTCCTGCATCTCCTGCGCTGCAGGTGGACTCGTTACTGCTGAGAGAACAGGGAAGCCCAGTTTCTCACCACTGCTGCCCTAATTCTCTGAAGGAAGAAGAAGGCTGGAGACTGGATTCTCAAGGCCATAGGAAATTTCTCTTGTGGTAGAAGCAATGGCTGTGATAGTGCAGGAAAGGGTTAGACACATTGGGTCTGGAGATCAAGTTCAGCTTCTTCCAAATGTTTCCAGAGGTGATGCTGGCTTGAAAGAGCCAAACATATTGTGTGGCTGATGAGGCTGGGCAGAGGTGGGAACCAGGTCTACGAGAAGCTGACCAAAGCCGGAGAGAAAGGGGACAGAGCAAGTGAGTGTTGCCTAGATCAGGCGGCTCAGGATTCCCTGATTGGATGGGGTGCAGCCTCTGAGGCTGGGTGGGGGTGTGCTGCCGCCAGGTTGCATGAATTCTGGCTCCTTTGACCACCCTCTCCCTTCCTTAAGGACAGATGTGATCCCAGAGCCTGGGGTCCAGTGGTCAGATGTGAGGGAAGACAAAGAAGAGAGTGGATGAAGGAACCTATAGGGAGCCTGGGAGGGAAATACCCCGTTTGGGTGCTGTCTCCTGCACTGGTGACCACTTCACTTTTTCAACTGCTCTCCTTTCTAGTCCAGATCATTTTTGGGGGGAGCGGGGAGGGGGTGGTAGAAAGGAAAGTTACCTTTAATAAGAATGCCAGCAATTTGGGGTGATGGACTCAGCGTCCTCCCAGACCACCTCCAAACTGCTTGACCGTGAAGCATTGAAAGAGAAACTGAGAAGTTGGGTCCAAGTCATCACCATCCCCCACTGTGTGCAGGCTTGTCGAGGATGCTTCATGATCTTCTTCTAGATATCTTTTAAATATTGTCAGCTACAAATTGGCACTTGCCAAGAGCATTGCCAGTGACTGAACAACAAAGGTGTTTGCCATTTGTCTCTATGGAGGTTGAACCCCATGCTCCTATAGCTGTTGGCCTGAAACACCCCCTGAGGGAGTTCAGAATGGAGTGAGGCCCTCTGTGCTCCAGGGAATCTGGTGGGACAGGTCTCTAGATCAGTTCAGTTCTGTCACTCAGTCGTGTTTGACTCTGCGACCCCATGGACTGCAGCACTTCAGGCTTCCCTGTCCATCACCAACTCCTGGAGTTTACTCAAACTCATGTCCATTGGGTCAGTGATGCCACCCAACAATTTCATCCTCTGTCATCCCCTTCTCCCCCTACCTTCAATCTTTCCCAGCATCAGGGTCTTTTCAGATGTGTCAGTTCTTCACATCAGGTGGCCAAAGTATTGGAGTTTCAGTTTCAGCATGAGTGCTTCCAATGAATATTCAAGACTGATTTAGATAGTTGGATGTTTTTAGGAACAGATTTTATGATCTCCATCCTTGCATCTCCTCATATCTAGAGAAGCACTAAATCGCATCATGGTGATATCAGATCCTCATGACTTTTGTAAAATGAGTGCTTCAAGGCATTGAACTCCCCCTTCACCAAAACCTTATATATTGACTTTCCCTCACTTCTGCTTTGGAGCAGCCTCTCAGAGCTATCTGAGATGCTGCCTCCTAGGCTGCAGTCCTCATCTTGCCCCAAATAAAATTTAACTCGCAACTCTCAAGTTGTACATCTTTTTTAGTCGACAATATACATATTTATATAATTGTTTTATTTTTATCTTAATTAATTAAATATGTATATCATCAGAATTTTTTTTTAAACGAAGCACAGAGAAAGTATTAATACCGTAAATTGCATCAAATGCTCCAATCTTTGGTGCTGAGCATAATGATTTCCACACTTGTAACAGCTGTGTGAGCTTCCCTGCTGGCTCAGAAGTAAGTAAAGAATCTGCTTGCAATGCAGGAGACTTGGGTTCCATCCCTGGGTCAGGAAGATCCCCTGGAGGAGGAAATGGCAACCCACTCCAGTACTCTTGCCTGGAAAATCCCATGGACTGAGGAGCCTGGTGGGCTACAGTCCAGAGGGTCGCAAAGAATTGGAGATGACTTAGTGACTAAACAGCGAAACAACACAGCCAACCTCCTCCCTAGTCAAATTCTCCACTCCTAGTGCTCTAGGAGTTTCCCTTGTGTCTCTTCCTAGTCTGTAGCCTCCTCTTCTGGGGTCATCTTCAAGGTGACAAATTGTCACACTTTGCCTGGAACTGTCACTGTTAGAACTGGGCAAACCAGGATGGTTGGTCACAATTCTGCCTTTGGTCATTATTGATTAATTTTGCCTCTAAGTTTATTCTGGGGAGTCAGACATATGTATAGGTTTTCATCTGGCTTCCTTTATGAGACACCATATCTGCGTGAAAGAAAGTGAATGCTGCTCAGTCGTGTCTGACTCTTGGCGACCCCATAGACTATGCAGTCCATGGAATTCTCCAGGCCAAAATACTGAAGTGGGTAGCCTTTCCCTTCTCCAGGGGATCTTCCCAGCCCAGGGATTGAACCCAGATCTCCCACATTGCAGGCGGATTCTTTACTGGCTGAGCCATCAGGGAAGCCCGGTGTGTAGTTGTAAGAAATGGAAACAATGTCTTCCAGCACTACAAAGTGAAAGTGAAGTCACTCAGTCGTGTCCAACTCTTTGCGACCCCGTGGACTGTAGTCTACCACACTCTTCCGTCCGTGGGATTTTCCAGGCAAGGGTACTGGAGTGGGTTGCCATTTCCTTCTCCAGAGGATCTTCCTGACCCAGGGATTGAACCCAGGTCTCCCGTATTGTAGGCAGACGCTTTACCCTCTGAGCCACCAGGGAAGTACAAATGTCCAGCCATTCTGTGGCTTCAACAAAGATCTGCCACAACTTGTCCCCACACTTTTTCTTTTATGGCTGTCTGATATTTCATGAAGTTCTCTGCACTTGACTGATATGACCATCCTAGAGTTAAGGCATTTATTGACTATGTTCTGTGCTTCAAACAGCAGGATTCTCTGAAGCCCAGGACAGTTAAAGAAAATGGAGATACCGATTTTCTCAGCAAAGTGAAAGCAACTGGTTCCCTCTTCGTGCTCAGAACACTGGGGCCCTGGATGCCCATGGGAGGAAGTTTTGTCCCCAGATCACTAGCGCCTGGGATTCTGGAGAGAAAGGGCATGTGAGTGTTTTGATGGGATGGAGTTAAACAGTACCATTTTTAACTGAATTGTTTTCCACCTAGACCAGAGGCTAAAGGTGAAGTGGGCAGATAACAGGAATAATTGCTTTATTTCAAGGGTGAGTCATTTCAAGCCTGTGGCGCTAAAGCCAGATTCCAGTTTGATTGCATCACATTCTGCTTTAACATAGAGATTAACTTCTATCCTGGTGTGATGAAATCCTCCTGTGAGATGTTTAGAGGTTTGCTAATTAAAGCCGATGAAGATCTGTGAATAATCAAAGCTTCAAAGGACTATGACTTTTAAACAGCGGCCTCATGAACAGAAGGTTGTGACTTAAAATCAACTCAAAAATCATCTGCGTCACATTTGCTTTGTCTGTTTCCCTCTCTTCTCAGCTTTCTGTTTCGTCTCTGTTTCACTCCTCTCTATCTCTGATTGCCTTCAATGGCTTGCATACTTCTCTGGCTCTCTCCTACCTTCACAAGTTGGCTACAATGTATAACAGAAGCATTGAACCCAATATATTAAGGGCAACCTCTGTCTTTGCAGGGTGAGGACACTGGGGCATAGGGTTAGGGGAGGGATTAGAAGTAGAGTCAAATGGAAACTTGACTTTTGCTCTTCACTCATCATTATTCTTACTCAAGTTTTGTCAAAAGCATTTAAAATATTATTTTGTCTCATTATAAAATAGTATACGGCCCTTGTAAAATATATTTTAAATTGCAGAAAGCTGTAAAGAAGAAAAATAAAAATCAACTACTATCTCTTCACGCAGAGATGACCACCAGTGACAATTTGGGTATATTTCTTTCCAGTCTTTTTTCCATTTAAATCCATGGAAATTACATATTTTTTAAAGAAATAGGATCTATTGTAGAGGCACATATATAAGAGCACACATATAAAGTCAGGATTCCTGATATTTATGCTTTACCCTCTCTTGGGAGCTTTGTATCATGGCATTAGATAATCTTGAAAATATGACTTCTAAAAAATTGAAGTGCAGTTAATTTACAGTGTTGTATGTCTGTTGTATAGCAAAGTGATTTGTTATACGTACATATATACACACATACATATATGTACACATATATTCACACATACATATATGTATACATATATTATTTTGCATTGTATTTTATTACAATATGAATATAGTTCCTTGTGCTATACAGTAGGAATTTGCTTGTCTATTTTTATATACAGTAGTTCATATCTGCTAATTTGAAACTACAAATTTATCCCTCCCCCTTCCCCTTTGGTAATTGTAAGTTTGTTTTCTTTCTCTCGCTCTCTCTCTTTTTTTTTTTCCTTTCTTTTTTTGCTCCACTGGCAGCTTGTGGGATCTCAGTTCCCTGACCAGGGATTGAACCCACACCCTCAGCAGTGAAAGCGCAGAGTCTTAACCACTGGATCACCTGGGAATCCCTTTAAGTTTGTTTCCTAAGTCTGTGAGTCTCCTTCTGTTTTGTAAATAAATTCATTTGTATCATAATTTAGTTTCCACATGTAAGTAATATCATACGATATTTGTCTTTGTCTGATTTACTTCACTTAGTATGATAATCTCATGTTGCTAAAGATGGTGTTATTTCATTCTTTTTTATGGCTGAGTAATCTTCAGTTGTATATTGTATCACATATTCTTTATTCGTTCATCTGTCAATCAACACTTAGATTGCTTCCACGTCTTGGCTATTGTAAATAGTGCTATGAATATTGGGGTGTATGTATGTTTTGAATTACAGTTTTCTGCAGATATATGCCCAGGAGTGATATTGCTGGGTCACACGGTAATTCTATTTTTAGTTTTTTTTAAAGATCCTCCATACTGTTCTCCATAGTGGCTGTACCAATTTACACTCTCACCAACAGCGTAGGAGAGTTCCCTTTTCTCCATACCGTCTCTAGCACTTAAATTATTTTTGGATGTTTTAATAATGACCATTCTGACCAGCGTAAGGTGATACCTCTTTGTAGTTTTGATGTGTATTGAAAATTTGACTTCTTTTTTTTTTTTTTTTCAGATTCAATAAAGACTTTATTTTTTTTAATTTTATTTTTAAACTTTACAAATTATATTAGTTTTGCCAAATATCAAAATGAATCCGCCACAGGTATACATGTGTTCCATGTTACTCCAGTCTGTGCTGTACCGCAGTCCCTGACCATGCGTGCATGCTTACTAGCTTCAGTAGTGTCCACCTCTCTGTGACCCTTTGGATGTAACCCACCAGGTTCCTCTGTCCATGGAATTCTTCAGGCAAAAATATTGGAGTGGGTTGCCACGCCCTCCTCCAGGGTATCTTCTCCACCCAGGGATCGAACCCGTGTCTCTTGCAACTCCTGCATTGCAGGTGGATTCTTTAGTCCTGAACCACTGGGGAAGCCCTTGTTTAACCATATGTGGAAATTCCTTATTTTTAAATTTAAAAGCAGACAAATGAGACCTTTTATATGTCCCAAAAGGGAGCAGGGGAGATCACCAATCCTAAATGAGTTACTTTTTGTTCAGTTTATTTGTCCCTCTGTGGGTCAGAGGCTCTCACAAGGGACAAAAAGATAGTTCTGTACCCTGCTCATGTTGATTTAATCACCATCTTTGTCTAGAGACTTCCTTCCCTCTTCTCCTGTTCTCACACCAGTGGAGAATCTGCTTCATTCTGTGCCTTTCCCCCTTGCTGTCAAATGGCACCATAACTTCCAACTGCTTGCTCCTGTTGCCTGACTTTTGTGGCTCACTCCCTGATTGTCCCTCCCCACACCTGCTTTGCTCAAAATTCTCCTGAAGCAGAAAAAGTACCTGCTGGCCACTTGCCAAGTATTGCCAGATAAGGCAAAGATAAGCTTGTTCATTGTTTGAGGATGACACTTGACAGTTTACAATCCTACTGCCCTGGGAAAGGTAGAGAGAGAATGTCTCTGGGGTCCAGGGAGAGACAGAGTGTTGGAATCATAACTCAGGCTTTGGAATTGTTTTCCATTGCAAAGATGAGACAGGATATGTTGCACAGGCTTTGAGGGCAAACAGACCTCTGCTTGAATCACACCTTTGCCCTGACTTGTGGGATGCTGGGTAGATAATCCACGGAAACCATGGACCTCATTGGGTACTGAGGAATATTCATAGGTCCTGACTCAGAGGCTTGGGCAAGGATGAAAGAAGATATCACAAAGCTGAAGAGTTAGGCACAGTGCCTGGAATGTGAAGGGGGTAACAAACAGTGGCAAAGACTGTTACTTACCTTGCCCACCTGGATCGATTGTTTCCAGGTTCAAAGTCAATGTTTATCTTCTCAATGAATAATAGAAAATGAAAGTGAGAGCTCTAAGATGATCTCTTGCATATATACATACAATAAAGCTTCACACGTGCTCAGTTGCTCAGTCGTGTCTGACTCTTTGATTCTGTGGACTGTAGCCCACCAGGCTTCTCTGTCCATGGGACTTTCCAGGCAAGAATACTGGAGTGGTTTGCCATTTCCTGCTCCAGGGGATCTTCCTGACCCAGGGATTGAACCCTCATCTCCCATGGCTCCTGCACTGACAGGCAGATTCTTTACCATGGAGAAACCCCAAAATAGAGCATACTTTGGTTTAAATTGTGGAATAAGGGCCTTGAGCCTTCATTATTAGAACCTGATGAGGAGCTGGAGACCAAGTTTGAGAATGTCTTACTAAATGTATTTAGAGCAAAGCGCTGAAGTTTTCCTTTCCTAGATGCTCACCTGCCCACAAAGCTCTACAGTTTCTGACTTTGAGGTCTGCGCCCTGTGTACACTGAACTTCCTGGACAAAAGCCTGTTTCTGGGAAGCTGCATGACAGGGCTTCCTGGTCCCCTGTGGGCTGACCGGCAGCTTCGGAACCTGGTCGGAACTGCCACGTCCACTTCAGAGGACCGACATGACCTTCCCACACCTGAGAGTGTTCTCTGCCAGCCAAGTACGGATGTCCCCAGTGCAGAAACGATGTTCTGTGCTGTGGAGAACAATTTAGAGTAATATCTGCTAATAAACACAGCCGTTTCCTCCAAAAGTGATGCATTGGCAGGCTGGCTGGTCGCTCGTTCTCTTTCAGGCTGAACAGAGGTGACGTCTGAATCACCTTCCGGAAGCACCTTGTGGCAATTTGCTAATTATTTTTATGATGCCAGGTCAGCAGTAAAGGTGGCCTTCCTGCTCTGTTTTTCCTCCACAGCTGCATAACAGGACAGACCGTTTTTTCATTTTTTCAAATGAGTTGAGGAAGGCCCAGCTCTCCAGGCCAGGGAGGCCCTGAACATTTGCCCAGTTTTTCTTGTTCCTTTCTCTTTGCATTTTCTTGTCCCAGGGATCGAACCCAAGCCTCCCGTATTGCAGGAAGATTCTTTACCAGCTGAGCCACCAGGGAAGCACTTTCTTGTCCCAGACTCAGGTTTTTGTCCTCCTTGAACTTGGAAGGTGTTTCTTGCTTTCTAGGGCTGTCAGATCAAAGTATCACAAACTAGATGATTTAAAACAACTAAAAGGGACTTCCCTGGTCCAGTGGCTAAGACTCCGAGCTCCCAATGCAGGCGGTTGGGGTTCAATCCCTGGCTGGGGAACTATTAATAGATCCCACATGCTGCAACTAAGACCTGAGAAAGATAAAGTGTTAATCACTCACTGTAACTTATAAGTTATAATCACGGACTATAGCCTTCCAGGCTCCTCTGCCCATGGAATCTTCCAGGCAAGA
Organism: Bos grunniens; assembly: GCF_055505025.1. Classification (NCBI taxonomy): domain Eukaryota; kingdom Metazoa; phylum Chordata; class Mammalia; order Artiodactyla; family Bovidae; genus Bos; species Bos grunniens. Next base: position 8,763,773 of record NC_141170.1, on the reverse strand, counting down.
ATACTGGAATGGGCAGCCATTCCCTTTTCCAGGGGATGAGAATCACAATCTAGGAATCAGACCCGGGTCTCCCACATTGCAGGCAGACTCTTTACCCTCTGAGCCACCAGGGAAAGTTTAAATTAACTAAGACCTGGGGCAGGCCTTCCCGGGTGGTGCTGGTGGTAAAGAACCTGCCTGCCGACGCAAGAGATGTAAGAGATGTGGGTTTGATCTCTGTGTCAGGAACCCACTCCAGTACTCTTGCCAGGAGAATCCCAAGGACAGAGGAGCTGGTGTTGCAGCGCATGGGGTTGCAATGAAGCGACTTAGCACAGCACAGCACAAGACCTGGGGCATCCAAGAAACAGAAAACAGAAATTTACCCCCTCACAGTTCCAGAGGCTGGAAGTTCAAGATCAAGGTGTCAGTGGGGCCGGGCTTTCTTTGAAGACTCCAGGGGACTGTCAGCTCCATGCCCTGCTCTTGGCTTCTGGGGTTGTGGGTGAACCTTGACATTCATTGGCTGTGGATAATTACTGCCATCTCTGCCTCCGTTGTCACGAGGTGTTTTCCTTGTGTATGTGTCTGTCACCTCTTCTTATTAGGACATTGTTTCAAAATAAGGTCACATTATACGGTTCTGGGGGTCAGCATTCCAATATATTTTTGGGGAGAGGGAGCACAATTCAAATTATAAGAGAATGTATCAAAGGGTACCCATTTATGAAAGCTTGGCCCTTATTTCTAACGATTAGCCAGGCCTGAGACTGGTTACATGCGTGCATGCTCAGCTGCTGTCATGTCTGACTCTTGGCAGCCCCACGGACTGTAGCCCGATAGGCTCCTCTGTCCATGGGATTTCACAGGCGAGAATACTGGAGTGGGTTGCCATGCCCTTCTTCACGGTATATTCCCAAACTAGGGATAGAACCTGTATCTCCTGCATTGGGCAGATGAGTTCTTTACTGCTGAGCTACCAGGGAAGCCCAGAGACATGTTCAGTTCAGTTCAGTCACTCAATCATGTCCGACTCTTTGTGACCCCATGGACTGCAGCCTGCCAGACTTCCCTGTCCATCACCAACTCTCGGAGCTTGCTCAAACTCATGTCCATTGAGTCAGTGATGCCATCCAACCATCTCATCCTCTGTCGTCCCCTTCTCCTCCTGCCTTCAATCTTTCCCAGCATCAGGGTCTTTTCCAATAAGTCAGTTCTTAGCATCCGGTAGCCAAAGTATTGGAGCTTCAGCTTCAGCATCAGTCCTTCCAATGAATATTCAGGGCTGATTTTCTTTAGGATCGACTGGTTTGGTCTCCTTGCAGTCCAAGGGACTCTCAAGAGCTTTCTCCAACACCACAGCTCAAAAGCATCAGTTCTTCAGTGCTCAGCTTTAACTATAACATAGCTTTAACTATACAGACCTTTGTTGGGAAAGTAATATCTCTACTTTTTAATCTGCTGTCTAAATTTGCCATAGCTTTTCTTCCAAGGAACAAGCATCTTTTAATTTCATGGCTGCAGTTACTGTCTGCAGTGATTTTGAGCCCATGAAAATAAAGTCTGGTTAGGAGCTGCTGTAAGTGTCTCCTTTGCAGATGGGAAGAGGGGCCCCAGCTTCAATTTCATACTAGTTGTGTGAGGACATGTGTTTACAAGCACGCTGTCTGTGAGCTCCCTTCATTTGTTTGACTGAGCACAACTCTCTTAGTGTCCTGACAGGATTATAGTGTTCCAAGAAATAAAGGAATAGAAACTTCCTGCCTCCTAATGGAATCACAAGACTCCGAGGCTAGGGCCTTCCTGGTTCTGGTGATACCTCTTCTGTGATGAAACCCTGCTTCCAGCCTGAAGGGAAACATTTACAGGGTCCTATTAACATTACCACAAAAAAGCTGAAGCTCTGGAATTAGTCATTTCAGAAAAGCCCAAACTCTTAACACGGCAGCTTTGAAATTTAATGGAAACCTCACAAGCTGTAATATAATGTGAAATACTTTTTTCCTTTTAGTAATTTCATGAAAAGTTGGGCATTTCTGTGGTGACTTTAATCTGAAGTGCCTCAAATGCTGCACTAATTTTATAATTATGCTGTCTCTGGGGCTTCCATATCCTGTCCATGTTTCTTCCTGATTTCTGAATCTTACGGAGGTTCAACCCTCTCTAGAGTCCAGGCTGAAGGGCTCTGTGTAGTAAAGAATCTAGTTAAATGAGATGTTTGGAGATTTGGACAGTTTTTCATTTCTGTGCTCAGTCATGACCCCATGAACTATAGCCCCCCAGGCTCCTCTGTCCATGGGTTTTCTAGGCAAGAATACTGGAGTGAGTTGCCATTCCCTTCTCCAGGATTCTCATTCCTAATTTATATCACAAAGAAATTTTTGGTATAGGAGAAAGAAATGTGGATTTAAAGTAGCTGGGTGAATCTGGGCCCAAATTTCCCCACCTGGAAAATGAAGCATTTGGACTCATGGCTTCTCTGAGGTTGTCTTCTGAGTCTGAATTTCTGGGAGTCTAGGGTTTGTGATGACTTTCCTAAAGTGCTTCAAAAGGTTGATCAGGAAGTTAACCATGCTTTTAGGGAACCGTCTGTGACTTGGCATTCTGCTCAGCTCTGCTGACAAAAATCTTCTGTTGCATGAAGGATTTTTCTAGTATTCGACCTCTATTTTCTCCAGGCTTGTCAATGTCTGTAGCACAGCGGTGACCTTGCAAAAGGAAACAGCCACTTTGTATTCTTTCTGCCAGCATTCTTGCTCCCTAAAGGCTGTCCCAGAGATTATTGATGAGGGCTACGGCCCAAAGTGGTCCCTAATATTTGGATAGCTCTTTAGACTTTTCACAATGAATTCATGAACATTCATTTATTTAATCCCCACAATAGTCTGGAGGCAAGTGAGACTGGCATTATTATTCCCATTTGAGGAATGAGCAATCCAAGAAACATTGAGCCTACATCACCTTAACAAGGTCACGGAGGAAATGAGTAGCAGAGGGAGAAGAGGGCTGGAATACAAATGTTCTGGCTTCTTGTTCAAGTTTGCTTCCATTTCGTTCATTACATTTGAACTGAACTGTCCAGGTGGGAAAGAGAAAGAGCTTAACAGTGACACCAACTGTGTGCTGGAAATTATCGATACATTAGACAGGATTCAAGTCATCATGTGGTTGCTGTTGTTTAGTCAATAAGTCATGTCTGACTCTTGCTACTCTACTGATTACAGCTTGCCAAGCTCCTCTGTCCATGGGATTTCCAGGCAAGGATATTGGAGTGGGTTGCCAGGCCCTCCTCCATCGGACCTTCCTGACCCGGGGATCGAATCCCCATCACTTGCGTCTCCTGAGTTGGCAGGCAGGTTCTTACCACTAGTGCCACCTGGGAAGCCCACTATTAATGCAGTAGATCAAAGTAGTTTGGTTTTATAGGCAGTTTGAACTTGTCCAGCTGTGATCGACTAATGTGCTTAGGAATGCTAATAGCCCTGGGCTGGGTTCAGTCCCCTTGGTTTCCTACAGAAAGATTCTATGGGAGGTGAGTAGGGAGTGAGGGAAACTCTAGGTTCCTGTTGTTTTAGGAGGTGTGAGAAGCTGGAAATGGCACTACCCTGTCTCCCGAATGGCTGGTGTGATGTTCAGAGGTACAAGATATCTGTCCCTTGGTATCTGTGGTAGTAGGTTCTGGGACCCCCAGGGGATATAAAAATTGGCTGACTCTCAAGTCCCTTATAAAAAATTGCATAGTACTTGCATATAACCCATGTAATCTTCCTGTGTACTTTAAACTGTCTCTAGATTACTTGTAATACCTAATAAAATGCAACTGCTTTGTAAACAATCATGTACAATGTAAACAACTTCTGCACGCAGGCATGCTCAGTTGCTAAATACTGTTTGAATCAACTCTTTCCAACCCCATATACTGTAGTCCGCCAAGCTCCTCTGTTCATGGGATTTCCCAGGCAAGAATACTGGAGTGGGTACCATTTCCTGTCACTGGGGATCTTTCTGGCCCAGGGATGGAAAATACATCTCCTGAGTCTCCTGCATTGGCAGGCAGATTCTTTACCACTGAGCCACCTGGGAAGCCCACATAGCTTCTGGCATGTGACCAATTCAACTTTTGCTTTTTGGATCTTTCTGGAATTTTATTTTTTTCCTTCATATTTTGCATCACAGTGCATGAAACATGCAGGTGTGGAGGGCCAACTGTACCCGGAATTCCTTGTGGATGCTCTTAAATCCTCTTCCCCTGATGGCTAGAGCTACAATTATTTCTCTAGGGCTTGACCTCAAGGAGACATTGCCAAACACTTATGCCTGCCTTATGTTTTTTTAATTGGCTTTTGTGAAGGTCAAATGAAATGACACATGTAATTGTGTGGTGGAAATACAGCCAGCTGGTTACACTACCAAAACGACACAGGAAAACAACACAGTGTTTCATGAGAGGGTGGACTTGGGGTGCAAAAGCTGCTCTGACACTTACTAGCTCTGGATTCTGGGGCAGGAACCTCATGTAATTTTATGCTAGTTTTCTCATGCTGCAGAACTGGGCTTCTGAGGCTTCGATGAAGTGGTCTCTTTGAAATGCCAGACCCAGTGCCTAGGTCTTTCCTACAGTCAGTCCCAGTGAGAAGCTTCCCTTTTTTCTCACCATTCTTTTGGGTCAATGACTTGATTCCTGTTAAAACTTTCTGGGAAAAGAAACATTTTTCTTTGAAAACTTTATTTTTTTTCTGAAGTGGTTTATGCTCCTCAAGAACACAGGATCAGCAAACATAGCAGTTTTTTAAAAACACATTTTCAAAGTTATCTCCTCACATCAAGCTTCAATAGCATGCAGTTTAGTTGGTCTTCTTTTATATACTCTGCCAGGGGCATATCGCTTCCTTCCAGGAACTCTCTTTCCTCTTTCTGTGTGTTTCTGGTGGTGCTGAAAATCATGTCACTCTGACTTCTTTGTCATATTGATTGGTCCAGGGATGGCTATGTGACCCTGTGCTGTGCTGTGTGCTTAGTCGCTCAGTCGTGTCTGACTCTTTGTGGCCCCATCTACTGTATAGCCTCCCAGGCTCCTCTGTCCATGGAATTCTCCAGGCAAGAATACTGGAGTGGGTCATCATGCCTTCTCTAGGGGATCTCCCCAACCCAGGGAATGAACCCAGGTCTCCCACATTGCAGGCAGATTCATTACCCTCTGAGCCACCAGGGACCTCTAAGAATACTGGAGTGGGTAGCCATGATCTTCTTCAAGGGAACTTCCCAACCCAGGAATCGAATTGGGGTCTCCTGTATTGTGGATGTGACCCTAGAAGAGCCAATCGTGGCCTTTGCCTGAATCTGCTGTGCTCACTGGTGGGTTAGGAGCAGCATTCTCACGGAGCACTGGGTATGAGCAAGGCGAAGCCTGGAATGGTTGGTGGCTACCTTCAATGCTTTGTGCATTAAAGACCTTCCTGAGGACGATGGCCCATGATGGAAAGCAGAATGAAAGAGCATTTGAAGGAACGATTCCTGAATCATCGTATCTCCATATTTGAATTTCCATATCTTACCACGCTTAAGGTCAGCCCTTTCTTTGGTCTGACCACTTAGCAGCTTGTAACAAGTGATTTATTTATTTATGGTTTCAGCCAGTTTACATTGGTTTCCTGTCATTTTCAACTGACACAAATCCCTAACGAGTAGTTGGACTGGCTGAAGGAGCTGAAACCTGAGGGTCTGAGGCATGATGTAGTAGAGTGGAATGCAATGATGGTACATGGCTAACTTCGCCTAACATACAGTGACCAGGAGCTGGCTTGCTTTTCAGAACAGATCTACATAGAGAATTCAGGTCATATAGATTGACTCATGATGTTCAACACAGCTCTAAGCATAATAGATGCTTTTGAGGGGTCTGGTTCCTTGCCAGAATCCTACTAGTGAACTTATGGGCTCGACCAGAGGCAATTGCAAGGCTTTACCTGGCAGACCTCATGGAAGCAGGGAAAGCTGCCCTCCTCACCCCAGACCTGCAATGCTGTTTTCTGGAGGGAGAAGCAGTCAAGGATCAGGACTCTCCCTCTGACCCAGACTTCCATTCTCATAAATGCATATTTGCATTCCTAGGCAGGCACTTCCATTCAGAGGCCTTCTTATGGGGGCCTTGGCAGGGCCTCCTTTCTCCACTTTGACTCAATACCTTTATATCTCCAGCCACACACCAACCCCCTACATCCCTCTGGCCCACATGTCAGGAGCCTTTTAATCAGTGCTCCGTCTGTGCTGTATCTGCCTGGCCCTCGTCTGGTGCCATTCTGGGGGAAAACGGAGCACTGGGGAGCCAGAATCCCTTTTCCGCCTCTTGCTCGCATTGTTGCAGAGTGAATAAAGGCTGTTACTTCCAGTTTGGCTCATTGTCCTAACTGACCACCTGGACACCTGGATGCACAAAACTTTAAATTCATTCCTCTGGATTTTTCTCAACATTATTATGCATAATTATCCAGACTGGCCAGGAACACAGAAGTGTGATGAGAGTAGATCTCAAACTTCAATGCAGAATTTTCTACCTCAGCTGTCCATTTAAAATAATTGCTGCTCAGGTCCTATCCCAACCTGGTTATATCAGAGCGTTTGTGGATGGAGCCCAAATATGGCGCTTTTAAAGCTCAAAGTGACTCTAATATTAGCCAAGGTTGTGAACACTGCTTTAGTGGGCATCCAAATCACAGATCTGGGAAACAAATAGTGTAGATTCATGAACATTTCATAGCCTACTAGAAGAGAATCATGTGGGGTGGATTTGGGGAATCTGAGTCCATGTAATTTTGATTCAGGTAGTAACTAATTTGGGAACGGTTGAAAAGTATTGGTTCAGAATATGAGTGTATGTGTATGTGTGTATACATAGGTATGCTTGTGTGTGTGTGTCTGTGTATATGTATGTACATGTACTTGCTTGTTGGGAGGGAGTGACTAGGAAAAAAGCAAATACAAAACCAAGAATCCAAAGAATGACCTCAAAGGAACTGTACATTCATCCACCCATCCATGTATCCAGGTTGGGTGGCAATGTAGTATACAAATTAAGAGCATAGGATCCTATCAAAAATACCTGATTTCTGGCTGTGCCAATCATTAGCTCCTTTTCCTTAGGTAATTTATGTAACTTTTGAAGCCTCAGTTTCTTCATCTGAAAAATGGGAACACAGGCTATCTTCTTTCAGGTCATCATGACATTTAAATAAATAATACTTGCAAAGGATTTAGCATAGCACTTAGAACTACAAACCCTGACTGATGCGGTGGCTACCCACATGTGGCTACTGAACTCCTAAGTGTGGCTAGTCTGATTTGAGAGGTTCTATGAACAGAAAACACATACTGGATTTTGAGGACTTAGAATGAAAGAAAAAGAGAGACAGAATGTAAAATGTTTTATTAAGAATTTTAAAATACTATCTTTCCAATATTGTATAGTCTCACCTCCTTTGTCATAGATTAATTGACCAGTCTCTTCAACACATGGTGCTGGGAAAACTGGACAGCCACATGGAAAAAAATCAAATTGGATTATTCTTTAATTCCATGCACAAAAATAAGCTCAAAATGGATTAAAGACCTAAATGTGAGACCAGACACTGCAAAACTCCTAGAGGAAAACACAAGCAGAACCCTCTCTGACATAAATCACAGCAACATCTTTTTAGATCCATCTCCTACAATAAATGGAAATAAGAGCAAAAATAAACAAATGGAACCTACTTCAACTCTAATGCTTTTGAACAACAAAGCAAACAATAAACAAAGCAAAAAGGCAACCCATAGATTGGGAGAAAATACTTGCAAATGATGTGGCCCATAAGGGATTAGTCTCCAAAATTTACAGCTTGTGATGCTTAATAGCATCAAAACAAACAACCCACTCAAAAATTGTACAAAAGAACTGAATAGACATTTCTCCAAAGAGGATATACAGATGGCCAATAGGCACATGAAAAGATGTTCAACATCTTTAGTTATTAGAGAAATGCAAATCAAACCTACAATGAGATATTACCTCACACTGGTCATAATGGCTATCATAAAAAAAAAAAAATCCACAAACAAAAAATGCTGGGGAGGGTAAGGAGAGAATGGAACTCTCTTGCACTCTTGGTGGGAATGTAAATTGGTACAGCCACTATGGAGAACAGCAAGCAGGTTCCTAAAAAAAAATAAAAAACTGAGTTACCACATGACCCTGCAATCCCACTCCTGGGCATATATCCAGAGAGAAACATGGCCCCAAGAATTACAAGCACCCCAATGTTTATTGCAGCACTGTTTACAATAGCCAAGACATGGAAGCAACCTGAATGTCCATTGACAGAGGAAGGGATAAAGAAGATGTGGTACATAAATACGATGGAATATCACTCAGCCATTAAAAAGAATGAAATTATACCATTTGCAGTGATGTGGATGGACTTAGAGAGTGTCATACTGAGTGTCATACTGAGTGAAGTAAGTCAAACAGAGGAGAAATATTATATGACACCCTTTATATGTAGAATCTAAAAAGAAATGATACAAGTGAACTTGTTTACAAATAGAAAGAGACTCATGGACTTAGAAAATGAACTTATGGTTGCCAAGGGGAAGGATTGTGAGAAGGGATAGTTGGGGACTTTGGGAAAATCATGTGCACACTACTATATTTGAAATGGATAACCAACAAAGACCTATTGTGTAGCACATGGAACTCTGCTCAATGTTATGTACCAGCCTGGATAGGAGGGGCATGTGGAGGAGAATGATACTAACCAGGGAGGGGCACACAGTTCTTGAGGTGCTAGCCTACTGTGTTCCCCCTTTTCCTGGCAAAGCAATAAAGCTGCTCTGTCTCCTCCATAATGCTGTCTCCATATTTCTGTTTGTCATTGGAGCATAGAGAGCCAAGGTTTTGGCAACATTAGTTGGCAGCAAAGAGAACACTGGAGATTTTTTTCCCAAAGCAAAATTGGGGAAAATTTTTCCCAAAGCGAAACTGGGGAAATTTTAAGCTAAGTATAGATGTATATTCATGAAAGGGCTTGAGCAGAGGAGAAGTCAGCTAGAATCTGAGTAAAGGTGGACAGAATCCAAGCTTTAGCTGATTAAAGTCTGGAGGGTCAATATCATCATGTCTGCTACCTGCATGGGGGCCTTTGTTATTGAAGAACTCAAAAATATATTACTATGTATATCCCTTGAAGAGGAAACAGGACTCTGCTTTATCACCGCACTACTGTTTGACTGCCTTTTCTCTGTCCCTGCATTCTTTTGTTTTCCTTAAGATCATTGATTACTGAGACCTGCTCAAGGGCAAGCGCTGTGGCCAAGTTTAGATCAGAAAATGACAGAGGCAAAAATGGGTTCTCCTATGTCAAGAAAGTTATTCCTGGTTCTTTTTCTTTGGGGACTCCCTAACCTCTCTGCTTATATCAGGGCTTCACATTATAGGCACCTGTTAAACTTTCGTTAACTCTTTTGTAATAGCCAAAGTTGAAAAGAAAAAACTGACACTTTTTTGGTTTTTTTTTTGCGTGAATTTTAAACTGTGCGTTGGTGTCTGCTTTTATAAACAAAAGAAAAAACCTATATAGGGAGGTTACTTTTAGGACGGATAAAGAGGTATATGTATTGAACCTCCTGGTTCAGCAGGTAAAGAATCTGCCTGCAGTGCAAGTGATACAGGAGACTTGGGTTTGATCCCTGAGTTGGGAAGATACCCTGGAGAAGGAAACAGCAACCCACTCCAGTATTCTTGCCTGGAGAATCCCATGGACACAGGAGCCTGGAAGGCTACAGTCCATGGGGTTATAAAGTGCTGGACAAGACTGAGTACACTCGTGCAGAACGAGGAGGTGTATATAGTAAGAAATACTTGAGAATTCTCAAAGTTGCAAACACACTGAGTACATCAAAGCAAAAAGAAGTTAAACCAAGTGCTTATCCACAACTTTTACCTTTATCTGCACAAGTCTTTTCTAACTAAGAAATACCTGGGATTGGAATGACCTGGAAGTCCAGCAGGCTATCTTTTGTTGAGTCGTCCCGCTGTAAGTCAGGACTCTATCCATATATTTTTCTGCTGCAAACTCATGTTCATATTGTCCTTCCTTTAGTTGACTGTGTGAAGGTATGTGTATTTTTAGCTTCTGGACCAAAAAGGGGAAATGGCTTTTTTTTTTTTTTTGAGGGCAATTTCCTGTGTAGAACTGGAGCTATTGCTTCTTCTTGATACACTAATGAGAAGAGGAGGAACTCTGTAGAGAGTCCTGGGAGTCATCATAGAGTCTATCCTCTTCCTCCTAACATCTCATCCTCTACCAAGTCCTGGAATCTACTTCTGCAGAACTCTCAAATCCATCCACTTCTCTTGAAGACATGAGTGGAGTTTCATCTTCATGGGAATTGGGGTAGGAATGGGGGGGTAGTTAAAAATTCTAGAATTAACATATAAGATGAAAATCTGTTACAGTTAAAGGTAACTTGAGAGAAAAGCATAGGGAAGGAACCGCTTCAATTTTGCTGAAATCATCTGACCTGAACTCACTATAGCTCAAAACCATTGAACAAACTGTTACTTCTCTTGTGCTTCCAACTGGGCCATCCTTTATTTGGACCAAAGTCTGTTTTTGACAGCAGGGAAGGATGATAAGGCATATAAGAAAATCTCTCTTTTTAAAGCTTCATTTTCTTTCTGCGAAACATGATTGTAAATGAAAGGATGAGATGGCACTCCCTTACATTGGCAGACCTTTCATCAGTCTTTTCAGCAGGCCGCGTTCACCCAGTCCATGCAGATAAGGGCATTAACCAAACAGGATTATCCTGGCTGACTTCAATTCTGCCACAAAGTATTATTTGAGCCTGTGATGTTATTAAAAAAAAAAAAAGCCAATGTTAGTCTCAACCTGCCAGAATCATAACAAACTATAATGTGGCTTTTTTGGGTTAAGTTGAAGGAGATTATTGATAAAAGACACCTTGGCTTCCTTTGCTTGCTCCCAAGGGCTACGTCTGGATTTTCCCACTTCTTTCCTGCACAGAGGGGCCAACTGTGTGAAGTTCTCCTGCTGGCCTTATTTCTGCTGCCTGGAACAGGTTTAAGTGAAGGTCAGTGGGCCCAGCATTCTGGCCAGGCCTCCTGGACAGAACTTATTAAAGTATGGCTCTATCCATGGGAAGAGTTCAAGGTGCAGAGGCTGGAGAATCCTTTTGGATGAGCAGACCTGAGTTCACATCCTGGTCTTGTCAAAGAGCTGGGTTTCTGTGCAAAAGTTACCAAAATAATCCGTCCTTTGTTCTTCTCATCTATTCAATGGAGATGTTCATGCCAACTTCACAAATATGCCAGAAGGACTACATAGGCAGCTCCTGAAGGGTTACAACGGGAGCGTCTTTCTCTTCTCCGGCCAATTATAGTTCCTGGAGGTTTCTAGAGGAGGCAGTTGCCAGGGGAAGTCCATTACCATCACATCTGGGCTTCCCTAGTGGCTCAGCAGTAAAGAATCGGCCTGTAATACAGGGGATGCGGGTGGCAGGAGTTTGATCCCTGTGTCTGGAAGATACCCTGAGGAGGAAATGGCAACCCACTCCAATTTTCTTGCCTCGGAAATCCTGTGGACAGAGGAGCCTGGTGGGCTATAGTCCATAGGGTCGCTAAGAGTTGGACAAACCTGAGGAACTGAACACACTGTGTATTATACCCATAGAAGTTACATGAGGGCAGAAAGGATTTGAAAGTGGCTTTATATCAGCACTCTTTAATCAAAATATCATCCCCCATCTTTTCCCATACACAGTCAGCCTCAGACGATTGTGCAGTTTTTAAGCTGTTAGGCCTTGGGCACGGTCACTGCCCATGACCAGTAAGTGGCACTGTGGACATCTGCTTGGCTGTCCTGCTTGGGACAGAGAAAGGGCAATTATTTTTCTCACCCATGATCGAAACAGCATTTTTCAAGTACTTTCCAATGAAAAAGAAGTTACAACTGACACCACAGAAATACAAAGAATTGTAAGAGACTACTACCAGTAAGTATGTGTCAGTAAAATGGACAACCTAGAAGAAAGGACAAATTCTTAGAGAAGTACAACCTTCCAAGCATGAATCAGGAAAGAACAGAAAACATGAACAGACCAGTCACAAATACTGAAATGAAAATATGATCAAGTACATTATAGTTTGTGCTTACCTGGAACAGCACCAGGATAAATTGAAGATGCAAACCTGTTTTCTTTCTCATTCTAATGTAGCCTACCCTTGTAACCGTTCACCTCACATCAGAAGTCTGAGCCCTCTAGGGGCAAGGGAAGAATAGCTTTAATTTGGAAACCAACCTGGTTTGAGAAGGTGTAGATACTTGATGATGTCCTCTGTGGGCCTGGATGAAGGAGTTCCTTGATGATGTCCTCTGTGGACCTGGATAGAGGAGTTCATTGATTATACCTGTGGGCCTGAATGGAGGAGTGCCTTGATGATCCTTGTGGGCCTGGATGTAGGAACTCATTGATGATACCTGTAGACCTGGATGGACGAGTTCATTGATGACATGTGTTTGCCTGGATGGAGGAGTTCATTGATGATGTCCTCTGTGAACCTGGATGGAGGAACTTATTGATGATTCCGGTGACCCTGGATGGAAGGGTTCATTGATGACATGTGTGAGCCTGGATGGAGGAGTTCATTGATGATGTCTCCTGTGGGCCTGGATGGAGGATCTCATTGACAATACCTGTGGGCCTGGATAGAGGAATTCATTGATATTGTTTTCTGTGGGCATGGATGGAGGAGCTCATTGATGATGTCTCTGTGGGCCTGGATAGAGGAGTTCATTGATAATGTCCTCTGTGGGCCTGGATGGAGGAACTCATTGATGATTCCTGTGACCTTGGATGGAAGAGTTCATTGATGACATGTGTGAGCCTGGATGGAGGAGTTCATTGATGATGTCTCCTGTGAGCCTGGATGGGGGATCTCATTGACGATATCTGTGGGCCTAGATAGAGGAATTCACTGATATTGTCTTCTGTGGGCATGGATGGAGGAGTTCATTGATGACACCCATGGGCCTGGATGGAGGAGCTCATTGATGACACCTGTGGCCTGGATGGAGAAGCTCATTGATCATTCCTGTGCACCTAGAGGGGGAGTTCATTAATGATACCTTTTGGCCTGCATGAGGGAGCTCATTGATGATGTCTCTGTGGGTCCAGAAGGAGGAGTTCATTAATGATGTCTTCTGTGGACCTACATGGAAGGGTGGTGATCCCTGGGTCTGATGTTTCCCACTTCTCATCCTCCCTTCAGCTTTTTGCACAGAGCCTATTTCCTCTCTCCACCTCTTGCCTTCTTATAGGATACTGGCAGAACACAGGAAGAAAATGCAGAAATGTGACACATATTAACCGTTTTCATCTTTGCATTCTTCCAGCATTTTGTTCCTATTAACTCGTGCCCTCACTTAGTGTATAGTCCTGATTTGTCTTTTGTCGTTGTGTATGTCTCCCTCCATAGCCACTCTGCAGTGGTCTTGAGGTTAGGGGCTGCTATTCTTCGTTCTTACAGTTCCCTCTACCTTGTGCCTCCAAGTCTAGAACCTGGTACAATGCCTGACATGTAATATTCATTGCTTTATTGCCCAGTGCAACTTTTAAATTCTATTCTATTAAGGCATCCACACTGCCAACAAAATTATCTTTCTAGGCTTCCTTGACGGCTCAATGGTAAAGAATCTGCCTGCCAGTACAGGAAACATGGGCTCAGTCCCTGGTCTGGGAAGATCTCACATGCTGTGGAGCAACTGAACATGTGCACCACAGCTATCAAGCCTGTGCTCTAGAGCCTGAGAACTGCCACTGATGAAGCCCATTCACCCTAGAGCCCGTGCTCCATCACAGAAGAAGCCACCGTGATGAGAAATCCCAGAAACTGCAATGAAGAGTAGCCCCTGCTCACCGCAGCTACAGAAAAGCTCACACAGCAATGAAGACCCTGCACAGCCAAAAATAAATAAATAAAATTGTAAAAAGTATCTTTCTAAAATATAAGTATGATCTTGTCCCATTTCTAATTAAAACCCTCAGTAATCCCAGGCTGGTTAAAAGATGAAGTCCAAGTTCTAAATCCTTTATTTCGGAAAACTAAATTTTTCAAGTTTTTTTTTCCCCCCTCACCAAGTTCTATGAATCACCAGCCACTACTCTCTCATAAACACCATCTTACTTTGTGCATTTGAACCTTTACGTCTGTAGGTTATTGAGTTCAGAATGCCTGCTCCCCGATGCCTACCCAGTGGACTGTTTATCTTTCAGAATTCTGTGTCTTAAAGAAAGGTGATGTAGTATAGTGATTAAAATTGTAGATATTGGGCTGCTTGGGTTCTAATTCTGACTCTAGTTGTATGATCTTGTGCAAGTTACTTAAATTTCCAAGTATGAATGTTCTTCTCTGTAAAATGTGAGGAAGTTATGTGTTTGGTGGGAGAAATCAATGATCTAATCTATCTGAAGTATTTTGCGTCATGCCTGGCACATAGTGACTATTCAGTTAAATTGATCTATTTTCTTAACTAGATTTTGCTTGTTTGTTTGTTTGTTTTGGCCATACAGTGAGGCATGTGGGGTCTTAGTTCTTCAACCAGAGATCAAACCCATGACCCCTGAACTGGGAATACAGAGTCTTAACCACTGGACTGCCTGGGAAGTACCTTAACTGGGATTCAGAACAAAGCTCACTGTCTATTGAGGGAAACAGACCAGATTGCAATACAGTGTGATGAGGATCGCACTCATGGTGTGAAGAGGATACAAACACAACATAAAGGGAAAGCCCAGGAAATGGACCCAGACACAGCTGGGGGATGGGGTGTCTGAAGAAAAGCTTCTTAGAGGAAAGGATGCTTGAGCTGAGTTCTTAAGGATGGCTCAGAGGTATGGCGCAGTGACGGGGATACAGTGATGTGTGACTCTGGAGCATCATGGACCTTAGCTGGTCACATGCAGCTATGTCGGGGGGAGTCAGTTACCCAAAAGTGAATGTCCTGGACATGAATGCTTTTGGTTGCTTTTGGGTGCAGTGGGCCATCCAGATACCTTGCCCCTTTCTTATATGCAGAAGAAACCTGAGAGGAAGATGGATCAGGCAACAAAAGCTTTCCTCCTGATGGAAGAGTGGATGAACCAGACTGCGGAAGCATCTCAGGGAAGCCTCTCAGTCTCTCTCCTACTCTTGATAAATAGAATAAGCAGAGATGGGCTGTGATGAGCAGCCTTTATTTCCTTCTTCTTGGAGAGAGAGGTTGATGGCCCTCCAGGACGGAAGAGCAGACTATTTCAAAGCTTAACATCGCAAGGTAGATCAGTAACCTGAGTGAGGGTCCTCATGGGATTTTTTTCCCCACTGAGACTCATTTTAATTGCATGAAGTTTGATAGGTAGCAGAGTTTACATGGGGTGAAGTGGAGAGAGAGCAGTGGAAAAAGAGGGCATGGCATGAAGAAAAGTATGGCACTGTGATATGTTAAAAATTAGAAGAGACTTCATAAATTATATATATTTTTTGAAATTGAAATTGGACATAAACATCACTTAGTAAAGTTCAGGGAAAAAGATCAAGTCTGACATGTGAAAAAGGCAATGTGATAGAAGATGTTAGTCTGTGAGGCTTAATTTCAACTGAAGGAAATGTGAGAGGAAATAATAAGAAATGTATATATTAGTAATTGCCCTGTGGCTGATAGGAATACTGAGTAAAAGATGGATAGAGGAATAAATATCCCATAATATGGATATTTAAATGAATTTATTGAAAAGCACATCCATTCCTTTTACATTCCTTGGGCAGGCTTCTTTAAGATCTTTCTTTAAAATTGGATTCAAAAGAGAGGCAATATATTAAAATGTTATTAACTATGTGGTTAGGATTCTTGGGGCCTGTGTGCAAACATCTGATAGGTGTTGGGTAGTTCTTCAAAAACAGAAGCTGCCATCATCCCTAGCTGTTATGTGAGTGTCTAAAATGAGGTGATTGTTAAGCTTTGGGGGAAGGAAATAAGAGTTGATATAATGTCTTTGGTATATGAAGGGAGTGGTGTTAGTATGCTGTTTGGATTAAACATTGACCTTGAATCTTTCATAAGAATGAATACATGGTATAATGTTAGTAGAGACTCTTAACCAGAGTCTATGAATAGGTTTTATAGCATTTAAGAACATTCTAAAGTTTTGTTGAAATCGTATGTGTGTGCACACATGCCCTTGTCTGTGATGTCTCATTGGAAGCAGACCTGAATACTGGACTCCTTTGATTTCTGTTTAATACTTAAGTTACCTGTGCAATTCTATAGTTCTCTTTCATTACGAAACTGAGGTCTAAAATTTAAGTGAAAACATTATTATTACACCTGAGGCTTGAACCGAGATTTTCTGACCTCGAATTTGTTGGTGTTTCTACCAAGTTATGCTAATCCTGTTTGGGAACTTGCACATTACATGTGGAACAGGTAAATTCAGTTGATTCTGGAGAATATTAACTCTTTCTGAATTCCACTTTTGTTATAATCAAGAGCTTGAAAGAAGAAGACATTCTCTCCTAAGTGTCACCTACTGGCATTCTTAACAATGTCTCTCATTTTCCCCCATTCTAAGTGCCCACATGGAAATTTAAGTCAGTCAATAGTCCACGTTATGTCTCCAGATTGAGACAGCATGTCATACGGGCAGGGTAACTAGGTCTTTGCCTGTATGCTTTTGTTTTCATCAGATATTTCAGTGTCATGGGAATATAGCCAAAATTTTCTCTTGTTACATCCGATAATCAGGCTGAGGGTCAATGCTTCTTGTTGTTTATCTGTCAAGGCCAGTGACTGCTGGTTGCTTGATTCTTTGTTATGAGTTTGAATTTCAGGACCAATTCTCTCAGCCTTGCTCACCTTGATCAGCCATGAGAATTACTTTTCAATGCTATTCAACATTCTATGTCACCATTTAAAATTAGTTGGGACTTCTTGGTTCTCCCCCTTTTCTCCCTAAGACACTATCTTTCTATTATGAATTTCCCAGTAGTCATGTAAGGATATGAGAGCTGGATCATAAAGAAGGCTGAGTACTAAAAAATAGATGTTTTCAAGCTGTGGTGCTGGAGAAGACTCTTGAGAGTCCCTTGGGCAGAAAGGAGATCAAACCAATCAATCCTAAAGGAAATCAACTCTGAATATTCATTGGAAGGACTGATGCTGAAGTTGAAGCTCCAATACTTTGGCCACCTGATGCAAAGAACTGACTCACTGGAAAAGACCCTGATGTTGGGAAAGATTGAGGGCAGGAAGGGAAGGGTGTGACAGAGGATGAGATGGATGGCATCATTGACTCAATGGACATGAGTTTGAGCAAACTCCGGGAGATAGTGAGGGACAGGGAAGCCTGGTGTGCTGCAGTTTATGGGGTTGCAAAGAGTCAAATGTGACTTAGTGACTGAAAAACAAATCACTTAACAATAACCTAGTAAGTGAACAGGATGAAACATTCAAATAATGCAAATAGTATAGAATTCAAAAAGTTGCAATGAGAATTTTTCACATTTGAGGAGTGCAGTTCCCCCCACCTCCTATCCTCCACTGAAAAGTCTAGCACTAATGCTGGTTTTGTATTTGTCTAGAAACTTTTTGTGTAAACACATACAAAAACATGTACATATATCTTGAGGTAGAATGATTCTACACTTTTTTTTCATTTAAAATTGTGTCTTGGGGACTTCCCTGGTGATCCTGTGGTCAAGAATCCATACTTGCACTGCAGGGGACACATGTTAAATCCTTGGTCAGGGAACTAAGATCCTGCATGCTGAGAGGTGATGCCAAAAAACAAAACAAAACAAAAAACTCCACAAAACTGTGTCTTGGAGATATAAGCACAATGATTTTTACATTTTAAAAGAGATGCATAGCCAGGACATGGAAGCAACCTATATGTCCATCAGCAGATAAATGAATAAGAAAGCTGTGGTACATATACACAATGGAGTATTACTCAGCCATTAAAAAGAATACATTTGAATCAGTTTTAATGAGGTGGATGAAACTGGAGCCTATTATACAGAGTGAAGTAAGCCAGAAAGAAAAACGCCAATACAGTATACTAATGCATATATATGGAATTTAGAAAGATGGTAATGATAACCCTGTATGCGAGACAGCGAAAGAGACACAGATGTATAGAACAGTCTTTTGGACTCTGTGGGACAGGGAGGCGGGGATGATTTGGGAGAATGGCATTGAAACATGTATAATATCATATAAGAAATGAATCACCAGTCCAGGTTTGATGCAGGATACAGGAAGCTTGGGGCTGGTGCACTGGGATGACCCAGAGCGATGATATGGGGAGGGAGGTGGGAGGAGGGTTCAGGATGGAGAACAGGTGTACACCTGTGGCAGATGCATGTTGATGTATGGCAACACCAATACAATATTGTAAAGTAATTAACCTCTAATTAAAATAAATAAATTTAATTAAAAAATAGATAAAATAAAGAAAAGTAAAAAAAATAATAAAAGAGCTGGCTGGCTGGTATTCTATCAATTGATGTGGCACACTTTAATTAGCCTGACAGATTTAGTTATTTCACTCCTTTTCTTCCTCGGCCAGTGCAAACAATGCTACAGTGAAATACATCCTTCGAAATGTACCTTTATATCCCATCATAGATATTAGTAAGGTATCTGTAGGTTGTTTCCAGAGGTGGAGTTGCTATGCTCCTTGCTTTATTTCACAACACTTATTTTTATATTTATCCAATAGCATGATTAGCTAATTATTTAATTTGAAAAAAAGCATATATAATAGAGTTCTGGCAAGAGAACGCACTGGTCATAGCAAACCCCATCTTCCAACAATACAAGAGAAGACTCTACATATGGACATCACCAGATGGTTGACACCAAAATCAGATTTATTATAGTCTTTGCAGCCAAAGATGGAGAAGCTCTTTACAGTTAGCAAAAACAAGACTGGGAGCTGACTGTGGCTCAGATCATGAATGCCTTATTGCCAAATTCAGACTGAAATTGAAGAAAGTGGAGAAAACCACTAGACCATTAAGGTATGACCTAAATCAAATCCCTTGTGATTATACAGTGGAAGTGAGAAATAGATTTAAGGGCCTAGATCTGACAGACAGAGTGCCTGATGAACTATGGACTGAGGTTCGTGACATTGTACAGGAGACAGGAATCAAGACCATCCCCAAGAAAAAGAAATGCAAAAAAGCAAAATGGCTTTCTGAGGAGGCCTTAAAAATAGCTGTGAAAAGAAGAGAAATGAAAAGCAAAGGAAAAAAGGAAAGATATAAGCATCTGAATGCAGAGTTACAAACAATAGCAAGGAGAGATAAGAAAGCCTTCCTCAACAATCAATGCAAAGAAATAGAGGAAACCAGTAGAATGGGAAAGACTAGAGATCTCTTTAAGAAAATTAGAGATACCAAGGGAACATTTCATGCAAAGATGGGCTAAATAAAGGACAGAAATGGTAGGGACCTAACAGAAGCAGAAGACATTAAGAAGAGGTGGCAAGAATACACAGAAGAGCTGTACAAAAAAGATTGTCACGACCCAGATAATCACGATGGTGTGTTCACTCACCTAAGGCAGACATCCTGGAGTGTGAAGCCAAGTGGGCCTTAGGAAGCATCACTATGAACAAAGCTAGTGGAGGTGATGGAATTCCAGTTGAGCTATTTCAAATCCTAAAAGATGATGCTGTGAAAGTGCTTCACTTAATATGCCAGCAAATTTGGAAAACTCAGCAGTGGCCACAGGACTGGAAAAGGTCAGTTTTCATTCCAATCCCAAAGAAAGGCAATGCCAAAGAATGCTCAGACTACAGCACAATTGCACTCATCTCACACAGTAGTAAAGTAATGCTCAAAATTCTCCAAGCCAGGCTTCAGCAATACATGATCTGTGAACTTCCAGCTGTTCAAGCTGGTTTTAGAAGAGGCAGAGGAACCAGAGATCAAATTGCCAACATCTGCTGGATCATGGAAAAAGCAAGAGAGTTCCAGAAAAACATCTATTTCTGCTTTATTGACTATGCCAAAGCCTTTGACTGTGTGGATCACAATGAACTGTGGAAAATTCTGAAAGAGATGGGAATACCAGACCACCTGACCTGCCTCTTGAGAAACCTGTATGCAGGTCAGGAAGCAACAGTTAGAACTGGACATGAAACAACAGACTGGTTCTAAATAGGAAAAGGAGTACATCAAGGCTGTATATTGTCACCCTGCTTATTTAACTTCTATGCAGAGTACATCATGAGAAACGCTGGGCTGGAGGAAGCACAAGCTGGAATCAAGATTGCTGGGAGAAATATCAGCTTCAGATATGCAGATGACACCACCCTTATGGCAGAAAGTGAAGAGGAACCAAAAAGCCTCTTGATGAAATTGAAAGAGGAGAGTGAAAAAGTTGGCTTAAAGCTCAACATTCAGAAAACGAAGATCATGGCATCTGGTCCAATCACTTCATGGGAAATAGATGGGGAAACAGTGGCTAGCTTTGTTTTTCTGGGCTCCAAAATCACTGCAGATGGTGATTGCAGCCATGAAATTAAAAGACGCTTACTCCTTGGATGGAAACTTATGACCACCCTAGACAGCATATTAAAAAGCAGAGACTTTACTTTGCCAACAAAGGTCCATCTAGTCAAGGCTATGGTTTTTCCAGTGGTCATGTATGGAAGTGAGACTTGGACTATAAAGAAAGCTGCTGCTGCTGCTAAGTCGCTTCAGTCGTGTCTGACTTTGTGCGACCCCATAGACGGCAGCCCACTAGGCTCCTCTGTCCCTGGGATTCTCCAGGCAAGAATACTGGAGTGGGTTGCCATTTCCTTCTCCAATGCATGAAAGTAAAAAGTGAAAGTGAAATCGCTCATTTGTGCCCAACTCTTAGTGACCCCATGGACTGCAGCCTACCAGGCTCTTCCGTCCATGGGATTTCCCAGGCAAAAGTACTGGAGTGGGGTGCTGTTAAGAATTGCTGCTTTTGAACTGTGGTGTTGGAGAAGACTCTTGAGAGTCCCTTGAACTGCAAGGAGATCCAACCAGTCCATTCTAAAGGAGATCAGTCCTGGTTGTTCATTGGAAGGACTCATGCTGAAGCTGAAACTCTAATACTTTGGCCATCTGATGCAAAGAGCTCACTCGTTTGAAAAGACCCTGATGCTGGGAAAGATTGAGGGCAAGAGGAGAAGGGGACAACAGAGAATGAGATGGTTGGATGGCATCACCAACTCGCTGGACATGGATTTGGGTGGACTCCGGGATTTGGTGATGGATAGGGAGGCCTGACATGCTGCAGTTCATGGGGTCGCAAAGAGTCAGACACGACTGAGTGACTGAACTGAACTGATATATATATACTTATTTAATTACGGGTTAAAATAAAAAATGAAATAACTCACTCCCACTAAAACAATTAAAATGCCCTGGTCATTAAATTGACTTCTTTTAAATAGCACGTGAAGAAAATTTTCTTTCACCTATTAACCTCCTCTAGGAATTTTCACTGGGTCTGGATTGTTACTGTCTGTTCTAATCTGAATTTGACTGTTATGAGTGTAAACATCAGACTGCTTCTTAAAAATTTCTGTCCCCTTTGAGTACTTCACGGCCATGGGCTGCCTTAAATTTTCTCTTGGCTGATTTCTTGGTCCACAAATGGGCTTCCTATCTTGCAGCCACTTGGACTTCCTTTCAATAAATAGACATGTATCATCTTGTTTTATAGCACAAAATTCATTATTTAATCAATACTTTGAAAAGCTACAATGCCTTTCATCTCTTCCTCAGTGACATGTTACATCCCATATTCTTATATATGAAGTTGAGGATCTACCCGGGTCCTGAGATTTGTCAGTGTTGTTGTTCAGTCGCCAAAACCTGTGTAACCACTGCGGCACACCAGACTTCCCTGTCCTTCACTATCTTCTGAAGTTCACTCAAGCTCAGGTCCATTGAGTTGGTGATGCCATCCAACCATCTCATCCTCTGCTGTCCCCTTCTCCTCCTGCCCTCAATCTTTCCCACCATCAGTTTTTTTTCCCCCTCAATGAGTCAGTTCTTCCCATCAGGTGGCCAAAGTATTGGAGCTTCAACTTCAGCATCAGTCCTTCCAAGGAATATTCAGGACTGATTTCCTTTAGGATTGACTGGTTGGATCTCCTTGCAGTCCAAGGAATTCTCAAGAGTCTTATCCAGCACCACAATTTAAAAGCATCAATTCTTTGTTGCTCAGAATTCTTTATGGTCCAACTCTCACATTCATGCATTACTACTGGAAAAACCATAGCTTTGACTATACACATCTTTGTTGGCAAAGTGATGTCTCTGTTGTTTAATATGCTGTCTAGGTTTGTCGTGGCTTTCCTTCTAAGGAGATGCATCTTTTAATTTCATGGCTGCAGTCACCATCTGCAGTGATTTTGGAGCCCAAGAAAATAAAATCTGTCACTGCTTCTACTTTTTCCCCTTCTATTTGCCATGAAGGAATGGGACTGAATACAATGATTTTTGTTTTATGAATATTGAGCTTTAAGCCAGCTTTTCCACTTTCCTCTTTCATCCTCATCAAAAGGCTCTTTAGTTCCTCTTCACTTTCTGCCATTAGAGTAGTTTCATCAGAATATCTGAGGCTGTTGATATTTCTCCCAGCGGTCTCGATTCCAGCTTGTGATTCATCCAGCCCAGCGTTTCTCATGATATACTCTGCATATAATTTAAATAAACAAGGTGAGAATATACAGCCGTGATGTACTCCTCTCCTAATTTTGAGCCTGTCGGTATTTTCACATAAGGTTCTAACTGTTGGTTCTTGACCCATATATAGGTTTTTTAGGAGACAGGTAAGATGGTCTGGTATTCCCATCTCTTTAAGAATTTCCCACAATTTGTTGTGATCAAAACAGTCAAAGGCTTCAGTGTAGTCAATGAAACAGAAGTAGATTTTTTCCTAGAATTCCCTTGCTTTCTCTATGATCCATTGGATGTTGGCAATTTGATCTCTTGTTTCTCTGCCTTTTCTAAATGCAGCTTGTACATCTGGAAATTCTTGGTTCATGTACTGCTGAAGACTAACTTGAAGCATTATGAATATAACTTTACTAGCATGAGAAATGAATGCAATTGTCTGGTAGATTGAACATTGTTCTTTGGTGTCCTACCTGCTGCTGCTAAGTTGCTTCAGTCGTGTCCGACTCTGTGCGACCCCACAGACGGAGCCCACAAGGCTCCCCCGTCCCCGGGATTCTCCAGGCAAGAACACTGGAGTGGGTTGCCATTTCCCTCTCCAATGCATGAAAGTAAAAAGTGAAAGTGAAGTCGCTCAGTCGTGTCCGACTCTTTGCAACCCCATGGACTGCAGCCTACCAGGCTCCTCCATCCATGGGATTTTCCAGGCAAGAGTACTGGAGTGGGGTACCATTGCCTTCTCCTACCTACAAGTATGATAATAACAACAGTGAGTTTGAAAAGGGTACAGATTTGATTTGATTTAAAAGTTTAAACAATCTAATACTTCTATGCTTATTGGAAGTAATGTGAAAGAGCCTATCCAACAGGTGATGAGGGTTAGCCCTGATGGGGTAAATTTTCAGCTCACTGGGCTGGTCGCCTTTGAATACTGAGTCTTGACTTTGCCCAAAGCATCCCATGGTCAGTCTCTGTCTCTCCTAGTGAAAGTCAATGACAGACTTCTGCAAGGGGAAAATCCAATTGCATCTCTAGAATGAAGATCGATACAATCTCTGCAAGTAAACCATGTCTCACCTTATCCTTTTTAAGAAGGGAAAAAAAATCAACAGGGCATGAAACGTCTCAGCATTTTTGGTTTGGAGAGGTGAGAAAGAGGGGAAAGTTCATGCTGTGCTCAATCATCACTGGACTTCAGAAAGATCAGTAAGCTTCAAACTAGAGATAAATAGATAGCAATATTTTCCATTCTGCTGTTGGAAATCCTAGCATCGATTCGGTTCAATTGAATTCAGTTTAACAAGTATTCATTAAGTACCAACACTGTTGTATGACTTTATGCTGAAAAAAAAAATGCCCTTATGTTATTTTATGCCAGAATCTTCTAGGTGCTGAGGATAAGCATGTAGTGAGAGAAAACTGTGCAGATACAGAAGATATATTGTGATAAATGCTGTGCGTGCATGCTAAGTCACTTCAATTGTGTCTGACTCCTTGTGACCCTATGGACTGTAGCCCTGCCAGGCTCCTCTGTTCATGGGATTCTCCTGCCTGGATAAATGCTAGAGGATATGAATAAAATACTGTGGAGGAAAACACAAGCTATGTATTCAAAGAAAAAGCAGGTGATTTTTGAGTTGGGACTTGCAGGCGGAGGAGGAAGAATTTAGTTTACTTCATTTTGCCATTTATTTATTGAGGTATAAACTGCGTGCTGGATGGGCACGGTCACTGGAGAGGCAAGCAGAGTGTCATAGCTGCTCTCATCAACGTGATACAGCAAGTGGAGGCGACGGTCTGGAAAAGCCTGTAACCCGGGAGAAGAGACACATACGTTTATAAGAAAAGGTCTCAATTGTAAACTTGTTCAACATATCTGCTTTCCAAGGCAATCTTTGCTCTGGTTACAGTTGCTATGCTTTGCCTTCACAATGGCAGTAACATTCTCAGGAAAATGCCAGGGGACTGGAAGGAAGTAAGAATAAGTGCAAAGACATGGTGACCAAGAAGTTTCCGGCACATTTATGGATTAGCGTGCATATATACAATGGAATACAGCACAACTGTCCAAAATGCTGCAAGGAAATAGAACATGGGAAGTTATTTATGATATACAGTTGAATTAAAAACACAGGTAGTAGTATCATATTGCAATGTGATTCCATGCTTGTAAATTTTTACTGTACTTTCACAGGAAAAAAAATAAAAGAAGATGCCCTAAAATGCTAAAGATGGCTCTCTTTGAATGGAGGGATTTTGAAGAGGGGCTATGAATTGTTCCTTTTTCTTCTCCTCTCCTTCCCTCTTCTCTTCTCTTCTCTTCTCGCTCTCTTGCTCTCTCCCTCTTCATCCTTCCTTCCCTTTCTCCTCCTAGCCCCTATATTCTCCTTCTCATCATCATTCTCCTTCCTCTTTGCCTTTTTCTTCTCTTTTCCTCCTCCTCGCCCCTTCTTCTTGTATTTTCTTCATGTGCATGCTCATTGTTTTGTGCAACTAAACTAAATTACTTCAGTACAATTTAAAAAAAAAGCCCAGAAAGAGTTAAAAAAAAAAAAAAAAAACTCTTTAAGCTAAATAAGCACTTCGACAATCCTCCTTTTATGGCATTTGCTTACCAAGAGAAGCCAATATCATTGAAAGGAAAGGTATCATTACTATAATTGCTGCTATTGTTATTCTATTACTTTGGACTGGTAATATTTTGAGGTTTTAACTGGTCTCTTCATCCCCAAATCTTTAGACACAAATAATCTGCGGAACTAGAAACAAAGGCTACAGACACTTGCTGCAGACGAATTTAGAAGACATTTTATAGGATAAATTTTCCTATTGGCAGAGGTCATGGGAGAAAAAATGGTCACAGACTGGGGAAGAGACAGGAATGCGTGATAGAGAGGACTGGAGAGCCTCAGTCCAAGACCCCCGGGGCTGCAAGGAGGGCCCACTAAGTGGTAGCCCTCCACTCACCATCCATGGACCTTCTGGTCAGAGTGATGGTCGTCCATGCCTGCGATTCTGCTCATCTCCCCTGCGTCTGTGTGGACACTGTCTGCCTCTTAGCCTGAGCAAACTGCTGTCCAATTCCCATTTTACTGACAGAGGAGTGGAGATTTTAGGAGGCTGAGCACTACTTAGAAGTTATCAGCAGGGTTGAGGCTAGAACTTGAGCTCATGAATCCTTGTCGAGAACTCTTTCCAGTAGCCCCTAATATTGTCTAAAATCTGATTTGTGGATCACAGTTATTCAGAGTCAATGGTTCTGTCCCTCATTACTCTTTGAGCAATTATTCCTTCTTGTGATGAGAAATAAACAAGATGGTGACAGGCTCCTGAAGTTGTTTTGCCATTTTCTAACCTGGCCCTCCATTTCTGCAGCTAGAGACAGGGTTATTTTTGGTGAAATCCTTGCTGTAAAGTACACCAATCAATTTTCCTTACAAATGATTTCTAACATGTAATTATGTAATCATGTACTCTCATAAACAAGCCAGGCCTTGACATAGAGTGATGGGGTGCAGTAATATTTTAAATAAAAGATGATCACACAGCCATTTATTTCATAGTTCAATTTTCAGGGTTGGAAACTGTACATTAATGGCAATTTCAAGATTAGCAGCAAGCTAAATGGGAAACTCTTTGAGCCAATGACTTGGACATAAACAAATGTTCAAAAATAACATCCCACAACTGTTTGCAAAGTCTGACAGAGTTTTAGGGCTTTCTGCAAAGCAGAGGGTGCAAAGAGTACCAGATTCATCAAATTCTGGCAGCAATCTGCTCAAAAATAATGGTTTTGTCTACAAATGGAAACTGCTAACAGCTTTATTCGCCACTGCAATAGTCTTTCCATCTGTTTGGGTTTTATAATCATGTCGCCTTTGGAAAATTACAACACAGAGCATATTCTTTTGGAGGTCTGTTGTTGAGCTGAATATGTTGGGCCATGAAAGGGTGACAACACTGAAGAGTTTCCCTGCAAAAGCATTACAAGCATTGCGACCCCAAAAGGCTCAGGGGTGGAGCATCAGATTGTGTTTAGCAAAGCACAATTGAAAAAGCTTTCCATACACTTGAATAACCACCATCTATCATTTGCAGTGCTTTGGTATAGTGGCTGCTCTTTCTCTTCTCTTCCTTCATCTTCCTCCCTTACTCCCCGCCCCCAACCTTCATGTCCCTATCAAAATACATTATTACCTAATATATTCTAAGTCATGAGGGATCTGAACATCTCCTCCATCCTGTGATCTCAAGAAAGAAAATAATCCCTTTGTATTTTCAGATCCTTTGCCAAGAGCCCAACTCAGGGTGGGTGTTTAGTACCTAGTGAAAGTGTCAGTTGCTCAGTCATTTCTGACTCTTTGAGACCCCATGGACAGTAGCCCACAAGGCTCCTCTATCCATGGAATTCTCCAGGCAAGAATATTGCAGTGGGTTGCCATTCCCTTCTCCGGGGGATCTTCCTGACCCAGTGATGGAATCTGATCTCCCACATTGCAGGCAGATTCTTTACCCTCTGAGTCACCAGGGAAGTCAGTTTAGTACCTAAGTGGTGAATAAATGAATGAATGATGTAGGATTTTTTGGTGTATCTTAAAATGTATCTTACACTGTATCTTATGATGCTTTATACCTTATAAAACCTTGTGTACTTTGTAAAACATTTTCACTGATACTGTCCTCACAATCATATACATGGACATCATTGTTTCAATGTGTTACTTTGAGTCCTTCAAGAGGCAGATGCTAAGAAGTCATAAACTTTGCAAGAGATTGATTATGGACATTGGCCTTGAGGGGAAATGGTGAAGGAGCAGTGGTGAATGGGAGAATCGTTGGGCCATGAGGCAGGTGTTACTCCCATGGAGGAGAGAGGAAGGAATTTGGGTTAGCAAAAGAGTCTTTGATTGATTTTCAGTTCAAAGAAAGTTTTGACAAAGCAGAAAGGTCAAAGTCAATGGTCAGAGTAGTCCCAAGTCTCCCAGAAATGCACCTGTTTCTCCCAAAAGCAACCCTGGCATACTCAGACTTTGGCTGGTGGTGCTAGTATGGTGATGGATTTCAGACAGCATGGGGCCCTTGGTCAATTACATTCCATGAAGTGGAAGATTTGAGAGGTACATTTTTTATGGTCACCACATTCTATTTTATAGATAGGGAAACTGAGACCCAGAGAGATGAAGAGACATTCTCATGGTCTCATGAATGGCAAAGTGAGGATTAATGCCAGGTTCCTGAAATCTAACCCATGTCTTTTTTCACAGACATAACAGTGGCTTCATTTTTTTCTGCTGATCCTGCAACCCATCTGATGAGCACTGTTAGGTCAGAAGAGAAGAGAACAGGCAAGTCAAACACTGGGTTGGCCAAACCAGTTGGACAAGAGAACAGATGGGGAAGGAGTTTCTTTTACTCATGTAGAAAGCAAAGCATAAGGCTGGAAGATGAAGACTAGATGTCTCATCCTAGGGTGGAAGTATGTGAGATCACTCACTCTGTCATAATTAATATATGCCATATGAAAAATCGAATGTCTTGATGATTCAACAGCAAAGTTTGCTCTAGAGAATCACATTAGTTTTCCTGAAGGTAGAGATGTTCTTGGGGGCTTTTTTCAAGGCAGTTTTCAGTGACAGTGCTTGGTACAGAGGCATAATATAATTACCTTTCTTGAATGAATAAATTTAACTCTTGCCTTGGAAGGGACCTCAGCAGACATCCAATGTACTTTAGAAGATGATGAGCTGCTGAGTAATTGCTAAGACACTTCCCAGAGGGAATGAAACCCTGAGACTCTCGACTCCTTGTACAGGGGTCGGTCCCCCTTCCATCTGGGGCCATTCTGAGATGAGGGATTTACTCTTTACCCAAGAGAAAGTAGATACATTAATATTGGAATCTTTAGCATCTTTAATCAAATGGAAGACTAAGCTCGTCCATTTTTGAGCTTAAACATCAGTGTGGCGAGTATATGAAAAACATTCTCAAACAAGAACAAGTGGATTAGAACAGTCATTTGGACAAAGCAATGCATGTAACCTAATATGATGAGACCAATATTTTAGGACTATCATGGGAAATCCCAGCTTATGGATTGCACATAGCAGAGAATTGGAAGGGAACTGGCATACACGTTAATTGCCATTTTCTAGCTTTTCGAAAACACTGGCCTTGAGGGATTACAATGCAGAATAGAAAGTTGGTTTGCTTATCCACTTAGTAAATATTTACTGAACACCAACTCTGCACCAGGCACCAGGCTAGGCTCTTAAGATTAATGGCAATAAAACCCTATTCCTTCTTTATAGTGTTGAACATCTACTGGAAGCGAAAGTGGCTCAGTCTTGTCCGACTCATTGCAACCTCATGGGCTATACAGTTCGTGGAATTCTCCAGGCCAGTTCAGTACAGTTCAGTTGCTCAGTCGTGTCTGAATCTCTGTGACCCCATGAAATGCAGCATGCCAGGCCTCCCTGTCCATCACCAACTCCCGGAGTTCACTCAAACTCACATCCATTGAGTCGGTAATGCCATCCAGTCATCTCATCCTCTGTCGTCCCCTTCTCCTCCTGCCCCCAATCCCTCCCAGCATCAGAGTCTTTTCCAATGAGTCAACTCTTTGCATGAGGTGGCCAAAGTACTGGAGTTTCAGCTTTAGCATCATTCCTTTCAAAGAACACCCAGGGCTGATCTCCTTTAGAATGGACTGGTTGGATCTCCTTGCAGTCCATGGGCCTCTCAAGAGTCTTCTCCAACACCACAGTTCAAAAACATCAATTCCTCGGTGCTCAGCTATCTTCACAGTCCAACTCTCACATCCATACATGACCACTGGAAAAACCATAGCCTTGACTAGATGAACCTTTGTTGGCAAAGTAATGTCTCTGCTTTTGAATATGCTATCTAGGTTGGTCATAACTTTTCTTCCAAGGAGTAAGCGTCTTTTAATTCCATGGCTGCAGTCACTATCTGCAGTGATTTTGGAGCCCAGAAAAAGAAAGTCTGACACTGCTTCCCCATCTATTTCCCATGAAGTGATGGGACCAGAGGCCATGATCTTCGTTTTCTGAATGTTGAGCTTTAAGCCAACTTTTTCACTCTCCTCTTTCACTTTCATCAAGAGGCTTTTTAGTTCCTCTTCACTTTCTGCCTTAAGGGTGGTGTCATCTGCATATCTGAGGTTATTGATATTTCTCCCGGCAATCTTGATTCCAGCTTGTGCTTCTTCCAGCCCAACGTTTCTCATGATGTACTCTGACAGGCAGTAAATGCACAAACACAATAACGCCAGATAGTTGGAAATGTTATCAGAGAAATACCCAGGGTATGGGAGGCAGAATAATTCTGTGGTCATGGGAGGGCTCAGACAGTGAAGCTGATTTGTGATCTGGATGATAATAAGGAGTTGGCTCTGTGAAGATGTGAAGGCAAGAGTTCCAGGGAAGAGGAGGAGCCAGTGCCTCCAGCAAGACCTGGGGTGTTTGAGGAGCAGAAGGAAGGCCAGTGTGGATGGAGTGCAGTCTGGGGAGTGAGCAGGTGAAGTGAGATGAGAAGTAGGGAGGGCCAGGTTCTACAAGACTTCGTAGGCAGAGCAGGGAGTTTGGGTTTTATCTTAAGGATGTTGAAAGTCATTAGAGGCTTTTAAGTAGATGTATCACAACCTGATTTATATTAAAAAAAAAAAAAGTGTTCCTTGGAGAGGCAAGTGTGAATGGAAGGAGACCAGCTGAAACTATTGCCAGAGTCCAGGTGAGAGCTAGTGGGAGTTTGAGCTGAGCTAGATGGACAGATGGAAATAACCAGGTGGACAATACGGAGAGAGAGGTTTCTGGCTGAAGGATGGCAGTGTCTATAAGGGGAGAGGCGATGGAGTACAGGGGCTCACACGCAATTTGCAGTGGCTACAGTATTGAGTGTGCACTGGGTAGCAAGAAAAGATGTGAAACAGGATGGGTGACCTCTACTTCACAGAGCTGTTGAGGAGACAGCTTGAGACAAGCCACTGCCCCTCTCTGTGCCTCGGTTTTCTCTTCAGTAAAACAGGGAGTGGTGTCACAGCACAATTAATAAAATCCCTTCCTCTCTGCCATTCCCCTGCAACTCAGGATGGGAAACCTCATTGAAAGGTCTTGTGGCCGTGGCATTGGCAAGGCTGGGGTTTCACCGTGTGGATGTTCATGACCCTGGGTGCCTGGAACATGCTTTTCAAAGTCAGAATGATAAATGAGTAATGGAAAAAGCATTGGATGACACTACTGTTGAAAACCCCTTTCCTGGGCAACACAAAGCAGGAGAGTCCTGGCGCAGGCTCTTTATCTGGTTCCCCATGCTTGTCAGAGCTGAGTCTCCAAACTGTCCTGAACACAGGAAGCCCTTCTGCAGCAAACAGCAGAAGCCAAGACAAAATGATTACCAATTTATGTTTTTGCTTTAAGAAACTGCTTGACAATAACACTTCCTATATGCCAGACACGGGTCCAAGCAATTCATTTGTAACAACTTACGTGATGTGCTCAGGTTCCATGACATCGATGATGTTATCCTTCCCATTTTAGAGAGGGGAAAAGGGAGGACTAAAAAGGTAATTAATTGCTTGAGGCTTCGTAGCCTTTTTACAGCTGCTATGAGTTTGCAAAGTAGCAGAAAACACCCTGGATTCAGCCTTTAGGGACTGGGCTTTGCTGTCGGGCAGGGTATGACCTTGGCTTTCAAATCACCTGATGATGGTTCACGCTTGATTTCCTCATCTGCGAAGTGGAGCTCATGACAGCTACCTCAGGGCACCATTGGGAGCATTGAAGTACATTGTGTAAAGAACCTGATGCACTAAATGTTAGTCTTCTCCACACATAAAGGTGCTTTGTAAACCACAGTTACCAAAAACATTAATACAAGACCCCCTGAGTATTTCTAGGCAATTGACTTGGTTTTGTACAAAAATAGCATTTAATGTGAAGATATCTGTAGCATGAAAGAATTTTTAGGGTTCTCAGGTTTCTGCACGTGCATGGAGAAAGGTGTTGAGGTAAATGATTCCTCTGGGGTTTAGAAAACAGTGAGTCAGAAGTTTGAACAAGTTGATATTAATTTCAAGCAATATTTCCTTTTGCTTTACAAAGTCAACACTGAAGAAGTAAACCAAATACTTACTAAGTGCTCGGCCATATTCTGGGCTTCCCTGGTGACTCTGCCGGGGAAGAATCTGCCTGCCATTGTAGGAGACTTGGGTTTGATCCCCTGGGTCAGGAAGATCCCTTGGAGAAGGAAATGGCAACCCACTCCAATAATCTTGCCTGGAGAATCCCATGGACAGAGGAACCTGGTGGGCTACAATCCATCGGGTCGTGAAAGAGTCAAACATGACTTAGCGACTAAACAACAACAGCCCAGAGAAAACCACAATTCTAAAAGATACATGCACTCCAATGTTTATTGCAGCACGATTTACAATAGCTGGGACGTGGAAGAAACCTAACTATCCATTGATAGAAGATTGGATAAAGAAGATATGGTATATGCATACAATGCAGTATTACTCAGCCATGAACAAGAACAAAATTGTGTCATTTGTTGAGACGTGGATGGACCTAGAGGCTGTCATACAGAGTGAGGTAAGTCAGAAAGAGAAAAACAAGCACTGTATATTCATGTATATATGTAGAAAGTGAGTCTTTTGTATGGTTCCACATCTTAGATTCCTCTAGAAGTATATGGAATCTCTGGGGGAATGTTGGTGAAGAATATAGGTAAGTTATTCCAGAAGCCCATGTTGGACTTTTATCAAAGATGGAATGCTTCCATGCATGATGGAACGCATCAATGATGCTTCCATGTTGGACAAGCATCATTCTGCAATTCAGCTTTACCAGTAATAAAGCAGACACTGTGTTTTAATTCCTGTCTATCTCTTGGGTCTACTTACCTAGCAGACCAAAATCCTTAAGTGAGGAGAGAGTGACATGTTGGCATTCTCAAACCTCAACAATGTTATATGTCGCACTCCATCAAGATGCAGCAGGGTGATGCATTTCACGGTTGTAAGGGAAGGCAGATTCCCCACCAACTTCATCTGCTGGCTCCGTGTCCCCGTCACGATTTCTCCCTGTCGTTTACATTGTGACCCCTCTGCTTCTCACCCACATCCTTCTGCCATGACTGTCATGTCCTTGAAGGGGAGACATAGTGTGATTTAATGAGCTCTGGGAAACAAACAAATAAACCAACACATAAATTAACTTCCCCTCTTGTCACCATTCAGCCTGTGGGCTGTGCATCCATCTATTCTTTGTGGGGAAAGATGATAGTTCTGGGAAAGAAAGTTTAATTAAGCGTGGGTTGAGCGCCTACTGGTTTTGGAACTTCGGGAAACTTAATTAGCTACCTGAGACTTGGTTTCCTCATATGAAAAATGATAGATGCTAACTTGAACAACTCCTGTATGCAGTAAATGAGCTTATTGTGAGTGTCTAATGCTCTGTATGCCACCGTTAGGTTTATTAGCATGGATAATGCCTTTTCAGGAGGAATATCAATAACCTCAGATATGCAGATGACACCACCCTTATTGCAGAAAGAGAAGAAGAACTAAACAGCCTCTTAATGAAAGTGAAAGAGGAGAGTGAAAAAGTTGGCTTAAAGCTCAACATTCAGAAAACGAAGATCATGGCATCCAGTCCCATCACTTCATGGGAAATAGATGGGGAAACAGTGGAAACAGTGACTGACTTTATTGTTCTGGGCTCCAAAATCACTGCAGATGGTTATTGCAGCCATGAAATTAAAAGACACTTACTCCTTAGAAGGAAAGTTATGACCAGCCTAGATAGCATATTCAAAAGCAAAGACATTACTTTGCCAACAAAAGTCTGTCTAGTCAAGTCTATGTTTTTTCCAGTGGTCATGTATGGATGTGAGAGTTGGACTATAAAGGAAGCTGAGTGCAGAAAAATTGATGCTTTTGCACTGTGGTGTTGGAGAAGAGTCTTGAGAGTCCCATGGACTGCAAGCAGATCCAACCAGTCCATCCTAAAGGAAATCAGCCCTGAATATTCATTGGAAGGACTGATGTTGAAGCTGAAACTCCAATACTTTGGCCACCTGATGCGAAGAGCTGACTCATTTGAAAAGACCCTG
The DNA here is from genome assembly GCF_055505025.1 of Bos grunniens. NCBI lineage: Eukaryota > Metazoa > Chordata > Mammalia > Artiodactyla > Bovidae > Bos > Bos grunniens. Next base: position 8,729,899 of record NC_141170.1, on the reverse strand, counting down.
ATGCTGGGAGGGATTGGGGGCAGGAGGAGAAGGGGACGACAGAGGATGAGATGGTTGGATGGCATCACCGACTGGATGGACATGGGTTTGGGTGTACTCTGGAGTTGGTGATGGACAGGGAGACCTGGCGTGCTGCGGTTCATGGGGTTGCAAAGAGTCAGATACAACTGAGTGACTGAACTGAATATCTTTCTTGGATTGGAATAATCTGGGTGTGAGTGCTAAGTCACTTCAATCATGTCCTACTTTATGCGACTCTATGTACTGAAGCCTGCCAGATTCCTCTGTCCATGGGATTCTCCAGGCAAGAATACTGGAGTGTGTTGCCACGACCTCCTCCAGGGGATCTTTCTGACCCAGAGACTGTGCCATGCTCTTAAGTATACCTGTATTCACAGGAAGGTTTTTTTTTTTTTTTTTTTTTTTTACCACTAGAGCCAACTGGGAAGCCCTAGGAAGGATGTACATTTTGTAAAGTGAGGTAGCCAAAGTTCTGACATGTTAAGTAAATTGCAGAGCTAGGATTCACAGCCAGCAGCCTGGTATTTTTCCCATTACATTACTCTCTCTGTTCCCCCATGTAGGATCCTTCATATCATCTGCAATGCCGGGCAGAGGTTACTACCGGTCCCTTACACAGGGCCCTCCCACAATGCCTCAGTCAGACAGAAAGAAGATTTCTGTTAAAGGAATGCCTAACCTATTCCATGGTTTTCTTAAGAATAATTTTTATTATATTTTCTTTTCTTTTCTTTTCCTGGCCACATTGCGTAGCATGCAGAATCTTAGTTTCTCGACCAGGGATTGAACCCTTGTCCCCCGCAGTGGAAGCACAGACTTAACAACTAGACCACCAGGGAAATCCTAATAATTTTGACTTCTATTGGGAAAGTTTCCCACGAGAAACTATGCCTTTTTCTTCCTTCCTGAGATATGAGTGAATTCCCTTTAAAATGGCTGTCTTTCAGGCCACAGTTAGAAAAAGCCATACTGGGTGGAATGCCAAATGCAAGAATATCAACCTGATTAGAAATGAATGCCAAAACTAAAAAAATCAGTATAAATAGTAAGCAAATGAAGAGAGACCCATGAGACATGTCATTTTTGTTTTTTTAATAGTTAGAAATGAGATGGGACTTAGCGGCCGATGGTGGTTTCTTGTGCAGAAGAAAAACACAGTTACCCTCCTGAGGCCCATTGATCTGAACAAGAGTAACTTTCTCATTGCACACTCAGCACACAAGCTTCAATCACCGGGAAAGCAAATAGGAAGAATTACTAGGGCTTTCGGAGGTTTGGGGTTACAGGTAACTTCTTGATGAGAAAGTCAGCATTGGGTATATTTTTCTGTGTAAAGTTCAAAAGTTGACCCAATCTCTCTCTCAAAGGATTAAGCTGTCTTTCAAGAATTTATTTTATTTAGAGAAAGAGAGACAGGGGGAGACAAAAGAATATAAAGAGAAAATGAAACCTGCAGAAGGAGATTGTGAGACAGAGATAGAAAGATGCACAAAAGAAGACAGATTGGTAGCAGTAGGAAGAGTAGGTGCCATCTATGATGAGGAAAAAGAAAACATTATAGCCTGGGGAGGTTTCCAGCCCATTCGACAAGCTTTATTTGCTTTTTCTATCAGAAACTCTGGGGAAAGACGTCATCATTTCTCGATTGGAATTTGATTCCTTCTTCGCTGTGTAGGTGGGAAATAACTTTGGATTGCTGTGTTGGTCTTAAGTGTACCATGCTTACTTGAGTCTTGCTCCTGTTCTGCAGCCATCTGTTGGTAATAAATCTCTGTGTGATTGCCATCTGTGGGTGGAGACGGAGAACGGCACACTTTATTCAGGGAACTGTGCATATATTTTTTTCATTCCAAGAAGGATCCTGGCACAAAAGACAGGAATTAACTCTAGGAACCATACGTCTCATAGAAATAGATATTTTTAGACAAGACTGCAATGGAGATAGAAGCTTCAGCACCACAATTCAAGCTTGTGTTGAGCTTGGACAAGAACTTAACTCTGTGTTTCAATTTTTTCATCCTAAAAAAGAGGACGATGCCTCCATAGGGTTTTGGTAAAGGGGTCCCCTGGTGGATCATATGGTATAGAATCTTCCTGCAATGCACGAGACCTAAGTTTGATTCCTGGGTTGGGAAGATTCCCTGGAGAAGGGAAAGGTTACCCACTCCAGTATTTTTGCCTGGAGAATTCCATGGACAGAGGAGTCTGGAAGGCTATAGTCCAAGGGGTTGCAAAGAGTCAGGCATGGCTGAGTGACTTTCCCTTTCACTTTCAAATGCAATTACATTTGTAAAAGGCTTAGCAAGTATCTGGGAGCACAGGGTAAGTTGAATCAATCAGGATTCATTCAGGGAAGCAGGAATTTCAACTGATAATTTTAACAGAAATCATTTAATATACAAAATTGATTAAATGAGGATTGGGAAATTAAACAGGAGGGAAAAGAACAAACCCACTGAAGCAGCAAGAGATAGTTAGAAATGAGGGAAAGAGGTACGGTTGTCAGAACTTAAAGGAGAAGATTGGGACCAAGACCTCTGGGGTGGGGACACTGTTCAGCCTGCACCGGTGTTTCTGAGGGAGTGCAAGGAGGCTATTCCTGGGTGTCATCCATCTGTACACCCATTCATCCATCCATTCATTCACCCATCTATCTATTCACCCATCCATCCATCATCCATCCATTTATCCATCCATCTAGTCATCTATTTATCCATCCATCTGTCCATCCATTCACTCATTTATCTATCCATCCATCCATCTTATTCATCTTCCTTTTATTCCTTCCATTTTTCCATCTATTGAGCCCACAAATTCTAGATCATGATATGCTTACTTACCATATGTCAAACTGAGTAGTCAGTGCTGGAACCATTACATATGTTTCCCATATGGTTCCTGCTCTCAAGGAGCTCACATTCTAATAGGGCAGACAGGCATATAAAAACCAAATTAAAACAAAATGGTAAATGCTTTTATATAAATATAAACAAAGTACCATTTTTTAAGTCTGATGGGGATTGTTAACATAAATCTAAAGCAATAGGTTCCTGGAATGTTCAGTGTAGCGTCTTAACCAAGTAGCAAAAAGCCTGGTTTCAGAGCCTAGATCTTGCCATTACTGACTGTCATCTTAGCAAGTTCACTAAACATTTTTGTGCTTTTGTTTCTTCATATTTAAAAATGTGACTAATGATGTAATACTTAGTTCATGAGACTGCCAGTTGGATTAAATAAAGCACTTAGAATCATGTCTAGCTCATGGAAAGCATTAAGCATGTTGGCTAACATTAACTTTTCCATAGTATCTTGGACTTCCCTGGTGGCTCAGACGGTAAAGAGTCTGCCTACAATGCAGGAGACCTGGGTTCGATCCCTGGGTCAGGAAGATCCCCTGGAGAAGGAAATGGCAACCCACTCCAGTATTCTTGCCTGGAAAATCCCGTGGATGGTGGATCCTGTTAGGCTACAGTCCATGGGGTCGCAAAGAGTCGGACACAACTGAGTGACTTCACTGCACTTCACTTCACTTCGACTTTAAATTCATTATTGCATTTCATCCTTAAGGATTTTCCCTGCCCTGGAGCAATAGACAGGGTATTTATTGCTTTCTAAATGGTACAGTGACACCCAGAGAGATTGTATTTTGGGGGAATGTCACAGAACTGCAGAGCAGTGGAGCTAGAAACCTTTCTCATTTCTTCTACAATGGTCTTTCTCTTATGCCATGAAGCATCCTGTATTGACTTGGAAAAGAAACTGCCATGTCCAAGTGTCATAGCTGCTGACTGGCTGCAGCTGGGCTGACTGTAAACAGAGCCAGATGACACAGGCTGAAGCAGAACCAAGTCACTGCTGCTTTGCCTGCATCTGTCACTCAATACACAGTCCCTGGTGGTCAAGGGACAGAAGGCACGGGTCAAAGAGCTGCCAAACACCAAATACCCATCTTAATGGTGGCAGGCCATCACCTCCATCTAAGTCCTCCGTGGGAAAATGGCTCCCATGTGAGTCCATAAAATTAAGAATTCAAGGTCCTTTAAAATCACAACTAGCTTTGGAGTTTGAAATCACTCAAGAGTGAGATATTTTTGATCGATATTCCATTCAAAACGAGGTTATGTTTCCTTGATTGTTTCATTTGGCTTTGGGGTCTGGACCTATGACAATGCATCAGGACTCTGAACACTGAAGTTTGTGAAGCGGAGAGAGAGAGGAGCAGAGAGAGGAGCAGAGAGAGAGAGGAGCAGAGAATGGTATAAAAGTGCAGGGCTTCCCAGGAAGGGAGGTGCAGACCACACCTGCAGCTGCCATAGTTAGGGGAGGTGTGATTAGGAAAATGGACGTGGAAGACGTGGCGTCCCACTCACTGAAGTTAACGTCTTAAATGCCACGTGCTGAGCCCTGAAGCCCTTGCTTTCCAAGAGATCCCAGGCTAGCTGGGGAGAAATAGAAACGCATAATTATATTACATGGATATGAAATGATACACCTTTGCACAGGTAGCCCAGAAGGGGAAACAGTTCATGCTGCTTCTGGGAATCTGAGTTTTATAAGTGAATGCCAACTACATGGGATTTAAAAGTGTGAATAAGTTTTCTAGACATGATTTGAGGAGGTGCATTCTAAGTACAGGCCATTGCATGTGTAAGGAGCTAGAATCCATGCAGATGTCTTTTATTTGGTTGCACCGCACAGCTTGTGGGATCTTAGTTGCGCAGTCAGGGGTTGAACTCAGCCCTGCCAGTGAAAGCACCCAGTCCTAACCACTGAACCACAGGGACTTTCCCTCATGCCTATTTTGCTTAACCCATGGTAGTTTCTTAAACAGTGGTACTAATTACCAACACTTAGTGCTCTCTTTTTAATTTTCCCAAGCTAGTGGGTGTCAAATAGTATCTCATTGTGGTTTGGTGGTGGTTTAGTTGCTAAGCCGTGTCTGACTCTTGCAACCCTGTGGACAATATAGCCTGCTTGGCTCCTCTGTCCATGTGATTCTTCAGGCAAGAATACTGGAGCGGGTTGCCATTTCCTTCTCCAACATTGTGGTTCAATTTGCATTTATTAATTACTAACGAGGTACAGTGTCTTTTCATATGTTTATTGACAGTTTATGTTTTCTACACAATACCTGTTCATGACTTCTACCCATTTTTCTATCTGGGTTGTTTGTATTTTTCTTATTAATTTGTAGAAGTTTTCATATATTCTGAATACTAACCTTTGTTAATTTTGTTTTGTAAATACATTCTATGTGTTTATTCTCATATGTATATTTTATATCAGTACATTTCCTACATGTTTTATATATATAAATTATATATTATTACACATAAAATTTATATGTAATTAATTTAATTACATATAAATTATTATTAAATTAGTTCCATTTTAAATAAATCAATCAAATCTCCCATATATTCTCATAAATACAATATATGTCTACATGTCTACCTATTTATATAGATTGATACATCTCCTATGGTTCATCTTATTATTTTAAATTATTTACTGATGTATCTAAGAAATAGGCAAGTTCTTAGACTACTGACGTAGTCTAAGAAATAGGCAAGTTCTATTTGCTTGAACTAAAGAACTAAAATAGTCCTTTGCCATGAATCATAAGAATTAGCTCTTTTATACATATTTTAAAAGTTTACAAGTTTTGCCTTTGATATTTAAATATGCAAACTGTTTAGAATCAGTTTTAGTGTATCATGTGATATAGACATCCATGATATTCTATTTTTCAAAACAGCTAACTGATTCTCCCAGCACCATTTTTTGAATGGTCCACAGTGTCTCATGCGGTCTGAAATACTAACTTTGAAATATATCACATTTCTAGAAGTACATTATTATTTCAATTAACAAAAGATTAATTAAAAAACCCTTTGTGAAACACCATGAAGTACATATTATCCTTACATATAACTTGAGCAGTGTTACATGAAAAATTACACAGATTCTTTTGACCACACTGTTCATGTTCCTTTCACTTGGAGAAGTGAAAACTGAATCAAATTACACAGCGGTTTGAGGGACCTAGGATTTTATTTCATAAACTATTAGAAGCCATCAAGCCTTGGTTTCACCAAAGTAGTCCCACAAAGACCTTGGTTTTCCAATAGAGTATGTTTTGATACTTCACTTAATATTTTGGAATCAGCATCATTCCATTCATCAAATATCATGGCCTTTGAAGATTATTTTTTGCTCATATTTTTGTATCTACTGTCCAGCATAATTTCTGGCACATACAAGATGTACAATAATATCTGAAGGAAACAATCCCTGGTGATTTGAGAAGGGTGGTCACACCCTTTTTGGTAGGTCACAATTACAACAATGTAATTTCTATTTTAGTGCTTGATGGAGAAAAGAGCGTAAATGTTAGGAAATTAACATTTGCTTAGCATTTCCATGTAACATTGTGTGGGTACTTTAAATACATATGTTAATATGATTCTTTTTAATTGCCTGTTTTTTAAGATTAGAAAACAGAGATCCAGAAAGGAAATGTAACCAGCCTTGTTACTAGGGTATTATGGAGCAGAGACATGTTTTAAATCATGGGGTCTGACTCCAAAGATTATGCTTGTTCTATTCCTATATGTTTTCCTCCATTGCAGGACTAACTGCTGTCATCAGATGCAAAACCCCTGACCAGTGCTATTTGTTGTCGTTCATTGTTCAGTCACTCAGTCGTGTCTGACTCTTTGCAACCCCGTGGACTGCAGCACGCCAGGCTTCCCTGTCCTTCACCATCTCCCGGAGTTTGCTCAAACTCACGTCCATTGAGTCAGTGATGCCACCCAACCATCTCATCCTCTGTCACCCCCTCCTCCTCCTGCCCTCAATCTTTTCTAGCATCAGGGTCTTTTCCGATGAGTCGGCTTGTTGCAGCAGGTGGCCAAAGTATTGGAGCTTCAACTTCAGCATCAGTCCTTCCAATGACTATTCAGGATTGATTTCCTTTAGGATTGACTGGCTTAGTCTCAATGCTATTACATAAGTAAAACCTCCATGATCATTCGGAGCCCTCCATGTCCTGTCTGCCTGTGTCAGACTTTCTCCAGCTTCTCTGTCACTGATTACAGAGGCCTCAGAGGCTGCAGACCACAACAGGCCTCAGCTGCATGATGGCACAAAATTACAAATTGGAGATAAAATAAATGCTGTTGTTATTTTAACAGTGGTGATATTAATGGCTTACATTGATATGATGCTTTATGGATAGTAAAACTCTTGTCCACGTTTCAGCACTCCCGGGAAGCAGGCAAAGTAGGGATCAGCAAGCTTATATTCCCTCACCCGAGCTCGCCCTGCTGGTTCATGGCTTGGCTGAGTCTGGTCTTTTTGCTCCTTGTCCAGTGAGACACAGAATAATGAAAGATGTCCTCTGTTTAGATTGACTATGTGTATGACAGCTATAAGCTCATCCAGCAGATACACAGATTTATAGCTAGGCTTAAAATAGTAACAACATAATTTCATAACAGCTCACAATTTATTTTCTCTTTTGAAAAGAAAATATGCCCTTTCTTCTTTTCTCCTTTGTGCTTTGTAAGAAAACCCAGTTGTGGGTTGCAGTTGGAAGTGGAGAATGGGATCCTTTCCTTTTGTACAAATATCATGCCATCGCAAAGGAAGGAAAAGCTTTTTAGTCATTTGGAAATGGTAATAAACAAGACTCTAGGTCAGGCAATTTACAAGAGACCTGAGAAGGTGTGATGCTTTTGTGTGTGTTAGTTGCTCAGTTGTGTCCAACTCTTTGCGACCCCATGGACTGCAGCCTACTGGGTTCCTCTGTTCATGGACTTCTCCAGGAAAGAATACTGGAGTGGGTTGCCATTCCCTTCTTGGGGATATTCTCAACCCAGTAATCGAACGCGGCTCTCCCACACTGCAGGCAAATTCTTTACCATCTGAGCCACCTGTTCTTAAAGGAGCTACCTACCCAAGATCTACTTTGTTGACCTTCTAATGTATTCTGGGTAAAGCTTCAGTCAGCAAGGGCATTGGTAAGCACATTTTGCTTTTCTTATCCAGAGGACCTAAGGCACAGCTTACTTTTGAGCTGGTCATTCAACAATTACACGCTGGCATTTCTGTGAGTTTTGGTGGCAGTACTTGTTTTACAGTCTCCTTTCCTTCTCTGAGTTTTGCTCTGTACTCAGAGCATTTTGGTTCCTCTGGAGACACAGTTTGGTATCTAAGAAGTACAAAGTAAATTTAGGAAATCCACAGCATTTGGGGCTTCCTTGGTGGCTTGGGGCTTCCCTGGTGGCTCAGACGATAAAGAATCTGCAATATAAGAGATCCAGGTTCGATCCCTGGATCAGGAAGATGCCCTGGAGAAGGGAATCGCAACCCACTCCACTATTCTTTCCTGGAGAATCCCATGGATAGAGGAGCCTGGCGGGCTACAGTCCATAGCGTCACACAGAGTCAAACAAGACTGAAGCAACCTAGCCATGCACAGCATCTGGCTTTCGCAGCCAGTTTCACCATTTAGAAGTTTTGTGTTATTTCTTAAGACTCACTTTCTTCATCTGTGAAATGGAAATAGGGCCTGCCTCACAAGGTTGTTGAGTGAATGACACATAAATTGTATGTGAAAAATGCTTTGCATAGAAAATTGGCTTTTACTGTCTTAATTATCATGTCATTTTACATTTGTGGCTCACTCACTCTTCTTTTGAAACTTATTCTCCATTTTCAACAAGATGTTCCTCCCCAAAACTCATTTCAACTTCCTTTTTGTCATAATTTCTTGAAAGTTCTGGCACTATTTGATGGTTAATTTTATATGTCAACTTGTCTGGGCCATGACACCCAGATATTTGGTCAAACATTATACTGGATGTTTAACATTTAAATCTATGCACTTTGAATAAAGCAGATTGCCCTTCATCACATGGGTGAGCCTCATCTAATTAGTTGAAGTCCTGACTACAACAAAAGACTGCCCTCCCCTGGGCATGAAGGAATTCTCCAGCAGAGACATTCAGACTTGAAATTATAGCATTAGTTTTTTTTCCCCTGGGTCTCTAGCTTGCTGCCTCACTTTTCAAATTTTGGACTTACCAGCTCCCTTAATCATGTGAGCCAATTCCTTAGAATATGTCTACACATATACACAAGCTATAGGTTCTGTTTCTTTGGAGAACCCTGACTAACATTAGCTGGCTTGTGCTATTACCCTTCTGAGGTTGCCACTGAGCTGAGAAGTGATGGCTCTTAATCAGAGCCTTGTAGCTGAATTGTGCATCAGGATGTTGGGCTGGGAGGCTGGCCCTCGATGACCCCCAGGTTGGTGTCTTGCAGTCAACAGAGTTCCAGCATGATGGGAATGGACCTACCAGTACTGATGTCTTGTGCGGGAAGCTCTGGGATCACATTCTTTTTCCATGAACTTTCTTCCCCTAAAATCCTAGGCAATGTTCAAATCATTTCAAGGGATGGTCTTCCTCTGGACATGGGGAAGTTTTTGGACTTTGTATTCATTGGCCTTGCTCACACATCAGTAATACCATGTCTCAGCCCTCCTTGGACATTCCCAGGAGTTCTCTGTTACCGCAACATCAACTGCAAATGCCCTTGCCTGCCTCTGGGCACGTCATATCCATCTTCTTCTTATTCCTTGAATGTGATATGCTCACTTCTGCCTCCATACTTTTGCTCATTTTCATCGTTTCTAAAGTGGTTTCCTTCATTCCATTCATGGCTGCCCAATCCTCTCAAGTTCTACCTCCTTCATCAAATTCACCCTGGTGGCCTCTGTCTCATGCTGGTTCCTCTTCCCTGAATTTCAACACCTCAGTGAGCCTGCACCACAGGGTTCAGCAACACAGTATGCACTGACTTGCACTCATTTTTTTTTAAAAGCTTCAAAGTTGAGAAGTTTCAAGGTCAATCACGGGGGAAATGATTAAATGAGCAACTACTATCCATTCTATTGATTACCCAAGATAAATGTATAAGACACAGCTTGCATTCTTTAAATGGGCTCATATCTAACAGGAGAGATAGACCAGTGACCAGAAAGCTAAAATGCAATGATGTGAATGTTATAATAGAAATGTGTACAAAGTCCTAAGGGGAGAGGGCAGCTGAATGTGGGAGGGAGACCACAGAGGAGGGATCTATTTCTGAACACCTGTTATGTTCCAAGCCTTGTGCTGGGGATCTATATGCATCATCTTATTCAGTATTTTAAAAATCCTACAAGGAGGATGTGGAGCAGTGTCCCGATCTTTCCAATAAGACCAAAAACGAGTGATGTGCTGACATCAGAGAATTTAGGGAGTTCATGGGTCTGTTAGTACTAAAACCCATGCACTTTTCCAATTTAGCTTACCTACTAGGAGGATTGATTGGAAACTGCCAGGAAGTCATATTCTGCATTGACCATTCAGACCCCTGCCTCCTTTCAGTCATATTTGGGGTATTTGCACCTTTTCTCTTAAAAGAATTTCTGTTTTGCTAGAGAGTACCAAAGCAAGCCAACAAACAAATAATAAGAGTAAACACAAATAAAACCCCAAGTCCCTCTCTTTTTGTGATAAGAAGAAGCCTCTATCTATTAATTTGCTGTTAAAACCTGAATTTGAAGGAATGGACTTTAATGTTTAAATTAACTTATTGGTTTGGTAGCCAGACACAATCATTAAAAATCCAACACGTGTTAAGATAGTTCATTGAATCTGGTTCTGAAGCAACGTGCTTTTTGGATGAGTTTGTTCTACAGTCTCTTTATGATTCAGCTGGATCTGTTCTTCACAAGAAGCAATGGATTTAAATATGCTTTTGAAGGGGGGAAGGGAAGAAGGCACAAAGGAAGGAAAGTAAGAAGAGAAGGAAGGGTGGGCTGAGATGATGGACCCCTGCAAGGCATTCTGGGAGGGACTGTCTACCAGGAGCTCTGGGTCTGCCAGCAGTAAAGAAGAACATGCTCTCTTTGCTTGGACATGTTTAGAATTCTGCACGCACCCCTCTCAGGTCAGAGGAGCGCCTCTCATTACAGGGCTGTCTGAGCTTGGGCTGCTGTAAAAAATGACCATAGAACAGGGGTGGCTTAAAGAACAGAAATCTGTTTCTGTGGTTCTGAAGGTTAAGCAGAGAAGGATGCCTTCTTGCTCCATCTTCACATGGCAGAAAGACAGAGAGCGAGCAAGAGAATGCTCTGGTTCCTTCAGCCCCTCATAAAGGCACCAATCCCATCATGAGAGCTCCACATCCCATGGCCTCATTTAAATTCAATGATTTCCCTAAAGCCACACCTCCAAACACCATGACATTGAAGGTTAGGACTTGGACATAAGGATGCACGTATTAGGCCATAGCAAAGGCACCTTTGCCGCCATACTGCAGGCGCTGAGATTTTGTCTTCTCCTTTGCCTGGTACTTAAAATGTCCAGTGCCCCATGGATTTAACCTGCCAGTGGGAATGGGGTAGCTCACCCTTTGTGTTTACCTCCTTTTATTTCTGCCCTGCTCTTCAAAACCCACTTTATCAAAGCTCTCTCTGTTCTCTTCAGTTGGATTCTCTCTTCTTCTGTTATCAGCTTTTACAGGTAGAAGATTCAGATCCAAATTCCACGTTTGTCCCTCGCCATCTGTGTGTTTTTGTGCACATTCCATACCCTCCCCCAGCTTCACCTCAGCTTCCTCTGTATTGTATAAGGAATGTAAACCTCTGTCTTGCTTTTGGGACTTCACACATGTTATTTTCTCTGCCAAGAACAATCTTTTCCTCTAACTTGCTTGGCTGACTTATTCTCCAGAACTTAGCTTAGGTGTCACCTCTTCCTGGAAGCCTTCTATGATTCGCTAAGTTGGTATTAGATGGCCTCTATTTTCTATCACACTTCATGTTACATTGTAGTTAAGTGCTTGCTCACTTATATCTCTCTACCATATCAGCAGATCTACAGCATAGAGCAATGATCAGAAAATATTGCCAAATACTTTAGTAATTATGTGAGTAAAGCACAAGGCACATGGTAAGTAGCTGCTCAATAAATTATAGTTCTCTACTTCCTCTCTACCTTAGTGTGCTTTGCACTGAAGTTAGTATTATTTATTTCTGTCCCTCCACTTAATTTTGTACATCTTAAGATCTGGATTCACGTGGTTCTCTACATCTAAAGACCTGGATTCATGACTTAATTACCTTTGTATCCCTCATAAGGTCTAACACTCAGCACCCCCCGTAGAACAGGTACTGGGCAAGTGTCAGCCATGCCACACATCAGTATGAAATTCCTCCACTTCAAGTCTTCATGCTGGGAAAGCACGTTGCCTACTTCCACAGGAGTCATAATTGAAAGTTCAGCTCACTTAAAAAGCACTTATCTTTTTAACAAGAGGTGTTCAGTAAGTGTTCATGCAATAAATGGATGAGGAACACATTGAATTCTTGTTTGTATTTGTGCTGGATTTAAGTTGTTCGCATGAGGACAAGGAGCTCCTTGTTCTTCATCGGGTATCTTATTGTGCCTTGGGTGCTTGAGAAGGCTCCCTGAATTGAATTGGGGGAATAAGCCTGGTGGTTCTGTTTTTACTTGGCTATTTACAATCTTCTTCGAGAACTGTCCAAAAGGAACTCTCACAGTGGTGGGCAGTGTGTGGGTAAATGAAGGGAGAAAACCAAAGAGAGGATGCATGGATGAATTTTTTAAAAATTAATTTTCATTGGAGCGTAGTTGATTAACAATGTTGCGTTAGTTTCTGCTGTACAGCAAAGTGGATCTGTTACACATATACACACATCTATTCTTTTTAAGATTCTTTTCCCATACAGGTTATTACAGAGTACTGAGCAGAGTTTCCTGTGCTGCACTGTAGGTTCTTATTCGTTATCTGTTTTATATATAGTAGTATCTTTATTTCAATCCCAATCTCCCAATTTATTCCTCCCCGCTTCCCCCTTTAGTAACCATAAGTTTGTTTTCTACGTAAAAGTCACGTTGGAAGTCAGGCATGGAAACCTATTGTTCTTGCTGTTCAGTCGCTAAGTCATGTCTGATTCTTTTGTCCCCATGAATGGCAGCATGCCAGGCTCCTCTGTCTTCCACCACCTCCCAGAGTTTGCTCAAATTTACATCCATTGAGTTATGATACTACCTAACTGTCTCACCCTCTGCTACCCCTTTTCCTTTTTCCTTCCATCTTTCCCAGGATCAGGGTCTTTTTCAATGAGTCAGCTCTTCACATCATATGGCCAAAGTATTGGCTTAGGCTTCATCAGTCCTTCCAATGAATAGTCAGCATTGATTTCCTTTATGATTGACTGGTTTGATCTCCTTGCAGTCCAAGGGACTCTCAAGAGTCTTATCCAGCATCACAGTTTGAAAAACATCAATTTTTCTTCATAGAAACCCACTCTCATTCTTTCTTCCATGTTGCCCATTTCCGCGTCCTCTAGTTAATAGCAAGTAAGAGGCTGCAGTTTCTGCAATAAGAGATAAGGGGCCCAAACATCAGCTGGACAGACCAGTTTAGAAGACCACACACAGAGGGGTGGGCTTTTCCCACTCTGTCCTCCACCCTCCCAGATGAGCCTTGGATTGGTCTGGAGTTCCCTGAAGGGGAAGAAGGAAGGCTTCCTCCTTCTCCCAGCTCAGTGCAATTGCCAAAATTGCTGAGACAGAAAGTGTGAGCAGGGCAGGCAGGTGAGACGGCTGCTGAGGGCAGGCGCTGTGCCGCACTGCTGGAAGTGCTCATTTATTTCCTGCTCCGATTTACAAGTATAATGAGGCTTCATCTGTTGACTGCCAGCCTCCCATCCATCAACCCCACTCCACTGGAGGCAGAGCCTGGGTCCTGTTGGGCCTCTAAAACATTGGTTTGTTCTCTTTTCCTGCCTTGTAGGCCTGATAAACAGAGGGAAAGGAGCTACAGATGGAGGTTGTTTGCTGCATGTGTGTGTCTGGGGGCAGAAAAAGCTGTGGCTGCTGTCCCTGCCAGGAAACACACCAGCTGGTGATGTTTTTACGTCTGCTGTCCCCAGCTCCAACTCCAACTTGGAGCAAGCCAGAGAACCGATGAGCTAAGCCTGGCTTCCTTCTCCTTGCAGCTGCCATTTTGGGCTTATGCGCTCTTGGCATGAGGGTGGCCCAGCTGTAGGTCCTGCTTCTCAGTGCCCTTGGCAGTGAGGCTGTGATGACTGGTCCTGCGGGATGGAGGGAGGAAGTGGATGACTTCCTGCACCTGCTCTGGCCTGCATTAGGGATTTCCCCTCTCACCCATTAGGCTGAGACAACTTGGTACAAATGGGCTAGTTTGAGCTCATTGCGAGGAAGAGTTGGATTGAATTCCTCTTTCACAAGGGAAGCCTTATAGATGCTGTTAATGCTGTATCTTGAGAGAAGGCAGCCTAGATCCTGTATTTGAGACCATTCACCCATCACCTCTGTCACACTGGGTTTCTCAAAGTGAAAGGCATTAGAAGTCTTTGGGGTATATGCTTCTGAATTCATAGAGTTCCTAGAAGAGGGACTTCCAGAAGTTACCTATCTTTAAATTTTTTTTAAAATTAAATTTCGGCTGCACTGGCCTTTGTTACTGTGCGAAGGCTCTGTCTAGCTGCGGTGAGTGGGGGACACTCTCCAGTTGGGTGCACGGGCTTCTCACTGTGGTGGCTTCTCCCATTGTAGAGCACAGACTCCAAGGCCCGAGGGGCTTAAGCACGGTGGCATGTGGATTCAGTAGTTGTGGCTCGCAAACCCCAGAGCACGGGTGCAGTAGCCATGCAGCACATGGGATTGTCCAGGACCAGGGATCAAACTCGTGCTCCCGGTACTGGCAGGTGGGACTCTCAAGCACTGGACCGCTAGGGAAGCCCAGGTATTTATTTATTCAATCTCCCTGAGTCTTAGTGTCCTCATTTAGTGAATGAAGAATGAATGAACAAATGCATGAATTAATCTGTTTATTGTCTACTGAGAAGTTTTTTGGTTTATTACAGGAAAAATTTTAAAAATTATTTTTTAATTGGAGGATAACTACTTTACAATATGGTGGTGGTTTTTGCCATACATCAGCATGAATTGACCACAGGTATACATGTGTCCCCCCACCCTGAACCCCACTCCTACCTCTCTCCCTATCTTATCCCTCTGGGTTGTCTCAGACACTGGCTTAGGGTGCCCTGCATCATACATCAAAGTCCCACTGGTTATCTAGTTTACATAAGTAAAGTGTATGTTTCAATGCTATTCTCTCAAATCATCCCACCCTCTCCTTCCCCCACTGTGTCCAAAAGTCTGTTCTTTGTGTCTCCTTTGCTGCCCTGCATGTAGGATTCTCAATACTATCTTTCGAGATTACACATATATGTGTTAAATCACAATATTGTCTTTCTCTTTCTGACTTACTTAACCCATATAATAGGCTCTAGGTTCATCCACCTCATTAGAACTGACTCAAATGTATTCCTTTTTATAGCTGAGTAATATTCCATTGTGTAAATGTACCACAACTTCCTTATCCATTCATCTGTTGATGGAAGTCTAGGTTGCTTCCATTTATCTACTGAGAATTTTAATTTCAATCCCCTTGTGGTCTCTTATCCCTTTGAGTGATGCTAAACTGTGCAGAAATCTCATAGGCTTCCAAATTCCATTTTACAATGAGATGTTTATAACTTGGCTTTGCTAGTGCTCCTTTTCCCAAAGTCGTGTATAAATGTATGTGTGTGTTGTGTGTGAATATTTGCATGTGTTTGTGTGTTGGTTCTTAATACCCTTTCTTGAGACATATATGGCATCATATGGTGCCGGGGACCAGCCCCGGCTGATCCAGGGTATTCGAAGGAGAGACGGCATAGGCGAGGATCAGGATACAATAGCTTCAATTAGATATTAATTAAAGATATAAAGAGTAATAGAATAAGGATAGCTCAGTAGGAAAATTCAGTGGAGAAAAGAGGCTGAGTAGCTTGGTTTACGCGGGAGACCAATAAAACTTCAAGACAAGAAGTTTGCACCACTTACGTAGGCCGCAGGCGTCCTTCCGTTCTCCTGAAGGAGAGGAGACACTGAGGCCTCCCCGGTCGGATCTTAGAAGCCCAGGCATAATTAGTAAGCATGGCGGGTTCCGCGCTCCAGATGGAGACTCAACCAGAGTGAGAGAGAGAGCGACATGGGGAGACCAGTATTTCGAGAAACTGATCCCAATTCTTTATTTTCCGGAGTCTGTTTTTATACACTAAGATGTTATACAAAAGTCACGTGGGGACAGCAGTCCTGACTTTTATTAAAGTCAGGTGCTTCACACAAATGTATACAGAGGTCTTAGGGGTGTTACATCATCTTCTG
The DNA here is from genome assembly GCF_055505025.1 of Bos grunniens. Lineage (NCBI taxonomy): Eukaryota > Metazoa > Chordata > Mammalia > Artiodactyla > Bovidae > Bos > Bos grunniens. Next base: position 8,713,553 of record NC_141170.1, on the reverse strand, counting down.
GCCAGGGGGGCCTGCTGACAATTTACGACCCTCTCCTTGTGACAGCGGTCAGTCAATCAGGACACTTATTTCTCCAGGGCTGATTATTCTCAAAACAGACGCCACCCAAATAAAGTTACATTCCTACAGGGTGAGGGTGTAGTGGATTTTAGTTAAGGAAAGAATTTACTTAGCCTAAGGTCTAACGTGATTAATATCAAAGGTTAATACTTATTTCTTCTATATATTCATTAATGTGTGTAAGGGCAGGGGATGTGGAGACTTAGCAACAAACATTGGCTCAACAAATGAAAAACCCTTCACCAATACAATTTCTAATCAGCCCATTATACTTATACTAATAGTTTTCTAACTTTTCTAAGGAACCTGTTTTTAGAAGGTTTAAAGCATCTCGTGCCTCTCACAGTTGGGAGGCTGTGAGCAATCACATGTGGCCGGACAAGCCTGTCAGGCAGGCTAGAGAACCTTCAGAGGAGTTTGTAGGTTAAAACACTCTTGTCACACCCAAGAGTTTTTATTGACTGGAGCTGTAGGTTAACTCCTTCTCCGAAAGAGGTGGTGGGGGACAGCCCCCCATAAAGTCAGAGGTGTAGGTAAGAGCACAAAGTAGTAAAGTAGGCAGGCTCTGGTTATGGGGGTAGACGCTCGAGGATTTCCAGGGGGACTCCTGAGGCTCGATCCCTCCTTTGCGTATGTCGAGCCTCCTTCCTCATGACCTTTGCCATGGGCGGAGTACCTCACTCTGGCCCCCAACAATATGGTACTTTAAAGTCAAAATGTCCAGGTCTGATCTTCTACTCACTAGTCATTTCACCTTGGACAAGTGGTTTAACCTCTCTGTACTTCAATTTTCTCTTTTATAAGATGGTGGTAACAATATTAATGAGGCCTATCTCTTGGTGTTGGTATGGGATTCAAAGAGTTTATATAGTGGTTATTTAGAAAGATGCTTAGCATAGAGTATGCTAAAGTGAAAATGTTAGTCACTCAGTTGTGTCCAACTCTTTGTGACCCCACAGATTGTAATGGACTGTAACCTGCCAGACTTCTCTGTCCGTGGAATTCTCCAGGCAAGAATACTGGAGTAGGTTGCCATTCCCTTCTCCAGGGATCTTCCCAACCCAGGAATTGAACCTGGGTCTCTTGCATTGCGGGCAGATTCTTTACTGTCTAAGCCACCAGGGAAGCCCCAGAGTATGTTAACTTTTGGTATTATTGTTTGCTGTTGTTAGTTGCTTAGTTGTGTCCAACTTTTTGAACTGTAGCCCACCAAGCTCCTCTGTCCATGGGATTTCTCAGACAAGAATAATGGAGTGGGTTGCCATTTCCTTCTCTAGGGGATCTTCCTGACCCAGGAATCTAACCCATGTCTCCTGCTTGGCAGGTGGATTCTTCACCATCTAAGCTACCAGGGAAGCCCAGTTGGGGGAGTGGTGAAAGAATGTGATTTCACAGTGTCTCAACCTTAGGGAGTTGTTGCTGATGTATAAACATCTTTACGTTATGCACAAGACCTTGCAATTTTGTGTTCAGAGGATATTCTGTGTGAAGCCTCCCCCACTGCTTAATTCGCTTTCCTTCTCCCATCTCTCCTCATCCTCTTGAGCAGCTCCTCCTGCTGGTGTCTCACTGCCCTCCATCTGTCATGAGAATGGAGACCCTGCTCAGGTCCTTTGTTTGCCATGAAAAGATACGGACACACACACACTTACATATGTACTGGAAGTAACCATTCCCGAGTCATTAGGAACTGGAGCTTTCCTTGTTAGAAAGAAGAGATATAAGTAAACTGCATCCCGATATATTTTCTATTACAAAGTTGTTAGATCGGTCCACTGAAAAATCCTACAAAGAATGATCAGCCCGGTAGCAATGAGAACCCTTCACATCCAAATTGAGATCTTCAAATAACGTTTCTCACTAAAGAACTGGGGATCCTAGGAATGGATGATTACAGGTGTGAGACAGGAAATGCACTGGGTGAGTCTGGAACATCTTATCGTGCCAGAAAGCAGGGGGCTACCAACTATCCTTGGGTCCATGTTAAAATAACTTAGGAGAAATGAGGATTTGCTCCTAAGTATTTCCAATGGCCAAAAATGGAAACTTTGAACATCAAAAGAATAATAACTACAATATATTGAAATACATCAAATATGTTAGAAAAATGTGAGCTCATAATGATATTTTAAAACAAACAGAAGAAGTCACTGGTTACTTTTAGAGGATTCTAGGGACCCAAATAATTATTGAGAAAATTGGTAAATGAAGGGAAAGGAAGGAAAATATGGGGCATTTATTTTGGATTTGCTTTACCTGAATGTAACTAAAGAGTTGGTGTGGGAAAGATTATTCTTTATAAAACTATTCCTGTTAATAAATTCAGGAGGAAAATTAAAATTGGAGCATCACTGTTTTTCAACCCCTAATGGAATAATAGGGCTTCCCAGGCGGTACAGTGGTAAAGAATCAGCCTGCCAATGCAGGAGATGCAGGTTCCATCCCTGGGTCGGGGAGACCCCCTGGAGAAGGGAATGACAACCGGCTGCAGTATTCTTGTCTGGGAAATTCCACGGATGGAGGAGTTTGGTGAGCTACAGTTCATGGGGTCGTAAAGGAGCCGGACACAAGAAAATGTGGTATATACCTACAATATAACATTACTCAGCCTTTAAAAAGCCGGGAATACCACGATTTGTGACAACATGGATAGACTTGAGGGCATAATGAGAAGTGAAATGTCCAGAGCTAAATATAGCATAATTCCACTTATATGAGGTATTTAAAGTAGTCAAATGAATAAAAGCAAAGAACAGAATAGTGTTTACTAGGGACTAAGCTAGGCTTCAATAGTACGTGAACCAAGAACTTCCAGATGTTCAAGCTGGATTTAGAAAAGGCAGAGGAACCAGAGATCAACTTGTCAACATTTGTTGCATCATAGAAAAAACAAGGGAATTCCAGAAAAACATCTACTTCTACTTTATTGACCACGCTAAAGCCTTTGACTGTGTGGATCACAACAAACTGTGAAACATTCTTAAAGAGATGGGAATACCAGACCACCTTACCTGCCTCCTGAGAAACATGTATGCTGGTCAAGAAGCAACAGTTAGAACTAGACATGGAAAAATGGAGTGATTCCAAATCAGGAAAGGAGTACGTCAAAGCTATATATTGTCACCCTGATTATTTAACTTATACACAAAATACATCATGCAAAATGCCTGGCTGGATGAAGCTCAAGCTGGAATCAAGACTGCCAAGAGAAATATCAATAATCTCATATATGCAAATGACACCACCCTTATGGCAGAAGGCAAAGAGGAACTTAGTCTCTTGATGAAGGCGAAAGAGCAGAGTGAAAAAACTGGCTTAAAAGTCAACATTCTGTATGGCTGATTCATGTTGATGTTTGGTAGAAACCAACACAATTTTATAAAGCAATTATCCTTTAATTAAAAAAATTCATTAAAAAAAACTTCAACATTCAAAAAACTAAGCTCATGGCATCTGGTCCCATCACTTCATGACAAATAGATGGAAAAACAATGGAAATAGTGGCAGACTTTATTTTCTTGGGGTCCAAAATCACTGTGGACAGTGACTGCAGTCATGAAATTAAAATATTCTTGCTCCTGGAAGAAAAGCTATGACCAACCTAGACAGCATATTAAAAAGCAGAGACATCACTTTGCCAACAAAGGTCTGTACAGTCAAAGCTACATTTTTTCTGGTAGTCATGTACGGATATGAAAGCTGGATCATAAAAAGAAGGTTGGGTGCCAAAGAATCAATGCTTTTGAATTGTGGGAGTGTTGGAGAAGACTCTTGAGAGTCCCTTGGACAGAAAGGAGATCAAAGCAGTCAATCCTAAAGGATATCAGTCTTGAATATTCATTACAGGGACTGATTCTGAAGCTGAAGCTCCAATACTTTGGCCATCTGATGGGAAGAGCTGACTCATTAGAAAAGACCCTGGTGCTGGGAAAGATTGAAGGTGGGAGAAGAAGGGGATGACAGAGGATGAGATGGTTGGATGGCATCGCCGACACAATGGACATGAATTTGAGCAAACTCGGGGAGATAGTGAAGGACAGGGAAGCCTGGCGTGCTGCAGTCCATGGGGTTGCAAACAGTTGGACATGGTTTAGCAACTGAACAACAACAACAACAGCAAAGAATGGATAGCAGAATTCCTCCTTTCCATAGGCCCAGAGTAAATGGGGAAGGAGTATTTGAGGTCCAGAAACGGCAATTGTTATTAATCCATGAAAGTGAAAAGTGAAAGTGTTTGTTGCTCACTTATGTCTAACTCTTTGTGACCCCATGGACTGTATCCTACCAGGCTCCTCTGTCTATGGAATTCTCCAATGAAGAACACTGGAGTGGGTAGCTATTCCCTTCTCCAGAGGATCTTCCTGACTCAGGAATCATACCCAGGTCTCCTGCATTGCAGGCAGATTCTTTACCGTCTGAGCCACCAAGGAAGCCCTGATAATCCATAATACAAAGTAAAGTGTACGGTTTTCATGAGTGACTGCAGGGGGTCATCATCTTGTGTCTCAAACTGTGCCAGTGTATATCCATATTCTTCTAGCTAGTGTTTCTTTAACTTTAACCAAATTCCAGAGGAGACTTTAATCCAAACAACACCAGTGTCTTAGGAAGAAGAGCATAGAAGGATGAAGGGAGAAACCGATAGAATTGTCTTCCATCAAAATTCAGAAAACCAAACATTCTCTGGATATATAAATGCTACATTTCATTGATCCTGAGGGCCAGAATTTTTAACATTTCAAATTTGGATGCATCTTGTAACTCAAGGCATCACCTCAAATGAGAAACAGTAGTCCTTTGTAATTTTGGTGGCGGGGGTGGATTATTTGGTTTTCTGCATTTCTCAGTAAGAACATCTAGTCATCATAAGTAAGGCATCAAAATATTCAAACAAAAATCAAAAGAGCTTTGAATTCAGAGTCAGGAGACCTAGAGTTCCTGGTTCTGCCACGTTTGAGCTGAGTGGATTTAGCAAATCATTGCCTGTTTCTGAGTCTCTATTCCACAGATTCAAAACCTAAGGTGGGGTCAGCTGGTTCCTCAGACTTCCTTTAAGAGCTTTTGGAGCAGGGAGGGGGAGACAGGTGCATGTGGCTCCGGAGGTCTCCCCACCTCCTAGCTCTGTTCTGTGTTTTATCTTCTACAAAACAGACTTGTGTATTGTTTGTTTCTTTTTAAATTGACATTTAATTGATTTATTACATTGAGTTAGTTTCAGGTGTTCAACAGTGATTCAGTATTTTTGCAGCATATATTCTATTATACGTTATTACAAGATAATTGTTATAATTCCCTGTGTTATACAGTATATCCTTGCTGCTTACCTATTTTATGTAGAGTTGTTTATATCTGTTAATCCCATAACTCTAATTTGTCCCTCCCCACTGGTAACCATAAATTTGCTTTCCGTATCTGTGAGACAAAACAGACTTGCTTTTAAGTTTTCTTTTGAAGAATGGTTTCTGCTGTTAGGTAAGCAAAATTCTTTAAAAACCATCCAGTTGTCTATTTTTTCTTTCTTTTCTGTTTTTTTTTTTTTTTCTCCTCAGCTGTCATTTTTTAACTGCTATTGTGGGTCTAAAGAGTTTGTGAATTTGTCACCAGATCTTTGTACCCTCCTTTGAATGATGTCAGTTGAGTTATCTTTGAGAAACAAGAGTAAATCATAGTGATTAGAAGTACAGATATTGGGTCAGTCAGACCTATCTGGAAGTCATCTTTGCTGTGTGATACTGGTCAAGTAATTATAACAATTGAGGTAATTTTGTTATCTTCTTCATGAAGACAAGAAGATAGTTTATAGAAAATGTTCACACAATGTCTGAGCAATGAGATCCTTTGCCATGAGCAATGACTACTATTTCTGCCCCTTGGATAAGAAGTGGGCAGAGAGTCTTCTTTCCTCCTCATTCCTCCTCATCATTGTCGACATTGCAGCTCTACCCTCTCTGCTCCCATTTACAGCTTATAGAAAGTCTTGCAAATTCTCGGACCCACAATCAGCTCCCACAAGACAGTCTCCACTGGAGAGGACCTTGGCATATCGTCGGGGTTATTATTCACACGGTGTGTGTATGTGTGCAACGTCTCTTCAGTCCTGTTCGACTCTGCAACTGTAGCCGGCCAGGCTCCTCTGTCCATGGGATTCTCCTGGCAAGAATACTGGAGTGGGTTGCCATGCCCCTACTCCAGGGGACCTTTCTGACCCAGGGATTGAGCCCACATCTCTTATGTCCCCTGCCTTGGCAGGTGGGTTCTTTACCACCAGTGCCACCTGGGAAGGCCCATTATTCACATAGTATAGGAGACCAATCCAGTCAATCCTAAAGGAAGTCAACCTTGAATATTCACTGGAAGGACTGATGCTGAAGTGAAGCTCCAATACTTGGCCACCTGATACAAGGAGCTGACTTATTGGAAAAGACCCTGATGTTGGGAAAGGTTGAGGACAGGAGGAGAAGCGGGTGGCAGAGGATGATATGGTTAGATAGGATCAGTGACTCAATGGACATGAATTTGGGCAAACTCTGGGAGATAGTGAAGGGCACGGCAGACTGGCGTGCTGCAGTCCATGGGGTCGCAAAGAGTTGGACATGACTTAGCGACTGAACAACAGCAAATGAAACAACAGCAAAAAAAACAACAGCAAAAAAAACAACAAAATGAGTGAATAAGGAATTCCTTTCAGGCTGCTGCTGCTGCTAAGTTGCTTCAGTTGTGTCCATCTCTGTGCGACCCCATGGACTGCAGCCTACCAGGCTCCTCCATCCATGGGATTTTCCAGGCAACAGTACTGGAGTGGGGTGCCATTGCCTTCTCCCCCTTTCAGGCTGGTAAGGGACAAAAAAAATGCATACAACTGTGATAAAAGCAGATTGAGATTCAGTTTAATGGATATTTATTGTAGCTTGAGCCAGGGCACACGGGGTGGTGGAATGTATTCCCTGCCATTTAGGAGCTGACAAACCGGTAGTAATCAAGGTGGATACGGGAGTAAATGACATGTCAGAGAACTCAGAGCAGGGACTGATGGACCCCTGATGTATGTCTGAGAAGGTTTCCAAGAGGAAACATTTGAACTTATCTTTGAGGAACGACAAGAATGATTGCCGGTGGGATGATGAAAGGGCAAAGGGCTTAGCTGGTAGCATGGCAACAACATAGAGTCCTCAAGAATAAAACAGCAGTAAAGAAAATCATACTCAGCACTGCTTCTTAAGTGCTAGGTACTTTTTTTTTTTTTTACTCTTTAAAAAATTATTTATTTTTAACTGGAGGATAATTGCTTAACAATATTGTGTGGTTTCTGCCATACATCAGCATGGATCAGCCATGGGTATACATATGTCAGCTCCCTCATGAACTTCCCTCCCCCTACCCCATTCTCCCCTCAAGGCTGTCACAGAACTTGTCATATAGGAATTGAGTCATACGGCGAATACAGCAAATTCGCACTGGCTGTCTAATTTTACACATGATAATGTATATATTTCAATGCTACTGTCTCTATTTGTCCCACCCACTTCTTCTCCCTGGGCTTCCCAGGTGGCACTAGTGGTAAAGAAAGTGAAGTCACTCAGTCATGTCCAACTCTTTGTGACCCCATTAACTCTAGCCTACCAGGCTCCTCCATCCATGGGATTTTCCAGGCAAGAGTACTGGGGTGGGTTGCCATTTCCTTCTCCAAGTGGTAAAGAACCCTCCGGCCAATACAGGTAGACATAAGACACCTGGTTTGATACCTGGGTCAGAAGATTCCCCTGGAAGAGGGCATGGCACCCTGTTCCAGATTCTCACCTGGGAAATCCCACACCCAGAGGAGCCTGGCTGGCTACAGTCCATAGGGTCGCAAGAGCTGGACACAACTAAAGCAACTTAGCATGCACGCTCCTTCCCCCACTGTGTCCACAAGTCTGCTGTCTATGTATGCATCTCCATTGCTGCCCTGCAGATATCTTCATCAATACCATCTCTGTAGAAGTTTCATCAATACCATCTCTGTAGATTCCACATATATATATGCATTAATATGCAATATCTGTTTTTCTTTTTTTTAACTTACTGCACTCTGTCTAATAGACTCTAGGTTTATCCACCTCATTAGAATCGACTCAAATGCAGTGCTAGGTACTTAACAAACAAAGCACTCTACATGGATTATTTCATGTAGCTTATTTAATCCTTAAACAAGACAATTTTTGTGAGGTAATTTAAAAAATATAATTCATTTAATTTTGACTGTGCTGGGTCTTCATTGCTGCCTTCGAGCTTTCTCTAGTTGGGGCAAGCGGGGCCACTCTTCATTGCGGCGTGCAGGGCTTCTTAGCGTGGTAGCTTCTCTTGTTGCAGAGCACACGCTGTAGGGGCACAGGCTCTCAGTATCTGCAGCTTTAGGACTCTAGGGAGTGATCAGGAGTTGTGACACATGGGCTTAGTTGCTCTGTGGCATGTGGGATCTTCACAGACCAGGGATAGAACCGGTGTCCCCTGCACTGGCAGGAGGATTCCTATCCACTCTACCACCAGGGAAGTCCTGTGAGGTGAATTTTAATTAAATCCTCATTTTATAGATGAGGAAACAGAAGCACTTAGAATGAAATATTTTGCTTAAGCTGGTAAGTGGGGCAGCTTGAATTTGGATTCAGATGTTTATGCTCTTAACAAATGAGCATCATCAATAGTGAGGCTGGTCAACCAGATCGGGGTCTGGTTATGGCACACTGCTCTGTGAACGCCATGGAAATGATCCTGGTCCTTTCTTGTAGGACAGGGCTTCTCAATCGAGGTACTATTGGTATTTTCTCCTGGCTAATTCTGCACCACGTAGGGCTATTCTCTGTACTCTGGGACGCTTAGAAGCATCTCTAGCTTCTAAGCACTGGAAGCTCCCTCCTTCAGTTATGACAACCAAAAATGCCTCCTGACATTTCTAAATGTCCTCTGAGAGGCAGAGTCTCCTCCAGCTTGGAATCACCCCTGCAGGCAAGCTCTCACTGGTTTGCTACTCAAGACCAGCAGAGCAGAAGCCAGCAGCGGTTCTTCTGCTGTGCACAAAATTGTCTCCGGCAAACTCTCAGCTTGGAAATTGCTCATCTCAGCAGCTGAGGTCTTGATTTCCCCAAGGTGTCCCTCACAGCCACTGTCTGTGGGAGTCAGTTGGTTATATGTCCTGACGAGGCCTTTCCTGTGTTTGAAGGAGGTGTGTCCTTGGACTCACCCAGGCATGCTGGTGGCACAATTACATCTCTGCATGGTGCTTGCCAAAGCATGACAACTGGAACACTTCGATCCAAGGCTTGTTTCACTCTGACCAGAATCAGAAGTTTTGAACCTTGGGCTGCATGGGCTGTATACCACGGGCTGCAAACCTGTATATCTATTCATCTTTTCATTTCTTGGGCCAACCTCCACAGATAACACTTCTGTAACCTTCTTAAAGGCCTTTTCTATGTGACTAGGGCTTTTCAGAGTCTGTTTGGGAGGTTTATCTACATTATCAGTATCTCTTCCTTTGAAGCAGGATCCTGGGTAGACCCAGCAGAGGAGTTCTGAGGTTGGGTCGAGATGATAGGGGCTTCCCTTGGTGGCTCAGGGGTAAAGATTCTGCCTGCTGATGCAGGAGATGCAAGAGACATGAGTTTGATCCCTGTGTTGGGAAGATCTCCTGGAGGAGGAAATGGCAACCCACTCCAGTATTCTTGCCTGGGCAATCCCATGGACAGAGAAGCCTGGTGCACTGCAGTTCATGGGGTCTCAAAAGAGTCAGACACGACTTAGCATCGAAACAGTGACAACCGGACTACAGGAGAAGCCAAAACCTTAGAAGGAGCAGACAGGGTGGAGTTGGGTAGAAGGCCCAAACTCAAAATCAGAAGAGCAGACCAAAGATTTTCCAAAATGGAGATGTTGAGCCATACTCTTGGATAGTGGGAGGAATCTGGGGTGATTGTGCGTATCAGTAGCTGTCCTTTGAGGCATTATTTGTAAAACTAACATTTAATGGGCACTAGGTATGGACCAGGGAGAAGGCAATGGCACCCCACTCCAGTACTCTCGCCTGGAAAATCCCATGGATGGAGGAGCCTGGTGGGCTGCAGTCCATGGGGTCGCTAAGAGTCAGACACGACTTCACGTTCACTTTCATGCAATGTAGAAGGAAATGGCAACCCACTCCAGTGTTCTTGCCTGGAGAATCCCAGGGATGGGGGAGCCTGGTGGGCTGCCGTCTATGGGGTCACACAGAGTCGGACACGACTGAGGCGACTCAGCAGCAGCAGCATGGTATGGACCAGACACGGTGCTTCTCAGAACAACCCCAAGTGGCAGGCTCTACCATTTCAGAATGGAGGTAGAGATGCTTGGGGAACTTGTTTAGAGTCACACAGCCTGGATATGGAAGGGCAAGGATGAGAACTCTGTCTGACTCCAGAGCTCAGATATGAATGACTGAGGTCCGTGTTGGAACAGAACATGCTTCGAGGGCATGTTCTTTGGCCCATTGGTAATTTGCAATGTGTTGTTTAATTTCTGCATATTTGTTAATTTATCAGGTTATTTTTTGTGATTGATTTCCAGTTTCATTCTGCTGTGTCAGGGATCATATTCTGTATAATTTCAATCCTTTTACATTTGTTGAGGCTTCTTTTACAGATTGGCTTATGGTCTACTCTGGAGAATCTTTCATTGTATGCTTAAGAAGAATGTGTATTCTGACACTGTTGGGTGAAGCATTCTACAGATGTCAGTTAACTAGAGTTAGAGTGTTCAGGTTTTCTATTTTCAAAATCTTATTTGCTCTATGCATTATTGAAAGTGGGGATATTATTTTTGAACTGCCTATTTCTCTCTTTAATTCTGTTTTTTAAAATTTACTTTGGAATTATCTTGGATGTGTATATGATGACAAATTGTGATGCTTTATGAGCTGACCATTTTTATTATTATAAAATAGTTTTCTTTACATCTAATAACAATATTTTTCTTTTGGTCTATTTTGTCTGATCTCAGTGTAGCCACCACAATGTTCTGCTTGCCGCATGCATGATACATCTTTTTTCTCCCACTTTTTAAACATTCCACTTGTGTGTGTGCTTTCTGTTGCAGCTATTGAGTTGATCATTTTATGGCTTCACTCTGTTTGTATGGCAGATTACACGTATCTTTTTTCTTGATCGGTATAGCTAGAGATTCATCATTTATATGGATCTTTTTAAACAAGCAGCTTATGGTGATTTTTCTCTATTTTTGGTTTCTTATTTCATTGATCTAAACTTTTCATTACTTCCTGTCTATTACTTTGGATTTCAGTTCTTATTTTTTATTAGCTAAGCTAACTGATCTTGGACATGTTAAAAAAGTTGACAATGTAAGCATCTGACTATAAATTTTTCTCTAAGCATGGCTTTATTTCTATCTCTCAAATTCTGATACAGTACTTTTCATTCACTTTGAAATATCTTCTAATTTTCCTTGTTTCAAGTTTTCTTTGAAAAAACTGTATTATTTTGATGTGATCATTTTCCTAGATATTTGGATTTTCCTGATATTTTTCAATTTTTGGATTTTAGTTTAATTCTGTAGTAGTCAGAGAAAAGAGATTGTATGATTTCCATCCTTTAAAATGTATTGAGGCTTTTTAATGACACAGCATGTGGTATACCTCAGAGAAGGCAATGGCACCCCACTCCAGTACTCTTGCCTGGAAAATCCCATGGGCGGAGGAGCCTGGTAGGCTACAGTCCATGGGTTCGCTAGAGTCGGACAGGACTGAGCGACTTCACTCTCACTTTTCACTTTCACGCATTGGAGAAGGAAATGGCAACCCACTCCAGTGTTCTTGCCTGGAGAATCCCAGGGCCGGGGGAGCCTGGTGGGCTGCTGTCTATGGGGTCGCACAGAGTCGGACACGACTGAAGTGACTTAGCAGTAGCAGTGGTATATCTCAGTGAATTTCTAAGCACACTTGAAAACTATCTATCTTCTGTTGTTTGGTTACTTGTGCTATAAATGTCAGTTAGATCAAATTGGGGGTAAATGCTGTTTAAGCTTCTATTAGACTTTATTCCATTTGATTTATCATCAACTACTAGAAGAAGCGTGCTGAAATCTCAAAATATGCTTAAGATCTGCTCAGCTCTCCTTTAGTTATATCAGTTTTTACTTCATGTATTTTGAGACTTTGTTACTCAGGATTTAGGATTGTGAGGTCCCTATACATTTAGAATTGTGAGGTCTTCTTTAAATTAAATAAATTAAATCTTTCCATTCCATTGAACTGTCCCTCTTTATCACTGGTAATATTCTTTGTCCTGAAGCCCATTTTGTGTGATGCTTATATAGTCACCCAGTTTTCTTATTGCCAATGTTTGCATCGTATAGCATGTTATATCCTTTTAATTTCCGAATGTAAGACATAACAGTCTATGTCTCTTCTCCCCAGGTACAGTACTATTATAATCAGACAATCAAGCAATAATGCCTTCTTTTCAGTTTTTTCTTTAAACAATTTCCTTTTAAAATTAAAAAAATTAATTGGAGGGTAATTACTTTACAGCATTGTGTTGGTTTCTGCCATACAGCAATGCAATGGAAATCAGTCATAATTATATGTATATCTCCTCCCTCGTGAGCTCCCTCCCCTCTCCCATCCCATCCCTCTAGGTCATCACAGAGTGCCAGACTGGGCTCCCACTATTACATATCTATTACTTATCTGTTACATAGAAGCTTCCCACTAGCTAGCTATTTCACACATGATGGTGTATACATGTCAGTCCACTTTCTCAATTTGTCCTTTCTGCTCCTTCTCCTGCTGCATCCACAAGCCTGTTCTCTATGTCTGCATCTCTAATTCTTCCCTGTAAACAGGTTCATCAGTATTATTTTTCTAGATTCCATGTATATGTGTTAATGCATGATAACTGCTTTTCTCTTTCTGACTTGCTTCACTCTGTATAACAGGCTCTAGGTTCATCCACCTCACTAACTGACTCAAAACCATTCCTTTTAATGGCTGAGTAATATTCCATTGTATATAGGTACAACAGCTTCTTTATCCATTCATCCATCAATGGACATCTAGGTTGCTTCCATGTCCTGGCTTTTGTAAATAGTGCTGCAATGAACACTGGGGTCCAATTGTCTTTTAGAATTGTGGTTTTCTCAGGGTTTATGCCCAATAGTGGGATTGCTCAGTCCTATGGTAGTTTTATTCCTAGATTGTGAGGAATCTCCATACTATTCTCCATAGTGGCAGTAACAATTTACATTCCCACCAACAGTGCAAGAGGATTCCCATTTCTCTACATCCTCTTCAGCATTTATTGTTTGTAGTTTTTTTTTTTTTTGATGATGGCCATTTTGATTGGTATGCAATGATAGCTCATCGTAGTTTTGATTTGCATTTCTGTAATAATAAGTGATGTTGAGCATGTTTTCATGTGTTTATTGGCCATCTGTACGTCTTCTTTGGAAAAATGTTTAAGTCTTCTGCCCATTTTTTGATCAGATTGTTTGTTTTTCTGATAATGAGCTATATGAGCTGCTTATATACTTTGGAGAATAATTCTTTGCTAGTTGCTTCATTTGCAGTTATTTTCTCCCATTCTGAGGGTTGTCTTTTCATCTTGTTTATGGTTTCTTTTTCTGTGCAAAAGCTTTTTAGTTTAATTAGGTCTCATTTGTTTATTTTTGCTTTTATTTCCATTAATCTAGCAGGTGGGTCAAAGAGGATCTTGCTGTGATTTATGTCAAAGTGTAAACAATTTCCTTTTAAATGATTAAACCTTGAGGAAAAATTTTTTTCCTTTACACAGATAGTTATTATTTAAACTACTCATACTCCTTTGAATAGACCCAAGTTTCTATATGGTATCATTTTATTTTTGTCCCCAAAACTTCCTGTAACCTTACTTGTAGTCGAGATATCCTCACTAAATTCTTCTAGTTTTTGCTTATCTGAAAATATTTAAAATTACCATTCACCTTTGAAAGACGATTCACTGGATTTAGATGACACTTTTTCCCCTTTCGACACTTTTTCCCCTTTCAACGCTTTACAGATATTTTATTGCCTTGTATCCTGTATTGTTTGTGATATGAACTCTGTAATCATTCTTATCTTTGCTTCTCTGAATATAATGTGTCATTTTTACTAATGGCTTCTTTGAAGATTTTTCTCTTATCACTGGTGTATAGCAGTTTGATTATGGAGGTGGATTTTTTTTTTTATTTTGCTTGAAACTTATTGAATTTTTTGATTGTGTATGTTTATAGTTTTCATTAAATATGAATAAATTCCAGCCATTATCACTGTAAATATTCTTTTCTGCCTTCCTTCTTTTTTCAGAGTACAGTTGCATTTGTATTAGACTTCTTTATATTGTCCCTTACTGTTATTGGAGCTCTGTTAATTTTTTCTATCCTTTTTTTTTCATTTTGTGCTTAAGTTTAAATACTTCCTATTGCTATGTTTTCAGAGCATACTGACCTTTTCTCTCTCCATTGATGTCTAATCAGTTATTAATACCATGCAGTATTTCATTTCAAATGTTCTCTTTTTCAGGTCTAGAAGATCCCATTCGTTCTTTTTTATTCCTTCTATTTCTCATCTCATCATTTTCACGTTTTCTCATACATTCTTATATACAAATATAGCTTTAAAGTCCTTTCATTATCTACATCATTTCTGGATCTAATTTTATTGGTGAAGAGATTTTTGCCTAGAAATATCTCTGCAATTTTCTCTTTGCATGAGTTGGAAATGCAGTTAGTTTCAAGTAACCGAATACTAGACTAAGGGCAACTTAAATAAATAAATAGAGGTTTATTTGTCTCTTAAGATATCTGGTGCTAACTCAATAGCTCAATAATGTAAGGATTGCTGTTATTCTTTTGGTTGTTTTACTTGTGTTGGTAACTTCATTGTTCCAAGAAAACCTCCAGGCATCACAGTTTGCGTTAAGTAGGAAAAGCATCATGTCTCAAATCTATATATATTTTCCCTCAAATGTGTTGGTTTTCTAAAAATTCAGCCAAGTGATTTTCCACCTTACTGGCCAGAACTGAGTCACATGACTTCTTCCAGACTAACTACTTGTCAAGTCAAACAAAGTTACCACAACTGGTTTAGACCAATGAGAAATCTTCTCCTTGGGCTCGTAAACTGAGGCTCTGATTAGCCAGGAGATGAGTGGTGGGGAAGAGACACCACAGTGTGCCTATGCTCTGTGGCGGCACAATGTCAAGTTCAATGTCAGAATGGCTTTTGATATCATCTGGTAGGAAATTAGGTGGGAGAGAAGAGAGATAAGAGTAATGTGTGTAACCTCCGATTCAAATAAATAAAATTTCAGAAGTAAATTATAAGACTTTTTGAAAATGTTTAGGTTTTGTGGTCTTTTCTGCATGCTTGCATGCTAAGTTTTCTCAGCTATGACTGACTCTTTGTGACCCTACGGTCTATAGCCCGCCAGGCTCCTCTGTCCATGGGATTCTCCAGGCAAGAATACTGGAGTGGGTTGCCATGCCCTCCTCCAGGGGATCTTCCTGACCCAAGTTTCAAACTCGCATCTCTGATGCCTCCTGCACTGGGAGGTGAGTTCTTTACCATCAGTGCCACCTGGGAAGCCCAACATACAGGCAGTCGATTGGTGAGATTTATACCAGCTGAAGCGTCTCGTGACGCACAGGGTAGGGAGCATCACAGTAAACTGAAGAAAACTGATACTGGTGAACTCCTGTTTCTTGAAAGTTTTTGTTGTGATTTGTGTGACCTTCAACAAAGTGACCTCTTTAAGCTTCAATTTCTTCATCAAAAACTAGAAATAAAAGCATGGCTTTTGTGGGAGATTAGGGGAGATACTGTATCTAGCTAAAAGCCTCAGTTCTCAAAGACTTAAGTGTCAGAGCCACTTTATACCCTTAGAAACTATTGAGGACTCCAAAGAGCTTTGCTTATATTTCTAGTAGCTATTGACCTTTACCGTATCAAAAATTAAAACAGAATTTTTAAAAAAATATGTGCTTAACTTATAAACACAACAATAAAATGCACTGAACAATAAAATAACAATATTTTCCAAAACTAAAAAAAAAATTTGAAAAGACTGGCATTGTACTGTTTTCTTAAATCTCTCCTGATTTGGTAGAAGACAGCATGATTTTCCTGTTCATTTCTTCATGCAATCTGTTGTGATATCACGTGACATGTAGGGTCTGGAAAACTCCACTATACACTTGTGAGAGAATGGGAATGAAAAAGTCATTTCAGTATTACTGTGAAAATAGTTTTGATCTCACAGACTTGCTTGAAAGTATCTCTGGGGATCCCTGGATAAATATTGAAGCCTGTTGGTTAAGAAAATTACCAAAGGGAACTGTGAGAGGAAGTGATGAATGAGGAGATTGGGACTAATAAATACACACTGCTGTATATAAACTAGATAACTATTGATAACAAGGATCTACTAAATAGCACAGGGAACTCTACTCAATATTCTGTAATATCCTATATGGGAAAATAGTTTGAAAAAGACTATATATATCTTTATTACATATATATAAAACATATAAATGTGTGTGTGCTAAGTCATTTCAGCAGTGTCCGAATCTTTGCAACCCCATGGACTGTAGCCTGTCAGGCTCCTCTGACTATGGGGATTCTCCAGGTAAGAATACTGGAGTTGATTTCCATGTCCTCCTCCAGGGGATCTTCCCAACCCAGGGATTGATATATATATAAAACGGATTTATATATATTATATAATAATATATTTATATTACATATGGAATAATATTACATATAATATGTATATTTACATATAATAGAGTAATATATTATATTATATTACATATAATACAATAATATATTACATATATAATATTAAATATAATGTATAATGTGATAATATATTTATATATTGCATGTAATAGAATATCATATATTATATGTATTTATAATACACATAATATATTTATATATTATATATATTTATAATACATATAATATATATTTATACATATATAACTGATTCACTTTGCTGTATACCTAAAATTAACACAATATTGTAAATCAACTCAGTTCAGTTCAGTTCAGTCGCTCAGTGTCCGACTCTGTGACCCCATTGACTGCAGCATGCCAGGCCTCCCTGTCCATCACCAACTCCCAGAGTTTACTCAAACTAATGTCCACTGAGTCAGTGATGCCATCCAACCATCTCATCCTCTGATATTAGAGCCCCTTCTGCTCCCACCTTCAATCTTTCCCAATTAGGGTCCTTCCCAGCATCAGGGTCTTTTCAAATGAGTCAGTTCTTCGCATCAGGTGGCAAAAATATTGAAGTTTCAGCTTCAGCATCAGTCCTCCCAATGACTATTCAGGCCTGATTTCCTTTAGGATGGACTGGTTGGATCTCCTTGCAGTCCAAGGGACTCTCAAGAGTCTTCTCCAACACCACAGTTCAACAGCATCAATTCTTTGGCTCTCAGCTTTCTTTATAGTCCAACTCTCACATTCATACATGACCACTGGAAAAACCATAGCTTTGACTAGAGGGACCTTTGTCTCTTGAAGAATTTTCCACAATTTGTTGTGATCCACACAGTCAAATGCTTTGGCATAGTCAATAAAGCAGAAGAAAATCGACTATATTCCACTAAAAATTTAAGATAGGCTCTTCCTTTCCTGAGTAAACATGGGCAAGTTATTAATCATATTTGTATCTCAGTTGTGCCATCGCTAAAAAAGAGCTAACGATGTTGCCTCTTTATAGGACTGCTCTGAGGTTATCTGAGCTCTCTTAGGCTTGCACGTGGGCCTTAGTAAGTGTTCAGTGCAAGGTCACACTGCTCCCTAGTGAATATACAACAAATAGGTTTTTCCCCCTGTTTCTTTAGAGCAGACTAGACCTTTGACACAGTTTGTTTAAGAAGTGAAAGAGGCAAACCTCCAGTTTTAAGCAGAAGGGCTGAAATATGAATAAAATGATCTCTTTGAGAAGTAATGCTGAATCATACCATCCACCCATCATTCCCTCAACCATTATTTGACTTATTTCTGGCCACAAACTGTGACATGGGTGAGGCATATGTATTATCCCCATTTTTACGTACCAGGCCACTGAGACTGAGGTTAAATGCCTTGCCCACAGTCAGCAGTCTCTAAAGATCCTGCTTATCTTCCTGCTCCACACGGCATGCCTTTGAAGTCTGCCCTGCCTGCGCGTCCTGATTTTTGCACATTAACATGCGTGCAGTGCACCTGCTCCCTGGGAGGCAAGTCCGCCTGCATCAGCGTTTGAAGCTGGTGTCTGAAACTTGTTTTTATTAAAGATGGAAATTCACTGAATAGGCAGATGGACTTGAAGGCCTTTACACTGCTTTTGAGATCAAGACGCTGGGTGAGTGTTATTATCCATGTGCTCATAGTTTGATCAAAAAAGCAAAACTGACACCAAGAAAATGAGATCTGGGAAGGGGGCAGTGGTCATCAACTTTGAGCCAGGAGACCTCAGGCTTATTCAAATTTAGATTTGGGAAGTTACTACGGTTTGAGGAGAAAATGTCTGCTTGAGACATTAATGCATTCCGTAGCTGACCTCGGTGTCGTAGGAGAACGGGAATGGTGTGGTGGTTCAGTATCATTAGCAGAGGTGATGATGCACACGCAGTGATTCCTGGGAGAATCTTGCAGGCAAGAAGCTGAGGGAGAAAGGTGAAGCTGCTAATTAAACATTCGAGTCTTCAGAGAAGGACTGCTGCTTGATACTCTTAATAGTTCTTGTAGTGATACTGCTAATAATGATACTGCCTGACATGGTCTGAGTTTTCTCAGACTCAGTACCAACGACTTTGCATCCTCCATGTCATTAAATTCTCTCAAAAACCTATGAGGGAGATGTTTTTATTATACCTACTTCACAGGTAAGAAAAGTTAGTCTCAGGGATGTCATAGTAGTGAGTAGTGAGGAAAAACTGAAACCAGCTCTGATATTAGAGCCCAAACCACTTAATGTACTGCTTCCCTAAGATTTTTTAATCTCAATGGAAAATAAAACAATGACTCTTAAGACAGTTATTGATTGCTGGAGATATGACCATTTGGTGACTAAATCAACTCTGAGTTTCCTTGGGCTAAGTTTAACCTTCTTGCTATTTACTCATTAGGACTTCAAACATGGATGAATGCCTGTCATTTTTGACACCTGTCATTTCTCCTTATGGCTCCTGGAATAATGTTCAAACCCTCTGAATAAAGTTGGAAGTTCACAATATTCCCTCAGAGTAGGTTTTTGGAAGTCAACAGGAGGAAGGCAGTGCTTGGAACCTCACCATTGTCCAAGTTCATTAACCAGAACCCACTCTGTGCAAAACACATAAGTGATGCAGGGCAGATCCACTTAGTGCTTCTTCTGAGAGCTCACAGTCTTGGATAGGAGATCAGATGTGTTCATAAATAATAAGCTAGAAAGTGGTTGCTGTCTTAAAAAAGGGACTAACTTGTGACAAGTTCAGATGTAGAAGAGAGGCAAAAAACACTGAGAGATGATGTTCTGTGAAGGTCAACGGTGAGGCTGGGAGGGTTAGCTGGAGGGGAGAGAGACTGGAAGCAGGACGAAATCCAGCCCACCATCTGACTTGTAAATAAAATGTTATTGGAACCCAGTTATGCGCTTGTCTCATGTCTTGTCCATGGCCACCTTCTCGCTGTGACAGAAGAATTAAGTAGTTGCCTCCAAGACCGTATATGTCCATGAAGTCTAAAATATCTACTGCTAAGTCTAAGTGGCTTCAGTCATGTCCGACTCTGTGTGATCCCATAGACGGCAGCCCACCAGGCTCTGCCGTCCCCGGGATTCTCCAGGCAAGAACAGCGGAGTGGGTTGCCATTTCCTTCTCCAATGCATGAAAGTGAAAAGTGAAAGTGAAGTCGCTCAGTCGTGTCCGACTCCTAGCGACCCCATGGACTGCTGGCAAGAGTACTGGAGTGACCTCACCTTTTACAGAAAAAGTTGTCTAAGTCCTGGACTAAGACCCTGGACTCCAAGGCTGTTGAAGCATCAGCATTTCCCTTTACCCAGTGGAGACATGGAGAAATGAGAGGTGACTAACCAAGGTGAGAAAGTGAGTTATTGATAGATGTCAGCCTAAAGCTATCTATCAATAGGTCATGTTGATTGGGTGTTTCCTTTATACTGGACATCACAGGAAACAGTTTCTTATGTGTATCATCTCATTTATTACAGCATCTGGTAAGGTAGGTGTCTAGAGGTTTTTTCCATTTTACAGATGAGGGGAGCATAGTGGGCTGAACAGTGCCCCCCAAATTTATGTCCATCCAGAACCTTCAATGTTACTTTACTTGAAAACAGGGGAGTTTGTGTATATATTTAGTTAAGAATCTGGAGATGAAATCACACTGGATTTTAGTGTAAATCCCCCATCCCGAACCCCCCTCCCTCCTCCCGCCCCATCCCATCCCTCTGGGTTGTCCCAGTGCACCGGCTTTGAGCACCCTGTTTCATGCATAGAACTTGAACTGGTAATTATTAGTCTTTTAAGTCACCCAGTTGTGGGAGCCATAGGAAATTAATACACGGGCAGAGGCACAGGGAGCTTAAAACGCACGGCCTAGACTCAAGTCTCGATCGGGGTTGATTCTGGCTCCAGAGCCCATGCTCCTCCTTCTGTCCACGTCCAGGTGGCTGCAGCCATCCAAACAGTCAGCTGGGGTGTCTGAGCAGACAGCACCACTGAGCACAAGCCACCTGGAATTGAGCAGAAGGTTCTGGATCAGTCTCATGTGTAGGTGTGGGAATCGCAACATTGCATTATTTTACCCTGGAGCCAAGAGTCTCTAGCACAAGGAGGTGAATTTACTGCCTGACATACACGCCTGCTGTATTCATTGGCTTAGACAATTCGTGGGACATGGGGATTGCTGACATAGATATAGTACCGCTTGAAGAGCAGTTTTCTGGTTCGATATCTCATCTGAAAGCTGGAGAAGGACCTTTAGAACTTGGAGAAAAATAAAGCTCCCGGGCTTTACATCTTACCTGTCTGCCCTCAGACCTAGGAAAGATTAGGGGACTGGCTGGTCTTGCATTGAATCTGCTTGAGCATGCCTTAAATCACTAAGTAAGGTCACATGCATCATTAAATCCTGAGTATAACTCTGTGGTTTTTATAGATTAGGAAACTGAGGCTTTGAGAACTGGCTAAGGATGCGTTTCCAAGATCACAAGGCTACTAAGGTGTGGGTCCAGAATTTAGAGTTAAATATTCTGAGGAATTCTCTTCCCCCTACAACACGGATGCTGTTCAAAATAATTCTCTTCTGCCTTGGGTCTTTGCTTTTCTCCTTTTCCTCCCTCAGCAGAGATCCAGCCAAGACAAGGCCTCCAGCTTGGAGACAGGCCTGGAGGTCTGTCTGGTCATCTTTTGTCACATTGTCACTTTGACCCTGAAATGTGAATCATCCTTCAAATGGAAGTAGTTCTGGAGTCTTGCCCTGTTCCTCTTTTCTTTTAGTCCACAAGCCCCACCCCATCTCCTGATCTCCTCGCTCACTGTGT
The DNA here is from genome assembly GCF_055505025.1 of Bos grunniens. Taxonomy (NCBI): domain Eukaryota; kingdom Metazoa; phylum Chordata; class Mammalia; order Artiodactyla; family Bovidae; genus Bos; species Bos grunniens. The sequence goes on along the minus strand of NC_141170.1, from coordinate 8,691,918 downwards.
CGTGGGTTGTGTGGGGTATGACAGGGTTGGAAATGCCCAGATCCTGGTGCCTCTTCGTGACTGTTCAGAACTTGTTGCCGCTGTTCAGCTGGTAAGTCGTGTCCGAGTCTTTGAGATCCAATGAACTGCAGCACACCAGGCTTCCCTGTCCTCCAGTAACTCCTGGAGTTTGCTCAAACTCATGTCCATTGAGTCAGTGATGCCATCCAACCATCTCATCCTCTGTTGCCCCCTTCTCTTCTCGCCCTCAATCTTTCCCAAATCTTTGAGTACTTGCCTTGCTTTTCTCACAGAAGCATGCTCTACTTGGATTGAAGAGAGAGTGTCATGTAGGAATTTTTAGCACTGAAAAGTGAAAGTGAAAGTTGCTCAGTCATGTCCGCCTCTTTGCAACCCCATGGACTATATAATCCATGGAATTCTCCAGGCCAGAATACCGGAGGGGGGTAACCGTTCCCTTCTCCAGGGGATCTTCCCAACCCAGGGGTAGAACTCAGGTCTCCCACATTGCTGGCAGATTCTTTATTAGCTGAGACACCAGGGAAGCCCAAGAATACTGGTGTGGGTAACCTGTCCCTTCTCCAGGGGAACTTCCCAACCCAGGAATCAAACAGGGGTCTCCTACATTGGAGGCAGATTCTTTAGCAACTGAGGTACTAGGGAAGCCCAAAGTCAATAAAGGGCTTCCCAAGAGGCTCAGTGGTAAAGAATCCACCTGCCAATGCAGGAGATAGGGGTTCAATCCCTGGGCAGGGAAGATTCCCTGGAAGAAGGAATGGCTACCCACTCCAGTATTATTGCCTGGAGAATTCCATGGACAGAAGAGGCTGGTGAGCGTATTTTATTAGTTTCAACATAGTGGTTCAATATATATTATATTTCATTTAAAGTTATTGTAGAAAATTGGTTACATTACCAGTGCTGCACCAAATATGTAGCTTATTTATCTCATACATAATAGCTTGTACCTCCGAATCACCTACCTTTATTTTTCCCCTCTCTTGTTCCCTCTCTCCACTGCTGCTGCTACTGCTGCTGCTAAGTCGCTTCAGTCGTGTCTCTCTACTGGTAACCACTAATTTCTTCGCTATATCTGTGTCTGCATCTGTTTTATTATATTAATTTGCTTGTTTTTTTTTTAGAATTCCACATATAAGTCATAACATAGAGCATTTGAAATCAACAACTTTAAACCTGAATGTATCTTTTAACTTCCTACTAAACCCTAGCACTTAGATCAATTCCAAATCATGTTGTTAAATTTCTGTAGTCATTAAAATTAACGCAAAACATTGGAATTAGAGGTTTCCACAGGGGACCTTCCCTGGTGGCTCAGATGGTAAAGCATCTGCCTGCAATGCAGGAGACCTGGGTTCCATCCCTGGGCTGGGAAGATCCCCTGGAGGAGGGCATGGCAGCCCACTCCAGTATTCTTGCCTGGAGAATCCCTTTGGATAGAGGAACCTGATGAGTTACAATCCATGGTGTCGCAGAGTTGAACACGACTGAGTGACTAAGCACAGCACCTCACAGGGAGTCTATGTTCTCCTGTAGGAATTGCTTCATTTCCTAGTTTGAGAAGCAGAAACTCAGAGTGTGCATGCTAAGCCTCTTCAGTCATGTCTGATTCTTTGCAACTTCCTGGACTGTAGTTTGCCAGGCTCCTTTGTCCATGGGGTTCTCCAGGCAAGAATACTGGAGTGGGTTGCCATGCCCTCCACCAGGGCATCTGGAGGATCTAACTCAGGGATCAAACCCTTGTCTCTTATTTCTAACCTGCATTGGTAAGTGGGTTCTTTACAATTGGCACCACCTAGGAAGCCCACAGACCCAGAGCAGGGGCTCTCAGCTTTCATCAGGCATAGGAATTACTGAGGGAAATTATGAAATGATATTCCTGCTCCCTGGCCACAGAGGGTCTGATTCAGTAGCTTTAGGTGGTCCCATAAACCTGCCTTTTTTTTTTTTTTTTAACAGCTATTCCAGATGATTCTGAATAAAATGTGAACACTGACCTGGAGGGAAAAGAAGGATCATCCATAAAACTCTCCTCTTTTTAGCCAGGTTTTCAACAGGAGCTGTTAATAAATAGTAGACAATTAACAAAAAATCATAGTTAATATATCTTGAACAATAACTCTGTGTCACTCAGACATGGAGTACAGACTTGTGGACACAGTAGGGGAAGGGGAGGGTGGGGCGAATTGAGAGAGAGCCCTGAAACATATGTATCACCATATGTAAAATAGACAGCCAGTGGGAACGTGCTGTTTGATGAAGGGAGCGCAGCCTGATGCTCTGCGACAACCTAGAGGAGTTGGAAGGGGTGGGAGGGAGGTTCAAGAGGGAGTGGACATGTGTATACCTACGGCTGATTCATGTTGATACAGGACAGAAACCAACCCAACATGGCAAAGCAATTATCCTCCAGCTAAAAATAGCTAAATTAAAAGAAACCATATTGAATCTCCAATAAATTATGTTCTAAAATAACAACAACAAAATTCACCGTGTGTCACACTGTCACAATGAGGTTTTATAATCTCATGCATATGTATATGTGTTTAGTTGCTAAGTTGTATCTGACTCTTTGTGACTCCGTGGACTGCAGCCTGCCAGGCTCCTCTGTCCATCGGATTTCCCAGGCAAGAACACTGGAGTGGGTTTCCATTTACTTCTCCAAAGGATCTTCCCAACCCAGGGATTGAACCTGCAGCTACTGCATTAGCAGTCAGGTTCTTTTACCACTGAGCCACCTGGGAAGCCCTTACATAATCTCAGACGTTACTTCATTTCATCCTCAAAACAACCTATATGGTAAGTATTATTATTTTACATGTGTACAGATGAGAAGACTGAGGTCCAGAGAGATGCCCAGTATCACATAGCTAATACTAAGTGATGTGAAACTCTAGCCCGAATCTGCCCACCTGTGTGCTTAGGTCCCCAAGCTCCTAGTCTCCCAATGCTGGGTTTCCACTTGATGGTTGAGAGATTACATGATTTAGTGACCTGGTAACAAAGTAGACGTGTGATAATCAAAACTGTGGGTCTAAAGCAGGAGTTTGCCAACTTTTTCTAGAGGGTAGCTAGAATATGGCAGATTCAGGATTGGAACCCGCATCTAACTGTAAATCTGTGCAGACTCCTTCCCGTCTGCCAGGCGATTGCGAGCACTGGTGCTAGCCCTCTGCCTTTATTTAAACAACAGTGTGATTTTAGTGCACGCCATTAGAGGCAGCTGGAAGTATCATTAACACTTTGGGCCACAAGGGTACCATTTAGTGCAATGAAGCAGATATCTTTTCACACAAATAATTTCTTTATCCCAAAGTTTTCCACTTGAGCACCCAAAGTGACTTGGGCTAATGTATTATTTTATACTAATGAGGTGGTTGGAACTCAGTGTGTTTAAGGTTTATGAAATTTCAGATTAGCTTCCAAGTCTTTTATTTATTATCTGATGGGTTTCAAGTCAAATGTAACCTGTATGGTTCTTACTCATTTACACCCTTGCTCTCCTGAAAGCTATCTGGATGAATTATTTAATGGCCACTACTTATGCTCTTTTAGAAAGGGAATTTGAAGTGTCTTTTAAAGAAACAGAATGTGTTGATTTTGTTGCCAAGCATAAATGAATTTGAACCATGAACAAGTTTGGGATTTAAGGTGAAGCATTGAACTCGGGAGGCTTCAGTTGGCTTCCAACCTTGGCAAATACATTCTTTAACCTCTAAAGCAGTTACATTGGAGCAATCCAGAGGGATAACAGGGCTCTAATGAAAGTTGTCAACAAAACTGAAAAGTTTAAAAAAAAAAAGTGTATTTTATTTTATTTTTATGTTTTTTATTTTTAACTTTACAATATCGTACTGGTTTTGCCATATATCAACATGAATCCGCCACAAGTATACATGTGTTCCCCATCCTGAACCCTCCTCCCTCCTCCCTCCTCCCTCCCCGTACCATCCCTCTGGGTCGTCCCAGTGCACCAGCCCCAAGCATCCAGTATCGTGCATGGAACCTGGACTGGCGACTCGTTTCATATATGATATTATACATGTTTCAATGCCATTCTCCCAAAAAGTGTATTTTAAAATACAGAACTTGAGCGGTCCCAAGCTCTGAATAACTGAGGCATAAAACTCAAGAAGGCTTCAGACAGCTTTAATCTGCTGGAGAATTTGTCTCTGGATAGCATGTAAAATCTAGGCTGAGAAGAGGGTGCCTAAGGGTTTCAGTACACTAATTCCAAGGTTGATTCTGCAAAAGGAACTGACTGGCATTCCAAGAAGAAAAGGAAGGCAGGAAGGAGAATGAGAGAGACAGAGTCAGAAGGATAGAGGCAGAGAGAGAATTACAGAGATGAAAGAAGGGACGGGGCGAGAGAGAGAGAGAGAGAGAGAGAGAGAGAGACAGAGAGAGAGAGAGAGAGAGAGAAAGAGAGAGAGGGGAGGAGCGGGGCTGTGTTTAAAGACGTAAGCCCTAGGTTTGAATTCTTGTTCTGCTATTAACGTCTTATAAGCTTTCGAGCAGATCACTTGAATCTGTCTGAACCTGTTTCCTCATATGTATAATGAGGATAAGGATTCCAGACCTCACATTGTAGGATTAAGGTGGTGAGTGTGAGCAATTCTGAAGCTATAAAGGGTGATGACCCCTACCCCTCAAGGGGCAACACACAGTCTTTAGCTCCATGCTACCTGTCCTCCCCCTCAACTCCCGGTGTTGCTCCTCTGATCACAGGCAAATCTTTCTAAGTTACTCCAGATCTCATGCCTAGATTCCATCTCCTTTTGTTGGTTTTCACTCTATTGTTTATTTCTGCTCTTTGTGCATGCTCCGTGACTCAGTTGTGTCCGACTCTTTGTGACCCCAGGGACTATAGCCCACCAGGCTCCTCTGCCCATGGGATTTCCCAGGAAAGAATACTGGCCTGGGCTGCTATTTCCTCCTCCAGGGACTCTTCCCAACCCAAGGATCAAACCCTTGTCACCTGTGTTTCCTGCATTGGCAAGTGGGTTCTTTACCATTGAGCCACTGGGAAAACACTTGCCTTCAGTCAGTTGTTCGTTTTTAGATCCTTTCTGGGAGGCTTTAAGTATCCCTTGACCTTCTATTTGCCTCTGGGCACCACTCCATATGTACGATTCTTGGAAAATACATATACACAAGCTACCTTCACGTGTTGTTGCTGTTCAGTTGACCAGTCGTGTCCGACTCTTTGAGACCCCATGGACTGCAGCACACCATCCTTCCTCATCCCTCACCGTCTCCTGATGTTTGCCTGAGTTCATGTCCATTGCATCAGTGATGCCATCCAGCCACCTCATCCTCTGATGCCCTCTTCTCCTTCTGCCCTCAATCTTTCCCAGCATCAGGGACTTTTCCAATGAGTTGGCTCTTCAAATCAGGTGACCAAAATACTGGAGCTTCAACTTCAGCACCAGTCCTTCCAATGAATATTCAGGGTTGATTTCCCTTAAGATTGGCTGGTTTGATCTTCCTTGGATCTCTGTCCAAGGGACTCTTAGGAGTCTTCTCCAGCACCACAGTTCAAAGGCATCAGTTCTTTGGCACTCTGTCTTGTTTATGGTCCAACTCAGGAAGAGCATAACCTATACGGACTTTTGTTGGCTGGCAGAGTAATGTCTATGATTTTCAACACACTGTCTAGGTTTATCATAGCTTTCCTGCCAAGAAGCAATGGTTTTCTGATTTCATGGCTGCAGTTACCATCTGCAGTGATTTTAGAGTCCAAGAAGAGGAAATCTGTCACTACTTCCACCTTTTCCTCTTCTTCTTTTTTTTTTTTTTCTTTTTTTTCTTTTTTTTATCTATTTTATTTTATTTTATTTTATTTTTCTTTTTTATTTTTAAAAAAAAATCACATGCTCCCCATCCTGAACCCTCCTCCCTCCCAACCTCCCCATACCATCCCCCTGGGCCTTCCCAGCGCACCAGCCCCAAGCATCCAGCATCGTGCACTGAACCTGGACTGGCATCTCGTTTCATACATGACATTTCACATGTTTCAATGACATTCTCCCAAATCTTCCCACCCTCTCCCACAGAGTCCATAAGACTGTTCTATACATCAGTGTCTCTTTTGCTGTCTCGTACACAGGGTTATCGTTACCATCTTTCTAAATTCCATATACATGCGTTAGTATACTGTATTTATGTTTTTCCTTCTGGCTTACTTCACTCTGTATAATAGTCTCCAGTTTCATCCACCTCATTAGAACTGATTCAAATGTATTCTTTTTAATGGCTGAGTAATACTCCATTGTGTATATGTACCACAGCTTTCTTATCCATTCATCTGCTGATGGACATCTAGGTTGCTTCCATGTCCTGGCTATTATAAACAGTGCTGCGATGAACATTGGGGTACACGTGTCTCTTTCCCTTCTGGTTTCCTCAGTGTGTATGCCCAGCAGTGGGATTGCTGGATCATAAGGCAGTTCTATTTCCAGTTTTTTAAGGAATCTCCACACTGTTCTCCATAGTGGCTGTACTAATTTGCATTCCCACCAACAGTGTAAGAGGGTTCCCTTTTCTCCACACCCTCTCCAGCATTTATTATTTGTAGACTTTTGGATCGCAGCCATTCTGACTGGTGTGAAATGGTACCTCATAGTGGTTTTGATTTGCATTTCTCTGATAAAGAGTGATGTTGAACATCTTTTCAAGTGTTTGTTAGCCATCTGTATGTCTTCTTTGGAGAAATGTCTATTTAGATCTTTGGCCCATTTTTTGATTGGGTCATTTATTTTTCTGGAGTTGAGCTGTAGGAGTTGCTTGTATATTTTTGAGATTAGTTGTTTGTCGGTTGCTTCATTTGCTATTATTTTCTCCCATTCTGAAGGCTGTCTTTTCACCTTGCTAATAGTTTCCTTTGATGTGCAGAAGCTTTTAAGTTTAATTAGGTCCCATTTGTTTATTTTTGCTTTTATTTCCAATATTCTGGGAGGTGGGTCATAGAGGATCCTGCTGTGATGTATGTCAGAGAGTGTTTTGCCTATGTTCTCCTCTAGGAGTTTTATAGTTTCTGGTCTTATGTTGAGATCTTTAATCCATTTTGAGTTTACTTTTGTATATGGTGTTAGAAAGTGTTCTAGTTTCATTCTTTTACAAGTGGTTGACCAGATTTCCCAGCACCACTTGTTAAAGAGATTGTCTTTAATCCACTGTATATTCTTGCCTCCTTTGTCAAAGATAAGGTGTCCATATGTGCGTGGATTTATCTCTGGGCTTTCTATTTTGTTCCATTGATCTATATTTCTGTCTTTGTGCCAGTACCATACTGTCTTGATAACTGTGGCTTTGTAGTAGAGCCTGAAGTCAGGTAGGTTGATTCCTCCAGTTCCATTTTTCTTTCTCAAGATCGCTTTGGCTATTCGAGGTTTTTTGTATTTCCATACAAATTGTGAAATTATTTGTTCTAGCTCTGTGAAGAATACTGTTGGTAGCTTGATAGGGATTGCATTGAATCTATAAATTGCTTTGGGTAGTATACTCATTTTCACTATATTGATTCTTCCAATCCATGAACATGGTATATTTCTCCATCTATTAGTGTCCTCTTTGATTTCTTTCACCAGTGTTTTATAGTTTTCTATATATAGGTCTTTAGTTTCTTTAGGTAGATATATTCCTAAGTATTTTATTCTCTTCGTTGCAATGGTGAATGGAATTGTTTCCTTAATTTCTCTTTCTGTTTTCTCATTATTAGTGTATAGGAATGCAAGGGATTTCTGTGTGTTGATTTTATATCCTGCAACTTTACTATAATCATTGATTAGTTCTAGTAATTTTCTGGTGGAGTCTTTAGGGTTTTCTATGTAGAGGATCATGTCATCTGCAAATAGTGAGAGTTTTACTTCTTCTTTTCCAATTTGGATTCCTTTTATTTCTTTTTCTGCTCTGATTGCTGTAGCCAAAACTTCCAAAACTATGTTGAATAGTAATGGTGAAAGTGGGCACCCTTGTTTTGTTCCTGACTTTAGAGGAAATGCTTTCAATTTTTCACCATTGAGGATAATGTTTGCTGTGGGTTTGTCATATATAGCTTTTATTATGTTGAGGTATGTTCCTTCTATTCCTGCTTTCTGGAGAGTTTTTATCATAAATGGGTGTTGAATTTTGTCAAAGGCTTTCTCTGCATCTATTGAGATAATCATATGGTTTTTGTTTTTCAATTTGTTAATGTGGTGTATTACATTGATTGATTTGCGGATATTGAAGAATCCTTGCATCCCTGGGATAAAGCCCACTTGGTCATGATGTATGATCTTTTTAATGTGTTGTTGGATTCTGATTGCTAGAATTTTGTTTAGGATTTTTGCATCTATGTTCATCAGTGATATTGGCCTATAGTTTTCTTTTTTTGTGGCATCTTTGTCAGGTTTTGGTATTAGGGTGATGGTGGCCTCATAGAATGAGTTTGGAAGTTTACCTTCCTCTGCAATTTTCTGGAAGAGTTTGAGCAGGATAGGTGTTAGCTCTTCTCTAAATTTTTGGTAGAATTCAGCTGTGAAGCCGTCTGGACCTGGGCTTTTGTTTGCTGGAAGATTTTTGATTACAGTTTCAATTTCCATGCTTGTGATGGGTCTGTTAAGGTTTTCTATTTCTTCCTGGTCGAGTTTTGGAAAGTTGTACTTTTCTAAGAATTTGTCCATTTCTTCCTCGTTGTCCATTTTATTGGCATATAATTGTTGATAATAGTCTCTTATGATCCTTTGTATTTCTATGTTGTCTGTTGTGATCTCTCCACTGTCATTTCTAATTTTATTGATTTGATTTTTCTCCCTTTGTTTCTTGATGAGTCTGGCTAATGGTTTGTCAATTTTATTTATCCTTTCAAAGAACCAGCTTTTGGCTTTGTTGATTTTTGCTATGGTCTCTTTTGTTTCTTTTGCATTTATTTCTGCTCTAATTTTTAAGATTTCTTTCCTTCTACTAACCCTGGGGTTCTTCATTTCTTCCTTTTCTAGTTGTTTGAGGTGTAAAGTTAGGTTATTTATTTGACTTTTTTCTTGTTTCTTGAGGTGTGCCTGTATTGCTATGAACTTTCCCCTTAGGACTGCTTTTACTGTGTCCCACAGGTTTTGGGTTGTTGTGTTTTCATTTTCATTCATTTCTATGCAAATTTTGATTTCTTTTTTGATTTCTTCTGTGATTTGTTTGTTATTCAGCAGCGTGTTGTTCAGCCTCCATATGTTGGAATTTTTAATAGTTTTTCTCCTGTAATTGAGATCTAATCTTACTGCATTGTGGTCAGAAAAGATGCTTGGAATGATTTCTATTTTTTTGAATTTACCAAGGCTAGCTTTATGGCCCAGGATGTGATCTATCCTGGAGAAGGTTCCATGTGCGCTTGAGAAAAAGGTGAAATTCATTGTTTTGGGATGAAATGTCCTATAGATATCAATTAGGTCTAACTGGTCTATTGTATCGTTTAAAGTTTGTGTTTCCTTATTAATTTTCTGTTTAGTTGATCTATCCATAGGTGTGAGTGGGGTATTAAAGTCTCCCACTATTATTGTGTTATTGTTAATTTCTCCTTTCATACTTGTTAGCATTTGTCTTACATACTGCGGTGCTCCCGTGTTGGGTGCATATATATTTATAATTGTTATATCTTCTTCTTGGATTGATCCTTTGATCATTATGTAGTGACCTTCTTTGTCTCTTTTCACAGCCTTTGTTTTAAAGTCTATTTTATCTGATATGAGTATTGCTACTCCTGCTTTCTTTTGGTCCCTATTTGCATGGAAAATCTTTTTCCAGCCCTTCACTTTCAGTCTGTATGTGTCCCCTGTTTTGAGGTGGGTCTCCTGTAGACAACATATGTAGGGGTCTTGTTTTTGTATCCATTCAGCCAGTCTTTGTCTTTTGGTTGGGGCATTCAACCCATTTACGTTTAAGGTAATTACTGATAAGTATGATCCCGTTGCCATTTACTTTATTGTTTGGGGTTCGAATTTATACACCATTTTTGTGTTTCCTGTCTAGAGAATATCCTTTAGTATTTGTTGTAGAGCTGGTTTGGTGGTGCAGAATTCTCTCAGCTTTTGCTTATCTGAGAAGCTTTTGATTTCTCCTTCATACTTGAATGAAATCCTTGCTGGGTACAATAATCTGGGCTGTAGGTTATTTTCTTTCATCATTTTAAGTATGTCTTGCCATTCCCTCCTGGCTTGAAGAGTTTCTATTGAAAGATCAGCTGTTATCCTTATGGGAATTCCCTTGTGTGTTATTTGTTGTTTTTCCCTTGCTGCTTTTAATATTTGTTCTTTGTGTTTGATCTTTGTTAATTTGAGTAATATGTGTCTTGGGGTGTTTCGCCTTGGGTTTATCCTGTTTGGGATTCTCTGGGTTTCTTGGACTTGGGTGATTATTTCCTTCCCCAGTTTAGGGAAGTTTTCAACTATTATCTCCTCAAGTATTTTCTCATGGTCTTTCTTTTTGTCTTCTTCTTCTGGAACCCCTATGATTCGAATGTTGTAGCGTTTAATATTGTCCTGGAGGTCTCTGAGATTGTCCTCATTTCTTTTAATTCGTTTTTCTTTTATTCTCTCTGATTCATTTATTTCTACCATTCTATCTTCTAATTCACTAATCCTATCTTCTGCCTCTGTTATTCTACTATTTGTTGCCTCCAGAGTGTTTTTAATTTCATTTATTGCATTATTCATTGTATATTGACTCTTTTTTATTTCTTCTAGGTCCTTATTAAACCTTTCTTGCATCTTCTCAATCCTTGTCTCCAAGCTATTTATCTGTGATTCCATTTTAATTTCTAGATTTTGGATCAATTTCACTATCATTATTCGGAATTCTTTATCAGGTAGATTCCCTATCTCTTCCTCTTTTGTTTGGTTTGGTGGGCATTTATCCTGTTCCTTTATCTGCTGGCTATTCCTCTGTCTCTTCATCTTGTTTAAATTGCTGAGTATGGGGTGTCCTTTCTGTATTCTGGCAGTTTGTGGAGTTCTCTTTATTGTGGCTATTCCTCACTGTGTGTGGGTTTGTACAGGTGGCTTGTCAAGGTTTCCTGGTTAGGGAAGCTTGTGTCAGTGTTCTGATGGGTGGAACTGTATTTCTTCTCTTTGTTCAGTCGCGCTGTGGGGAGGGAGGGAGGGATGCTGCAAGCAAATAACACTGGCGTGCGCTCGCAGTGCCTCAGCCACACTGGGTCTGCCCCCGCTCACTGCGCGTGTAGCCTCCCTGCCCACACTGCTCGAGCTCTAGGTTGTTCCGCCGGGAACAATCCAAGGCTGGCCCTGGGTTGCATGTACCTCCCAGGTCCAAGCCGCTCAGGTTCAGGCACTCGGATAGTCCTCAGAGGCGCAGACTCAGTTGGGCCTGAGTATTGTGCTCTTCCCAGGTCCGAGCAGCTCAAGTGATGAGGTGTTTGGCGAGCGCCAATGCTGCGACTTATCGCCTCCCCGCCACTCGGTTATCTGGGCGCAAAACCGGCGCACCTTCTTAGGCAGATGTTAACCGTCCAGACCCCCAAGAAGTTTTAGTTAGCAAAGAAGCCTGCTTACAGTTTTATAGATAATGTCTCTCTGGGGCTGCGATTGCCCCCTTCCGGCTCTGGCTGCCTATCACCGGAGGGGGAAGGTCTGCAGCCGGCTATCTCTGTTCAATTCTTTGTTCCGTGCACGGGCCTGGCGGTCTTAGGTTGGGGCTGGCTTTTTGCGTAGTAGATATCCCACAGTCTGGTTTGTTAGCCCAAATTATTTCGCTCAGATAGTGCTCAGGGTATTCAGGCCAGATTCTTACTCTAAGCGATGCAGCCCGCGCTGCGCCTCCCTGCCCAGCCCCCGCTTGTTAATGGCGCCTGCAGGCGTCTGCGCTGCTTCTCCACTGGGGGAGTTACCGTAGGACTCGCAATCTTCGAGTTTTAATTGTTTATTTATTTTTTCTTCCTGTTACGTTGCCCTCTGTGCTTCCAAAGCTCGGCACAGATTCGGCAGTGAGAAGGTTTCCTGGTGTTTGGAAACTTCTCTCTTTTTAAGACTCCCTTCCCGGGACGGAGCTCCGTCCCTCCCTCTTTTGTCTCTTTTTTTGTCTTTTATATTTTTTCCTACCTCCTTTCGAAGAGTTGGATTGCTTTTCTGGGTGCCTGATGTCCTCTGCCGGCATTCAGAAGTTGTTTTGTGGAATTTACTCGACGTTTAAATGCTCTTTTGATGAATTTGTGGGGGAGAAAGTGTTCTCCCTGTCCTACTCCTCCGCCATCTTGGCTCCTCCCCCTTTTCCTCTTCTATTTGCCAGGAAATAATGGGATTGGATGCCAAGATCTTAGTTTTTCAAACATTTAGTTTTAAGCCAGTTCTTTCACTCTCCTCCTTCACCCTCATCAAGAGGCTCTTTAGTTTCTCTTCGCTTTCTGCCATTAGAGTGGTATCATCCGAATATCTGAGGTTGTTGATATTTGTCCTGCCTATCTTGATTCCAGCTTGTAACTCATCCAATCTGGCATTTCTCATGATGTGCTCAGCGTACAGGTTAAATAAATAAATAAGGTGACAGCAGAGAGCCCTGTTGTACTCCTTTCTCAATTCTGAACCAATCATTGGTCCATACAGGGTTCTAACTGCTGTTCTTGACCCACATACAGGTTTCTCAGAAGACAGGTAAGATGGTCTGGTATTCCCGTCTCTTTAAGTGCTTTCCACAGTTTGTTATGATTAATACAGTCAAAGGCTTTAGCATAGTTGATGGGCCAGAGGTAGATGCTTTTTTGGTATTCCCTTGCTTTCTCTATGATCCGTCAGATGTTCACAATTTGATCTCTGGTTCCTCTACCTTTTCTAAACCCATCTTAAACATCTGTAAGTTCTTGGTCCACATAATGCTGAAGCCTAGCATACGAGATTTTAAGCATGACCTTACTAGCATGGGAGATGAGTGCAACTGTCTGATGGTTTGAACATTCTTTAGTAATATCCTTCTTGGGAATTGGGGTGAGGATTTACCTTTCCCATCCTGTGGCCACTGCTGACTCTTCCAGATTTGCTGACATATTGAGTGCAACACTTTGACAGCATCATCCTTGAGGGTTTTGAATAGCTCTACTGGAATTCCATTGCATCCACTAGCTTTATTGACAGCAGTGCTTCCTAAGGCTCACTTAACTTCACAGACCAGAATGTCTGGCTCTGGGTACAGACCACACCATTGTAGTTATAGAGTTCATGAAGATCTTTTTTTTGTACAGTCTTCCATGTATGCTTTCTATCTCTTCTTGATCTCTTCTGAGTCTACTAGGTCTGTACCATTTCTGTCCTTTATTGTGTCCATCTTTGGGTGAAATGTTCCCTTGATATCTCCAATTTTCCTGAAGAGATCTCTAGTCTTTCCCCTTCTGTTGTTTTCCTCTATTTTTACGCACAGTTCATTGAAGAAGGGCTTCTCTTCTCTCCTTGCTTTTCTTGGAACTCTGTATTTAGCTGGATGTGCCTTTCTCTTTCTCCATTGCTTTTCCCTTTTCTTTCTTCAGCTATTCATAAAGCCTCCTCAGATAACTACTTCATCTTCTTGCTTTTCTTTTTCTTTGGGGTGTTTTTATTTTCTGCCTCCTGTACAATATTATGGAACTCTGTCCATAGTTCTTTAGGCACATTGTTTATTAGATCTAATCTCTTGAATCTATTCATCACCTGCACTGTATATTCATTTAGGGAATTTAGAGGATTCCCTGGTAGCTCAGCAGGTAAGGAATCCACCTGCATTGCAGGGGACCCCAGTTCAATTCCTGGGTCTGGAAGATCTGCTGGAGAAGGGATAGGCTACCCACTCCATTTTTCTTGGGCTTCCCTAGTGGCTCAGCTGGTAAAGAATCTGCCCACAGTGTGGGAGACCTGGGTCCGATCCCTGGGTTGGGAAGATCCCCTGCAGAAGGGAACTTCTACCCACTCCAGTATTCTGGCCTGGAGAATTCCATGCACTGTATAGTCCACAGAGTCGCAGAGTTGGACATGACTGAACGACTTTCACTTTCTTTCACTTTGATTTGTGTCTTCACATATTCACCTCTGAAATGAAAGTGAAAATGACTCAGTTGTGCCTGACTCTGTGACTTAATCGACTATACAGCCCATGGAAGTCTCCAGGCCAGAATACTGGAGTGGGTAGCCTTTCCCTTCTCCAGGGGATCTTCCCAACCCAGGACCTCTAAATCTCTTCTCAACCCATTTCAGCATGGTGTCTACCATTTCCTGTTCGTCTACCATGCCCCGCACCCCAAATTATCATTCCCGAGTTCACCAAATGATCTCCATAAGTTAGAGTTCAGTGGACTGGTTTTGATCTCATGTGACGCTTTTTTGAATTCCCACTATTGGTCACCCCTTCCTTCTTGACATACTCTTTTGTTGGGGTTTCTGTGACTTTGAACTCTCCAAGTATTCATGCCAGCCCTCTAGAAGCTCCTGTTTTTTACTGGAGTATAATTGCTTTACAATGTTGTGTTGTATACTGCCGTACAACAACACAAATCAGCCATAATTATACATATATCCCCTCCCTTGTGAGGCTCCCTCCTTTCCCCTCACCCTGCCCCGCTAGGTCATCACAGAACACCAGGCTGGGCTCCCTGTGTTATACAGCAGCTCCCGTTAGTTATCTGTTTTACATTTGCTAGTTTATCTGTGTCAATGCCGCTTTCTCTACGTGTCCCACCCTCTCCGTCCTCTGCTGGATCCACAAGTCCATTCTCCATGTCTGCATCTCCATTTCTAGAAGCTCCTTTTTTGATGGCTGCTTATTCTCTTCCTTTCAATCTCTGTATGTTGGAATATCTTCAGTAATAGTCCTGGGGCTTTTCTCTGTCCACACGCCCCTTCAGGCACCAGAAACCTTTTATATACCAAACACTTCTCAGTTCATCCCTCTTCCAGCCTCTTTCTTGTCCGGGCTCACATGTCAATGCCATCTCAACAGTTTTCTGTTTGAATAGCCTAAACTTAACATCTACCTGAATATCTTAAACAAGCATCTTAAACTGAACAAGTTCAAAATGAAAGCTGTGGTTTTCCTCCAGATATACTTCCTCTCAAGGTTCTCCAGCTCAATAAATGAGCAGTTGCTAAAGTCTGAAACCTTAGAAATATTCCTGATACCTGCTCTCCTTCACTGCTCACATTAAATTTAATACCTAGTCCTGTTAATTCATCTTCCAAAATGCTTTTGAGTTGGCCCACTTCTCTTTAGATCCATTGATGTCATTCTAGTTCAAGTCACCATCATTTCTCACCACGGTAGGGTGCTGATTTCCACACTGGTTTTCCTACTTTTTCTATTGTCTTTGATTCTATCCTTCACACAGCAATGAGTGGAGATTTTTCAAAAAGCAAAGTTCTTATGCTATTCCCCAATTAAAATCTTTTAATTGGGTTTCTAATGGTGCTTATTAGAATATCCAACAGTCTGCAAGGTCCTACATGATCTGACCTTTGCCTGTCTTTCTCTGATCTCATCTCACTCATCACTGTCTGTCTTATTCACTGCCAATTGTTTTTGCTTTGGAAGGCTGGAGTTTGACATTTTCCTGTGTTGCAAAGGGCAAAGCAATATAAAGAACTCAGAACTGTGATGTCAGAAAGTCAGAAGTCCTTTTGTTTTTAACTTTCGTAGAAAGTATTATCATATATGGATCCCAAGGGAATTTGGGGAGAAAGGAGGCTCTTTAGCAAATATTGATAAATGAGATTTTTTTCAAGGGCTTCTTTTCATTTGTGATAAAATAGTGCTGGGCGGAAGCCTAGAGATCATCTAATTCAACTTTAGGTTTGGAAGTAAATTGGCTTCATGAGATCACAGAGCTTGTTAATTTTCACATCATGTAA
Source organism: Bos grunniens (assembly GCF_055505025.1). Taxonomy (NCBI): domain Eukaryota; kingdom Metazoa; phylum Chordata; class Mammalia; order Artiodactyla; family Bovidae; genus Bos; species Bos grunniens. The sequence continues at coordinate 8,676,052 of NC_141170.1, read as the reverse complement.
ATACCTTTCATATTAGGTATAACCATGAGTGGGCCAGATTCACCTTTTTTATGCTAAAGTCAGCTTTTGCTCTTCAAAAACTTTACTGCTCTCACCTTGGAAAAAACCCTGTCATTTGTGTGCTCTTATGAATAAGTTTAAGGAAGGTTTTATAAAAATGCCACTTGTAATTTAAACCTCATTCTTCAGTGAAAACAAGAGAACTTTTCTTTCTCTAAGAAACCTTAGGCATAGTGAAGGTGTACCTTTTCCAGTTAGATTACCCAGAAGCCTTTTCCTCTTATACCTAAAATCTCATCATTCACAGGAGATCCAAGTGTCAAAGTGTGATGATTGCAAAGAATCAGGATGGTTTTCCCTAAGTCTCAGCTGTCCCATATGTGGAATAGTGATGATGTCCAATTTGTGTGTTTATGTCACAGAATATGGGGAAAAATATCAAGAGTCTCCCCAGTTCTTGATGATCACCGTAAGTCCAGCTCCATAACGTCATTATGAGGAGCAAGTGGAATAATGCCCTTATACTTGCTCTGGCTTTGTCTGGAATACTCCTTCCTCTAACCTGGATTGTCCCTTTATATTTGCTCACTTACTCACTCACCATCTTTAGGGTTTTTCCTTAGGTAATATCTTCTTCTTCTTCTTTTTAATGGCTGTAGCATGTGGGATCTTAGTTCCCTGACTGGGGCTTGAATCTGTGCCTCCCTGCAGTGGAAACATGGAGTCTTAACCACTGGGCCACCAGGGAAACCCTCAGATATTATCTTCTCAGTGAGGTCTGGACTCCCTAACATAAAATGACCACTTCCCCCGTATTGATCAGGGCTCAACCAGAGAAACAGAAGCAGTACGAGACATATATTAAAGATGTATTTCAAGGAATGCATGCATGCTGGTGTGCTCAGTGGCTAAGTTGTGTCTAATTCTTTGCCACCCCATGGACTGTAGCCCACCAGGTTCCTCTGTCCATGGGATTTTCCAGGCAAGAACACTGGAGTGGGTTGCCATTTCCTTTTCCAGGGGATCTTCTCAATCCAAGGATGAAACCTGTGTCTCCTGAAGCTCTTGCATTTGCAGGCAGACCCTTTACCACTGAGCCACATAGGAAGCCCAATCCAAGGAATGGGCTTATGCAATTGTGGGGGCGGCCAGGCAAATCTGAAACCCACAAGCCTGGGAGGGTTGGCTGGGGCTCTCAGGAAAAGCTGATGCTGTAGTTCCCAGGGAGAACTTCTTCCTTACAAAGGCTTCAGCTTTGCTCCTAGGGCCTTTCAACTATTTGAATCAGGCCAACTCAGACTATCTAGGACAATCTCCCTTATTTAAAAGCAACTGATCACGGACTCTAATCATATCTACAAATTACTTTCCCAGTAACGCTTAGAAACTTATGGCTGAGTAAGAGGCAGTTCAATGGTTAAGACCTCATGCTTCCCTTGCAGGGGCATGGGTTCAATCCCTGGTCTGGGAACTAAGATCCTGCATGCTATGCAGTGTGGCCAAAAAGAGGAGAGACTTTGGCTCTTCACTTTTGTATTCTCCACACCCTCAATGGTCCTTGGCCTATAGCATGCTATATTCAGTCATTCAATCTTGTCCGACTCCTTGTGACTCCATTAACGGTAGCCTTCAGGCTCCTCTCTGGGATTTTCCAGGCCAGAATCCTGGAGTGGGTTGCCATTTCCTTCTCTATGACCCATAGCAGGAGATAGCCAAAAATATTTGCTGAATATTGAATGAATGAAGGTGAAGGCTTAGAGCTGACTGTGACACATGGTAAGTGAGTGGTAAATGATAGTTATTAGTACAATAAACATGCACACATTACCAAGATAAATATTACATTTATGTGTATCAACCTTTTTTTCCCACCTTTCATTCTTTGATCCCTGACACCTTCTTAAAGGTGCTTCCTGCCCTCCAGCAAAATTTTGGCACTTTTTGCTTGGCTCCTACCAACTCCCATGGAGTCTACTAGCCTTCTCGAACAGTCTCTAGCTCACTTCCTCTGATCTGAATTTCTTTAAGTCCCACTATGCTCATGCTCTTCTTTCTACCTGTGTTCTTTTGCAGAAGCCGTGAATGCTTTCTCCAACCTTTTACACACCTGGCTTACTCTCATTCCTCTTGTAACATTCAGTTTGGGTGTTGACTCCCGTTCAAAGTCCTTGCTGATCCCCGAGACTGAGTCCTCTTCTGTTCCTCCACTGTGTTCTGTGCCCAGCTCTGTTCTAACATTTAGCCAAGCTCGCCATTGACTCAGTTCATGGGAAAATCCTTGCAGACAAGATCATCTCATTCATCTCTGCATCTCCAGCACACAGTAGCACTTCTGGTATCAAGGGATGTCAGACAAATACAGTTGGGGCAAATGACTGCCCTTGAACGAGGGTCCCAAATGGGTACAGGAGCAGCTGCTTTGCTCAGCATCACCTCAGGGTGGCGCCCTTCTCCCTCAACCCTCAGGTCTGAGACCCACCTGGGATTGTTTCAAGAGCACAGTGCCCAGAGGGATGGTATGGGGAGGGAGGTGGGAGGGGGGTTCAGGATGGGGAACACGTGTACACCCGTGGCAGATTCATGTTGATGTATGGCAAAACCAATACAATATTGTAAAGTAATTAGCCTCCAATTAAAATAAATAAATTTAAATTAAAAAAAAAAAAAAAAAGAGCACAGTGCCTGGGCCTCGACCCTGGCAATTCTGCTAAAGCTACTCTTCCATGAGTCTATCTAGTGTGTCAGGATTTTTCTTAGAGTCTCCCCAGTAGTTCTGCTGTGCTTACAGCGCTGAGAAACACCACCTTAAAAAGGCTGGCGTCACAACGTTTCTAGTTTATTTGCTCCATACCTGGCCAGGGGCACAGGGCTGCCCCTTTCCCTCTAATGTGAAAGCAGCTCATTTCTTTGGGTAGCTTCATGCCTGGAATCCTTGCTCCTGTCCAGGCCCTACTCTGAGTTAATGGTGCACCTGGGTTTATGGCCTTGAGCAGCCTGGCCAGGAAACAATTTACTTTTTTACTGCATTTTTACTTTTCACTGAAAAGGATGTATTATGTGATCATAGGTGGATGCTTTGAATATAATAAAAATGATCCAGAGTTTGTCATTCAACCTCACATTGTTCTTCAGGAGTGGGAAGAAAGATGGAGGGGGGTGGTGGGCTGGGAAGGGTTTAAGTCAGATCAGCCTATCTGGGTACTTGAGTTTCTTTGCAAACTACCTTTATCTTCCCATGGTGGTTGAGAGAGAAGGCTCTGGAGTCATATACCCGATTTTAACCCCCAGCTCAGGCATTTACTAACCTCTGCTTGTCCCGAATTCAGACCCCCTGATTCATAAGCATGTATGATGGCTGTTGTTTCACCACTAAGTTTGGTGGGTTCCCTTAGGTGGCAGCAGGTACCTAAGTTGCACGGGGCCAGTGAACAAGGTGGAAGCTGCAAGTCCTTTTATGGACTGACTCTGGAAGTTACTGCTGCTGATTTTGCTGTGTGCTTTTGGTGGAAGCAGCAGTTTGTAGAGACTCACCAGGAGGGACATTGGCCCTCTACCTGATGATGGATGAGTGTCAGGGTGTCAACTTAGAACTCCTGTGTGACTCAGTTTCCTCAGTTCTTACATGGCCAAAGCCCTGCTATATATGATTTTGAGGATTCAATGATATGATACCTCAGCCGTAAAAAAAGAACAAAATAGTGCTATTTGCAGCAACATGGATGGTCCTAGAGATTATCATATTTGGTGAAGTAAGTCAGACAGAGAAAGACAAGTATCATATGGTATCACTTACATGTGAAATCTAAAAAATAACACAAATGAATCTGTATACAAGACAGAAACACTCAAAGACATAGAAAACAAAGTTATGGTTACCAAAGAGAAAAGTGGGGTGGGGAAGGATAAATTAGGAGGATGGGATTAACAGATACATATGACTGTGCACAAAATAGTTGAAGAATACATTTTGGGGAGTGTTGTGAGTTAAATTATACAAACCCCCCCACCCCCACCCCAATTCCCAAGAAGACTCTTGAGAATCCCTTGGACTACAAGGAGATCAAGCCAGTCAATCCTAAAGGAAATCAACCTTGAATAGTCATTGGAAGGACTGATGCTAAAGCTGAAGCTCCAATACTTTGGCCACCTGCTGTGAAGAGCTGACTCATTGGAAAAGACCCTGATGCTGGGAAAGATTGAAGGAAAAGAGAGTGGCAGAGGATGAGATGGTTAGATAGTATCACCGACTCACTGGATATGGATTTGAGCAAACTCCAGGAGATCGTGGAGGACAGAAGAGCCTGGCATGCTGCAGTCCATGGGTTGCAAAGAGTTGGACACGACTTAGTGACTAAATAACAACCATCCCTAATACTTGTGAATGTGACCTTATTTGGAAATAGGATCTTTGGAGACTTAATTAAGATGAGGACTTATTGGAGTAGGATGGGCTGTACATAACCCAGTGAATGGTGTCCTTATAAGAAGAGGGAAATTTGGATACAGGCATTCAGACAGGAGAATACAACAGAGACAGAGACACAGAGGGAAGATAACCCTGTGAAGATGGGGGAGAGATGGGACCGATGTAGCCGTAAGCCCAGGAATACCAAGGCTTGCCAGGAACACCAAGCTTTCTGCCCCAGAGACTTGAACGGAAGCATGGCTCTGCCACCACTTTGCTTTCAGGTGTCTACCCTCCAGAACAGAGAGAATAAATTCTGTTGTTTCAAGTTCCCCAGTTTTTAATGGCAGCCCCAGGAAACTAACACAGAATGGTTACGTCCATTTCACCATGTTTATCCCCCCAAGCCTTGCACGGCACCTGGCTCATGGCCCTCTAGAGATGTGGACTAAACCATGATGGGGTGTTTATCATCGTAAACAGTGATTTATCTTTATGTCTCCCAGATCCCACTTGCGAAGCAGAGAGAGCACTTAGATTAGCAAGCTGGTTCAGCTGTGAATTTCCCTTGACTGCTGATTGAAGTGAGTTGGGAATCTGGAGTGATGGACTCCCCAGGACACAGCGTTACCAAACAATTAGCCTCCTCCCTCAGGGTGCCCACAGGACTGAAACCAGCCCTCCTAGGATGCCTGGGAGAGTGTGGTGGTGTATCAATCATGTCTTTTCATTCTGTAGCTTTCCCAACTTTATTGAGAAGTAATTGACAAATGTGATTGTCTATATTTATTCTGTTATTTTTGATGTTGTGACATCCCAGGGCTTGGCTGACCCTGGCTAGACTGCTCCTCCCAGAGGTAGCTAATTCTTGAGATAACTGGCCTGTGATTTTCCTATGCAAACCAGCCATTCCACAGCCCAGGTGCGCAACCACCCCCTTCAGGGGACTCTTACACCCCAGGCCACTCTCCCTGCCCTCATCAGCCCAGGTCAGGTACCAGATTCCTAGGGACAGCTCCATGCCCTAGAACCTGCTGGAATTATTCAAACTAGCCAATCCTCAGCCTGCCCACCCTGCCTCACTGGTTCATGGCTTCCCTCATGGCTCAGACGGTAAAGAATCTGCCTGCAATACAGGAGACTCAGGTTTGATCCCTGGGGCAGGAAGATTCCCTGGAGAAGGGAATGGCAACCCACTCCAGTATTCTTGCCTGGAGAATTCCATGGACAGAGAAGTCTGGCGGGCTACAGCCCATGGGGTCGCAAAGAGTCAGACACAACTGAGCAACTAACACTTTCAACCAATCCTAAGGCTGCCCACTCGGCCTTACTATTTCCTTTCCATGGAAACTTCAATAGAGGCATTTGCCAGCAGTCTCCCCTCCCCTCTGCTTCCTCACTGGCCATGGCCCTCCCCACTGTGGACCTGTGTGGCTGCATGAGGTTGGTGAGTAAAATTCCTCCCCCATGACAGTCATTCCTATGTCGGTGTGATTTACCATATCCGGTCAAAGCAAATCCTGGGTACCCATTAAAAAAGGGGTTTGGGGGATGCCCGAAATTCAGAAAGGATGGGTTCTGAGGGGACAGGGGATTTGGTGAGAGGGAAGACTGCAGGAATGGTCAGGGATCAGGTCTCAGAGGATATGGCAAGGATGAAAGAAGACAGCCAGAAACCACCAGGCCACCAGGCAGCTCTACAGACAGAGCCTGCGGGGATGGCCTGGCCGCCTAAGCTGTGAGTCAGCCCGGAGTGGAGCCATGACTGCCGTGGACATCTGCGTTCTCCCAAGAGGCGCTTAGGGCCCTTGTGCATATCTTTTGTGACAGCAATAAGGGGTGGGTGGGCGGGTTGGAGCTGAGGAGCCAAAGTTCCTCTCTACAAGCATGTTTTCAGGGCAATAACTCAGAGACAATGTGGATGCTGCCAGTACGATTTTGGAGAGGAAACCAGGCCAAGTCCCTGGAGGATAACAGGAAACCAGTTCAGGTCTCCTAAGCAGATCTGGCAGCCTTAGCTGTCAAAAGAAAGCATCCCAGGGGACCCTGTGCTGCTAGAGTGGCAACCTGCCTTCCCAAGGGCTCCCATCACCACTCGCCCCCAGGCTCCCATGAAAGGACTCACCTGACACCTTCCATCAATTCCCCTTTACCTCTTCTCTTCCTGAGGGAGCGTCGTCCTCTGTTTGGCAGTCTCTCCCCATCTAGCTGCAGCATCCATGGATTTTTGTAGTTGTTGATGCCAGCAGAGATGGCCACAGAAGGAGAATGACCTGGAAGTCGAAAGTCCTGAACTTGGCAGAGGAGTTCAGACTCCTTCGAATGACAACTTTTGTCGCTGGTTTTTAAAGGGCCAGGTCCTATAGGATACTGTATACAGGTGCCGTTTGTTTGATGGCTGCATACTTACTTTGATTAAATTCTTATTTGCCTTTTGTATCATCCCCCAAAGTCCTCTTCCTGATCATTTACCCATAAGTCCACCTGGTGGCACAGTGTTCTGATGAGACAGGGTAACTTACTGAAAGGCTGTTAAGAGAAGAAATACAGACATAGCAGCAACTAAAGGTTAAATCATAGCATCTCAGGTTGGGAATAACTGCTATATAGGTCTTTGTGTCTTATAAAATTGTCCTTTATTATCTACTTCAGTCTTTATATGGAACCAGAGTCTCAGGCATTAGGAATTTGAGCCTCTCAGAGGACATTGTTCTTTCAGCAAATATCCACTGAGCATCTGCAGTTCTGGTCTAGGTGCTAGGAGTCCAGTAGCACTGAAAGAGGTGAGGCTCTGGCCTCCCTGGACACTTATTCACAGCTGAAAATGGACTTGAACCCAAGTCTGTGACAGGATGGGTTTCCAAGGCTGTGTGGGGTAGTTTTGCCATTTGCTAACTGTGGGATTCTGGGCAAATTCCTGAACTTTCTTGATGCTTCATGCATTCATTTATGAAATAAAGGTAATTGTACCTGCCTCGGGTGTTGCTGCAAAGTTTAGAAATTATGGCGGCTAGATAGGGCCCACAGTCAAGGCCCCATAACAGGAAAGTTGTCACGATTATGCATCAGTGGCTAGGAAGGTCTGTAACGGGCAGTACTCACTTCTCACTTGGTGATGGGAGCAGAGAAATCTTCTTAGAAGAGGTTGCCTTGGTCTGAGCATTGACAGGTCCCTATTTTTGAAAAACTATTTTTCTCATCAGGCTTCCCAGGCGGCTGTAGTGGTAAAGAGTCTGCCTGCAATGCAGGAGACTTGAGTTTGATCCCTGGGTTAGGAAGATCCCCTGAAGAAAGGAATGGCAACCCACTCCAGTATTCTTGCATGGAGAATTCCATGGACAGAGGAAGCTGGTGGGCTACAGCCCATGGGACCTCAGACTTGGACACGACTGAGTGACTAACACTTTCGCTTTCATCTTTCCCATCAGCTGGAAGGTACTTGACTGAATTAGGTGTGCCAAATCTTATACAATGAGCTACCTTCATCACTAGAATTTATTCTAAAACTTGTGATTTTAAGCCTCAGCTCAGGGGCTGGCCATTTAGAGTCCATTGCCCACTCTGGTGTTCCATTTTCTCTGTAACACAAATGTTGGCATCAAACCTGGGTTCTTAGATTTTTCCTGAAGCCCAGAGGTGATCCTGGAACCTGCTTCAGGTATTTTTAAAACTCCAAGAAGCCTGCTGGATATCTTATAGCTAGATTAAACAGAAGTGCACAGGCTAGGAAAAACGATACCTTTCTTATTCCTTGGTTGAAAATCCTCCAAGGTTCTCCAGTTCTTGGAGTGAAGGCACTGTCTTGTCTAATGTCCACGGCAGCTCTCCACGAAGTCTTCCTCTGCCAGCTCTCTGCATTGTCTACAACTCTCTCCTTGGCTTCTGTCCAGCCATATGTACCTGGCCTGGCTGTGCCCTGGACACTAAGCATGTTTAGATGCCCTTGGCTTTGCTTAGAATGCTCACCCTGTGATATATTGATATATACATGGCTCACTCTCACATCCTTTAATGGGCTCTTTCTCTTTGAATTCCATGCTGGCCACTCTATTTTAAATGATAGCCTAACCACGCCCACCCACATTCACTCCTGTATATCTCCATGGATATCTCTCTTACTTTGCTTTCCTTTTTTTGGGTGTTTAATTTAATTGGCTGCATCAGATCTCAGTTGCACTGTGTGGGATCTTCGTTGCATCACACAGGTTCTTTCATTGCAGTGCCTGGGCTTAGTAGCCCCACGGCATGTGGGATTTTAGGTCCCCAATCAGGGATTGAACCCATGCCCCCAATGTTGCAAGGCGAAATCTTAACCACTGGATCCTCAGGGAAGCATATATATTATATGCAATATAATTTACTCATTACTTTTTTGTTAATTTGTTTTGACTTTACTTTCCCACTAGAATTTATGCTACTCAAGGACCTAGAATTTTTTTTTAAACATTTTGGTCACCCTGTCTTATTCCAAGTATCCCAAATAATACCTGGCACATAGCAGCACTCACTCTATACATGAAACTGAATGAATGGGTACATTTTGGCTAGGATTCTATCAATCAGTTTAAAGTCGATATCTTAAAAGGAACTCTTATTGGAAAATTCAAATACTAAACAGGGAAACTAATTATTACTTAATAAATATGGTTTGCTTAATAGACACGGTATTTCAAAAGAGCACAGGTGAATATCAGTGCAACCCCTGGTGAATTTTGTAAATGAAGGCTGAAATGATGAAAAACCACCATTTGAGATCTAAAATGTCAAAGAAGTGTGTGGCAGTGCGTTTTGAGTGTCCAGGGGGGTCAGAAATGGTGCTTTTGAGGGGAGCTTATTATACTGAGATACCATCATACTGAAGTCCCAACGCTGAACTCAATGTCATTGGAGTTTGCTAAGTAAATCTGTAGTTTTATTTTGAATCAAGCATAAGATTAAAATACTGTCTTAAAATTTTTTTAAAATAGAAACTCAGTACTTATGGGGAAGTATTTTTATTATTTAATTAGGTAAGAGAAGCCAAGGAGACACAGTATTACGGCTTTGATTATCTCTCCCCACCAACTTGCTATTTATCTCCATGGGAAAACTAGAGGCGATGATTAGAGAATTAAACCTCCCTTACTCACTCAAGCAGTGCATACGATCACTTGCCACTTGGTATTTATTTTCCAGATGAAAGAATTTAATTTATTTTTCTTTCTTCCGCTGGGACCCCAACTGCCTGGCCTAGAGCAGCCTCCGGGTTGGACTGAAAGAAACCTCCATTTTCATTTTCCTATGGGCTTCGCTCACTTTTGGGCAGGTAAAGAAATGCACCAGAGTCTTTAATAAAATTTAATCTTCATCCACCTTGGACAATGATAGTTGGGGAAGCGCCCATTGTACAGGAAGGAGGGTTCTTTCTCATCCCAGAGACACAGCGATCCCTTTGGCCTCTTATTATTGCTGCCATCAACCAAGCCTTTTTTAGAGACACTTTCGCATGTATCCAAGGTAGACCTAAATCCATTCCTTCATTTTCCGTGGTACAACAGAGTCAGGCAAGAATGGCTAGCAGGGCTCTGAGATCACAGAAGAGAGTTATCCCCAGAGAGCCGTGGACCACCTGATACTTGGGTTTATACGATACTTGCTGCCTAACAACAGCCTTGGGCTGCTTACAGGCTATTTCTCAGCTTCCCTCCACTCACATCCTTTTTTTTCTTTTTTGGCCAGCACCAATTTTTCCCACCTTCCTGCAAGTATGTTTGTGTGCTGTGCTTAGTTGCTCAGTCATGTCTGACTCTTTGTGACCCCATGGACTGTAGCCCACCAGGCTCCTCTGTCCATGGGGATTCTCCAGGCAAGAGTACTGGAGTGGATAGCCATGCCCTCCTCCAGGGGATCTTCCCAACCCAGGGATCGAATCCAGGTCTCCTGTATTGCAGGCGGATTTTTTACCGACCAAGCTTGTGAACATTTGCTTCTTTCATACACATTTTCACATGTTCTTTTGATATTACTGTTATCCTTAAAGTAGCAGTACTCCATGGAATGCTGGGAAAATATCTTGTGAGTCATGGTGTTTGTCTTGCTTGTTTCATTCATTTTCTCTACAAACACTTATCTATATACTATCTATATATCTACTGTGTTGTGACTACAGATTTCAGCAGATTCCCTGTCACCAAGAATCCAGCAATCCATTGTGGGAGACCAACAGTTACAAGTGTACTTCTTTATGAGATGGGGAACTTGATCTGCCTGAATGGGTAAAGGAAGGCATCTTGGAGGAAGTGATCCTTGAGATGATCCATGAAAAAGGAGCAGGAATTTTTCAAGTGAGTAAGGGCAAGAGAAGAAATAATTCCAGGCACAGAAGTTGAAATTCATCTTATTTTTCCCCCCAGACCCACACTGTTATATCTCATCACCTCAAAATGCTTGCACGTGTGTGCATACTAAGTTACTTCAGTCATGTCTGACTCTGTGCGACCCTATAGACTGTAGCCCACCAGACTTCTCTGTCCATAGGATTCTCCATGGGATTCTCCACTCCAATACTGAAGTGGGTTGCCATGCCCTCCTCCAGGGAATCTTCCTGACCCAGGGATTGAAAGTGCATCTCTTATATCTCCTACATTGGCAGGCAGGTTCTTTACCACTGGTACCACCTGGGAATCCCTCAAAGTGCCTGGGTGCCTAAGTAAGCTTTTTTTTGCCAGAGGCAATGATGATTTGTGAAGGACAGGAGAGATTGCCTGGGTCTCAGGTGCTCAGCAGTCAGGAAGAGTGTGGCATCCATGATATTTTTCCAGACTTCCAAAACACGTTAGTAATGTCCTCCCCCTTCCCAGCTCCAGCTCCCACACAGAGGTGGCCTGACTGCGGCATGTTTCCCTGCTCTGCTTTTGCCTTGGGAATCCAGGGCTCAGTAGCTGCCTTTACGTCCCAAACACCATCTTCCGTGGAGCTGCTGTTCCTCCTCATTCCAGCTGACAACCTTCTCAACCTTGGCAGGTGTCCAGGCCTCACTCTCCCTGCATGGAGAGGTCGGCCATTGCTCTGTAAATTATGCACCAGCCCCATGATGTTTGGGGAGCCTGTGGACTGTTTTATCTATGTGGAGATTAACTATTCAGTGAAGGCAGTGCAAATGATTCACAGGTGATGGTGTGAAGCCCAGCTTTGGGACAGCCTGTCTTGGGAAGGTGTGATTGACTCTAGTATATGGTGAACCCAGCTCCCAGGTGGAGCTGGGCACATTTTTTTAAATTTATTTTTTTATTCAAATAATTAAAAAAATTTTTTTACAATGTTGCATTGGTTTCCGCTATGCAAATCAGCCATAATTACACATACATCCTTTCCCTCCATAACCTCCATTCCCTTCCTCCATCCCATCCTTCTAGATCATCATGGAACAACAGATTGGCCTCCCTATGCTGCACAGCAACTACTTAAGAGCTGGACACATTTTACCTGTTCCTTCGATCCTGTAGATTTCATGCCCTATGTGCTTAATTGCTCACTCATATCCAACTCTTTGCAACCCCATGAACTGTAGCCCACCAGGCTCCTCTGTCCATGGGATTCTCCAGGCCAGAATATTGGAGTGGGTTGCCATGCCCTTTTCCAGGGAATCTTCCCAACCCAGGGATCGAACCCAGATCTCCTGCATTGCAGGTGGATTCTTTACCGGCTGAGCTACCAGGGAAGCCCAAATGTTTATAATCACTATGTTTGAAAATCTATCACCTCACTTGGTGCTGACCTTTCCTTTGTGGGGGAGGGGCATAGAGGTTGAAATAATGTGGTCTAGTGAAATAAGTTGGATCCAGACGGATTTAGGTGTGAGTTCTGGTTTTTTAAACTTTTCTGGACCTCAGCTTTCTTTCATAAATTAACGGTAATAAAGAACGACTTTGAACTGTCAGTATCTCTATTTGAATATTTCATGGAAGGTACCTGGCCAAGACGGACTCCTTACTGTCCCACCCTACCCCACCCACTGGAGTGGTGCTCCACATCCTGGGAAATGAGAGCCTCTTTTCTCAGCTACTCAGGACTAAGTTCTAGAAGTCACAAACGAGTCTCTCCTCTCCTGCAGCCACCAGAGTTACTCTGCTTGCTCGTCCTTTCTGTTCTGTGCTCCCATCGGATCACCCTCACCAGTAACTCTGCTATTTCCCAGCCAACGCCTTGTTCAGCCGTGTTACTGAAAAGCTTGCTAATTCTGTGCCACCCTGCCATCTTCATCCCCACCCAGCAGTCAGGTAGGTCTTTTAAAACTAAAAGAAGAAGATGCTGCTATTTGTGATAACATGGATGAACCTGTAGGGTGTTATGTGAATTAAGCCAGACACAGATGGACAAACGCTGCATGGTTACACTTACATGAGGTATTTAAAACAACAAACTTGTACAAGGGAAGCATAGAAAGGTGGCTGCGGGGGGCTGGGGAAGGGGAGAAGTGGGGAGTTGCTAATGAATAAGCCTAAATTTTTAGTTGTAAAAGATGAACAAGTGCTAGAGACCTTTAGGTAGCCATACTGTGTGTGCACTTAAAAACCTATCAAGAGGGCACCTCTTATGTTAGATATTCTTACCACATTAAAATCTTACTACTTTCCTGTTAGTAATTCTCTAATGACTCCCCCTACTCTTTTCTTTTAAAGAACTTTTTATTTTGTGTTGGGGTATAGCCGATTGACAATGTTGTGATGGTTTTAGGCGAACAGTGAAGGAACTCAGCCATACATATTATATATAACAGATACATACATATATCCATTCTCCTGCAAGCTCCATTCCCATTCAGACTGCACATAACCCTGAGCCGAGTTCCCTATGCGGTACAGTAGGTCCTTGTTGGGTACCCATGGTAAATACAGCGGTGTGTACATGCCCATCCCAAACTCCCTAACTATCCCTTCCTCCGTCAACCAGAAGTTCGCTCTCTGTCTGTGAGTCTCTTCCTGTTTTGTAAGTAAGTTCGTTGGTATCATTGCCTTTTAGATTCCACATATAAGGATGTCATACAAGATTTCTCTTTCTCTGTCTGACTTACCTCCCTCAGTATGATGCTCTCTGTTCCACCCATGTTGCTGCAAATGTCTGCACCTTACTCTTAGAAGAAGACCTGTTGCTTTTCTATCACCTACAGGCTCTACATGAGTTGACCCAAGTCCACCTTTTCGTCCTTGATCCTGCCCAGCATGGCCTTGGGATCTGGGGACACTCCACACGTGCTCTCACCTGAGGGCTTGGCTTTTGTCCTTGCTGCCCCGTTCACCTGAAATTGACCTCCTCTGGCTTGTTTGGCTCCATGTCAACATCCAGATACCTGGTGTTTCCCGAACACCCAGAGGACCAGCCTCTCCTGTCACCAAAGCTGCTGCTTGATTTTCTTCCTGTTGCTCATCCTTCCCTTCAGTGATGATGCTGACCACGTGCTGGTTTACTAAGTGTCCCCTCACTGGGCAGGGAGCTCTCTGAGACCAGATCTTTCAGTCCTCACCATGGTGGCCCAAAGGAGGACTCTCAGTAAAATATAAAACAGTTTGAATTTAAGTTTGAATTTCAGATAGACAGCAAATACCTTTTTAACATAAAAATAATTGCAGAAGGCATACTTAATGCTGAAGAAATTTTTGCATTTGCAAATTTTTTGCTAAATATGGTAGCCCCAGTCCCAGGGCTTGTCCCAGGGCTGGCACCTTTATTAATTCTTAGTATGTCTTTGTTGAAAGGAAGAAAGAGAAAGAAAGAAATGAAAAGCGACTATAAAACAAAATGTGCAGACTGAATGCCTTGTGTCTTTGCTGCTGTATTCTTAGCATCTTTTTTTCCTGTGCAAGCTCTTCCTTGCGGCTTCTCTAGTGGTGACACCCAGGCTCTCAAGTTTTGCCACGTGGGCTTAGCTGCCCCATAGCATGTGAGATCTTAGTTCTCCGGCCAGAGATAGAAACCATATTCCCTGCATTGGAAGGTGGATTCTTAACCACTGGACCAGGGAAATCCCTCTTAGCATCTCATAATGCTTGACCTATGACAGGTGCTGGTTTAAAGTGTGCTAACGGAATAAAGAACCATGGGTTATCCAGGGTGTTTTTTCCCTCCCTCCATATCACATTGTTAGTCTCATTCTGTAGCTGGATAAACAAGGTTGGAGAACAAAAGCCTTTCCAAAGTCAAGTAGCTGGCGACAGCTTTAGCTGAATACAGCAGAAAGCGGATGGTGGAAGGTGGCTTAAGTAAATGGAGGCTTACTTGCTTCTTCTATACAAGAAGCTGATGTAGAGGCAGTCTAGATCTAGTCTGACGGTCTTGAGACCCTGCTTCAATCTGTCTCCTCTACAATTCTCTAGAGCCCACTTCTCTAACTTCAAGTTCAGTGCATAGCTCCAAGATGACTGCTGGAAAAGCCAGTGGATGGACAACCAGTCACCATGTCCACATTCCAAGAAAACAGCAAGTATCAGCTGCTGCTGCTGCTGCGTCGCTTCAGTTGTGTCCGACTCTATGCAACCCCAGAGATGGCAGCCCACCAGGCACCCCCGTCCCTGGGATTCTCCAGGCAAGAACACTGGAGTGGGTTGCCATTTCCTTCTCCAGTGCATGAAAGTGAAAAGTGAAAGTGAAGTCGCTCAGTCGTATCTGACTCCTAGCGACCCCATGTACTGCAGCCTACCAGGCTCCTCCGTCCATGGGATTTTCCAGGCAAGAGTACTGGAGTGGGGTGCCATTGCCTTCTCCAAGTATCAGCAGGTGAGGACAAAAGATTGCTCACCCCACCTCCAACCCCCCAAGCCTTTAAGAAACCTTCCTGTAAGTCCCTTATGACACAACCTCTTGCATCTCATTGGCCAGAACTTTGTCTCACGACCACTCCCAAGTATAACGGAGCTGGAAATGTTTTCTGGATCCCACTGGATTCCAATCAGTTACACGTGCTTTGTTAAAAGTGGAAGTTTGTTCTTTATAGAGGGGGGAGAATGATGTTGGAGAGCAAAGAACAACATCTGCCATAGCCAGAGAGAGGCAGAAAGATTTCCAGCGTATCCTTGGTCTGCTGTACCATGTGCGGCTCACACCATGTCCTTTTGCTGCTGGGTCTTCTGTTGCATGGACCAGTGAGTGGGTCAGAGTCTGGGGTGTGGACCTCTGTTAATCTGAGACTTTTTCTGTGTTGAAGAGACTTCCGTGTATTCAAAGACTAGAGAACACTGGGGACACTCAGAAGCAGTTTATGCCTCTGAAACTAAAATTCAGAGACAAAAGTAGCATAAAATGGTGCTAGGGAGTTAGACCAAGTGGAGAAACAAGAGATGCTATGTGTCTGATCCATTGTCCCAGGATCCCAGTAGATCTCAACAGGTTAAAGCAGCAGTCTGAGTGTAATGAGACAGAAATGAATAAGAATCAAATACGTGCGTGGGTGCCTGTGTGCTTCAGTCAAGTCTGACTCTTTGCAACCCTATGAACTGTAGCCCACCGGGTTCCTCTGTCCATGGGCTTCTCCAAGAAATAATACTGGAGTGGGTTGCCCTCCTCCAGAGGATTTTCCCGAGTGAGGGATCGAACTTGCCTCTCTCATGTCTCCTGCATTGGCAGGCGGCTTCTTTACCACTGGTGTCACCTGGGAAGCCCCATACTCTTGAGTCCAAAAGAAAACCAACAACAAGACAGACTGACGTGACTTAATATCAGCAGAATAAGAAAATCACTGAGGTGCTTTCACTGGCAGCAACTTGAGCCATGATGGAGTTGGAAGAGATTTTATGATTCGCTGTGGTCAGTAGTAGCACAGAATTGGTGAGCGAGGTGAGGGTCATGCTGTTATGTACAGATTAGACTATACTTGTAACCCTGCTTTCAGTTCTGGGCTCTCTAAGGGAGAAAGATAGGTTTGTCTTAAAAGAGGTGTAACCAGGATGTTTTTGGAGAGCTCCTCTGTCTGTCTCTTTAACATTTTTATCAATCACTTGGGTCATGCCTGCTTATCAAATTTGTGGATTGCTCTAGTCTGACAGAGGCAGTAGATACTGTGACTGATAGGATCAGTCACGAAGAACAATGGACCAAAGTCAGCCCATGAAATTGAAAATAGAAAGCCCTGAATTTTGGTCAAGCAATCAACTGGGCAAGATGGGGAGGAGGGAGACAGGGCCCACTAAGATACCATTGTGTCTGTGTTACAGGGGCCACTGAACGTTCAGCTCTGCCAAAGAGCCGGTGGCCAGTAATGACATTCATGACTTTGCCCTGGGCCAGAGTTTTGACCTTGGCTTTGAGGATTCACATACTCTATGTGTTCCAGAGCCTATTGGGCTTGGAGAGGTGAACCTATGCTGATGCTTACAGGAGGCCAAGGAATAATAATAATTCATGCCAAGTGTATTGATTTTTAGTATAAAATATTCTTGTTAAGTAATACATATATATAACTTAAATATTATATAAATATAAATAAATAAATAAATATACATATATATATATGGGCTTCCCTGATGTCTCAGACAGTAAAGAATTCATCTGCAACGTGGGAGACCTGGGTTTGATCACTGTGTTGGGAAGATCCCCCTGAGAAGGGCATGGCAACCCACTCCAGTATTCTTGCCTGGAGCCCCATGGAGAGAGGAGCCTGGTGAGCTATAATGCAGAGGGTCGCAAAGAGTTGGACATGACTGAGTGACTCAGCACCTGGCACAGCTCAGCAGAGCACTTATATATACACGTACATTGTTGTCTAGTCACTCGGTTGTGTCTGACTCTGTGATCCTATGGACTGTAGCCTGCTAGGCTACTCAGTCCCTGAGATTTTCCAGGCAAGAATATTGGAGCAGGTTGCCATTTCCTTCTCCAGGAGATCTTCCCAGCCCAGGGATCAGACCTGAGTCTTCTGCATTGGCAGGAGGGTTCTTTACCACTGAGCCACCTGGGAAGGCCACATATGTACATGTAATTTTTCTCCCTTTTTAGAAAAATGATATGCAAGACAAATAATGCTGCTAAGAGTTTTCAAGGGACATGGAATCGAAAGGGATATGAGTAGTATGCCTTGAATGCTTGATGACATGGCATTAAAAGAGGCTAATGAACCCCTCTTTCTAATATGAATGTTCCCACGCTGGAAACAGAGAGAGACTCTAGGTAGATCAGGTTACAGGCCACTTCTATAGGCCGTGGAAATCATTTTATCTCTTTAGGATGACTTGGCAGAATTCTGTTCTGTCCTTTTATTGTTGATATAGACTATGGGTCTTAGGAAACAACCTTCCCCCCCCTTTCCTCTAGACTTTGAGGTGCATCAGTTTGCCTTTGCTCTGAGGCCCCAGGGGGATGTGGGTCGAAGGACTGATCCTGAAGAGCTGAGCTCAGTGAGCCTTCACTGCTGTCTGGTGGCAGTGGTGAAAGCCGCTCAGCTGCGTCCAACTCTTTATGACCCCACGGGCTGTAGCCCTCCAGGCTCCTCTGTCCATGGGATTCTCCAGGCAAGAACTCTGGAGTGGGTTGCCACAGCCTCCTCCACATGATATTCCCAACCCAGGGATTGACTCAGGTCTCCTGCTTTGCAGGCAGATTCTTCACCCTCTGAGCCACCAGGGAAGCCCCTCATTGCTGTCTACACCTGGTCATTTCTCTGGAGGAAAAATAAATTCCTCTTTTCCAAATCTACTGCCCTTTAGGGACAGACTCCCAAACACCCCAATCAGTGCCCTGCACTCTTCCAGCCTCTTGGGCACAGATGCAAACAGTGCTAAGGCATCAGCTTTGACTCTTCTCTGTGTTTTCAGTTCCCAGAGGATGGCCTGATGTATTCATTCACTTTTCCCAAGGGATTCCTCCTTTACTCTTCTATTTATGGTTGTTCTTGTCACATCTCCCTTAGCACCTCCCAGTGAGAAACAGAAGGCACACTCACATTAGTGTCATCTGAGAAGAATTTAATAATGAACTGCTTACAAACCTGGGAGCAGGGTTTAGGGAAACCACAAAGAACAGTCCAGTACTACACAGGGCTATGCAGTCTAGATGCCATCATAAGTCTGAAGGAGTGGAGAGAGGAGGAGAATCAGGAGACAGAGGAGGCTGTGTGAAATGGACCTTCCCACAGGATCCCTGACCTTGGGCAAAACCAGCCCATGGCAACCCCACAGCAATGGTAATAAATACCACACTCTTCGTGGCTTCTCTCTTCCTTCTTCTGCAGGTGTGCAACAGTGGCCAAACCCAGTTGCAAGTCAGTGGGCAAGGGAGCTCGGTGGTATATGCTGAGGAATTTGACCTCCCAGGGTATAGCAGAGTGGATAAAAGTGGAGAGTGGACTTAGAGGGGCAAATGGAATAATCCAGCAAAGTGCTGAAGGCCAGACTTTGTTATTAATATCCTTATTTTCTCTGTATCTCATCCTGCACATACCAGGTTTGCTATATGACTTTCTTTAAAATGATCTTTGGCTCCTATATTCCGGGGCTCAACCAGTGCCCAAAAGATGCTCCATAAGTATTTGTGGGGTGACTAGTGAGTGAATGAATGAATCAATGAGTGAATGAATGAATGAAGCGAGTTCAGTGGGGATTTGCCCTTTTTTGTAGCTTGCTGTTATAGATTCTGCTTTCAGCCTCTCTCCTGTCTCACTTATAGGCTCCTAGGACCAGTTCCTGTTGTTGAATTTCTGTAATACCCTCCTGTACCTGAGACTGGCCATGTAATACAGTTCTTGGAGGCTTTGCTTCATCACTGCAGTACTGAGTAGCAGCTCCTGCCTCGGGCACAGCCTCTGCTTTCTCTGTTCAGCAGTCAGTCTTTCTGTGACAGATGCTGAGCTCCTGTCCTCCTGCCAGGAAGGTTCTTCGAGGAAATCTTCTCTTCTGGCTCTAGGCAGGTGAAATTGCTTTCTCCCTGACACACTTCCATTTATATGAACTGTTAAGCAGACATCGATTTCCTCCTCTGTATTGTATTCTAGGCTCTTTCCAAGTGGACAAGACATCATTGGGCATAAGGACGAAGAGCTGCAGTCCAGAGGGAGAGAAGACAAGCGATAGATCATTATTAATCAGTGATGGTGAGGTTGCAGGAAAACAGAGCTCTGCAGGAGCACAGATGAGAGGCGTCTCTTCCAACCTGGAGGTTCCAGGAAGTCTTTTTGGAGGGGTTGGCATCTGATTTTGTTGGATGGGAATGAGCTAAGCAATGGAAGTGAGAAATGTGTTCCAAGTCAAGAGAAGAGTATGATCAAAATGACAGATGCCTGGCACTGCATAGTGTGTGCAGGAAACATGAACAAATCTGTACGATTAGTGATAAAGTAGAGGCATGGTGGGCTGAGCTGCAGGTGGTTGGAAGGGCAGGTGGGAGCTAGGATGTGGAAGACTTGGATGCTAGGATTAGGTGTTGTCAGGACTGCAACTGCAGTGGGGTGGATGGGGCACGTGCATCAAATGCCACATTTAAAAAGGCTCCAAAAATTTAGCAGTCAATTGAAAAATACCAAAATTTGAAATAAATATGAAGCAGTATCACTGACTTTTTCCTTTTGCCTCAGAATCCTCAGTAAGGCTTGGAATGACAGTTACTGATCTTGTCTTTATAAC
Source organism: Bos grunniens (assembly GCF_055505025.1). Lineage (NCBI taxonomy): Eukaryota > Metazoa > Chordata > Mammalia > Artiodactyla > Bovidae > Bos > Bos grunniens. Next base: position 8,656,063 of record NC_141170.1, on the reverse strand, counting down.
ATTGACATGTATTTATCTCTTCAACAAATGTTGCCCAAACTGTATCAGATCAGATCAGATCAGTCGCTCAGTCGTGTCCGACTCTTTGCGACGCCATGAATCGCAGCACACCAGGCCTCCCTGTCCATCACCAGCTCCCGGAGTTCACTGAGACTCACGTCCATCGAGTCAGTGATGCCATTCAGCCATCTCATCCTCTGTCATCCCCTTCTCCTCCTGTCCCCAATTCCTCCCAGCATCAGAGTCTTTTCCAATGAGTCAACTCTTCTCATGAGGTGGCCAAAGTATTAGAGTTTCAGCTTTAGCATCATTCCTGCCAAAGAAATCCCAGGGCCGATCTCCTTCAGAATGGACTGGTTGGATCTCCTTGCAGTCCAAGGGACTCTCAAGAGTCTTCTCCAACACCACAGTTCAAAAGCATCAATTCTTCTGTGCTCAGCCTTCTTCACAGTCCAACTCTCACATCCATACATGACCACAGGAAAAACCATAGCCTTGACTAGATGGACCTTTGTTGGCAAAGTAATGTCTCTGCTTTTGAATATGTTATCTAGGTTGGTCATAACTTTCCTTCCAAGGAGTAAGCGTCTTTTAATTTCATGGCTGCAGTCACCATCTGTAGTGACTTTGGAGCCCAGAAAAATAAAGTCTGACACTGTTTCCACTGTTTCCCCATCTATTTCCCATGAAGTGGTGGGACCAGATGCCATGATCTTCGTTTTCTGAATATTGAGCTTTAAGCCAACTTTTTCAGTCTCCACTTTCACTTTCATCAAGAGGCTTTTGAGTTCCTCTTCACTTTCTGCCATAAGGGTGGTGTCATCTGCATATCTGAGGTGATTGATATTTCTCCCGGCAATCTTGATTCCAGTTTGTGTTTCTTCCAGTCCAGTGTTTCTCATGATGTACTCTGCATATAAGTTAAATAAACAGGGTGACAATATACAGCCTTGATGAACTCCTTTTCCTATTTGGAACCAGTCTGTTGTTCCACGTCCAGTTCTAACTGTTGCTTCCTGACCTGCATACAAATTTCTCAAGAGGCAGATCAGGTGGTCTGGTGTTCCCATCTCTTTCAGAATTTTCCACAGTTGATTGTGATCCACACAGTCAAAGGCTTTGGCATAGTCAATAAAGCAGAAATAGATGTTTTTCTGGAACTCTCTTGCTTTTTCCATGATCCAGCGGATGTTGGCAATTTGATCTCTGGTTCCTCTGCCTTTTCTAAAACCAGCTTGAACATCAGGAAGTTCACGGTTCACATATTGCTGAAGCCTGGCTTGGAGAATTTTGAGCATTACTTTACTAGCGTGTGAGATTCGTGCAATTGTGTGGTAGTTTGAGCATTCTTTGGCATTGCCTTTCTTTGGGATTGGAATGAAAACTGACCTTTTCCAGTCCTGTGACCACTGCTGAGTTTTCCAAATTTGCTGACATATTGAGTGCAGCACTTCCACAGCATCATCTTTCAGGATTTGGAATAGCTCAACTGGAATTCCATCACCTCCACTAGCTTTGTTCGTAGTGATGCTTTCTAAGGCCACTTGACTTCACATTCCAGGATGTCTGGCTCTAGGTCAGTGATCACACCATCATGATTATCTGGGTCGTGAAGATCTTTTTTGTACAGTTCTTCTGTGTATTCTTGCCATCTGTTCTTTATATCTTCTGCTTCTGTTAGGTCCATACCATTTCTGTCCTTTATTGAGCGCATCTTTGCATGAAATGTTCCTTTGGTATCTCTGATTTTCTTGAAGAGATCTCTAGTCTTTCCCATTCTGTTGTTTTCCTCTATTTCTTTGCATTGATTGCTGAAGAAGGCTTTCTTATCTCTTCTTGGTATTCTTTGTAACTCTGCATTCAGATGTTTATATCTTTCCTTTTCTCCTTTGCTTTTCGCTTCTCTTCTTTTCACAGCTATTTGTAAGGCCTCCCTTGACAGCCATTTTGCTTTTTTGCATTTCTTTTCTATGGGAATGGTCTTGATCCCTGTCTCCTGTACAATGTCACGAACCTCATTCCATAGTTCGTCAGGCACTCTATCTATCAGATCTAGGCCCTAAAATCTATTTCTTACTTCCACTGTATAATCATAAGGGATTTGATTTAGGTCATACCTGAATGGTCTAGTGGTTTTCCCTACTTTCTTCAATTTAAGTCTGAATTTGGCAAGAAGGAGTTCATGGTCTGAGCCACAGTCAGCTTCTGGTCTTGTTTTTGCTGACTGTATAGAGCTTCTCCATCTTTGGCTGCAAAGAATGTAATCAATCTGATTTCAGTGTTGACCATCTGATGATGTCCATGTGTAGAGTCTTCTCTTTTGTTGTTGGAAGAGGGTGTTTGTTATGACTAGTGCATTTTCTTGGCAAAACTCTATTAGTCTTTGCCCTGCTTCATTCCGTATTCCAAGGCCAAATTTGCCTGTTACTCCAAGTGTTTCTTGACTTCCTACTTTTATTCCAGTCCCCTATCATGAAAAGGACATCTTTTTTGGGTGTTAATTCTAAAAGGTCTTGTAGGTCTTCATAGAACCGTTCCACTTCAGCTTCTTCAGCGTTACTGGTTGGGGTATAGACTTGGATTACTGTGATATTGAATGGTTTGCCTTGGAAACGAACAGAGATCATTCTGTCGTTTTTGAGATTGCATCCAAGTACTGCATTTCGGACTCTTTTGTTGACCATGATGGCCACTCCATTTCTTCTGAGGGATTCCTGCCCGCAGTAGTAGATATAATGGTCATCTGAGTTAAATTCACCCATTCCAGTCCATTTCAGTTCACTGATTCCTAGAATGTCGACATTCACTCTTGCCATCTCTAGTTTGACCACTTCCAATTTGCCTTGATTCATGGACCTGACATTCCAGGTTCCTATGCAATATTGCTCTTTACAGCATCGGACCTTGCTTCTATCACCAGTCACATCCACAGCTGGGTATTGTTTTTGCTTTGGCTCCATCCCTTCATTCTTTCTGGAGTTATTTCTCCATTGATCTCCAGTAGCATATTGGAGTAACAACTGTTTATCTACGTGCAAAAAATGAAGCTGGACCCACACATCATATCATACACAAAAATTAGCTGAAAGCACCTGATAGTCCTAAATGTAAGGGCTAAAACTATAAAGTCTCCAACAGGAAACACCAGGAATCAATTTTCATGATCTTGAGACAAGCAGTAATTTCTTACATGTGACACCAAAACCACAAGTGATAAAAGACTGACACCCTGGACTTCATCACGTTTGAAAACCTTTGTTTTCCTAAGGATACCATTACAAAAATGAAAGGCCGGCTCAAAGACACAGACAAAATATATGCAAACCATGTATTTGTTAAGGCACTTGTATGAGGAATATATAAAGAACACATCAGTTCATTTCAGTTGTTCAGTCTTGTCCGACTCTTTGCAACATGGACTGCAGCATGCTGGGCTTCCGTGTCCATCACCAACTCCCAGAGCTTTCTCAAACTCATATCCTTCGAGTTGGTGATACCATCCAACCATCTCATCCTCTGTTATCCTCTTCTCCTTCTGCCTTCAATCTTTCCCAGCATCAGAGTCTTTTCCAGTGAGTCAGTTTTTTGCATCAGGTAGCCAAAGTATTGGAGTTTTAGCTTCAGCATCAGTCCTTCCAATGAATATTCAGGACTAATTTCCTTTAGGATGGATGGCTTGGATCTCCTTGCAGTCCAAGGGACTCTCAAAACCAACACCACAGTTCAAAAGCATCAATTCTTCAGTGCTCAGCTTTCTTTATAGTCCAACTCTCACTTCCATACATGACTACTGGAAAAACCATAGCTCTGACTAGACGGACCTTTGTTGGCAATGTCATGTCTGTGCTTTTTAATATGCTGTCTAGGTTGGTCATAACTTTTCTTCCACGGAGCAAGTGTCTTAATTTCATGGCTACAGTCACCATCTGCAGTGATTTTGGAGCCCAAGAAAACAGTCTCTCACTGTTTCCATTGTTTCCCCATCTACTTGCCATGAAGTGATGGGACCGGATACCATGGATCTTAGTTTTTTGAATGTTGAGTTTTAAGTCAGCTTTTTCACTCTCCTCTTTCACTTTCATCAAGAGGCTCTTTAGTTCTTCTTCACTTTCTGCCATAAGGGTGGTGTTGTCTGCAAATCTGAGGTTATTGATATTTCTCCCAGCAATCTTGATTCCAGCTTGTGCTTCTTCGAGCCTGGCATTTCTCATGATATACTCTGCATATAAGTTATATAAGCAGGGTGACAGTATGCAGCCTTGATATACTCTTTTCCCTATTTGGAACCAGTGTGTTGTTCCATGTCCAGTTCTAATTGTTGCTTTTTGAGCTGCATACAGATTTCTCAGGAGGTAGGTCAGATGGTCTGGTCTTCCCATCTCTTTAAGAATTTGCCACAGTTTGTTGTTATCCATACAGTCAAAGTCTTTGGAATAGTACAAAAACAGAAGTAGATGTTTTTCTGGAACTCTTGCTTTTTTGATGATCCAATAAATGTTGGCAATTTGATCTCTGGTTCCTCTGCCTTTTCTGAATCCAGCTTGAACATCTGAAAGCTCATGGTTCATGTACTGTTGAAGCCTGGCTTGGAGAATTTTGAGCATTACTTTGCTAGACTGCGAGATGAGTGCAGTTGTGTGGTAGTTTGAGCATTCTTTGGCATTGCCTTTCTTTGGGATTGGAATGAAAACTGACCTTTTCCAGTCCTGTAGTCACTGCTGAGTTTTCCCGTTTTGTTAAGAACACTTAACAACTCAAAAATAAAAGGACAAATACCCAATTAAAAACTGGGCAAAGGATTTGAGAAGACATTTCTTCAAAGAAGATATATGAATGGCTAATAAACATGTGAAAAGATGCTCAATGTCTTCAGTCATTAGGGAAATGGAAATCAAAGCCACAATCAATAATATTTCACATTCAATAGAAAGATTGTGACAAAAAAGACTGAGCATGACAAATATTGATAGGGATAAGGAAAAACTGAAACTCTCCTACATGGCTCATGGTAATGTGAAATATTGTGCATCCATTTTGGAAAACAGCTAGGTAGTTCCTCAAAAAGTCAAACAGAGAGGTGTCATATGACTTTGCAATTCCATTCTTAGGTATTTGGTCAAGAGAAATGAAAACATGTTCAAACAAAACTTGTATATGAATGTTGATAGCAGTGTTACTCATAGTAACCAAAACATAGAAACAGCCCAAATATCCACTCATTTTGTTGAATGGATCAACAATTGTGGCATATTCATGCAATGCAATAATATTTCATCATTAAAAAGGAACAAAATAGTGATGTATGTGCACGTGTGTTTGTGTGTGTTAGTCACTCAGTTGTATCCATCTCTTTTTCCACCCCATGGACTGTAGCCCACCAGTCTCCTCTGTCTATGGTATTTCCCAGACGAGAATAATGGAGTGAGTTGCCATTCCTTCCTTTCTCCAGGAGATCTTCCTGATCCAGGGATTGAACCTGGGTCTCATGCATTGCAGGCAGATTCTTTGCCATCTGAGCCACCAGAGAAGCCCCACGGATACATATTGAAACACAGATAACCATTGAAAGCGTAAGCTAAGTGAAAGAAGCCAGCCACAAAAGACTGCATATTACATGATTCCACTTCTATGAAATGTCTGGGATAGGGAACTATGTGCTGTGCTTAGTCGCTCATTTGTGCCCGATTCTTTTCAACCCCATGGATTGTAGCCTGCCAGACTCCTGTGTCCATGGGGATTCTCCAAGGGAACTACAGGGAGATAAAATGTAGCTTAGCAATTGCTTAGGGCTAGAGGGAGTAGCACGGGGAAGGCAGTGGCACCCCACTCCAGTACTCTAGCCTGGAAAATCCCACGGACAGAGGAGCCTGGTAGGCTGCAGTCCATGGGGTCGCAAAGAGTTGGACACGACTGAGAGACTTCACTTTCACTTTTCACTTTCATGCATTGGAGAAGGAAATGGCAACCCACTCCAGTGTTCTTGCCTGGAGAATCCCAGGGACGGGGGAGCCTGGTGGGCTGCAGTCCATGGGGTCGCTAAGAGTCAGACATGACTGAGCAACTTCACTTTCACTTTTCACTTTCATGCATTGGACAAGGAAATGGCAACCCACTCCAGTGTTCTTGCCTGGAGAATCCCAGGGATGGGGGAGCCTGGTAGGCTGCTGTCTTTGGGGTAGCACAGAGTCAAACACGACTGAAGTAACTTAGCAGCAGCAGCAGAAGCAGCAGAGGGAGTAGCAAGAGTGGAGAGTGACTGTTAACAAGGTTATTTTGGGGTGATCAAACTGTTATAAAATTAGTTATAAATCAACTCTACTGCAATAAAAATTAAAATAAAACCTGTTAAAAATTAGAATATGGTAATGGTTGCACAATTTTGTAAACATATCAAACCACTGAACCTTACACTTCAAAGAGATGAACTTTTGGTATGTAAATTACATCCAAATAAAGTTAAAGCATTATTCACCTTGATTCCTGAGTGTTTTGGCACCTCCTTAAATCTTGTCCCTGGGGAAAGTGCCTTACTTGTCGCACTCCAGTGCAGGCCCATGGAGTTAGATTTCATCGTGTTTTATAGGAAAGCTTTGAAAGGTTTAAAGCAGTGAATGGTCTGGTTTGTCTGCTGGTCATGTGGCTTTGCAGTGTGGGAGTGGGGGTGGCTAGAAATGGGCAATGCCAGAGGCAGGAACCTACCTGGTAGGTGGCTATGAGAGCTTCTCTCCTGATGCATGAATATGGCACCAAGAATGAGTGTGGAGAGCTGGTTAGGAGGGAAAATTGATGAGCTTGACTTGCGAGGGAGAGATCTAAAATGCTTCCCAGGCTTTAGAGTCAATCTTTGCACTTGGTGGAGTCTGGACTGCTTTTGAAGTAATCAGGGGATTATAAACCACCAGATCATTGGTCTATTGCATTATCTCCTCCCTGAAATCTTGATGGCAGTCTACTGTTCTTAGAGTAAACCCCAGTTCCCCTGCCATGCCCCCCCCCAGACCCTAAATGGGACCTCTGCCCACCTGTCCAGCTCCATCCCACTCATTCTCCCTCTCCCTCACCCAGCTCAGCCACTCTGGTCTCTGTTTGCTCCGAATATGCCAAGGTAGGTAGGATTACTTCTGGGACTTAGTATTCAGTTCTTCTGCCTGGAATCTTCCCCCAGCTCTTTTTATGACTGACACAATTTTTAGTGTTTCCCTGAATTATCATGTTTTCATGAAGCCTCTCAAAGGGCCTTCTCTGCTTACTTTTTAAGTCATCATACAGTGTATTAATTTCCTACAGTCACTGTAACAAATCTCTACAAACTTGCTGAAAACAACAGGAATTTATCCCACAGTTCTATAGGTTAGAAGTCCAACATGAGTCTTGTTGGGCTACAGTCAAGCTGTTGGCAGGGCTGTGTTTCTTTTTTCTGAGGAAAAATCCATTTCCTTGCTGTTTCCAGCTGCTACAGCTCACTCATGACTCCTTTCTTCCATCTTCAAAGCCAGCAGCACTGCATTTCTGGTCATTCTTCAGTTCAGTTCAGTCGCTCAGTTGTGTCTGACTCTTTTTGACCACCCCCCATGGACTATAGCATGCCAGGCCTCCCTGTCCATCACCAACTCCTGGAGTTTACCCAAACTCATGTCCATTGATGTGGTGATGCCATCCAACCATCTCATCCTTTGTCGTCCCCTTCTCCTCCTGCCCTCAATCTTTCCCAGCATCAGGGTGTTTTCAAATGAGTCAGTTCTTTGCATCAGGTGGCCAAAGTATTGGAGTTTCAGCTTCAGAATTAGTCCTTCCAAAGTCCATTCTTAGATACTCACATTTTCCCAGACTCTACTCTTCTGCCTCCCTCCTCTACTTTTGAGGATCCCTGTGATTATCCTGGGCCCACCCAGACATCCCAGGTTAATTTATCTTAAGGTCAGCTGATTAGCAACCTTAATTCCACCTTTAGCCTTATTTCTCTTTTGCCATGTAACCTAGCATATTTGCAAGTTTTGAGATTAGGATGTGGATAGAAGGTCATAGGAACCTGTAACCTGTTGATATAGGTAAAATCTCAAGAGTGGATCAGAGTGTGGAAAAGAATTGTTCTCAAACACATCAGTCCATCAAAAGCCGTTTATCTGTTCACATATTCAACAATGTGTTTTAAGCACTTCATTTTAAGTACCAGCGTGTGAGATGGGTGCAACTGTGTGGTAGTTTGAACATTCTTTGGTATTGCTTTTCTTTGAGATTGGAATGAAAACTGACCTTTTCAAGTCCTGTGGCATAAGCAAATGCTCAAAATTCTCCAAGCCTGGCTTCAACAGTACATGAACCATGAGCTTTCAGATGTTTAAAGTGGATTTAGAAAAGGCAGAGGAACCGGAGACCAAATTACCAACATCCGCTGGACCATAGAAAAAGCAAGAGAATTCCAGAAAAACATCTATTTCTGCTTTATTGATTATGACAAAGCCTTTGACTGTGTAGATCACAACAAACTGTGGAAAATTCTTCAAAAGATGTGAATACCAGACCACATGACCTGCCTCCTGAGAAATCTGTATGTAGGTCAAGAAGCAACAATTAGAACCGGACATGGAACAACAGACTGGTTCCAAACTGGGAAAGGAGTGCAACAAGGTTGTATATTTTCCCCATGTTTGTTTAACTTCTATGCAGAGTACATCAAGTGAAATGCTGGGCTGGATGAAGCACAAGCTGGAATCAAGATTGCCAGGAGAAATATCAATAATCTCAGATATGCAGATGCTGCTGCTGCTGCGTCGCTTCAGTCGTGTCTGACTCTGTGCGACCCCATAGATGGCAGCCCACCAGGCTCCCCCGTCCCTGGGATTCTCCAGGCAAGAACACTGGAGTGGATTGCCATTTCCTTCTCCATTGCGTGAAAGTGAAGTTGCTCAGTCGCGTCCAACTCGTAGTGAACCCATAGACTGCAGCCTACCAGGCTCCTCCATTCATGGGATTTTCTAGGTAAGAGTACTGGAGTGGCTTGACATTGCCTTCTCCGGATATCCAAATGACACCACCCTTATGGCAGAAAGTGAAGAGGAACTTAAGAACCTCTTGATGAAAGTGGAAGAAGAGAGTGAAAAAGTTGGCTTAAAACTCAACATTCAGAAAACTAAGATCATGGCATCCAGTCCTATCACTCATGGCAAATAGATGGAGAAACAATGGAAACAGTGGGAGATTTTATTTTCTTGGGCTCCAAAATCACTGCAGATGGTGGCTGCAGCCATGAAATTAAAAGACATTTGCTTCTTTGAAGAAAAGTTACGACCAACCTAGACAGCATATTAAGAAACAGAGACATTACTTTGCCGACAAAGATCCGTCTAGTCAAAGCTATGGTTTTTCCAGTAGTCATGTATGGATGTGAGAGGTGGACTATAAAAAAAGCTGAGAGCTGAAGAATTGATGCTCTTGAACTAAAGTGTTGGAGAAGACTCTTGAGAGTCCCTTGGACTGCAAGGAGATCCAAACAGTCCATCCTAAAGGAGATCAGTCCTGAATATTCATTGGAAGGACTGATGCTGAAGCTGAAACTCCAATACTTTGGCCACCTGATGCGAAGAACTGACTCATTGGAAAAGACTCTGATGCTGGAAAAGATTGCAGGCAGGAGAAGGGGACAACAGAGGATGAGATGGTTGGATAGCATCACCGGCTTGATGGACATGAGTTTGAGCAAGCCCCAGGAATTGGTGATGGACAGGGAAGCCTGGCATGCTGCAGTCCATGGGGCCTCAAAGAGTTGGACAACACTGAGCAACTGAACTGAACTTTAAGTACCAGATGCTGTTCCTTTGGGATATATTAGGCAGAGTAAAAATGTTAGCCTCCCAGACCTCACACATTTAAAAAAAATTATTTATTTTTGGCTGTGCTGGATCTTCATTGCTGTGAGGGCTTTTCTCTAGTTGTGGCAAGCAGGGGCTACTCTCTAGTTTCAATGTGTGGGCTTCTCATTGAGGTGGCTTCTCTTATTGTGGAGTGTGGGTTCTAGGATGCTTGAGTAGTTGTGGCTCCCGGGCTTTAGAGCACAGGCTCAGTAGTTGTAGCACACGGGCTTAGTTGCTTGGCAGCGTGTGGGATCTTCCAAATCAGGGATCAAACCCATGTCTCCCACGTTGGCAGGCAGATTCTTTACCACTGAGCTACCAGGGAAACTCTCAGACCTTATATCTTTTGTAGAGGTTTAAATAATATAGGTGCCTGGGTCCCCATCAGCCACTCTGGAAGCCTAGCCACTTTGATGAAGATGACACATCCTGAAATGGCAAGTTAGAATCATTTAAATCTATTTTTTCCTACATTTTGACCATCATTCCAGAGGAAGAGTTTTTTCTTCCTCTATGTTTCTAAAACCATCTGTGGTGAAGGACAAATTGTTTTTTTTTAATTTCCAGTCCATTTGTGATATTTTTGGAAAATACAGAAAGTATAAAAATAATTTCTAGAAAAATAAAAGTTTGCTTCATTGTCATGATGGTGTCAAATGCCTGTAAATGCTCGATTTCTATACGAACGTTATCATAAGCAGATGACAAGCATTTCTCAGAGCAGCCCCCAACCTGTGTGTCTGACTTAGTCTCCATTTCTCATCTATAAAATGATATATATATATGGTGAGTCACTATGAGGATTCAACTACATAATGTAAATCACCAAAGTCCTTGTCTGGCTTAACAAGTAATAGTTGCTAATTCTCATAGCTATTATGCCTTTTGGGCTTCCCAACTGGCTCAGTTGTGAAGAATCCACCTGCCAGTGAAGGAGAAGCATGAGTTGTGGGTTCAATCCCTGGATTGGGAAGATCCCCTGGAGGATGAAATGGCAACCCACTCCATCTTCTTGCCTGGGAAATCCCACAGACAGAGGAGCCTGGCAGTCTACGGGCCATAGGGTCTGTCTGACATGACCCAGCAATTAAACAACACCAGTGTTATGCCTTAACATTTCTTAACAATACTATAATATTCAATTTTTGGTGTCATAAAAATCAAATTAGGGTCCTTTGCTTCTCCAGCAGAAAGCCACATCTTGCTGGCTCATCATAAAAACAATGTAGAATTCCAATATCTATGGGTGGGATTTGTTTTTGCCTACAAATAACAGTGCAAATAAAACATGCCTTTGAATACTGTAGATGAATACTAATCATTGAGAAAACCCCCATTTGCTTTTCAAACACCAGCCAGATGTGACCCCTCCTCGCGGGAAACTGTGCCCACCCTCGGGCCCATTAGACAAAATGCTGGCTGTCACCAGCTGACAAGGTCTGGGGATTGACTCTTTTTAAATAGCCATAAGGTCATGGGGATTAGACGTTCTCCAGGGAGTCACAGGAGAAGCAGAATGTCAGCTTCGCCTTTTTCCCTCAAAGATGGCTCAGTGACATTTTCAGAAAGGAGGGACTGTTGGCTACCTGTCAGCCCTGAATGGGAAACACAAGGTTAGATGCAAAGTGAGAAGGTCACTTGCCACCTGGAGACACAGCTGTAATTTCATTCAGAGGAGCAGCATTAAAGGGAGCACGTGGAGAACTCTTCTGAGAGCTGGAAATCGGAGACAAAGCCTGAAAGTGAGAGAGGTAATTTGGCAGAAGAGAGACAGCAAGAGCTTTGGCAATAGAGGGTCCTGGGGTTGAATCTCAGCCGCAGTGTGAACCGATTGTGTGACCTAATGCACATGACACAGCCTCTTGGACAATGGAGCCTCTCTTATGGGATGGTTGTGGGTGTTAGCAATATTGTACATGAGTGTCTGGCACACAGCGAGTGATCCATGAAGTCTAGCTATTGCTGATCTTGTGTTGCTCACCCAAAGAGCAAGGTCCTGCAAAAATCCCCGTGGCCTCCTTTTTTCTGTTTGTCACATCTTTTAAAACCTTTGCACGTGAACAGCAGTTGAACATGGGTCAGACGGTCCTGAGAGCTAGGCAAGCGCCCTCACTGAAAGGGAGTCGGGTTCCGATCCCCAAATCCAGAGTGGCGGAGATGGGTGCCGCGAGGCATCCAGTGCGGTAACGCAACCAATCTGGAGAAGCCGGCGGGAGCCCGGGGGAGAGTTCTCTTTTCTTTGTGAACGGCGCCCTGGAATGGGTTCACCCCAGAGAGGGGCCTGTGCCTTGGAGAGCTTCGCGGTAAAGAAAACAAAAAGCAAAACCTTTGCACGTGGGTGACTCAATTAGTTCTCACGCATAGCAGACGCTGGGTGTTAACTCAGTCACACACACTGACCGTTTTGTCTCTCTGTCCTTCACAAGAAACTCAAGTAGGCCAAGCAGCACGTGTGTGTGTTCTGTGACTGGTTGCTTTTACTAAAGATATGCAACTTCTTTGAGGAAGAGTCTCTTGGCATTGTTCTCATCCTTCTCTTAAAGACACTGTGTTGGGCTTTTGGTCTACAGAGTCTTGACTGGGCTAAGACAGATTTAGAAATCTCAAGTCACTTCTTTGAGAAGAAAAATGTGGAATAAGAAACATGGAAGTTTCCTTCACTCAGTGGGAATAATGGCCAATGAGAGACAATGAGAGAGAGAGGGCATAGTTTAATTTGACTTAAAAGATAATTGTTTATGGAGATGCAGTGCTCTGAACTGCCCCTCTCTGTCTTGATAAGAAAGTGGAAAGAGTCAAAATATTTTTGACACAGTGAGTTAATCAAAGCATATTGTTAGCTGGCTAATCAGCTCAGGGCAAAGGTGTCAGGTACAATTAAATTTGCCTCTGCTGTGTGCTCTCTCTCATGTTAGAGCTTGGATAAGCATTGTCTGAACTTCAGAGAGATGTCAGTTGAAGTAAGGAAAATGAAAAGAACTTGCTTTTGTGGGCCTGGAATCTAACCCTGTCACCCTAAGGACTGTGATAATGCCAGTATTTGTGAAATGGTTTGGAGAGTTGAAGTTATTGGCACATTTATTGAAGCCACTGCCATATTTAAAAAAAAAAATCTGAGATGCCACTGATTGTAAGATCCACCATTATTCTCCTTACCTCTAAGAAAGAAAAAGCAAAACATTGCCAATTAATATTAGCACATCATCAGTTGTAAGATGAATCCTGACTGCAGAGAGATTACAATATGAAGATATAGACATATCACAATGAGTAAACCACTATAGTTTATGGGAGCCTTTCTGTAAATTGCTGTTGATTACTTAAGCTGTGAAAAGACCTCATTAAACTTATTTTCATTTGGCCCTGCTATGCATTTTGTAGATTTCACCTTAGTCCCATAAGTCTACTTTTTTCATCCTGCTTCATGTGTGGGTGGATGGAAGCTGTGAGTCCCCTTGTTGATACCTAAGTACTAGAAGAAGTCTCTGACATCCCACCCTTTCTGTGATTCTGTTGTCTCTCTTCTCATCCAGGGTGAAGGCTCCATCCCTCAAAGGAACTTCCTTCCAGATTTTCTTTGGGGGAACTCCAAATTTTTTATCTCTCTCTACTAAGCAGAGCCAGTTCTTCCTTCCCAGGCCATATCCCTAGATTTATAGAGCAAAGACAACTAGGAGTTTAACAAAACAAAGTTCCCTCAGCCAGAAAAAAGAAAAGAAAAAAGGACCTGTCTTTAGCAAGCCTCAGAATGAGCATCTATTTTTGGTTGTGCGTGTTCCTTGGGGCCTCTCCCCTTAGCTGAAATGCCTTGTGTCCTATTTATCCTCAAACAAAACTTCAGGGTCTTTCACAAGGGAGATTCTTGTAATGGCCGCTGAGGCAATCTTTCTCCAATGTCACTGTCTCTGTGTGAAACGTATGTATATGTGCATATAAGACTATGTATGATTCATGAGAGGCAGTCTCTCATCCACTCAGGGCTAGGGGCATGGGGCTACTTCCTATGTGTGGCGGGGATGGTTCTGGGGAGTAACGTGGTTGCTTGTTTCTATCTCCTCTCCTAAACGAAATAAGTGAGACTTGTTTGAAAGACAGAAACCACGCTACAGTGGGAGGTCCTTTGGTCAGGCAGTAGATTTGAATCCGAGTAATTTTGCACTTCACATACTGCTGTGATTAATACCACTAGCAGCCCATAGACTTGAGGACCTTGCGTGGAGCCCTATGTATGGAGGAAGAAGCTATTCTAACTCACATGTTACATGCCAGAAATAGAGGCTCAAGGTGATAAGGAATTTACTCAAGGTCACACAGCATTTTGGAGAAAAATAATGGTGATGATGATGATGGTGATAATTTTGGTCCCTGAAGACAGTTCTCTCATCACAGAGTTTGAATAACTAAGAAGACCTGGGATTTCTGGAAAGTAATTATGAAACACGTTTTGAGCCCATCCTAGAATCACACACTGCTTTAGGAAACCTAGACCACAAACAGAAGCCTGGTCACCATGGCTACAAGATGAAATGGTGGTCCAGGCTGTGTCTTTTGTCAAAGATCTCTTCTCTGACTCACTGACTTAGAAAACAGACTTATGGTTGCTGGGGAGGGGGTAGTTAGAGGGTTTGGGATGGGCATGTACACACTGCTGTATTTAAAATGGATAACCATCAATATCCTACTGTATAGCACATGAAACTCCACCCAGTGTTATGTGGGAGCCTGGTTGGGATGGGGGTTTGGTGAAGAATGGATACATGTGTATGTATGGCTTACTCCCTTCACTGTTCATCTGAAACTATCACAACATTGTTAATTGGCTGTACTTCAATATAAAACAAAAAGTTCAAAGATGAAAAAATTTAAAAAAAGATCTCTTTTCTGGAGAGCCAGGGACTCTGAGTGAGGGAGATTGACTCTAGCTTTCTCATGAACTCTTTCAACACTTTCAGTTTCACTTTCAGCTACACAGCCTAGCATAGAACATGCATAAATCCTTCCTTTTCTTTCACAGCGCTATAGCATATCTCATAATTCAGCAACTGTAAAAATGAATAAGTACAATTAACAATGTCGAGCGAAAGACAACTGAACTTATAACTGGTTATAAGTCAATTGAATCTCATTATTAAGCAATATAATGACCCTAATGAATATCCTGGTTTTCTGGTTTCTCCATAAATCAGGAGGCATCACCAGCTCCTTTGCATTCTCCATTCTAGTGTAGGGGCTGGTTCAGGACTAGTAGAAGCCTGCTTTGTTCATTCTTGATCCTTGTCTTCATGCTTCATTCTAAGGTTAATCTAAGGATTCAAGGTATGTGTAGATAAAGAGCAGTGCGGTGTGAGTTAGTCTGCCTTCAGCCTGGCTGAGTCCCTGCCCTGGACATCCAGGCGGACTTGAGGCCAGCCTGTGAATTGACAGGACCTGAAGGTGAGGTGGCCTTTAGGAGTAAGAACAGGAGGAATGGACATGGATGCTGACCTGGGAAAGTGGGTTTCAACGGGCTTTGTGGAGAGGTCACCAAGGAGGAGGAGGAGGTTTGGGGACCAAAAATCATGGTTTGGAGCATTTGGAACCTGAGATATATTATTTTTTTTTATAATATTTCTATGCAGTGAATAATCTGCATTGCACCCTAGGGGAGAGGTTTGGTAGGGACCTTGGGCCAGATGAGGGAGAAAAAGATGAATGGAAGGCGAGTGGAAAACTCCACGGAGACTTCTGCTTAAGGCTCCTCAGGGTCTCACGCTGAAGCCAAACACATCATTTAAAAGGCCGAACAGTGTCACCTCCTACATACACCCTTGTCTGCCAGAAATAATAAAATACACGTTCAGCGTAACAGCCTAAGTCTTATCCCCAAGGACCTACATTTTGTATTACCTCCTTTTCTGCTGTCAGGAAAGACAGCCCATTTGCTTAATAAGGAAATCTGTATCATTCTCTCATTTGCCTACAGACATTAAGCTTCCAATAAGATGTAGGTTTTTCTAAATAAGCCTAGCTCTTGGAATGTATGTACCCACTGGGAAAACATGTGAGCTAAGAGGCATGAGTGTTATAAAAGGCTAAAGTCTAAAATGAGTAAGACAGAGCCAGGATGGTTGGTTTAGGATTTGTCTGGGTTGTGTGTTAGAGGACTTAATAAGAGCTCCAGACGGTTTAAAGGTGACAGTGGTTTAGTAAAGGGCAAAATCAGCCCTGCTCTAGTGCTGCTGATCCCGTAGTTGTCCCCGACTGCCTGCCCTTCAGTAGGTACTTTATCATCATCATTAATGGTAATAACTCTTTATCCTTGTAAAGCACTTTATGGGATTTCTGTGATTACATGCTGCTGCTGCTAAGTCACTTCAGTTGTGTCCGACTCTGTGCGACCCCATAGGCGGCAGCCCACCAGGCTCCCCCATCCCTGGGATTCTCCAGGCAAGAACACTGGAGTAGGTTGCCATTTCCTTCTCCAATGCATGAAAGTAAAAAGTGAAAGTGAAGTCACTCAGTCGTGTCCTACTCTTAGCGACCCCATGGACTGCAGCCTACCAGGCTCCTCCGTCCATGGGATTTTCCAGGCAAGAGTACTGGAGTGGGGTGCCATCGCCTTCTCTGCTGTGGTTACATATCCCATCATAATTCTGGGATGGAGACCTAGCAGGTAATTATTAATCTCCTTTCAAAGGGAGGGAAACTGAGACCCAGAGAGGATAGCTGCTTTGCCCACAGACGTATATGGAGTAAGTGGCAAATCTTGGTTATGGTTGTTGTAACCCCTGCTTTCCGCATCCAGGCCTACTGTCCTGTTTTGAGAACTTGTTCTTTCTCCTGTGGACCATTATAGCAGCCAGTACATTGATGTCTTCACTTCCAGTCTCTTGCTTCTTTGGTTTATGCTGCAGTAGAGTCATCTTCCCGTAACGGGGCCCAAATCATGTTTGGTTTCATCCTTACAAACCTTTAATATCTCCCCACAGCCTACCAACAAAGGTCCAACATCTCTGCAAGGCCACTGCTAATCTGGTCCCACATGATGTCCCTAGATATTCTAGCAATATTAAACTACCCATGATTAGCCAAATACGCCTTCTACCTTCTTACATTGTGCTGTTGCTTATACTGTTCCTTTAGCATGGAACACTTCTTTATTTTGTCTGTAATTTAAATCCTACTCATTCTTTGAGGGTCAGTTCAAATGCCACCTCTTATATGGAGTGGTCTCTGATCACCCCAGTCAAAATTAATGTCCCCTTTTTTCTCTATTGTATCAATACTTCCCTACAGGGCTTGTTCTACTCTACTCTGTGTTACAGTTCATAGCACCCAGGCCTGAAATCCTCTGCACTTTGAATTCTTTGAAGGAAGGTCAGGAATTGACTCATTGTGCACTCATACCATGGCAGATACTCAGTAGACACTTTTTAAGAAAATGATCACCAATTTGACATATTTAACTTATTATTTTAAATTAATTTCTTGACTTTGGGTGCCCTGGGGCTTTGTTGTCACGCGTGGGCTTTCTCTAGCTGAAGCAAGCAGGGACTACTCTCTAGTTGCAGCTTGCAAGCTTCTTACTGCTGTGGCTTCTCTCCTGGTGGCTCAGATGGTAAAGAATCTGCCAGCAACGCAGAAGACCTGGGTTCAGTCCCTGGGTCCGGAAGGTCTCCTGCAGAAGGGAATGGCTACTCACTCCAGTATCCTTGCCTGGAGAAGTCCATGGACAGAGGAGCATGGTAGTCTACAGGCCATGGGGTCACAAAGAGTTGAACATGACTGAGTGACTAATACTTCTTCCTGTTGAGGAGGACAGGCTCTAGAGCTCAGGCTCTGTAATTGCAGTGCACAGGCTTAGTTGCTCCAAAGCATGTGGAATCTTCTTGGAACAGGGATTGAACCCGTGTCCCCTGTGTTAGCAAGCACATTCTTAACCACTGGACCACAAGGGAATTTCAGTAAATACTTATTTAATGAATAAATTTGTTAATCGGACAAGCAAATATCCCAGAGAGTCAGTAAGCAAGGAGATACGTTTAGTTTTGGACTTGTAGTGAAATGGACTATTTGGGGCTCTACCAAACAGTGGTTCCACAAATTGCTTGTATTCTATGCTTGTCTTTTTGTCTGGCTACATAAACATGATCTGGATTGCTTGTTGAAAATACTGATTCCTGGGCTCTTATTCCAGAGTTTTCTGTCTGGGAATATGTGCTTTACCAGACTGTCCAGGTGATTGTATGCTAAACTATGCTTGGGAAACACTGATGTAAAGTGTCATGAATCTTTAGGAATGTTTGGATTCGTAAAATGAGTCAAGTTGACTGATGATATGTTAAATTCATTCATGAGACTGGGATTAGTATTTTTGAATAGTTTCCTTACTCATGAATCCCTGAGGCTTACAAATGAATTCACGACTATTGTGTCCCAGCAGGAAAAATATAAGTGGCTTCCTGATGGGGGCCAGAGGATGCTCCGACTTGTCTTATTGAAAATTTGACTTTTATTTTCTGTAAACTCATCCTTTTTTTTTTTTCCTGTGTTTTCTTGATTTTTCACTGCCTGTCATGTTTGCATATCTCTTTTTCATCCTCAAAATGCCAGCAAACTGCTTACTTGATGAACACACCTCCTTCATCCTCAACCAAGACCGTGTTGCTTCATAACATTAGATATTTTCCCTCAAAGGTAGATTAAGCAATTCACCAGGGTAGTTATCTATGAGTGCTTGCACACTCATCAAAGATACCTAAGTTGTAAATTGAATTTTTTTTACTATTGAAGAAAGAATATATCCCTTGCTTTTATGTACATAGTATGATTGACCATGAATGATCATTTACAGCATAAAAAGTTCAGTGGAAAGTTTAAGAATCACAATTTTTTATTATTAGTATTGGCATCAGTGTATTACCACTCCTGCTATTCTAGTGCTTGAACCACCACCAAAATTTGATTAATTATTATGTTAGAAATACTCATGAAGAAATAGAAAGAAGGTATTGCTACATAATGTTTGTATTTGTGGGAATTGTAGCTCACAGTCTTTGAGCATTTTGCCTAGGGTGAGGGGAGTTTATGTGTATTGCATTCTTGTAGTGTGGGAGCTGTAGGCTCTGACCACAGTGAGGGTGATGATGATGGTAACAGTGCTTCCCTTCCTCCTACCTGGCATGAAACATGGTATATTCTTGTTTTTAATTAATTTTTATTAAAGTATAGTTGAATTACAATGTTGTATTAATTACTGTTATACAGCAAAGTGACTCAGCTATTAACGAGTCATAATTATATATGTGTGTGTGTATATATACATATAAATACATTCTTTAGAGATGGGAATACCAGACCACCTGACCTGCCTCTTGAGAAATCTGTATGCAGGTCAGGAAGCAACAGTTAGAACTGGACATGGAACAACAGACTGGTTCCAAATCGGGAAAGGAGTACGTCAAGGCTGTATACTGCCACCCTGCTTATTTAACTTATATGCAGAGTACATCATACAAAATCCTGGGCTGGATGAAGCACAAGCTGGAATCAAGACTGCTGAGAGAAATATCAATAACCTCAGATATGCAGATGACACCACACTTATGGCAGAAAGTGAAGAAGAACTAAAGAGCCTCTTGATGAAAGTGAAAGAGGAGAGTGAAAAAGTTGGCTTAAAGCTCAACATTCAGAAAACTAAGATCATGGTATATGGTCCCACCACTGGCAAATAGCTGGGGAAACAGTAGAAACAGTGAGAGATTTTATTTTGGGGGCTCCAAAATCACTGCAGATGGTGACTGTAGCCATGAAATTAAAAGACGCTTGCTCCTTGGAAGAAAAGCAATGACCAACCTAGATAGCATTTTAAAAAGCAGAGACATTACCAAGAAAGGTCCTCCTAGTCAAAGCTATGGTTTTTCCAATAGTCATGTATGGATGTGAGAGTTGGACTATAAAGAAAGCTGAGTACCAAAGAATTGATGCTTTTGAACTGTGGTGTTGGAGAAGACTCTTGAGAGTCCTTTGGACTGCAGGGAGATCCAACCAGTCCATCCTAAAGGAAATCAGTCTTGAATATTCACTGGAAGGACTTATATTGAAGGTGAAACTCCAATACTTTGGCCACCTGATGTGAAGAACTGACTCATTGGAAAAGACCCTGGTGCTGGGAAAGATTAAAGGTGGAAGGGGATGACAGAAAATGAGATGGTTGGATGGCATCACAGACGCTAATGACATGAGTTTGAGTAGGCTCTGGGAGTTGGTGATGGACAGGGAAGCCTGGTGTGCTGCAGTCCATGGGGTCACAGAGTTGGACACGACTGAGTGACTGAACTGAACTGATACATCCTTTTTCATATTCTTTTCCATTATGGTCTATCACAGGATTTTGAATATAGTTCCTTGTTCTATGCAGTAGAACCTTACTGTCTATCCATTCTATGTATACCAGTTTGCATCTGTGAACCCCAAATTCCCTGGGGGCTTCCCTAGTAGCTCAGCTGGTAAAGAATCTGCCTACAATGCAAGAGACCCTGGTTCTATTCCTGGGTCAGGAAGATCCCCTGGAGAAGGGATAGACTACCTTCTCCAGTATTCTTGGGCTTCCCTCATGGCTCAGACAGTAAAGAATCTGCCTGCAATGTGGGAGACCTGGGTTTGATCCCTGGATTGGGAAGATCCCCTGGAGAAGGGCATGGCAACCCACTCCAGTATCCTTGCCTGAGAATCCCCATGCACAGAGGAACCAGGTGGGCTACAGTTCATGGGGTCACAAAGAATCCGACACAACTGAGTGACTAAGCATAGCACAGCACCCAAATTCCCACTCCTACCCTCTCCCACTCTCCATCTCTTGGCAACCACCAGTCTATTCTCTACGTCCTTGATTTTGTGAAACAGGGTATATTATTTTTTAATGGTTTTTTTCCCCACAAATATTTTGTTTATTTTAATGAGGTTGGTGCAGACAAGGTCCATTTAAAACCTACATCCCAGGCCAGAAAGTACAAATAAAAAGGAACAGTGTTCTGTTGTATACATGTTTGCATGGATAACTTTTTTGTTTTTTGGCCATGCCACAGGGCATGTGGCATCCTACTTCCCTGACCAGAGGTAGAACCTGAGCCCCTGCAGCAGAAGTGCAGAGCATTAACCACTGGACATCCGGGGAAGTCCCTCCTGCATGAGTAACTTTAACTGCCAATGCAAAGTAGAACTTTTCTGGGATCTTCTGACAAGATTTTTTTTCATCTTAATATGCTTTCTCTTCAGAGAAGCCACCTTTGGAGTTAGTCATTGTTCCCATCACCTCTGTCACCTTGATTTCAATCTGATATTCCCCTTTTTTCAGTCCAGACCCTCAGATTTTAAAAGTAGCTTCAAGTTAAGGAAAGGTCATTTCCCCACAGTTGAGTTCTCTGAAAACCTTCTCTCTCCCACTGAAAGTCATAGTCCAGGAATGAAGCAATCACATGCTAGAACTTCAGGGCCAATTGGAAAGTCATTTATGAATCCTCGCATTAGTTGATCTCATTTATCACAAGCCTACAAATTCACAGGCCTGGAGAAGGCAGCCAGTCTCTCTGTGGACATATGTAATTTTAATTTTTTTTAAATTAATTTTTATTGGAGTATAGTTGCTATAGTTTTTCCAGTAGTCATGTACACTTGTGAAGATTGGACCATAAGGAGGGTTGAACACTGAAGAATTGATGCTTTCCATCTGGGTGTTGCTGGAGAAGACTGTTGAGAGTCCCTTGGACAGTATGGAGGTCAAACAAGTCAATCCTAAAGGAAATCAATCCTTAATATTCATTAGAAAGACTGATGCTGAAACTGAAGCTCCAATACTTTACCCACCTGATGCAAAGGGCTGACTCATTGAAAAAGACCTGATGCTCAGAAAGATTGAGGGCAGGAGGAGAAGGGGGCAACAGAGGATGAGATGGTTGGATGGCATCGCTGACTCAATAGACATGAGTTTGAGCCAATTCTGGAAGATAGTGTAGGACAGGAAAGCCTGATATGCTGCAGTCCTTGGGGTCTCAAACAGTCAGACATGACTTAGAAACTGAATAACAACAAATAGTTGCTTTTCAATGTTGTGTAGTTTAGGCTGCACAGTAAGGTGAATCAGCCATACATATACATGTATTTCATTCTTTGTGGACTTTCTTCCCATTCAGGTCACCAAAATGCATTAAGTAGGGTTCCTTGTGCTATATCGTATTTTCTCATTACTTATCTATTTTATACTCATATAATTTTTAAAAAGGAGAGCGTGATATGAAGCAGGCTGAGGTATGATCATCAAAAAACAGCACAATGTAAATAAACAATAATGAATCATAGGCACTAGAATTCAAATGACCAGATGTTTTAGAGATGGGGTGCCAGTTTTCAATTCTGTTTTGAACACCACATTACAAAAGAACTATTTTAAAAAATAAAAGAGAATTAAGGGAAAAGAAAGAAAACAAAAAGAATATCTAAACGGTTGAATGACCCCCTGTGTGCTCCTGATAAACTTCAATCATACCTTCCTTGATTCCCAGTCCTTTCGGAGCGTGATTATCAGCAATTCTCTGACCCTCAAAGAGAAGCCTGAGTGAATTCATGGGAATGTCCTGTCTTTGGTAGAATGATTCTTTGAGTTTCTTGAGATGTGTCGTCATTTTCCCTTTGAAGTGAATGTCACTGCTATCCTGACATGACTTTGAGTTTCCTTCCTTCTGTCAAAGGAATTTGTAATTTCCTTGGTTCTGTCTCATCGCAACAAAAATCTGAAGCAACGGACGGACCAGTGTTACAGCCCCATGTAATTTCCTTGGATGGACCAGTGTTGCGGCTCTGTGTTACAGCTCAGTTTTATTTAGAAAATAAAATACATCCTCGAGGTGTGAGGGCAGACTGACCCAAAAGATGCAGAGAAGAGAAGTCCATGGCCCAATTTTGGCTCCTCTTTTTATATGCTTTTTTCTCCTCCCCCTGAGCCTGCCCTATGTAATTTGGGTTAGCCAGGAGGGCTGTTTGTTTTCCTGAGGTTCTCACTCTGGTCCTCGGACCTTTGTTTGTTCTATTTTTGGGAGCTTTTCCCTTCTTTGTCTTTCAGTCTCCACCATTCTGGACTCCTTTTTTCTATTCTAACTACTTAACACTTCTTACCCCCCCTAAGTCTTCCGTTGAAGTTTTTGCCTCCTGGCCAGTCATGGTGATGGGGGTTCCCTCCCCACCCTCGGATCTCCACACAGCAGCGGCCTCAGGTAGGGAGAACCTTGCTCCTGAGGTTTCTCTCTTCCCCATAGCATAATGCCTTGGGTCCAGGGTATATTCTTGATCCCAAATCCTCATAGCAATTCCCTCAAGAAAGGTAACATGATCTTTTTCTCCCAAGAGGATGCTGAAACCCTGAGAGTTTAGATAATTGGGTCAAGGGCATTGTCAACTACTAATGGGCACTTGCCAAGAGCATTTCCCATCTACCTCTACAAGGATTAAATTATGAACTGCTGCAGTTGCTGACCTTCAACACCCCCTGAAAGGAGCTCAGAATGGAGATCAGAAATGAGGTACTCTGTGCTCTGGAAAATCCGGCAGAACAGGTCTTAGATATTTTCAAGAGCTGATTTTACGAGCCCAATTCTTACATCTCCTCACATCTAGAAAAGCAATAAAGTCCTTCATGGTGACCCCTGCTCCCTGTGACTAGCAGAAACCTTCTGCAAAAATATGTGCTTGATTGAGTGAACTCCCTGTTCACTGAAGTCACATATATACTGACCTTCTCCCTACCTCTTTGGAGCTGTTTCTCAGAGCTATCTGAAATGTGCTCTCCTGGGCTATAGTCCTCATTTGAGCCCAAATAAAACCCAACTCGAAACTCTCATGTTGTACATTTTTTAAAGTCGGCAACACAGAGCAGAAAAGAGGCAGCAGCTACAGGTGATTCTGTGCTGTAAAAACCAGGTCATGCTCTTCTCCCCATCTCTGCTTGGAGCCCTTTGGGTATGACACGCCATGCCCAAAGCACAGAGTGAGCTGGTGACAGCCCTCACCTGTCACCATGACTCATGACCCTCTGAGCTCTCCAACACACGCTCCACTTCAGTCCCTGTCCTCTTCCTTTTCTACATCCAAAGATGTTAACTAGCCCTTGGAATACTGTCTGCCAGCTACTGAGTGGAAAGACACCATCAGAGAAGCAGGGAAGCAAAAACGAAAAGTGAAGAGGAGGCAAACACCTTATTTATCACTCTTGACTTCATTACAAAAGATCTGCAAAGCTCACACACACACACACAAAAATCAATCTGCAAATCATGTTATGGTTAATAAAACAGTAATTTAACACCCCCCCTCAACCTTCCCTGGCAGTGTCCTGAGGTACTCACAATGCCCTTTCTATGTTTTATTTTAAGGCCCAGTACAAAAGGTTTTCACCTTAGTGTAATTAACTTTTTATCATTAAGATTCTGAAAAATTGAATTGTGTTGGACACAGGTCACCATAATGAGAATTTAGTGGCAACGTATTACAATGTGCACTAAGCTATGAATCTGTGCTGGAGGCGTCACGTTGCTACTGACCTATGCAAATCTCCATCTCAGTGGCCCTTATTCTTCCACTGTGGCATCCGGCCCCTCTCCGCTTCCCTCTCATCTCCTTAAACAATGATTCCCTCATTTTCATATTAATTGCATCACTTAACTGAGATAATGCTCCCTCTGAAATGAGCAAAGGGATGAATCACCGAAACGGGCCATTATTCTTTTTGCTTAACCAATTTCACAGGCCCCGCACAAAGCACTGCCTTCATTTGGCTTCCTATAATTGCTTATCATTAGGCCCAGCCGCCCCACGAAGTACCTTTTTATTTATTTAAGTCTCATCTCTGATGGATGGAAAATGAGTCACTTGCATATCTGAGAGGCCCAGACAGTTTGAGGCAAGGGAGGTGGTGGGATACCCTGGAGGCCATAAATGGAGGAGAAGCAGCCTGGGTGAACAGCCCTGCCCCTTCCCCCTTTCCCACAAGATTCCAGGGGCAGCCACAGCTATCAGGTGACCTGTGGCTTCCAGCAGCAGCCCCTCTGGCTCCTGCTTCTGGATAATCAGATGATCAAGAGGAGGGAGGGCTTGACCACGTGATGATGGCAGCTTGGTACCCACAAGGGATGCGGATGAGGCTATTGAAAGGTTGTTGTTGAATCACGCAAAGACACCGGGATTTTTGGCCCCCGGAGGAGAAGAATTCAATCCGGGGCCAGAGACGAGGCTTGATCGCTCAGAGCTTTTGTGTAATAAAGTTTTATTAAAGTATAAAGGAGATAGAGAAAGCTTCTGACATAGGCATCAGAAGAGGGCAGAAGAGTACCCCCCTGCTAGTCTTCAGCTGGGTGTTATATAGTCACTGCTGCTTCTACTGGAGAAGGCAACGGCACCCCACTCCAGTACTCTTGCCTGGAAAATCCCATGGATGGGGGAGCCCGGTGGGCTACAGTCCATGGGGTCGCGAAGAGTTGGACACGACTGAGTGACTTCACTTTCACTTTTCATTTTCATGTATTGGAGAAGGAAATGGCAACCCACTCCAGTGTTCTTGCCTGGAGAATCCCAGGGATGGGGGAGCCTGGTGGGCTGCCATCTATGGGGTCGCACAGAGTCAGACACAACTGATGCGACTTAGCAGCAGCAGGTTGCCATTTCCTTCTCACTAGCAGTCACTAGCAGTCTGTTCATGAAAGAAAGGAATGTCTTAAAATTCAGAATGGCGCCAGGCTCCTCACCCATAAGATGCATTTTGGGATAATCTTGGCACCAAATGGTTTATCCTGGGCCATAAAATGATTAACTTGAATCTTGAAGAAGGGCAGACCACCATACAAATAGTTTCATTTACATAGATTAGGGGAACAATATCTGAGTATAACATACTGGTTTGTCAAGTAGGTTCTGGGCCAAGAGGCAGAACCAACTTGAAGACAGAGTCTGGGGTAAATGCATAGCACATTAGCATAGCTTAAGACAGACATTTCCATAAGGAGAAGGCACTGGTTGTCTCTAGGTTTGAGAATAGTTAATTTCAGGCGAAACCAGGTGTCATTATGGCAATACAGTATTTTAAGAGAAACTTTTTAAATTTGTATAGAGAAGGAAAAAATATCACTAGTTTGTTTCCTCCTGCCACTTAAGAGAGATAAAAATGTCTGACACTTGCAGGCTATTTCCTCCGTTTGGAGACCCCTGGCCTTCCTGCCTGTTACCCTCTCACTGTACAGGTGCCTACTTCACCAGGGAAGTGAATAAGGCAGGTGAGAGGCTGTCCCCTAGCCTTGACGTTCATAGTCTGGACCCATCAGCATGAGATGGATAAAGGAACATCATGAAAAATTGCTGTTTATTCCTTCATTCTCTCTCTGCCCCTTTCATTCCTTTAAGGAAATCCAGAATTTTGAAAAAGAGAGGGAGAGAAGGAAAGGACATTTTCCGAGGGAAATGAGTCTGTTATCAGCCACAGACATACTCAGAAAGACATCAGGAGAGAACGGCTCCCTTGCCATGAAAAGGAAAATCTCCTATTAGCCTGTCAGGGATCTGGGCTAAAGCGTTCCCTGGAGGTTTACCTAGAGCACAGCGTGTACTTTGTTCCTGTGGATAAGAGGGCCTGCCTCAGAGCTAGCTGTCAGTGGCCTTGGGATCCGTTCTGTCGTAATATTGCTTCCCAGGTACCGCTGCCGTGACTCATGCCGCCTGTCTGTTTGGTAGCTGCTGTAATTTCACCTGCAATGCTCGTCCACCTTTGCGCTCAGCACTCACCAGGGCTTCTCAGCTTGGCTCCCACACCCTCACAGGAACCCATCAGTAGCTTGACAGGGGACAAACAGGAGTCTCCTGACTCAAGGCTTTTGTTTCTTTGTCTGTGATGTTCCTGCGATGGCTGAGCCGGATGGAAATCCAGCCCACACCATTGTCCTTCTTGACAAGTAAGGGAGATTACCTTGTCAGTATGCTTGGGACACTTGGTGTAGGGCTGGGGGATGCAGAGGGCAGTGGTTCTCAAATGTGGTCCTCCCACTATCAGCCTCACCTTCTGGGAACTTGTTAGAAATATTAATTCTCAGGCTCCACCCAGACCAATGAGTTGGAAAATCTGAGGGTGGACTCGGTTAATAAATGATTACATTATTATTATCAGGAATTTATATAAAAGGAGTACAAAGAGAGATACACAGGCTTCCCAGGCGGCAAAAATGGTAAAGAACTCTCCTGCTGATGCAGGAGACATAAGAGATGCGAGTTCTATCCCTGGGTCAGGAAGATCCCCTGGGGGAGGGCATGGCAACCCACTCCAGTATTCTTGCCTGGAGGATCCCATGGACAGAGGAGCCTGGTGGGCTACAGACCATAGGATCTCAGAGTCAGACATGACTGAAGTGACTTACCACACATCTCAACTCAACAGACATTTGCTGAGCTCCTGCTACATGTTCTGGTTTGAATTGTGGGGTCCTCTCACAGATATGGGACAGGGTGATGGGCAAAATTTGTAAAAGCCGAGAGGACTGGCATTGGGAAGGAGCATTTTCTGGGGTGACTGCGGTGGCAAAGCTGGAGGGGGGATTCAACTGCATTCAGAAAGAGATTGGAGTTAGGAACATAGAACTCAGTAGGGTGAGACCACATCGAGAACGACAGCAGAATCAGGCAGGAGGGGATGTAGTTTGTACAGGAGAATCCTGTAAGTCATTTGGGGCCAGATCAGAGAGTCATGGGTGGTAAAGGAGCTCCGTTATCTGTGGGGCATGGAGATGGTTTGATGGTTTAGAGCTCAGGAGGACTCTGCTAGAGGCCACAGAAGATTAAATCTTATATTGTATTTTTGAAATGATACTGAGAATTACTGTAAGGGAACTCTCTTTCTGTCTCCTGCAATCACAGGGCAGTAGGAACTCAAGGACACTTGTAGTCATCACTTGCCCTTTCCTAGGAGAGAAAGTGTGGTCACTTGACCTACTGTTGGTCAAGCCTGGGGAGTCCACTCCGTGGAAAGGTCTCTGTCTGGTGGGAAATGAGGTTGAAGGCCAAGTAGGAGCAGATTCCAGAGTCTTGAAAGCCAGGGTAAAGAGCTAGAGTCGTTATGAATTCTTGAGTTTGGGAACTAAAGAATAAAGCAGTGCCTCCATGGCTGGCTGAGCAGGTAAAGAATCTGCCTGCAAGGCAGGAGCCACAGGAGATCCTGGTTCCATCTCCAGGGTTGGGAAGATTTCTTGGAGCAGGAAATGGCAACCCACTCCAGTATTCTTGCCTGGAAAATTCCATGAACACAGGAGCCTGGTGGGCTACAGTCCAAAGGGTTGCAAAGAGTAGGACACGACTGAGCACACACAGCATACAAAGCATAATTGAAAGCGATATTCGGATGAATCAAGTAGGAGAGGCTAGAAACCCTTATCATACATAGCATTGGCAACCCAAATTGCCATTAATTTTTTTTTTTTAAGTTGTGTTCCTTTCTCCACAAGGCTAAAAGAGAAGGGCCTCCTTGGAACTTTTAAATCACACCCTATTGCTTGGTTCTTTGGGTTTGTTTCATGGGTTGTAAATGAGAACTATCTAGTCCATAAATTGCTTCTCTCATAGGGTGTGACTAGTTTGTTTCTTTCATCAGATCATCCAAGCTTGGATAATTGGTGTTAGGAACCACTGAATTTTCTTGATTTAGAATTGTCATGATAACAGTTATAGTTTAAGAGAAATTGTAGAGTGGCAATGCAGATATTTTTATTATGGAGAACATATTATTAAAATGAACAGGTTGGCGTATGTCATAAAAATTAAGCTGGTAGAGAGCTGAGCTTAGAATAATAATACTGAAAAAAATACTTTGCAGTTGCACAGTGCATTATGACTTGGAAATGGTTTATGTGGGCAAAATTGCTGCAAGAAAGAAGCTAAAAATGTAGCAGCTCAAGGACTTCCCTGGTGGCCCACTGGTTAAGACTCCATGCTTCCAATGCAGGGGGCATAGGTTTGATCCTTGGTCAGGGAACTTAAGATCCTGCATGATATGAGGCATGGCCAATAAATAAGTAAGTAGATACAAATGTAGCAACTCAACACAATGAAAGCTTGATTACTTCTCACCTAAGAACTGAACAGGGATATCCCAGGTCAGCAGAGGTGGTTGGTGGTAGAGAGACAATTCCTGCTCCATGCAGTCTTTCAGGGACTCAGGTTGGTGGACATTCTACCATCTTCAGTATACAGCTTCCAATGCTATCTCAATGACCTTCTTGGTCTCTGACCACGTAAAGGAGAAGAATAGAGAAGAGTCTGGAAGTTTCTTTGGCCTAGATCACTTACACTCACATCATATTGGCTCAGACTCAGTCACATGACTAAATTGCAAGAGAGCCTGGAAAATGCAGTTAAGTCCTGCATGAGGAAAGAGAAAAATAGATTTCAGTTGACAGCTGGAATTCTTTTTGTAGGAAATCTTACAGGTAATCTAATCTCTACTGAAAAAATCAGTGAAACACTGGTTAAGCAAATTTCTTGGGAAATTTTTATCTGCCAATGCACTAATCTGGGAATTATTCAAAATCATTTTATTACCTCTCTATTTATAAAAGCTAATTTTTCTGCTTGTACATGTGCTAAATTGATTCAGTTGTGTCCGACTCTTTGTGACGCTACGGAATGCAGCCCTCTAGGTTCCTCTGTCCTTGGATATTCTCCAGACAAGAATACTGGAGTGGGTTGCCATGCCCTCTTCCAGGGGATCTTCCTGACCCAGGGATTGAACTTTTGTCTCCTGTGATTCCTGCATTGCAGGAGGATTCTTTACCCTGAGCCACTGGGGGAGCCCTAATTATTCACAGAACTAAGGATTTAGAGAACATCCACCATGTGACTAGTTCACCATCTCTATATACTTGAAATCCAGTGGAGGTCATAGTTCTACTGGCTTTCCAACTGAAGACTGGATTCTTCACATGTTCAATGAACAATGAAACTCCCTTTACCTTTGATCTCTGAACACTATTTGAAACCAGAGCCACATATCTTATTTCCAAGATGAGCTACACTTTCTAGATAACATAAATATCACATTTGAATAGTGCTACATGTTCATCATGCCATAAGTTTCTCAAGAGGACAGAAAGTAAAAATTCTAGATATTTTATAAAATCATTTTAGCATCTAGCATAGAGTTTTAGCATCACACAGGAAGAGGTTTTAGTCTCAGTTCTGCAATTCATTTACCCTCTTAAGCCATGGTTTCCTTTCCTAAAAGAAAAAGAAAATATCTATGCTGTTCATGGGCTTCCCTGGTGGCTCAGACAGTAAGGAATCTGCCTGCAATGTAAGAGACCTGAGTTTAATACCTGGGTCAGGAAGATCCCTGGGAGAAGGGAAAGAGGATCCACTCCAATATTCTTGCCTGGAGAATTCCATGGACAGAGGAGCATGGCAGGCTACAGTCCACTGGGTCACAAAGAGTTGGACGTGACTGACCAACTAACACTTTCATTTTCGGCTTCCCAGGTGGCACAGTGGTAAAGAACCTGCTTGCCAATGCATGAGATGCTGAAGCTCCAATGCTTTGGTCACCTGATGTGAAGAGTCGGCTCATTGGAAAAGACCCTGATGATGGGAGAAATTGAAGACCAAAGGAAAAGAGGGCAGCAGAGGATGAGATGGTTAGATAACATCACCACCTCAATGAACATGAATTTGAGCAAACTGTGGGAGGCAATAGAGGACAGGGGAGCCTGGGGCGCTGCAGCCTGTGAGGTTGCAAAGAGTTGGACACAACTGAACAGCAACAGCTCTGTTCATCTTGCAGGATGGTTAGTATAAATGAGTGATAATGGAAGTGAAAGGAATATGATATTACAAAATTTGGTGGAGACATTGAATCATTATCACGGTCTTCATAGGTACTCTGAATATTATCAGATTACTGAACACATAGTTGCTATCATAAAACATTCACAATCTGGTATGTGAGGGAGAGCTTGTTATCACCACTATTTCGTAGAAGAGAGAATTGAGACTCAGAGAGGTTAGGGACTACTACTCTGCCTGAAGTTAGGAAGAATGAAATAGGCATTCCATGTAAGGAAAACACATTGGCTCTGGAGGACAAAGACTTGCATTTTAGGGCCACCTCTCGTAAGTATTAGCTGGGTAAGTTTGGAAAGATCACTTTTCCTCTCTCTGTCTTAATTAGAGAGACTAGTATCTTTTCTTCTTATCATTTCACAAGGTGCTTATGAAGATCATAGAAGCAATATGTCAAAATTCTCTCAAGAATTTTTAATGACTTTGATAAGACTAATTCTTGGCTCTGTCTCTCAAGTCCCTCTGTAGCAGTAGAAGGCATATAAGTTGAATTTTATGCTGTTGCAGTTTGCTTGCTATTTAACTGGGAGGAGACTGAGAGCAGGAGACTCAAGTTTTCAAAGATGGATCATTCTACTATAGAATGTTAAAATCGGAGGCCTTTAAAGTGCAATCTCATACAAGCTGTCATCAAGCTAGAACCCCACTGGATGGTATCTTTGAAAGATTCTTTCAACTTCATTTGTGATAATTGTAGCAATGAGAACTAACTTATAATAAGGGGTATCTGGTTTAACCAATATTTGTTAAGGCAGTTCACTATACTAGTGTGCTTACATAGAGCTTAACACTGGATTGTCCAATCTGACTTACATGACTCAAAGATCTTACCCACTACCAAGATTTACTAATAATTCCAGTGATAAAAGCAATTAAGTGACACAGGCTGAATAGGGAGAGGTCTGGGACATTCCGAATGACTCCCCAGGTCTTTCCTGCCTGCATCCAGGTGGCCAGTCATGATAGGTAAAGTCTTTCAGTGAGATTTGCAGGTTACTATTCACAGAGGGCTTCCCTGGTGGCTCAGACAGTAAAGCATCTGCCTATAATGCAGGAGCGGAGAAGGCAATGGCGCCCTACTCCAGTACTCTTGCCTGGAAAATCCCATGGACAGAGGAACCTGGTAGGCTGCTGTCTATGGGGTCGCATGGAGTGAACACAACTGAGCGGCTTCACTTTCACTTTTCACTTTTCATGCATTGGAGAAGGAAATGGCAACCCATTCCAGTGTTCTTGCCTGGAGAATCCCAGGGAGGATGGAGCCTGGTGGGCTGCCACCTATGGGGTTGCACAGAGTCGGACACGACTGAAGCGCCTTAGCAGCAGCATAATGCGGGAGACCCAGATGTGATCCCTGGGTCTGGAAGATCCCCTGGAGAAGGAATGGCAACCCACTCCAGTATTCTTGTCTGGAAAACCCCATGGTTGGAGGAGCCTGGTAGGCTATAGTCCATGGAGTTGCAAAGAGGTGGACACGACTGAGCGACTTCACTTCATTTTATTCACAGAGGAGAGTGTTTGGGTTAAGAAACATTTTATACTCCAGACAACTGTACAACTTAGGTAGGTGCCCTGTGAAATCATTGAAAGTGAAAATGTTAGTCACTCAGTTGTGTCCGATTTTTGTGACCCCATGGTCTATAGCCTGCCAGACTCCTCTGACAGTGGAATTCTCCAGGCAAGAACAATGGAGTGGGTTGCCATTTCCTTCCCTGGTGATCTTTCCAACCCAGGGATTGAATCCAGGTCGCCTGATTTGCAGGGAAATTCTTCACCTACTGAGCCACCAAAATCATTAAATCCATAGATTCTAGGTTTGTTTGCCACACACGATTCTAAACCAGAAACATCCTGATAAGGACTTCTCAAAAATAATTACCCTCTTCTGGGAAATACAATTTTATTTGTCAGGAAGTTCAGTTATCAGCATGTTTGTCAGAGGTTAGATTGGGGTACCTGCCTTTTTTTTTCCCCTAGAATGTTCTCTGATAACTGAGAGAGAAATGAATCACATGCCAGTCATTGCTTCCTCTCCAGCTAAGTAGTGAAATATAATGATGAACACGACATACAAGGACTCTGACTTGACCAATTCACTTAGGAAAGAAAAGGGAGTAGTCAGACAAATTGAATAGGAATAGTTAGTCTACTGGGTGCTGATCAAGAACATTTATAACTATGGTTAAAAGTTATAGCTGTGTGGGACTTCTCTGGTGATCCAGGGGCTAAGACTCTGAGCTCCCAATTCAGGGGGCCAGGGTTCAATCTCTGGCTGGGGAACTATATCCCAGATACTATGACTAAGAGTTCGCACTCTGTAACTAAAGATACCACATGCTGCAATTTAAAGAGGTCCCACATGCTGCAACTAAAAAGCTCCTGCAGATCCGTATGCCACAGCCGAGTGCTGGTGCAGCCAAATATGTAGATTTTTTAAAAAAAGTTATACCTGTAAAAAGAAGCCCAATTTCAAATGTCAATTGCAGTTTGGAATGTCTATCCTTGTGAGTTTTAGTGTGGGATTCGTATTGGAAGCTACCATCATTTTATTCCAGCCCTGACTAGACAGACATGCCATTCACATGGCCTGCCTTCCTCAGTCAGCAGTTTGTCTTTCCTGTATCTTAGCTTCAGTTACTCTGAAAGATGACTGTCTTGAGACTGCAGCCAAGGCCCGCCTGAGTGAATTTTGTGTTTGCAGAATAGTCTGTACTTTTATAGACCATTTCATAAAGATCTCAAGTTAGATAAAAATTTGTTTAGCAATTTTAAGCAGTGCAGGAACAGATACACTCACAGAAATGCATTTTATTTATGTATATGCAGAAGGCAAACAATGAAAGAATGCATAGAAAGTTGTAGGAGCAGATACCATGGGCATGCACAGGCTGAGACTTAGAACTGTGATTTGAAAGTCTGAGTCTTTCAAATCACAGTTGGAACTTGGAGCATCATGAGAAGATTATGTCTTTTTTGTTTAGTCCCTCAGTCATGTCCAACTCTTTTGTGACTCCATGGAATGTTGCATACCAGGCTCCTCTGTCCCTGGGATTCTCCTGGCAAGAATATTGGAGTAGGTTGCCATTTCCTCCTCCAGGGGATCTTCCAGACCCAAGAATCAAACTTGCATCTCTTATGTCTCCTGCACTGGCAGGAGGATTCTTTGCTACTCGTGCCACTTGGGAAGGTCTAAGCAGATTATAGTCAAATCAAGAAGAACCAGGACCTGAGAGCATAAACAACTCTACACATGTCAAAACTACAAGCAATCTGGCCTTTGCTAAACATTAAGGGCAAGACAGGAGTGGTAGATGTCAGAGCTGGTGTGGCAGGCTAGAACCAGACAAGTCACGAGAATGCCATAGCTGCCATAAAATATCCTATTGATATGAAATAGGGTTGAGATACAGCCACTCCAATGCCAGTCAGCTGTGATAGGTGGAAGGCTTTTTGGTCTTTGGTGATGACAGAGGATGAGATGGTTGGATTGCATCACCAATTCAATGGACATGAATTTGAGCAAGCTCTAAGAGCTGGTGATGGACAGGGATGCCTGGTGTGCTGCAGTTCATGGGGTCGCAAAAAGTCGGACATGACTGAGCGACTGAACTGAACTGACAGTTAATTTGCAATGCTCTGTTAGTTTCATATGTACTGTAAAGTGATTGAGTTATATATATATATATATACACACACACACATATATAGTTGTTCAGTCACTAAGCCATGTCCGACTCTTTACGACACCATGGATTGCAGCAGACCAGGCTTCTCTGCTCTTCACTATCTCTGGAGTGTGTTCAAATTCATTTTCATTGAATCAATGATGCCATCCAACCATCTCATTCTCTGTCACCCCCTTCTCCTTCAATCTTTCCCAGCATCAGGATATTTTCCAGTGAGCTGGCTCTTCACATCAGGTGGCCAAAGTATTAGAGCTTCAGCGTTAGCATCAGTCCTTCCAGTAAATATTCAGCGCTGATTTCCTTTAGGACTGACTGGTTTGATCTCCCTGTGGTCCAAGGGAGTCTCAAGAGTTTTCTCTAGCACAATTCGAAAGCATCAATTTTCTGGAGCTTTTTCAGATTCTTTTCCCTTATAGTTCATTAGAAGATATTGAGTATAGTTCCCTGTGCTATACAATAGGTCCTTGTTCTTTACCTATTATATATATATATAATAGTGGGAATATATATATATTTTTCTCTTTTAAAGATTAAATTTGACCTTCTGTGCTGTCAAATTAATTTTACTCCTGTCCTTAGAACTAATGAGGAAATATCAGCTAAGAGCAATGATGTACTGGTAAGTGTTTAACAACTGATTTTCCAAAAATTTCCACTGGCTGATTTCAAAGTTCCAAGGTGAGGCCATTAAAGGAAGAGTTAGGAAGAGATGCACATGGTCAGCTCTTGAAGTATAAACTGGTCCTTCTGGTCACGGTTGCTGCTGCTACTGCTGCTAAGTCGCTTCAGTCATGTCCGACTCTGTGCGACCCCATAGACAGCAGCCCACTAGGCTCCTCTGTCCCTGGGATTCTCCAGGCAAGAACTCTGGAGTGGGTTGCCATTTCCTTCTCCAATGCGTGAAAGTGTAAAGTGAAAGTGAAGTCGCTCAGTCTTGCCCGACTCTTAGCGACCCAGGCTCCTTCATCCATGGGATTTTCCAGGCAAGAGTACTGGAGTGGGTTGCCATTGCTTTCTCCTCAGGTCACTGTAGGGACTCAAAAAAAAAAAAAAAAAAAAAAACAAAGGATCCGCCCTTCTAAGAGGACGGTTGAGATCATAGTTACTTTTTTCCTCTTACTACATTTAAAAGAACTGTTTAGATAAATTATACTTTCAGGACAAGGCATTCTAGACTTTATAACTAGTGCTTGACATTTTAAATCAGCGGTACCAAAACATGGGGCTTCCCAGGCGGTGCCAGTGGTAAAGAATTATTCTTGTCTGGGAAATTCCATGACAGAGGAGCCTGGTGGGCTACAGTCCATGGGGTTGCAAAAGAGCCCCACAGGACTGAGGGACTGAACGACGAAAACCAAATTGTGAGCAGTGTTGCCCCCTAGAGGGCATCTGGAAATTTGTTGTTCAGTTGCTAAGCCCTCTCCGGCTCTTTGTGACCCCACAGACTGCAGCACTCCAGGCTTCCCTGTCCTTCACCATCTCCCTGAGTTTGCTCAAACTCCTGTCCATTGAGTCTGTGATGCCATCCAGTCATTTCATCCTCTGTATCCTCCTTCTCCTCCTGCCTTCAGTCTTTCCCAGCATCAGGGTCTTTTTCAATGAGTGAAAAACTGGGACGTTGTAAGTGCTTAATGGGCAAGGGTCAGGAATGCTGAATATCCTGCCTTGGGAGAGACAGTCCTGCACAATAAAGAGTTGTTCTGCCCTCAAACTCTATGGCACAGTCCTTGGAAAAAGCAGCTTTACACTGTTCCTCCCACAAGTTGGCTTTCTGCCAGATGGTAGTGCTTTATTAATATATTCTGCTAAACTTTCGTGAGCAATCCATACCCTGCTGCTTATAAGACAAGGAAGTCCTATGCTTAGTGACAGATGCTTATTTTATTCCAAAATGATTGAAATAAAATGCACTGGAATGAAACTTTTTTTTCCCTATTAACCTTTAGCAGCATTTATAATGACCATGTTAAATCAAACCTCATTACAATGTAATGGGGCCTGACTGAAATACTGCAGGTATGATGCTGAGTAATTTCATAAATTACTAAATGGTAATTGAAGGTAATATGGCAGAATACATTCTACTCCTGAGGGGGAAAATACAGAAGACTTTGGAGGGAAATAAAGTTGGTGAAAATATAGCATTTAGAAAAGGGTTGGAAGAAAAGTGGAGAGAGGCCATAGAAGACCTGAATAAGCCCTTTAATTTTTGGCATTGGATTAAAATAAGCAATTTGGACACTGACTTGAAACGTTTCAGACACTCAGAGTCTTTTCTAACTTCCGATGTTCAGGCATTCTTCAAGGCAAAAGAATCAAAGTCAAATTATTTTTTAATACTGAATGTCTCTTCATGCCATGCCTTTATTTCAATTACAGTTCACTTCCAGACCTCACTTACCTAAATAGCTTTTCAGAAGCTTAAAAAAATCCCAATCAGTAAACTAATTGTGCTTGTTGTGAAAGAAAACGAAAATTCTAAAAAATGTAGATTTTGCAAGTCTCATCGTCACACATAGCCTTCACTGTAAATAGGACATTGTTTTAGATTTGCAAACAT
This sequence comes from Bos grunniens, assembly GCF_055505025.1. NCBI lineage: Eukaryota > Metazoa > Chordata > Mammalia > Artiodactyla > Bovidae > Bos > Bos grunniens. The sequence continues at coordinate 8,619,074 of NC_141170.1, read as the reverse complement.
TATTGTTTGTAAGTTTAATTTTTCAACATAGGTTATATTATAGGGACTGTCCTAAAACGGACTCTTCATTTACTATTTTATTTCTATGTCTATACAAGCAGATGTAAACTTACACATTTGCTAATTTAATTTAACTTTATAATACTTTAAAATTGAAGTTGATTTACAGTATTTTATTATTTTATTAGTTTCAGGTGTACAGCTATTCTGATTGAATATTCCTGTAGACTATACACCACTTAAAGTTGCTATAAATAATGGCTATGTTTCCCTCTGCTGTCCAATGTATCCTTGTGAACTCTTTGGCTTATACATAGAAGTGTGTACCTTCTAACCCCTATACCCGTTTTTTCCTCCCTCCCTTCTGTCTCCCCACTGGTAACCACCAGTTTGTTCTCTCTGTAAGTTGGATTCTGTTTTGTTGTATTCATTCATGTGCTTTATTTTTTAGATTCCACATATAAGTGATAAAATACAGCATTTTGTCTTTCTCTGATAGTTCACTAAGCATAATGCCCTCTAGGTCCATCCACGTTGTTGCAAAAGGCAGAATTTCATCCCATTTTATGTCTAAGTATTCCATTGTAGATTATGCTCAAAATCCTTCAAACTAGGCTTCAGCAGTATGTAAACTGAGAACTTCCAGATGTACAAACCGGATTTAGAAAAGGCAGAGGGACCAGAGATGAAATTGACAACATTCATTGGATCATGTAGAAAGCAAAGGAATTCCAGAAAAAACATCTACTTGTGCTATGCTAAAACATTTGACAGTGTGGGTCACAACAAACTGTGGAAAATTCTGAAAGAGACAGGAGTGCCAGACCACCCTGCTTGTTTCCTGACAAATATGTATGCAGGTCAAGAAGCAACAATCAGAACTGGACATAGAACAACAGATTAGTTTCAGATTGGGAAAGGAGTATGACTGTTGCCCTGCTTGTTTAACTTATATGCAGAATGAGTTCAGTTCAGTTCAGTTGCTCAGTCGTGTCTGACTCTTTGCGACTCTGTGGACTGCAGTACGCCAGGCCTCCCTGTCCATCACCAACTCCCAGAGTTTACTCAAACTCATGTCCATTGAGTCGGTGATGCCACCCAGCCATCCCCTTCTGTCATCCCCTTCTGTCATCCCCTTCTCCTCCCACCTTCAATATTTCCCAGCATCAGGGTCTTTTCAAATGAGTCACTTCTTTGCATCAGGTGGCCAAAGTATTGGAGTTTCAGCTTCAACATCAGTCCTTTCAATGAATATTCAGGACTGGTTTCCTTTAGGATGGACTGCTTGGATTTCCTTGCAGAATACATCTTGTGAAATGCTGGGCTGGATGAATCACAAGCTGGAATCAAGATTGCCAGGAAAAATATCAACCACCTGAGATATCTGAATGAAAACACTCTAATGGAGGAAAATGAAGAGGAATTAAAGAGCCTTTTGGTGAATGTGAAAGAAGAGAATGAAAAAACTGGCTTAAAACTCAACATTAAAAAAACTAAGATCATGACATTGGGTTCCATTACCACATGACAAATAGAAGGGGAAAAAGTGGAAGCGGTGACCAGGTTTATTTTCTTGGGCTCCAACATCACCACAGATGGTGACTGCAGCCATGAAATTAAAAGATGCTTCCTCCTTGGAAGGAAAGCTATGACAAACCTAGACAGCATGTTAAAAAGCAGAGACATCTCTTTGCTGACAATGGTCTGTATAGTCAAAGCTGTGGCTTTTCCAGTAGTCATGTTTGGATGTGAGAGTTGTACCATAAAGGAGGCTGCACACCAAATAATTGATGCTTTCAAATTGTGCTGTAGGAGACTCTTGAGAGTTTCTTGGACTGCAAGGAGATCAAACCAATGAATCCTAAAGGAAATCAACCCTGAATATTCATTGAAAGGACTGATGCTGAAGCTGAGGCTCCAATGCTTTGGCCACCTGATGTGAAGAGCCAACTCATTGGAAAAGACCCTGATGCTGGGAAAGAGCTAAGGCAAAAGGAGAAGAGGGTGACAGAGGATGAAATGGTGAGATAGCATGACTGCTCAATGGGCATGAATTTAACAAACTCTGGGAGATAGTTAAGGACAGAGAAGGCTGGTGTGTTGCAATCCATGGGGTCTCAAAGAGTTGAACACAACTTAGCGACTGAACAACAATGTTCCATTGTATATATGTTCCACATCTTTATCCATTCATCCGTTGATGGGCACTTAGGTTGCTTCCATATCTTGGCTATTGTAAATAGTGCTGCTATGAATATTTTCTTGTTGTTCTGTCGCTAAGTCGTGTCTGACCCTTTTGCAATCCCATAGACTGTAGCCTGTCAGGCTCCTCTATCCATGGAATTTCCCAGACTAGAATACTGGAGTGGGTTGCCCTTTCCTTCTCTAGGGGATCTCCTGAACCAGGGATCCAACCCTAGTCTCCTGCTTGGCAGGTGGATTCTTTACCACTGAGCCGCCAGGGAAACCTACTATGAATGTTGGGAGTTAATGTATCTTTTCAAATTAGTGTTTCTTTTTCTTGGATATATACCCCTGAGTGGCTTTGCTGGATCATATTGAAAGGTTGTTGTTGAATTACAAAGACGCCGGGATTCTTGGCCCCCAGAGGAGAAGAATTCAATCCGGGGCCAGAGACGAGGCTTGATTGCTCAGAGCTTTCGTGTAATAAAGTTTTATTAAAGAATAAAGGAGAGAGAGAAAGCTTCTGACATAGGCATCAGAAGGGGGCAGAAAGAGTACCCCCCTGCTAGTCTTCAGCTGGATGTTATATAGTCACTAGCAGTCTGTTAATGAAAGAAAGGAATGTCTTAAAACTCAGAATGGCACCAGGCCCCTCACCCATAAGATGTATTTGGGGATAGTCTTGGCACCAAATGGTTTATCCTGGGCCATAAAATGATTAACTTGAATCTTGAAGAAGGGCAGACCACCATACAAATAGTTTCATTTACATAGATTAGGGGAACAATATCTGAGTATAACATACTGGTTTGTCAAGTAGGTTCTTTTTTTTTTTTTTTCTTTTTTTCTCTAATTTTATTTTATTTTTAAACTTTACATAATTGTATTAGTTTTGCCAAATATCAAAATGAATCCGCCACAGGTATACATGTGTTCCCCATCCCGAACCCTCCTCCCTCCTCCCTCCCCATACCATCCCTCTGGGCCGTCCCAGTGCACCAGCCCCAAGCATCCAGCATCATGCATCGAACCTGGACTACCAACTCGTTTCCTACATGATATTTTACATGTTTCATTGCCATTCTCCCAAATCTTCCCACCCTCTTCCTCTCCCACAGAGTCCATAAGACTGTTCTATACATCAGTGTCTCTTTTGCTGTCTCGTACACCGGGTTATTGTTACCATCTTTCTAAATTCCATATATATGTGCTAGTATACTGTATTTATGTTTTTCCTTCTGGCTTACTTCACTCTGTATAATAGGCTCCAGTTTCATCCACCTCATTAGAACTGATTCAAATGTATTCTTTTTAATGGCTGAGTAATACTCCATTGTGTATATGTACCACAGCTTTCTTATCCATTCATCTGCTGATGGACATCTAGGTTGCTTCCATGTCTTGGCTATTATAAACAGTGCTGCGATGAACATTGGGGTACACGTGTCTCTTTCCCTTCTGGTTTCCTCAAGTAGGTTCTGAGCCAAGAGGCGGAACCGACTTGAAGACAGAGTCTGGGGTAAATGCATAGCACATTAGCATAGCTTAAGACAGACATTCCCATAAGGAAAAGGCATTGGTTATCTCTAGGTTTGAGAATAGCTAACTTCAGGGGAAACCAGGTGTCATTATGGCAATGCAGTATTTTAAGAGAAACCTTTTAAATGTGTACTGTTTGTTTCTTCCTTCCACTAAAGAGAGATAAAAATGTCTGACACTTGCGGGCTATTTCCTCCGTTTGGAGACCCCTGGCCTTCCTGCCTGTTACCCTATCAATATGATAGATCTATTTTTTAGTTTTTTGAAGACTTTCCATACTGTTTTCCATAATGGTTACACCAATTTACATTTTCTCTACCTCCTCCCCAATGCTTGTTATTTATAGACTTTTTCATAACAGCCATTTGACAGGAGTGGGGTTGATATCTTGTTGTTTTGTAAACTTTTTAAAAATTAAAGTATATTGTAAAGTGCACAGAATTTTAGTGTAGATTTTTATGATTGGTCCTAAGTGAATGTTATCCATATACTCACCACTTAAATTAAGACATAGAATATCATCATTGTCCTTTGTCCTTGAGTTCTCTTTCCTATCCCTCCCATTTGACTCATCCTTATTGAATGTGATCAGGCTTCTGATGTGATCAGGCTTCTGAGTTCTATCACCATATACTAATTTTCCTTTTTCTTTAGATTAAAATAAACTGGATCATTTAGCATTAACTTTTTTGAGTCTGGATCTCCTTGCCTGTTTGGTTATGAAATACTTCCACTATTGCATGAAGTATTAGCTCATTTTTATTGCTGCAGTGTATTTTATTGTATGACTTGTAATATAATTGTAAATATAAATTACAATATAATTTATTTGTTCTGCTTTGATGAACTTTTAGATTGCTTGTTGTTTGGGGGCTACTGTGAATAATACTTTTATACTTGTCTTTATACCTATACATGTATTTTGATGAATATATGTGTGTATATATATATATATATATTCCCCCACCCTCCTCACTGGCACATACCTAGAAGTGAAATTGCTGTGACATAAGTCGTGTGCATATTCAGCATTAGTTTTTACTGCCAACAGTTTTTCCAAAGTGACTTTAAGTGTTTTTATTTCCATAGGCATTGTGTAAGGATTCCATTTGCTCTACATTTTTGCCAACAGTTTGTAGGGTCTTTTTTTTTTAATTATTATTATTAAGTTTCAGCCAAGTTTGTGGCTTTCTAGTGGTGATTTATTTCATCTATTTTGCATTTCTCTTATGACTAAGGATTTTGAACATCTTATGAGTGAAATGGTCAATTTTTTTTGATTAATGGCTGGACAAGTCTTTTACTTCTATTTTATTGTTTTTTTCCTCTTTCTCACAGTCTTATAGGAGTTCTTTATAAATTCTGAAAGTTAGCTGGCTGCTGTATTGCATATATCTTTTCCAACTCTGTGGTTCGCCTTTTCAATCTCTAAGGAATCTTTAATGAAGTCATTGTGTTTGTATTTTCTTGTATTATTATTAGTGTTTCCTGTGTTCTCTTTGGGCTTCCTTCATGACTCAGACAGCAAAATCCTCCTGCAACATTGGAGACCTGGGTTGGAGACCAAGGTTGATCCTCGGTTTGGGAAGATCCCCTGGAAGAGGGCATGGTAACCCACTCCGGTATTCTTGCCTGGAGAATCCCCATGGACAGAGGAGCCTGGAGGGCTACCTACAGTCCATGGGGTCACAAAGAGTCAGACATGACTGAGTGACTAAGCACAGCACAGTGTCCTATTCAGGAAATTTTTGGCTACTCCAAATGAAGCTATTGTTTTATATTATCTCCTGTGTTACTGTTTCACCTATCACAATTAGATCTCTAATGCATCTAAAACTGATTTTTGTATATGGTGTGAGGAAAGGGGTATTGTTATTTTATTTAACATCATTTATTGAAAAGACCATGCTTCCTCCACTGAATTTCATTGGCCAACTCTTTGATAAATCAGAAGTCTGTATATGGGAGGGTCTGTTTCTTAAGTCTCTTCCATTTTTTTTTTTATTGTCTATCCTATCACCACTACCATACTTAGAACTGTAGTTTTATAAAGTTGGTATGTGGTTATGTAAGTTATTCAACTTTGGTCTTCTTTAGAATTGTATTCATTACACTTAACTCTTTTAATTTTCATATTCATTTTGTAATCATCTCATCCATTTCCATGAAATTTTGGTTGGAAGCAAATAAATACATTAACCTTTAGACTATTGAGTCTTCTAATCAGTGAACTTGGTATAACCTCTCTTTCTTTAGTTCTTTAATTTTCTTTTAGTAATGTTTGTGCTTTGCTATGTAGTGATCTAGCCCATTTAAAAATTAGATTTATTTCTAAGTATTGATATATTTTAAGGGTATGTATACTAAAATCTATGTATGCTAAAATTTATGTATACTAAAAGCAGACTTCCCTGGTGGCTCAGACAGTAAAGCGTCTGCCTACAATGTGGAAGACCTGGGTTCAATCCCTGGATCGGGATGATCTCCTGGAGAAGGAAATGGCAACTCACTCCAGTATTCTTGCCTGGAAAATCCCACAGAACGAGAAGCCTGGTAGGCTACAATCCATGGGGTCGCAAAGAGTCAGACACGACTGAGTGACTTCACTTCATACTAAAATCTGTGAATTTTGATTCTGTTACTAGAATGTAGAAATGCAATTATGTTTTACATATCAACTTTGTAATCAGAAATCTTGTAAAATTCATTTATTTACTTTCAACTTTATTTATAGATTTTTTTGTATTTTACATTTATATTGTCATGTTTTTATGAACAATAATATTTCTTTCTTTCTTTTATATAATCTTTAATTTTATTTATTTTCTTTTTGTATCTTATTGGACTCATTAAACCTCTATAGCAATAAGGTAATTCTTTGTTAAACTGCCCTAATAGGATTCTTGTTGAAGGCAGGCCAAAGTGATCAGATATTACCTGGAATATGATGGGACATGAGGACTTTGATCAAATATCAGGGTAGTCAGATTTTGAGGGTGGGGATTCTGGCTAACCTGGCAGCAGGGTTCTTGCTAAACTTGAACTCTACAGAGATGGAGATGGAAGTCCACACTTTGGGCTAGTTGAGCAGAAGGCTCAGAAGAACTTGACTAAAAGTTTGACCCAGGACAAAATCTCGGTCAGCAGACATTCTTGTTTCATTCCCAATCTTAGGGGAAAAGTCTCTAATATTCCATAAAAATACTGTGTTTGCTATAGTTTTCTTTTCTTTTTTTTTTTACCAGATACTTTTTAGTAGATTCAGTTCAGTTCAGTGGCTCAGTCATGTCCGACTCTTTGCAACCCCATGGACTGCAGAATGCGAGGCTTCCCTGTCCATTGTTAACTCCTGGAGCATGCTCAAACTCATGTCCATTGAGTCGGTGATGCCATCCAACCATCTCATCCTCTGTCATCCGCTTCCCCTCCTGCTTTTGATCTTTTCCAGCATCAGGGTCTTTTCTAATGAGTCAGTTCTGCACATCAGGTGGCCAAAGTATCAGAGCTTCGGCTTCAGCATCAGTCCTTTCAATGAATATTCAGAACTGATTTCCTTTAGGATTGATCTCCTTGCTGTCTGTCCAAGGACTCTCAAGAGTCTTCTCCAACATCACAGTTCAAAAGCATCAATTCTTCAGCACTCAGCTTTCTTTATGGTCCAACTCTCACATCCATACGTGACTACTGGAAAAACATAGCTTTGACTATACAGACCTTTTTTGGTAAAGTAATATCTCTGTTTTTTAGACTAGTTTCCTTCTAAATTTTTCTTTTCTAGAGTACTTCCCCCCCCCTTAAATCATGAATGAGTGAATTTTATCAAATGCTTTCTCTCTACTAATTTAAATGTTCATGTTCTTATATAAATATAAGAATAATGTTCTTGTTCATTCTGTTAATGTGGTAAACTACATTGATTAATATTTAAAAAAGTGAAACCCCAACTTGACATTGCTGGAATAAACTCTACATTGTCATAATGCATTGCCCTTTTATGTATCACTGCATTTGGTTTGCTATTACTCTGTTTCAGAGCCCTGCCTGTGTGTTCATTTGAAGGATTTGTTGTTTTTCAGTCTCTAAGTGGTGTCCAACTGTCTGTGACTGCATGGGCTGCAGCACTCCAGGCTTCCCTGTCCTTCACTATCTCCTAGAGTTTGCTCAAACTCATGCCCATTCGGATTCAATCATCTCATCCTGTCACCCCATTCTCCTGCCCTCAATCTTTCCCAGCATCAGGGTCGTTTCCAATGAGTCAACTCTTTGTATCAGGTGACCAAAGTATTGGAGCTTCAGCGTCAGCATCAGTCTTTCCAATGAATATTCAATGTTGATTTCCTTTAGGATTGACTGCTTTGATCTTGCAGTCCAAGGGACTCTCAAGAGTCTTCTCCAACACCACAGTTCAAAAGCATCAATTCTTCAGTGCTCAGCTTTCTTCACAGTCCAACTCTCACATCCATACATGACCACAGGAAAAAACCATAGCCTTGACTAGATGAACCTTTTTTGGCAAAGTAATGTCTCTGCTTTTGAATACGCTATCTAGGTTGGTCATAACTTTCCTTCCAAGGAGTAAGCGTCTTTTAATTTCATGGCTGCAGTCACCATATGCAGTGATTTTGGAGCCCAGAAAAATAAAGTCTGACACTGTTTCCACTGTTTCCCCATCTATTTCCCATGAAGTGGTGGGACCAGATGCTATGGTCTTCATTTTCTGAATGTTGAGCTTTAAGCCAACTTTTTCACTCTCCACTTTCACTTTCTTCAAGAGGCTTTTGAGTTCCTCTTCACTTTCTGCCACAACGGTGGTGTCATCTGCATATCTGAGGTTATTGATATTTCTCCCGGCAATCTTGATTCCAGCTTGTGTTTCTTCCAGTCCAGCGTTTCTCATGATGTACCCTGCATATAAGTTAAATAAACAGGGTGACAATATACAGCCTTGACAAACTCCTTTTCCTATTTGGAACCAGTCTGTTGTTCCATGTCCAGTTCTAACTGTTGCTTCCTGACCTGCGTACAAATTTCTCAAGAGGCAGATCAGGTGGTCTGGTATTCCCATCTTTTGAAGAATTGTCCACAGTTTATTGTGATCCACACAGTCAAAGGCTTTGGCATAGTCAATAAAGCAGAAATAGATGTTTTTCTGGAACTCTCTTGCTTTTTCCATGATCCAGCGGATGTTGGAAATTTGATCTCTGGTTCCTCTGCCTTTTCTAAAACCAGCTTGAACATCAGGAAGTTCACGGTTCACATATTGCTGAAGCCTGGCTTGGAGAATTTTGAGCATTACTTTACTAGCGTGTGAGATGAGTGCAATTGTGCGGTTGTTTGAGCATTCTTTGGCATTGCCTTTCTTTGGGATTGGAATGAAAACTGACCTTTTCCAGTCCTGTGGCCACTGCTGAGTTTTCCAAATTTGCTGGCATATTGAGTGCAGCACTTTCACAGCATCATCTTTCAGGATTTGGAATAGCTCAACTGGAATTCCATCACCTCCACTAGCTTTGTTCATAGTGATGCTTTCTAAGGCCCACCTGACTTCACATTCCATGATGTCTGGCTCTAGGTCAATGATCACACCATCATGATTATCTGGGTCATGAAGATCTTTTTTGTACAGTTCTTCTGTGTATTCTTGCCATCTCTTCTTAATATCTTCTGCTTCTGTTAGGTCCATACCATTTCTGTCCTTTATCGAGCTCATCTTTGCATGAAATGTTCCTTTGGTATCTCTGATTTTCTTGAAGAGATCCCTAGTCTTTCCCATTCTGTTGTTTTCCTCTATTTCTTTGCATTGATAGCTGAAGAAGGCTTTCTTATCTCTTCTTGCTATTCTTTGGAACTCTGCATTCAGATGCTTATATCTTTCCTTTTCTCCTTTTCTTTTTGCTTTTCTTCTTTTCACAGCTATTTGTAAGGCCTCCCCAGACAGCCATTTTGCTTTTTTGCATTTCTTTTCTATGGGAATGGTCTTGATGGTCTTGATCCCTGTCTCCTGTACAATGTCACGAACCTCATTCCATAGTTCATCAGGCACTCTATCTATCAGATCTAGGCCCTTAAATCTATTTCTCACTTCCACTGTATAATCATAAGGGATTTGATTTAGGTCATACCTGAATGGTCTAGTGGTTTTCCCTACTTTCTTCAATTTAAGTCTGAATTTGGCAAGAAGGAGTTCATGGTCTGAGCCACAGTCAGCTCCTGGTCTTGTTTTTGCTGACTGTATAGAGCTTCTCCATCTTTGGCTGCAAAGAATATAATCAATCTGATTTCGGTGTTGACCATCTGGTGATGTCCATGTATAGAGTTTTCTCTTGTGTTGTTGGAAGAGGGTGTTTATTATGACCAGTGTATTTTCTTGGCAAAACTCTATTAGTCTTTGCCCTGCTTCATTCCGTATTCCAAGGCCAAATTTGCCTGTTACTCCAGGTATTTCTTGACTTCCTACTTTTGCATTGCAGTCCCCTATCATGAAAAGGACATCTTTTTTGGGTGTTAGTTCTAAAAGGTCTTGTAGGTCTTCATAGAACCGTTCCACTTCAGCTTCTTCAGCGTTACTGGTTGGGGTATAGACTTGGATTACTGTGATATTGAATGGTTTGCCTTGGAAACGAACAGAGATCATTCTGTCGTTTTTGAGATTGCATCCAAGTACTGCATTTCGGACTCTTTTGTTGACCATGATGGCCACTCCATTTTCTGAGGGATTCCTGCCCGCAGTAGTAGATATAATGGTCATCTGAGTTAAATTCACCCATTCCAGTCCATTTCAGTTCGCTGATTCCTAGAATGTCAACATTCACTCTTGCCATCTCTTGTTTGATCACTTCCAATTTGCCTTGATTCATGGACCTGACATTCCATGTTCCTATGCAATATTGCTCTTTACAGCATCAGTCATGTCCAGTTCTTTGTGACTCCATGGACTGTAACCTACAAGGCTCTTTTGTCCATGGGGTTCCCAGCCAAGAATACTGGAGTGGGTTGCTATCTCCTCCTCCAGGGGATCTACCAGACCAAGGATCAGACCTGCATCTCTAATGTCTCCTGCATTAGCAGGTGGGTTCTTTACCACTAGCGCCACTTGTCTGTGAGGTTAGAGAAGATTACTGAATTTGCATGAAGTTTAATATTTAGAAGTATGCAGTGGTGATGAATTGGGTGTGAAAGGAGTTTGCTTCTCATTCTACCAGACATATTTCAGCAGACTAATATCACCTGTTTCATGTGCCCAAATATGTCCCATGCTTGTCTTTACAAATAATATGCCCTCTACCTAGAGTACCCTTCCTCTCCCTATCTACCTGAATACCCAATGGTTCCCCTGCACATGAATTCAGAAGTCATTTCATCCAGGAAGGTTTCCTTAAATCCCTGACTGGGTTAATACCTCTGCTATGCTTTTAAGACAACCTAAACTTCTCTCCTCATGGCAATTAACACACTTGATTGCTTACTGTTTAAAATTTACTCTAGTAAATGTTGAGGCTAATGAGAACAGGGGGAAAATTTTATGCATTTAAAGCTATATATCCTTCTCTAAATTGGAGAAGGAAATGGCAACCCACTCCAGTGTTCTTGCCTGGAGAATCCCAGGGACGGGGGAGCCTGGTGTGCTGCTGTCTATGGGGTTGCACAGAGTCAGATACAACTGAAGTGACTTAGCAGCAGCAGCAGCATCCTTCTCTAAACATTGATTTATCTGCCCACAAAATTTGATATAATGTAGTTTTATTATAATTCAGTTTGAAATATTAAAAATATTTTTCATTATGCTTTTTCTTTTTACCCTTATATTGCTTACAAGTGCATTGCTTTATTGTTTAATTCCCAAACACTTGTGGATCTTTCTAACTTTTTTTTGTTATTGATTTCCAGCTTGATGCCATTGATGTCACAGTACATATTTTGTCATGACTATTCTTGTAATTTGCTGATATGCTTTATAGATCAGCATAAGGTCAGTTGGTAAAGATTCCATGTACATTTGAAAAAAGATTATTCTTAAGCTCTTGGGTGCTGTACTCTATACAGGATAATTCAGTTAAATTGGTTAATCATGATATTCAAATATTTGAGATCTTTCCTGGTTTTTTGGTGCTGTTTATTCTACCAGTCACTGAAAAAGCTATGTTGAAATCTTTAAATATATTTATAGAGTTTTCACTTCGTCAATTTTAAGCATGAATATTTTGATACTGTATTTTTTAATGTTTGGAAATTTAGGATTTTTATGTCTTTTTTCATTTATTCCTTTATCACAATAAAACTATTTTAGCAATACTTCTTACCTTAAAACTATATATAAGGTCAGTATAGATGTATTAGTTTTATTTCAATTATTTTATTTATGTCTCTATTTTTTATTTTTCAAGCATTTTTGTACCTATATTTAAGATATGTTTCTTGACTGTCCCAGTGTGAAAATCCTTTTTTTTTAATGGAAAGATTTTGTCTATTGACATTTCATATAAGTTGCTGGTATATTTATATTAAATTTGCCTTCTTATTAGTTGCTTAGTCTATTGTTCTTATTTATTTGTTTTATATTTTTTTCTTGTCTTACTTCTTTTAATATTACATATCTTTCATAAATTTTATTTTATTCTATTATTTTGCATATATATACTATATATACAAACAATATATATATATATAATTTATAGAATTATATATTAGTTGCTCAGTTGTGTCTGACTGTTTTGTGACCCCATGGACTGTAGCCTGCCAGGCTCCTCTCTCCATGGTATTCTCCAGACAAGAATACTGGAGTGGGTTGCCATTCCCTTCTCCAGGGGATCTTCCTGATCCAGGGATTGAACCAGGTCTCCTGCATTGCAGGCAGATTCTTGAGCATCTTCCCTCTTTACCACTAGTGAAGCCCAAGAGCTGACTCATTGGAAAAGACCCTGATGTTGGGAAATAATGAGGGCAGAAGGAGAAGGGGGTGACAGGGAATGAGATTGTTGGATGGCATCACCAACTCAATAGACATGAATTTGAGAAAACTCTGGGATATAGTGAAGGACAGGGAAGCCTGGCTTGTTGCAGTTCCTAGGGATGCAAAAAGTCAGACACAACTCAGCAACTGAACAGCAACTACATATATATATATACACATATACACAAACATATAACACACAATAAAATTTTATTATTCTCTCTGTGATTACTCTAGAGATTGCATCATGCATCCTTGACTTGTTGAAGTATAATTTAAATCAGCATTTACCTGAGAATATTTTAATTCTTTTTAACCTCTTTACCAACTAATGTACGATTGGTATTGTGCATTTTGATTTTGTTTTATGTAGTCAATATTCATGTATATTTCACATATTTTCCTTTACTGGTGTATTTTATTTATTTTTATGTTACTATGCTTCTATCTGGGATTACTTTTCTGTCTAGAAAATTCCCTTTAGCATTTCATTTCTAACAGGTGGGCTGATCACAAAATCCATTTTTGTTTTTCTGAAGATGTACTTGGACTTCATTTTGAAAGATATTTTTATTTTACTGAGGAAAGCATTCTAGATTGGTAATTTCATTTTTTTTTTTTTTTCTTTTTTGCAGCACTTGAAAATTCATTATATTGTCTTTGGCTTCCGTAATTCCTTCTGAGAATGCTAAGACGTTTTGGTTGTTTTGTCTGTTTTTTTTTTTTTGTTTTGTTTTCCCCTCTCTCTCTTTGCTTTCAAGATTTTGACTAGTTTTCAACAGTTTTTCTATGATGTTTCTTTTGTAATTTATTTTTTTTGTATTTATGTTGTTTGGGTTCCAAGATATTCTTAAATCTTGAGTATGTTTCACCAGTTTTGGAAAACTCTCAGCCATTCTTTCTTTAAACATTTTTCTGATCAATTTCCTTTTTTCCTCTCTATTCTTTTCTCTTCTTACACATATATTTGGCATTTCCTCCATTTTTCATACATCTTCCCACTCTTTTCTTTATACTAATCTTTCTACTCTGTGCCTCAATATGGACATTTGTTAAAAACTGATCTATTTCAGTTCACTAATTATCTCTTTTGTTTTCTTTAATATGACATAGTTTTCTAATTTGAGGTATTATAGTTTTCAATTTTAGAATTTCTATTTGTCTATTTTTATAGATATCAGTTGCAGGTGGTAAAACCTTCTGCTGCTAAGTCACTTCAGTCGTGTCCGACTCTGTGCGACCCCATAGACGGCAGTCCACAGGGCTCCCCCGTCCCTGGGATTCTCCAGGCAAGAACACTGGAGTGGGTTGCCATTTCCTTCTCCAATGCATGAAAGTGAAAAGTGAAAGTGAAGTCACTCAGTCGTGTCCGACCCTCAGCGACCCCATGGACTGCAGCCTTCCAGGCTCCCCCGTCCATGGGATTTTCCAGGCAAGAGTACTGGAGTGGGGTGCCATTGCCTTCTCCGGGTAAAACCTTCTACCTTATCCTATATTTCACTGAACTTATTCATTATAACCTTTTAGAAGTCTGTCTGAAAATGCGATTGTGTGATCACTTTGGGGTGAGTTTCTATTGCCTATTCTTTTCTTTTGGTTCTGATCATTTGTTATTCTGTCCTAGTGTGACTTTCAATTTTTAAATAAATATCCAACATTGTGTATGGAAAATTTTAGACTCTCTGGATGACACTGATTTCCTGGAGAGAGGGTTTTCTTTAGGTAGCTATGTAATGTTTGGGAAGTGATCCAATTAAATCTGAATTTCTGTCTTTATTAAGACTTATCTTTTTATGTATTCCCTTACTTTTGGAGATAGCTTGTGATGTTCTCAACCGAAAGCCTGGGTTTCTACAGGATCTTCTTCCATGATGGACTCTGGACTCTAATTTATTGCTTTTCATCACCATAAGACTGACTGAATCTCTGCTTAGACTTTTATTTTCTTAGCACCTGATTTCTGCTGCCAGTTTCATTATCTAGCTTCTTGAATGCACAGTTTAGGAATCAGGGATTAATTTGGAGGACATTGCATGAGTAACTTAGGGCTCGGTTTTCTGTACTGCTCTTCACTCTGTGATCTGGGGCCCTCCAGTTCTGGCTGCCTTAATCACCCTTATTTCTAATTTTTGTCTTTTTCTTTCAATGAAACGGCTGCAAACCCTCTGCTGCTGCTTTCTATTTATCCTTTATACCCCTTGTTGCAGACTGACAAAGCTCCAAAGGAAAAAAGCAGCAGTGGAGCAGATCTCATCTTAGTACTTTCTCTTTGCGATTCTAACTCCTTGATTCTCATCTGCAGTGGTTGCTCTTAGATGCCTTCAAAAAGTGTCTTTTTAAAATGTATTTAATCCAGCTCTTAGGTTATTCTCAGTAGAAGGCTTACTATGACACAAGCTACTCATAATAACTGAGACTATTTTGTTCATTTTGGAGGCTGTATACAATTCTAAGTTCTGGGTTTGCCAATTACTTATTTAGTGCCCTATTGAACTTCTGGTTTCTGAGTTTTCACTATTATGAATAATGTTGCATAAACATGTTTGTAATATAATTTCATGCAATTGTACAAGCATTTCTTTAGGATAGTTGCTGATAGTAAATGGCTGGACATGGCTTATATCATTTTTCTCATCCTTTTTTGGACAGAACTCAGTTTCCTGGCTTCAGCCAAATTGCAGGGTAGACTGGGAAATTCAGATATTTTGTATGTACAGGAAGAGGAAATGTTGTGGCAAACACAGAATTGTCTTTACTACTAATTACTTCCTAACTTGTCTCTCTGGGTCTAGACCCCTTCTATAATCCATATACTACATTATCACTTGACCTATTATCCTTAAATACCACTGAGTATTGAAGAATTTATGCTTTTGAAGGGTGCTGGAGAAGACTTTTGAGCATACCTGGGACAGCAAGGAGATCAAACCAGTCAATCCTAAAGGAAATCAACCCTGAACACTCACTGAAAAGACTGATGCTGAAGTTGAAGCTCCAGCACTTTGGCCATCTGATGCAAACAGTCAACTCATTGGAAAAGTCCTTGATGCTAGGAAAGATTGAGGGCAGGAGGAAAAGGGGGCGATAGAGGATGAGATGACTGGAAAGTGAAAGTGAAGGTCACTCAGTCATGTCCGACTCTTTGCAACCCCATGGATTATACAATCCATGGAATTCTCCAGGCCAGAATACTGGAGTGGGTAGCCTATCCCTTCTCCAGGGGATCTTCCTGACCCAGGAATCAAAGCGGGGTCCCCTGCATTGCAGGCGGATGATTGGATGGCATTACCAATTCAACGGACATGAACTCGGGCAAACTTTGGGAGATAGTGAGGAACAGGGAGACCTGGTGTGCTTCAGTCCATGGGGTCACAGGGAGTCGGATATGACTTAGTGACTTAATAACCACCACCAGAACCACTGGTCAAGATTCACCAATAAATTAAAATCTTTTAGGATCTTTCTTTTGCTTAGAGATTGAATTTGTGACTTCTTACAAATGTGCAAGTGCTAGAACCTCAATGGAAGACTCTTTTGCTTTATATTTCTGAATCTAATCTTTTATCATTTTACTCTGATACTTTTTTTTATTTTTATAGATGATGGAAAGTGTTTAGTGGGGCTCTGCTTCACAGTTGTATAGAGGTGATCATACTTAACTGGGGCAAACTTGAAATTGAGGGCGGTCACCAGTTAGATTCCTTAAATTACAACTTGCTTAATAAGTAATACCCTCTAACTAGACTTGCCAATCAAGCTCACTTTAACTGCTTCTGCAAATTCCGTACCCTCCATGCTTCGTGTAGCTTAGGTAATCTATCACAAGACTCCCATAACTGTCATCTATAGATAAGAACTCTGATGCATGGATCATTATAATAAAGTTTGCTTAAGTTGTTTAGCAGGAACATGGAGTAAAATCTTGCCCAGTTCGAACTGGTAGAGGTTGCTGACCATTCAACTGGGCCTGCATGAGTGTCTGTTGGGTGACCTTTGACGTCAGAGGGTACAAAACTCGACCCTCCGGTTACGTTAATGATGTTATTTTCTGCGCATGGTTCTCATGAAGAGCATGTAACTCAAATATACCTGTTCATAACATGATTACTTCACCTTTTCCTTATCTCCAATCACCTTTCACCATGCCTCAGATCACCCTGCTTCTTTATCTCATAAATATCATGAGACCCACATCTTCAGGGAGGTGAATTTGAGTTTTGTTTTTCCATCTCCTTGCTTGGCTGCCTTGGGAATAAACCTTTTCTCTGCTGCAAACCTCAGCATCTCAGCTTTTGGCTTGCTGTGTGTTGGGCAAATGATCCTGGTTCGGTAACAAGCTCTCCTCAGACACTATTGTAGTTCCAAGGGCAGAGACAAAGGAGACAGGAAAATATGGGGTGGACATTGCTTCTTCTATATCCAGCAGTATGACCTGGGGCGAGCTAGCATATCTTTTCTGTGCTTCTGTGTTCCCAGCTCTGTAATCTGGTTCTGATAATGGAGTAAAATGGCAGCCTTATTATTTTGATCTGCCAGTCTCCACCTAAAAAGTACACTAGAAAGGACAAGATTTGCCTTTAAGGAAAACAGGAAGATTCTGAGTCATAAGGTAGTCATAGGTGATTTTGTGTGTGTGCTGCTCACATTCAATGTCCCAAGCTGCAAGCTGAGTACACCTTCACCTCCACTCATTGTTATTTATTTGGAGCCATGTAGATCAATCTTCCTAGGAGCAGCAAACACTCCAGGGACCTGACTTTAAGTGTTAAGTGGCTCCTCAGCTTCCTTTCCAGAAGATCTAGTGTAAGGCTTTGCAAGTGGGTCTCTTGAGAGTTATTTGTGTTTAATCTGCAGTGAGAGGACCAGCCTGGGTCAGAGCCCTGCAGCCCTGGTATTTCAGCTTTCCTCTTTGGGAAATGATCCTCTAGGTCCATTATCTGGTTCTGTTCTAGCCATTAGGCTGTCCTTCCACAGGCAGGGGGTTAATGAGCCCAGGGCTAGAACCCTAGTGTGGGCATAATCCCTGAGTACATTCTCTTAAATAACACATCAACCACCACCACAACAAAAATCACTGCTCTTGTTGGCAGTCAGACTCTTCTTGATTGGAAAGTAGACACCAAGAAGCCTATGGGCCCAGCTAAGATCCCACTTCTGCTATTTATTATCTCTGTGATCTGAGAAACATTGCTTAAACTCTACATGTCCCAGTCTTCTTGTATATAAACTGAGAAGAATGACATTACTATGCCTAAAGTCCCTGCAAGGATTAAATGAGACAATTTATGAAAAGTAGTTTGAATAGTGCCTGGCACATAGTAAATCCTGTATAAGTGTTAAGTAGAGTTCTTATAAATAATTAATTATCTCATTACTTAATTATTTAGTTTAATACAGCACCCACTGAGGTAGATGTTTTCACTTATTCTCCTTTTTCAGATGAGGAAAGTGAGACAAAATTGTCAGGTAATTCACCTAACCTACAAATATTTACTACGTCATAGGATTGGAATTCAAAACCAGGCAGTCTGGGTAAGTAGAATCATATAATGAGGGAGATGTGATATTCTGCCCCAAGGAGAGTTATATTATGACATAGCAGTTAGACACTCCAATTTCATTGATTATGGTTTCTACCTATGTTTCTAGCTTCTTCAAAGTATCAGGGATTTAAATGGACTACATAATTTTGGAGTAAACCTTAGGACCTTGAGTCAGACTGTTTTGAATTAAAACTCAAATTTTGCCCTTCAATAGCTGTGGGACTTTCGTCAAGTTAAATTGTATAAACCCACCAAAGCCTAATAACACTGTTATATATTAAGGTATGTAAACTCCTTAGCAAATATCCTAGTGTATTATAGATCCTCAGGAAGCGTGGGTTATTGTGGTAGATTCCAGAATGGCCCCAGTTCCTCCTCCTTCCTATATTGACACCCTCATGCAACTTTTCAGCGCCTTCATGTTTCATCTGAATTCAGCCACATGACTTGCTTTGACCCATAGAACGGGGTCTGTGTCAGTTCCAAATCTCTTGTACCCCCACCATTACAATGAGAACATGCGCATGCTGGGGACGCAAGGGACACGCAGAGCTGAGGCAAGTCATAGACTTGGACATAAAACTAGGATTTTAATCTAGCTGTGCCTGACCTGGTAACTAGAGCTGTTGTTCCCTCTTCCAGGCTTCATTGTATTAGCATTGCTACAGGGGAAACTAGGGGGCAGATTAAAAGCAATCTTTTTTTTTTTTTTCATTAGACAGACTGCCAGGAAAGGTTGCAGAATCAATTTATGTTTACTCAAAATGCAATTACAACAATGAGTAACAGCAAGAGAGAAAGAAAAAAGAAATTCGTACATGTAAGGGCAAAATTTGTTTTCTAATGTGCACACAGGCAATGCAGAACAGCTCCTCTGTAGTTGTGTCTAATGTGTCATTTCCTTTTGTAACATATGAACCCAAATTCAGTGGGGTGAGCCTCCTTGATAAGGCAGGCACTTCATAGATTCACCAAGAGGAAGCCCAGAGCAATCCTGACTTTATTTTTATTGTGCTTAATTTCTTACCATCAGGTCATTGTTTCTGCAAGAAGTTTTCCAACCTTGTACGTATGGAAAAAATGATCAGGTTAAGTCTGGGAGAATGCTGTGCATGGTTAGTTATATTTCTTTCATGGGGGAAAGGAGTTGGGGTCTAAGGTGCCATATATTGGCTTCTTTGCAAGTTATCTCCTTCATGCTATTGACCCTCTGGCCACATATTCTTCCTTCTATTGATACACTCATCACAATTCTGTCTCTCCTTTCTTTCTTCTTAAACCATTTTCACAGTATCACCACTGAGGAGTCATGTAATACCGACGACAATCATTTACGTTGATAACATGTACCAGGTGATTCCTTAGTTATAGGACCTGCACATTTACATTTAATTCTCACACTAAGAGACTGGCCCTAAAATTACCCCTGTTCTATAGAGAAAACTGAGGCTCAGAAAGGTGGTATAAGTTTCCCAATGTCGCACAGTTGGGAACCCACAATGCCAGGATTTGTACCCAACGGGAAGATCCCCTGGAGAAGGAAGTGGCAATCCACTCCAGCACTCTTGCCTAGAAAATCCCATGGATGGAGGAGCCTGATAGGCTACAGTCCATAGGTCACAAAGAGTCAGACACGACTGAGCGACTTCACTTTCACTTTTCACTTTCTATTCTTTTAATTACTATCTTGTTCTGTATAAACTGGGAATTTCACTCGACATCCAGTATTATTTAATTCTAATAGCAATACTTTAAAGTTTGGATGATAAAGACAATTTTTCAGATGAAATCACCAGCCTCAGCAAAGTTAGTTTGCCCAAGATCTTCAACAAGTAGAAGAAGCAGCAGAAACCTTTACTCTCCATCAATTTATCTTTGCTGTATTGTTGTTCAATCCCTAAGTCATGTCTGACTCTTTGAGACCCCATGGGCTGCAGCACACCAGGCTTCCCTGTCCTTCACTGTCTCCTGGAGTTTGCTTAAACTCTTGTCCATTGAGTCAATGATGCCATCCAACCGTCTCATCCTTTGTCACCCTTTACTCCTCCTGCCCTCAATCTTTCCCAGCATCAATGTCTTTTCCAATGAGTCGGCTCTTCACATCAGGTGGTCATAGTATTGGAATGTCAGCTTCAGCATCAGTCCTTCCAATGAATATTCAGGGTTGATTTCTTTTAGGATAGACTGGTTTGATCTCCTTTCTGTCTGAGGGACTCTCAAGAGTCTTATCCAGCACTAAAGTTTGAAAGCATCAATTCTTCAGTGCTCAGACTTCTTTATGGTCCAACTTTTACATCCATTGCATTCAATTGAATCAAAGTCTTAAGGTTTTCTGTTCCAAGCCAGCAAATGAACTGCAAAATTCAGAATATGTCTTTTTCATTGACTTTCTCTTGCTCTTTTCTTATTTTTGTGACCTTGCAGGTCCTGTTACCATCTCCCCTTCATAGAATGTTGTTCACATTTCTCCCTGGTCTCCCCATCCCCTGCTTCTGCCATAAAGCTATAGCCAGACCAATCTACATTTTAAAGTTGTCTCAAGTTATGTTCAAATCTCCGGAGTATTTGCAGCTTTAAGGAGTCCTGAATCTAATTTTAAAATGATTTATCATTGCAATTTGTGCTAATATCATTATAAATCATCAATTTACATAGACTGAAGATCTGATTAATTCAAATGTATTCATTTATTTTAGATTAATATGCACCCACTGACTAACCTCTGTATTCATTTACACACAAGATTAAAAACAGATTATTACACCCAAACAAGAACCTACACCAAGCAGCTTGAGTAGGACTGCCCATTTCCAGTACTGCCAGGGCAGCTCAACAACTGCCTTTGCCTCATATCTGGTATGTCAGCATGGCAGCCAACCTTTGACTTCTGACTCTTACACTGTTTCTGTTGCCTGCACTGCCTCTGGGGACATTGACACTTTGTCAGGTTGAATTTCCTGTCTATAGAGACATAATGAATATTCAAAGAAATGCTTATTACATGCTCAAGCATGACATAGGGCTTTATGATGCTAACTTAGTTAATCTTTACAACAGCCCTATGAGATATGTACTAATATTATCCCATTTGGTATAATGGGATATAAAGGGATATACCCAGATGGTTCAGTGGTAAAGAATCTGCCTGCCAATGCAAGGAGATGTGGGTTTGATCCCTGGGTTGGTAAGATCCCCTGGAGGAGGAAATGGCAACCCTCTCCAGTATTCTTGCCTGGAGAATCCCCTGGACAGAGGAGCCTGTCGGGCTACAGTCCATGGGGTTGCAAAGAGTCAGACATGACTGAAGCGACTAATCCACCACTACCACAATTTGATTAATGCTCTAGAATTTTGGAGTTGTAAAGATGTGAGTTTGGTTTCCACTTCCACCAATTCTTGGTTCAGTCACTAAGCCCACAGCCTCTGAGGCGCCTTGGTCTCCTGCTCTGTAAAGCGGGTGTCTTGTTTTCCTGGCCAGCTTCTTTGGTCAGATTCACGAACTCCCATGACACATCAGCTTATTCCACACTTCAGTTTCATCGGCAGTCTGGCCCTATTAGGCTGGACCTGAGTTGCCAACCCTCCATAGTTTTTTCCAAGTGCTTCACTCCTGAAGGAGAGTCCAGGAAACTGGATTCCAATCTATTGGGAGTTTGCAGCCAAAGGCATTAGGTTAACTTGAAGCACAAAACGTAGTTAATGATTTAGAGTACTAATGGAATGTTGGCCCTGCAAAAATACCTTCCACATATATTTCTAAAAAGGTCTTTCTTAGCGAAGACCCTGAATTTTAAATTATGTTCCTAGGTCCACTCTTCAGAGTCTAAAACGTGTCTGTCGGCCACGTAGTATATGAAAAACATTTTGCCTGGTGGGAGAGAAATGATGCTAACAGTAATAAATATATCTTAAATTTGTAGAGCAGATATTTTTTCATGCACTGCACTGTATCATTGAGTGAGCAGTGAGACGAGAGACCTGAATCTCTCTGGTTCAAGCGAGGCTTGAATCCAGGCTTTGTCATGATGAAGTCACTTTAGAGAAATCACAAGCCCTTCTTGGGTATTGATTTCCTACCTGATTTGAGGTCTGGATTACTTGACTTGAACTCTGTTTTTTTTTTTTTTTTTCATGAGGCTTGATTCTTTGTTTATTTGAATGGAAATTGTAGCCCATTGTGCATTGAAAGGCACATGCTTGGTGCTCAATAAAGACTTGATGCAGGACTTCTCTGGTGGTCCAGTGGTTGGGAATCTGTCTTCCAATGCAGGGGACATGGGTTTGATCCCTGGTCAGGGAAATAAGATCCCTCTTCAGGGAACTAAGATCCCACATGCTGTGGGGAAACTAAGCCCGGGCACTGCAGTTAGAGAAAGCCCCTGCACTGCAATGAAGACTCAGTGTAGCCAAAACAAAACAAAACTTGATGGACTGAACTGAAAATGTACTCACTGTTTTAAATCACAGGATCCAGTGTCAGGCAGCTGGTGTTCAAATTAAGACTTAACTACTTATTACTTGGAAAGTTGCTTGCTCTGTTTCCCCATTTATAAAATGGAGTTGATGATAGTACCCATCTCACAGGGTCAGCCAAGGTGTAAGTTTAAGCCAATAAATATAAAGTGCTGGAGCAGTGCCTGGCTTATAGTAGGAGCTCAATATATGTCAGTTGCTCCTGGCTGGTTAAGAAGCTTGGAATATACTTACACACAGAATGAAGAACTCATATGTATAGTTTCAATAAATTCTAATTAAACACTGAGATCTGAAGTAGAGCTGAGCTGAGGACAGGGCCAGGTTCAGGGGTCAAAAGAGGAGTTTCTGGAACACTACAAGAGGTTGTAGCTTTACCTGGGAGATGAGCATGTTTAAAGGACAGAGGGAAAGGGAACAGGTGAGAAAAGGCTCAAGATGCTGGAGCTTGGGATCCAGGTTCAGGGAAGTATGGTCTCCACACCACTCATTTTGATGACTCTATGGTCAAATTTATTTTCCTGAAACTGTCCTTTTTAACAAAGTTAGAGAGGACTTTCTAGCTAATTCTAACTAGTTTTAGTTCTATAATAGAACTTTGTTGATTTCTATATATGAAATTTATACACAGCCATCTACTAAATTTTTGTCATATTTTTTCAGTGGACTCTTTTAGGTTTCCTAGATACATATTCACTTAGTCTGTTAGCAATGATCCTTTTATAATCTACTTTTATACCTTCTACTTTGATCTCTAGTCTAATTGCATTGGCTACTACCTCTGTAGGGCTTCCCAGGTGGCGCTAGTGGTAAAGAACCTGACTGGCAATGTAGGAGACCTAAGAGAGGCGGATTTGATCCCTGGGTTGGAAAGATCCCCTGGAGTAGGGTGTGGCAACCCACTCCAGTATTCTTGCCTGGAGAATCCTATGGACAGAGGAGCCTGGTGGGCTACGGTCCAAGGGGTCGCAAAGAGTCAGACGTGACTGATGTGAGTTAGCATGCACTACCTCTATCAGTTCAGTTCAGTTGCTCAGTTGTGTCTGACTCTTTGCAACCCCATGAACTGCAGCACGCCAGGCCTCCCTGTCCATCACCAACTCCCGGAGTTCACTCAGACTCACGTCCATCGAGTCAGTGATGCCATCTAGCCATCTCATCTTCTGTCGTCCCCTTCTCCTCCTGACCCCATCCCTCCCAGCATCAGAGTCTTTTCCAATAAGTCAACTCTTTGCATGAGGTGGCCAAAGTACTGGAGTTTCAGCTTTAGCACCATTCCTTCCAAAGAACACCCAGGGCTGATCTCCTTCAGAATGGACTGGTTGGATCTCCTTGCAGTCCAGGGGACTCTCAAGAGTCTCCTCCAACACCACAGTTCAAAAGCATCAATTCATTGGTGCTCAGCTTTCTTCACAGTCCAACTCTCACATCCCCTCACTACCTCTATAACAATGTTAAGTAATAAAGATAATATATGCTATCTTAAAAAAAGTTGGAGAAATTTTTTTACAAGTACTTTTAGGATTACAACAAAATTGAGAGAAATATACAGAGATTTCTCATATACCCTCTGCCCTCACACAAGCATAGTCTCTCCTGTGGTCAACATCACTCACCAGAGTGGTACCTTTTTTTGTTTCTTTTCTTTTCTGTTTTATTTTATTTTTTACCAAGAATGAACCTACACTGACACATCATAATTGCCCAAAGTCCATAGTCTACCTGAAGGTTCACTCTTGCTGCCATACATTCTATGAGTTTGGATATATTTACGACATATATTTATCATTATGTCATGCAGAATGTTGTTAATTCCCTAAAAATTCTCTATGCTTTATTTATTTTCCTTTCCCTCCTTTCCTAACCTCTCTTGCCTTCATCCACTGATCTTTTCATTTTCTCTATGATTTTGCCTTTTCCAGAATATCATAGAGTTGGAATCATACATATGTAGCTTTTAGTAATATGCATTCAAGATTCACTTAGTAATATGTGCTTAAGTTTCCTCTGTTTTTTCATGGCCTGATAGCTTATTTCTTTTTAGCACAGAATAACATTCCATTGTATGAGTGTATCACAGTTAATTTATCCAGTCGCCTAGTAAAGGACATCCTGGCTGCTTCCACATTTTGGCAATTATGAATTAAGCTGCTAAAAAGCTCTATGTGTAGATTTTTGTGTGAATGAAAGTTTTTAACTTCTTGGATAAATGTCAAAGAGTGTGATTGTTGGATTCTATGGTAAGAATATGTTTAGTTTTATATCCTTTGTTTTTAAAATTATTTGAGTTTTCTTGTCCAGTGACTTGATTTTTTTCAGCATTTTTAAAGTTTGTAGAAACATTATTGTTGACCCCAATGGACTCTGGCCTTGCTCTCCATCTACAATTCCCACCCAAAGAGAAAGGTTTCATCATCTTCATTCAATCAAACCCCAAGTTCTGTGAATCTTATGTTCCTGAAGCATCTCCATCCATCTGATTCTATCTTTCTCTACCTTCAGGTTAAGATCACCTTGTCTTTGAAACACTGGGTAATAATCTCTCTCTTTTTTGTAATTCAGAAGATTGCATACTTTTATTTTTCTACTGGAGGGTACTTGCTTTACAATGTTGTGTTAGTTTCTGCTGTATAAGAAAGCTAATCAGTTATATGTATATATCTATCCCCTTCTCTTGGACCTCTCTCCCCTGCAGGCTTCTCTAGGTCATCACAGAGCACTGAGCTGGGCTTCCTGTGCTTTAACAGCAGGTTCCCACAAGCTAAAGTGGTACATATACACAATGGAATTTTATTCAGCCACTAAAAGAAACACACTTGGATCTTTTACGGAGACATAGATGAACCTAGAGACTTTCATACAAAGTGAAGTAACTCCGAAAGAGAAAAGCAAATATTCTTTATCAACACATGTATGTGGAATCTAGAGAAATGTAATAATCTCTTGACAATCCCTTTACTTCTGAGAAGGGAGCCCCTCCTGGCTAGCTTCAGAGCTTGGACTCTGGCATCTCTACTATGCAGTGAGACAGAGCACAGTCTTTAATTAATCTGGATTCAGTTCAGTTCAGTTGTTCATTCATGTCCAACTCTTTGTGACCCCATGAACCGCAGCACGCCAGGCCTCCCTGTCCATCACCAATTCCCAGAGTTTACCCAAACTCATGCCCATTGAGTCGGTGATGGCATCCAACCATCTCATCCAGATTAATTTCCAGTATCAACTACATATGTTGGGGGACTTTAACTTGTCTTGCTTTCTTTTCTTTTCTGTAGATCATTGTGAAGTTTAAATGCAATTATCTCTGCTGAGTCCTTCACATAGTACCTGATTCATCCTCATCCCCCAAAATCAATATTATCAGCATGACCTGTGATATGATCACCACCACCATCACCACTGTCATCATCACCATCACAGAAGTGAGGCTGGAGTGATGGACCAGTTCTAGATGCCACTCACATCGCCCTTCCTTGTGCCAGCCTGTCACTGACATACACAGCCCTGTCTGTTGAATTACTAAGAGCATGAAGCACTTGAAACTCTAGCAAATGCATGGCATCAAACGAAAAAGGTAGCTGGGCTTAATGAAGGGGAATGGCACATATCCATGTATTTTCAAGTCTGTAGGAGAGAAATTAGGGATATTAGTAAAAATGTTATAACAAGAGCAATGCAACCATTTCTACTACAGCTGCTATTACACCTGTGAAGATAGGCACTGTGAAAATTCAACAATCTTCAGCTTACTTCTACAGCCAAAGAAGAGAGCCAGTGCAAGGAGGTCGAATGGAATACACACCTTGCTCATCGATTTAACTTATTCTTCCCAACTCTTCACTAGTGCTTTCTTATCTCCCTTTTATATCTGAAGATTCTGAGGCTTACAGAGTTGAAAATGGCAGAGCTCAAAACTCTTCTAAGGCACCCTATTCCTTCTCTGGGTTTTTGTTCACCACGAGAAGCTCTTTCTAAAAATATCATATGTCCAAAAGGGCAGTGATTGCATTAGGACCCAGGGAGATCCCCATCACAGGAGTAGTTCAAGCTGAAGCTAATGGGTTGAGGTGGGGGGATTTAAGCATTTGAGAGGGCTGGGATGATACGATTGTTAAAATTCTTCTGAGGCTGAAAGTTTAAGCCTTTGTGAAATGCTTCCCATGGCTGACAACCTTGGAACATTATAGTTTTGGCTTCATTCAGGACTATGTTATTCAGGATTGTATAAAAAGCTCTCCTTTGCCCATTGGAAGCCCAGGGCCACACGTTGAATAGAATCTCCAGTTTGTGAGGGTATGTTTAAGATGCAGTAGTTAGTTAGTAATCTTTACCTATAAATCCCCTCAATGAAATTCCAGAGCATTACTTGGTGATGAAACTCCACAGAGGGGCATTTTCTGTAGTTAAAGTCAGCACTTTCTAACTTCCTGCAAGGATTTGCTCACATGAAGCAGTTAGCAGATTTTCTCATGCAGAACATTTTTGGCCATCAATGGAAACATTCCTTAAAAGATGGATTGCCTTTCTGTGCCCTTAGGACAATTTCGGGTCGGAATCTTTATACTGCCTGACACCTCCAGTTAACATCAAGGCTGGAAGTACTGATTCCAGGGTCAGATGAAGACAGATTCACAAGGGCTCCCACTTTTATTGTCTTACCAAGCCTTGCTTCCATGCTGGGCACAGGGCTTGGGGCTTTCTATGCATTGTAACATTCGATCCTCAAAGCGACCTTGCTTAGAATGTACTTTATAGAGGCCATTTTTTCAGATTCAGGAGCTGGGTCTCAAACAGGCTAGATCTGGGCTGTGGCTATTTAGATTTACATTGAAAATGAATAAACTTAAGAATTCAGCTCCTTAGTCATGCCAGCCTTGTTTCAAGTACTCATTAGCCACATATGGCTGGTGGCCACCATATTGGACAGTGTGCATTTGAATATTTCCATCATTTCAGGCATTCCTGTTGGATTGTGCTGGCCTAGCAGGTTGTTTGAATGGCAGAGATGGGATTGGAAAACCTGTGCTGTGCGCACTTCAGAGAAAGTAATGTGTGATCTAGAGCAGATGTTCTCAGACTCCTTAAGTCAGATGAATAAGATGAGCAGCAGCTCCACCATGGAAGTGTGAGGGTTCTGGGAGACTGGGAGGTGAGCACTTAGAGTAGTCGTCTGGATGTCCCCAGATATTAACCAAGTCCACACTATTGAACAGCATCAGGGCTCAGACCTGGGCTCAACTCCACAGCTCTTGCCTTTAAACTTTTCTCTGTGTGACTTAAAAACCCAGCATGTTTCAAAATCATTCCGCCTAATCATTGCAGATAATTTGCCCATTGGCTGTTGGATGATAAGTTACATCCTTGATGTTGTAAACTGATCCAGGATCCTGTGAAGGCCCAGCAGGGACATGCCCTGGGGTTGGTTCTCAGAGCAGCTTTTCTGCTTGACTCCTCCTGTGGCAACAGCAACATGGTTCTGCTAGAATCTTCCTCACGACACTTCCGAAGTTCAGAGCCACCTCCAAAGTGCATAAGAAAAGCAGACGGAATATTTAGTGCAGTTGCTGGAACCATAAAAGAAAAAAATTAACCAAGCTTATTAGGCTCCCTGTTTCTTCTATCCCATAAAGGGAGCAATTGGCAATAAATGCCATTCTGCTTTTTAACAGATGAATGGCCCAGTTGCGATAAATCCACTAGCATTTTCAAGGGGAAATATATTTTACTCCCGACAGTTTTAGGAGCGGGATCATATTTTTAAAAGGAGTGCTGAGGGCACTTTAGTGAGGGTTCAACTTTTCAAACCCACGTGAAGGCTGGGCCATGAGTGATCCAGCACTCTTGGGGTTGGATTCCAGAGTCAGAGAGAGGTTCATTTGTTCCTGGTTCTTCCCCTTTCTTGGCAGCTTGCTGGCAGAATTTTCTGTTTCTCAACACCTCTCTGTTTTTATTTGATTTACATTTCCTGCTGGAATTAGGGAGTATACATATATTTCCTTGGGTTTTTAGGTAAGAGAAGTAAGGCTCACGGAGAATAAAGTCATATACTTAGTGAGTCAGGAATCTAGATTTGGACTCTACGACTTCACTTTCCTGTTCATTTAAATCAATTTAGTTCTTGTCTAGCAGAGGAAGAAGAAAATACATGAGACTCAGGAAGTCTAGATTCTAGCCATTATTTGCAACCAACTGGGCAAATCATCTCCCTTTTCTGTTAGTTCTTTTTCCCTACATAGTGGATTTTAACCTGCCTGGAACTAAGGAGTTTTCCGTGATCTGAGACTTTTAGTTCTAAAGCCCAGAAAGTCCCAAGCAAACGGGGGTGAGTTGGCTACCCCAGTTCTGGTGTTGATCCATTTTTATTCTCCACAGTCTCTCTTTGGAAAGGGTCATGTATTCATTCCACTGACTTCTAACACTGGCAAGTTCTTACTCATCCTTGCTGTGTTCCTTCTGGCATCTCCCCTTAGCTTCAGTCCATCTGCTGACAGACATGCTCACTGAGATAGACAGGGTTATCCCTAGCTCAGTGTGTCCCAGCTTGCACTCATCCACTCACCAGCTCACCACCCAGACCCAATCCCATCTCTCCAGCTGCATCCCCTATGTTGTCAGTGGCACGGCCATCAACCTCATTACCCAAATAGCAACTAGGGAGTGATCCTAGGATTCTCTACTTGCTCCCCTGCCATCTTCATACTCTTCAGGTATCATCATTGTCCTTTCCAATGATTTCTGTCCATTCAGTCTACTTCAATAACACCTGCCCTAGTTCAGACCCTCATCATCTCTTCTTGAACTGTCACATCAGCCCCTCAGGCATCTTGTATTGTTTTCTTCCCATTAGTTCCGCTCCGCACCCTATTTGATCAAATAATTCCAGTTTCCTTAGGAGTTTATTTTGGGGGTATAGATTTTGGAAGTGTAGCTCCGAGCCTGGTTCTCCAGTGCTCCCTAAAGTTCCATGAGTTGTCAGCCTCGTTCCTACATCAATTTTCTGTCTAAAGTTGCTAGTTGTCTGTTTCTGTTACTGGCATCTAAGAACTGATGAATATATTACGCAGTGATGAGAGATAAGGTCAGATCAAAGACAGTTCTGAGAAGGATGAAGCTTGCTCTGGGAGACTTAAGGGGGAAGTTTGTCATCTGAATGAACATATCAAAACCAGGATGAGACATTTATCTGGCACAGCAGTTTCTCCAAACTGCTGAGAGCACTCTGCTGAGTTGAAAAGGGTTCTTTGGACATATTTAGGCATACACAGCTGGAGTGGTGCTCAGTCATTAGGCCTAGGTTCTCGTCCAGGTGAGCCACCTATCTGAGCTTTGCTCTAGGTTGATACTGCATGTTTGTTCAACTGAATGGCTCTACGGCAAATCTGCAGGGGCTTCCCTGGTAGCTCAGATGGTAAAGAACCTGCCTGCAATGTGAGAGACCCTGGTTCAAGCCCTGGGTCAGGAACATCCACTGAAGGAGGAAATGGCTACCCACTCCAGTATTCTTGCCTGGAGAATCCCATGGACAGAGGGGCCTGGAGGGCTGCAGTCCATGGGGTCACAAATGTCAGACAGAACTGAGTGACTAACACTTTCACTTTCGCAAATCAAACAACCTTTCCAGTTTTTGTGTCCCCATCTATACAAAAGAAACTGATATGTATTGAGAACTTACTGTTTGTAGTGGGAAAGAATTTCTATATAAAACTAGGCTGCAGTCATTTCTACATTCTGAAGGTACAATGGCGATGGCAGAATTCATGTTTTTTATTATTGTTCAAAGAATCTTTTGCTATAAAAGATAAGGCCCCTGAGCCTTCTTTGAATTGCGAGATAGATCAAAAGAATCTAATGTCTTCAGTTCAGTTCAGTAGCTCAGTCGTGTCCAACTCTTTGCGACCCCATAAATCGCAGCACACCAGACCTCCCTGTCCATCACCAACTCCTGGAGTTTACCCAAACTAATGTCCACCAAGTCGGTGATGCCATCCAGCCATCTCATCCTCTGTCGTCCCCTTCTCCTCCTGCCCCCAATCCCTCCCAGCATCAGGGTCTTTTCCAATGAGTCAACTCTTCGCATGAGGTGGCCAAAGTACTGGACTTTCAGCTTTAGCATCAGTCCTTCCAATGAACACCCAGGACTAATCTCCTTTAGAATGGACTGGTTGGATCTCTTTGCAGTCCAAGGGACTCTCAAGAGTCTTCTCCAACACCACAGTTCAAAAGCATCAATTCTTTGGCACTCAGCTTTCTTCACAGTCCAACTCTCACATCCATACATGACCACTGGAAAAACCATAGCCTTGACTAGACAGACCTTTGTTGGCAAAAACATGTCTCTGCTTTTAATATGCTGTCTAGGTTGGTCATAAGTTTCCTTCCAAGTAATAAGCGTCTTTTAATTTCATGACTGCAATCACCATCTGCAGTGATTTTGGAGCCCCCCAAAATAAAGTCTAACACTGTTTCCACTGTTTACCCATCTATTTCCCATGAAGTGATGGGACCAGATGCCATGATCTTAGTTTTTTGAATGTTGAGCTTTAAGCCAACTTTTTCACTCTCCACTTTCACTTTCATCAAGAGGTTTTTTAGTTCCTATTCACTTTCTGCCATAAGGGTGGTGTCATCTGCATATCTGAGGTTATTGATATTTCTGCCGGCAATCTTGATTCCAGCTTGTGTTTCTTCCAGCCCAGCATTTCTCATGATGTACTCTGCATGTAAGTTAAATAAGCAGGGTGACAATATACAGCCTTGACGAACTCCTTTTCCTATTTAGAACCAGTCTGTTGTTCCATGTCCAGTTCTAACTGTTGCTTCCTCACCTGCATATAGGTTTCTCAAGAGGCAGGTCAGGTTGTCTGGTATTCCCATCTCTTTCAGAATTTTCCACAGTTTATT
Source organism: Bos grunniens (assembly GCF_055505025.1). Lineage (NCBI taxonomy): Eukaryota > Metazoa > Chordata > Mammalia > Artiodactyla > Bovidae > Bos > Bos grunniens. Next base: position 8,587,484 of record NC_141170.1, on the reverse strand, counting down.
GTGATCCACATAGTCAAAGGCTTTGGTATAGTCAATAAAGCAGAAATAGATGTTTTTCTGGAACTCTCTTGCTTTTTCCATGATCCAGTGGATGTTGGCAATTTGATCTCTGGTTCCTCTGCCTTTTCTAAAACCAGCTTGAACATATGAAACTTCACAGTTCATGTATTGCTGAAGCCTGGCTTGGAGAATTTTGAGCATTACTTTACTAGCGTGTGAGATTCGTGCAATTGTGCGCTAGTTTGAGCATTCTTTGGCATTGCCTTTCTTTGGGATTGGAATGAAAACTGACCTTTTCCAGTCCTGTGGCCACTGCTGACTTTTCCAAATTTGCTGGCATGTTGAGTGCAGCACTTTCACAGCATCGTCTTTCAGGATTTGGAATAGCTCAACTGGAATTCCATCACCTTCACTAGTTTTGTTCATAGTGATGCTTCCTAAGGCCCACTTGACTTCATATTCCAGGATGTCTGACTCTAGGTGAGTGATCACACCATCATGATTATCTGGGTCGTGAAGATCTTTTTTGTACAGTTCTTCTGTGTATTCTTGCCACCTCTTCTTAATATCTTCTGCTTCTATTAGGTCCATACCATTTCTGTCCTTTATTGAGCCCATCTTTGCATGAAATGTTCCCTTGGTATCTCTAATTTTCTTGACAAGATCTCTAGTCTTTCCCATTCTGTTTTTTTTCTCTATTTCTTTGCATTGATCAGTGAGGAAGGCTTTCTTATCTCTCCTTGCTATTCTTTGGAACTCTGCATTCAGATGTTTATATCTTTCCTTTTCTCCTTTGCTTTTCACTTCTCTTCTTTTCACAGCTATTTGTAAGGCCTCCCCAGACAGCCATTTTGCTTTATTGCATTTCTTTTCCATGGGGATGGTCTTGATCCCCTGTCTCCTCCTGTACAATGTCACGAACCTCAGTCCATAGTTCTTCAGGTACTCTGTCTATCAGATCTAGTCCTTTAAATCTATTTCTCACTTCCAACTGTATAATCATAAGGGATTTATAGATCATACCTGAATGGTCTAGTGGTTTTCCCTACTTTCTTCAATTTAAGTCTGAATTTAGCAATAAGGAGTTCATGGTCTGAGCCACAGTCAGCTCCCAGTCTTGTTTTTGCTGACTGTATAGAGCTTCTCCATCTTTGGCTGCAAAGAATATAATCAATCTAATTTCAGTGTTGACCATCTGGTGATGTCCATATATAGAGTCTTCTCTTGTGTTGTTGGAAGAGGGTATTTGCTATGACCAGTGCTTTCTCTTGGCAAAACTCTGTTAGACTTTACCCTGCTTCATTCCATACTCCAAGGCCAAATTTGCCTGTTACTCCAGGTATTTCTTGACTTCCTACTTTTTCATTCCAGTCCCCTATAATGAAAAGGACATCTTTTTTGGGGTGTTAGTTCTAAAAGATCTTGTATGTCTTTATAGAACCATTCAACTTCAGCTTCTTCAGTATTTACTGGTTGGGGCACAGGCTTGGATCACCGTGATATTGAATAGTTTGCCTTGGAAATGAACAGAGATCATTCTGTTGTTTTTGAGATTGCATCCAAGTACTGCATTTCGGACTCTTTTGTTGACCATGATGGCTACTCCATTTCTTCTAAGGGATTCCTGCCCACTGTAGTAGATATAATGGTCATCTGAGTTAAATTCACCCATTCCATAGTGTTGTCTTATGTAATACAATAAGAAGGTTTTTCAGGTCCTTCCTGGAGATTTTTGAGCCTTGGAGGCTGGGAGTCAGTGAACTAGGTGAAGATGGTGGTTGTCACCTGGCTGTTGAGTGGGTGCAGATGATGGGAAAGATGATCTGTTGAGAAAATACAGAGACTGGACAGGAGGTGTACACACATGAGAGAGACAGCCTGGGCAGGCTTGACTGATAAACTTTGCAAGCAATGATGACTATAGCGACTTTCTTTCCTATCTTGTACTTCAAATCCTGAAGCTTTCGGGAACATCTGTCTGACAGAGCAGCACTGTGCTTGGGTGCTTTGAGGAATCAAGGGGGTGACAGTTCCATCTGTGACTGGGGTGAGGAAATAGAGAGAGAGAACAGCAGTCAGCCAGCAGGAGCAAACAGGAGATGATCACAAGCCTGGAGGCATTGGGATGGGAGGTGAGAGGCCACACCCAGGAGGTGAGAAGCCAAGCTCAGGAAGCCACACACATCAGAACTTCCTTTTCTCCCAGTCCAGTGGGCAGACTTGTTCATGAGGGTCCTGCCTTTCTTGAAGAAACCATGCAGCATTGGGATGTAAGTCACTCGATTTAAATGTTGGAGGAAACTATGAGTCCAGAAGGAGAAATGCAAGTTTCATTTGTGCCAGGTGACTTACCAAAGATTTATTGAATGTCCATCATTTCCGGTTTTTGTATGTGTTATTTCATGGGATCCTAGCCTAGCAGGTGGGAATCAGTATTCCAGTTACCACCTGACAGATTAGGAAACTGATCTTCGTGAGATGGGGTGACCATCCTAGTCCCACCTTCTCATGGATTAATAAGCAGCTTGGATTTGATGATGTATGAAGAGGTGCTAGGTCACTACAAGGCCCTGGGAAAATGCAAAGGCTTATTGCCATTTTTAAGTTGGATGAGGATGATGGTTTAGTCACTAAGTCATGTCCAACTCTTGAGACCCCATGGACTGTAACCAGCCAGGCTCCTCTGTCCACGTGATTTCCCAGGCAAGGATACCGGAGTGCATAGCCATTTTCTTTTCCAGGGGATCTTCCCAACTCAGGTATCAAACATGGGTCTCCTGCGTTGCGGGCGGATTTTTAACCATCTGAGCCACCAAGGAAGCCCCTGGATGAGCAACCAGAGCAGAAAAATAGAATGATGAGGGAATTGTGGCCTTTTTCTGGGCTGGATGGTTGCAGTGTCAAGACCAGAGAACCCATGAGTTGGTGTTTCTTACCTCACTGCAGCTGGCTCTGATTATATTAAGTGGTTTACAGCCTCTTTTATTAAGTGGACCTTGACTGGTATGGCTCTCATTTGCAGCTGAACTGCTTCAGGCTTAGAAAAGTTAGGTTTCCTCCATCTCACCTCTTCTACCTATTGTAGGCTGAACAGTTTCTCTCCTCTCCTACCAAAATGTTGAAGTTCTAACCCTCAACATCTGTGAAGGTGACCTTATTTGAAAACAGATGTAATCAGGTTAAGATAGGGTCATAGGATGGGTCCTAAATCAGTATGACTGGGGTGATTATAAGACAAAGAGACAGAGACCCAGGAGAAGGCACGTGGTGACAGAGGCAGAGACTGGAATGAGGCAGCTGGAGGCCAAAGATGGCCAGCCCCCACCAGAAGCTAGAAAAGATTCTACCCAGAGTCTCCGAGGAGGCAAGGCCTTGGCAACACCATCATTTTGGACTTCTGCCCTCCAGAACTGTGAGATGGCACATTTCTGTTGCTTTAAGACACTCACATTTTGGTGCTTTGTTACAGCAGCAGCAGGAAACTGATATATCACCCCAAGTCACCTTCAGGCTGGCAGAGGGCAGCTCCTGAGTTTCTCATCCGTGTTCTGCACCCACCATCGATTCCCATTCATTCATTCATGTGCATGGCTGCGGTAGACATGTCACAAGAAATACAAGCCCGAGTCACATTCTCAAGTTAACTTCAACATGAGGAAACAAGAAATTCACATCAAGAAATGGATGAAATGAGATGAGATGGTGAGTAGACTGTGTCTCTGGGCTAGTCCTTAGCATTTGGTACTAGAGTCCTTAGTATAGGTACTAGAGTAAGAAGGTGTTATTGTAAATAGTTAATACCAAGAGAAGTGGTGAGAAATTCCAAGGACTCCAAGCAGACTGGCAGAGTTGGAATCATGGCTTCTCCAGTCTCCATTCACTGTCTGTTTAGAGAGCCTCCTTCCTGTCTTACCCCAATGCTAAATCACATTTGCCTGCTTATTTTTTTTCAGGGCCCTCAGCAGTTCCTGAAATGATCTTACACATTTATTTGTTTGTTAAGAGTTGGCGTTCTTGACCTTGGCATTGACATTTTGGGTCCAATCATTCTTCACTATGGGACTGTCCTGTGAGGTCTGGTGTTTGGCAGAAGCCCTGGACTCTACCCACTAGATGCCAGTCACATCCTCCCAGGCATAACAAAAAAGTATGTTGCCAGATGTTTCCTGGCAGGGGAGAATCACCCCTAGTTGAGAAGTGCTGTTTCATCATCCTTCTTGCTTTCTGTCATTTCTCCAGCCCCAAGCACAGTATGCTTAGCTTAGACAGTGTATTAAAAAGCAGAGATGTCACTTTGCCAACAAAGGTCCATATAGTCAAAGCTATGGTTTTTCCAGTGGCCATGTATGGACTTCGCTGGTGGCTCACTGTGGGAGACCCTGGTTCAATCCCTGGGTTGGGAAGATCTCCTGGAGACGGAAATAGCAACCCACTCCAGTAGTCTTTCCTGGAAAATCCCATGGATGGTGGAGCCTCGTAGGCTATAGTCCATGGGGTTGCAAAGAGTTGGACATGACTGATCGACTTCACTTTCACTATGTATGGATGTGAGAGTTGGACCGTAAAGAAGGCTGAGCACTGAAGAATCGGTGCTTTTGAACTGTGGTGCTGGAGAAGACTCTTGAGAGTCCCTTGGGCTGCAAGGACATCAAACTAGTCAATACTAAAGGAAATCAACCCTGAATATTCATTGGAAGGACTGGTGCTGAAGCTGCAGCTCCAATATTTTGGCCACCTGATGTGAAGAGCCAATTCTTTGGAAAAGACCCCGATGCTGGGTAAGATTGAAGGCAGAGAGAAGGGGATGACAGAAGATGAGATGGTTGGATGGCATCACCAACTCAATGGACATGAGTTTGAGCAAACTTTGGGTGATACTGAAGGACAGGGAAGCCTGGCGTGCTACAGTCATGGGGTTGGCAGTGTTGGACATGACTTAGCAACTGAACAATGACAACATTTAGTGAGCACTTTGTAAATGTGGGTTGACAAGCTGGCTGGAGAGGGGTTGCAGAGTGAGGTTTGCTGTTTTGTGGGAACTCAGAGCAAAGGTGCCCCATCTCTGAGTTCAGTTGGTGCTCTCTGATGACCTAGAGAGGTGGGGTGGGGGTGGGGGTGGTGGGAGGGATGCTCAAGAGGGAGAGGTTATATGTAAATGTATAGCTGATTCACTTTGTTGTACAGCAGAAATTAACACAACACTGTAAAGCTGCTATACTCCAATAAAATTTGAAAAAGTGCCCTGTCTCTGATTGGAAAACCCCGGGGAAGGTGAATGCTAGAGGTGGCATGTGGGTGGAAACTTGTAGTATCAGCAAGTTTTCTTTTGATTGGGTGCAGAAGGTGGGCATTCCCAGAAGAGCAAGTGGTCCTCGAAAAGAGGAGGAGGTCAGATAGGGCAAGTGTGGAGGCAGTCTGAGCACAAGTTGGAAAAGAATTTTCAGACACAGAGCGTTTCAGAAGGGAGTGAGTTTATTAAGAGCAAAGAGCAGAGATAATGAGGTCACTGTGAGCACAGCAGACCAACCTCCTGACAGACCAGGGAAAGCTGATGCTTTTGTGAGTTAGTAGAAAATTTTTCTAGCCTTGAGACAAAGAAAATTTCTGCTGGAAGGTTGGCATTAGGTGATTGGTTGGGGCAGTATAGGTTGACTATTGAGGTGGGCATCTCTGCCTAATTTGGAGTCAGGAAGCTTGATAGTGATGATCAGAGAGCTTTTAGCAATGGTTACAGAAGGGCTCTGTCAGCTTCGAAGGTGACCTTGGTTCTGGCTCCACTTCTGTGGCCTTGGTACAAGGACTCGCACCTATGGCCTGGGGCAGGACTCAGTAGAATGAGATGCTGGTGCAATCCTGGTGGTGGTGAGGCTGGGGTGGTGAGGTGGAGGGTGGGGTGGGTAGTAAAGAGAGGCTGTAGGGGCATAAGCATGAAGTCATAAGGGCCTGAACTAAGGCAGTGGCCAAGGGATCAAGTTCCACTTTAAGATGTCTGAATCGTAAGAAACGGTTACTCTGAACTCGTTAATATACCCAATTATTCCCTGGATTTGCATTCTTTGCTGATAGATTAGTGCTTCGTGAAATGCTGTTGCCCTTGTAGCTCATATTTCTCCATTTATTATTTTTACTCAGCAACCATCACTTCTGATCATTTTTACATTAATTGTATATAACACTGCTTTGCTTTAAACATATTATTTTAAAGCATTTTGCTTTACAGTTCACATCACAGCTTGAAATTCTGAAGACAGTGGTCATAAATCTCTCTTGAAAGAAAATGGAAGTTGTCTGTTTTAATTTCATATCAATTCCTGACTGCCTAAGAAGGAAGATGAGAGAAACACATACAAAAAACTTTTTTTCAACCCTTGCAATTGTCCATGTTCTACTGTTGGGTTACTTGAAAATTCTATGTGCTTGAGGTTAGAATTTAAAGACAGGCTTTGGGGATAAGATACAAGATTTTGAATAGAAATTGCCATTTCATTTTGGGATGCTACTAAAAAAGTGGAAGCAATGAGATTGAAGAAACAGCGTAGGTTCTGGGCCAGTGAGATTTCACTTGAATTCTGGCTCCCAAACTTCCTAGCTCTGTGAGCCTCTTCAGGTTATGTTAATCTCTGTCAGTCTTCATTTGTTCCCTATACAGTGGTGGGAGAGTGCAGCAAATCACCCCCTCCCAAATTTAGCGCCATAAAAGATCAACAACAATCAGATATTTTTTCTTTTGAGCAGGGCTCAGTGGTGATGGCTTGTCTTGCTTCTCATGGTTGCAGCTGCAGTGATCAGACTAGAATTGGAGCGTACATTTTCAAGGTGGTCCACTCACCTGGCTGGTCAGTTGGCGTCAGTTGTTTATTGGTGAGGAGCTGTGACAACTAAGCCTGACAACCAGAGCGCCTACATGCGGTCTTTCCCGGTGCGGCCCAGAAGAGCCGGACCACCCAAGAGAACTAGTCAGAGATCTCCCATGCTGTGAGCTCCACCAGGCAAAAGCGGCAACTTTTGCTTCCCCTTGACGCTCTCTCTTAGAACCCAGGGTGATGTCCAGTGGTGAAGAGGCACTCAAGTAATTGTTGACCAAGCGAATGGACAAATTTCATTAGGAATATCTTGAAAGCTATCTTACTTCTCTATTTTCTTTAAAACCTCATAATTATGTGAAAATATATATGAATGTGTAAGTGGGAACATACCTGGAGAGAGAGGAAAAAAAGCATCTTTTCTAAGTCAGAATACTCTACCAAGGGGCTCTTTACCTGCTTGTGATCATTTGGGAGCAATCATACATTCATGTTTGTGGGAAAGTGGGATCATGTGGTTTAAGTATTTGTAGTACAATCTGAAGAGATGTTTTTAACTCAGAACTTTGTGATGATGATACAAGAAAATGATACAAAGAAACTTCTGGTGTATAAATTATCCATTATGTTCCACTGTTGCTTTCCATATAAGGGTTCTTAGGTTCTGAAATCAACTTCAGGCTCTCAGTAGGGCACAGGGGAGAACTCTTTGCCAGTTTTATGTGGGAAATTATTGATTTAGAATGACTTCTTCGCTTTAGGTGAAGTCCAATGGTATTTTTATCTAATACCCTTCATTTTGAGGTCAGTTAGTATTTTAAAGGTTATGGAAAATTTCAAGCACACAAAAGAGTAGAGAGCACAGTATAATAAATTATTCCCATGTACCCATAATACAGCTTCCCTGGTGCCTCAGTTGGGAAAGAATCCACCTGCAATGAAGGAGACCCAGGTTCAATCGCTGGGTGGGGAAGATCCCCTGGAGAAGGAAATGGCAACCCACTCCAGTATTCTTGCCTGAAAATCCAATGGACAGAGGAGTCTGGCTGGATACAGTCCATGGAGTTGCAGAGAGTTGGACACAATTGAGCGTCTGAGCATATCCTGTCTGCCCAAAATACAATTTCAGCAATTACCAACTCATGGCCAATATTATAATTTCTGTGCCTTCATCCACTTCCCCCTTCCCTCTGAATTATGTTGGAGCAAATCCTAGATACTACCTAAATTAATCTATACAGATTTAAGCATGTATTCAACAGTTAGGTATTCTTTAAGGGTACATAATGACAATACTATTTTTACTCTAAGAAACTAAAAATAATTATTTAGAGTAATGGAATATCGAGTCAGTGTTCAATATCTCTGATTATTTTATATTCTTCTTATAGTTTTTCTATCAGTAGTCAAATCAGTTTCATACATTGCAATTGCTGGATATGCCTCGAGTCTTTTAAAATCTCTTTTCTCTCCTTGTAGGCTTTTTTTCCCCCTTGCAATTCATTTGTTAGAAAACTACCTGTGTGATCTGTAATCTTTCTTGTATTTTGGATTTTGCTGATTGAATTCCTGTAGCGTCATTTCTCATGTTCCTCTGCCCCTCTATTTCCTCTAAATTGGTAGTTAGATTTTGAAGCTTGATAGATTCAGGTTGGGTTTTTTTTTTGCAAAGAGCACTGTTGTCTTTAGATGATGGTGTATTTTTCCACCGTGTCTAATGGACTCTCTTTTTGTGATGTTAGCAGCCATTCATGGTCACTGTCTAGATCCATTATTTCTTTAGGGTTCAAGAGATGTGGTTTTCTAATTTTACAATTCTTCATTTTTATTTTAAGCTGGAATATTCTTTTAAAGAGAATCCTTTCATTAAGACTTGGAATATCCTCAAATACACTTTATACAGAAAAGTCTAGATTGCTTTTACCAAATTTTCAAAACAGCAAGTGATCAGTGAGCTTGCCACCTTACCTTTTCCCTTTCAATCCTTCATTCATCTTCACTCTCCTTTTCCTTCTTCCTGTCTCACCCATTATTAACTCATTTAAATGTATTTTAAACTAGGCTTATAATTAAAACACAGTCACTAACTTTAACACATTTGGTGAGTTTCCATAGGAATTGTTACTTTTAGAGTCTTTATTTCTATTTGAAGAAAATATTTATATACTTTCTTTAAGTATCAGTTCTTCATCATTTGGTTATTATCTATACTCTGCAGTATGCCAGTGAATATCAGTTCAGTTCAGTTCAGTTCAGTTCAGTTCAGTTGCTCAGTCGTGTCTGACTCTTTGCGACCCCATGAATCACAGCACGCCAGGCCTCCCTGTCCATCACCATCTCCTGGAGTTCACTCAAACTCATGTCCATCGAGTCAGTGATGCCATCCAGCCATCTCATCCTCTGTCATCCCCTTCTCCTCCTGCCCCCAATCCCTCCCAGCATCCGAGTCTTTTCTGATGAGTCAACTCTTCGAATGAGGTGGCCAAAGTACTGGAGTTTCAGCTTTAGCATCATTCCTTCCAAAGAAATCCCAGGGCTGATCTCCTTCAGAATGGACTGGTTGGATCTCCTTGCAGTCCAAGGGACTCGAAAGAGTCTTCTCCAACACCACAGTTCAAAAGCATCAATTCTTTGGCACTCAGCCTTCTTCACAGTCCAACTCTCACATCCATACATGACCACAGGAAAAACCATAGCTTTGACTAGATGGACCTTTTTTGGCAAAGTAATATCTCTGCTTTTCAATATGCTATCTAGGTTGATCATAACTCTTCTTCCAAGGAATAAGAGTCTTTTAATTTCATGGCTGCAGTCACCATCTGCAGTGATTTTGGAGCCCAGAAAAATAAAGTCTGACACTGTTTCCACTGTTTCCCCATCTATTTCCCATGAAGTGATGGGACTGGATGCCATGATCTTCATTTTCTGAATGTTGAGCTTTAAGCCAACTTTTTCACTCTCCACTTTTACTTTCATCAAGAGGTTTTTTAGTTCCTCTTCACTTTCTGCCATAAGGGTGGTGTCATCTGCGTATCTGAGGTTATTGATATTTCTCCCGGCAATCTTGATTCCAGCTTGTGTTTCTTCCAGCCCAGGCTTTCTCATGATGTACTCTGCATATAAGTTAAATAAGCAGGGTGACAATATACAGTCTTGACGAACTCCTTTTCCTATTTGGAACCAGTCTGCTGTTCCATGTTGAGATCTAACTGTTGCTTCCTGACCTGCATACAGATTTCTCAAGAGGCAGGCCAGGTGGTCTGGTATTCCCATCTCTTTCAGAATTTTCCACAGTTTATTGTTTTCTTAGCCATTACTTATTGGCATTTTTGATATTTGCAGCTGCATGTCTTCCATGAAGAGTTTGTACAAAGTCATGTACATAATTAAGTGGGAGAGCTGGCTTTCAAATCCACATTTGTTAATATCTAGATGCTTGTGTTCTCTTATGAAATGGTGTGTATAACCATGGACAAGGAATATAGCTGAATACATCCCTGAAGAGGACAGCTTTGTTAAGTCTTTGATTGCCCTCATATATGCTTTGTATAGCAAAGGCAAGATATATGCTCAATCTGTAAGCCAGCCTCCTCCTGTCCAAAACCAGAGCTTGGGATTAGCACACATTTTCAGTATCTCCTCAAGCAGGAAATGAGATGCTTTTGGCTCCATGTACTGAGCTGATGAAATATACAAGCTTTTTCTTGCTTCTTGTCAAATGATTTCCAGCTTTTCTATACCAAAGAGGTCTCTTTTATTAACTCCCTGCAAAATATAATGTGTTTTGAAAGATTTTGTCAAGCAAACTGCACTTAAAAATAAATATTTAATTCACTTATCTATTTAAATTTAATCAAATGCATATGTAACCTCTAATAATAGTTTCTGATCTACATGCCTAGTGTTAGCACACTGAATTGGTGCTAATTCCAGTGAAAAACAAGAATGCTATTGTTAGGCTGTACTGCCTTAAATTCTGTTAGGATTTTATGGGTAATAGAAATGCCTTGTGAATTCCTTGGTCACCCTTGAAGATTCCTGTGGGTCAGAGGACTCTGCTGGGGATCCAGGTTGGGAGTCTCTGCTCTAGAGTCTGGTGGTCCATAGTGCAGTAAGCTGATTGGTTTCCATTACAGTAAAAGGTGTAGAAGAGGCTTCAATCAGAAGATGGCTTTGCTCCTGTTTCAGGTTCCTCTTGGTGCCAAACACTGCTTCTGAGCTAGGCTGACTCTGATTTAGCCCTGATGGATCTGAGCCCATTCAGCTTCAAATGCTAATTACTGCTCATTTATAGTCTCAAACAGGATAAAAAACAAATTTTGCAGTATTTTAGGAGTTCCATCCACAATGGTAAGGGGAATCTAGAACTGGTCTTGCTCAGGTACCAGATTCTCTGCTTGGTACCCTGCAGATTTTTCTGTAGCTTTTCTCCTGATACTGTATCACTGTAACTCATCATCACTGATGAGTTCTGTCTGAAAAAGCACTTACTGAGCACCTGTCATGAGCTATCATAGAATTACATGCCAGCTTATAGATGAATAAGATCCTGTGCTTATGGTTGGGCTTCTGCCTGATTTCTGGTTGATAATCAGTTTTTATACTCATTTTGAAAACTTAACCCAAACAGGGCTTATGAGATACTCTACAGCTAATGCTAATCTCCTCCAATCTTTTACTGAAGTCGGACTCCTTTCACGGGGTCCAGCGGTGGATGGATTATTTACCATCTCGACACTGTAGGTCCTGCCCTTCGGCTGAGAGGGGCCTGTTGGCCCTATAGTTCCTACCAGATCAGGTTCCTACTTGACCTTCTCTGTTATTCCCTCTCCATAAGCTCCTTAAAGGCTGGGACTGTATTCACTTTAGTATCCTCAGCACCATGACCAGTGTATGGTGAGTGATAGATGCTGACTATTGTTTGTGGAATGATGAATGGAAGCAAGTGCCATGTGGAGAGGGGAAGAGAGACTTTGAGATGAGGGAGCCATGGACCTGAGAAGTCTAGTGACCTTACAGGCTGGCCATTGTGAATGTGGAAGTAACCCAGGATCATGTGGGCTGAAGGGGAGTCTGTGGGTTGGATACCGCCATCACCATCAGACCATCATTTAGAGCTTTGGCAGAATGGGTGAAGTCCATGTGTTGCTTAAGGATAGCACCAGAGGCAGAGGCAGAGACTGGGGTGGTTGGAGGAACCGAGCTTCAGGAGGAGGGGGACTTTGGTGTAAGAGCATACGCAGCTGGTGGCGGCCCTGGGGAGCCAGCATACTGAGCATAACCCTGAGGAATGTGGAGGGACATGTTAGAATGGGTAGATTCCATCTGAGATGACTCTCAAGGGAATTGTGTTGCCAGGGGAAAAGCCAGTTCTCAATTATGGCAAGAAAGTGATGGGGATGCTCAGGGAAAAGGTTGTGGATGTGTGTGTGTGTGTGTGTGTGTGTGCATGCTCAGTTGTGTCTGACTTTTAGACCCTATAAACTGTAGCCCACCAGGCTCCTTTGTCCATGTGATTTCCCAGCCAAGAATACTGGAGTGGGTTTCCATTTCCTCCTCCAGGTGTGGATGTGTGGTGGTTGGTTCATCGCATTGCAAAGACTACACGGGGCAGCACCTTAGCTGAATCAGTCCCCAAGATGGCTGCCTGTTCCCTCTCATCGACTCTCCCCCCTCCACCACCAAGGTGCCTCTTGGGAGTGCTGACGGCTTTGGCTTTGCCCCCACTTCCTGCCTCTCCCCAGGTTGTCTTCTGGCCAGCTTCAGCCCTGAGTTTTGTCCTAGGCAGCTGCCTCTCTCTCCGGTCTCAGCCTCCTTCCTGTCCTCTCTATCTCCCGAGGGGAAACCAGATCTGAAAAAGTAGCTCCTTCAACTCGTCACCTCGCGTTATCTTCCCAGCCAGAACTTTTGCTTAATTTGCTTACTGACATTTCACACTGATAAGTGGGGAATAGTCAGTCGAGTTCCAAGTCGAGTTCCAAGTGTACGTATGACTCACATGTTTTTGAAGAATATGTGGAGGAGGGAAGGAAACAAAAAAATGAAGGCAGGGAAAATGAGAGGGAGAGGATTTAGCCCTGTAACTCGTGCAAGGGACTAGGAGGCTTGCTTTGGTTTTGTTTGTTTTAGAAAATGACTGGAGGCCATAATGTTTGAACTTTTCCATTGTCAAGTCTGCTGAGAATTCAAGCAGGGCCAACCCCCAGAGACTTCTCTTTCTTCAGTTCCTGAGATGGGAAAAATGAAAATCTGAATCTTATTAAGCAGATCCACGGGACTTGGATCGAAAGAAATCTGAAGGCACAATTTTGCATTCAAGCTTATGAAGGGGAAAAAAAAAAACTTCAGAGTGAGACAGACGTACTCTCTGACTCTTTCAGTGACTCCTCAGTGTGTGTGTGTGTGTGTGTGTGGTGGGTCAGCTTTTGGCTGACAGATTGGTTCCAAACTTTTCACAAAGAGACAATATCTTTTCTATTGAATTGGTACAAAAAATGTATCAAAGGATGTTCCCAGATGGAATTTACTTATTATGAAATGGTCACTGTGACACTTTGGTTCACCTGGAGCCTTTGCCAGCAAAGTCCTCTCTGCTCTCAGCTTCCCAATTGTACATATTCCAGGGAGCAATCAGGCCATCTTCCCCGATCCCTCCATCATACAGCATTCTCTCCCTTTTCAGGACCTGCACAGCCCTTATCGTCTGCACCATTTCATCAAATACACTCTGCCCTGCCTTCCTGGGTTTCTGAGCCCTTTCAGGTTGCCTCAGGTTTATTCAAGGCTGCCTTTTCTTGCAGCTGCGGCTCCTTCAATATTGCTTTCCTGTAAACACAAGCTAGGTCTTTTCATTCTCTACAACGTTAACTGAAAGCTTGTGAAATGAGAAAGGAATTGCAATGCAGGTGCATATTATGAGGTGCGGCCTGAGCCCAAGTTCCTCCACGGAGGGGCCCTGCCCTTCTGTGTTCCCCTGAGCCCCAAGAGAAAGAGCCCTGAATGGGTGGGTTTCTCCTAACCCGATCCAGCCCTCAACCCTCTGGAGGCTTGGAGGAGAGAATCACCAAGGCTCCCTCTAAACTTTTGACCCTGAAACAGGTCTCACAGATGTAACTGTTTTTCTTATTTTCATTTTGGAAGAGGATCTTACTTTACCTTTGTCTAATTAAAGTGCCCTATGTGTATTCTTCCCTAAACAAAAGCATCATGTTAGCCTCATGGAGGAACTTCAGCCTCCAGTGCGGAAGAAGCAGAATTACTGGCAGCTTTCAAGCATGCTTCTAACTGTCAAGATTTCACAGCATGTATGCATGTAGTTTCAGCTGGAGCATCCAGGGCACATTATGTCCCTTCTTCCTCTCCTGCCTCAGTGCAGTTTGTATAGATAAAGAAAGCTGAACGCCGAAGAATTGATACTTTTAAACTGTGGTGTTGGAGAAGACTCTTGAGAGTCCCTTGGACTGTAAGGACATCCAACCAGTCCATCCTAAAGGAAAACAATCCTGAATATTCATTGGAAGGACTGATGTTGAAGCTGAAACTCCAATACTTTGGCCACCGATGTGAAGAACTGCCTCATTTGAAAAGACCCTGATGCTGGGAAAGATTGAAGGCGGCAGGAGAAGGGGATGACAGAGGATGAGATGGTTGGATGGCATCACCAACTCAATGGGCATGAGTTTGAGTAAACTCCGGGAGTTGGTGATGGACAGGGAGGCCTGGCGTGCTGCAGTCCATGGCGGTCACAAAGAGTCAGACACGGCTGAGCGACTGAACTGAACTGAACTGATGGTGCATTTGTTAAGATTAAGGAACTAATATTGATAACTTATTAATAATTCAAGTCCACAGTTTACATTAGTATTTACTCTTGATATTGTAATTTTTTGGGTTTTGACAATATATATCGCCATTTATCCACTAATGCAATATTATATATAGAACAGTTTTTCTGCTCTAAAAAGAACAAAGTTGGCTGGGGACTTCCCTGGTGGTGCAGTGGTTAAGACTTTGCCTTCCAATGCAGGGGATGTGGGTTCAAGCTCCCACATGCCTCATGGCCAAAACAAAACAAAACAGAAAAGGCCCCATAAAACAAAGCAGTATTGTAACAAATTCAATACATACGTGCTAGTCGCTCAGTTGTGTCGATTCTTTGCAACCCCATGGACTGTGTTCCGCCAGGCTCCTCTGTCCATGGGAATTCTCCAGGCAAGAATACTGCAGTGGGTAGCTATCCCCATCTCCAGGGGATCTTCCTGACCCAGGGATTGAGTCCAGGTCTCCTACATTGCAGGCAGATTCTTTACCCTCTGAGCCAGGAGGGAAGCCCAAATTCAATACAGACTTAAAAAAAGAACAAAGTTGTCTATTCTGGATCTTCTCTTTTTCCTTCTAACGTTCAGAATCAGCTTGTCAAAATCTGTAAAATAATTTGCAGGGAATTTGATTGGATAATGTTGAATCTGTACATCACACTGGAAAGAACTGACATCTTGACAATATTGAGTCCACCTATCCATGAGTATGGAATATCTCTCCATCTATTTGAATCTTCTTTGATTTCTTTCACCAGAGTTTTGTGGTTTTCCTCATTTAGACCTTATACATACATTGTTAGATATGTACTTAAGAATTCAACATATTTTTAAAGTTAATGTAAATGATGTTGGGCTTTTAGTTTCAAATTCTAATTTTTCACAGCTGGTATATAGACTTATTTTTATCAGAAAAAAATCTCCAAACAAGCTCAAAACAAATCATCTCAGTGCAAATGACATCTCACAGAAGATTGAATGTAATTTCTTATGGGAAAAAAAGTTCTTATGGAAAGTCTGATTCCTTTGTCTCCATCAGGAGTTCATTTATCCTATGCTTGAATATTGTCTGTGATGGGCAGCTCACTACCACTCAAAACAACTCATCTTTTAGACAACTTTACTTTTAGACAGGTTTTCCTTATACTGGATTCCTTGTGGATGAGTTACAGCTTACTTCTGAAATAACAATGGTATTTGTGATCCAAGTTAATGACTTTATCTGCATTCTTTTATCTTCTTAGATAAATGTTGGGTTGTCCCAGCATTGGCAAAGCTGGGGTGTCTATGTGCTGTGAGAGGCTGTGTGCTAAGGATCCATACTCTAGGGTGCTAACTGGGAGCTAAACACGTGACTACGGGTGTGGATTTGTCGCTTATTAGCTGAGTAAATGTTGGCAAGCCCCAGTGTTTTCCAATTTCTTGATTTTTAAAAATGGGAAAATTAGTACATTCACGGGGCTGTCATAAGAAAGAATAAGGCAGTGAACATGAAAGCAATTTTAAATCAAGCTGTTCGGTGGAAGAATAATTTCAGCTTAATATCTTTCATGTCACTGTCACCACCCAAATCCATGAATCAACAAATGGACCTAGGAAAAAAGGCAGAGGGAGAAACAGAGTTGAAATCCTCACAGTAATCTCAGGGAGACATGATTTCCTAGTTTTCAATGTCACAACTAAAGAGTTTAAACATAATCTAATTTAACCCCTTCATTCCATAGAATGAGTAAACTGATTCCTGAAGAAGGAAGTGGCTTGCCCAAGTTTATGAGTCAGGCTCTTTAGCTTCTGAACCAGGAAATGGTCCAGTCTGTCTAATAAGTAGTGCTCATTCTCCTAACCTCCTTGACAGAAGAAGCATCTGCAGCATCTCGTCCAGGTTTTGCCCTCTCCATGCTCTCCTCCTTCCTCCCTGATCATGAAACTCATGGCTTTCCAGCTACAGCACTCGTAAAAAATGTGGGGGATGAGTTACACAGTGGCCATTCCTTCCCCAAGAGAAACAACTGACTGCCCATCTCTGAGGCAGGGGGCATGTTTAAAGGCTCAAAGTAGTCAGGAGGAGCAAAGGACCTCAGCTGAAACGTTAATTCACACTGATCAAAAGAACAAAGTTCCATTTAGGTGTGCAAGAAGAGTTTCTTAGTTGTGGTGGAATTAATGAAAGAGAAATGAATGCTTTGCAGAAATTAAAATTCAAATACACTCTTGAAAATTAATAAAAGGTTTTCTGGGGTGGAAAGGTAAGATCTTCATGTAGCAAGCATTTTTTTTTTTTTTTAATACCACGCATGGTACTGGGTGATTGGTTTACAAAAATGTGTTGCATGTGGTTTTTTACTTTGAATTTCCCACAGACTGCTGCATTTCATAGACATCTACTGCCAAAGACTGTGCATCCTTGGGCGTATGACTCAGTTTATCATCTCTAAAATAGGGATAATAATGGTATATACCTCACTGGGCCAGCTTACCAGGTGGTGCTAGTGGTAAAGAACTTGCCTGCCAATGCAGGAGACATAAGAGACTCTGGTTCAATCCCTGGGTCGGGAAGATCCCCTGGAGGAGAAAATGGCAATCCACGCTAGTATTCTTGTCTGGAGAATCCCATGGACAGGGGAGCCTGGTGGGCTACAGTCTATGGAATCACAAAGAGTCGGATATGATTGAATTGACTTAGCACACCCACACAAATGCCTCATTAGACAGAGATATGGGTTAATGGAGAAGATATCTATAAATCCCAAATTACAGAGTCTTTCAGAATGTAAGGAACATTAGCAGGTCCTATAGCAGGTATTAAAATGGAGGTTTGAAAACTCATAGATCTTAGGTTCTAGAATCAGATATTTATCTGGGGCCATGGACAGGTATAGCAGACACTGTGGGTTGTTTTTCCTAGAGACATTGATTTCATCAATTTTCACTTGTTTCTTCCTTAAAGATGTTCAGGTATCTACTATCCTCTTCTAGCCACATAGGGCTTTGGGGGGATTGGTCCCTTTTCCATGCCCTAAGGTAGGTCCTGATTGGTCTAAGGTGATCATTGTAGTACCCAGTCTGCCTGGCAGTAATTGACTTAGACTCGGGCACATGATACAATTATGAGCAATGAGATATAAGAAGTTGACGAATAGACTTCCAAGAAAAGTTTTCTAGCTCTTAAAATAAGACCCTACTGTGTGTGGATTTTGTTCTCCAACCACCCACCCCCCATATATGTGACTGTCATCTATTTAGAAATAAGGTCTTTGCAGATGTAATTGAGTTAACATGAGGTCACGCTGAATGGGATGGACCCTAAATCTAACACGACTGGTATCCTTATAAGAAGAGAAAAAGAAACAGAGACATATACATGGGGAAAATAATCTCTCCAAGGCAGAGACTACAGTGATAAGCCTACAAGCTAAGGAGAAGCAAGGATTGCTGGCAACCACCAGAACTCAGGAAGAGGCAAACAAGCAAACCAAAAAATCCTTTTCTAGAGCCTTTAGTGAGAGCATGGCTGCTTAGACCTTGATTTCAGACTTTTGGCTCCTAGAATAGTTAGAGAATACATTTTTGTTGTTTTAAGGCATCTGCTTTGTGGTACTTAGGTAGCAGTCCTAGGAAATAAGCAGAGGCTAAGAAAAGATATTCTGCCAGTCTCATCACTGGATAATTGTGTCTGGATGAATCCCTGAAACTGCTGAAACCTTTCTGCAGCTCTGAGACCCTACCTGAGGACCAAAGGGCTGGCAGAATGAAAGGCTGCAGGTAGGCTGAAGTTACAGAATTCACAAGTCTTGGAGCTGTGGCATTCCATGTTTCCTATTGTGTTAAATATGTTTCCCTCACTGTTTAAACCACACTGCATTGATTTTTGTTACTTGCAGACAAAATTATCCTAAACTGATTCAGCACATCATTCACTCTGTTTCTTGTTTCCTCATTTATAAAATGGCAAGGCTAAGAGTCCCTTCCCCACTGGATTTTTGTGAAGAATAAAGGAGATAGAGAATGATATGGATTGTGTTTTCTTCTTATCTAATTTTCGTTTCAGGGCATAATGCAATACAATTGCATTCATGTACATGTACAATTGACATGTCCAATTCAATACGTGTCAGCTGTTGATATTATTATTCTTTTTCTGTGTCTCTTCAGCCCTAGCACACAGTAAGCATTCAGTACATATCTACTTTCAAATGAATGAAGGGATGAGGTCAGTCGAATGCAAAAAGGAACGAGGGAATGATAATAAGGGACAAAGCAAATTGTTGCAGGAGCTGGAGAGATTCGCTCTGCACCTTGGCTCCAAATGAAGACCTGGGAGCCACATGGACTGGGCAGGTTGGCAAGGACCTGTTTTTGGGAAGTCTGGTGTTTTTGTGCAGAAAGCTACGAGTCAAGGAATACCTGTAGGAGTCTGCGGATAAGCTGGGTGCAGAAGGAGCAGGAGGAAGAGAAGCTCAGAGCCTGCCTTTGAAATTTCCTGAGGGCACAGCCTTACCCGGAGTGTACAAGGATTAAGGCAGAAGTGGGGAGCTTTGTTAGGTCTCAGAGTTAAGGAAAAGCGCTTTCATTTTGCCTGAGGGAGAACAACTGACTGCTTTTCCCAAAGACCTTGTTTGAAATTAAGGTCTTGGAACACTGGATTCAATTAACTACCGGTTTAAGAACCTCAGGGAATCTGACTTGCCGAGCGTTTCTTTTTTCTTTACAAATCACCTCCTGTTTTCTTGCCTTCGTTATTTTTCAATCTACAGAGAATTCTGTTCTTGGAGCTAGGTCAAGACAACTTTCTTTTTCCTGGGTTAAAAGTGGGAGATACTGGGCAGGCTTTGCTATCAAGGTCAGTTTCCTGTCAACTTGGCCTAGAATCAAGATTGTGTGTGTGTATACACACACATATAATATGTACATATAAAGGCATATATTTATGCATGTATGTATGTATACATCTATCTTAATAGAAGTTGGCAGAGAGTTAAATGTTCAATTTAATATAAAAAACTTTTTTACAAAAAGATATTGTTTCAGTCTCTATTCTGGGAGTATGCAGAATAAGAGATGAATTAGACAAAATCTTTGTCCTAGGATTTCACAGTCTAGCTGAGACAGACAGACCGATAAATGCCTTCATTTATTGACAAATGCCTCAGTACTGGTAGATGCTATGAATAACCATGGCTCTCAAGTCTACGTGAAATAGGCAGAACATAGAAGGGAGACTGGAGGGTGGTTAAGGATGGGGTGAGTCTGGCCAGGCTTCACAGAGAGGCAATGCTTCATTCAGGTAAGTCTTTTGGGGTGTAGGGGTTTACCAGTCACGGATCTCAGTAAAGGTACGTGGCAGCAAAGCAGGGCCCACCTCTGTGATGGGCACACAATATCTCTAGAATAAATTGGGATAAGGTGCGGATTGATTTAATTTCTACATGTGGTTCCTGCCATGTTTGGAGGAAAGTAACTTGGGGTCCCTCTTATTTGAAGCATATAATAAAACCCTTATTCTGAATATAATGCATTATAAAAAATTAGAGTTCCTTTTTGCTTGTTATAAACATAATTTTCATCATTATTATAGTAGCTGCTGCTGCTGTTAAGTCGCTTCAGTTGTGTCCAACTCTTCACAACCCCACGGACTGCAGCCTACCAGGCTCCTCTGTCCATGGGATTTTCCAGGCAAGAGTACTGGAGTGGGGTGCCATTGCCTTCTCCGTTATTATAGTAGAGGGTTTATAAATTTGGGAATCTCTTGTAGTGGGAATGGGGACAGACTGAGAGCCAGGAGTAGACCTAGCCCTGCTATGTTTGAAAAAAGATGCCTTTGGGACTTCCCTGGTGGTTCAGTAATTAAGACGCTGTGCCCCCAATGCCTGGAGAAGGAAATGGCAACCCGCTCCAGTGTTCTTGCCTGGAGAATCCCAGGGACGGGGGAGCCTTGTGGGCTGCCGTCTCTGGGGTCGCACAGAGTCAGACACGACTGAAGTGACTGAGCAGCAGCAGCAGCTCCCAATGCAGGGGGCACAGGTTCAATCCCTGCTTAGGGAACTAAGATTCTGCATGCTGTAGGACATGGCTTGAAGAAAAAAAAAAAAAGTTTTTTTTTTTTAATGAAAAAAAAGATGCCTCTAAGCCAAGACTTGTAGAGTGGTGCTGTTCCCCATGACATTCTATGTTCTATGTAATTTAAATGCCCTCCTCTATCTTTATGAAATGTTAGGTGGAGTCTCTTCAGTCACTGATATGTTTACAGGAGTGGCATTTTGTTTTAAAGGAGTTTAAAGAAGCAGGTGAACTGGTAAGTGATACATTATTAACTGACCTAAGGAAGAACGTACTTAACATCTTAATTAATGGAAATGTGTCTTTTCTCCACTGATGCCAGTAAATATGGAGAAATGTTTAAGAGTATCAGCTTGTACAAAGGCCAGCTCCAAGTGAAGGGAGTAAGATGTCTGAAGCCTGGAGATGGGGCCCTGCACTTAGAGACTCGTGGGTGGTTCGGAGGAGCTGGCAGAGAAGATGAGTGTTCAGAAGAGTGGAAAGTCAGCAAGCACACGGGAAGGTGCTGGATTATGAAGGTGTTTGAATGTCTTGAAGAAGATTCTGTTTATCCCACTAGACTTTTGCAGATATGGCAAGCTCCTCAAGTCATCTCTCTGTGTCCAGTAGGGTATGTTTTGGATTAGCCAGAAGCTTCTATACCATCTTATGGAAAAACCCAAATTATATTTTTGAGCAACCCCAAAATTATAGCTTATAGAACGATTAGGAAGGTAGGTTTCTATTTAACAGCATCTTATAGATTATGAAGAACTACTGCAGGACACAATGTAGTGGGCTCATATGTACTATTCTGATTTTGGGGAATGGAATCTGAGACTGAGAGAGTGGACATGTCCCTGCCCAAAGGCGTTCAGTTAAGTGTGACAGAGGTACTTGCTTCTGCTGCTGCTGCTGCTAAGTTGCTTCAGTCGAGTCTGACTCTGTGCGACCCCATAGACGGCAGCCCACCAGGCTCCCCCATCTCTGGGATTCTCCAGGCAAGAACACTGGGGTAGGTCGTCATTTCCTTCTCCAGTGCATGAAAGTGAAAAGTGAAAGTGAAGTTGCTCAGTCATGTCCGACTCTTAGCGACCCCATGGACTGCAGCCTACCAGGCTCCTCCGTCCATGGGATTTTCCAGGCAAGAGTACTGGAGTGGGGTGCCATTGCCTTCTCCGGACAGAGATACTTCTGTTGAGCTAAATTTTGCCTCTCTGTAGTTCCTCACTGTTTATTCCCTCTTGTGATTCATAAGAAAGAGCCTCAAAGCATGTTTTAGTGAGGACACAACCTGGGGAGCTGGAAGATTGGTTAGGCTAACATGGGTTCCAACTCTATCACCTGCTATCTCTGTGACCTTAAGAGTTTCCCATTATTTCTGAGAGTCCTGAATAATGTGAATTTTTACCTGAAAAATAAGAATATTAGTATACAAATTTCTTGTCTAGATTTTCAGAGCTCTTATCATATCAACATGTTCCCAGGTTGAGCAGAAGGATTTAGAAAATCTAGAATGACTGTCTTGCTTGAGTCTATCAGATCAGATCACTCAGTCGTGTCTGACTCTTTGCGACCCCATGAATCACAGCACGCCAGGCCTCCCTGTCCATCACCAACTCCCGGAGTTCACTGAGACTCACGTCCATCGAGTCAATGATGCCATCCAGCCATCTCATCCTCTGTCGTCCCCTTCTCCTCCTGCCCCCAATTCCTCCCAGCATCAGAGTCTTTTCCAATGAGTCAACTCTTTGCATGAAGTCGCCAAAGTACTGGAGTTTCAGCTTTAGCATCATTCTTTCCAAAGAAATCCCAGGGCTGATCTCCTTCAGAATGGACTGGTTGGATCTCCTTGAAGTCCAAGGGACTCTCAAGAGTCTTCTCCAACACCACAGTTCAAAAGCATCAATTCTTGAGTCTATAGTTCATATTTAAAATGGAGAACTTTCTTATGAAATTTTTAGAATTTCTCATGCAATACCTTATCACTCACCCTAATGAAACATATGCCTTCATTAGGTATCAGTAACTGCTTGTGGAATTTTAGCAGATGAATGCTATCTGGGAAGGTACCCAGAAAAAGCAAATGTCACATACAACTTGTCTTAACTCCTGCTCTTTTCGAAAAGACCCCATCACATAGGCATTGATGCTCCAACCAAACTGAGCTACCAGCTGTCTTCCACATCTCCTGCTTTCCTTCTTTTGTAATTTTCTGCTGCTATTGCCTTAGTTTAGAATACCTTTCCCCAGTATTACTCATTCAAATTCTCCTTGTGCATCAGGACTAACCTCAAATTCCACTATTTCTAATACTTCTCTCTTTCTGCAGTAAAGAAGGAATAATTTCTTCTTCACAAGTACCCAATAGTTCTTAAAGCATTTACATGTCTCAACTCTCCAAAAATCTAAGCTTCTTGAGGTCAGGACTTGCATCTTAACATCTGTGTATCTTACATCTTTGAGAGGCATAGGGTCAAGGGCAGGCATGGACTGCAGATCAGGATCCTGGATACAAACTGAGTGCTGCTGCTGACCAGCTGTGTGATCTAAGGGACTCCTGGAATACTGTGATCACTCAACAAGTGTCCCCATTTGCTATTTATATTCTTAATAACATACAGGGCCATACACATTATTCATTCCGTGCTCAGTGAGTGTTTATTAAATGAATAAATGAAAAAGCAAACAAAAAGTAGTTTGTTGTTGAGTGTCTGTTATATGAATGAATAATTTAACAGATTTGGAAGAAAATTTGTCAAGCATGCTGCTTTTCACTGAACCAAAAGATATTCTACAAATGTAATGCTCAGCCTTCTCCTGGGACTCTCCTCAAAGCTTTATTCCCTTAAGTACCCGTCTCTTAGAACCATCCACCGCTAAGATGATACAGCTTGTAAGAATATTTTATTTTTGTTTAAGAGTGACTGCTTTATGCTCAAGAGATGCATCAAGACTTGCAGACTAAAGGAAGAGGCTTTCTCTGCTGGCCTGTGGAGCAGGTTGGTTTCTCTGTAAGAGCTGAGCCAAAGGATCTTCACCACCATTGTAATCATGGATCTTCTGAGTAAACAAGATGCAGATAGCATGCATGAAGGTTCCTGGACATCCTGACTCTCCTTTCAAAATGAATGTCGAGGCTGCTCATCCTGCATGTTGTAGGATATGGGACCCTCCACTCTCCCCTGTTCTCACCAAATAGGAGAAGCTGCCCGAGCCAGAGGGGCAGCTGGATTACTAATTATGCTGCCCCCGGGGTACCTCTTTCATCTTAACTGTCTCGTTCAGCTGTGGGGATGCACCAGTATCTAGCTGATTTTTGAAAAAGCCTCTTTAATAACACAATCAAATAGCCTTGATTTGAGATAGGAGAGGGAGAATGTGAGGAAAATGTCCATCTTGTTTTCTGGTATTCTTTTCTTTGTATAGAAAGATTCAGTGATGGCTGCAGTTGGTTTTCCAAAACTTCTTTCTGATCAAAATTGATAAAGCTCTTCTATATAGGAAGAATATGAATGCTCTCTCTCTCTTTTTTTGACTAGCTTAATTTTTGTGTCTTATGGAGAAACAAAAATTGCTGTCTAATATCATACAACCATAGATCCTTATGGCCAGAGTCTGATGTCATCACAAATAGTAATTCTTAATCCAATGGCCATGAATTAAATGATTTCTATGTGCCAGGCACTGAGCTAGTTGTAGGTACCTACAACTGTATTTCCTTTCAAAGATTTAGCAGAAAACAAAAAAAATAATAGCTAGCATTTATATATATATATTGTGTGTGCTTATTGTGTTCCAACCACTTGACAAAAATACTTTTGTGTGATATTTATGAAAAAAAGCAAGGTGAGATGATTATTTCCACTTTATGGAAATGTGGCGACTGAAACTCTGAGAAGTGGAATAATTTGCTTTAGATGACTCATTGAGATCTGATGTTTGGGTAGAGGTTTTTGACATTGGCTTCCAGAGAGAGGTGAGCCACACCGGGAAGAGGAATTGGTACAACAAAAGCAGGGAGACAGAAGGCCGGGTCAGGTTCTGCAAAGAGTTGTGTGTCATTGTCCTTCAGACCATAACAAGAGAGAAGTTTGAATGGGAAGGTAGGCTTGATAAGATGAAGCAAGGCTTGGAAAACCAAGCTGTGTCAATGGGATTCATTCTCAAACACTTGGATCATTGCTGTCACCAACTGTAATATGGATTAATTATAGGTAGAACTGAGTTAATAGGAATAATCAATCAGATAATACATCGGTGATTTTTATTGTTTTTCTGCATTATCAGAGCACTATGTGCTCATTATAAACATTTTTGGAAAATGCCAAAAAATAGAAACAAAAATAATTGACCTTTGAGTCACTTCCCAAAGCAACTACTGTGCACAGTCGGGCCTATTTCTTATCAGTCTTTTTTTTTCCCCCTTAATAAGATGGTAACTTTTATTTTACATGTTATAGCTAGCGGTAAAGAATCCATGTGCAATGAAGGAAATGTGGGCTTTGATCCCTGGGTTGAGAAGATCCCCTGGAATCTTCTACTAGAAGTGAAATGTAGATTCTTCTACTAGAATCTTCATCTAGTAGTGAAATGGCTACTCACTTCAGTATTCTTGCCTGAGAAAGTCCATGGACAGAGGAGCCTGGCAGGCAACAGTCCATGGGGTCTCAAAGAGTCAGACATGACTGAGGGACTAAACAACACCAGGCCCTTGAAAACACACACTTCAGTGGCTATTATCCACCGATTGGATGTAACACGTTTTACATAAACAAGGCTTTGGAGTTCAATACACAGATGTTTTGTGATCGGGATACTTATAAGTAACACTTTTTTGATAAGTAATATTTTGATGACAATACTTGTGTTTCAAGTTTTCTGACAGTTTAAATGATTCTATAGAATGAATTTCTCGGAGTGGTACTGCCAAGTTAGAGGTTACATGTGCTACCTTTTACTGTGTTTTAAGTCTTCCATCATAATGACAGCGCTTTTTTAGGCTGCCTTACCCATTTGTATGCTGCTGAATTTTCTTCTGTCTCGTTCACATATATAACATCTCTTATAAATGTCAAGTAAACAGCTGAGATTGAAATTCCTGTTCCCTAAGAGAGACTTTCTTGGACTCCAAAATCACTGCACATGGTGACTACAGCCATGAAATTGAAAGACTCTTGCTCCTTGGAAGAAAATCTATGACAAACCAAGACAGTTTATTAAAAAGCAGAGACATCACTTTACTGACAAAGGTCCATATAGTCAGAGCTATGGTTTTCCAGTCGTCACGTACATATGTGAGCGTTGGACCATAAAGAAGGCTGAGCACCATAAAGAAAGCTGATGCTTTCGAACTGTGGTTCTGGAGAAGACTCCTGAGAGTCCCTTGGACAGCAAGGAGATCAAACCAGTGAATCCTAAAGGAAATCAATCCTGAATATTCATTGGAAGGACTGATACTGAAGCTGAAGCTGAAGCTCCAGTACTTTGGCCACCTGATGCAATGAGCTGACTCATTGGAAAAGACTCTAATGCTGGGAAAGAGTGAGCACAAGAGAAAAAGAGGGTGACAGAGGATGAGATGGTTGGATGGTATCATCAATTCAATGGACATTAACTTGGGCAAACTAGGGAGACAGAGGACTGAGAAGCCTGACGTGCTGCATGGGATTGCAAAAAGTCAGACATGACTGAGCAACTGAACAACAACAACGAAAGGAGATTTAAAACTGCTAGAGTATCTGTCTTGCTGGAGGAAAGATTTTTGTTGGAAGCAGGGAAGAAAATCCTATGCATTCTGCTGAATGACTTCCCGCAATGCTATTGACCAAAAAAGTTTCCATCTCTTAGTAAAACCCCACAGTTTCTGCAGAGCATGTCTGCAACCACCCCCTACCCCGGGGGAATCTGAGAAGTCGGTGCTTATTTAAGGATTCTTTAAGTGGCTTGAAGCTCTACCGAGAGGCTTAGGAATGCGTGATCTATTAATATAATACTTATTGAGTGACTAAGCCACCAGCATCACAAAGCTTACAGATGACTAATCATTTTTCTCATTCTGCAGAGGGTGGTTTATGAAACAAAGCAAACAAGGCCTCTGCCCTTTTGTTCTGTGATTCACTCCTCTGAAGTGCCCAGTGGGAAGGCTGGGGGAGCATTGGGACACCTGCCAGTTCTCCTGGCTCTTCCCCACTGCTTGCTTTATCCATTCCCCCTCCCACAGTGTCCCAGCTCGCTGGGGCTACACCTCTGCGTTCAAGGCTCGAGGAGACCGGTGGTATGCACCAGGGAAGAATCAGCCTTTGAACTTCAATACAGCTTCACATTCAGGCTCCAACATGCAGCAGCTGTGTGGCAACCTTGGGCAAACAACTTGGCTTCCCTAAGCTCCAGTGATTCTCCTCTCTTAGGCTGAGATAAAGAAAGAAGTTCCGGAGTTGTTACAGGAACCGGTGAACGCTAAGTGCTTTGTGCCATGCCTTGGTGAGAATGAGGGTTCAAGAAATGGTGATTGTTATTAAGGCAAGCTACACATTTTCCCAGGCCATCTCCCAAGAGTCAAGTAACTGTATGACTTGGGAACTTTTCTCTGATCTTTTGTTTGTTCATTCTAAAAACCAATTATAATAATTTCCACCTGGTAGTTTTGTAAGGGAAATAGAACAAGATGTGACAACGTGTCTGGCACAGAGTAGCTTCTCAACACATATGTTTTTTTCCCCCTTTCTCTCTCTGTGGTTGACTCAAGAGTCCCTTGGGATGTCCAGCCTCCTGAAACTGCTCTTAGAGATTCTTAAGGTGGAAGACTATTGTTCTGAAGCAGTAACCCCAGAAGAATGATTCCAAACACTGGCACTGGGGATTTCTCTGACTTGGAGAAGAAAAGGAGTTTGGGGCTTCTGGAAATGGCAGCAGCTTGGGTAGTGGTTGATGAATTACCCTGGGCGGGGTGTGGCCAGTTACAAACCTAGGGAGGTTAGATTCTGGCTGGCACAGTTTAGGGGTGACATAGAGTAAAGACTGAGGGACCATCCCCAATGTTCTAGACCAACCAGTATGATGGGTCTAGAGAAGAGGAGGGCTCCCCAGTAATAACTGCTGTTGAGCTTCCTGCCACTCTGTCCACTGGGGGCTCCCAGGTAGACTTCACTTGATTGAGACAAACAGCATGGTGTGGCGTTTCTTGTATGCTAGTGTGATACAAATTAACATTGTGGTGCTAGTGGTAAAGAACCTGCCTGCCAGTGCAGGACACATAAGAGACGTGGGTTCAGTTCCGGGCTTGGGAAGATCCCCTGGAGGAGGGCATGGCAACCCACTCCAGTATTCTTGTCTGGAGAATCCCGTGGACGGAGGAGTCCATGATATTGCAAGCAGTTGGACATGACCAAAGCTACTTAGCACGCACACATGCACATCTATAGACACCAAGGACAATGGGGTTTAATAGACAGGGCTTAATAAATGGCAGTCAATAATGTTTCTGTTCTTGTCTGACAGGGAGATGGGGTTTGAGGCATAAAATGTAGCTAAGAGTGTGGATTCTGCAGTCAGGGCAAGAGCAGTGTTCATCATTTGCCATCTGGGGGCTCTCGGGCAACTCATTAAACTGTCTTGATCCTGTTTTTTCATCTGCAGGTTTCAGATACTAAAAGTACCTCTTACAAAATGCTGTTGGTCCTAAGAACCATGTTTGGCTTGAATAACTGATCAATCATTGGTAGCTGTCATTAACAGTAACCATGATTGTGCGGTAGTTGCTGAAGGATGCTTCATGCTTCCTCACCATCATTTTTAAAGATCAGTATAGAAAGGTAAACATTCAAAGGCACAAATTCTACTTACATTATGCTCATTAACATTTATTCCAGAGGGTATTGGGATGCTTTATGGCACATTTTATGTAGGCTTAGAAAAATTCCTTTGAGAACAACCATGCATTTTCATGTAGGTGCTCTCGAACCTGAAGAACTCTGCCTGTTTGGAGAAAACCAAGGACAAAGACAGGAAGATAGAAAGTTTGCAGAAAATTAGCCCTGGAGCTGTGAATGCTTCTTACTCAGGACTTAGAAAAGCTGAAGGAAGAAATCCAGGGAACCAAGGGGCTGCAGAACATGGCTCAGCTCCACACCAACAAGGTGAGCAGCAAGTGAGAGCTTATGGTGTTTGGTGCGGAGTTTGTGGTCTCCAAAGGAGAAGATTGAACTCTGGGACCAAAGACAGTCTCAGTCACTCAGAGCTTTGTGTAGCAAAATTTTATTTAAAGTGACAGGACAGAGAGAGCTTCTGACGTAAACATCAGAAGGGAGTAGAAAGAGTACCCACCCTCACTGGTTTAAGGGGACCTTATATACTTTTCAAATGGCTGCTGAGAATCGATAAAAAGAAAACCTCAAGGGCGTAAGAGTTCCACCAGACCCTTTCCCAAGACATACACCCTGAGATAACTTTGGCTCAACCTTAGCCAGGGAGAACCGGTTCAGGACAACATCTCTAGGCAAGATACACTGTTTCTGGGTAATCAGGGGTACCAGTCTTGAGAAACAGGTTCCCAGGCAAGATTTGTTACAATTATGATCATTAATTTAGAGCCTAAGAAAAGCATTTTCATGAGTAAAACCTTGTGCTCTGTGACCATTAGTTCTGGACATAAAGAAAGGCAGTTCTTGGACAAGATACATTGTTGCACGAGGCTTAAGGAAAGCACGAGGGAGAATGTTCTCCTCCTCTTTAGAGGGCCTGGGGCTGCCTGCCTAAGCTTTATCTCTCTCACAGGGCCAGTGACAACCTGCACAAGCTGCCACAGTCCCCCATGCGCACACTTGAAGGTAAAAAAATTGGTCAATGCTTCACTGCAGCCTTTTGTATTTCCGGGGCATTTCTCCTATAGCCTCTCCAGCCTCACAGACATGGGATTCTGGAAATTGGCTCCCCACTTAGCTAAGGTGATACATAACAAAGCCACCGACCCTCTAATCTCTTTATAGGGTCATAGGCTTCAGCAGTACCTGAACTGGGAACTTCCAGATGTACAAGCTGGATTTAGACAAGGCAGAAGAACGAGAGATCGAATTGCCAACATTCATTGGCTCATAGAGAAAGCAAGGAACTCCAGAAAAACATCTACTTCTGCTTCACTGACCACGCTAAAGCCTTTGACTGTGTGGATCAAACAAATTGCAAAATTTGTAAAGAGATGGGAATTCCAGACCACATTACCTGGCTCCTGAGAGACCTGTATGAAGGTCAAGAAGCAACAGAACCAGAGATGGAATAACAGACTAGCTCAAAATTGGTACCTCAAGGCTGTGGGTTGTCACCCTACTTATTTAACATCTATGCAGAGTACATCATGCGAAATGCTAGGCTGGATTAAGCACAAGCTGGAATCAAGATTGCTGGGAGAAATAGCAACAACCTCAGATATGCAGATGATACCACTCTAATGGCAGAAATCAAAGAGGAACTTCTTGATGAGGGTAAAAGAGGAGAGTGAAAAGTCTGGCTTAAAACCCAACATTCAAAAACCAAGATTATGGCATCTGGTCCCATCACTTCCTGGCAAACAGAAGGTGAAAAAATGGAAACAGTGACAGACTATTTTCTTAGGCTCTAAAATCATTGTGCATGGTGACTGTAGCCATGAAACTAAAAGATGCTTGCTCCTTGGAAGAAAAGCTATGACAAAACTAGACAGTGTATCAGAAAGCAGAGATATCACTTTGCTGACAAAAGTCCATACAGTTAAGCCATGGTTTTTCCAGTAGTCATATATGGATTTTAGAGTTGGACCATAAAGAAGGCTGAGCACCAGAGAATTGATGCTTTTAAACTGTGATGTTGGAGATGATTCTTTAGAGTCCCTTGGACAGCAAGGAGATTAAACCAGTCAATCCTAAAGGAAATCAACCCTGAATATTCATTGGAAGGACTGATGCTGAAGCTGAAGCTCCAATATTTTGGCCACCTGATGCAAAAAACTGACTTGTTGGAAAAGACCCTGATGCTGGGAAAGACTGAAGGCAGGAGGAGAAGGGGAAAGACAGAGGGTGAGATGGTTGGATGGCATCACCAACTCAATGGGTATGAATTTGAGTCATGCCCAAACTTTGAGTCTCTCAGACTCCTGGAGATGGTGAAGAACAGGGAAGCCTGGTGCACTGCAGTCCACGGGGTCGCAAAGAGTCAGGCATTTATTGTCCTGTTGTTCACACTTTTATTTGCTAATTCTGGAGTAATAGGTAAAGTCCCACTTACTTATTGAATATTTACATTTGTACAAACGTACTCAGACACTTGTACCCTTAGGTGAGGGATCCAGATAGAGTGAGCAAGAGAGCTGTAGGTTCTCTACCAAAATGTTAACAGCAGTGCCTACTGGGTGGTGGTGAGGATGAGGGATTATTATTTTTTTCCTTTGTGCTTTACTGCCATGCTCCCCATTTTTTCCCAATGACATTCTATCGCTCTTGAAATAAGAAGATGAAGTCCAATAAACATGATTTTTAAAATGTTTCGGGAGAGCCGCAGTGCCGTTCAGCTGGTGAACCAGATGTGAGGGGCATGGGCCAGGGCTTTCTGACCTCCTGGCCCCCCAGGTGGCTCCTGATTTGATGAAACCTCAGCTGCTCTGAATTCCTACAGCACCTGCCACAACAAAAGGAGGCCCTGTCCTGGGCAGGCTCATGCGCCTGTGCACGCCTTTGCAGAACAAAGAACCGAAAGAGGAGCTCAGTGAGCCTCTCTTGGACACTGTCCATCCACCCAAGCCCTCTGGGGGAGGTAACAGTCCACCTGCCAGGAAGGTGGCCACAGCCACAGTGAATCCCCCCCACCTCCCTTTTCTCCTCTCTGGTGGTCCTGTCCCTCCTTTGGCCCCCTGCCTCCCGCTTGGCTCACATCTCAGCTCCTGCCTCGTTCTAAGGACCATTTAGCATCTGCTCCTCTGATGATGCCTCTGTGTTTCTCTCACAGATCCAGCTTTGCCCCGCACAGCACAGCTGTGTCTGAGAGATGAGTGGGCTTCCCAGGAGGCAAAGGCCACAATGAACCGGCTGCCCCTCAGTCTTTCCAGCTTCTCTCTGCCCACGTGCTCACACTCTCGGCCCAGATGGAGGAAAACAGCCAGACCAGATTTGCTGGCGTGCTCGAGTTGGTCTGGTGGAGGATGGACTCTGTATGGGGACGGGAGGGGAACGGGGTGGGACTCTCATCCCACTGCATGCTCTGGCAGGTTCAAAGTGGTTTGGGTGATTTGGGGATTTTTGGAGGCAGGACTGTGTGGGACTTGCCTGGTGGCTCAGACAATAAAGAATCACCTGCAGTGTGGGAAACCTGGGTTCAGTCCCTGGGTTGGGAAAATGCCCTGGAGAAGGGAAGGGCTACCCACTCCAATATTCCTGCCTGGAGAATTCCATGGCACAGAGGTGCCTGGCAGGCTACTGTCCATGGGGTTGCCAAGAGTCAGACACAACCGAGCGACTGACACTTTGGCTTTGCGGCAGATCGCAAGGGTGATTTCAATTCTTCACCCTGTTAGCCTGGTTGTTTGCTGTGTCATTTTGCAAGTCCTCTCAATACAGATGGAATCTTTTACACCTTGAATTTGGGCTGGCCTTGCGACTTGCTTTTGCCAATAGAACCCGATGGAAGTAATGGTTTCCTAGTTCCAAGCCTAGACTTCAAGAGGCCTGTTACTGACTTTTGGTTCTTCCCGCCATGACCATAAGGGCACACGGATCTTTGGCACATAGAACTGAGCTGGATCATCCCATTCGTCCCAGAATAGGCTGACCTGGCTAGTGGACACCCAGCCGTCTCTACACTCTTCGAGTGAGCCAAGCTAAGATGAACAGAGCCATCCGGCTCAATATCCTAGAGACGTGAGCAGTTAACACTGATGATTGTATGAGGTTTTAAGTAATTTTTCTTATGTAGCATTACTGTGAAGAGAGGTAACTGAAAAGTGACCTTGCAACATAAATTCATTTTATTCCTCACCTTGGATTCATTTAGTCATTCAACAGATATGGAGTATCTACCATCTGTCACCCCTGTGCTAAGTGTCCTTGGGGAGACAAAGGTGGTGGTGGCATTACTTCACCAGGAGCGTGTTGGCGGGAGCAAGAATGTGTTATATAAGAGCAAGGATTCTGTAGTTAATTCACTGATGTGTCCCCATCACCAAGAAGAGTAAGCTGGCAATTACAAGATGTTCTGTAGACATTTTTTGTCTTACACAGGTGTGTGTGTGTGTGTGTCAGTGTATGTGTGTGTGTATCACATAACTGATTGAATATTTTATACAAATACATTTCTCTTGCCCTCCTTAGACTGGCAGACTGTTCCCAATTCTTTTCTGCACTATCTTTTTCTCCACTATCTACACCCCGCTCCCCCCGCCAACCTGACTCTCTTCATAAGCTGTCAACAGCAAAAAGCGCAGTGTGCCATAAACTCACCTCCATAATAGAATGTAGATGCATAAATCAAAACAGCTTC
This sequence comes from Bos grunniens, assembly GCF_055505025.1. NCBI lineage: Eukaryota > Metazoa > Chordata > Mammalia > Artiodactyla > Bovidae > Bos > Bos grunniens. The sequence continues at coordinate 8,554,327 of NC_141170.1, read as the reverse complement.
TAACGGGTTGTCTGCAGTCATAAATGCTGCAGAGGCAGCCCGACTGGCAAGTGTAAGAGAGATTATACAAACCACTGTCTGGAGAAAACCCAGCATCATGAATAAACTCAGCCTTGAATTATTTATATATTTCCAGCATTATTTTCCCTCTGCTATTCTGCAAGGCTTGCAAATGGTGTTTGTGGAGGGCTGAGAGGGCCTGATTTTGGCTATAAAGGAAAACAGTTGGAGTTTTGTCTTAGGGCAAGTTTCAGGGCGATGATTCCATTGTCTTCCATGGGGCAGCCACACGACTAGCAGGGCTGTGTGGTGGGGAGAGGCTGTTTAGAATTCAGGGCAGCCTGCTTCTAAGCCCAGCAAGTTGCGTCCCTTGGGGTTTGCTGGCTTTGTGAACCACTTGGGAGCCACGTGGCTAGAGGGTGAGCCTCGGGGCCAGCCTTCCCCACCTGGCCCAGGCTGCTTCATTCTCTTTTGTGCAGTAGGTTTCAATCTAAGATGCTGTGGTAAAAAAAAATGATTTTGACTGTAAAATAAAATTTAAAATTTGGAAATCCCTGGTCCTGGTTGATTTCTGAGAGTCCAAAGTGGCTTCAACTCAAGCTGCCTAGGAGAGTTTCTGGGAGCCTTTGAAACCTATTTATGCCAGGGCATCAATCTTGATCAATAAAATTGGAATTTTTCTAGAGATGGGTGGAAGTTAAGATTTTTTAAAGCTCCCAGGTGACTCTGATGGGCCATGGGTTTGAGAACCATGGCTTCAAACCCTTCACTCATTCAGTAGGATGTGTACCAAGCACCTGTTGTAAGCCAGGAGCACAGCAAAGAACTAGGGATGGAGTGATGAAGGAGACATGACCAGTCCTTGCCTTCATCAGTTCAGTTCAGCTCAGTTCAGTTGCTCAGTCGTGTCCGACTATTTGCAACCCCATGGATCGCAGCACACCAGGCCTCCCTGTCCATCATCAACTCCCGGAGTTTACCCAAACTCATGTCCATTGAGTCGCTGATGCCATGCAGCCATCTCATCCTCCGTCCTCCCCTTCTCCTCCTGCCCCCAATCCCTCCCAGCATCAGGGTCTTTTCAAATGAGTCAACTCTTCGCATCAGGTGGCCGAAGTATTAGAGCTTCAGCTTCCACATCAGTCCTTCCAATGAACACCCAGGACTGATCTCCTTTAGAATGGACTGGTTGGATCTCCTTGCAGTCCAAGGGACTCACAAGAATCTTCTCCAACACCACAGTTCAAAAGTATCAATTCTTTGACTCTCAGCTTTCTTTACAGTCCAACTCTCACATCCATACATGACCACTGGAAAAACCATAGCCTTGACTAGATGGACCTTTGTTGGCAAAGTAATGTCTCTGCTTTTTAATATGCTATCTAGATTGGTCATAACTTTCCTTCCAAGGAGTAAGCGTCTTTTAATTTCATGGCTGCAGTCACCATCTGCAGTGATTTTGGAGCCCAGAAAAATAAAGTCAGCCACTTGCGTTCATGGAGTTCTCCATTTAGTGGGAGATTCTGACACATGAATAAACAGAAAAGGCATGAACGAATACAAGCTGTAACTAGTTGGTGGGATGTGTAGTGATGTGGGGAGAATAGAGCACTGTAAGGGTTTTTTAGTAGGCTTTTAAATTATTTATTAACTTATTTTTGACTGCGCTGTGTCTTCGTTGCTGTGTGCAGGCTTTCTCTATCTGTGACGAGTGAGAGCTCCTCTCTAATTGCAGTGCACGGGCTTCTCACTGTGGTGCCATCTCTTGGTGCAGAGCATAGGCACCAGGTGCACAGGCTTCAGTAGGTGCAGCTCTTGGGCTTAGCTGACCCAAGGCAGGTTGGATTTTCCCGGACCGGGGATTGAACCCCTGTCCCCTGCATTGGCAGGCAGATTCTTAACTACTAGAGGAGTAAGGAAGTCAGTATACTAGTCTTAACAGCAATAATAGTAATAGTGATACTTTTTATTTTATTTTTTTGCTGAGATAACATTGCTTACACCCTCTCTAAAATTCAAGTACTGTACTAAAGTATTTACATGAAATAGCTTATTGAATTTTCATGCCATTCTTATAAATAGGTGCAATTACCATCTTTGCTTTACAAATGAAGAAACTGAGGCCCAGAGAGGTTAAGTAACTTAGCCAAGGTTGCGCAGCCCACACGAGTAAAGTATGGGGAAAGGGAAGTGCTTCCCAGCCTAAGGGAATCAAGCTGGTGTCTCCATGATTCACACCTCTTTGCACAAACTTCAAGCTGCAGAGATTGTGGAGCTGAATGAAGGTCAGAGTATATGTTATGGAAGGAAAATTAATCTTTTCCAAGTCAATGCACTGATATAACGTGTGACCTTGTACAAGTACACAGACACACACACACACGCACACACACACACACACATACACACACACACACACACACACACACAGGCCCTCTATGGTTTATTTTGTTTCTGGTTGCCTCTGCTGTGGAACCTGACTACAAAAATTGTCTGGAGAAAATTTTCTATAGAAAAATAAGCAAGTTTGGGGTCCAAAAGTGTTTCAATTGATCCCATCACTTCTACTTGAATTCATATGTCTCTAATCCACTGTGGGCTTATTTTGGAACTAGGAAGGACTCTAAACCTAAGTGTTTTCTTAAGAACTTCTGTACCTTCCTGCTTCCATCCAGGTGACTCCCCAATCCCAACACACATCTTCCAGGTAAAGAACAGGCCCATGCCAAGAGCCCCCAGCACTGGTCTCTCCTTAGCCATGCACAGCTTGCTGGAAACCAATGAAAGCCCACACTTTCCCCTTAATGCAAGACCTTGAACTTCAAGTGTACATTTTCTTCTAGTTGGTCAGGGAATGTAGAGCTGAGATGCCAGTGGGCCTGGTAAGGTCAGAGGAATAATCAATCCGGGTGTGTACAGAGAACTTGAATGAAGGCTTGTGGAGTTGCTTTTGTAAACCCCCAAAAAGAAGACACACACTAAGAATTTCATGAGACTACGTTGCTGTTGGGAAGGAGGAAAGCAAGATCCATGGCGTGGAATGAGTTAGGCCCTGCTTCTCTGTAAGTGTCACAACACATGCCCACATGCTCGCACACGTGAAACGCTATAAGTGGAAGAGACTAAGAGATGACACTTTTATCTCACAAGGAAGCAAAGAGGCACAAGCACAGCTCACACAAGCCCACACTTTGGCACACTTGGCATGATAATCCAGTCCGCCTGACTCCCCACTGATGGCTTTTCACCTTACCTCTCTTTAATTGTGTGCTTTTTTTGCCTACAATCCCATGATTCAAGGTGTCAGCTACAAATCGGCACTTGCCATCTACCTCTGGGCTTCCCTGGCAGCTCAGATGGTAAAGAATCTGCCTGCAATGCAGGAGACCTGGGTTCCATCCCTGGGTCAGGAAGATCCCCTGAAGAAGGGAATGGCATCCGCTCCAGTATTCTTGCCTGGATAATTCCATGGACAGAGGAGCCTGGTGCGTTACAGTCCAGGGGGTCGCAAAGAGCCAGTCATGACTGAGTAACTAAACATGCTTGCATGAATCTACCTCTACAAGAATCAAATCATATGCTGCTGCACCTGCTGACTTTCAATACCCCCTGAGAGAGTTCAGAGTGTAGAGCAGAAATGAGGTTCTCTGTGCTCTGAAAAACTGGCAGAACAAGTCTTCAGATATATATTTTCAAGAGCTGATTTTATGAGCCTACTTTCTGTATCACCTCATATCTGGAAAAGTATTAAAGTCCTTCATAGTGATCCCTGCTCCTCTTGACTAGCAGAAACCTTCTTCGAAAATAAGTGCTTGATTGCATGAACTCCCCCTCAGCAAAATCACATGTATACTGACCTTCCCCCATGGCCTCTGTGGAGCAGTTTCTCAGAACTTTCTGAAATGCTGCCTTTGGAACTATAGTCCTCATTTTGTCCCACATAAGACTTCACTTGCAACTCTCACATTGCTTTAAGTCAGTAGAAGGAAATTCTACCTGATGTCACCGAATACAATTTCACCTGAAACTGAATAATGAGATCACTTGATGAGGTGGTTCACCCTGCAGGCACCTTGGTTCACCAGGCCACGCCTCACATTTGCAATGCCACATCATGTCAGACTCTTCTGTGACCTGTGGACTGGGGTCCAACAGGCTCCTCTGTCCATGGGATTCTCCAGGCCAGAATACTGGAGTGGGTAGACATTCCCTTATCCAGAAGATCTTTCCAACCCAGTGATTGAACCCAGATCTCCCGCATTGCAGGCAGATTCTTCACTGTCTGAGCTACCAGAGAAACCTGCCCCATTTCTTCTTATAAGCAAGCTTTGTGCCTTTAGTAGATGAGGGGGGATTTTTTCCCCTGAGAATTGTATAACCGTTTCTACTTGTTTGGAATTGGTACTCTTCAAAGCTTGCTAACAACCACTGTCTTATATAATCCTGCCAAGGGCCTCTCAATGGATAGGCAAGCTGTCATTATCAACTTATTCTGCAAGTGAATTGCATTAGGTACAGAAATGGCCTCCTCCTGGGTCCTCCTGGGACCTTGGTGTCATCATCATGGTAACAGGATGATGTAGCTGTTGGTAAGTTCTGGTGACCTTCTCACTTGCCCTTACAAACTGCCTTTACCAGTTCCGTCTGCATTTGCTCTGCTATGTTCCTATCACTAACTTCAGGTCTGCCTCCTTTTCAAGTCATTAGATTGACTCCCATCTTTTAGAACCAAGAGATCCAAACAGCCTGGATACTTAAGCTGGGGAGTGTGTGTGTGCACGCACATTATTGTGGGTCTGTGTTGTTCAGTCACTCAGTCATGTCCGACTCTTTCCGACCCCATAGACTGTAGCATGTTAGGCTTCCCTGTCCTTCAACATCTCCCAGAATTTGCTCAAACTCATATCCATTGAGTCCATGATGACATCCAACCATTTCATCCTCTGTCATCCCCTTCTCCTCCTGCCCTCAGTCTTTCCCAGCATCAGGGTCTTTTCTAATGAGTCAACTCTTCACATCAAGGGGCCAAAGTACCGGAGCTTCAGCTTCAGCATCAGTTTTTCCAATGAATATTCAGGGTTGATTTCCTTTAGGACTGACTGATGTGCATGTAGATTTTTATTATCTTTCCATCAAGAGCACTTCAGAACCTGCTTCCACCCACCCCTCTCCCCAGTAAAATAGGAACTTCCTTCTCTCCAACAGATTGAAAAAAAATACAGTTAGCTCTTTCTCCAGGCTGATTTGCAAAAGCAAATTTCCTACATTCCCACCCATTTTCCCTCTGCTTTCTTTTCTTTGTTTTTCCATTATGATTATCTTCCTCTAGCCATCACCAAGTTTAACCAAGATAATACAAAACATTTCTCTAGAGTCTGGCCCAGTCAGGGCTCCTAAAGGCTCATATTCCCTTGAGAAACTAAATGATACAATAAAGGAGATCATTTCTGGACAGTGCCTTTTTCTTTTTTTCCTGAGAATTTCACCTATTTTTAATTTTATCTGAGCTCCAAAAGCATAGCTAATATCTTTGAACAAATAAAGTATGGAAGTTTGCTTTCTTTTTTATCCGGGTCTTCTATTTTTGGACAGTTCCTTGAACATGCCACTGCTTGCTTGGCTGCTCAAAGATTCCATCCAAGGATGACCTTTAGAGAAGCCACAGGTTAGGGGGAGCTGCTCTCTTGGGACTATCTGCCTCCTGAGTCAAAGGAGACTTCAGTCTCCAGAATTAGGGTGTGGGGGTGGGCGGGGCACTCAGCCAATGATCTGCTACTCAGCAGGATGAGTGCTGAGAGAGCTGATCAGAGGGAATTTGGAGCTTGGGCCACATGGGGGTTTTCCAGGAGCCCTGTTGGGAAGAAAACATACCAGGCAGACCAGAGAGTCAGCAAACAGGGACCCAAGGTCAATGTGGACAGAAGAGATTGTGGAGTCAGGATGATTAGCAGCAGCTTTCCTGGGTATATTTGAACAATGCTGTGTTCACCTTACCTTGGCCCCTGAAACAGAAAGACTTTTTCAAACACATGGTCTTGGGGTGCAAAGTCGGCTTGATTGAAGGCCAGTCATTGTTCTCTTTGCAGGCTTCTTTTTTTTTTTTAATGTGGACCATGCTTTAAGTCTTTCTTGAATTTTTTACAATATCACTTCTGTTTTATGTTTTAGTTTTTTGGCCATGAGTCATGGGGGATCTTAGCTTCCCAACCAGAGTTCAAACTCACACCTCTTGCCCTGGGAGGTGAAGTCTTAATGACTGGACCACCGGGGAAGTCTCTCTTGTTACAGACTTTTGTAGGAAAAGCATAAAATAGGAGATCTTAGAGGTTGTAGATCCTGCCAGCTAGGAGCACCTTCTCCACCTCCATCCCTCTGATCCCCAGACTTTCTCAGAGAACCTACAAGATCTGGTGTAAACATCAGGGACTCAAAGTCAAAAATGGACTGTTCCTCTCTTGAAGCTCCGGGGTCCTTTGTACAGAAGCCCCTAAGAAAAATCCCTTTTGGGGAGGCTGTTGAGACCCTCTGTCTCTTCCATGTGATGATTTTCCCTTCCCCTGAGAAGCAGATGAGATGAACAGACCATAATGATTGTTTATAGTCCTCAAGCACAGGATAAGCTATTTCTGCAACTAGGCAAGAGAGCGTGTAATGTCTAAAGTGACCTGCATTGTTCGGAAATATAGCTGCTTTTCAAAATATATTTTTGCAGAAAAGTTAGAGAGAAAACTGCTCTTTTGTCTCTCACATGAGGGAGCTGAAGTGTATCATAATGTCTGCTTTCTCCTTTCTCACCTACTACTTAGAACAGAAGCCCCGTGGGGCCTGCAGAGCTTAGTGGAAGCTACCTGAAACTCCTCCATAGTGTACCGTTGAATCCTAAGACCCAGAACCATTGCATGATAGAAAAGTCCTATCTTCAGGCAGAGAACTGGAATCAGTGCAAATAACAACTGGGTGTTGTTTGGCTCTTTGAGGAAAAAAATTAGAGAGTATAATAATAATATACTTTCTGTGAGTGCTCTGAAATTTTAATTCCACTGTGCTGAAAAAAGAGAAGTGTTGTATTAGTTTGCTGGGGGTGCCATGTCCAATTACCATAAGCTGGACAGCTTAAGGGCTTCCCAGGTGGCACTAGCAGTAAAGAACCCAACTGCTAAGGCAGGAGAGGCAAGAGTCATGGGTTTGATCCCTGGGTTGGGAAGGTGCCCCAGAGGAGAGCATGGCAACCCACTCCAGTAGTCTTGCCTGGAGAATCCTATGGATAGAGGAGCCTGGTGTGTTATATAGTCCATGGGGTTGTAAAGAGTCAGACATAACTGAGGCAACTTAGCACACACGCATGCACGAACAGTTAAAAGAACAGGTATTTATTCTCTCACAATGATGGAGGCTCAAGCCCGCAACCCAGATGTGAGCAGGGCCATGGCTTTCCAAAGAATCTGGAGAAGGATCCTCCCTTGCCTTTCTCCCTGCTCCTCATGGTTGCCAAAAGTTCTTGGTGTCCCTAGGCTTTCAAATACTTCACTCCAGTCTTTGCCTCTTTTGTCACAAATGGGTGTTCTCCTGTTTGTCTGTTTGTGTCTAAATTTTCCTTTTCTTATAAGAATACCTGTTATTGGATTAAGGACCACCTTAATCTATTATGTATGTATGTGTGTTCAGTCGCTCAGTCATGTCTGACTCTTTGTGATCCCCATAGACTATAGCCTGCCAGGCTTCTCTGTCCATGGAATTCTCCAGGCAAGAGTACTGGAGTGGGTTGTCATTTCCTTCTCCAAGGGGATCTTCCTGACTGAGGGATCAAACCTGTTTCTCTCACGATGACCTCCTCTTAACTTGACCATAAAGACCCTACTTCCAAATGAGGACACATTCATAGGTACTAGGAGTTAAGAGTGGGATATATGTCTCTTGGGGGATATGATTCCACCCATGACAAATGCACTCTGTACTATACAGAGAAAGCAGCCCTTATTTAGGCAGACCCTGGAGAGCTGTTAGGGGTGTGGTCATTTGGCATTCTTCCAAAATGAATTTACCGAGTACCAAATATTTCCCACACATGGGCTGAGCACAGAGGCAGAAAGCACAGCCGGTGATTCTCTAGGTACCAGCTTGCTTTATGCTGTTGCTGTTTTTAATTTTTAAAATTTATCTGAGGGACACTGCTCCTGTCTTCCTCCAGGGCCTGACACTCTGGGCAGGCTGCTATATTGGGTGTGTCTTACTGGTCAATGTTCGGTGCCAGGAGTGAAGACCTCTCTTCCCCTTTCCTGTCTCCAGAAGCCAGGTAGGGCCTTAGTGCCTAGACCTGGAGGCTGCCTGGCCCATCTGTTGCTTCCTGGTTTTTTTCCCCTGCTGTGGGGTAGAAGGCTCCAAGGGATGAAGTCACCTGTCCTCTCACTGGAGAGGGCAGTTGTATCTGCCCACCTGGAGGGGGTTGTTGGGATGTCCACACTGGCCCTTGTTCACTTTTCCAGAGGAGGGTATGCCAGTTTGAATCCACTCCGTTAGGACTCTTGGTACACACAAATGAATGTGACATTACCCCTGGCCATTTCCCTCGCAGAGTCCTGTGTATTGGTTGCATTGGAACCTCTAGAGGGAGCTCAAGGCCTGTTTCCATCTCCCACAGCTACAGCCTTAGAAGAAAGAAGCTCTGATGGATCAAGGATTGAACGATAACCACAAAAAGCCACAGAGTTCAAAGCTTATTGCCATCTCCCACAGCTCCTGCCCAAAGGAGCGGATGTTTTGATGGATAAAAGACTGAGTGATAAACACAAAAAGCCACAGAGATAACAGGATGGGAATATTTAGTGGGAAGGAACAAGGAAGGCTGAGGTTTTGTTGAGAAGTGAAGGGCTAGTGGTTCACTCTTTATCTGTGAGTCCAGTGGGGGCAAGACACAGCCTAGGCATCTTTCCTGCTTGATTGACAGACTGGTCCATGGAAACCTACGGGCAGGATGCTGTCCGAGGGAAAGGGGGAGAGGAGGGAGCAACTGAGTTCCCTTCTAGGTCAGTGGTGATGGTGTAGGGGATTCTGCTCTGTTCTGTTCTTCTTTCACTGGAGTAGGAAGATCTAGGACGAGTGATTAAAGAGATACAGTGATTGAGTTACACTCTTGAGCTATAGTAATTAAAGGGACTGTTGACGCTCGAAAGTGGGTGCGGTGCAGGAGAGTTAAAGCCTGTGTGTGTTAGTTGCCCAGTTACGTCTGACTCCATGGACTGTAGCCCGCCAGGCTCCCCTGTCCATGGAATTATCCAGGCAACAATACTCAAGTGGGTAGTCATTCCCCTCTCCAGGGGATCTTCCTGATCCAGGGATCAAACCCATGTCTCCTGCATTGCAGGCAGATTCTTTACTGTGTGGGCCAACAGGAAAGCCTAAGTTAGTCACATTAATGAGAATTCTTTGGGCCAGCCTGCCCCTGTGTCACACATCCCTCTGGAAGTCGTGGGAAATGGATGGGATTCAAGGTCCTGACCACATCGCATCCCTTTTAGGAGAGAAAACAGAGGCATGATATTTGCAGCAGGATGGACTTAGAGATGATCACACAAGAGAAGGAGGTCATGACGAGAAAGACAAATACCATATGCTATCACTTTTATGTGGGTTCTATCATATAACAGAAGTGACCCTACCTATGAAAGAGAAACAGACTCACAGATGTAGAAAACAGACTTAGAGTTGCCAAAGGACGGGAGGTGGGGAAGAGATGGATTGGGAGTTTGGGGTTAGCAGATGCAAACTGTCACATATAGGATGGATACACAACAAGGGAGAACCATATTTACCATATTTATTACATTTACTTATAATAATAGAAAAGAATATAAAAAGGAATCCATGTGTATGTGTACCCGAATCACTTTGCTGTACAGCAGAAATTAACACACCATCATAAGTCAAGCATGCGTGTGTGTGTGCTCAGTCATGTCCAGTTCTTTGGGATCCCTTGAACTGCAGCCAGTGAGGCTTCTCTGTCCGTGGAATTTTTTAGGCAAGAATACTGGAGTGGGTTGCCATTTTCTCCTCCAGGGATCTTCCTGACCCAGGGGTCCAACCCACATCTCTTGTGTCTCCTACCTTGGCGGGCGGATTCTTTTGCCATTTTGCACCTGGGAATCCCCATATAAATCAGAGATACTTCAATAAAAATGAAGAAGAAAGAGACACGGAACAACGGAAAAGGGGGAAACTTATTTTGCTAAAAAGGCAACCTCATTAGTTGGGTGACATTGGCTTAATTTCCAAGAAATTTAGTCTCTCTAACTATAAAATGAGGATTGTGCATGTGCTAAGTTGCTTCAGTTGAGTCTGACTCTTTGCAACCCTATGGACTGTAGCCTGCCAGGCTCCTGTGTCCATGGGATTCTCCAGGCAAGAATGCTGGAGTGGGTTGCTGTGCTTGTTATGAGATTTATAAGTAAAAGATGAATATAAAAACAACTAGTATGGGGTTTGGCACACAGTAAGTGTTCAACAATAGGCGGCTATTATGACAGCTAGACTTCTGGCTAGTTAATGCTAGTGGTTACCATTAATAATCATTGAAGAACAGGATAAATACTTGATCTCATTCAACCACATCAGGAACTCCACTGGGAAGTTCCACCCCCATTCTCCATCTGATAAAGCCAAAGCTTAACAAGGCTGCTAGTAACTGTCGGAGCCAGATTTGAACACGGGTTGGTCTCACTAAGCCATACCACTTCTTTGTCTTTCAAAAAGTGCTCTCGAGTCAATCAATGGTGAATTCTAAGCCCTTGTGATTCTTCTCTATGTGTCGGGGCATCTGTGGTACTGTGTGATCAAATCTGGATGGGGTTGATATGAAATGAAATGCTGGCTGAGCCCAGCCTCAGCTGCTCTCAGGGATTCATGCCTCTGAACGAGGCACTCACTGGCTGTGCAATAACCCTCTCCTCCTTGAATCTCAGGAAGTGGATGCTTCTGAGGGCCACTTTTTAATCAAGGAGATGATCCGTCTCCCGTTGTCATCTGATCTTTCTTAAAACAACAGCCACACATCTCCAGGCAACGCAGACGTGATGCAGACAAAAGGAAAATGGAGGAAGTCACATCTTTCTCTCATTAATGGGAGAGGAGAAAGCAGCTTCTGCCTTGAGTGTTTGGGGACATGTTATTTTTAGAAGAGAACATTTTGTGATTTTTCGTTGTTGATTTCTGAGAGGGCTTTCTTTTAAAATTCTTTTCAGTAAGTTCCTGAACCAAAAAAGAATAGCAGATCGAGCAATAATAATCAATTAACAAAAGTATATTGGGTTTCTACCTGCAAAGCGAGGAAGTAGAGACAGAGAGACTAAAGCTTTGTCCCTGGTCTTTAGATACCTGGAATCTACTAAAAAAAATTATACGGCTATGCACGTACAAAGCTCAGAAAATAGGGCAATCTGATCTGTTGTGGTTCACTGGAGACAGAATAACTGGTGAGGTGGTAATTGTAGGACTCTGAAGAAGGCATGAAGTCTTCCACTGTTGATTTTATAAATATGTATTGAGCACCTTCATATGTAGGAGGCGCTGGGGAAAGAAAGCTGAATAAGACCTTGTCACTACCCTTGAAAAGCTTGGAGTTCACTGCAGACGCAGCATTAGAATTATAATCCAAGAAAAGCTATGAAATAAGTAATAGATATTTGTATGAATAATGTGAGGCCATGGTTGAGGTGCTCAGTTCTACCTGGAAGAGAAAGTGATCCAAAAGACGTCATGGAAGAGAGAATACTCAAGAGGAGAATTGGAGGATGGAGACTAACTGACCAGAAGGAAGATGAGGAAAGGCAGTCCAGGCAAAAGAAGAAACATATGCAAGGATTTGTGAGCTAGTGCCCTGTGGATGAGGCTCTGTTTATAACTGGGAATTATGAGAGTTTTCTGGAGAAGGCAATGGCACCCCACTCCAGTACTCTTGCCTGGAAAATCCCATGGGCGGAGGAGCCTGGTGGGCTGCAGTCCGTGGGGTTGCGAAGAGTCGGACACGACTGAGTGACTTCACTTTCACTTTTCACTTTCATGCATTGGAGAAGGAAATGGCAACCCACTCCAGTGTTCTTGCCTGAAGAATCCCAGGGACGGGGGAGCCTGGTGGGCTGCCATCTATGGGGTCGCACAGAGTTGGACACGACTGAAGTGACTTAGCAGCAGCAGCATGAGAGTTTTCGGGGGTATAAAAATGTGAGGCCAGAGATGTAGGTAGTCATGCTTACATCTGGAAGCAATGAGGGAATCTTTCAAGGGTTTAATAAAATAGAATGACTTGGTCAAATGTTTATTTTAGAAGCAAGGTTCATATTGAGGGCACAGATACTAATAATTAAATAAACCCGTGTAATAAATACTACTATGAACTGAATCTTTGGGTCTGCACACTCAGTCAGTCAGTAGTGTCTGACTCTTGTGACCCCATGGACTGTAGCCCACCAGGCTTCCCTTTCCATGGGATTTCCCAGGCGAGAATACTGGAGAGGGTTGCCATTTCCACCTTCAGGGGATCTTCCCAATCCAGGGATTGAACCCACATCTCCTGTGTCTCCTATATTGCAGGTGGATTCTTTACCACTGAGCCACCGGGGAAACCCCACTGAATCTTTGCACCCTCTCCCATATCAATATGTTGAAGTCCTAACCCCAGTGGGATGGTATAAGGAAGTGGACCCTTTGGGAGGTGATTAGGTTATGAGGGTGGAGCCCTCATGAATGGGATTAGTGTCCTTACAAATGAGACCCCAGACACCCTTCTTTCTCTCTTCCACATAAGGACACAGCAAGAAGATGTTGTCTATAACCAGGAAGGGGATTCTCAACAGACACTGGATCTACCTGCTCCTTACTCTTGGAACTTTCTGTCTCCAGATCTATGAGAAATAAATATTTGTTGTCACAGTCACCCAGTTTATGGCATTTTTGTAATAGCAGCCAAATTTGACCAAGACAAGTACTGTGATGGAGTAGTAGTTGTTTTCCTACAGAAATTGAAAGGAAAATCATCTTATCCAGATTGAACTTTTCTACTGAAGATCTCTTGGAAGAAGTGACATTAGCAAAATTAGTATAATGAAGGCAGGGGTAAATTTGAGGAAGACAATTCTCCAAGAAAGAGGGAGATAGGTTTTGTTGTTCAGTCATTAAGTTGTGTCTGACTCTTTGTGACCTCATGGACTGCAGCAAACCAGGCTTCCTTGTCCTTTACTGTCTCTTGGAGTTTGCTCAAACTTGTATTCGTTGAGTCAGTGATGCCATGTTCAAAGTACTGTATAATTGTGCTCATCATATGGGCTAGCAAGGTAGTGCTAAAAAATCCTTCAAGCTAGGCTTCAACAGTATGTGAACTCAGAACTTCCAGATGTACAAGCTGGATTTAGAAAAGATAGAAGAACCAGAGATAGGTTCGGGGCATAGCAAACTGCTCTGTGTGGCTGGGAGGCTGGATCAAACGCATATAGAATGAGGACAAAGATGAGTCAGGGATAAGTGAACCTGGACATCAGGCTCCAAGAGGTCCCTTCAACAGACTATTGTGACTTGAAGGGCTCTAAGCAGGGTGTGGCCTGGTCAGATTTGCCTTTTAGGAATAACATTCTTGCTGTAGGGTAGGGATTGTATGGTAGGTATGCAAACGTGGAGGAAGAGGAGCTTATTAAGGCAGTGTTTGCATTGGTCAAGGGAAGAGAAAATGGTGGCCTAGACCAAGATGGTCACAGGAGAAATGGAGGGAAGCTCATTAAACAAGAAATTACTTAGGAGGTAAAAGAGTGGGATTCTTTGGCTATCCTGAGATGCTGGAGGGAGGTAGAGGGTCAGTGATACAGAGGAAAATTCATGGAAACCTAGGAGAATGGTGAGGACATTCAGAGCAATAAAGGGCAGAGTAGAAGGATCTTTGGAGTTAAGGCAGATGCTTTATGGAAGACAGAGATTCAGTGTGTCCTGCCCAGCACGTGTGGGGGCTGTTGGGAAGGAGGGAGGGAGCAAGGAAGTAGGAGATATTAGATCAATTCAACAAATATTGAGCTGCTGCTGTGTCTTAGGCTCTGGGCTATCTGCTGGGAACAAACCCAAATCAGAGACGATTCTCAAAAAATTCTACAACTGAGTGAGTAATGAAGGTGGGCATATAGATAGTTTCAACGTCAAGAGTCAATGTGTTGCTGGATCTATGTGCAAAATTGGACAAATTCTGAACAGCACCTGTCCTATGCCGGGATGGTGCTTGTACTGTAGTCATGGTGGTAAGTGAGTCCAGTGACAGCCTTTCCTTGGAGGAAATGGTATTTTATTAGAGAAAGTCGATAAAGAAAGAAAGGAAGATGGGAAAGAAAAAAGGAAGGCAGGGAGGGAGGAAGAAAGAAAAAGGGAAGAAAGGTTGGTTGTATAAGAAAAGTCTCAGGCTGCCACTGAGTATAAGAAACTTTCAGCAAACTGATGGGAGTCCCCTAGCCAAAGTCACTGGTCAGAGGAGCCCCACGTTTCCCAGAAACAGACTGCCTTCGAGTCCCTGCCACTGGCTGGGAGCGGCCCACACAGCCCATGGGAAGTGTGGCTTCAGAGCATGCCGATGGGGAGATTTCAGAAAGCAGCAGCAGAGGCCCTTAGACAACTGTACTCTGCAAGGCGATTGTTACAGCTGCCACAGCTAGGAAGGAAGTAATTCAGGTGAGGAGAGAGAACGACCTTGGTCAATGAGCATTTGGATGCTCTGGGATGGATGGTCTCTCTGTTGAAATGACATTTAACTTAAAATGAGGAAGATCCAGCCATGTGAAAAGCTTTGGGGAAAGCATTTAAGTAGAGGAATCAGCAGCAGTGCAAAGACCCCGTGGTGCTACCCAAGGGTCCCTTGAAGGCCAGTGTGGCTGGAATGTAATCAGGAAAAGAGCAGAGCAGCAGAAGCTGTACACAGGATAATAATCCAGGGTTTGGCAAATCGCTTTAAGTAGTTTAGATTTTATTGCAACTTCAAAGGAAAGCCAGTGGAGAATTAAGCTGGGCAGGGATACGATCTGACTTATATTTGAAGAAGATTCTCTGGCCACTGTGTGGAGCATGGTGTATAGGTTTTCAAGAGTGGAAGTGAATTAGATGGTGACAGGTGATGATGACTGATGCAGTCGAGGTGAACTGACCCCATCTGGAGGTTGCAGGGTGCTACTGGTGTGGTGAGAAAAGGCTTTGTGAGGGAGAAGGCCTCTGAGCTGAGAATGAAAGGGGTGGGATTTCAGGGCAAGTTGCAAAAAAGGTGGCATTTAAGGTGAACTTCACTGGCTTTCTGAAGGGAGGAGCAATCTCACAGCACTTTTCAAAAAATCACTTCACTGAAACACAGAGCCAAAGCAGTCTTTAATTTAGTGCCTTTTATAGGACTGAATATAGTTCAGAAGTAACCAAGGACATTCACAGGTGAAAAGTACTTAAATCAGAGAGACAGAGTAGTTAGGGAAAGGAGACCAACCATTTCTTTTTTTATGGCCCAGAACATTAACTGAATACCTCAGGGGCCAAAGGAAAGAAACTGAGAGAATACTTGTCTTCCTTCTCGACTTGGCTCTGAATCCAGACTGGAACTGCCATGTGCCAATTTGAACTTGGAGGGCTGAGGTGAAGTTGAGGTGACCTTCAGTTGGGCTGATATTGGAGGTCTGGTTTTCAGAACCCATTCTTTGCTACTCCTATGTTAACAATAACAACAAAAAGGTAAAACCTGTATCCACAGTCACAATGACACCAAGGGAAAACAACAGAAAGTGCAAGTCGCTCAGTCATGTCAGGCTCTTTGCAACCCCACGGACTGTAGCCCGCCAGGCTCCGCTGTCCATGGAATTCTCCAGGCCGGAATACTGGAGTGGGTAGCCATTCCCTTTTCCAGGGGATCTTCTGGACCTAAGGATCGAACCCAGACCTCCTGCACTGCAGGTGGATTCTTTACCAGCTGAGCTACCAGGGAAGCCCCTCAAAAAATCAGAGTTCAAACAACTCGTCACATTGCTTCATCTACCATTTGGTGGCTTTCTTCTGGATTCCATATTCTGACAGCCATCTATTCCCTTTCTTTTCATTCCTCACCGGCCCTGCCTTAGGTTTATACTTTAGAAATAGATTTCAAACCATTCTTCCACACTGAACACAGGTCAAGTGAAAATGATGACTTGCTGGGTAAAAAGCAGCTCACTGGCACATTTCATTTTTCTCTTTTGTTCAAAACACTTTGGGGAGAAGATGTCAAAATTGAAAAATCAGATGATTTTGCATAAACATCCACATTTGCGGTGTCTCTTGAAAATTCACACAATCTTACCTCACTGGTCCACGTGGAAGCAGCAGCTGGATGAGGTGAAACCATGGCACTTCCTTTTAGCTCAAGCATCAGATTTCTCCATTTGTTATAATCTTTCTGCCTCACTACTGTTTTATACTTTTCTTTTTTGTTATCTGCACGAACCTGGGCTGAGAGGGAGCCAGTGTGGAGTACTTGAATTTGAAGGCATCATTTTACAGACGTTTTTCTAAGACACAGTTCTGATCGTGTCACATTCTTGTATTAAAAACCTTCACCAGCCTGCTTATTGGCATAGTAAGTTCAAACTCTTCACCCTAACATTGAAAGGCCTTCATAACCTGATGTGAAGCTTTCTGTGCATCAGTTCAGTTCAGCTCAGTCACTCAGTCATGTCCGATTCTTTGCGACCCCATGGACTGCAGCACACCAGGCCTCCCTGTTCATCAACAGCTCCTGGAGTTTGCTCAAACTCATGTCCATTGAGTCAGTGACGCCATCCAACCATCTCACCCTCTGTCGTCTCCTTCTCCTCCTGCCTTCAATCTTTTCTAGCACCAGGGTCTTTTCCAATGAGTCAGTTCTTCTCATCAGGTGGCCAATGGAACTTCAGCTTTGGCATCAATCCTTCCACTGAATATTCAGGACTGATTTCCTTTAGGACTGATTGTTTGATATCTGTGGATATCTTTCAGAAATCATGCCCTTCCTGGAAGACATCTAAAAGTTGTACCATGTTGTACATCCATGTCTCTCACTCACGGTCATTTTCTCCTTCCAGTTGGAATACTATTTCTATTCTTATTTACTTGGTGAACACCTACACTTGATAAAAGGTGAAATATAAATCTTCTTACCTATAGATTCGGAGAAGGCAATGGCACCCCACTCCAGCACTCTTGCCTGGAAAATCCCATGGACGGGGGAGCCTGGTGGGCCACAGTCCATGGGGTTGCTAAGAGTCAGACACGACTAAGCGACTTCACTTTCACTTTTCACTTTCCTGCACTGGAGAAGGAAATGGCAACCCACTCCAGTGTTCTTGCCTGGAGAATCCCAGGGACGGGGGAGCCTGGTGGGCTGCCTTCTATGGGGTCGCAGATTACAGTGGTAGTAATTACTATTCTTACATTGATATCAGAGGATTTGAATGGGAAGCAAATGATACAGTGTCCTTTGCAAAAGCACGTGGAAACTTTGAAGTAATATATGAATGAATGGAATTAGTTCAGAAAATGATATATTCATTTTATTTTTTTAAAGTCACTCAGTTGTGTCCGACTCTTTGCGACCCCATGGACTATACAGTTCATGGAATTCTCCAGGCCAGAATACTGGAGTGGGTAGACTTTCCCTTCTCCAGGGGATCTTCCCAACCCAGGGATCAAACCCAGGTCTCCCACATTGCAGGTGGATTCTTTACCAGCTGAGCCACAAGGGACACCCAAGAATACTGGAGTGGGTGGCCTATTCCTTCCCCAGGGGATCTTTCCGACCCAGGAATTGAACCACGGTTTCCTGCATTGCAGGCAGATTCTTTACCAACTGAGCTATGTGGGAAGCCCGAAACTCACTTCTTTAAATGATTTAAATGCACTATTTCTGCAGAGAGCAGTAACCTGGATGGTAGGAGGCCGGGGCTATGGTTCCAACTTCATTGCCAACTAGTTGGGTGACATAGGGCAAGTCCTTTTGCTATTGTAGGCCTCAGTTTACAGAGCAGAGCTATAGAAAGTATAAGATATTTGTTCTTTCTTTTATAAATTTTTTTCTTTAGTCTTCCCAAGAGTAAGATGTTTTTCTTGTTCTTAAAGGCTTTCATTCTCCCATGTTTGCTATGGTATATTAACCATAATAAAATAATGAATATAGAGTAATTACTTTTTTCATTAAATATACGAACAGTGACAATAGCTATTGTGCAGAGCTGATTACTAAGATTTTCCTAACCTGGAATTGTTTTCATTATTTAATCAACATTAACAAATGAGAGCTTCAGAGCTCAGGATTTAAAGATCTTAGCAGCTGTAGCACAATGTGTCACCCAGTCTTATCTTGTCTTTTGCTTTATACTCACATGTCAATTTTGTATCCCTCTTCCCATGTGACCTGAGAGTCACCCACGTGATCAATGCATTTCGGGTGGCAATTTGAAGGGGCAAGAATAGGGAGGAAATGAGGACTGTACTTGGAAGGGAAAAAAAAAAGCTTCCTCCTTTCCTTCTTTTCTAAATTGCAGCTTATAAAGTTGATTCACTGACTGCTGGTTTAAAATGGTATCTGCCAACAGCTCCTGGCACGACTTCTCTGTAATGTGCAATAAAACACCTACGAAGGTTTAGAAGAAGACATAAACTCAAAACACAGCCATAAACCTGGACTGACAATTAACTAAAGGTTGGATCCGGGAGAATTTTATTTTTGCCGCCTTTAATGTTAGTGGAACTGGAGAGAAGAGAACACTCCATGCCTTAGGTGTGCTGTTGGGTTGTTATTCTATAGAAAAAGGGTAGATAGGACCATTGTTGTTCAGTTGCCAAGTTGCGTCTGACTCTTCGGGACCCCATAGACTTCAGCACGCCAGGTCTCCCTATCCCTTACCATCTCCCAGAGTCGGCCCAAGTTCATGTCCATTGAATCAGTGATGCCATTCAACCATCTCATCCTCTTCTCCTTCTGCCCTCAGTCTTTCCCAGCATCAGGGCCTTTTCCAGTGAGTCAGCAATTAGCCTTCCTCTGCTGTGTTCCTCATTTTGTGAATTTCTGGATGAATCCCCAGGTGGAAATTCATGTCACCTGGAACCTCAGGATGTGACCTTTTGGGAAATAAGATCTCTGCAGATGTAATTAAGATAAGGATCCAGATGAGACTGTCTGGTTTCAGGTAGGTTCTAAATCCGATTACAGTACTCTTATAAGAGACATAAAAAGACACACTGAGAGAAGTTGGCTTTGTGAAGACTACAGCTGAAATTGTGGTGATGTAGCCCTAAGAATGCCAGAAGCCACCATTAACTGGAAGAAGCAATGAAGCTGTCTCCTTGGGAGCCCCCAGAGGTGGCATGGCCCTGCTGACATCTTGATGTGGACTCCTGACATCCATAATAGTGAGAGATTAAATTTCTCTTGTTTGAAGCCTCCACATTTGTGTTACTCTGTAAAGGCAGTCCTGGGAAACTAATATATACTGGAAAATTCACTTTATATCAGGAGTTAAAAATTCAAATACCTAAGGTAACAAAGGGCTTCCCAGGTGGTGCTAGAGGTAAAGAAAGTGTCTGCCAGTGCAGGAGACACAAGAGATGGGAGTTCGATCCTTGGGTTGGGAAGATCCCCTGCAGGAGGAAATGGCAACCCACTCCAGTATTCTTGCCTGGGAAATCTCATGAACAGAGGAGCCTGGTGGGCTGCAGTCCGTGGGGTCACAGAGTTGGACGTGACTGACGCAACTTAGCATGCATGCATGCACAGTAATAAAAAGGAGTGAGCTGACCGGGGTGAAGACTGAAGCAAACCAGAGAAGATGTGCTTTACACAAAGACAATTGTTTTGTAAGAATACAGAAACAATTTTGGCACATCTTTCTACAGTTCAAGAGAAGCTGGAAATCTAGGTTTTATCTGTATGCTCTTATTTATTTATTTTTGGTATTGGACTGGCATTTATTTTAAAAATGGTGATACCCATTTTAAACATGTTGGAGGTTCAGATTCCTCCCACGGAATGCTTTGCTACCTCTGGTCTGTTCTTTGTAAACTTCCTTATCCTATGTGGCTCTTCTATTTTATGGGGCAAATTCTGGTATCTCTTTTCTCCATTATTTGTTTCACTGCTTAAAATGGAAGACTTGAATGGTGGTGATGCACAGCCAAGTGAGGTGGAAAATGTAATTCTTATACTTTTGATGGGGAGGAGAATTAAGAAAATCCTAGTAATAGCATGTGTGTGGCGGGGTGCTGACGATTATTTTCATATTCAGTAACTGTGTCACCGGGAATCCAGAAGGAATGTGGAAAGAATTCCTCTGCAGTCTCGTAGAGACACCGTTAATGAAGTCTGTCAAAATGTGGACCTTATCTTGGAGCTGTGACCATTCAGCTAGTGGGTAGTTATACTTTGAAAAAGAGGAATTGGCTAGAAGGAAGTGAAGGCAAGAAGCATTCATCCTTGAGGTCCTCTGGTAAACACCGGGCTTGGCTATATCTTCTTTTATTTAAAGATGAAACAAATCACAAGACACAAAGAATATGAGCCCCAACAATGACAGCTATCATAGTGCCGGAACTCTGAGCAATGATTATCAAAGATTACCATGAAAACTCAAAGGAAAAACAAACCTTTGACAAAGATCTGCTGCAGGAAATGGATTTTCTTCTTTCAGGAGATTATTTGGTATCCTCAGATGAGATGCAAGAAATGATAGCCTCTTAAAAATAGGAGACATGTCATAAAGAAAGAACAATAAAATGACATCGAAAAGGAGCTGGATGATGTGAGGAAGCTTTTCTAGGAAACTAAAAGTCAACTGCAGAGTAACAGTGAGCATTAAGAACCAGGTAAGAACACAGCTGAGGTTACAGAAAATTATATTATCATGAGAGACAAAATTTAGAACTTCTGGAGTATTGAATAGCAGAATGCCTTTTAATAGAATTACATCTGTGTATTTTTATGTGGAAAATACACTGAGCACTGTAATAGGATTCTCCATAGAAATAGAACCAATAGGATATATATGTTGTGGCTGTTCCGTTTCTCACTCATGTCCGACTCTTTGCAACCCCATGGATTGCAGCATGCCACACTTCCCTGTCCTTCACTATCTCCTGGAGTTTGTTCAAAATCATGTCCACTAAGTCAATAATGCCATGCAACCATTTCATCCTCTGTTGCCCTCTTCTTCTCCTGCCCTCAATCTTTTCCAACATCAGAGTCTTTTCCAACAAGTCAGCCATTTGCATCAGGTGGCCACAATATTGGAACTTCAATTCCGATGAAGAATCCTTTAGGATTGACTGGTTTGATCTCTTTGCAGTCCAAGGAACTCTCAAGAGTCTTCGTCAGTTATTATAAGGATTATCTCACATAATTATGGAGGCTGAGAAATCCCATGATCTGCTGTCTACAAGCTAGAGATCCAGGAAAGCCCATGGTGTCCAATATGTGGTACTGAGAACTGGAGGTAGACAGCACAAGACCTATGTCACAGCTCAAAAAATTAAACAGAGAGAGCCAATTTCCCCTTCCTCAGTCTTTTTTTCTTTTTCCTATTCAGGCCATCACAGATTGGATGATGCCCACCCATACTGGGAAGGATAAAGTGCATTATTCAGTTTACTCATTTGAATACAATCTCACATAGAACTATCATCACAGAGAAGCCCAGAGATGATGTTTAATCTGAGCACTCCATGATCCAGTCCAGCTGACACATGGCATTCATCATCACAAATCCATCTGTTATCAACTTGGCACCCACATGCGTCTCCTTAAGCCAGGCTTGTATTTTTTTCTCCATTGACTTAGTGAGGTAGGTAAAGATAGCAGTGATGGCAGAGGCCCAGGTGGTTGGGTGGCATCACTGACTCAACGGACACGAATTTGAGCAAGTTCTGGGAGACGGTGAAGGACAGGGAAGCCTGGTGTGCTACAGTCCATGGGGCTTCAAAGAGTCGGACATGACTGAGCAACTGAATAACCAGAACAATTTCATAATTAAGACAATAACAAGGTCATAATTCTGCCTAGCATGAAATAACTATCCTGAGTACAACCAAAGATGCACTAACTGCTCCTGAAAATGAAGTAAAGTCCTTAAGTGACATTTACTCTTTTCCTTGATATCCCATTTTTAAATACTATGATGTAAATTTAATACTTACCTATTGTAGTATAATGTTAATAACTCTTATTGTTACATGATAAAGGAATAAGGTAGAAAAGAAACAGAGAAAACAACTTTATATATTTTGTTTAAATATAAAATCAAATATATCTATATATATTAAGCAAGTATGTGTGTGTGCTCAATAGCTTTAGTCATGTCTGACTCTTTGTGACTCTATGGACTGTAGCCCACCAGGCTCCTCTGTCCATGGAATTGTCCAGGCAAGAATGTTGGAGTGAGTTGCCATTTCCTCCTCCAAGGGATTTTTCAGACCCAGGGATTGAACCTGCATCTCCTGTATTGCAGGCAGATTCTTTACGACTGAACCACTGAGGAAACTCATATTAAGCAAGCACACACACACACACACACACACAGCTTGTATATCTATATATAAAAGCCTAACAAAATAAGGAGGAAATACTTCTGACAATACAGTCCGAGTTTCTGTAACTGGTCATAGAGTCATAATATTTATAATTATCTTATCCCACTGTCCGTTCCTTATTCCCTTTGCCTTCATCAAGCACCTCAGCCAGTCAGGGGTCTTTACCTGGTATAGTGATCCAAACCTTCATTCCAAAAGAGTCTATGCCATTATTGTTGTTGTTGTGTTAGTCTGTAAGAATGCTAAGAATACTGAAGTGGGTTGCCATTTCCTTCTCCCAGGAATCTTTCCGACCCAGGGACCAACCCCTGTCTCCTGCATTGCCAGGTGGGTTTTTTTTTTTTTTTTTTTTACCAATGAGCCACCAAGGAAGCCAGTGTTATTATTAGTCCTGCCTACTTTGAGCTTTTATAGCTTTCCATTGACTTTGTTCATAGCACATGGTAATCCTAAGAGACCCTCTACGAGAGTTCCTGTTTCCCAGACACACTCTACCTGACCTCCACTGTGGGGTAGTCATTCAACTTCCTCTTGGTATCGTGATCAATCATTCCAGCTAGCACAGTAGCTCTTTCACTGTTAGCCTGTTGATTCAGTACCATGAGGAGCTCAGAGTAACTGGGTAATTTTAACTTCCATTTCAGTGGATTCACTTCTGTGTCTCCTGATGGAAGCATTCTTCTTCTGAGACCAAGATGTCTATGTCAGCAGAGCTAAGGTTGAAGAAACAGGAAGCAAAAATTCTGCTAGTGGGTTACTAGGAGTAATAGTGAGTGATGCCACTCCCATTGCCAGCCCTTGATTCCTGGACCCTTTGTAATCTTGGATGTGGGAGAAACAGCCACATGCTGCTGCTGCTGCTGCTGCTAAGTCACTTCAGTCGTATCCGACTCTGTGCGACGCCATAGACGACAGCCCACCAAGCTCCTCTGTCCCTGGCATTCTCCAGGCAAGAACACTGGAGTGGGTTGCCATTTCCTTCTCCAGTGCATGAAAGTGAAAAGTGAAAGTGAAGTTGCTCAGTCGTGTCCTACACTTAGCGACCCCATGGACTGCAGCCTACCAGGCTCCTCTGTCCATGGGAGTTTCCAGGCAAGAGTACTGGAGTGGGTTGCCATTGCCTTCTCCGAAACAGCCACATATTGGATACTAAATCAGAGCATGTACAGACCCCGATTGAACCGTGCCCAAGCCCTGAGAATAGTGCCTCCTAGCGGCACTACTTCAGAATGGTCTGGAAAATGGTAATACCAGTGAATTCAATGAGTATGATTCTGTATCTGTGATTGATGCCCATTTAAAACAATAATTTTTATTTCTGTTCAATCACTTGGTAATTATTGCTAAATACCGGAATGCTTAATGCACCTGAGGGGATTAATAAACCACCACCACCACCACCAACAAATCCATTTCATCTTTACAAAAATGCAGCTGCAGAGAGTGACATATGGCCAATTCCAATACTACAGAAACTGAATAGTGATTTTCTGCATCTTTAAAATTTATATGAAGCACCTAAGTTTTTGGAAAGAAATATACCACCCACTGGCAGATATTATCCGTCATTAAGCCACTCTTTATTTTACTTTTCATCTAGAAACTATGAACATGTCTGAGTTCTTTATACTTAAAAGCAATATGTGCACCATTATTTCAAACAGATTAAAATACACAGTAAAAGTGGAGGGCATAAACAAAGGCAGCAATCTCTGGTTATTATTAGTTATATACTTGATTATCATTATTTGTAAAAAGTCACAGTGTATATTTTATCCTTTCTTTGTCCTTTTTAAAATTTAAAATTTTCTCTAAGAATGAAATTTTCTCTTTTAAAATAAAACAGTATATTTAATTTTAACAAACATTAGCATCATGATTAAAAACATACACATCATTCAAACTAGAAGAAATTACTAAAATAAATATTGATGTGCTAAAATATTAATGTATTATATGCTATTAGTATAGTATATGCTAAAATATTAAGAGTGGCTGTATCTGGATAGTAAAAAGAGCAGTTTTGTTTTTTCTTTCTTCATATGTTATAAAGAACCTTACTATTTTTAATTATGAAAAGCAATTTAAAATTTTAGGTTTTAAAACTACATTCAACAAGAATTTTAAGATAGCCTCTCAGCAACAAGATTGCTGTGATTACATACACGAGTGAGTCACAGACCCTTTATTCCAGGGGTTCCCATCCCATGAGCTATTGTTTTCTTAACTGTGCACTTAAAAAGGGAAGAGAAGAATCACTTTTCACTGACAGAGAACACCAGTAGGATGGGCCCTTGGATCAATCTGAACTGGCTTGGTATAATATTCGGTCTGTTAAACATATCCTGGTAGAAAGTATGGTGAAGTTCAAAAGGCATGATCTGTATAAAGTCAGACTTGTTTGGATTTGATTTTCCTTCACCTCAGGTTTGCCATGTAAACCCAGGATTAAACTATCTATGTCTCACTTTCCCTATTTTTAAAATGTGGAGATTAGTACTGAACAGGCTAAGTCATTGAGAATCAAGGATAATGTAAGAAAGTGCATATTGCAATAACTTTGTGGAAGTCCCTGATGCTTGAAAAATTTTCCTCTTTTTATCTGCAGGATTAAACGTTTACATTAAGAATGACTGTTGCTCATATTTGCTGCAATACTTCAGAGTTTGCAACCTGATCTCGCATACTCTATAATTCTCACAAAATGTCTCAGGTAGTGAGGGCATGTCAGGAGGTCTCAGGAGCATCAAATGACAGCTCAGTAGGATGCAAATCGTGCTCCCAAGAGAGGCAGCCAGCAGGCTCAATCTGAGGGCTCAATGAGGTATGTTGCACTTTGAACACAGCAAGGAGACTGGGATTGATGATGACCAAAGATCAAACAGGAGGTGGTGGAGGACAAGGGTCAGAGAAGAGGAGCTTGCCTTTCCTAAAAGTAGGAGTTGTTGTTCAATTGCTAAGTCATGTCCGACTCTTTGTGACCCCATGGACTGTAGCACACCAGGCTTCCCTGTCTTTCACTATCTCCTGGAGCCTGCTTAAATTCATGTCCTTTGAGTCAGTGATACTATCCAGCCATCTCATCCTCTGCGGCCTCCTTCTCCTCCTGCCCTCAATCTTTTCCAGCATCAGAGTCTTTTCCAGTAAGTCGGCTCTTTGCATCAGCTGGCCAAAGTATTGGAGCTTCAGCTTCAGCATGAGTCCTTCCAGTAAATATTCAGGGTTGATTTCCCTTAGGATTGACTGGTTTCATCTCCTTGCTGTCCAAGGGACTCTCAAGAGTCTTCTCTAGCACCACAGTTCAAAAGCATCAATTCTTCGGTGCTCAGCCTTCTTTATGGTCCCACTCTCGCATTCATGCATGACTACTGGAAAAACCATAGCTCTGACTAGCTGTCTAGGTTTGTCATAATTTTCCTTCCAAGGAGCAAGCGTCTTTTAATTTCATGGCTGTAGTCACCATCTGCAGTGATTTTGGAGCCCAAAAAATAAAGTCTGTAATTGTTTCCCCATCTATTTGCCATGAAGTGATGGGGCCAGATGCTATGATCTTAGATTTCTGAATACTGAATTTTAAGTCAACTTTTCACTCTCCTCTTTCACTTTCATCAAGAGGACTTTTAGTTCTTCTTCACAAACCATCAGCAACCTTCAACTTTGAGGGGCTGGGACAAGCAACACTGCAATTAAGGTAGGTAGAGCAGAAAGTGTTTCCATTTCACTGAGGAGGGAATTGGGCTTCCAGGTGGCACAGTGGTAAAGAATCTGCCTGCCAATATAGGAGACACAGTTTCAATCTTGGGTCAGGAAGATCCCTTGGAAGGGGAAATGGCAACACACTCCAATATTCTTGCCTGGAAAATCCCATGGACAGAGGAGCCTGGAAGACTACCGTCCATGGGGTCACAAAGAGTTGGACATGACTGAGCAGGAGTACAACAATGAAACTGAGACTCACAAAGCTTCCAGAAATCTAACTCGAGAGGCAAATCCAAGTAGACCTGATTTTTTCCTGAATTTTGATACCTATCATCTTTTCCCCCTCATGTTTCCATTCTTTTGCTACTGAAGATTAAAACTAGTAGACAAAATATATCAGGTACTCTTTCCTGCAACAAATATTAAGTGAGCTTATTTCCTGGCTTTTTTCTAAGTTTTGGGAATGTAAATATAGCTGACAAAAATCTCACTTTCATGGAGCTTACATTCTAAAAGAGGAAGACTACATAAACAGGTATATTGTAATATAATATAGTGGGATAAGAAGCAGTAATGGCTATGAAGAAATATAAAGAGGAAGGGGTGAACACAGAAGCTTCACTGAGATGACCTTGAGGAAAGATCTGACAGGTGTAAGGGAGCCAACCATGTGTATTTCTTGGGGAGGAATGTCCCAGGGCCCGAGAACAGCCAGCTCAAGAGCCCTGAGATGGGGGTGCTCAGGAGGTGCTGTGGGGTTTCAGGAAAAGCAGGAAGCCACTATGGTTGGAGCACTGTGGGAGCAGGATGTGGAGTCAACTGTGTCCTTCTAGGACTTTGGTTTTATTCTAGGTAGTGAAAAGGAGCAGCACCATATGGGTTTCCTTCCAGGACAGATCCCTGTCCCTCCCCACACCCCGCCACCCCCTGCACCCCATGTCCTCTGTTCCCTTTTGTCTGTAGAAAAACTTTAGCCAAAAATAAATTTAATCAGCTAGGTGAGAAAGTGCAGAAGCAAATTAAAGCAGTCAAACAAGACCAAATGATAATAGTTGAGTCATTAAACAAAGTTAAGCACTTGCTGTTCCTCTTCAAGAGCTGTAGATAATATTCTGATCCACATCTTTTGAGCTGTTTTGTAGATACTGAAACCCCCATCAAGTGGAAGAAGTTAACCACATAATGACCAGACTGTAACTATGGCATCAGATCAGATCAGATCAGTCACTCAGTTGTGTCCGACTCTTTGCGATCCCATGAATTGCAGCATGCCAGGCCTCCCTGTCCATCACCAACTCCCAGAGTTCACTCAGACTCATGTCCATTGAGTCAGTGATGCCATCCAGCCATCTCATTCTCTGTCATCCCCTTCTCCTCCTGCCCCCAATCCCTCCCAGCATCAGAGTCTTTTCCAATGAGTCAACTCTTCGCATGGGATGGCCAAAGTACTGCAGTTTCAGCTTTAGCATCATTCCTTCCAAAGAAATCCCAGGGCTGATCTCCTTCAGAATGGACTGGTTGGATCTCCTTGCAGTGCAAGGGACACTCAAGAGTCTTCTCCAACATCACAGTTCAAAAGCATCAATTCTTCGGCACTCAGCCTTCTTCACAGTCCAACTCTCACATCCATACATGACCACAGGAAAAACCATAGCCTTGACTAGATGAACCTTTTTTGGCAAAGTAATGTCTCTGCTTTTGAATATGCTGTCTAGGTTGGTCATAACTTTCCTTCCAAGGAATGAGTGTCTTTTAATTTCATGGCTGCAGTCACCATCTGTAGTGATTTTGGAGCCCAGAAAAATAAAGTCTGACACTGTTTCCACTGTTTCCCCATCTATTTCCCATGAAGTGATGGGACCGGGTGCCATGATTTTCGTTTTCTGAATGTTGAGCTTTAAGCAAACTTTTTCACTATAAGCTACCACAATTTCTAGAACTGGCCTCAAGGAAGTAAGAACAAATCAACCCTGAAACTAAATAGTAACTGTACTTGAAACAATCAAGATGACGCTGTTCAGACAACTGCATAACTAATTTCAAGATTACTGTCAGAGCTAATTGTGCTGTTCTGCATATAGTCCTCCTCCCTCCACCTACACACACTTGAGACTCCCCTTTCAAAGCTCTTGTTCACTGATCAACAGCAGGGAGTTGGCCTTTGGACACGAGTCCACCTTCTCCCCTAGTTTAGACCTCATGAATAAGGCAACCTTTTCATTCTACCAACACTTGCCTCTCAAGCATTTGCTTTTGAGCAGTGAGCAGCCAGACCTGAGTTCAGTAACAGTAGAACAGAGATCCATAAGAGGGTGTTGAGTAAGAGAGTAATAACATCAGACCATGTTAATAGGATCAGTCTGACAACTGCTCATTTAGGACTGGGTGGTGTGATCTAAATTTCCATAGGAGTTTAGAAATACAAGGTTTTTACTTTAAGTAGAATACAAGTCTGTTATATTTAAAGGTGTTTTTCTTATTTCCCCTCTCCTCTCTCCTTTATCTCTTTCTTTCCTTCTTTCCTTCTCTCTCTTCCTTCCTTTAATAGACATTTACTGAATGTCTATATCAATAATATGCCAAATATTTGGGCTTGAGTGCATGATCTTGCTCTCCATAGATAGAAGTGCACATTAAAAAGTGCAAAGGTGTTTCAGTTTGCCTAATTTTGGCACCTATGTAAATGAGGTTGCCAGATAAAATGCAGAATACCTAGTTCAATTTGAATTTCAGATAAAGAATAATTTTCTAGTGTAAGTGCATCCAAATATTGCATGGTACACACAGACACACACACACACACACACGTGCATACAACTGTTCTATCTTTTTCCCTTTTTGCTATGTCTGGAAACCCTATACCTAAGAAATATTAGGAAGTGGGGTTGTAAATATAGGCCGTGATTGCAAAGTTTAGAAATCATCTTAAGGAATTTTAAGGTCTTGTTGCTATAATAGAGTGCCACTGGAGTACATTATGCAAGCAAATAAGATTGGTTTGGAAATGTGTAGTTGACTCTGGCCACAGTGAAAAGACTGTCTAAGAGAAGAACAGTACCAGGCAGCAGGACCAGCACCCGGCTTAGGCAGCGTTAGCAGCTGGAGGGATGGCACTAACATCACTTGACAACGATTGAGAAGAATTTGAATGAGGGAGGTGGGAGAAAAAGGGGATTTCACAAAGCCCCCTCTACTCACATTTCTGGTTTTAGAGACTAGGTCAATGATTCTGCTGCCATCATTCAAACTGATGTTTCCAGTAGGAGGAAATATTTCAAGACATACATTTTATTTATTTATTTGCATCCATTTTGCCACATTTAAACAATCTGAGGAGAAGAGGGCTACAGAAGATAAGATGGTTGGATCAATGGACATGAGTTTGAGCAAACTGCGGGAGAGAGTGAAACAGGGAAGCCCGGCACACTGCAGTCTGCGGAGTCACAAAAAGTCGGACATGACTCAGCAACTGAACAACAACAACAAAACAGTCGGAGACTAGAAATCTCCCCAGTCTGTCCACCTTGGGCCTCAGTCTTAAACAAGAACTCTCTCGTCTTAGATCGCCCCTAATCTCACTCAATTGTAATGTAAAAAGAAGAAGCTAAACTAAAATTGTTTCATTTTGCAGAAATAAACATTGTGTTGAGGTCTGCTCCTCTCCAATCTCTTTTAGTCATGCTTGGGATAATTACTGCTTCTAAGAATTCAATAGACTCTTGACACAGTCAGGTATTTCTGTCCACCTGTGTGAGTTCCCTGGAGAGGAAAATGGCAACCCACTCTAGTATTCTTGCCTGGAAAAATCCCATGAACAGAGGAGCCTGCTGGGCTACAGTCCATAGGGTCACAAAGAGTCAGGCACGACTGAGCGACTAACACTTTCCACACTTTATGTGAGCACTTAAATACTCAAAATTGAATTTTCACTCAACTAATCTCATATCTCAGTTGAGGAATTCTCTTTGGCATATCAGACCTTTAGCCCATTGGGTTCAAATTTATGCTTGTATGTGATATCAACCTTGAAAGTGAAGTCCTTAGATGCTAATCTTTTATTGTACACTATAAATGAAGTAGGAAAGTTAGAATTTGCTAAGATCAAGTCTTATTTGGTCTACTTTAATGATAGATAAGAAGCAATTGGAATTTAAAGCATCAAGAGAATGCAGATGGGATGACTTCCTTGGTTGTCCAGTGGTAAAGAATCTGCTTTCCAAAGTAGGGGACGTGGGTTTGATCCCTGGTTGGGGAGCTAAGATCCTACATGCCACAGGACAGTCAAGCCCACACCACAACTATTGAGCCTGCAAGCCTCAGCAAGAAAGCCTGTGGGCCAAAACAACAGAGCCTACATGCTATGAGGCCACACACCACAACTAAGACTCAATGTGGCCAAAAATAAATAAATAAATAAATATTTTTAAAAGGAAAATGCAGATGATACAACTAATGCACCCTTTTCACCACGCCTTAAAAGTTAGCGATTTCTTAAATATATTAATGCATTTCTCTCAAATCTCACTTGCTAACAATTTATTTGCCAAAAGACTCAAAAGAATAGAAAAAAAGATATATAAATATATACGTGTGTTAGTTGCTCAGTCGTGTCCAAGTCTTTGCAACTCCATGAACTGTAACCTTCCAAGTACCCACTGTCCACGGATTCTCCAGGCAGGAATACTGGAGTGGGTTGTCATGTTGCCATGCCCTCCTCCAGGGGATCTTCCCCACCCAGGGACTGAACCCATGTCTCCTGCACTGTAGGCAGATTCTTTACTGTCTGAGCCACCAGGGAAGCCCAAATGTGTATACGTATATATGTGTGTATGTGTATATATACATACATATATATATATATGTGTATATATGTGTGTGTGTGTATAAAGAAGATATATATGTAAATGGTATATCAGTTGGTTCAGTTTAGTCGCTCAGTTATGTCTGACTCTTTGCGACCCCATGAATCGCAGCACGCCAGGCCTCCCTGTCCATCACCAACTCCCGGAGTTCACTCAGACTCATGTCCATCGAGTCGGTGATGCCATCCAGCCATCTCATCCTCTGTTGTCCCCTTCTCCTCCTGTCCCCAATCCCTCCCAGCATCAGAGTCTTTTCCAATGAGTCAACTCTTCTCATGAGGTGGCCAAAGTACTGGAGTTTCAGCTTTAGCATCATTCCTTCCAAAGAAATCCCAGGGCTTATCTCCTTCAGAATGGACTGGTTGGATCTCCTTGCAGTCTAAGGGACTCTCAAGAGTCTTCTCCAACACCACAGTTCAAAAGCATCAATTCTTCAGCACTCAACTTTCTTCACAATCCAACTCTCATATCCATACATGGCCACTGGAAAAACCATAGCCTTGACTAGACAGACCTTGGTTGGCAAAGTAACGTCTCTGCTTTTGAATATGCTGTCTAGGTTGGTCATAACTTTCCTTCCAAGGAGTAAGCGTCTTTTAATTTCATGGCTGCAGTCACCATCTGCAGTGATTTTGGAGCCCCAAAAAATAAAGTCTGACAGGAATCCCTTAGAAGAAATGGAGTAGCCATCATGGTCAACAAAAGAGTGCAAAATGCAGTACTTGGATGCAATCTCAAAAACGACAGAATGGTCTCTGTTCATTTCCAAGGCAAACCATTCAATATCACAGTAATCCAAGCCTATGCCCCAACCAGTAACGCTGAAGAAGCTGAAGTTGAACGGTTCTATGAAGACCTACAAGATCTTTTAGAACTAACACCCAAAAAAGATGTCCTTTTCATTATAGGGGACTGGAATGCAAAAGTAGAAAGTTAAGAAACACCTGGGGTAACAGGCAAATTTGGCCTTGGAGTATGGAATGAAGCAGGGCAAAGGCTAATAATGTATATGGTATATATATATGTAGATGGTATATATATATGTGTGTATATATATAAATATATGTTTATTTATGTTTAGTCACTAAGTCATATCTGTCTCTTTGGGACTCCATGAGCTCTTTGTGACTCCATGAATCCTGCCAGGCCCTTCTGTCCATGGCATTTCTCAAACAAGAATACCAGAGTGGATTACCATTTCCTTCTTGAGGGGAATCTTCCCCCACTCAGGGATCAAGCCTGCATTTCCTGCTTGGTAGGTATATTCTTTATCATTGAGCCATAGGGGAAGCCCATATGTGTGTGTGTGTGTACATTTCATCACATGATTAACGTATGTGTATACACACATCACACAGAGCCTTTTGCGTAGATTGCTGCAACTATGTAAGGAAAATGAAAAAAATTATAGACAGATAACTAAATGATTAAAGAACTCTATGATATGATGAGGTGAGGATTACTGAGATGTTTTGTGAGAATGCCATAATTACAGCAATAATATTTGACATAGATCTTGGCAATATTTTTTTTGGATATGACCCCTAAAGCACAAGCAACGAAGAAAAACATTAATCTGTGGGACGATATCAAACTAAAAAGTTTTTGTATAGCAAAAAAGCAGTCAACAAAATGAAAAGTCAACCTGCAGAATGGGAAAAAATATTTGCAAATCATGTATCTAAAAGGGGTTAATATGTAAAATATATAAAGAACTCATACAACTCAATAGGGAAAATGGGGAGAGGAAATGAATGAATGTGTTTCCAAAGAAGATGTACAAATGGTCAACGGGTTTGTGAAAAGATGCTCAACGTTGCTAATCATCAGAGAAATACAAATCAAAACCACAATAAGATATCACCTTTCCCCTGTTAGAATGGCTATCATCGAAAAGACGAGAAATAACAAATGTTGGCGAGGATCCAGAAAAAGGAATATCTGTGCATTGTTGGTGGGGATGTAAATTGATGCAGCCACTATGGAAAATAGCAGGGAGATTCTTCAAAAAATTAAAAGCGGAAATGCCATACGCTCCAGCAATCCCATATTTTCAAAGAAATGAAATCAAGATCTCTGCACTCCCATGTTCACTGAGACTTTATTCAGAATAGCCAAGACACAGACAGAGGCTAAGAGTGTGTCAACAGATGAATGGATAAAGAAGATGCATATATCATGGCTTTCATGGTGGTTCAGTGACAAAGAATCTGCCTGCAAATTAGGAGAGGCAGGAGATGTGGGTTTAATCCCTGAGTCAAGAAGATCCCCTGGAGGAGGGCATGGCAACCCACTCTAATATTCTTGCCTGGATAATCCCATGGACAGAGGAATCTGGTGAGCTAAGGTCCATAAGGTCACAAAGAATCGGACATGACTGAGCGACTTAGCACCACACATGCATATACAATGGACTGTTATTTGGCCATGAGAATGAAGGACATCCTGCCATTTGTGACAACATGGATAAAATTTGAGGGCATTCTAAATAAGTCAGACAGAGAAGGTAAATATTAATACTGTATGATCTCATTTATATGTGGAATCCGAAAAAGCTGAACTCATACAAGTATGTAAGAATGATATTTATCAGGAACTGAGAGGTGGGGGAAATGAAGAGATATTGACCAAAGGGTATAAACTTCTAGTTATAAGATGAATAAAATCTGATAATCAAATGTGTAGCCTGGTGATTATAGTTAACAATATTGTATAATACACTTGAAAATGTCTAAGAGAGTAGATCTTAAATTGACCTGATGCAGATTCAGGTGGTGCAGTGGTGAGTAGTCCACCTGCCAGTGCAAGAGGCGCAGGAGATACAAGTTCAATGCCTGGGTTGGGAAGATCCCTTAGAGGAGGGCCTGGCAACCCACTCCAGTATTCTTGCCTGGAGAATCCCATGGACACAGGAGCCTGGAGGGCTACAGTCCATGGGGTCTCAAAGAGTTGGGCATGGCTGAGTGATCAGCATGAACACAGACGTTAGCTAAAGACGTGGTGGTAATCATTTTGCAGTATTTAAGTGGGTCAGTTCAACACATTGTACATCTTGTAACCACACGATCTTAAAATATGCATGCATGCCCAGTTGCTCAGTTGTGTCCAACTCTTTGTGACCTTGTGGACTGCAGCCTGCCTGGCTCCTCGGTCCATGGGATTTTCCAGGCAGGAATACGGGAGTGAGTTGCCATTTGCTACTCCAATATAATGTTATATGTCAATTTTATTTCATTAAAGCTGAGGAAGGAAATAAAAAAGAATTCCTGGCCTGGGAGAGGTCAGTCTGGATTAAATCACATTTCTGAAGTCATACACTTAATAAATAGCAGTACTGGTTTTATACTCAGGTCTGAATGGTTCCAAAACTCACTTTATGTAAAACTTGTGCTTTCTACCTCTTCACTCCCCACGTAGCATTAGCGTGAGGCAAGAATATACAAAAATACAGAACTACGTGACTTCAGCTCAATAGGTAAAGAATCCACCTGCAATGTAGGAGACTTGGGTTCAATCCCTGTGCCGAGAAGGTCCCCTGGAGAAGCAAATGGCAACCCACTCCAGTATTCTTGTCTGGGAAATTCCTCCTCCAGAGGAGACTGGAGGGCTATAGTCCTTGGGGCTCAACACGAATTACTGATTAAACCACCATCACATGTGATTTTAAGCAAATTTTTATATTAAAATATGCCTGAGTATTTTAAGAAAGAGAATGCAAATTTCATACGAATACATAAGATAAAACAAAAGACTTCAAATAAATGAAGGCTTGCAATGCCCAAGCCCCTGGGAGTGGAATATTCTCTCTGGCACATTTTTACTCACAGTAAGAAGAAATGAGAAAAATAATCAAGTCTTTGGGGAAAAAATGCACAAAGGGAAGCCTCATAATAGCTAAGATTTAAACAGAGAGAAGAAAAAGAGGAAAAGTTTGAAGGAGAAGCGAGCCCTCGGATGCAAACTTGAAAATGACTTTCACAGAGTGTCATCGGTCAACCTGCCACTGAGAAGCCTAATTAAGACATCTGCAAAGAGTTGCCAATTGATGGTGGTCTCACTGTCACACCGTTTTAATTGACATGCTGTGGTTTTGTTCCAGATTAACTTCATAAGTGGTCCTCCTAATAGAAAGATCACTTAAATTAAAAGTGGGCTGTAAATGGGGATTTGTGATGTTAATAGGCCAGTATAACCTCTGTGTCATTTACATACATTTCCATTTTTTCCCAATGCATATTTGCATATATCCAAGGATGTCACTGAAGGCTTTGCAGGGGCGACATTAGTATGATAATGAGCATGCAACTGGCACAGTGTCCAAAGAGTCTTTTCTTTGATGTCCCCTCAGCATTAAATTTGGAGCTGCCTTTGAGCCTCCGATATTAATAACATAAAATTCGTGTTCCAGAAGAACCTAAGTTTGGCTGATTTACACAGATGCAACAAATGTTTGGAATATTGAATCAAATGGAAGTATAGAGGCTGTAATAATATTAGAAGATGTGCTTAATACTTCAACAACTCAGTGCATCAGCATTGCTACAAACCTCCAGAAATATTGGCAGTGTGGTGGTGGTGGTGGTGTTTAATTGCTCAGTCATGCCTGACAACCCCATAGACTGCAGCATACCAGGCTTCTCTGTCCTTCACCATCTCCTGGAGCTTGCTCAAACTCATATTCATTCAGTCGGTGATGCCATCCAACCATCTCGTCCTCTGTTGTCCCCTTCTCCTCCCACCTTCAATCTTTCCCAGCATCAGGGTCTTTTCCAGTGAGTCAGCTCTTTGCATCAGGTGGCCAAAGAATCGGAGCTTCAGCTTCAGCATCAGTCCTTCCAATGAATATTCAGGGAAGGACTGAATGTTCATAATATGATTTCCTTGACCCATTGGTATTCCTCCATGTGTTACCTACTGTACCTGGGGGAGCCCAGGGTAGAGGCCAACTCAAGTTGGGTTCATAATAGAGGTTTCATGGAAAGGGCACTGAAACTGGAGTTTACCAGACTAGAGTCTACTTGTGGATCTGCCACTAAAAGGTCTTTATCCCTCTGAGTCTCAGTTGTATATCTATACATTCTGGATAAGAACACATACCTATGTCTATGGTGAAGACTAACATGATGACTGTAAAAGCACTTGTATGTAAAGTATAAATAACTGATGCCCCCTGATAACCAAAATGAAGAAAGAGATAATGAACAATTCAGTTTTCCTTGCCTGGTTCTGGGGCTCTCTTTAGTGTTCAGACCATCTATGGAGGGATGGAATTTTCAGTGGGACTTGCCAAGTGTGCTGAGTGCTCAGTCATGTCTGATTCTTTGTGACCTGTGGGCTGTAAGCCCACCAGGCTCCTCTGTCCATGGGATTATCTAGACAAGAGTACTGGAGTGGGTTGCCAATTCCTCCTCCAGGGATCAAAGCTGAGTCTCCTGCGGCTCCTGCATTGGCAGGCAGATTCTTTACCACTGAGCCATCTGGGACTTTCCATATGTATTTTGAAAAACTCAGTGGAGCACATCAAGTACGCAGTGTAACTGAACCTGCATTTCATGTTATCTTCTATGTTACCTGAGCATCCTATTTTATGATAGCAGATTTGAAGTCCCTGAGAAGCTTAAGTTAAAATGCAGTTCTCTCTATTACACTGACAATGGGCTGGCTGCTGCTTCTGTACAGTTTCATTAATCATCACTGCTTTCTTGGAAAAATAGAACTCACCCCCCCGCCCCCGCCTCACCCCCTGCCCCCAGTATTCTGCACAACAATTGGACTTTCTTCTTCATCATCATCCTTCTTCAGTTCTCTTACCCTGCTCATGATGACTCCTATTAGAATAATTCTCACTAGCGGGTCTCCACCAGAACCAACTCTAAAGGAGTGAGTTATATACAGTGATGCTCCTCTGATTTTTGCACTTTCTCATTCAACATCGACTCAACTTATTTTGGGCAAAAATTGCACATCTACCTTTTGTGATTATTTTAAACTGGAAAATGAAATAAGGGCATAGTGAAAAATGTTTTGTTATGTCTCATATCCACAAAATCCTCAATAGAAATTTCATAAGAAGCAGCATTGTTTAAAACCCTGGGGAAAGCTAAGGGCTGAAAGGTCACCTTTCCTTCCTTATCCTGCAGATAAGGAAATCAGTTTGAAAGGAGGGGGCTGATCTTAGGGAGTCATCTGACTGCCAAGGGTGGGTAGGGAATCGTGGTTTGCAGCCCTGGAAGGAGATTACTGGGGTTTTCATTTCCAAACTCCACTGGAGCTTGGCCACCAGCTTTACCAGGCCTGGGGGATGTGTTGATGGGCCATTTATACGACCCCTTGCAAAGTGAAGCCCATTATTTGGCCCTCCATGCTGGCTTTTTGAAAAGGCTTTGACAGAGGCAGTTGGAATAAAATAATGAATGCCCACCTGCTGGGTGACTTAAAAATGAAAAGTTGAAGTCTGAGAAACTTCAGTCAAAAAGTAGTGGGTTTGACATCACGGAATCCTAAATATGAAAGGGAATGGGCTGTGTTCAGGGCCTCACTGTTACAGAGCTCCTCTGAGAATGGGGTGGAGCTCCACTCTGGGTCCTCAATTGGAGACCCCAGTTCTAGCGTGGGGCTGGCCAGGGGAAGGATACGGTGTCTTCCACAGTAGCTGAGAACTGCTGATTTCTGAGACCGAGGCATAAGGTCACCCCAGATGCAGAAGCACGTGTGGGCTTAGTCTTCTCCCTGGACAGGGCGTTTCCGGTCAGTTCTGGATCCAGGTGTGACTTCAGTCTGATGACTCAACACCCCCATCTCAGCACGCCCTGCCTTTCGTGTGATTGTCCACCTCAGCATCTCCTCAGGAGGCTGGTCTCCAGGCAGGAGGTAATGGGATGTGGAGGGGGTGAACACTCCCTCCCTCCCTCAGATTTGTGGCAGATTTGTGATGTTCAATAGTAAGAAACGGGCTTCTGTGGTGGCTCAGATGGTAAAGAATCCCGCCTGCAGTGGGGGAGACTCAGGTTCGATCCCTGGGTTGGGAAGATCCCCTGGAGAAGGGCATGGCAACCCACTCCAGTATCCTTGCCTGGAAAATCCTGTGGATGGAGGAGCCTGGTGGGCTACAGTCCATGGGGTCGCAAACAATCTGACACAACTGAGCGACTTCACTGTCACTTTCATAGAAAAAACAAAGATCATCAAACAGTGATCCAAAGCGAAGTTGAATTTATTTACTTGCCTGGTGAGGGAGAGAGATATCACTTAGATGGAGGTTATGCAGGTCTCCCAGAGCAGAAATGAAAAGGGCTAGATAGATCACACACAAAAAATGGAGAAAGTACACTAAACAAGGCCCTCTACTGAGTTCAGGTCTCTGGTTGGCTCAGGACTGTGAGCTCTTTGCTGTGGTCTCTTTCATGTTTCACAGCATCCCGGAAGCCAGGAAGCCCGGGCTTAGTTGTGTACAGAAAGAACTGTGCAAAATTCCAGCTTCAAATTCAGTTGACAACTTAATGTGGAAATGCTTCAGAAGGTTATATTCATAAACAAGGCCAACAGTAGATTATTGCATTACCTTTATATTGCCACTTGAGGAAGTTTAGTTTCCCTGGGGAGCAGATTCTGAAATGGAGTCCTGTGTGTAGGATATTTATACAAGTGCATCTCTGGACCCCAGATTTGTAGAAGAGGCAGAATAAAGCAGGAGTAGGCCGAGGGAGATGAGTTGAGATGCTGACGTAGGAACAACCTTGGCCAGACCCAAAGGATACCCTGGTGATAGCTAGAGTGGCATTTTAGGATTGCCCCCTGTTGGGCCAAGGTGACCAGAATCTTATACTCCATCATTGATCAGAGGATGTGGACAGCCTGAGGCCACACCCCAAAGGGCTGATGGCTGAAGGCTCTCCATTCCCAGGGCCAAGGTGTACACAGAAGGACTTGGAAGGCACGGCAGAATTTCACCAACACCAGTCTCTGTCCCAAGCTTGGCTTCACTTCAGCTTTAAAATAATCCTGTGATGTTGGTGTGGACAGAACTGGCTCGTGGAAGGTAAGAAGCCTACTGAAGTCTGCATACCTGCTTGCTGATCCTCTGGGCATTTAAACTCAGACCCCAGTTCTCCTAACTCAGTCTCTCTCTCTAAAGAGGATGGCTTATCATATGTGAGGGTGGCATGGTCACAATAGAGAACACAGGACCCCAAACCAGGCTTTAGTTAGTTCTGCGTATAGATCAAGATGTCTCAA
The DNA here is from genome assembly GCF_055505025.1 of Bos grunniens. Taxonomy (NCBI): domain Eukaryota; kingdom Metazoa; phylum Chordata; class Mammalia; order Artiodactyla; family Bovidae; genus Bos; species Bos grunniens. The sequence goes on along the minus strand of NC_141170.1, from coordinate 8,514,947 downwards.
TTCACTTATTTAAAAAAAAATGCATTTTCATTGGGGACAATTTGCAAAAATTGATTCTTGGGGGTAGTGGTGAAGAAATTATTGTTTTTTTTCAGTCGCTAAGTCGTGTCCTACTCTTTGCAACCCCATGAACTGCTTCCCTGTCCTTCACTATCTTACAGAGTTTTTTCAAACTCATGTCCATTGAGTCAGGGATGCCATCCAACCATCTCTTCCTCTGTCGTCCCCAAATCATGCTCTTTATGTATAAGGCACATGGAGCACATAAGCAGATACACAGCATATCTGGGGTCCTGAAATTTAATGAGAAGTGTGATCAGGAGAAAAAGTGTCTAATATTGCTTCTGGAGATAGAAAAAAAAAGAAAAAAAATGTGTGAGAGAATATAAAAAAAAAGAGGAGAAGGAATTTCTAAGCCCCAGATTTTCATCATGGCCTCTGTGTTCCAAGACTCTGGTCTGTTCAAAGTCTTAGAGAATAAATGTCAGCAACTAGTGGTCTTCATACTGCCAGCATACACAAACCTTTTTGTTTTTGATTATTTGTTTTTTGTTCTTGCTTAAACAGCATTAAGAAGGAAGAGAGAACAGTCACAGCTGAGTCACCGTTTAAAGTTTTGGAGATTTTGCACATGTGTGTACATGTTTTCACACACACACATGATAACCAGCTCCTCTTGCATAATGGGATACTTGGCGGCCCTGGATCTCTAGCCCAGTGCCCACCTCTAGCTCCTCACGTGGAAATGGTGGTCAGGCAGCGGTTGCTTCCTGCCCTTCCCACAGGCCATCTACCTGTCAGCACAACCGCACCCATCTCCCTTGTGGCAGGTGCTCCCGCCTGGCCTCATGCAGTTACAGCACCCTCTCGGTCTCTGTCGGCATTTGAGTTGGCAAGCTCTGTCTTGGATGTCAGAGCTGAAGGAGGAGCCCAGGAGTTCTCAGACTTGGCTGCTCAACAGGGAAGTTAAAGAAAGAATCTTTCTAGGGATTCTGGTGTCATTGTTTGGGCAGCAGAATGTTGTGGAAGCTCCACAGGGGATTCTGAAGTGTAGCCTGGATGGAGAACACTGATCCAGTGCTGCTCCTCTTCTTGGAGCTCAGAGAGGGAAAGTGAGTTGTCCAAAGACACACAGCTGCAATTAGAGAAGCTTGACCTAAAACCATGTCTCCTTACCTGGCCTGGAGTGCTTCCCTCTACCTCATCCTGTCTTCTGTAAGTTTGTTCAGGGAAGGCTAGAGTAGCAGGTTATCTGATCAAAATACCAGACTTTGATTTTATTTCTGATTTTGCTCAGTGATGAGCACTTAGGGCTTCTTAGTAATCTACTACCCAATAGTTCCTTCTCATCCCTTGGTTTTATCACTGAAATTGCATGGGGTCCTGGGAGCAAAAGGCAGAAAAGGGAGGGGACGTAACATGTATTCAGTAGCTTCAGTGAGCAGAAATTGCTCTAGGTGCTTTGCCGTGGTTTTCTATTTTCACAATAACACTAGAAGGTTGGTATGACTCGTTCCATTTCAAAATGATGAAACAGACTCAAGTGGGTTTAGTCAGGGCTCCAGGGTCGCTCAGCAGATAAGTAATTTGTGCTCAGTTCATAACTTCCCAAAGCAGATATTCTGTCAGAGTAAACAAGGATGTAAGCTTCACAGAGGCAGAGATTTAAACAAACAAACAAACAAACAAACTCTGTTCTCACTGATTTCTTTCTATGTGCCTACGACACTGATGACACAGAGTAGGTGCTCGATAAAAATTGGTTAGCTCTGTGAGTTAATACCATGGAACTCTACAGGCCTTAAATCTTAAGGACGAGAGAGTTTTGAGTTCAATAGAATATAAAGCATCAAAGGAAAAAAAAATCTGCTTCTTTTAAATTTTGGAATCCAGCAGCTTTCAAAACATCTGCAAGGGAGCACGGGGCATTTAAAACACCTTCTTGGAACTGTCTGATGCCAAGTGTTGCAGTGTATTGATAGCTGTGTCCTAAGCATATCAGAAGAGAGGGTGTGTATGTGCAAGTTACAGTCTCTAGGGTATTTTTTTTTTTAAGCTGTAGTTAAGAAGAAAAAAGTATTAATATCTCATAGATTGTTCCAGAACACTGGAGTCAACAATGTGAGCAGAGCTGGCTGTGGGCCTTTGAGAAGTTCAGGGAGGCATGTTGTTCCTTATCATCTTAGTCCTGAGTTAATCTCTGTGTTCTGTAACACCCTTCCATTCATTAGTTTGCAAATCACATCAACTTGCTTATAAATGGAGCCTCCTCAACCTTTGCATCTCCAGGACTTGGCCCATAGGTACCCAGAAATGCCTGCTGACTCACGTGAAGATTGTGTTCCTGTAAAACTGGAATTTCTCTTAGGTGAGACTCATGTCCCGGGTATTGCCATTTCTAGGACCTTCCCCCAAGAATAACCTCTGGTTCCTTTTGATTGAGGCAGTATATAATTAAATTTCACCACTTTTTAAAAAATTTCAGCCACTAGGATATTAGTTCCCCAACCAGGGATAGAACCTGTGCTCCTTGCAGTGTAAGCTCAGAGTCTTAACCACTGGACTGCCAGGGAAGTCCTGATTTTCATCACTTTCATAGTTTCTAGTGTCCTGGGAGGTGTTAGAGAAACTAACAAGAAACTAAAATATGAGAAACTAACCTCATATTAGTTTCCAGCAGTCATCTGAGACATTATCGTCTCGTTACAAGTCAATCAAAAAAGCCTCAGAGAGTTTGAGGACTCTTCCTGGGCCACTTAGCCAGGAAGTGGTAGCAATTGGATGTAAATCCTCTTTGTGGAAATGCAAGATGGGACTGGTTCTATGCAGTGAAGGATTAAACTTGCCCATAGAAAAGTTTGATGCTTGACTGCTCCTGGAATGTAACCTCTAAGCCCTTGGAATACTCTGTTTACCCGAGTTCTAGGGCCACACCAAGTAGTCTTGGCTAACAGTGTGATTTATCAGGGGGGGCTTGGGACAAGCAATATTGGCTTGACTTCTTGGAGAGGTTGAAGGCTCAGGTCAGCCACGTGGGCAGCCAGCCATGCCTACGTGACCAACTTTCAGCAAAAATCTTGGACACCAAGGCTCGGGTGAGCTTTCCTGGTTGGCGGTACTCCAGTGCATGCATGCTCAGTTGCTAAGTCATGTCTGACTCTTTGTGACCCCATGGACTGTAGCCTGTTAGGGTCCTCTGTTCATGGGGTTCTCCAGACAAGAATACTGGAGTGGGTTGCCATTTCCTTCTCCAGGCGATATTTCCAACTCAGGGATCAAACTTGCATCTCTTGGGTCTCCTGCATTGCAGTTGGAATTTTCCTGCTGAGCCATCAGTGAAGCCCAATACTCCAATGTCTTGTTGCATATTGTTGCTGGGAGTCGTAGCTCTGTCCACAGCTCCGCTGGGAGAAGAAAATTTATGCCTGGACCTCTCCTGGACTCCAGTCCTGTGTGCTTCTTCCTGTTCCTGATTTTATTTTCTAAATGTATTTATTTATTATTTTTAATACTTATTTACACAGGGAGCTCAACCTAGTGTTCTGTGACAACCTAGAGGGGTGGGATGAAGGGGGTCAGAGGGAGGCTCAAGAGAGAAGGGACATATGTATACTTATGGCTGATTCATGCGGTTGTATGGCAGAAAGCAATACAATATTGTAAAGCAGTTATCCTTTAATTAAAAAAAATTAAAAGTATTTATTTATTTGGCTGCACCAGGTCTTAGCTGTGGTATGTGGGATCTTTGATCTTCATGGCAGCACGTGGGATCTTTATCTGCAGCATGAAAATTCTTCTCTGGGGATGTGAGATCCAATTCCCTGACCAGGGATTGAACCTGGGCCCCTGCACTGCGGGCGTGGAGTCTTAGCCACTGGGCGATCAGGGAAGTCCCCCTGTTTCTAACTTTAATCTGTGTCCATTTGCTGATATAAACCATAACCTTAGCATAATAGCTTTGTTGGGTTCTGTAAACCCTTCAAGCAAATTATTGAACCTGAGGGTGGTCTTGAACTCCCAAATGCTCACAGTTCCTCTCTGCAATATTGATGTGAAGATCCACAAGAAAGGTAATGGCGAGTCGTGATGAGTGGAAGTTCTGAATTTGATTCCCTGGCCTTGACTCTTACCCCTTCTTCCTCAAGAGCTCTTGGTCCTTCCCCAGGTGGGGCTGGAACCAGGATGGGGCAAGCGAGGCACTCTAGTCCCAGACTTGTCTTATTTCAAATGTCTTATCCCGAATATGGAATTAACTCTATTATCTACCTTCTGTGGTTATGAGAATTAGAGTTACTTTTCCCCTCATGCTCAGCCCCTACTAACACAGAGTAAACTCAATCAAAGAGTGAGCTATTTGTCTGAATGGTTTGTAACCACAAAGAATTCTCCATCTTAAGAGAAGGTAAGTAATTGACTAAGATACAGGAAAGATATGTATGCTTTAGGTCAATTAAGGGGTGTAGACTCTACTCTGATAGAAGTAGGGCAGTTTCACAGGATTCAGATAGAGCACTCCCTCCCTCCTAGGGGAAACTGACTCTGTCTATAACTGAGATATCTGTGTTTCCTCCAGAAAATAAATTCCTTCTCACCCATCAGCTGCCCCTCTCTGAGTGATATGATAGTACACAACTATATGTTGATCGTCTATGTACAACATATATGTACTATATGTTGATCGTCTAAAGTCTGCAGATGCTGAAGGCCAGACGGCTTAGGATGTCCATAGCATGGTGGGTGTTATATGTTCAGTTGTGTCTGACTTTTTGTGACCCCACGGACTATAGCCTGGCTCCTCTGTCCATGGGATTGTCCAGGCAATAATACTGGAGTGGGTTGCCATTCCCTTCTGCAGGGGATGTTTCTGATCCAAAGATTGAACCCCAGGTTCCCTACATTGCAGGCAGATTCTTTACTGTCTGAGCCACCACTGCCTAGGATTCTCACAGCCTGGAGGGCACCCTATTTCTATAGGATGACATTTGGAACACTTCTTGGTCAGAACTAGGGCAATTGTTTTTAGCCTTGGATGCATTTGCTAGTATCCCCTGGAGAGACTTGCAAAGTCCTGATGCCTAGGAGTAAACATTCTGATTTAATACTCTTGATTGGCGCCGGCAGAGTAGTTCCTATAAGTTTCCCAGGATTCTAATTGCACCAGTATTTTAAAACTGCATCTTGCGTCTTCATCACCTGCTCGGCTGTTACCCTCCCGGGGACGCTGTGTCTTCTCCTGTCTACCCAACCTTTGCTTCTGTTGTTCCCACCACCAGGTGTATTCTTCCTTCTTTGTCTGTCTGTTGGGTACCAAGTCACTCTTTACAACCTGACTCAACGTGACCTTTCTGAACATCTCTAGACAGCCTGGTGCCAAGCAGAGATGGTTGCTGCCTTTTCTGTGTTCCCATAACATTTTCTAGACATTATCTGTTATGATACCTACAGAGAATTACAGGCTTTCTGTTTATCAATTTGTTCACTTGAGAGCTGGGACCTTGTCTTCATCACCTTTGTTTCCCCAACACCTCGTAGAGTCAGTCCCTGGCATGGGAGAAACATTCAGTGAATATTTAGTTGGACTGAATCGAGGTACTCAAAAGAGCTATCGTGTCACTGAGGCTGAAATACCCATTCCTTATGACGCCGGTCTCTTGTTTTGCGGTGGCAGTTGCTGTTTGGCATATCAATGTGCCTCCTTTGTGCAAACTCCGTTCTCCCTCTTGAATGTTGAAGCATTTTGCTAATTGCAGAATTGCCTGTGGTCACAGTGTGCTGTTTCTTGATGTGCCAGTCACAATTTAAAATGAAGTGCAAGGGCTATGGTTAGCAGGCTGGAGCAAGTCTCAGTTTATGCAAATGTTAAAATGCATCTGGGGACTGTATAGGTATAAATGAAAACCCAGAAGGGATATTTTGTCCTGTAGTCCATTCTAAGGTCGCACAACTTAATTTGTCATTAAGGATGACATCCATATTCTAATCGTAATGTTTAAGTCCTCCCCCTCCCCCCCGCCCCGTTTGTAGCAAATCTTTATGGTGCTAGTGGTTAAAGAGCCTGCCTGACAATACAGGAGATGTAAGAGGTGTGGTTTTGATCCCCAGGTCAGAAAGATCCCCTGGCGAAGGAAATGGCAACCCACTGCAGTATTCTTGCCTGGAGAATTCCATAGACAGAAGAGGCTGGCAGGCTGCAGCCCATGGGGTGTCAAAAAGTCTGACATGACTCCAGAGACTTAGCACACACAGCACAAGGCAGTGTTATACTCTGCAGATGGATGGATGCTTCAGAAATGAGCAGGCCTGGAGGCAGGAGTATCATTCATAGGGATCAGCAGGAATACACTTGATGGCCATGCTGTTGCTCAGGACCGTGTCCTAAGCGACTGCTTGTGAATGTGTCCATACTGATTGCTCATTGCCTTGAACTTGATAGTTGTATTTCCACTCATTTCTGTCAACAATACTTTGGAGGGTCTGTTAGACACATGAAAAGACTAGGAGCAAGATGTTAATCAACGGAGTTTTTAAGCTCCTTCCCTCTGGGTACCCTGAGAGAGGTTAGTGGCAAATGTGAGTCAGGCGGAGTGTGGATCAGGCAGACAGCAGTCACTGGGTGGTTCATGACTTCCTAGAGGGTGAAAGATAAGCGATCATAATGCAAAGAATGGAGGAAAGGCCAATGCTGGTCATCTCTGGAAGATGATCATAGTCTGAGCGGGTCTAGCAGTTAACTTTTTTTTCCTACTATGATGCAGTCAAGCCAAATGAAAACTCTTTCTCTCTTAGGTACCTGTCTGAGTATAAGCAGTCGGCCATACCAAGTTTGGACTTCCCCAGTGGCTCAGATAGTAAAGAATCTGCCTGCAATGCAGGATATCTGGGTTTGATCCCTGGGTCAGGAAAAACCCATGGAGAAGGGAGTGGTTACTCACTGCAGTATTCTTGCCTGGAGAATTCCACAGAGGAACCTGGTGGGCTACAGTCCATGGGGTTGCAAAGAGCTGGACACGACTGAGCGACTAGCATTTTCACTTTCTTTCACCCACATCAAGGTCAGCTGGTGTGGACTTTCTTGTTACTCTGCCGTCCTCAACCTGTAGCTTCCACCTTGTGGTCTAAGATGGCTGCTGTAGCTCCGCTATTACATCTATATTCCAGCCAACAGGAAGTAGAGATGAGGAAGGAAGACTGTGATCCACCTATGTTAAGGGCTTGACTCAGAAGTTACAATTCGGTACTTGAACCCACATATTGTTGACCAGAATAGAGTCACATGGCTACATCTAGCTTCAAGGGAAATTGGGAAATGAACCATATGGCCATTTAGCTGGATGGCCATGTGCCCAGCTAAAACCTTTATTATTCAGGAGAAGAGCAGAATAGATACTAGAGAAATAACCAGCCATCATTGTCTCATAGGAGACATTTTTCTGGCTACTGCCCAAACTCAGTGAAATTCCGGAAGTACTGGGAGGGATGAATTCAGAAGGAGACATATCTCAATGCCTTAAGTGCCATTTCAGAACAAGGAATCGATGGTTGAGGTTAAACATATTAGCATTTGGAGGTTGCCCAGAAAATCTCAGCCTCTAAAAACATATCTTGCTTGATGTATGTCATACAATGTTTAATGGTAATTTGACTTATTATAATATCTTAGTGAGAATGTTTGCCCAATATTCCCAAGAGTCCTAGGGATTCTGTGTGTGTGTGTGTTGGGGGAGGGTGTAACCAGGAGGACAAGAGTTGTAAATTTTCATAAAATTAATTACCTGAAAGAAGACATAAAAATTGCATGAATGGGGGTGTTTTCTGTATAATTAAGTTTCTATTTTGAAAAAGGCATCATGATTTTATGTGTGAGTATAAATGGTGTGTGTTTGTGTGTGTGTTTATACATATCTTTAACATGATCCTCAGTACTGTCATATGATGTGAATAAAGCATGCATAATTTCCATTTTATAGAAATTTGGTGGTTGGATCCCAAGTCTGGAGCTTAAACCTGATGCTATGATAAATAAAACTGTTTGGAGTAGAGCAACGTCTCAGGAGAGGATGGAGGTAATTTCACGTGGGAGGAATGTAGACATATGCAGTTAAAGGTTGGGCCGTGGTGGTTATTACAACAGTCTGCAAGTTCTTTGACATTTTTCTTGTTGAAGGGTGGATTCTGATCCCCCTCTCCTTTGATATGGGCTGGTCTTAGTGAGTTCATTCCAGTGACGATAATGTGAGGTTCGTGACCCTCCATGTCTCCCAATACTAGATTCTAAAAGGGCTTGTAGTCTCCACCTGGCTGGCTCTTGGGACTCTTGCTTGCTGACTGGGCCGCCATGTTGCAAGGAAGCCCAGGCCACGTGGAGTGACTTGGGTGTGTGTTTTGTCCACATTCATCCTTTGCATTCTCTCTTCTCTTTCTTGTGTAGAAGAAAACTCACTCCTAAGTTCTTGGAAAGTGGTGGAGATATTAGGCAAGATCTTCTCATTCCAAAGACACTGGGGCTCTTTTGTGAAATACACAGCAAGCACAGTTGATATTCTAGCTGATGGCAACACTAACTGTGCCTGTTACTCTCTTGCCCTGGTCTCAAAGACTTCTCTTCCAAAAGCTACAAGATATTTGCTGAAAATTTTCTCTCCTTTCCAGAAAGAGGGCTCCGCCTCAACCAGAGTTGCACTCAATTAGATTTGCATAAGCCTGTGAATTCAAGTTGGAATTACCCCATTAAAAAAAAACAAAAAAACATTTCATGTGTATCATAGTTTTCATTCCCACTCATAATATTATTTCTTAAGAAACAATAAGAAGTATTATTAATAAGAGTGTGATCACTGACCTAGAGCCAGACATCCTGGAATGTGAAGACAAGTGGGCCTTAGAAAGCATCACTACTAACAAAGCTAGTGGAGGTGATGGAATTCCAGTTGAGCTATTCCAAATCCTGAAAGATGATGCTGTGAAAGTGCTGCACTCAATATGCCAGCAAATTTGGAAAACTCAGCAGTGGCCACAGGACTGGAAAAGGTGAGTTGTCATTCCAATCCCAAAGAAAGGAAATGCCAAAGAATGCTCAAACTACCACACAGTTGCACTCATCTCACACACTAGTAAAGTAATGCTCAAAATTCTCCAAGCCAGGCTTCAGCAATATGTGAACCATGAACTTCCAGATGTTCAAGCTGGTTTTAGAAAAGGCAGAGGAACCAGAGATCAAATTGCCAACATCTGCTGGATCATAGAAAAAGCAAGAGACTTCCAGAAAAACATCTATTTCTGCTTTACTGACTATGCCAAAGCCTTTGACTGTGTGGATCACAATAAACTGTGTGGATCACAACAAAAATTCTTAAAGAGATGGGAATACCAGACCATCTGACCTGCTTCTTGAGAAATTTGTATGCAGGTCAGGAAGCAACAGTTAGAACTGGACATGGAACAACAGACTGGTTCCAAATAGGAAAAGGAGTTCTTCAAGGCTGTATATTGTCACCCTGTTTATTTAACTTATATGCAGAGTGCATCATGAGAAATGCTGGACTGGAAGAAACACAAACTGGAATCAAGATTGCCGGGAGAAATATCAGTAACCTCAGATATGCAGATGACACCACCCTTATGGCAGAAAGTGAAGAGGAACTCAAAAGCCTCTTGATGAAAGTGAAAGTGGAGAGTGAAAAAGTTGGCTTAAAGCTCAACATTCAGAAAACGAAGATCATGGCATCCGGTCCCACCACTTCACGGGAAATAGATGGGGAAACAGTGGAAACAGTGTCAGACTTTATTTGTAGGGGCTCCAAAATCACTGCAGATGGTGACTGCAGCCATGAAATTAAAAGACGCTTACTCCTTGGAAGGAAAGTTATGACCAACCTAGATAGCATGTTCAAAAGCAGGAACATTACTTTGCCAACAAAGGTTCATCTAGTCAAGGCCATGGTTTTTCCTGTGGTCATGTATGGATGTGAGAGTTGGACTGTGAAGAAGGCTGAGTGCCGAAGAATTGATGCTTTTGAACTGTGGTGTTGGAGAAGACTCTTGAGAGTCCCTTGGACTGCAAGGAGATCCAACCAGTCCATTCTGAAGGAGATCAGCCCTGGGATTTCTTTGGAAGGAATGATGCTAAAGCTGAACCTCCAGTACTTTGGCCACTTCATGTGAAGAGTTGACTCATTGGAAAAGTCTCTGATGCTGGGAGGGATTGGGGGCAGAAGGAGAAGGGGACGACAGAGGATGAGATGGCTGGATGGCATCACTGACTCGATGGACATGAGTCTCAGTGAACTCCCGGAGTTGGTGATGGACAGGGAGGCCTGGCGTGCTGTAATTCATGGGGTTGCAAAGAGTCGAACACGACTGAGTGACTGATTTGATCTGATCTGATTAATAAGAGTAATAACAATAAGAAATCTTAAGAAGTCATCTGTCTATTTGGTGTTTAGAAGGTTTTACCTTAATCTATGTTAGGCATTTTGGTAATGATCAGCTCACTGTCAAACATGTCTCTAGCCAGGCTAGAGTCCTCATTATCTCCAAAGATATATACATATATAGAGATTTATATAAATAATGGTTTCTTCACACTCCCTCACTTGATCTTTTAGGGTCCAGCAAAATGTAGATTTCAGTGCTCCCCTATTCCCTGATTTCTGAGATGATCTGTAACACAATACGGGGCAATAGACAAAGCTTTTGGGTTCAGACACACGTTGTGAGCCCATGACCAGATGCTTTACCAGCAGTGGACGTGTAACCTTCATGAGCTTCAGTTGTTGCTGTTGCTCAGTCATTAGGTCATGACCAACTCTTTGCGACCCCATGGACTGCAGCACTCAAGGCTCTCATCCTTCACTATCTCCCAGAGTTTGCTCAGATTCATGTCCATTGAGTCAGTGATGCTATCTAAACATCTCATCCTCTGCTGCCCTCTTCTCTGCCTTCAGTGTTTCTCAGCATCAGGATCTTTTCCAATGAGTTGGGTCTTTGCAACAGGTGGTCAAAGTATCAGAGCTTCAATTTCAGCATCAGTCTTTCCAATGAATATTCAGGACTGATATCCTTTAGGATTGCCTGGTTTGATCTTCTTGCAGTGCAAGGGACTCTCAAGAGTCTTCTTCAACACCGCAGGTTCGAAAATGTCAATTCTTCAGTGCTCAGCTTTCCTTATGGTCCAACTCTCCCATCTGTACATGACTACTGGAAAAACCATAGCTTTGACTTATCCCTTCCCTATAATGGAGGTAAAGTTGGTGATAATAATAATAATACCTTGTAGAAATGTGCTCATGATTAGAGAGGCAGTATGACTAGTAGCTGCCACATCATAGAACATTGACAGTTGGTAGCTCTTTTATGCCAGTACCACAGTACAATATAATCTCCTTCCTTGGGATTCCTTTAATGCCACCATATCAGTTGCAGTCACTGACATCTAGCCTTTGCTAGACTGACCTCACATCTCCAATTCTGTTCTCCACCCAAAGTCATAGCAGTAGACACATCTGTATATATCTTAATTTTTCAAGTTCCTGGGAGGCAGAGATCGAGCTTTACAACTATTGTGGAAATGTACCCAATCCATGAATGCCAATAAAAGAAAAAATAGAAAGAACCACTTAAAAACTCTTTTAATTCTATTGTGTATGTGTGTGTGTGTGTTTTAATTCTATTGTGTTTTTAAGGCTGTAGAAGGTAAGTTGGGACCTATTCTTGTGATTATTAGTTTTGTTTCTAAGAAGTACATTTAATAGGTTCTCTTCTATGATATAATTAAAGAGCATATGCTGTGCACAAATATCACCTCATTTAATCCCCTTGATTTCCCCACAAGGCAAATATTGCTGGCATTTCCTAATTATCATAAGTGAACTAAGGCTCTGAGAGGTGATACTCAAGGTAACACAGCTTGGACAGTGAAAAACAGGTACTTGAGCCTATGTCTAACCCTCTCCTGTGCTGGGCTGACTCTGCCTGAGAATGTCCTAGTCGGTAATGGATGTGAAAATCCTTCACAAACTCCACAGTGGAATATGAATGTAGGGGATTATCGCTATTATTTCTAGGGCAGGCAGGCTATAACCTCTTGTGAAATCATATATCAACCAGGAAATCCTGTTGCTGTTCACTGAATTGTACCCCAGTGACCCAAGAGATAATGCATTTCCCAGTGTACTTAGCTTAATAGTACGGACTGACCTGTACCTTGAACTGAGCTGAGTGAGTAATATTTAAATACAGAGTCTGACAGCTTATAACCCAAGGCAGCTCACGTCCCCCTTTGGCGAGCTGCCAAGCCAGGGAGGGAAGAACAGTGGGATGTGGGGATGAATAAGATTAGGGTTGGATGGTGTTTCTCCAAAAACAACCCATGGTTTAGATTTATTTTGGATACCTTGATGAAAGGAACAGCTTTGTGCATTTTGATTATCAAGAGTGCTTCTCGGGACACCGCCCACGGTCACCCTTGGATTGTCAATTTCAGCCGCCCTCACACTGGGCCAGAACCATTCCGTGTTGATTTAAAAACCCAGTGGGGGATCACTGGACTGGAGTTTGATATCCTGGTTCAACAGCCTGCTGGATCCTCCAGTGCCCGCAGGGAAGCAAAAATGCTTGCTGGACGCTTCTGCAGGCCAGAGTCAGTGGGAAGGCGAAGGGTGGAACATTTCTGCCTTAATCTGTTAATACTGGTCTAAAACTACAATTGAACCATAAAAGTTAAGAGCATGTTTGAAATAGAAGAGAGCTTGGACATCAAGGCAAAGACCCTAATTTTATAGACAAGAGAATGGAGACTCAAAAGAGTAAGCCTAAATTCATCCAATTCAGACATATGTTTTATCTAAATCAGTAAAATGAGGCATTCCTTATCCTCAGACACCCATTCTTTTTTGCCCTCTCATGCTGCCAACTGCTGAGAATAATATCTGTCCAAGTCAAGAATGACCCAAAAGGGTGATATTTAGGGAGTCATTTCCCTTTTTTGACTATAACAGCACTCAGCCAATCAACAAACAGGCAAGAACTCCACACAGCTCCTGATTAGAGTTCAGAGCTGTGAGGGGGACATGAGATGTTCTCAGTGAGGTACCAATTTCAAACGATGCTACGACAATGGGGAACTACCTGCAGAACTGTTTGATAAGGGCCTTATGTAGGAGGATATTTCATTTGGGGATCAAGTTTGGGCCACTGCTTTTTGTGTTGTGCAAGTCTGACACAAAACATAAAATTTCTCTAGGAGTCTCTGGACCTTTGAATTGGATTGGGGGCACTAATTAATCATACCCTTTTCTCCATGGGCTTGAACCAATGGAAAAATAGCCCCAAGAGCCAGATATTGATTAAAAAGAAGTCAGATTTATTTCAGGTGAAACTTGAGTTGGACAATGGAGATTAACTCCAGTGGCTGAGCTATACTACCCAATGTGGGGCTTGGAAAAATTATATCCCGTGAGATAGGATGTAAGAAATAGAGCAAGTATGACCCGGTGAAGATGAATATAGAAAGGGAGTTAGGGATTGGAAAAGAGAAGGGGAAGAGGAGAAGAGACCCATTGCCTTAATTCTCTAGTAAGTAAGTCTTTCCTCCTGGTGAAAACTGAATAGAAGGGGATGGAGAGGATGAATCCTTTTAAAGGCCAAGGAAGGATTATGCAGAGAGGGAGAAAAGATATAAACACTTGAAATCACTGAGATTCAGAACGAAGATAGGTACCCTGACTCTTAAGACTGTTTCTCTTGGTTCACACTTTATCTTAAGGGTCAGATAATAAGCAATGACTTGTGCGGGGTGGTTGAAGTTACCAATAAAGAGGCTGAAAGAAGGAGATGAGCATTTACCCCATGTCTGCTGTGCCTGGGGAGCTCCGTGCTGGGGGTGGGGGGTGGTTAGCTACATCATAATCCTTATCACGTGCCAGCCCTTTTCTGCAGCTTGGTACACTGCCATTCAGCACAAAAAATAGCTTATAAAAGGGCACATTCAAGCACAGGTCTCTGTTAAACTTGGCTCCTGTTCTTGTAACTCTGCTTCATCTGTCTGCAATGCAGGAAACCCTGGTTTGATTCCTGAGTCAGGAAGATCTGCTGGAGAAGGGATAGGTTACCCACTCCAGTATTCTTGGACTTCTCTGGTGGCTCAGCTGGCAATGAATCTACCCGCAATGAGGGAGACCTGGGCCTGATCCCTGGATTGGGAAGATCCCCTGGAGAAGGGAAAGGCTACCCACTCCAGTATTCTGGCCTGGAGAATTCCATGAACTGTATAGTCCATGGAGTCCCAAAGAGTTGGACATGACTGAGAAAACTTCACTTTCTTTCTTTATTAGAATATGTGTGATTAAAAAGAATAAGTTCAAAAGCTTCAGTAATAAGTCAGTAATATCTAGATGCTCCATGTTCCATTCATTCATTGAAAAGTTTTTGAGTGACTAATATGTACCATGCACTGTGCTAGGATTGGAGAGATGTTGGCTTCCTAGACACACTATCAGATTAGCGGACAGAGGGGGACAGAAGCTAAAATGATGTTGCTTTATGCTCCAAACATCCCACTGGTGTGTGTGTGAAGACAATTTCATCACATTTTGATGATGAAGCACCATTTGTTTCTTTTGATCTTTTAATCTGCAGCCTCTTTATCCCAGGCATTTGGACCTGAGTCCATGAGGAGGGATAAGGGACAGCTCTGAATGTTGTGCCAATTAGATGTTGGAGGTGCTATTGCTAGACAAAACTTGTATGATTGCATCTGTTCTAGCACTTACTACCCATGTGGGTTTCCATTTTACCACTTACTAACCATGTGGGTTTGAACAAATGGCTCAACCTTGCTGTGTCTTGGCTTCTTCACCTGCAGTAGAGAGATGCTCAGAGTAGAATCACAGCAGGTCACAGCTGGAAGACCTAAATGAAGTGATGAAAGGAAGAGCAGAATTCGCTTCACCCCAGGGTAACTTGCACTGATGCTGTAGGATCTGAGTTGGGCATGGAGGGAAGGTTCTGATAAATGGTACCCACAGAGGGGGAAGTGCCCTCATCCCCCAGGTGGCTGCATTCTCTGGACTAGCAGGGGAGGGGTCAGATGGATCCGGCTTTTGGGTGTGGGAAATAAGAATAAAATTCATGGGGGCTTCAAATTAGCCAGAAAAACAGTGGTGTCTACCTTCATGGCAGCAAAATCACAGGAAGCATGGACAATGTAAGTTATGTGTTAGTCGCTCAGTTGAGTCTGATTCTTTGCAACCCCAAGAACTGTAGCCCACCTGGCTCCTCTGTCTATGGAATTCTCCAGGCAAGAATACTGGAGTGGGTAGCCATTTCCTTCTCCAGGGGATCTTCCTGACCCAGGGATTGAATCCACGTCTCCTGCCCTGCAGGCATATTCTTTACTGTCTGCGCCAACAGAGAAGCTACAGCTGAAAGCAAGCCAGCAGTAGCAAATTGGACATGTGCACAAGGTTCAGGTCCCTGTTCAGGCACTCTGATTTGGGCTTCTCAGGTGGCACAGTTGGTAAAGAATCTGCCTGCCAATGCAGGAGATGCAAGAGACAGGGGTTTGAGAGAAGATCCCCTGGAGTAAGAAATAACAAATTCTTGCCCGGAAAATTCCATGGTCAGAGGCACCTGGCAGGCTACATCCGAGGTGTTACAAAGAAACAGACACGACTGAGCGTGAATGCACTAAGACACGACTGAGCACGAATGCATTAAGACACGACTGAGCACAAACGCACTAAGACACGACTGAGCGTGAATGCACTAAGACACGACTGAGCACGAATGCACTATGAGCTAATGTCATAAACTGACCCGAGACTATTTCTGAAGCCCTGGAATAACAGTGGTAGAAAATGTACCCAAAGACTGCTGGGTGACAGCTTTAAATCTCAGCGTCATTACTTACAAGTGGCATATTTTTAGATTCCTGTGGTTTCTCTGAGCCTCGGTTTCCTCATCTGTAAATTAGAAAAGCAAACAAACACTGTTTCACATGCTGGCTGTAGATTTTAAATATATTCAAGTCCATAAAGGTACTTTGCAAACTATCAAGCCCTGTCCTAGTTTGAGAGTTCGTTCTGTTATTTCCAACCTGGTTAGAGTGTCTGTGGATTTTAGTTGGTGGAGAGAAATTCTTCTAGTGCGTGTTCTATGCGGTAGCATCTTTGAACCTCATGTTCTCACTCATCAAACACCTTAAGATACAGAGGCACCTAGGGTGGCTGGAACAGAAAATCTATCACTTAATTCAGAGCCTCCTCCTTCCTGTAGCTCATTGGAAAGGGTGTGGAGAGCACTTCTTTTGTTGGGCGTGCTTCAAGAGGGAGAAAGAGAGCTGCAAATGAGAAATGCAAATTGAAGAAGATATCCAGCAACGTGCCTGGCTTTAATAATTGCTCAAATAAGAAAATCTAGTCTCCAAGCCCTCCTCTCCATGCATCCACTCACATTCACATTCACAATATTTTAGGGTCCAGGCTTCCAATAAATGTCACTAACAAAGATCCATCCCAAACCTCCTCTGTTCCTGTCACATCTCACTGCTTATTTTCTGTATCACGGTCATCACTGTTGGAAATGATTTTATTGTTTGATTTATGTGTTTGATTTGTTTTTATGTTTTTGCCCCGGTGATAAACTCCAAGAGGCCAGGTATGATTAATATTTACCTGAGTATCGCCAACACCTAGCTCAGTGTGTGGATCATAGTGGGAATTCAATAATTATTTCTTGAATGAATGAATGAATTCCCAAATCCTGGGGCGGGGGTGTGGGGCATTGGGAGACAGAATCAATGGTAGCAAGACAGAATCAATCAAAGGTAGCTACTTCTTGTTTGCAAGAAGTAACAATTGGGGCAGAGATGAAGCAGATGAACCGGAACTGGCAGGGTAGCCTGGGTGGGAGTGGTGGATAGTACAGCTCTCTAGGACAGGAGTCTGTGATGATGGAGGTTTTGGCAGCCAGGCCCCGGAGGAGGGTTGCAGACACTCTGGTCTGGACCCCCCAGTGACACAGTCATGGGCCTTTAGGACCAGCGGGCACAGAGGCCAAGCATTCTGAGCGTGCTTGCAAGGAGAACAAGTGTTGATGCCTGAGGTGGGCTGGAGGGTTGCCAAGGGAAAGGAAAGA
The DNA here is from genome assembly GCF_055505025.1 of Bos grunniens. NCBI lineage: Eukaryota > Metazoa > Chordata > Mammalia > Artiodactyla > Bovidae > Bos > Bos grunniens. The sequence goes on along the minus strand of NC_141170.1, from coordinate 8,497,814 downwards.
GAAGCAGAGATGCTGGAGGCTGTTCAATGCTTGATGGAGAAAAAAAATATGACAAAGATCTCCCAGTGGTCTTTTCCTAGACTGCCTGCCTGGAAAACAACTCTCATTCAGAGACTATGAAAAAAATCTAAAAACAAATACATGAATTTTTTTTTTCTCTAAAGTCCCTTAAAACATCTAGCATTTTAAATATATGTGGGCTTCCCTGTGGCTCAGCTTGCAAAGAGTCCAGAATTTTAAATCTATGTATGTATTTATGAGTTGTTTTTGTTTAGTCTCTAAGTTGTGTCCAACTCTTTGCGACCCCATGGACTGTAGCCTTCCAGGCTTCCCCGTCCATGGGATTTCCCAGGCAAGAATACTGGAATGGTTTGTCATTTCCAAGTCCAGGGGATCTTCTCAACTCAGGAACTGAACCCACTTCTCCTGCATTGGCAGGAGGATTCTTTACTGCTGAGCCACCGGGAAAGCCCATTTATAAATGAGGCATTAGAATGAACACTTTAACCATATGATCTTATTCAGTCCTCCAAACAGGTGATTCCTCTGGTATTCCCATTTCACTTAGTGGGTAAACTGAGGTTCAGAGAGTTGAACTGACTTACCCAGGTGAGTAAGTGATGGAGCTCAGATTGGAAGCCAGCTAGTCTGACTCCAGATTCGCTGTTTTTAAATCATCATTGAGCATATGAATCATCTAACCTTGGCAACAACTTCTTAAACCTTATATAAGTAGAGTCCTGGTTTACTGTCTTGAATCTAGCTTTGTTTTTCTCAGCTACCATGGGATGATCTCAGTCATCTTTGCATCAGTCCCACATCTGTGAGTCTAAGCTTAAGCTCTCTACATCCAGCTACTGCTGATGTCTCAGGCTGGCTGTCTTCCAGCAACTTCAGTGCAACACATCTATAACTGAATTCACCATTTCATGCCCAAACCTTCTTTCTCTCTAACTAATCTGTCCTAGTTAAATGGCACACTCATTCAGCCAGCTACCCCAGTGAGAAATCTGGAAATTATTTCTAACACATTCCTTGCTGCATCTTGAAATGTCTTCCTCCTTAGGCTGACTTCAGTATACTGAGATCACCCCAATCGACACTGCCTCCGTTTGTCATCATTGACTATTGCAGCTGTTTGTCAATTGGTATCCTTACCTCTGGCCTTGTCCCTCACAAATATACCTTGTTCAATGTTACTAGAATAATTTTGGGTTTCCCTAGTAGCTCAGCTGGTAAAGAATCCACGTGCCATGCAGGAGACCCTGGTTCGATTCTTGGGTTGGGAAGATCCCCTGGAGAAGAGATAGGCTACCCACCCCAGTATTCTTGCCTGAAGAATCCTAATAGACAGAGGAGCCTGGCAGGCTACAGTTCATGGGGTCACAAAGAGTTGAACACAACTGGGTGACTGAACTGGTTCTTCTGTCATCTCTTCCTGCTCTAAATTCCAATAGCCTATCAGCCATTGGCAGGTATGTCTCTATTTTAGGTTTTTTTTTTTTTTTTTTAATGCCATCTGTGTATCTTATTTCTTTTCTCCTTCCATCTTTGCTTCATCCCTTCCATGAATTTTCTTTAGCTTCTTCTTTATGGAAGGTTCTGAAACTAACACTTAAGAAGGTTGACAATCTAAAAAACATTTCCACATGTACCACCTCATATCTCACAGCACCATGGACAGGCAGGTAGACTTCTCTGTATCTTACAAGTGAGAATGTGGGCTCGAATGGGTCACGTTCAATGCCCAGAGTCACAGAATCAGGAAGAGCTGCAAGTGGTCCTGTGTCCTTGGCTTCAAGTCCTGTCATTGCCCTGCTCTGCAACCCTTTGAAGGCAGGTGTTGGACACTTATTCATTCCAGATCATCATGCTACATTGTCAGTACATAGAGATAGTTGATCCCATGCGACTGGGACAAGTGGGGTTCAATCAGAAGCACACAGCATAATAGAGAGGATTCTATTGGTTATATACATTCAACATGTTCTGGGAACAAGTCAGTATACTTTGTCCAGTGAAGGAACACCTTCCTCTGTCCTGGCTACTTGGCTAATGGAGGGCAGTGGCCAGTTTCTCCTATAGCTCTTTGTGGCTTTGTCTGACTCAACTATGAACCACCAAAGCAAACACGGCACCTCACGTTGCTTTGTGTCTCGACTACCAAACACAGACGAGATCCCTCAATACGTAGCTATCTATTATATGGGTCTAGCTATCCAGGTGGCAGTGATAAAGAATCAGCCTTACAATACTGCAGATGCAAGAGACATGGATTCAATTCTTGGGTTGGGAAGATCCCCTGGAGTAGGAAATGGCAACCCATTCCTGTATTCTTGCCTGGAAAACCCCGTGGACAGAGGAGCCTGATGGACTACAGTACATGGGGTTGCAAAAGGGGGAGATAGCCAGGTGCCTGCAGGGACATGACTGAGCAACTGAACACACACAAGCATTGTATGGGTCGACCCTGAGGAATTTAGAGAGGGAAGGTGACTTAGGGAGCATCTTTGCAGACCATGGTTTTCTAGACTCCAGTCACCTATGCCCTATATGCCAACAATGGATCTGTGTAGTAGCTTGCACAAATTTCATGACATTTGGTTCTCGCCCGTATTCTCACTTACTATTTATTTACTCTTCATTATTCATTTCCGTTGTTGCCACCTTCAATTTTACAGGGAAAGAAATGAAAGCATCACCTGATCAGCGTACGTGCCCCAGGTAAGGAATGAGTGTCAGAGCTGAATCTGAACAGAAACCCTCATATCCTGGATCCTCGGGTATGTGGCCAGCCCTTCCTGCCTCTGTAGCTAAGGTTTTGCTTTTTTTTTTCTTCTGCTTTTTGAGCAAGAGAGCCATGCTCTAAGGAGGCTGCTGCTAAGGAGATAACCAGGTGCCTGCAGCCACCCGTGAGGTGAATGCAAAAAGCCTCAAGAATCCTCACGGGGGAAACTTTGGCCCTGCTTCCTGGAGAGGAGGAGAGAGCCCAGGAAAGGGAGGAATCTCCTGGGAGCCGAGCTCGGGAAGATGGCAGTTTCCAGGACAAGCAGGGGAAGCCAGACTGAGTTCTCTCTGAACTGACAATGCTCCCCATCTATTTCAAGTTTGTGTGGAAGGAAAAGGTCTAATGCCTTCTGAAAACCGTTCTGTCTTCCTTTCCAAAATGAAGGTCAGCAGGGGAGAGAGGCAGCGTCTGCGACGGTAATGAAAGAAAACCCAGATGACTGCAGAAGCAATTTAAAGATTTGCCTGGATTTGCTTAGGCCCCCGTGGCTGCGCCTTCTTCTTGCAACTCCTCCTCAACAGTCTGGATGAGGAGATAAACACATTTTTAAAAAGTCCAGCATCCAGGCACTTTTGAAACTAGGGAATGTGGGACCTGGGAGGCTGAAAATAGGAATCATGTATCCAAGCTTGTCAGAGAAAAGAGGATAGCGTTCAGCAGGTGTAACACAGGGAGAAAATCCCCTCCAGGAACAAGGGATATGGAGGTGGATTTCATCAGAAACAGACAGAAAGCTTGATTCATGCTTGATGCAGACCTGGATTCAAAGGCCCCTCCTTAAAGGGAAAGCTGCAGGCCAAAAGCGTTCCTTTAGGACGCTCAGAGACCTCATTAGCCCATCATTAAACAGCCAACGAGGCTCTGCTATGGCAACAGGCCAAGTCCAGAAGTATGGATGAAAGGTTTTCAAAATGTTGGAGTAGAAAACAAAGCAAGAGCCTTCAGGGATTATGGCAAGATTCCAAACTCCCTGGTCCGGAAGCTAGCAGACAGCATCCTCAGAACACAGGGGCAGTGACTTCACTCCAAATATTTCTTTGGCGTTCTCTGAGTGACTTCCCTTTCACTTTTCACTTTCATGCATTGGAGAAGGAAATGGCAACCCACTCCAGTGTTCTTGCCTGGAGAATCCCAAGGGAGGGGGGAGCCTGGTGGGCTGCCATCTATGGGGTCACACAGAGTCGGACATGACTGAAGTGACTTAGCAGCAGCAGCAGCCCTAGGAGGTGGACTTAGTAGGATTTATCCAGGAGCCCCTGGGCTTATACATTGCTCATCCCCAGGGCTCCCTCTCAAGCCAAAGCTGTTTCCTGTCCTCATGTTTGTTTCTTATCATAGGTCCAAGAGACTTCTTTCTTTCCAATCTTCTTCTTAATGGCCTCTGCCAAGCACCAGTTGCTCTCTGAATCATGTTTTTTTTTTTTTTTTTAAGTCTATCAATTTCTTATTTTTGTGTTGTCAAGGATGAGTACCAGGATCTCTTTTGAATGTAGGATTTTATTTTCACTTCCTACAAGGAAAGTGATGGAAATAATAAGACTCTGAACTTTAGTGAAGGAACTGATGTGTGACAACTTTAGACTTCTTAGAACTTGATTGTTTTCTTTAGATCCTGTCGTCGTTCTGGGACATTCCTAAAAGTCCCAAGGACTTGACCTTCTGGGCTTTTTTTGTTTGTTTGTTTGTTTCTGTTTTTGTTTTCTTGGCTTTTTTTGGCCATACTGCGGGGCACGTGGGATCTTAGTTTCTTGATCAGGGATTGAACCCGTGTCCCCTGCAGTGGAATCGCAGAGTCTTAACCACTGGGCCACCAGGGAAGTCTCTTGACATTCTGTTTTTATTTCTAAAGTTGTACATCATCTCCTCTGACCTCTTTCTCCTGAAACTTGCCACCTATACTTATTTTCACCTTTATAAAACTCTTCCACATAGAATTAAGCATGGATTGCCTTCTTACCATCATCCAATCATGATGCAATCCTCCTACTTACATGAATTCACTTTACAGCAGGAATCTCATATATTTATTTCTAGAAAATTCCTGAAATATCCTTGCATGTATTACATGCTCAATAAATAGGAACTGGAAGAGAGGAGGGCAGGGGTCTTAATATTGAAGAAACAAAAATGATTCCACCAGTATCATTTTCCCAGGTCACTGTGCTTTGTGGCATCGGAAAGCAGTGTCAAGTGACACGCAACGTGCAAAGTCAGAATCCGGATGTGTCTGCATGCTGAGTGAGGGAAGAGAAGGATAAGCGAGATGCCAGTTCATCTGTAACATGTGTCAAGATCTTCAGATTCTCAGACACTTGCACCACTATTCATTTTTGACCTTTGAATTATTATTGACTCAAGCTTTGCCTACTGGATTGTTTGATTGTCCAGTTTCTTGCTCGACTCTTAGTGTCCTTTGAGGAGGATGGCTGTATTCCCCCTGCACCAAGACTGACCATGGGTACCCTGGACCTTGGGTCCTAGGAGTCTGTTTCTCAGGTCCATTCTCTAAACCCCAGCTCCTCAGAGGGACTGAACTGGAAAATGGACTGTTCTTCTTCCTCTCTAGGTCTGGTGGTATCCTTCAGAATTCCAACCACATTTCCTCCCACTTCTGGTTACCCAAAGAAAATTCTGGAATAGTGAAACAAACACACACACACTTTCCACATTCTTTATGTTTCCCCAGATGATCCACATAGAACCTGATGGTAATTAGGAGGCAACCAGAAGCTGGTAACCAAGAAAGTCCATCCCCTCCCCACTCCTTCCATTCTTCCCTGATGTAAATGTCCATAGGCTTATCCTTCCTATCTCCATCAAGGTGCTCAAGTGAGCTTCTTGCTATAGTATGACAGACTCAAACATACAAAACCATAAAAAAACCACAAGTTAACTATTCAGTAGGGCTTTGGGTATCACTCACACACACTGAAAAATATATTGACATAGGAAGACAGAAAGTCCAGGTCCACATTTCCAGATCTTTCTTTCACTAGAGAACTGTGGGAACAGCCAAGTTATAATCAGAACCTTTCTTAGTGAGAGTGCAGTCAGAGAAAAGGGCATTTACTGGATCTGAGAGTCATAGGATCATCTGATATCTCCAACTTCCATCTGGGATGCTTCTGCCAAATTGGAATGAAGCCGAGTTATCATTTTCCCTTTCTTAAAGACTCAACGACGTCACAAGCCTCCATTGCTAGGATTAAAGTCTCAGAAAATGAGAGGCTGGGGGAAAACAATTTTAAAAATTTACTAAGTAGATTTAAATGGCACAGTGAATAAGTCTTCTAGGAGATATTCACTTGCTTTAGCCAGCCAGATTCATGACTATGAAACCCTGCTCCAATAAATAAGCTTCTTCTGGATGACTTTCTTCCTTGCTCAGGAAATATTGCTGCAGTTTCATAATCTGCGAGATTGAATATTTCACCCATTTATGTTGTGCAGACTGAACCTCTCCTTCAACTTTTTAAACCAGCCCTTCCTAGCATGTTTGTTAGCTTTTGCACCTGACTTTTTTGCTTGTTTCTTTCTGCCTTGTTTTCCTAGGTCCCAGGACAATGTCTGGCCATTTCACAAGCTATAAGCACGTTCTGGGTCCCTGACTCTTTGTTGGCTATGTTTTATTTTTTGGCTGAACAGCATGTGGGATTTTAGTTCCCCAATCAGGGAGCAAATTCATGCCCCCTGCATTGGAAGCACAGAATCTTAACCACTGACCCACTAGGGAAGTCCCTGTAGGATTTTAAACAAGATGTTCAAGAAGGATAAGGTACAGTTAAATTTAAGCAGTGAAGTGAAGGGGCAGGAAAGCCATGCCAAGTTTAGGTAAAAACAAGCCCTGGGTGAGAGAACAGACACTGCATAAGCAACAAGAAGGCCAGGGAGAGAGTGGACTGAAGAGGGGAAGTAAGATGAGGAGAAACGTGAATGATGTAGAGTCTCATGAGCCATGTGAGGAATTTGGGGCTTTGTCCTCAAGGTGATTCCAATACACTGGATAAGCAACAAGATCTTGGAGAGGGCTTGGATCACACTGGACCCATTGCCTCTCTGGTTCTCTGTTTCCAAGCTGATCAGTTTCCTTCTGATCAAAATAATTTTTCCATAGACACCTTAATATTTTCATTGAGCTTAGCCTGCATCCTGCTGCCTTGTCTTTGGGATCTTATTTTAAGGGTACTGACCTTTTAGTTTAACTCTTAGGAGGACAATCTCTGTGCCACATTTCCTAGTTCTGGAGGAGCATATGGTTATTACCTTCCTACCCACACTCCAGGAACATAATTATGCACACAGGTGTTTTAGGGATTCAGGCCAACAACAACAGCAACAGAAGATTTAAAAAGGGATGCAGTTTGAAATCAAGGTGTGTTGGGAGCTCTAAATGCAGAAGCCAGGCTGAAAACACTCAGCATTCTGAGAGAGAGTTAGAAATAAACACTTACGTCATTCCCTCCCTCCCCTGCATTGATGCAGTCCAGACAGATGATGGCCCAGCATTTTGGATTTGTCTGGTTTCCTCATTAATTCTCCTCTCTGTTCTGCTTTTATTATCTACAGTGACAACGGCACACTATCCCTCGGCAGCTCCTAAAGTCATCTAACTGTCATTAGAGCAATAAAGGCTCTCCTCTTTCCGAGCAGTAAACAAATTAAAGAGCTCCTTGGTGTCTAAACTTCTTGATGGAAGCATCCTTGTCTTATGATAGCCACTGTCCTTTGAAAACCTACTGCGTACCGAGGATAGTTAGTTGTGTTGCATACACTGTTTTATTTCATCTTTGCAATGGCACTTTCAGGCTAAGAATCAGTGGCCCGATATACAAAAGAGGCAGTGACACCCAGAGAGGTGAAATACTTGCCAATAAGTAGTCAGTCCATGGCCAGATCTGCATACCCATGCACCCTATCCTCTGTCCACGTAATTCCATGCTTCTTGCTTTTCCACACTGTTCTTGACATCTTCCCTCTCAATGGCTCTCCCTCCTCACTGAAGTACATACATACTCACTTGTGCTTTCTTTTATTAGAACATGTCCTTGAAATCTTGAGGGGATCAGACTTCTCACTCCTCTCTCTCACTCAAATCCCTAGTCATAGACCCTCATTGCTGGAGGGAACCTTAGAGATTATATTCTCTGGAGGTTTCCAATCTTAAGTCCCCAGATGGTTAGACTAGTTTCAATGTTCAGAAGTCTCTAGTTAAATCACAATACTGCTGTTGAGTTTGTACTACTGAAATATAAAGTTACATAACTGTTAGATGGAAAAGGCAATGGCAACCCACTCCAGTAGTCTTGCCTGGAAAATCCCATGGTTGGAGGAGCTGGGTAGGCTGCAGTTCATGGGGTCGCTAAAAGTCGGACACGACTGAGTGACTTCACTTTCACTTTTCACTTTCATGCATTGGAGAAGGAAATTGCAACCCACTCCAGTGTTCTTGCCTGGAGAATCCCAGGGACAGGGGAGCCTGGTGGGCTGCCGTCTATGGGGTTGCACAGAGTCAGACACGACTGAAGTGACTTAGCAGCAGCAGCAATTGTTAGATAAATACAACTTGTCTAATGGATAGAAAGCTTCTGAAGATGAATCCCATATTGAGTAAGTGGGGAAGAAAGACTTTATAAAAAAAAGAAGTTGGTGAAAACTCTTAGAAGTGGCATCAGTTTAGTCTGTGTTCTCTTTTATAAATGATTCAGTGACTGTCCACTGGGAAGGAAAATGGACACAGATTAAGCTTCACTGGTTTGGAAGAGATTTTATAGCATATGCTGTCCAACCATGATGCATTTCTAGCATGTGATAGACCAGTCATTGATGGAGAATTTATTGCTCCTTTAGACATCCTCTTTCAATGTAATAACATTGATTGTTTAAGATTCTTACTTTTCTGTAGCTGCTATCAGTTGGTTCTAATCCTTTGGAACATCATGCAGTAGTTCTTATCACTCTTCTCAATGATGTCCTTCATGCTCAAGGATAGGACAATTCTGGACTCACGGTTGGAAATGGCAGCATCACCAAAGTGATTACGTGGACCATGACTGGTAAGTCACTCGTTTTCCTAAACAAGAAAGACCCATAAGGCATTTTGCCATTTGACTCTTTTCCTCTGCTTTGGACCATAAAGAAAGCTGAGTGCCGAAGAATTGATGCTTTTGAACTGTGATCCTGGAGAAGACTCTTGAGAGTCCCTTGGACTACAAGGAGATCCAACCAGTCCATCCTACAGGATATCAGTCCTGAATATTCATTGGAAGGACTGATGCTGAAGCTCCAATACTTTGGCCATCTGATATGAAGACTCAACTCATTGGAAAAGACCCGGATGCTGGGAAAGCCTGAAGGCTTAAAAGGAGAAGAGGGTGGCAGAGGATGCGATAGTTAGATAGCATTACTGACTCAATGGACATGAATTTGAGCAAACTCCAAGCAGTGGAGGACAAAGGAGCCTGGCATGCTGCAGTCCACGGGGTTTCAGAGTTGAACAAGACTTAGAGCTGAGCAACAACAACTTCTGCCTTTGCCACATGCCCTAAAATTTTATAAATACTGAACTCTTGAACTTTTTCTTATTCTCAGTGCTCCTTATTCCTAGAATATGTCTCTCTCCCTCTTTTCCCCATATTTCCCTCCTCTGGAGAACGTTTCATGCCCCAAATGGGCTGGCTAAAGCCCTGTAATAACCGCTTCCATTATATTTGAGTGTTTCCTTGCATATAATACTAACTTATAATTAACCATTTATTTCTCTCTCTCCTCACCAGGACTGTAGGATCCTACTGGCCTAAAGTGATGCTCTATTCTTGTAGTTCCAAACCTAGCACTTGATTGAGACATATAGTGCTCAATAAAATGAATGAATGAATGAATTTGGGTCCTTCCTGTATCTGGTCACCAAATTCTCAATTTCCATTGTCTCCATCATGACGATGGAAACATGGGGAGTTGAGCATGAAAGAAGATGGGATAAAGGAGGGAGTGACAGGGAAGTATAACCAGAAGACAGATAAATTAATCAAAATAAAAAAAGTAATTTTCTAGATAAGGAAACTGAGACTCAGAGAGGAACATGATGTACTAAATCACACAGTGGGGACTGGCATCATATTTCCTGGCCTCAGACCCTGGGCCTTGCCTCTATGCTATGAATATTATGGCAAGAAAATCTTTAACACACAGAGAAAAACATACTGGCTCATCTCTAAAGATGACAGCCTCATTATCAGGGTGAAAGGGTCATTGGTTGAAATTTTAAAAAATTAAATCCTGATTTAAATGCAGCCTCTCACTTGGAGCAATGACTCAGGCTGATTCTGCAGGTGGCATGTTTTCCTCTGAGATTTCTCATTGGGTCTATTCCTCATTCTTCTGGATTATATAAGGGTAATGATGCATTCTGTGACTGGATCCCAACTTCCTGAGGCCCGAAATAATCATTGTTCTGTTTTCCATGGGAGATGAAGATACATATTAGGATTTTAACATTCTTCGAACATCAACTTTAAAAACAGAAGACATCCAAGGCAGGTGGGGCTTGCAAATGATATTTATAATCAGATGTTCATCTAGAAAGTAATTAAGAAATCTCTTCCTTATAAGGCCTGGAAGCTTCTGAAAAGACTTCTCAGCTCTCTCTTAACACTCTTTGTCCCTGCCTCCCACTGTGTTCCAGAGCCCAAAGGAGGATGAGAGGCGAGTCCTGCTGATAAAGATGCCATCGTGTTAAACGGTCACAGAGCCATAGGGCAAGAAGTCCTTCTGTCTGCCCCTCCATTCCAACTCCAGTACCCTCAAAACTGTGTTTTCTCATGTTTTGTAAATTACTTAGCACTCTGCCAGGTTCTCTAGTGCCAGCTGGCTCACTGCCTTGGCTTCCCTGTCACTCCTTTTAGGAAATTCAAGGGAGAAATTTGAAGTCAGATACAGTCGAGAAGGAAATGGCAACCCACTCCTGTGTTCTTGCCTGGAGAATCCCAGGGACAGGGGAGCTTGGTGGGCTGCTGTCTATGGGGTCACACAGAGTTGGACACGACTGAAGTGACTTAGCAGCAGCAGCAACATGTGAGTTCAAACACAGGGTCTGCTACTTCTTGGCTGTGTAGTAATGAATGAGCTACCACTTCCTTCTGGGTCTCAATTTCCCACCTAAAAATCCCCCTGGATTGTTAGGGGGGACTGTTGTCGTGATTCACTGAAAAAGTCCCAAGACAGCATTCAGCTTCATACCTGCTTTCTAGAAGATTCTTAGCAGATTTTTTGACATTCTGCCCTATCTCCATTCTACATCTTACTGGTAAAACAGTCTGTACATATTTGGGCTACTGGATTACTTTCCTGGGATTCCCTGGTGGCTCAGATGGTAAAAAAAATCCACCTGCAATGCAGAAGATCCAGGCTTGATCCCTGGGTCAGGAAGAACCCCTGGAGAAGGGAATGGCTACCCATTCGAGTATTCTTGCTGGGAAAATTCCATGGACAGAGGAGCCTGGTGGGGTATATAGTCCATAGGATTGCCAAGAGCCAATCACGACTGAGTTTCCTAGGGATGTTGTACTGAAGTACCACAAAATGGGTGTCTTAAAAGGAAAGAAATTGTCTCACAGTTCTAGAGGCCAGAAGGTCTGTCTAAGTCAAGGTGGCAGCAGAGCCAGGTTCCCTTTGGAACATGTAGGGGAATCTTTTCTTGCTTCTTCTTAGATTTGGGGGGTTTGTGGACCATCTTCGACTTGCAGCTGTGTAATTCCAATGTCTACTTTGTCATCACATCCTCCCTGTATCTTGTCTTCTTATGAGGACCTAGTCATATTGTATTAGAGGTCCATTCTATGCTTATATGACCCTATCTTAACTAATTATATGTACAGTGAGTCAGCCCTATTTCCAAATAATGCCACAATCTCAGGTACTAGGGGTTAGGACTTCAATTTTTAAAGGGAGGTATGGATGTGAGAGTTGGACTGTGAAGAAAGCTGAGCACTGAAGAATTGATGCTTCTGAACTATGGTGCTAGAGAAGACTCTTGTGAGTCCCTTGGACTGCAGGGAGATCCAATCAGTCCATCCTAAAGGAGATCAGTCCTGGGTGTTCATTGGAAGGACTGTTGCTGAGGCTGAAACTCCAATACTCTGGCCACCTCATGAGAAGAGTTGACTCATTGGAAAAGACCCTGATGCTGGGAGTGATTAGGGGCAGGAGGAGAAGGGGGCGACAGAGGATGAGATGGCTGGATGGCATCACCGACTCGAAGCACATGAGTCTGGGTGAACTGTGGGAATTGGTGGTGGACAGGGAGGCCTGGTGTGCTGCGATTCATGGGGTTGCAAGGAGTCAGACACGACTGAGGGACTGAACTGAACTGAACTGAGGATGGTGGAGAACATACTTCAACCTGTAACAAGTAAGTACGGAATTATAGGCTAAAATGTTCTAGTCTATTTAATCAGTATATCATGTAGACTTCTGTTTCTTTTCTTTTTTTTTTTAGTTTCTCACTTTATTTATTTCTTTTTCTTTTTCTTTTTTTTTTCTAATTTTATTTTATTTTTAAACTTTACATAATTGTATTAGTTTTGCCAAATATCAAAATGAATCCGCCACAGGTATACATGTGTTCCCCATCCTGAACCCTCCTCCCTTCTCCCTCCCCATACCATCCCTCTGGGTCGTCCCAGTGCACTAGCCCCAAGCATCCAGTATCGTGCATCGAACCTGGACTGGCAACTCGTTTCTTACATGATATTTTACATGTTTCAATGCCATTCTCCCAAATCTTCCCACCCTCTCCCTCTCCCACAGAGTCCATAAGACTGTTCTATACATCAGTGTCTCTTTTGCTGTCTCGTACACCGGGTTATTGTTACCATCTTTCTAAATTCCATATATATGCGTTAGTATACTGTATTTATGTTTTTCCTTCTGGCTTACTTCACTCTGTATAATAGGCTCCAGTTTCATCCACCTCATTAGAACTGATTCAAATGTATTCTTTTTAATGGCTGAGTAATACTCCATTGTGTATATGTACCACTGCTTTCTTATCCATTCATCTGCTGATGGACATCTAGGTTGCTTCCATGTCCTGGCTATTATAAACAGTGCTGCGAGGAACATTGGGGTACACGTGTCTCTTTCCCTTCTGGTTTCCTCTGTGTGTATGCCAAGCAGTGGGATTGCTGGATCGTAAGGCAGTTCTATTTCCAGTTTTTTAAGGAATCTCCACACTGTTCTCCATAGTGGCTGTACTAGTTTGCATTCCCACCAACAGTGTAAGAGGGTTCTGTTTTGATAAGATCAGATTTCATTGTTTGAAAGTCTAATCTTAGAATTGAAGTGTTCCAGCTAAAAGGAAATATGTCATTTTTTTGCTTCCCACCTCTTCATGCCCTTCTCCTAGTCTTCCTTCTTTTTCAAGCCCACAACTCTTATCATCTCTAATCATTATACACCCAGCAGCCAGAATTATCTCTCTGTCTCCCTCCCCTTTCAAAACAGACACGTGTCTGTCAGTCACCTTGTTCTTTACAGGACAAAGGTCAAACTTCTCACCTGGGTACAAGCTGTCCTTTAGTACCTGATCCTCTACATCTGGGGCGGTTAATTATCTTGGTTTATCCCAGATGGCTTCAGCTTTAGCACTGAAATTTTTGCATCCTGAGAGACTCATCAGTCTTGGACAAACCAGAGCAGTTGTTTACTCTATCCCCTCCCTACAGTTTTAGATACTCTCTAGCTGTTGCAGATTTAATTCTGTCTTGCTAATTGTATATTGTTTGGGCACTAGCAGTCAGGCTCTCCTGCTAAATTATGTTTCTTAAGGATGTCTAGATTCAGACGAATCTCGGTTTAAATTTCAACTCTGCTGATCCTAGTCATTGCATGTCTTATTATCAAACATCAGTTTCCTCAAAAGCAAAAGGGTCAGAAACCCCATATCCTTTGGTTGTTGTGAGGGTAGATTAGACATTATGAGTGAACCACCTAGCAGAATCTGATATGCACTTGGCGTTACGTAAGTGGTAGGTGGTTTTCACTGCTGGGCATGTCTGTATACTCCAGAGTACCTATGCTCACTAAATGCTTTGGAAAGAAAGCTCAAGGCTACAGAGCTCAAATTTCTTGAGCCACGATCTTTCTTTCCTGCCATTTTTTCCCTCTGACTTAAAAAAAAACAAATGCATTCTTTCAAAGGTTAGCCTTACTGAGAACTTGGCTGAAAGCCCTGTTGATTAACATGGAATATGACCTACAGACATTTACCACTGGAATTTTCCATGTGTCAAGCATTTTCTATTCTCTGGCAATTTTGATCTGGTTGGATCCAGCAACTGGTCCTTGAAGGGAAAACAGACAACTGAAAAGACCTTGAGTCCCTTCTTATGCTCCAGTTCTCTTGAACTCAAAACAGAAATATTTAAAGTTGGTGTGGCATCATCAACTGAAAACAGGGTTAGATCAGCCCTCCAAGGGAATCAGCTGTATTTTACAGCACTTGATGGCTCTCAAGGATGCAGCGGAGAATAAGGGAGGTTGTCCTCTTCCCCAGGGGGAAGCAGAAAAAATCTTGATTGTGGTCAAAAGGATATCACAGACTCTTGGCTTTCTCTGAGAATCTCATTGTGGAGGCCACTGGTTCCTTTTATCTATTGGGTATTTGATGTCATGATGAGATTAATAATTCATAGAGTCTGGGCAGTACTTTTCCATGGAGGGCTGTGTGCAGAGACGAGCAGAAGTGCTGGCAAAAGCCCGAGAGTTCCTGACAAGGTCAGATGCCTTATGCTTCAGCAAGTCTTCAGTCCCTGGTAACCCTTTACTTGCTGTGACGGATACAGAAGAAGGGCAAGGATTCTTGAAGGCTTTTTAGCTTTCTTGGTTGTGGTGAAAATCAATCCTGTTAAACAGAACTCTAAGAGATGGTAAGTCAATGACAACAACAGCAACAAAATATAAATAAAAAAATAGGTATTAGTTACAAACAATAATTCAAGAGATGTTCTAGAATCAAATGTAATCAATTTCCATAGGTGATGAGAGGAATAGTAGTAACTAGGGGAAGATGAAGCTTGATCTAGTCTTATTACTATTACTAATGCATATTTTTTTTAATTTAAAATTTTTTTTTATTTTTTAACTTTACAATATTGTATTAGTTTTGCCATATATCAACATGAATCCACCACAGGTATACATGTGTTCCCCATTCTGAACCCTCCTCCCTCCTTCCTCTCCATACTATCCCTCTGAGTCGTCCCAGTGCACCAGCCCCACGCATCCAGTATCATGCATCGAACCTGGACTGGCGACTCATTTCATATATGATATTATACATGTTTCAATGCTATTCTCCCAAATCATCCCCCCCTCCCTCTCCCACAGAGTTCACAAGACTGTTCTATACATCAGTGTCTCTTTTGCTGTCTCGTACACCGGGTTATTGTTACCATCTTTCTAAATTCCATATATATGCGTTAGTACACTGTATTGGTGTTTCTCTTTCTGGCTTACTTCACTCTGTGTAATAGGCTCCAGTTTCATCCACCTCATTAGAACGGATTCAAATGTATTCTTTTTAATGGCTGAGTAATACTCCATTGTGTATATGTACCACAGCTTTCTTATCCATTCGTCTGCTGACAGACATCTAGGTTGCTTCCATGTCCTGGCTATTATAAACAGTGCTGCGATGAACATTGGGGTACATGTGTCTCTTTCCCTTCTGGTTTCCTCAGTGTGTATGCCCAGCAGTAGGATTGCTGGGTCATAAGGCAGTTCTGTTTCCAGTTTTTTAAGGAATCTCCACACTGTTCTCCATAGTGGCTGTACTAGTTTGCATTCCCACCAACAGTGTAAGAGGGTTTCCTTTTCTCCACACCCTCTCCAGCATTTATTGCTTGTAGACTTTTGGATCGCAGCCATTCTGACCGGCGTGAAATGGTACCTCATAGTGGTGTTGATTTGCATTTCTCTGATAATGAGTGATGTTGAGCATCTTTTCATGTGTTTGTTAGCCATCTGTATGTCTTCTTTGGAGAAATGTCTATTTAGTTCTTTGGCCAATTTTTTGATTGGGTAGTTTATTTTTCTGTATTTGAGCTGTAGGGGTTGCTTGTATATTTTTGGGATTAGTTGTTTGTTAGTTGCTTCATTTGCTATTATCTTCTCCCATTCTGAAGGCTGTCTTTTCACCTTGCTTATAGTTGCCTTTGTTGTGCAGAAGCTTTTAAGTTTAATTAGGCCCAATTTGTTTATTTTTGCTTTTATTTCCAATATTCTGAGAGGTGGGTCATAGAGGATCCTGCTGTGATGTATGTCGGAGAGTGTTTTGCCTATGTTCTCCTCTAGGAGTTTTATAGTTTCTGGTCTTACACTTAGATCTTTAATCCATTTTGAGTTTATTTTTGTGTATGGTGTTAGAAAGTGTTCTAGTTTTATTCTTTTACAAGTGGTTGACCAGTTTTCCCAGCACCACTTGTTAAAGAGATTGTCTTTAATTCATTGTACATTCTTGCCTCCTTTGTCAAAGATAAGGTGTCCATAGGTTCATGGGTTTATCTCTGGGCTTTCTACTTTGTTCCATTGATCTATATTTCTGTCTTTGTGCCAGTACCATACTGTCTTGATGACTATTTTGATTAATAATCTCTACTACTTTTTTTTTTTTTTGAGTCCCAGGCACTGCATCACATGTAATATCTCTTTTGACCTTCATGCTAATTTTGTGAAAAAGTCCATTTTCTCCCCACCTATTAAATGAAGAAACTAAGGCTAAAAAAGTCAACTAGGTTTTTCCAAGGCCACCAAGTTGGTAAGAGATGGAGCCATAGTTTGACCCTGGGGTGACTGTCCTTGAGACTGCTTTTGACATGTGCTATATCACCTTCTCCCCTTCATGGGTCACAGCCTTGTTGTGGCAAAGGGGCTTGCAGCAATCAGTGAAACTATGAGCCATGCCATTCAGGGCCACTCAAGATGGACAAGTCATGGTGGAGAGTTCTGACAAAACGTGGTCTGCCAGAGGAGGGAATGGCAAACTACTCCAATATTTTTGCTGCGAGACCCTCATGAGTAGCATGAAAAAGCAAAAAGATATGATGCTGGATGATGGGCCCTCTAAGTTGGAAAGTGTCCAATATGATACTAGGGAAGAGTGTGGGGCAATTCCTAATAGCTCCAGAAAGAATGAAGTGGCTGGGCCAAAGCAGAAATGATGCTCAGTTGTGGATGTGTCTGGTGGTAAAGAAGGACGGATGCTGTAGCTGAAGCTCCAATACTTTGACCACCTGATGCAAAGAGCTGACTTATTGGAAAAGACCCTGATGCTGGGAAAGATTGAAGGCAAAGAAAGAAGGGGGTGACTGAGGATGAAATGGTTGGATAACATCACTGACTCAATGAACATGAATTTGAGCAAATTCTGGGAGACAGTGGAGGACAGAGGAGCCTGGTGTGCTATCGTCCTTTGGAGTGGCAAAGAGTTGGACAGTACTTAGTGACTGAACAACAGCAACAACAATATCACTTTCTAGCAATAATTAAAAAACTAATGATCATGAGGAAGATTCTTAGCATTGTGCAGAGACTTACGAGTTTTCAAGACCATTCATATCTTTATTCCCATTTACTTCTCACAGCAGCCCTGTGCAAGAATAGGTTGGGGGTTACTATCACAACCTGGAAAATGCAGAACTTGAACAGGACCGAATTTACGTGATTCTCAGGGTCACCAGCCAAATGGTTAGTGGCCACAATGCACTTGCAATTGAAGGCTTCTGATTTCCCAGCTGGAGCTTTGTGACCTTTCCTTTAGAACATAAAAGAGGTCACACTAGTGGGAGCTGTCATTTTCAGTTCCAATCTGTGCCAAAGGAGAAGAGAACTGTCTGAACTTGATAATCTACTTTCACTGATCTTTAAATGTCTCTTGCCAAGCCTATGTGGCTTCCTCATTAACCAGAAGATTCTCACTCACCAGAATTCTGGTGGCAGTGATGAAAACCACCATCTTTTGTTCTTGTTCATTTTCAAACTTTGGTTGTCCAGACTCCTGGCAAGTCTATGTTCTTCCCAATAGCTTTTTAATAAGTTTATTTTCTACTTTAATCAACCAGAGTCAGGTTCTACTCTTTGTAACTGAGAACTCTGATGAATACGACCTTTCACAGTACTGTTACATAGTCTGGCTTCAAGTAACCCTAGTTCTGGCCCATTCTTCTTTTTTACAAACCATAAATTTTCAAAGTATATCCCATACTTTCCAAACCTTTGCTCAACCATTATCTCAGCAAGGCTTTATTTAACTATTTCAAGCAATGAGTAAAGATGGCTCCTGGAACTCCCTAGAGAGCAGGTTTTAAATTTATCCCAGAGAGGAGAAGAGAGTGTAACAATGTGGAGAAGGAGGATGAGAGGTCTTGGGAGAGCTTCAGCTGGTTGGGTGCTCCTTGGTCAATGCATTTACTTTTTCTCCTTCCTACTTTCCTTGCTATTTTTTCCTAATTTTGATCTTCTTCTTCCTCCTTACCTTCCTAATCTTACTGTTATTCTTTTTCCAAGATGTATACTAATGAGGGATATATGGCTCTATCAGAATCCAAATATCAATTTGAGTTTTTTTGTGTCCTGAGCTTGTCCTGTGCTCTTCATCATGCTAATACATCTATCACTTAATTTAAGCTCCTCAAACCCATTAGAAGGAGGGATTATGTCCCTATTATGAGAGGGAAGAGGTGAGACAAAATGAGGTTTGAAGCACGCTAGGACTTACTCATAACAGAATGGCTTCTGAGCCTCCCCTCAGCTTTCCTGTAAGGTTGCAAGCATCAGATGAAAGGCAGGACAATTCTGATATTAGAGAAACAGACAAGGAAATAGAAGGCTTTTGGGAGCACTTGTTCTGTTACATATTAACTGTGTGTTTCTTGGGCAAGTTATTCAAACTCTTTAAGTCCTTAGCACCACAGGTGTGCAAGAGAGTAAAGTAAAAGACAGATAGAATTGAAGCATTTCACTTGAAATGTTTCCTTTGCCCCATATTCAGTTTGCTTCCCCACAGTGTTCCTCCTGTGATAGCCTTGGGGGACATGAGATCTCGCTTTCTTTGCCAGCATGCAGCGATGCCTGGGTCCCAGTGGGTTTGTGCCACTAGCCAGATGGCCTCTTTGTATTGGGAAGATGTCCCCTTAGAGCACCTCATTCTCTTCTTTTTTTAATGAAAGCTCCAAATGTCCACGGCTGCTCCTGACAGATCACATGTTTCTTTAAAAGGAAGTTAAGAGTACTCATATTAAAATTTGTTTGGGGGTTAGAGTATGGTTTATTGATGACAGTCATCCTCAATTTCACCTAGAACTAGGGCAGTCTGCAGAGTCCAGGGTCATGCCTCAGACCTAGGATAATCATTCAAGGCTTTCAGACAGATATACATGCTGCTGCATGTTGTCAGATATAGTTCAGGTCAATTCTCGGTTTTACTGCTTGCTTATTGATGTTCTTGGACAGCTTACTTAATCTTTTTTTTTTTTTTTTGGCCTCACTTTCTTCTTCTAAACTGAAAACAGTAAACCTAGAGCTTTCCTCTTGGAGTGGTTGTGAAGATTACATAAGATGATTCCTCTGAAACTGGTGCAGAGTGGGCATCCAGTAAATATTCACTGAATATGGTCAATGCTTAAGACACATAGCTAATGATAAACAGCAGGTCCATTTCCCACTGCTCTGTATTTGTTCTGTCATTGCTGAAGGTGACGTAACACATGAGTGAGATGGCGGGGTAGAGTTTTCAGAGTAAAAATGACAAATCCTTTCACTTGAATCAGGCTTCTATATCAAGGAAGTTGATTGGCAAGAATAACAGCTTTAGGACTTCCCTGGGGGAGACCTGGGTTCTATCCCTGGGTTGGGAAGATCCCCTGGAGAAGGGAAAGGCTACCCACCCCATTATTCTGGTCTGGAGAATTCCATGGACTGTATAATCCATGGGGGGTTGCAAAGAGTCTGGCACGACTGAGCGACTTTCACTGTCACTTTCACTTGGTCATACAGAGGATAAGAATCCGGTTGCCAGTGCAGGAGACACGGGTTCGATCCCTGGTCTGGGAAGATTCCACATGCCATGGGGCAACAAAGTCCATGTGCCACAATTACTGAAGCCCACTGACTTGGCGCCCACACGCGGCAGCTACTGAAGTCCGTGTGCCTAGAGCCTGTGCTCTGCAACGAGGGACACCCCTACAGCCAGAAGACCACCCTCCACCAGAAGAGCAGCTCCCACCTGGCCGCAGCTAGAGAAAGCCTGCTCACAGCAATGAAGACCCAGCACAGCTAAAAAAAGAATAACAGATATATACGCTATCTTCACTAAAAAATAAAAGATATACCATTAGGTTTTTGACCGAATAAACATTGAGAAGTAGACAGCCTTTGGTGCTCTTATTTTTCAAATTAGGCAATAATGTGCTAGAGACATCCCTGGGGCAGGGAATGGCTCCCCACTCCAGTATTCTTGCCTGGAGAATCCCATGGACAGAAGAGCCTGAAAGGCTGTGGTCCATACAGTTGCAGAGAGTCAGATCGACTGAAGCGACTTAACACACACGCATATGCTAGAGATGTAGAAAAAAGTGAGGAGAGGGTCAGATGCTTGAGGGGCGTTTTACAGGGTAGCGGGAGATGAGTTTTTGCTATTCTTTTTAAAACTCACCGGCTTCCTGTTTAGAGGTTGGGTCTCTCTAGTGAGATTGCAAGTTCTATCCAGGTATCAGTAGTGACTGAACTCTGTGTTTCTTGCATGTAGGCACCACGTGAGTCCCTTTATTTGATCTATACTGTATACATGCAGTTCTTCCCAGTTATGCCTTTGTATCTTTCTGTGTGTTGTTTTCTCAGCTTGGAATGTGGTTCCCACACTTGTCTGGCTGTAGAACTCTTTTCTCAAGACTCAGCGTAAATGGCAACTCCTCTGGAAGGTGCCCAAGGAGGGCTTGTTAAGTCTGCCTTCCTGATGTCCTTAGGATTTTTTGAACAGGAAGCAGAACTGTTCCTTGTGATATCAGCTGGATAAAAGCAAGTGCTCAGATAATTCTGACACCGCCAGCACAAACAACATCATCAATACTCTCAGACAAAAAGTCTGTGTGTATTTTTCAGGCATTCACCTGGCTAAGGCATCATGACTCTCTAGCTAAAGATAATAGACTTTTGATGTCTTGGACTTCCTGTTATGAGGAAGAGACTTGTGTGGTTTGGAGGCAGAGGAATCAGTATCTGACTATTGGTTCCCACTACCTATTAGACTGAATAGCAGTTTTCTCATTTTTAAAAATGAGTATAATGATAGCTATCTCAAAGTTCCGACATGAAATTAATTATAATGATACAGGTCAAGTATCAAGCATCCAGAAGACACTCAATGAATAATAGTTATCAAGAGTTTGTCTGTCCTTGTAGGATAATCTTTGGCCTTTTTCTAAGAAATGGAAATACAGTTCCCATTATGCACACCTCTTTTTACAACATGATCCTAAATGTAGTTTACTGTAGAAATGGCCCAGCTGCATGTGTTACTCCATCTTTCTGGAAATATAACTCTTGCCAAACATAAGGATTACATTCCTGGAAAATGTTATTATTGGTAAAGATTGTTGCTATGGAAATCAAGATACAACAAAAACTATGAGCTTAAGGGATAAACAACAAATGTATTTCAAAGGCAAATAAATGTTATAAGGGACATCTAACTCCAAAATGCAACTGATTTGTGAGGACTGAATTCTTTCTCTTCCCTCTATAAGCATTTCTTTCATCACAATCATAAGAAACTGAGGCTTTGAGAGGCATGTATTAAGTATAAATCCCATTATTTGTTTGATCTTACTTCATGGCATCTATACATAGTAGTTTGGGTTAAATAATTAGAATCAAACCTTCCTGTCCAGTTTGCTATGAACTGTCCAAGAAATCAGTGTTGCGCCTGGTTGCTATTTTCTTAGTATGTCGACCAAGGACAGGAATACTTCTAGAAGACACATGCAAGGTACAAGGACAGGATGAAAATCAAAGTAGAATACTCTTTTAAAAAATATTTAATTTTGAATTTTAAGACTTAGAAAAAAGTTTCAAAAATAGTACAAAGAGTTTCCTTGTATGCCTTACCAGGTACTAACAATGTTAATGTCTTGTATAACTATATAACTATAGTTCAATTATCAAAACCAGGGAGTTAACATTGGTACAATATTATTAACTAAATTACAGAGTTTCTTCAAAATTCACCAAATTTTTCAATATCATTCTTCTAAGATCCAATTCAAGATGCTACATTGCATTTAGTTGTTAATATCTGTTGCTGCTGCTGCTGCTAAGTTGCCTCAGTCATGTCCGACTCTGTGTGACCCCATAGATGGCAGCCCACCAGGCTCCCCCGTCCCTGGGATTCTCCAGGCAAGAACACTGGAGTGGGTTGCCAATTCCTTCTCCAATGCATGAAAGTGAAAAGTGAAAGTGAAGTCACTCAGTTGTGTCTGACTCTTAGCGACCCCATGAACTGCAGCCTACCAGGCTCTTCTGTCCATGGGATTTTCCAGGCAAGAATACTGTGAGTACCAGGCAAGAGTAGGGTGCCACTGCTTTCTCCATTAGATCTCTCCAATTTTAAACAGTTTCTCATTCTTTCATTGTCTTTCATGGCCCTGGCATTTCTAAAGAGTACTGATGAATTATTTTGCAGACTCTCAATGTGAATTTGAGCAATGGTTTCATGACATTGGAGTGGTTATGTGTTTTTGCCAAGAATGCCCTGAAAATGATGTAGTGTTTTCCACGGACCATATCAAGGGGTCCATGATGTCAATATAGCTCATCACGAGGGTTGATTACCTTGATCACTTGGTTGACTTGGCATTTCTCAAGCTTTCCTACTGCAAAATTGTTATCTTTTCTTTTGATGTTGAAAAAACATATTGGGTAAGATATTTTGAGATTACACAAGTCCTCTTTCTCCTCAGATTCTCTTCCTCTAACTCATGCATCTTATCTCTGATGTTTTTTACTGTGGTGTTTGGCTTCTGGTGATTCTAGATTTCTCCTTTCCCTTATTCACTTATTAATTGGAATTCTACTGTGAAAAAGAGCTATCCATTTATTATGCATGTAGGTATGCATTTATTTAAAATTTAATGCTATTATATCAGTAGATTTTATGGATACTTGTACAATTCTATGGTTAAAATAAAAAAATGCTATTATTTATCTCTGTAAGCAGCACTCTTCACAGTTGCCCCGACTTCATTAGAAAGAAAATTGGAAACGATGATTAGAGGTGCAATTTAAGCTCAAGGTCTAAGTTGAGCCTTGCCCTCCACTATGTACTGAAATATTTATTTCAGCATATTCAGATCAAACCAGTCAATCCTAAAGGAAATCAACCCTGAATATACACTGGGAGGACTGATGTTGAAGTTGAAGCTCTAACACTTTGGCCACCTGATGTGAAGAGCAGACTTACTGGAAAAGACCCTGATGCTGAGAAAGATTTAGGGTAGGAGGAGAAAGGGGGCAGAGAATGAGATGGTTGGATGGCATCACCAACTCAATGGACATGAATTTAAAATAGTGAAGGGCAAGGAAGCCTGGCATGCTGCAGTCCATGAGGTCACAAAGAGTCAGACATGACATGACTAAACAATGACATTCAGGCCTACTTGTGGATACAGAGATAAAGCACAGAGGATAAGAACATGAGGGAGGAAGGGAGAGAGAGAGAGAGAGAAAAGAGAGAGAGAGAGAAGAGAGAGTGGGAATGTTAAGAGGAACCAACAAGGAGAGAGAACAGTCAGCTCTGTCTAGAACTGTGTACTGAGTAGAGGCAGGCATCAGAGATCATTCTATCCTGGAATCAACAGCATGAGGAATTACCTATTCATCCTGAGAAAGCATACTTAGACCTTCAGCAAAACTTGCAACATACAAAGATCAGCAAGAACCGAGGGTTCCTCTGTGATGAAATTTGTCTCTGGCCAAATAAACATCTTGTAAATTTTGTTCTATTTCAAAATAGACGGAACATAGGGCTGGCCAGCAACATGGACTGAATCTCATCTGTGAGCCTGTATATTAGGAATATATCAGGATATACAGGAGATATACATTATATATACACACACACACATATACAGGATATATACAGGATATGTAGGCTATGTGCCTTATAGTCTGTATAAGGCAAGGGTTAAAGAAAACATAGAATGCTCTGGAGAGACTTACATATCATGTGGAATAATGACAGAGCAAAAAAACTCAACCCAAAATGATGGAATAGTGATCAGAAATTCAAGTTTCTGCCCTAGTGACTTTTTATCCTTGAGGCTTAATTTCCTCATCTGAAAAATGAAAGTTACATTTTATGGTCTCTGAAATCCCTTCAACTCTCATATCCTGCTCTATTCTCTCTTCTGTGTTTGTTTACTGTTGGTAAAGCTGCTGGGCTGTATTAATTTATGAGAAATTCCTAGAGGGTTTAAAGCATTTATAGCCCTAGGGTCTATGAATTGAGTACAGCAGTGCCCAAAGAGGACCAAGGCAAGATGGTGGGATTTATGATGCCCGCAGAGGCTTTGGGAATTCCTGAAGACAAATGCATAAAGCTGTTCTGTGCTGGATGTCTCAGTGTCATCATTCACAGTCAGTTGCTCGTGGGCACATATGCTAGAGAGTTTGGTTTCAGGCCTAGCATACGGCAGCTTTGGAATAAAGTGTGGATTCTTGTTAAGACCCTTGGCTCATGTGTCTTCCCAGTTCTAGCAAAAGACAGAAGAGAGAGTAGAATTAGGGGACTATTCTAGGTAAGGGTATCACATGAATAAAGTCTGCTTTTCGCCACCCTCTGAGAGGGTTGACGTTTAGCACTCAGAATCATGCATCACTTCCTATTCTTTTCATCTGTCATTGTATCTTTCTTGTTCCTTATTGCTTTGTGACCTTTCTTCTTCCCTTCTTTCCTCCCTCCCTCCCCTCCTTCCCTTTTTGTTAACCTGTGACCCCAAAATGAAGAGAGATTTTTCTATGAGGCAAGTTCTCTTTCCTGGAGAACTTGGGGGGAAAAGTGAGGCCATAGGCAATGCATTTTCTCTGTAGGCAGCTCAGAGACTTCTCTCTGCTGAGGAATGGCCCCTCCTGGGGGACATGGTCCAGCTAAAGAAGGAGACAAGGTCATTTTGCTTTACAGAGCCCAAGTCTTCTGAGTTTTGCATTTATGTGAATTTCTTCATGTAGAAATTCAATTCAGAAGAGACATTACAGTCTTTTTTAGTTCAGGTTTGTCCAAATTGTTCTCTGAGGTGAACTGGATTATTAGAGATACCTCAAGGTTGCTGAGGCAGATGGGTGGGTCTCTCAGTCTCCCAACTCCACTGTAGCTAATGTGGCATGTTACTTAAGACAGTGGATAGCATGGGCTTGCTGGGTATGATCCCGATTATTAGCTATGAGACCTAAAGCAAGTTAATTCAACTCTGTGTGCCTCAGTTACTCATCTGAAAAACAGAAATAATAATAATGATGCTTACCTCATAGGGATGTGTGAGAATTCAGAGTGAGTACATTTCAAGTGCTTAGAGTGACATGACTTAGAATGGGAGGAGAGGATGGAATGAATTGCAAGAGTAGCATTGAAATATATACACCACCACGTGTAAAAGAGATAGCGAGTGGGGAGCTGCTGTACAGCAGAGGGAGCTCAGCTTGATGCTCTGTGATGACCTAGAGGGGTGGGACAGAGGGTGGGAGGGCGGCTCAAGAGGGAGGGGAGATGTATATATATAAATATATAATCACTTACAGATTACTTATATATACTTATATATACACTTATATATACTTATTCAGGACTCGATGGACATGAGTTTGAGCAAGCTCTGGGAGTTGTGATGGGCAGGGAAGCCTGGAGTGCTGTGATCCATGGGGTTGCAAAGAGTCAGACACGACTGAGCGACTGAACTGAACTTACAACTTATTTTATATATATATATATATATATATATATATACATACACATATATATACACACACACATATATATATATACATACATATATATACATATATATGTATATGTATACTTACAGCATATATATGTAAATGTGTGTATTATATATATATATATATGTTTACAGCTGATCCATGTTGTTGTGTAAGAGAAACTAACATGACCTTGTAAAGCAATTCTATTCTAATTTAAAAAATAAAGTGCTTAGAATGGTGGAAGGCCTGAGGTGCTGCGAAGTCTCTTCTGTTATCATTAGTAGTGTCCACATCATAATCATGACTGAAATTCTAAGCACTGCTCCATCTGATAAGAGGGTTTAGCTGTTAAGAAAATACTCTGCACACAGTACTCTGGTATTTTTCTAATTTTATCCAAAGCAAAACCACCTTGTTATGCAGTTGGCTAAACTCTGCTTGAACATGCCTGGTGATAAAGAGCTATTTCCCTTACTTGTAAGACCTCCTGCTTTGTTGGTAATAAGCCCTTGTTAATGAGCTAAAGTCTATTTCCTTGTAGCTTCAACTGACTAGCCCTTTTCCTCTCTTGAGTCATGCTGAATGAGTCTCCTTTACTTCTATATAAGCCCTCTTCCATGGGCTCAGAAGTTAATTGTACGTGGTTGATGAGATTTGTCTCCTTGCTTATATACTTCCAATGGGAGCAAGATCACTGCTTCCTGAGGCAGTTTTCCTGATTGTTGGTCTATGCTGATGATGAGAACTGGCTTTTCCTTGTGTTTGCACCAGTGGTTGCAAGTCTCCTTGTGCAAATGAGCTTGAAGATAATAAAAGATGATAATATAAAGCTTAAATAATAAGCTTTCTCTTCTCTCCCCAAGGACAGTTGTTCTTTCAACTATTGTTATGTGAAGAATCTCTCCAGGATTCATCATTTGGCCTGTCCAAATTAAGTTGTGTAATGGCCATTTCTCTGGTTTATTCCCAAGCCTGCATTCTTAGAGCCCTTAAGAATTTTGGATAAAATTTAGATGAAAACTCTAATTAGAACATTACTGCACCTCAGTGTTTATAGCAGCACTATTTACAATAGCCAAACACGGAAGCATCCTAAAAGTCCATCTACAGATGAATGGATAAAGATATATATATATATATATATATATATATATATATATATATATATATATATATATTATACACAAGGGGCTCCCCAGCTGACTTAGTGGTAAAGAATCCACCTGCCAATGAAGGAGACGCAGGAGACACAGGTTCCATCCCTGGGTTGGGATGATCCCCTGGAGGAGGAAATGGCAACCCACTCCAGTATCCTTGCCTGTATAATCCCATGGACAGAGGAGCCTGGCGGGCTGTGGTCCATGAGGTCACAAGAGTCAGACACGACTGAGCAACTGAGCACACATGCATGCACATGTATACACAATGGAATACTGAAGTGAAATAAAGTGAGAGGCACTCAGTTGTGCCCAGCTCTTTGTGACCCCATGAGCTATAGACTATCAGATTCCTCTGTTCATGGGATTTCCCAGGCTAGCATACTGGAATGGGCTATCATTTCCTTCTCCAGGGGATCTTCCCAATCCAGGGATGGAACCCTGCAATCCAGGCAGATTCTTTGCTGTCTGAGCCACCTGCAATACAGGAGGCGTAGAGACATGGGTTTGATCCTGGCTTAGGAAGATCCCCTGGAAGAGGACATGGCAACCCACTTCAGTATTCTTGCCTGGAGAATCCCATAGATAGAGTTACCATAGAGTCACAAAGAGTTGGACATGACTGAAGGGATTTCTCAGCACACAGACAAGTGTAGCTCTATTGCTTTGCCAGGCAGAGGGTCACAGCAGGCTCATGCCACCAAAATGATGTGTCCTCACTTGGGGAAGATAGAAGTTTTATATTAAATGTCCAAAATGATCAAGGCATGGACATTCTTCTGATGGGTGGTGGTGAGGTAAGTAGGAGTCTGTATCATCAAGCTTCAGGGTCAGCTGATCTGGGGTCTACATGCTTGTGGGCAGCATACCATCATTAATCATTAACTTCTTCCACCCAGAGGGGATTTCAGTCTCTGCAAAATAGTTCAAAGATATTGTTGTGTGTATCCATTGATGGGGAAACAGGCCCTTGCCCTAAGGCTGCCCTTGACTGTTTCCCCCTGGTCTCCCATCCCCTCCCTTCCTATCTACCCATTGGAACTCAGGGAAGGTCAAGGAGGCTAAATGAAGGCTATTTCCTATTATTGAAGATGTGGAGGACACAGAGAGGCCTTGTGCCCAGAGCCCCTGGACTCTGCACAGCATCGAACACCAAAGTCTCTGCCCAAGGCTGCCGCTTCTCCAGACACTGTTCGCACTGCAGGGTGTGTGCTCCCACCTCAGAGCAGCAAAGCACCTGGAGCTCCTTGTCCTTACCGTCATTTCCCCTGGGCACCGAAGCAGTGATGCTGTGTCCCTGCATCTCAGGGCTAAGAGTGAACAGTCTCTCTTTCTCTAGGGCTGGCACAAGTCCGTGGGGTTGGTGACTGAATAACCGCAAAGGCCATTTCTTCCCATCCCTGCACCACCCCCGAAGGCATATGAAAAAATATTTTCCTAGTTTTGTTCATGGGAGGGTTGCTTCTTTTTGTCCCACTCATATATATCCAGTTTGAGCTCAAGGTGGGATTCCCCCCACCCCAATACCTGAAACAAGCTTTCTAGGCTCATCACTATCACAATTCCTTATCTTCAGTTGAACCAGGAATTAGTTTACAGAATCAGAGTGAAGTTGCTCAGTCATGTCCGACTCTTTACGATCCCATGGACTGTAGCCTATCAAGCTCCTCCATCCATAGGTTTTTCCAGGAAAGAATACTGGAGTGGGTTGCCATTTCCTTCTCCAGGAGATCTTCCTGATCCATGGATTTATCCCAGGTCTCTTGCATTGTAGGCAGATGCTTTACCATCTGAGCCGCCAGGGAAATCAGAATCAATTGATGGTGCAAATACAGATACTGGGTCCAACCTGTGGTAGTGACAGCAAAGGTTCAACAAGAGAACTTGAGTGGGCATGAACGGAGGGGGGTTAATGAGAGGGAGCGGGTTGACCTAAGAAGAGTTTATATAAACATACCTGACAAGCTGCAAACTGTCAGGATTATAGTGTGTGTGTGTGTGTGTGTGTGTATGTGCTCAGTATACTCTCCTGGAATACATGGATGGAATATAATGTGAAAGCGATTGCTCTGGGGGATGTTTAAAATAATAGGGTTTAAATTAGAATGCTTGACGAGAAAGGCTATTTTCTAACAGTGATTTACTCTTAATACAAACACACACACAAAAATCAATACTATTTACATAGTGCAATGCCATTCAGATTGCTATATTTAGTTAGCATTTACAGTTTACTGGGGCTGACAGTAACTGTTTATTTGTCCATAATGGTCAAGCTGTAACCAGACAGTTTGTAAACATAATTAAAGCCTTTGTTTTATCATTTATTATTTTCAACTGCATCAATATTCTATAACTGGATCAAGAGCTGGTTCTAGACTTCAGCTCTTTTAAAGCAAGATTTAAAAATCATGACTTAAAGTTTTTTCATTCTGAACACAACTATTTTTATATGTGAGATCTTTCTTCAAACCCATTTATTTATTTGTATTTTAATAAAGAAATATTTATTTAATATTTAACATGTGCAGGGCAATGATACTAACTGCAATCAGTTCATTTCAGTCGCTCAGTCATGTCCAACTCTTTGCGACCCCATGAATTGTAGCATGCTAAGCCTCCTGTCCATCATCAACTCCCAGAATACACTCAAACTCACGTCCATCGAGTTGGTGATGCCATCCAGCCATCTCATCCTCTGTTGTCCCCTTCTCCTTCTGCCCTCAATCCCTCCCAGTATCAGGGTCTTTTCCAATGAGTCAACTCTTCACATGAGGTGGCCAAAGTACTGGAGTTTCAGCTTTAGCATCATTCCTTCCAAAGAACGCCCAGGACAGATCTCTTTTAGAATGGACTGGTTGGCTCTCCTTGCAGTCCAAGGGACTCTCAAGAGTCTTCTCCAACACCACAGTTCAGAAGCATCAATTCTTTGGCGCTCAGCTTTCTTCACAGTCCAACTCTCACATCCATACATGACCACTAGAAAAACCATAGCCTTGACTAGACAGACCTTTGTTGGCAAAGTAACGTCTCTGCTTTTGAATATGCTATCTAGGTTGATCATAACTTTTCTTCCAAGGAGTAAGCGTCTTTTAATTTCATGGCTGCAGTCACCATCTGCAGTGATTTTGGAGCCCCCCAAAATGAAGTCTGACACTGTTTCCACTGTTTCCCCATCTGTTTCCCATGAAGTGATGGGACCGGATGCCATGATCTTCGTTTTCTGAATGTTGAGCTTTAAGCCAACTTTTTCACTCTCCTCTTTCACTTTCTTCAAGAGGCTTTTTAGTTTCTCTTCACTTTCTGCCATAAGGGTGGTGTCATCTGCATATCCGAGGTTATTGATATTTTCCCAGCAATCTTGATTCCAGCTTGTGCTTCTTCCAGTCCAACATTTCTCATGATGTACTCTGCATATAAGTTAAATAAACAGGGTGACAATATACAGCCTTGACGTACTCCTTTTCCTATTTGGAACCAGTCTGTTGTTCCATGTCCAGTTCTAACTGTTGCTTCCTGACCTGCATATAGGTTTCTCAAGAGGCAGGTCAGGTGGTCTGGTATTTCCATCTTTCAGAATTTCCCACAGTTTATTGTGATCCACACAGTCAAAGGCTTTGGCATAGTCAATAAAGCAGAAATAGATGTTTTTCTGGAACTCTCTTGCTTTTTCCATGATCCAGCAGATGTTGGCAATTTGATCTCTGGTTCCTCTGCCTTTTCTAAAACCAGCTTGAACATCTGGAAGTTCACGGTTCATGTATTGCTGAAGCCTGGCTTGGAGAATTTTGAGCGTTACTTTACTAGCGTGTGAGATGATTGCAATTGTGCAGTATTTTGAGCATCCTTTGGCATTGCCTTTCTTTGGGATTGGAATGAAAACTGACCTTTTCCAGTCCTGTGGCCACTGCTGAGTTTTCCAAATTTGCTGGCATATTGAGTGCAGCACTTTCACAGCATCATCTTTCAGGATTTGAAATAGCTCAACTGGAATTCCATCACCTCCACTAGATTTGTTCATAGTGATGCTTTCTAAGGCCCACTTGACTTCACATTCCAGGATGTCTGGCTCCATTGTGATTATCTGGGTCACGAAGATCTTTTTTTGTACAGTTCTTCTGTGTATTCTTACCACCTATTCTTAATATCTTCTGCTTCTCTTAGGTCCATACCATTTCTGTCCTTTATCAAGCCCATCTTTGCATGAAATGTTCCATTGGTATCTCTAATTTTCTTGAAGAGATCTCTAGTCTTTCCCATTCTGTTGTTTTCCTCTATTTCTTTGCACTGATCACTGAGGAAGGCTTTCTTATCTCTCCTTCCTATTCTTTGGAACTCTGCATTCAGATGCTTATATCTTTCCTTTTCTCCTTTGCTTCTCACCTCTCTTCTTTTCATAGCTATTTCTAAGGCCTCCTCAGACAGCCATTCTGCTTTTTTGCATTTCTTTTCCATGGGGATGGTCTTGATCCCTGTCTCCTGTACAATGTCACAAACCTCAGTCCATAGTTCATCAGGTACTCTATCAGATCTAGTCCCTTAAATCTATTTCTCACTTCCACTGTATAATCATAAGGCATTTGATTTAGGTCATACCTGAATGGTCTGGTGGTTTTCCCTACTTTCTTCAATTTCAGTCTGAATTTGGCAAGAAGGAGTTCATGATCTGAGCCACAGTCAGCTCCCGGGCTTGTTTTTGCTGACTGTATAGAGTTTCTCCATCTTTGGCTGCAAAGAATATAATCAATCTGATTTTGGTGTTGACCATCTGGTGATGTCCATTTGTAGAGTCTTCTCTTGTGTTGTTGGAAGAGGGTGTTTGCTATGACCAGTGTGTTCTCTTGGCAAAACTCTATTAGCCTTTGCCCTGCTTCATTCTGTATTCCAAGGCCAAATTTGCCTGATACTCCAGGTGTTTCTTGACTTCCTACTTTTGCATTCCAGTCCCCTATAATGAAAAGGACATCTTTTTTGGGTGTTAGTTCTAAAAGGTCTTGTAGGTCTTCATAGAACCATTCAACTTCAGCTTCTTCAGCATTACTGGTTGGGGCATAGACGTGGATTACTGTGATATTGAATGGTTTGCTTTGGAAACGAATAGAAATCATTCTGTCATTTTTGAGATTGCATCCAAGTACTGCATTTTGGACTCTTTTGTTGACCATGATGGCTACTCCATTTCTTCTGAGGGATTCCTGCCCGCAGTAGTAGATATAATGGTCATCTGAGGTAAATTCACTGATTCCAGTCCATTTTAATTCGCTGATTCCTAGGATGTTGATGTTCAGTCTTGCCATCTCCTGTTTGACCACTTCCAATTTGCCTTGATTCATGGACCTAACATTCCAGGTTCCTATGCAATATTGCTCTTTACAGCATTGGGCCTTGCTTCTATCACCAGTCACATCCACAACTGGGTATTGAGCATTGGTGGTTCAGTGGTAGAATTCTCACCTGCCACGCAGGAGGCCCGGGTTTGATTCCTTGCCAATGCTAACTGCAGTAGGGAATGTAAAAATTGAAAAAGATATCATCCTTGCTCTCAAAGAATATGCTGACTGACAAGTAAAGGTGAAGTTTACTTTGTGCTTTAATCCCAGATAGAGTTTAATTGGTATTAGGATGGTGGCACAGAAGTAGATCAGTTCAGTTACTCAATCCTGTCTGACTCTTTGCGACCCCATGGACTACAGCACGCCAGGCTTCCTTGTCCATCACCAACTCCCAGAGCTTTCTCAAACTCATGTCCATCCAGTCAGTGATGCCATCCAACCATCTCACCTTCTGTCATCCCCTTTTTCCTCTGCCTTAAATCTTTCCCAGCATCAGGGTCTTTTCTAGTGAGTCAATTCTTTGCATCAGGTGGCCGAGGTATTGGAGTTTCAGCATCAGTCCTTTCAATGAATATTCAGGATTGATAGCAGATAAAATGGGAACAAATAGGAGGGAGTCATAACCTTTTAACTGGGGTATCAGGAAGACTTCAATAGGAGGTTTCTTTCAGAAGAAAAATCTCAAGGAAGTGTTTAGGAATAAAGTAAGAAATTTGCCAAGACCTGAAAAACAGAAAATAGCAAGTATTTTGGTACTAATGATGAATGTGGTGCTTGGGAAGAACTTGGACTAACCAGATTCTGTTTTTTCTTGATTTCATAAGGCATTGTTGTTGTTCAGTTGCTAAGTCATGTCCAATTCTTTTTGACACCATGGACTGTAGCACACCAGGCTTCCCTGCCTTTCACTCTTTCCCAGAGTTTGCTCAAACTCAGATCCATTGAGTCAGTGCTGCCATCCAACCAACTCATCCTCTGTCACTCCCTTCTCCTCCTACCTTCAGTCTTTCCCAGCATCAGGGTCTTTTCCAGTGAGTCAGTTCTTCGCATTAGGTGGCCAAAGTAATGCAGGTTCAGCTTCAGCATCAGTCCTTCGAATGAATATTCAGGGTTGATTTTCTTTAGGATTGATTGGTTTGATTGAGGTTTGATCTCCTTGCAGTCCAAGGGACTCTCAAGAGTCTTATTATACATAAAATAAATATATAAAAGCAAGGAAGAAACTGCACAGTCCTCAGATCTGCAAAAGGTTACATGCTCAGAGCTGGTCTTCCCAACATTTTCCATTACTTGTTTCATAATCCTTTTGCCCTCTGTAAGCATCTCAAGTCATCATAACTCCTTGTGTTCTTTCTTCAAAGCTTTGTTCAGGAAGGTCTGTACTATTTGCTGTTCTGTCTATATTGGGTTATTGTACTTTTCCATTAACATTTTTTTTTTGCACTTTTAAATGTATTTTTTAATTTGAGAATAATTGCTGGCAAAGAGTCAGAAACGACTGAGTGACTGAACAACAACAAAATTGTTTTACAGGCTTCCCTGGTGGCTCAGCTGGCAAAGAATCCACCTGCAATGAAGGTGACACAGGTTCAATCCCTGGGTAGGGAAGATTCCCTGGAGGAGGAAATGGCAACCCACTCCAATATTCATGCTGGGAAAAATTTCATGGGCAGAGGAGCCTGGTAGGCTACAGTCCATAGGGTCACAAAGTTGGTTATGACTTAGTGACTGAGCACAAGCAGGAAAAAAATTTTGCTTATGCACCTAGCCAACCCTTTCAGGGCTATTGTGAGAATTAAACAAAAGGAAAACCTGTTATGAGTTCTGAAATCTACTTAAACATATACTACATCATCAATATGTTTATTAATATATTTTAGAAACTCTTTTCTACTCTCCTGTCCCAGATTGTCATGTAGTCATTAAATACAAGCTCACTCTCCTGTGTTATTCAAACATAAAAATAGGTTGCTAGGGATGAAGAAAAATAAAATTATTTTGGAGTTTTCTGCTCTTTTGCATTACTCTCTTAAGTATATCTTTCTAATAACATGGCTAATTAAGAAATAATTTTCAAGTCTTGAAATTTAACATTAAAAGGAAAAAACAATACCTTAAAGATTTTGGACTTCACATCTGGATCTGTCCGGAAAATATTTTGAGAGAATAAGTTTAGAAAGAGTTTGAACTTGGTTCTCTGATTCCCAAGTCACAAGTAAATGGAAGTCATAGGAGTCACAAGAAATTGTTCCTGGGACCTTGGGTAAAAATTGAGGTTCTGAACCTTGGAACACATTATTGACTCTTTCCATGATGAAACTTAGGTCTCCTGGGGAATCTGCAAGATTGGCTAGACCCAAAATGTAATGGACTCTTTGATGAGGAAATGGTTGAAAGAGCTTTATTGAAGTTATATACAGCAGGATGTGTGCTTGCTAAGTCACTTCAGTCATGTCCAATTCTTTGCTACCCTATGGACTTAGCCTAATAGGCTACTCTGTCCATGGGATACTCCAGACAAAAACACTGGAGTGGGTTGCCATGCCCTCCTCCAGGGGATCTTCCTGACCCAGGAACTGAACCCGTGTCTATTATGTCTCCTGCATTGGTGGGCAGTTTCTTTACCACTAGCACCGCCTGGGAAGTTCATACGCTATGGTATCCATGTCATTGCTTCTCCTTTATGTTGCTAATACATCACTTTAGTAAGTTCAAAATATCTAACAACACAACATAGTGATGAGATGGATCAGTCTCTTAGATCTATATCCCTGGCTGTAGGAAAGGAAGTCCTTTCCTTTTCTTATCAGAATCCAGTCCAACTACCTATAGACGCATAGTTCTATAATTTTAGGAATCTCACAGTTTATTCACTACTTTTATAGCAGTGGAAACCAAACAAGCTCACAGAGAATAAAGTATTTAAATAATGAAATTGGTTTTAGCAAACAGAAGTATCAAAATTAACTTAGTTCTTCAAAGTGGCTGCTCTGAGAAACAGGTACTTACATCAGTCATGGCAACTTGGATGAACTGTACTCAAATTGGAAATAGGAAATCATAAAAATTAATAAGGTCATAAAAAAAATCAGGAACATTATCAGAATCTTTCCCCACATCTGTAAAATAAATAATTCTAGAAGCTTCTCTGTAGATCCAAAATTCTAGAATGTTTCAAATATCTCAGCCTCAGTAACTTTTTATTTGTACTTTCACTTTTGTGGCTCAGCTGGTAAAGAATCTGCCTGCCATGCGGGAGACCTGGGTTTGATCCCTGGGTTGGGAAGATCCTCTGGAGAAGGGAAAGGCTACCCACTCCAGTATTCTGGCCTGGAAAGAGTCGGACACGACTGAGCAATTTTCACTTTCACTTTATATTCCAACAGATATTTATTCAGCACTTACTAATGTTTCAGGCATTAATCCTGCTGTTGATATTTACTTGTCTGTGCCACTAAATGGTGAGCTCTTCAGCCATGTCCAACTGTTTTTGTGACCCTACGGACTGTAGCTTGCCAGGCTCCTCTGTCCATAGGATTCTTCAGGCAAGAATACTGGAGTAAGTTGCCATTTCTTCCTCTAGGAGATCTTCCTGATCCAGGGATCAAATCAGCATATCTTATGTCTCCGGCATTGTCATAGAAGGACATAAAAGCACTTCAAAGGTATTATTAAGTGAAATATGGATCTTTAGTAAGTATATGATCCTTATCAAACATTTTTGGTTTTTAGGAGTCTTCAGGGGGCTTTTCCCTTGCCCATGTGCTGAGTGCAGCTATTCCATCTATGATTCTGAAAAAAAAAAAAAAAAAAAAACAACCCACAAAGATGTTAAAATAGGGTTAGAAATTAGGAATGGTGTGAGTTAAATATTCATAGCCAATATTTTCATTATCCTTATAAGAAAATGCCCTTGAAGAAGCAAATTCAGAACCTCCCTTACATTGTGGTATTTTTTTAATCTTGTTATCAGTGTGATGCAGATAAAGCTCAGAGCAGTGGTGCACAAAGGTTCATTCAAGCAGCCAGGGCATTGGAATGCTGCATTCGGGAGGAACAATGAGCAGACTGAGGCTCTATCAGCCTTCCCCCAGACAGCTGGTTTAAAATAGAACATTGCAGTTAGCACAATATTTTGGCATAAAATATGTCTATAAAGTATCATCATCGGTGACCTCACTTCGATTCTTCTTGTACAGTTGAAGATTTTAGACATAAATTTCAATTAATGCAGGTTAACATCCTGTACAATGGACAAAGTGGAGCAGTGGATAAGTAGATGTGGAAAAGATGCCTCAAATACTAATAGCCAAGGGTCTCAATTTGTCATCATGCAAGTCCAACTCCTGTCCTGTAAAAGGAATACCAGATATGGGGATGAGAGCAAGGCTTGGGGGGCTGTCAAAAAACATGTCTGCCTAGTGCCTGTCCTTTGGTGTTAAAGCAACTGAAATTAATGGTTTTACACTGTGGTAGGTTGAGTTCTCTGAAAGCAGCTTCTGAGGTGTATCAAATGTTCAGTATGTGTTCACTGTGACAAGAAGAAGGAGAAAGGGGGGTTGGGCAGGGGGATGTGGCCCCAAGATCCAGGTCCAGCAGAACTTTGGCCAGTCCCCAGGACACTCTAGAGAAAATATTGCCTATCAGAAGGCTCTCCACTGAGCTGAAACGGCCAGGCTCTTAAACCACATCTTGCTCATTTATTTGATATGGAAGAGCATGGTTCCAATTCTCAGAAAACACATGAAGCTCTGGATAGATTTCTTGCAAAAAGATGGGGAAACAGTGGAAACCGTGGTAGACTTTATTTGTAGGGGCTCCAAAATCACTGCAGATGGTGACTGCAGCCATGAAATTAAAAGACACTTACTCCTTGAAAAGCTATGACCAACCTAGACAGCATATTAAAAAGCAGAGATATTACTTTGCCAGCAAAGGTCTGTCTAGTCAAAGCTATGGTTTTTCCAGTAGTCATGTATGGATGTGAGAGTTGGACTGTAAAGAAAGCTGAGTGTTAAAGTTTGATGCTTTTGAACTGTGGTGTTGGAGAAGACTCTTGAGAGTCCCTTGGACTGCAAGGAGATCCAACCAGTCCATCCTAAAGGAAATCAGTCCTGAATGTTCATTGGAAGACTGATGCTGAAGCTGAAACTCCAATACTTTGGCCACCTGATGAGAAGAACTGACTCATTGGAAAACACCCTGATGCTGGGAAAGATTGAAGGCAGGAGGAGACAGAGGATGACAGAGGATAAGATGATTGGATGGCATCACTGAATGGATATGAGTTTGAGCAAGCTCTGGGAGTTGGTGATAGACAAGGAAGCCTGGTGTGCTGCAGTCTGTGGGGTCGCAAAGAGTTGGGCATGACTGAGTGACTGAACTGAACTGAGATTTCTTATGATAAATTGAGAAGTCAGTGGAATCCTTCGCTATAGCACAGGGAACTCAACCTGGTGCTCTGTGATGACCAAGAGAGGTGGAATGGGCAAGGGCATGGGAGGGAAGCTCAAGAGGGTGGGAACATATGCATATTTACGGCTGATTCATGCTGTTTGTATGGCAGAAACCAACACAACATCATAAAGCAATTATCCTCCAATTAAAAATACATTTAAAGAAAAGAAATGGTAAGTGCTTCAGTGAAGGAGGATCTGGGCAGTCCATCTCTGTTTGCCGCCAACTCCAACTGACTGGGACAGAAGGCAAATGTAGCCTAGGAACAGGAGATCCAGGTAACATATCAGGAGAACCAGATAATCACTCTAGTTAGTGGAATCCCGGGAAATTCTGGAGACTATTTGGAGAAAGAACAAGGCAAGTGATGGGGATATCCTGGGGGTTCAGGCCATGACTATTTAGAAACAGTATAGAAACATTTCAACTTTCTGCCAACTGGAATGCATGAATCAGTGCATATCAGCTTAATATTTGCCCCAAATGGAGGTGAGGGCTGAGGAGCCTACAAGGAACAGGTAAAGAAGGGTTCATGTTGTCATCTGAGACCTTACATTTCACATCAGATTCAGGCTGAATCAGAACCACCACCGCCTACTCTTTCCACCATGAATGGAGCTGCTGTTGAACAAAGAATTTACCAAGGCTTTGAGGATGGGGACCATGGTCACCAAGAAGTATTCACTAAGATAGGCGTAAAATAGACTTAAACAAGCAGTGCTTCTGAGCTTATGGTTCATTTTATTCTTTGCATAAACATGTCTTCATCTGAACTGTGTTCTCCTTTAAACCATTGCCTGCCCATCTCATGATTTCACTCATCTTGGCCAGAAGTATCCCTCAAGTCTGCAACATCAAAGCCTCTTTGTCCCTTTTATGCTCTCATTTATAAAGCTCATGTCAAGGCTCATTCATTTTCCAGGACAAGGTGCATCATTAATAGATTCATGGTGCTCATTGCCCTTAGTCTGTTGTCTGAGAACTGCTCAAGTGCCCGTAAGCTCCTCTGGTTGCTGAATTGCAACTTGCTCATCAGTCACTTTTGGCACTATTTAGCTGCTCTGTTCACTTGCCAAGAAGTGTCTGAGGCCTTCATTTCCTCTCCTGCCAGGTAGAAGGGTCCACTCAGCAGTCCTAGGAAATCTCATATCTACAGAGCAAGATGGAAGGTAATGCAGAAGGTGACATTGGGGAAGGCAGAAAAGAGCACAAGGGTGCCATCAACAATTCTGTCCTCATGTGGAGGGGAAAATCTTCTAAAAGCATTATATAGAGAAAAGAATCAAAAGGATTATTTGGCCCAAACACCCCAGTTTATAGATGAGGATACCCAGAAAGGTCCTTGGCGGTTCCTAGATCACTCAGTATACTTGTGACACTTGACGAAGTAGCTTTGTCCACCTTGCAATATGAAGGGCAGTGAGGGGTGGAAAGGCCACTCAGGGAATGCAAAGGGGAGGAATCAGAGAACAGATGAGACCAGAATGGAGGAAAGAAAAGAGAAATAAGAAAGGACAGAGAAAGAGGATGGGTGGGACTTCCCTGGTGGTCCAGTGGCTAAGATTCTGCACTTTCAGTGCAAGGGGCATGTTCCCACATGGTGCACCATCAAAAGAAAAAAAAATGGGAAAGAAAATAGAAGCAAGCTGTAATTAAATTTAAGAAACTAAGTTGTACTTTAGATCTTGAAGAATTAAAAAAAAAAGATTCATTTTCTTTACCTCTTGGCTGTGAAGGCTGTAAGGATGAAGAAAGATGAATGGTTTTTATTGATTCAGAATTGTAGAACTGGAAAGAAACTGAAGGGTAAGGAGTTTGAGGCCCCAACATAGAGAAAGAGATTGACCAGGTTTGCATAGGGAGTTCAGCACACTGCACTTATTGTGAATGGGGGGCCTTGCCCCAGGGTCTGATTAAACATAAGTGTCCCTTGTTCCACTTTCTGTAGACATATGGCATGGCAATCAAGAACACAAGCTAAAATAAGAGGGATGGGGCAGGTTCCAAGTCTGTACCTTTTGATAAGTGTCTCTGATCCCCCATTTTGCGTATCACTCACATCTTTGGATTTAGCATCCTAGAGATGTTCTGACATTTAAAGGTGCAAGTCCAAATTCAATGAACACATGGGGAGGAGTACCAGGACTTTATTTAAAAAGTAAAATGAAGAAAAAACTACCATCATTCAGTATCCAAGGGGAACTAATTCCAGGACCACTCATAACAAAACCCCTGGATGCTCAAGTCCTTTATATAATACTGTGTATATTTGCATATAACCTACACACATCTTCTGTGTACTTTAAATCATCTTTAAATTAACTGTAATACCTAGTGCAATGCAAGTGATGTGCAAATATGTGGCAAATTCAAATTTTCCTTCTGGGAATTTTCTAGAAATTTTATTTCAAATATTTTTGATCTACTGCTGGTTGAATCCACAAACGTGGAACTCAGGGATATGGAGATGCCAAAGCATTTATGTTTTCACATTGATTAAACTTTCCTTTTCCTTCTTCATTGCAGTCATACTCAAACAATGGAGGTGAAATCCTAAATGGTAATGTCTGCTTTTCTTGATTGTGACTTTATACACTTTATTTTCATGTAAGGCTTTGGAATTGTGGTGTTGGAGAAGACTCTTGAGAGTCCCTTGGACTGCAAGAAGATCAAACTAGTCAATTCTGAAGGGAATCACCCCTGAATATTCATTGGAAGGACTGATGCTGAAGCTGAAGCTCCAGTACTTTGGCCACCTGATGCAGAGATGACTCATTGGAAAAGACCCTGATGCTGGGAAAGATTGAAGGCAGGAGGAGAAGGGGGTGGCAAAGGATGAGATGGTTAGATAGCAGCGACTCAATGGCCATAAATTTGTGTAAGCTCCAGGAGTGGAGGACAGAGGAGCCTGGTGTGCTGCAGTCTATTCGCAAAGAGTTGGACACGACTCAGTGACTGAACAACAAATTTTCATGTAAACTTGGAGATGGATTGCAACCAAAGCCAGCACTGTTCATCACTGACAGTTAGAGGAGAAACATGGGCTTAGGGATGGGGGCTGTCCTATACCAGTGTCCCCCTGGAGGGTGCCACAGGAGCATGCAATGCTCAAACCTGAGTTTTACTGCAGTGATCCTGGCACAGTGCAGAACATTGATTTCAGAAGGATGGGGAGGGTGGGGCTGGAGGCTGACTGGAAGCTCTGCAGACAAGAGATTTCTGTGATCTTATAGCCAGACGATGTACAAGGCTGTGCTCCTTCTGCGGGGGCTGCCCTGAGAGGTGTGGGCTTGCACACATATCCAGGATTTTTCTGCAATTCTTCTCTCTTTTAGACATTGATTAAATGCTGCTTTGTGAAGTGTGATTGCTGTAGACCCACAGGAATCATGATTAGAATTTCTTCAACGTTGAGAATGAGGCCCAGGTCACCCTTTTTTTGAAGAAGTAAGAGAGTTACAAACATCAGACCTTATTTAAATGTTTATCTTGAAATATTTAAGTCTTTTTTTTTTCAAGTAAACTTTCTGCAAATGCAAAAGTACAAAGAGAGAAAATAGCTCACAACATTGTTAAAAATCTAGTCCAGAGTATATTAGGGGGGCAAAGAATCTGCCTGCCAAGCCAGAGATGTGGGCTCTATCCCTTGGTTGAGAAGATCCCCTGGAGAAGGAAATAGCAACCCACTCCAGTATTCTTGCCTGGGAAATCCTACAGACAGAGAAGACTGGTGGGCTGCAGTTCATGGGGTTGCAAAGAGGTCCACATGACTTGGTAAGTAAACAACAACAAATACAAGTTTAAGATAAAATAGTGAATGTTCTTCAACCTTGCTGGTCTCTCATCGAGACTGTGTGAGTAATTTGAACAGCCCCTTATGGAAGGAATAAAGGCCTCAGAGAAGTTGAGATTCAGGTCGAGACTAAAGGACCCTCTTGGCTCCAATCCCTGGCCTGTTCCGCTACCTTCACCCCCGTCATGGGTGGGTGAAAGGCTTGGATCATGGTGTCTGGAAGCAACTGTTTCTAACTAGTTAGCTGACCTCTCACTGGGGCTTGGCTCACAGGATAGGGAGTAGAATGCGCAATTCTTTAATTGGATGAACCTCGACTTTAAAAATGTTCTATCTGCTAAATTTCAACCTAATGATAAATGTGAGTTACTTGGTTCTGACTACCTGGCTGACTGCGTAGGACATTCCTTCTGCTCTTAACGGTTCTCTAATGACTCATCTATAAAACAGATCTAATTAACATTTTACCTTGCTAAAGCTTCACTTTCATGCATTGGAGAAGGAAATGGCAACCCACTCCAGTGTTCTTGCCTGGAGAGTCCCAGGGAGGGTGGAGCCTGGTGGGCTGCCGTCTATGGGGTCGCACAGAGTCGGACACGACTGAAGTGACTCAGTAGCGGCAGCAGCAGCAGTGTAGAGAACGAAGGTCTACCTCTTCTTTACAGGATGGCTTAGCCACTTAAACTCTCTGAACCTCAGTTTCTTCATCCACCAAAGTGGAATAATTCTATCTCTTTCAAATGATTGTCACATGTTTTAAATGATAGAAGAGCATCTAAGACACAATAGGTGCTCAATAAATGTCAGCTGGAGTTGAAGGGCCAGAAAAGAGGAAGAGGAGAATGAGAGAGAGAAAAAAAAAGAAATGCGAACCCAGTCTTCATCTTTTCCTTATATAACATCTTTAGCATTATATAATTTGCAATTTGCATGCAAAACATCCCACCTAAGGGCATCATAGAAGCCTTGGAAAATCCAATATTATGCAGACAGCCTGAGATTCTGGCTGCTAAACCAGGCTTAAAAACTAATTTTCCTTCTTTAAGGAAGTGACATTTGTGCATTCAACACAGCAGCAATAAATTTAGGCTTTCTCACCACCCCCTGCTTTCCAGAGGTTATTATTTTTATCAATAGCAAAGCTATTTCTTTTTGAGTATTTGGAGCAGTTTTTGAATCTCCCCTTTGGTCCACACTGTAGTTATCAGCAGAGTAAACAACTCGTTAGGAAAAAAAAAAAAAAAGCCAAACAAGACCTAAAACCATTTTTAATGCTAGAAATGTGATTAGAGCTTTTAATTACACTCTGGAAAGTGTGCTTCCATTAATAGTTGGGGGTACATTCTATGTCAATTAAAAAAGGATTAGCAGTGAAGGCTTGAAAATTTGCCTGAATTTCAAGGCCGTTTTTATTTGTGGGCTATGCCAGGGGAAGTGGTCAGAGGGCACAAAAGCAGTGCTGCTTCTCCTTAGGAATTTTCCGGATATTTGGACATCCTCTTCATCCTCACAGGTGAGGCACTGCGGGTCTCCTTGGCAAGTATAAGAGACTGAGCTCTGAGACTCAGGTCTGCATTTAAAAGGACGGAGAGGGACACTATTAGGTAGAAAGGGCAACCGACAGAGTGACCTGGACTCTACTCCTTCCTTCAGGGGCTGATGCTCTATTTCCTTTTCCTCTCACTTCTCTAAGACCCTAGGGGCAGAATGTTTCCCTTTAAATCTCTGAAACCAACATGGGTGAGAAATTTCTTCCTCTCTCATGGCCTGTTTCACACACAGAGAGGTTATTTTCATTGGCTGTTGATTTGATATGAAATGTGATTTTGAAGTGAGGAAGACAGTGTGGTCAAAAATCCCTCAAGAAACTTGAGTCCTAGAGACAGTGGTGTTGATGAGACCAGAGCATAAATACTGCCCAGGTCCAGGGTAACACTGAAGATCATGAGAAGCGAGGGAACTCTTATCCTCTAGTCCAAGGATGCAAGGGTCTGACTTGAAAAGGAAGAGAAAACTGTACATTCAGAAATCAGGTAGGTATTAGAATGGACAGATGAAAAGAGTCGACGGAGGGGACCAAGAATATTCCCTTTTTCAATAAATATGGATTAAATGCCTACTGTGTAACCAGGCACTATTCCTCATAGAACTTAGAAAGAACTCATTTTTATTGGCCCTGAGTTAATGACACTGTGGACTTCCCTGGTGGCTCAGACGTTAAAGTGTCTGCCTTCAATGCAGAAGACCTGGGTTCAATCCCTGGGACAGGAAGATCTCCTGGAGAAGAAAAGGGCAACCCACTGCAGTATTCTTGCCTGGAAAATCCCATGGATGGAGGAGCCTGGTAGGCGACAGTCCATGGGGTCACAAAAGGTTGGACACAACTGAGTGACTTCACTTTCACTTTCACTTTAATGACACTGGAAGCATATTAAAATAAGGGCAAATGACTGAGTTCTTACCATTTGCAAAAACATTGCCATGTTTAACTCATTAGACCTTCATGAGAAGCAAGCAAGGTAGGTTTTATTACTCATATTTTGAAAATAATGGAATTGTGATCCCTCAAGTGCTCTTTGGAAGGAAAGCTATGACAAACCTAGACACACTGTGTATTAAAAAGTAGAGACATCACTTTGCCGATTAAGGTCTGTATAGCCAAAGCTATGGTTCTTCCAGTAGCCATGTATGGATATGAGAGTTGGATCATAAAAAAGGCTGAGCACTGAAGAATTGATGCTTTTGAATTGTGTTGCTGGAGAAGACGCTGTAGAGCCCCTTGGACAGCAAGGGGATCAAACCAATCAATCTTAAAGGAAATCATCCCTGAATATTCATTGGAAGGACTGTGCTGAAGCTGAAGCTCCAAAACTTTGGCCACCTGATGTAAGGAACTGACTCATTGGAAAAGACCCTGATGCTGAGAATGATTGAAGGCAGGAAGAGAAGGGGATGACAGAGGATGAGATGGTTGGACAGCATCACTGACTCAAGAGACATGAGTTTGAGCAAGCTCCCGAAAATGGAGAAGACAGGGAAGCCTGGTGTGCTGCAATCCATGGGGTCACAAGGAGTTAGACACAACCGATCAACCAAACAATAACAACAATCACTGAGGTTTGCCTTCCCTGGTGGTTCAGACAGTAAAGAATCTGCCTGCAATGCAGGATACCCAGGTTTTATCCCTGGGTTGGGAAGATCCCCTGGAGAAGACAATGGCTACCCACTCCAGTATCCTTGCCTGGAGAATTCCATGGACAGAGGAGCCTAGAGGGAGTCACAAAAGAGTAGGACACAACTGAGTGATTAACACTTTCACTTTCACTTACCACTTAGGCTGGGAGCCCCTGAAATCCAGAAAAGCAAAGAAGAATCAAGAACTCATAGTCTCCTTTGAGGG
This sequence comes from Bos grunniens, assembly GCF_055505025.1. Classification (NCBI taxonomy): domain Eukaryota; kingdom Metazoa; phylum Chordata; class Mammalia; order Artiodactyla; family Bovidae; genus Bos; species Bos grunniens. The sequence continues at coordinate 8,452,864 of NC_141170.1, read as the reverse complement.
AAGATACGGATCAAAAAGTCCCCATAGTACGTCTGCTCCTCACAGCTGCTTCCTCACAGCACTTGCTAGTCTAAGCAAGTGCTTTCTTAGGAGCTCAGCCTGGGGGTGGGGCTGCTTCCAGGCCAGGGAGAGATTTGTTTGGTGTTGGCGCTGTTGGGCCTATTAAACCAAAGCTGCAAACTCATGAAGTTGAAGTGTGAACATGCTCCCATTCTTGGCGGTGCCACGGTTTCAGGAGGATGGCAGGCAGCCCCTGCTATTCTTGGCTGCGGAGAGTTTCTAGTACATGACATCTCCCGGGGAACATCGTGTTCTAGCACGTTGTAAATGAAGGCAAGAGCGCCCTTAACAGCACCCAGAACTCAAATAGCTTTGTCTTTTGTGCATAATTGGAGCCTTGGAGGAGAGAGATGGAGAGAGCCAAGGTTCCCTCCCTCTCCTGGAGTACCTGCCAGGGAAGAATATCCGGAGTGATGATCATTTGCAAAGGTTATTAAATGTTCTTTTCCCTCTTTTCATCTCTGGAAATCTCTCAGTGGCTATGTCTCATCAGCAGGTCCTGAGTTTCTCTTTTTCTCTGATTCCTTCTGTGACCTTCTTATGTTCTATATCTTTCTGGGGCTATCTTTTGGTCTCTCTTTCTCTTGCCCACCTGTTTCTATACATGTCTTTGTCTCTGTATACCTGTCTTTATCTCTCAGAGTCTCTGATTCTCCCACTCACTGACTCTGTCTCCATCTCTCTGTTTCTCTCTGCCTCTCTGTGGTCCCCTCTCTGCCTCTCTTTCCATGGTCATTCCCCTCTTCTCTCCCTTTTCTTTTTCCTTCCCTTCCTTTTCTCCCTTTTCCTAGTTACCCCAAGATTCCTGGGAAAAACCGCACAGCTGTTACCCAGGTCCTAAGAAATTGAGAAGAAGCAGTATTGCCCCACTAAACACTTGTTGCTCAGGACTATGGACGTCCGACGGGTTTATTTCCTTGCCTCCTATCACATCCCCTTAAATGTTTAGCTTACATCATATCTGTGTGTTTGCTCCACAGCACCCTAGACCAGCAGAGCTGAAAGGACCTTCAGATATATAGAACACTGATCTTCATTCCTCACATGAAGAAACTGAGGGCAACAGAAGTAACTTACTCAAGAGAACACAGCTTACATATCTCAGAGTCAAGATTGAAATCAATATTTCTCAACATCAGTTTGAAGTTCAAAGAAATATTTGATTTATCAAACTATCATCAGTTGTCCAAACATATTTAATGAAACACACCATCTTCAGTTTTGTTGTTTGGTTTAGTCACTAAGTCATATTCAACTCTTTACCACCCAATGGACTACAGCATGTCAGGGTTCCCTATCCTCCACTATCTCCCTGAGTTTGCTCAGATTCATGTACATTGAGTCAGTGATTTTATCTAACCATCTCATCCTCTGCCACCCTCTTCTCCTCTTGCCCACAATCTTCCCAGCATCAGAGTCTTTTCCAAAGAGTCGGCTCTTTGCATCAGGTGGCCAAAGTATTGGAGCTTCAGTGTTAACTATCTGCAATATATTAAATTCCAGAATAGTGGAGGCGATGTAGCTCATGATGTGTGCTCTTGAAAACCTACAACCAACATGAGGAAGTTATGTGTCAGAGTGTTAAGGAACATACAAATCGTACTTGTTTTCCCCTCCTGAATTGATATCCTAATGAGCAATGAGGCAATAAAGCATGGGAAAGCCGGAGATCGAATGATTAGTTTTATTACTGGTTCTATGAAGACCTACAAGACCTTTGGAGAAGGCAATGGCAACCCACTCCAGTACTCTTGCCTGGAAAATTCCATAGATGGAGGAGCCTGGAAAGCTGCAGTCCATGGGGTCACTGAGGGTCGGACATGACTGAGCGACTTCACTTTCACAAGACCTTTTAGAACTAACACCCAAAAAAGATGTCCTTTTCATTATAGGGGACTGGAATGCAAAAGTAGGAAGTCAAGAAACACCTGGAGTATCAGGCAAATTTGGCCTTAAAGTACGGAATGAAGCAGGGCAAAGGCTAATAGAGTTTTGTCAAGAGAACGCACTGGTCATAGCAAATATCCTCTTCCAACAACACAAGAGAAGATTCTACACATGGACCTCACCAGATGGTCAACACCGAAATCAGATTGATTATATTCTTTGCAGCCAAACATGGAAAAGCGCTATACAGTCAGCAAAAACAAGACCGGAAGCTGACTATGGCTCAGATCATGAACTCCTTATTGCCAAATTCAGACTGAAATTGAGAAAGTAGGGAAAACCACTAGACCATTCAGGTATGACCTAAATCAAATGCCTTATGATTATACAGTGGAAGTGAGAAATAGATTTAAGGGACTAGATCTGATAGACAGAGTGCCTGATGAACTATGGACAGAGGTTCATGACACTGTATAGGAGACAGGGATCAAGACCATCCCTAAGAAAAAGAAATGCAAAAAACCAAAATGGCTGTCTGAGGAGGCCTTACAAATAGCTGTGGAAAGAAGAGAAGCAAAAAGCAAAGGAGAAAAGGAAAGATATAAACATCTGAATGCAGAGTACCAAAGAATAGCGAGAAGAGACAAGAAAGCCTTCCTCAGCAATCAATGCAAAGAAATAGAGGAAAACAACAGAATGGGAAAGACAAGAGATCTCTTCAAGAAAATTAGAGATAACAAGGGAATATTTTATGCAAAGATGGGCTTGATGAAGGACAGAAATGGTATGGACCTAACAGAAGCAGAAGATATTAAGAAGAGGTGGCAAGAATACACAGAAAAACTGTACAAAAAAGAGCTTCGTGACCCAGATAATCACAATGGTGTGATCACTCACCTAGAGCCAGACATCCTGGAATGTGAAGTCTAGTGGGCCTTAGGAAGCATCACTATGCACAAAGCTAGTGGAGGTGACGGAATTCCAGTTGAGCTATTTCAAATCCTGAAAGACCATGCTGTGAAAGTGTTGCACTCAATATGCCAGAAAATCTGGAAAACTCAGCAGTGGCCACAGGACTGGAAAAGGTCAGCTTTCATTTCAATCCCAAAGAAAGGCAATGCCAAAGAATGCTCAAACTACTGCACAATTGCACTCATCTCACACGCTAGTAAGGTAATGCTCAAAATTCTCCAAGCCAGGCTTCAGCAATACGTGAACCATGAAATTCCAGCTGTTCAAGCTGGTTTTAGAAAAGGCAGAGGAACCAGAGATCAAATTGCCAACATCTGCTGGATGATAGAAAAAGCAAGAGAGTTCCAGAAAAACATCTATTTCTGCTTTATTGACTATGCCAAAGCCTTTGACTGTGTGGATCACAATAAACTGTGTGGATCACAATAAAAATTCTGAAAGAGATGGGAATACCAGACCACCTGACCTGCCTCTTGAGAAACCTATATGCAGGTCAGGAAGCAACAGTTAGAACTGGACATGGAACAAATGTCCAGTTCCAAATAGGAAAAGGAGTTCCTGGTTCCAAATAGGAAAAGGAGTACGTCAAGGCTGTATATTATCACCCTGCTTACTTAACTTCTATGAAGAGTACATGAGAAATGCTGGGCTGGAAGAAGCACAAACTGGAATCAAGATTGCTGGGAGAAATATCAATAACCTCAGATATGCAGATGACACCATTGTTATGACAGAAAGAGAAGAGGAACTAAAGAGCCTCTTGATGAAAGTGAAAGAGGAGAGTGAAAAAGTTGGCTTAAAGCTCAACATTCAGAAAACAAAGATCATGGCATCCGGTCCCATCATGTCATGGGAAATAGATGGGGAAACAGTGGAAACAGTGTCAGATTCTATTTTTGGGGGCTCCAAAATCACTGCAGATGGTGATTGCAGCCATGAAATTAAAAGGTGCTTACTCCTTGGAAGGAAAATTATGACCAACCTAGATAGCATATTGAAAAGCAGAGACATTACTTTGCCAACAAAGGTCCGTCTAGTCAAGGCTATGGTTTTTCCAGTGGTCATGTATGGATGTGAGAGTTGGATTGTGAAGAAAGCTGAGCGCCGAAGAATTGATGCTTTTGAACTGTGGTGTTGGAGAAGACTCTTGAGAGTCCCTTGGACTGCAAGGAGATCCAACCAGTCCATTCTGAAGGAGATCAGTCCTGGGTGTTCATTGGAAGGACTGATGCTGAAGCTGAAACTCTAGTACTTTGGCCACCTCATGGGAAGAGTTGACTCATCGGAAAAGACTCTGATGCTGGGAGGGATTGGGGGCAGGAGGAGAAGGGGACGACAGAGGATGAGATGGCTGGATGGCATCACCGCATCAATGGACATCAGTTTGAGTGAACTCTGGGTGTTGGTGATGGACAGGGAGGCCTGGCGTGCTGCGATTAATGGGGTCACAAAGAGTCGGACACAACTGAGCGACGGACCTGAACTGGTGAATGATTGGAGGATGTGGCTTTAGAACTGTGGCCAAGTGAGCACGCTCATCTCTTGTAGACTCCAGTCTAGACTTTAGGACAGTTCCTTGAAAGAGAGTTTAGGTCCACTAAGCCATACTGTATAGCACAGGAAACTCTACTCAATACTCCGTAGTGCCCCCACTAAGAATGCATATGTTAGGGAGCTGGCCAGGAAGATGATGGTAATGATTTTAAAAGGCTGATAAGCACTGTCCTCATACTAACCTTGACTAAGGTGTGTGTACTCCAAGGACCAGAGGTGTACAGTTTGGTTCTTACCCCAGAGAACTGTGCCATCAGCAGCAAAGAGAAAGGAAGGAGCCCATATCCAGCAAATAGTGTCTCTTAAAAGAAGAAAAAAGACGTGCTAAGACATGGGTTAAAACGCTGGAAGCTATGCTCCCAATTTGTCAGACGCCCCATTCCTCCACTGTGTCCACATATCCATTCTCTATATTTGCATTTCTATTCTTGCCCCACAAATAGTTTCATCTGTACCATAGTTCTAGATTCCACATATACACTGCTGCTGCTGCTGCTAAGTCGCTTCAGTCGTGTCCGACTCTTTGCGACCCCATAGACGGCAGCCCACCAGGCTCCCCCGTCCCTGGAATTCTCCAGGCAAGACCACTGGAGTGGGGTGCCATTGTGTTCTCCAATGCATGAAAGTGAAAAGTGAAATTGAAGTCGCTCAGTCGTGTCAGACTCCTATCGACCCCATGGACTGCAGTGCACCGGGCTCCTCCGTCCATGGAATTTTCCAGGCACGAGTACTGGAGTGGGTTGCCATTGCCTTCTTCCACATATACACTACCATGTGTAAAATAGCTGGTGGGAAGCTGCTGTTTAGCACAGGGAGCTCAGCTCGATGCTCTGTGATGAGCTAGATAGTGGGATAGGCGGTGGTGGGTGGGAGAGAGGCTCTGTGTATACATACAGCTGATGCACTTTGTTGTATGGCAGGAACTAACACATCATAAAGCAATTATACTCCAATAATAAAATTTGAAAAAAAAATGTTAGCCAAATCTTTTGGGAAGGAGGAGGGGCATTGCAGAGGGAAATGGTGGCCTGGTATCATGTCCCCCCAAAGCAGTAGGGATTTCACAGTAAGAAGTATGACTCAAGGCTTGGAACTTTCAAAACCTGGAGAAAGATCAGGACTGAGAGCAGGGTAAATGAACTATCCAGGGTATAAAATATAAGGACCTGACTCTTGTAGGACCTGACAGTAGGCACCTCCTTAAATATTATCCCTAAGTTGTCTCACTTGCCTCACTCTAGTTCCAGCCCCGAGACACACAGGAGCTTGAGTTGCCCATGGCAGAGTCTGTGGTCTTCATCAACCCCTCGGGGCTCAGAATCTGTCAGCTTTGCCAGATACTTTAGTTTAGAAATGAGCAGAGGCTGAATGTCCAGCTGAGTAAACATGCAGAGAAAAAGGCAATTTTCCCCACAGGAAAGGTGTTTTCATCGAGGCAATTCTGCAGCCTGGAGATAAGGTGTCTTCATTTATATTAGCTGTTAGTTTCTTCATTGGGAAAAATCTGCATCCTTAGGGTATTATTGGGCTTCCCAGGTGGCTCAGTGGTAAAGAATCCACCTACCTGCACAGGAAATGAGCATTCAATCCCTGGATCAGAAGATCCCTGGAGGAGGAAATGACAGCCCTTTCCACGATTCTTGCCTAGAGAAACCCATGGGCAGAAGAGCCTGGTGCACTGCAGTCCATGGGATCACAAGGAGTCGGACAAAACTGAAGTGACTGAGCTCACACACAAGCATGAAGTATTATCATTGCAGATGCATGGAAGGAATTAAGCTTATATAATTCTTTTTGATGTGGTTGGCACTGAAATCCACAACTGCTATCTAAAGCATCAGGAATAATTTAATAATCACCATTGTTACCGTGAAGGAACCATGAATGGGTTCCTAATAAAGGAATAGGTCAAGCCACCAAATGGTGGTGAGTGTGGGATGAAAAAAAAAAACAAAAAACAAAGATGTGATTCTTTCTACAGAAAACTGATTATTTTTGTGTCAATGCTCTTCTGGTGTGAGTGGCTGTGAATACAGACACAGAAGAGGTTCTGTGTATGTGTGTGTGCATACGCACACGTGCTCAGCATACTTGTAAGTGGGTGAAGGTGATTTGACTTAATTATATGCCTCATTCACTCAGATAGAGTAAAATAGAAATTAACTTCTATTATTTCACTAATTCTACCCCTTCGTGCGAATCTTCACAATGATGCCTTTGAATATAGATCCTTCATCCACAGTGGCCATAATTGCAGGGGCTCCTCCCCTGACAATTCTGTTTAGAGCAGCATTCATAAAATGTTCCTTGGCCAATTACCATCTTTCAGAGAAACAATCCTCAGGACTGCTGCCATCAATTTTCCTTTCCACAAATATGGATACACCCTCCCTAAAAGCTCCATGAGTAAACTTCCTTGGAAGTTAGCTTCAAGGTGACCTGTCTTCCTCCTTTTCCAGTTTCTTAATAGATTTCTCTTTTCAGATAACTTTATGAAAGGAGTTGCAAGTTATTTTCAGGACATGGAAACATGGATCTTCCTAAGAAGCTCTGAAAATGTAGAATTTGGATCTCATAACAGATGAGAACTCATAATCATTTGAGAGCTGTGGGTTGAGCCCATGCAAAGCACCGGGAAGGAGTGTGAGGTCCAAGGGGGTTGGTCCAGGTGGTTGGTGCATCTGCACACTCTTGTGAACCTGCTTTCTGCCTGCCTCTGGCCACACCCCCACTCACGGCCCCTCCCCTGCCTGCAACACCCTTCTCATTTCAGTCTGGATCTCCCTAACCCAGCTGCCCCTCACATCTCTAGGATTCCTTCTTCAGCACATTGATTCGGTTGACCTTGTTGGAGTTTCTCAATTGCTCTCTCTCAATTTTATAATATGCGAAACTGTGATAATAATGGTTCTGACCTCTGGCTTATGCAAGGATTAAAAGAGTTAATACATATTAAGCTTCTAGAACAGTATCTGGCATACAGTATCACATAACTTAAATAGCTGTTGTTTGTGTTGTATTGCTTATTTGACGGGGGAGGGAATGGAAAGAACAGAAAAGGGAAGAAGTAGAGCACTCCAAGAAAGTTAGAGTCAGCTGGTGCTGTGAACTGAATTGTATGCCCGCAAATTCATATGTCTTCTCAGGTGTCACAGTGGTAAACAATCTGCCTACCAATGCAGGAGATGCAGGAAGCGCAAGTTTGATCCCTGGGTCAGGAAGACCCCTCATGGAGGAAATGGCAACCTACTCTCTAGTTTTCTTGCCTGGAAAACCTCATGGACAGAGGAGCACATACACATCACGTAAAATTCATATGCTAAAGCTCCAGTGGGTGTCCCTGGTAGCTCAAATGGTAAAGAATCTGCCTGCAATATAGGAAACCCAGGTTAGATTTCTGGGTTGAGAAGATCTTCTGAAGGAGGTCATAGCAACCCACTCTAGTATTCTTGCCTGAAGAACCCCATGGACAGAGGAACCTTGTGGGCTACAGTCCATGGGGTCACAAAGAGTTGGACAAGACTGACTGACTAAGCTCTAATCCCTCAATGTGATGCATTTGGAAATAGGCCCTTAGGAGATGCTCAGGTTAAGATGAGATCTTGAGGGTGGGGTCCGCATGATGGGATTAGTGCCCTACAAAAGCTCAGTCTCCAACTGTAAGTCATTCAGAGATTAAGCAAGAAGGGAGTTGTCTGCAAGTCAAGAGAGCTCTCGCCAGGGCCTGACCATGTTGGCATTCTGGTCTTGGAATTTCCAGCCTCCCAAACTGTGAGCAATGGGTCTGTTGTTTAAGCCTCCAGTCTGTGGTATTTTGCTATAGCAGTTTCAGATATAGTAGCAGGATAGGGACCAGGTTGTTGGCACTTCACACTCTTTCCAGGGTCTGCTCATTGTTGAGAATGTGGGTTGTTTCTGTTCTCCACGTCACCCCAATCTGACCCTTATTTTAGTATTAGCATAAAATGGTGAGAAAATAAGAAAAACATAGTTAATCCTTCTATATACAACCCCCCTCCACACACAGTTCAGAAGATGCAGCTGAGCTGGGTGGGATGCAGGGCTTTTCAAAGTCCAAGGTCAAGTCTTTGTCCTCTTTTCCCTTAGGGTACTAGGTATTAAGCACAGCATCTAATCTCTCTTAGAGTTTCCTTATCCCTGAGGCAGGTTGGGTGAGTGGATTGGCCCAGACACCCTTGATTTATCCAGAAGGAGGAGGGAGTCTACTAGGATTCCATCCAGAAACCTTAGGATCTAGCACCACTATCCTGAGAAACCTGGATGAGAGGAAAATCCGATTGGCATCAGCATTGGAAGGTTGTAAAGCTATGCGCATTGCAAAGCATCATTTCTTTCTTTTGTTTATGTCCTTCCTTCCTTCTTTTCTTTTCTTTCTTTCTGACAGTTGACGCTTGTGTGAGTGTAGCATCCTTGATTGAGATCCCAGAATTCCTACCTGGTAAATAAGAATACTCAGAGCTCCCTTACGTGTGTATGCAGAGTTCTGGGTGAACCCACTTGGCTCTGGAGTCTTGAGCAAACCACTCACAGATCCTAGATGAGACAGCCTTTTCCCTGGTGCTTGTGGCTGAGACAATTTGTCTGCTGCTTCTTTAGCTTCTCTTGCTCACCTTTCAGCCTACATGTTGCTTCCTATGGGTTTTTTTTTTTTTCCTTTCTGATCTTGAAAGCTTTGGTTTTGCAAACTCCAACCCCCCTGCCAAGTCTCCTACGTTTTCTCTGCACCCATTGCACAGATCACAGTGAATTGTGCCTGCTTCTCTACCTCCCAAGTGCTCTACAAGGTCCTGATCTCCTTGAATGCTGGGTCTGGTCCTGTACACTACTGACCACTACCACTGAATTAGAGCCTGGTATGTTGTAAGAGTCCAGCAGTTCAATGATGACTGACAGGAGATAAGAGATGTAAAGGACCTCAGTTCAGTTCAGTTCAGTCGCTCAGTCATGTCTGACTCTTTGCAACCCCATGAATCACAGCACACCAGGCCTCCCTGTCCATCACCAACTCCCAGAGTTCACTCAAACTCATGTCCATCAAGTCGGTGATGCCATCCAGCCATCTCATCCTCTGTCGTCCCCTTCTTCTCCTGCCCCCAATCCCTCCCAGCACCAGAGTCTTTTCCAATGAGTCAACTCTTTGCATGAGGTGGCCAAAGTACTGGAGTTTCAGCTTTAGCATCATTCCTTCCAAAGAAATCCCAGGGCTGATCTCCTTCAGAATGGACTGGTTGGATCTCCTTGCAGTCCAAGGGACTCTCAAGAGTCTTCTCCAACACCACAGTTCAAAAGCATCAATTCTTTGGTGCTCAGCTTTCTTCACAGTCCAACTCTCACATCCATACATGACCACTGGAAAAACCATAGCCTTGACTAGATGGACCTTTGTTGGCAAACTAACATCTCTGCTTTTGAATATGCTGTCTAGGTTGGTCATAACTTTCCTTCCAAGAAGTAAGTGTCTTTTGATTTTATGGCTGCAATCACCATCTGCAGTGATTTTGGAGCCCTCAAAAATAAAGTCTGACACTGTTTCCATTGTTTCCCCATCTATTTCCCATGAAGTGATGGGACCAGATGCCATGATCTTAGTTTTCTGAATGTAAAGGACCTAGTATGGATAAAATGTTAAAATGAAAAGTGTTAAGACAAGGAAGAGCAAGTGCAAAGGCTCTGAGGTAGATTTATCTTGAGAAAGGAGAATGAGGACCAATGTGGCTAGAACATGGGGAACCCCAGGGAAGATGGGAAGGACAAATCTAAAGAAGGGATAAGGACTAGGTCAGGTAGGGCACCATGAGCCATGGTAAGGAGCTTGGATTATTTTATAAGTTCAGTGGGAAGCACTGAGAAATGTTTATTAGGGGAATGGTACAATCTGATTTTTAAAATTTCACTCTGGCTACTGAGTGAAATTGGAGGAGGACAGGCATGGATGCTGGGAGGCCATTGTAATTCTGTTTTTATTTGGAGTCTCAGAATTGGTATGCTTTTACTAATTAAAAAATAACAACAACAAAATCCTTTTATTACTAGAGGTTTACTTTCAACAATCTGTTTATCAGGTATTTTTGGAAAACTGGAAAGCCTTTCAGTTGTTCTCTTTCAAATGGAAAATTATGGTTTTTCATTATGGATTTCTTCTCAGAGTAGAGCATAATTTTCCTTTATTACAAAACCAATATTAAAGAAGTAGAAAGGAAACAGAAGAAAGAAAAAAGCAAAACAATTCACTTTTCCATCTTAGAAAATCAAGCACTATTTTAAGTTCTCTTACAGCCCCCAACCATGAGCACAGAGTTTTGTTACAGTTATAACAATAATGGATATATACTATATTGAATTCTGTTTTTTTCACACTTTCTCTTCATTCTATACGTGTGCTTAGCTCTGTGCCTGACATATAATCAGTGATAAATGTTAAATGTTAGCTTTCTTTCCACTCCTCCTCCTCAATCTATTTCTATTATTGTGTTAGAATATATCCTTCATAGTGATTACTTTTTAAAATGGCAAAGCATTTTTATCAAGTGAACAATCATTTAAAAAAAATTTACACTCTGTTGGATATTTAGTCAACTTACATTTTTTTTTTCAATCTTATATAAGTTAGTGCTTAATTGAAATTCATTGTTCTTGTAACCTTTTTTCTTTTGGATTATTGCCTTTGAACAACTCTTTCCAAAGGGGAAAAAATTTTTTTTAAAATAAAAGTATCTTCCCCCAAACACTGCATACCTGGATTTCCTAATAATGGACAAAAATAAAGCTTATTTGCCACCACCCTACCTCTGAAGGGTAGTCCCGGATTTCCTTAGGCAAGCTGAAAATTCTGTCTTAAAATGAATAACCAGGGATAGATTTTTGGATAAAAGGTAGTATACATTTCTTTGAATCTCTATTTGATGCTCATCTGTGTATTTTTTTTTAAAGGACAAGATAGAAAATCTTGGCATGCTGCAGTTTATGGGATTGCAGAGCTGGACATAGGGACTGAACAACAATTGGGCATTTACTGTGTTCTAGGCACTTGGTCCGGAGAAAGCAATGGCACCCCACTCCAGTACTCTTGTCTGGAAAATCCCAAGGATGGAGGAGCCTGGTAGGCTGCAGTCCATGTGGTCGCTAAGAATCAGACATGACTGAGCGACTTCACTTTCACTTTTCACTTTCATGCATTGGAGAAGGAAATGGCAACCCACTCTAGTGTTCTTGCCTGGAGAATCCCAGGGATGGGGCAGCCTGGTGGGCTGCCGTCTATGGGGTCGCACAGAGTTGGACACCACTGAAGCAACTTAGCAGCAGCAGCAGTAGGCACTTGGTCATGGCTGTAGTACAAATTTCCATTTAATCTTCACCTTACTTTTCTTACAAAGATATTGCTGTTGATTCTACCTTGTGGATGGGGAGACTGAGGCTGAGAGAAATTAAGTAATTTTGTGTAAATCAGTATGTGTGACAGCAGAGTCAGGCTCCAGATTTGGAACCCTGCTCCACCGGACCTCGCTGCTAACTGCTTGCCTCTACCAGGCATGCATATGCAATGCCTATTTATTTATTATAGACTTGATGTTTCACTCACTAATTTGAATTTGCTCTTGTTAAATTGTAGGTATGTATTCATTTTCTTGGCATATTTAATGCAAATATTTTTCCCGAGGACTTTTAAGAGATCCATTTAGCAGGATATATTTAAGCTGAGGGAGTCATAAGTTGAGCCAAGAGGAGGTCTAATTTTATTAGTGCTCTAGGTGCATGATTGCGAGAAGCAGAAGACATTTTTACAATGTTTACTTACAAAACTTCCTTGGGGTTTCAAAAAGTGAATGAAACAGAAAAACCTCATAATAACTCCAAGGGTGGAGAGATTCCTTGCTGATTCCTTTAGGCTCTAATAAAAACCCCCACCACTCAAACATTCTTCATGTCATTTTACTCTTATTTTCAAGGTAGGTATAATAAATAATGTTTTTACAGATGAGGAAAATGAGGCAAACCTGTGAAACAACTTTCCTAACATCAGAGAGATTTTATGCAGTGGAGAAGGATTAAACAGATGTCTGGAGGAGTTCAGAACACATGCTTTTCCTGTAATATCATATCAAGAGATGTCCAAAGGGATGATTGTTTAGAAAAAATTATAGCACTGAGAAAGCTTCCATGGAAGGGCACCGATAAGCAAGATGTGGATCCCTTCAGTAAGAGGAAACTGGTTGGGAACCTAGATCTGTCCATTGTGGTAGGAGGTGGTAGAGGGAGGCGGGCGATTTGACAGATTCATCCTTCCTGCTCCCTTCCTTCCTGTTGTCTATCCCTTCATCTGTCCATTAAAATTCATTGATAATTAATGAGAACCTACAGTATAGCCCAGGGAGCTCTACTCAGTGCTCCATGGTGACCTAAATGGGAAGGAAATCCAAAAAACAGGGGATATATGTATACGTATAGATAATTCATTTTGCTGTACAGTAGAAACTAACATAACATTGTAAAGCAACTATACTCCAATAGAAATTTTAAAAATGCATTGAATGAAATATACCATCATTCAATACAGAGATGTTACTTAGTTATTGACTACATTCAGTATGGTGTTTATTTCACACCCGTTACTCACTTATTTTGCAACTGGAAGTCTGTACGTCTTAATCTTCCTCACCTCTTTCTTTCCCTTACACTCTTCTCTCCTCTGGGAACCTCTTGGTTTTCTCTGTGTCTATAACTCTGTTTCTGTTTTTGTTTGTTTGTTCATTAGTTTTGTTTTTTAAATTCTATACCTAAGTGAAATATAGTATTTGTCTTTCTCTGTCTGATTTATTTCATTTAGCATAATACCCTCAAGGCCCATTTAGCTTAATACCCTCAAGGTCCATCCATATTGTCACAGATGGCAAGATTTCATTCTTTTTATGGCTGAGTAATATTCCATTTTATATATACAGTGGAATTATATCTATCTATCTATATATATACACCACATTTTCTTTATCCATTCATCTGTTCCTGGGCAGCTGGGTTGTTTCTGCATCTTGGTTATTGTAAGTACTGTCATGATGCATGAACATAATTAATGTTTTTATTTACTTTAGAAGTAGTACTTTTGCATGATAACATACTGTAACTAGACTTATCATGGTGATAATTTTGAAATGTATAGAAAAACATCACTATATTGTGTAACAAGAACAGACATAGTATTGTAGGTCAATTAATCTAAAAAAAAAAGCAAACATACAAACAAACTTATAGAAAAAGAGATCAGATTTGTGGGCATATAGGGGAGAGAGGATTGAATGAAAGCAGTCAAAATGTAAAAACTATCAGTTGTAAAGTAAATAAGTACTAGACATGTGATGTACAACATAACAAATACAACTAACACTGCTTATGCTATATAAGTCATTAAGAGAGTAAATCCTAAGAATTTTCATCACAAAAGATTGTTTATCGTTTCTTTAATTTTGTATCCATATGAGGCGATAAATGTTCACTAAACTTATTGTGATAATCATTGCATGATGTATATAAATCAAATCATTATGCTGTACTTCTTAAACTTACACAGAGCTGTATATCAATTAAATCTCAGGAAAACTTGAAGGAAAACATACATATATGGAACGCATTATACTAGGCATTGAGGAAACTGGTATGAATGGAACTTGGCTCCTATCATCAAGGAGTATTCCTTAATTAAAGGAATAAGGAAAGGCAGGGAAATAAATTATTATAAAATAATGTGATGTTACTTGACAGTTAACATGCACAGAATACCATGAGAATATCAGGATTGCCAGTTGGTGGGTGATGAAGCCCAGAGATGGAGAAGGAAATGGCAACCCACTCCAGTGTTCTTGCCTGGAGAATCCCAGGGACGGTGGAGCCTGGTGGGCTGCCGTCTCTGGGGTCGCACAGAGTCGGACACGACTGAAGCGACTTAGCAGCAGCAGCAGCAGAAGCCCAGAGATGCTACATCAGAATCCGGATGGGAAGAGAGTGTCCAAGAAAATGATTTGGAGAAGAGGTTAGACTTGAGCTGAGTGTTTTTGGAAGGATAGCTGTTGTTCAAGTCAGTAAGTCATGTCCATCTCTTTGTGACCCTATGGACTATAGTATACCAGGCTTCCCTGTCCTTCACTATCTCCTGCAGTTTGCTCAAACTCATATCCATTGAATCGGTGATTCCATCCAATCATCTCATCTTCTGTCTCCCCCTTCTCTTCTTGCCCTCAATCTTTCCCAGCATCAGGGTCTTTGGAAGGGTGTATAGAACTTAATTAGCTGAAGGGAGTGGAGAAGTGTTCCATACCAAGGAATTCTCACCGTCAAATATTTGGAGATGTGAAATAGAAGTAAATATTTGAGGACCTGGAAGTAGTTTCAGAAGGTTGGTATGAAAGGGAGAGGTAGGGAATGGGGTTAAGAAGCTTAGACAAAAACTAGGCTAAGGTTGCTGGTACTGGGAAGAACTTCCACCCTCAAGGAGAATGTGGACTCTGGAGATCTTGTTTGTAGTTTTGTTGTTTTAAGCTCAGTGCCTGCATCATGCTTAAGAATTTCTTATTGGGATGCACATTCCCCTCTAGGTCAGTATTTCCTGCTATGTGAGAGGTCATCTGACCCGGCCCTACACCTAGAATCATCCGACCCGGCCCTACAGCTAGAATCAGTAACTTATGCCATGTCTTGGTTTGGAGAAAGAAAAACAGCCTTCAGGCTAAACAGAAAGTTATCAAGGCTGGAGTGGAGGGGGTTGATTAATAGCTCAGAAGGCATCTGCTAGGAGATGGAGTACCCCCTTCAGACCTTGGTGGCCTTCTACAGCTTTCACTAAACTTTCACCTGGAAAGTCACGGATCACCCTCTTCAACAGGACATTTCAGCAATTTCCATGGCAGCTGTGGCCCTGATATCCAACAGACAGGTTGTGAGGCTCAACCAGGAAGCTTATCTGGCATGTACTCCGTGAAGACTGTTTATAGTCATTGTGTTGCAAGAGCTATAATTGAGTGGGTATTTCCCATGTGACAGCATCAATGCCACACTAAACGTCCCTGACGTTTAGTCTCTCAGTTGTGTCTGACTCTTTGTGACCCTATGAACTGTAGCCCACCAACCTCCTCTGTCCATGAGATTCTCCAGGCAAGAATACTGGAGTGGGTTGCCATGCCCTCCTCCAGGGCATCTTCCCAACCCAGAGATTGAAATTGCATCTCCTGTATTAGCAGGCAGGTTCTTTACTACTGAGCCACCTGGAAAGCCCATAAATATCCCTAAACACATTTAATTATTACAATATCCTTATAAAGCAGGCACTGTTATCCTCATTTTACTGTTGGGGAGAGTGAATTTTAGAAAGATTGAGTGGCTAAACCTATAATACACAGTCAACATTCAACATGGAATGACTTGGGTTTGTCCCATGCTAGACTTCTCTCTATGTGGTACATGGCCAAAATTGTCCTTTGATGTTTTAGTCCTCAGCTTTGTACCTTCTCTCTGTCTGGAGCATCCCTTTGGCTTATTCCTCTTGGTTAAATTCTAGATCCTGTTTTTTTAGATCAGCTCTTACAGTCTTCTATGAGGCCTTTCTTGACCCCGTTTATTCATCTTAATTTCTTTTTTTTTTTAAACATTTAAAACATTTTTTATTGTGTCAAAATATGCATAAAAATCTACTTTATTCTTCAGTGTACAATTCAGTGATATTAGTTTCTCTTCTTTATTTATTTATTTATTTTTGAACTTTAAAGATCAGATTTATTGGAGAAAACAAAAAAACCCCAAAACCCAAAGGATGGGATTTTACATCTCAAGACATCTCCCAGGTATTAAGTCCACAGATTACAAATCATTTTCATAGAAGATATTTTTGTACAAATTTTACATGTAATGAGCGGGTTGTAAATCCCTGTTTGTTCTAACAGGGTGGCAAGAGTAGAGGAATGGGGGGAAAAACCAGCTTTTTTGTATACATCTATTTGGAAGGAGCAGACATGAAGAGGGCAAACCCTACCTTTTCAACATCTATAGCAAATGGTTTAAAAAAATACCCTCTCAACCTTGGGTATCTCTAAAAGCCACTTCCTAGCTACTAGCCACTCCAAGCCAATTATTTAAAGTTACCTCACTTGGTATGTCCATGATGTCCACTGGGTAAATGATTCATTACGCTCACTGCTGCAGCACTCATAAACTAACACCCTGCAAGGTTGGACAGGGTCTAACCTAGGACTGATGGGACCCTCATGCCTTGTTCTGTTTGTACTTTGTACAAATTTCTACTTTAGCTACTCATAACAGCTCAGGCTGCAAACTTTAGTGCTTTTGAAAATTTTTTTGTTTTATAAAAAAAATCTTTTGAAGTGCAAGGTTCTGCAGTGTAGGGGGAATTCACATTGTTGTGCAACTATCATCATTCATATCCCAAACATTTTTAATCGTGCAAAAAGCCCTATACATTAAATAACAACACCCCTTCCTTCCTCTCCCTCAGCCATTGGTAACCCTTCTTCTACCTTCTTTGTCTGTGATTTTGACTCTGCCATGTACCTCACAAAGTGGAATCATACAGTATTTGCCATTTGGTGACTGGTGGTTTCATTTAGCATAATACTCTCAAGGTACATCCATGTTATAGCATGTATCAGAATGTCCTTCTTTTATAAGGCTAATAATATTCCATTGTGTGTATGTGTATAACTCTATTTATCTTTTTTTAATCACCTATCTAAATGGCTAGCTATCAGTTTCCTATTGGTTCTATATCCTTGGAATGTCCTAACACACTCTCGGGTTTTTGGGTTTTTTTTTGATAGTTTCAAATTTGTGGTAAATTTACCTCCTCCTCTGAAAATAGTTGTTGTTCAATATTCTTCAATACCTTTAAGATCAAGGTCTGTAGCTCATTCACCTCTCCTCTAGAGAGAGTGATAGGAACATGATACATAGATCTGAGTCTTAATCTGACCTACCTGACTGCTAAGTGTGTAACTTTTCTAGCTTCTGCAATTGCTTCTAACTCTTGTTAACATCTTACTCAAAAGGTTGTTGTCAAGTTTAAACTCGCTAATATACATAAAGAATTTCATAAACCACAGTAGCCTTCTGTTGCCTTGTTAGAACATTGTAATATTTCCTTCTTTTCTCCCTTTTATTTTTTTCAGTTCTTGAAGGACTGCCAATCCTTAGATGAATATGAAGGGCTGCCAGTTTCCGGGGAGAGTGAACTATCTTTGGACTAATTTCAATAATATCTTCATGGTCGGGTCAGCAGTTGTTTGCTGATCTTGCTTCATGCCTTCACTCTCAGTGGTTCAATTTCCTGGTTCTATTTTAGATGATAAGAGGGAATAGTTTGATCCTAATTTCTGCTCAAAGCCAGTACATTTAGCTTCCTGGGCCACAGCCTTTGAAGAGATTAAAGATTATCAAGGAGGAAAAATACCATTCACTGAAGAGCAACTTTGAAGATCTAGAGAAAACAAACAAAAACAAAACAAAACTGGAGAGTGAAGGAAGGCAATAGAATTGATATCTGGGAGCAAAAGTCAGATGTATTAGTTCCAAACTCCTAATTTATCCCCCCTCTCCTTTCCCCTTTGATAACCATAAGTTTGTTTTTTCATAAATGCATTTCTTGTATATAACTTTATATGTATCATTTGAAATATTTTTAGATTCCACATATAAGCAATGTCATATGATATTTTTGTCTGTACACCCGAAACTAACACAATATTGTAAATCAGCTGTGCTTCAATAAAAAATAAAAAGAAAACTCCAAAAATCAGATGTTATAATTATTTTTTTCAGATTTCAGTATTTTTTCTTGTCATAAATAAGGCTACTTATGATCCTACATGTGTCTAGATACATCACCTTTATTCATATAACTTCTCTTGTATAAAAAGAAACCTTCTGTTTTGTCTTCTGTTTTCCATCAGTAAGTCTGGCCTTTGAAATACTGTCTTGCAAATTTATGCACACATTTCAGCTTGAGGAGATAGTTGAAATTGAATGAGACAACACAATCACTACAGGATTCTTCAAAGGAAAAAATAAAGAATTAAAAACCGACAAAAATAGCCCGAGCGAAATTGGT
The DNA here is from genome assembly GCF_055505025.1 of Bos grunniens. Lineage (NCBI taxonomy): Eukaryota > Metazoa > Chordata > Mammalia > Artiodactyla > Bovidae > Bos > Bos grunniens. The sequence goes on along the minus strand of NC_141170.1, from coordinate 8,434,269 downwards.
GAATGCAGAGAAGAGAGAACAAGCTTCAGAACCATTGCCTGGAGTGTTTCAGACAGTCCCATCCAGAGAATTGCAGAAGAGAAAGACAAGTAATTCCCTCTCAAACAGTCCATCATCAAAACCTGATGAAAAAGCAAAACTTCTAGCTCTCAATATAGAAAGAAGTAGGAAGGTATATTTATGATGGATCTGTGATTTTTTCTTTCCTTTGTCCCTTTTATCTCAGCAAATGACATCATATCTATTCAGCTCAAGCCAAAAACTTGGGAGAAATTCTCAATTCTTCTTCCTTCGTCATCCACAACCAATCCTCCTCCAACTCCACACAGAGAGCCTGATTGTCCAAATGACAATCAAACAATCATTCTTGGTGGCCCTCATGTTGAAAGAGGTTACACCCCAGAGAGGACTGACCCAGCCTAAGAGAGCTTGTTCAAGTGAAAAGACACCTCCTATGTTCTATGATGTATATCTTCATCAATCCTGTTGCATTTTTTAATGAAAGCTTATTTAATAATAAGTAATAACCCATATTGTGGATTCATATAGATTTCAGGGTGGAGTAATTGTTGGAGAAGCCTCAGTTCTCTTCACTCTAAGGCAGTCTTTGTTCTTGAATTTGAAAGATAGCTGTGATGATGAGAATCACCCTCCTTTATCTCTCCACTGAAACAGTATTCCTAATTTTGTCACTTGTACTCTGCAGTGATGAATCGTGTGTTCGGACCTTGACAGAAGCCTCCTTAAGCTCGTTCAAAGATAGCATTGAGTCTCATGTATAAAAACCCATTTGATTTCTTTCAATTATGTCATCGCCATGTACTTTGTAACATCTGACACCTATTTGTCCCTTCTCTGCAAAAACATAAAAATTCATTTCAGACAATGAAATTCAATTTGTCTTGAAAGTAATTCCATAAAGAAAAATTAATAATCTAGGCAGCATTCTAATCTCCTTCTGCAATGTTATGCTGAGCCTGGGCAGTGTTAACTGGCATTGTCCTAGTATTATAAGAGGATAAATGGGAAATTAATGCTTCTGGTAAGGCAACTATTAATGATAATGGAAAGTAATTAAAAGCCCAAAGTAGAACCTGGAGGAAATTCAGTCCAGAGCAAATCAAAAGATTTCTGGTTTAATTTGCTGTGATAGATGGTATTATTAGTTCACAATTATTCATTCTTTCTCTGTCCTTGTTCTGAGCTTTTAATCCTGGTTGCTGTATTTGCCCAATTATAATAAAACTGGACAGGGGGACCAATGATCACCTAATGTTTGTGTTCCTTATTCGTCTGTGTAGCATAAAGCCTACCTACTTAAGACGATGGGGGTCCATTACATTTGCCAGAATGGAAATTCCTTTCTTTTCCTTCTATTTATAGGCATGAGGAGACCAAGTCTTAAGACTAAAATCTTAAAAAGACTTTAAAGTCTTAAGATTTAAAGTCTTAAAAAGACTTTAAGTTGGGGAAGATGTTTCCGGTGTGACCCCATGAAAATCTTCCTCCTACTGGGACAAGAAACTCTACACTCACAGTGTCAAGATCCATGAGGAAATGAAGTGTAAATTTTCCTACTGGGTTATTGGGAATGCTGACCACTCTTTCCACACCTACATTCCTTGACCTATGTACCCTACCTACTGGAGAACATAACATCCTATACTGCTTATGTAAGGTACATGGCATCTTTTCAAAACATCATCTCTAATCTGGTGCACTAAATCCATCATTCCATCAGGTTAGCATCTTCGGTGAAAGGACCAAAGGATTTTGTGCTCACAGCTACATCTCATTTAAAGGGGGTTTCTTACTCAGCTATAAAAAAATAAAGAAATACATTGCTGCCATTTGCAGCAAAATGGATGAACCTAGAGACTATCACACTAAGTAAATCAGACAGAAATAAAACAAATGTCACATGATATCACTCATACGTGAAACATAGTTTTTTAAAAATGATGCATATGAATTTACTCACAAAACAGAAACAGATTTACAGATATCAAAAACAAGCTTATGGTTGCCAAAGGGGAAAAATTGAGGGGAAGAAGGGATAAATCAGGAGCTTGGGGTGAACATACACACACTACTATACATAAGATCGATAAGCAACAAAGACCTACTGAGCAGCAGAGGGAACTCTACTCAATATTCTGTAATAACCTATAGAAGAAAAGAATCTAAAAAGGAATGAATGCATGTATAGATTTAACTGAATCACTTTGCTATATAACTAACTCTAACATAACATTGTAAATCAACTATTCTCCAACAGAGCCAAAATTTAAAAAAAATAAAAAGGGGGTTTCTTGGTCTAAAAAGAGGTCATATGTCAGTATATCACTCACTCTGGGAACCTTCAGCTAATTACGCTAGTTTTATGTAAACAATTACATAAAATGCTAGCTGCAGAGAACAGACTTCTCTTCTTAGTGTTAGTCGCTCGTGCCCAACTCTTTGCGACCCCATGGACTGCAGCCCAGACTCCTCTGTCCATGGGAGTTTCCAGGCAAGAATAGTGGAATGGGTTGCCATTTCCTTCTCCAGGGGATTTTCCCAACCCATGGATTGAACCCGGGTCTCCTGCACTGCAGGCAGATTCTTTACCATCTGAGCTAACATGTGGTTAAATTTGAAGGACAAGTGGTGATAACCTATCTCACTTCTCAGTTGCAGAATAACACCTGCTTTCCAAGGATAGCATGCATGGTATCTGCTGGTGAAATGAAGTGTTTGGATGTGAATGCTAGGAGAGACAGCTAATTTGTCCTGCTCTCCGGCGGAGATGGGAGAAGTCTTTGTTGATGCTTCTGCTGCCAGCCACTTGGTTTTCTGGTTGGCAGCATCCATGGGGAACATAGCAAATTATATGCTACCTATTCCTTCAACACTTCAGGTTGTAGGCACCGAACAGCACAAGGTAGAACACATAGATAGTAGTTCTATTTCCTTGCTACAGTGACTTTGACATTTGTTTGATAGCTTTGATCTTTTTGCGTGCTCAATCACTTCAGCCATGTCCAGCCCTTTATGACCCCATGGACTGTAGCCCACCAGACTCCTCTGTCCATGGAATTCTCCAGGCAAGAATACTGGAGTGGGTTGCCAGGCCCTCCTCTAGGGGATCTTCCAGACACAGGGATCGAACGAGCATCTGCTGCGGTCTTTGCATTGCTGGTGGATTCTTTACTGTTGAGCCCCTGGGGAAGCCTCAGGGTCAATTTTTAACCTTATTTATTTTATTGTTTGATATTTTCTGTTGCTCAGTTTGTGATACACTTTTATTTTTGCCAGCAAAAAACAAAAGTGAATGTTTGATGTAATATTATGCAGTGGATTCAAATTTCTTTAGAAAGCTAAGGACAACTGTGGAATTTGCCCATTGTATTTGTTGATACTTGGCCATCCACCAAGAAGAACATGGTGATATAACTGGCTGCAGACTCTGCAGAGATATGACACATTAAAACTTCTAGTCAGAGATGGTGTGAAACATGGCTTTTTATTTAGATCAATTGAGTATTGCTCTAAATTTATTTTCTTTGTTTTTTAATTTTTCTTGTATATGTACCAAAAATGGAAAACATAGCTGCAAATATGTTGACTCCATTAGAAGAAAAACATTTTGGAAATAGTAAAAGGACACAATCTGATTTTTCAAGTAAAACACAAATTAGTTAATATCATCCCAATAGTTGTTCAATTGTTTACTTTTTTAATAAATCAGGGTAAAGCTTTGGGAATTTCATTCTGTCAAAGATGACATATCTGACATTATTATAAACACTACTTAAAATACAATCAAAAGACAAATTATATCTGTGGTGATAATATGGATATAAATATTGATGGAACATATCATCATGAATATGTGATGTTCTTGATGGATTAAGAAATCTATAGGGCAGCCATAAAAAATGAAATCTTTCCATTTGTGACAATATGAATAGACTTAGAGGGTATAATGCGAAGTTAAGTAAGACAGAGAAAGACAAATACGGTATGACTTCAGTTATGTGGGAAGTCTAAAACAAAACAAATTGACAAACAGCAAAATCGAAGCAGAGTCATAGTTGCAGAGAACAAACAGGTGCTTGCCAGAGGGGAAGGGGATAGGGAAGTAAGAGAAATTGGTAAGGGAGATAAGAGGCACAAACTTCAAGTTTGGCCGCAATGCTCAAACTACTGCACAATTGCACTCATCTCACACGCTAGTAAAGTAATGCTCAAAATTCTCCAAGCCAGGCTTCAGCAATATGTGAACTGTGAACTTCCAGATATTCAAGCTGGTTTTAGAAAAGGCAGAGGAACCAGAGATCAAATTGCCAACATCCGCTGGATCATGGAAAAAGCAAGAGAGTTCCAGAAAAACATCTATTTCTGCTTTATTGACTATGCCAAAGCTTTTGACTGTGTGGATCACAATAAACTGTGGAAAATTCTGAAAGAGATGGGAATACCAGACCACCTGACCTGCCTCTTGAGAATCCTATATGCAGGTCAGGAAGCAACAGTTAGAACTGGACATGGAACAACAGACTAGTTCCAAATAGGAAAAGGAGTACATCAAGGGTGTATATTGTCACCCTGCTTATTTAACTTCTATGCAGAGTACATCATGAGAAATGCTGGACTGAAAGAAGCACAAGCTGGAATCAAGATTGCTGGGAGAAATATCAATAACCTCAGATATGCAGATGACACCATTGTTATGACAGAAAGAGAAGAGGAACTAAAGAGCCTCTTGATGAAAGTGAAAGAGGAGAGTGAAAAAGTTGGCTTAAAGCTCAATATTCAGAAAACGAAGATCATGGCATCCGGTCCCATCACTTCATGGGAAATAGATGGGGAAACAGTGGAAACAGTGTCAGACTTTATTTTTCTGGGCTCCAAAATCACTGCAGATGGTGATTGCAGCCATGAAATTAGGAGACGCTTACTCCTTGGAAGGAAAGTTATGACCAACCTAGATAGCATATTCAAAAGCAGAGACATTACTTTGCCAACAAAGATTTGTCTATCAAGGCTATGGTTTTTCCTGTGGTCATGTATGGATGTGAGAGTTGGACTGTGAAGAAAGCTGAGCGCTGAAGAATTGATGCTTTTGAACTGTGGTGTTGGAGAAGACTCTTGAGAGTCCCTTGGACTGCAAGGAGATCCAACCAGTCCATTCTGAAGGAGATCAGTCCTGGGTGTTCATTGGAAGGACTGGAAGGACTGATGCTGAAGCTGAAACTCCAACACTTTGGCCACCTAATATAAAGACCTGATTCATTGGAAAAGATCCTGATGCAGGGAAAGATTGAAGGCAGGAGGAGTAGGGTACGAAAGAGGGTGAGATGGTTGGATGGCATCACTGACTCGTTGTGCCTGAGTTTGAGCAAGCTTCGGGAGTTGGTGATGGACAGGGAAGCCTGGCGTGCTGCAGTCCATGTGGTTGCAAAGCCTTGGACACATTTGAATGACTGAACTGAATGGAACTAAAACATCACTGCACCCAAACAAGGGTAAGTATTCAACGGCAATGGATTTCATGTTGCGTCCTCCCAAAATTCACAAGTTGCAATGTCCTAAATGTGATGTTTTTAGAGGGGGATGTCTTTGAGAGGTGATTAGGTCATGATAGTAGAGCTTTCATGAAAAGGATTAGTGCCTGTATAAAGGGACCTCTAGAGAAGGAAATGGCAACACACTCCAGTATTCTTGCCTGGGAAAATCCCATGGACAGAGGGGCCGAGCCTGGTGGGCTACATACAGTCCATAGGGTCACAAAGAGTCAAATACAACTGAGTGACTGAGCACAAAAGGGACCTCAGAGAGCTCTCAATTTCTTTCTACTGTGTGAAGACACAGTGAGAAAATGGTCCTCTGTATCCCAGAAGAGGACCCTGACCAAACCTGACCATGCTGGCACTCTAATCTGGAACTTTTAGCCTCCAAACCTGTTGTTTATAAGCTACCCTGTTTATGGCATCGGGCTAGCAGGAAAAGTTCATTTGGGTTTTTCTGTGAGATATCAGAGAAGCTTATGGAAAAACTCAAACCAACTTTCTGGCCAACCAATACTTTGTTATTTCAGCCAGAATGACTAAGACTTCTACTAATGAAAATAAGAGCTCTGATTGTTAAAGTTTACATGAAAATAAATAGTACATGTAAAGTAAATAGACTACAACCTTGTTTGGGGGACAGTGTAGATGTTGAGGACAAAAGACACTTTAGTATCAAAGGGCCAAGTCAAAGGGCTGCTTAACCGAATTTTAGAAATATGTGGGCTTTTGAAGAATGATTGAAAAATCCACCAATGTGCCCTAAGGGAGTTTGCTCATCCTTCAGTCAGTGGTTTCCCTCATTCCTCTTATAGTGTGAATAATTCACTATCATAAGATTTTATGTAACTCTATAATATGATTCTAAGATAGTCTTTGTCTTATCACTTTATAGAAGATATCCCCCCCACGTTAGTCACTACCCTATCTTGTGCTTGGATGCTTGTGCAGGGTCCTTGGGACGATCTCTGATTTTCTCCTTATTCCGTGGTTTCGGCACATAATCCCTATAAAAATACAAGTATTCTATGATAAATTGATAACTTCATAAGGCAGTCTATAATATGGGCAAGCATAATATCAGTGAGTGAAAGGCTTATTGAATGCAAACCTACCGTGAATAATCAGGCTTTTTGGGTGTTTGTGAGAACACACTTGTCTGGGTTTGTGAATCATGCCATGAGAAGATGGGGGTCATTACTGAAGACAGACCAGGGCATCAGTGGGATGTTCATGTTAAGATCAAAGGTCAGACCATCCATCCGACGGGAGTGCATTCTTCCTGAACAGTTGCGCTTGCCCTGGGTGTGATAATACATCTTGAACTAAGGCAATAATAGCAACAAATGAAGGTCTTTGCCAGAAAACATGACCCAAAAGAGGTTGGGATGATGCTTCTTTGAAATGACGATCCTTCCCTTTAGGAGATTTGATTCTCTGACAGTTAAAAAAACCTCTAAGATATAGCAATGGTTATAGGAAAGAGTGTAAGGGGAGATAGAGCATGGGGCTTGTCATTTAACAGGTACCCATGTACCATCTCCTGGTGGCTCAGTTGGTAAAGAGTCTGCCTGTGATGCAGGAGACCTGGGTTTGATCCCTGGGTCGGGAAGAGCCCCTGGAGAGGGAAATGACAACCCACTCCAGTATTCCTGTCTGGAGAATCCCATGGACAGAGAAGCCCGGTGGGCTACTGTCCACGGGGTTGCAACAGTCGGACACAACTGAGTGACTAAACCTAACCTGTATACCATCTACTAGCTGAGTGGCTTGAAAATGAAAGCCAGACATATCCATGCTTTCGTGGGGTGGAAGGAGCACAAATTTTGGTGGTAAGAAACATGGTGAGCTGAGTCTGGTTTGTCATTTACCCACACACCCTCTTTATTTATTATTTGCTGCAGTAGTTTTTCAGCACATACACATATGCATCATAGTTATGCCATGCACACTTGTGCACCTTACCTAATAAATATATCCCCAGCAGTCCATATAAACTTACCCCCTCTAGGAGTGTAGAATTCATTGTATGAATAAATTTTACTCAGGCTTCAATGGATAGGATTGTTTCCAGCTTTATGCTGAAGCAGATATTTCACTTGGTACATTTCATCATGTTTGCATGTAAATACGTAAATTCCTAGAAATGGAATCATTGAGTAGACAGAAACATCCATTTTATTTTCAGAAGATATGGCACAATTATCCTCCACTTAAGTGTTGGCCAAGGTGTGGACTGGAGATGGTAACATTCACTGATGGGGGAATGTAAATTAGAATGGCGATGCAGGACAGTCATTTTACATTGCTTATACAGCATAATTCCCTTCAACAAATTGCCTCATGGAATTACTTGCTTGTATATCTCCTAAATAGTTTATTTTGGGCAGCCCTTTAGAAAGTAGAATAACCCAAACTTATACATCTGACTATATATATATATATGTGTGTGTGTGTGTGAAGAAAGCTGAGCGCTGAAGAACTGATGCTTTTGAACTGTGGTGTTGGAGAAGACTCTTTAGAGTCCCTTGGACTGCAAGGAGATCCAACCAGTCCATCCTAAAGGAGATCAGTCCTGGGATTTCTTTGGAAGGAATGATGCTGAAGCTGAAACTCCAGTACTTTGGCCACCTCATGCGAAGAGTTGACTCATTGGAAAAGACTCTGATGCTGGGAGGAATTGGGGGCAGGAGAAGAAGGGAACAACAGAAGATGAGATGGCTGGATGGCATCATTGACTCGATGGACATGAGTCTGAGTGAACTCCGGGTGTTGGTGATGGACAGGGAGGCCTGGCGTGCTGCGATTCATGAGGTTGCAAAGAGTCGGACATGACTGAGTGACTGAACTGAACTGAACTGATATATGTGTGGATGCTCAGTCATTCCAACTATTTGCAGCCCTATGGACTACAGCCCACCATGCTCCTCTGTCCATGGGGTTTCCCAGGAAAGAGTACTGGAGTGGGTTACCATTTTCTCCTTCAGGGGATCTTCTCCACTCAAGTATTGAACCCTCATCTCCTGCATCTCCTGCATTGGCAAACGGATTCTTTACCACTAAGCCACCAGGGAAGCCCATATATCTGGTGCTTTACTAAAGTATTTAAAATTTTTGTTTTTTTGAAAAATTTTTATTGATCGAAGCATTTTTTAACAAATTTTTGATTGCCAAGACACAAACAACCTAAGTGTCCATCAACAGATGAATGGTGTGATATATATCTATATATATATCTATATATATATCTATATATCTATCTCCAATGGAATACTACTCAGTCAAAAAAAGAACAAAATTTTGCATTTGCAGCAACATGGATGGCCTCAGAGACATTATGCTAAGTAGAGTAAGTCAGAGAGAGAAAGATAAACACTGCAAGACATTGCCTATATGTAGAATCTAAGAACAAAAATACAACAAATTAGTGAATATAACGTAAAAGAAATAGACTCACAGATACAGAGAACAAACTAGCGATTTCCACTGGGAGGAGAGGGGTAAAACAGGGGTGGGGGAATAGGAGGTATAAACCACTGGGTTTAAGATGGGCTCAAGGAGGTTTTGTACCACTCAGGGAATATAATCAATATTTTGTAATAACTGTAAATGGGAAGTAAGCTTTAAAAATTGTGTAAAATAAAATTTAAAAATGTATTTATCTGTTTTTGTCCTAGATGGGTATCTTCTGAGTCCCATCTTTTTTTTCAACAATGCAGGATCTTAGTTAGCTGGTCACATGGTCTTCATGAGCAGACTGGAAATAATCTGTGTGAATCCTGCCCCTCACCTCTCTTCTGGGTGGAAATGCAGCAGACTTACATTCAGACACTTGGTCTAATCTCTGTCTTCAATTCTCATAAATGCTCATTTCCCTGCCTTTGTCTTGCTGGTCTCTCAAGCACACAGTTCTGTATGCCACAGAAAAGTAGCAAGTTGAACTCAAGGCATCTCACACGCAGGAGCTGTGCCCAGCTGAATGTTACTCCATGTTTACACAAAGATGAGGCAAGGGAGATGGTATCCAGGGAGGGTTGTTTGAGATACACCACTCTGTCTCCTCTTTCAGAAATCCTTAAGTATACACCTGGATCACATAGAATAGCTGAAGAGCTTTGTCCAAGACCTTGCCTAGAAGGATTTTTGCTTAAAAAACTGAACTTCATCTTGCTGCAATATCTGTTCAGGCTATTTTGATATTATGAGAAATAGCCTTCTGAAACCTTGGTGGGATTTACAGTAAGGAAACTGTACAGGTCACTGTAGTCATATTACAAGATTTCTTTTCCTTCCTTTCTTTCTTTTTTTAAATGAGAACCCCTAGGAGAAATTCCTATAGGAACATAGCATCAAGGAAAGTTGCAATTCTCCTGAGCCACTGGCTTATTTTTATTTCATGAATACTTCGAATCTTGTAACAGATATACTTTCTATTTTTGTTTTGCTTGCCAAAAAAGCTTCAGGCTAAATTTCTGATTCCTCCACAGTAGGTTTTACTTAGAGAGCGGATTCTTCCAAGGTTTTGGGGGTTTCATCTTTTCCTGTTCAACAAAGCTTATTCATTATAAAGCCCACCCTTGTGTGGGTATATACAATAATGTGGTTTTTTAATGTTCTAACCTACCAAGGGGCCATGAGACAAGCAGGACAGTGCCACCAAAGATTTCAATCACTCATGCTAAAATAAGCATATTTTTCCCAATCCCCAAAAGGTCATTGTTGTTGCTTCCTCCTTTGCTTCCACTCAGCTTTCCACAGGATGATTTATGCTACCTTCATGGGGCTCCACAAAACTGCCTATTTCAACCTTTATTTATTTATTTTTTTAATTCCATGTCTTTTTAAGATAATTGCTTTGGGGCTGTCAGTTAATCTTTACTCAGCATTGACTTTAATAGAATTTGATTTTCTTCCAAGTGTGGGTAAGTAATGTTATACTTGTGAGATAAAAGTTATACAATCAGATGCTAATTTTCTCTTATAGACAGCAATTTTTTTCTTTGACTGCTTTTGCAGAAAGCCTGTTTTCCTCTGATCGGTTTACATTTTCCTGAAAAGTTATTCTAACTAACAAATTAATATGTTTTGTGGTTGGTTTTACCCCAATAGATATGTTGTTGGTATTGTTCAGTTGCTCAGTTGTGTCCAGCTATTTGTGACCCCCATGGACTGCAGCACACCAGGCTTACCTGTCCTTCACCATCAAATGGAGCTTACTCAAACTCACGTTCCTTGAGTCAATGATGTCATCCAACCATCTCATCCTCTGTTGTCCCCTTCTCCTCCTGCCTTCAATCTTTCCCAGCCTCAGGGTCTTTTCTAATATGTTGGCTCTTTGTTTCAGGTGGCCAACATATTGGAGCTTCAGCTTCAGCATCAGTCTTTCCCATGAATATTCCAGACTGATTTCCTGTAGGACTGACAAGTTTGATCTCCTTGCAGTCCAAGGGTCTCTCAGAGTCTTCTCCAACACCACAATTCAAAAGTATCAGTTCTTTGGCCCTCAGCCTTCTTTACGTTCCAAATCTCACATCCATACATGACTATTGGAAAAAATATATCTTTGACTATATGGATCTTTGTCAGCAAAATAATGTCTCTGCTTTTTAATATGATGTCTAGGCTGTCATAGCTTTTCTTCCAAGGAGCAAGCATCTTTTAATTTCATGGCTGCAGTCACCATCTGCAGTGATTTTGGAGCCCAAGAAAATAGTCTGTCTGTTTCCATTGTTTCCCCATCTATTTGCCGTGAGGTAATGGGACCGGATGCCAGGATCTTAGATTTTTGAATGTTGAGTTTTATGCCAACTTTTTCACTCTCCTCTTTCATCTTCATCAGGAGGCTGTTTAGATCTTCTTCACTTTCTGCCATAAGGGTGGTGTCATCTGCATATCTGAGGTGATTGATATTTCTCCCGGCAATCTTGATTCTAGCTTGTGTTTCTTTCAGTCCAGCGTTTCTCATGATGTACTCTGCATATAAGTTAAATAAGCAGGGTGACAATATACAGCCTTGACATACTCTTTTCCCAATGTTGAACCAGTCCATTGTTCAGTATCATATTATAGACACATATTAAACATTTGTTAACTCTTTTATAACAGCCAAAGTTGAAAAAAAATAGTCACATTTTTTTTTTGCATGAATTTTGAACTGTGTTTTGGTGTATGATTTTATAAACAAAAGAGAAAAACTATATATATTTTTTGCCCCCCAAGGGACTCTCAAGAGTCTTCTCAATCTTCAGTAATTATGCAGACCATTATAATATGCTTTCTTGTGCTTTTACTAGCTTCACTTTCTCCCTGTCCTTATTGTTTGCCAACATTCTTTATCTCTATTTTGACATTTGCAATCCTCTCTTAAACTATCTTATAAGTTGCAAAAAACATTTCTAGAAATTTTTGGGAATAAAGATGAGCACACAACTAGTGTTTATTTTGGCCCATGAGAAGTCATCATGGGAAGGAATAATATTTTCTAGAGATACATTAAATATTAATTGCAACAAATATTAGCCTAAATTTCTCACTTAAACCTTCTAATAATTCTAAAGGACTACAGTTTCCTGTGTTCTTTGATACAATTTTATGTCCTTCAAGGATGAGACCATTTTTAAGTCAAAATATGCATAATCACAACAGGTAACATTTGAGTGAGAGTCATTTAATGTTGTCTGGTTCCATTTGGGATAGAATCAATTAATTGAGTAAGAAAATAGCATCACTCTGATGTTCTTATTAAACATGTAAACTGCTGTTTTAATCTTAGCCATGTGCTATGCCTTGATGGTAAGAAATTTTAGACGAGGCTGAAAGCAGATACATAAACTGGTATGTCAATATGGATTTATTTTAGTTCTGATATGTAAATTGAATTTGACATTGATAAACATATGAGACAAAGATAAAGAGAAGTCCTACTGCAAAGTATGATTTTTCACCTGTAGTAGCTTTATTGAAAGTCGCTTTGTAGATAGACTTGAATATTTATGACCAATTGCTATTTGCAACACCTGAAGGTTTTTGGTCACAAAAAGACTCAACCAAGTGAAGAAACAAGGCAAATAATTAATACTTGCTAGTCACACTGATCACAGATTGCCCTGATGCCAGGGGTACCTTTGTGGCATGACTGATTGTAAACTAGAAGAAGTAGTTAGTGAAGTGATCAAGGTTCATAGAGCAGAAACGTGGAAAGATAAAACACAGTTTGCACCGAAAGCAAACCAGTGTCTCCACTACAGTGAGTGGTTTCCTCAATGCCCAGGAAAGCTGATTATTTCAGTTTTTGCTTGCATGGCATAGGAAACTCATTTTTATTCAGAGTTTCCAAAAGTCATAATTACATCTCTCCAATCATGTTTGTCTGGACTATGATACATTCCTTGATGGTGCTAGAAGACCCCCAGATTCACTCAGAATTTTTCACTTTCTCTGTATCTCTGTCCCAGCTCCCATGTGTCTTTGCTTCTAAGGGCTTACACTGAGACCCTAGGCTATTGAAACTGGCCTGTATGCAGCACAGAGAGCCAGAAGTCACTGGGGTGACTTGTCGATGATGGTCTTGTGTAAGAGTATGAAAGACTAGCTCCCTTGCCCACTCCAGTACTCTTGCCTGGAAAATCCCATGGACGGAGGAGCATGGTAGGCTACAGTCCATGGGGTTGCAAAGAGTCAGACACGACTGAGTGACTTTACTGACTTACTTACTGGAACTTAACTTATATGCCAGGGCTCTACAGGATCAGGGTGGAGCAATCTGCTGTGAGACTTTACCTGAAATCACAACCTTCCTTGATTTTTGTCCCTTCTCTTCTTTGTTTCTTCTATGCACTTCAGGCTTTTCCTAGGAACCTTTCCTTAAGAATCATATGCACAGAAATCCTGTCTCAGGGTCTTCTGGAGAATCTGACAATGATCAACATTCCTTCATCCATCTTGGTTTTCCCAGGTAGAGTAGGGACTTACCAAATGCTTGTGGAATTAAAGAATGGGAAACACAGAACCTTTTCGGAAGAAGAAACTTGGCAAATAGACAAATGCCTGCCTTTCCTAGGGGTGGTTTTTATACATTTACACCAAATTCTGAGCTGGATTCACCACACAGTCTGATGCAGAGGAGTTTTGGTCTTGTTCTGTTCAGGTGATTTGGCCTGACAAGTTTAAGGAGGATGCTCCAGAAAGAACCTTTATGGTCAGTTGACACAGTTGCTTGTTCACACAGAATGAAACTTGTTTCTGGCTTTACTGATGAAGGTAAACAGGTGATGTATAACACAGAGGGGTGGCACTAAGGAAGTGGATTCTGAAAACCACTGTTCCTGAAAATAAATCTGCACACATTTAGAAAGGGGAGTGGAAGGCAAAGGTTTGTCTATGTTCCTTCTTGTCTGTGTCAGTCTTCTGCTTAGTCCCCCTTGAAATCTCTGCAGTCCTTGTCTATTGACTCCAAGATCCTTATGGTGCCCAAGGTTCCTTAGGGCCTGTCTAATGTTTTAGAAACATTTTCCATTACTCCTTCCTTAATGCTTGTTATCCACACTATCTAATGCCAGATATCCCTCCCTACATCATACTATTTCTCATCGTTATGTCTTTCCTCATGCATTTTCTGGAATGGGCTCCTCTAACCCAGACACCTTTAAGATCCATTTTGGTTACCAGTTGCCTGAAGTATTAGGTATCCTTGTCCACTTCTCTGTGCAGGTATATCACCCTGTACCTGGACATATTTTAAAAATCAGTGGCTGTTAATGGAGCTTTCCTGGCTAGATTGAGAGTTCCTTCACGTTGTTGCTGTTTTGTTTTGCAGTATATAGGTATTTACTAGATAGCATCCTCTTCATTGACTCTATACATACCAGTATTCAAAATCATTCAGAGCTAGACAATAAACATTCTTCTGAGTGATTCTTCTTTCCAAAATGCCTATGCTAAGAGCTTTCATACCTCTGTTCTTATTTGATGATCAGAAGAACCCCATGGGGTAGAGGGTTATTATCTGCATCTTTAAAAATTAAAACAATCAGTTGAGGTAGAGTTAATTTACAATATTATATTAGTTTCAAGTGTACAGAAAAGTGATTCAGTTATACACACACACATATATATTCTTTTTCAGATTCTTTATAGATTATTACAAGAAATTAAGTATAGTTTCCTGTGGTATACTATAGGTCCTTGCTGTTTATCTGTTTTATATATAGGAATGTGTATATGTTAATCTCAAGCTTATAATTTATCTCCCCCCTTTCCAGTACTTTTGCCTGGAAAATCCAATGGATGGAGGAGCCTGGTAGGCTGCAGTCCATGGGGTGGCAAAGAGTCGGACACGACTAAATGACTTCACTTTCACTTTTCACTTTCATGCGTTGGAGAAGGAAATGGCAACCCACTCCAGTGTTCTTGCCTGGAAAATCCCAGGGACGGGGAAGCCTGGTGGGCTGCCGTCTATGGGGTTGCACAGAGTCGGACACGACTGAAGCAACTTAGCAGCAGCAGCATTCCATTTGGTAACCATAAATTTGTTTTCTATATTTGTGAGTCTATTTCTATTTTGTAAATATATTCATTTTGATAATTATTTTTTAAATTCTACAATCTAAATTCCACAATCTTTATCCAATTTACTTCACTTAATGCTGCCAGGCTCCTCTCTCCACGGGATTCTTGACACAAGAATACTGGAGTGGGTTGTCATTGCATCTCTTTTGCCCATTCATCTGTTGGTGAACACTTAGGCTGCTTCCACATCTTGGCTATTGCAAATGGTGTTGCTATAAACATTGGTGTGCATGTATCTTTCCATATTATAGTTTTCTCTGGATGTATGCCCAGGAGTGGGATTCGAGGATCATATAGTATTGCTGTTTTTAGTTTGTTAAGGAACCTCCATACTGTTCTTCTGGAGAAGGAAATGGCAGCCCACTCCAGTGTTCTTGCCTGGAGAATCCCAGGGACAGGGGATCCTGATGGGCTGCTATCTATTGGGTCACACAGAGTCGGACACGACTGAAGTGACTTAACAGCAGCAGCAGCAGCAGCAGCATACTGTTCTTCATAGTAGCTGCACCAAGACTGGATGCTATAAAGCTCCTAGAGGAAACGCATCTAGAACACTCTTTGAGATAAATAGCAATTTTGGGGGGATCCATCCCCTAGAGTAATGGAAATAAAAACAAAAATACACAAATGGAGCCTAATTAATTTTAAAAGCTTTTGCACAATGAAGGAAACTGTAAACAAAATTAAAAAAAAAGAAAAGATAACCTACATACCAAGAGGAAGTATTTGCAAATGATGCTATCAAGGGACTAATTTTGAAAATACACAAACAACATATACAGTTTAATGTCAAAATAAACAAACAACCCAATCAAAAAATAGGTGGAAGGTTAAACAAACATTTCTCCAAAGAAGAAATACAGCTGTCCAGCAGGCACATGAAAAGATGTCCATTATCACTAATTATTGGAGAAATGCAAATCAAAACTACAATGAGGTATTACCTCACACCAGTCAGAAATGCTGTCATTAAAAAATCTACAAATAGTAAATGCCAGAGACAGTGTGGAGAAAAAGGAACACTCCTACATTGTTGGTGGGAATAAATGATTTTTTAATTAAGATATATGTACTGTAATGCTATCCCACACTTAATAGACTACAGTGTAGTGTAATAACTTTTATATGCACTGGGAAAGTGAAAAATTTGTGTGACTCTTTTGCAGTATTATCTTTATTGCAGTGGTCTGGAACTGAGCCTGAAATATCTCCTAGGTATGCCTGTACAACTGTGTTTTTGTGTGGAGCAAATAGACAAGAACATATCAAGTCGCCTTAAGCCCAATGCAAAGAATTATTACCAGGCAAAGAGTGATGGAGAGGAATATTTTACATAGGGCATTTTCCTGTAGTGGGAAAAAGGCCAGTGTTGGTGGAGTATCATGAGAAGAAGTAGAGATTGCATTTCAGAAAGCAAAGGGAGAATGGAATTCTATTCTGATTCATAGTAATCTTTGGGCACTCCAAACCTCAGAATGAACACAAGCTGATAGTCTATGAAAAAGCAAGAGTTCCAGAAAAACATCTATTTCTGCGTTATTGACTATGCTAAAGCCTTTGACTGTGTGGATCACAATAAACTGTGGAAAATTCTGAAAGAGATGGGAATACCAGACCACCTGACCTGCCTCTTGAGAAACCTGTATGCAGGTCAGGAAGCAACAGTTAGAACTGGACATGGAACAACAGACTGGTTCCAAATAGGAAAAGGAGTACGTCAAGGCTGTATATTGTCACCCTGCTTACTTAACTTATATGCAGAGTACATCATGAAAAATGCTGGGCTGAAGGAAGCACAAGCTGGAATCAAGATTGCCGGGAGAAATATCAATAACTTCAGATATGCAGATGACACCACCCTTATGGCAGAAAGTGAAGAGGAACTAGAAAGCCTCTTGATGAAAGTGAAAGTGGAGAGTGAAAAAGTTGGCTTAAAGCTCAACATTCAGAAAACTAAGATCATGGCATCTGGTCCTATCACTTCATGGGAAATAAATGGGGAAATAGTGGAAACAGTGTCAGACTTTATTTTTTTGGGCTCCAAAATCACTGAAGATGGTGACTGCAGCCATGAATTCAAAAGATGCTTACTCCTTGGAAGGAAAGTTATGACCAACCTAGACAGAATATTAAAAAGCAGAGACATTACTTTGCCAACAAATGTACATCTAGTCAAGGCTATGGACTGTGAAGAAGGCTGAGCGCCAAAGAATTGATGCTTTTGAACTGTGGTGTTGGAGAAGACTCTTGAGAGTCCCTTGGACTGCAAGGAGATCCAACCAGTCCAATCTAAAGGAGATCAGCCCTGGGTGTTCTTTGGAAGGAATGATGCTAAAGCTGAAACTCCAGTACTTTGGCCACCTCATGTGAAGAGTTGACTGATTGGAAAAGACTCTGATGCTGGGAGGGATTGGGGGCAAGAGGAGAAGGGGACGACAGAGGATGAGGTGGCTGGATGGCATCACTGACTCGATGGACGTGAATCTGAGTGAACTCCGGGAGTTGGTGATGGACAGGGAGGCCTGGCGTGCTGCGATTCATGGAGTTGCAAAGAGTTGGACATGACTGAGCGACTGATCTGATCTGATCTGATGGTTTTTCCAGTGGTCATGTATGGATGTGAGGGTTGGACTATAAAGAAAACTGAGTGTTAAAGAATTGATGCTTTTGAACTATGGTGTTGGAGAAGACTTTTGAGAGTTCCTTGGACTGCAAGGAGATCCAACCAGTCCATTCTAAAGGAGATCAGTCCTGGGTGTTTATTGGAAGGCCTGATGTTGAAGCTGAAACTCCAATACTTGGCCACCTGATGTGAAGAGCTGACTCATTGGAAAAGACCCTGATGCTGGGAAAAATTGAGGGCAGGAGGAGAAGGGGACGACAGAGGATGAGATGGTTGGATGGCATCACTGACTCGATGGACATGGGTTTGGGTGACATCCAGGAGTTGGTGATGGACAGGGAGGCCTGGCATGCTGCAGTTCATGGGGTCACTAAGAGTCGGACACTACTGAGTGACTGAACTGAAGTGAACTGATTCTACTCTCCTACCTCCCTAAGAAAATGACTCTCCAATGAAGAGCCAATGGACTGAGATGGTTCATTGTGTGTCTCCTTGACTGGGGTACAGACCACCTAGACACTGAGTTAAACATTATTCTGGGTGTGTCTGTGAAGTGTGTCTAGACATTTGAATCAGTAGACTAAGTAAGTAGATGGCCCTCACCAATGCGGGTGGACCTCATCCAATCTGTTGAAAGCCTGAACAGGATAAGAAATGAAATAAGAGAGAACTCATTCTCTCTGACTCTCTATATATCCAGATAGGTAGATAGGTGAAAGGTGTCACCTATTGGTTCTATTTCTTTGGGGAACCTTAACTAATGCATTCACTCACTTCCCTAAAACACCACTTTTCATACTCCCTGTCATGTATTCCCTTAAAATCTTTTCAGTATGTCCCAAAGTCTACAAGTTATGACCCAACTCCAGCAATAGGATTTTTACTGTGGCTGCTGCTGATGTTGTGTGTGTGTGTGTGTGTGTGTGTGTGTCACTCAGTTGTGTCTGGCTCTCTGCAAATCCATGGACTGTAGCCCGCCAGGCTCCTCCGTTCATGGACTTCTCCGGGCAAGAATACTGGAATGGGTGGCCATTCCATTCTTCAGGGGATCTGCCTGATCCAGGGATTGAGCTTGGGTCTCCTGTATTGAAGGCAGATTCTTTACTGTCTGAGCCACCAGGGAAGCCCCTGCTGATGTTAGTCTCTACCAATTAAACCCCCCAGGTTTCAGCTCCCTTATCTGCAAGCTGTGTCTACTTTATCTGTCCTGCCTCTTCTCTGACAAGACTGTATCCTTGGATTTTCAGTCACCTCTTCCTCTGATACTTTGCCAAATTGCCCGTGGTCTGGCTTCTAATGTGTGGAGTCACAGAAAAGCAATGTTAGGTTTGCTTACAGCCACGTTCACCTTTCTAGTAAATAACTTTCTAATTCCTATATGAACTCAGGAAGTGATCTGTGTGCACATTTCTTACTTTACAAACTTGCAGCAGCCCTAGCTTTGTCAGACGGCTGCGGCAGAATTACGGGATTTTCGCTCCTTGCATTTTCCCTTCTGATTAGGATGGAACAAAACTTTCTATGCCTAAAGAATTGTTTCCCAAATGAAATATTCTCTTCTCTATTGACTTTGACATCTGTGGCTAGCAGATCTCTATTTTTTTGTGTGTGTATAAACTGCTTATTTGATTTGACCTGGTTCTGAATCAAGAAATTGATTCAGATGGGCTTCTGACTTTGGAAATGGTATTGCATGAAATCATTACGGTAACATATGCTGAAATTTAACACTGCAAATGCAGACAGAGAAAATGATCTTGCAGCTACTTTCCTTCTTTTGAGGACTGGAGACATGAGACTGTATTCTAATAAAATGTGGTGTGTTTGCAGCTGAGGCCGGGGCAAAATCAAGATACATTAGGAGAAATTGACATTAAAAGTGCAATATAACAGATGGGTGGAAAAACGAATTTTTATCAAGATGATCCATTACTGTTCTGCAACCAGTCAGAGGAGAACAATGATCTGGAACAAATCAAGAAGCATGGTGCTTGACCTGTGTTTGCTTGTTCGAAAGGGTGACCTGTATTTATAATCTTTAATTAGAGATGCATTTGTTTCTGGTTGACTGGATACATGTTTCAACTACTGTTGTTTTCTTTTTGGGGGGAGTTGGGAAGGTGGGTGTTGGAGGTGGTTTGGGGCAAAGGATTTGGGTTCATCAAATTAGATTAAATGCAAAGAGAGAAAACACATCCAGTGGAAGTGAAGCCCTGACTAAGTGGTAGAGTTTTTGCAAAGAAGGAACGTTAATCTCCACATTGGGGGTGGGGAGCTGAGTAGCTGAGTAGTTAATCAACTATTAACCTCGAATAAGCTTGAGTAACTTTGACATCAATATTTAATAGCAGGTAGACTGCAGACCTTGTTTTTAACCTCATATTTTCTCTTTTCCTGACTATCAAGCTTTCTGTCTACTCTTTCACTGACCTCTGGAATTAGTAAGTACTTGTATTTTAACGGGAAGAAAGGAGAAAGAAAATGCAAACAGAATGCCCTTAATTTTTCTGTACAAACTAGGCTAAAAATGCAAGCCGGTGAGGGCACTATGCCAACTCATTTGGGAAAACTTGGAGTTTTATTGCAGATGAATTGCTAGGTTGCTTGCCTTGATGCCAAGGAATAAGTAGCTTGGGGTAATTCATTTGCCATGTCCGCTGCTTGTACCTATCACTTCATTGCCGCTGGCTGATGTCAATAATATGCCTGGGAGGGGGAGGAGGAGACAGAAGGTTTCTCCAGTGTCACTTATATGCCTCTAGAATCAGCACAGTTGTAACCCAATTCCATATGCTTGGATTAAAACCCCACCCTATTAAGCTTGATCAAACTCCCCTAAGAATTCTTTTGGGAACAAACCATAGTCATTTAGCTAAAAGAAGGAAGAAGATGAGAAATGGCAAAGGACATTTTAATACAATTTTAAACCTGGAAAGAAACCTTTATAGATGGTGTAATTCAACCTAGCCTAGTATGGAAATAAGACAGGTGAAAAGCGCTGACTCAATGGACACTACACTGTGTCAGGTGATGTGTTCAAATTTCTTTCTACCTCACGCTCTATGTCAACATTTCAAGGAGGGATTATTATTATGTGTCCATCTCCCAGTTTTTCTAGATAAAGAAAGTAAGTCTCAAGTGTTATATAAAGGATTGCCTTAAGTTTCTTTCAAAATCTCCCCAGACAATGACTGCAGCCATGAAATTAAAAGATGGTTGCTCCTTGGAAGGAAAACGATGACAAACCTAGAGGGCATATTAAAAAGCAGAGACCTCACTTTGTTGACAAAGGTCCATATAGTCAAAGCTGTGGTTTTTCCCAGGTGGCACAGCGGTGAAGAATCCACCTGCAATGATGGAGATTCAAGAGACTCGGATTCGATCCCTGGGTAGGGAAGATACCCCGGAGTAGGAAATGGCAACCCACTCCAGTATTCTTGCCTGGAAAATTCTATGGACAGATGAGACTGGCAGGCTACAGTCTATGGAATTGCAAAGAGTTCGACTCAACTGAGCACACACACACACACCATTTTTCCAGTAGCCATGTGGGGATGTGAGAGTTGGACCATGAAGAAGGCTCAGTGCTGAAGAATAGATGCTTTTGACTTGTGGTGCTAGAGAAGACTCTTGGGAGTCCCTTGGATGGCAAGGAGATCCAACCAGTCCATCCTAAAGGAAATCAACCCTGAATATTCATTGGAAGGACTGATGCTGAAGTTGAAGCTCCAATATTTTGGTCACCTGATGTGAAGAGCCAATTCATTGAAAATGATCCTGATGCTGGGAAAGATTGAGGGCAGGAAGAGAAGCGGGTGACAGAGGATGAGATGGTTAAATAGCACCACCAATTCAGCGGACATGAATTTGAACAAACACCAGGAGATACTGGAGGGCAGAGGAGCTTGCCTTCTGCCTGCTGCAGTCCATGGTGTTATTATTGAGAACAAAAACAGGAAGTTTTCTCAGCTAGTCCAGGATACAGTCCTTATCAGAATCCATGAATGTTGGATTCCAATCCCATGCAAGGATATATGCAATATGCAGGAACACAAAACCTTTCCCAAATAGCTGTAGTGGTAACATCAACATGAGATAATATTCCTAAAAATATATCTCCCTCCAAAAACTCTAAGTTGAAAGATATTATTCCAGTATGAATTCTTCATATATGGAACAACCTCAGATTGTGGAGTTAGAGTAACTGAATTTATTTCAACAACTCACAAAGAGTAGGCATCCATGTAAGTCCCAGATTCTCTGAACCTCAGTTTTCTTATCTCTGAAATGGAAACAATATTTTTACATGTGTAACCTGGCAATGTTGGCAAAGCACAATTGCTGGCATAGGTGGTGGGGACGAGGTGGGTGGGTGGAGTGGTGAGTATAAGGGAAGAACACAGATAAATGTTGAGATGTGGGCAGGAAGGAGCCAGCTGTACCAAAAACTAGATGTCTATGTGACAAGGTGCGCTGTGTGACAAGGGTTCAAGGTTGCTCTTAAGAGGAGAGAGACCTTGTTTTCTGCAGCTTGTATGCCAGGCAGGATCAGTACAGGAGAAAGTGCACAGTTCAGCTCAGTTCAGCCACTTAGTGGTGTCCAAATCTTTGCGACCCCATGGACTGCAGTATGTCAGGCCTCCCTGTCCATCACCAACTCCAGGAGTTTACTCAAAACTCATGTTCGTTGAGTTGGCAATGCCATCCGACCATCTCATCCTCTGTCGTCCCCTTGTCCTCCTGCCTTCAATCTTTCCCAGCATCAAGGACTTTTCAAATGAGTCAGTTCTTCATATCAGGTGGCCAAAGTATTGGAGTTTCAGCTTCAGCATCAGTCCTTCCAATGAACACCCAGGACTGATCTCCTTTAGGATGGACTGGTTGGATCTCCTTGCAGTCCAAGGAACTCTCCAGAGTCTTCTCCAATACCATAGTTCAAAAACATCAATTCTTCAGCCCTCAGCTTTCTTCATAGTCCAACTCTCACATACATACATGACAACAGGAAAAACCATAGCCTTGACTAGACGGACCTTTGTTGGCAAAGCAAAGACATTACTTTGCTTTTTAATATACTGTCTAGGCTGGTCGTAACTTTCCTTCCAAGGAGCAAGAGTCTTTTAATTTGATGGCTGCAGTCACCATCTGCAGTGATTTTGGAGCCCCCCAAAATGAAGTCTGTCACTCTTTCCATTGTTTCCCCATCTATTTCCCACGAAGTGATGGGACCAGATGCCATGATCTTCATTTTCTGAAAGTTGAGTTTTAAGCCAACTTTTTCACTCTCCTCTTTAACTTTCATCAAGAGGCTCTTTAGTTCTTCTTCACTTTCTGCCATAAGGGTGGTGTCATCTGCATATCTGAAGTTATTGAGATTTTTCCTGGCAATCCTGATTCCAGCTTGTGCTTCATCCAGCCCAGCATTTCTCATGATGTACTCTGCATAGAAGTTAAATAAGCAGGGTGACAGTATACAGCCTGACATAGAGTGCACAAGAGGTGCCAAATCAATGTGCTTGGCTTGAAAGTAAGTAATGACTCTTACCAGTCTGAGATAGATGGTCATTTTATATTAGGGTTTAGTTAGCTTGAATGCAAGTGAGGGCAACCTGGATGATGGATATATGCCATCTTCTCCGGTACTGCAGAAGGGGTTGGCAATATGCTCCAGTATTCTTGCCTGGAGAATTCCAGAGGAGCCTGGCAGGCTACAGTCCAGGGGGGTTGCTAAGAGTTGGACATGACTGAATGACTAACACACACTTTCTTTGGCATTAAGTTTATTATTGGCATCAGGGAGAAGGGTTAAGGCAACACCAAGGTCAGAAGCTGGGAGGAATTGGAGGGGATGAGGGAGATCTCTCACATGCCCTTGGCTTCTTTTTAGGGAGTCTTTTCAAAAGTGCTTTCCTGGTGGCTCAGCTGGTAAAGAATCTGTCTTCAGGGCAGGATACCTGGGTTTGATCCCTGGGTCAAGAAGATCCCCCAGAGAAGGGAACTACAACCCACTCCAGTATTCTTGCCTGGAGGATTCCATGGACAGAGAAACCTGGTGAGCTACTATCCATAGCAAAGAATTGCAAAGAGTCTGACACAACTGAGCAACTAACACTTTTCAAAAGTGCTGCCTGCGCGCAGGCAGTTAAGATGCAGGCAGCTGGGACTAGACATCTACAGCATCTCCCAAGCAGCTTTCAGTTCAGCCTTGCTCATCATGATGAAAACATTTCCAGTGACAGCAGAGACCTTATTATTATGCAGAGATGCTAGTCACCGAACTCTGAGACCTCTAAAGAAGGCTTATAATCCTCTTATTCAAGAAAGCAGGATTTTAAAATATTTGCAAGTAAGCTTGCCTCTGAACACAGAGGAAAATAGTAGACTTAGACGTGTGAGCAGTTTTCTTGAAAATCTTGGAAGCAAAACATTTAGGAGAACGTTGGTCACGAGGCCACCTGGACTCAGGTGGGAGACATTTGGGTCTGTGTCCCTGGGCTTGTGAGCTGCCTGGAGAACTGGTTTGGACATGTCAGGTTGTAAGTGACCTGAAGCTAAAGCCATTCCTTGTTCATCTTTATCTGCCCCACAGAAACCACAAGAGCTCACTGAGCACCTGTTACAGAAAGATGCTGCCACAGACTGGCTGGTATTCATGTTTCAGCTGCAGAGAAATATAATGTCTCCAAACAGGAACTTAAAAGTGCAAGAAATAATTATTAAAGGGTTTCGAGTAGCCTCGTCTGCTCTTTTTCTTCTCTGAATTAAAACTCTCTCCAGATGCCTGCGATTGAAGAGTGTTAAAAGGACTTTTCTTATCACATGGCATTTCAGACTTTTGTTCCTCTCCGCATTCCCAGCTCTGTTTGATACAAAAGCTACTCGCTCCTGAGGAGTGGGGCTGGGGGAACTCAAGCCTTGGAGCCGATGGAGCGCAGGCTGCAATTAAAAGCAAACATTTCCACTTCAGTCACAGCCTGTGGGTGTTTTAAGAAGAAAAAAAAAATCTATTAAAAATATAAATATCAAACTTCTTGGGTTTTGGTCTATATGTTTCATGGAGAAGGTGTTCTGACACAGCTTGGATCTTGAGAAGCTGATAAGGGTGCTTTGCTTCTATAATTGTGAAACAGACAGAGAATATCCTGCTGGGTGGTGAACAAGAGAAGCCAGGCTCTAGTAGGTGATGAGGCTGAGGAACTAGCGTGGAGGCAGGAGGAGAAAGTGGATGGTCTTGGGGCATGTGAGTCCCAGCCAGGAACCAAAGGGCAGGCAGAGCAAGAGGGCAATCCTTGCCCTGTTTTCTGTATTAACTTAGCCTCTTACTGCAGTAGAGAGATTTTCTAGTGTCTTCCTTTTTCCCCAGCTCCCCTTTATCCCCGAAGTCTTCCTTCATAGGGGCAGTGCTGCTCATCAGATTGTTCAGAACTTGAGATTTATCCAACTTCCCTTTCTTAATGGGCAGGATGTTATGTTTTAAAAGGCATGTGATCTTGTTTAGTTTCCCATCTCTACTTCCTGGGCATATTTGTATTGGGCAAAAGCTTAGGTTCTGGCCTCCAGGTCAGGCATGATTTGTGCTGTGGGCGGAAACAAGCGTCCAGATTTCTCACTTCCAGCTCCTGTTCATTGGCTGTGACTTAGAGAAGAGGAATTAGAGTTTGATCCAAACATTGCAACATAGGCATGGAGCTGCCAGGAGACCCACCTCGATGCCCAAGCTTAAGCCTGGGTTACAGGGTGAATTCTGTCCTGCCAAGTTTCTATGTGAGGTCTTGACCCCTAGCACCTCAGAGTGTAACTGTATATAGGTATCAGGCTATTAAAGAGGTATTTAAGGTAGACCTGAAAAGCACCATGAACTAATTCAACATAATTAAAATGTGTACAATTCTCACACAAAAGTAGGATACAAATTCTATTTGAAGGAGACATTGAAACATATCCAGAGAAGTTAAAAAAAGGAAGGGTGCCTACAAAAATTTCAAAGTCTAAAGGTATTGAAGGCCTTCCCAGGTGGCTCAGTGGTAAAGAATCTGCCTGCAATGCAGGAGACCTGGGTTTGATCCTTGGGTCGGAAACATCCCTGGAGGAGGAAATGGCAACCCACTCCAGTATCCTTGCCTAGAAAATCCCATGGACAGAGGAGCCTGGTGGGCAACAGTCCATGGGGTTGCAAAGACTATGGCATGACTAAGCACGCAAACACACACACACACACACACACACACATGCACACATGCACACACGCAAAGGTATTGAAATCATACAGAGTCTGTTCTCTTATTACTGTGGAATTATGTTAGAAAACAATATCAAAAGATATTTGAAAATAACTCACTTATTTTCAAGCACAGTGTGACATTTACCAAGAAAGATCTTTGGCTTACTTTTCTGTATATTCATTCTATTAATTTTTGAGAGTTTGATATTGAAACTCCAACTAAAAATCTTAATTTATCTATTAAAAAAATTGTAATATATAGAGTAACTATATGTAACTTCGTTCTGTACTTTCCAAGTCTCCTTTAAATGTGTTATCATACTTTCATAATTAAAAAAAAAAAGAAAAAAAAATTTAAAAATAGTTAATTAAAGTATTGGATTGGCCAAAAGTTGTTTGTTAGGGTTTTTGTAGTTAAGATCCTATTGCAAAACTCAAAGAAACTTTTAGGCCAACCCAATTAAATGAAGCCCATGGGGTTGCAAAGAGTTGGGCACGAATGGGTGACTGAACATCAATAAACATCCCTATGATACTGTCTGGCACAGAGCAGATGCTCAAGTTATGAGCATTCCTTTTTTTTTTTTTTTGCCACTGCAATTTTACTTTTCTCACATATAAAGTTGCATAACTTTATCTGTTTTTCATCTTTCTGACATCCTGTTTTTTTGAAAAGATCAGAGAGATTTTCTTTCTCTTCTGGTCTTTACTGAGGGGATGCTAGAGGCAAGAGAGTGGATAAAGTATATATCTGAGAACTTATTCTTGGGATCTCTGACACTTATCGGACAGTTGGCAAGATTCTACTTGCCCATGGAGCACAAAGCTACTAGAAAATAATTCACTTTTCCTTCTCATTAGAAAAATTTTAAATTTATATTAGTAAATCCTATAGGAAGAGCTGATCTGAAACTCAGCTATTCTGCTTAGAATCTACTTTGGCTTCTGAGTGAAGTGAACGTCGCTCAGTTGTGTCTGACTCTTTGCCACCTCATGGACTAGACTGTCCATGGAATTCTCCAGGCCAGAATACTGTAGTGGGTAGCCTTTCCCTTCTCCAGGGGATCTTCCCAACCCAGGGATTGAACCCAGGTCTCCTGCATTGCAGGTGAATTCTTTAAAGTGGGTAGCCTATCCCTTCTCCAACAGATCTTTCTGACCCAGGAATCCAGCCGGGGTCTCCGGCATTGCAGGCAGATTCTTTACCAACTGCGCTACCAGGGAAGCCCCTTGGCTTGTAAGGGAATGGAATAAATTATTATCTGGTGACATTTCCTCTTTATAATGTTTATTGTCCCAAAAGTTATTTAGTCCTATTAAAGCCCAGTCACTGGGAAAAAGAGTTGCTTTTACATTAAAATTTTGAAGCATACTTTTTAAAAAGACGATGATGATATTTCTTTCTTACAAATTAAAATTATTTTGCATTGAGGGTGTGGCTGATTAACAATGTTGTGATTGTTTCAGATGGACAGCAAAGGAACTCAGCCATACATATGCATGTAACCATTCTCTCCCAAACTCCCCTCCCACTCAGACTGCCACATAACATTGAGCAGTGTTTCCTGTGCTGTACAGTAGGTCCTTGTTGTTTTATTAAAACTTATGTTATGCATGATGTAACATTTTCTTGTAAGTTCAAGAAGTGCTTATTTGTGAAGCTTTCCTGGAAATTTCACTGGAATGAACAACTAATAGATTGCCTATTTGTTCTCTGAGTGTTGAAGAATTGCAAAATCTCTTATTGCATTATTCTGAATATTGTTTTTCAAAGACTCTCTAAAAATGTTGTCAGCTCTTAATGGTGATAATGAAACTAATGTGTGCAAGCATGCTCCATGGTGTCCAGCTCTTCAAAACCCCATGGACTCCCCCGTCCATGGGATTCTCCAAGCAAGAATACTGGGGAGGGCTGCCATTTCCTTCTCCTGGGGATCTTCCTGATCCAAGGAAGATCAAACCCATGTCTCCTGCATCTCATGCATTAGCAGATTCTTTACCACTGCAACACCTAGAAAGCCAGTGAAACTAGTGAAAATGCCTAACAATGACATATAATAAATGGAAAAACTGCTGTGAATTGTTACTTTAGAGCCCTCTCTTAAGGTGGGTGCATCCTTGGGGGCATAACTAGAGTAACGTTATCATATACTCATCTCTTCTTCCCTTCCCTCTGTTACCTTTCCCTCTCCTCCCTTTCACGCCCCTTTTTCTCTCTTTGGAAAGCTGCAGTGAGGGGAATGTGGGGGTAATGTTATAAACCCACCCCAGGCAACTGTGTTCTATTTACAAAGCTGAGAGAAGGAAGAATCTAGGAAACTCTTTGTCTGACTCTATCATGGACTGTAGCCCATCAGGCTCCTCCGTCCATGGAAATCTCCACTCAAGAATACTGGAGTGGGTTGCCATCCCCTCCTCTAGGGGATCTTCTCAACCCAGGGATCAAATCCAGGTCTCCCACATTGCAGGCAGACTCTTTACTCTCTGAACCACCAGGAAAGCCCACATCAACGAAGTTGGCCATGGCATAATGGCTTCACTTTGCATCTTCTGGTGGTTTAGTCCAACTAAACCAGTCATGTACAACTCTTGTGACCTCATGGACTGTAGCCTGCCAGGTTCCTCTGTCCATGGATTTTCCAGGCAAGAATACTGGAGTGGGTTGTCATTTCCTTCTCCAGAGGATCTTCCTGACCCAGGGATCGAACCCGGATCTCCTGCATTGCAAACAGTATCTTCACCTACTGAGCTACCAGGGAAGCCTTGCATCTTATAGAATAAGTCTAACAACCACCCCCTGTAGGATCACAGATGTGAAAATTGGGAGCAACAGAGTTCCAGTAACTCACCATTCAGAGGCAAGTTCCCTGCCTCATGAAAATCACAGGGGCCCAGACTCAAGCAGGACTGGTGTGCTCACCTGGAAGTCAGCAAAGAGCTTAATGATACACATGAGGCTCCCACAGCAGAGAATGGTGCTGGCTCAGAGTATTCTGTTGTTTATAGTACAAAACAATCCTCTCAGAGCACTGCCCTTCACAGCACAAGAATATATACCTTTTAGACCTTCTGGTCTCAATTCCTGTGTTCCAGACCAATTTTTTTTTTTTTTTTTTTAATCAGGAACTTGAACTGAGGCCATCTTTACTCAACCTTGCTCTCTGGGGAGTGATCAAATTTAATTATCTCATATGTCAGTAACTTTTGCTGCCTAGAAACAAATAATTCTGGGCAGAGGGTTCTCTCTCTTAAAAATTGACTGGGCTAAAATAAGTGAGAGTTAGTGATAACTAAAGTATTTGGCAAATGAAAATGATATAACATGGGTCACTAAATTATGCCTGACACAAAGTTTATTTCACATTTAGCATTCAGATTTTTCTAATACTTCCATTTGTACAGGCATAACTGGATATGAAACTGAAAAAAAAATATGTGAAAATAAATTGGAATCTCCCTACAGCTTGATAGTTCCAAATAAAAAATAAGCTGTTTAGAAAGTCAAAATAATCTTTTAGCATGCTTCTCTCTCCTGACCTGAGAGCTATCTAAGGTCAAGGACTCTGTCTTATTATCATTATTTCCTCAGTGACCAATGATATGATAGGAGATATCATATCAGGTTCTCATGAAATAGTTGTCATTTTGGAATGTGCCCATCATCCACTTTGGGCCATTTTATGATGGAAATTATTAGATAAATGTTGTATGTCTGTAGTGTTCTCATACATGTGGGATTCTCCAGGCAAGAATACTGGAGTGGGTAGCCATTTCCTTCTCCAGGGGATCTTCTCCACCCAAGGATTGCGTCTGGGTCTCCTGCATTGCAGGCAAATTTTTTACCATCTTAACTACCAGATTAGTCCTACGTTCCCTTCACTGCAATTTTTCAAAGAGAAGAAAGAGGAAAGCCCTATATATGAGCATATACACACACACACACACACACACACAAACACACACACACATACATGTATATATATTCTGTAGCTCACATGTATATTTAATTATGAGTGTGATGTATATAAATGTTGAGTTTTGACTCCTTCAACAATCTTTTAAATGTACAGTACAATGTTATTAACTATTGGTCAATGTTGTACAGTCTAGAATTTACTCATCTTGCTGAACTGAAATTACAGGATTGCTTATGTTATAGCTCCTTATTTTCCCCTCTCCCCAGCCCCTTGGCAACCATTCTATTCTTTGCCTTTATGAAGGTGGCCCACTCTATCCAAGGGGAAACTTAGAATAGGGAGGTCAGTGGGGTGAATCACAGAACTATTTTTTAAGTTGAATATAATTGGCCATTTGATGCAAAGAGCTGACTCATTAGAAAAGACCCTGATGCTGGGAAAGATTTAAGGTAGGAGGAGAAGGGGACGGCATCGGATGAGATGGTTGGATGGCATCACCGACTCCATGGACATGAGTTTGAGCAAGCTCTGGGAGATGCTGAAGGACAGGAAAGCCTGGCATGCTGCAGTCCATAGGGTCCCAGAGAGTAGGACACGACTGAGAGACTGAAGGAGTAGTATAATTGCTTTACAAGGTTGTGTTCATTTCTTTTGTACAACAAGGTGAATCAGCTATATGTATACACATATCCCCTGGCTTTTGAGCCTCCCTGCCATCCCCCACCTGCATCCCACCCCCTAGGGCACTACAGAGCACTGAGCTGAGCTCCCAGTGCTCAGCTATTTGTTTTGCACAACAGGTTCCCCCTAGCTATTTGCTTTACACACGATAGTGCCTGTATGTCAAACTCTGACCTCCTGGTTCGTCCTGTTGCCCTTCCCCGCTGTGTCCGTATGTCCATTCTCTACATCTGCCTCTCTATTCCTACCCAGGACATAGGTTCACCCATACCATTTTTCTAGACTCCACATGTATGCATTAGTATACAATATTTGTTTTCCTCTTTCTCACTTACTGAAATAAGTATTAAAGATCCTAGATCCATCCATGTCTCCACAAATGACCACTGATGTAGTTGGTTGTGGGACCAGAGCTGGTGTTCCTTCCACTAACCATTCTAAATCTCTCAACCTCATTAATCACCTCTACCGGTCTTAGTGGGTTATCTGTGTACAACCCCAAACTTAATTCTTCATGGGTCTCAGATCCTGATCACCATTCTCTTCTTGTGCCAAGGTTGCTCCACTCGCCCAATCACAGTCACCCTTTGGCAAGTGAATACCCAGAGGTGCCCACCTGGATTACTCAAGATTGACACACATTCTTCTCTTCTTCTGCCCTGTAATAGGAGTCCTGCTGATTGGGGTCAGTTACCCGTGACAAGATAATGACTTATTTTTGCCTGATGAGCCCTGGATGCAAGAAACTCCAAGTGCACAAGAGCCAGTGGTAGTTTGCAGCTCACTGTGGTCCTAGCACTCCTTTGGAGGGGAGGATTTCTAATGCTGCAGATCCCAGAGCTGGGGGCCAAGGAAATACCCACCATGGGTCACTGGGGGTGATGATAAAAGGACCACTCCTGCTTCCACCGCCTGTTGTCTGGATTCATGTATTCTTCTGTTGGGGACACAAGGACATATTAAAAGTCTCTGATTTAATGAGTGTACTGAAAGCAGAGGTGTGGCATCCTATCCTTGTAGGTTTTGTTTCCAAGTTAGTGCATCAATTGTGCATTTAACACACTATTTCAACACTCTACCAGGCCATCAATAACCAGGTGATTTAACCAGTAGATCCCATGATCCTGGACCCACTCTTATGTTTCTTTCATCGTAAAGAGATACAATATCCCAGTTAGATGCTATGTTACAAGGGGTTACATGTCTATGACTCAGGCATTCCATGTTTTAAGTAGAGCTGAAAAAGAAAATCAATTCAATATAATGATCTTACTTTGTCATTTTTATAATTTTAATATTAGATAAAATTTATTGAATGTATGTCATGCTAAAAGCCGTGTCCTGGAAACAGAACATAATTTCTCATCCTTACAATAGAGGTATTATATAAGGAAGACATTAAAACCAAGAATATTTGGATTAGAAAAACAAATTTCAACCAAGAATCTATAACAGTTTGATGACTGGGGCAAGATACTTAACAGTTCTGAGCCTCAGTTTCCTTATTATTTTTTATCATAGCCTGGGCTAGGAAGATAGAGACTAGTGGTCCACTCATAGCTTTGACCTTTATGAGCTTTCTCTGAATTAGATCTTTGGTCTTGGGAAAAACCACCATAATCTTACTGCACCAATATTGAGCTCATTAATTTCTAAAATCCCTTTCAGCTTCAAGACTTTACGACTTTCTTTGATAGACAATTTTTAAAATCTTTCCCTTAGGATGAAAGATTTCACTGTGAAAATTGTGTGTTTGGTTTGTCAGAATCACCTTCCTGATTTTCAACTTGGATCCCAAACGTGTCAGAAACTCGTTTCTGGTCAGGATGCCTACTGAAATGCCTGTTCCTGGCAGATAACCAAGAAGCTTACTTCTTTGTACTAGTCTTAAATTTCTCTTTCATTCCAAGAAGCAGACTGTTTAAGACTCGATTTCAGTAGGACAAGGTCGAATTATATAGTAACACCTGAGGTTGCAGTCGTCAGCCAGGAGATGGACTTTCCCCTAAAATCACTGAGACTCTAATTCAGACTAATGGTGTGCCCAAATTACCCATCTCAGTAGGTTTGCTTGATTCCCTGCAGATGTTTCTCATTTCAGTTTCCAGAAACATCGCTGCTGGGTGATTTATTTGCTGAAATGCATGATCACTCTCTTGCTTTTCTGCTGATGAATGATTTATTATCATCCATTATGCACAGGAAGACAGAGTTGCTTTACTCATATTATTTTTTGTTTTTATTTGCTGTTATCAGGTACACAGCAGACAAGTGAGGAAACAGTCTCAGTGGTGATAGATGTGCGGTTGTATGTCTGGGTTGGTGCAAAGTCAAAAGACTCATTTTTTTCCACCGATAACATTGTAGCTTGTTGGGCCTCTCCTGGGTCTTTTTGAAGGCACTGGACGTGGAGGTTGAACACAGAGATCACGGGTCCTAATTCTTGGGATCATAACTGATAATCTTTGCTTTTCAGTTATGGATTCACAATAGCAAATATTTGTGCCAATCCTGATTCTAAGCACTTAACCTATATTAGCTCATTTAATGTACTTGTAAACCCAGTGGGGTAGGTACTAACTACTATCATTCTCATTTTATGGGGGAGAAAACTGAGCCATAGAGTTTAAGTAATTGTCCTTGAGTCACATAGTGGGAAAAAAAAATCTGAAACCTGGTCTTTTGACACCAAATCCAGATTCTTAATCATTGCTCACGATGTGGGAAGGGAAGGGTGGGATGAATTGAGAAGGTAATATATATATATTATATATAATATATATATATTACCTTGTGTAAAAATAATACACAGCTCCTGTACAGCACAAGGAGCTCAGCTCAATGATCTGTGATGACCTAGAGGGGTGGGATGGGAGGGTGGAAGGGAGGCTCAAGAAGGAAGGGATATATGTGTACTTATAGCTGATCCATGTTTTTGTACAACAGAAACTAACACAACATTCTAAAGCAATAATACTCCATTTCTTTTTTTAAAGGAATTCATTTCCTTCAGGCTAACTGACTGAAAGTCTCACTTCTTACTGGCTAGAGACTGGAGCCCACTCTCAGCTTCTAAAAGCTGCCCAATTCTCTGCCATGTGCCCTTCTCAGGGCTAGTTGACAACATGACTGTGTGCTAATCCAAGGCCAGCAGGGGAATCTATCTATGTGAAGTCTGCTAGGGTAGAATCTTAGATAATGAAACCAAATCACAAGAGTGGCATCCATCATCTTTTCCATAGTTGATTGTAATAAGCCAGCTACAGGTATTGGTTATAAGCCTAACTCAAGGGCAGGCAACAGACAAGAGCATGACTCATTGGTGCTGCCTTCGGGCGTCTGCTAAGCAGACAGACATTTCCCTACTGGTTAGTATACATGGGAATCCAAATGATACTCAACTTGTTACTTGGTTAGTAATCATGGACTCCTAGAAATGGAAGAGAGATGATGATGATGGCCAGTGTCTTCAAGCTATGAAGTTTCAAGCATTCTTCTCCATATTCATGTCACAGATACCTTATTTCCAAATGCTCTCAGAGGTCCTTTCCTCCAAACGACCCAGGATAGGTGGTTTACCAGTGTCAAGTCTTCTCATCTCTCCATTTCTCATCTTTGTACTGAACATCTCTTCTCTGTTGGTTCATTTTTTAATTCAAAACCAGAATTTTCACCTGGTGAAGTTTCAAGTTTTCTCAGGGACAATCATGTTGCCATCATGCTTCAAGTCTCCATCTGAGATTCTCTAAGCCTCTGGTCCCATCACTTCATGGGAAATAGATGGGGAAACAGTGGAAACAGTGTCAGACAGTGGTCATGTATGGATGTGAAAGTTGGACTGTGAAGAAGGCTGAGCGCCGAAGAATTGATGCTTTTGAATTGTGGTGTTGGAGAAGACTCTTGAGAGTCCCTTGGACTGAAAGGAGATCCAACCAGTCCATTCTGAAGGAGATCAGCCCTGGGTGTTCTTTGGAAGGAATGATGCTGAAGCTGAAACTCCAGTACTTTGGCCACCTCATGCGAGGAGTTGACTGATTGGAAAAGACTCTGATGCTGGGAGGGTTTGGGGGCAGGAGGAGAAGGGGACAACAGGATGAGATGGCTGGATGGTGTCACTGACTCAGTGGACGTGAGTCTGAGTGAACTCCAGGAGTTGGTGACGGACAGGGAGGCCTGGCGTGCTGCGATTCATAGGGTTGCAAAGAGTCGGACATGGCTGAGCGACTGAACTGAACTGAAGCCTCTTGGCAAACCTGACTATCAATAACCTGGCCTCAATGGCCTCATCCATTTCAGTTTCCTAAATTTAATCCTCAAAGAGTGACCTACACAATTAGAAGGTGTTGTAACTGTCCCCCCTTGTGCAGGGTAAGCTAGTTCTGATTGTCCCCATGTTTGTGCATCTAATATACTTTGCAAATAGTTGCTACTGAACTCATCACACATTCATGAAAAGGCAGACCTAAACAGAAGTACTTGTTCTATGCTTCTCTTGCCTGGAGAGATTTAATTATTTTTTGCATTGATTCTTTCACACTAAGCAACTTCCCTTACGTGATACTTGGGAGAGTAACACTTACTGAACTATTCTGGAACCAGTCCATGTTTGAAGTATACAGAGATCAGGGAAATTTCCTGTTTTCTTCCTTTTAGTCCATGACTTCTGTCAGAATAGATGATGCAATTCCAGAGGATCTGTGGTTAAAACATTATTGTGTGTGAAGCTTTTTTCGTTCATTCCTGGGTAATTTTTATCAGGACAGACCTAAGCAAAAAGGACTGTGCAGGCTCTGGAAACAAGTTTGGGACCCTTTAGGGATGGAATTTTGGGTTCTCAGAACCTAGAATGTGGTCCAGAAGGGAACATGCTGGCAGGAAACCTACTCGCCTGGGATAGGAACACTGATTTCCTTAAGATCATTTATTTGCAACGTTCAGTTTCTTGATATTTTCTTCTCCTGAGAAGTTTATAGTTGGATCAAAGCAGGGACCCAGGCAACTTGCAAGCACTGCTTTGCTGAATAATATACTAATAGTCTGACCCAAGTCTCTCAAGTAAAGGTAGGTTTCCCCTGAGCCATACCTCTCTCGGGTTGAAGACTGTGCTTCCCTGGAACTTAGTCTTCCACCATTTGAATGAAACATTCGTCTCCTCTCCTCGATTTGTACATTGTGATTCTTGGCTTGAAATGCCTTATTGTAGCCTACTGACCTCTGATGCAATTATTGTTTACCCTTCTGTTCTCTGTCCCTGTACTAAATGGGTATCATCCAGAATAATAATTTTTCCAGAGCTTGAAATAGCATCAAATAATGTTTATTCTCCACTGGTAATTGTTTCAAGGAGCTACACTTTCCAACTCAAGTGGAATCCTTTCTTTTGAGCTCTGTTTGAGTTGGATTTTTTTTCTATTTGAAACAAAACAAAATTTGTGCTTCCTAATTGCTTTGTATATTCTCCACTGCTTCCCTAAACATGTCTGAATTATAAAGCCATCTTCTCTTCTAGCAATAGGTCTTTTTTTTCTTTTTTTTCTCCCAGGAATGCTTAAAAGAACCCTTTTCATGGCACATTCACCAAGTTGTGTCCTCCCTAAAGGGTACCATTGACTGCATAATTCATTTCTGAGAATATCATTTCAGGTTCTCTAGATTGGTCAGCTCTATGATAATGGTGATATAAACACCACACGCTCTCACACCTACTCCCAATCCAGGTTATTTCTTCCCTGAGGCCCTGAGCTCCGTCTTAGCTCTGAACTCTAAATACATGCTGCGCCCTTGTCTTAAACATCTTTGTTCTGATCCATCCTCCCTCCATCACTTGGTTCACTCCCTGCATTGCTGGTTCAGTTTACACTCTGATTGATCCATCACCTCCCCTACTGAGTCTGGGAGGGAATCCAATACTCCTCCCACCCAGTACGTGGGTCCCAGGAGTCGTACTTAGTGAAATAGAACTGACGGCTCTGCCTTGTCCTTTTTGGCCTCTTGCCTTGTTTTCTTAAACAAACTGTGAATACTTTGAGGCAGAGCTTGTTCATCAAGTTACCCCCACATTCTCGATAGAATTTTATTAGATGAGTGAATGAATCCCTATCATATAGATAAGGAGACTGAGAATCATAAAATATAAGTAATATCCTCATCTTCAAATGGTTGTAAAAAGTAAAAATAGGGTACAGATCCACATCAAAGTTTCTAGAATTAGATTTTAAACTGCAGCCTGCTATACCTGCTTTGCTTATTTATTTGCTATAGACCGTAACATTGTGCAGGAGACAGGGATCAAGACCATTCCCATAGAAAAGAAATGCAAAAAAGCAAAATGGCTGTCTGGGGAGGCCTTACAAATAGCTGTGAAAAGAAGAGAAGCGAAAAGCAAAGGAGAAAAGGAAAGATATAAACATCTGAATGCAGAGTTCCAAAGAATAGCAAGAAGAGATAAGAAAGCCTTCTTCAGCGATCAATGCAAAGAAATAGAGGAAAACAACAGAATGGGAAAGACTAGGGATCTCTTCAAGAAAATCAGAGATACCAAAGGAACATTTCATGCAAAGATGAGCTCAATAAAGGACAGAAATGGTATGGACCTAACAGAAGCAGAAGATATTAAGAAGAGATGGCAAGAATACACAGAAGAACTGTACAAAAAAGATCTTCATGACCCAGATAATCACGTTGGTGTGATCACTGGCCTAGAGCCAGACATCCTGGAATGTGAAGTCAAGTGGGCCTTAGAAAGCATCACTACCAACAAAGCTAGTGGAGGTGATGGAATTCCAGTTGAGCTATTCCAAATCCTGAAAGATGATGCTGTGAAAGTGCTGCACTCAATATGCCAGCAAATTTGGAAAACTCAGCAGTGGCCACAGGACTGGAAAAGGTCAGCTTTCATTCCAATCCCAAAGAAAGGCAATGCCAAAGAATGCTCAAACTATCCCACAATTGCACTCATCTCACACGCTAGTAAAGTAATGATCAAAATTCTCCAAGCCAGGCTTCAGCAATACGTGAACCGTGAACTTCCTGATGTTCAAGCTGGCTTTAGAAAAGGCAGAGGAACCAGAGATCAAATTGCCAACATCCGCTGGATCATGGAAAAAGCAAGAGAGTTCCAGAAAAGCATCTATTTCTGCTTTATTGACTATGCCAAAGCCTTTGATTGTGTGGATCACAATAAACTGTGGAAAATTCTGAAAGAGATGGGAATACCAGACCACCTGATCTGCCTCTTGAGAAATTTGTATGCAGGTCAGGAAACAACAGTTAGAACTGGACATAGAACAACAGACTGGTTCCAAATAGGAAAAGGAGTTCATCAAGGCTGTATATTGTCACCCTGTTTATTTAACTTATATGCAGAGTATATCATGAGAAACGCTGGACTGGAGGAAGCACAAGCTGGAGTCAAGATTGCCGGGAGAAATATCAATAACCTCAGATATGCAGATGACACCACCCTTATGGCAGAAAGCGAAGAGGAACTCAAAAGCCTCTTGATGAAAGTGAAAGTGGAGAGTGAAAAAGTTGGCTTAAAGCTCAACATTCAGAAAACGAAGATCATGGCATCCGGTCCCATCACTTCATGGGAAATAGATGGGGAAACAGTGGAAACAGTGTCAGACTTTATTTTTCTGGTCTCCAAAATCACTACAGATGGTGACTGCAGCCATGAAATTAAAAGACGCTTACTCCTTGGAAGGAAAGTTATGACCAACCTAGACAGCATATCAAAAGCAGAGACATTACTTTGCCAACAAAGGTTCGTCTAGTCAAGGCTATGGTTTTTCCTGTGGTCATGAATGGATGTGAGAGTTGTACTGTGAAGAAGGCTGAGCGCCAAAGAATTGATGCTTTTGAACTGTGGTGTTGGAGAAGACTCTTGAGAGTCCCTTGGACTGCAAGGAGATCCAACCAGTCCATTCTGAAGGAGATCAGCTCTGGGTGTTCTTTGGAAGGAATGATGCTAAAGCTGAAACTCCAGTACTTTGGCCACCTCATGCGAAGAGTTGACTCATTGGAAAAGACTCTGATGCTAGGAGGGATTGGGGGCAGGAGGAGAAGGGGCGACAGAGGATGAGATGGCTGGATGGCATCACTGACTCGATGGACGTGAGTCTGATTGAACTCCAGGAGTTGGTGATGGACAGGGAGGCCTGGCATGCTGCAATTCATGGGGTTGCAAAGAGTTGGACACGACTGAGTGACTGATCTGATCTGATCTGGTCTGATAGACCAAACATGTCTCCCTCAAGCTTATTTGCTGAAGCCTAATCTCCAATGTGATGGTATTTGGAGGTGGGATCTCTGGGAGGTGATTTGTACCCTTATAAATGAGACCCCTAGGAAGCTGTCTCACCCCTTCTTCCATGTGAATAATAGCAATAAGACAGTTGTCTATGAATTAGGAAGGAAGGGGCCATCAATGAACCAAATCCATCACCACTTGATCTTGGACTTCTGACCTCCAGAACTGTGGGGACTAAATTTCAGTTTCTTGTATCCTACCCAATTTATGGTATTTTGTTGGAGCAGTCTGAATGAACTAAGACAGTAGTGTTGCATATTAGACAATCACATAATTTAGTGGCTTAAGATAACCATGGTGCCCTAACTCTCCCTGGGGCCTCTCTTTCTCTTTGTGTGTCTTCTCACACCCTGGGGAGTCTCCCCATGACTTGAGCTTGACAATGTATGGTAGCATCTCTTCCAGTATTGCAGTTAGCTCTCAAGGGCAGTGCCAGGTCAATTAAAAGCTATGCTCATATCTGTGACAATGTCACTTCTCTTGTATTCTGCAGGTCAAAGCAATCATAGGGTTCATTCAGGTTAAAGTGATTGGAGAAAGTGAAAGTCGCTCAGTCATGTCTGACTCTTTGCGACCTCATGGGCATAGTCCATGGCATTCTCTAGGTCAGAATACTGGACTGCATAGCCTTTCCCTTCTCCAGAGGATCTTCCCAACCCAGAGATCGAACCCAGGTCTCCCACATTGCAGGTGGATTCTTTACCAGCTGAGCCACAAGGGAAGCTCAAGAATACTGGAGTGGGTAGCCTATCAATAAACTCTATTTTTGATTGGAAGAAGACAAAGTCATCTTCCAGAGGAACATGTGAAGTGGGAATTCGGCTATAGATAATTTGGAAAATATAGTCTGTCACAAAGCACACAGACCAGCTGAAGGTATGAAAAGAAAAATTTCTTCTGCCCTTCATTCAATAAATTTTCTTCACATAGTTTTATCATAATGCACACATTATATAAGTGACCAAGTCATGCTCCCTAGTTTCAAGGGACAACCTTCTAGTAGAAGAAGTGAGAAAAAGAGTTTATCAGTAAGGTTGTGCTGTGTAACAAAACACCTCAAAATCTGGTAGCTTGAAACCAACAACTCTTTCTGTGGTTCATGATTCTGTGAGTTGATGATTTAGGCCGGGCTCTGGTGGGATATTCACCCAGATTCAGTCATGCTCACTTGTGAGTCAGTGGATGACTTGGTGATCTTGGTTGGCTGGGCTCTCGCACTTGTTTGGGGTTGGCTGGCTATAGGCAAGTCTAGAATAACCTTGGCTAGACATCATGGCTCTCCACCATGTGATCTCTCATTCACCAGCAGGATATCTTCCACCTGTTTTCACAGAAGAGCTATCAGTCTAAGAGAACAAGAGAGAGAGTGTGAGTCCTTTCGGGCATAGACTTGGAACTGACACAAAGTCGTTTCTGTTGCATTCTTTTGGGTTAATGCAAGTCACAAGGCCAGCCAAGATTTAAGAAGTCAGAAAGTGCAAAGGACAGGGATGCAAAATGACCATTATTTTTGGCCACTGTGAAATCCATATATGTTGATGCAGAGGGGGAATTGTGGTAAGCTATGGAGTGAGGAGAAAAGATATTTTATGAATCTGGGGCACCCAGAGGGCATGGAGGATGGGAAGTAGCATAAAAAAAGGATCAGGATAAATTTATCTTAGAAGTGGATTCTGGAGACAGATGGGCTTCTGAACCTGCATGGAGAACAGTAGGGAATGACTGTCCCTTTCTTTATCAAAGTAGTCCTGCCAAGAAGAGTATAAAATAATTTTTTAATCACAATAAAAATATATTTAGGGACATGTTTGGCTGAGTCCCTTTGATGTTTGCCTGAAACTACCACAACACTATTAATTGGCTATACTCCAATACTCATTGGAAAAGACCCTGATGATGGGAAAGATTGAAGGCAGAAGAAGGAGACAGCAGAAGATGAAATGCCAGGTTGGGATCACTGACTCCATGGACATGAGTTTGAGGAAGCTCCGGGAGATGGTGATGGACAGGGAAGCCTGGTGTTTTGCAATCCATGGGGTCGCAAAGAGTTGGACACAACTGAGTGACTGAACTGGACTGATACACCAATGCAAAATAAAAAGTTTGAAAAAATATATATATAACTAGGTTATAAAGAACCAAAGTTTGCATATATATCCACATAGCTTGTTTGAGAACCTCAGTGCTAAAAAATATTCAAGATCTTTATT
The DNA here is from genome assembly GCF_055505025.1 of Bos grunniens. NCBI lineage: Eukaryota > Metazoa > Chordata > Mammalia > Artiodactyla > Bovidae > Bos > Bos grunniens. Next base: position 8,393,187 of record NC_141170.1, on the reverse strand, counting down.
TCTTATTCCTGGTTAGGTGTCAGGAGACAATCAGGCAAGCCACATGGCCATGCTGATAAACCAGCTGAGAAAATCAGAACCAGCAGGGATCCTGGAGATGAATTCCCTCAGGTCATTTCATAGATTTGAAGGTTAGAGGTGAAATAGACTTGCCCCAGTGTATTCGTCAGCCAGGGCTGCCAAAACAAAATACCATAGACAGGGGGGTCTTAAAACAACAGAAATGTATTTTCTCACAGTTCTGAAGGCCAAGGCCCAAGATCAAAGTCTCAGCAGGCTTAGTTTCTTCTGAGGTCTCTCTCCTTGGCTTATAGATGTCTGCCTTCTTTGCTTTGTTTATTCTGTTATTATTATTATTGGAGTGTAATTGCTTTACAAGGCTGTGTTAGTTTCTACTGTACAGTGAAGTGGATCAGCTATACATATATCCTCTCCCCCTTGGAGCTTCCTCCCACCCCACCCCTCATCCACCCACCAAGGTCATCACAGAGCCCTGAGTGAGGTCCCTGTGCTGTTCTGCAGAGTCCCACCAGCTAGCTGTTTTGCACATGTGTATATAGGAGAATCCCAGCCACCCAGTTCATCCCACACTCCCCTTCTCCCCATGTCCACACATCTGTCCTCTATTCCTGTCCTGCAGTTAGGTTCATCTGCCCCGTTTTTCTAGATTCCACATAATGCTTTAATATTGTTTTTCTCTTTCTGACTTACTTCATTCTGTATGACAGACTCTAGGTCTTGCTATGACCCCACACAGTATTTCCTCTACGCTTATCTGTATCATAACCTTTTCTCTTTAAGGACACCAGTCAGATTGGATTGAAAGTGAAAGTCACTCAGTTGTGTCCGACTCTTTGCAACCCCACGGACTATACAGTCCATGGAATTCTCCAGGCCAGAATAGTGGAGTGGGTAGCCTCTCCCTTCTGCAGGGGATCTTTCCAACCCAGGGATCGAACCCAGGTTTCCCACATTGCAGGCAGATTCTTTACCCGCTGAGCCACAAGGGAAGCCCAAGATTACTGGAGTGGATAATCTATCCCTTCTCCAGCGGATCTTCCTGACCGAGGAATCGAACTGGGGTCTCCTGCATTGCAGGTGGATTCTCTACCAACTGAGCTACTGGTTAGGGCCACCCTAAACTCCTCATTTTAAATGAATCAGCTCCCTAAAGGCCCTATCTTCAAATACAGTCGCTTCTGAGGTAATGGGGGCTTAGGGCTTCATCATGTGCATTTTGTGGGGGAAGTGACTACAATTCACCCCACAAAACCATGGCCACATAATCAGAGTTGAATCTGGAAGCTCAGGTTTTTCTCTGTGAAACATGTAGCCTCTTGACTTTTAGCTGAAAATTGCTTTTCTTCTGCTTCCCAGATGACTGTTGTTCCTAAAAAGAATGCTTGAATCTAATTGTGTCCCTGACCATGTATTCTGCTGTCTCCTTCCTTGGGGAAATCCACCAAAGTCAATAAAAAGACACAGGAAACTCAGACAGAGCCCAGAGGTAACAGACGACCCAGTGCAAAAACAAACTTGTTAGCCGTTGGCACATGTGAGGGATATTATCTTTAAATTAGTTGGGAAAATTAATATTGCTTGCTTGCTATGCTCACTCTTATTGTCTGCTCTGAGAATCAGCAGAGCCAGAGCCACCATAGATAATATTTTTTAATTAGAAGGAAAAATAACTTCTTGTGATTAATCTGCTTCTTTGGGGACTTGATCCAGGATCTCATAAATCTAAAGTGGAAGTATCTGCTGGATCCATGACAGACTCCCTCCCCTTCAGCCAGCTCAGGAGAGAGCCCTGTGAAAGCAAGACAGACCCCAGACAAGGCAGATACAAGCCATGAGATCAGAGGTCCAGCTCCAAGAAGACACGGGTCTCAGCAGAGGCAGACTTTCTGGTAAGGAAATCTCCCATCGTGTTCAAGAGAGCAGGTGTTGGTAGCAGAAGGTCTTAGGTAAGGTCATGGGCCTGCAACTTATTGGAGACCTTAAAAGAATGTCTGAGACTCAGGTTTCTCATTTTTAAAATGGGTAGATAAACATCTATCTCAAAGAGAACATTTCTGCGAAAGACTCTCTGAGCTCTGGAGCCAGGTTGCTTGGTTTTGAATTTGGAATACTTGACTTCCTTGTGACGTCAAGCCAGGCATTTAAATTTCTGCGCTTCTTCTCCCTTCTGTGAAATAGGACTGACAAAGAGGGCCTGTCTCCAAGTGCTGTTGTGTGGACTAAATAAGTACATCCAGTGCTGGGGCAGGTATGGTAAACACCCAATGAACATCTGTTCTTACAAGGCCAGGGTATTAACACACACAATGTCCTCTGTGGTTGTTACAATAAAGGGATCTTGGTGGTGGAATTGGGGGTTTCCCAGGCGGTGCAGTGGTAAAGAATCCACCTACCAGTGCAGGATACATGGGATATGTGGGTTCAGTCCCTGAGTTGGGAAGATCTCCTGGAGTAGGAAATGGCAACCTACTCCAGTATTCTTAGTCTGGAAAATTCCATGGACAGAGAAGCCTGGCAGGCTACGGTCCTTAGAGTAGCAAACAGTTGGACATGACTGAGCATGCGTGCAGTGGTGGAATGGTTCAGATTCCACTCTGAAGATGGAAAAATGGAGGTTTAGGAAGAAGATGAGACTTTCCCAAATCATAGAGTGGGTTTTTGGGCAAAGCTGGGTTCAGGATGCCAGTTTAGAACCCAGAGCCAGAAGTTTGTTAAAAAAAAAAAAAAAAAACATGTGGTTTTAGAATTTCTGTCTGGTTTTACCTGGCTTCCCTCATAGCTCAATTGGTAAAGAATCCACCTGCAGTGAAGAAGACCCTGGTTCAATTCCTGAGTCGGGAAGATCCGCTGGAGCATGGGTAGGCTACCCACTCCAGTATTCTTGAGCTTCCCTTGTGGTTCAGCTGATAAAGAATCCACCTGCAATGTGGGAGACCTGGGTTTGATCCCTGGGTTGGGAAGATCCCCTGGAGAAGGGAAAGGCAACCGACTCCACTATTCTGGTCTGGAGAATTCCTTGGACTGTATAGAGAATTCACGGACTGTATAGTCCATGGGGTTGCAAACAGTCAGACACGACTGAGTTTCATCTTCTAACAATCTGGAAAGAAGTCATCTTAGACCAGCACAGTGAGTGCTATAGGACTGAGAGTTGGTATCAGGTCTAAACACGCTTTCAGGAGACAAGGAAAGGCATCAGTTGTGGGGAAAATGATAGTTTCACCCACACTTAGCTGTGATTTTCTCAGGCAGACCTAGGATCTAGTTTTAATCCTCTGCCAGATGTACCCAACATTGACCCACAAGGAACCTTTTCTATGTGACATTCTTATGACTGGAAAAAATCTCTAGATCCTTAAAAATGTTACTTATCTTTCCAGCCTCAACCCAAGGATCCACAAGAACAGTCAGGAACATACTTAAATAATGACAAATCAGATCAAGTTGTATCCTTTGCACAAAACCCTTCAAAACATTGGTGCTTTCATTTGGGATATTCTAAGCAGATTCATCAATGACATGTACCATCTTCTGTGAGATCTTCCTCAAGTTTGCTCCTCTGCACTTACTGTTCTAGAATTGATCAGTTTACAATCATGCTCATTCATGAATCCCTCAGAAAATTGAAACCCTTTGTTTTCACTTTGAATCCTCAGCAACCAGCAGCTCACCAAGCACTCAATCCACATCTAGGAAACGTGTGTGCAAATAACTGTCACTATTCAAAGAATAGTGCTTATTATACTATACTGTTATGTTCATAAGAACTCACTTGAGAGATCTCTTTCAGAATTTAGTAACAAGATTAAAAAATGTAAGTTTCTCCTAAGAGGAATTTGTCTATTTGTCTCTCTCCTATAAAGAGGACTATGTTTGATTCTCTTTTGTGTCCTGGCCACAGGGAATTGCAAAGCCAAATCTGACACATAATTAAGGCAATTTTATTAACACTTGTAGTTCAAATGTTTCCCTTCTCCATCTTTCTTGAATCCTAAGTTTGTCTTTCTACATTTGGAATAGGTTTAGGGTTTTCTCAATGTTTAAAGTCACTCCCAATATATTTCAGAAAGATGTAAGAAATAAATAAAATGTATAAATTAAAAAGTGAGACTACATATGCTTAGCATACTGAGTAGTAATGATGATGGGAAAAATGGAAAATTCATGAAGGTGAGGTCTGGAGAACTTTCAGGAAGAAATGGGACAAGTCTGCTTGGGGCCCCCCTATGTACTATGACATCCAGAGCTGAAGAAAATGCATAACATTACGTAAGCTATGGAGAAGGACAGGCAGACACTTGGGAGATTTCTATCCATCAAATCACTTGGAATTTATACTCTGAAACTTACTTGAAAATTGAATGCAAATTAAGGCCCAATCATCCTGCTTAGAAATCAGAGCCTTTGGAAAAAAATAGGATTGCATTTCAAGCTTCCCATGGTTTTGTTGTTATTATTGCCTAATACTGCAACCATTTTTACCCTTGGAGTCATAGAATTCTACTGCCAGATGGGAATCTATCCTGGAGATTTTGTACCTGGATTCTGCGGGTAGCCATGGGATTGAAATATGGGCTTTATGAAATCTGTTCTCCAGGAATATTACATGCAAAATGTGAACTTTTCTTGAGTCTAGAGTCTTCTCTAGATTCTCAAACAGGTCTGTGATACTGCACTTTCCCCTACCTCAGCCTCCCTTTGATAAAAATGCTGACTGGCTTTGAGTATTGAGAGTGTGAAAGATGAAGCTCAAAGGGAGAAAGTGACTTTCTCAAGGCCACACCCAAAGCTGATGCCATAGCTGTGCCCTAACAGCAGACCTAGTTCCTGGCTCCCAGACTAGGATTGTTAAAGTGCAATACTGCCTGTAAGTCAGACAGCTGGTGCCTTCTGTGGCAAGGTGACTTTGCTCATCTACAGGTATCAGGTCTTTCCCTCACCCTCTTGCCACCTCAGAGGAGTACCCAGAACAACCTTAGTCATCTGTGCTGCTATGACAAAAAATAATTCCATAGATTGGGTGACTTATAAATGACAGATATTTATTTCTTTGCTGAAGAAGTCTCTTGAGAGTCTCTCCTAAAGAAAGACTATCAACCTAAAGAAAATCAACCCTGAATATTCACTGGAAGTACTGATGCTGAAGCTGAAGCTCCAATACTTTGGCCACCGGATGCAAAGAGCTGACTCACTGGAAAAGACCAGAAAAGATTGAAGGCAGGAGGAGAAGGGGATGACAGGGGATGACAGAGAATGAGGTGGTTGGATGGCATCACTGACTCAGTGGACATGAGTTTGAGTAAACTGTGGGAGATGGTGAAGGACAGGGAAGCCTGGTGTGCTGCAGTTCATGGTGTGATGGACTCTGACATGACTTAGAGGCTGAACAACAACAACAATGTATCTCTTATCGTTCTGGAGACTGCAAGTCTGAGGTCAGGGTGTCAACACGTTTAGGCTCTGGAGAGGACACGTTTCTGTGCTTCAGTCTATCGACTTTGTATCCTCACATGGTAGAAAGCAGAGAGAGGTCTTGAGGTCTCTTTTATAGGGACACTAACCCCTTTCTTGAGGGCTTTGCTCTCATGAGTTAAATGCCTACCAAAGTCCCCATCTCCTGACACCATCATATTGTGGATTAGGGTTCCCATGTATGAATTGTAAAGGGCACAGATACTCAAAATACTCAGATACTCAGATCTGGATACACAAATACTCAGAATAGAAAGAACATTCTTTGGAAATTGTTGCAGGTATTTGGGGACTTTTCTGGCTTCCAGGGAAGCAAACCTCATTTGCACGGGTGCTTAAGAAGCAAAATGCTTTCCCTTTCGAGTTTCAGAGCCCGTATTTCCTGCATAAGAACATAGCCTTCCCAAGGAGACAAGGAAAACTTGCCTCTCAGGACCTGGGCAGCAGGGTTACACTGGATGTTAAAGGGGTGTATTGTGCATTTACAGTCATGTTATGGACACTTTCAACCGAGGCAAGTTTTCACAGTAAATTTCTGCCTAAAGAGAAACTTCTTACACTTCATGGTTTCACAAAGAGGAAGAGAACAAGGTCTCTGTCCAAGCTGCATGTGGGTGACTGATTTCCACCTTGCTTCCCAGGTAACAAGAAGCCAAGCATCATGAAACAAGGATGATAGTCAGACTGAGACACGGAGCTTCCCTAGAATCCACATTAGCTGTCAAGGAAGCAAAATGCAGGCAGAGAGAGAGTTATGTGTCCCCTTCTGTCTTTTTAACATAATTCCATGGTTGGCAAAAAATCCAGACATAGTATTTGCATTTAATTTATGCGCTTGCCTTGGGGAATGATAAACTACCTTGAGTTGTTCTTGAGATTTGATTTGTATTTGTGTCTCTGAGCCAACAGATATGACAGATGAAGAAGGATTTGGGACAAGTTCCTTGTGAACCTTGGTTTGAAGCCACTATCCCCTGTATTTTGGGCTGGAGGGTATGAACTTGGGAATTATGAGCTCATTTCAGCATTCGCTGTGGTTCTACTTTATTTCAGGGACTCTCCTGAGTACAAGGGCTTTAAGGATGACTCATACCACTTCTGTTGTGGAGAAAAGTGAAAGTGTTAGTTACTCAGTCATGTTCGACTCTTTGTGACCCCATGTACTGTACCCTGTCAGGCTCCTCTGTCCCTGGGATTATCCAGGCAAGAATACTGGAGTGGGTTGCCATTTCCCTCTCCAGGGAATCTTCCGGACCCAGAAACAGAACCCGGGCCCCCTGCCTTCTGCCTTGTAGGTAGATTCTTTACCATCTGAGCCACCAGGGAAGTCCTTTGTTGTGGAGAAGCTCATGGTCTTCTGGGGATGATGGAGAGACAGCAGAGAAATGCCATGCAATCCAGTGACTGTCATGATAGAGACCTGAATAGGGGATTATGGTCATAGAGGAGATCCAACCCAGTAGGGAGGGACCAGGGGAGTCTTCCCTGATAAATAATCCCAGGCTGTCTAGAGAATGATAAAGGGGAGGTAAAAGCCTTATAGGCTGAGGGGGCAAGTGAAGTGCAAACACAGAGGTGAGGAACCATAGGGTGGGGGCAATGACTCAAGGAGTTTCATGCTATAGGAGGACAGGAATGTGAGGCAGGGAGAGGGGAAGTTGAAGACACAGTGAGGAGTCATAATTCTCACCTAATCCAGGAATGTGGGGAAAAGAGCACCATTCAGCTTGGGAATGATGTGAAGAGATTTGAGTTACAGATTCTGCTTGATAGGTTGGGAAAGGAGAGATTGCAGATAAGGAGATGAGCTGAAAGTCACTTCACTGAGAGCTGAAGGTCTTATCCAGAGTCAGAGGTCACAAGGAAGGAGAAAGAAACACATGGACAGGCACTTCTAGAGAAATATCAGCTGATCTTGGGCTAAAGGAGAATTAGAGGAGCTTTTCTTCTGCTCCAAGATCTAGGAAAAGGGAACGAGGAAAAAAGATAAGAAGCCCGATTCTCTAATGCAGCTCTAAAACCCTCTGTGTGAGTTACTTCTTGTTGCTTAGTTGCTAAGTTGTATCAGACTCTTTGTGATCCCATGGACTGCAGCACTCCAGGCTTCTCTGTCCTTCACTGTCTCCTAGAGTTTGCTCACACTCATGTTCATGGAGTTGGTGATGCTATCCAACCAACCTGTCCTCCGTCGCCCTTTCTCCTCCTGCCCTCAATCTTTCCCAGCGTCAGGGTCTTTTCCTATGAGTCAGCTCTTCACACCAGGTGGCCAAAGTATTGGAGCTTCAGCTTCAGCCTCGGTCCTTCCAATGAATATCCAGAGTTGGATTCCTTTAGGATTGACTGGTTTGATCTCCTTGCAGTCCAAGGTTCTCTCAAGAGTCTTCTCCACACCACACTTTGAAAGCATCAGTTCTTCAGTGATTGGCTTTCTTTATGGTCCAACTCTCTCATCTGTACCCGATTACTGACTTACTTAAAAGGTTCTAAAGTGCTCTTCTCTTGGTGTGATGTTGATGAGATACCGAGATGAACTGGCTGGTTCTGGTCCCAAGAACAGATTTCATTGTCCAGAAGGAGAATATAACCACAGAACAGACATACATACAAGACCCTTCTACTGCACAACCCTCTGAGAGGTTAGGTCTGCAAGAACTTTTACATGGAGGTTAATGAACAGCAGGAGGGGATCTGTGGCTTCTTCTCAGGGGAAAAACAAAAAGAACTATTCAGAGACGGTACAGAGCATCAAGGATGAGAGGATATAAACTGTTGCCATAGCCACTGACTGAACCAATGTGTTGCCCATGTCAGCACAGATTATTGAATATCTTTTACATTCAGTTCCACATCAGTTCCTTCATCCAAAAACCGTATCCTGAAAATTGCTTGGTGCTTGGTTGGCCCTAGGAAAAGAAACAAAAGGCTGAAACAAAATACACAGATTTTGCCCTCAAGGACCTGAGAATCTTCCTTGAATTTTGACCTGGATCTCAAATTCCAGTAAAAGATGTATTTGTTAAGGTAATACTAGCTGCTGTAACAGCAACAGCAGCATCAAAACAGGTTATAGGGGTTGAACATGGTTAAGTTTACTTCTGAGTTACAGATCAGTCTAGTAAGGGGATCCTCAGCCAATGTGGGGTGACTGGGAGCCCTGAGGTTCTCCCATCTTGGGCTTCATCCTCCTCTTAGCCACCGAGACCTCCATGTAATTGGAAGATAGAGAAGAGTGTGGAAGGCATAGCACGTCTCCAGATCGTTGTCCTGGAAGTGACGCATATCACTCTTATTCACATTTCATTGGTGAGAATGAATCCAAGGGCCCAAGATGCAAGGGGAAAGGGTTGAAGGTCAAAAGAGTTGTGCTAAGCAGCCACTTTCCGGCAACAGCAGATATTCATGGCCATATGATATCTAGCTGTCTACAGAAAAGTTCTTTAACCACATATCTAATGGAAGGTAGATCACTGTGGGACAGCCTGGAATGCTCTCCCCAGTCTTTCGTTTCCATTCACTGCAATCTCACTCAACTGCTTTTCTCACATCCACCACCACCGCTCTTAAGCGGCCTTCTTGAAAGTTCCCCTTCCTACAGATTAATCTAGGTTTCATAGATCCACACGCATGTGTTTCATAATACAGATCACAGGTTATATAATTATTCATTTTCTTGGTGATTGTTTCATCAGGGTCTGTGTTCCCCACAAATGTAGTCCTGATTACATACCTGGCACTATTCTAAGTGCTTACACATGTAAAATCATTTAATTCTCTTAATAACACCAGTGCAAGTGTGCTGCTCAGTTGCTTCAATTGTATCTCAGTCTTTGCAACCCTATGGACTGTAGCCCACTAGGCTCTGCTGTCCAGGATTCTCCAGGCAAGAATACTGCAGGGAGTTACCATGCCCTCCTCTAGGGGATCTTCCTGACCCGGGGAATGAACCTGCGTCTGCCTGTGTCTCCTGCATTGCAGGCAGATTCTTTACCCACTGAACCACCTGGGCAGTCCCAGTAATCCCAGTAGGTAGGTACTATGAGTATCTATGCTTTACTGATGAGGACCTGACATTCAGAGAGGTAAAACAGCCTGCCCAAGGTCATGGGAAATATCACAACAATAGTCAGGAAATAAATGATAAAGCCCAGATTTGAGTCTGAACAGTCTGGCTCTAAGACCACCTTCTAGAGTATTGCATGGCACATTGTTGTCACTGTTTTAGTCACTGAGTTGTGTCCAACTCTTTTGTGATCCCATGAACTGTATGTAGCCCGCCAGGCTCCTCTGCCCATGGACTTCTCCAGGCAAGAATACTGAAGTGGGTTGCCATTTCCTTCACCAGGGGATCTTCCTGACCCAAGAATCAAACCCATGTTTCCTGCATTGCAGGCAGATTCTTTACCACTGAGCCACTGGGGAAGTCTGCATGGCGCATGGTGGATCTTAAACATGTTTGTTGAGGGGATGGATAACACCACATCATAAGCCAATGCTGTTCTAGAGAAATCAGCATGGTGCAGGCAGAAGTGATGTGCACAGTTACAGCTTTTTGTGGAGTGGATCAAAGGAAACTACACATATAACCTTCATATTTTTAATTATACTCGAGTCCTTAGAATAAGAAATGAAAGCAGACACCTTTGATTTCCCACTCTCACTTGCTGCTATTAAGGACTGGCCCTCCCGTCACTCCCCCTACCCCCTGCTATGTGCCAACCGTGAGCCAAGGTCCTGCCTCCCCACCTGTCCTTCTTGGGTTTCTGACCTGTGCATTTGCAATCGGCTGCTCAAAGCAATTCCCCTTTTACAAATCTCTTTCCTCCCCCCAGACTCAATTAAGCTTCTGGAAGCATGAGAGCAGCTAAGCCATTACCCGATCTGAACTTGAACTCTAAGCCTCAGGAGATTCACCGATCACTGAGCAGCAAGCCTCCCCTGGCTTCTAGCGCAGCAGTTTTGTGAAGTCAGCACAGCGTTGCCCACAGTTTGGAAGGGGGGGCACCATATTTTATTTTTCAGTCAAGCATGGTACGTATTGCTTAAGTGGCTCAATATCAGCACTTTTTTTCCCCTCAAATAACTTATCAACTTTATGTGCATGAAGTTTCCCTGTGCGAAAATTTGTCAGCTATCAGGATTTTCCAAAGTCCTGGTTTTCTTGTTTCGAGTGGCAGCAGGAGTTTCCTTTAACTGTGATCCCTTGGGACCTGTTCTGGAAGATTTCCAGTTTCTATCTATCTTTTAGCCATAAATATACTCTTATGACTCAAGATTGAAGCAGCCAGAATCAATCTTGGGGACACGGGACAAAGGTCAGAGATGTAGGGGGTGCTCCCATAGTCTTAGGGGTTTGGTTGATAGAATTCAGGGCTTCTCACTGGCAGGTTGGCAGTGCAATTTGTTCTGTTTTCAGATTGAGCAGCCTGTGAAGTGTTGGATGCTTGGTTTCAGGTAATATTTCCCTTCAGGTTGCCATTCTGCCTTGCTTTTCAAAGGGGCACTGCTTCTGGCAGATTTTGTGACAGAATTCTGGCCGAATTCCATGGACAGAGGAACCTGGCAGGGTATAGTCTGTGGGGTCACAAATTTTCTCATTTTCACCATGAGCCCTTCAGCTGAAAAGGAATCTGACTTTGACAGTGAGAATTTCCCATCTTCCAGGATCCTAACACTCATGAGACAGCAGCAGCCCGGACACGGATTCTGATAGTTCATCTCCCTGGAGTGATGCTTCTGAGTCCCATCCACCTGCAGGAGCCGGATTTCCACCGTCATCCACCACAGCTGGAGGACCCTGGGCTTTGAGGTGCTCCCGCACATCCTGCAAACTTGATTTTTGGTAGGGAAATGGGGTATGTAACATCCCCAAATGATAGCATAAAAAGGAGAAAGGGGACTTTATGTGACCATAGGCTTCCCCTGCCTATATTTCAGAAGCACCTGAACTAGGATGGGAGGGCCACAGGGGGCAGCGTCAGGGTCAGTTAGGAGGCAGAGGGACTCAGGGGAGACATGGGCAATAACTTTTCTTGAGGTTTCCGTGGGAAGGATCAGGCAAGGCAGGACAAGCAGGTTTAGGATTAGCTGATTTGAATAATTTCAGAATACTCTGGGGCTCAGAGCTGCTCTTTGCTGTCTGGGGTTATTAAAGCAGGGAAATAGTGGCCTGGAGTATGAGATCCTGGAGTATGAGATTGAGGAGGTGGTTGGGGGATGTGAACTCTGGATTGATTGGTTTGCATATGAGAGGAATGCTGCTACACAAGCTCTTCTCTGTCTCTAGGAATTGACTATCCCGGGAGGGGTGATCCCTCCAGAGTCAGTAAAGCCCCCACATATCAACACATCAAAAATAAAGAAAATAAAGAGACAGGATTCATACAGGGAGGTGTCTATTCATAGAGTTTCATCAAGGAAAATACGGCTTCTAGAAGTTAACTGGCTTGATGAGGTTTAAGTAGTGAGAAAGAGGGAGGGAAAGTGGAATCCAGATTTTCCAGTCTTCCATCAGCAACTGTTGTCCTCTTTGTATCAAGAACCCTTCTCACCCATGAACTCTTTAGTGACAAGAGAGAGGACCCAGATTTGAATGAGCTGAAAAAAAAATAGGGTGATTTATTGACCTCTGAAGTGGGAAGGGCAGAATTATAGGTGTAGGAGACTATAGTAAGAGTTCTCTCTCTGACTCACCTTTGCTTATCTCTGCATTTGCTTATTTCTGCATTTGCTTCAGTCTTTCTACTTGTAGATTGCCTTTCTCCATAAGGCAGGATGCATAACTTCTAGAAGTTTCTTACTTCTGCAGTGCTTTAGTGGGAAGAATTTCCCTGATTGCCCTGACTTGTGGTTACTCCTGGAGAAGGAAAGGGCATCCCACTCCAGTATTCTTGCCTAGAGAATTCCGTGGACAGAAGAGCCTGATGGGCTGCTGTCCATAGGGTTGCACAGAGTCAGACACGACTGAAGAGACTTAGCAGCAGCAGCAGTGGTTACTCCATGGACTAACTCCTATTACTCAGAAATGAGGTACTATCATGACCCCATCTTAGGTCATGTGCTCACGTGGACATGGAGGGAGGAAGGGAAGGAAGATCAGAATAAGTTAGGGGATGGTGGTCAGACTGTAAATGTAATGTAAATGTAAAATATTACATTTGGAATTGAATATTTGGAAGGTTTGGTACAATTCAAAGTGAGATTCTCAGTTTCTCACTGTCACCAAAATTTTGGATGACTTATTAGTTAATCCGGGTCATATTTATCAGAGCAAATCCTAGGAACATTCCAGCAGCCATAAAATAGATGGGAAGAAAAAAGAATAATCTCTTTCATCACACATTAGAAAAGGAAGTTTAAAAAGTCTGTAGCCTTAAAGAACACATTTCTATGAAGGATACAGCCCTGAAAGACTGGATTTTGGGAAGCCAAGCTGACCCTCACAGAGTCATAAAGAGTCTGAAACAAGGAGAATCAGGGTTGTATGACTGTCTTCAGAAGCTGGTCAGTATAGGATGGGGGAAAACAAGTTTCCTCTGCCAATTGTAGACTCCTCAATCTTGGTGTTTCCTGGGAGTGAAATCAACTTCTGCATCTGTGAGCAGTAAGAACAAATGCAATCTTTGCCTGATTTGGTACCAAAGAGTCACCCACTTAACAGGGTAAAACCTACCCTGAATGTTATGTCGTTCTCCATCTCTCTCAAAGATAAGTGATTGCTTCATATCATACACCGTTCCAACCTTCTCCAAAACATGCCTGCAGTTTGCCTTAGTGGCTTAAACCTTAGTCTTCCTAAGACAAGGTCATTTTCAGTTTGGAACTCAACAAGGGCCATGGTGGGCTTTGACTAGAAACTCCCCGCATAGGGTCCTTATTCTCCTGAACATCAGTAGGGTGTCCATGAAGTTTCAGTAACCACTAAATGCATTAAAAAAAAGTCCTGCAGAAATTATATATTAACCAATACCTAGGTCAAAATGGTAAATGGATGTAAGGATTGCTCAGCCTATAGCTGGAATTGCAGCAGTTTCCAGGTGTGGGTAGCCTTCTAAAAGTCCAAGTCAGGCTAAGCTTCAGAAATGTATCACATTCAACTCACTAGTTTTTCAGAGGAGAGATATGAAGTTTGGGGTGGAGGGGCTGGGGATCCACCTGTGATCAAGTGCTTGCAGCAAACTGAGAAGAAAGTAAACTAAGAGTAAACTTTTAACTTCTGGGTGATACCTTCATGATCTTTACCATCACACATTCAGGGAGATTTATTTTTCTCTGAAACACTATAAAGGTTTGTGTGAATTTGTTCTATTTGACTCTAAATGACAAGAAAGTCAAATAATGGAAGTTATAAAAGAGAAAATTCAGCTGAATGTATGAAAAAAATTCTAAGCATTAGAACTGTACAAAGATGGAATGGATCGGTGGGTCATTGATTAAAATTTAGTGAGCATAGTTTGGGGAAGTGTTAAGTCCTCTCTCTCTGTGAGGATTCAAGGAAAGCATCACCACTTGTAAAAGAACCAGGAAAGTTTCCCCAGAATCATCTTAGTAAGTATCTGGGAGGAATTTATTAAAAGAACATAGAATCTTAGTGCTTCTAAGGAGAGGTTTGGAATAGCAGCCAACTCGTGGTACAGGGACTAGACTTTCTCTGCCTACCTGTCCCTCTACGCAGCCTCCAGTCATGATCCTACTCATCCTCAAGGTTCACAGAATTCTCAATTATCCCACCTACCCCACTGGTTAGTATAAAATACTCAGGAAGGATGTGATTCTGAAGACCTCAAACAGTCCAAATACAACTTAATTCAAGACTACTCTTAACCAAGGATGGCAAATGTTAAGAAGTCAGTGAATATTCTTTATTGAATACTGGTGTTACCAGCTAGTCTTCCTTTGGCCGTCAAGTGATGGAACATAACTACTTCATACAGGGGTGCTGTAATATAATGAAAAAACGTAAGCTTTGGAATCAGTCAAAATGCATTCAAGTCTTCACTCAAACACATACAGGCACACCCAAGAGATATTGTGGGTTCAGTTCCAAACCCCTACAATAAAGTGACTATTTCAATAAAGCAAGTTGCACATTTTTCTTGGGGGGTGGGTTTCCCAGCACATATAAAATTCATGTTTATGCTATACTGTAGTCTATTGAATCTGCAATAGTATTATGTCTGAAAAGAAAACAATGTACCTACTTTAATTTAAAATACTTCAGTGGTAAAAAAAATCAGAACAATTATAATAGTAATGACAAAGACCACTGATAACAGATCACCATAAACATATATATTAATAATGAAACAGTTTTGAATTAATGACAAAATTATCAAAATAGACACAAAGTCAAGAAGTGAGCAAGTGCTGCTTTAAAAATGGTGCCGATAGACTTGCTTGATGCAAGGTTGAAATGAACCTTTATATAAATATTATTAACTATTTACTTTTGGCTATGCTGGGTTTTCTTTGCTCTACACTGGCTTTCTCCAGTTGCAGAGACCGGAGGCCACTCTTCATTCCAGTGCACAGACTTCTCATTTCAGTGGCTTGTCCTGTGGCAGAGCATGGTGTGTAGGCTTCAGTAGCTGTGGCACAAAGGCTCAGCAGTTGTGGTGAATGGGCTCAGTTGCCTGTGGCATGGGGAATCCTCCTGGGCCAGGGATCACACCATGTCACCTCAATTTGCAGGCAGGTTCTTTACCACTGGACTACCAGGGATGTCTTGCCACAAACCTTTAACTTGTGTTAAAAAAAAAAAAAAAAGAAGAAGAAAAAAAAGCAACATCTGCAATAAGTTCAGTTCAGTTGGTCAGTCCTGTCCGATTCTTTGTGACCCCATGGACTGCAGCACGCCAGGCTTCTCTGTCCATCACCAACTCCCAGAGTTTACTCAAACTCATGTCCATTCAGTCAGCGACGTCATCCAACCATCTTCTCCTCTGTCGTCCCCTTCTCTTCCCCACCTTCAATCTTTCCCAGCATCAGGGTCTTTCCAAATGACTCAGTTCATCACATAAGGTGGTCAAACTATGGGAGTTTCAGCTTCAACATCAGTGATTCTAAAAATATTCAGGACTGATTTCCTTTAGAATGGGCTGGTTGAATCTCCTTGCAGTCCAAGGGACTCTCAAGCATCTTCTCCAACAACACAGTTCAAAAGCATCAATTCTTAGGCACTCAGCTTTCTTTATAGTCCAACTCTCACATCCATACATGACTACTGGAAAAACCATAGCCATGACTAGATAGACCTTTGTTGACAAAGTAATGTCTCTGCTTTTTAATATGCTATGTAGAAGAGAAGCGAAAAGCAAAGGAGAAAAGGAAAGCTATAAATATCTGAATGCAGAGTTCCAAAGAATAGCAAGAAGAGGAAAAGACTTCTTCAGCGATCAATGCAAAGAAATAGAGGAAAACAACAGAATGGGAAAGACAAGAGATCTCTTCAAGAAAATCAGAGATACCAAAGGAACATTTCATGCAAAGATGGGCTTGATAAAGGACAGAAATGGTATGGACCTAACAGAAGCAGAAGATATTAAGAAGAGATGGCAAGAACACACAGAAGAACTGTACAAAACAGATCTTCATGACCCAGATAATCACGATGGTGTGATCACTAACCTAGAGCCAGACATCCTGGAATGTGAAGTCAAGTGCGCCTTGGAAAGCATCACTATGAACAAAGCTAGTGGAGGTTATGGAATTCCAGTTGAGCTATTTGAAATCCTGAAAGACGATGCTGTGAAAGTGCTGCACTCAATATGCCAGCAAATTTGGAAAATTCAGCAGTGGCCACAGGACTGGAAAAGGTCAGTTTTCATTCCAATCCCAAAGAAAGGCAATGCCAAAGAATGCTCGAACTACCCCACAATTGCACTCATCTCACACACTAGTAAAGTAATGCTCAAAATTCTCCAAGCCAGGCTTCAGCAATATGTGAACTGTGAACTTCCTGATGTTCAAGCTGGTTTTAGAAAAGGCAGAGGAACCAGAGATCAAATTGCCAACATCCGCTGGATCATGGAAAAAGCAAGAGAGTTCCAGAAAAACATCTATTTCTGCTTTATTGACTATGCCAAAGCCTTTGACTGTGTGGATCACAATAAACTGTGGAAAATTCTGAAAGAGATGGGAATATCAGACCAAGGAAGCAACAGTTAGAACTGGACATGGAACAACAGACTGGTTTCAAATAGGAAAAGGAGTATGTCAAGGCTGTATGTTGTCACCCTGTTTATTTAACTTATATGCAGAGTACATCATGAGAAATGCTGGACTGGAAGAAACACAAGCTGGAATCAAGATTGCCTGGAGAAATATCAATAACCTCAGATATGCAGATGACACCACCCTTGTGGCAGAAAGTGAAGAGGAACTAAAGGGCCTCTTGATGAAAGTGAAAGTGGAGAGTGAAAAAGTTGGCTTAAAGCTCAATATTCAGAAAATGAAGATCATGGCATCCAGTCCCATCACTTCATGGGAAATAGATGGGGAAACAGTGGAAACAGTGTCAGACTTTATTGTTCTGGTCTCCAAAATCACTGCAGATGGTGACTGCAGCGATGAAATTAGGAGACGCTTACTCCTTGGAAGGAAAGTTATGACCAACCTAGATAGCATATTCAAAAGCAGAGACATTACTTTGCCAACAAAGATTCGTCTAGTCAAGGCTATGGTTTTTCCAGTAGTCATGTATGGATGTGAGAGATGGACTGTGAGGAAGGCTGAGCACCGAAGAATTGATGCTTTTGAACTGTGGTGCTAGAGAAGACTCTTGAGAGTCCCTTGGACTGCAAGGAGATCCAACCAGTCCATTCTGGAGATCAGCCCTGGGATTTCTTTGGAAGGAATGATGCTAAAGCTGAAACTCCAGCACTTTGGCCACCTCATGCGAAGAGTTGACTCATTGGAAAAGACTCTGATGCTGGGAGGGATTGGGGCAAGAGGAGAAGGGGACGACAGAGGATGAGATGGCTGGATGGCATCACTCACTCGATGGACGTGAGTCTGAGTGAACTCCGGGAGTTGGTGATGGACAGGGAGGCCTGGCGTGCTGCGATTCATGGAGTAGCAAAGAGTTGGACACGACGGAACGACTGATCTGATCTGATCTGATAGGTTGGTCATAACTTTTCTTCCAAGGAGCAAGTGTCTTTTAATTTCATGGCTGCAGTCACCATCTGCAATGATTTTGGAGCCCAAGAAAATAAAGTCTGCCACTGTTTCCACAGTTTCCCCATCTATTTGCCATGAAGTGATGGGACCAGATGCCATGATCTTCATTTTCTGAATGTTGAGCTTTAAGCCAACTTTTTCACTCTTCTCTTTCACTTTTATCAAGAGGCTTTTTAGTTCCTCTTCTCTTTCTGCCATAACGGTGGTGTCATCTGCTTATCTGAGGTTATTGATATTTCTCCCAGCAATCTTGATTCCAGCTTTTGATTCATCCAGCCCAGCCTCTCTTATGATGAACTCTGCATATAAATTAAATAAGCAGGGTGGCAATATACAGCCTTGACATACTCCTTTCCCTATTTGAAACCAGTCTGTTGTTCCATGTCCAGTTCTAACTGTTGCTTCCTGACCCGCATACAAATTTCTCAAGAGGCAGATCAGGTGGTCTGGTATTCCCATCTCTTTCAGAATTTCCCACAGTTTATTGTGATCCACACAGTCAAAGGCTTTGGCATAGTCAATAACGCAGAAATAGATGTTTTTCTGGAACTCTCTTGCTTTTTGATCCAGCGGATGTTGGCAATTTGATCTCTGGTCCCTTGCCTTTTCTAAAACCAGCTTGAACATCTGGAAGTTCACAGTTCACGTATTGCTGAAGCCTGGCTTGGAGAATTTTGAGCATTACTTTACTAGCGTGTGAGATGAGTGCAATTGTGCGGTAGTTTGAGCATTCTTTGGCATTACCTTTCTTTGGGATTGGAATGATAACTGACCTTTTCCAGTCCTGTGGCCACTGCTGAGTTTTCCAAATTTGCTGGCATGTTGAGTGCAGCACTTTCACAGCATCATCTTTCAGGATTTGAAATAGTTCAACTGGAACTCCATCACCTCCACTACCTTTGTTCGTACTGATCCTTCCTAAGGCCCACTTGACTTAGCATTCCAGGATATCTGGCTCTAGGTGAGTGATCAAACCATCATGATTATCTGGGTCATGAAGATCTCTTTTGTATATTTCTTCTGTGTATTCTTGCCACCTCTTCTTAATATTTTCTGCTTCTGTTACGTCCATACCATTTCTGTCCTTTATCAAGCCTGTATTTGCATAAAATGCTGCCTTGGTATCTCTAATTTTCTTGAAGAGATCTCTAGTCTTTCCCATTCTACTGTTTTCCTCTATTTCTTTGCACTGATCACTAAGGAAGGCTTTCTTACCTCTCCTTGCCATTCTTTGGAACTCTTCATTCAAATGGGTACATGTTTCCTTTTCTCCTTTGCTGTTTGCTTCTCTTCTTTCCACAGATATTTGTAAGGCCTCCTCAGACAGCCATTTTGCCTTTTTGCATTTCTTTTTCTTTGGGATGATTTTGCTCCCTGTCTCCTGTACAATGTCATAAACCTCTGTCCAGATGACCATTGTATCTACCACTGTGGGCAGGAATCCCCTAGACAAAATGGAGTAGCCATCAGAGTCAATAAAAGAGTCCAAAATGCAGTACTTGGATGCAATCTCAAAAATGACAGAATGATCTCTGTTGGTTTCCAAGGCAAACCATTCAATATCACAGTACTCCAAGCCTATGCCCCAACCAGTAATGCTGAAGAAGCTGAAGTTGAATGGTTCTATGAAGACCTACAAGATCTTCTAGAACTAACACCCAAAAGCAGATGTCGTTTTCATATAGGGGGGTGGAATGCAAAAGTAGGAAGTCAAGAAACACCTGAAGTAACGGCAAATTTGGCCTTGGATTACAAGAAGAAGTAGGGCAAAAGCTAATAGAGTTTTGCCAAGAGAACACACTGGTCATAGCAAACACCCTCTTTCAACAACGACACAAGACAAGACTCTACGCATGGACATCACCAGATGGTCAGTACAGAAATCACATTGATTGTATTCTTTGTAGCCAAAAATGGAGAAGCTCTATACAGTCAGCAAAAACTCGGAGCTGACTGTGGCTCAGATCATGAACTCCTTATTGTCAAATTCAGACTTAAATTGAAGAAAGTAAGGAAAACCACTAGACCATTCAGGTATGACCTAAATCAAAATCCCATACAGTGGAAGTGATAAATAGATTCAAGGGATTAGATCTGATAGACAGAGTGCCTGAAGAACTATGGATGGAGGTTTGTGACATCTGCAATAAAGCAAGGCTCAATAAAACAAGGTAAGTCTGCACTAGCTCAATGGCCCAAGAAGAAGAGGTTACTTTTATCAAGCCTCTGCCTCTTCTTCTGTGTGATGGAGGAAAATAAGGTATGTCTCAGAAGGATGCTCTGAGGATTCCACAACATAGTATATACAACACCCTCATTCCAGAACCAGACTTCTGGGCTTACTACCCTTTTTGCTACTGCTGCTGCTGCTAAGTTGCTTCAGTCGTGTCCGACTCTGTGTGACCCCATAGACAGCAGCCCACCAGGCTCTCCCGTCCCTGGGATTCTCCAGGCAAGAACACTGGAGTGGGTTGCCATTGCCTTCTCCATTGTGTGAAAGTGAAAAGTGAAAGTGAAGTCGCTCAGTCGCGTCCAACTTGTAGCAACCCCATGGACTGCAGCCTACCAGGCTCCTCCATCCATGGGATTTTCTAGGCAACAGTACTGGAGTGGGGTGCCATTGCCTTCTCCGACTACCCTTTTTACCAGACCCAATTGTTTAACAGCTCTGATTCTTATATATATTTTTGTTCTGTTGAATAGTATGTGTTTATTTAACTTCCACTTCTACCAACAGGTCCTGGATACAACACTTACTTTTCCCCACAATGCACTGGAGCTGATATTTCTACCTGAAGTTCCCACACAGATCCTTTAGGTAAGTGGGGTATAACAACTAATATTTGATGATGCCTGAGAATTATCAGGGAAGCCCTATTACTTTGCATTTCTAGTGGTGACAGCTACTTAATAAATACAAGGGAGTTTTACATTATATTATGGAGATGAATACTGGTTCATGGTACAAATGAGTATTTCTATGTTGCATTTCTCCAATTTGAGAATAGCAACACAATGTATTATAAAAAGATCAATCATTTTGTCATTATGGTCTTCTTTGGCTCCAAACCAGTATATTGGATTCCTTTAGTCTCAAGTAACAATAAAATAAATTGTCTCATATTGAAAGGGAAAATATCATATTTGAGACAGGATTGAGATTTTATGGCTGATATAAAAATGAACCCATTGAAAATGCAAGTTTCTTATCAATGGGTTGATGAATTATATGTGGACAAGATCTATTCCTTCTCCTTATATTGAGGCCTGATACACTGCCATTTGGGGTTTGATCTTTGAGAAGAAAAGTTCAGTATTTTAATTTCTTGCATTTTAGTGTGAGATAGAGTGAAAAAAGATTGCTTATTCTAATGTCATTGATTTATAGGTAGAGAAACTGAAGTCCAAATTTACCCCTTGAAACTTTTACATACCAATCATCTAGCCCTAAGGTTTCTCCTATAACTTGATCCAACCATCACAGTTATAGAGCATGAAGTTTTAAAGCTAGTTTGCAGCTTGGTGGTTATCTGATCATATTTATTTTACAGCTGAAGAAACAGAGAAATAAATGGTTCTTCAAGGTCACATGGACAATTACCTGCATCTTCAGGGGCAAGAGTCTCTTTGTCTAGACTTTTCTAGATTATCTCAATCCCTCCCACTGTGTGCTACGCACAGGGCTGTGGAATGTTGAGAAATGCAGCAGAGAAACAAAATATTCTCATTCTCCTGTAAGAAGTTTCAATCTTAAGAGACAAGCTGTTTTAGGAGATAAGATTGTCTCCAACCACAGAAAAAAATGAGACAATGATGTCCTGTGTTCTTTCCTCCCTCTCTTCCCCACTTAGACCTCATCATCAGTGCCCTCCCAGGCCCCTCCTCTCACGTTAGCTCTAGTCTTCATCTCACATAATTGCTGCTACTCATTTAACATTTTGTTTATTATTTGTTTCCACATCCTAGCCACTTGAAGTCAGGGCTTCACTCGTCAACTTCAGGATTTTTCAACACATATGCTTCAGAACTTAAAGCTCCTAAATAATTCAGAAATATCAGAAACTCCAAACACGTTAAGTATAGAGAAAGGGAAAAACAGCCCACACAACCTGAAAGGTTCTAACACCCCCCAACCCCGCCCCTTACCCTGGCCTATGCCCTGGTCTTCCCTTCGCTCTTAAATTTGTTGTGACATTTTATTTAAAGAATCTATAAAAATCAAACATACATAATAAGCCTGGGAACCTTTAAAATTTGTAAAATAGAGGCTGTATTTTTGCTCAGATGGAACGTTCCAGCTTGTATGATTCATTTGTGGGAGTCATTTGCAAGAGTTGCTAGAGAAGAGGGTCGTACAAGAAAAGGATGAGTGAAGTCATCCTTTTTGGAGAATAAGAAGACTCATGACTGAGCTTGAAGAGAGAGCCTGCCCTTTCACTTCCCTTATGAGTGACTGCAGAGGGTCAAGGTCATTGTCAGTGACATTGTTGGGAATTGTGCCTTCCCTGGGGGTAACAGGAACAGTTAGGTCAGATCTCAGCACCAACTTGACCTTGTTTGGATACACCATCAGCGTCAGTCTTGTGCACTTCTTAGCAAGACCTGTCTCTGTTAGCGATATACTAGGCTGCAGGAACAAAAATGGCAGGAAGAAACTGACAATTGGGGCCATCAGGAAGGGATGGACCTTGGCATTGAGGGCTGCAGCAGGAAGCCAATAAGACCAGGAAAGAGCATCCAGATCTAATAGAGGAAGGCAGGGAGCAGGTGGGGAGGGGCAATAGCACCAGTCTCAGTGATTTTGCTGCATGGGGTTGAGGAAGAACTCAGAGTGGAGTGTCTGTTACTCTTGTAACCAGCATCCATTATGCTAACCATCTCCCCAAGCTTCTGTGTCCAGGAAACTCAAGAGTCATGGAGGAGAGGAAAGGAGACAGGAAAAAAGAGGAGACAAAAGGAAGGGTAGATCATTACATGGGACTTTCTAGCTATAGAAGACTGATTGGTTGAAATACAAACAGCAACAACAAAATATGTCATATGTCTTTGTTCTAGGCAAAATGCTAGCAAAGGTCAAGACTCAGGGGCACAAAGATGTGTGAATCTGAGAGCATCTTTTTCTTAGCTTGGATGTCATATTAGGATTGCCTATTGTGGATTTTTCAAATGAGACTGAATTTCTCTAAGGCATGATCCTGACTTCTGCATCTTTGTGTCTGCAATGCCTAGTTCAGTCCTGCAGGCAGTAAAATGACTCCATTAACCTTCTGTGCCAATGGAGACACCCTTGAGAGTGAAATGGGTGCTATTAATAATTACACCTGGACAATAGGCCTAAACTGGGGCTGCAAAATGAAGAAGCATTGATGAGTCACTATATTTTCAGAGAATGAATGCACCTTGAATGGCTTCAGTTCTTTGAGCTCAAGGCAGACCTTAAAACAGTCACCGAGCTCACTGGCTCACAGTTGACAGCTGAAGGCACTGTGACTCTAATTTTGTGCCAGTTCGGATACATTGTTACTGCATTATTGGGTTGTGACTGTGCAGAAATGCAAAAGAAGACAGATGTGTGTGAGACAAGCCGTTCCATAGCCATCCAGAGAGTGACTAAATCTCCTCTGCAGCTCAGGAGGAGCTTGATAAAAGGATTTGTTGGTGGGGATTTTTCTTAGCATCCTGGTGACTTCAGGGGTAGATGTGTATATTGAGCTCACATCAGAACAACTGCAGAAAAAAAAGAAGAAAAGGAAGCCAGACAAGGAAAGTGAGATGGGGTGAATATCCTTGCTGGAGACAACGACTAATTTAAGCAGGGAAGGAGAAAAACTGTTTTTTTTTTTGCCAATTTCTTTTGCATGACTTCAGAACATTCTATGACAACCCAGCAGGCAACTTGGCCCTGTTAGAAGAGACCTGGGAGATAAAGGGAGTGCAGTAAGAAGTGGCACCAAATATCACGGCCAAGAGCCTGGAGGTACATTCTGGAATTTTCTACCCCAGAGGTAAATAAGGAGGTAAAAGACTTTAAAGGAGAGTAATTATGGCTCATTGGGTAAAGAATCCACCTACAATGCAGGAGACACAGGAGATGTGGGTTTGATCCTTGGGTAGGGAAGATTCCCTGGAGGAGGAAATGGTAACCTACTCCAGTATTCTTGTCTGAAAAATCCCATGGACAGAGGAGCCTGGTGAGCTATAATCCAAAGAGTCACAAAGAGTGGGATACAACTAAGCGTGTGTGCACGCATGCGCACACACACATGCACGCACGCACACACACACACAAATATCAGTTATTTATCATTGGCTATCAAAGATGCAAAAACTGAGAAAACTGAAATAAAAAGTTTTGTTATATTTCCTAAATTTGTGCAGGCATTTGAAACACAGATTTACAATCAAATCTTCCCTGGTGGCCCAAATGGTAAAGAATAATCCACCTGCAATGAGGGAGATCCGAGTTCGATCTCTGGGTCAGGAAGATCCCCTGGACGAGGACATGGCAACCCACTCCAGTATTCTTGCCTGGAGAATCCCATGGACAGAGGAGCCTGGAGGGCTACAGTCCATGGATTTGCAAAGAATCTGAAACACAGAGCACACACAACTTTATCCCCCATCTTCAACCATTTTCACTAGAGGCAAAAAAAGAGAAAGGTCTGAAGATTTATCCTTGACTGGGAGTCTTCTTATGTAAAGGAATCAATCAGAGAATTGAGAAACAGCTTTTCAGAGTCAGGTCAAGGGGGCATCGTGTCAGTGTGAAATGAAGGGGCCCACTGATGACGAAACCTCACTCTTTCTGGTTCAGGTTTGGCGCTCTCTGCAGACCTTTTTCCCCATCAACAGAACTGAGAGCCCGCAGTCACAGCGATCACCTATCTGTGCCCTCAGTGTTTCAAATGGCAACTGGGAAGCAGACCTGTGAGAATTTCAAAGAGAGGTCTCTCATTTATCACCAGTCAAAAGAAATTTGGGGTGGAGGGGGAGGTTGCTACCCTTGAAGAAGCCTTGTGGGCTCTGATTTGGGGCTGGACATGCAGGGGTAAGGTCGGAGGATCACAGCTTTGTCTCCTGCAGGAACCTGTTGTTTCACAGCTGTGGAGTGGAAGTGGTTTCATCTTGTTCTCCAGGCTTTCTCCCTTGGTTGCCTTCTCTTCTCTCTACTTGGTTAAATATTTGATCTTGCAGCCTTTGGAGGACTAGCACTCCTGCTTCTCTTTCCTCCCTTCCAGGCTATTCACAGGGTGCATGGTATATACAAATTTGGGTTGCTAGGCAACGTTACGGTGAGGCGTTTGTGTGTTAGGTGAGTGTGTAATCCATGTGGTATGTGTGCATGTGCATGGCTATGCGTGTGTGTGTGTGTGTTTAGTTGCTCAGTCCTGTCAGACTCTTGCGACCCCATGGATTGTAGCCCACCAGGCTCTTCTACCCATGGGATTCTCCAGGCAAGAATACTGGAGTGGGTTGTCATTTCCTTCTCTAGGGGATCTTCCCAATCCAGGGATAAAACTCTTATCTCCTGCATTGGCAGCCAGATTCTTTACCACTGGGCCACCGGGGAAGTTTAGTATTGTCTAGCCATGGAATATGCATAAAGCATTCATTGCATATATGCACATGTGTGTGACTTGTGTACATATTTGTGTGAGTGATTAAGCATGCTGTGCATGTATGTTGTGTGATTTAAGTATGTTTCATATATGAGGTATGTGATATGCATGTGGGTATTTTGTATTTGTAACTTCATGTGTTGTGTTGACTTGTGTTACGGTTTGTCTGTGTTGTGTGTATGAACGTGTGCGGTATATGCATGCACTTATGCGTGTCACGTGTGTTATCTGCAGTGTGTGGCTAGTGTTGGATACGTACTGTACATTTTATGCGTGTCATGTATTTTACACCTGCTGTGTGTGTGGTCTCCATGTTATGTGGGCTCAGTATGTGTTTTGTGCATGTGTGAGTCTTATGTGCATTCAGTGTGTGCCCTGTGTGTCCATGTGTATCATCAGGATTGTGGAATTCCTTTCTCATGGTAATCGTCTGTGCAGGGCATGCTCTATAATTTGTCTTTGTTTCTCTTCAACTTTGGGCACCCGATGGGACCACTTTTCTCAAGATATCTCTGAGCAGTGCTGAAGGAAGCATGACTCCTGAGTTAATGAAGGAACCACTGTTCCTCGGTAAATGATGGCAGATTTCTGTTGGTTTATCAGCTACTCCACATTCTGAACCTCTCCATGGAGCCACAGTTGTCTCCCAGTTCTCACACATCAATCTTGACTTTCACATAGAGGTGTAATCTCTTACTCTCTCTGCATCTTCCTCAAGCCCTTTAACTATCCAGACATGTCCTCCTACCCTGCTCCATCATGAAGCCATGAAAATGGCCTCCTTGTGGTTAACAAAGAGTTAACTGCCACATTTATTGGGCACTTATCAGTCCTTGTATCACAAAAATTAAGCAATCTCAAGCATTGTCCAACATTTCCTACTACGTATGAAATTCTTTCCTCCTCTGAATTCTGCAACAGCTTATCATCTTGCTAGTCTCCCTTCTTTTCCAGGTGCTCCTAATCTTCTCCATCACACCCATTCTTCAGCCCATTTAAAAAAAAATTTGCAATTTGTTTCTTTTTAAAAATAATTTTATTTGTTTATTTATTTTTGGCTGTGCTGGGTCTTCATTACTACACAGGCTTTTCTTTGGTTGTGGCAAGTGGGGGATACTCTCTAGCTGCCATCAGTGGGCTTCTCATTGGGGCGCCTTTTCTTGTGGAGCAGGGGCTCTAAGTCACGCGGGCTTCAGTAGTCATGCTCTCGAGCACAGGCTCAATAGTTGGGGTGCATGGGAGTAGGTGCTCCATGGAATGTGGGATCTTCCCAGGTCAGGGACTGAACCTGCATCTCCTGGCTTGACAGGTATCTTCTTTACTCCTGAGCCACCAGTGAAGCCCCCAGCCTGCTTTTGAAATGTTAGTCCCCACTATGAACTGTGGTGTTGGAGAAGACTCTTGAGAGTCCCTTGGACTGCAAGGAGATCCAACCAGTCCATTCTAAAGGAGATCAGTCCTGGGTGTTCATTGGAAGCTGAAACTCCAATACTTTGGCCACCTGATGTGAAGAGCTGACTCATTGGAAAAGACCCTGATGCTGGGAAAAATTGAGGGCAGGAGGAGAAGGGGATGACAGAGGATGAGATGGTTGGGTGGCATCACCGACTCAATGGACATGGGTTTGGATGGACTCTGGGAGTTGGTAATGGACAGGGAGGCCTGGTGTACTGCGGTTCATGGGGTCGCAAAGAGTCAACATGACTGAGCGACTGAACTGAACCGAATACCTTAATATGATCTCTACATCCGAGTTTAGTCATTATTCTTGGATGATTACATTTACACCATCAGCCTCGATTCTCTTCTCATGAATGGGCCACAAGTGTTCTGGCACAGTCAAGACCCCTTCTGGGTGTAGACTGGAAGCTCTGCCTCCCTCTTGGACAGGGTGCCCCACATAATCAGCAGATACCTTCAAGGACTTGCCCAGAGCCTATATCACCTTTCTCTGTTATGTCTGTCATTGGCATCATTATATATACAACCACTGGGCCAGAAACCCCAGAGAATTTTTACCTTCTCTTAGGGGAGAGTGATATTCTCCTAGGAGGGTTGTTGGAGGAATAAAATGGGGTAAGCAATAAAAATAATTTTAATACATCATCAGGCTTTCATTGCTGCTGCTGCTGCTAAGTCGCTTCAGTTGTGTTCGACTCTTTGCGACCACATAGATGGCAGCCCACTAGGCTCCCCCATCCCTGGGATTCTCCAGGCAAGAACACTGGAGTGGATTGCCATTTTCTTCTCCAATGCATGAAAGTGAAAAGTGAAAGTGAAGTCACTCAGTCATGTCCGACTTCTAGCGACCCCATGGACTGCAGCCTACCAGGCTCCTCTATCCATGGGATTTTCCAGGCAAGAGTACTGGAGTGGGTTGCCATTGCCTTCTCCAGGCTTTCATTCAGTTCAATTCAGTCACTCAGTTGTGTCCAACTCTTTGTGACCCCATGAATCGCAGCACGCCAGGCCTCCCTGTCCATCACCAACTCCCGGAGTTCAATCAGACTCATGTCCATCGAGTCAGTGATGCCATCCAGCCATCTCATCCTCTGTCGTCCCCTTCTCCTCCTGCCTCCAATCCCTCCCAGCATCAGAGTCTTTTCCAATGAGTCAACTCTTCACATGAGGTGGCCAAAGTACTGGAGTTTCAGCTTTAGCATCATTCCTTCCAAAGAAATCCCAGGGCTGATCTCCTTCAGAATGGACTGGTTGGATCTCCTTGCAGTCCAAGGGACTCTCAAGAGTCTTCTCCAACACCACAGTTCAAAAGCATCAATTCTTCAGCACTCAGCTTTCTTCACAGTCCAACTCTCACATCCATACATAACTACTGGAAAAACCATAGCCTTGACTAGACGGACCTTTGTTGGCAAAGTAATGTCTCTGCTTTTCAACATGCTATCTAGGTTGGTCATAACTTTTTTCCCAAGGAGCAAGCGTCTTTTAATTTCATGGCTGCAGTCACCATCTGCAGTGATTTTGGAGCCCAAGAAAATAAAGTCTGCCACTGTTTCCACTGTTTCCCTATCTCTTTGCCATGAAGTGATGGGACCAGATGCCATGATCTTCATTTTCTGAATGTTGAGCTTTAAGCCAACTTTTTCACTCTCCACTTTCACTTTCATCAGGTATCCAGAAAAGATTTATTTATTTCACTTGTCTTAAAAAAGTACCATGGAAATTCACAGAGTTAGAGATAATTTTCAGATGAGTTTTCAGATATGACTTTGATTAAAAGAATTTAAAAATTACATTATTTAAATAACAAATAGGAAGATCTATCTTACCATCATTATCTGGGTAATAAAACACTTTTATAATTTCTCCTCTCTTGGATGTTCAGAAATCTATGAGGTTGGAGGACAAGGATTGTTTTCTTAACTTTGTAAACAAGGAAACTTTGCTTCCAGTGGATTTAATGACTTCCCTCACCTAAATCACACAGCTTGTTAGTGGCAGAGCTTGGGCTTCAAGTTTATCCTCCCAGCTCTGTGTTCTGTCTGCCACCTGTGACCTGACAAGGACAAAATAAGTGGGTTACATTGTCCAACTGCCCAGACTGACAGCTGACCCATCAGTTATGAACCCAGAGCATGGGTCAGTGACTGAATTGGGCCAGGCTTCCCTGGTGGCTCAGTAGTAAAGAATCTGCCTGCCAATGCAGGAGATGCAAGAGATGAGGGTTTAATCCCTTGGATTAGGAAATGGCAATGCACTCCAGTATTCTTGCCTGGAAAATTCCGTGAACAGAGGATCCTGGCAGGCTACAGTCTATGGGGTCACAAAGAGACAAGACTGAGAGACTGAGCAGGCACACGCACATAGGCATACACAGTCACCATAAGCATCCTTGGTGAGGTTGACGTTGATGACAGATTTAAGAAAGGAACATGCCTTTGGGAAGAAGCGTGAAGGGGGTTGTGAGCAGGTGGTGTAACAGACAGGAAAGGAAAGATGAAGAAAGAGCCTCAGGGATATGTCTGCCAGATTGTGTTGATTATTTTGCCCATCTTTGAGCGCTCATAGAAAAGGGGCTAGAATGTGGTCTGAGTGCCCGAATCACTCAATACACACACATTTTACACACACAATGCATACACACCCTCTACACACACATTTTAAAGTTTATAAGGTGAAAGCATATACAAGATCCGTTGCAGACCTCGCAAACCATTCTCTGACTTTTACATCATGATAGTATTATTGTTCCCAATTTCAGGTCAAGAAATTAATATTCAGAGTGGAGAGTTTGTTATTGGTCATGTTTCAAGGTCAGCTAGCAGAAACACCACACACAGAAATCTAGGACAGTGGACCCGACATCTGTTAAACTTGTTTACAGTATTGCAGCTGGTGCTTGTCCTTGTTCTCTCATCTTGGGACACCTGAACCTCTTTCACTAATGTAGATAATGACCATCACACTAACTGTGACATTGTTTGTGAAATCCATACCAGTTACATAGATGGAAGGCTTGAAAAATCCAGTATACAGAACTAGAGAGAGTGTTGACGTGAGTTTTCATTTCTGCTGCCTTTCTGCTCCATGACTTTCAGCCTTATCTGAGATGAAAGTGAAAGCTAGTCGCACAGTCTTTGCCATACCATGGACTGCAGTCTGTCCTGCTCCTCTGTTTGTGGAATACTCCAGGCAAGAGTACTGGAGTGGGTTGCCATTTCCTTCTTTAGGGGATATTCCCAAATGGGGGATCAAACCCAGGTCTCCCACATTGCAGGCCACAAGGGAAGCCCTTATCTGAAATGGAGGCACCATTTTCCTTCAGCCATCAGTACATTTTGTCCTCAATTCCTGCATGGGAGGCTCTGGCTAATTCCTAGGTTGTTGTTGGATCAGAAATGACAGAATGTCAGTGTGGGAAGTCAGATCCCATGGGCCAACCTCTTCTTTTTGCAGAGGAGGGCACGCAGATTTGCAGTGGTGAAATGCAACTGGCCCAAGGTCACACAGATGGTTAATGGAAAAGCCATTTCTAATAAACCATCTGTTTTTCTTTTCTAGATCTTTACCCTGTCTTTAGGACTTTTCTGTCCATATCACTGTATTTAAACAGAGGGAAAAGAGAAAAAAAAAAAGGATACTTAGACCTCTTGTTTTAAACTCTCAACTTTCTAGTCCAAGTCGAGGTAGGGAGTGGCAGGGAGAAAATATTGGTGAATCACATCACCTCTTGAGAGAGTGTGTTAGCTAAGAGTTTTTTTCTTTTCTTTTCTTTTTATAGTTTTGTTATTATTAGAACTTTGGCAAAGGTAACAGGCTTTTGCCTGCTTTTGAACTGTGATGCTAGAGAAGACTCTTGAGAGTTCCTTGGACTGCAAAGAGATCAAACCAGTCAATCCTAAAGGAAACCAACCCTGATTGTTCATTGGAAGGACTGGTGCTAAGGCTGAAGCTCTAGTATTTTTGTCACCTGATGCGAAAAGCCAACTCACTGGGAAAGATCCTTAGGCTGGGAAAGATGAAGGCAAATGGAGAAGGGGGCCACAGAGGATGAGATGGTTAGATAGCATCACCGACTCAACGGACATGAATTTGAGCAAACTCTAGGAAATAGCGAAGGACAGAGGAACCTGGCAAGCTGCAGTCAGCGGGATCACAAAGAACTGGACACGACTGAGTGACTGATGACACAAAGCAATAGAACCTTATCTTGAGGTGATCTATCTGGTAAAGCTTCACACAGTGGTAAAGAATCCACCTGCCATTTCAGGAGATGTGGGTTCAATCCCTGGGTCAGGAAGATACTCTGGAGAAGGAAATGGCAACCCACTCCAGTATGCTTGCCTGGGAAATCCCACGGACAGAGGAGCCTGTCAGATTACACTCCATGGTGTTGCAGAGTCAAACATGACTTGGCTGGCAACTAAGCAGGCATGCATGTGTCTAGTAGATATTGAAACTCCTCAAAGTATTGTAATTCTCATCCTCCTGGGCACATGTTAGGATTGCACTTTTCTTTCCCCTTGCAGTTAGACATGACTATGTGACTTGCTTTGGCCAATGAAACATTGGTGTATCACTTCAGGGAAAACCCTTCAGAGCCATTTCACAATTGCTGTGTGGCCTTTATCTTTACCAGCACAATCTGCCATGGTTTAAAGAGAGCTGCTCTGATAGCCTGAGCTCTGGAGTGAGAATAACCCAGAGCAGCCTCCAGCTAATCCTTGGTAAGCAGTTGGTATGAACCTGACATGTATTTCTGCTGTTGCATCTTATAGGGGTTTGGGAATTATTTGTTACTTCTTCATAATCTAGATCATCCTGACAAATGGAACACACAGGTAAATAGCATCAGGCTTCCCATTACTGAGACATTCCAAGGTGGTTGAAGGACACCCGACAAGAGCAGGGGGCCATGAAAAGAACAGTCACAAAAGCAGGGATATAACAAGAACAGCAGCAGCAGTCACAGTGGAAGCAGAAACAACAGCAGCTCTGCCCCCGGCTCCCTGGGTATCCGCGGCAATTATAGTTGCTGTGAGGGTTACATTGGCTTTTCCAAGAACTCTCTGTCCTTTAAAAGCAGGGACTGTCTGTCCGCATACACCATATCATTTCTCTACAGATTGTCCTTAGGGTGGAAGAACATTCTGTTGACTGGGTTTATGATGTTCTGCTTCACTCCCTCTGGCCAGAAGTAAAGTTGAATTATAAAACAGGGCCAGCCTTATCTTGGGCAGCCATGCAACAATGGTATCTGGAGGTGAGGGCTGAAATATGTCTTGGGGCTTTGGGAAATGTTTTCAATTCAACATTCTGAGATCATCATCCAAAGATTCTTGATAGTGTCCTTTAGGAGTCACTGAATACGAACAGAAGAGAGAGAGAGAGGGAGAAACAACCTTGCATTCAGAAATCTCAAACTAATAAGTAAATCAGCAAATGTCTAGAAAAGAATTTGTGGATTTAGTAAGGATAAGGATTATAGTTTTGTGTATATGTATCGTGTGTGTGTGTGTGTTATTCGCTCAGTCATGTCTGCCTATATGTGACACCATGGACTGTAGCCTACCAGGCTTCTCTCAATGGGATTCTCTAGGCAAGAATACTGGAGTCGATAACCATTCCCTTCTCCAGAGGATTTTCCTGACCCAGGAATTGAACCCAGGTCTCCTGCATAGCAGGCAGATTCTTTACTGTCTATGCCACTAGAGAAGCCCAAGTGAAAGTGTAAGTCACTCAGCTGTGTCTGGATCTTTCAACTTTATGGACGGTAGCCCACCAGGTTCCTCTGTTCCTGGAATTCTCCAGGCAAGAATATTGGAGTGGGTAGCCATTCCCTTCTCCAGGGGATCTTCCTGACCCAGGGATTGAATCCAGGTCTTCTGCATAGCAGACAGATTCTTTACCATCTGAGCCACCCTGTATATATCATATATAACATTATTCACTTGTCCAATCATATATGTGACTTTTAGAGAAAGGCTCAGGGTCATTTAGTAAAAGACTATGTGGGTATCAGAAGACCTGGATTTAGTTCCAGTTCATTGCTAATCAGCCAGGAAATCTTGGGCAAATTGCTTAGCTTCTGAATATTTCTTGGACCCAGAGAAGCTTGCATTCTAGAGATCTGAAATCTGAGTGTTAACACTTAAAATGGAACACCCCTCTTCCCATCCTCACTCCTTTAAAGATTGCTCATTAAAAAAAAAAAAAAAATACATATTTGGCTGCACCATGTCTTAATTGTGGCATGTGGTTCCCTGACCAGGGATTGAACTCCAGTCTCCTGCGTTGGGAGCATGGAGTTTTACCCATTGGACCATCAAGGAAGTCCCTAAAGGTTGTTCTTCTTAAGGGTGCTTCATAGACATTTCCACCAAGTGCTACTTAAGGCAGAGGCAGAGGAGGGGCTACTTCAATGTGTATCTCTGGCCACAACTTCAAGTGATCCCTTTTCTATTAGTTACCCATTGCATTATAACAAATTACATCAGAAACAAACCTGTATTGTCTCATTGTTCCGATGGGCCTGGAATCCAGACAGAGTTTAGCCAGTGTATCCAGTGTCTCACAAACTGTGGATCAACTATGGTTTCATTCAGGTCAAGGCTCGAATGTGGAAGATTATACTTCTAAGCCCGCCTGCACAGTTACCAGCAGGGCGTTGTTCCTCATGGGTGGTCTGGCTGAGACCTGAGATCCTTGCTGATCCATTCTTGCTATGTGGGCTTCTCAATAGGGCAGCTGACAAGACAGCACCTGGCTTCATCAGAGTGGTTAAGTGAGGACAGAGAGAAAGGAAGACAGAGAAGCAAACTCATAATTTCTTACAAATAACTTAATGTCAGATATGTTATCCCACCACATTTCTATCCTCTGTAGAAAAGTCTGTATTCTATTCTCTAGAGAAAAGTCACTAGGTCTGGCAATTCTTCAAGGGGAGGGGATTACACACGGCACAAATGCCAGGAGGTGGGGATCACTGAGACCATCTTCGAAGTCTGCCTATCACACTTTTCAAGCCAGATATGTCTTTGAGGCTTTGTGTTTTATCTTTAAAATGTATGCATATTTGTATTTTATGCTAAAGTGTATCTATGTTCATTTTGTAGGAGGATAATGCTTTGAATCACTTATCAGAAAAAAATAGGTTTTCTAGAAAATTGCACCCTGCTTATCCCATACCTTTCAGTGCTCCAGCTTGCAGGTGTGAACTGTGTTTGGAGGAGCATGGCCTTGGGTCCTTTCCTTATATCTTTACTTGCAATTTTATTATTTATATAGAGGGGGAAGATAGTGCAGAAAGGGTCAGTGACTTGCTCCAGGGCACTAAACCTCAAGGCAATTACCAAGTTGGGACTTTATCCTGGGAGTTCGGGTTTTGGATCAAGTGTAGGTTTTTCCCAGGCCTTTTCTTACTTGGGTCTCTTCCTTCTGTTCCAGCATCTAGCAGCTGCTGGACCTTCCCTGATGGCTCACAGTAAAGCATCTGCCTGCAGGTGCAGAAGACACAAGAGACTTGGGCTCAGTCCCTTGGTCAGGAAGATTCCCGGAGAAGGAAATGGCAACCCACTCCAGCATTCTTGCCTGGGAAATCCCATGGACAGAGGAGCCTGGCGGGCTAAAATCGTGTGGGGTCACGACTGAGCAAGTAAGCATGCATGCACATATTGGCATGCTCAATTTATGTCCAGCACATGTGGCTTTTTCTCCTAGTGATACCATGATGTCTTACACTCAGGAACCTTGGTTCCTTGTTTCCTGGCACGTCACATAAGATGTGCTCAAAGAATCTATTACATATATTCTTTTTTCTTAATGTGTAAAGTCTTGATCATGAAGTTTCTGTTATCTATTGAGACGTTATTTCCCATTACAATCTCTTAAAACATCCTCTCACTTTCCTCCTGTGGCCTCACCCAAGCCCTCATCTTTGTTATCTTGATTTATTCTGTGCTGTACTGTGCTAAGTCACTTCAGTAGTGTCTGATTGGGACCTTATGGAGTGTAGGCCTCCAGGCTCCTTTGTCCACGGGATTCTCCAAGCAAGAGTATGGGAGTGATTTATTCTAATAAGCTTCTAACACATCCCTGGATTTCATGGATCTTTTCCATTTCCGTAAGTTCTACTCCCTTTAGCCTGTTCTATTTTAGGTTTTAAAGTATAGCTGACTTACAATGTTGTGGCAGTCTTTGCTGTACATCAAAAGGGACACATAGACATTCTTTTCTACATTCTTTTCCGTTATGGTTTATCACAGGATGTTAAATATAGTTCCCTGTGTTATACAGTAGGACCTTTGTTTATCCATTCTAAATGTAATAGCTTGCATCTACCAACTCTACACTCTCAGTCCATCTCTCTCTGGCCAGAGCCTTCCCCTTTGGCAACTGCAAGTCTGCTCTGTATGCCTGTGAGTCTGCATCTGTTTTATAGATATGTTCATTTGTACCATACTTTAGATTCCACATGTAAATGGTAACTGTGGCGTTTTGCCATCCTCTTGATAATTTCATTTAGCACAGTAATCTCTAGTTACATCCGTGTTGCCACAAATGGCACTGCTTCATTCCTTTTGTGGCTGAGCAGCATTCCTCTGTGCATGTACTGTGCATTTTCTATACATTCATCTATTAGTGGACTGTTAGGTTGTTTCCATGTTTGGGATCTTATGAACAGTGTTGTTACGAAAATAGGGGTGCATGTATCTTCCTGAATCATAGTTTTGTCTGGGTATATTTCCAGGAGGGGGATTGCTGGGTCACATGGTAATTCTGTTTTTTGTTTTCTGACAAACATCCATACTGTTTTCCATAGCTACACCCGTTTACACTCTCATAGCCTGCATAGGGTTTCTAAAGCAGGTTTCATTGCTCTGCTGAAAGAAAACTCATCAGTATATTCCCCCATTTCTTCAAACGCCTCTGATGCCTTAGTTCAGCCAAGTAGAATCTTCATGACAAGGTCCCCGGCTTAGATTGCAGATTCATTGTGTCCTCTTCTGGCATGAACCCTGCTCCTCAGTGGAGTTGCACTTAGTGAACAACCCCAAGAAGGCAGAACCATCTTCAGCCTTTGTGCCTGTCTTCGTGCAGCACCCTAGGCTCTGAGTTGCCCTTTAACATGCCTCTTCTCTCTCTTCACTCACCCACTGAGGTGCATCTCAAGGATCATGTTCTTGGAAGTCTTTTCTGTGGCCCTTCTCTCCTGGCCTGTATTTTTTTTTTTTTTTTTTAACCAATTTTCTATACTCCTCCTTCATCTAGTGTCATACTCCTTGTAGCTTCAGCATGACACCCAGAGCAGGCTCCATCAACCACAAGACTCTCAACAAAAACCACACCATGATGAGCAATTTGATTATTATTCATTGCATTATTATAACACCTCAAACACTGCACTAGGTGTAATATACATCTCCTTTTTTTAACAGTAACTTTAAGAGTTCAGCATGCACGAACTTTATGAGGAAAGTGATGTTCAAAGCTGTTAAGATATACCAGGTCTCACAGCTAGTCCGAGGCAGAGCTGGCCTGCCAGTCTAGCTCTGCCTCATATTCTCATACTATAATGAATGTCTGAGCTTTAGAATCTCGAGCCAAATTATCAGGTAGTTGAATCAGCATGACCTTTAGGACATTGTCTCTGCAATGCTCTTGTGAATATCCTTGTGGCTGATCACATTTTGTGCTACATTTGCCCAAACCCAGCAACCTTCACTTTTCCTAATTAAATTTGAGGATTCATTTGAAATGGTTCCAGGAGGGTGGCTACTAGCAACATGACATGGGGATCACCCAGAGCTATTCTCCTGCTTATCTCGCTAAAGTCTTTATAATTGCCTTTGAAATCCTCAATAATCTGGTCCTTGCATCTGGATTTAGTCTTAGCTGTTTATAGCAGCGGTTCCCAAACAGTAGCTCATTAGGATACAGATGACTAAACCCTGAAGGTTTTTAATTCAGTCGTCTGAGAGGTGGTTTGAGAATTTGCATATCTAACATGTTCCCAGGTGATGCTGCGGATGTGCTGGTCCATGGACTATCTATTGAAAGCCACTGGTTTACATAATTTGCCTGGGAGTGCTGCGGAAGGGATCCCATGGTCCCATTGCACAGGAGTTACCTTGGGTACTGCTTCTCCCACTTGGAAGGTAGCAACCACCCTCCATTCCCTCATTCCAGCTAACCTGTTTTCTTGGTAACTAAGGGTGAGATTTTAGGACCATCTTTCAGATAATTCTAGTAATTATTTCACATGATTATTATCTAAGTCTGGACTTTTTTTTTTTAAACCTCTGAAATGAGATAATTAATATCTTTACTTGTTACTGAGTCCAAGCTCACTCTACTCACCACACAACAGTCCAATAGACTGGGTGATGAGTGTTGAGACAAGGAATAACAACTTTATTTGGAAAGCCATCAGACTGATAAGATGACAGACTAGGGTACCAAAAAAAAAACAAAACAAACCCATCTTATGGGAACTAGATGCCAATTTCTTTTATAGAACAAAGCAGGGAGGAGGTGAGGAAGTAAAGTAAAAGGGCCAGTAGTTTTGCCTGGCTTGGCCAGCACTGCGGGGAGGGGATGTTAATTTCTTTTCTGTAGCCATTCACAGGTGGGCAGGGCAGAATTGTCTGGGAGCTAAACAAAGGCACTTTAGTTTAACAGCCAGACAGAGGGGTGGGGTTCCCAGAGGCAGGCCATTAGGTATGATTATAATAACAAAAGCAGTGAAAAGCAAAAATTTAAGAAACAGATCCAACATGGCAGCTGAATTTGCTCTTCTCTTTTACATATTGTTGAACTGAAATTTTCTTAGGAAGCTGTTAAAGCATCCTCAGCAGTATAGGTCTCTAGATGAGCTTCTGCAAAGTCTCATCTCCTCATCCCCCACTCACCATAGCCATAACTATAACTTTCTTCTTTCCTCCTCTTAAAGGAGAAAGGGTCTCTCCTTCTATCTAAGAGGGATATTTTGGATCCCTTCCCTCCAGCCTTGTTGAAGTTCTTATTCCAACAGTTAACCACTTTAACTCCCATTCTGTCAGCCTCTTGACCTTGCCTACTTCAGCATATACACAAGCTCAAGTCTCTTCCACCCTTAAAATAGTATTCTGAGGATGCTCTTCTGTGCTACTTCAACTGCAAGACTGAAGACAAACATTGACAATCAGATTCTCCACAGCCCAGAAGCTTGTTGACATTTCTGAGGCTGTGCATAGCCACTGGGAGAAGCCCTAATGGTTTCAGACATGACAATGTTGGTCTCTTTCTCCTGGAAAGAAACAGAAAACATTCCAGATTGGCAAATGGTGGGGGAAATAGAAAAAAAAAAAGTGCTATTGTTTACATGACCTATAGTTATATCCAGAACATGCCTAAAAATATTGACAGGGACTTCAAGAAGAGGGTAAGGTCTACATACATTCATTTCCCTTTGTAGAACATATTTAAGCAAAAGTGTCTCTTGTTTAAATCTGAAACATCTTTATTTGAAAAACAAATAAAGATACATCTGCAGTTTTGCTTAAAGTCAGCCATTGCTCTGCACTTTACACACATGGAAAGGTAAAGATTTAACTCATATCCTTAAAGAAACAGATGGGTTCTTTACCACTAGCACCACCTGGGAAGCCCCTTTAAGATACCTGGTTTTCCTTAACTAACAGTGATCTTTGATGTTCAGACTGCCTGCCTTGCTTTGTTACAGAACATGTCACATTCTTAAAGAAACATGAAAGCATATGAGTTAAAACCCCAGTGGTCTGATCCGGCGAGGCATATCTATTGTCATCCCCTATCCCACTCCACTCTCTTTTAGGCTCTCAGAAAGAGTTGATTGCAAACTCTCTCCAGTCCTTGATGTCCAATTTCAAATGGGCTACAATGTATTCTCTACCCACAAAAGCAGCGCTGACAGTCTCCGGGCATTCAGAAATGACCTCTTAATTTTCAGATTCAGTGGAATTACAATAGTCCCTCATTTTACCTGATTGACCTTATCCAATTGATACTGTTAACTACTCTCTTTAGAAAACTGTATTTCGTTCTTCTCCTTGGACCTTGGTCCTAGTCCTTTATCTGTGTCTTCCTAACCCTTGCAGGCTGCTCTTCACCTTTCCTTATCCATTGGATTTTGTATTTCTCTGGGCTTTGTTTCTGGTCCCTTATTACTCTGTATAAATTCCTTGGGCAAATGCTTGTGGCTTTCATTCTATTTGTAAATTCCTCCCAGTCCTGATCAATCTTTACCAGGTCAATGCTTTACCTTATGAGGCATTTTGAAAATTTGTGGTGACTTTTTTTTTTTTTTTAATTATCATGATGAATGAAGGAAGAGAGCTACTGGTATTTATAAGGCAGGGCCCAGGAAGTATCCTGCAATGCACTGGATGGTCCTTCCCACACAATACTGACTTGTTCTGTGCTTTGCATGACTTTGCCATCATTCATGTAAGTATAAAACCTGATTATAATTGTACAGACCCAGAAAGTATGTCTATTTTTCATAAAATCCCAAAGAAGATTTTATTCATTTTTTATCATACATTGAATCTCCTAGAATGCAATGAATGTGCAAATCAATAAGCAATTGTACTTTTCTTTATTCAGAACTTTTCTCTGAGAAATAGAACTGATCACAAATTTTGAAAAATCACATTAATGGTGGTGATATTGTTCATATGATTTGAGTCTCCAATTTAACACACTTGTGCCAGTTTGCATTCAAAAGCATTCTACTTATTCATACCAATGTGCCTAATTATCCCTTATTTCAAAATGCCACACTAAAAAAAAGAATCAACAATATTCAGCTGGAAGTTCTGTTAACATTTCTTTCTTTCTTTTTAATTTTTATTTTAAATCTCAGCTTGTTATTCTTGCTTTGCTCCACATGGCTAGCCCTAGACAATAGAGGAGGAGAAGATACATAATGAATATCAATA
Source organism: Bos grunniens (assembly GCF_055505025.1). Taxonomy (NCBI): domain Eukaryota; kingdom Metazoa; phylum Chordata; class Mammalia; order Artiodactyla; family Bovidae; genus Bos; species Bos grunniens. The sequence goes on along the minus strand of NC_141170.1, from coordinate 8,353,478 downwards.
AGTATTAGAGACACCTAAATAGCTTTCATTAATTTTCACACACTGTTTTAAGAGCCTGGCATATTTTAACTCAATCCTCACACTAACTCTGAAGATAGTTATCATCATTGTTCCCATCTTGTAAGTGCACAGGACACAGAGGTTAAGCAAGTCTCCCAAAGGAAAACAGCCAGTAGGCATCAGTTTGTGATTTGAACCAAGAATCTCTGTCATCATGCTCCACTGATCCTCAGAAAGGCAGGAGCTGAGAGTATGGGCAGTTAGTAAAAATGTAGAGGAGAAAAGATGTCAGCATTCCAGAAGGTCCTAGAGAGAGAAATCACATTAAATCAGTTTATTCCAACTGCAGGTGGACAGGTGTACTGAGAGCCAGGGTCTTATTAACAATTTTTATTAAAAGACCACGTCCAAGTTGGCAGGACTTCCTGCCACCTTGATCTAGTATAACATGCGCAAATGCAGGGTTTCAGCTATTCTAGCAGTCTCTGCAGTGTCTTCTGCCCACTCTTCCTGCTGCATTCTTTTGTTCTGGTGCATTATTCCCCATCTGTCCATGACTTGAATTCTTCTTTCTAGCTCCTAAGGATTGAAAACTTGATTACATATCTGTCAAAGCTGAATTTTTCTCTTGGATTCTGCTTTCTATAATCCAAGGGCCTGTCCTTCTCATTCCAGGCTTCCAGCACCTTGGCTGAGATGCAAACCTCCTCACTTCCTTTGAGCTAGGGTGAATACCACTAGAATTTCTTCTATATCCAACAGAGTAAGAGTTCCTGGAGTGGGTGTCTCTTAACATTCTTTCTTGCTCTAATGATGAATGCATTTTTTTTTTCAGTTTGCAAATGGTCCCATTATTTAAAGTAATAGTGTGTTTACGATATATAATAAATACCATTAAAAATATAAGTCATTCTGGGTGTGTTCGCTCATTAAAATGAATGCTTGCTAGATTTTTTTTAGCAAGTTTTGGAAGCGTGGTGCTAACTCATGTAAATTGCCATGACAAATGTGCTTTACGACCAATAAAGTGTGTCCTGATTCATTAATAGTCACATCCAACATCTCCCTGTTGGTTCCCCAGAAAAGGTGAGTGGAGATGAGTGGAAGAAAAATTGCTCCCCAAACTCTGCCAACCTTCAGGCTTTCTCATCAGCATGTGTGATTTTGGCGGTGGTCTGTTGTAATGCTGTGCACCTGCGATATGGCCCTGGCATTTTTGATCCTGCAAGCTATGGAAAGACCTCGGAGCTTGGTACACTCTTCCTGCCAATGCTTGATGTGGCATCTTTGGATTTATGCAGACTCCCCAGCCTCTTCCTGGCTCAAAAAAAAAAAAAAAAAGCTTTACTGAGCTCAGAAGGTGGCTGCCAGATTAAGCTCAGCACAGGTGAGTGGCAATGGAGTCAGTCCAAACAGTAAACAAGCATATCTCCTGTCTCAGAAGCACTCTGGAGCCAGAGGCATAAATATGCAATAAAGCTGCTCAGAGGGGAGGCAGACTCATGTTTTATAATGTAATTATGTCCTACACAGCATCGGAGATTCCAGGCACAGTCCAGATTGTGGCTGGTGGGGTTTTTCCAGGAAAAAAGCACCTCCCCCACTACTTAGTAAAAATATGATTTGGAATTGTGATTTGCAAGAGGTTAGGTATGTTGACGTATGCCTTTATTATTCCTTTTGCTCCTAAACTTTGCTGGTTAATTGTATTTGATACAAACTGCTTCCCTAATGGCTCAGTGGTAAACAATCTGCCTGCAGTGCAGGAGACGTGAAGGACGTGAGTTCCATCCCTGGATCAGGAAGGTAACCTGGAGGAGGAAATGGCAAACCATTCCAGTTCTTGCCTGGAAAATCACATGGACAGAGGAGCCTGGGGGGCTACAGTTCATAGAGTTGCAAAGAGTCAGATGCAACTGAGCGCAAACACACACATACAAACTGCTTCAAGAACAAAAGATTGAAAAATCTATTTACCAGAATCCCAAAGTCCTTGGAAGTCGCATGTTTCTAGACCTCAGTGACCTGTGGCAGGTCTCTCAGCTTTTATACTTTTGCAGTTTACAAAGTTGACCTTCCCTATTGCATCTGATAGGGATGTTGACTAAACCTATGGTGCACAGTTTAACATACAAGCTCGTGAGCATTCTTTGACTGAATTCTTTAAGAAGGCATATTTCCCAGTTTATATTTGAGAAAAAATGATACTCAAGAGAGCTTAGGAAACAGCCCAGTATCATACAGCTGCTGCTGCTGCTACTGCTGCTAAGTCGCTTCAGTCGTGTCCAACTCTGTGCAATCCCAGAGACAGCAGCCCACCAGGCTTTCCCGTCCCTGGGATCCTCCAGGCAAGAACACTGGAGTGGGTTGCCATTTCCTTCTCCAATGCATGAAAGTGAGAAGTGAAAGTGAAGTCGCTCAGTCATGTCCGACTCTTAGCGACCCCATGGACTGCAGCCCACCAGGCTCCTCCATCCATGAGATTTTCCAGGCAAGAGTACTGGAGTGGAGTGCCATTGCCTTCTCCGTATCATACAGCAAGCAGGTGATATTCGAGGACGCTGACTTGTGTCCTCATTTTAAATCTCATAGCTGTCTCACTCCATTTAAGTGCTTTTTGATGGGGAAAGTAGTGTCCTCTTTGCTTTGCTCCTTCCATGTCCTGCATTTTCACCTCTTTCTGGGAGTCGATCTGGATGAGCAGGCTCTATTCACCCTGATACTGGCTCCTATGACCCTGTCTTTGTAGAAGATAGTCAGATAAATGCCAGATGGAAGTCAATAAGCAGCCAACTTTGAGGGCCTTTTGCTGAGAATTTACTATACATCTGGGAGAATAGGTACCTATAAGATTGAGTTAGGCAAGGTATTGTGGCATGGAATGTCTCCTGCCCTATCTATAAACAAAGAAGTCACAGCCATCCGTGATTCCAACCCTCCAGATATGAATTTCAGAGCCTGGTGGACTCCCCCAAAGGGAGAACTATGCCTTAGATACAGCAGCTGCCAGCTGCCACTCCCTACAGTGACTAAGGATGTGAAAAACAAAACAAAACAGGATACTGGCCCCAGATAGCTTAGATGAATATGAAAGGAATGAGTTCAGTGAGCTCAGATGCTTTCATCTTCTCATACACAGAAGGATGCTGAAGTCTTTGAGATATTTGCTGATCCATGTGCTCAGTTGTGTCCGACTATCTGTGACCCTTTGGACTGTAGCCCGCAAGTCTCCTCTGTCTGTGGGATTCTCCAGGCAAGAATACTGGAATGGGTTGCCACCTCCTCCTCCAGAAGATCTTCCCCATGCAGGGATCGAACCTGCATCTTTTAAGTCTCCTGCATTGGCAGGTAGGTTCTTTACCACAAGCACCGCCTGGGGAAGCCCCCTTGAGATATCTGGTTTTCCTTGACTGACAATAATCTTTGATGTTCAAACTTCCTACCCTTCTTTGGTTTTTTTTTTTTTCCCCTGCCCTTCTTTGTTACAGACTTCTGACATCTTCTGACTCCTCCCACTTCCTCAGAACAGTTTCTCAGGGCTACCTGAGATGCTGTCTCCAGGACTAGACGTCTTAAAAATTTCCCATCTGATAAAACACTCTCTGTTTTCAGGTTGTGACTGTTTTTTTAGCCAAAAATATTTTGAGTGCCTTCTATGTTTCAGACATCTGGTAATTGTCTATTAGACTATTTGGAGAAACCTAACTTTTATGAATATATCTATGCATCCATCCATCTACTTCCCAATCTATCATCCAACCATCCATCCTGCTATTCATCTTACGATCCACACTACTATCCATGTATCCAGCCATCCACTCATCCTTCTAATTAATCAGTGTAAATCAGTTATGTGCTAAATCATATGTAATAGTGTCCTTTCCAAAGAAAGAAAGTAAAGGAAGAAAAAAAATTAAGACAGACTTATTTTCTTAAAAGTTTATTGCCCCATTCATGTTTTGTGCATATTAATAGGGACCAACTACTCACTGAATAAGCTGATATCCATACTCTATATTGAGTTTGTATAGTGATCACAGCCAGAATTGTCTTGGCACATTGGGCTGTTTACCTTGCATCCTCATATCCTGTAATTCTATGCCAGTGATACTGCTTCTGGGTACAAAAGCCTTTCTGTGGCCCCTCTTGCCCCCCCCACCCAGTTCTTGATTATAGGAAATAGGCTTCATTCAGCCTTTAGGACCTTCACAGAGTTCCAAGGAGCAGGTTCAAACAGATGCTAGTTACGGAAGGGAGGAGTTGAGGAGACATTTCAGTTCAGTTCAGTCGCTCAGTTGTTTCCGACTCTTTGCGACCCCATGAACCACAGCACACCAGGCCTCCCTGTCCATCACCAACTCCCAGAGTTTACCCAAACTCATGTCCATCAAGTCAGTGATGCCATCCAACCATCTCATCCTCTGTTGTCCCCTTCTCCTCCTGCCCTCAATCTTTTCCAACATCACGGTCTTTTCAAATGAGTCAGCTCTTCGCATCAGGTGGCCAAAGTATTGGAATTTCAGCTTCAACATCAGTCCTTCCAATGAGGATCCAGGACTGATTTCCTTTAGGATGGACTAGTTGTATCTCCTTTCAGTACAAGGGACTCTCAAGAGTCTTCTCCAACACCACAGTTCAAAAGCATCAATTCTTTGGTGCTCAGCTTTCTTTATAGTCCAACTCTCACATCCGTACACGACTACTGGAAAAACCATAGCCTTAACTAGATGGACCTTTGTTGACAAAGTAATGTCTCTGCTTTTGAATATGCTGTTTAGGTTGGTCATAACTTTCTTTCCAAGGAGTAAGCATCTTTTAATTTCACGGCTGCAGTCACCATCTGCAGTGATTTTGGAGCCCAGAAAAATAAAGTCTGACACTGTTTCCACTGTTTCACCATCTATTTGCCATGAAGTGATGGGACCAGATGCCATGATCTTCGTTTTCTGAATATGGAGCTTTAAGCCAACTTTTTCACTCTCCTCTTTCACTTTCATCAAGAGACTCTTTAGTTTCTCTTCTCTTTCTGCCATAAGGGTGGTGTCATCTGCATATCTGAGGTTATTGATATTTCTCCCGGCAATCTTGATTCCAGCTTGTGTTTCTTTCAGTCCAGCGTTTCTCATGATGTACTTTGCATAGAAGTTAAATAAGCAGGGTGACAATATACGGCCTTGATGTACTCCTTTTCCTATTTGGAACCAGTCTGTTGTTCCATGTCCAGTTCTAACTGTTGCTTCCTGACCTGCATACAAATTTCTCAAGAGGCAGGTCAGGTGGTCTGGTATTCCCATCTCTTTCAGAATTTTCCACAGTTTACTGTGATCCACACAGTCAAAGGCTTTGGCATAGTCAATAAAGCAGAAATAGATGCTTTTCTGGAACTCTCTTGCTTTTTCCATGATCCAGTGGATGTTGGCAATTTGATCTCTGGTTCCTCTGCCTTTTCTAAAACCAGCTTGAACATCTGGAAGTTCACAGTTCACATATTGCTGAAGCCTGGCTTGGAGAACTTTGAGCATTACTTTACTAGTGTGTGAGATGAGTGCAATTGTGAGGAGACCAGGGAGAAACAATCAAAAGAAACAATAGTCCAGCCTTGGGCCAGGGTTCTAGTTCCCCCTCAAGGGAGGCACATAACAACAGCTTTGAGCTGTTTTGCAAATACTGCAATCCCTACCAGGTGGGAGAAATTAGCAGTATGGTACCCTCAAGCATGGAGACCCCAGACCCTTTGGAATTGGAAGGTTGATGATATTGACTCCCACTAACCCTACAACAGACTAATCAGAATAAAGTCAAAGAGCTTATCATGCCATCTTTGAACCATTATTATAAAACTTGTCACTATGCCTTCCAGGATAGGACACATAGTTTTGCTGGCATTAGCCCACTCTGCCGCCTCTTTGACTAGCAAAGCAATCAAGCTATTGTCTTCTACTTCACCCAGTACTCAGATTTACATCAACGTGTGGTATCAGAGGCTGGATTCGGCTTTAGCAGTAAATACAGTGTGGTGGCACCAGTGGTAAAGAACCTGACTGCCAGTGCAGGAGATGTAAGAGACCCAAGTTTAATCCCTGGGTTGGGAAGATCCCCTGGAGGAGGTCATGGTGGTATTCTTGCCTGGAGAAGCCCATGGACAGAGGAGCCTGGTGGGATACAGTGCATAGGGTCGAAAAGAGTCAGCCTCAACTGAGCACGTACACATGGGTGCATATGTACAGTGTACTCTTTAAAGCCTCTTTCCTTTTCTCCCAAGATGAAGAATCTCAGACATAAGGGAAATGTTTCAACAGTAGCTTTGGAAGCTTCCTTAAGTGTGGATTTACTGTTTTTTTCTAGTTATGGCATAGCCATTAGGCTGTACTAGAACATCTATTCAGAATAATTGAATACCTAAAACAATAAAATGCATATATACAATCAATAACAGCAAACCAAGTTAAAAAACAAGCAAAAAACCAAAACATACCCCCCAACAAGAAAGATTCATTGGCATTGATTTTATTTTATTTTTCATTATATTTATACTTCAATTTCTTATTTAAAAATTGCATAAAAATAAGTTTTTATGCAAAAGTCCCAGTTAAACAAGGAATAGACACAACTTGGTGAATGCATTCCTGTAAAAATATAATATTTACCAAAACTATTTTCTGGGCTCCAAAATCACTACAGATGGTGACTGCAGCCATGAAATTAAAAGACGCTTACTCCTTGGAAGGAAAGTTATGACCAACCTAGACAGCATATTCAAAAGCAGAGACATTACTTTGCCAACAAAGGTCCGTCTAGTCAAGGCTGTGGTTTTTCCTGTGGTCATGTATGGATGTGAGAGTTGGACTGTGAAGAAGGCTGAGCGCCGAAGAATTGATGCTTTTGAACTGTGGTGTTGGAGAAGACTCTTGAGAGTCCCTTGGACTGCAAGGAGATCCAACCAGTCCATTCTGAAGGAGATCAGCCCTGGGATTTCTTTGGAAGGAATGATGCTAAAGCTGAAACTCCAGTACTTTGGCCACCTCATGCGAAGAGTTGACTCATTGGAAAAGACTCTGATGCTGGGAGGGATTGGGGGCAGGAGAAGGGGACGAGAAGGGGAGGAGAAGGGAGAAGAGGATGAGATGGCTGGATGGCATCACTGACTCAATGGATATGAGTCTGAGTGAACTCCGGGAGTTGGTGATGGACAGGGAGGCCTGGTGTGCTGCGGTTAATGGGGTCGCAAAGAGTCGGACACGACTGAGCGACTGATCTGATCTGATAGGAGACAAATACAAAGACCTAATTTTTACTGGGTCCTTACTAAGTACCAGGCTTGAAGAACATATGCATGATTACTTAATTTACCTTCACAACAGTTCTTTAAGTTGAGCAGTGCTATTACTCCATCTTACAGTCTGGCAGTTGGGGCACAGGCAAATTACGTAATCCATTCAGTGATATTGAGCTAGTCAGTGACAGAGCAGGGATTCTAAACCACATTGTCTGCATCCCACTACTGTTATTTTAATGAAGGAATCTTAGACCTATCAGAGTTCAGTCTTCAAGTAATATGAGAAGAAGCTTCCATTTCACCCTTTATTAGCTTTTTTTTTTTTTTTCCCCTCAACAGGGAAAGGAACATTCAGGGATTAGTTACTTTTATTTAGAAAATGTTAAGATAGGCCTTTCAAGGAGTGAGTAAAATATGAGACTTGGTGGGCCCCTGGACATGCTATTTAGAAGGACAAAAAGAAAATAATAAGTGAATTCTTGGTTACAATAGTAGCCCATCTGTGCTCAAGTTAAAGTGATGAGGAATAGAAGAAGACGAAGTTTGGTTGACGGCACAGGTAAACTGAAAAGGTAAAAACAAAACCAAAAGCAAAAAGGGAGGGAAGTGAAGACAGCTGAGTAATGCTGGAGAGGGTGGACCCAGTGGACTGATGGGTTTGAGACTTATATTCCTTTACGTGTGAAAGTCACTCAGTCGTGTCCTACTCTTGGATATGTGTGACCCCATGGACTATACAGTCTTTGGATTTCCCCAGGCCAGAATACTGGAGTGAGTAGTCTTTCCCTTCTCCAGGGGATCTTCCCAACAGAGGGATCAAACCCAGGTCTCCTGCTTTGCAGGAGGATTCTTTACCATTTGAGCCACCAGGGAAGCCCAAGAATACTGGAGTGGGTAGCCTACCCCTTCTCCAGCAGATCTTCCTGACCCAGGAATCGAACTGGGGTCTTCTGCATTGCAGGCTGATTCTTTACTAGCTGAGCTACCAGGGAAGCCCTAGGAAAGGGTTGATTAAGGGAGGATGGTGATGATATATAATCTGTTTGTCATCATTAGCGCCTAGACTTCAGGTACTGTGACTTGAATTCTCTTCAGTTCAGTTCAGTCGCTCAGTCGTGTCTGACTCTTTCCGACCCCATGAAGTGCAGCACACCAGGCCTCCCTGTCCATCACCAACTCCTGAAGTTTACTCAAACTCACGTCCATTGAGTCAGTGATGCCACCCAACCATCCCATCCTCTGTCATCCACTTCTCCTGCCTTCAATCTTTCCCAGCATCACTTCAGTTCAGTTCAGTTCAGTCGCTCAGTTGTGTCCGACTCTTTGTGACCCCATGAATCGCAGCACGCCAGGCCTCCCTGTCCATCACCAACTCCCCGGGTTCACTCAAACTCACGTCCATCGAGTCAGTGATGCCATCCAGCCATCTCATCCTCTGTCGTCCCCTTCTCCTCCTGCCCCCAAATCCCTCCCAGCATCAGAGTCTTTTCCAATGAGTCAACTCTTCACATGAGGTGGCCAAAGTACTGGAGTTTCAGCTTTAGCATCATTTCTTCCAAAGAAATCCCAGGGCTGATCTCCTTCAAAATGGACTGGTTGGATCTCCTTGCAGTCCAAGGGACTCTCAAGAGTCTTCTCCAACACCACAGTTCAAAAGCATCAATTCTTCTCCCAGCATCAGGGTCTTTTCAAACGAGTCAGTTCTTTGCATCAGGTGGTCAAAGTATTATATGATATAAAAGCCCACCTAAGAGTGGGTTCTCTCTACCTGCTTCTGGCATGCTAGCCTTCCTGGAGAATTATTTTCCAGCACTGTTACTTGGCAGATGTACTAGTTTCCCAGGGCTGAAATAAGAATGCCACTAACTAGGGGGCATAAAACAACAGGAACTTACTGTCTCACAATTCTGGAAACTAGAAGTAAAAAAATCAAGGTGTTGGCAGAGTTGGCTCCTTTTAACAGCTCTGAGGAATAGGCTGCTCTGTGCTTCTTTCCTGGCCTTTCCTGGCCGCAGACACCCTTGGCACTACTTGGCTTCTGTTGTCTCGCTCCCATGTCTGCTTCCATCCTTTACATGGTTGTCTTATACCTCTGTGTCTCCACGTCTTCACATGGTAACAAGGAGGGGCTCCTGAAGGAAGACATTTGTAGATAGTGTCTGGCTTGGCTTCTCCAAGGTACCTCTGAAGCTCAAAAGAGTGGGTCTCAAAGTTTCATAACATATGTCATGAGCCAAAGTCATGTCCAGGAATTTCAGTGCTAATAGCTAGTTCTTCCCTACTCATCAGACCCTGGAGGTTGAACAAGACATTTACCTTGAGGATGCTACAAAATATTCTTGATACTTAATGACCAAGAACATGTGAACTTACCTTCTCGTGAGCAATCAGAGATTTTGGGGGTTGAACAATAACATGCTGAACCCAGTTATTACTGGGGAATCTGTGTTAGCAGAGAATAATATGAAATGAATGTCAAGCCATGTAAGCATTGGTGGACTCAATTTCTATTTACTGAAACTTTGGAAGTAAGAACTCTGAGTTTTATGTCTAGTTCACTGAAGGTTTTAAATGAAGGAAGTGATTAAGATGAAAATTTCTGCATGCATAGGTCTATTTATTTGGCAAAAGTTGAAACAATTTCATTTAATATAGATTGGTAACTGAGTCAAAGGAAAAAATCTGAAAGGGGTTTATTGATCTGTTTTTTCAAATTAAGGAGTTTTGAGAATCAGATTACTTTGGACAACTCAAATGTTCAAACTCTTAACTGCATTTTTACACTGCTGTGGCAGAGATATGGATTCACCAGACTCGATGCTGTCAAAGGAGAATATATATTTGCTTCTGCTGATTTATTTGAAGAAGTGAGAGATGCAAACTGGACTTGTTGATTGAGCAGATGGAGATTTGAGACAGCACCTAACACCCATTGCTAAATATCCCTGAAGTCAATGGAATCACAGCTGTCCAGGAATTGCAGAACAATTTAATGGAAATAAAAACCAAATTTCAGAAACAATTCACAGATTTGATGGAAACAGATCATGTCTCATTATTCTGTGTTTGCCTTTAGACTTCAATGCTGAGGGTGGATCCCAGTCATTTAACATCTGTCTCATCTTTAAGGTTGAGCTTCCAGAAAATCTCACTGGACCCAAGCAAAATGTTTGCCAAGAAGATGGCATAGAACAAAATATTGGAGATAATGTATAAAACATTTCAGGGATATATAACAATTTGTATGTACAGATTTTGGAATGGTGGGCCTATTAAGCTAATGAAACTGGGACATTGATTATCACTTTCAATGTAATACAGACTTAAGAGTGACCTCAGAAATTATTCCACTTTCAACAATTGCATCTTGATTGACTAAAGTTGGTCATTGACTATCACTAGACCTACAGGAGTGCAACCTTTTAACAATAAAATGGATTGGGTTTATTTAGACTGTTTTTAATATTGCTGTTACAAATCCATTCATTTATATAGCTAATAACTTAATACTTTCCCTTGCTAATGATCAAAATTCCATGAGGATCTTCAATTAAGAGAGCTATAACTAAGAAAAGAATGTAGATTTTTGGTAAATCCCTATGACTTTGTTGAACTGCCATGACTTTGGACCATCACCTGTGAGAAAATTACAACACTTACTGCTCTATATCTAAATTTTCTCTTGAGAGTTTTCAGGGTGCATAGATCCTGCAACAGAGTTGTGTTCTAGGCTTTACCATTTCCTTCTCAACTCTGAGCACTGAATTCATTTTTTCCCCCATGTGGTTGCTTGCTTTCAATTTAAGGAAGATCTTTCTCCCCTATCTTAGTTTCAGTTTCTTAATCATACACCTGACACAATTTACTTGGTTTCCTAATAATGTGAGAAAGTTCAAAATGGAAACCATTCAGAGGCGGTGATCAGAATCTTGGGGAGTCACTGTGAGATACAGCTAAGTGTTACCTTGGAAATGTGACATCCCTAAGTGGGAGAAAAACTTGGGGTTCACAGACTGCTTCATTCTTTTATCAGGAACATCATTTTAACAATGGTGCCGACAGGGTGAGCTATAACATCTTATCAAATCTAAACATCTTTCTTCCTTGCCTTCTGACTTGTGGAAGCCAATGATCTTATTTAATCTCTGCCCCCCAGTGAGGTTTAAATTACACAAGCAAGATATATTTATTAGTACAATAAATGCTAAAGATTGTTGGGGGTAAGGAGCAATCATTCAGAACCAACACTAACGACAATCTGAAATTAGACACAGGGAGATGAAATTCTAAGCCTCTGATGTATTCCGAAAAGTTAAATAACAGCCTTACATCAGTTAGTGCCTTTTTAAGAGAGTCCAGGGTGGATGACTGAGGGATGAAGAGATGAAAATTCCTTTCTCAATTAACATAAGACAAGACTGGAAAAGGAAGAAAAGAGAAGCAAGAACATTCCGATAAATACTGAAAACATGCTGTAAGGTGGGTTCTATATTTATTTTAGGGCTTTGAAGTGTGTTGTGTCAAAATTGTCACAGACTTTTGTACATATGAAAGACTTTTTTTTTTTTTTAATGGGGGAGGTGCATGGGACAGGTGTCGTGTAGAAAACAACATGTGAAACTAAAGAGCGCAGGGCTTGAAAACAAACAGTGCTCCACTCCTCTGTGAGTGCGGTCAAACTGTTTTGAAACCGCACCTTATTGGAAGAATGCAGACATGCTTCACAGAGTTATTCAACTGTCAAGCCAGGAACATAGTATTGGGCAAGCTGGAATATGGCTGGATTCTTGTCTCTCAGTAACTTTTCCCTCTTCACTGCTGATCCAGAACTGTGGCTGCTGACAGTTCTTGAGTTTCATCTATTTTAAAAGGTTACCTGTATTTCCTGTATCAAAAAACTAATAATATTGAGTCAAGGCTCTGATTGACCTGGTCTGGGGTAGATACCTATTGTTGGATGAATCATTGGAGTCAAAAGTTAGCTATCCTAATAAAGGTGAGTTTCAATGATAACCTTGTAGTAAACAGTAGCATCTCCCAGGTGTATAAGAAAGTGATTCAGTTATACAAATACGTGTATCTTTTTTTTTTCAAATTCTTTTCCTATATAAGTTATCATAGAATATTGAGCAAAGTTTCCTTGCTGTAGTAGGCGCTTGTTGGTTATGTTTTAAATATAGTAGTGTGTATTATGGGATTCTCTGGTGGCTCAGTGGTAAATGATCTTCCTGTAATGCAAGAGATGGGTTCAATCTATGGATTGGGAAGATCTGCTGGAGAAGAAAATATTCCACTCCAATATTTCCTGGGAAATCCCATAGACAAAGAAGCCTGGTGGGCTATAGTCCATGGGCTCACAAGATAGTTGGACATGACTTAATGGCTAAACAGCAACAGCAAAGTGTGCATCAATCCCAGACAATCTTTTGGGCTAGTAAACTCCTATTCATCTTGTCATCGAAGATGACTTTGCCTCTTCTTTTAATAAGATCAAGACACACTTTGCCCCCTACCTCTGGAGAGAAATGTTAAGACTGTGTGACATAAAGTTTGCATGCATGCTCTGTAGGGATGATGAAACAGAAATCCTGGCTACCTTGTTCATTGTTATACACCCACATCTAGAACAGAGCCTGGCACTGTGGATTCTCACAAACATATGTTGAATGAACAAATAGAAAAAAAAAATCTGACTTTATTCTGCTTTTCTGTTTCCCTATTTACTAGCATTTAATGTTACTGTACTGTAAGATAATTTTGAAATCCAGCTTAAAAGGACAAGGGAGGAAATTGTTGGGATTTCAGGTGACCATAAACAGTTTCTCCCTTTCCCATCCTGAGTTTAGAACTATTGAGAGTAACATTCAGGAGACACTCTGGGGAAGGATATGACCTTAGGTTTTTGGCCAAATAGCCTTACTTCTTTATAACAGGCTTATCAACCTAGCAGTTGCCCTAGGTGGAAAGGCCTGAGCAGAGCCTTCTCAATTTCTTCTCACATGTTCACCATTCAGATGAATCACTCCTTGTCTCCTGGGAGCAGAGGGAGTCAAAAGAGAAATCAACATTTTGTCTAGTGCAAGTCCCTTCATATGAAAACTCAGGTTTACAGAGAGATGGGTATATACCTTTATATATTTTCTCTAACAGGTATATAAAGAAAGAAAACAAAGAACAAGGAAGGAAACAGAAAATCTTCCAGAAAAGATAAAAAAAAAAGACAAAACTAAGTTCTGATCTGATTACGCCTTTAATATAAATATCAGTAACTAGCCTCTAAATCCTCCCCAACTCTACCCTGTCTGACTCTATTCCAATCTTGCCCCTAGATTTCTGTCCTAGTGTTTCAATCTCTTTGCTTTCTTTCCAGACATCCTTGAATGTGAAGGCAAGTGGGCCTTAGAAAGCATCACTATGAACAAAGCTAGCGAAGGTGATGGAATTCCAGTTGAGCTATTTCAAATGCTGAAAGATGATGCTGTGAAAGTGCTGCACTCAATATGCCAGCAAATTTGGAAAACTCAGCAGTGGAAAATACTGGAAAAGGTCAGTTTTCATTCCAATCCCAAAGAAAGGAAATGCCAAAGAATGCTCAAAATACTGCACAATTGCACTCATCTCACACGCTAGTAAAGTAATGCTCAAAATTCTCCAAGCCAGGCTTCAGCAATACGTGAACTGTGAACTTCCAGATGTTCAAGCTGGTTTTAGAAAAGGCAGAGGAACCAGAGATCAAATTGCCAACATTCGCTGGATCATGGAAAAAGCAAGATCAGATCAGATCAGTCACTCAGTCCTGTCCAACTCTTTGCGGCCCCATGAATCCCAGCACGCCAGGCCTCCCTGTCCATCACCAACTCCCAGAGTTCACTAAGACTCACGTCCATGAAGTCAGTGATGCCATCCAGCCATCTCATCCTCTGTCGTCCCCTTCTCCTCCTGTCCCCAATCCCTCCCAGCATCAGAGTCTTTTCCAATGAGTCAACTCTTTGCATGAGGTAGCCAAAGTACTGGAGTTTCAGCTTCAGCATCATTCCTTCCAAAGAAATCCCAGGGCTGATCTCCTTCAGAATGGACTGGTTGGATCTCCTTGTAGTCCAAGGGACTCTCAAGAGTCTTCTCCAACACCACAGTTCAAAAGCATCAATTCTTCAGTGCTCAGCTTCCTTCACAGTCCAACTCTCACATCCATACATGACCACAGGAAAAACCATAGACTTGACTAGATGAACCCTTGTTGGCAAAGTAATGTCTGCTTTTGAATATGCTATCTAGGTTGGTCATAACTTTCCTTCCAAGGAGTAAGCGTCTTTTAATTTCATGGCTGCAGTCACCATCTGCAGTGATTTTGGAGTCCAGAAAAATAAAGTCTGACACTGTTTCTACTGTTTCCCCATCTATTTCCCATGAAGTGATGGGACCAGATGCCATGATCTTCATTTTCTGGATGTTGAGCTTTAATCCAACTTTTTCACTCTCCACTTTCACTTTCATCAAGAGGCTTTTGAGTTCCTCTTCACTTTCTGCCATAAGGGTGATGTCATCTGCATATGTGAGGTTATTTGTATTTCTCCCGGCAATCTTGATTCCAGCTTGTGTTTCTTCCAGCAAGAGAGTTCTAGAAAAACATTTATTTCTGCTTTATTGACTATGCCAAAGCCTTTGACTGTGTGGATCACAATAAACTGTGGAAAATTATGAAAGAGATGGAAATACCAGACTACCTGACCTGCCTCTTGAGAAATCTGTATGCAGGTCAGGAAGCAACAGTTAGTAGTGGAAATGGAAAAACAGACTGGTTCCAAATAGGAAAAGGAATACGTCAAGGCTGTATACTGTCATGCTGCTTATTTAACTTCTATGCAGAGTACATCATGAGAAACGCTGTGCTGGAAGAAAGACAAGCTGGAATCAAGATTGCCGGGAGAAAAATCAATAACCTGAAATATGCAGATGACACCACCCTATGGCAGAAAGTGAAGAGGAACTAAAAAGCCTCTTGATGAAAGTGAAAGTGGAGAATGAAAAAGTTGGCTTAAAGCTGAACATTCAGAAAACTAAGATCATGGCATCTGGTCCCATCACTGCATGGGGAATAGATGGGGAAACAGTGGAAACAGTGTCAGACTTTATATTTTGGAGCTCCAAAATCACTGCAGATAGTGACTGCAGCCATGAAATTAAAAGGCGCTTACTCCTTGGAAGGAAAGTTATGACCAACCTAGATAGCATATTCAAAAGCAGAGACATTACTTTGTCAACAAAGGTCCATCTAGTCAAGGCTATGTTTTTTCCTGTGGTCATGTATGGATGTGAGAGTTGGACTGTGAAGAAAGCTGAGTGCCGAAGAATTGATGCTTTTGAACTGTGGTGTTGTAGAAGACTCTTGAGAGTCCCTTGGACTGCAAGGAGATCCAACCAGTCCATTCTGAAGGCGATCAGCCCTGGGATTTCTTTGGAAGGAATGATGCTAAAGCTGAAACTCCAGCACTTTGGCCACCTCATGTGAAGAGTTGACTCATTGGAAAAGACTCTGATGCTGGGAGGGATTGGGGGCAGGAGGAGAAGGGGATGACAGAGGATGAGATGGCTGGATGGCATCACTGACTCGATGGGCATGAGTTTGAGTGAACTCTGGGAGTTGGTGATGGACAGGGAGGCCTGGCATGCTGCAATTCATGGGGTCACAAAGAGTCGGACACGACTGAGCAACTGAACTGAACTGAATTGAAACAAGTGAGATTTTAAAATTATAACAAAAACTGGGAAAGATATCAAGTTGGTCCATCATTTTGAAATTACATATCCATTTCCCTACCATTCATGGGGGAAGCACAAGCTGGAATCAAGATTGCTGGGAGAAATATCAATAACCTCAGATATGCAGATGACACCACACTTCTGGCAGAGAGTTAAGAAGAACTAAAAGGCCTCTTAATGAAAGTGAAAGAGGAGAGTGAAAATGTTGGCTTAAAACTCAACATCCAGAAAACTAAGATCATGGCATCTGGTCCCATCACTTCATGGCAAGTAGATGGGGAAACAATGGAAACACAGACTTTATTTTCTTGGCCTCCAAAGTCTCTGCAGATGGTGACCGCAGCCATGAAATTAAAAGATGCTTGCTCCTTGAAAGAAAAGTTATGACCAACCTAGACAGCATATTCAAAAGCAGGGACATTACTTTGCCAACAGAGGTCTGTCTAGTCAAAGCTATAGTTTTTCCAGTGGTCATGTATGGATGTGAGAGTTGGACTATAAAGAAAGCTGAGTGCTGAAGAATTGATGCTTATGAACTGTGGTGTTGGAGAAGACTCTTGAGAGTCCCTTGGACTGAAAGGAGATACAACTAATACAATCTATCCTAAAGGAAATCAGTCCTGAATATTCATTGGAAGGACTGATGCTGAAGTTGAAACTCCAATACTTCAGCCACCTGATGTGAAGAACTGACTCATTGAAAAAGACCCTGATGCTGGGAAAGATTGAAGATGGGAGGAGAAGGGGACAACAGAGGATGAGATGGCTGGATGGCATCACTGACTCAATGGACATGAGTTTGAGTAAACTCTGGGAGTTGGTGCCAGACAGGGAGGCCTCGCGTGCTGCCATCCATGGGGTAGCAAAGAGTCAGACACGACTGAGTAACTGAACTGAACTGCCCTGCCTTAATGTAGCTATTATAATTAAATAGTTTCAAGACCTTTGGGATGAGAAGAGACCTTTGGTCATCACTGGGAGTCCATCTCATGGATATGAGAATCACCAAAACCCTGTGCTCTTTTCTCACGTTTACCATGAGGAAAGTGGTTAGGAAACTAGAATTATGTCAACTCAGTCAGCAGATGCTCATTGGCTTCCTACCATATATGAAGCATTTGACCTCAAACAGAATAAATTTGAGTTTGATTGATACATGTATTTTTGAAAAGATATTTAAGAGCACAAGATAAAGACCATTGAAAGACCACCAAGCATCAACTGCCTGAAGGTTTATATGACCAATACATAAGTGTAGAGGAGGAGACTAAAACAATAAAAACAAACAAAAAAGCTTCTTCTTTATGCAAATTTTTGCCTATTGCAAAATAAGCATGAATAGGAGCACTGCAATGTATAGTGTGTTAAAAAGACCCATAAAATTCCCATTATTTTTAAACTCTAAGTAATTAAGATTTTTCATGCAAGGTGAAAGAAAATCTATATATGAGTAAATAAAGTACATAAACAAATATCTAACATATAGCGTTGTCTCATAGACTTCAAAATCTATGAAAGTATATTTCTAAGAAATTAAAGGATAAAATAAAGAGTAAAGGAAAGAACAAAAACAACTGCAAGTTATGGATAAAAGTGCTTGAGGTCATAAGAGCTGTACTTTTAATTCTACTTCAATTTTTTTCTGAAAATATAAATGAAAATTTCATAAATTAACTTTAAAAATTCACAATTTTAACAATTTTTAAAAAATTGATGTTGACCACTACACTGTCTGAGATTCAGCAGTCCACATCTGGATATTAGGTATTAGTTAAAGTAAGATCTAAGCACTCCTTCCAGTAAATGCAGGCAATAATGTTAGCTAACCTCTAGAGGGCTTCCTATAAACTAGATCTTGTTAGCAAAGAGGAAAGCATTTTTCTTTAAAAGTGCTTTATACGGATTGAAGGGCTACCCTAGTGACTCAGACGGTAAAGAATATGCCTGCAATGCAGGAGACCTAGGTTCAGTCTCTGGGTTGGGAATATCCCCTGGAGAAATGAATGACTACTCACTCCAATATTTTTGCCTCAAGAATTCCATGGACACAGAAGCTGGCAGGCTATAGTCCATGGGTCACACATAGTCAGGCACAGCGGAGTGACTAACACACACAGATTTAAATGCTTTTTATTTGGAGAGATTCATGCTTAAATTGCTTCTCCAAATGACAAAAGAATCTTCACCAGCCTTTAGGTATAGTTTGATATATTCCAAGTCTTAATTCAGGTTATTTGCCATCTCTGCCATGTTGAAAAAACTGTATGCCCCAGGTCTGTACACTTGCCTTTGTGCCCAACACCAAATACATAGAACTGGGTGACCAAGAAATGTGTGTTTATTTGAATCCATCTGTTCTTGTAGTTCAAACAGTGTCTGGAAAATGTTATCAACACAGAATGAAGCAGAAACTAATGAAAACACATCTGACATTTTTGTAACTTGTAGTACTTTACACACATTTTCATACTGTCTTACTGAAGGCTTAAAATATTAATGAATCAGCCTTTATTATCATTAACATTGATGAGATGACTTCATCTAGGGGACTTGATGTAATAAAATGGAGATTCAAATTTAGTTCTTTTGATTTCAATCTCAGTGACCTTTTGCTTGACTCATTGCTGCTTCTGGTTATCCAGATAATGAAGTGACAAATTGGTAACCTTTCTAAAAGGTGTCCCTTAGTAGACAAACTTGTGGAACCTGCATGAGGGAGAAGGCATTAGGCATGTTCTGGCCTAATTAGTCATAATCTTGGAAAACTGATTGACTCATAAAGAGAATCAGGAAGTGTGGCCTCCATGTATCAGCTCCTGGAGAGACTCAAGCAAAATTGTTCAACCTAACAGGTGCCACAAGCAGAGATCAGAGCCAGAAAGGAGAGCCAGACCTCTCCTTTCTGATTAACAGACCTCTAGGATCATCCCTAAGTCACAGGATGAGCCAGGCCAGAACTGAGTAGCAAGTCTGAGTGAGACACAGCATGGCGGAGCGCAAGAAGTGATCATCATGGGATCTGGTGGACATGAACTCCGCTCAGGCGCTGGGTCTGACTGCAGTCCTCGTTTAGCCCACCCATGTTGTTTCTATCCTGGTGATGTAGTGCTCAGGACAGGAGGAGGACGAGGGGATAGAACTTTTTAATTTAAAAAACATCCATTTTCTTCCGACTCACCAACTGATGCCTGGCAGTAAACCTGGAGAATCACGACCCAGAGAAATGCATGCTTTGATAAAAGAAATATCTTTCAGTTTCTAAATAAGAGTAGATTGGTGAGGTTGCTTCTAGACAATGCCCTGAGTGTGATAAAGGATGAAAAGGGCAGAAATTAATGAAAGGCAAGCAAGAAGACAGGATGAGTTCCTGAAAGTAAGTGATGACAGCCTTGCAATTTTGCTATGGGCTTGTCTTCCCTACCATTGAAAAGGTGGTAAAACACAGTGATTAAGAGTACAGACTGCCTGGGTTTGAACTTTTTGTGTCTACCATTTACTAGCAATATATTTGGAAGTGAAAGTGAAAGTCACTCAGTTATATCCTACTCTTGGATATGTGTGACCCCATGGACTATACAGTCCATAGAATTCTCCAGGCCAGAATACTGGACTGGGTGGCCTTTCCCTTCTCCAGGGGATCTTCTCAACCCAGGAATCGAACCCTGGTCTCCCACATTGCTGGCAGATTCTTTACCAGCTGAGCCACCAGGGAAGCCCAAGAATACTGGAGTGGGTAGCCTATCCCTTCTCCAGTGAAACTTCTTGACCCAGGAATTGAACCAGGGTCTCCTGCATTGCAGGCGGATTCTTTACCAACTGAGTTAAACATTTTGTAAAAAAAAATTCTAAATTTTTTTCTGTAAAATTGAGATGATATAGCACCTAATTCATGGTCTGCTGTATAATATTTAAACTAAGACTTTTAAACTTTTACTAAAGTCTTAATTTAAATGTTAAAATAATTATATAATATATGTGATTTATTTGGACTATCAAACCCCCAACAAATTTCAGTCATTTTAGTGGGAGAGGACTTTGATGGATGAGGCATATTGGGAAAGTACAGTAATTTGCACCAGCAGAAAATCAGATTGGATGTCACAATTTTAGGATAAAGTGTATACACTCCAGAGTCTACAGGAAAAATCTGGACTTTTTAGTATGATGTTAAGACTTGACGTATGTTAATGAATTTCCTACCCATATTCCTGGTTTACCTTTCCATCTTCCCGTCCTAAACTAAGTAAAGTATCAGTTATACAATAATTTATCCATTAATTCAGCAAATAGGTATTGAGTGTCTATCCTTTGATGCAGTGGTCTGTTCCAAGATCAAGATACAGTAGATAGAAAGTCCTGCCCTCAGAGAACTTCTATTCTAGTGGAACTCACTTGTGTAGTCGCTAATGTTTATCTCTGTTTCCTGGTTATTGTGGGTTGGAGAATGAGTTTCATTTTTCCTCTCCCTAAGTGGTGAGGAACCTAAACCTTTACACACTTATTTCCTTTGGATATTCTTCAGAAAAAAAACAACAAAAAACTGAGTTTCATCCTGGTCCCTGCTATCCAACCAGCTACCAGCAGGGGCCCTTGAGGGAGAGTTCAGATTCCTGTGTCAGTGAGCTGAGCACAGGACCCTACCTTCTCCCATCTGGGGACTACTTACTCTAACAGTGAGTCCTACTGTTGGTTTCTTGTTTAATTTTCACTTTCTTTTCATTATGTATGTATGCATTTTTTCGCTGCCCCGGGACTTTGTTGCTGCATGTGGGTTTTCTCTAGTTGTCAAGAGTTGGAGGCTACTTCCTAGTGGCAGTGCATGGCCTTCTTGTTCCTGCGTCTTCTCTTGCTGCAGAGCACTGGCTCTAGGGCATGCAGGCTTCAGTGGTTGCATCTCAAGGGCTCTAGAGCACAGGCTCGGTAGTTGTGGTGCATGAGCTCAGCTGCCCTGCAGCACATGGGTCCTGGTTCCCAGAATAGGGATTGAAGCCACATTCTCTGCATTGTAAGGTGGATTCTTAATCACTGGGAAGTTCTCTGCTATTGATTTCTGATGCACTGTCCTGAAAGTCCCCAGCGACTCATAAAACAAACTGGGATAGCATTTACTCAGTCTCCATAAACCTGTCTGCCCCTGACCCAGTTGTACTCTTCCAGACTGACTCTCTTCTTGGGCTTCTTGTAGGACTTTGGCAGAGTCTTCTGTTCTTCAAAAGTCACCTCTTTCTCCAAAGGTTATTGCCTTTCTGAAAGCCCTGCTATGTACCACACCTGGCACACCAGCAAAGACCTAATAAATATTTGTCAAATGAACTCAGGTGGTCTGCAAGATGATCTTAGGGGGTATGTGGAGCAATAATTCGTATTTTAATCCATTCATGTTTAATGTTCTAGGAAAAATGTCACTTAAATGCATAGATGAATAATTTTTTTAAGTTTAAAGATCACCGGCTTTAACAGGAGCCCAAACTGATCGTTTCGATACCACTGACCCAGAAGCTGATAATATAAGCTTTATAGTTTAACAGGTTGGATTTTCATCCTGGTTCAGACACAAACCAGGTGAGTGACTGTGGGAAAGGGCTTTCTGAGCCTCAGTTTCCTTATTTAAACATGACCTAATGATAGTACTGACCTTATGTGCTGCTGTGAGGCGTAAATGAAATAAAAAATGTGTAATTCATGTGAAATGCTAAATAAACCCTCTAGTAGACACATGTGACTGTTCGGTAAATGATGACCACTATCTATTATTGCTATAATAGCATAGCTCCCACCTTGTAACTCTTGCTTCCTGTTCTGAGCACTATTGAACGGAGAACTCAGGATGCCATCTTGTTCCCAAGAGCTTGCATGGGAATTGAAGAAGGTCTGAGGGTGTGTGGGTGGATCCCATTGGTAGATAGGCTGAGAAGAACCTGGGATATGGAAATAGAGAACTGCAGAGGACCAAGGAGAAACTGAGCCCTGGGCAGATGTCCTGTGGCTTAGCTCATGAGCACATCTCCAAGGCAGTAGAGTGAGAAGACTGAAATCTCTTCTGAAGATCCCTTTGCCTGGCCAAATTATTTTCATTGATGCACTTTAGGTCTTTAAAACATGACCTGACTTCTCTCAATCTTTGATGACTGCTCAGTCCATATACAATGCTATGAAGCAGAAATTCTGCATAGCAATAAGAAAAACACAAACAAATAAGAAGATTTGTTTAACCATAAAACTTGAAGTTGGTTAGTCATTACATTGTAGTCTAACCTGATCTAAGCAAGGCAGTGCACATATGCTATATAAGCTTTTTCTCTTCTTAAAATATCTCATTACCATCCATAAGAACAGTTAAATATAGATATTTTGTTTTTATGGCCTTTATTTATGAAACATAAAAGGTTTTATGCTTCTAATCCCTAGACAATGTTTCCATGGTGTTTCTGTTTATCTTGCATTCTACTTCAAGCCATGTTTTGGGGGGGAATGCAACGGTTTCAGGAAAGGCTGAAGTGATTTTCAATTATCGTGAGTGAATGTGGGACTGGAGAAGTCATTTATCTCCCCTGATCTTAGACAATTGCTCTGCATGACAGGAGTTACTCTGGTTGGGTTCTTACCGTCTTGGCTTTTTAAAAATTCTCTGCGGTTGCTCTCACTTCCTTTTGTGTTTCTTCTTTGTTTGCTGCAGTGAGTTTCAACGGGGCTTACCTAGACTGGCTTTGTAGCAAAAAAGAGTTGCTTAGTTGAAAGTTTTCCAATATCAGGGTTTCATTATGCAAAAAAGTAACAACCCTGGAGTCATTTCCAATGACCTTAGGGTGGATTTGAAGAACTCTGAGGACGTGAAAGCAGTATTGAAAAATTTCATATACATCCCTCCCCAGGCAGGGCAATTTTGTGGGTGTACTGCATGTTCAATCAGAAAAGGACTCCACACTCAGAAGGCCTTGACCTCGGTTTAATGCTCTGCTGTCACTATTTGGTATTCTTAACCGTTTTTGAACAATTCCTTATGAAGTCATGGGCTGCTCCAACTCCAAATTAGATGCTACAAGATGCTTCAACTGCCATGAGCACCACCTCCTACTTCTTACCCTTCTGGATAAAGTCATAGTTCAAGGGTCAGTCTCTCTGCATAATTTTCTCTCCCTTCTCCAAGCAGAGTTAGTCACTCAGTGTCTCCATGTTTCCATGGCAACTCATGCACATCTTTGGAATTGCATTTTTTATTCTGTCCTACATGTGCAGGTATGATTTTCTATCTATCTCAACCATGAACTCCAGGGAAGGGATAAGTCTGAGTTGGGCTTCCCTGGTGGCTAGGAGGGTAAAGCATCTGCCTGCAATGCGGGAGATGCAGGTTCAATCTCTGGGTTGAGAAGATTCCCTGGAGAAGGAAATGGCAACCCACTCCAGTATTCTTGCCTGGAGAATCCATGGACAGAACAGCCTGGTAGGCTACAGTCCACAGGGTCACAAAGAGTCAGACACGACTGAACAACTTCACTTTTTCCTTTTGTTCATCTTTGACTGTGTAGATCGCAACAAACTATGGAAAATTCTTAAAGAAATCGGAAACAGACCAGCTTGCCTTTCTTCTGAGAAACCTTTTTCCAGGTCAGTCAGTCAGTTCAGTCCCTCAGTCATGTCCAACTCTTTGCAACTCCATGGACTGCAGCACAACAGGCCTCCCTGTCCATCACCAGCTCCCAAAGCTTGCTCAAACTCATGTTCATCGCATTGGTGATGCCATCCAGCCATCTCATCCTCTGTTGTCTCCTTCTCCTCCTGCCTTCAATCTTTCCCAGCATCAGGGTCTTTTCAAATAAGTCAGTTCTTCACATCAGGTGACCAAAGTATTGGAGATTCGGCTTCACCATCAGTCTTTCCAATGAATATTCAGGACTGATTTCCTTTAGGATTGATTGGTTGGATCTCCTTGCAGTCAGAGGGACTATCAAGAAGCTACGTTTAGAACTAGACATAGAACAACTGACTGGTTGAAAATTGGGAAAGGACTATGACAAGGCTTTATATTGTCATCCTGTTTATTTAACTTATATGTGGAGTACATCATGCGAAATGCTGAGCTGGATGAATCACAAGTTAGAATCAAAATTGTCAGAAGAAATATCAACAACCTCAGATATGCAGATAATATCACTCTAATGGTAGAAAGTAAAGAGGAACTAAACAGCCCTTGATGAGGGTGAAAGAAGAAAGTGAAAAAGCTGGCTTGAAACTCAACATTCACAAAATGAAGATCATGGCATCCAGTTCCATCACTTCATGGCAAACAGATGGGAAAAAATGGAAGCAGTGACAGATTTTATTTTCTTGGGATCCAAAATCACTGTGGACCCTGACTGCAGCCATGAAGCTGAAAGATGCTTGCTCCTTGGAAGGGAAGCTAGGACAAACAGTGACATCACTTTGCTGACAAAGGTCTGTGCAGTCAAAGCTATGGTTTTTCCAGTAGTCGTGTATGGATGTGAGAGATGGACCATAAAGAAGCCTGAGCACCAAAGAACTGATGCTTTCAAATTGAGGTGCTGAAGAAGATGCTTTAGAGTCCCTTGGACTGCAAGGAGATCAAACCAGTCAATCCTAAAGGAAATCAATTTTGACTATTCATTAGAATGACTGACGCTAGAGCTGAAGCTCCAATATTTTGGCCATCTGATGCAAAGAGCTGATTCACTGGTAAAGACCCTGATGATGAGAAAGATTGAAGGCAAAAGAAGAATAAGGGCAGTAGAGGTTGAGATGGTTAGATAGCGTCACCAACTCAGTGGACATGAGTTCAAGAGCACTCTGGGAGATGGTGAAGTCCAGGGGAAGCCTGGTGTGCTTCAGTCCATGGGGTCACAAAGAGTCAGACACAACTTAGCAACTGAACAAAAATGACAGTGAGAAAAGTTTCAGTAAGTATTAACATCTTGCATTCAGCAGCATGACACATTCATTTCCCTTGTGCATGACTCTTTGTACAAGATACCATTATCCATTCTTATACATAAGGGTGTAGAACCCTTATTCATTTTGGAAGGCCCAGCTGAAGGTCACTTCTGGGAAGACTTCCCTTGAAGGTAAAAGAAAAAGGTTCACTTTCTCCTCTGTGTTCTTGTAGCACTAATTTTATAGAATTGTGAGTGTTTGAAGTGTATATTTCCTCAACCTGACCGAGAGCACCTTGAAGTTCATATGTTCGTCAACTTTATATCCCAAACCCTGGCTTGGTACCTGGATCAAAAAAAAGAAAGAAAGGAAGAAGGAAAGGAGGAAATGAAGGATGAAAAACTGAAGTAAGCAAGCAAAAAGAAAGCAAGAAAAGGAAAAGTCAAAGAAGTAAATTATATAGTGGCATGATACCAAAATGATGACTGGATAGATGAAAACTCTATTTGAGTAGTTCAGTTGTATTATCTCACATGCCACGAGTTGATCAAGTACCTTTTTCTTTGTATCCTAGTGTGTGGAAGAAGAACAGGGGACTCTAATGTAACTGATTTCTCAGCACAAAGTTTAATTGCCTAGTTGTATGCATTTTATGGATCCAATTAAACCAGAGCCCATATCATTCTCTGGATAAGAAAGAGAAGTCTTAAACTTTAGGATAAAAAAGTAGCTCCCTTAAAGTATGATAGATGTACTGATTTATATATTTTATAAAG
This sequence comes from Bos grunniens, assembly GCF_055505025.1. Classification (NCBI taxonomy): domain Eukaryota; kingdom Metazoa; phylum Chordata; class Mammalia; order Artiodactyla; family Bovidae; genus Bos; species Bos grunniens. The sequence goes on along the minus strand of NC_141170.1, from coordinate 8,327,780 downwards.
TAAATCACATATTGTGTTTAATGCAGTGTATATCCTTGAGACCCTTGTTAAATATCAGTTGACTACAGATGTGTGGGTTTATTTCCGGGGTCTCCATTCTGTGCTATTGTTGTATGTGTTCAGTTTGTGCTATTACCATACTGTTTGGATTACTGTAGCCTTGTTATACTTTTCAAACCATGATTTCTTCCACTTTGTTCTTGTCCAAAATTCCTTTGACTACTTAGGGTCTTTTGTGGTTCCATATGAAGTTTCAAGTTTTTGTCTCTGTTTCTGTAAAAAAAAACATATATATATATATATATATATATATATATATATATACACACATACTTAGAGTAGCTAAAAAAAAGAAAAGAACAAAAAATCACTTAACTTTCTCCCCACAAAACCTGTTAAGTAAGCACCGCTATTACCACTTTCCTGGTAAGAAAACTGAACTTAGGAAAGCTGAATATCTTGTTCAATGTTATTTGACTGATAAGCAGCCTTGCTGCTGCTGCTGCTAAGTCACTTCAGTCATGTCCGACTCTGTGCGACCCCATAAACGGCAGCCCACCAGGCTCCCCCGTCCCTGGGATTCTCCAGGCAAGAACACTGGAGTGGGTTGCCATTTCCTTCTCCAATGCATGAAAGTGAAAAGTGAAAGTGAAGTCGCTCAGTTGATAAGCAGCCTTAGAACCAAATAAATTTCATTTTTTCCCAAACATATATTTTGGGATTGTGACTAAAGGGTGGAGTGGGTGTTACCTAGGCTAATAGGTTAAATTCACTTCATTTTAAAGATTCAGAATGCAAAAGCCCATTCTAGGTATTGGGTGCCGACTAATTCTGATAATAATCCATTGTAAATCTGTGTTGGCTACAGAGTATTAACTGTTTAGTAGCAGTCATTTTTAACAAGCCCATAACATTGCCATTACATGAATTATACATGGTTTATAAAATGATTATTTAGTCAGTGGAAAATTAAATCCGTCAGTGTTTTCTAAATCTGAGCTAGGACATTCATCAGAAAAACTGTTAAATTTTTAATCAACTGTACAGCAGTTGATGTAGCTATCAGCCTAAATTGCTCTTTCTCTGTCATTCCCCTTGTTGCAGAATCTAGTGTAGAATTACCAGCTCTACAACGCTAATTGATTTTTTTCTTGCAGAGATTTAAGACAGAGTGACATGCCATCCAGCATTGGAATAAAGAAGTTGCTTGAGCATCAAAGACACATTTCACATACATGGAGTGTAATTTAACATTTTAGGTTATTTTTTATTAACTTTATTCCCAGCACCACAAACTGTAGTCCACCGTGGTCCAAGTTTACACGGTAAATATTCAGATGCAAACAATACTGTACTAAACAAAGAATATAGTGTGTTAAAAGATGATAAGAATCATGAAAAACATAGTATAAGAAAAAGGAACTTCTGTTTGTATAGCAGTAATATAACATCATAAAATAGAAGATTCCTCAAATGCACAAAAGAATGACCAAAACTCCATTCAGGTAGGTAACTAATGGACGTTTCTTACAGCCATCAAGTGATTTAGACAGTTTCTCTCTTAAAAAATAACAATAAATCTCTCCTTTTTTTTTCAGTGCACGAGTTCTTCTGATGACAATCAAGGGATGTTTTTGTGCTTTACTTTCAGAAAATTCATTTATTTACTCCTTCCAATTTGTGTTTGTGTCCATTTAAAGTAATACCCTCACAGGTAGACATAGGCAAGGAAGGGCCCTGAGAACACGTCTCTGCCAGAAGCACAGCTGGGAGTAGGAGTCAGAAGATGCGGTGCCCACCTGTGCACTTGACAAGGCACTGCCCACCCCAGGCCCCAGCTGCTGTCACTCCAAGGTTTTCTGCCCCAGTTCTACATTCTCTCTGGCTTTCTCAGGCCTGATGTATTGTGAACAATAGCATGTTTACCTAAACCAGAATTTCTCAGACTCAGACGTTCCTGCAATTCACCTGAGAGTCTTGTGGCAATGCAGATTCTGGTTTTGCTCATTTGCATGGTGAGGGGCTCTATCTGAGATAAGGATGCACTTGCTTCTGGTCTGTTTCCAACATTTGTGATCAAACCATTGTCTGGAGATAAACATTCACGGTTTCCCTAACACATCCTGTACATTTGCAATCTCTGTTTCCTCTAACTGAAACATCCTTCCTCCTTTCTCTGCCTGATGAGAGCTTGTTTCTCTTTCTAGATAGAATTCAAAAGAGAATCGTGCTCTATCCCCTGCCTGGGCAGTCCCCACTCAGGCAAAATTGTTGCTCCTTCCACTGACCTAGTGTTTCTGTTGTAACAAAGAAGAACAAACCTGACTCCATACTGAAGCTATTCCTTTAGATTTATCTTTACACTTTGTTGCCTGTGCTTGGTCAGGCTGTCTCTGCACCTTCTATGAAAGAACGTTACCTATAACCTGAAATATACAAGATAGCTCATTCTCAAGGCTCTGACCTTTAAATGTATAACACTTTTCTGTTCCTATAGAGACAAACATAAGATAATATTTGTTGAAAGTTTATAGGAACATCATGTTCTGACCTCCATGGGCAGCTGCAAGAACAAAGGATTCCAGCATCAAGAAGTCTGCAGCAAGCAGCCACACTCCCTCCCCTTTTCTATAAAATAAGCTTGAATTTTAACTCAGGTAAGATGCTTCTTTGGGGCAGTAGTCCACCATCTTCTTGGTCTTCTGACTTCCCAAATAAAATCATAATTTCTTGCCCCAACAACTCATCTCTCAATCTATTGGCCTGTCGTGGTGAGCAGTACAAGCTTGGACTCAGTAACACTGTGTTAGTATCTTAATGGTTCTTCCTGCTTCTGTTCTCATCAACTCTACTGCATCTTAAAATCCATTCCAAATTCTGAAAATGTAAATCAGATGATAAAAATCCTCTACATCAGATAATAAAAATCCTTCACATCATTTATTAACACCTTACTAAATTCCAGTCTCCCTACCCAGATCCACAAGTATATTCATGACATGTCCCTGCTTGCCTCTGAACTTCCTTTCCGTGCTGAACTCCTTCCCACACAGGAGTTCTGGTTCTACTATGCTTCCATCTGAATCTTTAAGAGGATGACTTTTCCCCCTCTGTCTGAAAGGTTCTTCCTCAGGAATTTCATTTGCTTGACCTTCTCATTCTGGTCTCAGTTCACTCCATCAAACCTAAAATTGAAGTGACCTCAGGGCTGTCTCTGAGTATTGTTCAGTATTGCTTCTATGGCAGACTTTATGATTTCCTGCTGTTTTCTTTGTTTATTGTCAGTCTCTTCTCTCAGAATTATCAGTCCCATGAGAAAGGGAGCTCTGTCTTCTCTATAGAATACAGTATCCCCATAGTCTAAAGAAATATTTGGCGCTTGGAAGACTTTTATTAAATATTGGTTGAATCAATGAATGTTGAAAGTATTCAACAAAAAGAAATCCCCTTTAGACAGGCAGATCTAGGCTTGAAACCACCCCTGTTCTTTTTTCTATTTCTTTCATTTGGAGGATGAGTGGTTCCAGATGGGGAGGAGGTTGGCGGGGGGCCTGAGGCAGAGCTGAGATAACTGCTCTAAGAGGTGTATTTTCACCCCCAGGTCCTGGCAGGACCTGAAGTCACATTGGGGACAGGAGGCTTCTGCCTGAACCCACTCTGTCTTGAAGTCAAGGGACTTTTTAAAGAGCTATTTACTCCCTCTAACCCTCAGCTTTCTCATCTGTATGGCCACCTGATACAAAGAACCAACTCATTGGAAAAGATCCTGATACTGGGAAAGATTGAAGGTAAGAGGAGAAAGGGTTGACAGAAGATGAGATGGTTGGATGGCATCACTGACTCAATGGACATGAGTCTGAGCAAACTCTGGGAGATAGTGAAGAACAGGGAAGCCTGGAATGCTGCAGTTCATGGTGTTGTAAAGAGTCAGGCATGACTTGGTGACTGAACAACAAGGTGGGAGTATTAAGAGTGCCACTCCAGAAAGCTGTAGTGACAAGTAAAACCAGATAATGCATATACCGTGTGTAGCGCAGCATGGCATAAGGACCAAGCTCAGTCAACACAGTTATGATTTTTATTACTATCAACAACTTCTTTATTTACATAAGAGGAGCTGTAGGGATTGCGGGGAGCCAGGGGGCGTGAGAAGGCACATGCCTTAGAAACAACATGGGAACCATGGCCTTCTCTTCTAGCTCCAGGAGGTATCTCGAGATGGGGAATGTTTATTTAGAGAATCAGCTTGAAAGTTAGTAATTATCTGATTAATAACTGTCTCACAAAGGGCTTCTTCTCCAGGATGATGAGTGTAAGTGTATCTGGACTCAAGGGGAAGATTCTAACCTGCTGCTACATGAATAGTGAAATATTTAAAATTGGATGTACGGAGTGGGAAGGTAATTATGTGTGCAGCAAACATATGGCAGAGGCTATATTTCTCCCGCTGAAAGAAACAAGTCCAAATATGTAACGTACACACATTCTCCTTCCTATAAATACACAGATTGGATGATGCTGTGGCAACATTTTGTTAAGTACCAGAATCCCGGAGAAATCACTCGAAGCACGTTATCCGAAGAACAGATGGTCGGTGTCCCTCCTGATCTGAAGGTATTTCTGGCTGTCATGTGCTTATTCTATAAATAAGCCCCACTGAGAGGCAGTGGAAGGTAAGCAATCAGTTGTACTCTCCAACTTTACAAAAGAAAACGCTGGAAAAAGAAAATTAAAGGCTGGTTATGTTCAAGATGATTCCATCACAGAGCCTGAGGGCTAGAAGGGTCCTAAAAAAGCATAAAGACCATCTGCTGTTTCTGGGTGAAAGCTCACTGGATTAGAGTCAGCTTGACTTTGAAGACCTGCAGAGGACGATTCCAGAATTCAATCATAACATCTGTGGCTTTGTCCAAAAATGCTGTCTTGTAGACTCTGCCCATCCAGATCCTATTACCTCAGCTTCTTCCATTCATATTCCTCTCCCCTGGGGACTTGTTCTAGGTCAGGCAGCCCGACAACCAAGTCAGTGTTTCTGCTGGTCCTGCTTTGACCTTGAGTCAGGACCCATGAAGGGAGGTACTCGTAACCAAATGCTAACTGTACCCCAGATGATTTGCATTCAGCGTGTTTTTCCTTTTTCCTCTCTCACATCCAACAGTACTGCAAAACCAGTTTCATTATTTTTATTTTACAGATGAGACTTTGATGGCTAAGATGTTAGCTCTTTGCCCAAGGCCACAGAGGTAGGAATTAGGAATAAGATAGAGACTGTCCCCAGGCTGTCTTTCGCCTTGCCACTTCATCAGATGGATGCAACAATCTTATCTTTTCTCATTTCTTATGCTTAATGCCTCCAATAGAAATTCTCTTCCTAGAACTTCAGGGACAACCATTTACCCTCTAAAGTACAGTGTGAAACTGACCTATAGATGGACAATGAATAGCTGTAAAATGGAAATCCTTATGTCCATTCATTCTCTTTTATTTATTTTTTCATGAATATCATGAGAGTGAGGGACCTACTGCTCAAGCTAGAAACCTCTCATCACTCTTTAACTGTCTTTAGCTCTACTTCTATCTAATTCTGTTTAGTCACTTGAGGTTCTGAACCATAGTTTCCAGGTCTATAACACAGAGCAAGTACTTGCCATAGAGAAGGGTCATGGTTATGACAAAGTGCTAATTTTGAAGCGCTTGGGTTGTTAGCCAGTTTAAGTACCCTTTCTCTCCATGTGCAGAATAGAGTAGAGTGAAGACTCTTCACATGCACCATAACCTCTCCTTCAATATAGAAAAAATGTATGTTTATTTTCTACATTCCTGGGGCTGGATCTATAAGAATTTCTTACATTTTAAACTCACTGATATATGTGCTCAGAACCAGAATGAGAGTGGTGTCAGTCCAAAGCAGGTGCTTAGTGGGTCTTTGTTGAATGCACATATTTACAAATGGAACCTGAAAGCAAAATACCTTGTTCAGAAAATTCTGAACTCATATTAGTTTTTTATAAAATGGATTTTCTTTACACATTAATAATTGGTATCTTTAAATGACACTTTTATATTGGATTTTTATCCTATAATGGTAATAGTCTCATTATTTCTAAAGGAAAGCTGGAGTTTTCAAGCTACTAGCAGACATTATTTTATTCCCTAAAGTCTTTGTTCCTACATTCTAAGAATAACCAAGATCTCCAGCTTGAAGAATTCAATGAAAGAATAGCCTTTGTGTTCCTATTTAATTTTAGAAATTGATATTAAAGATCATCTTAGAACTTTAGTTTTAGGGAAGAAAAAGCAGTTCTGTGTAAATAAATGTATACTGGAGACTTTTAAAAGACTTTTGTGTTTCTGTGTGATTTGCAATTACTATGTGATTAATGGGGAAAGAATATCCATCAACAGAGAAATGGCATTCTGAACAATACTGCTGGGATTTCATTGACAGAGATAGCCTGTTTGCACAGTCTGGTTGTCATTTTATTTTTCTCACAACAATCAACTTTCTTTCTGAAATATTAACTGTACCTCTATTTTTCAGAACTGCTAACTTGCATCGCTGGGAGAAACAAAATTGCTAATTAAATTGCAGCTTTTGTGTACAGTTTTTATAATTTTTCACTGTACTAAGTATTTCATCCAAATTCTAGTTTTTCAAAGTTTTTTAGGCTGGTTCTTTGCTTTCCAAGCCCCTTCAGTGTTTTTTTTTTTTTTTTCCTTTTCTATTTGTTTAATGCAATTGAGTTTATTTCATATTATTTGTGTTCTACTTTGGATTCCCTTGCATTCTGGTTGATATTCAGTCAGTTCAGTTCAGTTGCTCAGTCGTGTCCGACCTTTTGCGACCCCATGAATCGCAGCACGCCAGGCCTCCTTGTCCATCACCAACTCCCGGAGTTCACTCAGACTCAAGTCCATCGAGTCAGTGATGCCACCCAGCCATCTCATCCTCTGTCATCCCCTTCTCCTCCTGCCCCCAATCCCTCCCAGCATCAGAGTCTTTTCCAATGAGTCAACTCTTCGCATGAGGTGGCCAAAGTACTGGAGTTTCAGCTTCAGCATCATTCCCTCCAAAGAAATCCCAGGGCTGATCTCCTTCAGAATGGACTGGATGGATCTCCTTGTAGTCCAGGGGACTCTCAAGAGTCTTCTCCAACACCACAGTTCAAAAGCATCAATTCTTCAGTGCTCAGCTTTCTTCACAGTCCAACTCTCACATCCATACATGACCATAGGAAAAACCATAGCCTTGACTAGACGGACCTTTGTTGGCAAAGTAATGTCTCTGCTTTTGAATATGCTATCTAGGTTGGTCATAACTTTCCTTCCAAGGAGTAAGTGTCTCCTAATTGCATCGCTGCAGTCACCATCTGTAGTGATTTTGGAGCCCAGAAAAATAAAGTCTGATGCTGTTTCCACTGTTTCCCCATCTATTTCCCATGAAGTGATGGGAACGGATGCCATGATCTTCGTTTTCTGAATGTTGAGCTTTAAGCCAACTTTTTCACTCTCCTCTTTCACTTACATCAAGAGGCTTTTGAGTTCCTTTTCACTTTCTGCCATAAGGGTGGTGTCATCTGCATATCTAAGGTTATTGATATCTCCTCCGCCAATCTTGATTCCAGCTTGTGTTTCTTCCAATCCAACCGTTTCTTGCCATGTACTCTGCATATAAATTAAATAAGCAGGATGATAATATACAGCCTTGACGTACTCCTTTTTCTATTTAATTGCTTATTATTTGATGTGGAGGTTTCCAACATATTCCTGTGATTCTAAGAGTTAGAGCTACACAAAGAGGTGTTCCTCTCTGCTTAACCCTACTACCTGTTGCTGTGCCAAGCTACTTTCCAGTCCTTTCCTATCTAGCTTCTGAATGTAACCCATCACTTTAGCTTTTGATTTATCCTTCCTGTATATTTTTTGCAAAACTGTGCCTACCTATGCATTTTCTTACATCCTCATCTTTGCTATGTGAAGCGTAGTTTACTATAGGTAAACTTGGGCACTTTTCATTTTTCACCAAATAGTATTGTCTGAAAATCACATTAGTTAAAAAGATCTTCCTCTATTTCTTTTATCATAACTATCTATTATCCCATTGTGTAGATGTATCACAATTTTTTCAAATAGTTCTTTTTTTGTAGTAGTATCTAAATCATTTCTATTATTTTTTAATAACAAACAAATTTTCAACAAATAACTTTGTACATATGTGTATTTCATGCTTTTAATTCCTAAGAGTGGACATGCTGAAAGGTAAATTCATAGGTAATTTTGTTCAGTTCAGTCGCTCAGTCGTGTCCGATTCTTTGTGACCCCATGAACTACAGCATGCCAGGCCTCCCTGTCCATCACCAACTCCCAGAGTTCACTCAAACTCATGTCCATCAAGTCAGTGATGCAATCCAGCCATCTCATCCTCTGTCGTCCCCTTCTCCTCCTGCCCCCAATCCCTCCCAGCATCAGAGTCTTTTCCAATGAGTCAACTCTTCACATGAGGTGGCCAAAGTATTGGAGTTTCAGCTTCACCATCAGTCCCTCCAAAGAACACCCAGGACTGATCTCCTTTAGAATGGACTGGTTGGATCTCTTTGCAGTACAGGGGACTCTCAAAAGAGTCTTCTCCAACACCACAGTTCAAAAGCATCAATTCTACTAGACAGACCTTTGTTGGCAAAGTAATGTCTCTGCTTTTCAATATGCTATCTAGGTTGGTCATAACTTTCCTTCCAAGGAGTAAGAGTCTTTTAATTTCATGGCTGCAGTCACCATCTGCAGTGATTTTGGAGCCCAAAAATATAAAGTCTGACACTGTTTCCACTGTTTCCCCATCTATTTCCCATGAAGTGATGGGACCAGATGCCATGATCTTTGTTTTCTGGATGTTGAGCTTTAAGCCAACTTTTTCACTCTCCTCTTTCACTTTCATCAACAGGCTTTTTAGTTCCTCTTCACTTTCTGCCATAAGGGTGGTGTCATCTGCATATCTGAGGTTATTGATATTTCTCCTGGTAATCTTGATTCCAGCTTGTGCTTCTTCCAGCCCAGCGTTTCTCATGATGTATTCTGCATAGAAGTTAAATAAGCAGGGTGACAATATACAGCCTTGATGTACTCCTTTTCCTATTTGGAACCAGTCTGTTATTCCATGTCCAATTCTAACTGATGATTCCTGAGATGTATACAGGTTTCTCAAGAGGCAGGTCAGGTGGTCTGGTATTCCCATCTCTTTCAGAATTTCCCACGGTTTATTGTGATCCACACAGTCAAAGGCTTTGGCATAGTCAATAAAGCAGAAATAGATGTTTTTCTGGAACTCTCTTGCTTTTTCGATGATCCAGCAGATGTTGGCAATTTGATCTCTGGTTCCTCTGCCTTTTCTAAAACCAGCTTGAACATTTGGAAGTTCACGTTTCACGTATTGCTGAAGCCTGGCTTGGAGAATTTTGAGCGTTACTTTAACTAGCATGTGAGATGAGTGCAATTGTGTGGTATTCTGTCCATAGTGGAATTAAAGAAATGACTTTCGTATTACGAAGCTAAGGCCCTTCTTGTCTAATAGCATTTAGCACCTCCACCCTCATCTCCACACAATAGCTTATAGGTTGCAGACTATGGGTAGGGGTGGGGTGGGTAGATTTATTGTCTGCCTTATGAACTAGGATAAGTTCAGAGTCTAGTAAATTCCTTATACACAGTAGGTAGTAAACTAAGTCTTTCTTTAATCACTATGAAAGTGAAAGAGTAAATGAATGATGTATTACTATTGAATCATTTCAAGTTCAGTGTTGAAGTAGCTAGAATATGAGGTGGTTAGACATTAAACATCTGTTTCTCAATCATATTTAAATAAGGAAAATGATATTTATGAATGTATATTTTAACTAGAGATCAATTATCCCGTGGGTATCTAGATATGTGGGTATTTCTGCGGTGGATTAGTGATTACACCTGGACAGTTCACTTCTATTAGCTCACTTAGTTCTCACTGCAACCCTATGAAATAGATACTGGCCTGCTTGACAATGCTGAGGGACACTCAGAATGTTTCAGTGATTAGCAAAAGATGATACCAGAATTTTGGGCTTCAAATCCACTTTCTTGACAGCATGTTGAGAAGTATTAAGATTTTCCCCCCAAATACAGGATCTAAGAAAACCATAACAGCCTATGACCCTCCCTTTACAATGGCTGATGTGCTTAATGTGTTAATTTACTGATATTTGCAAATTATTTCTTGAGGCAGTATCAGAAATATCCTACTTCTAAAATGTTATTAACATACCCCAATCTATAGCAGGTAATAAATAATTTAGACTGAAATTGGCTGGAGCAAACATTTGTCCTTTCCCACTTTTCGTTGGCTTAAAAGGAAATTATTTTCCCTTTTTAATTGGTTACTGAACAAAAATACATTTATGCTGTTTTCTAAGCCTGCTGTGCGTTCTGGCCTATTTTCCCCCATTGCTTTGAAGAACAAATTGTGGAAAATGTGCTTACTTTAGTAACAGGAGATCCTGCTAAGAAAACGTTCAGCTAGACTCACAATAAAGCACACCAATCGGATATTTGCCTCAGATTTAAGAAGTCAGTTCTCCCCTTCTTCCAAATAAGTCATTTTATTCTTGAAGATGAACTATCATGGTACAACTGGAAAGTGAAAATCTTTATTTAAAATCACCCTGGGCTTTCTGATGGTTTAATAGTTGTATTTAATATTTTATTTGTATTTAAATAGTTGCACTTAATACAAGGTAAAGATAGGCCAAAGGCAGTTTCAAATAATAATGACATTTTCTTAGTCTGTGCTTACGGCCCCCTCCTGATAACAACATGATGGAAATACCATGCTTTTAGTTAGAGTATTTTATTGTCAGCACCGGTGACCCTGCATCTGGATGCAGCTGTGATGCAGTGAAGGAGGAAACACAACATCTTGGGCCAGACTGTGGACTTTGAGCTCTATGCCCAGTATCTATGGAAACAACATACTAACTGAAAAACCAGAGCCTCGGATGGAAGAGCCCCAGGGCTTGTACCTAGACTTTCCATCGCCTAAAAGAATACCCTAATTATCTTTGTAACCGAATAAAATCATAAATACTAGTATGCTTTTTGGGGTATGACCACAGGCCTTCTGATAATTGTCCACTGTTAACTACCTAGGCTTAAGGCATACGAATCACGAATCACGGGTTTAAGGATTAAGGCAGACGAATCACGGGTTAACTTTAATTGTATCTTTCTTTTCCTTTGTTCAGACTAGTTTCAAAGAATTTGGGGAGGTGGGTTTGAACGCGTACACTTAGGGTATATAAAGTTTTCACAAAAACTGGTCGGGGTCCTTGGCTAAGAGGAGACTCTGCCTTGGGCCGCCGGTGTAATAAACTGCACTCCACTATCTGCATTGTCCTTCTGAGTGAGTTTGTTTCCCGAAATGCATGACTACAACAGCAGCAGCGAGAAGATGGAAAATGAGTTGAAGTCAGACAGCTTAGGTTTAATTTCCAACTGAATGAGGATTGTAACTTGACTGAACCAAGTGTTTTACCCTTTCTGAATTGATGAAATGTGTAGATTTAAGGGAGATTTGCATATGAAAGCTGTTGAGATAATCTAAGACACTATGCAAATGTAACCTTTTTTATTCCTATCATTTTTCTTGTATTTTTTTTTCCATTGACTTAGTGAGCTAGGTAAAGATAGTAACAATGATGACAGAGAACTAGATGGTTGGATGGCATCACCAACTCAATGGACATGAATTTGAGCAAGCTCTGGGAGATGGTAAAAGACAAGGAAGCCTGGCGTGCTACAGTCCATGGGGTTGCAAAGAGTCGGACGCGACTGAGTAACTGAAAACAACAGCCAAAGATAATATAACACCTACGGAGACTGACTTGAGAGATGCACAGAAAAGCTTTCCGGTTACCTACATTTCACAAGGAGGATGATTCCATTGGAAAGGGAGGAAGCTCAGGACTTTCTGCTCAGTTTTAATTTTTCTTTTTTGACGTATAAGACTGTGCTGAGTCTTCTTCAGATGCTGGAAAGAAGTCGAAGAAGATTATACTCACCCTACTTACCACAGTTATGCTGCTGCTTATGAACCAGGATCTACCATAAAAGAGTAAATCCTGATTACTGTTCTCAAAGTGCTCATATTGAGAAGGAAAGGCTGACACACAGCTAGATAATTGTGACTGATTTGACCCTGTGAAATGAAAATATCTCCTGCCATATTAATAAACAAGAAAGGTCACAGCCATCAGCGATTTCTGGCCTCCAAGTGTGAATGACAGCTCTCCAAACTGTGATCCAGTGGATGCTGCCACCCCCCACGGTGATGCTGAGGAGCTGGGGAAATGCAAGAAGCAAGGGGAACAAGGAAACAGGATTGGCCCCAGATAGCTAAGGAGCCTATGCAAGGAATGGACTCAGTGAGTCCGGAGGCTTGCATCTTCCCACACACAGAATGCTGAATTCCTTAACTTGATACCTGATCTTTGATGCTCAGGCTATCTGCTCCCTTTGTTGCAAACTTGTAACACAGCCTGACTTCCCCTCCAGCCTCCTTGGAGCAGCTTTCTCAGCTACTGAGATGCTGTCTCCATGGCTCACCATCCTAAACATTTCCACCAAATAAAACAACTCTCTACTTGCAGGTTGTGACTATGTTTTTTAGTTGACAATCCACTTCACAGGCTTCCAGGACAAAGGACGTTGCATTTCTCTTGTTCTTCAGATTCTTGGCTGAAGTCCTTTGCTTTAATTTGCTGTAAGATCAAATTTTCTTTTGAGTTCTTCCCCCTACACCAACTAGTCAAGAACTATGGGATTAACTCATTTTCCAATCAGCAGACTGAGACTATAGCAAAATTATCAGTGCACCTGTGATCCACTGCATGGAGCTGTGGTTCTTTACTGCTGTCTAGGGTCATCTTGACTACCTTTTATGTTCCTGAGCTGGAGCCAGCAGCATATCATGGTTATAGCTCTCTGGCTTGTACTCTATGGTTCTGTTGCAGGAAGGGGGGAATCCCTTCCAGGGCCCAAAACTGGGCTCTTGTCTAATACTCAGAAATGAATTGTCTGAGGAGACACATGTGTTGACAAAGCAAGAGATTTTATCGTGAAAGGGCACCCAGGTGGAGAGCAGTAGGGTAAGGGAACCCAGGAGAACTGCTCTGCTGCGTGGCTCACAGTCTTGGGTTTTATGGTGATGGGATTAGTTTCTGGGTGGCCTTTGGCCAATCATTCTAATTCAGAGTCTTTCCTGGTGGTGCATGCATCGCTCAGCCAAGATAGATGCTAAGGAGAGGGATTCTGGAAAGTGGACAGACACGCAGTATCTCCTTTCAACCTTTCCTGAACTCTTCCGTTTGGTGCTGGTTTATTCTGTATTCCTTATCAGGATCTCCTGTCATAAAACAACTCATGCAAATGGTTACTATGGTGCCTGGCCAGGGTGGGCAGTTTCAATCAGTGTGCTTCCCCTAACAGTTCTAAAGCACAGTAGCTTTGTGAGAGCAGTGGCTCGGAGGGCATGTCTTACCTTTCTCTTGTGAACTGTCCAATGTGATGGCCACTCAAGGACTAGAGCATTTGGAATGTAGCTAGTTCAAATACAGGTGCATTTATAGAAAACACATTCTTAGTGGGGAAAATGGAACCCTCCTACACTGTTGATGGGAACGTAAATTGGTGCAGGCATTATGAAAAACAGCACAGAAGTTGCTTTAAAAACGAGGAATAGAGCTATCATGTGATCCAGCAACCCCACTTCTGGGCATATACCCTGAAAAGAGGAAAAATCTAGCTCAAAATTTACATGCAGCCCAATGTTCATAGCAGCATTGTTTACCATAGATAAGACATGAAAACAACCCAAGTGCCCATCAACAGAAGACGGATTTAAGAAAATGAGATATAGAGGTAGATACATACAATGGAATATTATTCAGCCGTAAAAAAGAATGAAATATTGCCATTTGTATCAACATGGATAGATCTAGAGAGTATCATACTTGTAAGTCAGAGAGAGAAAGACAAATATTATGTGATAGAACTTTTATGTGGAATTTAGAAAATAATACAAATGCATCTGTATGCAAAACAGAAACAGACACAGACACAGAGACAAATTTATGGTTCCCAAAGGGGAAAGCGAGGGGGCAGATATAAATCAGGAGTATGGGATTATCAGATATAAACTACTATATATAAAATAAATAAGCAACAAGGAATTATTGTTTAGCACAAGACACTATATTCAATCTCTTGTAATGCATAATGGAAAACAATCTGAAAAAATTGTTTATGCATATACATATATATGTGCATACATATGTACATACATATAGGTTTCACTAGTGGCTCAGACAGTAAAGAATCTGCCTGCAATGTGTGAGACCAGAGTTGAGTCCTTGGGTTGGGAAGATCCCCTGGAGAAAGAAATGGCAACCCACTCCAGTATTCTTGCCTGGAGAATCCCATGGAGGGAGGAGCCTGGCAAGCTACAGTCCACAGAGTTACAAGCAGTGCAACACGACTGAGTGACTTACACACACACATACACACACACACTCACACATACATATATACATACATACATATGCAATTATATAACTGAATAACTTTGCTATACACCTGAAACTAACACAGTATTGTAAATCAACTATATTTCAATAAAAAGGAAAATACAATTTTGTTTTAAAATATTCAACAAACAAAATAATGCAAAATATTTCAATAATTTTATATTCAATTTTTGAGGTGATAATACTTTGGTTGTATTAAATAAAATGTACTCAATTTAAGCACCTGTTTCTTTTTACTTTTTTTTTTTAAAATTATGGAAATTAGAAGATTAAAATTACATTTGTGATTTGCAGTATATTCTATTGGGTATTACTAGTTTAGTTTGTGATGTTTCCAGATTACTGGTTAAACCCCTTCTCTCCATGATGGTCTCTTCTTTGGTGGCTTTGGATGCTCTTTATCCCTATAGCAACTTTCACTTCTGACCATCCTCATCCATTAAGGACATTGTCAGACAGTGGCCCTTTAAAAGAGAAAGGGGTCGTAATCTACATCATTTTCTTCCCAGGAGGTCTCTTCTCTCATTTGCAGATTTACTAAACCCTGCCTCAGTGCCAGCTGCACAGGTCATGGGGAATTTGGAGGGATTACCTTGTCGAGACTTTCCCTTACAATGGGCATCTACCTTAAGATATTAGAATTGCTCTAGTGATTTCTTTCAAAACAGAGAAAAGTTGGTGACTCCACTCATAGGTATGAAACTGGTGATACTTAAAGTGGTATCGTTTGTAAAGCAACACAATGAGCCCCTTACTCAGTTTCATTCTTACCGTCTATAAAATGGGTAGAACGTGCCTTGCCTACTTGCTTAGTAAGTCTCTAAAGTAGTTGGGATATAATATAACATTAGGACCCAAAACGAAAAGCCAAGATGAAACATGTTTTTAAATGGTATCCTCTGTACACTAGTTCATTTCAGAGAAAAACAGAATGAATCAGCGGGTGGGGCTAAATCAGCTAGAGTTAAGGCACCTCTGGAAGCACAGGGAATGTGTGAGAGCTTCCAGTGTAACTGTGCGTGCCAGAGTCAAGACTCTGACAACTTTCCTACCACCCACCCAAAGCAAATTCTCTAGTGATCCCACAGCCAGGTCATCTTCCTTAAATAAACACCCTCCATGTTAGCAAGGGCTTCCCCAGCAGCACTAGTGGTAAAGAACCTGCTTGCCGGTGCAGGAGACATAAGACACCCACGTTCAATCCCCAGGTTGCGAAGATGTCCAGCAAAAGGGCATGGCAACCCACTCCAGTATTCTGGCCTGGAGAATCCCCTGGACAGAGGAACCTGGTGAGCTACTATCCATAGATTTGCAGAGAGTGAAGCGACTTAGCAGGCATGCACCACTGTAGCAAAGTCCTTAAATCTTTAGAAAGGTCTTTGTGTAAATTATGGTGAGCATTTCAGAACATCCCGGCAAGGATCTTGAAGCAACACTGAGGTGAATTTTAAATATGGTCTTATTAATGCAACCCTTCTACAGCTCAGGAAATGCAAGGAGGCATTCAGAATCCTCCTAGATTATACAAAGTTAAAAGCGGATTCCTTTTTACTATGAATGCAAAAGTATAGGCAAATTGGTAACCCGTAGAATTAAAAGCCATTTACCCAGGGGGACTTTGGGATGATCAGATGTTTCTGAAGCAATTACCTCAGAGATATTATAGGTTTGGCTCCAGACCACCAAAATAAAGCAAATATCAAACTGTGCAAATATCAAACTTTTTTCTTTCTCGTGTATATAAAAGTTATTCTTATACTATATAATAGTCTATTAACTATACAATAACATTATCTCTAAAAAAATTACATACATGAATAAAATAAATTTATTGCTAAAAAATGCTATCCATCATCTGAGCCTTCAACAAGTCAAAGACTTTGCTGATGGAAGGCTTTGCTTCAAGCTGATGGCTGCTGACTGATCAGGGTGGTGGTTGCTGAAGGCTTTTCCTATGCATTCACAGCTTGGCTGTTTGCTGTGGAGGCTTAGCTTTTGGCTCAGCTCTCCACATTCCTTCTTTACCAAACTTAAACATTTCTAGTTTTAATTTAAAGTGAAAGACGTGTGACTATTTTCTATTGTAAACACTTAAAAGCAACTAGAGGGCTATTAATTAGCCTAATTGTAATATTGTTGTGTCTCAGGGCATAGGGAGGCCTAAAGAGAGGGTGAGACAGAGGAATGACTGATGAATTCAGAACACACGCAATATTTGGAGATTAAGTTCGTTGTCTTGTATAGGACTGGTTTGTGGAACCCCAGAGCAACTATAACATCAAAGATCACGGATCACAATCCACCTTAGCAAATATAATGGCAATGAAAAAAGTTTGAAATATTGTAAGTCTTACCAAATTGTGACACGGAAGTAAGAAGTGAGCAAATGTTGTTAGACTCTTACCGCAAAGTTTCAATTTGTGAAAAAATTGCATTATCTGCAAAGCACAATAAAGCAAAGCATAATGAACTGAGGTATACCTGTATGCTGAAAATGCCAGGCTGCTTTTCAATCTAAAAAGAGACATTCAGTCTAAAAAGGACTTGCTGTGTACCGCCTCACTAGCTACAAAGTGTTGAAGTGATAAAGGAAGACTTAATTATTTAAGTGAGGGGGGATGAAGAAAGGCTGTGATATCCCAGGAGGAAAGGAATAGGAGGTATACCTTCCAGGAACTGAAGGTTGGGGATGGCTCATGTGGATTGGGTGGGGAGGGGTAAGATGACCTGGGCTGAGATGAGCGAAGGAACACAGATGAATAAAAGGCCTCCTGCTCAAAAATATCTGCTCTCCCACTGCAACCTCTTCGAAAAAGAGCCATCATGTTAGATCTATGACTAGCAATCCTTGAATTGAAATTAAAATACATGTTACAAACAAATATAAAAAAGTACATTCATAAAACCTCTATTCACAGTAACAAAAACTTAAATATTCACCAACAGTTTAATGGATACAAAAAGGAAGCATCTTCATTCAGTAGAGTGTTGCTGTTGTTGTTTGGTCGCTAAGTTATGTTTGACTCTCTGTGACCCTGTGGACAGTAGCCCACAGGCTCCTCTGTCCGTGGGATTCTCCAGGCAAGAGTACTGGGGTGGGCTGCCATTTCATTCTCCAGGGGGTTTTCCTGACCCAGGGATTAAGCCCAAGTCTCCTGCTTGGCAGGCAGATTGTTTACTGCTGAGCCACCTGGAAAATCAAACAGTTTAGTGGATACAAAATTGTAGCAACTTCATTCAGTGGAATGCTCAGCCACAAAGAGTAACAAACTACAGATAAATATGGTAACAATAGTGAATCTCAAAGAATGTATATTTTGTCAAAAAGAAAGGCAGAAAATAAGATTATATATTTTTTTAAATTTTGAAGTGAGGCACAGTTTATGAAAATTTAGCTCTTCTACCAGGGATTGAACCTGGACCTCACTAGTGGGAGCACACGACCTAACCACTGGACCTCCAGGGAATTCCCAAATTATGTATGATATTATTTTATTTATATGAAGTTCTAGAATAAGAAAACTGACTTACAGTGACAGATGTCAGAGCAGTAGTTATCTCTAGGGGATGAGAACTGACAGAAATATAGTACTAAGAGGAAACTTTCTGGGATAATAAAAATATTCTGTATCATCACTGCAGTGCTGTTTGCACAAACATCTATATTTGTCAGAACTCATCAACGTGTACATAAAGTCTGTGCTTTATAAAGTCTGTACACAAATTGTGCTTCTATTTTTTAAAAGGTAGGCGGGAAAGAATTTCCAAGTTTAAATGCAATTTCCTTATATCACAGCCAAAGTGAGTCTGTGGGTTCAATCTGACTTCAGTATTCATCCATACAGGCAGTCTTCCTTTATACTTGGCTTATTACACAATGTCTCTCCTATGCTATTTTCCCAAAAAGTGAGGAGAAGAAGAAAAGGAGCTTGATTATGAATGGGCTTTTCTCATCAGAGAAAGGGTTAGTCCAAGCATCTGCCTTGAAAAGGACAGAGAACAATCCCCCTCTCCATCAGATATCCAGGTTCAGAGATGCTTTTAATTGTCCTATAATGGTTTCCTTTGCAACTGGCAACTACCATCTGAAATAGAACTTGGAATCTGAGAAAAAAAAAGTCTTGCTATATTCTGGTTACTGTTTTACTCTTCCAAAGGGACTGCCATCTGGAAAAAGCATCTTCCATTTCAAATAGAATAGCAGTTAAGATAATATAGGATTTGAAATAGAGAGAGAAACTGACTTTATCACATACTTTTCTGCTTCCTTGATATTGGTCAGCAAAGTTTATTGTAGCCTCAGTCGTGTGAATTTGTCACATTCAAATAAGGCGTATGATGACTAAGTGTATCTGGATGTGGCTCACGAAAAGTAAATTCTCTACCACATACTTGATTATTTTTCAAATCCTAAGAAAGTAAGTTATCTTATCTCATGGGTATAAAATGATGTCAAATGAATACCAAAAGGGCATAAGTGAAGTGAAGTCACTCAGTCATGTCCGACTCTTAGCGACCCCATGGACCACAGCCTACCAGGTTCCTCCGTCCTTGGGATTTTTCAGGCAAGAGTACTGGAGTGGGGTGCTTCTCTGACCAAAAGGGCATAGAGGATAAAAATAATACAAATAAACTCAGTTTCCTGGGTTTGATGGGTTTTTTCTCTTTGACCTTCAAGCATCAAATGATGATAGTGATGATGCCAATGGTGGTGGTGATGGTGCTGATGAGACAGCTTCTGGGAATGCTGGCCACCAAGGAGAGTGTGGGTCACAAACTTTCAACTAGAATTTAACACTAGAATCATCTTGTGGCTGGATCTCTCTACATTCTTTTGTTCATGCTATTCTATAACATCAAGACTATGATCTCTGCCTAATTTACAAATCCATTCAATCTTATCTTCTATAGCTCCTGGACATGCATTTTCCCCACCAGTGAAACTTTATTCCTTACCATCACATGATTGATATATACTGACTCTTACCATAGGAGAGTTCTAAAGGGTATCCCCGGTGGCTCAGATGGTAAAGAATCTGCCTGCAATGCGGGAGACCTGGGTTTGATCCCTGGGTTGGGAAGATTCCCTGGAGGAAGGCATGGCAACCCACTCCAGAATTCTTGCCTGGAGAATCCCCATGGACAGAGGAGCCAGATGGGTTACCGTCCATGGAGTCACATGGGTGTCACAAGAGTCGGACATGACTGAGCAGCTAAGCACAGTACAGCACCTGGCTTAAAAATAAGCCCCGATTATAAAAGAACCATTTATTATCTGTATATATTATCTTTTTTTTTCTTTTCCAATGATAACTCAGTGCCTGTGAAGTGTAAGACATTGTATTTGGCAGATATAAAAGCACACACTCATTAAATAATTCTGGTGAGATTCTATATATGAAACAGACATGTAGATATAGATAAGAAAAACTATGAAATCATGAGCAACTGAATTTGCTAAAATGGCTATATTATTGGACATGGGTTTGCAAAAATTCAAAAGAAAGCAAAATTGTTTAAGAGTGATCATTGAAAAAATCAACTGACCTTGCTCTTCTCTCACTCAAGTCAGAAAAAAAACCAGAAAGTATATCTTAGTGGTTTGCAAGTGATTCAGAGCAGGATGCTCAGCTATTAGAAAGCCATCGATTGGGCTGGAGGAAATGAGTTGGCTGCAGCCTGAGACATAAGCCAATGCCCAGGATTGTGAGGTCAGGGAAGGATGCCAAGGTGCCCTGCATTACTTGGCAGGAGTTCAAACTCATTGCTAAAGGGCTGTTCTTAGTCAGAATCCACATTTTCTAGACTTTGCAAAATGCTTACCTTGATGTTCAATGTATTGCATTCAATCTTTCCATCTTTCGAGATTTTTGATATTCGTGTAAAACGTTCCTTTGATTACAGTCCCCAAACCCACATTTTTAGGTGAAAATTCATTCACTGCTTTTAGACTTACTGGCCTTTTAGATTGATAATCAACTTTATTCACTGATTCTGTTTTCAGAAATATTGCTCACTCGGGAAAATAAGCAAGTTGCCAAGAGTATTACTCAGAAAAAGAAGTAAATTAATGGTTCAAGAATATCAAATCCATTAGCCACTCACCAGTCTGCTTCAAATAAGGTATACTGGGAAGGGTCATGGCTAAACGGGAAACCAGCAGCTATCAGTTCTATTCTGGGTCTGGCTTCTGGGTGACCTTGAGCAGTTCACTCAATTTTTCTGCAGCTCAGTTTGCTCAGGTTTCAAAAAGTTGAAACGATAATACCTGGATGCTGTGGAGAGTCATCAGATTAGCACGATGCTTTGGACTCATGAGACAGATGCTAATACAGAAATAGAAGATACCCAAGATGAGACTTACAGTAATACATCTTGCATTCTATACACTATATTCGTCTATTTTCTTTCCTCACTGCTTTAAAGCCCCATGAATTATTCCTCCCAGGTACTGCATTGTTCTATTTGCGCTGTTGCTGGGTTACAAATGATGGGATGAAGGTATACTCTCCTGAAATCAGTTCATTTCAATTCAACACAATAAAGACTGATGAAGTACTTACAGAAAGTAGGTTGTTAGTTTGATGACAATCCATAATCCCCTAGTATTAAAAGAACCTCCTAGTTTCTGTCTCTTTTTCTGAACCGTGAAGAATCCAAAGTTGTTTTACTAACACCATCTCATATTTACCAAGTGATTGCCAGCTGCTAAACACTTTCCTCACATTATTTCATTTCGTTTTCACAACCCCATGAGGTGTTTTATTAATATCCTCCTTTTTACATAGCAGAATACTGAGTGAGAATTAGCAAAGACTCAGAATCACTCAGATTGTCAGGAGTGTCACTGTCTTTTGACTTAGGGTCTCTCAACTTCTAGCCACTAACTTACTTTCTTAACTTCTAGCCACTAACTTTCCTCAAACTAGTGATTATCAAACATGAGTATGACATGCTTTTGAATATTTCACATGCTTGTTAAAGATGCAAGAAACCCACACGCTCAGGGGTCTTGCTGCTCTGGCTTGTTCATTGTACATTAGAGACACATCCAAGGGTTGAAAGTGAGTAGCTTTGCTGTGGCCTCATTTAGGACTGAGGGTCAGAACAAAGATCATACAGGAAGCCGAAAGGGGATCCTCCTGTTGCTAGGTTGGATGAGCAGATGGATACAGCAAACCTTATGACCTTCAGTCACTCAGTGGTTGAAATTTCTATGTGACTAGAAATTGGTAAAAGGCAACTGTGTATATACATCTCGAGGGCAAGTGTTTCTTTAAATACCACCAGTCAGGATTCAGTTTTTATTCTCAACAGCCTATGAACTGCTGTGAGAAATTGCAATTAGATAGACACTATGCATGCATGCGTGCTAAGTCACTTCAGTCATGTCCCACTCTTTGCACCCCCGTGGACTGTAGCCTGCCAGGCTCTTCTGTCCATAGAATTATCCAGGTAAGAATACCAGAGTGTGTTGCCATACCCTCCTCCAGTGACTCTTCCCAACCCAGTGACTCTTCCCAACCCAGGGATGGAGCCTGCCTCTCTTATGTCTCCAACATTGGCAGACAGTTTCTTTACCACTAAAGGTGGTCACTGCAAGTCAGAGTTTTTCAACCTCTGTACTATTGATATTTTGAGCCAGGTAATTCTCTTTTGTGGATATTTTTCTGTACACTGTGGGGTATTTAGCACTATCCATGGCCTCTAACCACCAGTAGCTGGTAGCATGCCTTTCCTAGTTGTAAAAATAATAATAATTAAAAAAAGTCTTAGACTTTGTGCGAAGTTCCCTGAAGGACAAATCACCTTTGCTTGAGAGCCACTGTTTTCTATTATATTGGCAAACTCAGGGCATTGGGAAGTTGCAGCAGTGGAAGTCCATCTGCTTCATACAATTTATTATGTGAGGAGGATCTGTAAAGAATCTAGAGTTCAATAAGCCGCAAGTTTTACAATTACGGCATCCATATTCTACTAGAGCAAACATCATATTTACATACATAATGGTAATATAAAGTATTGATGGTTATAAGAAATGTTTCAATAGCTGTGTGGATCCAATGGCAGGTCCCCCTCCCCCCCGGCAGACTGCTAGAGAAGCCATGAATTTGGGGGTTGAAGTAGGAGCACCAAACAAGCAAGAAGAGAGAGAAGACTCATCAGGAATAAAGGCTATGACAGGACTTCCCTGGCAGGCCAGTGGCTAAGACTCCACGCTTCTACTATATGGGGTGTGGGTTTGATTCTGTTGGGGCGCTAAGACCCCTACATACTTAGGAAAAAATTTAAACATTAATGAAAACAAATAATTTTAAAAATAAGAAATAAAGATGGAGAACCACCATTTGGAAAGGCTGTGGCAGGCAAGGGGAAGCATACTCTACAAAAAAAGGGACAGAGTGGGATATGTGGAAATGAAGAATCTGGGGGACAGGAACCTCTGATGACAGGAACTAGAGCAATTGAGCTGAGGGGGCAGCAGGCAGGTGGCAGAGAGTGAGTGAGAAGTGATGGAAGATAAGAACATGGAGGCAAGAGAGAAGAATGCTTTGGGAAAGCTTTGTTTGGAAAGGAATGAAAGTTACAGCCTGAGGGTGAAGCAGACAAAGTGAGTGAAAGTCACTCAGTCATGTCTGACACTTGCGACCCCATGGACTGTAGCCCGCCAGGGTCCTCTGTCCATGAGATTTTCCAGGCAAGACTACTGGAGTGGGTTGCCATTTCCTACTCCAAAAGCAGAGAAGAGACTCATTTAAGCTGATGCATTCATAGAGTGGTTTCAGAATTAGAACAGCCTGGGTTCTAACACAATGAAGATATAAAAATTTATGTGAGTTAAGTCATTGAGGAGTTTGAAGATGACACAAAGAGTGGGCAGGAGGTAATTGATCAGAAGTCTGGTTTAGCTTCTTTTAAAGCAAAGAAAGAAAAACAGACCCAGTGATGGATTTCCCTTTCTTGCTGGTACTTCCTTGAGAAATCTCAGAAAGAACGATCTTTTCTCTTAAAGCCTTAAAAAAAGCCAGAAATCTCTTTCAGTGACCTTCCGCAAGCCTCAAGTTGATGCTGTGCTGGGAAAACTTTGTCGACTGCCTCTCTGGGACAAAGCAATACAAAACACAATGGAACCTTCAGATTTATAGCATTTGCTGATTTCCTTCATGGAAATATCCAGCTCTTCTGCCATAGCTGGTTTTATTTTATTTATTTTAACATTATGTATTCATTTGCCCCTGCCTGGTCTTGGTTGTGGCATACTTGCTTTCGGTTACGGCATGTGAGATCTGGTTCCCTGATCAGGGATTGAACCTGGGCCCCCTGCACTGAGAGCACAGAGTCTTGACCACTGGACTACGAGGTTAAGTCCCCCATCAGTTCAGTTCCATTCAGTCACTCAGTCATGTCTGACTCTTTTCAACCCCATGGACAGCAGCATGCCAGGCTTCCCTGTCCACCAACTCCTGGAGCTTGTTCAAACTCATGTCCATAGAGTTGGTGATGCCATCCAACCATCTCATCCTCTGTCATCCCCTTCTCCTCCCACCTTCAATCTTTCCCAGCATCAGGGTCTTTTCAAATGAGTCAGCTTTTCCCATCAGGTGACCAAATTACTGGAGTTCCAGCTTCAGCATTAGTCCTTCCAATGAATATTCAGGACTGATTTCCTTTAGGATGGACTGGTTGGATCTCCTTGCAGTCCAAGGGACTCTCAAGAGTCTTCTCCAAAACCACAGTTCAAAAGCATCAAGTCTTTGGCACTCAGCTTTCTTTATAATCTAACTCACACATCCATACATGACTACTGGAAAAACCATAGCTTTGATTAGATGGACCTTTGTTGGCAAAGTAATGTCTCTGCTTCTTAATATGCTGTCTAGGTTGGTCATAACTCTTCTTCCAAGGAGCAAGTGTCTTTTAATTTCATGGCTGCAGCCACCATCTGCAGTGATTTTTGGAGCCCCAAAAGTAAAGTCTGTCACTGTTTCCACTGTTTCCCCATCTATTTGTCATGAAGTGATGGGACCAGATGCCATGGTCTTAATTTTCTGAATGTTGAGTTTTAAGCCAACTTGCTCTTTCTCCTCTTTCACTTTCATCAAGAGGCTCTTTAGTTCTTCTTCCCTTTCTGCCATAAGGGTGGTGTCACCTGCATATCTGAGATTATTGATATTTTTCCCAGCAATCTTGGTTCCAGCTTGTGCTTCCTCCAGCCCAGCAGTTCTCATGATGTACTCTGCATATAAGTTAAATAAGCAGGGTGACAATATACAGCCTTGACATACTGCTTTCCTGATTTGGAACCAGTCTGCTGTTCCATGTCCAGTTCTAACTGTTGCTTCCTGACCTGCATACAGATTTCTCAGGAGACAGGTCCGATGGTCTGGTATTCCCATCTCTTTAAGAATTAGAATTGAAGTCCCCCATAGCTGACTTAAACTACCACCAAGTAGCCACTGACAAGGACACTGGGGAGAGATGCTCTCAGCTATAGCTCTCGCTCCCTGGTGTGAGCTGCTTAGTGAGCCAGAGTGAACTGACTACAGCTCACAGCATGGCTTCAGTCCCCGCTAAGTCATGATTTTAGAAAGCCGTCTTCTCAGTGTGTATGTCTTGACTAAATGTTTGGGGCAGAGGTAAGACTTTCAAGTGAAGGACTTCTATGGTCAAGAATCTACCCCCGGAACAGGAGTCTTAGATTCGATCCCTGGGTCGAGAAAATCCCTTTGAGGAGGGTGTTGCAACTCTCTCCAGTATTCTTGCCTGGAGAATTCCATGGACAGAGAAGCCTGGGAGGCTATTTTCCGTGAGGTAGTAAGGAGTCAGACATGACTAAGTAACTACCCCTCTGAAGTAATAGTTTCATTTTTGTAGGTTTCTACCCATAGCTCCACTTAGAATGTGCAGGAATGGTATGCTGAAGTGGACGAAAAGCCAACTTGAAATGTGAGGGATAAGAGGGGTCTACAAAAGATTTAGAAGGACAAAATCAATAAATGGGGGGAAAATGACCAAAATAAATGGCTCACATGGGTAGAATTTAACAGTAATTAATTTAACAGTAGCTTCTGCTGTTTGGTTATTTGGAGGAGACTTTGATTTCATGCATTTGGACAGAGCAGCAGCTCTGGTTATCTGTGTTGTGCTCATGGAGTAGCTGGGTAATAGAGGACGTCCAGCCCTGTTAGCCTTCGGCAGTCCTGACAAGTAGAAGCTGGGATAGAAGCTTGAGAGTGAGAAAGGCAGGTCTGGATTCACTCTACGTACAAGTTTTCACATTTAATTCCACTGAAGCTACTTCGTGAGACTGGGGCCTTATAAAAAGGCCCAATTTAAGGGAAATGATCTTGGATAAAAACCTTTATGTGTCCTTGTCATTTTTTTCTTGTTCATGTCAGGGATGCCAGAAGTAATTCTTCACACATCAGTGTAATCAGTTTAGGATCCAGGTATGCATTTGCCTGCCAAGCAGGAGATGCGGATTTGATCTCTGGGTTGGGGAGATCCCCTGGAGAAGGAAATGACAACCCACTCCAGTATTCTTGCTTGGGAAATTCCATGGATGGAGGAGACTGGCAGGCTAGAGTCCCTGAGGTTGCAGAGTCAGATACAACTTAGGGAATGAGTGTGCAGTGTATGTATGGTTTGGCTGACTGGAGAAACCAATTTTGGGGGGGATATTTTAAAGATCATATACTTCCATGTTGTCAAAATATGTAGGAAAAAAGTGAATGATGGAGGAAAAAAATATACTCTGAGATGCGCACATGCACTTTTGTCTTTTTCTTTCTTATCGTTTTTCCCTATTATTTTTCTACTATATCTCTTATCTCCAAGGTATTTAGAACAATGAGGTGTGTTTCTAGTTTTCTAGTTCATATCCTCCTTTAGAAAAGAAGTGTTAGTGGGTAGATGCTGATGACAGAAATAAACTCATTAACGTACACCCGTCTTGCCTTTTTTGTCCCTGACTCTGTAAATTAATGGTATGAATACAGGCTGCTGCAGAAAGTCAGAATATTTAATTCCTTAATCTGAACTCGGGGAAGGTGTGTGGGTTGGAGAGCTCTCTGGGAAAAAGAGTAAACGTTTTGTTTGTTTAATAACTGGATGATGTTGAGTTACCTCATTAAGCCCATGCAGGTTTAATGATGCTTTACTGAGGGCACATTGGATGGTCCCTGCAGAGGGCAAAATTGTTTTTCCTTGAAGGTTTCTAACACATTTGTAACCTCTTCTCTATAATTGCCCCCTCTGGTTTTGACTTTCATTTGATAGCTCAGGCCTTTTCCTAACCATTTTTATTTTCAGTCTGCCATCATTCTTCTCACACGACTCTCGGTGGATTTTTCTTGCCCGTAATCAGCTCTCTCTGGCTCTGAGATTTTTCATCTGTTTACCCCTTAAAGCACCTGTCCCAATGGCTAACTATAGTGACAGTCTCTGCCAGCTTCAGGACTTTTCAACTACATGATCCTTTCACAAACATTTTCTCATTCCATCATTGAATTCCCTAGGAAACAAGTAGAAGAGGGTTCTATTGGGACGGCTGATACAAGCAGAGAGACAAGCATTCGGAAGAATGCTAAGTTTAGTGGTAAAAATTTGAAGTTGACACATACACAATGCTATTTTTATTTTTATTTTTTTATTTTTTTTTATTGTTGACATGTTTTCTTTATTGAATTAAAATTATACCAGTATAAAATAACAATGTATATACAAAGGGATTTGATGCAACACAGTATATACAATTATCTTTAAAAAGTTATGATACAAGTTACAATGATTATGAATACAAAATTTATATTAAAATATTCTCCATAAGTGATTTATTTGACTGTTCTGGTTCGAAGTCATCGTTTGAGAATCTGATGATCGCTTTCTTTCACTTTATGGTCCATCAAAATCACTTGGCCAGATATATCAATAGGAGATGAAATTTCATTTGTGTATAATTTTCGTTTGGCCCGTTTTGGTCGAGACACATTTTCTTTACTTACTTCTACATTTGAGAACTTTGAAGAGCTCATTGTTTCAATTATCTTCTTTGCGTTTGACTGAAGAATAGTTGGAGAATGTTGTAAGAAGTCTCCAAATTTCTGTAGCGTTCCTTCTTTTTTCTTAGCACAATGCTATTTTTAAATGATAATCAAGTTTCAAAAAAGGCTCTCCTGGTGGATCAGACAGTAAAGAATCTGTCTGCCTTTCAGGAGTCGTAGATTTAATCCCTGGGTTGGGAGGATTCCCTGGAGAAGGGAATGGCAACCCACTCCAGTATACTTGCCAGGAGAATTCCATGGACAGAGGAGTCTGGCAGTTTCCAGTCCATGATGTTGCAAAGGGTCAGACATGACTGAGTGACTAAGACTGTCACGTTTCACCCCGATGTTCATTGCAGCATTTTTTACAATAGCCAGGACATGGAAGCAGCCTAAGAGTCCCTTGACAGATGAATGGATAAAGAGGATGGAATATTAGTCATTAAAAGAAATGAAAGTGGGTCATTCATAAAGCTGTGAATGGTACAGTCAAACCTATTTGCAGGGTAGGAATAGAGACACAGACTTAGGGAGCAGATGAGTGGACATGGAGATATGAAATGAATTAGGAGATCGGGGTTAACATATATACACTAGCACGTGTAAAAAGGTAGCTAGTGTGAACCTGCTGTAGGCATTGGGAGTCAGGTTGGTGCTCTGTGGTGACCCATATGGGTGAGGTGGGAGGGAAAGGAGAGAGTGGGCATATGTATGCTGCTGCTGCTGCTAAGTCACTTCAGTCTTGTCTGATTCTGTGTGACCCCATAGATGGCAGCCCACCAGGCTCCCCAGTCCCTGGGATTCTCCAGGCAAGAACACTGGAGTGGGTTGCCGTTTCCTTCTCCAATGCATGATAGTGAAAAGTGAAAGTGAAGTTGCTCAGTCTTGTCTGACTCTTAGGGACCCCATGGACTGCAGCCTACCAGGTTCCTCCATCCATGGGATTTTCCAGGCAAGAGTACTGGAGTGGGTTGCCAGTGGGGCATATGTATTCATATACCTGATTCACTTTGTTGTACAGCAGAAGCTAACACAATATTGTAAAACAACTATACTTTAATTTAAAACAATGGATAGCCTTCAAGGAACTACTGTATAGCACAGGGAACTCTGCTCAATATTATATAACAACCTAAATGGGAAACAAATTTGAAAAAGAAAAAAAAAATACATATATATATAAAAATAACTGAATCTGTTCGCTGTATACCTGAAACTAACACAACACTGTTAACAACCTATAACCCAATAAAAAACAAAAAGTTAAAAAAAGTCCCCATTAGCACATGTCTTAGACTTTTCTCAACTATGCGATTTCTTTCTTCTCCCTTTTTGCTTATTAGGAAGGATCCATTATCTAGTTAGACAATACTCTTTTCTCATAGAAAATTTTAAAGTTGCCTTTTGCAGCTGTGTGTTTAGCAAGAAATAGCTGGAATCCGTTCCTGTGTGCCATCTGTGTAATCTTGCTACTCCTTACTTATTGATGCTGAATGGGTCAGGTCTTCATGTTCAGCATATCATCCCTGGTGCCATGATGCTCCAGGTGGCCTAATCCAGAAAGAAGGAGGCTTCCCAAGACTGTACCATCCAAAACTCCAAACCAAAAGGTGAGGTCATCAGATCAGTCCTTTGGGAACAAATGCCTCTGAGTTTAAGTTATAAGTCACATTTCTGGACTTAATCTTATTATCACCCATGATGGCAGCAAGCAAAGGTGCTGTGAGGGAATCAGGACTGAAATGGTGAGTCTAGAATTGCATTGGCAGATATTTTAAAGAGTACTGAGCCTTATAAGCTTTTATGAAATAAAATAATTTTACTCTTTGGTTTGAACTAGAGGCACTGCAACTTCTGTTTCCATGACATCCATGCACCAAGATGCTGATGTTGTTGTTAATATTCTGTAAAACACGCTATCTTATCCCTGAAAAATCCAGGCCGGGAGTCTTACTGAAAGTTGTGTGTGTCAGGGAGGTGGGAAAGAGGTGTTGAGCGCTTCTTTATTATAATTGTAGTGATGTATTATTCCAACTCAAATAAGCCCGACAGTAATCTTCCCAAAGTTCATAATTGGTCAAGAGTAACTATGAAATTCAAATCCATTTCTTCTAATATGAAGCTTTCTAGCTCTGAATCCAATTTTCTATCCTCTCTAGCCTTGTTGCCACCTGCATATAGAGTGTTCAATAAAGGTTTGTTGAACTGGATTGAATGGAATTTCAGGCTGAAGGGAGCTTTACATCTGCCTTTCCAATAAACACAATTTCCTCTGGAGCAGATTCTCAGCTCAGTTCTGTCTCTGAGTTCATTTGATAAGAGACTTGATTTGGGCTTGTTTTAGCAGATAAGTTCAGTTAATATTTACTTTAAGAAAGTGGGATTAGTGGAGATAGGTGGAAAATGAATTATGCATTCTCTGAGCAACTGAAGGTCATTAGAAAACATGCAGCCGCCAGAGATTTCTAAGTGAGACTTTCACAGATAGGGCTGCAGGCGATTTCCAAACGTTCTGGTTTCTATTTACTGGAGCCACTTTGGAACTGGTGAACTGGGACAATTAGGCTGTTATATCAAACAAAAGGGAACTTTTAATAGAGAAAGTGACATGTGCCTGTGTAAACATGGAGAAGACTTCTCCAAAAGGCTGGGAGGCAGCGCAGGCAGTGGAGGTGGGGGAATCACAGGAGAGGAGCAGTTTGTTGAGTGAATACGTTAACAAGCCAAGAAGAGGAGTGTGAGGTAGAGAGAAATAACTCAACCAGCAAAACAGACCCTTGCAAGAGCTGTCATTTGAATGCAGAGTCTAACCCAGCTACTCCATTTCTGGGCATATACCCGGAGAAAATCATAATTCAAAAAGACATATGTAGCCCCGCTGCAGCAGTATTTACAACAGCCAGGACATGGAAGCAACCTAAATGTCCATCAACAGATGAATAGATAAAGAAAGTACAGTATGCATATATGCTATGCTATGCTATGCTAAGTCACTTCAGTCGTGTCCGACTCTGTGTGACCCCATAGACGGCAGCCTACCAGGCTCCCCTGTCCCTGGGATTCTCCAGGTGAGAACACTGGAGTGGGTGTACACATATATAGTATTACTCAAAAATAAAAAGGAACAAAATTGGATCATTTGTAGAGACATGGATGAATCTGGAGTCTGTCATACAGAGCAAAGTACATCAGAAGGAGAAAAATACCATGTATTGACAAATGCAAGTGAAATCTAGAAAAATGCTAGAGAAAAACCTATTCACAGGTCAGGAATAGAGATTTAGGTGTAGAGAACAGACCGATGGACATGGTGACAGGGTGCAAATTGGGAGATTGGGACTGATGCATGCTCACTGCTATGAGCTTCCCAGGTGACGCTGGTGGCAAAGAACCTGCCTGCCAATGCAGGAGGTGCAAGAGACATGGGTTCAGTCCCCTGGAGGAGGGCATGTCAACCCACTCCAGTGTTCCATGTCTTGCCTGGAGAATCCCATGGACAGAGGAGCCTGGTGGGCTACAGTCCATGGGGTCACAAAGAATTGAACACAACTGAAGTGACTGAGCAACAGTTAGTGGGAAGCTGCTATATAGCAGAGGGAACTCAGTTCAGTGCTCTGTGAAGACCTAGATGTGTGGGACTGGGGGAGGGAGGGAGGTCTAGGAAGGAGAGGAGATATACATACACACATATATACATGAATATATAAGATTTCTGGGAGACATATCAATAACCTCATATACGCAGATGCACATCACCCTTACGGTAGAAAGTGGAGAGGAACCGAAAAGCTTCTTGATGAAGGTGAAAGAGGAGAGTGAAAAACCTAGCTTAAAACTCAACATTCAAAAAACAAAGATCATGCATCCGGTCCCATCACTTCATGACAAATAGTTGGGGAAACAGTGGAAACAGTGACAGACTTTATTTTCTTGGGCTCCAAAATCACTGCAGAGGGTGACTGCAACCATGAAGTTAAAAGATGCTTGCTCTTTGGAAGAAAAGCTATGACCAACCTCGACAGCATATTAAAAAGCAGACATCACTTTGCTGACAAAAGTCCATCAAGTCAAAGCCATGGTTTTTCCAGTAGTCATGTATGGATGTGAGAGTTGGACCATAAAGAAGGTTGAATGCCTAAGAATTGATGTTTTTGAACTGTGGTGTTGGAGAAGACTCTTGAGAGTCCCTTGGACTGCAAGGAGATTAAACCAGTCAATCCTAAAGGAAATACACTCTGAATATTCATCAGAAGGATTGATGCTGAAGCTGAAGCTCCAATACTTTGACCATCTGATATGAAGAGCCAACTCATTAGAAAAGACCCTGATGCTGGGAAAGATTGAAGGCAGAAGGAGAAGGGGATGACAGAGGATAGTTTGATGGCATCACTGACTCAATGGACATGAGTTTGAGCAAGCTTCAGGAGATGGTGTAGGACAATGAAGCCTGGAGTGCTGTAGTACATGGGGTTGCAGAGTCGGACATGACTGAGTGATTGAACAACGAAATATATACATATCTTCTGCATGTGTATATGAATGTATGGCACAGTACTTGGTATATAAGACAGAATATATATATATACACACACACACACACACATATTTGTGGCTTAATCCTATAGCAGAAACTAACACAACATTGTAAGCATCTGTGGTGGTGGTTTAGTTACTAAGTTGTGTCCAACAGTTTTTGACCCCATGGACTTTAGCCCACCAGACTCCTCTGTCCATTGGATTTCTCAGACAAGTATACTGGAGTGGGTTGCCATTTCCTTCTCCAGGGAATCTTCCTGACCCATGGGTTAAAACTGCATCTCCTAAACTGCACCCAGATTCTTTACCACTGAGTAACCAAGGAACCCCATGAGCACCTATAATCCAATTTTTCAAAAAAGTATATGCACTTCAGGTAGCTTTTTGAATAAGATTAATACTGGAAATTTCTCTCCAGAGGAACAAAACATCTGTAGAATGATTCTGGAGGTTGCAATTGGGAAATGGCAGTAGCTAGTAAGTCATCCTTCTTGGTCCTGTCCTGTACCAGACACTGTTTTAAGTACTTTGCATGGATTAGGACACTAAATCCCCTAAATAGGCTTAAGTGCAAGGGACAAACTTACAAGGTTTACCAATAGGAAAAGACTCTAAAAGTTTAATTTTGGGCTCCAATTCATAAGCCCTAAGTGGAGGATCAGAAATGCAAACATAGATCTGACTGATGTTAATTTTTTATTGTGTATCACATATCAGAGTACCTAAAAGTGTAGTATGCTTCTTTGGAAAGGAAAACTGGAAGGCAAACATGAATACTGTTTCTAGTGTCCTACATGGAGATGGATTTGAAGCAACAAAACATGAGGGTTTTATGGGTTTCCAGAGGCCATTTCTATCAGGAAAAACTCAGTCTTTTAGAGAAGAAAATCCAGATACCATGAGCTCATGGGGCTGGTGCTATGCATCACCTTATTTCTCTGTTTATGATTGACTGACTCAGGAACAGGGCAAACATGGATTGGTGGTATGGTTGATGAGGTTCCCGTGAGACAGCTAGTGAAAACAAAGGCAGAAGTAAAAAGATTATCTGGGTGTCACTCTCTATTCATTCAACAAATATTTGTTAAGTGACCACCATTTGCCATGTGATGTCTTAGGTGTCAGGACACAGTGCATGCTGCAGGGAACAAAACCATAATTTAAAAGGAGCAGAATCTGTGCTGTGCTTAGTCTCTCATTCATGTCTGTCTCTTTGAGACCCCCTTGTAGCCCACTAGGCTTCTCTATTCATGGGAATTCTCCAGTCAAGAATACTGGAGTAGGTTGCTGTGCCTTTCTCCAGGGGATCTTCCCAAACCAGAGATCAAACCTAGGTATGCCACATTGCAGGCAGATTCTTTACCATCTGAACCACCAGGGAAGCACAGGAAAATCCCAGCATTGTCACTAACTAGCTAAGTGACCCTGGGTATGTTACTCATCCCCTCCAAGCCTCTGCCTCTTCCTCAGTATAAACCTAATGGAACTCATTTCTAACAGTTACAAGAATAGAAGAGGATGCACATAAAAGGCATGGGTCGTGGTGGACATATACTAAATAGTGATGATGCTTCTATTTATCATTAATGATTTAAGTTTTCTAGGAAAATCCAAGTCTAGTTTTGTTTTTTTTTCCTCCCCATTATTCATTCATTTCCCACTGTGCTTCCTTCAACTGTTCTATAGAATCTAAATGTTTTGTTTTTGAGGGGATGATAAAATATCCATAGATTTCTTGGGGTTTAAATTCTACTTTTCTGGGCTCTACTCATCCTTCATGTCCCTTTTTCCTTCCACATAGTATGATTGACGTGATGGTTAATTTTATGTGTCAACTTGACTGAACCACATGACTCCTGGACATTTGGTCAAATGTTATTCTGGATACATCTGTGAGAGTGCTCCTGGATGAGATTAACATTTGAATAAGTAATCTGAGTAAAGCAGTTTGCCCTCCCTAATGTAAGCAGGCCTTATGCAAGCAGTTGAAAGCCTTACTGGAACAAAAAGGGTAACTTCTCCTAGAATAAAAGGGCATGGCTTCTACCTGACTGCCTTGAATTGGGACATCTGTTTTTTTGTGTTTTTTTTTCTTCCTTCCTTTGAATTTTAACTGAAACATGAGTTCTTCTTGGTTCTTGAGACTACGTGCTTTGAACTGGGACTTATACCAATGGTTCTTCTGGTTCTCAGGTCTTCAGACTAGGACTAAAACATTACCACCCGTGGGTCACCAGTGCCCAGCTTGCTGACTGCAGATCTTGGGACTTCTCAGCATCCAACATTGCATGAGCTGATTCCTTATTTTAAATAGATATATATGTAGATAGATAGATATAAATATGAATATGAATATAAGTTAGTGTGTCCATATCTAGACTCCCCGGGTGGTGCTAGTGGTAAAGAACCCACCTACCGATGCAGGAGATTTAAGAGATGGAATTCGATCCCTGGGTTGGGAAAATCCCCTGGAGGAGGGCATGGCAACGTATTCCAGTATTCTTTCCTGAAGAATCCCATGGATAGAGGAGCCTGGAGGACTACAGTCCATAGGTCACAAAGAGTCAGACATGGCTGAAGCAACTTAGCATGCACATACACATACATATCTACCTGTCTCTATCTGTCTATCTAATATATCTATTTATTTATCTATCTTTCTATCTCCTACTGGTTCTGTTTCTATCCTAATACTGTTTAGGATACTGAAGCACAGAAATAGGGTCTTCCCAAGGTCATGATAGTACCTAGGGAAGAAGACGTAGTAATTTCCCACTTTCTGTGTAATTCTTCCCTTCATGCTTTCATGCTGCCTCCCAGTAATAAATGTTACTTCGTAAACAAGAAGGGAATGCAGGTCCAAGCTCTTCTTCACAAGGTTAGGTGAGACCTAAACGTGACATCTGCGATGTTACCTAGACAAGGGAGAAGATGGGCCCTGCTCATGTCCAAGGGAAGGGGAATGGCTGACTGTTTGCTCAACGCATGATGTATACTCAGCATATTCGCATTTATGATCTTTGAATTTTCACAGAAATCTACCTTGTCTCCATTCTTAGGTGAAGTTACTTCTGAATCCAGAGCTCACATTCTCACTGTGATAACAAGCTCACTCCCTAAAGCTGAGCCGAGGACCAGGTGTAAAGTACTAGGAATCTCTTTCTAAAACTCTGAGTGGGAGAGATGCTGGGGGAGCCTGAGGATGCATGAGAAATCTGGGTTCTGCTTATTACTCAGATTCTAGTCTTGCATCTCCCCTCCTTCCCTCTTTATCACCAGTCCCACATGCCTGTGTGGTCCACATGAGTCTAGGAGAATGCCAGGGCCTGGCAGACAATGTTTGTTTTACAGCCAAGCACACCTGCTTCCCGCAGCCTGCCAAGCTCTTTAGCTGCTGGCTCTTGGGCTGGATGCTTATCTCACTTCAGACCTCATGCTTGCATTCATTCTCTTTCTATAGAAGAAAGAATCCCTTCTCTCTCTCTCTCACTCCTTTCCTCCCCTCCCCTTCTAATCTCTCTTCCTCTCTCCTTTTCTCCTTCCCATCCATCTTTCTTTTCAGTTGGAATTTGTTCTCATTTTATAAAGGTAATACTGACTTAAAAATACTCACCATCTAAAAGCTGAGTTGTGTTTTATTCGATGGGGATTTCTAGGCCTTAAACCTGGAGGCAGCATCTCAAGTAACCCTGAGAGAACTGCTCCAAAGAGGCAAGGAGAGGAGCCAGGTTATACAGAAGTTTTGCAACAAAGGACAGGTAGTTGAAACATTAAAAGACCATCATTAATTAAAGAAAACCAGATATCTCAAGCTATCAGATTTAGCACTTTGCTTTGTGTGGGAAGGTTCCAGAGTCTGGTCTCACAGAAATCCTTCCTTTGATATGCACCTCAGCGATCTGGGGCCTGTTTTCACATCCTGTGCTCACATCCTGTGCTTCTTTTCCTCAGGGCTCACCATGGGGAGCGACTGCAGTCTGATGGCTGCTAGAGAGTATTTTTTCCTTCCTGAATTCCCTGAGGGCTCACCAACTCACCCATCCTTGGTGGCTGTAATCACTGATGACCATGACATCTTTTGTTTGCTGATATGACAGGAAATATTAAATTTCTCAATAAAAAGCGAAACAAAACCTCTTTCTAATTTTTTTTGGCTGAAATGTGTAGACAGGACTCATTCTATGCAAAAGCTCTATGCCCCTGGCTTCCCACTTTTCATCCTTAATTTGGTACCTATTTCCCCTTGCTGCTTTTTTTTTTTTTTTTTTCCTGCAGAATTTCTACCAAGTCCTAAGCCCTGGTGTTTGTTCTGACTGATGCTCTGCTGTTTGTCATGCAAATAGGATTTTGCTTCAAACATGATTTTAATTTAATGGAGGTTCTGGTTTTTTGTCATGGAAGCGAGATCTTGCTGGCCCAAGATTTTTTTTAGCCAATTCTGGTAACTCAAGTTCCCACAGTTACTCCAGTCATTTAGTCTTGTTCTGTAAGGTCCAGGATTTTAGGAAATTAAAACCACTTTGATTATATGCATTAAATTAATAATCCTTAACATTTTCACATACCCATACAAATGCATCTTCATCATGAATTCTTAAATAACTAAAAATAGTAAAAGCTTTTCAATGTTTAATATATACATTTGTGTATATATGTACATAGGGCTTCCCAGTTGGCACTGGTGGTAAAGAATCTGCCTGCCAATGCAAGAGATGCAGATTTGATCCCTGGGTCAGGAAGATCCCCTGGAGAAGGAAATGGCACCTCATACAGTATACTTGCTTGAAAAAATTCCATGAACAGAGGAGACTGGTGAGCTAAGTCCATGGGGCCCCAAAGAGTCAGACAGGATTAAGCAACTGAGCACATATATGTATGTACTTATGTGCATATATGCATATTTGCATATATGCAAATACGTACTTACCTGTATATGTATATATATTTCAGTGCTATGCATTTGCAATTACTTTGTATTCACACTCATGAAAATAATGATGTCTTCTATTTTTTTTTTTTTAGAGAAAAAAGATCCAGTTCCTGGTGCCCAGTTTCAGATGCAGAGAGGAGTATCAGTGGTAAAGGTCTGGGTTGTTGAGATGCTATGTGCTTGGATGGAAAGGTGTTTGTGCAATGAATCAAAAAATGATGTAGAGTTGGCCTGTCATATCTGTGGAATCTACATCACTGGTTCAACTAGTAGATGAAAGGTATTCAGAAAAAATAATCCAGAGATGATTTAAAGTATATAGGAGGTATTTGCAAGTATGTGCCATTTTACATGGGGAACCTGATCATCCATGGATTTTAGTATTGGGGAATGAATACTCTACGGATACCAAAGGATAACTCTAGGGGTGAGAGATGCAATAGAACAAAAAATAAGCAAAGGAGGTCAGGGGTCAGCCCCAGGAGAAGAGTGCCTCTCATTATCTCAGTTTAACACCTACTGAGATAAAGCCACTTAAAGTTTATCTGGAAAAATAGGGACATTGATTTTGGAGAAAATAAAATCAAGTTTGACTGAGATAATGTACAATAAATTAAACTAACAACTATGAAAATAACTTCATCCTATATTTAGAAATGCAAATTGCAAATGCAATCTTGATCTAATTCTTAGAATGAATAAGGAAAGGATCAAATGGCTTTCACTGTTTTGGAGCTGATGCGTGACTTTTACCACAGGATATGAGATCAAGATAAAACAATCTTCACTTTGCCAACTGCCTTTCATACTACGATCTTAAAGAGAATACTTTTTTTCTTTTTTTAATATTTAGTACTTTACTCATTGTACCAAGATCCCTTTTAGTCTTTGGTAAAGAAATCATTTTCTCTTGAAATACTTCAAGATTATCTTTATAGTTTGCCCTTTATTTAATTGTTAATTGATTTAACTTTGCCACCTCCTCATCTATCAATGGTTTTATAGGAGAAATGGAACCTTTTCCAAGATCACTCGTTACTTTCATCAATTTAATGAGATTGTTTGGAAATTTCCTTTGCAATTTCTTTGTATTGTATCCCTCAAGTTAGGAATGCCATTTCAAAAGAACAAATGCATTTATAACACTTGACAATCTTTAAGAGTCTAACTCAACAGACATTGATACAATAGATTAGGATAAATGTCAATGTTAAAAGGGAGATGTGTGAGACTAGTGACTCACTTTGTTTATGACTATTTCATTCATGAACATCTTTTCTATTATTTTAAATTTTGCTTTCCTAGAAACTGTGTACTTTTGGGAAACTGAAGAGAAAGAATTGAATAAAATATATTTTTGGTCAAGAATTGTGTCTTAAGTGCTCTGTCATAGTTTGAAAGCAAGAGAGAATGTTTAATATCCAGAGTCATGGGAAATAGACCAGTGGGCTTCCCTGGTAGCTCAATTGGTAAAGAATCTGCCTGCAATACAGGATACCCGGGTTTGATCCCTGGGTGGGGAATATCCCCTAGAGAAGGAAATGGCAACCCACTCCAATATTCTTGCCAGGAAAATCCCATGGACAGAAGAGTCTGGCAGGCTACAGTCCATGGAGTCATCAAGAGTCTGATAAGACTTAGCAACTAAACCATAAAAGAAATAGACCAGAAATCACAAAGTGAGGATAAATGACTTATTCCCTACACTTTGGATGAGGCTTACATTTTCTGAACTTGGTTTCTGCTGGGGGCTTATGTAGAGGTGATGGGCACGTAGAATTAAAATAATTCTGTAGATTGGGTTCCCTGGGAAACATACTGAAGGATAGACTGGCAGGCAGGAAGTTTTATCAGCTATTAAGGTCTACCCATGTGGCAGGGAAGGGAAGGGAGCAGGGCTTTGCAGAGGGAGAAGTTACTTTGCAACACAATCATGTCAGAAGCCTCAGTCAAACTTCTGAGGCTAGGCTGACTCTTCAGTGATCCTGTGTTGTCAGGGACCCAAACTAGTCTCTACTCTCACACTGAGTGCTCATGGGTGCATGCAGTCCCAGGAAGGCCATGTGAGTCTGATCGGGAAACTGTTTCAGCAGAGACAATTCCTATTGGGTACTAATGGGTGAGGCTGTCTTCTGGGATAGTCCATGAAGCTTGGGATGATGATAAAAAACACTCATATTTATTGAAAACTTACTATATGAATGGGTAGTACTATTCAAGTTTGTTGTTGTTTAGTCGTTAAGTCGTGTCTGACTCTTTTGCAACCCCAAGGACTATAGGTCACCAGGCTCCTCTGTCCATGGGATTTTCCAGGCCAGAATACTAGAGCAGGTTGCCATTTCCTTCTCTAGGGGATTTTCCTCACTCAGGTATCAAACCAGTGTCTTCTGCATTGGCAGGTGCGTTCTTCACCACTGAGCCACCAGGGAAGCCCAGTGATTCATATTGCAGGGGTGGGGAGAAGTGAGATTCATTGAGTCATTGATTTATGACATTGCTGCTGCAGCTGCTGCTAAGTCGCTTCAGTCGTGTCCAACTCTGTGTGACCCCATAGACAGCAGCCCACCAGGCTCCGCCGTCCCTGGGATTCTCCAGGCAAGAACACTGGAATGGGTTGCCATTTCATTCTCCAATGCATGAAAGTGAAAAAGTGAAGTCACTCAGTCGTGTCTGACTCCTGGCGACCCCATGGACTGCAGCCCACCAGGCTCCTCCATCCATGGGATTTTCCAGGCAAGAGTACTGGAGTGGGGTGCCATTGCCTTCTCTGGGATTTATGACATTAACCATTAGCTAATCACCAACATTATATAACAGGAAAGGTGTGAGGTTAAGGGGAGTCAGTAATAAACAAGTTAGACAAAGTCACTTTCCTTAACAAGATTATACTTAACTCTGCCTAGAGATTAGGTGACTTTTTCAAAGTCACGGATATGGTGATGGGCAAAATCAGAACTGACACTGGGAACCCCTCACTCCAGAATCTTTATGCTTGCCCCCATGCCACCTGAATCCTGGGTCTTTGTTAGAAACTCCCCTCACCTGGACACAATGGAGAAGGTTCTCTAGGGAAATTTGCTTCAGGCCTTCCAGTCCTCACATTG
This sequence comes from Bos grunniens, assembly GCF_055505025.1. Classification (NCBI taxonomy): domain Eukaryota; kingdom Metazoa; phylum Chordata; class Mammalia; order Artiodactyla; family Bovidae; genus Bos; species Bos grunniens. The sequence goes on along the minus strand of NC_141170.1, from coordinate 8,287,564 downwards.
ATATCCTATGTGGCAAGGTCACACAGTCATCAGTCTCCAACCTAGTACTTGAGTCATCTCATCTTAATTTAGTGCTTTGTATTTCTGTGGCTCTTAAGTCACTAAGTCATGTCCAACTCTTTGCATTCTCACAGACTGGAGCCCAACAGGCTCTTCTGTCCATGAGATTTGCCAGGCGAGAATACCAGAGTGGGGTGTCCTTTTATTTGCCAGTGGATCTTCCTGACCCAGGAATTGAACCCACACCTCTTGCATCTTCTGCATTGGCAGGTGAATTCTTTACCCCTGTGCCATTTGGGAAACCCTCTTCGTTGTCAGCCGATAAAATCAACAGACACCGAAGTATCACTAACTGGAAATAAATAGCCTCATTTATAATCATCCTCATTTATAATCAAGAAGAGATGGCAGGAATACACAAAAGAACTTTACAAAAAAGATCTTCATGACCCAGATAATCACGATGGTATGATCACTGACCTAGAGCCAGACATCCTGGAATGTGAAGTCAAGTGGGCCTTAGAAAGCATCACTATGAACAAAGCTAGTGGAAGTGATGGAATTCCAGTTGAGCTATTCCAAATCCTGAAAGATGATGCTGTGAAAGTGCTGTACTCAATATGTCTGCAAATTTGGAAAACTCAGCAGTAGCCACAGGACTGGAAAAGGTGTTTTCATTCCAATCCCAAAGAACGGCAATGCCAAAGAATGCTCCAACTACCACACAATTGCACTCATCTCACACACTAGTAAAGTAATGCTCAAAATTCTCCAAGCCAGGCTTCAGCAATATGTGAACCGTGAACTTCCTGATGTTCAAGCTGGTTTTAGAAAAGGCAGAGGAACCAGAGATCAAATTGCCAACATCTACTGGATCATGGAAAAAGCAAGAGAGTTCCAGAAAAACATCTATTTCTGCTTTATTGACTATGCCAAAGCCTTTGACTGTGTGGATCACAATCAACTGTGGGAAATTCTGAAAGAGATGGGAATACCAGACCACCTGATCTGCCTCTTGAGAAATCTGTATGCAGGTCAGGAAGCAACAGTTAGAACTGGACATGGAACAACAGACTGGTTCCAAATAGGAAAAGGAGTTCCTCAAGGCTGTATATTGCCACCCTGTTTATTTAACTTCTATGCAGAGTACATCATGAGAAAGGCTGGGCTGGAAGAAACACAAGCTGGAATCAAGATTGCCGGGAGAAATATCAATAACCTCAGATATGCAGATGACACCACCCTTATGGCAGAAAGTGAAGAGGAACTCAAAAGCCTCTTGATGAAAGTGAAAGAGGAGAGTGAAAAAGTTGGCTTAAAGCTCAACATTCAGAAAACAAAGATCATGGCATCTGGTCCCATCACTTCATGGGAAATAGATGGGGAAACAGTGGAAACAGTGTCAGACTTTATTTTGGGGGGCTCCAAAATCACTGCAGATGGTGACTGCAGCCATGAAATTAAAAGACACTTACTCTTTGGAAGGAAAGTTATGACCAACCTAGATAGCATATTCAAAAGCAGAGACATTACTTTGCCAACAAAGGTTCATCTAGTCAAGACTATGGTTTTTCCTGTGGTCATGTATGGATGTGAGAGTTGGACTGTGAAGAAGGCTGAGTGCCGAAGAATTGATGCTTTTGCACTGTGGTGTTGGAGAAGACTCTTGAGAGTCCCTTGGACTGCAAGGAGATCCAACCAGTCCATTCTGAAGGAGATCAGCCCTGGGATTTCTTTGGAAGGAATGATGCTAAAGCTGAAACTCCAGTACTTTGGCCATCTCATGCGAAGAGTTGACTCATTGGAAAAGACTCTGATGCTGGGAGGGATTGGGGGCAGGAGGAGAAGGGGAAAGGCAGAGGATGAGATGGCTGGATGGCATCACTGACTCGATGGATGTGAGTCTAAGTGAACTCCGTGAGTTGGTGATGGACAGGGAGGCTTGGCACGCTGTGATTCATGGGGTTTGAAATAGTCGGACATGACTGAGCAACTGATCTAATCTGATCTGATAATCATCCTAGAGAGTTGGAATTTTGAATAGGAGGTTTCAATGCAACACCCACCTACAGGCAGAAGCATGAACTGAAAAATGTTAAAGTGTCTTTCCCATGCTGTGTGTCCACTGTCTCTCTCCTTTTAAAGGGAGAGGACTCAACGAAGTGGGAAAAACCCAAGGACAAATGTAGGTGATATAGATTTTTAGAAAGATCTGAAATGGTTTAATACAGAATTTCTCTTTATAGAATGGATTTCCACAGGAATAGATCCATTACTGTGTATAGTCATTACTATATAGAGTGGACTACCCAAAGTGAGGCTTTTACTTCTTCCTGTCTGAGGTTTTCTTGGTTGATGGAAGTCAGGCGGCTTTAGAGGTAGTTTCCTTAATCTCTATGAATACATTTTAGTTATGATGATTACATAACTCTTTCCTCCTCAACCACTTGAGCTAAATATATAAAACTATCAATACTTAAACAGTAAATGCAAAAATATAGATATCCTAGGTCAGGAAGATGGGAAACAGCTACTAATTCCAATACACTGTGTAATTTCAGCTCTGTCATTTCTTATGAAAGCCTTGTTTTAATGCCTTATACTTATCCCTTTCATATATATTGAGCAAGTACAAATAATGCTACAAAGTAGAAGTTCTACCATTACTGAGGTCCTACTATGCACCAGAGGCTCTGCAAAGCATTTATACATTCCATTTTATTGACCATTCTACACCTAAAATCAGATTCAAGTTACTTAAGAACTCTTAGACTTTAGGGACTTCTCAGTGGTCCAGTGGTTAAGACTCCATGCTCCCAATGCAGGGGGTGCAGGTTCCATTCCTGCTTGGGGAACTAAGATCCCACATGCTGCATGGTGCAGCCAAATGAACAAACAAACAAAAAAAGGCAAAAAAGAAAAGAACTCTTAGATTTTAGATGCAGAACAAGAATTTGAGCACATGTGTGCATGTGGCTAGAGTCTGCTTTTTCCTGATCACTCCAGCTCTCTATAATACCAGTAAGTGTGCAGGTGATAAAAAAATGTTACATGTACCTTCGACTCAGAGCTCTTCTTAACCATAAGAAAGGACTCTCAGAGGCTGGATGGTCACTACCATTTCTTGAACTCCTATCATTGCCAGGCATTGGACCTGACATTGCAAAAGTGAAAGTGAAAGTCGCTCAGTGGCGTCCGACTCTTTGTGACCCTGTGGACTTTATGGCCCATGGAATTCTCCAGGCCAGACTACTGGAGTGGGTTGCCTTTCCCTTTTCCAGGGGATCTTCCCAACATTGCAAAGGAAAACATAAAACAGACATAGATCCTGCCTGCAAACAGTTTTACTTTTAATTTGTAAGGAAATGGTAACTTACTGTTTAGGAGTGCTATGGCAGAAAATGTATGCAAAAATAAGACAAAATACAGCTTATTTTTTTGGATTTTGTCATCCCAGCCACTTTGTGAGGTAGACAAGGACAGGTATTGAGCGCAGGTATTCTCCTACTTTGGAGTCCCCAGTTGGCTCGTTTGTGAAATGCAGTCCTATTTGATATAGTATCTGACACAGGATTGGAAGTGTTATCATAAGTAGCAGACATTACTCTGTTCCAATGTAATCTCATGTATATATGTGTAAAATTGCTGTCATAAAATTAAAAATAAAAATTATAGTTAAAGTGTTATGAGAGTGGGAGGAAAGCTAAGGGAAGAAGGGATGAAGGAACAATATAAGATTTTAGAGCAGCCTTTCTATTTATGAAACATTTTATTTATTCCAATTTTGCAGAGAGAAGGAAAAAGTGCAGATAAATAAGCCATTTTGCTCAGGATTTCATAGCTAGTAAGTGATACATCCAGAAATGAAATTCAAGCCCCTGGAGCACTCAAAGCTGGCTTCATCCTACCATACCACATGACCAGCCATGGAGAAGGACATTCAGAGGAAGTGGAGGTTTTTCTGGGGCTCAGGGAGTACCACAGTATCAGCTCTTAGGACAAAGATTAAATTCCTCTTTTCTTCCTAAATGCATGTCATTGTTCAGATTGATAGCAGGCAGCAGTGAGAATCAAGGGATTAGCTTCATATCATTATGAAAGCTTTGACTACTTCTTTTTTTTTCTTCTGCTAATATCACTGATAATTGGATCAGACTCTGGCTAGAATAGAAAATAAAGACAAGTGTCCTAGAAAAGATGTCTTATAGTCTGTTGCTAAATATAAATATTAACAAAGGAATAACACTTTTTTTCATTTGGAGAATCGGTGCTTGCTGCACAAAAGCTTGAATACAAATCAAAGGAAGGTTTATTTATAGGCAAAAAATGAATTTGTCCTCAAAAGAGAAGCAGGGAAGCAGTGAGTCTCTGTTCTGCTTTGGGGGTGTTTCCGCCTGTCTTCTTTGTGGGCACGTGGAAGGGCAGAGCCTGCGGTGCTTTTGAAGCAGAGTGGGGCTATGAGAATATTCCTGCCAGTGGAGTATGAGCAAAGGTGATAAAAGACAAATATTCAGTTACTGATGTGAGACTCTGGGCTTTCATTCTGTCTGGTATATTGGCTGGTAACAATTGAGATGGTGACCTGGCTTCGTTAGGCCAGGTTTCTGAACGATTCTAATGAAAAGAGTCATCACCCACGCCCTCTTGCTACTGACCCACAGTGACCATGTAGACTGAGTAAGAAAGACGTATATGTTTATTATTTTTAATATCAAGATTTGGGGGTCATTTCTGCTTGGTACTTATCTTAGTCTAGCCAGACTGATACAGGAATAGCCATTGGATACACTCAGTAAAAATGTCGGCATTTTTCCCCCCAACAATCCTCTGTATTATCAACTTTTCTATTGCAATTTTTTTAAGTATTTATTTATTTTCTTGGCCGTGTTGAGTCTTGATTCTGGCACGCCGGATCTTTCATTACAGTGCGTGAATTCTCTAGCTGTGGTGCGTGGGCTCATTATCTGCACTACACCAGTTGATTTGCATCATGATACGTAGGATCTTAATTCATTGACCAGGAATTGAACCTGAACCCCCTGCATTGCAAGGCAGCTTCTTAAATGCTGGACAACCAGGGCATTCCTGTGCATTCTTCTAAGTGCTTCTAGAATTCTAAAACATCACTCCGTGTAGCTGAATAGTATCCCTTCTTTTCTCTTCCTTAGATCATCTCCATGCCTATTTTTAACATAATAGAGTCAGAAATAGAGAAACAAATCTGAAGGTGTTATTTGTGGATAATTGATTTTGATTGTGGATGAGGATAAAATTTGTATTCTTATTGTGTGTGGAAAGCATGCACACACAGGCTTAAATCTGAGCATGAAATCATGTGGGCCAAAAGCCACAGCCATCAGCAGAATTACTACATAATTTTGACTTTTAAATATTATTTAGGAATTTTGTTTATCCTGGATTTCACCACCCTGGGAAGCATAATAAAGCATAATGTATTTCAGTATTCTTGCTTAGAAAATTCCATGGACAGAGGAGCCTCATGGGCTACAGTCCATGGGGCTGCAAATTGTTGGACACAACTGAATGACTGAACATACACAAACACACACACACTGATGTTATAGTCATCTTTTCAAATGAAAGTAGACTACAAAATGATGGCTTTAGATGATTTTAAACCAATGGTTCAAAATTGAGAAGAAAAGTTGTTCAGCTGCTAAGTAATGTCTGACTCTTTTGCAACCCCATGGACTGTAGCCCTTCAGGCTCCTCTGTCCATGGGATTTCCCAGGCAAGAATACTGGAATGGGTTGCCATTTCCTTCTCCAGGGAGTCTTCCCAACCCAGGAACTGAAGCCGGGACTCCTGCATTGGCAGAAAGATTCTTTACCACTGAGCTACCAGGGAAGCTCAACAAGAAAAGTTATAGAAAACAAAATTTCATCTTCAAACACTTCAACTTAAAAAAAAAATCAATACACAAGAAAACCTTGCATTCTTATCACATATATATATATCAGAAACAAAGGGGGAAAAGCTTTGTCTTGAACAACTGCTAAGTGTATAGAAGAAAAAAAAAATATCAAAAATACACATCTGTGCATCAACCACTTAGCTGTTGACAAACAGAGGTAATAGCCACGTGGAATTGAAAAACTAAGCTGAGAGCCCTTCTGAGAAATGAAATGCTAGGGTACTGACTCACAAGAGCAGCAATTTTTAAAGAGAAATCTTGGCAAACTTCAGGATTGGAAAATAACTTTTCTGAGATCTAGGAGAGCAATATTCAACACTGATAGAAAAGGAAAATATATAGGTAACCTGCTAAGGTTATCTGTTCAGCACATTTATTTGTAGACAATTTCAGACAGATGATTCTTTGGAATGCACTATCGCATATGTAAATAGCTATTTACTTACACACACACAGCCATATACACACACACACTCTAATCCTTCCTGACTTGACTTTATTTTCATATGTATTATTCCTTATTTTAAATTTGCATTTATTGCTTAAATACATTTGCTATATCCATTATTGTAAATTTCTTTATCATAATTTTTTATTTAATGCGTTTCACTTTCTCATTCAACTCTATTTTTCTGTATATGAACTTAAGGTATTTTTGTACATAAAATGTACACAAACACACTGTAAAAATATTTACATGCATATTCAGCCTTAAATAATTTATAATAATTTTTGTTTATATCTTGAATGGTTCTTTACATCCTGGCTTTTGTTCCCTTTTGTTAGCCATTCTGTTAAAACAACCTGTAAATGATTGAGGTTGAAGATCATTGTTACAATGAGAATCATTACTGGAACAGCAACTTCCTTTTATGGACAGTGGCATCTTGAGATTAAAGCAGCTTTTTAAGCAACCCTGCTGTGCTTTTTGACTCCCATTGAGTTTTCAAAGACTGAAAACTCACCTTGCCTCTAAATTTCAGTTCTGGTACCCAATTCATAGAAATTTTAAATTTTAAACGAGTGGCTAGAAATCATAAGGATGCAATAGACGTTGGTTATCATAATTGTTATCGTCCCCCTTCTCCTCCTTCTCTTCCCTGTTTTTCTCATAATTATCTGCAATCTTTTCATCAGTGGCTGCTTCATACTATTCATGTTCCCAAAGAGAAAGAGAAATAAAGTTCCTTCTTATAGACACGCTCCTTAATCATCTTAGCAAAGCATTAGCCATGTCTGGGGATTCCTTTCTATGGTTTACAATCTTCATAATACTTTTAATAATCTGAAAGTATTTTATTTTTAAAAAATGTACATGACTATTGTCTACTGACTAGAACTTAGGGTGTGTTAGAGCAAAGACTTTTTTTTTATTCTGTCCACTAACCCAGTGCTTAGAAAACTGCCTAATTCTAATAAGACTTCAGCAAATATTTGTTTAATGAGTGAATATTGACTCTTAAGTATTTTTAATTCTACAGTCCATGCTTTCTCTCATAACATTTCATAATTGCAAATTATAATTCTCCAGGCTAGCTAAGAACTATAGTAGTGCAGTGGCATTATCAGAGAAAGAAGGAATAATTGTGACTGGTACATTTTAGGATGACATTTTGACTGAGTCTTGGAGAATGACCATACTTTTGACTTGAGGAAACCAGGCACATGAGGATGAGACAATTTATTGTAAACATCTCTCATGCAGACATCGGGCAGGGGGTAGGGGGAAAAAAGCAAGTATTTCTGACATACCCCTGCCCAAACATACACACATTCTAGATTTGAAGAAAACTGGTAATAACCAAGAATATGATAAAAACATGCAAACAAGTACAAATCAATGACACATATTATAAAATATGCCATGATTTAATTCATCCAGTCTTGTCATTCTGGCATGTTGGTTATATCAGCATTAATACAGATTTTATTTCCTTGGCTCACATATTACTAATCCTATAGTTGCTTTGATAATCCAACAGTGGTATGTTGTGGTTCCTTTCTCAGTAACTTTGGACTTCTGAATTCTGATGTTCAAACAATGATCTTTTACTAAAACTTTTACTTAAATTTTTCTAATTAATAAAATAAAGGAATTAGTATCTTGTATCACCAAAGCTTCTACTCATTTTATCTATGAATTGTCCCTCTATTGTCTCTTATCTGGTTAAGAAATACTAGGAAAAATTGGACAATAATCATTTGTTTCCCAAGGTTAAAAATTTGTCAGTACCATGGACAGCATCAAATCACTGCTAAAACCTATAGTTGTATTAGACCAAATAAACTCACTTGCCCTATCTTTCTTTTCTTTTAGCTCAATTCTATTTTCCTCTAACACAGATTCTAAGTGTGTGTTCTCTCAAACTTGCCTAATTGAAAAAACACAAAAAATAGTTTAATACCAGCTTAATTGCACTTGTTTAGTTGTATTGTTTGTATCCTATAGACACTTATTTTGCAGTATTATGTTAGATTTTAAAAACGTAAAATTCTTAGCAGGAAAATGCTACATAAATGGGCACTGATAAAATTTATTTCAACCAATAGACAGTATTAATTGTTTAACATGCTAAGTTCTAGGCAAAGATGCTAGTGAGAGAGAAAGGGAGGGAGATAGGAAAGAGGATAAAAAGAAGAAAATGAAGTGGAGGAGGATGATGGAGAGGAAGAAGAAGAAGGAGGGAAGGAGAGAGACATGAAGAGAAATAAAATATACAATCTCCACTGACAGCAGGAACTCTTATGATAAAGAGAAGATGGACATGGGCACAATTATCTATCATATTGGACAGTCTATGATTAATATTATGTTAAAAATGCAATGAATTTACTATGCTATTAATAAATATGCATCCTTTACAGTTGTATATAATTTTAAAACACAGATTGCTTTTACATATACTAAAATTTTAATTTAAAAATTTTACAACAGCTCTGTGAAATCAATATCATAGATAACACACTTTGTTTTAGAAATAAGAGGAAACTGATGTCAGTGAGATCAAATGACTTGTCTCAGTTTTCAGAACTAGCAAATAAGAGATTTGGTCCTCAAGTCTAAGTCTTACTATAATACTTGCCAATATATGCCTACTTTTCATTACACATTCCTTCTGTGATATTTTATTCATATTTTAGCTTCAAGCATTTTGCTTATCAGTTTATTATCAGCAGTGCCCCCACTCCCCTTCAAAGAATGGAAAAAGAGTATCAGTCTTGGTTTGTGAAAACGTGTGTAATATAACCCTTATAAAAACATAAAACAAACTATATTTACTTTTACAAGACCATATAAGTTCATTAAATAAACTTTAAATTAATGTCTATAGTGTGCAAGACACTGTGATAAGCAATAAGATTGGTGGGTTGAACAAAACAGAGTCTCTCATACTTAAGATCTTCCTTAAGATGAGAGATCATCCTTAAGATAAAATATGATGAGACAAAGAACGTCATTATTCTGCTACTATAGAAATAAACACAAAGTGTGAATTAGAAAAGACAAAGCATGAATTATAACTCAGCACAGATGGCACTCTGAATTTGTACAACTCTGAGAGTGAGTAACTTCTTGGTTTTGTGTTCAGTAACCTCACTTGTCTCACCCTAGTCCTAACTTTGGTGGCAGTGATGCCAATTAGGTAATATTGCCACCTGGAACACAAATGTATATAAAACATCAGCCTAAGTTTTTGAAGCTAGTGGGGGTAATGGATTTCCAGCTGAGTTATTTAAATTCTAAAATATGATGCTGTTAAAGTGCTGCACTCAATACACCAGCAAATTTGGAAAACAACAGTGGCCACAGAACTAGAAATGGTCAGTTTTCATTCCAATCCAAAAGAAAGACAATGTCAAAGAATGTTCAAACTACCATATAATTGCACTCAAGTGCTAGCAAGGTAATACTCAAAATCCTTCAAACTAGGTTTCAACAGTATGTGAACTCAGAACTGTCAAATGTACAAGCTAGATTTAGAAATGACAGAGAAACTGGAGATCAAATTGCCAAAGTCCACTGGGTCATAGAAAAAGGGGGTTCCAAAAAAAATCTACTTCTGCTTCATTGGCTATACTAAAGTGTTGACTATGAGGATCACAATAAACTGGAAAATTCTTAAAGAGATGGGAATACCAGACCACCTTACCTGTTTCTTGAGAAATCAGAGGACAAGAAACAACAGTTAGAACCAGACATGGAGCAAAGGACTGGTTCCAAATTGGGAAAAGAGTAAGTCAAGGCTGTATACTGTCTTTCTGCTTTTTTAACATATGTAGAGTACATCATGACAAAGGCCAGTCTGGATGAATCACAAGCTGGAATCAAGATTGTTGGGAGAAATATCAACAACCTCAGAGATGCAGATGATACCACTCTAAGGGAAGAAAGAAAAGAGAAACTAAAGAATCTCTTGATAAGAGTGGAAGAGAGTGAAAAATCTGACTTAAAACTCACCATTCAAAAAACTAAGATCATGGCATCCACTCCCATCACTTCATAGAAAATAGATGGAGAAAAAGTGGTAATGGTGGCAGATTTTATTTTCCTGGGCTTCAAAACCTTTGTGGATGGTTACCATAGCCATGAAATTAAAAGATACTTACTTCTTGGAAGAAAAGCTATGACAAGCCTAGAGAGCACATTAAAAAGTAGAGACATCACTTTGTCAACAAAGATCCACATAGTCAAAGCTATGTTTTTTTCCAGTAGTCATGTATGGATGTGAAAGTTGGTCCATAAAAAAAGAAAAAAAAAACTAAGCACTGAAGAATTGATGCTTTCAAACTTTGGTGCTGGAGAAGACTTGAGAGTCCATTGGACAGCAAGGAGATCAAAGCAGTCAACTCTAATGGAATCAACACTGAATATTCATTGGAAGGACTGATGCTGAAGCTGGAGCTCCAATATTTGGCCACCTGATGTGAAGAGCTGACTCACTGGAAAAGACTCTGATGGGAGTCTGGTGGGAGAGACTGAGGGCAGTAGGAGAAGGGGGCAATAGAAGATGAAATGGTTGGATGGCATCGCTGACTCAATGAACATGACTTTGAGCCAACTACAGAAGATAGTGGAGGACAGGGAAGTCTGGCATATTGCTTTCCAAGGGGTGGGAAACAGGCAGATACAGCTTAGCTACTGATCAACAGCAAATACAACACATTTTTTAAAAAGTTAGTATAATAAGAAGTAGAAGAAACAATACAACAACTTAAATTATACATTAATCAACTTATTGATAATCACAATGTCATTTTCTCAGCATTGAGTCCAGGTTTCCCTTATCCTCTGCTAATACCCTGGATGAAAATTTTTCCTTGCAGAGTTATCTCAATATTTATTATAAACTATTTTACCTTTATTGGGTTGTCAAAATTTTATTCACTAAGTCTATAGGCTAGAAGATGGCTAAAGTAACCCTAATAACTCATTGAGTGCCAAATCAGATTCCTACTTTTCCCCATTGGGTAGATCAGATCAGTTGCTCAGTCGTGTCTGACTCTTTGTGACCCATGAATCGCAGCACGCCAGGCCTCCCTGTCCATCACCAACTCACAGAGTTCACTCAGACTCATGTCCATCGAGTCAGTGATGCCATTCAGCCATCTCATCCTCTGTCGTCCCATTCTCCTCTTGCCCCCAATCCCTCCCAACATCAGAGTCTTTTCCAATGAGTCAACTCTTCGCATGAGGTGGCCAAAGTACTGGAGTTTCAGCTTTAGCATCATTCCTTCCAAAGAAATCCCAGGACTGATCTCCTTCAGAATGGACTGGTTGGATCTCTTTGCAGTCCAAGGGACTCTCAAGAGTCTTCTCCAACACCACAGTTCAAAGGCATCAATTCTTTGGTGCTCAGCCTTCTTCACAGTCCAACTCTCACATCCATACATGACCACTGGAAAAACCATAGCCTTGACTAGACGGACCTTGTTGGCAAAGTAATGTCTCTGCTTTTGAATATGCTATCTAGGTTGATCATAACTTTCCTTCCAAGGAGTAAGTGTCTTTTAATTTCATGGCTGCAGTCACCATCTGCAGTGATTTTGGAGCCCAGAAAAAGAAAGTCTGACACTGTTTCCACTGTTCCCCATCTATTTCCCATGAAGTGATGGGACCGGATGCCATGATCTTCATTTTCTGAATGTTGAGCTTTAAGCCAACTTTTTCACTCTCCACTTTTACTTTCATCAAGAGGCTTTTGAGTTCCTCTTCACTTTCTGCCATAAGGGTGGTGTCATCTGCATATCTGAGGCTATTGATATTTCTCCCAGCAATCTTGACTCCAGCTTGTGCTTCCTCCAGTCCAGCATTTTTCATGATATACTCTGCATATAAGTTAAATAAACAGGGTGGCAATATACAGCCTTGAGGAACTCCTTTTCCTATTTGGAACCAGTCTGTTGTTCCATGTCCACTTCTAACTGTTGCTTCCTGACCTGCATACAGATTTCTCAAGAGGCAGATCAGGTGGTCTGGTATTCCCATCTCTTTCAGAATTTTCCACAGTTGATTGTGATCCACACAGTCAAAGGCTTTGGCATAGTCAATAAAGCAGAAATAGATGTTTTTCTGGAACTCTCTTGCTTTTTCCATGATCCAGCGGATGTTGGCAATTTGATCTCTGGTTCCTCTGCCTTTTCTAAAGCCAGCTTGAACATCAGGAATTTCACGGGTCACATATTGCTGAAGCCTGGCCTGGAGAATTTTGAGCGTTACTTTACTAGCGTGTGAGATGAGTGCAATTGTGTGGTAGTTTGAGCAGTCTTCGGCATTGCCTTTCTTTTGGATTGGAATGAAAACTGACCTTTTCCAGTCCTGTGGCCACTGCTAAGTTTTCCAAATTTGCTGGCATATTGAGTGCAGCACTTTCACAGCATCATCTTTCAGGATTTGGAATAGCTCAACTGGAATTCTATCACCTCCACTAGCTTTGTTCGTAGTGATGCTTTCTAAGGCCCACTTGACTTCACATTCCAGGATGTCTGGCTCTAGGTCAGTGATCACACCATCATGATCATCTGGGTCATGAAGATCTTTTTTGTACAGTTCTTCTGTGTATACTTGCCACTTTTTCTTAATATCTTCTGCTTCTGTTAGGTCCATACCATTTCTGTCCTTTATCGAGCCCATCTTTGCATGAAATGTTCCTTTGATATCTCTGATTTTCTTGACGAGATCTCTAGTCTTTCCCATTCTGTTGTTTTCTTCTATTTCTTTGCATTGATCGCTGAAGAAGGTTTTCTTATCTCTTTTTGCTATTCTTTGGAACACTGCATTCAGATGTTTATATCTTTCCTTTTCTCCTTTGCTATTCACTTCTCTTCTTTTCACAGCTATTTGTAAGGCCTCCCCAGACAGCCATTTTGCTTTTTTGCATTTCTTTTCCATGGGGATAGTCTTGATCCCTGTCTCCTGTACAATGTCACAAACCTCATTCCATAGCTCATCAGGCACTCTATCTATCAGATCTAGGCCCTTAAATCTATTTCTCACTTCCACTGTATAATCATAAGGGATTTGATTTAGATCATACCTGAATGGTCTAGTGGTTTTCCCTACTTCCTTAAATTTAAGTCTGAATTTGGCCATAAGGAGTTCATGATCTGAGCCACAGTCAGCTCCTGGTCTTGTTTTTGCTGACTGTATAGAGCTTCTCCATCTTTGGCTGCAAAGAATTTAATCAATCTGATTTCGGTGTTTACCATCTGGGGATGTCCATGTATAGAGTCTTCTCTTGTGTTGTTGGAAGAGGATGTTTGTTATGACCAGTGCATTTTCTTGGCAAAACTCTATTAGTCTTTGCCCTGCTTCATTCTGTATCCCAAGGCCAAATTTGCCTGTTACTCCAGGTGTTTCTTGGCTTCCTACTTTTGCATTCCAGTGCCCTATAATGAAAAGGACATCTTTTTTGGGTGTTAGTTCTAAAAGGTCTTGTAGGTCTTCATATAACCCTTCAACTTCAGCTTCTTCAGCATTACTGGTTGGGGCATAGACTTGGATTACTGTGATATTGAATGGCTTGCCTTGGAAATGAACAGAGATCATTCTGTTGTTTTTGAGATTGCATCCAAGTACTGCATTTCGGACTGTTTTGTTGACCATGATGGCCACTCCATTTCTTCTGAGGGATTCCTGCCCACAGTAGTAGATATAATGGTCATCTGAGTTAAATCACACTAGGACCACAGCCTTGTCTAACTCAATGAAACTAAGCCATGCCCTTGGGGCAACCCAAGACTGGCAGGTCATGGTGGAAAGATCTGACAGAATGTGGTCCACTGGAGAAGGAATGGCAAACCACTTCAGTATTCTTGCCTTGAGGACCCCATGAACAGTATGAAAAGGCAAAATGATAGGATACTGAAAGAGAAACTCCCCAGGTCAGTAGGTGCCCAATATGCTACTGGAGATCAGTGGAGAAATAACTCCAGAAAGAATGAAGGGATGGAGCCAAATCAAAAAGAATACCCAGCTGTGGATGTGACTGGTGATAGAAGCAAGGTCCGATACTGTAAAGAGCAATATTGCATAGGAACCTGGAATGTCAGGTTCATGAATCAAAGCAAATTGGAAGTGGTCAAACAAGAGATGGCAAGAGACATTCTAGGAATCAGCGAACTGAAATGGACTGGAATGGGTGAATTTAACTCAGATGACCATTGGGTAGAAGCCTTTTAATTTCTTTTTAATTAGTATGTCAAGTCCCTTGTAACAATCACCTTCTCTGTCAGATAGGTAGTGTGGGTAACAGAAAAGACCAGGGTATTTTCTTGGCTTTTAAGCTAATAGAAACTTGCCTATTCTCCTTGAGGGAAAGATTACTTTCTTTAGGAAAATAATCATTAAGATCCAAAAGTCCTCTAAGCAAGTTACAGGATATATTATTGAGAATGGTTTCTTTTATTTCTACTGTTAGGTTCCTATTTGGCTTTGGCAAAAATGACGCCATAGGATGGTTATTGGTTTAAGTCACATATTACATCATGTAAGACAACAATCATATGTGTGTTTCCTTCCAGCTAATACTATAAATAAGATTTAAATAGTATCATTGGCAGCATGGAATGAGACTATGCATGAGCTCTACAATTCTATTAAGCTAGATGTTTATGGGTGAAGGGTTACATGGTAAGATAAAATAATTACTTAAGCATAAGCTTTATTTTATTGAATTTGCCATTTAATGAGTCTCTTAGTTGGAGAAGATGTTATATGAGACACCAAGGTGCTGCGAATGGTATTCTGTATGTCTATAAGTGGTGGTGCTGAAAGAGCATGGTAGGCATCAAGTCCCTATCCAGAATAGATTTTCAAATACCTACTCCCCGCAAATACAAATAACTACCATCTCCATGATGGCAGGGATCCAGAGTAATCAACTAGCCATTAGACCACTGGTTACCTCTGGGAATGATGTTTGGCTCAAGTCCATTTCCTGTTGTGTGCAATGCACTGACAGAAGTAGCCTGTGGTTACACCCCTGGTTTTTTAGTTTATAAGTAGGAATGTTATATATAGCAGCTCAGTTCAGTTCAGTTCAGTCACTCAGTTGTGTCCAACTCTTTGCGACCCCATGAATTTCAGCACGCCAGGCCTCTCTGTCCATCACCAACTCCTGGAGTTCACTCAGACTCATGTCCATCGAGTCAGTGACGCCATCCAGCCATCTCATCCTCTGTCGTCCCCTTCTCCTCCTGCCCCCAATCCCTCTTTTCCATACTACATTTAATATGAGTAAGAATCTATTTCCGAAGCTCCAGTCTATCCCGTTCTGTCTTCCACCTGCATCAAACAATATATTTCCTTCATTGGAACTTAACAGTGAATATTGATATTGTAAGCCCCCTCTCTTGCTCACGTGGTTACTTTTTGTTTGAAATTTTTTATTGTGTAGATGAATTTGGATTTAATTCACTTTATGATAATAGATTTTCCTTTACATTAGCATTCTTGTATATCTGTTTGGGTACAATCAGAAAAAGGGAATCACTCAGTGAGTTGAATGTTGACAAAAATGAAAACTTAAAGTTTTTGTCAAAATATTCCTAGAATAAATTTAATATCCAAATTATACACAGAGAGAAGACAGGATTTTTATAATAAAGGATTAGTATCAATGTTGTAGAATAAGAACACTAGCAACCCAGTAGAAAAATATTCAAGAGATGCAAAGATGCAATTCACAGAGAGAGAACACCTAGTTAGTAAATATTTGAAAACTAAAAGGGAGATGGCTATCCTTATTAGCCAATTGATATTCCAACCCCACATCATTTAACATCTATTATAATGTAGGATGATATCTTTTTTTTTGGCTTGAACTTTATTATTGAAAATGCCAAGGTCACACTGTACATATTTCATATGGTTGGGCTATTTAAAGTGTAGGAAGTGTAAGTATACTAGACCCTCAGCTTGGAGGAGTAAGTTATTTCATTGATAGAAGGTAGGGGAGAACAGTTAAGATCTTGCTTAAACCTCCAATCCTTTTATTTGTGAGCCACATTGTCTGAGAACACGTTCCGAGTATTTGCAATTGGCTGAGGTTTTTCTCCATGGCCTGCTGAGTTCTGAGAAACATGAATCAATAGTCAATTGTTCACGGTAATCAAATTCCACCTGAAAATGTTGTAAAATACAGCTCAACATGAAATGCCATATCTTGTAGAACGGAACCATTTTCAGATTTAATCTTTTTATTACCTACCAAACTGGGAGCACACACACAAACTTTCCTCAGAGCAACAGAAGTCAACATTTTCCTGGTCAACAGACTTCACTCACAACAACCAATAGGACAAAATGTCAGGTTCACTCAGTCCCTTGAGCACTAAGACGACTTTTTCTAAACCTCTGTGGTGGGTTTTTCTTTTTAATCAGGAAGAAAATGATCACTACAAGGGAATGAACAGAAACCAATTTGCTTTTTAAATAGACTGTGGAGTTCTGAGATCAACAATTTCCTTCTGATCCAACCTAAGCTGATGAATGGTGTATCTAATGGGATGATACTTGATTCAGCATGCAACTAGGATTAAAAAGCATCTGTTTTTTGAGTTTCATAGGTTACCTAAAAATCAGTTGTTTCTATGTGAGAGCCTGTAAAGAAGGAGAATTACTTCTAAGTGCAAACCTACAGGGGGAAACAGACCATGCAGGTTGGCCACCTAAAAGTGAACCATAAGATTCTTCCTTTCAATTCCCTCCTCTTGCAAAAGAAGAGAAACTCTGAGAATTCTTAAATTCCTGGACTCAGTGCAGCCCTGAATGTAATATCCCTTCCATTTCATCAAAGTGGTAACAAAGAGATACATGTTTGTTATCCTCTAAGGTCCGTCTAATCAAGGCTATGGTTTTTCCTGTGGTCATGTATGGATGTCAGAGTTGGACTGTGAAGAAGGCTGAGTGCCAAAGAATTGATGCTTTTGAACTGTGGTGTTGGAGAAGACTCTTGAGAATCCCTTGGACTGCAAGGAGATCCAACCAGTCCATTCTGAAGGAGATCAGCCCTGGGATTTCTTTGGAAGGAATGATGCTAAAGCTGAAACTCCAGTACTTTGGCCACCTCATGCGAAGAGTTGACTCACTGGAAAAGACTCTGATGCTGGGAGAGATTGGGGGCAGGAGGAGAAGGGGACGACAGAGGATGAGATGGCTGGGTGGCATCACCGACTCGATGGACATGAGTCTGAGTGAACTCCAGGAGTTGGTGATGGACAGGGAGGCCTGGCATGCTGCAATTCATGGGGTCGTAAAGAGTCGGACATGACTGAGTGACTGAACTGAACTGAACTGAGCCTTTGGAATGACAGTCCAAGCTGCCATTTTAAGTCTCATTGCCTGACAAGTGCTCTGCATAGAAGAAATTGTCTAACAATGCAACTGGCAGATTTGAGGTCATCATTGCCAACCGCTCAATCTATGGCAACATCAGCATCTCTCTGTTTATTAAGTTCTTACCTTTATCTCACATATATGTTGCTTCATTTTTAATTAAATAATGCCTTCCATAGGCTTTGTTTCCTGTTTCTGAAGTCATTATGTCTTCCTTTATTTTCATTTATTAGGATTGCCTCTTCCTTGCTTGTTACCTAGCACATTGCCGCTCTTTTTAAAATTATTGTTATTTTGTTTTGTTGTGCTTATTCACTCCCTACTTGATCCCAGATTTAAGAGTCAGGTCCAATGTGATTGCATTTTTCAGTAGTGCTTTTGCCTCAAGACTTTTAACAGCACCATTTTGCTCACCCTACGCTGGAAAGGTCATTGCTTTGAGCTTGCTCATCACCGAATCTTATCTCCACTGTTGCAAATGTGATGTAACTATTCATGCAGTTACCCACCCCACCTCCCCCCTTATACCATGAGCTCCTTAGAGGCAGGGAAAGGATCTGCTTTCTTCATTGTTGCACTGTCCGCAAAGTTCCTGGTATATACATGTGTGTTCTTAGAATGCACCTGTTAATATACTTACTTGTATGGTGGAATAATCTGGGAGCTATAAGGCCTCCTTCATTTTTCTTGAAGCTCACAACAGAGCTAGGAATACCTTGCTAAAATCTTCTCTTGCTGTTCCTCCTGGGATATACCCACCTGGTTTACCATATTGCCTGAGGTGCGCTAGGAAAGAATCCTTAGTTACAAAGTTAAGTATTTTGGACTCTGGATTTGGCATGGGTGTATCAAATTTGGCCTTGGAATACGGAATGAAGCAAGGCAAAGACTAATAGAGTTTTGCCAAGAAAATGCACTGGTCATAACAAACACCCTCTTCCAACAACACAACAGAAGACTCTATACATGGACATCGCCAGATGGTCAACACCGAAATCAGATTGATTATGTTCTTTGCAGCCAGAGATGGAGAAGCTCTATACAGTCAGAAAAAAACAAGACCAGGAGCTGACTGTGGCTCAGATCATGAACTCCTTATTGCCAAATTCAGACTTAAATTGAAGAAAGTAGGGAAAACCACTAGACCATTCAGGTATGACCTAAATCAAATCCCTTATGATTATACAGTGGAAGTGAGAAATAGATTTAAGGGCCTAGATCTGATAGATAGAGTGCCTGATGATCTATGGACTGAGGTTCGTGACATTGTACAGGAGACAGGGATCAAGACCATCCCCATGGAAAAGAAATGCAAAAAAGCAAAATGGCTGTCTGGGGAGGCCTTACAAATAGCTGTGAAAAGAAGAGAAGCGAAAAGCAAAGGAGAAAAGGAAAGATATAAACATCTGAATGCAGTGTTCCAAAGAATAGCAAGAAGAGATAAGAAAGCCTTCTTCAGTGATCAATGCAAAGAAATAGAAGAAAACAACAGAATGAGAAAGACTAGAGATCTCTTCAAGAAAATCAGAGATACCAAAGGAACATTTCATGCAAAGATGGGCTCGATAAAGGACAGAAATGGTATGGACCTAACAGAAGCAGAAGATATTAAGAAGAGATGGCAAGAATACACAGAAGAACTGTACAAAAAAGATCTTCACAACCCAGATAATCATGATGGTGTGATCACTGACCTAGAGCCAGACATCCTGGAATGTGAAGTCAAGTGGGCCTTAGAAAGCATCACTACGAACAAAGCTAGTGGAGTTGATAGAATTCCAGTTGAGCTATTCCAAATCCTGAAAGATGATGCTGTGAAAGTGCTGCACTCAATATGCCAGCAAACTTGGAAAACTCAGCAGTGGCCACAGGACTGGAAAAGGTCAGTTTTCATTCCAATCCGAAAGAAAGGCAATGCTAAAGACTGCTCAAACTACCGCACAATTGCACTCATCTCACACGCTAGTAAAGTAATGCTCAAAATTCTCCAAGCCAGGCTTCAGCAATATGTGAACCGTGAACTTCCTGATGTTCAAGCTGGCTTTAGAAAAGGCAGAGGAACCAGAGATCAAATTGCCAACATCCACTGGATCATGGAAAAAGCAAGAGAGTTCCAGAAAAACATCTATTTCTGCTTTATTGACTATGCCAAAGCCTTTGACTGTGTGGATCACAATCAACTGTGGGAAATTCTGAAAGAGATGGGAATACCAGACCACCTGATCTGCCTCTTGAGAAATCTGTATGCAGGTCAGGAAGCAACAGTTAGAACTGGACATGGAACAACAGACTGGTTCCAAATAGGAAAAGGAGTTCGTCAAGGCTGTATATTGTCACCCTGTTTATTTAACCTTTATGCAGATTACATCATGAGAAATGCTGGACTGGAAGAAACACAAGCTGGAATCAAGATTGCTGGGAGAAATAGCAATAACCTCAGATATGCAGATGATACCACCCTTATGGCAGAAAGTGAAGAGGAACTCAAAAGCCTCTTGATGAAAGTGAAAGTGGAGAATGAAAAAGTTGGCTTAAAGCTCAACATTCAGAAAAAGAAGATCATGGCATCCGGTCCCATCACTTCATAGGAAATAGATGGGGAAACAGTGGAAACAGTGTCAGACTTTATTTTTGGGGGCTCCAAAATCACTGCAGATGGTGACTGCAGCCATGAAATTAAAAGATGCTTACTCCTTGGAAGGAAAGTTATGACCAACCTAGATAGCATATTCAAAAGCAGAGACATTACTTTGCCAACAAAGATTTGTCTATCAAGGCTATGGTTTTTCCAGTGGTCATGTATGGATGTGAGAGTTGGACTGTGAAGAAGGCTGAGTGCCGAAGAATTGATGCTTTTGAACTGTGGTGTTGGAGAAGACTCTTGAGAGTCCCTTGGACTGCAAGGAGATCCAACCAGTCCATTCTGAAGGAGATCAGCCCTGGGATTTCTTTGGAAGGAATGATGCTGAAGCTGAAACTCCAGTACTTTGGCCACCTCATGC
The DNA here is from genome assembly GCF_055505025.1 of Bos grunniens. Lineage (NCBI taxonomy): Eukaryota > Metazoa > Chordata > Mammalia > Artiodactyla > Bovidae > Bos > Bos grunniens. Next base: position 8,266,791 of record NC_141170.1, on the reverse strand, counting down.
AAAGAGTTGACTCATTGGAATAGACTCTGATGCTGGGAGGGATTGGGGGCAGGAGGAGAAGGGAACGACAGAGGATGAGATGGCTGGATGGCATCACCGACTTGATGGATGTGAGTCTGAGATGTAGGTTCAATCCCTGGGTGGGGAAGATCCCCTGGAGAAGGGAATGGTTTCCCACTTCAGAATTGTTGCCTGGAGAATTCTATGGACAGAGGAGCCTGGCGGGTTGTAGCCCATGGGGTCATGAACAGAAGGACACGGCAGGGAACCTGAAGTCCTGTAGGTTCATGGAAGGGGTCTTTGAAGCTCTGGAGAGATCTGATGACTACTTTTTCTCTCAACTCTTTAGTTTCAAGGCAGTTCCAATGAGAGATTCCATTAACCCCAGATCTTTGGCCTGTTTGTTTTTTAATTCTTTGTTTTGGTCTTTTTTTTTTTTTTCTTCAAGGGCTACTCACCACCTGGGAGAAGAAAATATTACAAAGTATTTACTTTGCCTCTCCTATCCCATAACTTATATTTTAGTTCTGCCATGTTTTCATTTATCCTAGGAATAAATTACTGGTGTTCCCAGGGGAGTCTTCTTCAAAGACACTGAAGGCCAAGTAAACAACAATAATCTCAAGAAATAGGATGATGTCTCATGCCTCTGGCATAAAAAAATCTTGATAAAAATTTTTCTCCTCCTTCCCCACTCCTTACCCATCTGTCCCAAAACAAATCCCTTGAATGTCCAATCACTGAAACCAGTAGACTTTTCCAGATCCTCATGATTATTGCCTCTCTGAATTATCATTGAGTCAGCATAGTGCCTGACATACAGCAGGGATTTAATAAGTAGACAGACTCTCTCTTTCCATTACCTGAAAACTAAATTAGATCTCTTACTTCTCCAAACTTTTCTGTCTTTGTTTCTCCTTCAGACCTGCATATTTATTACGTCTTTAAAGTCGTGTCTTTACCAGTTATTAAACAGGGCAAAGTCTTGCTTGTCAATCCCATTATTTAAAAAAAAAAATATCCTGGATGAAAGAAAGTGAAAGTGTTAGTCACTCAGTCATGTCTGACTCTTTGTGATCCCATGGACTGGGCCCCACTAGGCTCCTCCGTCCATGGAATTCTCCAGGCAAGAATACTGGAATGGGTTGCCATTTCCTTCTCCAGGGCATCTTCCTGACCCAGGGATTGAATCTGGGTCTCCTGCAATGCGGACAGATTCTTTACTGTCTTAGTCATCAGGAAAGCCTAAAAAATCCTGGACAAGAGCACTATATTTCTAAGCTTTCATTGGAATTAGTTTGGGGATTGACATATGACTAGATTCTGACTTATAGACTATGTGTGAAAGTTATGTAAGTTTCTTTCAGTCTTAGATACAAAATTCTGGCTTGAACCTCCTCTTTCTCTCTTCTTTTTTCCCAAGAATGAGCATATAAAAGAAGTGTTAAAAATGGTAACACATGGAAGGAGCCTAAATCCCTGAGTCTCCTGGAAAACAGTCACCCAGAGGTAAAGTTCAAAAAAAGTTGGCTGTAACTTGTATAAGGAATACTTTTTTGCTATGTTAAACTATTGAAAACTAGGATCATGCCATCCAGTCTCATCACTTCATAGAAACTAGAAAGGGAAAAGTGGAAGGAGTAACAGACTTTATTTTCTTGGGCTCCAAAATCATGGTGGATGATGAATGCAGCAGTAAAATTAAAAGACACTTGCTCCTTGAAAGGAAAGCTATGACAAACTTAGCATATTAAAAAGCAGAGACATCATTTTGCCAACAAAGATCTATATAGTCAAAGGTATAATTTTTTTCAGTAGCCATGAATGGATGTGAAAGATGGTCCATTAAGAAAGCTGAGCACTGAAGAATTGATGCTTTCAAATTGTGGTGGTGGAGGAGACTCTTGAGAGTCCATTGGACTATAAGGAGATCAAAGCAGTCAATTCCAAAGGAAATCAACTCTGAATACTCACTGGCAGGACAGATGCTGAAGCTGATGTTTTAGTACTTAGACCACTTTATGCAAAGAGCCGACTCATTGGAAAACACCCTGATGCTGGGAAAGATGGAAGGCAAAAGGAGAAAGTGGTGGCAGGTAATGAGATGGTTAGATAATGTCACTGACTCAGTGGACGTGGATTTGAGCAAACTCCAGGAGATAGTGAAGGATGGAGGAGCCTGGCATGCTGCAGTCAATGGGATCCCAAAGAGTCAGACATGACTTAGTGACTGAAGAATAATAACAACAAGCTGTTGAAATTCGGGGGTTGTTTGTTAATACTTAGTAGTTAATTACATTGAGCTTAGACAAATTACTTCCTTCTGAACCTAATTTTTAAAAATAAATGTCAGAAGAAATCATATAAATCCTACATGCTTTGTTGTAGTAAGGATTTAGAAAGAAAATACATGTAACAGGCTAGTGTGATGTATTTCAAGCACCAATACTATTAGCTATAGCTGCTTCATATTCAGTGGGCAAAGGTTCTAGTTCTTTCTGACATCCACTATGAGCTGTCCACTGTGTCACATCCTTCCTGTGTTTAATGATTCCTCACTGTGACCCTAGGAGATGAACATTACTGTCCCAATTTTGCTAAACAAGAACACTGAGATTGTGAGAAGTTAAGTAACTTGCCAAAGTGACATAGCCAGAAAATGTTGCAGTCCAGATTCAATCCAAGCCAAGGTTTATCTCTCTGGTTCCAAGCTCCTACCCTTAATGTGATATTCATAAGCAGTGGTTATCACTGTGGAGGTTTTCCTTGGCTTTTTTCTACTTCTACATGCTCTACCTGCTGACTTTCTAGCAGTGAGTTCAATTATCACATCAGCAAGCTACCTGGACTCTTTGTTTGATGCCTGCAATAAATGCAATTTCCTTCATCAAAGCCAGATGTCAGTAGATTGCTTTTCTTGTGCGTGGCGAGGGGACCCAACTTGGTTCAGTAACAGAAGGATGAGCATGTGTACAGGGTAGAGGCTGCAGGGAAGCCAGAAGTAGGCTGTAGGAAGTAGAAAGAATGGAGAATAGAAAATGAAGTGGGAAGAAGAGTGAATAAACATTTTCCCACATGCTCTTCATTTTCCTTGTAATTACCTTCCCCCCACCACCACCTTCAACCTGCCCGCATACTTATCCACCATCCTTTCTCAAACATGGAACCACAGATCACGGGCCTCCCTAGAATGAATGGCCTGAAGTCTTTCCTCCTTCAATGAACTTAGAGGATACTGCTGCATGGTTTCCTATCTCCTGGGTCTGGAGCACATCCCATCATCACATTTTTTCAATTTTATTTATAGTTATAAATTGATTCATCTCTCTCCCCCACTAGACAATAGATTTCAGATTTCTAGTCAATCTTTAGTAACTATTGAATCCTGGCACATGAGTGGATAGCTTCTTGGGAAACACAGAAAGACACACAGACCTCTTAGGAAAGGATTCCCATTTTCTGGCCCCTGTTCTGCTCTTGTGAGGTTAGAGATCTCGTTCCATCTCTTCAGTTTCAGCTTCTCATTCAGTGGAATGAGAGGCTCGTATGTTCTCTGTGCTTTCTCTTCTAATCAAGCATCACGTGCTTTTATGTAAATCCAAGAATGTTATTAAAATGCAAGATGTGGGCTCAGAGTCACGCATCCAAAGAGCATGTGTTCTCAAGTTTCCACTAGAAGCTAGAGGTAGTGCTGGCAACAGCATCCACGCCTTCACATCCCCAGACTGAGCCACTTCCCTCTCCAGCACTCAGCCTCTCACTTTCTTGCTTGATTCAGCAACATTTTAAAATATCAGATTAAATTCGTGAAGTTTTAAGATAATTTTTCTAAACATTGAAATATAGTTCAAGCTCTAGAGCACTACACTTACATAATAATTTAGCTTGTAATTTTCTCATTTATTAATATTTGCTTGTATTTATTTGTTAAGTGCTCTTTAAATGTTAGGTGTGAAACTAGCAACAGGGAATACGGAAGAGAATAACATAGACAAAATCTTCATGTCCCTATTTTGAAGGAGCTTAGAGTATGAGGGTTGTTGTTCGGTCTCTAAGCAGTGTCTGACTCTTTGTGACCCCACGGACTACAGCATACCAGGCACCCCTGTCTTTCACTATCTTTTGGAATTCACTCAAATTCATGTCCATTGAGTAGGAGATGCTATCTAACTATCTCATCCTCTGCTGCTCCTTCTCCTTTTGCTTTCAGTCTTTCTCAGCATCAGGATCTTTTCCAATGAGTTGGTTCTTCACATCACATGGCCAAAGTATTGGAGTTTCAGCTTCAGAGTCAGTCCTTCCAATGACTATTCAGGATTCATTTCCTTTAGGATTGACTGGTTTGATCTCCTTGCAGTCCAAGGGACTCTCAAGAATTATCTCCAGCACTATAATAAAGAACTATAGTTCTTTAGTGCTCAGCCTTCTCTATGGTCCGACTCTCACACCCGTACATAACTACTGGAGAAAACCATAGCTTTGACTAGACGGACCTTTGTCAGGTTGAGAAGCTTACAAAAAACAAGTGACATTCATAATGACACTCTGAGGCAAGTATTATTCTGGAGGTTACGGGGAGAAGTGGGAGCTGAAGCTAACAGAAATAAAGCAAGCCTCTGTGAGAAGTCAGCTAGAATAAGTGAGAATGGGGACTGACTGCCATCAGGCTTTATGGCTAAAACTAAGAAGTTACCAAAATGAATCATTCTTGTTTAGAAGAATGCTCTAAAGAACTCAACTTTGCTCAACCTTTTCCCCCTTGAAAGTCTGGAATCAACTGAGCCATGCACGTAGGGAGGAAAATACCAGCTTTAGTGGCGGTGAAGGTGGATTAGAGAATGTGGCTTTGATCTGCAATCCAAATCAGGCTTTTGACTCTTTTTCCCTAAGTTTCAACTTTGAGACCCACATGTTTTCACGTGGGTTGTATAAGTCATGGCCTGCTCACCTCCACAAAACCGAGAGCTTTAAAATGGGTGCAGAAGTGAGCTGACTGATTTGCCTGGGTCTTTAATCAGGAGTGCATCTCATGTGTATAAAAAGCTGGAGAAAAGAAAGCCTCTGTTCTGCAGGCTCATGAGGCAAACAGAGATCCCCGAAGGCCCTACAGCAGACATTCTTGACTCTCCATCTCAGTCGTGGAAGTAAGACAGATCCATACTTATAGAGAGAGGACTCAGTGAGAGGCAGAAAGAAGGAAGACTCTATCTACCTGCTACATGCAACAGGGTCCATGCTTCTTCTGGCTGTATGGAAGGAATGCAGAAAGACGGAAGAAAGCTTCCCAAGCAGATATCACATGCTTTGAGGATCTCTGAATCTTTATTTAATATTTCAATAATCAGAGCTCTCATTTATCAAACACAATATTCTGGCTTCAGGTCTAAGCTCTTTATGTAAATAACCTCATGGAACATGCACAGCTACTTTATAAATTAGCTACTATTACTCTAGTCAAAGCCATGGTTTTTCTAGTAGTCATGTATGGATGTGAGAGTTGGACCATAAAGAAAGCTGAGCGCCAAAGAATTGAAGCTTTTGAACTGTGGTGTTAGAGAAGACTCTTGAGAATCTCTTGGAATACAAGGAGATCCAACCAGTCCATCCTAAAGGAAATCAGTCCTAAATATTCATTGGAAGGACTGATACTGAAGTTGAAATGCCGATACTTTGGCCACCTGATGCAAAGAACTGACTCAATGGAAAAGCCCCTGAGAAATATTGAAGGTGGGGGGAGAAGGGAACGACAGAGGATGAAATGGTTGGATGGCATCACCGACTCGATGGACATGAGTTTGAGTAAACTCCAGGAGTTGGTGGTGGACAGGGAGGGCTGGTGTGCTTCAGTCCATGGGGTTGTAAAGAGTCAGACACGACATGAGTGACTGAACTGAAAACTGAAACTCTACAGTTTACAAGTGCGGTGATCAAGATTTAGAGAATTGGAATGATTTTGTTCATGATCGTAGCTACCAGTGCATGGGGTTTGTCTGACTCCCCTGCCTTTCTCCTTGCCTGCTTAGCATTTTTATATTTACTCAGGACATTTTGCGTCTTTGCTTTTTAATCTCTGACTCTGTGTTCATCCTTTGAACTTGAGAACACACTTGTCTTTAAATGTTATTTACTGCAAGGAATTTTCTCTTTTCTCTTTCAGTTCTTATTCTTGGCTTTTGATAATATATCATACCACTTAGCATATTATGCATGCTTGCTAAGTTGCTTCAGTTGTGTCCAGCTCTTTGTGACCCCATGGGCTGTAGATTTCCAGGCTCCTCTGTCCATGGGATTCTCCAAGAAAAATACTAGAGTGGGTTGCCAATTTCCTCCTCCAGGGGATCTTCCCAACCCAGGAGTTGAACCCACATCTTTTACGTCTCCTGCATTGGCAGGTGGGTTCTTTACCAGTAGCACCCCCCACCCCCACCCCAGGAAGCCCATCATGTTATACATTATATCGTATCAAGTTATATGTGCTGTAGACTGAATTATGTTGCCCCAGATTCACACGTTTAAGCCCTACCCCACAGCATAATGACATTTGGAGATGGAGTCTTTTGGAGGTAAACAGATTTAGAAATAGAAATAATATATTTAGATAGGTAATGAAATGGTACCCTTATGATGGGATTAGTGGTGTTATAAGAGACACCAGAGAGCTTGCTCTCTCTTCACCATGTGAAGATACAGCAAAGGCCAACATCTGTAAACTGGAAAGAGAGCCCGTACCAGAACCCAAAGATGCTGATGCCCCAATCTTGGACTCTCAGCCTCCAGAACTGTGGGAAAATAAGATTCTGTTATTCAAGTCACCCAGTTTACATTTTGTTGTAGGAGATCATACAGGCTAAAAAAAAATGTATCATATAATATCACATATAACATAATTACACATGATGTGCCTTATAAAATTATGTTATCCTTATTTTTTGTTACCCTATTCCTTTTCTGTCCACCTGCATTTTTATTTCTCCCCAGAAGCTTGCATATTACCTAGCACATAGTAGGCATATAGTAATAATTGATGGATGCATAAAAACATAAATGAATCTAGTCCTGGCCTCTCTGAATAACCCACCACTGTTAGTAAATGGGTTCTCCAACTTGGCTCCACTCTGCTTGATCAGTGTCTGTAGGGAGCCTTCCTTCAGGTCCAGTGCAGGGTTCAACCCAATGACTTCTCAATTCAACCAATGTATTTAGTCCATGAGTATTTCCTAAACTCAATCCCAGGTCTGTAAGTATTTCTCCCAAGGATCTTGGGCAAGTCATTTCCCTCCTTGAATTTCAGCTGCCGTGTCCAGATGGAGTGTAATTCGAGACCCCATAAAAATCACCATCCAAGACAAAATGAGAATTGCAAAGGGGAGGATGCATCAGGAAATCTTTCAAGTCAGTAATTCATCCTGGAATAAAGTGATGATTCTCCATATCCAGAGCTGTGGGCCATGGGGGCAGAGAAGGCTGCTGCCTTTTCTCCAGCTGCTGAGCTCCAAGTCTGGGAAACTTGTCAAACTCAGAGCTATGCTTTGCAATCCCTTTCAAAGGCACTGCTCATATAGAGGTGCTGTGGATCGATTTGTGGTACTAAAGTGCTTGCACCCTTTCCTGAACGTGCAGTGTCCCTGAATATTTAACAAGGAAAGTAATAGTCTTCAACGGGAGGGTGGAATTGAGTTGGGTGGTTTTGGGCAGCCGCAGCCTGGATTATAAAACTGAAAAAAGAAGATGGACAGTTTGTATTGATTTGGGGCCTATTTTTTCTTACTTTATTTGCTGCTTTAAAATCTATGTACTTTGCTCCTAGCAGCTTCCTGTCTGGATAATAGAAAAACACTTTCTGTAAGTGGTTAACTTGACAGGTTTTCATTTGTGCCTGGGCTGCCAAGAGCCACTTATGACTCTTATCCTGCACATTTACAATCCTCTGTATATCCTGGATTCATTTATTCATCCATCCATCCATCCATTCATTCAGCTTTGGTTGATCTTATCATGTGTGTGAAAAAAAAAATACCCTTTGCCAAAAATAAATAAAAGTAAAAATGTTTCTGCTTGGAAGAAGCTCCCATAAGGCAAGACACATTGACAATGCACTGTGGGAAGTGTTTGAATGTGGTGTGCCGAGCCCTCTAGAAATAACAGACACAGTTCCACCTGGCTTGGCTGTCGAAGAAGCCATTTCAGAATATATGTCTCTGGATTGATCTCCACTATTTATCTCCTCACTCAGTAGTCAAGTAGGTTAGTCACCGAATAAATCAGTGGTTCTGTTTTCCAAACTGAGTTGGTTAAACTAGGTTTTCACAGGTTCCCCAGCATCCATACAAGCTAAGAGGGACAGCAATTTAGTTCCAGCAACTGTACCAGTGTCACAGAGAACTGGACATCATTATCCAGGATGCAACTGACATTCTAATAGTTTAATAAACCTATAATTTAGTTCCCCCATTTATGCTTCTTGTTACCTGTTGCTTCTCCCTAGATTGTCAGCATTTCCACCACTCAAGACTTCTGTTTACTGTCTTTCTTTAGATATTTCTCTCCAACTTCCTATGTTTACCGTTAAGATAAACAGATGATATATTTCCTAGTCTTAGGTTTATCAGTCTTCCTTGGGTTGTGATGAGAAAAGAATTTCTGCCTAGGCATTTTATTTTATTTTTTAATTAATTAATTTATTTTAATTGGAGGCTAACTAGTTTACAATATTGTAGTGGTTTTTGCCATATATTGACATGAATCAGCCATGGATATACAAATGTAGGACAATCTTGTTCACACCCAGAGTAAAGACATTTAGATAAGGACCCAAGCTTTGGATCCCTGCCCCAAGTTTCTGCTTTTGGATTCCTGGGTCACCTTTTAAAGTTACCATGTAAGAGCTGAGCCCATGGAAAGTGAGTGATCTCTGTCCAATCACTTTATAAGTAACAGGGCCTTTTTACTCCGCTTTCTGTCTCCTGATTGCTTTCTCTTGAGTTAGGAATGACCTTCCTCTGGCTCACTGCACCCCACACTCCCAACTCTGGTATCTGTAAGTAATAAATCTTGTGACTTTACTTCCTTCCCATGAGTATGTTGAAGCTGCATGCCTACTACATGCTAAATTGCTTCGGTTGTGTCCTATTTTTTTGAGATGCTATGGACTATAGCCGACCAGGCTCCTCTGTCCATGGGATTCTCCAGGCAAGAATACTGGAGTGAGTTACCATGCTCTCCTTCAAGGGATCTTTCCAACCCAGGGATCGAACTCACATCTCTATGTCTCCTGCATTGCATTGGCAGGCAGTTTCTTAACCACTAGAGACACCCACCTTTTATCAAAGTGGGCCCAGGGTTTTCATCTTCCCAAAGTAGGAACTTGGATGCTAAAGGAGCTCCCTGCCAGCCCTATGAGGGTGGCTTGTGCCTCTTCATTCAGCAGGTCTTAACTGGCATATCCTTAATTTAACACACCAGCTACAGGGCCAATGAACACATGGGTTTATTTTATTTTATTTATTTATTTATTTTTTAATTGAACTTGGTAGTTGCTAGGAAATGCCATTTATTTCACAGATAAATATACAGATGTATATATTATAGGAAATCACCCATGGGGCTCTCTAACTCAAATGCACTGGCTTTTATGCAACCTTATATTACTTTTACAGAGAAATATTACTATTCATGTATTCCCTTTTGAAACAGCAAAAACAAATCAAGTAAAATCCAAGTCTTGTTCTGTACGTTTTTAAGGAGTTGTGATTGGAAAACAGCCATCAGCCAACACGCCAAATTCCTCTGTGTTTAACAGAGGCCACAGGGAATGCAGTTATCTTCTGACAATCAGACAAAAATTGATATATGTTGCAATTTTTTTTAATTTAATTTGATTTTATTTTTTAACTTTACAATATTGTATTGGTTTTGCCATATATCAAAATGAATCCACCACAGGTATACATGTGTTCCCCATCCTGAACCCTCCTCCCACCTCCCTCCCCATACCATCCCTCTGGGTCGTTCCAGTGCACCAGCCCCAAGCGTCCAGTATCGTGCATCGAACCTGTACTGGTGACTCGTTTCATATATGATATTATACATGTTTCAATGCCATTCTCCCAAATTATCCCACCCTCTCCCTCTCCCACAGAGTCCAAAAGACTGTTCTATACATCAGTGTCTCTTTTGCTGTCTCGTATACAGGAAAGTTATGACCAACCTAGATAGCATATTCAAAAGCAGAGACATTACTTTGCCAACAAAGGTTCGTCTAGTCAAGGCTATGGTTTTTCCTGTGGTCATGTATGGATGTGAGAGTTGGACTGTGAAGAAGGCTGAGTGCCGAAGAATTGATGCTTTTGAACTGTGGTGTTGGAGAAGACTCTTGAGAATCCCTTGGACTGCAAGGAGATCCAACCAGTCCATTGTGAAGGAGATCAGCCCTGGGATTTCTTTGGAAGGAATGATGCTAAAGCTGAAACTCCAGTACTTTGGCCACCTCATGCGAAGAGTTGACTCACTGGAAAAGACTCTGATGCTGGGAGGGATTGGGGGCAGGAGGAGAAGGGGACGACAGAGGATGAGATGGCTGGATGGCATCACTGACTTGATGGACATGAGTCTGAGTGAACTCCAGGAGTTGGTGATGGACAGGGAGGCCTGGCGTGCTGCAATTTATGGGGTCGCAAAGAGTCAGACACGACTGAGCGACTGAACTGAACTGAACTGATACAGGGTTATTGTTACCATCTTTCTAGATTCCATATATATGTGTTAGTATACTGTATTGGTGTTTTTCTTTCTGGCTTACTTCACTCTGTATAACAGACTCCAGTTTCATCCACCTCATTAGAACTGACTCAAATGCATTCTTTTTAATGGCTGAGTAATACTCCATTGTGTATATGTACCACAACTTTCTTATCCATTCATCTGATGATGGACATCTAGGTTGCTTCCATGTCCTGGCTATTATAAACAGTGCTGTGATGAACATTGGGGTACACGTGTCTCTTTCAGTTCTGGTTTCCTCGGTGTGTATGTCCAGCAGTGGGATTGCTGGATCATAAGGCAGTTCTAGTCCCGAAAACATGGGTTTAGGACTAATTTGAATAAGAGCCTTATTTCAGCTATCTCCCAGGCAATTCACCACAGTCATCAGATGGTCTTATTGAAAGTGTTACAGAGAAACAAAGCTAACTTGAAGACTACGGTGGAGCAGATTGGCCAATGACATGACCAGCTCTGTCCTCGCTCAGTATGAGTTCATTGTCAGCACCCAGTCTCAGCCGCACTAAATAAAAAATCCTTCCTTCCGACTTGCCTCTATTCAGATTTTAGGTTAGACTTGGTGCTGCTTATGTAAACAACTATTCTGGGTCCATTTGGGGGGAAATAGTATTCAGTAGAAATAAAAATCTTTAAAAAGAAATTGTGGCTGATGGGATATTTATATACATTTATTTATTCAGGATGAATATTAAATATTTGAGGAGCAACTCTTTAGATAACTGTCAATAAGGATATCTTGAGCTCTTTACCTTAGGACTTATTAAACCCGGATATGAAGGCTTTTGTTGAAATAGTAGGTACTTTGCTATATGAGTAATTAAAGATCAATCTGTAATCAATACATACCAATAGAAATGCAGTTTCTAGATCATTGAAAGTGAAAGTGAAAGTGTTAGTCACTCAGTCTTGTCCAACTCTTGGCGACTCTATGGACTTTAGCCTGCCAGGCTCCTCTGTCCAAGGAATTCTCCAGGCAAGAATACTGAAATGGGTGGCTATTCCCTTTTCCAGGAGTTCTTCCTGATCCAGGGATTGAACCTGGGTCTCCCATACTACAGGCAGATTCTTTACCACCTGAGCCACCAGGGAAGAATCAATATGTAATTGATATGGGTTAGTCGCTCAGTTGTGTCTGACTCTTTGTGGTCCTGTGGACTGTAGCCTGCCAGGCTCCTCTTTCAATAATAGAACAAGGGGGATTCTCCGGGCAAAAATACTGGAGTGGATTGCCATTCCCTTCTCCAGGATGTAATCAATATATGCCAATAGAAATGTAGTTTCTAGGTCAATAGAAGAGCTAAAAATCCATTTACCATGGGGTTTTCTTTGTGTTGTCATGTTCTACTGCTCTCTTCTTGGGAGGAGGGGAAAAGGGTTCAATTTTTTCTATGAATTCTTGTATTAAGGACACTTAATTCTTTCATTTTTTTGTGCAGAAATCTCCAAGTGTTCTATTATTGAAACCTTCTCTCTAACCATTCCTGTCCCAGCTGCCCCCAGTACATATGAGCTTCTTGTTTTACTTACTTTTCTGACAAATGGTGCTTTTTCTCGTTTGATCACTACTCTGGCTCTCTGGTTTCTTCCTTGATCTTGTGAAGGCACGAAAATTTAAAGTCCATTTCAGAAAAGAGTCGTATCCTCGTTGGAGTGCCAGTTGAAACAGGGATTTCATTTACCTTAGTAATACTATTAAATACTTAGGCTATAGGAAACCTGGAGTTTTGTCTACTGTAGACTCTGACTAGAGAGAATGGAGAAGAACCAGGGAGGGCTTTGCACCTAAGAAACTGTTCAAGTTTCAACTTTCAAAAGATTTAGTGTAGAAGAGTTTGGTTGACCAACAGTGAAGGCATTTCTCCTTCTTGTCTTGTCAGTTGAGCCAGTGCCGAAATGCTCCAGACTTCCTACCTTCTAGTGAGGCAGTGTGATAGTGTGTTTCATGTGACAGCCCAGGGGAGAACTGAACTCAATTTTCCACAACAATTAGGTTTTTAAGGAAATTAATTTTAGGGAAGCTTATTTAAAATAACACACATGTGCCTTATCTTTGCAACTTATGTCATCACAATTTTTTAAGAGTAGCTGTTCCAAAATCTTTATATATTTATGACTCGTTTATAAGCCTTTGTGAAGTATGTACTAATATTCTTAATTAAAAATTAGGAAACTAAGTTCAGAGAGGTTAGCCAATTTATCCAGTATAAAACCTGCTGGTAGTATGGGGCCCAGGATATTCATTCAGCTCTGTTAAAAACACAGATGTTACATGCTTTTAGCTACAAAGTGGTACAGTGCTGCATTTCTGGGCTAAAGGTGGTTAAAGACCTAAATTAAATTCTTAATTCAATAGTTAATTTAAGAGTCTCAGTTTTATCCCATTCATTAGCAAACATCTTATTTTTTCAGCATTCTGGTGCTTATGCTGCAGAAAAGGTTTATATCTTATAAATCACTATTTCTTGTTTTTTCACCATTCATCTTAAGTTCTTAAGGGGCAAAATGATGGAAAATAAAAAAAAGAAAAATAGGGAGAAAAGAAAAAGAAAAAGAGAAAATCAAGTCTTCTAACAGTGTCAAACCTCAAAGCCTTTTGAAGATAAATGGCCTACCAAAGCCTTCCCAGGTAGCTGAATGGTAAAGAATCTGCCTGCCGATGCAGGAGTCCTAGGTTGGATCCCTGGGTCAGGAAGATCCCTTGAAGAAGGAAACAGCAACTCATTCCAGTATTCTTGCCTGGAGAATTCCATGGACAGAGGAGCCTGGTGGGCTACAGTCCATGATGTCGCAAAGAGTCAGACACAGCTGAGCACACACACACACAGCATACCAAGAGGATAAACTTAATCTTGAACTTAAGCCCCTGGATGGGTTTTTTACTTGTTTGTTGTACTTATTTGAGTTTGATCTGACGGTTTTGAAATCTATGTTCATATACTGGCATTAATCATGAGTGCCTTACTTTTTGTCCTGAAAATGAAAGTGTTAGTCAGTCATGTCCAACTCTTTTGACCCCATGGACTGCAGCCCACCAGGCTCCTCTGTCCATGAAATTCTCCAAGCAAGACTACTGGAGTGGGTTGCTATGTCCTTGTCCAGGGAACCTTCCTGACCCCAGGTCCTGAACCTGGGTCTCCTGCATCACAGGCAGATTCTTTACTGTCTGAGCTGCTAGGAAAGCCCCACTTTTTGTTCTAGAGTAATGCTAAAAAATGAAAAAAGTATTAACTCAATAAACAGGGACCACACCATAGAAGAATAGGAATTGATCAAAGAGGGCGAAGGTAAGAGGGACACTGAATCAGAGTGAGAGGGTACTGCAACTTACATGGCCAAGAGTGAACACAGACAGAAAGGAGTGATGAATTCAGGACACGTTTGCAATCCACTGAAACATAGACGTCTTACAATATATATGAGAACATATTACGTATATATATATATATATATATATATATATATATGAACGTTGTATATATTTACCTTATCTCAGAACCTGGCATTCTGCTTGGCTCAAAATAGCAATGATTTACTGAATCATTTTGACTGTATTAATATAAATCAAATATGTTTTGGGGGCTCTGTGACTTTTATTTTCAAAAAAGATTGTTAATAAAGTCCTGAATAATTAAGAGTTGATTGCACCTACATTTCTCTGATACTCATCTTCTTTTTATCATATGTTTGCTTTTTGATTACTGGAACAAAAGCTATTTCTGCTGTGCATGTGGCCTAAAGAACTTCACTCTTTATACAATAAATGAAAGAAGTCTCAGAGATACCAGAAGAAAGAGGAAAAGGCATTTATTCCACGAACTAATCTGGAAACCTGTAACTTGCTTGATTTAAAAAGTGGGTTTCAAAATGAGGCATTTTCCAGGACCAAAATTTTTGCAAGAACCTCTCAAGTAATATTACATTTTGATATGCATGATCTCATTTGATGAAATATGAAGAGCTGAAATTATGACCTACATTTTAAAGATGAAGAAACCAGTTCACCAAGAGGTAAAGCTGTTTGTGCAAGTGAGAGATCAGGGCAGAAATCAAATGGAGTGCTGGGCTTTCTCTAGGGTACAGGGTAGCCATTGCTTATCAAAGCTATTTCTCATTTCCCATTGAGGCGAGGTGATTTCTCCATTAAACCTCAATTCAAGAAAAGGGCACAAAATTTCAAAAATTCAGACTGTCTTGTTACCTCCAGGAGACAGAGATATCTATTTGTGAAAAATAAAATGTAGGCCAAGGGGTCAATTTTAGCTTCCAGTTTGAGTTTAACATTCCTTAAAATATATATATATTTGATGTTGAGAATCTAGGCAAGGAAAAAGTATTCAAAGCTACTCTGTAAACTTTGATACTATTTCTGTTCTGATTTTGAATTGTGTTCTCTCTGTTGCTGTTGTTCAGTCCGTAAGTCATGTCCGACCTTTGTGACTGCATGGACAGGCCAGGCTCCTGTGTCCATGGATTTTCTGGGCCAGAATGCTGGAGTGGGTGCCATTTCCTTCCTCATCTCTTGTGTGTCCTGTATTGGCAGGCAAATTCTTTACCACTAAGCCACCTGGGAAGCCTGTGTGTTTTCTTTAGCCACCTTTAAAATGTGTTGAACTAAAGTGAAGTAATTACATTTTTAGAATGCTCTCTTATTTGCTTATTCAACAAAAAATTATCATGCACCAACTGAACCCTGGATATAGTTTTGATGATACATATAGAAAGAGAAATAAGATTTCTTGACTTAATGAAAATGTGTGAAAGTACTATTTAAAATGACTGGCATTTATTTAATACTACATGCCCAATTCAGCTTTAATTGTTCATTTGCATTAGCCCACTTAGGTCTTTATAGTTCTATGCAGTAGGTATTATAATTATCCACATTTTATACACAAAAAAGTGGGGCACAGACAGATTAAGTGACTTTCCAAAATTCACTCTGTCAATAAGTTAGAGAGTTGGGATCCAAACCAAGACAGTCTGGTTCCTAAGCCTTTGTTTAACTGCTATAAAATATTCATTAGCACACTGCAAAAGTTTGAACACATTATTCCATATGAGTGACATTTGAGTACAACTAATTGGGGAAGCCTCGGTAACTAATATAGCAGAGATATTCTCAACATTAATTTTTTCCATCTCTTTAATAACACAAAACAGATGCTTGACAGTTACCAAACTGTTTCTCTCTCATTCTCTTCTTGTATATCTCACTCCCTTTTCCCAGACCTTATCTTCATTACTTCAATAAAAGGACAATTCTTCTATTACTTTCATAGCACGATTGCATGTTTGGGATCAAGATGTGGAGTTCTGATTATTTGCCAAAGGAGGTTGCTGTACTTATGGTGTGTGTTTAGGCCAAGGAACTTCCCAGGTGAAGAAGTGGTAAAGAACATGCCTGCCAGTGAAGGAGACATAAGAGACTAGAATTCGATACCTGGGTCAGGAAGATCCTCTGCAGGAGGGCAGGGCAACCCACTCCAGTGTTCTTGCCTGGAGAATCCCATGGACAGGCGAGCCTGTCAGCCTACAGTCTGCAGGGTTGCAAAGAGTCAGGTATGATTGAAGCAACCGAGCACACACGCACACACGTTTAGGCCAAGGTACCAGGACAGCAAATGGCGACTTCAAGCACTACTATGCGCTGTGCTTTTTAGGATTTTCCACAGTTCACAGAAAGCTGCTCAGAGGAAGCAGCTCATTTAATTATTGGAGGATTTGCATTAATGACATGACTGCCCAGCTGTCGAGAAAAAGTACACTCTTCAGTGTTCCTTTTCAGTGCCCTTGGCCCAGCTCTAGAACTAAGCTCCTCAGTCCCAGAGTGCCACGTTACACATGCACCACCACTCCCACCACTGCACCGTTGCTTGGCAACAGCAGTACTTGTTCCACTTGCAAGATGGGAAGGAGACGAATGGATAACCAGGAAAACCTCCAGCCTTGTAATTTCTCATCCCATTGTGGAAAAGCACAGAGTGAGTGCTCAGCCTTAATGCTCTCTCAAAATGGCAGCCTGAAGATATTTTGTGTTACCAGAAAGGAACCATTAGTATCCACTACACTTAAAATAAAGGGTCCCTTTAGCTCTTAAAACCTTAGTGGTTCGAATAGTGCTCTTTATTTATAAATCTGACTGTGTTGCTAACTACTAGGGAGATACTAGTTGTAAATGATCTGATAGTTGAGGTATAGGTATACTGACACTGAGAAATCAATCAATCAGTCATGCAAATTTTATTGAGGACTTGTTAGGAACACTAATAGCCATCATTTAATGAGTACCTTCTCCGTGTGCACCTCCATGCTAAGTGCTCTATACATCACCTTGTTTAATGCTTACAACACTCTTGTGAGATAGGATCTATTATTCTTGCCTTAGTGATAAGGAAATTACTGTTCAAACAGGTTGAATAAATTGTCCGTTGTCATGCAGAGTGTCAGATTTGAACCTAGGGCTGTTTGACTCCAAATTCTCTTAACCTCTAAGATCATTTGTCTGCTCTACTTGTTACTCCCCATGCCCAGTGCCAGTCTCTGAGATATTTCACAATGCCAGCCATATTTGTCATGCACCTACTCTATGGTAGGCTTCCCAGGGGGCACTAGCAGTAAAGAATCTGCCTGTCAGTGCAGGAGATGCAAGAAACATGGGTTCGATTCCTTGGTTGGGAAGATCCCCTGAAGTAAGAAATGGCAACCCACTCCAATACTCTTGCCTGGAAAATTCCACGGACAGAGGTGCCTGGCAGGTAATATGGTCCATGGGACCACAAAGAGTCAGACACGACTGAACACAAACACACCTTATACTATATGGTAGCCTACAAGTAACAGATTGAAGTTGTCTGTTTTACTAATTAAAATTCTGTGCCTCTCCTTTAAGTCTTTTATACTTTTTTCTGATGGTTGAAAGTCAAGGAGGTCTGGGATCAAATATTAACTCTAAAACTTATAAGTTTATATAAACATTGGTGAATGAAGTTGTACTGTTTATAATTATTAGCTCATAATTATTTTATCCATCAAGAACTGTGAAGAATCTGAGATTTTTTCATTTGCAAGATAACAAGTAAATCTGCTATACGTAGATGCTGGTGGGAGACAAAAGACTTCTGGTTAGAGGTAAAGGCTTTCAGTATTCATGGCACAGTAACTCAGTTGTAAAGAATCTCCCTGCCAATGCAGGAGAGCTGAGTTCAATCTCTGGGTCAGGAAGACACCCTGGAGGAGGAAATGGCAACCAACTCCAGTGTTCTTATTCTTGCCTGGAAAATCTCATGGACAGAGGAGACTGGTGGACTACAGTCCATAGGGTCACAAAGAGCCAGGCATGGCTGAGAGATTGAGCATAATATGATGAGGCATGGTAGGCAGCATGAGATTCATGTTCACATTGGTTTGCTGTGTCCTCAATGTCCATGAGCTGATATGGAGAGGCCCACATAGATGCTATGTACAGAATAGGTCTGCATCACAGTGGAGGAACTCCAAGTCTTTTTTTAAAAAAGAAAAAAGAAAACTCTAGTCTTTTCCTTTTTTTATTTGGGTATGGTTTTGGGCTTCCCAGGTGGCGCTTGGTTTAGTCGCTCAGTTGGGTCAACTTTTTGTGACCCCATGGGCTGCAGCATGCCAGGCTTTCCTGCCCATCACCAACTCCCAGAACTTGCTCATACTCATGTCCACTGAGTCGGTGATGCCATCCAACCACCTCATCCTCTGTTTTTTCATCCCCTTCTCCTCCTGCCTTCAATCTTTCCCAGCATCAGTGTCTTTTCCAATGAACCAGTTCTTCACATCAGGTGGCTGAAGTATTGGAGTTTCAGCATCAGTATCAGTCCTTCCAATGAATAATCAGGACTTATTTCCTTTAGGATTGACTAGTTTGATTTCCTTGCAGTCCAAGGGACTCTCAAGAGTCTTCTCCAACACCAAAGTTCAAAAGCATCAATTCTTTGGCACTGAGCTTTCTTTATAGTCCAACTCTAACATCCATACATGATTACTAAAAAAAAAAAAATCAGGTGACACTAGTGGTAAAGATTCTGCTTACCAATGCACAAGAAACAGGAGATGCAAGAGAAACAAGTTCAATCCCTGGGTCAGGAAGATCCCCTGCGGAAGAACATGGCAACCCACTCCAGTATTCTTGTCTGGAGAATCCCATGGACAGAGGAGCATGGGCTACAGTCCATGGGCTGCAAACAGTCAGACATGACCGAGCGACTTGTATGTTATAGTTGCTTTACAATGTTGTGTTAATTTCTGCTATTCAAGGAACTGAATCAGTTAAATGTATACATATATCCTTTCCCACTTGGATCTTCCTCCTATGCCCCCCATATCCCACCCCTCTAGGTTATCACAGTCCACCAAACCAAACTCCCTGCACTATAACAGGTTCCCACTAAGTGGCTATTTTGTACATGGTAGTGTATATATGCCAATTCCAATCTCCCAATTCAAGGGGCCTGCTAGAAAATGTACCCAACATTTGCCCCATGAGGAGACATTATCTTTATCCTTCTGGCCAGGAAGCAAACCTTCTCTCTGCTCTGGAGGAAGACACTGCCCTTATCTTCCAAGGATGCTGCTATACAAGCAGTCTTAAAAAGCTAATCTAGGACAATGTCTACCCGAGGCATGAAGAAATGTGAGCTCTCCACAGAGAATTGTTTCCCAACAGTAGTATCAAATAATCAAAAGCATGTTATGAGATAACTGCTTCCAATACTATCTGCCAGAATGAAGAAAATGGATGCGTTTCTTGAGTGAATGAAAGAAAAGTGGAGTGATATTAAGATCCAAATGAATGAGAGTGGGGAACAGAAAAAGGAAAATATGCACTTGGTAACCAAAAGATCCTGATTTAATAGTTGCTTCCACAGTTCTTATCTGGGATTACAAAACTCCTTTAAGTCTCATAGTTTTCACTGATATAATGAAAGTCATAACACAAACACTTCAGAGTTATGATTATAATTATATGTGAGACACTGTATACATATATACATATATCTATATGTTACATATGGCATACACACACACACACACACCTATATGTATATAAAATCTGTCTCATAGAAGGCAAGCAATATACCATTATGCACTCTTGCTTTAATGTAATAAAAATCAAATTGAGCAGACTTAAGATATGCAGAGTATATGATGAGAAATGCTGGGCTGGAAGAAGCACAAGCTGGAATCAAGATTTCTGGGAGAAATATCAATAGCTTCAGATATGCAGATGACACCATCCTTATGGCAGAAAGTGAAGAGGAACTAAAAAGCCTCTTGATGAAAGTGAAAGAGGAGAGTGAAAAAGTTGGCTTAAAGCTCAACATTCAGAAAACTAAGATCATGGCATCTGGTCCCATCACTGCATGGGAAATAGATAGGGAAACAGTGGAAACAGTGTCAGACTTTATTTTTGGGGGCTCCAAAATCACTGCAGATGGTGACTGCAGCCAGGAAATTACAAGATGTTTACTCCTTGGAAGGAAAGTTATGACCAACCTAGATAGCATATTCAAAAGCAGAGATATTACTTTGCCAACAAAGGTCCATCTAGGCAAGTCTATGGTTTTTCCAGTGGTCATGTATGAATGTGAGAATTGGACTTTGAAGAAAGCTGAGTGCAGCATTGATGCTTTTGAGCTGTGGTGTTGGAGAAGACTCTTGAGAGTCCCTTGGACTGCAAGGAGATCCAACCAGTCCATTCTAAAGGAGACCAGTCCTGGGTGTTCATTGGAAGGATTGATGCTGAGGCTGAAACTCCAGTACTTTGGCCACCTCATGCAAAGAGTTGACTCACTGGAAAAGACTCTGATGCTGGGAGGGATTGGGGGCAGGAGGAGAAGGGGACGACAGAGGATGAGATGGCTGGATGTCATCACCAAGTCAATGCACATGAGTTTGGGTGAACTCCAGGAGTTGGTGATGGACAGGGAGGCCTGGCATGCTCAGATTCATGGGGTCACAAAGAGTTGGACACAACTGCGCGACTGAACTGACCTGAACTAAAGCAGGGAGGGAGGCGTATGGATATCTGGTAGAACTCAAGTGTGAAAATGCTTCCAGCTCTGAGGAAAGATGGCCAAGAGGGACTCAAAGAATATAGGAATCCTTTATGCTTATTGTTACCATTGTTTTTATTTGATTCTTCAGTATGTCTGAAAGAACGCCGAAGAATTGATGCTTTTGAACTGCGGTGATGGAGAAGACTCATAAGAGTCTCTTGGACTGCAAGGAGATCAAACCTGTCCATATTGAAGAAAATCAGTCCTGAATATTCCTTGGAAGGACTGATGATCCAATACTTTGGCCACCTGATACAAAGAACTGATTCATTAGAAAAGACCCTGATGCTGGGAAAGATTGAAGGTGGGAGGAGAACGGGACAACAGAGGATGGTTGGATGGCAGAGGTTGGATGACATCACCAACTCAATGGACATGAATTTGAGCAAGCTCTGGGAGTTGGGAATGGACAGGGAAGCCTGACGTGCTGCAGTCCATGGGGTCGCAAAGAGTCGGGCATGACTGAGTGACTGAACTGAACTGAATTGAATGTCTAGTTTCTGCTTTTTTCTATTTCACTAACTTGTCTTTATCTGCTCATGGAGAAAGATGTAGTTATCTCACCATGTAAGAGATTATATATTTGGATCCAGCCAGATGGAAAGGCTTTTTGGTTCTGATTTTAATTTTGGGAGGAAGAGATTGTTCTTGGTTCATTGGGTTAGATGTTCACCTTGGATCAATCTACTATGGTCTGAAGCAGGTGGAGGACATCATAGGTAGAAACCCTAGTTGCACAAGCCCACTTCTGTGGTAGAGGGGTGGGTGGTGGGCAACTGCTTGTAAAGAAGAGTAGGTGATAACTCCGTTATACACTACTACTTTTATTATTATACCTTGCTTTGAGAAGAATTTCTATCACTTACTAATTAAAGAATGTAGACTACTTCAGTACAGAATTCACAATGAAAGAAGGATTGGGTTGTGTGTAGGGGTTGGAGAGTCATGTTTTCCAAAGAAAGAATGATCTGTGTGGTGTTATATCTGGGAGAGGAGTGGAAACAAACACACTCTTAAAGAGTAGTTGGTTTTCATATGTAGAAACTAGTAAACAAAATAAGCAAAAATTGCACTCTTTAAAGGTGCTCTCTCACTGATGGTAGATCCACTGATGCTTCTGAGTTTGTGTGATGGGCAGGACGTGAGGTGGGTGGTGTGGTTAGGAGGGCAGATTTAAGGCTTGAGAGGTAAACAGGGGCCAGACGTTGCAGCCAGCAGTGGGACATGTTTCAGCTTGACCTACCAACAGTTAGAAACCATTCAATGGCTTCATTCAGCCAACTTTTCAACGTGATTTGGTAACTGGATGAAAGGGAAAGGGGCAAAGACAGAGATAAATATAATGCCCAGTGTCAATCTTTGGTAATTGATGAATGCAGATAATCAGATCAGATCAGATCAGTTGCTCAGTCGTGTCTGACTCTTTGCGACCCCATGAATCACAGCACGCCAGACCTCCCTGTCCATCACCAACTCCCAGAGTTCACTGAGACTCACATCCATCGAGTCAGTGATGCCATCCAGCCATCTCATCCTCTGTCATCCCCTTCTCCTCTGGCCCCCAGTCCCTCCCAGCATCAGAGTCTTTTCCAATGAGTCAACTCTTCACATGAGGTGGCCAAAGTACTGGAGTTTCAGCTTTAGCATCATTCCTTCCAAAGAAATCCCAGGGCTGATCTCCTTCAGAATGGACAGGTCAGATCTCCTTGCAGTCCAAGGGACTCTCAAGAGTCTTCTTCAACACCACAGTTCAAAAGCATCAATTCTTTGGTGCTCAGCCTTCTTCACAGTCCAACTCTCACATCCATACATGACCACAGGAAAAACCATAGCCTTGACTAGATGGACCTTTGTTGGCAAAGTAATGTCTCTATTTTCAATATGCTATCTAGGTTGGTCATAACTTTTCTTCCAAGGAGTAAGCGTCTTTTAATTTCATGGCTGCAGTCACCATCTGCAGTGATTTTGGAGCCCCCCAAAATAAAGTCTGACACTGTTTCCACTGTTTCCCCATCTATTTCCCATGAAGTGATGGGACCGGATGCCATGATCTTCGTTTTCTGAATGTTGAGCTTTAAGCCAACTTTTTCACTCTCCTGTTTCACCTTCATCAAGAGGCTTTTTAGTTCCTCTTCACTTTCTGCCATAAGGGTGGTGTCATCTGCATATCTGAGGTTATTGATATTTCTCCCGGCAATCTTGATTCCAGCTTGTGTTTCTTCCAGTCCAGCATTCTCATGATGTACTCTGCATAGAAGTTAAATAAGCAGGGTGACAATACACAACCTTGACGTACTCCTTTTCCTACTTGGAACCAGTCTGTTGTTCCATGTCCAGTTCTAACTGTTGCTTCCTGACCTGCATACAAATTTCTCAAGAGGCAGATCAGGTGGTCTGGTATTCCCATCTCTTTCAGAATTTTCCACAGTTTCTTGTGATCCACACAGTCAAAGGGTTTGGCATAGTCAATAAAGCAGAAATATATGTTTTTCTGGAACTCTCTTGCTTTTTCCATGATCCAGCAGATGTTGGCAATTTGATCTCTGGTTCCTCTGCCTTTTCTAAAACCAGCTTGAACATCAGGAAGTTCACGGTTCACATATTGCTGAAGCCTGGCTTGGAGAATTTTGAGCATTGCTTTACTAGTGTGTGAGATGAGTGCAATTGTGCAGTAGTTTGAGCAGTCTTTGGCATTGCCTTTCTTTGGGATTGGAATGAAAACTGACCTTTTCCAGTCCTGTGGCCACTGCTGAGTTTTCCAAGTTTGCTGGTATATTGAGTGCAGCACTTTCACAGCATCATCTTTCAGGATTTGGAATAGCTCAACTGGAATTCTATCACCTCCACTAGCTTTGTTCGTAGTGATGCTTTCTAAGGCCCACTTGACTTCACATTCCAGGATGTCTGGCTCTAGGTCAGTGATCACACCATCGTGATCATCTGGGTCATGAAGATCTTTTTTGTACAGTTCTTCTGTGTATTCTTGCCATCTCTTCTTAATATCTTCTGCTTCTGTTAGGTCCATACCATTTCTGTCCTTTGTCAAGCCCATCTTTGCATGAAATGTTCCTTTGGTATCTCTGATTTTCTTGAAGAGATCTCTAGTCTTTCCCATTCTGTTGTTGTCCTCTATTTCTTCACTGAAGAAGGCTTTCTTATCTCTTCTTGCTATTCTTTGGAACTCTGCATTCAGATGTTTATATCTTTCCTTTTCTCCTTTGCTGTTCGCTTCTTTTCTTTTCACAGCTCTGACAGAATGTGGTCCACTGGAGAAGGGAATGGCAAACCACTTCAGTATTCTTGCCTTGAGAACCCCATAAACAGTATGACAAGGCAAAATGATAGGATACTGACAGAGGAACTCCCCAGATCGGTAGGTGCCTAGTATGCTACTGGAGATCAATGGAGAAATAACACCAGAAAGAATGAAGGGTTGGAACCAAAGCAAAAACAACACCCAGTTGTGGATGGGACTGGTGATAGAAGCAAAGTTCAATGCTGTAAAGAGCAATATTACATAGGAACTTGGAATGTTAGGTCCACGAATCAAGGCAAATTGAAAGTGGTCAAACAGGAGATGGCAAGAGTGAACGTTGACATTCTAGGAATCAGCGAACTAAAATAGACTGCAATGGGTGAATTCAACTCAGGTGACCATTATGTCTACTACTGCGGGCAGGAATCCCTCAGAAGAAATGGAGTAGCCATCATGGTCAACAAAAGAGTCTGAAATGCAGTACTTGGATGCAATCTCAAAAATGACAGAATGATCTCTGTTCATTTCCAAGGCAAACCATTCAATATCACAGTAATCCAAGTCTATGCCCCAACCAGTAACACTGAAGAAGCTGAAGTTGAACGGTTCTATGAAAACCTACAATACCTTTTAGAATTAACACCCAAAAAAGATGTCCTTTTCTTTATAGGGGACTGGAATACAAAAGTAGGAAGTCAAGAAACACCTGGAGTAACAGGCAAATTTGGCCTTGGAATACGGAATGAAGCAAGGCAAAGACTAATAGAGTTTTGCCAAGAAAATGCACTGGTCATAACAAACACCCTCTTCCAACAACACAAGAGAAGACTCTATACATGGACATCGCCAGACGGTCAACACCAAAATCAGATTGATTAAATTCTTTGCAACCAAAAATGGAGAAGCTCTATACAGTCAGCAAAAATAAGACCAGGAGCTGACTGTGGCTCAGACCATGAACTCCTTATTGCCAAATTCAGACTTAAATTGAAGAAAGTAGGGAAAACCACTAGACCATTCAGGTATGACCTAAATCAAATCCCTTATGATTATACAGTGGAAGTGAGAAATAGATTTAAGGGCCTAGATCTGATAGATAGAGTGCCTGATGAATTATGGAATGAGGTTTGCGACATTGTACAGGAGACAGGGATCAAGACCATACCCATGGAAAAGAAATGCAGATAATACACTCCCTGTAATGAGAAATCCAGTGGAGGTGGTTCAAGTGGATGATATCCAATTAAAGATGACATCCAATTAAGGTTGGCAGGTTGAAATCCCAGAGAAGTTTATGAACACCTTAAAGAGAAGATTAGGACATACAGAGCATATAAAGTATAAGGAAGCAGAGGGGAAAAGGTCAACAAAGTAAAATCAGGATTGGAACTTAATATAGAACTGTTAACACAGTAGCCCTGATATACAGAGTGAAGTAAGTCAGAAAGAGAAAGACAAATATTGTATGTTAATGCATAGGTATGGGCTTCCCTAGTGGCTCAGATGGTATAGAATCTGCTTGCAATGCAGGAGAACTGGATTCGATCCTTGGATTGGGAAGATCCCTTGGAGGAGGGAATGGCAACCCACTCCAGTATTATAGCTTGGAGAATCCCCAAGGACAGAGGAGCCTGGCGGACTACAGTCCATGGAGTCTCAGAGTCAGACACGACTGAGCAACTAAACATATAATGCTGAGCAACAATGCATATATATGAAATCTAGAAAGACGGTACTGAAGGACCTCTTTTCAGGGCAGCAGTGGAGATGCAGACATACAAAGAAACTTGTGGACACAGTGGGGGAAGGAGAGGGTGGGACAAATTGGAGAGTAGCATGGAAACATACACATTACTGATAGTTTATGGTGAATGGTGTCGGATTCATGATCTCTAAGGAAGAAGATTTAGCTTTGGGACCAGGGAACAGGCATGATCACTCAAGAGCTTTTATGTAGCAGAGTTTTATTAAAGTATGAAAAGGGACAGGGAAAGCTTCTGACATAGACATCAGAAGGGGGACGGAGAGTGCCCCCCTCTCTAGTCTAATCAAGGAAATTACATACTTTTTAATTGGTTATTACAATAAATCAAAAGAATGTCTCAAAGTTGTACATATCTTACTGGACCCACTCTCATAACATACATTTTAAGATAACAGGATTAGTCAGAAGTTTTTCAGGAAGAAGAAACATGTCCTCAAGCAGGATACATTATTGTTACTAAGGAATGTAGAAGAAAACGTTTGTCCTTTCCTCCTCCTTGAGAATTCCAGACCCTATCTCCTCCTTAAGAGGCCCCAGGCACCTTTCTCCTCCTCAGGGACCCCCGGGGCGTTTATCAACCTGCCTAGGAATTGACTTTCTCATTACCATATGTAAAATAGATAGCCAGTGGAAATTTACTGTATGACTCAGGGAGCTCAAACCCCGTGCTCTGCGATAACCTAGAAGGATGGGATGGGGTGGGAGGGGACATACGGATACCTATGGCTGATCCATGTTGACAAATGGCAGAAACCAACACAGTGCTGTAAAGCGATCATCCTCCAACTGACAGTAAAGAAATAAATAAAATAACAGCAACAACAACAAAGCCCACATTGAAGACTAGCTGGAATTGCATTTCTGTTACTTAGTAACTTAATCAGAACACCTCTGAAATTTCAAACTCAGGGATAAAGTTGGAAGCAAGGCAGTCAGCATAAGTAAACAAATGACTAGCACTAACTTTAGGGACTCCCCTTGGCAAGTTTTGGTTTTGCCTCTTGGGGCCACTGACATGAGCAATCTGGATGTATTATGATAACCCCTTTTACATGTCTACTTATTATTTATGTGTCCACTTATTAGCACCCCGATGGACCATTTTATGTTGTCTTGTTGAATTCCTGGTGTTTTATGTCCTCAGTGGACAGGACAGAAAATTCTAAGTTTCCCGCCCCATCTTGTTTGCTTAGACCAGCATTAGGAGTGCAGAATGTGCTTCTATGGTCCGTGGGTTGGTCTGAGTTTGTTATTGTGCCCAAGTAATGCAATAAACACAAAAAGGCTATGTGCTAGTTTTGTTCAGGGATTACAGGGTACACAATGCTGCTAGAGCACTGCTCCTGAAAGCAAAACAGGAGTTCAAAGAGAGGGCTGAGAGTGGGCCAGCGGGGACAGCTACCGTGTGGGTATAAAAGGTACCATATCTTCAGTTCCACAGCTCAGAGGACTCCTATAGAATTCAGGGACTATTCAAAGCTTCTGGAACACACACATTTCTGGGAAAATTCACATGCTCAACTATCTCTAAGCTTGAAAAGCACATACAATATGAAATCACAGACCAAGAAAAATATTTCTTCTAAAGGTAGCATTATGCTCATAAACATGCCTTGGGGTAAAGAATGAGACTGAGGCTGCATTCACAGCAAGGTCAAGGAATAGCCTTGCCATTTTTATCTCTCTGAAATCCAGTGTTGACTCATTTTTCAGGGATAAAAAAGAAAACGATAGCTGGCCTAACTCCATAGAGTTTATGCAGGTAAAAGAACAAAGCTTTGGAATATGGTTGCTTTGTTATTTTGCAGTTGTATGATTCTGGGCAAATTATTCAAATATATTGTTCCTTATCATTACAATTGAGATGTTAACACATACCTTGTATTGATTCCTGTTAACTCTATAAAGATGTGTCAGGGGCATTGCAGTAAGGGCGTACTAACTGTTAACTATAATTATCATCACCTTTCCATTGTAAATGAGGAAACGGAAATTTAGAGCATTTAAGAAACGCTGTAAAGTTTCATGCATGCACGCATGCTAAGGCGTTTCAGACATGTCTGACTCTTTGTGACCTTATGGGCTGTAGCCCACCAGGGTCCTCTGTCCATAGGATTCTCCAGGCAAGAATACTGGAGTGGGTTGTCATGCCATTCTCTAGGGGTCTTCCTGACCCAGGGATGGAACTTGCTTCTTTTATGTCTCCTGCATTGGCAAGCAGTTTCTCTACCATAGTGCCACCTGGGAAGCCCTTTAAGATCTCACACATAGCTATAGAAATGTTAGAACTTAATCTCAGATCCATTTGGAGGATTTTCCCCCAACGCCCTGCAAATAGTCTCTTTCTAGAATTCAATCAGGACAGCATAGTTTTGCCCATGCCAGAACCTACTCATCTCCAGTAGATAATGGAAATTTAGAAGTCTCCCCCTGTTGCTGCTGCTGCTGCTAAGTCGCTTCAGTCATGTCCGACTCTGTGTGACCCCATAGATGGCTCCCCCATCCCTGGGATTCTCCAGGCAAGAACACTGGAGTGGGTTGCCATTTCCTTCTCCAATGCATGAAAGTGAAAAGTGAAAGTGAAGTCGCTCAGTCGTGTCCAACCCTCAGCGATCCCGTGGACTGCAGCCTTCTAGGCTCCTCCGTCCATGGGATTTTCCATGCAAGAGTACTGGAGTGGGGTGCCATTGCCTTCTCTGCTCCCCCTGTTAGTCCCTGTCTATATTAGTCTCCTTGGGAATTTTATTTATCTGGCATTCATCAAGTATAGAAAAAATAGATGAAATTAATTAATAGCAGTTATAAATTCAGTTCAGAGGCATCAAGATGAGAATTATATATTTGTCAGCTAAAGGAAAAGCAGTTTGAACACTGGCTTCCATGCTTGGGCAATAGAATGGAAATTAATGATCACAGACTGCATAGTTCATTTACCCCACAAAATCCCTAGGCAGTCATTTGGATCAAGTATATAGAAAATATTAAGCTGGCCTCTAATCTGATGGCAATGATTATTCATGACACACAAGAAAAGGATAATTCTTGAAGTAAATTTCAAAGGATGCTGAGGAATGGGTGAAAAGGCACAAATTCAAGTGAATTTTAGAATTCAAGAGAAATCTTTGGTTAAAGGGAGAAAACCAGATTTTATTGTTTAATTAGCTTAAATTCTACATGGGTTATGTCTAAGCAAGTCTGGATTGGTGGAGAGGGCATCAACATAGTTATAAACATCTAGTATGGGTGTGAGAGTTGGACTGTGAAGAAAGCTGAGCACAGAAGAATTGATGCTTTTGAACTGTGGTGTTGGAAAAGACTCTTGAGAGTCCCCTGGACTGCAAGGAGATCCAACCAGTCCATTCTAAAGGAGATCAGCCCTGGGATTTCTTTGGAAGGAATGATGCTAAAGCTGAAACTCCAGTACTTTGGGCACCTCATGAGAAGAGTTGACTCATTGGAAAAGACTCTGATGCTGGGAGGGATTGGGGGCAGGAGGAGAAGGGGACGACAGAGGATGAGATGGCTGGATGGCATCACTGACTTGATGGACGTGAGTATGAGTGAACTCTGGGAGTTGGAGATGGACAGGAAGGCCTGGCGTGCTGCAATTCATGAGGTTGCGAAGAGTTGGACACGACTGAGCGACTGAACTGAACTGAGTTCTTAAACGTGGTTATCTAAATTGCACGACCTTGAGCAAATCACATTTGTTCTGTGTGTTTCAGTTTCATTTGGCATAATATAAAATAGTTGTACTTGTTTGAGAGATTTCAAAGTTCTCTCTCACAGCTTTTCAAGATCATTCTTTCCCTGCTGGCTCAGTGGTAAAGAATCTACCTGCAGTGCAGGACACCCAGGTTCAATTCTTAGGTTGGGAATTCTTCTCTCCTGGAGAAGAGAATGGGTCAGCTCAGTTTAGTTGTTCAGTCATGTCTGACTTTTGCTGCCTCATGGACTGCAGCATGCCAGGCTTCCCTGTCCATCACCAACTCCTGGAGCTTGCTCAAACTCATGCCAATCAAGTCGGTGATGCCCTACAACCATCTCATCCTCTGTCATCCCCTTCTCCTCCCGCCTTCAATCTTTCCCAGCATCAGGGTCTTTTCCAGTGAGTCAGTTCTTTGCATCAGGTGGCCAAAATATTGCAGTTTCAACTTCACCATCAGTCTTTCCAATGAATGTTCAGGACTGATTTCCTTTACGATGATCTCCTTTCAGTCCAAGGAACTCTCAAGAGTCTTCTCCAACACCACAGTTCAAAAGCGTCAATTCTTCTGTGCTCAGCTTTCTTTATAGTCCAACTCTCACATCCATACATGAATACTGGAAAAAACATAGCTTTGACTAGACAGACCTTTTGTCGGCAAAGTACTGTCTCTGCTTTATAATATGCTGTCTAGGTTGGTCATAGCTTTTCTTCCAAGGAGCAAGAGTCTTTTAATTTCATGGCTGCAGTCATTATCTGCAATGATTTTTGAGCCCAAGAGAATAAAGTCTGTCACTGTTTCCATTGTTTCCCCATCTATTTGCCATGAAGTGATGGGACCAGATGCCATGATCTTAGTTTTTTGGATGCTGTTTTAAGCTAACTTTACCAAGTTACTAAGCAGGTGGATTCTTTACCAGCTGAGCCACCAGGTAAATCCAAGAATAGTGGAGTGGGCAGCCTATTCCTTCTCCAGTGTATCTGCCTGACCCAGGAGTCAAACCTGGGTCTCCTGCATTGCAGGCAGATTCTTTACCAGCTGGGCTACCAGGGAATCCCTCAGGGAACGGTTATCCACTCCACCATTCTTTCTTGCTTGGAGAATTCCATGGACAGAGGAGCTGGGCAGGCTACAGTCCATGGGGTTGCAAAGAGTCAGATGTGAGTGAGTGACTAACACTTATTTGCAAGTAAATTACACAGACTAATATACAGTTAATTGCACATTTTAATCAATCAGGCATAAATAAAACTGTCAACTTGGACTTCTTGTCATAGCCAAATAACCTACGTTGTCAAATTGATTTTTTAATCATTCTGGGCAAATGCAAAGGACCTCCACGTTCAGAATGCCCCAGAATCCAAGAAGACTTAGGATGTGTAAGTGGAAGAATCCTTTTGCAGGAAGAGTCTTTTTCCTCTAGGCCACAGAGCTCTAGGGCACATGGCCTCATAGTCGAAGTGCCTGATATTACATTTTTGATTGCCAAGACATCTATTTCAAAAGACATCCTTCTTTTGAATAGACAAGCAAGCACAGTGGCAGCTGTACTAGCCAAACAACTAGATAAAGAATCGGGCTTTCCTCACCCATGAAGCTCCCTCTTTCAGAAAGCCCTGAGCCACCTAAATAACTGACCACTTGTATGACCCCATTTCTCCCTTCCCATGCCTTAATCCTCACTGCTGCTGCTGCTGCTAAGTCGTATCAGTCGTGTCTGACTATATGCGACCCCACGGACAGCAGCCCACAGGCTCCCCCGTCCATGGGATTCTCCAGGCAAGAATACTGTAGTGGGTTGCCATTTCCTTCTCCTAATCCTTACTCCTATGCTTTAAACCAGCCAGGAAAGAGTGAATTTGCGAAGCCTTTAGATGTCCCAGCTTTGGGCCCTAGTAAAGGACGCGTTCCAGTTCCACCTGTCTCTCTCTGTCTCCCCACCTCACCAGCCTTGCCGTGTGGCCCTTGGGTCATGCCATTTGTCCTCCAGGACCTGTGTGTAACCTACCTTGTTTCTGAAACTCCAGGATGGTTTTTATGAAGTGCATCCTGCAATCATAATAAGAACCACAAGGTCAGGTTCAACCACAAATTTGGTCTTCATGGGGGAAATTAACTGTGGGGACTCCTACCAGCAAGACGGCCCTGGTGAATGCCTTATGCATTTCTAACCATAGTATCAATGTCAGAAGTGGGAGTAAGACAACTGTCCTGTTAGCACCTCCTACCTTCCGGGTCACTTCTATCCCTTCACCCATTCTTCCATAACAATACTAGCTGCCTTTCAATTCTTCAGTGATCTTGCCTTTGCTGTCCCAACACTTCATCCACATGAGTGCTCTTTGCTTATAAGACTCTTCCTCCTGCTTTGGTATAAATACCTCCTTCTCAGAGAAGCCTTTGTGACCATGTTCTCCAAGCTGATTTTCTCGTGCTAATTTCTATCGCTTAGTTTGGATTTGTTCCTTTTATTATCATTTTAGCAGCCGTTTCTATGGATTTATTTGTTGTCTGTCTTCTTCATTTGTGTCAAAAATCCTGAAAGATACCATCCTGTTAGCTTTTCAGTCTGTTTAACCTTGGATGATACCAGGTATAGAGCTGACAAATATTTATTACATGAATAAAGACTTTAAAAAGTCTTCATAAAATATGAAAAGTAGTTTGGTTATCTTTTCTATGAGTTATATGAACTTAGAATCTGAGGAATCTGTGTAATTGGCCCTAAGGTCCATTCCATCTCAAATAATCTAAAACAACTATCCTCAGCCTTTGCGTTATTGATGGTTTGGTCCAGATAATTCCCTGTTGCGGAGGTTGTCCTGTGTATTGTAAAATCTTTAGCTGCATCTTTGACTTCTACCCACTAGATCAGCAGTCCCCAAACCTTTTGGCATCAGGGACTGTTTTTGTGGAAGATAATTCAATTTTTCCATAGAGCGGCGTAGGGGATTGGTTTCAGGATGATTCTCATAAGGACCGTGCACAGGTCACAGCAGGGTTCGTGCTCTTATGAGAATCTAATGTCGCTGCTGACCTGACAGGAAACGGAGCTCAGGCAAACCAGGGGAGTGGCTATTAATACAGATGAAGCTTGGATCACTGGCCTGCTACTCACCTCCTGCTGCGTGGGCTGATTCTTAACAGGCCACGGGCCTTATGAGTCTGTGGCTCAGGGGTTGGCGACCCCCGTACTAGATGGCAGTAGCAAACTGAGTTAAATATTCCCCGGGGAACAAAACTGCTCCTGGTTGTTCTGATTTATGTAAGATGACAAACCAAGAACATTACAAGTTACACTGATTTTGAATACTGTGACCATTTCACTTCATCTATTTTATTAACAGATTTCATTAAAAAGCAGCCTTTATGCTAATTGCTTTAGGAATGTTCCTGATCTTGCCATGTGGGTGACGGAGTTTATCATTGAAGAACTGTGATAGCAATAGCAGAAACTTCCTTTGAGTATGCAAGAAGAGGCCTTTATCAAATGTCTGTTAGGAATTTCCGGGTTAGTTAGAGAATCAGGGCAAAAAAAGTGGCCCAGATCCAGGAAGGCCAGGCCACAAGAACCCCAGCCAGAACTGGTCAGAGCCCAGTATAATAAATATTTCAGTTGCCCAAGAACGCTGAATAGGCCAGTTTGCGTCCCTCTTGTGGTCATCTTGGGTACTGCTACCCTGGTACATGGAAATTGGTGCTGCCCGCCCCTGCCACTCAGACAAGGAAAAGGCACCCCACTCCAGTACTCTTGCCTGGAAAATCCCACGGACGGAGGAGCCTGGTAGGCTGCAGTCCATGGGGTCGCTATAAGTCGGATACGACTGAGAGACTTCACTTTCACTTTGCACTTTCATGCATTGGAGAAGGAAACGGCAACCCACTCCAGTGTTCTTGCCTGGAGGATCCCAGGGACGGGGGAACCTCGTGGGCTGCAGTCTATGGGGTCGCACAGAGTTGGACACGACTGAAGCGACTTAGCAGCAGCAGCTCCTGCCCCCAGAAGGCATTCTCTGAGGCCCCTGGTTCTTTGTGTCTCTTCTTCCCACTGTGTGCATCTGATTAGCCGACATAGTCCAAGCCTGACATGCAAGAGAGGCTAGAAAAATGCAATCTGGTCTTTAGGCTTCTCAGGTGGGAAGCAGGTTCTGCCTTCCACCAGGACTATATGGTTGTATGGTCAGGAATTCGTGAAGCAAAGAAAAGGGGGTTTACATTCCAGACAGCCCCAAAGCAACTAATATGTACTAATCAAAAGATAAAATATGGTAATGATAAAAAATATTCGCAATGGAAGAGAGCCAATTACAGATCCCTCTCATCTGTTAAAGAACTAAACATCTGATGAGATGTGTATGTTTATCCCTTTCCTCCACAGGCATTTGGAAATCTTTTCACCTGGAGGGGGTGTGTGTGCGTGCAAGCTCGGTCCTGTCCGACTCTTTGTGACCCCATGGACTCCAGTGCTCCACAAACAACCTCACTATTATTTCACTGCATTTCCCTTCCTGATCTATGTCTGGGGCAGGCACTACCAGAGACAGTCAGGACATTCTGGGAATACCCAGCCAAGTCCTAAATGTGTGCTCTGCTCTGGCTCACTCACTTGCTTCAGTTGTGTTTGTCTCTTTGTGACCCTTTGGACTGTAACCCACCAGGCTCCTCTGTCCATGGGATCCTCAGGCTAGATTACTGAAGTGGATTGCCATGCCCTTCTCCAGGGAATCTTCCTTACTTGGGGATCGAACCCAGGTCTCCTTTAAGCCTCTTTCAGTGGCAGGCAGGTTCTTTACCACTAGTACCAGGTGGGAAGCCAAATCTGTGCTACAAGTCCTATTTCCTTGATGCTATTCCCCAAGGGGTATTGGAATGGCTCCTAAAGGTGGGCAGGCACGACATTGCAGCCACCAGAGTTCAGCAGTGTGTGCTGGGTCTCCTGTTTGACCTCCTTGCGTTTCAGTGTGTGAGCTCATCCTTTGTGGGCCAGGCTGCATGGCAAACTGCCAGAGCCTTCATGGATAATTCAAGCTCCAGTAGTTTCTCAGCTCAGACGGAACAGAATGGCTTTGCTAGAGTGGGAAACAGATTATAAACCTCAAGCTCATTTATTCTACAAATGTTTGCCATACTTAGAGAAGGCAGTTTTCCATAATTTTCTTCATTTCCTTCTTCAGTCAAATTGGCTCTCTTTGAACATTTCCTAGTATAATAAAAGAGCCCCAGTGAATGTTAGAGCTGGACAGGATAAGAGAAATGTGCTTTGTCTGTATGAACACAGTGGGGACCTTCTGTGCTGCGTTTTACATTTATCACACGCTAACTGATGGCTCAGCGGGTAAAGAATCTGCCTGCAGTGCAGGAGAGACAGGAGATGTGAGTTCAGTCCCTGGGTTGGGAAGATGCCCTGGCGGAGGAAAATGTTACACATTTCAGTATTCTTGCCTGAAAAATCCCATGGACAGAAGAGCCGGGAGGCCTAACAGTCCAAAATGTCTCAAAGAGTTGAATGCAACTAAGCACACAACCACAGTTTATTCAGCATTACTATTAATAGATTATGCTGTTGTTGTTCAATTGCTAAGTTGTACTGGACTCTGTGTGACCCCATGGGCTGCAGCACACCAGATGTCCATGCTGGGGTCCCAAATTAACCCCCAGATCTCAATGATTTGATCCTTCAAAATAATTATTTCTCATTAGAAAGGTATGTCCAACATGTTTTGCAAGGAATTCTGCTTCATGAAGTTCAAAGTCACAGACTTAGGGCATCCTCTAAGCCAAGAGGAGTGGTGCCTCCTCCAGAGTAGACAGGGATAGAAAACTTCTGGAAGAGCTGAGATGTGAGATAAGATACAAGGACAAGAAGGGGTTAGCTAGAATTTTCTTGGCTTTCCTTAAACAGTACCGAAGCAGGGTGTGTGCAGAACACCAATGCTGCTAATCATAAGTTACAGATACAAAGGGGCAAGAGATTAGACTACGAAAGCCCAAGTCATCTTCAAGTGCTTAGATCTGACCTTAACATTATATATATTAACCTCCTTTGAAGGGTTTTAAACCAAAGTGTGAAATGGTCAGGTTGTTGCTTCTAAAAATGTCAGCTTGGCTGCAGCGTTCAGTTCAGTTCAATTCAGTCACTCAGTCGTGTCCAACTCTTTGTGACTCCATGGACTGCAGCACACCAGACTTCCCTGTCCATCACCAACTCCCGGGGCTTGCTCAAACTCATGTCCATTGAGTTGGTGATGCCATCCAACCATCTAATCCTCTGTCGTCCCCTCTCCTCCTGCCTTCAATCTTTCCCAGCATCAGAGTCTTTTCCAGTGAGCCAGTTCTTCACATCAGGTGTCCAAAGTATTGGAGTTTCAGTTTCCAATGAACATTCAGGATTGATTTCCTTTAGGATGGACTGGTTGGATCTCCTTGCAGTCCAAGGGACTCTCAAGAGTCTTCTCCAACACCACAGTTCTAAAGCATCAATTCTTTGGTTCTCAGCTTTCTTTATGGTCCAACTCTCATATCCATACATGAGTACTGGAAAAACCATGGCTTTGACTATATGGACCTTTGTTGATGAAGCAATGCCTCTGGATTTTAATATGCTGTCTAGGTGGTCATAGCTCTTCTTCCAAGGAGCAAGCATCTTTTAATTTCATGGCTGCAGTCACCACCTGCAGTGATTTCGAGCCCAAGAAAATAAAGTCTGCCACTGTTTCCATTGTTTTCCCATCTATTTGCCATGAAGTGAAGGGACTGGATGCCATGATCTTCATTTTTTGAACGTTGAATAGCATAGATCATGGATTTAGCTAGAAGGATCTAGTGGCAAGGAGATTGACAGGAGGCTTTTAGTAATCCAAGTTGCAGAAATGAGTATGAAAACTGGCAAGGATGGAGAGGAGAGAGACTAGACAAGAAATACTTGCAGGTACACGAGTAGGTGATAGGGATCAATAGGCTAGACTCTAGAAGGAAAGGGAGAAGATAAGACTCCTTGGTTTTTAGTTCCATAACTGTATGGATAATAGCGCTTAGATGCAGAGTGAGAAAGGATGAGCAACCCTGGGGAGTAACGAATGCCGATTTGGACCAATCAAGTTTGAGATGTCAATAAGACATTTTGATGATAATATTGAACAGGCACTTCGACTCAAAATTTTTAACTCAAGGACAAAGTCTAGGATTAATTTATGTTTTGGAAAGCCTCAGCATACAGGTGGCTGTAGAAATCATACAAGTGGGGGGAAAAAAATCACCTTTTTAGCAATAGAATACTGAAGGGATCAGCAGCACAAGGATAAAATTTGAGGGGTACATAGTGGAATACACAGTGGAAAAGTAAGTGTAGTGAGAAGGTTTCCATCATCAAAGTAGGAAAACAACCAAGAGTTTGATGGGTCAAGGGCATGAAGGGATTAGGTTGTTTAAGAATGCAGGTCACCCAATGGTGTAAGTGAAATAATCCTAGAAAGAAATGTATTCATTAGGTTTAATAATGATGAAGTAATTGATTATTTTAGTTTGCAATCAGTTGCGGTGGATTAAATCACCAAATATTTATAAAGCAACAACCATATATCATGCCTTGTGCTCAATACTGGGAATCCAGGGTGAATAAAAAAGATATAGTCAGATCCTCCTCAAGCTTGAAGTCTAATGGGGGATACGGGCAATAAACACAACATATAATGATATATAATGAAATATTTGATAAGTGTTATTAAGAAAAATATTTAGAAATAAATGAAAAGTGAGTATATATTATTCTTCCAAGACTATTTGTAAGAGGAGTGTAATCTGAGTGTCAAGTAGGGGTAATTAGGATGAAAAAGATTTCAACAAGCTTATAGACCAAAGAAAAAACATCAACAAAAACACAGAAGCAAAGATACAGGAAAGAGAGGCAATACTTAATATATCAAGGTGTGGAAGACACAAAGGAGCTCAATGTTTCATGCAGAAGGTACGGCTTAATACAGGAGAAAGAGACATGCTCCCCTCCAGAGTAGCATGACCAGCTAGGAAAGAGAGTGGAAGCTTTGTCTGGTGGGGGTGATATTCTTAATGAAATAGGAATTGATAAGGGTGGGGAAGAGGGTGTTTAAGTAGAACAAGAGTTCGGCGGAAATATAAAAGTGAGTAGCTATTTAAAAGCAAAGGGGCTATTTGTTTTTTAAAATAAACAGAGCTTTTAGATACACACAGGCTGAGCACATTTGATGACCTCTGATTCAGAGACAAGGCAAAGTGGGCATCATACTTGGTCCAGCATCAAAGTGACACATGTAGGTACCTCCCGCAGTTGAGCAGTTGAGTCATAGAGCATGTGATTAAATTCTGGTGAATGTAAGGTGGACAGAAGTACTAGAAAATACCTCCAGGATTGACCCTTAAACATTCTATATGACTCTCTGGTCCTTAGAAAGCACAAATTCCAGAGGTTGTATCTCAGAGTCACCATCTAGAAAGGAGCCACCAAGGAAAGCTACAATTATTCAGTTTAGTTGTGATGTGAATGAGAAATCAATTACTTTTGACTTAAATCACATAAATTTCTTGGTGTATTTGCTATTGTCATATCTTGTTTATCCTGACTAGAGTGGAAAAGCTGTCTTGAAACAACGTTAAAAAAGACTAAGATCATGCCATCTAATCCCATCACTTCACAGCAAATAGAAGAGGAATAAGTGGAAGCAGTGGTAGATTTTCTTTTCTTGGGCTCCAAAATCACTGTGGATGATGACTACAGCCAGGAAATCAAAAAACAAACAAACAAAACAAAACCATTTGATCCTTGGAAGGAAAGCTATGACAAACATAGACAGTGTATTAAAAAGCAGAGACAATCATTCTGCTGAGCAAAGTCCATATAGTCAAAGCTATGGTTTTTCCATTGGTCATGTACCAATGTGAGAGTTGGTCCTTAAAGAGGACTCAGCAGTGCTGAAGAATTGATGCTTTTGAATTGTGGTGTTGGAGAAGACTTTTGAGAGTCTCTAGGACTGCAAGGAGATCAAATCAGTCAACCTTAAAGGAAATCAACCTTGAATATTCATTGGAAGGACTGATGCTAGAGCTGAAGCTCCAATGCTTTAACTACCTGGTGGAAAGAACCAACCCACTGGATAAGATCCTGATGCTGGGAAAGATTGAGGACAGGAGGAGAAAGAAGCAACAGAGGATGAGATGGTTGGATAGCATCACTGACTCAATGGACATGCATTTGAGCAAAATCCGGGAGTTAGTGGAAGACAAAGGAACCTGTTATGCTGCAGTTCATGGGGTTGCAAAGAGTTGGACATGGCTTAGTGACTGAGCAACAAGGAGGACAACATCCTAACTAATGTAACCACTGTTAAGATCTTGCATTAATTTATTTCTAATATCATAATCCAACAATTACTATTGCTATATGATCATAACTATTTGCTGTGTAGTTGATTCTGTTGTTTTTCCATCAGGAATGTGTTTAACAAGGCTTATTGCTTGATTGTCCTGACACTTAGAAGGCACTGGATAAAGGTCTGAAGCATAGAATTTAGGCAGACAAAGATAGCGCTTCTTAAAAGCACAATTTGTCCCATTCAAAAGATCGAACACTCAACTCCTTGGGCCCATTTCCCAACCTATCTCTTTGCTTTCAAGATCAAATTACTCCTTTCTATGTGTTCCCCAGAACATAGGTATCCTCAGAGAGGTAGGTATTGATTGACAAAGACAAAAGGAAAAAATACTTCTATTTCTTGCATTAAATAACTATACCTTCCAATTATTTCTAACAGAATAGAACACATAATATGAGGCCTTTCAGAATCCTAGAGTCTAAGATTATAGAACTTAAGGGCCATCGAGTTTAGCCCTTATTTCTTTACATATCAGGATTTTCCTAACCCCGTTATTCTCTTTCTTGAATCAAACCCCCAAGACACTCTACTCTCTCTCCCACCACAGTTGGAGTTTTCCCATTATTCTCAGTGTATATAAAAGCACATTGCCAGGCTTAAGAGTGCAGGTTTGCTGTTGGACGAATGATTGCTTGAAATCCATTTCTGATCAATTTTCCTTTGTGATTTGAAGAAATTTCTAAAAATAAGTGTTCATAATCTTTGTATAATCTCTTCAAGTCTCATTTCCTCATCTGTAGAACAAGAGTATTCCTGTTCTCATCCCCTGTGGGAGTGAAAATTATATTAAGTAATATATGCAACATATTCTGTACCTATTTTGGAATAGTCTGAAAGATTAGTTATAACGAGCAAGAAGTTACTTATCATCTATGAGTACCCATATGCACTGGGCGTTTCTCTTTTTTAAAGACTATGTCTAATCTTTAAAAGAATGTTATCAAATAGAACTTAAAAAAATTATCCCTTTGAAAAAGTTTATTAATTAATCATTATTTTTTGGCTCTGCTAGGTCTTTGTTTGTGTGTGGACTTTTCTCTAGTTGCAGTGAGCGAAGCCTACTCTCCAGGTGTGGTGCACGGGCTTCTCACTGCAGTGGCTTCTCTTGTTGCAGAGCATGGGCTCTAGGGAACGTGGACTCAGTACTTGAAGCTCCTGGGTTCTAGGGCACAGGCTCAACAGTTGTAGTGCATGGGCTTAGTTGTTCCATGGCACATGGGATTTTCCCCAACTAGGGATTGAACCCATGTCTCTTGCATTGGCAGGTGTATTCTTTACCACTGAGCCACCAGGGATGCCCCCAAATAGAATTTTTTGTGAGGATGGAAATGTTCTATATCTGTGCAGTCCAACAGGAGAGCCACCAGCACATGTGGGTACTGCCACTTCACATGTGGCTAGCTCAACAGAGGGATTGATTTTTAATGTCATTTAATTTTAAATAGCAAATTTTAATAGCCACACAACCTTAGAACCACCATCAAAACAAGTACCATTTCTTTTATAAAATATATCAGGGTCATTCAGCCAGCAAAGCAATGAGCTGGGACGCACACCTATACATTCCTTGGCCATCCTCCTATCCTCTCTTCTCGTTGCTTCTGAGAACTTGTCATTTATGTGTAGGTCAGTTCCTTCTGAACTGTCCCATGTGCAATATGTTTGCATTTATTCATTTTCTTTTAAACATTTTATTGGAATATGGTTGCTGTACAATGTTGTGTTAGTTTCTGCTGTACAGCAAAGTGAATCATCCATATGTATATTTATATTCCCTTTTATGTATTTTCTTCCCATTTAAGTCGCCGCAGAGCACTGAGTTGAGTTCCCTGTGCTATACAGCATGTTCCCATTAGTTATCAATTTTATGCATATTAATAGTATCAATAGTGTATATATGTCAATCTCAATCGACCAATGCATCCCACCACAACCCCTCCCCCTCCCCAGTTTCCATACCTTTGTTCTCTTTGCCTGTGAAAGTGAAAGTGTTAATTGCTCAGTCATGTCCTATTCTTTTATTCTCTGCATCTGTGTCTCAATTTCTGCTCTGCAAATAGCTTCATCTGCACCATTTTTCTAGATCCCACAAATACATGTTAATATACTATATTAGTTTTACTTTTGCTGACTTACTTCACTCTGTGTGAACATCCATATCTAGATATCTCTAGGTCCATCCACATCTTTGCAAATGGCAGAGTCTGGCTCCTTTTTCTGATTGAGTAATATTCCGTTACATACATGCCACATTTTCTTTATCCATTGATGGACATTTAGGTTGCTTCCATGTCCTGGATATTGTATAGTGCTGCAATGATCATGGTGCATGGATCTTTTGGGATTATGGCTTTTTCAGGGTGTTTGTGTAGGAGTGGAGTTGATGGGTCATATGATTGAGTCCCTGGCTCCTATGGTTGAGCCAGATTTGTTTTAAATAGGCTTTCTTGAGTCTATAAGCACGAAATATAAAGCCTGTGAAGTAGCTTCACTTGATTTCTTTCTCTCCAACTTGAGAATAATTTCTTTATTTTCCCATTGGTGATCTTCCAACATCTTCTTAAATACTACCAATGTCTGGTGGCTTGTGACCTCACAATGTCACCTATGCTCTTTTTATAAAATGCTTCCTTATTCCACATTAAACTGCAACATGATCCCATGTGCCATGAGATAAATGGGTGCAGTCATATGAAGCAGCCAAAACAGTGTCTCCTCATCTCATCAAAATCACTGTCCAGTGATCAGAGTCATGTTTCAGTCAGTCCTATATTGTGCGGGTTGGAAGGATCCAGTGGAGAAGAGGTAATGCATGGGGGACCTGTTAAACACTGCAGGCCAATCCTGCAAATTTATGCTGATGGTTTGTGCTGATACAAGGACATTTTGTCAGCCCCAAATCACTCACTCATATGAATGTGCTCCTGTTATGACTAACACATTTGGCAGAAACCAGAGTTCTAGGCTTAGTTGAGTAGAAAGAGAGGGAGTGGGCAGAGGAAGTGAAGGCTGGAAAAATAATTGTACAGTTGATCATATATGAGAACCAGCACATCCTGCTTTATAATAAGAGTACCGTTTCCTCTTCACTTGGAAGGTGTAGCTTCCATCATGGCTTTGCTGGAGGGCACTGGGAGGGAAAATTTTTCCAGTGGAAAATATTCAGGCACGAGAGTCAGAAATCTCAGCTCTGCCTGACACTTCCAGGTTTCCATACCCACTTCTTTCTTTATAATAGATATTTCAAACTTTCCAGATCCTTTCTAAACTTTGACACTTTGTCATCTCACTCCATCACACTTACTGGAGTTTTCTGGATTGCTGTCTTCTCTACATTAAAAAGAAATCAGAAGCTCTTGAAGCTGTTGGATGATCTTCCAGTATCCACCACTAAACTTACAAACCCATCCTCCTAGCATTTCCTTTTTCCTTCTTCTTAAAATGTTGATGCTTACCCCTGTCCCCATAAAAGTAATTCCCCTGTCCTCTCAGGGACCTCAACGTGTTGAGTTGATATCCTCTACTCTGTATCTTCAACCTTCCCCTCTTTGGAGACACATTTGATCAGACTTGAACCTGCTCGAGCCTCTTTTATTTGTATATAACACTGTATACACACATGGGCACGTGCACACACACACACACACACACACATACACAACTCCCGTCAAAATTTCCTGTTAACTACCTCTCTCTCCCCAGCACTCACTTGACTCCTCACCTTCACATTAATCTTCTCAAATGCATCATCCACCCTGGCTGCCTTTATATCTTTTCATACACATTCTTCAGCCCAATGCAGTTCCTATTTAATGCCACCATTCTATTAAGCTGTCCTTCCTAAAGCTACCAAACACCAGTGCATCCTTAACCCAAAGGGCCCTTTTGGTCCTATTTCTGAATGAATACTCAGGGGTGTATACCCCACTTATTACCTTCTCTAGGAAATGCTCCCCTCTGTGACCCCACACTTTTTTTTTTTTTTACTTTTTCTCTTTCTGGTGGTCCCTCTTTAGTCTCCTCTGTGAGATTCTGCTTATCTACTTCCGTTTGATATCAGGACAGAGAGAAGTCTTGGTTCAGTCTGCCATATAAATGCCGCTGTTGTATAGAGCTTTATCCTGTACACTTTCATTTTGTTCTCCCTTTTTACCTTATTCATCTTATTCTCAGGGTTTCAATTACCTTTCCAAGCTTTCCATGTCAACGTCTTTTACATCTAGATCTAATTCAATCCCTACTGAGTTCTCTGTCCATAAATCAAATTGTTAGTGGGCATCTCTTAATGTTTCAATGCCTAAAAGGAAATTCATCATCTTTGAGCCATCAAAAAATAGTCTCATTTTCCACCGAGTTCCCTAAGTTTGAAATTTAGGAAACATCATGGTTTTGACTTTCTTTCTTATATCAACAGTTAATCCTTCATTAAACTATCTTGATTTTAGCTCTTTAACACTTCTTTAAGAATCT
Organism: Bos grunniens; assembly: GCF_055505025.1. Taxonomy (NCBI): domain Eukaryota; kingdom Metazoa; phylum Chordata; class Mammalia; order Artiodactyla; family Bovidae; genus Bos; species Bos grunniens. The sequence goes on along the minus strand of NC_141170.1, from coordinate 8,223,328 downwards.
CTTTTCAATCTCTTGGTCTTCCCTCATAGCTCAGTTGGTAAAGAGAGACCTGGGTTCGATCCCTGAGTTGGGAAGATCCCCTGGAGAAGGGAAAGGAAAGTATTCTTGCCTGGAGAATTCCATGGACTATATAGTCCACGGGGTCACAGAGTCAGACGTGACTGAATGACTTTCGCTTACTTTCTCAATCTCAGTTTCAACCTTACTCTAGATAACTGTCATCATTCCTCATCTTAACTACCTCAGAAAGTGAAAGTGCTAGTTGCTCAGTTGTGTCCAAATCTTTGTGACTGCATGGACTGTAGCCAATCAGGCTTCTCTGTCCATGTAATTCTCCAGGCTAGAATACTGGAGTGGGTAGCCATTCCTTTCACCAGGGGATCTTCCCTACCTAGGGATTGAACCTGTTACTCCTGAGCTGAAGGCAAGATTCTTTACTATTTGAGCCTCCAGGAAAGCCCCAAACTACCTTAACCACGCACCAAATTTTTTGGTTTTCTGTATCCTTTCCTGGTCTCTTTGAATTCATTTTCCACATTGTTTTTTGAGTGCTTTTAGTTTCCTTTTTATATTTGTTTATTTTTGCTATGCTGGATCTTTGTTGTTCTGCAGGCTTTTCTCCAGTTGTGGCGAGCAGCGGTGCTGCTCTAGTTGTGCTATGAGGCTTCTCATCATGGCAGCTTCTCTTGTTGTGGAGCCTGGGCCCTAGGGTTCATGGGCTTCAGTAGTAGCAGTAGATCAGGGATTGAACCCGTGTCTCCTGCATTGGCAGGTGGATTCTTTACCACTGAGTTACCAGGGGATCCCTAGAGTGCCTTCTAAAAAGCAAAGTTGAGTATGTCATTCTCTCCATAAACTACTTGAATGGCTTTCCCATTACCCTATTTTACAATTCAAATTTGTTGAACAGTCTTAAATGGCACTCTGAAATCTATCCTCTACTTCATGACAGCTATATCCTCTGTCTTTCTCCTAAAAGTACTCTAACTTCTAAAGGCTTCCAAACATCTTCATGTCTCTCTATCACAGGCTAGCTCTAATTTTCTAAACTATGCTCACTTCTAAGTAAGACCAGTCATCACAGAAGATTACTCATTTCAATAGGAATACCAGAGGACTCAGGCATGATTGTCGCTACTTGCAGAGGCTGCCTCTCAATTTGTATTACTCTCCTTATCTTCCTGATTTACAGTACATGAGGTCAAGTATTTCTTCCTTGAAGTCAAAGATAACAGGAACTCAGAGCCTGGTGCTCTGGCAGTGAGGTGATAGGCTGATATTCTTGACTGTGGCAACACCTATCAGAGGAAATTTTCTCGGACGGAATTCTGCATTGGCAGAATAGGAAGTTTCTCACTCAAAATGAACACCTGGAAGTTCTTGGTTCACCAACTATTGAATCCTAGCTTGGAGAATTTTGAGCATTACTTTGCTAGCATGTGAAATGGATGCAATTGTGCAGTAGTGTGAACATTCCTTGGCGTTGCCTTTCTTTGGGATTGGAATGAAAACTGATCTTTTTCAGTCCTGTGGTCACTGCTGAGTTTTCTAAATTTGCTGGCATATTGAGTACAGCACTTCCACAGCATCATAGTTCAGCTGGAATTCCATCATCTCCACTAGTTGGATTTAGAAAAGGCAGAGGAACCAAAGATCAAATTGCTAACATCAGTTGGATCATAGAAAAAGCAAGAGAATTCCAGAAAAGCATCTACTTCTGCAAACTATTGACCAGGTTAAAGCCTTTGATTGGGTGGATCACAACAAACTGTGAAAAATTCTTAAAGAGATGGGAATACCAGACCACCTTACCTACCTCCTGAGAAATCTGTATGCAGGGCAATAATTGACAGTTAGAACTGAACATGGAACAACGGACTGGTTCCAAATTGGGAAAGTACGGCAAGGCTGTATATTGTCACCCTGCTTATTTAGCTTATATGCAGAGTGCATCATGAGAAATGTGATGTTGGATGAAGCATAAGCTGCAGTCAAGACTGCAGGGAGAGATATCAATAACCTCAGATATGCAGATGAAACCACCCTTATGGCAGAAAGTGAAGAAGAACTAAAGAGCCTCTTGATGAAGGTGAAAGAGAGTGAAAAAGATGGCTTTAAACTCAACATTTAGAAAAATAAGATCATGGCATCTGGTCCCATCACTTCATGGCATATAGATGGGGAAACAATGGAAACAGTGAGAGACTTAATTTTCTTGCTCTCCAAAATCACTGCAGATGGTGGCTGTAGCCATTAAATTAAAAGATGCTTGCTCTTTAGAAAAAAAGCTTTGACAAACCTAGACAGCATATTAAAAAGCAGAGATAATACTTTGCTGACAAAGGTCCATCTAGTCAAACTATGATTTTTCCAGTAGTCATGTATAGATGTGAGAGTTGGACCAAAAAGAAAGCTGAGCACTGAAGAACTGATGGTTTTGAACTGTGGTGTTGGAGAAGACTCTTGAGAGTCCCTTGGACTGCAAGGTGATCAAACTGGTCAGTCCTAAAGGAAATCAATCCTGAATATTCACTGGAAAGACTGATGCTGAAGCTAAAGCTCCAATACTTTGGCTACCTGATGTGAAGAACTTTTCATCTGAAAAGACTCTGATGCTGGGAAAGATTCAAGGCAAGAGGAGAAGGGGATGACAGAGGATGACATGGTTGGATGGTATCACTAACTCAATGGACATGAGTTGGGGCAAGCTCTGGGAGATGGGGATGGACAGAGAAGCCCGGTGTGCTGCAGTTCATGGGGTCGCAAAGAGTTGGATGTGACTGAGTGACTGAACAACAACAACACTCAAAATGACACCTGGCCACTTATTCGCTGGACAGTTTGAGCATGGAAACTTCAAATGCTAGCTGGAAAAGAGGAAATGATGCTGATTGCTATTGGCTGGGTTTCAGTCAGGAGGTTATAATCTGGACTTGGCTACTGTTATCACCAGGGGTAATATCCACTGGCTTAGGGAGGGGGAAATTTAGATGACTGAAGAAGAGAAGGGAGACCAAAACATCCTTGAAGTGAGACCAAAACATCCTTGAAGTGAGACCAAAACATCCTTGACGATTATCTCCAGCTGAGCTATTTGCTCATCTCTTGCATCACTTCTGTGATAATCAAGGCGATGTGAAAATAGAGCAGAGTTTGTTTTTTCACCACATCATACAGTTCCTCATCAGATAGGATCTTAATGAGTTGTTTCTTCCCTTTGTGAATATCTTCTGTAATAGATTTTGGCAGGGTAATTACAATGGAGGAGCTGAAAAAAAAAAAAAAAAAGACTCTGCACAATAAACTTAAAGCCAGTTTGGGTGAACTAGTGTTATAAAATTTCTTTTACTGTGTGATCTCTCTGTTCTGGAAGTCTGTAACCACTTTAAATAAACATAACTAGCCAGCAGAATACAGCTGAAGAATGATGCATAAGGAATTACTCTGAGTCCAGATAAACTGATATAAGAGTACTTGGGTACATCACGGTTCAGTTTGGTCACTCAGTTGCGTCCAGCTCTTTGTGACCCCATGGATGGCAGCTCACCAGGCCTCCCTGGCCATCATCAACTCCCAGAGTTTACTCAAACTCATGTGCATCGAATCGGTGATGCCATCCAACCATCTCATCCTCTGTTGTTCCCTTCTCCTTCTACCTTCAATCTTTCCCAGCATCAGGGTCTTTTTCAAGGAGTCAGTTCTTCACATGTGGTGGACAAAGTATTGGAGTTTTAGGTTCAGCATCAGTCCTTTCAAAGAATATTCAGGACCTATTTCCTTTAGGACAGACTGGGTGGATCTCCTTGCAGTCCAAGGGACTCTCAAGAGTCTTCTCCAACACCACAGTTCAAAAGCATCAATTCTTCAGTGCTCAGCTTCCTTTATGGTCCAACTCTCACATGCATACATGACTACAGGAAAAACCATAGCTTTGACTAGATGGACCTTTGTTGGCAAAGTAATGTCTCTGCTTTTGAATATGGTGTCTAGGTTGGTCATAACTTATCTTCCAAAGAGTAAGCGTCTTTTAATTTCGTGGCAGGAGTCACCATCTGCCGTGATTTTAGAGCCCCCCAAAATAAAGTCTGTCACTGTTTCCACTGTTTCCCCATCTATTTGGCATGAAGTGATGGGACCAGATGCCAGAATCTTAGTTTTCTGAATGTTGAGTTTTAAGCCAACTTTTTTACTCTCCACTTTCACTTTCATCAAGAGGCTCTTTAGTTCTTAACTTTCTGCCATAAGTGTGGTGTCATCTGCATATCTGAAGTTATTGATATTCCTCCCTGCAATCTTAATTCCAGCTTGTGCTTCATCCAGCCCAGCATTTCTCATGATGTAATCTGCCCATAAGTTAAATAAGCAGGGTGACAGTATATAACCTTGACATACTCCTTTCCTGATTTGGAACCAGTCTGTTGTTCCATATCCAGTTCTAACTGTTGCTTCTTGCCCTGCATACAGATTTCTCAGGGGACGAGTAAGGTGGTCTGGTATTCCCATCTCTTTCAGAATTTTCCACAGTATGTTGTGATCCACACAGTCAAAGGCTTTGGCTTAGTCAATAAAGCAAAGTAGATGTTTTTCTGAAACTCTCTTGGTTTTTCAATGATCCAATGAATTTTGGCAATTTAATCTCTGGTTCCTCTGTCTTTTGTAAATCCAGGTTGAACATCTGGAAGTTCACAGTTCACATACTGATGTGTTATGGTAACTCACGGCAAAGGATGAACTCTTAGGAGATCTTTGTATTGACTATTTGAAGGAAGGGATTTTAGTAAGCACCCAAAGGCAGAGAGAACTACAAGCATGGCAGATGCCTCTGCTTCATCCTAACGCCATGAATTCAGCCCTGAGGTCTCAGGAAGGGTGATATAGTAGAGTGGTTATAAATGGAGGCTCTGTACTCAGCTCTCCTGGCTACCAAACTGAGTTTATTCATTTGCTGGTTCTGAGACCCTGGGCAAGAAGCTCTCTCTTTCTGAATTTTTTTCCTTATCCAATTAAATGTAGAAAAATTAAATGTAGAAGCTGAAACAAAATCTTCCATGTTTAGAATGTAGCATAGACCTTGCAACAGAGTACGTACATAATGATTATTAACAATTAGGGATTATGGAGAATCATCTGGCACAATGGAAGAAATGGTTCCTAAGAACGTCCCTAAGAGATCAAGGCATAGGTGGCTATTGCTTTGTTTCTAAAGTGTGATAGTGCATGGCATAAGGATCCTTAAACACCACTCTGGGAAATTTAGCTAAGTTCTGGTATCACCAAGGGTGAAATTGTTAGGAATTCCAGGAGAAGCTCCTGCTCTAAGATAAACTTTGGTATTCTCCAAAATCACTGCAGACAGTGACTGCAGCCATGAAATTAAACAATGCTTACTCCTTGGAAGAAAAGCTATGATAAACCTAACAGTGTACTAAAAAGCAGAGACACCACTTTGCTGAGAAAGGTCTGAACAGTCAAATCTATAGTTTTGCCAATTGTCATGTACCAATGTGAGAGTTGGACCATAAAGAAGGCTGAACACTGAAGAACTGATGCTTTTGAACTACAGTGCTGGAGAAGACTCTCAAGAGTCCCTGGGACTGCAAGAAGATAAAACCAGTCAATCCTAAAAGAAATCAGTCCTGAAGATTCATTTGAAGAACTGATGCTGAAACTAACGCTCTAATAATTTGGCCACCCAATGTGAAAACAAGACCAGGAGCTGACTGTGGCTCAGATCATGAACTCCTTATTGCCAAATTCAGACTTAAATTGAAGAAAGTAGGGAAAACCACTAGACCATTCAGGTATGACCTAAATCAAATCCCTTATGATTATACAGTGGAAGTGAGGAATAGATTTAAGGGACTAGATCTGAGAGACAGAGTGCCTGATGAACTATGGACTGAGGTTCGTGACATTGTACAGGAGACAGGGATCAAGACCATCCCCATGGAAAAGAAATGCAAAAAAGCAAAATGGCTGTCTGGGGAGGCCTTACAAATAGCTGTGAAAAGAAGAGAAGCGAAAAGCCAAGGAGAAAAGGAAAGATATAAGCATCTGAATGCAGAGTTCCAAAGAATAGCAAGAAGAGATAAGAAAGCCTTCTTCAGTGATCAATGCAAAGAAATAGAAGAAAACAACAGAATGGGAAAGACTAGAGATCTCGTCAAGAAAATCAGAGATACCAAGGGAAGATTCCATGCAAAGATGGGCTCGATAAAGGACAGAAATGGTATGGACCTAACAGAAGCAGAAGATATTAAGAAGAGATGGCAAGAATACACAGAACTGTACAAAAAAGCTTCACGACCCAGATAATCACGATGGTGTGATCACTGACCTAGAGCCAGACATCCTGGAATGTGAAGTCAAGTGGGCCTTAGAAAGCATCACTACAAACAAAGCTAGCAGAGGTGATGGAATTCCAGTTGAGCTATTTCAAATCCTGAAAGATGATGCTGTGAAAGTGCTGCACTCAATATGCCAGCAAATTTGGAAAACTCAGTAGTGGCCACAGGACCGGAAAAGGTCAGTTTTCATTCCAATCCCAAAGAAAGGCAATGCCAAAGACTGCTCAAACTACTGCACAATTGCACTCATCTCACACACTAGTAAAGTAAGGCTCAAAATTCTCCAAGCCAGGCTTCAGCAATACATGAACCGTGAACTTCCAGATGTTCAAGCTGGTTTTAGAAAAGGCAGAGGAACCAGAGATCAAATTGCCAACATCTGCTGGATCATGGAAAAAGCAAGAGAGTTCCAGAAAACATCTATTTCTGCTTTATTGACTATGCCAAAGCCTTTGATTGTGTGGATCACAAGAAACTGTGGAAAATTCTGAAAGAGATGGGAATACCAGACCACCTGATCTGCCTCTTGAGAAATTTGTATGCAGGTCAGGAAGCAACAGTTAGAACTGGACATGGAACAACAGACTGGTTTCAAATAGGAAAAGGAGTATGTCAAGGCTGTATATTGTCACCCTGCTTATTTAACTTATATGCAGAGTACATCATGAGAAATGCTGGGCTGGAAGAGGCACAGGCTGGAATCAAGATTGCCGGGAGAAATATCAATAACCTCAGATATGCAGATGACACCACCCTTATGGCAGAAAGTGAAGAGGAACTCAAAAGCCTCTTGATGAAGGTGAAAGAGGAGAGTGAAAAAGTTGGCTTAAAACTCAACATTCAGAAAACGAAGATCATGGCATCCGGTCCCATCACTTCATGGGAAATAGAGGGGGAAACAGTGGAAACAGTGTCAGACTTTATTTTGGGGGGCTCCAAAATCACTGCAGATGGTGACTGCAGCCATGAAATTAAAAGACGCTTACTCCTTGGAAGAAAAGTTATGACGAACCTGGATAGCATATTGAAAAGCAGAGACATTACTTTGCCAACAAAGGTCTGTCTAGTCAAGGCTATGGTTTTTCCAGTAGTTATGTATGGATGTGAGAGTTGGACTGTGAAGAAAGCTGAGTGCTGAAGAATTGATGCTTTTGAACTGTGGTGTTGGAGAAGACTCTTGAGAATCCCTTGGACTGCAAGGAGATCCAACCAGTCCATTGTGAAGGAGATCAGCCCTGGGATTTCTTTGGAAGGAATGATGCTAAAGCTGAAACTCCAGTACTTTGGCCACCTCATGTGAAGAGTTGATTCATTGGAAAAGACTCTGATGCTGGGAGGGATTGGGGGCAGGAGGAGAAGGGGACGACAGAGGATGAGATGGCTGGATGGCATCACTGACTCGATGGACATGAGTCTGAGTGAACTCCGGGAGTTGGTGATGGACAGGGAGGCCTGACATGCTGCAATTCATGGGGTCGCAAAGAGTCGGACATGATTGAGCAACTGAACTGAACTGAACTGAACTGATGTGAAAAGCCAATTCATTGGAAAAGACCCTGATGCTAGGAAAGATTGAAGGCAGAAGGAGAAGGGGTCAACAGAGGATGATGGTTGGATGGCATCACTGAATCAATGGACAAGAGTTTGAGCAAACTCCAGGAGATAATGAAGGAGAGAAGGCTGGTGTGCTGGAGTCCATGGGATCACAAAGAATTGGGCACGACTGAGTGATTGAACAGCAACAACAACAATTCTCTCAGTGAGCCCTGCACACGTTGGTGGGGATGAGCACTCTGAACTCTTTGTGGGCAAATACACTGATAAGGGGACATAGAGAAGGTTGTTGCTTAGGGGGCATCTCTCTTAACTCCCTGGAGGATCTGGAGGTCGTTTAAAGTCTAGAGTAAACCACTGTGGTGAGAATCAAAAAAATCTGAGTTGTTAAAGTGACACCTTTTATCCCCAGAGGTGAAAGGTTTCCCCCACAATCAGGGGGTTAGACGTGTTTTAGCATGTTGCATCGGCCTGTCTACCAGATGATCTAGTGTCTTTAGATGAGATTTGTAAGTCAGGAGTCTATTTATTCCCCTGTATTGGTAATTTAGCACACAAACTCTTCTCAATCTAATCCCAGGTCTGCCTTTAGAGTTTCATATTCTACCTTCGCTTCCTCCACACGATTTATGATCTAGCCACATACACACAAAATGCCACTCTCAGGAATTGCTCTGCTTTCTTATACCACTCTCTAAGCTCTCTGCATGTGGTGTGTTCTCCTTTTGGAATACTTAGGCTCTCCCTGTGCTTTGGGCTTCAGTTCAGGAATGGTTCAACACAGAAAAGAATTATTTCTCCCAACTTCCTTGACCTTTACTGCAATGCAGCTAGATTAGGAGTGCTCTCCTCTGTTCTGGTGTGTTACATGTGCAAGCTACATAATATTTACAGCTTATCTCCTTGCAAACAAATTATGTGCCTGCTTGCGCACTAAGTCTCAGAAACAGTTGGGCTTGTAATTTCTTCTACTTGAATGACATTACTCCAGATGCACCTTATGGCTGCCTCCTTTTCACCATTCAGGTATCAGGTCATTGTTACTTTTATTTGCTATTTTTCAGTCACTCAGTTGTGTCTGACTCTTTGTGACCCCATGGACTGCAGCACACCAGGCTTCCCTGTCCTTCACTGTCTCCTAGAGTTTGCTCAAACTCATGTCCATTGAGTCAGTGATGCCATCCAACCATCTCACCCTCTATTGTTCCCTTCTCCTCCTGTCTTCAATCTTTCCCAGCATCATGGACTTTTCCAATGAGTGGGCTCTTCGCATCAGGTGGCCAAAGTACTGGAGCTTCAGCATCAGTCCTTCCAATGAATACTCAGGGTTGATTTCCTTTAGGATTGACTTTTATGTAAAGGTCTTTTATAATTTAAAACAAAGAAGACCTACCCTATGCCAGTCATTCTCAATCACTCTCAACCACTCTCTCTCACCTTACCTTATTTTACTCCTACCTGATGTCATCTTCGGAGAAGGCAATGGCAAGTCACTCCAGTGCTCTTGCCTAGAAAATTCCATGGATGGAGGAGCCTGGTAGGCTGCAGTCCATGCGGTCGCTATGAGTCGGACACGACTGAGCGACTTCACTTTCACTTTCACTTTTCACTTTCACACAATGGAGAAGGCAATGGCAACCCACTCCAGTGTTCTTGCCTGGAGAATCCCAGGGACGGCAGAGCCTGGTGGGCTACCGTCTGTGGGGTCGCACAGAGTCGGACATGACTAAAGCGACTTAACAGCAGCAGCAGCAGATGTCATCTTATTTACTTGGGTACCAATTTATTGGCTTCCACCAGAAATAAATTGCCTTCAGGGCAATGATGGCCCATTTTTTTTTTTATTGTTGCATATCTAGCAACTTGACAATGCCTAATGCATAGTAGCTGCTCAATAAAACTTTTGTTGATTGGCTGATTGTCATCTCCATTAGATAGTGAAACTTTAGGAGAAAAACATTGTCCCTTTTCATACCCATCACCTATTACAAGGTGTGGCACATGTTATGTGCTGCAATATATATATATATATATATATATATATACATGTATGTATATATATTGATCAAATGCATGACATTTTTCATTAGCCAATCAAGGACTAGTTATGCTTGAGAGGCAAAGAAGACAAGCAATTCTGTGGAGTGTAATTAGTGGGGAGGGGGGCTCAATAGAGACAGGCTGGTAGACAGTAAATTATTGATTACAATACCAGAGAAAGGGAATCCAGTGCTTTGCATGTTGTACAAGCTCAACACATGTTTATAACATTGACTTAACAAAATGGGGTTTTATACTTCAATGCTAATTCTTTAAAAAAAAAAATCCCATTTGAAACCTACCATGGAATCACCTGCTGCTTCATTCAAGTGGCGGGGGTGGGGGTGAATTGCTTTGTGACAGGGGTCCGACAACATGCTAATAGCCAAATCTATTTAAGACACAATGTTGACATCCAGGAAAGCTTTCTTTTTCTTCCTTGCCCCACTCCCACTTCCAGAAAAAGAAGAATGCTGCTCTCCTGAGAGCATGACAATGGCAGTCCACAAATGAACCCTCTTCCTTTGAGACAGACTAAACTGTAGGGGAAAAGATAATTGCTTAGTTCCTTTATCTCCAAATCATTTGTAATAAAATCTGAAGTCACACCACAAGGCCTTTCATGAGGATGTCATAAATTAAGACGCATTGGCCTATCTGGTGCATCTGTTCCATTCTCTGGCCCTTTGTCTTCTGCAAAGAGCACACCAACCTCAATACCCAGCAGACAGCATTTACGCAAATGATGCCGTGGTCTACAGCATTAATATTCAGTGATTGTCTGTCATAGACACCTTACTGTACATCTGTTATGCAAATGTATGTTAATTCCGACTCACTGACAGCTGCCTAGCTTCCCTCCCTAAAATGATCTTTTCCATTTTGAAGTTTGCAATCTGTTCCCAAAAATGTTAATCCAACAATTAGCTGAAAATTGCTAAACAGAAATTGTACATGTTCAGTCTAAAATAGAAGGTAGCATTTTAAAATAGATGGCGAACCTTCTTCCCACGCCATTTATTTCATATGTGCTTCCACACATTGTAAACACTGATCTCTGCACAGCTTGGCTTGGGGCAAATGAAGGGTTTGTCTATCCGGATACTAGGAGCTTGACAAGAAGGAATGGTATCACCATCCCTGTCATTCATGGAACTCTGGCATCAAAGATGCTTTTAGGGCCACACAGTGTTTCCCTCCAGGTCTGAAATGTCTCTGTTATCCACATTAAAATAATTAGTATCAAACACTCAGATATTGATACGTGAATAAAGTGATGAATGATTGAGGAAATACATCTAAAGAGAATATCCCATGAGACACAGAACACAATAGACACTCTGTACATATTTGATGGATGCTAAAAAGATGCTTTCATATTTACTATCTCTATCATTTTGAAGAATAAATGAAGGTCTTTGGAACAACAATAAAGCTATCTATTTAGATTTTGAAAGGGATTATGGTAGTTAAGATAGGGCTTTCCTGGTGGCTCAGTGATAATCTGCTTGCCAATGCAGGAGATGCAAGCTCAATCCTTGGTCTGGGAAGATCTCCTGGAGAAGGAAATGGCAACCCACTGCAGCATTCTTGCCTGGAAAACCCTGTGAAGAGAGGAACCTGGCAGGGTACAATCCTGACATGACTTAACAACCAAGCAAAAACAGCAACATGCTGCTTGAGTATATTAAAAAAGACCAATCACATTAAGCACTTAGTGAAAACCTACCAAGATCAAGTAAGCACTTATATGGGACCTACTATGTGCTAGTCAGTGTGTTGGCCACATGAGCTAACTTTTCACAGCATTCTTGGGAGGTGAGTGTCGTTATACATCTCATTTTAATCATGCAGATCTAAGTGAGAGGTGACATCTACATATCGCTAATTCTCTGTATCAAGGAAAGCGAGTGAGTGAAAGTCACTGAGTTATGTCTGACTCTTTGTGACCCGATGCACTGTAGCCTGCCAGGCTCCTCTGTCCACGGAATTCTCCAGGCCAGAATACTGGAGTGGATAGCCTTTCCCTTTTCCAGGGGTCTTCCCAACCCAGGAATTGAACTCAGGTCTCCCATATGGCAGATTCTTTATGAACAGAGCCACCAGGGAAGCCCAAGAATACTGGCGTGGGTGTATCAATGAAACACGCAGACGAGCGGAAGACCACGGAGTGTGTGCAGGGAATGAGACGCTGCAGTCTTCTGCTTTAACCAGGCTGTTTCTGACTCTCCTCAGGGGACATCTGTTGCTTGGCCTTCTAGAAGACCTAAAGCCCAACTGAGGGAAATGGATTTGAATCTACTCAGCTCCAGTGATCTCGAGGACTCAGTTTCTACAGGGTATTTACAGACGGGATTCCTCTCTCACCATTAAGAATCCAGTTCTAAAATAATGGTGTGAAACCGGACGCTTCCGAGGCTCTACACTAGTCTACCAATTTTTCCTTTGTAATTCATTTCCGCACTAGTAATGAGAGAATGGATGAATAAAATATATTGAAGATGTCTTGGATAGATGATATATTTTCACTCTTTTTTAGTGACTCCATCACTGAGATGGATACAGTACAACAAATACTCATCATTCTCAGAGGAATTCTTATTACTATTTTGAGAGATTTCAAGATTTTCATATGTTGCAACTCCATTTTATTTCCACTTCATTCTAATAAACTTGATCTTAGGTTATATAATTAGTTGTTATAATGTCTCACATAAGTGCTATCATTTAATCAGTATAAGGTAGCAAAATTTCATAAATAATTCTGAAGGAATTCTGTAACTTTATTTAGATACTGGATTTTTCAAAAGCTAATATATAGAGAGAACTAATTGCAAGACCCTATCTAATCAAGTTCTAGTATCATATAGAAGGAAGCAGAAGCATTAAGAGATTAAATATTTTGTTCACGTTTATATAGCTAGTAAATAGTAAAGCTGGGATTTGCCCCTACACTAAGTCTCTTTGGTGTAGGAAATGGCAACCCACTCCAGTATTCCTGCCTGGAGATTCTCATGAACAAAGGAACATGGTGGGCTCAGTCCATGGGGTAACAAAGAGTGGGATGTGACTGAGTGACTAACACTGAATCTCTTGTTTCTTTTCATATTGCTACCCTATGTACTAGCTTCTCAATTATTTTTTTCAAAGAAGAGAAGATTAAAGTAAATCGGCAGTGCGTCCTCCAAATGTTAAGTGGTGTAATTTAGTTTTTCTGTGTGCGCTGTCTTGATGTTTGGAGGTTCAGATTAGAGGATGGTCAATTCTCTTTATTGAGCATTCAGTTAAGACCTTCATTCTCTTTCTTTATCAGGATATCATATTTCAGACCATAATACATCTGCCTTAATCATCCTGGTCCAGGTACCAGGCAACCAAGGGCAACCTCTATGTCCCAAAGCCTGCTGAAATTCTGTACATTAGCAGCTAATCCTAAACTTAGGCACCCTGCCTTGCCCATTTATTCCTGTAGGAATCACAATAAAAAGTTCTTGCTCACAGTTTTTCTCTCTTTCTGCCTTGTGGTCGTCCCTGGTCCTTCCCCAGGGGACCCTACACTTTTCTGTGTTCTCTGCAGGAAATGGTGACTAAAATAAAACTTGTAAACCTTTTTTTGATTTCTCTTTCTTTATCTACATCTGTTCTCACTACACCTCACTCAAGGTAATGTGGCTACAACAGGCAGTAGGTGGTTTAGGGATTAATAATTCACCAACATTACTTACTGCAGCTCAGAAACTCTGAAAGCCTGGGCACCTGGCCTCATGGTCAGTGAGGGACAGACTTCCCAGCATTATTTTGTTTATCTGTGAAAATGGGAATAATTTCCATCTCAAAAGAGTTGGTGTGAGTTTCCAGTGAGAAGGACACAAGCTACAAAAGCTAGTCCTGTGCTTGGCTCGCGTTAGATGCTCAAAAAGGATGCCCAAGGAAAGGAAGAGGGGAACACATCCTTTCTCAAAAATTATAGTCAAATATACACATTTCTCAGTGTGTGTATTTTTGTTTTGTATTTCGCAAAGTACTTTCCTAGACACTTTCTGGGTGGCTCAACGCAATGCAGGAGACTCGGGTTCAATCTCTCATGAGGAAGATCCCCTGGAGAAGGGAATGGCAACCCACTCCAGTATTCTTGCCTGGAGAGTCCCATGGATGCAGGAGCCTGGTGGGCTACAGCCTGTGGATCACAAAGAGTTGGACACACACACACTTCCTAGATACTATCTCATTTGATTCCCTAGTCTCTGCTGAAACAAAATGAACTATTTCAATAAAGTCCATTTTGCAGATAGAAAAACTGAGGCATAAGAAAATTAACTGCATTGTCTGAGATCACTTGCTTGAACTGAATAGCAAAACAAACCAAAATAAAAATACCTCATATTCACTCAGTGGAAAGCTTAGTAATCATTCACTTAAAACATATTGCATTTTTGGCGGAAGTTAGCTGCACTGGTTAATCGGTATATCCCTGCAGGGGTCAAGAAAACAGGGCCAAGATCACAGTTTTGCATTTCTATGGGAAATTAATATCTCCTTTACCCTTTGTGATGATTTACAGCACTGAAGTAATTATATTCATCACTTGTACTTTTTTTATTTTTTGTGTTTAGTACATTATTTCATAAAACATATATTCTCTGAACTTCACAGTTAGGGATTTGGAGTAGTTTCTGTTGTTCTTGCCACTTAACTTCTATTCTTATCTGCGTTTCTGACCAAAGCTGTTATACAAACCATGAATAATCAGATGGTAAAGTGCACAGAACCAGTGGCTGGAATTTTATTTCCTGATTCAAGGTTTCATGTAAATGAAATGCAAGGATAAGGTTTGGAAGCAGAATCTATTACCTTACACCTACTCTTCAATACATAGAAATGCCTGGGCTCCAAATTATGCCAGAGAGAAAGTCTGCCTTCACTAGGAAGAAAATCTTATCCAACTCAATTTACTACATAAGGATGGAGACCACATATAGATTTTGATGGTTAAGGCCCACTAGTAAAACATGCTCCAGTAAATGTCTTTTATTTACAAATTAGCACCTTTGCCTCACTTTGAGGAGCTGCTAATGGGAAGAGTGCAGAGAGACAAAAACATGGGAAGGAGGCAGAAAGTTCTTTCCAGAAGAGATGCAGGAATGGTCTCTGTTACCGATATTTACAGGAAATTTCTGAGGCAGGCAAGGTAGCAATTTTAATCCTCATTTTATAGTTGAAGGAAATTTACACCCAGAGCAATTTTACTACTTGCCTGAATATTCTTACTGGAAAGAGTCACAGCCAAGCCTCAAAGCCAATTTTCCTGACTCCTGCTTCACAGGTTTTTCCACATCCGCAGATGGTGTCTATGGGCTTGGCTTTCACTTTCAAGCTTCACTGACCCTGGATGATGATCTGGGCATCTGAGCCCAGGCAGAGGTGGAGGGGCCAGACACGGTGTGGGCAACCCACCCACTCTTGCTGCAGTTCAACGGACCCTCCTGATGCACGTCCTACCCTGGAATTGTGATTTATCCCATAGACAAAGCACAAGGAGCATCCATTATCTGGAGAAGCTCCCAGAAGATAAGGTCCCTCTGCACCCAGCCGATGTGACTGTTTCACTGACTTGGACAGCGTGTTGGAGTCAGAACGGGCAATCCACAGGAAAGAGACCACCAAATGGAAGGACCCAGTGAATGCAGCCATGCCACAGACTTAGCGGTGTGTATCTGTCCCCACTGTGGATTTGATCACCCTACCCCTGCCTTTGACATCAATTTTGGAAACTTTTTTTTAGTTATTTTATACTGCAGGAGCAAACCTTTTATGTGATATCATTGAAACCAATCACTGCTTGACTAATCAGGAAGGTCAGTTAAATTGAAGAATCATGAAACATCATATATGCCTACCTTAAATATTTCAGCTTAGTATAGCATGCATTCATTCAGTGAGGATTTGGCAAAATCTTTGACCTATATACAGGTCTCTGACTGGATTTTCACATTGTATGTTCACTGTAAACCTCATTCCTAAAGACTTCTTTAAGACTTCCAATTTCAGTTTCCTTTAAATGGGATAAGATTTAAAGACATTTCTGAGAGAATAAAAATTTAGATTATTTCTACATAATACTTTTTATTTTCTATTTTTAATGTAATGTTGCCATAAATTAATCTGATATGTATTTTAGTGACTTACCAAACCCATTTTATGCAAAACATTAAATTAACCTGGTTTTAATAGAATTAGACAGAAAAAAATTGTTCTAGGGAAGACAATGTGGGGTGGGATTTATATGCCTTTGAAAGAGTTAATCTCACCATTTTCCAGCAGAACATGCTTCAGCAAAGTGTTTTATCTTATTAAACTCTAGTTGCTGGTGACAATGACAATGATGAGTAACTATCTTGCAAGGCTGTTATGCAGCTTCAGTGAGTTGGTGTTTGTGAAAGAATTTGGATGCTTGCAAGGCCAAAAAATTATAAGAAAATGTGGGAGGAAATGTGCTTCTCAGGCGGTGCTTGTGGTAAAGAATCCTCCTGCCGATTCTGGAGATGCAGGAAACACATGTTTGATCCCTGGGTCAGGAAGATCCTCTGGGTGGGAAATGGTGATCCATTCCAGTATTCTTGCCTGGAAAATTTTTCTGGACAGACAGGCCTGGCAGGCTACAGTCCAAGGAGTCGCAAAGTTGGACACAACTGAGTGAGTGAGTGAGTATACACATGCATGAAATGAGATGGGGAAAAAAAGGACAATACAGGAAGCAGCAAATAGGGCATGAGAAAGATGGCTGTCTCTCTCTGCATTCATTCTTGCCATCAGGTAGGTCAGAGTTACAGACCTGGAAATCACTAAATAGCCATATAATTAGTGCATGCTGAATACCAGTGAGTGTTGTATAGCGTTTATGCCTGAAACGTTAATAAGGGACACATTTTGGACCACTGGAGAGAGTAAGGTCAGTGTGCTTTGCCAGGAAACAAGTGTTACACCAGGAAGAAGAATCAGGGTTGTAGATTGAATAAAAAAAAAAATAGTGGAGACTTTCTAAAAGAGAAGATCCATAACTCTGGCCATGAAGCATGATAGATATGGCTGAGTTTTGGGGATGGATGGGTGGTACTTCCAGCAATAATAAGCATGCCAAACAAGGAAACTGTACCACATGCCTCATGGAGAACCATCAAACAAAATCATGATAGCGCTCCTGAGAGCTTTTGCTATTCCCTCATCTTTCTGTGCAAAGTTAGCCTTTGATTTAATCTCTTTATCCCCCCAGCTCTCCACGGGGTGTAAACAAACACAAGTCTGATTCACAGGGCTGTTTGTTTTTCCAGCACAAGCAATTGCTGTGGAGAATAAAATGAATTCAGAAACACTTATAGAACTGGAAAGAGGTGTCATTGGTATTTTCAAGTGTTCATGCAAATTACCAAGGGCCTAATTCATCCCATGGTCCTTTTCTCAAAAGCACAGCTTGATATCAAAGAGGCAAAATAAATGTGCCTGAAAAAAGCCAGTGTCCGCTCTTGCTGTCTAGCTGGAGAGATCTAGAAAAAAAGAGAAGAAATATTCCCAGATCTCCCTGTTAATCCTGTATCTCAGGCTTTTGACCCAGGGGGAGCAGCTTCTTGATAAACAAGATCACTTTTTAAATAAGCAGAAAGGAAATATTTCTTCAGAGATTGTTCTGACAGGTTCCAGGTCTTGAGGAGCTGAGTCATTTTTCCTGTTCAAAACTCACTGATAGATTTAAATTAGGCACAGTAGAAACTCGAGTCTACAAAAGTTGTGCAATTCACAGAACACACATTTGGAGACTTCAGCATCCATGTCTCTTGGTTTATACCACACATGATGTTTTTGTTGTTGTTGTTGTTCAGTCACTAAAGTGTGTCCGACTCTTTTCGACCCCATGGACTACAACACTAAGGGCTTATATGTAATCCTCATAAAAAATAAGCCAACAGCTCCATTACAATCTACACTCACACGTACGTGAGATGGAGGTGCAGTGGTCATCGCAGACCTTCTGGCTTTAGAGCAGAAGCTGTTGAAAGCTGTTTCTCCTAACACTTTCCTCCTAGATACCCTGGGGTGATGATGGTGAAAAGTCCCCATAAAAAGCCCTTCATCCCACCAGGTCAAGAGAGGGCAGTGCTTGAGCACAGGTACCAGTCTGTGTGGAGATCTTCCCCGAGCTCACCTTGACCGGCCTCATGAGCGCATGAGGGTGCCGGGCATCCATCCAGACCCTTGGCTGTCAAGCCGCCTGGTGCCTCCACGGACCCTGAGATCAGGACCATTCACACAGGCTGCTGGCACTCAGGCCTTCCTTGGTCACTTGTCTTGAGCCCCACGACTTCTTCTCCTTGAGCTCTCTCTCTCCCTGCTTTCTTCCCGCGTCTACTTGGCTGCCCTCTGCCCTCTTGGCTTTGTTTTCCGCTCCAGCTGCTCTGGCTCTTTCTCTGGCTGAGCCTGACTGCACACAGCCAGCCCACTCCCTGATCCTTCTGTCCCTGGCAGCTTCAGACAAAACTCCCGCTTGACCAAACTCCAACCCCCAGCGCCCACGTGGCCCCTAAGGCGGGATTCCTCCAGTGCTTTTCACATGGCTGAGCAGGTAAATCATGTGGTGGGTTATACAGCTCTAGCTCCAGAGTGGGAGACGGGGGTTAGAAAGCCTTTGGTATCAGACTTGGGCTGATCTCCCAGCCTCACCTGTCACCACTCCTTGGTTCCCCCACAACTCCTATTCTCCCTTGTCTGAGGGACTTCACACATGAGATTCCCCCTTCCTGGGAGACTCCTCACCCCCACTCTCCACCACTCTGACTCCAGCTCATTCTTTGGGCTTCAGTTTGACGTCACCCCCCTGGGGATCCCGCATTGCTGTGTCCCCCAACCCTGGCCTGAATCACGTAGGTGCTGTTTCTTCCTTCTCCTTTGTCACCCAGCACCTCTCCCTCACCTCCATGAGCGCTGCATGCCTCACTGCACAGCACAGTTTAGAGAACTTTGTAAGAATTCTCAAAACTGATTCTCCCCCACAACCGTGAGACAGATACCATTTTTTAAATATTTTAATTTCTTTATACAATTATTAAAGGTTATATTCCATTTACAGTTATCACGAAATATTGGCTGTATTCCCAGTGTTGTAGAATACATCTTTGTAGCCTATCTTCCACCCAATCGTTTGGACCTCCCACTCCACTCCAAACCAACCAGTAACCCATTTGTTCTCTATATATCTGATAACCACACACTGGTAATTAGTTTGCTCACTATATCTGTGAGTCTGCTTCATCTTTAATGATTGATTTACCATGTTTATATACGTGTGTAAGGCTACACAGGCAGTTAGGTGCCGTCAGGGGTCGAACCCAGGCCGTCTTGCCCTGGAGCCTCTTGCTGTCGTTATTCTTACCTTCCTCTTCTGTGTGGCATTTCTCACACCACATGGCACTGTCTGATCACCCCTGTTTCATTCACAGCTGCATCCTAGCATGAAGTATATATCCTGATGAAAAATAAGCTCAATTAATACTTTTTTTGTGCAATGCGTACCTGAATTCTGGTTATAGATATTTTGTGTCTCACAAATTCAAATAACACATTCCTGATTCTTGATCTGATGAGATCAAATGTGACAGAAAAACAAAGACGACCAGCTGACGGGTGTGTGGTCTTTGGTCCCTTAACGATCTCTATGTTAATCAATCTTATTTGATAGGAACAATTGCAGCCAAAAGGAAAGTGTTGTCTGTCTCAGCCCCACATTTTACGCAGTCAGATGGAGGCGGACCATTTAAAATGACTTGTACAAGGTCACGCACGGAGCTGGTGACAAACAGGAAGTCAGGTTGGCTGACCTCCAGTCCTGTGTCCTTTCTCTGCACCTGGTCAAATAGAAACTCCTGTCACACGAAGGTGAGCAGGTAAAACAAGCACCAAATATGCAACTGGCTTGATTCTGACTGCAAATAACGCCAACGGGCCCCTGGCTCCAGCGCTCCCTGGGACGGTGATCAGCCCAGAGTCAACACAGGGCATCTGATAGGGAGGCACGATTGGGCCAAGAAGGGCTTAGACTCTGCAAAGCTCTAAGAGTGTTTTGCTTACAGTTCAGTCTTTATTGCTGTGTGAACTTGAGTGCATTCTTTTACTTCTCTGGTCTCCAGTCCCTTCTATAGTATGACGCAGTGTTTTGAACTGAATGTTTGCACCCCCCTTAAATTCCATGTTGGAACTCTAACCTGGAATGTGATGATATTTGGAGTAGGCCTTTGGGAGGTAGTTGGGTTTATGAGGTCCTGAGTGTAGGAAACCCTGTGAAGGAATTTAGTTGTTAAGTCACTAAGCCATGTCAGAGGACGTCCCTGGTGGCTCAGACAGTAAAGCGTCTTCCTACAATGTGGGAGACCCGGATTCGATCCCTGGGTCGGGAAGATCCCCTGGAGAAGGAAATGGCAGCCCACTCCAGTATTCTCGCCTAGAAAATCCCACGGACAGAGGAGCCTGGTAAGCTATAGTCCATGAGGTTGCAAGGAGTCGGACACAGCTGAGTGACTTCACTTCAAGCCATGTCAGAGTCTTTGTGACTTCTTGGACTGCAGCATGCTGGGCTCCTCTGTCTTCCACTATCTCCTGGAGTTTGCTCAAATTCATGTCCATTGAGTCAGTGATGCCATCCAATAACCTCACCCCCTTCTCCTGCCATCAGTCTTTCCAGTATTAGGATCTTTTCCACATCAGGTGGCCAAAGTATTGGAGCTTCAGCTTTAGAAACACTCCTTCCAATGAAAACCCTTCCAGGGTTGATTTCCTTTACAGTTGACTGGTTTGATCTCCCTGCTATCCAAGGGACTCTCAAAAGTTTTCTCCAGCACCACATTTCAAAAACATCAACTCTTCGGCACTCAGCCTTCTTTATAGTCCAACTCTCACATCTATACATGACTTCTGGAAAACAATAGCTTTGACTATTGGATCTTTGTCAGCAAAATGATGTCTCTATTTTTTTAATATGCTTTCTGGTTTTGTGACCCACTCCAGTATTCTTGCCTGGAGAATTCTATACACAGAGGAAGTTTGCGGGCTACAGTCCATGGGGATGCAAAGAGTCAGACACAACTGGGTGACTATCACTTCACTTCACCAGATTTGTCATAGTTTTCCTTCCAAGAAGCAAGCATCTTTTGATTTCATGTCTTCAGTCACTCTACACAGTGATTTTGGAGCTACTCCCCCCAAAAAATTGTCATTGCTTCCACGTTTTTTCCTTCTATTCACCATTAAGTGATCAGACCAGAGCCATGAACTTAGTGTGTGTGTGTGTTTTTAATGTTGTATTTTAAGCCAACTTTTTCACTCTACTCTTTCATCTTCATCAAGAGGCTCTTTAGGTCGTTTTCACTTTCTGCCATTAGAGTGGTATCATCTGCCTATCTGAGATTGCTGATATTTCTCCCAACTGTCTTGATTCCAGCTTGTGATTCATCCACCCCAGGTTTTTGCATGATGTACTCTGCATAGTAGTTAAATAAGCAGGGTGACAATATACAGCCTTGTCATACTCCTTTCTGAGTTTTGAACCAGTCAGTTGTTCCTCATCTGGTTCTACTTTTTGTTTCTTGACCACATACATATTTCTCAGGAGATAGGTAAGATGGTCTTGTATTCTGTTTAATAATTGTCTGCAGTCAAAGGCTTTATCATAATCAATGAAGCAGAAGTAGATGCTTTTCTTGAACTCTTTTATTTTCTCCATGACCCAATGAATGTTGACAATTTGAAGTCTGGGTCCTCTGCCTTTTCTAAACCCAGTTTGTACATCTGGAAGTTCTTGGTTCACTATTGCTGAAGTATAACTTGAAGGATTTTGAGCATAACCCTGATATTGTTAATAATAGCATGTAGAAGGAGTGCAATTGTACAGTAGTTTGAACATTTTGAGGCATTGAATTTCTTTGGAATCGGAAAGAAAACTGACCTTTAGTCTTGTGGCCCCTGCTGAGTTTTCCAAATTTGCTGACATATTGAGTGCAGCACTTTTACAGCATCACTTTTCAGGATTTTTAAGTAGCTCAGATGGAATTCCTTCGCCTGCACTAGCTTTGTTTGTAGTAATGCTTCCTAAGGTCCACTTGATGTCACACTCCAGGATGTCTGGCTCTAGGTGAGTGACCACACCATCATGGTTATCTGGGTCATTAAGACCTTTTTCGTATAGTTCTGCATGGTCTTGCCACCCATTCTTAATCTCTTCTGGTTCTCTAAGATCCTTGTGGTTTCTGTCCTTTGTTGTGCCCATCTTTGCATGAAATGTTTCCTTGATGTCTCCAATTTTCTTGAAGAGTTCTCTAGTTTTCCCCATTCTATAGTTTTTCTCCATTTCTTTGCACTGTTCACTTAAGAAGCCTTTCTTAATTCTCCTTGCTATTGTCTGGAACTCTGCATGAGTTGGCCACTGATCATGCCACCATCTATTTAACTAGAAACCAATTACAACTCCTTTCTTCCTAGAAAACTGAGCTCTTATAAAGAGAAGCATATCAGTGAGCTTACCAATATTTTTTTATGCTCATAAATATATTTTCATCTGACTTTGGCACCAAAGGTATTTTGAAAAGGCATTTTTTTCGGGGAAGTCAGAAGTTTTTCCCAGATCTCCTAATACCGTAGTGTTTACCACACTAGCTCTTCCTGTAAGGATGTTGAATTTTATTTTTGTCCCAAACATATATATTACATTACACATTTAGGGGGTGATATATAGAACTAGGTATATATTCAAAGGTTATTAATCAGGGAGTTGAGAAAAAAGCGATTATCATGCCAATAATTACAAGAGTAGGTACCAGAATTGAGGAATTTCTCTGTGCCAGATGAATTATACACATCTTTCTAATAAGTCTTTCCTGAAATGTGCTCTGAGGACTATTACTATTAATTACTGAATACTACTATGTAGTCTTTTCCCTTAGAGAGTAGACCTTATAGAGAACACTCTGCATATAATTCACAAGGATTACTTGTTCCCTCCTCCTGCCAGAGCACTTAACAAGCTCCAGTCTTCACTGTTGGCACCTGCTGGGATTCCTAGAGGTAAAACCCTAGAGGGAAATTGTGTATTCCCTCCTAAATCTGTGTTCCCTCAAGAGTTTCTTCCTCATCCTAATTCATACTTATGCCCTAGAAATTAGTCACAATCACTCCTTAAGATTCCTCACCAGCTTATGGTCCCAGTGGCTTTGCTTCAGATACGCAGATCTCAGCTGTAAACCTTTGGATTCAACTGTCTCACCAGACTCGGAGGTAGTAGTGTGTTCTCTGACCTCAGTTCAATGATGGATTCAAGAAAAGTCCTTGATGTTCAATTTGTTCAGTTCTTCTTGTTGTAAGGATGGAAGTAGGGATTTTCAAAGCTCTTTACATGTTGGACTTGAAGTCAAATATTATTTCCTTAAATTTTCAATATTTTCACTAAATACAGAATTTAGGGCTTTTTAGTTCTTTCAGTATTTTATGTATGGCACTCCATTACCTTCCTGTTTACACAATTTATAGTAAGTCTGCTACAAGTCTTATAAATGCTTCTCTCTCAGTAATCTCTCTTACATCTTTTTCTGACTCCTAGATTTTTCTTTTTGTCTTTATATGTAAATGATATTATTATGATAGAGTTATGTGTAGTTTCACTGATATTTATTCTACTTTATGTTCTCTGATCTTGGATTTATGGTCTGGTATCTCTTCTTAACTTTAGAAAATTCACTGTCATTATTTCTTCAAGCATTTCTTCTCTTCTTCATATTTATTCATATTTATTCCAATTCAATATATCTCAGAGATCATTTGATATTGTCTCTCATAGACATCATATTGAAAAGCAGAGACATTACTTTGTCAATAAAGGTCCGTCTAGTCAAGGCTATGGTTTTTCTAGTGGTCATGTATGGATGTGAGAGTTGGACTGTGAAGAAAGCTGAGTGCTGAAGAATTGATGCTTTTGAACTGTGGTGTTGGAGAAGACTCTTGAGAGTCCCTTGGACTGCAAGGAGATCCAACCAGTCCATCCTAAAGAAAATCAGTCCTGAATATTGATTGGAAGGACTGATGCTGAAGCTGAAACTCCAATCCTTTGGCCACCTGATATGAAGAGCTGACTCATTTGAAAAGACCCTGATGCTGGGAAAGATGGAGGGCAGGAGGAGAAGGGGATGACAGAGGATGAGATGGTTGAATGGCATCATCAACCCAATGGATGTGGGTTTGAGTGGACTCCGGGATTTGGTGATGGACAGGGAGGCCTGGCATGCTGTGGTTCATGGGGTCACAAAGAGTCAAACAGGACTGAGTGACTGAACTGAACTGAGCTGTCTGATGCTCTGTCCTTTTTTTTTTTTTTTTTTTTCACTCTTTATTTTTCCTCTTTGCATTTCAGTTTGGGTAATTTCTCTTAATCTGTTTTAAGATCACCGATTCTTTGCTCAGTTGAGCCAAGTCTATTAGTAAGCCCAGTGACAGTATACTCCATACTTAGTATAGTGTTTTTTTTTTTCCCTTATGGCTTCTATATCTAATAACATTACTTATCTGATCTTGTATTTTGTCCTCTAATTTTTTCCAGTAGAAGCTTTAACATGTTAATCATAATTATTTAAAGTATTTTGTCTGTTAATTCTAATATCTATGAATATGTGAGTCTGGTTTTGATACTTGCTCTCAGACTGTGTTCATTCAGCTTCTGTTTATGAGTCATATTTACTGTTTTGTTAAAACCTTGGCATGTTGTGTAGGGTAGTAGGTACTGACATCAATAATATTTATGCTAGGAGATAATCATACCTTTTTTCCCCTCAGCTCTTTAATGTGGTGACTTGTGCTATTCTATTCAGGTTGCAGAGAGTCAGACACTATTGAAGCAGCTTGCACACGCTCACACTCAGAATTTCAACTGGGTTTGAAGCTTTCTCACCATCTGGATCACCTGGTAAAGAACCTGCCTGCCAGTGCAGGAGACATAAGAGACTCGGGTTCCATCTCTGGGCTGGGAAGATCGACTGGAGAAGGGCATGGCAACCCACTCCAGTATTCTTGCCTGGGAAATCCCATGGACAGAGAAGCCAGTCTATGGGATCGCAAAGAGTCAGACACAAATGAAGCAATTAAACCCACACGTGCCTCTGGGTCTTTCAATGACTCTACTCTCCAGAGAAAATCTGTCTCTTGCAGGGGTCCTTGCTGCATTCCAATGTTATTTCTACCCAGTGCTTGTTGGTTTGAGGTAGAGGCATCTGGGGACATTCTCTGATGTTTTAAGCCTTAGGCACTGTGAAACTGTGCCTTGTGGGTTTGGATTCTACATGGGTCTCTTTCCTCTTCTAGATGTAATACTGGGTCTTGCATTTATTCTTTGTCATTTCTCAAGGATGGGATTTTATTTCACTATTTCCTTCCCCTCCAGCTTCAGGGGGTTTCAATCGATGCACTCAGGCTTAAGTTTGGTTGCTTTTCTTTATGTAAGTTAAGTGTTTTAAGTTGAGACAGTGGATTTGGGACTGGGCGCAGTGTCAGCAGTAACTCCTATTCCTCTCTCCTAGACAGGACCATGGAGAAAGTTTTCTTGGGATTCCCCTGTGTTTCTCTTGTGAGCACCTGTTAGAAAAGCCTGGGAGAATGCATTAATATCTCTATGTCCTTGGCCCATATTAACTTCACACTCTCTCTCACAGTAATATACACAACCTTTAGCTATTTATTAAAATTAGCTAGTGGACTTTTTTTTTTTTTTTTTTTGTCAATCTATGCTGCATTCCCCTGGTAGCTCCATTGGTAAAGAATCTACCTGCAATGCAGGAGACCCTGGTTTGATTCCTGGGTGGAGAAGATTCTCTGGAGAAGGGAAAGGCTACCCAACTCCAGTATTCTGGCCTGGAGAATTCCATGGCCTGTATAGTCCATGGGGTCACAAAGAGTCAGACACGACTGAGCAACTTTCACTTTCTTTCATACAGCATTCACTGGCAATGTGCCACAGAAGTAAATGCTTAAGTACTGCTTTTAATTACTGATGTGTCTCTCCATCAGGAAAAGTTCAAGAAAGTGTTAGTTGCTTAGTCATGCCCAGCTCTTTGCAACCCCATGGACGGTAGCCCACCAGGCTCCTCTGTCCATGAATTCCTCTGGGCAAGAATACTGGAGTGGGAAGCCATTTCCTTCTCTAGGGGATCTTCCCGACCCAGGGCTTGAATCCTGGTCTCCTGTATTTCAGACAGATTCTTTACCATCTGAGACACCAGGGAAGTCCTGTATCTCTCCATATTTTAGGTTAATTAT
This sequence comes from Bos grunniens, assembly GCF_055505025.1. Lineage (NCBI taxonomy): Eukaryota > Metazoa > Chordata > Mammalia > Artiodactyla > Bovidae > Bos > Bos grunniens. The sequence continues at coordinate 8,197,052 of NC_141170.1, read as the reverse complement.
GTGTCCTTCTCACCTAAATTAAAAAAAGAAAAAAAACGAAAAACTGTTTTCCCAGCAGATTTTCTTGTTACAAGGGTTGGAAAGGTGCTCATTCTAGTTATCTATGAACTGAATTTCTGGCCACTCACATTCAGTCTTTCACCCTAAAGTTTGACGTTTCTTTATTCAATCTGCTAGATTTTATTTCCTTGCCCATATAATGACTAGCAGTTCCCTTAATCCAGACTCCTTGGTGCTTACATGCCTCAGCTATTCCCAAACCAGAATAAAAACTCTCAGACTTCCTGAAGATAATTTTTTTTTTACATCTATTTTTTTCCCATGATATTTCCATCATTCATCTTGCTTCCTGGGTTAAAAATTTATAATTTAATGAATTTTGTGTACCTACAATCTTAAAAGAATGAATACAAAGCAGAGCATAGAAATCATAAATTAAGTTGACAAAGTTCTCTCTTCTGTGGAGGCCACATTCCAATCAATAATATAATGTATGCATATACCGGAGATAGGTAACTCAGCGTATAAGGCATAAATGAGAGAAACAAAGAATGTTACAAGAACACAGTTTTATGTGTGTAACAAAACATGTGCTTTAAAAACTGTATATGCACATTTGCACTTTAAATATTTATACAAATTCACCATGACCATATAATACTAATGTCAAATGTATTAATATGGAACATAATGTATCTATTTTAAGCTTTTATTTATTTACATTTTTTAGATTATATAATTATTATTATGTGATTATATAGCTGGGATTTTTCCCATTTGTTCCATGGAAGGTGCTAGTGAGGGTATGTAAAACTTCACACAGAGGCAAATCCCCACCAGTAACAAACTGAGCATGCTACGCTTACAGGAAAGGTTTTGAAATATAGCTCTGATTATGTAAGAGAACTCTGGAGCAGACGGGAAACTCAAAAGACAGTGCACTTTGAAAGACTAGTGTGAAAGTGCATCCCAGAATACTTGTACTTCCTATGAGGGTGCAAGTGAGACAGGAGGAGGAAAGTGTGAGGGTAGTAGATTGGTTATGTTTAATGCCTAAGCACAAACTTTCGATTTTCTAAAGAAATCCTTCTAAAGATGGAAGAGGATTTCTGGCAATTTTGGACATAATGGAAAGACTATTCTTGAAGATGCATGCTAGAGCCAGGCTGGAAATATTGTTGGCAGCAAAAATGATACAACAATAGCTTCTGAAGGTTTGGAGGTTCAGAAAGACATGCATTTAATCAGAATGTAGCAGCACCAAGTTCTGCACACCTTGCACATGACTATCAAGCAGTCTCAGAATAAGTCTGTGAATACATATTGCGTTCAGAGTTATGATTAAACCTGGAGAAAAAGAGAGAGAAAGTGGTTCAAGGAAGGGCTCAAAGCAGCTGCCACTACATTAAAGCATGGTGATAAAGTGAAAGTGAAAGTCACTCAGTCATGACCGAGTCTTTGCGACCCCTGGACCATACAGTCCATGGGATTCTCCAGGCCAGAATACTGGAGTGGGTAACCTTTCCCTTCTCCAGGGGATCTTTCCAACTCAGGGATCGAACCCAGGTCTCCTGCATGACAGGTGGATTCTTTACCAACTAAGCTATTAGGGCTCAAAATTAATATCACATGTTAAATCTCCTTTTTGAGTATATTGTTATATTATCTTGTACAATTCTCTATATGTTTAGATTTTTTTAAATAATAAAAATATGGACAAGCCAGGTTTATTTCTAGTTTCTGATTCTACTTATATATGGAGGAGAGGTTCTCTGTTGAGCTATGACTTGACATGATGAGAACACATGCTCACACAAGCGTATATGCAAACAAGAGAATGATTAGATTAACTATTTAATCTACTACCAATGATGTAGCCAAACAGGGCAGAAACAGATGTAGCACTAAATCAGCATGGCTTTCCTGGGTTCCCCCAAATTCCTGTGGGGGTCACAAAGTTGTGTCACTGTTGCAAGGATAAGTATTACAGGAAGTGTAAAGTTCAATTTTCACTCTATCTTTTCTGTTTTGTACACGACCTTATGTCATGCTTCTATAAATGCTTCCATGAATACTGTGTGCGCTGCTTTATAAGAGACATTCTCTAATGTTGAATGTTATTCTTTCTAAAACCAAATTCTGAGTCTGCAGGTTTGCATACTTACTTGGGGAGAAAACTGGGTCAGCAACTGATATCCCAGAATTATTGTGCCACTCGATTTCTAGCAGGTTGGAAGAACCATACCACAGCCTTTTAAAATGTAGGTTAACAGAAAAAGTGGTAGATCCCCCCCATGAAGAATATTAAATGAGAAATTAGGTAAATGGTGGAACTATTTAAGAAGAAAAAGGAAACTATTGGAAGAGTAGGTTTAGGAAAGGGAGAACTTAAGAACTGTGTTTTGATTGTATGTATGAAAAGGCTTCTTGACTTCCAAAGGGAGATTCCAAGCGCACAGTTAGATACATTCACTGGCTATGTGGAACCAAATACTACTGGTTCAAGAGAATCAGTGTCACAGTTGTGGCTGAAAATTGGTCATGCGTTAGGAGAATCTGCACCATAAAAATTATTAAATGCTACGAATCTTTTTTTTTTTTTTTTTCTTTTACAGAGCCCATAGGAATACAAGGTACAGAGAGCTGCAATGAAGTACAGCAAGGATGTCAGATTGAAGCCTGAGATTTAATAGTCATCTGTTTATAGACAGTATTTATATTGGATGAGGTTACCTTGGGAGGAAAGGTGGAGAAGAAATAAAGTCCAGGAACTAACATCTGGGTCCCTCCAGAGTTCAGAAGTTGGAATGATCAGCAGTGGGAGTCATTGAAGTAAGAAGAGAACCAGGAGAACATGCTAAGTGAAAAGGTTGTTTCAAGAAAGAGAGACCAAACAGTTCTGTTCAATCACAGTAAGGGAAGGATTAAGTAAAACAATGGTTAAACGTTAACAGTTCATTTTGGTAACGTGAAATGATTGGTGATAGTGATTACTTGTCACAGGGGTGGAAAGGGTGGTGATCTTATTGGAATATGTTTAGAAGAGAATAATGGCTTTGTTTTTTCTCAATTCACTTAACTACTTCCAACTTTTCTCCTAAAGCATAGGATTTTCTAGGCTCTTTCAATAATTAATTAGTTAATTAATTTTCTATTTATTTTCCTTATTTTATTCATTGTGCTTTGCACTTTTCTTTAAATCATTTTCACTTAATAATGTAGGAAGATGATATTAGTAAAGCATGGCACATTTAAGCAATATAAGCTATTCCCTAAGTCCTATGGGAAGAACAGCCAAGCTAGTCTTTAGCACATGGCTTCCTCCAACCTAGATTTGCAAACAATGTGAATGCATTCAGGCGTGACAATTTTGTTAGAGTGGGTGTTCAATTTGGATGATTTTAATAAAATATTTTTGCAAATTGCTCCAGCAAATATTTGGATAGTGGAAGCTCAGATAATGAGAGAGACATGCAAAACAAATGAGAATAATCATAAAGAATGTTTCATGTTCAAAAAAAAATTATGTGGAGTAAAGGCAAGACAATGTAGTGGCAGTACAGCCTAGGTTTCAAAAATCTGACTTTGAAGTTTGGTTCTGCAACTCAACGCCTGGTACTACTACCTGTGTGACCTCGGCTAGCAGGTAAGCTACTCTAAGTTTTAATTTTCTCTACTGCAAAATGGGGTTATCATAATAATATCTCAGGATTGTCAGGTGGCTTGAAAGGGATGGTATACAGAAAGGGTTTAGTGTAATACACAGCAGCTAATAGATATCCTCTGCTGCTGCTGCTTCTAAGTCGTTTCAGTCGTGTCCGACTCTTGTGACCCCATAGATGGCAGCCCACCAGGCTCTGCCGTCCCTGGGATTCTCCAGGCAAGAACACTGGAGTGGGTTGCCATTTCCTCCTCCAATGCATGAAAGTGAAAAGTCAAATTGAAGTCACTCAGTCGTGTCCGACTCTTAGTGACTCCATGGATGCAGCGTACCAGGCTCCTCCGTCCATGGGATTTTCCAGGCAAGAGTACTGGAGTGGGGTGTCATTGCCTTCTCCGAGATATCCTCTAAATGGTAGCTAAAATAAAACAGAAGAGAGCATTAGCAGAGATGATCTTTTGACATGCATGCATACATGCTAAGTTGCTTCAGTCGTCTCCAACTCTTTATGATCCAATGAACCATAGCTAGGCAGGTTCCTCTGACTGGGATTCTCCAGGCAAGAATTCTGGAGTGGGTTGTCATGCCTTCTTCCAGGGGATCTTCACCTCCCAGGGACTGAATCTGCATCTCCTGCATCCCTATTACTGCTCATGCTTAGATGCATGGTAAGAAATACTGGAGCCCCCAGCTCTCTTTTTCTCTAATTTTCTATTATCTTACCATGTAGACACAGAAATAGTCAAGACTGGCTAAACTGGAAAGCAGAAACAAGCAGAGAAATAGTGCCTTAAATGTTTGGGTCAAGTACTTTGGCTCAGGACAGTATTTACTTAATATATGAACAGATTATAAACTGACAAAGTCAAGGAGCTCTCCAATCCCAACCTATTCAGTATCATTATCTTGAACTCAGGAACCACCATTTCATCTAAAATACACTGAGGTTATCCAGTTCAGTTCCCTTATTCTACAACAAAGCCACTGAGGCTTAGAAGGAAAATGACTCAGACAGACTCCTAAGCCAGCTTCTTTTGTTTAAACCAGATAATCTATGTGGCCTGCTCTGTGTAGTTCAAGAAAAAGGATGAAGTTACTTGAATCTCTCACTCTGAAGGACATTTATTTCTTTTAATATATAGAAGCTCAAACACATTATAGTACTTATCTAGATCCAAGTCCTTATTTTTCAGAGGAAGAAATGAATGCATGTAGAGGAGAAATGGATTGCCCCAAGGTCAGCTAACGATACAGCTGAGCTTGGAATCTATGTTTCCTGACTTACAAACCATTTCTCGGTCCACTAAAATAGAACACTCAGAGGATGCTAAGACTCCAAAGGACATGTAATTGAATTCTGAGGTACTGTCAAATATTAAGAATGAATAGTTGCAAGCTCTTCATTTAACAATAGCCAAGACACTCATCTTGCCTTTCCACTGAAAAATATCAAGTGAGGGACTAGTTTTGCAAACTTTTCTTCTAAGAGACAAACTCCACAGGCACATGGTCTTTTCTTTTTTTCTCAGTGAGTTGAGTTCATGCGTAGAGCTTCCATTAAGTTTCCAGTAATCTTTTTCTGTTAATTTCATGAAGAATAGTGTCTATTTTATCTGGAAATATCCTCATCTTCTAGGATACTTTGCTAATTCTTACCAATTCTGAAGAATACAATTTTGGTTGTGTGAATGAGATTCACTGATAATTAGGTTGTGTGTGTGTGTTAGTCACTTAGTCATGTCTGACTCTTTGCAACCCCATGAATTGTAGCCTGCCAGGCTCCTCTGTCCAGGGGATTCTCCGGGCAAGAATACTGGAGTGGGTTGCCATGCTCTCCTCCAGGGAATCTTCCTGACCCAGGGACTGAACCCACATCTTTTATGTCTCCTGAATTGGCAGGTAGATTCTTTACTACTAGGGCCAACAGGAAACACATACTAATGTACTAATTAGTGAGTATTAGTGTAGAGTGTGGAGAAGGCAATGGCACCCCACTCCAATCCTCTTTGTTGCCTGGAAAATCCCGTGGACGGAGAAGCCTGGTAGGCTGCAGTCCATGGGGTCACTAGGAGTTGGACATGACTGAGCGACTTCACTTTCACTTTTCACTTTCATGCATTGCAGAAGGAAATGGCAACCCACTCCAGTGTTCTTGCCTGAAGAATCCCAGAGATGGGAGAGCATGGTGGTCTGCCATCTATGGGGCTGCACAGAGTCGGACACGACTGAAGCGACTTAGCAGCAGCACAGCAGTGTATAGTGAGTACATACTACCCATGAAGTAGCTTAGTGTTATTGGAAAGTATACTTGGATTAGTTGTACACTATAAAAATAAAATTAAAAAATATATTTGTTTTATTGTTTAGTTGCAATGTCATGTCTGACTCTTTGTGACCCCATGGAAAGTCATCCACCAGGCTCCTCTGTCCATGGGATTCTCCAGGCAAAACTACTGGAGTGGGTTGCCATTTCCTTCTCCAGAGGATCCTCCCAACCCAAAAATCAAACTCATGTCTCCTGGACTGTCAAGTGGATTCTTTATATATATATATATATATGTATTTATTTATTTTAATTGGAGGCTAATTACTTTACAATATTATAGTAGTTTTGCCATATATTGACATGGATCCACAAGTGTACATGTGTTCCCCATGCTGAACCCCCTCCCACCACCCTCCCCACCCCATCCCTCTGGATCATCTAGTGCACTAGCCCCAAGCACCCTGTATCATGCATCAAACCTGGACTGGTGATTCGTTTCACGTATGGTAATATACATGTTTCAATGCCATTCTTGCAAATCATCCCACCCTCGCCCTCTCCCACAGAGTCCAAAAGACTGTTCTATATATCTGTGTCTCTTTTGCTCTCTTGCAAGTGAGGTTATTGTTACCACCTTTCTAAATTGCATATATATGCATTCAGTCAGTTCAGTCCCTCAGTTGAGTCCGACTCTTTGCGACCCCGTGAATCGCATATGCCAGGCCTCCATATCGATCACTGACTCCCGGAGTTCACTCAGACTCGTGTTCATTGAGTCAGTGATGCCATCCAGCCATCTCATCCTCTGTCGTCTCCTTCTCCTCCTGCCCCCAATCCCTCCCAGCGTCAGGGTCTTTTCCAATGAGTCAGCTCTTCACATGAGGTGGCCAAAGCATTGGAGTTTCAGCTTCAGCATCAGTCCTTCCAATGAACATCCAAGATTGATCTCCTTCAGGATGGACTGGTTGGATCTCCTTGCAGTCCAAGAGACTCTCAAGACTCTTTTCCAACACCACAGTTCAAAAGCATCAATTCTTCAGTGCTCAGCTTTCTTCACAGTCCAACTCTCACATCCATACATGACCACAGGAAAAACCATAGCCTTGACTAGACAGACCTTTGTTGGCAAAGTAATATCTCTGTTTTTCAATATACTATCCAGGTTGGTCATAACTTTCCTTCCAAGGAGTAAGCGTCTTTTAATTTCATGGCTGCAATCACCATCTGCAGTAATTTTGGAGCCCCAAAAAATAAAGTCTGACACTGTTTCCACTGTTTCCCCATCTATTTCCCATGAACTGATGGGACCAGATGCCATGATCTTAGTTTTCTAAATGTTGAGCTTTAAGCCAACTTTTTCACTCTCCTCTTTCACTTTCATCAAGAGGCTTTTTAGTTCCTCTTCACTTTCTGCCATAAGAGTGGTGTCATCTGCATATCTGAGGTTCTTCATATTTCTTCTGGCAATCTTGATTCCAGCTTGCGCTTCCTCCAGCCCAGCGTTTCTCATGATGTACTCTGCATATAAGTAAAGTAAGCAGGGTGACAATATACAGCCTTGACGAACTCCTTTTCCTATTTGGAACCAGTCTGTTGTTCCATGTCCAGTTCTAACTGTTGCTTCCTGACCTGCATATAGGTTTCTCAAGAGGCAGATCAGGTGGTCTGGTATTCCCATCTCTTTCAGAATTTTCCACAGTTTACTGTGACCCACACAGTCAAAGACTTTGGCATAGTCAATAAAGCAGAAGTAAATGTTTTTCTGGAACTCTCTTTCTTTTTTGATGTTCTAGCAGATGTTGGCAATTTGATCTCTGGTTCCTCTGCCTTTTCTAAAAGCAGCTTGAACATCTGGAAATTCATGGTTCATGTACTGCTGAAGCCTGACTTGGAGAATGTTGAGCCTTACTTTATTAGCGTGTGAGATGAGTGCAATCGTGTGGTAGTTTGAACATTCTTTGGCATTGCCTTTCTTTGGGATTGGAATGAAATCACCTTTTCCGGTCCTGTGGTCACTGCTGAGTTTTCCAAATTTGCTGGCATATTGGGTGCAGCACTTTCACAGCATCATCTTTCAGGATTTGAAATAGCTCAACTGGAATTCCATCACCTCCACTAGCTTTGTTCATAGTGATGCTTTCTAAGGCCCACTTGACTTCATATTCCAGGAAGTCTGACTCTAGGTGAGTGATCACACCATTGTGATTATCTGGGTTGTAAAGCTCTTTTTTGTACAGTTCTTCTGTGTAGTCTTGCCACCTCTTAATATCTTCTGCTTCTGTTAGGTCCATACCATTTCTGTCCTTTATTGAGCCCATCATTGCATGAAATATTCCCTTGGTATCTCTAATTTTCTTGAAGAGATCTCTAGTCTTTCCCATTCTGTTGTTTTCCTCTATTTCTTTGCATTGATTGCTGAAGAAGGTTTTCTTATCTCTCCTTGCTATTCTTTAGAACTGTGCATTCCGATGCTTGTATCTTTCCTTTTCTCCTTTGCTTTCATTTCTCTTCTTTTCACAGCTATTTGTAAAGTCTCAGACAGCCATTTTGCTTTTTTGCATTTCTTTTCTATGGGGATGGTCTTGATCCCTGTCTCCTGTACAATGTCACGAACCTCAGTCCATAGTTCATCAGGCACTCTATCAGATCTAGTCCCTTAAATCTATCTCTCACTTCCACTGTATAATCATAAGGGATTTGATTTAGGTCATACCTGAATGGTCTAGTGGTTTTCCCTACTTTCTTCAATTTAAGTCTGAATTTGGCAATAAGGAGTTCATGGTCTGAGCCACAGTCAGCTCCTGGTCTTGTTTTTGCTGACTGTATAGAGCTTCTCCATCTCTGGCTGCAAAGAATATAATCAGTCTGATTTTGGTGTTGACCATCTGTTGATGTCCATGTGTACAGTCTTTTCTTGTGTTGTTGGAAGAGTGTCTTTCCTATGACAATGCGTTCTCTTGGCCAAACTCTATTAGCCTTTGCCCTGCTTCATTCCGTATTCCAAGGCCAAATTTGCCTGTTACTCCAGGTGTTTCTTGACTTCCTACTTTTGCATTCCAGTCCCCTATAATGAAAAGGACATCTTTTTTGGGTGTTAGTTCTAAAAGGTCTTTTAGGTCTTCATAGAACCATTCAACTTCAGCTTCTTCAGCGTTACTGGTTGGGGCATAGGCTTGGATTACCATGATATTGAATGGTTTGCCTTGGAAATGAACAGAGATCACTCTCTCGTTTTTGAGATTGCATCCAAGTACTGTATTTTGAACTCTTCTGTTGACCATGATGGATATTCCATTTCTTCTAAGGGATTCCTGCCCACAGTAGTAGATATAATGGTCACCTGAGTTGAATTCACCCAATGCAGTGCATTTTAGTTTGCTGATTCCTAGAATGTCGACGTTCACTCTTGCCATCTCCTGTTTGACCACTTCCAATTTGCCTTGATTCGTGGACCTAACATTCCAGGTTCCTATGTAATATTGCTCTTTACAGCATTGAACTTTGCTTCTATCACCAGTCCCATCCACAACTGGTTGTTGTTTTTGCTTTGGTTCCACACCTTCATTCTTTCTGGTGTTATTTCTCCACTGATCTACAGTAGCATATTGGGCACCTACGGCCTGGGGAGTCCCTCTTTCAGTATCCTATCATTTTACCTTGTCATACTATTTATGGGATTCTCAAGGCAAGAATACTGAAGCGGTTTGCCATTCCTTTCTCCAGTGGACCACATTCTGTCAGACCTCTCCACCATGACCCGCCCGTCTTGGGTGGCCCCACACGGCATGGCTTAGTTTCACTGAGTTAGACAAGGCTGTGGTCCGTGTGATCCGATTAGCTAGTTTTCTGTGACTATGGTTTCATTGTGTCTGCCCTCTGATGCCCTCTTGCAACACCAACCATCTTTCTTGGGTTTCTCTTGCCTTGGACGTAGGATATCTCTTCACGGCTGCTGTATTGGTGTTTTTCTTTCTGGCTTACTTCACTCTGTATAATAGGCTCCAGTTTCATCCACCTCATTAGAACTGATTCAAATGTATTCTTTTTTGGCTGAGTAATACTCCATTGTGTATGTATATCACAGCTTTCTTATCCATTTGTCTGCTGATGGACATCTAGGTTGCTTCCATGTCCTGGCTATTATAAACAGTGCAGCTGTGAACACGGGGGTACACGTGTCTCTTTCAATTCTGGTTTCTTCAGTGTGTATGCCCAGCAGTGGGATTGCTGGGTCATAAGGCAGTTCTATTTCCAGTTTTTTAAGGAATCTCCACACTGTTCTCCATAGTGGCTGTAGTAGTTTGCATTCCCAAAAACAGTGTAAGAGGGTTCCCTTTTCTTCACACCCTCTCCAGCATTTATTGCTTGTAGACTTTTGGATAACAGCCATTCTGACTGGCGTGAAATGGTACCTCATTGTGGTTTTTGGTTTGCATTTCTCTGATAATGAGTGATGTTGGGCATCTTTTCATGTGTTTGTTAGCCATCTGTATGTCTTCTTTGGAGAAATGTCTGTTTAGTTCTTTGGCCCATTTTTTGATTGGGTCGTTTATTTTTCTGGAATTGAGCTGCAGGAATTGCTTATATATTTTTTGAGATTAACTCTTTGTCAGTTGCTTTGTTTGCTATTATTTTCTCCCATTCTGAAGGCTGTTTTTTCACCTTGCTTATAGTTTCCTTTGTTGTGCAAAAGCTTTTAAGTTTAATTAGGATTATTTACCATTAAGCCACCTGGGAATATTCTAAGGAAAGTCAGGGAAATTTAAACATTACAAAATTCTTCCAGCCCTTTGCCATCCTGGCTCTACTGTGCATTGTGTACATGAATCATGCATTGACCTAAGCTCCCCATTGGCAGAAATACCTGCTCAAACATAAAGAGCATCAGTCTCCTAGCATCAACAAAATAACTCCTTAGGAGATAGCCTTCCTCTTAATGTTATAAGGGACCATGATGACCCATGACTCACTACTCGATTTGCATGTGCAGATCTGGATTGTGTAAACTGTCAATATTTCATAACATAACGTACAGCCCTCTGTCTCAACAATTTACATAGCTGCGCTTTGACTTCTAATATGGAAACAGTTCTCAGAGCTTTCTGAGAGGCTGTTCCTGGGTTGTAACCCTCAATTTTGCACAAATAAAAATGTTCATCTCTTTCTTGGATTAATTAATTTTTTAATCTATGTAAATGTATATTGCAAATTCTAGGACACCACTTAGAAAAGAAGTATAACCGATAAGCTCAGAAAAGAGAAAAAAATGAATTAAAAATGCTCTTAAAGCTACTAAAGATAGGAAGATAAAGACAAGAACAAGGTCAATGAATAAAAAAATAGTAATGAGTATGACATATTAATCCAACCATATCAATAATCAGTTCAAACATCAATGGTCTAAATGCATCAATTAAAAGATAGAGTGGATCAAACAAGATACAACCATATTTTGTCTACAAGAACCACCCTCCCCCCCATAAAGACATATAGAGATTAAAAGTCAATGGATAAAAAAAAAAGAAAAGTCAATGGATGGAGACGTATTTTTGTGTGTGGCATAATTCTAGCTTTGTAGAGTTGCCTGTGAGTGAATTGTATGTTAGTGAGTGTTTTTATGGCCTAGGATTTTAAAAATATGAACTGGCATATTAATAGTTGTCATTATCATGTGGTAAGTTATTTTCTAAAATTATTTAATTACTCAATTACTATCAGATGGTGGCTCATCAGTAAAGAATTCTCCTGCAATGCAGGAGACACAGGAGACTCAGGTTTGATCCCTGGATTGTGAAGATCCACTGGAGGGGGGCATGGAAACTCATTCCAGTTTTCTTGTCTGAAGAATTCGATGGACTGAGGAGCCCAGGACTGAAGTGAATGAGCGCGTGCACACACAAACACACACACACAGGCATATTATTCATAGTATTTTTGAAAGTGAAAGTCACTCAGTTGTGTCAGACTCTTTGCGACCCCATGGACTATACAGTTCATGGAATTCTCCAGGTCAGACTACTGGAGTGAGTAACCTTTCTCTTCTTCAGGAGATCTTCCCAATCAGAGATCGAACCCAGGTCTCCCGCATTGCAAGCGGATTTTTTACCAGCTGAGCCACAAGGGAAGCCCAAGAATACTGGAGTGGGTAGCCTATCTCTTCTCCAGCAAATCTACCCAACCAAGTAATCTAACCTGGGTTTCCTGCATTGCAGGTGGATTCTTTACCAACTGAGCTATCAGAGAAGCCCTTCACACTTTGTGAAATTATATTAAAATTCTAACAACAAGGTTGATAAATGAACAAAGTATATAAACAAAAAATTCACAGCAGGAGAAATGCAAATGTCCAGTAAATATATAAAATAAATATTCAATATTACTAACAATCAAATAAGTGTAACAATCAGAAAATGTCATATTTTTCACTCAAAGTAGCAGTTTGAAAAAAAATTGACATTCACACTGAAGGTGTGTATTGAGACATTCCTTAATCATGACCAGTAAGAATGTAAAATTCAGCAATATTTAAAAAAAAATAATTTGCCAGTATTTATGAATACCTTTACTAACAGTTACTTTTTAAGTCTGTAAGGACTCTTGGAATCTATCTTGGATTAGTTTGGACTTGAGACAAAGATGCATCTGTTATATTCACCAAATTTTTTTTTTTTACAATAATTAACGGTGGTAACAAACTTATGCATTTAACAGTTGAGGAATGATTCAACAAATGATATTGTATAGACAGGATAAAAACAATGCATGCTTTTTCAAAGAGAATGTGTGTGTGTGTATGTGTGTGTGTGTGTGCACATGTGTGCTCAGTAATATCCATCTTTGTGACTCCATGGACTGTAGCCCACCAGGCTCCTCTGTCCATGGAATTTTCCAGAATAGACTATTCGAGTGGGTTGCATTTGCTCTTCCAGGAGATCTTTGTGACCCAGGGTTTGAACCCATGTCTAATGTGTCTCCAGCAATGGCAGGCAGGTTCTTTACCAGCCAGGGAAGCCCTCAAAAAAGAATAAAGACCAAAAAACCTATAAAAGAAGAAAATAAGACAGTATTCATATTATTCCCATTTTGAATATTTAGTTGTACATAAAAACATCAACATGCAGAATGTGGTTCTCTTTGCATTATAGGATTATTGGAAGCATTATTACTTCTTTACAAAATTTTTTGTTTGTGTACTTCAGAAATATGTAAAATAAGGTCTTAAAATTCAGATCAAGGATGTTAAGTGACCTGGACATAAAGACCAGGGACGTTTCTGCGGAAGTTCAGACTTTTTCCCGTGTTTGCCGTGTCCCCCGTACAGTGCTACGTCACAAGGCTGGGTGCTTCTTACATGAAACCATATTGTTTGCAGGGACATTCTGACTCAATGCAAAAATTCTGGCTTTTCAAATTTTCAGTTTTAAAAAGATGGCAGATTTCCTCATCCTTTTCCAGACCCTTGTCTAATTTCTGAGTATAGACTCTTTCTAGCTCCCAACTCAGAGACTGTTGGGAATGAGGGATATTGATATGAAGTTCAAAAGTGAGCAAGTGTCCACTCTTTGCGATCCCACTGTAGCCCACCAGGCACCTCTGTCCATGGGATTCTCCAGGCAAGAATACTGGAGGGGGTTGCCATGCCCTCCTCCAGGGGATCTTCCTGACCCAGGGATCCAATCCATGTCTCTCATGTCTCCTGCATTGGCAGGTGGGTTCTTTACCACTAGAACCACCTGGAAAGCCTCAAATCCATTTCTAATAGAGGTTTATTTTTAGATACTAAAAAAATTTTTTTAATACTAAACAAAAATAGTATGTTGTTGTTGTTCAGTCTCCAAGTCATGTACAACTCTTGTCAACTTCATGGACTGCAGCACGCCATGCCAGCCTGTCCCTCACCATCTCCCAGAGTTTGCCCAAGTTACAGTCAATTGCACCAGTATTGCCATTGACCCATGTCATCCTCTGTCACCCTCTTCTCCTTCTGTCTTCAATCTTTCTCAGCAGCAGAGTGGTTTCCAATGTGTCAGCTGTTCGCATCAGGTGGCCAAAGTATTGGAGTTTCAGCATCATTCCTTCCAATGAGTATTCAGGACTGATTTCCTTCAGGATGAACTGGTTGGATCTCCTTGCAGTCCAAGGGACTCTCAGGAGTCTTCTCCAGCACCACAGTTGGAAAGCATCAATTCTTTGGTGCTCTTCCTTCTTTATGGCGCAGCTCTCACAACCAGACATGACCACTGGGAGGACCACAGCCTTGACTAACAGAGCTTTGTTGGCAAAGTGATGTCTTTGCTTTTTAACACACTGTCTAGGTTTGTCATAATTTTCCTACCAAGAAACAATCGTCTTCTAATTTCCTGACTGCAGTCACTACCCACAGTGATTTGAGAGCCCAAGGAGAGGAAATCTGTCACTACTTCCATCTTTTCTCCTTCTATTTGCCATGAAGTGATGGGACTGGATACTATGATCTTAGATTTTTTAATATTTAGTTTTAAGCCAGGTCTTGAACTCTCCTCCTTCACCCTCAACAAGAGGCTCTTTAGTTCCTCTTCACTTTTTGCCATTAGAGTGGTATCATCTGCAATGTGAGGTTGTTGATATTTCTCCTGGCAATCTTGATTCCAGCTTGGACCTCATCCAGCCTGTCATTTCTCATGATGTGCTCTGTGAATAAGTTAAATAAACAGGGTGACAATATACAGCCTCGTTATACTCCTTTCTAAATTTTGAACCAGTCAATGTTCCATGCAAGGTTCTAACTGTTGCTTCTTGACCTGCACACAGGTTTCTCAGGAGACAGGTAAGATGGTCTGGTATTCCCATTTCTTTAAGTTTCCCACAGATTTTTGTGATCCACACAGTCAAAGGCTTTAGTGTAGTCAATGAAACAGAAACAGATGTTTTTTTCTTGAATTCCCTTGCTTTCTCTATGATCCAGCATATGTTGGCAATTTGATGTCTGGTTCCTCTGCTGTTTCTAAACCCAGCTTGGACATCTGTAAGTTCTTGGTTCACGTAATGCTGCAGTCTAGCATGCAGGATTTTGAGTATCCCTTACTAGCATGGGAGATGAGTGCAACTGACCAGTGGCTTGAACATTCTTTAGTACTACCCTTCTTGGGAACTGGGATGAGGATTGACCTTTTCCAGCCTTGTGGCCACTGCTAGGTTTTCCAGAATTGCTGACACATTGAGTGTCGCACTTTGATAGCGTCATCTTTTAGGATTTGAAATAGTTCTGCTGGAATTTCATCACCCACCCCAGGTTTACTGACAGCAGTGCTTCTTCAGTCCCTCTAGACTTCACAATCCAGGATGTCTGGCTCTGGGTGAGTGACCACACCATAGTGGTTATCTGGGTCATTAAGATCTTTTTTGTACAGTTCTTCTGTGCAAAATAATAGTATATTATATTACAAAACCCTACATTGTTTTATAGAAATATACGTCTTTCCACACAATTTACTTATGGCATGATTTCAGTTTTGTGAATAATGTTGTGTGTGAATTAATGTCTATGGTGTAAGTCTAGAAAAATGTGAATGAACATATTAACAACTATTATTTCTTGGTGCTATGTTTATAGACGAATTTTTATTTATTGCTTATTTCTTCTAAAAGTAGTTAGTAATTCTATATTTTATGATAGAAAGCTATATTTTATAGCTTTTTGAATAAGATAAACAATGTGGGTGTTTAACATAACATAAACCTTATATTGTTTGTTGTTCAGTCGCTCAGTCATGTCCGACTCTTTTGAGACCCCATGGACTGTAGCCTGCCAAGCTCCTCTATCCATAGCATTTTCCAGGCAAGAATATTGGAGTGGGTTGCCATTTCCTCCTCCAAAACATTATATAAAAAGCAGAAAATTGTATATTGCTTGTATGTTCTATAAACACTGTAGAATTTAATAAAATAAAAGTTAAATGTCTCATAATTTGTGTTAGAGATGAAAGAGCAAGCATTAGAAGTATTCATTGTGTATATTTCCTCATTATAAACAATAGCAAGTTTACATTTCAGCCTTACCTTTTTAGTTTCTCTGCACTCTGATTTCAAAGTGGCAATATTGAAAAAAAAAAAAAAAGAAAGAAAGAAACTCAGCATCCATTATCTCCTTTGTCTCCAAGATAATATTCTATTAAACTGACTTCCTGCTGAAGGATGCATTGACACGAATGTTACTCAGAAGCAGAAGAAAGATTAGGATCATCCCCACGTAGGCATGAGCACCATCTGGACCAGGGCTTCTCTGTAGACCAGAGTCGGTTCAGTCACCCCTTCATCACAGATCCAGACCTGGCAGATTTCTAACACACACAGCCACCTGGAGGCATAGCGCTGCCCAAACCCAGCTGAGCTTTCACTCTGTGGTTTTCATTCTCTTGTATTTGATGTCCAGCACGCTTCCCTCTGATGTCGGCTTCTGAATTCCCTGACTTATGATCAGCATTAGAGAGAACTGCAGTGATGCTCAGATGATTTGCGAAGACCTGCAGCAGCAAATGCCTTCCAGTGTTCCCTAGATCCCACACTGTTCATCACGTTTCCTTTTCTCTTTTTTTCCAAACAGCATCTATTTCCAAGCCCTTTCCCCCATTCAATCTTCAATCCTAGAATTTAAACTCTCAAAAGTATTTACATTTAAATGGAGTGCTGAGGCCTTTTGGTGTTTGAAAAAAGCTTTTGAGATTTTTTTAATGAACTTCTAAGAGGTACTTGGATTGAAGCATTGCCAAGAGTAGGTCTATTCGGAACAATGGGAAGCCTGGGTTCAATTTAGAACTAGCCGGTCATCAATTCAGGACAAATTAGAGCCTTCAGAACTGCAATTGTTCCTGCTCCTTAGCCTTACGTTCAAGACCTTTGCCAATCGGTTACTGCTTACTTTGTCAAGCTCATCTCTGACCCGACAGGAGCCACAGCAGCCTTTCTGCTACTCCTCAGATGTTTCTGCTTTCCTATGATCTTTCCTCCTCTCTTCATCAATTGCCTTTTCAAAATTCATGGGCTAAGTTCAATATCACCTCCATCATGAAATTTCTCTTTGCTGCACATGGGTGGTTTAGGGAAAAGTGTATATATTACTCCCCAGAAATTTCTAATTTTCTAGCTTCTACAAACCCTCAGAAGTTACATAACTAAGACACATATAATACAGCTCTATTTTAGGTAAGATAAAACATCATTTATTTTGTATAACTTCTGTGTAAACAAAGTCATATGTATTTACTTATTTATGTTGGAGTCTGATTTACAATGTTTTGTTACTGTCTTCTGTACAGTGAAGTGAATCAGCTATACACATATATAACATATATCCACTCATTTTTAGATTCTTTTCCCATACACGTCATTACAGAGTGTTGAGTAAATTCAAAGTCATGTTTATGAAGTTCTCCGGATATAATAAGTATCTCCATAGCTCTGGAAATTGGGTAAAGTTATTTACCCCAACACTGCCCCCAGAATTTCCTCTCCTGAAAAGCAATCTTCAAGAGATTGTAATAAAGATTAAATGAGGAAATCTATGTAAAAATCTTAAGAGAAATATCTGGCAGATAATAGCAGTTCATTAAAAAATTTTAACAATCCTTATTAACCAATGTTCTCTTCCTGGCTCTATCTGTGTGTGCTCAGTCGCTAAAAGTCTTGTTCAACTCTGTCTCCCATAGCTCAGCAGGCTCCTCTAACCATGGTATTTCCCAGGTAAGACTACTAGAGGGGGTTGCCATTTCCTGCTTGAGGCGATCTTCCTGGCCCAGGGATCAAACCCACATCTCCTGTGTCTCCTACATTGCCAGGCGATTCTTTACCCGCTGAGCCATCTGGGAAGCTTGCCTGGTTCTGTGCTTATTTGAATAAGCTCTTAATGGCAGTATTTAGTGCACCTGTGTTCAGGTTCTTCCCCAAACACCACATTCTATTTGATAACAAGAACCATATGAACACAAAGCCCAAGATCATGTGTGTGGTGCGTTATAAGCCTTTAATACACTGTTCATGCAGTACAGTCAAACTAAACCCAGAAAAAATATAAGTCCTCTGCTATTTTAATGGCTCCATATTGTTATCTGACAACATGAACAAATAGATGTACCAAAGGATGTGATTGATGAAGTCAGTTTGACTTTCAAATAAACCTCATTCTCACTTAGCTCTCACTCTGTTGCTTCTTTTGGAAAATGAAAAAAGATCAATGTTTCCCCCAAATAACATGATGATTCCTTTGACTTTTGGCTGCTTTATTTTTTCTTTGGAAGGCAGACCACAATAGGGTGCATGTTATGGGCAGATGACATTTCTTTTTGTAATTTAGATGAAAGGACTATGAAATATTGGTATTTGGTTGAACATACTGGGCTGTTCCAAACAAAGACTTTTGATCCTGAGTGTAGACCTGCCAGGACTCTATATTTCAGATTGATGGATGATCTTTCCAGCATCGTATTTTCATTATTTTCTACTTTCCTGTTCTATGTGTCAAACCACCATTAAATCACAGATACTAAATGCTGAATAAAATAAAACATCTATGAATTAGAAATGAGTCCTTTCATTTCCTTAATGCAGCTCTCTCATCCCATGCTGCATTTTACATCATTCATCTGGTTTTCCCAGTCTCCTGGTATATCCTTCTTTTTGAACTTTCGGTTCCTCACATTTTAATGAAGTCAGTGTGAGGGAACAAAATGGCTTTGAGCTGAGTGTCAAAGGACCTGACCATAGTCTCAGATTTGCCTCAGCTAGTGTTGTGCCTTGAGAATCTCTTTTCTCATCTTTCAATAAGAAAAATGTACAACATGGTCTTTAAGTCATTGAAACTCTATGATTTCTGATTTTTATCTAGAGCTCTGCCCCTTGATAATCTATTTTGAAAAAATGGATCCTTTCCCCACCTTTAAAAAAAATTCATGTTGACCAGTATTTTAATTATGTCTCCTTTTGTTTACTTTCTACTGAGGGCTGCTTTGAAAAATAATAAAATAATCTGCAGTAAATATTCTAGCATAATTTACCTTCTTTTCTAGTTCTAGTTAAGCTCTGCCTTCTCTACTTCCTCTATATCATACTTGTTCATATTATTCTTTTATTCTAAAGTCCTCTTTGATTCTCCCAATATTTCACAACCTCAAATTTAATTCATTAGCAAATTCTTTTATAAGTTTATTAAAGTACATAGCTACTGTGGGCCAAAACTGGGTTATTTTGCTGTTTTGGAGTGTTGAATAAATAAAATTCCCATTCTCTGCCTGAGCTTGAAATTAGTTAAGATGTAGATTAAAGAAGATGAGATGAAGATAAGTATAGCCCGTTGAAGCTGTTGGAAGATGCTACATTTCAGTTCAATTCAGTTTAGTCACTTAGTCATGTCCGACTGTTTGCAACCCCATGAATCACAGCACGCCAGGCCTCCCTGACCATCACCAACTCCCGGAGTTCACTCAAACTCATGTCCATCGAGTTGGTGATGCCATCCAGCCATCTCATCCTCTGTCATCCCCTTCTCCTCCTGCCCTCAATCCCTCCCAACATCAGAGTCTTTTCCAATGAGTCAACTCTTCACATGAGGTGGCCAAAGTATTGGAGTTTCAGCTTTATCATCATTCCTTCCAAAGAACACTCAGGGCAGATCTCCTTTAGAATGGACTGGTTGGATTTCCTTGCAGTCCAAGGGACTCTCAAGAGTCTTCTCCAACACCACAGTTCAAAAGCATCAATTCTTTGGTGCTCAGCTTTCTTCACAGTCCAACTCTCACATCCCTACATGATCACTGGAAGACCCATAGCCTTGACTAAATGGACCTTTGTTGGCAAAGTAATGTCTCTGCTTTTGAATATGCTATCTAGGTTGGTCATAACTTTTCTTCCAAGGAGTAAGTGTCTTTTAATTTCATGGCTGAAGTCACCATCTGCAGTGATTTTGGAGCCCAAAAAGATAAAGTCTGACACTGTCTCCACTGTTTCCCCATCTATTTCCCATGAAGTGATGGGACCAGATGCCATGATCTTTGTTTTCTGAATGTTGAGCTTTAAGCCAACTTTTTCACTCTCCACTTTCACTTTCATCAAGAGGCTTTTTAGTTCCTCCTCACTCTGCCATAAGGGTGGTGTCATCTGTATATCTGAGGTTATTGATATATTCTCCTGGCAATCTTGATTCCAGCTTGTGCTTCTTCCAGCCCAGCGTTTCTCATGATGTACTCTGCATATAAGTTAAATACTGCATTTAGTCTGTCCCAAATTCCCAAAGCAGGATAGTGGTATTTCTCCCAATTATTCTCCCAAATATCTCATGTAGCCAGGTCTCTTCCCTGTTCCCTACAGAATATGCATGGGAATAGAAAGGTGAGTGGGCACGAGAGAGGCCAGAGTGTTACTGATGTAGGTTCTACCTCAGAGCAACATGAGTGTGTGGATTCTAGTGTCTACCAACACAAGGGCCTGGGGACTTCGCAGTAAGTCACCCAGGAGCATCTTTTCTGTGGAATTTATAGTTTGCATAAAGAATTTAGAGTTTGAAACATAGTCAGAAATGTGTAAGTGTGTCATGCAGAAATATGCTAAAGAATGTAAGACAGGAAGCTTACCTCCCTCCAGCGAGTCAAAGAAAGCACCTCTTAGGAACTGATGCATGAACAGAAGCCAAGAAGCTCACTGATGGGATGAGAAGAGGGTTCCAGGCAATGGGAAATGCACAAGAAAACTTGTGGCACCTTTGGAGAACTGGAGTGAAAACAGGGTCTGGAACAAGAGTGTGAATGGCACCAGATGAGGAGGAAGGGAAGGGCTGAGCCCAGTTATGCAAGCTAGAGCTTAGACTGTATCCTAAATGACAGCAAGAAGACTCAGAGATTCTGAGCATCTGTAGAAATCCAAGGAAAGATGTCCAGTCATCAACTGGGTGATCAGGATATCTGAAGAGAGGACCACTCAGAAAAGAAACACAGTTGTCTAGTGAATAAGTGTTGAAAGACTAGAAGAGTCTTTGCTTGATCCCCAGAAACTCCAACATTTGATGACTGGGCAAATAAAGGTAGAGAGTTAAGACCAAAATGAGAAACCAGAAAAAAACAACAACAAAAACAGAGTGTTTGGAGAAGGAAGACACGGCCACTGTCTAATGCTACCAAAGAGGCCAAGCAGGATGAGGACGGAAACAAGCTGACAAGCCCACTTCAACCTGTACCCATTTTTCTTTCTGCCTACAACAGGGAAGAGAGAGATACTATTACATTTTTCCCCCTTTTTTTCTATACTTCATGTCTTCATTGTTCATTTGTTGATTTATCCTAAAATATTTTGGGTGAAAATGTTTTTCTCGAAACACTCCTAAAGGCAGTTCAGCTTTGGTTCCCTCATGTTGACTGCTCTACTGAAACTCCTCCCGCTAATGTTGCCAGAAATATTTCTTAAGGGAAGTTAGGAGTTAATAGCAGAAATGTCAAATATTTTCAGTTTTGTGTTTTTTAAATTTTTTTGTAAAGTAGAAGAAAGTGTTATCTACTAAGAGTGAAGGGAGAAGAAGAGGGATTTGACCTTACAACAGTGAAAGGGTAGGATAACTAGAAATACATATTTAAATATTTGCGGGCAGATTGTTTTTACCTCCATATGGCCATTTCTTTTGAATATTGAAATATGTAGATGTTTCAATTAAATAAAAGTGAAAATGATTCTAGCAGAGAAAGCTTCATCAGAGTCAGGTTTATATATTGATGAGATTTTCTTCTCCTCGTCTTTTTTTGTTTTTTCATTTCCTCCTTCTCTCTTTTCTTGCACTTTCTTCTGTCTTCTTTTGTCCTGCCTTCTCTTCTCCCACACTCCTTCTTCCTCATCTTTCCTCATTTCCCCCCACCTTCATAGCTGGTGGATTATGAGGCATACCCAGGGAATTAAGCTGCAGCTGGATAGACCTAATATTGAGGAACTGTTTATTGGCTTCTCTGCTGGGGCTCAGAACACTTGCCCTTCAAGAGTGCACCTACTGGAACTCTTGCACTGCTGTTTTCTCCAGGTCATTGCCATCTCCCTGGTGTCCGCTGTCTCTATTAACTTCTTTGATACTGTTCATTTGGGGAGTTGGGCTCATTCCTATCATTACATCATTTCTCTTTTGATCCTCTTTCCTTTCTTCTAGGTTTCTCTCTTAATATTCCTTTGGGGCTTTACAATGCTATCTTTCCCCCACTACAATCTCCTCCAGGATAAGACCCAGAATCATTCTAACTCTTGCCTTTTTACAAATGTCTAATCTGCCCCAACAGCATGTAATACAATAGAGGGACAGAGACCAATAGGATAGGAACCTTGACATCAGTGAGGATACCATATGAGTGTGTGAGCAGGGGACGGGGTAGGCGGATGGGACCATGCAGAATCCTATAAATGCAGACATGGGCAAACTCATGAAATAACAGGACAGTGCAAAAGGAAGCAGCTATTAGAACTGCTTTTAAAATCAAAGAAGAGTTCACTGAAGAGAAAGTCCTTTATTTAGATGAATAAATGTAGAAATGGAAAGAAGGGAATCTCAGATAGTGTCCAGCATCAGCAAAGGCACAGAGACACATCACTTAATGACATGTTTGAGGGGGAATTTAAGTTTTTAAGTACAGCTGAAGCAAACAGGTGAACACTAGGGGAAAGGCCTAGATGTTGGGGAGCATAATGTGAGATTGGTAAACGTGGTTCCCAAGACTGTGCTGTGTGATGCTAAGACATTTGGATAGCCTGGGAAATCTCAATTTCACATTTTTAAGGGAGGATGTCAACATGAAAAAAATAAGATCAAGGCATCTTATCCCATCACTTCAAGGCAAATAGAAGGGGAAAAAGTGGAAGCAGGGACAGATTTTCTTTTCTGGGCTTCAAAATCATTCCAGACAGTGACTCCAGCTGTGAAATTAAAAGACGCTTGCTTCTTGGAAAGAAAGTTATGACAAACCTAGACAGTATATTAAAAACCAGAGATATCACTTTGCTGACAGAGGTCTGTATAGTCAAAGCTTTGTTTTTTTCCAGTATTCATGCACAGATATAAGAGTTGGACCATAAAGAAAGCTGAACACCAAAGGGTTGATGTTTTTGAACTGTGGTGTTGGAGAAGACTCTTGAGAGTCACTTGGGCTGCAAGGAGATCCAACCAGTCCATCCTAAAGGAAATGAACTCTGAACATTCATTGGATGAACCGACGCTGAAGCTGAAGCTCCAATACTTTGACCACCAGATGCCAAGAACAGACTTAGAAAAGACCCTGTTGCTGGGGGAAAACTGAGGGCAAGAGGAGAAGGGGGAAGCAGAGGATGAGATGGTTAGAAAGCATCATTGACTTAATGGGCATTAATTTGTCCAAACTTGGGGAGTGAGTGAAGGACAGAAGAGCCTGGTGTGCTGCAGTCCACGGGGTCACAAAGAGTCAGACATGATTTAGTGACTGAACAACAGTAACAACAACAAAATGGAAGACACATCACACACGGAGATGCTAGTTTATTCTCTTAACCTCACTGGGTGATCTTAGATGAGCAAATAATTGATACAGGGAACAGAATAGGAAACCTGTTCTAAAACAACATGGACACCTTTAAAGGATCTGCCTTTCCACATAAAGATCCATGACAAATACCTACAACCTGTGTTGATTCATAGACTTCATACTTTCTATTTGAAAGGAGATGGGAGGTTGCAAATAATAAACAAGTTTTAAATGGCAAGTCATAATCACACAGTAGAATATTTATGTGTGTGTGCCTGCTAAGTAGCTTCAGTCATGTCCGACTCTTTGCGATCTATGGACTGTAGCCTGCCAGATTCCTCTGTCCTTGTATTCTCCAGGCAAAAACACTGGAGTGGGTTTCCATGTCCTCCTCCAGGGGATCTTTCCAACCAGGGATCAAACCCATATGTCTTATGTCTCCCACATTGACAGGCAGGTTCTTTACCACCAGTGCTACCTGGGAAGCCCAAGTCAGCTATACATATACCTCAGCTCAGTCACTCAGTCATGTCTGACTCTTTAAGACCCCCTGGACTGCAGCACACCAGGCTTCCCTGTCCATCACCAACTCCCGGAGCTTACTCAAACTCATGTCCATCGAGTCTGTGATGACATCCAATCATCTCATCCCCTGTCATCCCCTTTTCCTCCCACAATCAAACTTTCCCAGCATCAGGGTCTTTTCAAATGAGTCAGTTCTTTGCATCAGGTGGCCAAAGTATTGGAGTTTCAGCTTCAGCATCAGTCCTTCCAATGAATATTCAGGACTGATTTCTTTTTGGATGGACTGGCTTGATCTTGCAGTCCAAGGGACTCTCAAGTGTCTCCAACACCGTAGTTTGAAAGCATCAAAAAGTATCAAAAGAATATTGATAATCACACAAATAACTAAATGGTAAGAATTGTGTTTCCTGGAATCTTCACAGAGTTTGGTTAACTCATTGGATTTAATGAATCATTCACTATACAGAAGTTGGGTAGTTTGCACCTTTTGTTCTTTTTTCCTCAGCAACTGAAAAGCCAGATCTGAGTAGAATAAGGAGTTGAGCAGAGAAAATTCCCGAGTCTCTCTTTCTCCAGCTTTTGTATATCGTGTTAAGAAGTCTGCAATCTTTATTTCAGCTTGCCTCAGGAGAAATCATAAGCCTTCCAAACAGAGACAGATTCCATTTCTCTGTAAGTATCTGATAAAAGGAAGTTGGAAATTTCCTAGGCCTTGAATTGCTTTAAATCTCAAATTGAGTCACATGTCAAGAACTAATGCCTTACTTCCTTTGACCATCCTGTTTTTGTTTTTCTTACATGATTTTAGATCTAAGACTTGAGAAACAAAGATGCTGTCAAGTTTATAGAAGATCACACATCACCTAGTTTTAAAAGAACAACTTTTAATTGGCTTTTGATTCCTCAAAAATAGCTTTGGTTTGGCAATTCCTCTAAGGAATGCTAGATGCCTTAGTTCAACTCACAGAGTTTGTGAGAAAGGAAACAGAAAGCATCACGAGTTTTGAGAGTGAGCACTGGCTCATGCGACAGGAGAAGTGGGTTCTACTCTTAGCCTTGCCTTATCTGTGTGGCTTTTGATAAATTGCTTTTTGTTCCTGGACCTCAGTTGCCTTATATATAAGGTCAATGTTTGCTTTAAATATTCTTTATGGCTTTTGCTATGCTGCCATTCTGTGACTTTAAGGATATACATATAGAGAGTATATGTATATATATGTTTGTTCCAAGAGCCTAGTTTGGAAGTTCAACAGTTAGCCTAGGCACCCAAATAACACAGCTGGCTATTGAGTCATGTACTGTAATGGGTGGTTTATATATATATATATATATACACACACATATATATATTATTTTTTTACAAATAATGTGTATAAAACAAACAAGCACAAAAATAAATAAAACCTTTTTAATCTTACAGTACTGTACCTTGAAAAGTACAATAGCACAGTACAAGAGCTGGCATACACAGGCTGGTATCGAGTGAACAGGCAAGAAGAGTTACTGACTGGAGGTGGGAGATGGTAGAAGAATCTTCAGCAATAGGAGATGGAGGGCAAGCTGCAATCTCACTCATGCCTGACGTTGATAGAGCATGTGTTGGCATCTTTGAATGTTTACAACTTGAAGGTTCATATATAAGGGCCTTATTGTACTTCTCTATGCCAATGCCTGGCCTATGAGCCCACATTTTAAGTGCTGACAGTTGACTTTTCTTTTTGTAAAGCAAGTGCCTGACTTAAGTTTTAATTGTCAAGTCAGATTCTTCAAAGAGAGCCATCTAGAATAACACACCACCAGCCACTCTTTGCGTCTGCAGTTTCCTTTGCTTTAGAGGTCTTGTTGGCTCCAATAACTGATCATTTGGGCTCCAATTTTCTCTCTCCTTCATCTTGAAACTCCAGCTCTTATGTTTTAAGTTCACCAATAGAGTAAGCCTCCAAAACCCTACATCCTCACCCTTGACCTCAATAAAAGCAGAACCCTAGGCCCATATGTGTGCTCCCTCTCTCTGTCTCTCCATGTGCTCTCACCGTGTGGACGCAGGTGTGCTATGTAACTTCAAGGTTCTGTAAGCAATAAACCCTTATTTTCCCCAAATGTCCTAATGCTTATTGCTGAAGGATGTCTTCCTATCATGATAAGAGCCACAAGGGCTGGTCCAGGCACAGCACTGATTATTGATGGCCTGAGACCAACACAGCTCCATGGCAGTGTTATAGGTGATGGTTGTTTAGTCACTAAGCTGTGTCTGACTCTTTGTGACCCCTTGGACAATATTATACTAATTATTATAACCCCAGTTTTTGCATTAATATTTTATTATTATATCTCTTACAAAAGAAAAACAAAAGGAGGCTTAATAAGGTTGACTAGTTGTCCAGGGTCACAAATGTAATAGGTGGCAATGCATACGTGCTCAGTTATGTCCAACTCTGCAACCCCATGGACTATAGCCCACCAGGCTTCTCTGTCCACAGGATTTTCCCAGAAAGAATACTGGAGTAGGTAGACATTTCCTCCTTCACAGGATCTTCCTGACCCAGGGACCACACTCATGTATCCTGCATTGCAGGTGAACACTTTACCACTGAGTCACCGGGGAATCCCAGGAAGTGGCAATAGTCTGTTTATAGGAGGTTTTAATGAAACAAGTGAATATTTTTGTTTAAATAACCACTACTTACTTACCACAAAGTCAGTTAGGAAGATGCCACAGAAACGAAATAATTTATTACCAAAGATCAAGTCAAGCAGACATCAGTTGGCTCCCCATCATTTATTAAGAGAAAACAGGCTTGCTCAGATGTCATTCTTTTTTTCTCTGAAAGTCTAATACAATTCCCAGGATTTTGTCAAGTCCCAGAGTCTTTTGTTCATTGCTCATTGTCATCTCTCAACTGGTGTGTGTGATGTCGCTTCAGTCGTGTCCAACTCTTTACGATCCCATGGACTGTAGCCCGCAAAACTCCTCTGTCCATGAGATTCTCCAGGCAAGAATACTGGAGTGGGTTGCCATATCTTCCTCCAGGGGAATCTTCCTGACCCAGAGATTGAACCTGAGTCTCTTAAGCCTCCTGCATTGGCAGGTGGGTTCTTTACCACTAGCACCTGCTGAAACTCCCTCAACTGGTACCCTATTCTTTTTAACCTCTTAGAAATTACTTTTGGCATACAAAAAGCTGTACTTATTTAATGTACATAAT
Source organism: Bos grunniens (assembly GCF_055505025.1). Taxonomy (NCBI): domain Eukaryota; kingdom Metazoa; phylum Chordata; class Mammalia; order Artiodactyla; family Bovidae; genus Bos; species Bos grunniens. The sequence goes on along the minus strand of NC_141170.1, from coordinate 8,169,905 downwards.
CTGATGTATTTGAAGACAGATACACACCCATGAAATCATCACCACATTCTGTGCCATAAACATATCCAATACCTCAAATATTTTCTCCCATCTTCTTCATTTAATATTTTTTTGTAAATTAATTTATTTATTTTAATTGGAGGCTAATTACTTTACAATATTGCAGTGTTTTTTTTTTGCCATACATTCACATGAATCAGTCACAGGTGTACATGTGTCCCCATCCTGAACGTCCCTCCCACCTCCCTCCCCATCCCATCCCTCAGGGTCATCCTAGTGCACCAGCCCTGAGCGCCCTGTCTCATGCATCGAAGCCGGACTGGCAATCTGTTTCACATATGATAATATACACGTTTCAATGCTATTCTCACAAATCATCCCACCCTCAAATTCTCCCACAGAGTCCAAAAGTCTGTTATTTACATCTGTGTCTCTTTCGCTGTCTCGCATATAGGGTCATCATTACCATCTTTCCAAATTCCATATATATGCATTAATATTTCGTATTGCTGTTTTCTTTCTGACTTACTTCACTCTGTATAATAGGCTCCAGTTTCTTCCACCTCATTAGAACTGATTCAAAAGCATATGATAAAAGCACACCATTAGATTTACCCTCTCAGCAAAATTGTATGTATACAATGCAGCGCTGTTAACTACAGGCCTTGTGTTTGCAAATCTCTAGGTCTTATTTATCTTGCTTAACTGAATCTGTGTACCCTCTGATCAACAGCTGTTTTCTTTCTTTGTCCGAGTTAGCCTCAGTCATAGAACATTGCTTCTTTGCTTAGATTTTCCCAAAGTACCATTTACAGAAGGCATTCGTGTGGAGGAGAATTTTACAGGAGATTTGAGTTCAATGGCAGACATGTGGAGCTGTGCAAGAGGAGAGCAGAACTCACAGCTGAATGGCAATGGTTAAATAGTACTCTTACTTAAAAGCTCCTTCACTCACACCTGCCACGGGTAGTTCTCAATTCTTTATTCCTTCCTTCCTCTCCTGCCTCCCTCTCTCCTTTCTTTCTTGTTTTCTTTTCTTCCCCTGCCTTCAGAGTTTCATCTTCATTTCTCTCTCCACCTTCCTTCTCTTACACTCAAGAATTCCTCAGCAGCTCTGATGCAAGGTATTTTATTGATCTCTGTATTTCACTCTGGCACATTTTGATTTGTCCCCAAACATTCCAATTAAGGTGAGCTCTAATATAAGAGAGTCTGTTCCCTAGGAGTGGAATCCAATCAACCTCGATTACTGTGGGTTTGCTCCTTTTTATCTCTCTTTTCACTGTCTCCACCTTCTTCCTTCCTCTTTTACCATGCTTTAAGTAGATATAAATGTATGAAGATGTGTATTTCTTGAGGAAAAATCGATACTGTCCTTTGATAACTGCTTTGAGTTTGTGTTTCTTTTTTCCCCTACCCTTCAATCCACGAAGTTGAGCTTTGATGTCTGTGGCTAAATCTAAGGCCTCATCATTCATCAAGTCAGTATGAAAATAGGCTTATAAAAATCACATAACCGCCTTGTGAACTGCAGTTCTGTCAAGCCAATGTGGCTCACCTGTCAGGTTTAATATGGCAGGCTGAGATAGGTCTGTCCTTTGATTTCATGCTGCCTCAAGTAAGGATGACAGTGACATTATATTTTCAGTTTGTATATATATTATGAGGAAATATCAGCCTTCACCCAACTCACCTACTTGTGTCTTTGACCTTTCCTGCCTTCTAGTCATTCCTACCTTCTGGCACTGAATAAGTCCTCATAGGGCACAACCATGATTTTTCCACTTCTGAACTCATGAATTTTCCATAACTCAGCTTCTAAACATGGAGCCAGAGGACTTGGCATTGTATCTTGACTTCTCATCCAGGATTCTGTGACTTTGGGTAAATCACTTCCATCACTGAATTTTTATGTCCATATCTTTAAAATGAAAGTGCAAGTGTGAGTCGCTCAGTTGTGTCCGATTCTTTGCAGCCCCATGGACTGTGTCTTGCCAGACTTCTCTGTCCATGGAATTCTCCAGGTAAGAATGCTGTGGGTATCCAGGCAAGAGAGTGGATGGCCATTCCCTTCTCCAGGGGATCTTCCTGACCCAGGGATCAATTCTGAGTCTCCCGCATTTCAGGCAGATTCTTTATTGTCTGAGACACAAGGAAAGGATGAATTGGCAACACTGACTCAATGGACATGAGTAAATTCCAGGAGGTAGTGAAGAACAGGGAAGCCTGGCTCACTGCAGTCCATGAGGTCACAAAGACTCATCCATGACTTAGTGACTTAATAAAAATAATTTTTAGAATGGGCACATTCTCGGACTGTCAGAGGTTTATTGTGAAGATCCACTTTTGAAATATGTTCAAGAGCTTATAAACGCAAACAAATTATGCAATGTAAGTTGTAATTCTCACAGGATGAAACAACTCTCTAAGTCTTTTGTTTGAAGCTTAAATTATGTATCTACTTATATCTTAAACTTTCTATCATCTTACATTCAAAGTGAAAAGTTTGTGCAGAGGACAGAGCACTGGAAAGTACACTTTACAGTGCAATTTACAATGATCTATTACAGTGGATCCTGTGTTTCATGAGCTATATGACCTTGGAAGAGATAGACAATGTTACTAATTGTACATCTCAACACCAATGAAGTGCTTACTTCTATAAACATACCTACATTCCAGTATTATCTGTTAAGTTATATAGAATAATGGTAAATAATTAAAGTCTATCAAACAAAAAATCAAGTTTATATTCCTTTAGAGGGTCCCACTGTGCCTAGCAAATTCTTAGATACATAGTAACTTTGCAAACTCCATAAATCCAATGCAAGAATTCACTCTCTTCTTGCCACAGCACTGTTCTCAGCTTAGTGGATAGTCTCAATCTCCTAACTCTAGAAACATTTATGACATTTTCCACACTTCCTTCTCCTTCTTCATATACTGTCAGTCACCAAATCCTGTGGATTCTACTAACTCAGTATCTTTGAAATTCCCCTGCTCTTTACTGCTACCTCTTTTTATTAGATCTTCAAAACTTCTTTTCTGATTGACCTCACCACACTTCTTTCTGGTCTTTCCTATTTAAATTTATTTTCATCGTGTTATGCCACCTATCACTTGGTTATTGAAGTGACCATTTTCGTACAGAAATCTAATATGACTTTTTCCTACTTTGGATGTACTGTGCTGTTGCTTGAGTTTGAAACCAAACTGTCTGAGATTCTGCCACTTTTTATCTCTGTGGCCTCAGTGGAATTATCTCCGTTCGTCAATTTCTTTCTGTGGCGACCATGAGTGTGTGCCTTTCAGATCTCCGACTGCATGGGGGCTCAGATGGACTGATGGGCCTGGGTGTTGCACTCTGAAATACAGAGTACCATGCTTTCCACAGGCTCCACTGAGAAGTGACTGAAAACAGAAGGGCTTCTGAAGCAGGCATATTTCTGGGGTACACAGCATTCCTCTGAAAGTGATGTCTGGTCTGAAAACATCCCACTGGCTTTGCGGAACATCCTCAGATTCACTACAGTGTTAAACTCTTTCCCTCAGTATTTCTTCCTTCCTTTTCTTCTTCACAAAGGCTAGCCCTGCATTGTGGTCTGTGCAGCTCCACCAACCTTCACTGATCTGTTTCCTTTTCTCTCACAGATATTTCCTGTAATGAACTTCTTACATATTGAATTCTGTCTTGATATTTTGCTTCTTAGAGGATCTAGACTAATCCACTTCATCTGTAAAATAAATGTAACAGTAGTGTCTTCTTCATAGGAATATGATGAGTATCAAATAGCATATGGATATAAAACACTATAAAATAGCTTGCTGCTATTATGATCATTATTTTCTACTTATTCAACATAGCATACTGTATCATGTATCAGTTATATATACACATATACACTCCTCTGCCAAAAAGAGAATCCCTTTTATTCCAGTCATGCAGAGTAACAACTTATCCATCAGGCCAAGCTCTTTACTCATCATCTGTCATGCCTTCTTTAGCTCATCTTTTTGTTGTTGATGTTTTCCTCTAGCCCTGGGTATATCACTCTCCTACTACTTACATTAGCACTAATCACATTGTTTGGCCACTAATTAACGTGGCTACCTGTAGACTCTGAGTTCTTTAATGGTTTGTGTTTTGTCATACCTACTTGTGGTGTTGATAGTACTGTGCACATTTTAGAGGCTAACATAGTAGGTTTTAAACAATACATTGAGCAAATGAATGCCTGTAAAAGTGTATCATGTTGATTTGGTAGCAATATAAGGGATAAAAGAAGCCATGATATCACTCATGCTGTGACATCTGGTTTCCTTTGTTTGACTAAAATCTGTTACACGTGGAACTTCTTAAATTTTTCAGTATCAACCAAGTTAAATAGCTGTCCTTGGTTTTAGTAGAAAGGCACCTTAATAAAAAATAGATGTTATTCTTCCATAAATCACTTTGTCCTTCTCCAAGTTTCTTCAGGCTCTAACAAGTTATAATTCTAAGTCAAAGTCAGGCAAAAGCTGCTGAAAACTCAACATTAGTCTTAGCTTCATATTTTTATCCTGAGCCTTCAACAAGGAGTTTAATACCGGCTCGAGAGGATAAGGCTGGAGCAATGTAGTTCCTTCAATCTTTCAATGTAGTTCTATCCCAATCTTTGCCCCATATTCCTGTCCAGTTGATTCTACTTTTAGTGTGCATTTATACTCCAAATTATACCTTCTTATACGAAAACTAGTAAATGAGTAATTGGAAGGAGGTGAGGTCAAAGAGATAACAAAGAGCTAAATTGAGAACATTTTAAAGACCCTGGATTGTACCCCAAGTGAGATAAAGAAACGGTGAAGGCCTGTTTTCAAGGTTTCCAGGTACACACCTAGAATCACAAACTTTTATGTTCCTCAGTAAAATGAACACGTGGTTCTAGGAACCAGGGGGTAGGCAGGCATGGCACTCTAACTATCACTCCCGGTGATCCACTTGGAGAATTTAAGCTTCCTTTTCCTGCAACTGTACACTCTGCAATGGTATGGATTCTAATTCGTAAAGTGGGAAAATTTCTACAAGTGGAAAAAACAAGAGTTTTACATTGAGCTATGGTTTGTGCCCAGGAGCTTCAGGTTTCTTGCACCCAGGGACAGCAGATAAGAGGGCTATACAGTCCATGGAGTTCTCTAGGACAGAATGCTGGAGTGGGTAGCCTTTTCCTTCTCCAACAGAGATGGTAGCTGAAGGAAAAGGGGATGCAGATTGGAGAAAGGAAGATGGAGATGAGTATTAGTTGTGGCCCCAAGACTAATTACCTAGACAAGAATTGTAGGTTTTCTCACTACCATCTCTCTTTTAAATTCTCTCTCAGGAATCCAGGAGGAGTTACCCCTCCACCATTCAGTGGATATGACTGTCCTTTGGGAAATGCTGATGCATCATACAGACCTTCCTTCAAAGAAGGACTTACTGCCTTACTCCTGGACATGCTGTAAGTACACAGCTTTCAGTGTCTGAAACTATGGTGGTGGTGATTTAGTCGCTAAGTTGTGCCTGACTCTTGTGACCCCACGGACTGCAGCCTGCGAGGCTCCTCCGTCCCTGGGATTCTCTAGGCAAGAATACTGGAGTGGGCTGCCGTCTCCTTCTCCAGGGGCCCAAAACTATAGGTCTTGCCTTACCAGGCCCATCTTTCTCAAAGGAATGCTTTTCCCAGAGACGCCCATTTCAATGGCTGATTGAGATGGAAGAGTAATGGTCCAATGTGGGGCAGTTGTAATAGGATATTGTCTACCCAGAGTTTCCTGTGTGCTGAGTAGAGTTTATCAAAACCATATTTCAGCTGTACATCTCCCTCTGCCTGATCCTGCTTCTCTTCTCTTTCTACAGGCGTTGGTCACAAAGGCTTCTATAACAAATATTCCACTTGATAAACTTTGTCTGAATCTGTTTATCAAGAAGCACAACCTGTGACAGATCAACAGGTGACTTCTGTTTCATGAATGGCCTTTTTTTGTTGTTTTCTGATAACCACTTATGGGTATCAATATCCAAATCTTAGAGGCACATGGGTGAATTGGGGCTGGAGATAGCTCAGTTGGCCCAGACTAAATATCTAGAAAACATGAGACTCTCTGGGGCTAATTTTAGATGCGTGGAGAGAAATAAAGGCGAAAAAGAAGAGGAGGTGAGTCAGAAAATGGTATAAGGCTGGGACTACATGGGGTGGAGCAAGTCACTGAAAAAAATTCGGGTGCTGATGTGGTCAAAAGAATGACTTTTAGTAGAAGAATATCTGACAAATATTGTGTATTTACACAATGTAAATACACATTTATGTGGTATGGTTTATCTGAAATAAGTTGTTCCTTCATCTTTGTGTTTGCATGCTGTTTCTTCAGTTCTGTCCTTCATCTTCAATATCCTGTAAAAGTCTGTCATATAAAGAAGCTTTACATGATAATTGTGGGGAGACTGAATTATGCCTGGATTAGTATCGTATAGAGCAGGGAGCAAGCTGATCCATTAACGTATCAAATTCATTGGAATTGGGAAGTCAGAGTCATAGGGGACCGTGGTGACACAAACTCTAGGAGTCGGGATTGAATCACATCTAAATCTTAAGCAGTACTTGGTTTATATCTATTCACTTATTTGTTTTATTCTCTGATTGTCCTTTCTTACAGTGGTTCCCATCATGCAACATAATGGCATATTCATAAATAACACTTCTGAAATGTTTGTGGAATAAATGTATATGGATATACATTAGTATACTTGGTTGTACAAGTATCTTTCTTCCTACTCAACTATGAACCTCAGTGAATCTGAGCCACTTATTTTTTTATTACCCAAAGTGCCTAAAACAATGCTTGGCTCACAGTAAATCAGTTACTTGTTGAGAAGAATTCCTTAAAGCTGAATGTCATCTCAAAGCAAGACACTGATGCCAGCTATCAATTTACTGCCTTTCAGCTCTTCATCTACCCTTCATTGCCTACTCTATGATGATAGAGGTGACTTCTGTGAATGTTCCTTCTTCGCTGCCTGGCACAGTGCCCAGTTCTGTTAGTAGAGGGAACTGGGAAGGCACTGCAGGAGGAAGAGTTGCTTCTTGGCTCTGGTGTGCTCACTTATCAGGATCTAATTTTGCACTGACGTACCCAGCACCGGGTCCCTACAGCATGCATAGCTTCTCAGGACCCAGCTCCTGTGGTGCATACTGGTCAAGCCCACCCAGTGGCCAGCAGCTTCCCTCAGCAGCTGCTCTTCATCATATACCCTGATCAAGTGAGGCTTATCCCGGAAATGGAAGAACTCTTCAACATATGTAAATCAATCAATGTGATAAACCGTATTAACAAACTGAAGAATAAACCCATATGATTATCTCAGTTGATGCAGAAAATGCTTTTGACAAAATTCAGCATCCATTTATGATAAAAAAAATTTCTGGAGAGTGGGCATAGAGGAAACATACTTCAGTGTAATAAAGTCCACAGGAAACATCATTCTCAACAGTGGAAAAACTGAAAGCATCTCCTTCCTCTAAGATCAGGGATAAGATAAAGGTGTCCATTCTCTCCACTTTCATTCAACATAGTTTTGGAAGTCGTAGCCATGGTAATCAGAGAAGGAAAATGAAATAAAAGTAACCTTGGGTAGGTTTACAGTTGAATGCCTCCAATGAGATACCTACTTGTGAACCGTCTTTCTCAGGACCTTCAAAGATGGCTTTCTAGCAAGTTTTAGAAGAGGGATTTTCAGAAATTTCCCCTGGCATGGCAGTACAGAGATATCTCTGTCATCTAGTGAGTTGCTAGCATGCCCTTTCTGAGAAAGTCTGGATCTCAGCCCTGAGGGTCTTCTGTCTCAGTCCTGGAGACACCAGTTGGTCTTTATACTTGAAATTCCTGTATTCTTTAGCATTCACTCTACTTATTGCTGGGCTTCCCAGCTGTTGCTAGTGGTAAAGAATCTGACTGCAATTCAGGAGCTGCAGGAGCTGTGAGTTTGATCCCTGGGTCAGGAAGATTGCCTGGAGGAGGAACTGGCAACCCACTCCAGTATTTTTGCTGGAAAATCCCATGGAGAGAGGAGTCTGGCAGACTACAGTCCATAGGGTTGCATAGGGTTGGACACAACTGACTTAGTACACACACATGCTCCTTACTGTCAGTATGCAATTATTTCAAACCCCTTTTATAATGAGGTTCTTTATATTAAACTTTACCCTTTACCCTAAGTCACTGTGAGATTTCTGTCTCCTGATTAGATACTGACTATATAGTAACAAACTCAAGACAACTCTGAATGGAAAATTCACTTTTCCACATATTTATAAATTTCAGATATTTTTCACAGGGTCCACAGAATTCAGCAAACTTAAAATCTAGAGGAAATTCAGATTAATGCACTGTTCTCTAAAGTAGTAATAGCATTCGTAGATCAATTATCCAGAAATATAAGCATGTATGTCAAATGTATTAAAAGATGTGAATGCTAGGTACAAATAGATTTTGGTTTTGGCTTTAGCTATGAGACTTTCTCCAGGGAAGGCAATGGCACGCCACTCCAGTACTCTTGCCTGGAAAATCCCACGGACGGAGGAGCCTGGTAGGCTGCAGTCCATGGGGTCGCTAAGAGTTGGACATGGCTGAGCGACTTCCCTTTCACTTTTCACTTTCATGCATTGGAGAAGGAAATGGCAACCCACTCCAGTGTTCTTGCCTGGAGAGTCCCAGGGATGGCAGAGCCTGGTGGGCTGCCGTCTATGGGGTCGCACAGAGTCGGACACGACTGAAGCGACTTAGCAGTAGCAGCAGCAGCAGCAGCATGAGACTTTCTCAGAACCTATATCATGCAAATGTGAAATATGAACTTCTGAGGGGTGGATGCCATACCAATGGTTTCCAAAGTCTATTTAGCCACATTCTCTGACCTTAGCATCTTACCAAACATGTGGTTCTCAGATGTGTGCTGAAAAGCTGCCTGTAGGATTGTCTGGTAGGTGGTTCACATATCAGCCTCAGCATCACCTGAGAAATAGTTGGAAATGCAAATTCTAGGGCCCAGCCCATCTTTCTGAATCAGAAGCTCTGAGTGTGAAGTCTATCAATCTGTATTTTAAAAATGTCTCTAAGTGATACTATCTACACCCATAGATATGCACTCAAGTTTGATTCATTGATTTAACTCACTGCTGCTGCTGCTGCTAAGTCGCATCAGTAGTGTCCGACTCTGTGTGATCCCTTAGATGGCAGCCCACAAGGCTCCTCTGTCCCTGGGATTCTCCAGGCAAGAACACTGGAGTGGGTTACCATTTCCTTCTCCAATGCATGAAAGTGAAAAGTGAAAGTGAAGTCTCTCAGTTGTGTCCAACTCTCTGCGACCCCATGAACTGTAGCCTACGAGGCTCCTCCTTCCATGGGCTTTTCCAGGTAAGAGTACTGGAGTGGGTTGCCATTGCCTTCTCCAGATTTAAGTTCAGCTCAGTTCAGTCGCTCAGTCATGTCTGACTCTCTGCGACCCCATGAATCGCAGCATGCCAGGCCTCCATGTCCATCACCATCTCCTGGAATTCACTCAAACTCATGTCCATCGAGTCGGTGATGCCATCCAGCCGTCTCATCCTCTGTCCTCCCCTTTTCCTCTTGACCCCAATCCCTCCCAGCATCAGAGTCTTTTCCAATGAGTCAACTCTTTGCATGAGGTGGCCAAAGTACTGGAGTTTCAGCTTCAGCATCATTCCTTCCAAAGAAGGACTGATCTCCTTCAGAATGGACTGGTTGGATCTCCTTGCAGTCCAAGGGACTCTAAAGAGTCTTCTCCAACACCACAGTTCAAAAGCATCAATTCTTCGGCACTCAGCTTTCTTCACAGTCCAACTCTCACATCCATACATGACCACTGGAAAAACCATAGCCTTGACTAGACAGAACTTTGTTGGCAAAGTAACGTCTCTGCTTTTGAATATGCTATCTAGGTTGGTCATAACTTTCCTTCCAAGGAGTAAGTGTCTTTTAATTTCATGGCTGCAGTCACCATCTTTAGTGATTTTGGAGCCCCCAAAAATAAAGTCTGACACTGTTTCCACTGTTTCCCCATCTATTTCCCATGAAGTCATGGTACCAGATTTAACTCACTACTATTCCTGTATAGTGAGGAAGCACAATCTCAAAAAAAAAAAAAAAAAATTCAGATACTTCCTGATTCAAACAGCTTGCAAGAAAAAATAAAAATGTTCTATGTTCAAACAAATTCCCATTTCTGGTTCTTTCTTCTATGTTCACCTTCAGTTGTGACTGCCTCTGAAACCTTCCCTTAATTATTACTTTCCATTTTGTGTGTGTGTGACAGGAAAACAGAAAATGGGCTTGCATGTATTAAAAAGAACAAGCCAACTGTATAAATATAAAACAGCATTTCGGATACAGGAAGCAATTTGCCCCTGAGGTGCTCAAACACTAAAGCATAAACCATTTGCTGGAACATGGTATAGAGGAGTCAAACATCAAATGAATTCTGGACCAGAAGAGATGGTCTTTAAAGGCCATTCATTCATGTGATTTCTCATTTTTATGATTTCATAGTATGATTTTTTTTAACTCTTATCAAATAATTCAAAATGTTCTTGTGAGAAGAAAAATGTTTTTAATTGAGATAGAATCCTACTGATCTCTGCCTCCCCCAGCTCTCTCTCCACAAAAACGTATGCTGGTCCAGATGCTTCTTTTCATTTTCCATTTAGGTGGCATTTTCAAATATAGAAAACAATTTTGTAAACTCCCTGCCGTTTCTGTTTTGCTTGGGCTCTGCAGAGGCTCAAATAATTTATGGAAAAACAGCACCTGTGTTTTCCCCGGGAATGGCTTTCACAACATTGATGAATTTCAAATGAAGGGCATCTACCTCATTCAAGTTAAATGGAAAGTTCTCTCTACATTTCCAGACATTGATGACAGAACATGCTCCAAAACTATTTTCTCATCCCATAAAAACACAAAACTGTATGTAAATATTTCCTTCCTTTGAAAGAAAGGAAGATGGTAGAGTCAAACAATTTTATCAGAGGAAGAAATTCTAGGGTTGATGTTTTTTGAGGATTTATCCAACAAGATTGATTCATTGTTTCATAAAGGCAGAAAAATTTTCTGATGTACTCATTTACCTATTAAATAAATATTAATATTAATTTATTCAACCTCTGCTGTATCTGGAATCATAATAATAAGTGAATATATTTTATTGGGATTCACAACGGACATTTGGTTCAACAAGGAGGACTGAACTTAAGCTTATCTCTGCTTTCAGCTCACATGGGGGCTCTGTGAACTATGGCCTACAGACTATCTGTTTTTATAAATAAAGTTTTATCAAAGCCACAATCATTCATGTACATATTACTTTTTATGGTTTAATAGTCCTGCTTTTTTCTTTGTTTCATTTTGAGTAGTTTCTACTGTTATACCTTCCTGTTTACTAATCCTTTCCTATGAAAGGTTTTCTCTGTCACTGATCCCATTCATTGATTTTTTCCCCCTTCCATTTCACAGATAATCTTTTTCATCTCTAGAAACTATATTTTGATTTAAAAAAATATTTTCCATGTCTCTACTTAACTGATTTAGCTTTCTTTTCTTTAATGTCCTTCTACTTTGAAAAAGAAAAAGTCTACATCGCTCCCAGGTCACTTTAGATTCATTGGCCTTTGTTTTTTCTCATCATGGGTTATAATATTTCGCTTCTTTGGCTTCCTGGTAATTTTTAACTTGGTACAGACATTGTGAATTTTATCTTACTGATGATGGGTATTTTTGAATTCTTTTAAATATTATTGGACTTTGTTCTGGGATGCAATGGGATGCAATTAAACCATCTGAGGTCAGGAAGACACGATTACAGGGAAGAGGATTAGAAGAAAATAGTAGCGTGCCTGGTACACAGATCCAGGATTTACCTGCCTGAATGAAGCAAACAATCAAACAAAGGACAAAACATATGAAATAATGGTTTGGAAGACACTGGACATGAGGAAAGAAAAGACAATGATCCCTGAAAGATGCAAAACAAGGTGAATCAGAAACACAATTGGAAATCTTGGAATAATAATGTGGTTGTTGGAAAAGAGCTTGGAAGCCATGCTCAGGAATTGCAGCACTCATGAGTCCAAGGTTTCCCACCCGATGTACCAAAATACTGACGGACCCCTCTGACCACAAACAAAGTGGTCTGTTTATTCCTGAGTGTTATACCGATAGTATTATTTTCTATGTATTATAGAATGAAGAAGCTAGGGAAGAATATGCTTAATATCTTAATATCTAAAAGACAGCTTTTAAGACAAGAGAAAAAACACTGTTTGTATAAAAAGCATGCCTCAAATGTATATATGTGTGTGTGTGTGTGTGCTGTACTGTGTTTAGTTGCAGGTCAGTCGCTCAGTCGTGTCCGATTCTTTGTGACCCCATGAATCGCAGCACGCCAGGCCTCCCTATCCATCACCAACTCCCGGAGTTCACTGAGACTCACGTCCATCGAGTCAGTGATGCCATCCAGCCATCTCATCCTCTGTTGTCCCCTTCTCCTTCTGCCTCCAATCCCTCCCAGCATCAGAGTCTTTTCCAATGAGTCAACTCTTCGCTTGAGGTGGCCAAAGTACTGGAGTTTCAGCTTTAGCATCATTCCTTCCAAAGAAATCCCAGGGCTGATCTCCTTCAGAATGGACTGGTTGGATCTCCTTGCAGTCCAAGGGACTCTCAAGAGTCTTCTCCAACACCACACTTCAAAAGCATCAATTCTTCGGCGCTCAGCCTTCTTCACAGTCCAACTCTCACATCCATACATGACCACAGGAAAAACCATAGCCTTGACTAGATGAACCTTTTGTCGCTCTGCTGCTGCTGCTAAGTCGCTTCAGTCGTGTCCGACTCTGTGCGACCCCCATAGACGGCAGCCCAACAGGCTCCCCCGTCCCTGGGATTCTCCAGGCAAGAATACTGGAGTGGGGTGCCATACCTTCCTCTAGGGGATCTGCCTAACCCAGGGATCGAACCCAGGTCTCCCACATTGCAAGTGGATTCTCTACTGTCTAAGCCACCAGGGAAGCCTATATATATCTTTTAATGTATATATACATATATATATATATGTATATACACATTTGAAAGTTACTTAAAGAATAGATATTAAAAGTCCTCAGCATAATAAAAAAAATTGTAGCTGTGTGTGATGATGGATGTTATTGGAATTATTGTAGTTATTTTGCTATATATACATATATCATTATATTCTATACTTGAAACTCATATAATGGTATTTGCCAATTAAATCTCAATAAAAACAAATAAGTAAAAAAGAGTGTCTTGTAGTGCGGTTGAAAAAGGATTTGATGGCTAAAGAGAAATGAAGTTAGAAATAAAAGTTAAAAAGCTTATAAAATGCCCAACAGTTAATTTTCTGACACTTGAATAGATAATCAGAAAAGTAAAAACCTTAGAAACTTAATTTTTAAAAAATCTTTTAAGGAAGATTCAATTGCACAAGGTGTTATTTTTTAGGTGTACAGACAACATATCCAAAGGAAGAGCTGATTTTATTTTGCACATGAACGTCAATAGCCAAGAAAAATTCGTCAGGCTGGAAAAAACTGGGAAGGATTATCTCTAAGGAATAACCTACTAGTCCTTGAAGAACCAGATTTTGTTCTTTGTAAAATTCTTAGCCATTGTACAGAGAAATGACAAATTCATTATCTCTTCTAATAGCTTCCAAGTAAGCTGTAAACTAGAAAAGCTGTGGAACTTAGAAAAAAATCACTAATGCACAATAGCACCTGTTAAATATTTTCATTTGTTGGGAAAAAATACAGAAACTATATACACCTGGTCTATGGTACCCTCAAGTGCAGGCACAGGATTGTCCCTTCTGGAAGGGACCTCTGAGACAAGGCATCATTTGGGATGTGGAGTGTGTCCTGTGGCTGGTGATGTGCAAACAGGGTTCAGAGAGGTAATGGATGAATCTGCCAGTGAGTTTACAGGAAGAAAACCTTTAATATGCCTTCTCACCAATACCCATGGATTTTATGATAATCTGATCAGATATTGAGAGACATCATAAAAAACAATACCATGTTATGTTTACCTACTGTATTATAACTTGAAACATAAGTCCTTGGGATTCATTTAATCAATCATCAATATATTATTGGTTTCCTATTATGCTGTGAAGAAGCTGAGTGCCGAAGAATTGATGCTTTTGAACTGTGGTGTTGGAGAAGACTCCTGAGAGTCCCTTGGACTGCAAGGAGGTCCAACCAGTCCATCCTAAAGGAGATCAGTCCTGTGTGTTCATTGGAAGGAATGATGCTAAAGCTGAAACTCCAGTACTTTGGCCACCTCATGCGAAGACTTGACTCATTGGAAAAGACCCTGATGATGTAAGGGATTGGGGGCAGGAGGAGAAGGGGACAACAGAGGACAAGATGGCTGGATGGCATCACTGACTCAATGGACATGGGTTTGGGTAAACTCTGGGAGTTGGTGATGGACAGGGAGGCCTGGTGTGCTGCGATTCATGGGGTCGCAAAGAGTCAGACATGACTGAGTGACTAAACTGAACTGAACTGAACTGATTATGCTCCTGACAGTATGCCTACTCTAGGGCACAGAGGCCAGGTCATTGGCCTCAAAAGCTCAGACTCCAGTGGAGAAGAAAGAGTGACCTGTATGTAATATGATGAGCTAAACATGGTCATTGCGTCAGATTCTCCCAGCAGCCTTTTCAAGATGGCACAGCACATGTTGACCAGTTTTAACTGCAGAGCCACCCACAGTGTCAAGTTCTATTAGTAGCCCAATCTGGGCTAGAATAGGGTTATTTGGGATCCTACTCTGGTTCCCTTTTCTCAATGGCTGGTTGCTGTAAACACCCCATGTTCATCAGGATGTAGTCCTGCCTCTCAGCAGATGGTTCAAGAACACTGTCTCTAGATCTGGATTAATAAGGAAGATTTCAGCTGGCACTCCCCATTGAGGGAACTTGAACGAATGGCTAGAGATCTCCAGTTCCAGAAGTGCCAGGTAATGCCATCTAAGTGCTGTGTATCCCTTACTGGGTCTTGCACCGTTTAGGTTATAGTAGTTCAGTTTCTTTTTCACTTTTCTGTGCTTGTCGTAAGTAACCCTCTCATACTGCTTTCAATATGAAAAAAAAAAAACAAGAGAATTCCAGAAAAAATATCTACTTTTGCTTTATGGATTAGGCCAAAGCCTTTGACTGTGTAGATCACAAAAACTGTGGAAAATTCTTCAAGAGATAGGAATACCAGACCACCTGACCTGCCTCCTGAGAAATCAGTATGCAGGTCAAGAAGCAACAGTTTTAACCAGACATGGAACAACAAACTGGTTCCAAATTGGGAAAGGAGTATGTTAAGGTTGTATATTATCACCCTACTTATTTAACTTATATGCAGAGTACATCATGTGAAATACTGGGCTGGAAGAAGCACAAGCTGGAATCAAGATTGCCAGGAGAAATATCAACAACCTCAGATATGCAAATGACACCATCCTTATGGCAGAAAGCAAAGAGAAACCAAAGAACCTTTTGATGAAAGTGAAACAGGAGTGTGAAAAAGCTGGCTTAAAACTCAGCATTCAGAAAACAAAGATCATGGCATCCGGTCCCATCACTTCATGGGAAATAGATGGGGAAACAATGAAAACATTGAGAGACTTTATTTTCTTGGGCTCCAAAATCACTGCAGATGGTGACTGCACCCATGAAATTAAAAGACACTTGCCCCTTGGAAGAAAAGCTATGATCAACCTAGATAGCATATTCAAAAGCAGAGACATTACTTTGCCAACAAAGGCCATTGTAGTCAAAGCTGTGGTTTTTCCAGTAGTTATGTATAGATGTGAAAGCTGGACTATAGGGAAAACTGAACACTGAAGAATTGATGCTTTTTAATTGTGATGTTGGAGAAGACTCTTGAGAGTTCCTTGGACTGAAAGGAGATCCAACCAGTCAATCCTAAAGGAAATAAGTCCTGAATATTCATTGAAATGACTTATGCGAAGCTGAAGCTCCGATACTTTGGCCATGTAATGAGAAGTACTGCCTCACTGGAAAAGACCCTTATGCTGGGAAAGATTGAAGATGAGGAGAAGGGGACGACAGAGGATGAGATGTTTGGATGGCATCACTGACTTGATGGACTTGAGTTTGAGCAAGCTCTGGGAGTTGGTGATGGACAGGGAAGCCTGGTGTGCTGCAGTCCATGGGGTCACAAAGAGTCGGGCACGACTGAGGGATGGAACTGAACTGAACTGATTGCTTTCACAGCAGTCATTTCACCACCTGTTGAAAGTGTCCTCAAAGCTGATACAGTTCAGGCCTTGCTGTTTATCTCTGAATCATAACAGGTTCAGCCCAGAGAGACGTTGACTTTCATTAAAAACAATAGCAATTGTCCACTCCCCTGCAGTAATCACTAGCTTGTTCTTTCTGTCTGTGAGTCTGTTTCTGCTTTATTATATTTGTTTGTTTGTTTTACCATTTAGATTCCACATACAAGTAAAAACGCAATGTTTTTCTTTGTCTGACTTATTTCAGTAAGCATAATACCCTCCAGGTCCAGCCATGTTGTTGCCAATAGCAAAGTTTCATTCTTTTTATGGTTGAGTAATATTCCATTATATATATATAATGGGCTATATATATATATATAATGTGATATATATATAATGTGATATATATATTTATATATATATATATATCACATCTCTTTATTTTTCATCTGTTGGTGGACACTTACATTGCTTCTACAATCTTGGCTATTGTAAATAATGTTGCTATGAATGTTGGAGTGAATATATCTTTTCGGATATATGTGTGTTTTTGTTTTTAATGATTTTGCTTTTAGGTTTTTGTTTTGTTCGGATAAATACCCAGGAGTGGACCTGATGCATTGAATGGTAGTTCTATTTTTGAGTTTTTGAGGAACCTCCATACTGTTTTCCACACTGGTTGTGCCAATTTACATTCCTACCAACAGTGTATATGGGTTCCATTTTCTTCACATCCTTGCCAGCATTTGTTATTTATCTTTGGATGATAGCCATTCTGACTGATATGGAGGAAAGACAAAATCAGTGAAGGGAACTAAGAAGTTCAAGCCACTAAGTATAAAGTAAAGAAATTACAAGGATATAATGTGCAGCATACGCCAATATTTTATAACTATCTTTGAATTGAGTATAATCTATAAAATTAACGAATTACTAGGTTGCACATATGTTGGAGGTTGTTCAAACCAATATAACATTGCAAGTCAACTATACATCAATTTGAAAATGGGCAAAAATAAGAACAGCAGCAACAACAATAATGACATAACTATACACTCATTTGCAGGCTTAGAAAAAAAAATAAGGGTCTATTGCTGGAGAGTTGAAGACTAGAAAAGTAAGAAATGACTCTGAAGAAGTTCTATTAGAGTTTAAGCTCTGAGAATTTTAGAATTCCTTGATTAAAGAGGTCAAATTTCAGAACTGTGACTTTAGAGGCACTATTTTAGACAACACTAATGATTTACCTGAAAGCTAAAATGTTCAAAGTTCAAAGTTGTCTGGAAATGTAAGAGAATCAGGCAAACACAGTGATATTGCCAACAAAAAACAAAACAGAACAACAACTGTGTTTCTAGCATGTTCTTTGTCTCATCTGGTCTGTTTCACTCCTTATTCCTGAACCAGATCCCTATCCAGATCAATTTATGTTCTGGTCTTTTCTGACATGATCCATCTATCTCATTAGAGTTGAAACTCCTTCAGACTAAAATATATGTTATATTCTTCTTTACAAACTCAGGTATTAGCACAGACTCAGGCAGGCAGCTGGAACTCAATAGTTTTCTATTAAATAAGTAAGACTTTGTATCCATTAACAAATAAAGAGTCTAGATTTAAACTTTTCCATGGGAATTACTGAGATGTAGCCCAAGCTCCACAGGTTACACATAAAACATGTAGTCTTAGAAAAGTTAAGTTTCTTATATGAGAGAGACATTTAATAAAGTGTGATCATTTGTATGATATTCAGTTTATTTATTTTTCCAAAAAGCACTGCTTTTATACATATGGGATGTATTATTACCGAGTTTTCACAATTTGTCAGTGTTTTTCCAGAAATATTGATTACGTGCGTATTAAGACAAATGTCCTGGGGCCAAATAATCTGAAAAACATTCAGTGGGGGTGCACTGGAGCTGTCCTAGACTGCTTTGTGAGATCCAATCGGTAAACCTCTGCTGCAAATCAGTGATTAAACACAGTTGTCAATAAAACAAAAATCATATATGCTTACAAATAAAAACTTGCATGAAAACAAATATAATAAATACATAAAGTTTACTACTTCCTAGTTATTTCATAGCATTTTACTATTATTATGCTATTCAGGGTGTATATGTCTATTGTACCTTCAAGACAGAAATACTACTTCTCTTTTCTTGCCAACCGTGGTCACTCACATCACATTGGTGGCTTAAAATTGGCCTTTATGGGAATATTTACACAATAATAATCAGTAAATAGTGCAAATCAGCTTGACTTAGTGCCAGGAGGTCAAATAAAGTTTCAGTATATTGAATATGATTTCTAAAAGGGAGAGAAATAATTTAACAGAAAAATCACATATCAGACTTGATAAATTTATTGGCAAAACAGTTAAGGGACTTATCTGCATCTACATATATCAACTCATCGTTGAATTGTGACTATACACTGTTTATGGATACAAGAATTTGGCCAAAATCAACAAATTTTGTCATAATCACTTGCTAAAATAGTTAATGTGTATGAGTATAGCTGTGAAAAGAAGAGAAGCGAAAAGCAAAGGAGAAAAGCAAAGATATAAACATCTGAATGCAGTGTTCCAAAGAATAGCAAGAAGAGATAAGAAAGCCTTCTTCAGCGATCAATGCAAAGAAATAGAGGAAAACAACAGAATGGGAAAGACTAGGGATCTCTTCAAGAAAATCAGAGATACCAAAGGAACATTTCATGCAAAGATGGGCTCGATAAAGGACAGAAATGGTATGGACCTAACAGCAGAAAATATTAAGAAGAGATGGCAAGAATACACAAAAAAGATTTCACGACCCAGATAATCACGATGGTGTGATCACTGACCTAGAGCCAGACATCCTGGAATGTGAAGTCAATTGGGCCTTAGAAAGCATCACTATGAACAAAGCTAGTGGAGGTGATAGAATTCCAGTTGAGCTATTCCAAATCCTGAAAGATGATGCTGTGAAAGTGTTGCACTCAATATGCCAGCAAATTTGGAAAACTCAGCAGTGGCCACAGGACTGGAAAAGTCAGTTTTCATTCCAATCCCAAAGAAAGGCAATGCCAAAGAATGCTCAAACTACCACACAATTGCACTCATCTCACATGCTAGTAAAGTAATGCTCAAAATTCCCCAAGCCAGGCTTCAGCAATATGTGAACCGTGAACTTCCTGATGTTCAAGCTGGTTTTAGAAAAGGCAGAGGAACCAGAGATCAAATTGCCAACATCCACTGGATCATGGAAAAAGCAAGAGAGTTCCAGAAAAACATCTATTTCTGCTTTATTGACTATGCCAAAGCCTTTGACTGTGTAGATCACAATAAACTGTGGAAAATTCTGAAAGAGATGGGAATACCAGACCACCTGACCTGCCTCTTGAGAAATTTGTATGCAGGTCAGGAAGCAACAGTTAGAACTGGACATGGAACAACAGACTGGTTCCAAATAGGAAAAGGAGTACGTCAAGGCTGTATATTGTCACCCTGCTTATTTAACTTCTATGCAGAGTACATCATGAGAAACGCTGAACTGGAAGAAACACAAGCTGGAATCAAGATTGCCGGGAGAAATATCAATAAGCTCAGATATACAGATGACACCACCCTTATGGCAGAAAGTGAAGAGGAACTCAAAAGCCTCTTGATGAAAGTGAAAGTGGAGAGTGAAATAGTTGGCTTAAAGCTCAACGTTCAGAAAACGAAGATCATGGCATCCAGTCCCATCACTTCATGGGAAATAGATGGGGAAACAGTGTCAGACTTTATTTTTGGGGGCTCCAAAATCACTGCAGATGGTGACTGCAGCCATGAAATTAAAAGATGCTTACTCCTTGGAAGGAAAGTTATGACCAACCTAGATAGCATATTCAAAAGCAGAGACATTACTTTGCCAACAAAGGTCCATCTAGTCAAGGCTATGGTTTTTCCTGTGGTCATGTATGGATGTGAGAGTTGGACTGTGAAGAAGGCTGAACGTCGAAGAATTGATGCTTTTGAACTGTGGTGTTGGAGAAGACTCTTGAGAGTCCCTTGGACTGCAAGGAGATCCAACCAGTTGATTCTAAAGGAGATCAGCCCTGGGATTTCTTTGGAAGGAATGATGCTGAAGCTGAAACTCCAATACTTTGGCCACCTCATGTGAAGAGTTGACTCATTGGAAAAGACTCTGATGCTGGGAGGGATTGGGGGCAAGAGGAGAAGGGGACGACAGAGGATGAGATGGCTGGATGGCATCTCTGACTCGATGGACGTGAGTCTCAGTGAACTCCGGGAGTTGGTGATGGACAGGGAGGCCTGGCATGCTGTGATTCATGGGGTTGCAAAGAGTCAGACATGACTGAGCAACTGATCTGATCTGATTAAGTCATCATTTATCTTCTTTTTCTCCTTCCTTCCTTTGCTGAAATATTCAGTCCTAAAGACATTAGGTGGAGTCAAGCAAAGTTGGTGTCCATGATAGGTGACTGTGAGGCCTTAGTGGCCTAGAGTAGGCTGTTGAGGACCAAGGTAGATAAAGACGGTGTCCCCTTGGAGAGGTTGGTCTGGTATGTAGTGTTAGAGCCCAAGCAGGGTGTTGAGATTGCCCATTTCCAGAGATGGCAAAGTGTAGGCTGTCAGAGCCTGAGTAGATTAAGGAGGTGGTTCACCAGGGTAAGGGAGTTCCCATATAGGGGCAGCCAGCTTAAGTGACTGGGATTTTGTGGGTGAAGAGAGTATCCAACATGGGGACAGTGTTGGCTGCCCAGTGTGGACTGCTGGATCCTGAGTGGAGTCAAACGGCCAACTATATAGGGGCGGTAGTGGTGACCATGAAATATTGGTTACACACAGAAGAACTGATCAAATAAGTAAATATTACGAGTAATAGAAACCAGTTTTATTACTGTGAGAGAAAGGACTTACAAATATTGAAATAAAGCAACTTAGAATTGAGCCTGCAGGGTTAGATTAGCATCATAGGTATTTAAAACACATGAAAAAATGTCTACAAGAAGCAAAATATATCAATGTAAAGACATGTGCATATGTATCTGTGTGAACATTCACATGTATTTGTCTATACCACTGATGGGCTCTGGGAGTAGAAAAGCACACCCAGGAACCAGATCTTAGCTTCTAAAAAATGTGATCTACAGTATTTAAACCAAAAGGAACCAGGAAATCATGGAAAAACTTTGATTCTTGGGCCAGGTCAGTGAAAGTGCAAGATGAGACTGGAACATCTTGTACTTGAAAGCAAGAAAGTGTTCAAGAATTAGGGGGGCTTATCAAAAGGACACAGAAGCCAGCTGGAAGCATTTACATTGTCCAGATTTGGGGAAATTTCAGCATCAAAATAATGAATGGATTGAATTATAACCCATTAAATAAAATAGGAACATATGACTCTATATTTTTATAAATATGCAAATAATAAATTAAAAATTGAATGAGAAATAACATACTTATGCAGAGTCAAAATACCTCCCCATAAAATCCTTGCTAAATAGAAAAGGGATTAGAGTAATGTTATGGTGGGAAGCCTGGCAGACACCACCTTAACCCAATGATCAAAGCAAGCATCATCACATATGGGATAAGTCAAAAACATGTGGACCGGATAGGAAGCATTGCATCAGTGATATTCTTGCCAAAGATACACAGACTGCATCTAATCAAATCTAAATTTGGGGATGTTCTACAAAATAACTGGCTTGTAATGTAAAAATATCAAGATCATGGAAGTCAAGAAAGACTTTAACAAAGATCTCAGACAAAAGTTAGAATAAAGATACATATAAATGAAATGCCACACATGATTCTGGACATGATCATTTTTCTGTAAAATACTCTATTGGGATAATTTAAAAATCTTTAATAGAATCTGAACTTTGGATGGTTGTGAAATATCAATATTATTTTCATTATTTAATGAGCATTTAAAAGAATATTCTTCACATGGAAACACCACTAAAGTATTTGTGGGTGGTAGATATCAAGTAAGTGATGGGCTAAGGGAAAATTTATTTCTACTATAACTGAAACTTTAATTTTGAGATAAAAACAATGCCACCATGTCATATGACTTAGCAACTTCATTCCTAACTATACAGCCAAGAGATATAAAAGAATATATTTACACAATATACACAAAAATTGTATCGAATTACCCAAAGTACACTAGTCCTGCTGCTGCTGCTGCTAAGTTGCTTCAGTCGTGTCCAACTCTGTGTGACCCCATAGATGGCAGCCCACCAGGCTCCCCCGACCCTGGGATTCTCCAGGCAAGAACACTGGAGTGGGTTGCGATTTCCTTCTCCAATGCATGAAAGTGAAAAGTGAAAGTAAAGTTGCTCAGTCATGTCCGACCCTCAGCAACCCCATGGACTGCAGCCTTCCAGGCTCCTCCGTCCACGGGATTCTCCAGGCAGGAGTACCGGAGTGAGGTGCCATTGCCTTCTCCATACTAGTCCTAATAGCTGGAAATTGGAAACAACCCAACTACCCCTCAATAGGAGAGTAAATAAACACATTTGTAGAATATTCATGCAACAGAATACCAATTAAAAAAAACAAAACACCACTAATACATGCAGCAACATGGATGATTCTCAAAAATATAAGTGAAAAAAGAGAATGAAGACAGACACTATATAATACCTATTGAATGACACCATTTATAAAGTCCAAAAACAAGCAAAGCTAATCAATGATCTGGAAATTAGAAGGATGATTGCTTTTTAGGAAAACTGAATGAAAAAGTGCAGACAAAAACTTTTCCAACACAATGTTCCATACCTTAACCAGGTGATCTGTACACTGGTGTATGCATTTGGCAAAATGCATTAAGATGTACAATTATGATTATGCATCTCATTGCAAGTAAACTGTACTTAGATAAACCACTGTAATCATTTAATAAATACTATGGAGAAAAATTCAGACTTCTTAATATTACAAGTTCAGCATTTTTGAGTAAAATATCAACAATCCCAACTCCTCTTTCTGCCTTGCATTTATTCTCCTGCATTGCTGTACTAGTCCATTTACACTTTTCATGAAGAAAAAGAGCAAGTTGTTTGTAATGACTTGTAAGCAAATTCCTTCATAAACATAAAACTTGCAGGAAGTCTCTGAAATTATAAAAGTTTGAACAAGAGAGCATTTTGGTCTAATGTATGCAATCCAATATTATATAGTGCCTTATGTCTAGGGAATATATTAGCAAAAATTACCTTTTATTACAAAGCACTAGGCCTTCAAGAAATTCTTTATGATTCACTAAAATGGTAGCAAAGTGTGGAATATTTTGTGGTTGTTGCAGCATTTTCCAGAAACCACACACCTTATATTGAATGAATCTATAATTGTTGGGCAATTTCTTTTTTGAGCTGAACAGCACTTTTGAGACTATGTTTTTCTGAGAGGTCGTGAAAAGAAAATTGGAAATATCACATATCTGCTGACATGACATAGAAGGGGCCTTTCACTTTACATTTTCTTTTTACTTCTGAATGAAGGCAAAATGCTCTTTAAAGACAAAAATGCTTCCTTTGGGTTCTCTGTCCCGAATGAAAACCATTTATCCAATAATTGGGGGCTACATGTCTTACAAATAAAAACTAGGGTCAGAGGTTAAGTTGCTTTGTTATTTTGTAAACCTGGGGAGTCCACTGAGTCTTATATAAATCAAATGTGGGCCTTGAAAACACTAAATTGTCTTAGTTTTACATTCTCTTAATATGCTATAATGTTAAAAGAGAAATATCTGAAGATATTTCAAGATAATTGCTCCCCCCGTTTTTCCTCTTTCAAGTAGGAGTGTTTACTCTGAAAACTTTCATTGAGTTGAATTTTTGATCGCTAGGCTATTGATAAGTATGATCTCCCTACAAGTCCACATGAGGTCTCTCTCCACCTCAATCAGAATTGCATCACATTGCCATCTTTGTGGGTTTGACGTTAGAGTTACTGTCAAAATGACAAGCTGCGTTTATGACCTTGCAACGAACAGGTATTTCTTCTTATTCTGTCCTGGAGCCTGGTTTTTATTGGAGCTAGTGAAATAAGTGAAGATTTATGCAAGTCAGGATCTGAACAAAAAATTTAAAAAATACAATTCTTCCATTTTAATTAGCTCCCAAGATGACTTCTCTATTTTAGAAACAGTTCAGTTCTCTTTAACACAAACGGTGGTTCCATAATGAACTAATTGGGTACTCTCTTTGTGAAAACAGCAATTAGCTCACGTGGTTGTTGGAATCTTGCCCCTTCTGTTTCCCATTTTGATACCAATGCCTCATCACTCCTGACCAACTTCCTTGTGTATCCCTGTTCTCATTGATCCTTCTTTTTCCTCAATATAGTTGTATGTGCACAACCATGTGTAAAATAAATAGCTGATGGGAAGCTACTTTACAGTGCAGGGAGCTCAGCTTGGTGTCCTGTGATAGATGCATGGGATGAGGGGGTGGGAGAGAGGTCCAAGAAGGAGGAGACACATGTATACACACAGCTTATTCACTTAGTTGTACAGCAGAAACTAGCACAATCAGTTCAGTTCAGTTCAGTCATGTCCAACTCTTTGCGACCCCATGAACTGCAGCATACCAGGCCTCCCTGTCCATCACCAACTCCTGGAGTCCACCCAAACTCATGTCCATTGAGTTGGTGATGCCATCCAACCATCTCGTCCTCTGTCGTCCCCTTCTCCTTCTGCCCTCAATCCCTCCCAGCATCAGGGTCTTTTCCAATGAGTCAGCTCTTCGCATCAGGTGGGAAAAGTATTGGAGTTTCAGCTTCAACATCAGTCCTTCCAATGAACACCCAGGACTGATCTCCTTTAGGATGGACTGGTTGGATTTCCTTGCAGTCCAAGGGACTCTCAAGAGTCTTCTCCAACACCACAGTGCAAAAGCATCAATTCTTCGGTGCTCAGCTTTTTTTTTTATAGTCCAACTCTCACATCCATACATGACCATTGGAAAAACCATAGCCTTGACTAGATGGACCTTTGTTGGCAAAGTAATGTCTCTGCTTTTTAATATGCTATCTAGGTTGGTCATAATTTTCCTTCCAAGGAGTAAGCATCTTTTAATTTCATGGCTGCAGTCACCATCTGCAGTGATTTTGGAGCCCCCCAAAATAAAGTCTGACACTGTTTCCACTGTTTCCCCATCTATTTCCCATGAAGTGATGGGACCAGATGCCATGATCTTTGTTTTCTGAAAGTTGAGCTTTAAGCCAACGTTTTCACTCTCCTCTTTCACTTTCATCAAGAGGCTCTTTAGTTCCTCCTCACTTTCTGCCATAAGGGTGGTGTCATCTGCAAATCTGAGGTTATTGACATTTTCCCGACAATCTTGATTCCAGCTTGTGCTTCTTCCAGCCCAGCGTTTCTCATGATGTACTCCACATAGAAGTTAAATAAACAGGGAGACAATATACAGCCTTGACATACTCCTTTTCCTATTTGGAACCAGTCTGTTGTTCCATGTCCAGTTCTAACTGTTGCTTCCTGACCTGCATATAGGTTTCTCAAGAGGCAGGTCAAGTGGTCTGGTATTCCCATCTCTTTCAGAATTTTCCACAGTTGATTGTGATCCACACAGCCAAAGGCTTTGGCATAGTCAATAAAGCAGAAATAGATGTTTTTCTGGAACTCTCTTGCTTTTTCCATGATCCAGAGGATGTTGGCAATTTGATCTCTGGTTCCTCTGCCTTTTTAAAACTAGCTTGTACATCTGGAAGTTCATGGTTCACATATGGCTGAAGCTTGGCTTGGAGAATTTTAAGCATTACTTTACTAGCGTGTGAGATGAGTGCAATTGTGTGGTAGTTTGAGCATTCTTTGGCATTACCTTTCTTTCAGATTGGAATGAAAACTGACCTTTTCCAGTCCTGTGGACATTGTTGAGTTTTCCAAATTTGCTGGCACAATATTATAAAGCAATTATATTCCAATAAAAAGTTGTATGTAAAAACCTATTGTGAGATTTATTTGTATCAGTTTTTTATTATTCTATAATTATTTTGAGGATAGATGAATAAAATGTTTGAGAATAAACTTTTTAAAAAGAAATTGGGGAAAAAACTAGAAAGTATCCCAGAAGAAGATAATACAGACACAAAAATTATGAAGCATATAGAAATATTTCTGGCAAGTAAGGATAAGCAAAAGTGAGAAAAAAAGTTAAAAACTGACTATCAGAAATAAGATGGTATGTGTGAACACAGGTGTGCAACTGCACAGGAATGGATTTAAATATGTAGAGTTCAGTTCAGTTCAGTCACTCAGTCATGTCCAACTCTTCGCGACCCCATGAACTACAGCACGCCAGGCCTCCCTGTCCATCACCAACCCCCGGAGTTCACCCAAACTCATATGTATTAAGTTGGTGATGCCATCCAGCCATCTCATCCTCTGTCGTCCCCTTCTCCTCCTGCCCCCAATCCCTCCAGCATCAGAGTCTTTTCCAATGAGTCAACTCTTTGCATGAGGTGGCCAAAGTACTGGAGTTTCAGCTTCAGCATCATTCCCTCCAAAGAAATGCCAGGGCTGATCTCCTTCAGAATGGACTGGTTGGATTTTCACTTTTTTTTCTAGCAAAATATAAGCTAATGATACTGATTCAAAAAGAGGTTGGAAATACCAACTATTCAGAAAGGTAGATAAAAATATTCCAATTAAAAGAGAAACAAGCTCTAATGTGTTGCTAAATTTCTCCATAAGTTTTAAACTGAGGATTCTCAAGATTTATTCAAAGTTTTCAATTGTATAAGGTAGCTTCCCAACTTGTGTTTCTTTCTTTTTTCTTTTTATGGTTTATCTCTTTCTTTTTTTTTCTTTTTTTTTAAATTAAATTTATTTATTTTAATTAGAGGCTAATTACTTTACAGTATTGTATTGGTTTTGCCATACATCAACATGAATCCACCACGAGTGTACACGTGTTCACAATCCTGAACCCACCCCCACCTCCCTCCCCGTACCATCCCTCTGGGTCATCCCAGTGCACCAGCCCCAAGCATCCTATATCATGCATTGAGCCTGGACTGGCGATTCATTTCATATATGATATTATACATATTTCAATGCCATTATCCCAAATCATCCCACCCTCTCCCTCTCCCACAGAGTCCAAAAGACTATTCTGTATATCTGTGTCTCTTTTGCTGTCTCGCATACAGGGTTATCGTTACCATCTTTCTAAATTCCATATATATGTGTTAGTATACTGTATTGGTGTTTTTCTTTCTGGCTTACTTCACTCTGTATAATAGGCTCCAGTTTCATCCACCTCATTAGAACTGATTCAAATATATTCTTTTTAATGGCTGAGTAATACTCCATTGTGTATATGTACCACAGCTTTCTTATCCATTCATCTGCTGATGGACATCTAGGTTTCTTCCATGTCCTGGCTATTATAAACAGTGCTGTGATGAACTTTGGGGAACATGTGTCTCTTTGAATTCTGATTTCATTGGTGTGTATGCCCAGTAGTGGGATTGCTGGGTCATCTTGGAAGAAAAGTTATGACCAACCTAGACAGCATATTGAAAAGCAGAGACATTACTTTGCCAACAAACATCCATCTAGTCAAGGCTATGGTTTTTCCAGTGGTCATGTATGGATGTGAGAGTTGGACTGTGAAGAAAGCTGAGTGCTGAAGAATTGATGCTTTTGCACTGTGGTGTTGGAGAAGACTCTTGAGAGTCCCTTGGACTGCAAGGAGATCCAACCAGTTGATTCTAAAGGAGATCAGCCCTGGGATTTCTTTGGAAGGACTAATACTGAAGCTGAAACTCCAGTACTTTGGCCACCTGATGCAAAGAGCTGACTCATTGGACAAGGCTCTGATGCTGGGAGGGATTGGGGGCAGGAGGAGAAGGGGATGACAGAGGATGAGATGGCTGGATGGCATCACTGACTCGATGGATGTGAGTCTGAGTGAACTCCGGGAGTTGATGATGGACAGGGAGGCCTGGCGTGCTGTGATTCATGGGGTCACAAAGAATTGGACATGACTGAGTGACTGAACTGAACTGAACTGAAGGCAGTTCTATTTCCAGTTTTTTAAGAATCTCCACACTGTTCTCCATAGTGGCTGTACTAGTTGGCATTCCCACCAACAGTGTAAGAGGGTTCCCTTTTCTCCACACCCTCTCCAGCATTTATTGCTTGTAGACTTTTGGATCTCAGCCATTCTGACTGGCGTGAAATGGTACCTCATTGTGGTTTTAGTTTTCATTTCTCTGATAATGAGTGATGTTGAGCATCTTTTCATGTGTTTGTTAGCCATCTGTATGTCTTCTTTAGAGAAATGTCTGTATTTCTTTGTGGGTCATTTATTTTTCTGGAATTGAGCTGCAGGAGTTGCTTGTATATTTTTGAGATTAGTCCTTTGTCAGTTGCTTCATTTGCTATTATTTTCTCCCATTCTGAAGGCTGTCTTTTCACCTTGCTTATAGTTTCCTTTGTTGTGCAGAAGCTTTTAAGTTTAATTACGTCCCATTTGTTTATTTTTGCTTTTATTTCCAATATTCTGGGAGGTGGGTCATAGAGGATCCTGCTGTGATGTATGTCAGAGCGTGTTTTGCCTATGTTCTCCTCTAGGAGTTTTAGAGTTTCTGGTCTTATGATTAGATCTTTAATCCATTTTGAGTTTATTTTTGTGTACGGTGTTAGAAAGTGTTCTAGTTTCATTCTTTTACAAGTGGAATCTCTTTAACAAGGGTGCTGGGAAAACTGGTCAACCAACTTGTTTTAAGAACAAAGCTTATGTTTGAAATAAAAACTTTACAATAACAAAAATGGGAAATTTAATCACACATTAATTTTATCAACAAATATAAATGGTAAAACTTGAAAAATTAGCTAACAAAAAATATGAAAAGATAATTTATGCATTACCAAGATTACAGAATGGCTCAGTATTAGGAAATCTGTATTAATAATTCATCATGAGAAAAAAATTTCAAAGGTAAAAGATATGATTATCAATAAAAATTTTTCACATAAAATAGAAATTTAAGAAAAACATCTAACATAAGGAAAACTACTCTTCAATAGCAAACATCAAGTTAAATGAGGATATACTTTACTTTCACTGAAGTTAATCATGAAGAGATGTCAGCTGATATTTTGGATGTTTTAGTTAATGTAATACAAGTAGCAGCCACAGCAGCAATACGAGTAGATGGGGCTTCCCTCAAAGCTCAGTTGGTAAAGAATGTGCCTGCAATGCAGGAGACCCCAGTTAGATTCCTGGGTTGGGAAGATCCGCTGGAGAAGGGATAGGCTACCCACTCCAGTATTCTTGGGCTTTCCTGGTGGCTTAGCTGGTAAAGAATCTACCTTCAATGTGGGAGACCTGGGTTCGATTCCTGGTTTGGAAAGATCCCCTGGAGAAGGGAAAGGCTATCCATTCCAGTATTCTGGCCTGAAGAATTCCATGGACTATATATTCATGGGGTTGCAAAGAGTTGGACATGACTGAGTGACTTTCATACAAATAGGTAAATAATATTAATGTATTAATATATGTGAGAAAATAAAATAACATTTATTTGAATATTGTATGATTGCATACTTTAGAAAGAAGTTAAAAGTGCAAAGAAGGAAGGGAGGAAGGCAGGTATAAAAATAAAAAAAGCCCTAGAAAAAAAATTCAAGTGTTAGAATTAATAAAATCAGTTGATAAGGTACCTGGATTCAATATAAATACACAAAATCAAAGTTTTTCCCCTATGCTAGTAATTACCAGTTAGAAAAGAAAATGAAAAAAAAATTCAGTGTGCAATGGACATAATCTAGAAACACTAAAGAATGAATTTTAAAAGAACACAAAATTTATATGAAAACAATCAAAACATTTTTGTTATATATGAAATAAGACCTGAGCAAATGGAAAGATGTTATAACTAATCTTATATAAATATGAATCATTCCAAAAATTACTGTGTATGCAATTTTAATTATAATGCTATTTTAACTTGACCATAACTTTTAAAAATTACTTTAGCAATAAATATCCTTAATCAAAAAATAAATAAAGTAGATTAATGAAGGGGTCTGTTTTTACCTGTCCTAAGTATTAGAGCTTGGTATAAAGTCATGTAATTAAAACCACATAGGTTTCACCCCAAAATAAGAAAATCAAAGAAAAGCAATATACAAAGTCTGGAAGCTGATGAAATCTCATATTTACTATATAGTATTGAGAAAAATGGGCTCCTCAGGTGGGCCTAGTGGTAAAGAACCCACCTGCCAGAAGATCCCCTGGAGGAGGGCCTGGCAACCCACTTCAGTGCTCTTGCCTGGAGAATCCCATGGACAGAGGAGCCTGGAGGGCATAGTCCATTGCGTTGCAAAGAGTCAGATAAATAATATCTCAATTCCAAGAAAAGATAATGTTTTATTAATGACTAGTACAAGAATAATTGATTATCTAGAAAGAAGCACAAGAATATATAAAATAATTCAAATAATTTACTGTTTAAATATTATAAAAATCTAAAGTATTAGAAGAAAAGTTTAGAGATTATTTATCAATTTTTTAGTGAGAGAAAAGTCCTAAGCAGTTAAAAATTTTTAGAATGTATCACAAACAAATTTAACTATTTTATTGACTTATGTTTGGCTAAATGATTGAATTATGATTTTAAAAGTTTAAAGATATTGTAATAGGCTAGAAAGAATATTTTGCAATAAATGACAAAAGGCTGTTATTCTTAATCTGAAAATAGTACCTTGAGGCCAATGGAAAGTATACAAATCATCTACTAAAAACAATATATTTAGAGAAGCACTTCTCAGAAGATAAAAGCAAATCATAAATACACATATAAAAAGCTAGTTGACTTCTCTTATAGTCACAATAAGAAACTGCTTGGCCCATGGGCTTTGCCAAAGTTAAATAATATAACCCAAAACTTGAGAGGATGTGAACAGACTAACTAAATTTTACTGTGCAGACTGTGAATTGTTTACATCAGAAGATCCTGAAAACAGACTTTTTAAACAATTAATGCTTCCATACCAGATGAGTTCCCTACTCTTCTGAATAATATATGTCCTGGTTTGTTGTCCAGACATTGTTTCTTTCTATTAAAAAAAAATCAAATAAATATGAGTTTGAAACAAGCCTGGAGAACTGGCTTTTGAACATTACCAAAGAATCACAAGAATCAATCAATTGCAAGAACCACAGAAACATTTATAATCAGTTGTTGGCAAGATTAAAATAAAAACTGAGGCAAGACTTCCATCCCCCCACCTCTAGGAGGGGGATGGAAGTCAGATTAGTCGGTCACCTGGGACTTCCACCTTGGCCCAGTAAAGAGGTAGACACATTGGGAACGAACAGAATATTTTCAGAGAGAAAGAGCTGAATTGAGGATCCACTTCTGCCCTCTCAGTGAGAAATAATAAGTTTCTATTTCATAGCCATGATTGAAGTTTCAGTTCAGTTCAGTTGCTCAGTCATGTCCGACTCTTTGCGACCCCATGAACGGCAGCATGCCAGGCTTCCCTGTCCATTACCAACTCCCGGAGTCCATCCAAACCCATGTCCATTGAGTCAGTGATGCCATCTAACCATCTCATCCTCTGTCATCCCCTTCTCCTCCTGCCCTCAATCTTTCCCAGCATCAGGGTCTTTTCAAATCAGTCAGCTCTTCGCATCAGGTGGCCAAAATATCGGAATTTCAGCTTCAACATCAGTCCTTCTAATGAACACCCAGGACTGATCTCCTTTAGGATGGACTGGTTGGATCTCCTTGCAGTCCAAGGGATTCTCAAGAGTCTTCTCCAACACCACAGTTCAAAACCATTAATTCTTCTGTGCTCAGCTTTCTTTATAGTCCAACTGTCACATCCATACATGACCAGTGGAAAAACCTTGACTAGATGGACCTTTGTTGACAAACTAATGTCTCTGCTTTTCAATATGCTGTCTAGGTTGGTCATAATTTTCCTTCCAAGGAGAAAGAGTCTTTTAATTTCGTGGTAGCAGTCACCATTTGCAGTGATTTTTGGAGCCCAGAAAAATAAAGTCAGCCACTGTTTCCACTGTTTTCCCATCTATTTGCCATGAAGTGATGAGACCAGATGCCATGATCTTAGTTTCCTGAATGTTGAGCTTTAATCCAACTTTTTCACTCTCCACTTTCACTTTCATCAAGAGGCTCTTTAGTTCTTCTTCACTTTCTTCCATAAGGATGGTGTCATCTGCACTGAGTTTAAGAGATGACAAAGTAGAGAAATAAGATATGCACATGTTATACACTTTTAGATATGAATAATCTTATGAATAATACTATTTAACACAAAATATTTGGAGCCACAGCTAAGGGCTTTATGTATATTAATTTCTTTGCTTAGTCACTCAGTTGTGTCTGATTCTTTGTGACCCTTTGGACCGTAGCATGCCAGGCTCTTCTGCCCATGTGATTTTTCAGGCAAGAATGTTGGAATGGGTTGCCATTTTCTTCTCCATGGGGTCTTCCCAACTCAGGGATCAAGCCCACATCTCCTACATTGCAGGCAGATTCTTTACCCACTGAACCATCAGGAATACCCTATTACCTTGCTTAATTCTTCACAAAAATGCCCTATAAGGTATTTACTCTGTTCTCTCTAGTCTACAGATGAGGAAAGTGAGGCAGATTAATTTCCCCAAAGCCTCAGAGCTACTAAGGATGAAAACTAGAATTTGGTTCCAGTCTGATATTTTGTATTCTTCAAGAGTATGCTATATGCTTCACTTGCTGGGATTCTAATGTAGCTTCATAATCAGCTTAGCAAACTGCAGTAGGTCCTATCTAACATAAATCTGCATTTGTTATATTTTTCAGAAACTATAATCTGGAAATGTTGCATCTTTCTACTTTTGGGGAAGTGTTTTCTCATCTCCTCTCTGTGTATAGGTGTATGTGTGTGCTAAGTCACTTCAGTTGTGTCTGACTCTTTGTGACCCTATAGATTGTAGCCTGCCAGCCTCCTCTGTTCATGGGATTCTCCAGACAAGAATACTGGAGTGGGATGCCATTCTCTTCTCCAGGAGATCTTCCTGACCTAGGGATCGAATCCGTGTCTCTTATGTCTCCTGCACTAGCAGGCGTGTTCTTTACCACTAGCAGATCTCTTTATACTGATAGATGTCTTAATCTTGCTATAATATGTCCCAACTTTTATACTCAGAACAATTTCTTCCCCTTTAAGGAAACCATGTACTTTTACATCTATCTTTCCCCCAAGACATATAAATTGCAAACTGAACCCTCAAAGGCAAAGACAAGATATATAAATTGCAAACTGAACCCTCAAAGGCAAAGAGTGCCGCCTGTATGTGTTTACCTTCCCTCTACTATCAATGTGCTCTCATTTGACAGAAAAGGAAACTGATGTTCATGTGATTTTATAAAACCACAGAAAGATTGGAGGGAAGCAAGGATTTTTGTTTGATTTCGTTTTAATTCACCTCATCAATTCATCACTTCATGGAACATGTGACTTAGTTTTTAGAAAATTGGTTTGCAAAGTGTCCTTCAGGAACATATCTTTTCAAAGCAAGAGGCAAAACTAGAGACACTTTCAGTAGATCAAGAAAGAAACAACCAGCTTATAAATCATCAATGCCTTTGTTTTCACATCTCCCTTCCCCAGTTTAGTAACTTTTCTGCTCATTAGTCTTTTCCTCCTGAAGATAAATATGATCAGAAGGAAAATCTAGCTCAAATCAGTCAATTATATGTACTTGCCAGTAACTGAAATGAAAGGATAAGGCATGGTGGTCAAGGATTCAGAGACAACTTGAGAGATTATCTGTGAATTTCAATTACTCTAGTACGTCTTCTTTTTATTAGCATTAGTAATTGAGAATCCAGAGCCTGGAAAACTGGAAAGCTTGCTGGAAGGTGTGAGAGCTGAAGGATAATTTTACCCAAACTTCTATAAGATGAGAAAATTCTCAAAGATGAGGAAATTGAGGACTTGTGAGGATTATTTGTCTACCCAAAGGCATGTAACTAGATAATGGCTCAGCTGGTGACCTCCAGATAGTCAATCTCTTCTAATTGTAGTTATATGGAAAACAAATGTTTTCCTAATCCCATGTCAGTAATAGTACAATTTCATTTTAAAAAAATGAGTTACTTTACCATGATACTCCCCAAACAGATAGGTATAGTCTCAAAAGGAGCAGAGCATGCTGGGAAAATCCCTAGAAATCAGAAGACTGAGGTCAAATTATGGCTTAATGCTATAGTAGCTCTGTGATCTTGAGCAAATGGCCTTACTTCTCTGAACTTTTGTTTTCTCATCTACAGAAAAGAATTATCCCTAGCTTGTCTGACTCACAGGGTTTTGGAGATGGTCAGAAGATACAAAAATAATAATGTGTTAGTGGTAACAAACGGGGGGCTGTCTATATGCCAGATAGAATCCTAAATGCTCGACATGCATCACCTTTCAAGGTTCACGTCAGCTTGATGACGCTAATGTTAAGGATTTAGAAACTAGCTCAGACTTTATTTTGGGGGGCTCCAAAATCACTGCAGATGGTGACTGCAGCCATGAAATTAAAAGGCTCTTACTCCTTGGAAGAAAAGTTATAACCAACCTAGACAGCATATTAAAAAGCAGAGACATTACTTTGTCAACAAAGGTCTGTCTAGTCAAGGCTATGGTTTTTCCAGCAGTCATGTATGGATGTGAGAGTTGGACTATAAAGAAAGCTGAGCACAGAAGAATTGACGCTTTAGAACTGTGGTGTTGGAGAAGACTTTTGAGAGTCCCTTGGACTGCAAGGAGATCCAACCAGTCAATTCTAAAGGAGATCAGTCTTGGGTGTTCATTGGTAGGACTGATGTTGAAGCTGAAACTCCAATATTTTGGCCACCTGATGTGGATAGCTGACTCATTTGAAAAGACCCTGATGCGGGGAAAGATTGAGGGCAGGAGGAGAAGGGGATGACAGAGGATGAGATGGTTAGATGGCATCAATGACTCAATGGACATGAGTTTGAGTAAACTCTGGGAGTTGGTGATGGACAGGGAGGCCTGGTGTGCTGCAGTTCATGGGGTCACAAAGAGTTGGACAGTACTGAGCGAGTGAACTGAACTGAACTGAACAGGGAGCTTAAACAATGTATGCAATATTACATAGATAATCATATGAGATATATGCTAACTCTTAAGTAGATTATATTTGGAGTCTGTCTGTGAGACAGAGAGAGAGAACGCCCTCCATCAGTGCTAAAGATGAGCTATATTCACTGCTGCAAACCTGACCTTCACCCTGGATCCTAGATTCTGGCTGAGCTGAAGCACATTGAGAAACTGTTGAGGCTATATCTTCTCAAAATATATGAATCAGGACAGGAGGTGGAAGGTCTATGAGGCTCAGTTGATGCTTTTAGACTTAAGCTTGAGTTAACTGTTAACTGTGGAAGAATTTGTGGAATAGGGATATAATTCAAAGTACCATTTTGAATTGGTAACACATAAGATCATGTAAATACCATGTAAGATCAATAACGTATCTGTACCTAATATAACGGCATGTGTGTGTGTGTGTGTGAGAGAGAGAGGGGGGGTGTTTGTAAATAAGATAATGCTTTTGAGAGCATTAAACAGCATTAGGATCCTTTGCATGATTCTTTGACTGCATATTTCCAGGTCAGTCATTAAGGAATGGAGGAAAGGAAGCTAGGATAGAATTCTCTTTGTCCAAGCAAATATTTTTCAAGAACATTTTCTAGGAGTTGATCCATCTGTCATAGAATGTCAGAATTTGGAAAGACTAGAAAATGGAGAAGCTCCATCATGAATCATAATTGTGAGATGAGGTTTTTAAAAGGCCTTTCTCCACTTTACCTGTGTGTACTTGTGTGTGCTGTTATGTCTAACTCTTTACAATCCTATGAAGTGTAGCCCAACAGGCTCCTCTGTCCATGGGATTTATAGGCAAAAATACTGAAGTAGGTTACCATTTCCTACTCCACCAGATCTTCCTGATCAAGGGATCAAGCCCACGCCTCTCCAACACTGGCAGGTGAGTTCTTTACCACTGGTACCACCTAGGTTCCCCTTAACTGCAGAATCACTTTTTGATAAGAACACAGGCTTATAATGGGATTTAAGCATTACTTACTCTTAAGTGTTGCTTACTGCCTCCCCTTCCTTGTATTTATTCACTCAGCTGTTCCCTCTGCCCCAATAAGTATTCACTGAGGACCAGTAAATGTCAGGCACTGTTCTAGGCCCAGACTGAGGTCTCACTTAAGTAGGTGAGTAAGACAGAGTCCTTACCTTCAAGGAGGTTACCACCTAGCATCTAGATGGATATGAATATAGATATTTGCAATCTAATGTGGAAAACGTCTGCCTGAAAGCTAAATCTAGAAGCTTCCCATTTTTGAAAACAAAATTTTATTGTTACACACCAAGCGTGTTTGTTTAGTGTTGTCTATAGCTGATATCAAGCTGCAAAGTCAAAACTGAGTTGTAGTGTGACCAGGTATAACTTGCACAGAAAAAGTTAGAAGTTAGTCACTTAGCTGTGTCTGACTCTTTGTGACCCTCATGGACTGTAGCCCGCCAGGCTCCTCTGTCCATGGAATTTTTGAGGTGGAAGATAATGCAGGGATCAAATTATTACAGTTCCTATATATCCTGTTAGAAATGTTTGAGGCTTATCCTAGAGAGAAAAACGTGGAAGGTGTAGAGCTAAAAGGTTTCACACAAAGAGAGTGACGTGGCAGAATGTGCATTTTCCAGTCTTGGGAAACTGTCCGCCTTAGCTGACACACAGGTCAGAATGCCTGCATTCTGATCCAGCTCCTGGTGCTTAAGTTCTGGTGACCACGACTGCCCCTGACCTGATAAGAAGAGCTTCTGCAGGGTCCTGCAGTTTACTGGAGACAGTACTAACATCAGCACAGTGGTTGTCAGCACAGAAAACTGGGACTGGATGGGTTTCGCCTTTCCCTGGGGACAATTCATCCATGAATCCCAGAAAATGCCTTTTACTTCTTTGTATTTTCTTCTTTGTCTGCTAGCTCTTATTTTTGGATATTATCATTTACTTCTGGGTCTAAACCCAAGAGCCCAGCTGAACTCCTTCTTGTCCTGTGGAGAATCTCACATCTCTCCCTCTATTGGCAGCCCATCTAACAGGGCAGGGTTTGAACACATAATTTTTATTTCTCTCTTATGAGCCCTTGTCTCCTGAAGAAAACAGAATTATTTATGCTATTTTTAAAGAAGAGAGCTAGAGTCCTTCTTTTTTTTTTTGTTGGGAAGATCTTTAAACACCATAAACTTTGGGCTAGCTGGACGTGCCAGCTTTCCTCCTGGGGGTGCACACAGCCACTGCTTAATACAGAGTGATTCCAAAGGCGGCAGGGGGGAGCTGAGCGGCGATAGTGCAGAATTCCTGCTGTTAGGAACCATGGCTCTGCTTGGAGACATATGTAGACACAGAAGGTAGAACACAGCACAGTAGCTTAAGGCTCTGGAAGATGAAACGGACGGAGCGCCCGATCAGGACCCCAGAGACCACCGCAGTCCAGGCGCCTGCACGCACCCAGCAGCTTTCATGGCTGCTAGCCTTTCTAGTCTTTTCTTTTTATCTTTTCCTTCTCTGCTTCTTTCCTTCCTCCCTCCCTCTCTTCTTTCTTTCTTTCTTTTTTTTTTTTTTTTTCTCTAATTTCCTTAGTAAAACTCAGGTGAATTGGGGGCAAGGAAAGGATATGGGAGACAGGAAAAGATGTTGACTCAGATCTCGCAGAGGTAGTTACTATTTCAAGTGCATGAGGTGTGCAGATAACAGGCCTGCTTTTTCCCCTTTATTTACACATTTGTTGTTTTTCACTAACTAAGTCACATCTGACTCTTTGCGACCCCATGCTCTGCAGCACACTGTGCTCCTCTGTCTCCTATCTATCTCCTACTATCTCCAGAATTTGTTCAAATTCATGTCCACTGAGTCGGTGATGATGTCTAACTATCTCATCCTCCGCCACCCCCCATATTTTAACATGTATAATCATAAAAACAAAATGCTCATATAAAAGAAAGTTAATATGTAGTTTGTGAAAAGAATCAACTCCTTGAATTGACAGACAGACCTAGTCACAAAGCTTGATTGGGACACTTTGCTCACTGTGGATGTTGGACTAAGCAATCCCTAACCCTGGGATCCTTGAAAGATTAAACAACATCACAAAGATTAAGTGCAAAATGAAGCTGGTGGTACAAACAGGTGCTCAAATAACCTTTTTCACTTCTAATATTCATTTATTGCTCATAACTTCAGGAAAGTCATTTAAACAGGTTGTTTTACCTTTAAAACAGGGCTGAAACCTGTACACACATCAAGACATGTCAAAGTATTAAATAAGTTAACATGTTAGTTTGCCTGTAACTTACAAGATGCTGTTTACACATATCTATTACACATGTTGCCTATGTGTTAGTTGCTCAGTCATATCAGAGACTATGTGACTCCATGGGCTGTAGCTCACCAGGGTTCTCTGTCCATGGAATTCTCCAGGAAAGAATACTGCAGTGGGTAGCCTTTCCCTTCTCCAGGGGATTTTCCTGACCCAAGGATCGAACCTAGGTCTCCCGCAATACAGGCAGGTTGTTTGCCATCTGAGCCACCAGTGAAGTCTATTACACATGTTAGTTAATATAGTTTATGTCGACAAGGAACAGAAAAGTACTCTATGGACAGAGATCTATTATATGGTAGATGCTGTACTAGAAGCTTTACAATTACATGCTCTCTAATCATTGCAACCACTTTGTGCAGGATTAAGATTGTTTTTATTGGATGGATATTAGAACTGGGTCATCAGTTCTGGGCTAGATGGAAGCTAATATGGATTCCTTTTATACAGTTCATGACGTTCTCACAGCAGGTATATTGGGGTGATTTGTCCTCCCTTGTCCAATGGAACACATTTTCTCAGAACTCTCGGCTATGACCCGTCCGTCTTGGGTGGCCCTACATGGCATGGCTCATTGAGTTATGCAAGGCCCTTCACTACGACAAGGCAGTGATCCGTGAAGGGTATCACTGATGCAGTGGACATGAACTTGGGCAAACTTTGGGAGATGGTGATGGACAGAGAGTCCTGGTGGTGTGCTGCAGTCCGTGGGGTCACAAAGAGACGGACACAACTGGGCAACTGAACAACAACAACATGGATTCCACACTTACTGTACTCTTGTCCTTGTTGCCAACATTTTAGATGCATTGCTTCATTTAATGATTTTATTAACCATACAATATAAAAATATAGTGATCTTCATTCTACAGATTGGAAAACTGAGATACAGAGGCAGTCAGTCACTTTTCCAAGGTTATATAGCTAGTAAGTGATAAAATAAGATTAGAACTAAAGCAGTCTGATATCAATGGCTTCCCTGGTGGCTCAACAGTAAAGAATCCACCTGCAATGCAGGTTTGATTCCTGGGTTGGGAAGATCCCCTGGAGGAGAGCATGGCAACCCACTCCTTTTTTCTTGCCTGAAGAATCCCACAGACAGAGGAGCCTGGCAGGCTACAGTCCATAGAGTCACAAACAGTGGACACGACTGAAGCAACTTAGCATGCCCTCACCTGCAATCTGACACCAGGACCTGGGGTCTTGGGCATAATACTGTATGACAAAATATTGACTTGGTTCTGAAAATTTATCTCTTCAGCTCATAGATGCTGTCTTAACTTGACATTGATTCATGAATTACAATATCATTATTTACTTCATTGTTTCCAAAGGCAATAATATATTATTCAAATAAATTCTATTCATAAAATTAGTATAGAGATTGCTAACCTGCCATCATTAGTAGCTATATTCTTAAATTAGGCCTGTAACCTGGGTTTGTGTACATATGCATCTATTTACTAATCTGTGTGTTCTCCCATGAAGCTGGGCTGGTGCTTAATGATGTTTCTCTGAAGGATGTAGCAATCAGAATTCATTTGAGTCCAAGCTCCAAAAATAATTAGTGATGTTAGTCATTACTAACGGGCTTGCATTCAAAAGCTCCAAAAAGCTCTAAAACTGTAAGAACGTAGGTAGCTAGAGAATTCTTCTTTCTAACTCTCTCTTCACACTTTCCAAGAAATATTCTGCTTCTTCAGCTAGTACCCCTAGCCCTTAAAAGTACAAGTTTATCTTAGCTCTTCATATTCTCTACCTGGTATCCTCAGTGACACAGCAGCTGCTGAAGAATTGGCAAAGTAGAATTAAACAAGGACAAGAGATGGTAAAAAAAAAAATGTGAAAATGCAAGGAAGTATGTAGCTCTGATGTGTGTAAATGCATGTGTGTGTGCGCGTGTGTGTGTACACACACATATACATATGTGCTTAGTTGCCCAGTCGTGTCTGACTCTTCGTGTCCCTGTGGACTGTAGCCCACCAGAATACTGGAGTGGGTTGCCTTTTCCTGCTCCAGGCTGCCTTTTCCTGCTCTTCACACTTTATACATACAATTTATATACACATAGGAGCAAATGCATATAAACAATTTGTAAGACGTTAAAACTATAGACTTGTCACAAATATTTTTTGAAAAAAGCAAGATTTTATGATATTCAGTATTACATAACTAGAGTGAAACTAGCTTCTCAGGTGGCTCAGTGGTAAAGAATCCACCTGCCAGTGCAGGAGATGCAGGTTCGATCCCTGCATTGGGACGATCCCCTGGAGAAGGAAATGGCAACCCACTCTAGTATTCGTGCCTGGGAAACCCCATGGACAGAGGAGCCTGGTGATCTACAGTCCATGGGGTTGCAAAGAGTTGGACACAATTTAATGACTAGACAACACCAACAAGACCAGAGTGAACTCCAAGTTTGTTGAAACCACATACAGTTTCACCAATTTTCTCCATCATATCTGGATTGTTCAAGGGTTCAAAGCTCTGAGGGTCATTTCTGTATGTTTGCTGACAGAGCCAATGAAAGGAACAAACCCATCTGCCAGTTTGACAAAGCCTCCCTCCTTTCCAGCAGTAAATAGGGAGGCTGGGGCTGTCTAATTGAGAAATCGTGTGTCAGCAAAGAATTACATAAAGCCAGTGGGGCACATTTTATTCTGCATTTCACTGTTACCTACCTCTCCCACTTTTCCTAGAACAGATTTTCCCCTGGCTTTGAAAGATGCTAATGGAGTGTTATTAGTCCAGGAAGAAAATTGCCCTGGAGAATCATAATGATTTCAGTGCCATGGTGACAGCAAACCAGACCATTTAAGACAAACGGGGTTTTAGTTCCTGTAGAAAGAATCAGAATTGAGAGATAAATTGCAAGTGAAAGTCCCATGACATGTAAGATAGAAAAGGAGAACAAGGTTTGGGACTTTTTTGGTTGCTGAACTCATGCATGGAGACACCCCAAACCTTTCCTGACCTCTGAGGTTTGAAGATGAGATTAAATATTTAAGGTTGGATTCAGCACTTTCCCAGGTTTTTCTTTCACCAGCATTTGGAGGTAAAAGACTGCACAGCAAAACAAAAACAACACCCCCCGACCCCACAAAGGGAAAAAAAAAGAAACCTCTAATGCTGTGGTTCATGGGGTCGCAAAGAGTTGGACACGACTAAACGACTGAACTGAACTGAATGCTATCATCCACAACCTTATAGTAATTTTTTTCTAGATATCTTTAAGAACTGATGTGTATCCATCTGGGTTTTATACTTTAATATAGCAAAATCAAAAGAAAAGAAAGTTGGAGAAGAGTAGTTTGATGTCCACATGTGATTATTTGCAAACCATTAGGGAAGTCTCTTTGGGGATTCTTAGGACTTTCTGAATTTGACCTGTCAAATGTCGAGTGAGCTAGTATACATAGCTTTCAAGGCATAATAAAAGACAGTGATCAATGGTGCTCATTAAATAACTTTTACTTCCATACAAATTCTAAGATGAAAAAAAGGATAAGACAATGATAAAGACTTCAGATCAACAGTCCAGATCTTATAGAAAAAGAGAAAACAAGAGAGAGATAGAGAGAAAGAACAAATGAAGTAAGACAGACATGGATTTGGACCCAAGACACTACCTCTTCTCCACGTTTGGCTCCG
Source organism: Bos grunniens (assembly GCF_055505025.1). NCBI lineage: Eukaryota > Metazoa > Chordata > Mammalia > Artiodactyla > Bovidae > Bos > Bos grunniens. The sequence continues at coordinate 8,127,466 of NC_141170.1, read as the reverse complement.
GGAGGTAACTGGTTGCTGGTATTGTGGAGCTTTGGCATTTCATAGGCCACCATAGCGGAGAAGGCAATGGCACCGCACTCCAGTACCCTTGCCTGGAAAATCCCATGGATGGAGGAGCCTGGTGGGCTGCAGTCCATGGGGTCTCTAAGAGTTGGACACAACTGAGCGAATTCACTTTCACTTTTCACTTTCATGCATTGGAGAAGGAAATGGCAACCCACTCCAGTGTTCTTGCCTGGAGAACCCCAGGGATGGGGGAGCCTGGTGGGCTGCCGTCTATGGGGTCACACAGGGTCAGACATGACTGAAGCAATTTAGCAGCAGCAGCAGCAGCAGGCCACCACAGTTAGAGTCCTTGGTTAGTGATTATTAGTTGTGTGATCTTGGTCAAGTTACGGAACATCTTGGAGGTAATATTTTTCAAATCTGTTAATACCAGAGAATACATGAGGATTAAAAAGAATAATGTTTAATACAGCATTTGGCACACCATAATAAATAGCTTGCATAGGCACTCATTTTTTAATTGCCTGAATATTATTAAATCCTTTGATCTCCTTCATCTCTCATCCCGACACACATGAAAATATGTGAGCTCATAACTCAGCTTTGTGTCCATTTGGCTCTTAAGAAAAAGTTTTTGCCACCTATAGATGCTGGGTTTGAATTCCAGAACCAACTTTCACTGTCTAACTTTTACAAGTATCACAATCTTGTTGAATCCCATTGTTTAAATGGAAATAGAGACAATAGGAGGAAAATGCCTATCTTTCTCCATGGAATTATTGATAAATCTACCCCATTTTATTTTATAATATCCCTCCCTTTTGCTAAGGCTCTGTGTTGACTATCTCCTTTATGATAATAGATTTCATTTCAAAACAACAGCAAGAAAAACAGTAATAAATTACTTAAAGTATTCAGAAAAGAAAAAGGAAATGCAATAGACACCTATATTGTCAGCATCCAGATTTAGCATATTAATTGACTCAACAAGTATCAGTTGTGAATAAGCTGGCAACTGGGGCGATGGCTAGAAACCAAACGCTCAAATATTCTTGCTTTTGTGGGGTTTGTATTTGACGGATAAATGTTAATGTGGTCATATTTACTTCAGGTAAAAATATTCTCCTACAGATCATATAGTTGGAGTCACCAGTTCATCACACATTTTGCCCTCTGAGTCTTTTCAGTGAGGCGTGCATCCTCATTTGATTGATTTCAAGTGATAGCGTGAGGTCAAATTCAGTCTCCCTCATTGGACTTGATAGTCATTCTTCCTTTCATACTGACTTTCAAAGACATGTAAACAACCAGAGGTATTTCAAATGAGTTTAGGAAATGACTTACAGGCAGCCTGAGGTGCCCCTCTGGGATTGTTGTTGTTGTTCAGTCACTAAGTCATGTCCAACTCTTTGCAACCCCATGGGCTGCAGCACGCCAGGCTCCTCTGTCCTCCACTACCTCCTGGAGTTTGCTCAACTCATGCTTATTGAGTTGGTGATGCTAGACAACTATCTCATCCTCTGCAACAACTCCATGGAAATTCATGAGGATCAAAGGAGAGAATGCAGATGAGAGATTTTATCCACTGTAAAATATTTCCCAAACGCTATTTATCTTTCTTACACCGGTCATCTCCTGAATGCCACCCCACGTTATCTGGACCATTCTTGTCTCCAGAGCCTATCACTTTCTCTACTGCAGGAGTCATCTTAAGCAACTCTGGGAGGCCTCCTAGACAGTGCCCCCACTGGAGACCATGGCCAGCATGCAGATGCTCCTCACACTGCATTTAGCCTCACGTGGAACATGTCTCGGCGCAGAGCTGAGAATCTGGCATCCCTGAAGCTGCCCAGAGGTGTCAGAACATGCAACATATTAGTGCTAGTGGGAGTCAGACTTTATCAGTGTGGGCAGGAAACAGGAGGGGGCTGGAGATTACTTTCTACTTGATGCCTGGCTCCTGTGAACAGGAGAGGCACAGGGCTCCTTCATGCCTGTCTGCAAGTGTTCCTAGTGCTGAGCACTGGCTATGGGTTTTCTTGAAGGGGGGGGCCAGCTGTTATTTGTTTACCACCTCACTTTCCTTTCCCCACACTCTGGATGTATATCTCTCTCTCACACACACACACACACACATGCACACATACACATTTATATATATATGGCATGTACATGAGAATCTATATTTATATGTATGGCTTGCACAGGAGAATATATATGCATATGGCATTCATATGAGTGTATATATATATATATATATACATATATATATGTAAAATGAATGTTTGTATTGTGTGCATATACCATATATATAAGTATTTGCATATAGTCATGAGTTTCGTTGAGTGCTATTTTGTACTATTACTATATGTTGAGAGATGGCTTTAAGAAAATTCATAAAAACAAACAAAAAACTCAAATAAGTTGCTATGCTTTAATGTTGGGATTTTAGGTGATTTTTTACTTCTTTTATTCCCTTTTTCTGTTTTTTTCATAATTCATTATATTGTTTTGAGTTTTCTGTAAGACAAGTAAATATATATAATGCTTAGACTCAGAACAAAAACAATAAAGCTATTTTCATTAAAAATTAAGAACTCTTTGAAGCTTACTGGCCATGAGTCATTCCTGTTTTGAGCTGCAACAGCTGAGGAATCATCAATAATTATAGCAACAACTATGCTGCCATAGAATCACTTTCTTTCCAGTTAGAATAAAAATTGAGACAGTGTGTAGATTAATACCCCACTTCACACACACTTTTCTTTATAAGATAGTGAAGGTTTTCCATTCCTTTGCTGTTTGTTTCACGGCACATGTCACTGCATTTGTATTATATTCTAACTTAGTGTCTGTCTCTCCTCTGGAAAGTAAGTTTCATCAAAGAAGGGTTCCAACTCTTTTATGTACTGTAGAAAGTTTTATAACAAGTTCATCAAAGTTTTTAAAACCAGAAGAGCTCCTGGCACAGGGAGATATTCAATAAATACGTTTGAATGAATTAGCAAAGGATAGGAAAGAAGAAACCTACTATACTATTAGGGCTTCCAGCTGGCTCAGCTGGTAAAGAAGCCACCTGCCAGTGTAGGAGACCTGAGAGACACAAGTTCAGTCCCTGGTCAGGAAGATCCCCTGGAAGAGGGCACAGCAACTCACTCCAATATTCTTACCTGGAGAATCCCATGGACAGAGGAGCTTGGCGGGCTAAAGTCCTTAGGGTCGCAAAGAGTTGATCACGACTGAAGCGACTTAGCACACACGCGCTATACAACTAATAAAAACTAACATTTATTAGGTGTTCTGAATACATGACAAGTGTAAGCCTTTCATTATCCTATGAGAGAGGTTTGCTGATCCACAGTTTATAGGTGAGGAAATGTGGGATCCGAGAGAATAAGTGTCAGGACAGAGGCACACTGTGGCTGCTCTGCTGGACTTTGAAGTCAAGAACTTTTTGCTGGACTGTCCCCCTCTGCACTTGTACAGGCTCTTCTGTTATTCTCTGTCCCTAAGCCTCAGTGCTATTCACCATCTCGATCCTCAGAACTAAACAGGACTTTCTCTAGCCAGCCTCGCATTTCACATTGGCTGGAGTCAGAGCCCCAGACCTGCTTTGAGATTTTGACTGTGCTTCCTGGTGGCAGCCTCCCCATTATTGTCTTTCCATGTGCCTCTCATCTCCTTCCACACACCCATTCCATCACATCCCCTTTCGGTCCCTCCAACATCATCCACTTAACTGTCCAGAATGATTTTTTACACTCCCATCAAGGTTGAAGACATCTGATCCTTTCCGATCCAGACCTGAGACTGGTGAGCTAACCAAAAACAAGGCTCAGACGGAAATCATAAAATTGATGTGCACATGCATGTGTATGTATGTATGTGTGTATGTATGTATGTGTGTCACATGCATTTTAATTACATGTTTGTCAGTCGTTTGGTTTAAGGTCAGGGTCTTTTCTTTAAACACAAATATTGTGATTAGTGTTCTACTTATTCTGTCTTGGGAAAAAAATACACTCATAATGATTCATTTTCAATTTCTAATTTCTATTTTTTTCAGGTGGAGCAGTATCTTGTCACACCTGCAAATCAAACTGAGAGTAGATATCTTGGGTTTTGTGATTTTCCTCCAACCTTTAGGTTAACTTGCTCACAGCACTTTCAATATGAACATTTTTAGTCAGCCATCCATTTCAAGTGAATTTTCAAAGCAACTCTGATTTTTTTTATAATCATTTATAATAGTATGTTGTTGTTCAGTTGCTAAATTGTGTCTGACTCTTTATGACCACATGGAATGCAGCATGCCAAGCTCATCTGTCCTTCACTATCTCCCCAAGTTTGCTCAAATTCAAGTCCATCAAGTTGGTGGTGCTATTTAACCATCTCATCTTCTATCATCCCTTTCTCCTCCTGCCCTCAGTCTTTCCCAGCATCAAGGTTTTTTCCCAATGAGTCAGCTCCTAGTTTACATAATATTGATTATATAATATAATTAGCATAGAATTACAATTGTCAGGAGTTTCCCAGGTGGTGCTAGCAGTAAAGAACCGGCCTGCTAATGCAGGAGACAAGAGATGTAGGTTCGATTCCTAGGTCAGGAAGATCTCCTGGAGGAGGGCATAGCAACCCACTCCAGTATTCTTGCCTGAAGAATCCCGTGGACAGAAGAGCCTGGTGGGCTACAGTCCACAGAGTAGCAAAGAACTGGACAGGACTGAGGCGACTTAGCACCCATGCATGCACAATTGTCATAAACTGTTTAGGAAACAAGCAAATATATCTTTTAACAAGCATCCAACTCAAATGATTGAAGCCAAATAAAATACTGTGTTTGACAGTTCTCTAATTGCTCCAAAAAACTATTGTGCTATGAATTTTAAATATCATGGTTTACAAAGGAAATCAGTCCTAAATATTCATTGGAAGGACTGATGCTGAAGCTGAAGCTTCACTATTTGGCCACCTGATGTGAAGAACTAATTCTTTGGAAAAGACCCTGATGCTGGGAAAGACTGAGGGCAAGAGAAGAAGGGGATAATAGAGGATGAGATGGTTGGATTGTATCAGTGACTCAATGGACATGAGTTTAAGCAAGCTCTGGGAGTTGGTGATGGACAGGGAAACCTGGCATGCTTCAGTCCATGGAGTCACAAAGAGTCAGACACGACTGAGCGACTGAACTGAACTGAACTGAACAAAGGGAATTAAGACCTGGATTTTAAAGTTTCACTATACTGAAGGGTTTCTTGCACCTGTGTCTCCTCTTAGGTCTTGTTGCTGCGAATCCTCTCCAGGCTTTCATGTGCCTTTTCTCTATTAATATCCCCGCTGTCTTGACCCACATCTCTGGGGAGCCGTAACTCCCCACAGATAAACCAAGGCATCACCTTGCCAAAGTCATTCTAGACTCCAGAATGATTCTGACTTTCCACAGACCTCGGGACAGTTATTTTTTGGTTGTTGTTGTTGTTTTGACAGAATCCCCTCTGAAACGCATGAAGCGTGCCCCTCACTGATTCCTAGCAGCCATAGTCGGACATGCTGAACCGGAGGGAGAAAAAACACATTTAATTCAGATAAAGACATGGCTCCTTTTCCCACCCTATCCAATTAAGCAATTATAGCACTGGGCCAGACTTTTCTCCCCCATTTTGTGCATGCAACATAATTCTGCCACCAGCTGCTCAGCAACATTTTGTTGTCTCCTCAACAGACAACAAATGGCAGAACAGTTCAGCAGAGGGTGATCTGCCAGCAAAACCAATGAGATGCAACCCCCTCCAACCAGCCTGTCATTAGGAAGCTGTTTTCTGTTTCTAAAATAAACCCACTGAAATTGTTGCTTTCCCCCATCTGTGTTTCTACCTAGAAAAGAGAGAGAGATGTTCCCCCATCTCATTGGTCCTGGGGTGTGTGGAAGGACACCCACAAAGACTTATGTATCTGCAGTGAACACCACGGGAGACAGCTACCTAGCCTTAGGGAACAGAGGTTTTATGCACTTCATACTTTCAGTATTAAGAGTGCTTTGGTACTAGGTATTAGGAGTGTGTCAAAATATGACCACCTGGCCTGGGGACCATTCTTTTGTCACATCAGCTCTATCCTTTTTCATCAATGTCATTCACTTTTCTTCTGTCCTGATCACACTCTCCGTCTACGTCATCCCATCTTCAATCTCAACCCTCCCCTCCAACACTCATTTGTTGTCCTTGTTGTTTAGTCACTAAGTCGAGTCTGACTATTTTTCGACCCCATAGAATGTAGCCTATCAGGTTCCTCTGCCCATGGGATTTCCCAGGCAAGCATCCTGAAGTGGGTTGCCATTTCCCACTCCAGGGATCTTCCAGACCTAGGGATTGAACTCGAGTATCCTACATTGACAGGCAAGTTCTTTACCACTGAGTCACCAGGGAAGCCCCCAACCTTTATTAAGAGTCTACTACATTTAAAATTGGAGAAGGCAATGGCAATCCACTCCAGTACTCTTGCCTGGGAAATCCCATGGATGGAGGAGCCTGGTAGGCTACAGTCCATGGGGTCTCGAAGAGTAGGACATGACTGAGTGACTTCACTTTCACTTTTCACTTTCATGCACTGGAGAAGGAAATGGCAACCCACTCCAGTATTCTTACCTGGAGAATCCCAGGGATGGGAACCTTTGGACATGACTGAGTGACTGAGCACACACATGAAGGAAAGCAGGGCTAAGAAGAAGGTGATGTTTCAAACAAGATGTCTGGGCAACAGAGATGTCTGCCTAGTAGGGGGCTGGCAAAGAGTGAGGACACAAATCTTACCAACTTGGCAGAGACAAGAGGAGCAGAAAAAAGGGAGGGAGGAAAGGAATTTCTGCCAGATCTATGGTGTCTCTGAAGGACAAGCCCAGGGCAAGGTGACCTATCACATCCCAAGCCCAATAAGGAGAGAAAGAGTTATGCTTCCTGGAGGTCACAGGCACTGGAGGAGACACGCATTGAAACTGGGAGGCCAAATTCTTTTAATAGACAGTACACAGGGCACCAAAGTTCTACGTAATTCCTCCTAGGCTTTTCTGAAACATCAGTAAGGTCAGCCACATACCCACTGCTGCTGCTTCTAAGTCGCTTCAGTCGTGTCCGACTCTGTGCGACCCCATAGATGGCATCCCACCAGGCTCCCCCGTCCCTGGGATGCTACAGGCAAGAACACTGGAGTGGGTTGCCATTTCCTTCTCCAGTGCATGAAAGTGAAAAGTCAAAGTGAAGTCGCTCAGTCATGTCCGACTCTTAGCAACCCCATGGACTGCAGCCTACCAGGCTCCTCCGTCCATGGGATTTTCCAGGCACGAGTACTGGAGTGGGGTGCCATTGCCTTCACATGCCCACAAACCTTATTAAATTAGGGTTTGTCAGGGGTTTGCTGTTGTTGTTCAGTTGCTCAGTCATGTTCAACTCTTTGCAACCCCATGGACTGACTGCAGCATGCCAGGCCTCCTTGTCCTTCACCATCTCCTGGAGCCTTCTCAAGAAGTTGTCAAGGGGTTGGGTCATAGAAAAAGGGCGGGGCTTTACAGTGTGAAGTGTGTTAACATGAAAGGGACAATGAGATCATGGATGGGCAGAACTCATTGAATGGGGAATAAATGTCCAGGGAGGGAAACATTGGCATTCCCACCCCCACTGCAGCCATGAAAGTCCCAGTGTGGTTGAATCACACACAGATGGGTGTCTCAGAGTGCACAACAGGGAGTCCAAGCGAATTTCGGCTGAATAGCTAAGGACAGGACACTTCACCTGATGTCCATGCATATTCATGAATGTGATTAGTCTTATTCCCAACTGAAGAGTGAGAAAGCTGAGACTTTAGAGAAATTATGTAATTTACCCAAGGTCACATAATTCAAAACAAAGCTATAGGGAAGTCAGGCATTTCACCTCTACAATGCCAAGATTTAAGAATATCTAAACATCAAAAATATTGTCAGTTCTTTAATTTATATGGTCATTATTATACCATTTGACTAACTTCATATGGATAAGAAAAAAAAAGGTAATTGTGGTTAAACATTCTGATAGATACCATCATTTTTACTATGATTTTAATGTTTCCTTTTCATTGCCAAACTCTGCACACTCAGAGATGAGAGATAACTATTGTTCTGTCTGGTTGTCTGGTGTTCAGTTCTAGAAAGAGGGATGTTTGAAGGAAAGCTATAAGGTTTACAAATAAAGGAGACAGGTAAAATGAACTCTATTCTGAGAGACAGCAAAGGAAAATAGGAGTTCAACTGGATGTTACTGATCATCACCAAAGTCAGGGACATCAGAGAAAAAATATGACAGAGAGGGCTTTGTAACTTTTTAAACCTTTAAAAAAATCACTCTTCTATGATTATGAAATCTATATGCCTACCTACATAATGTAGGTGTATGAAAGTGAAAATGGTCCACATTGTTGTTTTAACACATTCAAGATGATGCAAAAACACACAAGTGAAGGCTATCAGCAAGAATATAAACCCAGAGAACTGCAACATACTACAAATTCATAGCCATTCATTGTGAGGGGAGGAACGATAGATTTTCCACATGTTATGAAATGGGGTTTCTTAGGCCAGTCACTTTTTAAAGACCCTATTGTCTGGGTCACTCCCGCTGAGAATTGGTAATTTTCAAGTGTAAAATATATCTTGAGAGTTAAAAAGAAATAGGGTAAACAAACAAAAATTGTATTTGCAGCAACATGGATGGACATAGAGATTGTCATACTGAGTGAGGTAAGTCAGATAGAGGAGAAATACTATATGACATGCCTTATATGTGGAATCTAAATAGAAATGATATAAATGAACTTACAAAACAGGAAGAGACTCATGGACTTAGAGAATGAACTTATGGTTGCTGGGGGACAGAATGGGAGGAAGGGATAGTTAGGGAGTTTGGGATGGACATGTACACAGTGCTATATTTAAAATGGATAACTGACAAGGACCTACTGTATAGCACAGGGAACTCTGCTCAATGTTATGTGGCGACACGGAGGGAAGGGGAGTTTGGGGGATAATGGGTACGTGTATGCATATGGTTGAGTCCCTTCTCTGTTCACCTGGAACTACCACAGCACTGTCAATCGAATATACCCCAATACAAAATAAAACATTTCAAAAGAGGAAAATGTATTATTATTATTAAAATAAATAAATTATGGCATATTTGTGGAATGGAGAGCCTTTGAATATATAGGAAGTGTGTTACTGTGGTCTTCCTCCAAGATGCCTTAACTCATGGCCAAGAAGGAGCAATGGCCAGCTGTGTCAAGGGATCACGCTCAGTCCTGATTGCCTGTTCCATGTGGACTCTGGCCTCACTGCCCCAGAGCATCTTCCAGCTCGGCAGAAGCCTTATGCCTGGTGTGGTGAGCATGCACGCTCCCATGGTTATCCCTGAACATGTGGTCCAGGTACAGAGGGCCCCGATCTGAGCAAATTTGTGGGTATGGAGCTGGAACAGTTTATGCAGTCCCAGTTTATAGATGCACATATCACTTATAAACTTATTAAAAATAATTATTTTTGAAAGTGGGCTCTGAAAGAATTTTATTACTTTTCTTTCATCAACTCTATATTTCTTAGTCTTTGGATAATAATGATTTACTTCAGCATTTTGAGAAGTACCAAGATGAGCTATTTTAGCAACTGTGGTGAACACTGGATTCTGGTGAAAACTGGCCACATGATGAAGTGATAGAGTGATCGCCAGTGAGCATATGTGCAGTGAAGTCACTTCGATCATGTCTGACTCTTTGTGACCCTATGGACTGTAACGTGCCAGGCTCCTCTGTCCATGGGATTTCCCAGGAAAAAATACTGGAGTGGGTTGCCATTCCTTTCTTTAAGGGATCTTTCCCACCCAGGGATCAACCCAAGTCTCTTATGTCTCTCACACTGGCAGGTGGGTTCTTTACCACTAGCGCCACCTGGGAAGCCCATAGACTGACATTTCACAGAAGAAATTCTGCTTCACATGCTCCAGTGTAGGTGCCCCTGTTGCCCACGTGTCACTACTGACATTTGTCAAATACAGTCAGATATCCAAACGCTTTCTGAAACACTGTTATTCCAACACAGACATATCTGTTGCCAAAATATCCCAGTTGCATTTCCATTTCTGCAAAAAGAAAAGAAATTTTATGCTGAAATGTTCAGGGTAAGCATATCCACAAAAACCCAGCAAATGAATTATGAGCCATTCTCCCTGATACAATAAAATATGAATCTCCTAGACTTACAGACTTCAGCATTACTTGTGAGTTATATGGTCACTTGCAACTCACAGAAATAGTTTCATTCCAATATCTATATTGTCATACTCTCTCCTTCATATTGCTGGCCAGTTTAGCTGTACATTTGACAGTCAGTACATTTCTAAAAATTATACTGGCTTCCAGGATTTGTTTTGAACACACTTTTGCTATTCTTTTATCCCTTCTTCAGCAGAGGCAAAAGAAAGTGTCATGGGTACTGAAGGACCCAAATAAAACAAATAACCGAGGACTGATTAAGCCACCCACTCATCCATCCAACTACCTATTTATCCACTGAAAAGTACTTCTGAATATGGATACTACTTCTTTTAATTAATAAAATAATTAATTTTTGGCCATTCTGTGCAACATGCAAGATCTTAGCTCCAGAGCAGAGATTGGATCTGCATCCCCTGCAGTTTTGTCTTCGCTCAGTCCCTCAGTCACGTCCGACTCTTTGTGACCCTGTGGACTGCAGGATGCCAGGCTTCCCTGACTTTCACCATTACCCTGAGTTTGCTCCAACTCATGTCCATTTAGTTGGTAATCCAATCCAACGATCTTGTCTTCTGTCGTCCCCTTCTCCTTCCACCTTCAATGTTTCCCAGCATCAGGGTCTTTTCTAAAGAGTTGGCTCTTCACATCAAGTGGCCAATTTTTCAAGCTTCAGCTTCGTCTTCAGTCCTTCTAATGAATATTCAGGATTGATTTCCTTTACGACTGACTGGTTTGATTGTCTTGCCATCCAAGCAACTCTCAAGAGTCTTCTCCAACACCACAGTTCAAAAGCATCAATTCTTCAGCATTCAGCCTTCTTTATGGTCCAGCTTTCACATTCATACATGGCGACTGGAAAAACCATAGCTTTGACTATATGGACCATTGTCAGCAAAGTAATGTCTCTGCTTCTCAATATGCTGTCTAAGTTTGTCATAGCTTTTCTTTCAAGGAGCAATTTCATGGCTGCACTCATCATCTGCAGTGATTTTGGAGCCCAAGAAAATAATCCTCTACAGTGGGAGTGCCTAATCTTAGCTACTGAAACTCCAGGGAAGTCCCCACTACCTCTTCATTTACTTGTAATATGACCTAATGCCCTTTAGGCAGGGCATCTAAAACTATGGCTTATATATTCATATAACATGGGAGTGGTAACTGCTAGATCACATAGTGCTGAAATGATTAAATGAAGTCATACTTGGCAAATATTTCTGATCATTCTTTTTTCCTAACTAGATGGGGGAGAGATGACAGAAGCTACGATTTGGTTGCCCAAATACTGAAATATCTACAGCATTTCAATGGAGTGTTTCAATCACACACAGGACACATGAAGGGAACTTTAATTTTCTAGGCAAGTCCAGAGTAGAATGCCTCAGAGCTTCAGGCAGATCCTAAGTGTCATATGTCTACAGCTCCCTTGGTTGTATTGAGAATACTTTTTTCACATGTACCACCTTGAACTTAGGAAGTCATGCTCAATTTTTTCAACCCTCATAGCCTAAAAGGGGCCATACTTCCTAAAACCAAAGTAGGATGTTTGTTTGACCAAGATTTGTTGTTATTATCATCACTATTGGTATTGTTAAATGCAAATTTTTATATAAGAAAATTATACCAACTCATAAAAATAAAATTACATGATTTTGAAGGGAGATAAACTAAGTATAAAATTCAGCAAATATAGGTATGTTTAATATAATATGTGCAATGAGATTTATTATAATGAAAATCTGGAACACAATTAGGAAATAATAAAGGCAGTTATGCTTGATGTAAACTAGAAAATATTCGCCTATGGCCATACCACCCTGAGTGCACTGGATCTCATCTCATCTTGGAAGCTGAGCAAAGTCAAGTGTTGTTAGTACTTGGATGGGAGAAAACATTCATTACCAACTCTGCAAGGACTCTGGGTAGGACAAGGGATTTTGAGGTGACTAAGACAAGATCCTTTGGCTTAAGGAATTGTTTATAAACCAAATGAATCTTTGAGCAGTCAGTTCAGTGGCTCAGTCATGTCTGACTCTTTGCAACCCCATGGACTGCAGCACACCAGGCTTCCCTGTCCAACACCAGCTCCAGGAGTCTTCTCAAACTCAAGTCCATCAAGTCGGTGATGCCATCCAACTGTCTCATCCTCTGTCATCCCCTTCTCCTGCCTTAAATCTTTCCCAGCATCAGGGTCTTTTCCAATGAGTCAGTTCTTTGCATCAGGTGTCCAAAGTACTGGAGCTTGAGCTTTAGAATCAGTCCTTTCAATGAATATTCAGTGTTGATTTCCTTTAGAGTTGACTGGTTTGATCTTCTTGCTGTCCAAGGGACTCTCAAGAGTCTTCTCCAACACCATAGTTGAAAAGCATCAAGTTTTCGGCACTAGACTTTCTTTATGGTCCAACTCTTACATCCACATATGACTTCTCCAACACCATAGTTGAAAAGCATCAAGTTTTCGGCACTAGACTTTCTTTATGGTCCAACTCTTACATCCACATATGACTACTGAAAAAGCCATAGCTTTGACTAGAGCAACATTTGTTGGCAAAGTAATGTCTCTGTTTTTTAATATCCTGTCTAGGTTGGTCATAGCTTTTCTTCCAAGGAACAAAAGTCTTTTAATTTCATGGCTGCAGTCACCATCTGCAATGATTTTGGAACCCAAGAAAATAAAGTCTGTCACTGTTTCCATTGTTTCCCCATCTATTTGCCATGAAGTGATGGGACCAGATGCCATGATCTTTGTTTTTTGAATGTCAAGTTTTAAGCTAACATTTTCACTCTCCTCTTTCACTCTCATCAAGAAGTTCTTTAGTTACTCTTCACTTTCTGCCATAAGGGTGGTGTCATCTGCATATCTGAGGTTATTGATATTTCTCCCAGCAATCTTAATTCCAGCTTGTGCTTCATTCAGTCTGGCATTTCATATGATGTACTCTGCATATAAGTTGAATAAACAAGGTGACAATATACAGCCCTGATGTTTTCCTTTCCTAATTTGGAACCAATTATTGTTCTGTGTCTGGTTCTGTTTCTTCTTGACCTGCATGCAGATTTCTCAGGAGGCAGGTAAGGTGGTGTGGTATTTCCATCTCTTTAAGGATTTTCCACAGTTTACTGTGATCCCCACACTCAAAGCCTTTACCATAGTCGATGAGTCACCTTTGAGCAAGAGAAGACCTATAATTTCATTGTCTCAGTAAACAGTTCCCTGAAATACTCAGGACTAAACTACTGTGGCAGTTTTAGACATGTCATTGACATGACTTCTATCAAAGAGAGGACTGTGCATTCTACTTTTTTTTTTTTTTTTCTGGGCCAACTTCAGTGACTGATTCATAGTCAATGGGACGCAGCAGAAGTGACATTGTGAAATGTCCAAGGTTAGGTCATAAAATGTAATGTATTTCTGTCTGGTTCACACAGACATTGCCTTTGACACCCAAAGCCACAAAGTAAGGAATGTCATTATTCTGAGACTACCATGCTATGAGGAAGCTCAAGCCACGGGGAGAGGCTGTCAAGCTTCTGTACCTAGCCTCAACTGAGGTCTCATCCAACACAGTCTCATGAATAAAGACACCTTCAGATGAATCCAACAGCAGCTGCTGAGTCCTCTACAGAGACTAATTCTTCCAGTTAGGGTCTGAGTTATTACTGAGCAGAGGCTAACCATGTCTTATATGCCTTGTCCATTACTGACCATGAAATCAAAGGATATGTTAAAATGATGCTACAAGCAGCTAAGTTTTGGAGTCATCTACTACACAGAAGAAAGTAACAGGAACACCACTCTTCTCGTGACATGGTCTAAAATATCTCTTTAGAGAATTTGGAGTGGAAAAGTGATAAAATTTTCCTGGGCCAAAGCAATGAAAAGTCCTTCATTGATCTCCAGATTTGACACTAAATGTCTGTGTTACTTTGAGCATTTCAAATAGATGTTTTCAGTTTGAACAGTTTTCAAGTTTTTTTTCAAGTTTTTAGTTTATGATTTTGATAATTCCCAACCTACTTACTGTCTATCAGGCACTGTACTAGGTTCTAACACATATGGACTTTATCCTGACAAACAGTTCATGAGATGGGTGTGATTTTTCAGATTAAAAGACAAGGAAGTGACCATCAAGAGCCAATGGTTATTATTTATTGAGGACTTAAAATGTGCCATAGTATTTCCCTGGTGGCTCAGATGGTAAACTGTCTGTCTACAATGTGGGATACCCAGGTTCAATCCCTGGGTTGGGAAGATCCCCTGGAGAAGGAAATGGCAATCCATTCTAGTATTATTGCCTGGAAAATCCCATGGACAGAGGAGCCTAGTAGGCTACAGTCCATGGGGTCGCAAAGAGTTGGACACGACTGAGTGACTTCTTTTTTAAGATGTGTCATATACGTTCTAAGCACTTTATGTGTAATATCTCATTTCATCTTCATAATAACTGTGTTATTATGATCTCCATTTTATAACTGAGGATAACAAAGCACAAAAATGTTATGCAAATTAGCCATGTTTACCCAATAAACAGGTTGGAAGCCTGTGACTTAGCTCAAGATTCCATAAAAAATACTACAGGCCAGGTGGCTTAAACAATAGGCATTTCTTTCTCACAGTTCTGGAAGCTGGAAAGCCCAAGATCAAGGTGCCAGACAATTGGGTTCCTCGTGAGAGCCTTCTTCCTGGCTTGCAGACATCGGTTTTTCACTGTGTCCTTGTAGGGCAGAAAGAGAAAAATAGTTCTGGTTTATCTTCCTCTTCTTATAAGAACATAAATCTCATTATGGGGCCCTACCTTCCTGACCTCAGTCAATTACCTTTCAAAGGCCCCAACTACAAAGGCTATCACACCAGGGGTTAGGGCTTCAACAAGTGAATTTGAGGGGGTTACAAACACTCAGAGCATAAGTCTATCTTCAGAGCACACTCTTAACAACTGTACTCTTTAATGAAAAATATACCACAACACCAACTTGGAAAATGTTTTTTAAAAAAAGTGTAAAAGATCACAGCAATCTATATCCTCCCTGATTAAAAAATTGATTAAAAGCATGCATAGGGAAAAGTAGAAAGATGACATCAAAAAGAAACAGGAGTAGGAATAGTAGTGTTCATGTAGGAATAATAGTATTCATCTTTCTCTACAGTCAGGATTCTTTTGTAGTATCATATTACCTCCATAGTATTAAAGTTCAGTATAATAAATGTATAGTCTCTTCCCAAACCAGGGATTGAACCCAGGCCTCCTGCATTGCAGGCAGATTCTTTACCAGCTGAGCCATAAGGGGAGCCCAAGAATACTGGAGTGGGTAGCGTATCCCTTCTCCAGAAGATCTTCCCGACCCAGGAATCGAACCTGCATTGCAAGCAGATTCTTTACCAACTGAGCTATGACAGAAGTCCCTCCATAATATGAAGTTCAGTATAATAATTTTATAGTTTCTTGGGCAGAAATGTCCATGCAGAAGATCATTTATTAGTGAGTAAATGAGTAGAGAACGTGTCAAATTTCAGTGGAGGCTTTTATATTTTATCTCATGCTTTGAGACATGCTGTCTCCTTGAAAGGCAAGGAGAGCACATAATACCCACACGTGGTAGGCCAGAAGGCTGCTGCAGCCAGTGGGTTTTTGAGATCACTTTCTGGACAGTGGTGGAAGCAATGCATCCGTGGCTCAATGCCACTAATTCTTCTCACTTCCATGAGCCAGGAAAAGAGAAAGAAGAAACTGTGTCAACGTTAAAAGGTTTACTTGGATTATCATGGCAGAATTTGGCACTCACGCATTTGCAGACTCGGAGAATTCACAGAGAAGGGAGGTGAGTGGTGCTGAGAGAGAGGTGAGGCGGAGTGAGTGACAGCACTCTAAGGGTCTACTGCAGACCCCTGAGACACCACCATCCCCCAGAGACTGTGCATCTTGAGACCTGGGAGCTGGAGTGGAGACTGGGCTTGGTCTTTCCAGGTTGCAGAGAAGGGAAGGAGAACATAGTTCTGTGTGACTCTGTTCTGCTGTTTTTCAAAATAGGGATCACAGCCTCCAGATCCTAGCCCTAATCTTAACACAGATAAGAGAAAAGAAATGCCAAGCAAAAGATTTTAACTTTTGATGCCAGAAGCATGTCAGACAGTCATCAGAAAGAATGAGTTCATTGCTACCAAAGAGGGTGTTTGAAAATTAACCAGGATGATGTCTTAGGGTGAATATAAAAATGTTAAAAAAAAAATCTGTACTTTTGTTAACTTATTAAGTAGCACCTCTGACCTGACCTGAACCTAGTGGGAGTTAGTTTACAGCCTCTGGGTTTGATATGCCCTGTGAATTTTCATGAGTTTCACTGCATAAATATTAATGTGTTTGTTTATGTGGCACTGCCTCTGGCTATTAGGAAGAGCTGTATAATATTGGGGATCGTAAAAACCCAGAAAACCCGTATTCAAATTTGGCTCCGCTGGTTTCAGATAAGGGATTGTGGGCACCTATTGCATTCACAGATATTTCTATTTCTCCTTGTCTATTCTCCCTGCTATGAGGCCCATGTGGTCAAATTTTAATCTTTATTTATTAAAACTGTTTGTGACAGTGGTTAAACAGGAGCTTATTCAGTGAATGTTCTGTGCTTAGTAGCCAAAGAATACTCTTTTCCTCTAAAGGCAGAGACAGGAGAGAGAGGCATGCTTGACTATATCTTCAAATAGGTGGTTTGAAACATGATTTTTAGTAGCTCTACATGACTACAACCATCTTCAGGGCAATTGGGCAAGAGAATATATGAAATCAAAGATGCTAGTGCTAAAGAGCACGAACAAACCAAAACAGAGATTTAATGAGGGAAACAGCAGCGATTGAACAGCCCAGACTTTGACATGAGATTTGGATTCAAAATCTCATTCTGTCTGCTCTTTGTCCTTAAGCGGAAAAAAAAAAGTCAACATCTCTAAATTTGTTTCCTTAGCTGTTAAGTGGCAGTAGCAATATATCTCTCATAAGGATTAAATAGAATAAATGAGTTTTAGCACAGTGTCTGGCATTTTAACTACCTGCAAAAATAGACATTGTTTTAATGAAATGCACATGCTGACGTAATGTTTACTGGGAAGTTTTGCTGCCGCACGCTGTTTGCGACAGTCCTGACCCTCAAGGAAGTCTATTTCCATCTCTTGCTCATTAAGTTATTCACTGTGGCTGGAAATTTGACAACCACGATTTTCAAAACTTCTTAGACTGTAAGTTCCGAACTGCTGGTTTATTTTTCAGTAGTGGGCCAAGCGTCACTGAAGACTCTTGCCCAAAGATCTATGAGTAGGTGCTCCTGGTACAGTGATTCATAGTTGCAGGTTCTGGGCCAGATAACTTAGAAAGGTGAGATTACCATGGCTCTTCAAGGAAATATTATCTGTTTTGTGACTCCTGAGTCAGGAAACCATTTAATACCCCGGAGCTCACAGCAGCTGAGCTCAAACATCAGGCTGTGTTTAGAAGGGCCTCCCTCCTCTTCTTCTTTAATGGGCCCTTATTACAGGGGCAGAAGCCTATTAACCCAGGACCCAGTGACTACTACCATAAATTCACCATAAAATCCCATTGACATTGGTTGACTGTCAGGAACATAAAACTGTCAGTGGCCACATTTTCAATTACAACGGACAATTACTCTGTGCGTGTCAGTACATGCACGCCATAGCTCATGTGTGGGAATCACCCTGCTCTCAGGCATGTGTGGGAATAGTGATGACCTGTCTTCACACAGTGAACGGGGGGTTTGAAGCAGTCCAGGCGATTTCCCAGCACCGCTTGAATGCTAATATCAGGAGAGGAAAAGATGTACTTTGCTTTGTTTCAATAATGTGCTGGGTTTTCCTGCTCTATAGCATGTCAGAGTGCATTAAAATTGTCATTTCATTATCAGTCTCCCCAGCTAGCCTTTTACTGTTTGTTTTAATCTTCAGAATCTGGAATAGCACCTTCTATATAGATGGTGTTCTGTAAATAACTCAGCGTCAGTACATGACCTCAGCATGTGTGTGTTAGTTGCTCAGTCATGTCTGACTCTTAGAGACCCATGGACTACAGCTCCACAGGCTCCTCTGTCTATGGAATTCATCAGGCAAGAAAACTGAAGTGGGTAGCCATTCCCTTCTCCAGGGGATCTTCCTGACCCAGGGACTGAACCTGGGTCTCCTCCATTGCAGGTATATTCTTTATAGGCTGAGCCACCAGGGAAGCCTGACCTCAGTTCTTAAGACAATTAAGCTGAGTGTGCTCTTATGCCTACATCATCTTCAGTTCCTGGCAAACTCACCTGCCAAGCAGCTATTTTAGAATGTATGTACTGAGACACAGTCTCCTTATGCCCAAAGCCAAAGGATCCAACACTGACTGAAGCAGGCATTGACATTAAAGGCAAGTTCCATCCAACTTGCCCAAAGTTTCTTTCTGCCAGTCTGAAGTCACCACTAATTCCACCAGATTATCCTCCTGATGCAGACAGATGTGTCCTGCTAAGGACCCTACACAAAATGTTGATTTCCCAAACATCAGGGGACAGTCCTTTATCCTAATTTGAGAACTATTATTGGCTCCTTCTATCCAGTTCTGAAGTGTTTTCTAGAACAGATGCACTCAGTAAGAGGCTTGTAGCTTCACCAGGGCTGTGCTTCCAACAGATTTGGGCATTTAGATAGGCCATGGTTTGACTATGCTCTGCCACATTCTAATCATGTAAACTTGGAGAGGTTAGGAGATCTCAGTAATCTCAGTTTCTTCATCTATAAAATATCAAATAGAAATTCAGTGGTACCTGTGGAGTTGAGTTGAGGGTTACATGAGATACTGAATGCAAAGTGTCTGGTGAATTGTGATTTAAAAAAAAAAAAGTATGGAGTCTTTTCCTGTAAGCAACTGCTTTCACATACAAATTCTTCAATTCCACATGAAATATTTTATCCCATAATTGCTTACTATCCTACCATCCTTCTATAAAAGTGCAGACAAAGAAGTGTCTGTAGTTCCCAAAGTGGCTTTTGTATGCATGCGTGCATGCTAAGAAGGTTCAGTTGTGTCCAGCTCTTTGTGACCCTATGGACTGTAGTCCAACAGGCTCCACTGTCCACGGGATTCTCCAGGCAAGGATACTGGAGTGGGTTGCCATGCCGTCCTCCAGGGGATCTTCCTGACCAAGGGCTCAAATCCCTGTCTCCTGCAGCTCCTGCATTGCAGGTGAATTCTTTGCCATTAGGCCACCGGGGAAACCTGGCTTTTGTATACCTGGTGCTATTTGATCTGTTTCCACCCATTGAGATAGTTGACAGGGTCATCACCTCCTCCTCCTCACAGAAGATAAATAGGAACTTTGAGACCAGGGAAGATAAATGATTTTGCAGAGTGATAAAACCCTAAGCTTCAGTTCTAAATACAAAGTCAAGAAGACTTTATGAATCAAAACTTCTCCTTTCTCGAGGCTCAGCTCTTTAGAACGACGGATGCATTTGGATACACTTGCTTGACTTCTTTCGGGCTTCCCAGGTGATGCTAGTGGTAAAGAACCCACCTGCCAATGCAGGAGACAGGGGTTTGATCCCTGGGTTGGAAAGGTCCCCTGGAGAAGGAAATGGTAATCCACTCCAGTATTCTTGCCTGGAGAATCCCATGGGCAGAGAAGCCTGGCTGGCTACTTTCCATAGGATTGCAGGGAGTTGAACATGATCGAAGCGACTTAACAGGCTTGACTTCTTTGCTATCTTTACAGATCTCTTTGCAAGCACCCCTGTCCCATGGTTCCAGCTCTTCATCTGCATCTCCCTTTCTATGGAGATGGGCTTTCTCAGACCTGCTCAGTATTTTCTATGGTGAGGTTCAGTGGTATTAACTGTCAGTCCCCACTGATTTGGAATTTCATGAAACAATAGAAGACCTATAGTGTCAATCCCTGAATGTCAGACTGTAATCTTCTGTAGTATTCTTAAAAAAAGAGGAAAATCAAGATGAAATGAGGGTGCCAAAATGTCAAAAGAAGAAAAAATCACCCACTTTGCTCCTTGGTCAAGGTTTCCTTTCTTTTGCAGTTTTGTTAAGCATATTGATCAATTCCTTCACTATTTTGAGAATTAAGCATCCTGAGTAGTTAAATGCTTTGGATATACATCCCCAGTATACACATGCTTATTTGTTTGGAAATTGTGCATATGTTATAAAATACTATTGTTTTGTATGATACAAAAGTGGACATTAAAAGGAAGTGATAAACATGATGTGGATGCAAGCGTGTTAAGTTGTTTCAATTGTGTCAGACTCTTTGCAACCCCATGGACTGTAGCCCGCCAGGCTCCTCTATCCATGGGATTCTCCAGGCAAGAATACTAGAGTGGGTTGCCATTCCCTTCTCCAGGGGATCTTCCCGACCCAGGGATGGAACCCTCATCTCTCATGTTTCTTGCATTGGTAGGCTGATTCTTTACTACTAGCACCAAAGATGACATAATATATTAAAATTCTTTTGAATTGTGATATTATAGCAACCATGTAAAACTCAGACATCTTACATAACATTTTTGTTTCTCATTACTAAAGTGGATTATAATATGTAGTAATTATATATATATTCATTTTATAGGATATGGATGTAATTTAGGAGATATCTATAACCCATGTACATAGACTTTCATCAGATCAGATCACTCGCTCAGTCATGTTTGACTCTTTGCGACCTCATGAATCGCAGCACACCAGGCCTCCCTGTCCATCACCAACTCCCGGAGTTCACTCAGACTCATGTCCATCGAGTCAGTGATGCCATCCAGCCATCTCATCCTCTGTCATCCCCTTCTCCTCTTGCCCCCAGTCCCTCCCAGCATCAGAGTCTTTTCCAATGAGTCAACTCTTCACATGAGGTGGCCAAAGTACTGGAGTTTCAGCTTTAGCATCATTCCTTCCAAAGAAATCCCAGGGCTGATCTACTTCAGAATGGACTGGTTGGATCTCCTTGCAGTCCAAGGGACTCTCAAGAGTCTTCAACACCACAGTTCAAAAGCATCAATTCTTCCGCGCTCAGCCTTCTTCACAGTCCAACTCTCACATCCATACATGACCACAGGAAAAACCATAGCCTTGACTAGACAGACATTTATTGGCAAAGTAATGTCTCTGCTTTTGAATATGCTATCTAGATTGGTCATAGCTTTCCTTCCAAGGAGTAAGTGTCTTTTAATTTCATGGCTGCAGTCACCATCTGCAGTGATTTTGGAGCCCCCAAAAATAAAGTCTGACACTGTTTCCACTGTTTCCCCATCTATTTCCCATGAAGTGATGGGACCGGATGCCATGATCTTCATTTTCTGAATGTTGAGCTTTAAGCCAACTTTTTCACTCTCCACTTTCACTTTCATCAAGAGGTTTTTTAGTTCCCCTTCACTTTCTGCCATAAGGGTGGTGTCATCTGCATATCTGAGGTTATTGATATTTCTCCCAGCAATCTTGATTCCAGCTTGTGTTTCTTCCAGTCCAGCATTTCTCATGATGTACTCTGCATATAAGTTAAATAAACAGGTTGACAATATACAGCCTTGACGAACTCCTTTTCCTATTTGGAACCAGTCTGTTGTTCCATGTCCAGTTCTAACTGTTGCTTCCTGACCTGCATACAAATTTCTCAAGAGGCAGGTCAGGTGGTCTGGTATTCCCATCTCTTGAAGAATTTTCCACAGTTTATTGTGATCCACACAGTCAAAGGCTTTGGCATAGTCAATAAAGCAGAAATAGATGTTTTTCTGAAACTCTCTTGCTTTTTCCATGATCCAGCAGATGTTGGCAATTTGATGAAATAGACTTTCATAACCTAACACATATAAAATTATATATACATATATATGAGAAACTGTGAACTGCACTATTTTTAACCTTGCCTTTTACCTGCAAGATATTAGGTGGTGCTGATAACAGTGGATATGAATCTATGTATGATGACCTTCCAGGGTTTATTTGGCTTTGCTTTTCTGTTTGCCTTTGTCAGAATGTTTAGATTGGCATTATTTTAATTCATTACACAGCGAGCCTCCTAGGTGAGTACGAACGACAAAAACCTTGGAGCAGAAGAACGATCAGTCCTGCCATTTTCTTGTTCACATGTGCTTTGCTTGTGTCCCTGGCATTATTTTCAACCAGTCATTTTTTGTAGAAAACTTGCCAAACCACTTGTTTACTCTCTGAGTGTTAGCATAGTTGACGTGAGATCATGCAATCTATAAATATAATTAACCAGGGACATCTAAACCCCAGGGCTTTGTAATATACCCTGTAGAGAATGTTGGTTGAGCCCTTTGATATCTGTGTTCTATGAAATATAGACATTTTTGCTGGGTAGGAAGATTATGTATCCTGATCTCCATTGCAGCTAATTCAACCCTTTGACTAGGTTCTGGCTAATAAGATGCAAACAAATTGAGAGTGGACCTTAAGTAGAAAAGGAATATTCTCTCTCCTTCTCTTTCTGTCCCACCTTCTGCAGACCTGAAGCAGCCATCCTTGTTCACAATAGGGAATCTCATGCTTAAAATGGCAGAACAATTCCGTTTTAAGGTCAAGGGTGTTCCACACCACTGGATTACTATTTCAGCCCTGAAAATTTCAGGCCTACACTGTTAGGGCTGTTAGAAATGAACTTTTAAAAAAAAGTCATTGACATTTTGGTCTTTGTCACAGCCAGAAAACCCACATCCATATCCTAACTAACAGCATACTAAAGGTGAATAAACCAGTGTGGGTGCCCATGGGTCCCTTTGTGTTATAACCCAGTATTCCCCCCAACCACAGGAAACCTTGTCAATCACATCAGTAATATTAACACAGCTTACTTTTCTATTTTTCAATTAAAAATATAACAGGAATTCTTTTTTTTTTTTCTTTCTGTGCCCCAGTTTACTACTTTATTAGGATGCTGGCATTCTAGTAGACCTCTGATTAGTTGGACAATTGTATGGAGTTTTTTATTTTTATTTTTTTGCTTGTCTGCTTCTACATCTTCATATTATATATATTGGCCTTGTCAACATAGGGTAAGTGCAATCCTCTTGAAAGCAGAGCTACTTTGTACGTGTAATTGGTTCTATATACCTGTGGATCTCCAAATATGCTCCTGGAATTAGCATCACCTGGGAATTTGTTAGAATTCCAAATTTCTACCTTCCACCCCAGACTTGCTAAATCAGAAGCTCTAGGGTATGCCTCCAAATTGGTGTGTTAATAAGCCCTCAAGGGGATTCTGGGGCCATCTGAAGGTTGACAATCATGACAACTATGGCAATCACTCCTAAACCTCAAAAGCTTAAGAAGAAGTGACTTTCTGAGCTATAGTTGGAAGTAGGGAGCATAGAGATGGTTAAAGTTAGGCTAGACGGGAAGTGTGGTGCTGCCCTGAAGAAAGGGTTCTGAGATGTCCCCCATTGAAGGACAGAATGTTTCCACCAAAGGATTTATCAGCACTCCCTTGTCACAGAGGAGTTATTACCTGTCGTGGCAAACAGTAGGGCCAGGTCCTTCCTGAAGGGAGTATGAGGATGCTATTGGGTAGTGGAGCGGGGAGAGGTGAACAGCTTGCATGGCCTGGGTTACTGGTGGGCTCCATAAGAAAATGTCTGAGCACAGTTCCTCCCAAGAGAGTAAACAAGTGCGTAAGTATGATGAGAAGTGATCGAGCTAGTGCTCCCTGCCCCTCGCCAATGAAATATTGTCATGAGAGGATACAAATAGATTTTATGGAAAAAGAAAGATCCTATGAGCCAAAAAAAAAAAAAAAAGAAAAGAAAATTGCTGAGTTCAACAAAGTTAAACATCTTCTCTACTGTAGTCTTCTCAGAGCCTTTAATATGCAAATGAACATTTTGAATAACATAGGTAGCGATGCCCAGAGATATTTTGCCACCTCACCCCAGGGAAATTCATGGATCAAACAGTCTTTGAAATGCATTTTGAGAATAGTGTGCTAGGAATAAAATGTGTCCAAACCAATCTCATGAATTTCGAATCTGGAGTAGAAAATGGCAACCCACTTCAGTATTCTTGCCTGAGAAATTCCATGGATAAAAGAGTCTGGTGGGCTACAGTCCATGAGGTCTCAAAGAGTTGAATAGAGGGAAGGAATTGAATGGAGTGAAGACAGAGCCCAAGGAAGAGGATTCCTGGGTAATTTCTGTAAATATCACTATTCACAGTTTATCGTTGTCATTTGGTCAGGGTATGCCAGAGTTCATTCTCAAATTCTACAGTGTGATTGCATACCATTGGATTTTTATGATGGGTGTTTTATAAGCTGCATTCTATTGACTCTTGCCTCTTATGATATAGTTCATCAATTATCCAAGCAACAAAAAGCCCATGAAGTAGGTTGGATGTGAAATGTGGCATTAAGAATCCCTTTGAAGTCAATAAAGATCTAAAGAAATATATACTATGCCATTTCACACAAAAGACCTGAGAATTTGCACTCTTGGTATTTGGAGGTTTCTGGAACTCACTCTTTGCAGATATTAAGAAACAGCTGTAACTTCTGAGATAAAAATTCTAGATGACTTGTGTCTGATTGAGGATGCAGTCCATTACTAAAGTTTTAAGAGAGTCTTGGCCAAAATTTGCTATCAGATCAGGGGAATAGCAAAAGTGAACTTGGTTCAAGACGGTAGCTGCCTAGCAAAGATTCAGATGGGAAGCCAGCACAGAGACCTAGGGGAGAAACGGGCAGAGATCCAGATCTCAGGGGAAGCTGTGGCTGGTGGGCAATATATGCTCAACCAAGGCGCCACAAAGACAGTACTTGCAGATGGAAGACTAGCTCCAGTGGACTACACCCACTGGGGCTCTCAGTCATCTCCTCTCTGGAGAATATAAAATTTTAAAGCTAGACCAAAAAAGTGAAAATGAATTAGCTTGATTTTTTTTCAGGCGTTATCATTATTGCCCATTTAAAGCTGTCTGACAAATAAATCCCAGCTATTATGAATGCTATTCTAGATCTCATCTGTCCTGAATCAGTCTAAGACTCCCCTTAGACTGGCTCCCTTTCTGAGCCAGAAAACTGGCTCAGAGGCTGACTGAGGCTGCATCTGTAGGTGACAAACTTCTAGGAATGATGCTGAGAGGAAACTTAAGGTAACTCAGAGGTTTGGGGATTTTCCTAAGGTCCCTGCTTGCACGAGGTGCATCTGGGTCCATTTCTATCTTCTAAATTCTCTTTCCACTAAGCAGAGCCAGGATTAGCCTAAAATGAGGTTAATACACATTCATCTTGGGCACAAAGTTTAAAAGAACACCAAAATAACTCAGTAATCAAGATAAATAATATCATATGCAGTACTTTTTTAAAGTCAAAAATTATGTAAAGTGTCTCATGCTGAGCAACGCATCAAAAATCTAAGCAAAGGCTTTATACACTTAGCGATACTATAGCCTGAAGCAAAAGAAAAACTATCAGCAATGTTAATGTTGTTCTTATTAAGACGATGACATTTTGTTTACCATGGATCCTTGCTTGGACTTAATTTTGATTTTTTAAAAGTATTGCATGAAAACAGTATTTATCTTGATTACTGAGTTTTAGCATCCTTTTACATTTTGTGTCCAAGATGAATGTTTTCCTTAACCCTGGCCTTGGTCCTTCCACTAAGTCCTCTTTCCATGATGAATGTGTGGATTCTGCCTCTAAATAATCCTGTTGGGTTTAAACCAAGTCTCAAAATAAATAAATAAATAAAAACAAAAAATAAACGTGTTTCAGTCTTTAAGTCATGCAGTTGGAGAGAAAAGTAGAAAAGGGGGGGAAAAGAGGATGAACTTTCCCTTGTGCTTTTATTTTGGAACACTCTGAGTTTTAGGACAATGGATTATATCATTTCTTGAGCTCTCAGACAGCTCAGATAGCAGGGTGCCTACTCTCCATCAAAAGAAAGGGAGAAAATAGAGCTCTTTTTGCATTTGGAGAAGTACAGTAAAAACATAATAGTCATGATTGATCTCTCCCTACATTCACTGTGGTGAACTGAATTATGCAGCCTCATAAGCTGTAACCGAGTTATAAATTAACTCCTGCAGCCATAAGGAGATTTGTTTAAGGCTTATAATCTTTTGGAGATTTGCTCTAGAAGGAGTTCAGGGCTGGAGGACAGGATCCTGCTTTTGTGCTCTAAAGCAGGGGACCTGGGAAATGGGAAGAAAGTATAAAAATAAGAAAGTAATTTCCAAGTCTCCAGGTCCCCTTGTAATTGAATTACAATGACTGTTAGCTCAGCACTTAAGCCTGCCTAAGGCTGAAGTTCCCGAGTATGGGCCATGCTAATTGTCGCTGTCTATGCATTGACTTTGAGAGTGGATGTGGTGGGCCCTGATAGGTTTTCTTGTGAGCAGCACTCGGAAGCACAGGTTGGAACCAGTTACCGCCCTGGGCCCAGGCAGAAACAGAATGAAAGGAAGAGGCCATAGAGGAATTACCTCTAAATTCGTAACTGAATCACTTTCACACTTTCACATGTATAGATGCATTTATTTATTGAACACACATTTGGTTAGAGCTTGCTCTCAGCCAGGAAGCATGCTGAATACTGAGTGTGTGATTCTCAGCAAAGACCCAGAGGAGCCTTGCTTTCATAAAGTCTGTGGTCTGTCAGGGAAGGCAGATTACAGAAAGTAGGATGATTATAAAATAACCAAAAAAAAAAATCCCAGGATTATGGCTCAGTGGTGTCCAGCTCTTTGTGACACTTTGGGCTGTAGCCCACCAGGTTCCTCTGTCCACAGGATTCTCCAGGCAAGAATACTGGAGTAGGTTGCCATTTCCTTCTCCAGGGGATCTTCCAGACCCAGGAATCAAATCCATGTCTCCTGTGTCTCCTGAATTGCAAGTGAATTATTTTCCCTCTGCGCTATCAGGGAAGATCTTACAAAACATAGAAGGAAAGTCATTTAATGTCATGAGAGTAGATAACACAGCCATGACCTAGGCCAAGGGGTCAGGAAAGGTTTCCCTAAGAAGCAGCATTTGAGTGATACAAATTATAAGTAGAAGAGAGAAGTGGGATACACTCTGAGCAAAAGGACCAGAGTGCACCAAGCATAGTTGTTAAGATCAGGTACTCTTGAGGCAAGCTGCTGGATTACCAGTATATCATTTCAGAAAGAAGGGTAGGAAAGTCAGTGAGGTGAAATACCTCTCCTATGTTTAACTAGTGGGGCTTCCCTGGTGGCTCCATGGTAAAGAATCCGCCTGCCAAACAGGAGACGCAGGTTCGATCCCTGGGTTGGGAGGATCCACTGGAGAAAGGAATGGCTGCCCACTCCAGTATTCTTGCCTGAGAAATCCCATGGACAGAGGAGCCTGGTGGGCTACAGTCCATGGCGTCGCAAAGCGTCTACAAGACTTACCAGCTAAACAACAACAACATGTTTGATGAAATGGTACATATCTATTTCAATGTTTGGTTTGTTTCATTCAAAAAACAACATTTTCTCTCTAGGTCTTTTCCCTATCAACAATGGATCATTAGGAAAATATTTTGAGTGAGGAAACTGGCATCAGTGTCAGCTACTAAGGATGAGAAAGTCCATCTCAAGGTCTTTTTTTTTTTTTTTTTCAAGTGAACTGCCGTTAAACATCCACAGAGAAAGCTCCATCTCCCAGCTGGTTCTGTAAAATTCTCATGTCCAATAAAGTTGGCATTCTGAGCTGTCTTTCCTACTTGACCCTGTAATGGTGAAAAAAGATAACGTTCTTCCATGTTGGCAGTAGTCCTTGATACCAAATTGGAAGTGTGTTTTGTAACTCGAAATAATCTCCTTCTTTATTCCCTCACCGCTACTACATTGCTGAGTCTGTGTTTCTGCTTTGTCTGCTGTGTTGGGTTTTGTCTGGGGTCATTTCCTGGAACCTATTTTTGAATAGAATACACATTAATATGCACGCATTCTGTATCCAGAACACAAGTATGACTTTAAATCTATTTTTTATCCTTTTGGGGGGACTTCTGAACTCCCCACAAAATAAATAGTGAACACTTTCACACTAAAACACTGGATTCATGGGGTTCACAACAGGTTTCCAAAACAAATGGTGAAGAAAATGGCTCTTAACTGATTAGAATACAGGAAGGTTAGCATAGTATGGTGGGTAGAAGTGTGTTAGTTTTGGAGCTAGACAAACTTGGCATATAATTGCCACCTTCTTTTCCTTCCTTCAATAAAGTTTTATCAGAATTTTATTACATGCCAAGTGCTGTCATGGGCACTGGAGATAAAACAGGAAACAAAAGAGACAAAAGTCCCTGCTTTCATGAAACATATTCTGATGCAGAAATAGGAAATAAGCAGGCAAACAAAACTAAATACATGTGTTTTGTGGGTATAGTACATGCCAGCTGATTAGTGATACCCACATGTATCATCATTCCAATATAGTCAGATATCTCTGTAACAATTGCACCATTCTTTTTTTTCCCCAGTGTGCAAATGAGGGGAAAATAGAATCCCCAAAGACTGTGACATGGACTAGGCAATTATTTCCCTCAGAATGCCAAGGTGTCAGCACCTCACCGAGAAGGCAGCATTTCAGCTTGGTCGTGAAGGATGGTAGAGAGGGGCTCCATGTAGCTCTTGCGGGAGGGGACAAGGGCAGAGAAAATCAACTGACAGGATTCCAGAAAGAGCAGAAAGGTCACTGTGGTTAACAAGGGAAAGACAGGGGTTAGAATATTAATGAGGAGCCCAATCTAGAAGAAAAGTGCTCAGTAAGTTTCAGTTCTCTCTGCCTATTTTTTTTTTTTAAAGAAGGAAATCAAACAAACCCAAGCAATCACCCAAAAAAAACACAGTAATTTTAGAGTACTTATCTTCTAATGGGAAATTTAATGTTCTCGCCTTTATGCAACACTGGTCCCCATCCCCATCTGGATAATTCCAGTCTATAGGGGAGGTTGAGGCACTGAAATGAGAGAACAGTCTTAGGTAGTCATGTCCGACTCTTTGCGACCCCATGAATCGCAGCACATCAGGCCTCCCTATCCATCACCAACTCCCGGAGTTCACTCAGACTCAAGTCCATCGAGTCAGTGATGCCATCCAGCCATCTCATCCTCTGTCTTCCCCTTCCACTCCTTCCCCCAATGCTTCCCAGCATCAGAGTCTTTTCCAATGAGTCAACTCTTCGCATGAGGTGGCCAAAGTACTGGAGTTTCAGCTTTAGCATCATACCTTCCAAAGAAATCTCAGGGCTGATCTCCTTCAAAATGGACTGGTTGGATCTCCTTGCAGTCCAAGGGACTCTCAAGAGTCTTCTCCAACACCACAGTTCAAAAGCATCAATTCTTCTGTGCTCAGCTTTCTTCACAGTCCAACTCTCACATCCATACATGATCAGTGGAAAAACCATAGCCTTGACTAGACGGACCTTTAGGTAGCTCATATTTCTGTGGTGGAGGTGGGTGACTTCCACTTACATTGCTCTGCTCCACATTCTTGGGTTGGGAAGATCCCCTGGAGAAGGGAATGGTAACCCACTCAAGTATTCTTGCCTGGAGAATTCCATGGACAGAGGAGGCTGGCAGGCTACACAGTGTATATGGGCTTGGAAACAGTCAGACACAACTGAGCGACCAACACACACATTCTTGGGCATGGCCAGCCTAATGCATGATGCAAATAGTATTAAAAGATTAATAAGAGGTTAAACCATTGAGAACAGTGCAGAAGAGGGGACACCTTTCTTGTCCCTAGACTTACGTCTTTCATACTAGAAAATGTTACAGATGTAAGGATTGTAGAAACAACCATTTAAAATGCATATTTTCAATACATTTCTTTTTAAATTCAGGTTTATTGAGGCATAATTGATATATAAAATTATAAGATATTTAAAGTGTACATTGTGGTAATTAGATATACATATACAACATGAAGGCTTCCCTGGTGGCTCAGACAGTAAAGTGTCTGCCTGCAATGCAGGAGACCTGGGTTCAGTCCCTGGGTCAGGAAGATCCCATGGAGGTGGAAATGGCAACCCACTTCAGTACTCTTGCCTGGAAAATTCCATGAACTGAGGAGCCTGGTAGGCTACAGTCCATGGGGTTGCAGAGTTGGACATGACTAAGTGACTTCACTCACTCACTCACTCACTCATAGAATGTGAAGAGTCTTCCCAGGTGGCTCAACGATAAAGAATCCACCTGCAGCACAGAAGACAAGGGTTCAATCCCTAGGTTGGGAGGATCCCCTGGAGGAGGTCATTGCAGCCCACTCCAGTATTCATGCCTGGAGAATCCCATGGACAGAGGAGCCAGGCGGGCTACAGTCCATGGGACCACACAGAGTTGAACAAGATTTATCGACTAAACAAAAAAAATATATGAATATACATGCATATGTAAACATACATAGATATCTAGTGGGTATGAGCTTAGACTATTAAGATATAAATAGACTTAAACTTCATCTAGTTCAATAATATTTAAACAATACTTGAATTTACTTGGAAACATCTGTACCCTTGGAAGCACAAGACTGTTTCTTTTGTAGCTTTGACCTTTCTTTTCTCTTAAAACTTGTTGAGACATTTCGTCTTGTCATTTAAATATATTGGCAATTTTTTTTTCTTTGACCGTGACATAAAAGCTGCCTTACCATATGACCATCCATCAGATTTTGAAAACAAACAAAAGCCATTATGACTTCTAACATCTTATCTAGGCTAAATATTCCTAGTTTCTTCAACACAATTCTTGCCAAGAACAAGCAATTAATATCCACTCTTTTGATGAATAAAGTAAAAAGGAGAATATAATAGAGGGCCCTTCAATTAAATAATAACTACATCCTCTCTTTCCCAGAGAAGAGTTAAGTTTTCACGGAAAGCAATTTCTTATTGTCCTTTCACAATCCAACCTCCTTGCTAATGAATCCTCATTAATGGTATAAAAATATCTCTTTCAGACAATTTCTTTTATTAAGTGTAGAAGTTAAATGTGCTCATTAATGTCATTGGGAATGTGAGGATAGTCCTCATGTTCAGTTTGTATGGGCCTGGGACATAATGTGTGTGAGTTTATTAATAGGTAAATGAACATAAGGAGCAACCCTGATGCCCAAATCCCCCAAACTGGATGCTAATTTATCTTGTGAATGATGAGATACCCAATTAATCAGACAAAATAATTTAGACCAGGTCTGGGATCCAGCCTTTGGTTGTACAACTTTAAATGGGATACAGGCAAACCAGAGACTATTCAGAGAAAATCAAGTAAGATTTCAAAGAGATTTGAATTCAGGGGCTCTGTCTGCTTGTCTAGTGTGGCAGCCCTTGAGTCTAGCACATTGTCCAACTCAGAGCAGGCACTCAATAGATAAAAACCAGCAAATGAAAACACCTGAAGTCCTTTTATGTGGGAAGAATCATATGTGTTAATAAAACTGTTTTTGGAAAAAGAAGATTCAGAGAGAACATGATGATGGCCTTTAAATGGCCAAAGTGCTGTCCTTTGGAAAAGGGGTTATTTATGTGAGTCAGCACTCAGGAAATGTTTTAAAGGAAGGTCTTTATACGATAAACAGTGTGTGGTGAAATATATACATATACACACATACATGCAGACTTCTCTGGTGGCTCAGATGGTAAAGCATCTGCCTACAATGGAGACCCGGATCCGATCCCTGGGTCAGGAAGACCCCCTGGAGAAGGAAATGGCAACCCATTCCAATACTCTTACCTGGAAAATCCCATGGATGGAGGATCCTGGTAGGCTACAGTCCATGGGGTGGCAAAAAGTCGGACGTGACTAAGTGACTTCACTTTCACTTTCTTTCACTTTCATACACATACGTTTCATATACATAAACACATACTTATATTTAATTCAAATATACAAATGCACATGCATATATACACACATACATATTTATTTATAATGTCATATGTAGGCTTCCCCGGTGGCTCAGTAGTAAAGAATCTGTGTGCCAACACAAGTGATGCAGGTTCATTCTCTGGGTTGCGAAGATCTCCTGAAGGAGGAAATGACAACCCATTCCTGTATTCTTGCCTGGGAATTCCCTTGGACAGAGGAGCCTGGCGGGCTACAGTCCATGGGGTCACAGGAGAGTTGGACATGACTTAGTGACCAAACAACAGCAACACAATGTCATATGTATTTCACTAAGTGTAGAATCTGTCATTTGAAATTCAAATTACACTTGAAAATTCAAATCCCATTCAAATATATGCATATATACACACATTCGCGGGCACACACATTTATATGGATTTGAATGAGAGTGTTCTTTGCCCTCTTAAAGTAGTAAAGAGTGTAGTAGACTTTGTTTGTCTGACTGATTTTAATGAGTGGAACCAGGACTAATGAGTAGAAGATACAGAAAATGAGATGACTTCATGAGAAGAAAACTTTGCCATCCCTCCATAATTTTCTTCTGTTTGTCTAGAAGATTCACAACTATCCTCTTTTCTGAAAGCAACCATCTTTCATCCATCTGTCTGGCAAACTGCTACTTTTCTTTGAAGATTTAATTTTGCTCACCTCTACTACAAAACCTTCCCTGACTTTTTGGGAAACTGGCCATGATCCCACTGTACTGTACATGCTTCTTCTACAATACATCATCTTGGGTCACAATTGTTTGCAAGGTTTCCTCGGATGCAGCCTTGGCAGTCGCACTGGCCACAGTGACCTGCAGCCTGCCTTCTATTGCTCAAGGAATCGTCACAGGACTAGCTTGATTCTAGGGGAGAGGGCTGCAGAAAGGTATGACTACTGGGAGGCATGAATCACCTAGACACAGTTTCACCATCTGTAACTGATGAATCGTATGAGATGGTCGGATATTACTATTACACCCATTGCTTTACAATGCGTTGGTTCCTGCTGTACAGCGACATGAATCAGCTATAAGTACACTTACAACCTTTCCTTCTCGAGCCTCCCTCCCAGCCCTGCCCCATCCACCCCTCCGTATCATCACAGAGCTACAAGTTGAGCTCCCTGTGCTATACAGCAGCTTCCCACCAGCTATCTCTATTATACATGATCTGATATTATTTTTTCTTGTTCTAATAGTTGTTTAAATCACTTAGATGATTATAAGACTGCTTACTTTTATTCATCTTTATTTGATCTTGTATAAATGATCTGCCCTTTCCCCATCTTAGTAAAAAACAAACAAACAAACAAACTTCTGGTCCAGAGGTCAGTTAACTTATTTTGTAAAGATCCAAATAGACAGTAACTCTATTAGACTGGGTGAGCCACATGGCCTCTGTTGCAACTTCTCAACTCAGCATTTGTAGCACAAAGGTGGCTAAAGACAGTATACATGTGTATAGGTGTGGCTCTATTCCAAAAACATTTTGCATACAAAGCTTGCAGATGGCTGAATTTGGCCCTCAGACTAAAGTTTTCCAGCTCCTGAGATAGTCTAGCATGTAGTAGCACCCACTTAAATGGCAAGAGACATATTTTTCTATGTGTCACAACAAAAATGACAAAAGCCTAACAGGAGAAAACAAAAACTGCAACCCTTTCCCGATGCCAACGGATGACAAGTCACTTCTTTAAAATAAGATTTTTTCTACGTAAAATCTAAAGAGTTATAAGCAGAGAGTCAAAGGCATCACTGATAATGGATATTTTGTGCTGAGCAACAATATAAATAATAGGATAATTATGGCATTATTTCTCATCCACCATCCTTTCAGTATTGCTGTGTCTAATTTATTTTCCATAAGGTTTGAAGATCAAGCCAAAGTATTATCTGAAAGTGACATGATTGCAGGAGCATTGCCAGCCCCAAAGGAAAGCTGAAAATGTCATTTGAACAACTAGGAAACCCAGATTTTGAGGGGCTATACACAGTTTATTTTTACAGAACAGGGGCTATATACTCTATGAATTAATTTTATAAGATATACATTTGTTTTCTTCAGTCTCTAATCTTGAAATATTTTCAGATCAAGGGCCTGTTATAGGTTGAACACACCAGCAACATAAGGTCAGTGTGAAATATTTTCCAATTGAGTTCCTCCTGCAGTTTCATGAACTGAAGGATTTTGATATTTGTTCTCGTCTTCATGTTACCTGACTACACTCTCTAGATTCCAGTTTGAACACCCTACAGCTCAGGCTCTGATTTTCTAAGGAACTTTCCTAGGTCATAAGGATTTTGTGATGCAGTTTATCTATAGACATAAAAGACATTATTTCCAAAAAATGATTCTGTAATCAGACACACCTAATTCTTAGGATGCTATGTTGAATGTCCTGTTGCTCAGTTGCTCAGTCCTATTCAGCTCTCTGTGACCCCATGGACTGCAGCACGCCAGACTTCCCTGTCCTTCAACATCTCCCAGAGTTTGCTCAAACTCATGTCCATTGAGTCAATGATGCCATACAACCATCTCATCCTCTACTGCCCCATCTCCTCCTGCCCTCAATCTTTCCCAGCATCAGAGTCTTTTCCAATAAGTTGGCTCTTTGAATAAGGTAGCCAAAATACTGGAGCTTCAACTTCACCATCAGTCCTGCTAATGAATATTCAGGGTTGATTTCCTTTAGGGCTGACTAGTTTGATCTCCTTGCTGGCCAAGGGACTTTCAAGAGTATTCTCCAGCACCACAGTTTGGAACTCAACATTCAAAAAACTAAGATCATAGCATCCAGTCCCAACATTTCATGACAAATAGATGGGGGGAAAAATGGAAACAGTGAGTGTCCTAAATTTCTTCAATGCTAAGTTGAGAATAAGTATTCTCAGTATTTTGAAAAAGCTGAATTGGTTACCTTAATTTATTCATTGTTAAACTTGGCATCGAATGTTATTTCTATATTTACATTTTTTATCTTTCTGGATGACCATGTTTTTCAACTCCACTAGATCCTGTATGTGGAAGTCTTAGACTTAGATGCCTACAGATACCACACAGGCAAAAAAACAAACAAACAACAAAAAAAGCAAAATGAAATGACTCTACAAAGGTAAACAATAACAAAGATAAATAACCCTAGTCTGGAGACTCATGAAGAACACAGAAAATGATGGAAATTATGAAGCTGGAGAGTTCATGAGCCATGCTGGGAGGGGAAGGGCAGCTGCTATTTATTTCAGCCAATTGCATTGTATGGAAGTGCGCAACCGATGATTCTATTTCTTCTGAGTGTGAGAAGGAGTCTCTATCTTCCAATGGTAATGAAAATGCTTCCGATATTTAAATAACTATTTTTTAAAAGAACATTGGGGGCCAAAAATTACATATTCATAGGCTAGACTTGCACCATGGGCTGCTGGTTTAGGATATCTGAGGAAGCTCCATGAGGAAAAGTGTCTCATCTGGTGTTTTGTCTGTATAACTTTTCTTGCTGAATCATTACAATTATCACCATGAGTACAACAATAAGATACTCAATAAATATTCTTTGAATTAATAAATGAATTATCATTGTGAAGGGATACTGTATAAAGCTTCTTTAATGAATTCAAAATATTAATTCCTATAGGGGTTAGTGTTTTCTGTATAACAAGACACAATAGCTAATTATTTATTCGAGGCTTCCCAGGTGGCTCAGTGGTAAAGATTCAACCTGATCTTTGGATGATCTAGTCCAGTATTCTTGCCTGGGAAATTCCATGAACAGAGAAGCCTAGTGGGCTATATTCCATGGGGGTCACAAAATAGTTGAATACAACTTAGCAGCAAAACAGCAACAATTATTTGTTCACAATTCTGTGGGATGGCTAATTAGGTATGGCTTCCCCAGTGTCTCAGGAGGTAAAGAATCTGCCTGCAATGCAGGAGACATAGGAGCTGTGGGTTTGATCCCTGGGTCAGGAAGATCTCTTGGAGGAGGAAATGGCAACCCACTCCAGTATTCTTGCCTGGAAAATCCCATGGGCAGAGGAGCTTGGTGAGCTACAGTCCAAAGGGTCACAGAGTTGGACAGGACTAAGCACACACATTAGCTGGGACAGTTTATTTCAGCTCATGTGTTTTTTGATGGAATCATTTGTGAATTTGTCATCAGATATGAGGTTTCCTTAGAGTTGGTTTCTGCTGGGTGTCCTTACTTGCACAGCTGGGAATATTAGCTGGAGGGCATTCACATAACCTCCCCAACAAAACAGAACTTTGTTATATGGCAACTATGTTCCAAAAAGGCAAATCCCAATGCACAAGCATTCATCAAAAGCAGAGATTACTTTGCCAACAAAGGTCCGATAGTCAAAACTATGGTTTTTCCAGTAGTCTTTTATGGATGTGAGAATTGGACCATAAAGAAAGCTGAACGCTGAAGAATTTATGCTTTTGAAAGCATAAATTGGTCTTGGAGAAGACTCCTAAGAGTCCCTTGGACTGCAAGGAGATCAAACCAGTCCATCCTAAAGGAAATCAATGCTGACTATTCACTGGGAGGACTACATTGAAGCTGAAGCTCTGACACTTTGGCCACCTGATGCAAAGAACTGACTCATTGGAAAAGACCCTGATACTGGGAAAGACTGAAGACAGGAGAAGGGGATGACAGAGGACAAGATGGTTGGATGGGATCACCGACTCGATGGACATGAGTTTGAGCAAACTCTGGGAGTTGGCAAAGGACAGGGAAGCCTGGCATGCTGCAGTCCATGGGGTGACAGAGCATCAGATACAACTGAGTGATTGAACAACAACAACAGTTTGTGTCACAATGGTTGCTTTTCACATGGACTGAAACAAATCATGTGGCCAAGTGCTGGCTTAACCTGGGAGGGAATTACACAAGGTGTGGACAATGGGAAATGAATCACATAGTGGATTGTACCATAGTGGAAATGTACCATAGTCGATTGATATCTTTGTTATCCCCAACTTATCAACTTATCAAAGTTGAGGATAATTATTTTTAAAAGTTGTATTATTATGTGTATAATAGAATATATTTTAAGGAATTAGAACAATTTATCTCTAGACTAAAAAGAAACAGAACTATAATGTCAACTTCCTTTCTCTCTGAGATGACTCAACTTTGATGGTCAGAAAACAATGCTTGGTCTTCTTTCTCTCCTCCAAATGCAGCATTAACGCTTTTCTTTCGATTTAGGATTCAGTTTATCCTATGAAACCAAGATGTTCTGCGATGCTGGTCAATGTCGTTTTTCATTTAATCTAAGACAGTGTCCTCTATGCATGGAAATAAGACCTCCGAATCATTTTACATAGGTCAGTGAACAGCTATCAGATGCTAATAACTTGTTACTGACCTCATCAGAAAGAATTTGAACCAATGAATTACAGGTGAAGGGCTTCTTATCCTATGAGCCTGGGGACATTTCATTCATCTTGGACATATTGTATTCATCTTGGAGAACACTTAATTCTAAAGCATGTTCTTAACTTCACATTGGCCACATTAATTATGTGTTACTTCTTTTTTATAAAAGTAGAAGGAAGACTTTAAGTGCTCCCCTTCCCCAGTATATTAAGAATCTTAACACTAAGCTGAATATGAAAGTGAAAGGGTTAGTCGCTCAGTCTATCTCTTTGCAACCTCTTGGACTGTAGCCTGACAGGCTCCTCTGCCCATGGGATTCCTCTGTTCCAGGCTCCTCTCCCCATGGGATTCTCCAGGCAAGAATACTGGAACAGCTATTGCTTTCTCCAGGTAATCTTCTCGACCCAGGAATCAAACTCAAGTCTCCTGCCTTGTAGGCAGATCCGTTACCATCTGAGCTACCAGGGAAGCCTGAAAGCTGAATATGGGCTATGTTACCCCCCAAGTCAGTGGTTATTGGAGGTGAGGACACCATTTTCTACAGATTCATGTATGGTCAGTTTTTCAGCACCCTTTCATTAACTGCATTGGATTCTAATGATGCATAAATAGGAATGAATGGTTCACATCCTTAAGCATATGGACTCTATAGTTATGAGGAGGGTTAGAGAGAAAGGTAACCATTCTGGGGTTGGGAATCAAGGAAACTGAGTTCTTCAGTAAATCACTGATTTTTTATTAATTCCAGTTTCTGAGAACACTGAGTCCTTTACATGTAAACAGGCATTTATTGAAGCTAATAGTATTTCACATGTGTTCTAAATAAATTTTCACACTACTCATATAAGAATAGCAGTTTTATTTCTGCCTTATGAATAAATTGAGGCTCAGAAATACTTAAAATTTAATAGGCTAGCTAGCACTCACTTGATAAGCATCAATGCTGGTATTTGGAATTAGATTTGATCTGGCTCTGATGTTTCCCTACTGTTCATTTCACCTCCCTGATACTTCCTCATTGGTTGAAGATCTTTCTAAGATCCTGCTGTGTCTGATTTAGTCTTATCAACCTTGGAGCATGTTCCGTGGTCAGCACAAATGGCCAGGCTTTGGAACTACTGCTCCTGTACAAACGGTAATAGGATAAGAGATTTGTCATTGCTCTAGTACCCCAGTATTCCCCGGTGGCTCAATCGGTATAGAGTCCACCTGCAATGTGGGAGACCTGGATTCAGTCCCTGGATTGGGAAGATCCCCTTGAGGAGGGCATGGCAACCCACCCCAGTATTCCGGCCTGGAGAATCCCATGACACAGGAGCCTGGCGGGCAATATTCCAATGGGGTTGCAGAGTCAGACACTACTGAGTGACTAAGCACAGTACTGCAGTATTAGACAATATAGGCTAAATAATGCAATACGAACATTTAACTCCTCCCCGATAATCTCTGTGCCTTAATACTACAGAAATTAATTTTTTGCTCATATTACATGATTCACTTGGGCTAATGATGACTTCTGATTCAAAGAATCACAAAAGTTCCATCATCTTTTAATTGCCCCATGTGGAATCCATGGCTTTTCCAACTAGTGAAAGAGACTAAAGAATGATGCAAGTGCTTCTGTGCTTAGAAGAGATGTGTCATTTGTGATCATATTTTACTGACTAAAGCTGTTCTCATGTTCTAACCAGCTGTGAAATTCCTGAGAAATACTATCCTCTGTGTGCTTAGAAGGGAAAAAATAAACATTTTGTGAATATTGATTAGTTATGCTTACGCTTCAAAAATAATGAAACACAACAAAAAATAGTAATTTCTTATTATTTTCCTAAGAAGCCATAAATATGTTATTTGGTTAAGTCTGTGTCAAGGTTGTATGTTGTCACCCTGCTTATTTAACTTCTATGCAGAGTACCTCTTGGAGAAGGAAATGGCAACCCACTCCAGTGTTCTTGCCTGGAGAATCCCAGGGATGAGGGAGCCTGGTGGGCTGCTGTTTATGGGGTCGCACAGAGTCGGACACGACTGAAGCGACTTAGCAGCAGCAGCAGCAGAGTACTTCATGCAAAATTCCAGACTGAATGAAGCACAAGCTGGAATCAAGATTGCTGGGAGAAATATTAATAAACTCAGATATTCAGATGACACCACACTTATGGCAGAAAGTGAAGAGCCTCTTGATGAAAGTGAAAAAGGAGAGTAAAAAAGCTGGCTTCAAACTCAACTTTCCCAAAACTAAGATCATGGCATCCAATCCCATTACTTCATGGTAAATAGATGGGGAAACAGTGGAAATAGTGAGACACTTTATTTTCTTGGGCTCCAAAATCACTGCAGGTGGTGACTGCAACCATGGAATTAAAAGACACTTGCTCCTTGGAAGAAGAGCTATGACCAACCTAGACAGTGTATTCAAAAGCAGAGACATTACTTTACTGACAAAGATCTATCTAGTCAAAGGTATGGCTTTTCCAGTAGCCATGTATGGATGTGAGGGTTGGACCATAAAGAAAGCTGAGTGCTGAAAAATTGATGCTTTTGAACTGTGGTGTTGGAGAAGACTCTTGAGAGTCCCTTGGACTGCAAGGAGATCCAACCAGTCTATCCTAAAGGAAATCAGTCCTGAATATTTATTTGAAGGACTGATGCTGAAGCTGAAGCTCCAATACTTTAGTCATCTGATATGAAGAAATGACTAATTTGAAAAGACCCTGATGATCGGAAAGATTGAAGGGAGGAGGAGAAGGGGATGACGGAGGATGAGGTGGTTGGTTGGCATCACCGACTTGATGGACATGAGTTTGAGCAAGTTCTAGGACTTGGTGATGGATAGGGAAGCCTGGCGTGCTGCAGTCCATGGGGTCACAAAGAGTTGGATATGACTGAGTGACCGAACTAAGGCAGTGTCTCATGTTCCTCTAGTAAAGATGATATTTCTTTATTCTGTTAGAAGTCTAGTTCATTAGTTCCTTAGAGACTGGGCCTTTAACTGGACTGACTATTCCAAGTGGGAACATTAAGCTGCCTACTGGCTTCCTTTTCAGTCATAGTTTCTCTCTCTTCTCAGGGCAGGAATACTAAAAACATAACCTTGCTTTGTGTACCAATCTATTGACAGCTATCTGTTGTTGTTTAGTCACTCAGTCACATCCAATTACAATGATGTAATTCTGAATGTGGATGCTTTCTCTATTTCCTAGCTTTATTTCTTTTTGAGGTACATTTAGAGCTATGTGCTTCTGAGTTCAAACCCAGTGAGTGGGAAATGATGAGACTTTTCTCAGGTTGCTTCTGTGAAGCACCTGATATTAATTCTCTTTGGATGATTTGGATCGTGTCTACTAGCCTTCTACCAGCATATCAGCCTATATCTCATCTTCAGTCTTTACCTTCCTCCAAAGTGCTCAGTCATTAAATCGTGTTCAAGTCTTTGCAACTCCATGAATTGTAACCCGCCAAGCTTCTCTGTTTATGGGATTTCCCAGGAAAGAATACTGGAGTGATTTACCATTTCCTTCTCCAGGGGATCTTCCCTACCTAGAGATTAAACTCACATCTCCTATATCTCCTGCACTGCAGGCAGATTCTTTACCACTGAGCCACTGGGGAAGCCGTCTTCAGTATAAGCTAGAAAACAAAATTCTTAATTTGCTGCATATGTTGGATATACAAAACTGGCACTTGGCATCCATTCTCCGCTCCTTCTATCAAGTCTTTGTTTTTTTTTTTAATCCCATAGACTGAAAAGTAAAGTCTGCATTTCCAAGATTCCATCACATCTAGGATTCTAAACACAAATTGATGCTTTTCCAATCCGAGGCACACACCCAACATTTGGAAGGCAGGAGTAAATTGAAGCCTATTATTGTGTTGCTCTAGGTTTTCTGGAGACATTTTTTCCCCCTCTGTGGTTTCACCATCCTGCTCTGGAGTTACCAAGAAAAATTTGCAAGGGGTAGTAGCCAGACTCCACAATCTGATGCTCATGACCAACTTGCTGGATATAAGAAGGTTGTAATGGTGATCATGGCAATGACTGACTGGGGTTTTCTGACCCCTGCTTTGTGACTAGGGTGATCCGTTCTTCAACTTATGTTTCTAGTAAATGCACACAAGTCCGACATGGCCAAAATACTATCTGTGTAGGTAAAGGTAACAACAAACAAATAAACAACAACAGGAAAACTGTACAGAGGGTTGGGAGTGTTTCTTATGTGTGCATCCTAAGTCCCTTCCATTGTATTTGACTTTTTGCAACCCTGTAGGTTATAGCCTGCCAGGCTTCTCTGTTCATGGGTTCTTCAGGCAAGAATACTGGAGTGGGTTGCCATGCTCTCCTCCATGGGAGCTTTCCAACCCAAGGATTGAACCTGTGTCCCTTTAGGTCTCCTGTGTTGGCATTGGCAGGTGGGTTCTTTACCACTAATGTCATT
Source organism: Bos grunniens (assembly GCF_055505025.1). Taxonomy (NCBI): domain Eukaryota; kingdom Metazoa; phylum Chordata; class Mammalia; order Artiodactyla; family Bovidae; genus Bos; species Bos grunniens. The sequence goes on along the minus strand of NC_141170.1, from coordinate 8,085,463 downwards.
TGGAAAGCCCAGATATAGCATAACAGTTAAATACAGAGGCTTATTAACACAGACTCAAGTTCAAATTCCAGGTCCATCATTAACTTTTATGACATGTGGTCAAGTTAATAAAAATTTATTAATTTTTTGTTTCCTAAGGATTATATAAAGCAATGCATGTGATATATCACTCTCTTCAACAACGGAAAGAAATCTCATTTTTATCCTCTTGCCCAGTTGCTTCAATGCTTCTGCCTACTCACCTATGGCCAGGTAACACCAGGTGCTGTTCTGAACTGCAAAGCAGGGCTTTTTCTTGCTATTCTGACTTTCCACCTCACGCTGGTTGTTTCCTTTATTCTTTAGTCCCACTTTGCTTTCTCAGGTCTGGAGTCTTATTTGGACAGCATTTTTCCTGCAAACACATCATGGAGTTGAAAATGCCTTTCTTTAAAGTGACATTTTCAAGAATATAATTACCAGGAGGTGTTTAGCCCATAATTTGGACACTCCTGTAATTTGGCACAGTCGCCTGCCCTTCAGGGAATGGTGAATTATTTTCAGAACAGGCTATTTCCAGAGAGAGAAACCTGCTTATTCCCACAATTTAAGAGCACTCTGACTTGCTATTTTTGAGAATAATTCATTCTTGATCAGTTCATCTCCAGCTCTTAGCTTTGGGTAAAGCAATCACATTCAGTTGTTTTTATCCATTTGGAAGTTTCTTCTTTTTTCAATTTATTTGAACCTATTTAAACAACAGTAAAAAGGAAAACTCCTCTGTATAAATTTAATTCCAATTACCCTGTCTCCTTTGCCATATTCTAGTTATAATGTAAAGGTTTTTTTTTTTTTTATGATGGCAATTTTAAAAGGTGATAATTCACTTGACAACTGGAGAAACTAGGATCATTAAAGCAAGAAATAGTTATTTTTAATGCAGCCTAACTATTCTCTGTGTTTTCAGAACACTAACAATGTTCTTTGACATTTTTCAGCATCCCTTCCTTACTGTATACTGAGGGATCAAGGCATTTATTCATTTATTTGATAAACAGTTACTGAGCATCTGCTATCAACCAATCCCCATGTTAAGATTTAGGGACAAAAATATGAACAAGACATGGTCTCAGCTTTCTTCTCTCTTCTTGTAACCAGGTTATATGCAAGAAACAGAGAGAAAAGAATAAAAGTAAGAAAAAGAGTTATACAATTATTAAAAAAAAAAAAACTTGTACACTTATAAGAAGAAGAACAGGAATGGGATGATGAAAGAACAAGAAAAGAATTAAATGGGTTTGGGAAGGCTGAACAGAAAAATAACTGAGAAGAAATAGAGGAGAAAAAATATGTAAAAGGAGTGGTTGTAGGAAGGAGATTTAAAAATAAGGATTGTAGTAACATTGAAATTTATATAGTACTATTATCATATGCATGCATGTAATTTTCTGTATTTTCTATAACTCAAGCAACTTTGTAATAAGCCCTCTGCTTCCACTGATGTCAGCAAAAAATTTTAATCTTATCGTTTTAATGTTATCTGTCTCTTCCAGTTTAAATCATAGACTCTTTTGAGGTTAATTTTGTCTCTTCATGACTTTTTCTACTTTTCTTCTCTTTCCCTTCTCACAGAGTGTTACCTGGGCCCCGTAGGAAGTTTTCGTGGCAACATAGATTCAGATCTCTAATCTTCATATGTATTTCCAGGCATCTGCTGGATTTTCTGTTGGTTTATGTGTCCTCTTATGGCCGAATAACTGCCCCCAGCCTGAAACTCTCTGTCATGGACAGATCAATGACCCTCAAAGATGTTCACCTCCTTAGCCCCAGAATCTGTGACATTTGTCTCGCATGGCAAAAACAATATGATTGCAGATGGAATTCAAGCTGATAATTAGTTGGGTTTGTTATTTATTGTTCAGGTGCTAAGTTGTGTCCAATTCTTTGAGCCCCAGTGGACTGCAGCACACCAGGCTTCCCTGTCCTTCACTATCTCCCTGAATTTTCTCAAACTTTTGTCCACTGAGTCAGTGATGCCATCCAACCATCTCATCCTCTATCACCCCCTTCTCCTTTTACCCTCAATCTTTCCCAGCATCAGGGTCTTTTTCAATAAGTCAGCTCTTTGCATCAGGTGCCAACAAAGTACTGGAGCTATATGAATATTAAAGGTTGATTTTTTTAGGATTTACTGGTAAAAAGTTGAGCTTGACATGGGAAGATTATCCTGTTATTTGAGGTGGAGAGGGCAGAATCCCCTTCTTTCAGATTCCTTTTCAAAGGAATCCATGAGTTCAAAAGAGTTGGACACGACTTAGTGACTCAACAGCAACAGCAAGGATTAGGAGATAAAATAGGGAAAACAAAGAGGAGAAGCAAAGAGAAGCCCAAAAGTAAAGGAAATGAAGGATAAAAGGGAGGGGAAATCGCGTTTAAGATTATTTGGGAAAAAAATGAAGCAAAATGATTTTCTAAGGTTTCTTTGTAGAGCACCAGAGAGAACTGCATAAAATCATTCTTCCCTCTTCTCCATCTGCAGTTCAACTGAAGTAATTTCATTCAACTTTTCACTGAGCATGCACACATACACACGTACACAACACACAGGCATTCTTTCTCTCTCCCTCCCTCCTGGGACCCATCTCTTTTCTCTTTCTCTCTCTCTCTCTCTCTCTCTCTCTCTCTCTGTGTGTGTCTCTGTCTCTCTGCATGGCTCAGTCCTGCTCCTGTATGAATGCACTCTAACATATTCTCATACATGTGAACTTACTCTCAAACACTCTGTTACCTGCCACCCTTTTCCTTTCTTTGTCTTGGTGGAATCATAAAGAACTGTGCACATTTCTCTTCTTGCCTCTCTTCTGAAAGCTTGTCTCTCCGCTTCCTTTTCCCTTTTTTTTTTGGTGTTTCCTTCTCTTCCAATCCTTCCTTCGTGGCAGACTCGCTGCCACTGTGCCTCACATGTGGTCACGGTATGTCGTACAAGTAAGTGATGGAAGGCAGGTATTTTCAGAATTGCAGCTATGACGTCTGGAATTTATCCAGGGAGATTTTATAAATGAAAGTTTAGCAGAGGAGGAAACTGATCAAATATGAACCAGATCAAGATCATTTTGTCAGCTGGCAGGGTCCTGAACTACAGAGGCGATGTTGTGAGAGTCAGGGGGATCAGGCATGAGACAGGAATCATGAGGACCTATCTCCAGTCTAGATGGGAGCTGTAGAGGTGAGGTTCATTTGTAGACTGAGCTAGGGGATGAAGTAGAGCAGGTGTCTCTGCTCCACCGTGATAAAGTCAGGCCAAACAAGTGTGTGAGCCTTGACACTGTGGAAGTATGAGAAACTCTCTGAGTGTTAAGTGTCCTGGGACTTGAGTATGCTGCTTCCTAGAAAAATGGCCTGCAAGACTGAAAATTAGGTGCATATATTTGATAAACCTGTAAATGGAAGAGAACAACGATGGATTGTGAACTCAGATTTCCAAACTAGGTTTGAAGAGTTTCTTTCTTTTTTTTTTCCCTTACATTTGACCAAGACTACTTATTATTCTGAAGATGGAAGGCATCCCATCAGTGTGTTGAGGAAAATGTTATCCTTGAGAATTCTGGAATGTCACTAGATGCACTTTCTCAAGATCAGCTACATACACACCATAATCTTGTGAAGCAGAAGAGCTTGAATATAGGAAGAGTGAAAGTCACATTATTTAAGGATCATAGAGACAATGGTTGGCAGGAAGATTCTTGTCAAGTTAACAGGTGACCTCACCTTTTAACTTCAGATACTGGATCAAGGAGATGTTTTAGTAAGAAGACAGGAAACAGATAGTATGCCTCCTGAATAATAAAGTATTATAGAAGCCGCTCTTTAGCATGCTGCCTGAATATAACTTCAGTCTGCATGCAACAAGAACAGACTTTAGTGTCACACTCACTATCCAGGATAAGAAATATTGAGAGCGATTTAGATTAGGAGATTTCTACATCCCACACCTTCCTATTTTGCACAGGTTTATGTAGCAACCATGAGGGATACAGATAAAACAACAGATGTGTGTGTTTGTGTAATAAAGTTAACAAGCTGTTGATGTTATTTAGTCACTAAGTCATGTCCAACTCTTTTGCGACCCCATGATCTGTAGCCCTCCAGACTCCTCTGTCCATGGAATTTTCCAGGCAAGAATACTGGAATGGGTTGCTGTTTCCTTCTCCAGACGATCTTCCCAACCCAAGGATCGAACCTACTTCTCCTGCATTGGCAGGCGGGTTCTTCACCACTGAGCCACATGGGAAGCCCCAAGATAATGGCTGTACTTCAAAGAGAGACACCTGTAAAGTGGTAGAAAGAGACAGGAAGAACTCTAATTATTGCATGACTTAGAACCTGTCTGAGAAAGGAAGAAGTCTCAGACAAAGTAATTACTCCTGAGACTCTTGGCTGATGTCTCCAATGCCTGAATGAGGAGGGGTTGGAAATATGTGTCACACATGTGCAGTATTAACATATTAAAAGACCCTGATGCTGGAAAAGATTGAAGGCAGGAGGAGAAGGAGACAACAGAGGATGAGATGGTTGGATGGCATTACTGACTCATCAATGGACATGAGTTTGAGCAAGGTCTGGGAGTTGGTGATGGACAGGGAAGCCTGGAGTGCTACAGTCCATGGGGTTGCAAAGAGTCGGACATGACTGAGTGACTGAAGTGACTGATGAGACATGTAAATTTATGGGAACTATTATTTTCATACTTGCACAGCATTAGTATTATTTTAAATATATCTGGGTTTAAGTGGAATGTCATGACTTGCATGTTAACAGTAGAGGACTCTAGCCTGACTGCTCCAGCAGGAACACTTTGTGTATGTTTCTTCCCAAGTCCATGCTAGATGAAGTTAGCTTGGTAGTTTGAAGTTTGTCATAGCGGAAATATTTCACTATTAAAACCTCAGGGCCTTATTTTGAGCACTAATAGTTAAGCGTTTACCAGTATATCAATGCATGTCAATGTTTCCTAATACAATAGTCTCTCTAAATCCCTAAACCTAGAACAAAGCTTGGTGTAACACATGTCTATTGAATAAATGGTCAGGAAAAGGAAGAAGGGATTTATAAGAATAAAGAGAGAATCTTCAAGAATACATTTTCAGGAGAAAAATCTGAGTTTTGAGAAATGCAAAGGAGAATGCATACCTAGGAATAGAGGAGAAGAAGATCTTTCAGGAGAAAGTCAGTTTGGCTCAGATGAATGAAGAACATAAGGAATCAGAAGAATTATAAAAAAGTTGAAAATGACTTGAGAGCAGAGTACACAAGAACACTGTCAGCAGATGAAAACCAAGGATTTTGCAACAGATCTGAAAGAGCTATACCCACCTCTAGTCCAGTATCTTAGACCAGCAAAGATGAACAGACAGGAGATGAAGTAAGAAGTCTCTGCTTCATAATGATGCTCTCAGATATGAGCCTGTTTCTGAACTCATTGTGTTAACTCATTATGTTAACATTTTTAGTTGCACACATTTGTGTACATATCTTGGTGAATTTGGGCATGTGAATATACCCATGACGCCATCACCACAATCAAGTTTCTAAATTTTTCCATCACTTCCAAAAATGTCCTTCTGTCCTTTTGTGTTGTGAGTGTATATATGTGTTAAAATATTTAACATTGGATCTATTGTATTGACATATTTTAAAATGCACAGTACCATGTTATCTATAAGTACTATATTGTATAGCAGATCTTTAGAACTGGCTTACCTTGCGTATATGAAACATTATACTCATGAAGTCAAATTAACCATTTCTTCCTTTCTCCAGGCCCTGGCAACTGCCATTCTGTTCTCTGTTTTCATGCATTTGACTGTTTAAGATACTTCATAAGTGGAATCATGTAGTATTTGTCCTTTTGTGACTATTCATTTAGCGTACTGTTCTCCAGGTTCATCCATGTTGTCACAAATGACAAGATTTCAAGTGCTAAGTCGCTTCAGTCATGTCTGACTCTTTTTGACGCTATGGACTGTAGCCTGCCAGGCTCCTCTGTCCCAGATTCCCCAGGCAAGAATAGTGGAGTGGGTTGCCATGCCCTCCTCCAGGGGATCTTCCCGACCCAGCATTCAAACCTGTGTCTTTTACCTCTCCTGCACTGGCAAGCATGTTCTTTACCACTAGCACCACCTGGGAAGCCCCCCTTTCTTTTTTAAGGCTGAAAAATAGTCTGTTATATGCAAATACCATGTTTTATCTATTCATCCATCAATGGCTATTTGGATTGTTTCCATATCTTGGCTATTGTGAATGTTGCTGGAATGAGGATGGGGCACAAAGATAGCTATTGGATTCTGATTCAAATTCTTCCGAAGAAACATTATTTTTGAGAAAAGGAACATAAAGACTAAGTTTGAAAACGTACTGTTTCAGCTTTAAGAGTAACAAAGTAATTTGATGCTGCTTAGAACCTTGTGACCTATGAAGATGCAGGGAACAATTTTCCTTGTTTTCTAGGTTTTCAGGTGAGCTACTCTGAGAACCACACCCAGAGACTAATCGCTGACTTGCAGCCATTCATAGACACATGGCTCAATGGATGTACATTCTTACTCTTCTGGTGTCTCAGTGAAGAAGATCTATGTATGTCACAGTGCCTTCCGCTAAAACTGGTAAAGAAAATGGTTTGCCAAGTGCATCCCCCAAAATGTTGTTGATGAAGGGACCTCTAGGGGTAAGGAGGAAAAGAGAAGACGTATCAGTCTAACACAGCATTGGAACACTTGAGACCTCATTCAACCTTCTTTTTACACAGTGGAGGAAAACGGGGATCAAAACAATAATTTCACTTGGAGATATTTTCTAAGTCCAAATTCCTGTAATTTTTTTTTTCAATTATGATGCTGTTTTTTACACCTGAAATAAGGTACAATGAAGTCATTTGGCCAGTAGTTAAAAATGGCTTTTTGAGTCCTCACACTTATGTGGGTCTGAGCACCATGCCCTAGTTGGGGGACACTGCAGAAATGTATGACCTTGCTGAGAGTCAGTCACTTATGAAGTAAAATGGGGAATAATAGGTTCTATTTAATAGTGATGCTGTGAAGAATTATAGACATCAATAGGCAGAATACTTAGTATCATCTAGGGCATATGAAGAAAACTTAGTGTATGCTAATTATCATTTTTGTTGCTGTGCTATGTTGATAATGATGATGATGGTGATAATGATGATGTTACTTTAACTTAATCTTTGGATAATGATGTTTCAGCAGTTAATATATTTTGGCAATTATCAAGGATTTAAAAGAAAATATATCTCATAAATAAAATTTATATCACAGGAGATCATGTGTTTTCAATTTATTTCAACTGATGTTTGACATTCTTGACACTGAACCATTAGCTTCTCCCCAAAGAAGTACTACGAGTTGATGAAGAGCTTATGATTTTTAACCAGGTCTTCTCTGTCATTGGACCCAGGTAAGGTTTTACGGGAGGGGATGACATAGAGGGCTGCAATAAAATCTAACAAGTGTCATTTGATAATTAAACAGATGAATCACTCTGACCACCAAAGCAGTTGACCACCGTGACGACAGAACATTAAGACTTAGCAATTCATGATTTAAAGTCAGGAGGGTCATAAAAATCAGTGTCTGTGAATGTCCCAAAGAAGACTCACTTAGCTCTGAATACGGACTGCCCCCACAGTTCTGGAGGACAGTCGTCCATCACCTGCTCCTCTTGTACTGCAGGAAGCAGCCACCGGAAAGGAGAGGCAAAGCTCCAATGATTTCAGAGAAACCATCTGAATGACAAACGTTTTGTGATATCCCTAGCCAGCCCCATGGTCTGCTATTTACTGCCCACCAACTGGCCTCCTTGTGGCCTCTTTTGGCCACTTCCAAGCCACTCTCTACATAGCAGCCAGAGGGGTCTTTCAAAAATCTGACTGGGTCTTACTATTCATTTGCTTGAAGCCGTGTGGTGATGAACTTCTGTTGTGCTTTAAAGTAAATCCAAATCCTTTAAGCTGGCTTTCAAGACCCGGCACGACCCATCTCTGGTCCTCTCTCTGTCCTCTTCTTAGACCTCCCCTCCCTTATCTCTGCCCTCCAGACATCGATCATTCTTTCAGAGCTTCAGAGACAACTGTCTTTCTCCCTTCAGAACCCTGCAGCCTTTGTTCTCACCGCTCCCTAGTCCTAGAACACTCTGCCCTGTCTCTTTGTGTGACTGTCTCCTGCTCCTCCTTCAGATCTCAGTTTAAATGTCATCCCCTCAAGCGAGCCTTAGTCGACTGCCCTCCTGGGTATCCTTCCCTGCTTCATTGCTTCCTTCACATCACTCCCATTTTAAAGAAAGACTTTTAAATTATATCTGTCTTTATTACCTGCTTATGAAAAAGGGACTCAGTCTGCTTTGCTTGCCAGACTACACCCCAAATATTTCAACCCCTGATATATCTTTGGTAATTCACAAATTAATAAGTATTAGCCCTAGTCCTATGTTAACATGCATTGAACATTTTCAGTGGGCCAGGCTCTAAGCTAAGCACTGTGTATGGATGCTCTCATTTATTCCTCAACCAAGCCTATTCGTGGGTCCATGCCCAGTCATGTCTGACTCTTTTGCAACCCCATAGAGGGCAGCCTGCCAGGCTTTTCAGTCCATGGGATTCTCCAGGAAAGAATACTGGAGTGGGTTGCCATTTCCTCCTCCAGGGGATTTTCCCGAGCCAGGGATTGAACCCACATCTCTTGCACTGCAGGCAGATTCTTTACTGCTTGTAAACCCACACCAAGCCTATGATGACTGCTAATATCATACCTATTTTTGATGAGGAGTCAAAGGCAAAGAGTATTTACCTGTTGAATCTGAAGCCACAGAGCTAGTGCTAGCACAGCAGGATTCAAACTCAGGCAGAGTTCAAAATTTTACTCTTTACCTTGGTATTGAACCACTGAATGCAAGGATCTTGGCCTCATCTGATTGGCTGACTCCTTTGGGTTTGTCTAGATTTTGCTCAAGCATCACTTACTCAGTGAGACTCTTATATTCAGTTTGAAATGATGTCACCCTGAATTCATTATAAGCAACATTTGTCACACTATTTTAATATTGAATACCTGTCTCCTCACAAATCTAGAATTCCTCCTTGGGGAAGACTCCCTGTTTTATTATCTTTTCCCTCTATTTCTCCTGAAAAGTGAAAGTGAAGTCACTCAGTTGTGTCCAACTCTTTGCGACCCCAGGGGCTGCAGCCTGCTACGCTCCTCCATCCATGGGAATCTCCAGGCAAGAATACCAGAGTGGGTTGCCATTTCCTTCTCCTGGGAGTCTTCCCAACACAGGGATCAAACCTGGGTCTCCCACACTGCAGGCAGACTCTTTACTGTTTGAGCCAACAGGGGCTCCTTCTATTCCTCCTAAAATACAATAAAAATATTGAGCATATATTCTACCTTGGTTTTATTTTAGAAATTGGGAATGTGATAATGAACAAGATGGGTAAGTCCCCTATCTTATATAGTTTATAATTCATGGCAAAGGGAGGCAGAAACTAGTCTTGAAAATCATTTAGCAAATAAAATAATTTTAGGTAGTAGTAATATTTATGAAATGAAAAACATAAGAAAATGGAGACAAGAGAGTCTAGGGAGTGGGTACTACCGTAGACAGGGTGGTAAGAGAGAGTTTCCCTGAGGATGTGACCTTTGAGTCAAGATATGAGGATAAGGTTTGAGGGGCAATTTTTTCTCACAAGAGGATACAACTAGTATCCCAGGTGTATGACACAGTGAAGTAGTGAAGCAAGCTGTTAGCTTTCAGTCATGCCCAACTCTTTGCAACCCTATGGACTGTAGCCCGCCAGGCTTCTCTGTCCATGGGATTCTTCAGGCAAGAATACTGGAGTGGGTTGCCCTTCCCTCCACCCGGGGATCTTCCCCACTCAGGGATCAAACTTGGGTCTCTTTCATCGCAGGCAGATTCTTTACTGTCCAAGGCAACAGGGAAACCAGTATAGAAGTCCAAAGTTGAAAAGAAGCTAGCCATAAGCCAAGAGCAGAACACAGCTGTCTTCTACCTAGGTTATGAGATGTTCTGGACCTGATGTCACTTGTCCCCAGGTATGAAGGTTAATTGTATACATCAACTTTCCTGGGACACAGGATACTCACATATCTGATTAAACAGTATGTCCAAGTATGTGTGTGAGGAACTTTCCAGAAGAGATTAGCATTTACCTAGGTGGAGTGAGTACAGCAGATGACCTTCCCCAGTGTGGATGGGCACCAGCCAGTCCATCATAGGTCTGAACAGAACAAAAAGGTGAGGAAGACTGAATTTGCTCTGGAACCTCAATCTTCTCCTGCCCTTGATGCTCCTGGTTCTCTGGGCTATAGGCCCAGGTTGAGTTCTACACCATCATGTCTCTGGCTTTCAGGCCTTTGAATGGTATCCCCAGGCTTCTGGGTCTCCAGCCTGCTGCTGGCAGATTGTAAAACTTCACAGTCTTCATAATAGTGTGAGCCAATCCTGTATGTTAAATCTCTTCCTATTGGTTGTTTCTCTGTGTATGCTAAGTGACTTTAGTCATGTCCGACTCTTTGCAACCCCATGGACTGTAGCCTGCCAGGCTTCTCTTTCGGTGGGATTCTCTAGGCAAGAATACTGGAGTGGGTACTGGAGTACCCTCCCTCCTCCAAGGCATCTTCCTGACCCAGGGATCAAGTCTGTGTCTCTTATGTCTTCTGCATTAGTAGGCAGGTTCTTTACCACTAGCACTGCCTGTCTCCAGAGAACCTCAATTCATACAAGGCTTCAGTTGCAGCTTGCTTCCCAGGCTCCACAATGCCTCTGTGGTCCTCAAAGCCTCAAAGACCTGTGGTTGTTAACCACTGCCAACACACCTACTTTCTTTACACCACCAGTTGTGGGGTCTCCTGAGGTGAGGTCTCCACTGAGCCAGCTGAGACACAATGGTAGCAGCTTCAGCACCCAGCAGGCAACTGGACCCACTGAGACTTGGGTTTTTTCATTAGGTATCCAAGCCATCTGGATTTCACTGTTCAGAAGCTAACAGAAGTTAACTTCAGGGACTTTGGCCAATTCAAGACAAGGGACAGGAGGGGAGAAGCTGATAAATCTTTTATCCTTCCTTCCCTGACAAACTCTAAAATAGATTGTGTTTCCCCTATGGTTTCCATAACTTGTCTAAAAGCCTGGGCAAGAAGTAACATTTCTTGTGGCTCCATGGCCAACTTGGTCATAGACCACCTTGAGTTGATGTCCTTCTTTCCCCACTTCATGCCCCATGATTTTCTTACTCTTGCTTCCCTGAGATGGCACACTCAAATGAAATATGACTGCATGAGATTTGGCCTGACTCTCTTTTCTAAGAACTGGAACTATGACAGAAAATCAGCCTGCTGGGAGCATAGAGAAAGAAAGGACAAGAGGCAAGATATGAAGCTGATAAGATGGATAACTTAAATTCTATAGGGTCTTGCAGGCCAGGAAAGGGATTTAGACCTTATTTCAATTGAAATTTCAATTTCAATTTAGACCTTATCTCCATGGAAAGGAGATAGCATGATCCCATTTAAATATTTTTAAAAGATTATTTTGGCTACACTGTGGGTAATGGGCTTTCATGAACAGAGTTCATGCTGTACATTAGGCCCTCAATACCTATTTACTGATTGATGTGTGAATGTATATATTCTATAATGGGTTTTATTCTCCTAAGTTAGCTAGTCTGGGTTAAATCATTTATCTTGTGCATGGGTTTACCCATTAAAAATTTTGTGATATTCAGGCAGCATAGACATATTTTTATTTCAGTAGTTTTTCCTTTCATGCCTTAAACTCTCTTCTCTCTTATACCACTCCCCTCATTTTTCCCCCCTTGGGTACCATTTTTTTGTTATTTTTTTTTTAATTGAGCACAGGTTAAGAGATTACATGGTTAACTTAAATTTAAATTAAGAGATGATTTAGTAAGACTTTGCATTTCTGAAATTTTTCTGTAGCTGCACAGAAAAAAAGGAATGTTCTTTTTGTCAAGTAATTAAACCAAATATTTTGTAAGGTAGTGTCCTTCATTATCTCTGCTCACATGCACTGTGAAGTAGAATTGTGGCCCCTTATAATGGGAGAGCTAAGAATTTAAGCTTTTCCATGTAAACTGTCAGGCCTTTCTTTTATCCATTGAAGATAATTGTGCATGCTTGAAATTGCCAACCTCTAGGAAGAATATTATTAATCTTCTATGACAGTCAGAGTTCAGCTTTGGGTTGGTGGGGGCTGGTTTAGGGTGGCCAGCAAGTAGAAGGCAGGGTGCCAACTGTTCCTTCCTTACAGAGGATGTAGCGTTCTTCATATTCTTGGTAAAGCCTTTTATCAATATTCAGAGCCAAAACAAAAAGAATGAACAATTTCTTAAATTTTATATTATGTTCCTTAGCCGTAAAGTTCTGTATAATTCAAATATATTCCACTCTATCTTTCCTTCCACCTGTCTAAACTCCCTCTCTATTTCTTCCTCAATATTGAGAGATGAGGCTGGCCGGACAGAAATTGGCTCAGCATTAGAGACTACAATGCCTGCTAGCTTGGTCCTTAAACCCAAGATAATCCAAGCCAACTCTGAGTGGGAGCCAAATCAGGAGCTAAAGAGGGGGCAAATCCCAAGACCAAAGGCTTAAAAAGAGGAATGTAAATACAAGAAAGATTTGAAACAAAAGCAGGGGATTAAATGAATTCAAATAAGAGCATGCAGAGACTACAAGGAGTGAGTTGGCATGATTAAATCAGACATCTCTGAGGCACCCAGGTCTTGCCTGAATCAGTCACTGGGTTCATGGTGTGTGCATTTTGGGGGCTTAATTCAAGATGGAGAAAGGACTCCTCCAATTACTCTTGCAGCCTATATTCTAGCTGATGTCTAAAATACTCTCATGGGGACACCGCTCCTGTCTGTCTTCCCTCCTGAAAACTCCCTCCTCACAGCATAAGAAGCATTCTTCCTCTCAGTCTGCTGCTGTTGCTGCTAAGTCACTTCAGTCATGTCCCCATAGATGGCAGCCCACCAGGCTCCCCTGTCCCTGGGATTCTCCAGGCAAGAACACTGGAGTAGGTTGCCATTTCCTTCTCCAATGCATGAAAGTGAAAAGTGAAAGTGAAGTAGCTCAGTCCTGTCCGACTCTGAGTGACCCCATGGACTGCAGCCCACCAGGCTCCTCCATCCATAGCATCACTATGGCACCATAATGGAGACAAAGTCATATATTTCATTGAGAATAACATAGAATCTAATGAACAATCCAGGGAATTAAGCAGATCATGAAATGTAGAGCTACTCCTAACTAAATTATACTCTCACTATCCAGATATCTGCCATGACAGCTTGCAGACTTTTTATGTGATTTTCACCATTTGATATAAAACGACAAGCAAAACCTGCGTGTTTGTTCTGGTGAAAGCATTTAAGTTATATGGAAATCCTGGCAAAAGAATGTGGATCACATTGCAGTAATACCTCAAGTGTTCTAAGAATATAATTTAGTGCTCATGTTATTTAAACACGATATGAATTATTGCTACCATCTTTCCAATATTGAGTGAAAATGTTTTCTAAGAAGCTGAAAGAGGAAAAAGTACAAAGAGATACCCAATGCCAAAGCTTTAAAAGAGATTATGGTGCATCCAGACAAAATGATTGTTGCAAATATACATGACTGTGACATAGGTAGAGGTACCATATTAAGAATGCAATTATAAGTTCAAAATCTTGTTGTTAGCTATATAACTATAAGGAAAGAAAAAGATAGAAGCTTATATTTAGCTTTCCTCGTTATTCATCGCTTGATCTACGACTTCAGATGTTAATTCATAGGTATCTATTTCTTGAATCACAATCTCCAAGAAAAAACGATGTCAGGTCCTCAAATTTGGATATGAGACAATCAGAGGCATCTATCATTTTTCTCAAGATTTTACTAACTCCTTCTTCTCTCTCTCTCTTTTTTTAACCATCCTCTTACAACCACAGTGACTACAGCATCCATCTACCATTTCTCATCACCAAACCTCACTCAGGCAACTCTTGAATGGATAGGTAACAAAGTTTTAACTGTGTTTTTATTGGTTTTATTTTTCTAAGATCCACTTTCATTCATCATACATTTTATCCTTTTAAAATAACGTGCATTTACTTGGCCACATCAAGTCTTCGTTGCAGCATTTGGGAACATTATTTCATCATGAGAGATCTTTCAGTGAGGCATGAGGACTCTCTAGTTGAGGCGTACACCTAGTTGCTCTGCAGTATGTGAAATCTTAGTTCTCTGACCAGGGATTGCACTCGTGTCCCCTGCATTGCAAAGGTGGATTTTTAACCACTGGACCACCAGAAAATTCACCATCATACATTTTAACCTAGTTTCAGTTCAGTTCAGTTTCAGTTCAGTTCAGTCACTCAGTCATGTCCAACTCTTCGGGACCCCATGAATTGCAGCACGCCAGGCCTTCCTGTCCATCACCAACTCCCGGAGTTTACCCAAACTCATGTCCACTGAGTTAGCTGAGTCATCCAACCATCTCATCCTCTGTTGTCCCCTTCTCCTCCCGCCTTCAATCTTTCACAGCATTAGGGTCTTTTCAAATGAGGTAGTTCTTCAAATCAGGTGGCCCAAAGTATTGGAGTTTCAGCTTCAATATCAGTCCTTCTAATGAACACCCAGGACTTATCTCTTTTAGGATGGACTGGTTGGATCTTCTTGCAGTCCAAGGGACTCTCAAGAGTCTTCTCCAACACCACAGTTCAAAAGCATCAATTCTTCTGTGCTCAGATTTCTTTATAGTCCAACTCTCACATCCATACATGACCACTGGAAAAACCATAGCTTATGATTTGCTTTTATTATAGTATGCTTTGGTTACAATGAAGGAGGAAATGGTAATCTGTATCTGATTCATTGAATATTAATATACACCACAGCAGTGATAGCAATGAGAAGGTAACAGTCAGGAAGGCCAGGGGTCTCCAAAGGGAGGAAATAGGTTTCAAGTGTCAGACATTTTTTTTTATCTCTCCCTTAAGTGGCAGGAAGAAACAAACTCTCTATGGAAATGTTTTTCTTAAGCTATGTTAATTAAACTATGTATTTGCTTTGGAATTTGCCTTTTTTCAAAATGGTTCCACCTAAGACTAACTTTTTTTTCTTTTCTCAAACCTTGGGCTAATAGTAGTTCAACAAACCAGTATTCATATCATTTGTTCTATGGCTGGGGGATGACACACCTCATGCCACCCTAACTCAAAAATGCATATTGTGGGAGAGCCTTGAGATGTCTCTCTAATCTGATTAACAGCCTTCTAACAGACACAAGTTAGCTTGCTAAAACTAGCAAAAGGGGGCGTTCTCCATCCCCCTTCTGATGTCTGTGTCAGAAACTTTCCCTGTCCCTTTTCACTTTAATAAAACTCTGCTATACAAAAGCTCTTGAGTGATCAAGCCTGGTCCCTGGTCCTGAAGTTAAATCTTCTTCAGAGATCACCAATCTGACATAGTTCACCGAAAGCTATCAGTAAGTGATGGTCTGAATGCCAACAATTTTTCCCATTAGTTGGGAAGACATGATTATTCTCTCAATTTAAAGAAAACAAAGCTGTCCCAAAATATATCATCCAACAACTAAGACTTGAATGATAATTGAGACTAGATATGCAAAAGAAGGAGGTGGACTTGGCTTTGGGGCAGTCAAGAAGAAGTCTTCCAGGTAACAGAAACAGCAGGTGCAAAGACCATAAACAAGAAGAAGTGTATTTTGTTTCATATCCTGAAAAAAAGGCAGGTATAACTAAGATGTAAAATAGGAGGGGAAGAGTAGAAAGTCTGCAGAAGTAAGCAGATCAAAGGTATCTTATTAGGCATGCCAGAGAATTTGGACTTTATCAGGCAAGGGAATTATCCGAATGATTCAAGTAGGAGAGCAATATGGTCAATTTGAATTCTAGGAAGACTATTTTATGTGTACTGTGAAACCTGGATTGCTGGCCATATTACTGAACATGGGGAAACCGTTAGCAAGCTATTGCAACGGCTTCCTTAGCCTTCTTTTCCCCTTGAGTGATAATTATACTACTTCCCTAATTATCATTTGTAGGTAACATTTTTCCATCTTTGGTCTTTACTAAGTTCAATATTATTTATTTTCATTTATCTTTACTAGCAAACTAAATCATTGATATTTAATCCTTTTAGCTATTGACCTTTGCATAAATATAGCTATATGGTTTCCTGGAGTTCTTTGTTTACTTGGCCTAAAATTATGCATGCTAATAATAGCCAACATACACTGAGTACATATGCTAAATGCTTGAAATGCGGTTTCTCGTTTAATACTAAAAAAAACCTTTATTTACTATTATACTCTTTTATGAGGCTGAAGAGGCTGAGGCTTAGACAGGTAACATTTGCTTAAAATTATGATATTGATTTCTCATAGCTCAATCCAGCCCAGGTCAGCTAGACACTAGAACCAAAGCTTTTATCCAACTATTGATACATGATTGACAACTATTATTTTCCTGTGATTCTTACAACTT
Organism: Bos grunniens; assembly: GCF_055505025.1. Taxonomy (NCBI): domain Eukaryota; kingdom Metazoa; phylum Chordata; class Mammalia; order Artiodactyla; family Bovidae; genus Bos; species Bos grunniens. The sequence goes on along the minus strand of NC_141170.1, from coordinate 8,068,875 downwards.
GGGCACTTTAGATGGGGCATATAGCTCCCAGAAAATGCACAGATTGGAGGAATAAAGAGATTCTGTAATGATATATTTCAGTTCTTGAAACAATGGTCAAGTAGCTGATGATATTCTATTAAGAGATCTTTATTGTTCTCTATCTCATGAAGAAACCAAGATATCAAGAGACAACTAGATTTGTTCAAGTTTATTCAGTGAGCACTGGTCAGAGGAAACACCGTCTTCCAACAACACAAGAGAAGACTCTACACAGAGATATCACCAGATGGTCAACACCAAAATCAGATTGATTATATTCTTTGCAGCCAAAGATGGAAGAGCTCTATACAGTCAAGACGAGGAGCTGACTGTGCCTCAGATCATGAACCCCTTCTTGCCAAATTCAGACTTAAATTGAAGAAAGCAGGGAAAACCACTAGACCATTCAGCTATGACCTAAATCAATCCCTTACGACTATACAGTGGAAGTGATAAATAGATTCAAGGGATTAGACCTGATAGACAGAGTGCCTAAAGAATTATGGACAGCGGTTCATGACATTGTACAAGCAGCAGTGATCAAGATCATCTCCAAGAAAAATAAATGCAAAAAGGCAAAATGGTTGTATGAGGAGGCCTTACAAACCGCTATGAAAAGAAGACAAGCAAAAGGCAAAGGAGAAAAGGAAAGATATACCCATTTGAATATAGAGTTCAAAGAATAGCAAGGAGAGATAAGAAAGCCTTCTTCAGTGATCAGTGCAAAGAAATACAGGAAAACGGGGGAAAAAATAGAGTAGATCTATGCAAAAAAAAAATAGACTAGAATGGGAAAGACTAGAGATCACTTCAAGAAAATTAGAGATACCAAGGAAAGTTTTCCTGCAAAGATGGGCACAATAAAGGACAGAAATGGTATGGACCTAACAGAAGCAGAAGATATTAAGAAAAGGTGGAAAGTATACACAGAACTATACAAAAAAGATCTTCAAGACACAGATAATCATGATCACTCACGTAGAGCCAGACATCATGGAATGTGAAGTCAAGTGGGCTTTAGGAAGCATCACTACAAACAAAGCTAGTGGAGGTGATGGAATTCCAGTTGAGTTATTTCAAATCTTAAAAGATGATGCTGTGAAAGTGCTACACACAATATGCCAACAAATTTGAAGAACTTAGCAGTGGCCACAGGACTGGAAAAGGTGGGATTTCATTCCAATCCCAAAGAAAGGCAATGCCAAAGAATGTTTAAACTACTGCACAATTGCACTCATATCATGCACTAGCAAAGTGACGCTCAAAATTATCCAAGCCAGGCTTCAACAGTTGGTGAACCATGAACCATGTTCAAGCTGGATTAGAAAAGGCAGAGGAACCAGAGATCAAATTGCCAACATCTGCTGGATCATCAAAAAAGCAAGAGAGTTCCAGAAAAACATCTACTTCTGCTTTATTGCCTATGCCAAAGCCTTTGACTGTGAGGATCACAACAAACTGTGGAAAATTCTTAAAGTGATGGGAATACCAGACCGCCTGACCTGCATCCTGAGAAATCTGTATGCAGGTCAAGAAGCAACAGTTAGAACTGGCCATAGAACAACATACTGGTTCCAAATCGGGAAAGGAATATGTCAAGGCTGTATATTGTCATCCTGCTTGTTTAATTTATATGCAGAGTACATCATGAGATATGCTGGACTGGATGAAGCACAAACTGGAATCAAGATTGCTGGGAGAAATATCAATAACCTCAGATATGCAGATGACACCACACTTATGGCAGAAAGCGAAGAAGAACTAAAGACCTTTTTAATGAAAGTGAAACAGGAGAGTGAAAAAGTTGGCTTAAAACTCAGCATTCAGAAAACTAAGATCATAGCATCCAGTCCCATCACTTCATGGCAAATAGATGGGAAGTCAGTGGAAACAGTGACAGCCTTTTTTTGGAGGGGCTCCAAAAGCACTGCAGATGGTGACTGCAGCCGTGAAATTAAAAGATATTTGATCCTTGGAAGAAAAGCTATGAACAACCTAGACAGCTTTTTAAAAAGCAGAGACATTACTTTGACAACAAAGTTATGTCTAGTCAAAGGTCTGGTTTTTCCAGTAGTAATGTATGGATGTGAGAGTTGAACTATAAAGAAAGCTGAGTGCTGAAGAATTGATGCTTTTGAACTGTGATGTTGGAGAAGACTCTTGAGAGTTCCTTGGACTGCAAGGAGATCCAACTATTCCATCCTAAAGGAAATCAGTCCTAAATATTCATTGGGAGGACTGATGTTGAAGCTGAAACTCCAATATTTTGGCCACCTGATGTGAAGGACTGACTCATTGGAAAAGACTCTGATGGTGGGAAAGATTGATGGCAGGAGGAGAAGGGGACGACAGAGGATGAGATGGTTGGATGGCATCACTGACTCAATGGACGTGAGTCTCAGTGAACTCTGGGAGTTGGTGATGGACAGGGAGGCCTGGCGTGCTGCATTCATGGGGTCGCAAAGAGTCGGACACGACTGAGTGGCTGATCTGATCTGATGTCTGATTCACTTCATTGCACAGCAGGAACTAACACAATCTGTATGGCAAAACCAAAACAATATTTTAAAGTAAGAAAAAAAACAACAACATTATGTCCCACTTAAAACAAACAAACAAACAACAGCAAGACACTTGGGCTGGTCCCATTGAACAAAGCTTCAAAAGGCAAGGTCTCCAACTTGATGACCACTAGTGCAGCTGTGTTTGCACCTACTTTCCTTCCTATGCTTCTGCTTGTTCATTTCCCTGTTCTCTTAACTCTCTGTAGCAGTCATTACTCTTGGCAATGTAGGTTGTGATACTTTCAGGACTTTGATGAAGCTTAAAACCTTTGAAAATTTTTCACATTATTCTGTTGGGAGCAGAGTCACCCTTTATGTATGTGTAATGAAAATGGATAGCATATTATTTTAACCATCCAATGAAACAAATTCAAGCAAGCAGAATTGTTGATGTCTCCCAGAGAATACAAGACTTAATAAGCAAGAATTTGCTTTACACTATAGTCCAAGATGAGAAGATAATCCTCTAAGTGCCCTGATGATCCTTTGGGAAAGCTAAAGTCTTGAGAAAAACTTAAAGGGCTTGTGCACAGTTTGGCATATGTTTTACCCTTGTGGATTTGTGAGAAATCATGATTCTAAACTACAGGCATAAAATGGGGGCTGTATCCAATACTCTCTAATTCTGCATTCTGTTTCATCTTCTAACCTGTAGCTCTAGCTCCCAGTCACTAATCTATACATCATTAGATGGTGGTGTAGATATTAATATGCATTCCTGAGGATGAGAAGGTTGGATGATATCGCTGATTCCATGGACACGAGTTTGAGTAAACTCTGGGAGTTGAGGATGGACAGGGAAGCCTGGCGTGCTGCAGTCCATGGGGTTACAAAGAGTTGGGCACAACTGAGTGATTCAAGGTGGGGCGGCAAGAGGAGATACCCAGCGTCCGAGGTCAGGGGCAGCAGCCGGGAGGAGATACCCCACGCCCCAAGCCTGAGGCCAGGGGAGGCAGGTGGGAGGAGCTACCCCACGCCCCTACGCCCGAGGCCAAGGGCGGCGGATGGGAGAGGCAACCCCACGTCTAAGGAGCCGTGGCAGCGCGGGCGCAGAAGGGCCTAGAGGAGCTATCCCAGGTTGAAGGTCAGGAACCGTGGCGGTGAGGAGATACCCCACATCCAAGGTAAGGAGCAATGGCTACACTTTGCTGGAGCAGCCGTGAAGAGATACCCACGCCCAAGGTAAGAGAAACCCAAGTAAGACAGTAAGTGTTGCAAGAGGACATCAGAGGGCAAACACACTGAAACCATACTCACAGAAAACTAGTCAATCTAATCACACTAGGACCACAGCCTTGTCTAACTCAGTGAAACTAAGCCATGCCCGTGGGGCCACCCAAGACGGGTGGGTCATGGTGGAGAGATCTGACAGAATGTGGTCCACTGGAGAAGGGAATGGCAAACCACTTCAGTATTCTTGCCTTGAGAACCCCATGAACAGTATGAAAAGGCAAAATGACAGGATACTGAAAGAGAAACTCCCCAGGTCAGTAGGTGCCCAATATGCTACTGGAGATCAGTGGAGAAATAACTCCAGAAAGAATGAAGGGATGGAGCCAAAGCAAAAAGAATACCCAGCTGTGGATGTGACTGGTGATAGAAGCAAGATCCGATGCTGTAAAGAGCAATATTGCATAGGAACCTGGAATGTCAGGTCCATGAATCAAGGCAAATTGAAAGTGGTCAAACAAGAGATGGCAAGAGTGAATGTCGACATTCTAGGAATCAGCGAACTGAAATGGACTGGAATGGGTGAATTTAACTCAGATGACCATTATATCTACTACTGTGGGAAGGAATCCCTCAGAAGAAATGGAGTGGCCATCATGGTCAACAAAAGAGTCCGAAATGCAGTACTTGGATGCAATCTCAAAAACAACAGAATGATCTCTGTTCATTTCCAAGGCAAACCATTCAATATCACAGTAATCCAAGTCTATGCCCTGAACAGTAACGCTGAAGAAGCTGAAGTTGAACGGTTCTATGAAGACCTACAAGACCTTTTAGAACTAACACCCAAAAAAGATGTCCTTTTCATTATAGGGGACTGGAATGCAAAAGTAGGAAGTCAAGAAACACCTGGAGTAACAGACAAATTTGGCCTTGGAATACTAAATGAAGCAGGGCAAAGACTAAGAGTTTTGCCAAGAAAATGCACCAGTCATAACAAACACCGTCTTCCAACAACACAAAAGAAGACTCTATACATGGACATCGCCAGATGGTCAACACTGAAATCAGGTTGATTTTATTCTTTGCAGCCAAAGATGGAGAAGCTCTATACAGTCAGCAAAAACAAGACCAGGAGCTGACTGTGGCTCAGACCATGAACTCCTTATTGCCAAATTCAGACTTAAATTGAAGAAAGTAGGGAAAACCACTAGACCATTCAGGTATGACCTAAATCAAATCCCTTATGATTATACAGTGGAAGTGAGAAATAGGTTTAAGGGCATAGATCTGATAGATAGAGTGCCTGATGAACTATGGACTGAGGTTCGTGACATTGTACAGGAGACAGGGATCAAGACCATCCCCATGGAAAAGAAATGCAAAAAAGCAAAATGGTTGTCTGGAGAGGCCTTACAAATAGCTGTGAAAAGAAGAGAAGCAAAAAGCAAAGGAGAAAATGAAAGATATAAGCATCTGAATGCAGAGTTCCAAAGAATAGCAAGAAGAGATAAGAAAGCCTTCTTCAGCGATCAATGCAAAGGAATAGAGGAAAACAACAGAATGGGAAAGACTACATTCTCTTCAAGAAAATCAGAGATACCAAAGGAACATTTCATGCAAAGATGGGCTCGATAAAGGACAGAAATGGTATGGACTTAACAGAAGCGAAATATATTAAGAAGAGATGGCAAGAATACACAGAAGAACTGTACAAAAAAGATCTTTACGACCCAGATAATCACGATAGTGTGATCACTGACCTAGAGCCAGACATCCTGGAATGTGAAGTCAAGTGGGCCTTAGAAAGCATCACTACGAACAAAGCTAGTGGAGGTGATGGGATTCCAGTTGAGCTATTTGAAATCCTGAAAGATGATGCTGTGGAAGTGCTGCACTCAATATGCCAGCAAATTTGGAAAACTCAGCAGTGGCCACAGGACTGGAAAAGGTCAGTTTTCATTCCAGTCCCAAAGAAAGGCAATGCCAAGAATGCTCAAACTACAACACAATTGCACTCATCTCACATGCTAGCAAAGTAATGCTCAAAGTTCTCCAAGCCAGGCTTCAGCAATACGTGAACCGTGAACTTCCTGATGTTCAATCTGGTTTTAGAAAAGGCAGAGGAACCAGAGACCAAATTGCCAACATCCACTGGATCATGGAAAAAGCAAGAGAGTTCCAGAAAAACATCTATTTCTGCTTTATTGACTATGCCAAAGCTTTTGACTGTGTGGATCACAATCAACTGTGGAAAATTCTGAAAGAGATGGGAATACCAGACCACCTGATCTGCCTCTTGAGAAATCTGTATGCAGGTCAGCAAGCAACAGTTAGAACTGGACATGGAACAACAGACTGGTTCCAAATAGGAAAAGGAGTTCAACAAGACTGTATATTGTCACCCTGTTTATTTAACTTATATGCAGAGTACATCATGAGAAATGCTGGACTGGAAGAAACACAAGCTGGAATCAAGATTGCCAGGAGAAATATCAATAACCTCAGTTATGCAGATGACACCACCCTTATGGCAGAAAGTGAAGAGGAACTCAAAAGCCTCTTGATGAAAGTGAAAGTGGAGAGTGAAAAAGTTGGCTTAAAGCTCAACATTCAGAAAACGAAGATCATGGCATCTGGTCCCATCACTTCAAGGGAAATAGATGGGAAAACAGTGGAAACAGTGTCAGACTTTATTTTTCTGGGCTCCAAAATCACTGCAGATGATGACTGCAGCCATGAAATTAAAAGACTCTTACTCCTTGGAAGGAAAGTTAGGACCAACCTATATAGCATATTCAAAAGCAGAGACATTGCTTTGCCAACAAACATCCATCTAGTCAAGGCTATGGTTTTTCCTGTGGTCATGTATGGATGTGAGAGTTGGACTGTGAAGAAGGCTGAGCACCGAAGAATTGATGCTTTTGAACTGTGGTGTTGGAGAAGACTCTTGAGAGTCCCTTGGACTGCAAGGAGATCCAACCAGTCCATTCTGAAGGAGATCAGCCCTGGGATTTCTTTGGAAGGAATGATGCTAAAGCTGAAACTCCAATACTTTGGCCACCTCATTCGAAGAGTTGACTCATTGGAAAAGACTCTGACACTGGGAGGGATTGGGGGCAGGAGGAGAAGGGGACGACAGAGGATGAGATGGCTGGATGGCATCACTGACTCGATGGACGTGAGTCTGAGTGAACTCCGGGAGTTGGTGATGGACAGGGAGGCCTGGCGTGCTGCGATTCATGGGGTCGCAAAGAGTCGGACACGACTGAGCGACTGATCTGATCTGATCTGAGCCACTGAAATTAACTGAACTGAACTGAATCCTCAGGGAAACTGATGTGACTTCTAAATTGCATCTGGTCCAGATGGCATAATTCTTTTTTTTCTTTTTCAGATGGTTATTGTTTTAAGCTACTCAATTTCTTCTTTTTAAAATATTTATTTATTTGTTTTTGACTCTCAGATCTTCATTGAGTCATGCAGGATCTTTCATTGAGGCCTGCAGGTGCAGAGGTTGCAGCTTATGGGCTTAGTTACCCCACAGCATGTGGGATCTTAGTCCGCAGACTAGGGATCGAAACTGCCCCCTGAATTCTAAGGTGGATGGCATGCTTCTTCTGGTGGGTATTTCAAGATGATAACTGATTTAAAACAACCAGAACTCATCCTATATTTATTAATTATGGTTGTATATACATGCATTTAGGAAAAAAACCCCACTAAATTAAATAGAATTAAGGGGTAACTACCAATCATACAAGCTAATATTTTGGTTTTTTGAGTGTGTTTAAAAAGGTTGGCATTTGCGCCTTTGTTAGTTATTAATATAATGACAAGTATAGACTTCTGGATCTATCTGTGGAAAACAGGAAAAAGAAGGAATATTTACACCTGTTATATTAGTGCTTGTAACAGAGATGATATATTGATAACTTTGACTTTTATGCTATAAAGACTTGTCAAGTGAGTTAATCTATTGATTTGTGAGCCAGGTTTTTAAGAGATAAAATAAGAAAGCTTATTAGGCATAATTTTACTAAAAAAACAAATGAGGATAGCAACAGTTATCTTTAGTATGTTCCATGTGTAAGGCAAAGATATAATAAGTACACATATATTTTATCTAATTTCTCACTCATGCTTCAGCATAAATATTAGGCTCATTTAAGATAAAAGTAAGTCAAAGCTCAGAAAAGCCAAGTCACTTGCCCAAGACTACACTACTCTAGGGAAACCAAGATGTTGCCAAGTCTTGACTTCAGAACCAACCTTCTTCCAGCAGACTAGTACTGCTATAGCAATTGGTAGACTTGCTACTCAACTGACATTATCATAAAAAAAAATTAAGAAACAATAAGCAAACAAAATACTGTCTATTTAGTGAGGTTTTCTAATTTAATGGAAGGATAAAATGAAATACTTGAAAAAAAAGAAGTCTGCATGGCTGGTTCATGGAAGAGATAAAACTATTCCATGAAAAAAGAGTCTATGTCTCTAGATTCACAGTCCAAAACTCTTCCTTGCCCGCTCTCACCTGAGACATGTACAAATCCTAGCTGATTTCCTGACATTTAACCTGGGTCTACTTTAATTCTGGGTTTCCTTCAATGGTTCACTTTTCTCATTCCAAGAATCCTAAGGCTGAAGAGAATGGACAGAAAGACTCTGATACTGGTGAAGTGAAAGAAAAACTGAAACGAGAGCACAGAGATTTTCATTCTGGAGCAGCGCTTGGACAAACACTCAGCCCTTGAGGTTCACATCTTCTCTAGGAGTCAAGAGATACTGCTCTTAACCGAATGCCTAGGGCTACCATGGAGACCAAGTAAGGTAATGAATGAGAAAGTGCTTTGCAAGTTATGAAACACAGTGTGAGCTGTAATGGTCCAAAGTGTAGCACACAGTGAAGATTAGGTGAGAAATTCTGGAGACATATGCTGTGCCCCCCTCTCAACCCTCCCCATCATTCTCTTGTCCGCTATAATTTTAGCAAATCTCTGGTTGGCATCTCAAGTATACCTGCTGTACCAATCTCCTTTTTTATTTTTTTGTTTCTAAGTTATCTCTAAGGTCTCTAGGGCTCCTTATCCCAGGAACAGATGCAGCCTGGGAATATAGGAGTGGTCATTGCCCATACTTGTAAAGGACAGAATTGGAAGAATGAATGTTTCCACTTCCCATGTGTAGAGAGACAATTCTGAGGCACTTTCTAGAAGATTCTTCAGATGCTCCTGCAGGGTTGAGCCCCAGCTGCTCTCCTCAGTGCCCAGCTCGACGCCTCAGCCTTTATTGACTGTTCTTCTACCACTATTTTACTTCCTCTCCCTATCTCTACTTCATAGCAGCTCCTACCCCATGATGGTTAATTTTATGTATCACCTTGCCTGGGCCACAACGTATACAGATATCTAGCTAAATGTTATTTCTAGATGTGTCTGTGAGGTTTTCTGAATGAGATTAATATTTGAATCAGCAGTTTGGGTAAAGCAGATTGTCCTCCACATGTGGGTGGGCATCATATGATCTGCTGAAGGCTTGAGTGAAGTGAAAGCTTGAGTAAGAAAAAAAAAGAAAAATCTCTCTCCCTGATTGTCAATGTACCTGTCACCAATGCAGGTACATTGGTGCTCTCCCATCTTTGGACTTGGACTCAGAATGGAATTTATACCATCATACCATTTATACCATTTATACCAACTCTCCTGGTTTTCCAACTTGCTGACTGCAGATCTTGGGTTTCTCAGCCTCCATAATCACGTGAGCCAAGTCTCATTCCCTTACAGTAAATTCATATCTGTCTATCTATCTATCTATCTAGTCTATGTAATTTATCTATCTAATCTATCTATATAATCTATTCCAGTTTATCTAGCTAATCTATCTATCAATCTATCATCTCCCATTGGTTCTGTTTCTCTGGACAACTGAGATTAATCCGTGTCCCAAATCAAAGACTTGCATTCAGATAATTGTCTCAGGCATTGCTTATAAGGGGGCTTCTCTCATAGCTCAGTTGGTAAAGAATCCACCTGCAATGCAGGAGATCCTGGTTTGATTCTGGGTCAGGAAGATCCCCTGGAAAAAGGATAGGCTACCTACTCTAGGATTCTTGGGGTTCCCTTGTGGCTTAGCTGGTAAAGAATCTGCCTGCAATGAGGGAGACCTGGGTTCGATCCCTGGGTTGGGAAGATGCCCTGGAGAAGGGAAAGATGTAACTCCAGTATTCTGGCCTGGCGAATTCCATGGACTGTATAGCCCATGGGGCCACCAAGAATCAAGCATGACTGAGTGACCTTCACTTTCACTTTAGGGAGATCTTGAATCAAGACAGGTGAGCTGATTTTTATTTTTTATATTCCATTCACTTTATTTTTTTTCGCTGATATTTTTAAAAAAATTTTTGTTTTTTTTTTAATATAAATTTATTTATTTTAATTGGAGGTTAATTACTTTACAATATTGTATTGGTTTTGCCATACATCAGCATGAATCTGCCACAGGTATACATGTGTTCCCCATCCTGAGCTGATTTTTAAACCTTTCTATTTGATCAACTGATTCTTTCATTTCTGCAAAAGTTTACAGAACTTCTACCGTGTGACAGGGACTGTGCTGGGGGATAGGAAATATGAAAGGCTCCTGACCTTGAGGAATTTGTGGACCAGCGAGGGTGATGGACATGGAAGTGGATGACTGCAATGTGAGGAAGTGAGGGACAAGGTGAGCATTCCTGCATCCTGCCTCATCTCTCCATCTCAGCACCCATGTTTGGCTGCAGCTCAATTTGATTGAATTTCTTGTCATGATTGAGTTTCTTGTCATGATTCCTCAGTATAGACCCCTCCCCCAGGCTTGGCACAGACTCCCAGCCAAGACGTCTCCCCTAGTGATATTTCTGGGCTTGTGCGCTGACGCAATGACAGCTGTGAAGAATATTCCATCCCAGAAAGGTCAGCGAACAGCATAATCCACAGACTAGCAGCCGCTCTGCATAAAGCCCGTTCCTGAAACATGGATTTTAACCTTTAGGTTTTGCTAAGGCAGTCCCCCAGCTCCTGCACCCTGCCTTGGGCTAGCAGCGATGGGGGAAGTTCGAGGTGGGATTCGTTATAGGAGTCCCCTATACCAGACTCTGCCTGCCAGTCTCCATAAATGCTGCAACTGGTGGTTTGTACCTGGGTTTATCGGGCAACAGACGCCTTATTCAAAATGGCAGTGCTGCAGCTCAAACTACACCAGATGCAGGAGAGAGGAGCCTGAAAGTACAACCTCACATCGTCCCTCGTTAGTCCAAAGGATTTAGCTGCTGGGGCTCTAGCCTCTCTAAGGCAGCAAATCCCTTTTCCTTTGGCCCTTTCACAAGTTAAATTTCTGCTCTAAACCAGACTCTCTACTGGTACGGAGGGTCTGAAGTCCAAGGCAACACAGTGTTGCAACACATCCTGGTCTTGCTCTATGAACACTTTCTCAGGCAGGCAGCGGGTAAAATGGTTTAGACAGGCATACCCGTGTTTGAATCCCATCTCTAGCTTCTGAGAATGAGCATGCGGCTTCATCTCTCTGAGTTTCCAATTCTTCATCTCAAAACAGGAGACAGACAGCCTTAAGCAACATTTCTTCTATGTCTCTACTCCTGCTCCCAAGAAATGGTAATTAGGTAGTGAGATAGAGGTGCTAACTATAGCTACCACAGCAATCATATCACAATAGCACTGAAACCTTAAACGTACACCTTTCATTTGGGCAGTGTTCTATGTCAGGGAACAGTAAATCTATACATCGATGTTTTAAATTTTATTTTTAAATTAATTTTTATTGGAGTATAGTTGATTTGGGTTTCCCTGGTGGCTCAGTGGTAAAGAATCGATCTGCCAATGCAGAAGACACGGGAGACCTGGGTTCGATCTTTGGGTCAGGAAGATCTCCTGGAGGAAAGACATGGCAACCCATTCCAGTATTCTTGGTTGAAGAATCCCACAGAGGAGCCTAGTGGGCTACAGGCCGTAGGGTCACAAAGAGTCAGACATAACTTAGTGACTGAACAGCAACAACAAACAGTTGATTTACAGTGTGTGTCAGTTCCTGCTACACAACAAAATGAATCACTTACACATATACATACATCTACTCTTTTCTGGATTTTTTCCTATATAGGTCATTATAGAGCATTGAGTAGAGGTCCCTGTGCCATACAGTAGGTTCTTATTAGTTATCTATTTTAGATGTGCGAAGTGTGTGAAAGTCACTCAGTTATGTCTGATTCTTTGCGACCCCATGAACTATATAGTCCATGGAATTCTCCAGGCCAGAACACTGGAGTGGGTAGCCTTTCCCTTCTCCAGGGATCTTCCCAACCCAGGGATTGAACCCAGATCTCTCACATTGCAGCCAGATTCTTTACCAGCTGAGCCACAAGGGAAGCCCATTTTAGATGTAATAGCCTGTAAAAAGGGTTTCGCAAGTAGCTCAGTGGTAAAGAATCCTCTTGCCAATGCAGGAGACCCAAGAGACCTGGGTTTGTTCCCTGAGTTGGAAAGACCTCCTGGAGGAAGGAAATGATAATCCACTCCAGTATACATGCCTGGGAAATCCCGTGGAAAGAATAGCCTGGCAGGCTACAGTCCACGAGGTCACAAAGAGTTGGATGCGAGTGAAGATGAGCATGAGTGTGTAAAAAAGGAAAAAAAAAATAGAATGACAGTGTATGTGTTTGGGGCAGTTAACAGCCTCCGGGAGGGGCTGATGCCTTAGGGGTGTAAAAGAGGAAGGGATAATGCACCTCTGCTTCCTGCCCTGACCCCATGAGCTGTTCAGAGCCTTTCTCTGTGATCCATCCTGGGCTTCACTGACACACCTGTAATGCTCTTCTCTGCCCTTTCCATGCTAGACTGTGCCCTTCAATAGCAATTAAGTCATTAAACCACTCTGAGTCTCAGTTTCTCATCTGTAAATCGGACTTGAAATAAAACCACCAGGCCTGTCAATCCCATTGAATGTAACGAGGCAAAGGTTGTGACCATACTTTGCATATGATGCATCCCTCTACATGACTGCTGATTACTCATTTTCCTGGGTTGTAAGTATAGTGGACTTCTCCTAACTAATAACATATTTTTGGATATTTTATATATGCTGTTTTAAAATGTTCTGTTCATATTATAAAATCAATGCATCCTTTTAGTATTACATTTAAAAACTTATAAAAAACGTTGCGAAGAAAACAAAAGTCACCCTTCACCCCACTCTACACATCTCATCCTGTTAATAGTGTGGAATATTTCCTTGCATGATATCTGCACAGTTTGATTGGATCTGGCTTGGTTTTGAAGTTGAATAATCTGATCACCAGCTGAGAGAATCGGAAGAGCGAAGTCAGAGGAGGCAAGTGAGTCAACACATATCTCCAGATTTTTAGTGAAGTGTAACTGATACTTACATTTGGGTCCTTGATCTGAATATTAAAGGAGGAAAACCCAAAGGGGAGAAACATATGTTCTTCCTCCTCAAAGTGTTTTCAAACAAATAGGAGCAGGGCTCCAAGGCTTCCAGCTCAAGTGTCTAAATAATCACTTCACCAGGTACAAGCTTAGTGGTCCAAACAGAGGCTGGGACAAAAGAGAGCTTAACAGCACTGGAGGATGGAGGGGGAGAGAGAGAGAGACAGACATACAGACAGACAGACAGAGTGTATGAGCGAGAGAGAGAGAGAGAGAGAGAGAAAGAGTGTGTGTGTGTGTGTGTGTGTATGTGTGTGTGTATGAGCGAGAGAATGAGAGAGAGAAAGAGAGAGAGAGATTTCTTTTTGGGACTTTCAGGGAACACAGTAAGAAATCACACAGGGCCTCAGGGCTAAGGAAGAGAATGTCCATCTACAGGAAGATTCACAGAAAATAAATAAAGCGGTTGAGATAAGAAAAGCCTCTGGAGTAGCCTTGGAGGGAGTATTCAAGGCCAAGGACATGTGAAGCAGAGATTGCCTCCAGAGGCCTTGGGAGCCCATGGACTTGAACACTCCTATCTTCCCCTTAACTCAGGGGCCTTAACCTGAGGTTCAAGAAACTTCAAAGCCACAAACCACAGTAGAATATAAAAAGCTGTGACTTGGCCACTAACAGAAATCACAGAACTTTTCATCACATTGCAGTTGTTTCAAAATTAAAATTGTAAAACATCACTGATGTTCTATTACAGGAATTATTAAGTCTACTACTAGATGCTATTATTTAATATATTAATAAAGACATATATTATTATACTATGTCACAGTTTCATTGTTACTGGTGTTTTGATATTTGGAATCCAATACTTGATTTCCCTTATAATTCTTTGTTTTGTATTTCATGCAGTAAAACTATTATTCTTAGAGTTCAAAACTAAATATAGTTTAGAAGGGGTCCATGACATAGAAAAGGTGAAGAGCCTCTCCTTCAGGGTCTACAGGAGACTTGGAGAGAGGCTCACAGGAGACTCCAGAGGCAAAACTGAGGGGCCCAGCTGCTTTTGGTTCCAAGAAACAGAAAACTGGACTTTGATTTAGCAACAAGGGTACATATTACCTCAAATAATTTTAAATGCAGGGGTAAGACTGGCTTTGAACTGGGTTAGTTCAGTAGATCACAAATGACACAGGTGACCTCAGCTCTAAGCATGTCTCCACCCTGCCATCCGCAGCTCCAGCTTGGTCACAGGGTGGTCCTCTCATGACTACTACCTGGACTACAGGAGCAGTTTAGCTGTTTGCATTGCTATTATTTATACCTAGCAGGAAGCAGAGAAACCCTTATTCTGCTGTTCTAGTAAGCAAAGCATTAAAACCTTCTAGCAGCTCCTCCTGATGACACATTGGTGAGGATTGAGTCATATGCCCATTTGTTAATTAATAATAAGTAAAATGATATGATGAGCAGCAATGGCTTGGGCTAGTTAGAAACACCCTCCCCTGTACCCTCAGGTCAAGAGTCAGTTCCCAGTAATGCATATTGTGGTTAAACAGTGGGGAGAGAGAGGAATGCATCTTGTGTGGTCCATCATGTGACCTTCATGCTTTTCAATCATCATGTTCTTAGTCTACATGTTAACATGTTGGAGATGCTGGATTCAATTTTTAAACATCTGCTATAGCATCCTGCTAAAAATCTTTGTATGCAGAAGCATTAGGAAGGGTGGGTGAGCAGGTGTTAGGTGTAGACTCAGGGTAAGTGAAGTGTGATATTCTTCTCAGAGGAGCAGTGAAGGTTCATGCAGCCTTCCAATTTATGTATCCAAAATGGATTAGAGGTAACCAGAAACTTTGAAAATTCCAAATGTCAAGGCCACTGCTGAAGCTCCAATATTTTGGCCACTTGATAAGAAGAGCCGACACATTGGAAAAGACCCTGATTCTGGGAAAGACTGAAGGCAGGAGGAGAAGGGGATGACAGAGGATGAGATGGTTGGATGGCATCACTGACTCAATGGACATGAGTTTGAGCTAGCTCCAGGAGATGGTGAAAGACACAGAAGCCTGGCACACTGCAGTCCATGGGTTCGCAAAGAGTTGGATATGACTTAGCGACTGAACAACAACAAAATAACAAGGCCACTGGACAAGCCCCAAGATAATTGTCTCTATCCACCATCAGACTCCTTCATTTCTTCCAGTATGACTTACAAATGTTTATCATATTTTATCTGCACACCAAGAAAAATGCAGAGAAGCACTAGTTAGTAGTTGAGAAGGAAAACTTTATGGTAAGAAGATTTTAGTTCAAATCTGAGCCCCACTAGCTTCATAGATTCTCTGTGTTTTGGTTTCCTCATTTGCAAGATTGGAATTACAAGCACGATGATCTCACAGGGTCGTGGTAGGTTTTAAATATCATTGCATGCCACTAATGTTTTATAAGTTTTGGCATGTATAAAGCATTAAATAAATCTTACTGATTAAAAATAAAAGAATCGCCCTTCTAATCTTCCTTCCTCTATCTAGGAGACTAAAACAATACAGGACCTGTTACCTCAGATATGCCTCTAATTCAAGTGGTGCAATGTTTTAAGTGCTCAAGAGATATTTTTCAGAACACAATCAAAAACGTATGAAATAACCCACTCTGCCTTTTCACTGGTGAGATGGGCAGTTTTGGTGGTTAAGCATAAAGTGCAATCAGCTTAAAGTTGAACTCGAGGCCATAATTGTTCTCTTCTGGGCTTGACTCTGTACACATTGCTGCTGTTTAGTCGTTAAATCATGTCGTTCTCTTTTGTGACCCCCATGGACTGGGGCTCCATGGGTAGTTCACCCGGCTCTCCTGTCCATGGGATTTCTCAGGCAAAAATACTGGAGTGGAATGAAGTGTCATTCCCTTCTCCAGGGCATCTTCCTGACTGAGGGATCAAACGCAAGTCTCCTGAATTGGCAGGTGGGTTCTTTACCACTGAGCCACAAGAGAAGCCCATATTTACATGTTCACATGTCCAAAATAAAACAAACATACAGACAAAAAGCTACTGCCAACAGAGACCACACAAGTCACTGTGCACACCCTGAATTCTCAGGATCTCCCAGCCAAGTGAGGTATAAAGGAAACAGCATCATCACTAGTATCTGCATGGTGATAGTATAGGCTGACTGTAGAAAGCCATCCTTCTCTCTGCCCCAGCCCTCTGCACCACAGTCAAAACCAGATCATTTCTTGAGTAGCCAGGAGTCTCACATATGCTCAAGAGCAATCACTCCCGCATTCCTCCTTTGCAGCTTTCATGACAAGCTCTTTCCAAGTCATTGGTCTCCTCACCGCTGCCAGCTTATTGGAAAACTGTGCCTTCCTGGTGTACTTGGACTCAAAGCTATGAAGCTGTTGAGGATCCAAATGGCACTCCATCCACTCAAGACCCTGGTGTGACAAACTCCCTTCCTCCATGTTTTATATCACCCTCTGATACCTGGGTTCTCTGGTGTGTCTGAAAATCATAAGGTCTATATGGTCTCTTTAGATTCTTTTTGCACATCCTGTGTCTATAAGGGACCATGAACCATGCTTCATTTCTGTGTCTTTGTCCAGGTTCTTCCCATCCACATACATGTGCACACACTCATGCAGGCACACAGATCCATTCTCGTGTTAAAACACACAGATATTCCCAAAGATAAAATAGATAATTGATGGCTGGAGGGAGTAGTCTGGCTCTCACATCCATCTTCACAGTGTCTCTCCTGCCCAAGAAGCAGCCCCGTTGCTGAGATACAGGTAACTGACTATCCAAACAGTGAGCAAAGGAAGACAAATTAGCAGTTTAAGGAAAAATTCAAAATGGCAGTTGCATCAGGCAGCAAGAAAAGTAGCCACTGGAGAAACCATATTGTCTACCTGCTAGGAGTGCTGAGTGTATAAAGAATAAATTGGCAAGTGTTGACAGATTAATGATGGTGGCATCTGCTAGGAACAGGTGGTGCCTCAGAGCGACGGTGAAGATGCTCCTGGAATTAGGCAACATCCCTCCAAACACACTCAGGCTTCTACTTTCACAGTGTCTGAGATTAGTATGCTACACTCAGTCCTAAAAGAAATGGACTGATTATAGGGTTGACCTTGACATGTTAGTCATTTATTGTCTCTGTTAGTTGAATCTTTCTCTATTCCTGTGTTTTCCTATGAGTATCTCAGTATGAGAAAGGACAGATAGGCTGGCCTCTTCTGTATAGCACACATTTCTGAGGTCATGAAAGAAATGTCAGATAATATGAAATTCCCTAAATAATAACTTGCAAAGCTCAGGGAAAGTCAAAGAAGGTAGTTCCACTGAAAGCAAGGCTGGAAGCCCCTGGACTTTAGTGATGGCCATGCCCTTGACTGAAATTAACAAACACGCAATCACACTGGCCATATGCAACCCTTCATTTACTTCTCTCCCTAGACAGTTAGCTTCTAACTTCTTAAAGGGTGAGCGGTAATCTCAAAAAGTGTTACTAAATCATGGATTTGGGGCGAGTGCTCCTATTGACTTAATGTGGCAAGAAATGACTCATTTATCTACTGAGACATACAGGTAGGTAAGTAAGCTACTCAAAACTTCAGGCTCATCTGGGAAGTGGTAGGGGGTTGTGCAGAGGGTTTAATGTGCATATCTTCAACACCTTTCCAAAGCCTCGTTCCCTAGTTGTGATGACCCCTCAAAGTTCTCTTCAAAAATCCCAGCATCATCTTCCACTCTGCAGCATCACCACTGACGTCCATCGTGGGGACTCCCTGTCCTGCTGAACACAGCTTTCTGCCCTGGTGATCACTGCCTTAACCCAACCTGGCCCTGGGGAAGTGGATAAGAGTGCCAACATCTGGACTTACAGAAATATACAGAAATGATGTAATCTCCCTGGGTCTTTGCCTCCTCACCTCTGAAATACAGAAAGTATCAATAGGCAACATTTTCTAAGCACTCACTTCACTCAGTCACTCTGCAAGCATTCTGCAAGTGTTTACTCATTTAATCCTGGAGGAGGAAAGGGCAACCCACTCCAATATTCTTGCCTGGAAAAATCCCATGGACAGAGGAGCCTGGGGGGCTACAGTCAGTGGGTCACAAAAACTTACACATGAATAAGCTACTCAGCAGCAATATTTATTTAATACTGTTAGAGTTGCAGTAAATACTAAGTAAGTTAATAGTTATAAGTGCTTAGGACATTATTTAGAATTTAGTAGACATGTTTCTATAAACGTTTCTGCTAGAACTATTACTATGACTTCTGCAGCTACTTTTTGTTATTATATTAGTTTACCAGAGTTGCCATAACAAAAACCATAGACTAGGTGGCTTATATTTTTGAGCTCCAAAATTACTGCAGATAGTGATTGCAGCCATGAAATTAAAAGACGCTTACTCCTTGGAAGGAAAGTTAGGACCAACCTAGATAGCATATTCAAAAGCAGAGACATTACTTTGCCAACAAAGGTCCATCTAGTCAAGGCTATGGTTTTTCCAGTGGTCATGTGTGGATGTGAGAGTTGGACTGTGAAGAAGGCTGAGCGCCGAAGAATTGATGCTTCTGAACTGTGGTGTTGGAGAAGACTCTTGAGAGTCCCTTGGACTGCAAGGAGATCCAACCAGTCCATCCTAAAGGAGATCAGTCCTGGGTGTTCATTGGAAGGACTGATGTTGAAGCTGAAACTTCAGTACTTTGGGCACCTGATGCAAAGAGCTGACTCATTTGAAAAGACCCTGATGCTGGGAAAGATTGAGGACAGGAGAAGGGGACAACAGAGGATGAGATGGTTGGATGGCATCACCGACTCAATGGACATGAGTTTGGGTGGACTCCGGGAGTTGGTGATGGACAGGGATGCCTGGCGTGCTGCGGTTCATGGGGTCGCAAAGAGTCGGACACAACTGAGGGACTGAACTGGAACTGGGGGCTAGATGTTCAAGATCAAAGTAGTATCAGTGTTGTTTTTTTCTGAGGTCCCTCTCCTTATAAATGGCCGTCTCCTTGTGTCCCCACATGGCCTTGCCTCTGTGCTTGTCTGGGTCCTAATCCCCTCTTCTTATAAGGACACCTGGTATGTTAGATTAGGGTCCACTCATTTGGTCTTATTTTACCTCAGTTACCTCTTTAAAGGCCTGATCTCCAGATACAGTCATATATTGAGGTCTTGGGGATTAAGACTTCAATATATAAATTTAGTGGGTAGAGAAACAGTTCTGTCCATAGCAGTTATGGTATATGAACTTTCCCCTTAAGTTCCCATTGTGAAACTCTGGAGGTGACTTTATAATAAGCCTTCAGCGAAAGTTGAGATTGAAAATAAGAGCTAGATAAAGAAAGGGAATATAGAAAATTACTTAAAACTGCAGCTTGGTGTTGCTGGCCCTTAAAAGTTGACTCTACAGGATCCTGACGGTCCAGTACCATCTTACCTTTCCCAAATAAAAGCATCCTCTAGCAGCTTGGCTCCAATGGTTCTGATTCATACCAAAGTCTACAAGGTCACAGAGAATAAAGGAAATAATACTTTTTCATGCTATTCTAACGTCATCTTCTGTAGTTCTGATTTTTGACTCAGGATATACAATTTCCCAGGATGAATGTCCATTTTCTTGAAGAAAAGTCCATCCATTTTCATGGTTTTTGTTCTTTGGCCCTGAAGGTGCAATAAAATTTAATAGGTCATTTTGAATGATTCTTTAATTAAAAAACACTGCTAGTGTGAAATGTGATTCAACATTTATTTTATATTCCAAGAGACAATATAAATTTTACATTATTTTTTGTACTTTCTTTGAGCAATTTTTGTTCATGATTATTGTCCTAGCCCTGACAATATTTTGAGTCAGATTTATGTAATTTTTTTGTGTTGCAGTTCTTATTTTAAATATGAATTTCAAATCCACAGTGGTTTTTTTTTTCTCTCTCTCATTATTCATTTTCTAACCTAAGCTCACTTTTTAACTTTTTTCTGTAGCATTATCAATTTATTTTCCCTTTGATCTCTAAGGTTTATCCTTTGAGATTTTCCTTTTTTTTTCCGAGCAACTATTTTCAGTTGATTCTGCTGTCTGATTCTTTGCCATTTTCTAAAATGATTCTGATAAAATTTAGCAATTTTGTTTTGCTTATATTCCTTTCATCAACATTTTTTTTTTAAACTTCAGAGTCTGCGTAAGTCCCGAGCCACTTCTTTTCTATTATGTCTGTTTGAAATCTGGAGAGAGCAGTTTATTTAGAGACAGTTATTGGCTCCCAGCAATTGGGAAGGTAAGCAGAAAATAAAGGGCAGAGAAAGTCAACACCTTACAATTTGATTAATGGTTTCAGTTGCTCCTCAGTCAATGTCCTCTGGCCTGAAGGCATGCATTCACCTAGTCTGAGTATTCAAGGAGTTTTAGTGCTCACTGTAAAGTTCTGGAAATCTCAAGTTTTCTGTGTTGTTAGCTGCTTTTCTTCCCTCTTCTTGATTGCCCCAGGTGACTGCTTTGATAATATTACTGGCAATAAAGTTGGCATGTCTTCATGGTTCTTTTTGCTCTATCTCTCAAACTAATCTGTGGTCTCTGTGAGGATATATTCTCTCCTATCTGCACAACTCTCTTACATACCTTAGTCATTAAAGGATCTGAAGTTGAGTCTGTCAACACTGTGACAATTATTTTAGAGAGCTGTGCTGTGCTTAATCACTCAGTTTTGTCCAACTCTTTACAACCCAACAGACTGTAGCCCTCCAGGCTCCTCTGTCTATGGGATTCTCTAGGCAAGAATACTGGAGAGGATGGCCATGTCCTCCTCCAGGGGATCTTCCCAACCCAGGGACAGAACCCAGGTCTCCTGCATTACAGGTTGATTCTTTACAGTTTGAGTCACCAGGGAAGCCCATATATCTGTCCATAAATTTGAAGAGGCTTTTATTGTCCTAATTTTAAAATATATTATTTCTGACATTCTTTATATTTTGTAATTGGTTATGTGGCTTCTTCCCCCTTTGTGTTTTTACAGATGATATTATATTTTCGTTTATTTATTCTTCCTAAAACTTTTGATGGGTTTTCAGAGAGAATATGAATATAAAATTTTAATTACATCAATCATTACTCATTTTATGTATAATTTTTTGTTTTAAGACCTCTCCCCCAATATGTTTATTTCTATTGATGTGTTTATGCAATGTGGTAGTTCTACCACCTAAGATATTAACATATTTATAACAATAACTTCATAAATAATAATACAGATATGGAAAAATCAATGGCTAAGTTTTATTTAAGGAGAACCAAGAGAAGGCACTATTTTTTCCTAGTCACTCTTCTGGATAAGATGAAAACTACAAAATTCATGAAAGCTGGAGCTTTGTTTTATTACTTCCCATAACACAGTGCTTATGCTAGTACACAGAACACAGTAAATCTTAGTAAGCTTATGTTGAATGAATGAATGAAATCCATGCTTATGGGTCCTGCAGCATCTTCATAATCTCACCTCTACTTTGATTACAAACAATCCCTCAAAGAAAAAGAGCAAATAAAGTTCATATGGGAAAATACGGATTGCAAGCAGATTCTTCACTGACTGAGCTATAAGGGAAGCCCTGTATACACTCAGGTTAATCTAAAATCACACAGAAACAAAATGGTCTCCAAAGTCCACATTCTGCTGAAAAATATCTGATATATATAACCAATAAGGACACACCCTCTGATTCTGGAATGACCATGTTAATTTTGACTTCAGCATCTCTCCTCTAGCTCCATGCCCAGGGTAAGAATTTTTCAACTTTTTCATAACCAAAAGGAAAGAGTCCCTTTTCTTTTTTTTCCCCCAGAACAAAGAAAATGTTTGTTCCAAAGTTCAACTTAATTTATTACCAATTAAAGGGCAGAAACTGCTTGCCATTTTTAGGTGACAATTTTTTTCAGCTTCTATTCCCCTTAAAGGTAAATAAAATAATTGCAGCACAGGTATCTTATCACAAGTAATTTGAAAACAAATACCCATTGGGGTTGGAGTTAGTGTAGGTGTTAATAACTGGAGGAATGGTAATTAAAATGTGTAGACTGTGTTCTGTGGAAAACTGTATAGCAATTAGCAGCTATAGGCCAGATGTGTCTATGAAAAATGGCAATGCCTTCACAATTTAATGCTGAGTGAGAAAAGAAGACAACATAAATTTGATAATATAATGCTGTATAATGTAAGCTAGATAGTCACAACAAAAGAATCCATATTTTATATGACTATAAACAAGTAAAAAGACAGAAGTCAAAGACACTAGAATAGTTGCTTTTGGAAGAGGAAGGAAATAAAAGTGGAAGATGGGGATGCGATGTACCACATATACACATACACAGATGTATAAATGCATACAGTTAGACAGGGCCCTTTCAGAGATCAATTATAAATTGGAACTATGAAAGTCTCAACCTAATGCAACATTAGATTAAAAACATGTAAATTTGTAAGACATAGAAAGGAGTATGAATTTGATATGAGTTTGAGTAAACTCCGGGAGTTGGTGATGGACAGGGAGGTATGGCGTGCTGCTGTCCACGGGGTCACAAAGAGTCAGACATGACTGAGCGACTGAACTGAATTGAAATGAGCTAAAAAAAGAGTATGATGAAATCTCACTGGATCAGGGGCTGCAAATAAAGAATCTATTATATTAAATAGGAAATATGTTGTGGTTATGAAGAAGAAACAAAGACTAAAAGTAACCTCAAAGATTATACCTAGAACAGAATAAACCCACACATCCAATTAATTAATGAATTTTTGGTCAATTAATTTTTGACAAAGGAGACAAGCATGTACAATGAAGAAAACACAGTCTGTTCAGTAGATGGTCAACCTGCAGATTGGGAGAAAATAAAATATATATATATATAAACGGTATCTAATCAAATTTATGACCTTTTGCATGGCAAAGAAAATCATAAGCAAAACAAAAAGGCAGCCTACAGATTGGAGAGAAAATATTTGCAATGATGCGGCCAACAAGGGCTCAATTTCCAAAACATACAAATAGCTCACACAACTCAATAACATCAACAACAAAAAACATACAACTCAATTAAAAAAATGGACAGAAGACCTACATAGATGTTTCTCCAAAGAAAATGGCAAATAGATATACAAAATTTGCTCAATGTTGCTGATTATAATAGAAATGCATACCAAAACCACAATGTGGTGTCATCTCACATTGGTCAGAATCAGTTCAGTTCAGTCGCTCAGTTGAGTCCAACTCTTCGTGAGCCCATGGACTGCATCACTTCAAGGTTCCCTGCCCATCACTAACTCCCAGAACTTGCTCAAACTCATGCCCATCTAGTTGGTGATGCCATCCAACCATCTCATTCTCTGTCACTCCTTCTCCTTGGTCAGAATGGCCATCATCAAAAAGTTTAAAATTAAGAATACTGGAGAGGGTCTGGAGAAAAGGAAATCCTCCTACAGTATTAGTGGAAGTGTCAATTGGTACAGCCACTATGGAAAACAGCATTCAGATCACATCAGTCGCTCAGTCATGTCCGATTCTTTGCAACCCCATGAATCGCAGCACGCCAGGCCTCCCTGTCCATCACCAACTTCCGGAGTTCAATCAGACTCACGCCCATCGAGTCAGTGATGCCATTCAGCCATCTCATCCTCTGTCCTCCCCTTCTCCTCCTTCCCCCAATCCCTCCCAGCATCAGAGTCTTTTGCAATGAGTCAACTCTTCCATGAGGTGGCCAAAGTACTAGAGTTTCAGCTTTAGCATCATTCCTTCCAAAGAAATCCCAGGGCTGATCTTCAGAATGGACTGGTTGGATCTCCTTGCAGTCCAAGGGACTCTCAAGAGTCTTCTCCAGCACCATAGTTCAAAAGCATCAATTCTTCAGCGCTCAGCCTTCTTCACAGTCCAACTCTCACATCCATACATGACCACAGGAAAAACCATAGCCTTGACTAGACAAACCTTTGTTGGCAAAGTAATGTCTCTCCTTTTCAATATGCTATCTAGGTTGGTCATAACTTTCCTTCCAAGGAGTAAGCGTCTTTTAATTTCATGGCTGCAGTCACCATCTGCAGTGATTTTGGAGCCCAGAAAAATAAAGCCTGACACTGTTTCCCCATCTATTTCCCATGAAGTGATGGGATCAGATGCCATGATCTTCGTTTTCTGAATGTTGAGCTTTAAGCCAACTTTTTCACTCTCCACTTTCACTTTCATCAAGAGGCTTTTGAGTTCCTCTTCACTTTCTGCCATAAGAGTGGTGTCATCTGCATATCCAAGGTTATTGATATTTCTCCAGGCAATCTTGATTCCAGCTTATGTTTCTTCCAGTCCAGCGTTTCTCATGATGTACTCTGCATATAAGTTAAATAAACAGGGTGATAATATACAACCTTGATGAACTCCTTTTCCTATTTGGAACCAGTCTGTTGTTCCACGTCCAGTTCTAACTGTTGCTTCCTGACCTGCATACAAATTTCTCAAGAGGCAGATCAGGTGGTCTGGTATTCCCATCTCTTTCAGAATTTTCCACAGTTTACTGTGATCCACACAGTCAAAGGCTTTGGCATAGTCAATAAAGCAGAAATAGATGCTTTTCTGGAACTCTCTTGCTTTTTCCATGATCCAGCGGATGTTGGCAATTTGATCTCTGGTTCCTCTGCCTTTTCTAAAACCAGCTTGAACATCAGGAAGTTCACGGTTCACATATTGCTGAAGCCTGGCTTGGAGAATTTTGAGCATTACTTTACTAGCGTGTGAGATGAGTGCAACTGTGCAGTAGCTTGAGCATTCTTTGGCATTGCCTTTCTTTGGGATTGGAATGAAAACTGACCTTTTCCAGTCCTGTGGCCACTGCTGAGTTTTCCAAATTTGCTGGCATACTGAGTGCAGCACTTTCACAGCACCATCTTTCAGGATTTGGAATAGCTCAACTGGAATTCCATCACCTCCACTAGCTTTGTTCGTAGTGATGCTTTCTAAGGCCCACTTGACTTCACATTCCAGGATGTCTAGCTCTAGGTCAGTGATCACACCATTGTGATTATCTGGGTCGTGAAGATTGGGTGTCCTTAAAAAACTAAAAAGGGAGTTATCATATAATCCAGCAATCATACCCCAGGTGTATATCTGGATAAAATATCAATTTGAAAGGATACATGCACCTCATAATATTTTCAAAATATTAATCTGAAAAGATACATGCACCATTTACAATAGACAAGACATGGAAGCAGACTAAATGTCCATCAATGGATCAATGGGTAAAGAAGATATGGTATATACACACAGTGGAATACTACTTAGCCAAAAAAAGAATGAA
Source organism: Bos grunniens (assembly GCF_055505025.1). Classification (NCBI taxonomy): domain Eukaryota; kingdom Metazoa; phylum Chordata; class Mammalia; order Artiodactyla; family Bovidae; genus Bos; species Bos grunniens. The sequence goes on along the minus strand of NC_141170.1, from coordinate 8,043,334 downwards.
GTAATATCATTTCAGCAACGTGGATGGATGTAGAGATTACTATACTAAGTGAAAAAAAGTCTGAAAGAGAAAGACAAATGCCATATGATATCTTATATGTGGAATATAAAATATAACACAAATGAGCTTATTTATGAAACAGAAACAGACTCACAGACGTAGAAAACAAATTTATGGTTACTGAAAGAGGAACAGATAAATTAGGAATTTGGAATTAACATATACACACTGCTGCTGCTGCGGCTAAGTCGCTTCAGTCATGTCCGACTCTGTGGGACCCCAGAGACGACAGACCACCAGGCTCCCCTGTCCCTGGATTCTCCAGGCAAGAACACTGGAGTGGGTTACCATTTCCTTCTCCAAATATACACACTACTATTTGTAAAATAGATAAGCAACAGGTCTTACTATGTAGCACTGGGAACTATATTGAATATCCTATAATAATCTGTAATGGAAAAGAATATGATAAAGAAGATATATAGATGAAAACTGCATTACACCAGATACCCAAACAACATGGTAAGTCAAGTGTACCTCAATAAAAAAAAATTATACCTAGAGAAATGTATAAAAAGAAACACAAGTAAAATACTCATTCTATCTTTTCTTAATTCTCCTGTGGTTTTCTATATTAAAATGAGTGACATGGATGTCTGTGTTGTTCTAAATAGATCTGCAGTACTAGGGTATAAGAGAAAGTGATGACCTATGTGGGCAGGATACAAGCATAATGGTGGTCACTGAGAAACTCAGGAGAGACTGTTGGGGAGTCTCAGCTTTATCTCTTGGGATGTTGAGGCAGGATTGCAGCCTTGAAGAGAAGTAAGAGCAAGGGATGGTATCCAGACAGGGGTACCCAGGGCCTCAGGACCAGAAAATGAAGTAGCAGATAAGGAAGGACCACAGGGGCCACCCACAACCACAGGGGCCAGTTACAGGGATGTGGTTTCATAATATTCATATATCAGAGGCAGGCAGGAAATGGCAATCGTTTTCAAATTTCCGACTGTTAAGAATTGTATTTAACTTAATAAAAACAATATTTTATTTAATTTTTATTACATGATAATTAATATCAGAGTGGCAGAGTAATATCTGTTTATCATAGTAATATGTTGAAAATAAAGAAAAGCAGACAGAAGGAGAAAATTGTTCATAATCCCATGAACCACTATCATTCAATTCCTTCTGGTCTTTCCAAATACAATGGTATTTTTGTGACTTTGCTATGCATAACTATAATTTCACTCAAATGTTCTTATTTTCCTAATTTAACATCAAAATTTAAGAAATTTGTGAAATAACTGTATACACTTCACATACACATCTATTTTAAAGTCTGAAAAATGTTACATTGAGGTAGATTAACCAAAACTGAGTCTCATCTTATGATCTCTATTTTCCACTCTTCATCAGATGAAGTAATGACTATTCTCTCTACTTAGTGTTTATTTTTCCATATTTCAGAATATTTTCACAGGAAAAATTCCCTGAAATACCATTACAAAGAACAAAAAAAGTGAAAACATGTAACTCGGTGTAACTACCATAGGGATTAGAAAGAATACATGTTGAAAACACCATTTTGAGATATCTCTAGGAGTCCTTTTTCAGGTAGATTTTTTTCTCTTTCCCTAAATGAGATTTAGCAAATCCAGAAGCCTCCTGTTTTCCTAACATGACAACTTCATGATTCTGACAAATCTACTTTGTGTCTTACCCTGGATCTGCACACTTAATTTTTCCAGGATGTACCCAAACTTGATGACCCTTGATTAAAAGATAACTTGATGAACATGAAATAGAAATATGTATACCAACTTTTATTACTTGACAAGAAAAAAATGTTAGTGTATCCAGGTTTCCAAGAGCTAACAATTTTGGTAGAAAAAATACAGAGAAAAATAAATGAATCTTAAGGAATACGGGACTTAGCACGTTCTGCATCTAGGAACCATTTTCCCTAATTATGCTTCCTCTTCTCACCTAGCCTGGTGCAATCCCAGCACAGGGAGGAGTATGTCTAGTGGTCTAAGTGAGTCCTCCTCTTGCACTGTGGAATGGTCTTTTCTGCCTTATTCCTTTGGCCTCAATTTGCTCAGGCAGGGGAGGCATGGGCCTCTACTCAGTCAAATGGGGCCCTGCCCTATATTTCTAAATTTAAGCCTCAGAGTCACAGTGTTCTCCCGTTGGATGATGAAGCTCTTTGTGTTTGGGAGCTGTCTATGGTCCTGTCTGTAGTGAGGGATAATGAATAGAATAATAGGAAAAACCTAGGAGACAGAGGAACAGCTCTAATGGTATTTAAGCTTTCAATTCTGGATGTTCTTTAAGTCTACCTGCTTCTTTCTCCTTTTGTAGCTTCACTTTCCTTCAGGGTACCTCAATCTCCATGAAGAATTTCCCTTCTATTCATAAGGGAATTTGAGTTGGATTTTGATCACTTATAGGTAAAGTAACCCTAACTGATGCATAAATGAATTTCCTTCCTAAAGGACAGTGATGATACCTTTGGGGTTTGTCAAAGAAGAATCAGTAAATTAAGGCAGTGTGGAGTGTGAGAGTACTAAGATTTGATTTTTCTCTGATTTTATTGAGATATAATGGGGCATAAAACATTGCATGTTTCAGGTATACAACATAATGATTTCATATATGTATGTACTGTGAAATGGTTACCCAAATAAGTTTCGATATTACTCATTATTTTACAGAGTAGAATACTTTTCTTGAGATGAGACCTTTTAAATTCTTCTCTCTTAACAACTTTCAAGTACACAATACAGTATTGTTAACAATAGTCACCATGCTGCTCATTACACGTCCAGAACTTATTTATCCTGTAACTAGAAGTTTGTGGGAGAAGGCAATGGCACCCCACTCCAATACTCTTGCCTGGAAAATCCCATGGACGGAGGAGCCTGGTGGGCTGCAGTCCATGGGGTTGCTAGGAGTCAGACACGACTGAGTAAATTCACTTTCACTTTTCACTTTCATGCACTGGAGAAGGAAATGGCAGCCCACTCCAGTGTTCTTGCCTGGAGAATCCCAGGGACGGCGGGGCTTGGTGGGCTGCCGTCTCTGGGGTCGCACAGAGTTGAACATGACTGAAGGGACTTAGCAGCAGCAGCACAGAAGTTTGTATCCTCTGACCACCTTTACCCATGTCTCCCACCTCTTACTACCTACCCCTGGCAACCACCGGTGTGTTCTCCATTACTAAGAGTTTCTTTCTTTCTTTTGGATTTCACATATAAGTGAGATTAATACAGTGTTTTTTTTTCTTTCTGACTTATTTCACTTAGGATAATATCCTCAAGGTTTGTCCATGGTGATGCAAGTGACAGAATTTCTTTTTTTTTTTCCTGGCTAAATAATAGTCCACTGTGTAAACAGAGAGAGAAAGAGACACAGAGATAAATAGATGATATTTTCCTTATAAATTTATTTCTTCTTTTGAAGCTTAATATGTGATCTACTGTAGAGAATGTTACATGTGCATTTGAAAAAAAAAAATGTGTGTTCTGCGGTTTTGGGGTAGAATGTTCTGTTTATATTTATTAAGTTTACCTGTTTGAATATGTCACTTAAAGTTATTGTTTCCTTATTTTTTCTGTTGGGATGGTCTATACCTTGATGTAAGTGGGGAATTAAAGTCCTCTGTGTTTACTGTATTATTGTTAACGTCTCCCTTAATGTCTGCTAATATTTGCTTTACATATTTAGGTGTTCCTATGTTTGGGAATACCAGACCACCTGACCAGCCTCTTGAGAAATCTGTATGCAGGTCAGGAAGCAACAGTTAGAACTGGACATGGAACAACAGACTGGTTCCAAATAGGAAAAGGAGTACGTCAAGGCTGTATATTGTCACCCTGCTTATTTAACTTCTATGCAAAGTACATCATGAGAAACGCTGGGATGAAAGAAGCACAAGCTGGAATCAAGATTGCTGGGAGAAATATCAATAACCTCAGATATGCAGATGACACCACCCTTATGGCAGAAAGTGAAGAGGAACTAAAAGGCCTCTTGATGAAAGTGGAGAGTGAAAAAGTGGGCTTAAAACTCAACATTCAGAAAACGAAGATCATGGCATCTGGTCCCAACACTTCATGGGAAATAGATGGGGAAACAGTGGAAACAGTGTCAGGCTTTATTTTTCTGGGCTCCAAAATCACTTCAGATGGTGACTGAAGCCATGAAATTAAAAGATGCTTACTCCTTGGAAGGAAAATTATGACCAACCTAGATAGCATATTCAAAAGCAGAGACATTGCCAACAAAGGTCCATCTAGTCAAGGCTATGGTTTTTCCTGTGGTCATGTATGGATGTGAGAGTCGGACTGTGAAGAAGGCTGAGTGCCGAAGAATTGATGCTTTTGAACTGTGGTGTTGGAGAAGACTCTTGAGAGTCCCTTGGACTGCAAGGAGATCCAACCAGTCCATTCTGAAGGAGATCAGCCCTGGGATTTCTTTGGAGGGAATGATGCTAAAGCTGAAACCCCAGTACTTTGGCCACCTCATGTGAAGAGCTGACTCATTGGAAAAGACTCTGATGCTGGGAGGGATTGGGGGCAGGAGGAGAAGGGGACGACAGAGGATGAGATGGCTGGATGGCATCACTGACTCAATGGACGTGAGTCTGAGTGAACTCCGGGAGTTGGTGATGGACAGGGAGGCCTGGCGTGTTGCGATTCATGGAGTCGCAAAGAGCTGGACACGACTGAGCTACTGAACTGAACTGAACTGATGTTTGTTTGGTACATAAATATTTCCAAATGCTATATCCTTTCTTCAGATTGACCCCTTCATCACTGAGTAAAACTCCATTTTTTTTTAACCATCTTTGTTAGAAAGTCCATTTTGTCTGAGTACTACTACTCAAACTTTCTTTTCATTTCCATTTTCATAGAATAAATTTTTCTGTCCTTTCATTTTATGTCTTTAGATCTGAAGTGAGTACCTTGTAGGCATCATATAGATGGGTCTTAATTTTTTACCTATTCAGCCACCCTATGTGTTTTGATTAGGGCATTTAGTCCATTTGCATTTAAAGGGATCATTGATAGACATGTACTTACTGCTTTTCATTAATTGCTTCATTTTGTTTTCTGTAGTTTCTCTCTGTTCCTTTCTTCTTCTCTTAAGCTCTTCCCTGTGATGTGATAATTTTCTTTAGTGTTATGTTTGGATTCTTTTCTCTTTATGTTTTGTGCATGTACTATAACATTTTGGTTTTGTAGTTACCATAAGGGATGTATGTGTATATTTATGTACTCAGCCTCTCAGTCGTATCTGACTTTTTATGGCCACATGGACTGTAGCCTATCAGGCTTTTCCGTCCATGTAATTATCCAGGCAGGAATACTGGAGTGGGTTGTCATTTCCTCCTCCAAGAGATCTTCCTGACCCAGGGATTGAACCTGCATCTCCTGCATTGACAGGGGGATACTTTACCACTAGTGCCAACTGGGAAAACCCATGTGTGTGTGAATATATATGGCAGTTTGTATTATATAGCTGTTTATTTTAAGCTCAGAGTCACTTAAGTTTGAAAGTATTCTAAAAGCACCACATTTTTACTCCATCCAAAACATTTTATGATTTTGATATCATATTTCACACCTTTTAATTTTGTCTATCCCTTCATTTATTATAATAATTGTTGCTTTTGCTACTTTTACCTTTTAATCATCACACTAGCTTTTTATATAGCCTTTCTACTGCTTTTACGGCATGTTTTCCTTTACTGGTGATATTTTCTCTTTCATCCATTGTCTTTTTTTTCTATTAATAGCTTTTCTATTTTCTGCTTAAAGAAGACCTTTTAACATTTCTTTCAAAGCTAGTTTAGTGATAAGGAACTCCTTTAGTTTTTGTGTGTCTATGAAATTATTTCTCTCTCCTTTGATTTCAAATCATAAGCTTGCTGGATAGAGTATTCTTAATTCTATTTTTTTTTCTTTCAGCATTTTAAATATATCATGACACTTCCTTTTGGCCTGCAAAAGTTCTGCTGAACAATCAAGCAGCAATATAAGGGTTCCCTTGTAGGTGGCTAGTACTTTTAAAATCTTAGTGTTTTTTAAATTTTCTCTTTTTTAAAATTTTTAAAATTAATTTTAAAATTAACTTTAAATTTTTTAAGTTAAAAATTTTTAACTTTAAAATTTAGTTGTGAAATGTCTTAGTGTGGATGGCTTTTGGCTCATCTTGTTTCATGCTTCAATGTGTTCTGGATGTGGACATCTGTTTCCTTTCCCATACTGGGAATGTTTTCAGTCATTTTATCTTCAAATAAGTTTTTTGTCCCTTTCTCTCTTTATTCTTCTTCTGGGACGCTTATATGTGAATATTAGTATCCTTGATATTCTCCCAGAGTTATCTTAAACTCTCCTTATTTCCATTTTACTTTTGTTGTGGCTGTTTTCCACTACTCTGTCATCCAGATCGCTGATCTGTTCTTCTGTATCATCTAATACGTTGTTGATTCCCAGTAGTGCATTTTTCATTTCTGTTATTATATTCCTCAGATGTGATTGCTTCTTTTCTATGTTTTCTAACTCTTTCTTCTAGTTCTCATGAGTTATTTCATTCTTCTCCTGAGATGAGTGAGCTTTTTTATGACCTTTATGTTGAACTCTCTCAGGTAAATTACTTGTCTCCATTTCACTGCACGATCAACATGGAAGGGGAAGACAAAAACTGGCACTCACTGGCACCTCTTTCCTGGAGAATTTTTGCAGTTCGTAGGTGTTTGGCAGATGCTGTTAGGTTAGTCAATGGATTTCCTTCATGTATCGTCTAGGTTACTCTGGGGTCACTATTTTCTCACTATGCCCCAGTGTTGCTATGTCTTGCACAGGCCACTCAGTGATATTCTAGTTCAGATGTCCCCTCAAGGATGTTAACACTGTGTCTTTGCCTCTCCTATCTGTCTGTATGAGGTCCCGGTACAAATGTACTGTTTGTTATATACAGAAGCTGTTATTCAGCCAGCCCACAGTTCTTCAGAAGAATTTGGTCTATAAGTAAGTGTGAATTCCATGTGTCTATGGCAAGAGGTGAGTTCAGGGTCATCCTACAAGGAACTGGAACCTCTATACCACATTATCTACTCATCCATGGATGGACAGTTAGATTATTTCCATGTCTTGGCTCTCATAAATGATAATTCAATGAATATGAGGGCCCAGCTATCTCTTTAAGAGAGTGATATTACTATCTCTTGAAGATACATACTCAGTAACGGAATTGCTGGATCATACAGCAGGCTATGGTTTTTCCAGTGGTCATGTATGGATGTGAGAGTTGGACTGTGAAGAAGGCTGAGCACTGAAGAATTGATGCTTTTGAACTGTGGTGTTGGAGAAGACTCTTGAGAGTCCTTTGGACTGCAAGGAGATCCAACCAGTCCATTCTGAAGGAGATCAGCCCTGGGATTTCTTTGGAAGGAATGATGTTAAAGCTGAAACTCCAGTACTTTGGCCACCTTATGTGATGAGTTGACTCTTTGGAAAAGACTCTGATGCTGGGAGGGATTGGGGGCAGGAGGAGAAGGGGACAACAGAGGTTGAGATGGCTGGATGACATTACTGACTTGATGGACGTGAGTCTCAGTGAACTCCGAGAGTTGGTGATGGACAGGGAGGCCTGGCGTGCTGCGATTCATGGGGTCTCAAAGAGTTGGACACAACTGAGCGACTGAACTGAACTGAACAGCAGGTCTATTTTTTATTTTTGAGGAAACTCATGCTATTTTCCATGGTGGTTGCGCAATTTTCATTCGCACTAACAGTATAAGCATTTCATAGTCATTTCCATTTCTCCACCTCCTCACCAACACTTGTTATCTCTTATATTTTTGATGATAGCCATTCTAACAGGTGTGAGGTCAAATCTCATTGTCTTGGTCAATATTTTCTTTGTGATTAGTGTTGTTAAGCACTTTTCAAGTAACTGTTGGCCATTTGTATGTTGTACTCTTTTGGGAAAAAAAGTCCACTTAATTCACCAACTGGATTGAGTGAGGTTTGTTTTCTTTCTTCCTTTTTTTTCTTTTCACTGTTGAGTTGCATGAGTTCCTTCTATAATTTGGACATTAGCCTCTTATTAAATATATGATTCACAAATATTTTCTCCCATTCTGTAGGCTGCCTTTTCATGATTTGTTGATGGTTTTTTTTACTTACTGTGCAGAACTTTTTATTTTGATGTAGTCTTATTTATTTTTGCTTTGATGATCTTTGGTTTTGGTGTGTGCTAAGTCTTTTGAATCTTATAGATATGGATTCATCCCTAACTCTTCTACTTTAGATGTAGAGCCTTGAGTTAATTGTCAACCCCTCTAAGCCTCCATTTTCTTTATGTAGTATTGGGACATTTTCCCTCACACAACCATCATGGCAATTCAGTGAAGTTTTATGTAAAGATATCTATTATGGAGTCATATGCATATTTAATGTTCCATGTGTGGATCACAATAAACTATGGAAAATTCTTCAAGAGATGGGAATACCAGAACAGCTGATCTGCCTCTTGAGAAATTTGTATGCAGGTCAGGTAGCAACAGTGAAAACTGTACATGGAACAACAGACTGGTTCCAAATAGGAAAAGGAGTTCATCAAGGCTGTATATTGTCACCCTGTTTATTTAACTTATATGCAGAGTACATCATGAGAAACGCTGGACTGGAAGAAATACAAGCTGGAATCAAGATTGCTGGGAGAAATATCAATAATCTCAGATATGCAGATGATGCCACCCTTATGGCAGAAAGTGAAGAGGAACTCAAAAGCCTCTTGATGAAAGTGAAAGTGGAGACTGAAAAAGTTGGCTTAAAGCTCAACATTCAGAAAACAAAGGTCATGGTATCTGGTCCCATCACTTCAAGGGAAATAGATGGGGAAACAGTGGAAACTGTGTCAGGCTTTATTTTTCTGGGCTCCAAAATCACTGCAGATGGTGACTGCAGCCATGAAATTAAAAGATGCTTACTCCTTGGAAGGAAAGTTATGACCAACCTAGATAGCATGTTGAAAAGCAGACACATTACTTTGCCAACAAAGGTCCATCTAGTCAAGGCTATGGTTTTTCCTGTGGTCATGTATGGATGTGAGAGTCGGACTGTGAAGAAGGCTGAGTGCCGAAGAATTGATGCTTTTGAACTGTGGTGTTGGAGAAGACTCTTGAGAGTCCCTTGGACTGCAAGGAGATCCAACCAGTCCATTCTGAAGGAGATCAGCCCTGGGATTTCTTTGGAAGGAATGATGCTAAAGCTGAAACTCCAGTACTTTGGCCACCTCATGTGAAGAGTTGACTCATTGGAAAAGACTCTGATGCTGGGAGGGATTGGGGGTAGGAGGAGAAAGGGAGGACAGAGAATGAGATGGCTGGATGGCATCACTGACTCAATGGACGTGAGTCTGAGTGAACTCTGGGAGTTGGTGATGGACAGGGAGGCCTGGCATGCTGCAGTTCATGGGATCGCAAATAGTTGGACATGACTGAGTGACTGATCTGATCTGATCTGATATTCCCTACTCTGTGTTGTAGCTGAAGAATCTTCCTTCAGAATTACAGCCTTGAAGGGTTTATTTCTTCTGTTTCTACAAACTCTGTCTCATCTCAGTTCAGTTCAGCTGCTCAGTCATGTCCAACACTTTGTGACCCCATGGGCTGCAGCACACCAGGCCTCCCTGTCCCTCGACATCTCCCAGACTTTGTACAAGTTTATGTCCAATACATAAGAAAACAGAAAGATGAGGACAAGGAAGTAATTTATTTGATTTCTACTATCTTACTTCCAAAAAGGCTTTCTGGCCCTAAGACTGAAGGTTTCGCCTCTGTAGTCTTACAAGTAGAAGATTCACAGCATCATACTTTAGCTCAGATGGGGAGTCAGAGGATTTCATTAAATCCTTATCTTCTTAGGGATGGATATCAAAGAGCCCACCAAAAAGTTTGGAAAATCTTTTTGGTCTCTCACTAATTTTGCAGAGTATCTTAAGCATCAACTCATTCATGACAACAGCTCTCAGACATTAATTAGTAAGTGATTAATAGGCAAATTTAATGACCCAAGATAAGAGAGTTAAAATAAATTTTTTTCAACTAGATATTGCCTAAATGACTCATGTCCATCTTGGATAAATCCTTTTAATCCTTGCTAAACACCCTTGTCCAAGTAAATACCAATTTTAATGCTGTCCACATTATTCAACAATTCATAACAACTAGGAGTGCAAAGCCCACTTAAGCAGCTCTTTCCCACACACCATGGTACTTATCCTGAGTACCCAAACCACATAAATCTTCCTGAGAGCTAATTATCAAGCTAATAGCAATTAGAGATACTTGTTTTTTCAATGTTAAATGTTTTGAGGGAAGAAAAATAGATGTTACATCTATTTTCTAATTTATCTTTTCACATAAAATGCATTAGCAACTATTTTGTTCGTGTTTTGTTTTCTTTTTGTTTGCAGACATATAGCCCTTTATTTACTGAAAAACATATTATGAACTTGAATCAAGATGATCCAATTATTCAACCACAGTGAAAATGATTTCCCTTGAAACCACAAGTTAGAAGATCACTTTTCCTTGATATTCTTGGCTTTATCAGGAGTATAAGCTTACAAGTTTTTACTTCCTGATAAAATATTTATGAAGAGGAGAGGTTCCCTTATCTATTAGATTATATACTCTAATTCAGCAAATGCTTTATCTTCTGGAACATGAGTTTAATTGGCAAATACAGGCTTGGGCAATTCTCATGAGATTACTTCAGATTAAGATCTTTGAGGTTTTGCTTTTATGTCAATCTCTGCAAGGGAAAAAAAAAAAATCTGTTCTAACTTCCCCCAAAGTATTTTGACTTTTTGCAAGTGGTATAACAATAGTTTTATTCAAATTGATGCAAATTTGAAAAGCCCCTGACATTTTCCCTTAACCAGACACTAAAAAAAAAAATCCAAGTAGCGGGTATTGACTTTTATGCAACCAGCCATCAAATGAGCTTCTTATTTTTCTTTTCTTAAGTATCCAGCAAGCCCTGAACCCACTTGACAGTCTGGAGAAATAGGCCATCGATCCAGCAGCACGTAAAACCAACTGAGTTTTTGCCCTAAAGTAGAATGTTTGGAAGTTGTTTGGTGAATTTGAGGAGCATTCTAAGATAGATTGTCAAGGGCACTTTGGAACAAGGACGATCATGCATCACATCTTTCCCTCTCTCTTCCTCTCCTGCCCACCATCATCTATTAACTGTGAAATATTGACAACTGAAGCTTTTCTGCAGATACCATGAGTGCCATGAGGACTCACATTTACTGCAAAGCTTGTAAAACTCCAATCTTGTGTTTAATACGGTGGGAGGAGAAGAGAAGGGAGAAGCCCCACCAAGTTAAGAGTTCATGGAATTCATTACCCAAAAGTTCCACTGTGTGAAGTTTATAGACTTGCAATTTGATGCCTGGTGCCTGTAATATAATGCATATATATTTTAATTTGTTTTTGTTCTGAGGGTGTTGTCAACTTTCCTAAATATTTTAAATCAAAGACTTTAATTTTCTTTCTACCTTGCCTCACAATTGAAGGACAAAGTGTGACTGCCTCCCCATTATCCTGTGTGATTACCTTGAAAGTTTCAAACTACCTTTTTTTATCCTGGTCTTTAACCATTTGTAGAAGGTGAACACTGTGGTTTCAGGAGGTGATGTGTACTTTGCATTGATATTTTGTGCCAGGTCATTCTTTTTTCAGGTTCAGAAATCATTCTAGCTTCTTTAGAACCCCTTCAAAACTTAGTCTCTAATGTCCTGGCCATTTTGTCTCTCAAAGCACTTTACTTATGCAACTTAAACATTCCCATCCCCTGCTGCCATAATTATATGGGATATGGTAGTGGGAAATGGATGAAAGCTTGGCATTTGGCAAGCAGTCCCGTTCTTATTTCACGAGGATCACAAACATCCCCATGAAACTGGTGCTGTTTTTACCTACCCTTTATTAGTGTGGAGGCATGAGAGGTCAGAGTGTCATAAAAACACTAGGCTCATGGGGATGTTGTGAAACCTAATGGAAAATTTCCATAAAACACCGCACATAGTAAGCCCTTACTGAATGTTCACTGTCAGCTGAGCTCTTGTTCATCCTCTCAGCTTGTCAAAACTTCCTCCAGACTAGAGACAGCATCATGATTCTTCCAGTCTTTTGAGCCTGGAGGGTACTTTGCATATAATTTACAGTTAAAAAAAAATTATTGAGTGAAACATAACTGACCTGAAAACTCACTCTCACCTTTAGTGAGTGTCTGGCTTGGGAACATCACTTATGCGTTTAATCTGCACCCACAGCATTTGCTCATCTGGTATTCTACACATACCTTCAAAATCCATCACCTCTAGATCCACCTCTCTGACACTTCAGTCTGCCATTACTTCACTCTGGACTTCACTGTCCTTTGTCTATAGCCTTTGCTATTTTAGATCTAGTTCTCTCTAACGAAAGAGGTGTAGTATTCCCCTACTCAGAAATTTTCAACATGAGGTTCCCGTTGTCATCAGGACAGAGACCACGCTCTTCACTGTGGGATACAAGCTTTCCTCCAGCCTCTGGCCACTGCCTTACCTGCTATGACTGTTCATGGGCTTACACACTCTTACATTTTTTAAAAAATCACTTGTCTCCACTTTTCCATATATAATAAATAAAGCGAAAGTCGCTCAGTTGTGTCCAACTCTTTGTGACCCCATGGACTGACTATACAGTCCATGGAATTCTCCAGGCCAGAATACTGGAGTGGGTAGCCTTTTCCTTCACCAGAGGATCTTCCCAACTCAGGGATCGAACCCAGGTCTCCCACATTGCAGGCAGATGCTTTACCAGCTGAGCCACAAGGGAAGCCCCCAAATACCAGAGTAAGTAGCCTATCCTTTCTTCAGAGGATCTTCCCGACCCAGGAATCAAACCGGGGTCTCCTGCATTGCAGGTGGATTCTTTACCAACTGAGTACATGGAATTTTAATTGTTAACTTGTTTCCCTCACTGCTGTGACCATAAGAACTGATTTTTGTTTCTGGTTGCAAACCCAACTCCTGATACATACTATGGGTTAAGAAGAAAAAAGAAAAAGAAGACCACTAAATGAACAATTGGAATATCTTTGGGATGTCATTTGATCCTGTGCCACCTAAAATCAGTGTTACTGTTTAAATATCTGCCCCTCCTTCATCTTTATTGCTAAGCTTTCATTGTTTTTGTTTAGTTGCTAAGTCATATCAGACTCTGCAACACCAGGACTGTAGCCCACTAGGCTCCTCTGTTCATGAAATTTCCCAAGCAAGAATACTGGAGTGGGTTGCCATTTCCTTCTCCAGAAGATCTTCCTGACCCACAGGTCAAACCCACATCCCCTGCATTTGGAGGCAGATTTTTTACTGCTGAGCCATCAGGGAAGAGAAAAGCTCTTGTTCTCAATTTGTACATTACATTTTAATTTCATGTTTTCCCTGAGTTGCTTATATTTACATGTGTGTCTTGCTTCTCTGGGATGTGAGGTCCTGGTGGTCCTACACCTGCAAGAGGCATAACACTTCAGAGAAGCTCAGCCAGTGTGCTGATTCATTGTTCTGATTTCCAAATAGTGGTAGGTTTCTCATTCATCCAGCAAAGCAATCTCCAGCAATTCCAGGGCATTGTAAAGGGAAATTTGATCATCTTTTAGACTCAAGCTATTTTGGAGCAATTCATGAAAATGTGCTGATTAACAAGCCACCAAACTGGAAAAGATTGCTATTGGTAAAACTCTTATTAAGGAGTGGATTTTATAACCTGGTGGCCTGGAAGATGTGTGCCTGGAATATTTGAGCAAGATACTCTTTGAAATTGTGTATGATGGAAAGACAAGCATTAGGAAAGTGCTCAGTATTTTGAAAGATAAAAGTATATATATGGGAATGGAATAGAATTCTACCTCAGGATGCTAGCAGCAGGATCTGGGGCTGAAAACCTATTTCATAGAGAAAAGCATGAAAAATGCCATGGGAGCAGGGAGCAAGGAGCTCCCTAAGGCAGTGTGTGTAATGAAAAGAACACTGGCCGGAGTGTGACACTGACAAGCTGTGTGACCTTGGGCAAGCCTGATGACCTCTCTGGATTCTAGTTTATTCTTATGGCATAAAGCATTAGAATAATCAATTTTTTCCAATTTTTTCAGATTAAAAAATATTAAATCTAGCATATGAAATAGTCAAAACTGGTCCTGCTCTGGCAGATACTGAGATGGGGCCTGGAAATCCTGCCAGATCTGCTTTCCTCTTTCCAATGTCATTCAGAAATGGTCCATAAAACATCTTTAAGGAACCTAAGGTCACCTGGGAACACAGTTTGTGAGCCATTGGTCCACATTATGTCAAGGTCACATGCACATCTAAAATTCTAAAACTTTGTGATTCTGTAATTTAGTGTCATATTTTTATAAAAACAATTATAGTAGTAAAAATAATTGCACACACAAATGCACATACATACACACGAACACATACACAATTTCTCACCATTTATGAAGTCATCCATGTGGATTACTGCCATCAGTTTCACTTTTGCCCAGAGTGGAAGATATGGCAGGAGCTTATATTCTCATTTCACAAGCAATCTATTGGTTTTAAAGAAGAAGCCGTTGTTGATGTGACTGGTGATAGGCATTAATTGGATGGCAATGAGTTGTGTAATATTGAACACCTAAAGTATGTGGGGGTATATTAGGCCCTGGAAACACAGGGCCTAATATATGAAGGAAAAGGAGAGCCTCTGATGTTGAGATATTTGTGATCTAATGGGAGATACATGCATATAGTGCTATTTCAGCATAAAAGTTTTTTATGATATAGTCCAAGCTAGATTGCCACAGGGACTTCCCTGGTGGCTCAAGCAGTAAAGAATCTGCCTGCAATGCAGGAGATACAGGTTTGATCCCTGGGTCAGGAAGATCCCCTGCAGGGAATTCCAGTATTCTTGCCTCCAGAATCCCTGGACAAAAGAGCCTGGCAGACCATAATCCATGGATTACAAAGAGTTGAACCGAACTGGAGCAACTTAGCATGAACACACACAGGATGCCACAGACAGAAAGGAGAGACATAGTAGAGTGTGGGTTCACAGAGGTGCTTTCTTCGGGAGAGGCTGCCTGTCTTCAGTGTAAGGGAATAAAAAACAATGTTAAGCAGAAGGAGCTCCATTAAGAAGAAAGACACCAAGTGTAATTACTGAGAATGTAACGTATGAGAGGAAGAGAGGTAGAAGGAGAACCTGGAGTGAGAGACAGAAACCACATGTCAGGGTCAAAGACGGGTGACCTTAGCTGTGCTAAGAGGCTTCAATTCAGTTCAGTCGCTCAGTCATGTCCAACTCTTTGCGACCCCATGAACTGCAGCACACCAGACCTCCCTGTCCATCACCAACTCCTGGAGTCCACCCAAACTCACGTCCATTGAGTCAGTGATGCCATCCAGCCATCTCATCCCCTGTCATCCCGCCCTCTATCTTTCCCAGCATCAGGGTCCTTTGAAATGAGTCAGCTCTTCGCATCAGGTGGCCAAAGTACTGGAGTTTCAGCTTTAGCATCATTCCTTCCAAAGAAATCCCAGGGCTGATCTCCTTCAGAATGGACTGGTTGGATCTCCTTGCAGTCCAAGGGACTCTCAAGAGTCTTCTCCAACACCACAGTTCAAAAGCATCAATTCTTTGGTGTTCAGCTTTCTTTATAGTCCACTCTCACATCCATACATGACCACTGGAAAAACCATAGCCTTGACTAGACGGACCTTTATTGACAAAAATGCTAAGAGGCTTTAGGAGGTGCATATTAAGGCTTATGGGGAGAATTTCCATTGGAAAGTGAAAAGCTGGGTTCTTTATTTTGGAAAGGCTGCCTTGTTTTTAGCTTCCGAGGTCACACTAGTGGTAAAGAATCCACTTGCCAAAGCAGGGGGTGCAAGAGATGGAGGTTCGATTCCTGGGTCAGGAAGATCCCCTGGAGGAAGGCAGGGCAAGCCACTCCAGTATTCTCCTCTGGAAAATCCCTTGGACAGAGGAACCTGGTGGGCTACAGCCCACGGGGTTGCAAAGAGTCAGACACAACTAAGTGACTGAGCACACACCTTGTCTTTAATGTACAGAAGGGGTTGGAGTTGGAGGGAAAAAAAAAAAAAACTGGAGTAAGAGAAAATTGGGAAGTGATTGCAATTATCCAGAAGTGAGATGATAAGGAATTAGTTTTTAACAAAGATTCTTATTTATAAAATAAAACAGAGTGCAAAACGTCTTACAAATGACCCAAAAGAGAGAAAGAGTCTTGGCCATCTGCAGTTCTTTCATAAATGTTTAATATCTCCTTATGTGTAGGCTCTTGTCTATCTCTTCAGCCTCTACCACCTTACCTCATCACCATATGCGCAAATGCAGCATGAAAGTGTTTTTACTTAAATTCTTACCTTACGTAAATGTTTACTTAAGGTAAAAATTTAAGTAATCCAGGGATGAGAGAGTCTTAAGAATCTTAGGGAAAACCACAAAGGAGAGGGAAAAGGATTTGGATAAATGTATATTTAAAAGTCAAAGATGTCATGTGCAAAATTACAATGAAACACCCTCATAAACTGCCGTAAAAGTACAAAAAGAAAATATCAATAATGTTCAATAGTTCATACAAATCAGTTAGGAAAGCACTTAACCTCAAGAAGATCAATGGCCAAAGAACTCGAACAGAACATTACAGGAGAAAAAATAGCTAATGAATAGAGGATAACATTCAACCTCACCACTATAACACAAACAAAACTGAACAAACAAGGACAAATCTTTCCATGTCAAATTGTCCTAGCTGCTGTAAAAGCTTATTGTCTGATACTAATGTTGATGGAAAATGAAGCAAGAAAACATGTCCAAAGTGGGTTCAGGGGGCGAGGGAAGATGTTTGTTCAACAGTTCTGATGTATATTATGTATTAGATATCTAATATATATATATAAGATATATATATAAATTACTTTTATACTCTCTCGCTCTCTCTCTATGTATGTATGTATATGTGTATATATATATATACACACACACATATATATATGCTTTCTCTATATATGTGGGATCCCTGGTGGCTCAGATGGTAATGAATCCACCTGCAATGAAGGAGACCCAGGTTTCTCAATCTCTCTAGATCTCTCTCTCTATGTATATATATACACACACACATATGTGTAATTTTAAAATTGTTAAAACTTTTGAGCCACCAATTTCATGAATAGGTATCTATCCCAAAGAAATACTAAAGATACAATGAATATATACTCACAACAATGGAAATACCAATATTATTAATAGTTAAGTGGCCAAAATCTGAAGCATTCAAAATACCTAACAATGGCAGATTGTGCAAATGAGTGATGGCTTAATGACACCATGACCATAATGCAGTTTTAAAACCTTTAGCCTTTCAATAATTTTATCAAGAAAAGTGTCCTGCTGTTGTGGTAAAGGGGGAAATGACACAAAACTGCATATATGGTACCAATTCTAATTACATAAATCTGTATGTGCTTTTACAAACCCTGAATATTCATTGGAAGGACTGCTGCTGAAATTGAAGTTCCAAAACTTTGGTCACCTGGTGCAAAGAGCCAACTGATTGGAAAAGACCCTGATGCTAGGAAGGACTGAAGGCAAAAGGAGAAGGTGGTGGCAGAGGATGAGATGGTTAGATAGCATCATGGACTCAATGGATGCTAATATGAGTAAACTCCAAGAGATAGTGGAGGACAGAGGAACCTGGCGGGCCACAGTCCATGGGGTTACCAGGAGTTTGACATGACTTAGTGAGTGAACAACAATATGAATGACATTAAATATTTGTAGGCATGTGAACCCCAAGATCACGTCACATATTGATGCGCAATGTTGCTTACGAATGATTTGGAACCATGTGTTTTGAAAAGCTTTCAAACCTACTTGATGTTTCTCATCTCACATCACAAATTTTGGCTATTGTCTAGTTATTCTTCAAGGAAACAACTTTTGTAATGAGTTTTTTTCTTTGACAAAAAGTAATCAGCGAGATAGACACAGACATTTAATGATGCTTACATAGGTGCTTAAATTTGTCATGAAGAGAATGAAGTATGTGACTTTTGGCAGAAATATGATTATGAAAAACCCCAGGAAACTTTATTCACAAATTTGGGGTCTACCAATTATTTATATGAAATAAACTACAATGAAAACACTAAAATATTAACAAGGGTGATATATGGTTTGGCAGAGAGAGAGAAAATCTCTTTTTACTTTTATGATTCTGAATCTTCTTTGAGCATGCACTGCTTGGAAAAAAACTAAAGTTAAAAAAAAAAAAAAATTGAAGTCCTACTCCACTGACCAGTTCACACCTCCAGAGCTTCTCAAAGGAGATAAGGAGAAAGCAGGGAGGTCAATTTGGTTCACACTAGGGTTTACTTTTACTATCTAGGCTGTGCCATTAGACATCTTGGGAAAGATTTCATTTTCTAATGGACAGAGCTCAGCAAGGCATTTTCCCTCTCATTAAAAACTTCTCACTCCTGCTATCACTTTCCCCCATGCCTCTCCCACCCCAAATAACTTTCTGTCCAACCCCTCAATAGTGTCTCCAGCCACCCCAATAATCACCTACTTCCAGAAGTTGATCACCTCCTCCAGTCCTCCTGCCTCACTGCATAGGGCTCTTTAATTGAACTGGCTCCCGGTGCTTGGTATCTCTGTCTGCAGATGCTGATTATACGGTACCTCATGAATAATCCGTGTCAGGATGTCTTCCTGCAGTCTCCTTGGCCAGGACTGTGATATTGCTTGATCCTTCCTCACAGCAAGTCTGCAAAACTTTCAAATTTGAAGGCAAATGCCTCCAGCCAGGGTGAACTGAGGACACCCCTGATGCCGGGATGACTGTCAAGAACAGAAAAACATCCTCCCCATGCAGATCAGAGAACACCTCCCCTGGAAAAGAAAAGGGATGAAGGGAAAATTATCCATAAATTCACATCAGTTCAAAGTCTACCGTGTGCCAGTTACTAATTGCTGTGACATCCTTAAATAGAAAGGATCGGATTTATTACCAAAAAAACAGAGTGGAATAAATGCAATTAAGCCTTCACTCTATTGGTTAGAAAATTGAGGTGCAGAGAGCTTAAACAGCTTAGTTGAGGTCATGGAACCAGGAGTGGCAACCAGGTCTCCTGACTGCAAATGCATGGTTTATTCCACATAGCAAAATTCTGTAGGCAGAAAGCATGAGTTGAATGCAAAGTTGAACTCAATGATGATGGACAAAAGACTCTAGGGGTACCCTGTACTAGATGATAAAAGAGATGCGGTGACAGGAGAAAAAGTCAGGAAAACTCACTTGAAATATTAGACAGATGGATCCCTGGGCTACACATCACAAAACTGCTCCTCTTTTGCTCCAAGTGAGTTTGGAGGAGTCCCTTCATATGGGTCACAATGTCTGTCCAGTGTTCAGCTGAAAAGGTAGAGATTTGCTCCTGTATCCTTCTTGCTCTCATAATATGCTAATGAGTGGGGCTCTTTCTGTAGCTAAATAATCTATAGGCCATTATAACTTCCTTATATATGCATAGTCAACTCAATTTCATTGCTGTTATCTAGATTCAAATTGCCATCCATTTGCCTAGACCTTCATGATAGTTCTTAATCATGATAGTTCTTAACTGTTGCTCTCTTTTTAGCCTAACTTCCTTAGAGTCCTTTCTTAACAGTAATCTTGTATTACTGTTAAAGATTAACCTTAACCAGGTAATCTTGTATTTTAGAAAAGGCCAAGTCAGATCATGTGACTCCTCTGCAGTGGCTGGGCACTGTTTTATCAGAATAGAAAGCTCTTCAGTGCCTTGCTTCCCTTGTGGCTCAGCTGGTGAAGAATCTGCCTGCAATGCGGGACACCTGGGTTCGATCCCTGGGTTGGGAAGATCCCCTGGAGAAGGGAAAGGCTACCCACTCCAGTATTCTGGCCTAGAGAATTCCATGAACTCCATGGGGTTGCAAAGAGTCGGACACGACTGAGCGACTTTCACTTCCACAGTGCCTTGCGTGTGGGTGTGCTAACATGCTTCAGTTGTGTCTGGATTTGCGACCCTATGAACTGCAGCCCACCAGGCTTCTCAATCCATGGGCCTCTCAAAGCAAGACTACTGGAGTGGGTTTCCATGCTCTTCTCCAGGGGATCTTCCTGACCCAGGGATTGAACCCTCGTTTCCTTTATTACAGGCAGATTCTCTATCGACAGAGTCACTGGGGAAGCCCCTCTTCAGTATTTTATAAGCCCTGATATGTGGTGTTGGCAAATTCTCTGTAAAGGGCCAGAATGTAAATAATTGAGATCTTGCTGGTAGTCCAGATTTGGCCCATGGTGCCATAGTTTGCAGATCCTTACCTTTTAGGATATAATTCCTGTTCACTCATTACTATTCCTGACTTTATTTCTTATACTTTGTCTCTTAATCACTGCATCCCAGATGCACCAGTTTCTTGCTATTCCCCACACATGACAATCTCCTGCCCTTAGTCTTCTCTCTCCAAAGAATATTTCAGACACCAGGAATCTACATGATTAACATTTTCAATTCAATCTTGGGCAACCTTCTCAGTGAAACTTAATCTAGAAACTTTTTATCTTACCACCCCAATGTTCCTTACTTTGCTGTACTTTCCTTTTTCCCATAACATATATCATATTTAAACTTTAATTTGCTTATTCACATGAGTATTATCCAAAATCTCTTCCCCCTACTAGAATATAATCTCCCTATGGGCAGAAGGTTGATATATTTTACTTACTTATGAAACCCAAGTACCTAGAAGAACATCAGGCATGTGATAGTTATTCAGAGCATATTTGTGGAATGCAAAGTTGAAGACAACTCTAAAGCTGGAGAAGCTACAGAAAGGTGCAGAATTATCTTGTTAAGATCATTCAACCTCCCTTTCAGCTTGTGTGCCTGTGTGCTAAGTCACTTTGGTCATGTCTGAGTTTTTGTGACCCTTATGAACTGTGGCCCACAAGGTTCTTCTGTCCATGAGATTCTCCAGGCAAGAATACTAGAGTGGGTGCCCTCCTAAAGCCGTGCCCTCCTCCAGGGGATCTTCCCAACTCAGGGATAAAACCCACATCTCATGTCTCCTGCATTGGTAGGCAGGTTCTTTGCCACTAGAGTGACCTGGGAAGCCTTCCCTTTCAGCTTATCTAAACACAGCAGGAGGAACGCAAGGAGATGACACTAGATGAAGAAGCTTCTCCCTGGGGAGAACAGTGTGACATTTTTCCTCCTCTTACTGTGTCTTCCCCACACAAACTAAGAATATCTTTTGAAAAAAACCTACTACTAGAAATTGGGAGATATAATTGAGTTATTGTGAAAATGGCCCAATTTATCTCCCTCCTCCCTGAATCCATGCTCTTTTACCTTTTGCAACATGAGTAGGAGCTGCCATTAAGAAGTGTTCCCAGTGTTTATTTACAATAGCTAAGACACAGAATTAATGTAAACTTCCATCGTCAGATGATTGTATAAAGAAGACGTTGTGCATATGTACAGTGGACTACTAGTCAGCTATTAAAAAGAATGAAACAATCCCATTTGCAGCAACATAGGTGGACCTAAAGATTGTCATGCTGAGTGAAGTAAGAAAGGAGAAACATACGACATCTCAAGTAACCCTGAGAAAACTGCTCCAAGGAGGCCAGGGGAGGAGCCAAGTTATGTAGAAGTTGTACAACAAAGGGAAGGTAGTCTGACATCAAAAGGTTACTGCTAATTAGAGGAAAGTTAAGGAATTTAGTGCTTTTCTATGTATGTGAAGATGCAAGAGTCTCGGCCTACTGAAATCATTTCTTTGACATGCACCTCAGCTCTCTGGGACCAGTATCCTGTGTTTTCACATTCTGAGTTCCTCAGGGATCACTGTAGAAAGTGGCTGCAATCTGATGGCTGCTAGATGGCTGGTATTCTTCTCTCCTGAGTTTCCTCAGGGCTTACTGGCTCACGTTGGAGGTCTGCAATTGCTGATGACTATGACATCCTTTGTTTACGGATAAGGCAGGAAATATTCCATTTCTCAGTCTCTTAATTTCCAATGATTGAATAAAGTCAATATTTTGTCCATGATGAGTCATAGAGACAAAATAAGCTCAATTTGATGTTAAAGCCTAAATTCATTCCACTGCATAATTCCTCTTCCCCTCCACACACACACACACACAAAGTTCAATTGCTAGAGAGGTTTGTTAATAAGCTCCAAGTTTCTGATTTTACATGACCAGCGAGCATATTTGATAGAGTTTTATCTTCCTACATATGTGTTCAGGGTACCAGTTACTTCAATATTCAATACCTCATTTGAGGAGAACTCTTCTCAAGTCATGAGGTAGTAAAATAGTCACATGACTGCCAGCACCAATCTTTGTGGAATGTGGCTCTATGAGCATTATTACAGTAAAGCTCTGTGACATTCATTTTACTTTGATAGAGCAAGTGTTGTGTTTTCTGTGCTGCCCTCTTCATGGCTGAAGTCACAATTTTAAAACTTGTTTAATAGATGATGCCAACTGAGCTTTCTATTTCTGTGGACTAGATCGCATCAGAAACACATTAAATCACAACGTGATCAGTGCCAGGGAGGTATTTACTTTTCTCCCATATTGTACTAAAGGAATGGAGAATAAAGCAGAGGGAAAGAGGAGGGTCCCTCTGTTAGAATTAGGAGTCTGTCAACCTATCTCAAGTAAGACTATCACTTTGGCTTTGGGGGAAGGCATTATTACTTGGCTCTGAGGGTTAATCTCAAGAGAGGTAGAATAAATTACAAGTTGATAAATACCACTCCCAGAATAAGCATAAGCCTGTTGTAGCCTGTGTCCTAATAGCTTACAACCAAAAGTTTCAGTTAGTCCTAGAGAGAGCTATGTGACCTTGGTCAACCTCTGAAAGTACTCAACTCTTAATTTCTCTATCTGTAAAATGTGGTTTCTAATAACTGCTTGGAAAAATCATAAAGGTATTTAATGATAGAACATATACAAAAGAGTCTAGCAGCATTTCTGAGCTCTGATAGGCATTTTTAATGTCAATTTTTAGCAAGAAATACAAAGAAACTCACCCAGCAGGGTTCATTGTTTTATGGAGATTCAGGGTATGCCAGAGCCAAACATCTTTTTACTGATTCCCATGGTAATGCAATGTACCAATAAAGTTCCCCACACAGAAAGTGAAGATAATTACCTTTGCTCTAAGATGCTCCTGGAGTCAATGTGAAAATTAACAATCACATATGAATGTGAATTAAAGATTGTGTGCTGTGTGCTCAGTCGTGTCCAACTCTTTGTGATCCCATGGACTGTAGCCCACCAGGCTCCCCTGTCCATGGTATTCTCCAGGCAAGAATACTGGAGTGGGTTGCCATTTCCTTCTCCAAAATATTGTGAGGCAATATTTATTAAATGTAACTAATTGGATTATTGTTCATTCATTTTTCTTTCAACAAACATTTTTAAGATCTTATTAAAGGCCAGGTATCAGAATAGATGTTGAGTAAGCAAAATGGTACATCCCTCATGGAATCAAGGTGTAAAATGTGAAATAAATACAAAAACAAACATATAATTTCACCTTGTCAAAATGGTGTAAAGGGAAGAATGGTATGCTGTGGAGGTAGGAGAAGTTGGCCTCATCAAGGGAGAGCAGGAAAAGCTGTCTAAGCTAAAATCAGAAAAGAAAAAAAAATTAGTTATATAGGACAAAAAAGGAATAAGGCAAAAACAAAATGTACAAATACTTTGTCTCAGAGGTTAGAAAGCCAGGTAAAAGAAACTGAAAGAATGCCAGTGTTCTTGGCACTGATAATTGGAATATTTCCTACCACCTCAGTAAACAAAGGATATCACAGTCATTGCTGATGGTGGATTGGCATCTAGCAGTCATAAAACCACAGGCATTCACCTTGGTGAGCCCTGAGGAAACTCAGCAGATAATAACTCAGGATACAGGTCCCAGATAGCTAAGGTACATATCAAAGGGATGAATTCAGCAAGACAAGGGTCTTGCATCTTCCCTTAAATCAGTTCTGTTCAGTCGCTCCGTTGTTCCCACTCTTTGCAATGCCATGGACTGGGGCACACCAGGCTTCCCTCACCTCATCCACAACCAGCTTCCTGAGCTTGCTCAAACTCATGTCCATCAAGTAGGTGATGCCATCCAACCATCTTATCCTCTGTCACTCCCTTCTCCTCCCACCTTCAATCTTTCCCAGCATCAGGGTCTTTTCCTGAGTCAGTTCTTCCCATCAGGTGGCCAAAATATTTGAGCTTCAGCTTCAACATCAGTCCTTCAAATGAATATTCAGGATTGATTTCCTTTAGGATTGACTGGTTTGATCTACTTGCAGCCCAAGGGACTCTCAAGAGTCTTCTCCAACATCACAGTTCAAAAGCATCAATTCTTCGGTGCTCAGCTTTCTTTATGGTCCAACTCTCACATTTATACATGACTGCTAAAAAACCATAGCTTTGACTATATGGACCTTTGTTGGAAAAGTAGTGTCTCTGCCTTTTAATATGCTGTCTAGTTTGGTCATAGCTTTTCTCCCAAAGAGAAAGCATCTTTTAATTTCATAGCTGCAGTCACCACCTGCACTGATTTTAGATCTCAAGAAAGTAAAGTCTGTCACTGTTTGCATTGTTTCCTCATCTATTTGTCATGAAGTGGTGGGACCAGATGCCACAATCTTCATTTTTGGATGTTGAGTTATAAGCCAGCTTTCTCTCTTCTTTCAGTTTCATCAAGAGGTTCTTTAGCTCCTCTTAACTTTCTGTCATAAGGGTGGTGTTATCTGTATATCTGAGGTTATTGATATTTCTCCTGGCAATCCTGACTCCAGCTTGTGCCTGCCCCCTTACACACAAGAGCCTAGAGAATTGTCTCAAGATGGCGGAGTAGAAGGATGTACATTCATCTTCTCCTGCTAGAACTCTAAAATTGCAACTCAGTGCTGAACAACCATTGAAAGGAGAAAGTTGGATCCCACCAAAAAAGATACCCCATGTCCAAGGGAAAAGGAGAAACCCCAAGAAGATGGTAGGAAGGGCAAAATCACATTTAGTGTCAAATCCTATACCTGCCAGAGACTTGAAGGACTCAAACAAAACCTTGTGTGTCCCAGGTCCCAGAGACCCCGCAAGAGACTGAGCCACATCTGCCATTGAGTATTTGAGTGTCTTCTGCAGAGGCATGGGTCAGCAGTGCCCACCTTAGGGACAGGGGCTCTGGCTGCAACAGTCCTAGGAGGCATTGCGTGTGGCATAAATCCTCCTGGAGGAGGTCACCATTATCCCCACCAGACAGCCACCAAGCAAATGACCCACAAACTGGAGAACAATTATATCAAAGAAGTTCTTGCACTATTGCAAAAGTTCTAGGGCCCACAACAGACTCCCTAAACTCAAGATCTGGCAAAGGGAATTTGACTTTGAAGGCCAGTGGGTTTTCATTATGGAACTTCCACAGGACTGGGGAAACAGACTCCTGGAGGGCACAAACAAAATTTTATGTGCACCAGGACCCAAGAGAAAGGAACAAGACCCCACAAGAGACAAAACCAGACTTGCCTGTGAGTTTCCAGGAGTCTCTGGCAGAGGCTTGGGCTAACAGTGGCCTGCCACAGCCTAGGGGCACTGAATACAACAGTCCTGGGAGCCCCGGGGTGTGCTGGCATTAGTCCTTTAGAAGGAGGTCACCACTATCGCCATTACCCCTACCATAGTTTGGCCTCAGACAAAACTACAAGGAGGGAACACAGCCCCACCCTTCAACAGAAAAATGGATTAACAATTTACTGAATGTGGCCCATCCCATCAGATCAAGACCCAGAATCCCCCACAGCCAATGCCTCCAATCAGGAACCTTCCATAAGCTTCTTATCCATAAGAGGGCAGATGGAATGAAAGCCACAACCACAAAAAACTTACCAAACTTATCACATGGATCATAGCCTTGTCTAACTCAGTGAAACTATGAGATGTGCCATGTAGGGCTACCCAAGATGGATGGGTCATGGTGGAGAGTTCTGACAAAACATGGTCCAGTGGCGAAGGGAATGGCAAACCTCTTCAGTTTTCTTGCCTTGAGAATCCCAAGAACAGTATGAAAAATGTTCCCTTGATATCTCTAATTTTCTTGAAGAGATCTCTAGTCTTTCCCATTCTATTGTTTTCCTCTATTTCTTGCATTAATCTCTTAGGAAGGCTTTATTATCTCTCCTTGATATTCTTTGGAACTCTGCATTCAGATGGATATATCCTTCCTTTACTCCTTTGCCTTTCACTTCTTTTGTTTTATCAGCTATTTGTAAGGCCTCCTCAGACAACAGTTTTACCTTTTTGCATTTCTTTTTCTTGGGGATGATTTTGATCACTGCCTTCTGTACAATATCACGAACTTCCGTCCATAGTTCTTCAGGCACTCTGCCTATCAGATTTAATCCCTTGAATCTATTTGTCACTTCCACTGTATAACCATAAGTGATTTGATTTAGGTCATACCTGAATGGCCTAATGGTTTTCCCTACTTTCTTTAATTTAAGTCTGAATTTGGGAATAAAGAGTTCATGATCTGAGCCACAGTTGGCTCCCAGTCTTGTTGTTGCTAACTGTATAGAGCTTCTCTACCTTCAGCTGCAAAGAATATAATCAATCTGATTTCGGTGTTGACCATCTGGTGATGTCCATGTGTAATGTTGTCTCTTGTGTTGTTGGAAGGGGGTGTTTGCTATGACCAGTGCATTCTCTTGGCAAAACTCTTAGCCTCTGCCCTGCTTCATTTTGTACTCCAAGGCCAAACTTGCCTGTTACTCCAGGTATCTCTTGACTTCCTACTTATGCATTCCAAGCCCTATAATGAAAAGGACATTTTTTTTTAATGTTAGTTCTAGAAGGTCTTGAATGGTCATAGAGCCATTCAACTTCAGATTCTTTGGCATTACTCATTGGGCATAGACTTGGATTACTGTGATATTGAAGGTTTTCCCTTGAAATGAGCAGAGATCATTCTGTCATTTTTGAGACTGTACCCAAGCACTGTATTTTGGACTCTTGTTGACTATGAGGACTACTCCATTTTTTCTAAGGCCCACAGTAGTAGATACAATGGTCATCTGTATTAAATTTGCCCATTCCAGTCCATTTTAGTTCAATGATTCCTAAAACGTTCACTCTTGACAGTTCCTGTTTGACCACTTGTACTTTACCTTGATTCAGGGACCTATCATTCCAGGTTCCTGTGCATTATTGTTCTTTACAGCATCAGATTTTACTTCCATCACCAGTCACATCCACAACTGGGCATTGTTTTCATTTTAGCTCAGCCTCTTCATGATTTCTGGAGCTATTTCTCCAGTAGCATATTGGACACATCGATCTGGGAGTTCATCTTTCAGTGTCTTATCTTTTTGCCTTATGAGTCATAGTAAGGAGTGCTATCTTTATCTTCTGAATTATGAGATATGTATGGAAATCTTTAGCTGAGTGTAGTGTGATCAAATACGGTTTTAAAAGATTATTCTTGCTAAAGCAATGTTTCTAGAGAGAGTTGGACCATACTAAACCAGTTATGAGGTTATTGCTAAGTAGATGGTAGTTAATATGAACTAGTGGGATGATTTGTGCAATATTTAGGAAGGAAAATGACAGTGTTTGGTGATGAATTATGTCTATATATACATGGATAGAGAAAGAGAGAGAGAGAGAGAGAGAGACAGAAGTCTGTGTCAGGATGATTCCTGGATTCCTTGTTTTCTTGACTCAATAGATGGCTTAATTTTATAGTGAATAAAAGAACAGTAAAAAAAAAAAAAAAGAGCCAATTTTGTTGAGGAATAATGAAGTAATTCATTTTAGGTCATGGGATTTAAGTATGTTTAACAAACCCAAGAGGAATTATTAAATAAACATTTAAATATATTGTTCATGATTTGAAAAGAAAGCTATGGGCTTTGAAACATGTATTAGTGAACTGAGTACAGCTAAAACTAACGGAATAGATAGAATCTAGCACTTCTAAGGCAATGGCAACCCACTCCAGTACTCTTGCCTGGAAAATCCCATGGACGGAGGAGCCTGGTAGGCTGCAGTCCATGGGGTCGTGAAGAGTCAGACATGACTGAGCGACTTCACTTTCACTTTTCACTTTCATGCATTGAAGAAGGAAATGGCAACCCACTCCAGTGTTCTTGCCTGGAGAATCCCAGGGATGGGGGAGCCTGGTGGGCTGCCGTCTATCAGGTGGCACAGAGTTGAACACAACTGAAGTGACTTAGCAGCAGCAGCACTTCTAAAGGAATTAGAGTGAATAAATGTGTGCCTCAAACTGAATGTTGAGAACCTATTGGTGAAATACTGGTAGAAACATAAGCAAGAAGGCAGAAAAGGAATAGAAACAGCAATATTCAACCCTTAAGAACACCATAGAGGGTAAAAACTGAGAAGATTTAATATAAAAGGCACAGTTTACAGGGTCAAATTATGTTGAGAGGTTAGGTAAGAGGAAGACTCAAAAGTATCACCATTTTATTTCTTGAAAGCAACTAATAATGAAACTGCTAGATGGCATTTTGGGGGTTCTGAGAAGTTCCAGTCCTTTATGTCTCAGCTCATAAAGATTTCAGTGTGAGGCAAAGTGATAGATAAGAATTGATTTATTGGAATAGGACCCTTGTGAGGCTTACAAGAGGCAAGTAAGAGAGTGCCACACCCTGAGAACTTAGTAGGCTACAGTTTTATAATCAAAGGAAAAGTGAGGAGAGGGGAAAGACCACTTTCTTCCTCATTCTTGAGTAGATGTCAAATTTCCATCATCAATTCCTCCTCCAGTTTGGGCAGGGGAGTCTTCTTGTCTCTGTGTTGTCAAGCCAGGACTGTCATGGCACTATGGAAAAATTATTTCAGGTCTCAGTACAATGAGGAGCTTTCACTTTGAAATGTCAGCTTTCTATAAATTATTGTTTTTGTGTCTATGTGTGCCAAGAGCATGTCTTGAGCTCACTGGGCAGAATTTAGGTCTCACGCCACCACTGTTTTATTGTTTGAGGGCATGTCTTATGCTTCTGCTGCACGGTTTTATTGTTAGACAAGTCTGCTTGGCTTTATGGTTAAGCAAACCTGCTTTCTAGAATAATCATTAACTTACAGGAGTTTCCTACATTTTTTTTCTACTTAAAATCCCCTAGTGGGATTAACTATTTAGGCAGTTACTTTGTCCTTTTATCTGTCCCTATCAATAATAGAATATTTTTGGAGAGACAAGGAGTGAAATCAGTAGAGATTTTATTAGATCACCTTCTATATTTAACTCCAGTTCCATCACATACATGCTTGGAAACACCATCTATACTTCAAATCATCCAGACAGTCCCTGGCAGCAGGGTCATAAAAGTAATATTTTAGTTTAAATCAGTCATGATTTTCCTTGCAACAATGCTACATTTCTTTTACACTAAATAATCATTGGACCCCCCAAATTTGTTGACCCCCTAAATGAATCACTGAAAGAAAAGAGGGCATATATAGTTCAGTATCATTGTCAAGAATGACATGATAATTCCATGCAATAGAAAACCAGAACCTTGCTGACCACTAACTGACTCCTCAGGCCATAACCAATCTCAGCTCCCCACTTGGTAGTGGATAGAAAAGTACTTTTTTCTAGTTTTTTTTTCATTTTTACTCATTTTTTCTCACCACAGAGGCATCACAAAAATATATCTTTTCTTCTATTTTTTTCCTCTGCCTTTTTTTCTTTTCAGCTCTAATTTGCTTTTCCCTAACATTTACAAATCATTTCCTATTTTTTGGCTCAATCCATAAAACTCATTTGATCCTCATATGAGGTATTATCATTAGCAAAACTTCCTCTGTACTAAGAAGCTGATCTGAATTTGAACTCATGTTTCTCAAATATCACTAATTACAGTAGAAATCTATTCCCCAAGGTGGCTTCACATAAATTTTTCATATAATTAAAGTCTCTATTCCTATGGCTTTCAGATTCACAGTGTTATTACTATGAAAACATCCTCAGGAGCTGTGGTTAAAGGAGAAGACAGAGGGAACCTTGATGATTTTTCAGGCATTATCTCTGTTTTGAGTGTCAGAGAAAGCTGGACATTGAAAGGAAACAGTCAGACAGATAATACAGCACAGTGGAAGGAGATCTGTGTGAGATATAAGAGTGACAGTAAGACCCAACAAAAAATTAAATTCTACCTTGCATATAATAACTGACAGTCAAACTAATGTTGTGCAGTAAAAATGGAAAAAGACCTCCTAGAATAAAACAAAGAGATACAAATTATGGGAAAAAAAAAAAATTAGTTTGGAGAAGAGAGAACAAATACCTGACCAAAAAGATAATGTGGAATATTGGAATCTGCCTTCAGATCAATAAGAGATTAAAGTTTCCTAGAAGAAAATAAAAGTATCTGGCAATTGAAAGCTAAAAGCTCATTACAGTCCAAGGAAATACAATGAATAGGACACTTTATGATCATATTAAAAAGTAATTTTAAAAAATCAAGAGAAATTCCATAGCCTTCCAGGGTAGATAAATATAGGTTACTTTCAGAATGAAATCAATGTCTCAGACTTGCTGTTCAAGAGAAAAGAAAACAACAGAGCAAGATCTGGTGAATTTTTAGAGAAAATGATCATAACCCAAGAATCCTTCATCTTAGCAAATAGTTTTTTATGAAAGAAGCATAGAAAATCAATCTCCTATATAAATGGACCAAAAGATGGGTCTCTGGACCATTTTTGAAAAAAAAAAAAAAAAAGATCGTTTAAGCAGTACTCTTAACAGCAATACAGGAAACAAAATTACTAAACAAAGACAGGAGAAAGTGTTGTATAACACTATTTCTGTTCACTTTTCTTACATAAAAATTATTAAAAAAAATATATATATATATACATTTTTTTACTCTAAAAGCTTTTGAAATAGCATGAAAATAAAAAAAAATCTATCATACTTGGGAAATTATATGTATAGAAATTATATCACTAAATATAATGTTTTAAAAATATTTTAATGACATGGGAAAATACATGATGATATGACAAGAAAATATAAATACCTATGATCTAAACGTGTACCAGCAGTTTGACTTCAACTATGGTTTTTCCTGGAGAAAGCAATGGCACCCCACTCTAGTACTCTTGCCTGGAAAATCCCATGGACGGAGGAGCCTGGTGGGCTGCAGTCCATGGGGTTGCTACGAGTCGGACACGACTGAGCGACTTCACTTTCACTTTTCAGTTTCATGCATTGGAGAAGGAAATGGCAACCCACTCCAGTGTTCTTGCCCGGAGAATCCCAGGGACGGGGGAGCCTGGTGGGCTGCCGTCTATGGGGTCGCACAGAGTCAGACACGACTGAAGGGACTTAGCAGCAGTAGCAGCAGCAGCTATTTCTTTAATCAAGAAGTTGAGTGTTATTCTCTTTCCCATTAATCTAGATTGGCTTTAGTGACTTGATTAACCAATAAGATGTCATAAAAATTACATTTTGGGACTCCCAATGCTAGATGCAAAGAACTCTGAAGTTTCTGTTTGAGACCCTTAGAACATTCACATTGGGGGAAGCCATCTGCCATGTAAGAAGTCCAAGTATCCATGCAATCTACCCTTACATGCTGTGAGGAGACTTAATCCAGCAGCGCAAGGAGTCTGTATATAGAAAGAATGAATCTTGGACATCACCAGCTAGTCCAGTCAACCCAGTTCAGCTATTCAGCTTATGAATGGAGAAGCCACATTAGACTTTGAGAATAATAAATCCTTTCTATAACTCAGCTGTCATATGACTGCAGTTTTATGAGAGACACAAAGCAGTAATTGATCAGCCAAGCCCAAGCAACACAAAAAAGCATTAGAAGTAACAAACTGTTGTTTTTAGCCACTGAGTTTTAGTACGGTTTGTTGTGCAGCAGTGGCTAGTAGAAGAACAAAAGAGAAAGAGCAGGATAAGCAAACAGAAGAGGATGATCCCCTAAAATCAGAGAATTTGAGGAACAGAACTTAAAAAAAAAACTATGACTAATATCCTTAAGAATATGAGGAAGTGAATTGCAATTAAAAAGCAGAAAGAAAAAGCTGTGGATAAAGGGAAAATTAGAAAACTGAAAAAAAAAAACACTTTTAAAAATTAAAAATACAACTGTCAAAACAAAAGATTCAATAAAGAGTTGAAAATTACAAAGAATAAATTCCTCTTACCTAAATAATAAAAATAAAAAGAAGCATAAAATGAGTAAGAAGAAATCATAAGCATCACTCTTGCTATGCTAAGTCGCGTCAGTCGTGTCCTACTCTTAGCGACCCCATGGACTGCAGCCTAACAGGCTCCTCCGTCCATGGGATTTTCCAAGCAAGAGTACCGGAGTGGGGTGCCATTGCATTCTCCGAAGCATCACTCTTAAGAGCCAATATACTACTGAAAGGGGTTCCAGGATAAGAAATCATGAAAACAGAAAGGAAATCATTCAAGGAATAACAGAAGAGTATCTGTAAGAGCTAAATAACATGGTATTTCACTTAAAGGAAGCAAACGACTACTAAGTGTAATGAAGAAACAACAACAGAAGATCCCCATTTGGAGCATCAATATGAAATTCAAAACATCAAGGATAAGAAGATCCTGAAAGTTGCCTAAAAAAGAAACAATTAAAATAAATTTTTGATGACTAAAAATGGGTGCTTGAACGCACACAAAAAGCGATGCCTCTAAAATTCTTTTGAATTCTATTATGAAGTCTGATATATTTTGATGAATTAGATACAGCATTAAATGTAAGCAGCTTTATAATTTTCTATATCACTAAAAAGTACAAAACAAAAACATTGTAAAGTCCCATTGTTTTATAAGGTATATGTGATTTTAAATACGAAAAGAAAAATAATCTCTAAAAATTCCATAAATTTCCTTTACAAAGACCTGTACATAGTTTGGTACATTTGCCATGCAGAGTAATTCTTATGCACGCTAAAGTTTGAGAACCACAATGTTAGAATAAACAGAAGAAATAATAATAAAAGTTTATAAGCAGACACCTGGGCTTTAAAATGATTCATTTTTAATATAATCATTGAAATTAAATGAGGAATTCTAAAATTATTCTGCTTCCCTATAGGGTATATCTTATTCTGCTTTTAATGTTAAGTATATATAACCTTACTTATAAATTGTTGAGGATTAAGGAGTTGCATCCTGGAAAGCTGGTGGATGACTCATATGTGAAATGTGAATTTGATATGGAAACTCATTATCCAACCAAACGAACATTTACTTTTGAAGTTAGTAATAATTGAGATGCTTTTCAGACATGAAAAGACTCTGAAAGTTGACCTCCTTTAAGCAATTTCTTGCTAAAATATCTGAAAAAATATTCTAGCAAAAACAAGAATGAAATATGGGACAGTGCATTCAAGCTAGAAGAGCTGTGGAAGATCAACCTATAAATCCAACAGTGGAACATAATTCGAGCATAATTAGTCTTCATTATATAGAATTAAGAAAGGGAGGCTTTGGAAGGAGGCCCCTGGAGAAAGGGGAGATAACAAAAGAACAGTTGATGCAATAAAATTTAATCAACAGAGTTATGTTTAAGGTCAAAGTTTAAGAAAAAAAAAAAGAAAGCAAGTTAAAGCACAGAGGAACATAGACACTACAAAAGAAAGGAATTAAACTACAATTTGTCACCTCTGTATTTTGATATTTATAAAACTGTAATTATGTAAACTATTTATTGTTAACATTTAGAATTAACATATAAATGAAGTAAGGAAGGTGGTTGGGCTTCCCAGGTGGCACCAGTGGTAAAGAACCCACCTGCCTATGCAGGAGATGTGAGAGACATGGGTTCGATGCCTGGGCTGGGAAGATCCCCTGGAGGAAGGTGCAGCAACCTCTCCAGTATTCTTGCCCGGAGAATCTCATGGACAGAGGAGCCTGGTGAGATGCAGTCCAATGAGTCACAAACAGTTAGACACAACTAAAGTGACTTAGCACACACACACAAGTAAGGTGGTTACAGATTAGGATCTAGTGATACCAATTTTGATGCTGAATAAATGAAGATAAATGAAAGTTAGAGAGTAGAAATAGAAAGAGGGCTGAAGGAAACAGCAGGGACATTAATATTCTCATCATACAGGTGGGGAGTCAAGATACGCATTTGTGCTTGATGAATAAGAAATAAAGAACAAAGATGAATTGCAAACATAAAAAAAAAAAAAAAACAGTGGACAAACAGAAAATTGAAAGACGGGAAAGAGACAGGGGGAAAAGGGTAAAGGAGCTAGATTAACATCAATCCCAGCTGAATATATCTAAAATTGATACATCAGGAGATAGTAATTAAACATAAATATAAAAATCAGTGACTAGCTTTGTATTTCTAAAGGGTGTCTCTAGAAGTAAGGATGGATCTAGTAGGAAATGATTGCATACCAAATCCCTACTTTACTTTTTTTGTCTTTATTTTTTAAGCCATGTGCATATATTATCGGAGAAGGCGATGGCACCCCACTTCAGTACTCTTGCCTGGGAAATCTCATGGACGGAGGAGACTGGTAGGCTACAGTCCACGGGGTCGCGAAGAGTCGGACACGACTAAGCGGCTTCACTTTCACTTTCCACTTTCATGCATTGGAGAAGGAAATGGCAACCCACTCCAGTGTTCTTGCCTGGAGAATCCCAGGGATGGGGGAGCCTGGTGGGCTGCCGTCTACGGGGTCGCACAGAGTCGGACACGACTGACGCGACTTAGCAGCAGCAGCATATATTATCGTGGGAAAAATTTTAAAATTAAAAGCTCAGGAAGCTGAGATAAGTCAGGCTACATGGAGAGCTCATATAACATTTTACTCAACATTTCTTGTCTCCAGATCCTGTGTGCTGTCTCATATATCCCATCCCATAGTCCCTCAGTCATGTCCGACTCTTTGGGACCCCATGGACTGTAGCCTACCAAGCTCCTCCCTCCATGGGATCCTCCAGGCAAGAGTACTGGAGTGGGGTGCCATTTTCCTTCTCCAGGGGATCTTCCCGACCCAGGGATCGAACCCGGGTGTCCCCCATTCCAGGTGGATGCTTTAACCTCTAAGCCACCAGGGAAGTCCTTAGAGGAATGTCTCATACATAAAGTTGTGTTAAAATAGGTTTCCTAATTAACAATGATAATAATAACATTTCATTATTTTATTCACTCATCAATGGATACTATGACTAGCCTCATTCTAAAGATAAGAAAATTGAGATGCAGAGAAATGAAGAAACTCATTTGGAAACACACATGCAATGAATGTTAGTCAGTATTGGAACCTGTATTTCTCCCCTCTGATACTATACCTTAACTACCTGAGTAGGAAGAAAAAAATACACAGTTCTCCTAACTTAAGTTATGACCAACCTAGCATATTTGAATAGCATATTCAAAAGCAGAGACATTACTTTGCCAACAAAGGTTCATCTAGTCAAGGCTATGGTTTTTCCTGTGGTCACATATGGATGTAAGAGTTGGACTGTGAAGAAGGCTGAGCTCCGAAGAATTGATGCTTTTGAACTGTGGTGTTGGAGAAGACTCTTGAGAGTCCTTTGGACTGCAAGGAGATCCAACCAGTCCATTCTGAAGGAGATCAGCCCTGGGATTTCTTTGGAAGGAATGATGCTAAAGCTGAAACTCCAGCACTTTGGCCACCTCATGGGAAGAGTTGACTCATTGGAAAAGACTCTGATTCTGGGAGGGATTGGGAGCAAGAGGAGAAGGGGACGACAGCGGATGAGATGGCTGGATGGCATCACTGACTCGATGGAAATGAGTCTGAGTGCACTCTGGGAGTTGGTGATGGACAGGGAGGCCTGGCGTGCTGCGATTCATGGGGTCACAAAGAGTCGGACACGACTGAGCAACTGATCTGATCTGATCTGAAGGAATTTCTACTATGGCTCCTCCAAAATCCCAATCTACAATTTCAGTTTAATTCTTCATTGCTTCCTTTTCAAAGATTCCCTTGTGGCTCAGCTGGTAAAGAATCCGTCTGCAATGAGGAAGACCTGGGTTCGATCCCTGGGTTGGGAAGATCCCCTGGAGAACGGAAAGGCTACCCACTCCAGAATTCTGGCCTGGAGAATTCCATGGACTGAATAGTCCATGGGGTCACAGAGAGTCAGAAATGACTGGGCGACTTTCACTTTCACTTTCCTTTTCATGGTTCCTGTGTGTCCACGGATTAGGCAGAGATGAACTGCTTTCTGATTCTACAACATGTCTACTGATTTCCTGACTCAAGTCTTTGTCTTCCTAACTTTCAAGCCTAAAATTTATTCACTGAGATGTTCATTGTAGGTTAGAGCAAAAGAAAATAAAGCCTCTGCAGTCAGACCTGGGATTAATTCACAAATATACTATCTATTAACATGGGTGATATTTGGCAACTTTCCCAAACTTCTCTGAGCCTGCATGTCCTCACCTGGAAGTTGCAGACAATAGTAGGGAATGATGCTAGACAGTTGGAGAATTCGTGAGCGTATGCTCACAAATAATTTCATACTATGCATGGTAGCCAGCATGTACCCCACTTCCAGGACCTGGGTAAGCCAGAAACTCATTCTTACAGTTGTATACCAGGAGTGCTTGACAATTTCAAAGAAAACTGTGTATTCCATCATTGTTCACTTGTTAATTCATGTCCTTCTCCTTGCAACCCCATGAACGGCAGCACTCCAGGTTCCCCCGTCTTTCACTCAAATTCATGTGCACTGAGTCGGTGATGCTATCTAACCATCTAATCTTCTGCCGCTCTCTTCCTTTGCTTTCAGTCTTTCCCAGCATCAGGGTCTTTTCCAATAAGTTGGCTCTTTACCTCAGGTGGCCAAAGTATTGGAGCTTCAGCTTCAGCATCAGTCTTTCCAAAGAATATTCAGGGTTGATTTCCTTTAGGATTGACAGGTTTGATCTCTTTGCAGACCAAGGGACTGTCAAGAGTCTTCTCCAGCACCACAATTTGAAATCATAAATTCTTCAGTGCTTAGCCTTTTTTATGAACAAACTCTCACATTCGTACATGTTTACTGGAAAAACCATAGTTTTGACTGTTGACCTGTGTGGGCAAAGTGATGTCTCTATTTTTTAATATGCTGTCTCGGCTTATCATAGTTTTTCTTCCAAGGAGCAAGTGTCTGTTAAGTCCATGGCTGCAATCACTGTCCACAGTGATTTTGGAGCCCCCCAAAATAAAATGTCACTGCTTCTACTTTTCCCCATCTATTTTCCATGGAGTGATGGGACCAGATGCTACGATCTTAGTTTTTTTAATTTGAGCTTTAAGCCAGCCTTTTCACTTTCCTCTTTTACCCTTATCAGAGGCTCTTTAGTTCCTCTTCGTCTTCTGCCATTAGAGTGGTATCACATGAGCATGTCTTTTTTTCTGGGCCACGCCCCACATAGGTCTTAGTTGCCTGACCAGGGATCGAACCTGCAACCCCTACATTGGAATTGAAAGTTTTAACCACCGAATTTCCAGGGAAGTCCTAACAGATCTCTATTTTGAATACAGATGAGTGTCAGGTGAAAATGCTGTGTGTTTTTTGGCAGGAAGCCGTGCATTTCTCAGACAGTTATACATGAAGCATTGTGACTTCTTGGGTTCAGTGATGTATGATTCATCGTGCATTTTGCAGAGAGTTTGACACTTTATAGACAGTGCGTTTGAGACCATCTGAAGGCTGCATAGAGCCACATGTGCATGACCAGCAGTGGATTTGCAAGCCACCATGCACTTTGTGAACATCTACATTTTGAACCCACCTAGGTGACAAGCTTTAATATCACTCTGGTGGTAAATACATCTTCAATGCCCTGTTAGTTACCGATTTGTCTTCTATGGCTGTAGCCAAAATATTTAAATTTGGACTTTAGCTGAAAAATCCATGACATAATGAAATTCTTTCATTAATCCTTTATAGTTCTGTCTGATATCCATACCTATAAATCTGTGCGTGTATGTATATATAAATTTCCTTTTGGGAACATAGAGATTAAAAATGTTAAAATATCTATTTTTATAGTCTCTTTGTTTTAATTTAATTTCCTCTATTTCCTACCAGTTCCCCTTCCATGGAGATGTCACGGAAAGAAAAAAAATGACAACAGAAAATATGGAGCCAGAAAAAAATATGCTGTAGTTTTTTTCTTTCAGTGAAAGTAAAACTCAAATCTCTACAAATTAGAGAGAGAGAGATAAGCATTGCGGCAATGACTGGAACACAGTCCTTTGTTCCTAGCACAGCTATGTGCTAGGAACACATAGCTGCTATGTGAGCACACAGCACATAGCTATGTGCTAGGAACAAAGGAATGTGTTCCTTCTGAAAAACGACTTTGGCCACATGACGAGTTCTAGGCCAGGCCTGGAGCCACACTGAACCAAGCATCTGAACTGCATTCACTGTGTGACTCTTCCCCTTTCACCTATGAAATTCAAGTCAACCACATCTTGAAAATTGAAAATCTGAGTCTCCCCTAAAATTAAATCATTTACAAACATCCCAAATCAGTGGCCAGGGGAGCAAGTGATTGATCTCAATATTTAATAGTCTAATAGTCTATTGGATTATGAACATCAATAGTCAAAATAATGTATAGGTCATCTACTAAATGCTATTGGAGGGTTCAGCAATGTTATTGCAGATAGTGGCCCCAGAGGCCAAAATAAACAATTAGAAAAATGATATGATTTTCATAGCCACATAAATTATAAAGCATCTAGGAATTAAGCTAACAGAGTATGTGCAATTTTGTAGAAGAATATGCAAACATTATTGATGTAAATTTTAAAATAACTTGTTCTTGGGCTGTCTAAGCCCAATACACATTGAAGTTTAAAAGAGAAAACAGGAGACAATAACAGACACAAAAACAAGGAGACAGGGAGACAGACGGGAGCAGGGTCTCTATAATAACACGTGATATTGGGAACCAGGTCAGTTACCAAAAGGTTCTCAGAACTTTTGCTCTTAGGAGGGAAGATGGGTGAGAACAGAGTCTGGGACACACATAGATAATGCTGGATGTTGCTCCTACTTAGACTACCAGGGCCTTTTTCAGAATGTAAGAGGTCAGTGGAAAGCTCTTGAAAAACAGGCTGAGTAGTTTTGGGCCAGCACTGAACTCCACGCCATGATTCCTCTGAAGTATTTCAATTGCTTTGGCAATCTAACTGGCACATGGAATAGACCCGGGGCCCCAAAGTCCTCCAGACCAATAATCAGAGAGGAAGCCTCTAAACTTCCAGCCACACCCTGCCCTCAATAGAGGAGAGTTTCCTGGGGCAGTGGGTTCATTTCTTAACCAAGCGGAGGAGACACAGACAGAGAGAACAAGAAGAGAGAAATCGAGGTTGGGATAGAATGTCCGACTAAGGGATGGCTCCTGATTACTCTTTCCTATGCAACTAACAAGATGATCCTCTGGCCCACAGTGGCTTCTGTGAAGGTCTCTTCCAGCTCAGCTTCCCAGAGGCTCAGCTCATGTCTTGCTCCATACTCAAAGGCTCTTCCGTTTTGCAAAGAGAACATGTACACATAACCTCTGGAGAAGACTCTTGAGAGTTCCTTGGACTACAAGGAGATCCAAGCAGTCCATCCTAAAGGAAATCAGTCCTGGGTGTTCATAGGAAGGACTGATATTGAAGCTGAAACTCCAATATTTTGGCCACCTGATGCAAAGAGTTGACTCATTTGAAAAGACCCTGATGTTGGGAAAGATTGAAGGCAGGAGGAGAAGGGGATGACAGAGGACGAGATCGTTGGATGGCATCACCAACTTGATGGACATAAGTTTGGGTAAACTCCGGGAGTTGGTGATGGATAGGGAGGCCTGGCATGCTGTGGTCCATGGGGTCACAAAGAGTTGGACGTGACTGAGCGACTGAACTGAACTGAACACATAACCTCCCAGGGCTGAAGTCCATGGGCTCTTCTGAGTTCTGCAGGGTTGACAACTGACTGCTTTGTGCTCCAAAGTGTTTCTATCCAGTACACTCAGAGCAGACTTCCCCCAGGGAATCCACTGGCCTCTGAGTGTGCTGCCCTTACCCACAGTCCTCATTAAAACTCTGAACTCCAAGGAACCATTTCAACATCCTGCTGTGGTCACAGTGACATGCTCTCATCCAAACAGATAAACTCCCCTGGTGAACTCTTTGGGCTTTATTCTGATTTCCAAGAAGGAAATGAATGTGGCCCCATGGGTCTTCCAAGGTTCTAGAGGCAGAAAGACTTGGATTTTCCCTCTGGCTTTGCCCTTCACTGGCAGGACAACTAAAGGAAGTACCCTAATTCTTGCCTCAGTATCTTCAATTTTCAAAAGCAAAGCATTGGGCCTCTCTGACCCTCAGTTTATTCATCTGAATAAATGGGATTAATATTATCTACTTCATAGTGGCTAATGTAAAAATAAATTCAAATCATGCCATATAAATTGTAAAGGACCAAAAACTTAACACCATTACTGTCATTATTTGATTATAGATTTATTTTTCCTATCCCTCCCTGCTAATGTAGTTCTGTTCTCAACTCATCAAAATGTTGAGAAAAAGTAAAGTTGCCCCATCCGCAACCTTGAGTTTTGAGGAAAAAAATAAAAGAGTCAGAGACAGAAATTGAGGACTGGAGAGTCCCTAAAACTTTTAAAAGTCTGGTGTTTTCCAATTTTCTTAGATGAAATAGAGCAAGATTAGCCTTTAAAAAATTAAAGCTTTTCCTCTGGCTCCTTCACAATGGAGAAGCTGTGAGGAAACCTGACTAAATTACTTTTTAATTGGCAAAACAATAAATCAGGGAAGATGTATTCCTTCCATACTATAGAATGACACCATTGGATGTAGAAATGAATCACTGAGTGTGGCATTGTTTTGTCTTTACTGGTATTCATCTTTTTCCCAAGTTTTTAGGAATAGAAACACTAAAGATGAATAAACACAGAAAGTCACACACTAGTCCTGGAATAATAATTTGACATTTGAATCAGGTGACAAAATCATTAAGCTATATATTTATTCATTTTTCATTGTGCTGGGTCTTCGCTGCTATGTGAGGGCTTTCTTCAGTTGAGGACGTGGAGGCTACTCTCTGGTTATGGTGTGCCGGCTTCTCATTGTGGTGGCTTCTCTTGCTGCAGATCACACGCTCTTGGCACATGGGCTTCAATAGTTGCAGCACGTGGGCTCAGTAGTTGTGGTACAAGTGTCTAATTGCTCCACAGCATGTGGGATCTTTATAGACCAGGGCTTGAACAGGGCCCCCTGAACCGGAAGGCAGATTCTTATCCACTATACCACCAGGGAAGTCCTCCTTGAGCTTGGATTCAACCCAGGATTGAAACATTTCAGAAATGATTTTCACTATTCTAAGAAGGTCATTATCAGACCTGATGGTATTTGTTAAGAGCTAAAACCACTGCAGATGGTCAGTGCAGCCATGAAATTAAAAGACGCTTACTCCTTGGAAGAAAAGTTATGACCAGCCTAGATAGCATATTCAAAAGCAGACACATTACTTTGCCAACAAAGGTCCGTCTACTCAAGGCTATGGTTTTTCCTGTGGCCATGTATGGATGTGAGAGTTGGACTGTGAAGAAGGCCGAGCGCCGAAGAATTGATGCTTTTGAACTGTGGTGTTGGAGAAGACTCTTGAGAGTCCCTTGGACTGCAAGGAGATCCAACCAGTCCATTCTGAAGTAGATCAGCCCTGGGATTTCTTTGGAAGGAATGATGTTAAAGCTGAAACTCCAGTACTTTGGCCACCTCCTGTGAAGAGTTGACTCATTGGAAAAGACTCTGATGCTGGGAGGGACTGGGGGCAGGAGGAAAAGGGGACGACAGAGGATGAGATGGCTGGATGGCATCACTGACTCAATGGACGTGAGTTTGAGTGAACTCCAGGAGATGGTGATAGACAGGGAGACCTGGCGTGCTGCGATTCATGGGGTTGCAAAGAGTCGGACATGACTGAGCGACTGAACTGAATTGAACTGAAGTGATTCAAAGAATCAGTCAAAGATATGACAGTTCTGGTCTGAACCTGGATTAAAAGGTACAAAACAACTATGGGAAGATCATGTCATAATCATTCTGATAATTTGTGCAGCGTGTTATAGCTTATAAATGACCTTCACATTCATCCCATAATCCTAGCCTTCCAATGACCCTGGGGAACAGAAAGGAAGAATATTGGAATCACCTTCTTAGAGATAAGGAAACTGAAGCTCAGATCATTTTCAAGGCCCTCTTAAGTATATCCAGACTAGAAAGTGGCACAATTGAGACTGAATTTAATGATTTTCTGACTTCAAATTCTAGGAGAATATTATTGCCAAGCTCTTCCATTTTGCAAAGAGAACATGAGCCCATGTCTGCCTGCCTTCCGTCTACCCCCTGCAGATGAATTGCATGGGTTATTTGAGAACAGAGCTCAATGCTGCAAAACAGAATATGAAGACATCAATTTTAAAGACTCTACAAGAAGGAAATCAGACCAAAATGGTCATAATACCAGGATAAAGGATCCAGGAAGAATATTTCAAGAACCAAATAGTTAGAGACCAAAAAGAGAATGCTTAATGTTGAAGTATAGACTTTGCAAGAGGGTTGCAAAGACTGGTGGGGAATTAACTTCATGTTCTTTAGGTACATTATTTAACTCCTCAGTGATAAAATGAAGATAATTCCTCCCACCTTATCTGATAAATGAGGAAAGCAGTTTCTATCTCATGAAGTTGCTGTGAGGATTTTACAAGATAACTAAATCACTTTGCTCCTGGAAGAAGACTTGGCAACCCTCTCCAGTATTTTTGCTGGGAGAATCCCATGGGCAGAGGAGCCTGGCAAGTTACAGTCCATGGGGTCACAAAGAGTCAGATGTGGCTGAAGAAACTGAGCATGCACCCACTCAAATCACTTTGATGCACACCTAACACGAACAAAATATTTTAAGTCAGCTACATGCTCGGTTGTTCAGTCATGTCTGACTCTTTGTGACCTCTTGGACTGTAGTCCACCAGGCTCCTCTGTCCATAGAATTTTCCAGGCAAGAATACTGGAGTGGTTGCCTACTCCAGGGGATCTTCCTTACCCAGAGATTGAACTTGTGCCTCTTGCATGTGTGGCAGGAAGATTCTTTACCACTAAGACACCTGGGAAGCCCAAATCTGCTATGTGAAGTGAAAGTCACTCAGTTGTGTCCCACTGTTTGTGACTCCATGGACTGTATAGTCCATGGAATCCTCTAGGCCAGAGTACTGGATTGGGTAGCCTTTCCTTTCTCCAGGGGATGTCTCCAATCCAGGGATGGAACCCACGTCTCCCACATTGCAGGAGGATTCTTTACCAGCTGAGCCACCAGGGAAGCCCAAGAATACTCGGGTGGGTAGCCTGTCCCTTCTCCAGGGGATCTTCCTGACCCAGGAATCGAACTGGGGTCTCCTGCATTGCAGGTGGATTCTTTAACAGCTGAGCTATGAAGGAACTTCAATAAACACAAAATTTTAAAGATATATGCGTGTGCACTTACAATAAGGATCAGTGTTATAGCTCTTATTTTTATTTTATTTTGCTTGTTTTCTAATTAATTTTTTTTTGGAGTAAAGTTGTTTTACAATATTGTGGTAGTTTCTACTGTACAACAAAGTGAATCAGCTATACACATACATATACCCCCTCTTTGTTTTATTTCCCTTCCATTTATGACATGGAGGCTCTTAAAAGATCATTCATATGAAGTGAGCGTAATGAGTCATCATTTTTCTTAAGGACAAATGGCTTAAGAAGTCCTTCACCTGGCCTTTGGGTTCTGCTTCTTAGTGTACTCAAGTACCAGAGAATGAGGTATCTACCTACACAAAAGTGAAAGGTCTGCAGACTCCAGAGTCTAAGACAATTTACCAGGAATATGGGAGTCCAGTTGGAAAGATCAGTTGGTGCTACCTGGTGGAGATCTTTGTGCCAGAACTTGGGCTCAACTGAGCAGGCAGTACATTGAAGGTTTGGGGATAATGGAGTGCCATTCCCCAAGCCATGCTTCAGGAAGATCCATCAGACAGCCAGTTTGGGAATAGAGGGATCCATTGGAACTTTGTTGACGGACTCCACCCTAAGGGAGAGAAGAAGGAGTCAACCAAAAAAGCTTGAAATCATGCCTCACAGAGGCAACAAGGGGCCAAGGGCCACAGAAAGATTAGACATAACTCAAAGCTGGACTCATTTTGAACATTGAGTTATTTTTCAAAATTGTTTGTGGTTCAAACAACACCAGACCAGGTACCAAACATAGTCACCAATGTTGCATGAGTTTGTGGTTGATTTTTAAGTATCAGTTTTTAATACTCAGTCTTGTCCTTTGTGCCCATCTGCAGGTGATTAAATTCTATCTGGCTTCCTTTGGACTCAGATAGCAATGCCTTATCAGTGCCATTCTGCCTTTGCTGGAGTTACTGGCTGTTTCACAGACTGTCTTCCTTTTGTGCCTGAAAGGCA
This sequence comes from Bos grunniens, assembly GCF_055505025.1. NCBI lineage: Eukaryota > Metazoa > Chordata > Mammalia > Artiodactyla > Bovidae > Bos > Bos grunniens. Next base: position 7,998,653 of record NC_141170.1, on the reverse strand, counting down.
TTCATAACAGGCTCCATCTTCCGCCACCCCTGCCTCTTTGTCTTCCATCCCCCGATCCATGCCCACATCTACTTCTCTACTTTCTTAGCTGAAGAGCTGTCCTTTTGTGCCCTGTTTGGCTTTCTCAATACTCCTTGATTTCTTTTCACTCCCCCTTATTCACATTGACCCTTTTTGTGTTTTCCTGGCATAGTTGTTGCTTGATGGCATTCATCACCTCTGAGTGTAGAATCATTTATCCACCATGCATCCTTTCTTTCCTGTTGCAGTTCACTCAATGTTACCCTTATTTTCTCCTGATTCTGCTCTACTGCAGTCTGACTTTCCGTTATTATTCTTATCAGCAGTCTGTTATTTATAGAGTGCAGAAATAAGATAAGCTGTTTCTAATATAGATGAGACACAGGCAATGTGGCCAGGAATAAGCAATGTAAAAAGGAAGACAGAGCTACAAAACAACAGAGCTAGAGGGGTGTTGCTGATGGCTGGATGAAAAATGAATTGCAGAAGGCATTAGGGGTAGAAAAGTGAAATTTCAGCAGACATAGTTATCTTCCAGGGGAGAGGGTGAGAAAATGATCACTGCTGGTCCTCTGCTCTGTGCACTGTGTGAAATCCTGTGGGTGAATCACTTCATGGTATCTTTGCCCGAAACTATGAGGCAATATTAGGGCTTCCCTGGTGGCTCAGACAGTAAAGTGTCTGCCTACAATGAGGGAGACCTGGGTTCGACCCCTGGGCTGGGAAGATCCCCTGGAGAAGGAAATGGCAACCTACTCCAGTACTCTTGCCTGGAAAACCCCATAGATCAAGGAGCCTGGCAGGCTACAGTCTATGTGGTCGAGAAGAGTCGGACATGACTGAGCGACTTCACTTTCATTTTCATGAGGCAGTATTAGGCCTGCCTTATGGATGAAGAAACTGAAGCTTAGAGAAGTTGAGTTACTGTATGAAGCAGAGCCTACCACAAATGCAAAGATTATAAAAATTTAAAACAGTCATAGGCAGGTATTTAGCTATATCTCATAAAGGGTAAAAGCTGACATCCATTAATTCAGTATTCCTATGTCTGACAGTCTACCATAACGAAATATTTTGAGATTCAGAAAAATATTTAGGTACAAACTGCTCATGGGATTGCTATTTGTAATAGTGAAAATTCTATCACAGTCATATATCTATAAAATACTAAAGTAAGTAATGGCATATGCAATCAAAGAAATATGATGAAAATATTTGAAGCAGAAAAAATTGGAAAGTCACTATATAAAAGTATAAAATATATAAAATAGATGTGTATACATATATATGCAATGGAAAAAAGATTAAATATAAATAAAATACTAATGTTTTTATCATATACTTTCTTCTATAAGTTATAATAAATAATTTTCCCATATTTCAAAACATACTCATCTTTGGGCTTCCCAAGCAGCACTAGTGGTAAAGGACCAATCTGCCAATTCAGGAGACTTAAGAGATTTGGGTTCAATCCCTGGGTGGGGAAGATCCTCTGGAGGAGGGCATGGCAACCCACTCTAGTATTCATGCCTGGAGAGTACCATGGACAGAGGAGACTAGTGGGTTACAACCATAGGGTCAAAAAAGAGTCAGAGATGACTGAAGCAACTTAGCATGCACTCATATTCATCTTAGAAACTTGAAAAGGCCATGAAAGTAAAAAGAGTGGATAGAAAATGCCAGCTCTGAGCTTCCTACTATTTAACTTTCTTTAATTTTCATAACATGAGACAAATATTTTTGTGTATAGTTTTATGATTTTATAATTCTCAGTTTGAACATTTTGAAACACATATTCAAAAGAGGAAGAAAAAAAATTTCTTGTAATTTTACTATCCAGAGATGACCACCATTAAACTTTTAGAATATTTTTCATACATTTCATTGTATTTTTTCCCACATACAATCCAGTGAAGAGAAGAGAATTTTAAGGCACAGTAATAGTTTATTTTATTTTTTGTTTGTTTGTTTGTTTTTAATTTATTTAACTTTACAATATTGTATTGGTTTTGCCATATATCAAAATGAACCTGCCACAGGTATACATGTGTTCCCCATCCTGAACCCTCCTCCCTCCTCCCTCCCCATACCATCCCTCTGGGTTGTCCCAGTGCACCAGCCCCAAGCATCCAGTATCGTGCATCTAACCTGGACTGGCAACTCGTTTCATATGAGGTACCATTTCACGCCAGTCAGAGTGGCTGCTATCCAAAAGTCTACAAGCAATAAATGCTGGAGAGGGTGTGGAGAAAAGGGAACCCTCTTACACTGTTGGTGGGAATGCAAACTAGTACAGCCACTATGGAGAACAGTGTGGAGATTCCTTTAAAAACTGGAAATAGAACTGCCTTATGACCCAGCAATCCCACTGCTGGGCATACACACTGAGGAAACCAGAATTGAAAGAGACACGTGTACCCCAATGTTCATCGCAGCACTGTTTATAATAGCCAGAACATGGAAGCAACCTAGATGTCCATCAGCAGATGAATGGATAAGAAAGCTGTGGTACATATACATAATAATAATAATAATAATAATAATACTCCATTATAATACTCCATAATAATAATAATAATAATACTCCATTGGGAGTATTACTCAGCCATTAAAAAGAATACATTTGAATCCGTTCTAATGAGGTGGATTAAACTGAAGCCTATTATACAGAGTGAAGTAAGCCAGAAAGAAAAACACCAATACAGTATACTAACGCATATATATGGAATTTAGAAAGATGGTAACAATAACTCTGTATATGAGACAGCAAAAGAGACACTGATGTATAGAACAGTCTTTTGGACTCTGTGGGAGAGGGAGAGGGTGGGATGATTTGGGAGAATGACACTGAAATATGCACAGTAATATTTTAAATAAAATTTAAATTCTAGTTTGAGAAACATTATATTTAGTAAATATTATGTAGTGATTGTTTTATTCATATTTCTTTATTTCACTTACTGATATGTCCTAGATTAATATTTTATTGAAATAGATTATTAAGTGGGGCTTTCCTGGTGGCTCAGACAGTATGTGGGAGACACAAGTTTGATCCCTGGGTTGGGAAGATCTCGTGGAGAAAGGAATGGCTACCACTCCAGTATTCTTGCCTGGAAAATCCCCTGGGCACATGAGCCAGACAGGCTAGAGTTGGACACGACTAAGCAACGAACACTTTTAACACTTCCATACTATTAAAATAATTAACTTGGCATTTCTTTTCTTTAACTGCTGTGCAAAACTTTGAAAAAAATGAGTCTCTTATAAGAGTTAGGGATTATATTTTGTTTCTAGTGACAGAGATCTGAAATTACAGTGGCTTTAGTACTCTTGCCTGGAAAATCCCATGGATGGAGGAGCCTGGTGGGCTACAGTCCATTGGGTTGCTAAGAGTTGGACACGACTGCGTGACTTCCCTTTCACTTTTCACTTTCCTGCATTGGAGAAGGAAATGGCAACCCACTCCAGTGTTCTTGCCTGGAGAATCCCAGGGATGGGGGAGCCTGGTGGGCTGCCACCTACGGGGTCGCACAGAGTTGGACACGACTGAAGCGACTTAGCAGCAGCAAGACAAATAAGGGCTATTTTTCTTTTACAAAACACCAATATCAGAAGTTGTCTGTTCACAGGAGACACAGTAGTATCAGACACCTGAGTGCCTTCTGTCTTTCTGCTCTCTTTCTTAGCACTTAGATTTTCAACCTTAAGCTTTTTTCATGGGTAACTGGTGCTCTGGATTTATATCAGGGCTTCAAGAAGGAAGAAGGAAAATGAGGGAAGGACGAAACAATATTTGCCAGCTGAGTCAATGTCTTTAAAGAACTTTCGACCTCTACTTATATGTCACTGCCCATCTCTATGTGCAAGGGGGTATGAGAGTCTTCATTTAACTGATCACACTGACAAAGCTCAGAGGCTGTTTAATAAGATGCGACATAGATATTGTGTAGGCAATTATCAGGTTTACCACAGCTCTTAACCTTTTCTTCAGTACCATATCCCTTCCCCCTGTGAATGTATATTTAAATGTATGAAATAGCATTCTAAGTAATATTTTTAAATTCTTGGTATTAAAAAAATTGGAAAGCTCTAAGGGAGCTCTCAGCATTCTTGGGTCTAGATTTTGGTTTCACAGAAACTGCTTCACTGCTTGAGGATGGAGGGGTTGGAGGCAAAATAGACTAATTCTTTGATTATTAACTAATTAATAAATTAATCAATTCAACAAACATATTCATCACTCACTGTATTTGGGCATGATATAATTTTGGAGGATAATTACTATGTTGCTATAATGTTTTACAGTTTATAAAGGGCTCTCCTTTACGTTTTCCCATTTAATCCTGATGCTACAGCCACAGGTAGGAAACGGGCATTGCATCCATATGCTATAAATGATTTTGAGGAACAAAGAGTTGAATAAGACGTGAAACTGTAAAATCACTGTGGTAAAACCCAGAACTTGAACTGGGCATTTCCATCTCTTGTGAATTCTAACTTTCCCGAATTTAGAAATTAGGATCTGGTGCTAATTAGAGAATCAAGGATCTCTCTCTCTTAAAATCTGGAATGTAAGTAGGTCAGGAACCACACAAGAAAGGTATTTTGAGTCACTAGGGCACCACTTCCCTATACATTCTCAGTCATGTCCGTGGCGACCCCACGGACTGTGGCCCTGCAGGCTTCCCTATCCTTCACCAGCTCCCAGAGTTTGCTCAAACTCATGTCCATTGAGTCGATGATGCCATCCAACCATCTCATCCTCTGTTACCGACTCCTCCAAGCAGGAAAATCTACTGTTTACTGAGCATATACACTGTGATAGTTGTGTTCCACACATTTATTATCATCTTCAACACTTTTGACACCATTTTACCCCATATTTTACAGGTGAAGTTTAAGTAAAATATCAGAGAATTCAAATATGAAAATAGAAAAAAATTAGAATTTGAAGCTAAGTCTGTTCAGAATGAAAGCCTACTCATACCAACTGTTTTGGAAAGAAAATAATTTTGATTGTGTTAATAAACTTTCCTGAATATTTTTCTGGGGAATTCATGGGGAATTTTATTAAAATATGAATTCTTATTGTAATTTAACAAATACCTTGAAATCACTGGGAGATACTTTGTCAGCTCTTTAGGAACTGATGAGGTTCTATTTTTTTAAGTAAATATAATAGCATTCTAAATCTGTACTTTTTAATTTTGTGATTGGCAATGTCTTCAGCATCTAGTATTCAGAAATTGAAAGTTGTCAGCAGCTTATAGTTACTACGATATGTTTTATAACTCAATGGAAAAGTGGATCTTTTGATGATAGCTTCTACATGCTGTCAATCTTATTGAGATTATGTGCTTGATTAATGAAGAAAAAATAACCCCTCCACATTTCATTCCTGTTGTAACTTCTTTTCTATGTTTGAGATCTACTCACAGACTTCCCTGGTGGCTCAGATGGTAAAGTGTCTGCCTGCCATGTGAGAGACCCAGGTTCCATCCCTGGGTTGGAAGATCCCCTGGAGAAGGAAATGGCAACCCTCTCCAGTATTCTTGCCTGGAAAATCCCATGGACACAGTGCACAGGGTTGAAAAGAGTGGGAAAGGCTGAGTGACTTCACTTTCACTTTCACAGTGCTCAGGCAGGTGTCTCTCTTATTGCCCTGGTGGCATTCTTGGAGTTGCCCACACCATCTGCCTCGAGTCCCCTCAGCACCACCTACCTCATAATGCCTGGCAACGTGCACAGTACTTGGTCAGCAGATGTTCAATATTGATGTGAATTGCAGCAATGTAATATTAGAGAGGACAACTAAACACATAAGCAATACGAGAATCCATCAACAAGTAAGGGGCTCAGAAGTCAGTCTCTGGTCTACTTGCTAGGAACACGACTCATTTTACTTTTTAGCTTTATAATATCCTATTCTCATATTGTCTGTTCCCTTTTATTTATTATCTTTTTCTCATTCTCTTTTCTTTACATTTCTCTCTTTTTCTTACCTCTCTTCATTTCATCCTCTGATAATGTAAAATCATCTACCTTTTATTGAACATTCATTTTATTAATACTGATTTTCCTTTAATTCCCATTATGCCTTTGAAATAAGAAAATTTTCCATCTTTGATGATAAGGAAAACTTGCTTAAATTTTAAATAGTTTCCCCAGGATCACACAGCTCTTAAGTGGCAGAGCCATTCAAACTCTGAATCGCAATCATATTTCTAGAGATATGAAAGAACATAAAAGTGATTTCCTTCTCTACGAGGTTGGCTGAGTGGTGATCTCTGTCAGTATGGGCTCTCGAATCTTCGATATACCTTCAGGCTATTCTTCTTTTTATTTTCCTGTTTAGTTGAATAACACTGCTTGGCCACAAAGCAATGAAAATTTCCCTCTGGCTCATTAGGTATGAAAAGGTTTAAGATGAGATCATGGATGTTTTCATTCCCCCTTGGCAAAAATACATCAATACAAACATGCTCTCATAGAAATACCAAGGACTTGTTGTATAATAATCACAAGAAATACAATTCTGTCCTTAATTCCTCATCATTCTCTTCATATCAGATATTTATTGAATAGAATTCTACATCCATTTGCAGAAATCATAATAGCTAAGTTCATTCCCAATATTCTGAGATGGAAGTATGGCTCTGTTACTAATTAAATACTTATGATGTGCTATACAATTCTGTCTTTTCCACTCAGTGCCACTAACACTATCTGGAAGAAGATTGAATCTTGCCAGGTAATACGTAAATGCATACATAAAAATGCTGGTCCCAATACCCTCAACTATCTCGATAATTGTATAAGCCTCTAAATCTCTGTACTAAGTAATATTTTATATGCAACTCAGAATGATTTGTAATTTCTTGATCAGACTGTGGCTGACTGAATACATGGTGCCAGAAATAGGCAATTGCCTAAGAAAATGCATCTCAATGCATCTATGGCTTAGTGAGTGGAAAGGAAACAGATGCTATGGGCTGGAAAGATGATGAGCATGTTCCATTGAGAAGATTGTAGCCCAAGGGAAGAAATGGTAAAACATAATGTCAGTAATGTATGATAGCAGTTATTGATATGCCAAAGTATATAAAAGAAAATTAATTCGGGAAAGAATCAATTGGGTCACAAGCACGCACAACAGAAGAATAGCAATTTGACACCTTGACTTGGAAGGAGTCAACTTCTTCTAAAATTAAAGTGTCAAGGAATAAAGTTGAGAAGGCCTTTGAATAACAAAGACCCATTAGAATTCATAGAATCCAGCACTGCGATATCTATATATATATAGATATACATCTACATACATATATACACGCATAGCAGATTAGGGCCTTCCTCAACAGTTCAGTGGTAAAGAATCTGTCTGCCAATGCAGGGGACACAGGTTTGATCTCCAGGTCAGGAAGATCCCCTGGAGAAGGAAATGACAACCCACTCCAGTATTCTTGCCTGGGAAATCCCATGGACAGAGAAGCCTAGAGGACTGCAGTCCATGGAGTCACAAAAGAATTGGACATAACTAAACAACTGAAAGGCAACACTACCAGATTAAGGGTATAGTCTTCTTATCCATTCCAGTATTCCTGCCTGGAGAATGCCATGGACAGGGGAGCCTGGCAGGCTACAGTCCATAGGGTTGCAAAAAGTTGGACACAAATGAAGCACAAGCATGCTAAATACTTCTTACTCAATCCCAATAGTTTAAAGTTAATATTAGCCAAAGAGAGAGAGAGAGAAGAAAGTGTAAGGCACAAGGTGTTATGGATGAAGAATAGGAAAAGTAAAGACTAGTAGGGAAGGAGTTTAGATGTGGTTTCTGGTACATGGTACCACCTGGAAGCCAATAGATCAGCATCTTACTAAGACACTGAACAAAAAGTATTTCTTAAAAAACAAATAGCCTTCAATAGTTTAGGGCAACAGAAAAGATTGGACATCCTCTTATACACAAAAGAGATTCCAAGATAATCCATACCCACTTCAAATATGTCCAAAATGTACTGAAATAGGAAGAATCCAGCAAAGTCAGGGTATAGAGTTTGATGATGGCCTAAGGAAGTCTCAGCTCCACTTAGAGATGAGAAGCAGTACTTGATCAAGTAATGTTGCCACTCTCAGGAGAGACAATCTTAATAATGTCCACCCAGTAGGATCCTATAACTGCTGTTGATCAGTACTTTTATAGACCTTCTAGTTTTCCAATTATTGAAGCAAATATTTTATTGCAGTCTTTTGGGCCTATTCAGACTTACCTTCTTGTGATTTGTGTGGGAGCAGACAACTTATATTTTTGTTGGATGCAGAGTAGCTGCATTCTGTACAGATGGCAAAGACTATACCTAACCCAGAAATTATGTACTTTAAGCAAGATAGAGTGACTGAATGGAGTGTTTGGTTTTCTTCAGTGGGGTCAAGCTGAATATATTCTGTAGTTGAGGACTTACGTTTGGTGGCCCTCATGGTTTTCCCCTTCTGGTATTCACATTCTTTAATAATGTCCTTCCCTGAAGTGTGGGCAAGATTGATAACTTGCTTCTGATAAATAGAACAACAGCAATTATCAATCACCAAGAACAGAGGTAATGAAGTTCCAGTACCATGCTGCTAAGTAGCTTCAGTCGTGTCCGACTCTGTGCGACCCCATGGACAGCAGCCCACCAGGCTCCCCCATCCCTGGGATTCTCCAGGCAAGAACACCAGAGTGGGTTGCCAGTACCATAATCACATTATATTATATGGCAAGAGTGATGAGACGTTCCTCCTGTTGTTATGCTATTTACATGACTATTATGTTACAGACACATTCTAGAATCTCTCTCAGTCTACTGCTGGCTTTAAAGAAGGAGGCTGCTATGAAGGATTGGGTTAATTTACAGCATGTGGGATCTAGCTCCCCAACCAGGGATCAAACCCTGGCCCCCTGTCTTGGAAAATCAGAGTCTTAGCCACTGGATTACCAGAGAAGTCCTGTGAATCCTATTCCCACAGCAAATGAATTTCACCGATGCCCTGCAAGAACAAGGAAATAGACCCTTTTCAAGATGAGCTTCCAGATGAGAACTGATCCCTGATCCTCCTCGGTCTTGCAAGAATCTGAACAAGGAACCCAACTAGGCCATGCTTGAGCTCCTGAACCTACAGAAAATTTGATATAGTGGTTTTATGGCTCTAGGTCTGTGGTAATTCATTAGGAAGTAACAGAAACCTCGTATAGCTTGTGCTTGGATATTCAGTGACCAGAAGGATAGAAGGTGAAAGAGAGGGCTTTTCAGACCACCAAATAATTCACTGGCTTTTCTCATGGTTTAGAATTATTATTGGGAAGGGGTTCCAGTCAGGACCACATCCCCCATCACCTTTAATAAAGTAAGACCACGTGACCAGTTTTGGCTAATGTGATATTCCCAGAAATAATGTGTGCCACCTCTGGGTTGAGGTTTTAACATGCCCTTCATACCTTACGCTTGGTCACTTCCTGTTGGATCATATGTACTAAAGATGGGGAATTCAAAGAAGGAAAGAGTCTGGATTCCCCTGCCACTGTGCTCCAGAAAACTACTTGAGACAGAAGCACTGTCTACCCACAAGTTATTGACTAATCCATGCGGACTCTAAAGTAAGAGAAAAATAAACTTGTCTTAAGTTAACCCAAGGACACTTAGGATTTTTCATTAAAGAAGTGAGCCTCTTCTGACCCAGTAGGAACAAAACTATTTTTATTATTATTATTTTGGTAGAGACAATTTCTGGAATTAAAGTTATGGTGTATAAATGACAGATCTTATTGTTACAAGTGTATTCCATCTCTAAAGTTAAGCAAAAATGAAAACTTGCATCTAAGTTCATGAGTACATCAATAGAACAAAGGAATAAATCAAGAGAGGTCATGCTATGGCCATTTTCTGGACATATATATGCAGCTTTCAGAGTGAAAGCAATATGTATGTGCTCAGTTGCTTAGTCATGTCCGACTCTTTATGGCCTCAGGGATTGTAGCTCACCAGGCTCCTCTGTCCATGGGATTTCCCAGGCAAGAATACTGGAGTGGGTTGCCATTTTCTATTCCAGGATAACTGGAACCCAAGATTGAACCCATGTCTCTTGTGTCTTCTGCACTGGTAGGCAGATTCTTTACCCCTAGCACCACCTGGGAAGCCCATATATAGGTCTATATAAACTAATCATATCGTGCAATTGAAAATATGTGAATATCATGGCCTTTGGAAACTGACAGACTTGAACTAAAGCCCAGTTCTGAAAAATAGGTGTCTGACCTCCACAGAGCTATTTGACCTGTTTCTCATTTTTGCCATCTTATAAATGCGCGTGATATTTTAACGTAGAACTATTGTGAGAATATAATGGCATGGAAAATATCAAGAAAAACACTTAGCTCTTGTCACTTAGAAGGTGACCAGTAACTGGTGGATCTCTTCCTTTCCCCCCTTTATGTATCATAAAGTGTCAAACAGACAGTGGGCCATGTCAATTAGATATGACTTCTTGAGGATATTACTGATAGGAGTTATACATCAGAATTTTATGCCTTTGAGATTTGCAATTATGTGCTGAAGCTGCCTGGAGAATCCCATGGTCAGAGGAACCTGGTGGGCTATAGTCCATGGGGTCGCAAAGAGGCAGACATGACTGAAGCGACTTAACAGCAGCAGCAGTCCCTACTATAGTTTTTAAGACAGTGACTTCAGAGCTTTCTGACATAACAAAGATTGTATTTACTTTGAAATCCCTGCAGCACTTTGATTATAAAAGAAAAACGGACAAAACTGTGCATTTGGAATAATTACATCTTGACAAAATTCTCCAAAACCCTTTGTGTCCATGTGTTTCTAACTAGAAAGTGAACATTCTGTGAGCCTTAAGTAACAGCCATATCTGTTTGTGGTGTGTGAGAGAGAGAGAGAGAGTGTGTGTGTGTGTGTGTATCTGCAAATAATTCAGGTGCTGAACTGAAACTGACATAGGTTTGTAGCATCAGCTTTGGGATTTAATGAATAATGTTTGGCCTCACATTTCTTTCCATATACAGACTGTGCTCCCCAGCCTATATTTCTTTCATTTTGCTTTGGGTTCTTTTAACTTCACCATGTTGCTCCTCTCATCTCACTGCATCTTCTGCATTTTTCATAGACTATATCTTGTTTCTTTTTTTCTCCAAGCCACCCCTTAGGATTTCTTCCTTTATTCACAGCTTTCGGTCCTACTTGTTTCTGCAATGGGATTCAAAACTGGCCTAGGCATGTGTGGTTTGGAATCTGGGTGTCCATGTCCATGGCAGAAAATTCTAACCATATAGGGGATATTGGTATGGTTAATCATAAACCAAAGTGAAAGCTGTAGAAGAAAGTTGAACTGAAATACAATGGAAAGGGTTTATACCCACCAATTCTGAAGGGGCCAAGGTATGTGTTTGAAGTAAGAAAGACATAGAAAATATTTTATAAAGCTAGAAGAATAAATGTTTCTTATTGGTCAAACTGCCCTAGGCTGTCCTACAGAGATTGTCTTCTCTTTGTATTTATAAGATTCACTGTTTCTATTCATAGATTAATTAGGATGTTAATCGACATTGCCTGAAGAATTATGCCCTGGTAGCTGAAGAACTATGTTCCAGGTCTGGCTTCACAATTTATTAGCTGCATTATATCGCTCACATGGCTGAATTGCTTCCAATAGTTTAATAAAAGTATAGGAGCTCAAGTAATTCCTATCTCATGGAAAGATGGGGATTTCAGTGAGACAAAGCATTAGAACTGTTTGAAAATTCAAAACTGCTGAAGAAACACTAAAGAGTATTGTCTGTGATATAAAATTGAATACCAATAAAATGTTACTTACTATCTCCACTCTAGATATGAAATGCTAGTTTTTCAACATACACTATTTTTTTAGGGAAGGATTCCATTTAGCATTTTATTAAGTGATTTTTTAACGTATAGGTTTAGGGGTACGTTATTCAACACGTATGATGTCAGTAAGTGATTATTTTTCCCTCTGCACAAATTTACTAAACTTCTGTTTCTTTCACATCTCTGATAAGAAGCAGAAACTGCCATAAATAATCATTTCTCAGAACAATACTAAAGTTGACAAGGTAAATTATATGACTTATCATTGCAAGAAATATCTGAATTCAATGTCTGATGTTGACACTCACAAAACGTTTGACTAAGTTGCCTACCTCCTCTGAATCTCAGTTTGCTCATCTGTAGAATGGAGATAAGAGAAGTTTGCTTAGAGGAGTTTCAAAAGACCCAGTGACTTAAGGTACCTTATGTAACACAGTGCTTCTCTCAGCACAAAGTAGATCATCAAGAAATGCTTCTTCCTTTTCTCTCTCTGTTTCCAGGATTGATGCATTCTTAAAGGAAATATACAAGATGGCCCACTGCCTTGGTTTTGATAGGCTTTCTCTTTCTGTGACCAACTCTTATTTTAAGGATTAGAGATGCAGAGACAGTATTTCACAGAGAGTATCTGGAAAGGAAGGTTTCCTTTTTTTAAGTTAATATATTTTACAAGAACAATAGCTCTGGTTGTCCCTCATTGTAATCCTCATGCCATCAGCCTACGTACAGATGAAAAGGCTTTCTCTATTTCATAGCCAAAGGAAGACTGTTTGATGTCATTTTGAAAGTTTTTAAAGAAGATGGAAGGGAATGTAGAAATAAAATAACAGAGGCTGACTCTTAGGAACTACAGAGTAGAACAATACCGTATTTCTGTTCACGGGAAACTTCACCATTCAAATGCATTCACTTTTCATAAAAGCACCTCCTCAATTTCAGCCCAAACATTGAAAACTGAGCCTATTAAATCAGGACAAAAACACTTTTGAAAACATCTTTGGAAAAATACAATTTTGGCACAAAGAGATGAGAATCAAGAGGGATGAAAAAATCAAAATGGAATTCAGAATGAGAGAGACAGCTCTCAGGTGGTTAGTTATTTGTGAAACTTGCAGAGTAGCAATCAAAGGGGAAAGCTACACCCATCAGGACACATTGTTCAGTGGTGCCCTTGATTCACTCTTTCAAACATATAAGAAGTTGAGCAATTATAGGGGCCAAGGATCCTGTTTTATAGAAAAGGGAGGACGTAGATTGGACTGTAGTTAAGCTATTTATCAAAAGGCTTTCTCCACTCCTCTCTGCACTCTCAAACCCTCCCTCTTCTTTATATCCTCTTTGAATGTCCTACTGTATCTATAAAAGTATTCCCAGACCAATATGCTTGTCCAGGCTTTGTCTCTCTTTCAAACTCTGGGAGGAGGAACTATTTCCACTGTTAAAGGCAGTTTCATGCAATAAGGAGAACATTTATCCTGAAAGCCAGAGAGCCTAGACTGAATACTGGCTCTGGCACTTGCTACTTATAAAATCTTGGGCAAGGTTATTAAAATTCTTTGTGCACATATTTTATCATTTACACAATGGGGTTATTGTTAGTGTAATATTGTCTAAGTTATAAGGATTTATAACTTCCTGGTGATTCATGACTTCCTGGTGGCTCATAAGATTCATGACTTCCCTGGTGGCTCAGACGGTAAAGTGTTTGCCTACAATGTGGGAGACCTGGGTTTGATACCTGGGTCGGAAAGATCCCCTGGAGAAGGAAATGGCAACCCACTCCAGTTCTCTTGCCTGGAAAATCCCATGAATGGAGGAGCCTAGTGGGCCACATTCTATAGGGTCACAAAGAGTTGGACACGACTAAATGACTTCACTTTCACTTTTATAAGGATTCGATGAATTAGGGTTGCAAAGCACTTCAAATGGCATCAGGAGTGTGGTTAATACTCCACACTAATTAGTTGTTATTGGTTAACATGACCACTCCTCTATCTTTAGTTTGAAACCTAGAGCTGAGGAATCTTTCTAATATGCATACATGTTGCTGCAACTCCTTCAATGACTCTACTCAGCTTCAGAAAGAAAGTGAAAATGTCAGTTCTGTCTGATTCTTTACCACCCCATGGACGGCAGTCCTCCAGGCTCCTCTATCCACAGAATTCTCCAGGCAAGAATACTGGAGTGGGTAGCTATTCCTTCATCCTCAAAGGAAGCCTAAACTTTTTAACATGATATAGTATGATGTACTTTCATACAGTTGTGATGATTTTAAGTCTGCTATAAGCAAAGTGAACTTTTAAAGCAAAGTGATGTTTACATTCCACCGTGGGTCCGAGGTTCCAAATCCTCGGATTCAACCAACCTTGGATTGAAAATATTCAGAAGAAATTCCACGAAGTTTTAAAAAACACAACCTGAGCTTGCCTTGCTGGCAACTGTTTTGGTAGCATTTACCTGGTATTAGGTATGGTAATGGATAAGGCAATGGCACTCCACTCCAGTACTCTTGCCGGGAAAATCCCATGGATGGAGGAGCCGGGAAGGCTGCAGTCCATGGGGTCGCTGAGGGTCGGACACGACTGAGCGACTTCCCTTTCACTTTTCACTTTCATGCATTGGAGAAGGAAATGGCAACCCACTCCAGCGTTCTTGCCTGGAGAATCCCAGGGACAGAGGAGCCTGGTGGGCTGCTGTCTATGGGGTCGCACAGGGTCGGACATGACTGAAGCGACTTAGCAGCAGCAGTATGATGAATGATCTTCCCTGGTGGCTCAGGGCGAAGAATCTGCCTGAAATGCAGAAGACCCAGGTTTGATCCCTGGGTCAGGAAGATCCCCTGGAGGAGGGCATGGCAACCCACTCTAGCACTCTTGTCTAGAGAATCCCAAGGACAGGGGAGCCTGGCAGGCTGCAGTCCATAGGGTCACACAGAGGCAGACATGACTGAAGTGACTAAGCAGCAGCAGTAGCTATATGAAGAATAATGCACACACTCCCGCCAACCAAAGATACCTCATAACAATGAACCTCAAAATGGTATCTCACATGGCAACACGGACTTCTCAGATATGATCGGATTGTGACATTCAGTCCCATCACTTTGTGGCAAATAGATGAGGAAAAAGTGGAAGCAGACAGATTTTATTATCTTGGGCTCCAAAATCACTGCAAATGGTAAGTGCAGCCATGAAATTAAAAGACACATGCTCCTTGGAAAGAAAGCTATGACAAACCTAGACAGTGTATTAAAAGGAGAGACATTACTTTGCCAACAAATGTCCATAGAGTTAAAGCTGTTTTTTCCAGTAGTCATGTACAGATGTGAGAATCGGACCACAAAGAGGGCTGAGTGCCGAAAAATTGATGCTTTTGAACTGTAGTGCTGGAGAAGACTCTTAAGAGTCCCGTGGACTGAAAGAAAATCAAACCAGTCAATCCTAAAGGAAATCAACCCTCAATAGTCATTGGAAGGACTGATGCTGAAACTGAAACTCCAATACTTTGGCCACCTGACATGAAGAGCCAAATCATTGGAAAAGACCATGATGCTGGGAAAGATTGAAGGCAAAAGAAGATGAGGGTGGCAGAGGATAAGATGGTTGGATAGCAATACCAACTCAATAAACATGAGTTTGAAGAAACTTCAGGAAATAGTGAAGGGCAGGGAAGCCTAATGTGCTTCAGTCCATGGTGTCACAAAAGGTCAGGCACAATTTAGCGACTGAACAACAGCAACAACAAAGATGGAAGATAAGGGGAGGAAGCTCCAAGACTTTCAAGGGGAAGAACACAACAAGCATAGAAAAGAGGTAGAACTAGGGACCCAAAGGAAGACTGATCAGGTAGGTCCAAGGAACAATGATGAGGCCAATTTGGCTGGAGTAGTTTCAGCCAAGAGGCTGGGAGTGGTCAAAGAAGAAGAGGTCAGCAGTCTAGGAGGAAGGGCCCGGTTTTGTAGGGCCTTGTGGCTGTTGTTAGAATTTGGGCTCTTACTCTCCCAGGATGAGTTGAGCAGAAGATGGATTCAGTCTGAGCTGTATTTTAACAGGATCAGTCTGAATGCTGTGCTATGTGCTGATGCTCTGAGGATGAGATAAAAGCCATCGAGACAAGTTAGGACATGGAATAGTAACTTCAAATAGTACCATGAATGTTCACACTTCTATTTGAGATTTTAAACAAGATATTTGTTTTGGAAATCAAAATCTGATTTCTCGACTGAATAATTGAACTCAAGTAAAGCTTTTTCCCCCCTCTCTTGAAATAATACAGGTGATAGATATTTTTCTTCAGAGCTCTTTGTGCATCATCTGAAATGCAGCCAATGATTAAAGCTGGATTAAAATATTGGCTGCCTTTTCCTCTGTTAACATTTGCTTTGTTCTAAACGTGACTACTGGACAGAAAAAGGATTGGGATGATTGGGAAAAGAAATGCATAGCATTTGCAAGGGACTTGAATGACAAATTACTGAGCAGTCCCAAAATGCCAGTATCACATTTCAGATTGTCTTGCTTTGACTGAGGCGGCACCCGGGGTTAATCCTGTCACCTCTGGGTGTCTTGGAGGCAGAGTTTCACACTCAGAAATGTCCAGGGCATCTCTGCCTCTTGGGAGTGCCCTTCACTTGTGAAGGGCAGAAAGCAAAAGCCTTGCCACTGCCACTCTCTTCATCACTGAAGGCAAGCCAAAGAACAAAGATGCTTCTTACTCCATTGGTTTCATTTAGGCATTTCTTCATCAACCATTTGAATGTCTGGTAGGCACAGTGGTATTGTGAGATTGAGTCCTGATGTTGCCGAGTCCCAGCTCCATCTGCTTGAGGCTTGATAGGCCAATCAATCTGAGAGAAGAGGTATTAAGGCTAGGAATATCACTTTATTAGGAAAGCCAGCTGGAAAGGAAGATGGCAGTATAGTGCCTCAAAATAAACTTTTTGTCAGGGCCTGGATGCCAGCTTCTTTTATGGATCTGAGACAGGGTGGGGGGCGGGGGTGGCGGGCAGGGGGAGGTGGTGAGGAAACAAAATAAAATGAGCATATAATTCTTGCAAATAGCTCCTAGAATGGTAAGCCTCAGGCAGGGGGATGTGTTAGCTTCACTTCCTTAAAACCTTCACAGGTGGGCAGGGTCAGGCTATCTCCCTATGAATCTACCAAAGCCCTAGTCCTGGGGTCAGGCAGAAGTGGGGCAGGCAGGACTCCCTGAGGCAGGCCATTATGTATGCCTATAATGACAAAAGCAGCAAAATAAGAATTAAAGTCACAGAAGCAGATTCAGTGTAGATTCAGAATTAACCCTTACAGTTACACTGATGCTCCAGCTTAACAGCTCTGTGTTCTGAAAAAAGTGATCCTTGTTGAGAGGGGTGGTGTGGGGAGGGGAGTAGAGGGGATGGCTCACTGTTAATGTTTATACGAGAGAATAAGAAAGATCAAAGGTATACATGGCATTTTTCTACGTAAGAATTGAGTAGTAAAAAGAGAAACAGTGCAAACTCAAAGAGAGAATAAGAAAATAGCAGAGAGAAGAAAAGAAATGAAATGGAAGAGTTGGTAAACTTACCATAAAAACAATCAATAAAACTCCAAGAAGAGATGATGCTCAGAAGCTTCCATCTTTACCATCACAATTCCCTGTTTTTGCCTCTGTCCAGCTGGATCATGACAAACTGCAGACAGTTCTTCAAGAGATGGGAATACCAGACCACCTGACCTGCTTCCTGAGAAATGTGTATGCAGATCGAGAAGCAATAGTTAGAACCGGACATGGAACAACAGACAGGTTCCAAATTGGGAAAGGAGTACAACAAGGCTATATATTGTTACCCTGTTTATTTAACTTCTATGCAGAGTACATCATGAGAAACACTGGGCTGGATGAAGCACAAGCTGGAATCAAGATTGCTGGGAGAAATATCAATAATCTCAGATATGCAGATGACACCACCGTTATGGCAGAAAGTGAAGAGGAAGTAAAAAGCCTCTTGATGAAAGTGAAAGAGGAGAGTGAAAAAGCTGACTTAAAACTCAGCGTTCAGAAAACTAAGATCATGGCATCTGGTCCCATTATTTCATGGCAAATAGATGGGGAAACAATGGAAACAGTGACAGACTTTATTTTCTTGAACTCTAAAATCACTGCAGATGGTGACTGCAGCCGTGAAATTAAAAGATGATTGCTCCTTGGAAGAAAAGCTATGACCAACCTAGATAGCATATTAAAAAGCAGAGATATTACTTTGTCAAGAGAGGTCCGTCTAGTCAAAGCTATGGTTTTTCCAGTTGTCATGTATGGATGTGAGAGTTGGACTATAAAGACAGCTGAGCACTGAAGAATTGATGGTTTTGAACTGTGGTGTTGGAGAAGACTCTTGAGAGTCCCTTGGACTTCAAGGAGATCCAACCAATCCATCCTAAAGGAAATCAGTCCTGAATATTCATTGGAAGGAATGATGCTGAAGCTGAAACTGTAATACTTTGGCCACCTGATACAAAGAACTGACTCACTAGAAAAGACCCTGATGCTAGGAAAGATTGAAGGTGGGAGGAGAAGGGGACAGCAGAGGATGAGATGGTTGGATGGCATCACTGACTCAATGAACATGAGTTTGAGTAAACTCCAAGAGTTGGTGATGGACAGGGAAGCCTGATGTGCTGCAGTCCATGGGGTCGCAAAGTGTCAGACACAACTGAGCGACTGAACTGAACTGAACAACTGTATGGGCTTCTCAGTTGGAGGTAGTGGTAAAGAACCTGTCTGCCAATGCAGGAGGCCCAAGAGACACGGCTTGGATCTCTGAGTAAGGACAATCCCCAGGAGAAGGGCATGGCAACCCACTATAGTATTCTTGCCTGGAGAATCCCATGGACAGAGGAGCCTGGTCGGCTATGGTCCATAGGGTTGCAAAGAGTCAGACATGATCGAAGCAACTTAGCATACACAACCCTATAGGGTAGGTATTTTTGATACACATTTGGATAAATTGCTGAGAGGAATAAAAAACAAAAAAAAAGCTGAGACAAAGAGCTCCAGCACAGGATAGCTATTAATATTTTTTTGAGAATATGTTGAGAGAAATAATCCTTCCATAAAAATGAGTTAAAGAAGACAGTAATTTAACAGTAGTTCAGTGCTTGTCATATGCAAGTAATCATATTAGGTACTAGGATCACATTAGTGAGTAAAAACTGACTTGGGTCTTGTCCTCAAGATGTTTACAGAAAACATAGAACAATTAGACTAAGTAATGTGTAATCTCAAATGGTGATGAATGATATAAAGGACAGATCCATGTTATTAAGAGGGTGCCTAAAAGGGATGTGACCAAATCTGGGCATCAGACAGGGTTTCTCAGGGGAGAATCCTCAGACTGAAATCTGAAGAACCAGTAGTGTTAATAAGACTTGGGAAGGAAAATGCGTGATGGTCAGATGGAAAGCATGTACCCAGACTCTGGTGGAGGGAACACGGTATGCGGATGGTCAGTATGAAGGGTGTGGAATAAAAGAGGCTGAAGACATGGCAGAGCCAGACTGCGCTGGGCCTTGTAGAACAGCTGGAGGATTTGGGTCTTTATCCTAAGAACAGTGGCAAGCCTTTGAACACCTTCCACAGGAAAATAACATAATCAAGTGTCTGTTTTGGAAATAGCATTCTGATTACATTGCATAAGAAGAGGTGAGGGAGGCAGGAATGAAAGTGAGAAACTCACTGAGGAGGCTTTTTTGTTTTTGTTTGTTTGCTTGTTTTTCCTGTACTTCTGCTGAGAGACAACAGTAACATAAGAAAAATGATCATGGTGATCTTAGTGGGGATTATTGAAGAGGGTGAAACTGGACTGCAGTGGGCTAAGGAATGAATGGAGGAGGAGGAAGCTGAAATAGAGACCGTCTTTGAAGTCCTTTGTTGAAGGATAGTGGGAGAAGGCAGGAGTTAGGGGCAGGTATGATTTGGGAGTTTCTTCATTTATTTTGCTTATGATCAGAGACTTGAGGAAGTTGAAATGTTGACAATAGGAATCCAGTTGAGAAGGAAAGTTTAAAATTATTTAGGAAAGAGAGGTAATCAACAATTTGAGTTTTAAAGAAATATTTAAGCAAAGATTAAAAGAATAAAGACCATAAAACAAAGTCTAGCCATTCTATTAGGGCAAATTGTCTAAGAATATCATGAGCCTTAAAGAAAATTCCTACCTGTCTATCACAGAGGCCATTCCCTTAGGCATTATTATAAATAGATAGCTACTTTAGATGGGTGATATCTGACAGCTAAAGAAAAAGTTCAGAAGTCGAGCATGCATAAGACTGAGTCAAATTCCCTTAGCATCTTCTCAAATTTCAGTCTCAGGGTGCTGTTCATTTCAGATGAATGGCGTATGAAATTCTAGAATTATAATATTACACTGAATAAATTCGCAAGGGAGAGAAACATTTGCTTTCATCTTAATTTCATAATTTTATAATGTCATTCCTGCAGTGAGATTTTGTGCCCTCAGCTTGGCCTGTCTCACCAGTCTGATCTTCACAAACATTCCTTGATAGTCTCTTATCCTCCTTCAATTTGACAATATCAGTCAGTCTCAGATGTCAATACATTCATCATGGATTGACTTTTAAAATGTTCATGTTGGCATTCTAATGATTTCTCTATAGATTTACACTGAAATCATCCTGCCATTTTCTTGGCACATTGAAGTGGGTATTTTTGACTTTGTATGGTTACCAGGGATGGTATTATTGATTTTAAAGACTTGGCTATATATACATAATCAGTTTCCAATGGTTTTCTATTGGTCAGAGAGATGCAAAATGAACAAACAAGAGGATTTTATTCCTCAGATTGGCTGAAATTTTTTAAAAAAATCACAAAAGTGTCTATACAACAGAAAATTTGGAGAATCGTAGGTTCATAAATAATGTTTATGTTAATGGATAAAAACTTTTCCCAAAGCTATGAAACAACACTCATTCCATTGATGATACTCAGAACCTATGACCCAGTAGTCCTACTGTGATAAGTCTTGATTAGAGATTTATGCATATAAGTAAGTATTATAGCATCATCCAGATAGAAATGTGGACATAAACTAATTGTCCTTCAATATGAAAATAGCTGATAAAAGCATGTTTAAACTGTATAACACTATGCAGTTCTTAAAAACAAGGAGCTAAAAGCTCATGCACTGGCCTGGAGAGTTGTTCATGACACACAGACTACATTTAATTATGAAAAGAAAATTTTAATATATACTAAGACTTACATAAGCTGCCTTTTGTGAAAATGAGCAAGTCAGAAGTTCTCTGTATTTGTGGGTAGTATGTAAGGGAGCACATGTACATGTGCGTATAAATGAGAGGAAAAGCTAGATTGCTATACTTGTCAATATATTTTATTTCAAGGGAGTTGGGTGGTGAAGATTTAGGGGAAGGCTATTAATGATCTTTCTTGCTTTGTGTTTGAATTTTTTCTTGTTGTCATTATCCTTTAATACTTTTGGGAAAATAAAACAAAGGACAAATGAAAGTAAGGCTGTGAGCTGGAACTGATCACCTAGGAGAGAAGTATATAGAAAAGGAGAAAAAAAAAGTACGCATCCAGGTCCTAGAGCATTCCAGCATGCTGCAGACAGATTATTAAGAAGGAAAAATAAAAGATAGGATTCTGGCAATGTGATCTAGACTGTTGAAACAACCAACCCTCTGAGAACAACAAGAAAAGATCGCAAAATCCATTAAAACATCTATTTGAAGGCACACGGAGCTCCCAGGCAGGGAGAAACTGAGAATCCCAAACCAGGAAGAGAAGTAAAATTGAAAGAGTGCTTTCAATTCATTTGGTACTGCGTTTCTCCATGAGATAACTGATTATTCTTAAAGCAGAGGCTGTAAAGCTGAAAAGCTGAGCATGGATGGGACAGGATCACAGACCTGGGAGGCAAAAGTCCTAAAGTTCAGGACCCATCAAAGTAAAGGATTCCTGTTAAATACCAGAAGTTTTCCTTAACACCTTGAAGATCTTCTCCCTATATTAAGTATGAATCTGAAAAAAGCCTGCTTTCACAATGACTGAAGCTAAGCTTCTGCTAACTTAGTACTTGATTGAATTAAGAATATCTGCCTCCACTTAGAAATAAGAGACAGATGAGACAGAGAAAGGCCATGTAACATCACAGGGAGAAGATGTCCATTTACATCACAAAGAGAAAAGCCTCAGAAGAAACAAATACTGCTGACACCTTGATCTTGGACTTGTAGCCTCCAGAACTGGGAAAATACATTTCTGTCCTTTAAGGCACTCAGTTTGCGATACTTTGTTCTGTCAGTCCTAGTAAACAAATATGGATATGCACTGAGACCATCAGATGAATATGATATGTGTCTTTGCTGCAAGAAATTTCCATTCTAAAAGAGTAAGCGATCTCATATCTACTTGGGCTTCAGAATTATAAATGCTAATTAAAAAGGAGAAAAACTAGAAACCAGAGCCACCTGAGTAATGGCTTCCTGGACAATGTTGGCCTGTCCTTAGGTGGATAATGACAGGCCCACAGAGGAAGTGCAGTATCAAATGATTCAACTTGTAATGGTATTTTGATTCTTTTCAATTAATCTTCCAGGTCTTTATTAAAGAAACTCAGTTAAAATGGAAACACCTGAGCAGAGAATTTATTCACTTTGTCACTGCCTTAGTGCTGAGGCAGAGACACAGTGTCATTTGTCTGTTGGGATCCAGCTACCCCAGATACTACACAGTGGAGTCCAGACCAGGCACTTCAGGCCTACCAAATGGACGTGAAATGGTAACAACAGTCAGGATTTAGTTGAAAAGACCAGATTTTAGTGAACTTTTAAAATTATGGATAATTTCAACACATAGCTCAAGGAAGAACACTCAAATCAGTAATGATACTATTGTAAGAAAAGCTGGGCACCGAAGAATTTATGCTTTTCAACTGGAAAAGACTCTTGAGAGTCCCTTGGGCAGCAAGAAGATCAAACCAGTCAAACGTAAAGGAAATCAACCCTGAATATTCTTTGGAAGGACTAAAGCCAAAGTTAAATACTTTGGCCACCTGATGCAAAGAACTGGCTCATTGGAAGAGACCCTGATGTTGGGAAAGATTGAGCTCAGGAGCAGAAGGAGGCTGCAGTGAATGAGATGGTTGGGTGACATCATGACTCAATGGACGTGAGTCTGAGCAAACTCCAGGAGATAGTGAAGCACAGGGAAGCCTGGCATGCTGCAGTTCATAGTCACGGAGAGTCAGACAAAACTGAGCAACTGAACAACAATGACCAACTAGTGTAATACTATTGTTACTGTATAAAAATACTCTGCTGAGATATAACGCATGGCAGAAAGAAGCAAATGTTATCAATTTTAGTGATAAATTGTATTGTTTCAGTGAATATAATACAAATAGTGATGTTAAAGTGTTATGACACACACTCATGAAAGAAAATATTTTAAATGTTTGCTTTTAGTGAGAGGAACATTTTCCACATTTGTAAAATAAACAAAACCTGCCTCACAAAGTTTTTATAAAAATTCAATAAGATTAGTATGTACGAGCACTTCAAAAGCCTAAAAAATTACTAAGAAATGCAGTACATCATCCATATCAGCAGTACTCGCCGTTTTGGAGTGGTCTTATGTATCGAGACACAAGTAAATATTTTTCTGATCTTGTTTTTGTCCTTCTATTCTTCCAACTAACTTGCAAACTAGAATTCCTCTGTTGTACATATTGTGCAATTTTGAAGCATCTGCACATAGTTTAATTCCATTTTAAATGTTTATAACTAGCTTTCTTAAGCCACATTATCTTTTGAAAATAACCTTGATCACTTCAGTTATCTTATATATAATTTGTGTATGTATAATGAGAATAATTTTGTCTAACGCAATGATCTTCAACATGAGCTTCACAAGATGGTATGGAAATTTTTTAAAACAAGAATTTATTTTTAATCTCATGCTTTACATTTTTTGCATGCATGTTTAATATACATGTATAAATATTGCAATCCATAGTCAAACATTTTTTTTAAGTAGAGTAGGCAAACCAGTAATGTCTGCCATATGGACCTGTGGGACTCAGGGACCCAGACTCCTCATTATGTTAGTGTATTTAATAATTTACAGTTGAATCACTTTAGTTTTTAAGACTGTGTTTATCGACCTCTTTTATTTTTTCATTAACAACCTCAAGGATCTTTCCTAGACAGTATTTTCCTAGTTGATCATCATTGATTGCCAGTATCACAGATACACTGTATATGTTTATGTACTATGTGTGTGTGTGTGTGTGTGTGTGTGTGTGTGTATTGTATTAGTGCTTTACTCATATAAAGAGCAAGATATTCCCTCTCCCACCAAGAATCAATTTTTACCCCCTATGGGAATCCTCAGTGACTCAGAAGATAAATAATCTGCCTGTAGTGCAGGAGAGTCAAGAGATTCAGGTTTGATCCCTGGGTCAGGAAGCTTCCCTGGAGAAGGAAAAGGCAACCTGTTCTAGTATTCTTGCTATAGTCCATGGGGTTTCAAAGAGTCAGACATGACTAAGTGACTGAGCATGCTTCCAAGCAAACACTCTATAAATAAATTGATCTTGAAATTTCTATTCAAAACTCTCAACAAACAGAAGTTTAGGACAAGACAGCTTCATAGGGGAATTCTACTAAACGCTTAAGAAAGAATTAATACCTACCCATCTCAAACTATTCCAAAAAAGCTGAGAACGAGAGAACACTTCCAGACTTTCTATGGGACCAGACTTATTCTGACCTCAAAGTCAGACAAAACACTACAAAAGAAAGAAAGAAAGAAAGAAAACTATATCATATCTCTGATGAACACAAATGCAAATATACTTAACAGAATGTTAGCAAACCAAATTCAACAAAAATAAAAAGAGTGATACATCATGATCAGGTAGGGTTTATACCAGGAATGCAAAGATATATCTACATCCATAAGTAAATCATTATGATACCCCACATAAACCAAAGGAAAAATAAAAATGACACAATCACCTCAGTAGATTCAGAAAAAAAGCATTTGGCAAAATTCCACATCAATTTATATTAAAACTTTCATACATTCATTATTCATCTAGCAAAGACTAAAGAGTGTCTACTTATATGCCTGAAAATATTCTAGGCATTGAAATACATTTATGAAAAAAAAAAGATAAAAGGATAGAAAAATACCCTGCCTGGTAGGGAAAGAAAAATAAGAGACAAAAATACATTTGTGACTCCCTAAATAAGCCAGGCTTTAGCAATACGTGAACCGTGAACTTCCTGATGTTCAAGCTGGTTTCAGAAAAGGCAGAGGAACCAGAGATCAAATTGCCAACAACCGCTGGACCGTGGAAAAAGCAAGAGAGTTCCAGAAAAACATCTATTTCTGCTTTATTGACTATGCCAAAGCCTTTGACTGTGTGGATCACAATCAACTGTGGAAAATTCTTCAAGAGATGGGAATACCAGACCACCTGACCTGCCTCTCTTGAGAAATCTGTATGCAGGTCAGGAAGCAACAGTTAGAACTGGACATGGAACAACAGATTGGTTCCAAATAGGAAAAGGAGTACATCAAGGCTATATATTGTCACCCTGCTTATTTAACTTCTATGCAGAGTACATCATGAGAAAGGCTGGGCTGGATGAAGCACAAGCTGGAATCAAGATTGCCGGGAGAAATATCAATAACCTCAGATATTCAGATTACACCATCCTTATGGCAGAAAGTGAAGAGGAACTAAAAAGCCTCTTGATGAAAGTGAAAGTGGAGAGTGAAAAAGTTGGCTTAAAGCTCAACATTCAGAAAACGAAGATCCTGGCATCCAGTCCCATCACTTCATGGGAAATAGATGGGGAAACTGTGGAAACAGTGTCAGACTTTATTTTTGGGGGCTCCAAAATCACTGCAGATGGTGACTGCAGCCATGAAATTTAAAGACACTTACTCCTTGGAAGGAAAGTTATGACCAACCTAGATAGCATATTCAAAAGCAGAGACATTACTTTGCCAACAAAGGCCCATCTAGTCAAGGCTATGGTTTTTCCTGTGGTCATGTATGGATGTGAAAGTTGGACTGTGAAGAAAGCTGAGCACTTAAGAATTGATGCTTTTGAACTGTGGTGTTGGAGAAGACTCTTGAGAGTCCCTTGGACTGCAAGGAGATCCAACCAGTCCATTCTGAAGGAGATCAGCCCTAGGATTTCTTCAGAAGGAATGATGCTAAAGCTGAAACTCCAGTACTTTGGCCATCTCATGCGAAGAGTTGACTCATTGGAAAAGACTCTGATGCTGAGAGGGATTGGGGGCAGGAGAAGAAGAGGACGACAGAGGATGAGATGGCTGGATGGCATCAATGACTCGATGGACGTGAGTCTGGGTGAACTCCAGGAGTTGGTGATGGACAGGGAGGCCTGGCATGCTGCGATTCATGGGGTCACAAAGAGTTGGACACGACTGAGCGAATATGTGTGTATTATATGTAAAAGCACTATGGAGAAAGTCCTTGGGAAGACCACTGCAGAAGGTGAATTTTGAACAGATTTGTGATATGCATGAGAGAGTGAGTCATGTGGATTTCTGAAGGGAAAACATAGCAAGCTGGGGAAACATCAGTTTCTGAGGGAGGTGTGTGCTTGATGAGTTCAAGGAAAACAAGGAAGCCAGGGTGACTGGAGTCACGTAAAACAGAATCTGTAAGGTAGTGCTAGTGGTAAAGGACCCACCTGCCAATGCAGGAGATGTAAAAGACACAGGTTCGATCTCTGGGTCGGGAAGATACCCAGGAGGAGGAAAATGGCAACCCATCCCAGTGTTCTTGCCTGTAGAATCCCCATGAACAGAGGAGCCTGCTGGGCTAGAGTCCATGGGGTCCCAAAGAGTTGGACACGACTGAAGCAAATTAGCACACACACAGGGGGTTTATATACTGTATCTAATGACACAAGTAGTAGGAGAGGGAAGGGGAAGGTGCAAGGGAGCACAGGGCAACCGCCTTCATGACTTTTCCTATGTGTTACCTCATTTAGCCCTTCTAACCTGGGAGGCTCTCAAAAACTGAGATTCAGTGATCTTAAGTAATTTGCCTTTGTCTTCTCAGTCAAACAGCCCCAGAGGTAATATTCATACCCAGTCCAGGCAAGACCTATGAGGTTATTTCACTACTGCTGATGTGTACACATATACTCACTGGTATTTACCCAGGAGAAACATTTATGGAAGCTATAGTCACGCTTGTAAGATGTATCTCCTATCTATTTGAGTTGTTTACAAGCTCTCAGTTCTATAGGACAACATATAGAGATGTGATCACTTGAATGGGCTGATTTTTTTTCTTTTTGTTGCTGTTTAAATTTATTCTTTTTTAATTAAAAAAACTATTAAGGTATAAATTGATGTACTAAAATCTGCATATAGTCAATGTACACAATTTGATGAGTTTGGACATAAGCACACAGCTTTCCAGGTGGTACAAATGGTAAAGAACCTCCTGCCAATACAGGAGATTTAAGAGACACAGGTTTGATCTCTGGGTCAGGAAGATCCCCTGAAGAAGGCAATGGCCACCCACTCCAGTATTTTTGTCTGGAAAATCTTGTGGACAGAGGAGCCTTGCAGGCTACAGTCCATAAAGTCGCACAGAGTCAGGCGTGGCTGAAATGACTCAGCAGGCAAACATCTGTGAAATCATCACTACAATCAAAGTGATAGACAACTCCTATAGTGTCCTTGTGCTCCTTTAAAGTAAAAACACAAAAAACTTTTTACCTTACATTGGAGTATAGTTGCTTAACAATGTTGTGTTAGTTTCTGGTGTACAGCAAAGTGATTCAGTTATACATATACATGTGTTTATTCTTGTTCAAATTCTCTCTCCATTTAGGTTGTTAAATAATATTGGGCAGAGAACCCTGTGCTACACAGTCGGTCTTTGTTGGTTATCCATGTTAAATACAGCCGTGTGTACATGTTTTATTTTGTTTTAAGTACAGAGCAAAAGAGCTATCTTTGTTTTTTTTTTTTTTTTTTTGCATCTTCAATGTTTTCCAAGCTCCAACATAATTTTTTTTAACTTTTTTCATGTAAGTCTTTGTTTTTGTTTTTTTAATTGGAGGCTAATTACTTTACAATATTGCGGTGGTTTTTGCCATACATTGGCATGACTCAGTCATGGGTGTACATGTGTCCCCCATCCTGAACCCCCCTCCCAACTCCCTCCCCATCCCATCCCTCAGGGTCATCCCAGTGCACCAGCCCTGAGCACCCTGCCTCATGCTACCTTCTTAAAGAAGTTTCAAGGGCACCATACAGAATTGTTGACAGGAGGCACTACGTGAACAGCAGGGATCTTAAACTAACTGATCTTGCATAATAAAAACTTTATACCAACTAAGTAAGTCTACACTTCCCCCATCCCCTGCTCTCTGGTGATTGTAGCTCTATTTTTTGCTTCTGT
The DNA here is from genome assembly GCF_055505025.1 of Bos grunniens. NCBI lineage: Eukaryota > Metazoa > Chordata > Mammalia > Artiodactyla > Bovidae > Bos > Bos grunniens. The sequence continues at coordinate 7,970,261 of NC_141170.1, read as the reverse complement.
GATTTACTGTTTTAAGTACCTAATGCAAGTGGAATCATGCAGTACTTATCCTGTGATTGGCTTATTTCATCAGGTTTATCAATGTTGTTGATAAAGCAGGGATGATTTTTTTCCCCCAAACTCTTAAAACTCATATAGTTCTTATATGTCACTACATAAACATCACCTGGGCACATCTAAGCAGTTGCTAGCAGAATCTAACTATCTGGAGTGAATTGAAGTAGTAAGGGCTACAGTTTCCACATTTACAGGGAGAATAAAACTCTTTGGTATAACTTCTGCAATCCAGAAACAAGCTGAGGATGGACATGGAAACAAAAGTTGGCCTTAAAATTACAGTGACGACTTGTTCTTCAGTCACTGAGTTGTGTCTGACTCTTTGACACCCCATTGGCAGCAACACTCCAAGCTCCCCCATCCTTCAGTATCTCCCAGAGTTTGCTCAAATTCAATTCATCAAGTGAGTGATGCTATCAAATTATCTCATCCTCTGCTGCTCCCTTCTCCTCCTGCCCTCCATTTTTCCCAGCATCAGGATCTTGTCCAATGAGTCAGCTGTTTGCATCAGGTGGCCAAAGTATTGGATCTTCAACTTCAGCATCAGTAATGAAAATCATTAGTTATTTGCTAAGGAATCCCTTGGGCTCTTATTTAAATTCTATTTATCACTGTTTCTCCTTTACTCTGATTTCTAACATGCTCTAATCTCAGTTGTACTAGATGGCAGCTTGTAAACATACTGACCAACCAGCTACATCCAATGTCCCAAGTTGAAGAGTTTCCCAAGATGTGGACAGACCAAAGTCAATCATTCTACTCTAACTGACCTTCAAGAGTATCAGCAAGAGATACAACAGGCATGAAGGCAGATGAAATGGCAAGTTGAAAAGCACAAGCTGAAAACTGAGCTGCTGGAGAGAAATGCCAAAACAAGCAAAAAAGACCAGACGTGATAATTCTAAGCACAGCAATCTGGAAGCTTTCAGTGTAGGGCAAAGAGGATTCCATTCTTCATACTCATGAAAATATTCTAAATTACAACTGTCAATCCTAAAGGAAATAAACCCTGAATATTCATCGGAAGGACTGATGCTGAAGCTGAAGCTCAAATACTTTGGCCACCTGATATGAAGAGTCAACTCATTGGAAAAGACCCTGATGCTGGGAAAGATTAAAGGTGTGAGGAAAAGAGGGTGGCAAAGGATGAGATGGTTGGATGGCATCACCAACTCAATGGACATGAGTTTGAGCAAACTCCAGGAGACAGTGATGGATTGGGAAGCCTGGTGTGATGCAGTCCATGGGTCACAAACAGTTGAAAATGACTCAGAGGGATGGTACAGGGAGGGAGGAGGGAGGAGGGTTCAGGATGGGGAACATGTGTGTGCCTGTGGTGGATTCATGGTGATATATGGCAAAACCAATACAATATTGTAAAGTTAAAATTTTTTTTTAAATAATAAAATTAATTAAATTAAAAAAGAAAGAAAATGACTTAGTGACTAAACAACATTTGATACACTATTTTAGTTAGCAAGTAGAGAAATACAAAATTCAGTTATAAGATTTCCATACAAGTATTTAACCAAGCTTAGTTGCTGTGTTGAAAGTATAGCTTTAAGTTGTTTGCAAACTGTCCCTTACCCAAAAGTGCTTCTCTCAAGGATGTTGGATAAATGAGCATCCACTGTAATGCCAAATGCCAGGGGCCACTGGCAAATAACCTGCCATTCCATGCTTTGGGGACAGTGGTGATTTCCTTCAGTCTTCTGTTAATTGGAAGGGCTTCCCTGATAGCTCCATTTGTAATGAATCCACCTGCAATGTCAGAGACCCCAGTTCAATTCTTGGTTGGGAAGATCCACTGGACAAGGGATAGGCTACCGACTCCAGTATTCTTGGGCTTCCTTTGTGACTCAGCTGGTAAAGAATCCGCCTGCAGTGCGGGAGACCTGGGTTTGATCCCTGGGTTGGGAAGATCCCCTGGAGAAGGGGATCCCTGGAGAAGGGAAAGGCTACCCACTCCAGAGTTCTTGCCTGGAGAATTCCTTGGATTGTATAGTTCGTGGTGTCTCGAAGAGTCAGACATGACTGCGCAACTTTCATTTTCGCTAATTGGAACACTACTAGAGGGATAGCTTATTAAATAATATCCTTGTAGTAGGAAAAGTTTAAAGAACAGATTTTTGCTTCTTCAATAGCTTTCTATTGACCATATTGGGTGTCATTTACCCAGCAGTAAAATCTGTTCTTTCAAATGATTCAAAAGTGAAAAATGATAATTCTATTGGGCAAAGAATTGGCACAGACTGTCAGTCAGCACATGTATTTTGTAGGCTCTAAAAATAGTGCAAAAAGTCTAATTTTAGGCTTCACCTATTTTAATTTTTAAAAATAAATCAATTTTTATCAAAAACCTCTTTTTTAAGTTTCTTTAAAGGAAGACTAAAATATTTGGAATAAACTATTTTCAGGCCTCCTAATAACTTTAATTTTATTAAAGATACATTTTAGTAGCAATTTATTATTTAAAAGGCACTTCACATACATTATTTCAATCTCAATAATACTATTATAGAAATACTACCTTTATTTTATAAATGTGGACAATTATTCTTGAAAAGAGGGATGAATTATTTAGTGCCTACTGCATTTTAAATAGAAGGGTGAAAAGGTTGGCTTAAAACTCAACTTTACAAAAACTAAGATCATGGTATCCAGTCCCATCTCTTCATGGCAAATGAAAGGGGGAAAAGAGGAAACAGTGACAAATTCTATTTTCTTGGGCCCCAAAATCACTATGGATGATGACTGTAGCCATGAAATTAAAAGACATTTGCTCCTTGGAAGAAGTCATGACAAACCTAGACAGTGTATTAAAAAGAGACATCACTTTGTTAACAAAGGTCCATATATGGTTTTTCCAGCAGTTATGTACAGATGTGAGAACTGGACAAGAAAGTAGGCTGAGCACTGAAGAATTGATGCTTTTGAATTGCAGTACTAGAGAAGACTCTTGAGAGTCCTTTGGACTGCAAGATCAAACTAGTCAATCCTAGAGGAAATCAATCCTGAATATTCCCTGAAAGGACTAATGCTGAAGATGAAGTTTCAATACTTTGGCTACGGATGCAAAGAGCCCACTCATTGGAAAAGACCCTGATGCTGGGAAAGATTGAGGGCAGGAGGAGAAGGTGACGACAGAGGATGAGATGGTTGGATGGCATCATTTACTTAATGGACATGAGTTTGAACAAACTCTGGGAGGCAGTGATGCACTGGGAAGTCTGATGTGCTGGGCTCCATGGGTCACAGAGCTAGACCCTACTTACACTACTGAACAACAACATCTGCATTTTCCAAGGCGCTATTTATTTAGTCCTTTTAACAAGCTGATAAGATAGAAATCACCCATGCTATTTCTAAATGAGGGGGCTGAGATTTAGGGATATTTGAGTCTTGGTCTTTACAATTCAAACTCCATATTTCCCTGTACATGTCTCTCCTTCCTGAATAATAGGTCAGGAAACACTTGGCAAATCAGTGAATTTCAAACATAGTTCTAACACTCAGAGCACAGTACCTTTTGTTAAGCTATAGGTGTTAAATTATCATTTTTAATAATAATAAGCATGCATTGACTTCCAAATTGCAGAAATAGACAAAAAATCATAAACTTGTTCCTACACATGGTTTCCCTGGTGGCTCAGACAGTAAGGAATCTGCCTGCAATGCAGGAGACCTGGGTTCAGTCCCTGGGTTGGGAAGATCCCCTGGAGAAGGGGATGGCAACCTACTCCTGTATTCATGCTGGGAAAATCCCATGGACAGAGGTGCATGGCAGGCTATAGTCCATTGGGTCACAAAGAGTCGGACACAAGTTAACACTGGTCTGACACAGTGAGTTTTATGTCAAAGATGAATTGTTTTGGTAAACGGTCAGTTATCAAGCAATAATACAACTTACCAAAATAGCCTGGTCTCTCATATACACCACCCTTAAATTTGTCAAATGGCCATTACAGTTACATTTTATCTGTTTTCTTTTGTGATCCTAGACAATGATTCACTTCACCCTTTTAACAAACATGCAGTGAGTGTCACCTCTGTGCCAGACTTATCCTGAAACTATGCTTTGAAAGGGAGCAAGCTGAGTCATGGACTCACAGCTTTCCAGTTTAGATGGGAGTGGTTCCAAACTGCTGGCCCCTGCTGGCCTTTATGTTCAGATGCCCTGAGTTGCAAAGCTGACCTCACAAGCAGCACCCACTAACTGGAGATGATGTATTGTCGGAAAGGCTCTACCTCCAGATTCAACAGGACTCAGCTAGAGACACTTCTATGTGAAAAGGCAGCAACAGTCAAAGAACGAGAGGGCACTGGTGACCATTCTGTTGGCCACTTGATGGATCATTTCACTGTCACAGACCTGAGAGAGACATATTATTACCACCCTGTACAAGAGAGGGAGATGGCACAGATTGTTAAGTATGGACATAAGATTTGAATGGCAAACATTGACAAAGGATTATTATAATGCAGTGGGATAAAGTTTGAGATAGAGTTATACAGACATTGTTGTGGGAACATTGGGTGCAAGTAATATGATTAATTTGCCAAAAGGCCTATTTTCAGCAGCCTATCAGACGGCAAAGCATCTGCCTGTAATGCTGGAAACCCAGGTTCAATTCCTGGGTCAGGAAGATCCCCTGGAGAAGGAAATGGCAATCCATTCCAGTATTCCTGCCTGGAGAATTCCATGGATTGAGGAGCCTGGTAGGCTACAGTCCACGGGGTCACAAAGAGTTGGACACGACTGAGCGACTTCACTTCACTTCACTTCATATTTATGATAGAGACTAAATGTTGCCTACAAACGAGGTCAAATTTGGAAATGTGTCAGTGTGTAAATGAATATGTTTACATACGGTAATCAGATTGCTGATCCATAAAACCATTTCTTAAATGCAAACTTAACTGAAGCTTAAGTTAAGATCTGTCTGCATTTTAATTGATATATACTCCCAATATGGGTTCGAGCCCAAGAACCAAATCGGAAGCACATTAGACAATTAGTATGCTAAGTTCATAATCCTAGAGAACTGTGCTTGATATAACCCTCAGTTCAGTTCAGTTCAGTCGCTCAGTCATGTCTCTTTGCGACCCCATGAATCTCAGCATGCCAGGCCTCCCTGTCCATCACCAACTCCCAGAGTTCACCCAAACTCATGTGCATTGAGTTGGTGATGCCATCCAGCCATCTCATCCTCTGTCGTCCACTTTTCCTCCTGCACCCAATCCCTCCCAGCATCAGAGTCTTTTCCAATGAGTCAACTCTTTGCATGAGGTGGCTAAAGTACTGGAGTTTCAGCTTCAGCATCATTCCTTCCAATGAACACCCAGGGCTGATCTCCTTTAGGATGGACTGGTTGGATCTCTTTGCAGTCCAGGGGACTCTCAAGAGTCTTCTCCAACACCACAGTTCAAAAGCATCAATTCTTCAGCACTCAGCTTTCTTCACAGTCCAACTCTCACATCCATACATGACCACTGGAAAAACCATAGCCTTGACTAGATGGACCTTTGTTGGCAAAGTAATGTCTCTGCTTTTCAATATGCTGCGTTACATCAAATGTTGAGCTTTTCTGTTAAAATCAAGTCAATGTCAATAGTTTTACTAGTTTTGAATAATTCTGGAGGACATGTTGATTAAGGAAAGGCTCATTATAGCTATCCTAGACATTAAACAAGCTCGTAGGAACCTGCATTTGCAAATTAAACACAAAGTATTTTGTTCACCTGGAGAGTGTGTTTTGTTAATAAAATGCTTTTCCGTGTTGGGCCCGCCACCAAATTGGGCACATGAAAGGTATAGCTGTTGCTATTGCTGCTACTATACTGTTGAAGCTTTGCTAAATTCTTCTAGAACCTGAGCCTTTGTGTAGTACTAATGATTTGCTGAATATCAATACTTTCCAACTAGTAAAGCACATAAAAGCAGTAAGGTAGGCACTTGTATGCATGGTCAACCCTTGTATGGTCACTGCTCAGAACACAGAAGGCATTTAGTTAATATTTGTTGAATGGATGGATCAGTGGCTTTTTCACGTACATTTCCCTTGGAAATCTCCATGCTTTTGTGAAGGTGACCTGGAAATTATTTTTATAGTCTTGCCAATGTAAAAGCCGACGTCAAGAGAATATATATTTTTCCCCACAGAAAGTTGGTACAAAATGCAGATGTTTTCCAGGGCATGACAATCACCCTTGGATGAGGAACAACTTATCACATTGTTTTCATCTTCAAGTACATATTATAGCAGTATGCACATGATAGATACCCTTTAAATGTTTGCTAAATGAATTGCCATATGTTCTTGGCATGCGTTTCCTTCAACTTATAAATCTGAGCCAGCTGGGATTATTTCCCTTTCTTTTTTGAAATGTCCCCCTTTTTACTAGTTCTAGCAAGAGCACAGACAGAGGACTGCGGTAATATTCATTTCATGAATTCAGCTTGAAGGCTAGAACTTCTTTCAGATAATTATAATCAGCACTATGTTTGTTCTTTAAAATGACAATTTTGTTTTTACAATTTAAGTGAAAACTTTCTACATTGAAAATAGTATCAGGTGAAATGACCTCAAAGGAATGGGGAGAAAGGGATTTTCTGGAACTCAGGTTGATCACGTTACATTGATTATTTTAATGGGTTTTTCATACTAGCTGTGACATTTAGGCTTTGTTAGCATCACTTTATAGAAGAAAAATGCAACATTGAATGTCTTTCTCAGAGTAGTTGGTAAAATTGGTGGAAAAGTTATCTGGGCTCAATTAGGCTTAAAGGTTCAGAGAAGGCAATGGTAACCCACTCCAGTGTTCTTGCCTGGAGAATCCCAGGGACGGGGGAGCCTGGTGGGCTGCCGTCTATGGGGTCGCACAGAGTCGGACACGACTGAAGCGACTTAGCAGCAGCAGCAGCAGGCTTAAAGGTTCTCTGCATCATCTTCCCACTTACCCTAGAAATGGCATGGTGTTTAAAAAGGTAAAAAAGATGGGGGCATAAATAGGATTTGCCTCGGCCTTGGGGATTTGCAATGTGCTGGGTGTTTTGCCAGGTGCTGGTGATGCGCCACTAAACAGAACAGAAAGGCTGTGCTCTTTAAATCAAGACATAGAGGAGACAGGCTTAAAATCTAGGGATGGAGATAGAAGGAGCTTGAGAAAACACATAGGCATCCCTGGTGGCTCAGTGGTAAAGAACCTGCCTGCTAATGCAGGAGACATTGGTTTGATCCCTGAGTCAGGAAGATTCTCTGGAGGAAGAAATGGTAACTCACTCCAGCATTCATGCCTGGGAAATCCCATGGACAGAGGAGCCTAGCGGACTACAGTTCATGGGATTGCAGAGTTGCATATGACTGAGCAGACATGCACCCAAGCAAACACATAAACACATCATTATCATTGGGCTGATTGTTATGAAGGAAATTACTGGAATACAAGGATAGAAAACATCAGTGGAAACTTGCTTAGACAGAGAACCCATTTTCATAGTTCTGTGTACAACTCTGAACAAGCAAAATGTTAGGTTTAAACACTATATTCAGTTTCTAGACACTGGTCAGAATTTGATAAAATTATCTAGATTTTTTTCAGACTCAGTTGCCTCATGAGAAAGGAAGTATTCACCTTTTATGGAAATTTTTAGGGTTAGATGATGTTAGTTGTGAAAAATCCTACAAATGTGGATGCACATTAGAAAGTGAAAGTGAAAGTCACTCAGTCCTGTCCAACTCTTTGTGACCTCATGGACTATACAGTCCATGGAATTCTCCAGACCAGAATACTGGAGTGGGTAGCCTTTCCCTTCTCCAGGGGATCTTCCCAATCCAGGGATCAAACCCAGGTCTCCTGCATTACAGGCAGATTCTTTACCAGGTAAGCCACTAGGGAAGCCCACACACATTAAACCTTTGATATAAATAAGGTGTTCATACATATACACATTTGATGAGCATTTATTGAACACTTACAACATCTAGAAACTAGGAAAAGTGCTCAAAATACAAAGATGAGTAGGCACAATCTCTGCTGTTAGAAATTTATTTTCACTAGAGGATGAAAAAAAGGCACAACTGGAAACATGTTACATTGTGGCAAGTAAAATATGACAAACACCAAAGAGGAGCGTATAATCTAGCAAGCTTTCACGGATGAGACAACATTCCTCCAAGGTGACATGCAGATTCCTGGTAGAGGAACCAGCACAGACAAAAAGGTGGAGTGGACACAGGATTTGTTTCTGGAAAGTAAAATCTGGGCTGAAGCTGGAACCTTTACAAATTGAAGAGGGATGGATAAAGGATATCATAGTTCTTTATTATTTATCATATTTCATCTCCTAGAAGGCAGGGGTTTGACATATCATGGTTGTTTCATGAATCAGAAAATATTTGAATAAGGAAACAAAACCAAAAAAGAACACTGGATTCTAAGAGGATAAGACTGCATATTTTGGATTAATGGGTAAATAACTGGGAGTAAGGTCCGGGGAGGTAAGGAAAAGAAGCACACAAGTGAAACAATTATGATCATCTAATGTAGAAAGGAGTCAGACTGGGAAATAGCCAGAGATACCCATGGTCAAGGGAGAGATGTGACCTCATATTATCAAGGCAAATGATGATTTTGAATAAAAGAGCCAAGGAAGTAAGAGTGATGTCAAAACACAGGTAAAGGGATTAGCCATAATAATAATCATGGTAATAAGGTCAACATAGGTTTAGTACTTAGTACTTGATACTTAGTTTGACAGTCTCTTAGTAGTATATTATACTTACTTGCACATAGAATTTTCACAGCATATCTGAAAGGTATGTATCATTATTATTGCCATTTTACAGAAGAGAATGTTAAGACACTAAAAAGGTAAAATAATGTTCCTAAGATTACTGAGCTAGCTAGTGCTGTATATTGGACTCAAACCCATTCCTACGCTTTCAGATCAGTTCAGTTAGGTCACTCAGTCGTGTCCGACTCTTTGTGACCCCATGAATTGCAGCACTCCAGGCCTCCCTGTCCATCACCAACTCCCGGAGTTCACCCAAACTCATGTCCATTGAGACAGTGATGCCATCCAGCCATCTTATCCTCTGTCGTCCCCTTCTTCTCCTGCCCCCAGTCCCTTCCAGCATCAGAACTTTTCCAATGAGTCAACTCTTTGCCCAAGGTGGCCAAAGTATTGAATTTTCAGCTTCCAAAGAACATCCAGGACTGATCTCTTTTAGAATGGACTGGTTGGATCTCCTTGCAGTCCAAGGGACTCTCAAGAGTATTCTCCAACACCACAGTTCAAAAGCATCAATTCTTCAGTGCTCAGCTTTCTTCACAGTCCAACTCTCACATCCATACATGACCACAGGAAAAACCATAGCCTTGACTAGACAGACCTTTGTTGGCAAAGTAATGTCTCTGCTTTTGAATATGCTATCTAGGTTGGTCATAACTTTCCTTCCAAGGAGTAAGTGTCTTTTAATTTCATGGCTGCAATCACCACCTGCACTGATTTTGAAGCCCCAGAAAAATAAAGTCTGACACTGTTTCCACTGTTTCCCCATCTATTTCCCTTGAAGTGATGGGACCAGATGCCATGATCTTCATTTTCTGAATGTTGAGCTTTAAGCCAATTTTTTCACTCTCCTCTTTCACTTTCATCAAGAGGCTTTTGAGTTCCTCTTCACTTTCTGCCATAAGGGTGGTGTCATCTGCATATCTAAGGTTATTGATATTTATCCCGGCAATCTTGATTCCAGCTTGTGCTTCTTCCAGCTCAACATTTCTCATGATGTACTCTGCATAGAAGTTAAATAAGCAGGGTGACAATATCCATCCTTGACGTACTCCTTTTCCTATTTGGAACCAGTCTGTTGTTCCATGTTCAGTTCTAACTGTTGCTTCCTGATCTGCATATAGGTTTCTCAAGACGCAGGTCAGGTGGCCTGGTATTTCCATCTCTTGAAGAATTTTCCAGAGTTGATTGTGATCCACGCAGTCAAAGGCTTTGGCATAGTCAATAAAGCAGAAATACATTTTTTCTGAACTCTCTTCCTTTTTCTATGATCCAGAGGATGTTGGCAATTTGATCTCTGGTTCCTCTGCCTTTTCTAAAACCAGCTTGAACATCTGGAAGTTCACAGTACATGTATTGCTGAAGCCTGGCTTGGAGAATTTTGAGCATTACTTTGCTAGCGTGTGAGATGAGTGCAATTGTGTGGTAGTTTGAGCATTCTTTGGCGTTGCCTTTATTTGGGATTGGAATGAAAACTGACCTTTTCCAGTCCTGTGGCCACTGCTGAGTTTTCCAACTTTGCTGGCATATTGAGGGCAGCACTTTCACAGCATCATCTTCCAGGATTTCAAATAGCTCAACTGGAATTCCATCACCTCCACTAGCTTTGTTCGTAGTGATGTTTTCTAAGGCCCACTTGACTTCACATTCCAGGATGCCTGGCTCTAGGTCAGTGATCACACCATCGTGCTTATCTGGGTCGTGAAGATCTTTTTTGTACAGTTCTTCTGTGTATTCTTGCCACCTCTTCATAATATCTTCTGCTTCTGTTAGGTCCATACCATGTCTGTCCTTTATCGAGCCCATCTTTGCATGAAATGTTCCCTTGGTTCTCTGATTTTCTTGAAGAGATCTCTAGTCTTTCCCATTCTGTTGTTTTCCTCTATTTCTTTGCATTGATCACCAAGGAAGGCTTTATTATCTCTCCTTGCAATTCTTTGAAGCTTTACAGAATTACCAATATGGGCAACATGCCTGAGTTGGTATTTTGTGATACTGTCATAAAGTCACGGGACATATAGATCCAGCAAGATATAAGAACATAATAATACATGATCACATTTGGTTTCTCCTGTAAATGTAAGGTTGGCTTAACATTTAAAAAAAAAAAACTCTTATTTACAATATCAATTGTATAAAGGAGAAAATCAACATTATCATTTCCTGATCATGAGTGATCAGGAAGAAATGTTTCTTCTTGATGTTTCTTTCATGAAGAAATGTTTCTAAAGAAACATTCTCTGGGTGCCTAAGTGACATAGTTTAGATCTGATTTACAAAAGTGTATTGAAAGCAAAATCTAAATTATTGCAATACAATAATTGCTATTTTTTCCTGATAAAATGAAACAAAATGATGTTATTTTTCCTATTTAATATATGACATATTCCTTATATATTATATATTAATATAAAATAGCCTCAGATCAGTTCAGTTCAGTTGCTCAGTCATGTCCGACTCTTTGTGACCCTATGGACTGCAGCACACCAGGCTTCCCTGTCCATCACCAGCTCCCAGAGTTTACTCAAATTCATGTCCATTGAGTTGGAGATGCCATCCAGCCATCTCATCCTCTGTCATCCCCTTCTCCTCTCACCTTCAATCTTTCCCAGCCTCAGGGTCTTTTCCAATAAGTCAGTTCTTTACATCACATGGCCAAAGTATTGGAGTTTCAGCTTCAGCATCAGTCCTTCCAATGAATATTCAGGACTGATTTTCTTTAGTATGGACTAGTTGGATCTCCTTTCAGTCCAAGGGACTCAGAGACCCTAAAATATTGGAAAATACTTTCATATTTAGAAGCACATCTTCAACAACAATAAATTAACAAGTCATAGAGAAAATGAATGAGATCAAAGTTATTCTATTGGAAATACCAATACACGATGAAATTCTGGCTAGACTATTCAGACTAATGAAGGGGACAAAAGGAGAAGAAACCAATTATCAGTATCAGAAATTAAAGGAAATTCAGTATAGTTCTGTCTACACTAAAATGATAATAAAAGAATATAATGAAGAAAGTGATGCCAATTAATTAATATTAATGAAGTGATAGGTTCTTTGAAAGACACAAATTACCATAACTGATTTAAGAAATAGAAAATGTGAGTATCCCTATTACTAATAAAAAGCATTGAATTCACAATATTAAAATTTCCCAAATAAGTATATCAAGCATCAAGTTGTATAACTTAAATATATACATATGTATTTTTTCCTCACTTGTACTTCAGTAAAGCTGTTCTAAAACATATATAACAAAAATATTAGGAAATAGATCCAGCAACATATAAAAATATAATAACACATGATCAAGTTTGGTTTGTCCTGTAATGTAAGGTTGGTTTAACATTTCAAAAGAAAAAAAAAAAGCAAACTCTTATTTACAATATCAATTGTATAAAGGAAAAAATCAACATTATCATTTCCTGATCATGAATGATCAGGAAGTAAGCCACTGATGGGGAAGAAAGCCTTTGAATAAAATTCCACACCATACATGATGAAAACAAACAAATAAAAAAATCAGCTACTTAGAAATAAAAATGAACTTCCTCAATCTGATGAATGACGTATTTCAGAAAATGTCCAGTAAACATAAAAAACACTGAAATATTGACCCCTTCCCCCACGCACACCAAGGTCAATAGCAAAGGGTTATGTCCAGTCTCATCAATTTACTTCAACATTGTATTGGGAGAAAAGAAATGTCTCACAACCTGGAAAGGAAAAGGTAAATAGTCAATATCTGCAGAAGAAGATATGCCATATGTATAGAAATTCTAAAGGAATCTGCAAGAGTTACTAGAAGTGATAAAGAGTTTTAGCAATGTCACCTAAAATAATGAACAATGTTCTTATAATAATGATTAATTTTGCTTTTATGTACTAGTAATGAGAAATTAGAAATTAAAATAAAAATGCAATATCATTTAATATAGTATACAAAAATATGAAACTAGCAAAATACGCATGTCTGTGTAGTGAAAAAATAGAAAAATTGAAGTTCTAAATAATGGACAGAAATATACAGATTCTAGAAATAACATATATATTTGTATATATGTATGCACATGATTCATATACAGAAAATATATATACATAATAGCAACTGAAATTTGACAAAAATACCACATAAAAATACCAATAGGGAATGGGAGTCTTCCATATATGGTGCTGTAACAATTAAATATTGGTATGTAGCAGGGGGAAATACACATGACATATAAACTAACCTCAATAAATACTAGCTTCCTTCCTCATCTTTTTGGTCACATACAATTGGTAGGATAATATCAGATCAACTGAGCCATCCAGCTTACATGGTAGCAGGCAAGATGTGGTTAAGCAGAAACATCTTGAATTACAGCTGCAGGCCCGTGAGGAAATGATGATGTTTGTTTATGATATGAATACTGGAAATGTCACAGTAATGCTGTTTTTTTTTTTCCTTTGAATTTAGAAAAGAAAGATATTGATCCACATTTTTTCTCAGAATGCAAGCAAGAAAACATGTCTTTGCAGAAAAACAATTTGAAAGTGCCCCTGTCTCTATTAGCATGAATAGAGCATGCTTGGTGCCCCAGAGAGAAGCAGCTCGTGGACGGCAGTGCAAAGGTGGGAAAGGGAAAATAGGGGATGAAGAAGTGGGTAGGGGGAGTTATCTTTGAACCAGAGGGAGGGTTCGTGGAAACACACAGCTGTTTTGACGTGGCAGAAAGGCAAACAAACAACCTACTACAGCATGTGTTGAAACAAGACAAAATTTTCTCCAGAAATGAAACATTGTAGTCTTAAGGATTTATTTTGAGCAGACACATACCAAATAAATGAAACTTTTATTTGATAAGTAGTATATACAAGTGTATGTGGGAGTTACGTGTTCCAGGCCAGTAGAGGTGAAAAAATGCTAGCATGAAACACTCTGAGAATCAACCTAAAAAATAAACCATAAGAACAATTTTTTTTATCACCATGATGGCATCTGATACGTGTCATTTTCAAACTCATTTTCAATATGAATGATGTATCAGCCCTGTGATTTCTCTGGAAGGAATGATGCTAAAGCTGAAACTCCAGTACTTTGGCCACCTCATGCGAAGAGTTGATGCATTGGAAAAGACTCTGATGCTGGGAAGGATTGGGGGCAGGAGGAGAAGGGGACAACAGAGGATGAGATGGCTGGATGGCATCACTGACTTGATGGACGTGAGTCTGAGTGAACTCCGGGAGTTGGAGATGGACAGGGAGGTCTGGCGTGCTGCGATTCATGGGGTCGCAAAGAGTCGGACATGACTGAGCGACTGAACTGAACTGATATATATATATATGACTGTATTTGTGAGCCTCAGTTTCCTTATTAGAACAAGAAATTCATTGGATTAAATGGTTTATTTCGTTAATTCCAGCTTTGTAAGTCTCTAGGGCATATCCCTTTCCCTCTGAAAGAATTGAACGTCTGCTTTGGGGAACCTCAACTCAATGTCTAAAGAGTCCTCGCCAGAGAAATGCTTTGCACTTAAAAAAAGAAAAGAGAAAAATATTAAAAAAAAAAAAAAAACTATTAGCTTAGTACGGAAAAATGTTTACAGTCTGTGGGGTGATGATCAGGAGACAGGAATTTTATAACCATTCTTACAGAGCTCTTATGGTCACCATAGCCACTTATTTAAAATACCCTTTACAATCACAACTGCCATGTGTTTCCCAGGTTTCCAGCTTTCCTAAGAAGGGAGTGAAGGCATGTGAGTCAGACACCAACCCCACCTAATTTGTTGAGACATAAATCCATCCCAATAAGTATAGTAGATGAAGGAGGAAAGAGTGTTTTTATAGAAGGCAGAGAAGTTAACAGTAGAGGAAATAACTTGAAATGGACTGAGGATTACTGGTGGTCCTTGGAGACTTGGAAGTGAAATATGAGCTCTTGCAAACTCCCTTTGGTCTTTAGTCTTCTTTAAAGTGCTCTATGATTCACTGGAAATCCTAGTTCTTTTTTTGTGTTTTTTTTTACTATGACTATTCATAATACTACTTTGATAGCTTTTCAGGCTCTTAGATGTGTTTATAAATATCTGTTACTGCTGTTCATATGGGAATACTGAAGATCTCAGATACTATTGAAAATTGGTTCAGTTCAGTTCATTTCAGTCACTCAGTCATCTCTGACTCTTTGTGACCCCATGAACTGCAGCACGCCAGGCCTCCCTGTCCATCACCAACTCTCAGAGTCCACCCAAACCCATGTCCATTGAGTCAGTGATGCCATCCAACCATCTCATCCTCTGTCTTCCCCTTTTCCTCCTGCCCTCAATCTTTCCCAGCACCAGTGTCTTTTCAAATGAGTCAGCTCTTCGCATCAGGTGGCCAAAATGTCGGAGCTTCAGCTTCAGCATCAGTCCTTCCAATGAACATTCAGGACTGATTTCCTTTAGGATGGACTGGTTGGATCTCCTTGCACTCCAAGGGACTCTTCAAGAGTCTTCTACAATACCACAGTTCAAAAGCATCAATTCTTTGGCACTTAAAACTGGCCAATAACTACGTTTGTTCATAAAAAGGGGTATTTATTGGTTTATCGATTTTGATGTATTTTTGTGTATCAGTCAACTATCCTAGGGAATAAAATGCTACAATAGATAACCAGGTAGGTAGGAGACAAACTCAATTTGTCTCCCCACCCTCCTTCCCCTACTGTGCCCACAAGTCCATTCTGTACATCTCTGCCTCTATTTCTGCCCTGCAAATAGGTTTGTCAGTACTTTTTTCTAGATTCCAAATATATACATTAATATGCAATATTTATTTTTCTCTTTTTGACTTCACTGTGTATGACAGCCTCCAAGTTCATCCACATTACTTCAACTGACTCAATTATGTTCCTCTTTGTGACTGAGTAATATACTTGTATTTTAGCTACTAAGTTGTATCCAACTCTTTTGTGACTCCATGGACTGTAGCCTACCAGGCTCCTCTTGTCCATGGGATTTCCCAGGCAAGAACACTGGAGTGAGTGGCCATTTCCTTCTCTGGGGGATCTCAACCCAGGGATCAAACCTGGATTTCCTGCATTGGCAGGTGGATTCTTTACCACTGAGCCGCCTGGGAAGCCTGAGGAATGCACTACCATGTATCAGGTAGATAGCTAGTGGGAAGCAATGGCACCCACTCCAGTACTCTTGCCTGGAGAATCCCAAGCACAGAGAAGCCTGGAGGGCTACAGTCCCTAGGTTTGCAAAGAGTCAGACACGACTGAAGTGACTAAGCACGGAGCATCTTCTTCTCAAGAGGGCGTTTTCCTGACTTGTGACTGTGCTGTGAACAGCTTAAGTAGCTAATTCACAAAAGTGAGGAGCCATGACTACATGCTTTCTACTTTACTTACTGATATAATTGCACTCATATCTGCAAACGGCTCAACAGTTCACATGTCAGCATGTTTTGAGGATGTTTCTAAGCCAAATATCTTTTAATTGCTATAGAAACAAAAACACTTTCTATACTACATAGAAACAGTTATAGACATGTGCAATTGCTATATATAGAAAAACATGTTCCAAACTCCCTGGGATCCACATGTACACACTGCTCCATTTAAAACAGATAACCAGCAAGGACCTGCTGCGTAATACATAGAACTCTGCTCAATGTTATGTTTCAGCCTGGATGGGAGGGGAGTTTGGGGGAGAATGGTTTACATATATATGCATGGCTGAGTCCCTTTGCTGTCCATCTGAAACTATCACACCATTGTTAATCAGCTATACCTCAATATAAAATAAAAAGTTAAAAAAAACACACAAAATTTTGCCATCTTTGCTACTATCTGAAGAATTTCTGGTAATAGAGACACCTTCACATTCCTCCCAAGTGCTTCAACATGTTTTCGAGACATGCTTAAGATCCTCTTCTCAGTTCCTTGTTTTGTCTTTACAGGATACACTCAAAAATAGTTCCCTTAGACCCGACTCCTGGGTTCCTTTTATCTCACACTGAAGTGAGAGAGGATGTTCCCTCCCTAGGGCTTCCCTGGTAAAGAATCCAGGGTAAAGAATCCACCTGTGATACAGAAGATCTGGGTTAAGTCCCTGGGTTGGGAAGATCCCCTGGAGAAGGGAATGACTACCGACTCCAGTATTCTTGCCTGGAGAATTCCACAGACAGAGGAGCCTCAATCCATGGAGTTGCAAAGACTCCAACACGACTCATAACTAACGCTTTCACTTTCCACATAGTGAGATTTCATTTTTACCACATTTTCTTGCCAGATCTAAAATCTCCAGAATGTGGGCATAGTTGGGAGCAGGAGATGATGGGAGTAAGGATGAGGAACTCTCCATTCTTTATTCATTCACCTTCTCTCCATTAACCCTACCTTCATATTCCAGCTCCGTCTCCCCTTAGAAAAAATTCTTTCTGTGGACTCTCAAACCCCTCTTCCATACAGATTCCTATTATTAGCCCTGCATTAATCCCAGGGATGCCTGAATCCCAGAATAAACAGATTTTTTTGGCAAGGCACTATTGAACACTATGACAAATAGAGCACTGCTATTCTCAAGTGTTGAGATAGACATTTGGCTCTGAACACACTTTCAGAGTTTAAAGGCTGAAGTGCCAAGAGTTTTGCTTTCAGAATGCACTTAGAGTCTTCAGATTGCAGCCCCTCTATGCATAGAGTAAGCAGCAATAGACTCTCCAGGGACTGTCTGGAACACAGGTGTTTTTCGTAAGCCCTGCTTTCCTCTCCATAAACCAGGGAAGCTTTTAAAAGCTCCCTCAACTCTGTCATGACATTCTGCCTGAAAGCCTTCAGGAAACATCAAGTATTACTGTATATATTCCATAAAGATTTAGTTCTCTTTTTATTTTTATCTGTCTACCTACTTACCTATCTCTCTCTCTTCTACCTTCTATCCAGGGTGTGAAATCCAAACATGACTGCCAGCACTCACAGTGCAGCCTGAGACAAACTGAACCTTATGTACTGAGCTCCTGCCATACACATGTATTACTTGATTCTCGTAACTGTCTGAGATGAATACTAACATCCTCATTTTGTCTTCAGAGAATAAGCTCAGAAAGGTTAAAGACCTTGTCTAAGGTCACACGGCTCTCAACAGGCAGGGGCCAATTTTGAACTCAGGTTTGTCTCCAAAGCCAAAACCCTTTCCATTACTCACCCTGCCACTCACTTCTTTGAGTCTCCCTTTGTTCTCTTCTTGGTGCCAATATTGCTAATCTTATTGGACAGCTGTGCAGATGAATTACAAAATATAAATGTGCTGACTGAGAGGCTGTCTCATCGCTCACACCATTCATTTCTTCAGGTTGAATCCCTGGCTGCTGGAGTGGGACTCTGGCAAGTGGCGCCCAGAACAGGGGACACTGAAGATCTCCCTTCAACTAATTTTAAACAGCCCTATAGAAGGTCGACAGCCCACAAGCGTGGCCAAGAGGAGCTATCCCACGTCTGAGGTCAGAGGCAGAAGTCGGGAGGACCGCATGCCCAAGGGGCGGTGGCCAAGAGGAACTACCCCCACGTCCGAGGTCAGGGGCAGCGGCCGAGAGTGTCAGGCTGCGAATGTGGAGGAACAGCTGAAAGGAGCTACCCCAAATTCAAAATCAGGGGTGGCGGCCGGGAGAAGCTACCTACCGCCTGAGACCAGGAGCGGCGGCCGGGAGGAGCTAACCCACGCCCAAGGTCAGGAGTGGTGGCCAGGAGGAGCAACCCCATGTCCAAGGAGCGGTGGCTGCGTGGGCACAGGAGGACCTAGAGGAGCTACTCCATGTTCAAGATTAGGAGGGGCGGCGGTGAGGAGATACTCCTCGTCCAAGGTAAGGAGCAATGGCTGCGCTTTGCTGGAGCAGCCATGAAGAGATACCCCACGTCCAAGGTAAGAGAAACCCAAGTAAGAGGGTAGGTGTTGCAAGAGGGCATCAGAGGGCAGACACACTGAAACCATACTCACAGAAACTAGTCAATCTAATCACACTAGGACCACAGCCTCGTATAACTCAATCAAACTAAGCCATGCCCGTGGAGCCACCCAAGACGGGCAGCTCACGGAGGAGAGGTCTGACAGAATGTGGAGAAGGGAATGGCAAACAACTTCAGTATTCTTGCCTTGAGAACCCCATGAACAGTATGAAAGGCAAAATGATAGGATACTGAAAGAGGAATGCCCCAGGTCAGTAGGTGCCCAATATGCTACTGGAGATCAGTGGAGAAATAACTCCAGAAAGAATGAAGGGATGGAGCCAAAGCAAAAACAATACCCAGCTGTGGATGTGACTGGTGATAGAAGCAAAGTCTGATGCTGTAAAGAGCAATATTGCATAGGAACCTGGAATGTTAGGTCCATGAATCAAGGCAAATTAGAAGTGGTCAAACAGCAGATGGCAAGAGTGAATGTGGACATTCTAGGAATCACCAAACTAAAATGGACTGGAATGGGTGAATTTAACTCAGATGACCATTATATCTACTACTGTGGGCAGGAATCCCTGAGAAGAAATGGAGTAGCCATCATGGTCAACAAAAGATTTCAAAATGCAGTACTTGGATGCAATCTCAAAAATGACAGAATGATCTCTGTTCATTTCCAAGGCAAACCATTCAATATCACAGTAATCCAAGCCTATGCCCCAACCAGTAATGCTGAAGAAGCTGAAGTTGAAGGGTTCTATGAAGACCTACAAGACCTTTTAGAACTAACACCCAAAAATGATGTCCTTTTCATTATAGGGGACTAGAATGCAAAAGTAGGAAGTCAAGAAACACCTGGAGTAACAGGCAAATTTGGCCTTGGAATAACGCACTGGTCATAGCAAATACCCACTTCCAACAACACAAGAGAAAACTCTACACATAGACATCACCAGATGGTCAACACTGAAATCAGATTGATTATACTCTTTGCAGCCAAAGATGGAGAAGCTCTATACAGTCAGCAAAAACAAAACCAGGAGCTTACTGTGGCTCATATCATGAACTCCTTATTGCCAAATTCAGACTGAAATTGAAGAAAGTAGGGAAAACCACTAGACCATTCAGGTATGACCTGAATCAAATCCCTTATGATTATACAGTGGAAGTGAGAAATAGATTTAAGGGCCTAGATCTGATAGATGGAGTGCCTGATGAACTATGGAATGAGGTTCGTGACATTGTACAGGAGACAGGGATCAAGACCATCCCCATGGAAAAGAAATGTAAAAAAGCAATATGGCTGTCTGGGGAGGCCTTACAAATAGCTGTGAAAAGAAGAGAAGCGAAAAGCAAAGGAGGAAAGGAAAGATATAAGCATCTGAATGCAGAGTTCCAAAGAATAGCAAGAATAGATAAGAAAGCCTTCCTCAGCGATCAATGCAAAGAAATAGAGGAAAACATCAGAATGGGAAAGACTAGAGATCTCTTCAAGAAAATTAGAGATACCAAGGGAACATTTCATGCAAAGATGGGCTCAATAAAGGACAGAAATGGTATGGACCTAACAGAAGCAGAAGATATTAAGAAGAGGTAGCAAGAATACACAGAGGAACTGTACAAAAAAGACCTTCATGACCCAGATAAGCATGATGGTATGATCACTCAGCTGGAGCCAGACATCCTGGAATGTGAAGTCAAGTGGGCCTTAGAAAGCATCACTACTAACCAAGCTAGTGGAGGTGATGGAATTCCAGTTGAGCTATTTGAAATCCTGGAAGATGATGCTGTGAAAGTGCTGCCCTCAATATGCCAGCAAATTTGGAAAACTCAGCAGTCGCCACAGGACTGGAAAAGGTCAGTTTTCATTCCAATCCCAAATAAAGGCAATGCCAAAGAATGCTCAAACTATGGCACAATTCACACGCTAGTAAAGTAATGCTCAAAATTCTCCAAGCCAGGCTTCAGCAATATGTGAACCATGAACTTCCAGATGTTCAAACTAGTTTTAGAAAAGGCAGAGGAACCAGAGATCAAATTGCTAACATCCACTGGATCATCGAAAAAGCAAGAGAGTTCCAGAAAAACATCTATTTTTGCTTTATTGACTATGCCAAGGCCTTTGACTGTGTGGATTACAATCAACTGTGGAAAATTATGAAAGAGATGGGAATACCAGACCACCCGACCTGCCTCTTGAGAAATCTGTATGCAGGTCAGGAAGCAACAGTTAGAACTGGACATGGAACAACAGACTGGTTCCAAATAGGAAAAGGAGTACGTCAAGGCTGTATATTGTCACCCTGCTTATTTAACTTCTATGCAGAGTACATCATGAGAAACGCTGGACTGGATGAAGCACAAGCTGGAATCAAGATTGCCGGGAGAAATATCAATAACCTTAGATATGCAGATGACACCACCCTTGTGGTAGAAAGTGAAGAGGAACTAAAAAGCCTCTTAATGAAGGTGAAAGTGGAGAGTGAAAAAGTTGGCTTAAAGCTCAACATTCAGAAAACGAAGATCATGGCATCTGGTCCCATCACTTCATGGGAAATAAATGGGGAAACAATGGAAAACAGTGTCAGACTTTATTTTTTGGGGCTCCAAAATCACTGCAGATGGTAACTGCAGCCATGAAATTAAAAGACGCTTACTCCTTGAAAGGAGAGTTATGACCAACCTAGATAGCATATTCAGAAGCAGAGACATTACTTTGCCAACAAAGGTCCGTCTAGTCAAGGCTGTGGTTTTTCCAGTGGTCATGTAGGGATGTGAGATTTGGACTGTGAAGAAAGCCGAGTGCCAAAGAATTGATGCTTTTGAACTGTGGTGTTGGAGAAGACTCTTGAGAGTCCCTTGGACTGCAAGGAGATCCAACCAGTCCATTCTGAAGATCAGCCCTGGGATTTCTTTGAAAGGAATGATGCTAAAGCTGAAACTCCTGTACTTTGGCCACCTCAAGCGAAGAGTTAACTCATTGGAAAAGACTCTGATGCTGGGAGGGATTGGGGGCAGGAGGAAAAAGGGACGACAGAGGATGAGATGGCTGGATGGCATCACCGACTCGATGGACATGGTTTTGAGTGAACTCTGGGAGATGGTAATGGACAGGGAGGCCTGGTGTGCTGCGATTCATGGGGTCACAAAGAGCCGGACATGTCTAAGCGACTGAATGAACTGAACTGACACAGTGCTTTGGATATATGGGTGGCTTAAAATATTATTTTTGCTTGAATTCATCTTTTCATCTTATTTCTCATTTCTTTTCAGAAGAAACCACTTCAACAAGGTCTGCAGGAAACTAGTCCACTAGAGGGGCTTCCAGGTGGCGTGAGTGGTAAAGAACCTGTTTGCCAATGCAGAAGACATAAGAGATGCAGGTTTGATCCCTGGGTTGGGAAGATCCCTTGGAGGAGGACACAGTAACCCACTCCAGTATTGTTGCCCAGAGAATCCCAAGGACAGAGGAGCCTGGCAGGCTGTAGTCTATGTATGGGGTTGCAAAGAGTTGCGCATGACTGAAGTGACTTAGTATGCACTCCACTACTAGAGCTCTAGCACACCACGGTATTAATACAAGGGAAAGCAATTATTTTTTTGCTGGAACACGGTGGGGACACTGAAGGTGAGCAGACAGGAAGGCAGGATTCCAAATGAAGGACCAAAGAGAAGCAAAGTTAGTGAATGAGACTACAAATATGAGAAGAAAATAGGAGGAAAACCAAGAGAACAAAATATTATAAATAAGTATCAATAAATATTTTAAGTATTGTGAATTATAAATATTATAATATTGTAAATAGTATAAATAAGATTTTAAAAATTTATAAATATTTCTTCCTTTGGAAGAAAAGACTTTCAAGGAGACGTTAAATTGTATCAAAGTGGTAAGTCACAGGTAAATGTAATAGCTAAGCTCATAAACTCTTTACATGTCTGTTCTGTTCTGTGTCATATCATTATCATCATATTGTTCACAACAGTGTTTCAAGGTGGATCCCACTGTCATTTCCAGTTTATAGAACAGGGAGCTAAGATACAGAAAGATTGGCTCCCAAACTCAAGTCACTATATCAGTTTTCTGTGCTTCATAACAATACTTCTACACTTCAGCAGCTCAAACAAAATGAATATTTATTATCTCACAGTTTTTGTGGGTCAGGAATCCAGTCACAGATTAATTGGCCATTTGCTTGGAACTTTGCAAGGATTTTTCCAAGCCTTTACTGGATTGTGTTCATATGGGAGGCTCATCTGGGGAAGACTCTGTTCACTCAGTTCTTTGCCGATGGTTAGCTGGAGATTTTATGCAATTCCTAGAGGCCACCTACAATTCCTAGCCATATGAGTTCCCTCAATACGATCATTTGCTTCATCAGGCCTGGAAGAAAAATATCTAGAATTAGTCTTCCAGCAAAGCAGAGTCTTACATAATGCAATCGTGGAGAGAGAACCCATAGATTTTGCCACATTCCAGCCACACCCAAGGTGAGGGTATTGTACAAATGCATAGACACCAGGAGGCAGGGATCCCTGGGAGATCATTTAGGTTCTGTCCATCATGATCACTCAGCTTTTTTGTATCAAACTGGCATTTTGATTTCAGGGACTCCTCTTAAACTCTTTGCCATTGAGTTTGGCGACCTGGACATCAACAAAGATCTAAAGAGAGCAGTTTTACAGGAGTGATGAGTGAAACCCAATTACTGGGGCAACCGATATGTTTCCTTTTTGTCTTCATTTCCTTTGTTCCTCTCTGTTTGGTTTTCTTCTTTCCACTTCCTGTCTCTTCCTCCTCCCTCTTCTGTTTCATCCTCTTCCTTTTCCTTTTCCCCTTTCTTCCCCCTGTCTTAACTAATATCAATTGCTGTTATATTCAACTACATGTCTTATTTATTCAAAGACTTATTTGCCCAGGTACTAAGGCGGCAATTTAGGATACATTCCTGAATTAGATGCATTTTCACTGCCTCCTTAGAGTTTACCTTCTTCCCAAGACTCTGAAACAGGTTTTCCATTTTGAAAGTTATTTCAATTGAACCTCAGCAAAGTTGTGAAGCGATCACAATTCATCCCTCTTACCACTGGCCCTTGCTATTCTTGGGAAGAAGGGGGATATAACTGGAAATTCAAGGGAAGTCAAGCTGATCTAGGTTTGAAACTGACTAGTAACCAGTATATCTTTACAAACCTTGCAGATAAAAGTCTTAACTTTTCAGAAAGCGTGGACAATTTAAACAAGTAATGCATTTAATACATTGACTGTAAGGCCTGGCAGTCACTAATAATATGTTCTAATTTATAAAATGATGGCCTCTGCCTTTTGCAAAGTATTTACAGAATGATCTCTAAAAGTTAAATATTTAATTATTTCACCCATGTGCTTTCTTCAAACATAAACACACAGAAGAAAAACAGACTGATAAATAGATGGTTTTGACTTTCCATGTCTCTGATTAGTTTTTGGTGTTCATCTTATAAATAGAATCAATGAAGGCCAGTAAAAGTTGGTCACATTTATTAAGTAATTGTATGAACAAAAGAATGGATGAATGAATGAATGAATAATAGAATGAATCAATGAAAGGAGAATGATTGCTAAATAAAGCAATAAGATCAATCAACTACCTACTACATGAAAAAGCTAGTGTTTATCAAAGATAATAAACTCATTTTTGAAAAGGCATATACTTATTTTGGAGGCTCCTATTCTGCTGTCTTTCACTTAACCATCCATGTAAAAGCAAAGAAGTAGATGTAGGAATCTTACAGAAACAATGGTGATGTTAGACCCAGGAATTTCCCTGGATTGACAAAGGTAGCTGGAGCCAAAGGAGAAACTCCCTGGGTTTCAGACAACCTCCAGCCAAGACAGCATTTGCTAAAGAAAAAAGGAGGCTTGATCCAAAGCCAGATGTTAACCAACTAGACTGCCAGGGAAAGGGCAGGAATACTAGGGTTTAGTGACTGAGAGATAAAAGCACAGCTTGTAATTGAGGGATACCACTTTTTGAGTTCATACAATGAGCCAGTGAGTCCATCTCCTTCATACCCAGTACCACTCAGGAAGAGGCTGAAGTCCTTCCCATGAAGCTCCTGAGGTCTGCAGGCTTCTGAGATTCAAAACCTTATTGCTGTACAGAAGCGGCACAATATCAGTGTTATATACTAAATAACATCTCCAGCATAATCACATTGGTATTTCTATCTTACACTGTGAATATTGAGACTAAGGGTGATAAGTGATGACTTCAATAACTGCATGTCAGTTCAGGAAGGTTATGCTGCTGAAAAGAGCTTTTGCTCCAAACTTATGAAAAAAAAATTCTTCCAGATCCCAGGGATTTTCGCATCTCAGAATTGTGGAAGGTGATTGTGGATGGGAATAGGCATTTTATAGATGAATAAACTTGAGACCCAGAGGGGTGTAACGAGTCACCAACACTCACAAGCTAGGATTTGAAACTGAATGGAACACTCACGCCCCCAGAGAGTGTGGGGGCCAGTGGAAAGAGAAGTTTGAGGCCTCCTGATGCTACTGCTTGTTGAACCTGACATCTTCACTCAGTTTATAAGCGGCTCTGGACACAGGACATCTCAATGACACCCAAGCTTTGCCCAATTTTTGAAGATTCCAGAATGTTAAATGATGAAGAAATGTCAAGACTAGATTATGAAGCTATACGCATGAACACACCTATACACGTAGAGTGATCTTCATTTGTAGATAGCAATTAAAAATCTAAATTTAAGATATATTATAAACATGTAGGGCGAAATGATCTTCTCAACCCCATTTGCCAGAATGCCAACCTTTATGGAGAAGGTCCCATGGCCGAACATGACATGTCAGATCTCCACTTCATGGAGAAGGCTCCAATGGCTGAGCACGATATGTGTCAGATCTTCACTTTCAAGAGGATTCATTAGTGTAACTCATCATATCTCAACAGTCATAGATCAAGAGAACAATTGATTAAGTGTTGTGTGAATTATAAGACATAATATGCACGTGCACATCATTGTTTATTGCTTATTAATAACAAGGCTGATCTCTGCGGAAGCCCCAGTACTTCAGCCATCTGATGCAAACAACGGACCCATTGGAACAGGCCCTGATGCTGGGAAAGATTGAAGGCAGAAAGAGAAGGGAGCAACAGAGGATGAGATGGTTGGAGGGCATCACTAACTCAATGGACATGAATTTGATCAAACTCCAGGAGATAGTGAAGGACAGGGAAGCCTGGCATGCTGCAGTCCATGGGGTCGCAAAGAGTCAGACATGACTGAGTGACTGAGCAACAACAAATCTCAGCATCCATACTTTCAGCTGTAAAATTCTCTGGATTAAATTGTCCTGTCTTTTTTAAATCTGTATGCTGTAGAAGACTAGGTAGGAATATCTAATTCTGTCAACTTGGCAATGTTCTTTATCCACATTTTTTTTTCCTTTTAAAAATGTTTAATTGGGAGATAGTTGCTTTACAATATTGTGTTGGTTTCTGCCATACATCAACATGAATCAGCCATAGCTATACATATGCCCCCTTCCTCTGGAATCTCCTTCCTACCTCCCACCCCATCCCATCCCTCTAGGTTATCGCAGAGCACTGGGTTTGAACTCCCTGCATCACACAGCAAATCCCACTGAGTATCTATTTTATGTATGGTAATGTTTACATTTCAGTGTTACTCTTTCATTCTTCCCTCCCTCTCCTTCCTTCATCTTAGGTCTCATGTGAAGCCCTTGGCACAAGATTATATTACATTTTTGATTGAACAAAAATCAATGCCTAGTCCTTTGAATACAGTGGCTGATGCATGTCACTACAAACCCTTTCTATGGAACCAAATTTACAGTATTTTTTTCTATTTATTTCAGTAATGATAATCACAAATGCAGGGGCATTTATTTGTCCCATTGGCCATCATACTTTCTGACACACAACCTACTGAAACATTAATTTAACAATTAATAAGTGCCTACTATGTCTTTGACATTGTGACAAGCACTAAGAATGCTACAGCTACCTAGACAGAGTCTCTACATCATGGAGATTTTAGTCTAGTTCAAGAAGTAGGTAACAAGCAAGGGATCACTACATAAGTATTAACTTACAGATGTATAAGTGCTGTGTTAAATAGTCTCTGAAATATTCTCTGAATATTTCACGCCATATTCTCTGAAAGTGTGTAAAAGGAGGGCAGGATGAAAGCTGGGCCAGGAAAGGATGTGATCTGAGAGTGGGAGGAAGTGGCTGCCATGCAGTGTAGTGAGAATGTAGTGAGAATACTTCACAAAGAGGTACAAGTGCCTTCAGACCGTGAGACCAGGGGAGCTTGGCACATTCCTGAAACTGATAGTCCAGTGTGGTGGGAGCAGGCACAGTGAGTGAAGGTGCGGGTGCTGTGAAAGGATGACACAAAGGAGGCAGGAGGGTCCCACAGGGCCTCCTGGGCCCTGTTTACATGCACTGGCACTGTCCGTGGAGTCTGGGGTCTACTGTTTTGGGATCTATATCCTACCTGGAAGCTACCACTTGTCCCAAGATGTGTGATAGATCCCCTGTGTCAGGCACTGTTCAGGAGCTATGCATCTAGCTCAGTTAATACATGACCCCCGCCTCCGTACGGCCTAAAGTAGGAGTCACCAACCTCCAGGATCTAATGCATAATGATCTGAGTTGGAGCTGATGTAACAGAAATGGAAATAAAGTGCACAATAAATAGAATGCACTTGAATCACCTTAAAACCACCCCTCCACCCCAGTCCATGGAAAAATTATCTTCCACAAAACCGGTCTCTGGTGCCAAAAAGGTTGGGAAGTGCTGGTCTAAAGAGCAAGCAGATGAGTAAAGAAATCACATATTTCAATATCAACTGTGTTTTCCAGGCACATTCTGGCATAGTTCCCGCATCTTAGTGACACTTGGTGCTTCCCTCTACATTTCCAACTCTCTCTGATTCCCCACATCCACCTGTGGAAGCTTCTCTCAGATCTCATAGTCTTTCATGCTGAAAAACAGTCACTCCAATTTTCTACCCCAGGATTCCTTAAATTAAGTCAGCAAAGTGTTTAAACTGATGCCATATAGAATGTGGAATAGTGTATAGGACTGAATCTTCCAGTATCCCCTGGAGAGCTTTATAAAATGCCTGGCAATTCACATGTGCAGCTCCTTACAGGTAGACTAGAATTTGGTGAGGTTGGCCTCAGGACAGAGGATAAGAGTTATTTAAAGAGGGGTTGGGACTTCCTGTGCTCCAGTGGTTGAGAATCTGTCTTCCAATGCAGGGGATGTGGACTCCATCGCTGGTTTGGGAACCAAGATCCCACACGCCATGGCAACTAAGCCCATGCTCCACAACTAGAGAAGCCTGAGCACCACAACAAAGAACCTGCAAGCCACAGTTAAGACTCAAAGCAGCTAAAAAATAAAATAAAGAAATAGAGGCTAATGATATCATGATGTCCCTCGGCAGTGAGATTCAGTGGTTATACATTTTACTGTAAAGATGACCTATTTGAATTTAAATCCTGGCTCTGCATATACACTTTAGTTGATCCTAGCAGTCTCAACGTATTTTGGAAATCAGTTTTCTAACCTGATGTAGATCTAACATGTATCACTCTCACATGTTGTTGTAGGACCAAAACTATATGAAATAACAAAAATGCTCAGTACAGTTCTGGCTGTTGCCAGTAATCCTTTCCAGGAATGGCTACGGCTGCTGCTGCTGCTGCTGCTGCTGCTAAGTCGCTTCAGTAGTGTCCAACTCTGTGCGACCCCAAAGACGGCAGCCCACCAGGCTCCCCTGTCCCTGGGATTCTCCAGGCAAGAACACTGGAGTGAGTTGCCATTTCCTTCTCCAATGCATGAAAGTGAAAAGTGAAAGTGAAGTCGCTCAGTCGTGTCCGATTCTCCTACAGTGAACCAAATGGTAAGTTTGGAATGCAGAAAAAAGCAAAGTCATCCGATGGTGTGGCATGTTGTGTACACTGCTCTTATGACTTTTCCTACATTGTAGTATAGTTGTTTGTCACAAATAACTTTGTCTCATCTAGGCCTAAAACTCACTGGGAAAAGAGAGCGGAAAAGTTTGTATCTACTTGTGAATCCTGTCTGAAAGAGGGAAATAAACAAACAAACAAAAAAATCAGTACAGCCTTGGAGGAAATTAAAATATCTTCAGTCCAGGGAGCTTGAAGTTCTAGCAGTAGGAAACCAAGATTTTATTTGCATATTTATTTGTTTGTTTAATTGTTTGTTTATCTACCTATTTATGAGTGGAAGATTTCATTTAGTGAAATGTTAAAGACAGTAGGATGAGAAGAAGGCCTTCTGTTCCCTTGAACTGTTTCCATCCTCTCTACTCTCAGGGCTTGGCACAGGGAACATTACCCTTCAGGTCTCCGGAGAGAAGCTTTCCAGGGTGGAGGTTGCGTGGGAAGGGGAATGCTCTATGATGGGTGGGGAATCGGAGACAGGAGGGAAGGTGACCCTCACATCTTAGCTTGAGCCTTCTACCCTATGACCTGCTCATGTCCCCAGACCCTGCAGTGGGCTGGCAGACAGGACTCATGCAACAGCAAGGGGGCCTTTGCCCCTTGGAAGAAGCCTTGTAAGCAAGACCTAGAACTAAGGTTACATCCTGAGATGGTGAGCCACTGGGGACTTTAGAATAAGTGTAGTCAAATTTAATTTGAAAAGATGACTAAACTCAGTAGGATAAAAAAAAAAAAAAAAAAAGATCTGGCAGCAAGGAGTCCAGATAGGTGACTGGTGACAATCTAGAAGAGATATGATGAGACCTAAACCAGGGAAGGGGCAGGAGAAATGTAGAGGAAGGGGGTCAGATTAGAGAAGGACCCAGGAGGATTCTGCAGCTTCTGTCTCTCAACCAATTTATTCTGGTAATTGACTGCATACCAGGCAGACTAGGCAGAGGATTCCCAGTCTTGCCTTCTAGTAACTTGGTTAATTTAGAGAGACCCAAAATGTTGTCATATATTTTCTTGTCTGTGAGAAGCCATACTCTTTATGTGTAAGTGTTTTGGGAGAATCAAAGGAAATATTATTGATGATAGTACTTTTTAATAATAAATTGCTGCTTATCTATAGGTATCCTTAAAAGCAATAATAATGTCAGGAATTATTTGCATTTATTAATTCATTTAGCCCTCATAATAGACTTACGAGGTAGGTCCTAGCATTCGCTCCATTTTATAAGAGAGGAAATCAAAGAATTGCTGTTATTGGATTGCACCAAGTAGCCTGTCCATGTATGTGAAAGGTCTTCTTACTCTTCAAAATCAGCTTTAGATAGTGGATAAGAAGAACAGAGCTAATACCATAGTATATACTAGTTGGTATTTTCCTAAGTGTTGGTGGCATGTGCTCCATAAATATAGGTGAACAGGGCTGGGTCAGCTCGTACTGCCTTGCCTTGATCCAACCCATCTAAGCCTTCTTGAAGACCCAAATACATGGTTGGATATATAAAAATGTGGGTGGATGGTAGAATAATGGATTAATAGACAGATACATCTCAACATTTGACTTTTCAGTTACTTGAGTCCATTTACTGTACATGAGATAGCTCTTAAAAAGAAAACAAAACACTTTCAAGTGTTTGAAGTCACCCACCAGTGGCTGGTATCAGCATCATGGACTCCATGAACATGAATTGAAGCAAACTCCATGAAATCCTATGGACAGAAGAGCCTTGTGGACACAGGCCATTGGCTCACAAGATTCGGACATGACTTAAGGACTAAACCTCCACTACCACCACCAGGAGCTATTGAAGGACAAGGGAGCCTGGTGTGCTGCAGTCCATGGGATCACAAGAATCAGGCATGACTTTGCAACCGAACAGCAACAACAACCAGTATCTAGATGCATTTCCTGTGGTACTTCATCATCGCATGCTATAGTCTTTCTTTTGGAGTGAATGTTTAATTCAGCCTCTGGATTTTAAACTTGGCATCTTGAACCATTCACATTCTTCATTCACAATATTGCAGCCAAGCCAGTGCCTTAGACTGTCTAACTGACCTCCAGAGAAAAGGGAATTCACATTAGATCAGTGGAAAGATGGACATATTAGAAAATGGGCCTTCTGAATTATTATTATTAGTGATGACTGTTGGACTCAGAAACGTATTTCTTGTTCCTCCACGCTATTTTATTTTTGTTTCCACTTTCTGCAGCTTTTCTTGGCAGAGCAATATTTTAACAGATTAACTCTAATTGACTGTCTTGTTTATTTTAAGGGATTGCCACATCCATGCCTAGAGCAAAAATTATATAATGTTCCACTAGGGTAACACGGAGTTCAGTAATTAATGACACAGGCAGCAAGTCATGAGATTTTCCAATCTCTATAGGGTTGACTGTTTATATACCTTTGACCTTGGAAGCTTTTTATGAGATATCAGATTTCATACTTCATCGTGTCCCTGCCCTCAAGATTAACGAACATGGCTTTTCTCTGAGCTATAGTAGATTCTATTCCATTTATTTCCATTCTCTTTTTTAAGGGTTGTTTTGATTTCCCACACCCATCATCTGGATCTTTGGTTCTTTTCAAATTTTTTTAAGGACTATCCAGAGTGCCTCCAGTTCTGTTGTGGCACCAACTGCTTAAGAGTGAGAATCAGATCATGAGTCAAAGGAAAATCACATATTCTAGGAAGAGTGAAGGACAACACATAACTCCGTGAGACCCTCCGGATTCCAAAACCAATTGAATTGATTGGCATTATATGTTCAAGTAAGCCCTAATCTATCAGAGAGCTGGTATGGTGTGGCTGAAAGTCTCAACTTTCTTATAAAAAAGTAGAAAACTATGAGATAACTCTCAACCAATTAATTTTAATGTCTTCCTTTCTTTCATCTTTCCTTCCCTCCTTTTATTCTTCTTTCCTTTCTCTTTTCCTTTCTTTTCTTAAACACATGCTTACATTGTGTGCCTGCTGTGTGCTAAGCCCTCCATTTGCATGAAGAAGAAAACCATATATTCTGCATCATGGATTCTATAAACAACATATGAGTGTTACTAGCTCTGTATGGGAGTTCAAACATATCCAGAAATAGGTAAGTTTCCCTATGTGTGTTGAGATCTGCTAAATAAGTACGAATGAATGCAATAGAGCTGAAAGGAAGAGGGGTCCTGGCAGAGGGGTTAGCAAGAGCAGAAATCCAGGGAGAGAATGGGACAGTTAATGGGGTTGGGGAACTGAAGCTGAGGGAATATATTAAGAGATGGGTCCTGAGAGGTGAGCCATGACCAGACAAGGAAGAGCATGTGCCATCCTAAAGAAAGGAAGAGGTGTGTCTGAAATGTCCAGTTTCATATTTTGGAGCATTCTGCTTACTCAGCAAAGAGCAGATTGGAGAAAGCCACATATAGATGTGAGTGGACCAGTTAAAAGAATGTGGACTGAGGGTAAGACTATAATAGCTTCAACTTAGATAAGGTGATGGACACAGAGACAAACAGACCTACTCAATACAAAATTAGAAGGAAAATGCCTTCTCTAAACTCCTCTTCTAAGCTAACTCCATTTGTTGAGGTAAACAGTGTATTTTAAATTGATATTATTTTGTCCAATCTTATGACTGGTTTGGGCTTTTAAAGTGACCCATTTTAAGTGTTTATTTTGCAGAAGGAGACAAGTAAACAGTGGTAAATAAAGCTATTGCCATTGGGCTTTCAGTGTCAAGCAGGGTAGTGTGAACGTGCTGTGTTAACACTGAAAAAAATCATTCTTGAGGAGCATCAACAGTTAGTGTCTGGAAAGTTCTGAAATGAATAATCCACTCTCCTATTAGTCCCTGAGGAGTTCCTGGACTAGTGGAAAAGGACAAGTAAAAAGATAGTTCTGTCAGTTCAGGCACTCAGTCCTGTCCACCTTTTTGCGACGCCATGGACTGCAGCACACCAGGCTTCCCTGTCCATCACCAACTCCCAGAACTTGCTCAAACTCATGTCCATTGAGTCAGTGATGCCATCCAACCATCTCATTCTTTGTCATCCCCTTCTCCTCCTGCCCTCAATCTTTCCCAGCACCAGGGTCTTTTCCAATGAGTCAGTTCTTCTCATCAGGTGGCCAGAGTACTGAAGTTTCAGCTTCAACATCAGCCCTTCCAATGAATATTCAAGACTGACTACCTTTAGGATGGAATAGTTGGATCTCCTTACAGTCCAAGGGACTCTCAAGAGTCTTCTCCAACACCACAGTTCAAAAGCATCAATTCTTCGGCACTCAGCTTTCTTTATGGTTCAACTCTCACATCCATACATGACTACTGGAAAAACCATAGCTTTGACTAGACAGACCTTTGTTGGCAAAGTAATGTCTCTGCTTTTTAATATGCTATCTAGGTTGGTTATAACTTTCCTTCCAAGGAGCAAGCATCTTTTAATTTCAAGGTTGCAGTTACCATCTGCAGTGACTTTGGAGCCCAGAAAAATAAAGTTTCTCACTGTTTCCATTGTTTCCCATCTATTTGCCATGAAGTGATGGGACCAGATGCCATGATCTTAGTTTTCTGAATGTTGAGTTTTAAGCCAACTTTTTCACTCTCCTCTTTCACTTTCATCAAGAGGCTTTTTAGTTCCTCTTCACTTTCTGCCATAAGGGTGGTGTCATCTGCATATCTGAAGTTATTGGTATTTCTTCCAGCAAACTTGATTCCAGTTTGTGCTTCATCCAGCCCGGCATTTCTCATGATGTACTCTGCATATAAGTTAAATAAGCAGGGTGATACTATACAGCCTTGGCGTACTCTTTTCCCTATTTGGCACCAGTCTGTTGTTCCATGTCCAGGTCTAACTGTTGCTTCTTGATCTGCATACAGATTTCTCAGGAGGCTGGTAAGGGAGAAAAGGGAGAAGAACCAGAGATCAAATTGCCAACATCTGTTGAATCATCAAAAAAACAAGAGAGTAAAAAGATAATCACAATTTAAACAGTAGACTGGTGATATGATGCAAAAATGGTCAAAAGTATGTACCAGATGCAGAAAGTATCCTAGAGGGCAACTGGATAATTTTGATGATAAGAAAGAAGAGTAGTAGGGTCACAAGTTACACAGAAAGATAGGGCAGCAGATTCCTCTGAGTGTGTGTGTATGTGTGCTCAGTAATGTCTGATTCTTTGCAGCCCTATGGTCCATAGCCCACTAGGCTCCTGTAGTCCAGGGGATTCTCCAGGCAAGAATACTGGAGTGGCTGCCATGTCCTGCTCTAGGGGATCTCCCCCACCCAGGGATCAAATCCAGGTCTCTTATGTCCTGTCAGCAGGTTTGTTACCATTAATGTCACTTGGGAAGCCTGCAGCAGTTTCCTGCTAAATCTAAACACATCATTACCAGGCAGAGTGGCTACAAGTGGGCTAAATATCACAAGGGGATTACAGCAGTTCTGAAATTCTCTGCAGTTACATGACTTTAAGCATGTCATGAACTCCCTCTTTTCATAGAGAAGATTATCCCTCAATATCCTAAAGGCATGCTTCTATAAATATGTAATAATTTAAAACCTTTATTTATTTGTTTGTTTATTTTTTTAGTAATAAGGCTTGGGTGCTCCTGGTGTTTGCACCAGGTTTGAGAGAAGGGAAAGCTAGGATGTGAAACAGTGAAAACAAATGGTTCTTCCATTCCCACAGTAGGTGGAAGTGGGAGGCATCAAATATGGGACCAGAAACTGGAACAACCCTACAAATTTTTTTCTGAATTTTAATAAAGGGGCAAGGCCTTTATGGCTCAGCATTGGACCAGTCATTTGACAAATGATGCCCCTGGGAAGAGGTTATGCTCTTACTTGAGTTGGATTTCTTCATCCAAGAGCAATCTCTTGAGGGAGCCACAGAGGTCTATGAGCTGTCAACACTTCCTTTGCTTTAGGAGAATGGGTGTTTCAGTCTAGGATGGGAGTGGGAGGTCTGGTAGCTTTGCACATCCCTCATCACAATTCTTTGCCTGTTATAGCAAAATGTGAGGGGAATCCAGATACTTTATTTAGTCCATGATCATTCATCAAGTGGTTTAGTCACTAAGTCGTGTCCAACTCTTTGTGGCCCATGAACTGTAGCCCACCAGGCTCCTTTGTCCAAGGGATTTCCCAGGCAAGAATACTGGAGTGGGTAGCCATTCCTTTCTCCAGGGGATCTTCCCCACCCAGGGATTGAACCTGGGTCTCCTGTGTTGCAGGCAGATTCTTTACCAACTAAGCCACCAGGGAAGCTTGTGTTCATCAGATAACCTGGTAAAAGTTCTACTCTGCAAGGCAAATGCCACAACACAGCTGGAGTAGCTCTGGAGCTGAGGTTATGGCCACCTTCTCCCAGTGTTTGATTACAGAAACTCAAAAAGGTTTTCTCCAGATATGATCTGGGCTGTTTACTCTGCAGTCACAACTGGAAACAATGACAGAATGATCTGAAGCAGAGTTCAGTGGGAAGGCAGAATGAGATGTGGCTTGGGGGAGGGGCTTAGTTCCATGTGATCATTCAAGGACCCATCTCCTTTCATCCTGTGGCTCCATCCTCGTCAGATCCTCAGAATTTTTTTTTTTCCCCCCACACGAGTGGAAGGGAGCCTGTGCTATTAAGGGACAGACCTGGGCATGGCTCCAATCACCTGTGCTTATGTTAGCCATAAATGTCATAATGTCATCTAGCTGTTGGCTCAGGAATGAAAGCAGAACATGCATATCTGTGCTCACTAGCATTCTGCACTATACCGCGAAAGACTTTAGGCAGATCTAGGTTCAAATACCAGTTGTGATAGAATTAGATGTGCCTCGTGCATCCTGTTATCTAACTTTTCTGAGCTTCATTTGTCTAATCTGTAAAATGATGAATACCCCACTCATGGCTTGTTGGAACATTTAAAGGAGGTGAATAAAATTTCACAGAAAAGTGTTTTCCTTTATCTTCTTTTTTAATCTCTCTCTTTATATATATGGTCTTGTTTGTTTTCAGAGGCACCCAACGAGTCATGACATTTGAAGGCATAACTGAATGTGAGTTGCTGTAGACAGGATTCCTCCATGAAGTGATGGAAAGGCCCCTTGACCTCTAAGTTCTGCTGTGTAAGGACCTCTGAAATATTCATTAAACCCATACCACGTTGAGCCAGAGTCAGACAGGGCATTTCTACTGGAACCAAACACGGATATGTGTTCAGAAACCGTAACTTTCCTTTTCTTCTGGAACTAAGTCTTCCTGGCAGAATATCGACATCTGTAAAGCTTTCTGACTTGACTTTTCATTTCTCCTCTTTGCAGACTGGTGCTTGTCTTGGCCTTTTATCTCGATATTTAACTGAGAAGAATTTCAATTGTTTGCAGTCAATCCCACAGTGCCTTTCCAATTTCCTTTTGTTTTCCTTGGGATTTCAGGAAACCTCGCATGCCTACATAATTCAGTTATGGTTCCAGAAGAGCCTCGTGTCTCAAAGTCACAGATGACATTTTAAAATATTTCAACACCTGTGTATGAGAAGCAGGTTTAGGAATCAAGAAGCCAGAGCCATGTGCCTGGCCCTGCTGTTAATTGGCTCTGTGACCTTCAGCAAGTAATTTGTGCCTCTCTCAGCTGAAGAAGGAGGGTGAGCTGGCTCAGTGTTTTATAAACCACATTTCATGGAATGCTGGGGTTTCTTGGACATGTTTCCAGGGGCCTGGCAATGGCAAAGGGAAATCTTTGCCCTCAACAGCTCTGCTTTTCATTTTTTTAAATGTTCAGAGCTCATTCATGTCTCAACAAAAAGGTTTCACTGCCTTTAAAATAAAATATGGAGTTCTAATAATGCTCTATGAAAAAATGTTTTCACTATTTTTTTAAATCATAAACTTGGCTAATCTTTAAGGGTCAATTGTTCCTCTACTTTCTTTAACACTGATTTCACCGATGAAAAATTTTTTAAAATTTTGAAATGAATTGTAGATTGAAGAACTGTCTGAATCTTCAGTAATAGAGAAAATGGAGTTAAGACGATTATAGCAGAAAAAAGTCACTGAAGCCGGTTCAAATAGGAACTCTAAGTGCACTCTCGTAAACTAAATTCTCCAGCTGTCAGTCAGTCAGTCTGCCCATGCAGGTCGCTGCTGCTGCTGCTGCTGCTGCTGCTAAGTCGCTTCAGTCGTGTCCGACTCTGTGCGACCCCATAGACGGCAGCCCACCAGGCTCCCCCGTCCATGGCATTCTCCAGGCAAGAACACTGGAGGGGGGTGCCATTTCCTCTTCCAATGCATGAAAGTGAAAAGTCAAAGTGAAGTCGCTCAGTCGTGTCCGACTCTTAGCGACCCCTTGGACTGCAGCCCCCCAGGCTCCTCCGTCCATGGGATTTGCCAGGCAAGAGTACTGGAGTGGGATGCCATTGCCTTCTCCAAGGCCTTGCAGGTTATGAGTATTCAAAATTAAGGTAATGCTGCGTATAGCCAAGCACAGCGATGACTCTTACGTGCATGTGCTGCTACTTCCCGCTCCATATTCACACACACACATGACTAACAGATTCATACAGGACAGCTCTCTTCTGAGACAGGCGTGGCTCCAGAACCTTCTCCCCATCAGGCTTCAGGTGTCCACTCCCAATCAGAGCGAGTCAGCAGGTAGGCGGACAAAGCACAGATGATACACTCTCACAGTCCTGATTTTCTATCTGTAAAATGAGAATGGCTGGGGACTGAAAGTGTGTGTCCACCCAAAATCTGCATTTTGAAGGCTTAACTCTCAGTGTGATTATATCTGGAGTTAGGGCCTTTACTGAAGTAAAATGAAAAATGAAGTCATAAGTGTAGGTCCTGATCCACCGGGATTAGTGCTCTCAGAAGGAGAGACACCAGAGATCTCTCTCTCTTTCCGAGTGTGTGTGTCTCTCCAGCTCTATCCTCCCTTGCCAGGTGAGGACATACGGAGATGATGGGCAACAGTGAGCCAGCGAGAGGGCCTTTGTCAGATGAACACCGCCATGCTGCCCCACCAATCGAGAACTCCTAGCCTCCGTAGCTGTGAGAGCAGGCATCTCTGCTTTGGCCACCCAGTCTGTGGTACTTTGCTGTGGCAGCCTGAGCTTACTGCGGGGCTTCCCTGGTGGCTCAGCAATAAGGAGTCAGCCTGCCAATGCAGGAGATGTGGGTACAATCTCTGATCTGGGAAGGTCCCCTGGATCCCTTGGATGAGGAAATGGCAACGCACGCCAGTATTCTTGGCTGGAGAATCCTATGGACAGAGGAGCCTGGAGGGCTATAGTCCATGGGGTGCCAAAAAGATGAATATGACCGAGCGACAGAACAAAAGCAGAGCTCTCTAAGATAGGAATATCCACACCTTCCTCAGATGCTCCTTATGTTATCATTCCTTCAAGCAGCATCATGGAATGTCTATCATATGTGACACCCTGAGTTAAAAGTGGGGGCCTTTTAAAGACTAATGGGTCATGAATCCCTTACTGAAGAAAATGACGGTCTTAATGGTGCTAAGGGTCAATGTATGAATGAAGCTGGAAAGTACATGCTAGTTTGTAGACACACACATACCCACACAATTCTTAAAACAAAGACATCAGTTGGGTGCAGAGGTAGATGTAAATAATTGAAGCTTTTGCATGATAGTAGAACTTGGAAAAGAACTCCCATTTATACTAGGCTCTGAGCTCCCTATACTCAGATTCCAGATCTCTACTTGTTACTTAGTACCACTTACTCTCTACCACTCACCATGGCAACCAGCATAGAAAAGGAATTTATAAATGTCTGTGGCATAAACACACAAATCAGTGTTAAAGTGAAATACATGATATGTAAAATATATAACATGACTCATGTATATGAGATGATAAAGGGAAAATATATACTAAATCGATAGCAAATTATCTAAATTGTGCATGAATACATTTTTTTTTTGTTTATAATAAAATTAAAGTTTCACTGATCACAAAAGAAATACACTCCAGGTAACCTAGTATGGACTGAATGTGACTCAGTAGTAAAGAATACACCTGCCGATGCAGGACACCCAGGTTTGATGCCTGGGTCGGGAAGATCCCCTAGAGAAGGGAATGGCTACCCACCCTAGTATTCTTGCCTGGAGAATCCCATGGACAGAGGAGCCTTGGCAGGCTTATAGCTCATGGTTTTGAAAAAAGTTGGACATGACTGAGCGGCTAACAATTAAGCCACGTAGTTCATGGTATTTATTATGGAAGCCTTAGAAGACTGTACAAAACCCATGTAGGATAGCTTTCAGTGCAGGAATTTAGAGATCAATATACCCTGTGGATAGGCAGAGGAGTGGGGCTCAGTGAAAGTGAGAAGTTTCTGGGTTCGAGGGAGGACATTGAGAACAGAGAGGACTTTGTGAACAGTCTAGATTGCTATGCTTGATACCAAAGCAGATGACTTCCAGGAGCTTCCTCAGAAGCTGGTACCAACTTCTCATCTGCTCTCTGCCCTCACGACACTCACCACTTCTATGTAATTCATCTTGAATGGAGAAATCCTTTATTACTCATCTCTTATACACAGCACTTCATACCATGTTTGGTGCATAGAAAATATCTCATTAATGCTGATTGAATAAATTATGTCTCTTTTTAGTCTGAATCAATCAGTGAAGTGGATATCATCCATCTCGATGAAAACTAGGAAGAATCTTAAGGTCAACATATTGCCCAGGTGGTGCTAGTGGTAAAGAACCCACCTGCCAATGCAGGAGACACAAGAGATATGGATTTGATAC
Organism: Bos grunniens; assembly: GCF_055505025.1. Classification (NCBI taxonomy): domain Eukaryota; kingdom Metazoa; phylum Chordata; class Mammalia; order Artiodactyla; family Bovidae; genus Bos; species Bos grunniens. The sequence continues at coordinate 7,930,717 of NC_141170.1, read as the reverse complement.
CTTGAAAGATCCCCTGGAGGAGGAAACAGAACCCTTCCAGTATTCTTGCCTGGAGAATCCCATGGACGGAGGAGTGTGGTGGGCTACAGTCCATAAGGTTGCAAAGAGTCAGACATGATGGAAGTAACTTAGCATGCACGCATTGCAATATGATAGAATATTAAACAACGGTTTTCAAAATTTAACAACATGAGAGAAAGCTCATGATAAAATATCACGAGTGCATGCATACACATACACACACCGAAGAATTACCAGTGGTTCTTTCTAAATAGTGAAATTTTAACTTCTTTTTCTTTCTTTTCCTTTTTTCTTTTAGATTTATTAATTTTTTATTAGAGTATAGTTGCTTTACAATATTGTGTTAGTTTCTACTGTACAAAAAAATGAATCAGCTATAAGTAAACATATGGCCCCTCCTTTTTGGATTTCCTTCCATTTAGGTCACCACAGAGCACTGAGTAGAGTTGTCTGTGCTGTACAGTTGATTCTCGTTAGTTATCTATTTTATATATAGGATCAATAGTATAATATGTTAATCCCAATCTCTCAATTCATCCCACCCCTCCTCCTTTACCCCCTTGATGTCCATAGATTTTTTTTAATTTAAAAATATATTCCAATCTTTCTTTATATTAAGGTTACAGTCCATGGGGTCACAAAGAGTCTAACATGACTGAGTGACTGTGCTTAGTTGCTCAGTCATGTTCTGACTCTTTGCGACCCCATGGACTGTAGCCCGCCAGGATCCTCTGTCCATGGGGATTCTCCAGGCAAAAGTACTTGAGTGGATTGCCATGCCCTCCTCCAGGAGATCTTCCCAACCCAGGGATCAAACCCAGGTCTCCCACATTGCAGGTGGAGTCTTTAGCAGCTGAGCTACCAGGAAAGCTTGACTAAGCGACTAACACTATTATTTTATGATGCAGGATGTTACTAAAATTGATTATCATATAAAGGTTTTGCCATGTTAGTCTTTACTGTTTCAGCAAGGACGGGGACATTAAATTAATCTAAGTGCTGATCACAAACCACAGGAAGCAGGAGAAAAGCAGGTCTTCCTAAGGTCAGAGAAGCAACAGCCGTTCATTTACGATGTTTGTGACGTTTGTTCTTCTACTTACTCATCACTCTTCAAAATTCAATTCACCACTTGCTGGATCTCAGGATTTCAGTCTCAGATCAGAGCAAAGGTCTCCAAACTAGAGAGAGCTCCCTCCTCCATGCTAGAGTGAGACCTGGTTTATGTCCCTGACTAATAGATGCTGTGTCCCCATGGCACTTTGAATGAAGCCCAGGAACTCTTAAATACTAAGGCTTGATGTTCTTAGCTTTGAATGTGTTGCTATGCTCAACGTAGAACAGGGGTTCTCACCTCAACCCCACTGATGTCATGAGCTGAATTATTCTTTGTTTTTGGATCATAGCCTGTGCATTGTAGAATGCTTAGCAGCATCCCTGGTCCCTATCCATCAGATGCCAGTGGTATTTCTACCCCTAAGCCATAACAACCAAAAACAACCATAGCACCAGTGTCTCTAGATACTGCCAAAGTTACACTGAAATCTATTGCAAAGTCTTTATTTTAAGCATAGTTGAGATCATAGGAAGGTTTTAAAAGAGGAGAAAAAATGAGCTAATCTGACAATATTGTGGACCAAAGGCTGTGGGGGATGAGGGCAAAGGTCAAAAGCAGAGAGAGCAGAAAGCATCGGGGAACTATTCCGCCAGTCCAGATGAGACACAATGATGGCTCAGAATAGGGTAAGAATGTAATAAGCATGGACTTCCCAGGTGGCTCAATAGGTAAAGAATCTGCCTACAACCCAGGAGATACGGGTTCAATTCCCAGATCAGGAACATCCCTTGCAGAAGGAAATGGTAACCCACTCCAGTATTCTTGCCTGGAAAATTCCATAGACAGAGGAGCCTCATGGGCTACAGCCCACAAGGTGGCAAACAGTCAAACATTACTGAGCATGAATGCATGGAGAGCTTCTAAGCATATCCTTACCCTATTCTTATGCCCAGTTTTATGGGGCAAGATACAGCATTGTAGTTAAAGCCAGAGCTCCAGAGACAGACTTCCTCACTGTGTAAGTTACCTGCTACCCTGGAGTGAGTTATCTGGAGATGATGAAATACCTATCTACCACTCATGGGGTTACTGTAAGGATTACATGAGTTTATACATCAAAATATCTTAAAATAATGACTAGTACACTGTAACAGCTCAATAAATGTTTGCTATGGCAAAGCTGGAGAAGAGCATGTTTAGAGAAACAAAAATTGTGAGGTCCTTAAACATACACTTACTTTTTCCAATAATGCATAGAGCTTTATTTAAGAATCCTGTGTTTTTCATATCAATGTCATACACCACCAGCTGTGGAAACAGAGGCTGCTTACTCTGCCTCCCTGAGATAAACGCAGCTTCTTATCTGTGCTTTCTGTTAAAAATCAATGTGACTCTAAATCCAGCTAAACTCCTTGGTTTAGATATACGCAAGTGTGACACACAGACACAGGGAGAGAGGTAATATGCACATATATTGAAAGTCCTAAATAATCCTTGCATCTTTGCTATTGCCTCATGGAAAATCACCACAAATTTAACGGCACATCAAAGAGACAAACATCATATGGTATCACTTACATGTGAAATCAAATTTGGAAAACTCAACAGGGGCCACAGGACTGGAAAAGGTCAGTTTTCATTCCAATCCCAAAGAAAGGCAATGCCAAAGAATGCTCAAACTACCGCACAATTTCACTCATCTCACACGCTAGTAAAGTAATGCTCAAAATTCTCCAAGCCAGGCTTCAGCAATATGTGAACCGTGAACTTCCAGATGTTCAAGCTGGTTTTAGAAAAGGCAGAGGAACCAGATAAACCAGCCAAAATTGGATCATCTGGATCATCTGCCAACATCTGGATCATCAAAAAAGCAAGAGAGCTCCAGAAAATCATCTATTTCTGCTTTATTGACTATGACAAAGCCTTTGACTGTGTGGATCACAATCAACTGTGGAAAATTCTTCAAGAGATGGGAATACCAGACCACCTGACCTGCCTCTTGAGAAATTTGTATGCAGGTCAGGAAGCAACAGTTAGAACTGGACATGGAACAATAGACTGGTTCCAAATAGGAAAAGGAGTACGTCAAGGCTGTATATTGTCACCCTGCTTATTTAACTTATATGCAGAGTACATCATGAGAAATGCTGGGCTGGAGGAAGCACAAGCTGGAATCAAGATTGCCGGGAGAAATATCAATAACTTCAGATATGCAGATGACACCACCCTTATGGCAGAAAGTGAAGAAGAACTAAAGAGCCTCTTGATGAAAGTGAAAGAGGAGAGTAAAAAAGTTGGCTTAAAGCTCAACATTCAGAAAACTAAGATCATGGCATCTGGTCCCATCACTTCATGGCAAATAGATGGAAAAACAGTGGAAACAGTGGCTGACTTTATTTTTCTGGGCTCCAAAATCACTGCAGATGGTGATTGCAGCCATGAAATTAAAAGACACTTACTCCTTGGAAGGAAAGTTATGACCAACCTAGATAGCATATTCAAAAGCAGAGACATTACTTTGCCAACAAAGGTCCGTCTAGTCCAGGCTATGGTTCAACCAGTGGTCATGTATAGATATGAAAGTTGGACTATAAAGAAAGCTGAGCACCTGAGAATTGATGCTTTTGAACTGTGGTGTTGGAGAAGACTCTTGAGAGTCCCTTGGACTGCAAGGAGATCCAAGCAGTCCATCCTAAAGGAGATCAGTCCTAGGTGTTCATTGGAAGGGCTGATGTTGAAGCTGAAACTCCAATACTTTGGTCACCTGATGCAAGGAGCTAACTCATTTGAAAAGACCCTGATGCTGGGAAAGATTGAGGGCAGGAGGAGAAGGGGAGGACAGAGGATGAGATGGTTGGATGGCATTACCGACTGGATGGACATGGGTTTGTGTAGACTCCGGGAGTTGGTGATGGACAGGGAGGCCTGCCGTGCTGCGATTCATGGGGTGGCAAATAGTCGGACACGACTAAGCGACAGAACTGAACTGAACATGTGAAATCTAAAAAAGCAAACCAAAAAACCCCAATATAAATGAACTTACTTATAAAACAGAAATAAACTCATAGACATAGAAAGAGGAAAAAGGAGAGATAAATTGGGAATTTGAAATTAACAGATACTCACAACTACAAATAGGATTTCCCAAGTGGCTTAGTGGTAAATAACCTGCCTGCCAATGCAGGAGACTCAGGAAGAGTAGGTTCAGTCATTGAGTTGGGAAGATCCCCTGGAGTATTCTTACCTGGAGAATCCCGTGGATAGAGGAACCTCGAGGGCCAAAGTCCATAGGGTTGCAAAGAGTCAGACAGGACTGAATGACTGAGCACACAGGCACTACATATAAAATAGAACAACAAAGACGTATTATATTGCATAAAGAACTATACTCAATAATTTACAGTTGAAAAGAAATGGAAAAAGAATATACATATTCTATATATATTCTTTATCTATATGTATTTTATTGTGCAACATACATAATAAAATGTATATTTTACATATATGTGTAAAATATAGTGTTTACATACATGTAAAACTGAATCACTCTGCTGTACACCTGGGATGTTATAAATCAACTATACTTCAATCTTACATTAAAGTAAATTAAATAAAAATAAAGCAGAGTACCCATTTATTATCTTACAGTTCATCAGAGGTCTGGTTGAGGTCAAACTGGTTCTCTTTTATGGTCTCATGAAGCAGAAATCAGAAAGTCAGCCAGGCAGGGTTCTTACTGGGGGACTCTGAGGAGGGATCCACTTCCTTTGGAAGGATGCAGTCCTTGCAGTTGTAGGTCCAAGGTCCTGATACCATTGCCAGCTGTCAGCCAGCTAACAAATTCTAGAGGGCCTCTCATTCCCTTTCACCTGACTTTTATCTTCAAAGCAGCAAAGCCACTTAGCTCTCTGATTTTTCATTCTGTAACCAAGAGGACAAAGCTCTCTGCTTTTAATGGGTTCATGTGACTATATTGTTGTCTGTAAATCATGTCTGACTCTTTGCAACCCCATGGACTATAGCCCACCAAGCTCCTCTGTCCATGGGATATCCCAGGCAAGAATACTGGAATGGGTTACCATTTGCTTCTCCAGGGGATCTTCCCAACCCAGGGATCAAACTCCCATCTCTTGCATTGGCAGTCGGATTCTTTACCACTGAGCCACCACGGAAGCCCTACTTAGCCCCTCCTGAATAATCTCCTCTTTGGCTTAAAATAATAGGAATGACAACATAGATGAAGGGCAAGGGCCTTCTTGAAATTATGCCTATCACACTAAGAGTACAACTGATGAGTTAGTAACCCACTCAGAAAGAAAGTGAAAATGAAAGTTGCTCAGTCGTGTCCTACTCTTTGCGACTGTAGTCCATGGAATTCTCCAGGCCAGAATACTAGAGTGGGTAGACGTTCCCTTCTCCAGGGGATCTTCCCCACCCAAGGAACGAATCCAGGTCTCCCACATTGCATGCAGATTCTTTACCAGATGAGCCACCAGGGAAGCCCAACTCAATGAGGATTAAGACAGTTTTCCATCAGAAATGGCCCTGTGCCCACTCCAGGCAGTCCCCAAGTTCACAAGTGAACACTTTTCCATCATCAACAATTAGTTTTGCCTCCATGTAAGTGGAATTACACAGTATGTTTTCATTTGTATTCTTTCTCTAGCATAATATTTTTGAGATTCATCCATAATATATGTATCAGGAGTTTGTTTCAGCTTATTAAGGAGTAATAATATTCCTATATCACAGCTTGCTTGTTGACTAAAGTGTTGGTGTACATTTTAATTGTGGCTATAATGAATACATTTAAACATTCTTAAAAAATGTTTGTGTGGTGATAACTCTTCATTTCTCCTGAATAAATATCCAGATGTGGAAATCTCTGTGTCTTTACATAGATAAGTGTTCAACTGCCAGATACTGTTCCAAATTGATTGCTAGCATTTTCTACATCTACTCCTTACTCCTGGTAAAGTACACACATTTCAGCTGGCACACATCCTCACCTCCATTTTTGTCCATGTTTCTAATTCAAGCTATTCTATAGCATGTGTACTGTATCTCTTTTTGGTTATAAGTTGTATTTTCTTGATGGCTAATGATTCTGAGCACCTTTCTTATTATGTGTTCATCGGTCATTACTGTATCTTCCTTTGTGAAATGTCTGTGCAAATCCTATGCTCAATTTTTCATTGTGAAATTGGTCTTGCTATTGATTTGTAAAAGCTTATAATCTAGATAAAGTCCTTCATCAGATGTATTATATATTCACTTAGTATTCCACATAATATATACATATACACATATGGGTTTCCCCGGTGGCTCAGTGAGTAAAGAACTTGCCTGCTATGCAGGAGAGACAGACAGATGCATGTTTGATCCCTGGGTTGGAAAGATTCTCTGGAGCAGGCATGTCAACCCACTCCAGCATTCTTGCCTGGGGAATCCCATGGAGAGAGGAGCTTGGTGGGCTACAGTCCATAGGGTTGTGAAGAGTTGGATACGACTAAAGCGAATGAGCACGCACACAGGCATATACACATACATGTATAATTGAACATGCATAAATGAGCATTCAAGGAAAGAAAAGACAAAAAGAAAGGAAAAGCAGATAAAGGAAAAAAGCTCTGAAAATGTTTAAATCTCTGACATTGATTTACATAGCAATCTCTTTCCAATCCCACAGATACAGCAGAAAATGTAACTTGACTGAGCAAAGGACTGTGATGCATGCTGTAGAATATTGCATCTTATTCTAAGAGGTCAAGAACTCCTCCTTGCGAACAGACATTTGTGCTTGTATCCTCCATATTTCTACCACTTAATTTGTTACAATATCTGTCATATAGAAGCTGGTCAACACCTTTGCTGAAAGAATGAGATAATAAGTTAATATGCTGATTATATCATTTAATTATCAGAGGAGAGAATCAATCAGTGAGCTTTGGGGAAAAGAATAAAACCACGAAAAACAGAAGCAGCGTGTATATTATATATCAATCACGTTTGGCTTCACAGAAGTGAGAGATGGACACGTGTGGAAACAATGATAAACAGGGTGAAACGCACATCCTCAGTTCCTCCTCTTTCATAAATCCCTTCTAGCCAAAGATTAAGAATCCAATTATGCACGAATGCTTCTGTATGTAATCAATTTCTCTCTCCTGTATCAAGACTCTGCTTCTCTCTCATAGAGCAATCCCATCAGCATGCACATGCTTGTTTCTGCTTTCACAAACCCTTCCTTGACCCCATGTTCCCCTTTAGCATCTCCAGGATTTTTTTTTTTTTAAGTTGTTGACACTTCCTGTCTGTTCTTCCCAGTTTAAAATGTATACTTCCCACATTCCCTCTCTGTATTCTGCCAACCACCATGCCATGGATATCACTCTTGTAAAAATCTTCAGAATATAAATCAATGGACAACTTCTATGTCTTAGACTTACTTGGGAGACTCTGCAGCATCCAACCGGATGAGAGCATCTGGGCAATAGAGTGGTTTATGTGGGGCTTGAAGCTCCACTCGCGGATTGGAATTTCAGTTCTACTGCTTATTCAGACAACGTGCTCAAGCCAACATGACATCTTGGCTCTCCGTGGAAAGTGTTGATTCCTTCCATTTGGAGCCTTTGCAGTTGTTCTAACTGCTCAGAATGTTCCTTTCCCAGCTTCTCCCCATCCTTCAGGTCTAGCTCAGGTTTTTCCCTCCTCAAGGAGGGCTTCCCTGTTCACTTTGCATACAAATGTCATTACCCTGGAGTACCTTAGGTAGCCCTGAAGGGAGACTCATGGGTGCCCTGACTCTGATGTAGACTGACCCCATGACCTTGACCTAGTACACACACTGATGAACTTCAGTTTCTTTGTCTGTAACTCACGGTGATGACAATGCCTGCTTCAACAGATTTCTGTGTGCATCCAGTGAGATAATGTGGGTACTTACTATTTATTGTTGTTGTTCAGTAGCTAAGTCATGTCTGACTCTGCTACCTCGTGGACTGTAGCTTGCCAGGCTCCTCTGTCCTCCACTATCTCCTGGAACTTAAGTTCATGGCCAATGAGTATGTGATGCTATATAACCATTTCATCCTCTGTTGCGCCCTTTTCCTCCTGCCCTCAATCTTTCCCAACATCAGAGCCTTTTCCAATGAGTCAGCTGTTTGCATCAGGTGGTCAAAGAACTGGAAGTTCTGCTTCAGCAACAGTCCTTCCAAAGATTATTCAGGGTTTATTTCCTCAGGATTGACGGGTTTGATCTTACAGTCCAAGGGACTCTCAAGACTCTTCTCCAGCACCATAGTTCAAAAGCATCAGTTCTTTGGTACTCAGCCTTCTTTATGGTCCAGTTCTCACATCTGTACATGACTACTGGGAAAACCATAGCTTGGACTATAAAGATCTTTGCAATGTCAGTAATGCTGACCTTTGTAATGTGGGCACTCAGTATAATGTCTGGCATACAATGGATGATTGTTTTAAAAACACCCACCTTCACTTTTCCCTTCCTTGGTATGTTTGAACCATGTGGTGTGATTCAGGATGCCCATTTTTCTCATTTAGAAAAAAACAAAATTCAGCTTATTGGAACAGACTTGACACACCCGATGGGGCAATAAAAGTATTTTCTTTTAAGACAGTCACACTAAGGGCCAGATAGTGGCGAATAGGTCTCCAAAGAAAATGGGAATGAGCTTTTCCCATGTCTTTTAATAGAAGTGTTATTTAACTTTTATGGGAATGCCACAGAGAAGAGAGCTGTTACTCAGTGAGCTTACAGACAAAATAAAATAAACAGACAAGGAAGGCAGTGGTCCATTTGATGAACCTCCCCAGAAGACACACAGCAATTGGAGAATCAAAATTAACTGGCTGTGTTTATTCACTTCTAATTTCTGCCTGGGTTGAGCTTTCATTTCTGCCTGAGCACATACTGTCTCTCTCTGTTTATTAGGCACTTTTTCTGAAAGAAACTCTAGTCCCCAAATTCCCCTGTGTGTTCTCTTTGAACTTCTGATCCAAGCAAGGCGAGGAATACATCTAAGGCAGGGCAGCTCTGCAGTTAAGGAAAAAAAAACTGTAATCCCATCATTGTAGCTCATCAGTTGACCACTGACTAAGCTAGAGGGATTTGCTTAGGATTTTAAGCTTAATTTCTAAATTGAGGGGGGAAAACTGTTACCTGCTGTGGAGAATTATGGAAAGGTTTAAATAAGATGATTTATGTCAAGACTTGAAGGTTGCCTGGTCTGGAATGAGCAATGGTTCATCATGAGTGTGACCCCCATCCCCAAGAATCATTTTGTTTGTGGCCCTTCCATCATGACCATTACCATTATTAGGAGCAGCACCCAGGTGGGCTCTCCCCCTTGCCCAGCCTTGTCACTTAGCTTTCCTGACACTTGGATGTTCATCTTCATGGAAGACATCCAAGGGGAGACAGGACAGCCCTTCTCAGAAGTGTGAGTTGGACCATATACTTTTAAAGGCCCCTTCTATCCCTTCATTTCATTGACAATATAAATAGAAATGACTGCAACAGATGCACTAGCCATTTACAAATCTGTTTCATGTCTTGGCTTTTTCCTCTGGCTAAATTCTGAACTACCCCTAATGAGCCAAATGACTGTAGGCTCATGGGAAAAGCCTGATATTTTCCTGTTAGAAAAGGGAAAAAGGGAAGGCAGACTGCATCTACTTTAAATTCCATTAGAGCACCAAACAGCTATGATCCTCATTCCTTTGCTAAAAGCAAATAAGAAAGAAACAGTATGTTGATGTACACTTTTTACTGCTATTAATAACTAAACCTCCAAACTGTGATGAACTATATTTTATTTTCTTGGGTTCATTTTACTCTAATTGCCCCCTCTATAATGGAAATCCTTGCATTGCTTCATTTCCCTAGAATGAGCAGAGCTGGGCCTCTTTGTAGGTCTCCTGTGTGGTCCCAGACACTACCTCTATGAGGGTCTGGGGTCCTTGAACAATAACTGCTGCTCCCTGAGTTATAAAACTCTAACCTCATTTCAGAAATGAGGATCATCATTATTGGGTGAGTTCTCCAGGAAGGGCCTCGTTTGAAAAATCCCTCTCCAACTGATTGAACTCTTTCCTGATTAACAGTGGATAAATATGGAGACTATTACTTAGATACCGCATGCTGGGAGGCAAACATGATAATTATACCTGTCAATCTGCAGAACCCCCTGGTCTCAAATGGAGTGAAATGCTGCCATTTCAATCTAATCTGCAAGAGAGGCAAATGGAGAGGGGATGATCACTATGGAGAAGCCTGAAAGCACCCCAGCTGTCAATATCCGCGTGGGAGGCAGCTGATGGTTTGGATGTCATCACATTAGCAATCTCTTCAATAAAAAGGAAGTCTGGCAGCTTTGTGCCTTGAAAAGGAGCAGCAGTTGAAAGCATTAAAATTAGTACCATTTTACTGAGGATCATGATGATTTAAAATGTCAGTTCCTTTCCCTAGCATTATCATTTATGATGGAACATAGTGACGACTATCAACAGTCAGAGACTGAGTCTCAAATGAGGGGAATGTGCCATTCCAGATGCAACTGAGGAGTCAACAAGGGAGAGGTGTATTTGGATGTGTGCATGTGAACACTGAGGCATCATCCCCAATGTCACTCTGAATTTTCCTATCCTGATCCAGGAAGCTAGCCTTGGTCAAAATCTGGGCTGGGAAAGTCAGTGGGAATCAGTCAGTCCCTGGGAGAAAAAGAAGGATGCCCAGTAAGACACTGAAACACCAGCAGCATCCTCAAAGACAGAGTCCCAAAGTAATAGCAGGAGTCTATGGAATGATATTGATGATGATAATGATGATAGTCAACATCTACAAATTGTCTAGTTTAAAAATCTTATATTTATGCTATTCTACTGAACACGTACAACAGTCTTAAGAATTAGAAAATACTTTTAATCCCACTTTGGGTGTGTTCTCAGTAGCTTCAGCCTTGTCCAACTCTTTGAGACCCCCTATGGGAGTCATGCCATAGCCCACCAGGCTCCTCTGTCCATGAGATTTTCCCAGCAAGAATACTGGAGAGAATTGCCATGCCCTCCTTCAGGGGAACTTCCCAACCCAGGGATCAAACCCCTGTCTCCTGTGTCTCCTTCATAGCAGGCAGATTCTTTACCACTGAGCCACCAGGGAAGCCTTAATCTCACTGTATAGATGAGTAATCTGAAGCTCAGGGCAATGAGTAGCTATGCCAAGGTCAAGTGATGACGGGATTTTGGGAACTAGATACAGAGTTTACAGTCTTACCTTCTAAGTTGAATTCTTCTCAGAATCATGAATTGGATAAACAAAGAGTAGCAGTTGACTCTTGAATAGGACATGATAAGGGTGATCACTGCAAAAATGCCTGGGGTAAGATGGGGGTGAAGTTGGGGCTACAGCATGTAAAGGCCAAGTGGGTTTTAGAGTATCAAACCCAAGCAGGGAGCCAGAACAAAATGCCGGTGGCTCTGAGGAGCCAGTCTAGAGTATGTGTGTGAACATAGAGTCCTAGCATGAATCTATTCATCAAGACATGTTGCTAATTAAAAAAAAAAAAATTCCAATACCCTAAGTTCCTTCCTGTAAAAGGGGTTTGCATATGCTTTTGTGTCTTCCTGAAATGTTGTCCCTTCCTATAAAATTAAATAGCATCATATTAGCTCAGCACTCTTCTTCCCTTTTATAGCACTTAATGCCATGTAAAAGTATTTAATTTCTATTTACTTTTTTTAAAAATTTTTGTTTCTTCCACTAAAATGTAAGTGATCTCAGGGCATAAGCTATGTCTCTTTTATTAGCTTGTATCTCCAAATCCTAGCACAGGTGATGGCACACAGAAAAACTAATAATAGCTTTTGTGAATACTTACTGTGTAGCATACTCTACTAGATAAAGATGTGTATGTATTATGCCTTATATTCTCATAATAGCTTTATAGGACAGGTATTTTGTTATTCTTTTTTTTACAGGTGATGAAACTGAGTCACAGAGAAATTAAGTTTTATTGATGTAAGTGGTGGGATTCATATTTGAACATAGACAAATGAGTTCCAAAGACTATTTACTGCTATTTACCACATTTAAACAGTCTCTTATACGAGCCCTTACTGAGGATTGTTGGATGAGTGAATGAATGAACAAATGAATGAACAGGTTGATGCTTGGTCAAGATAATGTCTTCTGAGATCCAGTAGGTGAGAAAGGAACAACAAAAAAATTCTAAGGACAGTAGATGTCCATAGAGAAATGATATAGAATTCTGCTTCTTATTTAGATGGAATTAGGGTTGATAAGATCTAAGGGAAGCAGTTTCAAGGTCTCAAGGGCCACATCTCAGACAGAACAAAAGATGATTTTGATGTAGCTGTCTTTTTTATGCTTTGCACTTTCTAGATTTTTTCAGCCTCAATCTTCAGAAACCAAGGGAAATCCCACCCATGACTGATGCTTGAGTGTGAATATTTTCATCAAATTGAGCAGAGCTGTGAGCATGTTGATTAATCTATCCATTAGCCAAGTCAGTCACTCAAAAAACTTGTCTGTATCAGATCCTTTATGGGGCAGACTCCAAGACTGAATTAGGTTCACAGAGATTTATCGGTGTAATAAATCTCACAGGAACACTTGAAGGACAGAGGTAAGCATAAGCAGGAGGAAGTGGGAAAAGTCTTCACACTATGATGTAGGTCTGGTCCCTATGAAAGAAAGAAGGAAGGAAGACAGATGGGGAGTAAATATCCTCATGTCTGAGAACCAGGTCAATGGGGATTTGTGAGCAAAAATTCCTTATTAGAAGAGTCTGGTATTGGGAAGAAATAGCCCTTCTCTCTAGTAACTCCATTACTTTCACTCATTGGTTGAAAGTCATGGCCTCAGATATGTGTTATAGTGGATTCAAAGATAAGGCCTAGAAGCTGGAGACTGGAGGAAATTTTGTAATGAGTTCTCTTGAAGGGAGCTCTGAACAGTACAACTCCATGGCCTCTGCACTACCAATCTTTTATGCTTCATTCATTTATACATCCACATTGTCTTTGTTTGCTTTTTCTTAATTTTATCGGCATATAGCTGATTTACAATGTTGTGTCAGTTTCTCCTGTACAGCAAAGTGAATCAGTTTATTCATATACATATGCCCACTCTTTTTTTAAGAATCATTTCCCATATGGGTCATTACAGAGTATTGAGTAGAGTTCCCTGTGCTGTACAGCAGGTTCTTGTTAGTTATCTATTTTATATTTAGTAGTGTGTATATGTTAATCTCAATCTCCCAATTTATCCCTCCCCACTCTCCCCCTTGTTACCATAAGCTTGTTTTCTACATCTTGACTCTATTTCTGTTTTGCAAATCAGCTTATTTGTACCACTTTAAATTCCACACGTAAGCAATATCATTTATTTGTCTTTCTCTGTCTGACCTCTGTCTGACTTTGAAGCACTCCCTAATCACTTCACCCGGAAGGTAACTTCATCCCCCTCTAAGACTGTAGGAACTTTTACCTTGTATTTTCCCTTTTCTTATATCACTTCACAGTTTTGTTTAATCATATATGATAAGGTTCATGGTGAGGTGAGGAACTCTGGCCTGCAGGCCCATCTCATTAATTATCAGATATTGGACACTCATATATCCTGTTCTTTATAGAGAAAGTGTGATGAGCACTTTGGTAAAGGGAAACTGGGGTTAATTTTGGTACCACCTTAACAAGCCTTGTTCTTGGTATCCTGAGTAGGTAAACTAAGGAAAGGTCAACTATGTGTGAGTCCTTGGACAGTGGTTCAGGATTGGTCATTGAGGGCATTTTTAAGTTGTCTGTGAGATGCTATGCTATGCTATGCTAAGTCACTTCAGTCGTGTCTGACTCTGTGCAACCCCATAGACGGCAGCCCACCAGGCTCCGTCGTCCCTGGGATTCTCCAGGCAAGAATACTGGAGTAGGTTGCCATTTCCTTCCCCAGTGCATGAAAAAAGAAAAGTGAAAGTGAAATCGCTCAGGCATGTCCAACTCTTAGCGACCCCATGGACTGCAGCCTACCAGGCTCCTCCGTCCATGGGATTTTCCAGGCAGGAGTACTGGAGTGGGGTGCCATTGCCTTCCTCTAGAGAACTTGTTCTTATTCCTTGGAAGGTAGGATATTACACTGGCAGAACTAGTTTACCTTTAAGGTCTAAAGGGAAGCAGTCATTTTTCAACTAGACTTTCAAAGGCTGGTGAAAAATAGCCCACATAGATTAAACCTTTTCTGCTTCAAGTCAGGATTGGTTGAGAATTATATAGGTGGTTCAGTGGAGGTAAAGGTTGAAGAAATTAGGCAGGAAGCTGAAGGATTCCTCAGAGTTGAGAAGGGCATGTGTGCTAGTTGGTAGTAGCCTGCAGGCTTCAAGCTCAGCCTTAGTTTGACTTTCTATCCATAGTTTCCTTGTTCAGATATTGAACTCCTGAGACTAAATGCCTGTCTTTTGTTCAGTTCCCTGATCTGTGCTGTGTTTTCAGGTACCAACCCTACTAGATACTCAGATCTCTCACCTCATTGTGGTGGTGCTTTAGCCCCTAAATTGTGTCTGACTCTTGCGACCCCAGGGACTATAGCCTGCCAGGCTCCTCTGTCCATAGGATTTTCCAGGCAAGAATACTGGAGTGGGTTGCCATTTCTTTCTCCAGGGGATCTTCCCGACCCAGGAATCGAACCTGGGTCTTCTGCTTTGCAGGTAGATTCTTGACCTACTGAGCTATGAGGGAGGCCCTCTCACCTCATTAGAGGATTGAGTATTACCCACAGCTGGTTAAAGCTTTAGACCTCCTACCACAAAAGGACCTTGCAGGAATCAGCAATACATTCCTCCACACTTTTGAGTGAAATTACCCTGATTTTAACCTCCTACTCTCTACTTCATGGATCTCTGTTATCTTGGATCATGACTGCGACTAAGAGTCCTTGTCGTACTTCCTGGGTGGCCCAGAGGTTTAGAATCTGCCTGCCAGTGCAGGGGACATGGGTTTGGCTGCTACTCCAGGTAGATTCCATACGCCTTGGGGCAACTAAGCCCCTGTGTACAACTATTGAGCCCACACGCCTAGAGCCCATGCATTGCAACTGTGAGGCTGCACACCCTAGAGCCTGTGCTTGGGGCTAGAGCACTGGGATGACCCAGAGGGATAGTATGGGGAGGGAGGAGGGAGGAGGGTTCAGGATGGGGAACACATGTATACCTGTGGCAGATTCATTTTGATATTTGGCAAAACTAATACAATTATGTAAAGTTTAAAAATTAAATTAAATTAAAAAAAAAAAAAGAAAGTCCCAACACAGCAAAGGAGACCCAGCACAGTCAAAAGTGAATAAGTTAATTAATTTAATTTAAAAAAAAGACTCCTTGGCTACTATGTCCATACAACTGAATTAAAACTTTTCACCACAACCTGATATTAGGGAAAATGGAATTGTAGGGTGAAAGAGACTGATTTGGGAGCTATTATTAAGTTTAGACTTGATGAGTTTCTCTTTTATATGTTTGCATAGCATCATGCCCACTTCATATATTGTACTCATCACAGTTTTAATTATTCTTTTAATCACTGGGTGATTCCCCCACTATAATGGTCTCATGATCTTAGTTTTTTGAAAGTTGAGTTTTAAGCCAGCTTTTTCACTCTCCTCTTTCACTTTGATCAAGAGTCTCTTCAGTTCCTCTTCACTTTCTGCCAGAAGGCTGGTGTCATCTACATATATGAAGTTATTGATATTTCTTCCTGATTTCTTGATTCCAGTTTCTAATTCATCCAGCCTGGCATTTCACATGATAGACTCTGCATGTAAGTTAAATAAGCATGGTGACAATATACAATCTTGACGTTCTCCTTTCCCAATTTGGAACCAGTCTGTTGTTCCATGTCTGGTTCTAATTGTTGCATCTTGACCTGCATACAGATTTCTCAGGAGGTAGGTAAAGTGGTCTGGTATCTTCCCATCTCTTAAAGAATTTTCCACAGTTTGTTGTGATCCACACAGTCAAAGGCTTTGGTGTAGTCAATAAAGCAGAAGTGAATGAGAAGCTGCTAATACATACTAGATATTCTAGAGAATAGAATGTATCTTGGTGACCTCTGGCTTCTCCTTTGTAAAAATGTTTCTGAAATGATCTCTCTATGACATTTATCACCTCATTAGAGGCCAGGATATATTTAGCCTATTGCACTTTCCAGCTTTGTGGCAGACTGTGAGTGTGATCTTTTTTCAGGAGTTTGAAAACAATTTCTAGGCTAGGACTTCTACATCAGCTTGCAAATTACCTTTGTAATAGAATCTAGGCTTGCCATGTTTCTGACTTTGCCCAGCTTCATTTCTATTTTGAGTCACATGTTGCACTTGCCCCACACTATTGGTGTGGAAACAACTACTTCTTCTTGCTTTAGAAAGATTTTAATCTAGATTTAAGCATTTGCTCAAAATATAGGCTTTAATAACTGAGTTAAAAAATATAGGCTTTCATGATGAAGTTACAAAAAGCTTTCCCTCCTTCTAACATGTTGACTGTTGCTCTGTTAATGAAAATGAAGATATGCTCTGCTATACTAGTCATAGGGGTTTGTGTCTAGCTTGTTTCTACATAATCAGTCTTTATTATGACATTGGAAATTTCACCTGTGTTACATTTTTAGTTATTTATTTTTATTTTAATATAAATTTATTTATTTTCATTGGAGGCTAATTACTTTACATTATTGTATTGGTTTTGCCATCAGTTCAGTTCAGTTCAGTTCAGTCGCTCAGTCGTGTCCAACTCTCTGTGACCCCATGAATCGCAGCACACCAGGCCTCCCTGTCCATCACCAACTCCCGGAGTTCACTCAGACTCACGTCCATCGAGTCAGTGATGCCATCCAGCCATCTCATCCTCTGTCGTCCCCTTCTCCTCCTGCCCCCAATCCCTCCCAGCATCAGTCTTTTCCAATGAGTCAACTCTTTGCATGAGGTGGCCAAAGTACTGGAGTTTCAGCATTAGTACCATTCCTTCCAAAGAAATCACCATACATTGATATGAATCCACCACAGGTGTACGCATGATCCCCATCCCGAACCCCCCTCCCACCTCCTTCCCTATACCATCCCTCTGGGTCATCCCAGTGCACCAGCCCCGAGCATCCTGTATCATGCATCGAGCCTGGACTGTAGATTCGTTTTATAACATACAATATTATACATGTTTCAATGCCATTCTCCCAAATCATTCAACCCTCACCCTCTCCCACAGAGTCCAAAAGACTGTTCTGTACATCTGTGTCTCTTTTGCTGTCTCGCATACAGGGTTGTTGTTACTATCTTTCTAGATTCCATATATATGTGTTAGTATACTGTATTGGTATTTTTCTTTCTGGCTTGCTTCACTCTGTATAATAGGCTCCAGTTTCATCTACCTCATTAGAACTGATTCAAATGTATTCTTTTTAATGGCTGAGTAATACTCCATTGTGTATACGTACCACAGCTTTCTTATCCATTCATCTGCTGATGGACATCTAGGTTGTTTCCATGTCCTGGCTATTATAAACAATGCTGCGATGAACATTGGGGTACACGTGTCTCTGTGTACCTGGTTTCCTTGGTGGTGTACACCCAGCAGTGGGATTTCTGGGTCATATGACAGTTATATTACCAGTTTTTTAAGGAATCTCCACACTGTTCTCCATAGTGGCTGTACTAGTTTGCATTCCCACCAACAGTGTAAGAGGGTTCTCTTTTCTCCACACCCTCTCCAGCATTTATTGCTTGTAGACTTTTGAATAGCAGCCATTCTGACTGGTGTGAAATGACACCTCATTGTGCTTTTGATTTGCATTTCTCTGATAATGAGTGATGTTGAGCATCATTTCAGGTGTTTGTTAGCCATCTGTATGTCTTCTTTGGAGAAATGTCTATTTAGTTCGTTGGCCCATTTTTTGATTGGGTTGTTTATTTTTCTGGAATTGAGCTGCAGGTGTTGCTTGTATATTTTTGAGATTAATTCTTTGTCAGTTGCTTCATTTGCTATTATTTTCTCCCATTCTGAAGGCTGTCTTTTCACCTTGTTTATAGTTTCCTTTGTTGTGCAGAAGCTTTTAATTTTAATTAGGTCCCATTTGTTTATTTTTTCTTTTATTTCCAATATTCTGGGAGGTGGGTCATAGAGGATCCTGCTGTGATTTATGTCGGAGAGTGTTTTGCCTATGTTCTCCCCTAGGAGTTTTATAATTTCTGGTTTTATGTTTAGATCTTTAATCCAATTTGAGTTTATTTTTGTGTATGGTGTTAGAAAGTGTTCTAGTTTCATTCTTTTACAAGTGGTTGACCAGTTTTCACAGCACCACTTGTTAAAGAGATTGTCTTTAATCCATTGTATATTCTTGCCTCCTTTGTCAAAGATAAGGTGTCCATAGGTGCATGGATTAATCTCTGGGCTTTCTATTTTGTTCCATTGATCTATATTCCTGTCTTTGTGCCAGTACCGTACTGTCTTGATGACTGTGACCTTGTAGTAGAGCCTGAAGTCAGGCAGGTTGATTCCTCCAGTTCCATTCTTCTTTCTCAAGATTGCTTTGGTTATTCGAGGTTTTTTGTATGTCCATACAAATTGTGAAATTATTTGTTCTAGCTCTGTGAAAAATACTGTTGGTAGCTTGATAGGGATTGCATTGAATCTGTAGATTACTTTGGGTAGTATACTCATTTTCACTATATTGATTCTTCCTATCCATGAACATGGTATATTTCTCCATTTATTAGTGTTCTCTTTGATTTCTTTCACCAGTGTTTTATAGTTTTCTATATATAGGTCTTTAGTTTCTTTAGTAGATATATTCCTAAGCATTTTATTCTTTTCATTGCAATGGTGAATGGAATTGTTTCCTTAATTTCTCTTTCTATTTTCTCATTATTAGTGTACAGGAATGCAAGGGATTTCTGTGAGTTGATTTTATATCCTGCAAATTTACTATATTCATTGATTAACTCTAGTAATTTTCTGGTGGAGTCTTTAGGGTTTTCTATATAGAGGATCATGTCATCTGCAAACAGTGAGAGTTTTATTTCCAGTTTGGATTCCTTTTATTTCTTTTTCTGCTTTGATTGCTCTGGCAAAAACTTCCAAAACTATGTTGAATAGTAGTGGTGAGAGTGGGCACCCTTGTCTTGTTCCTGACTTTAGGGGAAATGCTTTCAGTTTTTCACCATTGAGGATAATTTTTGCTGTGGGTTTGTCATATATAGCTTTTATTATGTTGAGGTATGTCCCTTCTATTCCTGCTTTCTGGAGGGTTTTTATCATAAATGGATGTTGAATTTTGCCAAAGGCTTTCTCTGCATCTACTGAGATAATCATATGGCTTTTATTTTCAATTTGTTAATGTGGTGTATTACATTGATTGATTTGCAGATATTGAAGAATCCTCTCATCCCTGGGATAAAGCCCACTTGGTCATGATGTATGATCTTTTTAATATGTTGTTGGATTCTCATTGCTAATATTTTGTTAAGGATTTTTGCATCTATGTTCATCAGTGATATTGGCCTGTAGTTTTCTTTTTTTGTGGCATCTTTGTCAGGTTTTGGTATTCTATGGTGGCCTCATAGAATGAGTTTGGAAGTTTACCTCCCTCTTCAATTTTCTGGAAGACTTTGAGTAGGATAGGTGTTAGCTCTTCTCTAAATTTTTGATAGAATTCAGCTGTGAAGCCGTCTGGACCTGGGCTTTTCTTTGCTGGAAGATTTCTGATTACAGTTTCAATTTCTGTGCTTGTAATGGATCTGTTAAGATTTTCTATTTCTTCCTGGTTAAAGTCTTTTAATTCTGAAATGATTTAATGTAGAAGCTGCAAAAATAGCATAGGTTCTCATCACTTGGCTTCCTTAAGTGATAGTCTTCCATAACTATGGTAACACTGGCACCATACTAGGAACTAAACTACAGACCATATTCAGAATTTGCTAGTTTTTGCATGCACTCATGTGTGTGTGTGGGTGTGTGTGGGAGGGTGGGTGTGTGTGGGGGTGTGTGTGTGTGTGTGTGCTTCTGACATTTCAGAACTTGGACAGATCTGTATAACCACCAAAACAATTCAGATTCAAGACAATTCCATCACCACATAGGAAATCCCCAATGTTCCCACTTAACAGTTATGCCCTTGCTCTAACCCCTGACAACCTCTCATCTATTGCCCAGTTCTAATTTTGTCACCTAGAGAATGGTAAATTAACAGAATCATAAAGTATGCAACATTCTGAGATAGGCAGTAAGAGCCATCTAAGTTGATTTGCTCCTCTTTCACACTTAGTAGTATTCCATTGTATAGATTTATGAGAGTTTGTTTAGCCAAATGCCCTCTGAAGGATATTTAGGTCATTTACAGACTTTGGCTATGACAAATGAAGCTGTTATTTGTATTTTTTATAAATGAAGTTGAACTTTTGTGACAAGATTTACATGCAAAACTTTTCATTCCTCAGTGGTGAATAGTATTAACTGGAATTGCTTGACCATATAAGCATATTCTTAACTTTATGAAGTTCTGACAAACTGATTTCCCAGATAGTTATAGCACTTTTTATTCTCATCAGTAATGTATAAATGATCAGATGGCTCCTCACCTATAAGAGAACTTGGTATTATCATTTTTTTTCTTTAATTTTAGCAATTTTAAAATGGGTGTGCTCCATCTGTAAGCAGTCACTTTTTTCAAGAGTTTGAGATAAAATGTATTTCTTTATTTGACAGAGTTATAACACTTCCAGTGTAAAGCACTGAAACGTGCCTCTAATAGCTATGGTAGAGAAAGTTAATGGTTTCATACCAAATGTCATATGGCTATCACAGACACTCTGTAAACCATAAAACATTGCATCAATAGCAGGTGTTCTTATTTTAGCATTCATTAGAGACATTTAGGGAGAAATAAGAAGGTAAGTGGAGACAGTAGTCCTTGCATGTCAGAGTTCTTATGTAGACAACGAGAATTCATCAGGAAAGTAGTATAAACCTTTGGAAGCTCCCCATTGTGAACATGAAATAAATGAAAAGGATGACAGAGTAAAGACTAGGGAAGCAGCTTTAGGAAAACTTCATAAAATTTGTACAAATTGTGGAGGGAATGGAAAGGAAGAGAAAAAACAGGATAGAGCATATTGTGAAAGAAGAACCTGTCAACAACAGAACAATGAACTTTAGGATGTTAAGATTATGAAAATAGAAATTAGGAAGTCTGAGTTGAAAGCAGACTTGGTCTGCACAGAGTGGTTGTGACAGATAATCTCAACAGCACTATGAATTCATGGCTGTGCTGTGTCTTATTTGGATTCCGTCATCCTCATACTATCCCATAACACAGGGAAAATCAGCTGTGTCTACAGATAAAGAAATTGAAGGTCAGAGAGGTTAGGAAACTGCCTGAGAACAGACAGTGAGCAGAATTTTGCTTCCTACAATAAAATGGGACATAATAATATCAATATGATTCTTAAAATATTTAAATAAGATCATATCTCTAATGTTTTAAGGGCCATATAAATGTTATCTGGATTTGTTTTGTCAATAACTTTTCTCTAAAGGTTGACTTAACCAAAATAAACAAAATTTTAATGATAGGCACCTTTTTTCTTATACAAAAAATAGAGGTTATCATTCCTTAAATGGATTTGATACCCAAAGTAAAAGCTCTTTGGGTTTAATTTCATGATCTTTCATCAGAACTTTTAATTTAAAAAATGAATATGATGCAGAGTTCAGAAATCTTTTAATTTTCCATCAATTATGCATGCATAGAACCATGCATATGAGCAAATATTGCAGGACCAAAATAATATTTTATCCCCATTTTTCTAAAGAATGTCAAGAATGATAAATTTGAATATTTGCAGTAAACACTCAGTGAAATGTCAGAAACATTACTTCTGCAAGACATTGTCTCACTGTCAGCTCTTTGTAATCTGTTTAATTTTTATTGAGAAAAAGCAACAATCACAAATCAGCCTTCTTGTGTCCTTTGAATTCTTATAGCTGCAAATGAGGCTTCCAGCCGCTTCAGTTTCATTTTGCAAAGGCCCCATGTTGAATCATTAATTACCTAAGAAGGTACTGCATTCTCATCTCCTTCTGGTAGGAAAAAAATATAAATCAGATTAGAACCTGGGGCTGTGAAGTCATTTTTTTCTTAAAATGCCATCTGCCAGGTTCCACTTCAGAACATCCAGAAATCATTAAAGGTGAGGAAAGGAGGGAAGGGGGAGGGTGATGATACACTACAGCATTGGGGTTTTTGTCTTGGCAGTCTGTGTTGTCCCAGCTTTTCAGCCTGTCCCACCCCTCACTCCCAACCTTGGATTAACGACACAGCCTCCTTACTCATCTCCCTGTGATCAGTTCTACCCATCAATCAGTCTGGGTGGTCACTCTGTAATGCCCATCTGATCATGCTTATTTCCTGTTCCTAGTCTTTCAAAAGTCTTCCCATCCCTGTGATAAAGTCAGGGCTTTCTGTAAGATCTGCAAAGCCATTGATTTCCAACCCTGTTTGTCCTTCTATGTCCTGATCTTGCAACATTATCCATCTGATACACCATACTACCTTGTTGACCTTTTGAAGTCACCTTAATCTGATTTTGTTGTTTTGGTAACCTCTAATGGAGGCAAAGTTTGGAACTTAGTTTGCGTTCTACATCCTCTAAGTCTTCTCTCTGACCACCAGTCACCATGACTCAATCGCCATATCCAGCAGACTGGAAATGATACCTTATAAATGTAACCTTTGATAATTATCTCATGTTAGAGTTGTCTTTTGCCTTGTTTTCATCTTCTAACAGATTAAAGATGCTTAAGAGCAAAGATCATGTTATGATTGCCAGCACAGGTGTAGTCCCAATATGGGGACTGGCAGGAAATAGATGTCATATGGCTGGCAGGAAAGAAGTGTCATCTATGAAGGTATTTGAAATGAAAAAAAAGGGAGAGAGAGAGAAGGAGAAAGAAAGGAAAGGTAGAAGGAAAAAAGGTCTAAATAGAGGAGTGTGGTGTGAAGTGGAGTGGACTAGATGACCAATTAGTAAACTCTTTGTGCATACATTTCTGCATCTGTAACATAAGAGCTTAAAGAAGCCCTAGGGTGTATTTTAATTTGAAAATACTGATTCCATGACTCCATGTCATCAGTCCCAGGGTGATTTTAACAACAGGAAAAGTCAGGACTTCTGCTGAAACTGGACATACCTATCCCAGTCTGCAAGCCCAGGAACTGCCTTGACACACAGACTTCATTTAAGTTTTCAAAGAATCTTTGTGAAAATCTGTGAGCTAATGCTAGCATCCTGAATATTCCACATTTGTCAGTGTTGTCAAACACAATCCAAGCACTTCTAGGTCCTTAAATACTATGACAGTCTGAGCAACTGAACTCACACCTGGGAAAGATTGGGACCCCCTTGGAGCTTGACACAATGCCATATTTATGCATTCAACAAATATGTATTAAGAATCTATTTGATGACTAGTATTATTCTGGGTCTCCAGTATTCCTGCCTGGACAATCCTATGGACAGAGGAGTCTGGTGGGCTACAGTTCATAGGGTTGCAAAGAGTTGGGCATGACTGAAGCAACTTAATATGTGATCATGCATGCACACTATTCTAGGCACTAATGGAATAATTAAGGATAAGGCCTTATCCCTTCACTCCTAAAGCTTTAGTTTAGTATCAAACACAGACACTAAACAAATGTATCTATCTTGATGATTTTTATAACATCACAGGAAAACCAACTCAAACCAGATAAGCAAAATAAACATATTGGATATATAACTAAAGATCCTGTCAGAGATCTAGTTCAGGTATAGATTGATCCAAGTACTTACATGATAATTATGTAGAAGACACATGCATGAATACACACACACACACACACACACACACAACACACTCCCCTTTCTCTTTCTTCACTGTAAGCTGGCTACTTTAGTTCCAGCCTCTATATCTTTCATGATTTATGTCCACAAGAAAAACTACTTGCCCGATTGCATTATCTATGGCCCAGAACTGAGTTTCATTTGTCTACACTATCCTGATTCGAGTCTGCTAGAGGATAGGGGTAGGGTTCAATGATTCTCTCAGTCTATCTGAGTCATGCAGTCCTGCCCTGAAACGCTGGGATGAATGAAGTCAGCTTTGCGTAAAGCTCACAAGCCCTCAAAAAACCAGTCACAGTTCTCCTGAACCAAGAAAATGCTGGTCAGAAAACCCTATAATATGTGCTGCTAATATGTAAATGTTAATCAGTAAGATGAAAGAAAGGAATTAATATGGAACAGAAAATTGGAGAAAATGCCTAACTTAGCGAGCCTAGCCTTGGAAAATCTCCCAAAGGGAGGACATCTTTGAGGATCTTTTGAAGGACAAGAAGGAATCAGCCATATGGAAATTCCTGAGAACAACATTTCAGGCCAAAGAAAGAACACAAATGCCTTGAGTCTGAGAGTTTGGCCACTTCTGGATACAAGGAGACAGGTGTGACTATACTGCAGACAGGCAGGAAGAGGCCAAGCAGGAGGTGAGAGGTCGGCAAGGACTCAAACGAGGAGGGAATTTTAATTAGATTCTAAATAATAGAGGGAGCCACCCGTGGGTTTATTCCTCTAACTTCCTAGAATTGCTGAGCTAATTATTCAGCATATCATTACATTTGACTTGAAGTGAATTCACTCAGTCATGTCTGACTCTTTGTGACCCCATGGACTCTGTAGCTTATCAGGCTCCTCAGTCCATGGAATTTTTCAGGCAAGAGTACTGGAGTGGGTTGCCATTTCCTTCTCCAGGAGGCAGGGGGTGGGGGTGGGGGGTTCTTCCTGATCCCCTGGGATCGAACCCTGATCTCCTGCATTGCAGGCAGATGATTTACCATCTGAGCCAGCAGGGAAGCCCTATATTTGACTTACTCACTAAATAAATGTATTGAAGATGCCCAGAAGCAAGCGTGCTTCTGGCCTTCAAGGAGTCATTACAGTCTTTTTACAGTTTAATGAGTAGGAGAGACACAAGGCAACAATGTAGAGAAATAAAAAGAAGAGTCATATCTGAGCATCTTTCAGATACCAGAAACTGGGCTAGATATTGCATCAAGTTTTCCATGGATTCTTACAACCAATTTGCAAGATAAACATCATTTTTCAGAAAGAAGAGAGTTAAGTATCTAAAAGTTAAGGAACTGGGCTAAAGTCTTACCCAGATTAAGTGGTAGAGGTGAGGTTTGAATTTACGTCTGGCTGACCCTTAATAATACAAGTCTACGTGAACCGTGAACTTCCAGATGTTCAAGCTGGTTTTAGAAAAGGCAGAGGAACCAGAGATCAAATTGCCAACATCTGCTGGATCATCAAAAAAGCAAGAGAGTTCCAGAAAAACATCTATTTCTGCTTTATTTTTTTATTTTATTTTATTTTTTTTATTTCTGCTTTATTGACTATGCCAAAGCCTTGACTGTGTGGATCACAACACACTGTGGAAAATTCTGAAAGAGATGGGAATACCAGACCACCTGACCTGCCTCTTGAGAAATCTATATGCAGGCCAGGAAGCAACAGTTAGAACTGGACATGGAACAACAGACTGGTTCCAAATAGGAAAAGGAGTACATCAAGGCTGTATATTGTCACCCTGCTTATTTAACTTATATGCAGAGCACATCATGAGAAACGCTGGGCTGGATGAATCACAAGCTGGAATCAAGATTGCCAGGAGAAATATCAGTAACCTCAGATATGCAGATGACACCACCCTTATGGCAGAAAGTGAAGAGGAACTAAAAAGCCTCTTGTTGAAAGTGAAAGAGGAGAGTGAAAAAGTTGGCTTAAAGCTCAACATTCAGAAAACTAAGATCATGGCATCTGGTCCCATCACTTCATGGGAAATAGATAGGGAAACAGTGGAAACAGTTACTGACTTTATTTTTTTGGGCTCCAAAATCACTGCAGATGGTGACTGCAGCCATGAAATTAAAATACGCTTACTCCTTGGAAGGAAAATTATGACCAACCTAGACAGCATATTAAAAAGCAGAGATATTACTTTGCCAACAAAGGTCCATCTAGTCAAGGCTATGGTTTTTCCAGTGGTCATGTATGGATGTGAGAGTTGCACTATAAAGAAAGCTGAGCACTGAAGAATTAATGCTTTTGAACTGTGGTGTTGGAGAAGACTCTTGAGAGTCCCTTGGACTGCAAGGAGATCCAACCAGTCCATCCTAAAGGAGACCAGTCCTGGGTGTTCATTGGAAGGACTGATGTTGAAGCTGAAACTCCAATACTTTGGCCACCTGATGCTAAGAGCTGACTGATTTGAAAAGACCCTGATGCTGGGAAAGATTGAGGGCAGGAGGAGAAGGGGACGACAGAGGATGAGATGGCTGGATGGCATCACCGACTCGATGCACATGAGTTTGGGTGGACTCCGGGAGTTGGTGATGGACAGGGAGGCCTGGCATGCTGTGGTTCATGGGGTTGCAAAGAGTCGGACACAACTGAGCAACTGAACTGAACTGAATTGAACTTCATATTATTATGAAATTAATTAAACAGTTATTTACATATAGCTTCTGCTAGTTCTGACAATAATTTCACAGTCTATGGTACCCTTTCTTTAATAAGAAAATCAATATGGGGTCAAATAATAAATATATTGCCAAGGTCACATAGCAAGCACATGAAACAGCAAGATACATCAAAAGCAAGGTTATCTGGGTCCAAAACCAGGGTCTCTCAAACTGTCTCTTCACATTGCTTCTAAGATCCCTAAATTAAAAGTACTTTGCTCTTTCAAAGTACTTTGAAAATGTGGGTGTGGATCCAGCTGAAGAATTAAGGGAGGTCATTACAGAGTAGTGAGTAGAGGTCCCTGTGCTATATAGTAGGTCCTTATTAGTTATCTATTTTATATAGTAGTGTGTATTCTGAATATTAATCTATTACTCAAGTAAATAATAGGCACTATTCCTGAAAATATTGTGGAGGATTTTATTTGCCACTCTTTTGTTTGTTTTGGTACATTTGAATCTCTATGTTCATCAGTGGAACTGGATTGGAATTTTATTTTCTGGACTGTTTTGCACAATTTCATAAGGCTGTGTTTGCTTCGTAAAATGCTCTGATTTGGGATAATTTCGATAAATGATTACTTACAGGCTCCTTAAAAGTGGGAAATTCACTGTAAAAATGCCCTGGGATTTTGACTTTGAATTTATTACTTTGAAAGCATTCAATGAATTTGCAATTTATTCTAAATGCACTAGGAAGAAAGAGAAGGTGTCTAAATAAGTGATATTGATCTCAGCGAGGCAGCAGTGAGCAGTGGCATGAAACAAGATCTTTATTTCCCGCCCAGGAATTGAACCTGGGTAGCCTGGATGAAAACCAGGAATCCTGGTCAGCAAACCAGCAAGGGCGAGAGGTTAGAAGCCAATTTTCCTTGGATCTTTGTGCCCAGGGGAAAAATGCACTTATCACAGAGGAAGAATCTGTAAACACAAGTACCAAGTTTATTATGAAAGACATAACACAACAAGTGGAACAGCACACAGAGAAAGTTTGTTTCATTGAGAGAGAAGCTGGGCAGAGATGCACACCACCCGGGGAGAAAGGGTGTGGCAGCCCTGCTAGTGAGGAGGAGCCCCGAAAAGAGAGAGTTAAGTTTCATTTGCATAGGTCAGTTCTTCCAGGTCTTTGTCTTCCTTCAAGCCTAATGCCTGGCTTCTTTTTCCAAACTTGACCTACCCAGGGACCCTTCTCTGGGATGCACACACACAGCTCAGCCAAGATGGATCTCAAAGTGAAGTCTTCTGGGAAGAGCAAGACTCACTATGGCCTGGAGTTATCTCCGGATTTTTGACCCCAGGAGTATTTCCAAGTGTTTGTAATCTCTCTCTTATCCTTTACTCAGACAGGGTTTTTGCCTTTCTTCCTCCTTGCCATGATTATCCCCTTGAGATGTTTACACGAGACAAAGACTGGCTATTTACCCTGCTTCTGTTTTTACTTCCATTTCTGAGAGCAAACAGGAGGCTGGTTGTAAATTCCTCAACTGGAGTTCACTATCACTTGCCTCAGGAAATGCAAAGAGGAAGCTGGCTGATTGTGAATTTCCAACCTGAAGCCAGTCTATCTCCTACCTCAGTATCAAGCTTGAACTTCCATTTAAAAGGTCTTTTGCCATGTGGCACCAAGGAAGAGAAACTGAGTAGCCACATGAAAGTTTTTGCCAGGGTGGGTATAGTCCTGCATGCTTACCTGCCTGAACCTAAGATCCTTGTTTCTTTATGCATCTCACTACGAATGTCACAAGGCCATGTCTAAGGATTCTAGTTATGACCCCATAACATTAATTTGATGGGTGAGACTCTGATTTGAACATTAGTTATTTAGCCTTATTTTAGTATTGCTTTCATTTCTCTTATTCTACATATCACTGATTTTCTCATTTGTCATGTTTTTATGATTTTCCTTGAGTAATGGAAATATATTTGAATCAACTTCTCAAATACCAATATATTTACTTCTGCCTGCTACATTGATAAAGAAAAGAGGATTGAGGTTGTTTTTTTTTTTTTTTTTTTTTCTTTTCCTTTCCTGAGAACAAAGAAAACAAAATAGAGAACAGTGAGCAGGCTTGAACATTCATTCCTACTTGTTTCTTTGTATGTTGTTTTGTTTGTTTGTTTGTTTTTACTTTAACTCCCCCTAACTCTTAAAGAGATGGGAATACCATTCCACCTGACCTGCCTCTTGAGAAACCTGTATGCAGGTCAGGAGGCAACAGTTAGAACTGGACACCGAACAACAGACTGGTTCCAAATAGGAAAAGGAGTACATCAAGGCTGTATATTGTCACCCTGCTTATTTAACTTCTATGCAGAGTACATCATGAGAAGCGCTGGGCTGGAAGAAGCACAAGCTGGAATCAAGATTACCGGGAGAAATATCAATAATCTCAGATATGCAGATGACACCACCCTTGTGGTAGAAAGTGAAGAGGAACTAAAAAGCCTCTTGTTGAAAGTGAAAGTGGAGAGTGAAAAAGTTGGCTTAAAGCTCAATATTCAGAAAACGAAGATCATGGCATCTGGTCCCATCACTTCATGGGAAATAGATGGGGAAACAGTGGAAACAGTATCAGACTTTATTTTTCGGGGCTCCAAAATCACTGCAGATGGTGACTGCAGCCATGAAATTAAAAGATGCTTAATCCTTGGAAGGAAAGTTATGACCCATCTAGATAGCATATTCAAAAGCAGAGACATTACTTTGCCAACAAAGGTCCATCTAGTCAAGGCTATGGTTTTTCCAGTGGTCATGTATGGATGTGAGAGTTGGCCTGTGAAGAAAGCTGAGTGCCGAAGAAATGATGCTTTTGAACTGTGGTGTTGGAGAAGACTCTTGAGAGTCCCTTGAACTGCAAGGAGAGCCAACCAGTCCATTAAAAAGGAGATCAGCCCTGGGTGTTCTTTGAAAGGAATGATGCTAAAGCTGAAACTCCAGTACTTTGGCCACCTCATGTGAAGAGTTGACTCATTGGAAAAGACTCTGATGCTGGGAGGGATTGGGAGCAGGAGGAAAAAGGGACGACAGAGGATGAGACGGTTCGATGGCATCACCGACTGGATGGACATGAGTCTGAGTGAACTCCAGGAGTTGGTGATGGACAGGGAGGCCTGGTGTGCTACAATTCATGGGGTCGCAAAGAGTCAGACACAACTGAGCGATTGAACTGAACTGAACTGAACTCTTCATATGGACATCACCAGATGGTCAACATCAAAATCAGATTGATTATATTCTTGCAGCCAAAGATGGAGAAGCTCTATACAGTCAGCAAAAACAAGACCAGGAGCTGACTGTGGCTCATATCATGAACTCCTTATTGCCAAATTCAGACTTAAATTGAAGAAAGTAGGGAGATTCACTAGACCATTCAGGAATGACCTAAATCAAATCCCTTATGATTATACAGTGGAAATGAGAAATAGATTTAAGGGACTAGATATGATAGAGTACCTGATGAACTGTGGACAAAGATTGGTGATATTGTACAGGAGAGGGGGATCAAGACCATCCCCATGGAAAAGAAATGCAAAAAAGCAAAATGGCTATCTGAGGAGGCCTTACAAATAGCTGTGAAAAGAACAGAAGTGAAAAGCAAAGAAGAAAAGGAAAGATATAAGCATCTGAATGCAGAGTTCCAAAGAATAGCAAGGAGAGATAAGAAAGCCTTCCTCAGTGATCAATGCAAAGAAATAGAGGAAAACATCAGAATGGGAAAGACTAGAGATCTCTTCAAGAAAACTAGAGATACCAAGGGAACATTTCATGCAAAGATGGGCTCGATAAAGGACAGAAATGGTATGGACCTAACAGAAGCAGAAGATATTAAGAAGAGGTGGCAAGAATACACAGAAGAACTGTACAAAAAAGATCTTCATGAGCCAGATAATCATGACGGTGTGATCATTCACCTAGAGCCAGATATCCTGGAATGTGAAGTCAAGTGGGCCTTAGAAACCATTACTATGAATAAAGCTATTGGAGGTGATGGAATTCCAGTTGAGCTATTTCAAATCCTGGAAGATGATGCTGTGAAAGTGCTGCCCTCAATATGCCAGCAAATTTGGAAAACTCAGCAGTCGCCACAGGACTGGAAAAGGTTAGTTTTCATTGCAATCCCAAAGAAAGGCAATGCCAAAGAATGCTCAAACTACCGCACAATTTCACTCATCTCACACGCTAGCAAAGTAATGCTCAAAATTCTCCAAGCCAGGCTTCAGCAATACACGAACCGTGAACTTCCAGATGTTCAATCTGGTTTTAGAAAGGGCTGAGGAACCAGAGATCAAATTGCCAACATCCCCTAGATCATGGAAAAAGCAAGAGAGTTCCAGAAAAACATCTATTTCTGCTTTATTAACTATGCCAAAGCCTTTGACTGTGTGGATCAAATAAACTGGAAAATTCTGAAAGAGATGGGTGCCGGGGTCCAGCCCCGGCTGATCCAGGGTATTCGAAGGAGAGACGGCGTAGGCGAAGATCAGGAAACAATTGCTTAATAAAATGTTAATTAAGGATATAAAGAGTAATAGAATGAGGATAGCTCAGTGAGGAAATTCAGTGGAGAAAAGAGGCTGAATAATTCAGCCAGAAGGTAAGAGAAAGAACGACATGGTGAGACCAAGTTTTGGTGAACAAGGCCCGCACTTTATTTTCCAAAGATGGGAATACCAGACCACCTGACCTGCCTCTTGAGAAACCTATATGCAGGTCAGGAAGCAACAGTTAGAACTGGACATGGAACTACAGACTGGTTCCAAATAGTAAAAGGAGTGTGTCAAGGCTGTATATTGTCACCCTGTTTATTTAACTTCTATGCAGAGTACATCATGAGAAACAGTGGGCTGGAAGAAGCACAAGCTGGAATCAAGATTGCCAGGAGAAATATCAGTAACCTCAGATATGCAGATGACACCATCCTTATGGCAGAAAGTGAAAAGGAACTAAAAAGCCTCTTGATGAAAGTGAAAGTGGAGAGTGAAAAAGTTGGCTTAAAGCTCAATATTCAGAAAACTAAGATCATGGCATCTGATCCAATCACTTGATTGGAAATAGATGGGGAAACAGTGGAAACAGTGGCTGACTTTTTTTGGGGGTGCTCCATAATCACTGCATATGGTGATTGCAGCCATGAAATTAAAAGACGCTTACTCTTGGAAGGAAAGTTATGACCAACCTAGACAGCATATTAAAAAGCAGAGATATTACTTTGCCAACAAAGGTCCATCTAGTCAAGGCTATGGTTTTTCCAGTGGTCATGTATGGATGTAAGAGTTGGACTGTGAAGAAAGCTGAGCACTGAAGAATTGATACTTTTGAACTGTGGTGTTGGTGAAGACTCTTGAGAGTCCCTTGGACTGCAAGGAGATCCAACCAGTCCATCCTAAAGGAGACCAGTCCTGGGTATTCATTGGAAGGACTTATACTGAGGCTGAAACTCCAATACTTTGGCCACCCGATACTAAGAGCTGGCTCATTTGAAAAGACCCTGATGCTGGGAGGAAATGGGGGCAGGAGGAGAATGGAACAACAGAGGATGAGATGGCTGGATGGCATCACCAACCCGATGGACATGAGTTTGGGTGAACTCTGGGAGTTGGTGGTGGACAGGGAGGCCTGGCGTGCTGTGATTCATGGGGTCGCAAAGAGTCAGACATGACTGAGTGACTGAACTGAACTGAACTCTTCATATCTGTAACTAAGTTTGTCTTTCTGCCCCTAACTCTGCAAGAGCTACATTTTACACCTATTATTCTTTGACTCCATAAATATATCCTACATCTGATGCCTACTTTTATAAAACTCTTTTCCTTATAGTTGAGTATAGGCTATAGTATTAGCTGCTCAGTTATGTCTGACTTCCCCTGTGGCTCAGCTGGTAAAGAATCTGCCTGAAATGTGGGAGGCCTGGGTTCAATCCGTGGGTTGGGAAAATACCTTGGAGAAGGGAAAGGCTACCCACTCCAGTATTCTGGACTGGAGAATTTCATGGACCGTATAGCCCATAGGCTATAGAGTTGCAAGGTTGGATACGACTGAGTTACTTTCACTTTCACTTCACTATGTCTGACTCTTTGCAGTCCCATGGACTGTAGCCCACCAGGCTCCTTTGTCTATGGAATTCTCCAGGCAAGAATATTGGAGTGGGTTGCCATTTCGTTCTCCAGGGTATCTTCCCAACCTAGAGATTGAACCCAGGTCTCCAGGATCACAGGTGAATCCTTACCACCTGAGCTACCAGGGAAGACTTCTTATGGCTTTTCTTTTTTATATATGAGAAAGAAGGCAGTGGAACCCCTGAACCACCAGACTCAATTACTAGGTTACTGACACTAGCCTATGACTGTTTTTGAAACACTGCAAGAAGAAAAGGACAAGATCCTAAATCACCAACTCTTGACTGCAAGCCCTTGCCTTGTATGAGCACCTGGACTCTTCATAGAGAGAGGCGCACAGTTCTTAATGTATGCGCCTACTGTGTACCCCTATAAACCAGCTGAAAATTAAAGCCACCTTTCTATTTTTTCCAAATTGGGCCTCCATATTTTTTATTCAGTTTCAGTGGGCAGAGAAAGACAAAATTTTGGCCAGCAAGAAAACCAATTCTATCTACTGGCTCCATCACTTTTTTCCTCAAGAAATCATCTCTCGCAACTTTCTAAAATTTTCTGGTTTTAAATCATCCCATTTCATAATCATCATTGTTTCTGTATTGCTTTGATGTCCCCTCAAATCTTTTTGAGAATATGAATGAGAGTATCCTAAAGAGATCTCATATTTTTTCTTTTGCTTTTTCAATCCAATTTCTTACCCCCTTCCACTCTTTTTAGTTCATTTCCCTCTATTTTCATAACCTTAATCCCAGAAGACAAATGTATTTAATATTGGAAGCTGATACTGCTTCTGTCAAAGATGGTAATTATCTCTGTACATAACATTCTGATCCTGACATTTGAGGTTAGAGACGATAAGAGAAAACCCACTGCCTGGGAATCTGAAGGCACGAATTTGTGACCTACAGTGCAGTTCACTTCTTTTTATTGACTTACAGGTTTCTCTTCCAGCTCAACCAGATTAGGGTAAATTTCAGAATGCCCCTCCTTCCTTCCGCACTGGCTGATTGATAAGATGGGTCAGACTGACTTGATTTTTTTTTTTTTTTCATTTTTAGATTTGGTATATTATTGAAACTTGAGACAAAGAGAAACAAATAAATGTTACTGCAGCAGGGAAATGTATGTTAAGGTGGCAATTCATCTTCCATGAGAACTTTAAGAGCTCTTTGTCAGTGGACATCACCATGCTTTCTCAACCTTTAGTACCAGCATTGACAGCACTCTCCCCATATACTGAGAACTACATCCTTGATACCTTTGGTCTCTGGAATCCAAGAATGTGAATGTAACACTGAAAAGCAGAGTCAGTTGAGTTCACTCAGTCATGTCTGACTCTTTGCGACCCCATGGGCTGCAGCACATCAGGCCTCCCTGTCTATCACCAACTCCCAGAGGTCGCTCAAACTCATGTCCATCGAGTTGGTGAACCCATCCAACCATCTCATCCTCTGCCGTCCCCTTCTCCTCCTCCCATCAATCTTTCCCAGCATCAGGGTCTCCTCCAATGAGTCAGTTCTTTCCATCAGTTGGCCAAAGTATTGGAGCTTCAGCTTCAGAATCAGTCCTTCTAATGAATATTCAGAAAAACAGAGTAGCCACTATCACAGGTGGCTATTTAAATTTAAATTAGCTAAAATTCAATACACACACAAAAAAGAATCCAGTCCTACAATCAAAACAGACACATTTCAAATGCTAAGCATCACACAGAGCTAGTGGCTACAATAGCCAAGATGTGAGACAACCCTTAAAATGCCCTTCAACAGATGAATGGGTAAAGGAAATGCAGTAAATACATATAATGGAATATTCCGTTCAGTTCTGTTGCTCAGTCATGTCCGACTCTTTCCAACTCCTTGGACTGCAGCACACCAGGCTTCCCTGGCTATCACCAACTCCCAGAGCCTACTCAAACTCATACCCATCACATCTGTGATGCCAGCCAACAATCTCATCCTCTGTCATCCCCTTCTCCTCCTGCCTTTGATCTTTCCCAGCATCAGGGTCTTTTCCAATGAGTTGTTCTTCGCATTAGGTGGCCAAAGTTTTGTAGTCTCAGCTTCAGCATCAGTCCTTCCAATTAAAATTCAGGACTGATTTCCTTTAGGAAGGTTTGATCTCCTTGCAGTCCAAGGAATTCTCAAGAGTCGTCCCCAACACCACAGTTCAAAAGCATCAATTCTTTGGTGCTCAGCTTTCTATATAGTCCAACTCTCACATCCATACATGACTACTGGAAAAACCAAAGCTCTGACTAGATACTTTGTTGTAAAGTAATGTCTTTGCTTTTTAATATGCTGTCTAGGTTGGGCATAACTTTCCTTACAAGGAGCAAATGTCTTTTAATTTCATGGCTGCAGTCACCATCTGCAGTGATTTTGGAGCCCTGCCACCCATCAATAAAGTCTCTCAGTTTCCATTGTTTCCCCATCTATTTGCCATGAAGTGATGGACTGGATTACATGATTTTAATTTTGCAAATGTTGAGTTTTAAGCCAGGTTTTTCACTCTCCTCTTTCACTTTCATCAAGAGGCTCTTTAGTTCTTCTGCACTTTCTGCCGTAAGGGTGGTGTCATCTGCATATCTGAGGTTATTGATATTTCTCCCAGCAATCTTGTTTCCAGCTGGTGATTCATCCAACCCAGGATTTAGCATGATGTACTCTGCATACAAGTTAAATAAGCAGAGTGACAATATACAGCCTTGATGTACTCTTTTCCCAATTTAGAACCAGTCTGTTGTTCCATGTCCAGTTCTAACTGTTGCTTCTTGACCTGCATACAGATTTCTCATGAGGTAGGTCAGGTGATCTGGTATTCCCATCTCTTCAAGAAATTTTCACAGTTTGTTGTGATCCACACAGTCAAGGCTTTGGCATAGTCAAAAAAGCAAAAATAGATGTTTTTCTGGAACTCTCTTGCTTTTTTGATGATCAGCAGATGTTGGGAATTTGATCTCTGGTTCCTCTGCCCTTTCTAAAACCAGCTTGAATATCTGGAAGTTCATGGTTTACATACTGTTGAAGCCTAGTTTGAAGAATTTTGAGCATTACTTTACTAGCATGTGAGATGAGTGCAATTGTGCCATAGTTTGATCATTCTTTAGCACTGCCTTTCTTTGGGATTGCAATGAAAACTGACCTTTTCCAGTCCTGTCGCCACTGCTGAGTTTTTTATATTTGCTGGCATATTGAGTGCAGCACTTTCACAGAATCATCTTTTAAGATTTGAAATAGTTCAACTGGAATTCCATCACCTCCAGTAACTTTGTTCATAGTGATGCTTTCTAAGGCCCAACTGACTTCACATTCCAGGATATCTGGCTCTAGGTGAGTGATCTCACCATCATGGTTATCTCTAATTTTCTTGAAGAGATCTCTAGTCTTTCCCATTCTATTGTTTTGTCTACTTCTTTGCATTGATCACTGAGGAAGGCTTTCTTATTTCTCCTTACTATTCTTTGGAACTCTACATGCAAATGAGTATGTTTTTCCCTTTATCCTTTGCCTTTATTTTCTCTTCTTTTGTCAGCTATTTGTAAGGCAACCATTTTGCCTTTTTACATTTCTTTTTCTTGGGGATGATCTTGATCACTACCTCTTGTATAATGTCATGAACCTCTGTCCATAGTTCTTCAGACACTTTGTCTATCAGATCTAATCCTTTGAATCTATTTCTCACTTTCACTGTATAATTGTAAGGGATTTGATTTAGGTCATACCTGAATGGTCTAGTGGTTTTCCCTACTTTCTTCAATTTAAGTCTGAATTTGGCAATATAGAGTTCATGATCTGAGCCACAGTCATTTCCCCATCTTGTTTTTGCTGACTGTATAGAATTTCTCCATCTTTGGCTGCAAAGAATATAATCAGTCTGATTTCAGTGTTGACCATCTGGTGATGTCCATGTGTAGAGTCTTCTCTTGTGTTACTGGAGGAGGGTATTTGCTATGACCAGTGCATTCTCTTGGCAAAACTCTGTTAGCCTTTGACCTGCTTCATTTTGTACTCCAAGGCCAAATTTGCCTGTTACTCCAGATGTTTCTTGACTTCCTACTTTTACATTCTAGTCCCCTATAATGAAGAGGACATCTTTTATGGGTGTTAGTTCTAGAAGGTCTTGTAGATATTCATAAAACCATTCAACTTCAGCTTCTTCAGCATTACTGGTTGGATCATAGACTTGGATTACTCTGATACCGAATGGTTTGTCTTGGAAACAAATAGAATGGAACATTAGCCTTAAAAAAGGAATGAAATCTACCATTTGCAACAACATGGTTGAATTTGGAATAATTATTCGAAGTGAAATAAGTCTATAACAAAACTGACAAATTCTGCAAGTGTTCACTTATATGAGTTACCTCAAAGAAGGCAATGGCACCCCACTCCAGCACTCTTGCCTGGAAAATCCCATGGATGGAGAAGCCTGGTAGGCTGCAGTCCATGGGGTCGCTGAGAGTCGGATATGACTGAGCGACTTCACTTTCACTTTTCACTTTCATGCATTGGAGAAGGAAATGGCAACCCACTCCAGTGTTCTTGCCTGGAGAATCCCAAGGATGGGGGAGCCTGGTGGGCTGCCTTCTATGGGGTCGCACAGAGTTGGACACGACTGAAGCGAATTAGAAGCAGCAGCAGCAGTAAACTAGCCAAGGGACTTCCCTAGTGGGTCAGTTGGTAAAGAACCCACCTGCCAATATGAGACACAAGAAATGTGAGTTCCCTCCCTGGGTTTTGAAGATCTCCTGGAGATCATCAAAGGGCAACCTGCTCCAGTTTTTCAAGGCAGCCTGCAAAGTTTCATGGGCAAAGGAGCCTGGGAGGCTACAGTCATTGGAGTCACAGTGCGTCAGACACATTTGAGTGAGCACACGCACGGGGCACACACAAACGAGCCAAACCCGTGGAATCAGACAACAGAATGAGGCTCTCTAGATGTCGAGAAGATAGAGAAACTGGGAGTTATTACTCAGTAGGTATAAACTTTTAGTTATGCAAGATGAATAAGTTCTAGATCTGATGCATAATATAGAGCCTATAGTTAACAATACGATGTCATATACTGAAACACTTCTTAAAAGTGTAGATCTTCTGTTGTGTTCTTACCACAAAGGTAAAAGGAGAGAGAGGGGGGAAAAAATGACACAGGAAACTTTTGGAGGTGATGGACGTGTTTAATAAATTGGTTGTTGTGTTGGTACCACAAACATATGCATATATCCAAGCTTATCAATTGCAAACATTAAATGTATACTTTTTAGTATATCAATTATGTATCAATAAAGTTTTTTAATGGAAAATGTCTATAGAATATTCCTATCATCCCAGAAAGTTCTTTAGGACAGTGCTACACTAGAGGATTAAGTTTTAAACTCTTACGACTAATCTGCCTTCAGCCCAGCTGGAACCCCAGCTCCTGTTCGTAAATCCTAAGGGTTTAGTGGGTTTATAATAGGCATAACTCCCACCTACTCTCCAGGAGAGCTTCTGTATATTGACAAGGTAATCTTCTAGAGACTCCTGAAAGCTTGTGCAAAGTGGTTGATCCACTTACAGTACTTGTTCACCTCAAAAATCTCATTGTATTTTAATGGGAACTAAAGTTAAAGAGGCCAGTTACCTTAAACTCTGTACCTAAGGGCCTCGGGGGTAATACTTCATCCTAAAAATCAGTCTGCAAAGGAGAAAGAGGGGTCATCAGGACAGCTAGTCAAATCCCCTGGCTGAGCTAAATGAGGAATCTAGAAGGGATGTGATCAAGATAGGGTCATGAAGGCAGACCTCCACACTCCCAGCCAGTGTCTTGGCAGTGCCATGTAAGACTGAAGAGATAGGCTGGGACCACAAGATAAGAAGCTCAGCTGTCTCATCTATAATTTAAATGATATGAGCCATCCATCATAATAATGATAATATTAATAAAAAAATGTCACTTTGTTCTTTGCAACAACTATGAACACTTAGTGGAGGTGATGGATTCCAGTTCAGCTATTTCAGTCCTAAAAGATGATGCTGTGAAAGTGCTGCACTCAATATGTCAGCAAATTTGGAAAACTCAACAGTGCCACAGGACTAAAAAAGGTCAGTTTTCATTCTAATCCCAAAGAAGGGCAACACCAAAGCATGTTCAAACTACCACACAATTGCACTCATTTCATACCCTAGCAAATAACGCTCAAAATTCTCCAAGCTCGGCTTCAACAGTATGTGAACCAAGAACTTCCAGACGTTCAAGCTGGATTTAGAAAAGGCAGAGGAACCAGAGATCAAATTGCCAACATTTGTTGGATCATGGAAAAAGCAAGAGAGTTTCAGGACAAAAAAAAAAAAAAACAAAACATATCTTGTGCTTCACTGACTATGCTAAAGCTTTTGACTGTGTGGATCACAACAAACTGTGAAAATTTTTTCAAAAGATGGGAATACCAGACTAGCTTATCTGCCTCCTGAGAAACCTGTAAGCAGGTCAAGAAGCAACAGTTAGAACTGGACATGGAACAACGGACTGGTTCCAAATTGGGAAAGGAGTACATCAATACTATATATTGTCATCCTGCTTATTTAACTTACATGTAGAGTACATCATGTAAAATACCAGGCCAGATGAAGCATAAGCTAGAATCAAGTTTGCAGGGAGAAATATCAACAACCTCAGATCTACAGATAACACCACCTTTATGGCAGAAAGTGACGGGGAACTAAAGAGACTTTTGATGAAAGTAACAGAGAAGAGTGAAAAATCTGGCTTAAAACTAAACATTCCAAAAACAAAGATTATGGCATCTTGTCCCATCACTTCATGGCAAATAGATGAGGAAACAATGGAAACAGTGACAGATTCTATTTTCTTGGGCTCCAAAACTGCTGCAGACAGTGACTGCCGCCATGAAATTAAAAGACACTTGATTCTTGGAAGAAAAGCTATGACAAACCTAGACAGAATATTTAAAAAAGCAGAAATAAAATAAAATAAAATAAAAAAACAGAGACATTACTCTGCTGACAAAGGTGCTATAGTCAAAGCTATGGGTTTTGGGTAGCTATGTATGGTTTTAAGAGTTGAAACACAAAGAATGCTGAGCACTGAAGAATTGATGTTTTTAAACTGTGGTGTTGGAAAACACTCTTGAGGATCCCTTGAATTGCAAGATCAAACCAGTCAATCCTAAAGGAAATCAGTCCTGAATATTCATTGGAAGGACTGATGCTGAAGCTGAAGCTCCAATACTTTGGACACCTGATGTGAAGAACGACTCACTGGAAAAAAAAAACCCTGATGCTGGGGAAGACTGAAGGCAGGAGGAGAAAGGGATGACAGAGGATGAAATGGTTTGATGGCATCACCAACTTGATGGACGTGAGTTGTGAGCAAGCTCCAGAAGATGGTGAAGGATGGGGAAGCCTGGCATGCTGCACTGCATGGGCAGCAAAGCCATGGGCTGTAAAAAGTCAGACTGACTGACTAAACAGCAAGGATACCACCTAACCCTTAATATAATCTAGTTACATAAGAGGCAGGCAAGATTCCCCAGCTTCACTGACAAGTAACTGAGTCTCAGAGAGACCGTGTGCATTGTTCAACACCATGTATTAACAGAAATTGATGGGGCTTACCAGGTGGCACTCCTGGTAAAGAACCCACCTCCAGTGCAGGAGACGTATGAGATGCTGGTGCTATCCCTGGGTTCAGTCTGGCAACCCAGTCCAGTATTCTCGCCTGGAGAATCCCATGGATGGAGGATCCTGGTAGGCCACAGTATGCACAGTCCTAAAGAGTCAGACATGACTGAAGTGACTTAGCACAGCTGCACACCAAAGGATCATGAGTCAAAGCCAACGTCTTGTATTTATCAAGAAGAATGACAAAGACTGCAATAAGAGAGGGAAAAGAACAACAGGTCAGAAAAACAGATCAGAAAGGATTGAAAGAAATCTAGGAATCAACGACTGGAAGAACTAAAAACACTAAACAAAGGAATTCCTGCATGTAAAAACTCAGAAATGAACAACAAAAAAATCAAGAGGCAGATGAATGGCTGGATGGGTAAAAACATTCTAAAAATGGAAAGGAGAGAGGGCCATCTTACTGAATCAGGTAAAATCTTTGTTTTTGTTGGCATTGTGCACATTGGAGGCAAAGATGGATCTAATTAGCATCTGGCCTCTCGCTCAGTTGGTAAAGAATTTGCTTGTAATTCAGGAGACCCGGGTTCAACCCCTAGGTTGGGAAGATCCCCTGTGGAAGAAAATGGCAACTCACTCCAGTATTCTTGCCTGGAGAATCCCAGGGACAGAGGAACCCATATAAAGTTCATGATACTAATTCATTGTGACTATTTATCTCCATGACTTTTTCACCCTCCTCTTTTACTGAATCAAAGTTTCCTTAATGATAAAGTAAAATTGTTTAGCTAATTCCTTTCCGAAATCCATTCTAGCTTGACAATTATAGAATATTATGAGGCCCTCCTTGAACAGCAGCTCCTGTTGCTGTTCAGTTGCTAAGTCATGCCCGATTCTTTGTAACCCCATGGTCTTCAGTATGCCAGGCTCCCCTTTCCTTCACTGTCTCCCGGAGTCTGCTCAGATTACTGTCCATTGACT
This sequence comes from Bos grunniens, assembly GCF_055505025.1. NCBI lineage: Eukaryota > Metazoa > Chordata > Mammalia > Artiodactyla > Bovidae > Bos > Bos grunniens. The sequence goes on along the minus strand of NC_141170.1, from coordinate 7,889,284 downwards.
CAGTGATGGTATCTATCCATCCCATCCTCTGTTGTCCCCTTCTGTCAATATTTTCCAGCATCAGGGTCTTTTCCAATGAGTCAGCTCTTCAATTAAGTGGCCAAAATATTGGGGCTTCAGATTCAGCTTCAGCATCAGTCCATGAAGAGTCCTTCAGATGAAGAGTTCATTTCCTTTAGGAATATCTGGTTTGATTTCCTTGTGGTTCAAAGGATTCTGATTTTTGACAGTCTTTCAAAGACTCAGAGCTCTCTGTCTCCTTAGGTGAAAGAGTTTTCTGTCAGCCTTGAAATTTTGTTGTTCTCCAATTTGCAGGCTCTGATGCCAGCCACCACACCTAACTCAGGCATGATCTATCCTTGATGGCTGTCTAGATCACTTGCAGCCCATCAGGTCTGGAGGGGGCACACACCACATCTTCCCTCCGTTATAACCGCATCGTATACTGCCTGCTGAGTACCTGGCATATTTCAAAGAGAAAGACCTTTTCTTACAGGAAAGAAATGGATAATTTATTATAGGAGAGTCATTCTAGTAGAATGAAGTTTTCACTTTGAAATTTAACACAAGTAATTATTTTTATTATAGAGAATGCACATAAGGAAAAAGAAGAAAATGAAACTGCCCATAATTCTACCATCTAGAGGTCACTAATATAATATTTATGTATAATTCATTTCCAGTGATAGATAGGTCACGCTGTACTGTTCTATAATCTGCAATTTCCCCTAACATAATATGAACATTTTCTATGTCAATTCCTAGAGCTCCTACCTTTTAAATGACTGCAGGGTGTGCTTTTCTAGAATGTGCAATAGTTAATGAATCTAATCTATATGGTGGCATTTGAGTTCTAATTTTAGCTATCTTCAACTGTATGAAAAAGTGCCCCATACTTATGTCTTTGTATGTTTGTCCAATCATCTACTCAAGATAAATTCTCATTAAAATGGAAGCTCCGTGTGAAGAAGAGTTTTTAAAATCTTGTTTGTTTTTATCTTCAGTGTTTAGCTATAATATCTGCATATTACACAAGGCAAATATTTACTTGCTGAGTAAATAAAATTTTTGAGGAGGAATCGTTGAATCAAAGGATATGCATGTTTTATATTTTAACATATGTTGTCAAATTGCATACAGAAAAATTATACAAATATAACCCCATCAACAATATCTGGAGATGTCTTTCTTTCTCTGCTCTTGCCAGTGTTGGAAATCATCAATATTTCAACCTTTGCCAAAATTACAGGCAAATGATTATCTCACTTTACTCATCTCTCAGATTTCTTGTGATATGAAATGTATCTGCTTGTGTTATATTATTTGTCTTGTGTGTATTTTATTTATCTGTTTATGTTGCTTGCCCATTATTTCACTGAGGTTGTCTTTTTCAAATTTATTTGTAATTACTCTTCATATATTCAGGGTATATTACATTCAGTTTGTCATTCATGTTAGAGATATTTTACTTAATGCTATCTTTTAACTTCATTTATCATGTTATTTTTATATATATACACACACTGTTTGAACTAAAATATCTTCATCTATTTCGTTGTGCTAGAGAAGAGGGCTGTATGAATGCAAATGCCTTCAGTACAAGGCAGGTACCAGAAATGTATAAAAGGACTATTTATAATACCACTCAATATTTTGTTATTGACACAAAGGAAGAATGGTTTGCCCTTGGGTCTTCTGTTTCAATTATTTTTTTTCCTTCCTTCCTCTGCCTCTCCCTCTCTCTTTTTCTGCGTTGAATGCATCCATGGGCAGAATTTGAGTCACGCACCATCAGTTTGTGACATCTGCTTTCATGACTCTTTGCATTTCTGCCCTGCTATGAAAAATCATAACCAATCCAGGACTGGGGAGATTAGATACAGATATTTACATACGTGTACATCCTCCTGATGTTCTCTTGATATTTATCTCCTTTTAGGTTCACATTTTAAATACATTTGCTGCTAAGTCACTTCAGTCATGTCTGACTCTGTGTAACCCCATAGACGGCAGCCCACCAGGCTCCCCCGTCCCTGGGATTCTCCAGGCAAAAACACTGGAGTGGGTTGCCATTTCCTTCTCCAATGATGAAAGTGAAAAGTGAAAGTGAAGCCGCTCAGTCCTGTCCGACTCACAACGACCCCAGGGACTGCAGCACCAGGCTCCTCCATCCATGGGATTTTCCAGGCAAGAGTACTGGAGTGGGGTGCCATTGCCTTCTCTGTAAATACATTTGAAATCCATTTAAAAGGACGATGTGATAGACAGACTTGACTTTGGTTGGTTTCTAAATGAGGAGTCATTTGCCTCATTGCCATTTTTTTTTTTTTTTACTTATCCCTCTTTCCCCAGGGGTTTCAAATACCTGCTTTTACCATATACCAATTTCTTATATACACAGGTTCTGTTCCTATGTATTCTGTCCTTTCCTGTCAATTTCTCTGTCTCTAAGTTTTTTCATGTCACCACATCTTTATTCTAGTTGCTATATCTCTGTAGTAGATCTTTAGTGTCGCGATCCCTAAGGTCATCGTACACAGCCAGTATTGCTCATATGAAAGAAAGCATCAGCTGGTTTAGCTGTGGGCTGGCTGGACTAAGACATCCTCAGCTAGGCTCGAGTCCAACAACGTGTCGCAGAGTCCAACAGAAAGGAAAATAAGCAAGTTTTCTGCAGGCTTGGGCTTGGAATTAGCAAGACATATCTATCACCACATTCTAGTGGTCAAAGCAAGTAAAAAGTATCTAGCCAAATTTCAAAAGGAAGAGAAAGTTCTCCTAGTTTGGTTAGAGGACCTGTAAAATCACAGTTGCAGGTAGAAGAACACAATTTCAGACATTTTAGCAATCAATCTATCATACTAAGTGATGAAGAAATGACTCGTTTCACACACATCTTATGCAGCCTTGAACAGCTGAGATTATCTCTAAATGCCTCCTGCTGCTGTTTTCCAACTCAGTTTAGAGCCATCCATGCTAGAAGTCCATTTATTGCTTTAATACATTGTTTTTTCAGTCTGATATGCTTCCTATATATTTTCTCAAATAGCACTACTTGGGGACTTCCACTCCTGGGAAGATGGAGTAGAAGTCATTTTTACTATTTTTTCAGCGAAGTACAATAAAAATATAATACTTAAGTGTAAATCTAGCAAAATATGCACAAGACTTGTATGCTGAACACTGAAAAATGCTGATGAAGAAAATTAAAGAAGTTTTATATAAATGAAAATGTATATTGTGCTTATGGATTAAAAGAAGATGTAGTTAAGATGTCATGCATGCATGCTCAGTCACTTCAGACTCTTTGTGACCCTGTGGACTGTAGCCCACCAGGCTCCTCTGTCCATGGGATTCTCCAGGCAAGACTACTGGAGTGGATTACCATGCCCTCCTCCAAGGGATCTTCCCAACCTAGGGATCGAACCCTCCTCTCTTACATCTCCTGAACTCGCCAGAATACTGGAGTAGGTAGCCTTTCCCTCCTCCAGCAGATCTTCCCAACCCAGAGATCAAACCCAGGTCTCCTCCATTGTGGGTGGATTCTTCACCAGCTGAACCACAAGTGTGGCCCCCTGAACTGGCAGGTGGATGCTTTACCACTAGCACCATTTGGGAAGCCCAGGAAAAATGTCAGTTCTCCCCAAGTTGATGTGCAGGTTTAACATAATCCTTATCAAGACAATAGCAAGATTTTTTATAGGTATAGGCAAGATTAGTTTTACATTTATGTGAAATGGTAAAAGAACTAGAGTAGCTACAACAATTCTGAAGAAAAATAAGCCAGGATTAATCACTCTATTCAATGTCAAGATATTATGTAACTACAGTAATCAAGATTGTGTGGTATTTATGGAGAGACAGACCCTTAGTTCAATAAAACAGAACAAAGAAACTAGAAATAGCCTCTCACAAGTACAACCAACCGACTTTTAATACTCATTTTGTGTGACAGACTATTAGTATCCCAAATATATAGAGTAATCACAAATGCAATATGCAAAAAGAAATTCAATGGAAGAGGGATAGGCTTTTTAACAGAAGAAACCTTCATAAGCAAAATAAATAAATAACATTGCACTATAATTCATATGTTTTATTAAGCCAACAAAAATGGACCATAGGTTTAAATGTAAAACAGCACAGACTTTAGAAGATATTATAGAAGAAAATCTGGGACGTAGTCTTTGGTGAAAGGTTCTCAGACATGACACCAAAAGCAGAATTTATCTTCAAAAATTTATAAATTGGTCTTCATCAACATTAGAAAATGTTTGCTCTGTAAAAAATTTATGAGAATAAAAAGACAAGCTACAGACTGGAAAAAAACATTTTCAAGCCACCTATCTCACAATGGATTATATCTAGAACAATAAATAATTCTCAAAGTTCAACTTAAGAAAATAAATTATTCAATCAGAAAAATGAGCAAAAGACATCAGAGAGCAAAGGTTTTCATCAGAGAAGATACACAAGAAAAATAAGCACATAAAGATGTTCAAAATCACTTCTGCTGCTGCTAAGCCGCTTCAGTCGTGTCCAACTCTGTGCGACCCCATAGACGGCAGCCCACCAGGATCCCCCATCCCTGGGATTCTCCAGGCAAGAACACTGGAGTGGGTTGCCATTTCCTTCTCCAATGCATGAAAGTGAAAAGTGAAAGTGAAGTCGCTTAGTCATGTCCGACCCTCAGCGACCCCATGAACTGCAGCCCACCAGGCTCCTCCATCCATGGGATTTTCCAGGCAAGAGGACTGGCCATTAGGAAAATGTAAACTAAGGTCATGAAATATCACTACATACTTACTAGAATGACTGAAATAAATAAAACATATAGTGACAATTCTAAGTGTTGGTGAGAAGTCAGAGAAAGCAGACCTTTCATTAATTTCTAGTGTAAATGTAAAGTGAGACAATAACTCTTGAAAATGGTTTACAATTTCTAAAAATTCTAAATGTACACCAACCTTATGATAGAGTAATAGCACACCCAGATATTTATCCTAAAAAAAAGAAAAAAGGAAACATATCTAAACAAAGATCTTTTACGAAATTGCCCATAACGTCTTTATTTATAATAGCCCCAGACAGGAAACAACCAAACTTTTCTTCAGCAGGTGAATGGTTAACTGTGGTACATCCATACCACGTGCTGTGGACTGACTATTTGAATCCCCGCCAAGTTCATATGTTGAAACCCTAATCCCCAGTATGATGATATTTGAAGATTCAGCCTTTGGCAAGTAATTAAACCAGGAGGGTAGATCTTTCCTGATGGCATCATCTCCCTTTTAAGAAGAGACCAGAAACTTATTTCTTCTCTCTGCACTAAGAAGATACAGCAAGAAGGAATGCATCTGTAAACCATGAAGAGGGCTCACACCAGACACCATATAGGCCAGTACCTTGATTTTGGACTCCTTAACTTACGTAACTATGAGAAATAGATTTCTGTTACTTAAGCCATCCAGTCTCTGGTATTATGTTATAGCAGCCTAAGCAGTCTAAGACACCATAAGTACTACTCAACATTAAAAAGGAAAGAACTTTTTAAATGATGGTTTTCTCAGGGTATATGCCCAGTAGTGGGATTGCTGGGTCATATGGTAGTTCTACTTTTAGTTTCGTTTCAGTTCAGTTCAGTCGCTCAGTCATGTCCGACTCTGTGACTCCGTGGACTGCAGCACGCCAGGTCTCCTTGTCGATCACCAACTCCCAGAGTTTACCCAAAGTCATGTCCATTGAGTCGGCAATGCCATCCAACTATCTCCTCCTCTGTTGTCCCCTTCTCCTCCTGCCCTCAATCTTTCCCAGCATCAGGGTCTTTTCAAATGAGTCAGCTCTTCACATCAGGTGGCCAAAGTATTGGAGTTTCAGCTGCAACATCAGTTCTTCCAATGAACACCCAGGACTGATATCCTTTAGGATGGACTGGTTGGATCTCCTTGCAGTCCAAGGGGCTCTCAAGAGTCTTCTCCAACACCACAGTTCAAAAGCATCAATTCTTCAGTGCTCAGCTTTCTTTATAGTCCAACTCTCACATCCATATATGACTACTGGAAAAACCATAGCCTTGACTATATGGACATTTGTTGGCAAAGTAATATCTCTGCTTTTTAATATGCTGTCTAGGTTGGTCATAACTTTCCTTCCAAGGAGTAAGTGTCTTTTAATTTCATGGCTGCAGTCACCATATGCAGTGATTTTCATTTATTTCAACATAAAATAGGAACAGAATTGGGTCATTTGGTGGCTCAGAGGTTAAAGCATCTGCCTCCAATGCAGGAGACCCGAGTTCAATCCCTGGGTCAGGAAGATCCCCTGGAGAAGGAAATGGCAACCCACTCCAGTGTTCTTACCTGGAGAATCCCAGGGATGGAGAAGCCTGGTGGGCTGAAGTCCACGGGGTTGCTAAGAGTCGGACACGACTGAGTGACTTCACTATAGATGCACCTAGAGTCTGTTATACAGAGTGAAGTCAGAAAGAGAAAAACAAATATCATGTATTAATACATGTATGTGGAATCTAGAAAAATGGTACAGATGAATCTATTTGCAGGGCAGGAATAGAGACACAGATGTAGAGAATGGAGATGTGGAACAGGGGTGGGGGAAGGGGAAGTGGGATGAACTGGGAGATTGGCATTGACACATATACACCACCACGTGTAAAATAGTTAGTGGGAAGCCACTTTATAATGCAAGGAGCTCAGCTCTCTCTGATGACTCAGGTGGGTGGGATGTGCGTGGAGGAGGTACATGAGGGAGGGGCTAGATATAAATATATCTAAATTCTTAAAGAGAGGGCACATCATCACTGATTGCCTTCTGTTGAATGCTCAGGCTTATTCCATCACACCCAAGTTGACAGTCTGAGTTTAAGGAAAATCTATAGGAGTATAGCATGCTTACAAAATATATGCAAAAGTATGAAGAATGGTTGTTTGGAATAAGAGTATATCTTTTTTAGAAACAGGTTATAGTGAATATATTTGCATCATAGAGTCAGCTTGCTCATTGTAAAGAGGAAATTTTAGATCTGGACAATCTTTTTGGCTGACCTAAGGTGACCAGTGCTTCCAGAAAAATCACTGCATTGTCGGTGGTGTTGGTAACAATTCAGACATCTATCCATGTGGGTCATTTAATTATTTTGCTCCCACAATGATTCCAGCCTTTGAGTTTTTGTTTTTTGGGGGGAAAAAAAGTTTCAAATGTATACCTTCCAATCAGTAACTGTTGTGTGAGTTGCTTTACAAAGTGTGTTAAACCTGTCTGCAACCTTCAGTCTTACCATGTCTCTGTAACATCTCCTGCAGCTGAACCAGCACTCAAAGGCCACAAGGGATTAATGATCAAAGTCTCTGTAGCTGAAAATGCCAGGATTTCCTCTGCATGAAGTCCTGGGCCCAGGTTCTTCAAGATAATTGGATTTCCCCATCTTCCTTTAGCATCTACTCCAGGAAAGAAAATTGATTGGATGACAGTGAAAACCAAAGAGAAGGTAAAGAAGCAATCAGCCCCTCACCTTTTTCCTCCAGTTTAACTCTGATCCTGTCCTTTGAACTTGATATATGATCTGGGTCTCCTCAGCTTCCGCCCTGGTACTCTGTAAAGACTCCAAGTAGGTTTGCAGTTTGATGCTCTCAATCTTGGTTGCCTTAGGTTTGAGAAATGATCTTCACTCTTGCTTGGGGACAAAAATGTAGTCTGGGCCCACCAAGGACAATATTTTAATAGAAAGGTAATTGGTGAGAAGCAAACAAGAAAGATGGTGAGAAGTTGCTAAGAACGGAGTTGAAGAGGTTCCATGCTGATGTCATTGGAGGTCATCTCTTAGGGAGTATATTGGTCAGGCTAGTTATGAGAATAGGCTTTAGTAGAAACTTAGCAGACAAATGTGAGAAGAAGCAATGACTTATTTTGCAGTATTTGTCTATATCACACTTCTTCTCTTATATTCTATCCTGTCTTCTTCAAGAGTTTGCTCACTGCCTCTCCCCTGGCATAAGCCATATTGTGTATTTAAGTGACTTTAGAGATAATTTTGGATTATGGCCAGATGTCCACTTTCTACATTTTGGAGTGAAAGGGTATGTGGGTCAGATTGTATGGTTTTCCTATTTGATTGAGGGCAGGAGGAGAAAGGGGTGACAGAGGATGAGATGGTTGGATGGCATCATCAACTCAATGGACATGAGTTTTAGCAAACTCCAGGTGATAGTGAGGGACAAGCAAGCTTGGAGTGCTTCAGTCCATGGGTTGAAAAAAGTCAGACATGACCGAGTGACTGAACAACAACGAAATCTGTATACAGCCTATCTGTAGCATGTGAAGTTTAGCCCCATACAGAGCTGGGGTTTGGTTCTTGGTGGTCAGACTGGATCAGGTAGCCAGGAATAAAATGAGTCAACCAAACAATGGAATAAAATGTGTCAACTGACCGAAGGGTCAGTTGGAGGTAAAGTCTTCAGAGGATGTCACAGAATCCAATGGCAGGTGTCTAGGCCAACCAAGAACATTGTTTTGATCATCTATTTCTAGAAAATATCCCATATCAAACTTAGTGGCTTAAAGCAACAATGATCATCTATTTTCCTTAGAAATCAGCAATTTGTGTGGAGCATATATGGTATAATGGGGGCTGGAGGAACCACTTCAAAGATAGCACATGTACATGACCGGCAAGTTAGTGCTGGTGTTATATGGTAAATCACCTCCACCCTAATTTCATGTGTGGAACCCTAACTGTGTACTTCAGAAAGTCATCTTATTTGAAAATAGCACCTTTACAGAGGTAACCAAGTTAAAACAAGGTCATAAGTCCAGGCTCAAATCCATTCTGAGTCTTTTATGAAGGGGAAATTTGGTCAGAGGAAAGACTATGAAGACACAGCGAGAAAAATGGTCATCTACCGAGCAAGAAAAGAGGCCTGGAACAGAGATTTCCCCTGAAATCCTAAGAATAAATCAGTGTTGTTTCTTTGTTGGTCTCAAGGTCAGGCCAACACCTTGGCCTCCAGAACTGTCAGACAATAAATTTATATTGTTTAAGCCATCCAGAAGCCCTGGGATACTTATATAGCTATTTCTTAGTTTCTCTGAAAATGGGTTTCTCCCTGAGGTGACTTGAGCTACTACTGGAAAAGACCTTGATGCTGAGAAAAGATTGAGGGCAGGCGGAGAAGGAGATGACAGAAGATGAGATGGTTAGATGGCATCCCTAACTCTATGCTCTTTTCATTGAGCAAAGAGCCATTTTCAAGAATGAGGATTATAAGAGCAAGGAAGCAGAAACAGTTTATTTTGGTCTATTTCAGTTTTGGTGCAGAAACTGGCACAGTGTCATTGCCTCTGCATTCTACTAGTCAAAAATCAAGAGGTTCGATTCAAAGAGAGGGAACATATTCTTCCCTTCTTATTGAAGCAAACATCAAATCATTTTGAGGTCATGTGAGAAAACCATCTCAAACATTGAGACTGACAAAAAGTCAAGAATGAAGCATCTCGAATATGCCTTGTAAAAGGTGGCAGCTAACACAACACTTACCGGGTCCAAGGTGGCATACTAAATGCTTACATGCGTTATTTCTTTCCACTCTCCTCATAATCCCATAATATAGATGCTGCCATTATTATTTCCAGTTTGGAATCAGAAAGATCAAGAAACATATCTACCTAGGGTCACACAGCTAATGATAGTCAGAATTGCCATATGAAATCAAAATGTCTTCTGAGCCTACACTTTTAGCCACTCAGATACTGCTTCAGGGATCTTCTGGATGACTAGACTAGGAGCTTCAATATCAGATCATTCTGACCTGAAACCTTCAAACACATGCCTGTGTGTTTCCAATCTTCTCTTCCAGAACATGCTACCCATATCTTCTGATTTAAAAAGAAAATGCAGTTCAGTTCACCTCCTTTCATTTTTACATAAAGAGTAAGAATGATACCTAGCAAGTTCTATAAAATGTTCAGAGATTTAAAGAGACAAATAAAAGCCAGATGAAAAGTTTGTCTTTACTCCAAGAATAAACACAAGTGCATTGAGTTTATAGGCGCTGGTAAGAGAATAAATCAATTTACCTCTGTATCTCATCATACTTTACAGGTTTGTAACAAGGTGTACTTTGTTAGATTTTAATCTGCCTACATTTGAGACAGCAAAGCTCTCCACAATCATCTTTTAATGGCATCGCCATTTATAGACAGTAACTAATTTCAAACTTCATAGCACTTGGCTTTTATGATTATTCCAAATCATTTAAATGCAAATGAATTTCCATAGAGAGAAAACATCAAATGCCCTTGAGTGGCAACATGTAACAGAGCCGCACACGGCAGCCACCGTAAGAATCTGAAGCGGTCGGATAGGGTTGGATGGTAAGGCTGTATGAAAGCATTTGCCTAAATCCAATTTACATTTAATTCCACATTATATTCTATTTACCCATTCTGTCATTTTAACATGACTTACTTAATCCTCCTCTGAAATCCCATCCACTCCTCAAGGCAAACCTAAGTTTGAGTTAGGAAGAGGAGGGATAGCAATGCAACCTCCCAAAACAAGCATTGAAAGCTCCTAGATGCCTCTTGCGCCTCTAAACCTCTTTGCAGTTAATAATCTTATTGCATGAGACAGCCCCAAACATCTGTGCTTGCATCAAACTATTGCTCTTTTTTTTTTTTTTTTCAAACTGAGTGTGTGCTTTCCTGCTTAATCAAGTAATATTCCTGCACAGAATTGTTAAGTAATAATGTGCGCATAGCTCTGGGATGCAGAAGGCTGGCCCCTATATGAATTCATCCTAGTGTGATTGCTCACAAAACCAGTGTTACAGTTGCCAGCACAGCAGAGTCCACTTAGAGATAAGCTGTGGATGGTGACGTGGTCTTCATTGTTGCTCAGTCGCTCAGTTGTGTCCGAAGCTTTGCAAACCCATGAGCTGCAGCACACCAGGATTCCCTGTCCTTCACTCTCTCCTGGAGTTTGCTCAAACTCATGTCCACTGAGTGGGTGATGCCATCCAACCATCTCATTCTCTGTCACCCCCTTCTCCTCCTGCCTTCAATCTTACCCAGCATCAGGGTCTTTTCCAATGAGTCAGTTCTTCGCATCAGGTGGCCAAAGTATTGGAGCTTCAGCTTCAACATCAGTCTTTCCAATGAATATTCCAGGTTGATTTCCTTTAGGATTGAACAGTTTTATCTCATTTCTGTCCATGGACAAGGGAAGATAATACTGCATTATGTCACTCGACCAAGTGTATACAAAGTTGTGGATTGGGCACTGGGAATACAAGCATAGGTAGTGTATGATCCCTACTCTCTACGATTTCATGATAAAGCAGAAGAAAGAGATGCCATTAAATAGCTGTATCTCAAGAGCTATGCAGGAATGCAAGACCTTGACTGTTTCTGAGTCTTGAAGAATATGGAGACAAAGAAGAGGGTGGATTATGTGGCAGATATTATGGAGAACAGCTTGATTAGGTCCCCATTTTTATGCTCAGGTTTGGGGGCTTTCCCTTCACAATGCTCATCACACCTAATTTTAATCATTTTTTTTAAATTATGGGACTTCCCTGGTGGCTCAGATGGTAAAGAATCTGTTAGCAAAAGGAGACTAGTTCATTCCCTGGGTCAGGAAGATCTTCTGGAGAAGGAAATGGCAACCTACTCCAGTATTCTCGCCTGGAGGATTCTATGGACAGAGGAGCCTGGCACAGTCCATGGGGTCACAAAGAGTCAGACATGACTGAGCAGCTAACACTTTCACTGTCCTCGTTCTGTGGTAGAAGTACCATAGAGATAAGGACTGTATCTATCTGCTCAAGGCCATCTTGCAGCTTGGCACAGGACCCCGCATGTGGTAAGAACTCCATAAAAATTTGCTAAATGTAAAGACCAAAGTCAATGTTAATTTCCAAACAATCATTTTCACGCCCATCCCAGGCTCTCCTGTCCATCGCTTTCTTGCCCAAGCTCAATCCCTCTTCTCCACATTTGCCTCTTCTGATCTTTGTGTTGGACCAAAGTCCTCACTCTTTTCCATGTGGTCCTTCAAAGGCTATCAATGAATTGCATTTTTCATAAGAATTGGACTGACAATGCCACCTCTCATAATCTTTACACCTTTGAATTCATACAACATGAGTTATCATATGATAATGATGCCTTTCAGCATAAAATTAATGCTGTGTTTGGCTTCACAAAGTATGTATGTGTGTTCAACATGAAACTTCTCAAAAGTAAAAGCTATTAATTCTTTTATGGTTTGTTCTCCACTTCATAGAATATAGTGCCAACCTTAGTAAACAGAACAGCCAGCCTGATAAACTTTAATGGGCCACCTCAACACTAAACGTTACTGTCTATTTTCTAGAAAAGTCGAATGGCCACCAGACCATGATGTGCCTTGCCCAGCATCAAATATCAGGTGGGGAAAGCAGGATCAAGTATCTGTTTTTCCCATTGTCACCAAATTGTGACATTTTTCCCTACTTGTGACATTTTTTTGTGACATCTAATGTGACCATTCTTAGAGTCACAATGATGAATCATATTAATGATGAGAATTTGAACCATTCAAAATCCATAGCTCTTTTACATCAGATCCTTCCCTGATCTGAGCCTTTATCAGCTTACATCCAAAATGCAAACTCTGGGTTAGGGAAGTTTCTAAATTCCCTCACCACCCAGAAGCTCTAGTTTCCATCTTCTGAGTCAATGGTTCCTGTTGCCAAGGAGAAATAATAAAAAGATTCTGACTTACAAAATTCAACATGGTGACATATGACGTATAAACTAATTCTCATATTGCAACATAGTCACCTTTTTACATGAACCTGTGCCCCCAAAATGCAAAAGGTGTAGAATACAGTATGTGGATATCACTTCTAATCTTTTCTAAGGAGCTTATAATTCAATTAGATAGATGACATGTGACACAAAACTTGCGGGGAGAAATGTGTGTGTGTCAGTCGCTCAGTCATGTCTGACTCTTTGCAAAGCCATGGACTATAGCCTGCCAGGCTCCTCTGTCCATGGGATTTCCCAGGCAAGAACACTGGAGTGGGTGGCCATCCCCTTCTCCAGAGGATCTTCCTGACCCAGAAATCGAGCCCAGATCTCCTGCATGGCAGGCAGATTCTTTAATGTCTGATCTATCAAGGAAGCACAGCCTATGGGCAGGTCCATTGAGTGTTATCTGCCTCTTAGCACATATCTCAACCACTGTTTTGGCAAGAATTTCAAAAGCTCTACTATTATAATGTTCGGAAACGATTGTAAAAGGCAATTAGTTGGACACTGAAAGTGTTTTGTTTGGGGTCACAGAACATGAAGGGTGGTGGAGGTCATTGGTGGTAGGTTAATTGCTAAGTCTTGTCCAACTCTTGCAACTGATGGCCTGTAGTCCACCAGGCTCCTCTGTCCATGGGATTTCCCAGGCAAGAATACTGGAGTGGATTGCTATTTCCTTCTCCAAGAACATGAAGGGTGGTATAGAATAAAAGTTAAGAGCATAGACTTTGAAGTCATCGAGATCTGAGTTAAATATGGCCTCCAACCTGGATCAAGGTGTTTAACATCCATAAGCCTCAATGCATACATCTTCAGGCAAAGGTAAATAAAAATATCCCCCTCAAGTGCTTTGTGTGTCGTTTCAGTGATATGATTTGTGCAACTCCCAGGACATAACAAGTGCTCAATAAAGTTAATATAACAGGAGATAAATATTTATTAAATTGAATTCACACAGTTTTAGAAAGGTATATTGCTGAGACAATTCCCTCAAATCCTTTCCTGAAGTCATATATTGTAAATAACCACAAAGATTAGAGATGGAATGGAATGAGAAAAGGAAGCTGAATAATCATTGCTATGAATACTTACAAAGTGTTTCAAAAACTCTCTTCTGTGCTTATCTCTTTGGAGAATCTCAGCATTCCCTGAAATGCGCAGAAAAAAACAGTGCAATTATCATTTTAACCATTTTCTTTCTTTTTTTAGCAGTGCCACACAGAACACGGGATCTTAGTTCCCAGGCCAGGAATTGAGCCAGTGTCCCCAGTGGCACCCCAGTCCAGTACTCTTGCCTGGAAAATCCCATGGACGGAGGAGCCTGGTAGGCTGCAGTCCATGGGGTTGCTAAGGGTCAGACACGACTGAGCGACTTCACTTTCACTTTTCACTTTCATGCATTGGAGAAGGAAATGGCAACCCACTCCAGTGTTCTTGCCTGGAGAATCCCAGGGATGGGGGAGCCTGGTGGGCTGCCTTCTATGGGGTCGCACAGAGTTGGACACGACTGAAGCGACTTAGCAGCAGCAGCAGCCCCTGTGTTGGAAGCAGAGTCTTAACCACTGGACCACCAGGGAAGTCTTGTAAGTCTCATTTTAGAGATGAGGAAATTAGGTGACATGGTTGCAATATCACCTAGTTACAGAGCAATGGTGCTTATTCTATTACTCGCTAATCTAAGTCTCCAACTCCTCCAAGGTAAGCAGCCTCAAAGTTTATGTTAGGAGACTGTCAGGTAAAGGGCAAGGACTGAATTTCAACCGAAGTCAATAGGGATTATACATAAAACTTAAAAGGCAAGGGATAATGAACTATAAAAAGTAATAATTATACCACAAGTTAACACAAAATGTGGGTCTAAATGAGACATAAGAAAAGTGGCAAAAGAAGAATTTCAAGAAAGCCCAATCCATAGAAAGGAACACCTGTTTGTGGTTCCAATGTGTGGACTGGGACTCTTACTTCTTGTTCCAAAGGGTGGTTATACAGATGTGAGCATGAATTTAACACCTGCTCTAGGAAAAGCATCTTTATCCCGACTTGAGATGAAAGAAGGAGTCTCAATTTCCTGCCCTCATCTTATAGGGCATCCTAATACAGGCCAGACTTTTTCAGGGACTAGACGTGTAGACATGAGAAGCTAACTTTATTAGTGTTGTTGAGACCTAGTGGGGAAACCAAATAAAGAACAGGAGAGGTCTAACAATAAATGATAAGACTGCAATAGAAAAAGGCATATGGTTCTCTGAGATCAGAGTGGAAGAGGAGTCTGCACAGGAAGACATCAAGGAAACTTTTCTTGACAAGTGATGAGTTGGACTGGTACCCAGATGAGCACAAGATCAGCAGGGGAGGAAACTGGAAAAAAAGATCTGCAGAAAGAAAGGGAACTCCAATTTCCAGGCAGAGAGCACAGTTCATGCCAGAGCATCACGGTATTGAGTAGGTTAATCAGGGTTCTATATGCCTATTTCTAGACTATATCAGGAAGTCCACTTAAAGAGATATCATTGTTCCTACTCTGCACTTTGTCCTTCTAAAGATACCCTCTTCATACATGGTGAAAAAAAAAATAGCTACTATATTTTGTCCCACGCAGGCTGACCTCAGCTAACTGCAGCCAATAGACCATGGTGGGCACATGACCCATAGTCAGAAGAGTCAGTAACATCTGAAGTACGACATATGGGCTAGAATGAAAAGACTGTTCAGTTTGATGCCTCACTCAATAACTTAAAATAGGAGAGCAGGGGGACCCGAGTAGTGAGTGATAAGAGTAAAAGAATGAACTTACTTACAAAACAGAAGTAGACTCACAGACTTAGAGAACAAACTAATGGTTATCAGTTGGGGGAGAAGGTGGACAGAGGGATAGTTAGGGAGTTTGGGATTGACATACACATTGCTGTATTGAAAATGGATAACCAACAAGGACTTACTGAATACTGCAGGGAACTCTTGCTCACTATTATGTAATAATCTAACTGGGGGAATAATTTGAAAAAGATAAGGGTGTGTGTATATATATATATATATATCTCGAAATCATTTTGTTGTACCCCTGAAACTAACACAGCATTATTAACCAACTATACTCTAATATCAAATAAAAAGTTAAAAGAAAAAGAGTCATCAGAAGAAAGAGTCAGAGATGGAAGGATATAGCAAGAGAAAGCCATATGGAAGACAAAGTTAACAGGGATTGGAGAATATCAAACCAATCAAAGAAACTCAGCTGCTAGAGATATATAAAAAAAAGTTATAAACAAAAAAAGATGTCAAGTCTTCATGTGAGAGAAAAAAGGAATTTGTTCTTTCTTAGTCCCTGGCATTATTACCACATCACATGCAATTGGAGACACGGTAAAACAAAGTGAAAATTGCTGAGAAAATTCTGAGTCATCCTTCCTGACAATTTTCTAAGCAGAGCCTATGTTTGGGGGACAGACAAACTTAACCACAAAAAAAAGAACATTCCCGAGGCAATGTTAATGAAGTATAGGACTGATGCTGAAGCTGAAGCTCCAATATTTGGGCACTTGATGCAACTGACTCATTGGAAAAGACCCTGATGCTTGGAAAAATTGAAGGCAGGAGAAGGGGACGACAGAGGATGAGATGGCTGAATGGCATCACTGACTCAATGGACATGAGTTTGAGCAAGCTCCAGGAGTTGGTGATGGACAGGGAAGCCTCGTGTGCTGTAGTCCCCATGGGCTCACAAAGAGTTGGACATGACTGAGCTACTGAACTGAAGTATAAAACAAGTAAATGGTAAGCAAAAATTTGAAACACAAAGATTGATAACTAATTCGTATGTGTGCTCCGTCATGTCCAACCCTTTGCAGCCCATGGGCTCCTCAGCCCATGGAATTTTCAAGGCAAGAATACTGGAGTTGGGTGCCATATCCTACTCCAGATAACTAATTTACCCCTGAGCCTTCTGACAGCCAGAGCAAAAACCAAAGCATGCTAAGGTACTAAACTTTATTAGTCTAAGAAGGAAAGTCCCAGGTACTGAAAGGAAACAAAATTCTCCCATCTCAGACTTCCAAATGAGTTTCCACGTGATTGCTTTATGGGTGCTGCTCACTTGTGCAGTGGGAAGCATCTTCCAGGAAAAGTCGGAGCAAATGAAGAAATGGTTATGAAATGATGTAGAGTCTTAAAGCACAACCCATCAAAAGAAATCCTGGGAGGACGGGGCTCTGTTACTATCTGTAGTTACAGATAGTAACTTAAACTAGAACTCAGCACACTCTGAACTCCTGCCAAACTCCAACCCCACCCTTATTCTCTACCACATCCCAGGCAGGTGTGCAACAGAATGCAATCTTCCAGAGGGCAGTACTTTTTTTCTTTAAAAATAAAAGTATTGGGGTTCAGTTCAGTCGTTCAGTTGTGTCTGACTGTTTGTGACCCCATGAACTGCAGCACGCCAGGCCTCCCTGTCCATCACCAACTCCCAGAGTCCACCCAAACTCATGTGCATTGAGTCAGTGATGCCATCCAACCATCTCATCCTCTGTCGTCCCTTTCTCCTCCTGCCCTCAATCTTTCCCAGCATCAGGGTCTTTTCAAATGAGTCAGCTCTATTTAAAAAAGCTGTTAGTTTCTACTGTACAGCAAAGTAAACCATCCATGTGCATTTTGCTAAGTTGCTTCAGTTGTGTCCATCTCTATGAGACCCTATGAACTATAGGCTGGCAGGCTCCTCTGTCTATGGGATTCTCTGGGCAAGAATACTGGAGTGGGTTGTCATGCCCTCCTCCAGGGGATCTTTCCAACCCAGAGATTGAATCCATGTCTCTTACATCTCCTGCTGTGGCAGGGAGGTTTTTACTGCCAACACCAACTGGGAAGCCCAAGTCAGCTATACATATACCTGCATCCCCTCATTGTTGATTTCCTTCCCATTTAGGTCACCATAGAGCACTGAGTAGAGGTCCCTGTGCTGTACAGCAGGCTCTCATTAGTTATCTGTTTTATCCATACTATCAGTAGAGTACATATGTCAGTTCCAACCTCCCAATTCATCCCACTCCTCTGACCTCCTTAGTTCCCATGTGTCTGTTCTCTTTGTCTGTGTTTCTAACTGATAAATTACCTTGTGCCCAAAATTGGGCCTGGTACACAGCTAGAACTAAGTAAATAGGCATTGAATTGATGTGGAATGGATCATTCAGCTCTCAGCTTATAAACAACAACATATTCCATTGGCTAAATGACCTAGCAAATATTTTTGCTCATTGAAATTACACCCTGAAACTGTCCTTCCTAGAAGACTGTAAATTCTTTGTGTTACTTCCTGTTGTATCCCCAGAATTGGCCCCTCCCTGTATTTAGAAGATGTTCAGTATATAAATGATCATCCAGCAATAATAGGAATGAATGGTCAGTGAGTCACTATTGATTATGTGATGCAAGCTCTAGAGGCAGCGTTATTGCATCTAGATGGAAGAATTTCAGAAGCAAAGAGAAGGAATACAGAGATGATGAAGGAGGAGAAGGGTAACAAGGAGAGGTGAAAAGAGAACAAGAGCAAGAAGAGCCAGGACGAGGCTGTTGATGGTAAGAAGTTGGGTGAAACCCGTATCTATCACTTTAACTGATTTCCCCAATTCTGTGAAACCTGGTTAGCTCATCTTGTAGATAAAGATGCTCATAGTCAAAGGGCCTAAGTAAGATGTACTCAATGAATTAAAATATGAGGACTATAATTGTTGAAGTTTGTGCCAAAGAGCCACTGAATCGTATCAACAAGTCATTAATTTTCTTTCATGGGATCCTTGGGTAGGTTGCAGGACTCAAAGCTGGGGCCAAATAGGGGAAGAGAAGGGAGAGAGGGTTTGTCTTACAAAGGTCATGTATTCAATTTTCATGGCAGAACTATTTACAATAGCTGAGACATGGAAACAACAGAGGAATGGATTAAAAGAAGATGTGGCACATATATGCAATGGATCTGATACATTTATACAATGGAGTACTACTCAGCCATAAAAAAGAATGAAGTAGTGCCATTTGCAGCAACATGGGTGGGCCTAGAGAGTGCCATACTGAGTGAAGTAAGGCAGATGAGAAATACAAATATCATATGATAGCACATGTGAGGAATCGAAAAAAATTATATAAGTGAATTTATATATATATTTATATATAAATTTATATATATAAAATAGAAATAAAGTAATGGATGTAGAAAACAAACTTATAGTTGTCAGAGGGGAAAGGCGGGGGAGGTTTAAATGGGGAGATTGGGACTGACATGTACACACCTCTGTACATAAAGTAGATTACTAATAAGGACCTACGGAGGGAACTCTACTCAGCATTCTGTAACGGCCTATGTGGGAAAGGAACCCAAAGAAGAGTGCTTATATGTCTATGTGGGCTTCCCAGCTGGTGCTAGTGGTAAAGAACGCACCTGCCAATGCAGGAGATGGAAGAGACATGGATTCAGTCCCTGCTGAGGAAGATCCCCTGGGCAAGGGAAGAGCAACCCGCTCCAGTATTCTTGCCTGGAGAATCCCATGGACAGAAGAGCCTGGCAGGGTAAAGTTCTTAGGTTCACAGAGTCAGACACGACTGGAGCAACTTAGCACACGTGTGCACATGTATATGTATGATTGACTCACTTTGCTGTACACCTTAAACTAACACAACATTGTGAAGCAACCACACTCCAATAAAAATGAAAAGGTCAGCTGCCACATCAGAGCTGGGCAGGCTGGGCATCTGATGCCAAGTGAGAGCTGCAGGAGCCTTGACACGTAGTCTGTTTGGCTCTGGGTAGCCAGGTGCCATCCCACACTGACACCCAGCTGGAGTCACACTGGGCGTCTGAGAGAAGGCAGCCCATGCCTTGAGGGGTGCAGGAAAGTCTCCTGGCTCGATACAGCAGCACTGAAGAAGATAAACACAGGAGCGTTTCACTACAAACAACGGCACCCCATGAAAAATACAATTCTTTTATCAAGTAGCATGTTGCCCACCCTCCTAAATGTTGCATTCAGGGGTCCTTGGCATTTTGTGTGCAACAAAGTGTTTTACTTAAGCAAGAGCTTGCACCGAACAGCGGCAGGTGAAACAAATTCCGAGTGCTGCTAGCTGAGACGGAGAGGGGACCACAGCCTTCCCTTTGAACTCCCTCAACCCACAGGGGCTTCGGAAGCACTTCTGGTGGACTTAATTTTTGAAATAGTGGTGTAATAAAAATAATTTCAGTGTTAAGCTTGCTGTGTGATTATCTGCTTAATGTGTCTCAGCCCCACGGTACTGTCGCCCTCTCCGAGGCATCGGTCACGTCTGCTTTAGCTCCAGCATCGCCAGCCCCTGACACTGCTCGAAACAGTGCCTGAGACAGTGTGTGGGAAAACTCTTTTCAAATCGTAAAAGGAAAAATTTCTGAAAGGCGACAGCTAGAAGGGAGTCGTCTCATTTCACTCATCAGAATCTACTTTCAGGAAGCAATTATGTTCAGTTGAGTTGAAAGTATGTTCACTGGCTCCCAACAAGCAAACAGAGAACTATTGTTTGACTGATGCCTTCCAGACCCTTGAAATGACTCCTAAGCCTATTGTTGCTTGTCGTCATGTAGAAAATACCCATCCTCTCACTAGCTTCATGATCCACATCTCATTGTTTGTGAAGTGTCCCTTGCCTCCCAGTTCTTTGTCTCAAACACCTGCTTTAACTTCTTTCAAACTGCCACCCAGCAGCAGAACGTAATTGCACTTTCATCTTCCTTAGGTATCATGTCTAAAGAAAAATCTACGATGGGCCTATTCTCCTGACTAGGTGAGCACTCCAGCTGAAAAATAAATCGAGCCTCTGTCTTTCTGTGAAATCCAATATTTCACAAAGTTTTATTTGACACAGCCCGGGTTGCATTGATTTGTTATCAGAGCATTGTAGCTCTTTTATTCTGTGACATAGATAAAGAGAGGGTTGAAAGCCCAAGGCATAAACAAAATCTGGAACCCTCATCACAGGCTCATTGACACACTTGGTGTTAATTAAAACTTTGGAAAATGTTTTGCTTGATGCATGAGCTGAAGTTACATAATGATAATGCCCTGGGTGGGGGGGGGGGGGCATTTTATAGTGTCATGTGGCATAAGACTTGAATTGGAAATATATCAGGCATGACTCTCTGCCTGATGGGGAAACACACCCCACAAATTCAGTCTCTGGTCATCCCTTCCATAGAGGCACCTTCTGCCTGGAGATGACAAACGAGGAAATATTTGGAGAGTAGAAGGGCCAGATTACTTTACTCGGTGGCATCAAGGGTTAAAAACTACTTCAATCAGAGGGACCTGAATATGAAAATTAGCAAGCAAAGCATCGGCTCCAGAGTGTCCATATTTTTCCAAAAGGAGCACAAAAATGGAATATTCCACCTGGGATTGTCCACCATGAAGAAATGAGGGGCTGTAGCAGTCCGACTTTACACTTTCAATCCGCTATTTCTGCTGGTGTACACAAAGCTTGCTACTCAGCTAAATCTTCAGCACTTTCTCAGTGAATAGCTGCCTGCCCAGGCTGCTTCATTCCTTCTTGCAGTTATGAAACACATTTTTAACCTTTTCTCATGAGCGGTTTCACCTTTACTGTTTTTTCGGAGCATTTGTGCCTCTGGAGATTATTTTATCTCTTTCGTTAATCATTTGAACTAAGATACCTTCCCTCTTTTGTTTGTATTAGCAACCTTCACGAGCAGCTTGTCTTGTCTTTGTCTCTGTGTGCATCCTTTATACAAGTGTTGTTCAGAATGGGATCAGAAGAGTCCTGTGCCCCAGGGAAGTGCTGACTTGAGGGTTGCAAAGAATTGCTCCTCAGCAGTCGCTATGTTGTACTGACCCACATCTTGACTGTGACTTCCTATGTCACTCTTTAAAAAATATTTTATTCATTTATTTATTTGGCAGCACAGGGTCTTATCTGTGGCACAAAAGATCTTTGCTGTGTCACGAGGGATCTTTCGCTGTGGTGAACTCTCTAGTTGTGGCATGCAGGCTTACTTGCTCCGCAGCATAGGGGGTCTTAATTTCCCCAATCAGGGATCGAACCTGCATCCCTTGCATTGTAAGGTGGGCTCTTCACCACTGGACCAGTAGGGAAGTCCCCCAGTGTTACTCTTTAATCACGTGATATCTACCAATACAGTGCAAAGCCGTGAAAAAGCGCTTAGTGAAACAGGACTTAGGTGTGTGTTCTAATTCTGTCACTCTCAGAAGTGAGAGTGACAAGGGCAAGGGATTTTATTTTCTGAACCTCAGTTTCTTAATTTATAAAGTGAGGACAAGATATATTTTCCTCCAATGAAGAGTTTTAAAAGGTAATTCACTGATGCTCAAAATCAGGAGTATACAGACCCACAAACACACATGACTGTGGGTGCTCATCCTGACGCTGATACCAGGCATGCCTAGAAAATAAACTCTTGATGATGTTGCTGTTCAGTTACTAAGGTGTGCCCGACTCTTTGCGACCCCATGGACTGCAGCCACACCAGGCTTCCCTGTCCTTCACTATCTTCTGAAATTTGCTCAAATTCATGTCCATTGAATCGGTGATGCCACTCAACCATCTCATCCTCTATTGCCTCCTTCTCCTTCTGCCCTCAATCTTTCCCAACATCAGTCTTTTCCAGTGAGTCAGCTCTTTGCATCAGGTGGCCAAAGTATTGGCATTTCGGTTTCAGTATCAGTCCTTCCAATGAATATTCAGGACTGATCTCCTTTAGGACTGATTGGTTTGATCTCCTTGCTGTCCAAGGGACTCTCAAGAGTCTTCTCCAACACCACAGTTCAAAAACATCGATTCTTTAGCACTCAGACTTCTTTATGGTCCAACTCTCACACCCATACATGACTACTAGAAAAACCACAAGTTTGACTCTATGGACCTCTGTTAGCCAAGTGATGTCTCTGTTTTTTAATACACTGTCTAGATTTGTCATAGCTTTTTTTTCAAGGAGCAAGCATCTTTCAATTTCATGGTTACACTCACCATCTGCAGTGATTTTGGAGCTCAAGAAACTAAAATCTGCCACTGTTTCCATTTTTCCCATCTATTTTCCATTAAATAATGGGGCTGGTTGCCATGATCTTAGCTTTTTGAATATTGAGTTTCAAGCCAGCTCTTTCACCTTCATCAAGAAACCCTTTAGTTCCCAGTTATGTAAGCTAGTTTTTATTTTCCAGTGATAAAATATTTTCTTTTATCATGTATTGAAACTCTCTGGTACATTTTGTCAGTGACCCCTTTGAAAACATCTTCCATTTTGCAATAATGACTTACTTTATTATGGAAAAATGAGGGCTAACAAAACTGATTATGCCTGTTCTTTTGTCAGAAACAAATTGCTGTTCGTGAACATCCTGTTGGTTGGTTGATTGCAGAATTAAGGGAATCAATACTTGCAGACCAGACAAGAAAAGAGCCTCTTCACTTACCAACCTCTTCCTCCTTTGAATGTCCAGGAATTGCAGTCGTGATTGAGACAGAACAAACCTCTTGTAAGGCAACTTTCCAGCCATGTCAAAATCAGAAAACAAGTTTTATAGGCAGAAGAACTATTCCATTGTAGATTCACTTCTGAATCAGTGTGAAATCTTGGACAAATTATTCCACCTCTACAAACATCCCTTTTCTTACTGGCAGATAATTACCTACCTTCCAGCATGCTAAAGAGAATAGTAGGAGACAGCACAAGGATATACTTTAAGATGGTAGTTGTTATTGATAATAACTTCTGAACAAACATCCTTTTCAGTATCTCCTGTCTAGTTAGGGATGCTCTTTTATAATATTAGTTAATAAGATAAACTATTGTTTTTGAGCATTTGCTGTGTGCAAGTATCCTATGAAGTGATATGGAGAATTCAAAAAATCAATTGGGTCTTAAATGAGCTACTGTTCTCATACAAATGCCATTCATCATACATAAATAGACTTCAGACAAGGTATGCACATTGGTTAACCCAAGAAAGATGAAGGCAAAGGACTTTGAGATTTGAGTATGAAGAAATCTGCTACTTGCATGAGGCCATGAAGCTTCCCTGAAGAGAAAGAGTTTGACTTAAATGGCTGGCAAGGATAGATGTAGGGAGATGGAGTTTAAGGTGGCTGACGTTGCTTGGTTGCGTGCACCAGAAAGCAAAGGAAACACAATTCTCAATTACTCTCTTAGGAAAAAGGAATAATTAGTGAGAAAGATGCATAAAGGAAGAATTGAAATACCAAACTTGAAGAAAGCCAGGAAACAGGGCCTGTGTAGAGATGGCAGTAGCATGCATGCATGCTAAGTCCCTTCAGTCGTACCTGACTCTTTGCTACCCTATGGACTGTAGCCCACCAGGCTCCTCTGTCCATGAGATTCTCAAGGCAAGAATAGTGGAGTGAGTTGCCATGCCCTCCCCCAGGAGATCTTCCTGACCCAGGGATTGAACCTGTGTTCCCTGCAGTTTCTGCATTGCAGGTAGATTCTTTACTACTGAGCCACCAGGGGAGCCCCAGATGTCAGTAGCAGAAGCACATAATTCTGGCTAGCTTTCAGCTGCATTTCAGAGCTAAATATCTCTGCTACTCTTTTCAACTTCTCAAGAGAGAAAATCCAACTGACACAGAGTATATTGATCAACAATGACCAATATAGGGAGGGCATAGTCACTGGAAATAGCTTTGTTAGCTGGGCAACTACCCCAGTTTTTTTTGGATCATGGATCAGAATGAATGAGTGCATTTCTGGGAGATGTGAACAGTAGCAATGGAGTTAGAAAGCTCAGTAATAGAAAACTGAGTGAAGCTTGGCCAGATTGAAGAGCTTGTGAAAGAAAGGACATGAGATATAACCCAGAGTCTGCATCTATTTCAACAGTCTCTGAGATCTTATGAATAAAATGTGAGCAAAAGATGAGGTCAAAAAGGAACAGTTGCATTTAGCCAGATTACTGGGAAAAAACAAAAAACCAAAAAACAATTGTTCTTGGTGGAATCTTCTGGGCGTGGTTAGCTGATTACTGTGACAAAAATTACTCTGGGAACACTGTATGGCAAAAACAGAATGTGTTCCTTTTCATTTCACTTGTGGATGGCATGCCTGCTCAAAGAACAAAGTTTTTTAAGTCAAAGATTTTTTTAAACATCTCTCGAAGTTATCATAACTCGAAAAATCTTGTTCTGATTTTGTTGTCTAAGTTGATTATACTCTTTATTGGGAAATTTGACTTGTTTCCAAATTCTGTCCCATTCTCACTCATTTGCTTCGTGTGTTCTTCTGGCAATCTGAGCGCTTATTCATTCACTCAATAGATAAGGACTGTCTGGTTCAAGCTCCATTCCTACATGTACCTATTATCTTTCCTGTTCTTGTTTAGTGGCTAACTTGTGTCCAACTTTTTGTGAACTCTAATTTGATAGTTTTGCAATGTATCAAATAATAAGGTTTTTCTGTCCTTCACCATCTCCTGGAGCTTGTTCAGACTCAGGTCCATTGAGTCAGTGATGCCATCCAACCTTCTCATTCTCTGTCATCCCCTTCTCCTCCTGCCTTCTGTCTTTCCCAGCATCAAGGTCTTTCCCAATGAGTCAGTTCTTCAAAATAGAACTCAAGAAATACAAAAAGGAATACTTTCATATTGGAAAACAAAGGACTGATTTAGGATGGGTCATTACTCATGGCAGTAAAGAAATTTTATTAAATTACCAAATAGAAGATGGATGGATGGATATCTAGATGAAGTGACAATCCAGGATATACTGTTAGGAGGTTATAGTGGAGGCAAGAGCTGATTGTCTCATAGAGTCCCAGAAAATCACTGTCTCAAGGTCAAAAATGACACATGGAAGATAAGAATGAGAAGTGGGGATAAAAATAGGGGAAATAATCAAGGCATTTAACTGTGCCTCTCCTCTTGCACAGAAAAGACTTAGAATGATGTCTGTCAATAGTTATGAAGTGGGGTCTGTTGTCTGAAGAGATTTATGTAGTTCTCCTGCACAAACCGTAAACAGTAAATTTCTTATTGCAGGCTTCTTTTTTCCGGTATTGTTGGCCTCTAGAGAGGTTGAACAATGGCTATTCCTAGATTTCCCATTACTCCACTACCATTTGGGATCTCGTTCTCTAAGATTCCACATCATCTTACTTGTTGCTTTATCTCTTGTTTTCCTGGAGTTTATTTTCAAAAGATAAGAAAAGATGCCCCCCATTTTTTTCAGAATTCTTGCCTGTAAATTCTATTCTAATTTGATAGTTTGCAATGTATCAAATAATAAGCTAAATTATTTTTAATAGAAAACAAAATGAAATTATAGAACTGGGAATCAAATAACAAGACAGCACTAATTAATTTGCTAAGAAAGAAAAGAAAGTGAAGTCTCTCAGTCGTGTCCAACTCTTTGCAACCCCATGGACTGTAGCCTGCCAAGCTCCTCTGTCCCTGGGATTCTCCAAGCAAGAACACTGGAGTGGGTTGCCATTTCCTTATCCAGGGGATCTTGCCAACCCAGGGATTGAACCCAGATCTCCTGCATTGCAGTCAGACTTTTTACTGCTTGAGCCATTGGGGAAGGTCAATGAATTAATTTGCTAAAACTGTCTTAAATGCATTTATTAGAAAGCTAGAAAGAGAGAATAAACAGCTAAATTATTCCATTTGATGTAGTAAATGAATAAGGAAGTAAATAGCAAAACTAGAAACTAAGGATAAAAACATGATCCATTTTTTTAAAAAAATACATAAAATCAAAAAGGAAATAAAACATAATAATACTATAGTTGAATTTTTGAAAAGACAAAATGAAAGTCTGATCAAATAAGAAAGAGATAAACACCAAATAAGGAATATTGACAAGGGTTTTTATAGGCAAGGGTTTCTAATTACCAACAGAAATTTTTTTTAAATACTTAACAAATAAGTAAATTTGTTACAAAAACTTTATAAAAGTTAACATCCAAATCTAGAAAATTGTACAGATCACCTTCCCTAATGACTATACTATAAACTTGACTATATATATATATATATATATTTCCCATAGAAAATTTGAAATTCTTTTAAATAACTCACCTAAAATTATATGCAATGTTATATGAAATAATTCAAAAATCTAGATGACATGTACAGAATTCCTAAAATTGAAAATTTCTTGAAATCCTTAGAAAAACTGAGCTCATATATGGCAGAGCTCAAAAAATTAGCAGCATCAAAAGTTTTACATTTCTTGCTGTTACAGTCCCAGGTCTGCAGAATTTGGAATCCTTACGAGATAATAAAATGAAATTACTTTGCATGTTTCAAAGTGACTCTTTTACTTTTAAGGATTAATTTTATAAATATCTAATCCTTTTTAATCTTTCCTGACCAAAGATATGAGTTTTTCTCATCTCCTTGATTTTTTTCTGAGTTTGGAAACAAATTTTTCCCCACTTCTTAAATTTCTTAATTTTTGCATAACAGAATAGGCAAGTCTATAATTTTTGAGTTCAGTGTAATGATCCCACTTGCAGATATAAGCCATTATCTCCAACATCAACTTCTCAGTAATAAAAGTGATATCTAGATTACTTATCTCCCTTCCTTTTTCTTTTATTTTTAATAGGTTCAAAACTTAAGTAGAGGAGACAGACATTGTTTATTGAGTCTTTTTGAATCCTCAACTACTGCTTCGACCATGAAAACAATAGAGGAAGGACCTTCCAAGCCACTCTGTCTTAAAGAGGCAATTGCATTCACTGGGTTTTAAAGAGCCAGTTCACAAGGCATCTGACCACACAGAATCCACTTAGCGGGGAAGAAAGCTGAGATGAAACCGGATGCCCTGTTACAAGAACGTGAAGGTGAAAGTATTAGTTGCTCAGTCCTGTCCAGTTCTTTGCAACCCTATGGATTGTAGCCTGCTAGGGTCCTCTGTCCGTAAAATTCTCCAGTTAAGAATACTGGGATGGGTTGCCATTTCCTCCTCCAGGGGATCTTCCCGATCAGGGATCAAACCCTGGTCTCCTGCATTGCAGGCAGATTCTTTACCATCTGAGCCAAAAAGCAGGATAATTTTCTATTTATTTAAGCTACTAGACTTTTAGGACTTTATGCATCAGAAGCTACATTCTGGCTATAACCAATGAGCCCCATGAATTAAATTATTTTTCAGTGAGATTTATAACTAGATAGAGGTGCAAAGAACTACCAGAATTCTTTGTAGGAATCCAAGGAGGCAATTGTGTAATTATTTCATGATAGGTGTGTGGAAAACTATTTGATTATATATATTTGCTTTTCAAAAAATGTGAAAAGTAGAAAAGAAATGTTGGAAAACAGAGCAATTTTCAAGGTGAAACTTGGTCCAGCAAATGGTGCATTATGCCATGTCTCTAAAGGAGACAATGGAAAAGTAGTTTAACAACGGATAGTTTCCATTTCTGAATTTAATTAGCACTTCCCAAAGTCAGGTTTGCTCATCTTATGAATGGTTCCTTTATTAATATACAGAGAGCTATTATAAAAAGCACATTCTTATGCTAATTACCTAATTAATTCAGGCATAATTAAGCCACTAAATTCACCTAGTGTTAATTTTTCTTAATTTTGTATCATAGATATTAAATTTCTTTATAAGTTAACATTTGTATGGGCTTTCCCACCATTTTGATATTGGACTTCTCAAAATGCAAAAACTCAGAAATCTTGAAGAGTTAGAGACCTTTCAGAGAGTTTTGTAGATCTCATTTTGATCTTCCTGACCCAGGGATCGAACAAACGCTTCTTATGTCTCCTGCATTGGCAGCTGAATTCTTTACCACTAATGCCACCTGGGAAGCCACATTTACCATAAGAACTAAACAAATAATAACATCATCCAGCAAGGAATATTTGGCACCACAAGTGAAAGTACTAATCCCTTCCTTTTGGGACAACTAATCCCATGACAGAGAAGATGGGAGTATAAGGTGTTGTGTAAGTGAGGACATGAAGAAACACCCCTCGAAACTTGGAAATTTGAAAACAAAAAAGATAGGTGTTCTCTTTCCCTTCCTGGGGCTACTGACAGGAGTTACACTAGTAATGATTTGACCCCACGTATCAGCAACAAGACAGTGGGCATGGTATCATAGCCTGACTGGGCAGAAGCATTTCTTGAGGCAGACTCCACCAACTTTCTGTGTCTCCATAGAAGATCCCCTGGAGAAAGTCAGGAAGATCCCCTGGAGAAGGAAATGGCAACCCAGTCCAGTATATTTGCCTGGAAAATCCCATGGACAGAGGAGCCTGGCCAACTACAGCCCATGGGTCACAAAGAGTCGGACATGACTGAGTGACTTCACTTTCACTTTCATAGAAGAATGGAGGAGATTTGATTAGTTTCCATGAGCCCTGTTCCAGGGGTGACCATGGCTAAGCATAAGAGTTGGTATATTATGATAATATAATCAGTATTATAAAACAATGTAATAGTGTATGCTCTATTATAGTATATATAAGGTACATAACATGCCTCATATTATTATACTCATTTGCCAGGAAGTTACCAAAGAAAGAACTGGAGACTGAGTCAGCAAAGGAAAATGATCCAATTCTCCAGGAGACATTATGGTGAATATTATAATATCATGATGTCAGGGGACAAAATTGTGCTCTTTGATGGGGATTTCTCTTTGGTTATCTCTGCTGCTGTAACTCATGGACTTTAATTGCATAGTACGCAATACACCATGATGCCTCCTAGGAATTTGACTCAAAATTAAGTTTTCAACTAGCAAATAATTGAACTAGAGTCTCACACTGTCTTGAAGAATAAATAGATTGAGGCAAGAGTCTCACAGAATTCAGTTAGTCAATCACTCAGTCGTGTCCAACTCTTTTGACCCCATGGACTACAGCACACCAGGCTTCCCTGTCCATCACCAAGTCCCAGAGGTTGCTCAAACTCAAGTACATCAAATCAGTGATGCCATCCAACCGTCTCATCCTCTGTCATCCCTTTCTCCTTCTTCCTTCAATCTTTCCCAGCATCAGGGTCTTTTCTAATGAGTCAGTTCTTCTCATCAGGTGGCCAAAGTATTGGAGTTTCGTCTTCAGCATCAGTTTTCCAGTGAATATTCAGGACTGATTTGCTTTAGGATTTACTGGTTTGATCTCCTAGCAAAATTGGGGAAGTTAAATTGTCTGCTTCCCAGGTGGCACAGTGGTAAACCATCCGCCTGCCAGTGGAGGAGACTTAGATGCTGGTTCAGTCTCTGGGTCAGGAAGATCCCCTGGAGAAGGGCATAGCAACCCACTCCAGTATTCTTGCCTGGAGAATCTCATGGACAGAGGTGCCTGGAGGGCTATAGTCTATGAGGTCACAAAGAGTCGGACGTGACTAAAGTGACTTAGCACACATGCATATGCTGGAAATAATAAGCAACGTAAACGTTGGTTCATTGAAGAATGAATGAGTGAATATCATTATAGAGTAAGAACTTAGAAAGTACCATAAATGAGGATAGTCACCATAAAAAGAAATTAAATTAAAGGAGAAGATGCGCTTAATAATCTTTATATGCCTTGTAAATACCTTGATTTTTTTTTTTTTTTTTACTTTTGTGTCCATTCTCACCAGTAGCTTGTGGGCTCCCTGGGGAGACAGATGACATATTACTCAAGTGATATACTCTGTAACTAGAAATGGACTTTAATTCTGGAGATAATAATACATTTTCATTCCCCTAATTGTCAGTGGGTACCCAATTGTCCACTGAAATTTTCCAAAATAGTCAGTCAATTGGATGTTATTCTTGTCTTGTCAAAAGGAGGACTCACACTGACTATTTTTAGAAACATTCATTGCTTAAAGTGAGATCCACCTGTATGCTTCCATTAAAAAAAAAAATTTCACTGAGTCATTTTCTGTTTTCAAGTCTCAATTACTTTTAAAGGGCAACACACTTCCTGTGGTTCAAAAAAATGCTTTATTAATGAAGCTCTACATAAAGAGGACAATGATCAGGTTTCATTCCATTTTAAGTAGCGTGTGATATATAAAACCCATGGTGCCATTACAAGTGAAAATTGTCACATCTCTGCAAGGAAACTCTATATCCTGACTTGACAACACAAGACATTGGAAATGCAACTAGCCCATGGTTCTTTCATGCACAGGAGCCTCTCAAGAGAAGAGAGAAATCAAAAGATTTAAAAGCCAAAGTCTCAAAACTAGCCAACCATCAACCCACAGAGATGATGAATGAGCTGTCAAGGAGATGAATAAACAGTAACTCTGCCATAACATTTATTTTGATCAAATAAGTGTCATTATAGAGATACTTTATTTGAGAATTATTGAGTTGGAGGGAACTTTAGAGATGTTATTAATAAGAGTAGCTAATATTCATTCAATATTATCTAGGGGCTTGGAAACTTACGTGGACAATCAACTACAATTCTCACAACAACCCTATGAGATAAATTGATTCCATTGTTAGAGACAGAGTCACTGATGCGAAGAGGAGAAGCAACTTGCTCAAAATCTCATAACTATAAAACAGCAGAACAAAGATCTAAACGTAGACAGTATAGTTTCAGAACCCATGCTCCATACTAAAATTAATCCCTTTACCATAGAGATAAAGACCGCAATGTAAGCATGGTTACAACTGAGAAGTCTCATCTCTAGTTTCTATATGAGCAGTATGCGTTCATCATGTTGTTGACTTTCGAAAATAATACAGTGGAGGTAAACCTAAACACCTGGCAGTGAAATCATCATGAAACATATTATTAAAAAGTAAGTCTGTCAAACTTATCCCTAGCCTCTGGTAACCACCACTCTATGTATTCTCTGATTTTACAAGTTTGGATTTTTTAGATTCTGCATATAAGTTACGTCATACAGTACTTTTATTCCTCTTTCTGGCATATCTCACTTAGCATAAAGTCCTCAAATTTCTTCCATGTTTTTGCAAAATAGCAGGGTTTCCTTCTTTCTGATGATAGAATAATATTCCACAGGATAACTATACTACATCTTCTTTATCCATTGATTTGTTGATGGATGTTTAGGCCTTTTTCCATATCTTTGCTATAGTGAACATGAGACTCTGTATATCTTTTCACTATCTTGTTTTCATTTTCTTTGGATATACAGTCAAAAGTGGAATTGCTGGATTACATGGCAATTCTTTTTTTTTAATTTTTGGAGGAATCACCATACTGGTTTCCATGGTGACTTCACTAATTTACATTTCCACCAAGTGTACAAGTGTTCCCTTCTGACTGAATTCTCACGAACAATTATATTTCTTGTTGTCATGATGTCAGCTATCATAAGATGTGTGAGCTGAAACCTCACTGTGGCTTTGCTTTGTGCAACCCTGACGCTACTGATGTTCAGCGTTGTTCTGTACACATGCTGGCCACTTGGATGTCTTCTTTGAAAAAATGTCTATTTAATACCTATAGTTATTCATTTCCAAATAGAGGTGAGGAAGAAAATGGTAAACAGTAGACCCGAAGAGTACAGTGTCTGAAAAATGTTATGATTTTTCATTAAAAGGTAAGAACAGCAACATCAAAACAAGTAAATATATCCTACATTAGTAAAAGCACTAATAATAACAGTTATTGTTTACAGAAACACTGCAAGGAAAGAACTATCATTTTTTCCTATTTAATAAACAGAAGTTCAAAGAGATTGAATAATTGACGAAGAACACACAGCTAACCTGTAGCAGTGCAGAATTCAAAGCAGGTTCCTGAGAACTCCGAGACCCATGGTCTTCCACAGGTTGTGGAGGAACTTGTTGGGTAAGAAGAGCTGGGCATTTCAGGCTTTGGAATCAAACTGCTTAAAATGGCATTTAGGGATAACTGTTTCTCTAGTTGTGAGAATTTGAGCATGTTGCTGAATTTCTGTGTCTTGCTTTCCACATCCGTAAAATAGGGATAATGATAATAATGACGATGATGATCATGATCATGATAAGACATTGGACAAAGGGTAGAAATCTTCAGTTATGCGGGATGAATACATTCTGGAAATTTAATGTACAACATGACAACTACAGTTAATAATACTATATGTATACAATTGGCCTTTGAATAATGTGGGGGTAAGGGGTGCCAATGCCCCCAAGGTAAAAAAGAAACACATATAACTTTATAGTCATTCCTTCCTATACACAGTTCTGCACCCATGGATTCAACCACAGAGCATGTACTACTGTAGTAGATGTTTACTGAAAAAACTTTTCATATAAATGGCCCTGTGCAGTTCAACCCTGTGTTGCTTAAGAGTCAACTGTAGCTGACATTTACTGAAAGAGTAGATCTTAAGTGTTCTCATCATACACG
This sequence comes from Bos grunniens, assembly GCF_055505025.1. Lineage (NCBI taxonomy): Eukaryota > Metazoa > Chordata > Mammalia > Artiodactyla > Bovidae > Bos > Bos grunniens. Next base: position 7,856,138 of record NC_141170.1, on the reverse strand, counting down.
AACACATAGTAAATATGTGGGGTGATGGGTATGTTAATTATCTTGATCATAGTGAGCATTTTATAATGTATATCAAAACATCACATTGTAAACCTTAAACCAATGTCTTGGAACTGTCTCAGTAGTAAAGACAAAAAAGTAAGTAAATAATAATAATAATCGTGCTTCTAGAGTTCTTATAAATATAAAACGTTATCCATAGTGAGCACTTGGCAGGTCATCTGATGAATAGCAAACCCATTAATGTTCAAGCCATTGTTGCTATTGTTCATATGGTGGACATGCTATCTTTATGAATGAACTCCAAAATACTATCCTGGTGTGGTGAGAGGCTATTTGTATGGTGCAGTGCCTTTTATAAATGATTTTTCTATACACATTTTTATTTGCAATGAAAGCCTTCCTCTAAGTTTCACACATCCAGACTTACATATCTCATCCCCCCTCCCTGGAAAATGTGTCTCACATTAGACTTTGGATCTTATATTACTTATAAAACTTCGACTGTCATGTATCTTAGGCCTGGTGTTTCCATCTTTTTCTCCTTTCCTGTATGTGGCAGAATTCTGAAAGATGTTACCATGAAGGATAATAGCCATCATTTGTTGTGAGCCAGCTCTGCGACAGCACCTTACATACAGTATCTCAGACACTCTTACAATAACACTTGTGGTTGTCTTCACTACTACCTGGAGATAAGGAATTTGGGGTGTAGAGAGGTGAAGGAACTTGCTCACTTTTACAAATTTTGGAATGAGGTGAGGCCAGGATTCACATCCACTTCCACATGGCTCTGCAATCCACAGCCTCAGTGTCACACTCTGCTCACTTTTGATTCAACAGTGACTTGATATCCTGGTGGCCTTGGACTTTCTTAGGGTTCGTTCAGGAGCTGTTGAGTTTGTTTACAGTTGATTCCCATAACACCCCTATCCTTTTACCAGGACATTCTTAGGTTGGGGCTCTAGGAACATTCCTTCCATCTTTAAACATAACTCTGACAAAACATTCTCTTAGCTTATCATCTGAGCAGAAGTAAATGTTTTGCTTGCTGGGTTTCAAAGTGCCTTTTTTCCCCAGATAAATCTACAAACCCTTTGACTAATTTGATGTCTTCTAAGTCAGACTTAGATTTTGGGCTCCAAAATCAATGCTGATGGTGACTGCAGCCATGAAATTAAAAGACGCTCACTCCTTGGAAGGAAAGTTATGACCAACCTAGATAGCATATTGAAAAGCAGAAACATCACTTTGCCAACAAAGGTCGGTCTAGTCAAGGCTATGGTTTTTCCTGTGGCCATGTATGGATGCGAGTGTTGGACTGTGACGACAGCTGAGTGCCCAAGAATTGATGCTTTTGAACTGTGGTGTTGGAGAAGACTCTTGAGAGTCCCTTGGACTGCAAGGAGATCCAACCAGTCCATTCTGCAGGAGATCAGCCCTGGGATTTCTTTGGAAGGAATGATGCTAAAGCTGAAACTCCAGTACTTTGGCCACCTCATGCAAAGAACCGACTCATTGGAAAAGACTCTGATGCTGGGAGGGATTGGGGGCAGGAGGAGAAGGGGATGACAGAGGATGAAATGTCTGGATGGCATCACCCAACTCAATGGACGTGAATTTGAGTGAACTCCGGGAGTTGGTGATGGACAGGGAGGCCTGGCGTGCTGCGATTCATGGGCTCACAAAGAGTCAGACATGACTGAGTGATTGAATTGAACTGAACTGAAGTCAGACTTGGTGTCTGTCATCCTTTTATTATATACCAGGTTTTTGTGATGATCACAAATTGTCAGCAAGTATACAAAACTGAGTCTTAGTCCACAGTAGTCAACTCGGTCAAATCCTCTAATATTGCAGGAAGATTCACTTTAATAGGGACCAAGACTCCCAATTATAGTGTTAAGATTTTAACTCCCAGCCTTATGCTGTTAAAGCTGTCAAAGAAACCTGGAATACTGGGGTAGCATCAATTTCTACAAAAAAAATTCTGACCTGATATGTTTTTTCTCATAATTCAGCTCAGTGAAGAAAGCTACTGGGAAGAAAATTCTGAATTATATTTCTGTTCTGTTATAATTTTGCTGATAATTTAGGTTTTTCAGCTTGCAAAATGGCCAATGGCATTGATGACCATTTTAATGTATACTGATCGCTATTTTGAAAATCCTTCTTCCAAGACAGTTGACCTTAACGGATCAGCTGTTATAATAATTAATACATTTGAGCTATGGTATCTTACAGTATAGGAACTATCATCAAACAACACCAACCAGAGAGCTTAACACCTTTTTTCCTCTTTCGCTACTGTGAACTTCTCTCTGGTGCTCTATGTGTACATGAACATCCAATGATATTTGCCATGAGGAAAGGAGAATGTAATAGAATAAACCAAAATATGGGTATAGGAAAAGAGCGGACAGAGAGGAATTTGGAGGAGTTATCACTTATGTATAGTCGAGGCCATGGTCTTCCCAGTGGTCATGTGCGGTTGTGAGAGCTGGGCCATTAAGAAGGAAGAACAGCAAAGAATTGATGCCATAGAATTGTGGTGCTGGAGAAGACTTCTGAAAGTCCCTTGGGCAGCAAGGAGATCAAACCAGTCAATCTTAAGGGAGATCAACCCTGAATAGTACTGGAAGGACTGATGCCGAAGCTGAAGCTCCAGAATTTTGGTCATCTGATGAGAACAGATGACTTGTTAGCAAAGTCCCTGATACTGGGAAAGATTGAGGGCAGAAGGAGAAAAGGGCATTAGAGGATGAGATGGTTGGGCAGCATCAATGATGCAATGAATATGAACTTGGGCAAACTCTGGGAGATGGTAAGGGACGGGGAGGCCTGGCATGCTGCAGCCCATAGAGTCACAAAGAGTCAAACACTACTTGGCAACTGAACAACAGCAACAACAACATCACTTATGTGCCTGGTACTGAATCCTTGTATGGATTCAATATGTGACATAATTTAGTCACATAACTATTTATCTCTATCAGTGTCTATTTCTCTATCAAACCATCAGATTCTCACATCTGCACACGAGCACAGATGGAAACCTGAGATAAGTTTTAATTAATGCAAATATTGACACTTGCCAGGTATGAAGATTTGGGTGTTTTTATTCTATAACAAACCTAGACAGCATATTAAAAAAAAGAGACATCACTTTGCCAACAAAGGTCCTTTGAGTCAAATCTATGCTTTTTCCAGTAGTCATATACAGATGTGAAAGTTAGACCATAAAGAAGGCTGAGTGTCAAAGAATTGATGCTTTCAAATTGTGGTACTGAAGAAGACTCTTGAGAGTCCCTTGGAGAAGATCTGGACCTGAAATCATCCATTAAAGTTGTTTTGCATGAGGCTAAAATGAGCAGCCTTTTCTATCCCTGTCTGTCAGCTGGATATGGTCAGCTCCTGGAAGTGGTGTTATCTTTTGGGAGGCAGCCCACTGCCTCAAAGGCCATCTTTGTCGGGAATGACAGTGGAAGGTTTACCTCCCTGTCAGCATGCTTTGCAGCTAGAGTAATAAGTCCTTCCTAAAGTGAGAGCTGGGTACCACCATGGCCTGAGTAATGGGTGTAGGACCACTGTAGTCACTCAAAGGCCTGTTTTCAGAGGAGCCTATGTTTGGTTCAAAGCTCTGTGTTGTTGTCCTGAAATTCTTAATAATTTTAAACTGAGTTCTTGCATTTTCATTTTGCATTAAATGGTGGCTCAGATGGTGAAGAATCGGCCCACTGTGCTGGAGACCCAGGTTTGATCCCTGGATTAGAAAGATCCCCTGGAGAAGGGGATGACAGTATGGTAAGATGGAACACTGTTGTATTCTCACTTAGAGAATTCCACGGACAGAGGAGCCTGGCGTGCTACAATCCACGGGATCGGGGAGAGTCAGACATGACTGAGTGGCTAACACTTTCACTTTCACTTTGTACATTATGCAGCCAGTCCTGGGTGGTACATCTCTGTCAGCTGAAATGCCTACTCCGTGAGATTCTAATGGAAACAGATGGAAGGGTCCAGCCATCAAAGATGCATTTCCGGAGTGAAACAGGGTTATAACCTGTTAACCCACTGCTGTGTTGATGCAGAAAACAAACCTTGAGATCCTCTGAAATGGAATTAAACTTCCATATAATTTAGCTCATTAGGTCTGAATAATGTAATTAGAGGTTATTCAATGAAATTAGGCAACTGAGTCAAAATAAAGGATAATGAAAAATTTTCCTCTTAAAAAAAGGAACTGTTTTTGTAATTTTTTTTTAGTGGCAAATGTTCACTAAATGCAGGGTTGTTTTGTTTATATCTTTCCTTATATTCTCTTTTTCCCCCCTAGCCTATTGGCAACTGAAGCAGAAACAGAATAGATTATTAAAACTGAAATCTCTCCAACTTCAGCCTTTAATTGTATAAGTTAAGAAAATGAAGTCCCACAAGGATCTTCCCCAAGGTCACAAGCTGCTCAAGGGCAACCCATGAGCTAGAACTCAATTCTCTGGATTTTTAAATAGGGTACTTTTTAAACTATATTTGTGATACAATGTTTTTCATTATGTTTTATCACCAGTGATTCTGACATTAATTACCTGACAGGAGGCAATTCAGTCCATGTTTAATTTCTCAGTAGCTTAGAAAATTTCTAATCGAGTCTAAATTAAAATCTGTATACCAAGAGTGGGATGGCTGATCTGTGAGATGACTCTCCAAGCCGCAAATGCTGTCATTTTCTCTGTGAGTTAGAGTTGTCAGGAGCTGCACCTGGTAGGTTTCGTTCCAAATGGTTGGAGCGAATTCACTTCAAGATGCTACCTGTTCCTCTTCCTAAGAGCAGAGTTGTCAAAACAGGAAGTCTGGTTATAATGGGGTCACAGAATTAGCCTGCAGCTGTATTTGCACATCTGGTAACTAAATGTAATATCCCTGGAGATGAGAACCTTCATAAAAATTTAGAAGGCAGGACTTCCCTGGTGGTACAGCGAATAAGATTCTATCTGCCAATGCAGGGGACACGGGTTTGATCCCTGATCCTAGAAGATCCCATATGCCCTGGAACAACTAAGCCTGTGCACCATACTACTAAGCCCATGCTCAAGAGCCCACTAGCTGCCACTGCTGAAGCCCGTGTGCCTAGAACTGTTCTCTGCAACAAGAGAAGCCACCACAACGAGATACCCACACACTGAAACGAAGAGTATCCTCTGTTCACTGCAACTAACGAAAGCCCGTGTGCAGCAGTAAAGACCTAATGCAACCAAAAGAAAATAAATGATTTTTTTTTAATTTAGAGGGCAGAAACTGATTTGGCCTTCATAGATAAAATATGTTGATGGAAGACTGATGGTTTGAAACAAAACCAAGATGCAAATTTATGCCAAATATCATTGATCTTGGCATTGGTTGGAAATGGAGGATTCAGGCCAATGATTCTTCCCTAGAAGCTGAAAGAAATCTGGACAGATAGAATATGATATTGGGTACAGACCAGAAGAGCAAACAGAGCCTTGGATAGCCAATAAGAAGTTTCAATAAACTTTGTCTCCAGCATTTCTAGTCACCAACAGTCTTAGGTGAGGTTGGTATATTGTTTTCCTGTTGTCTTAAGGTTGAGTTTTGCCTACGTATTTTGCTTTGACTTTTCCTGCAGCTACACGTGTTGCTTTCATCTCCAATGAGGGGGAATAAAAGAAAATAAGGTAAATTCTGCCGACCAGTAGCCTTCTTGCAAACTCAAAAAGATTTAGATGGATGGGTTATGGTGGACACGTCTTGGCAGCCTCCACTTTTTCCATTCATTTTATTTTGGAAATTTAGGCCCACCCAATTTTAGGTAATACATGTAAAGTGGATTAGACCTACTTCCAGAAGTGAAAGTCGCTCAGTCGTGTCCAACTCTTTGCGACCCCATGGACTATACAGTCCATGGAGTTCTCCAGGCCAAAATACTGGAGTGGGTAGCCTTTCCCTTCTCCAGGGGATCTTCCCAACTCAGGGATGGAATCCAGGTCTCCCACATTGCAGGTGGATTCTTTACCAGCTGAGCCACAAGGGAAGCCCAACTTCCAGAAGCAAGGCTCTATTGACCTGTCAGCATATCCCATGCCTGGGGCACAATGATGGGCTCAGACCTGGGCTCAGCATAGAGCCTCTGACCCACTGTGACTTCTGTAGGACAGCCGTTCTCCTATCTCTTCTAGCCCAGGTGGTGAAAAGTACAAGACTTAGGGCCATTTTGTCACAATCAGATGACCCAGATTGGTGACTAAACCAATATAGAAGGAAGATATGGGGGTAGGGGGGAACTCTAATGACCTAGCTTGGACCATCTAGATGAAGTAATATTTCTGCACTTTCCAGTTACTTGACCCCCATTTTTGTTTTGCCAACTTGAGTACTTGTTTGTCCCTCATAGCATAAAGTAAAGGCCATTAAATCATCCATCACACACCAGACCCTTTAAGCAGACCCAAGCTTCCCACCAGAGCATCCCACTAGGAACTGAGAATACTCTAGTCTCAGTACTTGACCCTGCCTTGGGGTACTTGTCAGACTTTACCTACACAACCTTTACCTACCTAGTGAGGTGAAGGATGTGTTAACTAATCTTATTGTGCTAAACATTTCCCAATATATATGTACACCAAGTCATCACATTGTGCACCTTAAACTTACACATTACATGTCTATTATATCTCAGTAAAGCTGGGGGAAAAAATCAGACAAATCAAACATATATATAGGCACACAGCAACTCTCAGACCCATGAGAAATACAGGCACACCTCTCAAAACTCAGAGACAATTATAGTACACAAACAGGAATATGCCAGGAGTGACAGACAGGCAGACCTAAGTATATTCAGTTTCAATTTTTTTTTTCTTAGAAAGAGAAGAAGGTTTGAAAAGTTTAAAGCCAAGTGAAAAGGACACAGAAGAATTAGATACAGATGGCAACCCACTCCAGTACTCTTGCCAGGAGACTCCCATGGACAGAGGAACCTGGTGGGCTGCAGTCCATGGGTCGTGGAGAATCAGACACGACTGAGCGACTTCACTTTCACTTTCATGCATTGGGGAAGGAAATGGCAACCCACTCCAGTGTTCTTGCCTGGAGAATCCCAGGGACGGCGGAGCCTGGTGGGCTGCTGTCTATGGGGTCGCACAGAGTCGGACACGACTGAAGCGACTTAGCAGCATAGATGATATAGATATAGACCATATACATATACATATACATACACATGCCACCTCATGTGAAGAGCTGACTCATTGGAAAAGACCCTGATGCTGGGAGGGATTGGGGGCAGGAGGAGAAGGGGACGACAGAGGATGAGATGGCTGGATGGCATCACTGACTGGATGGACGTGAGTTTGAGTGAACTCTGGGAGTTGGTGATGGACAGGGAGGCCTGGCGTGCTGCAATTCATGGGGTCGGAAAGAATCAGACACGACTGAGTGACTGAACTGAACTGAATTCATGCACATGATAGGGGCTTTCCTGGTGGCTCAGATGGTGAAGAATCTGCCTGAATGCAGGAATCCCAGGTTCTATTCCTGGGTTGGGAAGATCCCCTGGAAAAGGGAATGGCTACCCACTCCAATATTCTTGTCTGAAGAATCCCATGGACAGAGGACCCTGACGGGCTACTTTTTTTTTTTTTTTTTTCCTGACGGGCTATTGTCCATAGGGCTGCAAAGAGTTGGACACAACTGAACAACTGAGCATGATGACGATGATAGAAATAGGGACAGAAGAAGTACATTGATTCTTTAGAGATCAAAAGACACACTATTGGATTGGAAATTTAAAAGTACACCATGCATTACTTAGTTTGTTGTAAAATTTTCATGGTTGAAGTCTTTAGAATTTTTAAGGCTTTAAAAATGGAAACATTTCTGAGAAATAATGCTAAGGGATTTTCAAAGAATTTTTATATCTTTTCTCCCCAGAAATGACCTAGAAGTCCTCAAGAAATATTTTCAAAATAATCCAAAATTTATTATTTTTTCCTTCAGGGCTTTCACATCTGTAGGATGAGATTACCACCAAGGTCTAATCAGGCAATAAAAGTTTTATGGTTATAATAAAGTACAGAATGGAATATCAAGAGCCAAAAATGTATGCTCCAGAGACCAAGTATGAAGAAAAGTCAGGAAGGAAAAGATAATTATTGCCTGAAGTCATAGAGGCAGGGCTCATGGAGGACGTGGGACGTGAGCCATATCATTATGGTGGATATCTGAGCTGGGTTTTTGTTTCATTTTCTTTTTGCCTGTCTAGTCTGTGTCCTTTTCCCAATTCTCTTTTTCTTTTGGGAAACTTCCCCAACCCTACTTCATTCATTTGATATGGATGGGGACGAACCCCACCAAGTGTCTCCAATCCGTGTAATAGATTCTGCCCTGGGGCTTGGCCAATGCATAGATTTGTTCAGGACGTATAAAAAATTTAGGGCAATAGAGTGAAACATGTGACTTTTGCTAGATCATTGAGGAAAGAGAAGTTTTTCCTATCGGAGTTGCTAAGTTGGTTAGGATGAAGTCTGGAACTGTGGATGATCAAACTGGCAACTCACGGGAGAAACTTAAAGATAGACCCAAGACAGAAATTCCTAGCATGGTGTCATGAGCTCTTAGATCAGTTCATGCCTGAAGGAACTAGACCTCCCCCGGACTTCTCACTAACATTATTCACAAATTCATTTTATGTTTCAAGCTAGTTTGAGGTTTTTGTGTTCCTTGTAACCAAAAGAATCCAGACTAACACAAGTACAAATGTGAAACTGAGTTAGAATAGGTGGAGAAAAACAATGAAGCCACTAAAAGAAGCCACAAAATCAAGATGTAGGAGCAGGAGAGGCTTCCCTTGTAGCTCAGTTGGTAAAGAATCTGCCTGCAGTGCAGGAGACCTGGGCTCGATCCCTGGGTTGGGAAGATCCCCTGGAGAAGAAAATGGCAACCCACTCCAATATCCTTGCCTGAAAGTCTCATGGACAGAGGAACCTGGTGGGCTGCAGTCCATGTGGTTGCAAAGAGTCAGGCACAATGGAGCGACTAACACTTACTAGGAGCAGGAGATACAATGGTGAGAAGACTGGAAATATTCTCTTGAGTCAGAAAATGAGATAAATCCTCACATTGGTCAGATGGGGCCAACAGATGGAAGACTTTAAAACACACTGATGGAAAACCTTATGCCATTGATGTCAGGAACTCATTGAAGATTTTTGAGCCATAGCCATAATGATAAGATTAATTTATATCTCTGTAGTATTTTACAACTTCCATCGTGATGACTCATACATCATCTTTTTTAATGATCTTTGAAGACATGAATATTATTATACCTATTCTAAAGATAGGAAACTGGGATTTAGAAAGATGACATAAAACACACATAAATCACTTCTCTGTCGCCTAAACCTTTCAACAGCTTTTCACTGTTCTTAGAATAAACTCACACTCCGTACTAGAGACTACATGCTCCTGTGTGATCTGACCCCTCACTTCCGCTCTGGTTTTATTTTACACCCTGTCTTTCATACAGCCTTTTAAACATCCTTGTCAGAGTGCTCCAACACGCTGTCTTTCATTCCCTCAAAAGTACCAAGTCTTTCAGGACTCAGAACCTTAACCCATGCTGTTCCTCTACCAGGAGGAACACAAAAATAGTGGACACATGCCTAGCTTCTTTTTGAGGGGGTGGGTATAGTTGTTTTACCATGTTAGGTTAGTTTCTGCTGTACGATGAAATGAATCAGTTGTTTGCATCATATATTTCCTCCCTCTTGTACCTCCCTCCACCCAACCCCCATCCCAGCCCTCTAGGTCATCACAAGCACTGGCCTGAGCTCCCTTCACTCTACGGCAGGTTCCCACTAGCTGTTTTACACATGGTGGTGTATTTATGGCAAAACTAATCTTCCAGTTCATCCCACCCCCAGCCCGCCCTGAGTCCACCCTTCTGTTCCCTATGTCTGTATCTCTGTTCCTGCCCCACAAATAGTTCATCTGTACCATTTTTCTAGATTTCACATAAATGTGTAACCTAGTTTTAAACTTTGTAGTAGCCACATTAAAGAAAAAGAAGCAATGAAGTTAATTTGAACAATTTAAGTATTTTAAATTATTAAATAGATGTACATTCTTGTGGCTCAGATGGTCAAGAATCCACCTGCAATGTGGGAGACCTGGGTTCAATCCTGGGTTGGGAAGATCCCCTGGAGAAGGAAATGGCAACCCACTCCCATATTCTTGCCTGGGGAATCCCCATGGACAGAGAAGCCTGGCGGGCTGCAGTCCGTAAGGTTGCAGAGAGTCAGACACGGTTGAGCAACTAAGTACAGCACATTCTTTATCGTTCATACAAAATAATTGAAAGCTGATGTGTATTTTACACTTACAAGCCATATCAATCTGGACTAGTCAAATTTCATGTACTCAAATAAGAATATGTAGATAGTGACTACCATATTGAACAGCCCAAGTTAAAGTATCTATTTGACTAAACTTGGATTAAGAAGCCCGGTGGGCTGCAATCCATGGGGTCGCTAAGAGTCGGACACGACGGAGTGACTTCACTTTCACTTTTCACTTTGATGCATTGGAGAAGGAAATGGCAACCCACTCCAGTGTTCTTGCCTGGAGAACCCCAGGGATGGGGGAGCCTGGTGGGCTGCCGTCTGTGGGGTCCATAGAGTCGGACACGACTGAAGCAACTTAGCAGCAGCAGCAGCAGCAGCAGCAGATTGGACCAAATCTAATTTATTCTCCTGGACACCAGTGCGTGAAACAGCAGGAAAAGTAGTTCAAACATGGAACAAATAAAGGAACTGCATTCTGTCTGCACACTTGAGTTACAATATGAGTTAGTGTTTCAACCCCATCAACCTTCCCATACTTTTAAATCACTTAAAATATTGTCTTGCATAAAGTGAGAACTCAAGGAGTGTGAACTATTTTTCTTATCACTATTTTTATAGAGGGAATAGAATAGGGGTCCAAGTCTGATTTCTAGCCCAAAGCCCTTTCCAGAATCCCAGGAGGCCTCCCAAGGTGAGCAATATATGCTAAGAATACAATATCACAGGTAGCTTCCAGCATTATGAAAACTTGCACACCGGGAGCCTGGTATTATAAGACGTGAGATGCTTCAAATTATCTGCTTGCAAAACCAAATACTGAAAAAGAAAACAATTTCATTTTCCCGACTGACCTTTAAGTTCTTGCTTGCCACTTCAACTCCTCAGCCCTGGCCACTAAGCACCCTGATGTTCTTATTAAAGATGCAAGACCAAATTTGTGAGCAGGAAGTCCCGGACGCCTGTCATGGATGAAAGTCAGTGTTGAGAGGCTGGGTTTGTATGTGAATGTACTCCTATCAATGAAAAGACTTAATGAAGCCACACTTGAGCGACATCCCACTAATGAATCAACTGAGAAAATGAAGACTGAGGACTTCATAACCATCTTTTAGTAGCATCCTCAGAACTGACAATTAGGAGAAAACATGCATTTTCTTAAAACAATGGCATCTTGGGAACAGCCATAGTAACCAAATCAAAGCCAGGTTACATGGAAGGGAGCAAAAAAATAGTGAATGGTTAAATGCCTAATTAAGTCTATTTTCTAGACATGAATTCCCAAGATACACTTGTTCTTATTCACTAAATATTTTTTAAAGATTATTTAGTCTCTCGGGAAACCTGTGCTCATATTAATAATTCTCTGAAAGATGGAGACAGACACAGATGCTTATGACATCTGATACGAAAGAATCATCTGTAGCCAATGTAGGACCTTCACCTACACCCCCTCCACAGGTAACAGGCAAAATTCACACTCTCTCACTCTGAGCAGAAAGCACGCCATAGGTTGGGTGTGTGTGGATCATATGGCCATTGTCAGCAGCAGAAATGGTGATTTGATTTTTTCCTTTATCACAACGCAGTTGCTTCTCTACCATGGGTCAGGGACTATGCTAGATCCTTAGGAGAGAAAACAAAAAATCATCCTGCCTTCAAGGCACTTCCAGTCTACTGGAGGAGAAAATGACACAAGAGTTCCATAATAATAAACAAACTTAATACTTTAGGAAAACACTTTGCTTCAAAACCTGTCGTTGGTACTTAAGATACACTCTTTCAATGAATCTTTTCACTTCAAATGAACACTGAATTGCCACTAAAATAAATGCTACCAAGAGGGGAGCTCGGTTTTGATAGGAGGCTTTAAATAATCTGAGGTCTAAGAAAGCGTCAAATGAGCAGGGACATTTGGGTAAAGGTTTAATAACCAACTCTCTAGGGGGAGAACTGTGATGTATAATATTTGTCCATTACTACAGTAATAAACACCCCCATTGTATGTTATTTTAAGCTACTGATGTGCTGTCACTGAAGGGGAATTGGGACAACCATGTGCAATCAGCCCTCCTTCCTCTTCATGAGCAGAAGCAGTCTAGCTCACTCACGTCACTGCAATGAGCTAAGGTCTACTCAGAGACGACAGGCAGTGAGGTGAAGGGGCCCCATCCTCCCAACCTCTCCCTTTGTCAGTGACCACATACATCATTTCTTTGACTCAGGGTCTTAGATGCAGCTGGGGGTATCTGTAGAGTCCCTAGGAGGGATCCAGCCAGGCATAAATGCATACCTAGAGTCTACCTGGAAAGTAGTAGATGCCTTTCTTATGTAAATAGGGCTTCCAGGTGGCACTAGTGGTGAAGAGTCTGCCTGCCAGAGCAGGAGATGCAAGACTGATGGGTTTGATCCCTGGGTCAGGAGAATACCCTGGAGAAGGACATGGCAACCCACTTCACGATTCTTGCCTAGAAAACTCCATGGACAGAGGAGCCTGGTGGGCTACAGTCCATGGGGGTCACAAAGAGTGGGATATGACTGCCCACACATACACATCAATACTATATATGAATAAACTGCAAATTTTCATAAGCAATTATATAATATTATAATTAATAAAGTAACAATGCATTCAAGACACGGATAAGTGCATTGTAGCCTCTGTACATAGAGTTTTCTATTCACAAGGAAATGCAATTTACCTAATCTAGAAAATGAGACACTGACACTACATCTCAAAAACGAGTAAAAGTTTTCTCAGTCCTGAAAGGGAGATAAGGACATTGAACAGGAGGATCCTATTTACAAGTGACTGAAGAATCTATTCATTTCAGTAATTTATGCCAGAGAGCTCCAGCTTAAGGATTTTGGTTTAAAGAACAACAGGGGAGAAAATCCTGTTTGCAAATGAAAGATTTGCAATGCAAGGTCTTTGTTGTGACTGCAAGCTAAATAATGCTTCACTTTCTCATTTTTAAAAGTTTATAATTAGTTTTTCTTAACATTTGAGATTTACTTCTGCATGTGACTGCAAGAAATAAATAAAGTCAAAGAGTGGAATATATTCAAATGGCTGAGATACGAATTGATTTCTGCATTCGATTTCTGCATAATGTTTAGCAAACCTAGACAAGTCAAGCTTAGTTTAGAAGGAACTCTTAAAGCACTCTGCTTATACAATTTTGTCCTCTTCAGGTACTGTGGGTCACTTCTCTCCTTAAGCCCATCTCTTTTAACTTAGAACGTTATAAAAATGATGGGAGGTTTCTCTGAGAATGATTGAGCCCACAGACTGGAAAGAAAATGTTATGTAGTTTCCATTTCATACTATTAAAAATGGCTCCTGTCAACATGGATGTCCTTCAGTAGGTGACTGGATAGATACACTGTGGTACAACCAGACAATGGAATATTACTCAGTGCTAAAAAGAAGTCAGCTATCAAGCCATGAAAAGACATGGAGGAAACTTAAATGTGTTAATATGGAATCTAGAAAAATGGTAGAGATGGACCTATTTGCAGGGCAGGAATAGAGATGTGGACACAGTGAATGAACATGTGGACGTGGAGCAGGGGTAGGATGAATTGGGAGATTAAGACTGTTGTGTGTACGATGTCATGTGTAAAACAGATAGCTAGTCAGAACATACTGTATAATGCAGGGAGCTCAGCTGGGTGCTTTGTGGTGACCTAGATGGATGAATTTGGGGGGTAGGTGTGGGAAGACCTCCCTGTTCTAGAGGTAAGGGATATATGTATATATATACCTGATTCATTTCATTGTACAGCAGAAACTAATACAACATTGTAAAGCAATCATATTCCAATTTAAAAAGCATATACTAAATGAAACAAGCAGTCTGAGAGGTCTATGGACTGTATGAGTCCAACTCTACGACACTCTGGAAAAGGCAAAACTATGGAGACAACAGAGAGTTCAGTGGTTGCCCAGAGTGCCAGAAGGCAGAGCTGAATAGGCAGAGTACAGAGAATAATAGGACAGTGAAAATACACTGTATGATATCATAAAGATGGATATGGGCCATTATACATTTGTCTAAACCCATTGGATGTATAAGACCAAGAATAAGCCCTTAGAAAGACTATAAATTCTGGGTGATTGTGATGTGCTAGTATGTCCTTGGTTAAATATATGTGTATATATATCCACATACATACACCACTCTGGTGGTTAATGTTGATAATGTGGGAGACTGTATGTGTAGAGCAGGGCATATATAGACACCATCTTATATGATACCACCCTTATGGCAGAAAGTGAACAAGAACTAAAAAGCCTTTTGATGAAAGTGAAGTAGGAGAGTGAAAAAGTTGGCTTAAAGCTCAACATTCAGAAAACTAAGATCATGGCATCTGGTCCCATCACTTCATGGGAAATAGATGGGGAAACAGTGGAAACAGTGTCAAACTTTATTTTTGGGGCTCCAAAATCACTGCAGATGTTGATTGCAGCCATGAAATTAAAAGACACTTACTCCTTGCAAGGAAGTTATGACCAACCTAGATAGTATATTAAAAAGCAGAGACATTACTTTGCCAACAAAAGTCCATCTAGTCAAGGTTATGGTTTTTCCAGTGGTCATGTAAGGACGTGAGAATTGGACTGTGAAGAAAGCTGAGCACCGAAGAATTGATGCTTTTGAACTGTGGTGTTGGAGAAGACTCTTGAGAGTCCCTTGGACTGCAAGGAGATCCAACCAGTCCATCCTAAAGGAGACTAGTCCTGGGTGTTCATTGGAAGGACTGATGCTGAGGCTGAAACTCCAATACTTTGGCCACCTCATGCAAAGACTTGACTCACTGGAAAAGACCCTGATTCTGGGAGGGATTGAGGGCAGGAGGAGAAGGGAATGACAGAGGATGAGATGGCTGGATGGCATCACTGACTTGATGCACATGAGTTTGGGTGAACTCCAGGAGTTGGTGATGGACAGGGAGGCCTGGCGTGCTGCGATTCATGGGGTCGCAAAGAGTTGGACACGACTGAGCGACTAAACTGAACTGAAGAGGAAAGAGTCACAGGTCTCATTTTGTTCTACCATTTGTTTTATAATATGGTTTCTGGATCCTATATTCCTCAGTTACATCTTCTCAAAATCTTGTACCATCACCCATCCATAAATTCATTCATATAATGACTTAGCATAAAAACATACAGGCACACCCTCAATCACATATCATTTATCATCTGCAATGTCAGCTTTCATTTTCTCTTAAATTCTAGAGTCTAGTCTGTATTTTTCAGACACCAGTCATGACCTGCTAATGTTTAACAACCTGCAATTTGAAAATCACTGTTCCAGAGAAATCCTATCTTAACTATGTACCTCTTAATACATAGACTCAGGAACTAAACCAAAGATTCCATCAGACTGTATCCCTAATCACAACTCAGTGACTCTCACATGATCCAGCATCAACAGGAAAATTCTAAAGCATTTCAGGTTTCTAACCCTGGCATGCTGCGATTCATGGAGTCGCAAAGAGTTGGACATGACTGAGTGACTGAACTGAACTGAACTGATCCTACCGTAAGTCAGCAGGACACGAGACGAGGTATGGGCTCCCCGAGAGGCAGGAAACAAAATAAGCAAATCTGAGATCAAGCCCACATTTGCTCATTTTCTTTTTTTTTTAAAATATAAATTTATTTATTTTAATTGGAGGCTAATTACTTTTCAATATTGTATTGGTTTTGCCGTACATTGACATGAATCTACCATGGGTGTACATGTGTACATTTTCTAGGCTCAGTTCTCTCCTTTGTAAAGTAGACAGTTGTCCCAACCTTAGGAAATAGTTACAGATAAAATAAGGGAATATAAACAGTGTCTTTTGCATAACCCTAGGGCTGTGTGTGTGTGTGTGTGTGGCTTTTGATAAATGCAAGCATTCTTATCCACTTACTCTATTAAATAACTGAGCCTGTTTAAAGATATAAGTGAAAGTGAGCTCTATTTTTTGCTCCTTCACAAAGTTTACAATACATTTTCCTTCCTGCCCCAATAAAGGAAAACAAAACTTTGAGAGGATGCTGAAGTAAGGATAAAATGACATCGTGCTCTGGAATGTTTCACATAGAATGAAAAATCAAGGTAAAGTAAATGTGACAGACTCACAGAAACTGTAGAATCTACATGAGTCTTTATTGTACCCATAGTTCTAAATCATTATTACTATCATACTACTCACTTTTCTACTTCTTGTATTTTTGAAATTTTTCATAACAAAAAGTTTTTCTTAATTATCCAGCAATAAAATAATAAAATCTTGACCATGTCATGGTTACATAAGTAGACAACATGTAAGCAAAACTAGTTTTAAGAGAATCCAGGAAGTTTATAGAAGAGTTGGAAGAGGGCTTTGTGCACAAAGTTCACAGCAAGAACAAACATTAGAAAGAAGTCACATAGTAAATCGAGTTTTTTAAATCTGTTTTGTTATTCAGTTTGCAATTTCTTGAGAAAGCACCTAAGACAAAGCATCTGATTTGTAGGCATGTTATACAGTATGATGTAAAGTGTGACTGAAGAATCCCCACCTTGTGGAAATGACTTTGCTTGGAAATACATGAGGTCCTGGACATGAAGGAGTATATGCAGAAATCGCTGCTTTGATCTGAACTCTTATAAGAAGTTTCAGTTTCTTGAAAACATGGCTTCTTGGAACCACAGGATCAATCCAGTGGTCGATCAAATGATGTCTGTACTGTGTTCTACAGAGCTCCAAGGAATCCATAAGGAGACATATTCATGTAACAAGCATTTAATAAGTACCTACCATGTGCCAGACCCTGACTGGAACTCGTGAACAAAACAGACATTATTCCCTAACCACCTTTGAGTGAAAGTTTCCCTGTGCCCTAATTATTAACTGTCTGCTGTAAGATTTTGCTGTCTGAGTCAGAGGCCCACTGTATGATTTCTTTTACAGAAAGGGCTTTGGTAAACATAAGCCAATGCTATTTAAAAATAACTGGCTTATTCAAAACCCTTACTTTAACATTGAAAACTTTTGGCACAAACAGAGAAAGCAGATTGCCCAAGGTTGCAAAAAGCTAGCCCAGAGCCAGGACTAAACTCAATGATGCTGGTTCTCAACTGATGGCCTTTCTCACCTCCCCTGTATTTCCCTGCTCCCTCTTTCTTTGGCCAAATGGCCTAATGGAAACTCACAGACTTGGAGTGAGAAGTTTGGAGCGCGAGTTCCAGACAAAAGAATTACATTTTCCTGGCAATGGGTTTCCTCATTCATGAGATGAGGATCTATATGGTTTGGGAAATTGAATCCATCGAAGTATTTTGTACACAACCTGTAAACTGTAAAATGCTATACAAATGTTAACAGTGACAGTCTGAGCCCTAAACCTTTTTATTGATATTCCTCAAAGCAAAATAACTGAAGAATGGAGTAATAGAAGCAAAATGAAAGGAATATAAGACATATCAATTGGTCAAATTGTTATAGTTGAAGCTATACACACACACACACACACACACATATATATATACACACATATATATGTATATATGACATGAAAAGTGAAAGTGTTAATAGCTCAGTAACTGTCCGAATTTTTGTGAATCCATGGACTATAGCCTACCAGGCTCTTCTGTTCATGGGATTCTCCGGGCAAGAATATTTGAATGGGTTGCCATTCCCTTATCCTGGGAATCTTCCTGATCCAGGGATCGAACCCAGGTCTCCTGCATTGCAGGCAGATTCATTACCATCTGAGCCACCAAGTATATGCCATAAATGAGAAATGAATGAGATAAATGTAATATATATGAGATATATCTATCTTGAATTGTGTCCTGTCCTTGCTGTTTACTAACTGACTTCAGTTGAAAGAAGCCCCATATGCTGTAGGTGAGGCTTGAAGTCTAGAGGGTCAGATAGACTCTAGATAGGTTTAACTCTCTAGTGTTCTATTATTCCAACTGGAAAACTGAGATGAAACAACAGAGCCTATGACACCCAGTTGCTCTTTGAGATGGTGGTTTTAAAAAGTTTAGTGTGATATCTGAAACATAGGTTCAATAATGATCATCATCCTTAAATTTAAAATAGTAACAATAAATCTCCACCACATAGGATATTCATTATGATTATATGAACTAAGGTTAATTGCACATCCCATAAGCGACTGATGTGTGTACAGACTGACAACATATTCTTTCCTTTCCTTTTTCCTGCTTTGTAAAACCAAATGTAAAACCTATCCTTACTGAAGAGTTGCAAAGGGCCATGTTGTAAGTTTATTTTTCTAAGTCAGTGGCTCCAAATATTTAGCATATGCAGTAGTATTCTTTAGATCTATTAAAGAATATATGAGCAGCACCCCTGGCCCCACCTCCTCTGGATGGGAAGCCCAGAAATATGATATTTAATAAATAATCAAGAGAGCAGGAGGAGAAGGGGATGACAGAGGATGAGATGGTTGGATGGCGTCACCGACTCAATAGATATGGGTTTGGGTAGACTCTGGCAGTTGGTGATGGACAGGGAGGCCTGGCGTCTTGTGGTTCATGGGGTCACAAAGAGTCTGACACGACTGACCAACTGAACTGAACTGAACTGAACCAAAAAATACAAATAGTATTAATTATGAGCAAACACTTCCAGAGTGGCCTAACTCCTTGTAATACAAAGTGCAGTCCTTGATTCAAATGCAACAGCATGACCTGAGGATTTGCTAGAAACAGAATCTTGACCCCATTCCTGACCTGCTTACTCCACATCACAGATTATCAAGATCCCCAGGTGATTCCTGGGTATGTCCCAGTAAATATGTGTTGGTCTAAGTTCAGTTTCTGAGAATTTAGCAACTGAAGAACCTGGACCTCAGTTGCATCTTCTCCTCTAAGAAAATATCTTCACTGTATTTCATGAGAAATATCAGTTTTACAAAAAGTGGCATTATAAGACACCTTAACACAGCAGGCTTCCCAGGCGGCACTAGTGGCAAAGAACCTGCCATCAGTACAAGAGACATGAGAGGCGTGGGTTTGGTCCCTGGGTCAGGAAGATCCCCGGGAGGAGGAAATGACAACCCACTCCAATATTCTAGCTTGGAGAATCCCATGGAAAGAGGAGCCTGACAGGCTACAGTCCATGAGGTCACAAAGAGTCGGACATGACTGAGGCAACTTAGCATGCATGCACAACATTTCCAATGAATTCTTTCAGAGATTTTGTCCAACATACTGTTACGGTTGGCAGATATACAACACTATGCATAAAATAGATAAATAATGAGCACAGACTGTATAACTCTACTCAGTGCTCTCTGGTGACCTAAATGAGAAGGAAATCCAAGGAAGAGGGGATATTTGTATAGGTAGGGCTGAATCACTTTATTGTGCAACAGAAACACAACATTGTAAAGCAATTGCTGTTTTTGTTGTTCAATCATTAAGTTGTGTCTGACTCTTTGCGACCCCATGGACTGCAGCATGCCAGGTTTCCCTGTTATTCACTATTTCCTGGAGTTTGCTCAAGCTCATGTCCATTGAGTTAGTGATGCCATCCAACAATGTCATCCCCGGTCACCCCCTTCTCCTCCTACCCTCAATCTTTCCCAGCCTCAAGATCATTACCAATGAGTCAGCTCTTTGTATCAGGTGGCCTAAGTATTGGAGCTTCAGCTTCAGCATCAGTCCTTTCAATGAATATTCAAGGTTGATTTCCTTTAGGATCTCCTTGCAGTCCAAGGGACTCTCAAGTGTCTTCTCCAACACCACAATTCAAAAGCATCAAACTTTTGGTGCTCTGCCTTCTTTATGGTCCAGCTCTCCTATCTGTACATGAGTACTAGAAAAAATATAGCTTTAACTATATGGATCTTTGTTGGCAAAGTGATGTCTCTGCTTTTTAATACACTGTTTATGTTGGCCCTAGCTTTCCTTCCAAGGAGCAAGCAAATTTTAGTTTCATGACTGCAGTCACCATCTGCAGTGATTTTGGAGCCCTTGAAAATAAAATCTGTCCCTGTTTCCACTTTTTACCCACCTATTTGCCATGAAGTGATGGGACCTGATGCCTTGATCTTAGTTTTTTGAATGTTGACTTTAAGCCAGCTTTTTCACTCTTCTCTTTCACCCCTAAGTCCCCTAAATCTATCAGGTTGTCATTTATAGTCTCAAGATTTGCATCTAAGTCCAGGTGATGAAAGCAGACCACTCAACCTCATTGAATCATTTGTTGTAAGACTGTCATGAAAACATTCACTTTCCCTTTACCATTCATCACCCATTGTCACAGCAACTTAGCTCTGCCACTGCAGCATAAGTGAAGCCTTAGGCAATATGGAAATGAATGGGCATGGTTGTGCTGCAATAAAACTTTATTTACAGTACAAGCATTTCAAATAGCATTTCAAAAAGAAGAAAAAGCAATTACAGCAAGCTCAAGTCATTAATGTGAGAGGTGCATCCAAGGGAAGGAAAGGTCAGCTGGTCAGAAATTATTAAGCAAGAAGGATAGCTGTGTGACAACAGGCCCAAGAAGTATTAGAGGCCAGATCAGGCAGGAAGACTAGGCAAGAATAAGGTTCTAAGTCTGTGTGCTTCCGATGGATTAGATGTGCAGTGATGAAAAGAGAGAAATCAAACAGATTACTGAATACTTAATAAACAAAGTCACCCACCCATAGTGGGAGACTGAGAAAGTGTGGAGAACAGAACTCAAAAAATCTATTTTTTGCCAGCACATGATTTACAAATCATTCTTTCCTACAAAAAGCTGAAACGACAGTGATCCATTTGTTCAGTCTTCAACTCTGGTTCTCATAATTCTGCATCACCATTTGGCATCCTTGAGGAAGGGGAGACTTCAGTGTAGTCAGAAGCAGTTTGAAATGCTAACTCTCACACTGTCTAATGCATGAATCAGTAAATCCCTTCTTTCTGATTATCTCTGAGCCTCTGTTTTCTCATCTGGGAAATAAGTTAATTACTATTCATCTTACAAAGTTGTTTTGAAGAAAAGTTCTTAATGATGGATCTGACATAAAGTAGATTCTCCATAAATGTTGTTTCTGTTCCTTCTCATGTATGAATTCATTCAATAAATATTTATTGCATTTTGTGCCAAGTATGTGTCAAGCACTGTTCCAAGCACTGAGATAGAGATGTGAGTGAGACTGATAATTCTCAGCCCTCATGAACCACATGTGAATTCTTATTGGTATGTGGATTTTCATATAAATACAAATCAGTTATTTTCAACCAGAAATGATTTTGTCTCTAAGAAGACAGTTTGCAGTAGCACAATTGTTGTCATGCCAGGGGTAGATGTTATGAGTATCTACTGGGCAGAGGTTAGGGATGTTGCTAATATTCTTACAATACGTAAGACGGCCTCACCCAGCACAAAGAATTATTCAACCCAAAATGCCAATAGCATGTTGAGAAACTGATTTCGGGATGCGTGTGTTAGTAGGTTTAAAAAAAAAAAACAAACTGTGAAGAGTACAGAAAGAAAAGTAATAGAATGTTTTAAAGTTCTAATTGAAGAGTTGAACCTGAGTAAAATTAAAGCTTTGTCCTGGTAATTTATGAGAGAGTAATTTCCCAAACGGAAGGATCAGAACTTACAGCTGACCACTGGCATAAATTTAAGAAACCTGACTCCAGCCGTAAATGTGAATTCAAAGTCAGTCAATAGGTTTACTTTAATCTTCAAGGCTTTCTGCACTTTCTTATTTCATCCTATTGTGAACTCTATTGAGAAAGACAGTTGGGGAAATTGAATAAACTTTGGACCAAATCTTGAATTTATAACTCATTGTATAATACTGAAAAATCTCAATAGCATAGCCATGGTTTCCTTACCTATAAAATAGTGTCAATAATAGAAAATACATAAAACAGAGATCTTTTGAAAGCAAAACAAATCAGTCCATTTAAAATACCTATGTCAGTGTATGACGAATCAGTTCAGTCGTTCAGTCGTGTTTGACTCTTTGCGACCCCATGGAATGAAGTACGCCAGGTCTCCCTGTCCATCACCAACTCCTGGAGCTTACTCAAACTCATGTCCATTGAGTCGGTGATGCCATCCAACATTGTCATCCTCTGTCGTCCCCTTCTCCTCCTGACTTCAATCTTTTCCAGCATCAGGGTCTTTTCAAATGAGTCAGTTCTTCACATCAGGTAGCCAAAGTATTGGAGTTTCAGCTTCAGCATTAGTCCTTCCAATGAATATTGAGGACTGATCATGAATGGTAAGAATTTAATAAACAACCATCCTCCTCCTACTCAATTGTCATGGGAATGAGAAAGGGATAATCCAATGTCTTCTGCCTTTTTCTGTCTCTGGTAATTATCACTAATAAGCCCATGGCTAAAAATTTCAGACTTTTTTTTTTTTTTTTTGCTTTTCTCTGTCTTTCCCTCTCCTATACCATTATCCTTCTGATGACTCAGGAGGAGTATATTCTCTCAAAGTCATACAGATTCAGTGTTTTTAGTAGAAGTGGGTGAGTTTTGTATATAAAGTTTAGGAGCAAACCAAGGGAGCTGTCCAGCAAGTTAGAAATTCAGGACCCGAAGATACTAATACAAGAGAAGTGAACTCTTTTGTTGGAATTAGGGATCACCTTTTATAGCAATAGCATAGAGGAAGAGATCCTCAAGGGAGAGCAGAGATGGAACCTTAGGGAAGAATTTGATGTAAAGGAGAAAAGTCCTCAAGTTGGCAGGATGGCCCAGAGAAAGTGATTTCACAAAAATCTGAAGAGTGGAGGTAGTCAGCAAAATCAGACATGCTGGAGGAAAATGAGGACAGAACAAACTTGGTAATTGTAAAGGCGTTGTCAGCCCACCAATTCAGGGTAATTATGTGAATGGAATTCAGATCACAAGGGGATCCACTGGGATATAATGACATTGAGGTAGTTTATGTACAGGATACTTTCAAGATGCTCTTAGCAAAAGTGAATCAAGAGGCGGTATGGCTTCCTTAAAAAGAGGTATGTATGGTGATCTAGTGTAGAAATTAAATTATTAATTTGGGCAAACAGTGGAGGAGGACCAATGGAGAGGAGTTGTGTGAATGTACAGAATAGCTACAAAGAACAGCAAGAATACCTCTTCCCGTATCTCACCAATTTTTCCAGTGAGGCAGGAAGTGAGTCAGTGGTGAGTGAGTGGGTAGAGTTTGGGTGACATTGAAAAAGGGTTG
Source organism: Bos grunniens (assembly GCF_055505025.1). NCBI lineage: Eukaryota > Metazoa > Chordata > Mammalia > Artiodactyla > Bovidae > Bos > Bos grunniens. Next base: position 7,832,571 of record NC_141170.1, on the reverse strand, counting down.
CAGCTGTTGCTTTGGGATTATGTCAGATCCCTTTGGAGGAAGTCAAGTGCTTCTAGGCTGTGGGAAGTTCCAAACTGAGATTAAATGGAATCAACTAGAAATGGACTCAACCATCACACTTCTGTGGTTTTCTTCATCAACAGCGGCTGGCATGGAACATGTATTCTTTTTGTCAGTTACTCGTCAAATATGTACATCTATCATATAGAGCTGTGAGACATTGGAGAAACTGTTATGAGCAAAATACAACTTTAGCTTTTAAAGACCTCCATCCAGTGGGTAAAAGTATTATTCATTACCTCAATTGTTTTAGAGACCATTTGATTCCAAGGGAAATAAAATCACTGAAATGAATTTAAGCTTAGCAGGGAATTTACTATAAGGACATAGGTATATCTCACAGACACAAATGGCAGGAAGCACAGACATAGGAAAACTCCAAGAAAAAGAATAAGAAAAGCCTACCTTCTCACTTCCAATTTTTATTGTGTGTTCTCATCTCTCTTCTTTATCTTCAGACTGGCTTTCTCTACTCTCTTGTATCTTCTTCTTGTTGATACTTTAGCACCTTCAGTTAAGAATCCAACCAAATAAATTAGTATCACCATCCTGATATCAAATTATAAGGAGCTAACATGATCAGCTCAGCCCTGTCAAGGGATCAATTCACTCTAGGTCAGAAGTCCACCCTTCAATCAATGAGCTATAACCAAGCATTGCAGGGTTATGTCATTCAAAACACAAGGATATGTGATTGGAGCAGAGAGTGAAGAAGAAGAAAATAAAACGTTTTCAACAGAACGGTCTCAGAGGGAAAATACCGGCGAGTATTTTGCCTGTTCTCACTCTAAAGCAGTGGGTACTAAACAATCGCACTATGTACCAGTCACTACAACATGCTTTAGTGGGTGAGGGGGCTTAGCCTGAGTTTCCTGAAAATAGACACTGAGGCGAAGACTTGCATGCAGAGAGTTTAGTTAAGAATATGATCTCAGGGAAGAGGAAAGAAGGTTTAGGACACGAAAAAAGGAAGGGAAAGACAACTGTTCCTCCATCCAGAGAGATTTTCCAAAGAGCTTCATGAAATATTTCTCAAGATTCTCTCCCCAGGGAATAGGTGGGCAAAAACACTTTTTTATCAGTTTCTGGCTCCATTGGTCAAAAACAGGCCGCCGGTCATTACTTCCTCCACACTTTCAGATGTGTGCACAGAGCATCCCACTCTTCAGTGTCAGAGAGTCTTCAGGACAGGACACTTCTTGTCCAGAGGCATTCAGTGTGGGTTTAGGTGAGATGTCAGATTATACCTGGTGAACCAGTGGTTGCATAAAAGATGGGGCTGAGAGAATGTGAAGAAGTGCACAAGGCAAGTCCAGGACAAGAAATGCCAAAAGGTAAATAGACTGTGACATCAGGCTGCAGAGATCTTTCGCTTTCATCAGCACTTACCATGAATGAAGTAGGATGCAGATAAATAAGGTAGGAGACACACACACACACAGTGTACTAGAAACAAGAATCCAAAAGTGAAGAAGAGAAATCCTTTCTGGGCTTCCGTTTGCTACTGTGCACATTATGTGAAGAATCCCTAAATTTCCGCAAGAACACTGGTTTGAATATCCGTGTTTCCAGTCAAACAATAACAAAGTAAAGTTCAGGCTGTGTGCGTGTGTGGTAAGTTGCTTCAGTCATGTCTGATTCTTTGCGACCCTGTGGACTGTAGCCCACCAGGCTCCTCTGTCCATGGGATATCGGAGTGGGTTTTCATACCCTCATCCAGAGGATCTTCTCATCGCAGGGATCAAATCCAAGTCTCTTATTATACATCTGCTGTATTGTAGGCAGGTGCTTTACCACTAGTGCCACCTGAGAAGTTCAAAGTTCAGATTAGCAAATAATATATAGAAATATACCCGACTAGAATTAAAATTCAAATTCACCTCTCCAATTTTTTCTTCAGATGTTAATTAGACACAGCTCCTACCTTCAATAAGCTTACTGTCTGCAAAGAGAAAAAAATGTAATATGTTAGTGATCATGATATCTTATGGGAATCATCTCACCACTGATGAGGAAAAAGCCAATAACTGGACTTAGATTTCTAAATGTTGGGTAGATATGCTTCAAAATATTGATTACACTTTGCCATTAGATAACTTTAGGAAATCTATGGTACAAAGCACACAAATGAATATTTTTTTGTTTGCCATGAAATACAACATTTATTAACATTTTGATGGTTTCTGCTATCATGAATTATAGGAGGAAGAGTGAGAAAGAAGCCCTCATTCAACGTGATGAGCCCTGTTGATTTGTTGCTAGGCTGGAGAAAAGGCCAAATATCCAGACTAGGCCCCTGTAGTCAATAAACATAGTCAGAGAGGTTTATGTGTGTAAATGAGGAACTCTGTCATTTACAGGGTTAAGATTTGCTTCCTAGGCCTCTTTTTTTCATACAGAAGATTAATATTTGAAACATGCTTTGGATGTTAATGAAATCACTTCCCCTTATCTTTGGGGATATGCAAACAAGGACCGCTGGGGTTGCTCAGGACTGTAACTACTGGTTTCTCAAGTGGAGTTGTTCCAAAGCAGCAGGGATAATGATAAAACTCAGGGATGCTATGCTGTGGGCAGAGCTCACAACTGAGGTTAAGAGTATGGCCTTGTCACGGCTTTTTCCACGTAGCCTTCTCCAGCAATAGTGGCTGGCAAGAAGCAAGGCAGACAGCAGTAAACTTGAGGGTGGATTATGCTGGGCAAGATGTTGGGAGGATAGGCTGAAGATGCCAACCTGAGTGTTTCTGGCCACATGCAGTTCCAAAGTGAAAACTTTTGATCGAGCATTTTTGTCTCCATTTTCCCCAGCCTATAGTCATACACACACACACACACACACACACACGCATTTAAAAAAAGAAAGAATTTTGATAAATGTAGAATAACAGAATGCTTTGGAGATGAAAACTCTCAGTTGACAGGCCCTGATTGCTTCTGAGACAATTCCTTGAGGCTGACAGTGAGAGCTACCATTCAGTCAGTACTGATGATAAACCAGGCTTTTCTTCCACTTACTGTTCAAAACAAGTCTTCTAGGTGAGTATTTATTACGCTCATATAATAGATGAGGAAGCTACAGCTCAGGGAGATTAAATAACTTGCCTGAAGTCTTCAACTGGTGAATGATTAGACAGAGATTCAATTGTCACTCTCATTGAGAGCTTAGATCTTCCCAATGTATACAACTGCAGTCCCCATTCTAACTCTGCCTCACATTCCTGTACTGGAGAGATTTAAAATTATCTCTCTGTTTTCTTGTTCTGTTTCACCAGACATTGGTAAAACCCATTAACTTCAATCATGAGATCAAAACTGAAAACTGACAAATCTCTGTATATCTTTCACCTAATTTCTTATTTCCTCCCATTGCTATGTTTATCTTGGTTATTCTTTTTAAACTGATTTTTTTTTGGGGGGGGTGGTCATGATACCATTGCCCTCAATTATTTATTTATTTATCCCAGAAACATTTATTTTATTGAGCACTGGGCCAAATGCCTAGAAAGGATCCCTGGCTTCAAGGAGTTGACAGTACAAATGAGCAGGAATGCAAAGAAGACATAGGAAAAGGTGCAAACTAGAAAGAGTGTGATTTGAAAGTCTATACAGTGTATTGTGAGAGCTCAAAAATCTTTGCCAAAACCAAATAAGATACCCAATGGGGTGGAGTAAGAAAGATTTCTGGACTTAGCAAAAGGAAGGAATGATCGCTCATCACCTGAGATGGGGAAGTGGCAGACTAGAGTGGGTTGTGACAGGTGAATGAGGTAGGCAGAAAATAGGCATGTTGAGTTTGAGTTGTCTATTAGACTTCCAAATTGAGATGTTAGACAAACAGTTGAATATTGTATCTGAGGGTTGGGACAGAGATCCTGACCTCTCCAGCACATAAATGCTGTTTAAAGCCTGATATTGAGTGAAATCAGTAAGGACAAAGATGTATAAGGAAAGAGAAGAAAGGATAAGCCCTGGACCCTGGGCAGCCTCAGATGAAGAAGCATGAAGACAAGACACTGACAAAGGAAACTGAAAAGGAACCACCAGAAAAGCAGGAGGAAAACAGCAGACTTCAGAGCGCTGAGAGTCCTGAAGAAAGCCTAGCGCAGAGAAGAAAATCGCCTGTGTCACATGCTGCTGATAAGTCAAGTCAGAGGAAAATTGAGAACTGACCACTGGATTTAGCAGTTTGGAGGTCAGTGGTGACCTTGAAGTGAGAAATTTCCATACAGCAGTGAGGAAAAAGCCTGCTTAGGGGGGTTTTAAAGAAAAAGAGGAGAGAAATTGAAAACATTGAGAACAAGCAAATTTTTCAAGATTTGCAGTAAAAGGGAACATAGAAATGGAGTGAAGACTAATGGGAGAAGTAGAATCAATTAATTAATTTTAATATAGAAAAAATCACCATAATACCATGCTGATTAGAATGACCCAGTAAAGAGGAATGTTTATTGAAGCTGTGACTTATAGAGGGAAGAATTGGTAAAGCAAGGTCCTTAATAGGGGATATGTATACAGGGACACGATGTGGGGAGGTTTTATTTGCTTTATTAAATAAACCTGGAGAAGGTATCCAGTTCATTTGGCCCCTGACATATGATAGACACCATGCGAATGCACCAGTCACTCTTAGGAACATGTTTTTTTTATTTATTTTTTTTACAGCAGCTCTTTTAGACTGTCCCTGAGGCTCAAAAAGATTAAACATCTCGAGCTAGTGAACAGCAGAGTCAGAGCTTGACTCCTCACCTATCTTAGTCCAAAAACCATTCTCTTACCTTGACACAGGCTACATCCTCTGAAAAGGAAAATGAACAAGCAAATAAGTAAAAAGGAGCTTCTGGCAGGTGTAAGAGATGGAGCAAATTAGGAAGCAGGAAACCAATTAGGAGGCTATTTTAATCATTGGCATGAGCAGCGGTGACCACAAGGACTCACTATAAGTCCAAGCAAGAGACCTATCTGAGCTGGACCTTCCTGGATCTGGGATGAGGAGAAATAAGGAGTACCAGGCGAGTCAGCACAGGGGAGGGAAGGGATCTGAGACACCGGACAGCTTGCCCATGAAGGCATTTGGTTTTAGATGGTTTCGGCCTATCCTGTAGGCGATGAATTAGAATGAGAGGAAGCGTTCTTGAAGGAAAATATTAATGTGTGAATTCATGATCTTCTTTTTCTCCCACCTTCATTGCTGTAGTTATCTTCTCCTCCACCATTTGCTCTCACCTCTCACTCACTGAGGAATGGTCAGTTCTTGGCAAAAAGATAATCTTGGGAAGAGAAAAGTGGTTACAGAAAAACAATAGTATAGTGTTGAAAGGGCTTTCCTGGTGGCACTAGTAGTAAAGAACCCACCTGCCAATGCAGGAGACATAGGACATGGGTTCAATCCCTGAGTCAGGAAGATCCCCTGGTGGAGGAAATGGCAACACACTCCAGTGTTCTTGCCTGGAGCATCCCATGGACAGAGGAGCCTGGAGGGCTACAGGCCATTGAGTTGCAAAGAACCAGACAGAAGTTAAGAGAATTACCATGCTCGTTGTGTTGATAAAAGGAGCAATCGGGAAAACAGGATAGCAGGAGCAGGAAGGACTAGAGTGGAAGAAGAAAGGGGACAAGAGAGACAGTTGTTTTACAAAATAGCTGTTATTGTTATAATATTTATTGACCAGTCCCATATGGCAGACATGTGTGTGTGTGTGTGTGTGTGTATGTGAGAGACTGAGAGAGAGGGGGCATAGGGAGGGGGCTACACCTACCCAACCAGTGAGGTCCACTGGAGAAGGGAATGGCAAACCACTTCAGTATTCTTGCCTTGAGAACCCCATGAACAGTAGGAAAAGGCAAAATGATAGGATACTGAAAGAGAAACTCCCCAGGTCGGTAGGTGCCCAATATGCTACTAGAGATCAGTGGAGAAATAACTCCAAAAAGAAGGAAGAGATGGAGCCAAAGCAAAAACAATACCCAGTTGTGTATGTGACTGGTGATAGAAGCAAGGTCCAATGCTGTAAAGAGCAATATTGCATAGGAACCTGGAATGTCAGGTCCCTGAATCAAGGCAAATTGGAAGTGGTCAAACAGGAGATGGTAAGAGTGAACATCGACATTCTGGGAATCAGTGAACTAAAATGGACTGGAATGGGTGAATTTAACTCAGATGACCGACCATTATATCTACTACTGTGGGCAGGTGGAGTAGCCATCATGGTCAACAAAAGAGTCCAAAATGCAGTACTTGGATGCAATCTCAAAAACAGCAGAATGATCTCTGTTCATTTCCAAGGCAAACCATTCAATATCACAGTAATCCAAGCCTATGCCCCAACCAGTAACGCTGAAGAAGCTGAAGTTGAACGGTTCTATAAAGACCTACAAGACCTTTTAGAACACCCAAAAAAGATATCTTTTTCATTATAGGGGACTGGAATGCAAAAGTAGGAAGTCAAGAAACACCTGGGGTAACAGACAAATTTGGCCTTGGAATATGGAATGAAGCAGGGCAAAGGCTAATAGAGAATGCACTGATCATAGCAAACACCCTCTTCCAACAACACAAGAGAAAACTCTACACATGGACATCACCAGATGGTCAACACCAAAATCAGATTGATTATATGCTTTGCAGCCAAAGATGGAGAAGCTCTATACAGTCAGCAAAAACAAGACCGGGAGCTGACTGTGGCTCAGATCTTTAACTCCTTACTGCCAAATTCAGACTTAAATCGAAAAAAGTGGGGAAAACCACTAGACCACTCAGGTATGACCTAAATCAAACCCCTTATGATTATACAGTGGAAGTAAGAAATAGATTTAAGGGACTAGATCTGATAGACAGAGTGCCTGATGAACTACGGATGGAGCTTCATGTCATTGTACAGGAGACAGGGATCAAGATCACCCCCATGGAAAAGAAATGCAAAAAAGCAAAAAGGCTGTCTGAGGAGGCCTTAAAAATAGCTGTGAAAAGAAGAGAAGCAAAAAGCAAAGGAGAAAAGGAAAGATATAAGCATCTGAATGCAGAGTTCCAAAGAATAGCAAGGAGAGATAAGAAAGCCTTCCTCAGTGATCAATGCAAAGAAATAGAGGAAAACAACAGAATGGGAAAGACTAGAGATCTCTTCAAGAAAATTAGAGATACCAAGGGAACATTTCATGCAAAGATGGGCTCGATAAAGGACACAAATAATATGGACCTAAGAGAAGCAGAAGATATTAAGAAGAGGTGGCAAGTATACACAGAAGAACTATACAAAAAAAGATCTTCACGACCCAGATAATCACGATGGTGTGATCACTCACCTAGAGCCAGACATCCTGGAATGTGACGTCAAGTGGGCCTTAGAAAGCATCACTACGAACAAAGCTAGCAGTAGTGATGGAATTCCAGTTGAGCTATTTCAAACCCTGAAAGATGATGCTGTGAAAGTGTTGCACTCAATATGCCAGGAAATTTGGAAAACTCAGCAGTGGCCACAGGACTGGAAAAGGTCAGTTTTCATTCCAATCCCAAAGAAAGGCAATGCCAAAGAATGCTCGAACTACCACACAATTTCACTCATCTCACACGCTAGTAAAGTAATGCTCAAAATTCTCCAAGCCAGGCTTCAGCAATACGTGAACCATGAACTTCCAGATGTTCAAGCTGGTTTTAGAAAAGGCAGAGGAACCAGAGATCAAATTGCCAACATCTGCTGGATCATCAAAAAAGCAAAAGAGTTCCAGAAAAACATCTATTTCTGCTTTTATTGACTATGCCAAAGCCTTTGACTGTGTGGATCACGATAAACTGTGAAAAATTCTGAAAGAGATGGGAATACCAGACCACCTGACCTGCCTCTTGAGAAACCTATATGCAGGTCAGGAAGCAACAGTTAGAACTGGACATGGAACAACAGACTGGCTCCAAATAGGAAAAGGAGTATGTCAAGGCTGTATATTGTCCCCCTGCTTATTTAACTTATATCCAGAGTACATCATGAGAAATGCTGGGCTGGAAGAAGCACAAGCTGGAATCAAGATTGCTGGAAGAAATATCAAGAACCTCAGATATGCAGATGACACCACCCTTATGGCAGAAAGTGAAGAGGAACTCAAAAGCCTCTTGTTGAAAGTGAAAGAGGAGAGTGAAAAAGTTGGCTTAAAGCTCAACATTCAGAAAACGAAGATCGTGGCATCTGGTCCCCTCACTTCATGGGAAATAGGTGGGGAAACAGTGGAAACAGTGTCAGACTTAATGTTTTGAGGCTCCAAAATCACTGCAGATGGTGACTGCAGCCATGAAATTAAAAGACGCTTACTCCTTGGAAGGAAAGTTATGACCAACCTAGATAGCATATTCAAAAGCAGAGACGTTACTTTGCCAGCAAAGGTCCGTCTAGTCAAGGCTATGGTTTTTCCTGTGGTCATGTATGGATGTGAGAGTTGGACTGTGAAGAAGGCTGAGCGCTGAAGAATTGATGCTTTTGAACTGTGGTGCTGGAGAAGACTCTTGAGAGTCCCTTGGACTGCAAGGAGATCCAACCAGTCCATTCTAAAGGAGATCAGCCCTGGGTGTTCTTTGGAAAGAATGATGCTAAAGCTGAAACTCCAGTACTTTGGCCACCTCATGCGAACAGTTGATTCATTGGAAAAGACTCTGATGCTGGGAGGGATTGGGGGCAGGAGGAAAAGGGCACGATAGAGGACGAGATGGCTGGATGGCATCACTGACTCGATGGACGTGAGTCTGAGTAAACTCCGGGAGTTGGTGATGGACAGGGAGGCCTGGCGTGCTGCAATTCATGGGGTCACAAAGAGTCAGACACGACTGAGAGACTGAGCTGACTGACTGAACTAACTGATTCACAATGTTGTGTTAAGTTTCTGCTGTACAACAACCTGAATTGTCTACAAGTATAACACGTATTGTAACCCAGGGGGCACTAGTGGTAAAGAGCCTGCCTGCCAAAGCAAGAGACGTAAGAGATGTGGGTTTGATCCCTGGGTAAGGAAGATCCCCTGGAGGAGGGCATGGCAAACCACTCCAGTATTCTTGCCTGGAGAATCCCATGGACAAAGGAGCCTGGTGGGCTAGAGTCCATGGGGTTGCAAAGAGTCCAACACGACTGAGCGACTGACACTTCTACACATTCATACATATATCACTTTCTCTTGAGCCTTCCTCCCAACCCCCCACCTTACACTTCTAGGTCATCAAAGAGCACTGAGTGATTTCAGTTGTCTTAAATGACCAAGTTTTGGGAATTTTTTTATAGAAATCAGAAGTAACTAATCAAGACAACAATGGTCTGAGAGTTTAAGTAACTGGTCCAATAAAAGGTCAAGCCCTCGTACATGTAGGCAATCTGACTTGAGTGGGCTTGAACTACTGCAGTCCCAGTCAGTAACTGGGACCCTTTAAATGTTTATGTGAGACAAGAATAAAAACTGGAATCATGCTTGGATCTTCAAAATAGTTACTGCAGAGTAATACCATTCTGCCACTGATCTTGGGGACACTGATTGATAAGCATATCAAGAGAAACTCAATGAAGTTGGTAAATAATCAAAGAACATCTCTAGGAATCCCTTGGAACAGCTTTGGACAGAGTGTCTTAAGAGTCTGGGTAAATAATGTCTATGCTGTCTGGAACCTTCCATTTGGGACAGCCTCAGACCTCCTCCAAACAGCCCCCAGAGCAGGCAAGCCCACTTCCACTTTCTCCAAAGTGACTGTAGCTTTCTCTTCGCAGAAAGGCTTCGATCTTTCCACCAGGCTTTCACAGTACCCTGTGTATTTTCTTGGGCATTTCATAGTAACCAATGGAACCACACTTCCGGAATGAGTCGTGGGGCAGGGAAAGTATTTGGTGACAAAAATTTCCTTATCCTGTCCTCTCTCCTTCTCTGAACTGGGGGCCTTATTCAGTTAGGCTTTTGAATAAACTTTAAAAGTCACTCTAAAAAGATTTTATATTTCTATGAAACATCAGTCTCTAGAGGTTTACAAAGTCTGAGTCCTGTGCTCCTCAGTACCATGGACAGCCCCTCATCTGATGCGTGGTACTGGAGAGGGGAAGAGCTGAAGTCCATTTACTCAGTTTTACCCCTGCTGTACCTTCTTCCACATTTTATTCCAGTCACAATACTTCATCACTTCCTTCTCTACACAGGATACCTCTTCTTCCCCAAACAATCTTCTCTGCACCTCCTATGGCATACACAGCACTTTTGCCCTCCTTGACTTGACTTGGTCACATTCTCAGGGGTCACTCTGCTGCTGTTTCCTCTAGGAAGCCCTCCTTAATCAACCTCCCATTAGGTCTTGGGACTCCCCAGACCCCTGTTCATATTCTTGCCACAACCTGTAACACTGACAGTATAATCACCTATTTCATTGTCTGACTTCCATGGGCAAGGATATCATTTCACTTTCTCATTTTATCCAGAATCCTAACACATCTTCAGTTCAGTTCAGTTCAGTTCAGTTGCTCAGTCGTGTCCGACTCCTTGCGACCCCATGAATCGCAGCACACCAGGCCTCCCTGTCCATCACCAACTCCCAGAGTTCACTCAGACCCACGTCCATCAAGTCAGTGATGCCATCCAGCCACCTCATCCTCTGTCGTCCCCTTCTCCTCTTCCCCCAATCCCTCCCAGCATCAGAGTCTTTTCCAATGAGTCAACTCTTCACATGAGGTGGCCAAAGTACTGGAGTTTCAGCTTTAGCATCATTCTTTCCAAAGAAATCCCAGGGCTGATCTCCTTCAGAATGGACTGGTTGGATCTCCTTGCAGTCCAAGGGACTCTCAAGAGTCTTCTCCAACACCACAGTTCTTTACTGCAAACCAAAGAAACCAATGATGTTGAACTCCCTTTGGTTTTTGCACCAGTTGTCCCTTAGAAAAAAAAAAAAAAGCATCAATTCTTCGGTGCTCAGCCTTCTTCACAGTCCAACTCTTACATCCATACATGACCACAGGAAAAACCATAGCCTTGACTAGACGGACCTTTATTGGCAAAGTAATGTCTCTGCTTTTGAATATGCTATCTAGGTTGGACATAACTTTCCTTCCAAGGAGTAAGCATCTTTTAATTTCATGGCTGCAGTCACCGTCTGCAGTGATTTTATCTTAGGGGTTCATAAATGACTGGAGGAATATATGAACAAATAAATGGGAAGTTTGGGGTTTCCTGTGTCTACAGTCTCTTTGCTCTTCAGCAAAGAATCATACAGAAAGATAATGCATCTTGCTCTTCTTCCTGTTCTTCACAAGGCCTTGCCCAGAGCAAGTGCTCAATACTGCATTATTGATTGATTCCCAATAAAAGTAATCTTGATTGGAGAAATTTCAGATGTTTCTGATGGTATTAACCTGAGGGCTCTGAGTCCTAATAACCTAGATCTGTAATCCATTTTCAAGCTTTATCCCTCACAGTTCCAGCCCCCAAATCCTTTAACATACTGTACTGCCTAGTTTTCTGATAAGATCTACACTTAAGTATCTCTGAGGTTTTATTTTTGCTGCTATCTCTACCTAGAATGCCTTTTCCCTCTTTTGTCCAGTTAGAAAATACTGTTCAGGTCCTAAGTTTCAACTTAATACCCCTGCACCAGTCAGACACCTACTGGACTTGACACTCACTGCTATCAAGGCATTCTCTACATGTAAATCTCTGTACGTGTTCGAGTGTTGATCCCAGTGTGCTGTGAAGTCCTTGAAAACAGAACAATATCTCATTGAACTGTTCCTCTGTGTCTAGACCTTATTCCAGACCTGGAACATTGAAAGTATCAGTAGGAATGAACATATGACACTCAGCAGGACAAAATCAGATCTGAGGGGGTCACCCACAATGACTACAGCTTAGATTCTTTACCTTCAAAGCCACTTTCCAGAAAAATTAGCCAACTCACACATAGAAAGCAAATGATCAAGTTCAAGAGTAAGTTTGTAGTGAAGAAAGAACAAGAACAAGAAAGAACAAGAGCCTTTGCACTTGTAAGTCCCAGGAGGGTCATTTATCTACCTTCCTTGATCACTGGGACTCAGGTCTCCAGGGGCTGAGTGAAGGGTCTGGCTACCTAAGATTCCTTGCACTCCTTTAACTCCAGGAAACAAGTGGCTCCTCATCTCATCCAGATGTGTCTTCTGGGGCTGCTGAAGACAAACTTGATTTGCTTCCTCTCAGTCATCTACAGGCTTCCCAGGTGACGCCAGTGGTGAAGAATCCTCCTGCCAATGCAGGAGACACAAGAGATGCGGGTTCTATCCTGGGTCAGGAAGGTCCCCTGGAGAAAGGCATGACCATCTACTCTAGTATTCTTGCCTGGAGAATCCCCTGGACAGAAGAACCTGGTGGGCTACAGTCCATAGCGTCACAAAGAGTCGGATGCAACTGAAGTGACTTAGTACGCAGGCACAATGGTCTGTGAAATGCAAATGTGCTTCACTGGCACACCAACAACATCCATTGTCTGCCTCTGTGCAGAGGCCGATAATGTCAATTAGATGCCAGAACTTACTAACAGGTGTGCTGATTGCCTCTGCAAAATGATGTACTGGAGCAGCACGCCAAGTGGGAAACAGACAAGAAAGAACATTTGGTCCTTCCCCTCATCCCCAGCTCCGTTATTAGCTTTTCCATTCGGTCGTTGGCTGCCATAAATTAACTCCCCCCACCCCCAATAAAAACAAAATCACAGTTGTGCTTCATCTGTGCATTCTACACCAGTCACATTTCTGATATCAAAAGCCCTTCTCACTATTGCACCACTGCAGTGCTGACCCTGAATTTTTTCTCTAACTTCCCTTCCCCGAGTCCAACCACCCCACTCACAGCTCAATGGGTGAGCTTCCTAAGGGGGAAAAGCTCTCAGTCCGTCACTTTCCTACTCAAAAGCCTTCAATGACGTCCCACTGTCTGTTCAATCAAGTGCATATTCTTCAGATGGGCACTCAGAATCTTCTCTCTATAGGCCCCATACTATCTTGTGAAATCACGTCTCCCTGCACATCAGCCTACCATGAACTTTGTACTCTTCTTTTCATGTCTGCTTCCTCCAGCGAGCTTCTGTCCAGAATGTCTTTTCCTACAAACTCAGTCCAGTGAAAAGCCCTTCCTCCAGAGCCACTTCTGCCAAAAATGCCCATGGAGAGCACCTTAATCAGAATTGTTTCTTCTTCCCCCAAATCACAAAGTTATCAGTGTAGAATTACCAGTTCTTGAACATTTACAGCACAGGCCAGACACAGGTCAATTGCCTTATTTGCACAATTCCGTTTCATTCTTACTCTCATTTCACAGATGGGGAAACTGAGTCTCTAAGAAGTGAAGCAACTGGTCCAAAGTCAGAGATTGTTAAGAGGCAGAATCAAGTATTAAACCCAGTGTGAAAAGGGAAAGTGTTAGTCTGTCAGTCATATCCAACTCTTTGAGACCTCATGGACTGTAACCCACCAGGCTCCTCTGTCCATGGAATTCTCCAGGCAAGAGTATTGGAATGGGTAATCATTCCCTTCTCCAGGGAATCTTCTGACCCAGGGATCAAACCCCAGCCTTCTGCACTGCAGGCAGTTTCTTTACCATCTAAGCCACCAGGGAAGCCCCATTAAAGCCAGAGAGGGAATGATCCCAGTGCCTAGGCTTTGATCATACATAGTACATAGAGCATGCTGACATCTTCAGGAGACTGCTACTGATCAACATGTGCATGAGGATTCATTTCTGTGACTCTCTAATTATCTCTAATATCTAATTCTGGGAGAACATGCTATTTTCACCTGTGTATGCATCCTGTTCAAAAACAGAAGTTCAAAAATGCACGTTGTTAAAATTTTTGAAGCCGTCCAATCTATCCTGGGGGGAGCATGTCTATCCCTGGATCTATTTTTTACTTGAAGAGTGTCTTTAGACTTTTTACATGAAAATGTAGATTTAAATCCTCCTGGCATATAAGCTGGGATCAGTGATCATTTATGTCTAAGGTCTATGACTGGGAGCTGCAGGGGTGATTTAGTTAATGTTTCCAGCCTGTGAAATCAAACGGTGTCAGCCCATACTCATTAGGGCACCATCGCCTTTGGTTTCTGCCCTCCAGGATCCTACTTGGAAAAAAAAAAAAGAAAACTTTGTGCTTCCTTGCTGCCTTCTGAGGTCTGACTTCCTTCCCCAAGCCCATAGTCACTCTGACAGGCCCTGCTGCTCACAGATGGAGCTGCAGAGAAGCCTGCCCAAAGATAATTTTCATTTCAAAGCTCAAACATGAAAAGCGCTTCCTTGCTGGGTAAATGAACCCACTGTTTTCCTGTTAAGTCAAGCTCTTTTGAAGGGAAGCTGGAGAAAGAAACTGGCAGAGGAATTGGGGAGAGAGGAAGTAGAAAATAAAACTTAGGTAGCTTTTATGTTTTTATCAACTTCAATATTTCAGCTAAGCTCAACTTGATTGAGTGAATGGACCACGTTTTCCTAAGATGCATTGAGAAGGGTGAATAGTGGAAAGGGCTTGTTTAACCATAAGGTCTGGTGTCTGGGACCTTTGATCTAATTGAAATGTCTAATTAAACTGCTTAATCCAGCACCTAGACAACTGCAGTTGTTATTACTGTTTAGTCACTCATTCGTGTCTGACTCTGTGACCCCATGGGCTGCGACACAATAGGTTTCCCTGTCCTTCACTATCTCCTGAAGTTTACTAAAACTCATGTCCATCGAGTCGGTGATGCCATTCAACCATCTCATTCTCTGTTGTCCCCTTCTCTTCCTGCCTTCTATCTTTCCAAGCATGAGGGTCTTTTCCAATTAATAGTTTGGATTGTAATCACTGGGGAGGTTCATAAACATCCATCTTCTTTCTGCCAAAAATGGCACAAGTCACACTTCCTGGAGCCCCAGTTCCATGAAGTAGTAATTTTTGTAGTAGCTTTTCTACTTCTAGAAAACTGCAAATGAGAAAAAAAAAAAAAAAACCTCTCGAAGTTTTTCATAGTGGGCAAGGGTCACATTCTCCCTCCCTTGAATTCCTTAGTCTCCCTTAGGTCTGGGCCATGTCTTCTACAACAAGCAGAAATGATTCTAATGTTTGAATGATTCATAGAACTCAGCTACTCAGTTACCTGGCTCTGAACAGCATTTTTTGTTTTTTCTGAAAATATCTGCAAGTTTTAAGAAGACTCTTTGTAAAGTCCGGAGAAATGCAGGACAGCAGGAGTGAAGTAAAGAACAATTTTCAGACCATGCAGCTGGTCATCCTCAGGCCCAGAAAACAGAAAGAGGAATCATCTTCACTATTACAGATGGTCTCTGAGACTCTACTCTGGTTTAAGTTCTGTGATTCTAGGATGTACACTTCAAATCCTCAGATCAACAACAAACTCCTTCCACTATCATTTGACTCTTTTCCTTGGTCTTATTATTTTTTTTTTTTTAATTTGTGCATGCTCAGTTGCTCTGCAGTGTCCACCTGTTTGTGATTCTGCCAGGCTCCTCTGTCTATGGAATCTTCCAGGCAAGAATATTAGATTGGATTGCCATTTTCTACTCCAGGGGATCTTCCCAACCCAGGGGATCAAACCCCCATCTCCTGTGTCTCCTGCACTAGTAGGTGAGTTCTTTACCACTGGGTAAACTGGGAAACTGGGGCTTATTAACAGGAGAGTCTAATCAGTTAAGAACTTTAGAGAATGCTCTTGCTTTGAATGTTCTGATGTAGTCACTGTTACCTATCTACCCCTTTATGGGTTCAGCTGATTGAACCCATTCTTCCAATGGCAGATACGAGGGTGCACATACAAACAACACACACACACACACAGGCTGGCTAGAGTTGGACCATTGCCAAGAGTTAAGGTGGAGCTAGGATTAAACTCCTAATACCCAGTGCATTTGGTATTATGCATGAGTGGTCAAATCACTCATGGTCATAACCACTCCACCCTGGACTGAACCACTGGGAAACTCAAGACTCCACTAGTTGTCCAGCTCTATTTTACTTCCTTTGATACCTAAATCTTAGTCTTGAGTGTTAAAAACAATGTGGATGATTGCAAACAAGAGCAAGACAGCGATGGTAAGACTTTCTTCTCTCCAGGAATAAATCCAGATCTCTGCACTTCAATTCCACAGAAAAAGGTAAGAAAATGGAAGAAGACAGTCAGAGAAAGAGATGTTCCTACTCTAGATCAGTGGACTAGTTCCCACTATAGTCTCTCTCAGTAGTTAGTGTGTTAGCGTTAGTTGCTCAGTCTGGTCTGACTTTTTCTGACCCCATGGACTGTAGCCTGCCAAGCTCTTCTATCTGTGGGATTCCCCAGGCAAGAATACTGGAGTGGGTTGCCATTTCCTTCTCCAGGGGATCTTCCTTACCTAGTGATCAAACCTGTGTCTCCTGCATTGCAGGCAGATTCTTTACCAGGGAAGCATCAATTATCAATGAGGCCTGATGTACCCAAGAGGAAGAAGGAAGACAAGTAGAGGTAGGGAGTTCACCTTCCTCCTGGATTGTTCATTAGATCTTCAGGCTTGGAAAGTACAGAAAAGAATGCTTCCTTCATGTGCCTTCCTGATGCTACACTACGATTCCATTCACTAGGGAGCTAGTTAGATCAGGGACTTGAAGACATGTGGTGACAGCAGTGTCCCCCTCTTTAGGGGCGTGATATGAGTGGAGATGGAAGAGTCACAGAGAAGAGGCAAAATATATTGGCTGAAACTGTGACATAATGTTATATAGGAGAAAATAGGAGAACTGGAGGGACAAAAAGAATAATGGAAACAATGTGTCTGAAGGCTCAGGATACAGTTTTCAAATGGGCAGGACACATACTGCTGGTTCAAATATCACAGCCTCAGAGACAATTTGAAATAGTGGAAAAATCATAGGTTTTAGAGCAAAGCAGGACTGGTGGTTCTGAATGTGTGGGAAACATATTCCATTTTCCTTTATCAGCTAATCAAAAAAAAAAAAACTGGACATTATGTATAAGTCATTCAGTAGGAAACTCTGGAAGGTGGAGAAAGAAGGATGACGGGGTAGGGACCTCAAGCACAAAGCTCTACTCTTGGGTGGAGCCTCTGACCATGGTTCTGATTTCCACTCCTGCAATAACTGGATTGTGTCTTCCTCCTCATAGGCAGAACCATGGACACCAGGGGGTGGAGCTCTGTCATCTAGGTAACACACAAGTTAAGCAGACCAGAATAGCCCTTTATAGACTGTAAGCACTAAATTTGATATTTAAACCACAAAAGGGAGCCTGGAAGTGAATTCTAAACCCAAACAAGTTTCCTACTCATTATGGACTAAGTATTTGTGTATGCCAAAATTCATATGTTGAAACACGACCCCCCAGTGTGATGGTATTAGAAGGTGGAGCAACTGTAAAGTAACTAGGCTTAGATGAGGTCATAAGGATGGAGTCCTCCTGAATGTAATTAGTGCCCTTTGTTCAGTCGTGTCTGACTATTTGAGACCCCGTGGACTGCAGCACACCAGGCTTCCCCGTCCTTCACTATCTCCCAGAGCTTGTTCAAACTCATGTCCACTAAGAAGGTGATGTAATCTAGCCATCTCATCCTGGGATGAGATGGTTACATGCTGCTCCCTTCTCCTCTAACTCTCAATCTTTCCCAGCATTAGGGTCTTAGAAAAGCTGAAAGAGAGCTTGCTTCCTTTCTTTGTGCTCTGCCATGTTGAAGTTGGCAGTTTGCAACTCGGAAGAGGATTCTTGCCAGAATCCAGCTATGCTGACATCCTGATCTCAGACTTCCAGTCTCCAGAACTCTGAGAAATAAATTCTTGTTAATTTTAAGCAACTCAATTTATGGTATTTTGGTATAAAAGCCCAAGCTGATTAAGAGTCTAATATAATAGAAGATTGAGATAGGAATTAGAGTCTTAAGATACTCAAAATGTGTCTATGATAGATTTGAAAATATTCATTAAACCAAGAAACAGAAAAAATTCAACTTAAATGTGAAAAGATAATCAATAGATGCTAATACCAAGGTAACATAGATGCTGCAATTTCCATAGAAGGATTTAAGGACAGCTATAATCAAAACTGAGCTATTAGAAGCACTCCTTGAAACAACAAAAGCAAATTTCTGCAAAGAAATAGAGTGAAATGTTCCTGGGACATCAGGCTCTCAATTAATATCAGTGGAACTGAGAAAACATGTCAGTTTTGTCTCAACATACTCCTGAGTGCTCAGAAGAGTACAAGGTGCATATCATGTACAGTACAAGTGTCTTCCAAGTACATGACCACACGGCAAGGTTCTTAGAGTCTGTACCACAGTGAATTCTAAGGAATGTTCCAGTTGTCTCCGGCTATTTTCTGAGCTTAACTTGTGTCCTCCTTCTGTCATCAGCTGTTTGAGGACAGAGATTGTATATTTACCTCTCTGTTGTCATCATCACTGTCAGCATTTCTATACGCACCCAGTTTTTCTCAACTATAAAATACAGGGTCAAGGGTGAGAATGAGTGAGGACAGGAGAGTCAGGACAAGGACGATGGGTTATAACATGAAACTTATGGAGTTCAAGCGCCCTACTTGGAATTGTTTTGAGATTTACCCTGAGCAAAGATACAGCCAGCAAACAATTTTTAGTAGCCCCAAGGAGATGCAGAAGACAAACTTCTCATTGTTCATTTTGCTGTAATTCTTTATGAAAATAGTATCAAAATGTTTGCACAAGACCAACAATTCAGATTTCATCAATGTGGAAGATGGTGGGTTAGTTGGATGACACACACAAGCCTGGTTTTAAATCTTGGGTTTCGTTAATTTACTAGTCATGTGACTTTAAAAAAGTTGCTTCAACAGTCTAACCCCAGTTTTGGTATCTATTAAATGGAGCTGATATTAGTTCCCACTTCCTAGGACTAGTGTGAGGAGTAGATGAATGTAAGCCAAACAATGTTGATTCTTGATCACATTCATTTAGCAGCTGGGAAGTATCTTAAGAAATGTTCTGCAGATAGCAAGCAGTGCAAATAAACTGAATAAGGAGTGTGTATCTAGTGTTCCACCTGGTATAAATCATATACCCAGTAGGAATACATCTGGTATTTTTATATTCAGATGACAAGAATGCAAAACAGTTATTTGGCAAGAAAGAAGAAAGTAATTTGAAAGGGACCAGCTCTTTTAAATAGAGAAAAAATGATAAATAATCATCAGAAAAGGAAAAAGATGAGTTTTTTTTTTATCTGTCTTAAGTGAAAATTAGAAGAAAGACCCCCAG
Source organism: Bos grunniens (assembly GCF_055505025.1). NCBI lineage: Eukaryota > Metazoa > Chordata > Mammalia > Artiodactyla > Bovidae > Bos > Bos grunniens. Next base: position 7,813,281 of record NC_141170.1, on the reverse strand, counting down.
TTTTCAGAATGAATCTATTTCTCATCTCCTGTGTTAGAGAAAGAGAACTCAACTGGCAGGATTGTAATTCAGACTACATAATTAGATGTTGAATGATAATTAATCTTGGACCCAGAATCAGATCCCTGCCAGCATGTTTCCTTTCTCTGTTCCAGTTCTCCACAGCCCAGACTCCCTCCCAACCTCAAACCCAAAACCACTAATTTTAGTTTGGCTTAATTAATTTCCCCTCCAAAGTCTCACCTATTGCCTTTCTCTTTGTTAAGCTTCTATTGAATTTCCCCACTGATTATGTTTGTTTCCTGAGAGCCTCAAGGAAGGACAATAACTGTGTAATTTCTCACCCTTTGCAACAATCTTCAAGGACATGGAAGAGAGCCCCTCCCCCTTTTCATTATTGCTAAAAATCCACACAAAATTGACATCAGGCACATGTACAGTTTGTAAAGGACTGCCAAGAACAAAACCCAAAGGGATGAATATGGTTTTATAAGTTCTATTTTGGGTGAACAAGGCTAAACATACTTCACTGGTTCCCACCATCACCAATGACACCTAAATTATTCTTGGTCAAGCACTTGCCGATCAATCCTCAAGTGCATCATGTAAAGGAGATAGAAATAACCAGATTTGGAGACTGATTGGAAATGAGTTGAGAGTTACCACAGTCTTTTGCTTTTGTGCCAGGATGAATACTGTAGGCATTCTCTGAGAAGGGTAACACTGGAAGGGAGGCTAATTTGAGGGGGAAATAATAGTAATGCATTTAGTTTTGGAAATGTTGAGTTTGAATTGCCTTTGGGATTTTAATCATCTTATCCTCAATTTCTTTTCTTTACAGCAAAACTCCTTGAAAGAGATATTTATATGCACTGTCTTTGGTTAGGGTTCACTGAAGGAGACTGTGGGGAGTTGGGAGGTATTTGTGTGGAAACGATTTATTAGGAAGTATTTATCAGCCAGATTGCCACAGAGGGTACTTTGGCTCAGTCCCCCAAGGAGCTACAGAGATGATATAAGGCACCACGGTCACCCAGAGTGTCCAAAGTGGGAGATGGGCAATGAAACCCCAACTTTTACTTTATCACTTTCCCTATTTGAAATGCTCTCCTCTTAGAGTTTTTGTAAGGCTGTGTATTCGTGCATGCTGTCACTTCAGTCACATCCAACTTTTTTCAACCCTATGAACTGTAGCCCACCAGGCTCCTCTGTCCATGGGATTCTGCAGGCAGCAGTGCTGGAGTGAGTTGCCATGCCCTCCTCCAGGGGATCTTCCCGACCCAGAGGTTGAACCGGCGTGGTGCCTTACAATCAGATCTCTACTTATATATCATTTTCTCATTGACTCCCAAACCTAAGACTTCTACCACTGCAACCACCATCAGCACCACCTCCACGTCCACCCTCGTAGCCATCACCTCTTCGCCTGATCACTGTACCCTTGCCACTCCTGTTGCCCCCACTGCCACCAGCATCACCACCAGTGCTATTACCACCCTCGTCGCCATGCTCACCATCATCACCCCCATGCTCCTGGCACCCCATCATTGCCACCGACACATGCATCATCACCGCTACCAGAAGACCCTGGTGCTGGTCCCCCCAGCTCTTTCAATCTTCCTCCTGGCACTTTGCACTACGTGTTGATAGATTCCATATCAGAGATTTGTTTCAAGCTGCCCATCCCTTCATTATTAAATACAGCCTCCTTGAGAACAGGTACTCCTTTGCAGCCATATCACCCATGTTTTCAACAAGCCTACTGCATGGTAGGCATAAAAATGGATAGACTGGTTTGTGATTTAAAGAATCCCCAGTTAGGAACTGGAAAAAGATGAAATCACTATGGAGGAGCAACCTGGGAGAAGTGAGGAGGAAGTTGAAGTAAGAGCCCAGGGGAAAATCCAAGTTACCCAGTGCAAGGGAAACCTCTCATCATGCTGCTGAAGATGTGGGTAGGTCTGCAGACCTGACAGCCTTCATCTTCTCTGTGAAATAAGAGGTACCTTAATTTTTTTGTCTATTCTTGCCCCACAAAAGCTCATTAAATACAATCTAGGGTAATTTTTACAGTCTCTATTGGCTTCATTTAAAAATCTCATTATATGAGCTTATCAATTAATCCAGTGTGCTTCTTTCATGTTTGACATAAAATATCTTTATGCCATTTTATGTGCTTGAAACTGGGAATTTAATGGGAGAATCAGATCCCAAATGGAGTCCTGGGGTTGCCAGTGTCCTGGTCTAATTAGCTATAGAAAGCCCTCCCAGAAGACAGTGGAAGAGAAGCAGGTAAGGAAACTTCTCTAAAGGCCTCACACCCTGACTCTGGCATCAGTACAGACATTTATTGTTATTATAAGAAATTAAAAGACACTTGCTTCTTGGAAGGGAAGCTATGACTGACCTAGAAAGCATATTAAAAAGCAAAGACATCATTTTGCCAATAAATTCATTGAGTCAAAGCCATGTTTTTTTTCCCATAGTTGTGTATGGATGTGAGAGTTGGACCATAAAGAAGGCTGACTGCCAAAGAACTGATGCTTTTGAATTGTGGTCCTGGAGAAGACTCTTGGGAGCCCCTCAGACTGCAAGATCAAACCAGTCAATCCTAAGGAAATCAATGCTGAATATTCATTAGAAGGACTGATGCTGAAGCTGAAGCTCCAATACTTTGGCCACCTGATGGGAAGAGCTGACTCATTAGAAAAGACCGTGATGCTTGGAAAGATTGAGGGCAGGAGGAGAAGGGGCAACAGAGGATGAGATGGTTGGGTGGTATCACTAACTCAATGGACGTGAGTTTAAGCAGACTCTGGGAGATAGTGAAGGACAAGGAAGCCTTCGGTGCTGCAGTCAAACACGACTTAGCAATTGAACAACAATAACAATATTTGATCCCAAGAAGTTACGTATTTTGGAGGGAAGAATTTTAGTCGTTCACCTGAATGCCCCCTCCTAGTGGCCAAGTGGTCTCACACCAATGACTCCTTGCTTCTGAGCCTCAGTTTCTTTGGGTCTAAATGCCTGGTGGGGTAAGCTGGCCTCTATGGCTCCTTCTGGCTGTTGGATCCTTATAGCTCTACACACTCTACAAAAGAGAAAACGTGTTCAGGAACATGACATAACTTGCCCAGAGCCACACAGCTCCTGAGCAGTGTTAGAGTTTAAAGTCCAGATGTGCACAGTTCTGACACCAGCCTCCAACCCTCCTGGCCATGCTGCCTTCCATCCACCCAGCCACCACTAGGGAACGTCCACAGACTGACAGCTCCAGGTATTCATTTTCAGGCTGAGCCTGCAGTCCAGATGGAGGATAGTCCCCTGGACTGGGTCTCTGCACCGATGTGCTCAAGCCTCTCTCCCAAGCTCCGCAGATTCTGCATTCCACCAAGATTTACCTGGCTCTCCATTCCAGGCCCTGGGGCCAGTGCTTATACGTAAGTGACAGTGAAAGTCGCTCAGTCATGACTGACTCTTTGCAACCCCATGGACCATAGGTGGTGGTTTAGTAGCTAAGTTGTGTCCACCTCTTGTGACCCCATGGACTGTAGCCTGGCAGCTCCTCTATTCATGGGATTCTCCAGGCAAGAATACTGGAGTGGGTTGCCATTTCCTTGTCCAGGGGATCTTCCCAACCCAGGAATTGGACCTGGGTCTCCTGCGCTGCAGGCAGATTCTTTACCAACTAAGTGAGAGGGAAGCCCACGAATACTGGAATGGGTAACCTATCCCTTTTCCAGCGGTGCTTGTATACAAACTGTCAAATGATTCAGTGACCCAGGAAGAGAAAGGCAGGGGAAGTGGCAAAGGGATAAAGGAAATTATTGAATGAGCATAGCACTGGATTAGACTTGGTTTCAGAGCACACCAGACTTCACTCCAACCTGCTGCTTTGTGGGTGGATGCATAAGGCCATTCCCCTCCCCTTGCCTCAGTGTTCTTCCTATAAATGGGAAGAGCATTATCAACCTCACAAAATTATAATATGAGTTAGAGGGGGAAAATGCTTACATTTAACATAGGTGTTTGATAAATAGTAATCATTTTTATTTTCCTCTGAACTGAGCAAGAGGTGCTCATTTTAAATGGTAGGAGTGCAATGAGCTATTTGCTGTTCTGACCAGATGGATATCTTTAGACAGATGGCAGCATCTTCCTGGGGTACAACATTCTCCTTGACACCCAGGATCTACAGGATACGGCAGCACCACACAGGCTGGTGATACTGTTGCCATGGTGGTGGAGTTCCATGCTCAGTCTAGCTCTGGTCATCCTGAACACAGAGGATGCAGGTCAACAGCTCCTTGTTTGGAATGGAAATGAAGCTGCTCATGATGAGGGAAGCATGGGATAATCAACAACCTCAGGACTGTCACAAGTCAGAGGTATGTCTAAAAGCGTGCCTCAGTGTGTCTAAAAGCAACTCACTTGACTTTAGTAGAACTTGGTTTCTTCCTTTGTAAGACAAAAATACTAAACATTTCCTCAAAGTGTTGTTGACAAATTTAATGAGGTTGTGCATTTGATATCAGCAAGGATGATACCTATTATACCAGTTCGGTTCAGTCCAGTCACTCAGTCGTGTCCTACTCTTTGCGACCCCATGGACTGCAGCTCACCAGGCCTGCCTGTCCATCACCAACTCACCCAAACTCATGTCCATTGAGTCGGTGATGTCATCCAGCCATCTCATCCTCTGTCGTTCCCTTCTCCTCCTGCCCTCAATCTTTCCCAGCATCAGGGTCTTTTCCAATGAGTCAGCTCTTCACATCAGGTGGCCAAAGTATTGGAGTTTCAGCTTCAGTATCAGTCCCTGCAATGAACACTCAGGACTGATCTCCTTTAGGTAACCCTAATTGAATGCCAGTTCTCTTCTTCCTCTCCTATTACTTTCAGGGAGATGAGAAGGGAAAAGAATGATGAGACTGAAGTAACTTGGAAAGAAAGATGAAGGAGGAGAGAGGAAGAAGGTGAGGAACCTGAACAGAAAGGTCAATAACCATACCCATAGCAAAAGCATAGCCCCTAATGTGTGCACCTGAAGTGCTGTTGTTCCAGCTCATTTGCATTCATAGTTACCAATCTCCATTCTATTTGTTTACCATCCCTGCAGTAACAAATCACAAAGGTGCTAGCTTAGAAGACCACAAATTTATTCTGTTTCTTTTCTGAAGGTCAGATCAGATCAGATCAGATCAGTCACTCAGTCGTGTCCAACTCTTTGGGACCCCATGAATCGCAGCACGCCAGGCCTCCCTGTCCATCACCAACTCCCGGAGTTCACTCAGACTCATGTTCATTGAGTCAGTGATGCCATCCAGCCATCTCATCCTCTGTCGTCCCCTTCTCCTCCTGCCCCCAATCCCTCCCAGCATCAGAGTCTTTTCCAATGAGTCAACTCTTCGCATGAGGTGGTCAAAGTACTGGAGTTTCAGCTTTAGCATCATTCCTTCCAAAGAAATCCCAGGGCTGATCTCCTTCAGAATGGACTGGTTGGATCTCCTTGCAGTCCAAGGGACTCTCAAGAGTCTTCTCCAACACCACAGTTCAAAAGCATCAATTCTTCAGTGCTCAGCCTTCTTCACAGTCCAACTCTCACTAAAAATGTGTCAACATAGCACATTCCTTCTGAGGCTATAGGAGAGAATCCATTTCCTAGGCTTTCCAGCTCTTAGAGGCCATCTTTATTCTCTGGTTTGCAACCTGCTGTACCACCCCACCCCTAAAGCCTCACTCCAAAATCTCTTTCCTCTGCTGGCCGTATCTCCTTCTCTGACTCCAACTCTCTCACTCTCCTTTTCCTATTTTTTTTAATTTAATTTTTATCTTATATTGGAGTATGAAAGGGAAAGTGTTAGTTGCTCAGTCATGTCTGACTCTGTGCAACTCAATGGACTGTAGCCCACCAGGCTCCTCAGTTCATGGGATTCTCCAGGCAAGAATACTGGAGAGGGTAGCCATTCCTTCTCCAGGGGATATTCCCAACCCAGAGATCAAACCCAGGTCTCCTGCATCGCAGGCAGATTCTTTACCAGACACTAGGGAAGCCTCTGATTTATAATGTTGTGTTGGCTTCAGGTGTACAGGAAAGTGATTCATTTGTACATATATACATACCCATTCTTTTGTCAGAGATTTTTCCCAAGTAGTTCATTACAGAATACTGAGCTGAGTTCCCTATGCTATACAGTAGGCTCTTGTTAATTATCTATCTTATATGTAGTAGTGTGTATTTGCCAGTCCCAGTCTCCCAATTTATCCCACCCCTCACATACATTTTCCCTTTGGTTACCAACAAAGAAATTGAAGTTACATGTCCTGTGCTATGCTTAGTCACTCAGTCGTGTCTGACTTTGAGACCTCATGGACTCTAGCCCACCAGGCTCTTCTGGCCATGGGGATTCTCCAGGCAAGAATACTGGAGTGGGTTGCCATTCCCTCCTCCAGGGAATCTTCTCAACCCAGAGATCGAGCCCAGGTGTCCCACATCGCAAGCACATTTTTTACCATCTGAGCCACAAGGGAAACCCAAGAATACTGGATTGGGTAGCCTATGCTTTCTCCAGGGGAACTTTCTGAACCAGGAATCGAACTGGGGTCTTCTGCATTGAAGACGGATTCTTTACCAACGAAGCTAAAACCACCAAGTAAGAAGTTGCAGAGCCAACAGAGATGCCCACATTTTGAAATTCTGAGTCAGGGCTCCTCCCTAACTACAACCACAGTGTGATGCCTCCCTAGGGGTGCATTGCTCTTCTCTTATAAAAGTCCTCAGAAACACATTGGGTCTACCTGGATAAACCACAATTATCTCTCATCTCAAAATCTTTAACTCAGTTTCATCTGCAAAGTCTTTTTGACAATGTAGGGTTATATGCTCACAGGTTTTCAGCAATCAGGACGTAGATTCTTTTTTTTTTTGCAATGAGATCATTATTCTATCTACAACATCCACACAGACTGTAAGGTGAGTATTATCATTGTTCCCTTTTAAATGTTAAACAATTACAGTAATGAAAATATAGCTCAGAAAAATTAAGAAATTCTCCAAAGATCACACATTTGTAAGTGAAAGAGCAAGTGTTCAAACAACACTGTGTTTGACTCTGCAGCATTTGTACTTTCTGTAGAATATGCTGAAGAGACTCAGTTTCCTCTAAATCCAAGACAACTGTATTCGATGATCTCTGATGGCTACCCTCTGTCTGATAGTCCATGATCCTCTGCTCAGGAATAAACAAAAAAACAAAAGCTTAGTTCCAGACTGATGACCTGTTGATGTCTCTTTTCTGGTTCTAAAGGGGGAAAGTGAGATCTTGGAGCTCCCATAACAGAAAGTGATGCAAGACTTTAGAAAAATGCAGAACAAGTTCGGCTCCTATCTATGCAACCTTGGAATAATAAACACAAAATCTGCTTAAGATGCTGAAATAATCTCCCATAGGGCTTCTGTCCTGGCAGCCCAACCGTCAAAATCAATGACAATCATGTTGGCGTTTTGCTAATTGAACCAAACAGGAGGTAACTGGTCTTGGGAAATCCTATAATGAAGTAATTAGTTACTCCATCAGTAAACGGAAATAATAATCACAGATTATTAAAGCTGAAAATAAACTTTCTGATGATAGATGGGGGACCTACAGCCCAGAAAGGCCCGACACCTGACACAGCTCTTAGCAAAGGAGCTGGAACAGACACCCAGGTTTTTGGGCTGCTGGTCTAGGATTCTTTCCACAGGACCATCAACTCCTGCAAGTCTGAACAAGAGGTGGTTTCCATGTAGACTGGAGCATCAGGGAGGAAGTGATACATTGCAAATGCATAACAGCCCTTACCGCTGCTGAGGGCCAGATGGCTGAAAAACCTAGAGTCTGTGTGCAGCTAGGGAGAGTCTTTGAGTCACATGCACCCATTCATGTGCCAGCTGAAGAGCTCACCAGCCCACTCAGCTCTCAAGGACTATTTATTTCTTTTATTTTTTAATTATAAAAATAATGGATCACAGTTGTTGTTCAGTCATTCAGTCATGTCCCACTCTTTGTGACCCCATGGACTGCAGCATATCAGGCTTCCTTGTCCTTCACCATCTCCTGGAGCTTGCTCAAACTCATCCCATTGAGTCAGTGATGTCATCCAACCATCTCATCCTCTGTCGTCCCCTTCTCCTCCTGCCATCAATCTTTCCCAGCATCAAGGTCTTTTCCAATGAGTCAGCACTTCACATCAGTTAGTCAAAGTATTGGAGTGTCATCTTCAATATCAGTCCTTCTAATGAATATTTAGGACTGATTTCCTTTAGGATGGACTGGTTGGATCTCCTTGCAGTCCAAGGGACTCTCAAGAGTCTTCTCCAACACCACAGTTCAAAAATATCAGTTCGGTGCTCAGCTTTTTTAATGGTCCAACTCTCACATTCATACATGACTACTGGAAAAAACACAGCTTGGACTATATGGACTTCTGTCAGCAAAGGTCTCTGCTTTTTAATATGCTGTCTAGGTTGGTCATTGCTTTTCTTCCAAAGAGCAAGAGTCTTTTAATTTCATGGCTGCAGTCACCATCTGCAGTGATTTTGGAGCCCCCCAAAATAGTCTGTCACTGTTTCCATTATTTCCCCATCTATTTGCCATGAAGTGATGGGACCTGATACCATGATCTTTGTTTTTTGAATGTTGAGTTTTAAGCCAGCTTTCTCATTCTCCTTGTTCACCTTCATCAAAAGGCTCTTTAGTTCTTCTTCACTTTCTGCCATAAGGCTGGTGTCGTCTGCATATCTGAGGTTACTGATATTTTTCCCAACAATCTTGATTCCAGTTTCTACTTCATCCAGCTTGCCATTTCACATGTTATACTCTGAGTATAAGTTAAATAAGCAGGGTAACAACATACAGCCTTGTCATACTTCCCGATTTGGAACCAGTCTGTTTCACGTCCAGTTCTAACTGTTGCTTCTTGTCCTGCATACAGATTTCTCAGTTGGCAGGTAAGGTGGTCTGGTATTCTCATCTCTTGAAGAATTTTCCACAGTTTGTTGCGATCCACACAGTCAAAGCCTTTGGCATGGTCAGTGAAGCAGAAGTATATGTTTTTGTCTAGAATTCTCTTGCTTTTTCTGTGATCCAGTGGATGTAAGCAATTTGATCTCTGGCTCCTCTGCCTTTTCTAAATCCAGCTTGAACATCTGGAAGTTCTCAGTTCTCATACTGTTGAAGCCTAGCTTGAAGAATGTTGAGCATTACTTTACTAGCGTGTAAGATGAATGTAATTGTGTGGTAGTTTGAACATTCTTTGGCACTGCCTTTCTTTGGGTTTGGAATAAAACTGACCTTTTCCAGTTCTGTGGCCACTGCTGAGTTTTCCAAATTTGCTGGAATATTGAGTGCAGCACTTCAACAGCATCATATTTTAGGATTTGAAATAGCTCAACTGGAATTCCATCATCTCCACTACCTTTGTTTGTAGTTATGCCTCCTAAGACACATTTGACTTCACACTCCAGGATGTCTGGCTCTAGGTAAGTGACCTCACCATCATGGTTACCTGTGTCATGAATATCTTTTTTGCTCTGTGTATTCTTGCCACCTCTTCTTAATATCTTCTGCTTCTGTTAGGTCCATACCATTTTTTCCCTTTATTGTGTCCTTCTTTGCAGGAAATGTTCCCTTGGTATCTCTAATTTTCTTGAAGAGATTTCTAGTCTTTTCCATTCTATTGTTTTCCTCTATTTCTTTGCATTGATCATTGAGGAAAGATTTCTTATCTCTCCTTGTTATTCTTTGGAACTCTGCATTCAGATGGATATATCATTACTTTTCTCCTTTGCCTTTTGCTTCTCTCCTTTGCTCTGCTATTTGTAAGGCTCAGACAACCATTTTGGCCTTTTGTGTTGCTTCTTCTTGGGGATGGTTTTGATCACCGCCTCCCGTGCAATGTTATGAACCCTCATCTATAGTTCTTTAGGCACTCTATCTATCAGATCTAATCCCTTGAATCTACTTGTCACTTCCATTGTATATTCATAAGGGATTTGATTTATGTCGTATCTCAATGGCCTAGTAATTTTCCCTACTTTCTTCAATTTAAGTCTGAATTTGACAATAAGGAGTTCATGATCTGAGCCACAGTCAGCTCACCGTCTTGTTTTTGCTGACTGTACAGAACTTTTCCATCTTAGTCTGCCAAGAATATAATCAATCAGATTTTGGTATTGACCATCTGGTGGTGTCCATGTGTAGAGTTTTTTCTTGTGTTGTTAGAAGAGGGTGTTTGCTATGACCAGTGTGTTCTCTAGGCAAAACTCGCTTAGCATTTGCCCTGCTTCATCTTGTACTCCAAGGCCAAACTTGCTTGTTCCTCCAGGTATCTCTTTACTTTCTACTTTGCATTCCATTCCCCTATAATGAAAAGGACATCTTTTTTTGATGTTAGTTCTAGAAGGTCTTGTAGGTCTTCATAAAAGCATTCAACTTCAGCTTCTTCCGCATTAGTGATTGGGGCATAGACTTGGATTACTGTCATATTGAATGGTTTGCCTTGGAAATGAACAGAGATAATTCTGTCATTTTTGAGATTGCACCCAGGTACTGCACTTGGGCAGCTTCCCTTGTGGCTCAGCTGGTGAGGAATGCAATGCAGGAGTCCTGGGTTCAATCCCTGAGTTGGGACAATTCCTTGGAGAAGGGAAAGGCTACCCACCCCAGTATTCTTGCCTGGAGAATTCCATGGACTGTATAGTCCATGGGGTCGCAAAGAGTTGGACATGACTGAGTGACTTTACTCACTCATTCACTCATTGCATTTTGGACTCTTTTGTAGAACTATGAGGGCTACTTGGAACATTTTTAAGTAAAAGTGGAAATAAATCACCTGTCATGAATTATACATGTTAATCACATTTCATCCACAAATATTATGGAGAATTTCCTTTCAACTTTTTCCTTCTCTATGTCTACTCAACAATTCTTTGCAGAAACACACTCCCTCTCTTTGTGTAACAATAATAAACATCCTTGTGGCCCAATGGGCCTCTCCGTGCTCCCTGCCCCCCACCTCCACCTTAAGTGAACATAAAGAACCCAAGTGATCTTTGCCTGGGCCACTGTGATTAGTTCAAGCGTGGCCATGTGAACCAAGGGCACCCACAGAAGACCTCTCTAGGACTTCTGTTAGAGCTGTTGGGGAGGGGCTTCTATAAGTATGAGGTGATGCAGAGCATCAGGTTGGCCCTGGAGTCTCATTTTATTATGGGTAAAAATTACCTGCCTGACAGTAAGTCCAAGCTGAAACAGAGTTTGGGAGAGAGAGAGAAAGGAGAGATGGAGAGAGAAGGACAGAGGAGGGAAGGAAGAAAGGAGGGAGGGAAGGGTGAAGGAGAGAAAGAATCCTGAGGCCTTCATTTCATTCAGATGTCTCAGTGTAAACGTGTGTAAAACTAGCTTTGCCCAGTAAATTTCCTAGTTTTTATGATCCAGTAAATTCTCTTTAAGTCGGTTTGGATGTCACTCACTTGCAGTTAAAAGAAAGCTGAAGGAGACCACAGTTGGCATCTGGTTGCTGTGTTCAAGGGGCACGTGCACAAATGAAACTGGCCACTTGAGGGTGAGCGCCCCCAAGCCGCAGAGCAAAGATGGAACATCCTTGTGCGAACACGGGCTTTGTGCAGATGCGTCATGACACATACAACTTTGTGCCCTGCTCTTCTTATTTAGCACAATTACAGTGATAACAACAATAGCTTTTAATTATTGCACATTGAGAATTGTAGATCCTGTATTTTCCAGACATTCTTTCTTTTATCACCTAGCTCTATTAGGTATGTGCCATTATAGTCAGCATTTGCAGGTCTAAAGAAGCTGAAAAACATGCTTAAATGAAAATAGTTAAAGAAGCTTTAAACCCTGTTGCTCTGGTCCAGAATAAGAATTTTTCACGACTGTTTATGTTTTTTTCTGTTTCATCACCCTGTTCCTATGGATTACTTTTTCCTTGTGTTGTTGTTGTTATTTAATCACTAAGTCATGTCCAGCTCTTTTGGAACCCCATGGACTGTAGCCCACCAGACTCCTCTATCCATGAAATTTCCCAGGCAAGAATACTGAGTGGGTTGTCACTTCCTTCTCTAGGAGAATTTTCTTGACCCAGGGATAGAAACTGCATCTTCTGCATTAGCAGCGAGTTCCTTACTGCTGGACCACTAAGGAATCCCAGTGTAAACTTTTTTAATAGCAGCATACTGTTCAACTGAAAACAGGTAACTATTTTCCTTTTGGGCAAAGGACATGAATGAAGACGTAACAAATGACCTGTCCACACGAAGACATAACAAGAGATCTGTCCAGGCTGCTGAGACACGGTTTGAGTTTTGGTAGCAAAAATGCTGATCTTACCAGGGAAAGCTGGTAACCTGTTCCTTCCATCTCACTGGAAATGTGTACCAGTTCCCTCCACCCTCACTCCCAGGGGCCCTGCATGGATAATAAAACTCATTGTAACAGAAGAGAGGAGCTTTACTGTTGGAGATACAGAAGGAAGCTTGTCACTCAACAAAGGTGTGTTTATACCTACTCTGTATGACTGTGGCTATAACAGTGAAATAAAAATTCTTGTCTTCTTAAAGCGTTCATTCTGCTTGGGGGAGAGTACTTCAATCAGTAAATTAAACAAAACAGGGTCTTCCCTGATGGTCCAGTGGTTAACACTTTGCACCCCTAAACCTGGGGTCACAGGTTCTATCCCTGGTCGGGGAACTAGAATCCTGCATACTGCTGGGCATGCCCAAACTCTATACCCATTAAACGATATGTCCTCTCTCCCAACCCTGGTAACACTTGCTAACTTAATTTAAAAAAAAAAAAAAAAAACTTTCAAAAAAAAATCAAACATATAATATAAAAGAGGTTGATAAGTGTGAAAGGGAAACCTGATAATAAAGTAGGAAAGTTTGCCACTGATCGGAATCATCAGGGGAAGCCTTCAGTGTGGAGGTAACAGTGGAGCAAGGACTTGAAGGTTTCGAGGGACTAAGTCATGCAGAAAAGAGCATTCCTGGAATGTGCGAAAGCAAGTACAATGGCTCAGAAGCTAGAGAATATCTCATGTACTGAAGGAAGACTCAGGAGCCCAGGGTGGCAGGAATAGAGCAGATGAGGAGAAGGTTCGCGAATATATGAGGTCAGAGCAGGTGGGGTCAAGAGCAGACATTGTAGAGCACTGTACGCTGTGCTATGTTAGCACTTCGGTGTTCATTTTGAACCAGATGAAAGGCCATTTTAACAGAGGAGCAGAATAATCTGACCTCAAGTTTGATGGCGTCCCCCTGGTCCGTGTGTGAGGAATAGATTGTAACAGGCAAACCAGAAGCAAAGGGACCAATTAAGAGAGATGAACGACAGTGGCTTGTACTGGAGTGATAAGTGCAAATGTGTTGAGAAGTGATCTAGCCCTGGATGTGTTAAATACAGAAGAGAAAGGATCTGCTGATGGGTTTTATGTGGGCTGAGGTAGCCAAGGAGCCAAGGATGCTCCAAGTACACAAACATCCCCCCAGATCATCTCTGTTTGGATGGTTGGAAAGTTGAAGTTGACCTTGTCGCTGGAAGAAAGAGATGGGTGGCTACAGATGGTCCATGCCACTCCCCTGCTACCTTTAATGAAATGTGAGGTTTTTTGTTTTTTATTTAATCCAGGGACATGGGAGATTAGGATTGACGCATATACACTGTTGACACTATGCATCAAACAGATAACTAATGAGAACCTACTGTATAGCATAGGAAACTCTACGTAATGCTTGTGCTGACTTAAATGGGAAGGAAGTCCAAAATGGAAGGGATATACATATGTGTGTGGCTGCTTCATTTTGTTGTACAGTAGAAATTAAGACAACATTGTCAAGCAACTATGCTCCAATAAAGATTAATTTAAAATAAGGAAACAAACAAAGCAATGGTAATTGGCATTTCCAATACAGAATTGGTCATTTCAAATCATTGTAGGATTACTGATCTTTAAAAATGTGCCTTTTCTCAGAATGTTCTGGGTGAGTTCTACTTTTTTGCCAGTTCATTTCTCAATCATCTTCTGCTAAGTATTCTTCTGTTCTATGTACTTTGTGGTAGTGAACAGTAGAATAACTAAAGTATCAAAGAATTATTTTAAGAGATGTCATAAACTGCAGAAGATAGAGAAAAAGTGTTTATATTAAATCTTAATGTGATAGTGAACTAATATATAATGGGATCTCTGGGAAGACCTTACATGCATACAATGATTTTAATAGTAGATGTCAAAGTGGGGGAGATAATGAATGCTATCTTTAATTTTTCTTTAATGAGCCTCTGTTACTTTTTTATTAAGAAAAAATAAAAGAAATATAATAAAAGATGCAATAATAAAGGCATTAAAATAATTCTATTGCAGTTTATTTGGGCTGTTCCTAGTAATCTCTTGCTATTGGATGTTAAGACTGACTTTATTATTCTTAGTAAGTAGAGAATCAATCTGTGTCTGGTTGGTTTTAAAATTGAAAATGAAAGAGTTAAAAACTAAAAATTCTGAAAAAGAAAAAAAATTCTGAATAACATATAAGTGTTTTTAGCATATTTCATAGGACTTGAAAATTATCAGTACTGCATGTGAAAATGAGAGGTTAGGATTTTAATTTTAATCAAACCTTCATTTTAGCCAAGCAGTAGTAATGCCCCATTTTTTTTAAACCAAGTTGTCATTCATAATCCATATGAAAAGCAAACAGGCAGGCATCTGTGGCCTCAAGGAGACCACTGGTGCCGTACACAGACCCTTAATTTTTAACTCTGACATAACTGATCATTATTCTTTGACCTTGGAAGTGTATGTTAAATACAAACAAGCATTGGTTTCCAAGTGCTGACAATGAATGTTTCTTCCTCATTAGAGGGTTGTGGTGAGGGAAGAAAGATGCATTGGAAGTTCCTAGTCTTGACGTGTCATAGAGTTACTCAGGAAATGACAACTGTTAGTACCTTCTCGGATTGCTCTGGGACATCTTGACTTTCCCACATGTCAATCTTCCAGCTTCCAGCTGGGTGGTCACAGCTGCCTGCTGAAACACTGGGTCTCTGTAGGGGACTTCATATGTGGTTAGCACATTTCTCATGTTCTTCGTGTGTTCTAAGGAGGCAAAACAGAGTTGGAACCAGGAAACACCTATTTGCTCATCACCCCAGACTCACTGAAGCATTCAGCCACTCTTCCAATGAGGCATCGCAGTCTTGTTGCCCAAAGAACACTGTGTTTGGAGTTGTTACATATTTAGCATACAGCATATTGTGCTATTGTTGTGTGTGCAAAGGGCTTCTCATTTCAATTCGGTGGCTTCTCCTGTTGCAGCAGGCAGGCTTCAGTAGTGCTCATGGGCTTAGTATTTATGGCGCACAGACTTAGTTGCTCTTTGGCATGTGGATTCTTCCTTGACCAAGGATCAAACTGATGTCCCTTGCATTGTAAGGCAGATTTCTTAACTACTGATCCACCAGGGAAGCCCAGGAATATAGTTTTAAGTCTCTTGAATTTGAGGAACGCTTGGAATGTTCAAGTGGAGATATTTAATAGGAAGTTGGTTACATGGCTAGAGCT
This sequence comes from Bos grunniens, assembly GCF_055505025.1. Taxonomy (NCBI): domain Eukaryota; kingdom Metazoa; phylum Chordata; class Mammalia; order Artiodactyla; family Bovidae; genus Bos; species Bos grunniens. The sequence continues at coordinate 7,797,663 of NC_141170.1, read as the reverse complement.
CAGGCATATAGAGGGATAAGAGCATATATAGATGATAGCTGAATCCCAGATTGTGCCCATGAGCAAGTGAGAAGAGTCCTGAGGAATTGTGTTTAGAGGAACACTGATATTTAGAAGCAGGTGAAGTAAAGGAGAAGACTGGCAAGGAGGTTGGAGGAGAAATAGGTCTTGGAGTTTAAAGAGTCAAGGAAAGAGAGAAGTTCAAAGACAAGAGAAGAATTGGTCAGAGAGAAGGCAGTAGCTTTAGAAACTGAATTTTTTTTTTAATGTATTTAAATGCTTCTATGAGAGGAAACAGGAGATGTAGGTTTGATCCCTGGGTTGGGAAGATCTCCTGGAGGAGGAAATGGCAACCCACTCCAGTATTCTTGCCTGGGAAATCCTATGGACAGAGGAGCCTAGCAGGCTACAGTCCATGGGGTCACAAAGAGTATGTCATGACTGAAGTGACTGAGCATATTGCGCTATGGGCTTCCCTGCTGGCTCAGCTGGTAAAGAATCTGCCTGCAATGCAGGAGACCTGGGTTCGTGCCAGGGTCCAGCCCCGGTGGATCCAGGGAATTCGAAGTGGGGATGGCGTCGGCGAGAATCAGGAAACAACTGCTTAATAAAACGTTAATTAAGGATATAAAGAGTGGTGAAATAAGGATAGCTCAGCAAAGAAATTCAGTGAAGAAAAGAGGCTGAATAATTCAGCCAGAAGGAGAAAGAAAGAACGACATGAGGAGACCAAGTTTCAGTGAACAAGGCCCGCACTTTATTTTCCAAAGTAGTTTTTATACCTTAAGTTATGCATAGAGGATAATGGGGGAAGGGGTAGAGTCATGCAGTAAGCCAGGCTTTCTTCCTGCAAACTTATCATATGCAAAAGTTTAGGTGATTTGCATCATCTTCTGGCCCGGAGGCCTGTTAACATTTTAAGACCCTTTCTTCAGAAAACTTATTTTTCTCTAAAGGTGATTAGTCAAGCACCACTCTCCAAAAGCATTAGATAAAGTTGCATTCCTACAGAGCAAAGGTGTGGTGGGCTATAACAAGACAAAGAATTAACTCAAGGGTCCCAGGTTACAAACACAGCAGGTAAGGGATATGGAGGCTTAGCAGCAAACATTGGCCCAACAAGTGAAAAACCCTTCACCAATACAATTTCTAATCAATCTTTTAACTGCTCAAAGGAATCTGTATTTAGACAGTTTAGAACATCTCATGCCTCTCACAGTTGGGAGGCTCTGAGCAATCACATGTGGCCGGAAAAACCTATTCAGGCAGGCTAGAGGACTTCCAAAGGAATTTGTAGGTTGAAACACTATCACACCCAGGAACTTTATTAACTGGAGCTGTAAGTTAACTCTTTTTTTCAGAGAGAGGTAGTGGGGGACAGCCCCCCATAAAGTCAGAGGTGTAGGTGAGAGCACAAAGCAGAAAGTAGGCAGACTCTTGTTTTGGGGGTAGATGCTCGAGAATTTCCAGGGGGACTCCTGAGGCTTGATCCCGCCTTTGCGTATGCCGAGCCTCCTTCCTCATGACCTTTGTCATGGGTGGAGCTCCTGCTCCCAGCATCTCCCCCTTTTTTATTTCTTAAAACAGCCAGATGCAACTCATCATTCAGATGCGAGCTTCTGAATGTTCTGCCGAAGAATCCTGACAATACAAGGAAGAATGATTATGAGAAGATTAGACAGAATGTTTTTTCCAGAAATAAAGTTAGAGAATGTGTGAAAAAAGTCATTAACTGCTCCAGCAGCAGTAAAATCCAGTTGAGAGTGTTCCAAGGTCTGTATTTGATTTTGAAGTTTCCCTAAGTCCAGGCCAATGTCGGAGCTGTTCCAAACACCTGAGATATGATTTTTTATTTTTTCCCATTCAAAGCCTGGCTTACTGCAGGTTTGATCCCTGGGTTGGGAAGATCCGCTAGAGAAGGGAACAGCTACCCACTCCAGTATTCTGGCCTGGAGAATTCCATGGGATCGCAAAGAGTCGGACATGACTGAGTGACTTTCACTCACTCATACTGTGTTATAATTGGTTGTGATATTTCCCCATTTACTCTGGGGCTTCCCAGGTGGCACCAGTGGTAGAGAACTAGCCTGCCAATGCAGGAGACATAAGAGTCTTGGGTGCAGTCTCTGGGTCAGGAAGATCCCCTAGAGAACAAAATGGCAACCTGTTTCAGTTTTCTCACCTGGAGAATCCCAGAGACAGAGAAGCCTGAAGTGCTACAGTCCATGGCGTCGCAGAGGCAGACATGAGTAAAGCGACTTAGCGTGTACACCCCATTTATTCTATTTCCCCAACTAGACTGAAAGTTCTTGAAATAGGAACTATGGCTGATGTATGTGGCCTTCTTAATGTTGGGACAGTCCCTCTGACACAGAGATGCTTATTAAACGATGAATGAATGGGCAAATGGATATACAAGATCAGGCTTTCTCAGTGACATATGTATGTTTCTGGCCTATTTGTATTTTTAATGTAAAAAAAAAAAGCAAGTCATAGCAACAGTGTAAATATAGTCATTTTAATATCTTTCCAGCTCTATTAATGGAGAAGATTTAGCTTCCTCTGGGCAGTAACCAATAGTAATAAAAAGGCATAGAATTGATTTCCCAATTCTCTGACATAATGTTTAAGTTCAGTAGATGAAATATGCTCAGTAATGAAAATAGAGTCTAAATGTCCAAAAATGTATTAAACTTTATATTGTTGTTGTTAAAATGCTAAGAGTGTTAATAATACTAACTGTCTAATGAGAAAGAAGAAAGGAAGAAAACCAAGAAGGAAAATTTAATAAACTCTTAAGGAAGAAAAGTTACTGGGCTTAGAAATACATACTGCATGTGTGCTCGGTCATGTATGACTCTACGTTACCCCAAGGTCGGTAGCCCTCCAGGCTCCTCTGTCCATGGTATTTTCCAGGCAAGAATACTAGAGTGGGTTGCCATTTTCTACTCCAGGGGATCTTCCTGGCCCAAGGATCAAACCCACATCTCCTGTATCTCCTGCACTGGCAGGTAGATTCTTTACCACTGTGCCACCCGGGAAGCCTATCTTTGCTACATATTCATGTAAACTTTATAAAGTTCAACTTAACGTTTAATTTCAACTATTGTCAAATGACTACTCATTATCTTTTCTAAGCAGATGATCTCGCCTTCTATCTCATGAAGGCAATATCATACCCAGTTGCTCAGTTGTGTCTGACTGCTTGCAAACCCATGGACTCTATGGACTGTAGCCCGCCAGGCTCCCTGTCCATGGAATTCTCCAGGGAGGGATACTGAAGTGAGTTGCATTTTCTTCTCCAGGGGGTCTTCCTGATCCAGGGATGGAACCCAGGTCTTCTGCACTGTAGACAGATTCTTTACCCTCTGAGCCACCAGGGAAGTCAACAATCAAAACCCTGGAAACTCACCTTTCTCGACCACAAGTTTTCCTTTCTACAAAGTAGAATCATTATCTCTTCTCCCACCTAAAGTGCAATTCCATTATTTTTAACTTTTCTAAGGGATTATCTATCAGTTATCTGTTTCTTTAACATATTTTCTAATCTCCTTTGCTGTTTATTTCTCTCATCAAAAGATAAACATTCTCAAGTGTGCCCAATTGAGATAAAAGGCATACTTTGTTCCTTATCCCTTTCCAGCTAACACTTTCTACACACTACCTATCTCTTCTTATCCAAAGTCTGAAGAGAATTGTCTACTCTTACTGTCTCCTATACATTTACATGCCCATCATATCATACATGACCATGTATGAATGCATTTTGAAATTAACAGACATTTTCTGTCTTGTTTTACTGATCATTCAGCAATCTACTTACAGTAAAACTACATACATCTATAGCTACAGTTCCAGAGCTCCCCAGAGAAACCCAGCTCCAAAATGATTCCACTTCTTCCCTCTTCAGCCAAGAGGTCCAGACTAGGTCAGCACCACAATAGCTCCTTAATGTCTACGTGCTTTCATAATGGTTCGAATTCCCTCTGACTAATCGTCTATATACAGAAAGTGAAAACCGTGTGTTAGTCACTCAGCCGTGTACAATTCTTTGTGACTCCAGAGACTGTAGCCCTCCAGGCTCCTCTGCGCATGGGAATTCTCCAGGCAAGAATACTGGAATGGGTTGTCACACCCTCCTCAAGGGAATCTTCCCAAACCAGGGATTGAACCCGGGTCTGCTGCATTGCAGGCAGATTCTTTACCATCTGAGCCACCCAGTGCACAAATCTGATCATAGTTTATACAACTTATAACATCTAAGGACTCTCAGTTGCTCATTTGATAAAGTCAGTGTCTCATTTGGCATAAATAGATCTATAAATTTTGCTCCCTGCATTCCCTGCAGACTTCATTTAACATCCATTGTTGCTGTTCAGTCACTAAGTCACGTCCAACTCTTTGAGATCTCATGGTCTACAGCATGTCAAGCTTCCCAGTCCTTCACCATTTCCCAGAGTTTGCTCAAACTCACGTCCATCGAGTCGGTGATGCCATCCAACCATCTCATTCTCTGTTGTCCTCTTCTCCTCCTGCCTTCAATCTTCCCCAGCATCAGGGTCTTCTCAATGAGTCAGCTCTTCACATCTGGTGGCCAATATATTGGAGCTTCAGCTTCAGCATCAGTCCTTCCAATGAATATTCAGGGTTGATTTCCTTTAGGATTGACTGGTTTAATCTCCTTGCTGTCCAAGGGGCTCTCAAGAGTATTCTCTAAAACCACAAATTGAAAGCATCATAGTCCAGTCAAAATAGACTTCTTTCAAGTTCCCAAAACTCTAAGCTCTCACCAAACTCCAAACCTCACACATCCCGCTACTTTTGCCAGAAACACTTTCTCAGTCACCTTTCTTTGATGAACTTTTATTAAATCTTTCAGTTCAGTTCAGTTCAGTTCAGTCGCTCAGTCATGTCTGACTCTTTGTGACCCCGTGAATTGCAGCATGCCAGGCCTCCCTGTCCATCACCAACTCCCAGAGTTCACTCAAACTCATGTCCATCGACTTGGTAATGCCATCCAGCCATCTCATCCTCTGTCATCCCTTTCTCCTCCTGCCTGCAACCCCTCCCAGCATCAGAGTCTTTTCCAGTGAGTCAAATCTCTGCATGAGGTGGCCAAAGTATTAGAGTTTCAGCTTTAGCATCAGTCCTTCCAAAGAACATCCAGGACTGATCTCCTTTAGGATGGACTGGTTGGATCTCCTTGCGGTCCAAGGGACTCTCAAGAGTCTTCTCCAACATCACAGTTCAAAAGCATCAGTTCTTCAGTGCTCAGCTTTCTTCACAATCCAACTCTCACATCCATACATGATCACTGGAAAAACCATAGCCTTGACTAGACGGACTTTTGTTGGCAAAGTAACGTCTCTGCTTTTGAATATGCTATCTAGGCTGGTCATAACTTTCCTTCCAAGCAGTAAATGTCTTTTAATTTCATGGCTGCAATCACCATCTGCAGTGATTTTGGAGCCCCCAAATATTAAGTCTGACACTGTTTCCACTGTTTCCCCATCTATTTCCCATGAAGTGATGGGACCAGATGCTATGATCTTCGTTTTCTGAATGTTGAGCTTTAAGCCAACTTTTTCACTCTCCTCTTTCACTTTCATCAAGAGGCTTTTTAGTTCCTCTTCACTTTCTGCCATAAGGGTGGTGTCATCTGCATATAAATCTTTAGGTCTAAGTTAATGTCACCATTTCTAGGAGACTTCCCTGAACATCTAGGTTATTTTTAGTATTGTTACTTATGCACTCCCAAAGCACATCTTTCTTACTCTGAAATAATACCCATCGCTGAAATACTAATTACTTCCCTGAAATACTGTATGTAATAATTTGTATCTGGTGCTGGGCTATAAGCTCAAAGAGAAAAAGATCTTGTTGACTGTTATAACTCTCAAATTTGTAACAGGGATCCACGAATTGTAAATCAGAAGAAATATTTCTGGAGTGAATGAATGATGGATAGTCATCAATTGATTAAGCCCATCACTATTTTAGATGGTTATTAGAAATGAGTGGATATGGGGAGCTCTTGATTAGGACAGTGGCAATTTTATATGTATATATATATATATATATATATATAAAACATGTGTGTGTGTGTGTGTGTGTGTGTGTGTGTGTGCTCAGTCACTTCAGTCAGGTCTGACTCACTGAGACTCTACAGACTGTAGCTTGCCAGGCTCCTCTTGTCCTTGGGGCTCTCAAGGCAAGAATACTGGAGTGGGTTGCCTTGCCTCCTCCAGGGGATCTTCCTGACCCAGGGATTGAAGCCACATCTGCATTGACAGATGGATTCTTTACCACTAGTTTCACCTGGGAAGTCCCAGCAGTTGTATAGGGGAGAACAGAATATTCTTTAATAACACTAAGATTCTGCAGAAGAGCAGCTAAGTAAGCAAAGTGCGAATGTGAGCTCTGGAAAGAAAAATTAATTTCATATTCTTGGAATGACTTTGGCAGCCAATAGAAAGAGACGCAAGTGAAAGATATGAGATCTTGGAAAAATAAAATGTTTACATTATATAAGCTATGCATCTCCATTTAAAAAAAATAGCAATTTATGTAAGAGAGTGGAGTGCAATTCCGTTCTTTCTAAACTGTCTTTTATACTCAAGGTCTAAAGAATTCCCATCCTGGCTCCAAGATGATCTAAAATGTTCAGTCATTCCTTATTCTCCCTGAGTGACTTCTACCCCCAAATCAAGCTCATATTAAGTTCAGTTCAGTTCAGTTGCTCAGTCGTGTCTGACTCTTTGTGACCCCATGAATCACAGCACGCCAGGCCTCCCTGTCCATCACCAACTCCTGAAGTTCACCCAAACTCATGTGCATTGAGTTGGTGATGCCATCCAGCCCTCTCATCCTCTGTTGTCCACTTCTCCTCCTGCCCCCAATCCCTCCCAGCATCAGACTCTTTTCCAATGAGGCAAATCTTCACATGAGGTGGCCAAAGTACTGGAGTTTCAGCTTTAGCATCATTCCTTCCAAAGAAATCCCAGGGCTGATCTCCTTCAGAATGGACTGGTTGGATCTCCTTGCAGTCCAAGGGACTCTCAAGAGTCTTCTCCAGCACCACAGTTTAAAAGCATCAATTCTTCGGCACTCAGCTTTCTTCACAGTCTAACTCTCACATCCATACATGACCACAGGAAAAACCATAGCCTTGACTAGATGGACCTTTGTTGGCAAAGTAATATCTCTGCTTTTCAATATGCTATCTAGGTTGGTCATAACTTTCCTTCCAAGGAGTAAGCGTCTTTTAATTTCATGGCTGCAATCACCATCTGCAGTGATTTTGGAGCCCCCCAAAATAAAGTCTGACACTGTTTCCACTGTTTCCCCATCTATTTCCCATGAAGTGAGGGGACCAGATGCCATGATCTTCGTTTTCTGAATGTTGAGCTTTAAGCCAAATTTTTCACCCTCTTCTTTCACTTTCATCAAGAGGCTTTTTAGTTCCTCTTCACTTTCTGCCATAAGGGTGGTGTCATCTGCATATCTGAGGTTATTGATATTTCTCCCAGCAATCTTGATTCCAGCTTGTGCTTCTTCCAGCCCAGCATTTCTCATAATGTACTCTGCCTAGAAGTTAAATAAGCAGGGTGACAATATACAGCCTTCACATATTCCTTTTCCTATTTGGAACCAGTCTGTTGTTCCATGTCCAGTTCTAACTGTTGCTTCCTGACCTGCATTTAGGCTTCTCAAGAGGCAGGTCAGGTGGTCTGGTATTCCCATCTCTTTCAGAATTTTCCACAGTTGATTGTAATCCACACAGTCAAAGGCTTTGGCATAGTCAATAAAGCAGAAATAGATGTTTTTCTGGAACTCTCTTGCTTTTTTGATGATCCAGCGGATGTTGGCAATTTGATCTCTGGTTTCTCTGCCTTTTTTAAAACCAGCTTGAATATCTGGAAGTTCACAGGTCATGTATTGCTGAAGCCTGGCTTGGAGAATTTTGAGCATTCGTTTACTAGTGTGTGAGATGAGTGTAATTATGCGGTAGCTTGAGCATTCTTTGGCATTGCCTTTATTAAGTTGCATTAATTCATCAAACAATCCATGAGTTAAACACAGATAAGAATAAAACAGAATCGACTTCTTTCTTTCATTAACCCAAGTTGATCTTCAGTTTAGAAAGGTGAGTATTTCCATGGTTTTCCCATTGAGAGGAATTATGAATCTTCATTTTCTCTGCTTGAATATGAATTATTCCATTTTCTATATATGAGTGTTGTTGCTGTTCAGTCGCTAATTGCTAAGAGTGCTGAGAGTGGAGGAAATAATTTCAGCAAAATGATTTTTTCTTTTTGGTATTTGTCACAAAAAGTGGAAGAAAATGTTATCTGTGGATAAAGTAAACAATGACAGTATGTGATGAAAAGTTCTATGAAACCAGAACCAACCATAGAGTCTGATCAGATTTTTTTTTTTGTACAGGACTAAAACAAAACAAAGTATGCCTCCTTGGTGATTCAGACAGGAAAGAATGTGGGAGACCTGGGTTCTATTCCCAGTTGGGAAGATTCCCTGGAGGAGAGCATGGCAACTGACTCCAGTATTCTTGCCCGGAGAATCCCATGGACAGAGAAGCCTGGCAGGCTATAGTCCAAGGGGCCACAAGGAATCGGACATGACTGAGCAACTAAGCACAGCAAAGCAAAACTAAATAAAATACATGTTTGCCCCACCTGTCATTGGCCCACCGAAAACAGTGTGGAATTTTCCCAAATTAAATTTGTTAACATGATAACCTGTTAAGTAAAATCAGTTTAATTTTGTCTCCAAAATCAAGTAAAGTTGTCCCGTACTGGAATGCTTTCATAAATTGCATTATTATTTTCCATGATTTTAACTACTCACAAGGGTCTTTCTTCTCAGGGTGAACATTCTATCATGGGCTGTTGCAATTGTTTAAATAGGAGACGCTTAAAACATTTTCTGTCTTCTTAGAATGCCAATGACTCTCCTAACACAGACTCAGATATGAATAACCTCAGCTGAAGCTATAAATGGGAAGTATAAATTATGTCTCCAGATGTAGGGGGTGTTTCCCACTACACAATGTTCTCCTAATCTAAGAAATGGTACTAATGAGATGGTTCCTGGTTTCAAGGCAAGCTTTTCCACCCTTGGAAATCATATAAATATGTTATGATCTTAATTTTTAAGTATGATCTATAATTTACTTTGAAAAAGAGAATAAAAGATAATGAAGTGATAATTGCTTTGGATAAAATATAAATGCCACAGATTTTTCCAAGGTCAAGATTTTCCCAATTGTTTTTCTGCAATTTATTTCAGTCCTGTATCTTAATTCCCATTTGCAGAGCATCTTTCACTTCCCATGTGGCTCAGTGGTAAAGAATCCCCAGCCAAAGCAGGAGACTCAAGAGACATAGGTTCGATCCCTGAGTTGGGAGGATGCCCTGGAATAGGAAATGGCAACCTGATCCAGTATTCTTGTCTGGAAAATTCCATGGCCAGAGGAGCTCAATAAGCTCACAAAAGAGTCAGACAAGATTGAGCATCTTTTAATTTTGGTGTACTCTCACTGTACCGTGTCATCATTTAGGCATCATAGTGACGTATGAGGAAAATGTTACTATTATTCCTGTATTATGGGTGAGGAAACCAAAGCCCATCAATTAAGCCAAAAGCCCATAGATAAAGTGATTCCTTGACCAAGGTCATACAGCTAGTAAGAGGCAGAACTGAGATCGGAGCCCAGGCTGACCTGGTGCCAAAACTAATGCCTTTTCTAGAAATCTTTGTTTTCACCAGTCTTTGATCTCCATCTCGTTACTGGATCTCCATCCAGTAACCCTGAGGTTACTGGAGAATTTTCTATGCATAAAAAGGTTTTCTAGTTTCACCATCAGTAGATTTAGAACACAGAGGCCAGATCTTATTACTCACTACATCCACAGAGCCCAGTAAAGGACTGAAAACAGAGAATCAATCCTTTAGAAAACCTCTGACCTAGGGACTGAATTCCATACTTAACCTATGCTCATTAAGTCCTATTAGAGGGGGAAGAAGAAAATGGAGGTAAGGACCTTCAGTCCAATCCCTGGACCCCAGGATGGAAGCAAAGGAGGGAAAGGAAGTGGGAAGGCATGGAGGATGGGTGAGGAAAATCCCCAAGCTCCCCAGAGGAACTCTCGTGTTATGTGGTGCCCATAAAACCCACTCAAGTTTTGGTCAGCTTCAGAGGGGACTTAGCGGGACCAGGATAAGAAGAGTAGGTCTGAAATAAAAAGCCCAGGAGCAGAATAGCTGTACAGAATTTTATGAAAATCAGCAGAAGCAACTAGAGGCAGAGGAGACACAGTTTCTTAAAGCTAACTTGTTCTGCTCTCAGGCTGTCAAAGTTTTACATCTTGAAAGATACTTACGAGAAATTCATCAGTCTTAAAATCAAAACTAATTAGCATCCATTGAGTGTCTGGCAGACACTCAGCTAAATATTTTGCATGTGTTGTCTCCTTTAATCCTCACAACAATCCTAGGTAATAGTTATCATCATTGTCCCTTTTTTAGGTGAGTAGGAAGATGATCAGAGAGGCAAGTAACTTGTCCAAAGTCACAAAGCGATAACTTTCTAAGCATAAACTTTCTCTTTTGTATAACAGAGATTATTGCAGCTCCCTATTGGGGGTGATGTCAGGATGAAGAGAAAATGTATGTATTGAAACAGAGTCCTACGTACAACAAATAACAGGAGTTTGCTCTACTATTTAAAGCAAAAAAAAAAAAAAATTATAAGGTATGAGTGTGGGTGGCTGAAGTCCCAGTTTTTCCATCCAAATATAAGATTCAAACACTTGCTCTGACATCTTCATTTGTGTGCATTATCTTGACTCTAAATTGCCCCTACTTCCTTGTCTCTGCTGCTGCTAAGTTGCGTCAGTCGTGTCCAACTCTATGCGGCCCCACAGACTCTAGGTGCTGAGAAAAGTAATGAAATATGCCTTGTGGAGCAATTATGAGAATTAAAAGAGGTTATGCATTTTGGTAGAATTCCATCAATGCACCCGTGATCTCTGCCTCCTGGGTTATGCCCTGTGTAACCTCCTGAGTGTGACTGGGACGTGTGACTTGATTCTAACCAATAGAATATGTCAAAGGTGATAGGCTATCACCCCCAAGATTAGGTTCCCTTCTATAAGACTTTATTTTAGCAGAAGAGAGAAAGAGATCTCCCTGCTGGCCTTGCAGAGACAAATAGCCATATTGAGACCTGCATCCAGAGGGGGCAATAAGTTGGGAAACTGCGGGCAGCCTCTGGGACCTGAGCGTGGCCAAGTCACAAAGCTGCAGGGAAATAACCTAAGTGAATTTGAAAGCAGATTCCTTCCTAGTTGAGCCTCCAGTTGAGAACACAGCCCAGGAATCACCTTGGTTGTGGCCTCATGAGTCCCTAAGCAGCACCCAGCCTGAATTCCTGACCCACAGAAACTAACAGATAGATGAATATGTGTTGTTTTAAGCTGACAACTTGTGCTAATTTCATAATCAAAGGACAACTCATGTTTGCAAATAAAACATCTGGCACAGAGCTCTGCACGTGCTAAGGCTTCAAAAATATTAGCACTGTTTTCTACATATACCAAAAAACAAATGTTTATAAAGATTTGTAACAAACCTAGATAGCATATTAAAATGCAGAGACATCATTTTGCTGACAAATGTCTGTATACTCAAAGCTATGATTTTTTCCAGTAGTCATGTATGGATGTGAGAGTTGGACTATAAAGAAAGCTGAGCGCAGAAGAATTGATGCTTTTGAACTGTGGTGTTGGAGAAGACTCTTGAGAGTCCCTTGGACAACAACAAGATAAAACCAGTCAATCCTAAAGGAGATCAATCCTGAATATTCTTTGAAAGGACTGATGCTGAAGCTGAAGCTACAAAATTTTGGCCACCTGATGTGAAGAACTGACTAATTGTAAAAGACTCTGATGCTGAGAGAGATTGAAGGCAAGAGGAGAAGGGGGCAACAGAGGATGAGATGGTTGGATGGCATCATTAAATCAATGAACATGAGTTTGAGCAAACTCCAGGAGATGGTGAAGGACAGGGAAGCCTGGCATGCTGTGTTGGAGTCTCAAAGCATCAGACACAACTTAGCACCTAACAACAGCAATAAAGATTTTTACTCATGTATAGTTTATCTTTACAAATGACTACTTGGATACAGTTACTGGATACATGCCTTCTATATACTTAAGGAGAATATCTTCTTAGAATTTCCACAGTTAACTTCTCCTGAATAAGGCCTAGAATTACAGAATTCTACTAGTAACCCTGTTCCACTGAATTGTAACAAGGCCTCAGAGAGATTGTGGGTGTGTAAGATTCAACTATAAAGTATTAAGGGCTTTCAACAAAGAGGGATTCTATGGAGTAAGTGGGTGGAAAGAGACTATATAATAAGCCATGTTATTTTTTTTTTTTAGGTTTTCATCATATTATTAAATGTCAATTTTAGGCAGATTGAATAACAGTAGCAAACATTTTGTTTAACAATCATGAAACAATATGCATATGCTTTTTAGAGCCTCTCTAACAGCTGGTTGGAATTCAGCCTGAGACAAATTCATAAACATGTTATTTTATAATCTGCTTAGTGGGTCATTAAAGAATGAGGCTGGATTTATCTAGCAATTATTCAATGAGTGAAAATAGAATACCTTCAAAATGAAGGCTTCTCTAGGGCTGTTTGAGAGCTTCTTTTAAGACCCCTGGACTCTTTAGAGATGCTGTTGACATGACAATGACCACATTGATAGAAGCACTAGATGACAGGCCAAAAGGAAGCTGTTTTTCTTTTTTTAATTAATTTTTATTGGAATATAGTTGCTTTACAATGTTGTGTGAGTTTCTACTGTACATCAAAATGAATCAGCTATATGTGTATATCCCCTCCCTTTTGGACTTCTCTCCCATTCATGTCACCACAGTGCCTTAAGTAGAATTCCTTGTGCTATCCAGTATGTTCCATTAGGTATCTATTTTACACATGGTATCAATAGTGTACGCGTGTGAGTCCCAATCTCCTACTTTCTCCTACTCCCCTTCCCCCTCGGTATCATATATTTGTTCTTTAATCTGTGTCTCTATTTATACTTTGAAAATAAGATCATCTGCTTTACCCTGTCTAGAAGTTAACTTTTTAAAAATTAACTCATCCATCCTTTCAATAAATAAGCTTTAGTACTTCCCATAAGTCAGGAAAAACAAGCACAGAGAAGTCAAAGAAGTTTAGTGACTCAACTAACATTCTGCATTTGCAAAGAAGAAGAGTTAGGACTCAAATCCAAGGCTCAACTCTGCTAAGTTGGTTCAAAAGTGTCTTCTGACCACAAAAGAATCTACTCATTTCTGTCATAATGATGTAGTTGCAACTCCAAGGGGAACAGAATTTGGTAAGAAAGAATTCGTTCCAAAAGACCAATGATGACCATCATTTGGGATGCTCCAATCCCCATACTTAAGCTGATGAGCCCAAAAAGAAGCATCTCATCATTTACTGTCCAATGATTTTCAATTGACCAGTCACTCACGTTGAGGTTTTTGTTTATAATTGTATCACTTTATACACCTTGCCCTGAAGTGTGCTCTCAAAATATACTTTCTTAGAAAGCTATCAGGGACCAAGAACAGCAACAAAAGTCCCACACCACTTATTTCAACATCTTTACTATAGTTGATTCTTCATACTAGCTACACCAAACATTCATTTAGTCAACAAATGTCAATAGATCACCTCCTATTAGGAGGCAGAGTCAGAAAGGAATTAATTTCCATTCACAAGAATAACTCTCAGTTGCTTCCCCTTGTGCTATGCGCATCTCCCATCTCTTGCCTTCAAGTCTTTGCTGTAAACGGCTTCTAATTTTTGTTGCAGTACCCTAGCAAAAGCATTCTGTTATTTCCAGATGTTGTACACAGATTGATATACTTGGCTTCACTGATCAACTAAACAGGCATGGAGAAGAATAACAGAAAAAAGTAGAGACTTTTGAACCTTTGTCATGTAAAGGTGGTCATGTAGTTGAGTGACTAATAGGTCCGGCTCTGCAGCCAGATTACATGGATTCAGGCTCCACTCAATAGCATGCATGATCCCAGGCAAGCTACCTCACTTAACCTTGTATCTAAAAGGAAAATATTTACAGTAATAATAGTAATAGTCAGCTCATCGGGCTACTGGAAGAGTAACATAAATGAAAAGCTTAGAATAGTAATTGACATTTGGTAAGCACTCAATAAGTGCTGAAGCTGAAGCTCCAATACTTTGCCCACCTGAGGCAAAGAGCCAACTCACTGGAAAAGACCCTGATGCTGGGAAAGATTGAAGGTATAAGAAGAAGGAAAAGAGAAGTTGTTCCATCTCTCTGTAAGAGATGGTTAGAGAGCATCACTGACTCAATGGACATGAGTTTGAGGCAACTCCAGGAGACAGTGAAATACAGGGGAGCCTGGTGTGCTGCAGTCCATGAGGTAACAGAGTTGGAACCTTGTGATTTAGTAACTGAACAACAACAATAAATGTTAGCTATTGTTATTACAAAGAATATTAAATATTTCTGTCCAAACTCTCCATCTCTTTGTACAGCATGTACATTAACTTTCCCTAGCACAGTTGAAAGAATTAGCTATAAAACCTTTTATATTTGGTATTTTTTGTAGGAGTAATTCCAAACTCATTATCATAAACATGGATTACTATTTTACTATCAGGGTAATAAGAAACAAATGTTATTTTTAACCGAAGATTTAAAACATGCATTGTTTTTTTTTTCTCTTTTCCTTCTGACTCCTTCCCATCCTCACCATCACTGTTAAAATTGATTGATTCTTCTCTAAGTCCCAGCCATTTCTGCTAAGTTCCCTTTCTACTCTAAGTCCTGGCTCTCCAGCCCCACTGTGTAGTTTTGTATTCTGGCTCTTCTACATCCAGTCTATGAGAACTTGGAGATGAAATTAACTCTGTGCCTCAGTATTCTCATCTGTCAAATGGGGGTAAATATCTGAACCTAGTGTTTTCAGGCCAATAGAATACTTTGCACATATAAGTTCCCATTAAATCCTAGCTGCTATTTTCATCCTCGGAGCAGGACAGTTTCTGACATCTTAGCTGTTCGGTTAAGACACGTTGAATTTACTTTTCACAAACAACAGGAATGCATGAAAGCTAAGTTGCTTCAGCAGTGCCTGACTCTTTATGACCCCGTAGAAGGTAGCCCCCAGGCTCCCCTGTCCATGGCATTCTTCAGGCAAGACTACTGGAGTGGGTTTCCATTTCCTTCTCCAGGGAATCTTCCCAACCCAGAGACTGAACCCACAGCAGGATGCGTTGCAAAAAATGCAGAGTTCCGTGAAGCCTAAGCATATGTGGCTTCAGCCGCGGTGGCCAAAACTCTCTCCCAGATGTCAAAGCTCTTCTGCTCCCAGGCGGAACCTGAAAGCCAGGCTCCACAGTTCACTTGACAACTGAGGCCAGTAAGCCGCCTTAATTTGGAAAATTCCACTCACGTTCCTCGTCTCTGGCTCTCCACATGTCCCCAGGGCTTTTATGCCAACCTTGAATCCCAAATATTGAAGAAGAAGAAAGGAGGGAATGGAAAAAAAAAAAAAAAAAAGGTAGAAGAAAGGTCGGAAATTTAAACTGAATTGTTTGGTAATGGAAAGTCCCTTTCAAGTCTCTTTAATTCTTTATTTGGATTCCATTGAGTGTGTGCCAAGAGGGAAAAAGGAAAGGTTAAATCCTTCTATCAGATCTGGCAAAGTTTCTCAGCCAAGCAGCTTAAGAGAGGGATTAGCTTGCCTGCAATGCCGAAGTGTTAATACACAAGGTGCCTGTGAGCCACGCAGACCCCCTCCTTGTGGGCCTTGGCATCCTTTGCAGGAAGAAATTGGCCCACAAAGTGACAGACCCCCAAGGAAGTGCAAAATGGTCCCTCTGTACAGGGCCGAATGGGGCCCTGGGTACATTCACCCTTTCAGAATGTGATAAATATCATATCCTCCCAGAAAAATATTCATACAGGATTTTGCCCCAAAACTCAAGGGAGTTAAGGACCTCATGTGTCCCACTCACAAACTCCTGGCTTAAAACTTTGAGAACATTTTTTTGTTGTTGTTAAAAGTCTGACTGTTTTTCACACGTTTCCTCCTGGCAGGCTTTTCTGGAGTCAAAACACCCTTTTTAACTAAGATCAGATCTTGAATTCAAAACCTGCTTGTCAGTGGCCCAACGTGTCTGTGTTTAATTCAGCAAAAGAGTTGAGTTTAGTGAAAGAAAAAGCAACGTTAAAAATCCTAGTCTTTGGGAGACATACAGGACTTTCACATTCACGCGATTCACTCGCAGGGTGACCTCACACATTCAGTTGCCCAGGACAGCCCGAGTTCCTGCCCTTTGCCCTGACATCCTTTCTACATAACCCACTTCCACACTCCAAACATCCCGGCTTGAATAATAAATGATATTGTCATCTTATACAGGGCAGAGTTTTAAAATACCCATTCTCTCCTCCTTTTGTTACAGTCCAGATAAAATATGCAAGCCACATACGTGACTTAAAATTTTCTAGTAACTGCACTCAAAAAGGTAAAAGGAAAGAAATAACATCAATTTAATCTATTTTAATCTAAAATATGATCTTTTCAAAAATCAGTGTGAAAATATTAATGAGATACTTGACCTTCCTCTACTCATACTGTCTTCAAAACTTACTCATGGCATGTACTGAATTGGATCAGCCATATTTTGAGTAGTCAACAGCCACACAGTAAATGTCCCCTGTACTAGATCATGCAGTTCCTGATCAGAGCAGACGGTCATAGAGTCCTTTCCAAGGGGTAGCTGACAAGTCTGTGTCTGGATAAACTTGATATAAGACGGAACACGCTGAAGTCTCCACTTTTGCAGTCCCCAGTCAAAACCTGAAATTCATCATCACCTTCACCCATAACCCATCACCCATTCTAATTTCCTGGGAAATTATAGTTTGGCTTCATTAACAGATCCTCAGCCTTTGAATTAACTCACAATTTTAAAAGTGAATGAGAAACCACAATTTTCTATTGTAAGAAGGAATGAAGAAAGGGGAAAAAAGGAAGGAAGGGAGGGTGGAAGGGTGGAAGGAAGGGGAGGGGGTAGAAAAGACATGAATTATCATCCACCTGGCCTCTTGCATCAACATACTCTGGTACATTAACCATTGAATTTATTGTACGCTCTGCTGTTAGTCAAGGTATTCTGATTGCCACCCTGACTTGGCTGTCCCTATGGTAACTATGTTCCGTTTGCTTCAACTGTTCAATGCTGCCACCTGGACTTAACTATTTCAGAAACCCATCAGTCTGTTTGACACTGGAGAACTCCCGTCCATGGCAGAGTCTGTCATGTTCAACGATGGCTCACAAGGGGCTGTCCTTAACCACACATTTGAAACTGTAGTTAATTCTCTTAAACATCGCACATTGTTAAAAGACCAAATGTATATAGAATTCTTAAGACAAAAAAAAAATATACTAGTTTAGAATAACTAATTTAGTAATTTGATTCTCCCAAACATTTCTCTAATTTTGAGCTGAGACATTCTCAGTCTTGCCTGTGGAGTGCAATGGTGCTTCATAACTTAAAGAAGGGTTAGTCTCAATGCCCTTGTTCCCAACAGAACACCACTCCGGGGTCTGACCTACTCTCCTATACCTTCCAGCTAATCTCATGATTGTATTTTGTCTTCAGGAATCTCGGTTCAGTTCAGTTCAGTCGCTCAGTCCTGTCCGACTCTTTGTCCCATTCTATTTCTAAAGATAAGAAAATGCCTTTTCCTGCTAATCTGTAGACCTTTGAACTTGATGAGCTTCTGCATTCTTTTCATGCACAGCCTATATCTTATTGAAATTATAGTAAACTGAAAGTCAGTTTGCCCTCATGGCTTTAATCTAGGAGAAATGAATATTTCCTGCCATGACAGTAAACAAGGATGTCACAGTCAGCAGCAAAGATTTCAGTCCTAAGGGCACTTAGGAAGATGAAGAATACCAGCCCTCAGACTGCAGCCACTCCCCACAGTGAGCCCTGAGGAAAGGAAGCTCAGGATGTGAAAACGCAGGATACTGGCCCAGGATAGCAGAGATGCATATGAAAGGATTGATTTCAGTGAACCCAGCCTCCTGCATCATCCCATACAAGGAAAAGCACTGAATTCCTTCACGTGGAATATCTAATTCAGTAGTCAAGACTCTTGAGAGTCCCTTGGACAGCAAGGAGATCAAGCCAGTCAATCCTAAAGGAAATCAGTCCTGAATATTCATTGGGAGGACTGTTGCTGAACCTGAAGCTTCAATAATTTGGACACCTGATGTAATGAGCCAACTCATTGGAAAAGACCCTGATGTTGGGAAAGACTGAGGGCAGTAGAAGGGGGTGACAAAAGATGAGACGGTTACATAGCATCACTGACGACGGATGTGAATTTGAGCAAACTCCAGGAGACAGTGAAGGGCAAGGGAGCCTGGCGTGCTGCAGTCCACGAGGTTGCAAGGAGTCAGATATGACTTAGTGACTGAACAACAACAAATACAAAGAAAAGCGCTAAAATACTTAACCTGGGATATCTGGTTTTCTTTAATTAAAAAAAAAATCTTTTGATGTTCAGCCTACCTGCCCTTTATTACGAAACTTCTATAGAACCAGGTTCCTTCCTTTGCTTCCTCAGAGCAGTTCTCTCAGGGTTATTTAAGATGCTGTCTCCTGGGTTTGAAGTCCTACAAATTCCCACCAAATAAAACATAAGTCTCAGCTTCAAGCTGTGAATATTTTTTTAAGTCGGCACCTATTTACAACATCAAAGGTTCTCCACGGCCACTGTAAATGATACACTTTCTCCACAATTGCTCTATTTGATTAGCAGTAAGTTGAATTCTCATTTATTAACACTTTCTCATCAAAGCAGTTTCCTACATGGTCATGTTCACCTATGCATGCGTGTATGTAACACACACATGTACATATTAATACACGCACATATTCTATTATAGATTCACCCACTCTCTTGTGAATTCTGATGTTCTTAAAGTATGGATTTTGTATGAATTTTTTTTCTCCTTCCTCTCTTTCTATACTCTTTTCTTTCTTCTTCGCCCTTTACCACTGAGTTTAGTCTTCCTGATAGCTCAGTTGGGAAAGAATCCTCCTGCAATGCAGGAGACCCTGGTTCCATTCCTGGGTTGGGAAGATCCACTGGAGAAACATTAGGTTACCCACTCCAGTATTCTGGCCTGAAGAATTCAATGGATTGTGTAGTCCATAGGTTGCAAAGGGTAGGACATGACTGAGTGACTTTCACTTTCACTGAAATTTGCACATAATAGATACCCAATAAATCATTCTTGGCTAACTGATGCAATGAACAAATTATAATAGGGAAAAAGATTTTTTTTAATCCCTTAAAAAAAAAACACCTCACAGCCAAATATTTAAACATCTAAG
Source organism: Bos grunniens (assembly GCF_055505025.1). NCBI lineage: Eukaryota > Metazoa > Chordata > Mammalia > Artiodactyla > Bovidae > Bos > Bos grunniens. The sequence goes on along the minus strand of NC_141170.1, from coordinate 7,778,144 downwards.
AGTATTTTTTTAATTCTGCTAAGCTGCTGCTGCTAAGTTGCTTCAGTTGTGTCCGACTCTGTGCGACCCCATAGACGGCAGCCCACCAGGCTTCCCCGTCCCTGGGATTCTCCAGGCAAGAACACTGGAGTGGGTTGCCATTTCCTTCTCCAATACATGAAAGTGAAAAGTGAAAGTGAAGTCGCTCAGTCGTGTCCGACTCTTCGAGATCCCATGGACTGTAGCCTACCAGGCTCCTCCGTCCGTGGGATTTTCCAGGCAAGAGTACTGGAGTGGGGTGCCATTGCCTTCTCGTTTTTTAATTCTAGTTGTCACTAAAATTCCTACTCAACAACCTGACACCATTTTTTAAAATTTTATTTTTATTTTTTTAAAACTTTTTGTTTTATATTGGAGTATAGCCAATTAACAGTGTTGTGATAGTTTCAGGTGGACAGGAAAGGGACTCAGTATAGACACAGATGTATCCAGACTCCCCCAAATCCCCCTCCCATTCAGGCTGCCACATAACATTGAGCAGAGTTCCCTGTGCTATACAGTAGGACCTTGTTAGTTATCTATTTTAAATATATCGATGTGTATATGTCCAGCCTTTACTCACTATCTCTTCTTCCAATTCTTCCCCCCTGGGAATCATAAGTTTGTTCTCTAAATCTGTGAGCCTCATACCAATTATAATCTGGAAAACTCTATAACATAAAGCTAATTCTGTTAAATGGTTAACGGGACAAAAATTACAGTCTCTGAGAACTTTAACTTTGAATCCCCAGTTCTGAGGATAATTAAAGTCACAGCTTGAATGCTGCAGGAATAACTATTTGAATTTACTATTGTGTGCAATATAAGGGCCAATTACTTCCCCCCAGCATTTTGGACTTTGATATAATTCCTTATTCTGATTTAAATTTACTTAACTGTCAATATTTTGCAATCCAAATAGAAATGAGCTTTATGTGATTTTACCCTAATAAAACCAACATTCAACAAAATTGTAATTGCTCTCATTTTGCTTCTATCAAACACTTTGAGTTTGAGTTTTATTTTAGAAATATGTGTCTGTCAGTATCAGTAAACCCAAAGTGTTCCTACTTGTTGTTGTGTGACGAAGTCATGTCTGAATCTTTGCAATCCCATGGACTGCAGCACGCCAGACGCCCCTGTCCTTCACTGTCTCCCGGAGTTTGCTCAGATTCATGTCCATTGAGTCAATGATGCTATCTAACCATCTTATCCTCTGCCACCCCCTTCTCCTTTTGCTTTCAATATTTCCCAGCACCAGGATCTTTTCCAATGAGTCAGCTCTTCACATCAAGTGGCCAAAGTATTGGAGCTTCAGCTTTAGCATTAGTCCTCCCAATGAAAATTCAGGGTTGATTTCCTTTAGGATTGATTGTTTTGATTTCCTACATGTCCAAGAAACTCTCAAGGGTCTTCCGTACCACCACAATTCAAAAGCATTAATTCTTCAATTCTCAGCCTTCTTTATGGTTCAACTCTCACACCTGTAAATGACAACTGGAAAAATCATAGCTTTGATTATACAGACCTTTGTCAGCAAAGTGATGCTTCTGCTTTTTAATATGCTGTCTAGTTTTGTCATGGCTTTCCTTCCAAGGAGCAAACATCTTTTAATTTCATGGCTGCAATCACTGTCTGCCGTGATTTTGGAGCCCAAGAAAAGAAAATCTGTCACTGTTTCCATTTTTCACCTCCCATTTGCCATGACATGATGAGACTAGATGTCATGATCTTAATTTTTTGAATGTTTGGTTTTAAGCCAGCTTTTCACTCTCCCTTTCTACCCTCATCAAGAGGCTATTTAGTTCCTCTTCACTTTCTACCATTAAAGTGATATCATCTGCATATCTGAGGTTGTTGATATTTCTCACAACAGTCTTGATTCCAGCTTGTGATTCATCCAGCCTGGCATTTTGCAGACCAAAAGCCTTAATTATCAAGTGGATCCATCACAACTTGCTTTTACCCTTGGTTTCTTCCTTCCTTCTAACCTGAAAAGGCAACATAATATAATCGAAAGAATGCTGGGTCTTGAGAGCATTTGATTTGGAACCAAGCTCCATATGGGACATTGGATGCTTACCATGTATCGAGGGCTGTTCTAAGTACTTCTCAAACATGATCTCAATTAATACCTGTAAAAACTCATCTCCCCATTTTGCAAATAAGGAAGCTGAGGCCTAAAGAGATCAAATAATATGCTCAAGATCACACAGCTAGAGAGTAAAATGTTCATCCCAATTCATGCAACAGAGTTGCAGGTTCCACTGCTCTTAACCCCTACTCACTGGATGCTGTAAACTGGAAGTGGCACCTCTGATTCAGGGACCATACAACTGATTCAAGCCCATTGTTGTTAGTGGCTCATTATATCCCTGACCCCTAAACTTGTCTTCTTTCTGACCTGAGCAGAAATCACCTAAAACTAGTATGTCAGCACTTTCCAGAGATCCAACTCTCATAATCCTGCAAAATAAATATTGAACCAGCCATGAGGAGCAGTCTGCTTGCCAAGCTCACTCTCAAAAATTTGGCAGGCTAAGTGTCCCAGGACAGCTCTGTAGGCCCAAGTTCTGGAGCTCTTCACAGCCTCTGGTTGACCACACATGAGGTTCAAAGAGCCAGGGAATGTCCCAAGGGGCATCCCCATCAGGCCTGCAGGCAAAGGCTCCAAATGCTTAGCAATCCCTGATTCACGGGACAAAGCAGGAGCCCCTATTGCCTGGGTCTTAGGACAATATTGTTACTAGTCCAATGTCCAGCCATGAGGAGGAGGTTGACCTGAGAGCAGAGAAGAGTGATGGAAAGACCATACTGGCAACATGCACATTCCCACAGGTCAGATCATCCCCCTGTGCTTTTACATGACTTGAAAGACTTTGCTGTCCATCCACTAAAGCTTACCTATTCTTGCTTAGGCAATTTTGAGACAAGTACCTGTCTCTTGAAACAGAATTCTGAAGATTGCACCAATGAAAAGTTTCATACTACTGATTTTTCTAGGGTTTGGCTTTGTTTAAAAAAAAATTCATGATTTTTGATTGCTAGAGAAAAATCAAAATGTTAAAAAAAAAAAAAAAGAAAAAAAAATTCAGAGGGCTGAAGCCAATTAAGTTGAGAAGCTGAGAGTTTAAGATCATGAATCAGGACACATCATGAATGAGAACACATTCCCATCTGCAGCTTCCTAACTGCATGACTGTTAGCAAGTTATTTCACTTTTCTTGTTCAGTTTACTCACCCTGTTTAAAATCGCACACACACACACATACACTGACACTCCCTATCTTCCTTTCTTGTTCTATTTTTCCCATAGTACTTTTCATTTCCAATATACTAAATAATTTACTTATTCATTTTGTTAATTGCCCTTCCTACTAAAACATAAGCTCCATCCAGATGCAGCTGGATTTCCCTGGTTTAGAATGGAATTCAATACATAAGGATTCAATACATATTTGTGGCAGTTGCTGCTGGATGTATTATGTGAGTTGATTAGACCATATCAGTAGTTACCCTTTTGAGATTCTACCAGCACTGTGAATCCAGGATGACAGTATTAGAAAGGCCTTAGGCTAATTTAAATAGTACTAAAAGCATAATGGAGATGATACATTTCAACTATCATGATGCTCCTCTAACACATCTACTATTTCATTAAGCCAGAGACTTTAATGCTGATTAAAATTGCTACTTATAATCACTTTTCACTATCTTCATAACTTATATGTGTCTCTTATTTAGTGAAAATGACAATGTCATTAGTATGATCTAAAGTGCAATTTTTTGAGTAAGCAAAACAAGGGAGATGATGGAAGAAAAAAGCTGTTAAAGAATTTTTTGGTTTGTCACTTTTCTCAACTTAACTAATCTTCTCAAACCATATTCCACTACCTTAAAAATGGTCATGGCATAAGATAGCACACATATATAGCCTAATACGTGTTCAACAAATGTCAGATCCTTATCCCCTTTACATGGTGGAGAGCATCCTTTCCCAGCCTTAGAATCAAGGATTCTACGTTGCTGGAATTTTACAAGTATTCAGTTCAGTCAGTTCAGTTCAGTCACTCAGTCATGTCTGACTCTCTGCGACCCCATGAATCGCAGCACGCCAGGCCTCCCTGTCCATCACCAACTCCCGGAGTTCACTCAAACTCACGTCCATCGAGTCAGTGATGCCATCCAGCCATCTCATCCTCTGTCGTCCCCTTCTCCTCCTGCCCCCAATCCCTCCCAGCATCAGGGTCTTTTTCAATGAGTCAACTCTTCGCATGAGGTGGCCAAACTATTGGAGTTTCAGCTTTAGCATCAGTCCTTCCAATGAACACTCAGCACTACTCCCCTTTAGGATGGACTGGTTGGATCTCCTTGCAGTCCAAGAGACTCTCAAGAGTCTTCTCCAACACCACAGTTCAAAAGCATCAATTCTTCAGTGCTCAGCTTTCTTCACAGTCCAACTCTCACCTCCATACATGACCACTGGAAAACCATAGCTTTAACTAGACGGACCTTTGTTGGCAAAGTAATGTCTCTGCTTTTGAATATGTTATCTAGGTTGGTCATAACTTTCCTTCCAAGCAGTAAATGTCTTTTAATTTCATGGCTGCAATCACCATCTGCAGTGATTTTGGGGCCCCTCAAAATAAAGCCTGACACTGTTTCCACTGTTTCCCCATCTATTTCCCATGAAGTGATGGGACCAGATGCCATGATCTTAGTTTTCTGAATGTTGAGCTTTAAGCCAACTTTTTCACTCTCCTCTTTCACTTTCATCAAGAGTTAGACTTGTTTAAATACAGAATTTCTAAAATATTCTATTCTCAGCTTAAGAATTCATGTTTAAAAAACTTTCAACAGACATGTAAGATTCAATGAATTTCCACCAAACTAGCATGGGCTCAGTCCTCATAACAACACTGCAAAATAGGTTGAGGAGAGACCTCAGAAAGGAGAGTAAAGTTCCATGGCAACAACACAGAATCAGCTGAACTCTCTGATTCTAAGGATAAACAACCATTAAGGGGGCATTCATTTGATAGTTTATTACTGATTACAAAAGAGATAGTAGGCAGAGGTGGAGGAATGGGAAATGGTCTCAGAAGAAACAGAATAAGGGACAGTGGAAGAAAAAGTGACAGAGCAGGTAGGTATTACTGTTTTTGTTCAGTCACTAAATTGTATCTGACACTTTGCAACCTCATGGACTGCAGCACACCAGGCTCCCCTGTTTTTCACTATCTCCCAGAGTTTCCTCAGATTCGTGTCCACTGAGTTGGTGATGCTATCTAATCATCTCATCCTCTGCCACTCCCTTCTCCTTTTGCCTCCAGTCTTTCCCAGCATTAGGATCTGGGATACTAATACTTTGGCCACCTGATGCAAAGAGCACTTTTGCATCAGGTGGCCAAAATATTAGAGCTTCAGCTTCAACATCAGTCCTTCCAGTGAATATTCAGGGTTGATTTCCTTTAGAATTAATTGGTTTGATCTCCTTGCAGTCCAGAGGATACTCAAGGTTTTTCTCCAGCATCATTCCTTTTGGTCCAACTCTCACATCCATACATGACTACTGGAAAAACCATAGCTTTGACTAGATGGACCTTTGTTGGCATAGTGATGTCTCTACTTTTTAATATGGTGTCTATGTTTGTTATAGCTTTTCTTCCAAGGAACAAGGGTCTTTTAATTTCATGGCTGCAGTCACCATGTGCATTGATTTTGGAGCCCCAGAAAAGAAAATTTGTCACTGTTTCTACTTTTTTCTCTTCTATTTGCCATGAAGTGTTGGGACTGGATATCATGATCCTAGGTTTTGAATGTTGAGTTTTAAGCCAACTTTTTCACTTTCCTCTTTCACCCTCAAGAAGCTCTTTAGTTCTTCTTCCTTTCTATTAAAATGGTATCATCTGCATGTCTGAGGTTGCTAATATTTCTCCTGGCAGTCTTGACTCTAGCTTGTGATTCATCCAGCCAGGCATTTCACATGATGTGCTCTGCATAGAAGTTAAATAAACAGGGTGACAGTATACCGCTTTGACATACCCCTTTCCTAATTTTGGATCAGTCAGTTGTTCCAGGTCTGATTCTAACTGTTGCTTCTTGACCTGCATACAGGTTTCTCAGGAGTCAGGTAAGGTGTTCTGGTATTACTGTCTCTTTAAAATTTTTCCACAGTTTGTTGTGATCCACACAGTCAAAACTTTAGTGCAGTCAATGAAGCAGAAGTAGATGTTTTTCTGGAATTCCCTTGCTTTCTCTATGATCCAAAGAATGCTGGCAATTTAAATATTTTAGCTAATGATATTCATTTTTAGTACTGACTGAACACTTGCTACATGCAAGGCACTGAGTACTTTATATATATCATGTCAATCTTCTCAAAGCTTTTCATCTTTAACCCACCATGCCAATGAGAAAACTAAAACACAAAGAAGTTAAATACATTTCCAAGGTCTCATAGGTATTGAAACGGCTACTGCTAACTCCCTGGAGCTCACCAAGCCTTAACTTTCAATATTCCATGCAATACTTAGAGGTTTAATACCTATTAAGCAGTCAGTGGACTGGCAGTATTGTTCCTACTGCCAAGAATCTTGAAGAATCTAACTCAATGATCTTCTAAGATGAGGCTTATGAGTATGATCCATGCAAGTAGAGGCTGGTAACTAGTAAAAATCAACAGGAACCGTGTTAACAATCTTGGACACTGCAAAAAACAAAAAACAAATAGAAAACAGTAACGAATATAAAATAATACAGGAGACAAATACAAAAAGTGTATACAAAATAATACAGATTTGTTTTCTAATAGGATCATTAAAAAACAGAACACCAGACCTGCTGTTGCAGGGGGAAAGCAGAATGAATCCACAAGTACTGAATGATACTTCCAGGTAATAGCCACTCCTTTCTGCTAGGTCATTTTATTTTCAGCTGTCATGCCATGGGCATATACTATATTGCTTTTATAGATGAGAAAACTGAGGCACAGGTATGCTGTCTGCCTCACCCAAGGGCACTGGTCTAGCAAGGAAGACAGCCTCATTTGAATTCAGGTCTGTCTCCAAAGCCTTGTCTGTCTCTTTCCCTTTCAAGACTATATCAAGAAGGAAACACAATTTCACCTCTGCTACGAGTCAGGCTGTCCAGTGGGTACAAAATGGAGGCTAATATGATATGATGTCTTACGTATGGTGTGGCACCAAATTACATTTCAGGTTTGCATACAGAATTTACGTAAACCTTGATCTTTATAGTTATCATCTGTAAAATTTTAATAATAGTGATAATGATTATAATAACAAAACCAGCCTTACAAGATCATCACAGGGATTACAAAAGCTAGCACATATAAAATTCTCCACACCTAATCAGCATTTATACAGGTTTGTGCTCTCACTAAAATTAGTGAACTGGTCTTGGATTTTCCACTGAGCAGCTGAGAGGTCTTGGTGAGTGGATTCCTCTCCTCTAGGGCTCTGTTTCCCCATCCACACAGGGCAGTGGACAGATGCCTTTAGGAAGGGCCCACCCCCAAAGGCACAATGGAGATCTCAAACAGGAGCCAGCAAATACCCACTCTCATGAGAGGGTACTGAAGGGGGAGAAATAAACCTTGATCTACTCAGGAAGGGCCCACCCCCAAAAGGCACAATGGAGATCTCAAACAGGAGCTAGCAAATACCCACTCTCATGAGAGGGTACTGAAGGGGGAGAAATAAACCTTGATCTACTCTCTGATACAACAGGAGACCGAACCCTCACCACCCACCTCGCTGGGATCTGGGAAGGATTAATGAGACATAATGCTCAGCGTTCTGCCGAGAGCTATTACTGCCTTACAGAGGGAAAAATCCCATTGTTGCCAGCAAACAAGACTGACAATTTGATGAGGTGTGAATATTTTTAGTGTAACAGCATGTAAACACTGCTTTTTTTCATCCAAGTCGTCATTCTGTGCACACACCCTGATGCATTTTTATGAGGCCATTCTCTCCATGGCTGTAAATACTCTGTGCTTGCCCTTTTCCAGGAGCTCAAAGAATGTGCCGATCAGGGGCCCCTGCCGAACCTCTGAGCTGATTCCTGAGGCTCACCACATTCTCCGGGAGAAATGTTAATAGGCATATTCACATTTCATGCTGATGTGCTTGCCTTCCTTCTAGCCAATACAAATTGTACCAGGCAAGGCCAGGGGCAAAAGGAGTTCTCTGTGGGAGAAGGTTCAAGCTGTCTGGCAGTGATAAATAGGAAGCAGCATCGTGAGTACCAAGATGTAAAAGTGGGAAAAAGGCAGGAAGCCCGGTTCCAAGTTCTGTCCCTGGAGCACTTGCTTAAAAAAGCAGAAGACTAAATCCTCAAATGGATACCTTTTTTTTTTTTTCTTTTATATTTTTATGTAGACCATTTTTAAAGTCTTTATTGAGCTTGTTACAGTATTGTTTCTGTTTTATATTTTAGTATTTTGGGAAAGAGGAATATGGGATCTTAGGTCCCCAACCAGGGATCAAATCCAAACCCCCTGCATTGGAAGGTGGAGTCTTAACCACTAGACCACCAGGGAAGTCCCAAACCAATACCTTTTCGAGAAACAATTCCACCATTCATTCCTTTGACAGGCATTTACTGGGCACCAAGTGCCAGATCCTGCACCACTGACTAGGATACAAGAGTGAAAACAACTTAGCTCCAGCCTTTACAGGGATTGTATTTCAGTGAGGGACTTGACAAATAAACATGACGACATGTTAGGGCTAAGTGTTCAGTACATGAGCTCTCTTCCCTCCCATCCCTCTGTCCATAAAACCCCTGAAGTGTCATCTTCCTCTACAACATCTGTGAAGGAGGTGGTTTGTCTCATATCTTCCTTGGATGTGCATGCATAGCAACTGTCTCCGCACTTGATATCTGTGCCACAATCTCACATCTAAGACTCTAGGTCCTTGACAGTCTGGTACTCTGTTACCACTCTGATGAGGGCCTTGAGCCATGAGTGAACGAGGGGCAGGTCAGGCTCCCCCTCAGCACTGCTGCATTTCCTGCAAGACCACTACACAGAGATACATGCACAAATCTAAAGTCACTGAAGAGTGACAATCACAGAAAGTAAACATATAAAAACATACACTGGAGATCAAACCAGTCCATCCTCAAGGAAATCAACCCTGAATATTCATTGGAAGGACTGCTGCTGAAGCCGAAGCTTCAATACTTTGGCCACTTGATGCGAAGAGTCAACTCATTGGAAATGATCCTGGTGCTGGGAAAGATTGAGGGCAGGAAGAGAAGAGGGTGACAGAGGATAAGATGGTTGGATGGCATCACTGACACATGGACATGAGTTCAAGTCAACTCCAGGAGATGCTGAAGGACAGGGAAGCCTGGCCTGCCAAGGTGCGTGAGGTCAAAAAGAGTCAAACATGACTGAGTGACTGAACAACAACAACACCAAAAGCAGCAAATCCTGCCATGTCTACCTCCAGAACACCCCCAAACAGCCACTTCTCCTACAGCCAGTGAGATCACCTTAATCTCAGCAACTCACTATGATCTGCAATTTGATGAAATAGACTCATAACAGATTTTTCAGATTCTACATTTTACCCTCCTATCTCCTAAAACCTATTCTCCCTCAACAAACAGAACAAGTTTAATAAACATTATTCAGATCACATCTGTATTGCACAAACTCTCTTATATTTCCATAACAACTAAAACACAAAATCTTCACCATGGTTTTCAAGATCTGGCTCTTGCTGACCTCTGCCAATCTCTCTCTGGCCTCTCTCTCTTACCATCTGGATCCAAATCACCAGCCCTTTCAGTGCCCAGAAGTTGCTCAGTTTGTTTCTACCTTTGGGTCCATGCATTAGCTGTTATTTTGTCTGGAATCCACTGTTTCAAGATCTTCACATGACTGACGCCTTTATATCATGTCTCAGTTCTAATGTCCCCCTGCACCACTGACCATCCAATGAATCCTGCATCCCTTGAGATGCTCTCTAATAAACCCGCTTTTGCTTCTTGCACAGCTATTATCATGATCTTCACACACCTTGCACATTTCTTCGCTTTTGTATGTATGTATGTCTTGCCCTACCAGGTTTCTAAGCCCCATTAGGAAAAGCATCTTGCTGTCTATAGACTCTCTATCTCTAAGCACCTGGCAGGCTCCAAAAGACAGTGGCTTAATACATGAATAGGTATCTTCATAATACAAAGGAAAACTGCAAAAAAAAAAAAAAAGTTGAACTGTTCACATTTCTCGTACCGTTCACCAATCTATAGTTCAGAATGAAAGTGAAAGTGTTGGTCGCTCAGTCACGTCTGACTCTTTGCGACCCCATGGACTGCAGCCCACCAGGCTCTTCCATCCATGGGATTCTCCAGGCAAGAGTACTAGAATGGATAGCCATTCCCTTCTCCAGGGGATCTTCCCAACCCAGGGATTTAACCCAGGTCTCCTGTATTGCAGGCAGATTCTTTACCAACTGAGCCTGTACAGAAGTCCATAGACTAGAATACCACCTCTTAAAGCATTCGCTGCTGTTTCCTGGCCTTTACACACAAAGGGTGGTCTAGACATGGAATCTATGTCCTGCCAGTGCCTGACCCTTTTGCTCTCCCATCAGGCGCTCAAGGACAGGCAGCCAACATGCAACAGCGTATCTTCTAGAATCTGAATCTTTCACTCATAAGTTTCAGCAAGAAATTTCAAGATGACTGCTGACCCTAAACATTTATCATAACTCTGCAGCCCCTTCAAATTATATTCTCCTGAATAAGATGCAGAAATGCCTCCTCATTCTTCATCATCAAATGAAAGATATTACATAGAGAAAACATGCAAACACATAATTTCTGTGGATAAACATCAATTCTCAAACACAATGCTATCTAAATCCACCTTAAGTAAGGGGGATATTTTTCAACAGCAATGATATGTACAAGTTGTTATCATCCATATGTTACAATACATTTCAATATTGTGGACAACAGTGGCCACTTGCCTAAGACTGTGCCCTGGGTACTCAGTGACTTATGGGAAACCAGGCTCCAGGTGCTTCCTCGGGCTTCCCAGGTGGCACAGGGGTTAAGAATCTGCCTGTCAATGCAGGAGATGCAAGAGACGTGGGTTCAGTCCCTGGGTCAGGAAGATCCTCTGGAAAAGGAGACGGCAACCCACTTCAGTACTCTTGCCGGGAAAATCCCATGGACAGAGGAGCCTGGCCGGCTAGAGTCCATGAGGTCACAAAGAGTCAGACACGGCTGAGGGGTTGAGCACGCAGCAGGCTCTGTACAGAATCTTCTGCTCTATTGACCACCCATAACTATGGACTAGGCCAGGAAAAGATTTGAAATAATTTTATTTTTTTTACTCTTTGATCCAGACACTTCTTTTTTATTTTTTTAATTAACTTGAATTTCTTTTTGGTCTTTATTGAATTTGTTGCAATATTGCTTCTGTACTGTATTTTGGGTCGGGAAGTGGGGGGTAGGCCGTGCATGCATGTAGGATCTTAGCTCTCCAACTAAGAATCAAACCCACACTCCTTTCATTAGAAGGCAAATTCTTAACCACTAGACTGCCAGAGAGGACCTCAGGGCACTTCCTTGGTAGATTGTCTTTCTGCTCTCTTGAGACACAGAGCATTGTATGAGAATCCATCTGTCCAAACTAGGAAGGAGGAGTCTTTTCCTCAGGAGGAGTTACTTGTTCTCCAAGGTACAGTTGGCAGTGGTAAACATTGAATGCTTTTGTTCCAGGAAGGAGAGGCCATGGACACAGCCCAGGAGTGATAGCTGGGGATGGCAGAAATGAGTAAGAGGTTTGCAAAAGTTTCCCAGGCAGGTGATACTGGATCCAGCCCTGAATAGCAGATAGAATTACTAGCAAGAAAAGAAGAGAATTTCAGACAGAATCAGCCTGGGCAAAACCCTGAAGGCAGGTGAGAGCATGCAAGGCCCTGAGAATCCAGGAAATTTCGCAGCCTAAGCATAAGGAGGCAGAAGGCAGGAGTGGCAATAGATGTGTCAAAGAAGTAGGAAAAGTTCCTATCATAAATAACCTACAGTCTCATGATAAGAAGTCCAAACACTTCTCTGAAAGCAAAAGCAAAAGCATGAAATGTTTCAGACAGAGGAGGCTGGAGTTTAGATCTCAGGATTTCATTTTTTACTGAAGCTTTCAGAGCCAACACCCGTCTCTGTTGGTGGGCATCGTGTCCGGCTCTATTCTCCTCCCTGGCTGTCTATACCTGAGCACCACGTCATCATCAGGGACTAGGATTTCCAAGAATCAACCACAAGACCATAACCTGAGAAACAGGTTTGTGTTCTTCACTATGAGAGAGCCTAATTGAAGTTCCCAGTAATTAAAATAAGCAAATGTTACTTACATAATGGATTGTTAATTAGGCTGCTTGTGTTTCCGAATGTCTTATTTAAATAGACTGTGATATTTAGAGGGGATTTTTGGTGTCAGTGGTGTCTTTCTTCTGTCTTATGCGTGACTGTTGATCCTTATCCAAAACAAATTGAGGTCTGCTGGCTAATATTTATGTGATAGGTCTGACATTTTCATTCTTAAGGTTATTAATCAGCTGCTGTATACCAACTCAGGTTCACGTGGGAAAAAATAACTCTTACATATTATCCACGCCTACTCTTCAAGGCTTTTAAATATCACCCGTGTGTTGAACCATTGTCCTTCTGGATAATATTCCCAGAAAGTCAAGTGAAGAAAACATCGATGTTTAGTTGTGTTAACCTGTCTACCCTCACTGCACGTGTAAAATATACCTGCTGTATACATGGAAAAAATAAAGATAAAGGGTAATTAGACTATCAGTCACCCTGCCTTTAGAAGCCCTGCCAGGTATGAACATTGAAGGACAGATCAGAGGCTTCCATTTTCACCTAGTTCTTCTCCTGTGTGGTTCTGTTACCTTGAACATGCTTTTCAGCATTCCTGAATTCCTCCTTGTCCATAAAGTGGGCTGCATGATGCTCCTGCTGCTGCTAAGTCACTTCAGTCATGTCCGACTCTGTGTGACCCCATAGACGGCAGCCCACCAGGCTCCCCCATCCCTGGGATTCTCCAGGCAAGAACACCGGAGTGGGTTGCCATTTCCTTCTCCAATGCAGGCATGCATGCTAAGTTGTTTCAGTCATGTCCGACTCTGTGCCACCCTATGGACAGCAGCCCACCAGGCTCCTCTGTCCACAGGATTCTTTAAGCAAGAATGCTGGAGTGGGTTGCCATTTCCTTCTCCAAGTGGGCTGCATGAATGGGGCTAAAGGGAAGGTCCCTGTCAAGATGGAAAGTAAGTGTTCAAATTAGGAGGTAGTGCTACTATTCTTGGGCTTTCCAGGTGGCGCTTGTGGTAAAGAATCTGCCTGCCAATGCAGGAGACATGGGTTCAATCCCTTGTTTGGGAAGATCCCCTGGAAGGGCATGGCAACCCATTCTAGCTTTCTTGCCTGATGAATCCCATGGACAGAGGAGCTTGGTGGGCTACAGTGCGTAGGGTCGCAAAGAGTTGGACACAACTGAAGTGCTTTAGCACTCACATACCCAGCATACATGCTATTATTCTTAACATCACCACCACTACAATATTAGCTTTAAAAAAATCCTTCACCTCTCTAGGAAACCTTCTCTGACCCTTCTCCTGTCCTCTGAAGTGCTGTCTCAAGAGACCAAGTTTCTTTAGGGTAGGACTATTCACACCATTTTTTTAAATTAATATGTAACTGACTTACAATGTTATTTTAATTTTCAGGTTTACAACCTAGTGATTCAATATTTTTATTTATTACAAAATGATCACCTGAAGAAGTCTGTGCTGTGCTCAGCCACTCATTTATGTCTGACTCTTGCAACCCCATAGCCTGCCAGGCTCCTCCGTCCATGGGGATTCTTCAGGCCAGAATACTAGAGTGGGTTGCCATGCCATCCTCCAGGGGATCTTCCCAACCCAGGGATCAAACTCAGGTCTCCCACATTTCAGGTGGAATCTTTACCATCTGAGCTATCAGGAAATCCCAGGAATACTGGAGTGGTTAGCCTATCCCTTCTCTGGGGGATCTTCCTGACCCAGGAATCAAACCAGGGTCTCCTGCATTGCAGGCAGATTCTTTACCAGCTGAGCTACCAGAGAAGCCCTAGTGGAAGTCTAGATCGGATAAAAAGTTATTAGAATATGATTGACTATATCCCTTATGCTGTACACTAAATTCCTATGACAATTATTTTATAACTGAAAACTTGTGCCTCTAAATCCCCTTCACCTGTTTGTCCATCCCCTCTAGCAACTACTAGTTTTTTCTTTGTATTTATAGGTCTGTTTTTATATTATGTTGTTCATTTGGATATATGTTCAAGTATAATGTATATACTGTATATGTGTGTAGACATATATTGTATATATTCCTTCTCCATCCACCTATTAGTTGACACTCAAGTTTCTTCCGTATCTTGGCTATTATCAGTAATGTTGCAATGAACATTGGGATGCATATATCTTTTCAAAGTAGTGTTTCTGTTTTCTTCAGATAAAAACCCCAAAATGGAATTGCTAGATAATATGGTAGTTCTATTTTTTTTTAAGGAAACATATTGTTTTCCATAGAGGCTGTACCAGTTTGCATTCCCACAAATAGTGCACAAAGATTCCCTTTTCTCCTCATTCTTGTTAACATTTGCTGTTTCTTGTCTCTTTGATGGCAGCCATTCTGACAGTTTTGAGGTGACATCTCATGCCTCGTTTTAATCCACTGTTTATTGGGTCTCAGCTGCACTGATAGTTCTTTAAAACAGTCACTGTATTTTTCATCATTGTCCTTTTAATATAATTCACATTGTCTAGCACATATTCATAAATATTGTGACTAAAGTTGAAATTAATAAAATGTACTAAAAGTTGTATGGTTTCATGTGGGTCATACGAGATAACCAAGATAAGTACATTTATCAAGGAGTACATTTATTTCAGCCAACTTTATTCATTTCTTGCTATCTATCTGACATCTTAATAGATAGGCTCCATAAACAATGAAAAGAAGCTTTACAGTTACAATATATGAAAATCAGAATTCATGTTTCAAAAAAGAGATGAAACTCAAGAATCAGGCATATGAAAAAGAGACCCAACTTTGAGCCTATCCAGCAAAGGACGAACAAGGTTCTCTTTGGAAAGATGGAAAGAAAACATTGTGAATGAAAGCAGGAAAAGTACATTTGGGGTCTATCAGAAAAGGCTCTAAATACCAGTCTAAGGAATTTTGATTGTCACCTGGGCATAAAGAGGAGGAACTGCAAAGTTTTGAACAAAAGAATGAGAGGAGAAGCACACTTCACAGGCCCTTGCCAGGCACCCATTCCCAAGTTCAACAATTGTCTAAGATGGCTTGCTTACACAACTTGGAAGCAAATGATACTGTGGGGAAGGTCTCTATGGTTTCTCTTTCCTTTATTGGATAAGCTGAACTATATTCTCCTTCCACCTGCTGGTTACTGTTGAACCGCCTGGAATTCAGCTCAGACCTGGTACTTAAATATGAAATAAGTCAGAGGAAAACAAATAAATAAAGTGAAATAAACCACCCTTCTCCAAAAACAGAAATTCTTCCCTGTCTGGCAATCTCAGCCTACTCACTGCCTTCCTTCCTCTCTGTTTCCTTTTTCCTCTTCAGAAGGGTTAATGGACTATCAGAGAAACAATGGACCCAGTGGTGGATCCAACCTTCATGGGGCTTACGCAACCCAAATACTTGTACAAATATACCATTGCAAATTTTGATGAGGGCCGTGAAGGAAAAGGGTTGGGTACTAAGAAAGGATATAACAAGGTAATCTAATCTCTTCTCAGAAGTCAGGGATATCTTTACTAGGAAAGTGTTGCTTGAACTTCAGCGCTAAATACAAACATCATTTACATGTGTGAGCTCATGCATGCACGTGTGTGTGAGGAGGGCAGTAACATTCCTGGAACAGGACAATAGTGTGTAAACACATCCTTAGGCATGAGGAAAGATGGCTCTCGAACACTTACGGAATCAGATCACATTCAACAAACATTTGTGCTATTTGCTAGGACTTTCAAGCAAAAAGAAGGCAATTCAAATCTCTGATCTTAAGAAAAGTACAATGAAAATCATAAATGATCAGAGAAATTGAGATATAACAAAGTCATGTAAAATAATAACAAATTTGACTTTTTGTGCATTTTCCACATCCCAGATAGCTCTATAAGCATATTATTCCAATGTAGTGTTTCATTTTCATAGTAACTCTATGAAAGAAATTCTCTTTTTAATTTCAACACTATAGATGAGAACATCAAGGCTCAGAGATAATTAAGTATATGTTGTCTAAGTTGGCATGGGCAGTAAATGGTAAAGATCAGATTCAATCACAGAAATATTTGAGTTCAAATTTGCTATCAGAAGCATGAAACATATTCTTCCAATAAATAGTTAAAACGTGATATGCAAGGCATACTGGTTCTAAACATTACCCTCAAGAAGCTGACATTATAGGTTCTAGTGTGGGAGACACACAATGAGGCAAAACATGTGTGCTAAGTCATTTCAGTCAAGTCTGAATCTTTGTGACCTCATGGACTGTAGACTGCCAGGCTCCTTTGTCCATGGGATTCTCCAGGCAAGAATACTAGAGTGGACTGCCATGCCCTCTTCCAGGGGATCTTCCTGCCTAAGGGGTCGAACCTGTGTCTCATGCCCCCTGCATTGGCAGGCAGATTCTTTACCACATTATTTTAATCAGTTGTAAGTATGATTTAAATATAATAAAATGGACCAATATTAAGTTTAAGATTAGGTGAGTTCTGAGAAAGAAA
Organism: Bos grunniens; assembly: GCF_055505025.1. Classification (NCBI taxonomy): domain Eukaryota; kingdom Metazoa; phylum Chordata; class Mammalia; order Artiodactyla; family Bovidae; genus Bos; species Bos grunniens. The sequence goes on along the minus strand of NC_141170.1, from coordinate 7,761,261 downwards.
TATAGTCATGTAACTACTGTTGTCTTCAGGATTTAGAACATTTCCGTTGCTCCAGAAAGTAACTGCATGTCTCTTTCAAATCAATCTCATACTCTACCCATGACTCCTAGCAACAAGTGACCTGTTATTTGTCACTAAGGCTTTGCTTTTTTTTTGTAATTTAATAAAAACAGAATCACATGATGTGTAGTCTGTTTTTATCTAGCTTCTTTTGTTTAGCATAATATTTTGATGTTTAGTCCATGTTGTTGAATGTGCTAATAGCATCTTCCTTGTCACTGCTGAGTGTTGTCTTATTGAACCAACGCACCACAATTTGTTTCTCCACTCATCACTTAATGGACATTTGGTTTATATCCAGTTTTCATTTATTAAGAATAGAGCTGCTACAAACAGACAAATATTTGTATGGACATATGTTCTTATTTCTCTTTAGTAAATACCCAGGATTGAGATTTTTGGGTTGTATAATTAGAGTATATTTTACTATACAAGAAACTTGCCAAGTAGACCTGTCATCCACCAACCAAATCCTTCCCATATCTTCAACCTCTTTTCTCTGTTCCTGTCATTTCCTTCCTTTAGTGCAGACTATATAACCAAAGGGGGATGTATCAATAGAAAATTCCATTTGCTTGCATTGCTCTCTTCTTGTTGCTCAGAAACTCAGGCTCCTTCTGAAGTTCACTCCATCAAACCACTCCACTTTCTACAACACACCTATGCTGCTCTCATCTAACACCCTCCTGGACAAGCTCCTATTTCATTGAAGGTAGAAATGTCTGTACCCCTCTCTTCTCTATCACTATTCTTTTCACCATGTATTTCTTGCTCAATAAATACTTACAGAGGGCTTATTTAGTGTCAGGCGCAGCTCTGGCTATTTGTTCAGAAGCTCAGTCATGTCTGACTGTTTGAGACCCCATGAACTGCAGCATGCCAGGCTTCCTCATCCTCTACCATATCCTGGAGCTTGCTCAAATTCATGTCCTTTGAGTCGGTGATGCCATCCAGCCATCTCATCCTCTGTTGTCCCCTTCTGCCTCTGTCTTCAATTTTTCCCAGCTTCAGGGTTTTTACTAGTGAGTTAGCTCTTCCCATCAGGTGGCCAAAGTATTGGGATGTCAGCTTCAGCATCAGTCCTTCCAATGTATATTCAGGGTTGATATCCTTAGGATTGACTGGTTTGATCTCTTTGCAGTCTAAGGGACTCTCAAGAGTCTTTTCCAATACTACAGTTCAAAAGCAACAGTTCTTCAGTGCTCAGCCTTCTTTATGGTCCAACTCTCACATCCATACAGGACTACTGGAAAGACCAAAGCTTTGGCTATATAGACCTGGCATTGGCACCCCACTCCAGTATTCTTGCCTGGAAAATCCCATGGATGGAGGAGCCTGCTGGGCTACAGTCCGTGGGGTTGCGAAGAGTCGGACACGACTGAGCGACTTCACTTTCCCTTTTCACTTTCATGCATTGGAGAAGGAAATGGCAACCCACTCCAGTGTTCTTGCCTGGAGAATCCAAGGGACAGGGGAGCCTGGTGGGCTGCTGTCTATGGGGTCGCACAGAGTCGGACACGACTTACGTGACTTAGCAGCAGCAGCAAAATAATGTCTCTGGTTTTTAATGTGCTATCTAGGTTTGTCATAGTTTTTTTCCCAAGCAGCAAGGATTTTTCTTTTAATTTCATGGCTGCAGTCTCCATCTGTAGTAATTTTGGAGCCCAGGAAAATAAAGTCTCTTACTGTTTCCATTGTTTCCCCATTGTGTGCCATGAAGTGATGGGATCAGATGCCATGAACTTAGTTTTTTGAATGTTGAGTTTTAAGCCAGCTTTCTCACTCTCCTCTTTTACCTTCATCAAGAAGCTCTGTAGTTCCCCTTTGTTTTCTGCCATAAGGGTGGTATCATCTGCATATCTAAGGTTATTGATATTCTCCAAGGAATCTTGATTCCAGTTTGTGCTCTGGCCATTGGGAATATAGAAAATAGACAAATAAATAGCAATAGACATAAATAAAATCAAAATCCTAGCATGCATTCTATTGAGGAGATAGATAGATACATACACTCTCAAACATATGTACATATATGCTATACTTTTCTGAGAAAAGCAAAGATGAACTGGGGGTTGGCAGCTCATTGAGAGGTGAGAAGGAAAATTGGTTTGACTTTTAATAGTATATTAAAGAAATGTGCCAAGAAGGTGACAGTTGAGTAAGATGACAGGTCACAGAGATCAGATTAGATCAGATCAGTCGCTCAGTCATGTCCGACTTTTTGCAACCCCATGAATCACAGCACGCCAGGCCTCCCTGTCCATCACCAACTCCCAGAGTTCACTCAGACTCACGTCCATCGAGTCAGTGATGCCATCCAGCCATCTCATCCTCTGTTGTCCACTTCTCCTCTTGCCCCCAATCCCTCCCAGCATCAGAGACTTTTCCAATGAGTCAACTCTTCACATGAGGTGGCCAAAGTACTAGAGTTTAAGCTTTAGTTTAGTTTCAGCTTCCTTCCAAAGAAATCCCAGGGCTGATCTCCTTCAGAATGGACTGGTTGGATCTCCCTGCAGTCCAAGGGACCCTCAAGAGTCTTCTCCAACACCACAGTTCAAAAGCATCAATTCTTCGGCGCTCAGCCTTCTTCACAGTCCAACTCTCACATCCATACATGACCACAGGAAAAACCATAGACTTGACTAGACGAGCCTTTATTGGCAAAGTAATGTCTCTGCTTTTTAATATGCTACCTAGGTTGGTCATAACTTTCCTTCCAAGGAGTAAGGGTCTTTTAATTTCATGGCTGCAGTCACCATTTGTAGTGATTTTGGAGCCCAGAAAAATAAAGTCTGACACTGTTTCCACTGCTTCCCCATCTATTTCCCATGAAGTGATGGGACCAGATGCCATGATCTTTATTTTCTGAATGTTGAGCTTTAAACCAACTTTTTCACTCTCCACTTTCACTTTTATCAAGAGGCTTTTGAGTTCCTCTTCACTTTCTGCCATAAGGGTGGTGTCATCTGCATATCTGAGGTTCTTGATATTTCTCCCGGCAATCTTGATTCCAGCTTGTGCTTCTTCCAGTCCAGCGTTTCTCATGATGTACTCTGCATATAAGTTAAATAAACAGGGTGACAATATACAGCCTTGACGTACTCTTTCTCCTATTTGGAACTAGTCTGTTGTTCCACGTCCAGTTCTAACTGTTGCTTCCTGACCTGCATACAGATTTCTCAAGAGGCAGATCAGGTGGTCTGGTATTCCCATCTCTTGCAGAATTTTCCACAGTTTATTGTGATCCACACAGTCATAGGCTTTGGCATAGTCAATAAAGCAGAAATAGATGCTTTTCTGGAACTCTCTTGCTTTTTCCATGATCCAGCGGATGTTGGCAATTTGATCTCTGGTTCCTCTGCCTTTTCTAAAATCAGCTTGAACATCAGGAAGTTCATGATTCCGGCATTGTTGAAGCCTGGCTTGGAGAATTTTGAGCATTACTTTACTAGCGTGTGAGATGAGTGCAATTGTGCGGTAGTTTGAGCATTCTTTGGCATTGTCTTTCTTTGGGATTGGAATGAAAACTGACCTTTTCCAGTCCTATGGCCACTGCTGAGTTTTCCAAATTCGCTGGCATATTGAGTGCAGCAGTTTCACAGCATCATCTTTCAGGATTTGAAATAGCTCAACTGGAATTCCATCACCTCCACTAACTTTGTTCGTAGTGATGCTTTCTAAGGCCCACTTGACTTCACATTCCAGGATGTCTGGCTCTAGGTCAGTGATCACACCATCGTGATTATCTGGGTCGTGAAGATCTTTTTTGTACAGTTCTTCTGTGTATTCTTGCCATCTCTTCTTAATATCTTCTGCTTCTGTTAGGTCCATACCATTTCTGTCCTTTATTGAGCCCATCTTTGCATGAAATGTTCCTTTGGTATCTTGATTTTCTTAAAGAGATCCCTAGTCTTTCCCATTCTGTTGTTTTCCTCTATTTCTTTGCATTGATCACTGAAGAAGGTTTTCTTATCTCTTCTTGCTATTCTTTGAAACTCCGCATTCAGATGTTTATATCTGTCCTTTTCTCCTTTGCTTTTCACTTCTGTTCTTTTCACAGTTATTTGTAAGTCCTCCCCAGACAGACATTTTGCTTTTTTGCATTTGCTTTTTTGCATTTCTTTTCCATGGGAATGGTCTTGATCCCTGTCTCCTGTACAATGTCACGAACCTCATTCCATAGTTCATCAGGCACTCTATTTATCAGATCTAAGCCCTTAAATCTATTTCTCACTTCCACTGTATAATCATAAGGGATTTGATTTGGGTCATACCTGAATGGTCTAGTGGTTTTCCCTACTTTCTTCAATTTCAGTCTGAATTTGGCAATAAGGAGTTCATGGTCTGAGCCACAATCAGCTCCTGGTCTTGTTTTTGCTGACTGTATAGAGCAAATGTGTGCAGAAAAAGACTTTGTAAACAGAAAAAATATGTGTAGAATCAACCACGTATATAAAATTCTTAAATCTACAATATTCCTGGCACATTCAAGAAACAGTGAGAAGGCCAGTGTGGCTGGAACAGAGCAAGTAAAAGGGATGCAGAAAATGAGGTCAGAGAGCTGAGGGTGGGATGCAACCAGTAGGCCATGGGAATGATTCAGAAGTTAGTGTAGATGGGATATAAAGCCACCGTTGGGTTTTGAGCAGAGGACTTACATGATCAGTCTTATATTTGTAAAGGTTTACTCCAGCCAGCATGTTGTGATTACAAGATAACAGACCAGTTGGCAAGTTAATGCAATAATTTGGAAGACAGATAATTCAGGTGATAGTGATTGGAGTCTGTGTATATTTTTAAGATAGAGCCATGAGGATTAATTAAACATGGGGCATGAAGTTAAAAAAAAAGTCATTTATGCTCCAAGGTTTGGTGCATGGAATAAGGACAAGTTTGGAGGCACCATTAACTGAGATGGAGAAAACTGCAAGAGGGACATATTAATATTTGGGGGGGGGTGAAATTGGGAACCCAATTTTAGATGGCTTTTCATGTCTAGGGTAACACTGATTTCCCAGTTTCACGTCACCCTCACCCAAGGAATCTTTCCCTCTGCTCTTTTGTTGTTTAATCACTAAGTGGTGTCCTACTCTTTTGCGACCCCATGGACTATAGCCCACCAGGCTCCTCTGTCCGTGGGGCTTCCCAGGCAAGAATACTGCAGCAGGCTGCCATTTCTGTCTCCAAAGAATCTTCCTGACCCAGGTATTGAACCCATGTCTCCTTAGCAGATTCCTTACCGGTAAGCCACCAGGGAAACCCCATCCTCTGTGTTTATCCCTAGGACATGGTCCCTACGGTCATTTCCTGGATCATGTCATCACAAATCTTCAAAGGGTTGATTTCAAGCATCCTACTCTCTGGTTACCACCTTGTAGTCTCTAAATCACGCTGTAAATGCTCTTCTTCCCCTTCTCTCTGGCCTCATTGAGAAATGCGTTCCACTGACCTAACACCATTGTTGCTGTTGTCTTGCACTGCTCTTAAAGCTTCCAGCCTTCCTTAGCCACCTTTGATCCATTATTGTATTGATACCATTGTCTGTTCATTTAGCTCTCTTTCTCCTCCTTCTTCTGTCCTATTCCACATCACAAGACTCTGGTCCTATTAAATTCAAGTTTCCCCACTACTTTGTTACTATACTTGAATATAGTTGGTGAAAAAATTACAAGCGTGCTGAGTAGTCTAAACTATGATCACAAGTATCTGAGAGCCTCTCAACCCTGCTTAACAACCCTAGTTTATGCTGTTAATAAAGTTGCTTGTTCTCTCTTTGAGATGACCATTTTATATCTTCTCAGGTCTCTTCCAAGACATTAATTCTCCCTTTCCTCTATTTTTAGCTGATGGCCTTGCTTATTAAAATGAGAAAACAGAAGCAGCTGTGGACTTCCTTGTCTCTCTAAACCATGTCTATATTTATATCTGTACTTTTTGACTTGCCTCTAATTAACGTAGAGCATCTCTATTCCTACCTGAAGCCAAGTCTCTGAAGTGCATTCCTTATCCTCTCATCTATTTTTGTTCTTACAATTATATTTTCTCCCACCTGAATCTCTATCCTTTACTAGACTTTTCCTGACATCATTCAAGCATACCATAATTTTTTAAAAAACTTCTAAAAATGTTCCCTCTTAACCTATATTTCCACTTAGCTATTTCTGTATTTCCCTTTAATACTTTTTTGATTAAAAACTTTCCCATCAAGCTTCTGAAACCAACAGTTTTCAAGATCATTAACAACCCCCATCTTGCAAATCTCAGTGACCAGTTTCCTTACTCACCTTACTCAAAATATTCACAGCATTTGACACAGTTGATTTTCCCCTCTCTATTTAAACATTTCCTTCACTTCCTCCCTCATCGGCAACAACTTCTGAGTCTCCTTTGCGGAGTTTACCTTGAAAGACCTCAGGGCACAATCCTCAGGCCTCTTCTCTCTCTAATGGTTTCCTTGGTGATCTTATTCTACTCCCATAATTGCAAATATCACCTGCTTTCTGAGTGTTCCCAAGCACCACAATTACATGTTCAGTTTCCTACTAAGAGTCTCTAACTGAATGCCTAATGGGCTTCTTGGTCTGAACAAGGTCATAACAGAACTCTTGATTTCTAGCCAAAATTGTCATTCCCCCAACCCCACAAAATCAGACCAGCTTTTGTCCCAGTTTTTCTATAATAAATGGCGCCATTACCCATCCAGTTGCTTCATTAGCTTCCTGCTGCTGCTAAGTCACTTCAGTCGTGGCCGACTCTGTGCGACCCCATAGACGGCAGCCCAGCAGGCTCCCCTGCCCCTGGGATTCTCCAGGCAAGAACACTGGAGTGGGTTGCCATTTCCTTCTCCAATGCATGAAAGTGAAAAGTGAAAGTGAAGTCGCTCAGTCGTGTTCAACTCTTCGCGACTCCATGGACTGCAGCCTGCTAGGCTCCTCTGTCTATGGGATTTTCCAGGCAAGAGTACTGGAGTGGGTGCCATTGCCTTCTCCATCATTAGCTTCCTAGGACTGCCATAACCAAGCACCATGACTGAGTGGCTTAAACCAAAGGAATGTAACAGTTCCAGAGGCCATAAATTTGAGATCAAGTTGTCAACAGATTTGATTCCTCCTGAGACTTGTCCTTTTGACTCACAGGTAATTGCCTTCTTGCAGTATCTTCACATATTTATCTCTGCATGTATATGGCTATTACCTTTCTTTGTGTCCAAATTTCCTCTTTTTATAAGTCACACTGGATTAGGATCTACCTTAAAGAACTCATTTTAACTTAATCACATCTATAAAGATATTATCTCTAACTATGGTTACATTTTGAGATACTGGAGTTAGGACTTCAACATATGAATTTGAAGGAGAGCAATTAAATCCATGATTCCTTTTCTTTAATTGAAGTAGAGTTGTTTTACAATATTTTATTAGGTTTGGGTGTATGACACAGTGGTCCAGTATTTTATAGATTATATTCCATTAAAGGCTGTTACATAAGAGTGGTTATAATTTTCTGTGCTGTACGATATATCCTCTTTATTTATTTATTTTATGCATGGTAGTTTGTACTCCTTAATCTCACACCCCTGTTTGGCCCTTGCCCCTTTCCCTTTTCTTGCTGGTAACCTCTAGTTTGCTTCCTATGTCTGTAAGTCAGTTTCTGCTTTGCTCGGTACACACAGTTGTGAATCAGACATAGAATGCCAGAAAATTACAACAGAAACAATTTAGTCTCTTATATATCTTTCTTCCAATTCACCACATCCCTGGAAAGAAAGGGAGAGTAGACTATAGATAACACTGGCTTACAGTTCAGAAGAGACTAAATGTTAATATTTAGAAACTAGGAGAGAGGCATGGAATTCTTTCTTACAGTCCTTTTACCATAGATAATACACTATGTGTCATGAATTGTTTCATTCAATTCTTACAATAACGACAAGTAGTATTCCTACTTGACAAAAGGGAAGTCCACCGTGTTGCAGTCCAGGGGGTCACAAAGAGTCAGACATGACTTATTGACTAAACAACAACAATTCAACCAATAAGGAGATTGAGATAGATATCCTCTATCTGCACCCATTTCCAACATAAAGGAAGAGATTTAATTTACTTTTATGTTTGCCTGACTCTAAAGCCTGTTTAATGTGTATAACCTTGTGATGGCGTCCATGTTCTAGGAAAGAAATGCAGAAACCACAGTCTCTGGCCTTTAGGTTTTTACAGTCTAGCTAGTTAGACAAGGCATATGCCAAATCAAAGATGAATTTGAAGTCCTATAACAACAAGACCAAGTTTAAAGTTCCTTGATCATCGAGACTTTATCTCACTCACCAATGAGGCATCAGCATATAGTAAAATGCCAGAACCAAGAGTATACTCAGTGTCTGCCAAACGAGTAAGTGAATGAAGGCATGAACAAACAGCAGCATGTTGGATATTATTTGTTCAGCAAGCTATTTCCTGAGCACTTGCTGTATACCAAGTTATATATCAAGTACTGCTTATTGCTCGGGCACTTGGCGGTAGTAAACAGAGCAAATCTTATCTAAATTCTATGGCAAAGACAGGCGTATTCCCAGTGGAGGAAAATGCACATGCCCTAAAAGAAGACTGGAGAATGACTTAGAGGAGGGCAAGACCCCCATGAGTAACCTGCACACGAACCCCCAGAGCCTTACTTGTGAAAATAAGATACCACTATTTCCTGGGAACTGTGGAAAATCACTATTAAAAGAACTAATACTCACAGAATGTTCACATCTTAAAAGGCATTGTTTTAAGAGGGTGCACACATAAAGGCATTTATTTCTCACTGTGTTCCCAGGATCTGAATACTATTACTATTTTTTTGCTTCAGTTGCCAATTCAGGTCCGACTCTTCACAACCCCATGGACTGCAGCACACCAGGCTTCCCTGTCCCTTACCATCTCCCAGAGTTTGCCCAAGTTCATGTCCATTGAATTGGTGCTGCCATCCAACTGTTTCATCCTCCATCACCCTTTTCTCCTTCTGCCTTCACTCTATTATCCCCATTTTATAGATGAGGAAACTGAGGCACAGAGATGAGCAGCAGCATGCCCAAGGACACAAAGCCAGCTGATAAAGCCAGGATTTGAAATCAGGGAGGTTAGTTCCAGAGCTCTTACTCTTACAGAATGCAATATTCAACCTCTAGATATGAAGAAATAAAGAAAAGATTTATGAAACCAAATATGGCAAAATGTTAACAACTGCTGAATCTAGGCAATGGTTTTACGGGTGATCAATGCACCTTTTTTTCAATATTTATGCATATTCAAACATTTTCATGATGAAACAGTTGAGGAAAAATATAGTTTTTGATGACTTTGCAATAATATGTTTAAAGATCCAGGACAGGCAAAGAGACAGACAGACACACACACACATTTACAGTTCAGAAAGGAAAGTAAACGCTAAGTACCTAAGGCAGAGAAGAATTGGCCTCTAGGCAGGCCCATGTCTACCACACTGATTTCCGTAAGGGTAGGAACTGTGCCCTGTGACCACAGTATCATAGCACCCGGTGCTGGATCCAGAACATGGTTAATGCTTAGTGAACACTCAATGAGCAAATGCATGAAAGGGTGGGGATGGGAGGTACAATCTGATGTAGGATAAGGAGATGGTTAAACTATAGCACATCAGTTTCTTAGGGGCTGTATCAAAGCAGCACAAACGGAGTGACTTGAAGAGCAGAAAAGGATGGTCTCATAGTTCTGGAAGCCAGATGTCCAAAATCGGAGTCAGCAGGGCCATGCTTTTTCTGAAAGCTGTAGTAAGTAGATCCTTTGTCCTTAGCTTCCTGTGGTGGCTGCCACTCCTTATCATTCTGTGTTTTGCAGCTGGATCACTCCAATCTCTGCTTGCATCATCACATGGCATGGCATGCTCTTGGTATGTTTCTCTCTCCTCTTCTTTTAAGGATAACAGTCATAATGTCCATCCTACTCCAGGATGACCTTAGCTTAGCTAATTTCATCTGAAACAACCCCATTTCCAAATAAGATCCTGAGGGTTAGAACTTAAACGTGTGTTTTGAGGTGGAACAGTTCAAAAGACACAGGGGTATTGGGTGAGAAGGACAGAGTGTGAACGTCGATCCTAGCACACTGTATCTCTCCAAAATATCCAGAAGGGCACAAATCCAACCAGAATGTTCCAGCGTTTAAGATGGAGAACGGACATGATGTATATTCACTGACAATCCTGACATTGCAAGGAGTTTTACAGCCTCTGCCAGTCGAATGCCAGCAACAGCTGGCTAACCCCAGTGCCAAGTCAGCTTTTCCTAAACAGCTTATGACTGGCTTCTCAGCGGCTGTTTATGTTTTCAGAATATTAAGCAGTGTTTAGTCACTTTCTCAGGGAGGACTTCTCATGGCAGTTTCTAAAAATGTGCTGAGTGTGCTTCCAAAGAGAAAAGGCGCCAGAGGGCCTTTGGTGGGGCGTGCTGAGCCTTGTAATCACAAACAGATGACGGAGATTCCTGGCTCTGCTTCCAGCTAGCGAGGGCCCTGAGCACCAACTCACAATCAGCCTGGTATAATCATCGTGGTTTACCTTACAAAAATGTCAAACTGTCATGGATTCTTCAGTGTACCGAGTCCCTGACTCTCCAGGGAACTCAATTTTCTGATATTACCAGGGGCCCAGTCTTCCGAACCTTGTGATCATATAAAGCCTGACATGGCCTCAAGGGACTAATAAAGAGAGCACCGCCCCCCTCTCCCCCCCGGAAGGTCGGTGCCCTGAAACAAACCAGGATTTTGGTCCCACACCTCCGTGTAATCAACCAGCACCTGTGAGCTCTTCTTTCTGCTAGGGCTCTTGGAGTGCAAGCAACAGAATCTTACTACAGTAAGTCCCCTACATATGAACCCTGAAGTTGAGCACTTTCAAAGATGCAAACATGCATTCCATCAATGTCAGGAAAGGAGAAGTGAAGTTGCTCAGTCGTGTCTGACTCTGTGACCCTATGGACTACCAGGCTCCTCCGTCCATGGGATTTTTCCAGGCAAGAGTGATGGAGTGGGTTGCCATTTCCTTCTCCATCAATGTCAGGTGTGAGTGAAATCACAGCTTGCTTTCCTATTGCTGACTATCTTTCAGCTCTATTGTCTTCCTCCTCCTCTCCCTCCTCCATTCAGTAACTCTTCTTGCCTGTTCACTGGATACCAGCCCCTGTATGACAGCTGTTGTCCTGCACTACTGTGCTTTTCAAGGTACTGAATCATAAGATTAAAAATGTTTTCTTTATTTTTGTGTTTGTGTTTCCTGTTTTCAGTCACTCAGTCATGTCCGACTCCTTGGGTCACATGCATCCATTCACATGCCATCTGAAGAGCTCACCAGCCCACTCAGCTCTCAAGGACTATTTATTTCTTTTATTTTTTTAATTATAAAAATAATGGATCACAGTTGCTGTTCAATCACTCAGTCATCTCACACTTTTTGCGATCCCATGGACTGCAGCACATCAGGCTTCCTTGTCCTTCACCATCTCCCAGAGTTTGCTCAAACTCGTCCCATTGAGTTAGCAATGTCACCCATCCATCTCAACCTCTGTCGTCCCCTTCTCCTCCTGCCTTCAATCTTTCCCAGCATCAGGGTCTTTTCCAATGAGTCAGTTCTTCACATCAGGTGGCCAAAGTATAGGAGCTTCAGCATCAGTCCTTCCAATGAATATTCAGGACTGATTTCCTTTAGGACTGACTGGTTTGATCTCCTTGCGGCCAAAGTGTTGGTGTTTCAGCTTCAACATCAGTCCTTCCAATAAACACCTAGGACTGATCTCCTTTAGGATGGACTGGTTGGATCTCCTTGCAGTCCAAGGGACTCTCAAGAGTCTTTTCCAACACCACAGTTCAAAAGCACCAATTCTCTGGTGTTTGGCTTTAAAAGTATTTTAAACCTTTTACAGTAGAGTACTGTACAGTAGATTGTGTAGTTGGGAACCTAGGCTAACTTTGTTGGATGCACAACAAATGAACTTAAATGAACAAATTGAATGTACAAGCATGTTATCAGAATGGAACTTGTTCATATGTAGGACACTTACTATAATTTGAACAAAGGGAGGAAAATGTCTATTGAATGGATGCTGAGTATTCTGTGGGAAGCTTGAAAAACTTCAGGAGGGCAGGAACAGAGAACATAGTTAGAGACAAAGCAATAGGAGAGCTCTCCTTACAGCATCCTTATCATGGAGGGATCCTAGAGCTCTGGGTGCCTGGGAGTCTCTGGTCAAGATATAAATTTATAACCTAACTGGACTCATCTCCCCTCCTGGGTAAAGCACAATATGGGGAGGGGAGGCACTCTTCACATGAAAGAGGGCTTCAGAAGAATGGAGAGGAAGCTTTGTGCTGAGCACACAGCAGCAGCAGCTCCCATGGGTGGACTGACGCAGATATGTGCAGGACTCACCACATCTGGCCCAAAGGCAGGTCTACAGCCTGCTTTCTCTGGGTCACGTTCTGGCTTTCCTGCAAGGTCAGTGGGCCCTAGGTCTGTCTCACACACCGAAACCATGGACAATGGGTGTCAGACCAGAGGAAACCCCAAAAGAGAAAGAGGTCTGGATAGGAACATGGATGGACCTAGAGATGGTCATACTGAGAGAAATAAGTCAGACAGAGAAAGACAAATATCATATGATGTCGCTTATACGTGGAATCTTAAAAAATGACACAGATGAACTTGTTTACGAAGCAGAAAATTGAGTCACAGATGCAGAAAACAAACTTATGGTTACCAACAGCGAAAGAAGGAGAGGGATAAATTGGGAGATTGGGACTGACGTGTGTGTGTGTGTGTGTGTGTGTGTACTGTCACCTCAGTCGTGTCTGACTCTTTGTCACCACATGGACTGTAGCCCTCCAGGCTCCTCCTTCCATAGGATTTCCCAGGCAAGAATGCTAGAGTATGTTGCCATATCCTCCTCCAGGAGATCTTTCCAACCCAGGGATTGAACCTACGTCTCTTACATTGGCAGGTGGGTTCTTTCCCACTAGTGCCAACTTTTATACACACTATAGTAAATAACATAGATAAGTAATGTGGACCTACTGTGTATCACAGGGAACTCTACTCAATGTTCTGTAAAGACCTATATGGGAAAATAATCTAAAACAGAGTGGAGATAGATATATATAATTCAATTTGCTGTAAAGCAGAAATGAACACAAAACTGTAAATCAGTGATACTCTGATGAAAATTAATTGAAAAAAAAAAGGAACTTGTAAATGAAAGCCTAATAAACAAGAGAAAAAAAAATCTTTAATATCCTGTCCTTCCATCCAAATCTAGCACCTGGCACAGTGTAAGAAGAGTTCTGCTCTGACTTGTCCTGAAAGAGATCAGTTTTCTTAGTCTGGCATCTAAGACCCTTTGCAACAGCAACCCAGGATACTTTACAGAATGTTCCTTGTCTTTATTCTGGATTTCCACAATGCATTGTATCAATACGTGACGTTACCTGCATTCATTATAGGTGCCGATACCTAGGAGTATTCAGCGTGGGCCAGGCTTCCTTGAAGAAGAGGAATTCCCTTGCTCCTCCAAGTACTGGCCATTACACAGGCAGAAGATAGAAAGAGAGTCTGATAGGCAAGGGGACTGCAGTATAATCTTGGGGTCACACAAGGTGTGCTCAGCAGCAGAAAAAAAAGCCTATTAAGGGCATTGTGTTTATTTAGAGAAATAAGAGAAAACTTTTAGCAAGATTTAAAACTACAAAGTATTTTTAAAATAATAAATGTGACTACCTGATAAACCAAATTTCTAAATGCCCCACTACACACAAAAATCCACAAATAGAAGACAAGAAGCAAAAAAATGATATAAATACTTGCAACAACTATATCAAAGGGGGTTTTTACTCCATAAGAGTTCATTTGTGTTAATAATAGAAGGAGAATTGTATAGGCTGTATATTTAACTGTCCAACAAACATTTATTACACACCTACTATGTGTTCAGTTTAGAAAAAGAAATACAAATTGTTTAGAATTATATGAACAGACGTTTAATCTTATTCAGTGATTTAATAAATGCAAACTACAACAGCAGGAGATTGTTTTCATTTTTACCTATCAGATTGGCAGTGATTAAAAGGGATTACAAACATGGTTTGAGCAAGATTTAAAGAAAACAGATGTTCACACAGAGGTAATACAAGCAAAACTTGGCATAACCTCTTTGAAGGTCTTTTTGGCCAAAAGGCTAATACCTAGTTCCACTACAAAGATTTTTTTTTTTTTTTCCTATGGACATACCCATACATACACTCAAAGATACATGGCCAAGGATACTCATTGCAGTATTGGGGTGTCTTCGTGGTAAAGAACCTGCCTGCCATTGCAGGAGATGCTGGAGACACAGGTTCTATTCCTGAATTGGGAAGATACCCTGGAGGAGGAAATGGCAACTCCCTCCAGTATTCTTGCCTGGAAAATACTATGGACAGAGGAGCCTGGAGGGCAACAGTCCATGGGGTCACAGGGAGACAATGGGTAATAATTTCTATTTCATTTTTTTGAATGAAATTAAATAATTTCTATTTCACTGTTTTCCATGTGCAAAATTTATTTCTTGAAATCTACAGATTTTTACCAGATTAATTTTTTTTTTTTGAGCATCACAACCTTGTGGACTACCTTACTTTCTCTGAAGCCTCAATTATTTTTTATTCTTATTCCATATTTTATCAAATCCTCACATCTTAATCCAGCTGTCATTTGAAGAGCTGACTCATTAGAAAAGACCCTGATGCTGGGAAGGATTGAAGACAGGAAGAGAAGGGGATGACAGAGGACAAGATGGTTGGATGGCATCACCAACTTGATGGACATGAGTTTGAGCAACCTCCAGGGGATGGTGAAGAACAGGGAAGCCTGGAGTGCTGCAGTCCATGGGGGTTGCAAAGAGTCAGACATGACTAAGTGACTGAACAATAGTCATTCTTGTAAAGAACCTGCCTGCTAATGCAGGATACTTGGGTTCAATCCCCTGGGTTGGGAAGATCCCTTATAGGAGGAAATGGAATACCACTCCAGTATTCTTGCCTGGAAAATCCCATGGATAGAGGAGCCTGGTGGGTTACAGTCCAGGGGGTCACAAAGATTCGGACACAACTTAGTGACTGAGCACGCAGGCACAAACACACACACCACTGGACATGATACTCAATGAAAAACATTCCCAAAGTTGGACTTCTTCTGTCTGTTGAGTCTAGTCTCTTTCTGGTAAGCATATCCGAGGTGGGAAGGGCAATAAAGTTGGCTGGTCAGGAAACAGCAGGTCACCATGGTTCTAGAAAAATGAAGTGCTAGTCATTTAGTTGTGTCCGACTCTTTGCAACCCATGGACTATAGCCCGCCAGTCTCCCTTTATCCATGGAATTCTCTAGGCAAGAATACTGGAGTGGGTTGTCATTCCCTTCTCCAGGGAATCTTCCCAACCAAGGGATAGAGCCCAGGTCTCCTCATTGTAGGCAGATTTCTTCACCATCTGAGCCTAAATGGTCTGAGCCTAATCTGTCTGCATTGTCGGCATATTCTTTACATCTGAGCATAAGAAAAATAGTTGCCAGAATTTAGAAACAGATAATATATCTTGAAATGCCCTAGAAGCACATCACATCTGATTCATTTTTTCTCTGCTCCAGTTTGCCTCCCAGGCCTAAATAACAATTTCCTTGTGGCTCAGCTGCTAAAGAATCACCTGCTATGCGGGAGACCTGCGTTCAATCCCTGAGTTGGGAAAATCCCCTGGAGAAGGGAACGGCTACCACTCCAGTATTCTGGCCTGGAGAATTCCATGGACTGTATAGTCCATGGGGTGGCAAAGAGTGGGACACGACTGAGTGACTTTCACTTTCACTTCCCAGTCCTCATTGTTTGCACAGGACACCCCAGAACACTTATTTCAGGAGTTATGGAGTTCCCTCAGAGACAGGCACTTCTGCTGAAGGGTGACCAGCCGGACACAGGCACCAGCATCTGCTTTGGCTGCCTCATTCCAACACCGTCTAGAGAACCAGCAGAGACACACATACCAAGGACCGAAGAGATAGTTTTTGAATTAGAGCTGAAAGTCATGACTGCAAATTACATGTTAGCACTCTACTTCCAGATCGCGTTCTCAACGGCTGTGACACATTACAGCAGTTACCCCGCACTGCCAAAAAGCCTTGTGAAAGGCACTATTAGCCAACACGGCAGACAGTTGTCTAATTAGAAACATAATATGCCCGCTCAGCTGAGATTTTGGAAGTCACAGTGGCAGAAGGGAGAAGAGAAGCACTACCCAGGAGCCATGCACCATACTCAGGAGAGAGTCATCCTGTGGTATCATTGTGCCTATTTGGAAAGAAGTCCTATTTCGAATAATGAAAAATAATAGCAGCAACAACCTCTTATGGCATGTCGATACTCATTTAATCTTCACAGCAACTCTCTAAGCCCTGCTCTTATTATCACCACATGTCAAGACAGAAAGGCAAGGTACAGAGAGATGGATCCACTTTGCAAAGCACCCAGCAAGTCAGTGCAGAGGTGGAGTGGTGGGGGAACTCAGGCAGGGTGACCCCAGAGTCCTCATTCCAAAGCCTTTGCTATGCTGCCTCTCTGAAATTAGTTGGGTGGCCATCAGACTTAGTAGCCACTGATAATGGCCTTCTGTGTTAGAAATTTTACCTATTACAACTTGATTTCTATTGTCTCAGCTGTGCTTTGCATAAAGTAGCAAGAGCACAGGCAAGTGTTAGAAGGAGAACTCTGGAATTTACTTTAGTCACTTGCTCACTGAGGGGCCTTGAGCTGGGTGTCTATTATCTCTGGTGACTTCATGTTGTTGTTCGGTCGTAAAGTTGTGTCTGACTCTTTGTGTTTCCATGGACTATAGCACACACCAGGTTCCTCTATCCTCCACTATCTCCCAGAATTTTCTCAGATTCATGTCCTTCGAGTCAGTGATGCTATCTAACCATCTTGATCCTCTGACACCCCTTTCTTCATTTGCCTTCAATCTTTCCTAGCATGAAGGCCTTTTCCAGTGAGTTGGCTTTTTCCATTAGGTGGCCAAAGTATTGTAGCTTCAGCTTCAGTAACAGTTCTTCCAATAAATATTCAGGGTTGATTTCCTTTAGGATTGACTGGTTTGATCTCCTTGCAGTCCAAGGGATTCTCAAGAGTCTTTTCGAAAACCTTATTTCAAAAGCATCAGTCTCTGCCTAATATCTATCTGTGGTGTCCCCACAGGTAGATATGAATTATTATAGTATTTTCTTATCTGGAAAATGAGGATAAGAACACTCATCTTACAGGCTGTAGGATTAAATGAGACATTTGTAATGCATTTGCAGTATGGAGTGAAAGTTGCTCAGTTGTGTCTGACTCTGCAATATGGAGGGATACACACACAGTAGATGCTCCATATATGTTGGTTCCTTCCCCGTCTTAGCTCTACTTTTTCAGAGTCCTTTGTCTACTCTTATTCCCCTTAGAATGCAGAGATGATAATAGAAAACCATCTGCTTATTCTCCAGCAGCCCAAGCACTCCTTGGCTTGCAGCTTCAGCATTTTGATCTCTGTCTCATGGTCACATGGCTTTCTCTCCTGTGTGCCTCTGTCTCCACGTGGTGTCTTACTCTTCCTCTTAGGACACCCATCGTGTCGAATTAAGGCCCACTCTGATAACCTCATTTTAACTTGATTACATCTGCGAAGACCTTATTTCCAAAATAGCTGCTTCCAGAGGTTAGGAATCCAACATATCTTTTGGGGGGATAAAATTTAACCTATAAGAGAGGTACAGCATTGAAATCACAGAGCAGCATAGCATTGGTCCAGGGGAAACAGATGGACAACTGAGGCACATGCTTGGAATCTTTGCTAGATTTGCTTCTTTCAACCAGGAAATGAGTCATCCACAAACATGCTCTATAGTGAAGATAACAGTCGATCAAGAGGCCAGAATGGTGGAGGAAAACTTTCTCTTAAGGACAGGAGGAGTAAAATTTTCCCCCTAACATTTGCTATGTACTGAATCCACTCCACATCACCTCCTTTATTCCTTCTAGAGGTTACAAGTGAGGAAATTAAATTGAAACTTATGAATGATTAAGCAACTTTGCTCTAACTGAAACCACTGGTAAATTTCAGGGCTGGGATGTCAATCAAACTCTGGCTCCAGAGCCTTAAAATGAATGAGAACCTCTAAAGGGAAAAGCCATCAAAGCTCTTCAGTGTTGCACACACAGAAGAAATAAAGGTCATTGCATTGCAATATCACTGTGAGGCCATCATCCGTGTTACCACATGGAAATGGCAATCACTCATGTGATGAGCTCACAGAGGACTCAGGGTTAGTTACCCAATTGACCTGGTTTCTCTAACCACCTTCCATCTTCCTCCCTTGTCCTCACATCCCGTTTTATCTCTGGGTCTGGATAGGGCAGTCCCTGAGGTGTTTATGCAGCTGTAGCCCATTAAGATGCCCACAGTTGTCCCGAGAGGAGTGTGCTAAGATGTTTGTGCTGAGTCTGAGTCTACCCACCTGAGCCAACAGCCCCGCAGTCTTTAACTAGCTTGGTGACCTCAGGCGAGTTAAGCTAATATCATGGAGCTTCTGTTTCCATGGTTGTAAAATGAGAATAATTATGCCCCATCATAGGGTTATTGTTTAATATCAAATTAAATATGGCGACACATGCAAACACCTGGTGTAGCACCTGACACTTCATATGGATTTACCTAATTATAGCTGATAGGATAACTTCCATAGAGCATTGGGCTCTTCTCTATTTTGGCTTATTGCACCAGTTTTCTGTAGTCTAATCCACATGTGGAAGAAGTAAAAAAAAAGAGCACTAGAATCATAAAATACAGATACAATGGGATTTGGCCCAAGGGCAGACATATTTCAAACCACGTGGTGCAGGTTACAGGAAAACACAGGGATCATTAGTTTCCTAGGACAGCCATAACGAAGTGACACAAAGTGAGTGAGTTAAAACAATAGAAATCCGTGCGTGGTCTCACAGTTCGGGAGGTCAGAAGTCTAAAATCCAGGTGTTGGCAAAGCCATGCTGTCCTTGAAACCCCTAGAGGCTGATCCATTCTTGTTTCTTCCAGCTTCTAGAAGCCTCAGGAGCTCCTCACCTTGTAAAGACATCACTGTAATCTCTGTGTCTGTCTGCCCAGAAACTTCTCCATGTGTCTCTGTGTTGTTATGTGTCGGTCTTCTTTTAGGACTCAAGTCATGATGCATTAGAGGCCCACCATTCTCTTGTATGATATCATCTTAACTAATTATTTCTACAATGACCCCATTTCCAAGTAAGGTAGCATTCTGAAGACTGGGGAATTAAGAGTCCAATATATCTTTGGCGGGGGGACACAGTTCAACCTATAACAGACATGGGAACCAAATTCAAAGAAGATGACTTTTCACTCTCCCCTTCAGGACCCAGGTATTATGAGACCATCCAACCTTCAGACTCAAGAGAATTCATTGGGCAAAACTCTTCCCAATTCTGCTTTCAGTGCCGTAACATTGATGGTTTGAGGTCAGCCACAGTGAGTGCGTTTCCCCCATGAATATCAGAAAACACTGCTCACAGAGGCTACTATTTTGACTGTTACCAGCCCACAACTAAAGGAGTTCCTTAGTTCAAGTAGGATATCAAAGAGTCAAAATGTGTGGGTTTTAAAAGATTAGAGTGGACAGACGGGATGAAGATTCTATGGTTGAGATTGAGAAAGTCAGTTTACCTCTCATGAACAGTGTGCAAATGAGTCTTCCATGCTTTGACACAGGCTGATGCTGAAGACTGAAGGAGGTAAGGGATTGAAATACAATGTATTTTTTACCAACATGGGATTATCCTGCTTTGTCCTTGCAGAGACTCATTTCATTCATCTTGAAAAATACAAAAAGCTTTGAGCGCGGCACATGCTGGGTGTTCTATATTTGTTAAATAGAAATGTCATCCCACAGAAAGTAGATTTTTTTTTGCCCTTTGCCCCAATTTAGTTTCACTAAAACTATAAGTAGATCTAGGATACTGGTCAATCACTAAGCCAGAATGACTTCGTTTTTTTTCTTCCAGTTTTATTGAGATATAATTAACATACAACAGAGTGCAACTTTAAGGTCCACAGCATAGAGATTTGATTTACATACATCATGAAATGATTATCACAGTAAGTTTAGTGAACACCCATCATCTCATATAAAAAATAAATAGAAAATGTTTATTTCCATGATAATAGTTTTTAGGATTTACTGCCTTAGAAACTTTCATATACAATATACAGCAGTGTTAATTATATTTTTATGATTTTTATTACATTCCCAGTACTTATTTATCTGATAACTGGAAGTCTGTATCTTTTAATTGTCTTTGTCCAACTCTCCCTCCCCCCAACCCCTGCCTCTGGTAACCACAAGTTTTATCTCTTTTTCTATGAGTTTGTTTTTGAAATGTAATTGACCTACAACAATATATTAGGTCCTTCTACACAACATAGTGATTCAATATTTCTGTACATTTAAATGGTGACTGCAGCTATGAAATTAAAAAATGCTTGCTCCTTGAAAGAAAAGCCATGACAAACCTAGATAGCATATTAAAAATCAGAGACATCACTTTGCCGACAAAAGTTCATATAGTCAAAGCTATGGTTTTCCCAGTAGTCATGTACAGATGTGAGAGTTGGACCATAAAGAAGGCTGGGTGCTGAACAATTGATGATTTCCAACTGTGGTGTTGGAGAAGACCATTGAGAGTCTCTTGGAAATCAAGGAGATCAAACCACTCAGTCCTAAAGAACACCAACCCTGAATGTTCATTGGAAAGACTGATGCTGAAGCTGAAGCTCCAATACTTTGGCCCCTGATGCAAAGAGCTGACTTATTGGAAAAGACTGAGGCTGGGAAAGATTGAGGGGAAGAGGAGAAGGGGGCAGCAGAAGTTGAGGTGGTTGGATGGCATCACTGACTTAATGGACATGAGTTTGAGCCAAGTCTGGGAGACAGTGGAGGACATGGAAGCCTAGCATGCTGTAGTCCATGGGGCCTCAAAGAGTCAGACAGGACTTAGTGACTGAACGGCAACAACAATGTATTTACAAATAATCATCATGACAAATCTCATTAGGATATGGCATCATAATAAAATATTACATAGTTATTGACTATATTTCACATGCTGTGCATTTCATACCTATTACTCCTTCTGCAACTGGAAGTTTGTAACCCTTGTCTCCCTCACTGGTTTCTTTCCTTTCCCAACTCTCCTTCCCTTTGACTACCACCTGTTTGTTCTTTGTATCTATAGCTCTGCTTCTGTTTTGTATTGCTTATTGATTTGCTTTTTTAAAAATAGGTTTCACATATCTGTCTGACTTATTTCACTTAGCATGGTACCTTTTAGGTCCATTCATGTTGTTGCAAATGGCAAGACACATTCTTTTCTGTGGCTGAGTGGTATTCCATTGTATATATACTGTTTTGGTGACTATAGTCTCATAGCATAATTTGAAATTAGTGAGCATGTTATCTCCTATTTTGTTCTTTCTTAAGATTGACTTAGCTATTTGAGGTCTTTTGTGATTCCATTAAAATTTTAGAATTATTTGTTCTAGATCTGTGAAAATATGCCATTGGCATTTTGATAGGGATTGCAATGGATCTGTAGAGTGTCTTGAGTAGTATTATCATTTTCACAATATTAGTTCTTCTAAACTTGAACTGTAAATTAAATCAAAACACTTGATCTTTAATCTCCTTGATCTTTGTCCCTGGAATCAAGAGGGTACCTCATGCTAAAAATCTGACTTAGAGTGGACAGAACACAAACAAATATAAGGAAACTCCAAGAGCATTCAGATTTAAGACTTCTAGTTGGACAAAATTTTTGGCTGCAGTCACTTGTGCATAGATTTTCCCAGGAGTATGTAGAACAGAGATTGTTACCAAAAGGCCTGCCCTGTTGGGATTGTCATTTTCCATGGACCAGTGGCTGTGTTGTTTGACCAGGCTCCCTTTAACTGAACGGGGATTTTCTCTGCAGGTCTGCTGTTTGTTTCAGCATTGAGTGTTGGATATGCAAGTAATGAGAGGCAGACAGGGTTTCCCAGTTTATGGGTCACTGGGGTTCAAAGAGACTCCATCAGATCTGGTGAAGAGAAGTGTACTCTTCCAAGAACCGTACTCTTCCAAGAACCTAGACTTTCAACACAGGTTGGTTCCTAAATGAGTCATCGGAGTCTCTTCCTTGGAGAAGGGTATGATATACATAGAAAGAAAGGTTTGGATGTTGGGAGCTAAACACATAAATGTACAGGAATTATTTGATATGCCTACGCATATCTATTATCCTCTTTTGCCTTAGTGGAAGACACCTCCAAGTTTATTCAAAGGGGTATTCAGTTCAGTTCAGTCGCTCAGTCGTGTCAGACTCTTTGGGACCCCATAAACTGCAGCATGCCAGGCCGCCCTGTCCATCACCAACTCCCAAAGTCCACCCAAACCCATGTCTATCGAGTCAATGATGCCATCCAACCATCTCATCCTCTGTCGTCCCCTTCTCCTCCTGGCCTCAATCTTTTCCAGCATCAGGGTCTTTTCAGATGAGTCAGCTCTTCCCATCAGGTGGCCAAAGTATTAGAGTTTCAGCTTCAACATAAGTCCTTCCAATGAACACCCAGGACTGATCTCCTTTAGGATGGACTGGTTGGATCTCCTTGCAGTCCAAGGGACTCACAAGAGTCTTCTCCAGTACCACAGTTCAAAAGCATCAATTCTTCAGTGCTCAGCTTTCTTTATAGTCCAACTCTCACAACCATACATTACCACTGGAAAAACCATAGCCTTGACTAGACGGACCTTTGTTGGCAAAGTAATGTCTCTGCTTTTGAATATACTGTCTAGGTTGGTCATAACTTTCCTTCCAAGGAGTAAGTGTCTTTTAATTTCATGGCTGCAGTCACCATCTGCAGTGATTTTGGAGCCCAGAAAAATAAAGTCAGCCACTGCTTCCACTGTTTCCCCATCTATTTGCCATGAAGTGATAGGACTGGATGCCATGATCTTAGTTTTCTGAATGTTGAGCTTTAAGCCAACTTTTTCACTCTCCTCTTTCACTTTCATCAAGAGACTCTTTAGTTCTTCTTCACTTTCTGCCATAAGGGTGGTGTCATCTGCATATCTGAGGTTATTGATATTTCTCCCAGCAATCTTGATTCCAGCTTGTGCTTCCTCCAGTCCAGTGTTTCTCATGATGTACTCTGCATATAAGTTAAATAAGCAGGGTGACAATATACAGCCTTGACGTACTCCTTCTCCTATTTGCAACCAGTCTGTTGTTCCATGTCCAGTTCTAACTGTTGCTTCCTGACATGCATACAGGTTTCTCAAGGGGCAGGTCAGGTGGTCTGGTATTCCCATCTCTTGAAGAATTTTCCTCAGTTTATTGTGATCCACACAGTCAAACAGGTGACCCACCCAGATAAAAGGATATATGCCCCAGACTTCCTTGTAGTTAGGTAGACACAGTGACCAAGTTCTGTCCAATGAGCTGGAAACTTAAGATGCAGATGGGACCTCTGGGAAAACTCTTAAAGGAGCGCTAACTCACCAGGGAGGTACACCCAACACCTCTTCTTCTTTCTGCTGCCTGAGATGTGGCCAAGACGGTGAGAGTTCCATGGAGCATGAGGTGACCTTGGGGATAGAAACTAGCACTTGAATGATCAAGTAGAAGGAGACCAGGACCCTGATGACCACAGAGTAGCCACACGTGCCCTAGCTTTCCTATCGAGTTACTTTGTATAAGAGAGAAGTGAACTTCTACCTTAACTAAGCTACTGTTATTTTAGGTTTTTACTCTTACATCTTGCCAAACTGACACAAGCACCTAGTTAACATCGTGGCCAATGAACTGAGAATTTTCAAAGTGCTTGGTACACAGTAAGATGTTACATCGGGCTGGCCAAAACATACATTTGGCTTTTTCTGTAAGATGTTATAGAAAAACCCAAACTTTTGATCAACCCAATAGCTATGAGGCGTCATTGCTACACTAAAGCAGTAGATGGATGGACCTTTTTGGTCATCCCAGTGACCTAGGGCATCTTCATTTTACATATGTAAATCCCAAAGCCCATTAACTTATCCAACTTCACTCATTCAATTCATAACAGAATAGAAATTCCACTTAGGCATTAGGGACCAGAATGCCTGTCAATAGAGCTGACTTCCCATCATCCTCACAACCTACATGCCTGTAGATCACCCTACAATTTCCATGAGCCCTAGTGATGTTCCTTTGTAGCTGGGGGCTCGTTCTACCTGCTGCCTGGATGGTAAAGGGTTAATGAAATATGACCTGCAGGACCGTGGTTCCTGCTGTAGTGGACAGTCGCCCTCCCACAGTTTGCACAGTTTCTGTTCTCCACTCCCACCAAACCAGGGTTGTGGCTCCTTCTGACCAAATCTGGAGCTGGCTGCAGGCAGTTGCCCTCTTTTCCCCACCCTGCCCCTGACCTTTGGCGATTCCCAAAGCAGAGTGAGAAAAAAGACCAAGGGAGGGGCAGTTAAACTGCTCCTAACCTAATTAGGTGTCAGGGTGGAGGCCAAGGATAGGTGGTTGTAAGAGGAGAAGGGGAAAAGCACAGTCTAAATGCTGGAGCCTCCAACACAAACTCCTCCTTGGAAACCGCTGCCTGGTTCGCACCTCCGTGTCCACTGTTTTCCTTGGTTAATTCCTCTCACGCCCAGCAGAAAGGGCTGAGCTTTCTGCAAGGAGCAGAAGTGAAGCAGAAACCACTGGAAATCAGAGAAGGGGAGGGAGACCTGGATAGTTACTGTGCAGCTGGAAGGCCAGTGGCCAGCCATTCCCAAAGTGGGTTGAAAAGTTTGCGTGGACTCAGGGTCTATTTTGCAGTGTTTTTGTTTCTCAGTCAGGAGGGAGATGCGTCAGGCAACGTTTCAGGACTGAGTGGGAAGCTGGAAAGCTACGTTCTCCCAAGGTTGATGTGGTCTTTGTGTTGCAGAGAGGAAAGCTTAGAAATAGGAAAAATAAAATGAAACAGAAAGTATATGAAGAGAGAGTACCCAAAAGAGGCTGACAATCCACAAAGCAGGGCCATGGTGATTACTGCTGAGATGCTGATAACACATTGTTCTAGGCACTTTCTAATCACGTAACCTTCTTAACAAGGGATACCATTTATCTTCATTTGACACATGAGAAAATTGGAGCACAGATAGGTTAAATAACTTGTCCAAGGACATACAGCCAGGATGCCAAACCAGGCATTTAAGACAAGGTAGTACTCTTGTCTGGAAAATCCCATGAACTGAGGAGCCTTGTAGGCTGCAGTCCATGGGGTCACTAGGAGTCGGACACGACTGAGAGACTTCACTTTCACCTTTGATCATTGGAGACGGAAATGGCAACCCACTCCAGTATTCTTGCCTGGAGAATCCCAGGGATGGGAGAGCCTGGTGGGCTGCCATCAATGGGATCGCAGAGTCAGACTCGACTGAAGAGACTTAGCAGCTGAAGCAGCAGGCATTCTAAGAGACCGTTAGTTTAATTACCAGATCCTCTGAAAGAAAGTGTTTTTTGAGTTAGCAAGGGAATGATTCAACCATTGTTGTTGTTGAGTTGCTAAGTTGTGTCCTCCTCTTCACAATCCCATGGACTGTAGCACGCCAGGCTCCTCTATACTCCACTATCTTCCAGAGTTTGCTCAAATTCATGTCCATTGAGTCTGTGAGGCTGTCTAACCATCTCATCCTCTGCCATCCCCTTCTCCTCCTGCCCTCAATCCTTCCCAGCATCAGGGTCATTTCCAATGAGTTGACTCTTCGCATCGGGTGGCCAATATATTGAAGCTTCAGCTTCAGCATCAGTCCTTCCAATGAATATTCAGGAGTGATTTCCTTTAGGATTGATTGGTTTGATCTCTTTGCTGTTTGAGGGACTCTCAAGAGTTCTCCAGCACCACAATTTGAAAGCATCAATTCTTCAGGGCTCAGCCTTCTTTATGGTCCAACTCTCATGTCCATACATGACTACTGGAAAAACCATAGTATTGACTATACAGACCTTTGTCAGCAAAGTGATTCAATGAATGAATGACTAAATCAGTGAATAAGTTAATTACTGAATAAGTAAATTTACAAACAAATGAAATGAATCAATGCCACCAATTCTTAGAAGATTGCGTAGCATTTTTCAGGTCTCCTTAAGGTCTGTATCATGAGATTATATTCTCCAAGGATTCTTTGATCAAAACAGCCCACAGAGAAGGCAAGATGTAACTTATGTCTTTTTAGGAAACACGGGGGACGGTATCCAAGTGCAGAAACAGAAAAGGGAGGCCATTGCTCCAGCCTCATCTTTCCCTCCAAGACCAGCCTTGAGGTCTCCTATTCCCTGGAGGCCAAACTACCTGGCAGGTACTTTCCAAATAAATTGTAATTTTTTCCTCCAAAATACCATTATTGAGAGATTTATTTGGATTTCATTAAAAAAAAAAAGGTGAAAGTGTGATCAGTCACTCATCGTTCATTATTCATTCATTCATTTGTTCAGCTTTCATCATGTCCATGTACATGGCAGCCTTTGCACTAGACTCAGCCTTTCCCTGAGAGGAGAAGCACTGATTAGCCTTGATTCCCCTAAAAGCAGACTCTAAGACCAGGATGAATGTGCAAGAAGTTCATCTGGAGGCAGTCCCAGGACAGCTGGTAGAGGAGTGAGGGAGTGAGGCTGGGCAGAGGAGGAAAGTAATAAAGGCTGTGTCATCATGCTGGTAACTGCTAGGGGCTAGCCCTTCCTGGGAATTACTGGACGTGTTGAAGAATTTGCCTTCATAGTGATCTTGCCAAGGGGTAATGAAGCTGGGTTATTTATCACCTAACTCTCATCCATCACTGGTTACCGGGAGGGCTGTTCCCAGGGATCCTGATCCTCTTGCACTTCTGGTTTTCCCTGCCTGTGGATGCAGAACAACTGTTCAGGTGGAAAGTTGCGTGTGCCTATAGCAGGACACAGGATAGTGAATGCTAGCAGGTTACAGGTCAGGCCCTAGTATCTGCTAGAAATAAACATACAGGTGATTAATTAAAGCAGGACCTAGAAGAGAAGCTTTCAAATTGTGGGGCTGGAGAAGGTTCTTGAGAATCCCTTGGACAGCAAGGAGACCAAACCAGTCAATCTTAAAGGAAATCAACTCTGAATATTTATTGGAAGGGCTGATGCTGAAGCTGAAGCTCCAATATTTTGGACACCTGATGCAAAGAGCTGACTCACTGGAAAAGAACCAGATGCTGGGAAAGATTGAAGGCAAAAGGAGAAGGGGGTGACAGAGGATAAGATGGTTAGACAGCCTCACCGAGTCAGTGGGAATGAATTTGAGTAAACTCAGGGAAACAGTGGAGGACAGAGGAGCCTGGTGTGCTGTAGTCCATGGGATTGCAGAGTCAGGCATGACTTAGTGACTGAACAACAACAGCAACAGAATAGAGGCATGAGCAGGGGCTATGAGAGCAGACAGGAAGGAATGATGAACTTTTCCTCCTTTGAGCTTCCATGAGGAGAGCTGACTCATTGGAAAAGACTCTGATGCTGGGAAGGATTGGGATCATAACTTTTCTTCCAAGGAGTAAGCGTCTTTTAATTTCATGGCTGCAATCACCATCTGCAGTGATTTTGGAGCCCAAAAACATAAAGTCTGACACTGTTTCCACTGTTTCCCCATCTATTTCCCATGAAGTGATGGGACCAGATGCCATGATCTTCGTTTTCTGAATGTTGAGCTTTAAGCCAACTTTTTCACTCTCCTCTTTCACTTTTATCAAGAGGCTTTTTAGTTCCTCTTCACTTTCTGCCGTAAGGGTGGTGTCATCTGCATATCTGAGGTTTTTGATATTTCTCCTGGCAATCTTGATTCCAGCTTGTGCTTCTTCCAGCCCAGCATTTCTCATGATGTACTCTGCATAGAAGTTAAATAAGCAGGGTGACAGTATACAGCTTTGACGTACTCCTTTTCCTAATCTGGTCCCATCGATTCATGGCAAATAGATGGGGAAACAGTGGAAACAGTGGCTGAGTTTATTTTGGGGGGCTCCAAAAGCACTGCAGATGGTGATTGCAGCCATGAAATTAAGACACTTTTTCCTTGGAAGGAAAGTTATGACCAACCTAGACAGCATATTCAAAAGCAGAGACATTACTTTGCCAACAAAGGTCCGTCTAGTCAAGGCTATGGTTTTTCCAGTAGTCATGTATGGATGTGAGAGTTGGACTATAAAGAAAGCTGAGCACCAAAGAATTGATGCTTTGAAACTGTGGCTTTGGAGAAGACTCTTGAGAGTCCTTTAGACTGCAAGGAGATCAAAACAGTCCATCCTAAAGGAGATCAGTCCTGGGTGTTCATTGTAAGGACTGATGTTGAAGCTGAAACTCCAGTACTTTGGCCACCTGATGCGAAGAGCTGACTCATTTGAAAAGACCCTGATGCGGGGAAAAATTGAGGGCAGGAGGAGAAGGGGACAACAGAGGATGAGGTGGTTGGATGGCATCACCGACTCAATGGACATGAGTTTGGGTGGTCTCTGGGAGTTGGTGATGGACAGGGAGGCCTGGCGTGCTGTGGTTCATGGGGTCGCAAAGAGTCAGACACGACTGAATGACTGAACTGAACTGAAGGTTAGTGATATCCCCAAGGTCTAGTAAGGCACAAAGTAAGAAGTCACCAAGTGCTGAATGAATGGATGAAAGGATGGATGGATGGATGGATGGATGGACGGATGGATGGATGGATGGATGGACAGATGGATGGATGGATGGATGGATGGGTGGATGAATGGAGAGATGGGTGAATTCTATTTGGATAGAGAGAAATCCCAGGACCCATCAGAGGTTTCAAATAGGTGACTCTGAACTCAGTTTTGGAGGATGGTTATTGGAGATCTTTAGACAGAGTTTCAAAATAAGAGGCAGGGAAATTGTAAAATGAATTTTTCGGGTGCTATGCACCACCTTTTAATTTGACTTCTCTCTACTGTCCTGTTGGAATGCATCAGGCCCCTGGGGTTAGTGCCTCTCGGGGCTTTCTAGTCAGCATGATGTGGAAAGACCTCATGGGTGGTCTCTGAAGTTGTCAGCAGCTCTGGCCACTGCCACAAATAATTTATTCCCTCTGCTTGGGCTTTTGCTACTGAGAAGGACAGCCTAATTGGGTCTTCCTGGCAACCCGCATCAGCTAGAAGCTTCCTGCTAAGATCTCTCCACCTTCTTTCCAACCAGTCTCAGTGCCAAAGCCTAACAAGGATGAACGTTCATAAAGCACATGCCTGCTGAGAATACCCTCCAGTGATTGTTTTCCCCAATCCAGGCATTCCCTGCCAGCTACTTCAAAGGCTTTTGAAGTCACTACTAATTTAAAAGCAATAATAAGATTGACACTGAAATGCTTCCCAGCTGGTTTTTCTGGGCAATAACTCTCACCAGTTCCTTTACAACCTGCTTTCTGTTACAATTTGAGGTTTGCAAAACATGACTTCTAAAACACGTTCAAAACAGAACAGAGCATGTTTTTAAAACAAAGAAATGGTCCAAGCACAGATATAAATGCATTCTTCTCCACTTAGGAAATATTTCTTAATAATGAATCTGAGTGATTTCAGGTCTGGAGTCTGTGAGTCAGGGACAAAAGCCAACACTTTCGTTTATTAATTAGGTGCTTTGAGACAAGTTATTTACCTCCCTGAAACTCTTTTTTTGAAAATAAGACGTAAAATTATCTTCCTTAAAAGCTGGTTAGGGAAGTGCAGGCCCTAAGGGTGGAAAATGCAGGTATGAGATGCAGATCAGACTCTGCCATCTGTCAGCTGGTAACCTTAGGCTTAGCTGGTTTTTCTAAATATCCTGAGAATTTGTTTCTTTACTTATAAAGATGATATACTAAGATGAATCTCATATGACAGGTGCGTGCGTGCTAAGTCACTTCAGTCGTGTCCGGCTCTTTGCGGCCCCATAGACTGTAGCCCGCCAGGCTCCTCTGTTCATGGGATTCGCCAGGCAAGAATACTGGAGTGGATTGCCATGCCATCCTCCCGGGGATCTTCCAGACCCAGGAATCAAACCCAAGTCTCTTACGTCTCCTGCAATGGCAGGCAGGTTCTTCTCCACAAGTGCCACCTGAGAAACCCCGTAAGATAGGCATAAGGATTAAGTTTTTATGATATATAAAGCACAGTATCTGGTACCAAGTAAATATTCAACAAAAATGTTAGTTTTTATGGATGTGAGGCTGAAAAGAGAAAAGGCGTGCAAGAACCTGGTGCAGTTGTTGGCACTGGAAAGTGTGTTTGGCAAGAATTATCTTCTTTTAAACAGTTTACAATGTATCAACTCTTGCTTCATAACCAATCACCCCAAGCTCAGTGATTATTTTATCATTGCTTTACTTAGTTTTACAGCGATTGTGTCACTATAAACATCTTATCAATGTTTAAGCTCAGGCTTAAAAGAATAGCAGTTAAATATGGCCCCTGAGTCTACAGTTCAGCTGCAAGCTGGCAGTTCTGATCTGGTTGGCGTTGGTTGCAATGGCTGGTCTCTCCTCTGCACAATTTCTCAACCTCCAGCAATGCTAGCTCCAACTTGCTTACCCAGGGGCCAGGCAAAGTCCCCAAAGAGTGAAAGCCAAAGCTTAGAATCGGCTCTTCATAACTTTGGCCACATTCATTGTCCAAGGCACATCCCAAGCCAGCCCAGATCCAAAGGGGGAAAAGACTGCACCTCTTACTGGAAGGAGCTGCTCTTCATACCAAAGAGCCCCAAACAGGGTGAGAGGAGAAAACCGTGCCTATTTTTACAAACTATCACATTACCCCAAAGTACATTGTAGTAGACATTTTAGGAGGAGTTCAAGAGGATTCATATGCTCCACATTCAGACATAGGTTCAGAAACAGATGCCCTGCCTTTCAGAAGTGGTCAGTTGCAAGGTTTCCTTTTTGAAAAGAAAAAAAAAAATGTCAAGTAGGTAGTTTGCATCATAGTCCTTGGGAGAACTAACCTGGCTTTGCTCAAGAGTTGGACACAACTTAGTGAATAAACAGCAACAACTTCCTTCTTCTCTGTGTGCCAGATGAAGGAATACCTGCCTCCTAAGACTGCTCTAAGGGCTGAACTAGTGAATACAGAATGGCAGTGCTTAGAATGCCATAGAGTCAGAGCATAAACTAGGCAACACATCACTACCGGTGTCCTTGACTCGAGGCCAGTTCAGATGCACTCACTCCTTTGAGGCTGGAGAAATCTTTCTAAGAACGTGGATCTGTTCTTCAGGCCCTCTGGTGATCACCTTTGACTTTAATGTGGCATACTTGGTCTCTCCCCAGGGTCCTGGTCCCTCCTTGATCATATACTCTGATCATATAAAGGACACACCATTCCCAGAAATGAGCACTTTGCTTTTGAGCCTTTGCGTGCACCGTTCCCCCTGCCTGGCCTATTCTGGATTTTTCAAGATCAAACTCAAGCACTGCACCCTCTCAGTCCTCATCCTCTGCCCCTAAACATGGCAATCATTCCAAAAGGTACACATCCCAGAACATGCTGCATCCTTTGTTACAGAATACCAAGTCTCCGACATACGAACCTTCAAGCTGCAAACTTTCAAAGATGTGAACGTGCATTCACATGTCCAGTCACGTAAGTTAGTTCACGTGCCTGGCGTACCTTGTCACATGAGTGCCTCGTCTACAAGGGGTTGTACTTTTGTGTGCTTTACTGTATTCTGTTTGTTTTCTATGTACTATTTGTGTGAAAACTATTAAAAACCTATTAGAGCACAGTACTAGTGTTAGTTGGATTCCTAGGCTAACTTTTCTGGACTTGAAAACAAATTGGACTTAAAAACACATTCTCAGAACGTAGCTCATTCTATGTAGGGGTCTTCCTGAGTCAGAAGGTGACCATTCCTCTTCTCTAGGTTCTGAGCCAAATCATTGGAGCCCTTGAACCTAAACAGGTCCTGACATAAGATAAGAGTGTTTCTGGGAGTCTGATAAAAGATAAAGCAAATAGGGAGCAAAAGAAAGAAGAAAAGAGAAGAAGGAAGGAATGGGATTTAAGAGGTTGGGGCAAATTAGTGCTGCATTGGACTTGGGTTTCCTGGGCAACAGAGATGAGTCACACTGACCCACCAACACCAAAATTTGCTCTTCTTAGAAAAGCTGTTTTGTTTCTAAACTTTGTAAAACAAAAGCATCCTGGTCATTTGGGCTGAACCCCCATACTTCCCCACACAAGCAAGACTGCTGCAGGTTTAGGGGATGATGTTAGTCAGAGGCATTTGTTTGTGCCTTGCTGTTTGTTTAGTTGCTAAATCATGTCCAACTCTTTGCGACCCTGTGGACTGTAGCTCTTCAGGCTTCTCTGTCCATGAAATTCTCCAGGGAAGAAAACTAGAGCGGGCTGCCATGCCCTCCTCCAGGGGATCTTCCTGACCCAGAGATTGAACCCCCATCTCTTGTATCAGCTGAATTGGCAGGAGGATTGTTAACCACTGAGCCACCTGGGAATTAGCCTCAGACTAGCTCTGAAAAGGCTTTGTCATATTTCAGTCACTAGGCCAAAGACTACTTCTTTAAAATGGATAACCAACAAGGATCGGTTATATAATAGCACAGGGAACTCTGCTCAAAGTTATGTAGCAGCCTGGATGGCAGAGAAGTTCCAGGGAGAATGGATACATGTGTTTCCATAACATACTGAGTGCTGAAACAACTGGAAGGATTGATACTCACAATGTATCTATCATAGTAATGCTGTGGCATAAAGACCTGTGGCATTATCATTCTATGGAAGAAATCAAAGAGTTTAGGTTCCAAAGTTATCAGCTATTAACTTATTCCCACAAAAGAGATACATCTACCATCTAACATAGGGAAGACATGGATGCCCCTTGCTTGGGAAGTGGTCTTCACAGGTGTGATTAAGTCCATCAGGATCTTGAAATTATGGTATCTTTGGGACGATCTGAGTGGGCCTCAAAACCAAATGACAAGTGCCCTTATAAGAGATACACAGAGAAGGCAATGTGAAGATGCAGCTGAAAGAGAAATGGCCACAATCCCACAAGCCAAGGGGATGCCTACAGCAGCCAGGGGGAGCAAGATACCAGGACGGGACACTCCCCAGAGGCTCCGGAGGGTGTACAGACCTGCTGATTTCTTGATCACAGACATCTGGCCTCCCGAGAAGGTTGAGAGAATAAGTTTCTAATGTTTTAAGCCACCCAGCTTACGGGCATTCATGATAGTAGCCTCAGGAAACAATTTAGCTATGAAGCCAGATTCAAACCCAATTCTCCCTGGTTCTGCTCTGTAACTTGGGATAAAATGAAAGTCGCTTGGTCGTATCTGACTCTTTGTGACCCCATGGACCATAGTACATGGAATTCTCCAGGCCAGAATACTGGAGTGGGTAGCATTTCCCTTCTCCAAGGACCGTCCCAGCCCAGGGATTGAACCCAGGTCTTCCACATTGCAGGCAGATTCTTTACCAGCTGAGCCACAAGGGAAGTCCAAGAATATTGGAGTGGGTAGCCTATCCCTTCTCCAGCGGATCTTCCCAACCCAGCAATCAAACTGGGGTCTCCAGCATTGCAGGTGGATTCTTTACCAACTGAGCTTCTTGGAATAGAGTATTAACATTTCAGAGACCTCATGTCCTAAGCTGTGGGGATATCTTAAGCAAAGATTGTACATGTTTATGTGTATATGGGGAGTGGGGAGGCTCAGTCATGTCTGATTCTTTTCGACCCCATGGACTATAGCCCACCAGGCTCCTCTGTCCATGGTGATTCTCCAGGCAATAATACTGGAATGGTTGCCATGCCCTCTTTCAGGGGATCTTCCTGACCCAAGGATCAAACCTGCATCTGTTGTGTCTCCTGCACTGGCAGCCAAATTCTTTACCACTGGTAAATCCCAAGCAAAGATTAAGTGAGGTAATGTGCTCATGTCAGATACATGATACACTGCCTAGGAGGGAGCCCTCAGCCATACCCTACGGGGATCTTAGGGATCAAGGAGGGCATAGGAAGAAATGAACTTCAGGAGGCCACTAAGCTTGGGTTCAGGAGCCCTGACAACCTTCTCTGCCATTCCCCAGTTTTGTGATTTCAGTCCACTTATTTAACCTCTCTGAGACTGAGTATACTCAGCAAAATGAAGGTAACATATACCACCATTTAATATCTATTTCAGATATTCAGTGAGATCAAGCTGAAATCTGACATAGCAAATATCAGCATAGTTAGATTTCATTTCTTCCTTCTCCATTGCTAAGAGTTAGAGACAAAAAGCTAATTTGTCTGCTTTGGACAAATTAGATGTGTATAAGGCAGGATAGGTCTATACTGTTTTTAAATACTTGTTGAAAAATCCAGTTCTTCAAACCTCTGATGGTGCCCTGACAGTAAGTCTACACTGGGCTGATCACTGGAGATTCAGAGTTGAATATGGATGAACAGAATTCATTTTGCCAACTTAAAAGTCTCTAAGAATTCATAATCTGAGCACTCTGAACTGAACTTGAACCCTTTGGCATTCAAATCGACTGCTACAGTTTTGATTGCAAGAAAAGAGAATTTTAAAAAGTCATTAAATGAGGTGAAAAGCCTTATTGGACACGAATTGGCTCTTAAAGAATATTAGAATGATATAAAGCTCAAATGGGTCAGAAATTTATGAAAGTCATCTCCCTTAAATAAAACATGATTTTAAATATTCAAGGGAGAGCACTTTCAAAATGCAGTTGGTGTTCTAAAACATCTGAAGAACTGTAAGAGTTTTTGCTCATTCTAAAGACATTGTCCTGGGTGTCAGGGCAAATGCATTGGAATTGAGGACTCCACTGGAGCTAAGACTTCCATGCCAGGCACCCTGCACACCGCTTCTGGTCTCAGGACAAAGTCACGCATGCCCACACCTTGTCTGCCTGGCCAAAACAGCCACCTGAGACCTAGTGGTGTTAGAGAAGACTCTTGAGAGTTCCTTGGACAGCATGAGATCAAGCTAGTCAATCCAAAAGGAAATCAACCCTGAATATTCATGGGAAGGACTGATGCTAAAGCTGAAGCTACAATAGTTTGGCCATCTGATGAGAAGAGCCAACTCATTGGAGAAGACCTTGATACTGGGAAAGACTCAAGGCGGGAGAAGACAGTGATAGAGGATTAGATGGTTGGATGTATCATTGACTCAGTGAACATGAATTTGAGTGAACTCCAGGAGATGGTGAAGGACAGGGAAGCCTGGTGTGCTACAGTCCATGGGGTAGCAAAGAGTCGGACATGACTGAGCAGCTGAACAACAGTAAGACCTGGCACTGAACACACAGACTGGGAGCTCTACTGTCTATTTATAGTTCTCTTCAGGTAACAACAGGAAGATCTCCTGGAGAAGGGAGAGGCTACCCACTCCAGTATTCATGGGCTTCCCGCCTGCAATGCTGGAGAGATAAGAAGTGATAATGAACAAAGCAACTTAAGGTCAGAGAATCTACGCTCCTGTCTAGAACCTGACACCTCCAGTCCATGTACCCTTGGCTAAATCACTCTACCTCTCTGAGTTTTGTGTCATTATTTCTAAAATAAAAGTGCAACAATACTGTTAGTTGACTATTGAACAAACATTCCCCTTTTCATTGCAGCAGTATTTCATTTAATTCAGAAGCAATTAGAGTAATCCAAAAGTTGATCATGATTGGTTTATGGCATAGCTCTTATTCCTGTTTGCCAGGGATCCAATTCTGGCCGATGAAAAATAAGGGGAAGTCTAAAATTTCTGGGGATACAAAGAAACAGCTGACTCAGGAGAAAGTCCCTGGGCCATCACCTCTCCTTTTCCTACTTTGAGTTGTATTATATGAATCTTTGAAGCTTGAAGCTATAGCAGCAGCTGTATAATCATGTGAAGATAGATGTGGAATTTCAACAAAGCTGACCCATACTCTTAACATGGTTGGAGTCGATAATTCAAGTCCGGAATCTACCTACTTTCATCTTCTTGCAATATGAGATCTATGAAAATGGGTACCATATATCTTACTTTCCATATGTCAGGTACTATTCTATATAAATTAACTCACCTAATTCTCACAACTACAGTTATTACTAAATATATTTCACAGATGAATATAACAAGACACAAAGAGGTTAAGAAACTTGTCCAAGGTGATTGCCAGCAAATGGTAGAAATCATATTTGAATGCAGGCAATGGCCAGTTGTCAAGCCCTGGGAATTGGTGATGGACAGGGAAGCCTGGCATTCTGCAGTCCAAGAGGTCAAAAAGAGTTGGACATGACTGAGGGACTGAACTGAGTGGCCCTTTGTGGAATCAGCCCACCATACTGCTTTATCTTGATTGCTAATTGTCTGATTTGTATACAGCCAAAACTATACCAAGTTGTACAAAGCCTATCCTTCTATCTTGTATAATTTTTGTGAATACATATTGATGCCAGTCTATCATGTAACTTTCAAAACAACATTAAGAAGTATCTAGTATTATTCTGAAATGTGAAAGTTAGGAAAATGATGACTACAAAGATTGAGTCATCTGCCAAAGCCCACACAGCAGGCCAGTGACAGAGCTGGGATGGATGGCACCCTGGTTCCGTGGGTCTGAAGCCGATTCACTTTCCCTCATGATGCCCTGCATTCCTTTGAAATGCCTTTTTTTCTTTTTTTTTTTTTTTTTGCACAGTGATAAGAAGACCCAAGGGGCTTCTTAGGTGACTCCAATGGTAAAGAACCTATCTGCCAATGCAGGAGACATAAGAGATGCATATTCAATCCTTGAGTAGGGAAGATCCCCTGGAGGAGGGCATGGCAACCCATTCCAGTATTCTTTCCTGGAGAGTCTCATGGACAGAGGAACCTGGCAGGCTACAGTCCATGGGGTCGCAAAGAGTCGGACATGAATGAAATGACTTAGCATGCATGCATGCAAGAAAACCCAAAGGAATCCTCAGTGATGCTGGTGAAACCTGAATCCTAGGCTGAAAATAGTCCAGCATGTCAGTGAAGGGATTTGGGAGAAAATCCCAGAGATGTTCAATCCTTTCAAAGTCTCCTGCAGTCTCCTCTCCTATGCTCCAGCTCGTGAAAGGTTATCTCTCTCTCTCTCCAGTTTAATGATTCAAAAAGACATGTTCTCCCTTTGGGACTCAGCGCTTGCAGTTTCAAGAGTTCATGCTCTCTTCCCAGCATGGGTCATTACAGCCTTGCTCCTGTGAAAGCACTACCAAAGCCCATCAACTCTATAAACTGAGTAGGTCCCTGCCATACCCTAAACTGAGTCTGTCACATTTGGAAGGGTCTGGGATGGAGTCAGAAGGGGACATAAATCAAAGGGGAGCCCAAGGGATGGGGAGTGGCCAAGAATCAGAGACCTTGTGGCCTGGAAAGCACTAAGATCATCTGGTTTAACATCTTCAGTTTATAGAGCGTGAACGTGAGATTCAGACATATTCTTTTGTAACTGCAGCTTTCATCCATAGAGCATACACTGTGCTGTCTGAACTCATTTATTCTTTACAAAATACTTTTTACTCTACTTTGCTATGTCAGAGGGATAGGTGATAGTGAAAGTGAAAGCCACTCAGTCATGTCCAACTCTTTGCAACCCCATGCACTATACAGTCCATGGGATTCTCCAGGCCAGAATACGGGGGTGGGTAGCCTTTCCCTTCTCCAGGGGATCTTCCCAACCCAGGGATCGAACCCAGGTCTCCTGCATTGCAGGCAGATTCTTTACCAGCTGAGCCACAAGGAAAGCCCAAGAATACTGGAGTGGGTAGCCTCTCCCTTCTCCAGCAGATCTTCCCGACCCAGGTATGAAACCAGGGTTTCCTGGCATTGCAGGTGGGATTCTGTATCAATTGAGCTATGAGGGAAGCCCAAGGGATATGGTGAGACCCCAGTGATAAAATAAATACTCAGTAAGAACAGGTGATTTTCCCAAGGTCACAGAGCTGATAAGTGGCATAGACAAGCTATGCCAGGCAAGATTTGTATCCTCAGACAGCCAGGATTTGAAGTCCTTCTGCTTGTTGAAGCCCCTAAGGAGGGGCTGACATTGAAAAATAAAAGAGAGAAAGTGAGGAGGAAAAAATCAAAAAGAAAACTGAGAAGGGAGGAGGGACTCAGGGCCTGGTGTGATATAGCATGCACAAACCCTGAGCAATGCAAGTAAAGAGATGTGCCTGTATGCGTGGCTGGAACCGAGGAAGGGAGCAAAGCTGCAGCTTCATCTGATTCTCAGCCATTTGTTGAAGCACCACGACTCAATGGGCATGAATCTGAGCAAACTTTGGGAGAAAGTGAAGGACAGAGGAGCTTGGTGTGCTGTAGGGCATGGGGTCACAAAGAGTTGGACACGACTTAGCAACTCAAAAATAACAACAGAAAGGGGTGGGAGTAACAATTAGAACATCCTCCAAGTCACAGGACAAAGTAGTGATAAATTAAGGGATTACTGTGTGTGTGTGTGTGTGTGTGTGTGTGTGTGTGTGTCCTGGCTTCTCCACCACACACAATCTTCATTTTCCCTATTAGATGAAGTTTCCTCACAGTTTTTGAAAAGTCCTAAGAAGTTACTCAACAAAAAGAATGGAAAAGAAATTGCAAAGATAAATCCAGCGCCATGAAGTTCGGAAGGCACCATTGTGCCTGTTGTGAGTGCAGAGTAGATGGAGTGTTTGGTGCTAGCTAAACACTTCTCGTGGGCTGCCCTGGTGACTTAGTGGTAAAGAATCTGCCTGCCAATGCAGGAGATGCAGGTTCGATCCCTGAGTCAGGAAGATGCCCTGGAGAAGGAAAGGGCAACCCACTCCAGCATTCTTGCCTGGGAAATCCCATGGACAGAGGAGCCTGGCGGGCTACAGTCCATGGAGTCACGAAAGAGTGACTTAGGGACCAAACAACAACATGCTTTGGTGCCTTTGTTGACAGTATGAGGTAGTCAGTCCACCTGTGGGTTTCCTGTCCTCTGAAATTAAAAGGTAACTAACAGCGCCCCTGCCAGTTCTTTCTTCTTTTTAAAGATGATTTTAGCATGGAGGGAACACATCAGGGTGGCAGAGTTTCAGTTCAGTCTATGCTTCTGGGTAACGCTCCACTTCCTCACAGCAATATTGCTGGCTCATACCTCGCTCTGAGGTTGCTTTTCCATCTGTAAAGGGGGATGAATGGTCACCCTACTTGCTGGTTTTTTCTTTTGCACTTCAGCCCTGCTGGCTTTCCTCAACCATGACCTCTGACTTCAGCCACAGGCTCTGGCAAGCACTACACCTCTCCCAGGTGGCACCAGTGGTAAAGAACCTGCCTGCCAATGCATGAGACTTAAGAGATGTGGGTTCAATTCGTGGGTTGGGAAGACTCCCTGGAGGAGGACACGACAACCCACTCCAGTATTCTTGCCTGGAGAGTTCCATGGCCAGAGGAGCCTGGTGGGACACAGTCCATAGGGTCACACAGAGTTGGACACAACTGAAGCAATTTATGACACACGCATGCACACCTCTCCCCAACTCTTACTGACCCTCACAGATCCACACAAGCTGCTCTTTTACCTTCATCACAGTGATGGAGCTCTCTAGATTCCACCTCTCTTCCACATCAAGGCTGAAAGTTCTCCAGATGTAAGGGATGGTGTTTGCATTTGTTGGGCATTATAGCCCAGGGCTCAAGCCCTGTGCCCTGCACAGCATAAGCACTCAAAAAAATATACGTTGAGCCATTGAGTCTCTTTCAAAGGATTATCTTAAAGATCAAAGAATTTAATGTATCTAAAGGAGTTGTGTAAAACCTTTTACTTTTTTTTTAACATCAAACAAATGCTGACTATGATAGCTTTCTTGGAGAACACAGGTACACAAATTCAAAGTTCTATTGGGTCAGGTGGGATTTTGCTATGATCACCTTCCCCTCCCTCTTGGACCTAAAGTCACATGGGAGTATATTCCCAATTCCTACTTCCTTGACCTTGAGCAGGTGAGACAACATAAGAGAAGGCATATAAAGCACTAGCTCATCACCTGAGAAATTGTGGCATCGATGAATGACAGTTCTCTTTCTTTTTGTTGGGTTTATAGGCTCGTTCTGAAGAAAACTTGAGGCTGTGGTCATACAAATTCATTAGAGAGCTGAGGTGTGATTAGATGCCCCTCATTGGTTTCTGGGTAGTATGCCAGACTGTCTTTACTTAATTTCACATGATGTAACAGAGACCGTTTCACCTTATTTAGTGATAAGAAGATCTTTTCTCCAAGTTCTAGTCTCTCCCTCTATCCTTACTTCTCTCTGAGGTGTAATCACTTACTCTTTGCATTTGTCATCCGGTTCATCGTTGCTGCTCTTGTTTAGTTGTGTCTGATTCTTTGTGACCCCATGGACTGGAGCCCACAAATCTCCTCTGTCCACCAGATTCTCCAGGGAAGAAAACTGAAGTGGACTGACATTTCTTTCTCCAGGGAATCTTCCTGACCCAGGGATCCAACCCGAGTCTCCTACATTCCAGGCGGATTCTTTACCACTGAGCCACCAGGGAATTTCCATCAGTCCATTGGATGGAGTTAAATCTACAAAGATAACAAACCCCTGGGGATTTGGTCTCTCTCATCCCTTCCCCATCTGGACTAGTGAAAGCAGGGACCTAAATTAGTAGATCTGAGCTGTAAACTCTAATTTTACCAGGGTATGCTCTGTCAAGGTTAAGACAGGGTTTTTAAAGTTAGCCAGCCCATTTTCAATCCCAGTCTAAGACAGGTTCTTTCGCATGGACTTTATCAATAACAAATCTAAGACATTGGCTCGACATCAACTATTCCTCAATTGTTTTCAAACTCAGGCTGTGAAGAGGGATCCTAGTTATGGCCCCAATCATGGGTTTCCAAACTGTCCCCACCCCTTGTCTTAGCACAATGCTAGATTCATAGCAAGCACTCGCTTCAAGAAAGAATAGTCTCATCTAACATTTATTCACTATTGTTTATCATGTGCTAGGCATTGTTCTAAGCACTTCACAAATTTTATTCTATTTTTTGTTTAATCCTCATTGCAACCCCTTGAGGCTGATTTTCGTTTTATGTTTCTCATTGCACAGAGTTATAAATGAAAGAACAGAGTTTACATAACTTGCCCAAAGACACACAGTCATTAGGTGGCAGACGAGGGGGTGTGAACCTTCCCAGCCTAGCCCCACTGAAGGCCCACTGCACTCTAAAGATGGTTAAAGAAAATACCTACAAATGTCACTTCTCTTCATT
This sequence comes from Bos grunniens, assembly GCF_055505025.1. Taxonomy (NCBI): domain Eukaryota; kingdom Metazoa; phylum Chordata; class Mammalia; order Artiodactyla; family Bovidae; genus Bos; species Bos grunniens. The sequence continues at coordinate 7,719,813 of NC_141170.1, read as the reverse complement.
TATAGTGCATAGTATTTGTAAACACGCTAAAGAAAAAGACTCTTGGTTTTGTTGAAGAATCACACACTTGATAATTCAGTAATTGATGGTTAAAAGTAAAACATCTAGTTATTTACCATAAATTTAGTTTTGATATCTAACACTATGGAAAATGGGGTAGTTGAGAAAATAGCCCTTGTTTTACTTTCACATATTTAAAAGTTGTACATGGGAAAACAAGGGGATGTACTTGGACGGGTAGAAGTAACTCCAAGACTCACAATTACTGAGATCTTTGGAAGTTGCTTGCCTGCAGAAGTGTCCTTTGGGTCTGCTCCTCTCAAGAGCATACGCTTTGAGTCTTACCCAAGGCTTGCCCAGGGCTTAAGCACATCCATGTTGAAAACCATAACCACAGACCTGATCACTTCCGGGCAAGGTCATCTAATGTCTGTTTCATAGACAATCAGACTGACTGGCAGACATGATTCATCCCTTTGCTCTCCCCATATTTTCTCTTCTAAAGACTCACTCATTTATTCCCAAGCTTCTCCAAATCAATCTTTTAAAAAGATCTACCATAGTAGATTTATCTGTCTTATTGTAAGGTTTAAAAAATTAACAAATGTCCCATTGGTCTCTGATATTTGTCTTGAATCTGAGGGAATTAATTCCTTTGCAGAAGAGAATCCCAAAACATTTGGAAGGCAGTTAAATGACTCTGCACTTGCCCCGTCCTGCTTACTACCAACCTAAGAGCTGCCATGTGTCGCCAGCAGCATGAAGGGTTGAGCTGTGTTCTATTAAATCAGAAGTGTCTGACCAGTTGCCAGATACATGGATAAATTTGACTATGGCTTCAGAACTCTCCTTGGTTATGAAATTTGTGACATGTCACCAGGCTTATTTTGTACTCAACATGCAATTGTACCCTGACCTTCTTTGGACTCTTTCCCTGGATGAAGGGAAACATTAGCCTTCTGGGGTTCATACAGCAAGGGCTGCTTTTAAACCTTAGGAGGATCTAGATAGTCTTGTTTTCAGAGGACTTCTGCATATTTTATCAAAATAAAATCCATCCATAGCCAATGCTAGTTATATTGTTCCATTTAGGAAACTGCTAATGGTTATAAAGCTAGTCCTGAATTTGTTTTGCTATAAATTATTGACTTTTTCCATGTGGTTTAGCTTCCCTCATGGCTCAGCTGGTAAAGAATCCACCCGCAATGTGGAAGACCTGGGATCGATGGGTTGGGAAGATCCCCTGGAAAAGGGAATGACTACCCACTCCAGTATTCTTGCCTGGGCATGAAGTGTATAGTCCATGGGGTTGCACAGAGTCAGACAGATTGAGCAACCTTGACTTTCACTTATGGTTTAAGCTCTATATATGGTGCCTCAGCTGAAAAGAATCCTCCTGCTAATGCAGGAGATGAGGGTCCGATCCCTGGGTCAGGAAGATTCCCTGGAAAAGGAAATAGCTACCCACTCCAGTATTCTTGCCTGGGAAATCCCATGGATGGAGGAGTCTGGTGGATTAGAGTCCATGGCATTGCAAAGAATTAGACACAATTTAGCAATGAAACAACAGCTATAGATAAGTGTGTGTGTGTATGTAATATAAATTACATATATATTAAATACATGTGTATATGTTTGTCTATGTTGAGTAGATCAGCTGACATAATATAAAGTTTTATAAATTTTTAACCTAGCATATATTAGTTTTTCCTTTTGAAGCTTTCTTCTCACCCTTTGGAACTTCTGTTTATTTTCAGATATCAGACATTCATACTTAAACTCATGAAAAACTCATAGGCCCCAGATTTTCCATGGTGGGTGTCCAAGGAATACTCTGGGTCAGACCACAGCCCCTTCCACGAGGTATGTTGGAGTAAGTACATTTTCATAGAGGTCTCCTTCTGATGCAAAACGTTCAGGACAGGATCCCTGCTAAAGGCGCAACAACTGTGTGAGCAGAGGGCCTCTGTGTGGAGGGGCCTCGGATACTGTTGTGGAATTGAGGTCCACCCAACACATCCTAATACATGGTCTGTGAGAAATCACTTCTAGTTTTCACCAGCTGGAAAACTACAAAAACAGAACAACACAAATCTTGCTACCTGCTTTCTTCTTTCCTACTTCTGCAAAACCTTTATCAGCTCAAATACCACTCAATGGTAGACTTAAAACATTCTTTTCAATAGGGCTGTGATACAAAGTTTGGTGCAGAACTTCTAACTTAGACTGTTATCTTCTGGGTCTGTAGTTTAGCCACAAAATTTTGCTCCAGGCAGATTTCAACATGTCAGATCCGAACTGAAAGATGAATGTTTCATGTATTTCCTTCACTTTAACACCACAAAGTTTTTGCAGTATTTTTCTACATGTGAAAACTGGGCAAAAACTGCACATGAAAACTACCATTCTTCCACAAGATTCTCTTTCAACAGGCAGCCTAGAATGTTCAATCTAGTCTCCTTTATCCTGAGAAGAAAACTGACTTTGTTGACGAACTAGTCCATTTTCTTCTGTTTAATCTTGTAGCAACCTTAATCAGGGGAGATAGCATGTTCCCCACTTTCCAGGTGAGGAACCCAGGGTTCAGAAAGACTTACAACATTTTTCCTTATCGTTTAGTCACTGTCATCTTCAACTCCTTGTGACCCATGGGCTGCGGTATGCCAAGCTCCTCTGTCCTCACGATCTCCTGGAGGCAAATATAAGCCTCATTGGAGGCAAAATTTAAACTCAATTCTTGCCATTACAATGGTGCAAAGCTTCCTTAAGGGCCAGTTGAGGCAAACAAGAGACTAAGAGGAAATATATTCGGTGTGCTATTCCTGCTACTTGTGTCAGTTCTGGGAGAATTTTCCATCAAAAAAAAATTGGATTTAAGTGTGCAAGGAAGATGCAAGTCAGATGTCTGGTGTTTGGTGATCCTGTTGTCTATATTCATTGTGCAGAAAGATTGATTTTCTTATTTGCACTTTGTAGTGGATTTATAGTCATCTCTTAAGTTCCAGCAAAACATCTATTTCTGCTTTATTGACTATGCCAAAGCCTTTGACTGTGTGGATCACAAGAAACTGTGGAAAATTCTGAAAGAGATGGGAATACCAGACCACCTGATCTACCTCTTGAGAAACCTATATGCAGGTCAGGAAGAAACACTTAGAACTGGACATGGAACAATAGACTGGTTCCCAATAGGAAAAGGAATACATCAAGGCTGTATATTGTCACCCTGCTTCATTTAACTTCTATGCAGAGTACATCATGAGAAACGCTGGGCTGGAAGAAGCACAGGCTGGAATCAAGATTGCCGGGAAAACTATCAATAACCTCAGATACACAGATGACATCACCCTTATGGCAGAAAGTGAAGAGGAACTAAAAAGCCTCTTGATGAAAGTGAAAGAGGAGAGTGAAAAAGTTGGCTTAAAGCTCAACATTCAGAAAACGAAGATCATGGCATCTGGTCCCATCACTTCATGGGAAATAGATGGGAAACAGTGTAAACAGTGTCAGACTTAATGTTTTGGGGCTCCAAAATCACTGCAGATGGTAATTGTAGCCTTGAAATTAAAAGACACTTACTCCTTGGAAGGAAAGTTATGACCAACCTAGATAGCATATTGAAAAGCAGAGACATTACTTTGCCAACAAAAGTCCGTCTAGTCAAGGCTATGGTTTTTCCAGGGGTCATGTATGGATGTGAGAGTTGGACTGTGAAGAAGGCTGAGCGCCGAAGAATTGTTGCTTTTGAACTGTGGTGTTGGATAAGCCTCTTGAGAGTCCCTTGGACTGCAAGGAGATCCAACCAGTCCATTCTGAAGGAGATCAGTCCTCGGTGCTCACTGGAAGGACTGATGTTAAATCTGAAACTCCAATACTTTGGCCACCTCATGTGAAGAGTTGACTCATTGGAAAAGACTGATGCTGGGAGGGATTGGGGGCAGGAGGAAAAGGGGACGACAGAGGATGAGAGGATGAGATGGCTGGATGGCATCACCGACTTGATGGACGTGAGTTTGAGTGAACTCCGGGAGTTGGTGATGGACAGGGAGGCCTGGTGTGCTGCGATTCGTGGGGTCGCAAATAGTCGGACACAACTGAGGGACTGAAGTGAACTGAACTGAACCATAGGATTGCAAAGGATTGCATACGACTGAAGCGACTTAGCATTCACACACACACCAACGACTTATGGGGCTTCCCAGGCAGCATTAGCGGTAAAGAACATGCCTGCCAATGCACAAAACATAAGAAATGTAGATTCAATCCCTGGGTCAGGAAGATCCCTAAAGGAGGAATTGGAAACCTGTGCCAGTTGCCTGCAGAATCCCATGGGCAGAGGAGCCTGGCAGGCTATGGCCCATAGGGTCACAAAGAGTTGGAAACAATTGTAGCGACTTAGCATGCATGCACGAACTGTTGACCTATAATGTGGTCTAACATTTATTTCTGATTTACTTCTAGATACCTATCTAGCCAGGTATGACAAAGAAAAGAGTACTGCTCTGGTTTGGGGTGAACTGCTCCTCCATGTCGTACTGACCGAGTTCTGCTGCTCCCTTTCTGAGTCCTCCTACTGCTGTGGTCATGTGACTGCGGTGTCCTTTCCAAGTTTCAAGGCTCAGCTTTTGCCCGTATGTTTGCTCCTAGTTTGGTTTGCAAGTCATCTTAAATAATTGGGTTAGATAGCGTGCTCCACGCAATGGTCAACAAATAGCCGCCCATAATTATCCCTCAGCCTGAGTATGTGTGCTCTGTTTGCACAGCCCTGCAGCCCACTGACCGTATCTGATCTCGGCACACTGTGTCCTGAGTCCTCTCTTTGTGTATCATGCCACACCTGTGGGTTCCACACACATTATACACATTGATCTGAGTCACTGCTGGGAGTCTGAACTCACAACTCATTGTCTACAGCTAGAAATAGATGCCATGACACTTTGAGTTTCAATATCTTCAGCACCCCTGGCTGCTAGGCTAGGAATTAGCTTACTCTACGTTCTCTGAAACTGAAGAAATCAAACCCATTGACCATGTAGGCTAAACTGATTTGCTGTTCCCATTGACCACCCCAAAGGGATGCTGACTTTTGCAGGGGGGTATTTGGCCCCTCCACACAGCATGCAGGATCCTAATTCTCCCACCAGAGATCAAACTCTCATCCCCTGCAGTGGAAGCAAGGAATCTCAGCCACTGGACTGATCACCAGGGAAGTCCCAGGGCCCTGACTTTTTGTTTGGGGTCACCCAGCTTCTCAGTGTGAACCTTCTGCTCTTGGGTTACTAAGACCCCTGCCATTCATTATCTTATGCTTTTCTACTCAATTTAAATTGATCCTATTGAGGATCTTCGGTTGTTACTGTTCAGTCACTAAGTCGTGTCTGACTCTTTGTGACCCCATGGACTGTAGCACGTCAAGCTCCTCTGTCCTCCACTGTCTCCCAGGGTTTGCTCAAACTCATGTCCATTGAGTCGGTGATACTATCTAACCATCACATCCTCTCTTGCCCTTTCTCTTTTTGACTTCAGTCTTTCCCAGCATCAGGGGTTTTTCAATGACTTGACTCTTCACATCAGGTAGCCAAAGTATTGGAGCTTCAGCCTCTGCATGAGGGTCTTTAAGAGCAACCAGTAAATAGCTATCCTCTTTTTTATTTAAGTTCCAAATCAGTGGAGAAATAGAAGAAAGGAGGCAAGCAGATGGGGTCAAAGTTCGACCACTCTTAAGCTGATATTAGAGAATTGGCTTTTATAGCCACAGACATTCCAGTCTCCTAATTCTGAATTCCAGAACTGGTCAGAATTTTTCACCTGCCACGCAGCTCCAAGGAAGGGCAAGTCTGATTCTGGAGGAGCTGGGTTTAACATGTGTCCCCAGGAACCCCCTAAGAGAAAGCTACTTCTCCACAGGACCAGTTTCTCCTCCTATACTCTCCAGTGAACTGAGTTAGTCCTCTCCTCCAGGAGAGGAGGTCAGGAGTGATATAGTAATGGATTTTTTCTCTACATGGATTCAAAACACCAAGAACAGTGACAACTAGTATCCAGTCACCATTCCTGGTGCATCCTATGTGCCAGGCTCTGTTCTAAGCCCAGTACACTTTTTCATGTATTTACTTCTCATTGGAAAAGAGCCTGATGCTGGGAAAGATTGAGAGCATAAGGAAAAGGGGGCAACAGAGGATGATGGTTCGATGACAACACTGACTCAATGGGCATGAGTTTGAGCAAACTCCATGAGATAGTGGAAGACAGGGAAGCCTGGCATGCAGCAGTCCATGGGGTTGCAGAGATCTGACATGACTTAGCAATTGAACAAAAAAATTCTTATTAATAACCCCATTAGATAGGAGATGCTTCTGAACTATGTTGTTGGAGAAGACTCTAGAGAGTCCCCTGTATTACAAAGCACATCAAACCAGTCAGTCCTAAAGGAAGTCAGTCCTGAATATTCATTGGAAGGACTGATGCTGAAGCTGAAGCTCCAATACTTTGACCACCTGATGCTAAGAGTTGATGCATTGGAAAAGACCCTGATGCTGGGAAAGATTGAAGGCAGGAAGAGAAGGGCATGACAGAGGATGAGACGGTTGGATGGCATCACTGTTTTCATGGACATGAGTTTGAGCAGGCTGCAGGAGTTGGTGATGGACAGAGAAACCTGGCGTGCTACAGTCCAAGGGGTCTCAAGAGTTGGACATGACTGAGTGACTGAACTGAACTGATCCCTAACCTCCATTCAATAGATGAAAAAACTAATGCACAGAGAGGCTCATGAGCTTTCCTGGGAACTCTCCAACAAGCAGTAGAGGTAGGGTTTGAACCCAAGAAATCAGCTTCCAGAACCTAGAACCTTCTAACCACTAAGCTAAGACAAGTTTAAAATCTACCAGTGATGCAAAATCGCCCTTCCCTAACACCTCCCTTCTCTACAGTCCAGCTCTGCCCAGCCTTCATGAGCTCTAGCTCCTCCAGGTCTCCTTCGTCTTCTTTAATGTGTGTGTGTGTGTAGTATAAGTCACACATAATAAAACACACTATTTTAACCAGATTTAACTGTACAGTTCGGCAGCACTAATCACATCCACATTGTTGTGTAACTCTCACCATCATCCATCTCCCGAGTTTTTCACCTTCCTAAACTGAAATTCTGTCCCCATTAAACACTAACTCCCCATTCCCCCGCCTACCCCACCCCCAATCCCAGTCCCCAGCGTCTACCTGGTAGCTTCTGACTCTATGAATTTGACTATTTCAGATACCTCATGTGTGTGTGCATGTAAGTGGAATCGAACAGTATTTGTCTGCATTTAATGTATAGTGCCGAAGAATTGATGCTTTTGAACTGTGGTGTTGGAGAAGACTCTTGAGAGTCCCTTGGACTGCAAGGAGATCCAACCAGTCCATTCTGAAGGAGATCAGCCCTGGGATTTCTTTGGAAGGAACGATGCTAAAGCTGAAACTCCAGTACTTTGACCACCTCATGCGAAGAGTTGACTCATTGGAAAAGACTCTGATGCTGGGAGGGATTGGGGGCAAGAAGAGAAGGGGACAACAGAGGATGAGATGGCTGGATGGCATCACTGATTCGATGGACGTGAGTCTGAGTGAACTCAGTTGGGAGTTGGTGATGGACAGGGAGACCTGGAGTGCTGCGATTCATGGGGTCGCAAAGAGTTGGACGACTGAGCAACTGAACTGAACTGAACTGAACTGAATGTATAGTGGGTGTGTCCCAGCCAGCACTAGTGGGAAAGAACCCACCTGCCATTGCAGGAGGTATGAGAGACTCGGGTTCAACTCCTTGGTCGGGAAGATTCCCTGGAGGAAGGCATGGCAACCCACTCCAGTATTCTTGCCCTGAGAATCCACGGACAGAGGAGCCTGATGCGTTACAGTCCATGGGATAGCAAAGAGCCAAACAGGGCTGAAGTGACTTAGCACGCAGGCGCTGTCTACTGGAATGCATTTTTCGGGTTAACATAATATATATCCTACAGACAGACTGTAGGACAGACTCCCCCGTGCCATACAGTTGTTGTTGGTTGTTTTTGTTTAATCTCTAAGTCATGTTTGACTTTCGTGACTCCGTGGGCTGTAGCCCCACTGGGCTCCACTGTCCATGGGATTTCCCAGGGAAGAATACTGGAATGGGTTGCCATTTCTTTCTCCACGGGATCTTCTCAACCCAGGAATCGAACCCATGTCCCCTGTATTGGCAGATGGATTCTTTACCACTGAGCCACCGGAAAGCCCATCCTATACCATAGGTTCTCATTAGATATCTATTTTAAACATAGTAGTGGGTGAGTGTGTACTAAGTTGTTTCAGCCGTGTCCAGCTCTTTGCAGCCCTTGGACTGTAGCCCACCAGGCTCCTCTGTCCATGGGATTCTCCACACAAGAATACTGGAGTGGGTTGCCATGCCCTCCTCCAGGGGATCTTGCCAACCCAGAGCCTGAACCCGCGTCTCTTCTGTCTCCTGCATTGCAGGCAAGCTCTTCACCACTGGTGCCACCTGGGAAGCCCCAACATAGTAGTGTGTACATGCCAATCCCAGTCTCCCAGTTTACCCCACCCCTCCTTTTTCCCCTTAACGTCCATATGCTTGTTCTCTACGCCCATGTCTTTATCTCTGCTTTGCAAATAGGTTCATCCATACTATTTTTTCTAGATTCCACATGTATGTATTCTTGTATGATAACTTGTTTTTCTCTTTCTGACTTACTTCACTCTGTATGAGTCTCTAGGCCCATCCCCGTCTCTGCAAACAACAAGCTCCTTAGGGCCCCATCACCTGTTGGTTCTGCAGGGCTTTGGATCCACATGAAAGGCTTCACCTGTAAACCTGCTAGTCAGCAGTCTGAACACTGTAGCCTTTGTTCAAGTGTGGACAGAAACGAAGGGATGCAAAGGTGAAGCCACTGAGAGATAAGGTCGGACTTGTTCTGATCAGTGACTAGATAACTTCGAGTGAATGAAACGATGCAGAGAAAAAAGGGCACAAACTAGAGTCTGGTTTGTATCTTATGACTCATAGCACTCAATTACCTACCACGTCGTGATATCATTAGGAGAGTCTGCTCTGTGCAGGCACTGCTCTGAGTCCTGGGGGGAGAGAGCTGAATATAAAATACACAAGCAAGCCAACTAGTCCTCCCTGCTCTGAGAGATCTTCCTGCCTAGTCAGGAGGCCTAACACGAATTCAGTACTCACACAAGCACACAGAATTAAGTATTAGCAAAAATACAGAATCGTGCTGTGTGAACCAAGGTTAGAGGAAGTGATTGTGTCTAGGGGGCAAGATGACCTTCCCTAGGGGGCTTTCAGCCACAAGTAAAAGGATGGATACTTACTGTTTTGAAGCTGGTTAGAGCGGAGGCCACCTTCCAGGTAGAAGGGAGCTAATACATAAAGGTTTCCAGACGGGAGGCAGCCTGGAATGACAGGCAGCTCCCATGGGACTGGTTTCAAGCAGAGGTGGAATTAAACAAGACTGGACAGGCAAGTGGGGCATGTGAAGGGCGTAGGGGCTAGTCGTAAGAGGAATGGGGGGCGTTGTTTTGTGCGCCATTCATTCACTGAATTTATCCATTTGACATTGATTTTTGCAAAATCTAAAAGATATCCAGTATTTGTGCTGAGTGTTTTGGAGGCTACAAAAATAGGCAAGACAGAATGCCTCTCTCTTCACCCACAGGCCACTGTGTGGCCTTTGTATGACCTTTAACCTCACTGGGACTCAGTTTCTTCACTGTAAAGTGGAAATAATGATGCCTACATCACATGTCAATGATAAATATTAAATGATATTCTATGTATGTAATTTTTTAACCCAGCATCTGGTATATACTTGGAATTAATTCCCTTTAGTTTCTGCTCTCATCAGAAGGCTCAACAGCTAATAATATTTAGGTGAACAACTCAGTAATAGAAAACACTGATTATGTTTCTCTGTGTGCTAGAATCACACTAAGAAATTTATATACAGTGTCACATGTAAACCTTACCTTTAGCACAACAGTCTAATGATGCTGTGCTTAAACAATGAAGAAACTAAAACCCAGAGTGAAAGTGAAAGTCGCTCAATCATGTCCCACTCTTTGCGACCCCATGGACTATATAGTCCATGGAATTCTCCAGGCTAGAATACTGGAGCGGGCAGCCTTTCCCTTCTCCAGGGGATCTTCCCAACCCAGGGATCGAACCCAAGTATCCCACATTGGAGGTGGATTCTTTACCAGCTGATCCACACAGGAAGCCCCAAACCCAGAGAGGTTACATAATTTACTGAAGGTCATAGTTAAAGGAAGGTGGAGGGGGATTTAAACCCAGGTGAAGACCCAATAAGACTTACTTAGAAACAAGCTGGATTATAGATATGAGAAAGACAAAAGATAAAATCTTTTAAAATTCTCATGCCATTTCTAACTGTTCACCTATAATTATCATTCCAGCTTCTGGCCTCCCACCAGGTTATTTTCCCCAAACTCTTTTACCACCTGGACTTCTGAGCCCAGGAAAGCAGGAGACTTGCTGGCCTGAGTAGTATGCATGGTCCCTGAAGATTCTCCCATCACAGGGCCAGCTTTGTCAGGACACAATTAACACCTAATTCACAGGTGCTGATATCTCTTTTCTGTACTGGCTGGTGGTCCCTCCCAGCCCCAGAGCATTTTATTGTAGACAGCTTCTTCAGAGGCTTTCAGGCTATGAAGTCAGGGAGTTAAAGTGCCGGAAGGAGTAGCAGTTGGCTAACAGATAGGAAGATAATCACTCTGGAGTCTTGCCTGGACTCAGCTCTGGCAGAAGCCACTGGTGCACCTTTAACCTGGGAGGGAAAGCACATAATTGATGAGAACCCATGACCTGCAGAGCAGGTAGGTCCAAATGACCTTGAAGGCCTCTAGTCCTTGGCCTGCTGCCTATTAGAATAATCTAGAAAGTCTTTATAAAATAGTCATGTCCAAACCCCAATGCAGAATAATGGAATCAGAATCCCTGAGGGGCACCCAGCTGTCAGTAGTAATTTGCTTAATTTTTATTAGCATATAGTTGACAAACCTAGATAGCATATTGAAAAGCAGAGACATCACTTGACCAGCAAAGGTCCATATAGTCAAAGCTATGGTTTTTCCAGTAGTTATGTACAAATGTGAGAGCTGGACCATAAAGAAGGCTGAGCATTGAAGAATGGATGCTTTCAAGCTGTGCTGCTGAAACAGATCCTTGAGAGTCCCTAGGACAGCAAAGAGATCAAGCCAGTCAATCCCAAAAGAAATTAACCTGAATATTCACCGGAAGGACTGATACTGAAGCTTCAATACTTTGGCCACCCGACATGAAGAGCTGACTCACTGGAAAATACCCTGATGCTGGGAAAGATTGAGGGCAGGAGGGGAAGGGGATGAAAGAGGATGAGACGGTTGGATGGTGTCACCTGCTCATTGGATATGAGTTTGAACAAACTCCAGGAGAGGGTGAAGGACAGGGAAGCCTGATGTGCTGCAGTCCATGGAGTTGCAAAGAGTCAGGCAAAACTTGGAGACTGAACAACAGTAATTGATTTACGATGTTGTATTACTTCCTGCTGCACAGGAAAGTGACTCAGTTACACATACATATATCTACTCATTTTTTTAGATTCTTTTCCCATATAGGTCACAGTGGTTTTTGAATTCTCACCAAGGGATTCTGGTGGGTTATTGGAGTTAAGAACCAATAGTGTGTCCAACTGATTCTTTCACATATGAGGAAACTGAGACCCTGGGGAGTGGTCCTTGCCGAGGAGTGGCAATTGTCACCATTTTGAATCATAACTTCAGTTCACCAGTGTGTAACCAACCTTAGGAATCAATAAAATAAGAAAATAAAGTTAAATGTTAAAATTAAGGGAAGCAACCCGATTACTGGAAAGAGATGCATTTTGCTAATGCAACTACTCTGGAACTGATTGCATTATACATTCTTTATCTGCTTATTTGTCTGACTCATCCCACTAACCCTTTAGATCCTGTTGGTTCCAAAGCAGAACCATTATCCTTCATCTCTGTGTCCTTGCTTCTAGCACAGTGCCTGGTCCAGTGTTATGGATTGCTTTGTGTCCCTCAAAAGATATGTATTTGAGTTCTAAGCCCTGGTATATGTGGATGTGACCTTTGAAAACTGGGTCTCTGCAGATGTAAGCAAGTTAAGATGAGGTCATGGTAGATTAAGGTGGGCCCTTAATCCAGCATAACTGGTGATGTTAAGAGAAACAGAAACTCACAGGAGAATACCTTGTGAAGTTGGACACAGAGATTGGAGTGATCTTTCTAGAAGCCAAAGAACACCAAGTATTGATGACTGCTACCATAAGTTCAGCTTCCCTGGTAACTCAGATGGTAAAGAATCTGTCTGCAATGCAGGAGACCCAGGTTCCATCCCTGGGTTGGGAAGATCCCCTGGAGAAGGGAATGGCTACCCACTCCAGTATTTTTGCCTGGAGAAGCTAGAGGAAATCAAGGAAGGAACATTCTCAAGAGCCTTTGGAAGACATATGGGCAATCTGACACCTTGACTTTAGATATCTAGCCTTCAGAACTGTAGGAGAATAAATGCCTGTTGTCTTAAGCCACTCAGTCAGTTCCTGGAGACAAGTTACTAGCATCTGTGTAATGTCCAGAGCCAAGAAATGCCCCAACACATTCTCCTTACAGCCTGGAGTCAGACAGAATTCAGAGATATAAGACTGCACACTCCCTGGAGACCGGGACAATGCTTTGCCCATGCTTGATCACAACTAACAGACAATAATTGCCTACGAGCTTCAACTGAACTGTATTTTTAAGTCAGTGCCTTGAATTAAGGAAATGGGAGGAGGGGAAAAAAACAAAAACTATGCAAATTGTAGATGGTCCAAAATTTGAAGACTTTTTTGATGTAAAAATTAAAGAAGATAAAATCACAACTTGGGTAGCAGACAAAATATAACAAGTGTAACAGAATTATAATGGAAAGGTTCAAACAAGATAGGGAGCACCGTGTCCTATGGTCTTTAATAAGGGGTAAAGGTGAGAGTCACTAAGAAAATAATCTGGACTAGGGAGTGAGCCTGCCAGCAGGGTCCAGGACCAAATCAACTCAGAGAAGTGTTCTGGGATGGGAATTTAGAATGCCAAGGCTCTGGATGTGATCTTGGTGAATCCCGGCACTCAATCACCCATCCATCTTACTGGTGTCCATGGAGCAGCTGCTAGGTACCAGGATCTCTGCATGTAGTGGCCAGGCTACCTGCCCTTGTGAATCTCACTGTCTTTCAGTGAAAAGAGACCTTAACAAACAGCATATTGTGTGTGTGTATGTTGGTAGGAGGTTTTGAAGGGCGCTGTAGGAACACACCCAGAGATCTGTCTTGGTTTGTTGTTCTTTAGTCTCTAAGTCACGTCCAACTCTTTTGTGACCCCATGGACTATAGCCCACCAGGCCCCTCGGTCCCAGGCAAGAATACTGGAGCAGGTTGCTATTTTCTTCTCCAGGGGATCTTCTTGACCCAGGGATCAAACCCATGTCTCCTGCATTGGAAGACAGATTCTTTACCACTGAGCCACCAGGAAAGCGCTTGTCTTGGTTTAGAAGAGATGATTTAAACCCAGATTGCCAGAATAAACAAACATTCCTCATTGAAGATGGCAGAGTAGAGGCTTCCAGGAAGACAGAGGACCATATGATAAGGTGCTATGAACTGAATGCTTAAATCACCACCACCCCACCCCAGCCAGGTTCCTATCTTGAAACTCTAACCTGCAATGTGATGGTATTTAGAAGTCGGGCCTTTGTGGGGTAATTAGGGTTTTAGATAAAATCCTGAGGGTGGGGAAACCACCCTCTTTCCCCATAGAGAGACTGTTGTTTGTTGTTCAGTCACTAAGTCAGGTCTGACTCTTTGTGACCCCATGGACTGCAGCATGCCGGGCTTCCCTGTCCTTCACTATCTCCTAGAGTTTGCTCAAAGACATATTCATTGAGTCAGTAATGCCATCCAACCATCTCACCCTCTGTCACCCCCTTCTCCTCCTGCCCTCAATTGTTCTAAACATCAGAGTCATTTCCAATGAGTTAGCTTTTCACATTAGGTGGCCAAAGTATTGGAGCTTCAGCTGGTTTGATCTCCTTGTTATCAAAGGGACTCTGAAGAGTCTTCTCCATCACCACAGTTCAAAAGTATCAATTCTCAGTGCTTAGCCTTCTTTGTGGTCCAATGCTTACATCATATGCTCTATAGAGAGACTAGTACCCTTGTAAGGAGGGGAAGAAGAGTTGAAGAAGACTCCAACTCTTCTTCCCCTCCTTACAAGGGTACTAGTCTTCTCCATGTTGGAGAAGACTCTTGAGAGTCCCTTGGACTGCAAGGAGATCCAACCAGTCCATCTTAAAGGAAATCAGTCCTGAATATTCATTGGAAGGACTGATCCTGAGGCTGAAACTCCAATACTTTGGCCACCTGATGCGAAGAACTGAAAAGACCTTTGGAAATTGGAAAAGTTCTTTTCATTGGAAAAGACCCTGATGCTGGGGAATATTGAAGGCAGGAGGAGAAGGGAATGACAGAGGATGAGATGGTTGGATGGCATCACTGACATGATGGACATGAATTTGAGAAAGCTCTGGGAGTTGGTGATGGACAGGGAGGCCTGGAGTGCTGCAGTTCATGGGGTCACAAAGGGTCAGACATGACTGAGTGACTGAACTGAACTGAAGGAGGGGAAGAGAGACTGCAGCTCTCTCTCTCCCGCTTTCCCTCTCTGCTATATCAGAATATAGCCAGAAGGTGGCCATCTGTCAACCAGAAAGAAAGCTGTAACCACCATCCAACCATGTTAACACCCTGATCTTGGACTTCCTGCCTTGGGAACTGAGAGAAAATAAACATACATTGTTTAAGCCCTTCAGTCTATGGCATTTTGTTACAGCAGCCTGAGCTGACTGAGACAGAAGGGGAGGAGGTGAGAGAGGGAGCACCCACCAAGGAACTAATCCAAGTTCAGAGTGGGGTGGGGGAGCAGGTGGGGCAGGATTCAAGAGAAGGGGAGGCAAGAAACAGCCAGAACTGGTCTTGTCTGCCAGGCACCTCACCAATAATGGTGGTGGTTTAGTTGTTCAGTCACATCGGATTCTGTGCAATGCCATAGACTGCACCCCTCTAGGCTCCTCTGGCTATGAGATTTTCCAGACAAGAATACCAGAGTGGGTTTCCATTTCCTTCTCCAGGGGCTCTTCCCAACCCAAGAATCGAACCCACATCTTCTGCATTGCAGGTGGATTCTTTACCACTGAGCAACCAGGGAACTGTTCAACAATCATAGGAAGCTACTAAAGGTGGGATCAGATGTATCTTCTAGAAAGGTCTATAGGTCAGAAGTGTGAAGAAAAGACTGAATGCATGAAGATGGATTAAAGAGTAGCCTGGAAGCTGTTCAGAATTTGGTGAACAAATAATTTAAAATACCTCCTGTGACAATGACGCCTGATGTTAGTAAATGAGTAGAAAAGTGTGAAGGGGAAATCCTGTCAGATGCATGGGCCGAAGCAAGATGGGTTAGGGTTAGCAGAGGGTCTGGGAGCAGCAAGAACTTCTGGCGGCCGTGCTCGACACAAGTGAGCAGGGATGATGGGATAAGACTGCAAGTACCTTGTGCGTTCAGCTAAGGGGTGAGATCCTCCTCCGTGGGATCAGAGCAGTTCAGAGTGCGCATCCCAGCCCTGCCACAACCTGTGTGCTTGTGATCAATTGACTTAAGCCTGAACCTCAGCTTCCTCATCTGTAAAATGGAAGCACTGCATCCAGCCAAAGGTTAAATGCTTGGTGAATTGTCTTAATGACATGGTAGCAGCTTCCAAGGGGTTTGGAGCCGGTGTGGAAGCAGTGGGGTCACATTCTGGATATTCTCTGAACATCACATGAGTGCACTCTTGCTTGTCTTCTCCAGAGAGCCCTGGGAGGTTACCTTGGACCTCTCCAAAGAGGCTGAGTAACCAAAGCACACAGAGGTTTATGTCACATTAATACGTAGTGTTTCTTAGGACACAGAGCCAAGCAATATGGAAGGTCTGTGGGATCTCTGATTCTCTGTTTCAGGTCTTCTTGCACTTAAGATGCCTCAGCATCTTTCCTTGGCAATGACCTGCCCTTTCAGGCCCACACATGATCCTGTGTCGATAGTAACGCATGTCATTGCCTTCATGAGGATTCTAGCAAGGAGGCTGGTAAGAACTGAGTGTGCCCTTTCAACAGGACACCCCCTGCCCCCTCTCCCAGGACTAGCTGAAGGCAGCGTTCTTAATCAACCCTCAGAAGCTGGGCAGCCGTGACCCAGAGAAGACGTGCCATCTGCCCTCAATCTCCAGCAGGGGTGAGATGGGCCCTGATGAACTCAGTCCATCTGCCCCTGGCCCAGTTCACTTGATACTGGGTGAACTTACCCGGCTTGCCCCGCTTCACTGGATATTCTGCAGCCAGGAGTCTGATCGTTTACCTGGCTCGCCAGGTAAGTCCTGCAGCCAAGAGGCAGCCTCAGAACCCTAACCATGATGGTCAAAGCCCGTTTCCACTTAGTATGTGTGTTACTCTGGCTATGTTACTTTCTCTGTGTCCTGTTTCCTCATCTGCAACACGAGGCTAATAATGGCATCTCATTATTGTGAGGGTCAAATGAATTAATATGTGTGAAGCAATTAATACCTCTTTAATATAATTGTGATACTGGTGGTGATGGTGATGATGAGTCCAAGGGCCACTAAGGGGGAAGGAAGCCACTCTCTTCTTTGGAAGAAAGAAATCTTAGTGGGTTGCACAGGGGGCCCCTGCCTTGTCATGTGTCACCGGTTGTCACATGCTGGAACATTCTGCCTGTGACCCTCTCCCGTCTACGTCAAACTAGTGTGAAAGGCAAATCTCTACAAAGCCATCATCCATGCTGTTTCCCCAACCTTCCACAAAAGCTGAAATATTAAAGCAGAAAGAAAAAATCTAGTCTGACTCACTCATCTTAGAGTAAAGACATCTAAGGACAGAGAGGGCCAGTAGCCAGCCTGAGGCCACACAGCTAATTGTTGGCAGAGCTGGTCTACAATCTGAGATTCTTGATGATTAACTTAAAGTCACACAATGAATCTGCAGTGATGGGAGCCACAGAGTGACCGACGTTCACTGATGACCTCCTATGCACCAGGGATGGGGCTTCACCTTCATGATTTCATCTAACAGGGACCCTGAGAAGCGGTTGTCATTATTCCCCTTTATGGGTGAGGAAATACTCTCCAGTCATTTGTTCTCATTGTTTAGTCACTAAGTCCTGTCCGACTTGTGACACCCCCTGGACATTCTCTTCTGTCCAGGGAATTTCCCAGGCAAGAATACTGGAGTGGGTTGCCATTTCCTTCTCTGGGGATCTTCCCAGCACAGGGATCAAACCTGCGTCTCCCACATTGGCAGGCGGATTCTTTACCACTGAGTCATGCTGCATGTGTTGTGTGTGTGGTGCGTTGTGTGTATGGTATGTGTGTTGTGTGTGTGATGTGTTGTGTGTGCAGTGTATGTGATATGTTGTGTGCTGGGTGTGTGTGTATTGTGTATGTGTGTGATGTGCTATGTGTGTGTGTTGTGTGTGGTATGTGTGATGTGTTGTGTGTATGTGAGATGTGGTGTGTGTGTATTGTGTGGTGTGAGATGTGGTGTGTGTGTATTGTGTGGTGTGAGATGTGGTGTGTGTGTATTGTGTGTTGCATGTGTGGTGTGTTGTGTGTGTGGTGTGTGTGTATTGTGTGTTGCATGTGTGGTGTGTGTAGTGTGTTGTGTGTGTGATGTAGTGTGTGTGTGATGTGTTGTGTGTGTGTTGTATGTTGCATGTGTGGTGTGTGTGTTGTGTTGTGTATATGGTATGTGTGTTGTGTGTGTATGGTGTGGTGTGTGCGTGGTGTGTGTGGTATATGTGATATGTGTGGGGGGGGTGTGTGTGTGTGTCTTGTATATGTGTGTGATGTGGTGTGTGTGTGTATGTGTGGTGTGTGTGACATGTGTGTGTGGTGTGGTGTGTGTGATGTCTGGTGTGTATGTATATATCTGTGGGGTGTGTGTGTATGTTCACGGGCTCGTGTGATGCTCACAACAGCCCTTGGAGGAGGCACCATACTGCTCCCGTTTCACACCGGGAGGAAACCGAGACCCAGAACGTAAGCAAAGTGCCCAACTCACAGAGCGGGTGACACAGTTAAACTGTGGAGCCCAAAAGTCAGTCCCCAGAAACCATCTTTCCCCTGAAGGAGGATGAAGTTCTTCCTCTTGTCTCCGCAGAGCCAGGAGTCAACCTAAGCCCGTGACGCTGAAAGCCAGGGCCTCCCGTCACCACGCTCGCCCCGGCCCCTCCTGGTGTCTGGCCGTGTCGCGGGCCCTGGGGGCAGCCAGGGGCATTGTAGGGGCTTCCCTACTGCAGAGCCAAGCAGGGTGGCCCTGACTAATCCCGCGGAGCTGGGGCCTGCGGGTGCTGTTGGAGCTGCACTAGGATTAAAGGAAAAGCGCGTGGTTTGTTCCTGCCTGGCCGCCGGCCAGGACCCTGAGACGGGCAGAATAACTGCCAGATGGGCTACTTAATCTCTGCATGTTCCAGTGACGAGCATCTCAGAGCCCGGTTCCCACTCCAAGCCCAGACAGACTCTCAGCAAATGTCATCCTTGCTTTGAGGACACTCACCCGACAGGTCACTTTAATTTCCGAGCTGGTGCGTTAGTGTGGCAAGTACCCACTTCCTCCCCTCCTGACCCTTTATCTGTTTTCACTGAGCTGAGCTCCCTGAAATAAGTAGCTGCTTCCCACCCTGCCCATCACCCTCAGCACCACACAATGGACGAGGAACAACAGGTTCCCTATCAGCAGAGCCCAAGGTGAGGCTGGGGGGACAGGAAACCTCTGCCAGGGCCTCCACGCCCACTCCACTGCTGGCCACTTCGCCAGCATGCAGCTGGGGTGAGTCACTGAACTCAAAGCACAGCATCTCTTTGGAAAGCAAAGTCCACCCCGTCTTCAGGCCCCATAGGTCCTGAGAAAGGATGTCTTCTCCAGTTGTGTTTGGGGGCCTTCAGATGCTGGACTCTGGGCCTGGAATCAGAGTGGGGGGATTCCTTTTCATTCCATTTCAACAACGCAGCACTTCTAAGAGTGCTTGTGCTTGAAAATCTTGGTGAAGAGACATCAATGAGAACATCTCGTCTTGCTGTCAAGGTGCCTATAATCTGAGAAAGAAGGGCGAGGCCAGAAGGGGAGGAGAAAGACAGAGACCCAGTGTAAAACAGCCTAAAGTGTGTTTCAATGAAAAAGTAATGAGAATCATAATCTAATCTATAGAACAGAAAAACATGCAGCTGCTGGGCAGGGATGCAAATCCAGTCTGCAACCTGCTTTTATAAATAAAGTTTTATTGAAACATAGCCATGCCCATTTGTTACATACTGTCCATGGTCATATTCACCCTACAATGAAAAGCTGAGAGACCATAGTCCCCTGTAAAGGCAAATTATTTACTGTAGAATTTTTTCCAGAAAAATGCTTCAGACACCCCATCTACATGGGCACTCTCTCTCTTTCTTTAGTCACTCAGTCATGTCCAACTCTTGCAACCCCATGGACTGTAGCCTGCCAGGCTCCTCTGTCCATGGGATTCTCCAGGCAAGAATACTGGAGTGGGTTGCGATACCCTTCTCCAGGGGATCTTCCCAACCCAGGAATCGAACCTGGGTCTCCTGCATGGCACGCAGATTTTTTACCGACTGAGCTATGAGGGAAGCCCCAAACTGCTAGGAAACACATGGTAATATTTGGGTACTGGACATGTTTAATTCCACTTAATAATTCCAGCGACCTTTGCCCTGTAAGTATTATTAAATGAACTTTGCAGATGGAGGCCAAGAGAAGAACCTGCTCAAGGTCACATAAATTAAAGAGAAGTATCTGGATTTGACCCAAAGGCACTGCTTCTTCTTCAGACACCTGTAAGCTGAGATATGCTCTCAACCTCTGCATTGGCAGATGATTCTGATTAATGATGAGGGGCTGGAGAAAGCCTTCGAGAGAGGAGGAGTGGCTGGTGGACAGCAGAGTAGCAGGAGGGAACTCAGCCAGCAGCAGAGGGGACCTTGAGAAAGAATGTTAGAACCGCAGAGCCAGAAGGAGCTTTCAAGATCAAGCTCATAAAACCCTTCATCTTAATCAGCTGGGGCTGTTGTCAGAAAATCCCAGAGACCGAGGGTCTTAAGCCACAGACATTCATTCTCACAGTTCTAGAGGCTGGAAGTCCAAAATCAAGGGGCGGTTTCTGTTCCTGGTGAGCGGCCACTTCCTGGCTTATAGATGCTATTTTTGTTTTTGTTTTTTTACAAGGATACCAATCCAGTGATGGGTCCCCTAGCTCATGACCTCATGAACCTAATTACCTCCCAAGGCCTACTCCACATATCATCACATTCTGGGTTAGGGCTCCAACATGGAATTCGAGGGGGGTTGCAAACATTCAGTTCTACAGAAGGGACTGGAAACCAGAGAAGTAAAGGAACGCACTCAGGGTCGCACAGCAATAGACCAAGCTGGAGGCAAAACATGCCTAGAGCTTTGCAGAGTTTGAGCCTTTTCTGGGCCAACTGTGCCTCCCTATCAGATGCCCTGTGTTGACTCTGGGCTGATCACCGTCCCAGGGAGTGCTGGAGCTTTGTGCCGTTTGCAGTCAGAATCAAGCCAGTTGAAGGCTTGGTGTTTGTTTTACCTGATGCCCTCATGTGACAGGCGTTTCTGTTTGACCAGGTGCAGAGAAAGGACACAGGACTGGAGGTCAGCCAACCTGGCTTCCTGTTTGTCACCGGCTCCATGCGTGACCTTGGACCAGTCACCTAAATGCTCTGCCTCCATCGGACTGTGTAAAATGTGGGGCAGAGATAGACAGCCCTTTCCTTTTGGCTTCAATTGTTCCTATCAAGTAAAATTGATTAACATAGAGATCGTTAAGGGACCAAAGACCACACACCCGTCTGCTGGTCGTCCTTGTTTTCCTGTCACATTTGATCTCATCAGATCAAGAATCAGGAATGTGTTATTTGAATTTGGGAGACACACAATATTAAGAAGCAGAATTCAGGCATGCATTGCACAAAAAAGTGTTAATTGAGCTTATTTTTTGTCAGGATATGCGCTTCATGCTAGGATGCAGCTGTGAATAAAACAGGGGTGATCAGACAGTGCCATGTGGTGTGAGAAACACGACACAGAGGAGGAAGGTATGAATAACGACAGCAAGAGGCTCCAGAGCAAGACGGCCTGGGTTCGACCCCTGACGGCACCTAATTGCCGGTGTAGCCTTATACATATTCTTTAATTTCTCTCATCTGTGAAACAGAGACCTAAATAGTTAAAAATAAATAAATAAACAAGAAGCAGACTCAGATATAGAGAAGAAACTAGTGGTCACCCGTGGTTGGAAGGGGTAGAATTTCCCAACTGTTGGGTGTCGGATAGACCACAAGGCTGTACTTACTGTACCGTGTGGGGAATACAGCCAATAGCTTGTGGAAAATGTAAATGGAAAATAACCTCTGACAAGTATATTAAGAATGTTAAAAATTAAAAAAAAAAAAGGTATCTGTCTCAGGGTTGGCAGGGAGAATCAGTTGAGCTAATTCTTGTACAGGAGTTTAAACTGTGCTGCGTAGTGAGGCACACAGCCCTCATGGAGGTGATGGAGAGGTGCTGGATGACAAAGGAGAAGGAAGAAACGGCACCTACGTGATTCAGGCCAGGGTTGGGGGACAGCGCAATGCGGGATCCCCAGGGGGGTGACGTCAAACTGAAGCCCAAAGAATGAGCTGGAGTCAGTGGTGGAGGGTGGGGGTGAGGAGTCTCCCAGGAAGGGGGAATCTCATGTGTGAAGTCCCTCAGACAAGGGAGAATAGGAGTTGTGGGGGAACCAAGGAGTGGGTGACAGGTGAGGCTGGGAGATCAGCCCAAGTCTGATACCAAAGGCTTTCTAACCCCCGTCTCCCACTCTGGAGCTAGAGCTGTATAACCCACCACACGATTTACCTGCTCAGCCATGTGAAAAGCACTGGAGGAATCCTGCCTTAGGGGCCATGTGGGCACTGGGGGTTGGAGTTTGGTCAAGCGGGAGTTTTGTCCAAAGCTGCCAGGGACAGAAGGATCAGGGTGTGGGCTGGCTGTGTGCGGTCAGGCTCAGCCAGAGAAAGAGCCAGAGCAGCTGGAGCGGAAAACAAAGCCAAGAGGGCAGAGGGCAGCCAAGTAGACGCGGGAAGAAAGCAGGGAGAGAGAGAGCTCAAGGAGAAGAAGTCATGGGGCTCAAGACAAGTGACCAAGGAAGGCTGGAGTGCCAGCAGCCTGTGTGAAGGGTCCTGATCGCAGGGTCCGTAGGGGCACCAGGCGGCTTGACAGCCAAGGGTCTGGATGGATGCCCGGCATCCTCACGCACTCACAAGGCCGGTCAAGGTGAGCTCGGGGAAGACCTCTGCACAGACTGGTACCTGTGCTCGAGCACTGCCCTCTCTTGCCCTGGTGGGATGAGGGGCCTTTTACGGGGACTTTTAACCATCATCACCGCCAGGGTGTCTAGGAGCAAAGTGTTAGGAGAAACAGCTTTCAACAGCCTCTGCTCTAAAGCCAGAAGGTCTGCGATGACCACTGCACCTCCATCTCACGTACGTGTGAGTGTAGATTATAATGGAGCTGTTGGCTTATTTTTTTTTTTGAGGATTATGTACAGCCACTTCATGCTTGTAACAGAGTGAGTCCTCTGTGTTATTAAATAGTTTGGTTTAGCTTTACCCACCTATAGAGGAAAGTTTATCTAAGCCTATATTCTAGGCTCCCTGTAGGCTGTTCAGAATATGAAGAGTATGGCATAGTCCCTGCCCATAAATGGCTTAGAGTCTAATGAGTAAATCAGGCAAGGGAATGGTGAGTTTTAGCAGCTGGGGCAGAGAGAAGCCAGTGATGCTGGAGAGGCTGGATGAGCTTGGTGAAGGGAAAAATGGGTTGTAAACAGACGTATAGATAGTAAATGCAGACTAACCTGTCCGAATGACTCACACTTCTAACAATGATCCAGGGAGGGAAGAGGAACAAATACTGACAAAAACAAGAACTACTGGGGACTTCCCTCATGGTCCAGTGGTTAAGAATCCATACTTCCAACTTAGGGGGCACGGGTTCGATCCCCAATCAGGGAACTGAGTTCCCATATGCTGCAAGGTCAAAAAATTTAAAACAAACAAACAAAAATAAGAACTGTGAAAATAAAGTGGTGATAAAGTTCTGAGAAGGTACTGCCATATCACCAACTCCTGGGCCACCTCTTAGAGAAGACCTCCTTCTCCATTATTAAAGGGAAAAAAGATGCTGACAGACATTGCTTTTGTGGCTCAGAAAAAATAAGTATTTCAGAGCATTACCAACAAGTTGCTACCGAGTCTCCTTTTCTTCCTGATATTCAGGCTTCTGGGTTTTTATTGTTCCCCATCGATTTACCATGCAATAAAAATAAGTATGAAAGGCAATGGATTTGTCGTATGGAAAAAAGAAGGTATCAGCGAGTTTCAAATACATTTAGGGTTTTATTTCTATTTGAATTTCATGTTTTAAAATGTGAATATATTAAGGGTTAGGATAATGATCATTCTAAGTGACTCCATCATTGAATCATTTAAAACAAGAACAACATTTTTGCCTACAAAGCAAAGTGAAAATGGAAGTAGCTACCACACTAATCAGAATAATTTAAGGCTACGTAACATGACTTTTTTTGTTTGTTTTTTGCCTTACAAATAGCTGTGAAAAGAAGAGAAGCGAAAAGCAAAAGAGAAAAGGAAAGATACACCCATTTGAATGCAGAGTTCCAAAGAATAGCAAGGAGAGATAAGAAAGCCTTTCTCAGTGATCAGTGCAAAGAAATAGAAGAAAACAATAGAATGGGAAAGACTAGAGATCTCTTCAAGAAAATTAGAGATACCAAGGGAACATTTCATGCAAAGATGGGCTCGATAAAGGACAGAAATGGTATGGACCTAACAGAAGCAGAAGATATTAAGAAGAGATGGCAAGAATACACAGAAGAACTGTACAAAAAAGATCTTCACGACCCAGATAATCACGATGGTGTGATCACTGACCTAGAGCCAGACATCCTGGAATGTGAAGTCAAGTGGGCCTTAGAAAGCATCACGATGAACAAAGCTAGTGGAGGTGATGAAATAAATTCCAGTTGAGCTATTCCAAATCCTGAAAGATAATGCTGTGAAAGTGCTGCACTCAATATGCCAACAAATTTGGAGAACTCAGCAGTGGCCACAGGACTGGAAAAGGTCAGTTTTAATCCCAGTCAAAGAAAGGCAATGCCAAAGAATGTTCAAAATACCACACAATTGCACTCATTTCACATGCTAGGAAAGTAATGCTCAAAATTCTCCAAGCCAGGCTTCAGCAATATGTGAACCGTGAACTTCCAGATGTTCAAGCTGGTTTTAGAAAAGGCAGAGGAACCAGAGATCAAATTGCAAACATCTTCTAGATCATCAAAAAAGCAAGAGAGTTCCAGAAAAACATCTATTTCTGTTTTGTTGACTACGCCAAAGCCTTTGACTGTGTGGATCACAATAAACTGTGGAAAGTTCTGAAAGGGATGGGAATACCAAACCACCTGACCTGCCTCTTGAGAAATCTGTATGCAGGTCAGGAAGCAACAGTTAGAACTGGACATGGAACAACAGACTGGTTCCAAATGGGAAAAGAAGTACATCAAGGCTGTATATTGTCACCCTGTTTATTTAACTTATATGCAGAGTACATCATGAGAAACGCTGGGCTGGAGGAAGCACAAGCTGGAATCAAGATTGCTGGGAGAAATATCAATAACCTCAGATATGCAGATAACACTACCCTTATGGCAGAAAGTGAAGAGGAACTAAAAAGCCTCTTGATGAAAGTGAAAGTGGAGAGTGAAAAAGTGGGCTTAAAGCTCAACATTCAGAATATTAAGATCATGGCATCTGGTCCCATTACTTCATGGGAAATAGGTGGGGAAACAGAGTCAGACTTTATTTTTGGGGCTCCAAAATCAGTGCAGATGGCAATTGCAGCCATGAAATTAAAAGACACCTACTCCTTGGAAGGAAAGTTATGACCAACCTAGACAGCATATTAAAAAGCAGAGACATTACTTTGCCAACAAAGGTCCATCTAGTCAAGGCTATGGTTTTTCCAGTGCTCATGTATGGATGTGAGGTTTGGACTGTGAAGAAAGCTGAGCGCCGAAGAATTGATGCTTTTGAACTGTGGTGTTGGAGAAGACTCTTGAGAGTCCCTTGGACTGCAAGGAGATCCAACCAGACCATTCTAAAGGAGATCAGTCCTGGGTGTTCACTGGAAGGACTGATGTTAAAGCTGAAACTCCAATACTTTGGCCACCTGATGTGAAGAGCTGATTCATTTGAAGAGACCCTGATGCTGGGAAAGATTGAAGGCAGGAGAAGAAGGGGACAACAGAGGATGAGATGCCTTGATGGCATCACCAACTCCATAGACATGAATTTGAGTAAACTCTGGGAGTTGGTGATGGACAGGGAGCCCTGACATGCTGAAGTCCATGGGGTCGCAAAGAGTCGGACATGACTGGTCGACTAAACTGAACTGACGGCAAAAACCACTACAATATTGTAAAGTAATTAGTCTCCAATTAAAATAAATTAATTAATTTACCAAAAAAAAGAGAGAGAGACGGATATGACTGAGTGACTAACATATTTGAAAAAAAATAGAAAATACTGACTGTTGTGCAGCCAGGGCACGGGCTGGACTGGAAAGAGCAGCAGGACTCGCTCGGGGAGCAGTCACACCGGAGGAGACGACGGTTTAGAAACAACAAAGCAAGGCTCTCAGCTACACAGTTCCTGGGAGCCAGCTGACGTCAGATCCCCCGAGAGCACCTCCAGCTACTCCCCGCCCTGGTCCAGCCTAACAAGAAAGACTGGTGTTTCCTCTCCAGCTACTGTGTGGACACGTCAGGAAGTGCCTCCACCAACCCACCCCCCAACCCCCACGCCCGGAAAACGAAGACGATCCTACTTATAAAACCTGGCAAAGGCTCTCTGACCAGGACAGGGCTTGGCAACTGGCTAAATGTTTTCTCTAAAGAACCAGACAGTAAATATTTTAGACTTTGTCAGTCACTTACCATGGCTCACATAGTTTCCTTTTTTTTTTTTTTTTGCTTGTTTAATGACCATTTTTAAATGAAAAAATAAATAAATAAAGTCTTGACTTGAGCAGTATAAAAACAATCCATGGGTGAGAGTGTGGGGATCCCTGGACAGGGACTTCTTTCCTTTCTTTTTTAAAAAAGAAAATAAACAGAGATCCTGAGAATTGTTCCAAAATTGCTAAGAAATATGACATGGAGTCATATCCAGTCTTTTTCTTTTAATTGAAGTATAGTTAATTTGCAATGTTTTGTTAGATTCTGCTGTACAGCAAAGTGACGTATGTACACACACCTTGTCTAATCTTCATTGATTTCCTGAGAGACAGCCAGCACAGGCAGTTAAATACTCTGCGATGTACTGCCAACTCCCACAGGAACAAGAGAAAGGGCTCAAGCATTCTGAGACCACAGGTATCAGATGTTCTTTACGTCTTTGTGAACTCACCACCATCATGAGTTTTAAGAGGATGCCTTTTCCATAATCAGAAAAGTCTAACTATTGCAATCAATGAATGGTTTGTAATACTAATGAACTGTAAGAAAAACCAAAAAAATCTGAAAAATACATAGTTTCATCTGTTTTTGTTTTCACCAGAAACACAAACCATGATGCTGCACATACTTTTGACCTGAGTTGAATTGAGGATTTTACCCAAGTAGTTAACAAGAATGAAAGACTGAATATACAAATGAGTAATGGCCAGGTTGTACATAAAAATAGAACTCTGACCCAAACTCTGCTGCAACCAGCCCAGGAAACCAAACGTTTATCTACAGTAATCAGCCCAGGAAACCAGCCCGCTATAAATCAGACTTGCAGTAAGTCAGACTCCCGTATCTAATAACAATCCAGAAAGCCCAACAATAACCCCTAAAACAATCCACCCCAATTGGCCAGAATTTGATTAATAACTGAGAACTTCCCTAATTTTTGCCCCTGTTTCCAACTTAAGACCAACCAGAAAAATCCAAATTGTTGAGGCCCATTACATCCAATTAAACAGGATGCCCCCTTCTAGTTTCCCCACAGCAATACCTTCCAATCAAGACATACCTGTAGCTTTTCCTATTTTCCACTATAAAGCTTTTCTACCCCTCTCCTTGACTTCGGCGCTCTCCCAAACACAAGTGATGGTGACTAACTCACGTACTCTAGTAAGTTCTGAGTAAATACCCTTTGATTTTCTCCTTTGGTTAGCCTTCACCTATTTCCACAAGGCTACACCCTCTTCTTCTGTTTTGCATATTTAAATCATAAAATTTCACCAACTTTAAGGCCCCAATTCACGATTACAAAGAATTTAAAGGTAGCTAATAACACAGGGGAGCTTTTTATTAAACATTTGAGATGCTAAAGTTATAAGTGAGGAAAGTAAGCTACAGAGACTGTTTTGTTACAATGTTCCTTCCAGGACATGACACTGACTGCCTGAAGGTGGGGCCATTTCACAAGGGGCTGGGCTGAAATGCTCTGTGAAATAGAACACAGAACCAAATGAACTGGTGGAACAAAATTTGCTTTGCTAAGTATCTACTATGTGCCCAGGGCTACAGCAGATATAACGAGACATACAAAGAAACTTGAAGAGCCATTGGAGAAGCTCATTCACAAAAATTTAGGAACTTACATAAGTTGCACCAAAAAGGTTAGGTTAAGGTTAAGTCACTTCAGTCATGTCCGACTCTGTGTGACCCCATAGACGGCAGCCCATCAGGCTCCCCCGTCCATGGGACTCTCCAGACAAGAACACTGGAGTAGGTTGCCATTTCCTTCTCCAGCAAATTATAAAACATGTTATTTCCAAATTGTGTTCCAAAGAATAGCTGCTAAGGGAAAAAAGAAATTTCTATCACAAAAGCATTCAGAAATTAAAACTCCAACAAGAGATTGTGTAGATAGCAACAAACTGATCCTGAAGTTTATAGAGAGGGGAAAGACTCAGTAGTCAATACATTGTTGACAGAGAAGAACAAAGTTGGAGAACTGAGACCACTCAACTCCAAGACTTACCATAAAGCTATTGTAGTCAAGGCAGCATGATATTGGTGAAGAATAGACAAATAAATCAATGGGACAGAATAGAGAGACCCGAAATATTCCCCCATAAATATAATCAACTGATCTCTGACAAAAAGAGCAAATTCGAAACAATGAAACGAAGATAATCTTTTTAACAAATGGTGCTGAAACAATTGGACATCCACGTGTAAAAAATGAATCTAGGCATAACTTATATACTTTTCACAAAAGTTAACTCAAAATGGATCATAAAACTAAATGTAAAACTCAAAACTATTTAATTCCTAGAAGACAACATAGGAGAAAACCTAGATGATCTTGAGCATGGTGATGATATTTTAGATACAACAACAAAGGAACAACCCATGAAAGAAATTATTTATAAGCTGGGCCTTGTTATAATTAAAACCTTCTGCTCTGAAAAAGACAAGTGTCAAAAGACTGATAAGGCAAGCCTCATACTGGGAGACAAATACTTGCAAAAGACACATCTGATCAATTAAGTTCAGTTGCTCAGTCGCGTCTCTTTGTGACCCCATGGACCAGGCTTCCCTGTCCATCACCAACTCCTGGAATTCATGTTCATAGAGTTGATTATGCCATCCAATCATTTCATCCTCTGTCATCCCCTTCTCCTCCTGCCTTCAATCTTTCCCAGCA
Source organism: Bos grunniens (assembly GCF_055505025.1). Classification (NCBI taxonomy): domain Eukaryota; kingdom Metazoa; phylum Chordata; class Mammalia; order Artiodactyla; family Bovidae; genus Bos; species Bos grunniens. The sequence goes on along the minus strand of NC_141170.1, from coordinate 7,690,853 downwards.
TCAGGGTCTTTACTAATGAGTCAGTTCTTTGCATCAGGCGGCCAAAGTATTGGAGCTTCAGCTTCAGCATCAGTCCTTCCAATGAATATTCAGGACTGATTTCCTTTAGAATTGACTGGTTTGATCTCCTTGCAGTCCAAGGGATTCTCAAGAGTCTTCTCCAACACCATAGTTTAAAAGCATACATTCTTTGGAGCTCAGCTTTCTTTATGGTCCAACTCTTATATCCATACATGACTACTGAAAAAACTATAGCTTTGACTAGACAGACCTTTGTTGACAAAGTAATGAATGTCTCTGCTTTTTAATATGCTGTCTAGGTTGGTCATAGCTTTTCTTCCAAGAAGCAAGCGTTTTTCTGGTAAAGGACCATTATTCCAAAACACAAAGAATAAAAATCCTTAACTTTTAAAAACAAGAAAAAAAACAACCAGATTAAAAATGAGCCAAAGACTTTAACAGACATTTCACCAAAGGAAAAAAAAAAAAACAGATACAAATAAACCATCTGGAAAGATACTTCTCTCAGATGTCATCATGGAAATGCAAATTAAAACAGTATAATATTACTATATACCTGTTAGAATGGCCAAAATTGAGAACACTGACAAATCAAATGCTGGTGAGGAGATGGGGCAACAGGAACTCTCATCATTGCTAGTGGAAATATGAAATGGCACCACTACTTGAAAATAACCCCATTGGTATCTGGATGCCTCAAGTGCAAGTCGAGAATGGAAGACAAGAAGAAACTCATTGTCCATGTGGACAACACCTTGTTTTTAGTTTCTGAATAAGGATCCACCCAAAATTGGTGACCTTGAGAATGTCAAAACATTCCCTGCTATCAGGGAATGTTTAACCAGGACCATGTAGACCAGTTGCATCAAGATGCTTCCATACTGGATACTCAGAGAAGAAATTCATGCATTGGCACAAGGTAGAGAGGTGGCTGGCTTCCTCTTTACATAAAAATCAGTTTTATTCATTAAGGTAGGTTCTCAAAGTGTTACCAGTTAATATAGATGACATGATATTCTGTAAAGGAAATCCTAAAGATGTCACCAGAAAACTCCTAGAGCTCATCAATGAATTTGGTAAAGTTACAGGACATAAAATTAATACACAGCAATCTGTTGCATTTCTACAACAATGACGTATCAGAAAGAGAAATAAGGAAACAATTGCATTTATCATCACAACAAAATGAAGAAAATATCTAGGAATAAACCTAACTAAGGAAGTAAAACTTTATGCTCTGGAAGCCATAAGATGTTGATTAAAGAAACTGAAGTTGATACAAACAAATGAAAAGATATACCCTGTTCTTGGGTTGAAGGAATCAATATTGTTAAAATGACTATATTATTCAAGGCAATCTACAGGTTCAGTGCAATCCCTGTGAAAATACTAATAGCATTTTTCACAGAACTAAAACAAATAATTTTAAAATTTGTATGGAGGCACAAAGACTCCAAATAGCCAAAACAATGTTGAGAAAGAAGAACAGAGCTGGAGGAATCATGGTCCCTGAGTTCAGACTATACTAAAAAGCTACAGCACTCAAAACAGAATGGTACTGGCAAAAAAAAAAGAAATACACATACATCAATGGGACAGAAAATAAGCTCAAAAATAAACACACACACGTATGGTCAATTAATCTACAAGAACATACAATGAAGAAAAGTGTCACTTCAGCAAGTGGTGCTGGGCAGCTACATGTCAAAGAATGAAATTAGAACCACAAATACCTACACAAAAATAAACTCAAAGTGGATTCAAGACCTAAATGTAAGACCAGATACTGTAAAACTCCTAGAAGAAAATATGTGCAGCATACTCTAATAGAAACCACAGAAATATTTTTTTATCCATCCCCTAAAGTACAAAAAATAAAAGCAAAAAAATATACAAATGGGACTTAATATAAACTCTAAAGCCTTTGCACAGCAAAGGAAACCACTGACAAAAAGAAAAGACAACCCACTGAATAGGAGAAAATATTTGCAAATGGTATGACTGATAAGGGGTTAATACAAACAGTTAATACAATGCAACATTAAAAAAAAAAATCAACCTGATTCAAAAATAGGCAGAAGAACTGAATAGACATTTTTCCAAAGAGGAAATGCAGATGACCAACAGGTAAATGAAAAATTGCTCAACATCACTAATCATCAGAGAATAGATGCAAGTCAAAAGCACAGTGCGATAGCACCTCATACCTGTCAGAATGGCTATCCTCAAAAAGATCACTAGTAACCAATGTGGCAAAGATATGGAGAAAAGGGAACCCTTGTATCCTGTAGATAAGAATGTAAATTGGTGGAATTTCCATCATGGAAAACAGCATGGAGATTTCTTCACAAATTCAAAATAGAACTGCACGTGATCCAGAAACTCCACATCTGGGAATATATATGGAAAAAGACAGAAACATTAATTCAAGAAGACACATGCCCTGCAATATTCACGACAGCTTTATTTACAATTGCTGAGATATGGAAGCAACCTAAGTGTCCATCAACAAATAAATGGATAAATAAAATGTGGTATATACATACTGTGGAATACTACTCAGCCACTAAAAAGGATGAAACTTTGCCATTTGCAGCAACGCAGATGGATCTGGAGAATGTTATGCTAAGTAAAGAAAGTCAGAGAAAGACAAATACAGCACCGTATCACTTATATGTGGAATCTAAGAAATACAACAACCTAATGCACATAACAAAAATGAAGCAGACTCACTCACAGATACAGAGAACAAGCTAGTGGTTACGAGAGGCAGGTAAGGGGGACCAAAGCAGGAGGTACAAGTGATTGGATGTAAGACAGGCTCAATGATGTCCTGTGCAAATGGGGAATAAAGCCAATATTTTATGATAGTGATAAAGTGTAACCTTTAAAACTGTATAGAAAGTTTAAAAAAAAAGATAATAAAATAAGTGTACCTGTTGTTGTTTACTTGCTAAGTCATGTCTAACTTTTTGTGACCCCATGGAGTGTAGCCCACCAGGCTCCTCTGTCTATGGGATTTCTAGGCAACAATAACGGAGCGGGTTGCCATTTCCTTCTCCAGGGCAGCTTCCTGACCCAGGGATCGTACTCCAGCCTTCAGCATTGCAGGCGAATTCTTTACCGCTGAGCCACTAGGGAAGCCCTCAAATGTATGCCATAGAGTAAGGTGCTACAGTTTCTTCCTGGAATGCTAAGAGTTCAATCTGCTACCTGATAGCTGTAAGAGAGCAAATGAGGAAGTTCCTCTGGGGGTATTTGCATGTTATGAGTGTCTTTCTGGCATGCTACAGGCATGAGAGTTCTGTTTCTGCTTCATTTATTTTACAACTGAAAGAAAAGTAGACCAAGAAGGTTGTTTCATCAAAGTCATATCCAAAGAATAAATCCACTGGCAAGTTTTGAGAGATGTCTAACAGATGTCAAAAAAAAAAACAAAACAACAACAACTAAACATTTCAAGCTGTTACAGAGGTCCTGGAATTCTAGTTCAGTTAGTTCTCTTGAGAGACCTTTTTAAATTTATTTTTTAATATTTAGAACTTATTTTGTAAAGATATAAGTTCTCTGAAAACTTATTACACATACAGCATAATTTATAATCAACACAGAGATTTTAAAAGTAGGTTAACATTTTACGGAACAGAGTTTGGATTCTGTGACGGCAGTGTGTTTTGGGAACACCAAAATACTAATAAAATGGTTTACATCTTCCTAGTGATTGCTAACATTTCTTTGTGTATACTACTTGCTAGTCAAGGTGTTTTTGTTTTTTTTTTTAAATATGTGCAATTAATATCTGTTGTGCTTGTTGCTCAGTCCTGTGCGACTCTTTGCAACCCCGTGGACTACAGCATGCCAGGCCTTCCTGTCCCTAATATTTATTTAAGAGCAATTACATCCTAGGCAATAGAACAGAACAAATGTTCAGCTCTCATGGAGATCACCTTTCAGTTAGGAAAACAGACAATAAGTAAATTATAACTTAAAAGATGATAAAGGTTAGAAAAGAGTAAGTTATAGGAGGACAATAATGACTCCTGGGTTCAGAGGGGCAGAGAGGTGAAATTTCAAATAGTGATCAGAAAAGTCCTCATTGAGAAGGTGACATTTGGCAAAGACTTGATACGGGAGGTAAAGATGCTTATCTTACAGCCATTATCACATTTAATTCATTCTACATATAGATATTACGATTATCTCCAATTTAGATATTCCGATTATCTCCATTTTATACATGAGGAAAGGAAAACAGAGAAGCTACATATCTGACTCAGATCACGAAACAGTGGGCAAAGCCAACATTTCAGCTATGGAAATGTGGTCTATTTTAAAGCCAGAACTTTAACCACCGCCATCGGACAGTGCCTCCTAGAGATCAGGAAACTGGCTGACCCCCTCACTGTCTCTCAGCTCCAAACAGATCCTTCTGTGTTCTCCTGTTGGGGATGTGAAGGTTGAGATTCTTCAAACCACAATTTTCCTTTGCCAGATGACTTTGCTTATTGTCGTTCAGTCACTCAGCCATGTCTAACTATGTGACCCCATGTTTGTCATGCTTGTGACCCCGTGAACCACAGCTCGCCAGGCTTCCCTCTCCCTCACTGTCTCTCGGAGTGAAGCTCAAACTCACGTCCATTGAGTCAATGATGCCATCCAACCATCTAATCCTCTGTCGCCCCCTTTACAGATGCTGCCAAACGCAGGATCTCGAAAGAAGCTGGAAGCCCCAGAAGGAAGCAGGGACCTAGTTCTTCACCCCAGCAACAGCACTTCACCATGGCAGCAACAGCCTTAGTTACAGTCTGCATCCCTATTTCATGGTTCCAGGACTAGTGGTGTGCAGAAAACTGATTCTCCAGAAAAAAATAAATAGCATTGGCCTATTTCTGTTGTATAAATACACCATCATGGGTGACCTCAAGCTACTAAAATTTCAACAATTGGTTTAAAAAATTCCTGGAAATGTAATAGTTGGCTCTCCTAACCCCCTGCTAGCCACCTCTAGCCCACCCTTGGCAGGAACAGACTCTCGTTATCCCCTCAGGTGTCCCACAAGCATCCAGACAACACTCCTCTTCAGCGTCTGAGTCCCAGCTCCTCAGGAACACCTTTAATTTCCTCATTTCTAACCACAGTGTCCCTCCATATCCATGTGTTCTGCATCCAATGATTCAATCACCTGCAGATGAGAAACATTAAGAAAAAAAATTGCAGAAAGTTCCAGAAAGGAAAACTAGAATGTGCAGTACCAGCAACTATTTACATAGAATTTACATTGTATCTATAACTATTTACATAGCATTTACATTGTATTTACAACTATTTACATAGTATTTACATCGCCTTAGGTATTATAAGTAATCTGGAGAGGAGTTAAAGTACGCAGGAGAGTGTGTATGTTACGTGCAAATACTAATGCCATCTTTTTTTTTTTTTTTTTAAACTAGGCTGCCTCCACCTTCACCTGCTTAGGAACAGGCCCTTGCTCCTTCCCATCCCCTGCAGGCCTTGCTTTCTTTGGCATCGCTGTCTTCAAGACAAGGCAGTGAGGACATGCAAACCGGATTCAAGCCACTTGCGTGTGGCCTCCAGCGTAACGGCCGGCTACGCGAGCTGGGGGCGGGGCGGCGCGGCGCGGCATGGCGCGCGCATGCTCGGAGCGACCCCTCCTGCTCTGAGCCTGCCTCCCGACTGTCTAATGCCATCTTATATGAGGAAGTTGAGCATCCAGGAACTTGGTATCTACGGGGGTTTTGGAACCATTCTCCAGTTCAGTTCAGTTGCTCAGTCGTGTCCAACTCTTTGCAACCCCATGGACTGCAACACACCAGGCCTTCCTGTCCATCACCAACTCCAGGAGTTTACTCAAATGTATGTCCATTGAGTCGGTGATGCCATTCAACCATCTCATCCTCTGTCGTCCCCTTCTCCCCCCACCTTCAATCTTTCCCAGCATCAGGGTCTTTTCAAATGAGTCAGCTCTTCCCATCAGGTGACCAAAGTATTGGAGTTTCAGCTTCAGCATCAGCCCTTCCAATGAATATTCAGGACTGATTTCCTTTAGGATGGACTGGTTGGATCTCCTTGCAGTCCAAGGGACTCTCAAGAGTCTTCTCCAATACCACAGTTTAAAAGAATCAATTCTTCTGTGCTCAGCTTTCTTTATAGTCCAACTCTCACATCCATACAGATACCCAATTTTTGCTGTGCTCCACAGCCCTTGGGGTGATTGCTGCTTCCTGCACTTACCACCTTTAGGGCCTCAGTGTTTCCATTTTGTTTTCTTAACACTCCAATACCTGCTTTAACCAGTCTTCCATAGTGGTGTGTGCGTGCATGCTAAGTCCCTTCAGCCGTGTCCAACTCTTTGTGACCCTGAGGATTATAGCCTGCCAGGCTCCTCTGTCCATGCGATTCTCCAGGCAAGAATACTGAAGTGGGTTGCCATGCCTTTCTCCAGGGGATCTTCCCCACCCAGGGATCAAACCCAGGTCTCCTGCACTTCCTGCATTACAGGTGGATTCCTTACCACTGAGCCACTGGGAAAGCCCTCGGTAAGTGGATACTTGTTGTTAAAATAATTAATATAATTTTTCTTTTCCTGTCTGGAAACTGACAAATGTTCTGCCAATTTCATCCTTTAAAGATTTTTTTTTTTTTACATATTTCCCCAATCAGATTTTTCCCTTATGCCACACTGCCTTTAAATTCACGGGTCCTCTGGCCTAAAATCGCATCCCTTGGCTCCCCAATCCCATCAGTTCCTTCTCAGAACTCAACAGCAGTATATCTGCTGTGTTACTAATGTTCTTCCCTTGGTGGTAAGAGTCTTGAAAATAGGGACTCTGCCTTCTTATCTGTGCTGCATCCCTGAGCACAATTCCTAGAATATCATTGTATTAGAGAAATAGAACCAATAAAATGTAGGAGATATATGTATTATAAGGAACTGGCTTATATAATTATGGAGGATGGCAAGTCTCAATGTCTGCAGGGTGAATTGGCAAGCTGGAGACACAGGAGAATCAATGGCTCTTTCCCAAAGGCTCTCAGGAGCAAGACCCAGGAAGAGACTAAGTCTCGGGTCAAGTCCAAAGACAGGGAACATTTTCTTGTGTTTTGGAGAGGCCTTTTTCTTGTGTTTTGGAGAGGCCTTCTTGTGTTTGGCCTTTTTGTTCTTTTCAGGCCTTCAACTCATTAGACAGGTCTATCCATATTAGGGAGGGCAGTGGTCTTTACTCAGACTGATTTAAACGTTAATCTCACCTCAAAACCCATTCATATAAACACTGAGATGAATTTGGAATCCATTATCTAGACGCCTCTATCATAGCTCAGTTGGTAAAGAATCTGCCTGCAATGCAGGAGACCCAGATTCGATTCCTGGGTCGGGAAGATCCCCTGGAGAAGGAAATGGCAACCCACTCCAGTATTCTTGCCTGGAGAATCCCATGGACAGAAGAGCCTGGCAGGCTATAATCCATGGGGTTGCAAGAGTCAGACATGACTTAGCAATGATTACTGATTAGTGATGGATGCCGCCAGTTAAGGTGACTCACAAACTTGGCCATCTCAATTGTGGAAGCTCACTATGCAGTAGTTAAAAATGTAGGTCTGGTATGGAATGGTATGGTCGGACCAGAGTGACCTGGATTCTAATCTGAGTCCACCCCTTTATAGCCTCTATGACTTGGGGTGTGTGACTAGACTCCCTGATGCTTGTTTCCTCATTTGTAAAGTGGGAAGGGTTGTGTCTGCCCACAAGGACTGTTGTGAGAATTAAAATTGCTCATGGTAAGTGCCTAACTCATCTTCTAGACCAGTGTAAATAATTTACCTGTGTGCCCTCATCATGTGGAAGGGAACACACTGGATAATCTGTATGCTGGGTGGTCACACACCACCTTCTCTAGGGCTCCTGGCTGAGTGTGCAATTACTCTCAGTGAAGTGAAAGTGAAGTTGCTTAGTCATGTCTGACTCTTTGTGACCCCATGGACTGTAGCCCACCAGGCTCCTCCGTCCATGGGATTCTCCAGGCAAGAATACTAGAGTGGGTGCCATTTCCTTCTCCAGGGGATCTTCCTGACCCAGGGATCGAACCCAGGTCTCCCACATTGCAGGCAGACGCTTTAACCTCTGAGCCATTAGGGAAGCCCATACCAGACTATAAAGGAAGCTGAGCGCCGAAGAATTGATGCTTTTGAACTGTGGTATTGGAGAAAACTCTTGAGAGTCCCTTGGACTGCAAGGAGATCCAACCATTCTATCCTAAAGGCAATCAGTCCTAGGTGTTCATTGGAAGGACTGATGTTGAAGCTGAAACTCCAATACTTTGGCCACCTGATGCAAAGAGCTGACTCATCTGAAAAGACCCTGATGCTGGGAAAGATTGAAGGTAGGAGGAGAAGGGGATGACAGAGGATGAGATGGTTATGGCATCACTGACTCAATGAACATGAGTTTGGGTAAACTCCTGGAGTTGGTGATGGACAGGGAGGCCTGGTGTGCTGCAGTCCATGAGATCGTAGAGTCTCTGAGTAACTGAGTTACTCAGTTACTCAGTCACTGAGTAACTGAACTGAACTGAACTGAGACTAATAAGCCAAATTTCTGGGTGCCTGAGATGAAAGAAATTTTTTCAGATTGATCTTTTTGGATACCAGGAAACGTTGCACCCTAGAGAAAAAAAATAGATTTCTACCAGACAGGTGGGGCGGAGGAGAGAACCTGGTTCTCTACTTAGGATGGAGTCATTCAAGGTCTTAGGAAACCACAGACCTGAGAAATGGTACACAGGCTGAAGTTTCTGATCAAAATAGATCAAAAAGTTCTGCTAGACCAGAATCTGGGAAAGATGGAAGGCAAAAAGAGAAGAGGGCAGAAGAGGATGAGATGGTGAGACAGCATGACCAACTCAATGGACATGAATCTGGGCAAACTCCAGGAGTTGGTGATGGACAGGGAGGCCTGGCGTGCTGCAGTCTATGGGGTTGCAAAGAGCCAGACATGACTTAGCGACTGAACAATGACGGTATATCAGCAACAGCCCAACCTGAGTCAGTGGCTCTCAGTCCCACCTTTGACCTGGTAAGTGTCCTCAGGTGCCACAGACACAAGACACACACTCCTCCCCTGCCGTTCCCTTGACAGTGAGAGAAGTTAGTGGGTTCCTGGCCCCTGGTTCTCCTCACCGACCCCCACCCACCCCCCATGGATTCAGGACAGGTTCATTTTCTCTTGCCCTTGTTCCTTCTTTTGGGACTTTCTGCTCATTCTCTTTAGAAGCAGACCCAAGTCCAATCATATCACAGCAGCTCAGCTGTCTGGCCTTGTTGGGTAAATTGCTTTATTTTCTAGATCCTCAGTTCTTTGTTTTGCAAAGTACGAGAAACATTACATACCTCTCTACCCTTTATTAACACCTGGAATGTACTGAGTTCCTCCCCTGTCCTAGGCCCAGCAATCATCTTAACAGCTCTAGGAGGGACAGCTTCAAGTCATCCATGGACCTGACCTCAGAAAGGCCATCACATTTGGACACGGTGCTCTCATTTTCAATCAGTACTAGGCCCTGCAAATACTGCAGCCAGTCTTGGGCATAAGGAACAGAAATTTCCCTTATCCTCCTTTTGAAAGTGAAAAAATGAAATTGTTAGTGGTTCTATCACGTCCAACTCTTTGCAACCCCGTGGACTGTAGCCCGCTAGGCTCCTCTGCCCACAGGACTCTCCAGGTAAGAATATTGGAGTGGGTAGTTGTTCCCTTTTCCAAGGGAATCTTCCAGTCACAGGGACTGAAACCAGGTCTCCCACATTGCAGGCAGGTTCTTTATCATATGAACCACCAGGGAAGCCCCCTAATTGAGGCAACCCGGTGGACTGAAGCCCACCAGGATCCTCTATCTTCCTTTTACAGATGAATAAACCATGGCACAGAAAGTTTCAGTTACATGTCCAAGGTCACACAGCTAGTAACTGGCAGAAGAAGGAAGTCTCCTTCAGAGTCATTTTTTTTTCTTTTGTTTTTAAGGTTTTTTAAATTTTCTTGTGGTGAAAATCACACAATATAAAACCTCCTATTAATATTTTAACCATATGAAACTGCACATTTCAGCAGCACCAAGTCCACTCAGATTGTTGTGTAAATTCTCACTCTCATCCAATCCCTGAATTTTTCACTTTCCTAAACCGAAACTCGGTTCCCATTAAACAGTAAGTCCCCATCACTCCTCTCAACCACCACCCCCCAGCCCCAGGCCCTGGTATCTACCAATGTACTTTCTGACACTATGAATTTGACTATTCTAGATACCTCGTAGAAGTGGAATCAAATAGTATTTGTCTGCACCTACTGTATATTGGAATGCAGTTTTAGGGTCAACTTAATATATCAGGCCCATGTTGTTAACTACTTCTGAAGAGTGCCTAAGAAAGAGAACTCTGTAAAAGCCGTTAGTGCTTCATGAATCAGAGTCAGCTGCTGTGATTGGACCGAGGGGCCTGCTACAATAAAGGCACTACCCTAGAACTTGGGTTGAAGACCCACCTATACCTATACCTACCGACTCTGCCATGCCTGGTGCTGGCAGCTGAATGACAAAGCAATGGTCAGGAGGAAGTGAGTGAAGTGAAAGTCAGCCATGTCTGACTCTTTGGGACCCCATGGACTATACAGCCCATGGAATTCTCCAGGCCAGAATACTGGAGGGGGTAGCTGTTCCCTTCTCCAGGGGATCTTCCCAACCCAGGGATTGAACCCAGTTCTCCTGCATTGCAGCCAGATTCTTTACCATCTGAGTCACCAGGGAAGCCCACGGGCAAGTCTTTTAGTTTAGCTAGGTGTCCCTGGATCGGTCCTCTACACACTCACTGAATCACCAAGAAATCTCCTGAAAAGGCGCCCAGACTGATTCAGGAGGGCAGGGCCTGAGACCCTGCATTGTCACTAAGTCCCAGACAGTGCAGATGCTGCTGGTCTTTGGACCACATCTAGAGCAGCGCAGTCTTAGAAAATGGCCATTTTAAGCTCCAGGCCACTAGATAGGTTAAGTTTTATTGTGTAAATGTAAAGAAAAATGCCAGCTTGCTACTTCTGGGGAAGTACAGATCAGATCAGATCAGATCAGTTGCTCAGTCGTGTCCGACTCTTTGCGACCCCATGAATCGCAGCATGCCAGGCCTCCCTGTCCCTCACCAACGCATCCCTTCAAGCAAAACCTGAAAGATCCAGGATTATCACTGCAAAGAGAATGATTGGGAAGAAAGAGAAGCTGAACATTTTCATTGACAAGATTAATTTCTTTTTCATAAAGTTTGGCATGATTTTAGGAATGACCAGAAGCCCCAGGTGGGTCTCATCTCCTTGCCTTTTTCCAGGGCATCTGAAATTCCCATGATGAGGAAAAAACTACTGTGTATTATTAAGGCAACATTTCCTCAAGAATATCCCACTCAAGACAGTTGTTCCAAAGTGTTAATTCATGCTACAAAAATGATTGTTCTGTGATCTAATTAATTAAGGGAACACTGACTCAACAATAAAGTTGAACACCTGACTATGAGAATCCTCAGAGCGTGTCCGCTGTGATTAACTGGGATAGGAACATGACACACAGCATCTCCTAACCTTGTTTGACTATATAAAACCTCTTTTTACCTTTTGGATCCCTCCTTTTCTTTATTAGCAATTAAATAAACACACCAATTACATCAAGGAAATGCTGGGGGTAGGGATACTCCTTATTTGTTTCAGCAGAGGATTTTTTTTTTTTAAGTATTCAATATGAGTGGAGGAGGGCATGGCAACCCACTCGATTATGCTTGCCTTGAGACTCCCATGGACGAAGGAGCCTGGTGGGCTACAGTCCATGGGGTTGCAAAGAGTCCGACATGACCGATGAGACTTCCAGCGCAGACACCTGGGTGGCAGGGTGGTAGAGTGAACCCTCATATACTACTGATGTGGATTGAAATTAGTATAAGCTTCTTGCAAAGCGCTTTGCAAGAATGAAGGAAAAACAATAAGAATACTTATAAACTTATAAAGTGAAAGTGAAGTCGCTCAGTCATGCCCCAATCTTTGAGACCCCATGGATAGTAGCCTGCACCAAGCTCCTCGGTCCATGGGATTTTCAAGGCAAGAAGTACTGGAGTGAGTTGCCATTTCCTTCTCCAGAGAATCTTCCCAGCCCAGGGAATGAACCCAGGTCTCTCACATTGTAGACAGACGCTTACTGCCTGAGCCACCAAGGAAGTCCTATAAACTTATAAAAGATACTTGCAATACTTATAAACAAGACATTCACTTCTGTGATTCTGTATTAGGATATTTAAAATAACACCAAATAGAAAGGTTTGCTCTTCACAAAACTGTTTGCTGTGCTGCAGCAAAACGAAACAAAACAAAACAAAAAAATCCTATATTTCTTAAAACATGACTATGTGTATGCTAGGTCATCTCAGTTATGTCCGACTCTCTACGACCCCATGGACTGTAGCCCGCCAGGCTCCTCTATCCATGGGATTCTCCAGGCAAGAATACTGCAGTAGGCAGCCATTTCCTCCTCCAGGGGACCTTCCTGACCCAAGCATTGAACCCTCCTCTCTTATGTCTCCTGCATACTGCTAGCGCTTCCTGGGAAGCCCTGCTTAAAATACAGGGACATTTAAATCATCTGTGATGGTGTTACTCAATGTAATACTATAAAGTCCTGACATATGTTTATGAGTTACTACAGAGTGTACTTATGTTATACTGAGTGACGGCAAGCTCTAGATACAATTCTCCTCTATCTGTGGCCATTGCACGTGACCAGTCCCTTCCCGTTGAGCCATGCAGGCTACCTGCTCAGCTGTGGAACCCAGGTCAGCTTTGTGGCCTGCACTGGCAACAAACCACCAGGGAAATAGCGATATACCCAGGCTGCAGTTAAATCCTGCTTCTGCTCGCTCTCTCTCTGGGAATCTTGCCACCATCACAAATACAAGCCCAGGCTGGTCTTCTGGAGGAGAGACCGAGTGCAGGTGAGCAGGGAACCCCACCCCACACACGACTGAGATTGCCCAGCAAAAATCACCTGATGGCAAGCCCATGCGTAAGCTCAGATGAGACTGCAGAGTGAAGAAATCTTCAGTCAATCTCCGGACTCATCAATAATCAAACTGGTTCGTATTGTAATCCACTGAGTTTGGGGGTGAAAATAGATAACTCCCAGAGCTGTAATATAACAAGAAAAAAAAAAAAAGCACAGGGCATAAAACTGTATCAACTAATAGGAAATAATTACAAAACAATGACAACAAAAGGAAATTGGTATATGTGAAAATGCAGTGTGTGCTACGTCACTTCAGTCATGTCCAACTCTGTGAGATCCCACGGACTACAATCCACCAGGCTCCCTGTCCATGGGATTTTCCAGGCCAGAATACTGGAGTAGGTTGCCATTTATTTTTCCAGGGGATCTTCCCGACCCAGGGATCAAACTCCGGTCTCATGTAAATTTGTCTCTATGAAAATGTAATGAATTGCTGTTTTAGGACAGCTCAGTCGTGTCTGACTCTTTGAGACCCCATGGACTATACAGTCCATGAGATTCTCCAGGCCAGAATACTGAAGTGGGTAGCCTTTCCCTTCTCCGGGGGATCTTCCCAAGCCAGGGATCAAACCCAAGTCTCCTGCATTGCAGGTGGAGTCTTTACCAGCTGAACCACAAGGGAAGCTCTTTAGGGCAGCAAGTCTACTAAAATACTGATGCATTTTTCTGTATTTTTCTACCCTTATGCATTTCTAAATTTTCTCTGATGAGTGGCATTATCATAATATTTGCATATTGTAAAAATGGTTCACTTAAAATAATAACTCAGCAGTCTGATGTTTGGGCTTTCCAAGTGGCACAGTAGTAAAGAATCTGCCTGCCAATGCCGGAGACACAGGAGACATGGCTTTAACCCCTGGGTCAGGAAGATCCCCTGGAGAAGGGAATGACAACCCACTCCAGTATTCTTGCCTAGAAAATTCCATGGACAGAGAAGTCTGGCCATCTACAGTCCATGGAGTCACAAAGAGCTGGGCACAACTGAGCACGCATACAAAAAAGTCATATCTATAGTTGGCTTCTTCCAGATACTCTAGAATTTACATTGGCCTAAGGAAAAGTATAGGTGTTTTGAAAACCATATAGTCTAGAATCTGTAGGTGTTATAGTGTTTATTACTATACACACTTTCAAAATTGGTAAATACTCTAAAATGATGCAGCTCTTTTTCACTCTAAAATCAGGTTTTATTTTGATTTAAGGTAAGAATGTGAGTATTAACCCTAAAAAGCCAAAAAAGTAACAACATGAGAATTTGGCCCAACTTCCTTATCACTAAATAACACATAACAGCCATAATGCCACATCACCTCCCATGTCACACAGCAACTTCTCACGCTAAATAAAGCTGAGCTTTCATCTTGAATGGTAGCTTTGGGAATACAGCAAGTATGGAGCAATCCTTAAACTGTTTACAGAGACAGTAAAACAAGGAACACATCCTCTCAGGATAAAAGTTGTTTTATGGTATATAAAGAAAGTCCCTCTTTGAAAGTTCAGCTAAAATTGAGAAGGAGACTTTGTAGTTCTATAGAAACTCTCATCCAAGCCACTGAAAGCATTTTATTGGCATGTACCTTTAATCTACAACCTCCTGAGGGAACATAGCAAGTTTTACTATTCCCATTTTACAGGTAGAAAAACCAAGGCAGAAAGATACCAGAAAAGGTTACACATTAGTTAAATGTCTTTGGTTGAAAGCAACAGAAAACAGTTAGCCAATATAAGCAAAAAAAAAAAAAAGTATATATACACACATTTATGTGCTGTACTCAGTCACTCAGTCTTGTCCAACTTTTTGCAACCCCAGGGACTGTAGCCTACCAAGTTTCTCTGTCCATGGGATTTCCCAGGCAAGGATACTGGACTGGATTACTATTTCCTCCTACAGGGGATCTTTCTGACCAAGGGAAGGAATCTGCATCTCTGGCTCTTGCATTGGCAGGCAGGTTCTTTACTACCTAGTCACTTTGGAAACCCACACACAATTATATACAGTATGATTTTAGATAGACAGCTAGGTACTTACATAGATGATGATATGAGAAAATACATGACTATAAAGAAAACAAGCTGTGTGCTCCAGCACCCTCAACTCCAGGAACCAAAGGAAAGCCTCTTCAGGGTGCTAGATGAAGCAGCTCTAGCCATTTCTCATTACTGTGTCACTCCATTCAAAAGTCAGATTCTAGAGACAGAATGTCTCACCACTCTAGTTTGAATCTCAGGCCAACCCTATGAGTATTGAGCAACATGGTTGAGGGGTAATTCCTAAAAGGAAAATGAAAAGAAATAAAATGGATGTTGGACAGGCAAGAAAAAAAAAAAACCAAAAACCTACCTATGCATATTATGGGGGCTTTCCAGGCGGTGCTAGTGGTAAAGAATCCACCTGCCATTGCAGGGGACGCTGGAGATGCAGGTTGGAAAGATCGAATGCAGTAGGAAATGGCAACCCACCCCAATATTACTGCCTGGGAAATCCCATGAACAGGGGAGCTGATGGGCTACAGTCCATGGGGCAGAAAAGAGTTGGACATGATTGGAGTGACTTAGCATGCATGTGCATATTATAAGATGGATGAAAAGTAAAGGGAAGAATTTACAGGTGTCTGTCTGCCTGTCACTCTGTCATTCCTAGAATCAACCAGATGCTTCTAAAAGCCAGGGAGGATGTGTATCTTTGGGTCTAACCCACAAACTGCCACAGAGCTGTGTTCAATAGGGGCTGAATGAATTCATGGACCATTTGTGTCATCCTTGACAAAATACTCAGGAATGACACCTGTCTACCATTTCTCTCCCCCAAGGTCCTACATGCTTCAACACTCCAGGCCATGTTCTCTGTTCTTAGGACTCTTCCCAGGGGGCAGTGACTGTTTTCCTACCCACTAAATTCACCGTTCCCTGAAGTTGTTCCTTCCTATGGATATGTTCAAAACTAGTTCTGGTGTTGGCCATCCAGAACCAGCTATATCTCAAGTCTGATCCCTCTTTTGCCTCAATTTTCTCGCTTGTCTAATGGGAATAGATAATAGTTCTACATTTTAGGGTTGTTATAAGGATTAAGAGAAATATTTGTAAAGCACTTAGGGTAACCTTGACACATACCGAGGCATTATTTGTTACCTGCTGTCATCATCAGCATTGTCGTCTTCATCAAGACATCACCACTATCCTTAAATGGACACCGCATAAAACCACTGAAAATGCACTGAGGTTTCAGGATCTATTCCTAAGACCTCGGTTCAGTTCAGTCGTTCAGTCCCGTCCGACTCTGCGATCCCATGGACTGCAGTATGCTAGGCTTCCCTGTCCATCACCAACTCCTGGAGCTTACTCAAACTCATGCGATCATGAGTTGGTGATGCCATCCAACCATCTCCTAGCATGCACTAATTAATCTATACTTCTAAAGCTGAAATTTGATCTCCTTAAAACCCTCCGATTTCTGTCCCTCATCTTTGGGATGTGCTCCAGGGTTCTCTGGTTCTGAACCTGTTTAGCATTCTAACCTCATCTTCCACCACTAAAGTCACACACTTCATTTTCCAGTAACATCCAAGTATATATAAATGCCCCCACATCCAAGATAGTTCATACAAATTTCTATCTCTGTTTCCCTAATGTTTAGAATACCCTTTCTCTTTCTCTCTCTCTCTTATCACAAATTTGGTTCATTTGCCAGCAAGGACAATTTCAAGTACAATATACTTGATATATTAATATAGAAAATCTTCCCTGCTTCTTCAATTCAGGCTAAGCTCCCCTTCCTTCAATGTTTCCCTCTACCTCAACATACAACAAATTCAATTACAGAAGTTCTTGACTATGTGGCCATCTGGTCGACCTCACAGATTGCCAAAGTGAAAGTGAAAGTCACTCAGATGTGTCCAACTCTTTAAGACCCCATGGACTATATAGTCCACGGAATTTTCCAGGCAACATGCTGGAGTAGATTGCCATTTCCTTCTCCAGGGGATCTTCCCAACCCAAGGATCGAACCCAGGTCTCCCTCATTGCTGGCAGATTCTTTACCAGCTGAGCCACAAGGGAAGCCCATAGTTTGCCAAGAACACTATATAGGGAGGGTCTATGGCTTATTCATCATGATATTCTCAGTACCAAGCTCCATACGTGCTTACTGGACTAAAATCCTTTTCATTCCATCTGATTCATTTGCAAGGTTAGTGGTCTATTTTCTTTGTTGACAAGGCACCTTCATTACATAAAAGTATTCCCATAAAACTCTTATTTATCAAATAAATTCTATCTTACTTGTACCCACAGCAATCCCCCTCTTGCATCTGGATCCTATAAGAATCCTGGAGCTTACTAGATGCAGGAAAATGATGGAGGTGGGAGTGTAGTAAGGAGGCAACAGCCTCAGTTTTCATTTCTAGTCTCTGGTGTTGCTGTTGCTGAATAGAAGCCCTTTCTCAGTTGTCATCGATTACCAGAAAGTGAGTGTTTATGCTAGCGGTCCCCCACCACTGCACCAGCTCAGCCACAGGGAACTTTGCCAGAACTCCAGGGCCACTGCACTCAACCTTCAGGCCAGCAAGGAGGTCAAACCAGTCCATCCTAAAGGAAATCAATCCTGAATATTCATTGGAAGGACTGATGCTGAAGCTCCAATACTTTGGCCACCCGATGCAAAGAGCCGACTCATTGGGAAAAAACCCTAATGCTGGGAAAGATTGAAGGAGATGGCTCGATAGCATCACTGACTCAGTGGACATGAGTTTGAGCAAACTCGTGGAAATAGTGAAGGACAGGGAAGCCTGGTGTGCTGCAGTCCTTGGTATTGCAAAGAGTTGGAAATGACTTGGCAACTGAGCAACAACAGGCCAGTATAATGACCACCACCACCTTCCAGTTGGGCTGGTTCTCTCAATATCTGCACAATCATGCACAGCCATCTCACTGATTGTGTCCCCCACTGTTTTCAAACCCTGAAGAGGTCCCATCTCCACTTTAGACTATACTTCAGTGGGAATGTACCTTGAAGTAAAAAAAAAAAAACAAAAAAAAAAACATGAGACTGAATGGGAAGGGGCCCACTCACTTATTTTTTTTTCAGCCTTGGGGCCCCAAAAGGCTATTAACTGCCTTCATTAAGATTAAAGAAAATTCTGATCTCAATAACCTAGAAAAGGGTACCTTGCCTTTGCTTCCAGTGAATCTGCAGTAACATATAAAAAGAGACACAGGTAAGTTTCTCAATCACCCTGCTATGTTGCCCATTATTTCTAACACCTACTATGTAACTTGAGCTAATAGGGTCTTGTTCCTCAAGGAATTCATCACACGGTTGAGAAGATAGATGATTAGAAAACAAGGCTTCCCTCGTAGCTCAGTTGGTAAATCATCTGCCGGCAATGCAGGAGACTTGGGTTCAATCGCTGGGTCCGGAACATCCCCTGGAGAAGGAAATGGCAACCCACTCCAGTATTCTTGCCTGGAGAAACCCATGGACAGAGGAGCTTGGCAGGCTACTGTCCACGGGATCACAAGAGTCGGACACGACTTAACAACTAAACCACCACCAACAGACAGAAAACCAGAGTACAGTGACGCACAGTAGGACTGAGCAGGAAAGAAGTCCAAGACACGAAGCAACATACAGCGTAGGCACCCGGCTTAGGCTAGCCAATCAGAAAAGTCAACAGCAGAGATGAGTCTTAGAGACCAGAAGACACTGGGCGGGTCGGGCAGGGAGGCAAAGGGAGAGAAGTAAGTTGGTTTTTTCTTCTTTTCCATTTAAACTGCATAAGCATTCTTCCTGTTGTGAAGTGGAGGGTAAAAGGAAGTCATTAAAGATCTTAAGCATAAGAGGGACATGATGATGGGGCAGGCTGGCGGGAAGCCAAGCCAGAGGCAGGAGGACCAGTTCTGAGCCTCAGTCCCTGCTTTCCTCCGGGGTGAGCTGTCTGCTAATTATAACCTGCCCAGGAAACCACAGGCCCAGTAGCCTGTGATGACACAGCACTAAGGGGTTCCTGCTTTTGCTGGGATTCCTAATGAGCTTCACTTAAGAGAGGGTTTGGCTTCTCCAGTGTCCAATTCTTTTATGAATCCCCAGAAGTCACCTAAAGTCTCAGCCCCGGAGTATGCATGACCTGATTTCTGACCCAGGAGCATCCCCTCCACTGACAGTGTTTTCAGGGACCAAAGAGGGAGCAATTAGATGAAAGGAAGAAACCCACAGAGGCACGGAGTTCCCCTTGTTTGAAGGAGAGGCGTGTGCCAACCACAAATGGTGCAGCTTAAAGAACCATGGTGCTCCTTGACCTCGAAGACTGGACCTAAATGTATGGTTCTTTTGAGCCTGTCAGAAGCCGGAATGAGTCATAACCCAGCTTGGCTTGGTGGGGAGGGGCAGGTGGTGGGGTGTGAGTCACCGTGGAGAGAAGGACTTGTTAACTTGAAGCTCAAGAGAGACCTGCAACAGATGGCGGTGGCATCTTCTGGTTTCTCCGCTTTCCTTTAAGACTCTGAGCTAAGCCAGGGGTTACAAAAGGAACTGTGTGGTGGCTTCTTATTAATGAGACTAGACAATTAGAGGAAAGAGAAAAACATACCAGGAACAGGGATAACCCAGGGGAACCAGAACTTCAGATCTTTTTTTTTTTTTTTCAATTAATGAAAGTATGGGTTTTGTTTTTCTTCCAAGAAATGCAACTTGGCAACTGCATGGCACTATAGGAAGTGTACATGTGATCCCTGGAGCCAGGTTGGTCATGTTGAACTCCCCCTATTGCCACCCTGTAGCTATGTAACTTTACGGGCAAGTTGCCAAATCTGTCTGAGCCTTAGTTTCCTTATCCATCAAATGGGTTTAAATAATGCATTAATGCTGGCCATGAATGAACAATTACTGCGTGCCAGGCAATGGATATGGTGTCCTACTTACATCATCTCAAATGATTCCCAGTCCTATTCTATAATAATATATTCATTTTAGGGTTACTGGGAGGATTAAATGACTGTCTCACCGCCTTAGCACAATAAAGGAGCTAAATGCTGTTGTTATTTAATCACTAAGCTGTGTCTGACTCTTTTGCAATCCATGGGCTGTAGCCTGTCAGGCTCCTCTGTCCATGGGATTTTCCAGGCAAGAATACTGAAAGGGTTTTCTATGTCCTTCTCCAGGAGATCTTCCTGATCCAGAGATCAAACCCGCATCTCCTGCATTGGCAGGTGGGTTGTTTGCCACGGAGCCACCAGGGAAGCCCAGGGGCTAAATAGGTATTAACCACTGTCATTTTATTTTTAATCTGTAGGGAAGCTGAACTATCTTGAGCTCTAGGTTTTCTCTGGACACATTTACTTTAGTTAAATCTGTACATTTTTCCCTTGGGGACAAACAAAACAGCAACAACACAACAAAAAAAAAAAACCCTGCTTTTATTTTATCATTTTTATATCGCTTTCCTTTATTTGATTTTTTTCATCCATGTGAACATTGCATGCTGCTGCTGCTGCTAAGTCACTTCAGTCGTGTCAGACTCTGTGGGACCCCATAGACGGCCTCCCACCAGGCTCCCCCATCCCTGGGATTCTCCAGGCAAGAACACTGGAGTGGGTTGCCATTTCCTTCTCCAATGCATGAAAGTGAAGAGTGAAAGTGAAGTCGCTCAGTCGTGTCCGACTCTTAGCGACCCCATGGACTGTACCCTACCAGGCTCCTCCATCCATGGGATTCTCCAGGCAAGAGTACTGGAGTGGGGTGCCATTGCCTTCTCCATATATCATCCTTATTCTGATTTCAATGGCACCCCACTCCAGTACTCTTGCCTGGAAAATCCCATGGACAGAGGAGCCTGCTGGGCTGCTGTCCATGGGGGTCGCTGGGAGTCGGACACAACTGAGCGACTTCCCTTTCACTTTTCACTTTCATGCATTGGAGAAGGAAATGGCAACCCACTCCAGTGTTCTTGCCTGGAGAATCCCAGGGACGGGGGAGCCTGGTGGGCTTCCGTCTATGGGGTCGCACAGAGTCGGACACGACTGAAGCGACTTAGCAGCAACATAGGTATCTTAGAACTTGACTAGGATGTAACAGTGAAAAGTCAAACTGTTTAAGCAACAAAGAAACTGGAATAACACTTTTTAATTGTACCTATTACTGTAAGACCTTGAAGGTAGAAAGAGGCAGCTCACTTGGTTTTATGGAAATGACCTTCAGATTGTACAAATCGGATCCATTTGGCACTGGACCCAGTATCCAAATCTAGATTTTAACAAAGGAGAGAGTGAGAGGGAGGAAGGAGGAAGAAGCTTCTCCACCAGATTCCTCCTCATTGGAAATGGGATCCTTAGGTAGGCTTGTTTATTACAGAAAACAAAATTATATAATAATTTATGGGGGCTTCTCAGGTAGCTCAGTGGTTAGGAGAATCCGCCTGCCAATGCATGAGGTGCAGTTGCAATTCCTCGGTCGGAAGATCCCTTGGATTAGGAACTGGAAATCTACCCACAACTTATTATATAATTTTTCCCTCTGTAAGAAACAAGCCTGATCGAAGGAATCCCACTTCAAATAATTTATATATTGTTGCTGCTGCTGCTGCTAAGTCGCTTTATTTGTGCTTGACTCTGTGTGACCCCATAGACAGCAGCCCAGCAGGCTCCTCTGTCCACGGGACTCTCCAGGCAAGAATACTGGAGTAGGTTGCCATTTCCTTCTCCATTATATATTGTTAATAAGCTGGAAAACATCACTGACTCAATGGACATGAGTTTGAGTAAACTCCGGGAGTTGGTGAAGGACGAGGAGGCCTGGCGTGCTGCAGTCCATGGGGTCACAAAGAGTTGGAGACGACTGAACGACTGAATTGAACTGACTGAAGGACCTGGGCTCTGGACCCAGAGAACCTGGGCTTGACTCTCGGTTCTGCACACTTTTGTGACCTGGTAGGTTAAGGAACTTCTCTATGCCTCCGTTACCTCATCTGTGAAGCGAAGACATAGAGAGCTTCAAAGTGTGTCTGGTTAGTAAACAACACTCCCTGAATCTTATCACATATCCCCCTGTTGACTTCATTTTATGGATGAGTAAGTAGGCTCAGAGAGGCTGTGACTTGCCCAAGGTAACACAGCAAGGAATAAGGGCAGAGCTCCTACCTCCTGCCTCAGCTGTCATCCTTTCCTAGCCCAGCACAAGGGGGTTGGGAGAAGAGGACGAAGCTTCGCTGAGAGGTCTATAAACAGCCATGGGAACTGATGTGGGACTATGCACAGCTCTAAGAGCAGATTGCTTGTAAATTCCTAAAGCATAGTGAAGTGAAGTGAACGTCGCTCAGTCATGTCTGCCTCTTTGAGACCCCACGGACTATACAGTCCATGGAATTCTCCAGGCCAGAATACTTGAGTGGGTAGCCTTTCCCTTCTCCATGGGATCTTCCCCAGGAATTGAATCCAGGTCTCCTGCATTGTAGACGGATTCTTTACCAGCTAAGCCACAAGGGAAGCCCAAGAATACCGGAGTGGGTAGCTTACCCCTTCTCCAGGGGATCTTCCCAACCCAGGAATAGAACTGGGGTCTCCTGCACTGCAGGAGGATTCTTAGAACTCATTTAAGGCATCTCATATTCCCAGTGCCTGGCACAGTATCCAGACCAGAGTAAGCACTAAAGGAATATATGTAGAATGAGTGATAAAGAGGGGTATGCGATAATTTAGGGATGGGAATAATGTCAGTATCAAGACTTTTGAACCAGGATGAATGAGCTGGACCCAGTGGGTGGCCATTATCCAGATTTCTAGGAAAAGAGGGACAGGCTGCCCTGCCCCAAGAAAATACAACTGAGGTACAGCCTATTGGAAAGAGAGGGGCACACTGTTCTTGACTCTGAAGACTAGGTCTATTATAGGGTACATCCAGGGAAGGGGAAAAAACATATGGCTGAATGTATAGCCCCGGCAAGATCTCATCCTTGACATTCTCCCGACACCCACTTCCACTCAATCCTAGCAAGGCCTGGTAGAAACTGAGCAGAAATCAAATGGTTGGTCAGGAAGAGCAATTGCCACAATTGCCCTGGTGAGAAACTTTTTTTTTTTTTTTTTCACAGAATTACCTGAGTTCTCTGCTCATGCTAAGTTATAATAATCATATTTTCACAAGGCATTTTCTTGATTTCATTAGAGTTCCTCAAGGCTGCTACAAGGTAGGAAGGGCAGAGTCTACATCTCCATTTCACAGGTGTGAAGACTGAGGTCCAAGTGCAGGTGCAAGACACACTCAGGCATGAGGGTCAGCCCTGCCACGTGGACCAGATCCACACGCCAGCCCCTCCCCCAGTTCATCCACATTCAGGAGGCACACCTGGCAAATCCCACAGCCCAGGCGCCGAGTGCTTGCCTGTGCGCTAAGTCGCTTCACTCGTTCTGACTCTTTGTGACCCTATGGACTGTGGCCCACCAGGCTCCTCAGTCCATGGGATTCTCCAGGCAAGAACACTGGAGTGGGTTGCCATACCCTCCTCCAGGGGGTCTTCCTGACCGAGAGGATCACACAATTACCTCCCCGCCCTCATACACCACCCTCTCATCCCCCCAGCCAGATGTGAGCGTCAGAGAGGGACACTGGCTCTTTGTCTCGAGATTGAGAGCAGTCTCGATTTAGCACAGCTGTGATGGCTTTTGGTAAACTAGGGGCCATCTGCATAGTGGCCAGAGGGATGGACTAAGGCAACTGTCTAGATTCAGATCCATAGCTGGCCCCACACTGCGTCTACAGACTTGGGCAAGTTATTCAACTACTCAGGATCTCAGTTTCTTCATCTTTGTAATAGAGAAAATCATAGGAGATTTTTAGCTCCATTTAAATGTTTCTCTGAACAATTAGAACTTTCCATGATAGATAGGACTGCCCCATCAAGTAATGAGCTCCCCATCACTGGGAGCATACAAGCAAATCCATATACCCATGCATCTGCCCTTAGGGAGGATTTGTATGGGTGAATGCTAGATGATAGGTAGACAGGAATACTGGTCCCCAAACTACCAACCTTACCAGAGTCACCCAAAGGACATTTAGCAAATGTAGTTCCAGTGGTCCCACACCTGAATGTTCTGACTACAGACCTGTCAGACAGAGCTCAAAACCCTGGGTTTTTCATAGAAGGATCCAGGTGTATTAGTTTGCTAGGGCTGTCCTCACAAAGTACCACAAACTGGGAGGCTTAAACAACAGACATGTGTCTCACAGTCCTAGAGCCCGGGAGTTCAAGATCAAGGTACCAGTAGGTTTGGTTTCTTATGAGGGTTTGGGGGAGAATATGTCTGAGTCTTTCACACAACTTCTGGTAGTTCAGTGGCAATAGTTGACATCCCTTTGTTTATAGATGCAAGCATGCCTACATACTCAGGTATGTCTGACTCTTTGTGACCACATGGACTGTAGCCGCCAGGCTCCTCCATCCGTGGGATCTCCCAGGCACAAATATTGGAACAGGTTGCCATTTCCTCCTCCAGGAGATCTAGGAGATCTTCCCAACTCAGGGATCAAACCCGCATCTCTTACATTGGCAAGCGAATGCTTTACCACTGTGTCACCTGGGAAACTCTTCTTTAGAGATGTATCAACTCAGTATCTGTCTTCATCTTTGCACGGACATCTCCCTGTGTGCATGTAATCTTTGTGTCTAAATCGCCTGTTTTTTTAGTCATCATGGGTTAACCACGCTCATGCTAAGACGCTGATCATCTGCAAAGACCCTAGTGCTAAACAAGGTCTTGGTCACAGATGCTGGAGATTGAGACTTGAGCAACTTTTTGGAGGATACAAGTCGACTCAGAATTCCAAGTGATTCAGATGTACAGTCAGGGTTCAGATCAGATCAGATCAGATCAGTCGCTCAGTTGTGTCCAACTCTTTGCGACCCCATGAATTGCAGCACGCCAGGCCTCCCTGTCCATCACCAACTCCCGGAGTTCACTCAGATTCATGTCCATCGAGTCAGTGATGCCATCCAGCCATCTCATCCTCTGTCGTCCCCTTCTCCTCCTGCCCCCAATCCCTCCCAGCATCAGAGTCTTTTCCAATGAGTCAACTCTTCACATGAGGTGGCCAAAGTACTGGAGTTTCAGCTTTAGTATCATTCCCTCCAAAGAAATCCCAGGCTGATCTCCTTCAGAATGGACTGGTTGGATCTCCTTGCAGTCCAAGGGACTCTCAAGAGTCTTCTCCAACACCACAATTCAAAAGCAGCAATTCTTCAGTGCTCAGCTTTCTTCACAGTCCAACTCTCACATCCATACATGACCACAG
This sequence comes from Bos grunniens, assembly GCF_055505025.1. Lineage (NCBI taxonomy): Eukaryota > Metazoa > Chordata > Mammalia > Artiodactyla > Bovidae > Bos > Bos grunniens. Next base: position 7,665,455 of record NC_141170.1, on the reverse strand, counting down.
GAAAAACCATAGCCTTGACTAGAAGAACCTTTGTTGGCAAAGTAATATCTCTGCTTTTGAATATGCTATCTAGGTTGGTCATAACTTTCCTTCCAAGGAGTAAGTGTCTTTTAATTTCATGGCTGCAGTCACCATCTGCAGTGATTTTGGAGCCCAGAAAAATAAAGTCTGACACTGTTTCCACTGTTTCCCCATCTATTTCCCATGAAGTGATGGGACCAGATGCCATGATCTTAGTTTTCTGAATGTTGAGCTTTAAGCCAACTTTTTCACTCTCCACTTTCACTTTCATCAAGAGGCTTTTGAGTTCCTCTTCACTTTCTGCCATAAGGGTGGTGTCATCTGCGTATCTGAGGTTTTTGATATTTCTCCCGGCAATCTTGATTTCAGCTTGTGTTTCTTCCAGTCCAGCGTTTCTCATGATGTACTCTGCATATAAGTTAAATAAGCAGGGTGACAATATACAGCCTTGACGTACTCCTTTTCCTATTTGGAACCAGTCTGTTGTTCCATGTCCAGTTCTAACTGTTGCTTCCTGACCTGCATACAAATTTCTCAAGAGGCAGGTCAGGTGGTCTGGTATTCCCATCTCTTTCAGAATTTTCCACAGTTTATTGTGATCCACACAGTCAAAGGCTTTGGCATAGTCAATAAAGCAGAAATAGATGCTTTTCTGGAACTCTCTTGCTTTTTCCATGATCCAGTGGATGTTGGCAATTCAATCTCTGGTTCCTCTGCCTTTTCTAAAACTAGTTTGAACTCACGGTTCACATATTGCTGAAGCCTGGCTTGGAGAATTTTGAGCATTACTTTACTAGCGTGTGAGATGAGTGCAATTGTGCGGTAGTTTGAGCATTCTTTGGCATTGCCTTTCTTTGGGATTGGAATGAAAACTGACCTTTTCCAGTCCTATGGCCACTGCTGAGTTTTCCAAATTTGCTGGCATATTGAGTGCAGCACTTTCACAGCATCATCTTTCAGGATTTGGAATAGCTCAACTGGAATTCCATCACCTCCACTAGCTTTGTTCGTAGTGATGCTTTCTAAGGCCCACTTGACTTCACATTCCAGGATGTCTGGCTCTAGGTGAGTGATCACACCATTGTGATTATCTGGGTCGTGAAGCTCTTTTTTGTATGGTTCTTCTGTGTATTCTTGCCACCTCTTCTTAATATCTTCTGCTTCTGTTAGGTTCTGCAGTCAGGGTTAAGGACCAATAACAAGGACTGTAAACAAGAGCTTTCCAAATGGATGTGTAGACACCCCCAGGGAATCTCACATAACTGCAGCTTCAGATTCACAGCTCCTGGAGAGCCTAGGACCCTGCTTTGAGCTGCCTTTTTTTGTTTTTTAATTCAATCTCTGAGTGCACAGGAAAAACCCTGCCAGTAGAACTCTGGATCCTTCATGCCTGATGCCCATTCAGGAAGCAGCATTCTAGTAGAACAGATCCTAGGGTGGGAAAAAAAGGAATGGGGCCCCACACTCGGGAAAAGCTTCTTTCATCCCTGTGCGCCTTGCCTTACTCTTTTTACAGGTACATATTCAGGGTTACCTCGTGGCTCTTGTCTTGTTGCCCTGTCCCCACCGCCCCCAACCCTTCCACCCCAACCCCACCACCTGTTAACTCAGCCCAGCCTGAATGAACCCCGGCTGCCGGCAGCTGGCCACCAGAAGTGACGGCCCCCTGATCACCTGCGCTGGCCAAGACAGAGGCCAGAGGCCTCCGGGCAAGCGAGGCCAGTCCCCTAGGGGCAGAGAAATCCACCTTTGTTGTCAATCCCCGAGGCCTGCCGGAAGCGGTGCGCCCCGCCCAGCACGCACTGCACCCTCCTACCGTGTAATTGTATCCGCCATGGGGCAGGCCTGGCCAGGCACAAAGAAGACAGCTGTGTGGCCCGGCTGCAGCCCAGGGGCCTCCGCCCGCGCCTCGAAGCCTCCTTAATTTATTTATAGATGCGCTTACTCTTTATGTGGCCTAGTTAAGGACGCCTTTCCATAAATACATAGAAACGGATGTTATTCTAGAACCCACCAATAATAGACACAGCTGTAGCGCTTGCGGCTGGATTAAGAGCCCGGTCTCCAGCTCATCACCCCTTTCCCCTGAAATAGAAAATAAAGTTTTGGTTTTGTTTTTTAAGCGTTTGTATGAAAGAGAGAAATTCTGCTTAATAATGAGACGTTTCTTTCAGAGCCAAGACAGGATTTCTTAGGAAACAGAACATGAGGAGCTAAGACTGTATCTTTGCCAACTAACCGATGGAAGTAGCTCTCCCCCTCCCCCTCTGGTGATGGCAGTGTTTGGGTCCTCTACTTTCATCTTTAAATGTGCACATCGGTTTAACCCAAACAAAATCCTCTTGTTCCAGGGACTATATGTGGTTCATTTATCTGCAAATATATATATATATATATATATTTGCCATATGATTTGGCAAACATATGATCTGCTGGCTTTCTCCAGTGTGGTCAGTTGTTTGGGGCGCTGGCCCAGGGACTGCTCTCTGGATTTAGGGAGCAGAGGAAAAAAGAAAAGCAAATCATTACAGAACTGTGAATGAGTCTCCAGCCTGCATCCTTTTGTTTTTTTCTCCCAGTTTGTTCTACAGACCCTTAATTCTATTATCCAGCTGTAATTTGGCTCTGTATCTCTCCAACATTTTCTCCTTTCTTCTGCCCCCTTTCTTTTTAATCGATTGATTCATCTGTAATTGGATTTTCTCTGGCTCTTACCAGCTATTAAAAGTATCTATGTGTGTGTATGTGAGTGAGCTTTGTAACTAGGTCACCCTTTCAAATTCCTGGCCATCCTGACTCTTGTTCAGGTTTATTGGTATAAATTCAATTACCTGGTTCCTTTTGAGGGGACAGGACACCCCAAAGGGAACTGCATGCTTTGGAAGAAGACAAATCCATATCCTGTTGCGTTTTTTGTTTTGTGGGAGGCTGACATTAATTGAGCTCATACTATGTGCCAGGAGTTTTTTCAAGCACTTTACAAGCATTCATAATCCTCACTGCATGCTTTTATAGCAGGCATTATTATTATTAGCGCATTTTACAGATAAAAGCATGGCAACAGAGGCGGTTAGGGGGCTTACCCATGATCACAAATGAGTTATTTCTAAAAAAATTTTTATATTATATTTATAATGTAATTAAGATCTTGCTATTGCTAAGTCACTTCAGTCGTGTCTGACTCTGTACGACCCCACAGACCGCAGCCCAACAGGCTCCCCCGTCCCTGGGATCCTCCAGGCAAGAACACTGGAGTGGGTTGCCATTTCCTTCTCCAATTAAGATATAATTTTGTATTAGGACTTCCCTGGTGGCTCAGCGGTAAAGAATCCAGCTGCCAACACAGGAGACCCAGGAGGCGCGGGTTCAATCTCTGGGTAGGGAAGATCCCCTGGAGAAGGAAATGGCTAAGCACTCTAGTACTCTTGCCTGGGAAATCGCATGGACAGAAAAGCCTGCTGAGCTACAGTCCACAGGGTCACTAAAGAGTCAGACATGACTTAGAGACTCAACAATAACAATAGCCAATTAGCAATGTTGTGACCATTTCGGGTGGACAGGAAAGGGATCAACCACACATACACAGGTATCCATTCTCCCCCCAAACTCCCCTCCCGTCCAGGCTGCTACATTTCATTGAGCAGAGCTCCCTGTGCTATACATAGGACCTCGTTGGTTATCCATTTTAAATACAACAATGTGCACACCTCAATCCCAAATGAGCTCTTGACCATGGGGCAGTTTTCCAAAATTCTGCCCCTTGATAACGTGTAACTTTGAATGTGGCTTATTATTTTCTGCTTCAGTCTACACATCTACAAAACGGATTTTTTAAAAAAAGGGGTGGATCCCACTCACATGACGATAGTTAGAATGTGTGACAGTGTGGGTGGGGCCTGACTCTCATTGGCGAGGGTCAACTCACAAGATCACCACGAGGGAGACTCCTAACACCTGACCGAGAATGAGACCAAGGACGAAATAAAGGACCCCTGTGAGCGTGGAGAACAGGAATATTGTCCTCCGATGCTTGCTTCCTCAAACACCACAGTCTTTGCTTTGAACAAACAAATAGAAACCAAGCAGATTCCTTTATAGCATCACTATAGGGATTGTGTTGCTGGCAAGCTGTGGGGTTTAGACAAGCATTTCTGCTCTCCCAAATGTGAAACAATGGAGTCGAGGTAGCTGGCCGAACCCCTGCCGTAACCATCTCAGGGGACAGGCTCAGTGCTGTCACTGCAAGACTGGACCATGGACCAGCTGCCAGGTCATCATAAAGCACTTGAGCACTTAACAGTTGCATTTAATAGAGTGATTTACCTCTCACCACAAATGCATCCAGACCACACTCTTACCCCCATTCCACAGATGGAAAGACTGAGCCACAAAGTGGCCAAGTAACTCGCCCCAGGTGGCACAGTGAGTGGCAGAACCAAGACTCCAACCACCAAACTGTCTCCACTGAGTTCACAGGGGTGTTGGGCCTCAGGGAAGATGTGCAGAACTTGGCTTTGTCATTGAAACAGGGTGGGACAGGTGCCGGGGTGAGTTAAGCACTGGGAAGGAATAAATCGCTAAGGAACAAAGGAGCTGCCAAACGGACTGCCTGAGAGCTTGTGGCTTGCCCTTCCTTTGGGTTGTGTAACACTGCCAACCTCCGCTTCTTAAACCAGCCCACCAGTGATTTCACAAGGTTGCGGAACGAAGCAATACACATGGGACAGGACAGCACCTGATCCTCAGAGCCTCATGACTTCCCGGCCCATGGGAGTTATGATAATAACAGTTATTATTACTGCAAGGAATTTTAAATAGGATCTACATGTGCAACTGTATGCAAGGTTTTTAAAAAATATATATACTTGCCAGATTCCTTTTATATCAGATTTTTTTTTTCCCAAGCCAAATTTTAAAAATTCTAGAAACTACGAACAGAGTTGGTTCCACTCCACACCCCTCCTCCTGCTTCTTTCTACCAGGTCCTAAGGCTCCTCGGAGAGACACAGAACACAGTTTGGACTGTCACTCCGGGAGGAGGAGTCAGAGATCAGCCTCCACAGCGAAACTGCAGAGTCATATAATTTCACAACTTCGAACGTCTGGCAAACTCGGCAGGCAGTATTTGCAAAAGCAATTTTGCAATGACCACACTGGGGAAATCCCCAAAGAATGTTTGTAATTCTGCAGATTTAGAGGTTTGTTTGAATTCTAAATTTCCCCAAACCACATCATCTAAAAATGTAACACTCCTTTTCAAATTGAAACAGCATGTGTGTGTTCACTGTGACATAAGTCAAAATATCATTTAATTGGACCGCAGTTTCACAGACCGATCATTACAATATTTCTTGCAATCATACATAGTTGTAAGCAATTTACATATCCGGGGGTGAAAAACTCTGTCCGTAACTCGTAGCATCTCAATAGCACTATAGTTACTCTGCGCCAGGGGCTAGAGGAAGGGGTGAACTCTTGTCAGCAGATGCCTGCGTTCTTTCAGGGGTGACGGACGTGTCCTTGAATTAGAAACCAGTTATGGTTGCCCAATTCTGTGGCTACACTGAAACCCACTGAATTGTATACTTTCAAAGGGTGAATTTTACGGTATGTGAATTATCTGGATAAAAATAGGTAGTGGGAAAAGATTGGTAGACTTCTTTGTAAATTGGGTCAATGAAGTATGATAGAAAAGTTGGAAAAAATAATGTTATATAAACCCAATTTTTAACAGAATATAATCAAGATATTAAGTAGGAGGGAAAAAAAAAATCATGTTCCAAGTGACCAAATCTCACACACTTTGATGAAAAAATAACACCTGTGTTTAGATGGATCTCGAAGAATATATGGGCTTCCCTGGTGGCTCAGTGCTAAAGAACCACCCCCCCCCCCCACCAATGCAGGAGACTCAGGTTCAATCCCTGGATTGGGAAGAGTCCCTGAAGGAGGAAATACCAACCCACTCCATTATTCTTGCTTGGAAATCCTGTGGACAGAGGAGCCTGGCAGGAAATGACTTAGTGACTAAACAACCACAACAGAAGAATATATACCAAATTGCTAACTGGTTTCTGGGATGATAGGTGGGTTTTCGTTTCTTTTTGCATTTCTAGGGATATCATTTATTTTTAATAACGTTATAGAAAAGAAAAAAACAGTTTGGCTGGAAGGGGAAGGTAGATGATGATGCTTTACTTTAGACCTTCAAGTTACCCAAACCCAGCAAGCTTCAACAATGTATCCAGCAAAGTGACAATATGTGCTGTGTTAGGAAAACAGCCATCGACTGCCAGCAACAAAAGGACAAACAACAAACAATGCTTCAGTGTTTCTCTGCTGACTTCTCTCCCCCATCGCTTTCATTTCGATTTAGACAATGTGGGGACTGTTCTCCTCCTGATATAAGTTACAAGCAAAGCCAATCTCACTTATCAACTGCTTTTTGATAAACATCTTCCCTTCCCCTGTTATCAAAGAGACCTTATTCAGAATGTTATGAGCAATGTTTTGGTTAGTTGGTTCTGTTTTATCAGCATCATGTACAAAGTTATGCCTATGGAGGAGAAGAATGGAAAATAAAATGATGGGAACTACTGTATGTCAGGGGCTCCCCAGGTGGCGCAGTGGTCAAGAAAGTGAAAGTGAAGTCGCTCAGTCGTGCCCGACTCTTTCCAATCCCGTGGATTGTAGCCCACCAGGCTCCTCCATCCGTGGGATTCTCCAGTCAAGAATACTGAGGCCACGGGCTACTGCAGGAGACTCGGGACCACGGGTTCGATCCCTGGGTTGGGAAGATTCCCTGGAAGAGGACATGGCAACCTGTTCCGGTATTCTCTCCTGGAGAATCCCATGGACAGAGGAACCTGGTGGGCTACAGTCCACGAGGTCCCAAAGAATCAGACAGGACTGAGCACACACACACTGAATGTCAGATATGTTTCAGGCATTTTTGATGGGATAGGGTATTTCATTAACCTCAACAGTTGTGTCCACGAGGGGAGCGGTGTGATCTCTGTTGTTAGAGACTGAGAGAGCCCAGTGGACCAGCCTGTGGCCTCCGGGCTACTGAGTAGCAGAGCTGGTGTCTGAATGCCTGTGTGTCTGACCCCTCAAGAACCACATCCTAATCCTTTATAACCCCCCAACACTTGATCCCACGGGCTCCTTACAGCCGACTAATTATCAAACCGAATCACATGAAATAAATTTGATCAGCTGCCAAACAAGTCATTTCCTAAATTGCCAGCGCTCAGCCCTGACCTTCCTTATTGAGGATGAAGCCCCCCCCCTGCCTCCCACCACGTGCACACAAGCTCCAAGCAGCGCTAGACACATCCTGATCAAGGGGGAAGGGAGAAGGGGAGGGAGGAGGCAGGGAGCATTGCTCTCTCTCCGCTGGTCCACCCTTCAAGAGCTCCCTGGGCCCCAGCTCTGCAGTTGGTCCCATTGAAGTTTCCGCCCCAGCTAATTATAGTCACCGATTACCTAACAGCAAGCCCCACTGTCACCTGCTTTGGCCTGACGGATTAGGCCATCTGGGCCACGTGGCCGGGGTCCGAGAGCCACGAGAGGTCACAGAGAGGGGCAAATGGCTCTGAATGGGAAGAAATGTGTTTACAGCCCTGACAGCTGACTGGGCCATTAAAGGGGCTTTAGCCCGGCGGGCCCAGCTGAAACCGCCTCTCCAGGGGCCCCGCTATTAGCTAATGGGATGTGACTGCGTATGGCTCCCGCTCCAAATGTGGGCCGGCTCGGGGCCGGCGTGCTCTCCTAAAAAGGAGAGGAAAAAGGACTCGGGAGAAACCCGGGCTCTCAGTTGTCTGGGGTCCCTGTTGAGCAGACAGCAGAACCTGCCTGCAGAAGCCATGCCCCACTGCTGAAGCGATCCGAGCGCGCGGTCCACCTCCTGCTTGCATGTACATTAAATTAAACACGTGTATGAAACGCCCTGTGTGACGCTAAATAAACTCTGTAGGGCGACTTCCATTTCATTTAGAACTAGCAGTGCTTTGAACGCGAACTTTAATACTCCTGTGTCTGACCTGGGGAGAAGGCAAAGGCACCCCACTCCATTACTCTTGCCTGGAAAATCCCATGGATGGAGGAGCCTCATAGGCTCCAATCCATGGGGTCGCTAAGAGTCGCGCACGACTGAGTGACTGCACTTTCACTTTTCACTTTCATGCATTGGAGAAGGAAATGGCAACCCACTCCAGTATTCTTGCCTGGAGAATCCCAGGGACAGAGGAGCCTAGTTGGCTGCTGTCTATGGGGTCGCACAGAGTCGGACACGACTGAAGCGACTTAGCAGCAGCAGCAGCAGTCTGACCTGGGAATCTTATTACAAGGCAGGTAATGAGTCATCGGACCGGGGTGGGAGAAGGGCAGGTGAAGTAGAGATTCTGCATTTCTAAGGCGGCCCAGAAGATGGGGGAGGCCACTGCTCCATGAACCACGCTTTCAGTCACAAGGAATTAGTTTGTTTATTGAATAAAATTAAACAACTGAATTAACATTATGCAGAAAACCTATAAAACAGTATTTCTCAAGCAGTGTATTACAGAATGAGTCAGTTAAGAAAGTTATCTCCACCCCAGCAGGTATGCAGGAGAAGGGAGAAACAGAGGATGAGATGGTTGGATGGCATCACCGACTCAATGGACATGAACTTGAGCAAACTCTGGGAGATAGTGGAGGACAGAGGAGCCTGGTGTGCTGAGGTCTTTGGGATCGCAAAGAGCCAGACATGACTTAGCAACTGAACCACAGCAGCAGCAGCAGGTAGTCAGCCTATCAATTCAGAAATCACTGTGTCCTCTGAGACCCCTGGGAATCCTCAGTCCCCATCCTTTGCATACTGGAGCACTGGAGGCCCGAAGTGATCTGTTCCACTTTGCATGTGAACAGTTTGCATTCAGCCACAAGTTTGGCGCTCTCTGCCCTATTTTTTGTTGCAACCCTTGCTGAAGATTTTATATTATCCCGATTGCTCAACCTGTCCATAACTTTCTTGATTTGAAAGAGGCCTTCTCAGTCATATGGGATTATTCACAAGAAATACACACGAGAAAGGCTTTGAGGCTGTGAAGCGCTGCTCGTAGGCGATACTGTCGTCAAGTGCAGGAATTATGGAGACTAGCTTCCTCTGAGAGTTTCAGGGGCCTGTGGCCACAGCTTGCCTGGCTTCCCCTATCCTCCCCCCAGCTTGAGGATGCAGAATGGACAAGGAAACAGCCAGGGAGAAGCAGCCAGCAGGTGGGATCCTGAGGACTGGATAGGCATTATTAGGTCAGGAGGCCTGATGACAAAGATCAGTCCCCGTTGGAGATTGATGCTTCAAGACTGCTTTGCTTAAAATGTAACTTAAGAGGCAAAGATTACCAAACCACTTTCTAAAAGTGCTTCCACAGGATATCATAAACTCTTTACCACACAAATACAAATAAAACAGGCCACAAAATGGAAGATACAGTGCAATCACAGCTTGTGTGTGTGTCTGTGTTTGCAGCCTGTGTATGTCGGGGCGGGGGTGTGCGTGTAACTACACACAGGATTTTTTTTTTAATTTTTTTTTTTGGTTGCACGGGGTCGCAGCACAAGGAATCTTCCTTGCATCATGCAGGATTTTTCATTGCAGCACATGGATTCTCTGTGGTGCACAGGCTTGGTCGCTCCAGGGCACGTGGGATCTTAGTTCCTCCACCAGGGATCAAACCCTCATCCCCTGCATTGCAAGGCGGATTCTTAACCACTGGGCCACCAGGGAAGTCCCTGCACACAGGATTTGAAGGTTCATGGAGAAGCATAAAGAGTGTTAGCTTTGGAGTCTGGCAATGTTAAGTTCAGGCTTCCCGGGTGGCCCAGTGGTAAAGAATCTGCCTGCCAATGCAGGAGAGTCGGTTTCAGTCCCTGGGTTGGGAAGATCCCCTGGAAAAGGAAACAGCAACCCACTTCGGTATTCTTGCCTGGAGAATCCCATGGACAGAGGAGCCTGGCAGGCTACAGTCCATAGGGTCACAAAGAGTTAAACACGACTGAGCGACTGAGCAATGTTAAGCTCAGTCTGCAATGGATCCAAGTTTCTTAACCTTTGGTTTGTATCTTCTTTGAGATGGGGTTGCTGATTCCCACCTCAGGCTTATGTGGGAATTAAATGAGATAATGTCTGGCAAGCACTTAGGACACTGCCTGGCTCAAACTAAGCACTCAGCAAATGGAAGTTATCCTTGTAATTAACATAGAAAAAAATCTGGAAGAAAATGCATGGATTGCTAACAGTGGGTCATCTCTGGGTGGTGAGTTAGAAGTAATTTTTATTTTCTTCTTTGTATGTTTCTGTATTATTTAAAGAATGAATGTCATTTTAAAATTAAAAAAAAAAAACAGAAAATAAACTTTTTGAAGTAAAATGTTACTGGTAATTTTCTCTGGTAAAATGTGGGTCATTTTTATTTTCTCTGCTATACTTTCAATGTTTCCCAAATTGTCCACAACTTATTCGTCTTAACAACTTTTTACTATAAACGTCGTGCTCATCCATTTTGGGCATTTTAGAAAAGTACAGGAAAACCCTGAAAAGAAAGTAAAAACCACTAACTGTCATTTGTGCCTTGCCACTCAGTTGTGTCCAACTCTTTGCAACCCTTTTGATTGTAGCCAGACTTCTCTGTCCATGAGATTCTTCAAGCAAAAATACTGGAGTGGGTTGCCATTTTCCTCCTCCAGGGACTCTCTCAACCCAGGGATCGAACCCAGGTCTCCTGCATTGCAGGCAGGTTCTTTACGGTCCAAAGAAGCCCCCAACAGTATTTCTCTGTGCTTGCTATTCTTTGTAAATTTATAAAGTACAGATCCATATCTAAATGAATGGTCCCTACAGTTGTGCAGTGTGCAACATGGACAACCATACTCAATGGTTCTGATATAGCACCCATTTCCCTCACCCCACCCCCATTTCTCTTTCCACTTTTCAGAAAAAGCCACAGGTAAGTTTTATATGAATTCTTTCAGTGTATGTATAGTACCCACATATGTGTGTGTGCATTAGTCTCTCAGTCATTTCCGACTCTGTGACCCACAGACTGTAGCCCACCAGGCTCCTCTGTCCATGGGATTCCTCAGGCAAGAGCACTGGAGTGAGTTGAGATTCCCTTATCCAAGCACCTACATATACATGTAGATAAATGCTCATGTGATTAGGTAAAAAACCTCTCTATAAGAAAATTCGAGAAAGATTTTAGAGGCCCTGTAAATGTTACAGATATAATTAGACCCTCAAGACCAACTGTAGGAGGGAGGCACCTTCTCCTTGTTCTCCACATGAGAATTCACCTTAGCAAATATGCATGAAGCATCTACTCTACTCGCTATGCTATTATTAAGGAAACAGAAATGAAGTTACAGGCTCTCTGACCTCAGCAAGCTTCTGGTGTGTATCGACATGTGTGTATCACCCAAGTTTGCAGTGCCAAGTGAAAAATGCGATCATGGAAGCTGCTAACAGGTCCAGAGGCAGGAAGAAGAGAGAGCATGAACCCCTCCTCCTGTAAGGATTCTGGAAGACCTCCCGGATGGGAACTCGTCTAGCCTGCGTCTGAAAGGCTAAACATTCGAGTTCCTATCACACCTACGCACTTGACATTGTCCCACTTCCGTCGTGCCCATGAGGTGTCTGGTCGGGCTGGAACCTGCTCCCACACCTGCTCTCCAGGGCCAGCCTACTCATCTTTCACAAGTGAAACAGAAGTGACTTCCTGGAGCCCTCCCTAACTCCCAGAGTAGAGGAGAGTCCTCTTCTTTCTGTGTCTTTATCATACACTTGCCTATTAATAAATAACTTGTGCCAAGTCGCTCAGTCATGTCTGACTCTTTGTACGACCTTTGTATGGACTATGGCCTGCCACGCTCCTCTGTCTATGGGATTTTCCAGGCAAGAAACTGGATTGGGTAGCCATTTCCTTCTCCAATAAATAACTTACAGATATGGAAGTCGGTATTTTGCCCAATTTTATTGCTTTGCCTGAGGGGGCAGAAGTGAACACGGCCCCCAGTACACAGTGTCCAGTAAGTGTTTCTAAAAATAAACAGAGCACTGCTAGAGAAGCACGACATTAGACCGTAACACAGAGGGCTCTGTTGCACAAAGATCGCCATGCGGCTTAGAAAGCAGCTCTTCTGAGCCGAATCGTTAAAGAGGGGCTTCCTATGGGACCACGCCATAGCTTAGCACACAGACCGTACCTTTGTGCTTCCTGAAAGAAGTCAGCACTCCATCCAGGCTGTTCCCCCAGGCTGAAGCAGCTCTGAAAATGCAGAGCAGAGGAACTTCCCTGGCACTGCAGTGGTTAAGACTGCACCTTCCAATGCCGGCGGTTAGCGTTTGATCCCTGGTTGGGGAGCTAAGATCCTACATGCCTTCTGACTGAAAAACCAAAACAGAAACAGTAATGTAACAAATGAGGAGAAGGGGAGGACAGAGGATGAAATGATTGGATGGCATCCAGGACTCAATGGACATGAGTTTGAGCAAGCTAGAGGAGATAGTGAAGGACAGGGAAGGCTGGTCTGCTGCAGTCCATGGACTCAGTGAATCAGATGTGACTTAGAGCCTGAACAACAACAATAGAGATACATAGTGAGTGCTACTCAGTTGCTCAGTCGTGTCCAACACTTTGCGACCCGCTGAACTATAGCCTGCCAGGCTCCTCTGGTCCGTGGGGTTATCCAGGCAAGAATACTAGAGTGGGTTGCCATACCCTTCTCCAGGGGATCTTCCTGACCTAGAGATCAAACCCGGCTCTCCCACACTGCAGGCGGATTCTTTACTGTCTAAGGTATCAGGGAAGCCCACGCACTGAGCGGCTGCTTACAAAATCCTGAGCGAGTAAGTGAATAAATGTTTAAAAAAAAGATGGATTTTTCTCAAACCCATTTTGACGGGATTCAGTTAAGTTCAACTGTGTATTTGCTTGGGGCTCTTGCTAAGGTTTTGCTGGAATCCTGAGAGGTTCTTACTCCTTTTCTTCCAGGCTAAAGGCCGTGGGGTTCCCTGGCTGGTTTGGAACCGGTTCAGCATCCTGGTGCCGGGTGAAGACCTGAAGAGCAGGTGGAGCCTGACTCAGCACAGAAAGGGCTCTTTCAGGTACGTTTCTGTAAACTGACTCACCTCTGCTTTGGCCCGGGCGCTCCTCAGGCGCCTCGTCTCTCGCCCTGTCTTTCAAGCGCGCTCTTTAATACATAAGACACTGTTTGCGGCAGGCAGAGGCAGTGATTAGCCTGTTTTATCAGGAGGGTGGTGGTGGAAGCAGCTATGACCCCAAGGCTACCCACATCCCTCTGCACGCAGGAGGCATTCCAAATGTCCTAGAAGAGGGCCTCTGTGCCAAAACCCCTGTTAGACTGAGTGGATGAGATGACTCCATCATGAAAAACAAGCCCAGAAATCTATAAGAGCTACCTGAGGCAACCCCCCCGAACCCCCTCCAGTGGGTCCTGGCCTGAGACCTGGGGCTTCTGACCCTAATGAGGGCTCTTTAAGTGCCACACACAGGCCTGCGGCCACCCAGGGGGTGACTCTAAAACGCCCCTGAGGTCCCCAGACATCAGTAAGAGCAGGATCAGCAGTGTCATTAAAAAGCAAATTATAGCCCAAGGTGGCTTCAAATGCCTGTGGAATCAGCCCTTTGCTTTGCAATTACACAGCCACCACTCTCGTCTCCTGTCAGGACTGTTGCAAAAGCATCTTTACTGGGCGTTCCAGACATGCCCCCTCTCCCTGTTCAACCCCACCCTCAGCTCCCCAAACCACACTATAATCAGACCACCTCTTTGCTGGAAGGTGATCAGCTTCTCTCAGACCATCCATGAGTTGCAGCCCCACCCAACTTCTCAGCTCCACTGGACACTCGCCCCCTGATTCCTGGCCCTTCTGCACATTTCCCCAATAACCCTCTCCTCTCCCTGGTTTCTCTGCCTCAGCCAAAGGATCCATTTCCTGGTCTGACCCACCCAGGACCTTCCCCTCTGCCAGCCCAGCTGCGGAGAAGTCTGCTCAGAACGGCCTTTCTCTCTGTCTCTGCCTGTGCCAACCCTTTTTCTCCTCTGTAATTTGGTTCACCCTCCACCTGTCTGGAGAAGCCTTCTTGGACCCTTGCAGTGGAAAGTGCTGGTCCCATTTCTGGTTTCCCCACAGCTGTCCTGGAATCTGCCTTGGGCAGGACATTTAGCAGACCTCTGTGGTATACAGCCATTGACCTGTACCCAGCTGAAGTCACATCTCACGTGGACAAATTCTCTCAGCGTGAGAACCACACCGTCTTCCGCATAACGTGGCAGACAAAACCTCAGGTCCTGGAGTCACTGGCCTGGTTATAACCCTTTAACTGCCTTTAACTATCTTGCCTGGGCTTCCCAGGTGCTCAGTGGCAAACAATCCACCTATCAATGCAGGAGACACAGGTTCGATCCCTGGATCGGGAAGATCCCCTGGAGAAGGAAATGGCAACCCACTCCAATATTCTTGCCTTGGGAAATCCCATGGGCAGAGGAGCCTGGTGGGCTGCAGTCCACAGGGTCATAAAAGAGTCAGACGTGACTTAGCACCTGAGCAACAACTGTCTTGCCTAGAGCAAGCTTCCTTTCCAAGTCTCACTTTCTCATCTGTAAAAGGGGGATGTAATAATGATCACTTGGATAGTTCTGAGGTTTACTGAAATGCAGACTGAGTGACTGGAAAGTACCCAGCAAAGCAGGAGCTTAATAAATACCAGGCACTGTTATCACATGAGAGGGCAGGATGGATCGGAGTATGAGTGTGGGACTCCCCAGGTGGTCCAGCGGTTAAGAATCCACCCAATGCAAGGGACACTGGTTCAATCCCCAGTCCCACATATCACTTGGCGACTGAGCCCAAGAGATACAGTTACTGAAGCCGGTGTGCCCTAGTCTGTGCTCCACAGCAAGAGAAATCCCCACAATGAGAAGTCTGTGCACTGCAGCTGGAGAGTAGCCCCTGCTTGCTGCAGCTAGAGAAAAGCCCAGGCAGGACCAAAGACCCAGCATAGCCAAAAATAATAAATAAATAAGTCTGAGTGTTACTCCCCAGAGGCTGGACTTGGGCTGTAAGGGCAGAGTGGGTGGACACCAGGCTGGAGAGCTCGGCCTGGTCCAGGAGATGAAATGTCCCCTAAGCCATGTGAAAGCTTTTGGACTTCCGCAAAGGACGAGAGAACTCGTCGGAGAGTTTTAAGCAGGGGAAGGATGGGTCTGAGTCCCATCTTAGAGACTTTCCTGGCTCTGATGGGGAGGATGGTGTCCAGACTGAATGATCTAAAGTCAGAAAAGTGAGGAAGGAGGCTGTCACAGTCGCCCCGGTGCTGAAGAGCATCTGGGATGGTGGCCCTATGTGACCAGTCAAACAACAACTTCTGTCTAGAAGTGAGTCATTAAATGCGCCCAGGTGATGAGACTCGGTCCCTGACTTCAGGGAGCTCAGGGTCTATGGTGGGGAGATGGGCAAGAAAAACAAAGTATGGTAAATGGAAAACGATGGGGAAAGAAATGTCTACCACTTGGAAGCAAAGAGAAAGAAGCACCATCTGCACCTGAGCGGAAGGGATGTGGAGGAAGGCTTTAGGGAGGACATGCCTGCGAGGTCTCCACCTTATAATGAGGCTCCTTCATGCTATCTTTGGGCTTCCCAGGTGGCACTAGCCGTAAACAACCCAGCTGCCAATGCAGGAGATGCAGGAAACTCAGGTTCAATCCCTGGGTCAGGAAGATCCCCTGGAGAAGGGCATGGCAACCCACTCCAGTATTCTTGCTGGAGAATCCCCATGGACACAGGAGACTGATGGGCTACAGTCCATAGACTTCCTCAGAGTCAGACATGTCTGAGCTACTTAGCAGCAGCAGCTGGTATTCTTGCCTGGAGATCTCCATGGACAGAGGAGCTTGGCGGGCTACAGTCCATAGGGTTGAACAGAGTTGGACACGACTAAAGAGACTTCACACGGCACAGGCATGCTCTCTTTAGGTCATGCATGTGTGCTAAGTTGCTTCAGTTATGTCTGACTCTGTGCGACCCTGTGGACTGTAGCCTGCCAGGCTCCTTTGTCCGTGGGATTCTCCAGGCAAGAGTACTAAAGTAGGTTGCCATGCCCTTCTCCAGGGCATCTTCCCAATCCAGGGATTGAACCCATGTCTCTTATGTCTCCTGCATTGGCAGGCAGGTTCATTTTTAGGTTGAACTGGATGCAAATGCTCAAGCATTATAATATGGTCCCACATGTCCAGGAAAGAAGTTCCCACCATGTATAATGGATGAGAAGAGAAGATGGTGAGGATTCCTTTCAAGGATAAGATACCAGAGTGGTTTTATAAAATCTCTAGATTCCATTTTCTATCACTATGGTTCAAACCTCTTTTTTTTTTAATTATAATAGAATTATAGTTGATTGACAATATCATGTAAGTTTCAGGTGTACAGCACAGTGATTCAGTTATATCTATCTATCTATATATCTATATCTATGTGTACAATGCGGGAGACCCGGGTTCGATCCCTGGGTTGGGAAGATCCTCTGGAGAAGGAAATGGCAACCCACTCCAGTACTCTTGCCTGGACAATCCCATGGATGGAGGAGCCTGGTAGGCTACAGTCCACGGGGTCACAAAGAGTCAGACACGACTGAGCGACTTCACTTTCACTTTCTTTCTTTTTATATATATATATATATATATATATTTTCTTTTTCAGATTATTTTCCCATATAGGTCATCCATAACACTGAGTACGGTTCCCTGTGCTATACAGCAGGTCCTTGTTGGTTTCCCACTTGGTTTTGATGTCACAGATGTCATCTTCCTCCTTCCCCATTTTTTTCCTCCTCCTCATGTCCCTTTGGTGCTGAGGTGTCAGTGTTTTGTATTTTAGAGGGCAATTATTTGAAGAAGGCCAATCACTTACTCTTCTGTCCTATCCCTTCATACCTCTATCTGTCTATTTATTTTTAAAGATTCCCTGGGGAACAAAAAATTAAAGTTTAAAAAAAAAAAAAAAGGAACTCTCTAATGAACCAGAGTTTTCAGAAAATTCCAGCAAGAATCTTGAGGAGATAATTGTATACCAGGGGAGAAAATTGGGTGTGCATGCTGTAGTTCCACCAGAAAGAAAGTGTTTCAAAGTGGGTGGTGTCACCAAATATTATTTGGACTCAATAATTATGAACTCAGTAATTATGAATAAAGTGATGTTTGCATTTGAATAAATAATTTCTAATTGAGTTGTTCATTAAGTGATTGAGTGCAGGAACCATGATAAATGAGACCAAATTGGAAAGGCTCAGACAGGAGGGCAGTGATTCGTTGTGGAAGATGAGAAATGCTCAACTCTTGGGTCTTATTTGCCTTCAGCTGTTCCAGAAAGGGGTGGCGTGGCCAGGAGCCAGCAATGCCCAGAGCACCAGTGAGAGCCCCCTTCTTCACAGAGGTTTACAAAGCACTTTCCCACACCGCATCTTGTTTGATCTCACCCCACTGTCCTGAGAAGACAGGGCGGGTGCTCTTGTTTGTCCCTGTTTGCAGCTGCGGAAACCAAGATCACGGGACAGGGGCCGGAAGGGAACACACTTCAGGCCAGCTCCTCTGACTTTCATTCCTATGTTCAGGCCACCCTGCTTCTCAGAACCTTCCAGGAGTTTCAGCTCATGTCAAGAGACTAGGCATTGAGGACGTGTATAATTGAATGTGTGTGCGTGTTCAGTTGAGTCTGGCTCTTTGCGACCCCGTGAACTGTAGCCCACCCGGCTCCTCTGTCCATGGGATTTTCTAGGCAAGAATAGTGGAGTGGGTTGCCGTGCCCTCCTCCAGGGCATCTTCTTGACCCAGGGATGGAACCCGTGCCTCCTGCAGCTCGAGTCACCTGGGAAGCCCGTGTGTAGACATAGCTGGTATGCCAATGGGTATAAAACGATGGCACAAAAGTGACCTGACCTTTGGGCTCAGGAAGTGGGCATGGTGATGCTGCTGGCAAGGCCCAGAAGGGCAGCTGTTTGCAGCTCAGGCTCACAGCGGCCAGTGCCTCACTTGCCCCTCCAGGCAGGGGAATCCAGAGAAAGAGACTCCAGAGATGTGGCTCTCACAGCAGACAGACCGGAGGCAGAGTGACCAGGAGAGTTCAGTTGATGAATTCTGGATATAGACTGTTCTTTGACGATGCACTTAAGGCGATACTTAGGGCCCTCTGTGGTTAGCAAGAACAGATGCAGAGCAGGAAGCCAGCACCCAGCTCAGATTCAGAGACTGGAGAGCAGAGTGGGGCATGCAGACTGAAGACGCATCTTTCTGGCACCTTATTGTTGAAGGGGCTCCCTGGTCCATGAGAGAGGAGAACACTGACTGTATCAGCCCCACTAACCCTTTCAAAGACTTCCTCCATTGACCAGAGGGTGCCATGCAAATTTCTTAGGAGGGTCCTCAGTACCCTCTGAGGCCCCACCCTTGATTACTTCTTCAGCCTCAGGTCTCATCCCACTCCACGCCTCCCACGTACAGCCCCCAATCAGCTGACACCATCACCATGGCTCTCCAAATATTTACGACTCCACCTCCTTAACTCTCTCCTGCTTCTAGGCCCTGCCCCATGCTGTTCTGTGTACCAGCTTCACTTCCTCCTTCCTGTCCCGACTATCGTTGTCTTTCAGCCACTAAGTCCTTCCTGACTCTTTGTGACCGCATGGACTGCAGCCCGCCAGGCTTCTCTGTCCTCCACGATCTCTTGGCCCGTGCTCCAATTCAATTCCATTGAGTCGGCGATGCTGCTTAACTATCTCATCCTCCGCCGCCCCCTTCTCCTTTTGCCTTCAGTCTTTACTCCTACTCATCCTCCAGGTGGTGACCTAAAGGTCACTTTCCACAGGAAGCTTCTCTCCATCACCTCTTGGCCTTTTCTAGGCGAAGTCGGCCAGCCACACCCACCCACACTGGTTTCTGTGCTTCCTCAAACATCACTGTGAGTCCTTGATTCACAGAGCCCATCCTCAAATCTGGCAATTGCTTGATAGAAACAGGGACAGCTAACCTGCTCACTATGTTAACCTCAGGCCAGGCATTGTGGTGTTTGTGGAATGATGGGCTGGATTAATTCTTTAATTAGTTTAGCAGGTAGTAAAATCTTGGGAACAAAAAGCATGTCTCCTCCACAGATGCTAAGTTCAGTTAGTCTCAGTTCAACAAAGCCGGACAAGCCCTTCAAGAGCATGTTACATAAACCCCCGAATGGACCTTGTGTCAGAATTCTGCTGCCAAAGTGAACAAGAGTCCTATTTAGAAAATTCTGTCTTAAGAAGGCTTATTTCTATCTGGGTGGGATCCAAGTTTTACTGAGGGCTTTAAATAATTGGGGAAAGACATTATCTTTGGAAACTCTTTAAAATCCAACCTCTGTCCCTTGATTCTTGCCAAATCTCTCCCACAGTTCACATTAAATGGATTACCCTGTCTTTAATCACATACTAAATGTCTGCATCTGTGGTTGGCATCAGCTAGCTCTGAGGCAGCTGCAATCAACTCGTACATGTCCTGCTACTAAAGCAGAAGGAATGTTAGGTAACAAGCTCAAGTAGTGAGTGAGAATAAGACCTTAATTTACTCAGTCAGTCAACTCTATCTAAGAGTCAGTTATTTTCTAGGTATTAAACTGAGATAAATATGACATATTGCTTTTCTCTGGAGGGAGCTCTCTTTAAAAAGTGTTTGGAGGACTAAAAATTTCTTATAATTGTATAGTCTCTGCTTCTCAGACTTTCATGTGTAAATGAACTCACGTGGAGACCATGATGACTTGAGATTCTCTCAGTACGTTTGGCGTGGAGCCTGAGACTCTGCATTTCTGACAAAGCTCCTGAATGACACCAGCGCTGCTGGTCTGGGGACCACACTATGAGCAGAAAGCATCACAATATGATCTAAACAGAAAGACAATAAGCATATGCTCATTATCGCATTTGATTCCCATAAAAATTGCTGGGAAGGACTTTTCCGGCAGTCTAACGGTTAAGACTTCACATTCCAATGCAGGGGATGTGGGTTCAATTCCTGATCCGGTAGCTAAGATCACACAAGCCTTGCAGCCAAGGAAGCAAAACATAAAACAGAAGCAATATTGTAAGAAATTCAATAAAGACTAAAAATGGTCCACATCAAAACATTGTTTAAAAAAAAATGCTGGGAGTGGATAAGGGAGATACTTTATGACCCTTTTGCAAATAAAACATTGAGTCCAGGAGAAATACTACTTTTCTCAGTGGTGTCACTTTGAATCAACCAATAGTTAAGATCAAGATTAATTTACTCATACTCAGGACCTCAAATCCCCAACTTAACCCTTTACAGGCTCCCTACCCTTGGCTGCTGGTCACAGCCATGATGCTCTTCTGCCTCATGACAAGACCTCGTATCCATCAGGTGGCTGATTAAGCCCCAGAGTAACACAATGGCAATCATAGCCCTCTCCTCTGTGATTGGCCTTCGCTGACCATCATGAGTTTGGCCACTCCCAAGAAAATGGACAGAAGACACCAGGGAGCAGAATAAGAAGGGGTTTACATTCTAGAAGCACCTATTCCCTCTGGGTCTCAGCAAGATCTCTGTGCACACATCATCTCTGCCTCTGCACTTCTGTGGGGTCTGTACTCAAGTTACTCACAGATGACAAGCCACACTCCTAAGGGGAATGGAAGAGAACTGCCCCTGAGGGGCACCTGTTATGTTTAGGACATAGCTCAGATGTTTCCCCTGAGCTACCTCATTCAGTATGTGCAGTGTGGGGAAGACCATCACTTGAGCACTCATTGATTCGTTTAACAGTCATTAAGGACCACTTATGGGGCTTCTCTGGTAGCTCAGTGGTAAAGAATATGCCTGAAATGCAAGAGACACAGGAGATGCAGGTCTGATCCCTAGGTCGGGAAGAAGCCCTGGAGGAGGGCATGGCATCCCACTCCAGTATTCTTGCCTGGAGGATTCCATGGGCAGAGCAGGCTGGTGGTCTACAGTCTATGGGACTGCAAAGAGTCGGACACGACTAAAGAGGTTGAGCACATCACAGCACAGCAAGGGCCACCTGTATTCTAGTCACTGAATATTGATAAATAGAGATAAAACTCATTCCTTCCCTTCAAGCTATTCTTGCAACAGGTAAGTTACACGCCAAAATGACCCCGCTAGAAAGTGTGCCTCAGGAACAGAAAACCACTATTTGCCCAGCTTAAATTCATCACTTTTTTCCAACCTTAAAGAACTTTAGGTTTCTATATAGAGATGCTCTATATAGTAAGCAAAAATAAGACCCAGAGCTGACTGAGGCTCAGATCATGAACTTCTTATTGCAAAATTCAGACTTAAATTGAAGAAAGCAGAGAAAACCACTAGGCCATTCAGGTATGACCTAAATCAAATTCCTTACGATTATACAGTAGAAGTTACAAATAGATTCAAGGGATTAGATCTCATAGACAGAGTGCCTGAAGAACTATGGATGGAGGTGCATGACTTTGTTCAGGAGGCGGTGATCAAAACCATCCCCAAGAAAAAGAAATCCAAAAAGGCAAAATGGTTGTCTGAGGAGGCCTTACAAATAACTGAGGAAAGATGAGAAGTTAAAGGCAAAGGAGAAAAGGAAAACATAAACCCATCTGAATGCAGAGTTCCAAAGAATAACAAGGAGAGATAAGTCTTCCTAAGTGATCAATGCAAAGAAATAGAGAAAAGCAATGGAATGGAAAAGAATGGGGATCTCTTTAAGAAAAGTAGAGATAGAAAGAGAATATTTCATGCAAAGATGGGCACAATAAAGGACAGAAATGGTATGGACCTAACAGAAGCTGTTAAGAAAAGGTGGCAAGAATACACAGAAGCTATGCTGATCCGACTCTGTGCGACCCCATAGACGGCAGCCCACTAGGCTCTCCCATCCCTGGGATTCTCCAAGTAAGAACACTGGAGTGGGTTGCCATTTCCTTCTCCAGTGCATGAAAGTGAAATGTGAAAATGAAGTCACTCAGTCATGTCCGACTCCTAGTGACCCCATAGACTGCAGCCTACCAGGCTCCTCTGCCCATGGGATTTTCCAGGCAAGAGTACTGGAGTGGCATGCCATTGCCTTCTCTGGAAAAACTATGCGGAAAAGATCTTAATGACCCAGGTAACCATGATGGTCTGATCCCTCACCTGGAGTCAGACATCTTGGAGTGCGAAGTAAAGTGGGTCTTAGAAAGTATCACTACAAACAAAGCTAGTGGAGGTGATGGAATTCCAGTTGAGCTATTTCAAATTCTAAAAGATGATGCTGTGAATGTGCTGCACTCAATATGCCAGCAAATTTGGAAAACTTAGCAGTGGCCATAGGAGTGGAAAAGGTAAGTTTTCATTCCAATCCCAAAGAAGGGAAATGCCAAATACTGTTCAAACTACCACACGATTGCACTCATTTCCCATGCTAGCGAAGTAATGCTCAAAATTATCCATGTTAGGCTTCAACAGCACATGAACTAAGAACCTCAGATGTTCAAGCTGGTTTAGAAAAGGCAGAGGAACCAGAAATCAAATTGCCAATATCTGTTAGATAATAGAAAAATCAAGAGAGTTCAAAAAAAAGATCTACTTCTGCTTCATTGACTTGGCTAAAGCCTTTGACTATGTGGATCACAACAAACTGTGGAAAGTTCTTCAAGAGATGGGAATACCAGACCTCACCTTACCTGCCTTCTGAGAAATATGCATGCAGGTCAAGAAGCAACAGTTAGAACAGAACATGGAACAGCATACTGGTTCCAAATTGGGAAAGGAGTGCATCAAGACTATATATTGTCACCTTGCTTATTTAACTTATATAGAGTAAATCAATGCGAAATGCCAGGCTGGATGAATCACAAGCTAGAATCAAGATTGCAGGGAGAATATCAATAACCTCAGATATTCAGATGACACCACCCTTATGACAGAAAGCAAAGAGGAACTAAAGAGCCTCGTGATGAGGTGAAAGAGGAGAGTGAAAAAGCTGGCTTAAAACTCAACTTTCAAATAAGTAAGATCATGGTATCCAATGCCATCATTTCATGCAAATCGATATGGAAACAGTGACAAAATTTATTTTCGTGGTCTCCAAAATCACTGCAGATGGTGACTGCAGACATGAAATTAAAAGACATTTGCTTATTGGAAGAAAAGCTATGACAAAACCTAGACAGCATATTAAAAATCAGAGACACTGCTTTGCCGACAAAAGTCCATATAGGCAAATCTATAGTTTTCCAGTAGTTATGTGTGGATGTGAGATTTGGATGATAAAGAATGCTTAGCATGGAAGAATTGATGCTTCTGAATTATGGTGTTGGAGAAGACCTTTGAGATTTCCTTGGACTGCAAGGAGATCAAACCAGTCAATCCTAATGTAAATCAATCCTGAATATTCATTGGTAGGACTGATGCCGAAGCTGAAGCTGCAATACTTTGGCCACCTGATGCGAAGAACTGACTCATTGGAAAAGACCCTGATGCTGGGAAAGATTGAAGGCAGGAGGAGAAGGGGATGACAGAGGATGAAATGGTTGAATGACATCACTGCCTCGATGGACAAGAGTTTGAGCAAGCTCTGGGTGATGATGAAGAACAGAGAAGCCTGGCGTGCTGCAGTCCTTGGGGTGGCAAAGAATCAGACATGACTGAGTAACTTAACAATGATGAACTTTTAAAAAACTGGCTTAAAACTCAACATTCAAAAAACTAAGATCATGGCATCTGGTCCCATCAGTTCCTGGCTAATGAAAGTGAAAGTAAAAGTCGCTCAGTTGTGTCCAGCTCTTTGTGACCCCATGGACTACAGTCTATGAAATTCTCCAGGCCAGAATACTAGAGTGGGTAGACTTTCCCTTCTCCAGGGGATCTTGCCAACCCAGGAATCAAACCCAGGTCTCCCTCATTGCAGGTGGATTCTTTACCAGCTGAGCCACAAGGGAAGCTTCAATGGCAAATAGATGGGACAAATTGGAAACAGTGACAGAGTTTATTTTCTTGGGCTCCAAAATCACTGTGGATGGTGACTACAGCTACAAAATTAAGACACTAGCTCCTTGGAAGAAAATCTATGACAAACCTAGATAGCATATTAAAAAATAGAGACATCACTTTGCGAAGAGAAGTCTGTATTGTCAAAACTATTATTTTTTCAGTAGTCATGTAAGGATGTGAGATTTGGACCATAAAGAAGGCTGAGCATGGAGAATTGATGCTTCTGAACTAAGGTGTTGCAGAAGACCCTTGAGACTCCCTTGGACAGCAAAGAGATCAAACCAGTCAATCCTAAAGGGAATCAGTCCTAAATATTCATTGGAAGGACTGGTGCTGAAGCTGAAGCTCCAATACATTAGCCTGATGTGAAGAGCAGACTTGCTGGAAAAACCCTGATGCTGGGAAAGATTGGAGGCAGGAGGAGAAAGAGGCGACTGAGGATGAGATGGTTGGATGGCATCATTGACTCTATGGACATGAGTTTGAGCCAATTCTGGGAGATGGTGAAGGACAGAAAAGCCTGGTGTGCTGCAGTCCATGGGATCACAAAGACTTGGACATGACTTAAGGACTGAACAACAAATGAACTTTGGAGGACAACAGCCCTCATCATCTTGAAGATCTGTTAATGATCCAGAGATTATGATTCGGCAAGTCTACGAGAGGCCCAACCAACTACATGTTCACAATCACACTGAGTGAGTCAGGTTCCAGCAACTGCAGATCACACACTGAGAACAGGACCTGTGACCAACTGTAGAAGTCAGACAGGACTGGAAACTGCTTGGTATGGATAAAGGAGAGATGCTCCCACGTTGGAGACATGGAGCTGACTGAAAAGAAGAGGGCTGTTATTGCATGCAACCACATTTGAAAGCGACATAACAAGTGTCACATGGGAGCTCTGGAATGCAGCCGTGCTAGAATGCTGCAGGGCTGGCAGGGTGTGTGGGGAAGGCGGCTCATGAGAACCACCCCATGCCACTCACATCACATCATGTTATTATGCTTGGTGTTCCTTCGTGCCAATGACCTGCCATATGATTATCACTTTGTGGTTTTCAGCCCCACAGTCTTAAGGGATGAGTCACTTGGATCCTGGATGAACACAATAGTACACACCCCTACTAACCAAAGAGTTAGGACTAACCCTGTGTACCAGGACCCCAAGGGAATCACCTGCAGCCACCAAGTTGAACACAGAAGAGGGGAACAATGAACCCATGTTGACAGATGCACTGATCCCAGCTGGACAGACTCAGGACGACTGAGGTAGTGAAAAGAGCCCTAGGTTGAGAGCTGAGAGGGCTGGGTTATATGGATCTAACCATTATCTAATTTCAGGATCCTCAGTAAGTCATGGAGAAGGTAATGGCACCCCACTCCAGTACTCTTGCCTGGAAAATCCCATGGATGGGGGAGCCTGGTGGGCTGACATCTATAAGGTCACATAGAGTTGGACATGACTGAAGCGACTTAGCAGCAGCAGCAGCAGTAAGTCATGGCTCCACTCTGGGTCACAGTGTCCTCATGAGTGAAAGGCTTTCTGGTTTTCTGAAAGTCTTCCACTTGGCTAATGGGAAAAGGCCCTTGCTCATCTTTTCTCATTACATCCTTCACTCCTGGAAGGCTGGCCCACTCCTTAGAAAGTGTCTGAGTCTCTCTCATTCCACAGCCCACCTCCCCCTCCCCTACTCCTCCTTTTTGCAAGATTACTGAGCTATGTCATAGAATCAAGAAGATTTGACCCAGAAGGAGAAAGCAAACGGACATATTTCAACAACAAGAGTTTGTAGCTTTTCTTTCTAGGATGTTACGATTACCTTGAGTCTGTATCACCACCAGCCAAACTCTGTGTTTTTCTAATTCTTAAATTCTAGGAGAGGGAGAATCCCACTGGCACAGATGGAGTTGTATGTCTATTCCTGGCTCAGCCAGGTGTAGCCAGGTGGGCAGGGTCACTAAATGGAAACATGGCCAGTTATCCTCCATGGCACGTGAGATACAGTTCCCAGGGAATGGGGTAGCCGTGTCAGGGCTGCAAGGCAGAATTCCTGGGACACCTGAGCCTTTCCTGTCCTTTCAAGTATTTCCAACTTCTGTTCTTACTTGTCCTTTCCCCGGCCATCAGAGCACCGCCCTAGATCCTCCGCAAATGCACACACGAGGTACTACGTCCTCTCATATGTCATTCTCTCCATCCCCAGAGGGCGGCCCTCCCCGGAGCTCATGAATTCTGGAGCTGGTGGAGCACACTGCTATGATCCACCCTATCAGAATGCCATCCCACCACCACCACCCCCCAAGAATCCTGTAAATAAACCTTTAGGCTGCATTGACTATAATGCAAAGGGTTGTTGTGCTGGATGCTGGGGATAAAGATAAGCTCACCTGTACATAATCGCTGATCCCAGGAGGCACATCAGGAGAGAGACTAGGAAACAGGTAGCAACATAACATAACAGCTTCCAAGTGGTTTCAAAGGCTCAGTACAGAAAGCAGAGGACGACTTTGGGAAGGTGACACTCTCCTGAATAGTGCCTTAGAGAAGAAGTAGAAGTTATCCAGAAGTACAGTATAGCAAGTACACTAGGCAGGAGGAAGAGCATGCGGAAGGCTTGACAGTTTCCCCACGATACAGCGAAGGAGAGGAACTTCATATCTGAGGCCAGAAATCCAGTGAGGATGAGGCTGGAGGGCTGGGAAGGGGCTGGCCTGGGTCAGGCTGAATGGACCAGGCTGAAATCTGTGAAGTGCTAAAGGAGGAAGAGGGAGCAGAGGGAGACAGGGAGGCAGAGAGACCAGCAGGGAGGTGATGACAGTCATCCAGGTGAGAGGCTTTGAAGACATCCTACAAAGCACAGCTGAAGCTAAGACCTAAAAGACAGGAAGGAACCAACTACAGAAAGATCACAGTGAAGAAAATTCCAGAAAGAGAAAGACAAAAAAATCAAAAGTCGGGCTTCCCTGCTGGTTCAGTGGTTAAGAATCCATCTGCCAATGCCAGGAGACACGGGTTCAATCCCTGATCCAAGAGGATCCCATACAACTCGGGGCAACAAAGTCTGGCACCGCAACTACTGAACCTGTGCTCTAGATAGAGCTCTAGATAGAGCAACAAGAGAAGCCATTGAACCTGTGCTCTAGGTAGAGCTCTAGGTAGAGCAACAAGAGAAGCCGTTGCAATGAGAAGGCCATGCACCGCAACTAGAACAGGCCCTGCTCTCCACTCTAGAGAAAGTCCACTCAGCAACAAAGACCCAGCCCGGTCAAAAGTAAAATAAATAAATGTTAAAAAAATCAAAAGTCCCCAAGAAGGGAAACTGCATGGCTTGTTGAAGGAATAGAAAGTAGGCTAGTGAGTGGCTTGTGGGCTTCCCCGATAGCTCAGTTGGTAAAGAATCCACCTGCAGTGCAGGAGACCCCGGTTCAATTCCTGGGTCGGGAAAATCCACTGGAGGAGGGATAGGCTACCCACTCCAGTATTCTTGGGCTTCCCCTGTGGCTCATCTGGTAAATAATCTGCCTGCAATGTGGGAGACCTGCGTTCAGTCCCTGGGTTGGGAAGATCCCCTGGAGAAGGGAAAGGCTACCCATTCCAGTATTCTGGCCTGGAGAATTCCATGGACTGTACAGTCCATGGGGTCGCAAAGAGTTGGACACGACTGTGCTTTGTGAAATCACGACTGTGATTTCACTTCACTTAACTCAGTGGGTGGTAAAGAAAATAGGAACAGTGAGGTCCAGATGCTAGGTGAAGACTGAAGTTGACCTAGTAAACTGGGAGAAGGAGTCTGGATTTCCTTTGGAGCGTTTTAAACAATCAGCTCACGTGATCTCATTAACATTCGCTTTTAAATTGTCTTCTTGTGCAGACAGTAGGCTGAGTGAATCAAATCGGAACTGTTGATGTATTTCAGGAAAGAATGAGATCACCCTGGGATGAGGATGGTGAAGTGGCAGGGCGACATGGGCAGATCGGGAGGAGTTTTGTAGGTAAAATTGACGGGAGTGGCTGATATCTTAGACGTGGGATGGTGAGGGAAGGAAAGCAACCTTGTCTCATTGGCAAGGGCAATGGAATGCACAGCAGCACCATTACCGAGGTGTGAAGACGGGCAAATGAATGCGGTTTTATTCCGAGGTAGGGGGACAGAGGTAATACGGAAATCAAGGGTTCTCTTTTGAATGTTTGATGCATTTAGACATCAAAGTGGAGGTGCCAGGTAGAAGATGGTTGTATAGACTTCCCTTTGTGGCTAGAGACATAAACTTGAGTTTCATTAGCCTGGAGATGGCATTAGAAGATATGGGACTGGATATGATTATCAAGAGAGTGAGACAGAGAAGAAAAGGAGACTCAGGACCAAACCTTGCGAGTGTGCAACATTTTAAAATGAAGAACAGGAGGAAATCGAGGAGCAATAGCCTGTGAGTTGGGAGTAAAGAGAGTCGTGGTTTCAGAGAAGCTGAAGCAGGGGTGGGAGAGGGGATTTGAATGTAGCTTAAGAAGAAAAAAAATGGCCAACTCTGTCCAATTTTGCAGAGGGTGAGCAAAATGAGAACTGAGAAATAACCAATGGATTTATACCCCCAACCCCTGGGCCCACAACCAGCACAAACTAGATGCTCAGTAAACAAAAGCTGAATGAACTAACTGAAGACTGCACGCAGGGCTGGCAGTATTTTCGGTTTCCAGGGTGCCACTTCTCATCCTGCTTCCTCGGTGACAGACACTGATAATCAATTACTGCGTTGTTGTTGTTGTTGTTGTTGTTTTAAATCCAGTTTCAGCCCCAGAATCCTTCAGCTCTAGGCAAACACTGTCAAGTAATTAGAATGGTCATGAAAATTTAAGCTGATTTGCAGCTCCTGGTATAGACTACAGAGTCTGGACACATCTTTCTATCAAAGCTATTCAACAATGGAGTCTTACAGGGGCAGCTTCGGGAGCGACCATGGACCATCTGCAAGGGGCCCTGCAGAGGGAATTCCTACTTAAATGAGGACTGAACCGGGTGATACTTAGGCTCCTAGAAGAATCCACAGTTCAGTTGGTGGTCCTCCTTCCCCCGTCCCCCTCGCAGCAGCTCAAAACACAAAAAGAAAAATCCAACCCAGCCTAGGTTAATACGTGGAAATCAAATATTTTTTAGAACTTCCTCCTACGCATTCCTTCTCTCTCTTATCTTTATTGGCCTCCTAATGCCTTATCTGCAAAGGCAAGATTCTGTTCTAAATCTCTGTCTGTGAACACAATTACCAATTCTGCTTCCTCCACCAGGTAAAAATGAATCACTGAATGCCAGACGTTACCTTAACTCATCCACCCGGCCATAGGCAGACTGCTTCATCCCCGAATGATGTACGCCCCAACATAAAATAAGACCAGACAGCTTCATTCTTCCGTCCAAACGCACTGAGCATTATGGAGAGACATCTGCTGCAGACAAATCTTGGGTCTTTGGAGCCCTTAATATTTTGAAATTTGTTCCTCTCCGCCACCTGGAGGCTCCTGAGTCCATTTGTGCACTTTTCCACCTCACGGTGCCTCGCAAGCTAATAAGCGGTTGGTTCATAGGCATGCAAGTTATGGCTCTTCTAGTAAAACCCATGCATCCGTATTGCAGCAGAAAAGACAGAGAATTCACCATCAGGAGTTTCTTGGTAACTGCCATCTTGTCTCACCTTGAATAACTGCTTCAACAAACACGTTCTGTGTGCCAGATTCTATCCTGGTTTCTAGAGGAGAATTTAGAGGTACAGCAAGGAATAAGATATAGGCCTTTTTCCCACCTGGGGCTCATGAAGGGGCCTTAGACATCCCACGCATCCCTCTGAAGTGATAGGCAAGATGCTGTGTGTATGTGCATATAGGTCTCCAGTGGGTGGCCTGTCACTGTCACTGGATTCTGCATCCAAAGAGATTAGGGGTCAACGGGACGCTAAAGGCAGCTTTGACAGCTCCCTTTCCTTCATCCCCAATCACATACAAATCAGTCACCAAGGCTTGTCAGTTTTATTCCCCTAAATTGCTGTAGATCTAGTCCCTTGTCTCCATGCCCCCACCCTACCCGAAACTACCCTTATCTCCATGGGTAACTAAAAATGGCCCCCTCGTGGCCTCCCCCTGGTGTCTTTTCCCTTCTCCATCTATTCTCCAAACAGCATCTAGAATGTATTTTCAGATCTCTAATCTGATCATTTCAATCCTTTGCTTCAGTGTTCAGTTCAGTCACTCAGTCATGTCTGACTCTTTTCTACCCCATGGACTGCAGCACACCAGGCTTCCCTGTCCATCACCAACTCCTGGAGCTTGCTCAACTCATGTCCATCAAGTCAATGATGCCATCCAACCATCTCATCCTCTGTTGTCCCCTTCTCCCCCTGCCTTCAATCTTTCCCAGCATCAGGGCCTTTTCCAATGAGTCGGCTCTTCGCATCAGGTAGCCAAAGTATTGGAGCTTCAGCATCAATCCTTCCAATGAATATTCAGGACTGATTTCCTTTAGGGTGGAGTGGTTTGAGGTCAGTCATAGAGGGAAACTGAAGGCCTCAGATCAAGGGGAGAAAAGCAGGAGGCAACAGGCATTGCTGACAAGTTGCCTTCTTGCATTGCTGCAAGAAGGACAAGTACGAAGGCCTGAAACCACAGAAAGGAGCAGAGGTTTGTGTAGGAACTGGAGAGTGAGTGCAGTGGACATGGAAAGCCTACCCCCACCCCTCGCTAATTCTCCTTCTGGGAGGGAGGGACTCCTCACCCTGATACTGTCTGCACTGAGCATGGAACCCTGCAGCCACCAGCTCCTTAGTCATGGCCTCCGCTGCTGAGAACAGCCTGACCCAAGGTCTCCTGATTCAGAAGCACTAGCTAAGACTTGAGGTACCAACAGGGGACCTTTCTGGAAGCTTTCTAGCTCCAGGGAGCCCATGGTGACCCTACGTCATCACAGCTTAACTTAATATTCCCTCCACCTTCCTTGCTCAGATGTTGGTCTTCCCACAGAGCACTGAACTCCGTATCAAAGTCAGCCTCAGTGAGGAGTGGATTTACAGCCTCCTGTAGGAGTGGGTTTACACAGGAAAGCCAACTGGAAAGTGAGTTTGGGGCTAGACGGGGAAGACCCCCAGTGCTGTGTCAGCAACTTTCCCTGCAAGCAGTGAGAAACGAGAGGCTGCTGAGGTTACAGCCCAGTATTGAAAGACCTTCCTGGTGACACAGTGGGAGAAGGAAAGGGACTTGGCAGGGGCCCTGGACCAGTCCAGCTGGAGAAGTGGTGGGTCATGGGGAGAAAGGCTGCGGTTGAGAAATGGAGGAGGAAAAAACCATAGCCCCTAGGACACAGTGACTGTGGGCAGGGTAAGGGATGAGGAACAATGACACAGAGGGAATATGCTGAGTCCCAGGCCTGGTGGGGAACACGGGGGGCTTGGGGTGAGAGCAACATCTGTAGCTAACAGTGCTGCATTATATACTTAGCATTCTGCTGGGAGGAGAGATCTTACGTTAAGCATTTTATCACCAGAAAATAAATAAATAGAGAAGTAGGAACCACTGCAAGGAGATCCAAGCAGTCCATCCTAAAGAAAATCAGTCCTGGGTGTTCATTGGAAGGACTGATGTTGAAGCTAAAACTCCAATATTTTGGCCACCTGATGTGAAGAGCTGACTCATTTGAAAAGACCTTGATGCTGGGAAAGATTGAAGGCAGGAGGAGAAGGGGACGACAGAGGATGAGATGGTTGGATGGCATCACCGACTCAATGGACATGAGTTTGGGTAAATTCTGGGAGTTGGTGATGGACAGGGAGGCCTAGCATGCTGCGGTTCATGGGGTCACAAAGAGTTGGACACGACTGAGCGACTGAACTGAACTGAGAAACCACTGTGTAGAAAGAAAGAAAAGAAAGTGAAGTCACTCAGTCGTGTCCGACTCTTTGTGATCCCTACAAGGCTCCTCTGTCCATGGGATTTTCCAGGCAAGAGTACTAGAGTGGGTCGCCATTTCCTTCTTCAGGGGATCTTCCCCACCCAGGGATCAATCCCGGGTCTCCCTCATTGCAGGCAGACGGTTTACCATCTGAGCCACCAGGGAGAAGGTAGAGAATGTGTAGAGGATGAGTTATACTGACTGGTTATGGTTTCACAAGTGTATGCTTATCTCCAGATTCAGTCAATTATACACATGAAGTAGATACAGCTCTTTGTATGTCAGTTATACCCCTATAGAGTTTGTTTTTTTTTTTTTAAGTATATAGCAACCTGGAAGAGGAGTTCTTTCTCCTAAGTCTTTTTTTCAAGGCACTCCCAAGTAGTGGAGAATAAAACAGTAACTGGCATATTCCAACATCATTTAAATACATAATCAACCAGCAAAGTTTTATTTTTGAATTTTAATCATATGTTTTATTTAACCCAATGTATCCAAAATATTTTCTTTTCAGCAATCAACAGAAACATTACTGAGGTGTTTTTTTCCTTCTTTTTTGTTTCATTCTAAGTCTTCAAAATTTTTATAGCTGTCACTTCTGTATCTCCTAAGAGCTCTTTGTCATACAAGGTTAAACATGATTTTCTAATTAGATATCGCCAAAATATCTGAAATAAGCCAGAAACGTATTAGAAATATGGATTTTCGTCTCTTCTCAGCCTTTTGGCTGAGATCAAGTGAAATAGGAGCTTTCATTTACCGCTATTCTGCCACAGTGCATCCCCAGGAGACCATGCCTTCAGACACTAAGAAGCGAGGCATGAAACTATCACGAATGGTGAAATATTTAAAACTATTTTTATTGTCATGTTATTCTTTGAAAAATCACTATTTGGTATATGAACTATGCATTTATAATGTATTTATATTTATTTATACGTTATATATTCTTAGACCAGCAATGCTTTATAAGAAGTAAAGCGAAAGCCCTCAGCTGTGTCCGACTCTTGGCAACCCCAGGGACTGTAGCCGGCCAGGCTCCTCTGTCCATGGGATTTCCCAGGCAAGAATACTGGAGTGGATTGCCATTTCCTTCTCCAGGGGTTTTTCCCAACCCAGGGGTCGAACCCGGGTCTCCTGCATTGCAGGCACATTCTTTGCCATCTGAGTCACCAGGGAAGTCATCATCAAAATGATTGTTTGTTAAGATCTTGGGGGTTTTTCTTTGATAGGGTCAAATATTATGTTGCTAAAGAACATTTTCATGTCAGAGAGGTCTTCAGAGAAGCAAAGAACAAAAGGTATGGATTTGCAAAAGCAGAATACCAATGCTGTATAAATAACTTGTTATTGTTATTCAGTGGTGAAGTCATGTCTGACTCTTTGTAACTCCATGGACCAGCTCCTCTGTCCTTCACTATCTCCTGGAGGTGCCTCAGATTCATGTCCATTGAGTCAGTGATGCTATCTAGCCATCTCATCCTCCACAGCACCCTTCTGTTTTTGCCTTCAATCTTTCCCAGTATCAGGATCTTTTCCAATGAGTTGGCTCTTCACATCACAGTATTGGAGCTTCAGCTTCAGCATCAGGTTAGATACCATCATGAATGGGCATGAATTTGATCAAACTCCAGGAGATAGTGGAGGACAAAGGAACCTGGCATGCTGCAGTCCATGGGGTCGCAGAGAGTCAGACATGACAGTAGTGGCTGAACTATGATGACAAATACGTTCTGGCATAAAAATAAATGTTAATTTACCAATTTTGTGTTTACACAACCCACTCCAGCATTCTTGCCTGGAGAATCCCATGGACAGAGAAGCCTGGCAGGCTACAGTCCATGGGGTCACAAAGAGTTAGACACGACTGAGTGATGAACACTTGGCCACTAAACGGAAGCAATCTGTGCATCTGCATAAAGCCATATATTCTGATTTTTAAATGATTTTATGTTTCCCTATACACACTGGCTTTCTAGAACCTGCAGAAGATGCTAGTCTTCCTCTTGTCATTTTTTCCTAGGATAGGAACCAACCTTGAGCTGGGGCCTTAATTGCCTGTTTTGTATACAGAACCTCACTCAACCTTTCTGCAACCCTATAAGGGAAATATTACCATCCTCATCCTCCAGAGGGGAGGAAGCTAAGACCCAGAGCAGGGAAAAGATTTGCTCCAGTTGCCCAGCAAAGTGGTAGATCTGGGATTTTAATATGTATCTTTGGACTCCAGGGTCCACGCTCTCGCAACATGACTGAATAAATGTTTGCTCCTTCCAACTCTCTTTTCTATAAATCTTACTCCAACCTTTTGAAGTGAAGAGTTGTTTGAGGAACAAGAAAGGTGCTTTTCTGCATCCTTATAGCAGAGAATGGCTCACCAAGCTGGGAGGCAGGGCCACAAGAAAGCTTGAGGGTCTCTCTGTACTTGCAGAGCTCTGGCTGTCAGATGGTGAAAACTCAGGACTGACACCATGGCTCTTCAGCTACCCAAATGTGAGCCCAAATGGAGAGAATGCTATTAGGAGGAAAAATCATACAGGTCATTTCAGAGTGAGCGATAGACGGAACTAACGTTATTGACAATGAAAAGTCTCAGTCTCAGAGAGACAAATGAGTCAGTAGTGAGTTTGCCGTTGAAACTGCATGCTCTCTGCTGTTACTCAAATACTTAAAGAAAAAAGAAATTTATTGATCAACACATACAAAATATGGGACTGAAAACCATGTAAAATGTAGAAGAAAAGCAACCTATATCTTATATTTTCAGTGCACACATGTGTAGGTGAGCATGCGCACACACAGACACAGACACTCTGATTTGTGTGCATAATTCCAGGCTTGCCATTCCCCTTTAACAGTTGTGTGTGTGTGTCTTCTGTTAGCATTAGACCTTTCATAACCCAATCCCTGTTTCCCTCCTTGTAATGACCCTCTCTAGTCCCTTCATTAAATATCCAGATTCTACTGGTCATTTCAGAAGCAGTTGTAATCTCTGACTCAGAAATGTAGGTCATGTTTGCACACCAGTGAGAAGTTTAAGTGCTCCCCAATTTTAGTGGAGACAGGCATGTCCTCTTCATGTTGTATCAACCCTTTCTTTTTCTGAGAGTCTTTCTCAGCGCGTAGTTTATACATCTATTACAGGGCTCGACATCATGCATTGCATTGCAAGTATTTCCATCCACCTCATAAACTCAGAAAATATTTGATGCATGAGAATGCACACATGGTAGCATCTTCGCCACTAAACTATGGGACTTGTAAGGGTAGCATCCTTATATTATTCGTTTTGCTCTTCTCTCTGTGCTTGGCATATTGTTTTGAACAAAGTAGGTGTTCGATGAGTATTAAAGGGATGTATTTGCATCCATCGGATTGCTACCAGTGATCACAAATTTGTCATATTCTTCATGACACTGGGTGCCTCTTAAAAACAGAGGCAAACTGATTATCTGATAACACAGAGATCTTACCAGGCTGAAGGCGGAGGATGAGGAAATCCATGTGCAAGACTAACACAGATACTGCTGCGTCAGATTATTCCAGCATTTAAAACTGCATAGGATGTAGAACTGATGGAGCATCGAATGTGAGAGGACAACTTGACACCTGTGGGAAAGGAATCTTCTGGCCCATTTTGGTGAAGTCGAGTCATTCGTCTCGACCTTAGGAAGTTAATGCCGACGATAATAATAGCTACTGCCTTTTAGAAATTTATCATGTGCCAGATGCTTGCAAAGCCCTGTAGAATATTAGCACATTAAATGTGTCTCATTAGCCCCCACGAGGAAATAATTATTACTATTCACATTCCATATCCCAATTTGGAGATTAAGTTTCAACAAACTCCAGTAATTTGCCCAAAGCTTCAGAACTGCTAGTTGAAGAGGGATTCAAATTCAGATCTGCTGCTCTCAAAGTCCAGACTCTAAGCTAGTCTGCTCTGTAAGTGAAATATGGACATTGGGTGATCATTTGAGTTGACTTGCAGGGGGGATCATCTACTACAGGGGTCTCCAGCCTCCAGGATCTAATGCCTGACAATCTGAGGTGAAGCTGATGTCATAAAAATAGAAATAAAGTGTACAGTCAATCCAGTGCACTTGAATCATCCCCAAACCATCCCCCATCCTGGTCCATGGAAAAACTGTCTTCCGCAAAACTGGTCCCTCGTGCCAGATGATTGGAGACCACCTATAGACCCTAGTCTTATTTTGCAAAGAAGAAAAATGAAATCCAGAGAGATGAAAAAAATGCAGAACTTAGAATCTCATGACCAAAATGTACTTTAAAATTCACTTAAACACCCTAACATCCAACTGCTGACTTAACATCTGCATTTGTTTTCAATAGCTTTATTGACATATGATTCACAAACCATACAATGTACCCATTTAAAGTTACAATTCAGTGGTTTTTAGAATAGTCACAAAGTTGTGTGACAGTCACCATATTCAAATTTTAAGACATTTTCATTCCCCTAAAAGAATCAATATAAGTCTGAATTTGGCAATAAGGAGTTCATGATCTGAGCCACAGTCAGCTCCTAGTCTTGTTTTTGCTGACTGTATAGAGCTTCTCCATCTTTGGGTGCAAAGAATATAATCAGTCTGATTTTGGTGTTGACCATCTGGTGATGTCCATGTGTAGAGTCTTCTTTTGTGTTGTTGGAAGAGAGTGTTTGTTATGACCAGTGCCTTCTCTTGGCAAAACTCTAATTAGCCTTTGCCCTGCTCCATTCCGTACTCCAAGGAGAAATTTTCCTATTACTCCAGGTGTTTCTTGACTTCCTACTTTTGCATTCCAGTCCCCTATAATGAAAAGGACATCTTTTTTGGGTGTTAGTTCTACACCTTTTCTAAAACCAGCTTGAACATCTGGAAGTTCACGGTTCACGTATTGCTGAAGCCTGGCTTGGAGAATTTTGAGCATTATTTTACTAGCGTGTGAGATGGGTGCAATTGTGCGGTAGTTTGAGCATTTTTTGGCATTGCCTTTCTTTGGGATTGGAATGAAAACTGACCTTTTCCAGTCCTGTGGCCACTGCTGAGTTTTCCAAATTTGCTGGCATATTGAGTGCAGCACTTTCACAGCATCATCTTTCAGGATTTGAAATAGCTCAACTGGAATTCCATCACCTCCACTATCTTTGTTCATAGTGGTGTTTTCTAAGGCCCACTTGACTTCACATTTCAGGATGTCTGGCTCTAGGTGAGTGATCACACCATTGTGATTATCTGGGTTGTGAAGCTCTTTTCTGTACAGTTCTTCTGTGTATTCTTGCCACCTCCTCTTAATATCTTCTGCTTCTGTTAGGTCCATGCCATTTCTGTCCTTTATTGAGGCCATCTTCACATGAAATGTTCCCTTGGTATCTCTAATTTTCTTGAAGAGATCTCTAGTCTTTCCCATCCTGTTGTTTTCCTCTATTTCTTTGCATTGATCACTAAGGAAGGCTTTCTTATCTCTCCTTGCTATTCTTTGGAATTCTGCATTCAGATGCTTATATCTTTCCTTTTCTCCTTTGCTTTTCGCTTCTCTTCTTTTCACAGCTATTTGTAAGGCCTCCCCAGACAGCCATATTGCTTTTTTGCATTTCTTTTCCATGGGGATGGTCTTGATCCCTGTCTCCTGTACAATGTCACGAACCTCATTCCATAGCTCATCAGGCACTCTATCTATCAGATCTAGGCCCTTAAATCTATTTCTCACTTCCACTGTATAATCATAAGTGATTTGATTTAGGTCATACCTGAATGGTCTAGTGATTTTCCCCACTTTCTTCAATTTAAGTCTGAATTTGGCAATAAGGAGTTCATGATCTGAGCCATAGTCAGCTGGATCATCGAAAAAGCAAGAGAGTTCCAGAAAAACATGTATTTCTGCTTTATTGACTAAGCCAAAGCTTTTGACTGTGTGGATCACAATAAACTATGGAAAATTCTGAAAAAGATGGGAATATCAGACCACCTGACCTGCCTCTTGAGAAATTTGTATGCAGGTCAGGAAGCAACAGTTAGAACTGGACATGGAACAACAGACTGGTTCCAAATAGGAAAAGGAGTACATCAAAGCTGTATATTGTCACCCTGCTTATTTAACTTATATGTAGAGTCCATCGTGAGAAATGCTGAGCTGGAGGAAGCACAAGCTGGAATCAAGATTGCTGGGAGAAATATCAAGAACCTCAGATATGCAGATGACACCACCCTTATGGCAGAAAGTGAAGAGGAACTCAAAAGTCTCTTGATGAAAGTGAAAGTGGAGAGTGAAAAAGTTGGCTTAAAGCTCATCATTCAGAAAACTAAGATCATGGCATCTGGTCTCATCACTGCATGGGAAATAGATGGGGAAACAGTGGAAAGAGTGTCAGACTTTATTTTTGGGGGCTCCAAAATCACTGCAGATGGTGACTGCAGCCATGAAATTAAAAGACACTTACTCCTTGGAAGCAAAGTTATGACCAACCTAGATAGCATATTCAAAAACAGAGACATTACTTTGCCAACTAAGGTCCATCTAGTCAAGGCTATGGTTTTTCCAGTAGTCATGTATGGATGTCAGAGTTGGACTGTGAAGAAAGCTGAGCACCAAAAAGTTGATGCTTTTGAACTGTGGTGTTGGAGAAGACTCTTGAGAGTCCCTTGGACTGCAAGGAGATCCAACCAGTCCATCCTAAAGGAGATCAGCCCTGGATGTTCATTGGAAGGAATGATGCTGAAGCTGAAACTCCAATACTTTGGCCACCTCATGAGAAGAGATGACTCATTGGAAAAGACCCTGATGCTGGGAGGGATTGGGGGCAGGAGGAGAAGGGGATGACAGAGGATGAGATGGCTGGATGGCATCACTGACTCGATGGACATGAGTTTGGGTGAACTCCAGGAGTTGGTGATGGACAGGGAGGCCTGGCGGGCTGTGATTCATGGGGCACAAAAAGTCAGACACGACTGAGTGACTGAACTGAACTGAACTGAACTGAAAAGAATCCCTGGGCTTCCCTGATTGCTCAGCTGGTAAAGAATCCGCCCACAATGCAGGAGACCCTGGTTTGATTCCTGGGTTAGGAAGATCCCCTGGAGGAGGGCATGACAACCTACTCTGGTATTCTTGCCTGGAGAATTCCCGTGGACAGAGGAGCCTAGTGGGCTACAGTTTGTGGGGTCACTAAGAATCAAACATGACTGAGCAACTAAGCACAGTACAGCAGAAATGAAAACCTATGTCCTTTAGCATGCAGCCCACATCCCAGCCCCAGCCCCGGTCCTAGGCCATCACTAATTTGTCTCTCTGAATTTCTCCATGGGGATCATTTCATGTAAATGGAGTCATACAGCATGTGTTTTTGTGTGACCGACTTTTTTGCTTAGCATAGCATCAGTATTGACTATCTCAAAGTCATCTATGTAGCAAATTATTTGCAGCAATAAGAAACGACTGGGGAGAGAGTACATTTTCTTGTTCAATCTTCATTAGCCCCACCCTGTGAGCTACCCCCAAACAAACACAATCTAAGTTAGAACAATGCATTTGATATTTGTTGTATGTTGAACTGTGATCCCCCCCACAAACTCATACGCTGGAGTCCCAAGCCCCAGGACCTTAGAAAGTGAGTTCATTTGGAAACTGGATCTTCGCAGAGGTAGTAAAATTAAGATGAAGTCCTTAGAATGGACTCTAGCCCATTGTAACTGGTGTCCTCACAAGAGGGGAAATTTAAAAAAAGACACACACATAGTGGGAATGTGGGAAGACCGAAGTTTTGGCTCCACAGGCCAAAGAGTCCTCAGAAACCAGGAGAAGGGACGGGAGGTTTTCCGGCAGAATGAACTAACACTGCTGACACCTTGGTTCTGAACTTGTAGCCTCCACAAATGTAAGATAGTAAACTTCTGTTGTTTAAACCACCCAGTGTGTGGTACTTTTTACAGCAGTCCTAGCAAACTCATGCAATATTTAACACAGCTTCTATAGGAGTCTTTGGGCTTCCCTTGGGGCTCAGTTGGTAAAGAATCTGCCAGCAATGCGGGAGACCTGGGTTCGATCCCTGGGTTGAAAAGATGCCCTGGAGAAGAAAAAGGCTACCCACTCCAGTATTCTGGCCTGGAGAATTCCACAGACTGTAAAGTCCATGGGGTCACAAAGAGTCAGACATGACTGAGTGCCTTTCACTTCACTTCACTTCTATAGGAATCTTCTAGTCAAGTACCCTGCCACTCTTACCCTCCTTCCAAGCCAAAATCTGCAGAATCATCATTTCTCTAAAGTTAAATCCATGAGATTTTCACTCGGTCTGGGCTTTCTTCCAGAGTTCCCTATCTCAGGCAAAGGCACTGCTATCCAACCTGTCTTGCAACTTGTAATTCCAGAAGTCACCATTTACTCCACCCTCCCTAATCACACACAAACACACACACACACACACACACACACACACACACACACACACACACAGTTCTAGGCTAAGAGTTTCAAAAAAGGATTCTAACAAGTTTTTGAAGACAAATAATTCCAACCCTGATGCTAGGAAAGTTTGAAGGCAAAAGGAGAAGAGGGCAGCAGAGGATAAATTGGTTAGATAGCATCACTGATTCAATTGACATGAATCTGAGCAAACTCCAGGACACAGTGAAGGAACAGGGAAGCCTGAGTGCTGCAGTTCATGGGGCCAAAGAGTCAGACATGACTCAGAACTGAACAACAAGTTCCAGTGCTGTTTAAAATATTCCAGATCTTTAAAATTAAACTTGCAAATTCCTTCATGAAATCAGCAGATTATTACCAGAACCTGAAAAAGAGTAAAAGAAAATCAGAGACTCAGTAAAGAATATTCATACAAGCCTTAATCAAGTAATTAATTGCCTGTGTGCTCAGTCATGTTCGATTCTTTGTGACCCCATGGACTGTAGCCCTTCAGGCTTGTCTGTCCATGGAATTTTCTAGGCAAGAATACTGGAGTGGGTTGACATTTCCTCTTCCAGGCTATTTAATACATTGCTGTATGAAAGAATAATATATCATGACCAAGCACAAATTTGTTCAAGAATGTAAGTCCACTTCCTCTCAATCTACTGGCCCAGAATGTTATCATATGAGATCAAGAATCTTTATAAGTTTTCTGGGCTCTGGACACTATGATTTTCCCTTTTGAAAATACACTAATAGTTTTGCCAAATTTCAGTCTATTGAAATGTATGTCTACATGGAGAAATATGGATGCATATAAAACCCTCACTACCAACATTTAATGAAGGTGACAAGTTACATAATAGCAAAAAAAAAAAAAAAAAAAACCTTTACCACATATGAATTTGAATTTTAAAGCTGAAAATTCACTTACTAGGAAAAATTCTCCTGAAAAAAATCCCTTTAAGTCTGAAATCCAACCCAACTCAGTGTCACTGCTGACTATCCAGTGCTGTGTAACAAAGAATTCCCCAATAAAAGAACATGAGTATTGCAACTTCCCTGATGGTCCAGTGGTTAAGAATCCACCTGCCAATGCAGGGGACACAGGTTCCGTCCCAGGTCCAGGAGGATCCCACACGCCACGGAGCGGCTAAGCCCATGCACCACAACTACCGAGCCCACAATCTGGAACCTGTGCTCTGCAACAAGAGAAGCCACCACAATGAGAAGCCCACACACCACGAGGAAGAGCAGCCTTCCACTCGCTGCAACTAGAGAAAGTCCCTAGAAGATCTGCTGCTGCTGCTGCTGCTGCTAAGTCACTTCAGTCGTGTCCGACTCTCTGTGACCCCATAGACAGCAGCCCACCAGGCTTCCCGTCCCTGGGATTCTCCAGGCAAGAACACTGGAGTGGGTTGCCATTTCCTTCTCCAGTGCATGAAAGTAAAAAGTGAAAGTGAAGTCGCTCAGTCGTGTCCGACTCTAGCGACCCCATGGACTGCAGCCTACCAGGCTCCTCCATCCATGGGATTTTCCAGGCAAGAATACTGGAGTGGGGTGCCATTGCCTTCTCTGCTAGAAGATCTAGCACAGCCAAAAATAAATGAATAAATAAAAGAATGCTATTATCTTTCGTGGTCCAGTGGGTTGAGTGGGCTCAGCTGGTTCTCCCTCTGTTTCTCATGTGGCTCTCGCCTACTGACAGACCTAAAGGCTTGCCTGCATTGCTAAGTCCAAGATGGCTCACTCACATGGCTGGCAATTGATGCAGGCTGTTGGCAGGGACGTCAAAGGGGGTGGCTGACTAAGACATTCTCTGCAACTCGGACAGTCAGCACTAACACAGAGGTAAGTCTAAGGGCTTTAACAGGCGCAAAAGCCAACAACTGAGTGTAGCAGTCTGCAGTCAACTCCACTGTAACCTCTTCAGCACAAAGACGCATCATCAGAAGCCCTTTAAGTCACAGGAGCGTTCTACGATATGACATTTGGAAGTCTGGCTTTCAGTCCTATGTGGAGACCTCTGAGCCAGCACTTCTGACATCCTTGGGGAGAGCACTTGGCTTTGAGTTGGACAAGTCTGGGTTCCCAGCTGAAAAGATTTGACAAATTGCTAAACCTCCTTTTTTAAATGGAGACAGCACTTTCTGACTTGCAGTATTGTAGTAAGATTTAAAAAAAAAATGTTAAAATGTGTGAAATATTT
Source organism: Bos grunniens (assembly GCF_055505025.1). Taxonomy (NCBI): domain Eukaryota; kingdom Metazoa; phylum Chordata; class Mammalia; order Artiodactyla; family Bovidae; genus Bos; species Bos grunniens. The sequence goes on along the minus strand of NC_141170.1, from coordinate 7,622,819 downwards.
TGTACACTACCTGGTTTATGGTGAGGAATTAATGAATAATAATTATTGTCATTACCATTAATATAATCATCCTATAGAGAAAAGAAAGGTTATATTTGGAAAAAAGAAACAGTTTTCATATTTTGAACATCTATAGCCTAAGATGCCATATTTTGCCCATCTTTTATTTTACTGTGGGCTTTATTTTCAAATAAAGAGCCAAATGGACTATTGGAATCACATTCTCTCATTTTGAGTCTTTTATGAGCATGTTTTCACTCTATGTAAGGTTCACAATAAACTGTGGAAAACTCTGAAAGAGATGGGAATACCTGACCACCTGATCTACCTCTTGAAAAATCTGTATGCAGGTCAGGAAGCAACAGTCAGAACTGGACATGGAACAACAGACTGGTTCCAAATAGGAAAAGGAGTACGTCAAGGCTGTATATTGTCACCTGGTTATTTAACTTATATGCAGAGTACATCATGAGAAACGCTGGACTGGAAGAAACACAAGCTGGAATCAAGATTGCCGGCAGAAATATCAATCACCTCAGATATGCAAATGACACCACCCTTATGGCAGAAAGTGAAGAGGAACTAAAAAGCCTCTTGATGAAAGTGAAAAAGGAGAGTGAAAAAGTTGGCTTAAAGCTCAACATTCAGAAAACAAAGATCATGGCATCTGGTCCCATCACTTCATGGGAAATAGATGGGGAAACAGTGGAAACAGTGTCAGACTTTATTTTTCTGGGCTCCAAAATCACTGCAGATGGTGACTGCAGCCATGAAATTAAAAGACACTTACTCCTTGGAAGGAAAGTTATGACCAACCTAGATAGCATATTCAAAAGCAGAGACATTACTTTGCCAACTAAGGTCCATCTAGTCAAGGCTATGGTTTTTCCTGTGGTCATGTATGGATGTGAGAGTTGGACTGTGAAGAAGACTGAGCTCCGAAGAATTGATGCTTTTGAACTGTGGTGTTGGAGAAGACTCTTGAGAGTCCCTTGGACTGCAAGGAGATCCAACCAGTCCATTCTGAAGGAGATCAGCCCTGGGATTTCTTTGGAAGGAATGATGCTAAAGCTGAAACTCCAGTACTTTGGCCACCTCATGTGAAGAGTTGACTCATTGGAAAAGACTCTGATGCTGGGAGGGATTGGGGGCAGGAGGAGAAGGGGATGACAGAGGGTGAGATGGCTGGATGGCATCACTGACTCGATGGACGTGAGTCTGAGTGAACTCAGTTGGGAGTTGGTGATGGACAGGGAGGCCTGGCGTGCTGTGATTCATGGGGTGGCAAAGAGTCGGACACGACTGAGCGACTGAACTGAACTGAACTGAAGGTTAAAAAAAAAAAAGTGTGTGTATGTATGTGTGTAAGCACAGGGAAAGGATTAGAAGAATATATTTTAAAATGTTAAAACTGACCATCTTTTGATGATAAGATTAGTCATACCTTTGTGTTTCTCCCACTTTACAAAGTGTTTATAATAAACAACACTCTTAAACCCAAAAGAAAAAATAAAGTGTTTCCATGTATGTCAAACTTCTTGGCTAGATTACAAAATATAAAATACAATATAATCATTCTTCCTGCTGACTTGTTGAGCCTATAAACAATGGAATATAGAATTCCTGTGGTTGAAATGGCCATTCATTTATTCTCCCTCATTTCTTCATTGACGGTCAACAAGCAGACACTGAGACCTGCAATTTGCTGAGCACTTTGGCAGTCTCTTTGTGAGAGCTGGAAGATAAAGAAAGCTGAGCACTAAAGAATTGATGCTTTTGAGCTGTGGTGTTGGAGAAGACTCTTGAGAGTCCCTTGGACTGCAAAGAGATCCAACCAGTCCATCCTAAAGGAAATCAATCCTGAATATTCATTGGAAGGACTGATGCTGAAGCTGACCCAATACTTTGGCCACCCAATGGGAAGAACTGACTCATTTGAAAAGACCCTGATGCTGGGAAAGATTGAAGGCGGGAGGAGAAGGGGACGGCAGAGGATGAGATGGCTGGATGGCATCACCGATTCAATGCACATGAGTTTGGGTGGACTCCGGGAGTTGGTGATGGACAGGGAGGCCTGGTGTGCTCTGGTCCATGGGGTCACAAAGAGCTGGACACGACTGAGTAACTGAACCAAACTGAACTGAACTTTACAGACTCTGAAGATGCTTAGCTGAAATGAGATCCATAGCCCTCTTTGAAAACTCCACATGTTCCTGAAGCTTCTCCTGCTTGTCAAATTCCTATGCAACCTTCTTTCAGCCCACCCTTAAGGGTCTCCTTCTTTGTTGCCACGAGGGTGTGACTGCACCTCTGCCCAGCTCTCTGCAGCCTGAGCTGTGTCAGAGGAAGCTGGGCAGGAATTCTTGCCCCCGGTGGATTGTGTGCTCAGTGGAGGCAGGGATCGACCTCTCTCTGTGTCTCTTTTCACTCTGCTCATCCACTGGCCCTGTTTTTGATGCTGTTTAGCCACTAAGTGATGCTTTCTAAGGCCCACTTGACTTCGCATTCCAGGATGTCTGGCTCTAGGTCAGTGATCACACCATTGTGATTATCTGGGTCGTGAAGATCTTTTTTGTACAGTTCTTCTGTGTATTCTTGCCACCTCTTCTTAATATCTTCTGCTTCTGTTAGGTCCATACCATTTCTGTCCTTTACCGAGCCCATCTTTGCATGAAATGCTCCCTTGGAATCTCTAGCTTTCTTGAAGAGATCCCTAGTCTTTCCCTTTCTGTTGTTTTCCTCTATTTCTTTGCATTGATCACTGAAGAAGGCTTTCCTATCTCTTATTGCCATTCTTTGGAACTCTGCATTCAGATGCTTATATCTTGTCTTTTCTCCTTTGCTTTTCACTTCTGTTCTTTTCACAGCTATTTGTAAGGCCTCCCCAGACAGCCATTTTGCTTTTCTGCATTTCTTTTCCATGGGGATGGTCTTGATCCCTGTCTCCTGTACAATGTCACGAACCTCATTCCATAGTTCATCAGGCACTCTATCTATCAGATCTAGGCCCTTAGATCTATTTCTCACTTCCACTGTATAATCATAAGGGATTTGATTTAGGTCATACCTGAATGGTCTAGTGATTTTCCCTACTCTTTTCAATTTAAGTCTGAATTTGGCAATAAGGAGTTAATGATCTGAGCCTCAGTCAGCTCCCGGTCTTGTTTTTGTTGACTGTATAGAGTTTCTCCATCTTTGGCTGTAAAGAACATAATCAATCGATTTCGGTGTTGACCATCTGGTGATGTCCATGTGTAGAGTCTTCTCTTGTGTTGTTGGAAGTGGGTGTTTGCTATGACCAGTGCATTTTCTTGGCAAAACTCTATTAGTCTTTGCCCTGCTTCATTCCATATTCCAAGGCCAAATTTGCCTGTTACTCCAGGTATTTCTTGACTTCCTACTTTTGCATTCCAGTCCCCTATAATGAAAAGGACATCTTTCTTGAGTGTTAGTTCTAAAACATCTTGTAGGTCTTCACAGAACCATTCAATTTCAGCTTCTTCAGCATCACTGGTTGGGGCATAGACTTGGATTACTGTGATACTGAATGGTTTGCCTTGGAAATGAACAGAGATCATTCTGTTGTTTTTGAGATTGCATCCAAGTACTGCATTTCTGACTCTTTTGTTGACCATGATGGCTACTCCACTTCTTCTGAGGGATTCCTGCCCACAGTAGTAGATATAATGGTCATCTGAGTTAAATTCACCCATTCCAGTCCATTTCAGTTCTCTGATTCCTAGAATGTCGATGTTCACTCTTGCCATCTCTTGTTTGACCACTTCCAATTTGCCTTGATTCATGGACCTGACATTCCAGGTTCCTATGCAATATTGCTCTTTACAGCATCGGACCTTGCTTCTATCACCAGTCATATCCACAGCTCGGTATTCTTTTTGCTTTGGCTCCCATCCCTTCATTCTTTCTGGAGTTATTTCTCCACTGATCTCCAGTAGCATATTGGGCACCTACTGACCTGGGGAGTTCTTCTTTCAGTATCCTATCATTTTGCCTTTCCATACTGAACATGGGGTTCTCAAGGCAAGAATACTGAAGTGGTTTGCTATTCCCTTCTCCAGTGGACCACATTCTGTCAGAGCTCTCCACCATGACCCGCCCGTCTTGGGTGGCCCCACGGGTATGGCTTAGTTTCATTGAGTTAGACAAGGCTGTGGTCCTAGTGTGATTAGATTGACTAGTTTTCTGTGAGTATGGTTTCAGTTGGGCCTTAGAAAGCATCACTATGAACAAAGCTAGTGAAGGTGATGGAATTCCAGTTGAGCCATTTCAAATCCTGAAAGATGATGCTGTGAAACTGCTGCACTCAATATGCCAGCAAATTTGGAAAACTCAGCAGTGGCCACAGGACTGGAAAAGGTCAGTTTTCATTCCAATCCCAAAGAAAGACAACGCCAAAGAATGCTCAAACTACCGCACAGTTGCACTCATCTCACATGCTAGGAAAGTAATGCTCAAAATTCTCCAAGCCAGGCTTCAGCAACACGTGAACCGTGAACTTCCTGATGTTCAAGCTGGTTTTAGAAAAGGCAGAGGAACCAGAGATCAAATTGCCAACATCCGCTGGATCATGGAAAAAGCAAGAGAGTTCCAGAAAAACATATATTTCTGCTTTATTGACTATGCCAAAATCTTTGACTGTGTGGATCACAATAAACTGTGGAAAATTCTGAAAGAGATGGGAATACCTGACCACCTGATCTACCTCTTGAGAAATTTGTATGCAGGTCAGGAAGCAACAGTTAGAACTGGACATGGAACAACAGACTGGTTCCAAATAGGAAAAGGAGTACGTCAAGGCTGTATACTGTCACCCTGCTTGTTTAACTTCTATGCAGAGTACATCATGAGAAAAGCTGGACTGGAAGAAGCACAAGCTGGAATCAAGATTGCCGGGAGAAATATCAATAAGCTCAGATATGCAGATGACACCACCCTTATGGCAGAAAGTGAAGAGGAACTCAAAAGCCTCTTGATGAAAGTGAAAGAGGAGAGTGAAAAAGTTGGCTTAAAGCTCAACATTCAGAAAACTAAGATCATGGCATCTGGCCTCATCACTTCATGGGAAATAAATGGGGAAACAGTGGAAGCAGTGTCAGACTTTATTTTTTGGGGCTCCAAAATCACTGTAGATGGTGACTGCAGCCATGAAATTAAAAGACGCTTACTCCTTGGAAGGAAAGTTATGTCCAACCTAGATACCATATTCAAAAGCAGAGACATTACTTTTCCAGCAAAGGTCCGTCTAGTCAAGGCTATGGTTTTTCCTGTGGTCATGTATGGATGTGAGAGTTGGACTGTGAAGAAGACAGAGCTCCGAAGAATTGATGCTTTTGAACTGTGGTGTTGGAGAAGACTCTTGAGAGTCCCTTGGACTGCAAGGAGATCCAACCAGTCCATTCTGAAGGAGATCAGCCCTGGCATTTCTTTGGAGGGAATGATGCTGAAGCTGAAACTCCATACTTTGGCCACCTCATGCAAAGAGCTGACTCATTGGAAAAGAGTCTGATGCTGGGAGAAATTGGGGGCAGGAGGAGAAGGGGATGACAGAGGCTGAGATGGCTGGATGGCATCACTGACTCGATGGACTTGAGTCTGGGTGAACTCCGGGTGTTGGTGATGGACAGGGAGGCCTGGCGTGCTGCAATTCATGGGGTCGCAAAGAGTCGGACACGACTGAGCCACTAAGTCGTGTCTGACTCTTTGTGACCCAGTAGACTGTAGCCCTCCAGGCTCCTCTGTCCACAGAATTCTCTCCTGGCAATAATTCTGGAGTGGGTTACCATTTCCTTCTCCAGGAGATCCTCCTGACCCAGGGATTGAACCTACATCTCCTGCAATGGCAGACAAATTCTCTACCACTAAGCCACTTGGGAAGCCCTTCCATTAGCCCTAGTGGGGCCCAAACATTTTATAGTTACAGTAACCGTAGTCAAGGCAGGCTTGTCTCTTGCTTAGAGTCACACAGCAGAGGCAGAGCTGGAATTTTTGTTCCCTCCTCCCCATCTGGTACTGATGTGTTCCACCAGCCAATGCTATGGCTGGCTGGGGCAGGTGGGACAGGTAGATGGTGGGACATGAAGAACCAGGTACACATCTGTCCATGGGATTACAGACAACTTCTCCAAGGACCCTTCTTCACAACTGCCTTTACCTCCAAAACTCTAGCTGGTGATGTGACCCCGCTGGGGAGGGCCTGACTCACTGAGATGAGGTCATTTTACTGCTGGAAATCACAGTGATACTAAAGCGTCTTGGAAGTGGCAGAGCAGAAAAGTGCTGACTCTGAGTTAGGCAGGCTTGAGTTTGAACTGTATTTCTTCTGTCATCTGTTTGATCTTGGGTAAATCACTTCTCATTTCTGATTCTTCATGTTAAATGGGAGCTATAGCATCCCCTTGGAAGGTCCAGAGCACATGCCCAGTAAAGGAGAGCAGTTGTGTATCACTGATATTTTGGACAATGACATACTGCCCTGGTTGCCCACAAATTTAGGTTCTCTGTGACACCAAACTGTTGTTTTTGTTTAGTCACTAAGTCATAATCAACACCTTTGCAACCCCATGGACTGTAGCCTGCCAGGCTCCTTTGTCCATGGGATTTGCCAGGCAAGAATACTGGAGTGGGTTACCATTTCTTTCTCCAAGGGATCTTCAAATCTGCATCTTCTGCATTGGCAGGCAGATTCCTTACCACTGAGCCACCAGGGAAGCGCATCACACCAAATACAGACTCACAATTGCATCTTTCATCCTCCACCCTGTGGATGAGGCTTTGGCCTGAGCTCCATGCTTGCTGCCTGGATAAGACCTTTTCCTTGCATTCTTAAGGAAGCACCTTTGGAGAGGCTCAGATGTTTGGGGTCATACCTCTCCACTCTCTGGCTACTTGGGGCTCCCACACAGTCTCTCTCTGCCTCTTGCTTACAATCCTCTTGCTGCATATTTGCTTGGAGGAGACATTCAAATAAGACTATCTATCAAAAGACAGCATATTCATTCAGTGTACTCAGAATTCTTATTTTTCTAGCTGCCCAGAGAAAAGAACCATTAGTGGGATGTAGAAGTACTTGGTATCTCCTAAAAGAGATGATATTTGGGCTGCAGTTAAAGGAGGGGAACACCTAGGGTCGAGGGTTCACTCAACTCATACCTGTAGCCCTAGATGACATGAACGGGATTTAGCACAGACAGTGCAGAGAAGAGGCATGGTATCATGTGACGCGTGCGTAGGGTGATAGACGGATGCTGGTAAATTGTGATGACAGGCCCAGTGCTCCCCCGACTCTATCCCCGTCTCTCCGCACACTAAGCCAGCCTGGACATGCTCGTGTGTGATGACAGAGGCTCAGGAGAGCAAAGCCCAGAATGCAAGGTCGTTTCAAAACACTGCTGTGTCATGTCTCCTAATCTCCTATTGGACAGAGCAAGTCACATGGTTAAGCCCTCTTTTAAATGGCCAAGCAGAAAAGCAGCATGACTAACATAGCCTCTAAGAGCCTCCAGACTTGTAGGCAATGCCTCAAAGAAGGAGATGGAAGCTAAAGCATCCCCTATGGCCTACCAGCTCCCATCTGCCTCCCCACCCCCCATCACCTTGTCTGCACAATAGATTTTAAGAAAAAGGCATGGGGAAAGATGGCTGGTCTGAGTCCCTCTTGTGACTTAAACAAGTCACTACATCTTGCTTGTTTTCCTCCATTTTTTCTCCAGTGGAGAGTAGTGAAGATGCAAATTCTTCCTCTAAACTCTTGCCATGTTTTGTTTTGCTTTGTTTTAAGAGGAGCTTATTGAGCACAGGACACTCAACAAAGACTGCCAGTGGCTCCTCAGGCTTACCAATAAATTCAAAGCTCCTCAGCTAGACACTCATTGGTCTCCAATGATCTAAAGACTTTCTAATTCCTAAGCTATTCACATTCTGCTTTGTACTGGGCCTATTTATACAGGAATCTTATCTCGACTATTCAACTGTGAGCCTCTTTAGCACAGGGATTGGGAGTTATCAGGCATTTATCCAGCATCCTGGCTCATAGCAGGCACCTAATATGTTTTTGACTGATGTGGAGATAAAGCCTTAAACAACTCCAAGGCAGGGTTAGTGTAATAATCTCTGTAGTGAAAAGAGCACTGGATGTGGGGTCAGAAGGCCTAGTTCTAGGTATTAATTCTGTTTCGTGCTGCTGGGTGACCTTGAGACTATTGTTTATCCTCCATCAATTGTCTTATCTGGTAGATAGAAGAGACTCCATCAACTTTCCTGGTTATTATGCGGAAAAATAAAATTGCAAATAGAAAGAAAAAAGAGTGCAGTGCAACCTAGAGAGAAATGTCACTAGAGTTATAATTTGAGCTCGAACCTTTGAAGAATCCAAGGCTGTCACTACCAGACCTATGATGACACACACTGTAACAGGGTTTTATCCCAACTAATTTAGTTAAGTAAGTGTTCTTTTGCAAAACTAAAGTCACACTTTACTTCAACAAATCTGGATCTTAAAGCCAGAGCTCACTTGATTGGGTCAAAGACTTTGGATGAAATAAATGAATGGCTTTGCTGGAAGTAAAATGTAAGAATTGTTGCTGTTGTGGAGTCCCTCAGTCTTATCTGACTGTTTGCAACCCCATGGACTTTGGCCCACCAGGCTCCTCTGTCCATGGGATTTCCCAGGCAAGAATACCAAAGTGGTTTGCCTTTCCCTTCTCCAGAGGATCTTCCTAACCCAAGGGACTGAATCCCTCATTTCCTGCATCGCCTGCTTTGGCAGGGGAATTCTTTACCAGTGAGCCATGAGGGAAGCCCCAAGAGGTAATAGGCATTCTTATTAGGCATCCTTACAGCACAACCACTATGAACCATGGTGGCCAAGTGATATGCACAAGCTAATAAGCTATGAATCATATATTACATGAAATATACCAGGAGGGAAGAAAAATGTACCTATACTAGACTCACACTAGAACTAGGTCTAGTTACTCAAGTCATGGGAACATTTCCTGTGACTGCTCCAGGCTGTCAAGATAGGGATCTCTCAAAGAATAGTGTTGAAGAGAAGGGAGCTTTCAGGAAGGGGAAAACCAGCCAAGAATTTCCCACGTGAAAACTCATGGGTAACCAACAGAAGTTGGCATCAGTGCAGAAATGAAGGTTTTCATCTCTTAATACCACACAGTCAAGCTCACCAGCAGCCCAAACCTGACTCCATGGGCAACTTGGAGCTCATCCACAATGGAGAGAGCCTCTGTCTCACCAGTCAAGAGTTTTATTGCTCTGGGAAGAGACTCCAATGCTGAGAAAGGAGGAGGAGGGCTGAGTGCAGAGGGATGCTCCACCTTCTACCCCGGGGCCCTTTCCCATTCAGGTTCTGCAGGTATCTTGTTGGAATCTGCTTCATTTCCTCATTCAACCTGCTCCTAACTGCTCCTGAAAACCTTGCCAGCAGAAAAGGAGGTGGCCCAATATAGTCTAGTCATCCTGCTTACTGGTCATTCATTTTAAAACTTAAGCCATAGCTACACTTCTATCCATCATAGTCTGGCAGCTCTGGGTTGTCCTCTGCCTTGCCAGGAAGCAAAAGAAGTGGCCACCTTCTTGAGTAGATCTTGCTCAGCTGATCTCTGTTTAGAGAATATTGCCCTTTGACTTAAGTCTTCTTGAAATTCTTTCACTCGATATTTACAACTTCCCTTTGGTTTCCTTGAAAATCTGATAAAGGAATAACCTTGTGTGAAGCTTCCCATGGGGCACTGTTAAAGCATCCCTAGAGACTGAAGATAGGAATGCAGAGGCCCAGACTAGTTAAGGAAGTTGCTGAAGGTCAACCAGCAACTTAGAGGCAAAATAAAAATAAAAACCAAGTTCTTCAGCATAGTTTCCACTGGGCCATACTCAATTGCTCAGTAACACCCCAGCAATAATTATTGGGTGGCATAAGCCACCTCCCAGGCCTCGATACTGAGAGAAAAGTGAGTCACAATGCACCGCGACCTGTACGGCTTCCTGTTGTTCAGTCCCTCAGCCGTGTCTGACTCTGTGACCCCATGGACTGAAACTTGCCAGGCTTCCCTGTCCTTCAGCATCTCCCGGAGTTTGTTCAAACTCATATCCATTGAGTCGAGGATGCCAGCCAGCCAACCATCTCATCCTCTGTCACCCACTTCTCATTCTGTCATCAATTTTTCCCAGCATCAGGGTCTTTTCCAATGAGTTGGCTCTTCACATCAGGTGGCCAGAGTATTGGAGCTTCAGCCTCAGCATCAGTCCTTCCAATGAATATTCAGCACTGATTTTCTCTAGGATTGATTATACCATGACCTGGATGGCTTACACAACAGAACTGTATTTTCTCACAGCTCTGAAGGGTGGAAGCATGAGATCCAGTTGTCCATAGTGTTGGTTCATCCAAGAGCTATAAGGAAGAATCTGTGCCATGTCTTTCTCCTAGCTTCTGGTGGTTCGATGGCAATCCAAGTGGAGATATTGAGTAAGCAGTTAGAATTACATGAAAGAATGGGGTTTTCTTGACACAGCTATTTTAAAGGACCTACTAAGTGATTGGCAGTCTTCTGGAACTTGAAATACAGTTGTGAATTACAGAAGACATTCTTGGTTGTCTTCTAACTAACCCCCAACTCCCTTTCCTTCATCCTTAATGGAAAATCTTTGATTTTATTCATATTAATCTTCACAAGTTCTCAAGGAAGAGGGCTCCAGGCTAGGCCCGAGGAATGAATATTGGTAAACCTAGGCCAATAAAGGTGATTCTATTCCTTTTGACAGGGCTTGATTTAGACATGACCATGGGAGAATCTCCGTGGACAGAGGAGCCTGGAAGGCTACAGTCCACGGGGTCACAAAAAGGTGGACACGACTGAGCAACTAAGCACACACAGCAGATGGGATACAGCCTTGGCCAGTAGGGAGCAAAGGGGAAGCCCATGGTGGGGCGGGGGCGGGGGGGAGCTACTGTAAAAGATTCCCCTCCCTGATAAAAAGAGATAGATGAGAAGAAGCTTGATTTCTTGTTGACACATTCGTGTGGGAATGTAAGGGCTGGTGCTATAGCAGCCATCCTGATATCAGGAGGGCACTCGTCTTGGATGAATGTCATGCATTACATGTTAAGTCACTTCATTTGTGTCTGACTCTGTGCAGTACTAGGGACTGTAGCCTGCCAGGCTCCTCTGTCCAGGGGATTTTCCAGGCAAGAATATTGGAGTGAGTTACCATGCCCTTCTCCAGGGAATCTTTCCTACCCAGGGATTGAACCCAAGTCCCCTGAATTGCAGGTGGATTCTTTACCATATGAGTCACCAGGGAAGCCCTCTTCGATGAATGCCAATGGTCTGCAAAGGGCAAAAAAAGAGTGATAAGAACATTCTCATCTCTGTTGACACACTGCACCATTGGGTTACATAACCTGGAACATCTTACCTTCCGATTCCTCTGTAGGTTAGATAATAAAACTTTATCCATATTTAAACTACTTTCATTTGGATACTGCTGCTGCTACTGCTGCTAAGTCGCTTCAGTCGTGTCCAACTCTGTGTGACCCCATAGACGGCAGCCCACCAGGCTCCCCTGTCCCTGGGATTCTCCAGGCAAGAACACGGAGTGGGTTGCCATTTCCTTCTCCAATGCATGAAAGTGAAAAGTGAAAGTGAAGTCGCTCAGTTGTGTCTGACTCCTAGCAACCCCATGGACTGCAACCCACCAGGCTCCTCTGTCCATGGGATTCTCCAGGCAAGAGTACTGGAGTGGGGTGCCATTGCCTTCTCCGATTTGTATACTACCTTATCCTAACATATAATTCATTATGAAAAAACAAGAGAATTCCAAGAAAACATCTACTTTTGCTTTATTGATTATGCCAAAGCCTTTGAAAGTGTAGATCACAACAAACTGTGGAAAATTCTTCAAGGATGGGAATACCAAACCACCTAACCTGCCTCCTAGATATCTGTATGCAGGTCAAGAAGCAACAGTTAGAACTGGACATGGAACAACAGATTGGTTCCAAATTGGGAGTGTATCAAGGCTGTATATTGTCACTGTGCTTATTTAACTTAATGCAGAATACATCATGAGAAACGCCAGGCTGAATGAAGAACAAGCTGGAATCAAGATTGCTGGGAGAAATATCAATAACCTCAGAAACCCAGATGACACCACCCTCATGGCAGGAAGTGAACAGGAACGAAAGAGCTTCTTGATGAAAGTGAAAGAGAAGAGTGAAAAAGCTGGCTTAAAACTCAACATTTAAAAAACTAAGAGCATGGCATCCGGTCCCATCACTTCATGGCAAATAGATGGGGAAAAAATGGAAACAATAAGAGACTTTATTTTGGGGGGTTCCAAAATCACTGCAGATGGTGACTGCAGCCATGAAATTAAAATTTCATGCTTGCTCCTTGGAAGAAAAGCTATGACCAACCTAGACAGCATATTAAAAAACAGAGACATTATTTTGCTGACAAAGGTCCATCTAGTCAAAGCTATGGTTTTTCCAGTAGTCATGTATGGATGTGAGAGTTGGACTATAAAGAAAGCTGAGTGCAGAATTGATGCTTTGGAACTGTGGTGTTGGATAAGACTCTTGAGAGTCCCCTGGACTGCAAGGAGATCCATCCAGTCCATCCTAAAGGAAATCAGTCCTGAATATTCATTTCAAGGACTGATGCTGAAGCTGAGGCTCCAATACATTGGCTACCTAATGCAAATAGACAACTCATTGGAAAAGACTGATGCTGGGAAAGGTTGAAAGCAAAGGGAGAAGGTGGTAGCAGAGGATGGGATGGTTAGATAGCATCACTGATTCAAAGAATATTAGTCTGAGCAAACTCTGGGAGCTAGTGAAGGATAGGGAAGCCTGGCCCATGGGGTCATAAAGAGTCGGACATGACTTAGCGACTAAACAACAACAGTCCAGAAATACCCTCACAGACACATCTAGAAATGCGGTTTAACCTGGGCATCCAATGGCCCAGTCAAATTGACACCTAAGTTTAGCCATCATGCCTGGAATGTCTGTGATATATTCTCCATCACATGACCATTTTAGTCATATCACTATGACAAATACAGCAGTATTGGCCATAGACGCATTAGCCACAAGAGCCTCACCTTTCTAAGATCTTACTTCGTTAGTTCTTAATCTTGGTCTTAGTTGCTCCCTTACCTATTCAATAGGTGAGGGATTTTATCTCTTCCTGGGGTTTTGGTTTAGGGAGAATAAGCTAGTATCCTGGCAATTGTCCTCTAGGGAAATCCATCCACTAAAATAAAAGCCTCCATCTTCCCCCTTGCTGGCTCCCAAAGTCCTCTTGTGTACTTAATGCTAGCCAGAACCACCGATCATCTCAGGTTCTGCTGTTGGAAGGATAGGAGAAGCTATTAGGATTTATATATATATATCGGAGAAGGCAATGGCACCCCACTCCAGTACTCTTGCCTGGAAAATCCCATGGACCGAGGAGCCTGGTGGGCTGCAGTCCATGGGGTCGCTAAGAGTCGGACACGACCGAGCGACTTCACTTTCACTTTTCACTTTCATGCAATGGAGAAGGAAATGGCAACCCACTCCAGTGTTCTTGCCTGGAGAATCCCAGGGACGGGGGAGCCTGATGGGCTGCCGTCTATGGGGTCGCACAGAGTTGGACACGACTGAAGCGACTTAGCAGCATATATATATATATATATTAATTTTGGGATTCCCTGGTGGTGCAGATGGTCAAGAATCTGCCTGCAAGGCAGGAGACCCAGTTTCATTTCCTGGGTTGGGAAGATCCCCTGGAGAAGGAAATGGCAATCCACTCCAGCATGTTGCCTGGAAAATTCCATGGACAGAGGAGCCTGGCGGGTCATAGTCCATGGAGTCACAAAGAGTCAGATGCGACTAATACACACACATTTCACCTTCGAGTGTGGCCGATTAACAGTGCTGTGACAGTTTCAGGTGCGCAGCAGTGACTCAGCCATATGAATACATGTATGCATTCTCCCTGCCAGTCCCCTCCCATTCAGGCTGCCACATAACACCGAGCAGAGTTCCTAGAATTTCTTTTCTTTTTACTCTCTACCTCCATTTGTCAACAGTGTAAATCTTCTTTTCTCCCTGGTTCATTTCTATTGTTCTATACACTTGGAGAACCTTATCCAAGTTTCTTCTATGTTTATTTACCTCTAGGCATATCAGGCTTCCCTGGTGGCTCAGACGGTAAAGAATTTGCCTGCAATGTGGGAGACCTGGGTTCAACCCCTAGGTTGGGAGGATCCCCTGGAGAAGGGAACAGCTACCCACTCTAGTATTATTCTGGTCTGGAGAATTCCATGGACAGAGGAGCCTGGCAGGTTACAGCCCATGGGGTTGCAAAGAGTCAGACAGGACTAAACGGCTTCCACTTCACTTCAGGCATATCAGAGCCACTAATAATAATATACAGATGTGTTCATACATGAAGTACTGTAAATGATGTCTGGCACAGGCTAAGCTCTCACTGTTGTTTAGTTGCTCATTCGTGTCTAACTCATGGACCACAGCGGAGATTCATTCATTCAGTATGTTCAGCAGTGGAGGAAGATGGGATATTGGTAAGTGGTAGTAAGGTTTATGTCAGTCATCATCTGTATATCTATTTTTATTGCTATCATTATTTTTATTATTATTCCTATCAATATGGCTCCCTAAGAATCAAGGTATGTATTTTCAAAATTACTCAACAAGAGAAAAATCAAGGTACATATTTTCAAAATTACTCAACCCAAGAATCATTTTCTCTTACAGCACTGATTGATAAGAAACATATCTCAGATGGCCCCTTAATCACTCAAAATGACTCCCATACTACTCCACCTACCTGACTTGGCTTATACTTTTCTTCCCTACTTGGTTCTGAGTTTTTTCCTCTGTGCCCTGACTTTAGACCCTTGATTTAGAGGCCGTCTAGCATCTCTTCTTGGCTCTTTGAGTCTTTACCCACCAAACATTTTCAGCATTGCCTTTGTTCCAGCTCATCACTCACCTTGCTGTCTGGTCGCATGCCCATCTCTTCTCAGCACCTCCCACCTGCCTTGGCAAGCCCCATCTCCTACTTTAATCAAAGGAAGAAGAGAGACATTTGGACGATTAGCCAGCCCACCAGCAAAGGTTTGTTGCTAAGTGTTTGGATTGAGGATCACACAGAGAGAATCCAATGTATTTTCAAAAAACTGTTACAGCTCCTAGCAAATTTGTAGAATAATAATGGAGTCTCCATAGAGTGGGGAACGAGAGAGTTAGTGTACCCCTTTGCAGTTGGTTTTTCTGGGTGGAAAAGTTGAAAAAAATGACTAAAACGGCACAATGCTGGCCCACTTAAAACTCTTATTACAAAACTGCGTTGCACAAGCTGTAAGAGAAAATAAGTTATATTCTCAGAACAAATTCTAGTGAATCAGCTCATTTTAGCCTCACATCTTCATCTTTCTCTGAAGTGGCTTATTTAAATTTTAATAGAAAATGTTCGATGTGGGCTCAAATGGAGGGGATGAAAATAACACTGTTTATCCCCAAGATAAAATTGTGGCTGGAGCAAAAAAAGAGAAAAACGCCATGCTAATTTCTTGGAACAAGTCTCCTATATCCCACTTCTCAGGAAGTGGACAAAGCAATATAAAGTCTATTGCACTGAACAAAAGCAACGGTGATACATTTAGACTCTCACTGTCCCTTTTTATTTGGCTTTTTAAAAAAATCACTCAAGGAAGAAAAGTGCCCTTGGGGGGAAGTGAGAAAAGCTTGCAAAACAAAGTTTTACAACCATCACAGGGTGGTTGCAGGGGAAAGGGATGGGCGATAGCATGGGGTAACGGGAAGGTCTTTCATGGGCTTGAAAATTAAAAAAAAAAAAAAAAAATCTTGGTTTAAGTATTGATTTTCCCAATTACTTGTGTGACCTTGAAAAAGTCATTAACAGAGCTGGAGTGCAGATTACTATCTCTAACGAGAAGAGTCCAGACAGTTATTTCATGGTGCTGTGATGAAAAGGAAAGGAACTGATGCATGCAATTACTTGCTTAGCCCATCTTCCTTCTGGTGGCTCAGGTGGTGAGGAATCTGCCTGCGGTGCAGGAGACCCAGGTTTGATCTCTGGGTGAGGAAGATCCCCTGGAGAATGGAATGGCAACCCGCTATAGTATTCTTGCCTGGAGAATCCCATGGACAGAGGAGCCTGGTGGGCTACGGTCAACGGGGTCACAGTCGGACACGATTGAGTGACTAAAACCAGAAGTTGGCAAGCTTCAGCCCAATCTGAGCTGTTTCCTGTGTTTAAATCAAGTTTCATGAGGAAATAGCTAGGTCCCTTTGTCTTCTGCTGTCTATGCCTGCTTGTGCACAGCTACTGCAAAGTTGGGTATTGCAAGACATCACATGGTCCACAAAGTCTAGAAAATTTATTATCTGGCCTTTTGTTAAAAAAAGTTTGCCATCCATTGCTCCAGAGAGTCCTGAAACTTGGGAGTCATCTCAGACCATCAATCACCATATATCACGGATCCCATCTCTAAAATATCTCTTGAGTCTTTGCTCATCTCTCTATCTCATAACTACCACCCCCATCCAGGTCACCATCTTGATCATATCAATCTCCTGCAAGAGCTCTCAGCAGCCACTCTTGCTCTCCTTTCCTGCCCACCCCACCAGATACACACGCTCACTATTCTTCAAATAGCAGCCTGAGTAAGCTCTTTCAAGTGCATTTCATGCCAACTCTCGGCTGAAGCTGCTCAAAGGAGTCCCATTGCACTTAGGATAAAAACCACAGTTCTGACGGTGGCCCTGCAGAAGCAGCTCCCGGCTCCTCACACTCTAGGCTTGAGCGATAACTCCCCTAACACTTTTCTAGATCACCAGCCTTCTTTCTGCTTATCTGTTAAAAACAAGCTTGCTTCTTCTTGCTTCAAGGCCTCCACATAGGATGCTTTCTGATCTAGAGACAGACTTCTCACATTCTCCATCCTCTCCACCCAGATAGCTCCTAGTCAGCCTACAGGCCACAGCATAACTGTCACCTGCTCAGGTACAGCTGTCCTCAACCCTCATCTGCATTCCAGACCACGTCAGAATCTCCTGATTTACACCTAACTGTGCACCTGTTAATTGCCTTTTAAATATCTACCCTAAGAGTATAAGCGCTCAAGTGCATGTGAAGGTCATGCCAGTGGCTGCCTCTATCTCCAACACATGGCAACACCTCTGCCTATGGCAGGATGGTGTCATGGTGAAGAGTGGACATCACTGCTAGATTTCTGGATCAAAATCTCTACTGTTTGCCTACTGTGTAATCAGACCATTTAACCTCTTGTGTCTTGATCTCTATGTATATAAAATGGAAATGATAGAGTATATCATAGGGTGTTATAAGGGTGAGATTATTTAGTCGATGGAAAACACTTAGGACAGTGCCAGGTCAAAGTTAAACCCCACGTGAGGGTTTGCCATCCTGACTAGAGGAGGCCTCAATAGAAATGGAATGGAGGGATGATTAATTTCTCCGAGGGAACACATCTTTGGAGTTTGCTATTTAATCTGAAGTTCATATCCATGCTCCAATAAACTAGACATTTGACTCTCCCAAATATCATCTGTATTGTGACCCCTATTTGCTTTTGCACATGCTATTCTCTCATCATCCCCAGTCTCTCTACTGAATTGTGTTCATTGATTACAATTCTTTGCAATACGATCTTCACCCCAAAGCCAGTTGATCCTCAAGGACCCAGAACAAACAAGAGAAATTTTTCCCCTTTTCCTCTGTGCTATAATGAAATAGATAAATGATAGATAGATAGATAGATGGAATGCTATATTGATCTTCCTCATTACGCATACATATTTATATATGTACATACAAATCTATCCACGTGTATATATGAATATACATATACATATATACTATATGTACATAATTATCCCATGATGCTTTAAGTCATTTTTTTCTGCACAGGGACCATGGTAAAGAATTCTCACCTCAACATTCCTCAAGTGTAGTATTTTCACCTTTGCTATAACATTCAAACTATTTTATTTCAATGTTTATAGCAATTTACTTGTCTCTTTTTCAGGGAATTTTAACTTATGAAGGGACAGGGACCACATCTTACCCTGGAATGCCCTCTTCTATGCATGCAGTAGGTATTCAGAAAGTGCTTAGTAATTTATTACCGGTGGTTGAATTAATTTCTGTGTCATTAGCACCTACTGTGAAATACTAGGCTTTTGAGCTAATGTTTGTGGAACTGTGCTTTTTTCCAGTACCCATGTATGGGTGTGAGAGTTGGGTCATAAAGAAGGCTGAGCACCTAAGAATTGATGCTTGCTAGCTTTAGTGCTGGAGAAGACTCTCGAGAGTCCCTTGGACAGTAAGGAGATTGAACCAGTCAATCCGAAAGAAAATCAACCCTAAATATTCACTGGAAGGACTGATGCTGAAGCTGAAACTCCAATACTTTGGCCACCTGATGCAAAGAGTAAACTCATTGGAAAATACCTTGATGCTGGGAAAGATTGAGGGCAGGAGGAGAAGGGGGTGATATATGGTTGGATGGCATCATGGACTCAATGACCCTGAGTTTGAACAAACTCTGGGAGATAGTGAAGGACAGGGAAGCCTGGTGTGCTGCAGTTCATGGGATTGCAAAGAGTTGGACACAACTTAGCAACCTGATAAAGCTGCTAAGACAACAACTTGATAAAGAAGCATCTTTGGCATTGAATTTTTACTTTCTGAGATTAAACTTCAAGGACCAGCAGTAATGCAACCTAATGCAAGGGGAACAGGGATTTGCCATTTACTGAGTCAGAGGGATAGCTAAGGAGTATGTTCATGAAGGCCAATGCAGTAATGAATCAGGGAGTCCCAGAGCAGAAACAGATATAGTAGACCAGCTAGAGAGGGCAGTGAGATTTTCAGATTCCATCCCCCCACCCAAAATCAGATTGACACCCTCATTCCCAAGCACCTTAGGGCTTGCCCTCAGTGAGATATTACTACACATTGCAATGTTCCCATTGGGCTGTTTGCATCTTTGTGGACAATATGGTCTTCTTGACATGCTACATGCATATATTCGGTCCCACCATGTGTAGGGCATGTAGCTACATGCTGAAGATGCAGCAATAAAAGTCCTGTCTGCCAAGGAGCTCACAGCTTAAAGTGTGTTGGAGGGGGGAGGTCCAGAAAAATCAGGAAGTCACACATTCACATAAAAGATTAGAAGTCATTGTGTGTAGAAAGTTGCTTGTATAATACGATCGGGTGAAGAGTATTTTGCAAAATAACTTGTTGAAGTAAATGCTTCTGTCTATATGTATTTTTCTATAGAAAATCACATTACTACATAGAATTTTGTGTGTGTGTGTATCAAAATGTTAGTTCTATTTCAGGTGAGTTGATTTGGGGGGTCTCTGATGAAAAAGAATTTCTGTAGTGTTTGATACATTTTTTAATAATAATTGTGCCTTTAAAAGTAAAATTTTTGAGATAAATTCACATGCAGTTGTAATAAATAATACAGAGATCCTATATGTATCCTTTATCCAGTTTCACCCAATGAAAACATCTTGCAAAGCTACAATACAGCATCACAACTAGGATACTGACATTGGTGAAATCAAGATGCTGAGCATTTCCATCACTGTGGGGATCCCTCCTGCTGTGAATGACTTATTTTTGAAAATAAACAAATACAGTTCTCAGGGAAAAATGTAGTAAGTCACTGGTCCTAGAAAACAAGGATTTAATTCATTAAGATTAGATGCTTTTTTATTCGATACCTTCATACAAAGATATAATAAATGAATTTTGTGAAAACTCAAAGTGGAAGAATTATTGTCTTTTGAATCAATATAAATATATTAAAAGAGAATTTTAAGATGTAAAGTTCTTGAATGAATCAAACCTTTGCCACCAGTTTTACTAATAGTCCAAAAGCACTGATGATATTTCAAATGATTATCACTCAATATCATGAATACTCCTTTACTCCATGAGTCAGACATTATAATGCTAAAAAGAAGAAGAAAATAAAAAACACTCACCTACCCCTTCCATACCAATAGAAGCAGAATATTGGGGGGGGGAGGATCAAATGCTTTTAAACTTTTACATTCATTAAATTGGAGTACTCCCACTAGCTCGGAGAAGGCTATGGCACCCCACTCCAGTACTCTTGCATGGAAAATCCCATGGACAGAGGAGCCTGGTAGGCTGCAGTCCATGGGGTGGCTGAGAGTCGGACACGACTGAGCGACTTCACTTTCACTTTTCACTTTCATGCATTGGAGAAGGAAATGGCAACCCACTCCAGCATTCTTGCCTGGAGAATCCCAGGGACGGGGGAGCCTGGTGGGCTGCCGTCTATGGGGTCGCACAGAGTCAGACATGACTGAAGCGACTTAGCATAGCATACCAACTAGCTATTGACTTGAGGGAGTCAAGATTCTGGGAGCTTTTATGGTGCCTGAACTTTTGTGGCTGCCCAGAATCTAGACACCTTTCCTTTTCTGGGAATACCAAGACGACTGGGAGCAGGGCAGTTGTCTTCAGGGACAGAAGCCAAAGGAGAATAGATGCTGTCTCCACCTCTACGTATCGAGGGTGCAAGCACACAGGTGATGCTCACAACCCTCATCCCACAGGGCTCCGAGCCCTGAAGGACTGACTTATAGGCACAGATGCCATAGAGTTTATTTGTCAAAGAGGCTGATTCTAAAATCCAGTGTGAATGGCAAGTGACCAGTTCGGAGACCCTAGAGTGGACATTCTAGCCAACTGGGTCTGTCATCGGCTGGTGTCTGAGCCTTGGCTCCTTTGGCCCCTGCCCATTTTCCAAGTCTTCTGATCAATAAGGTGAGCCTTCTCACTCAGAATTCCATTTAATTCATTTTCTGCTTAAATAAGCCAAAGTTTCTTTTAGCTGTTTGCAAACGAGAAACACTGAGAGGGATAAGCATCTACTGTGTACAATTAGCTGTTATTGCTATGACCTCTTTGGTTGGCAGAACAATCTTATTAAATGGGCAGTATTCCACTATGCAACCTTTTTTTCCCCTAAGATTTTAA
The DNA here is from genome assembly GCF_055505025.1 of Bos grunniens. Taxonomy (NCBI): domain Eukaryota; kingdom Metazoa; phylum Chordata; class Mammalia; order Artiodactyla; family Bovidae; genus Bos; species Bos grunniens. The sequence goes on along the minus strand of NC_141170.1, from coordinate 7,601,700 downwards.
ATATTAGAAGCACCTAAAAAAAAGACCGCAGGGCCTAATGGGTAAGGTGTCTGACTCCGGAGCAGAAGATTGAGGGTTTGAGTCCCTTTGCTGTTGTCTGTCTCTTGTTAGGCAAGAAACAGAATCTCTTTTTCTGAGGTTTCCCGCGTGGCACTAGCTGACTTGGATTCCACCCCTGGGTCTGGAAGACCCTCTGGAGGGGAGAACGGTATCCCACTCCAGTGTTCCTGCCTGGGAATCCCATGAACAGAGAAGCCTTGTGGGCTGTAGTCCATGGGCTCACAAAGAGTCGAACACAGCAACTAAACAACAAGAACAACAGAACTTCTAATCCACTCCATTTTTCTTCCGGTGGGTTTGCAAAGAGCTTAGTAAAGTGCCCAGCATATAATGAGCAACACATACCTGTCAACTGTCAGATCAACAAGATGATTCGTCTCTTCATTAACCCATCCATTGGATTTTAATTTCAATAATTATATTTTATCTCCAGAAGTTCCCTTTCATTCTTTTACTAGATCTGTTGGGTTGTGATTGATAGTCACTTTTTGCTTGCTACTTTTATTCCATCTTTTATTTCTTCAGGCACAATAGTCTTGGGTAGTATATCTGTATCTGATAATCCCAAAGCTTCTACTGACTCTCACTCTTGGTGGCCTGCTCCCACATGTGCTGGGATATTTGGTCATCTTTCTCTAGGAGTTTATATTCAGTTCAAGTTAACCTGTAGACATCCTGAAGGCCTCAGTTGAAGGTGCTGATCCCGTAAGAGATTTTTGTACATGTATGTGCCCTGGTATTTCTGGACACCAGGGAGTGCTCTCTCAGGCTGGGACCACTTTCTTTTTTTTTTTTTTTTTGGCTTTATTTTTTCTGACACCATGGAGGCTACAAAAGGAGTCTAGGTCCACATGAGAACAGATCTGGACTGGAGCTAATGATCTCCAGGGTAGACAAGTATTACCATTAATTAAGTTAATGTGACTCTATCCAGAGTCACAGCAAAGACAGATACACTCTCGCCGGCTATAGGCAAATATTTTTCTTTTTAGTCCAGCTTTTCCCTGACTATAGACGTGCTTGTGGACTCATGGTTTATGTGCATTGCTTAGTCGCTCAGTTGTGTCAGACTCTTTGCAACCCCTGGGACTATAGCCCCCCAGGCTCCTCTGTCCATGGGATTCTCCAGGCAAGAATATTAGAGTGGGTTGCTGTGCCCTCCTCCAGGGGATCTTCCCAATCCGGGGATCGAACCCATGTCTTCCTCACTGCAAGCAGATTCTTTACTATCTGAGCCACCAGGGAAGCCTACATAGATGCTGTAATTTAAAGAATGTAAACCATGTACAATAAGTACACAGGATAGATGAGGGGACCTCAGGTCCAGTTTGGCGCTTGTGTGTGAGCCCCAGATACCTTTTGTCATAGTCTGTGTGATCACCAGTCCTCAAAGCTTCAGGTATACCTGGTTGTCTCATTTTATGCAGGATGACTCTGCCTTCATGATCCTCACCTCTCTGGTTTCATTGTGGTATTAATAGCTTGAAGTTTTGCCCTTTAGGAAATCCCCTACTTTCTTGTGGACTCAGTAACACACTCACAAGTGTGTTGTGTGTTGGTTGGTTTTGTGATTTATTCCACACATAGGTATTCCATAGCAGAACATTTCTGCAGTCCATCTAGTCCATCACCTGGCTAGAAGAGGAAATCTGTACAAACCTCACAAGTGCAATTGTAACCAACCTGAGAGAAAGGGGACCACACAAGAGCTCTGAGCCCTCTTATTCCGTCCCCTTTCAAATGCCAGGTGCAGAAGAGTCCCGCCAGGTCCTAGAAGGGCGTCTCATAGGTGCTCTGAGAACTACATGCCTTTCAACTTTTTCTCTTGTCCTCTGTGGATCACAGTGCTGCTATTAATGTCACCAGTCACCAAGACACCAAAGTGGCCACTCTTCCCTTCACATCCATGAAAGGACCCTCTGCCTTTGCTGCTGCCGCCCAAGGACCAGAGCACTGACTTTACAGACAAGTGTCACAGCGCCATCCCACTCAGCCCAGCCAGTTCAGCCCTGTGATCAAGGCCACTGCTCCCAGGCTATTGGCAGCTTTGTCCTCAACCTTTATAGAAATCATAGAAAGATCACTTTTTAAAAATGTTAGCAGTAAGGGTGATAGTCAAAGACAGTCACTGTCCTTGTGAGTAGCATTTGCCGAGTATACCAGGCACTGTGATTTCTCTATACATGCTGTCTCATTCATCTGATGACAATCCTCTGGTCTCCATTTAGGATCTGCCAACGGGGAGGGTGGGTGTCTCCTTCTGTTTTCAAATGAGCATCTAAACCACATCACGGTTAAGAATGCTGGTTCTGAAGCCTCACTGCGTACGATTCCTCTTCTGCCACTTATTAGACATGTCATTTTGAGCAAACTACTTCATCTGTCACACAGACTCAGTTTTCCAGTCTGTTAAATGGAGCCAGACAGAGAAGATACCCCATAGGACTGGCAAGAGAATCACCATTAAAATGTTTGGCTCCATGCCTGGCATGCTGTAAGTGCCAAATGCATTTGAAGATTTTTAATGTTTTGCTATAATTATGTATGTCGATGTAAAAGTTAATGAACACAGGATAGGTTTTGATCACCATGACTTTTTCAATGAGTGAATACTGAAACTATAATTAGTGGACAATTTTGACACCAAAAGGTGTGGGGGTGTCACAGATTCAAGAAGATTATAAACTACCGGCTAAAGGAAATCCATTTCTACTACACAGGGCTGCTGTGAGAATTAAAATAGAACTGTGGACCACAGGTCCAGAGGGGTTACACCCACCTAGGCCCTGAATAGGGATCAAGTCCACCAGGACCTGTTGAGGGCAGGGTCTGGATCAAGAACAGCTTGTGTGACAGAGATGGGTGGGACTTGTGCCAAATCTCTTCCCATCCCCTGATCAAGGGTTTGCCAGGCCAGACCTGTGCACATGTTAGGGTTCTGGATCTGTTGGGAGAGGTGAAAACATTTAGGAAAATCACCATTTCCTAGCCCAGGATCTCACAATGGACGACAGGAGAATGGCTTGCAGAAATCTCTTAAGGTTTCTGAGCCTTTTTTTTTTTAAGATATATATTGAAATAACATACGAGAGAACAAATGAGTGGCACAGCCTTGAAGATACAACAGGGAGACTGTATTTATATCTCTATTGATACTCACATCTCTACCATGTCTATATTTATAGCTGTGCTTTTATCACCAATCTCATTTGTCTCATGCAATTAAGAGTCATCTTCTGCAGAGCTGGCAAGCAACATGGAATTCAGGGATGGCCCTGAAATACAAAAACCTGCAGCGATAATTGCCTGTTCTCTCTCTCTACACACACTGCCTGGCTTTTCTCTTTCTTGGGACCTGGCGTCTTCATTTATACTCATTAAAATGTGTTAATGAGAACTTTGCAGAGTGAAAAATGAGGAAAGTAAGAAGGGGAAAGAGAAGGAAAGATACATCAAGGGAGTTTAGGTTCTAGTTAATAAGCAAGACAGAGCAAAGTTGTATTTCTTGGCCATGGGCATACTGTTTTCTCCCTAAAGATGCTTATCACTCCTTCCCCAGTTTCTCTGAGTCTGTAATCATTTTGCAGTGCCATGAACAGGTTTTCAATTCAATATAAAGCTGGTTTTAAATACCTGCTGAACACAAGATACGTATCTGGATGAGCTAGGAAATGATGTGTATAGCTCAAAACTCTTCTTTCTGCCCATGCCTGAGCTTCTCTGGTGGCTGAGACAGTAAAAAAATCTGCCTACAATGTGGGAGACCTGGATTCGATCCCTGAGTCAGAAAGATCCCCTGGAGAAGGAGATGGCTACCCACTCCAATATTCTTGCCTGGAGTATTCCATGGACAGAGGGCCCTGGAGGCCTACAGTCCACAGGGTCCCAAAGAGTCAGACACAACTGAGCAACTAACCCTCAGGTAAGTCAACCGTAATCACCATCCAAGGCTCCTCTGTTCAGCCTTCTCTGATACAAAATGTTGGGCATATGCTAGCTACTTAGTAAGTATTTGCTTAGTGAATAAATAAATCCACCTGGATACACAATCAAGGCACACCACCATGGCAGGGCCTTGCCTCTTTCTTTAAAAGCAACTCAAACCAGCCAGACCATGATTATTAGTATGAAACCCTGTGCTTCCTTCCCTGGTAGTTCAGCTGGTAAAGAATCCGCCTGCAAAGCGGGAGACCTGGGTTCGATCCCTGGCTTGGGAAGATCCCCTGGAGAAGGGAATGGTAACCCACTCCAGTACTCTGGCCTGGAGAATTCCATGGACTATAGTCCATGGGGTCGCAAAGAGGCAGACATGACTGAGTGACTTTCAACTTCACTTTCTGTGTTTCCTTACTTTAAAAGATGCCAATTTGGGGATTCCTCTTACCTCATTCATGTTGGTCCTCGCTTGCCCCCCACCTCATTTTCCCACTCCTGCTCTGACACCTTACCACAGTTGCACCCCTTTAGCACAGCTGCTGAAACACCTCAGTTGATATCAACTTGGCTGCATTTCATGTCAGACCTTCAGGACTATATTTGAGGTGAGGGGTCAGCGGATGAAAAAGGAACCTCCAGCACACACCACGTTTCAATCTCCCTTAGCTCTGCCCTTTCACTTCACCCTGTTAGTCGATCAGTCATATCTGACTCTTTTTGATCCAGGTGGACTGTAGCCCACCAGGCTACTCTGTCCATGGAGTACTCCAGGTAAGAATACTGGAGTGGATATCCATTTCCTTCTCCAGGGGACCTTCCCAACCCAGGGACTGAACCTGTGTCTCCTGAATTGCAGGCAGACTCTTTACCATCTGAGCTACCAAGGAACCCCCACTTCACCCTACAAGTTTCTAAAGAATGTATTGATGCAGGCAGAGCTGTGTGCTTCAGGGAAGATGACCCTGAAGGAAATGGCAGGTTGAAGGGAAATTAGAGTGAAGGCAGAAAGTTAAGAAAATATCCGGCCATCCAAGTGAGAAGAAACGAATATCTGAACTAAGGAGGTGATGAGAAAGAGAAGGAAAACATGAGACAGATATTCTGGGAGGCAAATGGCCTGGAAAGGGAATTGAATGAGATTCAGGCACAGTGAGCTGTGGTGAGCTGGTGATCTGTAAAGACCTGCTGGATCAGAGAAAACAGTCTTGATGGATAAGAGCTGCCAGAGAAAATGCCATGGAGTCCATGACAGGGGGACTGAGTCCTCAGTGACAGAGAGTCTACACTGGCTCAGGAGTGAGGCAGATGGGATTTCAGGTGGGAGACAGTGAGTGGGGAAAACCAGAGCAATGGCCTTGAGTATCACAGTGTCCTAAACACTGAGACTTGTGGGTAGGGACTGACCACACCTTTACCCTGGATTCCGGAGTGGACAAGCTAGGCTAAGCTAATTAAGATTTCTACTTGGACAATTAGCCCCCAAAGGCCTAATTCACTGGAAAAGACCCTGACGTTGGGAAATATTGATGGCAAAAGGAGAAGGGGGTGGCAGAGGATGAGATGGTTGGATGGCATCACCAACTCAATAGACATGAGTTTTAGCAAACTCTGGGAGACAATGAAGAACAGGGAAGCCCAGTGTCCACAGTCCACAGGGTTGTAAAGAGCTGTACACGACTTGGCGACTGAATATCAAGAAAAAGATGGAGATGACCTATTCTAATGCACTACAACTATTAATAAGACTTATTTCTCTAATTACCTAAATGGAAGGAAATCCAAGAAAGAGGGGATATATGTATGCATATAGTTGGTTCACTTTGTTGTACAGCAGAAACCTACACAACACTGTAAAGCAACTATACGCCAATAAAGTTTTAAGAAAATATTTATTTTTTTCTAGCTAGAGTGTAAATGGTTTCTCAGGTGGCACTAGTGGTAAAAAAAAACCTGCCTGCCAATGCAGGAGACATAAGAGCTGGGGCTCCTTCCCTGGGTCAGGAAGATCCCCTGGAGGAGGGCATAGCAACACACTCCCTCCTCTATTCTTCCGTAAAAAATCCCATGGATAGAGCAGCCTGGTGGGCTACAGTCCATAGGATTGCAAAGTGTCAGCCATGACTGAAGTGACTTGGCACAGAGTGGAAATGCACTCTAACTTTTATTTTTCCTAATCCTCTTCCCCACACAGCCATTAGAGCAGCCATGGGGAGCTTTCAGTTGCATGTAATTAAAACCCAATGCTAACTAGTTTAAGACAAAAAAAAAAAGTTACCCCGATTCCCAGGCTAATTTTCCTTCCACTGTGTGCTACAGTCTTCATCATCCTTATAGAGATTTCAGCAGAGTTGCCCTCCCAGAAAAAAAGCCTTGCTCTGCTAATTATACAACTGTCTTCTTGACATTTCTGCTCTGTTACCTCTTCACACCATTTTTAAAAGATGTAACAGCAGATGATGTTACTTCACATCACACACACACACACACACACAGCCCCATGCCTTTGAAAAGTGCTACTATCTTTTGTCTCTCTGGCTGTTTTTATAGTTCTCTTTCTTTTTCGATGCTGGCCTTTTCCAGGTAAGAAAAAAAAAAAAGTCTTAGAATTGTATAAAGGTTAGGGATGAACCAGTACCACCCTATTGTTGTAGAGCTGAGAAAATTGCATAGTGAACACCTATTTTCTACATTGAAGACACAGGGCTGGGCTAGATCTGATTCTGCAGAATTACTGAGAATCAATGCACAGCTAGTAGGTACTTACATTCCGCAAGGAGCCAAACCTGTCTTGCTCAGCAGAGGTGCTGGAAGCTTCTTCTAATATCACCTGCAAGTTTACTGGAAGGTATGTCTGCCACTGGATACCTCTGATGGGGCAAATGGAGTAGTCTGATGTTCACATGGCCAATGAAAATCAATTATCAATGGAGTGAGTTTTTATACGATTTTAGAGGATCACACTTAAAAACTGCTTGGATACGAATATTTAAGTAAGCCTCAATTTTTAAAACTCTGTTAACTAGAAAATTTATGCTAGTAGACTTTTAGGAAAGAAGCAGAAAAACCACAAGAAAACTTGCTGAAGTCAGGGATTATCTCCAAAAAGTTTTTTTTGAAAAGTCTAGGCTAATCACATAAATAGTTACTCATAATATTCTAGGCTTTTACCATTTGAAGATACTTCGCTCACAGATGCTTGAGTTCAGGTAAGCAGGCACCTTTATTTTTATCCCCTTTTGACAGATGCTAAAGTTGAAGGATAGAGGGGTCGAGCCAATTTCCAAAGGTAAAACAATGCAAATTCGACAGCCAACCTGTAGTACGTAGTCATTGTTAGTTCCTCCCTTCTCCCTCCTCTTGGAGCACATTGCAAATTCCATATGTACTACAGTGTAATTCCAGAGCCAGGATCAGTGTGCGTATGTTCACACATTCATGATAAAAAGCACGAGGAAGCCCTTGGCCATCAGTGAAATATGTATTCACACTCACTGTCTCCCTCTCCACCCCACCTCCACCCCAGGAGTATACCTCCTTTATTTCTTATTTGAGCACTTCCCCAAACCTGAAATCTGTGAGGCAGCCCATGCTCTGCCTTCTTCTTGCCTTTGACATCCTGTTAGTCATTGAATCCTACTCACGACACATCCTAATAATCTCTGCTCACTCTCCTTTCTCCCCTCCATCACTGAACTGTCTCCAGTGATCTAACACAATCCCATCTAATGCTGTAGGATAGTGTGACTTTGCTCTCAGCCCACTCTATTCTACCCTCCAGGATGGTTCCCACAGTGAGTCTGTAAGGGACAGATCTGATTACAGAATCAGATCTGCACCAAGTTACCCAATCTCTGCAACTGCCTGAAGCATCTACAGTCTTTAGTCTGGTACATAAGACCCACCATCGGCTGTTCTCTACCTCACCTCCTCCAGCTCCTGGTGGCATAAGATGTTCTCTGATGCAAGGCCACATCACTGCAATCTCTGCCTCCAATGCCATGTGACCTATTCCTTTTCTGTATCTTCCATCTCTATGTCTCTCATAAAGACATTTTTCACTGGATCCCATCTTTTTTCCAAAACTCCACAGGCCATTGGGCTTCCCTCGTAGCTCAGACAGTAAAATGTCTGCCAGCAATGTGGGAGACCTGGGTTCGATTTCCGGGTCAGGAATATCCCCTGGAGAAGGAAATGGCAACCAATTCCAGTACTCTTGCCTGGAAAATTCCACAGATGGAGGAGACTGGTAGGCTACAGTCCATGGGATCACAAAGAGTTGGACATGACAGAACAACTTCACTGGCACCACAGGCCATGTCTAACTATTACAATACCCTAAAGGTGCTTTGGCCACCTGACGAGAAGAGCTGACTCATTTGAAAAGACCCTGATGCTGGGAAAGATTGAAGGCGAGAGGAGAAGGGGAATGACAGAGGATGAGATGGTTGGATGGCATCACTGACTCAATGGACATGAGTTTGAGTAAGCTCTGGGAGTTAGTGATGGACAGGGAAGCCTGCATGCTGCAGTCCATGGGGTCACAAAGAGTTGGACATGGCTGAGAGACTGAACTGAAACTGAAAGGTGCTTTGAGCTTTTCCATTGTTTTTGTTTGGAAAACTTCTTGATGTTGTTTAGTCACTAAACTAAGCCATGTCTGATTCTTTGTGACCCCGTGGACTGTAACCCACCAGGCTTATTTGTCCGTGGGACTTTCCAGGCAAGAATCTTGGACTGGGTTGCCATTTCCTTCTCAAGAAGATCTTCCTGACTCAGGGATCAAACCCATGTCTCCTGCATTAGCAGGAGGATTCTTTATCACTGACCTACCTGGGAATCTCCTAGGAAAACCTACCCCACTTTATAATCTAGAGAAGTATCTTCATCATCAAAAGCAGCCCAATATCTACTGTCTCTTCTAGGATGACTTCCCTGATAATCATTCCCCCAAAGTTGGGAACATGTAACTTTTGCATGTACCCTCGTATGCTCCTATAGCCCTTTATATTTGCACCATGTTTTCAAAGAACATTTTGGAGTATAATATAACTGGTAGTTTATCTCTGTGAAGACAGAGTTATAAGATACAATATTCTACTAAGGTTGAAAGCAAGTTCTAAAGCTGCCTGAGTTAGTGTCATATAATATCATCTACTAGATATGGGACCTTAGGTAAGTTTAATTGACCCTTTAATGCCTTGATTTCCCTTGAGAAAACCGTAACTGAAAAAGATGCATGCACCCCAATGTTCATAGCAGCACTGTTTACAATAGCCAGGACATGAAAGCAACCTAGATGTCCATCAGCAGATGAATGGGTAAAGAAGTTGTGATATGTATATACTAAGGAATATTATTCAGTCATAAAAAGGAGCGCACTGGAGTCAGTTCTAGCGTGGTGGATAAACCTAGAGCCTGTCATACAGAGTGAAGTAAGTCAGAAAGAGAAAAATGAGGTTCAAGTATTAATACCTATGTATGGAATCTAGAAAAAATGATATCAATGAATCTATTTATAGAGCAGGAATAGAGGTGCAAACATAGAGAACAGACTTTGGCCACAGTGTGGGAAGGAGAGGATGGGACGAATTGAAAGAGTAAAGCTCACATTGCTGTTGCTGCTAAGTCACTTCAGTCGTGTCCGACTCTCTGTGACCCCATAGACGGCAGCCCACCAGGCTCCCCCATCCCTGGGATTCTCCAGGCAAGAACACTGGAGTGGGTTGCCATTTCCTTCTCCAATGCGTGAAAGTGAAAAGTGAAAATGAAGTCGCTCAGTCGTGTCCGACTCTTAACAACCCTATGGACTGCAGGCCACCAGGCTCCTCTGTCCATGGGATTTTCCAGGCAAGAGTACTGGAGTGGGGTGCCATCGCCTTCTCCAAAGCTGACACTACCATGTATAAAATAGATGGCCAGTGGGAAGCCACTCTATGGGCACAGAGAGCTCGGCGCAGTGCTCTGTGACAACCTAGAGGGGTGGGATGAAGAGGGTTAGGGAGGAGGCTCAGGCTGGAGGGGACATATTTGTACTTGCGGCTGATTCGCATTGTTGTTTGGCAGAAGTCAATTCAATATTGTAAAACAATTATCTTCCAACTAAAAAAAATTTTTTAAAGGAGCTATCTTCACATAGGCTATTTATCTTTCTTTCTTAAGGACATTAAACATTTTATGCTTAAAAATATTATGTTGGTTTCTTCCACCTGCTGTGACAACACATTACCACAAACTCAGTGACTTTAAACAACAGGGCTTTATTTATTCCCTTCCAGTTCTGAAGGCCTGCTGTCTGATATTAAGGTGCCGGTAGGGTTGTACTCCCTCTGAAGCTGAATGATCTGTTCTTTGCCTCCCTGGCTCCTGGTGGTACAGGGTGTTCCCTGGCCCATGGCCACATCACTCTGCCTCCAATGCCATGGGATTTTTCCTCTTCTATGTCTTCCCTCTGTGTGTCTCTTTTAAGGACATTTTTCATTGGATTTAGGGTCCATCTTGATAATCCAGATGATATCATCAACTCAAGATCCTTAACTCAATTACATCTATAAAGACCTTTTTTTCAAATAAGTTCACATTCATGGGCTCCAGGAATTAGGACATGGACATATCTTTTGGGGGACCACCATTCAACACACCACAAGTCTAGCTTTTATATTTCTTGGGAATCTTGAATGAAATTATGCATGCAAAGCTCTCAGAACAGTACCCGACAGGGAATAGATTTTCAATAGCTATGATGATAATAATGAAGATGATGAGTTATGGTGATTATCTCAGAAGCTGGTATATACATAATCATTCATACTTGGTTTCTTTTTTTTTTTAATGTGTTTCTTAGATCAAAAAAAGTTAACTAGTATACTTAAGACATATTGCTAACACCAAGGATTTATATGGACTTCTCAGGTGGTGATAGCGGTAAAGAATCTGCCTGCCAATGCAGGAAGATATTGCAGGAAGAAATGCAGGTTCAATCCCTGAGTCGGAGAGACCCCCTGGAGAAGGAAATGGCAACCCACTCCAGTATTCTTCCCTGGAGAATCCCATGGACAGAAGGGCCTGGCAGGCTACAGTCCATGGGGCTGCAAAGAGTCAGATGTGACAGAGTGGCTGAGTACAAGGGTTTATACAGGTTTTTCTGGTTAATTTTCACTTCAACAACAAAAAATGCAGTTCACCAGAATTCTCCTCCACCATCACACATGAACCTTGACAGTGCATCCAGTAGTAGCTATTTCCCCAAAGGAGTTTATACATGCCAAAGGCATGGAGGTCTTTACTATTTGCCAGCACCCAAAAATGAATGACTTTATGGGAAATGAAGTTGGAGAGATCAAGTGTGTTTGACTGTGGACTTGGAGAGGCTAGGAAAGCAACTATCAAATAATCACCTAGCAAGAAGACAGATATAAGGTTACCAAGGCTGGCAAAGAGACAACCTTCCCCAGGTCACTCCTTGAGTTGGTGACAAAGCAGAGACTAGGACCCAGGTCTCCTTATTCACCCCACTGTTATTCTCACCAATGATCTGCCTCATGTTGTTGACACTACTTAGAGCAAGAAATTAATATAAATAGTAAGATCCGCTATTTAAAAGGATGAAGAAGGTCAAGCACTTTAGCACAGGCTTATCGTCATAAGCTTTTGATATTCTACTCCAATAGACTCATATAACGGTATAGGTAACAGCCATATAAACTTATCAGCTCAGCTGCTCAGTTGTGTCCGACTCTTTGCAACCCCATGGACTGCAGCACACCAGGCTTCCCTGTCCCTCACCAACTCCCAGCACCTGCTCAGACTCATGTCCATTGAGTCGGTGATACCATCCAACCATCTCATCCTCTGTATATTTCATTTTCATTTGGTAATAGCGACATAGAAAAGTCATGCAGTGTATTCCAGCCACTTCATTTTGACACCAAAGGCCCTCTATGACTTTCCTTGATAATATAATCACCTTCTGTTCCCCTTCATATACCTACCTCTCCATTAAATGTGTCAACTCCATACCTATTCCATCCTTTTCCAGCCCACGTGTTGTCCCAGCTCTTGTTCTTTGTGTCCTGAACACCTTCTTCTCCATGTCTACATCTCCAAGTCCTGCCATCCTTGAAAGACTCAGTTTAAACAGAACAGGATCCAAAAAGCCTTTTCTTTTGCTTCTGCCTGCATGTGACATTTCTTGTTTCTGAACCCCCATTTCCTATTTTTTTACACCACTCTTAAAGCATTAGTCATTTCCTGATTTATATTTTTGTAGCTTCCTCTTAATCTGTTAAGATCTCAGAGATATCTGTAAAATAAGAATTAAACAAATAATATTTATCTTAGAGTGTATTATACACTGTAAACTCCCTCTTACCCAAGGACTTTCTGAGAAAGATTCATGGTGTTCCTGATACCATGACCACAGTATAAATGGACCAGGATGGGAATCCAGTTCCAGGCCAGCCAATCCCTAGACTGACCAGTAACTCACAGGATCCAATTTAAAAATTTTTAAGATTTGAGGAGCCAGGTGACACTGTGTCAATAGCTTGAAGTCAACCAGAGTGGAAATATCTGCACCATAGAAATTGGCAAACACTACGAATCAGAATTTTCCCCTACCCCAACCCCCTACAGATAGCCAGTTATCAAATATTTATCAGCACACCACTAATGCTAAGGAACTGAATCTTCTCCCTCGGCAGTTTGAGGGAGAGACCTATAGAAAGAGGCAGTGGTCCTTAACAGAGACAAAAGCAGAATAACTTAGAAGAGACAGCTGTAAGCAGGAAATTGAGACAGCAAAAGCTAGGAGGTAGCAAGGGCCACAAGGTGGAGAGACAGGATAGAAAGAAATTAATCCGTCATGGCAGGTTCGGTGAAGTTGTTATGATGACCAATTCTTGAAGTAGGAAAAACAGGTGCCCCCATCTTGGGTTGATGCTAATCCTGGTTCCTAGAGTCTCTGGCTAGATCTCATGTGATCTTTCCTAAATCCTTTTGCTCTGTGAGGCTGGCTCTGCAGTGATTCCTGTTTTTCCCTTACTTCCCTGTCTCTCCTGAAAGACAGATCCTTATCACCGAGGACAAGTGGCCCAAAGAGGGACCGTGATGCTTCACAGCTCATAAAGGACTTTCACATCCATCCTCAAAAGTCAACCTTCCAACAGCTCTGCTGGTTACACAGACCATCAGCTGCTGTAGGTACCAGCCAGCCCATGAGACTAGAAGTTGAGGCTCAGAGAGTGTCTGGGACTTGCCCAAGGACATGCGGCTAGAGAACAGTAGAGGCAAAACATAAACCCATGGCTTCTGGTGTCAGGATCGAGGCTCTGTTCACTTCGGGCCTACATGAGCTGTACAGGTCCAGATAAGTGATGCTCTGACGTTCTGACCACCCAGATTACACTCTGAACAACAAGCTTAGTCAACAATTAGAAGTAGCACAGAGGAAAAGTAAGAGAGGAGACAGGAAGAAAGAGAGAAAACGTGATTTGAAAGTTCAGATGCCATATACAGATAACATGGTATAAAGGTAAACATGGGATTTCCCTGGTAACTCAGCAGTAAAGAATCTGCCTTCCAATGTAGGAGGCACTGGTTCAACCCCTGGGTTGGGAAGAATCCCTAGAGAAGGAAATGGCAACCTACTTTGGTATTCTTGCTGGAACATTCCATGGACAGAGGAGCCTAGGGGGCTACAACCCATGGGTTGCAGAACAGTTGAACATGGCTTAACAGCTAAACAATAACAACAAAGGTGAACACACATATATGCACATACAACATGCAATATCAGATTCCCAGGTGGCTCAGTGGTGAAAAGCCACCTGCCAGTTCAGGAGGTTCAGGTTCAATCCCTGGGCCATGGAGATCCTTTGGAGGAGGAAACAGCAACCCACTCCAGTATTTCTTGCCTAGTAAATTCCATGAAAAGAGGGTCCTGGCAGGCTACAGTCCGTGGGGGTCTCAAAGAGTCGGACACAACTAAACAACTGAGCACATACACACATGTAACATCACATAGATTATAGTTTACGTATATTCTGGAGCATCAGACACACCTGAATTAAAGTCTTAGCTCCCTATTCATTGGTCCTGAGAACTTGGGCAAGTCATTACCCCTATGAAACTTCGTTCACAAAGTAGATATTAAATTTCTTTATCTACTTCATAAGATTCTGATGAAGCTTAAAGAGAAAGTGGATGCAAACCATTTGGCACAAAGTTTGCCATGAAGTACATATTTGATATATTTGGTATATATTTGCTATTTTTTATGTAAAATAATAAACATAACTAATAATTTGAATTTATCTGTATTAATATTTAATTGATTTTAATGAATCTTGAAATTTGTGAAAGGCACTGGCTGCTAATTAAATGACTGCTATACATAAATCAGTGGTGTTTTAGACATGCACACAGTCTGCTCTACAAAACACACACACACACAGGAAGACACACAAGGCTCAAAATTAAATGTCTTTAAATAAAACATAAAGCAAAAACATCTGCTGCTGGAACCTGGTCTCTGGGCAGATTTGATTTTTGAAAATGACAAAGAGGCCAAATTGTGCTTCGATTCCTGGGCTGTGAGAGAGTGGGACAGTGATTGCTTCCCTGGAGCTGACAGCCTGCTGGAGGGAAAGATGCAGATGCTTAAACAAAGGACATTGTATGCTGGACACACAGCACTCTGGGACCCTGGGCCAGCAGGGAATTCTGTAGCCACATCGTAAACAGTGTTGCTGAATTTCCTTCCATTTTCTGAAATAGCAACCACCACAAATGAGATGCCCTAACAGAGCCGTGAATGTGAAAAGAGCAAATTCATTAGGCTGCTGGAGGATAACACTCCTTGCTACTGGCAGAGAAATCACCTATATTTCCAGAGGCCTCGGGATGTGGCCTTATCATTTCCTAATAGAGCCTCTGCTAATATATTACAGACCGAGACCAGTTCCTCCTGGGAGATGAGTTTCTGTGGCCGTGACCTAGAAATTAGACTCAGGATGTCTGTCGGAGGTCTTCTTCAATGTAATTCAAATATAATTTTTTAAAATATAATTTTAAAGTCAGTAAAATCAAACAAACAAAAAGACCCACGTAATATAGAGACAAGAATATCCACCAACAAACCCATCCCCCTAACATAATTACCACCTTTTACGTAAAGGCTTTCCAGCCCTTCTTTCTCACGTGGTTGCTCTCACAGAATTGAATTGAGAGCATCCACATGATTTTGCAACGTGAATTTCTGGGAACTGGGCTGGGGTTCCTTGAGGGTAAGTGATTTAAAGGGTGGCCATCTATTCCACTCACCTGCCAGGGGTTCAAGCAGAAAGTACTCCTAGGAGGAGATTCGAGGAGAGGAGTATGAGTTCCCGTTGGGACGGGACTGTCACAGGAGTGAGAATGAGAATCTGCTTCTTTGTCTCAGCCCAGCTTACCTTTGCCACGTTCCCACCTCACTTTCTCCCTCATGCCCAGTGCTCCTGGCCTAGAGGACTGATTCCAATTTTCTGACCACTTCTCATGGCGATCAGAAAGGGAAAAAGTGCAAGCAGTGACAGATTTTATTTTCCTGAGCTCCAAAATTACTGTGGACGGTGACTGCAGCCATGAAGTTAAAAGATGCTTGCTCCTTGGAAGAAATGCTATAACAAATGTAGACAGCATATTAAAAAGCAGAGATGTCACTTTGCCAACAAAGGTCCGTGCAGTCAAAGCTATGGTTTTTCCAGTAGTCATGTATGGATGTGAGAGCTGGAACAGAAAGAAGGCTGAGGGCCAAAGAATTGATGCTTTCGAATTGTGGTGCTAGAGGAAAAGATCCTGATACCAGGAAAGATTGAGGGCAGGAGGAGAAGGGGATGACAGAGGATGAGATGGTTGGATGGTATCACTGCACATGAGTTTGAGCAAACTCTAGGAGATAGTGAAGGACAGGGAACGCTGGCATGCTGCAGTCCATGGGGTCACAAAGAGTTGAACATGACTGAGCAACTGAACAACAACGACAAAGCTTTCTATTATTTTATATATATTTTATTAATTTCATTTTATTTATTTTCACTAAGTGATGGTGTTACATGTGTTAATTTATTATAGCAGGAGATGACCAATGTTGAAACCTCACCGTGATGATAAAATCCCAACATTAGCAAAGAGGCAACTTTATAGTGAAATTAGGTACTTGATATTAATATTGCTTTATGTATCAGCCCTGGGATTTCTTTGGAAGGAATGATGCTAAAGCTGAAACTCCAGT
This sequence comes from Bos grunniens, assembly GCF_055505025.1. NCBI lineage: Eukaryota > Metazoa > Chordata > Mammalia > Artiodactyla > Bovidae > Bos > Bos grunniens. The sequence continues at coordinate 7,585,436 of NC_141170.1, read as the reverse complement.
ACTTTGGCCACCTCATGCGAAGAGTTGACTCATTGGAAAAGACTCTGATGCTGGGAGGGATTGGGGGCAGGAGGAGAAGGGGATGACAGAGGATGAGATGGCTGGATGGCATCACTGACTCGATGGACGTGAGTCTGAGTGAACTGCGGGAGTTGGTGATGGACAGGGAGGCTTGGCGTGCTGCGATTCATGGGGTCGAAAAGAGTCAGACACGACTGAGCGACTGATCTGATCTGATCTGATCTGATGTGTGCTCAACTGTGTCCGACTCTTTGTGGTCCTATGCACTGCAGCCCACCAGGCTCCTCTGTCCATGGGATTTTTCCAGGCAGGAATACAGGAGTGGGTTGCCATTTCCTTCTTTAGGGAATCTTCCTGACCCAGAAATTAAATCTGTGTCTCCTGCTTTAGCAGGCAGATTCTTTACCATTGAGTCATCTGGGAAGACAATGTTGCCACAGTTGCTTCTCTCTTTGTGAACTTTCGCCTATCATAATTTTCTAATCTTTTACTTTTCATTTTTTACTTGATATTTTTAGAAGCATGCACTGTAATACATTGCACGCGTGTGTGCTCGGTCCCTTCAGTGATGTCCGATTCTTTGCAACCCTATAGACCCTTGTATCCATGGGATTCTCCAGGCAAGAATACTGGAGTGGGTTGCCATGCCTTCCTCCAGGGGAATCTTCCAGATCCAGGGACGGAGCCCGAGTCTCCTGCATTGCCAGGAGGATTCTTTACCGCTGAACCACAGAGAAGCTCCATTATAATACATTCAGCTCATTTCAGTCACTCAGTAGTGTCCAACTCTTTGCGACCACATGGACTACAGCATGCCAGGCTTCCCTGTATAACACATTAAGTTGTATTTAAAAGAAAAGAAACTCAGACTCTGTCCTTTAACAGAGGCATTTAACCTGTTTACATTTTTGTGATTACCAGCATATTTGGCCCTTATGAATTTCATTGAATCAATGTAAATTTCCTGTAAGGATAGCTGAACGATTGAAATAGTTTAGGGAGTGCAAAAGCTCCTTTTCAAGACAGCTGAAGTCCTTTGGGACTTTAAACTTCCAGTGTTCATTTGAACATATGGATGCTGACACTGCCCTGATTATTCCCTAAAGTGGTACCTAGTCAAGAAACAGGGTCCCACTGAATCAGAGCCAAGGAGGCTTCCCTTCATGTATTTGCAAGCTGCTTCTCTCTTTGATCTTAAAAAAAACTCTATTTATTTATTTTTTGGCTGCACTGCATGGCATGTGGGACCTTAGTTTCCCAGACCAGTGTTCAAACCTGCACACCCTGCATTGGAAGTGCAGAGCCTTAACCACTGGACCTCGTGGGAAGTCCCCAAGCTGCTTCCCTCTTTGCGTCTGCATTTGTCCTGCTTTGCTACTGAAACTGTCTTTTCAAACTCCTGGTTGAGGAAATGACTGCCTGAGTGATACTATTTTTGTGTTACTTTCTAAGACCCAATTATCTCTGTGATACCCGGTAGTAGCAATTTACTTTCCCTTCCATCCATCCATCCACCCATCCAACAAATGTTTACCATCATGCTTCATCCACCAGCTCTTGTTCTGGGTACTATTATAATTTAAGTGTACATGAAAACTATTTTGAAGGTCTAGAAAAATTCTACCCTTGAGGAGTACCCAGGACTTTTCTATGGACAGCCTCAGCTCTGCAGACCACAGCTTGGGTTTATTCTGGCCCTTTTCTCTGAGCACAGGACTGTGACCTGTGTTGCCGTAGCTGACCACTATTCTTGGCCTTAGCTCCATGTAATTTTGCTCCACTGCAATAGTCCAGGGCCTTGGAGTCCCTCAGAGAGCTCCTAGTGGGGCTTTTCACATCTCCTCCTCTCACTCCTTCTTGGCATCATGTGTCTAGCAGTGAGAACTGATGTTGGTTGTCTCCACTCTGAGCCTCAGGACATTTCATCATGACTATCACGGTTGCATTTTCTCAAGTTGATGGTTTCTTTTCTTCAGTGATGGCCCTTTTAAAAACTGACCCCATTAAAAAGAATACATTTGAATCAGTTCTAATGAGGCGAATGAAACTGGAGCCTATTATACAGAGTGAAGTAAGCCAGAAAGAAAAACACCAATACAGTATACTAACGCATATATATGGAATTTAGAAAGATAGTAATGATAACCCTGTATGCGAGACAGCAAAAGAGACACAGATGTATAGAACAGTCTTTTGGACTCTGTGGGAGAGGGAGAGGGGGGGATGATTTGGGAGAATGGCATTGAAACATGTACAATATCATATAAGAAACGAATTGCCAGTCCAGGTTCGATGAGGATACAGGATGCTTGGGGCTGGTGCACAGGGATGACCCAGAGGGATGGTATGGGGAGGGAGGTGGAAGGGAGGGTTCAAGATGGGGAGCACATGTACATCCATGGTGGATTCATGTTGATGTATGGCAAAACCAATACAATATTGTAATTAGCCTCCAATTAAAAGAAATAAATTTAAATTTAAAAAAATAAATAAATAAACTAAAATTTTAAAAAATAAAAACTGACCCCAGCCCGGAAGGCCATTTGGAGCTGTGAGAAAGGAGCATCCTGTCTGAATGGATGGGTCCTCCTGCAAGCCCTAGAGTGGCTTCACCCCAGACCTACTGCTGCTGACTTAAAAAATAGTCATAACCTAAAAGTTAAGAGTTATGTTTTACTCAGTGGAAATTTTTAGGATTCATGCCCGGGAGATAGCATCTCCAGTGACCCCGAGAGAGCTGTTTCCAAGGAGGCAAGGAGAGAAACCAGGTTATACAGAAGTTTTGCAACAAAAGGTAGGTAAGTCTGAATATCCCAAAATTATTGCTAATTAAGGAGAACCAGATATCCCAAGTTAAGGAATTTAACACTTTTCTATGTATGGAAGATACAAGAGTCTGAGCTCACTGAAATCATTCCTTTCATGTGCATCTCAGCTCTCTGGGACCAGTTTCCTGTGTTTTTCACATCCTGAGCTTCCTTGAGGCTCACCATAGGGAGTGGCTGCAGTCTGGTAGCTGCTGGGTGGCAGGTATTTGTCTCCTTTTTGAGTGCCCTTAGGGTTCAAATGGGCTTCTCTGGTGGCTCAGATTATAAAGAATCTGCCTGCAATGTGGGAGACCCAGGTTCTATCCCTGGGTTGGGAAGATCCCCTAGAGTAGGAAATGGCAACCCACTCCAGCATTCTTGCCTGTAAAATCCCATGTATAGAAGAGCCAAGCGGGCTACAGTCCATGGGGTCACAAAAAGTCAGACATGACAGAGTGACACACACTTCACTTTAGGGCTCAGAAACTCACAATGGAGGGCTGTAATTGCTGATGACTGTGATATCCTTGTTTATTCAGTCCTTTCAATGATTATTCAGGGTTGATTTCCTTTAAGATTGACTGGTTTGATCTCCTTGCTTTCCAAGTGACTCTCAAGAGTCTTCTCCAACACCACAGTTCAAAAGCATCATTTCTTTGGTGCTCAGCCTTGTTTATGGTCTAACTCTCACATCCGTACATGACTACTGGAAAAAGCATAGCTTTGACTATATGGACATTTGTTCTCAAAGTGATGTCTCTGCTTTTCAATACACTGTCTAGAAAACACATATACCCTGCATGTTTAGTGAATAAAATCTTACAAGATATAGGTTCCATGTAGTGACAGTAAATAGAAGGGTTGGTGCTCCACGGAGAAATGTATGAGCACCCCAACCTAATCTAAGCTTCTCAGAGGACTGAAGCTCCCAGAATGCCTGGGATCTGTCCGTAGACACTCCCCCGGGCTGTTTAACTCCAACACTCAATTCTTTTGTACGCAATCAGTTCTGTCCCACAAAATGAAAGCCTGTTACAAAATACTGAGTGTCTGAGACCCTGCAGCCTTGCTGCTTGGCCCTAGACCCACCAGCCTGACCATGTGAAGTCTGCCTTTCCAAGCCTGCAGTGAAACAGTAGACACCTCTCAAATACCACTGGAGCCCCCCAAACTGTAAGCTCAAACAGATTCCTATGTTCCAGTCTGGAGGCCAAATTCCTTCTTTGGGAAAACTCACTCTTTGCTCAGAAGGGCACTGGTCAGCATAGCTTAGCCACATTGACTCATAAAATTATCCTTCCCAGCCACAGTTCTATCAGTATTCAGAAAACTCCCAAGGCAGAAGAAAGAAAAAAAACTCTTAGAGATGTCAGCTCCTTCGGCCTCCTTTCCCGAATCTGGCAAGGGAGAAAGATCACATTCTGTGTGAGAGAATCACCAGTTTTTAAAATGCTGACAAGGTTCAAATTAGCCCCAAGTGTCCTATGGTGACTAATACACAGGGCAGGGCTCCCTAGGTGCCACCTTCTCAGCACATTTCTGCACCCCAGGTCCAATCTACTTGCCCATGAGTCCTGAACCTTGTGGGGAGGGGAAGACTTAACTACACACAATGAAAAGGAGCTCTTTATCATTAGCTCCGACTCTTGCCCCAGCTTGCCACTCCTAGCTGGACTGCGCCAGATGGATTCCATTGCCAAGTTGTCATAAATGTCTTCCCAGCCCCAAGCCATGTGCCCTTTCTGCTTAGCTGTGTCTGGTGTCATGGGAAAGCTCACACACACCCCTTCCCTCTGTGGGCCAAGGGGAAGCACCCACAAGGTGGTGGGAAGCCCTGGCTCAGAGTCCACACACACACGAGGCCTGGCATTGATGGAGGCCCTGGAGAGTTTGCTGGTTTGACTCATTGTCTCAGTCATGCCCAGGCCCGAGAAGTCAAGCTTTTCGTCTTATCATTTCTTTTCTTTTTTTTTTTTTAGCAAGGAATGTACTGTCTTCTGGGGCTTCCCAGGTGGCTCAGTGGTAAAGAATCTGCCTGTAGTGCAGGAGATGAGGGTTCAATTCCTGGGTTGGGATTGAAGACTCCCTGGAAACAGAAATAGCAACTCAGTCCAGTATTCTTGCCTGGAGAATTCCATGGACAGAGGAGCCTGGCAGGCTACAGTTCATGGGGCCGTAAAAGAGTCGGACACAGCTTGGCAACTGAATAACAACTAGTGTTGTCTTCTACAGGTGTGAAGCACCTTTCTGCTTTGGAGGAGACCTGCATCCACATAATAGAGGAGAATTGGAGTAGACTCACTGCTGGCTGCTCTATCCTTGGATCTCTCTTACCTGGGAAGCCAGGAAGGTTGGCAGTCACCCACAGAGTCCTTGTAAGGGTTACATGAGGTGCTGATCTTAAGTGCCTGGCTCCAGTGTGCATTGAACAGAGTGTCTTTCCTCTCCCCTGTTATCTATGGACTGCTCTTGTTACAACTCAGTTCCCCACATGCTGTCCCATTGGATCACTCATATTCCCATGAGACAGATGTCGATTTCCTGGCCAGCAGAAATGGGACTTGAGAGTTGGCATGTCATCCTCCTAGCTTTGGGACCATGGGTGGCGGCCCCACAGTGTTCCCCAGTCTGTCCATGAGCAACCTCGAGCCTTTCTGTTTCACAACATATCAGGGAAAACAGGTGTCTGAGGAAATAACAGCCCACAGGGAAGGGCCAGCCAGCTTGAGCCTTGTGGGCCTCTGTGGCAATTCTTAGGCTACAAGTGGGCCAGACAGAGGAAGGAGCTGGGATTGGTAAGTGTGTGGGAAGCTGAGGGGAGAAAGAATGAGGATCCAAGCCCCACAGTCCAGGCGGAGAAAGAAAAGACCACCTTGCATGTGCCAAACAGCCATCTGAGATTCTAGAAGCACTGGTAAAAGACAGGTCATCACCCAGTGAGAGAAAGATTAGGAGAAAGGCAGGCCCTCAGCTCCAGCTGCTATTTCAAGGCTACTGTCACCTCTAACCCAGAATACTGCAACAGTCTTTCAACTGGTCTCTTGCTTCTGACTTTGACTCCGTCAGGTGAGACTAGGCTCCACATAGCAGCCAGAGAGCCCGTAAAGGCATGAGTCAGCTTATGTCACTTTTTTTGCTCAAAACCCTGCAGTGACTCCCATCTCAGAGCAAAACCAAACTCCTCATAAGGCCTTGCAATGACCTCTGTGGTCACTACAATCTGCCTTCCATCCCTGACCTCCCCTAATACTACTTCCCCATGGGCTTGTTATCGTTAATCACTAACTCATGTTTGACTCTTTTTTGACCCCATGGACTGTAGCCCACCAGGCTCCTCTGTCCACGGGGTCTCCTAGGCAAGAATACTGGGGTGGATTGCTGTTTCCTACTCTGGGGGATCGTCTAGACTCAGGGGTTGAACAGGCATCTCCTGCATTGCAGGTGAATTCATTACCACTGAGTCACCAGGGAAGCCTTCCCCACAGGCTTACTCTGCTCCAATCAAACCAGCCTCTTGGCCTGTCCACACACACACTAGGCCCACATCCACTGTCCTTTCCACTGGCTGTTGCTCGACTCGGAAGACTTTTTCCCTGAAGATCTACTTAGTTATTCCATGACTCAAATCTTGTATCAACCTTGCTCAAATCTCCTATTCTCCGGGAGGATTACCCTGCCAGTCTACTTCCTACTACAAACTGCCCTCAGTCCCCACTGCCTTCATTTCCTTCTCTGTTCTTGCTCCTTTGTGTCTGCATTTTTTTTTAATTTTACTTAAAGATATCCTCTGCATTTCAGTACAAGAATGTCAGCCTCACAATGGTAGCAGACTTTCTTGTTTTTAAATATAAATTTATTTATTTTAATTGGAGGCTAATTACTTTATAGTATTGTATTGGTTTTGCCATACATCAACATGAATCTGCCATGGGTGTACACGTGTTCCCCATCCCGGAACCCCACCCACCTCCCTCCCCATACCATCCCTCTGTGTCATCCCAGTGCACCAGCCCCAAGCAAACTGTATCATGCATCGAACCTGGACTGGCGATTCGTTTCACATATGATATTACACATGTTTCAGTGCCATTCTCCCAAATCATCTCACCCTCGCCCTCTCCCACAGAGTCCAAAAGACTGTTCTATACATCTGTGTCTCTTTTGCTGTCTCGCATACAGGGTTATCATTCAGATCAGATCAGTCACTCAGTCGTGTCCGATTCTTTGCGACCCCATGAATCACAGCACGCCAGGCCTCCCTGTCCATCACCAACTCCCGGAGTTCACTGAGACTCACGTCCATCGATCTTTCTAAATTCCATATATATGCATTAGTATACTGTATTGGTGTTTTTCTTTCTGGCTTATTTCACTCTATATAATAGGCTCCAGTTTCATCCACCACATTAGAACTGATTCAAATGTATTCTTTTTAATGGCTGAGTAATACTCCATTGTGTATATATACCACAGCTTTCTTATCCGTTCATCTGCTGATGGACATCTAGGTTCCTTACATGTTCTGGCTATTATAAACAGTGCTGCGATGAAAACTGGGGTACCAGGAAGAAATTGAAAATCTTAACAGACCCATCACAAGCACAGAAATTGAAACTGTAATCAGAAATCTTCCAGCAAACCAAAGCCCAGGTCCAGATGGCTTCACAGCTGAATTCTACCAAAAATTTAGAGAAGAGCTAACACCTATCCTACTCAAACTCTTCCAGAAAATTTCAGAGGAAGGTAAACTTCCAAACTCATTCTATGAGGCCACCATTACCCTAATACCAAAACTTGACAAAGATCCCACAAAAAAAGAAAACTAAAGGCCAATATCACTGATGAACATAGATGCAAAAATCCTTAACAAAATTCTAGGAATCAGAATCCAACAACACATTAAAAAGATCATACATCATGAACAAGTGGGCTTTATCCCAGGGATGCAAAGATTCTTCAATATCCACAAATCAATCAAAGTAATACACCACATTAACAAATTGAAAATTAAAAGCCATATGATTATCTCAATAGATGCAGACAAAGCCTCTGACAAAATGCAATGTCCATTTATGATAAAAAAAAAAAAAACCTTCCAGAAAGCAGGAAGAGAAGGGACATACCTCAACATAATAAAAGCTATATATGGCAAACCCACAGCAAACATTATCCCCAATGGTGAAAAATTGAAAGCACTTCTCCTAAAGTCAGGAACAAGACAAGGGTGCCCACTTTCACCACTACTTTTCAACATAGTTTTGGAAGTTTTGGCCACAGCAATCAGAGCAAAAAAAGAAATAAAAGGAATCCAAATTGGAAAAGAAGAAGAAAACTCTCACTGTTTGCAGGTGACATGATCCTTTACAAAAAAAACCCTAAAGACTCCATCAGAAAATTACTAGAGCTAATCAATGAATATAGTAAAGTTGCAGGATATAAAATCAACACACAGAAATCCCTTGCATTCCTATACACTAATAATGAGAAAACAGAAAGAGAAATTAAGGAAACAATTCCATTCACCATTGCAAAGAAAAGAATAAAATACTTAGGAATATATCTACCTAAAGAAACTAAAGACCTATATATAGAAAACTATAAAACACTGGTGAAAGAAATCAAAGAGGACACTAATAGATGGAGAAATATACCGTGTTCAAGGATCAGAAGAATCAATATAGTGAAAATGAGTATTCTACCCAAAGCAATCTATAGATTCAATACAATCTCTATCAAACTCCCAACGGTATTTTTCACAGAGCTAGAACAAGTAATTTCACAATTTGTATAGATTTACAGAAAACCTTGAATAGCCAAAGCAATCTTGAGAAAGAAGAATGGAACTGAAGAAATCAACCTGCCTGACTTCAGGCTCTACTACAAAGCCACAGTCATCAAGACAGTCTGGTACTGGCACAAAGTCAGAAATATAGATAAATGGAACAAAATAGAAAGCCCAGAGATAAATCCATGCACCTATGGACACCTTATCTTTGACAAAGGAGGCAAGAATATACAATGGAGAAAAGACAATTTATTTAACAAGTGATGCTGAGAAAACTGGTCAATCACTTGTAAAAGAATGAAACTAGAACAATTTCTAACACCATAGACAAAAATAAACTCAAAATGGATTAAAGATCTAAACATAAGACCAGGTAGCAGACTTTCAATTTGCTCATGACTATACTCTAAGGTCTGGTAACCCACTCCAATACTCTTGCCTGGCAAATCCCATGGACAGAGGAGCCTGGTAGGCTGCAGTCCATGGGGTCACTAGGAGTCAGACATGACTGAGCAACTTCACTTTCACTTTTCACTTTGATGCATTGGAGAAGGAAATGGCAACCCACTCCAGTGTTCTTGCCTGGAGAATCCCAGGGACAGGGGAGCCTGGTCGGCTGCCGTCTCTGGGGTCGCATGGAGTCAGACATGACTGAAGCGACTTAGAAGCAGCAGCAGCAGCAGCAGCATACTCTAAGGTCTGAGAATAGACCTTGACAAACACTGGGTGTTTCGTAAACATTTTTGAAAAATGAATGAATAAATGAAAGAAAATGTACTTTGGAGCCAGTCAGACTTAGGGCTCAAATATACCACCATCTACCATAACCCACTGATCTTTGGAAGGTAGATTTAGCTTTCAGGGCTCAGTTTCCTCATCTGTAAAATGGGAATTGTAGTTTATACCTCATAAGATTGCTTTAGGGATTAACTAGAAGAACTTTACATAAAGTGACTGGCTATCAGTAAGAGCTAATTTTCTTTAAATATTTTCAGGAATTTTTCAGCACCAAAGTATCTGAAAGTGAAAGTTGCTCAGTCATGTCCAACTCTTTGTGACCTCATGAACTATACAATCCATGGAATTTTCCAGGCCAGAATACTGGAATGGGTAGCCTTTCCCTTCTCCAGGGGATCTTCTCAACTGAGGGATCGAATCCAGGTCTCCCACATTGAAGGCGGTTTCTTTACCAGCTGAGCCACAAAGGAAGCCCAAGAATACTGGAGTGGGTAGTTTACCACTTCTCCAGTGGTCTTCCCCACCCAGGAATTGAACCAGAATCTCCTGCATTGCAGGCAGATTCTTTACCAACTGAGCTCTGAGAGGTTGCTTATATCAAAATAATCAGGGATAAGTTTCAAAAATCAATAAAAACTTCTGAACACCAACCTGTACCAAGAACTCTGCTCGTCTAAGTGAATACGAATAGATAATAAAGCAGCTGTGCACTCAAGGAGCTCAGAGTCCTTGAGAGTCAGAGCCAACAGTTCAAAGCGTGAAATGTTCTCTTAGAAGCATTCAGAACGTGTTTCAAGAGGAAACAAAGCAGCATAAATTAGCTTTCTTAAAAGTATATTTTGAAATAACTTTAGATTGGCAAGATACTGCCAAATAATGCAGAAATCTCTGTACCCTATGTCCAGCTTCCTCCAGTGTTGATCTCTTCCACGTATGTCATGTTGGTTTGGTTTAGTCACTAAGTAGTTTCTGACTCTTGCAATGCCATGGACTATAGTCATCCAGCTCCTCTATCCAAGGGATTGTCCAAGCAAGAATACGGGAGTGGGTAGCCATTTCCTCCTCCAGATCTTCTCCACCAAGGGATCAAGCCCCAGTCTCCTGCATTGCAGGCAGACAGTTTACAGACTGAGCCACCAGAGAAGCCCCCATGTATCTTACATTCCTCATCAAAACCAAGAAATTGACGTTGATCAGTTGCAACTACAGAACTTATTCAGATTTCACCAGTTTTTACATACATTCTGTGTGTGTGTGTGTGTGTGTGTGTGTGTAGCTATGAGATTTTATCACATATATAGAGATTAACTGTTAAAGAAAACCAGAAAACATTTCACAAAAGTAACACAGTATCTTGTGTTTTTCCTGAGGTTGTGAATTTGATATTTCCATTTTACAGATAACATAATGAAATTCATAAAGCTAAGTGACTTGCCTAAGATGACATAATTCCTAAGTGGCAGAGCTGGTACCTGCAATTTTCTGACACTCAGCATGTATTGACATGAAAAACCTTAATGTTGGAAGTTAGGGTGCAATAGCATTAGGAGTTATCAAGGCTTTGTTTTCTGACTTATCTTGCCATAGAGACATTTGCAGCTATAGAATTGCTGTTTTGTAGGTATCAAATTGCTATTTTCTTTGATCTTGCCCCAATATCTGGGCTCTGGAGTATCTAGGATATAAAATGCAAAAAAAAAAAAGGCACTGATATTTCAGGATGACCTGAGTGAAGGATTCCCCAGGACTTTCCCACTCTTAGATGTGCCAGCCAGACTCACCTGTCTGGGCTGTCAGAATCCTATAGAGCAAAGAAAGCAAAAAGGTTTAAAACAAGGGCCATGGACAGAGGCTTAAACAGCCTGGGAGGAATCCTGCAGAAAGAAAGTAACTGTTGTCCTTTCCTCTGAAGCTCCTCTCTATTGCCCAGTTTGAAAGCAGCTGAGTCTGAACCTCAGCCAAGAGATAAAGGGCTTTTTTTTTGGCTAAAAGAAGTAACTGTGATCACGGTGGGCCAAAATAGGAGGGAAGTATTAAGACTTGAAAGGGTAACAGAGCTACCAAGTGTCAGAATCAGTGCTTTAGGATACGCATTAATTCTGCAAGGAGTCATGCAGTACATGCATCAGGCATGCATACGTGATTATGAGACAACTCCAGGTCTTTCAGGGAACTCCCAAACTAGTAGAAGACTTGCTCATTTTGCTCACTGTTTTTTGGAAAAAATCTCTGACTCTTTCAGAATATAATTTAGTTGTTAAGAACATAGTCTTGAAATACGAAAGTTTCACTCATTCATTCATGTAATATTTATTCAGTGCCTACTAAGTTCGCAAGACTGCTCAAGACACTAGGAAACAAAAGTCAACAAAACATAGCTGGGAACTGAGAGATGGAGGGACAATGGACAGGAAGCAGAGCAAATAAATAATATAGTATATTGTTTCTGTTCAGTCACTAAGTCATATCTGACTCTTTGAGACCCCATGGACTGCAGCACACCTGGCTTCCCTGTCCATCACCAACTCCCGGAGCTTACTCAAACTCATGTCCATGGAGTCAGTGATGCTATCCTCCCATCTCATCCTCTGTCGTCCCCTTCTCCTCCTGCCTTCAATCTTTCCCAGCACCAGGGTCTTTGCTAATGAGTCAGTTCTTCGCATCAGGTGGCCAAAGAATTGGAGTTTCAGCTTCAGCATCAGTCCTTCCAATGAATATTCAGGACTGATTTCCTTTAGGATGGACTGGTTGAATCTCCTTGCAGTCCAAGGGACTCTCAAGAGTCTTCTCCATCACCACAGCTCAAAAGCATTAATTCTTCAGTGCTCAGCTTTCTTTATGGTCCAACTCCCATATTCATACATGACTACTGGAAAAACCACAGATTTGACTAGACAGACCTTTGTCGGTAATGTAATATCTCTGCTTTTTAATACGCTGTCTGGGTTTGTCATAGCCTTTCTTAAAAAGAGCAAGAATCTTTATATTTTGTGGCTGCAGTCACCATTCAAAGTGATTTTGGAGCCCAAGAAAATGAAATCTATCATTGTTTTCACTTTTTGCCTATCTATTTGCTATGAAGTGATGAGAGCGGATGCCATGATTTTCATTTTTTGAATGCTGAATTTAAAGCCAGCTTTTTCACTCTCCTCTTTCACCTTCATCAGGAGGCTCTTTGGTTCCTCTTTACTTTCTGCCATTAAAGTGGTATCATCTGCTTATCTGAGGTTGTTGATATTTTTCCTGGCAATGTTGATTCTGGCTTGTGAGTCATCCAGCCCAGCATTCCACCTGATGCACTCTGCGAAATAATATAGTATATTGGAAACTGGTAAATGCCATGGGAAAAAGAAAACAGAATTAGGTTAAAAATCTCAGAAATATGGGGCAAGAGAGTTTAGAAGGCAGTATTAGACAAATTTGTCAAAGTCGACCTTATTGAGAAGGTGGCATGTGAGCAGGGATCTCACATGAGATGAAGCAGGTGAGGGAGTGGGCGATTGTGTGGATATGGGATGGAGGAGAGGAAGCAACGGAGATGGGGGGACAGACAAAGACAAGACCCTAATGTGGAGCCAAGCCTGATCTTTCCAGGAACACTAAAGAAGGCCACAAAGTTAGGTATAAAGAGGGGAGGGGAAAGGGGGAAGAGAGTTAAGACTGGGCCGATTATAGAGGGCCATGTTGGACACGGTAGGATTTCTTCTTTTATTTAGTGACATGGGTAGCCACAGCAGAGTTTCAGCAGAGAACTGCCATCATCCATCTCGTGTTTCAACGCACCCCAGTATTCTTGCCTGGGAAATCCCATGCACAGAGGAGTCTCATGGGCTACAGTCCACAGGGTTGCAAAGAGTCAGACATGACAGAGAGGGAACATACACAATATATATTGCTACAATACATAATCTGCAACATATTATAATACCAGTATATTTATACAGAGAACACACAGAATATACACCTTGCATATATACAGCAATATATGTATATACACACATATATAGATTACAACACATATACAAACACATATAGCTAGATATACTCAATAGCTAGTTATGGACACATATATACATAGGTAGATACAGCCACGGAGAAGGCAATGGCACCCCACTCCAGTACTCTTGCCTGGAAAATCCCATGGATGGAGGATCCTGGTGGCTTCAGTCCATGGGGTCGCTGAGTCAGGCACGACTGAGCTACTTCACTTTCACTTTTTACTTTCATGCATTGGAGAAGGAAATGGCAACCCACTCCAGTATTCTTGCCTGGAGAATCCCAGGGATGGGGGAGCTTGGTGGGCTGCCATCTATAGGGTCGCACAGAGTCGGACATGACTGAAGTGACTTAGGAGCAGCAGCAGCAGATACAACCACAGCATGCATAGATAGATAGATAGATAGATGAAATTGAACTGGTGAGATTCCGAGAAAACTGCTACCAGGAGCAGGACTGTGAGGTTGGAGGAGGCGCAACCAATTCTGCCAGAAAAAGAAAATAACCTGGCATTTCATGAAGCAAATTAAAGTCCAAGTGTTTGGGGAGCGTCTCAGTGTTTGTCTTTCTGGTGAACTCCGGTGCTCTTGGCCGTGGGCCCAGGCTGGAGAGCGAGTGCAGGAAGGAGGCAGTCCTAGGCACCCAGCCTGCCGAGATCACACTTGTAACACTCCTCTCATGGGTCTCTCAGCCAAACATTGCTCAAGGACTCCAGAGGCAGGAAAACACTGTTCTGTTTGTGTTGGAAGTTTGGAGAATCTGTCTGAAACAGAGAGAAATTCCAGACTTTTAGAAGTTTATCTTTTATGTTTGGGAAATAAATACAAACAGGACTGGTGTGAGAAAAGTCTTAGAATGTCCTAAGGAGGTGACATGGTCACATAAACATAAAATAAATAAGATATGTGAGGGGCATTCAGGAGGGGGTATCACAGAACACAGTGTCCTGGTTAATTTATCCGAATCGGACTTGACCATCTCCTACCCTTTTCACCAGGTGAAAAAGCATGGACTTTCATTTGATGGTTGGCTTTTGTTGTTTGCTGCCATCTGGTTGATTTTTAAAGACTTTTTAGACTTTCTATGAAGATGGGATATTGAATATAGAGTTTGTTCCTCTGATCCACAAAAAGAAAAGTGATAGGGAAAAAATAAGTTCAATGAATAAAGAAATAAATAATAAATTCTATCATTAATATATGTTATATATATTGATATACAGGTGGCCAAGAATCTGCCTGCAATGCAGGAGCCGCAGGAGATGTGGGTTCAATCCCTGGGTCAGAAAGAACCTCTGGAGGAAGAAATGGCAACCTACTAGAGTATTCTTGTCTGGATAATCCCATGGACAAAGGAGACTGGGCTACAATCAATGAATACATACATATATGGAACAAATAAACTAACATATACATATATGTTAGTCACTCAGCCATGTCAGACTCTGCCACCTCATAGACTGTAGCCCCCCAGATTCCTCTACCCATGGAATTATCCAGGCAAGAATACTGGAGTGGGTTGCCATGTCCTTCTCCAGGGGATGTTTCCAACCCAGGGATCAAACCCGGGTCTTCTGCATTGCAGGCAGATTCTTTACCATCTGAGCCACCTGGGAGTGATTTTGTAAAACCACTCCCGAGTTTTATATACATATATGTATATATACATGTATGTATGTATACACATAAGATGGCAAGAGTGAACAATGACATTTTAGGAATCAGCAAATTAAAATGGACTGGAATGGGTGAATTTAACTCAGATGACCATTATATCTACTACTGTGGATAAGAATCCCTTAGAAGAAATGGAGTAGCCATCATAGACAACAGAAGAGTCTGAAATGCAGTGCTTGGATGCAGTCTCAAGAATGACAGAATGATCCTTGTTTGTTACCAAGGCAAACCATTCAGTATCACAGTAATCCAAGTCTATGCCCCAATGAGTAAGGTTGAAGAAGTTGAAATTCAATGGTTCTATGAAGC
This sequence comes from Bos grunniens, assembly GCF_055505025.1. NCBI lineage: Eukaryota > Metazoa > Chordata > Mammalia > Artiodactyla > Bovidae > Bos > Bos grunniens. The sequence continues at coordinate 7,570,104 of NC_141170.1, read as the reverse complement.
CCTATAAGACCTTCTGAACTAACACCCAAAAAAGATGTCCTTTTCATTATAGGGGACTGGAATGCAAAAGTAGGAAGTCACGAAATACCTGGAGTAACAACATATTTGGCCTTGGAGTACAGAATGAAGCAGGGCAAAGGCTAGTAAGAGTTTTGCCAAGAGAATGCACTGGTCATAGCAAACACCCTCTTCCAACAACACAAGAGAAGACTCTACACATGGACATCACCAGATGGTCAACACTTAAATCAGATTGGTTATATTCTTTGCAGCCAAAGATGGAGAAGCTCTATACAGTCAGCAAGAACAAGACCAGGAGCTGACTGTGGCTCAGATCACGAACTCCTTATTGCCAAATTCAGACTTAAATTGAAGAGTGTGGGGAAAACTTCTAGACCATTCAGGTATGACCTAAATCAAATTGCTTATGATTATACAGTAGAAGTGAGAAATAGATTTAAGGGACTAGATCTGACAGAGTGCCTGATGAACTATGGATGGAGGTTCGTGACATTGTATAAGAGACAGGAATCAAGACCATCCCCAAGAAAAAGAAATGCAAAAAAACAAAATAGCTGTCTTGGGAGGCCTTACAAATAGCTGTGAGAAGAAGAGAAGTGAAAAGCAAAGGAGAAAAGGAAAGATATAAACATCTGAATACAGAGTTCCAAAGAATAGCAAGGAGAGATAAGAAAGCCTTCCTTAGTGATCAGTGCAAAGAAATAGAGGAAAACAACAGAATGGGAAAGACTAGAGATCTCTTCAAGAAAATTAGAAATATCAACGGAACATTTCATGCAAAAATAGACTCAATAAAGGACAGAAATGGTATGGACCTAACAGAAGCAGAAGATATTAAGAGGAGGTGGCAAGAATACACAGAAGAACTATACAAAAAAGATCTTCATGACCAAGATAATCACGATGGTGTGATCACTCACCTAGAGCCAGACATCCTGGAATGTGAAGTCAAGTGGGTCTTAGGAAACATCACTATGAACAAAGCTAGTGGAGGTAATGGAATTCCAGTTGAGCTATTTCAAATCCTAAAAGATGATGCTGTGAAAGTGCTGAACTCAATATGCCAGCAAATCTGGAAAACTAATAAGTGGCCACAAGACTGGAAAAGGTCAGTTTTCATTCCAATCCCAAAGAAAGGTAATGCCAAAAAATGCTCACACTATTGCACAATTCCACTCATCTCACAAACCAGCAAAGTAATGCTCAAAATTCTCCAAGCCAGGCTTCAGCAGTACATGAACCATGAACTTCCAGATGTTCAAGCTGGATTTAGAATGGAACAATATCTGGTTCCAAATCAGGAAAAGAGTATGTCAAGGCTGTATATTGTCACCCTGCTTATTTAGCTTATATGCAGAGTACATAATGAGAAATGCTGGACTGGATGAAACACAAGCTGGAATCAAGATTTCCGGGAGAAATATCAATAACTTCAGATGACACCACCCTTATGACAGAAAGTAAAGAGGAACTAAAGAGCCTCTTGATGAAAGCTAAAGAGGAGACTGAAAAAGTTGGCTTAAAACTCAACATTCAGAAAACTAAGATCATGGCATCTGGTCCCATCACTTCATGGAAAATAGATGGGAAAACAATGCAAACAGTGACAGACTATTATTCTGGGCTCCAAAATCACTGCAGATGGTGATTGAAGCCATGAAATTAAAAGACGCTTACTCCTTGGAAGGAAAGTTATGACCAACATAGATAGCATATTAAAAAGCAGAGACACTACTTTGCTAACAATGGTCCGTCTAGTCAAGGTTATGGTTTTTCCTGTGGTCATGTATGGATGTGAGAGTTGGACTATAAAGAAAGATGAGTGCCGAAGAATTGATGCTTTTGAACCGTGGTGTTGGAGAAGACTCTTGAGAGTCCCTTGGACTGCAAGGAGATCCTACCAATCCATCCTAAAGGAGATCAGTCCTGGCTGTTCATTGGAAGGACTGATGTTAAAGCTGAAACTCCAGTACTTTGGCCACCTGATACAAAGGGCTGACTCATTTGAAAAGACCCTGATGCTGGGAAAAATTGAGGGCAGGAGGAGAAGGAGATGACAGAGGGTGAAATGGTTGGATGGCATTGCCAACTCAATGGACATGAGTTTGAGTAAACTCCAGGAGTTGGTGATGGACAGGGAGGTCTGGCGTGCTGCAGTCCATGGGGTTGTAAAGAGTCAGACATGACTGAGCAACTGAAGTGACTGACTGATATATACAAAAATGTTTGTAATTGTGTATATATATATATATATATATACACAAATATATATACATATATATATATATATAAATATATATATATTATATTTATATATACATATATATATATATATAAATATATATATAGCCAGGAATAAAGGGGGAAATAGTACCTTTCTTGGATGGTGGGTGGAATAAAGACACAGGTGTGTGGGAAGGCCTGCAGTTTGAGCCTCCTGGGCTCTGAGTCTGGAGCAGGGCTGAAGATTCTGCTTCTGAAAAATAAATCAAACCAGCCCCCAAGATGGGGATCCAGGACAAGGCTGACTACCCAAAGCCAGCAGATGGATTCATCACATTTTCCCACTTATGAAAAAGGGAGGAAATGACTGTTGCCCTCCCCCACCTAAAACTCTGGATTTGAGCCAATTTTGGTCTGAGAAAGCACAGAAGTCACAGCCATCACCTCTCAAATAGGAATGGAGTCAAGCAACATGCTGACCAGGAGACTGGATCTACAACACTCCCATTAATAATATATGTGGAACAGGATTCCTAAAATGCTTGGGTGAGATCTAGGGATCTGTACATGGCCTGGGAGCAAGGAGAAGGCAACTGTCAAATCATTAGGTAAGGTGGGATTAATACAGGTGGAGAGAGAGAGGATAAATATAGTTCTCTCATTTAAATCTAAGCCTAAGCCTAGCTCTAATTCCTGGCCAACTCCTAGTGGAACAGAAGCCAGGAATTAGAAATGATTGTACCTCTAGAGTTGGAGATATACTGGATCAAAGACTAGGAGGACTGATTAGAGGTATATGTACGTGAAAGAAGCAGCTAGATTCCTAGGGCATTCCTGTAGCCAAAATGACATAATTACTCTTCCGTCTTCACTCATCCCATGGCCACAGAAGACTTTAAGTTTACCATTGAGAACACTGAACCAGGAGACCCTGGGCTCTGGGGCACCAGGTATAGCCGAGGAAGGATGCAAAGCTAAAACTGCTGAAATGAGAGTCCAAAATCCTTTTTCCCCTCAACTCCTGTCAGTCAGGCTTATACCCACAGGCAAGAGATTGGCGCATACAGAAACTCCTCAGGAGACAGATAAGCCCAAGTAAAAAGACCTACAATTGCTAGACAATTACAAATTCTGCAAGAAAATAGCTGATTATTTGTTCAATTGCCTGAGAATGAAGTTCACCACTCACTAAGGCTTGACCTCACGTGTTGGACTTCCATAAGCTTTTAAGTGCCTAACTTTTTGATGTAAATGGATGGAAAAGAATCATCTTTTTTTTTTAACAATCACTTCTAATATAATAAGCAGACCAACACAATTATTTCTTAAAAAGAAATAAGGAAATAGATAAAATGTGGGAAGCCAAATAAATCAAGGGAAAAAAACATTCCTGAAGAAGTCAAAAGTATTGCATCTATGAAACAGGAGCAAATACTGTTTAAAAGAAAAGTCGCAAAATAAGCAATAACAACAAAAAAAAACCTCTTCAAAATTAAAAATCTAAACTAATCTGTTCTAAGGAAGGGAGCCTCGATAAAGACAGGCAGGTAGGTAACTATCCACCAGGCTCCCCCGTCCCTGGGATTCTCCAGGCAGGAACACTGGGGTGGGTCGCCATTTCCTTCTCCAATGCATGAAAGTGAAAAGTGAAAGTGAAGTCGCTCAGTCGTGTCTGACTCTTAGCGACCCCATGGATTGCAGCCTAACAGGTTCCTCCGTCCATGGGATTTTCCAGGCAAGAGTACTAGAGTGGGGTGCCATTGCCTTCTCCAGGTAGGTAACTAGGTAACAACAAACACCCAGTTCAAAGTAATATTCTAGAGGGATTTAGCTGTTAATCTCTGATTAATAAGGAACGGAAACGGGATGGAAGAGCAACATACAGGGTGTACATCTCTATCTATGATGGCTTATTTCTTAGAAAACACTTTAGAAGCAAATATGTCACCATTTGACAAAGCTTTTTTTTCTTTTTTTGATTGTGCCAGGGCTTACAGGATCTTATTTCCCAACCGTGGATTGAAATTGTTGGTAAAAGCCCAGAGTTCTAACCACTGGACAATCAGGGAATTTTCACTGATAAAGATTTGGGAAACTCTCATATCATTTATTTTCACGCTATCTGTATTTTAAATATTTCACATAAGTTTTTTTTTAAGTAAATTTTTCAACAATCCACTTTCACTACAATTCTTATATTTTTTTAAAAATTCTAAGTACACACATATATAAACAATTGAAAAATACTTAGACGACATCAGCTTCACTACAAATTATCTCATACATGGAGCTTCAGTTATTTTAACTTTAAGAATAAAACTTCAGATGCATAAAATAGCTAGACGTTTGACTACCCTGAATAAGTTTTTGTCGTTGCTATTAACTAGTATCAATTGAATATCTACTACATGGAGATGACTGTGGCAGGCTTTCTTCTACACAATACATTACAGAATATGTTCCCAGTGTCAATTATTCATTTGCACTGTATTAACTGTGAATTATGAATAATTCCCTAAATTTCTGATTCTTGTACAAAGGCCAATGCATTTCCCTATTGATTCAAACTGTGGTTACAGTGAGAAAAGTGGAAAAAACACTCTTCTCTAAAGCTTGGGAGGCTGTGAACACATTCTTTTAACTTTCCTTCCAAAAAAGATCTATTGAGTAATTATAATTGAGTCTGCTGGCTCCACAGATCTCTGCTTCGCTGAGGACTTTTACCAGAAAGCATTTTATGACACCAACCAGCACCACCAATCCACTTGGATTAAATCAGATGCTCCTTTTCAACACTGTGGTCTTAGCATGCTTGTGTCTTAGACCCCTTCCCCATCCAACCACTCCTCTATACTTGGAATTCCTGTTTACTTCTTCACCTGCCCCCAAAGAATGGGATCTCTCTAAGGGGGTTCACTGTTTTGGTCACTGTGGTATTCCCCAACATGTAACTTAGGGCATGGCACATAGTAGGTGTTCAATAAATACTTCTTTGAATGAATGGGTAACTAAATGCCAGCCTTCGTTTTCTGCCATTGCCCTGGATAGATCTTGATACTGCAGCTTGGTCACAGCAGAGCAAAGACAACTGTGGTCCAAAGTCTTCCCTTATTACGTCTAATCATACAACTATAAAACACTGCAAAAGGCACACCCACCAGAAACTAATTCCTGCATGGTCAATTTACAGTAAGTGCTTCTGGAATTTGCCTCAACTGTGGTATCAGAATTTGAAGGTTCCAATTACTGGGAAAACAGTTCCCATTACCAACAGAAGAATCATGAGGAGGAACGTTCGACTAGGTTGGCATATGAACAGCTTAGTGTAAATGGATTATCAGAATTTCTACATCACCAAGAGAAATGGCAAAGAAGAACAAAGTCTCTGTCCAAATGTTCAGGCCCTCATTTCCTACTTTTCCAGTAAATTTGTCTTAGCTGCAATACTTAACATTTGCATATCTCAGTTTCTGTGGAGGCATATGAGTCTTCCCAAAGCCTTATAAAATCAGAGCCTTAGGCATCTTAGATTACACTGTTTCTTAACATTTTCTGACTCGTGTTCCTCAGAATCACACTATTGAAAAATCTGGGTCTCATTCACCTTTTATAAGAAGGCAGTGAATAGCATACATTGAAATAAACTATTATTCTATTTATCATCTACATTAAGAACTTAAAAATTCCAAGGGTGAGGTTTACATTATTATTGCTATTTGCAGTGGGTTGAATACTGTCCCTCCAAAAAATTCATGTTCACTTAGAATTTCACAATGTGTTCTCTTTGAAAATGTAATTAGTTAAGGATCACAGATGAAACATTCTGGTTTAGGGTGATTTTTCCAGTAGTCATGTACGAGTGTGAGAATTGGACCATAAAGGCTGAGTGCCAAAGAATTGTTGCTTCTGAATTCTGGTGCTGTAGAAGACACTTTAGAGTTCCTTGGACTGTAAAAAGATCAAACCAGTCAATGCTGCAGCAGCAGTCATTGGAAGGACTGACGTGGAAGCTGAAGCTCCAATATTTTGGCCACCTGATGGAAAGAGATGACTCACTAGAAAAGACCCTGATGCTGGGAAAGATTTAAGGCAAAAGGAGAAAGAGGCAGCAGAGGATGAAATGATTAGATAGCATCACCAACTCAATGGATATGAGTTTGAGCAAACTCCGGGAGATAGTGAAAGTCAGGGGAGCCTGGTGTGTTGCAATCCATGGGATCACAAAGAGTCAGATCCAACTTAGCAATTGAACAACAACAATTAAATCCATTAACTTGTATCCTTATGAAAACAGGGAGGGGACAGAGAGATACACAGGTAAAAGGCAATGAGAAAATAGAGCAGTGGAGGTCGGACTTCAGCTGCCACTTCCCAGGAGCCTCCAGAAGCTTGAAGAAGCAAAGAAATATCCCCGCTTATAACCCCTGGCAGGAATGTAGTCCTGCTGATATCTTGATTTCTAATCTACAGAACTGTGAGAGTCTAACTTTCTGTTGTTTAAGCCACCCAGTTTTTGGTACAGCATTAGAAAACTAAAAAACTGGTTTTGAAAGCACCAAAGCAGTAATTGCATCATTGGTTGAAAATGGTAACAAATACTATTACATTAATAAAAAGACAATTCTTTTTACTTCAAGAATACTTCAGTATTCTTGCCTTGAGAACCCCATGAACAGTATGAAAAGGCAAAAAGATAGCACACTGAAAGATGAACTCCCCAGGTCGGTAGGTGCCCAATATGCTACTGGAGATCAGTGGAAAAATAACTCCAGAAAGAATGAAGGGATGGAGCCAAAGCAAAAACAACATCCAGTCGTGGATGTGACTGGTGATAGAAGCAAGGTCCGATGTTGTAAAGAGCAATATTTTATAGGAACCTGGAATGTTAGGTCCTTGAATCAAGGCAAATTGGAAGTGGTCAAACAGGAGATGGCAAGGGTGAACGTCGACATTCTAGGAATCAGAGACCTAAGATGGACTGGAATGGGTGAATTTAACTCAGATGACCATTATATCTACTACTGTGGGCAGGAATCCCTTAGAAGAAATGGAATAGTCATCACAGTCAACAAAAGAGTCCAAAATGCAGTACTTGGATGCAATCTCAAAAACAACAGAATGATCTCTGTTCATTTCCAAGGCAAACCATTCAATATTATGGTAATCCAAGTCTATGCCCCAACCAGTAATGCTGGAGAAGCTGAAGTTGAACAGTTCTATGAAGACCTACAAGACCTTTTAGAACTAACACCCAAAAAAGATGTCATTTTCATTATAGGGGACTGGAATGCAAAAGTAGGAAGTCAAGAAATATCTGAATTAATAGGCAAATTTGGCCTTGGAGTACAGAATGAAGCAGGGCAAAGGCTAATAGGGTTTTGCCAAGACAATGCACTGGTCATAGCAAACACCCTCTTCCAACAACACAAGAGAAGACTCTACACATGGACATCACCAGATGGTCAACACTGAAATCAGATTGATTATATTCTTTGCAGCCAAAGATGGAGAAGCTCTATACAGCCAGCAAGAGCAAGACCAGGAGCTGACTGTGGCTCAGATCATTAACTCCTTATTGCCAAATTCAGACTTAAATTGAAGAGTGTGGGGAAAACCACTAGACCATTCAGGTGTGACCTAAATCAAATTGCTTATGATTATACAGTAGAAGTGAGAAATAGATTTAAGGGACTAGATCTGATAGACAGAGTGCCTGATGAACTGTGGACGGAGGTTCGTGACATTGTATAAGCGACAGGAATCAAGACCATCCCCAAGAAAAAGAAATGCAAAAGAGCAAAATGGCTGTCTGAGGAGGCCTTACAAATAGCTGTGAAAAGAAGAGAAGTGAAAAGAAAAGGAGAAAAGGAAAGATATGCCCATTTGAATGCAGAGTTCCAAAGAACTTCAAGGAGAAATAAGAAAGACTTCCTCAGTGGTCAGTGCAAAGAAACCGAGGAAAACAATAGAATGGGAAAGAGTTTCTTCAAGAAGAATCTCTTCAAGAAAATTAGAAATACCAAGAGAACATTTCATGCAAAGATGGACTCAATAAAGGACAGAAATTGTATGGACCTAACAGAAGCAGAAGATATTAAGAAGAGGTGGCAAGAATACACAGAAGAACTGTACAAAAAAGATCTTCATGACCCAGATAATCATGAAGGTGTGATCACTCACCTTGAGCTAGACATCCTGGAATATGAAGTCAAGTGGGCCTTAAGAAGCATCACTGTGAACAAAGCTAGTGGAGGTGATGGAATTCCAGTTGAGCTATTTCAAATCCTGAAAGATGATGCTGTGAAAGTGCTGCACTCAATATGCCAGCAAGTTTGGAAAACTCATCTGTGGCCACAGGACTGGAAAAAGTCAGTTTTCATTCCAGTCAAAGAAAGGCAATGCCAAAGAATGTTCAAACTAACACACAGTTGCACTCATCTCACATGCTAGTAAAGTAATGCTCAAAATTCTCCAAACCAGGCTTCAACAATATGTGAACCATGAACTTCCAGATGTTCAAGCTGGTTTTAGAAAAGGCAGAGGAACCAGAGACCAAATTGCTAACATCCGCTGGATCATCAAAAAGGCAAGAGAGTTCCAGAAAAACATCTATTTCTGCTTTATTGACTATGCCAAAGCCTTTGACTGTGTGGATCACAATAAACTGTGGAAAATTCTGAAAGAGATGTGAATACCAGACCACCTGACCTGCCTCTTGAGAAACCTGTATGCAGGTCAGGAAGCAACAGCTAGAACTGGACATGGAACAACAGACTGGTTCCAAATCAGGAAAGGAATACATCAAGGCTGTATATTGTCACCCTGCTTATTTAACTTCTATGCAGAGTACATCATGAGAAACGCTGGGCTGAAATCAAGATTGCTGGGAGAAATATCAATTACCTCAGATATGTAGATGACACCACCCTTATGGCAGAAAGTGAAGAAGAACTAAAGAGCCTCTTGAAAGTGAAAGAGGAGAGGCAAAAAGTTGGCTTAAAGCTCAACATTCAGAAAACTAAGATCATGGCAGTTGGTCCCATCACTTCATGGCAAATAGATGTGGAAACAGTGGCTGACTTTATTTTTATGGGCTCCAAAATCACTGCAGATGGTGATTGAAGCCATGAAATTAAAAGATGCTCACTCCTTGAAAGGAAAGTTATGTCCAACCTAGATAGCATATTCAAAAGCAGAGACATTACTTTGCCAACAAAGGTCCGTCTAGTCAAGGCTATGGTTTTTCCAGTGGTCATGTATGGATGTGAGAGTTGGACTGTAAAGAGTGCTGAACGCAGAAGAATTTATGCTTTTGAACCATGGTGTTGGAGAAGACTCTTGAGAGTCCCTTGGACTGCAAGGAGATCCAACCAGTCCATCCTAAGGGAAATCAGTCCTGGGTGTTCATTGAAAGGAGTGATGTTAAAGCTGAAACTCCAATACTTTGGCCACCTGATGTGAAGAGCTGACTCATTGGAAAAGACCCTGATGTTGGGACAGATTGAAGGCAGGAGAAGGGGTCGACAGAGGATGAGGTGTTTACATGGCATCACTGACTCGATGGATATGAGTTTAGGTAAACTCCAGGAGTTCGTGATGGACAGGGAGGCCTGGTGTGCTGTGGTTCATGGGGTCGCAAAGAGTCGGACATGACTGAACAACTGAACTGGACTGAAAAAGATAATAAGAAATAATTTTATCACCAAGATCAGTATGAGGAAGCAGAAATTCTTAGAAAGCATTCAGAAAACTGGGTTTCCTTTTGCCACAGCCATGGTCTGTGGAAAATATAGAATGAAAATGTACTGATTGGGTGGATAATCAGTATTGGTCTCAAATGACCAAAAAAAGTGGTCAACTGAATACCAGCTTGAATACATCCTTTCAGATAGAGGGTTTAAAATAAAACTGATAGTGAAATGAGGAATTGCAGAACTCTATAACTGTGTTAGTTGCTCAGTTCTGTCTGACTCAATGAGACCCCATGGACTGTAGCCTGCCAGCCTCCTCTGTCCATGGGATTCTTCAGGCAAGAATATTGGAGTGGGTTGCCACTCCGTTTTCCAGGGGATCTCCCTGACCCAGGGACTGAATCCAGGTCTCCCACATTGCAGACAGATTCTTTACCATCTGAACCATCAGGAAAGCCCCATTAAACCTTGGGATTCTCCAGGCAAGAATACTGGCATAGAGAGCCATTTCCTTGTCTCGGGGATCTTCCTACCCAGCGATCGAATCCTGGTCTCCTATATTGCAAGCAGATTCTTTACCACTGTGCAACCAAGGGAAGCCTAATTATAGGACCTTTTTATATAAAAATGTAAGGCATTATTATATAAAAGTACCGGGTATCATTAGCACTTCTCCAGAGCTCACGCGTTTCAGACATTTCTCCAGGCTGGCTCATCACCACCCTGTCCGTTGGACACATTGCCGCTCTCCGTGAAATGGAAGGCACACACCAGAATGGAAGCTCCGAAAGCACAGGGAATTTGACCTGTTTGTTTGATGAACCATGCCTGGCACATACTAGACACTCAGTAAACACTTGGTGAATTTCAGGAAACTGAGACTTGCTCAAGGAAACACAGCTAGTGCACAATGAAACCTGGACTCCAAGATTTGAGCCCAGGTAATATTATTTCTGGAATCATACTCTCAACCAGCATCCCAACCTGCCGCTGACAGTGCAAGCGGAGATTTAAATCTCAACATATGTAAACAAACCAACGCTAACCATTTCAGAAAATCTGCAAAATAGAGAATAGGAGATAATCACCTGGTAACCTACCACTCTGCTGTTCAGCATTGACATTTTGTTAATATTTCCTCTTAAGGCTCTTTCCTTGTGTTGTGTGTGTGTGTGTGTGTGTGTGTTAGTCACTCAGTCACGTCCGAGTCTTTGTGACCTCATGGACTATAGCCTGCCAGGCTCCTCTGTCCATGGAAATTTTCCAGGCAAAAATACTGGAGTGGGTAGTCATTCCCTTCTCCAGAGGATCTTCCCAATCCAGGGATGGAACCCCGTTTCTCCTGCATTGCAGGCAGATTCTTCACCATCTTTGTGTTATATATATTTTCCCCAAAGGTATATTAAGACTCTAAATACAGATTCTGCTTTTAAATTTAGCATTCTAGCAGATCATATTTCTATGCCATTATAAATTCATAGATAAAGCATCACATGTTGCACTGAGAGGTTGTTACCTGCTTTACTTCTATTCCTAGGTGTTTGGTGTAAGTCATTTTCACTGTATATTTTGTCCCTGCAAATAGTTCTCTGACAAATATCTTGGCTCATAATCTTTTAATAAAATTTATTACAATATTTAACATACTTATATTAAATATAAACTTTGAATACATATTTACAATAATAAAAATATCCTTAGAGTAAATTCTTTTTTTTTTTTTAGGGTAAATTCTTAAAGAGAAAAAGACAAAAAAAAAAAAGACTCCTAGGTCAAGTGGTACAAAATTTTAAAGGCTCTTATTAGTAATACTGACAAAATGATTTCCAAAATGGACATGCCTATTTATCCTTTCATCAGCCATGTATGGAAGTGGGAGTAGGTTATGGTGGATCTTCTGTACTAAATACACTAAAATACTAATTTCATAAGCAATAAATGTTATCTCATTATTTTAATTTGCATTTCCTACAGGCCAGAATATATATGTATATGAAAGTGAGTGGGTGAAGTTTTTATGTGTATGCAAAATAGAGAAAGGAAAAGAACATGTCTATACTCCCACCAATTCACTCCCAGAGAAACAGTCAAGAGAAATCAACGTGTCTACCACAGTTGTTTTGTTCATAATACCCTTGACTGGAGACAACTCAAATGTCTATCATGAGTAGAATGGAGAAAGCAATTCCAGTATATTCACAAAATGAGACACTACAGAGAAATTCTAAAAAGAATGAATTGCTACATGCAACAACATGGCTACCAGATGTTGCTGTTCAGTCACTAAGTCGTGTCTGCCTCTTTGCGACCCCGTGGACTGCAACATGCCAGGCTCCCCTGTCCTTCGTTATCTCCTGGAGTTTGCTCAGATTCAGGTCCATTGAGTCGGTGGTGCTATCTAACCATCTCTCCGCAGATATGAGGGTTACATAAAGAAGTCAGGCACAAAGGAAATACTGCACAATTTCATTTATACTGTGTTCAAGGACAGGCAAAACTAAACAATGATAACACGACTCAGAATAGTCGTGGGGAAAGACAGAGTGGGTATCAGTGGAGAAAGGCAGGCTTCTGGGTGCTGGAAAGCTTCTAAATTTTGATCTGCATGCTGGGCAGATGAGCATACACAGGTGTAGAAATTCATTGGGCTTAAAATTAGCTCAATTTATCATATAAAGCTTATACCATTATATAGGTAAAACTGTAAAAATAAAAATAAATAACAAAGCATGGATTTTGAATGTCCACGTAAGAATACAGACCCTCCCGTAAAAGTCCTTTAAGCTAAACGGTTCATTGCTCCATTTTATGGGAGTGAGAATTGGCTTTGGGATGATATCATGCTTTGCTGTTCAGGGAGTTCAATAATGAGCTCACTGAACTATTTACACATATGTTTGAAGGTTATAGAAAACTGGAATGGTGCCCAAAAGACTTAAAGAGTAAAGGAAGTCATTTTAGCAATTACCATCTGGCAAATCTACCACTTCAGTTATTATTTAAATAACACTTTAAGGAACAAAAAAATGATAAGCATAAAAAGGAAAAAAAGCATCGTGAAAATCTTCAATAACTGGGGAAAGACACAATACCCTGAGTCAGAAGAACTGCATTTTCATCCTAGTTCTACAATAAATGATTTCAAACACCAGTTTCCCTGGTTTTCTTCTCCCTTTTTCTTTTCAGTCTCCTTTAGTGCCTCCCAATCTTCCCCTCTTCCTTTAAATGTTGGTGTGCCCCAGGGCGTGTCTCCCTAGATAATTGCATATAATTTTAGGACCTTAAGTACCATCTGTAAGCCAATGCCTCCCAGATTTATATCTCTGGACTTGACCTCTCACCTCAACTTCAGACTTTTGTGACTGCTAGCTTGACAACTCCATTAGGGGTCTAATAGACATCTCAAACATAAGATCTTGATTTTCCATACATTCTCCATTCCCAGCTTCTCTAGTTCAGGACAAGATAACCACACTCTGCTCAAAACTCCCAAACCCCAAAATAGAGAAAGATCATAAAATGAGAGAGAAACCCATTCCCATTTTCTCTTCTACTCATAGTACTTATCACCACTTTCCATTTCGTATATTAATATTTTTATCATCTGCCTCTCCAAAACAGAATGAAAGCAGGGACTGTGATAATTGTTGTATTAACAAAGTGCTTAGTATGTTGTGGGCTTCCTTGTAAAGGAAGGGCTTCCTCCTTTCTTTACGGCTAGTAAAGAATCTGCCTGCAATGCAGGAGACCCGGGTTCGATCCCTGGGTTGGGAAGGAAGATCTGCTGGAGAAGGGAGAGGGTACCTAGTCCAGTATTCTTGGACTTCCCTGGTGACTCAGCTAGTAAAGAATCTGCCTACAATGCTAGAGACCTGGGTTCCATCCCTGGGTTGGGAAGATCCCCTGGAGAAGGGAACGGCTGCCCACTCCAGTATTCTGGCCTGGAGAATTCCATGGACTGTTCCATTGGGTCTCAAAGAGTCGAACACAACTGAGCGACTTTGATTTAGTATTTTGTAGGCACCTGGAATACACTGGTTCAATGAACGATTGATATATTGAACATCGTACATTTCTGATGAAAACATTACTGATAATAACTTTAAAGGACCACCTGTAGTAGTACTTTCATCACTGGGTTGCTGTGAGGTTTAAAAATGAGATAGGCTATGTGTGTGCTAAGTCGCTTCAGTCATGTTCAACTCTGCAACCCCATGGACTGCAGCCCGCCAGGCTCCTCTGTCCATGGGATTCTCCAGGCAAGAATACTGGAGTGGGTTGCCATGCCCTCCTCCAGGGAATCTTCCAGACCCAGGCATTGAATCCGCATCTCCTGCAGCTTCTGCGCTGCAGGCAGATTCTTTACCACTAAGCACCAGAGAAGCCTGAAGTATACTATAGAAAATGTCATTTTTTTGCAATAAATGGCAGATTGCTCTGCTGGTCTCAGAGGACAATGGTCTCACAACTCCGACACTGACTTTTGTAGGCAGAAGTCAGAAATTTTGTGTTTAAATCTGGACTGTGTCCCTGATTACCAGGGGACCCTTAGGTTCTGTGTGTAATCTCTCTGGATCTAGGAACTCTCATCTATAAATTGAAGGCAATGAAACCTGCCTCACAAGGACAATGCAGATCTCTTTAAATGATACAATGTTTAGGAGTACAACTACACAGTCTTCCAAAAAAAAAAGACAAATGACCAAAAAAACAAGCATCTGCATTTATGTAAATTATGCTGTGTATCATTATGCTTTCATGAGAGGCCAAGTATTATTTTTAAATAATATTTACTTCCCTATTTCTCTTTATAAATTTAAACTTACTGTGGAAATTGTAAACTAACCATAAAAATATTTTTTTTAATGAAAGTTACCTAGAATTCTTCCTCCCAGAGATAACCACTGCTAACATTTTGGTTATATATTTTTCAAGTCTTTTTAACGTACGTATCTGCATGTGTGCATGCTCAGTCACTCAGTTGAGTCCAGCTCTCTGCATATCTATGTTGTATGGTGTTTTACTCTGTCATGTTAACAATGTCATACAAATTCTTAAAGCCCATGGCTTATAAAATCTGTATTTATTTTTTCTGAACTCTTATTGATGGTCTATTGGGTTGATTTACACGTATACAACTATAATATTGTTAATAATTTTTTTGTGATTATTTCCATGGGTGAAATTTCCAAATGAAATGCTTGGATAAAAGGGGGTTAAACTTTTGAAGCTTTTGATGCATCTTGCCAAATTTCTTCCAAAAAGACCACTGTGCCAATTTACACTAAAGCCAGCAGCATATTATTGCCTATATCATCACATCTACATGAAATATTGAATTTCAGGGTGGGAAAAAAAAAACATGAATACCATTTTGATAAATAAACAATTTCTATTAATTTTATAATATTTAAAACTATACTTTAATATCAATTTTTAGTAATCACATCATTATATTTATAAAAATTTGTTTTATGATATTTTTGTTTTCAAAAGAAAATTTTTTAAATCCACCATCCAGTAATAGTGATTGTCAAACTCTTGCTGAGTATAATTCCAGGCACCTCTCTATGGATAGAAAAACGTAAGGACAAGTTGGTAGTTAGGTGAGGAGGGGAGGAAGAAGGGGGAAAGAAGTTTTATTAGAAATACAGGCAATTCTCCTTATTTGTGGATTCTGTGTTTATGAATTTCCTACCTGCTGTGCTGCGGTTATCATTTCACAATATATGCAATATAAACCCAATAAATTAAATTAAACATGCCTTTGCAATGCACACACACATGAGTACCAAACCACATCACACATGACTACAAGCTCCCCCAGGACTGGGACAGGCCTGTGCAGCAACAGCTATCCTTGTCAGGGAAAGCCAACCACTCAGGGACCACCGCTCCAAGTCCAGGAGCCCGCACTGCATGGCGCACATTGACAGTCTGAAGCTGACCTAGAAAGAAACAGCTGCCTTGCTGTATTTCACTGATTCTAAGACACACACTATTTTCACATTTTAACATCTCTGAAAATGAAGTGTGCCTTATAATTGATGTCACGTCAAGGCTTAATTGGTAGAGGTTTTTGTTTGTTTCTTAGAGATATACAAAAAATGATGGTGCAGTTACAGATGATGCCTACAAATGATGGCATCTTTGAATGAACAGACAACAGTGCCCTAGACCTGGAAAAGCAACCCATCAATGATGCAGGGGACCTGGGGGTGATTGGCAGCGAGAGAAGAAGGTTTGGGTAATTGGTGCAGAAAATGGCAAAGGTGAGTGAGTAGGAGGATTCACAATCACAGACAAGGAATATTTTAGTTGAAAGACTGCTCAAAGGTCACTTGTCCATGATCATCATCTTCACATATTTGAAGGGCTGCCATGTGGAAAGAGGGAACACACCGGTGCTCCGCAACCCCTGAGGGCAAACAGGACCAACCAGTGCAGTAAATGATGTGACTTTGGCCTCAAAAAAAGCCAGAATTTAAAAGTTTTTGTTTTCTGAACAAATTGGATGAACCTCCATGTGAAGAAGTAAGGTTAGTTGGAAGAAGTCAGCAAGAGGCATGATGCTTTAGAAAGCATCTCTGCCTTCAAGTTGAGATCTGACAGAGCAACTTCCCTTCCAGTTTAAAGAAATGAAAACTTGAAAAATATATACCCATTTTAGCCCCTACCCATAAATTATTTTATATAAATAAATGGAGATATGTGTATAAGGAGATTAATTGCAGAGTAAGAAAGATTCGATCAATATATCCATTCACTGGGATATGGTTCAATAAATATAGCATGATGAAATATACAACTGTTAAAGAGAACCATTATGAAAGCCACGTACCAGCAAAGTAAACTGTGTGTGGTAAAGTCTTGACATAAAACCATATCTTCACTGATTGCAAAAATCTCATGTCTGCACATAGACAAGGGCTAGAAACAGGAAAACAGGTTATTCTTCGAGAGGCAGAATTGTAGGTTAGTTTTTTCTTTTTTTAATTTTTGATTTCTGTTATTGTTGTGCTTAAGCAATTTATGTTGTGGGGAGTTAGTACCACTGCTACTTTGAAGGGCACAAGGGGGTGGGCCTCTCCAAGATGAAAAAAAAAAAGCACTGTAAGCTCCCAGGGCTCCTTTCCAAAGCATTAATACTTATAAAAGATGATCTTAAGTTCATTGGACCTAATTACTCAACAAACAGACCCACTAGGTATTTCTTTCAGACTAAAGATTCCATAAACTAACTACCAAGACAATGAGAGCAAAGTGAACCAAGAGATTTTTGGAAACCTCTCATAGTCTCTACATTCGAAGAGTATAAAAGGCAAAACTGGATGATCAAATATCAATGAATCTAGTGTAATAAATCATATAATCTACACGAACACAAAATAGACGTGGGAGAAGGGAAGAGAAATAATTTAGCTATATGGAAAGCATCAAGGCAAGCTACATGGAAAGAATAAGTTCTGAGGGCATTTGTTTCATTTCACCTAAATAACAAATGCTCTAATGTTTAAAAATCAAATAAACTGGTTTATATTGAGTGATCACAATCTCCTCCCCCACTCACCACCAAATCCTCAGTCCTACTCCCTAGAACCTATTTCTTTCAAACATTAATATCTTACCTACTTTTCCTGGTAATTATCTCATCACTAAACAAGATACTCACACTGCTCTATCTTGCTTTCTACATTTAAGACCTTCTATATTGACTTCCAATATTAATCAGTCAATCCTAAAGGAAATCAATCCTGAATATGCATTGGAAGGACTGATGCTGAAGCTGAAGCTCCAATATTTGGCCACCTGATGCAAAGAACTGATTCTCTAGAAAAGACACTGATGTTGGGCAAGATTGAAGACAGGAGGAGAAAGGGATGACAGAGGACAAGATGGTTGGATGGCATCACCGACTCGATGGACATGAGTTTGAGTAAGCTCTGGGAGTTGGTGATGGACAGGGAAGCCTGGCGTGCTGCAGTCCATGGGGTTGCCAAGAGTCAGACACAACTGAGCAATGGACCTGAACTGAAGAAAAGATGTATACTGGATAAAATGCTTGCATCTTTCATGTCAGAAAATATGTAAATAATACCTTATGCTCTCAATTGATAATTTGCTGTGTATAATACTAGGTTGACTATAATTATCTCTTTCAATTTTGAAAATATTGCTCTCCTGTTTTCTAGTGTTGCTATGATTAAATTTGAAGCCATTTTGAATTCTGAATCTTGTCTCTGTCTCTTTGTCTCTCTCTCGTATTTATTCCAAGTGTTCTACAATTTCACACTAATGTGGCTGGAGGTAAGTAAGATCTTCTTGCTGACTGTGGGCTGAGCAATCAGGAACCAGTCAATACGGAAGTTCACATACTTCAGTTAGGGGAGACATACTCACATTAGACCTCTGATCAGTTAATCCTTTCCATTTTCTCTGTCTTCTCTTTCTGAGTCTCCTAATGTACTGATGGGGGAGTCCCTGGGTTGAGCTTTTAATTTTCCTGTTTTTCTTCCTTCTTGTCCATCATTTTTCCTTTTGGTGGGCGACAAAGTCACCTTTCAACTTTTAATAAACTTTTTACTTTTTTAGAGGTGTGTGAAATCAAAATGATGTCTTTTCCCCAAAAGAGCTCTTTATTATTCTGTTTCCTTTTCTCAAGCATCCTACTGATATTTTAAATGTGTAACAAATTTTCTTACCTTTCTGAAGATATTAGTTGTAGATGTTTTAAGTTTTCCCCTGATGCCAGCATGGTTTGTTTTATTGAGTTCCTTTTCGTTGTTGTTTTCTGTTGGTTGGTTTGTTTCACTGGTTGGTTCTCTGGGGGATTTGGTACATTTTTGTCACTTTCATGTGGAGGGCCTTCCTTAAATACCTGGATTGCCCATTTGCTTTTTTTTTTTAAGAGCAAAGCACCAAATGTTTATCTGAGGCACTGTGAGCATGGGCAGAGACTTAATTGCTGGGTTTTACTTGGGATAATTAAAGGGCACGCCATCCTTGCGGATGGAAAGCTCCATTTGTCTGTCTCTGCGAAGCTCTCCTTTAGAGCTACTTTGTTTCATTACAAAATGATCTTTCAATCTGCTGCTCCAGAGCTTCAGAAAATAGGTATATATGCTGAGATGCTGGCCTTCTGGGAAAACAGGGAAGGGTGCTGATGGCCTTGCAGTTTGTTATATGAAGCGCTCTTAATCTTCTGTTCTAGCCCCATCCCATACCACCTTGCTCTCCCCAGACCTTGGTGTCCCTGAGAACAGAGTCCCATGAGTTTAATTTTCCAAAGGTGAGGAAGGGACCACCTCGAGGAAGGGTAAAGGAGGGAGCCAGGTCTGCCAACCCTCCAGTTTCAGCCTGTGTGCCCCCTCAACCTTCCACTACTCCTGGTGTTCTTCTCGCAGAGCCTCTCAGAGACTCCAGGGGCAAGTCATCTGCAGGCACTTAAGTGGGAACTTTCTCTGCTCAGCTAAGTGGTCTGCTGCGCCTGCATCTGTTTCCTATCTTCAGAACAGTGGTTGAGCCGTTCCATTCATTGCTGTCTCTTCCTACTCATTTTGTCCTTTGCAGACCAGTGTATTTTCTCTTCTGCCACTACTTCAAGGGTATGGGGGGTGGGGAGGGAGAAGAGAAAGGCATGTGTGTGGACCTTTGCTATGACTAACTGGAAGCCTCATGTCAATTTCCAAGATACAGTGGAACCAGCCAAGTTGAGAACCTAAATGAGACAGTCCAGGGAGAGTCATATGTGCTGGGTTTCTAGCAGACGTAAAGAATAAACTCTCTGTGGATGAAATCTTCTGCCTGCTCCAGAAAAGACACTGAAGGAGCATAGCACTCAGTTTTCAAGCTCAAGATCTGGAAGGATATAGGCTTCATCCCAGGTCTCTTACTTAGTAGCTGGGTATCTTTTGGGGAAATTTAACTACTCTGGTTTCTTCATCTGTCCAATAAGGAATATAATCAAACCTACCTGATGCCTGTATTGAGCGCATTAAATGAGATGATGCTTTGTGAAGACTTAGCACCATATATAGCAAAGGAGTAAGGACCAGACTATCGTCATCACCATCACCATTAATAGCATCATCATATGCCTACACAAATACACTGTAATAGGGAACATTTGACTGAAGAGACAAAAGTAATTTAGATGAGCAGGAAAAAAAAACAAAACAAAACTGTACGAAGAGTCAGTGATGGCATCGTGAATTCCTTACACTGGATTATGTTTACTGAGAAAACACTAGAGTTATTTGAAGGAGTAAACTAAATATGAGTATTTGTATAGATATTACTTAGGAATCTCTCACATAGGCATTTACTAAGTGATAGCTCTTATTATTATATGTCATAAGAAAGGGACAAAGAAGACACTTTGAAAGTTCAGAAATGGGAAGCTGGGATTAAACTACAAAATAGGTTGACTGGCAGGTTTAAACACTGGCTTAGAAGAACACTCTGATATATCAGACAACCCCTGGGAATGACGAAGTACCTGGTTATGTTCTCCTATAGGACTGGGTACTTACCTCAGTACGTCTCATTCCCTGGCTGAATTTGCCTCTATGTTCCCAGCACCCAGCACAGGATCTCACATATAATCATTTTTGATAGGAACCAAAAACTGCTTAAATTATCTCCATAACCATTTTTAATAGCAAGCACGAGGATATAGGAAGGACAGAAAATAGCTGGTTTGGCACGCCCCCAGATATTTCATATACATATTTTTTTTAAGTTATCTTGTGCATGAATCAGGTACATTGATCAGCACTAAGACAAACAAGTCACTTTGACTCCCACTCTTTCCACAGATCTTCAAGGCTTCCCACATGGCACCAGTGATAAAGAATCCGCCTGCCAATGCAGGAGATACAAGAGAGGTGAGTTTGATCACTTGATCAGGAAGATCCCCTCGACATGGAAATAGCAACCCATTCCAGTATTCTTGCCTGGGAAATTCCATGGAGAGAGGAGCCTGGAAGGCTACAGTCCATGGGCTTGCAAAGAGTTGGACACCACTTAGCACACACACACAAGGCTGGCTGAGCCCACCTGGAAATGACAGTATTGATTTCCTTCTTTGGAAAAAGATTGATAACAAGAATTTCAGGAAAGCCCTACAGTGCTGACTGTGTTTCTTTTTACCACATGCATTTCCCATGCTTTTCTCATTAGCAAGACATTTTGTCACAGATTATTAAAATGAAACAACACTTGTTAAAGCAAATGGAAGAAAGATGCTCTCTGTAATGGCTTGAATTTTACTCTTTGTAGACATGCCAAATTGCAGGATTATACAACGTTTCCTGTCACCAAAGGGAATGAGTGACTTTGTCTGCACGGTCCCCAAAGTCAAGAAGCATCCTACAATGAAATCTCATATTTTGAAGGTGTATTTATAGCTCTCAGCGTGCTTTCATGCACTTATATCACTTGGTTCTGTCAGGTCATCGGTAACAATAGTTCCACTTTTGTAATGAGAAAATAAGGACTCAATGAGGTTTAGGTGATGCAAATCAAGGGATTGAGAGTACATAACATGGCTGAAAAGTAGCTGGAAGAGCACAAGTTGGGAAGAAGGAGGTCTGGGCGCCCTTCTTGAACCTGAGTCTAATAAACTGTGCAACCGTGGGCAAGTTGCCTTATCATTCTGGGTCCCAGCTTCCTAATTTGAGAAATGAAAAGGCTGAACGATGCATGCTCCCGATACTAACACTCTGAATTGCAGAATCCGGATTTACTAAACTCTTTCCATAGTACAGCACAACTTAGATCACTCTCTGGGATTAAAACTCGTCTGATACTGATGAACCCGATGGATCTTTGTTTCTCAGTTTCTAGTTCCTCACTTTGATCAACAACAAACTATTAATATATACAAGTAGATTGAGTACCTGCTATCTGTCAGGGATGATTTGCGGTTGTTCAGCCGCTCAGTCATGTCCAGCTCTTTGTGACCCCATGGACTGCAGCACGCCAGGCCTCCCTGTCCTTTACCATCTCCCAGAGCTTGCTTAAACTTATGTCCATTGAGTCGGTGATGCCGTCCAAACATCTGGTCCTCTGTCATCCCTTTCTCCCACACCTTCTATCTTTCTCAGCATCAGGTTTTTTGTTTTTTTGTTTTTCCAATAAGTCAGCTCTTTTCCAATGAGTCAGGGATGATACAGGGCAGTAATGATGCCAAGGTGAAGAGGCCTGGTCTCTGCCCTCAAGGAACCTACTGCCTAGAGGAGACACAAGAGCAGATATAAAGCTATGTTGTGACTACAGCAATGGAGAGATTGTGTACAGAGGTCTCAAGGAAGCATTAAAAAAAAAAAAATAGCCAACTCAGGTCTGTCGTCCTTAAGGAGTGATGTTTGGGTTGACTCTTGGTGATGGGTTGAAACAGACATTGTGGTGAGTAGTAGCAGGCACACAGTTGGGAAGGCAGGGTGCACCCGGAGAACAGCCAGTCCTTCTGCAGTGGGGATGGAGCTGGTAGAAGGAGACACGCACAGAGCAAGGCTGAGGTTAGAAAAGTGGACCAGATCCAATCACGCTGACTCTGGTTGATGATGCAGTTCACCGGTTTCATTGATTGACATTCTCCCTTGCTCCCAAAAGGATTTGAGGTGGTTTAAAGTATGGTAACAACAAAGAGCAAAAATTCAGATTGGCTTAAATAATAAAGGGGTGTATTTGGTTCAGATTAAGGAGAAGCCTACTGAAGCCCTAGTCAACTAATACAGTGATCTTCAGACCCTTCGGATGACTGCCCCCTCTATGAATATGTTTCTTTGAAACAGGCAGTTGATAAAAATCAAGTCTTTTGTCTTTTACAAGGACAGTGAAGATGGCATTGCCATCATTGTGGGGATAAAGGCCAGTCCTCTGTTGGGAGAAGGCGATGTGCTCCAGGAACCGGAAATAAGCTCTTCCTGCTCCCCAGTTTCTGTCTTTGTGTCTGATGGGCTCACACAGACTGCCTTGTCTGGATGTCAGCTCTGATGCCGACTAGCTGTGTGACTTGAGGACAGTAGACCAACCTCTGTGTTCCTTCATCTGGAGGAAGAAATGACATAACATACCTAAACAAAAGGCCTAAGTAATGCATATAGAAACATGTCATGTGGGGCCCACTATGAAGTAGGATTCCGAAAATAATGTAAGTCTCCCTCCTTGCTCTCCTTAGAATGCAATATATATTTTCCCATAAAAGAAGTAAAAGTAAGTAACCTCTAACAACTTAACAATTTTAAGATATCTTCTCTCTTTAATATTATAATCTGGTCAGCTTTCTACATCCAAAAAAAAAAAAAAATCATAAATATGTTTAAAAAAAAAAAAGAACATGTTTAAGTAAAAAGATGACAAAGAAGTTCATTTTATTCTGGAAAGGGTTAATTATTGTGCACTAAACATTTGAATTTGTATCTTAAAATTTTTAATTTAAAAAACAATCTCAGTCCTTGTAGTGTATTTGTAAAGTTTGGCTAAGGTTTACACTTAGAACAAATATTTTTGATTTATTATACTACTAAGTCAACCAAATCATTGTGTGTGTAAACTCAGTCTCCATATCTTGTAAATGCATTTTTTCTAGTGTCTTGCTCTATGTGATTTTCATTGTTTAATTTTTTTCTTTATTGCTTTTTAGCAGCTGAGTGCCTCTTAAACCAAGCAGAGAAGACTAGAAAAAAAAAAAAAAGCATATCCTCAATCATGGGTTTGAGGTCATTTGATCCTAGTGATCTTTGGCTTTCCAAAGATTAAAGCCAAATTTAAAACAGAGTAATTTTCCAGAACTAGCAACAAAGAGATGGTTTTGGCTCTAATCCATCCACTATGAAAGAATAGAGAAAATTCAATATTATTATTTATTCCAAGCCCTAACTAACACTTTTGCAAGAATATCAGAACTCCAGGTTAATATTCTCTTTCACTTAATATTATCCAGGGTTAACAATTATTGAACAGGGCCAAGCATGATGGAGAAAATAAAGAACTCTGTACTTAGCATTATCTATGGAGAATTCAGTATATGCCACACATTTGGAGTTCAGGTATAAATCATAAAGTGTACAAAAAATTTAAAGTAGGAAAAGGCAAGCCAGGTAAGGGCATTTAGGGCAGGTAGGAATGCTAGTTAACAACAAATGGGGAAAATAATAAAAACTAATCACAAGGCTATCAAACCTCAGCATTCATTTTTTTTGTAAGAGGCACAGGGTGTTAACTATACCATAGGCCCCAAGACATCATACAACCCAACAAAAAAGATAGGGCTGTTGCAGCTTTTCTTGAATGGTAGGCGTTCTAGAACCACACACTATGAAGGGCCTCTGATTAGCCAGGCCATCTGGGAATCATCATTGACTCTCCCAAAGCCATTCTTTATCTCCAGAATGAAAATCATGGTTCTATCACTCCCTACTGCACGGGTCATAGTGGACATCAAAAGAAAAAGAGCTGCATAAAGTCACTGACTTGATTTCACAACTCAACCGCTTCTTTCTCCTCTCTTGGCTTCTGGGACCACACACTGTCCTATTTCCTTCCAATGCATCAACTATTTCTGGCCAGCCTCCTATACTGGTTCTACTTTTTGATCGCTAAATTTTGGAGTACACCAGAGTTCAGTCCTCATTCTTTTCTCTGTCTCCAGGCTCTCTCTGGATAATCTCAAAGTTTTAGGTATGACCCATTTTGCTGGTCATTCCCACATTTGTATCTCCAGTCCTAACTGCCCTTCTGATCTCCAGATGTATAAACTCACTGAAACTTGATATCTAACAGGTTATCTCGAACTTTATTCAGCCAACATAGACCTCTTGGTCTTCCAGCACCTTCCCTACTTTTGTCAATGTCATCCACTTAGTTGTTCCAGTCAATAAACGCGAGGAATTATCTTGAGCTTTCTCTTTCCCTCTTCCCTCACATCTAATCCATCAGCAAGATCTATCAACACAACCTTTGAAACAGATCTCAAATCTGTCTACTTCTTTCTATTTCCACCCCTTGCCCTTGTCCAAGCCGTCATATTTGCTCTGAATATTCCCAATCAACGCTCAACTGATTGCCCCTATTTAGCTATTGGCCTTTACAATTTTATTTTTTATGTTTATTAGAGTCTTAAGACTAAGATGGCAGTGGCACCCCACTCCAATACTCTTGCTGGAAAATCCCACGGAGCCTGGTGGGCAGTCTATGGGGTCGCTAAGAGTCGGACATGACTGAGAGACTTCACTTTCACTTTTTACTTTCATGCATTGGAGAAGGAAATGGCGACCCACCCCAGTGTTCTTGCCTGGAGAATCCCAGGGACGGGGGAGCCTGGTGGGCTGCCGTCTACGGGGTCGCACAGAGTCGGACACGACTGAAGTGACTTAGCACCAGTAGCAGCAGCAAGACTAAGATGATGGCATCTGGCCCCATTGCTGCTAAGTCGCTTCAGTCGTGTCCGACTCTTAGCGACCCCATGGACCGTAGCCCACCAGGCTCCTCCATCCATGGGATTTTCCAGGCAAGAGTACTGGAGTGGGCTGCAATTGCCGGCCCCATTATTTCATGGCAAATAGAAGGGAAAAGGTGTTAGTAGTGACAGATTTCCTCTTCTTGAGCTCCCAACTCACTGCAGCTTGTGACTGCACCATGAAATCAGAAGATGATTGCTTCTTGGCAGGAAAGCTATGACAAACCTAGACAGTGTGTTGAAAAGCAGAGACATTACTCTGCCTACAAAAGTCCATATAGTCAAGGCTATGGTCTTCCCAGTGGTCACATACGCTTGTGAGAGCTGGACTGTAAAGAAGGCAAAACTCCAAAGAATTGATACCTGCAAACTGTGGTACTTGAGAGGACTCCTGAAAGTCCCTTGGAGAATGGAGATCAAACAAGTCAATCTTACAGGAGATCAACCCTGAATATTCACTGGAAGGACTGATACTGAAGCTTAAGCTCCAGTATTTTGGTCATCTGATGTGAACAGATGACTCATTGAAAAAGTCCCTGATGCCCTGGGAAAGATTGAGGGCAGAAAGAGAAGAGGGCATCAGAGGATGAGATGGCTGGACAGCATCACCAATGCAATGAACATGAACTTGGGCAAACTTGGGAGATGGCGAGGAACAGGGAGGCCTGGTGTGCTGCAGTCCATGGGGTCACAAAAAGTTGGACATGACTGGGTGACTAAACAAAAATGACAACATAGGTTTTATATAAATTTTATGACATATAAATAATCCATAAATGATAATATTTCTAAATTTAAAAATCCACCAAATATTTAAAATATATACAAGTATTTAAAAAATAAAAATTCAGCAAAGACCTAAAATGCCATAACAAAATCTATGATGCATTGAACTGCTTATAAAGGAAATAGGATAGGAAAAGAGGACAAAATAGACTTTACTTTTATATGTAGTATTTGTGTGTGTGTGTGTATGTGGGTGTGCACACTCAGTTGTATCAGACTCTCTGTTACCCCATGGAATGTAGCCCACCAGGGTCCTCTGTCCATGAAATTTTCCAGGCAAGGACACTGGGGTGGGTTGCCATTTTCTCCTCCAGGAGATCTTCCAACTCAGGGTTTGAGCTTGTATCTCTTGCGTCGCTTACATTGGCCGGCAGATTCTTTACTACTGCACCATCTGGGAAGCCTATGCATAGTATATTTTTCTTTTATTAAAAAATATAAGAAGTTGAACATGTAAGTATGTGAAAATGTCGGTCTTGGTCGGACATTTGAATATTGTTTCCTGTAATTTTTTTTCCTAATTTTCTCAAAAGAAAAAAATAAAACACACAGAGAAGGGAAGATAAAGAGCAATAAAATAGGTAAAAGGGGAAAATATCCCTGAACCAAAGATTGAATTAAAATTTAAATATATTCTATGCATAAACAGCTGGAAAAATATTTTGATTTCATGAATAAAAGTCTTGCTCTAATTCTGATTTTTATCAGGATGTTTCTATTTGCCTCCACACTGTACAAAATCTGGAAAGTGTAAATCATATCACGATAATTTTAAAGTCCTCCAAAGACTCCCAGGGTTTCCCGGGTGGCATTAGTGGTAAAGGACATTCCTGCCAATGCAGGAGATGTAAAAGATAGGGGTTTGATCCCTGGGTTGGGAAGATACCCTGGAGGAGGGCATGGCAACCCACTGCAGTATACTTGCCTGGAGAAACTCATGGACAGAGGAGCCTGGTGGGCTACGGTCCATGTGGTCACAAAGAGTCAGATACGACTGAAGCAACTTAGCATGGCACAGTATAGCACAATGACTCCCAACATGTTTAGAATCAAATTCAAATTGTCTGCCATGACACACAAAGTCCTATCTGACCTGGACTCTGCCACCTCTCCAACCTCCTCTGCTGGCTCCCTAACCATGCAGGTCCCAGCCACGCTGCCCTTCCATCCGTCTGTCAACCACAAGCTCCTTCTCACATGACGCCCTTTGCCTTGGTCCATCCTCTGCTTGGGTAGCTTTTTCTTCCGAACTGAACCTGGCTTGAAACTCCTTACTGTGCAAGCCTTTTTAAGTACAGCTACCCGACAGAGACTTTCCCTGACCAGCTGATCTGAAGGAACCCTCTAGACCCTCTAGATCATATACTCCATTATAATGCTCTGCACAGCACTGCCCACAGTCTGATTTTTTACTATGTGTATTTGTATTGAACTTTCCTGGCTTAGCTCAGGTGGTAAAGAATCTGCCTGCAGTGCAGGAGACCTGGGTTTGATCCCTGGGTTGGGAAAATCCCCTGGAGAAGGAAACAGCAACCCACTCTAGTATCCTTGCCTGGAAAATCTCATGGACAGAGGAGCCTGGTGGGCTGCAGTCCATGGAGTTGCAAAGAGTCAGGCATGACTGAGGACTAACACTTATTTACTTACTTTCCTGGTGGCTCAGATGATAAGGAATCCGCCTGCAAAGCAGGAGACCTGGGTTCAATCCCTGGATCAGGGGGTGGATCTCCTGGAGAAAGGAATGGCTACCCACTCCAATATTCTTACCTGGAAATCCCATGGACAGAGGAGCCTAATGAGCTACAGTCCACGGGGTTGCAAATAGTCGGACACAACTGAGTAACCAACACATCTTCATTGCATCTCCTTCATCCTCTACCCTCTTAAGTGAAGTTGCTCAGTCGTGTCCAACTCTTTGCAACCCCATGGACTGTAGTCCACCAGGCTTCTCCATCCATGGAATTTTCCAGGCACGAGTACTGGAGTGGGTTGCCATTTCCTTCTCCAGGGGATCTTCCCGATTCAGGGATTGAACGCTGGTCTCCCGCATGGCAGGCAGACGCTTTTACCATCTGAGCCACATCTACCCTCTTACCAGAATTTAAATTCTGTGAGTGAAGAAGCCATATTATATTTCCAGCACCAAGTACTGTGCCTGCCTAGCACATAGAAGGTGTATTGGTTTTGTTTTTGTTTTTTATTGTTTTGTTCCAAATTACCATTTAATTTTGTTCCAAATTACCATTACATTAAATGGTAATTATTAGCTCAAAGCTAATAAATGACCCTGCAGGTCAGGCCTCCTGGCACAGAATAGCTGGATCCTATAACACTTTCAGGGCATTAGAAGCTAAAATCAAGGTGTCCACCAGGCTGAGTTCCTGTATGGAGGCACTGGAGAAGGATTCACTTCTAAACTTGCTCAGATTGTTTACAAAATCTGGCTCCACGAGGCTGAAAGATTGAGGCCTCCATTTCCCTGTGGTCAGTCAGGCTTTGTTCTTAGCTCCTCGAGGCCACCCACATTTCTTACCAGGCATCCCCCTCTATCTTCAAGCCAGTAATAGAATGTCAAATCCTTCTTGTAATTTGAATATCTGACCTCCTTTTCTCTAAAACCAGCTGGAAAACTGCTTTCAAAGGAGTCCTGTGATTCAATCAGGCCTACCTGGATAATCTCCATATCTTAAGGTCAACTTGCCAAGTAACCTGACCTATTTACAGAGCAAAATCCCTCACATTCACAATCCTGGGGATTATCTGAAACAAGTACCAGGGGCAGGGACTCATGGGGCCCATTTAGAATTCTGCCTACCACAGAGGGCATTCTATAAATGTTTGTGGATTGAAAAAAGTGAATAGCAAATGAGCTCATCTAAAAATCATAAATAACCTCACGATGTCAGCATTAAAGTAATTGTGATTCATAAAGATGTCCCTGTGAGTCATGAAAAGGTTAAGATGGGTATGATTTGCCATGGCTAAGAAGTCAGTCTATCAAAGCAAGGCTATTTTTTTCTTTAAGTTTTGGAGCTCAGAAAGACAAACTCTAGTTGGCTGATAAATGCAGTTTAAAAAGGCAAAAACCATAGGCTCATTGGTAAGACTTGGTTTTCATTTGACTCACCTACTTACTACCTCTGACTCTAGACAATTTATTTCAATGTGTCCAGTTTAGAATTCTTTCTAAAATGAGCAGAGATTTTACAGGTGGTTGTAAGGTTTAAACTATTAGGTACGTGTACATTAGCTGTTTAGAATAACAATTCACATATCTGAATATGCAGAAAAACTTTTCCAATGGAACTGCACAGTAAAGGAGTGGGTATTTGCTAACATCAGAAAATTAATGTGTGTGTGTATATATATATATATATATATATATATGGCTTCCCAAGTGGCTCAGTGGTAAAGAATCTGCCTGCCAAGCAAGAGATGGGTTCGATTCCTGGGTTGGGACATCCCCTGGAGAAGGAAATGGCAACCCACTTCAGTATTCTTGCCTGGAAAATTCCATGGACAGAGGAGCCTGGTGGGCTAAAGTCCATAGAGTCGCAAAGAGTCGGACATGACTGAGCATGCATATATATATGTGTGTGTGTGTGTGTGTGTGTGTATGTGCATCTATTGTTGTTGTTCAGACACTAACTTGTATCTGACTCTTTGTGACCCCATGGACTACAGTACACCAGGCTCCTCTATCCTCCATTGTCTCCTGGAGTTTGCTCAGATTCAGGTCCATCAAGTCAGTGATGCCATCCAACCATTTCATCCTCTGTCGTCCCCTTCTCCTCCTGCCCTAAATCTTTGCCAGCATTAGGATCTCTTTCAGTGAGTCATCTCTTCACATCAGGTGGCCAAAGTATTGGAGCTTCAGCTTCAGGATCAATCCTTCCAATGAATAATCAGAGTTGATTTCCTTTCAGACTGACTGATTTAGAGGCCATACTTATTTTAGTCAAAAAGAAAATACCTTTATGGGATTGCACAGAAAGTTAATCTAGTTTTGGAACCAGAATTACCCACTTTATTGAATAGAGATTGTCATTAGGAAAGTTGACATTGCTTTTTAGCCACCAAAAGTATAACATCAATAAAACAACTTTCGAAGATTTTCCTCGTGAAATGAGATCGCACATCGCATTCCAGAGCTCTGCAGCCCCAGCTGGCCCTCGGCCTGTGTGTTGCCCGCATCTCACCTAGCGAAAGGAGCCCAGAACAGAAGGCTCAGTGCCAAGGCTTGGAGAACACACCCTCTTAGGTGGGACGGGTGAGGACGAGAGAGCTAGAAGAGGTGGAGTGGAGATGCTTTGGGAATTCAGAGGAATGAGCCACAAATAACCATTATGGGAGTGGCACTGATTAGCTGAGACTCCCAGACAGGCTGCCAAATGCAGGACAGCCAGCTTTTTCCTTATCTTACTTCAAACCTTGGTTTCTAGCTTAACCTTGGTTTTTCCAATGCAAATGGTTCAGTGTGATCATTACCACACCAGTTCCTGACTGATGTTATCATCCATCCATCCATCCTTAGTCCAGGACATACTGAGTACAGAGTGCACTTGGATCACAGTTTCTACTAACAGCACATCCCTTACAGTGAGTATATATTTTGCTATACTGATTTGTAATGTTAGCCAGTGCAAATCACTTTGGGAGGGAGGGATAAATTAGGAGTTTGGGATTAACATACACACACTACTATATATAAAATAATCAAAAGGACCTACTAGAACTTTACTCAATATTTTGCAATAACCTAAATGGGAAAAAATCTGAAAAAGAATAAATACATGTATATGTATAACTTTGCTATACACCTGAAACTAATACAACATTGTAAATAAATTCTATTCCAATATAAGGTTAAAAAAAAAGCCAAACCAAAGCTCTTTTGACTGATTTTAGTTTAAAGCCCCCACATCTGTGACCCACCCTGGAGTAGCAGGAAATGGCAACTTAATCCAGTATTCCAAACATGGGAGAAAGCCAGCTTGAACTGACTTAAGCAAAAAATGTTACTGCTATTATCATTATACAATGATTGGGGTATTTCCTGAGTCACAATATTGCTCAGGTAGTTTGACAGCAGAGACAATAGGAACCAGGCACTCATGTGGCATTTGAACTCATCTCTTTGGCTCTTTCCTGCGTATTGGCTTGAGACATCTCTCTCTTGCTGCTTACTTGCTTTTACTGTTTGGTGGGGAACACAGCAATCAGAAAATTCTGACTTTTATATCTTACAGCTTCAATCAATAGAAAATGACTGATTCAAGTCTCAAACTCCCCAAATCCAAAAATCCTAAAGATTGGGACTCACTGGCTCTGGAAATATCCACTGACCACTCTTGCACCAGTAATTGATGACGTAAGAATTGGAGTTCTATGATTGGCCAAGCTTGAGTCTGGGCCCAGTGCTGACCAAATCTTGAGTTTATATTAACTTGGCACCTCCTTCCAGAAGAATAAGAGAAGGCATAATTCCTAGAAGAAGGGAATGTTATTCCCAGAAGAAAAAAATATGCCAGCCAAAAACAAAAGGGGTTAAAATATAGAGGTAAAAATTATTGGTATAGTCAATTGGAAGAGATATTTATCTATCAAGATTAAACATATATAATCTTATTCCAGTTCGATGGATATGAGTTTGAGCAAACTCCAGGAGATAGTGAAGGACAGGAAAATCAGTCCATGGGGTCGCAAAGGGTTGGACATGACTTAGCCACTGCACAACAACAACAAGACCAAATCTTATCCATTAATTCCACTTCTAGTCATTTACACTAAAAAAATTACATATATACACACAAAATGAGATGAACTAAATTAATTTATTCAGTAGATATTTGGTGTAAACTGTATGCTCTGTACTAGAGCTGAAATACTAGTGGTAAAAAAGGAGAAGTTCTCTGCATTTGTATTGATCAAGCATTCTGTTCAATTTCTAGACTTCACAACTGCACAATGCACATGTATTTTCTCTTTGTACCCAAGGAGTTTTCATTATCTTCAAAGCTCCATTGCTGATACCATATATCAGATTATGTCTAATTTGTATGGAATTATACACTTTACAAAGAACTTTTACATCTAATATCTCATTTGCTGCAACACTGTGACTGAAAGACAGGCATTACTATTATTTTGATCATCACTCAATCTCTAGAGCCTAGCAAGATGCAAAGTATACAGCAGGCACCAAATAAAAGTTTGCTGGAGGAATCAAAGTCAGGAGGCATGGTTGAAAACACTGAGATAATGGGCAGCAACCTAAGTTATCCAACCCAAGATCACCGCTTCAAGTTCTTGGGTTTTTCCAGGTACATTATGTTCACAATTTCTAGAATCATCCAATCATAAGATTTTAGGTAACCCATTTTATTTTGTGGGGCTTCCCTGGTGACTCAGATGATAAAGAACACACCTGCAATGCTGGAGACCTGGGTTCAATCCTTGGGTCCAGAAGATTCCCTGGAGAAGGATATGGCTACCACTCCAGCATTCTTGCCTGGAGAATCCCATGGACAGAGGAGCCTGGCGGGATACAATCCATGGGGTTGCAAAAGAGTCGGACATGACTAGATGACTAACACTTTCACTTCATTCTACTTTGTAGCTGCCATAGAAAGTTAGCCATTTTATTTATTTATTTACATTTATTTATTCACAAAACATGAACTGTTCTAACATAGAGAGTGCATGTGTTCTCAGTCATGTCCAACTCTTTGTGACCCCATGGACTGTAGCCCTCCAGGCTCCTCTGTCCATGGAATTTTCCAGGCAAAAATACTGGAGTGGGTTGCCATTTCCTTCTCCAGAGGATCTTCCCAACCCAGGGATCAAACCCATGTCTCCTGCGTCGTCAGACAGGTCCTTCACTGACTCAGCTGCTTGTGCTGTGTGCTCAGTCACTCAGTCGTATCCGATTCTTTGTGATCCCATGGACTGTAGCCCTCCAGGCTCTTCTGTCCATGGGATTCTCCAGGCAAGATTACTGGAGTGGGTTGCCATTTCACAGGCTCATTTTTCTTACAGAAACTAAAACTAATAACTAGAGCTCAAAGACTGGAGTATAGAAAGAAGTGTTGGTAACACTCAGATCTGAGCTGGACAAGAAACCTAAGACTCGTGTTTCAATCTTAACCACATATGTGTGACTTGGACATGAAATTAGGTGATTATTCTAGTTAAAAGCCGACTCTTTCTGGCTGAAAAATGTGATGATACATTGACTTTTTCAGCCACACCTGCTGTATAATTATGGATAGCCAAGGTTGTGTTTTAGTCGACTCTGGAGGGCAGGGATACACATTGCAAAACAAAGTCATTTCAGGCAGTTCTCTGAGCAATTGAGCATTTTAGGCTCCACAAGTTGCAAACTTAATTACCACAAAGAACAAGCATTAGTTCTTTCACATGATGAAATGAGTCAACAGGAGAGTGTGTTCAGGCACACCCTCTTTCTTAGAGAAGTAAGACTCAGCAAATGCCATGACATGACTTTGCAGATGCCTAGTTAAAATCAATGCATATGGACTGCAGAAAAGGAAAGTCTGGGCTTAGGCAATCACTTTGTACTGAAGGTCTGCTCACGAAACCAGTCCTTGGACAGGGCATAGCATGATGAGTGACAGATGGTTAGATACCTCACTGACTCAACGGACATGAGTTTGAGCATACTCCAAGAGACGGTGAAGGACAATGAAGCTTGGTGTGCTGCAGTCCATGGGGTCACAGACTGAGCGTCTGAGCAACAGCAACACTATCCTTTCAGATTACAAAGGATAACAAACACACATAGTCCCTCACCTAATTTTTTTCTGCTTAATTTGTGTCTTAGTTTCTTTTCTATTATCTTTCAGTTCAGTTCAGTCATTCAGTTGTGTCCGACTCTTTGCGACCCCATGAATCGCAGCACGCCAGGCCTCCCTGTCCATCACCAACTCCCGGAGTTCACTCAGTCTCACGTCCATCGAGTCAGTGATGCCATCCAGCCATCTCATTCTCTGTCATCCCCTTTTCCTCCTGCCCCCAATCCCTCCCAGCATCAGAGTCTTTACCAATGAGTCAACTCTTCACATGAGGTGGCCAAAGTACTGGAGTTTCAACTTTAGCATCATTCCTTCCAAAGAACACCCAGGACGGATCTCCTTTAGAATGGAATGGTTGAATCTCCTTGTAGTCCAAGGGACTCTCAAGAGACTTCTCCAACACCACAGTTCAAAAGCATCAATTCTTCGGCGCTCAGCTTTCTTCACAATCCAACTCTCACATGCATACATGACCACTGGAAAAATCATCTTTAGCATCAATAGTAAATACTTAATGAATGAATGTCGTATGCACTGCATGATTCTTATACTAATCTGGTCAGAGGACCCAGTTCTAGAGAGTGAATTCTATAATGAGGGAAATGTACTTTCTCAATTCCACAACCAATTCAGTTCTACAACTTATCTGAGAAGAACTCCAAGACATGTGCCTCACCTAATTTTGATAGTCTGTGCAGTGGAAAGCTAATGGGCTTTAGAATGTCAAAAACCCTAGGTACAAATTTCAGCCTTTGCTTTGAATGACCTTGAAAAAGCCATTTAATCTCTCTAAGCCTCAGGTTTCTAATCCACAAAATCAGGTTGATAATAATATTTACCTTCCAAGATTTAAGTCACAAATGTATTTAATCACCCCAGTAGAGTCCTAACACCAAATAAATGTTGAATAAATATATGGATGTACCCCAGTTTGTTTACCATTCATCTGTTGAAGGACATCTGGGTGGTTTCCAGTTTTTCTCATAACAAATAAAACTTCTTTGAACATCCATGTACAGGCCTTTGTGTAAACATGAATTTTCATTTCCTTGAGATAAATAGCCTAGACTGTAACTGCTAGATTATATGGCAGTTGCATATTAGGTTATAAAAAATTTGCCAAGCTGTTTTCAAGAGTGGCTGTACAATTTTACATTCCCACCAGCCACAAGCACATGGACAGATCCAGTTTCTTCATATTATCACTAGCATATGGTATTGTCACTATTTTTCATTTGATCCATTCTGATAGCTGGGTAGTAACATCTCATTGTGGATTTAATTTGCATAGTTGCTTGGACTGCAAGGAGATCAAACCAGTCAATCCTGGGGGAAATGAACCCTGAATATTCATTGGAAGGACTGATGCAGAAGCTAAAGCTGAAGCTCCAATACTTTAGCCACCTGATATAAAGAACAGACTCATTGGAAAAGACCCTGATGCTGGGAAAGATTGAGGGGATGAGAAGACGGGAGTGGCAGAGGATGAGATGTTTATACAACATCACAGACTCAATGGAAATGAATCTGAGCAGATTCCCGGAGATAGTGAAGGACAGGGAAGCCTGGCATGCTGAAGTCCATGGGGTTGCAAAGAGTAATATACAATTTAGGGGCACAGCAACAACAAGGGCTAATGATGTTAAACATCATGTGCTAATTTCCCATCTGTCTGTCCTCTTTTGTGAAATGTCTGTTCATGCCCTTTGCCCATTTTCTAGTCAGGTTGTTCATTTCTTGGTGAATTTTGGGAATTCTTCAAACATTCCAGATGTTAATCCTCTGTCCGACAAGTGCTTGCAAATACTTCCTCCTGTCTGTATCTTGTCTTCTTATCCACCTAAAAAAGCTATTCCCTATAAGTTTCTAATTTTCATGAAGTCCAGTTTACCCATTTTTAAAGGATTTTATGGATTGTGCTTTTAGTGTGACCTAGTCCTGGGCCACAAAGATTCTTGCCTACATTCTCTTCTAAAAGATTAGTGGTTTTACGTTTTACATTTAAGTCTATGATCCATTTTTGGTCTGCACCTGTGGCATTTTCAGGTTCCAGCTTTTCCAGCTCGAATTTTCAGATAGATAAAGCAAAAAGAACACCCAAGGATCTCACAACCTTTTTTTCCCCTTGATTCCAAGGTCCCTAACAGTTTGTCATCTCCCTACCTTTCAAATGGTCGATATTTACCTTTTGTATAATGTCCAGGCTTATTAGGAGTATTATTAATAAGTGGGAGGAATAGGAAAAAATCATCTGTTCTATCGTCATGGAAGTGGAAGTTCTGAAGATTCATTTTTAATAACATTTTATTGTAAAGACAATTTGAGTGAGATATTAAATGAAATGTTAAAGCTAGGGGAAAAAAGCCTTCTTATAATGCTTACTGATATTAGCATGGAAATTATACACAAGATTAAGATTTGCAGGCAGCATTCATTTGTCACATTCATAGCAAAGGCAGGTACATGTCCTGCTAAGGATCCAAGCTAAAGCCTAGTCTTGGTAGGGGGATAGATAGCTGCCTATGGGTATGTGGTTTGATGGTGTTAAGTAAGCCAGACTTCCTCAAATAAATCCTCTCTCTGGCTGGTGCATAGCATTACCAGGCTTAAGCTTTATCCCCTAAGCCTATGTCTATAATATCTGTTGAAGCATAAACATCCATGGAGAATATATGGTACTATTCTCGACCCCAAGAGTGCCGTATGCTGTGAGCACTCACTAATAGACAGAAACAATCAGATACTTAACAGAAACGAGTAGATATGAAAACAGGTCATCACAACCTCCAAATATGCTCGTTCAGGTACACACACGCACAGTCACAAACTTACATCTCTAATAATCAGCTGAAGGAACAAATACACATGCCCAATTTAAATGGAATTTTGGATTATAACGAATACATTTATTGACAACTGCTTGATGTGCCAAAAAGGTCACAAGAAATTGAATACAATACATCTTCTCCCCTGGCTGGAGGAGAGATTTGGTGTCCTCTGGTCTCTTTCTGCCATTCAGGAACTCAGCTCAATAAGTATTTATCAAGCACTTACTATATGACAGGCACCACATAATATACT
The DNA here is from genome assembly GCF_055505025.1 of Bos grunniens. NCBI lineage: Eukaryota > Metazoa > Chordata > Mammalia > Artiodactyla > Bovidae > Bos > Bos grunniens. The sequence goes on along the minus strand of NC_141170.1, from coordinate 7,533,025 downwards.
AGAGATAAGGACTTATAAATCACTTCTCTATGCTGTCTGCCAGTTGATGGTTCTTATACCAAAAAGATGTTCCGAGGAAATTGGCTTTCTTTATCACAAATCTGTATTGCATTTTAGAAACTGCTTTCCCTTATCTCTACCCATTAATTCTTAAAATAAGGTGGACCCAAAACCCATTATTGTCCTTATTTAACAAATGGAGGGAAGCGAGACCCAGAAACCAGTGTCTTTCCCATAGTCCCACATGGAGTTCATGCTTAGTCATTCAGTTTTGTCCGACTCTTTCTGACCCCAAGGACTGTAACCTGTCAGGCTCCTCTCTCCATGGGATTCTTCAGGCAAGAATACTGGTGTGGGTTGCCATTTCTTTCTCCAGGAGATCTTCCAGAGCAAGGGATCGAACCCTTGCCTTCTGTATTGCAGGCAGATTCTTTATCTGCTGAGCCATAGAGGAAGCCCCCCACAAGAAGGATTAGCCTTAAATAGTGGTCTTCTGACCCCCAAGCCCAGGACACTCTTCACATCACAGCTTGACAATGCTCAGTTCCTGAGAGCCATTTCCCCCTAAAGACCTGTCATCCTTTTGTTAAAATCCCATCTTATGTTTGTTTTTCTAACTCCTTCCACCAAATCAAAAACTCCATTAGAGTGGGGACTTTATTATTATGAAAGTGAAGAGTCGTGTCTGACTCTTTGCGACCCCATGGACTGTCCATGGAATTCTCCAGGCCAGAATAATGGAGTGGGTAGCCTTTCCCTTCTCCAGGGGATCTTCCCAACCCAGGAATTGAACTGGGGTCTCCCACATTGCAGGCAGATTCTTTACCAACTCAGCTCTCAGGGAAGTTTTATCATAACTCAATGTAATTTTAAACACTTGTCCTTATTGGCGTTCCATTGCTATTTGTTGGATTAATTTGATTGACTACAAGAGGATTTAGATTCTGAAATAAAAAAATAATCCTTATGTTCTTCCTTGTTGTCAATTAGCCTGCCTCAGTTCCTTTCTAGTTTTGTGAACTCAGATAAATCAATAGCATTTTCTTAGCGTAGGCTTCTCTTTTGCAAAATAGGCGAAATAATAATGCTTACTTTGTAGGGTTGCTGTGAATATAGGAGATATTCAATAAATGGTAACTCTCATTCTAAAATATGTAAAATTCCTAGGGCAGTGTTTGTAATGGAGCAGGTCCCCCTCTGTCGTTACTTCCACTCTCGCAACTAGATAGGGAACTTCTTGAGAACAAGGACTTCCTTATTTAAAACCAATAGCACAGTGCTTTGTATTTATCAGACACTGGAAAGAGATTTGCTAAGTGAATAGATGACTGAACATAATACTGTAAAAAAAAAAATGCTTAATTATCAGTGTTACAAAATATGTAACTTTACTAAGAGCAAGTTGATACAGTATTTTGGCAGTACAGTAAATCTATATATGGTGATGGTTTAGTTGCTAAGTCGTATCAGACTCTTGCAGCCCCATGGACTGCAGCCTACCAGGCCCTTCTGTCCATAGGATTTTCCAGGCAAAAATACTGGAGTGGGTTGCCATTTCCTTCTCCAAAATCTATATATATCTTCTGACTAAATGAAAACATATGATCATCAATCACTCTGAATCTTTTCATTTTAACATGTTTACCCTATTATTTATTTTACCTTTAAAGTTCCCATCAGCTCCCTACTATCTGCCTTTAACCTTTCCTGGGAACTAATTGTTCATCCATGCCTGCAATTAACATTTACTGAGCACTTACTGTCTACCACAAACCAGGGTATACAGATTCATAAGACTATCTCTGTGTCTCTAAAGGATTTATACCCTACAAGGAAAAACCAATGTATAAACAATTTATAATTAATGGAAGTGTTATGATAGAAGTACAAAAAAGCACTATGGTTTATAAGAGTGATTCATCCTGCCTGGGGACTTGGCTTATGAAGCATACGTGTGGGAAAGTGATTTTTCTTTCTGTAAACTAAATTGACTTAGCGGTAATAAAAATAGTTTCCATTTGTATAGTACTTTGCAAAGTGCTTTCACATCCATTTTTTTCTTTTAATCTTCACAATGAAGGTTCTATAGTTGTATGTGTGTGTTTTTTATATATTCATCAAAAAAATGTAGCTATGAAGCCAACAGATAAACAATATGGAAATTCATTCTAAAGCCCGTGTATGCATGCTAAGTAGCTTGTTGTGACCAACTCTTTGTGACCCCATGGACTGTAGCCCACCAGACTCCTCAGTCCATGGGATTCTCCAGGCAAGAATACTGGAGTAGGTTCTCATGCCCTCCTCTAGGGGATCTTCCCAACTCAGGGATCAAACCCATGTCTCTTATGTCTCCTGCAGTAGTAGGTGGGTTGTTTACTACTAGCGCCACCTGGGAAAGCCCATAGGTAGATGACATAAGTTGAAACTGGAAATAAGACTCTGTTGGAGCTTCACGGACATCATTCCAAGAAAAGCTAAAAGCAAAGACCTGTTCCTTCCCCTTAATCCTCTGTGTCATTGCCTACTTCAAGCCGAAACTGCTGTCTTGCTCAAAGGTTATTATAACAACTTTCTGGCTGGATCTAGATGGATTTGTCTCATCTCTGTCCGAGTCCGGTAATTTTTAAATGCAAATTGAAGCATGTCATTCTCTTATATCCTATAGAGCTCCCTACTTCCTATAGAATAAAGTTTAAATGCTTTTCTATAGCATATAAAGTTCCTCATCTACACCTGTCAAATTCTTCAAATTCTTTATTTGTTATTCTCTTCCAATATTTTTACTATTTGCTCAAAGCTACCCACTATTTCCACGTCTACCCCTTTATAGTGTCTTTGACTTGGATGCCTCTAGCTTCCCATCATTCTGTCTGGTAAAACGATGGTGGACGTAGAAGTTGTGGCTTTTGTAGTTGTTGTTTATATATGGGCTTATGTAACAGGAACAGCCAGATCTTAACATAAATTTGGCTGTTGCTTTTCTTTTCTCAATTCATCACTGCATAAGATACAGTTTAGGAACCACTAGACTAGCATTTCCTTTTAAGATCTCAGGAAGAGATCACTATACCTTTTACTAAATATTGAAGACTTATGACATTTATATTCATTTAACCTAGAGCAGAAAATGAAGAGGAACTAAAAAGCCTCTTGATGAAAGTGAAAGAGGAGAGGGAAGAAGTTGGCTTAAAACTCAACATTCAGAAAACTAAGATCATGGCATCTGCTCCCATCATTGCATGGGAAATAGATGGGAAAACAGGGGAAACAGTGGCTGACTTTATTTTGAGGGGCTCCAAAATCACTGAAGATGGTGATTGCAGCCATGAAATTAAAAGACACTTACTCCTTGGAAGGAAAGTTGTGACCAATCTAGACAGCATATTAAAAAGCAGAGATGTTACTTTGCCAACAAAGGTCCGTCTAGTCAAGGCTATAGTTTTTCCACTGGTCATGTATGGATGTGAGAGTTGGACTGTGAAGAAAGCTGAGCACCAAAGAATTGATGCTTTTGAACTGTGGTGTTGGAGAAGACTCTTGAGAGTCCCTTGGACTGCAAGGAGATCCAACCAGTCCATCCTAAAGGAGATCAGTCCTGGGTGTTCATTGGAAGGACTGATGTTAAAGCTGAAACTCTAATACTTTGGCCACCTCATGCGAAGAGTTGACTCACTGGAAAAGACCCTGATGCTGGGAGGGATTGGGGGCAGGAGAAGAAGGGGACAACAGAGGATGAGATGGCTAGATGGCATCACCGACTCGATGGACATGAGTTTGGGTAAACTCCGGGAATTGGTGATGGACAGAGAGGCCTGGCGTGCTGTGATTCATGGGGTCACAAAGAGTTGGACACGACTGAGTGACTGAACTGAACTGAACTGAACCTAGAGCTAAAGTGTATTCTTTTGTGAGCATATTCTGGGCTATATGCTAAAAAAACAGTCAGAAATAAGTCAAAACAAGGCAGACAGGAGTCCATCATGGATCTTACTTACACTCAATGAAAAAAAGAGACAATAAGATAAGTGAATAAATTAAATCTCATAGATGAAGATAAGGGCTAATAAGGAAATAAAGATATCTGGGAAGGGAGGCATTTTGGAGAAGACGGTCCATGAAGGTCTCTATGAGGAAATTTCATTTCAGATGAGATGTGAAAGATGAGGACCTAGCTATGTAGCTGGAAGAAGAGTCTGCTGGGCCAAAGAAGGATTTGGAGTGATTGAAGATCTGAACAACCAGTGTGGTTGCACATAGTGAGAGAGGGGAGACCGATGGGAATTGCCAGTAGATTATGCAGGACCTGGTTGGTGGGGAAAGGCCAGGAAACCCCTGAAGGATTTTTTAGCAAGTAAACAATGACCTTGATTGCAACACCAGCTGTGGGGAGCAAGGTGGAGAATGAGACTGGTTATAAAGCTATGACATCAGCAAGACCAGTTTGGAGGACAGCAAAAAGAAACAAGGGTGAGTTCTAGGTTTCTGGCCTGAAGTAATAGGACAGATGATGGAGACATTTACTGAGATAAAAGAGATGAAAGAAAAAAAGGGAGCAAAATTGAGAGTTTCTTTACAAACATGTTAAATTCGAGATATCTATGAACCAATCAGGAGCTATCAAGTAGACAGTTGGATAAATAAAGTCATACTTCAGAAATGAGTCCTGATCTAGATCTATCAGTGTGGGAGTTTTTAACACATAGATGGATTAAGATGAATTAATGCCTTAAATGTATTACTGAAATAACTCATGGAAAATGCTGCTGCTGCTAAGTCGCTTCAGTCGTGTCCGACTCTGTGCAACCCCATAAATGGCAGCCCACCAGGCTCCCCCGTCCCTGGGATTGTCCAGGCAAGAACACTGGAGTGGGTTGCCATTTCCTTCTCCAATGCATGAAAGTGAAAAGTGAAAGTGAAGTTGCCTCTTAGAGACCCCATGGACTGCAGCCTACCAGGCTCCGCCGTCCAGGGGATTTTCCAGGCAAGAGTACTGGAGTGGAATGCCATTGCCTTCCCCTTCATGGAAAATAGCAGACACTTGGCATGCAGCAAATATAGCTCAAAGCTAGAGGACACTGCTTATGGTTAGAGAATTCTTCACACAGTGAATGTAACCCAAATCTTTTCTACTAAGAATAAACTGCTCTTGTATCATTTTCTTCCCACTAGTAATAGAGAACACCCAGTAGTTTTAATAAGGTATGTGTGTACTTGGAGACTTATTTAGAATGTTTTATGTATTCATATGCAGGAATACAAAAGAATAAAGGGAAAAGTCAACTACTATAACAAATGCATGGCTATATAGCAATATATTAAATAAAATAGATTGCATATCACAGAACATAATCTGCTTTAAAAACTATTTTTAAGAAACTGAATGGAAAGACAGATTCTTCAGATTTTCAGAATCTTAGCACCTACATATAAAAAATACATTACAGAATTCTGATAATTTATGACACAGTAGATTAATTATTTTTATGTTATGAAATGCATTGTAGTTATGATTAAGAAAATGTGGTTTCACCTCATACATCCTGTCTCAGCTGTTTACTTGATGTGTGATCTTGGGCAAATTATGTAACACCTGGGCTATTCAATTTTCCTCTTCTGTAAAATACAAATAATTATAATACCTATGTAATCAGGTTGTCAACAGAATGTGTAAAATGATGTGGAAAATGCATAGCACAGCGCCTAAAATAATCAATAAATGATCCATCTATCTCCGTGGTTCTTAACCCTGGATAACTATTAGAATCACCTGGGGAGCTTTCAAAATACTATGTCCAGGCTTCACCCAAACAAACTAAATCAGAATCTCTGGGGGTAGGATTCAGGCCAACAACAATTTAAAAAATAAAAAAAGGCTCCCTAGGTAATTCTAATGTGTATCAGGGTTGAGAACCACAATCTAAAAATAAATGTCATATATGATATATGAGGATAATTTTTTTATTGAAAAGTTTATAAAATATGCTGTGATGCTGATTAAACAAGTGGCCAAAAGAATTTCAAAACTTGTCTAATAATTTAGTTTGGGGGGGAAAAATCAGTAAACTGAAAGAGTAGATAAATGATAATTAAAGACACTGTCCAGCATCTCTGGAGTAAGAGGCCCCCACCCAGCTCCCAGCTCCACCTCTTAGCAGCTTTGTAACTTCAGGCAAATTACTCAGCTACTGTTTCCTCATTCGCAAAGTAGGGATAATGACGGTGCCTACCTCTCATTGTGTCGTTAGATCACTGGATGATTTAATATTTGTAAACTGCTTAGAACAACACCTGGCATTCAGTAAGCACTATGTATTTGGTCTTTCTTTTTAAGTACTTGGAATTAAATAATACTGGCCATTAATACTGAATCTTGGTGATGTGCTTTGGCATGAAATGAGAACTGGAAGCAGGTGCTATACAAAAGCTCTGGCTGCTGCTGCTGCTGCTGCTGCTGCTAAATCGCTTCAGTCTTTTCCAACTCTGTGCGACCCCATAAACGGCAGCCCACCAGGCTCCCCCGTCCCTGGGATTCTCCAGGCAAGAACACTGGAGTGGGTTGCCATTTCCTTCTCCAACAAAAGCTCTGGAGTGATCATTGAAAAAAAATTCTTTACAACTTATTTCAAAGATCAAACTGATCCTAAGTTCATAGCTCTCTCTCCTCATAGAAGATGATATGTTAATCTTGCCAGGATGCGCATAAAATACCAAGAAATATGCTAATAAAAGGGGCTTCCCTGGTGGCTCAGATGGTAAAGAGTCTGCCTGTAATGTAGAAGACCTGGGTTCGATCTCTCAGTTGGAAAGATCCCCTGGAGGAAGAAATGGCAACCCCCTCTGATAACCTTGCCTGGGAAATCCCAACGATAGAGGAACCTTTTGGGTTACAGTCCATGAGGTCACAAAGAGTTGGACATGACTGAGCGACTAATACTTTCACTTTCACATTAATAAAGGCATCAACTATCCCTGAAGCCCTGACACTCAAATATTATCTAGTGAACTACAGGGAATTTTTAAAACAAGATCACCAAATACAGGTGCTGTGTAGGGTTTAGGTCCTGGAGGTGGATTTTCCAACGATTTTCCTCTCTGTCACACCTGGTCTGGCCCTTGCCTATTTCTCTACTTTGTTCTAATGGCCTCAACTCACACTCTTGCCCCATGCAGGAAACCTTCTTTCTACTTCCCCCAAGTTCAGCTGTTCTCCTCCTTCAATCCTTTGCTACTCTTGCTGATGAGCCCTCCTCCTGGAACATCCCACCCCCAACTGATGCATCTTTTAAGACTCAGTTCAAATACCAACGTCTTCTGTGAAGCCTGTCCTGGTGCCCCAGGTAGAGGCAGTCATTCCTTTTTTTTTGTAACTGCTTATACCATGAACGTTGGGCTTCCCAGGTGGCTGAGTAATAAAGACTCTGCCTGATAAGCAGGAGACCTGGGTTCTAGCCCTGGGTTGGGAAGATCCCCTGGAGAAGGAAATGGCAACCCACTCCAGTATCCTTGATAGGGAAATCCCATGGACAGAGTAGCCTGGGGGGCTACAATCTAAGAGGTCACAAAAGAGTGGGACATAACCTAGCAACAAAATAACAACAGTACCATGAACACATGGGCATTTTAAAGGTCAGGAACTTTTAAAATGTGTTTGAGTGTTTTTAAAGGTCAGGAACACTGATCTGATTTATTTCCAAATGTATGTATTTAATCATCAACAGATACCACAGAATTGGGCTCGTTTAAGTGCTTTCATTGACTTTCAGAATGGAAGGAAGGGAGAAAGGGAACAAAGAAGAAATGCTGTTCACTTGTACGGTGTTTAACTGAAAGATGTCATCCGTGGACACGAAGGAAGCAGTGGGAATTTATGGTGGTTGAAGCCTGCAGCTTCTCATGGACCCAGACACCATCACGCCTCTGCTGCCCCGGGAACCCCTGCTCCAGATTTCAGGGAGGCTCCGAGGTCTGAGGGAAGTGGAAGAAGTGCAACTCAGAGCCACCCAAAGGACAGTGCCTTTACACACATTGTAAGTTCTCTCCCTCACCCATTTCCCAAATTGACTCCTATCTCTGGAAGAGTTTCCAAAGTCCCATCATTTCTTGGAAGTGTTCCCCAGTTTTGCAGAGACAGAGACATGAGACCCACAACACTTTTAGCCCAGTTAAGATAAGAACCCCTGGGATTCTGGCTCTGTGATTAGCTCTGTGGTTTCAGGCTTACCAATCCTGTGCCTCAGTCCACTCACCTTTAATATGAGGACAATAATAGTATTTATCAAGGGGCTATAAGGTGGATTAAATGTTTAGAATAGCACCTTGCATGTAGAGAGTCCTGTACATGCATGGGTACTAAGTCGTTTCGGTCATGTCCAACTCTTTGTGACCCTATGGTCTGTGGCCTATGGACTGAAGCCTGCCAGGCTCCTCTGTCCATGAAACTCTTCAGGAAAGAATGCTGGAGTGAGTAGCCATTCCCTTCTCCAGGGGATCGTCCCTATCCAGAGGATGAACCTGGGTGTTGTGCATTGCAGGCAGATTTTTTACCGTCTGAGCCACCAGGGAAACCCAAAAATAAACACATCGACTTACAAAACACAGAGAAGGCAATGGCACCCCACTCCAGTACTCTTGCCTGGAAAATCCCATGGACAGAGGAGCCTGGTAGGCTGCAGTCCATGGGGTCACTAAGAGTTGGACATGACTGAGCGACTTCACTTTCACTTTTCACTCTCATGCATTGGAGAAGGAAATGGCAACCCACTCCAGTGTTCTTGCCTGGAGAATCCCAGGGACGGGGGAGCCTGATGGGCTGCCGTCTATGGGGTCGCACAGAGTTGGACACGACTGAAGCGACTTAGCAGCAGTAGCAGCAGCAGCAGCACTTACAAAACAGGAGATTTCTCATCTCCGAATTCTCTGTGGTATTTGCTGCTTCAGAGTCTATGTTAGCAGTGGTGAAACTTGGTAAGATAACCCATTTAGTATAACAGCAGAGAAATGATAAGCCAACATGGCCTCAGATTCATAAAGTTCCAATGAGGAAGTACCTGCCAGAGGCACCGGCACCGTATTTTTTTCTAAACTGAAATGAGCTGAACACAGGTATAAAGCTTATTATGAATCTCATTTTCAGTTCTTTGGAAATCTTTCACGAGTCTCTGTTATCTAAGGAGACCGTCAAAGGAGAGTCTATGTGTAGTAGGGGATTAGGTTAGACAAATGCCTATAGAAATTCAATATCCATCTTTCTCCTTTCGATTCTTCTATGAAGAGAAGAAATCTTATCCTCCTTAGTAAATGAGCTTACAGAGACCTCTAAAGAGGCAGAGGTCATTAGACTGTATAGGGACCCTGAACACTATTCCTAAGGACAGATTCCAGGTTATGTCCCCAGCAAGGATGAATAGATATATCAACAGATTATTTTTCATTGACATCTAAAATCAACAAACCAATCTTTTTTACCAATCATGAGAGCTCTGCCTAAACATTGAGCATTCATGATTACTAATAAAGGAGACCATTCACCAGTTTACGACCCATTTTGAACTCAAATTAAGAAAATGCTTGAGTTTGCTTTTTGTCTAACACATTTCTGTAGTCTAAAATAAATATAAAATAAAGAGCAAGTGATAAGTCATTAGCAAAAATAAATAAATAGATAAAGCCAGAGATGTGCATTAAAATGATGTATAACATAACCACATTTATTTAAGGAAGTATTCCAATATCAGAGGGCAAAGCTCAACAATGCAAAAACACAATTACTTTTTGCACCAACCTAATAGCTGTGTTTCCTCATGAATTCTCTTACTGGAAAACACCTTGATGCTGGAAAGACTGAAGGCAAAAGGACAAGGGAGTGGCAAAGGATGAGATGTTGGATGGCATCACTGATTCAATGGACATGAGTTTGAACAAACTCTGGGAGACAGTGAGGGACAGGGAAGCCTGTCACGCCGCAATACAAATACACATACAAATACAAATACAAATACACACCTCCCCAAAGAGGTGACACAACTTAGTGACTGAACAACAATAGCAACAAGCTGTGTTTATTCATGAGTTTATGTACTTAAACCTTCATTTACTTAATAATCTCACAAAGTTACTCTGAGGCTATTAGAATTAACTATGAAAGCAACCCCAAACTGTCAAGTGCCAAACGGATATCACTCCATCTCTACTCATTCCAGAATTCCAGAGAATGGGAGTTATATGCCAGCAGCCTTTGGTGTTGGACAGCCTGAGTTCAAATCTGAGCTCACACTCACCAACTGTGACCTTGAACAAGTGCATGCTTCCATTTCCCTACCTGTGAAATATGAAATGGATGGGCATCTGTATGGCACTTACAACAATGACTAGAACCTAGAAAACTTTCCATGAAAAGTTAGGATGTTATTCAGTAAGGGCTTTTTAAATTTAATTTTTCCTGGACTATAGTTGATTTACCATGTTGTGTTAGCTTCAGGTGTACACCAAAGCGATTCGGTCATATATGTATATATCTCTCTCTCTCCATATACATATGTCTATCCATCCTTTTTCAGGTTCTTTTCCCATATAGGCTATTACAGAATATTGAGTAGAGTTCCCTGTGCTATAAGTGGCCACCCCTCAACTATGTATAAACTTTGAGGATGCTGAAGAATGGACAAGATATAGTTGCCACCTTTAGAGGTCTCATAGACTTAGAAGTGGCAGACACAGAGGTAAACAAATGTTATAATGGAGACAAAATACGGAAAAGCACAAGGCGCAGAGCCATTCCTAATCCCTTGCTCTGTCCTTTTGCCTTCCCTCTGCTTCCCTGCTCTTCAAAGACAAATTTCCCCAATAACCACATCTACTTTCAAGGCTTGAGTTATAAACTGTGCTCCAGCAGAGCTAAGACCCACAGCCTGGGACTCCACTCTCACAGTCCCTGTGAGGTATCCCCTGTGAGGATACCCGCAGGGTATCCCCATGTGGCTTCCTCCCATCCCCCACTCCTGAATCGAAACCTCTTTCAACTAATCCCTCCACCTAATTAATGACCAGGCCATGATAATTCTATCAGAGAAACATGCCCTACTTCTCAACCCCTATACATATTTGCTTTGTTCATCTTGACTATTGCAAGAGCTTCCTGTGCATTTCCAGGCCTCGAGTCTCAACTTCCCTACCCTCCACTCATTCCCAATTCAGCCACTTGAGTTCTTCTAAAGCCTGTATCTGTTTTCATAATACTCAATCTGGTAAATGGCTTCCCACTGCCAACCCTATTAAATTGTGATCTTCTTAGGTCTACAGGACTCTAAACCCAAATCTCAAGCTCCTTTATAATTTAATTCATACTTCTCAGATTTCACAAAAAAAAAAAGAAAGAAAGAAAGCTCACGTACCTTTCTAGAACACACATGTACCTTCTTTTCCTCTCCACTTTTGCTCTTGTTGATCCTGTTATTTCAAATATTCTATCTGCCAGCTATCCATCTACTAACCTGTTTCATCCTTCAATATCCAGCTCAAATCCCACCTAATGCATATTGTTTTCCCTGATTAACAAGAATCCCTCAAGACTTCTCCTTCTTTAACCTGGATTTACACATACCAGGTAGGTTGAACAATATGATTTACCGTATTTTGGGGAGGTCAAAAATGGTCAAATAACAAGTTTCAAATAATTCAAACTATAACTGAATATGTTTCTCTTACATCATTTACCCTGCTTCAGTAGACTTCCTTATACCCTGTCTTCATCCCTGCCTGCCCAGTACCTAGCGGTGACAGAAAAGTAAATGCTCAAAACATGCTGGAAGAATTCAAGATAATTGATATGTAAGGATCTTAGTACTTCATTCAGATCAGATCAGATCAGATCAGTCGCTCAGTCATGTCCGACTCTTTGCGACCCCATGAATCGAAGCACGCCAGGCCTCCCTGTCCATCACCAACTCCCAGAGTTCACTCAGACTCACGTCCATTGAGTCAGTGATGCCATCCAGCCATCTCATCTTCTGTCGTCCCCTTCTCCTCCTGCCCCCAATCCCTCCCAGCATCAGAGTCTTTTCCAATGAGTCAACTCTTCACATGAGGTGGCCAAAGTACTGGAGTTTCAGCTTTAGCATCATTCCTTCCAAAGAAATCCCAGGGCTGATCTCCTTCAGAATGGACTGGTTGGATCTCCTTGCAGTCCAAGGGACTCTCAAGAGTCTTCTCCAACACCACAGTTCAAAAGCATCAATTCTTTGGCACTCAGCCTTCTTCACAGTCCAACTCTCACATCCATACATGACCACAGGAAAAACCATAGCCTTGACTAGACGGACCTTTGTTGGCAAAATAATGTCTCTGCTTTTGAATATGCTATCTAGGTTGGTCATAACTTTCCTTCCAAGGAGTAAGCGTCTTTTAATTTCATGGCTGCAGTCACTATCTGTAGTGATTTTGGAGCCCAGAAAAATAAAGTCTGACACTGTTTCCATTGTTTCCCCATCTATTTCCCATGAAGTGGTGGGACCGGATGCAATGATCTTCGTTTTCTGAATGTTGAGCTTTAAGCCAACTTTTTCACTCTCCACTTTCACTTTCATCAAGAGGCTTTTGAGTTCCTCTTCACTTTCTGCCATAAGGGTGGTGTCATCTGCATATCTGAGGCTATTGATATTTCTCCCAGCAATCTTGATTCCAGTTTGTGTTTCTTCCAGTCCAGCGTTTCTCATGATGTACTCTGCATATAAGTTAAATAAACAGGATGACAATATACAGCCTTGATGAACTCCTTTTCCTATTTGGAACCAGTCTGTTGTTCCATGTCCAGTTCTAACTGTTGCTTCCTGACCTGCATACAAATTTCTCAAGAGGCAGATCAGGTGGTCTGGTATTCCCATCTCTTTCAGAATTTTCCACAGTTTATTGTGATCCACACAGTCAAAGGCTTTGGCATAGTCAATAAAGCAGAAATAGATGTTTTTCTGGAACTCTCTTGCTTTTTCCATGATCCAGTGGATGTACTTCATTGGGTTCCCTTAAGTCTGTATCCATATTGCTTTCAATTTTCTGGAGCCTGACAAGGGTAAAGTCAGTCACCTAAGACTGTCTTCTCAAGTCAGGAGTGTAGGTATCCTTTCTTCATTTCCATCCGGAGAAGGCAATGGCACCCCACTCCAGTACTCTTGCCTGGAAAATCCCATGGACGGAGGAGACTGTAGGCTGCAGTCCATGAGGTCGCTAAGAGTCAGACACGACTGAGCGACTTCACTTTCACTTTTCACTTTCATGCATTGGAGAAGGAAATGGCAACCCACTCCAGTCTTCTTCCTGGAGAATCCCAGGGACTGGGGAGCCTGGTAGGAGGCATCTATGGGGTCACACAGAGTCGGACACGACTGAAGCGACTTAGCAGCAGCAGCAGCAGCAGCAGAGTGATAATTGACTCAGAGATGGTAAAGAATCTGCCTGCAATGTGGGAGACCTGAGTTCAATCCCTGGGTTGGGAAGATCCCCTGGAGGAAGGCATGGCAACCCACTCCAGTATTCTTGCCTGGAGAATCCTGTGGACAGAGGAGCCTGGCGGGTTACAGTCCCTGGGGTTGCAACGAGTCGGACACAGCTGAGTGACTAAGAATACACAAAACCTATAGAGGGAAAAACCCACCTCCAGGGTCACCTTTTCTTTAAGTATGTGTGTGTGTTCAGTCGCCCAGTCTTATTCAACTTGTTTCGAGCCCATGGACTGTGGAGCCCACCAGGCTCCTCTGTCCATGGGATTCCCCAAGCAAGAATACTGGAGTGGGTTGCCATCTCCTTCTCCAGGGGATCTTCCAACCCAGGGATTGAACCTGTATCTTCTGTGTCTCCTGAAATGGCAGGCAGATTCTTTATCACTGAGCCACATGGGGAAGCCCTTTTTTTAGGCAGCAAGTGTGTAATTTGTAATGTTAATCATTCAGGACATTCACTCATTCATCATTTAATCATTGGTGTGTGATTGGCCCTGAGAATACAGCAGTAAATGAGGCAACCAGAGACAATGAATTTAGAGTGCCTTTGTTCTTTAATCTGGTCTTCAGACACTTTTCCCTGAGAATCACATGAAGATATTTTGAAAATGTGAACAATATTTTCTATACTTAACACTTTTAAATGTCTTGTAAGCTGTCTAAAATTTTTAGCATAAATTGAAATTGTCACAAAGGATGTGATTTTCACATATGCTAATATTTTCACTTATATATTACTATATTAATTTAAATGTATCAAATGAAATTTGAATATTATAAATTAAATGCTCAAGACCAGTTATTTTTATTGATAAAAAGTATTTTGTAAAATTTGGAAATTTTAGGCCTTTCCTCTCTCTTTTTCAACTCACATTTCCATAATACTTTCTCCCTGGATTTTATACACACATATTAAATCAAAACTGTAGAGCTGCATAATTAGGTCAATTTAAAAAAATATCCCTGGCAAACAATAAGCTGAATTGCACTTTCTTTCAGAAAAAAATCTTCATTTTTTTATATCAATTCAAATAGATATACTAATAAGCACTGCCAGAAACATTATAAAAACATTGAGAAATAAGTTACAAAATGAATCCTATAAAACAGATTATAATAAGTATTAAAAATTAAGATAATATAGATCTAATATGAATAATTAATTGATTTTCCATAAATTATAAAAAGAAGATAAAGCAATACATTTGCTCTCAGCAACTAATTTATAATAAAACAATAAATGTATATTTTATGAAATAATGACCATATCATTCCTCTAGTAAGAGTGTGTATCTCTGTCCAGTTAAAGGCAAAGAATGGTCACATGAAGTAAAGATGATCTAACTATATACCATCACAAGAGACACAAAGATGTGAAAAGTCGAAAGTAAAAGGACAGAAAAATATATACCATACAAAGAGTATTCAGAAGTGAGCCAAAGTGGCTACAGTTCAGTTCAATCCCAATCGTGTGCAACTCTGCTGCTAAGTCACTTCAGTCATGTCTGACTCTGTGTGACCCCATAGACAGCAGCCCACCAGGCTCCCCCGTCCCTGGGATTCTCCAGGCAAGAACACTGGAGTGGGTTGCCATTTCCTTCTCCAATGCATCAAAGTGAAAGTGAAGTCACTCAGTTGTGTCCAACCCTCAGCGACCCCATGGACTGCAGCCTTCCAGGCTCCTCTGTCCATGGGATTTTCCAGGCAAGAGTACTGGAGTGGGGTGCCATTGCCTTCTCCGTGCAACTCTTTGCAACCCCATTGACTGCAACACGCCAGGCTTCCCTGTCTATCACCAACTCCCAGAACTTGTTCAAATTTATGTCCATTGAGTTGGTGATGCCATCCAACCATCTCATCTTCTGTCATCCCCTTCTCCTCCCACCTTCAGTCTTTCCTATCATGAGGGTATTTTCCAATAAATCAGTTCTTTGTATGAGGCAGCCAAAGTATTGGAGCTTCAGCTTCAGCATCAGTCCTTCCAAAGAATATTCAGGCCGGATTTCCCTTAGGAGTGAATGATTTGATCTCCTTGCAGTCCAAGGGACTCTCAACAGACTTCTCCAACACCACAGTTCAAAAGCATCAATTCTTAAGCACTCAGCTTTCTTTATGGTCCAACTCTCACACCCATACATGACTACTAGAAAAACCATAGCTTCGACTAGACAGACCTTTGTCAGTAAAGTAATGTCTCTGCTTTTTAATACGCTGTCTAGGTTGGTCATAACTTTTCTTCCAAGGAGAAAGTGTCTTTTAATTTCATGGCTGCAGGCACCACCTGCAGTGATTTTGGAGCCCAAGAAAATAAAGTCTCTCACTGTTTTCATTGTTTCCCCATCTATTTGCCATGAAGTGATGGGACTGGATGCCATGATCCTAGTATTTTGAATGCTGAATTTTAAGCCAGCTTTTTCGTTCTCCTCTTTCACTTTCATCAAGATGCTCTTTAGCTCCTCTTTGCTTTCTGCCATAAGGGTGGTGTCATCTGCATATATGAGGTTATTGCTATTTCTCCCTACAGTAGTATAAGGCAAAATAATCTTAGAGACAACCTTTGTTACTAGAGACAAAAAAGGACATAATAATAAAAGGAAGACAAAATAAGTATAAACAATGCACCTAACAACAGAGCACCTCAAAACATGAAGTAAAGTACGTAAATTAAAAGGCAAAATATAAAATTCAACAATAATATTTGAAGAGTGCAATACCTCACTTTCAACAATGGGTAGAATAACCAGGCAGATAAACAATGAAATAGAAAATGTAAACACTATAAACCAACTAAATGTGACAGACATCTACAGAGCACCCCTATCAACAACAAGCAGAATATACATTCTTCTCAAGTACACATGGAACACTTGCCAGGATATTTTAGGAGGCCATAAAGCAAATCTCAATTAATTTAAAAGTATCGCAGGTGGCACTAGTGGCAAAGAATCCGCCTGCCAATGCAGGAGACAAGGGTTTGACTCCTGGTTTGGGAAGATCCCCTGAAGGAGTAAACAGTGATCCAATCCAATATTCTTGCTTGGAAAACTCCATGGACAGAGGATCTTGGCAGGCTATAGTCCATAGGGCTGCAAAGAGTCAGACACGATTGAGTGACTGAGCACACACACACAATTTATAAATATTTAAATTATACAATGTTCTTTGACCGCAATGGAATGAAACGGAAACTCATAATGATAGAAAGAAATCTGATAAATGAAAAGTTAAAAAACTCTCCTAAGTAATAAATGAGTCAAATAAGAAATCACAAGGCAAATTTGAGAAAAATGAAAATAAAACCACACATACCAAAACTCAACAGCAATCAGAGGGAAACTTACAGCTATAATGCTTATTTTTATAAGAAGAATAAATATCTAAGATCAAAAACCTGAACTTCCATCTTAAGAAATTAAAAAAAGAAGCTAAAACAAAAGCAGGCAGGAAGAAGAACATAATAAAAATTAGATCACAAATAAATAAAATAGAGAATAGAAGTAGTAGTGAACATCGATGAAATAAAAAGCTAGTGCTTTGAAAAAGATCAACAAAATTAACCTGTAGTTAACCTGGCCAAGAAAAAAGCCAAGGACTCAGATTACTGAAATCGGGAATAAAAGAGGGGACCTCAGTACTAACCTCAGAAGTAAAAAGAATTGTAAGGGAGTAGTATGAGTAATCATATGACATCAAATTTGATAACCTAGATCAAACAGATAAATTCTCAGAAAAACACAAGCAACTGAAACTGAAATAAGAAAAAAAATCTGAATAGACTTATAACAAGTAAAGAGATTTCATTAGCAATTTTAAAACTTTCCACAAAGGAAAATCTAGGCCTAGATGGCTTCACTAGTGAATTCAACCACGCATATAGAGAAAAACTAATACCAACCCTTCACACACTCTTACAAAAAATTTGAAGAGGAAGGAACACTTCCCAACTCATTCTATGACACCAATATTACATTGATACCTAAACCAGACAAAGACATGACCAGAAAATTACAGATAAATATTCCTCATGCATGCTGTGCATGCTACATCCCTTCAGTTATGTCCACCTCTTTGCGACCCTATGGACCACAGCCCACGAGGCTCTTCTGCACATGGGGATCTTCCAGGCAAGAATATTAGAGTCGGTTGCCATGCCCGCGTCCAGGGTATCTTCCCAACCCAGTGACTGAATCCACGTGTCTTATTTCTCCTGCATTGGCAGGCAGGTTCTTTACCCCAGCACCACCTCAGTTCAGTTCACTTCAGTCACTCAGTAAGTCCGAATCTTGGCAACCCCATGGACTACAGCAAACCAGACTTCCTTGTCCATCACCAACTCCCAGGCCTTGCTCAAACTTACGTCCATTGAGTTGATGATGCCATCCATCCACCTCACCCTCTGTCATCCCCTTCTCCTCCTGATTTCAGTCTTTCCCAGCATCAAGGTCTTTCCCAAGGGACTCTTAACAGTCTTCTCCACCACCACAGTTCAATAGCATCAATTCTTCAGTGCTCAGAAAAAGAATTATGGTCCAGAATAAGAGAGTTATGGTCCAACTCTCACATCCATTCGTGACTTCTGGAAAAACCATAGCTTTGACTAGATGGATATTACTTTACCAACAAAGGTCTGTCTAGCCAGAGCTAAGGTTTTTTTCAGTAGTCATCTATGGATGTGAGAGTTGGACCATAAAGAAAGCTGAGTGCCAAAGAATTGATACTTTTGAACTGTGGTGTGGGAGAAGACTCTTGAGAGTTCCTTGGACTGCAAGGAGATCCAACCAGTTAATCCTCAAGGAAATCAGTCTTGAATATTCATTGGAAGGACTGCTGCTGAAGCTGAAACTCCAATACTTTTGCCACCGGATGCAAAGAACTTACTCATTGGAAAAGACCCTGATGCTGGGAAAGATTGAGGGCAGGAGGAGAAGGGGATGACAGGGGATGAGATGGTTGGATGGCATCATCAACTCAATGGCCATAAGTTTGAGCAAGCTCTGGGAGTTGGTGGTGGACAGGGAAGCCTGGAATGCTGCAGTCCATAGGGTCGCCGAGATTCAGACACGACTGACTGAGAGACTGAACTGAACTGAATTGAAACAGTTGCACACCATGACCAAGAGGAATTTTTCCCAGAAATGCAAGATTGATTTAACATTCAAAACTCAATCAAAACAATATTATAGAAAAAACTGAAGAAACCACAAGGATCTCAATAGATGCAGCAAATGAATAACTTTTATATCAGCTACATGGTTAAATGATAATCCTTTGCATGCATTGTACAGGAGACAGGGAGCAAGACCATCCCCAAGAAAAAGAGAAATGGCTGTCTGAGGAGGCCTTACAAATAGCTATGAAAAGAAGAGAGGTAAAAAGCAAAGAGAAAAGGAAAGATATACTCATCTGAAATCAGCATTCCAAAGAATAGCAAGGAGAGATAAGAAAGCCTTCCTCAGTGATCAGTGCAAAGAAATAGAGGAAAACAATAGAATGGGAAAGGCTAGAGATCTTTTCAAGAAAATTAGAGATACCAAGGGAACATTTCATGCAAAGATGGGCTCGAAAAAGGACAGAAATTGTATGGACCTAACAGAAGCAGAAGATATTATGAAGATATTACAAAGAATACACAGAAGAACTATACAAAAAAGATCTTCACGACCCAGATAATCACAATGGTATGATCACTCACCTAGAGCCAGACATCCTGGAATGTGAAGTCAAGTGGGCCTTAGAAAGCATCACTACAAACAAATCTAGTGGAGGTGATGGAATTCCAGTTGAGCTATTTCAAACCCTAAAAGATGATGCTGTGAAAGTGTTGCACTCAATATGCCAGCAAATTTGAAAAACTTAGCAGTGGCCACAGGACTGGAAAAGGTCAGTTTTCATTCCAGTCCCAAAGAAAGGCAATGCCAAAGAATGCTCAAACTACCGCACAGTTATACTCATCTCACATGCTAGCAAAGTAATGCTCAAAATTCTCCAAGCCAGGCTTCAGCAATATGTGAACCGTGAACTTCCAGATGTTCAAGCTGGTTTTAGAAAAGGCAGAGGAACCAGAGATCAAATTGCCAACATCCGCTGGATCATGGAAAAAGCAAGAGAGTTCCAGAAAAACATCTATTTCTGCCTTATTGACTATGCCAAAGCCTTTGACTGTGTGGATCACAATCAACTGTGGAAAATTCTGAAAGAGATGGGAATACCAGACCGCCTGACCTGCCTCTTGAGAAATTTGTATGCAGGTCAGGAAGCAACAGTTAGAACTGGACATGGAACAACAGACTGGTTCCAAGTATGAAAAGGAGTACATCAAGGCTGTATATTGTCACCCTGCTTATTTAGCTTACATGCAGAGTACATCATGAGAAATGCTGGGCTGGAAGAAGCACAAGCTGGAATCAAGATTGCCGGGAGAAATATCAATAACCTCAAATACACAGATGACACCACCCTCATGGCAGAAAATGAAGAAGAACTAAAGCGCCTCTTGATGAAAGTGAAAGAGGAGAGTGAAAAAGAATGTTGGCTTAAAGCTCAACATTCAGAAAATTAAGATCATGGCATCCGGTCCCATCACTTCATGGCAAATAGATGGGGAAACAGCGGAAACAGTGGCTGACTTTATTTTTCTGGGCTCCAAAATCACTGCAGGTGGGGATTGAAGCTATGAAATTAAAAGATGCTTACTCCTTGGAAGGAAAGTTATGACCAACCTACACAGCATATTCAAAAGCAGAGACATTACTTTGCCAACAAAGGTCCATCTAGTCAAGGCTATGGTTTTTTCCAGTGGTCATGTATGGATGTGAGAATTGGACTATAAAGAAAGCTGAGCGCTGAAAGAATTGATGCTTTTGAACTGTGGTGTTGGAGAAGACTCTTGAGAGTCCCTTGGACAGCAAGGAGATCCAACCAGTCCATCCTATAGCAAATCAGTCCTGAATGTTCATTGGAAGGACTGATGCTGAAGCTGAAACTCCAATAGTTTGGTCACCTTATGTGAAGAGCTGACTCATTGGAAAAGACCCTGATGCTGGGACAGATAGAAGGCGGGAGAAGGCGATAATAGAGGATGAGACGGTTGGATGGCATCACCAACTCCATGGACATGAGTTTGAGTAAACTCTGGGAGTTGGTGATAGACAGGGAGGTCTGGTGTGCTGCAGTCCATGGGGTCACAAAGAGTCAGACATGACTGAGTGACTGAACTGAACTGAACTGATATCTGGTCAATTTGACTAGATTACAGATCATTGGAGGCAGTGGCCTTCTATGTTTATTTTCCTAGTTCTTGTTGATTCATTTATGTATCCACTATTGAGTGCCTACTATGTGCCAGCCACTACCAGGCACTGGGGATACAACCAGCAACAAAACAGAAGGCACATGCATTATTCCGTGCGTTATTCAGAGATACTGTAAATCAGTGTTTACTGTTGATTCTAGCTACCATAATTCGTAGCTCTAATTATCTTGACAGATTTTTGAACAGTGAGATTCGAGGCTGAAACTGACCTACTAAATTGGAGTCCTACATGCTGCAACATAGACTTGCTAGGCTGGTCATGGGTGGAGCAAAGGCATGCATGTAGGATATTGAGGTAAGGCAACTTCAGCAAGAAGGTAGAAGAAACCACACACTGACACACAGTAATCCTGGCTTGCAATGAGACTCTCATTTGTTATCTCCCATGTGTGTGCATGCTCAGTGGCTTCAGTTGTGTCTGACTCTTTGCAACCCCATGGACTATAGCCTGCTAGGCTCCTCTGTCCATGGGATTCTCCGGGCAAGAATACTGGATTCCTTACCCTACGTCTTCTGCATTGGAGTTTCAGCTTCAACATCAGTCCTTCCAATGAAGATTCAGGTCTGATTTCCTTTAGGGTGGACTGGTTGGATCTCCTTGCAGTCCAAGGGACTCTCAAGAGTCTTCTCCAACACCACAGTTCAAAAGCATCAGTTCTTCAGCGCTCAGCTTTCTTTATAGTCCAACTCTCACATCCATACATGACTACTGGAAAAACCATAGCTTTGACTAGACGGACCTTTGTTGGCAAAGTAATGTCTCTGTTTTTTAATATGCTATCTAGGTTGGCTTTTCTTCCAAGGAGTAAGTGTCTTTTAATTTCATGGCTGCAGTCACCATCTGCAGTGATTTTGGAGCCCCCCAAAATAAAGTCTGTCACTGTTTGCATTGTTTCCCCATCTTTTTGCCATGAAGTGATGGGACCAGATGCCATGATCTTAGTTTTCTGAATGTTGAGCTATATCTAGTCTAGTCAAACTGACTATAATCTAGTCAAATTGACTAGGCCTAAAGACAGAAGGTGAGACCAATGAAACAGTTAAGTCAGTCTACAGAAGTGTTCAGGAGCACCATGGCATGAATTAGAGGTTGAAGTTTTCTTCTCTAGGTGGGACCGCTGGACTTGAATAACAAATCTCCCAGGCTTCACAAAGGGGAACACCTCCTGGAAAACCTTTCATTGTGTTTGGGGGCTATGCTTTATCAGCAGTGGAAGATTCTAGATATTCGCCTTTGTAAATGAATGAGTTCACCCTTAAGGGTATAGTGAGCGGAGTGAAAACTGCAATAGAAACATGGATCTTTCAGTTTAGCATCATCAAAGAAAATGAGGGGAAGGTGAGTGAGATTTTCCTATTATTTATGTATTTATTTTTTCTTTCAGCAAACATAACTCTTAATGCCACCATGCTGTGCTTAGTTGCTCATTCATGTCCGACTCTTTGCGATCGCATGGACTGTAGCCCACCAGGCTTTTCTGTCCATGGGGATTCTCCAGGCAAGAATACTGGAATAGGTGGCCATTCCCTCCTCCAGGGAGATCTTCCCAACCCAGGGATCAAACCGGGGTCTCCCACATTGCAGGTGGATTCTTGGCCATCTGAGCCACCAGGGAAGCCCACGAATACTGGAGTTGGGTAGCCTATCCCTTCTCCAGGGGATCTTCCCAAGCCAGGAATCAAACTCGGGTCTCCTGCATTGTAGGTGGGTTCTGTACCAGCTGAGTCACCAGGGAAACCTGTTAGCTTAATGCTACCATTCTCTAGATAATGGCACATCTCCTTTTTAATGTGCTTTAGAAACATTTTCCTCCTTCTTTTCCTTCCTCCCCCTCCCTCCACCACCCCCACCTTCCTTCCTTTATTTTCATCTTTCCTTCCTACAGCATTAATTGTGTAATTAATAATCAATAAAAATTTATTGGGAACCATGCTCCAGGTACTGTGGCAGAACCATGACCTATAAAGAAACTCGCAGTCTAAAAGAGCAGATAGTCAAGGAAGCATATGAATAATTATGACCATGTGACACATAACAATAAAAAAATTATTACAACAATGTTCAGAGTGTAGAATAGGTCTCAGCTCACTGTACCAGGGGGAGTCAAAAAAGACTGTGGCATTTGGGCTGGAAGGAAAGGAAGCATTAGGTGATGAAAAGAGGCATTCCAGGAACTAGGAGCATCGTGTGCAAAGGCCCAGAGTTATGAAATCACATGGCTGATTCAGTAAATCTGGTAGGATGGAGAGTGACAGGTGATCAAGGCAAAGTGGCAAGTTGCAAGTAAGTCCTGAAGGGGCCTGTCTGCTAGCAAGTTTGGACTTGATACTGTGGAAGTTAGGGAGTGGTTATTGACAAGGACAGTGTAACAGGATCATAGTTGCTTTGGGGACTATTAGAGGGGAATCAGAAGAGGAACTGTAGGGAAGTCAGCTAAGAGGTTACTGCAGGACAGAAGATTCAGAGCTAAAACATGAATGGGGAGAAGGCTAAGGGGTCTGCCTTTGATTCTACAAGTAGAATTGACCTACAAGTAGAGAAGAAGACCAAGATTATAAGCTAAGGACTGTAAGATAAGAGAGATCTGTAAAAAGAAAGGAAGTTGGAGGAGAGGATGAAAGAAGGTTGAGAAAAGCAGCAGGAGAACTAGAAATATGACGAACAACCTGAAGATGGTGTTACCACGGGATGTTGTCTAAATAAAGCACCCTGAAGTTGGACAGCATCCACGTGGACCTTAATTTCTATTCCCTCCCACCCCCACCCCATAGCCAAGACTAATGTGCTCCCATCTGTTGACTAATCCTTTCCCACGCTGTGAGATCACATTCACAGCCTGGGCAGCAGGGATAACCATAGTCAAGGCCTAGCATCTGAATCAAGGCTCAGCATCATCTCTGTCTCATTGCCCTGTTGCCTAAACTTGTTCTTTGTTTCTGTGAGCTGGAATCATCATTCCCTGTTTTTCTTCAAGTTCCTGTACTGAATCCCTGTGTTTTCTTCTCTTTCCTCAGTAACCCAGTCCCTGGAGCCTGAGTCCTTCTCTAGGTTCCTAAGACAGAAGTCTTGCCCCTTGGAGTCCAGATTATCTATCCCCTGATGTTAAAATTAGGAGTTGCCCTGTCTGTTTTTGTTCACGTTCTGTCGATGCCTGGAGCTATCTTGCCTTGCTTATAATTCCTCGGAGCATCAGGGTGGTGTTTGGGCAGCTCTTGCCAACCAGCCCCTGATAAAGGGACTCTCATATTACTACAGTCTATTTATAGCTATTAGTTCCTAAAAATATTTGTTAATTCACGATTCCTTCCTGCAGTGCATGCATTTGACAACACGTGGGTGCCTACTGTGTGCCAGAATTGTTCCAGGTGCTGAGGATGCAATGGTGAACAAAACAATGTGCCTTCTGAAAACTGGGAAGGATAGATAAACAGTTGAAGTACAGAGTGGGCCCCATGGAGAAAAATCAAACTGCCTGTGAGGGAGAAGGGGGGCTTTGCAGGTGGTGCAGTGGTCAAGAATCCGCCTGCCATTGCAGGAGACACAAGAGATGCAGGTTCGATCCCTGGGTCTGAAAGATCCCCCAGAGAAGGGAATGGCAACCCATTCCAGTATTCTTGCCTGGAAAATTCCGCGGACAGAGGGTCTGGCAGGCTACAGTCCATGAGGCTGCAAAGAGTCGGACATGACTGAGTGACTGAGCACTCATGAGGGAGAAGGAGGCTGGAATGGAAGGAGGGGGTTGCTGTTTTACAACAGCAGGCAGGGAAGATAGACAGCACTGAGAAAATGAGCTTGAGCAGATACCTCCAAGTAGAGAGAGATTAAAAAGAAAAAAAAAGTGACAGAGTGAGCCCTGCTGGTATTGAGGGGACAAGTATTCCAGGCAGTGGGAATTGCAAGAGCTAAGGCCCTGAGGCTAACTTGGCCTGGTGTGGTAAAGAAATAAGCATTACACTGTAGGGTAGAAGTTGTCAGAAGGATTAGTGAGGGCAGGAGGCCATGACGGAGAACTTTTCAGTTATTGAAAACGTTCTGACTTTTATTTAAGTATTTCACCAGAGGAGCTGATGTCATCTGTCTGAAAGTAGCATTCTGGCTGCCTCATGGAGAGTAGATTGTCGACAAGAGCCAAAGCTGGGTAACTGGTTAGGATTTGAGAGCAACAATCCAGAGGAGAGAGCATGGTGGCCTGGACCACATTGCTTGAGGTGGGAGTGGTGAGAAGTGGTTGGATTGTGGGTATAACTTAAAGGTAGGACACGCAGCATGAAATGATGGCTTGGATATCCTGTTTAAAAAAAAAAAGTCAAGAAGGACCCTAAAGTTTTTGGCTTAAGTAGCTACAACAGTGGAGGGCTATTTACTCAGAGAGGGATTAATGAGGTTGTTGTTCAGTTGTTAACTTCTATCTGACTCTTTGCAACCCCATGGACTGCAGCACTGTCCTCCACTATATCTCTCGGAGTTTGCCCAAATTGATGTCCATTAAGTCGGTGATGTTATCTAACCAACTCATTCTCTGCTGCTCCCTGCTTCTCCTGCATTCAATCTTCTCCAGGGTCAGGGTCTCTTCCAATGAGTGGGCTCTTCCCATCAGGGGGCCCAAGTATGGGAGCTTCAGCTTCAGCATGAGTCCTTCCAATGAATATTCAGGACTGATTTCCTTTAGGATGGATGGTTTGATTTCCTTGCAGTTCAATAAGGAAGTGGGGAGTTCAACTTGGGGCACGTTAAATTCGGGATGTCTAGGAAGCTGTGTCCTGAGCAAGCATGGGAAGGATGTGGTCCACCAGTCGGGGGTTGGCCTTAGACCGGAAATGGGGTGAGGACACGCCCTCCACGTACGGGGGTTGGGGGGAAGGTGATGTATATGGGGGGCAGATGCAGAGACTGGAAAGGGGAGCCGTGAGGACCTGGGGAAGCTCACCTATAACTGCTTCTATCTTCTCAGTGAAATAGGAAGCCAAGTGAACAACTGAGAGTGAGGACAGGAGGTGTAAGGAGGCTTTAAGACAGAGAAAGTGAGAAATAGTCTTCTAAGACAGTGTTCTTCAATTTCAGCTCATGACCTAATCATGAGTCTAAAATTAGAGATTTGAAATCATCCTGCTTATTTAACTTATATGAAGAGAACATCAGGCGAAATGCCAGGCTGGATGAAGCACAAGCTGGAATCAAGATTGCCGAGAGACATATCCATAACTTCTGATATGTAGATGACACCACCCTTATGGCAAAAACAAAGAGGAACCAATGAGCCTCTCAATGAAAGTGAAAGAGAAAAGTGAAAAAGTTGGATTAAAACTCAACATTCAGAAAACTAAGATCATGGTACCCAGTCCCATCACCTCATGGCAAAAAGATGGGGAAACAATGCAGTGAGATTTTTTCTTGGGCTCCAAAATTACTGCAGGTGGTGACTGCAGCCATGAAATTAAGACACTTGCTCCTTGGAAGAAAAGCTATGACCAATCTACAGCATATTAAAAAGTAGAGACAATACTTTACCAACAAAAGTCTGTCTAGTCAAAGCTATGGTTTTTCCAGTAGTCATGTATGGATGTGAGAGTTGAACCATAAAGTAAGCTGATCACTGAAGAATTGATGCTTTTGAACTGTGGAGTTGGAAAAGACTCTTGAGTCTCTTGGACAGCAAGGAGATCAAACCAATCCATCCTAAAGGAAACCAGTCCTGAATATTCATTGGAAGGAGTGATGATGAAGCTAAAGCTCCAATACTTTGGCCACCTGATGCGAAGAACTGACTCAGAAAAGACCCTGATGCTGGGAAAGATTGAAGGCAGGAGGAGAAGGGGATGACAGAGGATGAGATGGCTGGATGGCATCACCGACTCCATGGACATGAGTTTGAGCAAGCTCTGGGAGTTGGTGATAGAGAAGCCTGGCATGCTGCAGTCTATGAGATGGCAGACATGACTGAGCGACTGAACTGACTGACTAGTGATTTTGAAAAGTAAAATTTTAAAAGAGTTTGTTTCACATACTGAGATAAAGTTGCTTAATAAAAGCTTTATCTCAGGTGCATGTGTGTATATGTGTGTCCTGGGTTGTAGCAAAATATTTTTAAAACCATGGGCCCACACCAGTGGCTGGAAATGAACAAGGGATTGTCAAATTCAAGTCAGGGACTGAGTTACTGGTCATGCAGTTAATATATTTTCATGTAAAAATGATTAGGATATACACTCATAAGATCTTGGCTTTGGACTTGCTAGAGCAGCAGTCCCCAACGGTGTTGGAATCAGGGAGCAGTTCTGTGGAAGACAATTTTCCTGTGGATGGGGCTGGGGGATGGTTTCAGGATGATTCAAGCACAGCACATTTATTGTGCACTTTATTTACATTATTATTACATCAGTTTCACCTCAGATCATCAGGCATCAGATCCTGGAGGCTGGGGACTCCTGGGCTAGGGGTCCCCTACCTCTCCTCCCACGCAGCTCTACTTGCACTGTAGGAAAAGTATTTTCAATGATGGGACACTCATCAGCTTAAAAGTTCTAGCTTTCAGAATATAACTTGGGACCCTCAGAACACAATTGGAGCTGTTACTGGGGTGAGTTGAGGGCATGGCAGTGGGACGTCACAATTCAGTGCACTTAATATGAACTTTGACCTTATTACATGATACCGAACTTGATGGCATTTTTCCAGTTTGGAGAGCTCAGAAGGTTCTAAACCGAAACCAGTCTCAGCACACTAAGAAATCTTGTTTTTGTTCAAACTTTAGCCCAGAATGACACCATTTGGCTTTTAAAATGTATGCTCTCTTTCTCTACATTGCACTAACTGCATTTTAATGGATGATTGAGCTAATTTTAGTGCCTGCCTTTTCAAGATTTGCCTTGGATCCTCAGATGAGTCCAATCAAATATAACTTTACTTAGGAAAAAAAAGAAAAAGATTTGTTCATTCTAAGATTTTTATATGCGTCAGTTGCTGAACACTTTCCTTGCAAAATGGGTTAGTATTAACAGATATGTCAACAGGTGTTGTGAAAATAGCTATTTATATTTTTAATTCTGAGGAGCTCAGGTTATTTTCCAGACGTTGCTAATTTAGAGTAAAAAAAGAATTCTCTGGTTTTATATTTTGCTTGATTGTTAAAAATGGTTTTGAGATTACTAATTCAAACTAATTTTCTATACATCCACTGATTTCTAAACCATTTATGAGTTTTTTTAAAAAGTACTTTCTCCTTATTTGAAGGCAATGTCAAACTTAGTTCATAGACAGGAAAACATAAACGTTATACATAGAATGTATCTTCCCCATGGAATGTTTTTCTCTCTACTGTATTTTGATTTGTATAAATTTAAAACACTGAAGTAACAAAAGCGGGGATGAAATTTAACTAATAGAGAATGAGGAGTCATAAAAATGTACACTCCTGCCTACAGCAGTAAAAGTGTGCTAGTTAACAACACGAAATATTTAATCTTAGTTCAGTTGTAAACCCAAACCAGATAGACTCTAAACCCATTTCTATTGCTTTTGACATTATTAGTCTATTTTAGTCTATTTTCTAGAGTTCTTTCAGTAGTTTTTCTCTGAACGCCAAGAAAAGTTAAAATGGCAAAAGAGGAACATAAAATTCAGTAGCTTACTAGTATGGATCACTCTGCTGTTTCTTTATCTAGACCCTCATATACATATCCATCTATCTACTTCTCCATGTTAAATGTTTCTTGAGGAAATACACAGGTTGGGGGCCTCTTCCGTCGCTTCCAACAAGAGCTCTACCATGGAAAGCTCTCCTCTTCCGTTTTGCAAGTCTCAACAAGTCGGTTGCTGAGTCAGAATCTCCTTTTCCTCCCCGTTGTCAAGAAGTCTTTCTCCCTTTAAAATTCATAAAGCTTTGGAAATAGTTGGGTCTCCGGGGGGAAGGGGCGGAGATGCCTGAACGAGCGCGGCTCGGGAGGAGTCGCCCACCCCGCAGTCCCTCGGCCCCGCGCAGGGCGCGCTTTCCCGACCTGGAGGGCTGGGGAGCGGGCCCAGCTTTCCCCGGGAGCTCGCCGCGGGGTCCGCGTCTGCGTGTAAACCGCCGCGCGGGGCCGCGGGGTTTGCGGGGACTTTTGTTCGTCACCACTGAAGTGAAAACGTTTGGGACGCGGCCGGGGCTTCGTGTTTCCACGACAGGGAACACTTCCCCGCGGCGGCGGGAGGGCGGATGACAGCACGCGGCGCGAGAGGCTAAAAAAAAAACACACACACAAAAAACGGAAACCCGCGCGAAAAGGCGTTTTCCAGGGCGAGCCGCCCGGCGGCCTGCGAGGCGGCCGAGCCCTGCACACGCGTGCCGGCCAGAGGCCTCCCGCGCCAAGCCCCGGGAGGGGGACGCGAGGCGCCGGGATCCCCGCGCGGCCGCTGACGCGGAGAGCCACTCCCGGGCCTCAGTTTCCCCCGCGGGCCAGCGCTGCCTAGGGCGGACCCCTCTCCCGGCGGCCTCCCGTGACCCAGGGCAGGGCCCTGAGGGAGACGCGGTCGGAGGGCAGGTGGCGCGCGCGACCTGCCGCAGACTCAGCCGGGACCCCGCGCCCAGAGGGGCGGTTGCCCAGGAACTGTCCGAGCCACGCGCGCGCGCGCTCTCGTGAGCGCGCGCCGAGCGCTCAGGCGTCGCCGGCCGCCCGCCGGTCCAACCGGCCGCTCCTTTTCCCGGACGCGGGGGTAGCCTGAGGAGACGCGGCGCTCGCGCTCGCGCTCCCCCGCGCCCTCCCGAGAACGCGAGCGCGTCCCCGGCCCTCATCTGTATATTCATAAAAGGCGGGGTGGCGGGGGAGGCGGGGCAGTGGGGGTGCGGCGGCCGCGGGCCCGCGCGTGCCGGGACGCACCGCGGGGGGCGGTGCGATTGTGAGGTGGCGCTGACGCACGTTCCGGGCTTCTTAAGCGGCCTGGGCGGCGGCGGCGGCGGCCGCGGCGGCGGAGCCCGAGCCGGTCTCGGGAGGTGGTGGTGAGCGCCGCGAGGGGTGACGGGGGCCGAAGTCGGTGCCCCCTGGCTCAGTCACGGTGTCCCTCTCTCACTGACTCCCCCCGCCCCACCTCCTTCCACCACGGCCGCTCCGCCTCAGATCCGGCGGCTTCTTAGGCAGGGCGGCGGCGGCGGCGGACGGGGCGCGTCTCCTCCCGCGGCCGCCGGCCTGATAAATGAGGGACTTCGGTTTTGGGGTGCTGCACACCGCCCCTCTCCGAAGCAACAGCCCCGGGTCCCTGTTCAGTGGCGGGGCATACTGTCCCTCCGCCGCGGGACCCGCCGCCCCGCTGCCCTCCGCCACGCCCTTCGGCCCGCTCTCGCCGCCGCCGTTGCCTGTCACCGGCTTTTCGGAGGCCGCCTCCCCCTTGTCGATCCCCCTCGGCTGCGGCGGCGCGGACCGCTCAGCTGCCGCCGCTGCTGCCGCTTCCTCTTCCTCCCCGTTCCTGGCGCATCAGCAGACCATGCAGGATGAGCTGCTGCTGGGGCTGACACAGCAGCCGGCGCGGCCGCTCTCGGGGGCGGCGGCCACGGAGAAACTCCCCAACCACCACCCCGGCGGCGGCACGAACGCGGGTGTGACCCACCTCCTCCCCTCCCAGGACTTCAAACCGAGTCTGCACCACCCCTCCTCCTCCTCCGCCTCCTGCTGCTGCTGCCGCCGCACCTCCTCCCCGCAGGACTTCAGTAAGCGGCAGCAGCAGCAGCTGAGCAGCCAGAAGAGGAAAGAGTTCAGCCCTCCCCATCTTCCCCACCCTCCGGACTCGAAGCCGCCGCCGCCGCCGCTCCACTGCCCGGGCCGGTTCAGCCCGCCGCCGCCGCCGCCCGGCCAGCTCCTCCAGCCGGCGCCGATCACTCAGCGCCAGCAGCCGCCGCCGCCGCCGCAGTTCAGCCTCCCGCACCCGCAACACCTCCCGCCGCAGGACTTCGCCCCGCGGCAGCGCCCGGCCGACCTGCCCCCGCTCCCGCAGCTCCAGCCTTCGCCGCCCGCAGCCTCGCGGCGCCGCCACGGAGGCGCGGGCAGCCCTCGCAAGACCCCGGCCGCGGGCGAGGGCAGCGCCGCCGAGCCCCCCAATGCGGGCTTGGCCCCCTCGACGCCGCCGGTGAACCCCGCGCCGGGCTCCATGGAGTCTCCCAACCATCCTCTGCTCAACAGTCCCAGTAACCTCCTGCCCGGCGGGGCGCTCGGCGCGGGCGCCTTCAGCAGCCTGCAGAGCCCAGACCTTCCGCACCCGGGCGGCGGCGGCGGCAGCGGGGGCGGGGGGCCCCCCGGAGGCGGAGGGGGAGGCGGCTCCGCGTCGCCGCCGCCGCTGCCCGGCTTCGGCACCCCCTGGTCGGTGCAGACCGCGTCGCCGCCGCCCCAGTCCCAGCCGCCGCCGCCGCCCCAGCAGCCGCCGCCGCCGCCGCCTCCCCAGCAGCCGCCGCAGCCGCAGCCGCAGCCGCCGGGCTCGTCGGCCGCCACCCCGGGTGGCGGTGGCGGCGGCGGCGGCTCGCTCAGCGCCATGCCGCCGCCCAGCCCCGATTCGGAGAACGGCTTCTACCCCGGGCTGCCGTCGTCCATGAACCCGGCCTTCTTCCCGAGCTTCTCGCCGGTGTCCCCGCACGGCTGCGCGGGGCTCAGCGTGCCGGCGAGCGGCGGTGGCGGCGGCGGCTTCGGGGGCCCTTTCTCGGCGGCCGCCGTGCCCCCGCCGCCCGCCATGAATTTACCTCAGCAGCAGCCCCCGCCGCCCGCGGCGCCGCAGCAGCCGCAGAGCCGGAGGTCGCCCGTCAGCCCGCAGCTCCAGCAGCAGCACCAGGCGGCGGCCGCCGCCTTCCTGCAGCAGAGGAACTCCTACAACCACCACCAGGTAACGGCGGACGGGCGGCCGCCCGACTGCGTCGCGGGGCCGGGGAGACCGCGGGCGGGGCGGCCGGAGACCGGGCTCGGCCGAGCGGCCCCGAGGAGCCGCGGCGAGGGCCGCTCGCCCGAAGGAGGGGGACGCGGAGGGCGGTGAAGGGCCACGGGACTCGGGCCGCCGGCTGGGCAGGAGGGCTGTGGCCACCGTGGGCTGTGGGGCTCCGGAGGCGGGCCCGGCTGGAAGTGGCCCCGGCCGGGCGCCCCCTCGAACGCCCCGGCGCGGCGCTGGAGGCTGGGGCCGGGGCGGAATGGCGCCCGGGCCGGGGCGGCGGGCGCCCGGGCGCGACGTCCCCTCCGGTCCCACGGAGCGGGCAACCCCGGGGCTCCGCCGGCGCCCCCGTGGCCGGGCGGGCGGCCGGCCGACTAGCCGGTCGGCTTCCCCGAGCCCGGGAGACGCGGCGAGGCGGCCGGGGTTCGGGGACCGAGGGGCCGGCGACGCGGGACCGGCGGGCTCGGGCGGCGGCCTCGGGAGGAGCGGCTGTGGGAAGCGAGCTGGGGAAGGATTACCGGAGGCGACGCGTGTGGGCAGCCCGTGAGCCTCCGCCGCCGTCCAGTGAGGGAATGGGCGGAAAGGCCTTTTTGCTTTGGGGTTTCGTTCCTCCTGAATTGGCCGGAGGGAGCCGTCGCGGGCGAGGCGGTGGCCGCCGCACCGCCTAGGCCGGCGGGACCCGCGTCGGCGAGCGGCCGCCGGCCGGCCCTCCTCCCGCCGACCTGCCTCCCTCCCCGCGTGGGTCGGCCCCCCGAGCTGTCAGATGGCTGAGGAGATCGGTGCTCCAAGCTTGTTTCACTTTCTGTGCCTCTCAAGATTTGGGTAATATCTTGTAGGTTTTAAAACTAAACGAGCCTGCGATTAGTGTGTTACCTTGAAGAGAAGACTTTTCCTTTTTTTTTTTTTTTTGGTGGCCTTAATCTTCTCTTGAAGATTATTTTAAGGGGGTATATTTTGAGGGGGTAGTGTAGCTATGAAATCACAACGGGCAGGTTATTCATCCGGGTCCTTTCTGAAATTCGAGGACTGTGTTGTTATCCTGTCAGGACAACGTCTGAGTGACCGCTGGGTTGGTTAGTTGACATTGAAAGAGTATTTTGTTGTTCTTTTTTTTTTTTAATCTAGTCAGCATTTATTAAAGTGGTTATTCTGTCTAAGGCCACTTCAGTGATTAAAGATTGAGAAGCAAAATTGGACCTTAACCTTAAGTATTAACTGATGTAACTTTTTCCATTGACGGGTTAGTTTTTAAGGATTAACCTTTTCAAGAGGTGACTACTATCTAAATTAACCCAAGTAACAGTTAACAGTCTGTTTAAATTAACCAGAATAACAGTTAACAGCTTTTGTTGAATCACTCCACTGGTTTCTCCCTGAGAAAGGAGAATGTGGCCTGTAAGAGTTGAAATTAACTAATTTTGAAATAATATGCCACTTTTCCATGATTTACCTGATCTTGAAGAGCTATCTTTTGGATGTCAGGGTCTTTCTTTTTTAACTGGAAACCTGTGGCGACAATTATCAATAGGTATGTTTGTGTTCTTGAGGCCGTGGACTATTATTAGAAGACTATACAGAGATCCATATTTAACAGTAATCCGCTTTTTGTCAAACAGAAGGGTCTCGCAATGGAGTGTAAAAGGTCACCCAACTATTAAATGGAATTTTAGATCACTGCAAGAGAAGTTTGAGTACTGTGTCCATGAGGAAAGTAAGGCCCTCAAGAATGAGAGATTTGTCCATGGACCCTTAGCTATGCTTTTGAAATATGTAGAGGGGGAAAGGGTAGTATATATTCATGGTTATGTTAGCATTAAAAAATGTTTTTAAACAGGTACTATAGATCAGGTTTATCCAAAAAATAGGTTTAAGAGTGTTTGACTTAACAGTAACTTATTAACTTACATAGTAACTCTATGACCTATACTCCCTTTGGCTCAATGTTACCACAAAATTATTAAATTATAAGCTTATTGACAATATAATTGCTAGCAATTAATACTCTTCAAAATCTACAGTTATAGCCTCTTGGAGAATTTTTCATTGTTTGATGACTCAACTCTTTTTGCCATTGGTTCTGTTTTGGAATATAATTTATTTTTGAAAATGGATGACATTAATGGAGACATGTATTATTAAGATCTCTACTAGAATGATCAAAGTACATAGTCTTCTCAGTGTATCCACCTATGGATAATAGCAGATAATAACAGTTTCTTGGATAGTTAAGTAAAATAACAACTACAAAAATTTCAAAGAAAGTACATTAAAAGTGGAATAAAATATTTTAAAAGTTGAATACAGTGCAAAAAAAAGAGAGAGACATTTCTTGTATTTTCTCTATCCCCCAAAGGCATTTTTATTCCATTCTATAGAATAAAGCCAAATGTTATTAACCACTTCTACAGTGATCATATTTCACTCATATGATTGGTATATTTTAATAAATAAAACCCTATTTCTAGTGGTATGCTTAGCAGAATATGATTGCGTAAAGATCATAGTATAAGTTATATCTTTAAGGATCTTCAAAGTTAATTTCAATTTTTATCTTTAGTTTTTTTTCATATCTGTCATGTATATGGCTCTCTTGAAGGGGAAAAAAAGTAACTGCATGGTTCTATTTTAGTAATTGTCCTGAAATATCTGCTTGATTCATTATAATTTATGTAGACGAGAGTACGAAAAGTCACCTAGCATTAAGTGAATATGTTTTCATATACAAGATCTCAAGTCTATTAAATACTCATTTTTTAAAAGATTATATGAACTCTTAACTCAGGCCTAGGTTTGGATTTCAATTATAAACTCTTTAAATGCCTGTAACTTAAATAGATGTGTTTTCCCCAGCCTCTTCTGAAACAATCTCCTTGGAGCAACCATCAAAGCAGTGGCTGGGGCACCGGAAGTATGTCCTGGGGAGCGATGCACGGCAGAGATCACCGTAGAACTGGAAACATGGGGCTTCCAGGAGCTATGAATCAGATATCTCCATTGAAGAAACCGTTTTCTGGTAATGTCATAGCACCACCGAAATTCACTCGCTCTACTCCATCACTGACTCCAAAATCTTGGATTGAAGATAATGTGTTCAGAACAGACAACAATAGTAATACACTCTTACCCTTACAGGTAAGAATGGTGTGTAAATGGCCTTGTTTCTAATGTTAATCTTTCAATATAGGAAATTGGGTGGTGGTAGTAGTAATAGTATGATAAAGTTCATGGATTAAAATGAGAAAGCTCTAATGTTTAAGTGTCTATCACAGGATGAAATACCTATACAGAGAAAATGAGACCAAAAAAAAAAACATTCTCTAAACACATAATAGAAAACAAGCTTCATTAAGTATAGAAAAACCCTGCTATATTTCTTAAATTCATATTGAAGCTTTTTAATTGGCAGCTCCTTGTGAATGCCTTATTAATCTTTAACAGGCCACCAAAATGAGTTTCTCCTCCAATATAGCTAAACTAAAATATTTAGTAATTGTTCATGAATTTGACTATGATCAGCTGTATGTATATTCAAATATAGTTAGTGCAGCTCTGATCAAGGCAAAATAATATTAGGGTGTTTTACATTAAATTCAAATTTGTTCACTGATTCAGTGACTTTTTCTAAATGTGGCCTAATATTTATGAGGATTAGACATTTTTTCAGACCTTTAATATTTTGTTGATATTTTAAGTTAATGAAGTCCCCTTATATTATCTAAAATGAGAATATCTTTCCCTTAACACTGTTAGAGGATGGAACAAAGATACAAGATAGAACTTTTGATTGTTTTTTTTTTTTTTTTTTTCCTTTTCATTCTTTGTTCCTTTTTTTTTTTTTTTTTTTTGTGGGTGGGTATGGGGAAGAGAACTGCTTGTTTCTGATGAAAACTTCTATGCTATTGAAGGTGAGATCTAGTTTGCAGTTGCCAGCTTGGGGCTCAGATTCACTCCAAGATAGTTGGTGCACTGCAGCCGGAACATCCAGAATAGACCAGGTAGGCTGCACAGTGTGTACTTACCAGGATTTTGGCTAGGGGCTTAGTATTTGTATTGTGAGTAGGATTTAGTATGTACTTTTCAATTATACTTGTTTAAGCATATGTCAGAAAGCCTGAAAGCAACATATTTTTAAAGGATCTCTTAAACTATTTAAAGTGCTTCGTTTTTAAATTTGAAAGTAACTCATAATCATTTTACATTTCCTGAAAGTAATTGATTTGTTTTTGGAAAAAGGAATCATATACCCAAGTGCACCTGACTTTAAACATCAGTCAAACTGAACACCTTTTATCTCTTTTCAGAATCATTTAAAGTGAACATATTTTATGTCTTCTCAGAATCATTTGCAGTTAGGTATAAAATCATATGTTTAACATCTAATCGTACATTTAATAAATGTTTTATAGGATTTTTTGGCAAACTTTTTCATGAAACATGCTGTATTTGTCTTGAGATATACTTCTAAGAAAGCCCTTAGTTCAGTTTTTCACCTTTATAAAAAAGTTTATTGTATTTCTCTAAATTTTGTTACTGCTATTATGCACTTATCTTCTCCCAAATAATCAGTTCCTTATAGAAAAGAAACTGAGTCAAACATCTGAGAGTCAAGTCTTAGTCGAATCAACTTCAAGTCCTTTATGGTTACAAAATGCTGTCTCTCTTCCTGCAGATGAAATTTGAATGCATACTGGGTACCAGGTGATGAGAATAATTTGCAGGACAAGTAGAACACTCAGTCCTCACAAAAGAGGATTCTTTACTACAGAGCCCAAGCTTGAATGACCATAGACTTGACATTGTGGGAGTCCAGTGAATGGAGCTCTGTTATCCGTAGTTACTTTATCAACATGAAATGATTTTACAAGTAAGGACTGTATAAACAGATTAATATTACATTTGAAAATAGCATTCTAACCAGGAGGGTTGGCAGTAACTTCAGTAATCAGCCATTAGCACTTGTTTTAAATAAGTCCACCTATTTACCAAAGTAGTCCTGCCAGAATCTCCAGTTAGAAATAAGTATGCATCTCATGTAATTTGTAATTTATTATCTTGTTAATGTTGCAATGTAATCCATCTATTTCTACTCTCCTCTCTTCTCCTCTCTTCTTCTTCTAGGCTATATTAGTGGCATTTTCAAGTTATGGTGTTCAAATTAAATACATAAATGCCTAGGAGATGGTATGCTAGAAGAGAAAAACTGGTAATTATTTTGAAGGTGGCAAGGGACATGTTTTTAGACAAGAAAGGACATAATTATTTGAAGAGGTTGTACCAGGAGGAAGCAGGAGGATATGTGAGGGGGATGTGTAACTGTGGAGGAAAAAGAAGACAAAGATGTCAATGAGGATCCATGGGGGTTGGGGGACAGATGTTGAGAGATTAGGTTATTAAGATGGCTTCAGTGGGTAGAAAAATGCTGCAATAGATAGAGGTCATAATGAAAGGGGAATTTTCAAACTGGGCTCTGCAGAGGTGCCCATGGGACTCCCACAGGATGAGGGCCATCAGCCCTCCCACTCAGCTTCTCTGCTCTTATCTATGCCCTTAGGATTTAAGGTAAATTCACTTTAGGAAAAGGATTTTGATGCATAAGGATAATTTTTTTTATTTTTATTTTTTGGTAAATTGTTGAGATATTGGCAATCCCTGTGGATTCCTGAGCCTGAGATATGAGGATGAAGTTGAAGAGAATGCTAAAGAAAAAGATAGTGGAAAGTGAACTGACCTAGAAGAAAAGGAGACCTGAAACCTGAATCTTCTTCCTCTCACGCGTTTTTTGACATTGGATGACACAGTTTATGGGCTTTCATCTCTTTGGGTCATAGTTTCCCTATCTGTAAGAGGAATGTCTAGAACTAGATCCTGTAAGGCCTTTGTAGCCAGCTCTTGTGCTTTCTTTCATCTATTGTGGCCACGTCTTTTGCTCCCTGCTTCCTTATCCCCCCTCCTTTATTTTTAGAATACAAGGGTCTTGCTTTATTTGAGGGGCAGGGGGAGCAATGGGCATTGGTCCCAGGCGGTGGACGTACCCTGTATGACATCCCACCTGGCCTTAAAAGCAATGATGTTTTTTCTTTGAGTACTCTAAGGGTACTTATTATACAAAATTTGTTCAGGGTTTCTCTCTTTCCATAAAAGGTTGAGGTATTTGAAGTTGAGGTTCTTAGAAATACAGCAGCAGCTACAAACTAAAGCAGCAGCTGCAATTGGTATCTTAAACAGTTGGGTAGTTCCTCAATATTTGGCAAAGTTAAAATTATAGAAAATACTTAGACACTTAAATATCTGGGGAGATTATTTTCATTTCTGATCTTTTTTATCATATACAATATTTTTATACTAATACATTTTAGTTAACAAATAAAAACATTTAACTTTTAAAATTTCCTTAAGTCTCAAATTGATTTAAGTCTAAACTGTAGTAAACCGTAGAACTAAAGTCTTAATTCTTGTACCTGGCCTAACCTATACCAAGAATGGGACGTGTAACGGAATTTAGTAAATGGAAAAGAAATAGTTTTGTACATTGGTTTTATTTCAGTTGTATGTAAAATTTTCAAATTGGCATTTCCTTATTTAAAATACTCCCTCTTTTTTTAATCAAAACACTTCAGATTAAAAACTTTTTAAAAACAAATATAAATTGTTATATTCATTTCTGAGTTTAAAATGAATGTATTTTTTATTAGTTTCTTTAAGGCTAAATATAATACTACTTTTGTTTAAAATGCTATTAGCTACTCTTGCTAATATGCTAAGTCATACTCAAAAGTATGAATTCTAAATTACCTTAAAATTGAATTTTTAGGCAGATAAACAGGTTGCAGTATATTTATTCATTAATACTGGAATATTTTCAATGGAGAGTAAATACACTAGGAGCTGAGGTTATTACTTAGTTTATATATAGCATATCAGTTTTCTGTAAACAAACCAACACCATGCTTTTAAAACTGTATTATAGCCTATAAAGCCTGTGAGAGTTGGCCTGCTCTTTAGCTGAATGTGTATATATATTTTTTTCCAGCTCTAGACTTGGAGTCTTATAGATGTTCTCCCTGCAGTTCCTGGGAATGTACATAAACTACCTTGAATTAACTGAAGATATTTTTTGCTAATCTTTAATATCCAGGCTATTATGATAAATGTGATGTGATAATCTGGGGACCTCTCAGAAAAATATATTCTTTGGAGACTTTATTCACATTATACAAAAAACAAGGTCAAGTCCAAGTTTTCATTTAATGAAACGTTCCTTAAATTGTGATTCTTAAACTAGATGAGTTTATAGGGACACTGGTAGTTGTGAAACTATCATACCTACTGAAAATAAGGTAGGATGGGATCTCGTTATCTGTGCTTAAGATCCTTTTTATGTTTCCTATCTGTTCAGTTCTTTACTTGTACTTGATACATTCTTACACCAGGTATTTTTTTTACTTACCTTTCCATTTTATTTAACCATTGTGGATACT
This sequence comes from Bos grunniens, assembly GCF_055505025.1. Classification (NCBI taxonomy): domain Eukaryota; kingdom Metazoa; phylum Chordata; class Mammalia; order Artiodactyla; family Bovidae; genus Bos; species Bos grunniens. The sequence goes on along the minus strand of NC_141170.1, from coordinate 7,493,869 downwards.
AAATTAGCTTTGGCTATTTGGGGCTTGATGTTTTCCCCCCCAAATCACTGTTACAGCTCTTTGTTGAGGATTAGAATAATAAAGGAAGGTCAAGAAATGTATATTCATTGTATATGCAGTAGTGCTTTACCCTGGAGATATGTCTAGAGAGATACTGTTCTTTGCTTTTGAGAAGATGAAAGTCCAGTTGGATGAATAAGGGATATCTCTGTGTGAAACAACAGAGAATCAGATGGGAGTGTATAAGATTGAGAGCTACATTGCGTACTGAGGCAGAGCAGTACAGTATCTGATGCTTGCTCAGTAAAGTGCAGTAGCAGAGTATAATCAGGAGAACTAAACACAAAAATACAACAAAAGTTGATATTTCTACTTAGGCAGAAGAATATATGCCCAAGCCATCTGGTATAACTTTAAATATGATATAGAGTTTTTCTATGGGCTTCTCTTGTGACTCAGATGGTAAAGAACCTGCCTTCAATACTGGAGACCCAGGTTCAACCCCTGGATCTGAAAGATCCCCTGGAAGAGGGCATGGCAACCCACTCCAGTATTCTTGCCTGGAGAATCCCATGGACAGAGGAACCTGGTGGGCTTTCTATAATCTGCCTCTTTTTTCATAGGGAGGATACATCATTGTCAAAAGGAAAAGCTTCTATTTACCTACCTCTTTTGAAATAATAAATAGGGTTTTGATTGTGTCAAAGCAAAAATACAACATCCCATAAAAAAGTTCCCTTTTAAGTAAGTTTAAGTTCCTTTTGTTGTATTTTAATATCACTGTTGACCACATTAGTTAACTTTCAATCAATGTTCATAATCTTTCCAGGTCATCCTTTTTAAAATTAGAATGACTTTGTTCTTTCTGTGTTTTTTAGTCTTTCTAGGAGTTCGTTGTTGCTTCCGTAAGTCTTTGTGGCAAATGTTTGTATTTAAAGACTGTAGCAAACTATCAGAATATAAGAGATTGTTGTTTTTTTACCATTGTGTTCTAATTTTTGCCTCTTCATTGTGGGATACTGTAATCTCAGTTTCTGAAAGCCCATTTAGTTGGTTCTTTGCCACATAGCTTTCATATTTCTGCAGTAGATTTGGATAAACTTTTTCTGGTAGATTTTTACTTTTGTGAAGTATTGGCTGTTTTCAAATAACCATGTAGTAATAAATGTAAATTACATTGCTGTGATTTCCCATCTTTTTATGATAATCAGTATTCCTGTGTTTATGATAACTTTAAAATGGATTCAGGATTTCCATTTAGCTTTTGAACCAATGGGAGTTTACATGAACACAATTTGTTCTAATGTCCCTGTTCCTGAAGAATGCATGAGTGTTTGTCTTGTAACCAAATATTTTTTTTTCAGAAGTTATATTTTAATCCCCACACTTTACTTAATGGAATTATCTGTATCTTTTTTTAACATGACCGACCTCCAGGTTCCATTACCCAGAAAGTAACTTTTGCGAGGTCATGAGCTCTTTGCCTGCTCAAGGCTATTTTGTATTTGGTGATTTAAAAATCATGTGGGCTGCAGCTGATGCTTAATAAAGTATAACTAAGTTAATAGTTTTAAAATAGCTTGCTGTTTTCTTTGCTGAAATAGGAGTTTGTTTCATGATGAAAGACTTGATATGCAAAGGAAAATAAGGGACTTTATAAGTGGGCATCTCACTGTTTTAGTTGGATATAGGTATTAAAACTAAAGCTGTTAATACATGTGGCTTTTTTATTTTAAAAATAAGAGTTGCCAGAGTTGATACATTTATTGAATAACTTGCTTGTATATTTTCTCTTCATGCCTTAAATATTATCCATGGCCCGTTGACAGTATGTATAGGATTCTGCATTAATTTTGCTGTGCTCTAAAGCAAAATCATACTCCTTGGAATGGAGGTAGAGGCTGGCCAAATAAATACATAAATCAAAGTTGTATGGGAAATGCAAATTTGGGTGGTATTAGTTACCATTAATTAAGTTCATAGGTTGACTGAAGACAGGTCATGTCTGATTCTGTTCAGAAAACATAAGCCTGAGAAGATAGCCCTGAACCATAACACATTTCTTTGTAAGAATTTAAGATCAGTAGGCTATAAAGTATCTATGTTATATTCCATCTTAGAACCCTTTGATACAGCACACTTTTTTAAGATTTTTGTCATGACAGTTTACTTTTTAAATTCTATATTTTAAATACATTTTGGAGCTTTGAATATAATATCTAATCTTTTATTGTGTGGTTGGAAATTCAAGTCGACAACAAGGTCACATTATTACCTGATACTTGTCTCAGTTTAGTTACTTAACATTTTGAGTACTTAGTCTATGGAAGATTCTGAGATTTGCAGTCCTTTGTAATTACCACCTAAAAGTGCAGTCTCTGAGCTCAAGTTAAACTTTTGCAGCTTTTATGGTAAAGATAAATACTGTTCATTCAACAAACATTTGAGAGATAGTTATATTCCATAATTAGCAGGTCCCTACCCCTAATTAACTTAGAAATTCATTGACAGAGGCAGGAAAACCAACAAATTAGTTATGAACTCATACATGGAAGCACAAAAGATGGACATATTTGGATAGATTACAAAAATTGCATGTCATTTCTGCCCAAGTTTTTCTGTATCCCAGTTTTATTTGTTATATACTACTGTAAGTCTTTTGCTTTTCCATTATTTCTATTATTTTTAAAGTGGACTTTAGATATCATCTAGGTTGATGCGATTGTTTTATTTTCTTGAAGATGGAACAAAGCCTAAAAAGGTTAAGTAGCTTCAGGTTAAGAAGCGCAATGCTTCTTAAAGTGTGGTCTTTGGACCAGCAGTCTCAGGATCACCTGGGTACTTACTGGAAATAAAATTCTCAGAGGCCACTCCAGACCTGTTGAATCAGACCTATTGAATCAGTTGATGAGTCCCAGCAAACGTGTATGTCTGACAAGCCTTCCAGATATTTCTGAAGCATGCTTAAGTGCGAGAGTTGCTGTTACAGCTCAGTGACTGTGTGCCTCCATCCCCAATCAAGGTCATTGTTCTAGGGAACACCTATTACTGGTGGGTGTGTTACATCTCAGGAGTCTAAGGCAAACTAAGTAAGGGGTGCTAATTTAGGTAGTGATGAAGCTCCAGCAGGATCTTCCAGGTCTAGTATTCTTTCCATCGTTCACTGTTGCTTTGCACAGTTTTGAATTCTCTGACAGTGACTTGTTTAGTCTGCAGTGGTGATCTCCCACCCCACCCCCGCCCCCCTCAAAAAAAAAAAGCTTGCAACCTTCATTGAAACGTCAGAGGAGAATTTTAAAAAGTCAACATACTCTAAGAAAAGCTTCTTATGTTTTTCCTTGGCTTTCTAAAAGAGTGGTTCTGGATCTTCTCTGGATTGTGGACTCCTTTGGAAAACTAAGGAAACCATAAACCTTTTCAGGAAAAAATCACATATACATGTCCATATGGAGCATTACATCATCTCACAGGTGTCATGGTCCTTGAAGCTCAGGGACCTAGGTTAAGAAGTGCCTCATTCTGATTTCTGTGGAGACTTTTTCCCCCAACTTTTCTGGTTCTTCTTTTCCTTTTTCTGTGTTCATTATTCTTTGAGAATTGGAAGTGGCCTGCCTGGTCAACCTTCCCCTCATTTACACACAATGCATAAGCACCGGGTAGGGTACACACTTAAACATAAATGAGTGGGGTTAACATGGGCATAATTTGGGAACAGACTGCCTGGCAATTAGAGGGGCACAGGCCAGGGCTTGCTGTGGTGGCTCCCTGTATATATTTGTTCAAGTTTATTGAATGTATATTGAACAGAATACAATATAAATAAATGAACATTACAGAATCAGATTCCTTCTAGTAAGCAAGTTGAGGGGTTTGACATTCAGCAAACAAAACTTCAAACTACACAAAAGACTTTGTTCTGAGACTTGATGATATAGGAAACTTGCTGCAGTGAGAATTCTTTCGCCCTTTTCTCCCCTGCCTTCATTTTTTGCAACAGTGGGTAGAGGGGAGAGAAGATTTGGAAATGCAGAGATCAATATGTCAGGATTATTCTTGATGTTTGTCTTTGTTCTGAAATTGGTATTTCATGCTTTTAATTTTTACTGTTTAGGATGCTTATGCATTCTTTATTATGAAATTCTGACTATTAAATAGCATACAATGTTTGATGTTTAAAGTATGGTGCATTATGGAATTAAGCCTTTTCACCCAAATATTTATTTTTCAAGGGCCAGTGTCCAAATTCCTATAATATATGTGAAAAGTTTAAAAGTTAAATAACAACTGAAAATGCTTTCTTTGTGTATAAGATTTCAGAAATATTTATAAGTTGAGAATGATAACAACAGAAATTGTTTTTACTGTATTGCATTAATACTGCTGATTAAATAAGATACTTTTGATATGTGATTTTGGAGATAAATGTATGAAATCTATTGTCCTCCAGTACAAGAGATATTAAGCTCAGGAGATCCTTAGTTATTGACATTGTCTTGGGTTGCAAACTGACTAGTAATATTATATTAGTCAAATGTCCTAATTTATGTAAGAAGATTTAGATAGTACATTAATCATCACTTTTTGAAAAAATTGTGTAGACTATATTCTTTTTTTTTATCTTCTTCTCTTCTAGGATCGAAGTAGAATGTATGACAGTTTGAATATGCACTCTCTGGAAAATTCCCTTATTGATATTATGAGAGCAGAGCATGATCCTCTTAAGGGTATGTGACTTTTTTATTTTCTTATGCCATCCACCATTTTGTCTGCTTCTCTTACCATTTTTCATATGAAAATAAGCACTAACACCTATCTCATCTATAAAATTCTAAATTTGTTAAGAGCCTTTGTTTTTATGAAAAGTCGTATTTTTACCTTGGTAGCTGCTTTAACTTTATGCCAATTTATAGAGAGAAATGGAAAAACCTAAATCTCTTGACTTGTTATTTAAGAAAAAGCCACTTTTTAGAGATAACTCAGTTCACCCAAGGATGAAGAATGGCTCTGAAGGCATTATAGCCACTATTCTAGAATTCTTTCAAATACAGAAATATTAAAAAAGAAAAAAAAATCTTTCTTGAAATACTTGCACTCGCAGTTTGTAGTAATTCCAGCCTAAAATCGTCATAAGTTAACTTCCTTTCTCATTTTCCTTCCTGCTGTCATGTTGTAGGAATTTGAAAGGGTTTTGAGGTAGAGAAGCTAGTCATAAAAGTTAGGGCAAATTAGGTAAAAGAATCAGTGCCCGTAACGTTATACTGTCAGCCTTGTCACAGTTACAGTTAACTGTAACTGAAGAAATTGTGTTAACAAACTTGTTTTCATTTGCATGTTACATGTTAGTGATTTATATTTCTTCATATAAAATATATTCTTGCCTTTTATATTATAAATGATGAGAATCTAGCAAACTGTGTGAACTTGAGTCATGAGAAATACTAGTGTCTGTTGCTGCATAATGAACAGTCCCCAAACTTAGCAGCTTCAGACAACAATAAACATTTTATTACCTTACACAGTTTCTGTGAGCCAGGCAGGAATCAGGGGCACTTTAACTGGTTGGTTCTGGCTCAGGGTCTTTCAAACTGTTCTCTTTTTAATTCTGTAAAGCCGAGGATTCCCTTATAAGAGTCAGCCTAAAAACTCTGGAACCCGAGAGTTGGCAGCAAGGCAATGGCTCTGGCTGAGCTGGCAGTACTGATGAGCTATCTCAACACTTTTGTTCTGCCTCTGGGTTTTGCTTGTAAAGGAGTTTCTTATCTTTTTGTTTCCTTTGTTGGTGAGGACTTTGAGAAGCTCAGGGGATTTTGGTAATTGTCAATGATGTGTAATGATGCTAATTCTACTCACAAACTAATTAAGATAGTTAGACTTTGATTATTATTATTATTAATTTTTTTTTTTTGAGGGAAATTGCCTGTAACCAAATTCAGCCTAGTTTTTTGAGTATTTGAGGTTCTGTTTGTTTGTTTGTTTGTTTAACCCAGTTACCCCAACAGTTCCAAGGGCACTTGGATCCACTGTTTAAGAATAGAAGCTGGCAAGCAGCTTATGATTATGAAGACCTTCCCTCTGTTGATTTCCTTGCCTTCTATAGAAAGAAAATGCTTAGAAATTCTAATACTGATCAAGTCAATATTAACTGTAACCAGTGGATAATTAAACTTTTTTCATCATTGTTTCTCCCAGCCTTCCTTAAAGAAGCCCTTTGAATATGTTAAGAGAAAACATTAATTATATACTCACTATTAATTATCCCAGTTTTTCTGTTTTTCTAGCATATTTTATAATAAAAATGGAAGGAAACCTAGAAAGAAGACTTTGAAAAAGAAAACAGAAGCAGTATGAGGCTAAAAGGAATTTAATATCAATAATTGAAATATTCAAATGAATTCAGAATTCTTCTGTTAGGAAAAAAAGGCTCATTAACCACCTTTAGGAATCATGGTAACACATCTCTTTCTAATTGAGACATTTTATGTTCCACATTTATTATGACAGGGAATAGAGAAAAAACAAAAGAAAACATTTGAGAATGCTTCTCCATAGAATTGAGAAATAAGACTGGTTCTATTACCTTTCTAAAATTGGAGCTTCCCAGATGGCCCTAGTGGTAAAGAGCTCACCTGCCAATGCAGGGACGTAAGAGACGCAGGTTCTATCCTGGCTTAGGAAGAGCCCTTGGAGAAGGGAATGGCAACCCACTCCAGTATTCTTGCCTGGAGAATCCCATGGACAGAGGAGCCTTGGTGGGCTACAATCCATGAAATTGCAGAGTTGGATACAACTGAAGCGACTTAGCACACCCACACGCACGCACCTTTCTAAAATCGTCCTGATATCCAAGTGCTGTCACTTAGTTTTTTCTTTTATAACTAGTACAAATTTCCCTGCCTCCTGGGATTTGTCATACTGTGTATCTTACTCCCACACGCTGATCCTTACACCGTTTCTTGGGGCTGGGCATCAGTAAAAATTTAGGAAAGCAAGGTTGTGACATATAGAAGAAACCAATCCCTGAATTTATTTCCCCTCCTTTCCATTCCTGATCTTTAGGGCATCACTTCAGCCTCTATCCCATCTCTCTTATCTCATCTTTTCATCACTTTCAGAAAGTTCTGTTCTCTACTTAGCATATGAAAATTCTCTTCTCTAAAAAAGCAGAATAAATCTTATCCTTCTAAAATATTTTTCAATAATCTAACCAGTTGCTATGTCTTCCATATGGAATCTAATGAACAGAGAGGTGAGACTTGTGGGGTAAATGAAAAACTGAAAATAAAAATGAATTTCTTATTTCCCTTTGTGTAAGTGGTGACAGTTTCTTGAAAATTTTCTGTGCAAACTTGAGTGGTGAAAGATTGTATTAGTTATACACTGCTGCATAAAAAATTACTCCCAAATTTAGTAGCTTGAAGCTACAATGAACCTTTATTATCACCTGCAGTTTCTGTGGTTTAGAACTCAGAAGCTCTTTAGCAGGTTAGTTTTGGTGAGGGTCTTAGGAGGTAGCAGTCAGAACAATGAGGCGGCAGTCATCTGAAGATCTGACTAAGGCGAGGGGGATCCTTTTCCAAGATGACTTACTTACGTGGCTGGCAAGTTGGCGCAGGCTGTTGGCAGGAGAACACAGTTCATCACGGACCTCTGCTCAGGACTGCCGAAGTGTCCTCCAAGCGTGCCCCCCCTACCCCCAGAGCAAATGATAAAGCTCGAAGCAGGTGCCCCAGTGTCTTCTAGGATTTAGCTTCAGAAGTCTCATGCTATCATTTCCATGACAGCATACTAGCCACATAGATCACCTTGCTCAGCTGGGGCGGAGTCTGTTGCCCAAGAGCTGTGAGTCCTGGGAGGCAAAGAGCAGCAGGGGCAGTCATGGAGGCTGCCTCCCAGAGAGATGAAAGGCAGAAACAAAATTTGCATTGGGTTCTGCTGTTCTAAAGGAAAAGAAAAACTGCTTCAGGTAAGGGTTTATGTTGGTAGACAGAAAAGCAATCAGGCAGTCCTCTGGAATCCAAAAAAAGTCCACTCCCGGTTACTGGCATGACTGTTGACTGATTAGACTGACAGAGGGACCCTCCTGCCCCTGCTTCAGCCCAGAATGCAAGCCTAGTGGTTTTTACAGGGCAGCAGAGAACCTCCACTGTTTACTGTTAAGGTCTTTCTAGTCTGGCATGGCAGGTGAAATGGTCTTGTCAAGGCTCTCAGGATGTGAAGTGATGGCAGCCATAGATGAAACCCTGGATGCATGCTGTTCCAGAAAGTGTGCTTTCTTTTATACTAGGCAGTATCCAAGAGCCTGCTGTGTGTTATGTGAAACAGACATGGTCTCTGTTCTTGTGGAATGTACAGCCAAAGAGGAAGAGAGACCTTCTAGTTACATGTGTGATATGCATAGATACATATAACACATTAATATAAACATACAGTAGGGCTTCCCAGGTGGCACAGTGGTGAAGAACAATCCGCCTGCCAATTCAGGAGACATTGGAAACTCGGGTTTGATCCCTGGGTAGGGAAGATCCCCTGGAGGAGGAAATGGCAACCCACTCCAGTATTCTTGCCTGGGAAATCCCATGGACAGAGGAACCTGGTGGGCTCGATTATGTACACATATAACGGTAAGTATTAGAGTACTATGGAGGGGAGGCTATGAAGTGTTTGGAGGTAATAAGTGGAGGTATCTAAGGTAGATGTGGAGAAATAAAAGGTGAGACCTGAAACCTGAGCAAATCAAGGATGAAACAATATGGGGGGAAAGCATCAACTAGACAGAGGGAGCAGGTTGTGTTCAAGAGCTTGTCGTAACTGAGGAGCTGACAGCAGACTTGTCCTGGCATAGCTGTTTTGGGGCTGCCTGCCGGTGACTGGGTGTGACACCGCTCAGCCAGTCCTCTAAGGGTGGGGGGAGTCTTTTGCTCTGGACTGTGAACACTAACACACTGTTTTATGCTTTCCGTAGTACAAGTGGCACTGACGGATCTGTTTTATTTATTCTGCAGTGACTACTCACCATGAACATCCATTTTCTGGTGACTGTCTTGATTTTTGACAAATATTTTCCTTTTCATAGGAAGGACAATTATGAATTCTTTTAATGGTCAAAGTAAATCATGCTTTGCCAAGTGAAGTTTTGTGATTTTGCAGTTTTGTGTTTGCATACCTATGTTAAATAATCTGTGATCTTTTTTCTGTATGTGTGGGTCAATTCATTCCCCTTTAAACAAAAGAACAAGTCAGTGATTATTGTTAATCTCTCTCCCCTCTCTGCCCTCAGCAGTTTACAAAAAAGGTCTTACTGTGTAAGCATTTTTATTCCAAATTGCCTACCCCCTCCTCCAAATCATAAGGGCAAACAAAAAATTTAAGCACATAAAAGATTATTTGAGAACAGCAGGAAGAAATGTAGTTTATTTAGCAATCTTAGGTTCTGTGTCAGCAAGTCACAATGCCTTTACTAATGTTCTCTAAACAATTAAGGGGAATTCAAGAAAAAGGATTTAGAGCATGATTTTTCAATATTGACATATTTTTAGAAGTTGATGCCTTGAAAATGTTTTTATTTACTGTGTTTTTGTATATCGTAGCATCATTTTTATCACTTGACTGCTAAACTCCTGAAGAAAAACATCTCTGCTTATTTTAAGGAAAATAATCCTTGAGGAAATAAGGAATGACTCTATAAATGCTAAGTGGTCCTGGTGGTATCAACTAAATTCTTGCGTCTTTTCAAGACACTTCTTTTCTCTCTGATATTCTCCTCACTCGTCTTAGTATAAAATGGAAGTTGTTGTTGTTCAGTCGCTAAGGCCTGTCCCACTCTGCAGTCCCAAGGAATGCAGCACACCAGGCTTCCCTGTCCTTCACTATTTCCCAGACTATGCTCAAACTCATGTCCATTGAGTCAGTGATGCCATCCAACCATCTCATCCTCTGTTGCCCTCTTCTCCTGCCCTCCGTCTTTTCCAGCAGCAGGGTCTTTTCCAGTGAGTCTGCTCTTATCAGGTAGCCAAAGTTTTGGAGTTTCAGCTTCAGCATCAGTCCTTCCAGTGCATATTCAGAACTGATTTGCTTTAGTATTGACTGGTTTGATCTCATGCAGTCCAAGGGACTCTTAAGAGTCTTCTCTAACACCATAGCTTAAAAGCACCAATTCTTTGGCGCTCAGCCTTCTTTATGGTCCATCTCTCACCTCCATACATAACTTCTGGAAAAGCCATAGCTTTGACTATTCAGACCTTTGTCAGCAAAATGATGTCTCTGCTTTTTAATATGCTGTCTAGGTTTGTCATGGCTTTCCTTCCAAGGAGCAAGCATCTTTTAATTTCATGGCTGCAGTCACTATCCTCAGTGATTTTGCAGCCCAGGAAAGTAAAGTCTATCACTGTTTCCACTTTTCCCCATTTATTTGCCATGAAGTTACAAGTCTGGATGCTATGATCTTATTATTTTGAATGCTGAGTTTTAAGTCATCTTTTTCACTCTCCTCTTTCATCCTCATCAAGAGGCTCTTTAGTAGTTCCTCTTCACTTTCTGCCATTAGAGGGATATCATCTTCATATCTGAGGTTGTAGATATTTCTCCCTGCAGTCTTGATTGCAGCTTGTGATTCATCCCACCTAGCATTCTGTGTGATGCACTCTGCATAGAAGTTAAATAAGCAGGGTGACAGTATACAGCCTTGACGGACTCCTTTCCCGATTTGGAACCAATCTGTTGTTCCATGTCTGGTTCTAACTGTTGCTTCTTGACCTGCATACAGGTTTCTCAGGAGGCAGGTCAAGTGGTCTGGTATTCCCATCACTTAAAGAATTTTTCACAGTTTGTTGTGATCCACACAGTTAAAGGCTTTGGCATAGTTAGTGAAGCAGAAGTAGATGTTCTCCTGGAATTCTCTTTCTCTATGATCCAGTGAATTTTGGCAATTTGATCTCTGGTTCCTCTGTTTTTTCTAAATCTAGCTTGTACATCTGAAATTTCTCAGTTCATGTACTGCTGGAGCCTAGCTTGATGGATTTTGAACATTACCTTGCTAGCATGTGAAATAAGTTCAGTTGTATTAGTTTGGACATTCTTTGACATTGCCCTTCTTTGAGATTGGAATGAAAATTGATTTTTTTTTTCCACTCCTGTGGCCACTGCTGAGTTTTCCAAATTTGCTGACATATTGAGTGTAACAGCGTCATCTTGTAGGATTTTAAATAGCTCAGCTGGAATTCTATCACCTCCACTAACATTGTTGGTAGTAATGCTTCCTAAGGCCCAATTGACTTCCCATTCCAGGATGTCTGGCTCAAGGTGAGTGATCACACCATTGTGGTTACCTGGGTCATTAAGACCTTTTTTGTATAGTTCTTCTGTGTATTCTTGCCACATCTTCTTAATATCTTTTACTTTTGATAGGTCCTTGCTATTTCTGTCCTTTATTGTGCCCATCCTTGCCTGAAATATTCCCTTGGTATTTCAGGTTTTCTTGAAGAGATGTCTAGTCTTTCCCATTCTGTTGTTTTCCTTTGTTTCTTTGCATTGTTCACTTAATAAGACTTTTCTTCTCTCTCCTTGCTGTTCTGTGGAACTCTGCCAGTGCAGGAGATGTGAGAGACACAGGTTCAGTCCCTGGGCCAGGAAGATTGCCCTGGAGGAGGAAATGGCAACCCACTCCAATATTCTTGCCTGGGAAATCCCATGGACAGAGGAGCCTTGTGGGCTACAGTTCATGGTGTTACAAAGAGTGGGACAGGGCTGAGCGTCTGAGCACATCAGTAACTATCACATTGGACCCATCAGCTGAAACCACAGTTTACAATTTAAGTACAGAGTCACAAAATAACTTGTATCAGTTTCTAAAATTCTGGTGTGAGAACTTACATTTTCGAGCTTAAGAGCTTCTGGGGCCTTGCCCGGCTGTCCAGCAGTTGAGACTTCACCTTCCAGCGCAGGAAGCGTGGGTTTGATCTCTGGTTGGGGATCCCACATGCCTTGTGGCCAAAAAAACCCAAACATAAAGCAGAAGCAGTATTTTAATAAATTCAAAAAAGACTTTAAAAGTTGTCCATATTAAAAAAAAGTCTTTAAAAAGCAATCAAATTTCATAATTAGAAAAAAAAAATTATTTCAGACTTGGAGAGCATGTTTAACATGCAGCTTCAGGGCCCTGTTCTAGAAATTAGCCATGGCAGGTTATGTGATGAGTACACTTTTAAGAAACTCTCCTCTATTAGAACAAGATCAAAGAAATCTATAAGAAGTTTAAAAAAATTGAGTGGTTTTTATTAAAATAGAGTAGAGCGAAAAATAAAACTGATACCAGCAATATCCATGTCAAAGTATAGTTACTTCCCTCCTCTTAAACTGCCCTAGCTTATTAATAACTCTGATAGAGAGGCATGTATTTCCCAGAACCATTTTGCTTTTCTTCAGCCACCTGTGTGGCTTGAAGTCAAAATTTTCACATGTGCCGAAAAAACGTATAGATGAAAATCATTTTATTAGAATGTTTTCCACAACAAGATAATAGATTGCTATGTATGCTTTCAGTTTTTAAGTAAAATGTTTCCTTCTATTTTAAAAAGGAATAAGTAGAATTTACATATTCTTTCCCTTTTACTTCATTGATTTTGTTTTCTTTTTCTGTAGATCATTGGCCTTTGATAAAGAGGAAAAAAATAATTATTTTTGGACTAAATTATATAGAAGCCATATACATTTTATTAAATGTGTTCTGATTTTAAGAGGTGATCACTGTTGTGACATACTTGATACCTTTACCCCCAACTATTCAGAATTTAGCTCATCTTAACGGAACAATTTATTAGAGTAGAACTTCTGTTGTCAATGTTATCTGCAGATTGAAAAGGAAATTTTGAAAGTGTGATTGCAAAAATTCTTGTTGTAGAAGATTCATCTGAAATATGGTATCATGGATAGAGATTTTAAATTTTTATTTAATTTTAAATATTTCTCTTAGCAACAATATTATTAAATTTAGAGTTGTTATTTCTTCCAAGCATCTTTGAATAGTCAACTAAATGATTTGACTTATATAAGATTACAGTTTCTTTTCTAAAAACTAAAAACTATTGCACAGAAATAACAATGAATTTTCTTAAAAATCACATTTATTCAAAGCATATGTGTATTTATTAAAAGTTTATTACTCATGCAAAGCATCTATCCTAGAACTTTAAATATGGGCTTACAGCCCTTATTTTTAAATTGAAAATAAAAGCAGAAAGAATATTTTTTATATAGAACCTGAAGTGATAAATACATGGGATAACTGAGCCTATGAATTTTAGCAGCTTATTTGTATTTGAAATAAGTATTTGAAAAGTATCTGAGTCTCTAATGAAAGGTTTTCCTGCAGGATATAGGACTTTATTCTTTGAAATGTTTTTCTTATTTCAAAAAGTAGTGTGTATTCATTAAAGGAAATTTGGAAAAACTTGGGGGAAAAAGTTTTTAAATTATCAATAATTCCACAAGCTAAAATAACCATGTTTAATATTTTTGGTATATAATTTTTCTCATTTTTTCTTTTTAAATATATAAACATAAGATATATGAGATATTCAAATAGTTACCTTCCCTCTAACCTGGTTAACTTTCAAAAAGTTAGTTTAAAAAATATATGTACATAGATTACAAGGTAAAATAGTGCCATAAGGTTTATAGAAGAAAAAATAGAAGTCTTTCTTCATTCTGCTCTGTCTACTTCTGATTTCTGTTCCTTGGATGTAGCCACTTTCAACTGTACCTATTCTTCGCATAATTATTTGTAAATAATATGCGCTTATGCTTTATATTTCCTACATTTTAGGTATTGTCTGTAGACTGTCTACTTTGATTTACCCATACCCCCAACATTTTCACTGCTTTGTCCTCTGAAAACTATTTTAGGACCACTTTTGTTTTAGAGGATGCAATTACTGTGATAATACAAATGTTATTTACAGATGAACCTCATATGTTTTGTACTGTAACATTTTCTGTCTCATATAACTCTTTTTCCTGGAATTTATCATTGTCTCTTTTGGTTTGTTTGCTTAGTTTTCTAAGTACATACACTAATTCATCCCAGAATATATTTGTAAAACACTGAAGCTTCTTGGAACATGTAAAAACAGCAAATAGTCATATAAATTGTCTTCCCCCCACCCCGCCCACAACGGTGTGAGTATTCTTGTAGCCCATCATAACTGTCATTTTGTGGTTTCCTTAAGCCCAAGAATTCCTTATTCCTTTGGGATTCATGTCCTAATTTCCATGTTCTTTCTTAATGATTTATATATGTTTTATTGGGCCTATCTTACAACCTTCTTTCAGATGGGGTATAAATTTTGAGGCTTGTATGTATAAAAACATGATTATTCTACCTACATAAGATGATAGGCTCGTGTGGAATTATGTATTAGTGATTTAGAATGTTGAAAGCAATGCTTCATTACTTCCAGGGTTAAATTTAACACCATTCTAAAACCTGTTCATTTGTATGATTGTCTTGTTTTCTGTTTTTTAATTTTACTTTTTTACTGGAAGCTTTTAGAATATTTTCATGCCTGTGGTTCTGAATTTTTGTACTAATGAATATGGGTCTTCCTGTGTATGATGGTAGGGGACTTTACCGGTCTGTCTTCTTCCCCTTTCTTCCTTCCATCTTTCCTTCTATCATTCCATTTTCTTGTTTTATTTCTTGTACTGCACATTAGTTGAGTCCTCCTATTTCAGAGATTAATTTCCTTCAGTTCTTGGAAAATTTTTTTACCTTTTTTTTTTTTAATAATTTCTTCTCTTTTATTTTTTATATTACCCCTCTCTGAAATTGCTGTTCTTGAAATATTGTCTCCTATACTCAACGTTTGGTTTCTAACTTCCATGACTTTATATTTTGTTTCACTTTTGGAAGGGTTTCCTCATCTCTTACTTTCAATCCTTCTAATGATTTATTTAAAAAATTTTCTCTGAATGACTTTTAAGACCCTATTTAGAAAAATTCTCAGAACTTTCTTATTTTTATTCTTTGATCTTATTTCTCTGGAGTGTTTAAACATTATTATTTTTCCAGTTCCTTGTATTGTCTATGCTTCTTTCAAGTTCCTCTTTTGTAATTGTTTGGTTTTGTTCTCTTTTTTTTCTCATGCTGGAGACTTTTGTTCAGTATCTTATGATCCTTTGCTGTCCATTCATTTTTAAAGATAAAACAGAAATGGTGATTGGAAACTGTGTGTAGTTACAGCTTATGATCTAGTGAGCATTACTGTAAGTGGATCTGTATGTCCCAGTATCTGTGTTCATGCATTTTCTTTTGTTCTGGGGAATGGACTTGGATGTCTGTCTTCCATTCTTCGGCCTAGAAGCTGTAGTCCTGCCTAGTTAGCCTTCTTAGAAGAGCCAGAGAAGGGGCTGCAGGTGTCTCTGCTTGAACCAATCATCCACCTCCCAGTTTTCAGTTCTACTCATATCTACTCTGAATGATAACCAGAGCTGCTTATTTCTCAACTTTTGGGGGCTTTCATTATAGTAAATGGCTTATTTCTTGATAATCTTCCCCATGTACACACCAGGTTGCCTTTAGTGTTTTTGGTGATTTCTGGTCTCCACAGTCAACTACCAATCAGCCATTCATGTTCACAGCTTTTGAAAATGTGATATGATTCTTCTGTGATCCTGTCCAATTCTCTTTGTCATAATGGTGGTTATGCCTCTTTAAAACTTCTATGCTGACATTTTAGGGGTTTCAGAAAGCAGCAGAGATGAGCTCATGTATTCACTCCTCCATGTTCAGTTGGAAGACTCTGTAATCCCTGGTTTAAGTACCTCCTTAGTGAAGCCTCTTTGACACTCTGGTCAGTAGTGGGTTACTTTGTAAGGATTGCTAAGCAACCATGTAAATTTTCAATTGGAGCACTTTTCTCATTTATTTCTGATTCAGTTATTTTTTTTCAGTGTATATTTCTATTCACATGAGAGTGTATCATGGGAGCATTGACCACTTCTGTTTTTGCCTTATCTTGAATCAGCATCTGTATTAGTGCCAACCAAATAGAACAGGCTCAGTGAATTATTGGTTGAAAGATTAAACAATGGTCCAAAAAATTTTCATCAATATTTATTTAGAACTTAAAATTATTTATATGCATGCAAAAAAGTTTATATAACCATTCCCCTACTGTTGTACATTTGGGTATTTAAATTTTTAAATGAAAGTCAATGAGCTTTTTCTGAGTTTATTTCCATAGAATAGACATTACATTTGTTTTCAAGGCACTAGACGCATATTGCCAACTTTTTTTTCCCCCCAAAGTGTGAAAGTATTTGTCACTCAGTCTTGTCCGACTCTTTGCAACCCCATGGACTATAGCCGTCTGGCTCCTCTGTCCATGGAATTCTCCAGGGAAGCATACGGGAGTGGGTTGTCATTCCCTTCTCCATGGGATCTTCTTGACCCAGGGATTGAACCTGGGTCCCTTGGATTGCAGGCAGATTCTTTACTTTGTCTGAGCCACCATGATAGGCAAGGTTTATTTTGACTCCTGCTACAGCAAAAGGGAGTGAAAACAAATAACAGATTTTTACTGTTCTCTCCTATGCTCCCTGAGAGGGGGGAGGGAACTAGTCCTTTAAATGGGGTGAAGGTAGGGGTGGATCTGTGGGTCAGGCCAGGGGGTGGCTTAAGTGGTCCACCCACCCTTGGTGGCCCTGGAGGTGCTGTGTGCAGGGATAGATCATGCACAGTACTGTGCTTTTGCTCCTGATGCCTCAGAAGTGGCAGTTGAGTTTTTTTTGTATCTTATTGTTCATAATGTGCTGCAACTGCACATGTAGGCACTTTATTTTTAGTTCCGTATGGTTTCTTTGTATTCTGATGCTCAAATAGACCTTTGTGCAGGTGAGCTCACTGCAGCAAAGGGTCCCAGGTCCCAGCCTGTCTCAATAAGCATAAGAAGGAAGGAAACTCATAAGTGAGGGGCAGAGTCTCAGTTTGGAAGTGGAATCCTTTCTCTGGCTCTAAAACAGTGTCTTTTGAAAGCCTGGTTGCTACTTGACCTGTGGTCCTTGGTTGATGTCTGCTGCTGCTGAGATAGTTCACAGATTTCCCACTCTTGTGGAATCAGACCATGGTGATGACCAGCAGTCTTAATTCCCTAAGCATGACTAAGTTTATTGTTTTACTAATTTTTATTGGAGTATAGTTGCATTACAGTGTTGTGTTAGTTTCTGCTGTAAAGTGAAGTGCATCAGCTCTATGTATGCAAAAACCCTCTCTTTTTTGGATTTCCTTCCCATCTAGGTCACTGTAGAGCACTGAGCTCCCTGTGCTATACAGCAGGCTCTAATTAGTTATCTGTTTTATGCATAGTAATGTGTCTGGGTCAATCCCAATCTCCTAAATCATCCCACCCCACCCCCACTTTTGCCAATTTATTTTTAAGTTTTATGTCAGTTTGTACTATCACTGATGATGTTTGATTGTCCATTTGTTATTCTCAATATTACTTTTGTTAATAAACCCTTTTATAATTTAAAGTTTTGTGACCACTAGTGCAACATGATTTTAACATTTAATTGCATATATCAGTTAGTACCAGTTTTATTGAAGTGATTTTACAATAAAACATTATCTTACCAGATGATTAACGACTTAAGTTTAGCCCTTTATTGTTTTTGTCTTTCTCTGTGGTTATACTTAAAAAAAAACTTATTCATATTCTATGTTCCTTGGTGTTTACAGACTCCAGGGACTGTAGCCTTCACAAGTTCTTCTGTCCATGGGGATTCTCCAGGCAAGAATGCTAGAGTGGGTTGCCATGCCCTCCTCCAGGGGATCTTCCCAATCCAGGGATCAAACCCAGGTCTCCCGCATTGCGGACAGATTCTTTACCTGCTGAGCCAGCAGGGAAGCCCAAGAATACTGGAGTGGATAGCCTGTCCCTTCTCCAGGGAATCTTCCCAACCCAGGAATCAAACCGGGGTCTCCTGCATTGCAGTCTTTACCAGCTGAGCTACCGGGGAAGCCCTCCTAATGTATGGTCTAGTATTAGTTGGATAAATGTTTTGAAAGTTATAAATATTAGGTGAAGAAAATTATAATGGGATCCTTATTTATGAGTGAATTAGCTTGATTAATTTTCCTGGAAACTAAAGTAGACTGATGGCTTTTATTAGATGAAGGTAAGGAATGATCCTGTTGCTTTCTTGGAATCTGGATCTAAGGGTCTTTTCTACATTTGTATGATCTTATTCTTAGGCTTTTATGAGGCATGCATTCAGATTTGGGAGTGAGGTCAGGAATGACTGTCCTGCCTTTTGGATCTGAGCAGAGACTGAAATTATTCAAGGTTGGTAATGACCACATTCTGAGTGGATTTTACCAGGCTTCCTGTGAACCATTTTTTTTTTTCCTAACTGGGTTTCAAAATAAAGGTGAAATGTAGATAATGAAAGAAATATGAGAAGAGTCTACCAAAGCAGTGGGAGCAATGCCTTGTTTAAAGCACATAAAAAAGAAGAATTAGTTCTTATTTAAGAGTGTTGTGTATGTGTGTTGGTTTAATATATGTACCCAATATATAACATATCATAGCTATCATTTATTGAACTTTTGATACATGCTAAGCTCTGTTCTCAGAACTCTACATATATGGATTAATTTAGTTACTTATCACAACTAAGGGTAGATATTTAGCCTTAATTTACAGTTCGATGATTGTGGTGGCTTACTAATAATAAATATCTAAATTTCATTGCTAGTAGCTGGTGGAATTTAATAGTTCTTAAGTTTGTGCTTTGAACCACCACACCATACCACTTCTCTTATTAGTTGGTTAACTATTCTAATTCAAACTCTTGACGTGTGATTTTTTTTTTTCTGTTTAAAAGAGTTGGCAGAACGTGTGGCATTGTTGTTCAGCACCTTTCTCATCACTAATGAGAAATTTGTTGGCATCTTAACTGTGAATATTGGGGCTTTGAAGATCATTTTTTGGATGCATTCATTAAAGAAAAAGAAAACACTTGTGGAGATGGGAAAAATTAATCTTGGCAAAGAGCAAAAATAGGACTTGTCTTTTTCCCTCCCCTCCCCATATTTAAGGGGTTAAGAAATGAATTGATAAAAGCTTGTTTTGTGATTTTTTTTTTTTTCCGTTCACTAAGAGAATGTCTTTTCCCTGTCTCACATACAAATGCATATTTAGGTACTGTGCTTTAGATCAAGGTCATAGTTCACATAACAGAATGAGACTTTTTTTCATCCATTTAATAAATATTTGAATCTGTTATGTACCAAGCTCTGTGTTACATGCTAGAGATAGAGTAGGGAATAAAAAATGACAGTCTTGCCCTCATGGATCTGTTTAATGAAAGACAGAGACAACAGGAATCAGTGTTGTCAATCTGCCTCTGTTTGAAGGCAGAAGCATAGTGTCAAGGGCACAGAGAAAGAATGAAGCTGCTGCTTTAGACAGGATGGTCTGTGATGGCATCTGTTAAAGACCTAACTGAAGTGAGAGGTGTGACTTTGGTCATATGTAGGCAAGTGCATTTTGGATCAAAAAGGGGAGGAAGTATACAGATCCTGAAATGAGAATGCGCCTGCTATGTTTGGATAATAGCAGAGGCCATTGTGGTTAGAATGGTAGATGATGAGGGGCCAGATAAGTGGGGGAGGGTTTTAAGCAATAGAGCAATATAAGCTGACTCAGGTTTTAGAAGGATCACTGCTGAGTGGAGACAAGACCATGAGGTTATTCTGGCCGTCTGTGAGGAGATGGGGATGGCTTAGGCCAGGCAGACAGTGAAGGAGCTGGTGAAGAGTAGTCAGGTTGGGCTCTGTGTTGATAAGAGAACAGGTGACAGATTTATACACAGATTAGTCAGAGTGGGGAATAAGGTAACCCAAAGTTTGGAGATGAGCAAACTACTGGGAAAAAGTGCTGTATACTAATCTGGGGAAATACAGAGTTAAGGTAGAGAGTTGCAGTTAAGAGATACAATGTGAGTGTAATCTGCTTAGAGATGACATATAAAGTTTTGGTAGCAGATAATGTCATCTAGCAGAGAAGGCAATGGCACCCCACTCCAGTACTCTTGCTTGGAAAATCCCACGGATGGAGGAGCCTGGTAGGCTGATGTCCATGGGGTCGCTAAGAGAGCGACTTCACTTTCACTTTTCACTTTCGTGCATTGGAGAAGGAAATGGCAACCCACTCCAGTGTTCTTGCCTGGAGAATCCTGGGGGCGGGGGAGTCTGGTGGGCTGATGTCTACGGGGTCACACAGAGTTGGACACAACTGAAGTGACTTAGCAGACTTAGCAGCAATGTCATCTAGGGAGCCGTGTAGAGAGAGAAGTCTGAGGATTGACCACTGGAGCTTTAGCATTTAAGGGTTGAGAAGAGGAGGAACATAAATTACTTGCAAAGAAGACCTTAGGAGTGGCTGCTGACAGAGGAGAACCAAGAGAATATGGTATCAGGGAAAGGAAGTAAGATGCTACATCGAGTGGGCGTCCCTAGTGGCTCAGTGGTAAAGAATTCGCCTGCCAATGCAGGAAACGTGGATTCAACTCCTTGGTCAGGGCCATCCCCTAGAGTAGGAAATGGCAACCCACGCCAGGATTTTTGCCTAGAAAATCCCATGGACAGAGGATCCTGTTGGGCTACAGTCTGTGAGGTCACAAAAGAATTGGACACAACTTAGCAACTAAACTCATCAAATGGCTATCTTCTCATTAACTAGAAGCTTTAAATTTGAGAATACACAAGCATTAAGAAATGTTGGGGAAATGATTGCTTCATTCTATCCTTTCTAATTCATATTTCTCTAACTTTAAAAGAATGTTTATAAATCTAAGGAAACATGAAATAAATGTTATCATTTTATCACTAATAAGTTCTTTGTGTTGGTAGTAAGTAGTTTGGAGAAAGAACTTACGTGCTGATAAATATCAATAAATATATATATATATATGAATATATATATGAATAGTCTAATATTGGCTTAACTTATCACATATCTTTAAATATTGCCTTGTGAATAATTTATCTTTATAGTTGGTAAGTTGTATGCAGTTATCATATTTGTCAGTGTTTTTTGATGCAGTAATATGCATCTGGCCCCATCACTTCATGGCAGATAGATGGGGAAACAGTGTCAGACTTTATTTTTTGGGCCTCCAAAATCACTGCAGATGGTGATTGCAGCCATGAAATTAAAAGACGCTTACTCCTTGGAAGCAAAGTTATGACCAACCTAGATAGCATATTGAGAAGCAGAGACATTACTTTGCCAACAAAGGTCCATCTAGTCAAGGCTATGGTTTTTCCAGTGATCATGTATGGATGTGAGAGTTGGACTGTGAAGAAAGCTGAGCGCCGAAGAATTGATGCTTTTGAACTGTGTTGGAGAAGACTCTTGAGGGTCCCTTGGACTGCAAGGAGATCCAACCAGTCCATTCTAAAGGAGATCAGTCCTGAGTGTTCATTGGAAGGAATGATGCTAAAGCTGAAACTCCAGTACTTTGGCCACCTCATGAGAAGAGTTGACTCATTGGAAAAGACCCTGATGCTGGGAGGGATTGGGGGCAGGAGGAGAAGGGGACGACAGAGGATGAGATGGCTGGATAGCATCACCAGCTGGATGGACATGAGTTTGAGTGAACTCCGGGAGTTGGTGAAGGACAGGGAGGCCTGGTGTGCTGTAATTCATGGGGTCGCAAAGAGTCAGACACGACTGAGCAACTGAATTGAACTGAACTGAATGTGCATCTGAAATGGCTAATATGAATTGTCTTTTTGTATATGTATTATGCCTATTGTTAAAATAATAATAGACTAATAAGACAATTTTTAAGGTACTGTAGGTCTTCTAGTTATTCACCAACACCTAAGAATACAGATTTTTCAAAATTATTTTTCAATTTTATAGTATTTTAATGTAAAAGAGACCAAGTGGGAGTATATACCCATTTCTTTAGATATGTTAAAACCATCATGACGTTACTATATTTTGTCATATTTTTACATTCATAAATAATAGGCCAATTAATTTGCTCAAACTCACTGCTAGAGGACTTTATCTGTAAAGTTAACTTCTGGTATAACCGAGAAAACTCCTAAGTAGCTTAAATATGATAGGCATTTTCTCTTTTACATAAACATAAGACTCCGAGAAGTAGTGTTGTGGTTCTCATGGGTCTGGGGTCCTTCAGTCTTGTAGTCTTCACACCCAGCTTCTGCCTCATGATCTAAGATGGCTGATGCGGTTGAGCCATTGCATATGCATTCCAGAAAGCAGGAGAAACAATCAAGAAAAGGGAAGAGCTTCCCTTTTAAGGATACTTCCCAGAAACTTCATTTACCAGTTGTGTTTTACATTTGTTGACCACACGTTAGACACATGGGCACACTTAACAACAAGAAAGGTTGGGAAAGTCTCCTTTTTGCCCATTTGTGTGTCCTAGTATTGACAAAACAAGTGTTAATCTACAACTACCTCTGTGTCACAGGCCTTTAGACAACAGGGGGAAACTGGTTTTATAGCAATGTGGCTTTTTTCTATTTTTTTTTTCTGTATTAAAGGATAAGTTATCTATGCTGCATAATCATTCTGTGAAGTTTTTCATTGAATGAATTTTTTTGTACAACCAATCATACATATTTTGATCCAGATTGTTATTAGCTAGGAAGACATCATAAGATAGTGATTAAGTATGTAGCTAATCTGCCTGGATCAAATCCTGCCAGTACTGTAATCTTGGGCAAGATGTTTAACTTTTTGTGGCATGGTTTATCTTCAAATGGGAAGATAATGGTACCTAAGTCAGGATTGTTGTGAGGGTTAAGTAATTCATTGTAAAGGACTTAGAAAAGCTCCTGCTGCTGCTGCTGCTAAGTCGCTTCGGTCATGTCCGACCCTGTGCGACCCCATAGACTGCAGCCCACCAGGCTCTGCCGTCCCTGGGATTCTCCAGGCAAGAATACTGGAGTGGGTTGCCGTTTCCTTCTCCAAGAAAAGCTCCTGGTACATCATAAACCTGCCAAGTGCAGGTGTCTGACTCTCCACAACCCCATGGACTGTAGCCTGCCAGGCTCTTCTGTCTGTGGAATTCTCCAGGCAAGAATCCTGGAGTGGGTTAGGCCAATCCCATTCTCCAGGGAAGCCCATAAAACCTCCAGTGTTAGTTATTACTGTCAATTGGCAGATTCTTAATGAAAGTAATTTTAATACTACCCCTTGTAAAATAGATGGGCTTCTCCTATGGCTCAGATGGTAAAGAATCTGCCTGCAATGCAGGAGACCTGGATTCTACCCCTGGGTTGGGGAGATCGTCTGGAGAAGGGAATGGCAACCTATTCCGGTAGTCTTGCCTAGAAAATCCCGTGGACAGAGGAGCCTGGCAGGCTACATAAGGTCCGACATGACTGAGCAACTAACACTTACTCACATGTAAAATAGAGCTGTGAAAGTTTACTTGTAAAAGATGTATTAGTATTTCACTATGGTAGAGGAAAAGTAACTGGGTAATTTTAAAACAAATCTAAATCTGCTTATTTCAATTTGGAGTATTTTATTATCTTGAGAGATTTTCTTCTTTGAAGAATTATATTTTAGAACATCTTTACGCATATCTATCCATTTGCAAATAGAATATCTGTTTATTGAACTTTTCACATAAGGTGTGCCTTTTAAGTCCATTCAAAGCCAAGAAGTCAAAAGACTATTAGTAATGAAAATATCTTGTTACCTGTGTCTTATGATGAAAAATAAAGTCAACAGTGAACCTATTAGAGGATAATTATGTGGCAATTGGAAGTTGAGTGTCTTTTGAAGTGGAACTAGGCTTAAGGCTTTGCTTAGTTTACTTTTCTTGGAAATCTTGCTTGAATCCCTGGACTTGGTTAAATACTCATTTGTGTTTTTGTTTTTTTAATATAGCCTACTGTACATAACTCTTTACCCTTGGCTAAGTGTATTGGAATTGTTTATTTGTGTCTGTCTCACCTACCGCATCATAAGCAGAGACTATCTCACTAGTGTTTGTATCCTTAGCATCAGTGTACAGACTAATGAACTTGTTATACTGAACAGAGCAATACAGGTTGCCACTTTGTTAGGGATTTCGGTTTTCAGTCTCAGTATAACAGTGGTTTTTTTGTAGCCTTAAATTGTTCTCTAAATTTGGTCGTCTGCAACAAGATGTTTAGAAATAGGCATATTTCCAAAATAAACTATGATCCTTCAAAGTAATGTTCCACGCTGTTGAAATATCCAGTTCAAGAGAGCTCTGCTTCCTAACTCTTTTATCTTATGCCCTTTGTACTTACTCTCCTGTTTCTCACTGCATACTAAAGCACATCAATAAACTTACTTGTATGGCATTCCGTTAACTAATGTCATGCTGCATGAAACTTAGGAGTCAGTAAGGGCTGGTAAATTGTCCTTTGAAGGTCAGAAACATTTATTTTAAGTTCAGTGTGAAAACGAAGTGTGTAGTTAAATTAGAACTCAGATGATGTGTGTGTGTTTATGTGTATAGATACGTATACATATATCTGCTTATATATCTGCAGATATATAACTACCTTATATACTTATATAAGTACCTTATATACTTATATAAGTATCTTATATATCTGTATATATCTGCTTACCTGTTTTAATGTCAAAATTGGATTACCTTTGCCACTTGCTCTTGCACTGGAGATGATAAAATTCTTTAACTTCATAATTGAAAGCCAGTAGAAAGTATCTGTTTTGTGTGGGATATTTTGGAGAGGACCCTTCGAGTATAAAGTACTTGCTGAGGCGGTAAAGGTGATGCAGTTACTCTGTACTCTACAAATCCTGTCAGGTTCATTGACAGCCATTGGTTTCTCCCTCTGGTATCAATACACTTGCACTCTGTCATAGTGTCTTTTTCAAGGGCTGTGCTAAAAGTTGCTAGAATGCAGTCTCACAGATATTTAATTTTTGAAAGTTTCCTAAGCAGATTTTAATGTACCTTTCTAATAGTCTATCAAAGATTCAGTCATTCGAGGAAAATCCTATATTTTCATGGACTACAAACAAATGATCATCCTCACTTTTGGGATTTAATCAAATAAATATTATGATGTAAAACTACAGCAGTTGTTCATGTACAACTTTTTTCTCTTCCACAGCAGTATATAGTAGTCGTCCCTTCTGTATTTTTCTAAATGCAAAATTCCCTAATGAAGGATGACTCAAAAAGAAGTATTATACTCCTAAGCTTTAATATTTGCATTTTTTATGTTTTTATTTTTGTCTCATTTATAAACTTTGAACAATATCAAACTGTTAAATTTCCAATTTATTTGTGGTAAAACCTTTAAGGTGTTTTTATTAAGCTTTATTTAAATTCAGCTTATAAAATCATATTGAATTCAAGAGCAAGTTGAGAAGAGTTTGGGGGCTTTGTGGGTTTTTTTTGACATTTTGTTGTGTTTTTTTAAGAATATAAGTTTCTGTCCTTCAAATATGATTTTTGGGAAAATAGATCTTTAGAGAGAATTACAAACAGATTTGAGAATTTTTTTTTTTTTAATTTTCACATCCTGTATTAAGTTTGAAAGACTCGGATACCTACATTGTTTTTACATTCCAAAAAAAGAAAACTTGATTCTGTAAGGGTTGCTCCCAAATCACATTGTGCTCTTATATTCTGAGAACTAAAGTTCACTGTTTTCAACTTCCAAAGATAGTTTCAGTTAATAAACTTTAAACTAAACATTAATTTTTTATTCCTGAAGAACTGTACTGTGCTCAGTAAATTTCTTCTCCTTACTCCCCTTCCTTTTTTTTTTTTTTTTTGCTTTTCAAATAGCTCCATAATCTTCAAACTTCCCTTTCCCATCTTTTTAAAGGTCGATTGAGCTATCCACATCCAGGAACTGACAATCTATTGATGTTAAATGGTAAGTTTTTATAAAAACATTTTATGTTTTCAATTGATGTATATAAAGATGACTGAATACATGTTTCTCTAAACCTTCCCCATACATACAAGTTAATCATTTTATAAGTATAAAAATGAAGCTGCAACTTTTCCTGTATAGAAAATAGAATTAGGAGTTTGAGCATATTCTCACTGGCAAAGCAGCCATTGAAGTATATTTTTGACAGCATGATTTAATTCAATGACTATGACTATGGAGGCAGTTCTGAGTTTAAATATCAGCTTTCCAGTTTATTGTATTAACTTGTCAAGTAACTTCCATGTGCCTTAGCTTCCCATCTGTGAAATGGGAATAGCGGTCTCAAAGTTCATTATGAGAATGAAATGAGATGCTATTTACAAAGTGTGTAGAAACTGTTATTATATATTATAACACTTGTGTTAATGTTCAACTAGGAAATATACTGGTGATTCTCTAAATATAGTAGTCATACTTAATTTATTCTAGTTAGAAAGTTTACACAGTGAATTTTACTCTCATGAAAAAGAATAAATAGACTTTCATTAAAGTTGTTTTCTTTCTGTTGGACAAATATTGCATTTGGAGTCACAGTACCTAGCACTTCCATGACTTTGGAGTAGACACGGCAGGATTAAAATACCCTTCGCAAAGGTTGCTTTTATTTATTTATTTGTTTTTTAATTTTAAAGATCACTTATTTATTGTAGAGTATGTTCAGGGGGCAGGTCTGAGAAGAGGGAAGGAGGATGAAGAAGGAATGGTAAAGATAGTATAGGACTTCCTTTAAAATACATAATTAATTGCTAGAGTGGCTTGACACTTCTTCAACTAAAGCTTTGCTGAAAAAAGTTGGCAATGAAGTTGAGAAACAAAGAGTGAAAAAACAGTGTGAAGCTAGACCATGTGAACTCCAGTGTTAAGTAAAAATTAATATTAAGTAAAGATGGAAAAATAGGAAGAAAGTCTAGGCTACCTAGGAGATAGTCAAGGTAGATAGGATTAAGGAATAAAAGAAGAATTGAAGAAGCAAAGTGTTAAGTGACGTGACAGATTGATTTGTTCAACATTTGACCCTTCTGTACTGAGCACCCACCACATGCTAGCCTAGTCTAATCACTGGTTTATTTATTCCTGAGGATCTTCCAGGATGGTTAGAAGTAGAATTGTCACAGTATTAACAGACTCTGCACTCTAGACTGAGATCATGTTCATGCCAGGCCTTACAGAGATCTAGCAGTCCATAGACTTTGACCATAAAGGCACTAAAAATTACATTCCAGGACCTCTTCATGCGGCCTTTTCTCTACCATGGAATTAACAAACCATATCATCATTTAAGCAGCTGGTCTCTGAATTCTAAATCTGTGATTGAAAATTACATTGTTGAAATTGAGTTTACAAAACAGAAAATAGATCATAATCTTTATTACTTTTATGGCTTGATGTATAAAATAATAACTTTAGGTAATGCTACATTTTTAATATGCTGATATCCTGACTTCCTTAAATTCTTTTGGAACAGTCTGTGTGGTAAATAAAGGTCATTCACATTTCTATTTTTAACTTCTAAGAAAAGCTATTCAGTTGAAAAGTGAATTTGCATATGTTTCACGTATTCTGTTAAAGTCTATCTGAAGGAAAGTGCTGTATGAGATAATTTGTTAGATCATTCACAGATGTTCTTAGACTGCTGAATACATAGTAAAATAGAATGATTCAGAAGTATATCGTAATCACAATAGAATGTGTTGGTTCTGTGTGAGCAGAGCTTAGTAGCCACACTGTTTTTACAGTTTATACTTTCGGTTGCACTAAACATTATTAAACTAATTGACTTCTTCAGTTGTCTAAAACCTTTATAAATAATCTAGATGTTGAGTGTTCCATCCCATAGTAGACCTAGTCATATTTTATTAAATATATATTTTCAAAAAAAAAATCATGTCCTGTGAATAGATGAAAGAGTTGGATTTGTTTGGAGAATAATAAATTTAAGGCAGGCAGGAGTTACATCTTATGGACAAATCTGTTTTTATTTTTTATGTTAACATCCTTTACAGAATTCCATTTTAGAGTTATAGTACATACTCAGTACAGTAAGCCATCCTGGAAATTCTGAACTTCTGACAAGGGACTAGGGGAGAAAAATGATGATGAATCTAGGACATCAGAAGTGTTTAGGCTAGTAGAAACAACTGGATCCAGAGAGGAAAAAAGAATGCTTTGCTTATCTGGGATCCTTGGTTAAGAGGAAAAGCAAGGGCAGAAAATAGGGTATATTTATAGGGTAAGAAAGTATTAAATGTTAAGAATGTAGGGTTTTTTGTAGATGTCAAGGTTATTGAAGAGAGAAGTGAGAATTAAGGGATATTAATATCAAACTTCTGCCTACACTGAGTTATTATGAAATATTATTGATGGACTAAAGAAATTATAGCATTTCAGTACATAGACCTGCTTTTTAAATTGTTGCTCTTTTTAGTTTGTCACAAATTTAACTCACCATTAGGCAACTGATTTAGTAATATTATTTAACCAACAAGCATAGCTGATATTATTGATCTTTAAAATCAATATTGGTAATAAATTCTACATCAGTATTACTTCCATGTGGTGGTTTAGCAATAGTTGGCAGTGGTTGGAATTACAGACTCTGGAGCCAGGTTATCTGGGTTTAAACCAGAGTTTGCTATTTCTAACTGTGTGACCTTGGGCAGTTTACCAAACTTCCCTTTGTCTCTGAGTCCTCACGTGTAAAAGAGACACAGCATTCTGCCTGCCTCAGAAGGATCTTGTGAGAAGTGAGTGATTTCATTCACATGAAGTATTTAGAACGGTTCCTGACAGTAAAAGTCGGTTATGGTAACGGGTGGTAACAGTGACAGAATGACTTTGAAAGAGTAAAAATCATGTCTTGTGCATAAATGAAGAAGCTGGATCTGTTTGGGGAATATAAAATTAAGAGAAGACATAACTGGAATTTTCAGGTGTTTGAAGGAAGTTATTTATAGTGGACAAAGACTTACGTTACTTCAGAAAGCCTGACTAGAACCATTTGGAAGAAGCTCAAAGTTGGGAGTCAATAAAAGTAAAATGATTCCTCAAGCAGTGTTTCTCAAGTGTGATACACTCACCCTTTGTGGTACCCAAGATGACTTTTGATGGTTCACAAATGCACATTAAAATAAACACACGCCTATTACAGTTTAAGATCATTCCTTAGCTAATACAGTACTGGCAGAAATCTGTGATGTTCTAGTGGTGCTAGGCTTGAGTCCATTAAAAGATAATATATAAACTCAGGCCTAGGGGTTATGAAGATAAGGCAGACGATGTAAAGGTTTTGTGATTCTACCTTCCTGAGTAATTAGCATGATAGCTAAACATGTAAATACTCCTTTTAAATCAGGGATAATAAAGGATAAATAGGGACTGGAGTAAAGGTCAGGAAGTTGGTCAAAATAGGTGAAACTCTGAAGTACCTCTGGCAAATCCGTTAACTCTGAGCCTCTGTTTACTCAGATATAGAAAAAGTTATAATCCCATACCTATATGTCTCGTGAAGTCGTTCTTTAGATTTTTTTTAACAGATTTTAACAGCAAAAAATGTCATAGAATATAACTGCAAATAGGCTCCTACAATAGACTGTGTTCCTCAATTCAGTTAGAAATCCAGTTGACTAGTGAACACTGCCACTATTGAATAATTCAGATATTGTAGAAGAGTCTAGCTTTAACATCTAGAAATACCTTAGGGAAGTTGCATTATATAGCAATGGGTAGATTGTCTAAAAACCAAAGGTTTTACTGGCTGATGTTAGAATGACAGCTTTAATGTTTGTATTTCTAAGTGTATAAATCTTATATTTTTAATTAACAATAGTGAAAAAAAATATTTTCTAGAAGTAATACAAAATGGTGCATCATTGGAGTATTTGTTTCTATTACTGTACTCCCTTCACATGTCTCCCAAGAAAAATAGCTTACATTTTTATTAGTACATGTGATTTTTCAAAAGGGGAACAGAGCAGAAGTGTGGGGAGGGGGTTAGCAAGCTGGTTTGAAATTCAGATTTATTGTGATTAACCACATACAGCCATGTTTGTAATCAAGAGCTTGTTCTATTTTAGGAGGAAATAATGTGTATCTTTTAATTAAGAAAATGTACTCAGTAATGAAATTGTCTTAAGTATATTCAGTCATGAAAATAGGAATCTTGAGTATGCAATCAGTTCTTTTTTGATGCTGATGGAAGTGAAGTAGATCATAGCAGATTTATTTTGGATCTTGAAAAGGATTGTGATCGGGGGGGATAATGTCTTTAGCTTCACACCAAGAAAATGTTAACCTTTAAATGTATTTCCAGCTGATTTGGTATGACCTGTCCCTTCCTCCAATTGCAGTAATTCAGGTACCACAGACTGTTGCTGAGAGTAAATACCTAAGGGCACAAAGGTCCTAAGGAGAAGGCTAGAATTATCCTGTTTCTTTTTAAGTAGCTGCAGGTTAGGATCTAAACAGATTATTGGGAACCAGGACCCAAACTGTAACATCCCTTGTATAGGAAGGATCTTCAGGCTTTTCTCACGTCCTTATTACCTTCATTGAAAACAAAGAAATATGTATGTGTGTGTCTATACTATATATTGTAACACACATACATACATATATACATATGTATATACAAACGTATGTTAAATAGCCAGTTCCTCACTTTTTTATGATGCTTTATAAATCTATGTACCTGAAATTTAATACTCTAAGTACAGTGTTTTTATACTACAAATTATTTGCCTTTTTTTCCCTCTAAATCATATTCTAAATGAGTTTGGGAGGGGCATACTGCTTAAAGAAGTCTGTTTTAATTAAAACATAATGATTACTAGATGTGTAATGATTTTCTTTTCTCACTGAGGATTTCTGATAATTCTGATTTGGTTACAGTGGAACATATCCATGAAATTCACATAGAAATATTAGTAGGAAAGTTGAGTACACACACCATTGGTTAGCATAATGGTAGGAGATTGGTTATTTCCCTGACAGGGAGTAGGGAATGTTTCACATGGTTTAGCTTCATCTGCAGTCAGTTCTATTTTTGGTAATGTAGAGACTTGGAATCTGAGAGTTGTCCAAGAAATAAGGGCAATAGCTCTTTACAGGATTCTAAAATTCCTCAGGTATGAGATAGTTGGAGAAACTTTCTAAGTAATGTGTTCAAGCCTAGAAATGAGACGAAACCTAAGATGCTGTGAACATTTGTACATATTTTCACTATTTTAATGTTGACTAGCCTTAGCTAAGAACATAAAAACTAAGACCATAAACTGGTTATGATGTCATTAATTTTCTCAATAGATCATGAATTATGTTGTACAGTTGCTAAGTCATGTCTGACTCTTTGTGACCCATGGACTGGAGTGCCCCAGTCTTCCCTGTCCTTCACTATTTCCTAGAGTTCGTACATTATTACTTAATCATAACTTTATAATATGACTTTAAATTTGATGAAAAGTTTTATTTTCTTTTGAATATTTGACCCTCTACAACCATGAATGAAATTCCCCAAAGCAAATTTATATTAGATTAATGCCTTTAGATAAGCAGGAAGTCCAACTTTTGATTTAAGCTGTGAAGTGCTTTGGGGCCTATTGACCACTTTGATGCTGAATACAGTTATAAAGACTTCAGGGAATTCATCCTTCCATAGCCTGTTCTTGATAACTCCTTTTATAATTCCTAGTGTCTGATTTTCCATAGTTGACCGTCAGTCTCTTTGAGACCTTTTGTTTTTCTTAAGGATTACATGTCTCAGAAGACCTAGATGACAAAATTCCAAATGCCACTTCTACCACTACCCTCACCCGAAACTAATATATAGATCAGTTAAGCTATATATTAATATAATCTGTATATATACATAAACACACACAGAGGTAAGCTATATATAAATGTGTATATAGGTGAGGTAAATCTGCCAGGTTTTGAGCTAACTGGAGCTCATGGACAGGTTAAGTCTGCATTTATATAAGAGAAGACAACAGTTTGTACATACAGTATACGTTAAGTAAAGACAGTAAAATGCAGGGATGTTAATGAAGTTACTTTATATAAAAGACTAATACAAACCTTACATTTACTGACTTATTTCTTGAAATAAAAACGATTAAGACTTTTCAAGTTTGGTTCTCCCCTTTTTATTATAGGGGAACTAAGACTGTAGCCCCACCCTGTAGACACACTTCTTTATATTAAAGCCTTAGTATAATTTTTTTTAATTTTGTAAAATCTCTACAATAGAATGTGTTTAATGATGTAAAATGTTTTCCTTTGATCTTTAAATTTCATACCTTTGGAGAGACTACATTTCTGACAACCTTTAATATATATTTTGACTTGAAATTTTTCAATAACAGATTTTTCCCAGACCTAAAAAAAATCGATGAATATGAATTAAGATTTTGATTTTGATAGTCATTTTTGGTTTACTGCTAATTCTAGAGTAGAAATACTCATAGTATACTCAGATTTGGGAGCTAAGTTATTTAAAAACAAGTTGTAGATTTTATCAAACTGATACTCTTATGAAAAATAAATTGCAGTGTTTTTTCTCCATGAGGAATCGGTAAACTGCTAGTAACATAGGTTGAAATACTTTCTGCTTTACACTGTTAAAGGTTTAACATATGTACTGTTCTTTGAAGATACTAATAATAGTTCGTATCGGAATCCCTCTTACTCTAGATGTGGAGACAATAAACACTTAGCTGTTATAAAATGTACCAGAAAGATTGAAAGCATCATTAGTCTGTCATTGATCATTTCTTCACTTAAGCAAGTTTGAACATGAGTCTTGTATTCTGTCTATCTAAGCTCTGTAAACTTAAGCGGACCAGTTCAGTATTGTTTCATTTTTTCACTCTTATGTGTCTTCCAGTTATTTTTCCATGCAGGGCTTTGCATAAAAAGTGATGTTGACCTGAATTACTAGTTGGACATTATATGCTGTGTCACTTTCTATAATAAGTAGAAAAGTAAGGATTCAATTCAAGTTGTCTTCATTGGGAAAAATATTTTGGATGCTATTTAACCATAAAGTGTTACATATTCCTATCCCAATTAGATGAAACAAATATATTTATTCATGAGTTTTAACATAATTGAGAATAACTTTTGTATTTCCAGTTAATTTCACAGTTTTTATATGGTTC
Source organism: Bos grunniens (assembly GCF_055505025.1). Classification (NCBI taxonomy): domain Eukaryota; kingdom Metazoa; phylum Chordata; class Mammalia; order Artiodactyla; family Bovidae; genus Bos; species Bos grunniens. The sequence goes on along the minus strand of NC_141170.1, from coordinate 7,460,719 downwards.
AGATGGCACATAAAAGAGTGCTTTGTAAATATTAAAATACCATGCACATGTTGTGTGATGATATTGAGGTAGCTCTTAAGACAAAGTAGTTCTAATTTCCAGATGCCCACATAGCTTTCCATGTCATAAATGTTTGTTTATGTGGGCTTATTTTTAGTTCTGACATTTTACAATTTGTCCTTTGTTTACATGCAGCGAGGAGTTATGGGCGAAGACGAGGTAATTCATTTCTGTTTGCTATGGTATAACTGTTTCTAATTGGGTTTTACTGATCAATGTTGTAATTATTCCAGATTTATTATGCAATGTCTGGAAACTCACTGAAAAATTGTGTTTTGATTTGCACACTTACTTGTCCAAGTTTTGAACCCTAAATAGCTTAACCTTTAAGGTACATTTTCATACTAATATGGTTATTTAATAAATTTTTCCATTATAAATGTCTAGATTTTAACTTTTTAAAGTCATTTGTGTATCTTTTAAGATAAACCTTCTGTTTATAGTGTTTTAAGAGATGTGTTTTATAGATACTACTGAAGGTGACATGAAATATGAATTTTCTGCTCTCTCAATCTGTAACTGATTGTCTTATCTATGGTATATAATTTATAGCTCTAGTTTATTAGTTTTATGTTTGATCCAGTTGAACATGGCAAATACCAAACAGATTACTATTAACACTGATATATAGAAATCATGTTGCTCATATTTCTCTGGGTCTTAAAATAATCCTTTCTTTCTCTGTCTTAACACCACACACACGTGCACTTTCTCTCTCTTGTCTCTCTCTCACACATACACATACTTTCTCTCTCGCACAAGAGTCTTCCCCTTTGGGTTCTTGTTTTCTTAAGGAAAAGACTATGCAGCGCTGCTCTGTTCAGCTTCCTAGGAAAGCAGCTAACATTTTCTGTGGCTTAAACTTTGTTTTTCTTTTTCACGTGCAGAAATTGATAGGAAGAAAAGTAGATGTGATGATGGGATGAGAAGAAGCAAAAGTAACTTTACAATAGATTATCTTCTAGTGATGAATAGCCATACTACTTACGTGGTTATTATAAGTGCCAGTAACCGTAGTACTCATTGAAAAGGATTTTCCTTAGCTTGTAAACTCTTCCTTGAGCCATGGAGGATAGATAGTAATAACAGTGCCTTTTGATCAATTTTATGTATGTGTGCCAGCGCTTCAAATTCTTTTTATCTAGTCATGAGTGTGTTACTTTGAAGACAAACCTGCAAAACTGTCACCATTGACGACAGAAACTAGTACTTTATACATGTCAGTAGTATTTCCAGTTTTGTATTTCAACATTGTCTGAATTTAACTTCATTTTCAGAATCTAGTTTCTTGAAATGCTTCACTGACTGTCTTGGTTCTTTATTTTTCTAACTAAAAAATTAAGAGGATTTGGAGACTAATGACTTAGAAAACTGAAGCTGAATAACTTTCTAGAGATTGGTACTAGCAGCTGAGAAGAGGAGAAAAATTGAGAATTTTAGTACCTATTTTCAGTTCTATGGACTACCTTATTTCACTGTGGTATTTTAATATGGAAATTTTGTTGTCTTGAAAAAAGCCCATTTACCAATCTGTGTTTTTAGGTATTTTTGAAACTGTAGAGCAATTTAGGATTCTTGTCTTTTTATACACGTTTCATCTTTTAATCTTAGTGTGATTTATACACCTGATTTGGTATACTCCAGTATAAATGTCATAATCTAGGAAGTTCTTCAAAACAAGGTATAGGAAAATCATGCTGTTTATCTTCTTTTATCTTAATTTAATAATTGTAGACTGTGACTATATTAAGAAAAAACAAAAATTTGTGCTTTACTCAAATATCTCTGTCCTCTGGGAGCCACAAAGACTTCTACTTCAGAGCTACCTCCCAGCATTGAAAGAAAGAAGACTCTCACTTGGTTTAAAGGCTTTTGGTAGAAGCCTTCTGTAGCACAGAGCTGACAGTTGTTATACTTACTTGGCTTAGTTTAGCAGGAGCTGGAGTGAGGCGGGTAGGGCATGGTGGTGGATAACTTTTCCTCTCACGTTGTATAGCATTAAGTAATTTTTCTAGTTGTTCCTCCTAGGAGTCTGCTTTTAAAATTTTAGATTTGATAGTCAGATGAAAATATCCTGTGATAAAGCAGAATGGAAAAGAATATGAAAAAGAAAAATATATATATGTGTATATATACACACACACACATATATGTATAACTGAGTCACTTTGCTGTACAACAGAAAATTAACACATTGTAAATCAACTATACTTCAGTAAATTTTTTTTAAAGTATACCCATTAGAAATAACTATTGAGAGGTCTTATTTGAGTTTGAAAGTACTTTTAACACAGTAAGTAATAAAATATATTAAAAAAAACAAGCACATACTAAAGGAGTGACTCAACAAGTAGCCTGGCTTTCTTCCTATTTTCTATTCACTGTTTCCTCTTCCTACTGCTAGATGTTATAGCAGTATCACACTGATAACCTTTTAACTATCAAAGATTGCTTTTATGGGTTTCATATTTTAGATTTGGTCCATCAAAGGAAGTCCATTTATTTAGTCATTTTTCTTTTCTAAAAAAAAACTCTCATGTGCATCAGATCTGTTGATGTGGAATGTGTGACAGTTGAGCTGATACAATTTTGGCCAAAAAATAAGACATTGCTGTTTACCAGTGTGTGGTGGATGGACAGTATTATTTTCACAAGCATTTTGACTTTATAGTCTAGTTTAAGAAGAACTATTTTTTTCTTCTTTTATCACTTTTGACTCACCTTTAAGCTCAGGCACAGAGTAGCTGTTTTCATTTAAAAGATTTCCCACTTGAGTGTAGTAAAAACTAAATTACTACCAAAATGAATGTGTATATTTTAATATCTTTAGTAATGTCAATATAAGAACTTTAAATCAAACTGACTGTGGATACTAATATATGAAATATACCTTAGGAATAATCAAAATTTAAATATGCTAAAAGTGATTAAGAAAAGCAAAGATTTCTTCCCCTGCTTTTCGTTTGTATCCTGCCCCTCAGTTCAGTTCAGTTGTTCAGTCGTGTCTGACTCTTTGCGACCCCATGGACTGCAGCACTCCAGGCCTCCCTGTCCATCACCAACTCCTGGAGTTCACTCAAACTCACGTCCATCGAGTCGGTGATGCCATCCAGCCATCTCATCCTTGATCGTCCCCTTCTCCTCCTGCCCCCAATCCCTCCCAGCATCAGGGTCTTTTCCAATGAGTCAACTCTTCGCATGAGTTGGCCAAAGTACTGGAGTTTCAGCTTAAGCATCATTCCTTCCAAAGAACACCCAGGGCTGATCTCCTTTAACTAAGATGGACTGGTTGGATCTCCTTGTAGTCCAAGGGACTCTCAAGAGTCTTCTCCAACACCACAGTTCCAAAGCATCAATTCTTCGGCGTTCGGCTTTCTTCACAGTCCAACTCTCACATCCATACATGACCACTGGAAAAACCATAGCCTTGACTAGACAGACCTTTGTTGGCAAAGTACTCCTATGTATTTCTGTACCCTGGGAGCCATAAAAAGTTCTACTACAGTGCTGCCTGAGGGCCAGGATTAGAAAGGAGAAAGACTCTTATGTCTATCTTATATTTTCCATGTTTATTTCATTCAGAGAGTGAACATACTGGTCTGAGCTTGGAGTAGGTTTGGAGGTTGTGAAAGAAGTGTGAAGTGTAACTTAAGCACTATCTCTCAATCTGAAATATTTCTGTTACTTCAGCCTATCCTTTTAATACAATAATAGGTACAGGATTAAAATGCTGCTCTACTCCAGTGGAGTAAAAATATATAGAATTATGTTAAATAACAGAAATAAAGAATCTATTTTAGTTAGTGAAACTAAAAACCACAAAGCAGTCTCTTCTAGCAGGCAAGCCCAAAGCTTTACTCAGTAGATTTTAGTATATTACATATGAAATGGGAAGATGGGAGAAATACTTGTAAAGGGAATAAAATTACAGAGCTTTAATTAGAGTGGTTGGATTTGTTCATACTGGTATATAGCCATTCATATTCTTGTGCCATAATGAATAAGTATTAATAATACATTATACTTAAAATACTGCTTAAAAATTGATCCAGGATTTTCTGTGATTAGATTTAATTTGAACTCATTTGACTCTTTAACAGTCTTGTAAAATAGCCAGAGTAAGTATATACTCCCTAACATCACCACTACCAAATCCTCTCATGACGACATAAAGGCTGACAATTTTCATCTTTGATAACTACTTTTTTCACCTTTTTATTGAATTATAATTTGCATGCAGTAGTATTGTAGAAGGAAATGGCAACCCACTCCAATATTCTTGCCTGGGAAATCCCCTGGACAGAAGGAGTCTGGCGGGCTGCATTCCATGGGGTCACAAGAGTTGGACATGACTTAGCATCTAAGCAGCAGCAGCATACAATATTACACTAGTTTTAGATGCACAGCATGGTAATTCAGTATTTTATGGAAAATGATCACCATGGTAAGTCTAGTAACCATCTGTTACCATACAAAATTATTACAGTATTATTAGCTATATTCCCTATGCTGTCCATTATTGATACATCTCTATGTATAAACTGGAAATTTAAACCTCCTTATTCCTTTTACCTATTTCTATTTCATTTATTCCACCTTCCTCCCCTCTGGCAACCTCCAGTTTATTCTTTGTATCTGAGTATGTTTCTGTTTTGTTTTGTGTATTCATGTTGTTTTTCAGATTACACATATAAGTAAAATCATACAGTATCTTTCTTTGATTTATTTCATTTAATGTAATTAATACCTTCTAGGTCATCTGTGTTAGTGCACATTGTAAGATTTCATCTTTTTAATGGCTGAGTAATATTCCAACAACATTGCATGAGTTGCCTTTTCTTCACATCCGTGCCAACACTTGTTATTTCTTGCCCTTTTGTTATAGCCATTCTGACAGGAGTGAGTTGGCATCTCTTTGTGGTTTGCCTAATAATTAATGATGTTGAGTATCTTTTTGTGTATCTTTTGGCTATCTGGATGTCATCTCTGGAAAAAAGGCCAATTCAGGTCCTCTGCTTATTTTAAAATTTTGTTGTTGTTGGTACTGTGTTGTGTAAGTTCTTTATATGTTTTGGTATCAACCCCTTAGTATCATCTGTAGATGTCATCTCCCATTCAGTTGATTGCTTTTTCATTTTGTTGATTTCCTTCACTGTGCAAAGCTTTTCATCATTTGATGTAGTCCCATTTATTTATTTTTGCTTTTGGTGTCTTTGCCTGAGGAGACATATTCAAAGAAATATATTGCCTAAACCAGAGTCAGAGAGTTACTGTCTATGTTTTCTTGTAGGAGTTTTAGGTCTTATATTTAAGTCTTTAATCAATTTTGACTATTTTTTTGCATATGGTGTGAGAAAGTAATCCAGTTTCATTCTTTTTGTGTAGCTATTCCATTTTCCCAGCACTGTTTTTTGAAGAGACTGTCTTTTCCCATTGTGTGTTGTTGCCTTCTTTGCCATGCAGATTAATTGATCATGAGCATGTCGGTTTATTTCTGAGCTTTGTTTTCTGTTCCACTGATCTGTGTGTCCTTTCTGTGTCAGTACCATACTGTTTTTATTACTCTAGCTTGGTTGTATAGTTTAAAATCAAGAAGCCTGATACCTCAAGCTTTGTTCTTCTTTCTCAAGACTGCTTTGGCTATTCAAAGTTTTGTTTTTTGATTTTTGGGGGGTTCTATGCAAATTTTAGAATCATTTGTTCTAATCATGTGGAAAATGCCTTTAGTATCTTAATAGGGAGTGCATTGAATCTGTAGATTGCTTTGAATAGTATGGAAATTTTAACTATCACTTCTAATCCATGACAACAGTCTATTTTTCCACTTATTTCTGTCATCTTAAATTTCTTTAGCACCTTACAGTTTTTAGAGTATAGGTCTTTCACCTCCTTAGTTAAGTTTGTTCATTTGTATTTTATTCTTTTTTATGTGATTATAAATGGGATTAGTTTCTTATTTTCTCTTTCTGATAGTTTATTAGTGTGAACTCAATTTTAACCCAAATATATTATGTCTAGCAATTAGTTTACAAAGACATATAGGGTACTAAGTTTTAACTGATGTTTTAAAAATTAAATATCTTATTCCCTGTGAGAAAGGACAAACCTATTATTGGGGCAAAACATTTTTAAGTAATAAATATAGCTCCTGTCTTAGTTCTTTGGAGAAACATTCCGGATAGTGATTCTATCTAATTCCACAGGTGGTGCTTGAGAGAGATCAGTTCCAGACCTATTTCTGTTGTTTTGAAAGTTTTTTTTAATCCTTGCATATGAAATAAAATTCATGCCATCACACTGGTGGGTTATTTAACCCAGTGGAGTGGCTGCTAGGATCTTGAGGCATGGGAGGAATATTCTTTGTTAATAATAATACTTTGTTTTGCATTTGCTTTAATTTTTAAACCAACAATCAATAAATAAAAGTACAGGATATACATTAAAATCAAAGAACCATGCTTACCTTTAAACTGTAAATTGACTAATTTTTTGCACAAATACTTTGTTTTCCTCTCCTGCCTGTCCCTGCTGTGTTTCTGTGTTGGGAAATGTCTTTATTCTGGGCATCCAGAATAAGGCTACAGTCTGAAAAGCAAAGTATAATGATTAATTTTGGGCATATTAGCATAGCCACCAGTGTCAAAGTTAGTAATTGCCCATTACTTCTCTAACTGCATCCATCTGTGCTACACATACACCTGCACATGTAAGAGGACCAGATATTGAGGAGTAACTGTCAGTCATACAAGCATATATGTAAGTTTGTCTTTAGTTCTGTCTTCAGTTTAAGGATGCTCATAGTAGAGTTTTTATTATTGCTTGTATAGAACAGCAGTTTTTATATGGATATAGAGAAGTTACATGCATTCTCTAATGATTTTTTAAAAAATACTTTAAAGTGAGTAATTTGAATCATGATTGTATGGGTATGTGTTAGTCGCTCAGTCATGTCCGACTCTTTGCAACTCCATGGACTCTGCCAGACTTCTCTGTCCATGAAATTCTCCAGGCAAGAATACTGGAATGGGAAGCCATCTCCTCCTCCAGGGGATCTTCCCAACTCAGGAATCAAACCCAGGTCTCCTGCTTTGTAGGCAGATTCTTTACCATCTGAGCCACCTGGGAAGCCCCAAAGGATCATGAAATCATGATGCACATCATAAATGAGGCTCACATTTGTGGTGGCTGCAGTTTTTCTCACTACAAAATCTTTGCTGATTTCCTGGTTTTGGAGAAGGTGTACTTTTGAGTCCTGTTTACAGGAATATGCATTCTGTTATGTTGCTTTCATCTTGAAAGGAGATCTTGGTGACCTGTTGAATAGGCCTGGCAACATAGAGGCCATCTCACACTCTTTCACTGGCAGTGATTGGCCAACGTTGTGTAGTCCTATTTTTCTCTTTCATCTCTTATTGCTTCTATCTATAATATTTATTGTAACTACCATAGTTACTTTTTAAAATTTTATTGTACATTTTAGGTATCTTAGTGTAAGCTAATTTGCTTGCATTTGTGTTTGTAAGTAGAGCTTTTCCTAACTTATTTTATAACCCTGATACTAAAACCTGACAAGAATATTATAAGAAAACTGTATACCAGTATCCCTCATGAAATAAAGGTAAAAATTCTAAAGAAAATATTGATAGACTGAATCCAGAAATTTATAGAAATGGAAAATGTATCATGATTAAGTGGGATTTATCCCAGAAATGTAAGATTGACATTTGAAAATCAGTTACTATAATTCACCACATAAACAGAAGGAATTAGAAATACCATGCATATGTGCATGCCGTAGAAATACCACAGATATAGAAAGCATATCTGATAACATTCAGCAGCTATTCATGATTTAAAAAACCTCTGAGGAAACTAGGAATAGATGGGAATTTCCTCAGTCTGTTAAAAACCATACATTTTGTGTTGATTTATGTCTGCTTTTTCATACTTAGTATTGGTAATTTTAGTTTTCTTTTTTTATTCTTTCTTAGAAAGTATTTTTGAAGTACATGGAAGGCATAATTATTTAGTGGTTCTTCTTTTATAGTCATGTTAATTTGGGTTACAGGGAAGGATAATTGGAAAGATGAAAAACAGTATTTTTGTTGATGATACATGTTTAGTTAACTCCTCTTTTAAATGAGTATTTAACTCTAGAGCTTTTATGGCTTCTAGAAGGAAAGTGGTCGTGATTTCCCAGCAATAAAGATTATCATGAGTATGGCCAGTATATGACATATTCCCAGCCTTTTCATTGTATCTTCTGTTCACCTGAACTTTGGTTAATAGATTTGAGACATAGATTACACTTAGATCTTTGATAGTTACTATATTAACTGCGGTATTTTAGACAGTATCTATAGTTAGAATACTATAGTTAGTAATGCAGAATAGGGCTTCCCTTGTGGCTCAGCTGGTAAAAAAAAATCTGCCTGCAATGCCGGAGACTTGGGTTCGATCCTTGGGTTGGGAATATTCCCCTGGAGAAGGGAAAGGCTGCCCACTCCAGTATTCTGGTCTGGAGAATACAGAAAAATTCATTAGTATATAATGAGTATACTTAAAATATTATAGTTAAGAGAAAAATTTTAAGTCATTTTGGGTCACCTCTCTGATATTGCCTTATATAGTGATTTTCTTTATCACTGCATTCAGTATTTCTGTTTTAAGTATTGGCATGTCTGAAATAAGTATAAAATTTGGATTTATCGTTTTAATCAAAAACTAAATATTGAGGTTGTTTCTCTACCTCATCTTATTCTTCTTAAAATACAGAATTATTCATTTAAAGTCCAACCATAGAAAGTTGAACTAGTTATTCATAACTAATATTACTTGTGATGGTTCTTGATGAGGTTCTCTTTAAGGAAAATAGTTTCATTTTGAAGAGCTTTCTTTCTATTGATCACAAGGAATATTGACATTTGTTTTTCATGGTCTTTATTCCTGATAGCAAAGGTATTGGGAAAGTTAAATATTAATAGACTTACTCAGTGAACATGGATATATTTCAAAACACCTTGTTAAATTGAATTTGAATATGCAGAATAATTTGTTTCCTATACCAAATATGATCTTTCCCCCTATTTTTGATCTTATAAAATTAAAATTCTTATTTCTAACATCTAGCTAGCTATAGCTCACAGACATGTCACCCCCTCCTCAGCCCAACAACCCCAGTTCTATGCAGGCCATCACATTTCAGACTGTCTTTGTTATATCATTTGCATCATTATGTACCATACTTTTCAAGATGATAGCACATTAATGACACTTTATATTGAATATTTATAGTTTATATTAAGACATACTACAGATTATATGCATTTTCTCCTCATTTAAAAAATCCTTTACTCCATCTTGAAGGAAAAAAAAAAAAACCTTGCCTACATCCTTATTTTCTTTTTCTTTCTGTAATAAACTTCTTCAATGTCTGTACTTCACAAAACTCTACCAGCAGCTTTACTAATGCTACTGCCTTCAAAGATCATGCATGTCTTCAACTTGTCATTTTTCTCAAATCATTATCTTAACATCTCACATTGTTCCTTCATTGCTTTTTTTATTCTTTGATTTCTCCCTTGTAAGTTTCCTGAGGTGCTCTCCTTATCATTTCTCACTGGGGTTCTTATCAGTGATGTTATAAAGAACATTAAGCTCTCACCAGTTTACTGGTGAGTTGACCCCAGATTACTTGCTCAGAAATGTGACTCTTCTTTCTCCACATTTCTGAACATCTCAGATGTGAAGCTTGTGAACTTTCACATGTCTAGGATGCAGTTCCCTTTCCTGTCGCAGTTTCAGGTCTTTACTCTCCTTATATTTATTTAGTTAATGATTTTTACCACTCATATTCTAAAACCTTCTGATTCCTCCTTTCCATTCTTTTTTTCTGTTTCATTTCCCATCTACTTTTCACTGCTTCAGGTACCTCCAACTGTCCATCCTTCCTGAATTTTTTGAAGGACTTCTGATTGGCTCATTTCTCACCACATTAACCATATTTGCCAAAAATACAGGAAAAGTTATTATCGTGCTTGAGCACCTGTTTTTTGTTTGTTCCTTTTTGTTTTGTCGCTGACTAAATAAAATATGTCCTTTAGCCTGACATTCAAGGTTAAGTGTTCTGTCTAGCCCAGGGTGCTTTTCTAGCTTTTATTTTCCTTTTTTCCAACAAGTTTCAGCCAACATGACTCTTATTTCTTAAATAAATTCATTTTTTCCTTCTCTCTCTTATGTTTCTCCTTCCACTTGAAATATTTATTCAAAACCATTTTCTTACAAATATTCTACTAGCCTACGTTTTCTTAACTCTATTTTCCCCTGTTACCACAACTGCTATCCAGTTTCACTTGGGGATATAAGAAATTGCCTGTTTATTAGCCAGGTTACTCCCTTCCTCCAGCACACTTCCTCTGAAGCACTTTAGAGACTGTTTTACCAGGTCATCTTACTTACTTATTTATTGTGATCCCCACAGAATCTAGCATCAGGATTGCTACAGAGGATTATATAGTCTGTTCCTGTACAAGGGTGTGTCCTGAAGGGTGGGCTCAGGTGGGGATCGAAGTCCTGGAGGGGAGCCTCTTCTGTTTTGCATTTGTGCAGAATCTCTGTCCACCCTGTCATGTAACTGACACACATGCAATACATCAGGATCTTATATGCAAGTATAACTTGGTACTTTCATCCTTCTTTACTGTGGTCTGCAAGTGTTTTGTTGTTGTTGTTTTCTTATCAGTTTAGTCTGTGTCGTTTCTGTCTGCCACCAATTTCTAAAAGGTTTCTTCCATTACATATCCAGTTTAACCATCCCCATACAGCAGATTCTTGCTGTTTTCCATAAAAAATCGAAATGATCTAGTGTTTGTTCATGACATAATTGTTATCATATGGCCATGTTTGTTTCTAACTCATCCCTCAAACAACGTCTCTCCTGAATTCAGGTAATTGAACATTTAAGCTATCCGAATGTTCCTTAGTTTTTGATCCCTATGTCACTTTCACTTTTTATTTTTTCACTTTCATTTTCAAGCCTTTAATTGTTGCTCTTTTTATTCCTGACTTTTATCACTTTCTTAGATCTGAGATTCAGGTTATATTTGTTCTTATATTTTAGGTCGTTCTTCCCTCTTTCCAATAGATGATGGCTTGCTGGATGATGGGCATAATGATCAAGTTGGTGTTTTAAATTCACCCACATGTTACTCAGCTCATCAGAATGGAGAGCGAATAGAACGTTTCTCTCGAAAAGTTTTTGTTGGTGGTCTTCCTCCAGACATTGATGAAGGTAAAATGATGACTTGTGATACTAAAGAAAAAAACCTGAAATACAGTGTGAATGGGGGTCTTAAGTTTGTTTCTTTACTTTGTATATTTTACATATCGTTACTGTGAGCATTTTTTTATAAATCAGATTTTCATTTAGTTCATATCTGTTATTTTTAAAATATAAAACATATTTAATTACATTAAACTTTTTATTTTATATATTTATTTAAAACTTTAAAAAACTTTTTGTATGACCATAACACATATGACCAAACTTTTTGTATATATGTAACTTAACCTTTAAAACTTTTCATAGTTTTATGAAAACTTAAAAACTTTTCATATGACTGTAATGCATGCACACGCATGCACACAAACCCACACACACACACACACACAATGAATTAAAGGTAACCAACCATGCAGCTTTAATGTATAAGAATCAAAAATTAAACTTAAGTGTAAATGTACTTTTAGAAACAGATAAGAGACTATACAACCTAAACAAGGAATGGAAACAGTACATAAACAGGAAATTCAGATTTTATAAAGAATAATAAGCATATGTAAAAATTATCCTGTGTAATAACTAAAGAAAGATAATTCAAGATAAATGTAAAATACTGAAACTAATACTTGTGAGACTGTGGGAAATATGCCACTCTCATTTACAGTGTAATAATAGAGAAAATAGTACTACATTTTGGGAATTTTTTTCAGTTATAATTCAAATATCCACAGACTTATTCTGTATACTGATCTGTACCAAAAAGTTTCCATGTGATAAATAAGTATGAACGTGTCATTGAATTTGACCTCTACATCTTTCAGTGAAACTACCAGGCATGTATAGACCCTAGTATATTTTAGAAATATTAAGGCTTTATGTGTCTTGTTCAGCAGACCTTTTTTTTCCTACAATATGTTACTTTATCAAGATCTTTATGGATCTTTAATTTGATATAATGTCGGCATGTTTTTCAAGTCAGTGTTATTTATGATTGCTATACTGTCAATCCCTTAGTGTCCATATGGTATTATATAATATTTTAGAAGTCATGCTGAACTGATTATTCTAACCAATATGCTGCTTAAAAACTACTTTGACTAACTAGATTAAGTTTTATGTATCATTTTAATGATGATATTAGACATTTTTTCTAGCATTTATATTTTTGGGCTTATATTTATATTATCTTGGGCTATATGGTACTTTAAAATATTAAATCTTAACATGTTTCTAGTATTTATATTCTAGTTTATCTTAGGCTATTTGGCACTTTAAAATATTAAATCTTTTAAAATAACAAAATACAGATTTTTTAGAATGAATCATTAAAATTAATTCCTAATGCATGTTACTGTACTTTCTTAAGATGAAATAACTGCTAGCTTCAGAAGATTTGGGCCTTTGGTCGTGGATTGGCCTCATAAAGCAGAAAGCAAGTCCTATTTTCCACCAAAAGGTAAGAGGGTTTTTTTATTACTATTTGCTAAGGAATAAGTTATATGAGAGCTGAAGAAACAATTGGTCTTCCCTAGTGGCTGAAAAGGTAAAGAATCTGCCTGCAATGCAGGAGACCTAGGTTCAATCCCTGGGTCGGGAAAACCCCCTGGAGAAGGGAATGGCTACCTTCTCCAGTGTTCTTGCCTAGAGAATTCCATGGACAGAGGAGCCTGGCAAGCCACAGTCCTTTCCCTTTCACAAAGAAATAATATCAATTACTCTGTGTTTTCTTTTAGAATTGAATATGAGTACATCTTTGTATAAAAACTAATAGAGTAATTTGTAGAGGTCGGTAACAATGTATCGAGTGAGGCAGAATGTTTCTGAAAACTGTTGCACTTCAAGCCAGTCAAGAATCATCAGAGACTTGCTATGCCTTCTCTGTAATGATTTGATAATGATTTCAAAGGCTTGTATCAACAAATATTTGAGTCGTTTTTCTGCCTAAGGTATCCTTCTCAGTAGCTTGGGCATAGACATATAAAAAAGTGTCTCCGCTCAGTAAAATTAAGAAATGTATCAGTTCAGTCACTCAGTCGTGCCAGGCCTCCCTGTCCATCACCAGCTCCCGGAGTTTACCCAAACTCATGTCCATTGAGTCAGTGATACCATCCAACCACCTCATCCTCTGTCATCCCCTTCTTCTCCTGCCCTCAATCTTTCTCAGCATCAGGGTCTTTTCAAATGAGTCAGCTCTTCGCATCAGGCGGCCAAAGTACTGGAGTTTCAGCTTCAACATCAGTCCTTCCAATAAACACCCAGGACTGATCTCCTTTAGGATGGACTGGTTGGATCTCCTTGCAGTCCAAGGGACTCTCAAGAGTCTTCTCCAACACCACAGTTCAAAAGCAGCAATTCTTCTGCACTAAGCTTTGTTTATAATCCAACTGTCACATCCATACATGACCACTGGAAAAACCATAGCCTTGATTAGACAGACCTTTGTTGGCAAAGTGATGTCTCTGCTTTTTAATATGTTGTCTAGGTTGGTCATAACTTTCCTTCCAAGGAGTAAGCATCTTTTAATTTAATGGCTGCATTCACCATCTGCAGTGACTTTGGAGCCCCAAAAAATAAAGTCAGCCACTGTTTCCCCATCTGTTTGCTATGAAGTGATGGAACCAGATACCATGATCTTCATTTTCTGAATGTTGAGCTTTAAGCCAACTTTTTCACCTTCCTCTTTAACTTCCATCAAGAGGCTCTTTAGTTTTCTTCACTTTCTGCCATAAGGGTAGTGTCATCTGCATATCTGAGGTTATTAAGAAATGCATGAAGTGAGAATAAAATACAAACCCATGAATATTTCAAGTTGTCCTTAAGTGTTCCAGAGATGACAAGAGAGTAATATATACTCTGTTGGTGAATTTAGATAGAGAAGAAAACGAATGGTCAGGAAAAACTCAGTTACATAAAGAGATAAGATGTGCAGAGTTACGTATTGCTAGGATACTGCAGTGACTGATCCAGAGAAGAGACATCACAAATGGAGCTAATATTCGTTTGAGCAAAGTGATGCCACCATCAGTGGGCAGAGGAAGAATCACCTGCCTGGAGTGAGCAGGGGGAGAGAATTTAGCCTGAATCCAGCCAGTCGTGGCAGATCCTCATAGGTGAATGAAAGAAAGGGGTAGATTGAAAGACTTTACTTTGAATATCATTCAAATGTAATTTTAGAAATAAAAAAGTACACCATTATTCTCATGGCTGAGTGGATTTTTCAAGCCTGGGGAAAAGACTCCAGTAGATCTATTGAATAAGCTGATTTCGACTCTGGGAAAGGAAACATGTCAGAGTTATTGGCATCCAAAAACCAGCTCAGGGTTTCTGGTGATAAATTGTTCAGGCCATCTCCACCTTTATCATTGAGAATTATAGAACTCCTATGAGTGGTGTCGTTTTTTAGAGAATGGAATAATGCAGTGATTTATATATATGTGATTTATATATATACACACACACACATATATATGTATACACACACATACATTAAACTCCAGGAGTTGGTGATGGACAGGGAGGCCTCGCATGCTGCAGTCCGTGGGGTTGCAAAGAATCGGACACAACCGAGTGACTGAACTGAACTGAACCTTTAAATCTCATGGAATCCTTCGAGCCTGGATCTCAGGCAGCTTTTAGAATCTACTTATACCTATGGACCTCTCTCCATGTACTCTAAATTTTCACATGATTTTGGACTTTGCTGGATCTGGAGGTCTTGCATCCTTGGTTTAGAGAGAAAGCTAGCTTCATGTTGATGTAGATGTTCATTTCCTAGCTTGGTTTTAATCTGTTGTTCAGTGTTATGATCTTGTCTTTTATAGTTTATTTTACCAAATGTTCAATAAAAATGCCTGTTAGTTCTGGACGTTTCTGCCTAAATTACCATCATCCTTTGTCTGGACCATGTCAGACATATGACTTAGTCTGTCCACATCTCTGGATATCCCGTGTTTCTCCCACAACACAGCATGAGTTAAATCTATTAATGTCAGAACCTATTAATTTTGAATTTTTCCAATAATCTGTCAGACTGTGTCTTTACCCATCTTTGTATCCTCAGTAATTCATGGGTTGAAATTTGCCTAATAAGTGATATAAACAACTAGAAATACTATAGGATGGTTTATCCTTTGGCCTGAAGTAGGTAGAGGAAAGCTTCACTGTGAAAATTTGAACTAAATCTGAAGGAGATTGTGCAATTTAGATAGATTAAAAAAGCTGTTCAGAAGAGTTACAGGCAGGGATTGAAGTACAAGTTTAGAAAGGTACTGGAATTAGTTTCTATCAAGACAGGTACACATTTTCTGCATGGACTTCTTGTTCAGATAAGGGGTGGATTTAAGCCTAGTCAGATAGGTTGATTTCTGATTTCATGAAACAGAAGAGCTGCTGTCATTGTTACTATTGCATTGTTATTGTTATTGTAATTTTGTGGTAGTTATTTTCTCAAACTGAAAACAAGAAAAACAACAAAAAAATCAGTAGTGGCAAATCATAGTATTTTGGTACAGTTATAGTTGATTGTACCCATTGCCAAAGACCAGTGTTCCTAAACCTTGCACGTTCGTGCATTTTTGTCATTGCTGGAGTTCATCATTCCGTGGTTTGGAAAACACTGGTGTAGAAACATCCAGTTGATGAAGTTGCCTTGTAATTGAGGTAGTGACTTGAGCCCTTGAATGCTGAACCGCACTTATACACACCTGTCCTTTGCAGTGAATAAGGTTCACCTTGAGTAAACATTGTTGTTCGCCAAGTCATTTGGGACTGTTTGCAACTCCATGGGTTGAATGTAAACATTAGCGTGCACTGATAAATTCTAAAGAACATGTTAGGTGGTATTTTTGGTGAGACTATTTTAATATTTAGTGGCTTGCCTTAGCTAGATTAAAATTTATCTGCCATATTGCTTAATTTTTGTGATACAAATATTTATTTCCTAATAATCACAAAAATAATTTAGCAATTTAAAATAATATAAAAACTAGCATCATAAAACATAACATTAAAAATTTAATTTAAAATGCTCTTTTAGTAAATTGATCTTATACCCCTTCATTATTACAAAACAGTTATAGCTCTCAGAACCGTAGCTTGTATCAAAATTAATGCCTTCACATATAGAAAGCCAGTCTTTATTTTCTCATTTTTTCCAGATGTTTCCAACAATGATAAAAGTCTAAGATATGTTTCTGATCTTGCATAATCATACACATGGAAGTTTCTATTTGTGTAGAAATAGAAATGGTTTGATTGCTTATTTGTGCAATCAAATATAGTAATTTTATTAAAATGAAGTACTTCTTTTGTGTGTCATATCAGATCTTTGTGGCACTGAAAGTGATTATTGGCAATAAGCTGTGTTTTTTTTAACTTCTAGTAAAACATGAACTCACTCTTCCCATTGTTTAATGGAACAAACATGGATGGCCTGTATGATGGCGTTTTCATACTGGGACTAGATTTCATTGCTTTAAATTTGTTTGCATAGAAATCTTGTCAAGGGAAAGGGGTGTTTTTAGGTCACTTATAGTTATCTGCTACTGGGAATAATCACATAATAGTAAACTTGTAAATTTTGATGCCTTCTTTTTATAATGAAGTCTGTTCTGCCTGATGGATACATAATATCTGATTAAAGATTGACAACTGGTTGTCACAAGGAAAGGAGGAAGGGCATATTTCCAAAAAAGCATAGGAATCTAAGCGAGAACTTGACTCCAAAGTACAAACCCAGTCTCCATACTGTTTGGAAAAAGTGTTCTGCTGCTCAGCCACTTTGAGACTTGATTTAAAAGTCTGACCCATCCTGAAGGAATCTGTTTCATTCCAGCCTCCCTAAGAGAGTTTTCTTAGTATCATTTAGAAGTGGTCAGGTTGACTATGGAATTTTCCCCTACTTACAGGAATTCCAGGGCCTTTCCACATGTGCTCCTCCCACCTGCCCAAGAGTATGCTCTAGAACTTGTCTTTCCCTGAGGGCACCTGAAGAAAATTGTAGCTTCTGCTGGACTCAACTGGTTAATCCAGCCAAATTGTTTAAGGAGACAGTATCAACCTTAGAGCAGATCTAGGTTTGAAATTAATCAACCAACTACTTGCTTATGTGACTGGCTTTGGGCAAGTAATTCAACCACTTGACACCTCAGGGTTTGTTTTGTTTTTCTTTTTCTGTTTTTCTGTAAATTGGGAATAATGTTTCGTGGACTTACTCTGAGAATCAAATATTTATGTGAAGCTCTTAGTACAATATCAGATACTAAATGCTCTATATATAGTTAATTTACCGAGTGTTTGTGTTTGTGTGTATTCTACAGGTTGTTGTGTTCTCCAATAGAAATGTAATGATTGTAGTCCTATTTGATAGTTCATTTTTTATCTACTTCAAAGGTGTGTGTTTTCTAAACAGTACTGAAGTTTGGGATGAAATCACTGGCCTTGACTTACTGCCTCATTTTCATGGCTGTTACAGGCTATGCATTCCTTCTCTTTCAAGAAGAGAGCTCAGTTCAGGCACTGATTGATGCTTGTATTGAAGAGGATGGAAAACTCTATCTGTGTGTTTCCAGCCCAACCATCAAGGACAAACCTGTAAGTAAATGCTACTCAAACTTGAAGCTACAAATGAAAGTTTTCCAAAAACTGTTTTGAAATGATTATTAGTGAAAAAACTACTGCATTAAGGGTTCGGTTTTTAAAACTTCATATAACTTACAGTATCTAGATTACAATATTAACAATTTGTTTCCCAAACCATCTGTCCAAAATTCTGAATTATGAAAGCACCACAATTGGCAGAAAGCTCATCAGCTATTAAAGCAGCGAGACCTAAGGCCGTAGTATCATCTTCTTCACAGGTTCAGATCCGTCCTTGGAATTTGAGTGATAGTGACTTTGTGATGGATGGTTCTCAGCCTTTGGATCCTCGAAAAACAATTTTTGTTGGAGGTGTTCCTAGGCCATTGCGGGCTGGTAAGTAGAATGTTAACAAATTTTGTTTCTTTACAAAAATCATTTAACATGAATTGATTCAGTAAACATTGGGCACCTATTGTGTATATATCACCACTGGATCAGCTAAGGGCAGATTCTCCTCCAACAGCTGCTTGCTGGAGAATCAAGACAAATTCTAAAAACTGCTCTTGAGACCATTAAGGAACTGGAGAATAGGACAACCATCTATCACTATGTATAGCTAACTCCAGACAGACTCTATAAGAAGAATCCAGTCAGGCACTTAAGTCTGCTTAAGTGTAACTGTCCAAGATGTGAGAATTTGGGGTCTGTTTATTTGATGCAGGTTGATTCTGATATCTGAAAGACACTTTAGATAGCTGAATGACAGACTTATGTTCATCAGTCATCAGAATCCAGAGATCTACCAGAAGATGTCATATGGTACGTAATTATAGACATAAATGCCCACAGTACAAGCAGGTTTTATGATACTGTGCACCCTTGTGAAGTGTGTTAGCTCCTTGCATCACTGAGAACACCCTCTTCCAGTATGGGAGGTGCGTGTTAAAGGACTGTTCACACGTGTAAATACTTACAGGTACACCTACTACAAAGACGCACTATAGGAAACAGAAGGGCATAAAGCAAGGAAACGTGATGTAGCCTAATATTTTCAAAATACCTGTATTTGAGCTGACATATGAAGATTGAACAGAAGGAGTTTGTGTGGAGTGTGTTTCAGATAAAGGGGTCAAGCATATTCAAAGACATTCGGTGGAGGGAGGCCAAGTGCATCAGAGGGACTGAGGGGAGTCCAGAGTCACCACCTAAGGTATAAGGAATGAGGGAAGAGACACAGAAGACACTGAAAAAGTAAATAGCAGTCAGATCATAAAAGTCTAACAGCTAATTTGATATTTATCCTCAGAGCAGTGGGAAACCAATGAAGGGTTTTTAAGTAAAAGAGAGAGACATCATATTTGCATTTTTGAAAGACTAGTTTAGCTGATGACTTGTGGAGGGGAGAGTTGAGTTGAGAGTAGATATAGGTGGACCAATTCTGAAGCCTGTTATTACAGTCCAGGAGACAGTTAGCAGTGGCTTGGATTAGTGGTGGTGGTGGTAGAAGAGCCAAGTGAACAAGTGTTACAGGTATTTATGAAGTAAATGCAAAGGCTCAATCTCAATTTTCAGTCTTAAGCTACTAGGTAGACAGTGGTACCATTACTAAGAAGATCAAGAACACTGGAGTAGGTGGAAGAAGATTGTGGTTTTGAAGACTAGTTTGTGCCTCCATTCAGAGTTCCCAAGCAGAAATTTCAGTTAAGCCATTGCCATCTGCAATATCTTCAAGAGAATCACCCTTGGTGCTGTCTTGAAAATAAACTTGGGGGTGGGAAGAGCACGGATGAGAAACGAAGTGATAAAGCTATTGCCATGATCTGATGAAAAATAACAGTACCTTGAAACAGAATGTTAGTCATGGAGGCAGAGCAGTTGGATTCTAGATATGTCTGGAAATCAAGTTCATGGGATTGCATGCACTGAGGGAAACAGAAAAAATAGGAAGGATGAAGCCAAGCCTCTTGAGTTGGCAACTTCATCTTTTCCGTCACTTACTGAGTCAGTGAAAACACACTGGGGCACGCATAGACAAGTAGCGAAAGGTCAGGAGCACCGTGTAGGACGCAGTGCCTGCTACAGGGCCTGTTAGATATCATATGACTGGTCCAGTGGGCAGCTGAGCAGTCCACTTCTGTGGTGAGAACAGATGGTCCCTAGTGTGCAAGACAGAGGACTGGATCTAGAAGAGAGCATTATCCTATTGACTTTCACTTAAAAAAAAAAATAAGACTGTTGATTCATTCACTGTGTTCTCTCCCATTTGATGTGCACTTCTTTTCTTTTCCAGTGGAGCTTGCTATGATCATGGACCGGCTGTATGGTGGCGTGTGTTATGCAGGGATTGATACAGATCCAGAGCTGAAATATCCAAAAGGTGCTGGTCGAGTTGCTTTCTCCAATCAGCAGAGCTACATTGCTGCCATCAGTGCCCGGTTCGTTCAGCTTCAGCACGGTGATATTGATAAACGTGTAAGTTGCATATTGGAAAATCATTCAAGTCCTGTAAGCTGCTGATCCAAAGCTTACTGGGTTTCCCTGGTGGCTTAGATGGTAAAGAATTTGCCTGCAATGCAGGAGACCTGTGTTCGATCCCTGGGTCAGGAAGATCCCCTGGAGAAGGGAATGGCAACCCACTCTAGTATTCTTACCTGGAGAATTCCATGAACAGAAGAGCCTGGTGGGCCACAGTCCATGGGGTCACAAAGAGCTGGACGTGACTGAACAACTAACTTTCACTTTTTTTTTCAGGTTTATCCTAACCCTAACCATGAAATATTAGGTTGACCAAAAAGTTCCTTTGGGTTTTTCATAAGATCGTACTGAAAATGCACTTTTTGACCAATACAAATGTAAATAAAAATGTTATTTCATTACTTTCCTATCAAATGTTCTACAGTTCTTTTTATCAGTCAGCTAAGTTGTTTCCAGTTTGTTGTTATTGTATTTGTTCAAAATAATGCTGAAGAAAATACCCTTATATGTTTATTTTCTATACACATGCAAGTATTTCAGTAGAATACACTCAAAATAGAAATCATCAGGTCATTATTTTTTTACCTTGGGCAAACCAAGCCATTTAAACACTCAGTTTTCTCTCCTCTCAGGAAGTGCAGAGATCTTAGACTGCCTGGCACTATTCAGTCAGACAGAAGCAGTAACATGTCATTCATAAAGTTCTCACAAGCCAGAAAGTAAGACTGTTGCAGCTAATAGTGGCCAGTGCTAATTTACAGAGTATTTTACCAGGTACCAAGCACTGTTTTACATGCTTTTACTTGCGTCATCTAATCCTCACAACTCTAGGAAGCAGGGTCTGGTGCCTTTCTCATCTCACAGGTATGGAAACTGAGGTCAAGAGCTTTAGCATCAAGAGCTGACTTAAGTCTGAGACCTTCTCCTGAGTCACACTGTCACAGTGGGACTTTGACTTCTGTCTTACTAGTTCTCAGAAGTCTAGACATGCCTTTCATAGAATCATCCATAGCTCTGGTTTAGTGGTACCAGTTATTTATGAGCAGGGCACAGCTCTCACCTGCAGTAGAGCAGCATTGCCAGGACCAGGGGCTGTTACAGTTGTGCCATCTCACCGGTGGGGCTGGGAAGAGAGAACAAAGGTGTAAGTGCATTTGTCTTCCATGCCCTGCTCATTTTAACTCACGGTTACCCCCACCTCTGAGAAGATCAACACACAGGTGTGTTAAAGATGTCAACTTCAAGAAAGGTGAGGGTGGAATGTTTTGTGAATCAATTAGGATTTTACAGTTTTTATAAATTATTTTTTGTATTTGGGGAATAAAGTGATGTAAATAGTATTCAATTAATAGTTTTCAGAAGAAACATATCAAAATACAATAAAATTACCAAACTAAGTGCTCATTGAGTCACATGGTCAATTATGAACCTAAGACCTATAAAAAGATTACTGCAAGAACAAAATGATGTACTTTGAACCTACAGGGTGGTGAAACTGGGCTTCCCTCATAGCTCAATTGGTAAAAACTCTTCCTGCAATGCAGGAGACCTAGGTTTGATTCCTGGGTCAGGAAGATCCTCTGGAGAAGGAAATGGCAACCCACTCCAGTATTCTTGTCTGGAGAATCCCATGGACAAAGGAGCCTGGCAGGCTACAGTCCATGGGATTGCAAGAGTCTGTCATGACTTAGTGATTAAACCACCATGGCGGAACTATCACGCTAAGAATATGCCTCTTCCTTTCAGCATTGAGTGCTGCTCCATTTCTCTAGAACACTGCATGAACCTCTTAAATCAGTGCTAAAGTGGGGTCTGAAGCAGACTTGACAGGACTTGTCTTCCCTCTTTTTCTAGGTGGAGGTGAAGCCATATGTGCTGGATGACCAGATGTGTGATGAGTGCCAGGGCGCACGCTGTGGTGGGAAATTTGCTCCCTTTTTTTGTGCCAATGTCACTTGCCTGCAGTATTACTGTGAGTTTTGTTGGGCAAATATCCACTCCCGTGCAGGACGTGAGTTCCATAAGCCATTGGTAAAGGAAGGTGCTGATCGCCCACGTCAGATCCACTTCCGCTGGAACTAAGAACAGCTGACCGGCCTCTGTTCAACAAGGAAAGAAAGGGTGCATGTGGCTTACTGTGTCTGAAGATACTGACATGCAGAAGAAATAAGTGCATTCTTCTGCTTTCACCCCAGCTATCAATACATGCATCTTTATCAGCAGCCAAAACACTACAAGCCTCTTGTTTTTCACCAAAACCCTACATCTCAGGCTTACTAATTTTTGTGATATTTTCATGTTAAAATAAAATGTTCTTTTGTATTTTCTCCAAGTTATTTTTATATGTAAAGTTAAAATTAGATATGAGAATGTTTTGCGTAGGGGCAAACAGTCTGCTGCTATATAGTGGGTGAAGCGTGCACTTATTTCTAAACGTGGGTTTTTAACTTTAAGATCTGCCCCAGTAATTTACCAAAGGTAGCAAAATAATAGTGAAGATGGAATATGTCTGCTACAAAGGCTTATTTTTATTGTTGCTATTTTCAGTGTATACATAAACTAAAAAATTAGGGTTGTTTTTTTGCTCTCCATTTTGACTTGCAAGAAATAATACCTCAAGATAATCTGATTTATTAGCTATTTTTAAACATTTTTAATCACAAGCTGTATTAGCTTTGCTGCTATATAGGTGTTATGTGTAAATGCCACCTATTAATACGGGATTGAAAACGTTAGAGACACACTGCATTGCAGATAAAATGCAGGCAGCACAATATGGCCTAAACTGCCATAGTTTTAGAATGTGAAAAAAAAAATGCATGTT